>NC_045569.1:6125000-16125000 GCF_009819795.1 Aythya fuligula | reverse complement strand
GCTCCCTCTGGAGAGACAAGATCCAACTGCTTCCATGCTGGGAATGTTTCTTGTCACCCTGGACCTGGACTTTGACTTGTTCTTCTCTTCCTTTCCTTCCACTACTTATTTTACATCTTCAATCTTTCACATGTGCAGAGGAGTCTCCAGTTTTAACTCATCCAGATCCCTCAGAAGTCCTTTCTTTACCTTCTGCCTTTCCATATTCCCTCCCCCATGGCATCAATGCTAAGTGCAATTACTGTAGGCAGTGCAGGAAACACAGAAGAGAATGGAGCTGTGTAAATGAGGGGGAGGACATGGAGGGGAGAGATATGGGGTGGGAGATGCTGGAAAGTGTTCAAGGGGAAATGCTTGCATGACTCGCATAATTGAAGGGAAGAAAGAAGCAAATGAACAACATAAACCCTCCACTTGAAAAGGAGATGGGAAAAGCCCTTAAATCATAATGAAAAGAAAATTCAAACAAGCAATAAAAGGTAACAAAGGACTACCAACGACTCATTAAGATATATTGTTTGCTCTAATTTCTCCCAAACACAAGATAAACCCGTTGGCCGGGAATGACCAGCATAAGTGACTTCCATGACCTATATAAAACACCTAGGACAATGAGAAGGTAGCAGAGACCTGGCCCCATCAGCCATATCCATCTGCTTATTGTCCCTGGTTGCCTCTACAATAACTCCTTGTCTATTAGGGCCTTTAGAGTGACATGACAATATTATAACCAAGGTTCAGATTTGAGAAATATAATGAAGGCAAAAAGCACATTAGATACCAAAGTACTAAGTATTATTATTTTTAGAAGGCATCTTACGAACATCCTACAGCTTGTTTTGCACTTTTTGGCTACCGTTGCCTAGCGTCCAGGAAAAGTCAAGTCCTTTTTCGGTTCTTTGGAACATTTTCCCCATGTTTCTTGTTATTAAAGAAAATAAACATTAGACAAAAGCAGACTTTATTGTAACTATAAATAATTCAATGCAGATGGATTCATGGAAAATACCAGAAGGCAGATTTTGAGAGAGAAAGAAAGAAGAGTGCTCTAAGGTTAGATGGTGAGGAAAATAGAAAGGGTGAAGAGTCAAGAAACTGCAAGATATCAAAGAGAATAGATACAAACAAGGAGGTAACTAATGAGAAGTAAATGAAAATAAAGGTAACTTGAAAAGGCAATACAGCCTGTATAAAAAGTTCATTGTTTTAGTTACAAATTTAGTTCCTGCCACTGTGGAAAAGAAAACATTTGCTATCTGTCTTGGGAGAGTACCATAGAGATCCATTTAATAATATCCCATACCGATGTGTCACCTACAATTGGCAGTTGCAAATAATGTCAAGATGATTATTAAACAACGGATCCTCCCATCTAATACTTAGATGTGACAACCCAGACTCAGGTGTGTGGCCAAGCTCATCTCAGAGAACAGTCCAGCCACACACAGGAGTGAATTGTTCCATTGTTACTTTTTTCACAGAATTATGTGGGCTCAGAATCCCAAGTGGTTCACATGGATAGGTGATACAGTGACAGATGCCTGGGAAAAAAAGCTCTTTTGGTTGAATAAATCTATTTGATATTCAGTGTTCTGTGTTAGCTTAGAAAAATGCCCTTTGCATTACCTTCACTTGAAGCAACAGACAGCAGTCCTTATTTTTCTAAACTGCAGGAGCCCTTTAAAACAGAGGTGAAATACAGTAGAAATGTACTTTAGTGGGAAGCTTGGAAATCCAAAGTCTACTCTCAACCCTGGTATCAGCTCACGACGCAACATAAATCTGGTTGCACCATACCTCAAGGGGCTGTGGCGGGGAAGATCTAAAAACAATTCAGCAGGGCTTCCAAGTGCTTTCAGAGTGTGGAAGGTAATGCCAGGATACAATGCATCTGGCTTCATTCATATACTCTATATCTTTTCATATACTTTTATAGTTCTATAGGTTCCAGAGAAAGAAACCAGGAATAAGACAACTAGATTCGGTCTCCTCTTTTTCAGCATCTGTGTTACGGACTACACCAACTGCTCATGCATTCTGTTTGTCTAATTTGAAGAGTCCAACTGTGAACCTTCCTGAGGAAACAGGGATGCTGCATACTTACAGTTAATATATGCCCATTGTGGCCACTTATTTATAATGTAAATCTTATTGGCCTTTTTTGGTGGGGACAATGGCTAATACTAGGCACATTTCTGGGAGGTGTCCATATAAATGCAGATAGACAAATCAAGGTGAATAAAGTCCACAAGTATTCCTGTACCTGTTGCTTTTGATTTTTTTATTATTTTTTTTTTCTTCACTATTTGGGTGACAGCATGGGGGGAACTTGTTCTTAAAATTTCAGAGATCGGGGAATCCTCTCCAGCAGCAGAGCTTGTGTAAATTCTATCAGTTCTGAGTCACATGTTTGTAACCATAAGACATCTTTAAACTAACCTTAACGTGGAGAAGAAAAAGCTGTCAGCACTGGTATATGAATGAGTATTTGACACAGCTATCTTTGAATGAGTAGTTTTATTTGAAAATAAAAGGAAGTTCACTAAAAGCTATGTTTTCCACTAGTATGAAAGTGAAGATCAAAGATTTTTACAGGCCCAAATCCCCATTCCCCTATATTCTTGTTCTCTACTGCCTGTCCCCTCACTTACAACTCCCAGCATTGTTCCCAGAGTTCCTCAAACCATTTATTTTCTCTCCACTGCTTACCTACCTGAAGCAACATCAATATACAGCCATTGCAAGTCAAAAGGTATATATATACACAAAGGACCTCTGAGAACATGGAGAAGTAAACTGATGTCAGAGAAGAATGAACATAGAGAAAAGCCTACCCTGTAGCTCGGTGGAGCTGGTGAGGAAATGAGTGGTGGGAAGGAAGAAGGGCATTTATAGGAGGAAAGGACTGTTTCAAAACCACTGATTTTGCTGATATTGCACAAGAGAAACTCAATGCCTTCTTTAGGTATTGGTTCTCCAGGGCAAAGGTGAATACCATAGCAGGTGAACAAGTTAGGAACTGAACAGGAATCACTGAAGCCAGCATAATAATAATAATAATAGAAAAAGAAGGCAGGAAGGGAGGGAGGAAGGGGAGAAAGAGAAGGAAGGAAGGAAGGAAGGAAGGAAGGAAGGAAGGAAGGAAGGAAGGAAGGAAGGAAGGAAGGAAGGAAGGAAGGAAGGAAGGAAGGAAGGAAGGAAGGAAGGAAGGAAGGAAGAAAGGAAGGAAGGAAGGAAGGAAGGAAGCAGAATACCTTCATGCACCATGTAAAACATACAAGGCTTGTTTGTACAGTCACTGTTTTGAAAAGAATTGCATTTTTGTGATGCATTGTGGCTTTTTTTTTTTTTTTTTGAAAAACCAAATGACAATGGATACTGAATTGGAAGGCAGAGGAGCTGTAAAACAGGTCTGTGAAGACAGATGAATCTGTCTCTCTTTCTCAAGGCTGCCTTTGGAAAAGGTGCTGCAGTAGCAAGCTATCTTCTTTGAACACAAGGCATATGAAGACAGAGACAGAAAGGTTTCCAGGGAAGAGATCCACCCAGCCAGAGGTGGGAAAAAAGGCTTACTTTGAGACTGTAAACATTTGAAAAACAAAAGTGGAAGCACAGGGAGAAATCATCTTCTTGTCTTTCTCTTGCTTTGCCACACACTGGAGGAATGGCACATTGTTCTTCTGCCGAACAATGCCCCATTCCCACCACGTGCAATTTTCTCTCATTGGGAAAAGAATGTGAGCTTTACTTTGCTTTATTATCAACTCTGTGCATGTGGAGATAACTGCAAAGACTGGTTTGTCCCTGAAAGCAAAAATGAATTTTGATCAAAATTGGATTACGGGGCATTTCATTTCTCCTTAAAAATGGTGGTAAACTGATTTCCCATTTACTCAATATGCAAAAAATTAACAAAATAAAAACTGCCAAGACTAAATAATGGTACTGAAAAGGAAAATAAAGCTCCCCTCAAAATTCCTGAAAAATAATTGGACTGAAACAGCTCTGAGTCAGATTAACTTTAAATCTTCTTAAGAACGATGAAGGTTCTTGCAACCAAAGGCAAGTTAGGCTGATTCTGCATATTTATTTCCCAGTCTGCCTACTTAATGCAATATGTCTTGGTTATTAGGGGCAGATTTTTCTTGCTATATATTAATGACATTGCATTAGGTTTAGAAGTAGAAGTCCACGATCAAGGCAATCACAGAATATTAAGTGTTTAGTCAAGTCCCAGTCAAACTGTGATGAAATGGGTTAAAGGGAGATGGTCAGAGCTGCCAATCCCAAAATACAACCCAGCCCATGAGCCCATCCTGCAGCCAAAGGAATAGTACTCCTTTTGACTTCAGCTGACACTGTTATGGAAAATATTTCTGTCTGAAACAAAATTGGCCTGTAATCTGGGTAAGCTATTCAGAGCAAACAGTGGCAAATTTAGCCCTTTCTCCTGATTGTAAATTGTCCATGTATGGACTTTGTTTTTTTTTAGTGCCTTTGCATATATTTGCCTGACAAATACTACTAATAAAAATATTGCAGCAGATTGGTGACATTGATTATGTCTTTCACTTTCTGCGATAGATCGTGGTGTATGGCTGGTCCTCTAGGTTATGATGCAATTTAGCCATAGAGTCAATATGCTAAAATATCAGTGTAAGATGTACTAAATCAGATCCTTATGAATTTTAAAGACCATGTTTGAAGTTCTTCCTCAATCTGTTTACCAAATCAGTATGGTTGCTCCCAAATTAAAGTGCTGTGCCCTATAAGCAAGAAGATCAGAATTATGAGCCATCATAATCCTACTTGCACCAGTAAATAATAGCTATTTCGGCTGTAAAATGAAAGCAGCTTTGGGGGCTATAGTATTAACACTTCAAAAAGTTCCCTACTGATATCAACTTTCTAGTATTCAAAGTAGTCTAGCACATCAGGCTGTGGGTCCTGAGCTGAGCAAAGTGTCTGGCCTAGATCTACTGAGATACAAAGGAGTTATCCCTTGTATTTTAAAAGATTTGTCTTATATGTGTTTTTGTTGCTCTTGTTTTGGTTTGGTTTGGTTTTGAGGGAATCTTATTGATAATAACAATATAATACCTAAAAGTGGAAAGTCTATGGCTATAGCAAACACTGTAGGGACCCTGTATATTAGGGTTGCATACAGAGGCAAATTCCATCCAAAGGTTTGAGAGTTCAGTCTGAAGGTACAGAAACCTTTTGATAATATTTGCTACCCTGAGCCTATATTTTATACAAAAATTGCAGCTTAGGACTTGAATTCTCCACGAAGCAGTTGAGGTCCACCTGGCTTACAGAGCAATGGAAAACCTCATCTCCCATTCACCTGGATGCCCATTTGTACCCAGACCAGCTCACTCCCCATTCTGCCAGTGCCAAAAGGGCAGACCTCAGGCTGTCCTCACCTCCCAGGACATGACCAGAAAGAGGACCAAAGGCTACACTGCATCCCAGAGTAGATATCCCTGCAAATGACTAAAGAATCCCCATACATTTATTATGTTGTGCATGCACATTCAAGCAAGGGAAAAGCTGTTCTACAATTACAAAGAAACTATGTATTACCTGTGAGATATCTGATTCTCAAGCATGTCAAGGAAAGGAGAGCATTGCACGGGTCACGCTGACTCCTCTTGTCTTGACGTTTGCTTATATTTCTCCCCAGGAAGAAAACTTTTCTTGCTGATGTACCAGTCTCATGAAAAAAAAAAAAAATCCCCTTCTGCCGACATTCCTTTCTGAGTCTGGGAACCTCTATTGTCTTTTCTCTGGTAATAAATGATAATAATTAAAGGCAAATACACAATAATTAGTCACACTAGGTTTATCCATCTGGCATACCTGTATCTCATCACTGTGTCTTTGAAACAGATGACAAGCACCATATTGCACAACATCCTGCTAATGGGCCTGAGCAGGGAAAAAGAAGGTAAAAGGTTTACCACACACCAAAAAAAAAAAAAAAAAAAAAAAAAAAGGTAAAAGAAATAAAAAGGTCAGCAACAGGGAATGAGAACATTATATAGCATTAAGAAATTAGCAGTGGCTGACTGTCAAGTTATAAACCACTTACTGGCAGATGTGCTTTCAGGTGGGGGTTAGAAAAACATGGAAATATGTGTTTTTCTGCTTAAACTACCTCCTGCTTAAAATACACCTGACGTACCTAGTGTTAAAACGAGGAACAGTTCCTGGAAGATTTTAGCTGGATATGTAGATGTATAAGGAAAAATGAGCTATTTTAAGATCTTTTCTAGGCTACCTGAAAAGTTTGGGTTTCATTCTGAGAATAACTCATTATGGACTGAGTAACCAGCTAGCTTGATCCCTCTTCACTGCGGGCTCATTGATGCACATCAGGAGTCTCTCCATCCCTATCAGAGCTGCCTGAGAGAAGGCAGAGCAAAATTAATGCAGCAAAGTATTTTCACCAAATATTTACTCCTTTGGAAAAAAAAAAAAAAAAAATCATACAAGGCTGGCATTTGATTTCTGGGAGCTTCTGAGAAGCAGAGATTTACTTGTATAAATAATCACAGAGAGCCAATTTCAGTCACATGTATTTAGATTTCGATTAAACCTCCACAAGTGCTTCAACTCGCTTTCAAACAGGCAGCAGAAACTTTCATGCACTGAGAGCTGATTGTCTGGTGGTAATGATTTTCTGGTCACAGTGCAGCCATGCCCAAGACAACTGATATGGAGTTGGGCCCAGCTATGTTACCTAGCTGCATAAAAACAAAAAAATCAAATAAAGGCGGTGCCCGGACAAAAGCCTTTAGAGCCTAGATGTAAGACAAGCATTAAATGATTTTGTGCTTCCCTAGATCTAACCTGCCTGAGTCTTGTATAGCTGCAAGCAATAAGTTGGCAGCTTCTAAACCTATAAAAAGTTGAAAATAAAATAAATAAAATTATCTATAATATACCATGAGGCAATCAATAAATCAATCAGAAAATAAATAGATAAAAATTAGATCATTGGTAATTTATACCCATTACTCACCAAGACTTAAAAGAAAAATCATACTTTGGAAACATCTAGCTGAACATCAGTCTGCTCTGTTACCTGAGCAGATTTCTATCTGGCAGGGATTTAGGGAACATCTCAATTTGGTCTTTGTAATGAGCATACCTGTTCTGTAGGTGTTACTGAATCCCAAATCATCACAAGTTATAACGTGCCTGATGGGACTCTTGGCAGCTGAAATTTCCTTTGTTGGGCATCCCAGTCTGAGGAAGAGAATAATGTGATGAACATGGCTAGTTTTACCTGTGCTTGCATGTGCTTAAGCATCCAAGGGTTAGTAGAAATGCTAAGGCAAAATTATTTGTTTTCATGTAGTAATTCCAGTGCATTAGGAACTCAGACCTAATTAAGGAAATAAAGGAATTTAAGAAAGCAATGGGAAATGTGGTGTTTTCCCAGCACCTATTGATCTCTATACCTGACCATATTAACTTAAGGAACACATCATGAACTTTGTGGAAGAACAGATTTTTTTTCCTTATACATCTGGAGTTTATCTTGCACAGTTTTTCAGCCCAGAAGCAACTCATTTCAGTCTAGCTAAGCCTACTGGTGTACATCACACACAATATATTGTGATGTTTTTGCATTAGTCTGCAAATAAGTTGCATCTTCCTCAGCTTGGTAAACATGATGAGACTCTGGACTAGGGAGTTTATATAAAAACAGAGAAAAAAAATGGAGTTCGTTATTAATTCTTCCTAGGTAAATTAACTGGAAACAGCTTTTCAAAATACTTCCTGTACATAGTTTCTATACAAAGAGAGCTTCTCTTGTTTGTTTCTCTCTTCCTCTGGACAGTCCCTAGTGATGATTTTCACAGCTCTTATGGAAGCAGCTCATTGTTCTGCAGCGACTTAATTAAAGTGTACTTCCATATGAAATTAGGCTATTGTATTTATTTAAACTTTATGGTAACTGCTGTACAAGGGCTGTGGCTGTCTACATCCTACACCATACACCCACGTCTGTCCCCACCCCACCCCACCCCACCCCACCGTCACCACTCCCCGAAGGAAATGGGTAGTCATTCTGCCCTGGTTGAACTCCTCATCTACTCAAGTGATGCATTTGAACTTTAACCCATGAACAGCAATATTTGCTTGCCATGCCAGCATCTTTCACAGACAAAAAGTAAGCTGGAGTAGCTCTGGAGAGAGAAATGATTTGCTTGTGATTTTCTTCTCTCAAGCATTAGTTGATACCCTTTTGAATTTTTGCAGAGCTTGCATGGGTTTTCACACTTTGTGTGCCAGTCCCACCATCTTTTCAGGGATAGTTTTCTTCTTGTGATTGAGCACTCCATTGTCATGGGACAGTTTTTTTCTTAAAATTGAAATGTTTCAAAGTTAATTAGCTCCAGCCATATCAATCAGCTGAAACATTAAAGATTAAAGGTATAATTTCAAAGAAAGCACGATTGCCAGGTATCATTCAAACATTAAAATGTTTGAAAAGCTATGAAAGTTGGGGATGGTTGCAATTCATTTTCAGAACATTTCCCCCTTGAGACGCGTCTGGTTTTCAAAGAGTTGTTAGTGAATCCAAAACAACATGAGGTTTCATTGACTCCAATATGCTGAGTAGAGTTGCAGTGAGGAATAAAAATCAAATAAATCTAATTAAAGCATCCAAATGGTCTGATGCCAATGTGATTGGCATTTTTTATTTTGTCCACAGAGAATGAGCTCCCAAAAAGAGTTTTTCCCTCAGCTGCACCAGCAGAAAGGAGATCAGCCCCTCTCCAAGACCATAAGAAAAGTTCAAATTTCACTGAGGAGAGCCCAGGCACATCACAGGAAGAGAAAAGCTGAGGTTTCTAGCCCATCACTATCAGGATGAAATTTTATTTTCTATCATACTCAAACATCTTGTTTAAATTAATGTTGCTGCAACACTCTCATATACAGCATCTTCATATTTAACCTAATTTTTCAGATCGGTTGATTAAAATACAAATGTCCAGCAGATAATAAATCAGTTGTCTAAACACAGATTATAATCCAAGGTCTGTCCACAAATTATCTCGTCTGTTTTCTGCCAGGCCTGTATTTTATGCAATTGATAACCTACAGTTTCTTTCCATCTGAACTGATTATTCTCTTTCACACTGTCCCACAGGGCTGTATGCTGGCCCTCATGTTTGTGAAATGCTGAATTGGCTTCCTCTTCTAAATCAGCATGAGGAGTGAATTATTATTGCAACATCATATCACTATCGCTCAGATTTGCTTTGATTTATCTGCAGGCTGATCCCAATAGCCCAGCTCTGCTTTCCTGCTGGGTGGATGTGTTGATGCAGCTATTGTCCCAAATCTCATGGCAGACAGACCATAGCTGTGCTCTTTCTTTGCAGTTTGCCTGTCTGGATGATGGGCTCCATCCTGACACAGGGGCCACTTCCACCATGCTGGAAGAAGATATGAGAAACCTCTCACTAGTCACAAATGTAATAATTCATCCCCACTGTGAAAGCTTTAGCCTAATTCTTTGGACACAGAGACCAGCTTCAGCTTGAGATTTTATAGTCATTGAAAACTTTTTTAGTGCTAACTCTGATATTCCTCTTCTCTGCATAACTGTCTGATTGCTGTATAAATCTCACTGAAGTCTGACTGACTACCTCTTCCAGCAAAATTAACTTTTCTGACACTTGAATATATGCTTTAGGATTTCTTGCTCTGCTTCTTTTTTTTTTTTGGTTTTTGTTGCAATCACAACTCAAATATCAGTTGTACAACAAAAGGTTGTTTCAAAACTGAAGAAAACACTGAAGAAGCATCATGTTCAAAAGACAACATCTGGAGATGGAGTTTGAGCACAACCTTTTCCAGGTGCTATGTTTGCAAACCAAAGGGTACATATTCCTGTACCCTGAGAGGGCTTCCCATCTTAGGGAATACAGACTTTAGTAAGTACCTGGAAAAAAAATGATAGAAAAATGTGTAGTCTGATCTTCTGTGTATTTTTCCCTGTACTGGGCTCAGTTTCTAGGTAGAAGAAAATTTGGAGGATTGTCCGGGTCACGTTAATTTAACTTGTTTTTGCTCAATGGCTGTAACCTCAGCTGTTTGCAATCTGCTGTTGTACATTCCTCCTTGCACAGGTCTAAGAAATTAGGACATGAGCTCAGCATCTTGAATAAGCTTCCAGTTTTACCTGCAATCCCTCCTGAGCATGTCACCTCAGCCCCCCCACCCCATTTTTGATTGCTTCATTAGTGCAATCCCTTCTCTCCTCAGAGAAGGGCTGTTTTAATGAGCTTATTTTTGGACTCCAAAGGTGCTGCAAGGAGAGGCAGGGATGACAGTTCTCTTTGATGCAAACCTGATAATGTGAAGGCACTTGCTGGCATATTGTACCTACACTAGAGCAGGGAATGCAAGTGAGGTGATATTTGATCTTCCCCAGCTAGCTCTTTATGATGCTCTTTTTTATATGGTTTGTATGTTTAACACCAGGCAGTGCTACACTAAGGCCTGCTCCCAGACTGAGTATGGCAGCATTTTAAACTCTCCTATGTTACCTTTCAACCCCTGAAAAATGCACAAGGCCACACCTTACAGGACCTAAAGAGAAGAAACAACGAAAAACAAAACAAAAATCTCAGTGACTATGAGAACAGGCAGAAAACTTCAGCTCCATTATCACTCCCCTTCATCTGCTCAAAACCCCTCGCTGCAGGGGTTGTCATGGTGATGCAGGTTTGACCTCTCACTTTTTACTCTTCCAGGAGCTAAAAAGGTAAAAATGAGCCATTCTGCCTCGAATGAAAATCAACCTCCCTCTGTCAAAAGATGCTGAATTGCTTTTTTCCCCTTTGTCAAACCTGAATGTTTCCATAGGCGACATGGAAATAAATAAATAACCGGTACCAGGCACCAAGGAGTATCAATGGGTTCAGCAGGATGCGGCTATGGTGGGAGGAGGCTCAGGATAGGGCTTGGCAGGAGTGGTCCATGCCCAAGTTTCCCAGAAGTCATGAGGAGCTGCATCCTGTGTGCCCCCTTCATCCCCGGCTGTCTCTGCGGTTAGGTCCTCACTCTGCCGGTTGAGCTTGGGGTTTGTGTTTGTGGCAACTCCAGGGCAGAAAAATCAAACTATTGATTGAACTATGTAGCAGCCTCATAAGGCATTATTAGCAACCTGCTGTAAGTGAGACCAGAAAGGGTAAAATCATTTATTTTTATTAATATTCTTTAGAGTCAGGATTTAGCAAAAACTGCTGTTTGGCCAGGTTGGCAGCAAAGTGATGGCACTGTCTCCTTCTCTCTGGATGAAGCTGGTAATGCACATAGAGTGGTTTGTGTCTGGGTGAGGGGGTGGCCTAATTTACTAGGATAGAGCCCCTGTCTGGACTATGAGCCGAAGTAATCTCCTTCTGTCGATTACTTTTGAATCTAAGTCCTCTGCTTTGATAACCAAATCCTTCCCTGCTTGCTCGCTCCCCTCCTCCAGTCTCTCCTCCCACCACTTTCACACAGTGCCAGAGTAGTGTGACATGTGAAACCAGCAGGACTTCAAATCAAATATTCATGTTAATGATCAGCTGGCCTTGAATGAAACATTTGAAGAACCTCTGATGCAGACGCCTCAACGCTTCATATGGCTCCATCAAACCTCTTCCTGCCAGAGAGGCTCCCCCAGTTCTAGCCTAAGAGAAAGTTACTGAATTTATTTGACAGAAGAGAAAAAAACTAAAGCATATATAAAAATACACACACAGACACACACACACACACACACACACATATATATATATATTGTGTGTGTATTTATATATCCTTTATATATATAAAGTGCCAGCCTTAAAATCCTGCTAAACTGCAATTGAAGTCTGGAGTCATCTAAAGTTCAAATGTTTCCCATGTCTTTGGTATCAAAGTTCCTGAGGACCAGTGCTGCTGGAACTTCTACTGCTGTACAAGGGCTTCACGGCACCAGAACACAGGAGCCCAGCTCATCTCCAAGCACAGTTATCCTCAGACCAGAGCTCATCTCTCTGCAGACCCTTCATTCACACCCTTGCTACTACTTCTCTCTTCTTCCAAATGAGCTTTTAGTGAAACAAGTGAAACAGGCACAGCCTAGTAAATCTTCCCCCAACACTGTACACACACACACCAACCCCCAGCTACAGTCTGGTGTCTGGAACATCTCCCCCAAAGGCTTTAGGTGCGAACCCCTGGGATGTGAGGGCACTGCTGCCTCCCATATGCAAGAATGAAAAGGCTGCGCTGAATGTCAAACTGCTCCGAGGCCCAAAATGGACAGTCACTCCTTCACCACTCAGCAATGCTCATGGAGGCACTGAATATTCCTACTCATCCAACATATCAGTTAGTAACTTCTAGTTTTTTGAGAGCTAAGGAATATGTACAACCCCCATCATGACCTACCTTTCTCCTTCGCAGCCTCCCCTCATGTGTGGCCTTCCTCTCCTCCTCACGTAGACCAGCAGCCTGGGAGATCCTCGTGGTAGATCCTGTGCTGCTCCCTCTTGCTCATTTCTGCACATAACTGCACGTTTTCATGCAGAAACTCAAACCTCCTCCAACTCCAGCAGTGACCATTGCTCCAAAAGTCACCGCGACCTCTTAATTCATTCAGCAGAGTCATGTCATGCAGGGACAGAGCAGATTGCTTCTTTCTCTCAGCTAGTAGGCCGCTGATGCCCTGAGTTATGAAGACAGATGGTATTAGTGCCAGTACTTCAAGAATATCTCATGGTAGGGCATTCCACAGGTTAATTATACCTGTTAAGCTTTTTCTTTTACAACATTAGAGCCCAGTGAGTCTGGTTTGCCTCTATAAAAGATGGTTGTCATGTTATGTGCAATCCATTTCTCTAGCACAGACAGGCATTTTCTAAGATTAAGCTTTACAGGAAAAAATATATATATATATCTCAGACATACCCCTTTGTCTTAATTTCAGCTATACCAGAAGCAAATCCACCTCTATTTAGACTTACTTTGGGGATTGGGGGTGATAGGGATTGAAGCATATAGTGCCCTAATCCCATTGTTTTCATATCGTAATGCTCTGGAAATAAGATAGCTGAGGGATGTTAGGTAGGTGCTAACTTCTGTATATTTATGATCCTAGGTACAGCCCTGAAATGCAAATTAAAAAGAATTTCCCCCCACAATCACTTTCTCTCTCTCTCTCTTATCCTGCATTTTCCGCAGCCTGAAAGATGTAAGTCATTAGATAAATGACTGCCAGTGGAATGCTATAACTGTAACGTAAACTATGAAGACTAAATCCATACGAAAAAAAATAATACATCCCCCAGAGAAAAGTTCTGCTTTTCACATTTAAATGTACTAGTTATCAGCTATTCCTGTTCACAAGGCATTAAAATACATGCTGTTTCCTAAGTCCTGATGCAGCTCTAACTGGACTCAAGCTTGGAGCTAAAATAGCACATATTTTACAAAGTAGTGTAATGTAAAACAGTCGTCTAAACATCTCTCTCCTTACTAGGTCTCTCTAGGGCTTTCTCCACAGAATCCTGCTTCTTCTTTACAGTGTCATCATTTATGTCTTTGTTTATTAGTGGAATGAACTTGTCCGTAATTGTCTTCCCACCAGCCAGCCCCCGTCCCAGCTCCCTACATACTCATCTCGCCGGCTGGGGTTGGCAACAATGGGGAGTGCTCCTGCCAAAGCTGTTTCAACATCAGCCCTTCAGCGTGCTGTGGGGCGAGGAGGTTGCTCCCGGAGCCTTGCCAGGGGCCTCCCAAGCTCAGAGGTCCCTACCAGGGCAGGGCAGAGCCATGGCGGTCGTGTCCAGCCACTCTGCTTCCCAGAAGTGGCACTGTCGAGGGTGAAGGGCACTTGGCAAGGAGGTCACTGTGCAGGCTGGGTGCCCTGCTCTCTCACACACACACAAACCTGACCCAGCTGGAGGGCTGCAGGAGGTGCCCGGTGGGACTCCCAGGACAGACGGATGCCATGTGGCTTTGCAGAACAAACTCCTGCAGGTTTTCTAAGCTGTGTGACTTCTGGAAGCAGCTTTAACACCCCAAACTGCGAGACATCAGGGTGGTTTTCAAGTGCCAGGACTCACCTTCTGATCTCACTGCTCTAACACACTGGTTTAACTCATACATGCCCTAGAAGCACCCTGCAGTCAGTCCGCCCTTCAAAGCAAACAACACTTATTTCCTCCTGCTATTTTTACTTTTAACTCACAGCTTCAGATTTCAAGGCTGCAAGGATGCTTGGGTCTTACTTTGAGTTCTGCCAGAGATTTCCTTTGTGATTTTTAGGTAAACCCCCTTAGGATCTGGCCTTCTGGGGAAATTAGCGACTAATAAACTCTTGCATGAAGTTGCAGAGGATGAGCTGCTCAGCACAACGCCCCATGACTCTGTCCCTGTCCTCCGAGGGGATTCACCGTGTGAATGGCTTGCTGCGGGTTACGAAGTTGCTGCATGTCAGCTGACCCATGGTAGCTGTCTGTCCATGGCAAATGTGAGATAATTTAAAGGAATTTAATCTTTTTTCTTCGCCAGTCCACATGATGAGTTCGTGCAGGGTGGGTAGTACACAGTAAATTCACACCGTAATTTACTGTGTACTAATTTCCCCAAGCTTTTAATTTCACAGTGTCTCAGTTTCCTCATCTGCAAAAGAGAGATAATAAATACTTTCCTTTCTGGCAGGAGTTCTTGAGATCCTTCAGCAGTAAACATAAAAGCAACCATTTTAAAATAGTTACTTACAGAAACTTAATTTTCAGTGTAAGCACTTATTTGTGCCTGATCTTCTACTACAGCAGCATGAGACTAGCGATGGGAAGCAAATAAAATCTGAGAAGTAAATAACCCTGACAATGTGAAAAATAACTAGAATGCTGACCATAATAATATTTATGTGCAACTGCAAACATTTTTAAAGCTTTCTGTTTTTAACCACCTGTGATTCCCTTTAATGTGAATGCACCTAAAATAATGTATTTTCAATAAGGACACACTAGACTGTTTTCTTTTAAAAAGAACACCACATGTAAAGAAGACCTAAACCTTGTATTTCTTGGGAGGATTTTTTTTTTTTTTTTTTTTTTTTTTTTTAAGGAGTGATGCATGATCAGACCCAGAAAACAGTGTGGTTTTTATTTCAGATTTTTCTAGACTGCAATAGCCCAAGGGTCCATGCTATAAACTGGAGGAGTTTGAGGAGCCCAGTTTTTAAGAGCAACATGGTAAGGTTTCTGTTTCTGATTGGAATGTTTGCTTTAAACTTTTCGTTTAGGGGAACATTTCAAAACTGGTCACAGTTTCAACAATGGCTAAATTTACCAATTTACCTTGCAATCCCAGTTCCTGAGATTTATCTTATTCTTTCTGGTACAGCTGAAATATCAAGAAAGGATAATTTGCCTTTAAAAAATGTTCCTTGTGCAGAAATTATGAGTACAGAGTTAAAACTTAAAAACTGTTGAGGTCAGAAAGCAAAAGGAAAATCAGGAACTTTATTCATTAATATCCATATTCTGGAAATTCTGATTAACATATAAAATAGAAACCCTTGAAACTTCTGTATATGGATATGTCTTTTTTTCTTCAACTGCTGAAGAAAACTTTTAGATCTGCTCCTGCTCTACTAACAAAGTGGTTTAAAAAGCAGTTTAAATTGAAAAGCTTTCCATTTCCTCCTTTTTAATTCTTCAGGTATTCCTAAGTGATATTTCATGCAGGCAAAGAACAGTTAATTTCAATCATCGCTTGCTTCCTTTAGAGTTTTACACCGTGGTGCAATTTTGCTTCGTTCTTTACCGTGGAACTCAACTGCCCTCCACTGGATGAGAAAGGCAAAAGCAGGTTTCCTTTTCACTGAATAAATAAATAAATAAATATATAAATAAATAAATAAAATCACTGGAAAAAAAAATGAAAGTACAAACTTGGGGTGTACTTTGTTCATTTTGTTTGTTCTCCTGCATCTCCCCAGCACAAAGAGTCCCCGGGGTTAGCACGACTGGAGTTAACAATTCTGAGAAAATACAGTTGCCAAGAAAATAATTTTCACTGTGTCCTGGCCAAGTGGCCGTAATGATGACTGTCATTTAACCACAACATTTAAATCTAATATTTCTTCCTAGCACTATGGAGGGAAAGAGGGAGAGAGAACGAAACTATTTTTGGGGGAATGGGTAGTGGTCTCGGTTTAATCCACTTTATTGCAATTTGTGGTCCTGAGAGCATGGGCTCTTGCACTAAAAAGCACACAGGAGTCTCCTTTGACATGCTTATGTGAAGGCTAATGTTCTGAAAAACTCATTGAAGTTTAAATAAATAAAGTAAAATCTCTAAGTGTTGACTGCAATAGCCCTAGCAGCAGCAGAAAACAGGATGGCTCCAGCCAAAGATCTTGTCCAACTGCCCAACATTTCGATGCCTCAGCTGACTTGAATTAGGAGAAAATAACTTGGAAGGTTTTTCAGTCCATCCAGCCCCAAGTTAAGGGAGTCCTCTGAAGCAGCGGCTTACATCGCGTAAGCCCATGCAGGGAGCTCCTGGTTATGCTCTTGGTGGCTTTATTAGAAACACAGCGGTGGATCTGGGCGGTACGAAAACCATCCAGGGAGAGTTACAACACCTGACCTCTTTTTGCAAGGAGCAGAAATATTTGGGTGCAAGGGGGAAAATAAAAATAATAAAAAAAGCAGCTGAGAGTGCTTCACCATTCCTTGTACCTAACGTCACCATGCCCTCTACCCCCAAACACACACACCTCCCATGCACCACATGTTGGAGTGAACTTTTGCTCCTCAGAAAATGGGACAACACATTTTCCCATGCAGGCAGATGAAGTTTCCCTCCAATTCCTGCAGCTTGGAGCTGAAGACTGCCGTGTTCGATAAGGTTTAAGATCTCTGGTGCCTTGAGATTTAGCTTTTTGCTGCTGGTAGGGTCCTTGATGGCTGAGCTGCACAGCACTAGTCTGATTGCTGCTCCTCATCGCACTCAGGGAAAGCAGAGCTGGAAAGTTGAGTAGAAATCTCTTTTACAGCCTTCCCTGCTGACGGAGACTGATTTGTGCTTTCCTAGCTTTCTGCAAACGCCGCAGTCCTTGTGTAGACAAAATCCTACCAAGGTAGAGGTTTAGTTTGCCTGGTGAAGGACTGCAGGATTTGACCTTTGGAAGAGTGTGCTAAGTCCTTGCAGTTTTGATTTTGAGTTTAAGCTTTGGCCTGGAATAACAATGACTGTGAGGGAAGTAATAGGTTATAAGCTGGGTGAAATGATACCTGCTTCTTGCCAGAAAAGCTAACTGGATTCAAGCAACTTCTGTCTTCGTTTTCCTTTAAAGAAATAAATAAAGATATTCAAACTTCCCATATGAACTGCAATAATGAAAATAATGTGCGCATTAATTTGTACGGGGGTCAGTGAGTCTCCCCAGCTCAACGGTTTTCAAACAGAGTGCATAGTAAGCCCATAAAACATTTATTTTTCATAATTTATGAAGCATTACATATTGTGAGTCCACAATGCCAGCTGACGTAATATGCAATAAATTTGAAATAACAAAACATTTCTCATGTATTTTCCTCCTGATGTGACAATGTGGGACATAAATTTAAAAGAAAGTTGCCTTAGAAGACAAAGGCAATGCAAAAGAAAAGAATGCTCTTAAATCAATAAATATTCCTATTCCACCAATCACTTACTGAGTCGTTCCCCTGCTCGTGGCTGCGGCACTCATCTTTTTGAAGCCTCTTGCCACCGCTGCTTCAAAGCTGGAGCAAGAGGCTGCCAGGGCGAGTGGCAGCCCCACTCTGAGCCGAGCACTGTGAGCTGCAGGGCTGGCAGCAGCATTGTAGCATGAGCATGTCCAGGTCCTCCTCTGCTGACCAGAAGCCATCACCCTGCATGTTCTGGGCACAGTTGGAGCAGTCCTGCACTGGGAAAATCTCCTACCGAGGGCTGGCAAGCGAGGGGGGGAAGGAGGGGGGGGGGGGGGAGAAAACACTAGTGTGTAAAGGTAATTGTCCTCTGAAGCAATTATCATCCCCTTATTCCCAGGGAAAGGAGCAATGAGGGTCTTTGGACTTTTGAAGATAACTTTCTGGTGGTCCTTTGGTATGCATGTAAATATGTAATTGTAGGATTATAATACAGAGCACTGAGTAAAACTCACCTACGGGGCTATGAAAGCCAGCTGATAAATTCTCAGGTTACAGAAGATGTGTTGCAGGCTGAAGGCTGAGACACAGATGTCTGTAAAATTGTTAAACGATGCCCACCAAACAGTGAGGACCTGGTGCTTAGCACTATTTGCTTTTGTTTGGTCTTGTTTTCTTCTTCACAGTACACCAAAACAAGGTCTGCTTGAACAAAAAGCAAGGAAGGGAAAAATTGTAGAAGTTACTTGACCGCAGAACAGGAGAGGAGGGCAGGGAGTAAAGCAGTTCAGGGTCTTTATCTAAGCTCACTACTCTGACTGTCCTTGTAAATAAACACAAAAATATTTATAGGTAACAAAGTGTGTTTTGCAATGAAATAATGACCTTTTAAAAGTAAATAAATAAATAAAATTAGTGTTGGTATTTAAAGGGTTTTATCAAACTTTACACCAGAAGACCAAATGGGAAGGAAAAAAAATAAATTTGTGTGAACAAATCTCATCAAAAGTGACATGAAGTTCAGCATCTCGGAGGCTGGTTCTCCTTGGGCAGACACAGCGCGTTCACTGCAGCCGTGCATGCAGGGACATCTACTGGCAGAACAGCCAGAGCCGGCCCTTTCCTTTTCTGAGTACAAAAACTCCAGCTTTGCATGAAAAATCATCGGTTTTAGTGGCAGCAGCAGATTTTGCCTAATCTGGTAGGCGGAAGACATTCAGGAAAGGGAGCAAATGAGACTGGCTTGTCCCAAGGGTAAAATTAAACTTCAGATCCCAGGGTGAGGTGTCCTTAGCTGAGCAACCCTGACTGCAAAACTATTCCAGGCACACAAGGACTATTAGGACTATTGCAACCCTGCCTGCAAAACTGTTCCAGAAGCACAACGACCATTAGAACTATTGCCTGTGGAGGTGATAGAGAAGGATGCTGGGCACTTTCTGAACCTCCACTTTTCTAACACTTCCTCTACCCCCACTCCTGCTGATTTGGCCCTGTGCACAGAGGGAGCAAGAATAAGGTATGGACCCAGCCCACCACCAAGTTCTCCTGCAGTAGCATGGGGCACAGCAGTGCGATCTCTCTGTTCTTCCTTTCCTCTCCTCCAGCAGCAGATACCTCAGGCAAGCAGCCGAAACATCGTCAAAAGTAAAAGGCTCCTTGCCTCCTCTCTGCCCTTTAATAAAACCACAGGAGACAAGACATATTTAATCCCTACTGGAAAGATATGTACAGTGAACTGATTAGATAGAGCAGGAACCAGGCTGACCCTAACATTTGAAACACTGTCTACCCTTCTCAAGACAGGATGAGGATCATGAGCCAGGCAGGCAGAGAGCGAGAGGCTACTTGGAAGTGTTTATTTTTCTCATCTCCAAATCAAGATGAATTTCTCAACTCCTTGTGAGAGTCCTGGTTCTCTAACTCATAAATGGAAAGAAGTAAGCTTCTTCCCCCTCCTTGTCTTCTCTCTCTACATACTGTTTTCTGCCTTCAGGGTATCTGTTCTATACTTCCAAAAAATCCATCTGGTTATTTTACTGTAACACGCTTACCAGAACTGTAAAATCATAGGAAAAAAAAAAAAAAATTGAAAAGGACCTCCGGGGGTTTCTAGGCCAACCTCCGCTTGAAGCAGCATTAACATCAACACTAGATCAGGTCGGTGATGGTTTTGTGTAGATGATCCCTGAAAGTCACCAGGGAGAGAAATCCCACCACTTCCCTGAAAGACATGTCCTAGTTCTGTACTGCACTCTGGGTGAAGAAGTTTAGTTCTAGTTTTAAAAACAAACCAGTAATCTCTAGGAGAAACAAACAGTCATTAGGAGTTAAACACAGTACAGCAGTAGACTTGGAGGAATAGTCTAGCAGACCCTTTTTATCTTCCTATACTCCTGCCTAACACTACGTGTTGGACACTAAGGCTCAGCCAGGATGGGCATAGCTCCACAGATTAATCTTCAGTGCATTTTAATGAATAGATCCTCAAAGGCTCCCTCTGTGAGCAGATGCTTTGGTACTTGACTTTCTACTTGAAGCCATGCAAAAAATAAATCAGTACCTTCTTAAAGTCAACTCTGATTTTATGTGACATATATGAGATGAATCCCCTACTAATCTGTCTGTTTCACCAACTAGAGATGTTACTTAAGTTAAAAACAGCTGGTACAGCTGGGGTACAACAAGTTAGACCTGCATCAGAAGAAGCCTTCTACCCTGTGACTAGGAGAACTTTCTGTTTGAATAATGTAGTTTTCCTTTCTGGGAAAATAGAAATAGAACTAAGCAGCAATGCTCAAAGTCCAGTTTGTACCTAGATTTCAAAATTGCCCACTGGATTACTTATACTTGAGCTTCAGTTCAAAATGTGTTTTCCTCCAGAAAGGCCAGAACTGGATTTAATCTGGGCTTCTATTGCATTTCCATCACAGAGCATGGGAGTAAAAAGGCCAAGATGGCACAAGAGATTGGGCAGGAGAGCTGGGAAACAAAGAAACATGGAGAAGTTTTGATGGATACACTGACAACAATATACAGTCCTAAGATTAGACTCGCATAAATACCTTAGATGTGGTATCTCTAAGTCCCACCCCAGTGCCATCTACCCCAACCATACTCACCCTGCCTCTGATTACACAGGGGTTTCAGCAAGTGCATTATTACAGTCTCTTCCCAGAGACCGCTGCTGAAATTCGGACAAGTGATTCTTCAGAAGTAAACCACTCCAAAGTCTTTCACCCAGCTGACGTTATGATGATCAGAAAATGATACATACGTGTATATACCTTATGGTTCTACACTCCATTTAAAATGTTTCACCTGCTTTTCTTTTCTCCTTTTCTTTTTTTTTTTTTTTTTTTTTTTTTTTTCCCAGTCATTACACAAAGTCTGAAAGATAAAAGAGGGAATTCATTTTGTTACTTTAAATACTTATCTCAAGCTCTCAGTTTGACTTTGTCAAATGCATGCAGTGTGCTAGAAAAATGCACAAGGGAAAAAATCCCAAGAATACAGCTAAAAGATTGTAAGGAAAAAAAAAAGGCAGAAAACAACAGCAGATCATAGAAGTAGTGGTGTCTGAAAAATGAGAAACAACAAAAAAAGCACAGAGCTATAGCATGGTAGAAGAAAAAATAAATATACCACATAATTTATTGCAGGGAGAGTTCTGAAGAAAATGTCTTGTGAAATAAATATAATGCTCATGAGGACAAGAGATCTCATTCATATCCAATCTGTCTTGTGTAAAGAACTAGGCAATAATGTTCAAGTAAGTGAGTCACTGCGAGATCTCCCAGTTCGGCTGAAGATTGCTCAATAGAAATAATAACAAGCCACAGAAAAAAGACAGTGTAAGTACAGGTGGGAAAGAGATACAAACTCAGAGCAATAAGTACATACAAAATATCGAGACATTGCAGTACAACGTAAAGGCATGATACGTGTTTTACAGTAGTCTTACAGACTACTTTTCCTTCGATGCCTCTTTGTGACAGTGAAGATCTGCTGGAGAGCTCGGGCTCACAGCCTCCCTCTTTTTGTGCTCAGGATGGCACAGACATAGACAAAGCGGGCTAGAGGGTGACTTATTTATGGATCTGGGGTCAGGACTTTCTCTGTGAAAGTTCTTTGACTCTCTAATCCATTCCTCACAGTTAACCACCAAGGCTCAAGTCCCAACAAACACCAGGAGCCACCACCAACCTGTTGGAGGAGCAGGGGATCTGATGCTAATCTGTCTGCAAAGAATGGTGGCTCAGGGCCTAAGGGCTTAGATAAAAATGAATGATACAGATTTACTATGCAGTAGCTACACCTAATAGTTAAATGTGTGCCCACATAGTCCTCCAGAGGCAGGCTGTGGGGTTTGAAACAACATCCAAACAGGGCCAGGAGCACCCAGGAGCAACGGGTTGCAGCCACATCAGCAGAAGTCTCCATCTAGACCAGCGCACCCTTGGGAGACACTCTCTTGGGGGTGCAAGAGCAGCATGGCAAAGCCCCCAAGTTGAAACAGCCCAAGCATGGCGTGCTGGCAGATGGGCCTGGGGTCACTGGCCAGCAACAGTGCTGTCCTGCCCTGCAGGCATGGTAATGCCACCCACTTGCAAATCAGCACAAGCTGCCTGCCTGTGGGGCTGCATTCAGCCTGCCTACACACAGGGGCTCTTGAACAGTGCCTACACAAGGTGTCTGGGCACCTTGTGCAGTCAGAGGAGAAAAACACATCTTCAGCGAGTGATTCATCGCTCTCTAAAATCTGAGCCTAGTGGGAGCATTTCGACATACCCAAGTTCATTTCCTCCCAAAATGCAACAAAACAAGCTTTTATTTATTTTCTTTATTAACTACTTCTCACCAGTCCCTCAAAAATGTTTGAAGGGAAGAAAGAAAAAAAGAGGAGGAATTGCATATCTTTGATGCAAAGCTGCCCTGGCTATGGGCTTTAAGCTTTGGCAGGGGTGAGGTGGGAAAGGAGAGAAGATTAACGGGATGGCAGTAGGATCCGCTGATGATTGCATCTGAACAGAGCTTTTTCCAGCCCAGGATTACAGGTCTAGAGCAGGAATCTCCTTGCAACTGCTGTTTTTAGCTGCTGCAAATGTTTGCACAGCCAGGCTAGGATGTGGTAGGAAGACTGTTTTGTCTGTTCTTGCTTCCTCCTCTTCCTCTATTGCTGGAACTGAGGCAGCACAGAGACAGCAGCAGAAGTAATGCAAAAAACAGCTGCAGAGAGAGGGCAGGGAGTACGCAGAGGATGGGACTGGGTGGACAGGGACAGGGCAATCCTGCAGCTGTCTGACACCTGCAAAGGGTCCTCACCCTTGGCAAAGGGATGAAGAGTGTGTCCCAGCTCAGGCTGCTGCCTGGCCCAGCACACCCAGGAACTCCTGGTAGGAGGCTGAATTGTCAACTTAAAGATTAAGATTTTCTGATAACCAAGAGTGTTTCAAGAAAAAAAAAAAAAAGTTATCAACTCAAATTTGAAAAACATCCTCTTGTCTGCACAGTTGTCCTTTTTCAATCTAAATTTGGAGTTTTGACTAATTTGATTTTTTTCGGGGTACGAGGGCGGGAGGGTATTTTTGTAGAAGGTAATGTATATCTGAAGTGATACAGATTGGTGCTAGAGCCAAGACGATGTTATGATGTCAGAACTGTGAGTGGAAAGACTGAGAAATAGAAAACAACAACAACACCTAGGTGACCTGAGCAAGGTTAGAGCATGAGTCAGCCACGGAGGCAGGCAGGGAACCCACTTCTGCTCTCCAAGTCACAACGCCTGTGCCTTGGATTTCACTAGCTGCAAAAATACACCACCAACAAGAATCCTGGAAAATAAATAAATAAATAAAAAGCATTCCCTTATCGTGAACAACATTTGTTGAAGCAGTTCAGGCTGCTACTATGGAAAATTTTGCCATGGACTGTATGTGCAAACAGCACAGTAGATGATAAATAACAGGCAATGGAAACATTGCCTGTAGGTGTGACCGTGTCTGTTTTAATTGAAGGGATGCTCTTCAGTGGGGCTCCCGTGGTCAGCTGAAGGAGTCAGCTTGGGGCTGTGCCTGCTCAGTAGCACAGGCTGCTGTGGCCAGTGTGAGTACAGCAAGTAAATGTGGTGATGGCAATTAAACAGACACACCAATGGCCCTGAAGCACTTGCTAGCAAGGAAACGTGTTTGCAGCTCTGCATCAGCATGCACAAAACTACCGAAGCTTCAGACTTTTCAAATGCAATTAATGTGTCTTTCATTTCATAACTCTGTAAGATCTCCTAGCCTGTTCTTCAGCCATTGCAAATATTCCCCTGGCAGGGGATAAATTACTCTTCTTTGTACACGAATTTTGCCTGGCCTTATTCTTTTACACTTCCAATACTAGGGGACGTATCTTCAATTGGTGTGAATTGGAATATCTCAGCTGAAGTCAATAGAACTATGAAAGCCTACACAATATTCAATAAATTATTTCAAGACATTAAACTTAAC
Organism: Aythya fuligula; assembly: GCF_009819795.1. NCBI lineage: Eukaryota > Metazoa > Chordata > Aves > Anseriformes > Anatidae > Aythya > Aythya fuligula. Next base: position 16,100,813 of record NC_045569.1, on the reverse strand, counting down.
AGTCTGACTCTTGAAATCATGGACTTAAATGAGAGAGAATCAAACAAGACCTCACAAATGTTTAAAAGAGATGTTTCTGACTTCTATTTATAACAAAAATCCCAACACCACCTTGCACAAGTGATCTGAATGTGGACTGAAGATTTCAAAAGCATGGGGAGAGGGGGAACAGCAATTTTTAGCATCTCGATTTTTTCAGACTGGCTTCCTGCTGTTTGAACGCTCTGTGATGACAATACAAACAGTAGCTCATTTCTCAATCAAATTCCACCCACATCAGTGTGTCACATTTGTGCATGATGAGCAGGAAAAGGGTGGTGATGGGGCGTTATATACCCAGGGGCATGCATACACACAAGACACAGGTACAGCAAGCCACTTTTCATGCCTTTTTGTCTTCATTCTTGTCCTCAATACAGGTCTGGATCAGCAGGGAAGGAGGTCACCAAGTCCTCTGTGGCAATACCACACCTAAAAAACTTTCTCCACATCCTCCAATCTTTAAAAAAAAAAAAAAAAAAAAAAAAAAAAAATCAGAGGCAAAGATTTATACACATATATATTTGATAATACTGGATGATAAGGCTCTGAAATAAGTCCACTAATGATGATATTTTCATTCTCGGCAGAAGGTGAAGTGAACCAGAGTGCCCTGATGTCCCCCCAGCCACCCAGGGCAACCACTGGAGCTGAGCTTTGAGACCCAGCTCCCCTCATTCAGCCACTGTACTGCAATTTTTCAGGGCATAATTGCCACATCACTAACGATGAGATGATTTTACATGACTGAGAGACTGCTCTAAGTGCCCAGCTTGCAGGTTACATCTCACCTGCAGGAACTTAAAGACTATATGGACATTTGATTTCACGATTCATTTAAAGTGATCCAAAATGCTGCTTTGAAGCTCCCCTTCCCCCTTTGCACCTGATGGCTGCACAGTGAGCAGAATTATCCTCAGCACGTCACAATCCAATGGACAGAGATGGTTTGTAAAAGCTGATAAGCCTTGTTAGGGTTGGCAACTTTGCATGAACTTCAGTGATAAATACTGCATTTGTGAAATGCCAAATACTGCTGGAATGTTGGCGTGAGCACGACAGAGATTACTGCTAATGTGGGAGCGCGTAGGTACACTGTGCAGTAAATTACAGCCGATATGCATCCCCTTGCTGTGAAAAATGTTGGATTTTTGAGCCAGTAGTATTTCCTATGGCACAGTAAACAGGGATCTAATAGAGCTAACAACTTGGATTTAAATTAACGAAGCAAGAATGATGCGATGAGACTCCTGCGTGACTACTGAAGGAAGCGATTGTCAATATTTGTTCATGGCTCTCACTCATGCTTTACCTGTTCTGGTGAGGCTGTGTGTTTATGCACACATCCAGCCAACAGCTAATGACTAGAGAGACTCCTTTTCCCTCAGTTTTAACAAAGAGATGACAACTCCAGTTACTAGCAAACTTTTGAATTCTTTTTCTTTTTTTTTTTTTCCTTAATTGATTAAAAGCAATTTCAAAATGATGTCCTGCATGCAGATGAAAGCAAAAGATGTTCTGAAGTGCTAAACTTCTCTGTTGTGACCTGTGCAATTGAGATCAAGGAGAATTTTGTCTGTAGTAATTAACATGAGACATAACTGTGAATGGGAACTTGCTGTTTTTGGTGACAATGTTGTCTTCTGCTTCAGGGCGAGACGCCCAGGGCCAGGATCCTGGGGAGCCCCCCCTTTGCTTCAGTCTGGCTTTTAACAGGTTGGGAGCTCTCTGTCTCTCACCTGGTAGAGAAGAGAACAGAGGTCAGCCTCACGTAGGAGCACAGCACCTCTGAACACAACTTCCACCATATTGTGAGATATTGGGCTAAGGGAAAACATTGATTGCCCAGAAAAAAAGAATAATACTGGTGGCTAGATTAAAGGTATTTCATGAGCACTGCCTTTCACGCTGACAGCTCTGCTATAATCATTCCCAGCGTACCACTCTGCCTCTGTCAGTATTCATCTGTTGCCAATTGCCTTGTAGTTACTTGGTGAGAGTGTTAGTTGGGGACTCTTCTTTTGTTCCTTGGTTTTACAGCCCTCAAACACAAGGGATCCTGTGACTGGGATCTTGAATGCTTTGAGACACATAATAAATAATTGTTAGCTTTCCAATACCTGAAGTATGCTTCGCAGTATCCTGAAGCTTGCATAGCAAGATTACTGATATTAGTTAATTTGCTATCAAGTGGCTTTCATGCAACAGACCCTGGAGATTTTACTTACTTTGCCTTTTTTTTTTTTTTTTTTTTTTTATTTTATGGTTTCTGTTTCTTTTTATTATTATGTTGTTGTTGTTGTTGTTTAATTACAGAATGGAAATGTACTGGATTTAATCACCAAACTGACCAAGCCATAAAAATGGACTGAACTGGGTTAAGGCCCCTTTACGAGTGTGTAGGAGGGCATGCACTGTGGTCTATACTACACCCATTCTGTGCAAAGCATTTGCATCTTCATTTTGTCTTTGTTCACCAGATTAACATTTTCTACACAAACTACTCTGCATGAATGCAGCCATCTCCACCTTGTTCATATTCCCTTTCTTCTGGCTCGTGCCTGGTGCAAAGTGAGCAGCTCCTGAGATCCTGCCCCTAGCTAACATTAACACAGGCATTGCAGAGTTGTGTAGGATAAGAGAAGTATCCTCCTTGCCCTTCCCCATTTTAAACTTCATCATCACCAAAATAACAATGCAATCAAAAAACACTGAAAGATGCTCTCACTGGTAGCGGACGTGACCTCCAAGCTCAAAAACAAACCACAGCACCCCTTTCTCCTGATACTTCCCTACATCCTCAACCATGGTGCCCATCAAACAATTACTCACAAACCCCATCTGTCAACAATAGGGTCTGCAGTTCAGGGAATCTGCCTGGCCATGGTGTTGGATTACAGAGGCTCTCTGTAAACAGAGGTACTTTGAATGACTCATCTCTTACAAATTGCACAGGGAAAATGAAGGCTACAGGAGTGAGTGACATAATTGTAAGACAACAATTACAAAGGCCCTTCTTTCACTTACCCTGACACTTTCCAATGAAGCTAGAGTTTCACATGCAGTGCCAGGGCTGATCCTTGTACTTTATTTTTTTCTTACTTATTTGATAGGTATCCTTGATGAGAAGCAAATTTGCATCAGGGTGGCTTAATGCCTCACAGTCCTGTATGCTGTGAAGTCCAAACATTCTTCCTCCAGCAGAAGTTGCTGATATTGATACTTAACCTGAAGCATGAATAAATACAAACTCTGTTTTGCTGTTGTGTTTTAACATATTCTCAGTTTAATGCCCTCCGTCCATTTCCTTATCCCACCCTCACCCCCCAAAAAAACAAAATGAATAGTACTTCAAAGCTCACCAGTATGAAGATTTTGGGGAAAATCTTGCCTCTGTCTTGCAGTCTGTCTGGTTATGTCCTCTCAAGGTAGCACTTCTGTATTTCAGTTCTATCCCTGGGAAGCAAAGGTCACGGTTAGACTAAGTGTCCAGATGTCAAAATAAAGGTACCACATTTGTTTAATGGCAGTTGGAGTCCAGAGACGCATTTGGGATTCAATGATGGTTTTGGTTGGTCGTACATTCCATCTACTTGTTGTGTTTCCTATCTAAACACTTTAGAGTCTGCCACCATGCAGGGGGCTGATAGCTGTGTGTAACAAATAAGGAAAGAATAGAGAACATAGTGACAAGAAATTGTGTTGGCTTCTTGCATGATGCCCTAACAACTTCTTTTGCTCACATGGAAAAGATATGAGACTTTTGTAAAGTAGAAGTCAGCACCACCAAGGGCTTAATTGTATAATGAAACATTCTCAAAGCCCTCACATTAGCTCATTGATGCTTAGTGGAAAAGGCATTACCTAGCAACAGTCACTAACAAATCACAGGAAAAATAATAGAGATTATATGCTACATCATTCTACAGAGTCAAAACTGGTAGCAAGATGTGCTTGCCCTTTCACTTCGTGTGCAAAAAATCTATTGTTTACAGTTGTGAGGGGGAACGGATGCACTTCAGAGAAAGACAGACCAGCTAATCTTTCATTAAAAAGTGATCTTTAAAAGATGCCCAAAGATAGTGAGGCTTGTTAATCTGGCCAGAGACAGCAGACTGCAGTCCAGGTATAACAGGAGAAAAATGACCTCTTTTCTTTTTTCCTCAGAGAAATTGTTCCTCATGTGTCATCCATTCTCAGATGCTTAATTAGAAGGATGAGCTGCTGGTCTAAGAGCTGGCCAGGAGTTCTGCTTTGAGCTGCCCAACACCCATGTCTTGTGTGTTCTTGGACAGGTTCCATCGGAGAAGTCTGGCAATACCTTGAGCACCAGGGTTTGCTGCATGGTGCCTCTGCATTCATTTCCCCCTTACTTCTGTGCACTACAGTGGCAGAAACTCTTAGAAACTGCAGTGCAAAGGACCACACCAGCACTTAAGACAGTTATTAAAACCAACCCCATATTGAAATGCATCTAGCAAAGAGAGAGATGGGTTTTATTCCGAATTATGCTTTGTTAACAAGTTGTTAGCTAAGTTCTCACTCCAGAATATTTAGAGCCAGCTAAATAATATGTGTCAAATCATTGATCTGACAAGTTTCACAACTTTTTTTTTTCCACTTTAAATTTCAAATATCTATTCAAAAAATAGCATGTTTGGTTTTTCGCTCAGCTTTAATTACCAGCGACAGCAGGGGAGGGAGAAAGAACAAAGCTGAACGCATAGATCCCAGAGGGAGTTTGCCATCCCTGACCACTAGGGGAAAAAAAAATGCATACAGCATCTCCCAACTTGGAAACTGAGCCCACTTAGCATGAAGGCCCCAGGAAGAGGCAATGCAGCCTATATGCTCTCCTAGCATCCTAGCATCTCCTAGCTTACTTTGTTGATTGCAGCTGTAGCTGGCTGCTATGGCAGAGAACCTTGCACAGCAGAATTATTAGAGACAGAAGTTCTGCAAGGGTGCGGTGTTGGATCTGTTGTGTATGTTATGGCTGATACTGAGGGGAAACTGCAGCACAGATTTCCACTCTTTATTCAGAAAACAGTTCAGAGATAGGTGCAGGACTGTGATTTTCGGGGGTGAGACTTTTGCATATATACATATATGCATACAGACACACATGCCACACATCTATAGAGATCTGCAATATTAAAAAGTAATTAAAGTTTTTCTGGCTGCCCTGTGCAATACTCAAACAGTAAGCGGTAGCTCAGAGCTGGCACGTGGGAAGCTATTCCCTCTCTTCTCATCTCACTTCTCAGTGGATGCTGTTAAAAGCCACATCCATGACACTGCAACCGAGCCTATGCTCCAGGCATCCTCCTATTTTAGAGAGAGAGCAGCAGGATTCCTGTGCGAAGCTGAGAAATAAAGGTGTATTTCCTAATTCAGGCACCTTAATCAAACATGCTTAATTCAGTTAAAAACCCCACAGTAGGCACAGCCTTTTAGCAAGTTTGGGTACTGTAAGTTTAGATAAGGCATAACTTGCTGTTAGTAAAGACCTGTGCTCTCTGACAATCCTTCCTGCTTTTGGAGCTCTCTGACCAAACAGGGCTTCCGTGACGATGGTGCTGCTCAGTGCACGTGGAAGCAGCACAACTGGATTCCAGCTCCCTAGTAATTATCAGGTATACACGAAAGAGCCAATCAAGCACCCAAAAGGACAGGCTGCCCTCTGCTCCCCCCGGGTGCAGCTGGCTCCTTATTTCAAGTGCAATCTTAAATTACAAGGAAAAGGATTTGCTGCAGAAGCAATGTTGTTTGGTATCAAAAAAGATTCCTCCTTCATTCTGCCCCCTCCCCCTGCCTGCTTTTCATGTTTTATACAAAACTTGCTGCTCTGAACACTCCTGGATTTTCTCCCCTTTTAATAATAAAGAAGTGAATCTGATGTCTCCCACTGATGGCTTCCTAACCTTCAAAAGCATGTGTTTATCATGAGTTTCAGCTATCCAAAATAGTTTTGACCTGAGGTTACAATGCAGGCTCAGACCTCTTCGAAGTAGGTTAAATGGATGATAAGCAAACATTTCATTACAGCCCCTCAGTTGTTGTAAGGATGTGCAAATCCCCAAGAAAGATTTTCAGCATATCCTCTAAAGCCATGCGGTGCTTTGGACTTGGGAGGTTCACTCAATCAGCGCCCTGCTGTCACTTTGCCAGCGATGGAGAGGTGAACAGCCCCATCCTGCTGCCTCACCAGTGGCTCAGAGCCGCCTGCATGCAGCAGCCTGAAGTTTCAAGCCTCCTGCTAGCTCCACCCCAAAATTAGTCTGAACATCACTACGCTGAGCCCATTGATTTATTGCTGGGCTGTGTGTCAGGTGCAAGTGGTCCAAAACAGACTATCACTTCTGCAAGGTGAATAGGCACTGCTGTGAAAGTGACACTCATTTTACGTGTGTCTTATAATAAAATAACAGAGATGATGGTCCTAGTGGCTAAACGCATCCCTATTCCAAATCAACACACACACAAAGCACAACATACATCCCTTCTCTCTCAGCTCAGTGTCTCCTTCATGATTTTATCCAAACAACTTCAAAGACCTACACTCACATGAATCCTGAGCTGTCTGGCCAAGGATCATGCCCCCTTTCTCCCCATTCCCACTTCTCTTCTACATTCACCCCAAAAAAGAACCTGAGTTAATTAATGAATTAATCAATGACAGAGAAAAGTGAAACCTGAGAACCTGCAAGTGCACATCTAAGATGGGCACCTCTGGTGACTGGCTACAGCAGCAAGAGGGGTGGATGAGGGCAGACCTCTGTGTGCTTGCTCCATGCCCTTACCAAGCCATTCCCTTATATTTGGTCAAGCAGGGAGAAAAGAGCTGATCCAATACAACATTAATACAGATGCAGAGGTTCAGCTGTGACTGCATGTGGCCAGCTTGAGGGTCAGGCAGACACTGGGCCAGGTTGTTTCTTCCCTGGGTTGTGTTAAACTTGTTGCCTGAAAATGTTTAAATCTACTCTGGAATAGAGCAACATAATTTTATTTCTTTCCCCAAGGCAGTTGATATTCTAAGGACCCCTACACCTTTAGCTGCCAAGTTCTTTGATCAGCCAACTGACAGCCACTTTAAGACAAGGCTCTGTAAATACATGAAGAATATTGCACTATTGCTAGCAAAGGTTCCCATGTCCCCAGTTCCATCCTAACTTTACCAAGGCTATCAGTAGCTCTGCTCTGCGACAGCATGAATGACACGTTGATACAGCTGTGTCATCTTGCTCAGTTTTATCTGTCCCCACCAATTACCAGCCTCTTTACTTCTTCAGCCCAAATTATCCCTGCTGTAGGGCTGTCCATAGCAGTGCCAGGCACAGCCCTTTATTACTATTGGTACCATTGGGATGAGCATGGATTTACCTATTCTTGCAAAGAAAAATGTTCAGGGATACATCTAATTATGCCTTGCTAAGTACGAAATGTCCTTCTATTTAGCAGATGCTTGGGCCCTACTTTGACCTAACACTGAGTGTTTCAAGTAAACTGCCAGCAGCCCCGTCAAACTGTTGTGGGTAATTTGGAGTATGAAATGTGTTAAATTATTCAAAAAGCTGAATAAGCATAAACAGGCAGTACAACAGGAGAGATATGCATACCCAGCGATGCTGGTGTGACATTTAATACATCATATTAGCACTCCTGTTAGTACAAAGAGCTGGATGCCTAGCACAGCAGCCTGCAAATTCACAGGCAGAACACAATGTAACTGCATTTTGCCCCCTATAGCCCTCCTCCAACTGTTTCCCTTTGCAAAGCTAGATACGGCTCGCCTATAACCAAAGGTGAAAGTAGGGAAGCAAAATTTGATTCCTCCCTCAAACAGAAAGTGCAGCAGGTCAGGCTCACCCACCTTTGCTTCACACTGGCATCAATCACTGCACTGATAGCAACTGTCTGATTTAGGGCAAGGGTGTAAATCGAATCAGGATCAGGCTTAAAACTGTATGATAGTGGGAAGCGGACCCCTAGACAGACAAACTCTGCTCAGTAATAGAGCTAACGTGGCAAAGAACACATGCAGGCTCATAACACATGTCTAGCTCAGAAATACATACAAATCCCCGTGTCCTAGTAAAAGCTGACACTAATTCAAGACAAAACCCTACATTTTATCTACTGTGGAAACAGTCCATTATTTCTTATCCTTCAAAACAAAAAGCATTTTCAGGTTACGGAGTATTTCTGAGATCTCGAGGGATTACACTGCAGGGGATGAATGAGATGCTTCTGTAGTCAGGGTTTCGTGATGGTGAGCACCAAGGGGAAGTGATACTCTCTACTTTGAAAGCTTTTCCCCATTCTCAGGGAGAGGAGGAAAAAAAAAAAAAAATACAGCACTGTGAGGTTTGGGCCTGGAAACCCAATCTTCATTGCTTGGTTTGTCGATGAAAATAGAAATAAAACCTTAGAAAAAAAAAAAAAAATCCATAGAGCCAGCTCATAACAAATAAATGGAATGATCTCTCCTGAGAGCAAATGGAAGCCCTAGTGATGGAGTTAAAGCAGCCTGGACAAAGCACTCATGGATGTGAAAATACTGTCAGCAATATGCCTGGATCAGCAAGAGATGGACTAGCTGACCTAAAAGGCCTTTCCATGCCATTTTATTTTTCCCCTCCTATTTTTTTCTTTTTTTTTTTTTTTCCTTCCTTCCTCTCTACAGTAAGGGGGGTATGATTACTTTGTACATGTGGGAAGTCTGTGTGTAAATGGTTCTGAAGTTAGTTCCCTGGCTGCTATCCACCCTTATCATAGTCACCATTTTCTTTTGTCACCATTTTCTTTTTTTTTTTTCATCTGTTTTGGTTTAGTTAAAGTGTTCTTCTTCTAACAATTTTATAAGGCTGGAAGAGACATCAGTACATTTTGCCCACTCCTTTGAAACAAATATATTGCAGTGTGTTTCTTGGCTCTCCTTTTGCTTGGTTCTGAACTCCAAATAGTGATAGCCTTGGATTGCTGAGTCTATCTCCATGACAAATGTTTACTAGCTTTGTTATCACACGTGCTTTGTGAGAATATGAGGACTGAAAACTACAGAGCTCAGTGTTTAAATAGTGAATGGAAACTTGTCAGATAGACACTTGAATTAAAAAAAAAAAAAAAAAAATGCATTTAAATTTGCAATCAGCCAAATTTTGTTCCTTCTGGAGAGAACTATAGAAAAAAAATAAATACTATCTTGTCAAAAACATAACCTCTGCCTATAAACACAATGGAGAAAGGCAAACATTTTGAGGGGAAAATCTAGATTCAAATTTTAATCTTTAAACAAATTTTATTTCGCAAATATTTTAAGACATGTATTTTCCCATGGAAATAGCCAGCTTGTATCAATTATTTAGGAGGGTTTGTAGGAAGCCAGCTTAAATTCATAACAAGGGTATCAGTTCAAAAAATGTGAATCTAAACATCAAGTCCAGTTAGTCAGGGAACTAAAACAAACCACAAGACCTCTCAATCCAAATTAAACCAGATAAACAGCATCCAAAACCACCTACAGAAATTATGTGGTAATTATTTGAAATTATGAATTTATACAAACAATTGTTTGCCTTCTCATAAATATCTCAAAACCATAAAGGGAAAATAAACCCTTGATTCTCCATTTCTCCTGCTGCTTACAGCAGTCTTTCTGATTTAAGAAGGGTCACTTCTCTGAGCCAGCTTGAGCAGCTAAGCTCATACCCAAACTAGTAATGGAAAATCATTTTGTGAGCCCAGACTAGAGATGGTGAAAGACAAATTCTTCTCCAAATAAATGTAGCACAGAAAACTAGTGAACAGCATCAACTATTTCCCTCTGTGGAGTAGCTCATAAGGTGTTCTACTTATTGATATAGATGCAGTCCTTCTATAGGCAAAGAAGCCAAGGGAAAGCAGCGGAGGCAGTGAGACCACTGAGGACAAGCTGACATAACTTGGAAGCCAAAGTAAACTCAAGGGTTCATCCACTTCCCAGCACCTCAGCAATAAAAATAAATCCCATTAACTTCCATTGCAATTGAATTCTCGCTCAGCTCTGCCACAGTAGCCAACTCCTATTAGAGAAAGGGCACATCAAGTGTTCTCTTGATCTCTGCTCCAGACTTTACATGGCACCAGATGACATGCTCAGGCAGCAAGAGACCCAATAGGTTTGTGAGATCCAGGATTTCACTTCAAAAAATTGGAGAATCTAGCTGGTTCTACACAGCAGCTGAGTCCCTATTCCTTGCTGACTTTATATGCAGCAAATATATTGTATAAAATATGGTGGATTTATTAAAGAAAATGCAGATTATTTACTTTTAAACATTTTCAACTACCAGCTAAATCAGATCAACTCATGAAAGTTAAAAATGACAAACTTGCCAAATTTATTTAATAGAGAAAAAGAACCTCAATAATCACTGCTATGATTTAATGTGGAAGAATTGGCAGGGTGAGGGGGAGATTGTTTCAAAGTGCCTCCATCCCTTCAAGGAATGTGACTGCTCTATTTTATTTTTTAACTGATGATCATTCTCACAAGCCCAGCTATTGTGTAAGTCACCTGGAACTGGTTTCAAATGTTTAACACTATATTGCAGAAGCCTTATTACATCTGGCCTCTCTGTAGCTCTTAGTTCTTCCTAATGGGTTCTACTTCAGGACATTGTTTTGTTTCATTTGAAGGGGGATGTATTTCTTGAAGAATTTGTTAATTTTTCCTGAAAAAAAAAAAAAAAAAAAAAAAACTATCCAATGCTAAGCCCCCACTATTTCTTTGCCACAGAAATAAAACTGTTTGAGACGTTCTTAACCATAGTACATGAAATTAGAGCAAAGAAAAAGTACCACAACTAAAAAACTGATTAACTCTCTCTTTTCTTCCTGCTTTACTGACATGGCAGATTTTGCAGTTAGTTTATCTGCATCAGAAAAGTTTTGCTCATGGCTTTCTTTAATTTATCAATAGCTGATCTCAGTAACGCCTGTACACACACTTCATCTTGACTACAGGATCCCAAGAAGAGCCAAAGCTCGACAAAAATTATGGAAAGCTTTTGCAACAGCCTTTATTAAGCAACTTTCAAAGAGGTCTAGTTTTGAACTTTTCCTGTATTTAATGAAGACAAATCCAAAGTTGAATTGTCCTAAAGCACTTTCAGTTTTGCTTTCGACTTCTTACGCTCCTTTCTTGTTTCCCATCAGTGAGTGAATACAATAGCAGTAGGAAGCCAAAATACTCAATCATAGTGCCCTTTCAATGGAGTGTAATGATGTTGAAGGCTGCATGCACTATTAGGCAATGCAGGGTAAATAAACCTCTGCATTAATATAATAATCTAGATTTTACAGGTCATTTCTGGGAAAATAGTATGCACATCCCTGCAAGTTTTCCACAGGACCACACAGAATTATCATCATTTGGCAGAACTTTCTCATTTAAGTCCTAGAACTGTCATTGTGAAACAAATCCCACTTTTCTTGTTGACTGAGGTAGCACGGATCTACACTGAAAACTCTCCAGGGACTCTGAAAGGTTTTTGTGCATGTAACAGCACATCTATCTAATCTGCAATGGACTACTCACTTAAGAACACTAACTGATAGAGATAAGCACAGGTTTCCAGTTTCTTACCTGGAGGGCAGTGGTTAGGTGGTTTATAGGCAAGATGACCTCACGCTGCTGCCAACTTCATCCTCTTACTCTGGGTGCTCACATAAATGTCTGAAGTTGTACACATCATATTAGCAGTCACTTGAAATACTGGCCATGCTATCCATTTGCCTCTTTCACAGGAATGTGGTGGAAAACAACGGGAATGTATTCAGTGCTTTCAGCAAGCGCTAAGGAGAATAAGGAAAACAGGGTGAAGCACACACAGTAACTTCTTTAGGAGATTGTATTGCACAGGTCCAGTTTGCTCTTGAGAGAGCAAGAACAGAAAACCTGAGTCCACTGGAATCATTCAGAAAAAGACAAGAGTCCAGCTCAACTAAAGTATTTCCTAATCATTTTAAAGATATTTCATGTAGTCTGTTTAGACGATTTAAGAGTTTGCATCAAAGCAAATAAGCTACCACACCTGATGTGTGGACCCTCCAGATTCTTTACCCTTCCTTTGCCCATCAGTTCTGTCTGGCACAGTAGTGCAGCTGTCTCAGATCACTTACCCACCCAATGGGAAGTTGCTAGACACGAATATGGAAAAAAAAACCACTACCAGGATAATCAGGGTAAACTGGGACCCCTGAAATTACCAGCTGAGCTGAGCATATTCTGAAGGATCCCGTGTTGCCACCAAGCATGGGGCACAGTGCTTTAATTTTCAGTGTCATTGTTCTTGGTAAGAACCTGGCCTGGGCCACACCAGGTTCAGGTGGCATTTGGGCATCATCAGTCCACAAATGGGTGAACAGGAGGTGACACAGTCTCACAGCTGGGTACAAGGGAAAGATGCTGCATGTGAATTTTATGTTGATTCCAGAAATTTTGATCAATCCCTGCTCCATTAATAAAGGCAACTTTATCTACAATAAAACATACTGCAAAATCAGCTTAGTATACTCAGCCTTTGCTTTGCTGATCAAAAGAAATAGATAAAGCACTTGTGGTTAGTTTGAAAAAGTAACATCAGGAGGGTGAACATGGTACATGCCTGACATTTTTGCCATTACTACTCTATCACATGAAGACTATCCATACTTGTAAAAGAAGGTATTACAAACTATATATCCAAGTTTTCCATGATGCCAGCAATTGTTTTAAGCCTGTTTCTTGTGCCTTTTATCTCTCTTACAAATCTTGAAGGGAATAGGATTCATCAGTACACAAATGGCCTTTATTTCTGGCTGTTAAAAACCTGATGATGAGCAACATTTCCAAGGAAGAAAAAGAAGTCAATTTCCGAAGCATGTGCAGAGTTAATGTCTACAGTAATTGCGACTAAGTACGGTAGAGCAGAGATGTACTGCCAGCTGGAGCCAGGGATTAAAAAGGAAACATCTGTGCTGAGATTATAGGAACAGAGGAAGCTGTGGGAAGGAAGGAAGCGAGAATGCCCATGTAGGTCCACCTACCTCATTTGAACTTCTCCTTTTCCCCATGAATTTTTGTTTTCCTCTAGCAAAATTCTACATATTTACCATCCTGTGTGAAAAAAAAAAAAAAAAAAAAAAAAGCCTGTCCTATTTCTCTGCTAATTGACCTTTGCCTTAGACTAACCTCATGACCACACATTAGCAAGATGAATCCTGAGCATTGAAATTTAGGTACACACTCACAACAGAGCAGGCTTTTAGGTAATTTGCTGAGCAAAGATGACTTCAAGTGTAATGACTTGAGGTGAAACTTTTGGCTTCAACCAACTTACACTGAGTCTAACTTTAGACATACAAGAAATTCCCTTAGTGGTACTATATGCAAACTTAAATTTACACATGTTGAATTATTTAGTTAGTCTAGGAGCAAAATAAACAAGATTGCAGACCAAAAGCAATATACTGCCCATTTTATCAGAACCTGAAAACATTTTAGATATTGATAACAGGATATATTCTACATTCAGCAAAATGTGCTGAAGATATGTGACCTTCAGATCTTTTTTTCTCCCCCCCCAAAAAATCAGAATCTTGTCCTTTCTTTATGAGCCCTCTTACCAAAGTTCCTACTAAAATAATTGTGCAAGTCCACAGGAGATGCATTCTAATAAAATAATTAAAACTTTATTTTTTATTTTTATTATTTTTTTTATCCCTCCCAGTCTTCCCAAACTGAAGTTTCAGAAGTGCATGTTAGATTTGCAGAAACTGACTGTTGCGCAAGACAGTTCAAAAAGAAATTAAAGATCTCTTTGCATTTGTGTTATTTATATATTTTCTTTTTCCTTTTTCCCTTCTCCTCCCTACTCCACTTGGCTTTGCACTCCTGTTCCTCAGGAGCTTTGGTGAGGTGAAAAGGCAGGGATGAATGCATTGAACATGGGGAGTAGCAGGGAGGAGAGGAGGGGAAAAAAAGCAAGAAGGAAATTACTCTTTTCAAAAATAAATAAATCAATACAAAAAAGCACAGAAGTATTACTTTAAAAAAAAAAAAAAATCCCAGAGCCGGCACACACACTCCATTTCTACTAATCGGATTGTGATGTGTTTGCCTTTAATATGTGCAGCCAGCCCCTATGCCCGGCCTTGTGCACATGTCATGTCCTTTTAACATCAGCAGCCACTGGCCTGATTCTCAGACCCTGATAACATGTTCCCAAGTAGTATCGTGTAACGGGGGAGGAGGGGGAGAAGCTGGGGAGAGGAGCCAAGGCTGGCACAAGCTATCAGCGGCTTTGTTGAAATGCTACAGACAATTCTCTTCTAATTGCCAAACCTTTCACTTAATTTCAATTCTTTTTGTTGTTATTGTTGTTGATACATCAAACAGAGGCTACGCTGACCATAAAACAAAAGCATGGATTTGAGGTAGTTCTTATCCTTAATCCTCTCTGCTCTTTGCTCACTTGTTCATCCTGCTTTCAGCAGATTTCCAATACCATCAGTTTCTCTGAGTGTGTGTAGTTTTCTGCTCCTTTTTGGAAAGGGAAGAGGTGACAGGCTCCAGAACATAAAAAGCTTTAATGGGTTTAGAACAGAGAATTTTGGAAAGTTGTGATGGTATAGGTCAAATCCTAAAAAAATGGTAGCAAGGCAAGGAAGCTTGGAATCAGCAGAGGGGACATCTGCTTGCTCCATCCTGTCCCAGGCCAAGTTCCCATTTAATACAAGACTTTTGAACTAAGTCTTTCCACTTATTTATTTTAAGTAATTTTTAAAATAACTTTTTTTTTTTTTTTTTAAGAATAATTATTTTAATAGTAGTGGCAAGCTAGCTGACGTGGATGAAACCCAAAGTATGTTCTACAGACCGTGCTCTTGTAGCATTCATTTGCTTTTTACAGACAAGAAGATACCCAAATACAGTCTATCTCTGAATTGTGACACAATCCTGATCATCCTCCAAGAAGCTCCACAAGGTTTGGGCTCCTTGGATACATGGTATGAAGTAACATGCCACAAAAAGAAATGAAACTTAAAAGAAGGGTGCAGTGGTCTTTAAAAAGTCTTCCTCTTCTCAAAAAATTCCAACCTCACTCTTAAATTACACATGAACAATATTCACCTTATTTTTAAACACGTAGATGCCTCTACGCAGGTTAAATATCAAACTAAAACATATATTGACTTCCTGAGTGGTGTATGAGCAGGAGTCAAACAAGACCTGGACACCACAGAACAGATTGCACACTTATTCTGGAGCCACCTCCAGCTGATCATTTTGCCTCTTTTTTTTTCCCCCTCTCCCATTTGATTTGTAGAAAGCGAGCAGAGAAGTTTGATTGGGATACATCAGCCTGCAAATTACACTGGACTTTGAGGTCTCACTGGTTGAATCTCCAGGGCTTATCTGAACTAAGTGCACATTGGGTTTGCTCTATGGAACTTTCTAAATGTAGTTTCTTACAGTGTTCCTGGTGTGTCCATATCAGTGTGAATAAGAGAAACCTTCTGGTTCAGTGAAGATACAAGTTTCACTGCAAAGTTACTCTGTCAAAATCCACAATGTTTCTGCTTAAAAATGAATGACAGGACTTGCTGGACTTTGACAAGTCAGAACCAATAAACTCACCAATGGTGGCTTTTCTTGAAATCTGTGCTCCTGAATGACGCTCAGAGATCAGTTCTTGAATGTCCTGAAAAACAGTGAATAAAACCACAGTTCCATCCAGAAGAGACCGAAGAGGAGATCAGATTCATGAATCCAAGCTAGAGAAGAGAGCTTATGATTTTCCTCATTTCAGTGATAACAAGCACCAATGCCTATTCCTTTCTCTTGTAGAAACCTTCATGGCACTTTTCTCTAATTCACAGGAGGAGGCACTTATGGAGGTAGCCTACATCTTTTGTTTTGGGTCCCCAAGGAGCCCGGATGACCAGTTAGGTGTCAGGCAGGCACCTACCTTTACCGTTTCTCATTGTGCTCCTGGTTAAAGACAATTTTAAAGACAAAGCAGCAGCTTTAAAGGTGCAAGAGGAAATATTTGACGGCTGGTCCTGCATTTTTGGGGCTGGTGTTGTAGCCTGCATAGCTTTTGTCATTTCATACACCTGAGACAACAGTTTTTAAACTGCTCTGACCATCTCGCAGGCAAAACAAGGTAATCCAATGCATACAACTAACTAGATAAGAGACACCACAGAGAATAGAAGTGCACCAGCATGAACTATTTCACAGACAACCCACAAATGTAAATTTATAAATATCCTTGGGAGTGGAGAAATCGACTAACACATGGGAGCTGAGCACTCAACTTGCTTTCCTCGGGAAAAGTACTAATAGCAATAAAAATATCAAACCACTGAGAACTACTGAAGAAGAAAAAAGAAAAAAAGAAAAAAAAAAGAAAAAAAAAAAAAGAAAAAAAAAAATCCTTAAAAGAGTAAGGACCCCTTGACTGATGCAACTTGAACCATCAATTAGGTCCACCCTTGACCCACGTGTGATTGGCAGATGTGCACATCCTGAATTCCTAAACCTCTTTTGCAGCCTACTTGTGTGGTGCTCACTGATACCCACAGGTTCTGCTGCTGTGAATTCGCATGGCATTGCCACCAGCCACCAATGCTCCCCAAATCTGTGAGCTGAGTCTCTGCAGCACCACATACCAGGCATAAGAACAGCTACCAGTGTGCTCCTGCCAGCAAAGCCCTGCAATTCCCTTGGCAAGGGAATAGTTTCCCTTTTATCTCTCATTAAAGGGGATCAGGTGTTTGCCCATGAGAAATGCACTCTGAGCTACAAGATTTTTTTTTTTTCTGCTGAAATATGCCCATAAACTAGATATGTGTCTGTTTAAATAAGCATAAAATTATGAGTATCCTGCAGCAAAATGAGACAGCAGCATTCAGGGTAGTGCAGATGAAAAAGCCCATTCTTCTCTCCTTCCCTGACTTTGCTGGTGAACTTTGGGCCTATTGAGACTTTTCAAGGATACACAAGAAGGGGCTCTACAGCTGCCAAAGACTTTTTAGAATAACCTTTTAGATGCATTTAGTCAGAAAGCAGCTGTGTAAGTGATGTGATTTGTATTTACATGCACACATAATGTCCCTAGCTACTGTGTGAAGGCAGAGCATTTCTCCCCAGGTCTGAGAATACGTCCTGCACTTTTCCAGACAACAGAAAGGACTTTGCTATTCTCTGAGACGAGGCTGAAGAGCATCATTATTGCACTGGCTGCAGGATCCTCCTGTTCTCCAGCCTTCTCATTTCAAAGCCTTTCATTTCCCGAGACAGCTGCAAGGTGTCCCTTCAAGGATTTTGCTTTTTTGATTTATGCTTTTATACGCTCGAATCTCAATTGAGATATCCCAGCCTCATTCCATTTCTGACCTTACACCATCAAACCGGACTGACCCTCCATCTCTCAGGCCTGGGCTGGCTTCCAGCCCAAGTTAGAGAAGAGCAGGGGCAGAGCTGCAATGCAACCCATCAGCCGGGTCCTGAGGAGGTGCTTCGCATAAAGCCACCGCAGAGCCCAACCGCTTGCTGCTGGCCACACGAGCTCTCCATCCTCCAAACTTCCGACATTTTGACACACTGCTTGCTTTGCATTCTTTTTGTTCTGAGAAAATCCTGTCCAGACCAAGCCAAACGCCCCAACGGATGGCATGGAAGTGGATGACATGGGATTGAGATCTGCAAACAATACTGAAAATTGCCTTTTAAAATAATAATAATTATTATTTCGGCTATAAGCAAGCTTTTTGGCAACAAATTAGAGTTCCTGAGGGCCAGGCACCTGCTTCTGGTCATTGTTCTGCCTCTACCACACCTGTAAGCACGTGAGCACGCAGTGAGGATATCCAGGTATTTGATCCCCTCCAAATGCAGCCAAGAACACCCAGACAGCAGTGAGACAACGCCCAGAGATTGCCACTTTTGTGCTGATGATTCTGCAAGTGAAACACACCCCAGTGGGATAAATAAATAAATAAACTCTCATTACAGCATCACTTCCTTTTCTTTTCTTTGTTCAAAAAAAAAAAAAAAAAAAAAAAAAGACCTTTACTGGAATAGCTTCACTGTCACACACTGATTAAAAAAAAAAAAAAAAAAAAAAAAAAAAAAAGACAAGAAAAGAAAAGAAAAAAACTTCCTAAAACTTCCTAACAAAAATCCTTTCACTGTCAGAGAACCCCTGTTCTGCTCTACATATGATGCTTCCATCAAACAGATACCTTTAAAAAATCAGCTGAAAGGAAAAGCAACTCTCATTCAGGAGAAACTGAGGCAATTTGAGACCATACACGCTGCATTAGCTTCCAGCTTTGAAGCCAGTTAAATACACCTCTAAACAGTCCTTAGTACTTGCTTAAATAATAAAGGAGAGAGGGGGGGAAAAAAAAGGTTTTGAAGCTGGAGGTCTATAAAATCTCTATTCCTGTCCTATTCAAGAGCCACCCTTAGCTGCTGATGATGAGAGCAAAATTGGGAGCAAATAATACTACCATCCTCCTTCTTCAGTAATGCCTTTAAAACATATAAGTGCCAGTTGAATTAGCCTATTTATAAGACTTCTTTTTTCCCCTGACTGTAAACTCCTAATGACTCTCCGTTACACAATGCAATTCAATATGACTCAAGCTTCCAGGGGTCTTGATCCCCTCTAGATAGTGTACCACAAAAGTGATTTATAAACTACAGTCTGAGAAAGTCAGAGACTGAAGTGATTTGAGAAAATAGTTCAGGCTTGTAAGTGAATACAAGTGCCATGAATTCCAATGACAGAATACACCCCCAACCCCCAAATCTTTTCCTATATTCTCATTTCATACAGCAGAGGGAAAGGTGGTGTTGAAGGAAAGGGGTGGGGGGCAGAATAAGAAAGCCCAAAGGGAATAAGAAAAATAAGAGCTGTATGGCAAGAGCTAAGTCATACACCAAAGTAAGCCTTTTTGGGTATGAAAAAGTGTAACAGGAGCCTTTGCATGGCAGATCATATCGATCTTATCTGTGAAGCTGAGCGGTTTTGAATGGGGCACTCTGTGGCTGAAGAAGTGTTAGAGAGGAGGTGGCAGGGAAGGAGGTAATAAAAGCAGAGACCACTGATAAGCTGAACTCAGATATCAGGCATATCACTAGAGAAGAAACAAATTTGTCATTCCTCCCCAATAAAAAAATGAGCAGTAAATCTATATGTGTGTGTGTGTATATATATATATATATATTTTATTTTTTTTTTGAGAAGGACCCTATGTCTCAAAAAGTTATTTTGGATGGAAATAATCCCAAAGGACAGTTTCTTCTTGCAAGACAGATTTTCCCATCCAAATTTCAGCATGGGTTTGTTATTTTGGAACCTGTTCCCTTCCCCCTCTCCCCTTATCGCCTCTCCCTGTCTTTCACACTGAGGCGCTTGGTCTAAAGACAGCCAGGGAGCTAAATATATATTAATTAGAACTCTTGAGGCTGCCATCAATGAGATACAATTATCCCAAACTGTTGCTATTACAGGCTCTGATAGCTTCATTTAAATTCCTGAATAAAACATGAAATATCTTTAATGAGAAATGAATATAGTTGTCAGGAGGGAGTAGTTGTGATATTGTTACTAGTTGAGATATAGAAGATGAAGACATAATATGAATACCTTCGATTTTATACAAAAATGACGGCTGTTAGGAAAAGACAGATCCCCCTTCAGAGATTTCATTTAGGCTGCATATCAAGAAAACATATAAAACAGCAAGATCTCTCTTGCAAGGAAACTCTGCTGTCCCAGAGGCAGCTGGCAGTCCTTCCTCTGTGCAAAGTGTAGCTGGTACAAGGTGTAGTGGCAGCAAAAAGAAATGCTCTACCATCAAAGTGAGATTAAACAAAGCATGCCATGCTCAGCAAAACACTCCTGTTGTTACCCAGTGGATAGGCAGGGTGCTCAGCATGGAAAACTCTCTCCCACACTCTCTCATGCACTCCCTTCTTTGTCTTTTTTCTCCCTCTTTTTTTTTTTTTTTTTTTTCCTTTCTCATTTTTATTATTTTTAAGACAAATGCCAGTGAGGGAGCAGAGACGTGGTTCTCTCTCCCTTTCAAGGCGACTGAAAGACACAAGGCCAGGCCAGTGAAGAGCAGTTCTTTAAATCACGCTGTCAGGCAGATGGGAGCTGCAGCACCTCCTAATTCCTCTGCAGTTGCTTGATGGACTGCACCACTCGCACTAAAAATTTACCCTTGAGCTGCAGCAGAGGTCTCCTCACCTGCTGTTTGACTGAATTTACTATGACTCCCCCCTTTCCGTGCAGTTCATTTATTTGTCCCTCCTTTGGTTAAAGTGAGCTCTTGGATTTTCCATCCAGAAGTGTTTCCAAAATAGCTCACAAACAAGGGGCAGCTGTGAGTCCCTGATGGAGCCCCAGGTCCCTGCTCCCATCAGACCGGGCATGCCAAAGCTCTCAGCTCTGGCACCGCCGCTGGAAAGCAGCTCTTTCCAGGGTGGAGCACAGCAGCTATGTAACAGTATGTACCATCACTTGCACTTGAGTTTAGGTCGCAAAGTGGAGATGATTATCATACTAATTGAAAGGGCATGGGAAATATTAAGGAGGCAGAACATAATTATCCAAACTGGAAATTGCCAGGTCATTCCCATTCTTGGAGGATCCTCTAGTGACCACAGAGTATGGTCAGGACCTCAATTTAAAGTCTCAGTACAAGTGGAAGTTTGCATCAAGCATTTTTACATTAAATCAATTAAAATGTATGTCCCGAATATTAGTTTTGAGATACTTGGAGTGTAGCAGCTCAGTTTCTTCTACAAGCATTGGCTTGCATTTATTCTCTAGACGCAGAGATAGAAAATTATCTCAGGGATACAATTCAATTTCTCTTAATCAACACCTCTTTGCTTCATCGAGTAAAGCATGTTTAATCCATTTAGAGTTAGTTGTCAAGGAATACACACTCTAATTAATATTTTCCTGAAGATGTTTATACATGACAGTATAATAAATTAAACAAAGAAATAACAAGAGTAAAGAGTTTAAGCATCCCTGCCAGACTGGACCAGAAGAGATACCTCTGTGGATTCAGTTTCTGTTCCACCTGACCATCCAGCAGCATTGTCAGCTTCAAGACAGAACTTATGAGAGGTAAAGGAAATACATACACCTAAACTGTCTCCTATTCTTGGCAGCTCATGGTAAGGACACTACAGTCAGAGCAATGAATTGCCATGTCTCAAAAGTTGCCCTTCAGAGAAGAAGTGAATCAAAACTTACTGGCTGGTGTCTAAGATGCAAAAAAAAATGTTGCCTAATGCACCTGAAAGCTTATTCTGTCAAAGAGCCTTTGCTCGCAAGCTGAAATACATGTATTATCCCCCCAGGATGTGAAAACAGTCACAACTCTCCAAAACCAGTCACAAAAGACCTCAGAAGATGTAGAGATGTGCAGTCACTGGGCCAAGAGAACAATACAACCTCAGCCACAGTGGAACCAGGAGTACAGAAGAATTACTCTTCAAGCAATACCTGAACATCAGCCTAAATATTTATGCCACAATCACATGCCTCGGATTTATATGAATAATAACACTTCCTGGGATCAAAAGCCAGCTTTAAGGTGAAATATCGCAGCTCAAAAGCAAAGAGGTTTTATTAACAAGCAAGTCCTTTTCTTTTAAAGCAATTTTGGGATTCCCTTGAGGTACTCAAAATTGCTGAAGCAAACACTCGCCCCTCACTGCATAAGTCATCTTTGAGGAACAGAATTAAAGACCTCAGAGCCTGACACTGGAAACATCAAGTGCAATTTACTGCCTTTGAATCAGTGTAACCAGAGCAATATCCAATTATACTCATTTTATTTATGTAGTTTATTCCCCACATCCCCCCCAAATTAATTTTATTTTCCTAAAAAAAATATACCGGATTAATAGCTCTAGAAACCAAATCCATCCATCATCAAAAAATATACCACACAAATAGTGACTCCGCAGATTTCTCTCTCTACCACTTGTTTTAATGCGGGACTCAAAGATAGCATGTCAGGAGAGTGATGAGATTCCCCAGAGCCCCCACGCAATATTTTTACCCTTTTCAGAGATGGCGTCTTTGGTGTCAGCTGGCCATGACCAGCAGTGGCAGGGATGCTCTGATGGGAGCAGGCATTTTTCCATGGGCAGTTGACAGAAGTGACTTTTTGACTGGCCCCTTCCAGCTGCTCGAATCTGAAACTGCATTTAAAGGGCAGAAAAGGGAAGAAAAAAAATACAATATTACCCAAAAGATGGATGTTTACTTCAAAATCATGAGTTTTCAGCTTTCACTAGGCTTGACCCAAACTCTTCCTTTTCCCCCTTGTGTCAACTCTTTTCCCAAGGAGGATGCCTCACAGCACTGCTGTGTTCAGACCCTGCTGGGTTTGGGGTATATTCTTGCTGTACCCTGGCAAGGCAGGAAAGTTTTGGGGAGATAGCTGCAACCACAGGCATGAAAAACTGACCCAGCTTCTTTCACTCCCCATGCAACTTTTCCCAAATTCATCCCTAACTCCTGATATGCTGGAATGAGAGGGATTTGGGCAGAGTAACCAACTTGTGCTCAGATAAAACTCTCACATTTTCCTCATTTCAACCAGATGCTGAATTTATTCTCTTTTACACTGCTTTCTTCATTATTTTTTTTTTTTTTTAGAAGGCCCTTCTGACTGAATATACTTGTTTGTTCCTATGTCCTGGGAAACCGAACAAAACACTTTGAATTACTTATTGTTATGGCTTGGGGACAAGATTGCATCTCTAGGTTTATAAATCAGCCACTACATTTGCACCACTAAATAAAAATGATTTTAATAATCAGTGTTGTATTTGCTTCTTTCAGCAGGGTGCCTTGTCATTACTTTAACAATAATAATACCTGCTTTTCATTTGCTAAATGTTATTATGATTATTATTCAGAAGCTTTACTATAATTAACTAACTGAGCCTCACAACACCCCTGTGAATCAGGTAAAGAATTACAACTCCCCTATTTTTCACCTGGAAACACAGTGATGGGAAAGCTAAGTATCATAACACATAGGGGGCTTGGATTAAACCCAAGTGCTTCAAGCTTCAAAATCCTATGAAGAAGCCCCACCTTGAGCTGTCTGCCTCCAACTCAGCACCTAGTGCTGCTGTCAGTTCAAATGCATTGAGATGACATTTTAGAAATTCAAAAATAATAATAGTAATACAAAGAAAGAAAAAAAAAAAAAAAGAAGAAAAAGAAGAGAGAAAGAGAGAGAGAGAAATTAGAAGAGAATGAAGAAAAGAGACACAGAAATACTTAATGCCAAGATGCCTTGCTCTCTGCAGTTTAACAACCTCTTTTGGCAGCTCCAACTCCCGACTGGTGTCGGTGCCTGAATCCTGAGCACTCACGTTCAGTGCCTGCATCGTGCACATCTGTATCTATACAGGCGACAGCTTCTGTCTATAATAGCCACCTGTGAGACCAGGGGAGAGGCATTAAAAATTAAAGAACTGCAGAGTAGATTGGAAGCCAATCTTGGGTTTATAGACAGGGAAGTGTTTGACAGGTGGTCTCAGCGAAAGAAGTGGCCTTAGAGACACATTTCTCTTGATTTTATTTTTTAATTAACTTTTATTCTCAATATTACCATGTACTTCCCCCCCCCCCCCCCCTTTTACTTTGTTCCTCACTTCCAACCTGGAACTCTGTTTAGCACACCGCTCTCACCACAGTGCTGTTATAGGTACATTTGGTATTACAGTCCAGCAGGTAGACTTCCATCTCTACCCTGATGCCAACCATCAACCCAACAAGTTTTTTCACAGAGCTTAACATAAACCACAGTCACAGCGTAGAGCTCATCATCGCTTCAGGTGGGTTATCATACACCCTAGGGAAGCATCCAGCAAAGCCTATATTCATGGGGGCCACTCGGTGGCGAGTAGCAGCCCAGGCCCTGGGTCAAGCATATCCTGCTAAGCTCTTCCTCATGTGCCATTCAGGCCCCTTCTGTCTGGGTTTCTTGTACCGGTTTTACACCCCTCGCCTCACATAAAAACAGATGGCCTTGGAGGGATGAGGAGGGTCATCTCCATCACTGTCTAAAGCCTAAGCTTCACCTCCTGCCATAAAAACGCTTCCTCACCTTCCCCTCCTGCTCACCCCTTGCATTCCCACTTTCAAGTTAATTGGAATAACACATCTGCAGCCAAACAACAGAAACCACTGCATCCCCTCCAGGCTCCCCTGCCCTCTTCCCACCCCCCGGCTCTGCTTCATTGACTCCTCCAAACCCACCGCGCTTGGACGGGAGCACTTAACCTTCTGCAGAATATCTTTATGCTCCATTTTCCTTTCCATTAGGAAGGAGATGAAAGCAAGAAGGGGATGCTTTTGTACAGCTGCTGCCAGCAGATGTGCTCTCCCAAGTTTATGTGTGTTTTAAGCATAGACTTGAACACTTCTGTGTGTGAGGGGTTTTGGTGCAGGAGGGACATATGGATGAAGCTTAAGTGATGCTGTGTTTAAGCATGATGCAATGGTTTATATCCAAATTGGAGCGATTCATTCTTGAGCTACCCTCCAGCTTCCACATGAAGACTGTGCTAACCAAACCTGCTGCACCTGTAATATTTTGAGTGCCATTTTCCAATTTCTTTATAGGCATAACAGTCAAAATTCAGCCTGAGTCTACCAGGTCTTCTTCACATGAGGAAAAGATCCATGATTGACTTAAGCTTTTTCATGGTACTCATTGCTTTTCTCACAGTTTGAAATTTATTTCTGTATTTTCCTAAGAAAAATCCCTTTGCAGTAAGGGTGGGGAAAATATATATATATTTATTAAATCCACTTTCTAAATGCATAATAATGAATGCATAAATAATAATAATGAGTAAAAAAAAAAAAAAAAAAAAAAAAAAACCTAGAAGTATCTATGTGAAGAGCAGAAGTTCGTGCCCAGGTAACTGATGAGTACCAGGAATTTGTCTGTCTGTGTATATTCCTTCAAGACCAGACTGTGTCCCAGTGACAGTCATTGCCAAAGCAAATCTTGTGAATCTCCAAGTGCACAAAAAATGACTCTAATAAAAGCTTTCTGCACTGTGACCTCCCAGGAGGCTTTTCACCCACCACAGAGACATAGACACATCTGGGGTAGGCAGCAGCTAAGCATAATAGAGAGGGAAATGAAGACTTTTCTGCAGCTGAGCAGCCGGATGTATTTTAGGTAGAAAGATCCTGTTTGGAAGCCATTCAGTCTCGTGATTACTCTTGCTTATATGCTGTGCTTTAAAGTGTGCCTGGTCATGACCTCTGTTTTCCATCTCAGGTCAGAGGAAGGAAAGTGGTGTTGGGACGGGACGGGACAAGCAGGGAGGATGGTGTTGGGGTTCCCAGGGTGCCCCCAGCTCAGCACCTGGCTCTGTGCTGACTTCTTGCATGACTCAAGGCAAGTCACTTAATCTCATTTTCCCATCACAAATACTGAAGGGGCAGGGAGGTGCTCAAGCCACATCAGTGCACGGCAAGGAGGAGTGCACCAGGACAGGAGTGGCAGGACATACCACCAGTTCTTAGCATAGAGAGAAAAGAGAGCTCCAGTCCCAAAAACTGAACCCCAAGAAGCTCAGGGTGATGTTAATGGAGCTGTAGCATATCAAGGCAATCACTCGTCCTTCCTTAGTGCCATCAGGACCACATCAAAGCTGCCTGCATCTTTCTCCCTCTCCCTTCCTTTATTGCACCAGGGGCTCAGAGATGCTGGCTCTGGCTCACCAGTCTCATTATATTAGCTTGATAAACCACCCATTTACCTATAATTCAACAGACTGTAAAAACCCTTGCGGCTATTGCATAATAACAAAAATAAATAATAATACGCCTTAACAAGCATCAGTCGAAATAGCCAGGATCTGATGGACCCGGCGATAAACAGCAGATTTGCTTTCCTGGGAACGCAGACAAACTAATCAGATTTAGTTGGCAGCTACAAAAACAAGGCCAATAGGAGGCTAAGTGCCGGCTCGCACAATCCCCCAGCCCTGCTCATGCAGGGAGGGGGACACAAAGAGAAGAAAGGGCATCCAAACGAGATGGTGTGTACGCATCCCTGTGCTGGATGCATTGCCCTGGCAGGCTGACAGCAGGCTGGCAGCTTTCCATCCCTTGGAAGGGGGCTCCTGGTCTGCGCAGCCCAGACAGCAGTTTAACCCGAGGGTCAGAGGGCAGTCAGGCGTTATCTACCGGCTGGGCGCATTTCCTCTGCATCTGCGACTCCGATATTCCCGAAAAGACACTGACAGGAGGGCGAGAGCTAATGGGAGCTCCTCTGGTATTTAGAAATGTAAAGGCCTGCATTCATTTTTAATGACATTGGGAACTCACTTTAAAAAAATAAAATAAAATAACAGCAACAAAAACAAAAGCAGTCAACAGCAATTTACATAGTGTGAGAGAAAGGAAAACACTTTTAACCTTCCCTACCTGATTTCTGGGGACTCGCAGCTAGCTGCTGGACAAGGAGAGGATTGTTGTGTGCTTTAACTACAATGCAGTATTCAGTATAACATTCTGACAATGGGCTGGCTTGTACAGTCATGCTTCGGATATACCATATTACATTTTTATTGTACAGGACTAAAATAATTCCTACCTTCAGGTAAAAGCCATCATTAACTCCTTCCCTATTGCTCAGCACAGATGGTGTTTGACAGACCCTTACCAGCTTGCATGAGACATAGGGCTGGCTTTTGAGCTAAGTGCTTATTTGGTGCATCCCTGAGATGCTTTAAAGCCACTTCTGGTTTCCAGCTGTCTTGGAGGTGCCAATGCCGACCAAACTGGAGCATCTCTAAATCCGACTGCATTGACGTTGTCTGCAAAACCAACGGGGGCTTCTGCAACACCCCATGGTCAGGCAGGCAGATGGGGGCCCTGATTACCTCCCATCTGCCAGAAACCAAGGAAGAAAGAGCATAAATGCCACTATGGGGCTCATTCGCTACAAGCAACTCTCTGCTGGTGGGTGAAGCCCCCAGGTGATCATCCTCCTCACCTGCATAGCTGCTCTACATCAAAAAGGGCTACTGAGATGCAATCATTGTTGCAAAACACAGGGCCAAGGTCTGCCATAAGGCAAAAGTAAAGCCAGGTGCAATTACCCTTGTACAGTTGAGCTTCTTTTATTGATTATGCTACAGCATTAATTCTGGGGTAATGCAGCCATGGATGGAGCCAGGATGACTGTCTCCAGCATAGGGCACTCCAACGTTTTTAGGTACTCTGCATTTTATTTTATTTTTTCTTTTGCTACATTTTGTTTATAATGATGAAATCTAACCATTCAGAATCCAAACACTAACTGGTTGGGCACTATTAACAGGCCAAACGGGTTTTCACATGTGCTAAGCTAATACAGACCTCACAAAAAAATAGTAACTAGAGGACACCTCCTAATGACTTTTTGCCAGTTCTTATGAGTCACGTTGGTATTTACTGATTCCTTTCTACCCATATCACAAAACCATCCCTATGATTAACATCTTCACTAGCATCCTCTGTGGAAGGGTTGCCAATACCAACAAAACCTCTGCATTTTAAAGGTGACAGAGATTGATGAAGTCATTTTCCCATGCCCCATGTCATTTCCCTCCCCAGCTACAAGGCAGGTCCTTAGGAGAATATCCTTGTGGGTTTTTGTCTAGACTACCCTCTAATTGACTTGAACGACAGGACTTCCGACATTTCTCCAGGGAGATCATCCCATAGCCTGACAGACCTTGCTGCCAGGAAACATTTCCTGATGTTCCCCCTACAGTGTCCTTGCCCACTGTCATCCCAAAGCTACACTCAGATAATGTCTTCTACCAAGAGAGATGTATATCCCAGGCTTCCCACCGATGACTTTGCACAGAGACAATGTTTTCACCAGTCCTGTTAACTTCCAACTGACAAGTGGTCAACTTTTCTTCTTTCAAAACCCTAGATGAATATAATTATTTTAATTTAACTTCCCTGCCTGCACATTAACTCGATTAGTTTACGGAGCTTACTAGTAAACTTACAGCTTATGGGAAACCATTAAAACCAATGAGTCATGTATTTTTTAATTTATTAAAAGGACAAAAAATACTTATGTTTTATCTTTAATAAAATCAAAATTCAGCATCTAGAAAAATGGCTTTGCCAAATTATTTTTTTTTTCCAAAAGAAATAATTTTACAATCATTTACTGTTAGGGTAATCTCATAGTGAACAACAAGTTAATAAGGTAGTAATAGATATATTAATAATGAGTAAATCAATTGTTATGGGCTGTTCAATAGTGTATTATTAGTCAGGTTTATTCATCTACACCACTAGAATTGATGTGCTTTTAATAATCTATAACATGTTATTTATGACTTGAGTATTCTTCTCTATTAATAATTTACTAATGCTTTATAAACTATTTATAATTGTGTTCTTTATATTAAAAATATGATCTTTGATCTAGAAGTGAATGATAACTTGGGACAGTCCCTACTGGACTAAGCTGATGATGCAGAGGAAACTACAATGGAGCTGCTGAAGCACCATCTGTGCAATCCACAGTTCCCAGCATTTGCTTTGACTGATTTTGTGGCTCTTCAGAAACCTGATAGGCAACATGAATTGATTTTTAATTTTGCACAACTCAGTTGCAAAAGGTTCTTTAGAGAACAACCAATACTCCCATTCAGTGTTTGAAAATATTTTTTTCATCTCTATATTTGAGAACACATTAGGAACACAGGCTAAGAGGGGATCACCTGGCATATTGTTACAGAATTAGTATGACAGAATTGTGACTTCTCTTTATCTTACCAGTCTCATCCAGGCACAGAGACATCCCTGCTTTGAGTACAAGTCATGATGAAAATGACCGGAGAGATGCCAAGAAGAAAAGAAGTAATATTTCATCAACAGTGTAGGGTCCTCTGGCTTCATTGAACTGAAGTTGCCACAGCTGTACTCTTCCCAAGATCCACCAAACCCTGGAAAAGGGAAAGTTACAGTCCTGAACAATTTAATCCATTAAGTGCCACAGAGGGGAAAAAAAAAAAAAAAAAAAAAAAAAAAAAAAAAAAAAAACTAGCAATTATTATTTTTTTTTTTTTACCTGAGGAGTGGTGGGAATACATTAGTAGAGGAGATTTTACTAAAAACATAAATAATGGTATCTGTGTTGAAAGGTAAAAACCTGTGCGAGTATTTCATTTAGTTCTGGTACCTGTATTTAATGACAAAGTTACTGTTACAAGTATAAAGAAGGGTACCAATACATTACAGGAATGCAATGGCTCACTTATGAAGAGATTAAGTGAGTTTGTCCTGTTTCACCAGCTGAAGATTAAAAGAGGTTATGATGACTCTTCTTAAATGTATTCAAGAGGGTGGGGCCAGGGGAACGGTGAAGAAAGAGATTATTTATGTTAAAGGACATTCTGGGTTCAGTTTTGGCCTTTCGTTGAGGTATTGCCATCAGCCATTGCTAGGAACAAGATGCAGAAAGATGCACTGACATATTTATAGATCCACATCCCAAGTTTAGATGGAGGCTGGAACTGATGGATGAACGCTTGGGAGCAGAATAAAGTTTGTTGAATATACCTAGATAACATAAACATGCTTTATTTCTTTAGATAACTCAATAGTACAATATATGAGTGATGGTGCAAAATAGAAAATGGAAAGAAAATTCTTCTGGGTATTTGTACTACCTAGATTTGATTTTGAACTCAATCCCCATATGCTTGCAAGATGGTCTGTCTTAGTTTGTGTCTGAATGACCTTTGAAGGCTTGAATATCCTGGACCTTTCTGAATCAAGTTTGGGGCTTCTATTCTCCCTCTCTGGAGGAAAAATTACTTCAGAAAGAGCTGGAACAGAAGAAGGATTTGTTATGGCTTATAGATTGGGTGATTTATCCAGTTCGGAAACAGTGATAAAAACCACTACCTCCTCTTCCCCCAGAATAAAGCTGAATGGTGTAGAAAATTAGTCAACTTTTTTCAATAAAGTTTTTTTCTTAATTACTATTATTGCCAGCTCAGCCCCATCATTCAACTACGCATAGGAGATTAACTTTGTTTTTCCCTGCAAAGTACTTTCTAACAATACTTATTAAATTTGCTGGAGGAGTGGCCCAAGTAACTGGAGTGTTCTCCTGTTCTGTCCTCCCACGCACAACTCAATCTTCCTCCACGCTCACACAGGAACAGCATCCTCCTCTTTCATGCATCTGTGCTATAAGTGGAAAGAGGATTTGGCTTAAAGGGACACTGACAACTGGTTTTAAATCTCTAGTTAATTTGTTGTGAAAGTCATTTTTTAACATAATTTGGGTGTTTCTTTCAAGTGATGAGAGAGCAAGGGATCTGTTAAATGAAGGAGAATTAATTATTCCCAGCCATTACTGAAAATACAAACACAACCAGGTTGTGATAGAGCAAATGAAATTGATTTTAAACAAAAGTGAACCTGACCGCTCGCATTTCATCGTTCCCTTTGTGGCGCTGATGGCAGCCCTTCTCCGAGGCGGGCTGCTTTCTCCAGGCTTCACTTCTTGTTCGACAGAATTAAGTATTAATCTGGCCACTCTTAGAGAGAGCTGCAAGATAACCCTATTTGCTCAGACCGTCTCAACTGATTAAGTCTTGTTTCCCAACTGATTGGGAAGATGTATGAGGGTGACAAGCATTTGTCTTACAGAGATCTTCATGTCTGAAGTCAGTAAATTTTCAGTTCTCTCTTACCCACCCCTGTTTCTCCCTGTAAGTGACACCAACACCAAATCTATGACTTAGAAGCTGAAGAGGAGGTTCCAGTGTTCCTCTTCCAAAAATTCTTTCTGGCTCCTTCCTCTTTCTGTTGCTTGACATCATTCCTTTCCTGCTAAAAGGTGTTAGGATGCAAGTTCTGTTGTGTTTGTTTGTTTTTAATGAAAAACATACTGTTAGATAAGCTTGCATTGAAAAAATAAATAAATAAACAACAACAACAAAGCAGTAAAGACAGGGTAGGGGGTTGCTAAATGCTGATAAGAGCTGAGATATATTAACCAGCTATAAATGTGCTGCTCTACTCTCTGGCTTTGAAATCCCAGCTAAAAGGCTTCAAACCCTTTCTCTTACGGCCTATAATGTACACAGAGCAGAGCAGAGGAACACAATTAACTCTTCCCTGCCTCTACAGCTGCATTAAAAAGGATTTCCCAAGATGGATTTAGAGTTGCACTATTAACAGAAACCTCTCCTGGTGTGTTTCCAGCTCCAGAGTGTCTTCAGATGACACCAAGACAACGGCCTTGCTCTTGGAGATCAGCTGAGGGCCATGGCCAATGCTGCAAGATGATGAGCTGGGAAGCAGTGGGGCATGAGCCAGCAGTGGAGTGGGACACACAGGGTACAAGCCCCTGGCTCGTTGGCCCTAGCAGCACATTAACCATCTCTCCCCAGCTTCCTCCTGCCTAAAAATAATTGGGAGAAAAGACAGAGCAGTCAAGAAAGATTACCCACAGCCACTGAAATAGCAGTGGAGCAATTTAGAAGAACTCTGGGGATGGTCTAATTAGGCCATTGCACATTAGCTCATGGCACACTGCTGGCATAACACCAAATTTGATGGCCATTGCATCAAAACATCTTAAAGCCATCTTGGAGCCTACCCTCCGGGCAGCATCAAGACCAGGCTTACCCCACAGACAGAAAGGGCAGCAAGGCTGCCCACGTACAACACTACTCACAAGCAGAAACAATCAGCTTTGATGGAGTATTTCATGAAAAGGTTTCCATCAGGCGCCAGCAGCTTTTTAAATATTAACCAGCAAGATCTGCTGGCTGCCACTCTGGGATTACTGTCTCTGACACTGGTGATCCCAGCGTGTCAGCATAATTTAGCAGCCAAATCCTGGCTCCTAGCAAGTGGCTTGCAGATGTGGATTTTAATTAAAAATATTTAATTTTCAGCTCCAAGTTCCATTTGCTCTACCTGGCAGTATGGTCGCTGGTGCTCATCATGCAAACCGCCGCAATGCTACTCTGAGGAAACCTCAAACAGCTTCCTCCGCCTGTGGCAGCTCCACCAAATGGCCCCACAGAGCCCCGTTCTGCATTCAGCCACAACAACTGAAACAGAGTTAAAAATAAATCATCTGTGGCTCAGAACCTACCTGATATCAGAGCAATTCACTCGGAGATTGGAAATATGGAAAGTGCACCTTTCTAGCTCCACCAAGATGCATCCCTTGAGAGTCTGTTTATCGTTATTCACCCACAGGAGACTGACGACTCTAGGTGTTGCTCAAATCTGGGGAAGAAAAGAAAAAAAATAAAAGCCAAGTTTAAATTGGCACCTCAGGGCTGTAAGCACGCACTGTTTGAAAGCTAGCTCCCAAGCCCAGCTGATACTGCACTCCATTTGGTTGGGATGAGAAGTTGTACTCCCAGAGCTCCTCCAGCCTCACGGGCTGGGATTTCACGTGGTCCAGTGGGACCTTACACAGCACTTTCAGTGTCTTGTTTTCCTACCTAAAAAGAGAATACAGCTCTCTAATGAAATCTTGCCATTTCAGTTTTTACTCACCATCATTTAAATTACCTTTTTTCAGTATTTATATCATGAGTAGCTTTATATAATAATTTTTCACTGATAGGTTTCTACATCTGCAGACATCTACTTAGTGAATCCCTAATTAAGCATGGCTGGAAATGTGTTTAGTGCAGGTCCTGTTCATAAACAAGGTTCTGCCTTTGTCTTCTGATTGCAGACTGCAAGCAGCATACAGAGCTTTTTTACAGACACTTATTTTGAATATGGCAGAGAATGTGAGTATTATGGAAGTTGTGTATTTACGTTGATAAATATCTGAAAAAATATATTGAGATTATCATTTAGGGCCCACATTTTTAGGGAGTAAGTGGGAAGAACATTTTCCTTATGTGAGAGAAGGGAGTAGACATGAAGAAAAGAAGCCAGGAACAAACAGAATTCACTATACTAATATCCAGACCATTCAATATTCAGATGTTGATAATTACTATGAATAGATGCAAATTTTAATTGTTGAAAATACTTCAAAATGTCAGTTGTTTGTTTTTATATATATATATATATTTATTATTATTATTTTTAAATCCCATTTTATTTCCAACAAGGACATTCATAACTCTTCATTGCTTTTGAGAAGAGAAGTAGTCCTAGATCCTCTAGCAAACTGCTGTTAAAGGGCATGCACAATTCAGTGCCAGCGAAAAGCTATCCACACAGAAATACTTTGTAAACTATTTGGGGGAAGGACAGTACATTGTTGTATAGTACCTGATGCAATGGAGGCATGACATATGACCCTTATCACAAACGGAAAAATAAACATCAAGAAGACAGATTGAAGAACACATCAGAAACAGTAAAAATAACGTTAGAAATAATCATTGCTAACATTTAGCCTGGAGTGCTTTTTGCTTTGTTATTTTATATTGACAATCCCACCTAGAAATGGGTCTCAGACTTTTTGACTTGTTGACAACCCATTTTGCTCTGCAGACCCCAGTGTATCCATTGTCACCCACGGGAGGGCCCCAGGCCCTCTGCTACACCGCGTCTTTGGGGACGGATCAAATGGCTCCTAGACGAGAACAGAACCAGACATTTTCCAACCAAATACATCTCAGGTCACTGAGCAATGGTCTGGTGGCTCTGCCTCTCCTGCAAATGCCCAATCTAAGGCATTTCAATAAATAGCTTTGCCTGAGGAACCTTCCTCCTCCAGGGTTTTCATGCTGCTGGCAAGAGGAAATGCATGCCCCTGCCTCAGCCAGTACCACGCATGGTCCAGCAAGCTGACCGAAGTCACTGACAGGGACTGGATGTGTTGATGATGTCCCTAACTTCAAATTAGGGTGCTGGAGATGTGCACATAGGCTGTGCTCCACCAGCACTGCTAGTGAGGAAGGTGGTGATGGCAGAGGCCTAGCTAACTAAGGGATAGAAACCCCTCCTTCTAATTGCCACGGCTCCATGTTCTCTGCTGCAAAGACAGCCAGGTACTGCCATAGGTGATTGCCACAGCAAGGACATTTGGGGAATCTCTCAAGATCACCTGGTGCATGCTGGCATAGGGTCCAGAGCACAGCTGCATCATCACGCCCTGCCTTGCTCTCACATGGAAGTATAGGGAAATCTCATGTATTTGTTCACACTCCATGAAGATAAGCTGTGTTAGCTGTACAGGGGGACAAATCTCTTCTGCAACTAAATCAACATGAACACATGTTGAGGAGCTCCTAGATCTCCTCAGGAAAGAACAGCCAGGTTTTACAGGCCTCTAAACCCTCACCTCAGGCCACCTCATCTGACATACTGGACAGTGGAAATTATGCCATTCTCAAGGTCTACACTACAGGATCCCAAATAGAAGCTCTAAGAACCACTGATGAGTTTTCTTTATGTGTGTCCTGGAAAATCCACCAATAGTGGCTGGTGGATTGAAATTGGTTATAGCATTGCCTTTCCCCTTCATAGCCCCACCACAGTTATTGATTTCAGCATCTCTTCTTCCTCCCTGTCCATGGCATGAGTAGCAGACAACCTAAACAGAAAGCTCGGAAAAAGGGCAGCTCCAAATCTTTGTCCAAAGCCAGGCAGTTTCTTCTTCCCAGTCAGAAATGGCACAACTTTAATATGGTAATGATGTTCCACATTAACTTGTTCTCCAAACAAGGACCAGTTTGTTGTCAGACAGAAATGGAAAAGGGTCAACCTTTTCTGCCCCTTCTACTTACAACAATTCCTCCTTTCAAGGGGGGAACAGCTTGAAAGTTCCAGTTATCTAAGTCTGTTTTCCACAAAGAGTGACACCTCCAAAACCAGACTCCTCCTCTCCCTTTTATAGGCTATGAACAAGTCCTTGGTGTTTTGGCCAGGCCACTTCTCCAATGCAGCTTCTGTCATTAGAAGGGAAAAAAGAAAAGGGGGAAAAAATAATTTAAAAAGTAATTTTAAAAAAGCTCTGCCTTTTTGGAAAGTTCCACAAATATTTTATGCCCCCTTTCTTTTTTTTCCTTGCTTTCCCCCCCCCCTTCTTACATTCGCACAAGCAAAACAACAAGAGGGTCCTCTGATGAATGTGGCGGATCGCCATGGTTACGGTTCAGAGATGCAGCAAAAAGCAATTATGGTGGGACATAGTGGAGGAAAAAAAAAAAAAAAAAAAGAGAAATGCACCTCTTTGTCAGAATTTCAGAACAGCTGTAATAACACTTCTGCACCCCAACCAGCGCAAAGTAACTGAAATATTGTGGCATGTTAAATGCCAACGCATTAAATACCGGGATTTCAATGTCACATTATTTAAAAAGACAGGAAGCATTAATTTCCAGCTGCACTTTCAGCTTGTTAAGTCATCTAGGGGGAATAGGGAAAAAGGAGCAAGTCCATGGCACAGGGGCTCACATTTTGAGGTGTGAAATAAAACACTGTTCAGCGAGGCAGTGGAATGCACTTGTAACAGATTTAATCTGACAGCTGCTGCGGTTTCCTATTTAAGGTTTTGTGTGATTTATTTTTCCCCTTGGTGTTGGAGCTCCTGAAAGAGACGGCGATGCTCTCCTGACCTTTCCCAGTCTGACGATCTCAAAGCACTTTACCCCTGCATGTTCATTCCCACAGCCTCCGATGGGTGAGGTAGGTGGGTCGTCACTGTTCTCACGCAGTAGGTGAGACTTGCTCAGGTCTGATCTTCCTAACCCAAGGGTCACAGACGGGATGTCTTTGACCTTGGTTTAGGCCTCTGCGAGGACTGAGAGAAGCAGGAAATTCTCATTTTACAAGTTGTTATTCTAAGATCATATTTAAAATAAAATCTGCATATTGCAGTCTGGGATTATCTGTGAAGTGCGTGTGTGCCCATAACACATTTATACCTCTGTGGCTAGCAAAAAAAAAAAAGAAAAAAATTTGGTTCTACTCTTTCTTATTTGTACTTACTCTTGAGGATTTCTACAGATCTATTTTTAGTGACAAGAGCAGCATAAAGCATTTCCCTTCCTTCTCATACCTGTTGCATATTGCAGCCCCCAACTGTGTTCTTCTCTTCCAGGCTATGAATCAAACCGGGAATGAGACCTTGCTGAATTTTAACCCAGGGAAAGAGGTGGGAGGTGTGAAATGATTGAAATGGATCTCTGATTCTGTTCACTAAGTAGTTCTGCAAAACGTAGTGCCAAAGGATGCAGAAACCCTGAAAGGTCCATGGCACATCTTGATCACAACAGAAAAGAAAGATGGGTGGAGTAACGCAAAGATGAGGAGACAAAACAGCCCAAATGGGATAAAGATTACCCACTTCAGAGATTCTTTACCTCTTTTCTGAGTGCTCCCCTCCAGTTACGTTCCCTGGCTCTTCACAGAGGAGACCATTCAAGATAACACACCTCAGCACCAACCTGGCTCCATCTGGTCACGAGAGTAAGCTCCTTCATCCATCCATCACTGACTCACTTGATAGACTAAGGGAAGGACTAGGTTCCCCAATCACAGCAGTGGCCCACTGTTTCTCTCTTCTTTTATCTTCTATTACGCCCAGCAAAAACAAAGCTCCAGAGTCCTTCCTCAAGCAAAAGAAATCCGAGAAAACCTGTATATGAAAAGATGATGCTAATTTTAAAGGAAAAATGATATATTGCCAAGTTCTTGTGGTTATATATTTCAAGATTTTTTTATTTTTTTAATATTTTTTTTTAGCACTGGTTTCTAAAAGCAAGAAACAGTACAAGCATCTCAGCAAGAGAACAGTGGAGAAATCATGAAAAATAGAAAGAAGGGACTGCTGCAAGTTCAGCAGTGAGAAGGAGCCTAAAAAAAAGCCTCAAAGAGCTTTAAATTTTTTTTGCTTTCTTAAAGCAATCCATGATTTAAACAAGCCTGTTGTGACTTCTGAGTACATGAGACACAACATTTTAGATGAGGTACTTGAAGAAGGACAAAATAGTGGGATTTTAGAAAAAAATGTCATAGTAACAAAGCTCTGTGTACTAGAACTGTGATCTAACATTGCAGGTTGTACTTTTATTGACAGAAGCAGCAGAAGTCTCAAGATCTAAACCAAGCTTCTCTGAAATGAAGTCTTGTCCAAATCCAATAGATGGATGCACAGGGAAGTTGTGGTATTGCAGAGTAGTCCCCTACTAGCACACCTTCAAGGTTTGTACTCTATCAACAATGGAAAAGTAAATTAGAAATTAAACAATAAAATTTACCTGCAGATTTACATTGTTATAGAAAAGATGAAAAGTCAGCCTCAGTTTCCCCCTAGGCAGCAGAATGAGGTTGGGTTAAAACACCTGAAAAAGTTTTCCTTTATGGCTGCATATCAAAAATTGAAAGATCAGCAAAATGTCATTCCCTAATGTTTTCCAATACCATTAAATTCTTGCCTGAAGCCACAGATTCTGATAAACTCCTAGAGGAAATATCAGCACCTCATATCCCAGGGAGGTGGTACTATTTCCTTTAACCTTTCTCTTAATATTTTATACCTTTGGAGATTTGGTTTCCACACCATTTCTCCCCTTTCTTCTGAGCAGTTCTCAATCGAAGATACCTAGCCTGATCATCAGTGGGGCAGGCTGGATGACTTTCTCTCCCAGAAAGAGGCTTCACTGAAAACATGGTACTTTGTCAGCAAACACTGGAGTCCAAGTCAGCTGCCAAGGTATCAAGCAAAAAGGGTGGCACAGTAGGTAGAAGAAACTGCTCCTCGGTGAGGCTCCAGCTGGGTGAAAGCACAGGTTATTTGCAAAACAGGATAAATACCAGAGAAAATGCTGAAGGTATAAACTGTTTTAAAGGTTTTAAAATCCAGCCCTTCTCCTGACTCAAGACACCACAAATAAGTAACTTAGGAATCTGTGGTTTTGAACATGGTTGTGCTTCAGCACAGACCCTGAACCAGCCATGCTGGGCTCCAAAGTGAAAGTACAATTAAACTGAATTAACTCCCAGTTGCATCAGGGTCCCAGCTAGGTGCTGACCTACCCCAAATCCCATGTAAATCAACAGGATCTGGAAGCACTCAGAGCCATTTCTGATCAAATGCTTGGTGTCCAAGTGTGTAACTCCCTAGAGAAGGGTCTGGAGATGGAAAGCAGATCAGAACAACCAAAAGTGCCACAAGCCTCTGCAGCCGCGGATACCATTGTCAAGGCATCCTTTGTGCTACAGGCACATGGCATTTATATGAGGGAGAGATAAAAGAAGGAATTTAAAACAAAGGTTTCATTGCAGATTTCTGGTTTCTCACTGCTTTATTATTTGCTCTTTGCACATGTCAGATAAGTAGACTTGCGAATAGCCTTAATTAGAAATGCAGATTACACAGGGCTAGAACACACTGGACACTGTTTCTCTCCATCAGTCCTGCTGGGAATACACACAGCTGATTTGCTAAGAAACAAAATGAAAGTCAAAGTTAGCTTCATTTTTAGGCTATACAGAGCATGCAGTTGCTGTGTCCAGTTCATAAATCCAGCAGCTGTGAATAATTCCTCATTCTTAAAAAACTCCATGGAAGAAAAGAACTGTTGCATTTCCAGCAGAAAGGCCTGCTAAGAGAGACATGCAGCTTCTGGTAGTTGTTTTATCTGCTGAAATAAGAAAAGCTCAGATACAATTGGTGATAAATTGCAACCAGAACACCAATGTGCCATCTCAGAGTGGACAACAGGCTTGAAAACATGAATGCCTTAACAAAGAGGCTGTAGAAATGGCGTATCTAAAACCAAAGGTTGCTTGGAATGACTGGCTGTAGATGCTGATTTGGGGGTATTTCTCTATTTGATATTTATTAATTGTTGTATTCAAAGAAACATATCCTTAAAGGCAAAAACAAATAGCAAACACCCAGTTCCAAATAAGCCATTAAGCATTTCAAACTGAATAGAATTGTATATGTGCATCCAAAAAGACTGCAAAGGTGGTTGTGAAAATCAAGCCCATTTTCAGAGGCTGATGTTTATACTGGAATCCTCCTCTTTGCTGGTGGTATTTTAGGGGTCCATAAGTGGAAGGGAAAGATCAGCAATCTGCTCAGAAGGATGATTACAGCACTGGACTGAATGTCTACGGCTCAATTCCCAGACACTGGCTACTTGGATAAACTCACGATACCAGGTTTCATCTAATTTGCGCTTGGGTCTATATAATTTTGCAATCATAAATCAGAGAACTCTTAAATTGTTAGATATAGAGGACTAAATTTCAGACCTAAACCTAGTCAACCCCAGTTTGCAAGCACTTCAACTTATACAACCTCTGTAAGCAGACCTGGCAAGTGCAGAGAAGATAAGAAGGGCTTTAGTGAATTATTTTAGAAAAAGCCAAAGTACTAACTTTTCAAAGTAGAAAGGAGAGCTGCTCAAGAGAGCTCAGTGGGTCATAACACTCTTCATGCTCCAAAATATATCTCTTTTACAAGGTTTGGAAGGAGATTTCTGGCTTTGACACTTTCCTCATTTATTTACTTACTACATTTTTGTCCAGGAAAGTCTGTTGAGAGGATGCATATGCTAGAAATGGGCATGAAAAGGAAACGGAGCAGGAGAAGAGAATGCAATGAGCACTGTAGATGCACAGACATGTTATTGAAATTCTGACCTTTCTGACAGCTCCTGGCTTCCCGTCGGCATTGTGTCAGGACCATGACTATCACTTTTCAGGCTGTGCATTGCCTGCAGCAGACTGTAGCAATTTCTTTATAATCATTGGACTTTTTTTTTTTTTTTTTTACATTGCATCATGATGACACCTTGACAGTGACTTTTCAGGGAATTGCAGGCAGAGAATGAGAACTTAAACTGGGTGAACTGGGATCACCTCAGTTTGGGTTAAGTGTAACCGGGCTTATTTGCAACAGCTATGGTTAAGTCCAAAATCCACTAACTATTGAACTGTTCCTCTCTGCTAATGCAAAAATTAAAGGGTTAAACTATGCTTCCCTTTAGGTCAATGATAAAACTCTCTTTGGCAGCAGTGGGAGTAAAATGCCATTAAACATTTCTAATAGGGCTTCTAAGAAAAGGTTTGGGTGGGAAGGATAATTGTTAAGATTTTTTTTTTTTCTGTAATAACTTTGGTTCCCTTATTATCAGAACTATTGCCTTGTTACAAAATATTTTCCCAAGGCTTGTAATGAAACATAGCTGGAAATTTAAATAAAATGTACAAAATGTGATTAGAAGTTTAAACTGTTTGCCACTTTCTGTTTTGGAAATGGAAAAAGTCTTGGAGTTTCAGAGCAACATTTACATTTCTATTTGTGGCACAGTACTTACTATCAGGTTATGAACTGATTTACTTCTCAGACATAACTGACTGGACATCTGCAAAGCTAACAGTAAAAGAAAAAAAAGAAAAAAAAAAAAAGGAGTTTTAAATAGGAGTTTTAAATAATGTTTTACAGATATTTAAATACAATTATGTTGCTTCACTGGATGCTTATTTTATTTATTTATTTATTTATTTATTTTTGGTAGGTCTAATGTTACAGAGAATTAATTTTATATGAAGTTTATGTGAAGTAAGGAAATTTATTGGAACAGACAATAAGTGAGCATAAGTGCAGACATAAGTGAACCTCAGCATCAGAAGCATGACTTCAAAAACATCCTTACCAAGCTCAAGAAGCTGAAAATTTCCTTAGGTGAGTCCACTGGAGATGATGTGATGTGCAGGTGGAACCAGCTATGACCTTCTGCAGAAGGTCATCATCTTGGAGCCCAGTGCCACAACCTTCGTGCAGGCTGCTAGAGGTCGCTGTGTGGCATCATGAAGCATTTTCAAATGTTCAACAATTTTTCCAAGCTTTATGAACAGAAAACGTAAAAGAGAAACTAAACTATATATCATTAGAACTAACCATTTCTATGGACCATGCGAGCAAATCTTCAGCATTCTGTCTCTCTTGACAGTAACACAACCTCTCCCCAAGCTGATGCTCAGCAATTCTATTGTCCTTCCATCTGTGAGCATCCAGTCCCCTCTCCTTTCATGGACCTGTTCATATCTCTGGGGTCTATCTCCGCTGCCATCCTCTGCTCACAATGTGACCTTGCAGATGAGCACCTAACTACCATGTGTGTTACTACTAATACCTAACTCCTGGATGTTTACTAGTTCTTTAAATGTCACATCATTTTAGACATCTAACTGTCTCTAACACATATTTTCTTCTATTCTGCGATTTTGGTGGTTCAATAGTTCAGGAGAAAACTTGCAGTAAATCTGAAGTTTTATTATTAACTTAATGATCTAAGTAAATATTTCTTTTGAGCTAGACAAACAAACATTTTTCCCCAGGTCTCATCTGCAAAGCAGGAAAGAGTGAGTTTATAATAATGAAACATTTCTATTTTAGTGGTGTTTTTGTCACTTTTCCAAAACTCCAACCCCTAATACAAGGCACATGGCTATGGACTGCCAAAGGTATTAAAATTTTACTTCTGAAAGATGCCATTAAACTTCAAAGCCACTCAAACAGGCAAGCTTTCTCTATTTTTCAGTTTAATCTTTTGACTCTAGAATTAAGAACCCAAACTTACATAGATTTGGTCCCTAAACATTAGGACCCCAACAGGTGTCCAGTTCTCTTTCTAGAAAGGTGGCCTCACTTGGGTGAGTGTGTGTTGAAGCATAATTCCAAGTTCATAATTCAAATATCCATGGACTAGCGCTTTGCTGTAAACTGTAGAGGCAAATGAACTTGAAAGTTTCATGTTCCTTTATGTTCCCCACCGTCACCACCACCCCCTCCCCCCAAAAAAAGGATAATTAATTAATTAATTAATTAAAATATTAATAATATCAGGCTCTGGTGTGGATCAGAAAATATCATTCTAACCCTATCACACAAGGCCAGGTATGAATGTATCATGGACTTGGCACAAGAAGCACTGGGTGACGACCTGCCTAGGTAGGAAGCTTGAATATTTCCCACTTGCAAAACTAGGGC
Source organism: Aythya fuligula (assembly GCF_009819795.1). NCBI lineage: Eukaryota > Metazoa > Chordata > Aves > Anseriformes > Anatidae > Aythya > Aythya fuligula. Next base: position 16,058,693 of record NC_045569.1, on the reverse strand, counting down.
AGAAAAATGGTTTGGATCTATTTTGGCAGCACCTCAGGACTCTGCCTTCCCAAAGTTTTCTGTCGCCAGCTCTGCACCTTCACAGAGGTTTTCACCTGCTTGGAAAGGAGAGGTAAAGCAAAGACCTCGATGCCGTGGGGTCCAGCAAACTGGTGACCATTTCAATGCAATCAGCTGCAGTTTGGTGGCAGTGCGTGTGGGGGGGAAACCATTGCAGCCCTCCCAAACCAAGTCACCTCCTTTCTCAAGTCCGAACCCTTTGATGCCCCAGCTCCAAAGGACAGAAGCTCTTTTCTCAGCAGTATCACTTGAGACAAAGTTTTGTCCCATGAGCTCAGTCGCAGGATTTCCAGATGTAGACTCCCACTAGGGGCTCAGCTGCTCTTTGCACCAGTGTTTTACCTTATGGAGGGTGGAAAACTTGCTAGTGGAGAGTTTGTTTTGGACCCACAATACAGGGCCAGTGGCGATCAGCACCCACCAGAAGATCGTTGTTCCAACAATGGAAAACAGAAGGGGGGAAGAGACGGACTCAGAGCACAGAAGCCAAAACACACATTGCAGGCATTTCTGCTACAGAGGGAAATGCAGAGTAAGCCAAGTCAACAGTCTGCAAGTCCAAAAACTCACACTTGGGCAAGCAGCAGCCTTCAACAGCCCCCAACAGAGCAAATACTTGCTTCCCTGGCAAAGCAACCAGGTCAGGGAAATCTTGAGGATTTTAACAAGTTGCTCCAAATAACCCTGAATATTATCTCATTCTCCGGTGTGCTCTATTCCTACAGCGTATTCCTAGAGGATTAAAGCAGAACAGGTGTTTTGTTGTTTTGTTTTGTATTTTATTTTTTTCCTTTTTAGTCTTCTAGGCAAAAAGCATGAACTGGGGTGGGCAGACAGAAACCCCTTCTCAAACACCGAGGACAGGTTTGTACATGTGCTTTAGTGTAGCATACCCTGCATTTTATACCACGCCCCCTTCTTTGCTTTTGTGATCACTCCACTTTCTTCACTGCCTTTGTCCCCCATGCTCTCCCCAAGCCCAATGCGATATCCCAGCTTCAGACAAATCTGAGCTAAAGCATTCAAGCACACCATTTTGGATGCAAACCTGAGCTGGGGAATTTTGCACATCCTCCATGCATTCAGCTTGTACAAACAGCGGTAGATATTTCTGTCCCTCCTACCCAAGCGCACACACGCTCCTGCTGCTCCCAATCCTACAGGCATTCCCCAAAAGCTATCTAAAGATTATTGTAAATGCAACACTGCATTATGCCTCCTAAAAAATAAAAATAAAATAAAATAGTCAAACCCTGGCGTATCTCCAGAGAGGAAAGCGTCAGATCTCAGCTAGTAAATAAGATGTTACTGTGAAGCTTGTAAAGCCAACGTTATTTCTCCTTTGTAAAGGTTCTACCTGCATAACATGAAAGGGGCTCAGTGACAGACACATTAAAACACCATTAAACTGTGAAATAGAACACAGTGTGAAAATAGATTTAACCTTCACAGCATATTGATCTCTACCCCGCGCCGTGCCTAAGTTCTTGGACAACTGTTTTATAATAGGTTTTACTTATTTTCCTGTTGCTATTCTGACTTCCTCAGAGGAGGGTGTTATTTCTAAAAGCTCCTGACAGCTAAGGGAAAAGTGGGCTTGTTTCTTAGTCATCGCTCAGCGCTCGAGCGGCGCTGCTGCCAGCTGCTCCATAAACAGAAATCAGTTTTGTGCGAGTGAAGGATGGGTCTGGGCAGCAGTGATTGTGGTGGGATGGGAGGAGGAGGAAGGGGAAGCGGAAAGGGAAGAGGAGACAGGCTGTTTGCAAGGACTCTGCTGAACAAAACCACGCAGGATGCAGACAACCAGGCTGAACCCAAAATGCCTTTTGAAAGGGACAGCGCCAAGATTTATTTAAGCGTGCAGGGACACGGACAGTGTTTGGGCAGATAGGTAAAATAATTGTGTGCACATCTGCATATTCAGACAGGAAATCCTTCTGGTGAGGTGACAGCAAAGGATCACACTGCTGCCAGCCAGCTCTGATACTTTCACTGCGAGACCATGACTCCTTGCAGCCGTGACTTATGCCACGGGACCTCTGAACCCCCGTAACCTCTTCCCTGACCGCTCATCCATCTTCCAAAGCCTTATGCTAAGAGTTCAAACCCTTCCAAACAGCCAGGTATTTTTCTTTTTTTACATCACTTCAACAACAACCACCACCAAAAAAAAAAAGTTCCACCTACCTCCACACTGGGATTTCCTTTCTGACCACCCCAAAATAAACCCAGGCAGAACACAGGACAGATAAGGTCCAGCCACGTCCTGTAGCCATGAAATAAGATTTTGCAACACCCGTGGATGAACGAGATAAATTTTGGGGGATGTGTGGGGTTCTTTTTACAGAAACCTCCCTGATACCTTGCCCACTACAGTCTTCTGGTAGATCCTGGGCTGGTTGGAGGCCTGTAGACATGCATGAAGGGGAGGCTAAGCCTTTCCTTCAGATATTGCCTTATGCATTGCATGGAAACTAAACCTCTACACCTAATTCCTAGAAGGAATTAAATTCCTAGAAGGAATTTAACTTTTCCCTGAGCCTTATAGAGAGGAAAAACTCTCTCCTCAGCAGAGCTGAAGAATGTTTCCATTTTTAATGATGCTGGATGAGAAGAAGATGGCATTGGCAAGGATGACAATCTCCACATTCCCTATACCTCATTCATGGGCAGCACCACTCTGCTTTTAGAAACTTCTGTCTCACTATACAACATCCTACACAGATGGTCCACAGTCTCCATTCACACACCCAGTCAATACTACATAATTTCAAACCTGTACTTCTAGTTTAGCTTGCTACCAGACAAACACTATAATTCATTCTACATCGTTTATCTTCTTTTTAAGAACCCTATAAAATAATCCATTACAACCCATCAGGACTTTTACCTGCTCTTACCTCTACAGAAAATGATGGGACTCAAGGGGCTTCCTTGGGGTCGGTACACACCACTTTCAGCAGAAATCCAGCATGGAGCTTGCTGCTAATCCTGGACTTCCCTGTGGATAGGAGAGGTCAGCAGGCATAGACAAGCAGCAGAAGGTCCTCGAGCTGCATCAATACCCCATGGAAGATGATGAAACCAGTTTGGCACATAAGCAGGAGAAAATTTAAAGACAAGGCTAAGGAAAGCAGATAGATGAGGATAGGAAAGCAGGAACCAAAGTAATCCAGTGTACTTGGCTGTTACTATTTTAGATGATGTACACGGTTTAGGCAACAAAACTAGATTTTTTAATATTTGCTTTGCAGGCAAACCATGCACAAGGAGCAGGTATTTTAAGTTGTAAAGGGTAGACAGAACACATTACATTCCAAAAGACATCAATCTTCCAAGGTAAAGCTGGTTTCAAATTTGGGGCTCTCTCCATTTCCCAGACACTAAGGATATAAGAATAACACAAATTTACAGAACTTCCCAATTCTAATACAATTTTGAAGAAAATTACAGCATTGCCATCCTTAAGTCAGTACATTTCCAGCACCCTGGAAATCCACAGACTCAAATCTGATCTTTCTCCACAATTTTCACTGGGCTACCCCTTGACACATACACAGAAGAAAAAAAAAAAATCAGAATTCATTTTTCTTCCAAAATCAGCTCCCAAATGTCTCAGCACAGTTATTTATCTATCTACACCAAATATATTTCTGTACAAACTCCTAAAAGACATTAAAAGAGCTAGTTCTACCCCAGAAAACAAGCTCCAGAACCATCTGAAAATGGGAGATCTCTGTGCTAGTCCTTTTTCTGCCAGCCGTGCTCTGTGACCTTGTGCAAATACTTCCTCAATAAACTGCCCAAGTCACTCTGCTTGTCCCCTTGTCTTGTCTGATCAAAATGCCAAATCTTCAGGAGAGGGCCTGAAGGTTGCAGATTGCATTTGGTTAAAGCCCACCACTTAATGAACCCATTTAATTGTAATCTCAGGTGCAAAGCCTGAGATGCAAATATCACATTCAGAAATGTATTTTGAAGCAATAGTCACATATGACTATGGAAAGATGATGATAATAGTGAGTGCTTACAGCAAATGGTATTGCCCCAATTGATATCATATCACATATTCAAAAGGTCTGAACAGAAGCATCTGGGCATCATGGTGGAGTTAAAAACAAGCCCATCGAAAATGGATAAACAATTAAAAATGTATTGAAAGAAGAAAGAAAAAGAGAAATCATTCCTAATTAATTCCAGTGCCCTGTACAACCCCAGACTATTTGTAATCCTACAGGGAACATCTTTATTGATCTGGGGGACGCTGCAGCAGACTTCTGATGCTTATCTCAGCATAAAAATAGGCTCTTGTGATGAGCAGTGATTTAATTACATGACAATCACCGCTAACAATGCATGGCGAATACCAAAAATATGCAGAGCAAGAGTGGCAGTGATAAATGCAAGGGAATGGCATTGACTTTCAGTAAAGTCGTCTAATGCCAGAGACAGAGGGAGACTTTTTTCCCCTTCCTCTTCTTCTAAGGTAGTGGCTGCTGTGCTCTGCAGAGCCCACCACAGGCAGACAGAAGGTGGAGGGAGAAATCAGCCAGCCATGATTAAACTAAAATTTAGCACACAAGTCCATGAAACTAAGTACTTTTTTTTTTTTTTTTTTTTTTTTTTCCTCCTCTGTAGGAACATATGTTCCTTCCACTGCTCAACTCCACCTGGAAATGAAGACAAGATATTTTACTCTACTTTGGGAGGTGGCCGTACTGAGCAAGTCAGCATTAAATGGTTTTGCTGTGCACAGACTTAGGCCTCAGAAGCAGTTGCCCTACAAGACAGGGAACAAAGGTCAGATCCCATCTTCCACATACAAATGCTAGAATAGAGGCAGCAGGAAGGGTTTGCTCAAAAAATAAAACTAATGCATTTTGCTTTGCTTCTTTTCAGGTGATCTCCTTAAAGAAGTATCCACGGCAGAAATAAAGGGGTAGCATCACTAAGACAAAACCCTTTTTATTCACTTGCTGCTGCTGAGAATGCAACTGTAGTACTTACCAGTTAACGTTGAAGTCACCATAGCAATACTGGGGAGCAGACTTTGGACTGAACATGTTTTGATCCAGCATTATTTTATCTTCATAACCCTTTTGGACTGAAGGGAAATCTAGGCCAACAGTGCATTTTAAAGTATAAGTCCCAAATCTTTAGGTTTTATAATCTCCACTTCATACATGACTGTTAAACATTATTTAAAATTCTTCTCGGTGATAGAAGCAACTTACCACAAATGCAGAGATCAAGAGCAGAATATTTTTTTTTTTGTCTGCTAGAAATCTGATCACAACAATGTGGTGTAGATGAGAAATCCCTAACTAAGGTGTCACCAGCGCACAGGTAACCCACTCATTCCCATCCATCTACCCATTATTTCACTGAAGCCCACTACTTCACTGAAGACCTATCTTTTCCATGGGCTGAAGGCCACTTTGTAAACATGCCAGCTGAGCAGAGGGCTTCAGATAGTCATTCCAGCAGTCAGTGATCAGTGATGTGAAGGACACCATCTAATCTGAACATGTTCCACCCTGGAAGACCCAGAACCAGATGCATGTACACGTAATCTAGGAGTTTCCTACCTCTTTGTATAAAGACATCCTCGAGATCTTAGAAGGCTTGTTGTGCTAGGAAATCAGCTTAAATGAAGTTTAAACCAGCATATCTTCCAGCTTTTACTTTTTTTCATCTATAAGAGGCATATCATCTTGTTCAGCCAAGAGGGAAATTGCAGGTGTTCAATCCAACACACAGGAACTGATTGGCAACGTTCCTCCACGTAAAATTTAACAAGAATCACCAGCCCTCAGGTTAGAGCCACGCTGAGAACTTGAACTTGTGCCCGCCCAGGTGCTGCTGCTGTTGCAGACACCGAGACCTGAACACCACCTCCTGCTTCCCTGTGCTCAATTTCATGATTCATGTCAGAAGAGCACATTATTTATTCAAACAAAATAACCTTCTACAGTCTTCTGAAATGCTGCTCTGTTTTAAGTCAAAGAAATACAGAGAAAAGTAGATTAAAAACTGTATAAACTTGAGAGGCAAGGTATTTTCACTCCATCATTGTTTCTACATGCTTGTGAATATTCACACTAAGCTAAACATCTTATCTTTGCATATACTTTCAAAGTATGTAATTGATGTTGCTGCTGATGGTCTTCCCCACTGATAATTGCCTGGCAGACATTTTGTCCAGAAATGCTGGAATTTCACCTGGCTTAACTTACCCCAGGTTTGAGAATGATTAAAACACTCAGTCTGCAGTACAGCAGATTAACAATCATTTGCAGTATCTCAGCTTCCTTCTGAGTTGGTAACTTTAAGGATGCTAAACAGCAGATATTCTTATCATGTCCCTGTGTGATTTGAAGGGATAGAGGCACCAGGGCACTGACACATGTAGCTTTACAGATAAAACACAAGTACAGTATTAAGTTAGAAGAGGATTCACTTCTAACACATGCCATGGTCTCTAAAGTCAAAGCTAACATTTCCCAAGTAGCCTATCAGTTTAGTTTAAAGGACAGAGAATCTAAAGGTTAAGGTTTGATTAGTGTGTATTTTGTCACTTTTTTCTTAACATGTCAGAACTACCAAATTCCTTCCTGGTGTGAACCTACTGGTCTGACGGGAAAATAACTCCTTTTCTACTTGCGGCAACGCCTGCAGGATCAGCCCCTCCAATAAATAAATAAATAAATAAAAATGTAGCCCTATGTAGAGTACAGGAAATTAAATGGCAACTCTCTGTTTTCTGGTGGGACAACCTAGTTCTGGGAAGCAGAAAAGGTGCTTGTGACATTTCCATCGACTTTGCTTTATTCAGTTGTTGCTTGCTTTCCATGATGTGTGTTTCAGTGACTGGGTTTTCCTGACTGATCCATAAGGGAGCTGGGTCCTCATTCCTGTTCATGATTAGTCAAGGAACCAACCTTCAGCAACAGCTTATGTTTGAGCAAACATGAGTACATATCGCATCTTCACATATATGTTAAATCCAGTTATTTACACATTATATGGGTAGTAGACACATTTAGTCATATTCTATCAACGAATTTCTGTGATTCCATAATCTACAGTCAGCCAAGAGACCCACAGATTTTCTAAATGCCTTCTGGTCTTAGAGACATTAGAATGCAAATGTACATATTGTTGCACAGAAATGACTACCTCATATAAAAAAAAATGTTCATAACTTCCATGCTATACACTGAACAGATTAACAATGTAAAAAATAGCAATTTCCATGCGTAAACGGACACATAGACATGTATCAGTTGATATTCTTGCTTCGAGAATCAAATGAAAATTCTGAATAAAGAGCTTGATTACTGGGGTGTACAGCAAATCCATATAACCCTCCTTTCCCTTACGCAGGGGCTAGGAAATCCTGCCAAAGAGTTTAAAGCAGGTGGACTACTACCCCTTTACCTCATTCTCCTACAGCCACACAGCCTCCATTTCAAGTGACCTCCAGTGTTAGCTCTAACACTGCACTGTCAAGTGATGTACTTGCTTACCTAGTCAAATACTTATTATAGCGCAGTAAGCATTTTGTAAGGAATGGGAAACATATATCCTAATCCAGATAAATTAAAAGCATCAGCTTAACCTCAAATGTTTATTGCATTTCAAACAGCATTTATCAAAACAAAGAGCTCATTACAACATACGTAACTACTGGACCATCCAAAACCCTTCATTTGGTGTGTCTCCAGCATAAGAATTCATACAAATTATTCTGAAACGCACATATCTACATTAAAAAACAACAACAACAAAAAAAAGGACTTCACCCTGTCTTCTGAACAGAAATCAGTTCAATGTGGAAAAATCTATAGAAAAAAATAACACTTAAAATATCAGTCTTAACTTCTGAATAAATAAACAACATTTCTGCAGTTGAATGTTTTCACTCAAATCAATGATCAGATCTCACATGCCTGCTTAAATATGTCTGACTTCGGTACTTACAAAATAACAAAGATTACAGGATGATAAGCTGGATGATAGTCTAAAGTGAGACAATGAGGCATTGTTTATACAGAAGACTGAGAAACTGGTTTAGCCAAAAGGATCCGTGGACATCTATTGTATGTACAAGAAGGAGATTTACTGGAGATTTTATAATTTCTACAAGGCTCTTTCCAACTGACTTCATTAACTTGAAGTAAATCAAATCATGCAGAGATCTGGCTCAGCCAGAGAGACATGCCGGGAAAGAAATAAAATGAAGAAGAACAGATGCAAGATAAGCTTTTGAATCTTTGGCATTTTTCATAAACATTTTCAAGGTTTTAAAATCTGTATATTCACCCAGTTTTCCCCACACATTCAACTATAAATACATTATACATGTACGCTTCTTTATATACAACTATGTACATGCATGGGTACACAAGCACACGCGCACACAAAGAGGCGTTTTTGTAGCATTTTAAATTGGGATACTCTTTTCCCTATCTTTTCACATGCAGCTGCACACAGCTTTACATGATCAAAACATGTTCTTTATCAAAGGGAGGCACCGATCTCTTCTCCTTGAGAGCCAATGATAGGACAAGCAGGAACGGCAAAAATCTGCACCAGGGATAGTTCAGATTGGATATTAGAAAAATTTTCTTTACCATGAGATTAGTCAAACACTGGAACAGGCTTCCTAGAGAAGCGTTTGATGTCCCATGCCTGTCAGTGCTCAGGAAGCATTTGGATAATGCCCTCAGTAACATGTTTTAACTTTTGGTTGGCCCTGAAGTGGTCACACAGTTAGACTTGATGACCTTTGAAGGCCCCTTCCAACTGAACTATTCTATTCTAAATCAAGTCTATGAAAATATGCCCCTCCTAATTCAAAGACACAGAGGGACTTGTTACTTTGTAAAATAAACTTTTTTAAAACTCACTGAATCTGGTTAATAATCCAGTGGAAGATAATCTGGTGTTAGTTCTCCCCCAGATTCATGCAACAGGCCCACAAGATTGCATTATTGAACAGCATGACTCCATTTGGATCACCAATCCATAAACAAGGCTTTACACGTTTTACCTTTAATTAATAAGACTTCCAAAGTCTTACTTTGTTAAAATGTAACCTGTCTCCCAGGATTCCCTATTTCTTTGTACTATGAACCACGCCAGTGGATGCTGGTGTAAACACCTGCCAGGGAACCAAGCTCCAGCTCTCGTGCTACCAATGACTCGTGGAGGCAAGTCAATCCCACCATGTCCTACAGCATCTGAAAGACCAAGGGCTACATTCTCAATAAAACTGAGCAGGTTTACACATCATTCTGCATCAGTGTCCTCAGTCAAACAATATGAATAATGCTGATTGTGTCATTTCTACAAAGCAAAAACACAAGAGCTAAAAGATCAGTAAGCAATAAATCATTCTCCCTGGAAGAGAAAACTCTGTCCTTTTTCCTGTCTCTTCATTGTTCATTTCCCATAGAGTTTCACTTTCTGATCCATTTCTTGTGAATTACCAGGAAGGACTCCAACGAGAATCAGTGGTGGAACAAAGCCTGCCCACTATTGCACAACCACGTCTTCGGGCACCATGCACTTTTTCTGCACAAGCACTTGTTTCTTTAAGGCTATAAAAGTGTTTTTCTCTTGTATCTGTAGTGTTGACCCCTCTGGATTTAGACAAAAAAACAAGAGCTACGCTGAAAATACCTGATGAGATGGAATTATAAAAGGCAAGTCAACAGAGTCTTTTCAGGTCAGTGAGTTAGGATTTTCTGAGGTCTTTTAATCCTTTCACAGCAGAAGGTTATCATGCATCCATTGCCAGCAATGGATCTCCGATGAATCCAGTGTCCAAACAGTTAAGCTTAGGGTCGACTTCTCTTCTTGGAGGAAAAAAAAATAGAAAAGGAAAAAAAAAAAAAGGAAAATCCCACAAGTGCCGAATGAAATATTGAGATACTACTGGAGCTCTTCACTCTTTCTGCTAATTATGATAAAAAACTTTTAAAAAATGTACACTGCTTGAACAGAAGATGGGTATCAAAGACTTGTTAATTCAGAGCTTAAACCTTTCTAGGCACAGTGATTTAACTCAGAAAAGAATAGCTTTCATATCTTAATGTAAATCTGTTGGATATGTTAAAAACTGGTTCAGAGCATCTCCTCACATCAGCTCAGCTGATCTGCAACACTAAGCAGAATTATTTCTTTCTACATAAAACAGGGAGTGCTACCACATCCAGCTTTGCCTCTGCAATCAAAGACACACACAAAAAAAAAAAGGGAACGCAGTGGCAATATTCCCTCCCATACTCTTCCCCATCCTATGAACTAATTCATATGTTCCATCCTGCACTTTTGGGGCTACATCTCAGTGCCTAAAAGGCAGCCCATAAAGACAACTCAAGATAGGTGTTTATCAAAAACCATGTCTTCCATGAAAAAAAAGTCTGTGCAGTGATTATAGTGTTGTTCCGAACCAAGAGGAGGAGAAGGGGGGAAGCGCGTGAGCACATGTGGGGGGTACGGAGGGAGATGCTGCATTCCAAAATCTCACTGCATCCTATAGCGCACTTCGTTTCTTCCTAATGGGACTGGAGCTGCTGTATGGTTTCAATTCAGCATGCTGCACCTGTAAAAACAAATAGACATGACGTTTGCAGTTAGGTAACTTTAGCTCACTACAGTGTGTGTTAATGGCTCCCCAAGGACAAACCAAGGGAAACTAAGGAAGGTTCAAAAGTAATGAATCATTTTCTAAACACAGGAACATGGGGGATTAATTGCAGGAAGGATTTGAGAAGTCATGCATCATTTCTTGAAACGAAAATATTAAAAGCAGATTTTTCTAATGAGATACATGGGGTTCTACCTGATTTCAGCAACATAGGATCGATCTTTGGGTTTGTTTTGGTTTGGGAGTTGTTTTTCTTCTTCTGAAATTAACCTATAAGTTTAATAAACTTCTCTCAGGAGTTACAACTCAAGTGGATCCCAATATGCAGTAAAATGACAATCGTCAAAATGTACACAGGCCTTGGGATGCTGGAATATTTAATCATTTCAAAAAGGAAAATATTTTCTCAAAGTAACCTGGACAAAGCTGCCTCCAGCTTTCAAAACAATTTCATTTACAATGTAATACTTAAAACATGTGTGATAAACTGATGAGGATCAGGTAATCCCAACAGCAAATTGTCTGTTGTGTTACAGAAAAGTATTCCCACTGGAACCACAGGAACGTTTTGCTGAACATGCCATCTTTTCCACTCCTCCTCTGTCTTTTGTCCAGCACATGTGGGTTGTAAATGGCTAACATACAGAGGTATTTTCCAACTCGTTGCAGTACCACAGTGAAATGATGATGCATCAACAGCACACAGGAGGAAACAGACAGAAGGGATTTGGAGCTGCCATGGATGACTTTTCGCTGGAGGAGTGCGTGGCTGTCACACAGGCTCGCTATTTTTAGCACTAGTGGAAAACTCCTCAGAGAAGGTCTGTCCCATTGTAGGAACTTTTATCAGTCCTCCCTCATAGCAAGTGATTATCATTTTCTTCAGAGAGCTCAAAGGTTTCCAAAATGATAGAAACCACTCAAGGAAATGTTATAAATGTAAATGTTAAATAAAGCATAAATAGAAAAGCAGCTTATCTTTAAACATAAACATTAAAAGGGCATATGCAAACCATCACTGTAAATCCAGTGCACTCTACAAGAGCAATGACCAAAAAAAAAAAAAATACACTCAAGCTTAATGTCTCTGTGATTATTCCTGTTTAGCTTTTTTCCTCCCACCAGTCTACAGAGAGATTTCTCTCAAGTTATTAGTGCTGCCATCAACCAATCTGGTGGCCTCTTGAGATAAATGTCACCACAAACCTTTCCAACCCTGTTTCTACCAGATGCCTCAACACTGCATGGAGGCAATTATTTTTCAGTCTCCAGCAGAGTAAAATCACTACAGGCGAGATTGTGATCCCCTTATTCACAGTAAGCAGCACCTCACTGTGAAAGTACCACAATTCACAGAGAAAGGTACAATGTCAGTGGGATCCAGGGCATCAGGATCATGGCCTGAGGACACAGATTCCAGTTGATTAAAACAAAAGAAAGAATTCTTTATGTCATGTGCTTCATTACCCAGCAAGACTATTTTCCTTCCTCCAAGAGAAATAAACAGATCTTGACATTCTAAAGGACTTATTGTTCAAATAATTTCCAGGAAGATAGGCAAGATTACTGAAGACAGTGTTGTTGTTTCAAAGAAATATGAAAAGAGACAACTGAAAATGAGGGAGGACAGATTCTGGCTAGATTAAAAGTTATAATTCCATAATGGTAGAAGATTGATCTCATCAACCACAGAGTATTTTAAACACATCTCAAGGCTTTCTCTAATGAAAAAGATGAGCTGAGCATTGTCCAAGGACAGCCTGGAGTTCAAGGTGGGTGGGGAGGAAGAATTCTGAGGGACGGCTGATGTGAAAAAGCGTAGCAAGCACAAAGTCATGGAAATAATGCTCCCCACACTCCATTTTGAGGAAAGGAAGAATTCAGCAAAGCCTTTTGGATGGTTATCTCTATCAAAGAGACTATTTTTCTCTTCCCTCCGTACAAATATCGGAGCAAAAAGGTGACGGAAACCATAGTTCAGTAACCACGCTGGGTGATTTTTCAGATCATTTTTAAGTAGGTCTTTTCAGGATAATTTTTCTGCAATCATGCTTCTGACAAAGGATTTTGGCTCCCCTCTCTTTTAACATCCCTCTCACCCCCCACCCTTTGTGGATTTTCCCAATTCCTTATCTCACTTATTCAAAAGTGCAGTGGCATTGTATTCCCCAAGCAGAGCACCCAGCCGCTCTCAGTACTGCTTGCTGCCTCTGTTGGTGCTGGCCATTCATTACGTACCTTTTGAACATCAGATGGTACCCTGGAGAGGAAATCTAGTAGCTCATTATTATCGATGGCATAGGGATTTCTAAGCTTCTTAGTAAATTTATTTATGCCTAGAAAAAGAAAAAAGCAAACAAAATAATGCAACTCCATTCTATTCCTTCCCTTCTAAACTGTTCAGGCAAGGTGAAAAAGGAAAGAAAAATTCACAAGTAAAAATTAGTGTGAAAACAGTGCCTCAGACTTCAAGTCATGCACACGTTGCCTGTCATGTGGAATCATTCACAAATGCTTTCTGGAGAAAATAAGGGGCATTATTTAAAAATACATTTCTCTATTTTGGAGGTGATCCATTGTCAATACTGGAGAAAAAAAATAAAAAAGATTGTAGCATGCATTTATTCCAGAGGATAACATGGGGAGAGTACACCAATTTGCAACTGAGACTACTGTTAAATCTGTTGTCCTACATGAGCAAAGACATTCCCTTCTGCTGATACCCAGGGAGCTAGAAGGCTCTGAAAAGAATTGGACAGGATAAGTTTTCTTTTCTTCTACTTCTAAAAATAAAAGTTTCCTTTGTCACCATGTCTCAGAGCTTATCCTCTCTTTTCAGAACCAAATTTGACAAGCTGACCATATTCTGATGCTGTGTCAAACTGTGAAAACTTATCATGAGATTTATTTCATTTTAATCTTAAGGTGAATAATTTGGCTTTTTAACTGCAGCAACAGCACTCCCAGTGTTCTCCATGGGGTTGGATATACTTCAGCTGTCAGAGGAGATCACCAGTCTGTAAAGAAGATCCACAGGAGTGTAATGTTCATTTTATTGTGGAGCTCATAAGGTTTTCCCTCTCCTCTCTATGAGGAAAGGGAGGGATGAGCTGCCTCCAGCCAGCATCACCTCCATTGCATGGACCAGGATGAAAAAATGATAAACCTGATCACCCTTCCCAGCACTCCCCCTGCACCAGTGCACACTTTTAACACCCTGCTGCCACCACTTCCCCACTGAGAGACTGCAGCTAGTAACGTGGCTACCTAAAGTTGCAGTAGAAGAACAAAGTATCATGAAGCAGAATAAAACAACTAGCCCACTTTAAAGAAAGAACACACACACGCAAAAAAAAACATACATCTGTTGCCTCTGAAAATCACAATAGAGCACTCAATCCTATCACACTCCTATCCAAAATCCCACACTAGTTTCCTTGAAAGTAGTTTAAAACGTGATGGCTGCTCCAGCCTTCTCCTCTCTCTGACATGTACCTGCTTCACATTTGAGATTCAGCTTTTAAGCCATATGCTTGTAGCAAAATGCCAACACAATTTTCTGTGTACCTGATTTTTAAAAAACAGAAAATACCATAAGGTCTTTTGAGGCCTTGCCACAGGGTAGTTGTTTAACACGTATCATATTTGAAGGCCCTGTCAGTCTAGATGATGTTGAACGGATGTAGAGTTCTCATGTACTCACCATGTCCTCCATACCAGAACAAATATATTTTGCTACTGAACTTTTTTACTCCCAGCAATTTTTCTCCTTTCCTTTTGCTCTTTTTGTTTGATTTAATCCTTCACTTAATCCCCTGCTCTCCCCCGCTCCAGTAGCTTTTCACACTGGCACCTTCTCATTCCCTTTTTCTGCATCCAGGAGAACCAAGACAGCAGCACATGGCTGAGTCCAGGAAGGTGATGGGAGCTCCCTACAGCCCAGCACTGTGCCAGGGCAGAGCTCCATGGTTCAGTGAGGATTACCTGCACTGTTTCTGCTGTTTGACCTCAAGTCTGAGATAAAACATATCACCATAAATGAGACAGAAGGCCATTTGGAGATAAGGAAGGATTTCAGCAGCTGAAATACCATCTTCTTTTGTGAAAGACCACCTTACCCTTCTTCAGAATGCTGCTAGGCATTTTTTCATATTTGAAAGCTCCTCTTTTACATCATCCCCAGAAGGTGATGAATTTTCGTACAATTCCTTTCTGTCCCCTGCTCCAGATTGATGTTCAGTGCCTCCTGCTGGACCACGGGCACACTGCTCCTCCTGACTGAAGGGGAATTAAGAACCAAAAGGCTGCATGATCAAGCCTCCATGGTGAAGCTCTTTAAATACTCCTTGCCCACTCCCTACCATTTCCTGTCTGTGTGCTCCAGCACCAGGAAGCTAATTACTTCCCTGCATAATAATAATAGCTATATTGCAAATAGCTTATCTACACTAACATGTCTCTTGTGGTGCTGCTGGAAAATTATAAAGAACCCTAAGAAAAGCTTAAAGCTTGCTTGATGTCATTCTGTAGATATATACTGCATTTATTGCATGCATGAGACACAGTGGAGTACTTACCCCAGATTAAAATAATGTACCTCAGTGGTATAAAGTACAAAATAACCGTTGCTGCTGCAAGGACCAAGCAGGCCAGAACAGAGAGGAAAGGCACCGTCCAGTTGAACGTGCTGTAAAGAACAACAATAATCTTACTCAATGTTTCTGCTCTGTACTCTGCTACCCAACAATAATTTAATGATTGCATTTCAGTGCTCAGCGTATTCAAATACACTGTACATTGCAGACCCTTCGGAAGGCAGATAAGCTGAGTCCTGCATCTGGGTGCTGTAATAGATTAAAGGTGGTATCTGAGAGGCAGGTATCATGATAAGGAGAGAGGATAGTCTCTGGAGGGCTCAGTGAAGTTGTTAGCCATGTAGCGAGTTGTTTTTCATTTCTTCTTATACACGTTGCACTTGGTTACACATCTCTGCTCACCGGTCAGCTCTCCATTATTCATGAGCAGATTATCTGATTTGGAGACAAAGCCATGCCACAGGTGCAAGTCATCTGAGCTGGCTCTGCTGGGCACAGTGGTGATGACATGAGATGTATGTCGATGCACAACTTGAGTGTAGCAGGTAGTCAGAATCAACCTCACTAATAATTTGAATGGTTTAATTACAACTGACAGTAAACCTTAAAAGAGCGGAGACATTTCTTTGCATAGCATTAGGAAATAATGTTCTATATAAATATATCTTAATAGTTATACATTTGCTTCCATTTCCTCACATCTTCATCAATTCCTTACTACACTGTCCGAAGGAGGCTGTCTTAGATTGGTGGTAGTGTGTTAGCATCAGTCTAAGCCTTTACACACCACCATTTCTCCCAACGGGAGCACTTTCCAAAGGCTCAGCCACCATGATCATTCAGACTTCTGAAGCACAAAACAAGATTTCTTTTCACCCAGACCATTCATATATAAGCCCAGAAGGTACTTTGTCAACTTGTTCCCTTGCAATATGCATCTCCATGGTACCACCAAACATTGAGATACCTGGACTACATGAATGCCAATTAGTTTGTAGGTGGATTTACAGATCTGGGCATCTGTTTCACGCAATCTGCCTGCTAACTTCACATCATGATGACGGGGAGTAGGAAGAAGAGAGAATGAATGTGGACCACTCATCAGGCTATAAAATAATATGAACTTCCCTTGACAGATAAAATTAATAGGACGGGAAAAAGAATTACTTTTAAGCTTCAATAGATGTATTAAATATTAAGTAAAGATAGGTGGGAGAGGACCCATCATTATCAATCAACGTAGCTTAAGTTAAAAAAAAAAAAAAAAAAGAAAAAGCAAAACAGCTCAATTCAGTTAAACTATTAAAACTCCCTATGATTGCATAACTAGAGTGACAGACGGAAACTGTAGCACAATTCAGTCTGTCACTTACAGAAAACTTTGGTGGCAATTTTTTAATGGTACATTACTGTTGAGTTACAATGGAATTCTTCTGAAATTACATCGGGCCTCCACATTAATACCCAATGTGTTCTCTAAGACCATTGTTACCAAAATGAATACAAGAATTAATAGTGCTTAAACACTCTGAGTCTTCCTGCCATGCAGCTGGATAGAACAGTGCCCTGTTCATAGACTGGAATACATCTCTGGGCCACTTCCACCCCAGCTGGGGTGCACGGAGTGGAATCACACCACATGGGTTTGCTGTATTTTTAGTCTGAACCCAGCTCCTCATTAAAGTGTCGTTCAATCACAAACCATCACTTTGTGTTCAAAACAGAAAACAATGTGGGTCAATTAAGTGCCAATAAAGATTGGGTTATAAAAGTTTGTGTGTGTTTGCATGCAGAGGTTTTTTTCTTTCTTTCTTTCTTTTTTTCTTTTTTGGCTCTTCACCCTCTTTCCCTTGCAGGGTCAGGAATACCCTATGTGCCTTCCATGGTGACAAGACCCAGAAAACTGCCTTTGGGCTTCCTCATGGCATCAGCAGGAAGTAGGGAGCAGACAAAGTGGTAGAAAAGAATATCGATGTACTAGAAAAGGAAATCAGTGACTAGTAACCTCTGTAACCAGGGCTGGGATGGCGTGGGAAAGGCAATGCCAAACATCAATGCCTACCTACTTTCTTTGGGGGAAATGCAAAGAAAAGCCTGATACTTTTGAGCCCACACCTTCAAGAAGTATTCTCCTAGCATGACTCTGAACCTTATCACAGATAGACAAGATCAAACATCTGGGCAAACGGGTGAAGGTGAGAGCTACACCAGCACAGCACATGGTTTCTTCTCTTTATGTTTTGGAAATGTTTTTGGAGTAAAAGACACCCTAAGAAGAAGAAATGATAGTACTGGCCAGGTTCTCCTGCTCTACCTTGGTCATTTTTGGATCAAGAAATTCACCCCACCTTAACTGTCCTCACTCTTCTTCATTGCAAATCATAGTTAAGCAAGAAAAATCCATCACTTACTTTTTAATCCTCTCTCCAAATGATGCAATTTCTTCTAGGATGCTTTGAACAGCTATGATGACCTTTTGGACCATTTGGATTCTTTCAATTAATCCTTTTTTTTCAGATTCCTTTTTAAAAAGGAAAAAAAAAAATTACTCAGTATATGCTAATTTGCTAATATGATCACAGACATGTGGGGAAAGTAAGAGATTCCCAGTATCATCGATGTATCCATGAACCCGATCGTGAAGGAGAGAAAACCTACCCTGGATTTGTTACATACAAAGAACATAGAGGCATACAGTTCCTCAGTACATGTGCTGAGGTTTCTTCATCTTCTAATACAAATCAAGAGCAAGATTTCAAACCAGGCTTTCAAAGAAGAACCCAGTTGCACATCAAACCAGAAGAGGTGCTGAGCACCCCTGAGTCCAGCCGACCTCAAGGGGGAGTGCTGGGTGCTGACTGGGTGCTTAGTGCTCCTTGAGAAAAAGGATATTCTTATGCAGAACTTTTGAATATCACTTTTCTGAGCTTTGTAGACTCCCAACAGCCATGCTGTTTTCTGTATATAAATTAACAGAAAGATACTGATACAACTTTTTTTTTTTTTTTTTTTTTTTTAAAATTCTGTATACACAGACATTCTTTTACTGGAAAAAGAAAAGAATCAAAGGGAAAAAATGACATTTTCCTTTTACAGCAACCATCTCACAACTTCATTTCTTACTGCTTATTTTAGGCAACAACATTACAGGACATTACTACACATGTGCAGAAATAAAAAGGAAGCACAGAATGAATTAAAAATCAAAATGACTTAAATCAGCCTTGGAAATCAGTATACAATTATCAGCATTCAGCATTTCTTTGCCAGCAATCTAACACACATACAGGCATGCAAATTGGTGTGGTTGCAGATATTCTAGCAAGAAATCAGCAAAACATTCACTTATTACAAAATGCAGAGCCCTGGACACTGATTTTACATCACTTTTAGACTCTACAAAACCAGCTCAATTTAGAAGAAAAGAAAAAAAGAGAGAGAAAGAAAATTTAAGTTGTGTTTTAACCCCTCAGTGTCCAGGGAGGGGAGATGCTGGTACAATGCAAGTCACACCCATGTTCTCCATGGTCCCCATTGGGCAGGGCAGAGGAAGGGGTGGGTGAGAGTAAAAAGGACCAGAGATGTTCAGATCAACACTGGCTGAAATTTTGCCTTTGCATTGTGAGCCCATGATATTTTGCTGTGCAGGAGAGAGGATCAGAGGCTAGTTACAGTTGCAACAGGCCACAGAGGTGAAGCCTCATAGCTACAGACTTTTTTGCATTACCATGCTGTGAGAGGGTCTACATGCATCTGAGACAGGGCACGGCACTATATCTATGTGTGCTAAAATAACATATGAACCATCCTTGGATGCTAAGAGCCAGACATGACAGCATGGCCCCTGTAACCCTTAAAAGCAAAGGTTTGAATTACTTACTGCACATTTATCTTCACAGTAATTTTTGAGCTTAAAAAGCCAGCCAAAACCACCATGGAGTTATCAAGCTCCAGACATTTGAATATTTGCCTTTAGGTTGTGAGTGCGTGCACAATGAATAGAAGCAAGATTTTTAAATAATCACACATTCGGGTGTGAAAATGAGTATTTTTACATTAATAAAACAACCAACAAAAATGAAACCCTTCGGGTGTGAAATAACCCCAGAACAAAATAAATAAATAAATAGTTAGTTTACGTGAAAATAGCACCAAAAAGTCATTTTCACACAACTCCAGTTATAACCTTGTTAGGCTTAAATGTAAATGACACATTAGGATTATTTTTAACTATTCCTTCACTAGAATGGTGCAACAGTCGCTTAGTCATAGTTGGCTTTTATGCAGCAAACTTGCAAGTAGAAGTTTAGAACAGTTCATGGAGAAGCAGCCAGTGGGAATTTCATTCTATCCAAATTCAGACAGAGGGGTAAAGGAACTGTTTCAGACAGTGATATTCCAGGGCAAGCCTACTCTTGCTACCCAGAGCTACAAGGAAGATCATCTAACAACTCTATCTGCATCATGCTGACTTCATTTACACGTCTTTGACTGAGCTTGGAAACATAGTGATAATGCACTTTAATCAATACAACATAACTTCTGCTGCAGCCACCAAGCTGACTAAAAAAAAAAAAAAAAAAAAAAAAAAAAACAGAAACCACCATTTCACAGGATACAACGACAATTGTATGCATATCTTTACCTAGCATGCACAATAAAATCACTTTTTTTTTTCTTCAAATTATAATAGAAAATATGCCTAACCAAGGAAAAGGCAGTCTAGGACTAGACAGTCTTATAACTGAAATCAGTAATTGGGCAATAAAATGGGCTACCACTGCCCATGCACTAAGCATAGCACTGTCTGTGCAAAATGATTTCAAAATTAGTCAATGTCTTTTCTTTGTTATTTTTGTTTTGTTCTGGAAGCCTGAAGTCTAAACACATCCACATGATGATTAGGTCACCAGTCAAGCAGTAGAGAAGCAGAGAAATGAAGTACGATTAATGGGATTTTCCAAATTATTTAGGTTTTTGGGTTTTTGAGTGCCGCAGATGCTTTCTGAAGTCAGTACCTCACACAACACTGTCAGAAGCAGTAAGAGTGTTCGTAGTCCACAAAAAAGTCATTGCTCCATTTATTACCAAATGGGCAATGCCACGCAGAAGTCTATTTTTGAGCATTACCATACTTGTGGAAGATGTAAAAAATAATCGTAAATTCATCTTCCACTAAAAACACTTTTCCTATCTGTGCAAGGTCCCCCTCAACCCAGACAATTTTTCTCCATCCTCCTGAGAAATCATTCTTTCCTGATTTCATTTGGACTCAAAATATTATGCTGCTTAAAAACAGGTTTTGGATACCCATGGTTCAAAACCACAGCTCAGTATATTTTCCTTGAATTAAAAATAAAATATCCTGCCTGTTTCTGGCATTTTTTTCTACAGCCAGTCATGAAACTTCCTTTCCTTCAAGGCCTTTTTCTTCTTTATTTCTTAGCTGATTACAGCACTGTGGGTGGACCAAAACTAGCCTGGAGCCTCTGGGAAAGAATTAACTCCATCAAAATGAACTTACAACTGAGAATTAATTATATAATCAGTGTGCTACTTCAAATCTTCCTTGCATATCCTGATTTAAGAAACCTTCATTTCTACATTAATTGCCTGAACAAAAACACAAAAGGGGTCTTACAAAAGATTAAGCTTGTCAGGAGAAGAAGGAAAAAAAAAAAAAAAGCCAAAAAGCAGCAAATTCAGAAATTAAGTCTTTTGTGTCCACTTAATGCACATCAGCTTGAACTTTTACATGAAGACACAAAATTGCTCTGCAAAAACTGCTTCTAGATTTTTCTTTCTGAAATACGTAACAGTTAACAAACAGAACATGTAAATGCACACAAAGAGTTACTACAGTTCTGTGATATCTTTTCCCTTTCCAACAATGCTGTCCTGCTCCCAGATGTTCAGGGACAGTTGCAAAGAAAACTCTCACATGAGTGCAAAATTGATGCACATTCAGTGATGGAGACTTTGAAAGTGTGTGATACGTGGCCAGGAGAGGACACCTCCAGCAATTCATGACTGGTGAGCTACAGACTACAAGACCTACAGAGGAAGAGACTGTATTTTAGTAAATTACCAATTATTTGCTCTGCCCTGCAACAGAGACCAAATAATGCTAGTTATTGAATCTACTCTGGGGTGAAGTATTCAGTACTGAATTAAAAACATGGATGGTGGAGCTCTACTACTTCTTGTGAACATTTGTTTCCAGGATTAATAGCTGTCATCTATACAAAAGCTAAAAGCTGTTCCCTTTTTTTTTTTTTTTAATTCATCCTCCAGATTTTCATTTTTTTATTCTGGATATATCCAGAACAGTAAGCAACAAATGCAAGAGAAAAAAAAATAAAATTGTCCTAAGTGCATTTTTGATGTATACTGCAAATATCATATGCACATAACTAACATTTCAGGTTTGAAGTTACGAAGTTACTTAAAACTTCTAAATACTTCACTTGGATTTCATATAAAACACTCTCACAAAAAGAAATCTAGCATGCAATTTTCAAACAAGTGGTATTCATCAGCAAATTTTTGGCATGCCAAGGGAAACTCAATATATAAAGTTGAAAAACACTGGGGGCAAGGACAAGGAATAAGGGGAGGAGAAAGAACAAACAAGGATACAGGGATTATTGTAAAAGGAGGAAGAAGGACACAGGCAAACAAATCAGGATTGAAAATTTAGAATATTTTCAGGAATAGGAAGAATTACTCCGCCTAGCTTGGGCTGGCCTAGCTTTCAGGATTAGCTCTTTTACAGTAGCTATTCCACTATGTTACCACTGCTAAAAGCACATTAGGGCAATGTTTTGCCAGGATTTATCCCTTGTACTGGATATGAACTCCTCAGTGTGTTACCAAGGAACAAGACTGACAGAAAGGGGAAAAGAAAAAAACTCAGGCGTGCATGCTTTTTTGCTCCACTATTCCTCTGGGTTTTGAAAACCATGCTGTAGTTATTTAGAGAAAAGGAGACCTAACTGAAATTGGATTTCACTTGCAACTTGCTCTGTGCTCGACTGCAGAACTCCAAACTTGCCACTGTCTGGCAAAACCCATGCCAAACATCTTAAGGCCAAAATACTTGTAGATGAAGAACTTCTGAAACCAGAAAGATTTTATTGGCTATAAACAGCAGACCACTGTCCTCTATTGTCTGCAGGGAACCGTTCACTAACAGCTTCAGTCTAGCAGCAGAATGAAGCTCTTGTGGGAGGTGGCAGCCATGGAGTGACAGACAGTCTCTTGGTAGCTAAAATGAATTCCAGGCAGAGCTTTGAAAATAGACACCACAGCAACCTTGAACTGGATCCTGCCTTCGGTGGGAGCCAAGGGTGGCTGAAACAATCCCAGCAATCTGCCTTGCTGAGTCACTGTCTTGCCCTGTGTTGTGATGTCTGCTGCGTGTCAAGGAGGGCTTCTCGGCTCCTACAGGGGGAACGGGCACACAGAGAGGATGGCTGCCAAACTCTGAGCGATTGCCTCGTGCAGTCCCAAAACTGTGCATCACAGGATCGTTTTGTTTATTAACACCATACTGCAAATGTGCCTGCCTGGCTGTGGAAATTTAGCGAATCTGAGTGTACTTGAAATAATTACCAAATAGAGGAAATGCAACACATACAGGTCAATTTATGCTCTCAGTTAAAAAGGTGTGAAATCTGGAATAATTCCACCAGAGCTAATAGAATTACTTCAGACTGATATGAAGGAGAGCACCATCAGCCTTAAAAGAACATATTCCAAATGCAGGGCACATCATCCTACAGCTCAGTCTGGGGGGCCACTGGCAAAACAGCCAAAGACAACCATCTCATGCCTTATTAACAAATGCTCATGGAAAACATAGCGCCACACTTCCTTTGCTCACGTTAAACAAATTTCATATATGTGCAAAGGACCAGAGAGTCTCCTAAGCCAAACAGAGTTTAAGATTCTGTGGAGAGGCTTAAATCATGGCTCTGTTGCTTTCCCACAAGACAGACGTGAAATACAGAGGGTTTAAGATGCATTTTCTGTACTCGTACACATTTGCATAGAGATATAAACCCAGAGTCTGGCGATACAAGTCTTAAAGCAATATCAACAGTCACAACAGAATAAAACACCATTTATGTGCACAATGACTAAAGAAAAAAGTCATCATTCACCGTTTATCTAAAAAAAAAAAAAAAAAAAAAAAAAAAAAAGGAAGAGGAAAAGAGAGGAAAAGAAAACAACTTTAAGGAAAATTTTTAAAAAAGTGCTTTCTCCTGGAAATACATGAGACATAAGAACAATCGCACAGTGGTTAGACTTAAACTACTGGATAATCATCTATAATCTAGGTAATGATCTTTAGCAATTTGGGGTACAAGAGGAAGATAGACCTATTCATACATCTGCCAATTCAAAAGAAATTTTAAAAACATTTTAAATAGTCAGAATTTTTAAGGGACAAGAACTCCCTAAAGCTTATGAGCTCAGCCCAGAAGCCTGATTGGTGCTATTTAATATTCCTCCAGAGATTTAGAGAAGTTAGAGTGTTAGTTTATCTACCTGCAGGGAAAGCAGAAGAATTTTAGACTGCCTAGGGCTGCTAAAGTTTATATTTGAGGAGAGCTATGCAACAGTGCCTAGGATATATGGAAATCTCCCTGGCCCCCTCCCTGCCTTGAATTTCTCTATCTTATCACTCCTATACCTATGGATGGTTTGACTGCTGGTGGGCCATGATGATGAGACAAGGATGTGCCAAGGTATAGGGTGCCTACAGATCACAAAAAACGCCACAATGTAAAAGAGAAATAACAGACCCTATTTCTCCCAGTTTCTGGTACAAAGGAGACTTTGCAAAGATGAAAGCATAACCAGAGCAATCCCTGCACTCTGGCGTAACCAGAAGTTGATTAGGTTAATAAGAAGCTTGGAGAAAGCTCACAGAAGCCATAATTGTGTCTTAAGTGATATCTGGGAACTTTAGCTGATATAGCTGCAAGACAGGACAATTGTGTGTGCTTAGAAGTGCGTCCTCCAGCGTACCTCATGCAAGCAGCAGAATCTGTCCCATAGCATTTATTATAGCTGATGGAGAAGCCTAACTTATTCATGGTCTGTACGATGACTTGTTAGGAAACAGTAAGAGAAGAACCACAAAGAGTCCACTGAACAGAAATCAGCAACTTAAGAGAATCCACACCTACACAAAAACACACCTTGTTTTGTTTTTTAATGATGCCATCTTGGCCACAATTTTGTGAAGAAGGTGGGTCAGCCTTGTTAGTCTGAATGTAACCTTTGTATTATGGGGTATTTTCAAGCCTTTACCATCATTTTTCTTCAGTAATCTCAATGGGAGATGTTGAAATATTATATTGCAATTGTGGTATTGAAGAGAAAAGAAAAAAAAACTAATGAAATTATTTATACTTTCAGGGAAGAAAACAATGAGATGATATTGTCTTGTATGACCTTTCCTAAGTATGGGGATATAGCATCTTACACAATAGACTCTTGGTTCATGTTTCAATTACTGACCTTTACTGTGGAGAAAATTAATGCAATTTTCATCGTAATCCACCCATGCAAATAAGATCCATACGGAAGGTTTCCACATGCTGAATCTAACACAAATGGAAAATGTCAGCTGTTTGCTACTGGATGAATTTGATTTTAATTTGTTCAGCTGGAGTCTTTTTGAACTGTGCTGATAAAAGTTTGTAAATTTTTGTACCTATTTTTGACAGAGAATTTCGTGTATTAAAAATACTGAGTTTTTCTTCTTTGGGGATCCCACACGCCAAAAAAATAGCCATGAGGTACTAAAAATTTCTTGTAAGTTGCCAGCTGACTTGGTTTGAAGTCACAGTGTCATCTAATCCTTCCCTATTACACCCCATTATACAAGCATGGCTCTTTTGGCTCATCACTGGATGGAGACCCTCCAAAACAAAACAGGAAGTGCTGTTGATTTATTTTTGTCTCTGATTTTCTTTTAAGTCAGTTACCAAATCTGGAAATAGTAGTAACTGTTCCACCACACTATCACCTCCTATTTCAGAGGAAATGCAAACTTTTATCAACAACTTAAGATCACAAGAAGACTCCAAAACTCCTTCCAGTCCGGTGCTATGCTACACTCATTCAACAAGGTGACCACCTGCTCTTGAAACTTTACAGTTGTTGTCAAAAAAAGAAACAACAACAATCAAAAAAAAGTAACATAAAGTAAATAAAGTAAAATAAATAGAAATGCTCTACAAACAGATGACTCACGATTTAAGCTGCAAGCAACTATACCTTTCTACTGGCGGGCAAAAGATATTTCAGTGATGTAATTTTAAAACAATCCTTATTCAGACAGTCTGACAGACCCCAGAGCTGACAGGACACAGCCTGAACTCTACATCCAAGATGGCACAAATCCGAGAAGGCATTCATCTATCCAGCAGCTTATGCCAAAGGGACACATCTCTCTTATCTTTTACAGTCCTCCATGATGGTATTCAGAAAGGACAGAGAGGGAACGAATGGAGGAGTAGGCAATTAAGCCTTGTCATTTAAGACAGATAGTTTAGGTGGAGGGAGTTAATCTGCTCTTGGGTTTTTTGAACTAAGCATCTGTGTATTTATAATTTGTAAACAGTTCGTCTCTTAGAGGGTGTGTTACAATTCCCAGAAGCATGGTCTGTTATGTCTAACTTGCAGCAGAACCCAGAAAGGCTATGTGTGCGACTATTTTCGTACAACACGATGATAGGAAACAGAAACAGTGACCTTGTATACTACAACCCAACTAACAGATTTCAACTTTAGGAGTTCTTGTATTAGGGAGGAAAAAAATACACAGACTTCTTTTTAAAGTATAGTTGTCTGTTTAAACGTTGTCATTGCAATGAGATAATGTCATAAAATTACATTTTTCTTACACTCCCTAGTGAGCATTGGCCACCCTCAGACTTGGAAAAGTCACTTAGAGTAACCTAACGTACTTAAAGATGCAAGTCAGAGTGCACACAGGGTCTAGCAGTGGTGCAAAGGGAACGTACCCAAGACAGTATGAAGACATTAAGGCAGTGCTACAAAGCGTATGACATGGGATACACATAATGGCTGGCAATTCTCTAATAATTCTATGTCTGAATCTCATAGACACATAACACTAGTACACAACAAATACAAGTTATGAATTATCATTGCTGTCATATTGGGATATAAAGCATTATCTTGATCAGAAAGCCTGATGGAGGTGTCCACTGTGAGTTGCTTTAATTAATTCTTTCAGCTCTCTATTTCTAAGGGCCTTTACTGCATGAAAGGGGCAATGTTGATTACAGCAAAAACGGCTGAGCCAAACCATCGACAGTTCAACATTGACTCTCAGGATTTTTCCCAGACTACAACACTTGGTCAAAATAAACTAAAAAAAAGAAAACGATAGTGGAGTTGTTTAGCAGGGGGCAAAAATGCAAAGTGATTAGATCCATACTTAAGTGTCCCAAATGAATTTATAGAGAGAACCAAAGTCACAAAAGTAATAGCCAGGGTAAATCTGACCTAGAATATTTTGGTTTACATCAATTAGTCTGTTGCACATCACAGGCAGAGGACTGTGTATGTTTTTAATACATTTTTACATGTTTTTCCACCTCAGCACTTGAAAGTAAAAATACTGGAAAACTAAAAAAGAAAAAATGTAAATAGGATTGGTTCCAGAGGATAAAGATTCACATTTAAGCATCACACAGAAAATACAGGCTCAATATATACTGGCATCTAACACTGAGTACCCACAAAATAGAAATTATCAAGTTTTAGAGGGATAACATTCCTTTGAAAATAATTCAACTTTCATTTATCAACTTCTGCTTAATTTCAGATATTGATCCATTTAGTTGACCAATTTTACAATGCAAAGAATTAAATATAAATAAGAGCATTTAAATCATTATTGTGCATTGCCAGAAACCTGTAATTTAACTGGCTTGTCTAAACTTCAGTTTATAACTTTGATGGGTTTCTGGTTGTTCATCAAAATATAACAACCGCAGAAGAGCAGGTTAAATTCAAATAACTATTTCCATCAATTAGTCTGCTGAGCTTCAATTCAAGCGTCTTTGACTGAGAGTTAAGGTGCACTTGCTAACTGTGGTATTGATTTCCTTCTCAACAATCAACAATTTCACTTTAACACTCTTAAAACAGAATATTCAAGAAGATTTTATTAACTTAGTATGCAATTTGAAAGTTTCACATTGCCTTGTGAACATTTTCTTCCTAACAGCTAATGTTTCTTTGCATGCTGTTGCTCGTTAAATAATTCCTCACCTTTTAGCTCTGAAGTATTTATAGATTATCAGATCCTCCTTCACTTACTTATGTTTTTTCAAGCTGTATACATTAAATTCTCTTAATCTTTCTTCATATGTCATGCCCTCTAATCCTTTTATCATTTGTCACTGTGGTTTGATAAGGTTGAAAAAAATCCAATGAATTTTTCATAGTGAGAAGAATGAGTAAGTATGCTCTAATAAAACGAGGAACAGGCCTTGCCAATTCCTATTCTTTCTACATTTCAGCCAACAAACTAAAACCATTTTTTCCCAGGCTTTAACAGAAATATTGAGAAAACTCTAAGCTGTCCTCCAGAAATCACAGCAATTCTGGCCTACAAGAATGGAAATACTAAATAATTTGCAGTAAGCCATCAGTGCAGACTGCATATCAAACACTCACAATGGAAGCGATGAGGGATTTTATGTACTTACCTTGTCCACCCATAAGCATACAGACACATACGTGAACATGTGTTTTATGATTTCAAGCACACAGCAGATTCAAATGCTCAGACTAAAATGAAGTTCACAGGTCTCATACAGCTAATGCCATTATTGAATGTTATACAAACCAACCAACCTTCTCAATCTTTAAAGTTTGCTCAGCAGCAAACTGGAAACAATTATTTTCCCAGTTAATACAGACAATGAATGGAGATCTCACAGAGATAGGGCGATGGGTTTGTGCTCTCCCACTTTCCTTCTGATTCTAGCTAACATACCATCATAAAATATGCTTACCTTATCATCCTCATCGTCATCTTCATCCAAGCCCATAAGATCCTGCAAAAGCAGATGCCCACATTAGAAAACATTACACTTAATTCTCAGTGGCAGGCAACATTCAAAAAGCTTATGATACTCCCACAACGTTTCATTACACAGTTTTCTCTCACTTCTATTACAAGTCATTAACAAACCCACCACTTTCACCTTTCAGAAATAATGTTTTGTATTCAAGGACTTTTTTTGTGATGGCTTGAACAAAGCATGCAATGCCCTATACAAATTTTAAGTCTACATAAAGCATTAGTGGTTGTGTCCAGTAGTTTGAAGGCAACAGGCTTTCAAATTCATTGCCAACTTTAACTATCTGTAAACAGCTTTGTTCTTAGTCTGACAAATGAACCAGTCGGCATGTCAAGGCTGAGGACTCTATACTCAACTTGTTCCATCCTCACTGCTACAATGACTGCTCCCTCTCTTTAGGGCCATTACTGAAGCATTAGATGGTAGAAAATACATTAGTATAAACATAATCAATCTCATGAATCACATTCAGATTTCTATGCCACATTATTTTCTCCCTTTAACTTCTGTGCTGACAGGTAGAGGAGAAAACAAAAGACTTGGCTATGGCTTGAAATTAGGAGCACTTGGCTTTCAATTCAGGTATTTTATAAGCTGAGCCTCCAGGTTTTTCTTAGTTATTTAATAGGTGTATTTGAATCAGCGTATTACAAGTTTAAATACAGATAACTATAAAAGAATGTGAAGAATCAGAATAAAAGATGTTTGGGATTTGGTTTTTATTCTTTTCCAGAAAAAGAGTTTCATCTAGTACACACAAGATACCAAGAACTCAGATATCCAGACTTACTCCTTGGCTCTCTCCAATACCCAGAGTAGTTGAATTAACAGTGATCATGGTTTACATTTCTATAGAAGCTCCCATCTGTAAATCATAAAGCATTTTTACCAATATTCATGACTTTAGCCTCCTGGCAATTGGATCATGCCTACAAGGTTAATACTGTTATCCCCGTTTTATAGCACAGAAATCAGGGAGAGAATATGATGTCCTCTTTTCCAAAAACTCTTGTTTTCTTTCTTCTATATACATAAAATGTGCATGCTGGCAAACAGAAAACAAAAGTAGTGCCAAGATCTGAAGAAGCAAAAAATAAATAAATGAATGTGCAAAAAAACATTGGTATTTTGAAGAAAACCTTTTGTCATCTGCAGGACAGATGTGACTAGAAGTAGCACCTGATTGTCTATTTTTGACCTACAGATGGTTAGAATCACAGGCACACATAAAAAAGAAATCAGGTAATATTAAAGGCACTTTGACTACTTGTTCCATATGATCCCAATCCTACAAAGCACTTAGGCAGATGTGTGATTTTGCTTATGCAAAATACACCCCTGAATTCCACAGTATCTCATTCCTTGCAGGATGTGTGTGACAGAAAAAGGGCAATCCTTTTGCTGGACCTTTCTTCAGTACTGCTACAATTAACTTGCATTTTCAGACACAAGCTTTTTGTAGCATCTATCCCAATGATATGCTCCTCAATCTTGCTGACTTATGTGAGACAACTCATTTGAATATGCAACAAATTCACCATAGGAAGAATAGTAGGTGCTGAGAGGTAGTGTTCATGTATTTTTTCCTGGGTAACCTAGCATTATTTTATATTGCCTTTTGTATAAAAAATAAAATAAAATAAAATAAAATAAAATAAAATAAAATAAAATAAAATAAAATAAAATAAAATAAAATAAAATAAAATAAAATAAAATAAAATAAAATAAAATAAAAGTTTGGCTGGGATTCTCCCACATGGGAAGTTCTCATTTTCTTGATGAAATAAAGTAGTCACTGGAGACACACAATATCTTTCTATGTTATTCTGGACTTAGATGGAATTGAAGAAAAGCACTTCTTTTACCATTTATCTTCAAATCAAGTCTACATCCTGGTCCCTATATGGAACACACTAGCCCTGTGTTCCAACAATCTTTCCATATGGGGACTGATCAAAACTGAACTAGAAGCAACTTTTGTTGCTAATACAATAGCAATTGACCTTTTTTAATCCTAGGATAGTATTTGTCTATTTAAAATCCGTGAAATCGATTTGTGTAAAGGTAGGCTTCAGGGGTACAAATGTCAATCATATTTTTATCAGAAATTAGAATATTTAGTTCAGCTTATATTTTGTTCTTGTACTTGTTACACATTCTAAAATGGAACATTATGGAAATCCCTGAATTTAATTTATCCTCTCCTTTAACTATAATTACTTTTGTTATGTAAAGACAGTGGGCAACAACAGTCTCATATCTCAACAGCTGTAATTTGCAGCATGTAAATATATGTGTGTTATAATCTTTTTTTTTTTTTTTTTTTTTTTTTTTTTTTTTTTCTCCTAGGTCAAGTTAAAGAACTGAAGGTTAACTTAAAAAAAAAAAAAAAAAAAAAGGAAAAAGAAAACATCATTTAAAATTGGGGGACAGGTAGGAGGAGTAAGTTTTTCTTCTTGAAGTCTCAGATAATCCAACAAGGTTTAAAATACAACTAACTTCACTTTCAGCCTGTATTGACTTTCCTCTTCTGTGAATCATGAATCATCAGAGTGATGCAAAGTGTAAGAGCAGTGGGGGCATGGATCTGGGGGTCTTGTCATTTTGTAAGTCTTTCTTAATTCAACTTAGTTACAAAATCACTGCAAACATTTTTAAGTGAAATCCCCCTCCTCCTACACACTCTTGTCTTCTTCCCCCTACTACACTGAATGGTTTATTGCCTGAATTGAATCAGAAAAAATGAGAGGGTGGAGGTTTCTTTTCAGTAACTTTGAAATAAAAATGTTTAGCTACACAACTAGCTTGATACCATTAAAATGTATGACAACTTGCTCAAGGGCAAATTCAAGCGGGGTCTGCCAGAAACGTTACTGCAATTTTACTTGCCTGGGCATCTTGGGTGTTGTTGACCTTCCCTGTTTTGACGAGGGAGAAGTTGTATGCAAAGAGCACAAGCAGAGCCAGGGGCACCATGTACAGTTCCACGCTCCACACGGTGACCACAAATACCTGGGAGAAATAAAGCAATAGAAGGGAGCATACAAGTATGTAAGTAGAAAGACGTACAAGAAGGCCTTTCAGTCATTATCCTGATGTGCATTCATCCTTGAATCTCTCTTAACCTCATTCATATTCTCATTTTGGCAAAGAAAATCTGCTTGCAAAGTGTACTCTCTTTCTATTCTGTTTGAATCCATTAGGCTGCTATTTGTTAGCTTCTCCCTCCCTGTTTTTGGTGAAGGCCATAACGTAAGTTTGGTCCAAAGGCATTATTCACTCCTTCCTGGGACTTCCTCAAGCCTGAACGGTCTTTGTCATTAATGCTAGAGCATAATAGACCTGCTGCACTTCATCAAACCCTAATTGCCAGCCCGTCTTTCACAGGCTAGAGGAGTTTCTTCTTGTGTAACAGGAGCCATCCACCTCTCTAGTTGCTCAATGAGGGATGCTTAGCAAATTCATTTTCACAATTAATCCACCTGTGTTCTTGGCATAGCAACACAGAGGAAAGACCATCACATTCCAGGAGGCAAGGCTCTAGGTTGCATGTGATGCATTATTTTGGGAAGGGATCCAGCAATCCTATTCTCCATTCCCATACATTTGCCATTTTCCAGTAAAGCATATTTTGATTTCAGTGGTTTCATGGGGTCTCATTACCTAGAAAGGGTACGAGTTTGTATCTTCAGAGTGGTATCTGACAAAATCCACTGATTGCAATAGCAGAAACAAAATTTTGAAGTTCTGTTCCGCAATTTGGATCAGCAAAACATGTAACCAATATGATGGGTAATTGAAAAAGCACTTAGTATTTTTCAAAAATATGATATCAAGCCAAACTGCAATCCCATCTTACAAGTACCATTGATACCTGAATAGACTCCAAACTTGGAGTGGTTGGAAAAACAAAGTTAATAAACTATATCCAGAACAGCCATAAAATGCATGTTGTGATCCCATTTCCTTTTCTACTCTCACATAGTGTTTTCAGAAGAGCGACCTAATGCCTGTAGTAACTTTAAGCTATTTTAAACAATCTCCTTTAAAAACTAGACACAAATACACTTATCATATTTTTCTTTCCCCAAAGGAATACCTAAAATTATCAGAAAAAAAAAAATAGAATAATACAGGTAAGTGAAAATGAGTCAGATCCTTCAGTTAATGCATCTCGAACTGCAATGAGAGGAAAACTCTGTGTGATTAGAAAGTTAAATCTCTATTTCCATTAATCCTTGGTCTGTCAGACACTATATATGAAGGCAAGTCTGGCTTTTTTAGAATGGGATATTTATGGCAACATATATTGTGTTATGGACCAAAAAGTCTAGCCACAGTGTACCAAAACACTACTTCCCACTGCATTCAGTGGGGTTAGAATTCATACACCTAAAAAACAACAGCTGTTGTAACTTTTAAACAAAAAGGCTTGCCTGACATCAGACAATTGGCCAGTTAATATCTACCAGGGCCAAACATAAACCAAGAAACAATGACTGTATATGTAGCCCTGCCCAAATAACAGTAGCATTTTCTAGAGCAAACCTGATTTTATGTTAGCTGTTGCTGTGCAAGGAATTAGACTGTCATCCTGTTCAAGGCATTTGTAGGCCAGTAAAACAATCTTTGAGATATATGCGTTCATAAAATGGGCTGACATCCAAAAAACATATCCCCATACTATTGATTTGCAGCTTAGGAACTTAGAAGAGGATTAGGTTTTGATTTCTTTTTGATCATGCTTTTCAACATACTAAAATATTAGAAGTGATAATGATTCCAACAGTCAAATTTCATACATAAGCAAGGCAACCAAAACACAAGAACGCTGGCAAGAAGGCATGATACTTGATCTCTCTTACAGGAGGCTTCAAAAATTGTGGTATCTCAAGCTAAAAAGAAAAAGTTCCATAAATAAAAAGTTTTAACCCAAACAAATTCTTCTGAAGCTATTCCAACTCTCCTGAATGAATGAATCTTTGTTTGCTTTGTAAGACAAAGTGAAGGTGATACCAGCTGCCATCCCACCTCAAGCATTATTCTAAAGAATGAGGATATGTTATTGCAAATATCTATACATACAACAATCTAGGGTATATATATTAATAGATAAAAATAGATGCATACACAGATACACACCTGATTCTTATGCAAACTCCTTTATATAAATTCACATTGCTAGATATGAATTCAAAAAATCAATTTCAGCCTGTTGGAGAAGGTTGCATGTACATAATGTCCCTGGGTTATATGTGAACTCAGTCTCATCTTAACGCAGCAAAAAGACTCCACTGGCAGTCAGCTATGCAAAGTCCTACAGAAGTCAATGAAGCTCTTGAAGAACCTCTCTTCATTCATTCAGTTGCAGGACTTGAACCAATTTTAGTGCATCTGTCATCATCCTATATGAACATCGCTCCGCTCAGTTGCAAGTATAATACAACCTTGTAATCACAGGTCATTTAGGCAAGATACAAAATCAAGACCTTGGTGATTTTAGATCCAACAGTATATTTTGTGTATTATTAAGTTTCAGACCTTAAATAAAACTTAAAATCTAATTACAAAATCCCAGTGTAGTCTCAACTGATAGCTGAGGCATCCTGTCGCTTCCTTTCTAATGCTGACTGGTTAATCAGCTGCTGAGTTATAGCTCAGACAGCAACACTTTGATAGAGCTCCCACATCTACTTAAGAAGAGTTGCTTTACTGCTACCATCGCAGCAGAGGAGCTTTCATTACTGTGACACAACACAGATACAAGACAAATTGATTTAGCTATTCAGAAATTATTTAGCCTCCGAGGTATGGGAAACGATTGCTGTGAACATACAGTACATCATAAAAGTTCAGAGGGTGTTTATAAACTGAATAGAAATATTTCTGCATTCTAACAGTCTTTTCACTAGTTCTGCAGCATCAGCCATCAAAGCAGTTCCCATATAAGCCCATGACCTATTTTTTTCAGCTCTCATGCAGCACCCGGGCACCAACAACAAAACCAAAAAGCCTGTGGTATAGACACCTACTCCCCAAATGGGCTTTCTGTTATGCATGTTTTTATTTTCTCCCCAGTGATACCTTATGTTTGGGAGAAGCTCCCGCATTATCCTCCTCAAATTATTTTCTAATGACATCTTTTATCAAAACTTGAGAATGGCTCCACTGCTAACATATAATAACTACTACAAGCTTCAGTATATTCCCAATTTCTTGTAGTCACTAGTCTGTCTTTTGCCTAATACAGAGGCTGGTAAAGGAAATCACTAACAGGTTCAGATCACTTGCTCATGATCACAGTAGCCAGGGACAGAATCCAAGAGCACCCCAATTTCAAATGATCTGTTTTTTAACAAACCATACTTTATTTTTTCATGTTTCACTTCATCATTAGACCAAATTCTGTCAGACATAATCCATTACATCATTGACACCTTTTTTGCTGGGCTTCATACTGTGCATGAGAAAAGTTAAAAGGACAGTAACCAGTTTCTAAAATAAAAGTCAAGCAAGCGAAAACTAGCTTTCTGCATTACATCTCTTAATGCAATTTGAGAGTATAAAAGCCCATTATAGAACTGAGCAATTTAATTCACAGCATTACAAAACAATGATCAAAATAGAAGCAGAAATGGGATAGACATATCTGGAGGAAGAAAAAGAACTATTGAAACTAATATTTAGACTATAGTTCTACCTAGAAGAGAACAGCAACAGAACAGCCTTGGAGAAAGGACCACTTGATTTCAGCTGATTAATGTGTTGCTATTTCAAAGGGCCTAATAACTACAAGTTAAAGCTCTGGAGGTTTGGAAGCCGTTTCATCTGAAAATCATTGAAGAGGGGTCCAACTGTTCCTGTCAAGAAGCATGGAGTTTGAACAACCATGAGAGTGGCCCTTTTGACAGCAGTACAAAAGATGAGAGAAGGCAGTCTCAACTGAAAGTAAAAACAAACCCTTAGAAACACGTTTCAAATCTGTTTTTTCTGCCCCTCTGGTTCTAATTTAGGATCTGACTATTAAGAACAGATTTTAGACGGGTGTCCACTAAAGTATGCCCATAAAACATTTGTCACCAGCAAACCCACAGTCATGGGATAGAACAGTTTTAAGATGTTTAGAAGCCTAGCATTAGATGGGACTTTCTGGGCAATTTTTCTGCACAGTAATTTTCCCAAATGACTTAGAATTTAAAAAAAAAAAAAAAAAAAAAAAAAAAAAGCTTTCATTGGCCTGGTAAGTCTTTCTAGAGAAGTAAAAGATGCTATGTGCTATGTTGTATAACAGAATAACTCTTGGAAAACAACAGTGATGGGGAAGAGAGGGATACATTCCATCAGATGGAAAAAATAAAAGTGAAAGGAGATTAAATGCATGCATGATGGAACCTATGGTAAAAGGTTATTTTCTCAGCCAACATAGGCTCCAATGCTAATGAAATGCCTCATCAGTGGAGCTGTGAAAAATATTATTTGAAACTTCAGGTTTCAAAACCACACACAATTTGACCGAAGTCTAAATGACTAACAGCTTTGTCAAAAGTTTCCTTGCAATTTATAAACACGGTCTACACAACTCATGAAGTCAGGAGAAAAAAACAAGCTAATACTACTCAAAGTTATCTGTTTTGAACTAACCCAAAACACTGATTTTGATTTGATGTTCCCCTCCATTTGCAGGGGAGAGGAACTGCATGTTTCTAACTTATTTTGAGGTTATGTAGTCTCAAGTTACCATGTATGCAAAAATTGACTGTTTAAAAAGAAGAGAAGTTTCTGCAGCTCGGTATTCAGGAACAAACTCTCTAGCATTTTTTTTTTTATTCTTTTTGAAGCCTTCTGTCCTTCTGCCCCAAACAAAATACAGGACATTAGCCAATAGTGTAAGACACTGGCTCTCCAAAAGGGCATTTAAATCCCTTGGAGGCAATAAGCTTGTTGACAACAAATTATTTTTGACAGATATTTATTCCTGTCCTTAGAAAGGGAGAGTAAAAGAGTCAGAGGAATAGTGGACACACCCACTTAAAACAGGAAACTCATGCATGTGTATGTACCTGCTTACACAGAAGCATCGCCTTCAGATAACAGGCAATATAGATGCACTAACATGGTGCTGCGATCAGGCTAACAGAAACCAGAGTATATCATGTGGGCCCATGTGAACACAGTAGCAGTCTTTGCAGTTCTGGGATGGCTTGTGTATTTGATGAGGAAGATATATTTAAAATAAATAAATAAATAAAGCCTGCAACAGAGGCTGCAAACAATTAGTTTAAAATAGCTCCACTACAAGGCAGAGCAAATAAAAGTTGAGACAGTTATAAAGAATGCATTTTCCAGTAATGTCCCCCTTCCAAATAATTTCTTCTTATAGTAGACCTTCTTCCAAAGAGATGCACTCCAGCATTCCTCCTTCCCATATCCATGGGATGCTTCATCACTGTGCCATGCTCAGCTGAGAGCTACCTAAACTCCAGGCACCAAGCTGGAGCTCGAGGAGGGGTCAGCGATGAGCAAAGTCACTCCCTCATTGCAATGCAGTAACAAAGAATGTGGCAGGAAGAGAAATTATACTTAAACAGACCAGCACTGTCAGAAGAAACCTCTGGATTCAGTCTGCTTTGTGCATCCAGGAAGAGAACACAGAACATCTCAAGAACGGTATGGTGTGTATGTTGTATTGAGTGGGGATGACCAAAATTAAAAATGACCTGAGGGAATGGAAGGTCTTAAATATTTATGCCATGCTATGAATTATCCCTGCATTTTTCCATACATACCATCTGTGTACAACCTGCTAATTTCATGGATATAAGACAGGAAAAAGTTTAGCTCTTCTACATAAGTGTTCTGTTGCAAGGGCAAACACTACTGGAATTTAAAAAGAAAGAGGAAAAAAAAAATCCACCTAAACACTCCAAATCCAAAACAGAACACCAAGCTGTGCCTCAGTATAGCTCAGTCTGGGCATTAGATGTACGTCACGGAATAGAACTGAGGATTAGGAGTAAGGGGGTTGCTTACATAGCACAATTTGCTACCATGTGGATCTCACTCTATTTTGCATATATCACCTTAGGTAACAAAAACTGCATGGTCACGTTTGCCCATCTCAGTAGTCTGTGTAAATCAAGCCAAGCAAGACAGCTACAAAGGCTTGTCCTGCTGCCACAGCCACACATCCCAGCTCTACTTGTCCCAGCTGCAGCATTCTGAGAAAGTGGCAGTGGATGAGGTTATCAGGGGAGAGAAACAGGAGGTGTCTGATCTGTGCTTGACAATTTATGTTGCATGTGGTGGTGCAAGAAAGAAAATGAGCAATGACTTCGAAGTAAGGAGGCAGGATTGGAACTACACTCACCAGGGTCACAATTTTAATGGCAGTTTGAACATTAAAAAAAATAATACTCCTTACTCATAACAAAATAAGACATGAAAATCAACAAACCAGCAAAAAAAAATCCCTTAAGAACACACAAGAAATCTCATACTGTTTAAGTCAGTATGTGTTAGGGCCATTTTTATCACTGTCTGGTTTAGACTCTTCAGGGGGATCTCATTTTTTTTTGCTGCTGCAAGGAAGTAGAAACTCATTTGTGTTTTAAATGAAAGCTGTGATTCATGTGCAATCACAGGACTCTAAGAAATGGAGCTCTAAGAAAAGCATGTTATTCTGCAAAAAGTCGCAGTGAAATCAGAAGAGTTGACAATATTACGATCTGTTCTCCACCATCCTCTTGGGACGCTGCTTTTGGCAACTCAATCAAGGAAGGCTGTGGTGCTACATTTAAGGGTACCTGACTGCAAACACTTACAGAACGTCCACACTTGGATACTGGATAACATTACAGAACAAGAACTAAACAAGAAACAAAAACCCTATCCCCCCCCACCAAAAAAAAAAAAAAAAGGGGGGTTCCTTTATTTTGATTATTTTCATTACATTAATGAGATTAGCCAGCCCAGGAAATTAAAAACAAGATCCTTAGAGATTTTTCTTTAATGAGGGGTCAGGGAAGAGCTGCCTGGTTCAAGTTTATTTCAATGAATGCATCACACCTCTTAAGTTTATATGTAAATTAAAATTTATATATTGCATTGCAGATATTTGAAGACTACCTGTCAAATGTTACCACAAACAATATTCAACACAAAAAGTTTTATCTGGAATAGGGTATCAACTTTTTCCTTTAGGACATACACATTTAAACCCCAAAGCAGAGCAGCCCACCACAAGTCTATTAGGATGCCTCCATACAGTTTTCTTGTGGCTGCACTTCCTCTTTTATCCCTAACCTCAAAATAAGTTAATCAAAACAAAAGCAACTACAACACCAGTAGTTTTGGGGTTCTATATTTATATATGCACAACGGTTTTACAATAAAAGACTTCACATCTTTTCAGACTGCAGACACTGAAGAAATAGCTGTTTGCTAGCATGCTGACTGGTCTAATTTTTCCCTTATGTTTTTATCTAATGTATTTTACATTTCCTGAGCCAAGTAAAATACAGTTAAAGACCCTCAAGCAATAAAGCTTAAAAATTAAGGGAAGAAAAATTGCAACAGTTTTCTATCTTTCGGGGTAATCCACTGGGAGTGGATCAGGGGAATAAATCTGCATGTTATTTCTAAAGGGGTAACTATGACAGACAAAGGCAATGGAGGAAGATCTTACAACAAAGGGGAGGAAGGCATTCCAAACAAAAATATGTTGCTTTATATTGTAGCTAAATTAAATGGTCATTTTTATCGCTAATATTTTGGTTATGTTTATCAGTAGGGTCATAGTTTCAGAATTGCTCTCATACAGAAGAAGTTATGATCTATTTTTAGGGAAGACAGGCACTATGCAAGTTAAAAGCCTGATCCTATAGTAAATAATTCTTCCAGTAAGTGTCAGAAAAAATATCCGTGCTATTTAAAAGGAGGAAAAAATGTAGGTTAATTTTATTTATTCTGGATAAGGTGAACACCTTAAAAGGGTCATGAAAAAAATTATCATTAGCTAAGCTGATAAATGTCCACTTAGTTTGGAGACATATTTGTTAACATTGTGAGAAACACTAGCAGTAAGGGTCAGATGATGACGTAACTATACAGTAAATGGAAAGAGTATTTGGTGGAAGTGTTCTTTAACTTTGGACAATCAACATTGGGTTACAATTGGTAGCAAATGGGACATTTAAGCAATATGCTTAAATTACTTTAATGACTTTCCTCCTTCATGTTCATAGATATGAACGAGTAAAGCAAAAAAGACTCTTAATAAAGCAAGCATATTTAATTAGACTTAATTCAGAATACAGTGGCAGGAGAATCACACATTTGTTCCCTGGCAATCTCCAGATATGGCACGGAAAAAAAAAAAAAATAGGTTGCAGTATACCCACATATAGAGGTACTTGTACTCAGAAATGTTTCATAACTGTCTGGCATGTGTTTCTCCAAAGCCTCCAGTCTTAGCAATGCTTCCAGACTAAAACAGAGCAGAAGGAGCAAAGCATTGGTTTGGGTTTCTTTGTTGTGTTTTTTACTTGTTTGTTTTTGTTTGGTTTTGGGGGGTGTTAAGTAGTTACCAAAAATATTCAAAAAAAATTAAAAATCCCACTAAGCCCATAGTAGAAAAACAGAAATCTAAAAACATCTATGAAGCAATGCAGCAAGATGGCATCCTTTCAGGCAAAGGATTTCAGACAATTCTCGTGTGCATACAGGGTTCCCCACCACAGCTTCCATCAGCCACCCTGTGCCAGAGCCCAGAAGTACCCTTCATCTACCCAAAACCAATTCTCCACAATCAAAAGTAGAGCAAAAATCATAATCGAATCCCAGTCTTCCCCATATCTCACAAGCGCACAATGAATGCTCAGAACAGTCAGAGTGATTCAATGCACTTAAATAATTTTAGCAGGTTCATAATCCGCTGAGAGACAAAATTGTTGCATTACAGAACAAATGCATGAAGATGACTGCTATACTCACTGTACTATATCCTAAATATGTTGCTATTGTAAGGTAGCAACAACTGCAAAGATCCAAAAAAAATATCCTAAGTATTGACAACATCACCATGTAATAGAGATTTTCCACTAACAGACCTATAGCATCTTGCTTTCCAAAACACAGAACAATAAAGGAAAAAAAAAAGTTGCAAGACTCTTGCAATTTCAGGCAGCTGTTCAGGTAAAACTAAAGCCAGAAGATTGTTTATTTTAATAAAGCTATTATATGTGCAGCTTCAAATTAGGAATGGCAGGAGACCAGGGGATGCCTAAACCATCACCACCTGTTTGCCCTGAAAATCAATTAAAGTCACACTATCACAGCAATCCCTTCTTAGCTAATAAAAGTTATACAGCTTCAACGTGTGACTTTAGGTGCTTTGTGGGAATGTGCCTGAAATCTAAAGCCTTAGTCTTGTGTTACTTTGATAGTAAACACAGCTATGAACTAACCACTGTAAAACCTGCCTTTTTGGGGTTAGAGAAGGTGTTAAGGGAAAAGAGATTCTGAACTGTTGTTTTGATGCAGTGGATTGAACTAATATTCAGTAAATTCTAACAATCCAGCCAAGAACATTATATAGAGTTTTAAATAAGAAAAAACTCAAGTCCTTTATGACACATGCCTGTTCAACATATTCTGTGCTACAGAACAGATCCAACTTTACAAGTTGCAAGCAAGGGCAGTAGAGACATCCCAAGTGTTTTAGTAATTAAACGAATATGCATAATGAACCATATGCCCAAAGGGCCTGTTCTTCTTGTGGGCCAGATTTTTGTTTGAATTTTTAATTTTTATATACAGATGAAACATTTCATGTAATATAGCAACAGTGCAAAGGAACATGCTATGCAGAAAAGGAAGGAGGAACTACCCATGTGAGAACGATCAGAATACACTTGATGAATTCTGCTCCTCAATTTCCGATTCAGAGCCAAGAGGGCTTTTTTTTAAAAAAAAAAATAAAATCATTTTCTCCTTTGAACAGCTGTATTAGTCATCTGCTCAGAGTCTAGAAAAGATGCATTAAAAATATATATTTATATAGGTCATATTTATACATTTTTGTGTGTGAAATGGATTATATATATCAACATATTTAGATGCTACAAAACTAGAAAACCACTGACACTGTCAAATTCTAAAGCCTCCAATCCACCAAAAAGAAAGAGAAGAAAAAAAAAAAAAAAGAAAAAAAAAAACACCCTACTGGGTGGTTTTCTGTTTGGCAGGTCCTGTGGTGTTATGTGAGCTGCGGTAAAATGGGACGCACTCACATCTGTCTGTGAAACAGGAATGGACATTTTTTAAAAGATGGGTCAAATTCCCCTCTTGTTACAACAGTGTTACCCTACTGTGAACATCAGGATACCATGGCCCTGCTGCAGAAATATTAAATGCTCCAAGTTCTCTCAGTGTTGAAC
The DNA here is from genome assembly GCF_009819795.1 of Aythya fuligula. NCBI lineage: Eukaryota > Metazoa > Chordata > Aves > Anseriformes > Anatidae > Aythya > Aythya fuligula. The sequence goes on along the minus strand of NC_045569.1, from coordinate 16,016,806 downwards.
CATGTTTCTCCTTCCCTAGTAACATTCACCCTTTTCCATCCCTAACTCATAAAGTGGTTCTCTAAGCAAGAGAACATAAACCACTGCAATAGATCAGTCCTTTAACCAGCAACAAAACTACCTGGTGCTTCCAGCTAATTTTCAAATAACTAGATTGCAGAATAATAAGAACTATAAACTGCCTCTTTTAAGTAGCTTTGATCCATCGGACAAATTTATATTCTGCTTTGTAAAACAAGTATTGGGGTCTTGTCACTGTGGACATGCTGGTTAAGGGGCAGAAAAGCTTTTCTGCAGGAGCTTTACTGCTTTACTTGTTATTTATTTATTTTATATGTGACTTGGGCTCTACAGACCAAGGGAAATCAGAACCCTTCTTAGATTTTGTTTGGGAAAGGAAAAGTTTTGGATAAATAGCAATGAGTGTCTCACAGTAGCTCAGATTATAGCGCTGTACATCATATAAACAAGCAGCATTACAGTGGCAGTTCCATGCGCCGGCTTGGTGCCATAGAGATAGAGTGAGGAAGCATCGACCATGCTGTAAGAAATACAGCTAGCCTGATCTGCTTTGGAATTAAAAGAGTGGATTTTCAACAAACTCAGGAAGTTAAACTTTTCATGGGACTTAGGAAGTTCCCACCACCAAATGAAAAAGTATGCCTGTAAAATCAATCCCGACCCTAATGTTAAAAGTATTCAAAAGCTGAAATAACAAAGTTGTAAATAGTTGCATTTGTAGGTCTCAGTCCTAATTCAGGGTTTAAGCTTTTGATACTGCTTGGTTTATGTGATCTAGTGGTCTCCGTGGAAAGACAGATAAACTTCAACGGCTGTCAGAAGACAAAAATTGACATGGAGCATCACCTTTCCCGACTGTTTAAATCCTTTAAGGAAGTGTTGGAGCAATTAGAGAGGGAGTCTAATCTTTGCAGAGTGCATTAACACTCTCCGACCTCCCAGACAATAGATCAGACCTCAGACACATAATGCTTCCCTAAGGCTTTTTAACCAGAGCATTTGATCTCATAGTCACTCCGTATGTGCTACTATAGGTATCGGTGTATAAGACAGTGTGCGTTAGGCACTAACAGACCACTAACCGTACCAGTATTCACACAAATTTTAAAATAGCAGGAAAGCCATTGCAGTGCATGCTGTTACAGAGCTATGACTTCCCAGGAAAAGAAAAAAAAAAGGAAAAAAAAAAAAAAAACAAAAAAAACAGAGTAGCTCTGCAAAATATCTTCATTTTTAATAATCTCATATTTCCTTTCTGTCAACACTGTTTACTTCCCAGTTTTGGAATATAAATCTATTTTTAAAAGGCATAGATTAGTTTGTTATTCATAGAAACATTATCTGATAATAATTTCAAAATACTTTATTTCTTAACCCCTATGGAGGGACGTGAGGGAAAGGGAATTAGGAAGACAGGTCTAGTTTATTAAGGAAATTGAAATACATCATTGCAAATAATTTTCCCAAATGTGCACAAGAAAGTATCTGGGGGAGTTTTCTTAACTGCTAGAATAAGTCACCATCTAATTCCTGATGGACATGTTCTCTGAAAAAAAAATGCTAATATTACTGTATCAATTATATATTTCTCATTTAATATTCTAAACATTGTAAGAAAAGTTGCTCAGTGTATTTTTTTAATGGAATTAGACTTCCTTGCCATTATGTTCTGACAGAGGCCATGTCTAAACACTCACATGGACAATTCATAATGGGATTTTAAGACCAGCTAGCTGGATTCCCACCCACTGCTAAATAATGAGCACTGCAGTCTCACTAAGCATTTCCCCCCACCCCCACGTGATGTATTTGGGGTACAATGCTAGCTAACAACACTTTATATGAATCTACTAATATTTTGCTTCAGGATTTTGTTTTACTTTTCTAGAAATACAAAAAGTGGCTTTTGTGAAGTACTTGCTTTGCAAATATTTGTTGCTGCTCTTTAAATGTGTATCTCAAATTTGTCAAACCAAGTGCATCAAAAATGACAAAAAGGTCACATATACCTAGTATATTTAAAAACAAATGAGCCTTCAAAGTCAAAGTGTAATGCAGTTATTTCTAATCTGAACAAACAATAGACTGCATCTAATGAAAGTTGACAATTGGCTCTGATACAAAGCTGTGCAGCTCCTCTATTCCATTAAAAGATGAAAGCTGAAGGAAAGTACAGAAGACAGCAACTTCTCTCAAAAAGCAAGTAGAAAGTTCTGAATCTCAACTAGCAGAGCACATGAAGGCTGCTTTGTTATTTTTATATATGTATTTTTTGTGGACACTTCTGCTCACATACCACACTCATCTCTCATTAAACGTGCTAGCTTTCCATGGGTAAAGTTAAGGCTCAAATAAATCAACAAATTAGACAAGTACAAAACACTACGTCTTACATATTTATTAACACTTCTCAATATCACAGTGCTGGCTTTTAAACAAAAAAGCACCTGAAACCAAGCTAAACTTGAATAAAATGTAGGTTGACAATTAAGACTAATATAGTTAATTTTAATGAAGCAGTGGAGAAAGAGATCAAATCTCAGGGATGCTACTGGTGCCAGTGTAATCCTTTACTGTGGCAGCAGTCAAATTTATTAACAATCAATAGAACAGACTTTTAAAATCAGATTTCTGGGATTTTTCAGTTAGACTAGTGCTCCAGCTTTATTCCCCAGTGAACGCTAAAAAATAGAAGAATTATTCTGTTGTGGGGTACTTTTATTACTACTGCTATCCTTAAACAACCTTATATCCAACACCCGAGAACTTCCCAGATGCTTAAGACTAACCTCTGAGTCAAATCAATTATTAGTTGCTAGTGCAGGAAAGTAAAACAAAGAACAGGCTTCTTTAAAAAAAAAAATAAAAATAAAAAATAAAAATAAGTCTTTGCTCTGTAGTTTCTATACTAATCCTCTTTTATTTCAGATCTTGCAAAGGATCCAACTCTTTCTCATTTAAAAGAAAAAAAAAAAAAAAAAAAAGAGTAGTAGAATGCTTTAAGAGAAACCCCTCAAGGTGCATCTGTCTCCATCATAAAAGCCAAAATGTTGTGTTACCTTCAAATATGAAATTTCTTCCAGTTGTCAACATTTCTGCAACTAGTGTTAGATTAGCGCTGAGAGAACTGGTGAATTAAATTAAAAATAAAATAGTTCAAGCAAGAAAAAGAAAACCTGCCAGAAAAATCTGACAAAAGCATGAAAGTCAGAGCTGGCTCATTCATGAGAGGCCATCGCCACCTACAGGATTTTTCTTCCTCTTCTGAAAACCTGCTAGTCGTATTCAAGCAGGATTTACTCCACAGAGGATAGAAATTTTTAACCAATGTTAAATAATATAGGTTTCCTGAAATAAATGGACTTGCAGTGACTTAAACCACCTACAGATATGTCTCTACTTATTCCATCACTTCAAAAGAATAAGAATTGCCTATTTCCAGAGAATGCACTGTTTTAAGTTAACATCTTATAAATAAAGGATTTGTCTTTTTTTGAAGAAAAAGATGAAGAAAAAACACAAAATATTGATAGGGTTGCTCCACTGATAACAGAGGAGATAATTGTCAATGCCTAAAATCTTTCTGTAAAACTAGGTGTTTTAAAATACTTTCTAAGAGATGCCAGCTCAAAGTAATGTGAATGAAACAAAACCAAGCAGATCTGGACCGAAGGAAAATCAGTACACCTAGGTTCTTGGAGGGGGCGGCACATTAAGAAAGAAAAAGAATTTTTACATCTAATGAAGATTTCACTTCCTAATAGGACTTCCTACTTTTTTTTTTTTTTCTCCTATAATTTTCTGACAAGAAACAAGAACAATACATGCTTGGACTGAACTGGATACTTTTTCCTTGTGCAGTTTTCATAGTGCACATCCCTACCAAACTCCGGGAATTTTACACAAAACCATCTGAAATTCTGTTATCTCCAGTAGCAGTGAGCAAGTAGTTTCTCTGTCTCTCTCAGTCCTGTTTAATGTGACTCTTGCACAGATATAGTCCTCAGTAAACTTGAAATACTAATCTCACTTTCATTTAAATAAAGTGAGCTTTCAGGAAAGGCAACAGATAAATTGGGAAAATAAGTGATGGGATCCTGATATGCAATATCATCTCTTTAGGACCAAATAAATTGGCAAATGATAACAAATTCCTGTTGTTTGTTAACCTATTAATTACTTGATAGGAATTAAAATTTACTGCTTTCTCACAAATTTGGAAGTTCCTCTAAAGAATCTAAAACAGGAAAAAAATAAAAAAAAAAAAAAAGCCAATTTTTAGGCATTGTGTATTTTAGACTTTGGCAGCTCTTTTGCAGCAAATTCTTAACATTGGGTGGGAGATTTGTAAGACAGCAATAAGAATCAGGACAAAAAAAAAAAAAAAAAAAAAACAACTTTGGACATGAAAGTTTTGCAAATCTGTTGGGAATAACAGAGCCCATGACACCTTTGTGGATAGCAAATCTGATCTTTATAAAATAGTGTTTTTGTTTTTGTTTTAAAGACAAAAAAAAAAAAAAAAAAGAGTAAAGACTAGACTCCTAAGCAGGAGAACACAATGTATCTGCTGATGTGAAGTTGAAAACAGGAGTTCAGCAATGCTGAATATACAAATAAAACTAATAACAAGCAAGAGTAAAATTTTACCCTGCCAGACAAAGCAAAATAAATACAAGACATACAAAAATACATACTAAATGTACAAAACAATATAAGAGCAACAAAAATCTAACAAAACTTCAAAAGACACAAAAAAAAACTTTAAAAGACACAAGACGTTATATATTAAAAAAGAAAGGGCTTCATAAATCAAACAGCTAAAGTACAATACAATATAGCAAACTCCAGCCAGACCACAAAGAGGGTTCTCTCTTCATAAACATCAGATCAGGCTGCTAAAATTATTACCAAAGCTCTCTTGTAACTGTCACCTGTGGTGGGTATAATTACAGGCTACTGCTGCAAGCACGCCCACGTCATATGGCAATAAAAGGACCTACAGCTTGCCAAGACCAGGCAGACAATGGAGAACATACACCACCTGACGAGAGCCCAAAAAGATCAGCCAGGGAGACTAATAAAAATGACAGCTTAGAAACAAATGACAAAGCTTCAGCCACAAAAAAGGCAATATCAAATTAGCTGGAAACGCAAGCGCTGAGCAGAGTTCTCCAACAGGTCACAACTCGAGCAGAAAGCCAGTCAGAATTGTTTTCAGATGCATTTAGTTCAGGTTTTAGCTATAAAGGGCCATTTTGCCTCTCTTTTTTTTTTTTTTTTTTCTTAAACAAAAATGTTTGCTCATTTGGGGTTGGCTTTGTGAGCTGCCATTAGCCAAACAGATTAAAACTATATATGTATATACACACTTTTACATAGATACACTATATATATGTTTGTATATATATATACACTTCTAATCCAGGTCTAGACAGATAGCTAGATATTTATATGTTAATACAGGCACCTTCTATGTGCCTCTTAAGGATATATCTGTACACCCCATAACAAAGCTGAATTTCTTACTCATTACCTTAATTCTTTATTGGATGCCTTCAAACAGTCTGCATTCCTGCTGACCAACCATACAAATGCTCTTCTTCTGGCAGAATTGGGCTTTTACCTGAACACTCTGTAACGTCTAGCACATGCAACTGACATATGCAAAGGCTTTATTCATCAAGTAAAAACAATGCAATGCAATTACAAAAAGAGTGAGAGACAGGGGCTTGGGGGTCTCATTACCCGGGCTGAGTGAATTGCTCCTATGTGATGCATGCTCAGCACAGAAGGCATTGCTATCGAAGCTCCTCAACCCCAAAAGCAAGGGACTCACTTTACAGCATGCCTTGTTAAGCAGGCCCAGAGGAAAAAAACTATTATTCCTCAGATGCAAAACTGTTGTTGTTTTTGTTTTGTTCTGGAATGTTTCACTGGTAAAAAGCAAATCCTTGAACTCTGAGCTAGAAACATAAGACCACCTAGTCTTTTTAGAGTGAAAAAAAGGATCGGGGTATCAGTCGCTGCTATGCTCTATCTCACTCTGGCTCCAATGCTTCAAACTTTGTTTTTTTCAGCTTTGTTTATAGTGTTGTCAAGCTTCTAAGTGGTTATTTCCCTATTAACTTTGTCCTTGTTTGTTCTTGCATTTTTTAAAGAGCTGGAAATAACATGTGTTTACTTTGCTGTGTGTCTCTCAGCATCATCAATATTACTGTTGCTATTCCAGGAATTTTAACTGCTGCAGCAAAGCAAAGCCCAGAGTCTCAAGCTTAAATCATATTCCCCTCAACCACAAAAGAATAATACTGGAAATGTAAAATTGCTGGGAGAAGGGCAAAACCATCTCCTTTAGTTGCCCAGAGAAGCCTGTTTCTCATCCAAGCAGTTACTTGCATGTGTCAGGTAACGTGCTCAGAACGGCTTTGCATGCACAATGTTGAATTTTCACAGGCAGTGGCATGAGCAACGTGGAGGAAGCAGGATGTAAACGTTTCCTCTGTCATTAGAAAAATGCTTTTACAGGGATATAATAGCTTGAAATAAAAACATACCTCTGATCCAGCCTTTTCACGGGAGTTCAAGACAATAATTTTTAAAGATGTGACTTTGCCAGGGATTTACAGAGGCAAAGAGCAGAGGAAATGTTAGGGACACTGAAGAACTAGTTACTAGACCAAATTCTCAAAACACTGCCTCTGACTGCTCTTCCAGTGCTAGCTCTAGTCTTAAATATGATTTTTTTATTATTATTTTTTCATCAGAGTGCTATTTCTCAGCTTTCCTATTTAAAAAGGGACGGCATTCATCTCTTTTCCAATTGCTTCTTTAAAACTGCAGCAAAGCATAAGCTACAAATGGGCTGAGAAAAGCCCTCAGCAAAAGCTCTACAGTAAAGCGGAAGTGAGGACCATCTCTTTTGCATTAATACTTTTTTTTCTTTTTTTTTTTTTTAAGCTTTTTCTTTTTCCAAGTTCCCTATTCAGTGTTTGAAGAATACTCATTCTTCTCTCTTTAGGAATACATCTATTCATTTTATTTAGCTTTTTAATGTGGAGGCATTTTAATCTACCATTACTTTAATGCTGTTCCCAACTAGTTTGGGAACAATGATTTATATTTCATCTTCAGCTATGAGGATAAAAAAAGGAGAAATAAAGACTATACCCTTCTCATCAGTTACACATGTAGTAATGGTGGGGTGGATTGTGCTTTGTATCAGAGAACTGCTTGTTCAAAATTCACAGGGCAAATAAGAAGAAATACAGGAGCTCATGTGAGAGAGCATCTTCCTCCCTCTCCCTGTAGGAGAAATGTTACCATCTACTGGTAATTCAGAAGTAAAGTTTCACTGAAACTTATCTTCTATCCTTCTGTTTGGTTGGCCAGAGGTCCAAGAGATGATTGGCGACTTGGTATCTATCCTAAATTGTTCAGATTTCATTGTTTTCATTTCTCCATAGATTTCACATGTTCCCTGTAAAACTTTTGCCCCAAACACTTCCTTTTATTGATCTAAAACTCCCTTCCCACCAAAAAATAAATAAATAAATAAATAAATAAATAAAAGATTAAATAAATAAAATACCACTGTGTTTCAAAACAACACGAGTTAAACTGGATGTTTTACCAGCATTTTTTTTGTCATGGCCAGTGTTGAATTACATTCAGTACAAACAGGGCTGGAACATTTTGCTTTGCTTAGAAAAGTCTAGGCAAAACATGAAGAAGATGCTTGTCCACATGCAGAATGAAAGACTTTTTCCATGTTAAGGCCAGAAGGCTTAGATTTTGAGTTAAACATCTTTCCAGGGCGGGGGGACGACACGACGACATTTCCCTCTTACTGATGTGTAATTAGTGATTTTAGAGGACATTGTCAACAAGGTAATGGCCTTTTGTCTTTAAATCGTCAGTATAAATATAGCCCAGCTCAACAGGGATTAAAAATTATTCACGTCTAGTGAAATAGTTGGTGTCTCCTCTATGAGATGAGTTCAGCTGGGCTCAGATCCAGCTCTCATATCACAAGCTTAAGTGGCTGCATATTAAATCCTGTAATAAGGAGAGATGCCCAGAAGTTCATGGGCTGCACAGTTCATGGGCTCAACTCTCTCTCCCTGCTGTCCTAGATTAGGACTGAAGCAAACCGGCAAAGGGCAGCTTCACCCAGTTCACCCCATGACTCCTCACAACTTCCAGTTCCCATGTTCCAAGAGCCCAGCAACAAAAAAAGTGGGCGTTCTCCAGCTCTTTCAGGATTTACAAAAAGCTTTGGAACTCTGAACCAGAGAAGGGTGCCAAAATCCCACCTCTGCAGCAAGGAGCTCAAAAGCTTAAGTTTGGGTTTGCTGCTGTATCCACAACTCCCAGCACCTCTGCTGAGTATCCAGAAACCCCAGGGCTTTTCTGCTTTTCCATCAGCTGGCTTTTTGAGAAGCCCAAGCAGCTCCAAAATAATCCCACACTTATCATTTTCCCTGCTGCCCAGTATTCAATAACTACAGGCATTTTGATCAGAAACTCCACATTTTGACTACATTAAGTTGCATCATCATGTCTTCCTCCTGGTACTAATCCATCTTAAAAGAATTATCAGCCCCCCTGCAATGTCACTGCAAAATAAAATAAATACTGCCCGTGCTGCGTTCGTTGTCTGGCTGCCAGCTAGGGCAGAGCCTGAAAAACTGCTCCCACCTGTACCCACCCTGGCAGCAGCCTTGCTTTGCAGAGACCTGAACCTGATGCAGGGGGACACGCTGCCAGTAAAAATGAGGGATGCTGGCATGGGTTTGTGTGCAGGGACCCTGAAGCACACCAGCAGCGAGAGCTGCCAGTCACGCTGGAGGTGCGATGGTGGCTGGTTTCCCATCATTTGCCTGATCCTGTCAATGTCTTGTGGCTATCATGCAAACTTTACAAAAAAAAATACGATAGTAAGAATTCCAGTCGATATATCCTTTTAATTTGCACCAGATTATAGATTTTTTTTAATGCAATTACTGTAATTTCATTAAATGACATAATTACCATTAATGCAGAGGAAAACTGTCAATAGAAGGTGTAATTATGTTGTATAAAATCACAAGCACAATGTGCAATGATGCATAATTCCTCATGAAAATCATTCTGTGACTAAAATTAACTTTTAAAATATTTTTAAAATACATATTGTGCAGTAGGAACGATTCAGTTCTTATTATGGATTTAACTTCCACAACTGATTTGGTGAGAGAGGGAGCAGGGGGGGCAGGGAGAGCATGCATGTGGAAGGGAGAAGTAGAAATTCAGCTTAAAAGCACACTAGAAAGGTAATACAAGTTTTCATATGCACGAGGGGGAAAAACAAACAGCTTATTATCAGATACACAAGACAACTTGTAAGCAAACGTTCCCTTAGGCACATTTCACCACGCAGCTTTCTGGACACCATTAGCATAACATGGAAGCAATGTCTCAATGAAGAAAGGTGTGACAAAAGGAAGGAGTGATGAGGATGAGGCTAAAACCACAATATTTGCTCTGGAAACTGGGAGCAAATTGTCCAGGGTAGAATATGGAAATTGTCAGGCACACAAGAACATCTATAAAGAGATATATTACAGGATGCTTTTGAGGATGTTCAAAATAAAGCCCTTTTCAAGGGGTATGTTCATAGACTAGAAGGAGAAGAGTACATGGACAAAGACTTAAGATCTCTCCCAGTATAACACTATAAGCAACAATTCCCACACATGCCAATATTCTCAGGTACACACAATGTCTATCAGTGTATTGTGGTTGTTTTTTTTCTATTATTATTATTTTTTTTTGTACCAGAGCAACAATAAAGTCTACAAGAAAAATAATCCAGGAAGCCTACATGTGACTTTCCTGACCCACCACGTTTATCCTAGCACTTGTGTAACACAACTCACACTAATCCCTTTGTGCACAGGGCAAGCCTCACTGAAAGTGAATTTTAGCTTTTCTCCTCACATCACTCAACCGTATTTCCAACACCTAAAACCTCTAAACCTGAAAATGCCGATGAAAAGTATGATTTCATTTCTATACCAGAGGAAAAAAACAACACATACTCAAGCTCTTTGACTGCCTGCTCTCACAAACTAAAAAAAGCTTGGGATGATGCATCTTGTAAGAAAAACATGGTGACAGCATTTTTCTCATTCACTTGTGTCCTGCCTGCACTGTCCTGTTTCCTCTGTCCTTTTTCTCTTGTGCACCCAGAAGTAGCAGCAAATGTCCTTGTCACACTTGCAAGCTGTCAGCATTAATGGGGAGGGAGGTACACTGTAATAAAGACTAAAACAGGAAGGTGTAAGAGTCTGCGTCCTTGCCTATTGCAATGCTCTGATGATCTCTTAAAAATATTTTCTTCCATCTGGTGGTGTTTTTAGTTTGATAGCTTAAGAAAATAAGGTTCACATGCGTGAGGAGCTTTGTGCATTTTCCCTGCCTCTAGTTTTGAATGTCAGATACAAGTGGGATGTTAGCAAGGACAAATATCAGACAGGTTAAGCTTTTTCAAAGCCAGGTACTGAAGGCATATAGATGTTATTTTCTGGGGAAAGATGATTTTAAAACAATACTATTTTAATACACCTTTTATTTAAACTGTTAACAGTGGAGTACAAGTGCAGGGCAGGGCAGTACAGATGCTGCACCTATCACGCTGTGTACATATTTTCACAATTATGAACACACATACTGGAAATAGTGAGAGATAGAGAATTAGCACTTCATTATAAATGCCTGAGTGGAATTATTTCCATGTGGAAAAAATCAAATACACTTCACTTTTGGTTCGTAGAAGAAATCTGCTCTTACTATTCTTAGTCATGTATTTTTATTCCTGTCCCACTACTGACTTTCTGTAGCAAACCGGGAGCATTATGTTACCCAGTAAAAATGTTAACATCTGTAATTTGTAACCTTCCGTTTTTTTGTTCATCTTAGTTTTCACCTGGAAACAATTCCTTTTTCTATGGACTCACTTGCCCACCTTTTCTTTTTTTTTATGCCTCTCTACCACTTACAAACTTTTCCCAAGTTTAGAAAACTGAACTTCAGAGCTATAACTTCACAAGTATTTTGTTTCCTAATTGAGCAAATCTCTTAAGCACGTGCTTAGATTCCTGCTTAATGGTGATGGCAGGATGTTGGCGCTGGGATTTTACTTCCCTGCCTCTTTCCAGCACAGTGTGCACAACCGTACAATTCCCTTGTGCACAACCATACAGCTCCCTTGAACAGCCCCATACCTGCTTTAGTGATGTACCAGGGACTCCACTCTCCTACATGCCATACAAAGAGGATTTGAGAGCTGCCAATATTGCAAACAAATATGCATGCATAGCAACTCCATCTGTTTCAAGAAAAACACCATCTTAAAGGCCTAAAGGGCAAGGTGAAGTTGATTTAGGTTTTTTTCCTCTTAGCACTTTCAGTATGCATCCTACAGTGTATCAGTTAGCATCTTTAGCGTGCATCCTACAGCATATCAGTTAGCATCTCTGTTCTTCAGTAGAGAAAACACTTCAAGGTACTAGTCAGCAGCTCTTGAACCATTAATGCTAGATATGATCTAAATAAGCTTTGAACAAAAGCAGGAAAAAAAATACACAGAAAAGACGCTCTCATCCTACCTACTCTTACGTGCACATCATCCCTCTAATCTGCAGGGTGAAAGACAGCTTCTCCATCTTTGCTCTGATTTTCTTTCAATCACTTTACTTATCTGTAGCAAATACACTGTGAAGTGTTTTCCTCAAAAGAGCCTTTAAGTGACTTATAATTCACAGACAGTAAAAGGAGGAGAAATCTTGAAGATGTGGCTGCTATTTTGCTTAATCAACACTAAAAAACAAAACAAAACAAACAAACCAAAAAACACCTTTCTTTTTGCATGCTGGACCACCACAAAATGATTTTGCAACCTTTAATGGCATGCCAAACATTTCAAGCATGAAGAAAATGTCACACCGCGGAATAAAAACCAGGCAAAACCTTTTTGTGCTTGAGTGGATTATGAGAAAACTGCAAATGGGGTATTTACTATCAAGAGGAAAAAGGAGAAGACTGAAAAGTGGGACAGGCAGGTGAAGAACTTGGGTTTTTGTTTGCAGAGGGGAGATCACGCTGACCAGGCTTTCCTTTTTTTTTTTTTTTTTTTTTTTTTTTTTTTTTTTTTAAAAGCAATGTATTGTGATGGTCAGGGGAATAAATTTGTAACTGGTGACGTCAGGAGTGCTTCTTCTGTGCCACAAGGACATGTAGCGTACTCTGGGGTGGCAGCATGCAAAGCAGACACTGATAACCTGTAGCTAAATACCTCCCCATTGCAAGGGAAGATGGATGGGAAAGCAACCATCAGCTCGGTGCATCATGCAAATCAAAGATATCTCCCTGCAGTTGGTATCCACCCTCTTTGCTACAACCTCCCTCCTTTCCTAACATCCAATTTCCAAGCTCTAAAAAGGTCCAGAATAGTCACATGGTCAAACCTTCACAGGGTGGTGTCACCAAGCACACTGACTCAGGTGTCCTGAGCACAGGTCAGCAAAAGCCTCTGAACCAAGCCAAAAAAAAAAAAAAAGACCATTTCTGAAGGTCTAATTTCCATGTCCAGCAGGCCAAACACTGGCCTGGCTGCCGTTGAAATCTGTACACCCTGCAGCCGTGTAGCTACAAAATACCAATAACAGTAAACGATAAATGGCTTTACGCTGGTGGAAAGGAAGGCACGGTAACACTCGATATCTTATATCACTTAGCCTCATGCAATAAAAGAAGAAATCCACTTACCACAAATGCTATCATGCTCTTTACTGTGGACTCCCAGAGAAAGCAGCTCTGAAGGAATTGTATTGTATTCCATATTGCCATAGTGATTTTTTTCACACGATCAACATTTCTTGATAAGATCTGATAAATATTGAGTGGGAGGAGGGGAGGAGAAGAGGTGTTTAATCAAACACTCTAATATCCTACAATTGCTTCAGAAACAGGGATAATTTAAGCTACAAATGCATGCCAGGGCACATATTACAAATAAAGCTTCTATTTCAGAGACACTCTCCAGCTCCTGTCTGCTTTCTGATTACACCCATACCTTCCAGATTTTCCTTATCCCTCAGGAAAAAAAAAAAAAAAAAAAAAACACTCTTGATGCCAAAACTAAATAGAACAGTAACAGAAACCTATCTTTGCTCCCTTTCAATTTTCATAGTATAACAGTGTCTGAGGAGAAGGGCTCAAAATAATTTAATCCAAACACAGAACCTCTTCGCTATGTGTTTTGGATTAGTCCATAGAAATAAATGAGAATTTTAGCCTTATTATCGATCACCTTTATTTTAAAAAGGATAATAGCTATCATTCTAGAATCCTATGGATATTTTAACTAGCTAATTTAGACCTAAATTCTCGTTCCCAAAGAAAGGAATACAGCTTATGTTTTACTTTAGGTGCTGTGAACTGTGCAACATCTACAACAATCATTTTCCCTATTCTGAAGCACAAAGCAAAACTACTGATGCAAACTAGATCAGAAAGCAATTCTGCGTTAACACAAACAAGCCTTTAAACATACGCAGAAATACACAGAATTTACATGTGTTGTGTTTTATGCTTAAATAGGTTTTGTTCTTGCAACCATACTACAGCAACTCAAAACTTTCCAAAACAAACAAGAGCTTAGCCCAGAGACAATCTTTACCTTCTTAGAAAATTTGCAGTTCTCTTCAGTGAAACGCTTTTCTCGGGGCTTGAATGTTCTAATACTTGCTTTTACCTTAAAAAAAAAAAAAAATAAAATAAAATAAATCATGCTTTTTAATTCATTATTTCAGGATCTTTCTCTTTTCATCCCGTGCATGATTTATGAGGAGCTGCCAGGTATACACAGTGATACCCTCTGCAACTCTGGCACATATCTGTTGACCTGAAGAGCAGTGACAACACAAACAGTACCCCCAAACCTGTGATTCCGCTTGATCCAGGGGCCTACTCCATCATGCACATGCAATCCTTAACCCACGGGAGTCTGCAAGAGTTAAACTGGGCAAGGCTGAACTCACTTAAGGGACATTCAGAAGCGCAGTGAAAGAAACCAAGGGGACATCTTACAGAAGAATTGAAATATTGAAATATTTTAAATCCTACACATTCACTGTAGGTGTAAGAACCTTGAACTTCTTCTGTTCTTGAACTTGGCAGCAGCCCTGCTCCCCAGATTTTGGTTGACCAACCTCACCGCACCACAGGGCCAGCAAAAGCAGAGCTGCAGTACAGCCCACAATGGCCTTAATAAATAGGATTCTATTCAGTAAAGGCTGGAGGGCAAAAGCAATTGAGACTGACTCAGCCACCTAAAAAACTAAGTGCAGCATGTATATGCCTCATTAATTTTCCTGTCAACACCCTGGGAAGAGAACATTGTGGGTCAGCTTTTTGGGGAGGAAGTAGGTGTTAAAAGTAACGTATAATAATCTAAACATTAAGCCCTTTTTTGGCTGCTGCAAATGAAGCCCTGGTGCACAGTAATTGACACCTCCTTCCTAAGACGCCTGTGGTCACTCTAAGTCCTAACATGCCTCTGAATTGTCCCATCCACCTAGATGGGCTGTCACAGTATGATGTGCCAATACCTCCTCACCCATGGTATGAAACAGGCCTCCGTGACCCCAATGCAGTTAGGACGGAAATTTTCTTGCTTGGCTACTGGTTTTAAAGGATCAATTACCCCCCTCCCATACTTTCCCCCCCCATTCCTTACACAAATGATAAGCAAAGAGAAAATATTTTAACTTACAGGATTAAATAGGACATCCAGCTCCAAGTAAATTACTCCTTTTGAAGCACGTTCCAAGTCTTTATTCTTCAGCGTGTAACAACTTTGTTTACCGTTTCTGATCTATAGTTTGGGGGGAGAAAAAGCATCAATATTTTCCCAGCTGTAATTCACAATTTTAAAAGACACTACTAAAAAAAAAAAAAAAAAAAAGAAAAACACTCAGGCGCAAAAATCCTCCCCAAACCCTGATAATATACTCAGAGTCTGAAATACAAAATGACCATTGGATTAGAGACCTATAAAATTGCAGATTAAATCTCTTATGGTCCAACTTTAATTTACAGACCTTATACTTTATAGTAGAGCAGTGCACGCAATAACCAGTTTGAAAATTCTGCCCTGGAAGCCAGTGAGTTGATGGGAAGTAATCAGCCTCCGTTATTACAGGTTGAAAATGGAATTTTTCTTCCAAAGTTCAGAAAGAGACACAACAACTTGCCTACCTACTGCACGCTCCAGTACATGAACCCACTTCTTAATGCTTAGTTTATTGCAAGGTTGTCAAATGATTACCCAGGAAACGAATATAATCCAAAGAAATTAATCAGCTTAAGTGGAGTGAATGTTTATGTAACAAATGTTCAAAATTAACAAATTCATGTAAAAGACTTCTCCCCCCACCCCACTCCTGAATTTCAATACAATTTCTATGCTCTAATCTGCCGGTTGGCCCTATCACATTAAATGTCTATAAAAACAACACCACCACCAAAAAAACTCCCTAACCATTTTGTAAACTATTTGGCTCAAATCAAAAGCATTCTCTCTTCAAAAAGTGATGGCAGAAATGTATTTATTATACACAGTAGGATATGTATTGATTAAACATTTGGCTTTTTAGGAAGCAGACCAGTTAATTCTAAACAGCAGTAACATAAAAAACTGCAGCTTACCAAAAAGCTACATTCAGGGACTGTAATGATCAAAGATTAAAGATAACGGAGGAAATTTGGGGGCATGAAATTGCAACCATATTTAAAACGGCTATTGCTGCTCTGGCATTTAGAAGAGGTACTCATATAAACCATGGCAGAAATGAGTAAGGGGAAAAAAAAAAAAAAGCTATAATGGGAACCAAGTGATTTCACATGACAAGGGAAAGGTCACTTTCCTTCCCTATGTTGCTCCACCCTTTCTGTACCAATTAGCTAGTCAAAGCATAGATGGCTTTCCTGGCTAACAGTTGAAAGGGAAGAGGGCTCTCATAAAGACCAAGTTTGCATCCTCAGAGGTGTCCAAACAGGAACTCCAGCTTTTACTGTGTTCTCATCCAAATCTTTGCTTAACTGGATGCTGGGAGTTACCCAGCCATTTGCGAGGTCTATTTAATAATAGCAATAATAACAGGTATTGTATTAAACTGATCGTGAATCTCCTCTGCTTTCACTGCAAGAGAACACAAAGGGTTGGAGGCAAAGGATGCTGCCAAGAAAGTAGCAGGCAAAAAATTATTCAGATGACCTGCAGTCTCAAAGCAGAAAATCTGCTGAAGTGCCTAGCCCCATTTTTAGGATAGACTGACATCAGAAGGTTCTCGGACTACCACATAAAATAGTCCGCCTGCCAGAAAGGATTCTAGTTTTCTACTTCTTCAACAATTCCCCCTACCATCCATCATCCATCCCCCTACCAAATCCATCCCTACCCCAAGCAAGTGCAAAAATAGTTTTAAAAGAAAAAAAAAATTGTTTCTAAATTGAAGACTTCATTTAATTTTCCAAACTGAAAATTGCTGTGAGTTGTACCCAGCCGTGTTTCTGCAGAGATGCAAGAGTCCAGGCACATATCATAACATCATAATTCTGGATTCTCCACACTTACAAATTTGGTGACTGAATTTCTGTGTCTTTTGGTTACAAACATTTCTCACAAGCTTTCATCCTTTTGATGAACTCCTTTCATACTTTGGTGGTAAGAACATGTTTTAATTTGAATATATTTTTTACCTACATCTTTCAAGAGCACAGCCAACCAGGAAAGACATCTCAGAAATGCTGTCACTACTGAGAAGGTCTAACAACACGGCATTCGGCATTCAAAAAAAATGTTTCTCAATTTGGATATTTTTAATTTGCCCAACTGGACCTGAATCAAACATTTTGGGCGTGTCTATAGATGTGTACATACAGTAACTTTCAAATCAGCAACAAAATTTCCATTTCCAAATTTCCATTTGAAAATAGACGTTTGCTTGGATTTTTTTTTTTTAAATGGTGTCGTTATTGTTGCTGCTATTTTTAAATTGGACAGGGCAGAAAATATAGCAGTGCAGATCCACTTTTGCAGTCAGCTCCATTTGGCATCCTTATTTCAAAATGTTTGACTTGTCTAGTAAAAGATGTGCAATTATAACTCAGTCTGAGACTAAACATTCATACAGATCTAGCTTTTGACCTTCAGGATTAAAAAAAAAAAAAAAAAAAAAAAAGGCACGAGGAAACATTTCTTTGTTTCTTTCTCATGGCATTTCTCCACTGCATTTTCATTTGGACAAAAAGAAAAGACCTTGAAAAAATGAAACAAAAGTCTCTCTCAGAGTTTTGGCAACATGCTAAACCAGTGTGGTTCAGCAAGGTGTAGGGCAATACTAACATCCATGACTGCATGGAAATTAGATCGGTGGCATGTCTCAACTGTGCCCAGAAGAAAATATCCAAAATAGCTTTTCATATACTACATTTTCATTGTATTCTGTTCTTAGTCCAGAGTTCAGATTCTGTTCAACATTTTCCTCTATCTCAAAAGAGAGACAGTCATACTGATTTCATCTGCTTGAGGGTAGGAAAGCTCTGCAGGAGGATCTGGATAGGCTGCACCGATGGGCTGAGGTCAACTGCCTGAAGTTCAACAAGGCCAAGTGCCGGGTCCTGCACCTGGGGCGCAATAACCCCAAGCAGAGCTACAGGCTGGGAGAGGAATGGTTGGAAAGCTGCCAGGCAGAGAAGGACCTGGGAGTGATGGTGGACAGTCGGCTGAATATGAGCCAGCAGTGTGCTCAGGTGGCCAAGAAGGCCAACGGCATCCTGGCTTGTATTAGGAACAGTGTGGCCAGCAGGGCTAGGGAGGTGATCGTCCCCCTGTACTCAGCTCTGGTGAGGCCGCACCTCGAGTACTGTGTTCAGTTTTGGGCCCCTCGCTACAAGAAGGACATCGAGGTGCTTGAGCGGGTGCAGAGAAGGGCGACGAAGCTGGTGAGGGGCCTGGAGAACAAGTCCTACGAGGAGCGGCTGAGGGAGCTGGGCTTGTTCAGCCTGGAGAAGAGGAGGCTCAGGGGCGACCTTATCGCTCTCTATAGGTACCTCAAGGGAGGCTGTAGCGAGGTGGGGGTTGGCCTGTTCTCCCACGTGCCTGGTGACAGGACGAGGGGGAATGGGTTTAAGTTGAGCCAGGGGAGTTTTAGGCTAGATGTTAGGAAGAACTTCTTCACTGAAAGGGTTGTGAGGCATTGGAACAGGCTGCCCAGGGAAGTGGTGGAGTCACCATCCTTGGAAGTCTTCAAAAGACGTTTAGATGTAGAGCTTAGGGATATGGTTTAGTGGAGGGCTGTTAGAGTTAGGTTGGAGGTTGGACTCGATGACCTTGAGGTCTCTTCCAACCTAGAAAATTCTGTGTGAAATTTTGGATCCATTTCTTTCTCCTCTCTGGGTACTTTTCCCCTGTCTCTGCTATTTGCAAAGACTGCTTAAATGTTCTCTCCAACTGTAGAAAAGGTGAGCAAATGTTGCAGCTTGGGCTAGGGTCCTAGAACGAACCTAAATTCAGAAAGATCAAGTTTCTTCTATCACCCAAACATCTTTCACTATGTAACTGATCTCACTCAAACTTCACCCAACGAATAGTCCTGATAGTTGTGTCTAAAATAAGTTACCTTTTTACTGTTAATATTTACCTATACTTATCTAAAAAGATAAACCATGGAATGCAAAAGAATATTAAAAGTGAAAATACCTACAGTTTAGATCCTTGAAGAAACATTATCAATATAATTCCTTTATTAATGATTATATATACAAATTCAAGGAATACTGATGACTGCATTCTATGAAAGCTTATTAATAGCACACAACATACAGGGACTCAATCAACAACCAAGACTGTCCATAACCACTTGACTAACATGAGGACACCAGCACCCACCCCACATGCTTCATTGTGCAAGGTTGCTATCAGAAAAAGTCACAATTTTTATCGCATGGGAATTTTTGATGTTTGGAGCATTTTCATATTAAGAAGCAACTCAGAAAGACAAAATATCAATCTTTTAACAAAGCAATTCACACTTCCTTCGGTACCACAGTCTATACAGGACCATGTGAAGGAAATCATCAGCTGGAAGCTAAATTCTTTGTGTACTTCAGATGGAGGCAACCTCTGGCAGTGCTTCAACTTGTCTTGCCTTCCTTCCAGCTGGAAGGAAATGTTCAGGTGCATGGGACTGCAGCACAGTCAAGGCCCAAAGTGCACCGGGTTCCTTTCAAGTGAATGAATATATTTGCTAAACTCTTCCCACAGATGTCTCCAGTAAAACAAATGTGACTAAACACAGTATTGATGTAGCCAGCCAATGCTAAATCTATTAAGCAACAACCTTCTGACCGCTTGGGAATTTTAATGAAATAGCGAAAGCTGAGATTGATATGACACAAAACACTGAGAAGACAGGACCCTTACGCAGCAAAGGGTGTTTTTTCATTGCTCTTGTCTCAAAGAAATATGGTTTAGTGGCTTTTTTTTTTCACATTGATTTTAAGAAAACTTCACTCTGTATCCAGCTTTGATGCAGATTCAGTGTCATATATTGATGACCTGACAGAACAATGCTGGGTTAAACCTCTGTACATCAACACCCGTGACGTGCGGAAAGGGTAATGGCTACTCTCCAAGGGTAATTCATCTGAAGCATTTGGGACCCCTGATATTCCTGCTTGAGCTCATTGCTGATGCACAATGTCATACCATTCACCCTGAATAACATAAAGCTGTCTTGTAATAGACACACACCTACTCTTATCAAAGGACATATTTCCCCAAGAAAAGATGAAAGCAAAGCACATATTTGATCCACCTGGACAAGAAGAAAGAGTTTTTTGTTTCTCTTCAGGCTTGTAATGTATGTTGATTAGATTTTTATATGAAAAATCTATTCATTCATCCCAAACTCTTTGCCCTAAACACTTCACTTTTAATAACCTTCTGTAGGATCCAAAGTAAAATGGAAATGTGGAATCTTGGCATAGGGTTGATGTCCAAAGACTAAATGTGTACAGAGCTGATTATTTGAAAGCAGACAGTCACGGGCTTTCAGGCAGCGTGAAGAGATGTTGAAAGCCCCAGGAGCACAAGCCACTGAGGCCAGGATCTCAAGTGGTACTCAAAAAAAGACATTCCCCTGTCAATACAATTTTCAATGAGAAGTGCATGGTCAAAGCAGAATATTTCATTCCAGAAACATGGTGTCCTTTTCTCTGGAAGAGGTGTTTTTTTTGTTGTTTGTTTGTTTGTTTGTTTACCAGCATTCTAAAATTTCTGGTTCATGAGAGGGGTAAAAATCAGAACAGACAACCCCCTCCATAACTACCTGTGTGATAGAAGTGCAGCATTTTCACTGTTCTCTCAAAGTCTAAAGCTTTCTCCTGCAAAAGGCTGTACACTTATGGTCAAGTGCTAAGTAATCACAACTGGCAGGTGCCTGTTCTCTAAGTCCAGGCCATGTTTTAGATAATTTAGCTTGCAAAAGTCATGCTAGTTGTTTTCACTGTATCATTGGTTGCCAACCTTGCTTGGCACTTGAAAACATTTCAGAGACCTCTTCCTGTTTGCTGAAAAAAAGGGTTATGGCTGAAGTCTAATCTGAGCTGATAATTCAGCAGATAAAAACATTCCAGTCTGCAATACAACTCTTCACTCAAAGGTCTACATAAAGATATTTGATACACCCTGCTTTCAAAATTATTGAAGCACATAAGCTCCCATGCCTCCACTAACTTGCAGCCTTCTAGGAGACAGGTGTCTCCTGAAGTAAAACAAAAAAGATGGAGCCTTAAAAAGGGAAAACATGGTTGCTTTCAATAAAATCTAGAGCACAAATGAACACAGAGATGGAAAGGACTTATTTGATAATTAGTTCAAGTCCCCTAAAACCTACAAGATCTCTAAACCTACCAAACCCCTTTCCTGAAGCAATGAAGTTTTTGCCTTTCTTCCCCATTTCCCAGTATCATCCTCAGTTTCTAACACAGAGGGCTGATCAGTTCAGTGGTGTATGTAGTCTTCCCTCTCGTCACCCATTTTCTGAGAAAGCAACCTCTCTTGCCCAAAACTTAGGCAAGCCTGACTCTACAGGTGTCCTTTGGCAAGACAGTGCTGCACTTTGTTGAAATGAGGTCTCTTATACATGCTTTAGAGGAGTATAGTAGTTTGACAAAGAAAGGCAGAAGAAAAAAATGCAACAGGTTGATTAACATGGAAAAGTAAGATGCAGTCCCTGGATTTGTAATTCATCTTCCTGAAATAGCAAAAGGCAAATCACTACTTCACTCTCTCTGTCCCCCACCTACCTGCAAATAGAGAAAATTCCAAATTCTGGGTAATGTTATCAAAATCAATGTGTCTGCAGCATATATTAATAGAGCTGTATGAGAAGCAAAGCAAATCATGCAGTCATCCAATATTGTTTCATCATGCCAGTTAAAAGAATATTAAGTTTTATTCATCACCTGACACTTTAAAGTTTTTCTTGTGTTGCCTAGTCTTTTTACATTTATTACTTGTTGCATGCCATAAACCTAGATCACAGTCAAGGGTGAATAGAAAGATGAACCTAATGTCACCATCCAAGATTTTTTGTGCATTAATATTATCTATGTCTTAATGTTAATGTAATGATGAAGGTGTGTGCATGTTTGCAAAATGCCAGTGCAAGACTTCTGGACACATTTAAAGCAAAGTTCTCCATCAAATTAAACTCTTCATATCCCTTCAACATATAATCTACTCGAGGCTATTTTTTATTAAGAAAATGTAGTCATCCATGAACAATTCCTGAAGTAAACTTGCTTCATGTGCCGACAGCTTACAACTCAAACTGATGCATTTTTTAGCTATATCAGGAGGGTGGGGGAAAATGAACTTCTATTTTCAAAAGAGAATTTAGCCAAATATTTCACCTGACTACCAAAGAGGAATTAAACCAGTATGATTTGTGAGGCTTCTTTGAGTCTTTAACTATTGTTCTCTTTCAGTATATTTATCTAAATGGTTCAAAAGGATACATTCAAATTTATAGTGAAAATCACAACATACATTGAAATACCCATTTCAAGAAAAAGAGCTGAGAAAATTGCAATTCTCTGTCTGAGCAGAGTAAGTTAATAGGTGCAAAATGTTTTTAATCAGAAGCAGAGATATTTACACTAGATTTGACTGAAATAGAAGGCAGAGAAGTTTGGATGGGAAGGAAGAAAATCAGTTGGCAAGGGAAAGCATAAACAATTTTTATTTTTTTTTTTTGTCTCAAACTTTGGACAAAAAACCTATGCTGAATAGAGTTTGGACGTTACCACACACATGCACTCCCCTCCTCTGCCTTGTTACATGCTTCCTAAGGGATACTTGACAAATGCCTATAAAATCAACAGAAAATCCAAATCTAACATCTTCTCACTGTGAGCCCACACAGCCTGCTGCCGATCATGCAGACCATTTGGCAAGCACTGGATCTGCAGGAGAGCAGCTGCTCCAGCCACTCTCTTCCAGTAACATCAGAGATATGAGGACTTTGGGAAAAATTAACAAAGTGATCAAAAATGGAATAAAAGATGTTAAGAGTTTTCCTCCCTGTAAACATCAAATCATCCTTCATGCCAAACTGACTTTAATATTGTTCTAAAACTGGAGATATTGACAACTGAAGCCACTAAAATAGATAAACAGTCTAAAATATCCCCAGCCTCAAAAAAAAAAAAAAAAAAAAAAAAAAACTTGCAGTACAAGGCACGGAGAGGAGTACTGCAGAGCACATGGCAGCTTAAACGCAGGTATGTTCATATCAAATGCACACGTGTACCACACTGAACTGCCTTCTCCCCCATTGGAGACTCAGGCTGTTTTATAAAGTCCTAAAACAGAGGTTTTATTTTATTTTTAATTATTATTATTATTATTTTTAAATTTACAGTGACTCCAGTCAGGCCACCATGCAGGTGTACTGGTGGGGTTAGAAGCTCTGCCTGGGACTGCTTTTCAAGTGTGGCACTGAGGCAACAAAATCTCAGTATTTATCCCACAGCCTCTCCTGCAGTTTACACATATCTTATCCCCAAATCCCAGGGTGCCCACATTCTGGACTCCAGAATTGCTCGGAAAGAGCACATGGTGGATGAAAATAAACACACTTTCCTGAGGAGACTCAGAAGCCACACTGCTTTTAACTTGCATGCACAAGATATATACATATTTAAACAAAATAATAACAAAACTGGAGCACATTACCTTATTTCTTTACCACTATAAAGCATTCTTTAATGTGGTATCATATTCTCTAAAACGGTTTAAGAGCTTTCTGGGCAGTTCATTATTTGTTTGGAAACATCAAATATTTGTAGTTCAACTTCCCCTCTCTGATCTTGATTGGCCTTACCTAAGCTGTGCCCATTTATTTCTCAGCTGACCCTGAGGGGCTTATATGGTCCACTTTGATTTAATGGGACTTTGCTTTCTCTCTAGAAATCTCCCATTTCTCCAGACACTGCAAGGATGGACCCCCACTAACCTGTTACCACAATACAGCCTTTGCTGCAGCCGCCCACCTTTAAGACTCAAAAACTCTTGTCTTAAATATGAGATGTATACCAGCCTTTCTGCAGAGGTGAATATGCTTTCACAGGGATGCTTCTAAACAATACTGCAATTTTGTGCTCTATAATTTCAATCAGGATTCACCGGCAGCCTATTCAAGAGAGCTATTACCCACAGCATCACACTGTGCATTACCAAAAGGTTCACACTACTACATGCATCACTCACATCATGTTATACATTGCAAGCGTGAATGTTCGTACAGGGCTCGACACAGTACTCGCTGCATAAATACCTGTCACACCGTCTCCTCCCCATTGCGAACCGTCTACAAAACGCTGATTCCTCAAAACTCAAGGGAAACCCCATGCTTGAAGTTAAACATGTGCTTACACAACAACTGGAATGATATGAACACAAGGGTCCCGTGAGGCCTTTCACCCCACCTAATTGATTTAACAAAAGCCAGAGTCTAGAAAGTTATTCCCAAACTTTACTGCAAAATTTACCAGAATCTTCTGTGATACTGCAAATACACACACAGACTTGTTTACATCCTCTTGATCTGGTTTACTTACTCTATTATTACCAGCCTTGTTCCAAATTAAATCAGTCTTACCGAACACAAAGCTGCTTTTCCCCATTTTTCTATTAATGTCTTTTAATGACCCTTTCATGTTCCCTTCTCTTTAGCTTGGCCTTTTTTGGCCATTTCTGAAAAAGCTTTAACTCTCCTTAATCTCCAGAGCAACCACTTTCCCCTGAGCTTGCTTTGTTTCCAGTTTTGATTTTATACTCCCATGGTAGCGTTCACTCTTCACATATTTGTTTACAGAACAAAAGCCACCAGTCTTTAAAAGCACTGTGGAGTAGAAAACACCCCTTTTAGGTAATTTTATTCAGCTGTGCCAATAACAACAGCTATCTCTAGTCAATCCTACTGTGATGTGCAATTACTTTCTTGGAGCAAAAAGAAGCAAGACAGAACAAAGGCATGCATAAAACGTTACCTTCGGAAGATGATGTGGAAACATACAGAACAACTCAATTATGTTTTCAGACCTATACAGCATATAGCACTGATGAAGTACAGACACTTCAGCAATTTTCTTTCCAATCAACCGAATTTCTACTAAAATGGGTTGGCAATGATTGTTACGTTAGGAAGGACTATAAACACTGCCAACTAAGGCACATATAGATCACAAAACCTGTTTATCCCCAAATCTGTGTTGCTTTGTACAGAGGGGAAAAGAAATGCAAGTTGCTCCCAACATTTGAGAGATATACATGGCAAAAGTAACTTACAGACAGCAAAGGGATGGCAACTTTTCCAAGAAAATCAGGGGGTTTATCTCCATCTTCATCAAATACTGTCACTTCCAGAACATCATGAATATCTTTAATAGGGCTGTAATGAAAAGCACAGATGAAAAATGATATTCGATATACATGCACAGTCTTCCCCACAAAGATCTGAGAACACTGTTTTACTAATTAAGTTTGTATTACCTTGGAGTATAAAACTAGCATTTAATTAAATTCCAAAAAATTGAATCAAATGATGGGTATTCCCCAAGCTTTCCCCTTGTGTTGTAGTCACATAACTAGGTGAAGAAAATAACAACTACCAGTGACATTTTCTGTGCACTGATGTAGATTTTAAGAGTGTAGAACTCCACTCTCAAACAGAAAAAACTGGTCACAAAGATATCCAGGGCTGAATTCAAAACTAGGCTTCAGGACAGTAAGTATACAAGAAAAATAATTCATGAAACAAACCTTATATAATTTCATTTGACTTGGGCTATTATTTTCCTCTTAACATACTAGCAAAACCAATTACTTTAAAAAAAAAAATCTAACAACCCTAATTAAAGGCCAAACGTACAATATTTGTGTTCCATTCAGTGCAAACGCTTGACCAATGTGGCGGCAGGCACTCAATCCTGACCATTTATCAGATTGTTAATAAATCAGAGCCTCATTTGAGAAAAGTTATATGCATGTCTGAAAAATCCTGGGTAACCAGAGATGACTTATGAGATGCATTCATTATCTCTTTTCCTTTTCCCATGTGCTAGAATTAAAGAAAAAGGCACTTGGTATATAGTGCGTCTGTTATTTAACAGAGTGCAACCACTCTATCCAGAAGGCTATTTCAGAGCAGTTTTGCTCCTGGGCCCTCCGCTTGTGACACCATGTTGTGGGTTATCGTGAAGCACAGTTAGGACCTAAAAGCCACCTGGTTGTCCCTCTGGCTAGCAGCCACAGCATGGTCTTCAATGTGACCCGCTGGTGGCAGCCAAACTACCATGATATGTGCTATTTATGAGACACTGTCATTAAATTACATCAAAAACCCCTTGCTTCAGCAACTGTCCATATTCTTCTACAAGCCATTACAATTTTCCACACAATATAGCTACCAGTGATATAAAATATTTCTTAAGATGTGCCATACAGGTAAGTGTGTTGCAGAAAATCTGAATACAGTGGGAAGGGCTCTCTGGTAGTACTGAATGCTCAAGCTGAAATGGATTCAGAACAATCCACTCTGCTCCAAAAGAAATCTAGATCATCAACAGCTTTTAAGGTGTTTGATCTCAATTAAAGAAAAGCCAAAAATCTGAAGAGAGTTCTGAGCGCCTGACTGGCTCTGTGGATTTAGTGCTTAGAGTAGCTGTGCAACAGCAGTAAGAAAGTTAGTGAAAGTCCACAGCTGACATTTCTGGGACCCTCAGGAAATACAGAAACAAATTGTTTCTTAAAAAAATTATTTTGGATTCTTAATAGGTTTATTTTGTTGGCTGAACATCCAAAAAGACTCATCTGTTGGCACAACCTCAGAATAAACAATGATGAGTGGAAGCTTCTTGAGAACAGACAGAGAAAGAAAAGGACTCCAAGAGACATGCATTCAGCTGCATGCATGAATTAAACAGAAATCCAGCAAAGTACTTCTATCAAAGGGATCAGATATTTTTTATTGCGTTCACATTCAGCTAAGTGTTTTGGAATGTTGTTTTTGCAAGAAGTCTGTGATTCTCAAACTGTTCTTCCAACAGACAGGTGTAAATGTCATAAATGCTCAACTGCTAGCCCTCACATTTGCCTTCTTTTCCACAGACTACTATAATCTTGGAGACATTTATCCCACTCAGTTATTCACAAAAATCTTTGTCAGCATAAGAGAAGACAAATTTCACTGCCAATAACTGTCACTTTTTGTTACTAATGAAGTCACCCTAAAAATGCACCCTTTAATTATCTTTAAAATCTAAGCTTCTTATTTGGGTTAAGCAATCTTTGACTAGTTTAAATTCATAAGATATAACAGGAACAACGTGAGCTCTAATTTTCTGCTTGCTTACAAATTAAATGAGGTATTTTACCATGGTTCAATGAAACATTTTATTTTAAATTATGGAAAATGTAGGCGTGAGTATCTGGTCTCCACTTTCTGTTATATTATCTCTTAGATCCAGATATGACTCCATTATGTCTAGTCATGATTCTTCCTATAAATATCACAGTAATTCTTCTTTTAATGACTTCTATTAATAAACTCCATGCAAGAACTAGTAAAAGGCAAATGCTTTAATTGAGTTATATTTGATATTTCTCCAACATCCTCTTCTGACTATGAAAAAATGACATATCTTAAACTTGACCTTTGTATTTTTCCAAAGTCAATAGCTTTTGTAGATAAACTGCTAACTGTTTGGCATTTCAGCATGTTTTCAAAAGCAATCTACTTACAATGTGAAAACTTTGTTCCACTCTGGGTTGAGGTTCTTGTAAACAGTGTGCGTTTGAAGACTGTCATTTCCCAGCTCCAATACACAGAAAGGATCACTTTTACCTAAGGAAAGATCACAGTGAAATTAATAAATAAATAAATAAATAAATAAAAAGTGGACCAGTTACTATAGTTAGCATGCATACTCTTTCTTTGCAGTACAGCTGTGGAAGTGACTGACCAAATACGAGTAAGACCCATTACTACAATTGGAAACTGTCTCCCACTGTTGGAATGACTTGCTAAACAATATCACCAATGCATCTTCAGTCCTGGAAACAGTAACATTTACCTTATAATTCATTCAGGTAACTTCACTTGAATACTTGAAATATGAAGCTTACAGTGAATAATCTCTAAATCTTTATAGCAAGAAAAATCTGCTCTAGTTGACAACTACTCAGACAACATTATGAAAGCAGCACTGTCATCCTCACCCAGGTAAGTGCCAGGGCTTCAGTTACAGTTGTTTAATCCTCTGCTTAGAGTTTGCGGCCTTCTCCCATTGAACAGAGGATTAAGTACCCACACCATGAAAAAAGAAGCACAGCATTGTGTCTGTATCAGCAGCATTTCTCAAATCAGTTCAACATGAGCAAATTCTTGAAGCTATGCATACCCTACACAGCATCACAGCTTAAATAAAACCCATCTACTGAAGAACCAACTGGAGAATTCAGGTGTGAACCAGGTAAAGAACTTAAAAAAAATAAAATAAAATAAAATAAAAACAAACTAGTTCTCAAAAGGAGAATGCTAGCGTGGATGGAACCTGTTGTGATGAAGACATGTTTGCTAATGTGTTTTTTTTTTTTTTTTTTTTTTGATAACTCGTTACATGAATTTGTAGCTTTCACAACTTAACACAGCTCAGTAGTTTCCAGCATGAACAGAGTTCCTTTTATCAGTGTGTCTGGCTCAATATCTGACTTAATCTCAACTTCAGTGTTCATGCATAACTCAGACACAGACACTCCAGCCTAACTTTCATGTGTGCAACTAAGTATGTCAGCAATGCAGGGATTTCGACAGCAGACAAAAAACAATATTTAAGCAAAAGCTTTCGTTTTCTTCATCTTTACTTTTGGTATTATTAATGCAGACATTTTAAGGTTCTTACAATAATAAGAAGTTTATAGAATAAAATGGAATCTTTTCAGTATGTAAACAGTGGATATTAACTAGTCAATATTGGTAAACTTTAAAAACCATGTATATTAGTAGAATCTATTTGTCTTCTCCCTTTCAGCTTACGTGCCCATTCCCCAATAAGCAGCCCTTCAGAGAAACTGCTTGAAATGCAAACTGGTATATGCCAAAAACAATCCCACTGTATAATTTGGTATTCTGAATGCTATTTTTTGGTCAGTGAGCAAATGCAGTGTTTGAGAAGAACTCTCATGCGTACACAGCAAACATCCAACAAAGCAGAAAAAGTCATTTTCATGTCAACAAAACTATTATCTAGGAATATAAAAGTATGGAAGGCTCAGCCTGGGCTAGCTGTTGCTGAAGAGCTTCTACATATCTGCTATATCTCTGCATGGAATATCACCTAAAATTTACATCAAATGTTAAAGTATGGATTTTCAGAATCACTGTTCAGAATCAAAGCAGAAACTATGATTTTTTTCTGATAACTATTATAACAGTAGGATAAGAACTTGCAATTAAAATCTGTAGTGCCAATATGTATTAACTGACAACAGAAACCCTAATCGCACCAAAGTCTGATATTTATTATGGGAGTAAATAACAAGCTATAAGGTGGAATAACACTTCTCGTGAGATGACTGGTCTGCAGTTTACGTACCCTAGACCTGTGACCACTGTGGGACAGGACAAGGAGGGAACTCCACCTGCTCAAATGGCTCCCGTATTAACCCTTGGAAATCTTCACACCCCTTGTCATCTCCACAATTATTCCTTTATCAGATTTTTAGCTGGACTTTGAATTTACTTTTATCAATAACAATAAATCTGAGCAGTCTCCCTGGCAATGCAGGAAATATGGCACTGCTCTAGGAGGGCTCTATTATGGAAACCCATAATTGCTGCACTAATCATTTATGAATGGCTCAGAACAGATAATTAATCTTTATGTCTCTCATTTCACGATCAGAAATTATGCTATTTTTACCTAAAATGGCTGCATCCTTTTGCAATTTGGTGGGTCTATTACAGCATAATACTAGGATATTTTCAGCACTGCCATTGAAAAACAATTTGTCATTTGCTTCATGAATCAGGCTCAAAGCCTGGGTTATTTTGAATATAATGACAGACTGAGTAACCTTTTACTTAAGCAGAATTTCATTCTCTGCTATGCACAAGGAATGTATGTCACATACTCCATATGAAAAGTCTTCAAATTGCAGAATCAGGAACCTGTGTATGTCTTCCAATGTTCATTATCCACCCACATGCTCCTGTTGAAGTACTGAGGGAAAGGGGGCCAAATCCATCAACCGCATTGACTGCAACTGCATTAGCATCAGTCAAGTTTTCCAAACTCCCAGGCTCTGTTCTTTCCCTCAACGCTGTCTGGATTGAAAATGCACCTACTTCTAGATGTCCCTAGCCTTGTCATTTGACAAAAGTTCTGCTTTGCTGTGATACAACATCTGCACAAGCCACCTTTACTTATTGGCAGGATTTTTTTTGTTTTCAAATCAAGTTCTTCAGTTTTTAAAAATACTAGTATCTGCAGTAGCCTTTTCTTCATATACAGGGCTAAGCAGTGAATTGAAACTGAAATAGTATCATGGTTAATAGTATCTTTGCTCCTTATTCTAGGAGCAATGCTCTCCTATGTTACACGGTCTGCATGAATACCAGAGCATTTTCTCTCTAGCATCTTCCCTGCCTTTTTCAACAAGTTATCTTAAAAAAATAAATAAATAAATAAATAAATAAAATAAAATAAAATAAAAAAGACTATGTCAGCAAATACACAACACACAATGTTGTGTCTGTGAATTATACGCTGCTGCAAAATACAGAGGGGAATTAAAAGGTCTCCAGAATCCTGGAGAAGATGATAAAAATAATAATATCAGGCAGTTACTGCAGAGAAATAACAATTCTCTATCTCTTCCCCAGAGAAACAATATAAAATTGTATTTTTAAATGGTGTTAGTGTCCATTGCTGTCAGAACTAGGCACAATGTGAGGTAAAGCACAGTGGAAGTTCTACCCTTTTCACGGAGTAAAAGCTGTGAAGATCATTCCAAACTGAAGCTTCAAACAAGCTCTAGGAGAAACCATCACGCTCTTCCCCATTAATAGGGATCTCTCTCTATTCCCCCCAGCCCCCCAGGTGACAGCCTGCAGTGCCACCCAAACCCACACAGTCAGCATTGCGTCAGATGCCCCCAAAATCCTTCCTCTTATTCACAAACTCACAAGACACCCAACAAAACGTAAGGATGGTCCCGTGCAGGCATCATCACTTTACATAGTCACTTAGTTTACATATTGTCATTTGAAAATACAGAAGTGACCAATGCAACATTGGCATTTCCCATAGCACAGTTATCACGGATAAAACCACAGGAAAGTTCATGCTCACGCAAGCACTTTTTCTAGAGCTGGACTTGACAACCTGTATCAAGCTTTCCTTTTCCTGCTGCAAAGACTAAATGTGTTTTTGTTTCATTTGACACCATATTATTCCTACTGCAGCATACACAAGCTGGTGACATGCTGTGCCCACCAGCCACCGAGTCTCCTTGAACAAACAGTAGAAAACAGATGGCAGTATTCGATATACACCTCCTTAGGTGTAAATACAGGCAGCCTGAAACTTGCTGAGCTTCTGCAATGAGGCTTATAGGAAGTAAATCAAACCTCACAGCATCTACAGAGGAACATTTACTTCTGTTCCAACTATCTCATTTTGTATTTCAGAAAGTAGGCACACAGATGAGCCACTGTGTAATACAAATTTGATCAAGACATCCTAAGTTACTGGCCATGTCAATCAGATCCAAAGGGGAACCAGAATGCCAACCAGTGGACATTTCCCACATATTTGGGGAGTTAAAGTCAAAACCACTTGGTATCCCAGTTTTTTGGGGTTTCACACTGCAGAGAAGTGATCAGAAAATTTACTTTTCTACATTCAACTTACAGTACTGCACGAAGTGTAAATAACACTTAGGACACATTATTGCATCATATGCTGAAAAACAGAAATGGAATACCTGCAAAATCTGCTGCCAACAGGTCAACTGCCTTTAACACTTTAACTTGTAAGAAGCCAACGTCCTTTATGTCCCGAAAGGAGTTCTTTATACACTGTTAAGAGGAAAGAATTTAGTTTAGGATGTGTATTTTTAACTCAGTAAGAAACAAATTGAAGAACTACTGAGAAACTTATATTTTTGTATTTATTGATATTTCTACATCATTTCTCACTGCAGAGCAACCATGTGTATCATGACAACCTAAGATAGCATCTCCTAAGGATATTCATAGTTCACTTAAATTACACATTAATTTTATAATGGAGATGGGAATGAGCCCTGCTTATTTATGGAAGTTTTATGGAATTGGATTTGATGATCCTTATGGGTCCCTTCTAACTCAGGAAATTCTATGATTACATGATTCTATTATCTGTCCATTAAAAAAAAAAAAATAGACATAGATCTGAAGAACTAGTAGAGGTTGAGAAGGTAGCATGCCCAATCAGGAGTTCTCAAAAGTATTATCAACTTGTTTAAATTCATCATGCTCTTCTCTTTTCATGATATTCAGTCTCTCATTCCCCATGATAATCTCTTAATACAATTAAAGTTTTTACAATTCAAGTTTTCAAAGGAAAGCTTTAGTTTAAAACTCAACAAATACAAGCAGCCAAATTGCTCGTCTATCTGCCCTGCCAATCTCCTTGTCATTCTAAACATAACTACTCCATGTAACAGTTTTCTCTGGTAGGAGACATTATTATGACTGGACAATTTTTTCCCCCCTCTCTTTTTTTGGCTGCAGTTTTAACTACTTTCAAGTATAAAGGGAAAAAAAAAAAAAAAAAAGACAAAAAAATGGAAACTCACGTAACGCTGTGAAATCTGTTTTCTTTCACTGGGGTCTTCCAAAGGGCAGACACAGAGATCAGAGATGGACACTCCCGTGCATGGGGCAACAGCAATCAGCATTAGCAGGGACCCCGGATGTTTTTCCAGAGGCAGCTCTAAGCAATTGGTCTGCTTTATTGGCAGGGCAGTAATATCAACTTTGCACCTAGAACAACATTCCCAAAGGTTAATGAGTAAGAAAAGATAGGAAAAAATAAATTTAAATTAAAGATATAAAAAACATTTGATATTGATTTCAGTAGCAAGCAGGCATTAAAATCTTTGTGGTGCTAAGCAGCATTTTAAATATTGATGTGTGTATATAAAATTTGAATTGCTTGTTCAAGATCAAGAGAACGCAAGAAAAATAAAACTCAAAATTAGACATGGGAAACAAATCAGCCAGTTTTCATTGCATTTACTGTCAGTTGTGCTTTCTGGTTCATCTGGTGGTAAACCTGAGGTAAAAGGTTTGGGCTGCAAGCTGTACAGTAGGAAAACTTAACTCTGGCCTGCCTCACTTCCCCTCTAAAATACCCTAGTGCTTTGTGATGAATTCAAAATGCAATTTTATTTCACCTGGGGGAAAAGAAAAGGGGCAAACACAAAATTTAAAACATTAGCCTAAAATAGATTAGTTTCTTTAAAGTCACATACTCCATTTTATGCTACATTATACTGTATGCCCCAATCTCTTTTACAAGCCTTACTAGAGCTACGTATTCAGTGTACTGTTATATTTCCCAAAGGGAAGGATGGTCTTAAAAGTCTTCCCCCACCCCTAGCACACAGCATGCATCATTAGCCTGATACTAAAAACAAACAAAAAAACATTTATGAAGAGACAATAATAAAAGATAAGGATGGGCTAAAGATGGGCTAAAGGAGACATCAGCAGACAACCAGTTATACGTGAAGAGAGCAGTTAAATGCCACAAAGTCTAATCACTTTGCTCGGCTAAATGCCTTCTATTTAGAAGTCCAGTAAATGGAGTGGAACTTTTTTGAACCTCTGTGGGGCTTGGTTTTTAAGAACGAGCTGAACAAAAGTTACAGATGAAAAGAAAAAAAAAAAGAAGGAAGGAGAAGCTTTGTTGCCACAGTGCAAACGGAGTCACATTTCTCAAAGGGACAGCAAGCAGATGATGGAGAGAGAGAGTTTTCGCTCCGCTTAATGCCTGCCGACAAGTTTTTATTTAAACTAAACTTGTTAAGGTGTTGTCTTAATAGGCTAAAATTCCACAGGGTTCCCCCAGGTGGGTTTCTTCTGGGTAAATGGTGCATGTAGTGTTCCTGATTGATCCCATTCCAGTAGTAGAGCTGGAGCAGTTTATACCCATCTGCTATAAATTGCATGCTTTCCGCTTCTTAACAGCCTATTTTCTGTGAATGCTAAGGGGGGTGAAAAAAAAAAAAATCCCCAAACATTTCAGCCTTAAAACCCAACAAGCTATGTTATGAAGCAAAAGTCATTGCTCTGATGAGTTTGTAAGTCATCCAGGAGCTCTGTGTATTAAAACCCAGTTCTTTGTGTAAGCTGCTTCTGACCAGAATCAACAGGGATGGCTTTGCCTAAAATATGCTCTTCTCTCTTCACTGTGCTGAGCGCACAACAGGTTGGAAGTTTACCCTTATTAACTGCTTTCAAGTGCTTTGAAAGAGAAACAAACCAGGGAGAGTACCAACACTGCTCAGCACGTAGGCTGCCTCTCAACACGGTTTCCAAGAATGAGAGGTTGCATTTAAAGCTCATTGCTATGCCTAGACACTTCAGAAAGATATGACAAGAAAAGAACCATCAGAAAGGAAAACAACAAACAAAAAAAGGCAAGCATTTAAGAAAGACCTTATCACTTTCACAACGCAGGTCAGCATCACCTTGGCTGCATTAACACAGTTGCTCCTCTGACTGCAGCAGTTTTACTGATACTTGAAGTATCAGTGTAAAAGGGGGAATGCATCATTATCTCATTTTTTTTTATTTTTATTTTTACAGATGAAGACACAGAATCAAGGAGAGGGGAAAACTCAGGGTCACCCAGCTGGTCTGTGGTTCAGCTGGCAACACTGGCCACATCTCCCACATCGGCATTTCATACGCCACCCACTCAACAAAGCGTAGAACTGGGAAAAGCTGCATTTGCTTTTTATGTTAAGAACTTTCCACGGGGGAAAGAGAGAGGAAAAGACAGCTCTTTTAAACAACTGTGCATTTCTCACCATAAGATAACCTCAGAAATTTCCCGTATCTCAAAGGCAAAGTTAAATATGATTCTAGTTTGTTTTGGCAAATTGGAATTGTTTCACTTATTCAAAGAATTTCATTAGCCAAAGGTCAAAGAAAAGATTGAGTATAAGGGTGTGGAGGTAGGAGGGATGCACATGTGGAGGGGAAAGCAGCAGGAGATGGAGTATAAGCATTTCTTCCTCAAATCATGTCTGATTTCCGTGCAAACTAACTTCCTTAAAACATCTGTGTTCACTCAAGGTATGTCTCCGTATTTTCTTTTGAGGAACTGAAAAGAAAATCCACATTTGCACTTGCAAATGGCTTAAGAAAAAAGAATCTGTTTCATGTAGGTTAAACAAGGTAATTGATCACACTGTAAAGGATGCATCTTGGTTAAACAATTAGATATTCAATTTGCTATATAAATTCATCACTTTACACACAAGCACTTCTACACTACTAAACAGAGTCTAATGATTTCAAAACTATTTCCCTCATCCTCCTGAAAGAGAAACTCTTCCTTTCCCTTTTTCTCAGCTTTATATCTGAAAGACTATGTTTCAGATAACTTTTTCCACAGGAAAACGGCAAGAAATTATGATGACGGGCACAGAATAAAACTAATGGAGACTATCCTTATTTTTTGCTCAGAAGCAGCCTGATCTAAATCCAAGGGGCCAAACTATCAGATTATTTGCACCTGAGGTGACGCAAATGATCTCCTGAGTTAAATTCTGAACATAGCAATCCCATCGCAGAATAGGACGGCTCTGCTTGCTGACAACTTTCCCTGAATTACATATTAGATTCAATAATCTTTCAGACACAGCCATATGCATGATCTACAGGGGATACAGGTCTGTAAGCTAAGAGCACATTGTGAAAACAAATGTACCACCTTTCTTACCACGATTAATTAAATGCTTTCCTCCCTTTTCTTGATCAATATAGAGGTCTAAGCCTCTATATTGACCTCTAGTCCTGTAGAGGATTACACCACCACTTTAGTTTTCATTTATGATTGTTCTTTAGACTTTCTGACTTACAGCCTTCATCTTTACTGAGAAACCCATTCTCCCCCCACCCACCCCTTTCCCCCTTTTTGGAATCAATTTTGAAGAGATGCAAATTTTACTTCAGAACAGTATGTACTAAGTTCAGAGTGAGCTGTTTAACTTTATCAAGGAAGGAAATGTTAAAATTTCACTAAAAGGTGCTGGGCTTAGCCACTTATCAGTAGTCATGGAGTTACATTTTATTACCCAATCCATAGTTCATCAAATTATCATGAGCACATGTCTTTAAATATATATATGATATCGTATACAAGTATATATCATAACACCTACACAAAACATTACCTTTTTTTTCCCTCCCGAATTCTTGGAGCCCTTCACGAAAGAGGTCAGCATTACTACCACAATAGACAGTAACTTGTGTCCAAGATTAATATTTGGAAGGGGGATTTCAAATGCCACAGGTGTCAGAAAGGCAATTAATATGGTCCCATTCTGACTGATTCTAGACATAAATTTGGTGAAATTTAAATGAAAGGTTTGCACCCAGCCACCAAAGATTTTACTGCTGAATGCCAACTGCATGGCCTTTAGAACAGATTTTTTCCAGGTCACAAAAACACCCTTTACCAGAGGCATACCTCAAAGATATCAGACACGCTCCCACCTCATATCTCATCGTCTTAAGGCTTGTGATTTTTGTAAAAGCTCTTTCTTGATGTAAATTTGTGGAGAAAAGAACCACATTCTGTAGTATAATTTTTTTCAAAACATATTTCTTAATGCAGAAACACTCCCTAACAACTTGGCATAAACAATTTAACTCAGCCTCGACAAATTCTGCACACGTTAACACCTTTGTTTATTAATATACATTAACATCATCTCCTGTTTATAGCTTGCCTCTTATCCCAAAGGACACAAAAAACATTCCGCAACTGTTACTAGCAGTTCTGTGCAGACTAAATAGAGGGATTATTTCATCCAGCACCAAAATACAGCCACCCCTCAGTGTCAGACTGGCAGCTGAACCACTCAGTGCTGCAGTATATTAAGTAAGGAAGAAAAATTGGATCCCGTTGGAAATATAGGGACAAAGTAGGTAGGCTGAATGTAATAATTTAGATTGCATTGCGCACTGACAATGAGGGTTCATTTCATGATCGGAGAAGGGTGACATGAAATCGCACTGAATGCTTTCTCACTAATTCAGAAGTAGACAAATGCCCCAGGTGTTAGTCTTTAGTATCAAAGGTCCAATACATTTCTTATTCTATATATTCCATAGGCTTCAGGTCTTATTTCAAGAACAATATTTTACCTTAAAAACAAATTATGCCTGGGAAAAAAAAGACATGTTCCAAAGGGTTTAAAGCATCCATCCTACACGAAATCCCAGGTCTAATGGAACTAACAGGAGTCTTTATTCCACAGAAGTTCCGCAACACGGATCATCAGAAATGACTCCACCTTGTGAATCTCTTCATTTTAATATTAAAATATATATGCTTTTTTATTATTTTATTTTTATTTAAAGAAGGTTTAACCAACAATGTCCTGCCTACACAACCCTGGGAGAGCATAATGAATTTTACTCTATCCATAAGTTAACCACAGAATTATTAGTTAACACACAGCAAATTTTGCCTTTTCCTTAAAAATATGTGAATATTATTTTGGGACATACTGTTGTATGTAATGACTGAATATAGCACACAGCCATTTTACTAAATCTTTCTCATAGGGAAGTTGTGCAATCCAGAAATTTCAAGACTCAACTTGGAAGTCATGGAGACAAACACGGCACCTCAATTCTGTTTTTCCTACAGAATCATTTTCCAGACTACTGCATCTGAACCACTCATAAAAACATCATTTATTGGGTATCAAAAGTTTCTGCATTGTGCAAACATGGCTGGTTATGATGCATTTCTTACTTGTATTTGCAATTGCTCTTTAAAATCTAGTAAACTTTTTTCCTGATGTGATGCTACAGTGAAGTCTACTGTGCTTAAGGCAGCAACAGCAATATTTTCTCTTTGCTGACAGTAAAAATAACTTAAAGATAGATCTAATACACGGAGGGTTTCCCATTGCTGAAACCTTTAATAACACCACTGTTCATAGAATAAGCAGTTTGCTGATCATTTTTTGCCACCCTGAACATCACCTGCCTGAAACTAGTAGGAAAAAAAGAGGAAAAAAAATAAGGAAATTCCTCCACTGTCAGGGAGACAAAACTGAGGCAAGCCACAAATGTTGCTATGTTTCTTAACTCCAAACAGAAAATATCAGAAGTAATACAAGTAACTGTGAGAATGGAAGGAACAGATTCATCTCCAGCCACTTCTCCATGTGATGAACAACAGCATTCAGCCAGAAAGCATTTCCTGCTCTGCAAAACCACAAACATTTGTAGAGCCAAAGGGCATTGTTCTTTTCAGTGAATAGTTTCAAACTATTTGAATACTTAAAGCAAGAGAGTGTTCTTATTAGTTGCTTCTATTTGGTCAGCAAGTTGTGAAATACTCGCCAGGTGAGAATGCAAACAACTGCAGACAACATCCGTGCTGCTAAGAATTTAGAGGTTGGGGCAGTGATCCTGCAAGTGCATAAAGCACAAACAGACCCAAGCAGGGCTCTGGTAAATTAAATGGCTCTCAGTGCTGTAGTATGTAGCCAGCAGCATAGTTTGGGGAGATTGGTCTAGATGCCTACATTGCAAGCCAAAAGAAGGGAGGACAGCAATAGGAGGAAAGATAGAGTTACTCTAGAAAACCAAGACTGTATTTCTACTGTACAAATAGGATGTAGTCAGAGTGGACAAGAATAATCAGGATTTAACAGTAGGAACCATATTCTATTCCCATTAAAAAATTAAAATTAAATGTTTAACTATAAGCTGCTGATGTGACATAATATATAGAATTTGAAATTACAAGGTGATAATTCAGTGGGACAAAATCAGGTATAAATTATGAGAGAGAGATCATCTGTGAGGTCACCCCTGAGAACGATGCTTTAAAACAGCAGGAGCTTGTGCAACAGTGCAAGGCACCAGCCCCACACAAAGGTCACATTTTGTGGTTCGGGCAAGAGATTACCCAAACAAAGCAGACCTAAGTAATAGGACCCATATGCAAACAAGGCTACACCACCAAGGTGCAAACAGAGAAAAGGCACACCAGCTCAACTCAACAGGAGCACAAAGGTCCCTAAGCTGGAACCAACCTGAAGCAGCAAAGCAGCCCTGCAGAGAGCAACAGTAGCTGGAACAATATCAGACATGTACAGATGAACACTGCCTCCTCGATGCCACCAGCTCTCCCAGAAACAGCTGCCACTGTGCTCCCACAGTATTTTGGAGTTTACAGTCTGCATGTGCAAAGTCAGCTTGGGTGTGTATGCATTCAGGTCATGGCTAATCAGTTAGCCAGTAGCAGGTTTTAATAAACATACCTTTACAGACGAATACACACATGACCAGAATAAAGAGAGAAAAATAAAATATTATGCTGGTAATGAAAATAAACTGTTCAATTTAAAATAATAAAAATCACATTGCCTTTTACATTTAACCCTCCCTCAGAGAATAAAAAAAAAAAAAAGAAAGAAAAACAACTTACGTTCCCAAAAGCTCCTCATGCTTTTTGTTATCCTTTCTCCAGACCTCAATGTCCAACATATCCTTCCTGTCAGAGAAGTAGTGAAAATCAAACTGTTCCCTCCACTGAGGATTTGCACTCTTACACAGTGTCTAGAAAACATGCAGTTATAATATTTACTTTTCTTAAATGGTACTTTTTTCCACAGTAAAGCACATATCAATTCTTCTACAACAACAAGGCCAGATATTAGGGCATCAAATACTAAAAAGGCCATTCAAACCAAAGCTCCATAGCCCACTACACAAAGCCTCGTATTTCCTACAAGCTCTTTCCCCTCCTCCAATAATGATAAATATTCAAATGTGATCTCAGTGAATGGCTGGAGAAATGCTGAAATGCAAGATGGATCCACCAGTTCCACTTTCAGTGGACCACAGTCATCATTCGATATCACTCATATTGGAAGAAATCAAGAATAAACCTTTTGAAGACTATCATCTTAAAACTGGTTTAAATGAATTCAAGAAATCAAACAAGTATTTTTCCTGTTTGGTGTTAAGATATAGGCAAAGTAGCAACAGCCATGAAAAATTTTAACATCCAGTGAATTCAGTATCTGTAAATTGTCCTTCTGAGTTCAGTGAGACCTTTCACGTGTTCAGGTTACTCTGAGAACACAAGTATTTACCAGACTAGGACTTAAATCACTTGCAATCACTTGTATCACACTCACCATGATCAGCAAGGCCACTAAGGGAATGTGCAACAGGATTAACTGGACCATGACAGATTCACCCCACCTTGTCTGCTTTTCTTGACCATGAGATTGTACTTCATAAATTAAACTCCAGGAAAGAACGTGAAGTACTGCCAATTAGAAATCTTACTACAGTGTTAAAGCTGCAGTCCCCAACTTTTTTTGGACTCCAGACAAAAATGCTAAGCAACTAGATCACTGCAGGCAACATTGTCCTGGACTCCCCCTCTTAAACTATTTAATTTTTTGTGACTGCAAACATTGCAGAGTCTTGCAAATTCATGACACGGCCTATGGACCATAAGGAGAAACATAAAAAGGAATCTTTACTGGAGTAACATATATTTATTCTAAAATAACTAACCCATTTGTTATTTTTGAAAGTTGCTTTTCTGAATAAAAAACATTATATCATGACCTTGGTTTGAGGTCTTTTGTGGGGGACAGAGTACAGGTTTCAGATGAGTCTACATCTGAATGTTATGTTCTGTGAACTTGCTCTGGACGTTTTGTACGGGAGGGGTTTTGTTTGTTTCCTCCTCCTCCCTCCACACTTCTAGTTCATGACACGCAGAGCTTTTGCTTTCTCAACAGAATATTTTTTATTATTATTTTTTTAAACTACAGCTTCTCTCCTTCTCTCCTTATTAGACTTCAGAGATGAAATGCAGAGCTTTGGAAACACCACGCAATGAGCTTCCTTCTCCCTTCTCCCTCCCCCCTCTTCCCCCCCCCCCCCCCTTTTTTTTAAAAAAGGTAACATTTTTCAAGAAAAACACAGGTCTGCTTTCCCAGCATACCTAACATTGCAAACCTGACTTCTGTATTGGCAGAGAACAAAAAACACGTGTGATGTATGTTGCCTTGTTTCATTTCATATTAACATCAAACATCCATCAATACGAGTATGTTAAATGCACAAAAACAGATACACACACAATTCCCAACTTCCTATTTCTATATTGCCATGTATAACATTAGTAAAATGTTAGTGTCCCTGGCATGGTCTCCTGGTTTTGATCTCACAAAAAAGATTCAAGAATAGTTCCAAACTTAAGGAAATCCTTAGTACTTACCTTACTCTTATATCTTTGATCTCCCAGTTTCAGGAGAATA
The DNA here is from genome assembly GCF_009819795.1 of Aythya fuligula. Classification (NCBI taxonomy): domain Eukaryota; kingdom Metazoa; phylum Chordata; class Aves; order Anseriformes; family Anatidae; genus Aythya; species Aythya fuligula. The sequence continues at coordinate 15,975,519 of NC_045569.1, read as the reverse complement.
AAAACCTCTGCCAAGCCCCCACCGGGGATGTTCTTCCCTTCCAAGAGTGTGATGGTGACCAGCCCATTCCACAACTGGTTCTTCCGCAAAGAGTCAGAGAGTCGCATACTCCTCATGAAACTCGACTGAAAAGCAAATCAGGGACACAAAACATTTACATACAAACCCAATTTTTATGCACACATAAATAGTGTGATGTGAAAAAGTGATATGAAATCATCAGAACTGAGAGAGGTATAACCATTCCCTAGTAGTAAGGAACTGAGGGCACAAAAATGCTAAGAATTTTCTGCCCGTTCCACGCTATACTTGGCCCTGTGAACAGGCTGCATTCAGCATCAGAGCCATATCAGCACATTGGCTTAAACCAGCAGAGAAGTCAACCTCACCTGAGCTGTCTGAACTTCGATGAGAGCAGAGCTTGAGCATTTTGAGCAAACTCTTACCTTGGCTCAGGGCAAGACACAGGAGAGTGCTAGGGAGGAGAGGGAAGAAACAAAAGGGGGAAGAGGGGAGAAACAAAAGTAAACTTAAACGTCTCCAGCTACATCCACAAAACTTGGGCCTGTCCTTTCCTGTAAGACAGCCCAGATGTACAAAAGTCTACAGCCAGGTGAAAAACTGAAGTCACGTCTTCCACCACTCAACTGTCTGTCCTCTGCATTAGCTCTTTCCCTGCAGACCTCTGGAGCTGCCACTTCCAGAAACTGAGCTCACGAATCAAAAGTCCTGATGCTTGCTGAAAAAACTGACACGACTGGGATCTTTATCAGGAGTTATGGTTAACTGGTAGCCACATTTGTTACCTTCATGATTTCCTCCAACATAGGATGGCTGTGCTAACAGTTTGCTAACTGGCAATATTTTATTGGACAGAGGATGATTAAATAGGCCTTTATTTGGGGGGAGTAAGAGCTGGAAACATTAAAACTCAAGGCTATACTTTTCTTCTTGCAGTAAAAGCCCTGCCATATTTTACTCTTGTGAAGCAACTTTTAACTCGCCACACTTCAGAGCTTCAATCATGTCATATACAGGTGGGAGAAAGACGGAGGAGAAGATTTCACAAGTCACTTTAAAACAGGACGTGTTAGCTTTAAAAGCAAGTAAGAAATGTTGTTGCTAAATAAAATGATTGCAAAAGCACCTGATGTCTGAAGATTACTTTTTATGGATCAATTACCCAGCAACAAAATTCTTAAATCATGGGTGGTGAACTCACAAATTTTTTACTCGCTTTTTACTGGTTAAAATACCCAACTCTTTGAATCCCACAAGCATATTAATATACTTCTATTTAAACACCCCGTTTGGCTTTCCTGGCACACTGGAGAAAAATTCCTACCTTTAAAAAGAAAATGAGATTTTGATTCATAAATCCAGCTGCAATGTAATTTTTTTTTTTTTTTTTAAAGTTCGTCTTTTAGGCCAAAAAGCTAAAGCATGACTGTTCCCATGGACATACTTCAAAGTCCCGGCAGATATATTCCTCCCTAAACACTGCAACTATTTCAAAATCCTTTTTATAAAAAAGGGAGTAATGTCCACATGGGATCAAAGGGCATTCTGCAGTCTGGCAATCGCCTTAGAAAAATGGCAGTGCTTCCATGAAATATGCCCTAAAATAATTTTGCAGCTTGGTATGTCCTAATTTCGAATTGGATGTTTATCTTGGAAAGGCTTCTATCTAACTTGTCCATAAAACAGCTCCACTTAGCTCTATGAGCCCTGTGAAAATGGAATCCAAAGCTGGCTATTAAAGGGGCCTGGAGATTGCTTCCATATGGCATAACAGCATGGGAGTGGAGGGCTAAGGCCTACAGCAGGCGCTGCTTGGCTTGAGCTCCCGATCTATCCATGGACACTCGTTGCATTACACCGTAACATCTGGATTATTGCTTGTAATGTCCCTGGGAAATATCCACTTCCCATCAAAGCCTTTATCTATCTCAGTTGTACTTTGAACATTTTAGTATTTAACATAGTCATGTTTGATGTGATGTACTTGCTGCTTTAGGACCAAGGATTTTCCCTCCCCCCACCCTTCCTCAGAGGAGGAAGAGGTATTTGATGTTAGTTCACAAAAAAAAAAAAAAAAAACAGACAAAGTTTATAATCTGTGTTACAATTTCTTTTAAAAACAAAACATCCAGTTCTCTTCAAAGCTTCCAGGCTGAACACAAAAGAGAGTTCTTATCACTCGGTTTTCAAATCAAGTTTGGATTCCTTTCATTTCATACCCAGTCCAGTATTGTAAGGAGTCACGCAGTGGTGGTGGGGTCTTCCTATACAAATTTTGTCCGATACATAACCCTACCCTATTAGCCAAAAACTTGACAGTTCAAAGGAGTGTTGAGAGGTACCCAAACCATTCCCGGGAAACATCAGCACCTGCAGCTCGGTATTACTAGAGCACATTGCAATGCATCAACTCTGACCTCCCAAAACAGGTGGCCCGAAGCAAACAGCTTTGTGCACACACACACACACCTCTTCTGGATGGCTGCACATCTGCAAAAGCACTCTGTGCTGGGGTGCTGAGTCCATCTCAGAAGAGGAGCGTGTTGGCCTCCAGCTATGTTAACAGGACCTGGCTTCTCCATGGATAATATCTAGCATCGCTTTAGAGCATCACAACGGGTAAAGGAGCCAAAATGTTTTCAACTGGTTTAGGGCATGGTGCTGATCTATACCACCTCCACACAGGCTCGATGATGCAGCCTGCTCCCAACCTTCCCCAGCCCAGCTCTCCCACCTCCTCAACCCTCTCTCTAAATGGAGCAGCATGAAGCCCCAGGAAAGCTGTTTCACTTGAGTCCCCGCAAGACAGCCGATCAGATTAAGAATGCTTTGGATTTCCTTAATGTGCCCGGGTCATTCATGCTCAGCAGGTCTGACACATCTCCTGTGCCTCGTATTGTCTACGTGCACACCAAAGACCTGATCTGTGTGTGCTCTGCAGCCACCTCCCCAGCATTCCCACATATTTTGCAGGCTATTCTTTTGACCACCCTGATGGAAACCCCAGCCAAACAGGCACTGTCTCAGTTTCCACTCAGTTTCTGGAAGGAAATATGTCTGGGGAAACCCAGATATGTGGTAGGCCCATGGACCTGGGCCCTCAATGAGTCAACTTTAGTGTTGCCTGGGGAAGGTTTTACTACAGAAAATGCCTCCCAGGTGAAAAGAAATTAATAGCACATTATTTATTTCAGAAGTCTCAACTCCTCTCTGATATCCTGCACCTACTTATTTCAAACAGATTTACACAGAGTTAATTGATTAAACTTCACTGCCTCCCTCTGAGTTTGCAAAACTATTAGAGAGCAGAGCACACAGTAGTGCAGTCATTAGTCTGACAAAGTCAGTCCGTGGTAAAACAAGCACTAAAAAAATTCCTCCAGCCATCACTATACTAACCTGCCTTCACACCAGAAAAGTCAAAACCCCTCTCTATGCCAGAGAGAAAAAGAAGATGTTACCACTTAATTAGCAATAATTTTAAACGATTTTTATCTATTCAGCTCTTCCCTTCCCCTGTTACCACCCAAGCTACAGACTGCTCTGTGCTTGGGTACTTCAGCTCCTCCCGTCTCCGAACCCTAGCTCTTTCCAGCTGTGCTCCCAAACTAGATGCCAGGTCCCTCAGGCCTTTCTTGCTGTATTTTTCTGCAAACCCTCTGCAGTCAGCCAGCTCACACTCTGGCTGCATCCCAGATAAAGGTGCCTTGCAGAGGTACAGAAAAGTTGGCTGAAGCTCGGATCAGGCTATAGGGCTGGAAATTAGGAAACACATGCTTCATGATGGAAGTTGGCATATGTCCTGAGCACAAGACATTGGACAAGTTTACTTATTCCCCACCACCATCCATCACTTCTGAAATTAAGCTTCTGGCCCTGAGACCAGAATTTGAGGGGTTGTTTCCAGACAGAGCTCTGACTTCAGGGCTCTGCGTGCACTGAAGAATTTTCACACATGCATCTGGTGTGGGTGTTACTCTGCAAATAACCAGCAATACCATAAAGGTCATCCTTATGAGCAGTTCAATGCTGTAAAATGGATAACAACTTGAACAAAAAGCATCCCTCGCACAAGCCAGACAGAAAGAAAATAGTGAGCACAAGAATATACAGAAAGCTTTATTCTGAAAAACAACTAAATGCTTTGAAAGTTTAAGAGATCATGTTTACTGCAGATTTAGGGATAGCAAAACATCAGGTAAGTAGTGAAATATCTTTTCTGAAGCAAAAGAATAGTGCTTTCATGAAGCAGGACCCTGTCACAAGAGGAATAGAAGTTTTTTTTTTTTGTTTTGTTTCCTCTCCATAATACTTAGAAAGGACATTTCCCTGGAAAATAGCACACATCTCTGAAGTGAAAAGAAAAAAAAAAAAAAATCAGTGCTGACAATATAATTTTCAGAATCTAGTTTCTGGTTTCAGAAATGAATATAAAAGCTTCTCACATGAATTTTCCATTTTCCACTACTTTCTGGTTTTGGTTTAAAGAAGAAAGCTGGACAAAAATGAGCAGGTGGGCCATATTCCACCTTCACAGAGACAAATACAAGAGATGAGCAAGAACGTTTGAGCTTTGGAGGAGAAAGAACCAGCTCATTGACCCAGCTTCACAAAATCCTTTAGGAGCTCAAGTCTCCCTGATAGCACCATTTGGATATAATCTCCCTCTGTAGGCACCCTGTGAATGCCCTCTGGTGCATCAGTACTGCTTTCAAATCTGTCTCTTTTCCTGATGCACACATACATGCCCCAAGTTCAAACTTGTTTTTGAAGCAATAAAGAGATGCAGAAAAATTGTACATTTAAATGACACAGTGAGGTGGCCAAGTGTGAAGTGAGCCCATCTCTCACATCTTTCATTTAAAAGGATGAGACAGGACATCAGAAAGCCTGCTGCAATCCCTGTGAAGAGGTCAAACACAGAAACTGGGCCACGTAATTTGCCATTTGAGAAAACAACAACACGCAAATATGAAGACTCTTTGGACCTCTCCTCATTAGGCAGGGAAACCATTTTGCAGAGGCAGTCTCCCCCTGGGAAAGAGGAGAGGGCAGCGAGAAAGGCAAGTGAACCAACACGAGATTGCCGCCACGATGCGTGACCCCGTGGCAACTGAGTCCCTACGCTCCGCGAAACGCTCCGAGCACACTGCTGCCCACAGGGTATTGTGGGAGAAAGCCAAATACAATGAGGCAGGCAAAAACGAAACAGAACAGCCCACGCAGAAAAAGGAGAGCGAGGGATTTTCCCCTGTGAGGAGATGCCAAGGAGCACTTGGGTCTGGTCAGCCGTTCAGCCAATTTATTCAATCAGCTTAGGCTATCAAGGTGGCAATTGTGTCGCTTTTGTTTCAGGACTGAACTGCTACAGGTCAATCCACCCCAAGCAAACCTGCTTATTTGCTTCATAGATGTTCAACACTTAAAGGTTACTCAGCTGTACAAATGCTGGAAATAGCATGACGGGCACTCACGGCGAGATTCAAGCCACCCGGGACAAACAAGGCTACTGAGCATCAGGACACTGGGTTCCAGCAGATATAGTTACCAACTCCTTCTGTGCCCCAGATAGCTCCAGAAAAAAATATTAAAAAAAAAAAAAAAATAGAAAAGAGGGGAGAGCTTGCAAATACACAGATATCAGCTCACATATTAATACTACTTAACAGTATCCCCCTCCCTTTTCTCATGGAGAGCGGCATTACAAAGAAGAAAGCTGTGCTCTTGGAGACAGCTCCTGCAGAGGACAATGCTGCTCTCAGCTCCCATGAAAAATGAGGGCTCTGGATGTGCTGCCCATGTCTTGGGATACAGCCCAAATGTGAGATGATTCCCTTCTAGCAGCAGCGAAAGATATATACTGTGTAATCAACAGATAGCTAAATCATCCCGTTTAACAGCTCAAACCAAAATGATTTAAAAGACAATATTCGGCGGCTGAAATTCTTCCTGCATAATATTTGTAACGACTGAGACAGCCATAGTTAGACTGGATATCTCGTACTGCTGCTATTCTCATTGTTGTCTTAAACAAAGCTTTTCCTTCAAAAAGCAAAGGAGCTTGGAGAAAACACGTGAAAAGTACATGGTATCCACCACAGGCCATGTGAATCCCTTCAGCAATCTGACATATGGTTGCATCGGGCATTAATAGCAGCAGAGGTACTAACCATTTGGGGAGAATTTCAGAATCCAGAAAGAATCCTGTGACTAACATGACAGGACTCATTTAGGATACTGATATTCCAAATCTGTCAACCTCAGATAACATGGTCAAATTAGAGTGTAACAGATTTCTTTTACATAGGTAAGAAAGAAAAAAAAAAAAATGTAAAAAACAAGTTTATTTTGTCCATCCTTAGAGTAAGTCATTTCCCCTATATTTTTTTTTTTTTTGAAAAAAAAAAAAAAAAGCTAAATATTATAATATAGGTCAGCTAGAGTTCAGTGGAAAAAGAAAAATATCAGGAAAACCATTCCTAATAGAATATTTTTATTTATTTAAACCCGAAGAGAGGAAATTTAGATCTGTCTCAGTTTAGCTGCTCAAATGGAAAGTATATGGCCTTTTTTTCCTGCAACAACCAACCACTGTCAGCTCAGGAGCCAAAAAGGGTATGAGTTTGTGCATCTATTACAAAGCTCTTCCCATTTCCCCTGCCTCCCTTATTCCTATATCTTTATCTCGTCCAGCAACATTGTTTTCTACCCCATCATACTCTCTGGCCATTCTTCCATAACCTCTTGTGCCTTCCCTAGACACCTATATTCCCCATGCACACAATTTTTCTTTCTAGCCTTTATGTTCTGCCACAAACTGCTAGTACTGCTTCCACAGACCAGAGTTTCCTAACTAAAGATGGTTATTGATGTACAGTACTAGTGTTTTAGTGCAGTAGCAGAATCAATAAACTAGGAAATACTGCTTTGTCAGATTTTTCCGGCGCATGCTGGGAAATACTTTTACTGCCTTTGGATGGTCACAGTGCTTTTCTTTAGAGATCACACTGGAGCATGAACTGTGTCTTCCCTGGGAAGAACTGAAGCTCTCCTACCCTCTAGTGACTGTAACAGAATAGAGCACAGGGTTGCAGCTCTGTTTGTCTTTTTTTTTTTTTTTTCCCCTCCTCTTTTAAACAATACTTTAATTTCTCCTAATTCAGTACCGTGCCTTAGCATCTCAATTTTATTTAAAGATGCGAAGGCACAAACCAGAGTCTTGAGAACTGAGAGACCTGCCAATATGGCTTATAGCTAAAGGTCTAAAAACTGCATATATAAAAATTTATTTAAAATGTAATGAGATATAGTGTACAGCTGAAAAAAAAAAAAAAAAAATCAAATGACAGCAACTAAGACAGAAGTTTGGCTATTCTGGACAAAAAGGACCAGAGTTTAAAAACCTGGCTCCCTTTTCTGGAACCCAAAGCCAACCAGCATCAAGAGACAGCTGTGTGTGCTTGCGTGAGAAAGAGGGGGATCAAGCTACACTGATTGAGTGAGGGCATAGTAATTTCCAGAGCTTTAGTTAAAAACTAAAGCACTGAGCTCTTCAATTATTCCATCACTTTCTGTCATACTGCATTCAGGGATGTCTGGCGGCTCTTTGCAAGCGCAGCGGTAAGGGTCTGTGTTATCTCCCTGGAACCAGGGCTCGCCAAGCAGCCAGCCAGCTCCAAGAGCTGTTCTTTGCACTTCTTCTATTTACAAAAATATACTTGCTGGCACAATACCTGCGAGGGTTGGCTCCTCTACTTACCACACCAGAGTTATGAGGAATAAAACAAGAGGAGGTTAATTATTCAATTTATTTACGCACAAACCAATAGTTATATAGGGAAAATATCAAGATGCATACGTGTTCTCATAAGAGCCAAATTTTGCTTTTCAGAAAGTTAGACTGTATGGCTCTCAAGCTGGGTACTAGGCCTTGCAGTTTCTATATCATTGTTATTTACTCAATAGCAAATTAAAGCTTTACAGAACAAATAAAAAGCCACAGTCTGTTTCCCGAACAAGATTAAAAACTAATGCAAAAATGGGACAATGCAATGATATAAAAGTAATGGCAGTCTGCAGGGCTACTACGGAAGACCAAGGAAAGCAAATTCTGTAGATATGTAGCAACACAAATCCTTGAAATCATGTTACATTGCTCATAATGAAAACTGCCTACTTGTTCTCCATCCCAAAAACAAAAGGGATTTCAAAACCCACAGGAACAACTAGAAAAAATGCTGTCTCACAAATTTCTCCAGTGGCAAGAGACAGCCTAAACAATTCAGCTAAGAATCAGAAGACCCATTGTCAACACCAATATCTACCTATCCATAAATCAATTTACAGTTTTTGTTATTGCTGAATTTATACGGACGTTTTCTTAGTACAGACTGTGTCTTTCTACAACTCTTTACTGAATGAGGTCTCACTCTTGATCACTGATAGATGCTACCATAGGACATGGTAAGAAAGCAGTGGCAATTTCTCAACACATTCAAAAATCAAAAATCTAAAGATAATCACAACTCCTGCACTTAGGTAGAATCTACACTTCAAATTTTTTATACTTTTGCAGCTTTTTTCAGAGGAGGGCACAAAGACTTGGGAGTGGACTTTTTGAAGAGAAAAAATTATGAATTACCTTGGACGAAGATCGTTTCTTCCGATTTGACCATCTCTGTTCAGGAGTCCCCACCATTGTAACATAGAGAACCCACGAAGGGGAAAGCAGAGGAGGAATAAAATAGGGAAAGTTATTTAGCAAAATAATTCAAACATTAGCTTATAAAATGAGTTAGAAAAGCTTAGAAGGGAGTTGGATCTACTACTGCATTCATTTAACTCCCTCCCTCATGGCACATGACACAAAAAAAAAAAAAAAAAAAAAAAAAAAAAAAAAAAAAAATCAGAGGGACCCAGAACCATTAGGAAGAAACATGGATTATAGTTCTGGTGCCATCTGGTTCTACAGTAAGCTAGTTTAAAAAAATCATCTTGCTGTTAAGTGCTAATGTGGACAGAGACATTTCACTATTCTGATTCCACTGGAAATGGCTGAGCAATTTGCATTTAAAATACAAGGGCTTAAAACATCATCTTTAAAAAAATTACAGTGTGCACCAACTCTTCTATCAACTGCATTCTGAATGTTAAGCAAGCACCCAAGAGTACCAAAAGCCACTACTTTAAACCCATTTATTTTCTGTCTCATTGGTTAAGTCCACTTTAGCCCATGCCTTCCTAAAAATCCCAGAAGAATTCCTGAGGTTCTTTTGGCTAACATAAAGATACCATCTTTGTTTCACCCCTTCCAGCAATCTGATAGCATTTGCCAACAGCATTGTCCTGTAAAAGTTAGCTGGTGAATTCATATCCAAGATTGAAGCCATCTCATAACATAGTGATATAACTATAACAACTGTGTTTTGATGTCTTTAAGTTTTTTAATAATCACAGACTAAGGTAGAAGTAACTTTACAATTATCTTTAAATTAATGCAGTGGATAATTTTACAGTTTTCAGAAGAGACAATTTGAAAAATAAATACTGAACAGCAGACATCCCATGTTAACTTTACCACCTTTAAACATTTACATTTCTAGAAATAAACCTATTCAGACAAATTCCATACCTATAATTCAATAATGTGTTGTAAACAGCAACTTTCACAGTAGACTATACAGAAGACTGCAGAAAGATTTTCTCTTTACATATTTATGTCACATATTTAAAATTGGTCTGGCTTGAAAAACAGATCTAAGAAAATGCCTACTCTTGGCTTTTCCCCATGCCTTGTAAAGCTGCTGCATGGACAGTAGCAGGATGGGCTGACCAGGCTTGCTCCACACTGTTTAGAACAGTGGTAGCAATCTTAGAAAATTATAACAAAAACAAATAAAAACAAAACTAACAAAAACAACACATGCACAACTTAATTTAAAAACTATCAGCCTTGTGTTGTTCAGAGTCTCCAACCAACTGTTGTTTGTTTGTTTGTTTTTTTTTGGTGTTTCTAGCATCACCAAAAGTTGCACCGTATTTCTGCATCAGGAGTGAAGTTCAGCTGAACTCAGTAGCAAAATTCGGGTTTTTACAAGAAATCTCTTCCTCAGCCAGTGTGCTTCTCTGCAGGACTGTTAGAGTTTAAATCTTAACATTAAATCAGTGTTTTAAGATTTCACAAAAATGTATGTTTCATCAGCATGATAAGAAAAAAATTAAGAATCACATTCAAATTATTGGGTTCTTTGTAGGTTATAAAATCTAAGTGTCTGGGTGAAAATCAGAAAACAGTATGCCCTGAAATGGCAATTAAAGCAGGTACAGTTCACACATTCACTTTAGCAACTTGCCTATTGCAGTCAAAGTTAACATGTACACGATACATGGAAAGCATTGCCACAGAGCACTTTGCAACTACAAGACAAAAGCATTCAGCTACAGATGTCTAAGCACCTTTTACCCAGTTAAATATGTGTTTTTAAGAAAAAAAAAAAAAAAAAAAAAAAGCTATGATCTGTCTCGATTTCAGTATAGAGTCTCTGAAGATGAAAATAAAGGTGGCATTTCCCAGTAAATCAGATTATTCCAGCTCTTTTTTTTTTTCACCTCAACACATTTCAGCTATAAATTTGATTTCCTAAGCCACTTACATTATTTCTCTTGAAGTCTCCTTGCTTTACTGCTAGACTCAAGTTTAATACAATCACTCCCATGTCATCTTCTAAACTGTTGGGATCTTCCAATTTTAAAACCTGTTCAGTAGTTCTAAAAAAAAAAAAGAGAGAGAAAAAGCATTTGTTGACTTCAGTTAACTCGAGTTCATTACTAAAGGTCACACTGAGCTGTGCAAATTTCAGCCTCTTGTCTGAAATTCCCAACACTGAGTTTAAATATTAAAGGGAGAAGTCTGGAGGGTTTCCCCCTTAGTTCTGATAAAATACACAACCTTTTAAATAACACAGCCTATCATGTTATTATGTTATTATCTGCATTTCTCCAGATGTGGATACATGCTGAATTAAGTTACTGCTTCCTCTACTTCACGGGGAAAAAGAATGACAGGGAAACTCATCCAAGTGAATTTTCTAGCTGGGATTTGACTCACAAGATCTGTATTCTGCTTTACTGCCACATGCATTTCGTCTCCCTCCGTGACTCAGTTACCTCACTGAAAAGAGGCTGGTATTTACCTGGTGGCACTGTCTCACAGACAAATTCATTAATGTTTCTGGAAACTCGGATACAACAGCCGTGGGAGCTATAATATATCCGCACAGGGAGAACTCATTTTCCCCCACCAAAAAAGTCACACAGTGAGTGAGTATAAAAGAGAGAAATAAAACTTGAATTCCTGGCTTCCAGCTCCACATTCAGACCAAGCAGCAGTAGACAAAAGGCGAAGGGTTTGCCTCTGCACTAAATCAGGGCCAGATGCCGCTGCAGCAGGGATGGATGGAGGGGGGGGGGGGTGTTGGAAATGGGGGAGCTCACAGGCAGCAAGGCAAAGCATTCCCCTGTTGAATTATCTGCAGAAAAAACACACCCCACCCTACCTGGGGCTAATAGGGGGTCTCAGCTTTCTTCTCCCCTTCTTCTGCCATAAATCCACCTCTGTAGATAATTCTAGTGCAGCTTTCCATAAACAATATTGTATATACAAACACTTGTCCTTATTACTAGATACGAAAAGAAAAGTGTGCCTTCTTCTGAGCTGGGCTCCATCCAGTTTGGGTTGGATTCCGTACATAATGCCGGATAAAAGCATGCCTATGTGGGATTTATCTGAAGCTATTTCTCATGTTTTAAATGTGCTCCCCACCCTTCAGTCAGAATAAGTTTTCATGAATAGATGAATTCCAAGCTATAGCAAAAGCATTTCATTTCTTTGTTATGCTTCTCAATTAAGCTGCAATAACATTTAACTAAATAAACATATTACCTATTGAGTTCAAGTTCAGTGAGTGCTACGAATGCCGAACCCATGAAGTCAGAAGATGTTAAGTCTCGATCATACACCTGGTGGCAAAATAAAATATTTATAATTTTCACATCATAAGCCAGTTTTAGCCTGGATGATAAAAGAACAGATATTTTAAGGCCTTTATGATCAAAGCTTAAATATAATTCAGGGATAATTTTCCATCTCCCTGCTTTAATTTGTATTTTTAACTAAATATTTAAACAGTGTTTTGAAAGTGTCTTCTTAATATTATGTAAACAGAGACGTGTGCTGCTACAGATTGTGCCTGTTCCTTTATGCTCTCTGCAACAGAATGATGAAATGCTGCACAAAATCAGGTACTTCTTGCTACAGATGTTTTAGCAATTAGTGCTCACAACTGGTAGCTTGCAGTTCTGGTAACTGTAACGTTACTCATAATGAGAAAAGGCTTTGCTACTTGTCACGGCTGCATCCCAGGTAATAATTCTGTTCAACCCTGCCAAATTACACTCCTAAAACGTGCTTATGAAACCACTATTGATTTCACTAAGCTCGCACAAGCACAGTAAGTTAGAGCAGAATTTAGCTCTATAGTCTTAAACATATCCAGGCAAGGAATTTTATTTCAACTTGGGTTTTCATAGAATGAAAGCAAAACATGCAAGTAAAATCTGGAAAAGACATATGTGCATTTTAATTTGAAATTGCTCAAACTCTTCAACTGGATCGTGTTTTATGTTATCCTACTACAGTGAATAAAAAATCATTATGGTTTTAAAGTAGAAAACAATTGCTTAAAAGAGTACTTACCTATCTTTCAAAAATTTAAAACCCAAACTTACCTTGATCCAGAGTTTTTGATCAAGGGTCTGTACAGGCAGCACTACAGTCTCATCCCAAACTGGGTTTAGGTTCTTGTAGACTACCTTACTTTTGTATAGAGTTTTCCCATTTAATTTAAATTTCACATATGGGTCACTTGTACCTGTGATAATTAATAAGAAATAGATTAGCACTGCCCCCATGTAAACCCATAATCGTAAAATATAATTTAATAAAACCATAAACAACAATAAATTACAGTGAGTTTTTAATATACATGTGTATGCATAATTACATATATAAAAATTTCTAGTTCATACGGAAACCAATTGAACATAACCAAAAGGCTGTTTGAGAGGGGGTAACAAAATCTTCAGTTTACTCGATCTATGCCGTGTTACTCTTAAAGAATGTTAATTATTCTTTAGTAACTTAGTTAACATTTTAATTTGGGTACAAAGCAAACAAGGATGAAGAAATATTTACAGGGCAACTAGCAGAAGAGTGAAAGAGAAAATGTGATCCTGTGACTACAAACATATGAATAGACCAACACTAAAAAGCATTGTAACTTTGGATAGGAGCTCCAAGGAAATCAGCAACAATAGCTAAAATGCTCATCAGGATTTCATCACTGGTGTCATTTGCCAATTTACTTAAATCTGAATTGGAAGTTTCACTGAAAAAATACTGGCATTGTTCGGTAAAACCATACACAGAACAGACTCCGTAAAGAAAACAAATAACATTCAGGTAACATTTAAAAATCCAAACAACACATTTTGCCATGGCAATAGCATTCAATATTTTTATGGAACAGATGCCCACAGACAGACCATGGGGCTCAAGCCACTCTGCAGCAATAGACAGACTTGCAGCTGTCAAAGGAAAACAGAAGAGGGAATCAACTTTTTATTATTATTATTATTATACCAATGGCATCTGCACTAACACCAATCACTGCATAAGACTCCAAAAAAAAAAAAAAAAAAAAAAAAAAGGAATGAGGTACACAAAGCATTTCACTAGATAGTTGGTTTAGACTTCACAGAAGTCTCAGACTGCCACTAACTGAAAAAGTAAAATTGAGGTCTAGCAGCACATACAATTAACTGATCCCAGGTGCTTCTTATCTGTCACATTCAGTATTGCCGGTACTGTAACTTACATTCAAAATTCTACTTCCCTGTTAACAGTTCAATTTCATTAGAAGAATCACAGCTAACCCAACAGATATATCCAGACCAGGCACTGCATGCTTCCAACATGGCCATCACTGCAAGTAGCACATTTTAAGGTGCTTATGGCAGAAGAAAAACTCCTCCACCAGACTTCACAAGTTCAGAAATAAACTGATTGTGTCCCCCCACAGGTACCCATGGAGCTACTGGTGACAAATGGGCAGCAGTTTGGAATGACCCAGTGCAAGACTAATACTCAGTCTTGTCGGTAATTTGGTGAAACAGTGAAAACACAAAAACTCCACATTCAAATATTCAAGGCTCTGATCAGTGCTATGTAAAGAAAAACTTGAGAAAAAATAGCTATGTGTTAGCATCTATTTGGAATTGAACAGTACTGTGAAGAATTATGTGCCTGGGACATATGGAGTTATTTTTAAGAACTGCAGAAAGTTTTATTCTACTTTCTTTTCAGAAGTGTTTCATTCACAGAAGGAAAATATTGATTGGATTTCAATTACTAACTACATCTGATCCTTTTTTAAATAGTTATTGCCAAAATCAACCTCTTTATTAATGTGAAAAATGCTGCAAACTTTAAAGAAATTTCTTTCCTGTCTTCTCTTAAAGATGAAAACAATAAATCCAAGGAAGTCAGAGATCGGTTTCTTAATGGTTTTTTAATGGGTTAGGACTAGACCTTTCAGTAGAATACTTATCTAAACTATGATTACGCTTTTGCATAAAACACACCACTTGAAAACAGCACATTTTACACAATGAATGGGAACAGAAAGGTAAGACATATTCCCACGATAGGGGCAGTAGCCCTCAGATGATGCAGAAGCTGAGAAATGACAGCATTGAGATCTTTGATGTTCTCCCAGCTCCAAAGATCCCAGCTCCCTTCTCCTTTAAAAAGGGAAGAGGACTGACTATTATTTACAGGACAAGCAGGAGCAAACTGAATGTTCAGAAATAACACCAGCAATAATAATGTCCAGAACAGAATCTATTCTGTGCATTAAATGGTAACCAGCCCAGATATGGAAAGCAGGTGTAGGAACTAAAAAATGAAGATGGTGCTGGAGGCAGGCAGTCTGTGGCCATAACAGACTGTGTTTTGGCACAGAAAACCCATAAGCAAGGACAAAACCTGAAAAGATAGAGAGAGAAAGAAAACAACCAACAAGTTCACTATTTGCAAGTACAAAACTCTGAGCCCTTTCTCTGAGGATGGGAAGCAAGAGGACCATATCTGAGTAAGCATCCCAATCGCATTATTGCCCTGAAAGCTATCCAGGTTGTTAATAAAGGGAAAAATAAGAAGAGGGGGAAAGGCTCCCTAGAACTGTTTGTGTGAATCAGGCTTTAGCAATTTTCCTTTTTCTTTTTTTTATAAATACATACAGATATATATATATATATATATATATATATATATATATATATAAAGCAAAAGAATATATATATCTATATAACAGTGGGGAAAAAGCTATAATAAAAAGAGGCCTTTAATTAAATAAGATTGCCACTGTGGGATCAGGCCTTCATGCTTGTCAGCTTACTCTCAAAATAAACATCTCAAAGCCAGGCCTCAGTGGTGTCACTTACTTGGGCAAGGCACGACGGGTAATCCCTCGCGATCTTGACAGCTACATAATGTTCAAACTCCTTCACGGGTGAACGGCGGCACTCGCGCGAAAGAAAATATTAATGCCGGGAATTAATAGAAAAAGGGATGATGGTTTACAAAAGCCAAACAAGGAAGAAGTGTCAAGTTAGTACCACGTTAATTGTTAGGGAAAATAATTGCGAGCGGGCGCGGGTTGCGGCGGTGCTCGGCTGTCGGGCTGTCAGAGGGGTAACATCTCAACTAGGCAGGCAGGGGAACGGGGCCGGCGGCATGGGAGTGCAGCTCCGACATCCTACAAATGATGGGCTGACACCTCCGCACTGGCAGACAGATGGACTTTAACCTCTGAGGCAGCAGCTGGGAGCAAACCAGGGCTCAGCAGCGTTTGCTCAGGTGGACCCGGGTGGCAAGGAGAGAAAAAGCGAGCTGGGCACTGGGGCTGGATAGAGAAGGGACACAGCACTGAAGCCCCTTTTCAGGCTTTCAAGGTTTCTCCCACACTGCATTGACAAAGTTCCTGTACCTCCTGGTGTCGCTGCACCCATCTCTTAGATGCCCCAGATTGCTTTCAGGTGATCAGAGTAGGTTAAAAGGAGACAGGGAATGAGAAATAAGGCAGGTGGACCAGCCCCACCTGGCAGGATGAACAGCACAGATTGCAAATTATTATTAACAGTATTTGAGTTCAAGGCTTGAAGCTATTAGATGGTTTAAATACTATTTATTAGGGACAATCTACAGTGTAACCAAAACAGAATAGCTTTTCCAAAGTGACTAGAGATTTTAGATATTAATTAGTCTGAAAAAGGACGTGTTTCATTTTCTTTTAGACACTGCAGGTGCTTGAGAATTTTCTGAAGCCAGACCATTAGGAAAAATTTCAGCAGCACCCTCCTAGCAAAAGCAACCAAGTCAACAACTTGTAAGCACTCGCACCCAGGGGTGCGCTGCAATGCAGGTTCTGAACCTGCCCATCTCAACCACCTCAGCTGCAGTCACAAGTCAGGGGGGTAACATGAGAACAATCCTGCTTGGAAGCAGTTGACAATTTAGACCCAGACAAACATTCTTCTGGTGCATAAAGCAAGGTGAGATGTTTTGAGGTGAACTCAAATATTATGCAACAACAAGAAGGTTGTTAAACAGTTAACTATATATGCATGTGTTAGATGATCTGCTTTTTAATCTAAAATCCAGTAAGAGTAAAAAAAAAAATCCTTTCATCAGCTGAATCAGTTTTCTCATTGGAGAATTGGAGAAACATGCATCTCAACAGTGATACTCCCCTGAATTAATTTCCATAATATCTATTTTGCCTCTTTTTTTTCTTCCACTAACACTTACAAGCTATGAGTGCAGGCAGACCAAGCCTCAGCTAAAATCTGAGCAAGCTTCAGTGACCAAAAGTTGCTGAGACACAGCATCAGGACAGGTCTTAGCAGCCCAAGAAACTGTTAATGGTGTTTTTAAATGGATACTGCTGCCCTCTAGCAGCAACCAAGAGATGTACCACATCAGCAGTGTTTAATAATACTGCACACTTGCTTCATAATTACAAGAAAAACACCAGACCCGATATGATTTCAAACCACACTCCATTTTATAGGAGTAAACTTACTGGAAATACAGCATATGAAACAAGTCCTGTTACATAAATAAAAAAATTACCACCTAGTCGCCTTAAAATCCTGAAAGCTCAAAGCAAGGGCAGTATGAAACATAACCTAGACCATCTTAAGTTTCAGTTAAAATCCTGTATTTGAATCTGAAAAAGGAAATGAAGGATTTATTTTATATGCACATAAAGAATGTATTTCTTAAAATCTTCCTAGAAATAGAATTACTGGAGTTATTTACAACGAGAAGTAAAAGACATTTTATAATGGAACACACACTTTTCTTCTTAAGTGGA
Source organism: Aythya fuligula (assembly GCF_009819795.1). Classification (NCBI taxonomy): domain Eukaryota; kingdom Metazoa; phylum Chordata; class Aves; order Anseriformes; family Anatidae; genus Aythya; species Aythya fuligula. The sequence continues at coordinate 15,958,003 of NC_045569.1, read as the reverse complement.
AAACCACTATCCTTGCAAAGATCAAGGCTTAAAGAGGAAACCAGAAAAAAAGTAATCTGATGGCAGGAAATCCAGGTAATTTTGGAAAGTTTTGTGCACAGCAAGATTACGCAACCAGATGGAAATGAAACATTTCTTGGAAACAAGCATCACCAATAGGCTCCTAGGGAAAATAAACCAAAAAAACTTGACCAAAGACATATGAGGAACACACACAAACCCTCAGCTGAGGAGAAAAAAATAAGAAAAAGTGCCAGACATTTCAGAAATGGTGACTGAAATTAAACCAACAAAACAAACAAGATCCTAACAAAACGACATTTGGGACACAATGACAGCAAGAATAGATAGCTTATGACAAAGGGTAGATCAAACATGGAGCACAGGAGGGTGCAAGGACACAGCAGAAGCCACTTTTACATTACTAGTGAGCACCAAGGGCCTTTGGCATAAGTAGTTGCATCTTCTTGTATTTGTATTCTATGGCTTTATAAAAGCTCCTTGTAGGAGCCCCAAGACCCAGCGTGAGCTGTCAGGGAAGGCAGCTGCCCCTGAGAGTCAGCTTTCATGACAGAGATATTGTCATGACACAGAGATTGAACCATTTAAGAAATCTGTTATCTAAATTAGATACCTACCAAATAAAAGACCTGGTCTCTGGGCTTTACCTATTCTTTACCAGTGCTACCATCCTTATGTTTCTTAATCTAACGTTTATGTTACCAAAGGTGAGGGGCACATTTTGGAATCATTGCTTTTGTTCTAACTTGACCCATTTTCTTGAGGTTCCCCCATCTTTGCGCTTTCCTTTCCCAAGGGCAGTTGAGGAGGGAGGCTTGCAAGGACTGCCATGCAGAGGCAAAGTTTCAGCCACCCGCTGTATTCAAAGAAACTGAATTTGGAGCAGAGCAACAACTGCAGCACAAGCTGTTGTACACAGAGCTATACAGAATCCAGAAAACATCAAAATAAGTACCCAAAACCATCCAAATTCTTCGCATTTGTAAATTAGTCATGATTATGCCTTTCAAAAAGAAGTGTGAAAAGTTGCCTAATACATCTGAATAATTAATAAATCTGAAGAGCTAATGATCTAATTGCAGATACCCTGAAAACAGAGAAAGTCTAAATTAATCAGCATGTTTGCAGGGAGCGATTCAGCCTAATTGCTCTGAGCATTTGCTTTCCAAACAATGGATTTATTCTGTGTAAGCTGACAAATGCCCAGCCCAGTGCAAACCCATCCTCGCCTCCGGCACTTTGCTACCACTGTGGACCAAGGCAGGAGACAGTCCAGAGATACAGAGGGTGCAGGTCTACAGCAGGATGTTGGTGCTTGCTGTTCTGTCCCCTTTCTTTCCATTTAATTTGCCCTAGGGAGACTGCATTTTTGCATAGTTCCCAGTGGTGGTAAATGCTGCCCATGTAGCAGAGCAGCACAGCCTCTGCTGGCTCGGGGAGTCTTACAGAACCCACTGACTATCAAGTGGTTGGTGTTAGAAGTGAGAGCAGCTGCTGACATGCTCTGACTGGGGGTGATGGGATACATCCAGCCAGGAGACAGCTCCTTCTGAGCTCCTGCAACTCACCCTGCTCCTCACATGCATGTTTTCCATGTTCTGCTGCCTGGATCATGAGAGAAAGAAAAAAGAGCAAAACCCAAGTGCAGCAGCAGGAGGTGACAAGGGAATCCTTGTCGATAGGAAGAAATAGAAAAGGACAGAGACAGGGTACAAAGAACTTGTAAAAAAAAAGAAAAAAGAAAAAAATCTAGGAAACGCAAGCGTATGAATACATATATATATCTCAGGTTGGAGCAATACAGCCAAAGAAAAAAAAAATAAGAACCACAAACACTCACAAGCTGACATCACATCCAAGAAATCTATTTCTCATAACCACAGTGGCTAACAGAGCAAAACATGCACTCAATACTTCAGAGGAGCAGGATTTAGAAACATGAGGAGCTTCTCACCCTTAAAGGCCCCCAGAACAGTTTGTTTTCTTATACCAGCAGTATAGCTGGGTTTGCCAACTGAAGGAAGGTAACACCTCTGTGCGACTGTGGCATCACACTCCTGCTTAGTGTCACTGTCACTGTTCTGGAAAGGTGATTCTTACAGGCAGCAGCAGGCACAGTCAGAGCATCTTGTGGCCATAAGGGACCAGGACATTTCAGGTTTCATTAGACTGACTCATACAAACTGACATCACTGTGTCCAAGGAAAGTGAACCAGCAAGTAGAATTGTGCTCCATCCACTCCCAGTTCAAAGCACGTAGAGCTGGAAGTTGTGAGCTTCATTAAAAAGACTCAAAAATGGCAGGAAACCACAAAGGGCATAACAAAATGGCATCACTTAACACTGGTGACTATGAATGTTTCACATTTCCTTGAGGCCAAATAAGATACACAATTTTTCTCTCTCCTGCAGAACTACCAGTGTTCCACAGATGGACGGTTCACTAAAAAACATTTCTGCTTTCTATCCACGGTATTAAAACTGCAGAGGTCAGAAACTCCTCAACAACCATGTTGTTCCGTGTTATCTAATAACAGTAATACTATACAAAGTATACAGAAAGCTAAATGTTGGGTTTGGGTTGGTACACACAGACAGAACCACAACCTTCAGTGTTTTGTTCATCAGTTATAAATATGGGAGGACCCACACACCACCTAACATTAGGCACCCAATGTACATGCAGGCGATGTGACTGCCACTTGCTAATTGTCTGCTTTGGCAGTTTTAATGTATGAACTGTATCCCAAAAAGCACCAGAAAGAAGCAAATAAACCAGACTCCAAGCAAGCTTGAGTCCAATGACCCATGGGTAACACCTCTGCCACCCTGCATCCCCAAGAGGGGGCACAGCAATGTTGACCTGGGGAGGGATTTTTTTTTTTTTTTTGGAGCCTCTCCCATGTCAGTAGAACAGAGATGCTGTTCTACAGCACTACGCTTCCTTGGCTTGGGTACAGACAGACAGACAAAAAAAAAAATAATAAAAAAAAAAATAGAAAAGACAAAAGGTGAAGAAAAAAAAAGTAGTAAAAATTAGGTTAACAGATAATAAAGGTAAAGAGTAAGAATAATATGGTAAAGCAAAGGAGAAATTTGAACTATACCAAAAAGAACACGTCCCAGAAAGAGCAGTACATAGTGGGTGAAAATTCAGAAGAATATCTGGAAGGCTTGGGAAAAGTGAAGTCACCTGCTAAGTCTTACAGTCAGTCTGGGGTTATCAGAACTATTCATCTTTACAGAGAAATGTAATTAAAGCCTGTTTAATAACTTAAGTGTATAACGAGTAAATTTAGCCATGTGGATTTGCTGATTAGAACCAAGACGACTTTCCAGCAACTATACTGGTGGCCGAAATATTTCCCCTCTGTTAAACACCACAGATTGATAGATACATACACGCACGTACGTATATAAACACAAATGCACAATGCAACTGAAGCTGGAAATTGCCACCAGAGGGCAGCAAGGACCCGCTGTGCTGGGCTTTTCTTCCCTTAGAGCTCTCCAGCATTCCCCAACAGCCCTCAGCCAGGGAGATTGAAAGGAACTGGCAGTAAATTAAAATTAAGGGGAAAAGTGCATGCATGAGAAATGGGTAGGGCACCACGTAAGTGTTTTTTTTGTTTTGTTTTGGTTTGGTTTTTTTTTGTTTGTTTGTTTTGTTTTGTTTTTTTGAGTAAATACAGAGCTTCCCCAGAATGCAAACTGATGGTTCTGATGACTTCTTTGAGACATCTTTTTTTGGAGAAAATGCTGTTAATCATTAATAAATATTAAAATTTAGGAAATTTAGAAAACTTATGGTAAATCTGATTTAAACCAGCAATACTGGTATACACTCTTCACTCAGGCTCTGTGTTTTAAATTTGATCTTTTTGTTATTTAGGGTGTAACATACTCCACAGAGACAGAAGATTTGAAGTTAGCGTCCATCACTGACCAGACAAGCAGTTACCACCAGTATGACCACCGTATGTGGATAAAAACAGCACAGTGCTACTGTACTCCTACATATGAATGTTGAGACTCTACTGCCACTGCGACCTACCTAAGCATCTTTGCAGCTACTCACACGAGGCTAACCAGTGGATGCTTACCCCTCCAATATGCACAATAAAACACAGGACCAGGAACTCGACATTTACCCCCTGCATAGTTCCAGAGCAGCTCATTACACAAAATAAATAAATAAATAAATAGATAAATAAATAGATAAATAAATAGATAAATAAATGGGGAAGAGGGTTTGAAGCCCACTCCCAGCTGTGTCAGACAGCATTGCCTGGTTAGCTCTGGGGGTTTCCTGTTCCCAGAACATGAATGAGCACGACTTGGCCTCTGGCCCTAGCCACAGCCAGACTCCTAGGATACACTGGCTGCAGCCAATATGTTCCTGTATTCAAATTATTTGGAGTAGGCTAGTACACTCCAGAGCAGCGGCTGTATCTGGTGTCACAGCGGGTGAGAGGAGGGAAGTTGCATTTGCCTGACCCACAAGCTTTCTGTGAGGTTCTCATACTGACTTTGCTCATCTCTCCAACTTCCCACTTCTAAAAGCACGATGCAAAAACCACAGTGGCTGCAGTTCAGGCTTACGTGTCTCACAAAGACCTTATGTAACCAGCAGGACAAAGACCTATAAGGATGCCATCAGGGCATCACCACTATGCTTTTCTGAAGGTACTACCACCACAACACAACTGTGCCTGAAGAATTATCATTAAAAAACTATTTTCCCACTTCACCACAAAGTCTTTGAAAAAAAGCAGGAATTTTATTGAATGATTTACCACCTCACATACTCAGTCTTCTAAATGAACAGTCATTTGCCACAGAAAGTGACAGACCCATCAAACTGATTTTTTCCCCTTATGCTGTTTCACTTTGTTGCACAATGCTTCATTAAGACAAGCATTTGCTTTCTTATGCAAGAAAACACAGCCTAGAGCAAACTATGTGTTCTGTCCTCTATAGAAATACTGCTCTGCTGGAATCACTCATTTATAACATCTCTTCCATGGAAGCAGCTGGATATGTCCTGGCTTGTGCAGCTTGCTAGGATATCTGATGAACTGCTACGCTGTCAGGAAGTACATGCTTCTGTTTAAAGAGTGATGATCTTAATCTAAGTATTCATTCACTACTTCCAAAAGCTAGGAAGAAAAAGCAGCATATGCTTGGCCAAGAGTTACTGTTTGGTGAAGACATGAAAAACCAACATGGAAAAAGTTAACTGAGATAATAAAAGATGGAAATCCCCAAAACAAGCACCGCATGTGAAGGCTTATAAATCCATACAGGTCCTTCCAGATGCAAACCTTGAATGCAAGGCTAATTCAAGCTGATTTTCTTTAAACTGTAGTTATTTTTCAGTATGGCTTTATTCTCTTATTCTCTTCTTTTTTTGATACACTTTTTTTTCCTTTTGAATTCTGTCCTCTTAAGTTTTATTAAGTTGTGTTTGAAATTCATGAAAGGGGCCTTGACTTACACCCACTCTTCCCACAGTTTCCCTTTTATTAAATTTTTTTACCGATAACCTAAAGCTCTCCTAGAACAGCTATTTTATTTATCACATTTCAAATTATTCCTTTTTTTAAAAAAAAAAAATAGATTAGAATCTCTGAAGATTAATGACTGCAGTTCTTGAATAGATACAGATGCTAAGTACAATAAGGGAGGGGTTTTGCAGCTGTGCAATCAGGAAGGAGCAGCAAACACAGGGCAGCTCCCTCCCCTGTGTATCTAAGGTGGATAAACCCAGGTGTTGATTGCTCTGACCTGGACACAAGTCAATGACTTATTGCATCAGAGATAAGAAAAGATGTTGATGGCACAAAGTGCTGCCAAACTCCCGTCAGTGAAAGCAGAGTCCTGCAACCCAAAGGGAAGCAGCTGAAAGGTGTGGCTCACCACAACGATCTCTGATAACCAGGTTCCGGCCTTCTTTCAGGTGAATGGTCAGGAGGTAAGCAAAGGGGCTAGGCAAGTCATTCAAACAATCACTTCCTTCTTCTACAGCCTAAGGAGAACAAAGAAATCAGTCACCACTACATGCCTCCCCAAGCAGACACGTGAACAGAGCAGGTGTTTTCTTGGTACTGCAGAGGTGAAGTTCACAGGCCTTTTTTCTTTGGGCAATCTTTTACAGTGCACTTGTCAGAAAAAAGAAAAGAAGATGTCTGAGACTGCTTCCTTACATAAATAACTAATCATCATTGTCAGATAAACTCACAAAACCAAGGGTAACAAAAGGAGGGCTACAACTGATAATCAGTTATAATAGTAAAGGTCATAAATGCACAGACAGGCTTTCTAAATCCTAGCATTTCTTTTTTTTTTTCTTTTTTTTCTAGCTGCTTATTCCTTGTGCATTCACATTTATCTGCTGAAATCATGAAAAATACAAATTTCATAAAATTACTGAGTGGAATATTTCTTTATACAGGTTTAGAAGACATGAAAGCAGCATTAGACAAAGCATTCTTGTTCAGAGTTTCTGCCAGGGTTACCTCCCACATCACCACCATCCAGATGGCATATTTGGTGAGGGCAAAGGTAATGAAGTTTGCCTAGAATAAGCAAATACACTTTACATGAGGATTGCATGTCAATAACTGCCAATGCCTTTTTGCACTGTTGTAAAACTGGATTGTTGTCATGTTAGTTAAACCCTACATTCATAGTAAGGTAGTTGCAGTCTCTATTTTAATTCAATTTATTCCTGAGATACTGAGTATTTGTGCTGATGTTTTCATCAGTTAGCACTGCCAACAGAAATTATAGAATACTTTACAAAAGCAGGACATGCCAATCTATTTAAAATATTCAAACCTGCCTTGCATGACCGCCAAAAAAATGCCCCAAAAATACCATGCCGGAAAAACCTATAGGAAGCTTCACATGCTTTTTTTTTTTTTTTTTTTTTTTAAACCTGTAAGGAGCAAATCAGCAAAGAACCCAAACCTAAAATTAATTGTGCTTCCCCTAAACAGTCTGACAAAGATTCAAAATACTTTAAAGTAATAGGACGTACCATCTGATCATCGAAAAATTGAGACGATATGGAAGAGTCTAAATCTATTCCTCCACAAGAGTCCTATCAAAAAAATAGAAAGAGTTAGACAATAGTAATAAAAGTAACATAGTAATAGGTAATAGTAATAATATAGTAATAGGTAACAGTAACATAGTAATACACGGTGCCTTCATTGCTGAAGGTCCTTTCCAAAACTCCCCTGATGCCCAATGGTTATTCCATCTGGTGACTTATCAGTTGCAATGCTGACCCTTACTCCTGGGCAGAATTACAGTTGTTGAATCTCCAAGTTTCCTCGCTACAATTAAAATAAATAAATAAATAAATAAAAATCCAGAAGTGGTGGCAGCAGCAGCAACAACCTGAGTTTGGAGAGTGGGTGGCACTCTCACATCACTGCAATTTCTCCTTCGTTGCCCGAAAGTTAAGGCCCAAGAGAAGGTTGTTGTTTTTTGTTTTTTGTTTTGTTTTGTTTTGCAAAACCTTGTTTTGTGTTTTAATTCAGATCTCTTAAACTTTCAGTGGGGAGAGAAGGTTTCATGCTAATATTTTAGTGTAAGTTATGCTCCAGTAACTCATACAAACGTACACACAATGTGTGTAATTCCATGGGGCACATTTGCAAAGTTCAGAGGGAAAAAAAAAAAAAAATTAGAACCAAATGTCAAAGGGAAAAAGGAGGGAAAAAAAGGATAGTGGACATTTACTTCCCTACATTCTGTAGTAACTGGAAAGACCAAAAATTGTTATCAAGTCTCTAGCACATCAGAGGAAGTCAAACATTTCTTCCTAAAGACTAACTCATTCAAAAACTTGAGGCTATAGTGACGCAGTGTCTAGACTGTCTGGACACACAGAAGGGATTCATTCAGTGGCCAGGACACTGCTGCTGACGCTATTTTGACTGCCAGGACAGTCTATGATGATCACTTACACTGAAGAGGACCTATGTGCACATGCAACTCTTTGGTCTAATGCAGGACAATCACAGCCTATTCAAATACCAAGATTTATTCTAATAACAACCTCACTCTACAGAAATGCACACAAGGTGAAATTTGATCCCCATGTGAAAATGTTATTTCGTGCAGTGTGGTAACATCCAAATCTCTTAGATGAGAGCTGCATTGTGTTGAGCACCATACAAACAACAACAAAAAAATAAATAAATAAAAAGAAGCAGTTCCTGCATCACAGATCATAAATCTTAGAGATATTGATATGCTGAAATAAATATAAATAAGCTTCTGTGTAATTATTCTTCCCCTCCTCTTCCCATATACATATATTACATATCAGGAAATACAGTAATCCAGCACTGCAAGTAAAATTTTACTTGCATGACAGACAAAATTTAACATTATGGTTCCCACAGTAATCGTAACTTGGCCACCTTGCAAAAACACATTAAAAGTAGAAATATTATTATCATAAAGAGCAGCAGAAGAGTTTCCTTGCACAACAGAACTGAGTTATAGCTGCTAGGGGAACCCTAACTTTGAATTTCCTGACTAGCATGCATAAAATCTCACTTGTGTGCATTAAACCTAGCATTTCTACAGTAGTCTCTGGCTTCACAGGAATGTCTTTCAGGCACCGTTATTGGCACTGATAATAGTTTCTCTTGTTCTGCATGGCAAAACATGGAATCAAAGAACTGTATTGAAAAGCACAATTAGAATAATAAGAAGTACTAAACTACCCTAATATCTTTTACAATAAAAAATCCATCCTCAAAGTTATGCATTCGTATTTGTTGTTTGTTCTTTCTTTACTTGTATTATATGGATAGAAATTGAATAAAAATAGCTTGTTTTTCATGTTATCTCCATATAAAGTGAAGCACTATTACTCTATGTAGCTGATTGCAATGAGATCATTGAATATACATAAAAGTCTAGCCAAAAATACTGTCCTGAAATCTTGATTTTATCTAACTACAGTAATATTTCTGAACTTAATACAAGCAAACAGCACCACATTCATCAACAGGGTCATAGCTGCAAATCTGTGTGCAAAAAAATAAAACGTTAGCATATGCATGAATATATACAAATGAATAAAACTTTCCTCCTGGCAGGGTTTACAACCTCTACCTCCTCTTCTTATTTGTTCAAGGCCAAGAATGATTCAAAATACAAGTGCACTGAGTATATCATCAACCAGACGGGCCTTTGGGTTGCTACTGACTCACAGCAAGGTGTTAGATGAAGAAATGGTGTTAGTGCACTTCAGTAATGACGCGTGACCACGGACAAAAAGCAACAGCAAAAAGTGACATCAACAGTGTCCTTTGCAATCTGAACAAATCAGGCAGGGGTTCAACACAACTTCAGTTACTCCTCTGCTCTTTCAATCTGCATACCGCGACTACAGAGGACAAATAAAGTTAATCTTTTGGCAAATGGAAATGCAATGTGAGCAGTGAGAACTTCTACTGAAGATGGAATGCTCCCAGCACCAACGGCTCTGTGTTGAGCATTCAGAACAGTGTAAAAACCACAACCCCACACTGAGCTTAGGTATGAGGCTCAGAAAGTATCTCATGGTACTGGGTGACCAAAGAAAACCAGGAAATGAGTAGGTGGCATGTGACAGGCAATTCAGGGGGAAAAAAGCTCAACCTACATCTTTTCTTTTTTTAGTTTATTTTGTTCCATGGATCTGCCTGCCTTCCTTCTGATTTACCTCACTAATCAGTGAATGATGTTCACAAAAGAATGATGCAAGTAATTGTCATGCTGTGCTCTCTGCAACAACCCCACCTAGTATTAGAACACCAATAACATGCACAACAAGCTGTCCCCATCAGAGGGGCTCAGACTAAAGATTTCATGGCTGTTCAATGAAGAATAAGAACCAAACTTTGAAAATAATTGAGTTTAATATTCCTTATCTATTTCTACTTTCATTTGCTTCATTCTGCTACAAGATATTTAGAAAAATCTTTCTGCATTTAAAAGTTATTGGAGGCAGATTACAGGAATGGAGGTAAGATCTTCACACAGAGATAGGGTTTGGCATGAAAGTAAATATTAAATGATTTAGATGCACAAACACATTTTGGGAATGATATAAATGCTACAGAGAATAAGACAGACAGATTGCTATGCGTCTGGAGGAAACTTGAAATTAATCTATTCCATCATTATACAGTTACCACTTTCTGCTGAAGTGCTTAGCTTGCCCAAAGTCAAGCAGAATTTGGGATTAATTTTGGTGCTGCTGCAAATACAGTTGCTAAATTTTAGGTTGGAATTTGTTGGTCTACAACAGCAGAAAAGAACTGCTGATATAATTAAAAAAACCTGGAAGCAAGCTCCTAAAATAATGATTATCCAACCTACTTTATGCTGATTAACCTGAGTTGATATAAATTTTAAGCTAACGTTTAAAATTTAGCAACAGAAGTGATGTTCACTAGCTAACACTGTGATCTGTTGCTTCACAGGGGAGATAACATTGCTTTGATAAGAATGCACAGAGATAGAGAACAAGTTTTATATCATAAAAGACCATTTTCCTTATAGTAGCACTGATCATAATTTTGTTAAAGATGTTAATTCACCTGTGAAAGCCACTTCCAAAGGAGAGCTTTAAACCTAAGTGTCTGTTTTCCATTTTTACATCTTGGATGACTCAGAAAATCAGCTGCCATACCTGCAACACTTAATTTATGGGAAAACAACCTCAAAACTTAGCTCAAAACCTAACTTTCCTAGTGAAAACTCAACTCAGAAGGAAACAGATTTCCACAAACAAAAAAAATTTTGCCTACAATGTTTCAGACAGCCACAACCTTCACCTGTTTGTCTTATAAAGCTACCATGTGACTCCATAGATTTGCCACTTTGCTCTGGCCAGGCAGGATTTACTGTTTCATGTCAAATTCAAAGCATGTTGGACTTGGATCCTCCTGTTCTTGGGACATTATGTCCAGCCACAGAAGCACTGACCACAAAAGTGGTAAGAAAGGAAAGAAGGGGAACAAGATGGGGAATTCAGACCAAGTATTTTGATTTTACACCTCCTCTAATTAATCACAAACCAAACCCAAAGGACAGCCCTGAGCATGTTCCACACACCCACTGCATTCCACCACACATTCATTTTGACTAATTCCAGGTGTTGGCAGAGTTCGCTTCACCCTTCATCTTTCACCTCTTGCCTTCAGCTGGACCTTGAGTGGGCAGTAAGTTGGTTTTGCTACAGCAGTCCTAGTAAGTTATATTAATTAAAAAGAATTCTACAAGTGCATCAGACAGCAGTATGTTTCAGAGCTCAGAAAGCTACAGCTACTTTTGACCTAAGTAAGCAATTCCAACGTCTCTGAACAATCTGAAGTATCATAGATTTGCCAAAAAAAAAAAAAAAATCGAAGTGTGGTTAATTTTGCAGCTCCACAATGACAGAAAGGATATCTGAATTTGGCCTCAAAAATATATATAACACATTGGGTTTATGCTATTTTTTAACCCTTATACCTCGCAAGTGGTCCCTCTTCTCCACCCCTTCATAACCCAGTCTGGCTCAAGAGGGCCACTCAGCTTGGCCATCACCCAAGCCCCTCACCTCCATCATCTCATCTGCCAGGTCATTGCTCAGTCGGGCTCTCTGCAGCAGCTCAAGAAGGTCATCACTGGATGGCCGTTTCCCCTCAGGTGTGGGGCCTTCTGCCACACGTGCAACCGAGCAGGCCACATCCCCCTCCGTGCGTGCAGTCGACTGCCTTGGCCATGGCCAGTCCCCTCCTGCTGGCCTCACCGATGCATTTCTGCTTTTCAGAGACACCACAGGCCTGGGGAGGTTGCTGGGGGAGTCTCCTGACAGGACCTGAGTGCTCGAATACGTCGTTTCTTCTTCTGTGATAGTCTCCACCTCCAGCATGTCAGGCACTGACACACTGAGGCGTCGGTCCAGCGAGCGGACCTTGCTCACCACCATCTTGCTGGATCTCTTCTTCGTCTTCCTTGTGCTTAAGTTTTGCAGGAACGGCCTCGTTCTCTGCTTCAGGGATCCCCAGACGGATGGCTTATCCAAGTCCATTGCTGCACACGGGACCTCAGCAATGCCTCTGGTACAAAACAGCATCAGCGATTCCTGGGGTGACTAAAAGGAATGTAGGAAGAAAGCAAGTCAGTCAGGAAAACTAACAACCGCTGAAGGTTATGATTCACATTGCCTCATCTTAAAACTTTCAGTCATTTTTCTCAACAGTAAAAGCAAAGCATTAGTAAGTGCTTCCCAATACAATCTGGTAGGTAGTTTTGATTGTTTACAAGGAAAACAGCCAGAACAAGTATTTAATCCTACACTAAAATGCAATGTCTGTCCACTGCTTTATGATTGCTATGAGAACATTTTATATCACTTCTGCCAAGTCCCGGTTTGAAAAAAAAAAAAAAAAAAAAAAAAAAAATTATCTCGTTTGAAACTGCTTCTGAAAAAAACTTACTGACGGAATTTAAATCATAATTCTAGCACACAAAAAAAATGCTGGCAAAGCTGTCACTGTGATTTCTGATGATGATTTTTCAGTCTACGTACATTTTCTTTGTTCTTTCTTAGACTGTGAGGATTTTTCCATAACTTACCAGAGGACAAGCACACAAAAATCAGCTCCACAAACTAAATGAAGAAGGCAGAAGAGATCACCTATAGCATTAGAAATCCCAACTAAGACACCCCAAAATACACCCTCATGTTACCCACTATCAGCAGTAGTCACCTCTGAAGAATTAATTTACCTCATAAAGAAGGCAGTTCAGAGAAAATGAGGACAAAAATGACATAAGAAATCACAGATTTTGAAAACCTGGCTGGTGGAGTTTTGTCTTTAAATTGATTCATGCTGAACACTTCTACAATAGTGAAGGGCACGAAGAAAAGTTCCAAAATCACCTACTGAATCTGCATTGTAAGACAATGGTTGAATGGACGCATCTGTGCACAGGAATATCCTCACAGACTGTGTTTTTTGGAGTTAGCATCTGAGCAACCATCCTTATTCTGTAAAGCAAAGACAGTCAAACCATCATCCACAGTTGTTAAGAAAAAAAAAAAAAATGAAACTTGCAGATTTACTCTTACTGTCAACAAAGACACAGAGCTTATAGCACATACCTATATCATTAGCAATGGATACCTGTTAAATTCTATATTTCTGCTTCCAAAAATCAGAGCGCATTTAAATGCACACAGTTGACCAAATCACTTAGCTGACCAAAAATAACTCATCCCATTATTACCCTATATTGATGGAAAATACCAGAGTAGACAACAGAAATACAACTGATGCATAAACCCAGATAGAGAAATCACTGTCTGCTCTCCAAGACATCTACTCTTATATTTCATTAGTTTGAATGAGGTTGCCCAGGCAGTTTCTTAACAACTTATTTAAATTTATGACTATCCCCACCACATTTGCAGTGTTCAGGCATCTACAAAAGTCTTTAACTGTATTACTGCATAACTAAAGCTACACAATCCCTCCTACCCTCATTTATATTGCAATATAAATGCTTGCTATCATAATAGTTACAGTCAATTCGAAAAATAATAAGCAATTTTGGCACTACATGCATTCAACAAAGCAATATCAAATTTTGCCCACATAGGAATGTGTGCTAGTATAGACACATCAGCTAAACACAGGATTTTCACCCCTAGCTCCTATAGACAGACCTAATATCAAAGTGCACATGGACAACTAGAATTATTTTTTCTTCACATCACGAAGAAGCAAAAACGTTTCTGAACCAAATGTACCAGGGAGAGAAGAAATAAATGCAAACCTGAACACATTTGACCAGATATACAGGGATGCCCATGGTGAAGAAGCACCTGATGCCCTGTGCGAGCCGTGCTCACCTTGGCTGATAGCCTTGACCTAGGCTCTTCGTTCTTTAAATAAAAATTTGACAAGGAAGCTGCAGGCCTTCTTGGTAGCATTGTACCTCAAGAGAAATTACTAGGGTAAACACAGTTGCACAAAACGTTATGAAATACCACTGTTGGCATTCGTTGAAACAACTGTCTCCTGCCAGTGGCCTCCACTCCGCCTGCCCAGAAGCCTTCCAAAGCAAAGCCATCATGGATAAAGGCAGGAACCAGCTCACAACATTCGCCTCCCAAGGCTCTTACTGCTTCCCATTCCTTTCCTGTTATTCTCCACCCCTCTCGTTTTGATGGCCCACTGCTGTCGTTCTTACTTTGTTTGCTTTGAGATTTTGTTTCCTAGCAGCAGGCTAGTTCCTGTAGGTTTTGTAGTTACATTCCTCCAGTTGTTTTTTCATAGAAATGCCCATTCAGCAAGGATGGTCTGAAGGCCATGGGGTATTTCTGAGCCCCACTGGCACTTGACTCATCACGAGCAGGTTTCCTCAAGCCAGACAGAATCACAGTGGAGGAAAAAAAAACAAAACAAACAAACAAACCAAAAAAAAAAAAAAAAAAAACAGGGGAAAGTTTTCTGGGTTTTGGTTGGTCAGGACAGCAGGGATAGCTCGAGCAGCTCAGCAGCTCCTATGCTGGGTTAACAGTGGCAATATTTGCTGTGTGAAGGAGCACAAGGCTGCTTGAACTGAGGCCAGAGGAGAAGCTGTTCAACCCAGCCCTGGATTGCCGAAGGGTTTGGCCATACTCCACCTCCGAACCTATACACCCACACGCCTGCTGCAACTGTAACTTTCATTTTATAAATATTGTAAAGACAAGCAAATTAATCCAAACGACTGTTGTAATACACAAAAATACATACATTACTGCAAGTGTTGTGATTTTATACAAAAAGGGTAAATACAGTCTGAAGGGCAAATGCACTTTGACATCTGCCAGCCAGCCTGGCACTTTTTTCACTTCCCCAGTTTACAAAGAAAAACAACACAAAACCACCCCCGTGAGCAGAAATTTATGCCCTGGAGACATCAGTGGAAGACGAGGGATGGGGACCACCACCCTGGTGCAGTGCTGGAGATAGGTGTGCCAGGCTTTTGGGGGTACACCCACCCCAAAAATAAACATTCACATGTTCAGATGTTTCCCTGAATGAGCACACGAGCTCTTGTGAACATTAAATCACACCACTAATTAAGCCAGTCTGTTCTTTCTTACTCCATGAGTTTTCCTCCACTTTCCTTTTCCATACTGAGCAGCATCAACAGAGGCACATCATTTTAAAGAGAGAGAAATTCCCTGTTTCTTGTAAAAAACATGTTCTTTGTGTCAACATGTTGCTCACATACTCCTTATCCGCCACAGGCCAGCACCTTTTCCTTTTCCTTCCACTGTCTCAGAAGTTTAGTGCCAAGCCTATCACCTGAGATTCCCCGAGCAGACATGGTGAAAGGCGTACTTTGCCAAATTGCTGGTCTGAGCGTGGCCTCTTTATTCTTTCCTTGCATCAATGGCACATTGTCCTATAGAGCTGCAAACAATATCCTGAGAAACATTTCCTGTTATCAATTTTAACTTGGTTGTTTTTAATTGAATGGCTCCTTGTTACATAATAAGATATAAATTAAAAAAAATAATAATCAGTCTATCTTCTTCAGCTTACTCTGTAATATGCTGCTAAAGCTCAGAGCAATCCCTATAGCTTAATCTCTTCCTTCAGAGAGACACTTTTGGATTGCACCTGTCATTTTTATTACAGCCTGTTCTTTTGCTGTGTCTCCTCTTTTGGGGGCAGTAGGAGCAAGAAAGAAAAGATTCATGACAGCAAAACTGGTCACAGCTCACCATCTGACTGATGTTACTAATTTCTAGTATTTTATTCTCCCTTAAGTATCTTCTAACTACAGTCTTCAGGATTACTTTTTTTTTTTTTTTTTTTTTTTTTTTAATAACGTTTTGGTCTCTCTCACTGTAACACACTCTACTTACTCCCTTAAGTGGTTATAATATTCAGAGTTATATGATTTTTTAGGTGTTCTAACAGGTGGCTGTGAGAGATTTCAGAAGTCATTGAAAGCCTAGAGAAATCATCCTGCAATTTCACTTCACATACTGTTTTGTCAGGAAGCCAGAAGAAACACAAGTGAGAAATACTACATGACAAAAAAATACTATAAAAGTGAACAATATCCCAAATAAGTGGGGAAACAAAACCAAATTGATTTAAATATTGGAAATTACAGAACGTGTTTGTCTTTCTTCACTTTAAGTAATCATTCTCTGCACACCCAAAGTGCTTAATGCTCACTGAAGCAGCCCTGAAATGCTCCCCGCTAAAGCCTTTCAGAGGCGTCCTCACAGCCAGCAAAAAGATAAAAACACAATTGAGCACACCGCCGCCACTATTACAACCTTCATAAATCCGGTAATCACTGTGCTCAATTTACTTCTCCAGTTAAAGTGTGAATGTTGGGTCAGTCAGAGTGCCAACAATGTTCATAATCTGTAATTCAGTCAGTATGCTCTCAGCTCCAACCAAATGCTGGCCAACATTTCAACCCAGTGTAGCTGGAAAGGGTAACGTGTTAGAGGATGTTAGGAAGATATTCTTCAGTTGCATGCATCTTAACATAGGTTCCCGCTGGACAACAAACTAACAGAACTCCCTTGCTATAAAACCTCCATTGATTCTGGCTGTTCTGGTGTAAAATACTCCCCCTAATCTCTGCCTGCACAGCAGGCACTGGCATAAAACCTACATTACACAACTTTCAAGCAAAGCTAATTACACTTTTCCTACAAATCCCAGCCATCTGCACTAGCAGCCACAAATTAAACCATTCCTCCCTGGGAGAAATAAGGAAAATATAAGGAAAAAAAAAAAAACTCTCTGCTGGTTAAACAACTGTATGTGCAGGCTGGTTACTTCTGTAGCATTGTATAAAGTGTCCCAGGTTTTTCCTCAGCACTGCATATGGAACTTCAGTCGAGTGTGAAGCTTTACAACTGAGAGCAGAATTACTTCAGAAAAATAAACCTATGCTTCCTTCTTTGCAGTAGCTTATTTCAGTCATTTATCTGGCAATGCAATACTTAGTCATAAGCATCATCAACCACAGAGATAAGAAAATATCTATACATCTCCACAAAGCCCAGCTTTGCTCAGAGCTACCAGTTTCTCCTGGAATACTCTAAATGCAGCACGAGTTAAACTCGTATACAATACTTAAAACATTAAAAAGAAAACTGCATACTTCACCATGGGCAGGATGTCCCTTAGGTCATCAACCCCTTCAACCACTTCCTTGGCAGGTAAAACAAGTCCGAAACAAAAGGCTGACCTGTGGCTGCTCCTCTGACCGTGATCACACAAGCTACCAAGGGCCACTGAATTAGAGAGCTACATCATGACACAGAACAAGTGAGACAGACTTTTCTTCCTGCATCTCTGTCCGACAGCACAGGGTAAATACCTGAGCTAAAATTTGCCACAGCACCAGAAAAAGTCTAATCTCAGTCTGACTCTGCACAGGCTAATTACCCCGGGGAAATCAGTGTTAGAATTATTTTTAGTACTAACAAGCATCAAAGGGAGCACACTGCTGAAGTGTAGCTAACGTCTTCATTGCACAGGCGGCTTGCTGCAAAAGCAGGGTCATGCCTTGGCCAGCTTCCAAATCTCACCATTGCAGCTGGGCTTAAGCTTCCCTTGCTGGGCTTCAAATAATGTGAGTCCATTGAGGCAGATTCTGCTCTTCTATTTCTACAGATTCCTTTGCAAAGCATACTGCAAGGGTAAATTTTAAAAATAAAAATGTGACTTGATGCTGTCAAACAAGTTAGTGCAAGTGTTTCATAAAAGACAATTTTGCATGCTTCAATGCTTGAATAGAACTAAGAAGTCCAAAAGAAACCTAACTTATTTTCTTGATGTAAGCTGGAAGAAATCTACCGTCTTTGCTGTAGAAAGGCATCAATAATATTAAAGGTAAATGTGAATCTTACAAAAAGCTTGTTTATCCCATGCAGATAATAGAAACATCTTGAATAATGCTCTTCTTAGCTATGTTTATTGTTGTACCTAAATCCTCCACAGGTCCCTGGGTTTTCCAGCTGTGGGCGTTTGGATTCCATGCTTGCCTTTTCATTTTTTAATTGGTTCAAACACGATGACCTCCACCTTTCACAAAAACAAGAAATGGGCACACATCTTCCTCCACTTTTCACACAAGAGAGGAACATGAGGATGCTCCAACTCCTCAGAGACTCTTTTGCACAATCTAAAGAGCTTTCTTCTCAACATTTATCAGCAGACAGTAACTACAAGAAGTAACAGAACTACCAGCTGCTACAAGCATATTAAAATAGCATCTGATAGTGAAAGTTACTGAAAAAAAAAAAAAAAAACCCTGCACCTGACTCCAGCTTGTAAAAGTATTGCTTTCGGTTTGTTTCTGTGTATTCTAAAACAGAAGAAAAAATGAGTATTCATGGAGGAAATGAAGGAGGAAGTGTTTGGGTGCATTTTTCTAAAAATATTTCGCAAGGTCCCTCCAACTCCTTCAGCTTCCTTCAAAATATTGTCACTTGTAATTGTACCCATGCAAGCCAGAGGCCCCTCTCAATCTAACTCATAGGATTGTAACGAGCTGGTATAATTGCATATATTCTTTACAGTGCCATCACCTGACAAGTACCAGACCTTCCCACTCACATGAAGATCTGTCTCCTGCAGCCCTGTATCTCAGTAGGGGATACGCACATCAAACCAGACTCCAAGATCCTGGAGCAACAGATGCTGCCGTCGGAAGGCATTGTGCCACGTGCAGAGACCAAGCCAGCAGGCAGGTTGTTTCTTTGCCATTGGATATATTTTCTAACTTGCCTCATTGCTCCCAACCATACCAGGTGATCCCTGGAAAGGTGGTACCTGGAGCAGAGCACCTCAAAGAGCAGGGGAAGAGGGAAAGCTGATGAGTAGAAAGGTGAAAGAGTGATGGGGGATGTCAGTCGTTATTGACTAAAAGTGAGATAAGTGGCCTTATAAAATAAAGAAAAAAATAATTTGTTTATTGGGGCTTAAGTGAGGAGCAACTCAAGATGAGGAACGAGGCAGGGAGCCACATGCTGGAGTCAGTGCCTGTCTGGAGGAGTTCCTGCAGGAATCCAGCCCTGCGGCCTCCTCACAGCTCACTCTCTCCTTTGAGCCTTCATTCACCTCTCTCATAACAAAAGGTATATTTTTATAACAAGAGGTGCACAGAAATAGATCATGCCTCTTCATAACTTTCAGGGAAAACAAACCTAGGAAGGAAACTGGAGACTCATTTCCACTGGAGGCCAAGTGAGCCAGTGCCTTTTACTAGCACTGAAGTCACATTAAAAAAAAAAAAAAAAAAAAAAGGTTTTGTTTATATGCAAATTACTTGTGCATGTTCCTGCATTGCTCCCTAAATAAATACCGTAATTGCCAAATTACTCATCAAAACTCAGTGGCCATAGAGGAAAAAGCTCTGCATGATTCTTTAAGGACTATTTGCCAGAGAGGCATAAAGTGAACACTTCAATCAGAAAAAACGTCCTGATGCTAACTGGAACTGAGCAGGACAAAAGGCAGCAGTAAGGCAGCTGTTACAGTATGCCACCTTCTGTACCACAACGTGTCCCTCTTCCCAGCAGCAACACGGCACGTGCCAGGGCCAGAGCTCACGGTGAATGCCAGGTACACAGGACAGGTCACGTTACTCTGGATCTGTACTGACCTGTATGATTAAATGTCCTTTCACATTTAACATCTCCGCATGGCTTGGGTATATCTGTAGATAAAAATTACAGAGTGTTTTTACAGTTTCTTAATTCACAAAGGCAGGAAGCCAAAGGCAACTCAAGAAAATAGAGGTTTACGTGTCATAGTGCCGCTGAATGAGGAAATTCATCACTAAAAGTCCTCAATTTCCGTGAAAACCTCCAGCCTCCTTACAGCGAATCATTGCATTTAAGTATCTGAAGCTGTTCATTGCCATTGGGAAAGCTGAGAGATTGGAAAAGCCCCACAGAACAAAAAAAATCCTAGGAAGCCTTTGGTGAAACCAAATGTTTGAGCATTTCAGTGCCATCTCTCATGCTGTCATGCAACCCAAAGCGCATCTTGTGACTAGCTGACAGCACACAGATGTGTGATGGCTGACACCATGACCACAAGTGAAACAGAGAGCCTGAGAGAAGCACAACGATGTCCAAATGAAGAATAAAACAAATCTTCAGCATTCAACAAAGCAGTCATCAGATCCTCCACTCAGAGGGCGCTTATTCATAGCCACAATAAGTAAGCTTCTGACCTACAGATTATAAATTTCATAAAAAAGTATTTATGTGAAGGAAAAGAACAAAAATAAAAAAACACCTCTCATGGACATATTTTTCTAGGGCAGGATTACCGGAAGACACAATGTTTCCCAAATACCCAAGAAATCAACTATGACTGTGCAGAACACACTTATGCCCATGCTTATGCCCATGTTACAGTCATCGTAATTTAAGCATATAACCAATACGTGAACATTTTAGTAGGCTTCATAGTTTGTCTCAGATATCCTAAAATTTAATTAAAAAAGAGATAAGAAATTAAGGAAAATACCAAGGCAAGTGCAGAAAGTTACTAGGGAACAACTACTGAAAATAAAAATCTTTGAAATCTTTGCTTTTGCATTCATTGGGTACATGGCAGTAAGGATCAGTAATGCTAGGTAGAAAAATGGCTATTTTAGGAGAAGTTTTTAACAATCAGCAATAAGATATGCTTTTAAAAATTACAGTAATTTAGAGGACACTAAAACATATGTTATATTGCTAACTTTATGAAGATAAGCAGCAAAATATCTACTCTGGTTACAAACAACATAGAAAAGAGATGCAAATAAACTAATCACTAATGCCAAGAAAATTTCTCTTGCTTACACCAACCTGGCTTCTGGGTAAGAAGCAAGGCTGTTGTATGATGGAAAAGCGAGCACGTGCATCAGTATACCTTTAGCCTGAGCTAAAGGAGCTCAATGCTACTTATTCATAGAAGTCACTCTGGAGAATGGATTTCATCCCAGACAGACAATAACTCAGTACTTTAAACACAAAGGAGCCAAAGCATGCAACTAAAAATACATGTACAAAGTCACATTGTTCCCCCTAAAGTCAGTAAAATGACAGTACACAAATGTCAGCATAAACCCAATGACCCCTTTAAACATTTTTTTTTTAAATTATACCAACTAAACGTATGCCAGCACAGGTCTCTCTAAACGCATTTCTCACAGAAGTGAAACAGCTTTGAGGTTTATCTTTCCATACACCATTTGAGTTTACAGCCTCCTGGCACAAGAAACGTAACTTGTCTCTGGGTTCTGTTACAGCCTGATTTTCCCATTAAGAAGATCAGATAAAGTTGGTAAATTTAACTCATATTTGTTCGCAAATTACACACTGACACTTCTCAAGTCTTCACAGTGGGACTTCACTTTCCTAAAGCTGAAGCCTGTAAATGCTAACATCATTCAAAAAAAAAAAAACACACTGTAATTCCAGTGACTATTAGAAGTTTGAATAAAAAGGTCAAAATCAAAATAGAAGAGTTTGCTGCTATCCCATGCAAGGATGAAGCAACCCATTCAGGACTTTAGCTGCAGAAGTTCAGAAAGCCTTGACACTACAGTACAGCCATTTAAAATTTTAATTTTTCAGCTCTTCTGAGGTATTTGGCTCATATGACAAACCCTCTCTGGAGCTTTGATTTTGCACATCTCTTCCATCACTGCAGATACAGGCAGCTTTTCTGTAGGAATTAGGCTCACTGACATTGTACCAGCATTCTTGTCATTCGATCTGATGTCACGGGCAACTTTCTTCAGTGTTTTCTGGTTTAAACTCAGAATTTAGCAAAATATTCAGTCCTCTCTGGGGAGCCAGTAAGGGCTTCTCTGATTTTACACTGCATGCCTTGCTGGTGTCTGCCAGAGAACCAGCTGCTAGGGCCATCCCAAAATTAAGGCTAAGGTAGGTATCACACAGAAGCATTCAATATCCCAATGCCTACCTCACTTCAGCATCCTCAGTGCAACGCAGTCCTCATTTATACCTCCCTTAAATGCTTTTTGGGATAGAAGGACAAAGGAAACACCCCATGCTTTGAGGAATGCTGATATGGACCAGTGATTCATGGCAAAACTGAAGAGCATCTTTAAAAGCATTATTCATTCTCACCGTACACCGTCAAGGGAAAGGGTGCTTACCTCTTCTGTTGGCACAAGACACCCAAACATCAACATAAAAAAAAATATTTAAAATGCTATTATTCAAGAGATGGTCTATTCAGAGCCAGAGTTTGCAGGATTTTATTCCATTTCAATTAAACAAGACTGACTAAAGAACACAAATCCTAGATCCAAACAGAGAGCACCTGGCAGCCACATGCTGTATCCACATGGTGGGCCCATGAAGACGTTCCAAATCGAACTACTCTATCATGAAAAAACACAAACACATTACACAGCCCTTAAAAACATCTCAGCCTCCATTCATCTGGGATAAGTTTGTCATGGACAGGAAGGTGATGTTTAAATTTTGCTAAGCTTTAAATGTCTTCCCTTCAGCCTACCTGCAGCACCTTTCTCATGCTGCCCAACTGCTCATTTGTAAACTGTGTCACCACTGTGGGGCTTTCTTAACTCTCCTGTCATGTATACATGGCTCCAGGCAGGACGTTTTTGTGCAGATCAAACTGACCAGTCCACTTGTCATCACCATGTCCCCTTCAGATATTCTCAAACTAAATTTTAAACGCATAAATTATGATAACTTTGCCTATAATTAACAAACAAAAAGCAGAGTTGATGAATCGTCGTTTAGTTCTGGTGAATACTAACTAAAAGACATTTTAGTTTGGCTATTATAATCATACAATTTCCTGTATTTGCTCATGGAGTAAAACAAATTAGAGCTCATAAACAAAACTTTTGCAACAGCTGTGAGAAAAAAAAAAAAAAAAAAAAAAAAAAAAAAAAAAAAAACTTCCAAAATGTAGTAATGCTTTTAATGGATTTAAGAGCTATTCAGATTCCCTTTACATGCATGTAGCAGATACAGCCAAGAGTCACTAATCTGACATTTGACAAGCGTCCTGAAATGGGAACTGCCCACAGTTAGCTAAATAGATTAGGAGGTTTCTGGTTCAAATTTTGCACCTAAGTAGATGAAAGCTCAATCTTCCTCAACTTTCATTACATTATTATCAAAGGCTAGATAGATTTTTTTGCTAGATGTTACTACAATGCATCATTTGGTAGGCGTTAGAAACCCGAATCTTTCCTGAAGTTGAAGAAAGGCTCCAATTCAAAACTCGTATGTTCGCCTACTACATCATTTAAGATGTAATGAGCTTTACATCTTAAATGATTGCTTTACAAAGTTGAACATAATGCTGCCACTTATACACAAAAAATAATCACACTCCAACCATGGAGATACTATCACAATTTCTTGATTGAATTATCAAATTTGAGTGTGGAGATTGTTCTAACAGAAGTACAATAAATGCAAAGCAGCAAGATTTCTAAGAAATCCACTAGAATATATAACAAACCAAATATTTGTATTTTTTAAAAAGACAAAACAAAACCCTACATTTAATTGTTTCCAAGTACAATAAACCTGGAACAAAGCCTGCTATTGAATGAACATTAATGATTTGTCATTTGCTTCTGCAGATGTTTCCCATGAGGGAAGAGGCCAGAAAACATTCTACTTGAAACCCAGGAAAGCAGAGTTACGTTGCTTCATTCATTTGAATATTTTAATTTGAAATTGTCAAAAACACCAGGTTCAATAGGATTTTACATTGAAGGGAATGTGTAAGCAATACAATTTCAAAGGCCAGAGCATGATAAACCCTTCCCATTTAAAAACAAACGATCCAGGTTTATAAAAAAAATTTCACAGCCATGATATGAGCTCAGAGCATCTGCTTCTGTCCTCGTTGACAGCTCCTGATCATCACCACCTCCACATCAATGACATTACAGACAAATGCCTGCTTAAACAAGTTAGTATGGCCATCACATTTTCATTTGTCTCTATTAAGAGATTACCAAACAACCCAGATTATATATCATATCCCAGCCAAAATTTACTTCTAGATTAGCTCTAATCTGTTAGAGAGCAAAGAGGAAAGCATTTACTAGTAAATACTGGAGGGAACACAGAGATGCTTCTGTGTCTTAATTTACGGTGTTATATGGAGATAGAGCTCTTATTTCCAAATTAGATTTTATCTCTGATTTTAATGCAGCAAAGCTATACAATTCCAAGTATTTCCAAAAATAATGAATTCTGTACTAACCTAAAGTTTCCACTGAAGCATAATTTACTTTGCAAATGACAAATGGAGTTCGTAGGAGTGGGCAACAGGAAGAATAGTCAAGGGTACAAGTACTTCCCAGAAAGGAAGGATATAAATAAGATATTCCTTTTCTTTTCTTTTTTTTTTTTTTTTTCCCTGGCCCAGAAGGCAAACAAAGCAACAATAAAAGATTTCTAAATGTATTTTACTGGTATTTACTGGTTACTATTTTACTGGTATTTTAGCAACTTGTTCTTGTGGGAAAGTGAAAACAAACTAACAAAGGGGCATCTGTGTAAATACAAAGGAAACAACCACTCACCACAGGAGGCAGAAAAGTCACCCTCCGTGTCAATTAACTCCAATTCTCACCGTTCTCTAACCAAGAAGAAAGCCTTCAAGCTAACTAGTTTTAGTTAAGGACCATCAGAAAGTATTACCAAAGGGCAGCTCTGTAATACAAAAGGTGTTCACACCATGCATCCCACCTACCCATGTGAGGTTCTCTCTGGCGACAGGGAGGCTGGAAACGTGCATGACCAAGCTGGAAATGTTCCAGCACGAATTCCACATGCAGCCTTGAAGACTCCCAGCTCAAGGGTCTGTTTTCCTTAGGCAGACAGCAGCTGAAGTCAATGGGAAAGCACAGGCACAACTTGTCACTATGACAAGCCCTGATGCTGGGCTTAGGGGAGGTGGCATAAGATTCAGAAAGAAAGGCAAAAAAAATAAGTAAATATAAAAGCCTACAGGTCAACATACTGAATATGTGAAGATTAAAAAAAAAATAGCCTCTTTCAAGGAAAAAGAAAATTAGTATGCATTTAAGGGAAACATATCAAAAACAAAATCACAACATTCTTCTGATTTTCACAAGATAATCCAATTGTTTCTTGAGTGATAAAACAATGGAGATTTGCAGCTACCATATAGCCTTTCAAAACATCAAATCAATTCACATTCTCAACAGAATGTTATGAACAACCAATTGATCAAAATGTAAAGAAACAGCATTAAGCACAGTACTGTAGTTTTTTCCCTAAGCTTGAAAATTGAAGTTATATCTGACATTCACTTGCCTGGAAATGTTCTGGACATAGTGGTGACCTGAGAATAACCTATCCAAATTTTTATCCCGTATAGCACGCAAGTCGACTGCATTGCTCCAGATATCGATTTAAACCAATAAGCTGCCTCTAATTCTGACCAAAAGCAGATGCTCAGTGAAAAGAATATAAGGTCAGCAAATTATACAGTGATTCTGCCTGCAAAATAATCTCCTGATTTCCAGGAATCTGTGGTTTAGGGGCTGCTTCAGCCAGAAATCATACCTGCATCTTTGTGATTAATAGTTCTAGCACACTTTTTTCTCTCTATGAATTTGCTTTAAAACTTTTAAAAATCATTTAGAAGTTAAGCAACAGGAATGCCCTACAGCGATAGGTTCCATATATAAATTATGCTTGTACAAATCAGCATCTCCTTTTATTGAAAAGGAACTCAAAAGAAATCACTGAATTTTGCTCATCAGTCTCACTTAAGATCTTGGGTTATGTGAAATTATATGCAATCATTCTCTATTTATCCCATATCACTCAGATTTTGTCCACTTCTACCATATCCTCCCCAAACAGTCCTCTTAATTGAAAAGCACAGATCATCACGGTGGCTAGTTAATGATATGCCATCAGGACAGCTTAACTAGCGTGCACAGTAGGCATACAAAGTATGATTCTTTTCTTTTTTTTTTCTTTTTTTTTTTTTTTTTTTGAGGTAATTGATTTGTCTGAATTTACAATGTAGTTCAAGACAATCAAAGCCCCAAAACATTCTAGGAATGTTTCCAGAAAAGTTAATTATTTAACACCTTCTTTTCCACAACCTTTCATTAGGTCTAATCAAACAAGTAATTTTTAAGTTGGAAAAAAAAAATAAAAAAAATTCAAGTGTTTTAAACTTGATTGGTTGTGTGAGATCGTGTTGTAAGGACTGCAGTTTTGATAAACAGTAACAAAACTGGTAATTCCCAAATACTTTTAAAAATTAGACTAGGAACTAAGAACAACATCAATGCTGAGTGGCTACATGATGAGTCAGAGCAAATAAAAGTACACACGTGCAGGTATTTTCCCCAGCACTGAGAGTTGAGCTGTAATGCACACCGTGACAGTTGGGTATGCTTTGTGAAGTGGTGTCCTCAGCACTTTTGGGGCAGGACAGACAGACTTGAGCCTTCATAGGGCCTTACCACTTGCATGCTACACAAGATCCAGGGAAGATGGAGCGCATCTAACAAAGCATCCATTAACAAGGTTTCTTTATTATTGCTGCCTAAATTAGACCAAAACTGCCCACGCAGCAATCACTCCACTCCGTGGCAATGCTGGTAAACCTGTAGTTACACCCAACCTAATTTCCTCAAGTGAGAAGTTGCCAAGCATTTAATAAGGCGATCAACCATTTGACCAAACACAAGAGACTCAGCCCAGTTTCTCTTAGCATTTTGCATGTGATCCTGCAGTCTTCGTTCAGAAGTATCATTTATATGGAACATCAAAACAAAATCTAGATTGCGACATGAATTGTCCAAAACCACAAATATCCTCTCAGCTTCTAACATTTGATTTTTATAGCATCAACAGGCATGCTCAGGTGCAGCTGTTACACTGGTACTCAATTTGAAACCAGTGTTCAAGGCATTTGTGCTTCTGACAGCCTCATAATCCTGCAAAGAACAATTTCATTTTGAAAAACAGTCCCCCGGGACCCAGGGAACATTTAACTGCTTAACTCAGGTAGGAATAGATTTGGGAAAAGCATTCCTGTCACTCAAAAGCGGACTTCTATCACAAGTATGCTGTCTAATAAATACAGCTGGAAGCAAAATGGGAATGTGGGAAGGATGCCAACATAAATCCTCTGAATCTGAGGAAATCAGTAGCAATTTTCCTCTCAAGGATGGAACCAGCGCAGAGGAAATGCAGGGCATATTTGGAGTGCTTCAGCCTCCTCTCCCAAGGTGAAGCCGCTTTCTTGCCCATGACAGCAGGCCCTACCCCAGCAGCACAGAGCTGAGACCCCATATTTCCAAAAACATCCCAAAAAAACAAAATTCAAAGCCCTCCCTCTGACTAAAATTAGTTCAGAGTATAGGGGCAAATAACCAACACTGATAAAACCTGAGGTTCTCCAGTCACAACAGCAGCTCGAGTTGCTACATACATCCTGTGTTACATTTCACCACAGCTAGCAAATGCCTCAAAACAACACTCAGCTATCAAGAAGAAATTATCTTTAGAGATGAGAGGGTGGGCAAATCGCTTTTATTTAGACTAAACCAGCCAAAGCAGAAGTACATTACTGCTTGGAAATCTTCAGGAGGGAACCAAGAGATCCCAGGACAAGGCTCATTCCCCAGACATGCTCAGGCCCAAAGCAGCTTCACCAGAGTCCCCAAGCCCTGGTGAGCTTCAGCATCCAAAATGCAGCCTCCTCAGGAGCATTTCTGGCCTGAGCAGGTATTTTGAACAACTATCGGTTCAAGTAAAAGGCATTTCATCAGCACAGCTGGAAACCAGCTGCTTACATTACTAAATGCAAAAGCCCTTGTAAAAAAAAAAAAAAAAAAAAAAAAAAAAAAAGCTTGCAGCGAAGTTGATCTAGTTGTGAAAGCAATTAACTCACACAACACAACAAGCATCACTTCTAGCCCTCAGAGACAATGTTGTGCTTTAGCCAAAGGGGACAATTGCAGGAAAACACATTATTTAGATGCCCACATTGTATTCAAGTGCCCACCTCCACTGGCTGTGACAGTACGTGGGTGCCCCTGTAGATGTCTTGTATCATAATGAATACCTTAAATGCACACAAATTCAAACAGTTTGATAGCTTCTCTAAAGTAATCAAAGTTAAGCATACTTTTGACACTACTATTACTATTAATGATGAAGTGTGCCAAAAAACATTTTAAGAAACAAAATTAAAAATTTCCCTTCCGCATCATATTCTTTAAATTCTTCTTCCCACAGTTATTGCAAAGTGGAACTACACATGTCAATTCCACCCTCAGACTCCATCATATGAAAGCTTATTTGCCTGATAAGCTATTTTACGATTGGTATTGAACAACAGCAAGAAATGAAACAAATAGGATTATTACTCAAACACTCCCATTCATCCTGACAGCTAAATCTACCCACTCAATAGCATCATTCTGAGAATGAGCCAAAATCACCGCAACATATTCACAAATTTTACAACTTAATAACCAAAAAAATAATGCAAAAATATCCAGGTGATAATTTCTATTTTCTTAAAGCCACATTGCAGTAATTCAGCTTCCAGCACACTTTGAGTAACTCTCATATCATTAAGTCCACCAACTAGCCAGCTCCTTACTAGTTGCCATAGCTGTGCAAACATCACTGAAAATATTTTTTTTTCTCATTACAAGCACATGAACAGGTTGCTGAAGTTTTAAAAACAAACAAATGCAATAGCTTACTTCCTAAAACTCCCTTAAAAGTGCTTTTAAAACAACTTTGCTATGTCGACATACTTCTGTATTTTTTCCTTTTTGTTTTCAGTTGTCATGTTTGTTTGTTTGTTTAATTAAGTAGCTTATATCTTTAACTAACGTCAATAGTCAACTCCATTCCAATAAACACATATACACAGGCATGAATCAGTTCACTGAAAAGGGACTGGGAAAGAGGAATTTTGATTTCTTCAACATAACTTTCTCACAGGAAAAAAAAACACTCACACAAGTCTGAACCTTTAAGTCCGAGTATCATGCACAGCAGCGCTTACAGCCACGCATTGCAAAGCAAAAGCAGCGAGCAGAGTTAATCCCGAGCCTCCCAGTACAAACTTACTTCTCTTGGATACCCAGGGCAATAAGAACAACGCCTGAAAACAACGTGGCCGCCACAATGAAATAAATAACTAAATATCAAAACCACATAAACCCCGAACTCCTACGAGCAGTTTAATTTTTTATTTTTTTTTCCTTTCAAAGAGAAGTCGCTCCGTATTTAAAACAAGGCGAGAAGAAGGTGCAAAGAACCAAAGCGGCCGGGCACAAGCAGCATCTTGCAGCCTTCCTAAAGCCAAGGCAGGGGCTCGGGGGGACACCGGGGGAACCGGGCTACCTGCCGCCGGGTTACCTGCCAGCCGGGCACGGCCATCTCTCTCCGCTCCGTCCCCCCGCGGCGGCACGTGTCGCTGTCCCCGTCCCTGTCGCCTCCCTGCCGCGCTGCCCCCGCCCCGGTGCCGGTCCCTCCGCCCCGCCGGGCGGTGCCACCACCGCCTCCGCCGCGGCCCCGGGGGGGCCCTGCCCGGAACGCGCTGGGTTTACCGCAAGCGCCCCCTTCGCAGCATCCCCGTGCCGGCCCGCAGCTCCATCCCCTGAGCATCCTCCTCCACCCCCAGAGCTCTTCCCGCCAGCCCCACGGCAGCATCCCCCCCTCCAGCACGTTCCCCCTAAAGCATCCTTCTCGACCCCAGCGTGGATCCCGCCAGGAGCATCCTCTCCCAGACCTCCATCCTTCCCATCATCAGGCTGTGGAGCATCGTTTCCAGATGCCACCAGTCACCCACGCTGTTTCCCCCACGGGGAACGGCCTTTGTCCCAAAGACCGAGAAACAGAGGGGAAGGGGGTGGGTGAGTGCAGGGGGCTGGTAACAGCCACCCTGGGTAAGGGTGGAGCTGGAAAGGAAATTGCGTGCATGACTACAGGCAAGGGGAAAAGAAAACCAACAGCAGCACTGCCACGTAACACATTTTCTTGGCTTCATCTTCAGGTGCCTAAGGAGGGAGCCAAGTCTCACAGCTGTGTGCTTTAGGCAAGGCAATCAAGGCAGGGATAGGTACAGTGACCTGCTCACCTGGCATGCCCACAGCTGAGGCAAGAGCCCCTGTGGATTTCCCCATGAGTATGGCACAGCATGGAAAGGCAAATGCTACCTTGCCACCTCTGAAACATCAGTTTGTTTGTGAGGGCAGTTTGTGGATCTCACCCTCCACCACAACCCCTTCTGAAAGACTGCATGCAAGTCAAGCGTCACCACTCTTGTCTGTGGTGCTTAACCTCCATTGACTGGGGTATCACTAAGTGACTTGAAAAGCAATAAGGAAAAAAAAAAAAAAAAGAAAAAAAAATATATATATAAAAAAAGAAAGCTTTGTAATGGAATTTACTTCCCCTATCTTCTGCTCAACTGGAATTACACATTATCTGAGAGCATAGCTGACATACTGACATATCATCGAGTGAAAACCGGTGATGCAATCAAGTTATACTATTGTGAAATAGACATAGTCATACACACGTGGTAAGGGTTTGGTGTAGTGCAAAGAATTATCCCACTAACCACTGAAGGAAAACATGGGGAAGACATTGTGAATACCATTACCCTGATCCTTGCGACCAAATCTAGAGGGGAGGAATTCACATTCACCAGTCCCCCCAATCTAAAAGGTGAGGAGCAGGGAGCTACACAACAGTAGGACAGTTGCTCACCATGCAAGATATTTATAGGACTAGGACAAAAGTCAGTATTGATAAAGCTTCATTTTTGCCCTGTGACAGTCTTTGTATTTGAGTGGCCAAATCCTCATGTTCCAGCACTACTTCAATGAGAATATCTGTTACTACCATTGTCTTTATCTAAAGTATGCAGCTATTCCTAGAGTGTACATGGTTTTCCAAAGCTTTGCTAAATGCTGAGTAGGCCAGTTTTACTGACTGTGCAATTGAAAATAAAGGTGAAGTTGGCTGAGAATAAAGAAAAAAAAAAACACCTAAGCTGAAAACAGAAGAATTGTCATTAATATTTGTTATCCTTTCATCTAAATCAAAAAAGCATCAGATTCAGATAAGCGAGTGAGTTTTGGAACAAGAACAATATAGTCTTTTTAAAATACTTTTGTCAATTCAATAATCCCACAAAATGCTTATCATAAAAATAATTCCATGAATGTTTTGTCATATACTATAGCCAAGACAGCAGAACTGTAAATGTGCCCAAGGGCAATCTAATAGAAAACACTGCTGATGTTTTGAGTAGCCAAGAAAAAAACTAGTTTGCCGAAATAAAATGCAAGCATTCTTTAGATGAAACAGGAGGAAAACATACAAGAATTAAGCTCTTGTGTCCATCAAAATGAGAAAAGATCACCATGGATTAGTGATAAAAAAAAAATAATAATAAAAAAATCAACTGTTACAGGACCATCCAGATACAGACTCTTATAATGATTAGATGATAAATTCTTCTTGTACATCAAATAACTTATAACCACTACATCTATCTTGGAACACACAGCTATGGGGGCTGTTCACAGTATGTAATCTCATCAGGATCATCACTCCTTATGTTTGTTTTGTTGTTGTTTTCTTCCCTGACAGTGCATATGCAACACTTAGAAAAAACAGTACATGTTCATTGTGCGCCTTGTTGGAAGAATAGAATGATGGAAGTGGAGTAAAAAATTATTAATCACATGATGACAAAAAAAATCATCCCACAGAAGTAATAGTTTTGCTTGTTTACTGAAGACATCTCACTGAAAAACATCGAGCACGAAGCCTTATCTGCTTTCTAGTTCCTGTAAATGCTAGTGGACCTGGTGACTCATTATTCCTCTTTGGCCCCTATAGACACTTTCCATCTTTGAACTCTTCATATTTCTCTTTCCTCTATTTGATATGGTCATAGTAATGAAATTTCCTAGAACACCCTGTTATTACAAATAGGCAAGAAACCTCTACCCTGAGAACTTATCCTGTCTCTTATACTTGTAACTATATGTCTATTTATTAGCATTCATTTTTAACAAAAGCTAGTGCTTATTAAAAAAAAAAAAAAAAAAAAGTAGTTTTAACAACTCCTGTAACATAGTTTCACAGGACACATCTCACCATTTTTAAGGTATCGACATGGAGTTGAAGTGCAAGTGGAAGGGAATTGACATGAGAAATCATCCCAGATTTGTGAGCCACTGCAAGGACTGCAGTGGGATGTTATCTGATGCTGGTCATTACAGCACACTGAATGCCAAGGCTCTTTGCAGGGTACTGGAAATGTCAAGGCTTTGGCTGTTTCACTGCTAACCAAGAAAGGAAAGAGAGGGTGACGCTGGGAAATAGATTTCCATTGTTGGTGGGCTGGGTGGAAGGGAGGATGGGACTTGATACTTTGGAATTATCACCAAAGACTAGTGAAGCAGGTGAAATATCAAGATAAAACATAAGGGAAGCCAACCTGAGGATCTCTTATGAATGTATCCAATGGCCTTTGAAGCCATCAAGAGCTAAGATGTCAGTTATTATAAAATTAACTCAGTTTGGTTTGGACTTTGAGAAACACTAGCTAAATCCCACTGTAAAAAATCCCACATTACAGATGAAAGCACAGCTAAAAATATAGCCAACAATCATTTCAATTGGGGAAAAAAAAAATGAAAGCGTGCATATCTAAACAAGATTTTTCATTACCTTTACAGGCAGCTATATAGAATACTTGCAAGGAGCCACTGTACACCTTCCCCTTCATGCACACAAATGATTTTCTTCTAGATGTTATTAAGGATGGCATTAACAATTCCTTTGGGAGAAGAAAAGAGAAAATATATAATTGAAACTTACAGTTGGCATTATCAAACCCAACTTGTCTTTTGTAAGAATGTCTCATTTTCTCATAAAGAAAAGCTCTCTTCTCAGAAAAAATTGCAACTTTTCTCCTTTGCCCTGCTTTTTTCCTTGTAATCTGACTGCTGGAAAAAAATGACTTACTCAGTCTTTATCAAAAGTTGGCCACAGTGGATATACATGAGGCTGTTAAGATAAGTTTTTGTTGCGTTCCTAATCACAAGTTCAGAGTTACAACAAGTGAAACATTAATATCCTGGCCAGTTCACTATGTGGGCCGCTTCCAGCAGCACATCTTCCAGGGTTATGAGGTAGGGAAATCGAGGCTTGAGTGTACAGAGGCACAAGGAAATCTAGTCAAAAGAAAAATAAAAATCCTTCATTTGCATTAGAACACCCTTTCCCTGACCTCACAAGTAGCATATATAGTAACACAAGCATTTGGAGTTCAAACAAAAAGCATTGGTCAGTTACTCCTGTCTCCTATCCCACCTACAGGTAGGCGTTCACTATCACAACCCCTGGGAACACCACCAAAAGCCTCAAAGATCTCCTCGGCCTTATTCTAAGCACCCAGCTATTCAGCGCTGACTTCACTGACTTGTTTACAGAGGCTTAACAATTACTTTGACATTTGTTAGCCTAGGGCAAAAACCCTCAG
This sequence comes from Aythya fuligula, assembly GCF_009819795.1. Lineage (NCBI taxonomy): Eukaryota > Metazoa > Chordata > Aves > Anseriformes > Anatidae > Aythya > Aythya fuligula. Next base: position 15,924,335 of record NC_045569.1, on the reverse strand, counting down.
GTACACAACTAATAAAGGCCTTTATATGTATATATTATTAAAAAGCAACATTTATGCAAGAGTAAATACTAGATTTTATTTCACAGTTGAACAACTGGGTCCAAGAAGTCCTGATGACCCCAACACAGAACTGCAGATCTCTAACATGCAGCTCACTTTCTGTGCAGCTGAGCACCTGGCTTACAGGCAGAATTTGGAGCAGGACCAAGGGTGTGCTAGCTCTCCATATCCACGAGCATTAAGCCATTCCCAGAATGCAAACCAAGCAGGCTGCAAGGTTTAAGTCACTCTGTGTAACTACAGAAGTGTATCCAAGACTTCAGGACATTTAAACATGTCAGTAGTTCAGGGTTCAGATATGAATAATGACAATTACTTATGATTTGACTACTTATTTTCAACTCTGGAAAATTACCATAAAACCACATTTCTTCCACTCATCCTTGTGATTCTCAGACAAAAAACACTTTATGGCTAGATTCTCTTCTCATTGTCTGAAATGTCACTGACCACTTTTCTGTCTGAGCAGCGGAAATGCCACATGGTGAAACCTGAGCTTAAACTTCAAAGAAACGAAACCATCACAACCTCAAGTTTCTCCTCTTTTACAGTCATGTGCCCATATTTGTGTGCAACTCAACTGTGTCAAGCCATTCAGTGCTGACTACATTTTGATGAGCTGTCTCTGGTGAGAAAGAATGGAGACAGTTGTTTCAACTCAGAATTTATTAATAGCTTTTAAAAATTATTTAAGCATGCTGCATTTTGTGACAGATCTTATAATTTAGTATCTGTGGAGTCATTTTCCTGACAGTTCATTAGGCAGCAATGCAGAAGACTTTTTTGTGCAAACAATGAACTTCAAGAACATTTGAAAACTCATCTTTTGATTCATTTCAGAAGTGGTGCAGAGCTGTGCAGTGAATCCATGTGCTCCTGAGAGCTGTTAGAAAACATGCTCAGGAACAGAATAAGGAATTGCATCCACAAATCTCCAAGCAATTTAACATCAATTCATCCTCATACATCTTAGAAGTAGTCATAAGCATGACTAACAAGCTAAGTTTTTGTTCTGTGGTTGGTTTAAGGTTATATAGGAATATATATATATATGAAATCAGTGACAGGAATAGAATATAACATTTTGATTCTTCCAGTAACACCAAAGCGTCTGGTAGGAAACGAAGAGTTAGGCAGTTTATTTTGGGTTAGCTATTCTGATGGCACTTCTCACACTAGGAAAGTTGGGCACCTGAATTTTCCACCTTCCAGTTTTGTGCTGTTATTGTAGTTGCAGTGAGTCATTTGAAATCAGTGAGATTGGTGACCTCATCGCTTCCCTGCCCTTTTTTATTATTCAATAGGTGCTTCAGACAGTGAGATCTTGCCCTGGGGAGATAAAGGATATCCCAGACCTTGCTGAGCTCTGAATGAAACAGGAGTCCCCATCCAGAAGTTTGCTTGCATCTTCCATATTTGATCTGCTTTTGCTTTGACCCCTACTAAGCTGAGTTTACCATATTTTCTTGTTCCTTTGGTCAGCTTCAAACACTAAAACAAAAGGTAACTGCAGTTTAAATCTTACTACCGACACACCACAAATTGTACTGTGACAGCTAGAGAACACCAAGGGCTCTGGTCAGTGACATATTGAGGCTGTTTTACCTCACAGCAATCTTTTGCCTAGATACACTCTAAGTTACCAAATTGACTTCTGCTTTAACCTTTAGCACTGAGAAATATCACCAGCACAGTCGTTGGAACGCATCTACTGAAGCCAGGCAATCTTTGCTCTTTAACTGTGATTTTCTTCATATTTATCCCTTTGGTCTTCATCTTCAGACACAAAAAGAACACAAACACAAAAGGCACAGGTAGGAGATTTGAACAATGTGAATAAGTTAAAGAGGGCTGGAAAAAATGAAGAACAACCATTCAATATTTTGTAATATTCCTCCTGAAGAGCCTCTCCTCCTCCCTTCATCTGCAGAGTTGTATAAATCAGTATTAAAAGCAGATTATTGGTGTACACAATCCCTCCATTTCAATTGATCCTCATGGGAAGAACATGCAAACAAACTAGAAGAGTAGTAGTGTGTTATAGACAAGTCCTGGATCTAGAGAACAGGGAAACGAATTTAATCTGTATTCCATTGCAGACTCTACCAAGTGAAGTATTTTTCCTTTAGGCCTACTATCAGAGAAGTGCTCATTCAGTACAGGATTCTCCTGCCTTGCACTGCCTCTGTGGGAACAGGCATGTGCTCAGAAGTTGAGTTGGGATAGCTGAAGGAGGAAACTTACAGACAGTAAAAGTTTTAACATGCGAGTCTTCAACTGTGTTTAATGTTTTAGAGCTAGGAAGCAATATCTTCATTTCTCAAAACTGACTTGGATACCTCCTATTACAGCATTTATCACTGTTTCATTACAGTACCACAAAATCTCATTAAGCTTAAATTCCAAATCTAAGACTAAAAGCACAACAGATTCCATCCCTATTAATTAAACAATCTTCTGGACATGTCTTAGCAGACTCACTAGAATTGTTGACTGGGGGATATTAGTCTTGTATGTGCCTCTAGATGAGGAGTGAGCTACACAGTAGTAATGGTCATGGATGAGAGCAAGTGTTTCCATGTAGACATAGTCACAAGTCTACTTAGAGTACTACTGAGTGAGACTCTCCAACATTTTCACATGACCACACACAGAAGTACTTTTGAAAGGATCAGACCACAGACTCTTGAGTCTTTTCAATTTTATTTTAATATCTAAAAATACAGACATTACTGAAGGTGAGCTGAGCACTGCTATAGCTAAGCTTTACAAGGTTTAATGATGACAAGCTAAAGGTGACCAGTTTGCAAAGTCAGACCAACTGTCATATTCACCTTTAGAGCCCTTAGTACATAGATCCCTAAAGGTCTTTATGGTAGAATTAAAGGTTATCATGCTTCATACACCAAGGACAGCTGTACTGTCCAAAGAGAAAGCCAGCTCCATCTGCTCACCACCAGCCCATGCCAAGCGTTATCACTCTCAGAGTTGGAGAGCAAGAGATCACTAAGAAGTATGATAAAACTCATCAAGCAAAAAATGTTTTCTATCATTTACTACAATAGGATCAGAAATATTAAAAATAATAATAATAATAATGCCCACCCCATGAATTAGTTAGATACATGTCAAATGTGATCAAAGGCTGTTAACATCAGCTCAGCTTCTTGCCCTGCTCCCAGTCATTGTTCTTCAACACAGTCATGATAAATTACTATTCAACACACACTTTATTTTTCAGAGGGGTATAACCATCTTCAAAGCAGATCAGTCATCCAGGCAGTCTTCAGAACAGTGTAGCAGGAGGGCAGGAAATTGAGTCAGAATGAAAAAAGTAAGAATAACTTGCTATTTTTGCAACTACGGATTTGTTGGTATTGGATCATTCCACCGATCCACCAATTTCCCTTCCCTGCCTCCGGCAGAGACCAGTATTTGCCTAAACTGAGGAAAGTGGAAACCCCAGAGAAAGCATACGGTCAATTGCACAATACTGGAAGTTCAGGGAAACCGTCCTCAGCAGCTTCAGGAGTGGTTAAGTTTGCATCTACAAGCACAATACCCAGGAGCAATTATTCTAGCTGTGTTTTTCCTACTTCGTCACTCTACGCTCTTCAGAATATAAACAGTAATGCTGAATTACTGTAACCAGTAAATGAATGCCTGTTTCCAGCAAACCTAGTGGGCTCTCATTCTCTTTGAGTATTGTAAGCATATTTGACTATTTCCCAACCTAGGAAAACCTGCCAATGATGCAGAGCAGGGAGTTTTCTCTGGAAAGATGAAGATCTGAGCTTATGGCAGAGAGTGCTGGTAGAAGAGGCACAGGGCGGAGCATGAAGTGCTAGGGTACGGCCTCAGCTGCTATGATTTAAAACAGCCCCTGAGGCTTCTCTAATTTACTTTGGAGCCTTTCCTAGAACAAGGTTCAACATTTTGTACACAGGACATGAAACAAAAGCCTCTTGCACGGGCAAAAGTAAATGAAACAATCACTGAACACAAGGATGCTAATCCCACCCCTAGAAAAGCCCAGGTGTTTTGGGAGTCTAAACCCTCATGTAAGCAAAGCCAGGTGAGAAACCTACCTCTGTGTACCCAGCTATGGTCCCCTTCCTCTGGGTTTGAGGGAATCCAACTTAAGTGTAGATAATCAGAAAAAATACAGATCAGCCTCCAATATAACAAAATAAAACAGTGAATTTGAGGTGCAGAAGTGAGAGGTAGCACTTAGCTTTGAGAACACTCATTAAAATTCATCTTCCAGATGTCTGAATTGTTTATGGAAGATCATCACAGCCACTCAACCCTTATAAACCACAAATGCCAGACTAGAGATTTATGGTACTGCAGCCTTAAAAAAAAAAATCCTAATCCTTGTGTCAACAGTTTGAGGCTGATATAAAATAAGCATACATTAAAGCATTTCATGCTGACTCCCACCCACACCCCCAGTAAATCCAACAGGTTACTGTTACGACCTTTAATGTAAACTATTTACCTAGGGACTAGGTGGGTAAGAGGGGAGAAAGCACTAAAAGTTGAGAGATGTTTCCAGGTAACAGCCGGAGATGACAGCCAGGTGCTTTGTATGTCCTTCTTCTGCACTTCCAATAAGAGATACACAAGCATCAGCAAGTTCACAATGAAATGCTACTCTCCTTCACATAGGAATACAAGTCAAATGTTATAGTACAAAAATCAAAGGAGAATATGTCTGTTAATTTACCATCCTGGATGGATCAAGCATAGAAAAATACAGCAAAAGAAAACAGAAAAAGGAAAGCAGCCTGTTGTGTGGGTGTTTTAAAGGGCTTTCTAATACTTTGCACAATACATACATTTTTATGGCATTTCTGTAAATCACATGACAAGATGTTCCAAGGTTATGTATCATTTAATCATTTGGTTCACTTTCTTTATGAATTTTAAGTTTATGGAAATCATTTAGTATCCAGGAATGAATAGACAGCCAAATCTGAAGAGACTTGGTTCTTCAAAAACAAGATTTCTCACTGTAGAAAAACACTCAACTCCTCTGAACATTTATAGGTACCTAAGCATTTCCCAAATTTGATAAGAGAAATTTGTAAGTAATGCCTTCACAAAAGCTGTGCTGCTGGTTGAGCAAGTGTAAGCTCTCAACCCACTCCACAACCATAATAGAGGCTAAACTACAGAAGTTTCAACACAATACTACAAGTGTACAGTGGTACTGTTTGCTTTACCAAGTGAATTAACTCTGCAATGCAGACCATCGTACTGCAAACTGAATAAAAATAACACCCTTAGAGACTAAATCCTGGAGACAACCGAAGGTAAATCCTTTGCCTGTCCTGTTCTGTGGAAACCAGGTCTCCAGTTATCTCACAGTTCTGGGGAAAAGCATTCACCCATGTTAACTTATAAAACTTCTTCAGTGTAGCCAGCTGTTGCAAACTGATCTAGTGACTTATGAAGGAAGTTGTGACATGACCCCTCTTACAACAGGAGGATTAGACCAAAGCTTACTGTTAACCCCCAGTATACAATTTTTAAGCTGTTTGTTAGGTGATGGAGGGAGGACAGATGATATAAATAGGAGGGTGAATTGTCCAGTAGTAATAAGATCTTAAGTGCTGACAACAGGTAGGCAAATCACGCCACATGTCCTTGCTAGGATCACAGAACTGTGAAGGAATTTCTGAGAGCCAGCTGCTGTCACATCTCCATTTATGCTTTGCAAGAACAGGACAGTTCTGTGGGATCCAGAAAGGGAGAAACCAACCCAGACTATTTGCTGATAAAATAAATTAAGTATCTAGAGAAAACAAAAAAGTTCATTGCAGCTTACACTTTTTCATCAAGAGAGAAGCTACATTAGTGCATATCTGAATACATGTCCTAGAAAGGGTCAAATGGTGCCAGTCAAACATATGAATACCAATCAAGTACTATTCTCAATATCCTTGAACTTCAAACAGAGTAATTCATCAGGCACCAGCTGGTAAGTGCTTTTATTTGTTTTCCTATGCATATCCCTTTCCAAGAGATGATACGCCCTATTCTGCTGAAGGCCAAGTGTGAAATTATAATTACAATAGTATCTAAATGAAGCAAACTGGGAATCCTTCCAAAGTCATCCTGAAAACACACAAGTAACCTGGAAAGTTAGGTAGGGACCTGTGAGGAAAATAGGTCTATGTATGGGGGAAAGGAAACAGTTTCCTGAACAAGTTGTTCTCTCCAGGCCAAATAAACACCTTTAAATTAAATTTTGGAAAGTAGGTGGATCATCATGTCACATCTTTGCTGTTACAGGTAACAATACCACAATTCCACAATTGATGAATCTGAAGATATATGCAACTTGTACTATTTCAGAAGCCACAAACCATTTTTCTAATACTTTAGGATCAATCCACATCTATTTCATAAGAGACTACGAACTATGGAATATCGTGCCTCAGAAAAGTAACAGATAAGAGTATAAATATTCTCTCCTCTTCAAGATCCCTCTAATAAGGAGGTATTGGCTTTGTGGAAAAGGCAAATACTCCCTAGAAGCAGACCTGTGCACCACACAAGAATAAATAAGAGACTATATACCCTTTCCAACATTCACATCAAACCTAATAATCCCACAAAGTGAGCAACGTTCTCCCGTTACTACTGGCACAGTTTTCTATGCCTTGCCGGGCTCACTTTATGCCATTTCTCTGCATTCACTAACTATACAGAGAAGGAAATCCAGGACAAATACATTGAGAGGAAACAGACAACTATAAACCTCTAGTAAAAACCTCTGCATGTTCCCATCTCCCCTTTCCCAAAGTTGCCAGCTATGAAGCTGTAAATTAATAGCAGATAAATCACCTCTTAGAACAACCCTATAGTTTTGCTGTTGTTGTTGCTTTATTTTTTTGTTTTGTTTTGGTTTGGTTGTTGTTTTTTGTTTTTTTTTTTTTGGCCTTTCTTCTAATCAAGGTGATATCCCAGAAAAAAAGACACACTGAACAGCAGAGCCAACATCAGCAGGGGATTCAACATCAACACTTACCTGCTCCGCCTGGAACAGGGGATAGGACGCTCCTACCATCCAACGCCCTAGCCCAGGGCCATTGTCACAGGGACACAGGAACAGACAACTCTGTTGCTAGGTGTCCTTGGACAACACAAGGTGAGTTTCTGCAACACATAACGGTTCCTTCTCACGTTAATGCAGCTCAATTTAGTTAATTTTAAAAGATGTGTTAATTTAAAAGATGACTTCAGGTTACCCTCCCACCCCCTCTAATCCTGTGCTGAAGCAGCCAACGTGCCTCTCACACCACCACTGCACACACCCTGTCTTTAGCAGTAATGTTGCTAAACAATTGCTTTCTAAGGAAGAGAAAATTTCCAGAGTATTTGCTTCTCTCAGCATTCATACAAAACAGTCTGGCCTTTGAGTTCAGGTGTGGAAACCCTGCCAGTGAGGCTGTCCTGCTTTGCCTGGTTTTGCATTACTTGGGAAAACCTCAACTGGCTGCATAAATTTGAGTAGCAATTTTGACTGATGCTAGCCGAGAATCAGATTTGTCTGAACCTAATTTATCTGTAGCTATGAAATAGAAACTAAGGTTTGACAGCCTTTTAAACACTGGTATCAGCAGAAGGTGACTGCCACTTCCCTCAGCCCTTCAGATGTCCCCTGCCTCTCCCCAAGCTCACCCAGCTCAACCAACCTGGGGATCACCCTGCCAGGGCCTCCAAAGAGGTCACCTACATGTTACTGCTGCTGGCTGTGACAGATAATCTGGGGAACAACAATATTTTCCAGCAGCTTAGCTATATGCAGAGGACCCCACTGATTATACCTTAAGTCCCACAGGGTCATTATGGTGTCTCTGAATTACACCTTCTCACTACAATTAGTGCTCTTGTCCCGGCTCCTAAAGACAAGGTAGCAGCAACTAGGTCAGCTGGGGAATCTTACACAGCAAGTTGCTTCCCACCTAAAGTGAGTGTCCTTTCTGAAGATCATACATAAATATTTTGTTTAGTCTGAAAAAGGTGCAAGTGTAAAATATTTCCCCACTTTGGTTCACAGTGCATGGGAAAAAAAAAAAACAGAAGTGTGGACCACTACTTCATTTGCCTTTTTGAGTATTTCACACTGCTGTAGTTTACATAGATTTCTTTTAAGTCTTAGTGTGAAGGAGTGGTAATGCTGAGAAAGTCTGATATAACTTAAGTATTCCTAATGCTTTCAAACTAACACATGGCCTATCCAAATAGTAACTTTTTCCTCTTTCCCTCAACACCCTCCCCACCTTGCTTTGTACTTTTCTAAAGTACAAATTTTGGTGGATGTTAAATTTAGTACTACTTTTTTTGTTATTTTTTTTAACAAAGAAATAAAGTCTAGGACTACATTTACTTTAATTAGGAAAAAACAATCAAAATGTTAAATTTCCTGAAGGAAACACTCATTCCTTTTGAAGTCTGGAACATCACCAAATAGGAAAAATCACAAACAAGCAATGAAGTCTAATCTAAAAGTGAAGATGATCATCACATTGGTTTTTCACAAACATTGAGAAGGAATATGCTGTTGCTTATTCAAGTCTATCACCTCTAACAGCTGATGTAGTAACATACATGGAGGATATTGTTTACAGCACAGGTAGTTAAGTAGATAGCATCTTCAGGAATCTGCCAAATTTCATTACACAAATCCAAAATTATCTTTAAGACAACTAATTGAAACTGGGAAAGTTATTTTTATACCACCAGAAACATTACAAACATCCTGTTCAGACTACAATATTTATTTCCTCTGATAGCTCTAAGTGAGTCAGGGACTTCAAGGATAAACCTTAAAAGCTGGGAAAACAGTTTCAGAAATAGTATGTGCACAGAGCTATACCATACTTTCAGTAAGACAGATCACCCTTTGAGTCATTCTTTTCCTCCATATTATTCTTTATTCAGTCTGATGTTCCCATATGATTTAGTAAAGTCATAAAAAAATCACGAAATATTTCTCTTCAATGTTGGCAATACAAGACAGGCTTAATGGCAGTGTCTCCTTCTCCTCCCTCTGAAATGAATATTTTCCCCTCTTCCTTTCCTTCTCACTGACAGGAAAACACCACATCTTCATTTTATTATATCGTTATTTTTTTTCTGGTTGTAGGAGACCATGGATTATTTTGTATGTATGAGTGACAAGTGACATCTCAAATATTTCCACTATTAATTGGTTTGCCATTTTAGTGATCGCAGCATCTGAACTCTCCAGAAAGATTGCTGCTGTCATTGAAGGGAAAGCTCAGATTCTTCTCTTGCCTCAAATAGGAATTGCTTTATACCTAATTAAGATCAGAAAAGTTCATTAGTCAATGCTAATTAACACTACTTAGTTGCTTTTGCTGTCTCTACCACTAATGTTCATGCCCATGGTACTCAAAAAAACAGTACCACTCTTATGCAATGAAGCTAAATAGAAACAGATCTGGAGCATCATCTGGCACAAGGGCCTAAAACCACTGGCACAGGCTGTTTTCCAGGTGCCTCTGCATTTTTGGCAGGTGATTGTAGTTTGCCATTCAAGCTGAAACAGACATTTCTGTGGGAATCTTATATTTGCATAAGTTCCAAGTGCAGCAGTATTTGGGATGGGGAATAGGACAAAAAGAAACCTAAATCAAGTCACAAGCAATTTATGTGGGACTAGTGGCTAAACTCAGGGGAGGCTCTGCAAAACACGTGAAGCAGAAGTCTACAGCTCTGAGTACCAGCTCACCCCCATCCAGGACTAGAGCTAACAAACAAATCCCAGGGCTGCACGCCAGCCAGGAAATATGCTTCTGGTTATGCAAACAGCCAAAGGTTCAGAAAACATGTGCAAGCAGGAATGAGACCGAACAACAGGATCTGGGCACATTCAGGGGGAAAAAGCCATACAGAGCAGAATGAACAGGACCCCAGGAAAGGGAGGTGCATTGCCAGCTCACCTGAAGCACTACTACTACAAACTCGGCTTTGTGATGAGGAGGGGGCTGGGAGTCTGGCCTCCTAGGGGAGGAGGGAAATAGGAGGTGTAATGGAAGTTAGAAGTACACATAAGGTGAAGAAAATCATTGAGACTCATGAGAATGTATTATAAAATCCAGAGTATTTGCACCATCCACTGTACACATTTATACAAGAACAGCAAGAGGCTGGTCAGAGGATTCATCGAGCTTGCTTAGAAATAGTATTGAAAGGCTTCTCTTTCTCCAGAAGCACAGTGTCATGAGCAAGCCGGTGGATAAAAGTGCAAACAAAGATGTCTGAAAATGCAAGTTGAATGAAGAGAATGGTGCCATCACCTCTGCTGCAGCGAACGTTGTTAAAGCTCAGGTCACCTGTCTGATGTCTAAAAAATGAGCAAGTGCTGTATGGGGAGGGAAGGGTGAGTATGGGGAACCTGCCACTGCTCATTATCCTGAAAGGAAAAGAACATCACCAGAAAGTCTGACTTACCTTCAGCATACAAGTTCAGTGTCCACTGATGGCCAGCTTGCCCATTTCCTCCTGCCAGCTGTCTCTGGGGAATGCTGGGATCAGCAGACAAGTGTGCACATGAGTCAGGTGAGTACATCTGCACCCAGCAGCCTGAAAATGAGTTCAAACCTTGTGTAATAGATTCATTAAAAACACCTAAGGCTACAGGATCATGTTCAGAGTCAGTCTAACACTCCAAGAGCTACCTGCAGTGAAATAGCGAATTTCATGCTAGAACATGTCATTTGTGAATTATATTGGAAATTCAGAAGGACTAAGCCAAGCCTTTGCCAATGTTCAGGTGTTGTTCAGCATAGGACACAAGCATTAATCTTGATTTCTGTACCACCTCGCAAAGAAATCCTCATCCTTCTAGACAAGGAAAGGAGTGAAGATTTATGGACCAAGAGGTAAAAAAATTATTTTGGGCTGCACTATTTTTCTTTTATTATAAATGACTAGTGAGAAATAGAAAAAAATTAAACTGGCAACAAGCTCTATATTCCATCTAACTGCTATCTCCAAGATAAATACATCTCAGCTGTAATACATAATTTCTGACAAACTTGGAAAGACAAAAGAATAAAAGAACTAACTGGGCCTGTGATGATATTCAAGAGGCACAACCAGAAGATGCACTGTGTACTACAGGGTTATAGCACAGCTTTATGACTATAGCTCCAGATAACCTTTCTTACAGGACAGGCAAAGCAGTGGGCTGAATCTGTCTTGCTCCACATGAGTTGTTTAAATAAGTTTTACTATATTATTTCCTATTTAAACTAGTGAATTACTCCATTTATGGGTAATGTTGATAATTAAGGAAGATATTCAGATTCTATCTCCTTTAATCTCCTTACAAGGAAGGCAAAAGAAGTTACTTCAGAGTTCACACACCCCGTGATGCTTTGCCCTGCTTTCCTGTATGACCACATTCCTTCGTGCAAATGCTCTGCCCCTGTTGCTCCTCTCTGCTCCCAGGGCCTCCTATCTCACTTGACTACTGCTTTGTGAACAGCTCCTCCTGTAACTACGATGCCCTCAACTATGGCTGCATGTAACACAGACCTGCTGAGCTGGACCCACTTAACCAATTTTTATTATTTTTGGTTGCCTTTCAGCCTTGTTTTCATTTACTTTTTATGGCTCAGGCCACAAGGCACCAAACAGGTCTTGGCACCAGGGATGACATGGTGCCAGAGGGCTGAGATTGTTCTCCATTCCCCACCTGAGGTATTTCCCATGCAGTTTTAGGGAAGAAACACTCACATGCTTAAAAACACTAAGTGATTTAGTAATATAAAGCTCTTTTTGGAAAAAAGAAAAAAAAAAAAAAAAAAAAAAAAAAAAAAAAAAAAAAGAGTCAGTTCCTTACTTGTCTCCAGATAAATCTTTCTCCATGAAAAGGAAGCCCTCACCTCCATGCTTTTGTTCCTTATCTACGTTGAGGGTATCCTTTCTTTTTGTTTAGGCTTCAAGGGATAGTTACAGGATGGCTTTATTCTTGTAAAGTACACAGCCAGACAGAACCCTGAAGCCTTAAGTGATAAAATGACCTGAAGCCTTAAGTGATAAAATGACGGACTAAAGTATATGTGCTCTCAAACCAGAGGAGCACTCATCCCCATAGAGATGCTAAATTCATGCATAATCAGCTCCTTGAAAGCCTAATACAACTCCACCAAAAGTTACTGAAATACCTAGGAAAGGCTTATAAATGCCTTATTCAAGAGCAGCCCAGCCGCTCTGATTCTGCCAGGAACAGAGTACAAGAAGATAAACCCATCAGGCTTCCCTTGCAGAAGATTCTTCTAGGTCAAGAATTAAACTTGAGCAGTGCGGGCTCAAGTTCTCCCCTCGAGTCCTGTGCTCCTGTGGACTTTTATTTTTTCCTTTTAAACTTCAGTGCATCTTTCCTTACCCTATCAACACGAACTTAATCCTCCTCCCAGCACAAGTACTAAGGATGGGGTAACCTATTTGGGATTTGCTGCCACTGTGTGGCCGTTAAGAGCAAAGAGATTCAAGTAAAATGCCGTAATACGTTAAAGCTCTCAGCCAGCCTCTGGCACTGAATTTTCCTTTTAAAAAAAAAAAAAAAAAAAAAAAAAAAAAAGATTTATGTAGCTCATTCACAGGCTGAATGAGAAAATACCCCCAAAAAAAAGATTGCTTAGATGAGAAATGAGTGCCTGAGTATGAGTTTCCTGGTGAGAATAAAGCAAAGTGACATTCAGGAAAGCTCTCAGCACCCCCAAGGAGCACCATCTCCTGCAGCTCTCAGTTCAACAGGTGGAATTGGTGTTTGAAGGACTTGAAATGAACACACCAAGAAAATCAGGTCTGCCCGCTGCAGGATAGTTGGTAAATAAGGGTTCTCACAATCTTCTTGTAAAGCTTCCTATTGTGTACCCATGTGTTCAGGATTTTTGCGGATGAAAGAAACTCTCTCCCACCATCAAGTACAACCAGCCCTGGGGTAAACCACATGAAAATTCTGAACCCCCAAACCAAATTAGCTGGCTACAAAGCAATACAGGAACATGAAGTGAAACTGTCATATCTACTTCCAGTGAATATTAGCATCAATGCATGGAAGCATGAAAACTTCCAGATGTGTCTTTGGTGTTGAGGCTTGTTCCACAGGAACTAGAAGACTCAGTGTAACCAAACCTCCACAAAGCATCTGAAGAGCACTCACCAGTTCACAGTAACTGACTACAATCAGCCCAAAACCCCTCAAAATCATCTACTTCCCAGTACTGTAATTTACCCTTACAGGTAAATCTTACAATTATAATCAGGCGGCTCCAGCTAAACTTTGTTTTGCATGAAATCCAGAAGCAAGTCTTTGAGAAAGAAGAATGAAAATCTTGATCTGCAGAGACCACCTAAGTCTTAAGGCAGCAATACCGTCGTGCAATCTCCCATTCAGCCACAGCATTAAACCTTCAGAATTAATGTGCCTGAAATATTACAAAAACCAAAATGCCTCATTATTACTTTACTATTGGCTCAAATTCAAAACTCAAGCAGTACGTCAATTATTGTTGTGTTTTTACGCTGTATAATTGGAAAAAAAAAAAAGTTTACTTTCTACAAAGTAAACACCTGCAATTCTGCTATGAATTTACTCACATTCTTTCATCCTACAGGATGGAAAAATACCTCAGACTCCTGTTCCCAGTAAAAGCATTCATACTACTTTAAACAAGGATGGGATAGCACTATTTTGTGTGCAGACATCTGCTTCATGTCAGTAAAATATACATCCTGTCTGTTATGGTCTATGACCATTACTCTTTGCTGATAAACATTCTATATTCATGTTTTTTAAAGGGGGTGCAATTGAAAACAAGCACAACTACCTATTTCCCCTATCACAAAATCAAGTGTTGGAATTCAGAAAAGTTAGTTTATGCATGCAAAAGATAAAAAATGCCTCTCAGATTCAGCCACTTAGAGGCTAACAAGAGGAAAAAAATCTGGTGTCACCTCACAGACACTTCTAGCAGTATGCTTCTGCTTTGGAATTACCTGCACCAGCAGTGGTCTAAAGATAGACTATTTCTTTACAATATTGCCCCCTGTTATGAGCAGGAAGCCTCAAAGATCCATCCAGCAAGATTACCAGACTCATTTGTTAAAACAACCTCACGGATCCTCACAGACATCCTCCTTCCCTTTAAAGCCCATGTGAAGAGGGAGGCATAAGACCTGAAACATTAAGCCTGAATGTAGCTGGAAAACAGACTAGGAGGCTTTATTACATTTCCCATCAAGTTACCCTGTTTTATTGCATTGCAGTCCTTGAAAATTTGATTAGTGATTTCTCCTCTTCATTCATTCTCCTGACATCTGGGTTTCAAACCTCTGATCCATATCTGCAAATATGCTAATACAAATTCCAGCTAGGTCTTGCCACTACCCACTCCTGACCTACTAAAATTAAGTGTCAGGAACTCTAAACTTTATTTGTACTTTACTATTGCAAATTTCCTGAAGGAAGGCCTGGGCAAACCTAGATTCAGGTCAAAGCAAGGTACATGAATTGTAACAAGTATTGTCACAGCAGAGAGTCTGAAGTCTTTATGCGGTGTTTTTTCAAAGTGAAAGAAAACCTCTTAAAAATATAAGACTTAAAAAATGAATTTCATTACTTTTTCTACTCAGCTTTTTCTTTGACAGAGGTCCTGCCCACTAAACTCATGCAGTGCACATGAGTACAGCCAGGTCGTCAGCACATGTCAAGTAGAGCTTACAAGCAGCTGAGCTTTGGCTGCTTGGACTCAGAGGAAGCTCCAGGGATCAGCTCTCCTGCAGTACCCATCATCCCAGAGCAGCTGCTGTGCTGCGTAGGCTCTACCTGCATATTGAGAGTGATAATGCCTGTAAAAATCAAGGATTGCAATCAACAGATGCTCTTATCATAATCAGCTTTACTTAATAGGAAGCACTTCTGCAGGACTACAAGACAAGAATGGGACAAGTTTCTTCACATCCTCTACCCTCCAAATACTAACTTTTTTTTTCCTCCAGCTCATTTCAGGGATTTATACAAAAACTTTCATTGCTCCCAAAGCTTTCCAGCAGTATCATTACAATTTTGCCCTAGTACAGCATTACTGCAACAGAAAAACCCACTCCCTCAAAATCAGATGGATTTGGGTTTTTAGCCTGGTAGGCCACAGAAGAGATCCAGCTGCAGCTCCCCTTGGATCAGGGTCTGCTCCCATGGAGCATGTAGCATTACAGCATGCAAAGAGGGAGGTGTGGATAGCCTTCAGGCACCCAGCTAAAGACCAGCCCCAGCAGGGATCACAACCAGAGTGGTTTTACAGGTGCTTGGCTGCAGGGAACATTTGATTTGCAAAGCTCAAAAAAGCAGCGAGAGGTGATGGTTTGGGGTTATACCACCTGCAAAGACGTGGGGAGCTGCAGTGTCTGCTTCTGAGAGAGGGAAGCTGGAGAGCTCGGCAGCTCAGTGCACAAGTAAGGTGCATGCCAGCAGATGGCATCGGAAAACCATAAATCCATCGGCCCTGCTGCCTCCAGCTCTGCAGCAATCCTTCACTCCTCTAGACAGCATCGCCTTAGATGCAATACGCCGTAAGTGCAATCATTGTGTTAGCTTGTGCAGTTTCCTGCTGCAGCATGAAAACACTTCAGCTCCATTTATTTACATCCTACTTCCCTGCTGTGGGAAGGATGCTAATAGCTACTTATAGAAGGGAAAAATAATGAAGTGGGGATTTGATGGGTTGCCTGTTGATACATAGAAAAAGTGTTACGCCAAGAGCAAATACAATTCTCCTCAGCCAGCTCAGCACTCTGATCCCTCTCTCAGCTGCATGGCACTCATGTGAATTTTGGCCTCCACATACCTTCATATATGTGAGAAGGTAGAGCTGCTTGTAAATATTGTGGTTGAATTTTAATCCCCCCTCCCTTTTTTTTTTCACTGTATTTATGCAATCCCTTGTGAAATTCCTCTCCAGTTTATCATATCATAGAGCACCTGAATTTCAGCTCACATTTCCATGACCTTCTCAGAAAAATGACACTAGTTACTGGCAGAAGATGGGAGGCAATCAGTTTGCTAACTAGAAAGAATATATTTTTTTTTTATCTAGCTGTTGTCCCACAGCAAGAGGCCAGCATAGTCTGGCCAGAAAAGTCCCTATAAAAACAGTTCCCAGGAACTGCTTACAAGTCTAAGGTATTAGAAAATGCTGCCTTGATGATGGCAAAAGGCAACACTGGTGAACAGCAGAGCACCTGCAATTGCAGGGCCAAAACTTAGCCAAGTCATACTTTAAATATCACTGAATTTCACTCATTCCAGGTACCGTTCTGCAGTCTTCACCTCCAAATCTAATAAAGCCTTTTCTTTACATTACTATTCCCTTCTATAGATTAATAAGAGAGCTTCCAGTTTTTAAGGACAGCAATATTTACATTTGCTGCCGCATACCTCCTTCCAGAGCCATGTCTTGGGGCTTTTAGGAGTATGCCTGAGCAAACATGACTCTTTATATAGACTTCAAGCAGAGGTAACTCGAGTAAACACTGACTTAAAACCTTGAAAGCTAATATTTAGCAAGCTCTTGTGTTCACAACTTTGGAAAGGTTTGCCTCTGGAAATAAAGCAAGAATATCTTCCCCTCAAAAAAAAAAAAAAAAAAAAAAAAAAAAAAAGCTAGTGGCAAATCCACACCCAGTGCTAACACTGGAATTCCTGACTTTGTACGTTATCCTATACTGGAAACAGGCATACCCAAATGCTAGTTTTATAGAGCCAGGTTTTACAGATGCAGACCCCCAGGACAAGACTTTCAAGGGTAGTCTTTGTACCTGCCTGAGCTGTATGGGCAAGTTGCCCCATGGCTTGTAAAAGAGCTGAGTCTCAGTATAGCAAATACAAGAGGGCTAGAGGCAGCCAGGGACAGATGGAAGGAAACTGAGCACTAAAAGTGGCAGAGTAGCTGTAAATGTACTGTGGGCCATATAGGTTGCTCCAGTGCTAACACCCTTTCCCACCCCCCCCCACCCCACCCGGTGTCAGCACAGGTCCCCCACAGCTTTAGGGGATGCTCTGTGAAAAGCTGCATTTGTACAAGTAACTGAGCTTTTTGCAGACAAAATCCTATGGATTTCATCCCTTCATATGATAGACCAATACTGCAGTAAATCTTTCAATTCTGTACAGTGGTGATAAGGAGGTGGAAATAAGAGGGAATAGGCCCCATCACCTAAGCAATACCTAAACAGTATCTTCCTTTTCCAGCCACCTACTTATCAGTAGCTCAAAGTAATCCAAGGACCAGTAGCATCATCCCACTTCTCAAACATGAAAGCTAAGGCACAGGGAAAGGGCTGGGCTGTGCCCAGCAGGCTGGCTGACCGCCTGGACTAAAGCAGATCTTGCCAGATTATGGTAGGGGTTCATTTGCTCAACCCTACTTTATCTTTTAGAAGGAGCAGAGCCCAGTTCTCTCTTCTGTCTTTGCTCCCAAGTCCCTCCACAGACCAGAAGTGGAACAAATACTATTTTCCCAGAAGGATACTGAAAAGAACACAAACTCTCCTGAGGCATCTGGCTCAATGTACAAACCTAAGGGGTCATATTTTGCAGAGCAGCTGCACTCAGCTCTGTAGAACTCAGGAATTAATTTCTCACATGCTGGAGTGCACATTCATTTGAATTTCCTCTGAACTTCAGGGGACTTTGGATTCAGCTCCAAATTTCCCAGTGTCCATTTAGGAACTGTTTTCAGATTGCAGGTGGTCCTTATCCACAGCAAATGTCACCCCCACAGAGACACCGGCTGTGGGCTGCCATAGCCAAGAGCATGGAGCACACTCTTGAGGTCTGTACTGGAGCAGCAAACTATTGCAATGTCACATTCCCAGCAGGCTCTCCAGGGAACTTTGCAGATGTTTTAGAAGCTATTTTGCAGAAATAGCTTCATTAGGAGAACTCAGCAGGAATTTAGTGCTCTCATCTCCTCACAAACTCTTCCTGCCACTTTATAGCAACAATAATTATTAATTTTGTTCATTGATTGCATGACAGGAAGAGATGAAGAGCTGATCATATCGAGGCATTGCTAAAAAGCTTATGTAGATAACTTTACATAGCACTCCCTTTCATTTTCATATGCTAGTAGGTCTGGGGAACAAGAAGTGCTCTTCAACATTATAGGCAGACCCACAACATTTCCATTCAGACATTGGAGACAGTGGCAGCCAACCCGTGCTCTCAAGCAAAGCTTTTAATCTTTCTGACACGCAACAAGGGAGCTCCAGCAGCAATGAGAAAAATCTCCATGCATGCAGGTATTTGGATAAGCACAAAAGGCTCCTGGCACCTCTCCAACCCAAATTGCTCCCCTTTGATGTTGGATTCCATCTACCTTGTGTAACGGCCCACTGGTTTGGATGTCAGCAGGAACTGGACCTGAGGCACATACCTGTGGAGGTAGATGACTAATCCAATTAAGTGGAAGCAACTGAAAGTTGAGATTCTTCTTGTGTTCTGGACTTGAGGGAAAAAAGTCATGAACTAAGGGAATTCTATTTACAGGAGAAAAAAAAAAAAAAAAAAGTTATTTCAAGATTCTAGCTTGGGAAACTTGCCACAGATGATCATGGAAATTATTTTACTAGTGCAATTAATTTTGCATCAGCTTATCTCCACATGCTTTCTTGGTAGCTGGTATCAATGCTTTGATTTTATGGAAAAATCAAAGACAGATGGAATATCTTCTCCAAATATCTGCTTTCTTCCAGGCCAGTAGCAGAGTCTGGAGCAAAACATGGCTCTAGTAATATATGTGTGTTTAGAGCATACAAGGCCCAACCTTCTGATCCACTTTGAAGCTTGTGTTCAGACAAGCTCTTCAGAAGCTGCTAAATAAACCCAAAAGATAGTTTCTGGATTACTTCACTTATCTACATCTGTTCTGACAATTGCTTTTTGCCACTGGTACCCTTTTTCCCCCCAGATCCTTTTCTGTAAGTATCGCAAAGGCACCCACACCATGCCTCTTACAGGGTGACCTAGATTTTTCTTTTTACACGGTCCCAATGGTTTGCTAAGGGAAGGCAGCCTAGCTGCTAAATATAAACCTGAGCTCTGATAAAAATCCTGCAAACTTTTTTTTGATCTTTGCCCTCCTTGAATGACTGGTGTTCAGAGCATCACAAACCTGTTCTTTGGATGCCTTCTCAAAAGGCAAGACTGTTTCTCTTTGCTAGTGACCACCAAGGCTGGACAGACTGACAAGAGTAGAGTCCTTGGCATAGCTGCAAGGTTCCCTCCATGAACACAGGACACAAACAGCAAAGAAAACTGCACTGTTCAAATATCATGGTACCAAGGGACAGGCAACAGCCCATGTACTTGCATCATGAGTTCAATAGCTGTTCAGAGCAGTGATTGTTTAGCTCTTAAGAAACATATAAGGAAGGAACAACACTGAAATCAGCTTTAACTTAAAATCTTACGTTCAAATATGAAAATATATATCAAAATGCTCTCATTTTTGCCTGCCCAGTCCCTCTGGCAATTCTAGATCTGATTTCCCTCCTCCTGGCACTGGGAAGGATTAGAAACTCCTTGAACACCAGAGCAAGATGAGTTTCTTAGGAGTCCAGACCAAGTCCTCTTGCAAACTGCAGTGATGGTTGACCTCAGCTTCACATGCTAATACAAAATGCTAGTAGCACCAGGAAACACCAAAACCATCTTTTAGTTGCCACATCCTGAAGACATTATGGGCCCACAGGAAGTCAATGTCCTAATACACCATACAGCCTTCTTGTCCCCTTGGAGGTGATACAATTTCTATAAGCAGTTATTTCACCTCAAATGTCATCACTCATCTTAGCTACCTCCCTGTCACAGCCTTCCTCAAATCAGCTTCCCATATCAGCTTTCACTGTCATCACTGCTCAACAATGGACATTTTTTACCTGTCAAAAAGGACACCCCTACCTCTTCAGGACCTGACAATTCCCACACTCAATAGGACAGCTAGCACAGCTACTGTGTACTTGCAGGCTTGGGCAGAAGACCTATCAAGCTTCAAGTGGAACATTATCAGAGAAAAAACTTTGTAGCAACTTCGTATCAGATAAAGAAATGGCAATGTGTAGCCTGCACAGGAAGCTGCTTTCAATAGACTTTTAATAAGTAACCCAGGTTCTCATGAATCACTCTGCATTTTTATGCCCACACACTCCTGACTCTGCCAGTGGAATCCATAGCCATCACTGTAAATATTAGCCTTTACCAATCAGCTCCAATGGATGTGAAGATAAATGGCAACCACAACCATCTGCTAACAAATATAGGTAAACTGAGAGCTAAGCTGCCAGCTGCACCTGCAAATCAAGCTTTTACTTTTTCCCCCATGGCCTACATTTTGAGTTACCTCCCAGAAGCTTTTGGAGGATTCTGCCAGAATGTTTCTGCCAAAAATATAATTAAACTGACTAATCAATCAGACCTGGTCATAATCTCACCATTTCCGCCCAGAGCTCATGCACGTGTAAAACGTGCCTTGGGGACAGCTCTTCTAAGCTCACACTTCAGACCCTGAGACAAAACATTTCCAGGAGCTGCACCAAGATTTTCACACCACCAACCTTTCTCTCAAAGCCCATAACAGCAAAAAAGTTGGGCAAAGGGACAGGAATAGGAAGTGATTCCCATGACCTTGTCCTGTACTTGCACTTCCAAGTACAGCCACACAACATCTCAGAGCAATTACAAATATAAGCCTCAGCTTTCTATGCTTTTGTCTTGCTTTGATTTGGATAGAGTTTCTGGTGTACAAAATCACCCCCCAAGCGAAGGTCTTCTAGTACATAGGGTATTCATCACATTTGTGCATGAGTGTTCAGGTGCAACCTCATACTGAAGTCACCCTTTCACAGAGCAGTAGGCATCTTGGGCAACTCACTGACTTTTCAGAATATGTTCAAAATTCACTAAAAGTTATATCAGATAACCCCAAACCAAAGGCCAGTCATTCTCATGGACCTGGGGTTGCAGGAGAACACAGTTTCCAAAGTGTGAAAAGTGAGGTGGTTCGGAGATTATCTGCTCAACCAAAATAGCTATTTTGTGCAAATTATTTTGGAGATATGCTCCTTGAGGAATTTGTTTAAAAGATGAGGAATAATCTCCCTTTCCTTTATTTTTAAATAGATCAAATACACAGTAACCCCAACTTCTTTCTGCGGCTAAAACCAGTAAGCACAGGTAGCCAAGATATGCTGGCAGGCAGCTCACACATTGCTCGCCTCATGGCAACCAAGCACCCCAACTCTTCACTTCAACTCTCAAAGCATAAGCAATGAGAGCATGAAAGAAATCTAATAATCTTTCCATAAATTGTCACATATTTATAGGCAGAGAAACAAGGAAAGTATGTATAGAGCCAGGCAAATGCAGTTCCCACCCCACACCCAGATTTCTGCTTTGCCTCCCACCAATCTGCTTTTATTTCACTTTTATCACAACCACGTGTTTATACCAGAAATGGTCAGGTGGGAAACAAAGGTCAAAGACAGTAATAAATATTAACAACAGGAACAGACCACAAAACTATCAGAACTGGATCAGTCTCCAGTTTCTAGCTACACCCTTTGATACTTTCCCACGATGCAGTGTTCAGACTCAGAGGTGCACCCGTTCAGTGCTGCATTCATAAAACCTATGCCTGGACCTGATAACATTTATTTTATTTATTTTTTACAAGTTGGCCAGCATCAGAAACTCAACTACCTGAAAACATCTAGTCGTTTGTGGGGTTTCATTTTTTTGCATCCCCACATTTGGGCTCAGGTTCCACATTTCAGAGTTGCCATCATAGTTCCCTCTTGTGCCAAAGTTAAAATACTCTCTATTCACCTACCTTTTTTTCCATAGTAAATGCCCATGTGACAAAGTCAGGAGTAAAGGAGCCAAAAGTTTCACAACTGAGGGAACTGCAATCATTATGTTCAGGACATGGGAAAAAGTTTCAGAAAATACCTGCTGCTTTTATCTTATTATTAACATCACTGTTGGGAATGCTGTACAGAACTAAACAAAGGACAAAGAGGAACACCAAATGGGAAGACATTTCAGCAAATGGAGAGATTAAATCACTATGAGATATTCACATGACAAGGATAAAAATGTAATACCCATTTTTCACAACAAATTACTCTTTTACCCAAATTTCTTACATAGAAACTGGTCTGAATTTAGCCCTGTCACTTTGTTGTTGTTGTTTGCTGGCACATATTGGTAGATTCTTGCCTCAAATATTGGCATGGATGCTGCTAAAGGATGCTCAGTCTCATGCATCAGATGAAGGAGCAGCAGCTGGAAGGGAGTTTCCTGGGACCAGCTAAAAGGCAGCCCTACCACCAGGGTTTATTGCTGAACCCTGGCCAGCATCACCAGTGAATGACAACTGCTAGTCTCAGGACTTCAAAGCCAAGCCATGAACCAAGAAATGTGATACAAACGGGAAAACCCACACCATGGATCCCCTCTTTGGGTGAGCCAATATGGTGCCTTTGTTTGTTCCCCCTACACAGCCTGAAAAGGGAAAGTCATTACAAATCCAAGCGGTAAGAAAAATCAGCTCTGGCTTTGCCTTTCCCACAAACAGCTCTGCCAACAGACCAGAGCTTGGCCTTGTTCTCAGCAGCCAGGAGTCTGCAGCCAACAAATCCCCTCCGCACTGGCACTTCGGCAGCCCCACCAGGACCAGCAGCCTGAAGGCTGCAACAAGCTGTCCTGATTAAACTGCTCCCACCCCTGGAGAGCTCTTTCAGCAGGCAGGAAAATGAGCTCCAACCCCACTGGCAGAAAAGCTGACATTGCCACGAATAAGCAGACAGCCTTTTTTTTTTTTTTTTTTTTTTTTTTTTTTTTTTTTAATCAGCGTGTGCCAGCCTTGCCCCCACATCGACAAAATTCAGCTTTTTGGTCTTATTTTGTCAGCACAACTCACTGCCAGTAGCGCATTTTCATCCCATTTTATGGCTCACATGTGCAGCATTGTCTTGTTCAAATTATGAAAGCATAAATACCACCTGCCACTGGTTTGTGGCTTTTTAATCTGCCTTCTGTGTGTTCAGGTAATTTATGCTGCTGTTTTCCAGGCATCAATTCTACAATTCCTGCCTGTTTCACCCAAAGCTTCAGCTCTTCAAGTCTTGTGGCTAGAAGAAACTTAATTTTGATTTAAAGGAAGAGTAACATAAGCGACCCTGTGCCAAAACCAAGAATAATTGGAGAGAAGCAAGAGGGAAAAGGAGGAGACAAGGAGAACAAACAGTGTCACTAGGATATATAATGCAGTCAAGACAAAGGCAAAAATAAAAAGCCCAGAGAAAAGACTTCAACATAAACTTCAATCCCTAGAAGTTTCCAAACACTGAAGTGTGCATCTGCCTCTTAACTACATAAGACTCAGCAATGCCACTCATACCAGCACAAATCATATACTTAGTAGAGGCCTTAAAATCAGGCCCTATCAAAAAATAGCATTTAATTGGTTACTACTCCACTTTCTCCTCTGCCTGAGTCTCCTATGGCATTTATCTGGCATTAGGGATATGTTCTGACTTCCAGAAGCGCTTATTGGATGTGTATAGCACCAGTAAGTGCATTTTCTTCAAGAACACATTAATAGCGGCAGCCTTGCCAGAAGTGCAGTCAGCTAGAAAGCTTTGGGCCCAAGCCTTTACCTTCAGAAGCATCCCCACCAATGCTGCTCTCCCACCCCCTGCATGCACTCCACTAAGCATGCCCGCAGGATATTCAGATAACTTTACAGGACCCCATCCTACAGCTGAACACATTCCCAAAAAGGAACAAAGACACATTTACCCAAGCCAAAGAAATATTTGAAAATTCAGATGATTAAATGCAGCCTGCTGTTCGTTTTTACCTCTGTGGTCTCCAGTAAGTACCATAAATCCTGGTTTCGCTCCGAGACAAATTGTCACATTATAGCCCTGCTATACAGGCATACACAGATTCCTTGCTATAAAGAGAAGGCGAGAAATCCATGCCAGATTAGGACATATGGAATCTCTGTTTATGGATAAATCATTTTTAAAACCTCTCTCTCTCTCCATGAGTCATATGTGAATCACTGAAAGTGTCCTGTCAACAATAGTTTATTTACATACAGAACTAATTAGCATTATGATGGCAGACTGTAGAAGCAGGATTATAGCTAGGAGACATCATAAAACCAGCGATGCCATTTTAGGAAGGTTGGGGAGAAGAGGTTTGCAGATCTTCAGCCCAGAAGTATATAAATTGGCCACTTCCCAAGGGTGTCAGGATGAAACTCATTTTTAACGTGTCTTCCATTACCAATAAGATTACTTCAAAATTAAAATCCAAAATCATAATTTGTGTTAGTTTGATGTTTGTTTGCAATATACATTTCTGAGTAGAGCCTGGTCAGCTTTTTACTTACAACCCACTTTTTCAGTTTGATATATCAGCACTGTGATGCTACGTTTAGCTTTGCAGTACTACATATCAATCAATGATTTTGAAAAGTTTTAAATGCCCCAAAACATTTACATTCCTTGTTTGAAGATTATTTTAAGTCAGCAACCAAATTTGAGACTAAATTAAATTTACACAGCCTCTTTAAATTACTCAGCCTAGTACATACAACTGCTCTGGGACTTGCATAGACCTTTCATCATTAATAAGCGGAACAAGATAATTACATGCTCCAGTAGCTCATAGGGGTCTAGAAGTTATCACCACATAACCTGCTTTATAATGGAAGAAGAAATCATCTCTGCTAGAGCTGGGAGTATAATTCAAAGACATTTCCATAAATATATAAACACTGTGAAATGAATTTATGTGATGTGAAGGCATTTCATTTCAGAGCCGCTAATGTGTTTGCTCATTAATTTGTCGGGAATGTTCACTTTGATTTGCTCCATTTACCTTAGGAGGGTGTTCAACAGCAAAACAGTCAAAACTGCAAAAACCAGACCTCATAAAGTAAGGGTGTCTTAGATAAGCATTGCTAACATAGCTCTAAATGGTCCTTGCATGGATGTCTTCCTATCCAGGATAGCCAAACACAGAAAAACCAAGGACCAGAAATGGTTCAAATGCTGTAGGGGATCCCCACACACTTGGCCGATGGAGAGGCCGCCTCCTCGTCCTTTGCAACACAGCCTTTGCTGCACGGAGGGATGATCCTACTGTTGTATGCTGTGTTTTTGGGGCAGGATCACTCCCTAAGCAGACACCCTGTTCCTGCTGACACCGCTTACTGCCCATCTCCCGGGGCTGAGCCTCTTCAAAACGTCTCAGAGTCTTTGCAAGGTTAGTTAACGAATGATTTCGGGCAATTTCAAGGAGATCCAGAACCTATTTCCAGCAATTTCAGACTGTAACGGGCAAGTTTTGCGAGCAGAGCTTCCCAAGCCTCCCATTTCCCTCCGAGGTCCCCCTTTAGAGGGCACTGTGTCCCCAGCATCGCCGCCCGCACCGTGCCCCCTGGGGCAGGAGAGAGCCCTTTGCCGGGAAGGGGAAAGGCACCTTGTGCTAGCTGCTCTGCTCGGCAGCCTTGCAAGGGGTAAAAGGCTGATGTCTCAAGCTTCCCACACCCTTTGAGAAGGACGGAGCCAGCCAAAAGACACTCTCCACCTCCACAGATGTAAGGCAGTGACAGTCCCAACACAAGGCTTTGCTTTCTGTGACCCTATAGCCACCTGCTACAAGTGAAAGCTCACACAGCCTCAAGTGTCTAGAAATGGTCAGAAGGGGTTTTAGATAAGCACAGAGCTTGCTGTATATGGTTTGGTTTATGGTGTTTTTTGTTTTATTTTTTTCTTTGCAAGGCTTTTGGTCCCATTCCCTCCCCACCACATCCTCATTCAAAAGCAAATCTGAAGATTTACCAGAAAATAAGTGTACCCTTTCCTTACCTCCCATGTCAAATGGCAGTACAGGCTGAAGGAAGAGACTGAAGGATGCACTGGCACATTACAGACATCACTTTTACATTAACAACACAACTACGGGGTAGGGAAGCCTCTCCCCTACATCTCCGCCACAGCATCCTCCATTTACATTGATGAGCAGGGCTACAATAGGTCTTGGGGTGGCTGGCTGCTAGCAGCATGTTTTGCACTTGGTAACAGGCAGAATTTACTTCTCTCAATCAAACACAAGCGTCCTTATAATTTAGCATGTTCCTAACATTTCCCCTTGTCTAGAGTTTTCCAGCTTCTGACCAGTTTTAACAGTCAACAGCAGCTGAGCAATAAAAGGATTTGGAGCTGGAGAAGTTACATTGCTCAGAAGCCAAAGACTGAAGGTTTACCCTTGCTAAGAACTGAATTTGACAGAAGTGAGGGGGCAGAGCCAGCACCAGAAGCCTTTCCATGGGCATTACAAGAACACATTGCTTTTCTCCCCCCTCCGTGAAAGGGGATCAACATGCAAAGCCCACATGTCCTGGGCTGGAGGCAAGAGGAACAGATGCTGGCAAAAGCAACCGCTGGCATCCCTTGCTCACCAGCTCTGAGATCTAGAGAGCAATCCTGCCACTGGGGACAGGTGGGAGGAGAACAGAAAAACACTGGGAACCTCAATAAAGTGTTTATATTTCCTACACGAAGCTTGGCAGAGCCTGCCAGGTCAGATAAGCATTTCCACACAAGCAGTCAGATGATGCTGAGGTCCTCCCCTGCCAGCTCTGCAGACCCATGCAGGATGGCAGCTGCCCCAAATACCCATGCCAAGAGGAGGTGCTAGCAGCCCTGCAGCACTGCCCTGGACTCCGATTTGTCCTGCAGGTACACAGCATGGGCACTAAGCTTCCAGCAAGCACCAACACTCTGCCTCTCACCCTCCCTAAAGGGATATTTGGAACTCCAGCTTCCACTTATTCATATCCCTGTAGATTTTTGCTCCTTTCCTCTGGGCATTTTGATCTCTAAACACTTGAATAAGTAGCATTTTGATTTTGTTACAACGGGCAGCAGGGATATTGTTCTGTCACTACAGCACATGCACTTAATACACAAGAGGCTCTCAGTGAGTCAGGTTTCACTGCCAACATTGGGTTTTCTGTGTGAACCATTCATTTTGCTGAGTTGGCATTTATACATTCCCCCTCCCCCTCTCACCATTTGAAATCTGAGGCAAATATAGGCTTGAAGTCGTAACTTTTTTTTTTTTTTTTTTTTTTTTCCCCAGAAGGCTGAGCTCGTGGTGTTTACATGTGGCCACCCAAATTCCAGACCAAGCTGCTGAAACCTTGTTTTGCCATTCACGAAGCGTGTAAGGCCTGCCTAGTGCTGGTTCCCACATTCCTGATCTGGGCAAGCCAGATTGCAGCTCCTCACTCCCAGCCCACTGCTCTCCCCCATGCATCTAACCTTACAGGGATGAAACAACACAAAGGAAAGCCCAAACAAGTGCAAACTAATTTTTCCACAAATTTAAGCGCAGTATAGCCTCCCCTTCCTGCCTTCTCTCACCATCGTCCAGCTGTGCCCATAAACCAGAGCCTGACAAACCAACGCGGGAGTGGAAGGCAGCTATTAAATCTGCTCCCTGGAGCTTTAACACTTGCAGCAATTTGTACTGGAATTATTCTCCCCACTTGCTTTGCAGCCTGCCTCCAGCCCTCTGTGCAGGGTACAGGGCTGGGGCCAAGCAGCTCCATGTCTGCAAATATCCCAACTGCAACTGGGGCCAGGGAGGGGAACCGTGTATGGCTCAGATGGGCACAGGTCCCTGTGTTGGCACCCCAGCTGGGGAGCAGAGGCCAAGCTCAGCCTCTTCTTCTTGAAGCACATTGTTGTTAGTGTTAGCTAATCTGCAAGATATGCCAACTGTCTGGCAAGCGATTCCAGGCAGCACTGTTTATTTAGGATAGGACTGGGCTGCACAAGTCCAAATTAGACTCTTTTTTTTTTTATATCTACCTCAGCCAGGAATTTTTGAAGGTGTGCTGGGCTTTCAGAGGCAAAGAAACAGCAAAATGTAACACAAGCCTGGAGCTCTGTAAGGGTTTGTGTTGTTTTGTTTTTATTTCTTTTTCTTGCCTTTTCTTTAGGCTCCTTGGAAGCCAGAAACCAGCATGCATTTATGTACTAAATTCTCTTTATCTCCACAGAACAGATGTACTGATTTGTTTTTCAGTAAAATACTACAGAAACAGCTTCGTATCTTTATCCTGGGTGTACCCTCAATCACTTGGCTGGTACACACTGGAAAAGTATGATGAGGACCTCCTTGTGTTACCCCAGCCCCCCTTTGCTGCCACCACTGTTCCAGATGAAAAGCAGACCATGAAGCAGACCATGAAACCTCAGCTCTGATCACAAGATGAGCTAACTGGCCCCTCAGCAGAGCATCAAGATCTTCTAGAGCCCTGGACCCCTCAAAACCACTACCCCTACAGCTTTTAGATTTTCACATGTAAATGCTTACACTAAGCATGCCAACTGCATATAGAAGTTCACAAAAAAAAAAAAAAAAAAAAAAAAAAAAAAAAAAAAAAAAACAGCTAAAGAGCTAGCTGATACTATTTCTTCCCTGTTCCAATATTGCCAACCAAAGGAAATAAGATAGGAGCACCTGGAACATCTGTTGGTCCCCACCATGCAAGGAATCCAGCCAAGGAATTCCCAAACATGCAAGTAAACACAAACCAGGCCTCAACTCAAGGACAATAAAGCAGCTCCTTCACCGCTACAAAGACAAACATGGAGCATAACTCCCCAAATCGCTCGCTTTTAGAAGAACTGCCCTCAGGACTGAGCAGGACAACTGCTGGTGGTGGTCCCAGCCCAGGAGCCCTCCAAGCCTCCCCCAGGGGACTCAACCTCCAAGCAAACCAAAGCTGAGTCTTGCCACTGCCTTTATGGCCTAATTAATCTGGCTAATTATACCTCTCAGCTGCTTGATTGCAGATTGATTGGTGCTCTTTCAGCCTTTCCAGCTCAGCTGCATGGAGGTCATCTTCACATTTCTCCTGCCCACAGGTGGGCAGATTCAACCATTCTCAGACAGAATCCTGTGTCCTTCCCTACATACCAGTAAAATGCTTTAATCACTTAATGGATATCTTTTCCATCTTGGCTAATTGAGCTTCAGCCTGTTTGTATTCACGTTATTCCCAGGCATGTGCCAACACAGTAGAGACACCTCCATAGCTTCCTTCACAGTCCACAAGAAACACCATGGGTCTACCTCTAACTTAAAGAAGTCTCTTTACAAAAAGCCGTGAGGAATTGTTACAAAGAGCTTTGCTCACCACAGCATAGTAGCATCAAGTACAAAACCCTGAATGCTCTCTGAATGGGCTGATGCTGAAGCAACTGAAGCAAAACCATTCATAAACCTGGAACCAACACTCACCAGAGAAAACTGCCCTGAAATTGCCCTCTAAGACCTGCCTGTTGAGACAGGGTGAAGGTTTTATGAATGACAAACCTGCATTTATTTGGAAATAAGCGTCAAATAGTGCTATTTATCTTTTATTCTCATGTTGATGCTCAAACCCAGGGGTTATTATCCATCCAATGGTTTACAGATGAAGTGACCTCTTCATCTGGACAGGATCTCCTTCCCTTGGGGGATATCTTTCAGTAGCTCATTAAGCTTTTTTACCTATAACTTTGACCCCAGCCTTAGTTTTCAAACAACGGTTTGAAGTGTCTGCCATTTTATCTCCAGAACTGATTTTGCCTGAAAGTTCACTACGCAGCTCTGGGATGGTGAGGGCTCCTGTGAAACCCTCCTTGACAAACAATGTCCACAACAGAAGGATTAACTCCATAAACATGAGCTGTAGCACAGGCAAAGCACGAAGTAAAGAGGCAGTCCAGGTTTGTGATCATTTCCGCATTACCTTTTCTAGCCACTAGCAGCTATTCAAGGGAAGTCCCTGTTGACCCTCCCTCAGAGAATCTCAAAGGGAAAATGGCAGAAAGGAAAAGGAAAAGAAAACACACAAAAACATGAAAATGTGATTTTATCATTTTGTGTATTATCAGTGGTATCTGCTATGGAGTTTTCATTCCCTTTTTGTAAAATCTAGGTGTCCCACATGACTGGGGGAAGAGCAGAGAATGAAGCTTCCTTAAGAGATAATTTATGTGAAATACTGAGATTTCAAGTAAAGAGGATACCTTTGGAGAAAGAAATGTTGGTGAATAAAAATTCCAGGTTCCTATCAGCAAGAATATTTTCAAAGAACCCAAGTTCATGCTTTTTTCCTCATTTCCTCTATAGCAAACGTGGTTTTATGTATTTTTCTATTTCATTTCCTCCTCCTTCTCTTTCTGTTATCTACTCCAGCTGTTCCTTTTCTCCCTCCCCTCTTGTATCCATTTTTTGCTTATAATTAATTGCCTCTGTAGTAGACTGTTACTAAAAAATTTGAGACCACTTTCAAACCTTTGACCCTAAACAACAAATATTACATATCAGTGGAACAATTAATATTCTTAATCCTAAAAATTCTGCTCTCATGTTTAAATCAAAAGGTTAAGACATTGATCGGTCTGCTTTTTAATAATGCATTCACAGCTTTATTTTCCAGTGAAGAGCAATAGATTTCCATGCACAAGCTGGGAAAGAAGAAAGGCTGTTCCCTGGAAGGAGCTCTTTTTTGTGGCATTATTTGTTTTCCTTCTATTCATTGCCCTTGCCATTAGCCCAAAAATTCATCCTTTTATCTGAAAAGTAGCTGTGCTGCTTATGGATTTTTTTAAATGTGCTAATTATTCCCAATCCTCAGCCTCTGAAGTAGCTTTCTGTGGAGCTCTAGATTCATGTAATTCCGAGTGAAGGATGGGTTTCTTCTCAGCCCAGTTTCCCACAAGCATTTCTCCACTGCTGGACCTCCCACACCCCTGCACCTGATTTATCCCAGAGCCAGCAAGAGGGAAATCACGCCTGCAGCTTCAGGCGTGGCAGAGAAAGATGTGAGAGGTACTAATAAGCTCAGTTCCACCAGCTTTCATTTTGACAGAAACAACCCTTGTGATGAAGAAAAAAAAAAAAAAAAAAGCCACAAAACATGCTGAATCATCCAAAATGTTGCAGATAATGATTCGGACCTTGCTGAAATGAGATACTCATTTCTCTGTGTCATTTTCATTCTTTCCTACAGATTGCCTTAACCTTGGGCACAGACGGAAGAAATTTCTTTCCTTTACTGCAGTTTCTCTTCTGTCAGAAAAGGCGGCATAAAACAGTGAATGCTCTGTGTTAGAGCAATCAGAATAAATGGACAAGACATTTATAGTAGTTCTGGTTTAATATATGTGGCTGCCTGCTAAGAGCTTTGCTCTACCCAGAAAATACCCTCGCACGCTGGCACTTTGATGTTTTCTTTTCTTTTCTCTCCTTTTTTTTTTATTTTTTATTTTTCCCAAAGAAAGGGCTAAGATACACAGAGAAATGGTTGAATATACAGCTTCCAACAAAATTCCAGGACAGATAAACCTTTCCTGAGTGGCTCTTGTCAAAAAGGGACAGGCATTGCAATAAATATTTTTTTGGGAAATATGTTACTTTTTTTTTTCAATAAAAATAACCACAAGCTCTAGAATCTGCTGTTTTCTTCCATTTAGAGTCCTCAGCTTTTGTTTTCTTTCTTTCTTTTTCTTTTTCTTTTTTTTTTCTTTCTGTTGAGAAAGCAAAGCACATGGAATCAAGGAACCCTGGAGGGAAAAAAATAAAAATAAAATATGGATTAAGAAAACATAAAAAATCACAGCTGGAATGAGTAATTTTTCTGAAGATTGATTTTGATTTTCATGGAGCATTTTCAATGAAATATCAAAATATATGGGGAAAGAAAGTTAATAATATTTGGACTATAATGGAATATTGACCTATTTTACCTCTGAGAGAGGAATAAATCTAGGAGGTCTAACAGATAGCTCATCCTGTTACAGTCAGTTCTTTTCCAGCAGAAAATGGGTGGGAACCAGTGGCCACCATTATTATCCTCCTTCTCCTCATTATTCTTATACTTAGAAACACTAATTGTACTTACAGTGCTTGCCAGAGGGAGCTGTGAACTGCACTTTATTTCTCACAAAATATCCTGGAGATGTAAATTAGACAAAAACAAGGCTCATGCCTCTTTTGACTATTTCCATGCTGATTTTAGATATATTTTCATTTACCAGTTAGAAGAAAAAAACAAACAAACAAAAAAAATAAGTGAAAGTGAGAAACATTTGCCACCCAGAATAATTTTTGAAATGACATCACTAATGTGCATGCCTTTCCCACTCAATCTAAAGGATGTTTTAGCTGCTGCAGGACTCTGGACTGGAGGTGTGCAGGCTGAGCTTTGTGCTATGAGATACAAGAATTTAACTAAGATAAACCAATTCTTTTATGAACAAACACGTCTGTTAATTGTTTTCTGTGATGTAAGGGTAATGGATGTATTAGCAAACTCCAGATGAATAAAGGAGAAGAGATAAGCTCCTCTTGTTGATAACAGTTTAATTCATCCACTTAGAGAATACATGAAACAACGTGTGACTTAAATACCTGGTACCAAAGACCATTTAGGAAAGTATGTGAGTGAGGGAAAGAAATAAACTACTGGAGTGAAAGTGGAAACAGACTGGGGGCAGGAAGTCACATCAGGTTGCTGCTTGCAAAGAGCTGCTATCAGAAATCGTCCTCCTTAACCACTATATTTAATTAGGAGCTTATTCGTGGCATGTGCTCATCTGTGCCACAGAAGGGTGCCTTGCACTACCAGGTGGTCACTGACGGACACCCAGAAAGGCAGGACTGATGCACGGACAAGGAGAAATGCAGTTGCCTTGCCAGAGGCCCTGAGCCTTGCTGGCACCACTCCGCTGGCAGGGCTGGAAGATGTAGGCAGAAGATACAGCAACAGCTCTACGGATCTCCCTTCACCTTGCTCATTTTCAGGAAGATTTTTTGGTGGTCAGTTGGTTAGGATATGTAGAACTCCTAAACAAGACCTATCACCTTCTGGGAGAGGCCAGCACATGAGTTATCTTGTGCTTCTCATCTGCTGCAAACAGAGGCCTTGCCAACCTGCCAGGAGTCAAACCATGGGCAGCAGGGAAGATTTCAGAACATGAGGAGATACAGTTACGCCTTGCCATTCTGTACTGTCAGGAAATCTCTTTTCCTTCGTCTTTTCTTTGTCTCCTCTCTGATCTCGTTTCCCAGACCTACTTGGCATTAGTTTTTCTTTGCTGAAACTTTGGCTTCAAACCTGGGGAGGTTCACACCACATCTTGGCCTGAATGTTTAATCTAGTGTCATCAAATTATAGGCTTTCTTGTACACTGGAGTGTTTGTAATAATCAAATGAGCTTAACCCCAGTCAGTTTTGATTTCTTGTCAGAAAAGGACTCAGCAGGCCTTCTTGATTCAGGCTTTTATTTTTTCTTCTTCTCCACTTTTTTTCAAAGTCCTTTCTGACAAAACCAAGGACCCTTGGGCAATATTTCTTATTTATTTCACTGTCTGAAGCTAATTTGAACAGATGCACTGAGAATGACAAAAGTTAAACAGCCTGAAAAATAGGTTTCCAGCCCTTGAGGCAAACATTTAAACTTCCCCCCCCCCCCCCCCCCCCCCCTTCAAAACAGGCTGGGAAAACCCTGCTAAGGGTTAATTTAGAAACAGCTGCATCCCCTTGTTCTACTCTTTAACCAGGCTTAAAGTGAAAACTTCATGTCTCAGGTACAACAGAATAACTAGGACAAGAAATAATTGCACTTCACTGTTGGATATCACAAGTCAAATAAGATGAAACCATTTGTGAAATGCTTTTGTTTTCCAGGGCTGATGTAGCCTGTAAGCCACTTTATTCTTTCATTACTGTTGTCCTTAAAGCTCACATGCGGTTCAGACAATTCACATGCAATGAGCTCCGATTCCTCTGCTTTCTTGAAGATCTCATGATACTATCTGAGGAGTTCACTCCCAAGTCAAAGTCTTTTCCATCCAGTTCTTTCCTGGTTTTGCTTCTTTATCTAAGGCCTAGATCTTTTTTGCTTCTGCAGTTGAGTTAAATAGTAGTGCTTCTCCCCAGAGATAGACACATTTCAGCAAGAGGTTACTTTGTCCCTATGCAAATCAACAGAACGAGAAATGAGGAAAGGTAAGGTATCTTTCAACACTCAGTACATCATCAAATGTGAGCTAAAACATTACATTTGTAAAACTAATAAAAAAGGAAAAAAAAAAAAAAAAAACAACCACCAAACATTTATGAGGGAATAAAAACACACATTCCTTCTCAATAAAATAACACTAAGACTTGCTGTCCCCCCACTCTCACATCTTTGTGACACCATAGGCAAATGCCTATGTGATCACGTAAAAATTTCTGAATTTTCACCGTGTTTGATGATGTTTTCATCTATCCACGTATAAGCATATACAGTTTATATAAAGCACATGATTTACAAGACCTACTGAATGTCACACAAATACCACTAACAGCACCGCATACAGCTAAGAATTACTTTACTACCAGCCAGTGTGTTGGAACATGTTTATACAAACTATGTATCAAAAAAATAAATAAATAAATAAAAAATAATAGAATATAAACATATACAAAAAATAAAACCTGTTTTCAGGATGCTGAGAAAAGTTAGAAAGGTCTCAGATGATGAGATATTTGCCGTGACTAGTTCACCCAGTTCTGCTCCTAACCACCAGCAAATCCATAGCAAGATTCCAGCAACCGCTCTTGTTGTTTTCTTTTGGTTGTTTTGTTTGGATTTTATTCTAATTAAAGACATCCAGAAAGGTTCAGGGGTTTATTGGTCTTCAGAATATAATTAGAGATCAGATCTAACAGTGTTATTCATTTGTGGAGATAAAGGACTAGCACTATTAAAAAACCACAGTCATTCAGGAAATGCACCAATTAACTCACAGATTTGTACTATCCATGTGGTGCATCCACACGCATGTACATGTATACATATGTGAACATAGGAATATATGAATCTTTGATATTGGAATGAATATTTCTCATTTAGCTTTGTAAAATGTGGTTACAGTGCTTCAGAGCTGAGCCAAAAGCAAAGAAACAGCACAGCACCCCTCCCCGTGCCCACTGTGAGCAGTCCGTGGGGACGCTCAGTCTCTCTGAAATATTGGCCAATAAAGACCATGACACATGCCTTATTTCAGGTCTCAGTGACTGGTGAGGTACCCAGAGAGCACCAATGCAATTATTCCTGTACCTGGTCCTTTACAGCCACCCAGGGCTGGTTCACATGCCTTACTCAAACTCTTTGGAGATACAAAGCACCCAGGTGCAACTTTTTTGTTCCCAGAGGTAGACCTTACCCCACGGACACCGAACTCCCACTGCTGGCATCATCAGTGATGGTGATGTTGAGCAGCTTGGTTTGGCTCCTGCACTGAACGAGACTTTGAAGTCTAACTTCTCTTCACTGACAACACAGCATTCATTTTCAATCCTCCTCCATTCATGGGGCTCTGTAATGCCCTGATCAAGGAGGTGTAGCAATGTAAGTCTACCGAGAATAGACTTGTTTTTCTTAGTTACCTTTTATGTTCCTTGTTTGAGTAGCTCCTGGATTCTCAGTCATAAGCAATGTGAAAATCAGTGCCGTGGAAACTCAGGTTAAGCTCCTAAATCTTCCTCTGGAGAACAGGCAGTGTCTCACTGCTGAATCAGCAACTGTCAACTCAAAAGGTTGATTAGACCTGACAAGAGATCCTGTATTATTCCCTTAGTAAATGCTAGAGACAAGCCCATACAGCCTTCACACAGTTTTCTCTGTTTCTTGTTTTCTTCAACCCTTACATTGCTCTGCTCTCAGCTCATTCTTATTGTGGCTGCACAATAAGAAAAGTGTTTCTTTCACTGCAAGTGAAGGAAACATATGTTCAGTAGGAAAAAGATCTGTTCTGCTAGTTAGATGTTATCTGTGATGGGATAGCTTCATTCCCCCCCCATGCCTGATCTGGTGCTTGTGTAGCTAAATATCTGACAACAGAATCACAGCAGAAAGACTCAGGCCACCAAGCTTCAAGTCACTTCTGCTGCCTCGGGAAAAAGCTGTGCCTAAGCCGCATGGCTGGAGCTAAATTTTGGGGCCTCAGAACAAGTCCAAAAGCTTAATCTCATCTGAACACAGCACATCTGGTAGTCCTGATGCCTTTCAAGTGAAAGCAACACAGCAAATTTGAACACTTCACTTCTTTGATAGGAAATCAATGCCTACTTTTAGTATTCATCTTCCAAACTAGATTCTCCTTTCCGCACACCAAGTTCCTGTCCTTAAGGCAGCTGCCTTCTGCTTTCCAGAGGCATTCAAGATGGGGCTGGAATGGAGGGGGGGAAGGGAAATGATCATCAATGTTTTGGTCACAGGGAGCAGATGCAGGGTAACGACAGATCTGTGGCAGCCTTCACACGCTGGGTTCCTGCCCGCACTATTTACTTGTAGCATATGAAAGAGATGCTGTTTATGGCACTTGCAGACCAGTCTTGCTATTTAAAACACTTTGCCATACTGTTTTCAAAATCTTCGCTACACCCTTGGTGCCAAGTGAAAAGCAAGCAGGGAATCAAACGTTAAACGTCTGCGAGGCTCATGACAGCAACGTCTGCGCCAAAGAAATCTGGCATGTCTGAACTCCTCATCCTGAGAAGGATTTTTTTTTCCCTTTCTCCCCCACTCTCTATCTTTCTTTTCTTCTCAGCTTCCCACCACATCCTGAGGTTTGAGTCACTGTGGGTTGCATTTTTATCAACAATGAAACACAGAGACACCTTTCACAGCTGCTGAGCTGGTTACTTGCTTGGAATTTGGCTTTATAAAGGCTAGTTGTTTGCTTTTAGAGAGTTCACACACATGTATATGCAGCCTCAGACTTGCACACAAAGAATTCTCCGTTTGCTTATGCTGCAGCAAAACAGCACAGCCATAGACCATTGAATATGTCATCAGGGACAAGCCCTGCTGTCCTGTCACCCAGAAGCAGTGAGGTAATGCTGCCTAGGCAAGCAGGTAGCCCAGTGTTTAATTAGGACCCTGTAAAAGAAAAATAAATAAATAAAAATCAACAGATGATGAGCCTCTCCAGGATGCCAGATACACTGAGGAGCGGCAACAGCATCAAGATTAATGTTACTGATTTAGGATCATTATGAGGAGAATTAGTTTTAGAGCTGCATAGTGCTTTTCAGCTTCTCATTTCAACATAGCTCCTCATCCCTCTGTGCTCCTTAATGATGGGGAAACATTATTGCCCAGCCTGCTTCCATATGTGCTGGTGCTTCTCCAAAGTTGCCTGTTCCGGTGGCATCAGCAAACCTGGTTAATTTTCCCCCTTGATATCCTCTCTCCCCTGCCCCCGAGCCCGGCACGCTGTTTTTCATTTTTGCGCTGCCTCTGCACTTCCTGATTCCCGCTCATACTGCACATGATGAACTACAGCAAGAAAGGCTCTTCTGATGGTATTTCCTGCCTGTCAAACAGCAGGAAGCATCAGAAACCTTGTGAGAAAACCATTTCACATGACACTACTAAGTTAATAATACAGGCCCAGATGGCCGGGATGGGTTTGGACAGCATTCAGGTTAGTATCTGAGTGTTAGGATGTTTACCTGAACTTTTGATCCTGTTGAGGTTTGTCTATCTCTTTCAGGTTCCACATAAGCTTTTATGCTGTCTACTGTGCTTTTTTTCTAGCCAAAGGGGTTTCATGAGGAGAAATTCATTATTTATGCTTCCTGATCAGCTCAAGGTGTGCATGGAGCAATAAGTGGCTCTCGTTGCATAAGGATGTTCTCTAATGGTATGGCTTCTTGCAGTTTCTTCTGACTTGTGGGGTTTTAGCACACACACATTCTGACAAACTTGGATCTGTTGTTTGTATGTTCGTAAATCCCTTCGCTAAACCCTTTGAGACATGAGCAACCCTTCATTCAAAGATTTTGCAAGCAAACAAAGTGAAAAATTTCTCCGTCATTGTGTTTCAGTCATTGAATACAGAGAAAGGAAAGTATATTGTGTGATTTAGATCACCCATCATGTAAAATGAATAGAAATTGAATCAAAGAGTGTAGACTGTCTGAACTTGTTAACAAATATTGGAAGAAAATTCTTGAAAGAAATTAGGTTTGCTTCCCAAATGATTCACAAGTCAGAAGAGGAGTTATGGTCCTGCTTGGAAAGGACGGAGTTCCTCTTGAACTTAGCATCTACCCTTAACAGCAAACACATGCTTAAATCCATGTAAGATGAGCGAGACTAAAGAGTGCTGAGCTGGGACACTAACATGGAACATTTTCAGCTGTTTTCAACACTGGAATTTTTCCCCAGCATCCTGCAGATGGTGCCGGAAATCCCTGAGGCAGCCTAGGGCATTTGGGTATTCATTCTGCATGTCAAAATTCCCCTGAAGGCTTTGCAAAATGTGAACCAGCTCTGCTTTGTATGCGTCTGCATGACAATGTTAGCTACTGATTTCTCTCGGAGACAGTATAGTTCCAAAAAATCAAAGGTTCAATTTTGCTGTAGTGGTAAATGGAAATAAAAGCCAGGCAAACTACCAATTTCCTGCCTGAAATGAAAGTAACTACCGAGATGCAATAAAAAAGTCAAAGATTCAAACTCTGTGATTCAGCAGAGCTTTGCAGGACGTACCTGAAAGTGTCTCTTCCCTTTATTTTTCTCATCTATTCACACGTCAACCAGACTTTCCTTACTGTGATGTGCTGGCAGCAAATCATATTTCATGAGACAGCTACAGTCTGCAACGTTGTGTCTGCTGTTCTTATTAACAATTTTTCCCCTCATCTATGTCTGCTCCATCTGAAACAAACAGTCTACGTCAGACGTTCATTATATTGATGATGTCCCAATGACAACCAATTTATTTTCCTGCCTGCACCTCCATGAATTGTATTAGTAATGATGTCTATCTGCTGTAGAGATGCTTTGTAAAAACTGATGGTCTGCCATGAGGATACTTAATTACATCTTCTTAAAGGAATACAATTAGGTTTGCAGGTAAAAGATTGCTCTGGGGTTAAAAATGTATCTTCAAATTAGTTTTCCTGGTGGGTAGGATGTTTAATTTTCATTTCAGTAACCAAACTGGAGAATTGATCTGAGAGGTCTAGTAAGATGAATGCTCCCAAAGGCAGTGATGACACCCATCTGAGCTGTCATTCAGCCTTCAGCCAATATGATATCTGGTGGTAAAACCAGGAAAACAGCATACATGTTTGACAGTGCATCTAGCCATGTGGGACCTCCTGCAGTACAAATACCATATGTTGATAGGGCCAGGACTGTCAGCCAGTTACACAGGGTGGTGATGAAATTGCAGCTCTTGGTTTGCATTTTCACAAAATACTCACCTTGGATAAGGTTGTGTGTTTGCCAACAAAACTACAAGAACATGGCATTCCCAGTTTATACGAGCATCCATGGGACAGCCTGCCACCTTCTGATGGGGCTGCAAGACTTGGGGCACCACTGCCATATGGGTCCTCAGCCCAGAAATGGGCAGTGTGAGGATATGTTGTCCACGCAGCAACCAACTCATTCCCTCAAGCCACAGAAAGCATCTGGATTCTCTTGAAGCCTACACAGGAAGCAGGGATCTTTCATCTGTGGTTTCCAAACTGTCCTGACTCTGGTAAAATTTGGATTTTCTGCAGTGGCTTCATTTGACTCCTTGAGATCATTTATCCTTTCAGCTCAGTCTGCTCTGATGTTTTCCACATCACCTCTGACATATTTAGTTTCCACATTAGCTGTAACATATTTATTATTTTTAGCTGAGCAATTCCTTTCTGAAAGCAAATCACTTTTTCATAACATTTTGGAAGTGAACCCAAGAAGATGCCTGAAAGGAATTTCATGAAAATACATGTAGCAATACTTCCCTGCAAAGCAAATCATAACTTATTTAACATGCAGATCTCTTCAAGTGCTGGAAACCACCTGCTCCCCAAAGCACACAATTCTGAAGTCCAAAACAGAAAATAAATAAATAAAACTGGCTACATACACACACAAACACACAAATCCTTATCTGAGTCTATTTTAGCACGTCAGAAACCAGAAACTGTCGATGTGAAAAAGAACATAAAGAAAAGAAATCCTTTGTGTACTATTACTTTAAAAATAGTCTATCATAGTTATTTCCAGAATATGTCAGCATATAATTTAAAGCAAATGTTTTGGATGAAAACAGAGGTTTTCAAATTACTTGTGGCAAATAATATTTATAATAATATTGATTTTATTTGTGGTCTTTTCTCTCCTGTTTCCTGCTAAACCACTCATTACTGGAACATATTTACTAAACAGTTTGGACAAATGTTTGCCAAGCTGTTGTTTTTTGCAAATTGTACAGTATGATATTTTTGTTAGTTGATTTTAATAATAACGATTATACTAGTTGGCTCAACCACACAATAAAAATTTGGTTTCTTGACTGGAGAGACTGAAGAACTTCAAACTAAAACCAACAAATAGTAAAATTGTTTTCACTTCTAGGTGCAACATCTGGTTGAAAACAAAAGCTAGGAGAGTTCATAGCGTTTGCAACTCATAAAAATAATAACTAAAAAAATCATTAATCACAATTTAACCAAACTCATTAATCACAATTTGACCAAAACCTTTGCTCTGACTAAAGTTTCCAGCCAATTCACGGGAGCATTTGTGAATCAC
This sequence comes from Aythya fuligula, assembly GCF_009819795.1. Lineage (NCBI taxonomy): Eukaryota > Metazoa > Chordata > Aves > Anseriformes > Anatidae > Aythya > Aythya fuligula. The sequence continues at coordinate 15,883,490 of NC_045569.1, read as the reverse complement.
TTTAAGTACTATACCTGCTCCAGATGACTGAACAACCAAAAAGGGAGACTATTCTGGAAAAAAGCTAGAGGAGACATTTGAGCTGAGCCGTGTTTGGGAGCACTGGGAATATCCTTTGCCTTGCTGGTTCCTACAGCTGGAGACCCCTCCACTCCCCAGTAGATGCTGCTGAGGCCTTCCTCTCCCCAGGCTTCTGACCAAGCTGGTCACCCCAGACCCAACGTCCATACCTTACCCATTGAGGAGAAGCCCCGCTCCAGCCCTACAGATTTTCCATGCACGTTCTAAAGATTAAATCAAACCTCCAGATACAAAAATCCCCTGTTCTTCGGCAACATTTGGATTGGGGTTGAGATCCAAACTCCATGGCTCAGGACTGTTGCCAGTTCTGTCGTGTCTTTCCATCCCTCTTTCTGGACACGATCGATAGCAGCCGTGCCAGTAGAAATGAGAGTTAGAAGCTGTTTTTAGAACTCTGCTCCTTTTGCTTTCATACAAATTAGCAAGAATATTTGAACTGAAGCTCCATGAAATTTCCATCTTCATTCTGCAGACCTGGGGTTTGGATCAGGTCCAGCTTGAAGGTGCTTAGCACACCGCAGGCCAAGACCTGGTCCTGCTCCCTTTCAGGGCAGTTGAAACTTAGCACTGAAATCAATGATGAACTCAGGATTTTAACACAGTGACATGCATGCACAAGCACACACACACACACACACAAAACAACAACAACAACAACAACAAAAAAAAAACCACCACTAAAGAACCTAGGAATTTGCTCCTTTTGCTCAGTTTTGAATGATTTAGTTTAATTCCTTCCTACATCATATTGACCCTAGCACTAAACCTCTTGAAATCGATGGATGGGCCTACTTTGGTGAGCTTTGCCTTCAGCCTATTCTGACAAAAGCATCAATTCTTCACATTACAAGAGGAATGAGTGCGTGTGGATAGGTATGCCTTTAGAAAAATGTTTAGAATTATCCTTGTTCTCTTATTAAATTCAAGCATTAACTGCAGGATTCATTTGCTCTTTATAAGCAAACTGTCTATGAGACTTTCATATGCATGAGCCATAAATATTGCATTTAGTCAGCTCCATGCCACATTATTAATAGGCATTCTGTTTACACCCATCAGATTTGATAGAAAACATTGCCTGTTCTGTCAGTAATACACAAGAACTAGTTAGCACCCATGAAATAAATGCTGCTTGATGTAAATTGCTTCAGAGCTAGACTTAGAAAATGTTTATTCAAGGCCTCGCAACAATCTGTTTGGATACACCGCAGCTAGGGAACATGTCACCTATAATGCTGCTGAGCGGAGGTTCCAGTTAAATCATTTTAATGGTAATACAAGTCATGCTAGCAAAAAATCCCTTGCAGAGACTGTAAGTAGTGCTTCTCTGTGTTTAAGAAAAGTTGATTTGTTATTGTTCTTCTTTAGGATAGGGTGATTGACTGAGGGAATTGTCTGGAAACCCTCAGAAGAGCCACACGGAGCCTTTTGGTGACAGTGTTCCTCAGGGTGAAAAGCTGGGTGCAAATGACCAAAGACACACATTCACCCTCCACCATGCCTCTACCTGCAGTCAGCACATTACCAGTTCACCTACAATTTGTTCTTTTAAAGGGCTTTTGGTATTAAAGGGAGGGGGAAAAAATCACTATATGATACTAAATGTTCTGTTTACCAACTTTAGATTAATAGAATCATCTAGGCTGGAAAAGGCCTTCAAGACCATCAAGTCCAAGCATAGACTAATCACTAAACCATGTCCTTTCCTTGTAGGAAATCAAGACTGAAAAAGCACTTTCCCGTATACAAACCAGCAAGCATCTTTGCCACCTGGGCATCATACAAAGACTGCCAGAGCTGAATGGCAGCCTCTAGGTAAGCTTTCCATGTTCCCCATAGCAGGAACACCTGGAGCGCAACCTTAGTATTGCCATTACTTTATTTGACTTGAGGCAGTCTCCCAAGGAGGAGCTAATCCAACAGCCCATCGGAGAGCCTGCACATGCTGAAGAGATCCCTATCCCAGAAACCTGCAGTCAGTTGCTGCTTGGGAGGTGACCAGGTGATGAAAATCAGTGGTTACAGGAACTGGATGCTGCCATCGGCCCGTGATGAGCGGTGTAATTGGCGTACGACTGGTGTCCTGGTACACCAGTTGGCAGTGCAATGAGAAAAAACACTCGTCCCTAATGAGCCTGACTACTCTGCAGGAGAAATAAATGTTTTTTCTTTGTTTCCCAGCTTGACTCAGCAAGGAGCAGGTGCAGAGCTGGCAGCAAAACCTAGGAAGTGGTAGGCTGAGCAAGGAGAAAATTATGGTGACCCAGCATGTAACTGCTCTGTGGACAGTTTTTCCTCCCCGAAGACCCTATAGTGCTGTCTGCAGGTAAGCCGTCCCCTCAGGCATTCACAGACTGAATTCATAGGATTGGAGAGGCTCATGGAAAGCACTTGGGTCTCCAAGTTTTATATAATGGTGTTACCTACGATGAGCCTGCTACAGGCTGTGTGAGTATCAGATAAATTGGGTTAGATGAAGCCATATCTATCTCCTCGCATGTTTTTGTCCTGATTTCCTGATTTATCTACACTCACTGCCTTTAACTCATTATCTCTTATTAAAGTGATGGATAAGCTTGGCAACCATGCCCTCTTTAAAAATGAGGGGAAAAAAAGAAGAAAGAGTGATGTCCTGCCAGACAGATTTTTCAATATGATTCTCCATGCATCTGGAATGCAGCAAACCATGAAACGCCTGTACACCCTTAGAGCTCCACTTTAACCAGACTGAGGATGCATAAAAGATAGTGCTGCGAAGGACCAACCCAACTGGCCTGTAGGTAACGTACCAACGTTGAAGGAAGAACATTTTTAAAAAGCTAGATCACTCTGCTCCTTAAGCGCCCTTGTATTCTCCCTGTATATCTGGCCACACTCACCATGACTGATCTAAAATATTCCATTTTTAATTAGTTCCAGGCTTGTGAATGTGATTGCTACATCTACACGACACAGCAGTGCCAAATCAAAGTCTGAAGCTGCTGAACGAGTACTGCACAATTTAAAGACCTGTTGAAGGAGAAAATAGGGCTACTCCACTCTTGGAAATCCCTTTTTGTTAAGCTTGGAGCGACCAGGTCCTCACCTTGATCTCACAGCCCCATTAAAAATGAGCAACTGGGGGATATTATTCAACTTTGCCCAGATTCAAAAATACAGCTCTCAGAAACAATCCAAACCCATAAATGCTGTGCTGTCTGTGGTGGTTTTACCGTGCTGGGCAGCTAAACCCCACAACCGCTCTCTCACTCCCCCTCCTTTAGATGAGGAGGGGGAGAAGTAAAGCAAAGAACAACTCACGGGTTGAGATAAGGATAATTTAATTAAAGGGAAATAATTATAATAATTAAATAAAGACTACTATGAACTAAACAATTTAACTAAGGGGAAATAAAAGAGAAAGGGGAAAAAAGGGAGGAAAACAAACAAACAAAATAAATGAAAGCTATATGGAAGTGCAGAGGAAAGAAATTACTCTCTACTTCCCACAAATGAGCGATGATTGACCACGTCCTTGAAGCAAGGCCTCAACGCACGCAGCCGGTGTTCGAGAGGAGGACCGACGTCTTCTCAACGAGAGCCCACCCCTCCCCTCTTCTTCCTGTTTCCACCTTTTATTGCTGAGTGTGACACCACATGGTATGGAATATCCCTTTGATTGGTTTAGGTCAGCTGCCCTAGTGATGTTTCTCTCCTCACTTTTTGCCCACCCCCTAGGAGGGTTAGAGAAAGGCCCAATGCTGTGCCACTGCTGCTCAGCAGTAGACACAACACTGGTGTGATAACACTGCTGTTCCAGCTACAAGTACAGAGTACGGCACTGAATGGGCTGCTGCCGGGAAAGTTAACATTCCAGCCAGACCCAGTACACTGTCCCAAAGACGCCTCTCTGCAAAGGTACTACTAGTAATTGCTCCTGGGGGCTGGGGAGTACCGTGGCTCAGTGAAGTCCTATTCTGAGGCTGTCACTGACTCTGACTCAGGATCTGAGTTACTTTTTCATGGTGGAAATTCACAGCACAGAGATAGAACAATTGTCCCATTTAGTCCCAGCTGACACACCAAATTTCCTCTTCTCGTCATTCTGGCTCAGTGAATCTCTTCCTTCAGTATCTTCTTTTGGTAGTATCTAATTCAATGTTGTTTCCTGTTTTTTGGCAGAGGCATGAACTCTTAATAAGGATGAGACCTAAACGCTGATTGAAGGCACATTGTCGTGATAGTTGGGTGCAATCTTTTCTCCATCAATACCAGTTCCTTTACCACAGAGCTCTGCAATGCAGCCACATTAAATGTAAGTCACTTCAGGGGAAAGTTAAAGAATCCCTTGAGAAATTATCTTATAAGGAAGACAATAACATGAGAAGGAATGCATCACTTATAATAAAGCATACAGGCACAACTGATAGACAGAGAGACAGATGGACTGAGAGATAGTCACAAGCATTACTTGGTGGAATTTTATGCCAGCTGGAACTAACATTTTTGTGGTTCACAGAAATCATTGCTCTCTCTGCTTAGATGTCATGACCAAAGCCATCATAAGTCTGTGCATATGCTATTCTTCTCTTTTTACTTTTGCAAATGTTCTGTTATCCTCTTTCTCTCTCAACAGCAAGGCTGAAACTCTCTCACAAGGACTAGGAGGTAAAATCTAAACCATCACAACCTGTGGCTTAAATCAATCTAACCATATGCACTTTTGAAATGGCTCATATTTTAAACTACAGGTCTGTGTGTAACTGTTCTTCCTTTCAAGCCTCAAATAAATAAATAAAACAACAACACAACTCTGTGTGTCTGTGCTCCAACAAGCTCTCTCATGCAAGGCTACTAGCACTGATTTCCCCTTGCATAAGAGTTGATAACAAAAACATTTTATTGCAACAGCTGTCAGCACGTGGCCATGGGCTGCTTACAAATAGGCAGTGGGGCAGGTCATGAAGGTGGATGCTGGGTTCCTAAGGGTTAGTTATCTAGAAGCAAAGTGCCATTGCTTTCCCAAAAACAAAGAGTCTCTAGCTAGCTGGAAAGCAAGCCTGCTGTTTCTGCCCTGCCTTGTCAGGATTAGCAGTACCTACCTGGGATCTGCAGTGTTGACCATGGCTGTCAATTAAAACTAAACACATTTCAGCATGGCTGCCAGCCAAAAACACAGAACCTGCCAAATAGTAAACACAGAAGATCTGCCTAGTTTCAAAACAATTGTGCCACCGCTGCGAGAAGGGTGTGCTTATAATTCCTTGTAAGCCAAGGACAGCCTGTGCCAATTCCTAGCTCACAGATGAGGCCTTCAGAAGGAGCCATCCAGAGTTGTCTGCCTGCTATCAGATCTTTTTTCTCTAATTTTAGGATCTCCAGATTTTTTGCTTTATCTTTTTGTCTTTTTTTTTTTTCCTCCACCTCAGTAACCTTTCCCTGAACAAGCCTGATTCATGACAGAGTCTTTGCTCTGTCAGCATGGAGGGCACTAAAATGCACCAGACACAAATGAAACCAAAGGGATCAGCCAAAGACCACAACAAGTGGATTTCTAGTCAGGGCATCTGGTTTTGAGATCTCTCTTGAGGAAGGAATCAATTAATCTTCTGAAATTAATTAATAATTGAATTTATTTTCCATTCCAGTCATGTGGTGGTTCAAACTAACAAAGAGAAGTATTGACTAAAAAAATAATTGCCCTCTGTTTGCAATTTCGAAACTGGAAATGGATATGTACTGAGAGAAATACATCTGAAATAACTGGTGATTGAAAAAGATCTCAAAAGGTGGAAATAGATTTGTTCTGTTTTTCCTGAAAGTTTTGGGACATTTCAGCCTTCCAAACAGTACATCTCAAAGCTATTTGTGCTTGTGGCAAGGGGGGGCTCAAAGGAAAGCCTCTCAGCCTGCTCCAATCCAAAACTTGGTTGCAATGGAAATAGTTTTGATTGATTTCCTGAGCTCTTCAAGCATGATAGGAAATACATACGAAGGCATCACAGGTGCAGTGAGGAATGGTGACGACTGTACAAATAGCCCATAAGGTATGTAAACAGGCAAGCACAAATAGTTGCAGCGATGATATTAAGGTGATAGGAGACTTATTTCCTGGCATCACAAGGGCCAGACCTTGGAGGCCTGGCAAGTTCTATTTTTGGTTTGCAAATCATACTTAAAACATACATCAGAAAAAAATATGTTTTTAATTTTATGTTTTAAACAGAAACCAAACATAGATGCCAGAGTGCATTCTTCTGTGTTACACTGAACTTGGTAAAGCCTATGACAGCCATGTTTTATTTTGCTAGAGATATCCACTTGCCTTTTCAATTAGGCTTAGATTCAGTCCAGAAATATGACTGTTTGGGGCCTAAACAGCAATCACATGTTCCAGATTTCACCATTATTGCCTTAAATCTGGACTGTGAAGATCTGACAACACAGCAGGACAGGTAGATCAAGGGAAAGAAATATTGAGACCCTCAAATCTAAACACACTGCATCAATCCCTGGTTTTCATTCTGAAAGCTTCTAAAGCACATTACAAATTGGGTTCTTTATCTCCCCAGATCATTTCATTTACCCACCAAGTAAAACCATGTTAGGAGGTAGGCGAGGGAGGAGAGCAAGAAAGAGGCAGATTTTTAACATCAGCCCAACAAAATCATTTTAAATCAGGAAAAAGATAATTAGCAAACCTAATTATTTATTTCTTTAATCATCATATATCAGGACTCTCACCTCATTACTTTGGCTTTTCTGTGATGCAGGTAACAGTTCCAAGATTCATAACTTACACTGTTTTCAAACTGTTTTGGCAGCCCACAGGGAGCAAAGTATCGCATATGACTGGCAGGTCTTCTACAAATGCTCTTCTGCTCATCCAGAAAAGCTCAGAGCTGCCTTGCTGCAATAGCTTTTCTTCAGGGGGTAACCCTAATATAAACTCTCAATTTGGGCCTCATCAGGGTATAGCAGAATGTCACAGTCACTCTGATTCCTCTAAATCTTGAAGTGGAAATTACATCATGAAGGAAGAAATAGCAGCAGAATCAGTAGTGTAAAATATTTTTCTATCCGTAAATATCCATATAGCAACAAATTATTTATGATGAAGCTGCTTACCATCTTTCCCCCCATTTGAACGTGACGGGCAGTGCGGCATGGTATGTTTGGAAACAAGCAGAAAAAACAGGTTGGCTGTCTGTGGACTTGCCCACCTTCTCTCAGCAGCAGCCTCAAACACTGTTTTGTTTTGACACGTGTTTCCAATAAAAACACAAGGTTCGTATTGACAAGAGGAATGCTGGACCAGACCACTGGCATTTCAGAGCAGCCACAAATCCTGCTTTCTTCAAGCCCCCAAGGGTCAATTCCATGTGGCAAGAATCCCCACTCTCTAATTACTCATGTTCTTCCACAACCAGCCTCGTTATCTTGTGAGCTACTGTCAGCTGAAGCAGATTTTTCAATTATTTAAAGAGGCATTGTCAAGTTGACTATGCTCTATCTACATACATAAAATCAATAATATCTTTCCCATTACCTCTGCTATGCCTGCTTTAAACACTACTCTGAAGTTTGGATATAGGCAGTGGAGGTTTCCCTCTTTACAGTCAATGCCTCGGAGAGATGCTCTGGTGACCCATGTAAAGGCTGGACTGCTGAGGAGCGTGAATGAAGATGAAGTGTTGCCACTGGGATACATTGCTGGAGTAATCTTAATTTCATGACTTGACTAGAAGGCCAACATTTTTTTTTCCTCTGATCTGCCATGTAATAATATGTGATCTAGAAAATGCCTTGTTCCTGATTGAGAAATTGGCTCTTCCTGTGGCCTAGCAAGGGACAAAAGCTAGTCCAGTTGAGGCCAGTCACACTGGACCACACTTGGCCATCTTTCCCAAGAACCACAGTTCCTGTCTCCTCATTATAAATGCCAAGCAATCAAGGTGTAAAAGAATAAAAGTTCTAGTCAGTGTTTCTCCCCCACCTTCCCTGAGGGACCCTTGCTGGTCCTCACATGGAGGATGTGTGTGCAAGGCCTACATGGGCTGAGGAGACGTCGTGGCCCTTTGCATGCTCAGGGCAGGTACAGGGGAGTCCCAGCCTGCTCCATCTCCTTATCTATTCAGGTACATGGAATGCACCTGCAAACTCTCCACCATGAATGATGAGGTCAAGAGCTCAATTTTCTTCCCCATCTCCACAAACCATCAAGGAAGACGTTAGGAGGAAATGCAGCCTACACTAGATGAATATCTCCAAGAAATTATACATGTGTTAGGAATCATATCTACATAAAGAACAAGGAATATAGCCCAAAAGACTGATACCATGGGCCTTTTCTTCCCTCCTTCCAAACAAGTAAATTATGTATTTTGTTGAATTCATTCTTAAAAATAAATTCCACTCAGATTCCCCAAAACTACAAGAAGAAAACAATCATAAAGAACACAGGGGAAAAAAAAAAAAAAAAAGGCACTCCCAAGACACATTGTTGTTACATGTCATGCATTTCCATGTCTTCACATTTCATCTCACACTGGCATGTTGATAGTAGAAGGCCGAACAAATTTTTTGAACCAACAAGCCAGGCTCTCAGGAGAACAATTTATTTCATTTGTTATCCTTCTGCTTTGATGTACTCCACAATCTCACATGAAATCAGGCTTCAGTGGGAACGGCCAGGCTCAACGGACAAAAGGCAACGGGCTCCCCTCCTAGGACGCTAATCAAAACCATCCAATGTCAGCAGAGGGAAGGCAAAAGTAAAGAGCCAGCAAATAACTGAATAAATACAATTGCTATCCCTTAAATAACCCTGTCATTGAAACACAGAAATACACAGATAACTTGATCCTCCTTCTGAGCAAACAGTGTGCATATTTAACTTGACAGGTTTTTCAAGACTCATATTCCATAGCTTTCCATATTGTCCTCAGCAGGACACAGCCAACAGTCTGGAAAATAATATCTTCCCTAACTTCACTACTCCCTCCCCCACTTTTTTTTTTTTTTTTTTTTTTTTTTTTTTTGTAATCATCCATATTATTAATAGGAGGCAGCTGGTTCCCATTAATGTTGGGAAAAGTGGTCTATCTCAGGAATTATGGTTTAAATTGGCTTGTAGTCTGAGGGAATTAGCCATCTGCACCTGGCCTAACATGGATATTTTCAGGCATACTAATCATAAACAGGGCTTTGTTCTAGTTGTGTCCACTTAGGTCTCTCATTCTGTCTTTTCATTTTCCCCTTAAAGAATGAAAAAAAAAAAAATCAGAAGTAAAGAGGAAGAATCCTATTTACTCTTTCACAGAGGAGTTAATCAAAACCTAACTGCTTTGTTAGTGACCTGCATTTTATTTTGTGTTTGTAACTGAGAACATCATTTAAGTTTGAACGGGGCCCAGCAAAAGTCCTGTAGCTTTTCAGAGGCTGAACAAAATTGGCGCAAGGAAGAGCCAGTTGTTTGGCAAGACAGCTGTGATTTAGCAATATTTTTATGACGTCCACAAGAAGCGTAATACCATGTGGGCAGGAAGGGCTGCACACCAGACCGTAGCTGGAGAGAAGTAGCGTTGCAGTATTTAAAGTAAAAACACCAGAATACTGTGAATTGCTCTCAAGAACGTGCTATAATGTAACACGAATGTTGGGTTCTGTGTGTGTGTGTTTTTTCTTTTTCCCCTCCCATTTAACATCTCTTTTTGGCAAAACAATTGTATTTATCCAGAGCTTTTTGGCTGACATAAGAAAAACACATTTAAAGGTGGGTGAAAATAAATTACATCATCAGGTCAGATGCCTGCTTTCTTTGTCTCCCAGACTTGGCAGTGCAGGTATAAGCTATATCCCATTGCCATGCTTTGCAAGGAATCCTTCCACAACTGCAGTTACAGGAACAAGTGGTTTATACTGCAGAAGAACATACCCAAATCTTTGGCTTTTTGTTTGTTTGTTTGTTTGTTTGTATTAATAGACAAGTCTCTATAGAGATTTGTAAAAGAGTAGACCTCTCTCCCTCTGACCATACATCAGTCTTCCTGCCTTAATAATTATGAATAACCAATGTTAATATGTTTAGAAAATATCTAGACAAATTCTGGGAGAATAGGTTCATCGGTGCCTATTAAATACGATGATCTGGACATGATTTTTGGCTTGGAAGTCACTGAACTACTGAGTGCTGGAGCCCAGGAGGCTCTGCCAAGGGACAGCTCACATTCAGCTCTCCTCTCCCTCTGCTCCCCCCACAAACTTTTGCTGCAGACAGGATATTGCGTTAGCCATGATTCTACAGCTGTTCGTACACACATAGTTACGAGGGGTTGGCTTACAAGCAAAAATCTGGTTCAATCCTAAATTCACAGCTTCATCTGGTTTGGTTTGTTGTTTTTGTGTTTGTTTTTGAACAAAGCCAGCTCCATTGGCCATATTTTGTGGTGTAGCATCACTGCTCCATCTAGTCTTACCCCTCGACAAGTGCCAAAGCAGTTTGTGTGCCAAAAGACATCCTCTCCAGTCCCCTTCTCTATGCAATGTTAGCCTACAGGTCATGGCAATACATGTCATAGGCACAAGCATCCAGAGAGCTCCTCACAGCCCTCTCATGCTCCCTCCTGGCTGAATAACTGGGTCTAATAAGCTTGTTTGCTTGCTCACGCATTTTGCAGGCTCCAGCTGAAACAAGAAGCAGAAATGCTGACCTCTCGTGCGAGAGCCTGTTGCCATGCTATTTGCAACTTCTCTGGGATCAGGAAGTGCCAAAATCTCAGAAAGAAGCCTGGATCTTCCAGGCCAATTTAGAGTCTCGAGAGGCCCATATAGTTTGGATAACCTATAGTCAAGCGTTACAATTTATGGGAGCTTATCCAAACCAAACTCTGACTCAAATCGCTTACCCATCAGGAACCAAAACACCTCTGAGAACAAGGTGTGCTGCCAAGTGCAAGGAACCAGCTATGAGGTGGGGCCAGGCAGCATGGAGATGGGGCAGGCTCAGCTGGGGGTGGGCTTCTGGTGGCAGGGCCTGGTGGGAAAAACGGAGCATAACAGAGGCAGTTTTTAATAAGCAACTCTGAATCCAGTTTAGCTTCCCCCCAGCTGATATAATATCAGAATAAACTTGCTCAGGACAGCAAGACAGAGTGCTGAGGCCACCAAGGGGAAGGATGAAAACAACATCCCCAATGAAGGTCAGTGCAGGTCCCGTGAGGCTGAATGCCTGTGGCCCATTTTATGCCGAATGGCTCTGCGTGAGCACCTCGCGTGCTTTAGTGTTGGGTTTACTGACAGGGAGGAGGTGGGGGCAGAAAGTCACCCTTAATCTTGGTGAGCTCTTAAGAATTCACCAAGACAGGCACAAATTCCCGGAAATGAGATTTCCCACCTCTTCAGGGAATGGGATTTAGGTATGAAAGCCAGAATAATGAATGTTGCATGAGAAAGGTATATTAAAAGCAAAAGAATAGAAACGACACGGCTTCAATAACTGAGAGAAAAGGCACCTGTAATCCCCAGACATGTCTGTAATGGAGCTGTGTACAGCCTCTGCGACTCAGACACAGTATCTCAGGGCAAATACAAAATGAAGACAAAGGCTCCCTGCCTGTAAAATGTGACTCACTCCTTTGCTGACTCCCCCCTGTTCTTCCTAACTGAGCTCCTCACAGCTAATCTTCGGTCATTAGTGCTGTGCCCTGTACACCTCAAACCTCCTCCCATCTGCACACTGGGCGGACATTTACACTCCTCATGACAGTGCAGATCACAAAGCCCAGCATAAAGAGCACACAAGCCAGAGACAAAGTCTCCCAGCTGAAGAGATCCAGCTGTGGGACAAACTTGCAGCGGAAATGAGACAAATCCATTTAGAGCACCTTTGGGAAACACTGAAAAACCCTGCCCCTTTTCCATCAAAAGCAGGATGACATTCACAGCATCATCAACTCTCCACATCTGAAAGAGAGAGATCTTTTTAGCCATAAAGAAGACAAGAACCAGAGACATCCCAACCTTGTTTTTGCCAACAGATTTTTTTTAATTTTTTTTTTTCCTGTGAGGAACACAAAGATATTATATCACTGTGATAACCAGAAGGATAAGCCATCAGGAAGATCAGTATAAGAGCAAGGAAAGCTCTGACGGGAAGTATTTCAGGAGGTTATGGAGCTGCAGAGTTCCTTAAACCTTCATGGGAGATGAAGTGAGACTGGGGAGTGTACAGACAAGGGACTCTTTGCAAAGATTAATTTCTGTATCCTAGCTGTATAAAGAGCCCTTGGGTTTAATGCAGTGCATGAGGCTTTGCAGAAAGGCAGAATGGTAACCGCTCTAAGAGCAGCACTAACAGACTGGGATCTGGAGTGTATCACAGGTCCTTCTCACGGGCCTTTGGATCAGAAGCCGGCTGCTTCTGATCTCAGCGCTGTGCTCCAGGGCTTTTCCATGCATATCTCCTCTCTTGGCCCTAAAGGAGCTCAAACCTGGCCCTGTAGGCTTGTTTCTCCTTGAGAGTAAAAGCCTTAAGACTCATGTTGGTAACTCTCTTCCCCTTCTTATCTTTCCCAATTCACAGTGTGCATATCTTTCTAGATATCTCAGAAATCATCACTGCTTTAGCCATTCTTTTCCCTAAAGCTTTACTGTCTCTCTTGGCAGTGGTTGTGGTTGTACAGCTGGGACCAAGCTAAAATCCCACTGCTTTTAGTAATCCTGTCTAGCTCCCTACATACCCGTTCTTCTATGTTTCTAGGGGTGCTTTCCTTCTTCCCCCCTGTGAAATTACCTCTCAGGAACACATTCACCAAACAAGGTTTCCAGTTGGCAGGTACTAAAGTCAAAGAGATGTCAGGCTTACAGGGATCCACTGAGCCAGGGTTCCCGTGTGAGGCTAATTTGACTGTGGGACATGAATTTATTTCTATTTTTCCTTCTTCACCCTTGCTCTCTTTACAGGAAAGCTGAGCAGATAACTTCAGTCTTCTTCCAGGTTCCATAGCTATCTGAAGAAGAGCTTTCTCTGTAAGAATGAAAGCAGAAAAGATGGGTAAGAGTTGAGAAGTCTGTGATATTTGTTAACTGCGTATATATAGGGTCAGGAAATGTGAGCAAACCCCAGGAAAGTCATTCCCGAGCTTATAGGAGCAAACCACAAATCCTTAAATGTCAGGCTGGTAAGAGGGAGATAAAATGTGGCAGGGATTGACTGGGGCAAGTGCTCTAAGGAAATAGGAAATAAATGACTGACCTTGAGATTGAGTGTGTATGGTATAGCCCAGATGATGAAGCAGAGATTTTAAATGAGTTTTAGTGGAGATGGAGAAAGGATGAAAGAGAGATGAAAGAAAGGAAATCCGCGTACAGCTGGGCTAGCAGGGTTTTTACTTTTGTTTCGGCTAGGATTTTTCATTTTGCTCCCTCTGTTGAGGAAAAGCTTGAAACAAGTGGGTAGTAAGTTGATGAATTCATGAAGCCTAACATTTATTCTCTGTTGTGACAAGAATATCTCAGCTTCAAAGCAAAAGACAGATGGACCACAGCTTAGCAGCAATGTGAGACTGTCCCAGAAGAAATTAACCCACTGAACTTACACTGGAAAAATCAGGAGCCCAGAGGGCCAATGACTCCTTAAAAAATGTGGAAGGCCTGCTAAAACTTATTTTTCTGCATAGTGATGAACCAATAAAATGGCAAAAGCTCTTATGTGCACATTTAATTACAGATAGGAAGAGAAAGGCTATGGGGGGGGTGGTAACACACTTTATATTTTTGGGGTGCTACATCTCCTTCCACTTTTGCCTACATTTTGGTCTCAAGCAGTCACTGTCACTGGGTAGCTGTTTAATGATTTACCCATTTAAAAAAATTATTTGTCCTATTCCTGAATTGCTGTGCACATCCCCATCACATATACATGTAGCCCTTAATGGTAAATATCAAAATCAAATGTCTTTGAGCACCCTGGATCTTGGAGACTGAATGTGCCCTGTGTTTATAGTCAGTGCTGCAAGAAGTGGCCTTCACGTCACAAGCTCCATCACTCAAGGGCCTCAGAAAATCAGAATTTTCACATGCCATTTGGTTCCAGTAAAAATGCAATCTTGTAGCAAAATAAACAGAAGAAAAAGTTCCTAATAGCACAAAGACCTAATTCAGAGAGTAGATTTCATTATGGGAATAGCATGTTTCTTGCAGCCTTAAAGTATCTCACAGGCTTTGGCTACTTCAGAACCTGATTCCATGAAAAGAAACATAGCAGGATAATCATATTTATTTGTTTGGTTTTCCACTTTGTTCAGTTATCCCAGCTTAAATCTAAGCCAAATGTTACATTAAAAAAAAAAAAAAAAAAAAAAAAAAAAAAAAAAAAAAGATATACATGTTTTTTGATTTACTAACAGGAGTAAGAAAATAGGTTACAACAGCCAAGACCAGAGGTCCTCATTTGTAACCATTTATCCTCATGTAGTTAAAGGTCACCCACAAATTATAGACTGTGGGTTCTAGCACCGTTTTATACATATATAAATATATATGCCTGTATTTACAACTGCTACATACTTATTTTCCACAGTGTGGTGCCCAGTGTTCCTGCTGCAGCCTGAAAAGGACCTGCCACACAGGAAGGCTGGCTGCTATATTTAACACAGGGGAACTTTTTTCCTTGGGTGGAACTGGAACGGACGGATGAGAGGTGACATGGCAAAATCAGTTGTGCCTGAGACAGCCAAAGGTAACTGTTGTGGTTTGTGAGCTAAATGGTTGCTTGTGTCCCAGATGAAATAGAGAAATAAACCTCGAAACTGGCCTATTAAGAAATCACTCAGCAAAAGCGGAAAATCTTGCAACCATTCTCGCCTGTCTATAAACAAAGGCGAAATTGGAATAACAAGCACAAGCTCCAAGCATCATCAGCATGTCTAAATAATAATGAGATTTTTTTGAGAATTATAAGTGTGAGGGGGGTTTATTTACATTCTGATTTATGATGCTTGTTTTTTTGTTTGTTTGATTGTTTTTCCCACTATTTCTCAGTAGCTCTTGACATTTGAAAAGCTGAAAACTTGCATTCTCAGTAAAAGACAACTGTAAATACTGTAAGACTAGCCCTAGGAAAGTGAGAAATAAACCTGTAAAAAATTCTTACCCAGCAAGTTTATATGGTAGATGAAATTATTAAGGAGCAATTTGTAGTCACCTGAAAAAAAAAAAAAAAAAAAAAAAAAAAAAGGAGAGATCAGGTTAATCAGGTGGTGTGTTACCATGCAGTGAAAATTTATGCAAGTGAGAGGTAGCCTCTAGATTATCTATAACTTGCTGTTTGAAATTACACTTCAAAGCTGTCCATGCTTTGAGTGAAGGCTGGTCTAGATGACCTCTAGAGGTCTCTTTCAACCTGAAGTATTCTGTGATTTTCGGATTTTGGCATATATCTCTCTTCAGTTGGAGAAAAAATAAGAAATAAAATAAAAATAACACATGTTTTTCAAATGGACAAAGGAGGCAATCCAGGTTGAAAAGTGAGAGGTGAGAAAAATGAGTTTTTATGTTTGGAGTTTAAATGGCATTCTGCCTGCAGAATATTTTCTGCAGTTTTGACATTTTCTAAGCAGTTCTTCACTGAAATTGTACAGCTCCTTCAGGTCTGTGCTGCTAGGTGAAGTTTATTACAGGGTTGCTTGCTCTTAAAAGGGACTGCACGTACTCTGCTCTATCAGAGCCTGTTACATTAGGTACAGACTACTGTTGTCTCCCTTTGAAACAAAGGCATGAGGAACTCCTCCAGCTTCTTCTCTAGCTGCTGGGTTAATTTCTGATCAGACCTTTCAAGAAAAGTCACAACAAACTACCCTAGTCTCAAAGGGTAATTTAGGTTTTCTTGCAACCCCAACTTCCCTGCATCCTCTCCTCAGGAAAAATAAATGGAGAAAAAAAACAAACCTTGCAGTTCTTATGAAAGGAGCATATTTGTCTCATTTAAAAATCATCTTTCACATCCCAGCTTTAAATGGCTATTTCTCTCTTCTCACTTCGCTTTTTCATTGCTCTTGCTCTCTGTGGCTGTGCAAGCACAGCAGCCCCAAGAGATCCAAGATTCAAAGGTCAAAGAGCAGCTCAGCAGGTCGACGGGACCACTGATAATCCCATGCTGCTACAAACTGTGATGCCTGTGGACAGATCTGGCATCCTAGAGCAGCCTTGAGCAGGCAGCTGGAGTGCTGTGCGGTTCCAGAAGGTAAGTAGGTAAATATATGGCAGTCCGCCTCAAAGGTGGCAAATCAAAGCACGACATGCATGGGGCAAATAGAGAAGAAAGCAAGCCCTGCTTCCCCTAGCTTTTTGCTCCCTCAGAGAATCACACAAGTACAAAACCATGAAAACAATAACCCCAGCTGCAGAGGCAATGAAGCAATTTGTTAGGGAGATGACATTTTTAATGAGAAACACTTGCTGGAGGAGAACAAAAGGCCCTGTTTGGTCAGAGAGATGCTCTTGATACTCTTCTGAAGTGCATGAAAAAGTAATTTCATTTAAGCGTCATACACAGAGCAGCTGAATTTCCTGAGGCTCCAGATGTTGTCCTGTGCAGATGCTGAACAAATGGAACTCTGTCCTGATGAAATGAAAAGAAAAAAGCAAGCCTTCCTAAACCAAAACCCATGCACCAAAGTATTTCACATCTTAAAAAAAAAATAAAAATAAAAAAATAAAAAAGAGAGAGGAGAGAAAGAAAACCATGCAAATTGGGGAGAAAGGAAGTTCTTGAAAGCGACAATGTTTTATTGGACATAGGGCTAACTGTTCTTAATTGCACTATAGATAATTGAAGGAGCTGAGAATCTGGATTTGCAAAATACCAAGTTCTGGCTCTGTCGCCTCTTTTTCTTGGCTTTGTGCTGCTTCTCTTTGACAGTTATCTGGCTGCTATTCCACTGATTTTGTTTCCTAGGAAGGGGCAGATCCTGTGAGCTTTTATTGGGCCAGAAGTTACTGGAACTTTCCTGGGTGAGTGTCAGGTTCAGAATCAACTGAAAAATTATAATCAATACTTCACTAAATGGGTCTCATAGCAAAAGCACAAATGTGCTTCCTAACTTGAGATTACACTAACTTGCTTCCCGAGTTTTGGGGAGGATAAGGAGCTTAGTGCCTCTGTGGTAACAGCTTTTGAAATAAGAGATCAGACCAAGATCAGCTCTCATGTTAATGAAGACTAATGAAACATAACGACCTTGATACTCAAATACTTCATTCCTGAGCCTTGGGATGAGTGACAAAAGTAGATTCAGATGATTACTAGTCTTTGTCCTTCTACATGGCCTATAGAGATTCTGATGTAAATGAGAATAGCCTTAGGCCTGTTGGCTTATGCTCTATTTTTTCCTGCCCTTTTAGGCTCTGAGAAATGGAGACTATTCACTCTTTCTTCCAAAGCCCAAGTTTCCTTCTGATACAGCATTATCCTTCTGCAAAGTGGTAGCAGATGAGCGAGTCTCCAGCGCTGCACAAATACGAGAGCATTCCTACCTCTTACATAGGCCCCTTCCTAAGGAGCAAGGCTGTCACAGACAACTCAGCCTTTGACAAAGCAATAATAAAAGCCAGGTTTGTGATGCTGGTCCATCAGCAGGTGGTACTGTGTAGTCAGTTTATAATGAACAAAGTGAGAACGATCTCATTTTGAAGGGGAATTTGGAAGAGGAGGTTAGCATCACATCTGACAAGAGCCCGGTGGGCAAAGCTAACTCCTGACACACCAGAATACACATGGAAGGAGAAGGAAGGAAGTCAATGAGTATGTTAAGATCTGAATAAGAATAGAGCTAAAACTTTCAAAAAGAAAACAACTTAGTGCGTGCAAGATATGAGAAACCAGGGACTGAGCTTTTGTTTCTGAGAGAAGTAGATACAAGACAGGGCTCAGAGCAGCTGCTTTCCAGCACAGAGGGAAGAAGATGCTTCCAGCATGGTCACCTCGTCTCACCAGTCACAGAGGGGTGTTTTCAGAGTTTAGACAAGAATGCAGATCAGAGGACTGAAAACAAGCATTCCTTGACTCGCTTCTTTTAAAAGAAATCCGACAGGTCAAATGAGCTAGTTTTGTCTAAGCTCAGTCAAACCTCATTTTTGATGACCTAATATAAGTATCAGCAAGCCAGCTAAGAGTCGTGGTGCTGGTGGCTGGTGGCTCACAGAGAAGCATTGTGCTTTGTAGGAAGCTGCTTGAAGCAATTCCATAAAAGTGATTTGACCTTATGATGGAAAAATCAATTTTTACAGAGTTATTGGGTGTGATCTAATGGCTGGACTGAATAGCCCAAATTCCAACAATAGGTAATGCTTTTAAGTGTGTGAACAGGTTTTGTTTCATGCATATATGGCCAAAATAATCCCTTTGCATACATAGAGAGTAGTCAGTGAAACTTCTAGTGAGTACTTATGAAAGACTTCAGGCAAGCAACATTCTACTTTTTATTCTAAAGAGGTTTGCATTAGGGCCTGCCCCTACCAGCACTAATCAGTATACAAGTCTTGATGGCTAATGAGGAAGAAAAATCACTTGTTGTAGAGAGAACAAGCATAAATCAAATTTTTTCACATTCATTTCCTCTAAGAACACACTACAGCAGAGTGTGCTCAAGCCACATGGGATACGGGA
The DNA here is from genome assembly GCF_009819795.1 of Aythya fuligula. Classification (NCBI taxonomy): domain Eukaryota; kingdom Metazoa; phylum Chordata; class Aves; order Anseriformes; family Anatidae; genus Aythya; species Aythya fuligula. The sequence goes on along the minus strand of NC_045569.1, from coordinate 15,864,763 downwards.
GGCTTCATCCCACGTAACTTTTGCTGTAAGGCTTTTGGCAGAGAAAGCATTTTGTAAGACCACACTAACAGCCAATGCTGTGGCAAGAGCCACCACAAAGAAGACAAGCAGGGAGCAGTGCTGGAGGCCTGAGGACTTCAGGCAGCATATTTTTAAGGATGAGCAATGATAACACCAGCCGAGAGCAGCAGAGTTCATGAAGTCCTGCTCCCAGGAGGAAGTAATGCAGAGCTTCGCTGCAGCCCCATGTTGTCTCTCTCCTGCGTCATTTCCCTCAGCAATCCAAGCATCATCTGCATGGCAGATGCTACGTTGTCTTCAGCCAGCAGAGAAGCCCACGGAGGTGGGCTGTGTTGATGCGCACCAATTACTGAAAGCCATTTGGTGCCTACGCAGCAGCTGTAAGGGGAAGCTGTCTTAGGGCATGGGGAGGTCAGGAGCCCTCTTGTGCATCTCCATGCAATGTGGAGCAAAATAAACCTTTGCCATGGTGGTGTAGCAGTACCCAGAATATCATTAGAAACAACCTGTGTTCAAACTCCCAAGTGTCTGTATCTTTTTCAGGGACTATGTGGCCTGCTCAATATTTGATCTGATATTTCAGAACAATTAAAAAAAATTATCTCCTGAGCGTAAATATAAAGTAATTCCTGACAAGTATCTGGAATAACTAGCTTCCTCATGGATTGCTAAGTGAACACACTTATACCCTTTTAAACACCAGGGGATGATGATTTCCTCATTCAGGAATCATATGTGCATTTTCATGGGTCATTAGAGATGGATAGCTCTAAAGGTAGTCTAAATCTTTAAGCTCCCCTGTCTTTTAGCATGGGGGTGGAAAACCAGAAGAAAGACAAAGAGAAAAGAAATAATGAACATTTGCAAGGCCACTAATAAGCTATCGCAGGTCATTACTTTTATTTCCAATATGAATGTAAATTACAAACTGTTTTGAGAATCAGTTGCATTAGGCATTTACTTCCTAATGAGTGTGACTGCAATTTTAAAAAGCTAGTGTAGAAAATGGTAGAGAGTCTATAAAAAACCCAAGTTACATATTGGATTGTGTGTACACATAATGACTGTATTATTCCTAGGGAATTAACTTCTCCCTGCCCCCTCCCCCTGCAACTTTCCAGACTCTGAATCATTTTCTAATAGGATCTCAACAGGCAATAGTATTAAAAATGTGTTAGATGTTAGCATCTGGGCCAGGAAAAGCATGACAATCTAATATAGAGAATCTAACCGGGGCATTTATCCAAGCCTGCCATCCGTCTTTCCATTCTCTGCAGTCTCTCTCCCACTTCAGGATACAAAGATTGAGCAAGTCCTTAGAATAATGGCATTTAAATGAGGTGAAGCCTACCTGATGACATGTCTTTGCCAGACAGGTTGCAGGTCCCAGGGAACTGATACCCAAACTAAATCATCTTTCTCACAGTAATGGTAGTTTGAATTGAGAGTCAGTCCAGTACATGGAGGCAGACTAAAACCAGCAATCTCATTCCATTAAAGGGGAAAAAAGAGGAACCCCAAAGCCCCAGATGTCAAGATTTTGATGATTTTCATTCCACAGCAGAACAAAAATGAAACCTTTCAATGATACTCAAGAAAACTTTGAGGGAAAAAAGACAAGCTGGAGTAGTGAACTTGCTGGGTGGGTAAGATGAGCAAGCTGGAACAGCAACATTGGGAGAATTTGAAACAGGACCTTACTCCATGTCTCCATATTTGATAGAGGATTAAGTGTCAAGATCCTCCTCTAAATTAAACAAATCTCATAGCCTCAATCTAAACAGCAAAACTTAACAGCAAAAACCTCTTCCAGTTTCTGTTAAAATGACTTAATAGAAACATTCTCCTCAAGCATTCTCCTCAAGAAACTGGCTGCTCTTTGCTTGGACTGGCGCACGCTTCGTTGGGTTAGAAACTGGCTGGATAGCCGGGCCCAAAGAGTCGTGGTGAATGGAGCCAAGTCCAGTTGGAGGCCAGTCACTAGTGGCGTCCCCCAGGGCTCGGTACTGGGGCCGGTCCTCTTTAATATCTTCATCGATGATCTGGACGAGGGCATCGAGTGCACCCTCAGTAAGTTCGCAGATGACACCAAGTTAGGTGCGTGTGTCGATCTGCTTGAGGGTAGGAAAGCTCTGCAGGAGGATCTGGATAGGCTGCACCGATGGGCTGAGGTCAACTGCCTGAAGTTCAACAAGGCCAAGTGCCGGGTCCTGCACCTGGGGCGCAATAACCCCAAGCAGAGCTACAGGCTGGGAGAGGAATGGTTGGAAAGCTGCCAGGCAGAGAAGGACCTGGGAGTGATGGTGGATAGTCGGCTGAATATGAGCCAGCAGTGTGCTCAGGTGGCCAAGAAGGCCAACGGCATCCTGGCTTGTATCAGGAACAGCGTGACCAGCAGGGCTAGGGAGGTGATCGTCCCCCTGTACTCAGCTCTGGTGAGGCCGCACCTCGAGTACTGTGTTCAGTTTTGGGCCCCTCACTACAAGAAGGACATCGAGGTGCTTGAGCGGGTGCAGAGAAGGGCGACGAAGCTGGTGAGGGGCCTGGAGAACAAGTCCTACAAGGAGCGGCTGAGGGAGCTGGGCTTGTTCAGCCTGGAGAAGAGGAGGCTCAGGGGTGACCTTATCGCTCTCTATAGGTACCTCAAGGGAGGCTGTAGCGAGGTGGGGGTTGGCCTGTTCTCCCACGTGCCTGGTGACAGGACGAGGGGGAATGGGCTTAAGTTGAGCCAGGGGAGTTTTAGGTTAGATGTTAGGAAGAACTTCTTCACTGAAAGGGTTGTGAGGCACTGGAACAGGCTGCCCAGGGAAGTGGTGGAGTCACCATCCCTGGAAGTCTTCAAAAGACGTTTAGATGTAGAGCTTAGGGATATGGTTTAGTGGAGGGCTGTTAGCGTTAGGTTGGAGGTTGGACTCGATGACCTTGAGGTCTCTTCCAACCTAGAAAATTCTGTGATTCTGTGATTTTCAGCTTTTATTATTATTATTATTATTTTATTTTTCTCCTCCAATTCTAATCCTTGGGACTGTGGGGAAAATAAAAAATCTTGCTTTGGCCAGCATGAAATTTACTGTCTAGATTTAAGATGCCCATTTACCCTCTTCCTATTTATCACAGTACAACAGTAGAACATGAAAAATACCTGTATATTTCCAGTTTGCCTACTTTTCCTGAGATATGAGGGTGGTTAAAAATTAATCAGTCAGGCAGCATAGGGTATCATATTTGGATGCCAGTGTGCTCAAAGTCTTACTTCAGTAGTGCAGACTGTCAGGAAAACTGTTAAGAAACTGCAGCTGTCTCTAAAGGTTTAAAAATGCCAAAGGCAATATAAAGAGAGAAGTAAGGAAGAAAAGAGATTTTAAAGAACTATCCTATTCACTTGTTATAGCTTACCAAGGGAATCTTTGTCTGCAGAGAATGAAAGGAAACAAATTACACTACTATAGTACAGTATATAGTGGGTTCAGTATGCAACAGTTAAAAATGTTCTTTCTCTGTTTGTGGTCATTTTGAATAAATGAGCTGAATTCAAGTTTTGACCCAAACTTAAACTGGAGCTTTAATGCTTACAAATATCATTTTTCCTACTCAAATATGCAGAATGGGGTAGGAACAATGGATAGGGTGGGATTTCTTTGGATACCGTGCCCAGTTTCTTTATACTGCAGGTCCATATCACATCATTTTACCAGTCTGCCAAAACTTTACCTTAAAAGGAGGCTGTGTGCTTCAGTGAATCCTAGGAAGAGCATCTCATCTCACTGCTCTCTCATTTCAATCCCTGCAGTGCTCACAGGCAGGTTCTGACTTCACTAGAAGTGGCATTTCATAAGGCAGACTCCAACAGGGCTGGCAGCAAGTTGGCTAACAGCCAGCCTGGATGATAACTTCATCTGATGCTTGCTGATGTTCTCCCCAGCCTAACATCTTCCCTTTCATTTCAATCTCTTCTTGCCATAACATAGACCAAATGTTGCTTTACTTTATTTGCATTGCAGTGGTCCTCAGAATTTCCATCAAACCAGAAAACATGCAAGACACTTCCTGCTGAGAAAGACTTGTGGTCAAAATAGAGAAAAGAGGGGGAGAGGAAAAGAGAGGCAGAAAATAAAGAAAGTATTGAACAAACAGAAAACATACCTTCCACCTTTCCAGTCCAACCTCAAGTCTCCATATTTATCACTATCCCTTCCAGTGAAAGGCCATTGCCCCATTTTCTAATAAAGTCCAAAACACTGGTTCAGGACTTGCCTGTCTTCACCAAATATTTACAGACTACAGTGGTTATCCTGCTGTTTAAAACTTTCTTATAATACATAGACAAATGTATGCTAAAACAGAACATCTCAAAAAGTGCTGCTACTGCAGCCCAATAAAGCTACTCTATTAAAAGGGCCAAAATTTTCCAACTCTGGTTTCCTGCTTATCCCTATAGATTTGTGCAGAACTGTTTGTGTCAGCCAAGTGTTCTACAGAAATACTTGTTTGTTTTTTCTCGTGAAAAGTCGCTTAAGAAATCAATATAACATCAAGACGTTGTTTCTTTATCTAATGTGGACATTCCACTCACACTCATCAATTCACCCTACATCCTTCGGGGCCAGGAAATCCCTTGCAGTCTTACACCTGTAGGGAAATATTATGGAATGTTTGAACTTGGAAGACATATTTCTTCCAGGTGCTCAATTATTACTTATTATAAGTAACACTTATTACTTATAATTTGAGTGCATCTGTTTGGATGACCCCATAAATACACCGGTACTTCTGGCAACCTTGCAGCCACTGCACTTCAGCACCCTGCTTCTAGCTCAAAGTGACAAAGAAAGCAGTTCGACCTGCAATGAAACCTTGCTGTAGTTCTAACGTTTGCAACAAAGTACAGTTCCAGTTATCTCAATCTCTGACCATGCAATTCGAACAAGGACATCAGGATAAGGAATGCTAGTGTTTAAAATTAATAAAAATGTGAGTAGCTAAGTTCTTGTACAATATTGTCTAAAGTCTCTATGGACACCCAGTGGAGAACAAAGTCAGGCTTGTAAAAGGTGAGGGTACCCTGAGATCAGCTCTTAGCCCAGCAGAAGATTTAGAAGCTCCCGTACTGCCTGGCCCACACAGAACCATCCGCTGACAACATTAATATAGCACTTGCTTCCTGTAAGCCGTGCGACCCTCAAAGCCTAGATGGTCTTTGAATTACCCTGCTGAATGAACCTGCCATGATTTGGGAATCTGATACAGAAGTGCAGTCATGGTCTTACCACCGATTGAATTATAAACATCTCTCCAAAGTCCTTTCCAGTGCATGTGCTTCCAGTCAGGCGGGGAGTGCTCTAAAGACAATATGCATTTAACTACAGACATTCAGCACCTAGTGTAAAGGCACCTCTCTGTTTCTCGTAGCTCTGCCCACAGAAAGTCATTGCTGTGTTTCATCTAGCACTGATTCAGGACATGCCTGAGATAACATTTTTTTTATTATTGTTGCTTTAACCAAGAGACAAAACAAGAGACAAAAGTTAAAGCTGCTGTGACTGAATGGTGTTTATTTTAAAACTAAAGGAAAAAGGAAGATTTTCTTCCAAGGTTTGAGTACTTGTAAAGTTCTTATTAAAGTGTATAAAAACACAAGTGAGTGGAAACAGCATCTGCAATGGGTATGTGGGGCTACCCAGATGTTAAGGGACTTTCACAGAATTGCTATCTGAAAGTGATTATTAAAGCCACGAAGGTATGAAGCAGAGCAGTGCTCATTTTTATTACAAGGGAGCCTATGTGTAAGCATGTCCATGTATTATGCTATTGCATATTGCATCCATTATTCACTGCTGGTTTTGACCTATGACTTTGCTTTTGGCCATAAATGTTTACCTCAAACTAATTTGTGAAGAAACTGTTATATAAATTACTTAAATTACTGAGAATCACAGGAAATATCAAACATTTGAGTCTACACTTTGTTTAGAATATTTTCAGGGAAACTAATTTTGGCTTGGAATTCTCATCTGAAATCATTCAGTCTCATAATATTTCATAAGAACATTTACAGAATTGTTTTGAGAAAAAGAAGCCTGAAAAAGAGCAATAGAAATTCCTATTTGACTTTAATTAAGCATGCTTTGCAGACGCAGGGTTATTAAAATTGTCCACTGCAGATAGACTTGTGCTTATATATTGAATCACAGGCCCCCTCAAAGTGAAATATGTCATTGGTAACTTGCTCATAACTACTTATTGCTATACCATGGGGGAAGCCAGTCAGTAAGACAAAATCTATTAAAACCACTTTCTAAAGTTTCCACGCTGGGAGCAAATACCTTTTTTATTTTCTAGTATTTATTTTTATTTAATGTTTATTCTGCATAAATACAAAGACTGGGATCTTCTCCCCTGGCGAATCTCAAGGCAAGGGTTGAGGCTCCTTGCAGAACCTCTTAGAAATGTGGTGCCACCTTCTCACAATTGTCAGGGTGGGCAGGAAAGAGGACTTTGAACAACTCTTGGTACCCTCCTGAATACTGTCCAGGACTTGCATTTAAAAATAAAAAATTTAAAAAAATGACACTTCAGCTTAGAAAAGTAGAACAAAATTCTATGATAGATTTGTAAAGATGACCTCACTGTGATCTTTCTGCTTTCTGTCTATTTGGGGAAGAAAATGTTCATTCTCATGGGTTCTGGAATACTTATTTTTGGGATTTATCTCCCATCTGAGAAATCATAGCACAAGAAAGAACTGCTCGATCACATGAGTGGTAGATATGTCTCTCAGACCACACCTCCAGTTTTTAACTTTCATTGCCTGAAGATAACTGAAGGTGACAACCATGGGCCTCGTTTGCAGATCCTTCTGTGATTATCTCCTTCACATAGAGAAGTCCTTGCACGGTAAACACTTGTGTAAAGGCATGGATGAGCAACAGAAACAACTGCCACACTTCTGCTCCTGGAAAATTTATTTTAAATTTTCCCTTAAAAAGCTGTATGACCAGCACAAATACGACAAATACTTGTTACTGCCTGGTTGCATAACGGAGAAAATAAGAATAAGCGGGTAAGACTAGGATAAGAGCATGGATTAAACAGGCCAAGGCATATAAGGTGTTAAAAGAAAAAATAAAATGCTGTCATTGAGGATCGCTCCACAGGAAGGGCCGAAAGGCAGGGCCAGAACAAGAAGTCTGGTCAGTTATTTTAGCAACAGCAGTTTCAGCAGATTGTAGTAGCCAAGCAGTCCTTCAGCCAGGAGAAAGGGTTGGGCAGAGGAGTAATTGCAGATTCATAAGAAAAAAAAAAGGGGAGGGGGGGGGGGGGGGGGTGGTTGTAAGAAAATAGCAAATAGCCCATAATAAAGGATTTGTAAGAAAAAAATTCTCTCTCCTTCTGTAACTGGCCTGCTAGTGTGATTTTGGATGTTCATTGTTATGCCCAAGTACATGTGGAGTGCAATCAGAGGTGAAAAGGAGGAGAGAGAAGGAGTGGGAAGCTGAACAAATGTCCTGTGAAAGGAAAGTCTGGAATAAAAATAGCATGAAAGCCCCATTTGGCCAGCATGGAGCCAGATGTGGCAATGCAGCATGTCTAGAAACAGTACTTGTCTCAGCTGGTGTGTGTCCATCTCTGTTTATATTGATGCTATATTAACATTAATACTGCATACTAATGCATTCCCAGCACGTGCAGAGGGGATCTCTCCAAGATAAAGTGTGTAGCTGAGTAATTACATTAATTTATCACACACCTTTGGCCGCTTCACCACCTCCTCCCTCCTGAATACTTTTTAGCTTTCCAAGCAACCCTTTATGGAAGAAAATCTTAGCGTTTAAGAGGGAGGAAACCAGTAGGGTTCTATAAAAACTGAATAAGGTATTACTGAAAATATCCTGAAGCTGTGTTGGCCCCGTTCTTCTTTTCCAGCAGTACAAATCAGTAGAGTCACACTGCTATTCTACTAGAAGACAACAACATTGATCATATCCAAGATCTGTACCGTGAAATTGTCTCCAACACTAATCAGGCTTAAACTCTCTTGTAAAGCTATTAATTCTAATTAAGATCTCTAGAGATCCCTAGCACTGGTATCTCACTCATTTATTGATCAAAGTCTTAAAAGCAGTTCAGATGTTGTCATCACTAGTCATGTTAAGGGGTTACTCTGCAACTTCTCTGTTGGTGACTCTCTTATTTTTCCAACCTAAATGAACCCTTGGTTGATCTGTTCCCTACAATGAGATGAGGTGAAAAAGCTAACAAGCACATATACCCCTTACAAAAAGATCCCATCCCAAGCAGAGCCGCCCTTAGGCATGACATCTCAGGGCAGACCCCAGTGCTCTCCATCGCCAAAGCCATCCTACCAGGTTGGAAGAAACTGAGGAAGAAGCAGGAGGTGAAGCTGAGGCTGTTTCCCCTGGTGACGAGGATTATAATAACCCTCTCACCACAGCCACTCACACACATAATTCTGTGCCATGGCTCTAACTAACAAACCAAACCAACTCTTTCTAAGAATTGAAGGATTTTGGAACTATAAGCCAACATGCTGGAATCGTTTGAAAAACAAAAACCAAACCAGAATAACAATAGATAGCAGTGCTGTGCTTTTACTTTGATGGGGTTGAGGCAATGGGATCCACAAATAATTACCATGTTCCACCAAGACGGACAGATGACGTTTGTGATTTTCAAGAGTCTCTCCTCCCCGGCCCCCTGCTAGCTCTTTTGTGTGGTTGCTGATACTCACAGCTACTTCATGGGACAGGACCTCGAAATAGGTTTTGCTGTTGCTGTCACATCTGCACCGCAGAGACTTCCTGGCTATTAACAACAAAAAGGCAGCTTGTTTCTGGTTGGGTGTCCTCATATCCCATAGCTTCCCTTCCACATCCATCATGTGGATGAAATTTGAAAATTGCCCTCCGTCTCCTCCAGACACAGGCATACCTGCAATGAATAAACAGTTATGTCCATTTATTACCTTCATAAATAACTGATTGCTGCTGAAGGCTTCAGGTTGTTCACTGAATGATTCCATGAATAAGTAGCATTGAGTGAATACATCTATACACACACACGGAGACCCACAATTTTATTTTATTTTTTTCGGCATGGGCAGGGCTTAAAATCCACTCAACTGACCTAGTTCTTGCCCACTAGCAAAATTACATACAGACTGGTAGATCTGCTTTAGGCAGTCCGTATGGGTACTTCATACATTTGATTTTCTTCTGGATCAGTTCCACCAGAATCCACAGTTTTGCCTGTCCCATTCCCTCACTGACCAATTCAATACTTTGCACTTAATAAAATAAAAAAAGAACCATCTTAAGGTATCGTTATCACCTGCATCTTCTTCATGTGGTATCTTTCCTTTATCCCTTTTTGAAAGATTCCTTTTATCTGCTTTTAATGGATATGAATACAAAGACAGAGAAAGTATGATTCAGCAGACTGTATTCATGCCAGTCTGACTCATGCCAGTTTTAAAAGAAGTTTAACTCCACCATTTGTTATTTGCTTCAAGGTTGCAGAGCTGAAATCCTATGATCAGAACCAGTCCTCAGAGTAGCTTACTCAGCAAAGCAAGCAAACAAAAGCCCTGGGCTGCTGAAATTCATGATGCTCAATTATTCTTCTTTTATATCAGCATATGGACATCTATGCGTCTCCACTGATTTAATTTACAAATGCATATAGCAACAGTAGCACAGAGCTAAGCCTATTTTAATCAAAACCAAATCTAACACAGAATGTGATGAGGTATCGAGTGTTGTGTCATGCAGCAAGAAAGGAGAATGAATGGTAAGGATTTTGCATCTGAAATATATTGGTAATATAAAAGTCTTTGCAGCTTGATGGCTCACTCAATTTGTGTATCACTCACCTCAGTTTGGTAGTTTCAGTATCCTTTGGGTACCACACGAAAATACAAATACAACATGAAAACAGAAGGGTTGTTTCAATAGTTGCAGGACAGAATGGCTCCGAGCACTAACCATAATAAATCTTTTAAAAACATAAGCTTTGAACACCTGAAAATTCTAAATATTAAACAGTAAGTTTCAAAGCTGATCAAACAGAACCAAGAATGTGTTTGATGCTTCAAAAATCTTGAAGAAAAAAAAATCAGTACATCCGCACTTTGGCATTGGTTATTTAAAATATTTCTTCTCATTTCTGACTCTGTTTAGACATTAAGGCAGTGAAATTCCCTTCAGTGATGCGATCCTACAGCTAAACCATGCTACTCACCTGCAGTATCATGTGAATAAGACCTGGGTTCAGAAGTTCTAATAAATCAATTTCATACAGCTGAATCCTGTCCCTGATACTTTTGATATGCAGAATTTGTACATAGCAAAGGGGAAAGCTGGCAGTGAATTTTTATTGCTCAAGGTGCGATCTTAATGCACAAAGCAAAGTCCCGAGACTAGAAAAAATGCATTTGCTTCTGGGAAATATTCTACATGCGTGAACACGTTAGGAAGACAGCTTCTTCTGGCTCTAGGTTGTGATCTCTATCTGTGGCCCTTTGTTCAGGAGCAGAAAAAGGGGGGAGTTAGGAAGTAGGGTCTGGAGATGGCTAGGGTAAGAGGCCCAGGACCTTCTGATATAATTGCAAAGCAAAGAGGACTAAACTCTGCCTGTTTCCTCAAGCTTTGTAAAGCCTGGCACAACAAGCTGAAGAGTCAAAAGCAAAAATGAGCTCAAGCTTTAGGCAAAAAGAAACCTGAAGTACCAGATAACTCGGGTGCTGATGCTTTTGCTTATGTAGCGGAGAACTACGCTGGGGAGCAGGAGAATAATCTGTGTTTTACAGGAGTTGGAGTTGTTGCTACACTTGCCAAGCTTTCAGAGTGACTGTGTCAGCTTAGTTTGACTGTTATGGAAACCTGAAGCCTTGTCTGGCTTATGGGCAAAGCTGGCTGGCTCTGCTGTCACCCCTTGGCCTGAAGCAAGGAACGTCAGCCAGCTCTCATCTCTTGCTCTGGTGACTGGCACCTCTGCTCTACTTTCCCCTCCTTCCCTTGCCCCCAGGCTGGCCACAGAGAGCCACCCTGAGGCTCTCCTGTCCCCAGCTGAGGCCCCTACCAGCCCAAACCTCTCACCATCTCCTGCTTATATAACCTGATCCCACTTCTACAGAAGCATAGGAAATCCACTGAAGCCATTCCCCAGATAATCCCCCAGGAATCACTTAATCATCTAATAAACTCTTATGACCCATTTAAGTGAAGGAGACCAGATGACAGAGCACTGCTGTCTGCTTGTTTTAAGGTCTAATTGAAACTGGAGAAGAAAACAGTTGAAATGAAGGTTTTCAAGTACCGGTTTATGCCAGGATCCTCCCTGATGATTCCTAAAAGTTGATTTAATCAGGGCTGACAACCTTCTAAGGAGCGATTCAACTCTTTTTAAGTGATGCAAAATAAACAGGGGCAAAACTTTCACCATTAATTTGAAACTGAACCCACAGGATTTATAAGTGTTGACACCTGCCTATGAGAAAATTACACATGGGTGATCGAAATTTCCCCCTGAGAGGCTCTACCTCCACCCGGATGAATTTGGGGATTTCACATTTGCTGGCAGACACACATACCTGCTCAATAGGCTTCTTGAAGGTCATCCTCAAAACACGCTCCACAACCTCTGGGTATCTCCAGCCCTTGTGTGAATTGGGAAGCAGGATTTGCTAAGGGGACCTCTCACAGCTGCTCCAAGACAGCATCCGTTAAAGTGTCCCTAAGGATCAAAAGCACAAGCTAAAACTGCTGCCTGCAGGGCTTTATACTCACCCATCAGTGGCTAACAACCTGTAATTGCTGTCAGGCTCCTGGTGCCAATGATGATATCTAAGTGACTAAACCTTGCAGCCAGGAGTCGTAGCTGATTTCCCTACCCTGCAGACAATTAACAGCCATTAACTCCGGAGGATCTCAGGGAAACAGGCATGCTGAAAGGGAGGTTAAGAAAGGCTGTCCTGTGATGTTGGGATTCACGTGTTTCTTATAGGGCATGATACCCCACCAGTGAGATACAGACCTCAGTTCTTTGAGAGGCAGAAATATATATGAAGGAGCCTCTAGGATATCATTTCTGCTAGGAAAAAAAAACTGTCACTGCTCCTGCATGAAGAGCAACCATCCTGAAATCATAGGGTTTTCCTTAAATGAGCGATGGCAACAACCCCTCTCCAGAGCTGACTGAACCAAGCCATTGCCCTGACTCTAAACATCCTCTAAAAAACAAACAAAAACAAACAAAAAAAAACACCTCTGGTAACACCTCCCGGGAAAATATCTGTACCCATCCGGCTCCTCCTGGGTAAAAATCATGTATCCTGCTGACATCTTGACCCTATGTTCTGCAAAGCCCTACAAGGCACACAAAATATCAGAGCTCTCCCAACGCCCAGCCAGCCACAAGCCCAGGGTGGAAGCAGCTCTATGAACCACACTGAAGCTGCTCTTTCCAAAGGGTTTACAAGCACAGATGTCTTGATAAATATGTGCTGTGACTGGCAAAGTTGTTTCATCTGCCTTTAGCATCACCAGATCCAGAATTACTTCCATATTATTTGTCTTACTTGTTAAACCAAGATCTTGAGGGAGGAATAGAAGGGGAGAAGTGGGGGGTGCATAAGAGCCTCTCATGTTAAATTCACCTCATGTGCATGCACATAAAGCCAGAGAAGTTTGCTGCCTCATGCTGTGAGTCTACGTCTCAGCTTTTGGCAGTGGAACAAAACCCTGGAAGCAGTCTGGAGGCTTTCATATGTTTTGCTGCTTGCTTTGGCTACTGTCGGAGCATCCTAAGCCCCACGCTGGCTTTATAGAAACATGTTTTGCAAGGCATTTTTCAGAAAACGTTCACAATGAAAATATCTACAATGTAGATTCTCCCACCCCCTCCTTAAAAATAAATAAATAAATTAAAATATTTAACAAGCTGGTTTTCAAATTGTTCAGATACAAACTGCAACCTTATCTGTAAGAAAATCAGAACAAGCTGCTCAAATAGATCCTGTAGACTATCCTCGGTATGCCTCATATTTTATTCATAGCAGCACAGATTCTTTGTGTGATCTTGCTAGGATATAAAATGCATTCGGGCTCTGACTCCTACCTAAGGAGGGCCAGAAGCCTTCTCAGAGAGCTCCTGCGGTGGCACATCACATGCTGCGGTCCCCAGGAGTGTGGTGCAGCACCTGAGCAGGCAGGGAACGGGCAGCTCTCCTTGCAGAGCTCACAAGGCAGCAGCAAATGATGATGATGGGGCCATGACCCACCGCTCACTCCGCTCCTGAGGTTAATTTAGCAGCCTGTATTGATTTCTCTGCTGCCTCGGCTAAGCCGCTTCCGGTGTGTTTTGAAGTTATGCAAGCTGAAAAGTTTTATGTTGCTTTCTGGTGCTGCACAGAATACCTTTGCTTCCTGCTTGCTTAAGTGCATATAGTGCAAATGGAGCTGTGCTCAACAATCCTCAATACCTGACACAGCAATGCTTCTCTTCTCTCCTGCAATTCAGGGTTAGGAACTCTCTCCAATTCTCCATATTACATTCCCATTGCAAAGAGTGCTAAGGACAGTGAGACCATGCAAAGCCAGCGGAGAGGGAGGACTTCAATCATGAACCCAACCACAACCAGCCGCGAGCCCGTTGCCCTTGCTTAGCTTTCCCGAGGACAGAAGTGAAGATGCAAACCACAAGTATGCTCACTTTGGAGGCTTCCATCATCGCTAAAATCACTTTACACCTGGAGTGACAGGAATGAAATTATCTTGATGATATTTTTCTGGTAGATGGATCAGAAAGAGCTGTTGAAATCTGCCCATGATTCTAAGCCTGGTTATTCTCAGTCTTGCTCATTATTTCAACTCTGCCAGATGACTCCATTTTCCCTTGGCTCAAACTCTCCTAGTGCTGTATGAAGACATAAAGCATGGCATGGAGGGCAAAAGAGCTCAGTTTGATTGTTCAGGGTCTTTGCTCGTGGTCTGATTGAAATATGGGGTATTATCTACTTCTTACTTCAGAACAGCCTCAAACCACTGGTTCCCAAATGATCCTCCTTTGAGGTCCCCTGATAGCGCACTTCAGTAAGTATTTTGCAATCAAAATGAATCTTGGTATTTCTGAAAGATGCCAGATTCATGCCAGCACATCTGTTTAGGCTGAAAGACTGACTCATTTGGGCAAGTCATTGTGCCTCTGTTTCCCCTTCCTAATAAAATAAGGATAAAATTAAACCCTCAGTAGGCTGAAGTTCTCATCCCAGTTCCAATTTTTTCCTCTTTTTTTTTTTTTTTTTTACATCCTTCAACATGGGAGAAAGAGAATGTTTGATGTTGTGTGTTTTTTTCCACTGTCATTCTCATCTGTTGTTCATCACAATGCAGACTGTAGATTTTTTTTGATATTGATATATGCCTTATCTTTCGATGTCAAAAAACAAGCAGAGAAATACTTTGGAACGTGATAAATATGGAAAATATAAGGAGGGAGTGGAATGGAAGAGAAAAAAAAAGCTAAACAAAGGACATATTATTAAGAAAAGTGCTAAGAGAACTTATTCTGGATAATGATATGTATTAAATAAAAAGACTTCTGCATGTGGAATACAGTAGAAAAAGCTCCAGAACCTTTTAAAATGTATCAGTTATTTAGGACAAGGCCTGGAAGATATCACTGAATGAAACAGGTAGGAGACTATTAATGGGACAAATAAATGACAGAGTTTTAATTTAATTAGGTCATGGGCTGATGATGGCCACTGGAACTTCAGTTTTAACCCTCTCTGGAAGGCAGACAGCAAGGGAGAACAGACCAGGTAAATGGCCTCTAAGGCATCCAGTAGAATGAGTGAGCAATGGCACGTGTAAAAAACATCATGAGGGCAACAACTGCAGGACTATTTTTTTTTCCCTAAACCTATGGAAGCTGTGGTATGTTTTACGCATTAACCTCTCCATACAGTGAGCAGCACCGGGCCAGACAATACTGAGGTGATAGGTCACCAAAGCAATAAAGCAGTCCTTTATTAATGTCTCTGCTCCTAAAAATGCAACCCCAAATTCCTTCCAGATATTCAACTGGTTGGTGGAAGTTTTATTTGTAGCTTAAACCATAGAGCAAACTGCAGCCCTTATGTCCTCTTAAATCATGCAGCCTCCTTGGAATAACTAAAATTCCCTCTGAGTTGCATTACCCAGAGTTTGTAAATGTCTGGAAGGCATAAACCACTAATGCATGTAATTTTTCTTTTCCCTCCCGCCATTTCTCCAGCTTTCCCACACAGATTGCTGCTTTCTCCCAACCGCTTCAAGAATGGGATATATTTCTGTCTTGAAAACCATGCACTATCTCTCCTGATCCAGGGAGTCAGATTACACTGAGATTTAAAACATACTTCCTCACTGAACAAATCAGACATTCATTTTACCCCTACAAGAAGATATCTACTTGCAAACCAGGTGTGACTCAGAGTGGTCACCTCCAGGTTTTCCTGCAGGGAGAATTCGAAGGCCTCGAACACAAGTTATTGATCATTGCAGCCTGAGCATAGCTGAGAGGTCATACCACCGCAATGCACACACAGAACAGGACAGTGAGCTGGAGGTAGAGCTGGGTTATCACATCTCCTTGGATCACATCCTTGGGTGAGCTCTACAGGCCCCCAGCTGCCCAGCACTGAAGGTTTCCTGCTCCAGGAGATATGTGCACATTCCAAACCTGCTCGGTAGTTGTGTTCTGCTCCATATCTTTTCTGACAGATTCACTTTGCATGACATCTTAGCATTGGTTCCCAAGGATATGTTCCACAAGCAGCAGGCTTTTCTTACTTTCAGATACTCTGCATATTCAGCATATTCAGAAAACACTCGTTTCTGTAGCTTCTTTACAAAGCAAGGCACTCCAAAACCCCAAAGCCAAAGTGATCTGGGCCACTTCATCTTTAATTTTCTGTCTCTCCAGCTCACTAATATTGTGTGCTCTGTATCAAAAGGTAGATTACTTAGTTCTGGGTACTTGGATGAATTTTTTAAATAAGCTGCACCTGAAGCTCTCTCTAAACCATTTTTACAGTCATATTGCTGAGAGGCTTAGCATGAGCTCAGGCAGAGCATCTTATCCTTGCTTAATGCAAACACCCATGCGCCTCAGAGGTGTGTGCATCCAGGACCTCCTCTATTGGTCACCGCAGCCATGCTTCCATGAAAGAGGTTTTCACCACCACACTAATGCTACCCTTATCTTTGAATAGCATAGCTATTAATTCTGGTATGAAATACCTGCTGGAAGGATCAAAGGCAGAAAAAGGCACTCAACTTCATTATATATTCAGAGTGATGGCAATAATAAACTAACAGTTTTCATATACATTTGTATAACACTACAGCTGCCTCAGATACTTATTTTTGCAATTTAAAACACCATGTATGCTTTGTTCCAGGTTTAACCTCCAGAAAGCGTTGTAAGAAAAAATGGACTCGATTTTCCATAGTGTTTACCACTGCAAGGCAGATGGCTAAAAGGCTAACAGCCTCTTCAAAGTTAAAAACAAAATAATCATCTATCTCTCATGGATTGAATTCAGGTAAGGATACAAAAAGCAAAGTGCTCTTCAAAACTTTTTGACTATCCATAACTTCTTTCATCTACAAAACTGACACAGAAACGTAAAGGGGTTGTTCAGACTGATGCTATCTGGGACAGACATAAACCATTTTTGTCACCGTCTTTAGAAGAAAACAAAGGTGTTATTGAAGGTGGATCAGGGAGGAAAGCAAATGTTACCCAAGATTTCTGATGTCAAATAGTTTGACATAAATGTGGCTCTGTGGATCTTGCAGGAGGCTATGTCGTGTGTTTCTTTGTTTCTCAATCTTTTTACCATCTTCCTAGGGCCAGTGACTTGTAACCACATACTACAGCTTTGTCTTTTGAACCCTTACATATCCTTCTGTAGTATTTTGATGCTGCTTACCCTAAAGGCAGGCACCATGTAAAGCAGCTCAGCTTCTACCCAGAATTTCACATACCTCTGCTGCCCGATAACGAGTGCCCATGTGCCAGCAAGTTTCTGTGCCTGTTTGTTTTCTTACCTGGGACTCGTTGCAGTGGATAAACACTGAAGTGGCACAACTTGTTCTGCATGAAACAATGAATAGGCCTGGACTGGTGTTTGCTAACAAATCCCTGCTCCTTTCATTTCCTGCTTCCTCCTTCTGTTACAAGGGTTCCTCTCTCCTTAGGCTCTATGTCTCACTCTTCACTATTTTACCTACTCTTGAAAACAACTTAGAATATTTCTCAATGCACCATACTTCTCCAAACGGCTGATCATCACAACTAATCACTTAATTATGGGGAGCTGAAGCTTCCAAATGAGCTTTTCCAGGTACCCAGCCATCAGCCTCTGCCAGGTTTCCCAGCTGCGCTCAGCTCAGTGGAGCAAATCCAACTGGGTTTGGCAACTCAGCTGCTCCCACCACCTACACACACACACCTACCAGTAAGTTATTCGCTGAGCAACTCTTTCTTTTCCCTCCTCGTCCCACCTGCCATGGTTGCTTGGCCAGGAGGGGAATTTGTAGTTCAGCAGTTCAAAGGAAAGCTCATCCATCCTGCGCTGCAAACCATGGCTGGGGCATGGCTGCCCTGCCCTGACTTGTCTGGGGTTATCGAGGTGCTGCAGCGCTGAGCTCCCATCTGAAAAGGCATGGGGAAGTCCTCCTGCTGTCCCACTGAGCAGCAATGAGCTTTGCAGAATGAGCAGGTCTTTCTGTTGTCATCTGAAGGAGCTTCTTGCTGCCAGCCATCTGGGAGTCAGTGCTTGGAAAAATCAAGCAACACAATAATATCGTGCAAGCTCCTTGGTGCAGATAGCTAAATAAAGCTCCTGTGAATGAGATATAAGAAACTAAACAAAAACAAAGCTCTTCAGCATTATAAGCACCTAAAAAGTAAGGACTTGTTTTTTCATTTTATTGCTTCTATCACTGCCTTTCTTCTCCTTATGAAATGCTTAGCATTCAGGCAATATTAAAAGCACCTGAACAGTAAGCTTTCAAAAGGACACACAATGATCAATGTTTTTTTCCCCTCTTAATCTATACTGAGGAAGAAAACTGAATGAAAACACAAGTGGGCATTTCTGGAGAACCAACAAACCAGCCTCCCGGTCACCTTTCTGCAGGAACCAGCTATGGAAACGAGCTCCTTGAGGTCCTGCTGACACTGTCTGCTGATCATGGTGCCCAGGGATGATGTGACCTAATAAAAAGCTGCACTGACTCTTTTATAACTAACAGCACACTTACCATTTCAGGAGGAAAATGGTGTTTTTCAAGAGAAATTTGTCCTTCTTTCTTTTCTACCCCTTATAAAGCTTGAACCACGTGAGGCAAATTCACCATTCTGGTTGGTACGAAGCCAAAATGCCACTCAAGGAAAAAGTGATGTCCTAGTCCCCAAATCCCTTGTACCATTCTCCCCAGGAAGCTCAGGTTATTATTCTAAGATCAGGCATGTCCTGACTGAAACAAAGAGAAGAATGTCAGAGCCCTGCATTTGGCCACCTCACTCACCCTGGCTTTCAGATTGAAAATAAGGGAAGGTGCTAAATAAACTTTGTTATGAGGCTGTATATCTGTTTAGATTCCAGTGCTACACTGAAATGTTGATGCTCTCTACCCACTACTTCTTTACAAGCCAGTGGGATAAAAAGAGGCCCAGAGACAGCAACAAATCCGACTGAAGCAAGCTTGGTTTTTTTACAGCCTCATCTTACCTCCTGCCTTATCTGTAATTAATATCTTTCAAATACTTTGAGCTTGCCTTTTCTCTTATCTGAACTGAAACACTTGTGGTGCAGCCACTGGATGCAAGGGGTTGAAATGGTTGCCTGGAAGGATTGAGGGTGGCGAATGGGAGGAATCTAAACCTGCTTATCATTTGGCTTTGGCTGTATTAAGTATGTTTGTAGCCAAGCACTTCTTGAAGACTTTAATAATGTAGTTTATTTTGGTCAACAGGCTAAATCTTTTGGTTCAGCTCAAGCTGTGATTTTCTAAGTTTCTTCTCAATGGTTTGTTTCAGCAATGACTTGGGTGATAAGTATGTCTGTGTAACACAAGAAACTTCTGGGAGCTGTAAGGGAGGGTTTATGGACCAGACCAGGCTGAGGCAACAGGGTTTTTAGTGGTGTCAAAATATGACCTGTTTGGCTGGTTTGAGTCCTTTGCATGGCCACAAATTTCCTTCCATGAAGAGTATCAAGGACAAGCTGAGATTTTAATTTGTGACAAACAGTTGCACGAAGTAATTTGCTATGGAAAGATCCAAAACAATTCAGCACCAGCCCACTTCTTCAATTTTTTTATTACTACTATCTCTAACTACAGGCATGAAACCCAGGTAATGAGTGGGTTACATTTTCTGCTAAGAAAATGATGTGCATAATTATAGGCACATGTTCAACTGAGATATTGTGGCATCCAGCACTTCCACAAAGATGATAATTGTCAACCTTTGCACTGTAATTAAGTCTAAATGGGAATCCTAATCGCTTTCCAAATGAGCAAACAGTAAGCCTATCTTGATTGGCTCTGTTGTGGCAATGAATGAAACGGATTTACTTTATGGGTTAATTAAGTTTTATGAAAGCCCATGCCCCCCTCTCCTCAAAACCCACATTGTCAGCAAATATTTGAGCTAATTAGTCCTGTATTGTTTCAGTGCTGCGTGATAGTATTACCTGCATTATCCCATTAAGAGTCCTGTTTTTCTGCAACCTTGATTTCAAATTTCCCCCTTGAAGCAACTACATTGCCTTTGATTCACCTGTTCCTTGGGTTCATGGCCTTCTGTTCCCTTTGAGGCTTACGATTTCAGCAAGACTCATGAACAAAAGAGGACGCTATGCAGTTTGGTGCTCAGCTTTCCTTACAAATGCTCTTTATGCCTAACCGTGACCTAACAGGCTCAATGTAAGTGATCTCGTCTCACAGGCTTTCTTTTCACTGCTATTCATGTGGGATACTTTTTCCTACAAAATGCCAGTGCAGCCAGCCCAGCAGGACTCTGCTGAGCATGGACCACACGGAGAGGTCCTGAGGGTTGTTGGATTTCGAGTTTCATCCTGGGTAAATTTTCAAACTGCACAAGCCAACCAGAACCAATGTGACTCGCTTTTACCTTCTGTTCCCACATTCAGTACAACATAATCATCCCATAAAGCTAAAGAGATCATTTGAACTCCCCGCTTGATTTGCTCTGTTCCTACAAAGACAATTGCACTTAACTATGCAGGAGAAGAGTCAGGAAACTCTACCACATCACTTAGCAGTCTGGTCTCCCAAGGAAGACACATGTGTGTCCAGGAGACCATAACATGGTTTTAGGTAGTGGATACTAGGAGCTAGCACAGTGGAGAAAGGGGAAAATTTTGGATATATTCATCACCCAACACCAATCAGCACAGATACACCCAGTCAGTGCAGGTACTGAGACTTACTATAGGTGAAGATGCGGTTTGTTTCCCCTCTGCTCTCCCTCCTCTTTCTCACCTCTGTTGTTTGCCTCCCAGAACATATTTGTTCTTCCTTTCATGAAGGACTTGAGCTGCAAAATAAATGCAGAGTAAAATGTTTCCAATGCACTTGCCCAAACATAATGATTTGTGCAATTTAGTGGAAAAAATCACAGAGCTGAAAAAATATATGTGCTTCCTGTGGTGAGAGCACCTGAAAGGCAATGAAATTCCATTACCTGAAACAAGCCCATAAACAGCATTACAGAGCAGCCACTTGTCAGTGCTAGATGCTATTTGTGGGAAGCCACTAATTGCAGCTTTCATAAAACGGTTTGACTCCCTTCCAGGCTGATGCACAGTGCATTCCAAGTGGGTGATTTAGAAGCTGCAAAAAGCCAAATGCCCCAGCCACAGGGGAAAGCTGCCGCTTTTGGACTCCCCAAGGAAGGCTTCTCAGCTGAGCAAGATGCTGGTCACTTCTTGTCAACGGCCTTCTGTGCTATGGATGTCTCCTCCTCCATCACAACAACCACAACAATCAAAGCGCCATGGCAGCAGAAATGGTAGCAGACATCATAAGGGGAATCCTCTGTCTTTAGCAAATTCCTAAGATTTACTGTCCTAGGAAAATGAGGACAACGAAGACTGTAATCCATTCGTCTAAAGTCAAATGCCACTCCAGATGCACTCCCCAAGGCTTCATGGTACTAACAAATGTTATGTGGGCCCTACAGGAGACCTCTTCCATCCTGAAAGAGTATCTGGGTGCCAGGCAGGGCATCAAGAGCATCCCAAATAGTTTGTGAAGTCTACAGTTAAGCAACAGTCATGGCACAAATGACTTGCTCATGGCCATGCAATGAGCCTACAGCAGAAGAATTTTCCAGTCTAATGTTTTAACTAAAGACCTTTCTTCCTATTTACCTTTCTTCCTACATAACATGGTCTTCCTTATATAAAAAATAAGGAAAATAAAACTTAAGTCAAACTTCTCATCTTCATTCTGAGTCCAAAAAACACACATGCTTCGCTTCTGACCCTAGCATTGCTTCATATTTTGCCCTGTGAGTCTATTCAGATGTCACAATAGGACATGCTTGATTGGCAGGTGGGAAAACTGGCATGCAGCAGTGTGATTCATCAGTCTTTTCAAAGCACACAGAGAAGACAATCTGCTGATGTTTGGATAGTTTGCATGTTCTTATCTCAATGGAACTTGTTCACACAAGCCAGGTTTGATTTTATGTTATCCTAAGCCTTGCCCTATACTTGTCCTAGTAGCTGAAAACAAGTTGTTTTAGCCAAAGGCTCCAAAATCCTCACTCTTCTTTTTAAATAAAAATAAACTGATCAGTAAAGGTAAAAATGTAAAAAAAAAAAAAAAAAAAAAAAAAAAAAAGAGGGAGAGGAAGAAAAAAAACAGAACAGTATTTTCAGTGGCTCATGAGCTGGAAAATCAACATTTTTTAATGAGGAAAAAAAAAAAAAAGATTAAGGCCATGCAGCAGCTGAAAAAGCAAGCACTTATTAAAACAAAATATTTAATGTTCGCAACCATTCAATGGTTGGAAAAGCATGTTCTAATGACCACGTTTAATAATGTTTAGAGCCACCCAGGGCCTTGAAAAGCAACTTCTTACCTAACCATATAGAGCTGCTGATTTCAATAAATAGCATTCATGTTGAACCCATATGTAGACAACTAGATTCCCTACCAAATCTGGAGAAAAAAGGGTTTGAAAAAAAAAACTTTTACTGTGAACTGAGGGAAGTTTGATATAGGTACTTGATGGGAGAAGAGGGAACTTAGTTCCCAGTGCGACCTATCCAGTACCAACATTGTCCCACTAAGAGCAACTGGAGAACAAACACGGGTTTTCTTTCGTCAGGAAAAGAGGCAAGATTGTGCCACTGCTGGCATCACCTACATCTTCACAAACTGAACGCTCTGGAGATGATCACTGGGAAAAACAGGCCAGGGGCAGACAAAGATGCATCTCCAAGCCTGCTGTAATGTAAGGTTGAAAATAACGGCTTGTCCTGAGGCAGCACCACAGATTTATTCCTAAATTTATCATACTAGCACAGAAGAAGATATTTGCTGAAAAATGGTCCTATTTTAGCTGTTTTCTGTTCAGAAATAGGCCATGCATATTGAAAAATGGTCTTAATTTTTCTGCATTTAAACCAAAAAGAACAGAATGTCTAATCCTAGGAGAGCCAAGGTGCTGTAAACCAGCCCTCTGTGCTCTTCAATAGCGTGACCACCTTGAATTTGAAACAGTGCTGCGATTTGTTGGCAATATTTCACACTCCTCTAATTTTCGTATGTGTAAAATTAGCACTCAGGGTCACCTCTCCTTCTTGACTGGGGTTCAGGGAGTCGCTCTGAATCCCTCACTGCGTCTGGAGCCTTTCCAGAAGCTCAGCACAGTACCTGCAGAGCAATTTGTCTTTGCAAAAATATTTTGCCATTTAAAGCCACTAAGTGGCAGGGAAAAGCAAGTCCTGAAAATATACGTTGTGCTTAGGGCACATTCAAAACTGTATGTGCTTAGGACTTTAAATGCAGTGCAGTAACCCCTCCTATGGAAAGCACTTCCCAGGCTGCTGCTAAGAGTACCCTTTCCACCGAGCAGAAACAGGAGAAATCAATGGACGTTAATCAAGGTATCGGATATAAGAGAGATCTATCAACAAATAGAAATAGGACCAGTCTACCGGCATGGTGCCAGGCATCTGGCCAGAACTTTGTGCAAATAAAGGCACAGTGAGTTACAGCAAAAGCTCAGCAAAGGCTCCCCACACAGTGACAAGACAACAATCAACTGCAGTGCTTCAGCTCGTGCCTGCAGATGTCTGTTGTGTTCATCTACTCCTTCCTTGGCATTCAGGTTTGCAGTTTTGACCATCTTCTGACATGGGTTACCTCATCCTTGCAGCCAGACCAAAATCTGAAGTCATTAAAATAAAATTCCAATTGCTGACATCACTTATGTGCAACTTCTCCAATTTTTCTGGATACCATGACATCAATAAACTGTAGTTTCTTCCCTCCTACCCTCCCCCATTTTTTTTTATTTTTTTTTTTTTTTTAGTTAGAGCTGCAGTTTAGCTGATTCTAAAAGACTGGGCTGGGAGGGTTGCACATGATGCACATGGGGAAGGTTTTGATGGGTGTTGATCAACCCCCCCAGAAAAAGTATTCTCAGGGGAGGGAGGGTGTTTGTGTGTGGAAACAACACAAGCTGGAAGGATTAGAGGTAGCAGTTCAACAGGACATGTCTGTTGCTGCTCCCAGCAGCATCCGAGCATTCTGTAAGAAACTAGAGGTCACTTCTCATGGGACTTTTTCCCATTTTCTGCAAACATCCTGACAAAATCCTACAGCTTAGCGTCCCCAGCAGCTCCCACCACCTGCTCCTCCTAGCCTCCAGCCCTGGGTTTGTCCAAGCTCTCACAGATACTGTGCAGATGAGAGCAGCCTACAAGAATCCTGGGGAGGAAGCACATGTCTTTCTGTATATCTAAATGAAAAATGCCCCGGATCCAGTTTCCTCTTCTTAAGACCGTACCAAGTACTCAGAAATGCGTGTGCTTTTTTCTCCCGAGGAGCTGCAATGAACCACCTTAAAGCCCTGTGACAGGTTTGACAACAGCTGCAGCAAGATTAATGTTTTAACTGCATTAGTATCATTATTGGTACTAAGTAGTTTTTCATATATTTGCTCTTCCACAGTGGTACTACAGGATATTTTACGCACTGGGAATGCTATACTTTAAACAGCAAAAGGATGTGATTCTCTTCATTCCTATACCTTTTTTTTTTTTTTTTTTCACTCATGATTCCCAATTAATTTATTGTGATTGCTTGTGATTTAAAATAATGCAAACAAAGCAAAACAGAAATTAAACCCCAGACCTGAAGAGTAAGAATGTTAAATTTCAGCAATGGGGAGTGCAGATAACAAGGAATACACAGCTCCAAAAGACACTCCAGCATGCTCTAAACTTCTCCTGCTCCAAGAAGTTTTAGGGGATGATAGCTGACGAGTAAACACTATAAAACCAGTTGAGAAATGTAGACAGGAGAAGGTAAATACTATAAAGTGAAGCTTGCATAGTTAAGAGAAATGGAAAGAATTGGAGATGGAGAGATGTGGCTGCCAATGTGAAACCTGTACTTGCCCTGCGCTTTCCTGGAGCTGCAGCAATAGTTGAAAATGGAGAAAGGGAAATGAATTGTGGTCCTAGTGGGACATGGCTGGAAACAAGCAGGACTCACCTTGTCCTGAGGAACAAGCAAATAACCAAAATGAAGTCAGTAATTAATCAACTTGTATCTTTAGCATGGGCTCAAATGCTATTTTTAGCATTTGCAGGTTTTGTTTCATTGAATCTTTGTTTAATAATTTCTCTAAGAGAAAGAAAGAAAAGCTCTATCTGGAAAGCTATGTTGAAATGTTCTTATTATTCGTTAGCTTTTGCCAGCTGAGCTAAGATGATGAGATAGAGCTTTTCTTGATGATGCTTTGCTACAAAAAGAATAACAGAGGGACTGAAACTTGTCAGTAGATGCTCATGACAATGGCTTTGTCCTCAAACTGTCTAAAGATATTTAGCTCCCAGGGGCATTCACCATCTAAACTTTTGGGGGGAGAGAAAGGGAAATAGGAGAAGGGAATCTTTCAGGAATTTGGCCACAGCTGCTGCTCCAAATTTACTGCCTCACATCTGAAAAAGTCCATGTAAGGCAAGGCAGAACAATTGCTCCTTAAAAAATATTCACCGGGAGTATCTTGCAGGGCAGCTGTTGGATTGGACACATTTATAACCACATCTCCACAGTCCAAACACAATGCGATTGCAGCTTCTGCATCATCAGCCCAGTGTCTAACATGATGAATGCAAATTGTCTGAAGGAGTTTTGCTATAGATGCATTTTCTATCATTCTCATTAAAATTGGGTTAGCAGTGCAAAGGTCGACAAGCTGGAATGTTATGGTGCTAGCTTCTGGTTGCAACCCATTTGGGGCATATTTGGGTTTGTGTCATGAAAAACATGCCCCATTTGGAGCATATTTGGGTTTGTGTTCTGATAGTTGACAACTACTCAGTAAAATTAATTAGGCCTTTTAGTATTGGTTTGTTGTCAGCTGAAGACATCAAGGTAGCTCTAGTGAGAATTATTCTTGATTTCAGAAAACTGTTGTTCCTTAAAAAAATTAAGAGACTTCAGGTTGTTGAAAGTTAACCTCAAACAAAAACTTTAAAGCCTGGGTTTGGAATGTGAAGTGGGAAAACAGTGAGATATTACTTAAACATCAGGTGAAAGGCTTGCAAATGTATGAAAATGGTGCTTTGCTTTGCTGATAAGTGCCAAACCATTGCAGTGATGGGACCAGGCCTTGTGCTGGATAAGGGAGGCCCCCAGATCTGTAAGCATCATTACAGAGCAGCAGAGGTTCACAAGAACATGAGGAGTTAAATCTTCCTTTCTGATGACAGGACTGTTTTTTTCTCCTGCTCTGGGAAATAACCTGGTTTAGACTCCTTGGAACAGCTGTTTTCTACCATCCTTGTCATCTGTTTTTCAAATTACCTAGATATTAAGTGATTATTTCTGATGATTTCAGCCTGAGAACATCTGGAATCCTTGAAAACTCCCATCACTTCAGGTTTCCTTTCTACCTCCTTTATATCCTGTCTTCCTCTCGTTGGTCTCAAAATGAATTTTTCCTCAAAAATTCTGATGTTCTTGGACTTAGGATATCTGGCAGCTTCTCAGTTCAGAGGGCACAAGGAGGAAAGGGTATAGATTACTCTTCCAAAAGCCAGAATACTTTCAAAATCCTATTCTTCTAGTAATAATCCCAAGGGAAAGGACCATCTAAATTACTCATACAATGGCTGCTGTTGTAAGATAATTTCTTAGGGAACACAAACCCCGTGTAAACACCGATCAGCCTCTTCTGAAATGAGGGAATTGCTCTCCTCCTCAGATCTCCTTCACAGTGGTCAAACTCCAGAACCTTGCTTCACAAGGCTATTTTCACTACTGCTGAAGGTGAGGTGTATTCTGAAGGTGAATCGGTGTCTAAGCAACATGTAGGCCATAGGCCTGAAGAGCTCAGTGATGGAACATTAACCGATAAATGTGTGACCTGAAAGATAACATCAAACAGCAGGATGGGGAGCATGAGTGTGGCTATAAGAGTTGGAGAGAATGACTGAATACATTAAAGAAATGAAACGTGATGTCCCAGTTCACAGTATGATGCACTTTGCTGATCTAGGACAATGTGGAATCTCAAGGCTTTAAGTACAGTAAATGTATTTTGCTGGTTTTGTAATAAGATATTGCATATTCTTTAAATTGCCACCTGCTGCCTGCGTTATGCAATATGCATCCTAATTCAGGTATCCCTCACTATAATTGCACTTGGTTTATCTCTCTCCAAATCATCAAACACGCCTCTGCTCCTCTTGCACCAATCTAAACTGATTCATCGGGGGTTAGCGCTGCGTTCTCATCTGCAGCGTGGCAATAAAACAGCACTTGTGATTTCTCATTTGGTTTTCCTATACAGATTCCTCAATGGAGTACAGCAGGGACTCAAAATGAGTTTTATTTGTCTGCCTTCGGGTCATCTGTGGTGATTGCTTACTCTGTAAAGGTTACATCTGTCAGCACCATGCTGCTTTGATGTACGAAGGCTGTCACTGAGAACAGCACAAGTGGGCAGCACATAGATGTCCACTGCCTCTCCTGTCGTCACAACATCACATCCTCATGATACCACTAAGGTTGAAATAGACCTTATGTTGCAAGTCTATCTCCCTGTGAATAAACAGTGATGGATTTTGTGACCCGGGTTGTCACCCGCAATGTGAAGGAGCAGAGGGATGTGTGGTCCCCGCCTGATCATGTCCCACAACAGCTTCAGTGTTACAGGGTTGGGTCCAACCCATACGCGTGTGGGTGACAAATTGTGAGTTTGCTGAGAAATATGCTGTTTTTCAAAATGTCTGAGCATGAGTGAGAGGGGACGACATGGGAGAAGTGCAAGGCCCTGTCTCACCATGCTGTGGCCAAGGAAGCTGACCCTACCTGGAGTCATCACTAGCAGATAATAGAGACAAAAAGCTGCAATGGTTTTGGGGATCTGAGATGAGATCTCTATGTATCTATGTACTAACTTGCTTGAAATGAGATTTAGCACCTGTAGCACATTGTTGCACCATAGTTTGCCAAACTCCTTAATGAAAATACCCCTGGTTAGCAGTCTGAGGATGACCTTTTACCTGGGATCACTGTGGCCTATTGGCTCGTAATCAACTAAAATGAAATAGCAGCAGAGTTCAGAAAGAAACATAGACTGGAGAAGGACTTTTAGAGGCGGTTCATCTACCTGATTGATCTAGATTGCACTAGATTGCTGAGCGTGGGAAATAAATCTGGGACTGAAGTTGTGCTGCTTTCGAAAACTACCTAACACCAATGCTGCTGAATTGGCACCACTGAGGTCATTGAATGATGGGTTGAATTTTTGTCCCACCTGGATTTTGAACACTCAGCAGCTCCCAGGCACCACCGCCCTTCCTCACAAGTACATCCATCATGACTGGCACTGACTGATTAGCCAAGGAGTGACTGGACATGAACTAATGAGCAGCATTCAGCTAAGGCAGGCACATGCTAAAAGGGCAGCATAATGAGAGCTTTCATACTACAGGATGCATCTGTGCAGGAGACTTTGTCCGGACACAGCTTTGCAAACTCACAAACGTCTAATCTCTTTGGTATGCACAGCATTGTACAGAAACTAAAGGAGTGCAGGTAATATCCTTGCTCTGCTGTGTGTTTCTCCCCATGGCCCAGCAAGCCAAAACTACTGCAGCAGCCAAATTAATACAGAGGTGTCCAACCCCCTCACACCTATGAAGGGGAAGAACAAGGGTATACAGTGAATGGTAGGAAAATATCTAGGCAGAATCTTTTCCCAAACGCAGTCTAAGATGAAGAGACAAGTACACGGAGACAGCCTCCAGGCTCACGGGGGAAACAAGACCTACAGGACACCCACCAGCCTCTTGAGACCAAGACCAGACCTCCAGCATGCCTGTGTGTGTCTGGAAGGGCAGGTCCTTCCTGCAGCCTAGGGCAGCTGATACCTGATGAGCCCAACACTGTTTCCCTGCAGCTATGCCCCAGGACCCAGCTCCAGTCACTGTTCTCAGACTTGTTCCAGCCTTGCCTCTTTCCTCCTTCTCTGTTGTCTTCTTTCCTCTCTTCCACGTCTTTGGACCAGGATCTTTGGATCCAGTCTTCTGCCACTGCTTCTTGTTTAGACCTTCATGTCTGAAAAAGCCTTAGTTTCTTCTGTTCCTGGATTCAATACCTTCTCCCCATCTCAAGTCTATATCCCAAGCTGGCTGTATTAGCATATCATCTGTTTCCCCTATACGAGGTTCCCAAACCCAGAATTTTCCACCAGCATTAACTTGCATACTCCTTAGAAGCTTCCGCACCGTTCTCCATATGCCTACATTCATGGTTCAACAGTCTCCACATGCTATGGTAGAAATCTCCCTGTTAAAAAAATTCACTAAACTAGAGACATCCAGAAACCTCAGTAGTGGTCAGCTTTATCTGTGAAAGGCAAAATTTGCCGTCTTCACAAGACACTCTCCAGAATATTTTAACACCCTGGAGTCTGCAGCAACTGTTTCCCATTTGCAGCATCTTCTTTTCCATATGACACGTGTGACCAAAACCCTGATGTAAATAGTGTGGAATTGCATATCTTCGTGCGTACACACTGTCACATTCTCTTTTGAAGATAACTGACAGCATACTGGATGCAAAGAACAGCTGGAAGTGGGGAAGCAAGAGTGAGATCAGATGAAACTGTGAATAAATACCAAAGGAATTGGGTAGTGTGGGTATTAGCTGAGAGTTTCCTAGAAAACAACACTAAAATTACAGCCACTGTGCTTTAAAAATTATTCACTTGCCCATCTAGACTCAATTATCATTTGGTAAATAACTGCTTGGGCAAACAAGGATATAGTGAAGGCAGGTTTGAGAGTTATTTTTGTCTTGGAAAGGTGCATTTCACACCCATCAAATACTTAATTAATTCTCTCCTGCCCTTAGGAATCCACCACAGGGTTTCTCTTCCCAGAGTTTCAGCCTGGGAGAGGCAGCCCCACGGAGTGGGTTGCAGCCCAGATCTTCCGCAGTGCAACATCTGGCAGCAGAATGGTAATTGATGTTGTATAAAAAATAGATCATCTGTATGCTATTTTCCACCCTCCTCAGGAGGGAACCTTTTAATTGGCTGATAACATCCCCCCCCCCCTTTAGTCTGTCCTCTGAGAGATTATATAAATCAGGCATCTAAAAGGTCAAGGCATTCCCAAAGGAGGTTCCATAAAGAACAGAAAGTTTATGCCGCAGCCATCCTACCACCTCCCCCCAAGACATGCAGAGAAAACAGAGTCCCAAATCCACCCCTTGCTACGCTGTGAAGTCCTCATTGAAAAAAACTCCCACTAATGAGCAGTTGCTCCTGTCTCACCAGGAAAACCCCATTGAGTGGCACCAGCCAGCCACCAGTTTCCGCTGTGGGTTTGCAGAGGAGGAGAGCATGGTGACCTCTCCTGTTCCTGCAGCTAGAGCTGGTGGGGTCTGTGCACAGTGGGTTTGGAGGGAGACTGTTTGGACACCCCATATGCTGCTAGAGCAGCTGTGGGGTGCCAACCAGCCACCCAAAGGCACATTTGCTTTAGGTGATGGCCAGGCAATAGGAAGGATAAGGTGGATGGAAGAGAGAAAGGGGAGAAGGGAAAAAGCATTTGTAACTGGGATGCTGCAGCATAACCACACCCCCTGCCATGCCACTCCAGCCTCAGGGCAGAAAGCAAGCCAATATCCAGCCCCAGAGACCAGATTATCTCACTAACTCAAATTAGCATGAGGATGGGTTGCAGATTAAAATTTACCAAACTACACAAACTCAAGGCTTGGACAGAATCAGTTTGCAACCGTCTGCACCATCCCGTGTGACTAGATAATAGTGGGTTAATGACAGAACCCAGAAGTCAGATCAATTCACAGTCTTCAGCTTCAAAAGGGAAATCAAACAAGAAAGAAAGAAAGAAAAAGAGCATCTATTTTGCCTTCATTTCCTGCATTGATGAAGTTGCCTCCAATACTTGCAATTACTCTCTTCTTGAGAAAGGAATTAATTAGCATCATAATATAGCTTCAAAGTTCCAAGAAGAATAAAGGGATCTGGCACAATGCGGGATTCCTGGCATGGAAATCAGGCCCTCATCTAAACAGCAGGGGTGATTGTACAGGCATATTAGCGTGAAACAGGGGGATGCACTTCTATTTGTTGCTGGAAGAATTCTGATGAATAAATCAAAAACCCTGTCATGTCTGGAGGCACAAGGAAGGCAGCTAATATTCAAGGAGGATCGGTGAGTGCTGCATGTTAGGGGGCTAGGTCCAGCTCCATGGAAAGCAACGGGAATTTTATCACCAGGTATGGAGGGAACACAGATTAGCCACCGAGCCTGTACTGCAGCTGGGAATATCCCACGTTCTCCTGAGCACTAATTCAGTAGCCTCCATCCAAGAGGGGAATCACTGCAAAGGCCAACATGCATCAAATACATCTTGTTTCTGAGCCACAGAACAAAGCACATTTCAAGTTAGGCAGAGATTGTTCATTTGTATCCTCACACAATTCTAGCTACCAGCACTGCCACTAAAACAGTGGTCTTTATACAGCATTTACTGAGGTGTCTTGATAACATATCTACACTCTGTAGACACACCAAAAAAATGAAAAAGGCGTCTCCGTATCAGACAACATAGGCAGGAGAAATGAAAGATGATGTAACAACAGTTGAAGGCACTCCATCACAGATCTGCTGCTTGCAAAATCTGGAAGAGTAATAAAGTGATCGGCAGCAGGAGTCACAATGTGCCACACATCTAAATGCCACCATAGCAGGAGGAGCATGTTGTAAATCATGGCAAAAGATGACTCGGGGATGGTATCTGAAGGACAAATGGCCATTGCTTCATCGGCCACTGACACGCAGGCAAGCTATGGCTATGGTGGGCTGTGTCACCCAGAAAATGATGAGCCAGATAATGTCAAACCTGAAACATAAAGCCTCACAGTCCTGCTTGACGCGAATGCAAAAGTGTAAAATAAAAGCGGGTGTTGGTAACAAAGAATGGTTTTATGTGTTCTCTAAAAACAGTGACTGGCATCTGTCAGTGCCTCTCACGCTCTTCCTTGAAAGCTGCTGCTGACATTAAACACGAGTGTCGATGATTCTTGTCTCGTACTCGATAGCAAGGAGGATGAAAACAAAAGAGGTGACTTGAAATGCAATTACGTTTTGCATTTGAGGGTGAGTGGGCAAGTGCAAGCAGTTCCTGAGCTTCAGACGGAGATGGCTGAACTTGTTATCTTCAATCTGTTTACAAAGGAGTAATTGAAAGTAGCGATGTCTATCAGGCCAAGCGTAACAGTTTGTTCATGCTTTCCTGCCCTTTCAGCACAGATGAAAGGATGGCAGGAGCGATAAAGGACGGGGAACCACAAGGTGTGAAACCTATCTGATCGGTACCAGGGCACGTGGTGGTGGCCACCATGGTGATGCTATTTTTACAGCTCACAAGCTATTTTGGTTTGTGTAACCATTAGAAAGCTGCTTCTGGCCACAGGAGCATGTGCTCAACCAGTGTGGGATTTGGGCTGGATTTTGGATAGGTCAGTGCAGCCCTGTCTTAAAAACAGCTGTGGGAGCACAGCTCCCAAACCCACCTGCCCTGCTTACGTCATCTGCTCCGTTTTGCAGTTTCATACATTGCTTTCTTAGTGCTGTAGCAGAAAATATTAGGCATTTTCAAACAAAAATTGGTAGTGGATGAAACAAGCACATTTTTCCCCCCTTTTCAGAGAAGGACCTGCCCACTGGACAGACTTCCTCTGCTGCAGATTTCCAGAGTTAGCCCTGGGATGCTTAGTCCTGAAAAAATATGCATTGAAACAGCAAATGTAATAGATACTTGTAAAAACATAGCTTGAAAAAAAATATTTCTGGGATATGATTGTTTTCCCAGGGTCAGAAACTTCCCTCAGGAGATCTCTTGCAACCAGTACAGATACAGTGTAAAGTATAAGGAGTACAGTGGAAGAAAGTGAGCTGCATGTACTACAGGAAGGAAAAAAATATTCCTATTCTTATGGTGTTTCCTTCTGCCCTGTGTGCATAAATTGCTCAGACCAAAACTTATCACTGAGAAGTAATGGGTTAAAAAAATAAATAAATACTTAGTATTCTCCTAGCTTAGCAGTTCTACGCAAGTCAAGGGCAACATTTTGGGTGATGAAATTAGCTTGAAAGTCACGGCAAGGCTGTGTGTTAAGTCAGAGCTGTTGTGTGTGTACATGGGAACAGTACGGTGCTTGCAGGGCAGCGACAGCAGCAGCCAAGTAGAAAAATGAAATCATGCCTTCTAACCTAATGCAAAGTGCCAGCCGTGTAATAGGGAAGCAGGTGAACATTAAGAAAGAGTTGGCAAGGAGAGGGTAAAATTATTGCTGTAGGTGCAGGCTGTTGAATATCACAGCAGGCATTTGCTCGGTGCTATGATTACTTGGGAACATCACTCAGAAAAGCAAATCTAGGAAGTAGCATGGAATATTGGAAGAAATAAGGGAAATTAGGCAATTCTATACACCCACCATATTTAGAAGATCAAAGTCAGGCATGGGAAACTGCAGACCAGATTGCCACTCACTGCACTATTCAATCCATTGCTAAAAGAGTATTTCTAAAGTTATTTATTACTTGGAAGAAACAAACAACTGGCATGTGAGGAGAAGAGCTCACAGTGGTCCTTGTCCTAAAGAAATAAACCCAACAGTTGATAAGAAAAAATAGACGTATATGAAATTGGGAGTGAGCTCCAAAGATTCCCTGCTCTTTGGGATGATCTTAGTATCAGATTTGATTCTGAGCTGTGCTTGGCAGAAAAAGAAAAAGATTTACAGTAAAAAATGCAACAGAGCAGAAAACACCACCCTCTTCTCAAGCCATGTAAGTAAAGTTTGCTAGAGATTGCTTAACAATTCAGACATTCCCTACGTGCACATATGTAAAACAAACCCCACCAGCCATGCTCCCCCTAAATCCCATTTATTCATTTTCATGCTCTTTTGTCCTTGGCGCTCCAGCTGGCACCAGCACAGCCGGGGGATGCAGTGGAGAGAATTCCCTGTGCCTCAGCAGCTCTGGAGCAAGGGCAACAAGAAATCTCAGTAGGAAGCCTGCACAGCAGAGATTTTTTTCAGCCCTTTTAGAAGGCACACTGTGACCAAAGAATTAAGATAAATCTCCAAATGTCCTTTGGAGTGTGTTCTTGCAGCCAGAGCTTGTTGTACACACCGAAGCTGAAGATTTCTACCGTCACAAATAAAAACTTGCACACATACCCTTTTCCCTCCTCTCCTTTCCATGACCAAGAAACAGTTCCAGCTGTTGGGTTGCATTCCCTGCTCAGTTACTGGCACGGATGATTGTGCTGCACTGGACTGCCCCGCGGTTTGGAGAAGTGGAGAATTGAACCCCTGGAGTTTTAACAGATTTAAAATAAAACATCTAAAAAATGCACGGATGAATGTGACTCCTTGTGCCCTAATAAACAAACAATACAAAATGCTGCCAAATCCACTACAGGCTTGAATCTCGGGCTGAAATTTGTGGGCAGTGAGAACCCAAATCCAAGCCCCTTCCTGGCTCCCTCCCAGGCAAGCCCAAGTTTCACACCCTGCGCTTTGCTGCTGCTTATACAGGGCCTGAAGCTAAGAAACATCCTCACAGTAAGTTTGGTTTCCCTCTTGCTCTGACAGCCAGGGAATGGCAGAGCAGAGCACAGAGAGCTGTTTGTCTTTTGCGACCTGTCCTCAGGTCCACAGATCAATCTATGAAATTAAATTCAAGGCGTGAATGGCCCCGCTGCCCAACCTCTCCAGGATCGATTTAGCCCACACTGTCTGTGCCCCTCACAATATTTATGCCAAAGAGCATTTAAAAAAAAAAAGAAGAAGAAAAGAAGAAGGAGAGAAAAAAAAAAAAAAAAAAGAAAAAAAAAAAAGAAAAGCTATTTCTTCTGTTTCTTCAATACGCTCTGACATTCATCAAGGAAGAACTGAAGGCAAGAAGGGGTAGGGGGAAGGCAGGAGGAGAGCAGTCAGTTCCCAGAACGAAAAGCACAGACATGCGTGTCGAACGGTTTTGTCTGGAGCAGTGGGACCAGGTGGTGGGAGGACGCTGCAGTTAGGAAAATCCTCAGCTTTCCTGCCTAGCAGAAGTGCCTGCATAATTGCAATTTCATTGTGCCATGCCAGTCCCCCCGCAAGCTTTGCCAAAGCAAACCTCCTTCAGAGGTTAAATTATTTAGCACAGCAGGAACAAAGAGCAGAAAATCTGGTTCAAAGGTACCTCCTGGAGGATATTTTGATGTAGAAGAGTCAATCAGTAGGGAAATCGGCATAAAGAAAGCCTTTGCCCAAATTTGTGTTGCGGTTTAGATGTTAATCTCGCACGGGAGGGATTACGCGGATAATCTGAGCAGGCAGGTCCCCAGTGGTTGTGGGTCTCTGACCCACAGGAGCTACTGGAAGCTGCACACAAACTTGGGGTGAGGGTTTGTGTTAACATCCAGAAACCAAAACAGCTGTTCCCAAAATAATGACAGGTTATCAATTTTTACAGGATTTGCTCTAAACTCACACCTCTGATCCAGAATTCACCACAACACCCGACAGACCGGGCACCTACTCTCTCATTGCTCACCTACCCACCCACCATTCATCCACTGGTTTTACTAGGGAGAAGAAATGTCAAAAGCAGCTTTTTTTCCCAGCCCAGGCGTTGAGCAGATTCACTCATTAGCTTGGTGGCACTGTTATCTGTCTTTTCTCTCTTGCCCTCCATTTGCTGTCTGGGATATTACAATTCACTCTGCTCTTTCAGCCACTTCCCCTTTGTTCACCTCGTTTTTGTATTTCCCTTTCTGCAAATACTCCAGCAAATGAGCTCACTGGCAGGAACAAAGGCATTTAAGGCTAATGGTGCTACCCCTGCAGGAAAATGTTTTTCGAATTTATCATTGTGTAGCAAGCTAGTAAATATTTCACAGCCTAATTTTATTTTATTTTATTTGCTGATACAAGTCATCCAAAACATTTCAGAAGTTTGAGAAGATTACTGTGAAATTGTCTCGGTAGAAAAATGGTTAGTGGCAGGGGCAATAACAATGTTTGTCTTTCACAATTAGAGAATGAAATGCTCTTGGCTTTCAACAGCAGTCAATTTTGTATTTACTTCAGTTTTATACATCAGGTCTTTTAAAGCCTCAGAAATTAAACAAACATTAGTTTGGTGTATAATAAAAAGGGGGGGGAGATTATTATATGATTTTCATTTTTCTTAAATAATGCAAAAATTATTTCCAGTTGAAAGGAGTTATTCTTCCTATTGTCATAACAGTTATGTGCCATTAATGGTTTATAACAGCTACATGTAGCCAATGAGCTAATAGAAATAAACCATGTGATTGGCAAAGACAACTCTAATTAGAAAGACTTCCAACAAATTGACCACAGATGAAGATAAAGGACAGGATAAGTAAAAGTGCTATATAAATTACTTGCCATGAATTATCTGCCAGCTCAAGCAAACTGACAATAATAGACCCAGGCCGCATATTCTGTCACCTTTCATTTCAGTTCCTGATTTTCCAGTGAAATCAGCAGCAAAAATCCTGCTCTGTTCCCTGCAGGAAGGCATGAGGAATTTAACTTCTGGAGGGACACACTGTGACAGAGACAACTTTTGTTTGTCCATGTGCAATTGCCCTCTCCTTGCCTTGTACCTGCACTCCTGAGTATTTCTGTGTGACCCACAAAGTGGTTGGCTTCAAGTCCTGAGCACAAAGGACAGCAGCAGGTACATTGTCAGGGCTGCAGGTGGGAGAGGTGAGAGCACCATCTCCAGACACACTGGCAGGAGAGCAAGGAAAGGGGGATATTTCACCACAGACCTACCTAGCATGCAGCTGGGGCAATTTCTCCAAAATAATCCACTGGCTGGAAACACCTCACCCATCAAACCCAGACTGCGTGGTGTGGATTTTACTTCTGTCTCCCTATGGGCAGCTCCATCCAAGAAGAGAGATGTGCAGGTGGGGAGCTTGTGCCTGGGCTGGGAAGGGGCAGCACCCCATGGGTCCCCATAGATACCCCTGCATTTGGCCTCCCACCACCAGCTACTACCATCTGCTAATGGCATGGGGATTTTGGAAAGTAGTTCATCAATTTCCAATAAAGAACATTAAAAAAAAATAAAAATGAAATAAAAAATAATCTTAAAATCATCTGAAGCCAATATTCAGGATGACTGGTATTGATGTGTCCATCCAGGGAAACAAAGGCCTCACAGACTGCTCTCAGCTGAAAGCAAGGCTGATGTGCAGAAAAAGAGAGAAAAAGAGCCTTACAGACAGCTTCCAAGTCTTGGGTTTTCACGATGCCAAGAACATTTTCTGCACTGGACAGGGGTGTGTACAGCATGTTAAACAAGGCCTCATAACAGCTATTTGCAGGGATTGTATCAGACGGCATGATAAATCATTTCAAATAAAGGTACGGGATGATATCCAGAGCCTTCAAGCTTCAATCTAATTATGCGTCTGGGAGCTGTGCTGAGCTGCTGGAGGAGCAAGACCAGTGTACAGATCCAGGGTGCTGTGCCCAGCACCTACATTTGGGGCACATCCAGGCCTGGGGGCAGGATGGAGGTGGGCAGCAGAACTGGTGGTGGTCTCAGTGGAGGAGGAGGACTGGGGTAAGCACGCTACCTACCTTTGAATCAGCTTACAGGGGAACAAAAATCACCTTGTAATAAGGTTACAGCACCAGGAAGCTTGTATTTCTTCTGGTGACAAGTCAAGGCCCATGACATCATGCCTTGGTGTCGTGGCCCCGCATCATTTCACCGTGAGGTAATGGGGTCAGCCCCAGAGTAAGGGCCCTCTCAATCACGCGGCGGGTGTCAGGGGCTGTTTCTGATGGGATGACAGCCACCACAAGAAGGTGCCATTCACAGCCTCCAGGATCCGGCTGTCATGTAGCTGCAGATCTCAGGGAAGGGGGGGATAAAAAAAAATATCGACATCCAGGTGTTTGTAGTTTGTCCTTGCTTGGAGGCAACCAGATGCTTTAGCATTTCAGAAGGAGAAGAGGAGGGGGGGAGGGGAATAGAAAGAAATACCCTCTGGTTTCCACAAGGAGACAGACAGAAACTAGAGAGTCCATTAGATGTTAATAAATTATCCTGCAATATGCCGGGCAGGCGAGGCCAGCTCCTTACTCCACAGTTGGCAGCTCCAGGTAGAGATGCTGGTTTATGCACATCTGGCACACAAACTGCAATGTTCTGCAATAATATGCCAGACTACCTGGTGCTCTCCCCGGCTGCACCAAATGTTCCCTAAAGGTCCACCACCAACAGCACTATGATTTAAGACCAGGATGAATATGTGACCTTCAAGACTAGTTAAAGCACCAAAATAATTTGCCTGAGGAGGCTACGGAACCAACATCACCGGCAATTTTTAACAGCAGCTTTGACATCTTTCTTGCAACCAGAGAGATGGAGAAATTAACCTTGCAAAGTCCTTTCCAAGGTGGATTTTAATGTTTTGTTGTTCAGGGAAGCAGCATTGACAGCTCTGGGCCCTGCTCTGCATGTTTGCTACTACCTGACCAGGAAAAAAAAGGAAGAAAGTGAAACATCAGAATGCCCTTTACCCTTGGTTTATTTCTCAGAACCTTGGTCTATTAAAAGGCCTTAAAGTCCCATTTTTAGAGATAGCTGTTACTCGTGATCAGAACATCTCCCCAGGCTTCTAAGCCAGAAGACAAAGTGCAAGCCAACCCATGCGTTATTTTTTAGCCATCTCAGAACTTTTAAGTCAATCTCCTGAACTTCACAGGGTGGATGTTTGAGGTTTGCAAGCCTTGCAGAAATTAAATTGTGCTGACTCAGAGCCTGATTGTTGAGGCACAAAATAAGTCCCAGAAGGGTGCTGAGCATCCTCACCCCTGGTCTACCTCACTCAGTTCTGGGGCATGCTTTGTGCCTAGATGTGCCCAGAACCTCACAGGATTGTGTTAGCAGTGCACAGGTTACACCATTTACCCAAATGAAGATAATGACATGACAAGCAAAATCAATTTTCATATGGTCTCTAAGCTGAGATTTGTTTCCAGAGGTTAAAGACACAGGGTAATACCCTTCAATGAAGCTAAACAATTTATAGCAGCTGAAGATCTATCCTTCAGAGCTTAACTTCTAAGAGCAGGGAGAAATTAATTTCTGATTCCACTGCATGTTCAGCCAGGCTTAAAGTAAATGGGGATTATTATTCTTTTCAGGTGAAAGCAGATTATAACAATAAATATACAATGTAGGTTTAAAAGAAAGACTCCAGGGAGACAGCTGGATTCAGAAAGAAATTAGTCAGAAAGCAACTTCTGAGAGCATTGAATATTCTTTGCCATTTCCCAATCGATTCTTAACTCAGAAAGCAAGAAAACAGCCGACACATCTAATAGCTGCTTTTGGTAGCACAGTCTGCCCAGCAGCATGATTTGTTAGGCCTGCTTGAGTTCCTGGCAGCCACTGCAGATGAATCAGTGGTTTCTTTTTTAACATCTTCTGTGATAATAGCAGGGAGGAAAAGTGCCACTTTCCTGAAATTCAGCTTTTCAGGATTATGTTCTCTTTGGTAAAACAAACATTAAGATTCAAGATCTGAGAAGGCTCTAATGTAGAGAGCATGTCCTAAAAATACCCGCACAGCAGATCAATTTTCCACCTTGCCAACAATTTTTTTTTCCCCATTACTATTTTCAGCTGAGATCAGTGCCACGTTCTCAAGCACTTGACCAGACAAATAATGCGAAGGTCCCTGCAGTTATAAGTCCCAGGTCTCCTTTCTCAAAGCACGTGCAGCACAGCTGCATAGGCTGACCCCAGGGATGGAGAGGACCTGGATCACACTGGGAAGTGCACCCCTTCAGCTCCATTGGGCTATTTCCAGCCCAAGCCCTGATTTCTCCCTCACCTAAAATGGGGGGGCTTTGCTATTCAGAAGTGCTATCACTCCATGAAAATAAGTAAATAAATAAAAGACTTTGCATGACATTGCTGATCATAGACAGTCCTTATATCAACCAGCCTTCCTGGCACAATGCTCTTGTTAATTAAAAACTGCACAGTTTGGTCCATTAAGGCAAATCACAGGGTAGCACCTGAAATCTTGGCCTGGGCCCACTCCTAGTGAACACTCCCATCCATCTCTTGGGCAGGGGCTCAGATCAATCTGAACAATCAGTCCTCAATGGTTCCTCAATGCCTAATGAAGTCTGGCAGATAAAAAGATGAATGGATAAAAAAAATGAAACAAAACCCTTGCCAGTGAACAGGGGAGTTTTTCTCAGTCTCCACATTAGGAGACAAAAGGCTCTCACATGCCTGGCTCAGCTTGATGCTATTGACAGCCTAAGCTTTGCAGCAGATTTCTCTCAGCAGGAATTCCCATCCCTGAAGTGTGCTTTATCCCCTCTAAACAGCAAACAACAACACAAGTTAGTGGAGGAGCCACTCCAGCTCCTGAAAATACAAATGGTGACTACAGGCTTTACCTTCAGCCTCCACATCAACACCAGCCAATTCCTGTACAAACTAGCCATCTGATTGGGGAAAAAAAAAAAAAAAAAAAAAAAAAAAAAAAAAACACTAAACACAGCTTTCTTTTCACTCTTCCAGCACTCAGCCAGGCACAGGAATGGATGTTTTCCTTGGGCAGGGTAAGGAGGGTTGAATTAGTGCTTTACAAACAGGTGAAGCACATATCCAAGCCTGTAGTTTCTCAGGTTAAGGGTAAAAAGGTTGATAATTTAATATTATATATCCCCAGCATTGCTCATGGGTAAGCAGAACTGACTGAGCATCTGCATAAAAGCAGAAGATAACTTGCTTTTCCCTTTGAAATACCTCCATGTTTAGCACTTTCTGCACGGCTTACTACAACAAAGAATCAACAATATTTTCTTGTCTTGATGTTTTATTTATTTTACTACTGAAAAATAATGGCACAGGCCATTTTGAAATTCAAGGGATGGACAAGTCTCTTCTGATTCTTTCTTCAGACACTGAATCTCACCCACTTTTGAGGTCTCTCAAAAGTTATGATGGTCTTTCCTGGCTCTCATCATAAAGACATGCTAGGTGCTGCCTCTGACCCTCATCAGTCCTTCCCAGAGACAAAGGCCCACACAGAATGTCTTCCCAGACATTATCTCTACCTTCAAAACTGAAAATAGAAACCATGGATTTTGTGGCATTTGTCCGTCAAGATAATTATACTTCCCCTTCCTTCCTGCTTTACAGCTGGGGATGAAAGCCTTTGGCATGCTGAACCCAGCCTGATGCCACTGACAGCTGAGCCCTTGATTAGCCCCAAATGACATGAGACAAATTTTGGCTTCTCTGTACAGTCATTCCAGCCTTCCTTTACATTTCACCTGGGATCCTGACATTATTTAGTATTCCTGACAACGACGTATTTACATGGGTCACTAAGACAAGGACTCAGGATAAAAATACC
Source organism: Aythya fuligula (assembly GCF_009819795.1). Taxonomy (NCBI): domain Eukaryota; kingdom Metazoa; phylum Chordata; class Aves; order Anseriformes; family Anatidae; genus Aythya; species Aythya fuligula. Next base: position 15,823,424 of record NC_045569.1, on the reverse strand, counting down.
ATCCCGTTCCCTGGGTGGGGTTACACAGACCCAGGGCCACAGGGATCAGGGCAATCCATATAGTCACTCACTTCACAGCCCCATTAATCTCAGATGTTCACACATCCTCCAACAGTCTCTTGTCCTCCAACAATCCATTGTGTTCAAAATGCTTTGGTAGATGCAGTTTCTGAGCCCTTTCACATAAAAGAGAGCACAAGTCAAAGGAAAGGAGGTTCAGAGGTGGAAAATGTACAGGAGGAAGCACGACCTGCATCTCAAGCAACAAGTCCACTCTCCATTCCCCTGCCAGGAAAAGTCAATAACACTCACTCAGCCAAGACCTACACTTCTAGAGCAGAGAACAAACCAATCATTTGTTAAACCACGTCTTTCCCTCACCTTTTCCAACAGCAAAACAACTCGTGCACATTAATGACATGACTTGAACTCTAATGTCCCCCTTTTCCAGAAGTATCGGGTGTTTCAGCTGACACCTGGACAGGATTCCTGCAGGCAGGCCTCTCCCTGCCAAGTGCCAAGTACAGGTGTGAAGAAGTGAGACTTTTTTTCTACACCTTCTGGTACATAAAAGCAGGTAAAGTCTGAGTCCCAGTCTTGATCCTGGAGCCACTCTACTCCTGCTCCTACTTGGGAGCCTCCAGTTTCTTCAAGAAAGATTAGAAAACTGTTTTGAGTACTAGAAAATCCAGGCCCCAATGTGCCAGCTCAAAGATTTCTCCCTTAGCCAGGCTAACTAGTAAAGATGAGAGCTTAAACAGAACCAAGAACAACTGTTGAGTCATCTGCTTTGGATTTTTACAGTGCCTTATTAGGAGCTGATTGACAAAGAAAAGAAATAAAAGGGATAATGAATCCATAGTCTGACTAGCAGGGAGAAGGCAATAACACAACAATTTTACAGTACTGATAAATTGAAATGAACACAAACTCCACAGCCGTGACCTTTTAAAGTGTCACATATACTGGGAGCATTGGCATGGAACTGTGTTTTTGATTTGTGCTGTGATCAGAAACACTGAGAAAATCCAAGCTGCACTTTGTCATCGGCTGAGGCCAACCAGCCGTTGCCACTGTAATTTAGAAATGCACGGGATTTGCTCTGCCATAATGTAAGAGTGCACGCCTGCTCTCCCTCCCCTTCATTACCCACCGGATCCACACCACGTAACATGGATGTGCCTTCTCCAGCCAGTCCCCAGCCTCACGCCAATATCTACTGTTGAACTGGAAGAGCTTGCCAATGCTGCCCAAGGTCTGATTGTTTTAGATTAGACCACTTTCCTCCAAAACTATTCAAAGCTATTTCCTGGACAGCCAGGGCTTGAATAGCCATGGGTATATATTCTTGCCCAAGTCTGACCTTCTGCAACTAGATGGTGCCCACAATGTAAGGTCAGTGCTCTAACAGATCTACTAAATTGATCTACCACACAGTGATGCATGGGTGGATAACAGGGAGGACAACATTATTATAAAGGTGCTAAAAGTAGTACAAGGGAGTTACCATCAGGCACAGAGTCCTTGAAGAGCCTGCCTGCATCATCCATAGTCTAGCTAAAAGGGAAAACACTTCTTACATCACATTTCACAAGGATTCAACAAGCAAATAGATAATTCAAACAACACAAGGTACAAAGTGTGTCACAGAAAGTCATCTGTTCATATATTTTTTTCCTAGCTATGGCTAACAAGAGATGGGATTCTGCCAGAAATTAACATTTAACCTATTTATTCTAGCCTGGTGTGACTGGTTTCAGCCGAAAATAGTTTCTATTACTCCCTTGTGTAAGCCCAGAAGCATAATCTGTATAAAATATCATGGAAAGCTAGTATTTCTGACCATGCAAACAATCAGCATGCCTTGGAAACACACAATGAGTGCAGATCTGTGGCCTGATTTTGCCAGCCCATGAACTATGACTCATTTACTCAAGTCTTGGCTCATTTGGGAAAACTTTTCCAGGCTGAATACCTTTTGAAGTCAAAGCACTGATAGTGAAGAAATAGAAAACTAAATAGTATAAGTCTCCGTGTAGATTAAGTAACACGATTGCTTTCTATTAATATAAATATAGGAGAGAGGGGAGCAGGGGAGAAGTACTGGCAAGAAAAAGGGCTATTAAGCTACAGACAAAGCTGGTACAAGAATACAGGAGACACAGCTGGCCATAAAATGGAAAGTAAAAATTAGATTACAAAATTCCTCATCTTTAGAGAGCAAGGCTCTGGAAGGGCCATTTCATCAGACCATGTAGGACCTTTCGGCTCTGAATTCCCAAAACATTAAAGCACTTTGGCCTTCTAGAAGATTAAACGACAGCTATGCCAGGGATAAGCTTGGCTCCATGGCGTGAGGCTATCAGCTGGGAAGGGCAAGAAGAGAGCCCACTGCACTGGGGATTATTTTAGCAAGACATGTCAAAAACGGCTTGCCCTCTTCCCCCTGCCAACTTCATCTCAGCACTAACCTTCCCCTCTCATCTCCGTTAAGATGTTGCCAGGATTGTAAAGGATGAATTGATTTCTCTAAGGACTTTTCACACTTTTCAGTCTGGAAGATTAAGATTAATTCAACACCAAATTAAAGCAAAGGGACTGATGATGCCTGAAGAGCACTAGAAATGCATCTTTCAGAATCCTGTTTCATTTCTTCACAGACTCAGCGAAGCTGCATATCATTTCCACAGGACCGAAAGACTGTATTATTTTTTTTCAGGTGCCAGACAGTGGTCTTTATCCTACAGAATTTCACTGCCCTCTTCCATATCATCTATAAAATGAAATAAAATTACAGTATTACAGCCTGCCATGGCTTCAAGACCTCATCCTCCAAACCCCAGCATTGAGTCCAGATGACTTTGCCCACAGCACTACAAGTAATTCCTTTCTAAATTAAAAGGCAGGTGTGATACAATTTTACCCCCTTTTTTGTCCTCCTTAAGTATGAATAAAGAGAAAATTCCTGAGCATAAGTAGATAGTTCATGAATAATTCATCAGTCCCGTGTTCTCTTCCAGATGTAGGGACCCATGTACTGATTCCTGCACCTCTGAGTCTCCTGGGGGCCTAGGATATGACTGAGAGACAGACTCTTCTTATGTTAAATCTTACTTCAGCTTTAGACCTGTGCTAACAGCTTTCTCAGGCTGCAAGAAGTCTCCCTGATGAATTCCTTCATCTCCTCTTTGTTTGTTCTTCCTTTCATTTGCTTTGTCTGCTTACACAGAATCACCCCTTACTTATCAACTCCTACAAAAAAGAATGAAACATGGAGAGATGTTTTACATTTGCCCACAGAATTGTGTCTCTCTTATCACAGTTGTGTGTTGCCAGGTTTAACAGTGTGGACGTACATCCCATTGAACAAAGGAGCATCACCAGGTTCTGCATTGCATCAGACAGGTCAGAAAGAGTCCAGAGCCCTTTCCTGGCCAATTTACTTTTCCATTTTATGCAGAGATGTTGGTTTGCATTAAGGGAATGGCAGAACAATACTGACAAAATGTGCCTTCAGATTTTAAGCTGCCTAATATAACAAAGAATATTAATCAAAGCACAAAAGAGACTCATACACTTCCCCAATCACAAATGTCATCAGGATCACTTTCCAACTTTAGAAAGTTCCTTCCAAGTTGTATCTTGAATGTTAGTTACTAAATTAGGCTGACAGTTTTCCATCTATTCTATTTTCTCCTCAGAAATCACAGTATTTTAAATTTAACCCAGAATATTACTTATTTATTGAGGGGGGAGATGTCTTCATAGTGATAAATACAGTGCCACAGATCTCACTTCACCAAGAGAGCTTCACAACCAGGATGAGTGACTGTCACCAGACACTGTCCAGTGAAAAAAAAAAAAAAAAACAAACAACACAACCCAATATGGACGACTTAGCTCAACACTTCTCCAAAGTGTAGCCTAGTATTTTAGAGTCAGTCAAGGTTCAAACCTGAATTTACAACAGTAGTTTCAGATGGACCAGGATTACTAGTATTTGGTTCCATCTTTTTCTATGTTTCTACCATATCGACTAAAAAGATGGTGCTGCCCTGGGTCACAGCATCATGCAAACACATTTGTGAGAGTAAGCGCCTCACTGCTTAAACTTTTTCATGTTTCTTACTCAGGGATTTATATAAAAAACCCTCACGCAGCCATCCAAGAGAGCAGCAGGACTGTAGAGACAGAAACCAGAACAACAGGCCACGCACAAGGGCTGTCAACTGCAGCAAGAAAAATTGAGAACAGACACAGAAAAAAATATATATATATATTTCTCTTCTTATTCATTTATAGACTTCTTTAGACAGTACCAGGCAAGCTGGCACACACACAAAAAGTCGGTCGCATGTGTGACTTTCCCACTGACTGTCTTGCTAATAACAGTGCTCACACCACACCAGATAGCTGGAAGGTTTTACCACTCTCCTCACTGTGTGGAGGGCTTGTGAGGTCATCAGCTTTTACACACAAAAAAGTCCGAATTCATCACGAGGGAATTTTACGATCAAGTTCATTTGGGAGCATGCCAGTGAAGGGAAGGAAGATGGATCTTTTTTTAAGATGTGTTTATTTGCAATTCTTACACCTACACACACATGCAGATATTAACGCAGGTGTCATAAACAGGGCTCTGTCCATGCCTGTTTTCATGGGAAGAAGCTGAGGTGAAAGGAAATGACAAAACATATTTGAAAGTCTCTACTATGCTTATAAAATGACTAATCCAACTGTGAAATAATCCTCCAACTACTCCTGGGTACCACAGATAAAAATTGTGGTCTAAATGCACCACCAGAAAGTGTTTGGGCGTTAATTTCTGTACAGCATTAACACCAGCCATTTCCCTCCTACTCACACTCGAACCAGACCCTGTGAGTCTCCATCACCAGGCCACCATCACCTCCACACATAGTCCTCAGCGCGGCCATCCCATCACCCTGAGAGCCAGGGCAGCCGCTAACACTTGGCACCTGGGTATTAACGTTTATTAGCGGAAATATTTTGCACTGCATGAGTCAGCCTGACTGCGTGCATGAGTATATTTAGGTGTATTACAGCACAGCTCACCATGCTTGATCAGGACTGGGCCACTGCTTATCCAGCCGGAGTATCATCAGCCTGCAAAAGCAGAGGTGATTTGAGGCTGGTAATAGCAGCTGTTCGGGTGACCCTTAGGAGCAATACATAGGGGTGCTCATAGCCTGGCTAACACCTAACTCATTTAGCACACTGCAAGTTTTACGTGGCATAAGGAGAATTGTAATTTAAGAAAATCAGCAGGGTATCAACAGGTACTCAGGGTCTTACATCCCTGTGCACTTCTGAAAGCCCTGAGAGAGCCCCAAATGCAATTTTAGGTGCCTAATCACTGTAGACACTCCTGCGTGACTATGGGAACCATGTAAAACTATATTTTCCTTTCCTCCCTGGACTGAAAATTAAGCTAACTCAGAAGAGAACAATAACATGAAACCCTTTCCAAGGGCCCATATTCAAACTCCCTAAACCTTCCAATAAATAAAGGGTATCTTGTGCCTTGCGGGTTTTTTTTTACTTCTGCATGATACTTTGATAATCAAATTATCAGAATTTTACATGTGATTTAAAGCAAGAAAATGAGAAAAAAAAAGAAGGAGGGAAAGGAAAAAGTTGGAACGAGCTAGTACTTCAACAGGAATGACACCCCAGAGGAAGAATCTGAGATATCCATCTATATTTCACCATCAAACTAGCGATACATCATTTTGCAATTAATTCTGAGAACTAAAAACATTAAGTATTGATTCCAATTAGCTCTGAGGTTTAATTAATTGTTTTCTTTCCTTCAGATCTCCAAGATAAAACCTAGAGGATAAAATAGCAGTTTTACAAGGCTGTGTCATGCAAAAGCACAACAGCTGGTGAGAGCAGAGCAGCTTTGGATGCTAAAGAACAATCCAGCATGTTTAGCCTGGTTGGGAACTTTTCCCTGCTTGCTATTTAATTATGTACAAAACAAATTTGCATTTTATCTGATTTTTAGTGGTATTAAATCTGCGTTCTCAGAGAAGAACCAAGTGAAGCAAATAAACAATTCTGAATTTTCTGACGAGCACATTGACACAGACAGAAAAAGTGTGTTTTTATAGCCAGATGCCCAGAGGTCTTGCCCAGTGGATGGGGTGTTAGCCCTGGTCTCAGGACCTCCATGGGGGACTCTGCACTGCTGCAGACCTCCTGAGCAGAGAGGTCCTAATCTGATTTTCAACCTTCAGCTATTCCTCAAAGGCAAAGCATTCACGTGTGCTTTCCCTTCAGAGGAGGGCAGGGAAGTAAAGCAGGTGAAGAAACCCAGCACAAGTTTCCACATTAGTGGCTCAAGTGCTCGAGTGCTTTGCCTCCTGGTTGCAGTTTTCCCAACACCGTTGTTCTCATTATAAACAGTTGACTCAGAAACATTGCAAAAGATTTCACATAAAGCATTCCCACCCCATCCCCTGCTGCTCTCTTCCCAATACACAGAGATGCTTAAAACGAACCAGATGTGCCGCACAAGGCTGTTCTGTGATAAAATCCTCAGAAAGCTCTTGCTCTCCCAGCCTGTCCTTGAGTATTAGAAGTGGCCAGTTCATTTCCGTAAGTTATTATGCAAAATAGTCTGACAGGCCAGGGTGCTGGGGAGATTATTTCCCTTCTCTAATGTGACTTTCACACTCTCCTGATGATATACAACTTTAATAAAAAGCATAAGAAGAAAGTTCAGCTGAGTTGGGCATGTGGCGCACAACTCAATCCCATTCCCCCCTCGGGCACTAATTTAAAACATTTCCCAGGACGCTGATAGTCATCCTGAGTGCTGAGAGCCTGGCAAAAATGCACACGAGTTCATGTGCTGGAAGGTCATAAACAGGCAATGCCGTTTTGCATAAGGATTCCCAGATGAGCTTCATTTCCAGCACAAAGGTAGGATGCATTTGACTCAGTGGGTAAAAAGACACGAGATCATGCTAATGGGCTCTGTAGCAGCACTTTTAATTCTTTAAACTTCTACCTAAGCATTTTTCCACCTGTATATTATAACTGGGGGGAGGAGATTTTATAATCTCCTCATATGCATGAGGAGAAACTGGGTACAGGAGAGAGAAGCTGACAGAAAAGGAGAGGGAAAGGAGAGAAGGGACTAGAATAAATAAGTACGATAACTTTCTGTAGTTGTTCAAGTTATCTGAGCAACCCTCTGATTAAAGCTGCTGTTCCTGCACCATTCCCCTCCATCACTCCACCATCCAGCCTTAATATTACTAAATTTTTCATGGCTGTGCCTGCTCAGGTATAAAGGCCTTCAGGACAAAACACGGGCCAGGCACCATCCCTGCAAGGTCTCTCATCCCCATCTCTAAAAGCAGCCATGCAGAAGGCTCCCATTTGTCAGAGTGATTCAAATCCCTCATCAAAATTCAACCAAATGGTGTTTACAAAGTGACAACCCTCCTTTGGGTCATTACTATGTAAAGAAATAAATTGGAAAGAAAGAATGAAAAGAGCCAGGTGTTTCTCAGGTAATAAAAGCAACCTCGATTTTAATACATAGACTCTTTAATGGATCACAGTGGGTGAAGATGTTCCAGATGAGGAGTGCGAAGAGTTAAGATCACAGAGGAATCTCATGCTGTTCCTAGTGACAGCATTTGTCTTTGCTTCACATCACATTAGACTGAGCAGTGAAATAGGGAACTAAAATAATTTCCAATAAATTAATTTTAATTTATTTTTTAAATTAGAACATGCTCAGTTTAGAATTAGAGTCTGGGAAAAAAAAAAATAAATCAAGTTCAGCTAGAGTTCACTTATCTCCCTCCAAAATGAATTTGTTCTCCTGAGTCCCTTTGAAAGGGCATCTTGACATTTGTAAGGGAAGGTATTTAGGGACGTGAATGCCATCGCTTGCTGTCTCCAAAACTAAGAGCTTCCAGTTGTGCAGAGCAGCAGGAGGTGCGGCACAAAACACCAAAACAGAAAAGAGGCAGCCTCCAGCCCAGGGTTGTAGCAGAGGTCCGAGAGAAGAGAACAAATGAGAACCAGACAAAGAGATCAAGGAGAAGAAACAACAAGGGATGAGTGAGTACATGCACCACGGACACATGTCAGCTCACCAGCAGCTGCCCAGCCCATGCTCAAAAACCTCAGGCCTGACAAAGTGGAAATCATGACATTATCTTTGGTATTTGAAAGAGCCAGGGAGCTAAATAAGGATGAAAAATTCACAAGGAGGGAAAAAAAAAAAAAAAAAAAAAAAAAAAGAAGAATAAAGAGCCAACTGGTTTTAATTATTCTATATATCTTGGTCTTTCCCTTGGCATGTAGGGCACAGAAGAGAACCAGCTAGTTGAGGGACCTGTGCTTCACACCTTGGATCTGCTTCCCCACAAAGGAGGGGAGAGGAAAGGAGAAACTGGGCTGTTGGTGAAACCACCTTATCACTCTCTCTTTCTTGTCACTCCTCTCTCCCTTTTCTCCCCGTCCTGAGGCTATCTGGGGACATTCATATCCAAAAATACACAGGCGCATTAAAAAAAAAAAAGTCCTGAAGATCCAATATCATTCATCAAAGAGACAGCCCTCACTCGTTTTGATGACAATGGTGCTAATCTTATCCCCTGGCTGCTGCCCAGAAGTGACATAATGCTTAGAAATGTGTGTTTGCTTTAGAGGCTATTTACCGCAGGAGGGGAGAGGAGGAGAGATGTGAAGCCAGGAAACTAACGGGGTCTGTGCACACCACAAACCGGATCCTCAGTCTATCACAGTCCATTTACACAGCACTTTTAAGATTCATCAGAGGAGACGGAGACGAGTAAACTGATCTTCATGCAAAGGATGTTTTGGATCCCAAAGTATATGGGAGGTGGATATGCATTCACGAGCAAGAGAGAATATCAGCAGAATATCAGCTGGCTACGATTCCCTCTTCGATACCTGGACTGAGGTGACCCTACCTAGCAGAATAAGATCACCTCCTTTGGTTGTATTTTATTTCAAGAGTGATTTTCTTTCTTCAGCATGAGCTCTGGAATGGTTTAAAGGCAACAGGACTCACTCTTTCAAGCATTTCTATGGTAAAAATAAGCGGTTAACTGGAGAGACATTGATCCGCATGAACTTCAGTCTAAATTAAGAACACTCCCATCAGAAATCCCAAATGCAGACATGCTGTACTCAAGCAAAGCAAAGCCAGATTCCTAATAGGAAAATTACTTCAGCATCTTACCAGGTTAATCTATGCCACTATAAAGTCTTGCTGCCAAATGTAGGCCCCTCATCCAGATCTGTGTTGGAGACGATGTTGTCGAGCCAGTTGTTAAAATCACAGCCAGCTCCCAAACCGCTTGTCAAAGCCTTATTTCAGAGCACCCAGGTCCCAGCTGAGGCCAACATGGAGCTTTCCAAAAAGCCCATCCCAGAGGGACTAGGGAGGAACCAAGTCTCCACTGACCCACCACCCTACCCCAGGAATAGGGGACAGAGGGGACACTGCCCACCCATATGGTCCATAATAACGCAACCACAGCACAGCTTGTCCAGAGAGAATGAGAACACTTCATCCCTTTAAAAATGGATCTGAATTACACAAACACACACACACACACATATAACATTGGTTGTGCTACTTTCTGACACAGAATGATGGGTAGTCTGTAGTTTCAGGGACCATCAAACAAGAAATGAGATTTGCACTATTTATTCTGAAATGGATATATAGGGTCTACAGAAGAAAGGAAGCCATTTAAAATCATGGTTCTAAATACAAATTTCATGTATATTGTACCAATCCACTGCTTCCTAATTAGTACCATGTGAGAACAAAGAACTCTGTTTTGAAACTTAGCATTATAACAAATTAATCACTATTACATAACAATTTAAGCTTAAATATGTTTGTAATCAATAAACGTTCAAAAATCATAAAATAATAGCCAGATTGGATCTAAAGTAAACACATATTTAAGAGCCCTAGCTAATGGCATTAATGGTAATATCGTCTCTCCTCTGTAACCCATCCTACAGCACAGGATTAGAGAACAAGAAATCTGTTTTTTGTTTTTCTGATGTTATCCTAACTTTCTTCTCATCTTGAGAATTTTATTTAGTGCTTCACTTCCTTGCCATAAGCAAAAAAAGCCCCCATGCATGTTGGCTTTCAAGGTTAATATGCTCACCACCTGCTCTCCCTGACTCTTGCACCCCCTTCTCACTGCTCAGAGAAACAGCTATCAGGACACAATGTATTGGGCCTCTTCCTTCTTTGAGGGGATGCTGGAGGTGGTAGTCCTGTATCAAGACATACATGGCTCGCAAACCTTTCCACTGGGCAGGCCTAAGACTAAATTCAATATGTGACAAAGTGATGGAAGACCCTTCAAAGTATATTCAAGCTGCTGTGGCACACCCTGTGGTGTACAGCCTCTGCCCTAGCGATCCTGGAGTGAGCCGGAAAGGAAAATGATGAGAGGCAAAGGTAAGGAGAGCAGGACACAGCAGTACCAAACAGAGAATCCATCCCATGACTCCCAGGCTTGCTCCTTTTCAGCATACCCATCAGTATGGGACACATCAGGACAAAGCTGAGAACAAAATGTTAACCGTGACACTTCCTGACTTCTAATCACAGAGGGGCAACGTGCTGGGGTTTATTCTTTAAGGAGGGGTGTTTCTGTTTAGGAAGAGTGTTTTCCACCATGGATTGCACTGGAAAAGAAGGATGAAAAGATGGAAGTGAGTAAGCCAACTTCTTCAGTTACAGCCCGGCAAGATTAATAGCTAGGCTCATTGTCCTAGGCTCCACAAAGAGAAATGGGCTGGATAAACTCTGACTTATTGCCTTATCCTCCCATTGCCTTTCAGAACAGTTTTGCCTTGTTTGTTCCAAATAGACTGATATGACATGTAAAAATTACTTTTTTTTTTTTTTTTTTCCTTGAATGCTTTGTGCAAGACTCTTCAAATCTGGCTTAAAAGTAGGGCAGAGGAAAATAAAATCCTTCCTTCAAAGAATACAAGTCAATCCCTGAACAAAAGCCTGTTTTGGGCAAAGAGGCTATAGAAGGTTACAGAAGGCCAGCGTAACATACAAAATCTCCCTAGAACACTAATCTGTGCCTAGCAATTCAATGAGATAAAAATTTGATAACACATTGGCTGGCTGTGATTGCCCAGGGAAAAACATCTCCTTCATAATAATCTTATTATAGGCTAGTAGAGCTATTTTTGTGCCTATTCTTTGTGCGGAGCAATTTATTTTTATGGCTAGTAAAAGGAAATAAATTTCTCGGAAATGGCTCCTCAGTGAATTGGGGTCTGTGTAGCTCATTTTACGTTTATAGATAAGCAAAAGGTCAATTGAATGTTATGTCTTTTATTGCATGGCCTGCTAAGTCCTCACATAACAGGAAGAAATAATACAACCGTTCTACCGTTCCCCTCCAGGAGCCTTGTTTGAGGGTAGCCTTCTGTTTTGTGAGGTCGCTGCAAGGCACAGAAGATCAATCACTTGTCATGGGGCATTTGTCTTGCTTGTGAGATTTAATAGAGTGCATGAGATTAGATGTAGTAGATACTGCTGTTGTGGAGAACACCTGGTAAGAAATGTGCTGGGATCCTCTAGTATTTCCATCAGTTCTCATCAAGCACAGATACATCCAGTAACAATCACTTACTAGATAGTGCTCAGTGTCTTCTGGGGAGCTGCTTTCAGCAGCCTGGCCAGAAGAAGCTGCAACGCATGGGAGCATGTTCCCTCTCATGTACATTAGGTGCAAAGCTTGGATCTTTATAGCACTGCCTTGCTCCAGATTTATCTGCTAAGAGCTTCCCTATTGAATTACACCTCACTCTTGCCACTTTGCCTTTTCTCGTGCTGCACTTGGCATAGCAGAGGCCATGATCTCAACTGACCTTTAAGAGAAAGGATTAACATGAGAACAGTTAATGCAGCAAGTGTGGCTTCAAACCCTCACAGCATAAGGTTGCATGTGCTGGGAAAAAAAAAAAAAAAAAAAAAAGTTCTGGAAAGAGCAACTCCTGAGACCACCAAACATCACACTTTCGAGATTGTGAGTGGGGTCACTCACACAGAAGGGAGTGCAAGAACCTCGTATTTCTAAGCTATTCCTTGCTTTTTTGTGGACATGAAACAAAAATACATGCTAAACAGACCCAAACCACTGCTCATTACACCTGCACAGCTCTCTCATGCCACTTGCATCCTATCTTTATTCCAGGAGTCCTTGCTATGAGCCCTCTCCTCTGCCATCAGGTTCTCTTGCATTGCATCAGCACCCATACAGGCATGCAGGAGCTGGGCAGAGCCTTTTGGTGTTCACTCAATCCTCTGATCAGCTTTTGTCTAAGCCTAGCTGGAGAGACAGCACAGATCTAAAATGGTCTGGGGTATTTTTGGAGAGCTAACAAACCCATCAGTGCACATGTGCTTTCTTTATGATCCTGTGGCAGGGATGAAGGAGCAAGATGCAAGCATCTCTTTCAGATTTTCTGCCAGTTTGATAAACACACTGATCCTCCTGCTAATAAAACTGTTTGAAGAAGACAGGCTTTGTGCTCCCACCTTTGAACTGATAGATTTGACCTGCATGCTCCCAGGTCTATAGAGACACAGAGAAAGCAAATGAACTATGACTGAGCCCCCCGCTCCTGAACAAATCACACCCTAACCTCACTTTAAATGCAGTTAAATATCACTACTGGGTATTTAAACCTAATGAGAGAGATCGTAACTCAAATAGCTTCTGAGCACCAATTCTGCCCTAGAGCTTCCCATGCATGTGTGTATATTGTCCACATGGCTCAGTATCTGCACCCTTCCTGTTCTCCTTTCTCATTTAGCATTTGATATCTGAATTATGTGCCAGTTATGCTGGTAGAATGAGCTCTTAGAAATAACCTTTTCCTCATCCACTGAAGCAGTTACAATTCCCCAACATAACTCATCTAATCACCACCTCAATGAGCAGGGCTTAATCTAAATGCATGTACTGAGCACCTGCCACATGTACTCTTCATTTATCTTACACGGCTTTACATTAAAACCGAGCATGGACCTTTGATACATTATAGATGAGTATATCAGCCTGTACATGGCTTAAATTAGGACCAGCCACTCAAAGGACATTACAATTATCTTCTTACCAATACATAGCTTTAATTAAGCTACTGCCACCTTGAGGGATTTACAATCAGATCCTAGGCCATACACAGCAAGAACATGAAATGCAAAAGCTCTGATTATTTTGGCACCCTTGAGCTCTAAAACTTAAAATGCCTTGGAAGGAAGAGCTCGCTGTAGCTGAGAGATTACATTACCTGCCAATGCAACTGACTGCATATTCACTGCAGTCAAGAAAGAGAGCTGAGACAAGCCTGAATATTTTAGCAGGGGGAGAGCAGACAGAGTTCATCGCTGCCTTGGCTCAGTGGCGTGTGTTTCACACAAGAGGTAACCAGAAGTTCAGACTTTTTTTTTCCCTCTTGTCTCTTTGTTTTAAAGATAGCCTGTGAGTGACAGAGTTTAGCTTGCCTAATCTCTTCAGGCTTTTTCTGTAGATAGTACGTTCTGCTGTTGATTTATCAAAAAATGTTCTTTTCCTTGGGGAACAAAATGGCTGAGGTCTAGTAGGATTGTTTCCCCACCTCTCACCATGGAGAGAAGCCTGTCTGCAGTCCCGCTCTATCTGCGATAGGACAGCAGAGTGCACTCCAATTTTCCAGTTCTGCCCTGAGAATAATTGTCACAACTTATTGTAACAGGCTTCCACGATGCACATGTTTGGGCCTTTCTTGGACACTTGAACTCCAGCTGAAAAACAAGCCTGCAAAAGCCTCTGAGGGGAATTAAAAAGGCAGCGTCCGAGCTGAAGTCTCTTCACCTGACTCTTGTCACTGCTGCCACAGCAACAGCAAGGGATGGGATGCAGAAAGAACTCGGGGGGCTTTTGGGCTTCGTGTTTTCACACGGTTATGCACTACCTTGAATGGCAGAAGCAAATATCTTGGTTCCTTTTCCAGCTGCAAAAAAAAAAATCCAGAGGATCTCTTGTAACAAAGACAGAGAAGTGCACACACACTCAGAATATTGTTCAGGGCTGACTGTAGTTAGGGACTTTTGGTTCCTTCAGTATAACACAGAAAATATAAGGAAATATTATTATCATTATTATTTAGTGATAGAATGAGGTCAGTAGCAATTCAGAAGAGCATGTAAGCAGGGGAAAAAAAAAAAACAAAAAAAAAAAAAACTCATTTCTTAGCTATGAATTTCCATGGCCAGCAGGGCTATGTAAACACTACCGTCCTGATGATCAGCTGGTCTCTGCAACTTTGCTGGAAATTAAACTTAACTCTACCCAATGTTAATGAACTTCTGTTAATTTACAGTAGCACCACAAGATTTAAAACCTTTCTCACTTCAGTGACTACATGTACCTCTCATCACTATGAAAACTGCACATGGACTCCTCCCTAAATAAACAGAGCAAAGAAAACACAGGCTTCTAAAGGGGCAACTCTGCATTTTCCAATATCCACATTAATTCATAAAGGCAATAAACTGGATATATTTTCTTATTATTTTCATTTCTAATAAATGCTATAAAATAATATTTCTTGCCTTACACAATATTTTTAATTCCATCAAAGAAAGAATATTAAGAAGGAAAGGAAACTGAAGACAAAACAATGTTATTTCAACAAAACTAGCTATTACACAGATTGCCAGAATAGCAGTCAGCAAATACTGTACGTAAACAAGCTGAACACACTTCCACCTTCTCTAAGTAGACATCTGGACACACACCGCAGAGACATGAACATCACCAGATGTGCAGCATTCTCTAAACTCAGTGCAAGTTTGGGTGGGGTTTTTGTGCATCTTTTTTTGTTGTTGTTGTGTTTTGTTTTAAAGTTAATTTAGCTTTCTTAAAAAGTAGACAAGAAGGTTCTGAAAGGTTTCTGAACTGACTGGCTGTCAAATGCCCAGCATAAATCAAACTTGACAGGGCAACGTGGAATGCTGATTTTACTCTCTCCACCCGCACCAGCTTCTACTCAGATCAATATAAATTTCCAAACATTTAGAGCAAATGCAAGCAAAATTGTTCCAGTACCATAAACATTCCTTTCATTGTTTTTTATTCCCTTCTTTCCCCCCAGATGCTGTTTGGATGGGGCTCTGCAAGCCCTCCTCCATTTGACAGCCTGCTTCCCCAAGCAGGCTGTCAGCATTTGATTAATGGTTCAGATCATGCACACCACATTTGCCAAAGACATGAAATACTCTGTTCAGCTCTGACTTTGCAAGGCACATTCTCTCTCTGATAAGCTGCTTGCAATCCCACAGTATATTTTCATGCCTCACTTTCCACGAGACCTGTGAAATTTCTCCCCAGCAGTCAAGCCACAGGCTGAGGTTTTTCATGGCAGGTGGCCCAACTTTGTCGTCGTTTAAACTGCACGATGATGTGGATGGAGCCACATTGGTCACGTATCATACATGAGTGTTATATACATTAGGAAAAAAAAAAAAAAAAAAAAAAAGATAGTGATGGAGTTCCTCTTGAAACTGAAAATGGAAAATTAATGTGTCTGTGGAACCACATCTATACACAGAAAAACATAAACAGTTATTATAGGAGAAATATCTGGGCTGAATATGTATTTTTGTGACTGCTCAAGCTCCAGGGATTTTCCTCTAAGCCTTTCCCTTTAGGCAGCAGTCTAGTAAGTGAAGTTAATCGTAGTTTCTGAAAACAATGTTTCAGAGGGCAAATGGAGAAGAACTGTGCATGCCTGCTGAGCTGAGTCTGAGCAGGTTTTCATGAGATACTTTCCCTTCTCAGTCAGGTGAGAAGCATGGAATGTGGGAATGGAGGGTTTGGTTTTGTTTTGTTTGTTTTTCTTTTAGGATACTACAATGATTTTTACTTCTGAGCATATGTACTTACGTAAGGCTTCTTCTGTTCCAGAAGCTCTGACAATTTAGTACTAGGTCTAGCTAGAATAAGCTTTAGAGACCACATAGGTATCATCTGGCTTGATATAACAGGGATTGAATAAGGAACTCCACAATTAAAGTTGCAAACATGGATTTATTTTTTTTTTTTACAAACATTAAAACTACTTTAACTAGGACTCTTCACTATCGCTACTTCTAGAACGGATACAAAGGGAGGGCCCATAATATACTGAGAACCATTTAACAGCTGCAGAGAAGATGATTATAGGATAGAAAAGAGAAAAAAGTCATTGATTTCCCTTTTTTTCCTTGCTGTTGTCCCTCATGGCTTTAACAGAAACAAAAATCTAAAGGCCTAATCTTCTATGCCATGAAACCAGTTCCAGTGTGAGCATTTAAAGACAGCACGGTCACAAACATTTAAAACCGATAAAACCGAGCAGAGCCACATCCTTACATTGCTCAAAACAGACCAGTTGTATCCCATCCCATGCTGCGAACATTTTCAGTCCTTTCTGTTCTTCGATTTTCACTAACTCTTAAGTTTCCTTGGAGCGATTCAGGAAGATGTTTCTACAAAAATCTTCATCTTAAATTGTGGAATTCATTGCCACAGGATATTTTACACAGCATAGGAGTGAAGATTGCAACTTTTGGTGCTTCACTATGAAATTCAAACACTATTTATTTTCTGAATCTACCCATAGTTTTCATCAGCCCTTTGGTAGCCTGAGCCAGTTCACCCACCTCAGAAAACAACAGGAATGCTGTTGTTTTCCAGCTCTTCCTTGCAATCTTTTCCACCCTCCAGTTCCAGAAAATCACCTAGACTAAATGCTTACAGGGCAGAAGAGTTGTCAGACAGTTATCCTTTGACATCTGGCGCTAATTTTCACCCTCCAAAATAATATTTTTTTTTTTTTAGGAGTTCAAACACAAAGTTCAAAGGAAAACCTAGGAATAAACAACATATTTCACCTGGTCTTGAAACCCCATGAGAATTTCAGCATTACCTGATTTCATCTTGAAACCATAAATCTCCCCTGGTTTGCACCAAGTTTCGGAACTTTGCTGGGACAGAGACTTTTGACAGATTTTTCACACCAGCTTCACATGATCCTCATCAGCAGCACTGATGAGTTTTTCAGAAGGAGCAAACATCTGAAAATCCTACTTTTAAGAAGACATACAGTTTAAATCTCAGTCTACATTTGAACTGCTTCTATTCACCTTCCTGTCCATAGCAAGCTGAGGCGAATCGGTGCTTGCTCAAGAGCACAGCATAGTATAAATCCAGATAAAGACATATATCTTCAGAAGCAGACTCCAACTCTGCGCAACTCAGAATGGGAACATAGATGTTACACTAGATAACAAATTTCAAATGATTAAAGTTAATTATCTGAAAAATATTTTAGAAATAAAGCTCTCACAAGACAACCCAAGTAGCTGAAAACCTGAAATCCTGACCTCAGAAAACTCTCCTCTGTGTGTCATTTTATTTTTCACTGGCATCTACAATTCTAAGAGCCTTCTGCAGTGCTATAGGATTTTGAGACGGGGTCTTTCTTATTTGGTTGAATGGCTAGTGTTAGGAGCACGAGAGTCCTCATAGACGTTTAAAGATTTATTTTGAAAACTGAAATCTTATTTTTATTGTCTTTTTTTTTTGTTTGTTTGTTTTTTGTTTTGTTTTTTTTTGTTTTTTTTTTTTTTGTTTTTAAAGCAAACTGCTGCTTTGTTATTTACATATCACTCCCAGCTATTAGAATTTACACATTTACTACCACAGAAAGGCAATGTGTGGACAAAAAGACTCTTCAAGTAAAGGTTTATTAATATTCACATCACTTGACATTTGTGCAGAAATGTTGTCCTAAGCTAATAGAACATGATCAAGCCTAACCTTGTGATTTTAAGTTTTTAGCAAGTGAACAAGCTTAATACTTTTAAACCCTTATCAACTGCTCTTCAGTCGATGCCTTTAGAGCACAATCTCCATCAAATGCTGCTGCAAATGTCCTCCAAGTGACTTTGGAAGCAATCAGAATATGCAGAGAGGCCATTTTGAAGAGCACAACTTGTTTTGTAGATTCAAATGAAAGCAGACGTCAAAACCAAAGAGGATTATCTAGGGGTGCCTGGGGAGGGTGATGCCTCAGTCAAATACTAACCAATTTATTTGAGACCATGACACAGTGCAGATTTACCAATGAAATAAGCGCCCTGTCCTACATATTTTGAAGGGGAAAGAGCAGTCAGCTGTGTCATATGTATCAGATGAAGAATTTGAAGGTGTTTTTCAGGAAACAGGAGCCTCAGGGGATTAGAAAAAGAAATGAAGTATTTCCCATATGGGTTCCCAACCTGCTTATTGAGCAGATCCATATCAACAAAACCTGTTTTGCCAGAGCCTGGAACTTATTTTAAGTTGTATAAGCTTAGTTTCTAAAGCCCCAGTAATTAGGTATATAAGCACAAATAGCATCTGCTCATTGATATTCTCAGCAAAAGCAGCAGCAGCAGAATTATTTTGGAGTACTTGTAGAAATGTTGTCCTACCAGCCTTCCCCTTCTTCCATCTCAATTTCTTGGAAGGAGGAAAAGTAAGTTAAAGAAGAATTTATGTATTTATTTTAATGCAGTTGTCAACCCCCTTTCTGTTGCAGCAGAGCCATCAAGAAATCAAAACATAGGTAGTGTTGGTCCTGATGGACACAAAAAAAAGTCATCAACTATCCAATACACTCTCTATGCAATGAGATACTGTTTCAGTAATATTGTACCCCAGCATTCCCTCTTAGTGAATGGATGGGCGGATGAAACATCACAGCCTGAAAGTGACATACAAAAAGCATATGAAAAACATTCTCTATTTTCTAGGAAAGGTAGAAAGCATTAGGACAAATGAACACAGATAACTTAGGACCATGCTCATCTTTCTAATTTATTTTAACATATAGTAGTAAATTCTGTTTGTTGTTCTTTAGACAGTAAATATCATTACATCATAACTTCTCCCTCCTATTTCATTACTGCAAACATGAAAGATGGATAGGTGTGGGGTTTCTCCCAACTTTCACAGATTTTCAGGCCAGAAGGATCAGTCCCAGCTGTGTTGTTCTCTTGCAGCACAGAAGCCAGCAAACCATACCCAGCAATTTCTCTGTCAGCCACAGCTCTTATTCAAGTCAGCGTGTTTTAAGTAGAGGAGAGAAAATACACAGCACATCTGGGTGAGTGAGTGGTCGGTTACCCTCACCATTAAAAATAGCAGCGTCTGACTTCAGCCAGCTTTACCTTCCAACCACTGGATCTCATTACATGCTTTACTTTCCATCTCTAGATTAATGGAGCTGTCTACTATCTATTAGTGGATCAAATCACCTCTTAACCTCCTCTTCAATAAACTTAATAGATTGAAGGAACAGGACATTTAGCTTTCTCAAAAGGGTGTGGAAGAATACAAGTCCTTCCACATCCCCGGAGCAGTGTTTATACAGTAGATGTGATCGGTGGAAGGCTTTGTACCAGTCCCCAGGGGCAATGTATTCAATCCAAATTAGTTGGGAAGTTGAGAAAAATATGTAGTTAAAAGGAAAATTTAAGGTGACCTAACAAAGATTCATTCCTTTCTTAGAAGTTCAGCTCCTGAGACAACATTGCTTTTGATATTTTCCAGTTTGAAAAATATTTTTGAAAATAAAAATATTTTGAAGAGTTCTTCCAGAAATGGCAGGAGAAATGTGCTTTTTAGGTTCTTATGCATTTTTAAAAGAAGCAAAAAGAAAACACACAAGCACCACAAAAGCAGAAAAAGATAGAAGTCTACCTTTTCAGTCCATTCTAGTAAACCATAGAACTAGACCAAGCCATAGGCAATTACACCACGTACACCATAACAGAGATTCCCTGTTTATGATCCAAAGAGCCTGGAGCAACAGCATCACTTTAGACTTGAGGGAACCAATCTCCGCTCACTCACTTGCTAGAATTCCAAGTAGTTGGCTGGACTAGAAGCCACCTGCAGCTCAGTTATGCACAAATCTAAGAGCTGCTGCTGTATTGTCAGGCAAATACATTCACAAGACTTTGACTATCTAATGTGAAATCCCCTTTCAAAACAAATAATAAAAAAAAAAAAGGCTACAAAATTATTACTATTTAGGAGAGCCTACATTTTTCATGGTTCTTTTGAATACTGGTGAATCCAAGAGAATAGGCTGCTATCCAAGTACTTTCTCAGTGTTCTTCTATTATTGGCATGAATAAGACCAATTGCCAACTTCAGAACTAACCTCACAATTTACTTATAAGATTTTGCCACATTTGTGTAAACACAGCTGAGAACCAATTATCAGAATTAATAATAAAGTTCCTGGTGTATGAATATGTATATGATTTTCATTGCTTTAATATTCTAGCCTTTTTTATCGTTCTGAGTCCCAGAATATTTCTGCCAATAAACATGTTCATTCAAGTACTTACAGAAAGCCAGCATGCAAGGGGCATGAGAACTGGGGATGCAAATTCATTCAGAAAGAAGAACAAAAGGGAAAGAAAACCAGACTACTTGCTCAGTGCTCATCTCACCATTTACTCTTCTTTCCACTTCTGCCAGAATATTTATCATGGCCTTTGACTTTCTTGTAACAACAGAAACCAGGAGCATCATCAAGAGCAGCATGATGGGGGGAGAAAAAAGCATGAGGTGGAAAAAGCCCCAACACTGTACCACGTCCTGCTCAAAGATGAGACTCATCAGGATTGTTACCTTTAATAACCCCATTTCCTTAGAAGAGCCCTCAGCACTGAGGATGAGACTGTGAGCCGGCAGCTTGAATTATTCATGAGGGCTGGTGGAAAACAATCATCCGCTCCGGCATTAATGGTCTGTAAAGAGTTGCTTTTGACAAAACCATTTAACACCAGCAATAAAATAAATAAATTAATAATGGGGAAGTATGGGGAGGGAAAGCAAACATAATAATGATGTACTGATGTAACACAGCCTGAAAAATATTGACTTATTGGATTGAAGATCACAGGCTCTTCCATCAAGTCCCTCTCACCAGGAAAAATAAATAAATAAATAAATAAATAAAATGTAACTAACTAAATAAATAAACCAGAGTAGGAAAAACAAACAAACAAACAAACAAACAAACAAACAAAAAAACAAATTGCAATATTCTGGCTCTAAAATGGTGAAATTTTCAGAGGTGACTTTGGTTTGACAAACAGCAGATCTTGTGGAGGAAAACACAACAGAGGCCAAAGGAAAAGATTCTAGGTAACTGCACCTCTGTTCTGAGCACAGAAGCAAGCATGGAACTGCTGAAAGTGTTATCCTAGGTCTATCTTTCTACAGCAGGAAAAAGATTCAGAAGGGAAATGACAGCAGATCATCTGGCTCCAACTGCATCCATTTTCATAGGTTTCCATGATTGTTTTCTACACACAAAAATTACATTTGTTTTCTCCTACCTAAAATATTGGATAACTCTGCTTGTGTACCACTACAGGAACTTGAGAATTTAAAGCCCAGATAAGAGTCTGAGCTTTTTAAGTAAAGGTTCTTTCATTACACACTTAGCTAGACTAGATAGTTGAATTGCATATGTCAGATCCACTGCATGGCAACTCAGCTTTGCATAGGGTGGTGTTTTGAAGAGTTTTATTCTATTCAACAAACTCCAATCCATTTGGGAAATATTTTATATTCCAGGAAAAAAAATGTTTTGCAATGCTATTGCTGCCTCTGTTTCTCAGCTCTTGTTAAGAATTAATGTCAGATTTAATTTCCATTTTAATCTGCATAAAACATTCTGCAGTTGGTAGGTAAGTTTCCAACAAGAAAGTAAATATTAAGCATTTGCTTGGCTAAAAAACAAGACTCCACTTAACATAATGTTCATGTCATACTTAATTTATTTCCATGAAGACTACTTTAAAAAAAAATGATGAAAAAAAAAAAAAACTGAAGTATTTTTGCTATTTGTTTAATGATAAAACCACTGGCAAAATGAACTGTTCAGATATTTATCAGCAAAACATTGGCCAGACCCCTGCAGAGATCATTCACCCCCTTCAACCCCAGCCCAGAGCAGGGATGATCCTACCTGTCATCCACAAGGACACTGTCCTGCTCTTAGAGACCTACAAAGGCTCTAGCATTTCTTCAGTTTATCTTTTCCCAGATACTCCATATTTATCAATTTTGTTGCTGTTCTCCATATTCTCTCCATTTGGTCCCATTTGCCAGAGTACAGTAATTCAGAACCCAATATTTCAGCTGGGGCTGTACCTGAGCAGAAGGGAAATACTTCCGTGTCCCACAGGTTTATCCGCCACTTTTTTGTGTCTGCCTTTTTCTAAGTCAACCAATCCATGAGCAAAAACATCACTGAATATTACAAATACCATGACAACTAACACCAAGAATAAACTAGAGCATGTGTGTACAACAGACCAAATTATAAATGTGTGGTGCTCAATCTTACTCCAGCTGACCTGGATCCAGTAGAGGGTTCCAGCATGTAGTTAATTTACGAGGCTATTTTTCATCACCATCCAGGAAAAGCAATTGAACACATGCTTAATTTCAAGCACACACCTAAAGCTTACTACTCATAGCGAGACTAAAGTGTTTATTGTGTTTTGATGAACCAAGCTGTTATGCACAGGTCTAACCATAAGCATATGAGCCAGCAGGATTATTCATGTTCTAAAGTCATACACCTGTTAAGTGCTTTATTGGACTGAGGGCATAATTAGTGCAAACTGTAGCTATATATATTTAATTACAAGCAGGACTAATGACTAAAAATTATTTTTAAAATAGCAGGATATTTCCAGAGGCCAACTGCGAAACTAGTCATGCTCCCAAGATCTAATTCTGCATCCTCTTTGAATCTGAAGAGAGACAAAACAATTGCTGTGTTTTTCTCAGTCCTACAGAAATCATACTTGAATCAAATTATCTTTTGTATTTATCAGCTAAATAATTCTGTCAACTGTCCAACAACTGCAGCAGCCCCAGGAGCTTTTGTAAACTAGCTGATGAATGATTGGTTAAATAAATCTGCTACAATTATTCTGGTAATGAAAAACAAAAACGACAGCATGTCTTCTCCAACACAAATGAAATCCTATTTGCTGCTTTTTGGTAATGGGAGATATTGTATTTCTTTAATAGTGAGGATTTATTTGTGTGGGTAATTGCAGAGCTCAAAATAGCTAAAGATTTTTTTTTTTTCCCCAAGATAGGATCTTAAAAAGCTAACATTCATACTGCCGGGTCTTATCATAATGTAACATTTCACTTAATGAAACACAAGAATGAGTCAAGCATCCCTGAATTTATAGACTCTTTGTGCGTTAAGAAACAGACATGAGCTCAGACTTTGACCATAATGAATAGGAGAAAGAGCAGGAACAAACAGCTATTTATATGAGGGCAGTGTCTCCACAAAAAGCTATGAGGTCTTTGGGTCAAACTCTCAGCTGATGTAAATGCCTTTTTGCATTTTATTAGAAATTGTTTTTAATAAAAAACACAGCAAGGTGTCAAAACAGAGCCATCAAACCCCTCTCTTCCATAATCTTTATAACCTCAGTTGTGTGTTCAGAAGAGACAGAAAAAAATAAGATGCCTTTATTTCAACTGGAAGAAGTTTTTGGTAAGACCTAAGCTTAGCCATTAGCTAGTGACCATACACAACTTACAGACTGTTACACTTCTGCAATTCCAGTTTTGTAAAATCTGTTCTTGATCATCAGGGCAAAGAGGTTCACTATCAGAGAAAGTTGTTTCTCGATCCTCTGGCCTGGGTGGCTTGATCTGGATCTTTTTTTCCTTGTTTAAAAAAAAATAGCATGGAAGAAAGAGACCCTTTGGACCTTTACATGGATGACGGCTTTCTCAAGAAAAGATACACATGAATGCCCATCATTTTTGGAGAAAGTAAATAATGTGTTGAATTTTTGTTTTGGTTTGTTTTGGAATTTCATCAGGCCTCATCCAGACACCGTAGTTTCTGTGGATCTCTGAACCCAGAATGCAATATATCTTGGAACACTTAAATTTGTACTGAATACATTTTGATTCTTCTCTTGTACCTTTTACATTTGTGTTCTGCAAATGTTCCTAACAAGGTTCACTGTATTTAAACAAACAGTAGAAAATAAGATTGGTGGGCTATATGGGTCTCATTGTAAACTGAAATTATTTTTGTCAGGAGATGAAAGTTCTCCTGCAATTTATAAACTTACGCACTTAAGAACACAGAGATAAAACAAACGATGAGTGACAATAACTAGTGAAGGGATATGGGAGTTTCAAACTTGATACATGAATAAGTAGCTATGGCAAACTTTTTGCAAGCAGAACAGACCACCCCAAGTAAAAAAGCAAATAAAAAAAGGGGGAGAGGAGAGAGGAGAGGGGAGGAGGAAACGCATTTGTCTGGCAATTTCGGTTTAGCAGCAACCCATAAATCCCATGATCTGATCATGGGTAATTCACAGAGCAAGAAACCTCTGGATGGATACCAGCACTGTCTCAGATGTAGTTAGTTCATGAGAAAGCAATGTTACTTGGTCAGTACATTGTTTAGGAATATTTTAGTTTGCAATCTTAGAGTCCTTGAGGAATACATTTCTTTATTTGTTTTCATTAGTGGACAGTTACATTTACTTGCAACCATCATTGCAATACCATGGACAGAGCACTTATATTTGGGAAGATGGGGGCAGGGGAGGAGGGAAGGGGGAGTGAGAGGAATGGTTACCACAGTCTGAATGACCTGGCTGTCCTTCTAATACCATCTGGTCTCTGTAAATGTTACAACTATGGGTAAATTCTGAAGCTGTGGTATTTTACCATCACCAGTAAAATCCTGGCCTCATAAAAGCAAACAAAAAATTGCCATTGATTTCACTAGGGCTAGAACCAGAGGAGGTTTTCTAAGCCATGGACACAAAAATACCAAGGCAAAAAGAAGAGCTGACAGCGTTCACAGCAGAGTCATAGATGAAATGGACCAAAGAATTCAAGCCTCGACAATTTAATGCTACAGAAAGGCAAAGGTTCTGGCTGGAGCACCGGATCAGAAGAGAGCACTTTATAACACCAGCTACTCAAGTGCGTTTACATTAAAACACGGGGACTTTTTGTCTTCTTCAAGAAATAAAAAAGAGCTTAAATTTGAATATGGATAGAAGCATTGAGTTTGTATTTTTATTCTTCTCTTTTTTTTTTTCCCCTTCCAAGGATGATCAAGGTCAGTCTACAAGGTCCAACAAGCTAAATCAAATGCAAATTAAAACATGAACACACAGAAGATCATAATATTCAATAAGGCAACTTTGGAAATAGTGTAAGTGAATTAGAGGGTTGAAGACATAATTCATTTTCAATAGATAATGTAAAGCTATGTGGGAAGGAAATGCTAGCGCATTTACAAAGCACAGAGTAGGCTCAGAATAAAAAATTAGATAGATGGATTTAGCAGCTAATACAATGCATCCCTGAGGTGACTAAATTTCCCTGAGAAACAAACCAATCTTTACACCTGTGCAACATGTTTATGAAACCCTAGGGAATGAAGTACCCTGTCCAGAAGTTTAAATGTTATTACATATTCAAGACTTAATTCATGAATATTTGAGTAAAGAGCTATTTCCCATAAAACTGCAACTATCTTTCAAGAATAGCATCCCAAAGAAATGGAGAACGAACTCCAGCAATTCAGGCAGAATAACATCCCCTCTTATGGCCTCACACTGACAGAGACCATACTAGAGCATAAAAAATCCAGGCACATCTGTCCCCACAGCAAGGAACAGGGCAAACAGGGCAAGAGGCAAAATGACAGTGGTATATGGTATAAGCTGAAGTCCAAAATGTTGCTTGGAATGGAATTTCCCCAATATTTGTATGCAAAGACAAAGAGCAAGAAGAAAACGGTTTGAAGTAGTAGCCTTGGAGCAATATTTCATTTAAACCCACTGGAAAACAGGTAGAAAATATGTTTGTTTGTTTTTCTGAGATGTTTTATTACTAAAGTGATCTGATAGATCTGATTTCAATCAGTTTGCAGGCTCAGTCCTTTCACTCACAGGTTTGCCATGCATAAAACAGACACACAATACCTTACCAACCCCATATGATACAGGCTGAGGGGTAACATAGAACAAATAATGGGTTGGTTGTTTTCTTTCTCTTTCTTTTTTTTTTTTTTTGTTTTGTTTTGTTGTTGCTGCTGATGATGATTTTTATTCTTATTCTTATTTATATTGAGAGCATCAAAGGCTCTCAGTGGTTCAAAAAGCCATGAGCTCGTACCTCTGGCCCATGCATTTCTCAAAGACCTGAGCTGAAATAACTGCTATGCTCAGGTAGCCACACACATTGCCATGTTGAGGATGCTATTAATGCCTGGAGACAGCACAGAGGACAAGTTGCCAAATCGGGTAGCGGCATATACAGCCTCCAAAACAAGTGAAATTCAGTTCAGTCCCAGGTGGCAGTAAGCCTTAAGCAGACAATGGTTGTGTTGCTCAGGTGCACGGTAAATTTGGTCCTTGTTAAAATGGGTGATTACATAATCTCGTGCTAATTCTTCAGTAATTCCCTCACACAACAGTCTTCATATTTCTGGATAATTAGGAGAAAATGTAATCCATTCCTAGAGACACATTGCTCTTAATGTTTCCTTTTTTTTAATAAAGATTTTGCAATTAAAACTTCCTTGGCAAGCAGCCCAGCTCAGTGACCTTGCTTCTTTTACATGTAGGATAATAAGCAAGAGGAAAGGAGCACAAACAGCTATTGATATTATGTCTTGTATTTAAATATTTGGAGGATATTGGGGCTTGCTAGAGCAAGTCTGGCCTTTGTGAAGACCTCACCACGGCAATCCCCAGCTATTTAACACCTACCATTAACAACAACAGTTCTTCTCCCCTACGCCACTCAGCCACAATTAAATTGCCCACATCAGAGTGCATTAAGCACTACAAGTTTCCCCAATTTGCAAATAATCTTATTTCAGGAGTGTCAGCTTTCCCATTTAACAGACTCGCTCACTCTGCTGAATCCACTGTCAGCACCAAATCATTTCCATTTCCCTTATAAACTTCCATGAAGGGGAAAAAAAAAAGGCTCTAGAGCACTTAGGAAAATAACACCATATGCAAGCCCCAGTGTCAGTGATATCCTGATCTACCTTCCCTCCCCTGCTCTCCTATTAGCTTTTTCTGCTATGCTGAGATAAATAATCTCCTTGCAGCCTGGACTCTAGGAAAAGAAAGAAAGAAAAAAAAGAAAGAAAAAAAAAACTTTAATTTTAAGTATATTACTTTTATAAATAAAACGTGATGGTAATATTTAAAAAAAACTGGGACATCCAGTGGCTACTACAAGTACATTTGATGCAGCAATATATCTGTACCAATCCAAATATATGCGCTGCACATCCACAGGGCATCCAGGGAGATTACTGCAAGAAGAGCTGATCAGAACCTCAGCACAGAAGCATTTTGCCCCTCAGCTTGTGACAGAAAGAGAGAACTTTTCATCTGTGAATCCAGAAGTGCTTCACAGATATTAATCAACCTTTGCATCACCCCTGAATGGTGGGTCAATATTGTTTCCCTGACTTGAGTCTCAAGAACGGAGCTACAACAGGTGACTACTAAACACCATGTGGTGTTTGAGTGTTGGGAAGACAATAAAACAAAGGCAGGAGAGCTACTGCAGCCCTCCTGTCCAATAAATGTGTATTAGAGATGCACATATTGGGGAACAGTTCAGCCACAGCATTAAAGCAAACATATCCTGGTGCAGCTGAGGATTTTGGTGTAACAGGGAGGAAGTGAGCGTGACTAATGTCCATTGTTTCTTAATATCTAACCTTGTTCTTCAAAGGCACCAAGAAGGTATATTGCTGGGCCATCCTGAGAGATGTGCAAGCCCTGACTGCAGCAATCAGTCATGGCTCTGCCATGCAAAGCCCTAAAACTCCTCTGAAGCATCAAACTAACATGTAAATATGTGGAGAACCACCTGGGGGTGGGAAAAGGAAAAAAAAAAAAAAAAAAAAAAGCGCCAACCACTAGCTTATCCATTCCCTTTACCACTCAAAATCGACCTGGGCTCAACAAAAGTTTTCTTTCCACTTTACTTTGTAGATTGAAGTGACTTCCAAACTTCCCACTTCTCCCTGGATCAAGAGAGGATTTTTATTAATATTGAGATAACATCTCGTGTACTAAATCAATGCTCAGACACCAAACGCACTCAGGCAAGGGTTCAGGAGAGAACTCGCAAGGTTAACAGCTGACAGCAGGCTGGAATGGCATGAAAGTTAATTCCTATTTGCAAAGCACGTTAGGGTCTCTTTAGAAAAAAAGGTTTTCTGTCTCCATTAAGAAACTTGGAAGCAAAGTACAACTGGTGAGTATTCAGTGTCCAGAGTGTAAAAATGCTTGAAACAACCTGTTCCTAATGCTGTCAGATCAGAAATATTTTCGAAGTAACAAGGCAACTGAGACTATATCATGGCTATCTGAGGGCAAAAATGGGACCAAGAAATCCTGCATGCTGATTCTTGATCAGAAAGCCTCGGTATAGTCAATAAGTCTCTTTAGGCTTTACCCATGCAAAAGCTCTCCAAATAAGAAGTCACGCACTAATCTAACTAGCACTGGGGTTTCCTCCCTTATTCATCAGTATAAAGGGCAATGCTAGGGAAAGAAAACAGTATGAGGGTGGGAAAAAGGCTCTGCAATTAAATCAGTTTCCTAAATCCCACTCCTTATCTCCCTTGTAGATTTACTATAACTAGTGAAGCAGAGAGGTGAATGTGGCTTATGATTTTATTCATTTAATTATTCAAAGGAGACCAGTAAATTATTTTAAAAGCATTTAGGGCCCCAGTCATTTCATCTCAAGGAGGGATTAATATTGAAGAGCCAGGTAGTATATTCAACACCTGCAAAGGCAGAACTTTTGATTTCCATTTGTACTTTGATTGCACTCCGAAACATCCTCCCATGCCCACTTCATGTAGGACATGTGGGACTTGCCACACTGGATGAATTCAGCAACTCATCTAACCCCAGATATTTGTCACTTCTGGAGCTAAGGAGTAACAGCTCCAGAGGAAAGCACAAGAAATGGGCAATTACCTAAGAAAAGCTTCTAATTAACATCCATTAATTAGATATTAGTTAGTGGCTGGTATAACATACCTTTAGACAGTCCTGTCAACTCCCCATGTGCAGGGTTTTTGAACTCTGCTAAGCTTTGCTAATGCCCTCCAGCAGCAAGTTCTTTGAACTGATTCACTATTGCTAAGGATAAGGTTTAGGACATGCACGTGCTGGGATTGCCCACCCCAAAACACATCCTAGGAGAGTCCTGATGAGATCATGTCTGGCATTTTGAAAGACAAAATTAAGGCAGAAAATGGAGACGATCAAAGGTGATATCAGTTAATACTAGCAACAGAGCAAGAGAGCCCAGCTCTCCCCAGCCACAGTCACTGGAACATGCTACATAAGAGGAGGAATCTTGTAATACAAATTTCCAGCAGAGTGATGACACCAAAAACAAAATGCAAAGAAAAATCAGATGCCAGCCCTATTTAAGCCAAATTTTAGGAAGGGATTTTTCATTTTGTTTTAAAGTGAGCAGTTGTAACTGCACAAGGAAAGGGAAGAAAAACTTCTGCATCCAGTTATTTAATCAGACTGCAAAATCATCCAGAACATTAATAAAGATGTTCATACAGGGATAGTTTAACCATACCTAGACAAATGCAAAATTCTGGAGTGAAGTCCCAAAAATTTTGGCTTAGTATTCATTCGTCTTTAAATACAATTTATTATACTGCCTTCTGGAGGAAACCTTGACAATCAGAAGCGCTGTTCTTCAGCTACAGAACACACACATCTTTTTTATAATATAAGTATTATATAATGTAGTCATGAGAACTCAGAGGAATTTCAGCCCCCTCTTCTCCTGTACCCACAGTCAGGGATTCACCATCCCCAAACAGATGGAGCCTTGTGGCCCCACAGCCATACCCATATGGTTGCTCCAGGGTGACTTCCAGCTCATATGGTGGATGGATGTGTCCTGCTTGGGCAGCAGGAACCAGAAATGTTAAGTAAAGCCATCTCTGTGTCTGAGCTCCCTGTGAAACCTGCTGTTAGTTCAGCTGTGTTGCAACGGAATGGTTTCAGAGAGTGGCAGAGAAACCAGCCTGTAGTCTGGATGGTGGAAGTGACTAGAGAGACAAGAGGAAGAAGAGAAATGAAAACTGTAAGAAGCCAAACTACCTCTTCCCAGGGCAGAGCTGCTCCACAGCTAGGATTACACAGGATCAGGGAACCTGATCAATCTAGACCAGAGTCAGTAATAAAATGGAAACCCCTTTAGCTGCAAAAGGTTATCATCTGTTCTGTTTGTGCATTCCAAGGGAAGCAGCCACAGATCAAGACAATCTCCTTTCTCGCTTTTGTTTTCAGTCTGTTCTTCTTCCCAGTGTCAGCAAGTTCTGTGTCGTTTGTAAGCCAAAAAGTGACAGCAGTTTGATCTTGGTTCACCAATATGTGCTTGCACTTGCACACAGGGCCTCCACACACTAATTCGTCCCATCAAAGAGCAGAACCTGAATCTGAGACAGTCCTGTCAGCACACCTCAAGGGGTTTGGGATTGTTAACAAGCCCAAGAGGCATTAAAAATAAATAAAAATGAAAAGGCACAGGCTGGTTTGGGGACCAAATAGTTATGGTAAAAAACACTGCTTAATAACATTTGTGCAAGTATTTTCCTTGAATCAGAGCTTGGGAGAAAAGCTCTATTTATTGGTGCATGAGGGAAGCCAGATAAAATTAAATGCACACCCAGGGATGGGATTGTGAAAAGTCTGTATTCTCCCTAATATAATGAAAAGCTGAGAAGTGTGACATGTTTGCAGATTATTTATTAACAGTAGGACAGAAGCTATTTTAGGCGCATGTCTTTAGACACCATTAACAGTAATTTACTCTCCAGAGTGCCCTTTCAGGAAACAGTAGGAACTAAGTAAACCCCATATATCATTCAGAGGCAGGAACAATTCTCATTGTTTCTTTCCTAAATCTATTTCCTTTCTCAGAACTTTGCCACCATATGGTCAACAAGGAAGCTGTGTAACAGGATCTGATAAGATTGAATTATATATTTTAGCAAGCTTCAGGAGCTGGGCCAAGGCATTTAAATACATCAGTTACTGAATTAGGACAAACCATTTGCCATCTTGTCAAATGGGAAAATGAAAAGGAAAGACTTCACATCTGATCTAATGTATGCAGGGCCTCACAGACATGACAGCAACAAAGGGGCAGAAGACAGGCATCCAGTTGTTCCTCATGTTTGTTTTTAAACAATTGATTCCTTCTTGGTTAACTTTTTAAACTTATTTTATTATTAATTATTTGTTAATCTTTATAAATTATTGTATTTTTTTTATTTTTATTGGGCTAACATGATGTAATATATAAGCAGGACTGAGAGAAGACAGGATGCTTTACTGTAGTCCATTACAGCACATTTTCCCTTTCTACTGCTCAAACAGCTGTATTCTCTCTGTCTATACATCTTGTGGTAGATTAAAGAAAAATCAAAATGAGAAATAACAAAAATAAAATCTCTCCCCACGCCCCCGAACTTATGCACTGACATTTGGGGTGTGGGTGTGCATGGCTGTGAAGAGGCACAGATGTTCTGAGTGCCACAGATTTTGATCTGGAAGCAAAATGGCTTCTGTCTCCAACCAGGCAGACAACTTGAATAGTGAACACGAAGCCCAGAGAAAAGCAGACTACTAGAACCTGCTGGGAAGTATTCTGTTCAGCAGGGCTAATAACGAGCAAAGACAGAATTCATGTTCTGGCCTTCTGTTCAGAGAGGACTCATTTGATTTCTCAAAATAGAACCTTAGTAGGATTTTGGTGGCCTTCCTGGCCTCTAGGGGTGAATTTCACCCAAGGAAAATGAACATCAGTTCCTACATACCACAGGATATGAAATAGTTTCTTTCATTTCTTTCTATCCCGGCTTCATATTCACACTATCCCTGTTTTGACCGGAGCCATTTGTATATTTTTCCAATATTATTGTCTAAATACACATGAAAACACATAGAAATTCAAGGCCATCTTAAAGCAGTAGAAAAGCATACAAGAATCCCATCCAACTGCTCCTTTGTATCACCTACAATTCAGCTGTGAAGTGATTTCTAATTTTGTCAGGAGATTAAGAAAATACTACAGACACTGCTGAGGTTTTGTAATGGGGAGCACTCCCACCCCGCACTACAGCACTCTAAAAGCCACTGCAAGTTTTCTTGGAGTCAGCAGGAAAAATCACTGGAGAGGCATGAAACCCCTAAACACCCAGGAGATCACAGCAGTAAATTAAAGGATAACTAGATTATGTCAAACTGATGGCATTTGCCCAGGAATAGCAACCCACACTGTTAGAAATTAAAACTGAAACCCTGTAAGCTACCTAACTGCTAATTGGTCTTGTCCTCACTTTGTCTCTGCTGGTCTCCCAAACACAAGTTTTTCCATTTCCATTTATCTGATGCTGATCTTTCCAGCCTCTAGTATCTTTTTTGCATAACCTGCAAAGCCAAACCATTTTGTTCCTGCTCTCAGCTCATTGGAAGAAGCTAAATTATAAAAGTAGATATCAGCTTTTCTAGCTGCAGCACTTCATATATGCACAAAGTCTCCCATAAAACCAGGACCTGCAAGGTGGTGCAGAAGCTGCTGGAGCTTCTTGCAGCTCCAGATCCAGGGCTGCTTTACACTTGCACACTTGCAGCCCATTTATTTTCCCCTGCAGAAGGACTTGTTTGGACACCCCACATAACAGGAAAACAGTGGCAGAGCCAATATGTAAGAAACATCCTGCACAGCTAGCCTGCAGTGAGCTGCTCCTGTAAGCAAACCCCAGTAACTTTACAAGGCGCTGCACATCTTGAAGACGTTCTCCTAATGTTGATTCACTTTATATAAGCAACGAGTATTCATTTAGACAAGAGCTGTTCAGGAGCCACACTCCTACTACCAATAAACTCAGGAGGTTAATTTACTTTTGCAGTGATTTTTAAGAAATTCAACTTCCCTTATTTAAAGTAAAAGGGAGAAAATAAATAAAACCACAGTCCAGATGGAAACAAAGTCTGTTCCTTCTTCATTAGCCAACCCACAGACAAGTTATAATTCACATCTCCCTTGAGTCTCATCATTATCTACATTTGGGAAGCAAGAATAAGGGCTAGGGAGTAATTGTGGGGTGGAGGGTGCAGCTGGCCAACAAATTATGTGCTTAATTTTTTGTGTGTCTGAAATTGTATCTGAAATAAATGAAAAACTTCTTGTGGTCCAAGTCATGGGATTCCTTAATCAACAGGATAGAGCTGGGCTTGCGAAACTGAAGTCCCTGGGGAAATGGCTTCACTACTGAAGGAAACAAGTGACTCAGAGCCCCGTCTGCAGGCACAGATCTTTTCTTAAACACTTTCATTGAAAGCAGTGATTGCCTATGCCCAGGAGCAGGAGCCCAGCCCACTGGTCTCAAAATCTCCTCTTATGCCATTCCAATAGCATCAGTGGGGTCATCAGCCATAGGCTTCAAGCTGACATTTGTGAAGCCTTGCATTTCTTCCTGGTCATATTAATCACTCTAGTCCACACATTTCTGGTAGAGAAAGCACCAGAGTTCAAAGATAGAGCATTATATTCTGCTCTTATGAATTGAGCTGCGCTCTAAAGTGCAATCAAAGGATGGGTCCCTTTAACAATTGAGCCAACCTTCTTAACAATTAGAACTGTTAAGGGCAGAATTGCATCTGATTTGCCTGATGAGTCTCATTTTTAATGCAATTAGGCAGCCAAGGTTTGACAGACTAGACTATCAGAGAGCCAAAGAGCCAAAGGGAATTTGCATATATTATAAAATAATTGAAATGGCAGGTTAAGGAAAGAACCAACCTGACCTAAGCCTTCACTCAAATAGAATTGTGTGAATAATTGATTTTCTACATTCCTGGCTGAACAGAAGAGGTAGAAGTAACAATAATCTGCAAGAATAGGTTTTCTTTTTCTAATCTGTAGAAAAAAAAATATATATACAATTTTAAATAAAAGGTCCATTTAAAACATCACACTTAAGCATTTCATTTAGACTCTATAAAGGCATAGCATTTGCAGCCAAAATAAGCCCACAAAATGAACATTATTAGGAGGGAAAACTTTGTGCTGAAAAATTTCACACATCTTTACTTTCAAGGAAAAAATAAAATCTTAAATGCTGTCAGTTTTTCATCAGCAGAAAAAGAACATCTGTTAGGACTATTGGTTTTCAGCATGTAGTAGTTTTAATGACACTCCTGTCAAGGAAGCATTATCAAGTGCAAGATTCCTAATTAATTCCAGAGCATTAGGAAACATTTGGAAATGCATCTTGTATAGCCAACAGCAGATACTAAAAACTTTTATCTCCCACGTTAGGTGAAAGAATCTCCCAGCTCTTGGCCACTCCTTCTGTGGAACTCCCTCTTTCATTCAGAAAGTTTGGAATTTGGAAATTCCTTCTGGAATGATAAATGTTGCAATTTTCAAGCATTACTAGTTGGAGGGGATAAAATCATTTTCCTCCTTGTGTTCATGCACAACTTTCAACTTTCCAAACTGCATCTTTCCTACTTAAATCTGTAACACAGGTCGCAAAAATATAAGCATGGATTCTGGCAATATTCCAACTCTAGTGAGAGCCAAAAAAAAAAAAAAAAAAAAAAAAAAAAACTACCAGAAGGGTTGGTTTTGCCTTTTTCCCCCCTCCCACAGAAAACCTGTTCTTGTACCTTTTTCAGAGCTGATGTCAACCAAATGTACAGAAGGGAAGCACCTGATCTTATGTGCAACACTTTGCTGGACCTGAGATTTTACATTTCACCTGCTCACTCACTGTTCCAGGACGTAAATAGTAGGCAAACCCAACTTCACCAGGCTGTTTCTACCTTAACCCTTGACTGGCTGCTGAAGCATATTTTATTTTGCCTATGCAATTTAACTCTTTGCAGAGGTCAGAGTAGCTCATACTATTAAATAATGCAGGCTAGACAATGCTGACTTCATAAAACTCACATGTCATTTTGTGTTGGAATTGATTTTCTTACTTGAGGGCCACTTTAGCTTGCAAATCAAGTGTTTTGTGTTGGTTGTTTCAAAAGAATGCTGCCATTGCCTGGGCTTCCTTCAGAAACAGAGATTGATGGGACCAGGCTTGAGTTGGGTCAGTGTCTAATGGCCTCCTCTCAGTGGCCTGAATTATTCATAAATGCTAGAGCACCTCATGTTTTTTGATTAACGTGTACAATAGAGGTTATTTCATAGCTGTAGTATTAAAGTACTACTTTCTTGCATTTTGCAGACTGGTTCTCTTTTTCTCCATCTTTCCCTTCCCAATTCCAAGATTGTAACTTACTTTGATGGTAGGTAGAGACTTTCTTAACATTAAGTCATCCCTAGGACAAGGAGAACCATCTAACTCATGTCACTTGGACTCCATTAACATTTATGTCTTCCCATTTTCTAACATATTTCATCCCAGGCTTCTTAAATAATGTCTCAAATGCATCTACCTGAACTATAATCTTGCTAAGATCACCAGAATCTTTAAATAACAGGTACACAAGCAAGATAAAGAATCCTTCCTCAGAGAAAAGATCCATAGGGTAGAGCTCCTTGTCTTTCCGCCCAGCTTTGCTACAGACTTCAGCATTGTAAGTGTGGAAAAACTTTGAATTTCTGCATAAATGGGCTTCTGAGCTACAGTATATCCCATCACAGATGAAGAGCCATCTTGCAGTCAGCAAGAGTCAGTCTTGTTACAGCTGATGCTTAAACGCCATGTTCTGTTCCACCCAGGTCTTTCTCACTGTTATACTAACTGCAAACCTCATTTAAAAAATAATAATAATAAAGAGAGACAGGGAGAATAGTAACGACTAAAACAAAATCAATGTTTAATCCTATTAATTATAACAATGACATTATTTAATTGGAAAAGGCAAATTACAGTACACAGAGGGAGGATTTATGATGCATTTTGATGATCAACACTGAACTCTTAGTTGATGGATCAATTAGGTATATAACTGCAGCCACTTAAATAGGTTTCTGCAGAGCTGATTCTTTGCAGCTAGTCTAAATTACCTAAGAAAATTTGACCAATTAAAGGGAATATACAATATACTATGCTCCAATAACAATGAAATATACGCTTGAGGGCTTTGCAGTTGTAAGACCATTAGCAATCTCTGAGCATTATAGAAAAATAACAATTTAACAAAACCCAGAAGGTTTGGATTAGGGCTTTGTTCACTAGCCACTAGTATTGATGTGGAAAATACTATTTTGGTCACTGCAGCCATCTTAGAAATTAATGAGATGAAAGCTAACCTAATGAAAAGGAACTAATATTTTAGTGTTTGACATCCTTGTAATTATACATACTAGCTATAAATTGTCTTTATTTTACAAATCAGATTCAGGGTTTTAAATTAAAAAAAAAAAAAAAAAAAAAAGTAAAAAGCACAGTGGGTAATTCTTTTCTAAAATGACAATTTATCTTCAGAGACAAAGTTTGACTTCTTAATAAAGTGTCCAGCTCAGTTAATAAAGTAGTAGTATGATGCTTTTGGACAACAACAGAGAAATAAAAGAACAGAATACTGAGATTAGACCTAAAATTAGAGTCTTTTCCCACCCTCTCCATTCTGTATGATCATTGAATGAACACTTCCCTTCCCCACTGTGTTAAAGCAACCATCCTGAGCTGAGCTGTGATGTCCTAATCCCTCTTCCCTGTCTGAGAGGGGAACGTTTCAGCTCCCTTACAGGCAGTATCTCCATTTCATTCACAAATCCAGAAAGATGGTCAACTGCCCACAGCTGGGGCTGCCCCAGAGTGCGGCAACAGAAAAGCCAGGAACATCTGTAAGCAGAGTTGCAAAGTCCTTTGGAAAGATGCAGAGTGGTGCTCTCAGCAGGAAAACGTGAACAAAGGTTGGGGTATAGTTAGAAAGAAGAAAATAGTCATTCAGAGAGGATGCCGAGAGCAGGCAAATTAAACTTTTCTGTAGGCTGAAATATAGCACTACTTTGAATGGCTGCAAACAAACCTCAAGCTAATTTTTATCTCTGCCAAGAGAAATCTTTTGAAATGCCTTCACCAACCCACCAGCCAGGTAAGCGAGGAGACTCCTTCACAAGCCCCAGGTTGAAGAACCTCATTAGCAATTCATATTTCAGCATTTCTAAGTTTCTGTTTACCATCCCTAGAGTTCACTCTCGATGCACTACACTAGCCCCATGAATTCATGAATAGATACAAAAGACTTATGGCCATCATTAGGATGCATTTCCCTCTACACAGACACTTCTTAAATGTCACTAATCTTTCTCTCACAGGTTTGCTGCAAAGAGCATCTAATTTCCTTTGGAAGTTTGGGAGCACAAAGTCCAATCAGAAATAGCATATTAAGTGTACATGCTTAAATTTCATGACATCCAAACATTTCTAGTGTCATTTATATTCCATTCCATCCTTGCAACCTTCTGGACTAACAAGGAAGAAGTCTGCCCTAACCAAGAGGGATGGAAAACACTGATTTCATTGACACTTTCCTTTTATAGAAGAAAGCATTTTTAAAAAAAAATGTATTAGTAAATTTATTTTACAGGTTGACCTATTTGGTATTTCAGTTCTGGAGATAAGTTCTTATTTTCATGTTAAATTTTCTTTAGCAATTTCACCTACATTCAATTTTCTGCTTAAGGGTTTATATGTGATGGGCTCAAGATATTGCCAAGCTAAGTACATTAAAGTTGATTTAAAATGTAAAGTGATGGATATATATTTTTGGAATTAGAAATGGTGTAATAAATTTATAAAAAGTAGAGGTGATCTATAAGGAAAAGATAAAAGCATGAAAGAGATATTCACAGAGTGAACACGAATAGTTTGCATAATGAAGCAAAGATGCCAAATGAGGAAAAGACACAAAATAAAATGAAAATGCAGAAAGATAGATGGTTAGGTCACAGAACACCCTGAGGGAAAGCAAAGCATTAATAAATAAATAAATAAATAAATAAATAAATAAATGTCAGTGTGAAAAGAGTAAAAAGAAAAAAAAAAAAATCTTGAGGAAGATCAGAAGGAATGCTCATAGATTGACAGAAAGGGGTCTCCCACCAGGCAAGGATGAGCTCATATATTAAAGGCTAAAAAAAAATATTCAGAAAGGTTCTGAAATTACCAGACACACCATAACAGTTAATGCAGCGAAATCTGGGAAATAGCAGGGGAAGATCATCACAAACGTGCAAAGGCGAGGGCAGAGCAGGCTCTGCTCAACGCAGAGACTGCATGGGGTGGAGGGGCAATAAGCTGAGGCGAGGAACAGCCATAAAAATCTGAACTGTGTCCTCAGAGATCAAGCTGTGCACTGCGAACAGGTTTTTTGGGTGCTCGAGGGGAATGGGAAAGGCGTGGATGTAAAATTGAGGCTTTTGGTTTCTGTGCAATACAGGGCGGGGGGGAAAGGAAGTCATCTTAAGGTTTATTGTCAGAATTGAAAGATTGCATACAACTGTCTCCAGCTAGAGGACAGTGAGGTCCAGGAGCTTTTATTTCTTCTTATCAGGCTCTTTTATGAATTGCAGATCACTGCTTGTATGCTTTCAGCACACAGCCAGTGTCTCGGTGCAAGAGGAAAACTGCACCACACTGCACCCTCCCTCCGCTGGGCAGGGATTTCCATGTCATCTATTATTCACATCACAGCTTGCTGCAGCTATTCCTGGAAGATCTCAAAAGAAAGAAATGTCCTACTGTCATGAAAAGGAAGGCAAGATGATTTCCCCATGCGAGGGGACAGGAAACCTGGAAGCCAGAAAGCCAGAGAGAGCCTCCTCCTCGTGCACACACCCTGTGTCTATCAGCAGCATAATCCAGGGGGCCGTGATACTCATATAAGTGACCCAGACTACAATAAGCATTTTAAAAACTCAGTATGGCATCAGATAGGAAGAATCATATAATTTCAAAGTATTAATCAAGTAGGACAAGAGACGAGATATTTTCTTTCCTTTTAGACACGCGTTTAGGTACAAGAAGACTCCTGTAGACATCTCTCCATAGAGATGACACATTAGCAATAAAACCACTGCCAGCCTTGTTCAGAAAGAAAAGCAAGTGCTGATGGCACTCATCAATCGGTGCTGACAGCAGTTTGCTTTAATTGATGTGGCGATGCAGTGATGTGATCACGGCTGCCCCCTCACCTCCCACTGCTGGTTGCTTCTGACCCTTTCTTCCCAGTTATGGCATATATCATGTGGAATTTAAAAAAGAAAAAAGAAACACGCATGAACACACACAGGCTGCATTTGTGTTTTGGATACACTTGAAAGCTCCCAAGGAATCCAGGCTCTGTGCTGCGAGGCACAGGCAAATTTAAAGAGGGGGCAAAAAAAAAAAAAAAAAAAAAAAAAAAAAAAAAACCCAAAAAAAAAAAAAAAAAAGCACTCTCTTTGGCTTACTTAGCTATGGGCTTTGTAAACTGCTAACAGGGCTATGTTCAGGTTCAGTAATTTGCCTGGCTTGAAAAAGGAAATGGAGCAGGGGTAGAAACTAAATCCAGGTGAGTCCTGGAGTTCCAATTTCATTTTACCTTTCAAAGGTGATTTCACACTTTGCTCTCCCTAGCACTGCCCGCACTCACCTTTCTCTGCATTCCCATTCTGCGCTTGGATTGACTCCATTTCTACTGAAGCAAAATTCCCTTTGGCTTTGACCTGAAGCAGGCATGAGCCTCTGCTTCTGACTTCAGAAGGAGGATTGCTTTAAATGCTGCTTTTGCATTTAAAAAGGCAAACGTGCAAGTACACAGAGAAGAGACAAGAGCATCACAGCACCACTGTATAAAAGTACTGCTGTCCCTGGGTTAGGGCTCTACACTGATCTACTACACAAGCCCTACACTGATCACACTTTAAATAGAAAAGAGGTGAAAGAGCACTGGGGGGAGGGAAAAAATAAATAAAAGCAACACAGGGAAATAACAACTCAGCTCCAGTGCAGGGCTTCCCACACCTGAGCTGCCACCAGCTGGGAAGCTCAGCCCTGGGCCATGCAGCTTCCCAGGTGCGAGCTAAATATGATGCCTTAATTGCCACTGCCAGAATCTCCCTCCTGCCATTGATTTGCAAGGCACGATTGACTGGTTCAGCAAAATAGCACCAACCTGCCTCGGCTCCCGTGTGCTCAGCTCCAGATTTAAGGAAGTAAATACTAAGCAGGTTCCTGGGGCTCTCCCCTTTTCTCTAATAAAATTTTTATGAAGGTAGAAATTGCCTGAGCTCTCATCCGTGGGATCCAGGTGGACTGACATGGGGGTTTCAGTAGGATGGGGAGAGCAAAGTCCTCCGGAGGTCAGCCATAGCCTGGGCTGAAGATAGAAGCAAGCTTTGCCCCAGGCACCAAAATAGAGCCCCTTTCCAAAAAGTGGGATGGGGCCTCCTGAGACGTACTGTGAGGTTCTTGCACAATTAAAAATAACAATCCAAGGCATCTACAAAGCCTGATAGAGGACACAATACTTAGTCCCCCACAGAATAAATGCTTCCCCCCACATACAATATTTTCATTATCTCAGCAATCACTCACAGCACAGGATCTGATATTTGAAATCAGGAACACGACACAAGTTTACCGACTCATTCACACAATTACTACTCATTCAATCTTGATGACTGTAGTGGGGACTTGTGATTAAGCCAGCCTGCCCTGCAATTTCCATGGACTTTCTTCCGTGCTTTGAATATCAGAGGGCAAATATCCCAAACTCAATACTGCCACTTTTCTCAGTCCAGTTCCTTTGCTCGGTGTGCAGCAGCCTCAGCAATCCCAATTAGCCCATTACTGGAAGCAGCTTCATTTCATTCCCCATGAACTGCACGTTTATTAACATCCACCAGGTTAACTAGGTAAATCACATCTCTGGTCAGTCCGTAACCTACTGGATGCTTTCAATGTCTTTCTCCATGCATCTCACAACACACATGCGTTCAGTTTAATTAACAGGGAAGAACTGCATGTTTCAGTTAATTTTCACTTTTCTTGCCTGTTTCACCCCCTTCCAATCTCAGGAGAAAGTGGCTTAAGAAAGAAGTAAAAGGAAAGTCTTCCCTTTGAATACCACCAAGCATCTCCTGGTTTGTAGCCCACACTACGCATATTTTCCACAGAATTAGGATAGAAAGAAAACAATCAATACTTTTATGCCAGACATCACACAGCTGGTAACAAATCACCCCTATTTCATATACTTCACAAGCAGCTATTTCACACCCAAGGCTTTACAGCAGAGTTCGCAATGCCTTCTGCTCCCTGAAAACTTAATACGGATCTATGCTCAACAATGCAGAAAACACTCAGAGCTGAAAAAGCTTAATGCTGAAATCCCAGACAAATGGGGGTGTGATTCTTCAAGAGAAATAAAAACTTGGTCTTGTGTTTTTCTCAGCTCCTTACTGTTTTTCCCCTCCCTACACCCATGTTCTGGGTGCAAGGCATCCTGCAGCCTCTGCACTTCAAACCAGAGCAGTTGAAGACAAGGACAGAGGAGACGTCTCCTGACAGTGCCCTGGAGCATCTCTAATGAGAAGAGCAGCATTAGCATGGGCAGGCTGTGCCGAGCAGGACACGGGGCATTTGCTGATGTCCTTGAGCAGCCGATCTCGGCTGTGCTCAATCAAAAG
Source organism: Aythya fuligula (assembly GCF_009819795.1). NCBI lineage: Eukaryota > Metazoa > Chordata > Aves > Anseriformes > Anatidae > Aythya > Aythya fuligula. The sequence goes on along the minus strand of NC_045569.1, from coordinate 15,781,515 downwards.
GCTCCACAGGATTGTTACATGGTGCTTTAATGACATTTATTATGACAGCTGAGCAAAAGCTATGTTTTTATGAAGTAATTACTCATTGCCAGAGGAGTCAGCTTATTGAGCCTATCTGCAATTAAGTTCAGATGCATGTGACAAATGCTGTAGTTTCTTATCCCCAGCCTCTTCCCAAATGGGCCCTTGCTACCACCAAAGCTGTGCTTCAGCTGAATGCCTAGAAAGCTTCAACAGGATAATCTCTTTAAAAGTATAAAGCAAACACATTATGAAATAACTAAATGAACTGAAAATTATCTTCCTGGCCACGTGTATTTGGTACTTAAACTAGTCATAACTTTCCTGCAGCAAATCCTGTAGTTATTGTTTTATTGTGACCCAGAGAAAAATTAAGCTTGAGTTTTACAACCGGAGATGTTCCCTCTTCACTACGTACAAGGTAGCTCTTCGGTTGGTCTTTTCAATTCCCTGCTCTGCATTTGTATCAGGTCAAACCCCACGGCTGGTCTCCCACCACTCTCCCTAAAATCACACCTGTGTTTGATTCCAAGGACTTCACAGGCCAGTCATTTCATTTAGCACCAGTTTGAAAGAACAAAATGCCCTCAGGTGGACCAGCTCCTATCACCAGCCATGGCACCAGGGCCATCTATGCCATTTCTATTTCAAAGAAAAAGCTTGCAGGATTATTTTCCCTATCAGCTTTCCCTTCTACCAGGTAAATCGTGTAGCCTATCAAAGCCATTTCTGTGATCTCTCTTAACAAAGCATTTGAAGGCGATATCAAAGAATTGCTGCTGGTGTTACACATATTACAGTAAGCCCCTGATAGCAGATGTTAATGCATTTTATGATTGGGAATGTTGTCTCAAGATAAAAACAGGCAGTCTGCAGGAATCAGCAAAAACCCACTTAATTTCACACATGTATAGCCACTGACGTGTGTGCAATGAGATTAGGCGATGCCCTTGTCGGCAAACTTATCATAACTTTCTCCAAATAGCAAATCCGTAATTAGTTTATACTGTGGCTTTGCAGAGGGTAAGCATGGCTGAGGAAGAGCAAACAGTAGCTGATTTCACAGGAACATGCTTGCTTAGCACAGGCTTAGCCATTATAAGAAAATAAATACTGCGTAAAAAAGCACTCAGATGGAAAGCCTTGTATGTTCTGTTTCAGCAAAGTTTGCAGATTTACCCAGAAACTTCTCAAAGCCACAGCATCTTAATGAACTGGGGATAAACTACAATGTTACAGGGGTCCTCTCTTAATCTAGATGCTATTCTGTTCACAAATCTGTTGAATTTACCGCTTGCTGGTCAGTTTACAACTCCAGTGGTGTGTTTCCTCAAGCGAGCTCACATTGCTCACAGCTGGATGAACAACAGAAAAATAGGTACAGCATCCTACATCTGAGGAAGCTATGTCAAGGGGCTGAGGAATAGTGCAGAAAAGAAAGGCTGAGCCTATTTCTGGAGACAGTAAAGTGTCCACATTAATGGGAAAAAAACATCTTCTGGTACCTTCTAGATGCCAACAAGCCTGGGGAGGGAACTTGAAGACAGATGGATGCTTACAATGCATTCAAGTGCTTTGATTGTGTTTTCCTCAAGGAGAACTCCCCGGAGAGAAGAGATGAAGGGGATGGGACTCTTCTGAGCCAACAAGGTCAGGGAGCTCTGCTGGCCATCATGGGACTGAGGGATCAGAGCAGGGCCAAGACCCCCAGTAACCAGAAGGCAAACGAAGGCAGTGGGGAGATCGTACATTTGTTTACACTGGTTAAGTCCTACATAACGCTCACGCCACTAGCTGTGTTAGGAGAAAAATATGTTTTGCTCTTGATGCAGAAAGAAAGGGATGAAACTCCAGTTATGCATATTCATTTAAATAGTGAATATCATTGTGAGTAATTTGCCACACATTCAAGTGTGGCAAATTTGTCCTTCAACATCAAAAAAAAAAAAATCAGTTCAAAAAAGCCAGTCACCTTCATTCTGCCACTTTCAGTAGCTTTGGTTCATATAAATCAGATAAGTAGCTTATAAATTCCTTATCGATTCCCTGGATTTTCATCTTGAATCTCATTCCCTTTTGTCTTCCGCTGTTTAAAGGCACACAGGGCACTATTAATAACAGACAGAAAAGGGAACGTGGAAGCTGTAGCTGGGCCATTTACAATTTCACACAGAGTAGCAAGGAGAAGGTACATCAGGAGGGTTTGAAAAAATAAAAATAAAATAAATCTGAGATTCAATATCCCCTTCCAAATCCAGTGGTTTTTTTTTTTTCCATAATGTGCTACAAAGAGCATGAGAAAGTGCACTAGCAGTACAGTACCCAGGATGAAGAATTAGGCCTAGATGGCAGTAAGTGGCAGTTTTTGTGAAGAATGATAAATTTTGAAAGTATACTCCTATGGATGTAGCCAGAAACAAACTGAAGGTGACTATACACAAACAGCGGGAAAGTACAGGATAATGCTGCCACAAACTCATTGGGTAAATCCCAGACTTATCCACCCAGGAGTTTATAGTAAATATAGTAAATTTGATTATCAAAAGAAAATTATCTTTTTTTGTTTGTTTGTTTATTTGTTGATTGTGAAAAAAAAAAAAAAAAAAAAAAAAAAGTGCACTATGTCTTTTCATAAAGGCTTTCTATCTTTTTTAGAACCAAACACTATTTGGGCCAAAACTGCTGCTCAAGATCATGAGCAAAACCTTCAGCTGATTCCAATAAGAAGTTTGTTTAAAAACCAGTCAGACTGGGATTCACGACATGTTTTTAGTAGTTCTGGAGATTACTTATGTGACAGTTTTAGCATAGTGTTTGAGAGGACTTTACATCTGTCATTTTTATCCTCTAAAAACAATGTTTTTTAAGAACAATAATGTGTTCCTGCACATCCACAGAATTTAAAAGACAGCAAGGCTAGTGAAAGAAAAAAAGTGGCATGCACGCTTACACTTTTGATTATATTTTAAGTACTATGGTAATAAACAGAGCTCAACTGCAAGATACTGACTAGGATAATCTTAACATATTGTCTATACACACATCTCTCAAGTAATGAATCTCTGGAGTAACTTAACTTTTTTGTTATTACTATTGCAAGCTATACTGCTAAGCACCACGGGAAAAAATATGTAAATCAGAAGCAAATGTGCCAGTTAAAAGCTGCTAGGCTGAACTAATGAGTGTGATACAGCAACTGTACAGCTAAGTCTTGAGTTTTTCAAAGAGCTAATTAAGACTACCTAATTATCCCAATGAGTAAGAGTATTACCCCCTTGGATGGCTAGGAGTAATTAAGTTAAGGCAATTTTCAAAAGAAATATAAGCTTTGAATGGGGCATTTTGAGATATATTGAAGATTGTTTTGCCATTCAGATTTCAGGAGAGGTTAAAAAAAATGCAGCTGGTGACAGAAAAAGTCCCAAAGCATTTCTTTGAAAATACCTGACATGCAAAGAAGATGCTCCAGCTGGGGGAATTTCAGGAATAAAAGGACACAGAGAGATGGTGATGGAGGTTTCATAAATACCACCTCAGCAGGTATCCAAACACTGCAACTGGAGCGTTCAAAACAGTCATGAAGGAGCAGGAAATGCCATGGGGTGTTTGAATAAAGGTGTAGTCTAAAGGAACAGTTCTACTGTGGAAATTGAAGTCTGCGTTTGTACGGACCTCACTTAAAGCAACCGGGTCCCACCTCTATCATGGGCAGGGAAGAAAGCATCACAAATTCAAAGCATACAAGTTATCATAGGTTAAACATTCATAATTATAATACAGAGCCCATTCTCTCTCCTATGACATCTGCAGAGGGACTTTGAAGCCCTTCAGGAGTAGTAAAAGATTTGAAATATACGGAGAATATCTTAAAATAACAAGTTCTTACAAAAGCTGCAAAACCCACAAAAAGACTCACCCTAGGTCACACTGTAGCACAGAGCTGAGCAGGGAATCCAGCATGCCAAGCTGCCACTATCACCAAGCAATCATCCTTCCTCACTGCCCTACAAACTCCTCTTCCTCACTCAGAGTTGCTTTTTTACTTCATTCCTCACCCTGCTGCTAGCCCAGTCCATTGCCATTTGTATGGCAGAGAGTAACACGAGCCAAAAAGTCTCATCACGCCAAAAGAGGCCTTTAGGAGAGGGGGTGCCTCCTTCCCTAAAGCAGAGAACTTCAAAGATGAATGTGGCAGAGGTAAATGGCAGCTCCTCCCCTTGACCCCATAAATAGCCTCTCAGTCTGTAACCCTCACCCCTGCCATGATCCCAGCTCTCCTGAGCCATCAGGCTGATTCTCCAGGTGCTCTGAGCTGCTCTAAGAGGAGGTTTTGCTTAGCCTTGGACATCACTGTGAATGCTTCAGAGAACCTTTTCCATACTTGCCAGCTCCCTCTGTGCCCAATCTGAGAGCTGGTGTAGGAGGTTGCCACGTTGCCATAACACAGATCGAGCATTTTCTAAAAGTGATTAGGTCAATGGTGGGGCCAGTAACTAATTATTGGATATTTCAGGCTTACTTGGTATAGGGAAAAGATATAGTAGGGCAATTCTCACAGGAGGAAAAGGGTTAAAATAGAAGATAGAGATTGGGAGACACTCTGAAAAAAATAAAACAAAATAAAAAATAAAAATAAAACACAAACAGACCCTTCCCCTGATTTTAGCCACGGGCTGTGGGGAGCCCAGCACAGCTGCTGATGGCAGCATGAACACATGGACCTGCACAAACGACTTCTATTTGATCTGCTTACAGGCCGTACATGTTCCTTCCCAGGACCTTCTCGTTTTGGCGTGTTACCCCACAGCTCTGTTGAAATCTGACAGCAAGGGAAGTTCCATGCCACATATCCAGCTCTGTCACAAGCACTGGGTGCACACCCGTCCTTCATGCCGAAACCCAGAGCTGGCTGGGGCACACCAGCTTCGTACCCTGGTGCTAAGGCAGAGATTGTCACAGCAACCAACAGCATGAAAATCCTAGGTCCTGCCGTAGAAAGGAAAAACACACACATGCTTGCTGTGTAAGCTGGCTGAAGATCCACGGCCAGCAATTGCTTTTATTTTCGCATGCTGCAGCAGACTCCAGAAGGTCTGTTTTTAGGGCAAGCCCAGGATATTAAAAATAAAAGAATCAGCTGGCCAGAAGGAATGAAATCCAATGATACCCCCTTCTTATCACTTGCCTTTATCCACAACAAACAAATGAGTCTGTCTGAGAGGAAAGAAACTCAATCAGCAGCCCTGCACCAACAAGCATGGCTTGCATATTTTATTCTTCCAGTCATCTTATCAGCAAAGCCTGGGTGTCCAGCCAGTGCAATGCTCATAATTGTTTTCATCCCCTTGAAAACAAGCTAGAAGCAGAATTAAATTGATTTGTGAGCCATGTTTACCCTTTTTCTCTCCACCAAGCAGACAACCAATTAATGACATTAAAGATTAATTAACATGGAGGCCTGCATGCTACCTGCCGGGCTGACGATTACATTTGGTGTTGTACGTTCTTTGCTTGGAAGGGCAAGTACCTACAGTGTCACCTCAAGCTCCTGCTGTGAATGTCTAGAGTACAGCAAAACGCAAAACCACAGAATACGGCTTAAAAAAAAAAAAAAAAAAAAAAAAAAAAAAAAAAAAAAAGAGAGAGAGAGAGAGAGAAAGAAAAAAAGTGGGGTTACTGGGATTTTTACAGCTATTTGTTAGCACCTCGTTTGCAGGGAACGGTGCAGGATGCTCCATTTGGCCTAAAATGGAGTGGAAACGTAGCCAGAAGAGTTGGGTGTGTTTGTGTAAGTTGGAAGGAGGGAGAAAGTATATATTAGGCATTTCTCACACACACATACCCCACACCTGCTCTTGACAGCTTGTTCCATGTTTTGTATCAAATGTATAAATAACATATATACATTTTACACATAAACGGAGCAACTCACGTCCTGCCAACTCTCCCCTCTCTCCTTAGACACAGACACAAAAGCACAGACAGAGCTGCAAATCCATGTGCACGTGGACATATAGGCACCTACTTAGCATTTAAATCCTTCCCAACCTACAAAACAAACCCTTCTTCTCCCCTGAGGTAATAAGTCTGTTAATTATATTTTTTGCCCTATTTTTTCATTTATTTTTATCCTTCCCCCCCCAGTACTCACAAAAAGCTTTTTTTTTTTTTTTTTTTTTATTGCCACTTTTTGCAATTGAGAGGCATTAAGGACATCTTGCTCAATTTCTTGTAAAGTATCAAAGGGACTGCAAACAAAATAGGATCACATCTTGTGCTCCAGATTTTGTACGCTGGCCTTATTCATTCTAATAGGTTGCAATGGGAATCTTCTTTCTCACTTCCTTCATGCTGTAACCCAGTCCACACTTGCCCAGAGCTGTTGCCCTGTGCAAACTAATCTCAAAATACTTCTTTTTAAGAGGGTGACCAGTCTTTGGCTCACAGTTGGGCCCACTGCAGCTGTTTGGCAGAGCCACCGCAGAGAGGGGAGCAGGAGCGATTAGGAAACAACGAGGAGGGGCACAGGAATTCGGGACAGGATATGAAAGGGCTGAGCAGCACAGCCAAGGGCCTGGTGACTCACTGCGAGTCAGCAGCAGGTGATTTGGAAGCTGGGAACCAAGAAAGCCAGCTCGATCTGCTGCTGCAGATGATCCTACTGCTGGGACTCACCATCCCCACAGCATCCTACGCAGCTCTGACCCTGGGCCCACATCTTCATTCCTGCTTTCTCTTTCCCCACTCTCCTGCTTGTCTTTTGCTTCCCCCTGAAGCCTGCCTTACCCCAGGTTCTGCCCGGAGATGTGCCACCCTTACAATTTCAGTCTCCCCTGCTACAGGGCACATCCCATTTCCTTCCCCTCTCTCCTTCAGCAAAGCCTGGAGATTGCAGCAAACTCCAGAGCACACTTTGTATGCCTCAAAAGTCAGGGTGAGGAATTAGCAATATATTGCTCTTCTGGAGCAGAAGCAGCTCTTGGAGGTGCTCACTCAGAGGGTTATGACCCACATACCCAGAGAAGCACCCTCACCCCAAAAAACCTCCAAGTCCTTGTGTTTCCCTCACTGCCCACAGGACATAGGCATTGGCACAGCTGCATGCCATCACCACCACCTCCCCCTGTTCCCTGGCTGTAACATGGAGGAGCCGTGCACGCTTCCTATCCTCTCTTTGCATTCATGAGACAGAGAATGATTGCTGTTAATTATCACCAACTTTGTGTTCGTTTCTGAGGCCTCTTTCAGTTTTGATAAGAATCTCCCGCTGCCGAGCTGAATAGTGAGGGTCACCCAGGCCAGAGGAACCTTTATCGCTTTCTCTCCCTTCTCCAGGGAGATAATAACAGCCAAGATTCTAGTTTAAGCTTATTAAAGTGCCCAGTTATCTGTTTCAGCATGGATAATTTAATCAGACGAGTTAAATATTTATGAGGCTGCATTTTATTGTCGACAAAAGATAAAAACGTGCTTTAAGTGCTATTCAGAATAAGAATTATAATGATGATTAAAAAAGCCATTGGTAATGACATTCGATATTATTATTGTTAGCTCCTAGGATTACTGAACCATCACAGAGGGCTGCAAATAAGAGACCAGAAATTGGAACTGAACCATGCTTTCTACCTCTGTAGATCTAATGAAGATCCAAGGTTCAGCAGATCATCTAGGCTGCATCCAGCCCAAAATTATCTCATACACACACAGAGGATGGAGTCAGACCAACAGAGGGAGATTCATTTCAGTCCCTCTTACCATCTTTTACAGACAAAAAAAAAAAAAAAAAAAAAGAGCATGTGGCTCTGTAAATAAAAAAGGAGCTGCACACAGGTGACCAGCATGCTTGCGGTTTGCAAGTCCCTGGTGCTGAAGTGCAAATCTGAAAGGAGGATTCAGCCACACTTGCAACACCTCATGCACCTTGCAAAGCAGCCAGCCAGCAAAAGGCCAGTTATGCATACTTCTGAACAAGGAATCAGTTCATTTTCCCCCTGGATCAGCACGAAGGTATATTTAGCACAAGGTTCTCTGTTACAGATGAAGCCTGTGCCTTTCCTAAAGCGAACAGCTTTGCTCCTGGAGGTGTGGGGACTTGGGAGTTTCTGCCAGAAGAGGCCTTGATTCAGCAAGGTGTTTACATACAGGGCTAACATTTAGCACATGGAGTATAATCCTGGATTTACAGTTAGGACAGTGCTAAAATACATTATTTATCCAAAGTCAGAATTTCTAAACTCAACATTCTTCTTAGAGCAGAGAAAAAAAAAGCGGGGGGGGGGGAAGAGGGGAGGGGAACCTGCTTTATACTTCACCAGATTTTAATTTTTCCTAATCTTTATGTGCATTAAAGCTCAAACAAAGGCATATAAACCATGCATGCAGCAACAGTAAGGCTGTAAGAATTACAGTAAGTAATACAGCATATCAATTACATTTGTTCTGCCTCAGGTAACTTAAACATTTTAAAAATATATTCATTTCCTTCCCCATGTTCAAATTCTACTGTGTCAGTATTTTATTTATGAGTGCCAGCTATATATGTAGGCAACAAAATACATATTTTATTTATTATATACAAATAGGCAGCAAATCTAAATTAACTGGTGGCAAAGCTTTTATTTTAGGAATTTTTGATATTTGAGCTCTTATTAATGTTACATTGATGCCATTTATCTTCTTAGCAGATACTTCATGTGTTTGGAAGTGAGACATAAGAGGAAAATGGATATTAATACTGCTACCATTATTTCTACCCTCCCTACCAAAACTGACAGCTACCGCTTCCACTACAGTAGAAAAGATGATAAAAACATCTGAAAACATCCTTTTGTTTATCCCCTTTTCATTGTTTTTTCATGAGATGGAACAATACATATTTTCAAAAAATTTTAGTAATTCTTCTAGCTGTTTTTTTGGCTTTGGTTAGGATTTGGGAGGGTGGGGATACTTGGCGTTAATTTGTTTGACAACATAATTTCATTAAACACTTAGCACAAAAGGCATTACACCTTCTTGCTCTCCTCTCTCTCTCTCTCCCTCTCAAAAACAACCCAGATACCTCATCCCGCCTGTCACACGCAGCACCAGGTGTCCCATGAATAATTACACAGCGTGTCTGAGGCTGAGCCTGGAGGAACTTTTAATTCTTCAGAGGTGGAAAGGAAAATTCTGCTGTCTTGGTGATCATGTGAGGAATCTACTTTCAAGAAGTGAAAATATATATATCGTTTTTAAAGATTTAAAAGCTTTGACTCATTTTCTAATCAATCATCTTCATTAACAAGTGTCTTTAAAATGCTGCCACCACAGAAAAAATTTCAACCTGTCAAGGGCTTTCTTTCCTTCCTCCCTCCTGCACCCAATTAGGGTTTCTCCTGTGGTTATTCCACTATCTGCAGCAGGCTGAGCCTTTCTCAGAGATATCCCTCCCTGCAGAGAACAGCCATTTACCTGCAGCTCTAAGTCACTAACCCACAACAGCTCCTGTTGAGAGCTAGGAAAGCCTTTCTGGAGGCAGAAGCAGGAAGAACACAGCCCATCAACCCCATTCTGCTCTCACATTTACAGGGATAAAGTTGTACAAAAAAATATTGTCCAAAGAGCTTACTTGAAATAAACCAAACTGCACATGACTGATTGATCCAACTACCAATAAATAGAGGATAACACCTCCCATAAACAGAAAAATGAGTTAATGAATTGCATGCAGCTGGAATCAAGTCCCAACAAGTACTTTCGTAAGTATGAGCTAAGGCAAATCAGAGGAGCATTTTCAGTGTAAATTCATTTAAAGCTGTGTTCTGAGACTGCTGCTTTGCTTGCTTATTTTCAGTGTGGTTCTTGATCCCTTAGCAGATGCCACTGATGTGCTGGAAAAAAACACAAGATAACTGGTAAAGCATTTCTGAGCAGTTAAAACTCACAGAAGTTTTTGAAACTCTGTTCCACCAGCTGTCCCTTCTCCCTCTCAGTCAGATTATTTGGTCAAAGTGTTGAATTAATTAAGAAGAATTCATCATCATTTCCACTTCAATATTCTCAATGAGTCTCTCAAACCTGGCAAAACAATGTAATTTGCTCCAAAGCCTCACGAGCATTCCCTTGAACCCAACGAGGCTCATGCAGCCTTTCCTCCAATGCCCTCCCAAAATTTTGCCCCAGCCTGATTGTTTGTGATCACCATTTCCATTTCATAAATAAGGAGAGAGATGCCAAAGGACAAATTATCCTTTTCCTGGCTATTCCCAACACAGATAGAGAGCAAAGCCAGCCCTTCCATTTATCCCAACTACACCAGAGTCACTGTCCATCCCAAGTCAGAACACTTCACGTGTTCTTGCACAACCAGTGTGATTTCCCCCACTAAGCAACGCTCTGCAAGAAGTGATGCTGATGCAATGCTGCTGAAAGGTCTGACCTAATATTTCCTCTACCATCACTGAGATACTTGCTTCTGGGTAGGGAAAAGAAGAGGAGAAGGCAAAGATAAAGTTGACTGACTGCTTTGTAGGCATGTTGCAAAACTATATATGTAGCGTGTGTTATAAGCAGCGAATGAATCCTTCCTCTCCCAGCTATCGTTTACGAGGTACAGAGCACTAAGACCACTGCCCTTATGCATAATGCAGATGAAGAATACATAGGAAAGATCTGTTTTTGTCTTCTTTGTTACCCCCCTCCCCCCCCCAAAGACAAGATGTCAGCTAGATAATTTATTAGAAAATATCACTGTAGTGCAATATGGTACACGCTATCCTTTGGGGGTAGAAAATCAAATATTCGGTTGTCACTGGAAGGGCTGATTTAATTGGTACATACAGCATTTCACCCTATTGCTTAAAATAACTACGTGGGCTCAGATTTCCATTGTAAGAACAGGTAGGTTTTAATTCAGATAACTGGGAGCAAGCACCAGGCTGGCATATGATGGTTCGCATGCTCCAGAGCCCAACCACCCCAAATACAGGCACTCACACAGTCAATGAAACACCAGGACCAGCTCTCATGACCACCAGCACCTGTTTTTTGGGATCCCTCCCAAAATCGGTACTTCCAACCAGCTGGCAAGTGTAAAGCACTGAGAAATTCCTCCTTGGCCAAGGAAAGGGCAGCAGTAGGCCATGCTCCTGAAACCTGAGCTGTGGGTTAAATCCAACGAGAGATTTTGAGACCTAGCAGGACCTCCCACAAGCACCATTTGCTCTAGCCCAGCAGGGAATTCTGGTCTTGGTGGGCAGACGTTGTCTTTTTTTATTTTTAAGGAGTTATTTATTAATTTCCCAGAGGGTTATATCATCCAGCAATACATACAGAAGGCAGAGAAATGCGACTGAAAGCAAAGATTATGTTTTAAAAAGTGACTGGACCTTGCAGAGCAGAGCTCTCCCCATAACTCAGCAGTACCCAGCCATAGGAAGCACCAAGAGGCAACAGGTTCAGCATTTATTCTTGCAAAGATTTCCTAACTCCCCTTGCCCAGGGGAAAGAGGGATGGAGGGAGGAAACTGCAGAAAGGATTTTTATGAGCAGGTGTCTCCCTACCAGAAGGATGGGACTGAAATGGAAAACCTCGTTCCCTTATCCAGCCTTTGGACAGACACGCAGTAACATAGGCTTCACCTGTGCTTGCTGGGATAGAGGGAGTGGAGGAACCAGTGCTCTGATTTGGCCTCAGACTCAGGGATTTGTTTCCTTACAGCCAAGCAGCAAGAGAACAGCTAGCCAAAGTAATGTCTGTAACACTTGCAAACGAGCATTTCAGTAATTGAAACTAATTCGCAAGTTTCTGACAAAATCAGTAAGTTGTTTTGATTGTGAAAATATAAGTATTAAAAAAGGACAAGTAGAAACCAGAAATATTTTGATTTTTTTAATTTTCAGATGGAAGTAACATTCATGTTATGCTTCGTGCTTAAAAAACATAAAGACCCCAAATATTTCATTTCCCATTTGCAAAATTTTAACATTTATTTAAAAACATTGTAAGGAGTTTTGACTTGAGGGAGAAAAACAAAAACAAATGCATCCCCTAGCAACTCACAATTAAATGTGCTGCCAGTTTGCAATTTAGCCAGCGACCTTGAAAATCATAACTCTAATCTAGGGTCTGTCCGTCTGTCTCTCCTCTAAGTGACAGCCAATGAATGTGATATGCATCCTGGCAGAGAGTTAGAACTGTGTCCTTCTGATACTACAGCTTTTACAGGCATTTCTTATGCAAACTCCCATTCTTAGGCTTCTCTGGGTTGTAATTTTTCTGACAATGTTGTTCCAAACTCATTCTGTAACAAAGCTCCAGTATCTCACCATTGCAGTGTGTTGGAGAGGGAAACCCAGCTGCATTTTTTTTTTAGCAGTCACTTTCCAGGCCACATCTGTCCTGCTAATGAATAGTGACATCAAAAACACATAAATTATACTGTAGGCTGAGGATAATTAAATTGAGCAGGTTGAAAAAAAAATAAACTATATCAACTAAATCCCAATTTGCAAACTATTATGTGCAGTCTTCGAGGTTTCGGCAGAACAATGGATACGGGGGGATTATAGCAAGGTTTAAATTTCGTAGGGATGATTTGATATTCTATCTGTGTTCTGAGCAAGTCATGTTGCATCAGATCAAATCCCAATTTCATTCTGTTGTGTAAAAAAATCTATTGTTACCACTCTTTCCTCTACTTCTTCATTATGGGGATGTAATTTATCGAAGTGCCCCGGAGAGTTTGCAGCACAGAATGGCTGTAGCATTATATATTTCCAATAGCTCCTTTGTTGCAGAGCACTAGTGGTTAATAGGAAGATAATGAAAATATGGAAATTAAATTAGGTTGGTGCCAGGACTGAAAGAATACTTTCTTTAACTTGCAATACTACAAGGTTATGAGCAAAATAATAAATAAAATAAATAAATAAATAAATAAATAAATATGATTGTTACATTGTTGAAGGGAAGCTGGTAGGGTGGGGATTTCTCCCTTTTTCTGGGCTTGGAAAGAAATCAAGTGTTTTTCATGTCACTTTCTGATGGTAGGAATCTAGATTTTGGAGAGCATGTGAAAAAAGGTTTAGTTAAACTGTATGATGGGAAAAGGAGAGATATTTATCAGTGACACTCCAGGGAGGGAAACCAAAGTTGGAGTGATTAAGAAAAAAATGTGTGGACAATTCTAAAATCCCAGCAAGATTTATTACTGCTGTGAAATAAAATTTCTAAATTAGGGCAAAGTCCTTTTTGGCTTTTTCAGACTCTGCCTAATTATCCCAGGGAATTCAAATCTCACCATCAGTGCAAGAAACTGAGAGAGCACAACTGAGAAGAAACTTTGCAACAACATACGGAGCCTTATTTCTGGGTGTGAGCAGCAGCGAAGGAGAGGGCAAATGCCCTCTCCTGGGGAAGGAACCAGATCACCAGTAATCCCTACTGCTCAATTCCACAGCTCTTGGGTGCAGTCCTACACTCAGTACAACCCTCTCCTCTGGGTCAGGGCAGAGCACCGTGCCAATGCACTGCCAGCAATTCCAGCAGATGCACTGACACCTGAACAAGTCTGCTTCACCTCATGGCAATGGCCTGACTTGTCTAGTCCATCACTAACCACTGAAAGTAGAAGCCAGCATGAGTCAAGGCAATTCAGACGCTGCATTGAAGCTTCGTGATGCAGATTAAAACAAGTAAAGAAAAAGAAAAAAGAAAAAAAAAAAAAAAAGGGGGGGGGCAGAAAAAACACACACTGCTGTGAGTATCTGCAGTTGCTGCCACAGGCTACCTGCAGGCAGCTTGCAGATCATGGCTGGAATAGCATTGCCCAGTGCTGTACTTATCTGTATTTATAGTAATCACACGTAGTCATAAATTTTATATAGCCAGACATTATAAATACACCCAGATTTCTAAAGCTGGAACAGAGACTATTCAAACAACTGCCTTGCAAACAGTTCTTTCTGTAGAGTTTCAAAAAAATAAGAAATGTACAATATTACACTTGACAGCTCTTTCTTTCTGTACAATTTCTCTATCTTGTCTTCCCTGAACTCCTCCAAGAGATAAAACAAACATGAATAATCAAGAAATCTCCAAATTATGCCAATAGGATAAAAGAAACATGAAGATTATAAACCATCGGGCTTCAGAAGGAAAGCAAAGGACTGCTGGCCAAGTGTTGAACAGGGCAACGAGCGGAGCAATTTGTTTCAGAGCTTCAAAGAGAACTTGAGCTTGTCTGAAAAAGCTGGTGCTCAGGTGAGAAACCACCTCTTATGGGCGCTTGATATCTTCTACTGGTGTACCTGGTACTTCCCAGGGCCAGAGCAGGATGAAGGTGGATCAAATGACCAGATCCACCTGACAAGGCAGCACAGTTCCTTCTGGTAACAGTGCAAAGCCAGGACAGCGCAGCACGTAGCAGAGCTGACTACTCTCATAGTAGAAGGACACACACCAGCCCCCAGCCAGCAGGGATCTGTCACCACCTTCAGGCACAGTCCCAGCCAGCACTCAGTGGAATGAGAAGCCGAAAAGTGAAATCAAAGCAATTTGAAATTATTCACTTTGCTAAACTTGACCGGGATTTACAGAGCCTGTTACTTCCTGAGATAAGCCACAGAAACAGCAGGACCTTCTGTGGTGAGAATCACTTTGTGGAAAGAGTACAAATAGCTATGAAAAAGCTGCAGCAGTCTTTTTTTTTTTTTTTTTTTTTTTCCTAGAGCTTTCACACTCCCCATTTCTGACAGTCTTCTTCAGAATAGTTTCAATATGAAATGAGCATTGGCAGGAGCTCCTCTGTATTTTTCATTCTCTTCATGTGGAAGGGCTGCTTGTACAAACTTTGTTTCATGCTGGAGGAACAATTCTGGTGTTTTTTGTTTTGTGGAACAGAGAAAACTTGGCTCCATCAAAACCAATTGCAAAACTCTTGTTGCCTAAATAGGTCCAGGATCTATCCCAAAAGTCAAAAAGAAAAAATTATGGCAGGAAACCTCAGGGCAGAAATCTAGTATCTGGGAATATCCCATACCAGGAGAAGACTGATGCAGGGATATTAGCATTAATGCTACCATCGCAATCAGTACAGTGGGAGAGCAACTCTCTGATATACTTAAATTAAGCAAAGATATGTATCTCTTTAGCATATTTGTGACTGCAGTACAATATATTTCATCACTGTGGTTGCAAAATAATCTTTATTTTTTTCCATGGGAGATTACTCAAACCGCAATAATGTGTTTTCCCAAATTAAATAGATAACTTTACAGACTGCTGGGTAATAAAATACGAATAAACACGGAAGACATACCTTATTAAAAAAATTAGCTTGTCATTTTTCAGACTCTTCTTTTGATTTGCAAGTTAATAAAAACCACAGCCAGTTGCCATAGGGAGGGTAATTAATTAGCCATCTATAAAATTAATGTTGGAGAGGGGAGGAGGCTTTCACTTGAAATATTCATTGCACATAGCAGAAACATATTCTAGCACTATAGTTAGAAGTCTGCCACATGCTCTGATGTCCTTAAAAAACAGTAATGGTTTGTTGGTTTTGTTCCTGAAGAACAGCTCTGGCGGTGATAAAAGCTGGTCAAGGGAATGACTCAATCTACCAACCCTCTGGTTAAACGAAGTCGCCTGTCTTCCTCCAGAGGGACGCAAAGAATTGCACTGCTGGATTCAGACAAAGAGCTGTGCGAACTGCGTTTCCTTTCCTTCAGCCCCTTTTAAAGGGAGCTAGAGCCAGCCCCAAGCCCCCCTGCAGAAACCACAGAGCACATCGAAAGCCATCGGAGCTCCCTCCTGCCACTCGCATGGGTGCGCCTGTCCCCAGAGCCTGCAAGTTCAGCTGCACCCGCTGAGCCCCCAGGAGCTGACTCCAAGCATGATCAGGCAAGCACAAGACTCCCGGAGTTGCATCTGGGCATGAATTCAAGCAAATATCTCAAGCATGTCCCAAGGATCAGCTCAAGAGAGGTCAGTGAGAGAATGCAGTCCCCAGCCCGATATTAAGTTTCCTATCCAGGCAAACCAAGAAGCCAGAAAAAAATTAATAAGGGGAGATAGCTGTGTCCCCAAGAGCTGTGTGAATATTTTAAAGTTAAATATTTATTCCAAAGTCAATTAAGGCAATTTTAACTCTTCATGAAAGGTTCCACCCAGAAGGTTTGAATAATCCCCTAATTAAGAACTTGAATTAATTCACAGCATTTTGCGTCCCTTTGCAGAGACATTACCAGTCTTTAAATTTGTACTGATGTTGCTAGTGAGAAACTTCTCATAACTTAATACATACCCATCTACTACGCTTAAAAAAAGACACCTCTCTATCCCACAGGACAACAGAAATCTGCTAAATAAGTACCTAATTTGTGAAGTCTCATTTGGACCACATTTATTCTGAGTTAAGAGGATGAATGGAGGCCTTCCAAGTTATTTGGATATTAATGCTGCTAATTTGCATCACACTTACGCAACATA
This sequence comes from Aythya fuligula, assembly GCF_009819795.1. NCBI lineage: Eukaryota > Metazoa > Chordata > Aves > Anseriformes > Anatidae > Aythya > Aythya fuligula. The sequence continues at coordinate 15,765,023 of NC_045569.1, read as the reverse complement.
CAACATACAACCAACCTGGCCCCAAAGAGGTTGCCACCCAAAGGCAAGAGGTGACAGGAATGTTCAGGCAGAAAAAAATGACAGGGAAACCTGATCAAAATGATCACACCATAACTCACTGCCTCCATAAACCTAATTATTGTTGCTAGGCAAGAGGGAAGGGTATGGACTTCAAGGATAACGGCAGGCTGGTGGTGGGTTTCCTCTAAGGGAGAAGAACTGCCTGGGAGAAGGGAACAGAAATGTGCAATTGAAAGTGTAATAAACAGATGATGAAGGACAGTGTTATGAGCCAATTGGAGACAGGAGCTTTGATCTTGTTTGATACAGACCATAAGATGAGTCAAGTGAGAAAGAGTCTGCAAAAAAGTTCTGGAAAGAAAAAAAAAAAAAAAAAAAAAAAGATTTGATGGAATTGAGAAGTCACAGTTGATTTTCAGTTCCTATAACCAAGCCACATGGCATCTGTCAAGGCCAAGGGAAAACGATGTTGCAGAAATGAAATAAAAACTAGCACCTGGACATGAGTTATTTAAACCAGGAGATAGAGAAGGCCATTGTCTCAAACATTATGCTTATACAACAAGACCTAGACAAATGTGGATACAAGGCTTGCAAAGCTACTAGAGTCTAAACATTGCCTGGATGAGAGACATCTGTGATAAGCAAAAGCATGGTGTTTTTTCAAAGCGAAGGCTGTCGGGATTGTAAATTAAGAAAAATTCAACAACAATCTTGAGCTGATGTCTAGACATTCACAAGAAGCTGTCAGGGCCCTTATTTTTATTTGGCAGGAAGGAGGTCTGCAGAAGATATTAGAATGAGCTGTCACACAAAGAAGATAGCATCATTCTGTCCACTTTTTCACTTACACAATTTTATTGTACTGCTATAGAACTGGCCATGCCCAGGCAACATCAGCCAGAGATATTCTTCTCATCACATTCTAAGTTGTCAGGGCTCCGCAGTGACATATATTCCAGCGGGAATAGCATCACCGTGCCTCACAGCAAGAGCACCTGCAATCATCTATGAAGTGCCTTAAAGAAAACGTTCAAAGCTCTGCTCTCCTATTTATGATCTTTCTGGAGAAGACAGTTAATAATACTCTTACCAAAGTAAATAACTCTTTCATTAATGGCGGAACACTACACTGGATCATATGACTTTCTTTTCCTGGAGCCTAATAATTTCACACTATTTTAAAATGTTAATAAATGAGGTTGCCATTCCAAGAAAGAGCCACAGTTCATTACTCAGCTCTGGTGAGGCCGCACCTCGAGTACTGTGTTCAGTTTTGGGCCCCTCGCTACAAGAAGGACATCGAGGTGCTTGAGCGGGTGCAGAGAAGGGCGACGAAGCTGGTGAGGGGCCTGGAGAACAAGTCCTACGAGGAGCGGCTGAGGGAGCTGGGCTTGTTCAGCCTGGAGAAGAGGAGGCTCAGGGGCGACCTTATCGCTCTCTATAGGTACCTCAAGGGAGGCTGTAGCGAGGTGGGGGTTGGCCTGTTCTCCCACGTGCCTGGTGACAGGACGAGGGGGAATGGGTTTAAGTTGAGCCAGGGGAGTTTTAGGCTAGATGTTAGGAAGAACTTCTTCACTGAAAGGGTTGTGAGGCACTGGAACAGGCTGCCCAGGGAAGTGGTGGAGTCACCATCCCTGGAAGTCTTCAAAAGACGTTTAGATGTAGAGCTTAGGGATATGGTTTAGTGGAGGGCTGTTAGCGTTAGGTTGGAGGTTGGACTCGATGACCTTGAGGTCTCTTCCAACCTAGAAATTCTGTGATTCTGTGATTCTGTGTGATTACCATATGCAAGTCTTCATTTATCACAAAATTTTTCATTCACTATCCCTTCCCATTAAAATTGTTATAAATAAGAAGCTGAAGTAAAGGTCCAGATTCCTAATATCAGCTATTGGTGATTCTTTTTCGCTAAAGTATTTTTAGGTAAGGGTATATTTATTTTAACACACACTGAAATGATTTCTTGGTCTTCTATTCTTGATCTTTATTGAATTTTTCTTAATTTACAGGTTTCTGCAGTTGGAAGCAAAATATAGGGGTTGAGATTTGCAAACCAGCAGAGATGGCAGGAGCCCACAACAGCTTCCATGGGAGCCATCCTCTTACAGGAGGACTCCCCATCTCACTGACCTGCCCAACCAGCTTCTGAATAACAGAAAGCAGGGGAGAAAAACCATGCGTGTCCTGTCATTGACCACAAAGGTGACAGTATCCAAACTAGAACACCCATTGCCATGAGGAAATTTATTGTCACATTCTCTATTTTTGCCTCTTAGAGGACCTCCATTTATTTCCTAAAAATCCTTCAAGGGGTTACCTCTTCCTTGACTGTTAACGTGGCAATTACAGAATATTCAGTCCTGTAGGAAACATTTCTGCCTGTGAAACTGTCATCCTGAAATCTGCTTTTCTTACCCTTAGGATTCATATAATCTAGACAACAAGGATACCAAAATGACTAGGATTTGGAAGTTTAAGCATCTGATTTGCAAGCACAATTAGGTATTTACATTCCAGAATATCACTGCAGTTTGAGCCTGCAGGCAGAGATCATGTCAGAAAGGCCTTGTGAAGGCAGATAACAGGACCCCAAAATTTTTACCACTACCTGGCAGGACTGTCACAATTTTCTGCACGTTGCTTTGTGTTCATATTATCATTCACCTCTGCCACCCCAGAAATCCATGCTCATCTGCTTTTCTCAAGGCTGTTTTGACCTGATGGTTGTTCAGGCCAGCTCAGGAAGAAATTCATCCTTAACACACAGCTTCCCTCCTGCTTGCAGCTAAGCCTGCCCTATGCAATAACTCTCCCCAGTGATGCGATTGGAGCTGTCCTGCCTGCAGGGACCAGGCACAATATGGACCTGCTCCCCTGAGAAATAAAAAGAGTAAAAACAAATGAGTTCATGGTCAAATTGGTCTGTCAGGAGGCAAGAGTTTCAGCAACCTGACATTCCCCTTGGCATCTTCACTTTCCATAGTGCAAGCCTGTTACTTATTCCTGCAAAAGTAATTGAAGGACCTTCAAGGAAGTAACACCAGTGCACCCCCATTTCAAGTAAGCAGAATTAAAAAAATAAATAAAATTAAACCAACACACCATGGACAACATCATAAACCAGATTACTCAGATACATCTGCTGTTTCTCTCACCACTATAAAGGACTCTTCAAAGACACAGTGAAGGTTCATTAGCAGACACTGCATGATTGGGGAAAAAACAGAAGCCTACAGATCATCAGCTTATAATATATCTACACTGGGGGCAAATAGAGGTCTTCAGATATCTGCCTCAACTACTCAACACAGAATTTACTTAGAGAAAAAAATAAGACTCATTCTCCAGCAAGTAAATGTTCTGTTATATTGGATTATAGGGTGCTGTCCTTGCTCAGTTACCCGTCTCTCATAGCATTAGTCTTCAACACAACAGCACGTTTACAGGCTTTCTTGGCAGTAACACAGTGAGACAGGCCCATATTGAACACTAGTTAGGGAAGACATGAAGAAATGGAAACATTACATTGTGTTTTCTAGATAAATTAAGATTTCACTAACGGATCTTCTAAAAGCCAGAGCACCACTTACTCCATTCATTCTGCTCTACAGCATGGTTAATGGATATAGATAGCTGAACTGGTGCCTGAGTAGCAAACCACAGTCCCCCTCAGATGGGATAAATGCTCAGCATTGCAGAGCTGGAGCAATTAATTTGTCACTGATAGGCAAGTGGTGTTAGAGAGTAGTGCTGCTTCTCCACCTTCACCTTGTGCTGAACTTGAACAACTTGACTGGAGAAACTTGGAGTGAACTGTGGCTCTGACTTCTAACAAATCCTCACAGGCATATGCAAAAAACTATATATATATTATTAAAGAAAAAAAAAAAAAAAAAAAAGATAAGAAAAGGAAGATTCCTTCTGTTAGTTACATTGATGTGCTCTTCACTGGGTACAAAGAAAAAAACAGGCATCACCAGCTAGCTCTAGCTACAAGTTCCTTTTAATGGCTGAACTCTTAATTCAAATGGAATGATGTTTGCTCTATTCCCTTGTTTTCTCTGTCTCAACCATCAGGACCACAGGGTCTGCCAGAACAGGGCCATATGAAATATTTATTAACTCGTGTTCAAGAGAATACGATGAAAGATATGAGAGAAGTTGGAGCCAGAAGTTCCTCGAGCTACCTAATTGAGAGAAGACCTGACATTTACCTATCAGAAATCAAGTCAGGTAGGCAACAACCCAAAGCTGTCAGATTTATAACAGCAGATGTTATAAAAGGGAATGAGACCAGCTGAGGACAATAATGGTTTCGTTGGGGTGTAACTGCAAGCTAAGTCCATAATTCGACATTTAACCTGGCCAAGCAGCAGCTCAAAACTATTGCTTTTGTAACACCCAGAAATGTAAATGCTGTTAAATCTAAAAAAAAAAATGCACCTGTGTATCTTGTTTCATGCTTGTCAGATGCAGTTCATCCTTTAAATTCAAGAATACAGTCCCTCTTTTTATAATTTTTTCTAAAAGAAGGAAACAAATTTGCAGAATAAGATCTGTAGAGAAGTACAAGTTTGTCTTATATGGGTGAGACATTGCTGAGTTCATATAAATCCTGTCTTCATCTTTGATATTTCTGAATGATTGTTATTTAAAAATACCAAAGAGAAAGTTTTGAACCTTTTGCTTCCCTGTCATTAAAACAAATTGAAGATTGAAAGTCCCACTAAGTTAATTCACTCTTCAGTCAGATTTTAAATTCTGTAATTGGACAAATGACTAAACTATATATGTGTTTCAGCTTTGCACTCTGGGCCAATATTTCACCCACTTTAAGTAGAAGCTAATGAAGTTCTATATAGCCAGGAACTCATAATATACACGTATATATTAAAATAGATTATGGAGATAAACAAGATCTCTTCACGAGCATTGTTCTCTACTTCCCTTCCCCCTCCCCCCCCCCCCCCGACACACACACACACAAAGCACCACAACGCACAAAGAAAAATTGAAGGAAGTATCTTGGATAAGCAGATTTAAAAAAGAGAATCCTCAAAGGCTTTCAAGATTTGCAAAAGTCTCTAGACTTTCAGTGAAAAAATAAGTCAGTATCATTGCATGAAGGGCACTGACAAGCTTGATTTCCTCCTTCATGAGCAAGATAAAACCCAGAGATACAAACTTCCAGTTTGGCTAATAGATGTCAATGTGCAGAGACAACCAGAGTAGTGTTTTCATGTAAAATTCATAATATAAATCCTTGAAGCCTTCTAATTAAGAACTGTATATATCTGCCTACTAATAAGTCAAATTACTTATCTTCCTCCTCACAGAGGAAAAATAAATAAATGTTGACTAAACACAACAGCTCTTAGTAATCAAATGCAAACACTCTTCTCAATAAAAAGATTGTTTCTGATAGGAAGTCGTGTACAAATCAGGCTCTTCCAGGCTACCCACTCCAATTCAACATGAAGAGTTATGCTCGTGTCAACTGTGGCATGGTATACTCATGCTAATTACACAGTCATTAACTCAACCACTGGGTCTGAAGTCATGCTTACTTTGAGGTCTATATCCACATGGACAAGTCACAGTCTCAGAGCATTAGTTCAGATCCAAGTTTTCACATAATGAAGAGCTAACATCACCCAAAAAGATGCATCAAGTCAGGTTTAAGTAACAACAAATATAACTGATACACCTCTGCAGCAGCTGAAGGGTGGAGCCAAAAAAGGACTAAAACCAACAGAATTAATCCCCACTGAAAAGCCAGGAGACTGAAGAATTTTAAAATGAAAGTTCTATTTGTGCAACTCCTGCTAATTGCTCTAATGAGAGTTAAACAAGTTGTTGGCCAAATTCTGACAATCCAGAACAGATGTTCTTAAGTCATTAACAAGACTTAAGCGGGGTCTACAACCAGCCATTCTTATAGCAAACATCTTGTGTATTTATGAATAACCAACTTAAACCCTGAAGCTAAATCCACTTGTTTTCATGGAGTTAAATCAAAGGACTCACCTCCAGCTCACTTACCACCTAGATGGCATGGCTTCAGGCAAAATTTAAAAACGTGAAAAGAAAATTATACACCTTCCAAAGAGGAAATAGAAACACCAGTAAAACAGACTTCAAGAGATAGATCCATTGAATGAAAACACACCAAGTCATTGCTTCTCCTTGAATATTCAGCTCAGTTTATAGGACGTCCTCAGTTCTTAAATACAAAGAAGCTAACTCAGGTGAAGAACACGCTCATTGCCTTGATGCACAAGAACCAACTAAAGACTTTGCTTTAGGTTCTCTGACAGGTTCTTTACTCAGTATCTATTTATACTACAAACCAGAATTGCTCATGAGCATCTACTGGAGCTGGTTAGAGTACCAGGCGTTACTTTTCACGTAGCTCAGTTCTTCAACTTTCTAGTGCTTTTGGTGGGGATTTTAACAAGCTTGTTATCTAGGCTTTTTTTTTTTTTTTTTTTTTTAAACATTATGCATTATAAGATGTGTGGTGTTGTGTAAGATTCCCTTCTACCATTAGTATGAATTGTAAAATGAAGTGACAGCAGATCTACATTACAGAGGTTTGAGCAAAAGCTGAGGGAATCAGGAAGTTGGATTTTCAGAGCTTTTGGGAAGGAGAAAATGGAGAAGGCATTACTTAAGTCTGTCTGAGGACTTTGACCTTCCGCTTTCCTGGGTTTTTACCTTCCTATATAGAAATTATGAATATTTGACAGATGTTTATGAATAATTTCAAGATAATACAGGTGAAAATTACAGCACAAGCACTATTTTATTATTTCTCCTAAGTAGAACAAAGGACTCCAAGTACTAATTCCTAGGATCTAAACACAGATGCTAATGACCTTGGGCAAACCACTAATATTTCTTGGCTTCCACAGATCCACCTAATATGATCTAGAATTTAAAGAGAGATACAAAGGAGAACAAGCAACAAACAGATCAGTAAAATCTTCCTTAAGGTAGACAAGACATAAGAAGAACTAAGCTGTTTGAGACCATGAAACATCTGTTTAAAATGTGAGATGATTCAAAAAACAGATGTATAAGCTAGATATAATTCCTGCCTGATACATAGTGTTTCATCACTGGAAAATTCCACAAGGAAAGAAAAGCCAGCACACATGAAGGAATGGGTACACCCTAGTTTGCTTCAGAATGCTGATGTGAAATAGTTCACAGATACATTAATAGAAACAAGTTCACATCAAGACATCTCTACGTATGATCTCACTGGCTAAAAAAGCACACTGCAATAGCACGAGGAGAACAGAGAAAGAACGACTGCAGATTCTGTCATGAGGATGCTCAGAAATACTAATAAGACTCAACTAAATCACCTACAACCCTTTTTTGCTCAAGAGCATTTCCTCAGCACGCTAGAAAAACATACACCAGACGGGAATCAAATCAAGAGAAATGTGATTATATCTAGAGCAAAGAGAGATAAATGACCTGTAAGACAGTGTCCAGCTACAAGTTAGTCTATAAGACACAACAAAGGAGACATTTTGCAGTAGAAAAGAGGCAAAGAGTAGAAAAGAGTAGAAAAGAGTTCTTCAAGATAGCTGGAGATAGGATCATGAAACCATCAGCAACTGTGTGCAGCTGCAGGATTATGAAACCATCAGCAATTGCACATAGCTGCAGGGGGAGGCTCTTTGTTTGTTAAATTACCTATGGTACCCATTATCTTTGGGATGAATCTGGCTAGAGGCCCAGGGAATTTAGAAGATGCCATCTCTGCTTTCATCAGCTAAACGAAGAGGTCCTGTCTGTTCTCCTGTAGCTTGTATATAAAACAACATATTACTATTCCATGGACAAGTTCCTCTCAAGACTTGGATCAACCCCTAAAGCATTTCTGGAAAGGAAAGACAAAAATTCAAAAAAAAAAAAAAAAAAAAAAAAAATAAATAGTGCTAGTAAAACTATGCCATCACAACATTTACTTGCTAGGTGCCTGTACAGCTCATTACCTATCTGGTAGGCTGCAGCACTACTAAGCAGTTAAGTTTGGCTGACTGAAACACCCATGAGTACCTGGATGAGCACAGTGACTATTAAGGCAAAAGGATTAGAGGGATCTTAAACAGAGCTTAGCCTGAGTAGAAACTTGGATTTATCTTGCAATACCCCTTTAAAGTGTTGTTTCTAGTCTATTAAATGACTCAAAGGCCAATGGTGAAATTGGTATTGCAAGCGCAGAGCATGAATAAATTCTGCTTCCATTTTTTTGTTTGCCACCAACTGAACTTAAAACACTGTGACAGAAGCACCACAGACATACTAACAGGTTAATATAACTATTAGCACATACATAACCTCATTACAGCCTGACTCAATCTCAGCCCAATCAGATATTGCATAGTTTACAAGTAACGTTGAATCTTCTGTGGAGTCTTACAGTTGGCTATAGGACAAGCTTACAGGACAATTTTCAAAGCAATAACCCTAAAAGCTAGAGAGATTACTTCACACCCAAAACCCAGGGTGGAAAGCCACAAACTCCCTCCTTTATACTCCCTCAGCTCCACTTGTAATCTGAGCTGCAACCAACTCTCACTTGACTTCTGATCAAGCCCAGATAATCAAAAGTCTTGGTACTGTGCATCCTCTCATTTTCTCCCCATCACTTCAGTTTTTCTTCAGGGTTTCATCATGAGTTCCGCTACCCCCCAGTAATATATTTTATATTATCATTTCATTGTTTTCTTGATTTTGTGTCTGGAACATGTTGTCCTAAGTGGCAGCTTCACTTTTGCCTGAAAAGACCATCTGAGTATGCATTTCCCAAAGCTAACTCACTGTTTGTGGGTCACTCAGCCAGGGCTTCCTACAGGAAGCCCAAGTCCCTATGTGGTTATTTTCTCTTTTTCCACTCCTCTCTCAAAGCATTTCTCAGATGAGAAGAGCAGCTTATCTAGAAAATCTTTCCATGAGGTTTCTCCACCCAGCTCTTCCCTCCAGCTAGGGCATACTGCAGTCTGGTGCCAAATTTAGCAAGATGCAGCATGTTAAGAAGCACTGTTTATTTTCTAGAGAAATAGCCGCAATTTCTTTTCATTTCCACTCTTAAGAGTACAAATATCCTAAGCGCACACATGATTTTGAGTGTCAACTCAATTATAATGAGATCTGTTGATGGAGTCCACAAGTGCGTTCTGGGAATGGACACAGAAGAAGAGCTGTGGTAAACAGGCATATCTGCAGACCTCTAAAAAAAATCATTTTATTGATTTAAGAAATAATAATCAGGCATTCACCCCTGGCTACCTCAGAAGGCATCTGACCCACCCAAAGAGCTGTAGAACATTCACTCCATGAAAATTTTTACCATAAAGACTCGACTGTTTATTGTAGAGGTTAATGAAGCTGTGAAGAGAATGTGAAGAGAACATGATTTTGCTGAGATGGTTGTTTTTAGGCAATACCAATCTCAATACAAATGAATGGCATAATAGATAGACCAATTACTAATGTTTCCAAACAAGCTTTGAGACACAGGGCAGCTGTAACATAACTTTTTTTTTTTTCCAAATATACTATTTCCTCTATTCTACGAACACCTAATTGCAGTCCCCAGTCTCTGAATCCAGTACTCTAAAAAAGACTGAGTGCATTGCTCAAGACACTTTCTTGAGCAAAGCTCCTAACGCAACCCAGCCCAGTCACAATGCCTAGGCTCATACAGAAGCCAAAAAATCCCCACCAGAGAAATTTTGCTGCATTTTTATTTATTTCTTGCCTCAGCAGTGAAAGGTTATTTCTGAATGCTGTCTGGGAAAAGCACAGCTGTTCAAAAAATGCTGTTATCCAGTCCCTTTAGTAACGTCAATTTTCTTAAGCAGTCACAAAAGCTTTTTATTCTGCAGAGAGAGTTCACACAGCATGCATGGCTGTGCACATCTGTACATATATTGCTTGGTTACCTCTCCCATAAATATTTTCTCTGCTTTGGTATAATATCACACAAGGATGTACTGAAGTTTGAGAGAAGTTCTTTTTCCCCCTTAAATACGTGATTGCTTTGATGTGTCAGCATGCACAGAGAATGCAAAGTAGGAGGGGCCAGATACAACCTACACAACAACATCAGGGGTTTTTTAACAATCTTGGGTTAGTTACTAAATATGCAGAGAGAAAAAAAAAAAAAAGTTTTTTTTATTTAGTTTTGTTTCCCCAGAATTCTTCAGTTCATGTTGCAGCTACGTGTTTTATCTAGCAAAGTAGGACAGGTATCTATAGGCCTCAAGAGATTAAAGGCCTCTACTAAGTATACAAATAAGAGCAATGTCTGAATCTTCCCAATCATCCCAAAAATCACAGGCTAAACTTACTAAGCATGTATCAGTCAGTGAACTGCAGCAACCTACATACTTACTGTCACAGTGGATTCTACCTACTACTGAGGGACTGATAAGGATACAACAAATGTAAAAGCACAGCAAAATTATATCACTAAGAAAATTAAGCTCTTCCCATCTAAGTCTTCGCTAACCTAAAGAGTGTTCTTTTTCCCCATGTATTTTACAAGTTTGGCTGCTCCATATCTTACTAATAAAAATGTAACAGAGTTGAATGTTCCTACTTACAAACAGAAGTCCTGATAAGTGTCAACAAATATAAAAAGTGAAGTACAAAGAAGGAACAGACCAACTTAATGATTTCCTGATCCTGTATTATCAGATTTGAAAATCTTCAGGGAAGACTTGAGTCCAGTGGAAACAGTCTTCAAGGAACAAGCCTGTGCCTTGGAACTTGCCTCAGGCTCAGCCACTCCCTTTGAATCCACCAGTGCAAATCTTGGGACTGCTCCAATGACATGGTTCAGGATGTCACAGAGCCTCACAGTGGAATATGCTTGTGTTCATCACAGCTCCCCTACTACACTACTACATTTATCTTTGCTGCTAACAGTTTGTTAGATGTGATTTTTTTTTTCAGAATAAGGAATTCTGATGTTTGTGGTAATACATTTTCTTAAAAGATACTTTGGCTATTCTTATCTTTAACATTATCTCAGAGGTGGCCTTAAATAAGTGTTTCTCCCTATAGACTGGGAGACACCGTTAGAGGAACAAGAGATCCAGATTCATCCATGCAGTTCTACTTTTGGCCCCTCTGCTCTTCAGATATTGTCATCTGATTTTCATGCAGAATTCTGATATCAAAAAATGAACTTACTAGCCCAGTGCCAGCTCTCGTCTCCAAAAAACAAGAGCCTGTCCTAAACCATACAACCTGTATGGTTCACTATTGCCTCTTTATACATGGACCTGAAGCAATACCAAGAATCTTGAGTGAAATCATTTGTGATCCTCAAAAGTCTGGCCATAAATTTGACTTAAAAGATTCCTTTAGTGTCCAAAATCTTCCACAGATGAATCTCAGAAACATTCAGTTTGGAGTGACATGGTGAATGACAAGAAAATCTAGACCATATCTTCTTGTATGTACTGGCAGCAAGCTGAAGAGAAAGAAGAAAGACTCCCCTTCCCATCCATCAGAGCATATTTCTAAACACCCACTGCTCCACTGCACAAACTGAGCAGGAAAGGTCACCTGCATTATACTTGAGCCTTCAGGTTCATTTTCTTTCACAATTAAAATATTTATCTTGGAAAAGACAGTCCCTCTCCCCACTGCTTACTACATTTTTGATAGCTTCAAGTAGCAATGATGTAGCAAATAGACCTGCTTTGGATATGGATTCCTTTAGCATCCTATCTGGGGAGATTTCCTGCTCTGTAAGAGACACAATCATTCAGACAAGTGGACACCTGTTTCCTTATCAAGGATGTGGCTTCTAAACACCTGGTCCCCTCAATTCATGGATTAACCAGTAACAAAAACATCTGAGATCTGGGCTGTACATTGTTGTTGCTCTATGCTGTATTTAACCCAAACTCCCTAATCTAATATTCCATTAATAGAATAACCAAGCACACAGAGCTCTGGAGACAATAGCTTTATTGGCACTAACTGTTTTCTCAACAGCTAGAGAATCCTTTCAATGAGGAAAACTGAATAAATATGTAAAACATTGCATTGGTTTTACATGCAGATTTCTCAAAAAAAAAAAAAAAAAAAAAAAAGCTATTGCTGGACAGCATAGGACTTTTAGAGGTAGGTTTTTCCATTAACATCTCTTCCCTCCCTTCTTTCTGGCTCTTCTCCTTAGATTTTGTTGTTTTCTTTGCCCAAAGGTGTTGGCTTCTTTTCTCTGGCTTGGCCCTGCATGGATTTCAAGATTATTCCAAGTTATTTTTGCACAGCCTCCTGGATCATCTGTTAGAAAGTGGTTCTTTAAAAACACGTTAAAATGTTGTTTTAAATGCAATTCAGGACTGATGAAAGGCACTAGTTTGACTGAAACATCCAATTTGTTACCATTAGAAATACATTTCAGGTTAGCCAAAAAACATAGAAAGTATTTATTGACTTTCCCATGCAAAATTTGTCATTAGCTTTTTCTTAATATGCACGTACTCCAAAGCCTTTGCACCTCTTATTTCCATTCACTCAGTCATTTATTCTTCATCATGTATGTGCTTGGAGGAGCACAGAGGTAATAGTTGGGTAGGAGAGGCCTTGCAAAACAAGCAGGAGGCACAAGACCAGACAAGGCATTTGTCCTTCCTGCACCAGGGCTGGAAGCCAACTCTGGAGCCAAAGGCCCCAAGCACAGAAGCACCTGTACACATTTATCTGCACTTTGGCCAAACTCATTAGGTGAAGTCTCACTGTAGAAGTTTAATCAACTCAGGAGGTAACATATAGGACAAAATTCTGCCGTGCCATATCATCCTCAGGGGACACTTTCCTCCTTGTTTATCTCCCATAGTAAAGTCATAGTTGAGTCTTAACATGACATTCCCATACATCACTGTAAAGACCAGGAAGAAATCCGTACATAAGGAGGTGCAAAGGCAAACAAACAACCTCTCCCCCCAAAGCAATACCGCAATGTCAATAAAATGATACCTACACCATCCTTGCACCCTCCCAAATGTGAACCTGGTTGCTTTGCACCCTGCTGCATTGTGCTGTGGGATGGTGTTACTTTGGTGCTCAGGACTGTGATGTTTTATTAGCTGCAATTTTGGCACTTTGCCTGGCCTTCAGAGATGGAAAAGGCCCACAAGAACTAGGACACATACACACGATACCTGCTGCAAGGCATTGCTCTTAGCCATCAACCCACTCCATCAGGGAAGAAAGAGAAAAAATCCCCTTCATACACGTTGGTTTTGCAAGGGTATGTTGGTTTCTCCCTCCTCCCTCACCATGTTATATAAACTTGAATCTTTCTCCATGACTGTTTATTCAGCAAGTTGGTCTGATGAACTGCATTGTGCCTTTACTGCTATGAATCTTGTTTGCTAATTTTCTGGGAAGAGACTGCACTTTTCCCACCACTGGGATTACATAAAGGGGACAGAGCTTTGCAGTATTTGGTCATTCACTTCTCAGCAGGGAGCTCATTGATTTAATTGCAAATGTTTGCACTGTGCTGAGAGTTCTGCATTTCCCCATATTACAACTTCAAAGCATTAAAAAAAAAAAAAAAAAAAAAAAAACACAACCTCAGCAGAACAAGCTTTGCTAGCCCCTGGATAAAAACTTGAGTCAAGTCCTTGCATTTCATGTGCCACATACTGCTAAAACAAGTATGCTTTGAAATAGAACTGCTTCTTTTCTTAGGGAAACAGCTTACAAACACATTACCACAAAGTATCAATTAAAAGCCACATGCCAAAATATTGAATTATCAGTGCTTCTTGAAGTCTCTTCCTAAACTCCACCCCAGGCTACAGTAACAGAAGACAATCTCCCTCAATCAGAAGCCATTGCCCAGGCCTAGCTCTAAGATTGAGCTTATACAATGTGGTGGGGAAAAAAAAAAAAAAAAAAAAAAAAAAAAAGATTCTAAGTCCATATGGAGTACATTCAGAAATAGCATTTAAATCTGATTAAAAAAAAAAATATATATATATATAACAAGTTTCAGTGAACTCTGCAAAAAGTGTTACTAACATAAAAATTTATTTGCATTATTTCAACAATTTAAGATTCAGTAATAAAAAGTTGCTCATATAAGAACACCCTCCAAATCAAAACATCTTGGGTCAGTTTTAACTGAAATACTTTTTGTTTGTCCAGTGAACTGAAAAACACCTATAGTTCACTTAAATATGAACCAAACCCTACAGCAAACACCATATGAGCTCTGGTTATTTCAGAGTATTGATTCCTGTTTGCATCTACCCCAAGTAATATAAAAACTGACATGCAGATCTCAACTCCACAGCTCCATTGAGCTCCTCTTCTTGTCTATGAAGTGCACAAGACCATGCTGTACACCCAATTCTTAGCCAGATAACAATCCCTGTTGGGCTCAAATACAGCTATTTTGCCAGAATCTCACAACACTTCGCAAAAAAAAAAAAAATTATTCCAGATAATCAGTGCATCTGACAAACAGGAAAGAGGTCACAGCCCTGAGAAATGGGTTCCCACTGAATTCCCTTCACACACACAACCTTGTTCTCCTTAAATGAACAGCTGGGAGCCAGCTGAAACATAAGAATCTCTCTCCTCCAGACTTTGCTCTGTATTCAGGGTTTAAGACAATTACACAGTTATTTTGTGTAAGAAAAGTCAGTCAGAGGGGAGAGACAAATGGTTTTATTTCTCACCCAGCTACATAACAGATTACTAGGAGCACTAACTCATCTGTCTTTCCACTATTTTACTTTCATTATAGGTTGGAAATGGGAAGTCATTTTTCACAGGACGGATCTTTAACTAGTTAGAAATTAAACTCCACAAAACTGTGCATCCTGCAAAAAGGAACATCCATTATCCAGGGCCCATGGCTTTGGTTGCACCTTATTTATCATCGTAGCAGGTCCTTCTTCAAACCTAACCTCACCAACTTCCCCTAATTAGAGTCAAGACACGGAGACAAGCAAAAATTGTGTCATACTGAGCCAGAAATGGCTGAACCCAAAGCCTAACTATAAGAAGAGAGTAGAATATCAAGCCATTGTGCTAGAAAGACAGCACCATCCATCTCACTGCAACCTTCTCCTCCCCAGCTGAGAGGCAGATCTTGCTTTCAGCTCTCCTCGGAACATCCTCTGCTCAATTGCTGCCACCAAACTCCTGTCTGTAGTAGTAAACAACACAGCCATCCCATGTGGTTGGTCCCAAGCAGTTATCACTGTAGTGTCTGGCCTGCTGCTCCAGTGTGATGTGACATTTTGGTGTGCAAACCGTCCCCACCTCTGGTCAATGCCCCAGGCCCTCAGAGGACTTGAGCTGGAGCAGCTCTCCATGGAGAACAGGGCAGAGCTGATGTAAGAGCAAAAATCAGCCTGCCTTCACTGCTTGTGAAGGCTGCTGTGAGGCTGTGAGGCTGCTGGCAAGGAGCAGCATAACATTACACTTTTATTCCTGGAACATCAGGAGGATTTCTCTTCATCTTTTGAAGTTATCTTTATTTACCTTTTTTTCAACCTCTCGCTACATCACGTGGCCAAGCTCCACTTCATCCTCCCAGATTTTAAAAGCATGATGTGGCTATGAGGGGTGTTTTGCTGACTTCACATCTAACACATGCTATGTAACATTATTCAGATCTCTGCACTCAGCTCTTGGTTGAAACAGAAAAGTAGACTCTTAGAAACATTACTTATATCAAATGTGCTTTTCTATGAACATTAATTTCTATCATACTCACAGGTAAATCATCCAAATAAACTTGCACCACTAGTGACCAACTGCAAAAATAAAAATACTTCGAGCTGTTGTATGTTAATATTCTCTCCCTTGTGAGATTATACGGTCAGTCATTTACTATGTTGCTAAACATGCTTATGGATTACTGACCTGGTTTGGAAAGTTGATGTTTATTATCTCAAATTTCTTGCCAAAACCTGAACGTGTAAGTCCATTTCTATCACTTCCTTTTTCTTTTTTCCCCCTATAACTTCCTTTTAAGAAGGGGACAACACCCAGACTTCATATTGCAGATGCAAAAAAAATATATATTCCTAGTACCTCTTTGCTTATGCATAATGCAAACAACAATCCCCTTAATGCCCATACCCACAACTTTTTTTTTTTTTTTTTTTTTTTTTGTCTCAGCTGAACACCTGGAAAGCATCCAGAGATCTGGGGCTGCTTCACTCCCTGCTTAGCTGAGCCACTGGTACAGTAATTGCCATTTACAATTTATGAGACCAAAGCACTAAATTAATTGCTTTGAAACACTATCATTGATATCACCAAGAGCCTCTAGAAGTAATTACATGGATTTTATGACCAAATGAAAGAAAGAAAAAGAGAAGGTCAGACCTGCACTGAGAGTTTTGTTTGTTTTCATAGCCGAAAGGATTTCTAATAGAAACATGCTGAATTATAACGACCTTTCTTTCTCCCAACTTTTTAATTAGCAGAACTGCACAGCTACACCTTACAACACTGTCATACCAAGAATGAGGTGATTAGCTTTGAATTTACTGAACGTGATAGCTGTATTTATGGCATAAGTTGCAGGGCTGTGCGCTTCCACACTGCACTTGCATTCAGCTGAGCACCATACACCAGACTGCTTTAAAGGTTATTTAAGACTCACATTATGCCATCAAGCACACAGATGTTAGAAGTTGAAAACCTCCTCTGCTACAATTGTTTCAATTGCTCTTTTCACCCCTTATTTTATACCAGCAAGACCTGGAAATAACTCAGGAACAGAGCACAGGACTGTGAGAACAAAAAACAAACCTAAACAAAAATCAAGATGATAAAAACCAGAGTGTTTATTGCCAGGAAAAGCTATCTTAGAATAACAAGCAGAATTGTTTTCTCAGCCCAAAGGCTTGCTTGTGAGATCAAATCTCAAATCAAATGAATTCACTGGTTTATATAAAGTTTCACGCCTTACACTCCTGCACACATCACAGCTCCCCTTTCAAAAGATGCCTCAACTAAGAGCCAAACGTGTCATTCAGTAAAAACAAGAGGCAAAGCCTTGGTTATACTGCATCACAATCTCTTAAAAAGCCTTTCCACATGTTAGTGCTGTTCAGTTTTGGTTGCACCCAATATAGAGAAAGAAATATATTCAGCTCCATACTTGGGGCAATCAAGCTTCTTTGACATTTCTCCCCTTTCTTACTGTTACCTCTTGGCCATTAACAAAGCAATCTGAACAGAACCCAGATGTGTAAAAGGAAAATTTTATCCATCTTAAAGAAGTCTCTTACCATCTTCTGCTGTATGTTGGTGTGAAGCTAAGGCGCATTGCATTTATGGTTATAGCAAGACAAATTTCTTAGAGGTGCTGCCACTGTTGAGCAGTTGCTAAACAGCACTGCTTGTGTGCCACCAGTGAGCAAGGATAAGGGTTTTGGACTGCAAGTTTACAGCCTGCCTGAGGTCCATCCCATGCTGTACCTGTAGTCATGATCCATGCATTAAGCCCAAATAGATACTGAAAACAATGAAACAGAAGTCCTGAAGCGTTCTGCTTTAGGACACACTAGGAAAGGCCAAACTCCCTCCGTGCCCTACCCTGCTTGTATCAGGCAAGTGAATCACTGGAGACTGAGTGCTTCTATCACAAACATTGCTGCTGATAGCCCTGAAGAAGTGTTTGTTTGAAGTCCTGCACTAGCATTCAACTGCCTCCCCCTTTTTTTCTTTTTTCTTTTTTTTTTTTTTATTTTTTAAATTAAGTCCCTTGCCTTCCCATAGCACACTATTCTCCTGCTACTGAGCCTCCATACAACGGATCTGAGCTCCCGGACATTATTTTTAATTATGTAACAGCCTTGAACAGGCATACAGTTCTTTTAGAGCCTTCTGGCACAATGCACTGCAGGTCAATGTCTGAGTGCTGCAAGCGTCTAGGTTGTAAAATAAATAAGCTAGAGTAGTTCAATTGGAAAGGACCTACAAAGACTGAGTCCAACTGCCTGACCTCTTCAGGTCTAACTAAAAGTTCAAGACATTATCCAAATGCCTTGAACACGACAGGCTTGGAGCATGAGCCACCTCACTAGGAAGCCTGTTCCAGTGCTTAAACAGCCTCACAGTAAAGAATTTTTTCCTAATGCCCAGTCTAAAATGAATATTCTTGATTGAACATTCTACGAACTCTACCAGGTCAATTCTACCAGATCCTTTGAGACACTAAATGAACAGTCATTTCAGAATGACATTAGACAAATCCTTGAGAGATCATTTTGATAGACTTACTAAATAAAATATATATATAATCTCTCTCGGGGTCACCAGTATTTCTAGTACTCAAACTAGCTTTCTTTGAGCTAGTTCCCACTTCTGCCAGTATAGAGGTATTGCCTTGGCTGAGGTAACTTGTAAAATCTACACACAAGACCAGAACCTCAATGTTTTATTAGAATTGCTTTTGTCAGGTCAACTAAGAGAAGTCTGTACGAGTTCCCACCAGTTCAGAAGTGCTGGGGGTGTCTGGGGCACTTGGCTGTATACTATCATAACAGAAACCCAGTATCTGATCTTCCTAAAGGAACTGAGTCATGGTTTCAAAAATCCCATCCAAGCTTTATTGCACACACCTGCACTAAACACTCAGAGGTGTGTTCTGCATATATACACCTTTGTCATCTTCTCAGCATCTTACCCAACACACACTTCCCGAAAATACCCAGCTGGCACAAGCACACGTGTTTGGAAGCCAGACCCTGGTGCAGGGTGGCATCACTCCAGGGAAGTCAATTTACACCGGCTGAGAACCTGACCTATATTTACCTGCTTAACTCAGGGCACCCTATAAACTCTGTGCTCACTTGCAAAAGCCTGAACTGCTGTCTGCTGTGCTACGAAAACTCATTTTTATTTCATTTACTTCATATTGAGTGCATAATCAAGCCTCTGCCTCTACTGTGCATGGAGGGGGTGGGGATCATGGAAGAAGGAAAGAAGGGATGTATTTTTTATATGTACTTTTTTTTTTTTTTTTAAAGAGGTGTGATGTGATTTTTATTGTATGACTATTCACCTGCTTGCTGTGACCTCCTAAGCATATTTAAGAGGGAATCTGACACTGGGACCAAACACAAAGCTGGAAGAGAAGTCAGCTAACAAAAACCACATGTGCTCAAGCATTTTGCTTTGCCTTTCTAATATTGAAGAGATTTGTTTTGCTCAGTAAAGCACATGCATTTCAGCTCATTCCTGCAGGGAAAAGCTAATCCTCAAGTTATGGCAATAGAGCCTGCTGATATGGGGAAGGAAGGAGGGGCCAGAGAACCAAGTGAAGGGGGAGAAAGAAAAGGATTCAGCATTTTAGCCTGACCTGACTCCAGGTTCACACGAGAAGAGGTGAAGCTGCAGCTGTCATGCTGAAGGGAAATGCAGTCGTTCAAAAACCCAGGGAAACCTCCTGGGAAAGAGAAGAAAAAAGCATTCCTTAAGACTAGAGTTAAGGGCAGGTTTTTCCCACCACATGAGAGAGCCAGTGCATCCAGACCAAGCCAATGCTATTCACAGTGCAGCTCCATCCAGATTTGCTTCCTGCCCCTGCAGAGGGGGAAGCCACCATCATTTTCCATATATTCTCTCCGGTGTCCCAGTCCTCTGGGAGTGTTAATTCTACCACCAAAGCATATGAATTTATCCACTTGCAATACCCTTACTTCCAAAAGGTCTCATAGAAACAGCTACTGTCCAAGGCAGCTGAGCCCCAAGAAAACAATTACAGCTCGTGCTTCCTGCTCTCCCCCAGGTCTCAGCATCAGTTTCATTGGAGTTTTGACTTACCTTTCTGTTATTGGCAAGCATGTAAAAAAACTCTGTGCAGCCAACCCGGGAATAATTGCTGTGAATATATGATTTGGTACTGAGATCTTTCAACACATTTCAGAGGCAAGGGAGAGAAACAACACTGATTGCTCAGGAGGCTATCAACCATGGCAAACAGCAAATCACCTAGAGAAGCATTTGATCAACACAGACAGAAAAACTGAGTACCAAACTGGTCTGTGACCCACAGGGCAGAACAACTCAAATTGCAAGAGGGCTCACAGAGAAGGAAAATAGCAATATTCCTAGACTAAAATAAAAGCTACAGCTACCAGCTAGCTGGAGTATGTTGAATAACTTAAGCAGGTTTTCTGATAGTCTCAAGCTCATTTTATGAAAAAAAGTAATACAATTGGGAGAAAAATACAGGTACTTCCTTGCAGCAGCTACTTGGATTCATTGTTTCTGTGCCTTGCCAGTGAAGGAAGGTGATGGGTACACCCCTCCGCTGCTACGAGCCCGGGCAGCATGTGCTTAGCCTGGCAGGGGAGCCAGGGTTTCACCAAAGGGCATATTATATCCTGCTAATTGAACCAGAACCATTTTAGCATCTCCCCGTGAGCCTGTCAGGTTTGTGCATGGGCAACCGAGAAGATCTTAATGGACCTGTGAGGCTCAAGGAGCCAGAAGGAGCAGGCAAGAGCCAAGAAAATGGGCCACAGTGGGAGGGTATCAAATCCTTTTGGGTTAGTAATGCACCTTCCTGGATGCAAGGCAAAAGTCTAGGACTGTGTTAGATAATTACCGCATAAGAGAAACTCAGCAAGGCTCCCCCCAGCACACAAGGCTTTTACAGAAAGGAGGGAAAAAGAGTGCAATTAATACATTCACTGCAGCTTTCCATCACATTCCACCACTACCACTCAGCTCCAGTTGTCAGCATGTGTCTGAAACAAACCGCCCTGCGAAGGCGGTATCCCCACTTGCACAGAGAGGCAAAGGATAAGATTTCAGGCAAGGCTGGAGCCCACTGTTAAGGGATTCAGCCCAGATAAATTGCCTGTCAGCTACAGCCAAAGTGCAACGTTGGCTGCCCTTCTCTTGATGAGTAATAGCTGGACTTCACCAAGTTCGAGGTACCTGGCTCCCATGGAAACCAAACATTGCTTCTCCAGTGATGGGTAAAATCCAGCTCACTTGTGAGGAAATACATATCATGAAATAGAAAACGGGATTCAAAGGCATAATGTTGATTTTACTTGTATATACACTCTGCTCTGCAGGGGCATGGGCTGAAATGCAGCAGCAATACCTATGTGTTGCATAGGCAAAAGTCCCTATAAAATCATGCCTGAGGATGTGCACAGAGGGGCAATTCCTGTTTCAAAATATGAGGAAATCAGAGTATACTGATAAAAAGGTGTGGGTTCGTCATCTTTTTTTTTTTAATCACCCCAGATGTACTCAGTAGAAGATCTGAGGCCCCGAGAAGCTAAATGATTTGTCCAAGATGAAACAAAGGGATGGAAGTGGATCTAGCATTTATATCTGTGTTATTTGAGCCTATTCGGTACTCTGACACTGCCTTCCCTCTCATATGGTAACTCAAATAGCTTTGGGTGTGTACCTCATAATACCATTTATTACATACATACATCTTCTAGCATACGCAGCCAAGCTCCTTGTGGGATTTGACTTCTGTGTTTAATTGGCAGGCTTGCTTATGGAGCTAACAGGTGCGCTAGAAGCGAACAGAGAGCACATTCTAAGTTCACAAAATGTGCACTGCAAGCCATGCTATGAGACCTAATCCAAGGAAAAAAACAAAGCCATCCAACACCATCCAGTCCCTCTGCATCCCAGAGAGCCCACTGACCAGCACCATGCCTGCCCACCCAACACACTGTGATGCCCTCAGGCTGCCTTTATGGGCACTCAAGGAGAGTTTAAGTCATTTGCACTGTCTTTTACTTACTTCTCACACCTTTTATTTAGTGCTTGATCCCAGTGAATAAGCACAAACTTTGATACTGGATTCACTGTGATTCCAAGAAGCACCAGTTTTGGAAAGTTCCCCTGATGGTATTCAGGATTCCTTCTCACATAGTGATGGGAAGATTTAACACGTTACATTCTTCTCTTCACTGCACCATCGAACTACAATTCCGGGAGACCAACATGAAAGCCTTTTCCACCCTTAATGATTCTGTGATTCCATGTAAGAGAAATCATGCCACAAAGAAATACTACAAATGAAATCTGTTCATAAAGGTCCCAGACTAGTCATATCACTAAGACCATATCCAAACATGTAATTTGGTTGCCAAATTGTACAGCTAATCCAGCTAGATTGCAAACTCTGAGGCTTGAATCAACATCTAAGTCTGTGCAGATTGCAGGAGGCTTTTCACATCCAAACTGTCCCCTTGGGTAGAAGCCTCAACATCACTCTACCCAGCACTGCAGTCTCCAGCATTATTTCTTTTGGGGTGGGCACCATCATCTGTCTCCAGCGGTCATTCACATCGGTAGATACTTCCCCTGGGGCAAGGACTTGCAGGATCCAGTCCACCAGGCCTGTCTTTTCTGACACAGATTTTCACAATATGGCACTAAGACAAGGGTAACATATAGCTGGGCTTGCAAAAAGAACTACATCCAATTACTGCCAGTCTCCCAGGCATTCAAACCTTTATTCAAGAAAAGCATTTCTCAACCTTGTATTATTTTTTCCCCCTTGCCTCAATTAGAAAACTGCAATCATTTTTTCCCTGCCTTTAGCAACTCACTCTAACTTCTCCTTCCAAGGTAAGTTGCAGCATAAGTTGGCAAGCCCTGTTAACAGGAACAAAAGCATATGCTGATCTGAGGGGGGTTGGGACTTGTGGTTTACTCTGAACACTGCTGTCAAGAAGGTCTCTCCAGGTGGGTTATGCAAGACCAATGCTATCTACATACAGAGAGAAGAAGGTATTTAAAAGCGCTTAAAGCCAAAAGAAGGCACAACCCATGGGTCAAACAGCCCCTGGGTAACCAAGGGGGAGTTTGTCAGAGGTGGAAGTCTCCTTTCTGAGTTTCAGGAACTCAGCTGCATGAATAGAGTTCCTCAAATGCCTCCCTCAGCACACAGAAGTCATTATTTGCTCTCTGGCTTTCGAAGAGGAATGCAGTTGGTTTTGGCTCTTCTGGCCCGTCTGCTGGGCAAGAAACCTGTGGAGAAGCACAACCCAGCCAGCCTGGAGCAGCAGCTGCCCCACAGCCAGGTGGGCCAGCCCCGGAGCTGCCTGTTGGCAAGGTGGGCTACATGATCGATGGAAAAAGGTCCTGCCAGGCTGCCCCAAAAATGACTTCCAAGGTCCATGTACACAGGGACTCATGGAAGGTACCCCAGTGTAGCCAGGCTGGTCTCCTCCATGCTTTTTATGTTCTCTATGAAGCTGAAAGCAGCTCTCTGCAAATACACATGCTTTCCCCTCCCTCAGGGCATTGGTAGCCCAAGGATTTCTGCAGCAAATGGGACCCTTTTATGGGAAAGTCTAGACTTCCTAATGACCTTGGAAAAGCAGCCAAGTCCTCCTCCAGCCAGCCAGAACCACCTTCAGGCCGCTGTCTCTGTCCCATTGCCTGGGGAGCCCTTCTCCTCCCACTGCTTTCACCTTCTGCAGCTGCCTTTGGTCCTCAATGCAGCAAGCCACTTGCTTCGTAGACCCTTCCTCTTTTGCTATTCCTTATTGGCTAACATACTCCTTCCCCATCTTCATCACCAAACTTGCACACTTCAAAATATAATACCTCGCTATGTTGACCAGATACCTTCTTTTTCTTTATAAAGAACTTAAACACAAATAATTTATTTCATGATTGGTTTCTACATGTAGAACTACCATTTAAACCATTCCTTTCTCCAGGGTTGGCTAACCAGCCAGCCTGGCTTTCACTACTGCTTTCCTCTCCACAGGGGAAAGGAAAGGCTCCCTCCACTCCCTCCAGATACCCAAACAGGTTTCATTGCCATTTCCCAAAACACCAAACAGCAGATGAAATGTAGTGCATGGTTGCTTTGAACACACAACATGTTAAACCCCTGTGCACAACATGGTCACAACACCCACATTTATGGAAGGAGCAAGCCCTACTCCCCCACATCAAGCTGTGAGACTGATCCCCTCCATCCCTACACCTGCTGACCAGGTCAGTCCAAGTCAGGAATCCAGCATTTGACTTTGGCATTATTTAATCAAAGAGGCACAATTTGCTTTGGCTCCTTGGGTGACACACAGCACTCACATGTTATGTTTCCTAACGAAGGCCACCTGAAGCACAAAGCCACGTCTAACACAAGTGCTCTCTTTTCATGATGGGCTAACAAAAAAAATAATAATCTGAGTATTTCTTGCTCACAGATAAACTTGGCCATCATGCTAAGGAAACTGAAGCAAATAGAGCCAGTCTGTCAACTGGAACACTCAGCTTGTTGCCCGCTCTGGCTGTTACTTTACATAGGTCTTAAATTAAATGTCAAACAGTGCTTGGCACAGAAGCTTCATGACTGCCCTTAGAGAAAATCTGACACCTTCGCTGTTTCCCACTGCTCTCTACTGCTTGGCTAGTGGCAGGGGAAGTACAGGCTATCTCATAGCTCCCTGTTTTTCCTTTGGTCATCCCCACCCTCACAGGAATGCATGAAAGGGGAATTAGTGGTGTTTATTCAAAGGGACTACAAGGGGTGCAACACTTGGTAGCATTGGGCAAGATCTGGTGCAAGCTGCTGGTTTTAGCTTAAGGAAGATAGAAATGCCAGGAAGCTGATGTGATATACATTCAACAATAGGCTCAGCTCTGTCAAATTCCAGAGCTTTTGATTCTGGCCTTTAGCACCTTTTAGAAAAAAAAAGTATATAATGGCACTACTACACAAGCTCATCTTGCCACGCTACAGTGCCAGTACACCTGTGCCAAGCTGGTGAAGATGCTGTCACACCTTTACCATCCCCTGGCTACTCCTTTTTCACTGCTTCTCCAGAAGATACACCACCATGCACAACACACTAAAGCCCTCCACAGCAGCTGGAATTCCCTGCTGACACTGGGATGGGAACAAGACCATGAGGCACATCCCCATGGACTAGGCTTTAAGACTACGATCGGGTTACTGTAGCTAAACAGCAATGACAACTGAGCCACAGTAACTCTGTGAGCACACACTGAGCCAAGGGGAATGGAAATAGGATTCGTCTCGGCCAAGACCACCCAGGCTGCCTGCACCACGCGGGTCTTCCTGCAGGGATGCATCTGTGCCCATCTCCATCCTCAGCTCTTCCTGCTCTCCAGCATCAATCTGAGCAAACTGATCAATCTGTAAAGATGCAATACTTGCTTTCTCTCATCACAAATCAATGAGGAACAGACAGCATTTGGCAGGACTAAATATAAATACAGCCAGGGATGTCTTTAGGTACAAGCAGTTATCTAAGCAGGGACATTAAATGGTCCCCATGAAAGAGGTGCTTTACACCAGAAATGCATTTTCTCTTGCAGGTCTAAAAAGTCATCAGGCAGACAGCATAAAAATAGTTAATTCCTGATGGCCACAATTATTTATGCTTGTGAGTTTGTTTAAAAAAAAAAAAAAAAAAAAACTCAGCTGAGGACCCATGACACTGTTCTTCCTACACACCTTGAGTCCCACTTGGGTTCATGCACCATCTCCATCCTATCGCTATATTCCCTGCAAGAAGCTCCCACCAGCCTTAGTGAGGGGGCTCTGGGAAGCTCACGCCGAGCTCCGAGTGCTGTTAGGAGGGCTGTGAGAAGATGAGCCTTTCCCATGGACTTGTTGCTATTCCGTGTCTGCACCCAGCTGGAGCCCAGAGCTGGGGAGGAAAAACAGGAACCAATCTATTTATTGTTTTAACCCGTCACCTCCCAGGGAAAAAATACTGCCTGTGGTTTGAGGTGAAATTTGGGCAAAGGCTAAAGGGATGCAAAGGGGGAGGACAATGAGTGAAAAATAAGAGAGAACAAAAAAATATATTTCCAGAGTATTGCAATAAAACTATACTTTAATAACAGCAATAACTCAATTCAGTCCTATATTGATCACACTGCTGACAGGACTCCTACGCTGATGGTGTTACTGGATCTGGCCTGAATTTGTCCCTGTTCCTGTGGAAGTAGAAAAAATTGTTAGAGATGAGGAGGACAAGGGGCTGCTCTTTATTCAGAGAAACTCATTCATTAGTTCTCTCTGATGTGCTCTGCCCACAGGTCTAGAGCAGAGGAAGAAAGACTCAGTACTTTCTATGCAAAAAGGAGACCTAGTGGGATAAAAGATGCTCGATTTCTCTCATTTACCTCTCCCACACCATTTTCTAACATATTACTACTTGTTCTGAACAAACTCCTGAACTGCTGCAAGCCTAATTAATTTCCTACAAGCCCCTGAGACCTCTCAAGGCTTCAAAGAAAAATGCCTTTCAAAAAATGATCAAAAATAGCAAGGGGTACTTCCCCCATATGCAGGGCACTTATTTACAAACTGCTGTGCAATTAGAGTGCTGCCTGAGCACAGCAGGATACAAAGCAAGCATGCCATGAGCTGCATAAACTAAAAGGTCTCAGTCAGGACTCAGACTGCAGGACTGCACCTCCGATGGCAGTGCCCACTTGCCTTGTTGGCTAACCTAGCTGCCTGAGCTCCAGCAGGATAAAGGGGGTGGCCACCTTAATTATGCATTTCTGGGAGAGAGCAGGATCATAAAGAATGGGATTAGAGAGACAGAGCCATGGGTGTGCTACACAGGTGGTGGGATATGTAACCTGTCCCTCTCTACTTTCTTAATTGTGGTCTTCTCTTACCAGAAAAAGAAAAGACTTGAATGTTAGCATTTTGCTGAACAATGACAGATTGATGCATTTGGTATTTTCTCCCTAAAATCAGTTAACACCAGAAATGCAACTCAAAGTAATGCTCCAACAGCATATCTCTTGCAACCCTGCAACTGCAGGGACCTGCCGAACAATGCAGTGATTTCTGTATTGAGTGAGTGCTGTTATGCAGATAAGGCTGTCATTGAAGTGACAGTGTGGGTAGAAGAAAGTTTGAGAAGAAAAAAAAAACATCTGTCTCTCCAGCTACCAATTGTATCTGATAGAAAAGAAAAACAGGAAGAAGGATGCCAGCTGTTTGGATAGCTGTTCTCAGTTTAGTGTTTCTTCCAAGGTAAATATACTCTCCCAAAGGAAAAAGATTATAATATGGTCTGTGAAAATTTGCCTCTCAAAGCACTACATCCTGCAGCCAGGAGAGGAAGGCAAGGACAGAAAATGCTGCTTGCGAGCTACAATATATTAGGACCTGACAAGAGCGGAGACATCCCACACAGCCAGGGAAGAGTCACTGCAAGAAGAGCCAACAACAATTACTGAGGTGATGTCTCAGTCTGTAAGACAGAGGCCCAGAGAACAGCTCGGAGAGCAAGATCACTTGTATTCTGTGAGAGAGTACTCACCCTTGACTGTGTTTTAGTGCACACCACGGGACAGCTGGCAACCCACAGCTGGGCCAGGCTGGTGAAAGTCTACCAGCATTTGTGCAGCCATGCCCCTTGGCACCAGCCAGCCAGGACCAAAGGCATTTATTGCTGTGTAAGGTCAGCCCTTTCATACCACTTCAACAGACAGGCAGAATCAAAATTCTCTCCTGGCATCTATGGGCAGCAAAGGATTTAACAGGAAAATGTTAAATCCTTTTAATAAGATGAACTTTTTGGTCTGTACTTTACTAGTTTTAATGAGCCCACCTGCAAGGGTTGATTGATTTACTTGCCTGGTGCCATTAGACTCAAATTTATTATAATTAAGTTGTTAGTTAGAGAAGCCCGCCTTGCTCTCCATCACTAAGGCCACAGCTCATTATTACTAGCCTCTCACACGCCTTTCTTTCCCCATCGTTTCGCATCTAGGAATTAACGAAGGACTGGCAACACCACTCCTCTCCTCTCTCCCCCCGCACACCGTGGTTACTTTGGCAGGGCAGGGGCATGAGCGAATGGAACAGCAGGACAGAGCAAGGTTCTGGGCGAAAGCAAAGGCTCAGGGCATGAGTCACCAAACAAACCGCTTGGACCGCGGCGAGCAGAGCAAAGGCAGCCTTCCAGAGCAGCACTGCCCGCTCCTGCTCAGGGGCAGGGAGCCGAGGGGACGGTGACGATGCACAGAGCCCGGGCAGATGACTGCATGCTGGAGGAGGGAGGGAGAGGCATGCTTTTATTTACTCAATTAGTAAAACAGCTGTTTCCCACCAGCCTCATCCTTAGAATAATGAGGCATTGTGCTCTCAGTGCAATAAAGGGACCGCTCTCGCTATTACATCATGTCAGCGTGCAGCCAGGGCTGAGGAATCATCTTGAGAAGAGCCAACAACAATTGCTGAGGTGATGTCTGTAAGGCACAGACCTGGAGAAGACATTGGACAGAGTTTGCCCAAGTTTCGCAAGTTTGACCAGAGAATGAAGGACAATGAATTCAAGCCTGCTTTTGCTTCATTGTGCTCCAGGAATGCAGTCCCAGAGCTGCTATCTTCTAGGAAGCACCTGGCGCAGGTCTCAGCCACAGCCCTATGTACAGCCATGGCTCAATTACCCACAAAACTGCAGAACCCCTCCGTTTCCCCCACAGGTACAGCATATCTTTTGAAGCCAGCAGGTGCATGAGCTTATTGCTGTGCTCAGCCTGGGGATACCTTGCTCTGAAGGATATGACATCCAGATTGTAACTCCCTTGGGCATGGCACTGTATTTTTGCTGGTCTGTTTGAGCTATTCCTACCTTAGTGCAATCTTCGTCTATGATTTGATTTCTTGGGCATTACAGCAACCGAATAATAAGACTTATTGCTGTAACAATAAAATCTTATCTGCAGAGATTTAGGCACTTTCTCAACAGCTCTCAATGTGACTATGCACTTATTTTCTTTTTCTCTTCCCTCATCCCTTGGAGATAGGGACAAAGTATAAAATCTGTTCCAAACCGCGAAATAGAGCCAACCCCTGACATGCATACACACATTTCAATCCCACAACTAGATGTTCAGTAAGGCCTTACTACCACCAAAAACAAAAAGCTTTTTTCCCCCTGAAAGAAACATATTAAGGTAATATAGGCTTGTAACTGGATTTCACAGTGCCCTCCACAACCTAATAAACTTTTCTGAACTGCGAGCATGGCATTTGGTCAGGTCAGCTTGGAGGATGGGTCAAGCAAGCGCTTGCTTTGAGGAACTGCCTAGATAAGCCCTCTGAGCACACTTGGAAAGTGGATTAAGCCAAGACACAAAAGGGCATGGTTCATCCTGTGTGAGTCTGCTGGGGAAGGAGGACAGAATACATTTGAAGTAACTGTCACCAAGTCACCACAATGGATCCAGATCATACCATACAATACCTGAAGGAATCAGATCTGGCAGATCTCTGCCCACAGAGGTGAGAAGCTCAAGAAAATGAGTCCAAAACCCAGACTGAAGTCCTTCATCTGCCAGACTCCACAGTCTGACAGATGAAGTCTGGCAGACTCCACTCCTTTTTTGTTTGGGCATCCTCCTCCAAATGAATATCTTGATCCCCCATCTCCTACAATCTAGCCAGGGGGCTATACAATCATTTTTATGACCCTAATCAAGGTAATGTTTTAATAAGACACTCTTGTCCCTGATTAAGTCCACAGACATGTTTATGCACCCTTCATGAAAGGACAGAAACTATGGGAATGAGTCATGACAGGTGATGGAATGATTCAGCTATCCATATACTAGCTTTCCATGAACTCCATCACTTCTGACTATAATAAATCGCCCATATAAAAATAATGGGCTGTTAAATTCCAGGGCATCTCCCAAAGTCAGGGGGTATATTTCTAAGATGTTTTTAATCTGTTTATTGAAAATATTTAAAAATCAGAAAATGAAAAGTTCTTGCACATTTAAACCCTATACAAGGGCTAGCACTGCTATTTAATTAGATTTTAGCTTTATGGACTCTTAAGTCAGTTCCGCTCAGAGCAAGCAAAGAAATAGAGACCCACAGGAAAGCATTGCCAGTGAATGTGGACAGGCAGAGTTCATAATCAGACTTAACTATCACACGTGTTAATGGCTGGAAAAGCTATAATTATGAGTTCATTTCTGTGCTTTATGAGATGTATTTACTTGTTAATGACTATGACAAGTACGGGAATAAGTCTGGAAATGAAAACGTTTCTGCAGAGGTAATGAGGTTGACACCTCACTAGGTGTCTAGAGACTGAGTAGGCTGACAAAGTGGTAAGGACAAAGACATCAGCAAGGAGGAAGAAACATTTTAGTCAATTATGTGATGAATATTCTGGATTTCAGTGGCTTTAATGTTTTCTGGTTCAAGAGAAGACTTTGTGAGCGTACTGTAAAATTAATAGTTATAAGTAATTAAAGTTACCCTAACTGGTGGTAGACTCAATAGTCCGGGGAGTGTACTGGCCAAACCCCTCTCAGAGGGAAGGAGTCATACATTTGCCGTGGAGCAGTAAAACCTCACTCATATTTATGAGCAGTAAAAGAAAATCCAGAAAGTAATCCCATGAGAATTGTGATGGGTGGTGGTTTGAAGTCCTCATATACCACACCTGACATTTTTGCAAGCTCATTACAGTAACATCCTAGCCAAATCATAACTTTGTTGCAATAGACTGCTTATAGACATTCACTTGGTTCCCCAGATTCTCTCCCCTGTCAGAAGCCATCAAATAGAGCCACTATTTCCTTTAACAACACATTCTACCCAAGAAAAAGCAGCAAAGATCCCGGTGCACCTCTGTGTCTCCTTCAACTGACTTCTATATGCTTCACTTATCAAGTACAAAGTTTCCCCTGGGATGTGTCTGACCAATGCTTCTCAAAGTCCCTTAAAAATCCTCCAGCTTATTACAGCGAAGAGCTTAGCCTTTGCCGTTATTGTTTTGGCAAAGTCTTCCAGCTCCAGTGGTGGTTTCTACTTGAAGACAATACATACTCCTCCTCACCTTCCATTGCCATCACTACTTTTGGTCTGATTTGCAGCAGAGATTCTCTTGATTCCACTAGAAGCAGAGGCAAACATTATCTGCAGCAATGCTTTATTTCTGTTCTGTAGCACAGGCCTTGCTTCAAGCCCAAATCGTTCTCCCTTATATTTTCAAAGCACGCTTGAAATCCCTTTAATCTTACCCTGTTCAGAAATGAAGTCCACAATGTCATTCCATGTCTGAAAAGCAGCCTCACCAAAAGAGCTCACGTTATTCTCCCTCAGCACATGTTATTGAATTATGCTTTCAGAAAGTTGCTGTATTGATCTCTCCACTGATAAAAGAAGGCATTTTTAAAGACATTTTTTACTGCTGATGTGAGTGCACAATAAGCAGAATAGGATAAAAAACACTTTCTTCCCCACTAGCAGACAAAGGGAATCCCTTGACTACTCCCACAATGGAGAAAAGCAGATACTAATGTAAAACCAATGCATTAATCACATTTGATTAAGTAAACAGTGATTTTGGTACTGTGGTGGCCACATGCCATTTATAATATAGTCTATTTGTGCTGGTTAAATGAAAGCTAAGTTGTGCTAAAAAAGCAGCTCTAGCACCTAAATCAAATGCAACCCTTATCCACACCCAGGGGGTTTCTCTGCCCACAGACACGCTCATCCTTTCCTTCCTCCAGTCTTTCCACTCTCACCTCCACACCTGTGGCCCCAAGACACCCAGCAGAAAAACAACTTCCAGTTCACACTCAGCACCATGACTCAGAGCCACAACACATCCTATTTGTCTGTCCAGCTTCCCACACTGGTGTCCAGGCTGCTACGTGCAGCCTGCTTCCACGTGTTTCAGATCCAGAGCAATGCCAAGACTCCAGTCTGCTGAGGTCAGCACGAATTCTCTTGACTTGGGGTCTCCCAGCCCCAAGCAGTGGAGCTGAGAAAAGAAGCCAAGTTACAAGAACACTGACCAACACAGAACCTTCTCTTCTCCCATAGTCAGATATCAGTCTTTCAAATGACTCACCCACACTCAGCTTATTTCACCACTAACCCATCTTCTCCCTAGGTGGACAGTTGGACCAGATGGTCTTTTCCAACCTTAACGATTCTGTGATTCTGTTCTAATCCATATCGATACTATCAGTTCCATGCTATCACTTAAAAGATGGTAATCTTACTATTCAAAGCCTAAAGGAGTTGTAGCTAAAGATGCTTGCATTTTCCTATAAAAATTTGGGACCTGCAGAATAGACTTCTCTTACAGCAAGAAATGGAGTTATGAGTGCTCCAATGACAAATTCACTTCCTCTTGAAATAACCTCTCTGAATACCTAACACTCTAGTTTCATCTTCAGCAAAAGAGGTAAAGTACTACTGTTCTAAACCAAGAAGCAATTTGTGGTCACTGTACTCATGTAGGTCATTATAGAGTAAAGAACGATGAATCAGGAATCCATCTTTAATATACAGACAGCAGAAGTCACGAAAAGCTTACTTCCAGAACCTGGAGGACTGTGTTCAGATATGTTGGTCTTGATTACTTCCACAACAGAGAAGGAAGGCCACACTGACAAAGTAGCATGGTACCTTAGAGCTAACAAAACACTTGGACTTTGAAAAAGGTTGAGGAGAAAAACAATTATATAAATAACCCTACTGGGGAAAGAGAAAAAGCTAACCCTGTTTCAACATCTTTGATAGAAAATTTCAGCCTCCCTGATTTTCCACCCTAAATCACGGTTTTCAAGCAATTTTTCATGTACATTCACAGTTAAAAAGCTTTAAGATAAATGGCAAGACTTCTATCAAGCTTTTCTTCAGCTCCCCCCCCCCCCCCCCCCAACTCCCCTCCTCCTGTTTTTACCCTGCTAGCATCGCCCTGGGAAAGAAGCTCTGATATCAGACTGAGAGAAAGTCAATAGCTGACAGCAAGGAAATAATCTGAGCCATTGATCATCACTTCAGGCTTCAAATTCAATACAAACCAAAGGGGAGATGCACGCTTATACACATACAAAGGAAGTGAATATATTAACTCCTGGTGTGCTACAAAGAATAGGAATTGCTAATGTGGTTAATAAGCACAAGAAACACTGAAAAAGATGCACCCAGAGAATGCAGAACTTACATGTTAAGTCGCTGAAAATATTTTTTAAAAGGCAGTCATAGAACAAGATATTCATCTATGAGGATGAGATTCTCAAAGGCATTTAAGCTCTTAATTTCTATTTAGGTATCTAAATTCCTGTGGCAATGAACAAGAATGATGCATCTAAATACTCAGAATTAGCTTATTTCATGCCCACCGAAGGGTAAAAGCAGCGTTCATTTCTGACTGGTGCTTGTCTCCTGAACTGAAGTTTCTCAAATTCCTTACCAATTAACATTTAAGAAAAATAAGAAAAGTTCCACTGTGCAAAAAAGATGTTAGTTGCACATTCAAGCTCATTAAGGAAGCCCTGACCCTTAGCAACAGATTTTTCCTGAAAAACAAGACAACGTGACTTGTTTGAAGATATTCTCCATTCTATCGGTCATCCTTTACAGGTCTATTTTGCATTTTCATATCTAATCCACTAACAATGAGGCCTTTATTTTACATGAATTACATTTTTCTGTTGATATTTATATAAAATATTAAGAGGCCATCAGAATCCACTGAGAATATTCATTATATGAAGTATTCTTTGTAATTAATTCACAGAGAATCCTAAAAATAAAATCTCAAAGATATATTATGATCAGGCAATATCCTCCAACAGTGAAGATGAGTAGCGTTTTTTCTGACAAGAGTAAACCAATGTTGACAACATAACACTCCACAAGTGCACTCATTTACTGAGCAATAATATATAATTACTAAAACAATACAAAATATATAGAAATGACATCCAATATCCTAATACATACCAACCAGTTATCAGACACTAACCCATAAACCCATAACCCATATGTAAAGTATGGATTCTGTCCATTCTTTAAAAGTTTTTTTTTATATATACATATATACAAAAATGTCAGTCCAAGCATTTTTAACAGCATACAGAA
This sequence comes from Aythya fuligula, assembly GCF_009819795.1. Lineage (NCBI taxonomy): Eukaryota > Metazoa > Chordata > Aves > Anseriformes > Anatidae > Aythya > Aythya fuligula. The sequence goes on along the minus strand of NC_045569.1, from coordinate 15,731,071 downwards.
GAACAGATAATTATACCTTAATCCGGTGCTGAAGTTATTACTTGTATTTAATACAATAAAAAAAAAAGTCATGTTTTAATTGGCACACAGAATGGGTAATGACTCTTATCAACAATTAATACTAATGGCTTAATTTATAAAATACACCATGAAGATACTCCTGAAGCTAATTCTTCTATTAATTTGGACCATAACCAAGTGCACACCAAGTTAATCCCTGAGGAGCATATCTGGAAACACCCAGGGATTTAGGTAAACAGTTATGATACACATTAAGTCTTTGTCAGAGAAAAAGGCCTCTCCTGCAGGACTCCCTAGTTCTTCCTCTGTTAGACTACATAAAAAGCTCTAAGAAAAAGCATGCCCTATTTCTGCAACAGTATTTACATAAGTAATCATCCACATTCTGACTGAAGTCAAATGAGAACTGCATGTCGGGTAAATATTTTGCCCTTGAAAGGGAGGCTGCTGGCAGCATTGAAGGAATTGTCCAGAGCAAGCAGCGAGCAACTCAAAATCCTTCAGAGCCCTTCCAAGGGCTCCGAGGATGCAGACATGCAAACCACATGCAGTCAAGTGAGGCTCTCGCATTTACTCAGCACCAAGTCAAAGTCATGGCAGGCCCCATCCCAGGGAGGAAGCCTGCAACACTTGGGATCAAGTCCTTCACGGAGGTTGAGCACACAGATGTGCTGCTCTCTTCCCTCCTCAGCCCCAGATTCCTGCCTCCAGGACAGGCTCCAGGGTGTGCACGTTTCCAAATAAATCTGGATGCAGGCCTAGCCCTTTCTCTTGGAACAGACATTCAATTAAATCCCACTTTCCAAAATGATCTGTGCATGTGTCTGTGTAACTGCCTCACCTGTGCTGCAAATAACACCTGAAATTTAAAAAGATCATGAGTGATATTCTTGGCAGCATTAATCATACCACTTTATTGACATCAACTTGTATTATACTGATCTACACCATCTGGTCCCAAATCTAATTTGCTTTTCACTGTCTACTTGCCAGCAGTTTACTTTCAATATATTTCTGAGCTGGTGGAATGAGAAAAGGCTGCTCTGCTTCATTTTTAATTTGTACTCCGGCCGCCTCCTGTCAGCTTCACTTCTGCAAATCCTGCCTAGCATGAAGTTGTATTTCTGATGCAATCAAGACTTATTCCTCTCAGTTAAAAGAAACAACACTAAAAAGAAGTAACTCTATGTTTCCACAGACCAGACCTACTGTTACAAAGAAAGGGATAATGTAGGGATAATGTCCCAAAGGTCCAGCATGAGACGTAATTTCCATCCCCTGATCTTGGCAGCTATACATTGTGTTTAACTTTGACCCAGCACGCTGGCTTCCGTGTGCAAGACAGATGTTATCTGATGCAACCCCTGACACCAATGCTATCTGCCTGTCAAACCTTACAGAACAGTTTGGGTATCCAGGGATTCACTGAACGTCCAATAAAGTCACCTCTGAAGTGGTCTCCAGCCTCAGGAGTCCATGCACACAAGTCCCTCTCCGATTATCTGGGCATTTCCCATTTCAAGCCTGAATCCAGCATTAGTTACTGGAGTCCCAAATTAATGCCTCTGTCAGTTAACCAGCTTGCCTGAAATTCTGTTATTTTCTGTTGAATGCAACAGTTTACGAAACTGTTTTTCTGAAATACTAATGTTCCTTACTTCTAAAGTACTGGGGTTAGGTCCTTTTATGCATACTTGAAGAGACTGCAGGGCAGCTAAAAATATATTCAGAAACTGAATTTGTCAACATTTCTTTATGTGAAAAAATGTAACACATCTAGACTTAGCAATTCTAAAATCCATAAATAGAAATAAACCTGTTTTTCAAGGCTAATTCAGCCACCTCCTTATGAATCCTCATCTTTTTGCTACGGTTGTGTGAGCTAAAAAATTTATGATCCTCAGCGCATTCCAGCTCTACTTCTGCAGGACTTTATTAGCTCCTTTGTCAGCTGAGTCCTTCCTGTCAAAAGGAGCTCATATTTCAAGAGTTTAAGCAAACTGGACCATTCTGATTAAAATAAGGTAAGGAACAAGCATGGGAGCAACATGCAAGGGGCTCTGCAGCAAGTAGCTGGGGACAGCAACCTCTAGCTCAGACTCCAAAAGAACAAATGTAGAAAATGGGTATTTTGGTGGGGTTACTTAAAGTATGATTCACCTCCTGGTTACATGAATCATCTCCCAGTTTCAGTCTTCTGCTTGCCTGGGACCATTTCCAGTTCACCACATCCAACCAAGCCAAACTCTGACCCTACCACTTCATCCTCCCTGCAAGAGCCTGCTTAAACAAGGAGCCAGCCTCATAACCCCAGATATGTTGTACAGTGATTTGTCTCTGCAATAGTTTTAACAATAGAAGGGCTTAACTGAGCATGTAAATGCTTTCCAAGGATTAAGACACCAGGATCAGTACTCTGGGTCCCCCATTCAGCTCTAAGCACCTCTGTACACTTTACTATAGCCTGGACATTGTTGCATGCAGAGACTGAAAGCATGGCTTGCACTTTTCCCAACACAGCAAATGGGTAGGGCTGACTGGGTAGTAGAGGGCATGCCCACACTACCCTTAAGACACATCCATTTTCAGGACCAGGAAGGTATGTTAAACATAGTCCAATAACCACAAGTCTCCTACCCACTGAGGTGGTGTTGTGCAGGGAAGACAAGCACAAAGCAGCCTCCTCTAAATGCAAATCCTGCTCTAAAAAAGCAGGAGGTGAAGTTGGTGGCTATGAAATCCTGTCTACAAGAGATCCTCTCCCTCCAAAAAGCACTTGAAGACTATCTAAGCTCAGGCATCCAGTCATAACAGCACAAATAGGCTCTTTGGCCTGTATGTCACCTGCCTAGCTACAAATATCACCTTTTTCTTTAACCCAGTTCCAGGGAAATAAAAAACCAACTGAATAAGCATATCCTACAGTGGTAGGACCTGATAAGTAGAATCTTTGCCTTTAGTTTCCTTTCAACCCAATTACTCATGTGCCAGCTAAATTAATTCCTAATCTTTGGACCATCCACTGAAAGAGCATTACCAAATAAACTCTGACCCTATTACACAGCCCCCCCAGGGAAGTTTCTGACAACTTTTTTAGAACCATTTTTGTATTGCTTTTAGCATAAGTTTAGAGACCAAAATGAAGCCCTTCCAGGAATGTGTGATATATACTGCTGTGATTTGGGGTGAAAACGAGCTTTTGAACTGCTTTTCTTCACAAGGCTTGTCAGAAAGAGAAAGGAAAAGAAAACATTCCCTTGGAAATCAAAAAACAACACTGAGTAGCAATGAAGTGAAATTGCCCTATCAATTTTTATTGGCCAAGTGGAATCAGGGGTGCTTTGAACAAGCATATAGCTACTATCACATAAAGCAAAGTTAAGTTAAAATTCAGTTCACCTGAATAATTACAGCCTGATTAATTCTGACCTCCATCCAGCAAGGTACTCAAACAGCTGAGCAATCTCATTACCCTCTCCAGCAGTACACGGAAAAATTGACTTTAGGTGAGCATGTGTTACTAGACCTTGTTGAAAAGTGAGGGCTTTACAAATAAAAGCTTGTAGGTCATCCATCCATCTTCCCAGGCTCTCAGTCTAGTGAATATATGGGTATCCATGTATCTCTGTGCTCAACTATTGCCTTTCTAGTCAAGCAGAATAGACACCCCTATGCCTGCATGAGGGGGGGAAAAACAGAATGAATAAAGAACATGTGGCTGAAAAGGTCTCAACTACTCAAGGGGTTTCTCCAGCAGCAAGGAAGATCTATGGTCTTTATATTCCTCTCCTAGAGGCAAGATTTCATTTTTAGATTAAAAACTTCAACACCCACTTGCTCTATGTGAACAGCAAGTTCTCTCCTGTGGCTAGAATTGATAGGATGCCATATGCTATAAAAGGTTAACACCAGTGCTATTGTAATCCTTGGCCACAACTTTCATTTCCTTAATTTGCTGACACCGAGTAATGTAGGGCTGTGCTGTATGAGAGAATACTAAGCAATCTGAGTTACAAATTTTCTCTGAATGTCCAAGCTGACCTTTGAAGCATTCAATAAAAACACCATTTAAAGAGGGGGAAAATTGCTAACATGGAAATGGAATTACAGGAACAGGACCAAATTCATTCCTTTGACTTGGTATCTACTCGTGTTTGATGTCAGCTATATAATTATATATCACAGTTGACTGAAAAATATTTTGCTCTATGTTAAAAGCAGGCCACATAAATGGTTTATTAACTGGAAAGAAGTTGACAGTGTTCAAGTGTTTGGGGGTAGGTACAACCACAGCGCTTCATTATGATCTGAGCATCTTCCCTCTCAGAGGGCTGATTTCTCATTTAAGGCTGTTTTACATTACTCTGGGAACTGTGAGGGCCATTTTTATTTACATCTACTCCAGGATGCCATTTGTTGCTAGGAGTGAAATGTAGCTTTCGCATACGTGACAATCTGGCCTGTGCCAGAGGAAAATTTTCAAGAGGAGCTGCTAGCATAAATGAGAATTGCTCCCGTCAGCCTCACAGCCTGTCTTCACAAGAGTAGAGCAGCAGAGGCTTCCAAGCTATGGATTAAACACATCACATAAGAGGTAGGCATGGCTATTAATATTCTACCGAGGGTCCAGAGCAGACAACATTTGACATGGGTACGCTTCCTCTGAATTCCTGTCAATTAGTGGTGCTGCTTCAAGTACAAGGCATGCATGAAAAAGGGAAGATAGAAAAGTCAGTTTGTGGTGGCCCCTGCAACAGTTGTAAAAATGAAGTGGAGCCTTCTTTGTCACATCAGGCAAGAAGGAGCAGGTGTAATCCCACTACAGATAACACAGGAAGGAGGCAAGTGATGTTAATTCTGGGGGGGAAAGTTGAGATCATGCCAGTTTCTGTGCAAGCAAAACAGGTTGCAGGCTCCCTCAGAATGAGCAGAAATTCAGGATGCTGTAGGATTAACCTTGTGATAGGGAAAGCCACCCACTGGGAGCAAACAGGTTGAGAGCTCATACCCCAGTCACTTCAGTTGAGAAGGGAAAGGCTGAATTTAATCTGATTTTGCTGACAAACTGGTTCTCTATCAAAAAGAAAACTAGAAATGGAAAGCAACACTTTAGACACCAAATCAGAAACAGGACAGTGGATTCCCTGATCCAATGCAGCAGTTAATAGTTGTGCTCAGTCCCCCGTGCAGAGAGGGTCAACTGCATAGCCAAAAGTATCTGTATTGGCAAAATCTGTTCTCTTGGCTAGTCAATCCTAGTGCTTGTCAATCAGGCATCCCTACTGGATCAGGGGTTATAACATACATCTAGTGTTTAGATATTTTCCCCACATCCAGCCTGCAGAAAATACAGAAAACTTCTGAGATGCTCACAGACATGTTTTGTACAACTCAAACCCCACACACTCGGATGAGATGCTGTGCACAGACAGCTCCCCCAAATCCTCACAACCCCACAGCGACATACAGCAAGACTGCTCTTAAAAGCGCTGCCATAATACTCAACTGCACCACAACTTGCTGTAGCAAGTCCGGGTTTTTATGGTCCAATGGTAGTTAATTTTCTAAAGGTCAAATTTTACATGTTTATTTTGACTGGTGTCCTGCCCAACACAAAGACACAGCTATATTAATAGCTTACAAATTAAATGCTCGTTCTAGGAAACCATACACAGTTTCACTCTACTTCACCCAAGGAGTGACATTTCATCCCAGAAAAGGCCAGGGCAGCGTCCCAGCACAGAACATCTGGTTGGCAGCACAATGGAGCACAGCACCTGTGAACACGCTCAGTGTTTGCTTTGCAACTATTTGTCCCCCATCCGCGTAAAATATATGTTTTCAGGCTGTTAAAGTTCATTCCTTGCCAGGGGAGTCTGGTGTGATAATGCAGCCTGTTTGTCTTGGAAAGCCCCTGTTTCTGGACCATGCGCACTTAAGCCAACATTTCTGGAAGGTGAAAGTAGGAAGAGAAGGTTTTCTTCCCTCTTTATTTTTTTCTTTTCCTAGTCTTTACAGCTTTTTAGACATTCTGCAGAGAGTCTAATGGGATAAGACTGAGCCAAACAGCACAGTTTAAAAAAATAGCAGAGATGGATTGCAGCAGGGGCCGTGGTTTAAAATCTATCATCCAGAGGCTAAGGAAGTACAAACAAACTAATAAAACCAGAAAATTATGAAATCCTGGCCTAAACACCAAGCAAAACTTCTTAATTTAGGACTCTCCTAATGGCTAAAGCCGCCACCAAGTTGGCTCCCAGGGACAATCCCTTCTCCTGCCAGATCCTTCCTTTGGAAGAGAGAAACCTCAGGATCTCAGCCAGCCTAAGGTGTTAGTGGGGGAAGGAGGTTTCAGGAGGAATAAGGCTGGGGGAAAGCAAAAGTCCTGTAAAAAGCCCTGCCAGAAGGGAGGTGCAGGATTATAGCTGAAAGTTCAAGATACATTGGGTAGGCTTCAGCCTCTGCTGGCCAAGCTCTCCACCAGCACATACAGCCTGCAAAAAATACAACAGAACTGACCAGTGCAAAGTCTGCTCAGGGGTGTGAGCAGAGGGGCTTCCAGAGGTGCAGACTTGGCTAACACCAGTGTGTCACAGGCTGGAAGGCAGAGGATACACAAGGTGGGACACAGGGGACGGACTGGCAGACTCTGTCCCTGCTCCACTGCTGGCAGCTCCTGGCCACATCCCTTCACGGTCACAGCAGCCAAAGGCAAGCCTCAAACAGCTCTTCCTTGGCTTTATTTTCCAAGTAGCATTTCCTTAAATGAAGAAATAAAACTGCTCCACACACTTTTTAAAAAACGCATTTTGATTTCACCTGAGAAAAGATGGTATCACCTCTTTTATCCTCCTCATAGTGAGTATACCTGTATCTGACATCTTCCCAATGTGTCATTCTCAGACTGGCACACTGTCTGATGGGCCATTTTTCCTCTTACACTCCTCTTTTGATTAACTCCAGGAGTAGCACAATTTCCTTTCTGACAGCCCATTATAAAGTCATTCTCCCTTTCAGCAGTAAGGTTTTTTTCTCCCATTTTACAGCACAGGAAGGACGTTTCCTTCTGTAGCTTTTATTTCTTCGTAACCTGCCTCCAACCCAGTCTCACATCCTCTCTCTTTACCTCCTCAAAAAGGAAAAAAAAATCAAAAATTTATTATCAAGGAAATTAAAACTAACCACTCTGAGCACAAACTGAAGTGACCTGCACACTAGAGGGAAATTCACAGATTCCATTACTTTCAGGAGAAGATTTGTTTATGCAGGCTAGATTCAATTCAGATGTTCACCTTCTGGGTTCTCTCACTTGCCCTGATGATGTCTTTAACAAGAGTTAAGGATAACTATTGCCATTTTCAGTCTGCATAGTTTGGCAGCCTGCAGATTGTATCTATCAGGTGACGCACTACATGAGAAATCAAACCTTAAACTTACTTGCACCTCTAGGCCTATCCTAATTCAAAACTAACTAGTTTATGGAAGATAACTGTGCTTCTGAGACTACACCTGGCCTTCTCCTTTTCTATTTCATAGGTTCTCATTTACCTCATCCCCTCAACCCAACAGAAATCCTACAGACATATCTGAATGTTTCCTCACATATACATGAACATCAGGCAGCATGGAGGGTGCACCGAGCCTGCTCCCATCTGTAACTCAAAGCCTCCATCCTATCATCACAGTCTGTGGCAAGGCATTGTCTCTGCTCTGTGTTGGGAGTGCAAAACCCTCTATATGTATGGACAATGAAGTGGATTCCCAAGTGAATGCTTACTTTGTTTGCCAAGTGTCACTTGAAGTTAGATTCATACTGCAATTTGCAAAGACCACACATCTCACAAGGCTGTCTTCAGCACTACTCTAAATAATTGTAGATAAAACAAGGCATGGTCAGCGCAAAGTGCAAAATGAGTTGTGACATCCATTTTCTATTAAAAATAGCAGTCATTGAAATGTGTTTAGCTCCACTGAAGTATTCTGGGTTGGCAGCCATCAGGAGAGAGGCAGCAGGAGCAACAAAAGCTCTTAGTCATTTCCTACCTCCTTTCTAGCTTTAAGCCTGCCTTGACAGACCACATTATAAAAAAGACCTAGAAGATCCATTTGATGCTCAGTCCTTGGACATCCCACACAGACTGCTGGCCAGAGTGTCCATTAAAGAGAACAAGGACAGAAGAATTGCCCTTTTAGCCTCCTTTGTAACCTTTCTTTGTCTTGCATCTATTATCTTTTATTCTTCTCATCCCCTTCATCCTCAAGAGGCAGGAGGAACTGACTCTTCAATTTCCAGCTCCTTCCTGAGCATATCTGCCATTTGTCAAGCCCAGGCATTAAAGCGTAGCACTCTATTGTCTGGCTCTAGTGAGCACAGTTTGGAGGCCTTACGTGAAAGGTAAGTACATTTGTGCATAATAATCATTTTTCGTAGCCAGACAGACATCATAATTGATTAACATAAATCAGATATTAATTATACAGACAGATTTCCCCAAACTACTGGCTGAAAGATAGATGAACAGTAGAAAATAGTTATATCCGTAACAGAAGTGAGTTAATGTGCATTTCCTTCTTTTAACGTTTCAGATATGAAATGTGCAGTTACAGGTCAAAATCAATTTTGAACTGTCCTCAACTTGGTTTTCTCTCATTGGGAAGTTGGGGGTTTCTCACTGCTTCTTCCTTGTATCATGAGAAAAATAAAAAGCCCTGCTCACCCCAGGACTTCACACATTACAATACATACACAGAACAAACTGACTACCTGCTGCACAGCACATGATCCAAAAAAATCAGAGTAAAAGAAAGCAATTGTCATTACAGTATTTTGCATAAAATGCAGTCTGGAGATGTAACAAGGAGCATAAATTTAAGAGGATCCACTCTCTCTGGTTCCATTTTGGTGAATTAACTATTTTAACTATTGAATCATGGCATAAAGTATGCCACAGAATGGAAAATCACCAGCTAAGTGGGTAAAGAAAAATAGACTTATATACAGTTCCAAATACTATGATAAATATTTAGATTAGTAACTATAGTGTTATAGCATAGTAAGAGCACGTATTTCAGGCTAGTGTAAATGCATACATCTCCTCACTGCAGTGCTATTTTCAGATCCTTAAGCAGCTGGACTCCATAGGTATGTCATGAAAAATGCCTAGGTGGGGGTTTTGGCAGTCAGTGTGGGCAGATTTGAGTTTTAAAATTCCCCCAACCTGTATTATTTCTACTTGTGATTTTTAGTTTTCAGTTTCTGAGCCAGAATAAGACCAGCCAAACATTTGAATGTAAACTCCTCAAGATGCCTTGCCTGTTATTTTCCAGTGAGGTGTAGAAAATAATAAACTGCTGTTTCTACTGGAGCCATACGGAGAGAGAAAGCTTTCATATCCCAGGCCTCAGGCAAAGCCACCAGACTAAACTGGAATTATTAACAAAATCCCTGGGCTAAAAGACAAGATGGAGCAAGAAGATCAGAGGCCTTAATGTTCACTTCAATTTACCTAGTCTAAGGTCAGAATTTATTTCCCCTGCCATGTCAGAATCTTAGGAACCACTTTGGCACTGCTGGGACAAACAGCTTTTTGAGGTCTCCGGGGCTGCAGGAGGCACTCACGTAAGTGAATTCATCTTCCAGAACAACTTTATTGATCTTAATAGGCTTTAGTGCAGAGGACAGATAGGAAGGGATTCATGACCAGCACATATGGTGTTAGGGAATCTCTGTTAAAAAGATTCATTTAGGAGAAGAAAGGATGGCAAATGGCATACATATGATTTCCATACGTGACACATGGGTTGAGGATGGAAAATAAATCTTCTGTTTGTACTTGGTATTTCCAAAGGAGTGATTCTGTTTATTCCTTAGGTCCATACTTTCCAGGTGATGAATACACACTGTAGGGTCTCCATCTTGACTGTCCCAAACTGAAACACTTAGAGGTCGCCAATGTCTCACAACAGCATTGGAGGCCGTTTCTTTTAGCTGGGAAAGAAATCATGTGCATGTCCCTGGCCTTCTCATCCCTACTTCCTACTCTTCCAGTCTCCACCTTCTGCTCTTAATGGGGACATGGAAAACCCTGTGATAATAGACCCTAGAAGGGTCTATTTTCTGATTCTCACCCACCCAAAGAGTGAAGCACTGAATAGGAAATTCACATTTCTTCATTTTCCAGCAGATAAAACAGGCCAAGTAGTGAAATAATACCAAACCATTCATTTGAACAGGAGGGAACGCTGATATTTGCAGAGATCCTTCAGCCCACTCCTATCACAATCCTCCTAAACCATCTGCCACGTTCCCTCCTGCTAAAAGGGCAGTTGCTAATCTATTTATGCAGGGCTGACAATGAAGGCAACCAGACCATGCTCAGAGAGAAAACAGCAACCAGCTCCTGGGCTCAAAGGCCCAATATGGCATGTTGGATGCTGTTGGAAGGCATCTGCAGCGTTGGTGGTATTTACAGAGCTGCTGAGTGTTGATGGCTGGCTTCCTCTGAAAACAAGCCAACCATCATGGGCATCTGCTATTAATGAGCAAGCTGAATATTCTAGCAGGGCTCTTGTCAGGCTCAACAGCACACACAGTTTATTCTCACTGCAGCCTCAGAGTGGTTACTGGATGCTGAGAGGCCCTACAGAGCTGAGGGTGCCCACAGAAAAGGGGAAAGAAAGCAAATATAAGGCTCTATGCCCTGTGCTCTGCCTCTTCAGGCAGGTACCTACATCTGTCTGTGCTCTATTTGTAAGGTCTGGATGACACTGTTTCAGAGAGATGGAATGAAGTCACCAGGACCTGCAAGTTTAATGAGCTCTGACAGCAGGTGCTAAGTGATATAAAGCACCTTATTCTGCAACTGTCTTGAATACAGTACGTTTAATCCTACACCTTGACATGTTAGTATAAAGGAATGTAACACCACAGACCAGGAAAGTACACTATGGGTACCTCTGGCTGCCCACCAAGCAAAGTGAACTGCAGCAGGCAGCTGGGAAGAATAGGACTTCCAGGGATGGGAACATGAAGAATAATTTCTGCACAAGGTGATCAGTTGGTCCCTCTGGTCACAGGGGTTGGTGGTACGGTGCTGATGTTACTGACACCCAGTCAACACAATGTGCATAATCATATGTGCAAAGCCATTTTCAAAGAGAAATTACTATATGATGTGCTGCGTGGAAACAAGAAGGAACAAATATAGACTCTCAAGCTTCCTTTGAGGACAACAGAACTGTTAACCAGTTGTACAAACACTTGATTCCAAGGGTGGTTTTTTTTCTGCCTTAAAAGCCTGAATTTCACAAAAGTTGGACTCGTAACTCAGCAGTCCAAGCACACACTTGCACACTGGACTCACACAGTAATTGCAACAAAGCAAGGAAGTTGCACACCAGCCAGCAGTTCTGCAGCTAGCCTCCACGCTGCAAACCCACATTTGCACACCTCATGCGTTTGGCATGAAGCTGGATTTTTAAGAAAGCAGACTAACATTTCAGACTCCTCCCAAGAAACTGGGAAAATAAGCAAGTTAAAGAAAACAGTGGTGAATGATTATTTTTGCAGGTGTGAAGAAAACATTACACAGAAGAAACCCCTTCGTGATGAATAAACCCCAGGCTAATAGAGAGGGAAGCAAAAGGAGGCTCACTACAGTGATGAAAACTTCCCTGCAGCTCCAGGAAAGGGATTCGAGTCACTTAAGAGGAAGTTCTCCCCAAAATTCTCAGACTGCTCAGGTAGTTCTGTTCAACACTTCTAATGCTTCCAAGTCCAACCTCAGGAGGAATTTAACAAAACAGGCGTTATTTGAGGAATTAAATAAAAAGGAGAAAAAGCACTGACTGAGATTACCAGAGACCTCTAGAACAAAGTTTGAAGTGAACAGAACACCCCAATTCCTGCTTACTGAAAGTTACTTTCAGAAGATCTATATAGGGATCATTACCAGTAAAGAATTAAAGACTAAAAAACACCTAGAGTATTCTATAAATGCTTACTCCACTCAGTGATGTAGAGTATTTTCAGATTCCTGGGTAAGGAAATATGAAGTAGGTTCATTTGTACCCTAAGGCCAGCAGAGGTACCCTGGTTCTTAGATAAACGTCGCTGAAAGTTACTAGAATTTCTGCGGCCACGCATCTGAGTTGCTTTCAGCCCCATTTTCAGGACTTCTGCTTCAACACCTCCTCAGAATTCACTTTGGGCTGAAGTCTTTGAATGTTTCGCCAAACATGTGGGAAACAAGTGACTGCAGTTAAAACGTGAGCCCAGCACTGCTTACACTAGCACTGCAGCTAGGAATGACGAATGGGAAGAGACTGTTGTCTTTGTCTGAAGCCATTCAGCCTTTCCAATTGACAAAGAGGGTCCGGGGAGGGGAAAAAAATAAACTCAGCCTTTATGAAACGTGTTTGAGTGTCCAGATTACATCTAAAGCCAGTCTCACTTGCACTTCCCATCGTGCATTACTGAAACATCCCCAGCTTTATGAGGTATCGACATTTCAGCTCGTTAGTATTATTTACCACTGCAAAGTCAGCAAAGGCTTTAACACTGGCTCAAACCACAGAATATAAATAAGCAACCAGCTGGTCGTCTTAAGGGCTGGGTGGAGTCCTTTCCTTTTCATCCCCAGCACCTCTCCCTATCCACAGCTTCTGTGAACAGGGGAAAGGAGTGCTTGGGATGGGTTGAAGAGTAGGGATTTATGCAACAGGCACTCATAATGGGGAACAATTCTACTAATCTCTCCCTTTGTCCTGCTGATCCTCAAACAAAAGCACCAGGAACCAGAGGCTCCTCATACTTACAGGGAAAAATCCCTTTTCTTTTTTAAATCAAGACAATCCTGACTTGTCATGGCCCTTTTTTTCCCTCCCCCCATCGCAGCCTTTTCACAAACTCAACCTTGTGGCTAACCAGAACCAGTCAAGCAATTACACTTCAAATGTCTCTTGAAATCCATGTCCCTAGTAACCCAATAGCTCCCACTACTGACCTTCTCAAAAGGAAATTGATGTACTCGTGCTTACCCAAGGAAGTATATTACACAGAAGAGGCAATGAGTCATTTTATCCCACTTCTTGTTCTGTTCCCCCCCCCCCCCCTCTGAAGCCAATTTTATAATATGCAATTAATACCAGTGGATACTAGGTATCCACTACCACCTTTCTGCACCCAAAGTGTTCTAGTAGGCAATGCGTATAAAGTATATAATCTTAATATCACCAGTGACACTCTTAGCCTACAGCATACTTCACCATGTGGTTCCAACCTCTAGTTGTAATGCTACAGTTGTCTCAAAAATTAACTATCTGGTATCATTACTCTTGGACACGAGCATTTGTCTAAACACTGATTTTTATCCCATTTTCTGAATTTGGACTTAATCCGTTTGATCTTCACAGGGCTCTGTGGAAGAATTTAATATATAGCAAGCTGTTTGTGGAACAATATACCAGACCAAAGGTTTGACAGATTTGGGCTTAGAGAGGTAAACTACTTTCCAGTGATCAGAGTTACACTACATTTACACTGTAAAAATAAGGATCAAACTGTCCATGAAAATCAAAATATAAACAAATAACATCTGTAATTCACTAGCTGTATCAAGGACACTTGCTAGAAAAAAATCTTAGAAAATTGTTCATCTCATGTCAGGTTCTTTCTTATCAGAGGACCAGAAGGTAATTAGAATTTTTCCAGCAGCCAAGGGAAACATTAGATTTTTCTCTTTTAGCTTCTAAAAATCAATATTCTTCCACTGATGCTGGAGCTGTTCCACCGTGACATGTACCATAGTCAGCCAACATGTCAACAAATGCAACACAGCAGCTGCTAACATAATTTTATCTGTTATCTTTTCCTTCAAGAAATCTCGGTCTGTCTTTGTTTGCCCATCTGCTTTAAAGCCTTAATTAACACCTGCCCACAAGAACATCCCAAATGTTGTTCATTTGCTGGGCTCCTAAATGAAGACCTGCCTGGAATCTGAAGGAAAAGTTTCATTTTTATCCTGCTGCTACACATTTAACCCTACCACCATCTCTAGCCCACACGCAGTAGAAGTGAAATATCATGAAAAGTACCTATAAATGCGGTCAACAAAAAATATGGAACACGTCTATCACCCTACACAGATTTCATCTCCAACAAGGTTGCTTCCACAACAGCAAATAAAACAGGGCTAGTATTTCAGCTAGCGTGGGAGACAGCATGGGTCTTGACACAAATTTCTGCATCTGAGAGGATGAATAGAGAATGATCCCAGAACAGCTCTATCAGCTGGTTGCAGCTGTGCAAAGGAAGATTTTATCTAGTCCAGTCTTCACTGTACTCCCCTCAGCTGTGCTTGTTTATCTGGGCTCCATTCAGGAACAAGGAGTCAGGTTCTCACCACATTAACTAGTGCAAGGGGGCAAGATATTTCCCTACAGCTCAGCCCAGCAGCCAGCTCCTAGCATATCATATTCCCACCCATATCCTCTAGACATTTTATTGGCTGGTCTATTCCATATTACAGGAAATGGAAGGGATTGAGAAATATCATTAAGGAAAGGTGCGTGCCCCTGGGTGTCATGGTCCCAGTTGGAAGCACCCTAAGAAAAGCCCAGGTTCTGTGATGGAGCTGAGCTTATAATGTGGTACAGTGCTGTGTAATTCAGAATCGCAAAGGGGCACCTATGGAGCACCATGAAGAAGAGACAGGGGTTGCTTGCTCTGCAAGATATTCAGTTCCGTCAGCTTTTTATTAAGGAGGTGGGAATTGGAAGTCTTGAGGACAAATCCCTTATGCAAAAAGGCACATTTCTATCCAAGAGGAGAATATCACCACAGATGCACCTGGTTTCTCAAAGGGAATCAGACATTATTTCACTTCTTTATGCCTCAACTTAACTCTAAAATTGGAGCAGTGGATATACAAGTGCATGTGAGACAGGAAACTATTGCTGTAGATTAATGTTTAAACCCATGTTTCAGGTCTCACAGGAAGGGTGCTCCTGATTTGCAAGACTGTTTGTACCTGAAGACCCAACCACACACACAAAAAAAACAGGAACAATATATGGAGAACCACCACCTCAAAACACACTGCTTACTATCCACTCCTAAACAAACCCAGAAGAAAAGCAAGTGAAACGTGCTCCAACCAAGCACAGGTTAGAAGTTCAGCTTCAACATAGTGAAGCCATTCTGCCCAGTTTTCACATTTATTGAACAAAAACTTCTTGGATTCAGTTCCAAAAAAAAAAAAAAAATCAAGTCAATTTCAATGAGCTGCAGTGACCATTGTAAAAGCTCAGTTTTCTATGAAAGTGAGGAAATGGATTCAGAATTGCTCAGATTCCATTGGCCTCCATAGCTTTGATACAATCAAAGGCATCAAGAAGCTGATTGTCCCTTTGTTCCCCTTCTTTTTCTCTTTGTAGACTCAGAGAAGCATAATCCTGAATTGATAGCTTCTCCAAATGCTCAGGCTATGATTTATCAGTCCAGGAGGCTGCAGTGGAGAAGTAATTGCATTAGCACCACCACTGATAAATAGTGCTTTCTTCAGACTTACGAGCCGCTGAGGGCTAATTACTCCTCAGATTCCAGATTCCGTTTGGCTTTAATCACAGGGTGAATCATCTCCTTCCAAACATGGCAGATATTAATGGCAGCGCATTTGTCCTAATTAATCTTCCATTGGGAAGGCCTTTTCTTTTAATTAAAGACATGAAAATGTGCAAAAATGACAAAAGAGCATGTGGTCGAGTGAGGACAAGAGTCAAAGCACCTCAGAGGATGGCAAGGATTGTTTTCATGAGGAGATAACAATGAGCCATATTCATCCTTGGCATCTGGATTTTGGCCACATTAGGCTGACCCATCAAGACAAATTCATCTTCAACACTTCATTTAAGGGAAAGTGGTGTTGATGAAAGAAGTGAGGACATTTTTAGTGCCTTTGGCTTTGTGGCTCAGTCTTTAAAATTCAATCCCCCCTCAACACAGAGCTACAGCTCATTGCAATTATACGCAAAAGCCAGCAAACCAACAGGTTACTTGGCTACAGAAGCCTCCTGCCGCCATCTGTCCAAAGACAAGAAGACAAAGAAACACTAGAGCTCAAAAGACATGGTAGAATCAAAATGCACATCAAATCTAACTAGAAGTAATGTTTCACCAAATGCTCACTAGCTCCTGAGAGACATTCTTCAGCCTGTCAAAGAAACCAATGGCATATATTAGCTCTTACAAAGCCTGCTACTGGCAGTGCTGGCCAAAAACACAGATTCAGATGTCAGTCACTGCAGTGAACTAGAATCTGATGAGTGTCTTTCACAGGCATGTGTTGGATGGGTAACATGCAAAATATTTGTGTTTCTTTGAACCACGTAATAGAGAATCTTATCTAGGGTATGTTTTGTGCAGTCAAATTCCTCTAAGTTAGAGGTGAATCTGAGTGAATATAACCTTGTGGCACAAAGTGCTCCTTGGACTGACATAACTTCTGATTCTGTCTCTGAGACAGACTGCAGAGGGGAGAAAAAGTGAAGTAAGGAACAGCAAGAGCACCTCATCAGTCAGTCTCATTATCTTATTTGGAGTCAGTTGTCAGATAGCTTACCACCCCTGCTTGGTCAGTTGATAAATACACAGCTAGTCTGAACAGTGGGGTTACAAAGAGACAATTATTCTCGTGATGTACACAGATAAGATGGTGGGATAACATTTTGACATTTCTTGTAGCATATTGTACTCAGAAGCTGTTTTGTTCTCAGCATGCCCACCAGTAACAGACATTTACACAGTGCTTTTCCTGGGGACTTTACTTGCATTTGTACCTTATGGCTTTCTTAAGCAAAAGGCCATTTGGACTGCAAGTTTATGTACTGCTCTTTTAGTTCAGAAACTAAAGAAATCCCTGTCCAAAGGCCCTTTGAAAAGAGGCCAATACATGAAAGAGATGTTGCCCTTACCTAGCATATTTTCCATATCCCAGCTTTAGCCTAACTTGATGGTTGCACGGTGTTCCCAGACACTGAGGAAATGTACCTGGTACATTAAGTGAGACTGCAGTCGATACTTCTAAAGTGCCTGTTTATGCTGCAGCAGAGAGCTGATAAACAGCCTTGCCTCTAGTTTCTCTTAATTTAGAATTCATTACGTCTCTCTTTCCATGAAAGATAAACCAATAGCTGCCCTTGACAGCTGTTTTCTTTGGGGTCATTCTCTCTATCCACCTATCTAGTCTTTCTTCAGGGGGTTTTGCTCACTGTAATGCTAGCTCTATCAATTTCATTCAATTCTTGCAACACAATCTACAGGGACTGAGGAGGACAAAGCCAAATGCATTTAACCATTTGGGTTCCAGGCATCAGTGTGAATTATGATAGTTAGATCTGTGGGCAACAGCAAGAGCTCTATCACAAGAAGGAAGACAAGTAAATGAGAAGATTACGCCAAAAGGTGAAACACTCAGCAGGATGCCAGCTGGATTGACTTGAGATGCTTTCTTTTGGTTCAGCCAGTATTGCGTCTGACTGGAAACCCTGCCAGGCTCTCAGCTGGAGGTTCAGTCATGTTAGCATGCCAGATACACACACAGGGCACATCCAACCTTTTTACAGCAAAAATTACTTTCCAGGACTTTGATTTACACTCAGAAGTACAGATGACTGCTTGAAGAACATCAGAATCAGTGGTTAGAGCAGTGGTTCATTTATCCCAATATTTTTTCTCCAACATCTGTAGGAGATGCTATTTACAGAAAGTATGTGAGCCTGTGTGATCACTTCCTCAGCATATTCCCCCAGCACCCACGGTCATGCACAAGGCAGAACACCCCTCCCTACTCCCTTCAGCATCCATTCAAAGACTAGTTATGCGTGAAGTTATCTTCTCCTTTTTAAGCCCAAGAATGTTATCCAAGAAGTTCCTCCAGATGTTCCCTGCCCAAGGAAAGCTTATGAAGGAAGGTAAAGATGAGCTGCACAGAGGGTTCCCAGGGGCCTTTATTCCTGTGGAGACACCACATAGCTAAAACATTTAGACTAAAAACATCTCAGAGAAGAAGCAGAGGCAGTAAATTTCATATTATCCTGTTAAAAACAGTGTTGTCATTAGAACTTTTTAATGGCACTACAGGAACACTGTGTCTCCCTCTGAGGAGTACACACTATTCATACCCACAGGTTTATCACATTATCCATTCCTCAGCATCACAAATGCTGGGATGCAGAGGAAACCACCAAATTATTTTTTCTGTTCACAGCTGAGCTTATTTCCTCTCACATGCAGCAATCAGCATTTGCTTACTGAAGCTATACCACCCTATATCTGAAAAGCTTGTGGTTTAAAAGACCTAATCTGCACTAAATTAGTGCAGAATGGCAAGAATAATATTGACAGGCCCTTGATGGTCAAAGTCCCAAAATGCTGATAGCAACAGTAGATTTTAATTAGGTTTTTAAAGTAATCAGAAAATAGAATGAACATAGAAAGGGTTTTAACTTAAAGGGAAGGCCTGGTGGGTCCTGCAGTCAGGTTAAAATGAATTATTTTTCAGGCTGAAGAGACTTCAGAAAACACATTACAGGCTTTTTAAGCTGCTTTGTCAGGGACATCCCAGAAGCCTCTCCTGTCATTCGCAGGAATGGCTTATCCAAATGTTTGTTCTCCCTCTGGAGGATTTAAACTGATACTGGCTCTGTTCCCAGAGCAGGTGATTTGAAACTTTATATGGACATGGACTCCAAAAAGCCAGCCCATGACTTCATACCAACAATCCCACGTACAATCTTTAATCTCAAGGGCTGATATCTAAAGAAAACCGGGAAACCAAGCTCTGAATCAATCTTGGGAAACTGGCAGCACTCAGACCTGCCCTCTGGCACCTCCACGTCCTACCACTCCGCACTGCTGCTGTTTTACAGAGGGACAAAGGGCAGAATATCAATGCACCTGACTCGGGACTGATGACAAATTATTTGCCCAAGATCTGATGTCAGTGGTACAGGAAACAAGCCTTCTTCCTATCAGTGTGTACACCAGTAGATCCATATCTGGCATGACCAAGTTGTAAATGCTGGTCACAAGAGACCTGTGTCCCATTCCCTCCTCAAACAGAGGTAGTGAGAACAACACCAAATACCAGAACCTGGAACAGTGTGGAAAACTCACCTCTGCAAAGCAATGCACTGTTGCCAAAAAGCAACATATCACAGAAAAAAATGAACAACTAACTGATCCAAAGTGCCCAGTCTCTCAATAAAATGAGAAACACTGCTTTTTCTATTGTGTCATCTGCCTTTGGACAGCACTGGCAATGAGGCCACGTTCCCTGGCAGCAAAGCCTTTCCCTCTCCTCAATTGCAATAAAAAGCCACCTCTCCTCACCAACCTCTCATTAAAAGTTCAACTGATCCCCAAGCAGAGAAACATAATTAGGCTCTAGCTCCTGAGAATTGCTATCACTTTGCTCACACTAACTGGTAAATGGCTGAATATCTTCATCCGCCTGCCAGGCCATGATAGAGTTTCCAGCACATTTCACCACTGCACAGAGCAGTGGCTCCCAGAGCTTGGGAGAAATCCTACTTGCAAGCCCTCAGCACAGCCCAGGCTTCTAGTGTTCTCCTGATAATACAAACTGCCAGCCAGCATTTTTAATTAGAAAAGCAGCTCTGATGCAAGAAAGTAGAGATTAACCCATCAAGTCACCCTGTCCCATTTCCCCACCAAGGAATAATCTTGTTCAGAACATCTTTTCACTGGCAAACCCCATCAAGTATCACTCCTATGGAAAAATGGAAAATAAAACTGTTCATGCCACTGAAAAGCTTTAGACCTCATAAAAGACGACACTGTGTTAAACCACAACACTATTAAAAAAAAAAACACCTTTTTAAGATCAGAAGTACAGCACAGCAGAGGATCTAGGAGACTTCCTCAGTTCTCCTCAATCCTACAGTTGGACTCAGCCTAGAAAGTACATTTTTTTTTCCCCCTTCACAGCCAGGCTCTGTATGACCTTGGTCTTCTTGCCCTCTGGACCTCTGTCCCCATCCAAATATTCAGAAATGGCTGTAACAACTCTGATGTTCAGCCAAAGGGCCCAGCGCAGTACAGCAGTACCATAGCAAACATCTAAATCCTTCCCAAAAGTCTATTTATTCACAAAAATCTCCTGTGTTGTCAGGGACCTAAACACCCTACAATGTGGTTCTCTTCTGGCCCATTCATCTTTTTCTTCCCATAAAAGAATGCATCCACCCACATCTCTAATACAGCTCCATTGTTGGTAACTAGGAGCCTTGATATCCTCCAGCTGTGATGTTTTGCTGTCATGGCATGGATTTCATCCTCATTGTTCCCTTCATCTTCAAGTCCTCCTGCCAGCTTTATTCCTCATGTTGCTCCACTAGCTTGTTATTTATGTTGTGTGATCAACTGCTTTACTGTAAGCACTGTAGTATGATGGATAATGGCACTGTATGTATTTTTAAGTGTGCACTGACTTTTTCCCCAAATGCACATAATGGGGAATAATCAGAAATAGCTATCACCTTTCCCCCAGTTCAGAATACTTTTAAAAATATTCAATATTTTTAAGCATCAGCATTCAGAACGTGTCACACCTTAATCTGAAGTAAAAGTAGGCTGCACCACTCTGCCATGGATCCATTTCTAAGGTAGGGTAGAAAACAGACCTACAGAGGTTGAAGATCTCGTATTTAAGATTCATTTTGTCCCTTAAAAATCTAGACCATCCCCAAGCACTAGTGAGCGAATAAGTGAGACAAGGATGAAATGAAGGCAGGGAGAAGTTGGGCTGAGGACCTAGCCAGAGGTCAGGATGGGGAGGTCTGTTTATCTACAGAGCAGGAAAGTTCCCATTACTATGGACATTAACTCAAACGGCATGAGGTACTACAGCAAGCTAGATTAGAAAAAATTAGAGGGCAGAGAACTGACACAATTCATATTTCCCCCCTTTGAAAGCCTTGCAATTAGGTCCTCCCTTTGCACCATTACCCTCCTCTTTTTTATTTTAAACCATCATAGCTACACTATCCTCAGAGTACAGTTACACTCCACTAAAAGCTCCAGTTTATTTAACAAAAAGCCATTATCTGTGCATGTTGCCCTCACTTGTTCCATGTGCTCCAGCAGGTAGAAAACACCGTGTTCAAACGGGCAGCCAAGCTGCTCTCAGCTCTTTCATGCTGTTTCTTTAATTTCAGCTGCATCTGGGTTCAAAGAAACATCAGATTCCAGTCTGCATCTTATATCTCAGGCTCAAACAAGGACCCAGGATGAGTGGATCGTTGCTGTGTCTTTTGCAGGTATTCTTCAGGGCATCAAAGTTTCATTTGAACTGTTACCTTAGAGTCAAGAAATATATTGCTCATGGATCTCCAGGGAATGTGACACAAGTGAAAGTTATTAAGTGCACAGCCTCAATATTTGTCCATCCCTGCCCAAAGAGGCACAAGACAAGGCTACTCACTTTCCGGACAATAACCGGTCAATCATTTCAAAGCCTGGGGGGAGTAAAAGCACTAACTGTGGTATTAAAGCAGAGCATCATTAACAGCACTGTGCATTCACTGCAGCAACATAATGAAAAGGGAATATTTATAGCCAATATCCATTTATGCAGTGGGCACATCTACCCCTACAAAAACTAATTCTGAGTTTTACGACACCTTAAAGATTATCAGACCTGGTCTAACAGAACCTGAGGCTCTTCATCAGCCAGTGGCTGTGGATGGCATTTCAGTGTCACATCCCAGAACAGCCAGACACAACTGGTTCACTGCTTGTACAAGACGGGCAGAAATCTTATGTCACAACATTTTGTTCAGGCAATAAACATGACCTTTTTTGAAGTATTATTAAAAGAAATTTGCTGGGTTTCATCAGAGATGGAGGAGACAGAGGCACACTGACGGCAGAACTGAGACTAAAAGCACAATGCTGGACAGAGCTTGGTTAGGCATTTACCACACCCATGGGTGGTAGCTCACAAACCATCAGTAGAATACAGAAGCACATAGAGCATTGTTTTAAAAAGCTTATTTTTTGCAGCCAGGAGAAGTCAAGCTTAATAATTAACAGCAGTCATGTTCAGAACAGATACCAGGAAATTAACTCTGCTTATTTTTTCTCCTCCACATGCAGAGCATCCTAAGGTCTGTGGATACAACCAGAGGATCAAGCGGACGCTGAAGGGAAAAATGCAAGGTCTCATTTACAAAGCAGTCAGGAGAACTGTGGGAAAGGGAGGATAAAATATTACCGCAAGCTAACAACAGTAGGGAAATAGCATGAACTATAGCAATGCTGCTGATAACAAAACCAATTACTTACAAATTACAAAAACTGGGAAGTCTGCTTTTTTTCTTAACAAGTTTTTGGGTTCTCAGGCTCTCATTCTGGGTTTAATTCCCCTCTCCCCCCCCCCCCCCCCCCCCCCCCCCCCCCCCCCCCCACACACACACACACACACACACCTCCCTTTTCCAGTGTTATTTCACAGCCAGGCCAAGCCAAAGCTATTCTAGCTGATGTGTAGCTATGTTACAGAAGAAAGCCTTCCTTTGGTTTGGGGGCAGGATGAAGTGAGGTGGTGCAGGGGAACAGGACATAGCAGGAACTGAAATCTGTTTTTACCACTGGGGCTCACAAAGAGCTTCATAAGCTTTACAGCTAGACATAAACCACAGCTGTGCAACATGACAGTACAAGTTTATTTCACTGAACAACTGCAGCTCAAGTCTTATCAGCTCATGCTAATTAGCTCACCAGCACAGCTTCCTAGCTTCCAACACCTACCTGTCCCAAATATCCCACCAACGCCCTGAAAGTGCAAAGCCTTCAGATGGACAGAGCTAGAAAAAAAAAAAAAAAAAAACAGCATTCGTTAACACAGCACACGCCTAACACCCTCAGGAAGGGGGCAAGTCTTAAAAGCAAGTCAATGAGATACATTTGCAGTCTAGAGAAGACTTTTCAATGTAGGTTATCAAATAAGGCCTTACATTTTAACCTGAACTGCAGCTGACAGACTTCCAGGTGTCTGGTCATTTCCCCAGAAAGGACTTTGGACCATCACAGGTAAAGTCTCTTTACCTAGGTTTTCAGCCTGCTGTAAACTGCTATTCCTTATTACCATCACCATCCATTCCTGGCACATAGCACTTCTCAGTACTGTCTTTGGGAAAAAAGTTATGCATGATGAATCTTCTTGTGACCTTTAGTGTAAACTTCCCAAAGCAAGAAGAATGCCTGAGCTCCCTTGGCCAGCACGCACGCTCACAGCCGGCACAGCACCAGCTGAGACACTGCCCTTTGGGCTCACATCGTTTATCAAGATAGGAGGCTGTCAGGCTCCTGCCTGACACGCACTGGCTCAGGAAAGGAAAGCAGTGACAGTTCACCTGAAAAAAGTAATAGGACGCAGCTGGGTGTTTTGGTAGGAGAAAAACCCTACATGGCAAATATATTCCACTGAAAAATTGGAAGCAGACTAATTGAAGACCAGAGAGATCTGGGCAGTGTGGGAAAGCTGATTCTTGTGAGCAGTGTGGTGGGCAGCTGCAAAAGCAAATGCTTAATGCATTAAGAGACCTCAACCCACCAGCACCTCCTGTTCCCACTTCATTCTCTCTCCCAAAAAATATGAATTCTATCAGGAAGGAGGAGAAATATCATTGAAGAACACACCTAGGCAAAATGCTCTCCTTGAGGTTTTTTTTGTTTTTTTAAATAACCTTATGGAAAGCCAAGCACTACTCTTCAGCTTTGCCCAGTGAGTGAAGGCAGCAGTCCCCTCCCACAGCAAGTATCACCTGGACCATCTCACACTGTTCAGGAAGGCTGCACCGTACACTTCAATTGACATTTGAAATACTTTACATTATGAAACCAGAACTACCTGGCTTAAACTTTTGAGTATAAAGGTTAAATCATTTCCTTTATGAAGGTATTTGGGATTTAAAAAATAGGTTCAATAACAAGTCACCGCACTCCGCTGGTTAGTGCATGTAACCTTGTCTATTGCCTCAAACTCACTCCATCCTTACAAAAGCGTTGGAGAACAGAAGCAAATAAAAAGTGCAGAGAGCAGAAGGGGAGAGCAAAGGAAGGAGAGAGGAGTTCTCATCTCAAACAGATGGAGTGGCTGGAGCACAGATTCAGAGTTATTTCTGCAAGAACAATGAAGAGATTATTAAAAGCAGCCCATCTTATACTGTCACACTGATCCACGGGAGTCTTTCCTAGAAAATCTAGCAGCTTTCTTCCCCATTCCCAACTCACAGCTTTCTGAAATCAATTCCACAAGTAACCACATCCTTTCCCTTGAGATCTTTCTTTTCTTCTGTTCCAGCCTTGCCCTGGACATTGCTGCGATGGGGCACTCAACCTGCCTCACACCACCTTATTACTCCCTAACAGCACAAGCAGTGGTCATCCCAGGACTTCTCCACTCTATTTCAGTGCGTTGACTGACAACCTAATGGCAGAAGCACATAGCAAAGCATTTCCCAGCGCTCAGATGAAGTGTTGGAATATAAAGACCATGAACATCAATTGCGAAGTTTCTGCATAACTGAGCACAATAGATTTGACATTTCAATCACATTAACACACGACACAGATCTGCTTGACTGACAGTCTTTGATTTGACTTCTGAATCTCACCTTAACTGCTTCAAGTTCAAGGCTAGTATACATTTTGTATACACATATTGTCTGTCCTTGCTAAAATTGAGCCCAGTTTCTCCTGAATTGAAAGACAGGGTTTTAATGGACTGCAGAAAAAAAAATCAGACCCTCTTGATTAGGTATGATGAGACTCTGCAGATAAGACCTGCAAAACGCAGTTACCAGCAAGACCGAGTAGTCACTTAAGAGAAAGACATTCACTTTTGCTTCATAAATCCCTAAGGTGCAGGCTTTGCTCAGACTCCTGATCAACTGCTCCATCAATTGTATTCTATCAAAAAGGAGGAAATTATGATCCAGACGAGGGATTTGCTTTTATGGCTGTTATCATCCTGAGGGGAACCCAAGCTGTGCTTACAAGTTGCTAAACTTCTCACCCCCTGTGTCATATGCTAAATCTACACTTAGTAGAACAAGACCTTGTATAAGCAGCACAATTTATTAATGAGGGATTTTGAAGTGACTTTCACTTCCCATAGTTGGAGGGCTACCTTTCCAAAAAGATTTAAAGCTTTTCAGATAAGATTTTCTGTTTACACAGAGGAGCAGAGCAAAGGACACATTCCCCTTTTTGCTCCCCCAACCACACTGATTATGATATATGGCAGGTGGCGAAAAGCAATTTCTAAGAGTAACAAATGTGTTTTTGCTCAGGTCCTCACCTGAGGAAAACTGCATTGCCTGCCTACCACCAATTGCTTTGCCAGGTTCCAGTTGAAGCAGCAAATTGCCACAGTTAGAGGCATTTCACATGGCTTGCACCCTCACTTATGTCAAAAACATAGCATCTTTATTTGGGTCTTCCAGAATGCACCGAAGAGGTAACTGGCAAGTCTCAGCAGCTTCAGGGCATCTTTGCTTGCCACATCTGAACATTGCCTTAGGTATTTTCTTAATATCACTTCATAAAAATTTCAGGAATGCTCTAAGGGTCTGAAACTTCAAGCTCCCCAAGGAATTTTATCTTTTCAATTGAATAGGAAGGTCTACCAAAGATTAGGACTCGAGGTTTGGTGTCATAGATGTCACCCTACCACAACCCTGGCACACAGCTGTGTACTAACTCCACGAGAAACAAAGGCATAAGATGTGCAAGACCAACCTTGGACTTTGCTCCTTAAAATAAAGAGCTTAAATACTATCAAGGTGCCTTCATCTGTCAAGAGCGGTCTATGGATCACAAAGGAATTGCCTCAGAGGCATAAATACCATCCATATTTCTGGCCTCTGTCCAAGCCATTGACCTCTTTACAGCATGTGTGGCAGAAGGGATAAATGTAGCCAGCCCCTGACACATCCAGGCAAACCTCTCAGGTATCCAAACCCAGGCTGGGACCCTATAGAGACTATAGACACCTCAGCAGACATAACCTCTGGAGACAACACATCAAGAAAAACTTCAGGAGGCACCCGAGCCTCTGGTAACTCTTTTTTTTTTTTTTTTCTAGAGCTGCCTTACTGCAGGCCAGATCCTATCAAACTGCGGAGCCAACCCATCACCAGCCCTCTTTGTGACAAACAGCATCATACATAGTGTCATAAGACAGATCTGATGGTCAGCTGACTGCTGTGATGGCCTCTCTTGCTTGAAAACACAACCTAGTGGTGGTTCGCTGCACTACTGAGCTGCAGCTACCCTCCTGCATCTTGCGACCATCCCTGCCTCATGCCATCCACAGCCTTCATAACTGTGAATTTTCATATCAAAATGCTTTTGTAGCAACTCCCCAGCCTAGTGCCCGTTCTGGGAGGGAAGGCACAAAAAAAGTTAACAGCTCACGGCCACCTCCCTGCCCTGTGACACACAGGGCTCATCCTAGCAAAGCTCCAATAACAAAGCTATAACAGCATTTCGTTATCATATAAGGGGCCCTCTGAGACATCAACATTAGACTTTTCATCAAGACTATCTTTAACATGCAACAAAGGAAAATGTTTCCATTCACAATGGCAAATGTTTACCACACTTGGCTGCAGAAAGTTACCCCAGCTGTTACCCATAGGCCCAGGGGAAAAAATATCAATAAGCAGCTATTAAATCTTCCACTGATGCCTCAGCAATCTCTGGTTATGTTCCCATTCTGCAGGGTAAGTACATGCACAAACAGAAGAATAAAATCCATTGCTCTCCATGGGACTATTCAGACCCTGACTTGGTACTCTGGAGGAACAGAGGCAATATTTGTGAACCACAACTGATGAGAGAGGCAGAAGGATGAGATGAAAGAAGGGAAGAACTAGAAGTCCTCTGAAGGGAGCAGTGCTCAGCTCCTCAGCCATCAGCTCTCCAGATTTCACTCAAGGAAAATGAAGAGCGAATATATCCACAAAAAGATTTAATTTGTTTCATGCTATTTTTCTTGGCAATTCCTTGGTAAAAGGTGATAGGGCTCATATGAATGACCCATCCACTCAAAAACTCTTTGAGCCAATATGTTTTCACAAACAGCAGCTTGATCAATTTGCCTGAAGATTTGGGGATTTTCAGGTTAAATGCAATCCTTAAGATATAGCACACCCTGAGAAATTAGCTCTTCTGGAAATTATTGAATCCCTCGCTACTTTTCTAAAATCATTCTGTGCTGTAAGTGCCAGCAATGGATTATACAACATCTTGAGAACAGACATGAAAATAAATGGAAAATTCACCTTAAAATTGTTTCTGCCTGCCAGAAAACCTGCTATCTTGCACCACTCTGCTCAGGTCTTCTTTTGTTTCAAGAGTTGTTCTTTTTGTAGTCACACACACAAAGAGTATTTGCATATGGATAACAAAGCAATATTTTCCCTAGCTTTTTTTAGTCTCGTTTTATTATTGACCCTGATAAGCCTGGAAAACAAAAGTCACACATTGCTCCAGATACAGCAAGCTATGTAGGCATCATCAAAAAAAATCCTATAAAGCACTACTAAGTACCTTGGGTTTTTGTTTGTCTTTTGGTTGTTTAACACATTCCCCACCTCCCCCCTTTGGCAAGGTTCCCTTTCCATAAGTTCTGTTTTTCTGCATCTTCGCTGCCAGACTCAGTCCCAGCAACTTTCAGAGCCATTTTTGCCATGTCATTATGTGAACTTTCTGCAAAATCTGTACAAATCTGAATCCTTCTGTTTGGGAGCAATTTCCTCTTTTCCATCTCCACCACAGGATTTCCAATGCCTCCATGAGTTCTTGAAATGCATAAACAAGGGCATGTTAGGCTCTTTTTAAAAGAAAAAAAAACAGTCTCAGAATAATCATTTGTCTCCCAACAAAAGAAACCAAAGTATTCCTGTACACTATGGTGGCCAAACAAGAAAGCCACCGGGATGAAAAAAATCATTAAAGCAATCTTTAGCTTTGCTGTGGGCACAGCCTTTCACAGACCTCACTGTAGACATGACTATTCCAAGAATCTTGTTTTATGTCACTAACCACTCCAAACACATGCATGGACAACACATGTCGAACAAAATGGTTCATATGGCATCCCTTACACTCAAGTGGAGATGACTCTTCAGACACGTGCTGCAAGGAGATGAGGAACTGCTGGGCACAGGTCCATTGCTGACCTCTGATGGTCGGACACAGACTTACATGGACAGGGGCAGCCTCCTGAGCAAGGTGGGAGGACCCTCCAGATGAGGAGCAGCTCCTGAGCTGTTTGCCTAGACACCAAGCAAGGAGTTCAGAGTGAATAAGCCACCTTGGAAAGCACTCTGCTTTAACCTGACCATCTCATCTTTGCAGAAACCAGTTTGAGCACAATCTTGGATCATACATGTAGGATGAGGAAGAACCGCAAGCCAGTGGGGTAGGATCATCCTTGAAAATGAAGCTGAGGGTCCCAAATGATGTTCAGACTTCACCCAACCACAGTATTTGCTGTGGTTGGGTGAAGTGGGACAACCCACTGGTGTCCATTTATAAGGTATGGGGAGACCTTAGCCTCCAGACCTCTACTCTGCTACATCAAGTTCAACAACAGCAGCACTGAAGGTACCGAAACCTCCCCCCTCAGCAGCCACAGTCAGCTCAGCAGCTCCAGATATGAACACAAACCAGGGCCAGTGTGACTGATAATTAGACCTGGTCATAATCAGTGTTTATTCACTGCAGAACAACACACCAGAAACAGGAAATATGTGGCAGAGGGAGGCACTGGAGAAAGGGTGAGATGTTTCAGACCAACTGCCTCTGCCCCACCCTACTTCTTTCCCCTCCCCAAAAGTCATGGGAGCTAAAATAACATTTCTTTCAGCAAATGTCAGATGGAGGAACTTTCATGACTCATCAGCTGTTGTTTTAGCCTGCGAGGGACTATAAATTACACTAATTAGAACATGGTATTTTTCTTGCAGTTATACAAAACACTGTCTCTTCCTGTGACATCTAAGAGCAGAGCCATCAAGCAGGAGCGTGCTCGGTACATGTTTTAACTAGAATCCACAATTCACTTGCATGAAAAATCCTCCTAGCAGCAAATTGGTGAGAGCTGGCAGAGTGCATCAAGAAAGCTGTGCTGAATTATGAGAGGAGGGAGAGTAAATTAGCGGCCAATCAAACCTGCCCAACAAGAAATGGAGCCATTCCTTACTGTCAAGGACTACAGCACCAGTATCACTTTCACTCTGAGCAGGAAAAAAAAAAAAAAGGTAATTTACAGGGTCTTCAGTCACACATACCACCAGCCCGTGCAGGTAATAAGTTTAGCAGTTGGGATTGCGTGTGTTTTGGGAGCAGCTTATTTGCATTTAGCCACATACACACATGCACAATCTTGGACAAGCCAAACAGAAAAGCCTGGATATAAGCTGTCACTTCAGCTCTCAAGCCTGAATTATCCCAGCAAAGTAAAAGCAGGGATTTATTCAGACCCCAACATCCCAAATCTGGCAATTACAACAGCCTCCTGCAGAGCCACTGCCCTGGCTCACCTTCCAGCAAGATTCCTTCAGAGCCAGATACAAAAAGGGATTTTTCTGCTGCATGTGCAGTATGGAGCCCCAGCCCATACACCCCCACCTTGGGGTCTGTATGTGAACAATGCACTCACAGGCATGTAACAGATGAGCCCAGGGCCGTGGGGCAGGCTGGAGGTGGATAGCAAGCAAGGAGGGACCTCCAGCCTTGGCCAACAAGTTGTCAGCTACATCTAGTCACACATTTTTCCACGGAAAATTGCCTTCTTCCCAGAGAGAGTGACTTTTCTCAAAGCAGGACTGCTGTGTTTCTCGTTTTAACGAGTTTATCAAGTTCAGCACTAGCTACTTTGATTTTCATAAAAAAACTCATGTGCCGCTGCCCAGGCTGGCAAAGACTAGGATACCCCCATTATGTATTGCCACCAGGCTTTTCAACAATGTGAGATAAAAACAGAAGATAAAGCTTTTTAAAAAATAGTATCATTGAAGTAGCAAAGCCACTGCACAACCCATAGCATATCTCTGCCTCCAGAAACTCCCAAGGCAAGCAACAGGAGTAGAAGGAGTCTGTCTGCTTGTGCTCTGCATGGAGATTGCAGCCCAGGAGCTGGAGGGGAGCAGCAAGGCCCAAATCCCCAGAGATTATCTCTGTGCTAAGAGCTGCAAGCCTTTGGCACCAGCAAAACCCAACGGAGCGATTCCCCAGCTGTTGGGAGCAGGGGCCTGCAGGGGTCCCTAGCACTGCTCTGTGCAAGGCACCGCCGCAGCCAAGAGCAGCTGGAACCCAAGTGCTTGAGGGCAGCTGCTCCAACAGCTCCCCTCCACCCCGAGCTGGGGCGCACAGCGAGATGGGCCCAGCTGCCTGCAGATGCCTCCCCTGGGGCCGGCCCTGTGCCCTGGCACCTACAGGGACGCTCACCTGCCTGACACCTCGGGGGGAAGAAGCAGCCCCCTTCCCCTCGCCCTTCCTGCTGGAGTTAGCAGCTCGAGTGCAGCAGTATCTGGCGGACATCTGGCCACTTGGATTTCCAGACAGTGACTCATGCACACATCCTGGGACAGCAGAACCTGTGGTATATGACCAAAGGTCCCGCTCTTTCCCTTGATTGTGCAAGCTTTAATTTGCACCTGAGCCTCTTTCAGGCCAAATGAGCAAGGGGCTGGTTTGGGTATTGCATTCACCCCCGCCCAGAAACAGCCCTTCTGGCAGGGCAGCAATGCACCAAGGGGATCACACAAAGGGCCACAGGGGGTTTGAACACACAGCTCCACAGGCCAGGGCACCACCGAGGGAGCCACAACATACATTAGAAAATGAATTCCTTCAGCAGAATACAAGCAGCAGGGGAATGAGTCAGAAAGTTTGTTTCTGCTGTTTGCCATAAACCACCCAGGTGCAACACAGACAAATCTCCTGAGCAAACGAGGTCACCAGCACCTCAGCTGGGGTTAGCAGAGAGCAGATCCTCACCCCCCACATCCTTCTGACACAGTGCATTTGTCCACTAACTATCAGAGCCTGAAGTGCCCTGATCTAGAGTAACGCTTCTCAGCTAGGGGATTGTGAAAGGCTGAATAGGACGCTGCTAGGTGCTGGAAATATCATTCCTGTAAGTACAGATGTTGCTACTCCACTGCTAGCCAAGATCTACATCATCTTTTTGAAGCATGTGCAAGTGTAAATGGGTCCAACATTCTCTCACTGGGGTTTTTTAACTCTTAGTTTTACAATAAACAGAAGTTTAAAAAAAAAAAAAAAAAAAAAAAAAAAAAAAAACCTTTCAGACCCTGTTAAGGTATTACCACCCCAAGGAAGCAGAGATACACTGTGCTGTAAGGTGTCTGCATGCTATACACACCACAGCAGGAGAGAGAGAGGCACAGCCAGGTAAAACTACCCAAAACCCAGGGTACATTTGTCCTCCCAAAGGGCTCCCTCCAAGAGGGCAGAGCCCATAGACTCCCTTGCCACCCCCCAGTCCCACCCTGCTCTTGCAAAAGACCCTCGGTCTCCTCTGCATGAGGCTCACTCAGTGAAACAGACAGCATATGGCATCCCACAATCAGCCGTATGATCTCATCTTGTCTGACTGCTATTTTTACAGCTTGTTATTAATAAGCATAAACCAGGAATGCGAGGTGCTGTCACGTTGGGTATTCACACGCTTGCAGCCCAGATGTTGCTTTATCAGGATTACACATTGCGGAGGGGCCACAGGGAGCCGTGTGCAGGTTATACGGCTTGTTCCCAGCTACAAGGAGCACATTGGTGAGACAGAAACAGAGCAACAGACCCATCCTCAAATTAAAGAAAATGACCTTTTAACAAAACTATAGTGTTAGTCCTACCTTGGTGAAGGGGGGGGAGGACAAACCAGGATTTCCAGCACACACAAGAGCCAGAAGGAGACACAAAACCCTGCCAGTGGGACTGGAGGGGTATATATATCCTGGGTGGGGGTGTCAGCAGAACAGCTGAGCTCCATAACCTTCATGATGTCCCTCATTCCTGCTGGCTATCACCTCCTTACTGCACTGGCAGAGGGGAGATAAACTGGGGGCACCTGGTGGGGGGCATAGCTGTGGAGCACTCAGCCCTGCTCTCACCTTTGCCAGACCCATTCAAAGTCCTCACTGGCTTTAGGTCCTCACTGCCAGTAAACCCCAGAGCTGGGCTTGGATGGTAATTAGTGCGAGCTTCCAGCCTTATAGCATGGATAAGTGGAAGTCTACTCCTGAGACCACAAGTAGGTCTGACCTGCTGTTTCCTGAGCTGCACAGACACAGTATAATGACTGCAGAAACATTCAGATGCCCAACAGGGGCTGCATCCATGCCACTAGCCAGGGTGATGTCTAGAAGCATATACACAGTTTATTAAAAGCATCAAGGTCCCATCACTACATGAGTTTGAAGTCCATGTGTAGTCCATCAATTTCTTTTAGCCCAGATGGACACACAAGTCGCTGGGGACACTGCAGCTCTACCTTGGCTGGTTTTCTCCCACCAAAAAAAAAGACATCTTCTTGCAGAAACCGTCCCAAGAGAGGCTGCAACAAGCCCACTTTGACCAAAGACACACTGGTCGACTCTCTGACCTCATGACCTGCTGTCATTAAAAAGTCAGCCCTGCCCCATCATGCGCTCAAGTGTTTTACCTGGAGATATGGAGAACAAAATATCTTTGAAGTCAGCAATATCCAGAGGAAGAACAAAAAGGGAAAAGTGCCCTCCAGCACACACAAGGCAGCACGCCAATGAAGGAGAAGCATCTGGCAGCTTGGCAGGTGTGGAGGGCACAGGTATATAACTGAGACATTGAGGCGGTTTCACCCAAACCCTTGCAGTCACTCAAGCAGCAGATTGACCCCTGGGTGCAGAAATATCTGCTCACATGCTATGTACAGCCTTCCAGAGACACAGAGCTGGAGACAGGCTCATGAGGAAGGAAGTGAAACACTTCTCACAGATGATGACCAGAAATAAACATCCAAGGCAGGGGCCTCTGAGCCTGCCGCAAAAGGATGGGGAAAGAAAAAATGAAAAATGGGTCAGCGAAGGCAAAGTGTTGTGCCTCCTCTCTCTGGTCAATCAGATACCTCTGCATCCTCTCCTGCAAATCCCTAGGCCTGAGAGCTGAATCCACGTGAAGCTCTTGTTTCATCCCCATCTGAGCTGGGGTGAGGTCTGGGGCGGATTTCATGGGGCAACCATGCATAGTATCTCCTGCTGCTGGGATAAGGTAACAGGGGAAGACAGAGACATGGCAAAACCACATCATGCTCCTGGCATGATATAAAGTGCCTGGGGAAACCGAGGAAGGAGCAGGATGCAAGGACTTCTTGTCGAGAAGCTCCTGGATGAGGTCCAGCCATGGAGACCAGCTAGGGCAGCCGGTGGGTGTGGAGAGCCAGAATGAAGAGGAACAGGAAAGACAAAATCTGGATCCATAGGATGACTTTCTTCCAATCACAAGGCCTTGAAGGGAAGAGGAAAATCTCAGAGGTCCCACAATGCTTCCCTCCTTCCCTCTCCAGCACCTGCCTGTCCCTGCTCCTGCCAGGGAGCCAACCCCAGGAGGCCATCTCCTCCGCTCGCCCAGCTGGAAAACACACTGGGGAGGGATCCTGGTTTTGCGAACAGAATGGGGCTGCTTAATGCACCATTGTTCAGTGCATAATTGCTTCCTTTCTTCCCCTCACTTCTGATAAAACCAGGGGCAATTCCTTCTAGCTGGAGGCAGCCTCCTCCAGGTTCTTACTTAAGTCCTTAAAGAGAGACTTTGCAAGGAAATAATTGCTGCCTTTATACTTCAGAGTCTTAACAAATATCTTTAGACCTCATTTCAACACTTAGTGGGTTTTATTTAGGTGTTGAAGGGATTGCCTTTTTTTTATTTTAGCTCCTGCAGTCTTTTTTTTTTTTTCCCTTCCTTTCTGTTTCTTTTTCCTCTTTCAATCCCGGAAAGAACATATGCATTTATAAAGTCAATTCAGAACTATTTTTAGGTTCAACGTTGTGCAAATTTAAAATTACTTCCAACAGTAATGTTTAACTCTGAAAAATAAGGTGCTTTGGATCAAATTAAATAAGGCTTTTAAGTAAGAAATATTAGTTTATCCCCAATATATTCCTGCTTAATGCAGGCTAAAATTTATATCCTGGCTCTGAAGGACTAAATTGTCCATCAAATTCTTTAGTAAACCTATAAATATCTCAGAAGGTGAGGAGGTCTCATCAGCTCAACACAGCCAGCGAATGATGGGGAAACTTCAGAGAAAAATGGCTTTAATAAAGCAAATATGGTTTCAGTGAATGGTGAAAGGTCTCACAATAGCAGCACTTACCCGATGCTCTTTCTCATGCATGGAAAAAAAATGCACATCTGTATTCAGTGCAAAAGGGAAGATGAAGGAAGGTGCAGCCCTTACTGACCCAGGAGGAGAAGACACCAGCTGTGTCCTGTGAGACAGGGCTGAAGCCCATCCACCAGGGTCTGGGGTGGACTAAAAGAAGAAAAAAAATAATCCAGACATACAGTATCACTTCGCTGCACAAGGATGCATGCTTTTACCTTGTATCAAAGTGCATAATTTGGATTGCTCCTTAACCTGAGGAAAAAGACTGGAAATGGTAGTACCATCATCACAAGGATGCTGAAAAGAGTGACTGGACTGGCAGTCTCCAGCACGGCTTAGTTTTAGGGCTCTTCTTGACAAACGAGGATAGGCGTAGCAACACCCAACATTACAAGATTAGGTTTTTGGAAGACCCCCCGTATAACAGAAAATTGATAAATGCTGAACACACATATTCCATACCATGTAAGTAACCCAAAATCACAGAGCACCACATGCACTGAAGACTGAGAGGGAGAAAGACCTGTATGAGATCTGACTCTTGACAACCATAAACTATCTAGCAGACTGGCAACGTGTCTTTTTTTTTTGTCTTTTTTTCCCCCAAAGAAGTCCCAAAGCCTATGGGCTAGATGTTGTCATCAGCAAGAGCTGGGGAAGATCACCTGAAGTTTAGGAGCCCATGGGTTGGCTAGAGCCCATGTGAAAAGCAGAAGAATAGTCTGCCATAGAAAAGGGAGATGTGAAAAATCGAGACGAAACCACACAAAGTTGGAGAAAACAGACTTTTTCCAGGGCTCCCTCTCCAGCCAATATACAAGTTCAGAGTCAAGCAAATATTTCCCAGCACCTCTGTCTGTCACTTAGGTTTTGCATCCTTATCAGCTGTGGATTGGCCCCATTACATTCCTCCTGCTCTCCAAAGGGCCAGGAATAAATCACACAGGCATGGTTTGAATGCCTGAGACTTAAGCTCGTGCTTAAAGTTAAGCTTGTGGTTAAGTGATTTGCTGGTGAATTTAGGCTCTGGAGTATTTGGCCGAATTGGGCCTAATGGGTTTGTCCCGGTGGAGTAGTCAGATTTGTAGGAAAGCTTAAGAAAATAGTTCTTAAATAAATCACATAATTTCAGAGGTTCAGAAAAGTATGATTTTTTTTTCTGCTTCAGGTACAGTTTTGCAGGGAGGGTGGTCTTATTTTATCAGGTGAACATATCTTTGTTACATACGTGGACAATTTATACCTGCAAACTGCACCAGCTCTTTCTCTCCTCCCTCCCCAGCACACAAGTCCAAATAAGTGTTCCTCACAAATGTATTGGCAGAACAAAAGGTTCTTCATGAACAATATATTTATTGTTCACATTTAGAAAAATAAATACATTTTTAAAACATTCAAATTGAACCAAGGGACTGGGGGGGAGGGGTATAAAAAAGAGATTAGTTTTCCTATCATAACACCTTCTTAAATTAACATTATTACTAAACAAAGGCACGTCAGAAGACACTTTTAATTAAATTGATTTATGGGAGAATTCAATGGATTTCTGCCAGTTTACACCAGGAGAGATTTTGACCCTAGGTGATTCTGTGTGTGGGAGAGATGTGTACCTCTCAGATAGGGGCTTCAGGGGGATCTTTCTGTTTCAATTTTAGATCGTCAATCTCTATTCATGCTTATCATACAGCAAATCCTTGAGGTACCTTTACAGTTTGATCATAGATTGTCCTCGCTTGAGATGATTCTTTCTTTAAATAACAAAAACCTGAAAAAGCCAAAACTTGTATATCTTTGCTTGTTATGAGCATTTTGTAGGGGTTGAGGGTAGAGAAGCATCTCAC
Source organism: Aythya fuligula (assembly GCF_009819795.1). Taxonomy (NCBI): domain Eukaryota; kingdom Metazoa; phylum Chordata; class Aves; order Anseriformes; family Anatidae; genus Aythya; species Aythya fuligula. Next base: position 15,694,725 of record NC_045569.1, on the reverse strand, counting down.
CAGATTGAAAACTTTTCCTACAGTGACCAGCATTGAGGAGAGAACAGTATGGAGGAGCACATGAAGGCATTGCACAGGAATACCTCTGCACGGCTTCTCTTAGAAAATTCAATTCACTCTGTGGACATTTTTCCCCTATCTAAGCAGCTCTTCACATCTGGCAGCTTCTCTCACCCAGCCTTCTCCCCAAGACCCTCCTGCTTTTCCAAAAGAGGTCCGTATAATCCTCAGCAACTCCTTCATCCTCTCCACTTCAAGCCACTTCAGAAATGTCTGCCCAGAGCCTGTCCCTGGTACCACAGCCAGCTAAAAGCAGACTGTGTGGGTGAGACCAGATGTCCTCTGATCCTTATCTGCAAGCCTCAGATCCTGGAAGCTCCTCTTCTTTGTGTGCCATTGTGAGGCAGATATTCATCTTGACCCAGGCCCATAGGTTGAGAAAAAATAAATAAAAATGCAACCTGCCAGCACCAACTGGACTGATGGGTTAAGCCAATGTAGAAATGTGAAGAATGACTGCAGCAGGTCTCGCCAGGTAGGCCAGAAGCCAGCTGATGTCTTGAGTGGGTGTTTTCCTGCAGCTGCCTTCGTTCCTGCTGGTAGACCTGTCCAGCTTCTCCAGGAGAGCACAGAATAATTCCTTGCTGTGCTTCATCCCTTGGCAGCCACCTGAGAGCACAGCAGAGGGTTTAAGCAGGTACCTTGGTCCCTGCTGCTTCTCAGATCTTCTCATGCACAAGCTGCAGCTCAGGCTTTATGCCAGGGTTTATGGCCATTGCTGTAGGATTGCAGTGGGACACTTACATACACATCAGGTAAAAAAGATGCAGGCTTTCTGCTCCTTACCAGCAGTCTCCTTTCTCCCTTCTCCTTCTTAAATTCCTCTTCCACTCTTGCTGGGAAAAATGCTAGGTCTGTGCATCACAAACCTCGTCCAGCAGAACATCCAAACAATCCATGAGAAGACGCCTTGGACTCTGTTCTCTCTGCTGCAGCCAAGGTCTCACTGACTGGTGGAAAAGAGCACTGAAAAGCCTTGCTCTGTTGCTACACATGATTTGCGTATCACAAAGCAGAGAGTTGCAGATTTCAGGGCCATTACAAGGTCCCAAAACCTCTTCTGCACCTGTTTTTGGCACCAGCCAAGAAGTGTATGCACTACTCCAGGAGGAAGAAGACAACACTAGATCAGGTCACTCTCTGAAAATTAAGGTCTTTTTTTTTTTTTTTTTTTTTTTTTTTGACGGTGTTTCTTCACTCCATTGTCCTGTTAATGTCTCATCCACACAGAGAAGCAGCTCTGCTATTTTCTTGGAGTCCATCCCGGCATGCTGGCTGTAACTCTCTGCTCTGTTTTTGTTCCCTTGTTTTGAACCGATGACGTGCCCCACCGTCTTCATCAGATATAACTTTTGTCACCCTGTTTGATGGCGGTCTGAACAACATGATCCTTTCCCTCACTGGAGTTAAAAGACTTTATGACTTGGATTGGTTCCACCCACTGTCCAAGACTGATACAAACAGGGAGTGCATTGACTTTTGTTAAAATTTTACATTTGTTAAGCTTCTGCTGCATGTCCAGCCCATTCACCTTCCTGATACAGAATCGAGTTTCCTCTCTGCATACCACACAAGCAGGCAACGTACATCCAAAAAATGCAGAAATAATCTATTTATCCTGAGCTTTCAGAAACATGTATGTGCAGAAGCAAGGAGAAAACATTTCCTCTTTCCAACCTTCTCTTGGGCAAACAGGTTTTGGTGTGAAGAAAGTACACACACAGATTCTCGTAACACCATTGCTGTCATCCTGGAGGGGCAGGGATGAACAGTAGATTAAAAGTCTTCTCGTTTCTTTTTTCTGAATGCTTTGTTCCCTCCCTAGGCTCTCACCTGCAGCTGGCAACAAGCTGAAAGCAGACCTGCAGAGGCAACCTCAGCAAGATTTGCCATGCGAGCACAGCCAAGCCTCCAAATTCCCAATTCTTTCACTCAGCTGTTCCTCTTTCCACATGACTGGATGTTGCCTCTCAAAAGTGACTCATTACAGAGGCATTTGCGTTTTTGGGGGGTAGATACAGCTACTCATTATGTGTGTGTAAAACACTTAGCACAATGGGCTGTGATCCCTGTGGGTTGGCTGTAGGCTCCACTCCAAAGCAAACACATAACCCCACCACACAACCCTGCAACTCACATAAGAACCGGTGAATTTTTTTGGCACCAGAAGGGATCACGTTGAAGTGCAAAGCTCCTGCATTTTAAAATGCCCCTGGATTTGGCCATGCATCTTTTCAGGACCTCTACGTGCACACACATCAAGTTACACAGCTTGATCAGAGGGCCATATGGTGTGGGGGAAAAGGAGATATCTCAGGGAGAAAAGTATAACTATGGCCAGAATATACATATACACAGTTGCATTCCCATATTTGCTGCTAAAGGGTGATGTATAAAGAGGATTTAGAGGTGATTTGTACTGGAGACACTCAGAAAGAGTGAGGCATTGCTTTTGCTGAGAGGAATCAGGTTTAAGTTATCCAGAGGAAACCTGTCAACACCGCTCTTATCAAGTGCCGAAGGATCACTCCTCTCCTGAAAACAAGATTCTGCTTTACTTCGAGCCTTGGAAATTATTTAGTATTTTTCCTGTTTTCCTTGTTTTAAGAATGCAATAAGTAACTGAGTATTTTGCAACTACATACTTATTCAAGATAAAGAATTATTTTTATTTATACAGCAATTTGTATGTGGACAAAAATAGCTTTTTCTGAACAATGTTAAGAAGTTTCATCTTCTTGGCTCTTTGGAATAGTACAGAGCAGGGCACTCTAAAACTTTTAAAACAAATTTTTTTTTTTTTAAATGAAACATCAGGACATGAAACTCCAAACCCACTGAAATATTGAGTTATGCAATAATGCTGTAATGTCTCTGCTTCTTCCAAATAAGCATTGGATGAAATGGGCGCAGTCCTGGAGTGCTCTGAGCCTGTGACAAAGCCTCGCTCTACACCTTTAGCTCCCTGGGCACCATGGATGAAGGCAACATGAAGCTGAAGCCATGGAGGGCACTGGCAGAGGAAGGCTGCAGCGCTCAGCACAGAGGCACTGAGACCTCAGGCAAAGCAGAACCATCCTGCACAAAACAGAATTAGCCAAGACCTTGCCTTGAAAAGCAGGCTGCCAGCTAAAAAAGAGTTAAAGAGTATGAATTTTCATTCAGAGCAAATGATGTTCTTGGAATATATGAAACATCTATTACCAGACATCGATTTCTACCATATGGCAAATGCATTACTTTCTCTTCTAAATACACTTGCAGCTACAGGCTCACACCTCGCTGTCAGCTATTACACTGTGACAGAGAAGTCCGCTTTGATGAAACGCATCGGTCTGGCAAGCTGAGGGTGTTCAGACGGCGGTACGAATGCGGGGACTCGCTGTTCTCATCCAGTCCCTGTCTCTGAATTACACCACGCAGCCTGCAGTGCATCCGTGACGAGGGAATGTCTTCAGCCAAAGTGTCGCTGTGATTAAGCAAGCTAATTCAACTCAGATAAGTTCTTCAAATCATTTCTAAAGCTCCAAGCAGGCTTTCAACGAGGATTTGTTTTGGCAGGTCTCAGTCTTTTCTATCTCATCATCATATGCTGCAATGGAAAAGAAAGATTTCAGGGCTCTCTTTCCTGGCTGTTAAAACAGGAGGGAGGCCTCTCAAATTCATTTGCAGTTCACAGGTTGGAAACATCTGATCTGAGCGGCTCAGTTGGTTTACATTTCTTATTCTCAGCAAGAAATGCATCAGGAAAACTGCCCTGCAATATTTTCAGTGTAGCTGGAAGCAAGGTCTGCTGGATTTCACTTCTTAAGGTACTTCCAGCTTAACCCCTCTGAATGGATAACATTCAGAAGAGCAGAAGAGAAGCAGAGCACAAGTCACAGAAATTCTGGACAGCACAGATCAAGCTTCAAACAGGTGTTTTTTTTCTAAGCAAAAAAATATGACATCCAAATGTGTCTCCTAGTGACTCAATTTGGCCCAACTACACAGAAAAATCTTGTCTGTTTTTCTCTGGCTCGTGCCTCTAAACCTGCTAAGTACCTTTCCCTTGTTATTGCCATCAGCCTTGCCTAGGACTTACACTGCGATCAGATTCAGAGTTTTGATGTGACCTTCTAAAGTTTAATCTCCTTCCTCCCTGACAGCACAATCATAATTATTGATATTAGCTGACATGCACTTGCTGATTAAATCTAAAATAAATACTAATTGCCAATGCATCATTAAAAAGCAAAGACAGTATCTGACTCCAGGTCAAGTGTGGGCAAAGATCCAGTCACAATTAAAGAGAAACCCTGCCTTGGCAATGAATTTGGTGGGGCTAGCACCTTGCAGGTTGTTCAGGGAGATTTCAGGAATCTCTGTGATGGCAAAAGTCTAAAAGCGTCTATCCTTGTGGGGCAACACACCAAACATGTGCACTTTTAGTGCAGCACAGCTGGGTGAGCTGCCTAAGGCCAGGACAACATGAAACAAGTCCCCTGCTGTTCAGTTCAACCCCGTTCCCCATCTCTGGTACTGATACCCAGCCTATAAAGACAATATTCACCCTAAGGGGCCTGCCTCTGCACCAGTGTGGGCACAGGATGAAAGCTACATGCATAGTTTCATGATGCTTTCTGGACCTGTTTGCCCACCACAAGTTGTACTGCGTCCCAGCGTCCCGACGTAAACGTCGAACGGGCTCAATCAGGAACAAAAAAAATCCTAGCGGCCCTAACAGCTTGCATCTGTGTTTGGCTCTTTTTTTTTGTTTTCTGAAGCTTTTTCTTGTCTTTTAGTAAGGAGTTCAGGCCCGTATCTCTCTCACCCCAAAGCTGATCCAGCCACTTACGGGATTCTCAGTGAGATCATTTAGGAAATATTTCCAGTTGGAGGTCTTTGCTTGGGGATTTTTTATTTATTTTGTCCTGTGCTTGGCATCAGTTACAGGTGCTTTTCCTATTTTGGATGGAAATGATATTAAGCAGTATTCCTAAAGGTCCTTTTGGCTTTTTTTTTTTTTTTTTAATTTGCCAAAAAAGCTTTTGAAGGAACATCCTCCCCTGGCCCCCAGTCTGACAGGATTCCCTGACCTGCATAACGCTGTCCAGATTGAAGCATGAGAAACATTTCGAAAATGAACTATGCTGAAGTCTGGGAGTTATTAGCTGCCAAGAAATCCCAAAAGCTTTTAAACCTTGTTTGCAGCTGCAGAGGAGGAAACCTAGGTGCTATTCTTAGAGGAATTGAACAGGAACTGTAAATTCAAGGCAACTCGCTGCTAAAATACAAAGGTAAAGAATTAAAACAGACTTCAGAAAAGAGCAACCCAAGCCATAATGATGCCAAAGTGACTGATTGAAAAGGAAGTTAAAAAAAAAAAAAATCAGTATACCTAGCTGGGATATAAAATTCAGAGTGAGGCAAAGCAGCACTTTCACTGAAATCCTGTGTCCTTTGCGGAGGGCTGCAGATCTGGGAGAGGAGGCTGGAGAGCCTGCAAAGGTGAGAGATTTGTGCTGCACTCCTGGCACAAAGAGGCAAAGACCAGACTCATACAGCCAGCCCATAAACATCTACGTGAAGGAACAAAACATTTCTCCAGGCCCACTGCAGCCTCACAAAATCAGGTCCTGTCCAGTTGCCTTATGTTCAAGCCCTTCAAGAGAAGCGTCCTGAAGGAACTCGTCGCTTGCCACCATCTCCTCCAAGGACTCCAGAAAGGCAAGCTAGACTCTCAAGGCAGGAGAATACTTTTGCACACCTGGCTTATACTACTTTAAGGAAAATTACTCTCAGGAGCTAATTAAAATGCATGATTTCCCCCCTCTAGCTGTATAGATTAATCTATTTCATTTTCAAAAATTTCTTTTTTTTTTTTTTTTTCCCATCACTTCAAGTATTCAGAAGAGATTACATTATTACAATCACAACTTGGCCTCGGTCCCAGAGTACAGAGATGAAGAGAAAAAAGGCTTTTGTTGAGTGCACACACACACACACACATTCACTCACATGCGCACACACGCAAGCACCAAGCACTCAGCATAAGAGGTCGCTGCTATAGGGTACGTGAGAGCACGTTAATCAACTAATAGCTGGGGGGGAGGACTCAATTCTTATGACAGAAGCCATGGAAGTGAAAGATTTCTAGTGGAACATAAAGTCAATACAACAGAAAAAAAATAAAAAAATAAAAGAATGGGGAACAGGACGGAAAACTGTGAGTCAATTTTACATAAATATATATATATGTATATATACATATAAATATATATATATTTTAAGCAGGAAAAAGCATATGTCTTGGTCTCTCAGAAGCAATGGAACAGAAGGAATGATTTTTACCAGGATTCAGTGGTTGCTGCTGGGCACTGCAGGGATGAACTTGATGGCAAGGTTGCATCCAGGTGAAAGCAAGGCCTCTCAGCCAGCCAGATCCTTCTGGCTCGATCCACAGCTAAAAGAGGTTAAACAGCTACTAATAAATCAGTACAGAGCAGTCCTAATGCAATGAGAGAGTTGCAAGGGGGGAAAAAAATGAGAAAAACGACATCTTATGTTAAGATGCTTTATTAGAGTGCAGCTATTCAAACTTCCCCTGGAAGGAACTAATCCCTTGAGGTAAAGGGACCAGATTTTCTGTCAGTTATGCCAAAGTGCTTTCTTCAAAATTAATGCAAGGGCTGGGAAGCTCACACAGTTAAACGAGAGCAGAACCGCTGTCCCTGCAGGATTCCTCCTCCTATTGCCGGCCTCCCTCTCTGCTGCAGATGTTTGGGGAGGGGAGGAGGCTGAGGCTGCACTTCCACATCTATTAATATCACATCTGTACTCCCAGATTTCATGGCAGGACGAATTTGATCTGGATCAAGCACAAAGGCATTTTTGTTAAATTAGCCCGAACACATGATGTGATGTGCTCCAGTTGTAAGCTGGTGGCCCATCTTCTGTCAGGCTGAAGATGATGGACAGGACTGGACACTGCATAGAGGCTGCCAGGATAAAGTTACGTCTCCAAAATACTCGAGTGTATTTGAAGCAGCCTGGCGGTTATACTGGGTCAGGACTTTGTAAGGCAAGGACCATGCCCTTTCTTTGGGCACCTTAAATCCAGATGCAGAAGCTCATGGAACGAAGGCCACAAAAGCAGACTCTTAAAGCCTAAATCTGCACATGCAAAACAGTCACCATTCTCAAAAAGCCCCTACTCACAAGAAAAACAGACAAGCTGAGGATTAGATCCAAGTCTCTTCCTCTTTCTTGCTGAATCAGGGGTCCCCGGTCGGCAGCGCTGCTAGCGCCCAAGACCTCCATGTGCCCTGGCAGCGCAGCTCCCAGCGAGCCTACTGCTGAGGGGTCTTCCGAGGGGGGGCAGCAGCTCCGAGCACCAGCACTAATGACCAAAAAATTTCATTTCTGTATTTCATCGGAAGGATTTGGGTTTTTAAATTATATATTTAGTGAAAACACAAATAATTCATGAGTGTTTTCAAATACATGAATAATTCAAGCTGGAACAGAAATAGCTAAATCATCAGGGCCATCATCCTCATAGAGGCATATAGCATAGGTTATTTCAAGTACATTTCACTGCAGGCTGGCACGTGCACATATTCTCTAATAAGCAGCTGCACCGGTGTCTTTTAGCCTCCACAAAACCCAGCTAGTCACAATATCCCAAACTGAGGACGCCTGCGATGCATCTGAGCCCTAGCTGAGCTCTGGGTTTAAGAGCAAGGACAGAACCAGTTTGAAATCCTATTTTATGGCTCCCCTAACCACATCTGAACCATGTGGTACGTGTGTGGCATTTAGGAACAAATTATCTGAACACCATACAACTGTTCGCTAATAGCCGACTCCAAACTCTAGCAACCAGCATTCCTGCATGCATATTTGTGGCCGGCATTGTGTAGACTTTGAGGCATGTATATTTGTTAATTTGAAGTCTGTGTATTTTGTGGGCAGCGAGGGTGTAACACTGAAACCATAACTTCATTGTGAAAAAGTTTGCACTTCATACATATATATTATGGAAATTTGGAATGAGCTGGATGGTCAGACACATTAGGAGGAGTTCTCAGAACAAAAGCTCACATTTTTAAGTAACTTTTAATGACAGTTTCCATTATCTTCACATCAACATTTTTCTTTCTTTTTTTTTATTTTTTTTTTTTAGTACTATTCCTCTTATTTTGTTTTCAAAGTTTACTTTTAATTTCCAGTTACATTTACGTTAAAGACTGCATTTTACATTTCACTTATCCCATTCCATCCAACAGCATCCCTTAAGGCCACTCTACATCTACTAATATAAACTGAAAACGTATGGCTATTTTGTCAGGTAATCAGGGACACATTCAGCCTCCTGAAAGAGCAGTGGTTTATCATTTAGGTTTAACGCATAAAATGTTTGGAGGAAAAAAAAAAAAAAAAAAAAAAAAAAAAAGGCCCTCCTTTGACATCCCATTTCTTGCTATTTTAGTGCACAACGCCAAAACTGTATTCCAGTACATGCATCACCCTGCCTCCAGCCTCCCCCTTGTTCTGGCCTTCACGCCACGCCTGGTCAGCCTCATGCCAGGACGAAATTTAAAACTCAGACCCAGAGAACTGCAAATTCAGCATCACCAAAAAAGCCTGTAGCTGTTGTCACCTTAAGCTCTGCAAACACTGACGGAGAGGAAACCCAGCCAAATCTCACAATGAGCTTCATGCAGGAACATGGCTTTTGTTCATCCGGAGAGCTCAGCCAGGCCCAGAAAACTGCTAGCCTCCACACAGCGCAAAAAGACAAAGGAGAAAGTCTCAGCCCAGAAAAATGGAGTTAAGCATTCCTGTCTGTGAGCATTTCCATTAAGGACATTATACTGCTTACTGAACTCTCAGCATGTCATCTTTGGGATACCCTTGTCCCGCCGGGGACACAATCCCTCCATGCTCCTGGTAGGAGGTGACACTGGTGCTTCTGAGATGGCAACATCCTCCCACCACCCTCTTGAGAGCCCTGAATGATCAGCATGGGGAATATCTAACTTTAAGGAAAAAAATAATTAGGTAAATCGCTGTCCCATGTACCACACTGCAGAAGAAGGCTTTCTGGGGTGGATTAAATGGCTATTTTCTGGCCAGAGATGACACAGGGAAAGGCAAAAAAATATCAGAGAAAAATATCAGATATAAGTGTAATGTTACATTAAAAGGAAATTAAGGAGTTACGGTATTGACTTATACAGTTATATCTGATGACATTTTACATTCCCTGCTTATTAGCCCAGCTGTGTCTCAGGTTTGGAAAAACTTGGATACAGAACAACCAACAAAAAAAATCTGCATGGCAAACGGCTAACACTGGGTGTGCTGGAGCCATGTCTTCCCTGACGCTCTGATCTTGGGAAATATAATGGCTCATTCATTCTCTCTTTTTTTTTTTTTTTTTTTTTTTTTTCTTCCCTTCAGTTTTGTAGGAATTCTCCCATTGTAACAAGCCTTTGACCTAACCTCCATTTCTTCTAATACAGCCTGACATCTTCCCATCATATGTTAACAGTGTGTGACTTCAGTGAAAGGCAAACCAGCGATGGTGCTTGGAGGCCTAAAGAAAAGCAACGTGGAGGAAGAAAGAAAGAGGAACCTCGACCTCGCTGGTCCTTCCCAGCAATCTGTTGCTCCAGCAACTGAAAATCAAACAATGATGTCAAGACGACGCAGCCGGCCACTCTAAACCCCGCATCCAGTTGCTAGAGCAACTAGTTTTTAAAGTAAGTGATGCAGAGAGTTTGTTTCTCGGTAGTTAAAAAAAAAAAATAAATTTAAAAAATAAACAAATGAAGGAGTAAATCAAGGCAGACGATGTGTACCTTGGGCTGGGGGCTGATGGGGGGGGCCTGTGCCGCAGCGCCTGCCGAAGGGTTGGGGCAGAGCAGCCTCCCGGGAGCAAATTGCTCTGCTTTTCCTTTCACCAGAGGAAATGCCAGAGAAGCGAGCGCTGCTGCCAGATGCCACATGGCCACCAAATGTTCCCCACCGGCTCAGCAGCGCGGGGAGGGCTGCCCGTCTCGCTTTCATCCCTGCTGCCCTCTGCCCCCCCAGCTGTCGCTGCCCGGCAGCCCCATCTGTCCCGCGGCCGTGGTTGTGCTGGGCAGCTTCCAGGCTTCAAATGAGGAGGACAGGTGCTGGGGCCACCCCAGTGCAGAAAGCTTCTCACAGCTCCTGCTGCCCTCCAGGCTTCTCCCCAGCCTCCTGGAGAGAGCTTTCTTGTCTGGAACCTCGCTTCCTGGCTTCCAGAGAGCTGAAACCTATGGCAAGAAGGCACAGCTTTGGGATTTCACCCCTAAAACTCCCCCAGCACTCTGCTTCAGCTCTGACAGAAGATGGAAGGTGAGGGACAACCTTCATCCATGTTCCCTGCGTGGAGTGACCTCGCTGAGCTCAGCCACGCCGCTGACCTCCTAAGGAGATGCTTCTCCCCGCGCACCTACGGGGAGCGACGTGATTAACTCTTCCACTGATTCATCCTTATCCATTTATCTAATAGAAACCATTTCGTACTCCATTAGGCCCTTGCCCTCACTGAGTAATCCCCGGTTGTATCATGCCTTGGAATTAGTCTGTAAGGTCCTCAGGGCAGGGATCATGCCTTGGAAGGTGCCTCGCAGACTTTAGGCCACTGCTAAATTAATAAGAACGTAATAAAAGTATTAGAGAGTGCTACCGAGGGAGGTATTGTTATGCCCCAGAGGCAGCATATCTGGTTAACAACCCTGAAAAGAAATGCCAACAACATTAGCCTCTGCCCCTACATCCCTCTGCCTAATGTAAAATTAAATAGCTACAAATTACCTATCTATTTTTCTATCTGCCTAGGCAATTAGCCCATGCTCATTACTGGACATATGGGGATACATCCAAGCGCTCATCAAGACGGGAGGCACAGCACGCAATGTGGCACAAGTGGGTTCTCCCAGGCCTTCAAGCTCCATTATAAAACATAGCATTAAACCCACAATACATTGGACCATTAGCGGAGGTCAGGAAAACCCTGCCTCATCCTAGGGAAGGGGGAAAACCTGCAAAATCTGGCACGAAAAGTGTCCAAACAACAAACCAAGAGCCAACGGTGGCAAACAGGCTGTGAGAGCCCTCTCAAAGTGCACAGAGTATGAAGACAAGCAGCCAGGGATGTTTATTCATATGGGAAAGGCGAACACCAAACTACAGGCAAATACGGCTCAGTGCATTTATTTGCAATTAAAGCACGTGCATACATCTCCATGAAGATGAGGTGCACCCTACTGACTAGCGAGCCCGCTGCCAACAGTGCCTCGTCAAGGATAAATCCACAGAACTGCAGCAATGGGATAATGGAGCATCAAGAGAAATATTCCCTGGGAACACCCAGCCAGAGGCTGCCCGGTCAGCAGCAGGGAACAGGACCCCCTGGATGCCCTGGCGGGGATGATGGCTGCTTCGGGCAGTGCAGCAGCAGCCCCACACGCCATGGCTCCATTAAGCAAAGACTGCTGTCGCAAATGCACTTTAATCCAGTTAAGTTCAAGCCCTCCGTTTTTACAGTTTGACAGTAATGCTATATTTTTATTCAGCGCAGGATCAGAGGTCTGACGAAACCTCGTGTTGCCAACATAAAAGTGGAAGGAGCTTTAGCTAATCCCAATGAAAACCAAGTCCACTTCTTTCTCCCCACACCCCTCCTGTAAAGAAATAAAATGCAAACCCCACGTTTGACTCTTGGAAAGGAAAATTCCCTGCTGTCCTCAGATGGTTAAAACATGCAACTTTAGCAGGCTGCATAAGGAATAGTAATTACATACCCTTCACCTCTTGCCAGCTTGGGTTTTTTTGGTGTTGGTTTTTTCTTTTTTTTTTTTTTTTTGTTGTTGTTGTTGTGAGGTTTTGTTCTAAGTCTTTCAACTGTTCAACTGTTCTTTTTTTTTTTTTTTTTCCCAGTTATGTTTCTGAGGGAGCAGATCTCACCCTCCATGGGAAAGGGTGGGTTGGGGAGCATAAAAACGAGAGAAGAGAGTTCACAGCCTGCATCCATGTCATTAAAAAGAGAGAGAGAGAGAAGGAAAGCCCAGGGCTGCAGTAGGGTTAGCCTGGCCATAGTAAAGGAGCAGGTGTTGTACTGAGTTAATTTGTCTGGGAGGAGACCTGAGCAAATCCCAGCAGCCCCACTGAGCAGAAAAGCTTTGCTTGCTGACACAAAGCCCTCCCTGCTGCAGCATCGCTCTTGCTGTCTTCCCTTCCCTCCTCCTCAGCTTCTCCTAATTGCAGGGCTAACATCCCCTGACAAGTGCCCCCCAGCAGCCCTATCTCCCACCCTCCCTGCCCCAGCCCTAAATATTACAACCTTCAGAGCAGCCTTGCTGCACCAAGAGCAATGTTGTTGGCCGTTATGGCATTGCTGCGATGCCTGGTGCAGGGAGCAGAGCAAATGGGGCTCAAAGATTCCCCCTTTTGAGGCTGCAAACCCAGGAGCCACATCAAAGCCAGCTGCGTATCTGATGCTTGCTGTGAGTGATGGTGTCAGGGAGGGTCCTCTCTGCCTGCCTGCCACGCCATGAATACGTGCACTGCCGGCACAGCCCCCGGCCTTGCCACAGGCTGAGCGTCAATTATGAGGCAGGTCTGGGGAGCAGCAAGCCAAGGCAAGTGAAGGTGGGAAGCGAGGTTATTTATAAAGTTATTAACATAAGGAGCTGGTCCTCATGGGGCAGAAGAGAAACAGTCTGATATCGTCTTCTGTTCACAATGAGAAGAGGTCCAGGCTCAACAAGAATAGTCCCAGCAATTCTCACTCCCAAATACATGCCCATAGAGCAGCACTTCCCCAGGGCTTTTACACACAAATCACTGCTTCCACCTGGACAGCAGCACCTCCTCTTGCTGCTGGTGATTTACACAAAGCACACAGAGCCCAACGTGGCAGCAGGACTGAAGCCAGCACCTCCAGAAGCTGATTTTCCCAATGGTGTGGAGAAGTGCTAAGGCTTCTCCACTACTCATACCATAGCAAGGCAGATTCATTGGAAGAAGATGATGTGTTCTGGGTTGCTCAAACCCCAGCTGCACCCACCCAGGTGTCAGCCAAACCACAGCGAGCTGTGGCCACCACCAGCCACATGGAGGGTGCATAGGAGGGGACAAGGCGGAGGTAAGAAGGGTGTTCCTGGTCCATCCTCAGCTGCACCAAGCCCTTCACACTAAGTGGTTTATAAAGGCACTTTGGGGAGGGACAGAAGGTGCCCATCAGACAAGAGTTACAAGAATTATACAGACCCAAATCGGTTTCTGTAGGAGTGATGGCTTCTGCTGTGCGCTTAGGAGGCAAAGGAAGATTACAGGGCACCATCAAGCAGCGAGGGGAACTCCGTTCAAAATGTGCCCAGAGATTTCACTTCACGGCAGAGCTGAAACAAAAGGCACCCTTTTAAGACACAGTGAAAGGAAAAGAGCATTGCAGAGGAGAGGGAGGAGCTGTGGGGATGGATGAGAGCAGCTGGAGAGGAATTCCAGGGGGATGTATAGACAGGCAGTCGCAAAGTCTGTTAATTATTTAAAAAATAAACGAACACAGAAGAGGATGTCCTGGTGAGGAGGGGGAGGCAGGACATTGGAGGGCCCATCAATTATACACAAACCAGCAAAGGGACACGGCAAATAAGGGTTCAGTGGGCACCCTTGGGGCTCAGGCGATGTCACCAGAAGCTGGCTCTGTCCCACCCCCATGTCACAGCACGGTGCCTTTGTGTCCCCTCCTTACCCCTGCTTTGTGTTGTGCAGCTGGTGCCTGAATCCACGAGGGGAAGCAAAGTGCCAAGCACGGCTCTGTGGCTATGGCTGGTGCTGCTAATTGCATTGCAAACCCTTTTTCACCTGGCACTGCTGCTGCACGCAGAGAACCAGTCAGCTTGGGAGCCTCTCTGCTCGTTTTTGGGATGGGCTGGGTGTTAGGCAGAAGTCGACTGCATCCAGGTTACTGCTTCTAGACCAAGGGAAGCAAAAAATACACAAGGCAGAAGACTTTTCATGATCTGTCTTCCTGACCTGAGCTTGAACTGCCATGAAGCAGTATCTCCAGAGCTGCAGATCCCCAGAGATTTCGATAGGATCACGCTGCACACAACGCTGCTGAGAACTATGCGACGTGGTCACCTACACTGACCCACAGAAATAATAGTCCAGGACCGTACCCTCCTCACTTTGTGGTGTGCTAGCACTTGTCAAATGCACTTTCTGCACATGAGGTGGTATCAAGGCACTTAACACACAATGAGCACAAGAATAAATGGGATTCAATCAAAAGGCAAATTTCAGCTTGCTGAGCTCTCTGAAAGTGACAATAAAATACATCTCTCCCAGGAAAAAGAGCTGAATACCCTGCAAATCTCGCCTTTCCCTGGCGCAAGAGTCAGATGTTTCCTTCTAAGAGCTCCATTAACAGACAACAATAAAAATAAAAAATTTAATAGCAAACGTATTTCTTCCCATTTTTAATATTTTCTAATAACTTCAGTGTTGAACTGATATCCCAGCATCTTCATTGCAGCACTGCCCAGAAAATTTGCAGCTTAAGAGGGGAAGAACCATGTCAGGGCCAGCAGCAGTGCTCCTGCATCCCACACACATTTCTGTGGCTTTTTGGTAGGATGAGAATATATAAAATATTCACTAGAAACCAAAAGCACTGACTTGCTTTACGTATACCACCAACTAACCATCCAGCAAGAACCATTTTGGCTTACAAATGGGCGAGGCTGGAATTAAAACTGTCATCCCAAAAGCATGGAGACCCGTGGCCCGTTACAAAACCTACACCCACCCAGGCTTTCTTCTCAAGGATGGTCATCCCAATTCCTCCTACTCCTCTACTTTTATATTTGACATGAACTAACATCTTTTATTTGAGTTGAGCTCCTCCTTAAAACACAGAAGCATGCAGCTCGCAAGCAAGAGGGGTCATGTGTGTTTGATAGAAACCACCCATATAACTGAAACCACAATTTTTATGATAAATCGGCAAATGGGCAAACATGCAAAACTGTATCTGCCATAATGATTTATTTAAAATAAACAAATCCAGCTGTGGTGAAATAACGAGTTCTCTGCAAACACACACACATATTCTGGCTATTTCATTACAAACATATTAAATCTAGTCCCTCAACTCCAGCTCTTGATGATAATTAAATACACATAAATGTACTGCAGTGAATTTGCTCCTGGTAATTTGCATAGCAGAAAATAATTATTCTGGCAATTAGATATGGTGCAACACACTTTGTCTTTATGTGCACCACAAATTTCTTCTGATGGTTTTGCATCACCCTTTAAGAGTTTAATTAATTGAGGCCCCCTTCCTATTAACAGCGTGATACAGTGGGTTCATGGTGGCTTGGCCTCCTGTCATTAGAGCTTTGCTTCATTTACATGTTTGGGACAACTTTCAACACTGCTGCTAGGGCTGGTGCTGCAAACCTCTTACTGCCTGTAAAGAGCCAGCTCGTTGCTGGAAGCAGAGTTTTCCATTTGTTATTTATTATTTTGGTCATTTGTCCAATTGTGCTGGCCTTGTTCAGTCATTACCCAAAGAGTGCCAGGGCATCCTTCAGATCAAAGAAACAAATCTGCTTGCTCCCCTCCTCTGCAGTCTGTTTGTCCTGTCGTGCACAGGGACGATGCATCTCTGACCAAGGAGCAGAGACTCAGACCTGCATCATTTAGGAGACATGCCTCATCCCAGCCTCAGCTTTTTAGTCCCCAGGTTTAGAAGGCAGTCCCCAGACATCAGCAGGAATGAAGGGGAGGATCAAACAGATGAGGAGCATCAAGGAAAGCAAAGCTACTGAACAGATTTGCAGGGCTGGGGTTTGTACAGCCAGCAAGCCCGGCCTTTTCTTCTCTAAAGGCATTTCTCTTTGAACGTTGGTTGTAAAAGCCTGAGAGAAAGCCTTCTCTCCCTCTTGAGGCTGCTTCCTGAGCTACAGCTGCAGCCTCCCCTGCACTTCAGCCCCCAGCCTGTGCTGAAGGGCACGAGACGCCTCGGGTTGCTTCCAGCACCCCTGATCTCAGGAGGGTCTCATTGCTCCAGCCTTTAAAGATGGGAGGGAGGCATGTGAGAGAAATAGGGATTAATTAAATCAAGAATTGTAGTAAATTTTTGAGTGCTGATTTGTTGGAGAACCACACATGGTAATAAAGGAACAGGGCAGCAGCTCTTCAGAGAGCCCAGAGAAACAGAGACAAAATGGACAGCAAGAAATGTTTAAGCAGTGAGACCAACACCAATGGGAGCTTCTTCCCCTGCCCTCCTCTCCTGGTCCCACTTTCTTACAGCCTCAGAGCCACCCCAAGAGCATTGCCCCCTTTCCAGCCCCATTGCCCTGTCCTACTCCATTTCACGGGCTTGGCAGTGACCCCCAGCACTCATCCAAAGCCGTTTATACACCCCACACACACCTCCTTTTTTGTTGTCTTTCACCCTCTGATTTTAATTGCAATTTCATGCATTTCCACAGCAAGTGAGGAAAAAAAGATGGCACAGAAATGAGGGTAAGATGGGCAGAGGAAAGCCATGTTTAATTCTTCCCTCTGTCACTGACTTCTCCTATAACCTTGGGAAAGCTACTTCACCTCCGTCCACCACTGCCTTCTTCAAAATATTGCCCAGAGAAATTTGTTGGGACAAATTGGACAGCTCACCCTCCAGACCCGCTGCAGCCCCGCTACGAGTAGCCCTGAGCCCACCTGAAGGTCAGGCAGGGCAGGACAGGGGGACATGGCCACCCAACGCTCCCCCAGCACTGAGACCCACTGCTGGGCTGTGAAAAAGAAGGGGGAAAAACGCGACAAAAGGCAAGAATAAAAAGACTTCCAGCCCAGAGCATGGTTGGGAAGAGCGCACCCCTTTTTCTCAGGGTTACTCTTTTCTCTTTCTCTCTTTTTGGCCTGGCTCACGGCTGCCTGCAGCTCCCTCCGCTCGTTGCCTAGCACGGGCAGCATTCATGGCAAGCTGAGGTACACCATGGATGCTCCCTGGAAGCAGCTTGCTATTTCCTACCCAGATGTCCTTTATTTCAGTCAGTGTCACTGCTTGGAGAGGGACAAAAGCTCTTTATTTCCATGGCACTCATCTTCAGCTAGTCTAGCGACAGCCTTGCCTTACCTTCAGCTACGCTGTGCCCTAGACGAGTATGGTGCAGAGAATAATTCAAAACAAATCAAGAAGGCTAAACTTGTTAATCCTTCCATTCTGCAGGGCCGAGGGGTTATTTTACAAAGCACAAATGCTCAGACCGCACAGTTCTGCTCAAGTGCCCTGTAACAGTCAAGAACAGCTGAAGCAATTAGCAATGCCCCATCTCCTCCAAAAGGCATAAACTCCAGGGAAGGAATCAATAGGAAAACTTTACAATACAGAGCCCTTAGCTCAAGACACATTTTAGGGATAAAGCTTTTAAAAGACAGGGGATAAGATGCTAGACTAAGACTTAGGAAAGGGCTGAACCCTATCCTTGTGAATTTGGCCCTGCTAGAGAGCCTCAGGTTCCCATCTGAGATGTAAGATAACGATATTTGTTTCCTTCATGAAGTCATTTGGAACCCACTGACAGAGCAGGCTACATAAGCAGTGTACCTCTGAGTTACTTACACCATCCTATTATTTAACAGAGTAACAGATCAGACATGCCAGAACAGACAGAGAAAAATGCTTCTACAAACTTCTAACCCCAAGCACAGCATACACAGGATTTCTGGCTGGGGGTGAACCATCTCCTCCTGGTTGGATTTTGCAAGGGATTTGTTCATGTTCAGTTGTCCAGGCAGAAGGTTCAATTCTAAACTCCTCCAGTCCCGCATCTCCAAAAACTGCGCTTTTTACAAACAGGAAAGATGAAATGCTCTCAAACAATTGCTGACTACGTGATCGATGGAGAGTCAGGTCAACCTCTCAAACACACCAACTGCATTTTTTGTTAACAGAACTTGAGTCCAGGTTTCCAAAATATTGTCTGAATAGCAAGGCTTACCCACAGCTTTCAGATTTATGAATTTGCCTTTTATGAATCCGTATTTCACCTGAGATGTTTGTGATTTGTTTATGCCCTTCTTTGTCACGCGAGCACCAAACACCTCAGTCAGATAAAGTACAAAGACCAAGACTTAGAAAGATATCCTGATCATAAAAATGATTAATTTTTTACTCTCACAGGCCTTACTTGTTACTTCCACTGAAGTAAATGGGAGATTTGCCATTGCCTTCAATAGGGTGGAGCAGTGCCAGGGACTTTTGTCTGTTAATTCCTTGTGGATCATTTACAGCCTTCCAAGCACCACTGTAAAAATAAACTTCAGATTTTTAAAAAACCACACACACACACAACAAAAAAACAACTGGAGTTAAAATGTGTATAAATACCCAGAGAGAAACACTGGCATAACATCCCTACAGTATTTTCAGAATAACTCATTATTTACTCATTAAATCAGTAAACGACAACCCCATTCTTCAGGACCAGCAGCATGTGCATTTGTCTCATCGGGGCAGGAAAAGACCAAATGATCCGTGATCCCAGGTATGGAGTTTGCTCCTGAATATCCACCGAGCCTGAGTAGAAAGAGCTGGGCTCTGAGCAAATAAACACAGAAAAACATGGGCCAAAAACCTCTGCACAGGGTTGCCAAGCATCTCTTCTTCATAACTTCTCTGCTGTTGACCAACGCTAGATGCCTGAACTTGTGATGAAGGGAGAAAAAGCGGGCTACCGGGGACAATGAGCAACATTAAGTTTTGAGGACGCTAAAATAGGGACAAAGTGTGAAAGCTCACCCACCCTCTATTTCTTCCACTTTCAACGTGCTCCTCCTATCTCAAATATTTGAGTGACACAAAAACCAACACTGGGATAGAGTTTGAGCATTTTTGCACCACACTGTTACATATTTTCAGGCAGAACCCTTCTAAAAGTAAATATTTTTTCCCGCAGAAAGCATGTGAAATGTCACACGCTTGCGAACTTCCACAAATCAGCTACTGAGAGAGTCAAAAATTGCAGCCCTGGATGAAACCAAGGGCAATGCTCCTGGGTGAACCTCCACCATCTTGCTGCAGCCATTCTCATGTCAACTGCTTGGGAAAAGAGGGGCTAAGACAAAAGGGGAGCTGAAAGCCCAGCGGCTTGAATCAGAGCTATAAAAGGAACAAAAGTAGCAGCAACAAAACTCTAAGGGTTCCTTTGGCACCCAAGGAGGAAGCTTAAAATACAGCCAGTTTCTCTCCCCGCCTTTTTTCTCCCTATCTTCTTCTAAAAAAAAGAAAAAAGAAAGAAAAAAGAAAAAAAAAAAAAAAAAAAAAAACAGGGAAAGAAAGAAAAAAAAAAAAAAAAGACTACTTTTAGAAACAATCTCTTTCTGTGTAAGCTGTTGCCAGAGTCTGAGAGAATAAGTTTCTGTGCCAGCCCATTCACATGGCCAGGTGAAAAGAAACTCATTCCTTTACAGCCACACAACATCTGCTGAGAAAGTGGGATGGGAAACACCAAAAAGGGAGAAGAGAAGAGCCGAGGCCTCCAGGTTAGAAGGGCAGCCCGTTCCCACCAGGGAGCCCCTCTTTCACTTGCAGACAACTGCTGCATTTGACATTTCAATGGGAACTGAGGCAGAGCAGGAGGGAGGGAGGTGGAGGGGGCTGGGAGGGCGCACATAAAGGGAGCCGGGGGAGAAAAGCAAGGGGACAACAATTCTGCACCTCTTTCATTTCTGCTTTCATGTTTTCCCCCGTAATATGACAGTCGGGAGAAAGCGGAGAGTTTCTTTTTAAAATCAGATAAGAGGCAGAGGGTTGGCACTGTTAAAAACTCCGTCGGGATGAATCGATTTTATGGGGCTTACAGGGAAAAAATCTTTTTTTTTTTTTTTTTTTGGTAATCCCCTTTTTTGTTTGTGTTTTCAATGAGAAGGAAAAAGGATTTACATAAAATAAACAAAAAGAATGAATAGCAGCAAGCCCTGCCATGGGCACCAACAGTGGATGCTTTTAGAAAAGTTACACGAATATTGCTGCAGTGTTCAGCATTGTCTGAGTGCTCGACACAGACACATTCATCCCGGGGAGGAATTCAACAGTCCCCATCACTTCATACAAGCCCCTGAATGAGAGCTGCATGCTTTTTTAATCTGCTTTATAGAAACTTTCATCCAAACACATCAGATTAGTTTGTAAGGGCTTCAAAGCAGCCCTGGGCTGTAAACGGGTATTATCTCCATTTTACAGAACAGGAAACTGAGGCCCACAGGGAATCACTCAGGCAGCGTCCAGAAATGAATCACTGGCAAAGCCCGGAATAAAACTGGCTCCCAGGAGCACCATGCTCATCTGCAATGAATGCAGAAACGGCCTTGACTAAATGAGAGCCTCTCCATTGGGTTTTATGCCAAGCCCAAATATACAAACCAAAAATAATGCAAACAAGGCCAAAAAAATGAAATAGTGCCTTCATATCTAGCACCACTATGGATATGTTGTCACTGAAGCCCACGTACTGGGAAGCATGAAGGAACCTTCCAGCCTTTGGTGAGAAGATAAGCAAACAGCCAAGGTGGGAAGATTGCAGAAGAGCAGCGCAGGAAAGTTATGGGGTCTCCTTGGAGGGGTGAGGTGCAAATTGGGTTCAACTTCCCCAAATCAAAAAGGGAAATGAGATTTTACATCCTCGGCCACTTCATGTTTGCTTCCTTCCTAATGAGGATTCCCATGAATTCCCACCACGGTCAGCAACGGAGGCAAACAACCAAAGAGAGCCTGCAAAATGAACATTGTGCTCAACATGCAACACGCACTGTGTAGTACTCAGGGGTGCCTTGCTATATGCTTGGGATGAGGGGAGAACCTCCAAAAAAGCCACGAAACCCTGAGTGTCTAAGCTGTAATTCAGAAGTGAGGATTAAAAAGGTTTAAATGTTTTGAGTTCAGCTGGAATCAGTCAAGAAAGACTTCAGCATCACTAACCCTTTTGTGCAATGAAAACTGCCAAACTTTGATCCTTCTTGACTGCTGTGCATGAACACTACTCCCATCCTGTCCCTGCTCCCCTTTACATGTGTGCACACAAACGAGTGGATTCCTGCTAGGAGGACAGTTTGCACCGGGACAGATTTAAGGGTGATCAAAGGAAGCAGCAGCTGCTTCCCAGTAACAGCAGTCAGTGTGTCCAGCATCATGACGAGCAAGTGCAACCTCCTGCACCCCCCCTGCCAAGCCAACCTCACTGTTCTACCCACAGCTCTTCAGGTTTTCTCACCTCCACAACATCTCTGCAGGCTAAAGCAGGAATTCTGCTGTAAAATGATCCAGGAGCATCTATGCAATGTATTCTCTGTATTTGTCACACCATAAACAAGCCTAGTACCAGGTACCAGAGCCCTGGGCAACCCTAAGACCTCTTTGTCATTTCCCATCCCACCTTTTCCTTCCCTCACCACCCCTGTGACACCAAAAGGAAGTTTACCTTTGCTGGAAAGGAGTTTTGTGCATCCTCCAGAACTACAGTGAAATCTTCAGCCCATCTTCTGCAAACTCTTGTTTTTATCCTGGAAGAACAGTCAAGAGCAAGATCTCAGGCTTGATCCAGCACCAAAACAGCAAGCTATCGCAAGAACAGGAAGATTTACTGCTTGCCCATGCTCCCAACGGAAGTGTAGCACGTGTGAACACATGGAGAGGTGAATCCAGATTAGTGCAAGGTGGGCTAGGCTGCGCCCCTCACTGCATCACTGCTCAGGGAGGATGGATTTTCAGCAGAAAGCTGGAGGCACCTCTGAACTCTACAGCTCTATTTTCCATCTGCAAAATGGGAATGAATTACACACATGGGCACTGAAACCCTATGTGGAAGAGAAAGCTGCAAGTGCCAGTAGGCGGTTAAATCCCTTCCCCATACCTGGCTGTCAGGGAGAAGGAAGCAACAGATTTATTTATTTATTTATTTTTAATTTTTACATTTCCTAGCTATAATAAAGTTCCCCTTATTATTTTTGGGCAAGTTAGGGGACTTGTCTGCAGCACAGCTTATCTTCTCCCCACCCTTTAATCCCCAGAAGTGGTTAATTGAGTGCCAACGGGGCAGAGCCATCGAGGTGCTGCGCTCATCCTCCAGGGCAGGTGACAAGGACAAGTCCGTCCCCAGCCAGCCAGAGGTGGCTCCAGCCAGCGCTGAGAGGCTTCACGGTTTCAGCTGTCCCTTTTTATAACACGTACTCAGAAAAAGAGATATCCGTGGGGTAACGGTGAGTAATGTGCTGGCTGCTATCTGCCTTGCTGAAAGGGTGATAAGAGCGAGTCGGTGATAGTCCCGCTTCCCAAATTAGGCAGCCAAATGATCAGGCCTTTGGAAAGACACCACAAAACCCCTCCCTGCCACCACCTCACCACTCACAGATAAGCACCAAGCATTGCTAACAGCCTCAGCATCAGTCCCCGGCCTTTAAAAAGCCATGACTCACAGGAGATTGGTTTAGATCTAACGTGATTTATTTTTTTTCCATCAACAAGTGTGAATCAGCTTCGGATTTTCTCCTCGTTGATGGACTACAAATGGGTTTTAAACCCAAAAATGTGATCAAGAGACAACTTGCTGTTCCTGCAGTAGGATTTCAGTAATTTCTTTTTCCATTTGCAAGAAAGGTACAACTTTTTTTTTTTTTTTTCCAGCCAAGCCATGTGGCAACAACGTGTCTGTCAAAAGAATTCTTCAGGCTAAGTGAGGCATCTTCCACCTCTGCCCTTGGCTCAAGCCAAGTTTTTGAGCTCTAGTTCATACATATTCCACCAAAAATAACTGCCTCCAAGTCACAGTAGTGTCTTAGATGAAAGCAGTGCTGGAAGATGGGTTTGTTTTCATGCTGCCAGCAGCTATGTGCCAGTAACTGCTGGCACAGCAGGCACCCAGGTGGGCGATGGAAACAACCGCACCTGGTCCCATCACTGCTGGTTGTCTCAGGGCACCAGAGCCATGTTCCTGGGATGTTTGGCCCCTGCTTTGAAATCATCCCCAGTGCCTGGGGTAGGGGCTTGGGTGGCACAGGCAAGGTTACAATCTTGGTTGTGCCTGGGCAAGGATCACCCTGCAAACGTCCCTAGGAGAAAACAGAACACCATTAAGAACTTGATGCTGAAACGACTCTTTGGACCCAGTATTTTGCTGCTCTGTGCTCTCATTCTCCCTCAGCAGCTTTATGTGCCCTGGGGATGAAACTGTAGAACCACACCTCCCCAAACCAGAGATGAAAGATCTGGGGCTTAGCACCAGCTGAAGACCGGGGTGACCACAAGGCTAGGATCAGACTTCAGCCAAATCTTCCTGCACATGCAGGAGTGCTTTGCACTGCGTTTCTGGTGTTTTCAAGCTCCTGGAGCAAGGACCATTTTTGTACAGCTTTTTTTTTTTGTACAGCTTAGCATCATTTATGTCCTGAAAGTTCCCATTTGCCAGGTTAACTCTGGGCAGAACTACACTGTTCTTTGTACTGTGCTATATCTCAGTGCTGACCTAAATTAACCTGAGACCCACAAGCTGCACGTGTTGAATTAGGAGCCTCCTCCACCTACCACTCCCCAGTCACATTCTAAGAAATCAGGAAGAGAAAAAATCAGAACTTTAAATACAAATACAATGAAATCATCCGTAAGACATATGTGGTAACTTACCTGCTCGCTGTCACAATTAGCTTGCCTTTTTTTTTTTTTTTTTTAAACTGAATTTAAAGCAGATGAAAGCCCTGAAGGCTAAAGTCTGCTAACTTCACCCCCCACCAGCTCCACAAATAAATCTTGTGGGTTTGGAAATAGCTGCTTCCCCACCTCTAACCACAGGCTTGACAGTCCCCGCCAAGCCTCTCTGTTTCATTACTTTCTGGATCTTTCACACACATGCAAATATGCGTACACATGCACACACACACACACGAAAAGCTGCCCACTTATAAACCTGACAGGTAAAATTATTCCCTCTTTCTGCAGCCCTCCTAATTGCCTCCCCTGGGCTCTCGTGAAGCGCAGACGTCACTGGCTAAACACGAAGTTCACGCGGTGTCACTGCTGTGCCTTTCATTAAGGCAATATCTGTCTCGTAGCCCAGCGTGTGCGTTACTGCTAATTTCACTGTTCGGACCCACAAGTGGTGCGTGACTTTCCAGGCTGACTTTAAATCATTACGCCAACTTCCCACAGATATTTAAAGACAAGTTCTAAAGAAACCGCTTGAAAGATGTTGTGTTTGTTGTTTTTTTTTAAGCCCAGAACTATATTTTTTGCTAACGTGTTTGTCCCAGCATATGTGGGTGCGCTTCCTCTTAACAAGTTGCTCAGAAGTTGGTGGTAATTCAAGGCCTCGTTCAGCCAGTATCATTAAAATTGAGTTACGATATAAGAGTTATTACAAGGTTTTACAATATTTACCATCTTAAATCTCCACTGCTCGAGGCCTGAGAGAGTCTCTGAAAAATAAATAAATAAAAAAAAAAATACAGAAGTGAATTTCCAAGTTGAATTTTCCAAAGAGAATTTCCCCATCACAAAAGCAGGATCTCCCACACAAGCTGCCGGTGGTGTTTACACCTCCCGAAATCCAAAGGAGGAAGCATGCCACCTACAAGTAACGGCAGTGATTTTAATTGGATTACGGCATCAGGACATAAATAAGCAACCAAAATAATTAGCGTCGTGGTTCCTTGTTTGCAAATTGGGGCCTGTAACACTTGCTCCAAAGTTCAGGATGTAAACCTGCTCTTCCCAAAGCCCTTTTGAACCCTGTGCCCAGAAGCAATGGGACCTTAAAAATTCTAGAGCCAGACAAAAGAAACTGTGCAAGAATTGGACTTAACCAAAAAAACACTTTAAAATGGAAAAAATAAACAAATCTGACTGCTGCTAGCTGTGGGGCACTCAGAAAATAGCAGTGCCAAAGAAAGTTTTGCTCTGTTAACGTACAGAAAAATAGCATAGTTTTATAACAAAGTGAAATAAATAGAATTAAATTAATGACTGATTTATAACAAAACAAACTGCCTCCAAAGAGCTTGGATTAATTAATAGTAGTGATCAACATAGTAGTTTTCCACTTTCTGAAGCTGTAGGTAGTAAAAACCAAGTATGCAAACTCAGATGCTTAAATCCGGGCTCCTGACTGTAGATTTGCACATTTAAAGTCCTTGTTCTAATTTTTCAAAGGATTTGTAACAGCTCTGAAACTTAGAACACCAGACTGCATTGTTAGTACTCAACCAAGGATTTTTTGAAGCTTGAGATTTGAAAGGCTATGACTAGAAATATTGGAAACAAACCACTAAAATATCATAAAGTACCCACTGACTTCCCTACTGGTATCTTTCAGCAGGTGAATCTGCTGATTACATATTGAACAGGGAGTCAATAATTCCCATTTCTATTTCCACCTCTGTCAATAAAACTGTTCGGGAGCATTTCTTCCAGGAAAGATCACCTTCGTATCCTTCCATACGGGATATCTGTTTGTCAATGTTGGCTTAGGACGGAGATCTCTGCGTTAATCAGAGAGAGGCAGCTGCTCAGCTGCTAAGTGCACGAGCTGGGTGTCAGGGAAGTTATCTCAGCACCCGTTGCCACTGTGGGCAATCCACACAGCTCCTGTGCTCCACAGGCTGGACTCTTTCAGACTATAAAGCCACATTTTGATTGCAACAGCTCGTTCAGGATACAAGCAAGTCTAATAAGACCAGCTGCTACATCTGTAATAGATAGCTATGAAACTATGTTCCTCCTTTGCATAAAATGCGAGACCCTTATCCAAGCCCACAGAAACATTTCTGCCCCCCCGACAAATACCTAACCCCATTCAAAGGTGCAGGTATGCATACATTTATTCCATCTGTGCACTCAAGCTGCAGATTAAATACCATTTTTCTGGGCTTGACAGAAAAGAGACCTGGAGAAAAATGTGAAGAAAAAAACACCAGGCAATGGCTAGGATCTGAAAGCTGCTTCCACCACAGGTGTCCCGTTTCCCCCGAGGGCCACTTTTGGCTGTTTGTCCCCCCTCGCCCCCACCCCAGAACATACAACCTGAAAAGCAGAGGGATGGGTTAATGCACTGAGGGGAACAAGTCACACTCTCCATCCCTTGCTGCTTTCCTCCTGCTAACAGAGGCAGGCCAGGCACCCCAGCATGGTGCCCACATCTACCTCAAGGTTCACAAAGCCAGTTTCACACCTTCCTCCTTTCTGCCCCAGCAAGGAGAGCAAGTGTAGAAAAGACTGACAAGGGCAGGGTGGGTGCAAAGACCCCATGCCCAGCCATACAATGCTCACAGTAATGTTTGGAATACCCCAGAGGATAGTTTTCACTGGACAAAATTATGAATGCCAAAGGTAGTAACTTCTTACCCCAAAGATGATGACCAGAGGAGACGTCATCAGTCCTACCTGGGTTTATGGGGACTGACATGTTCCCTGTAGAAGAGCCTTAGCCAGCAGGTCGCTCCCTGACCAGGGCAGTGCAGGGGCAGGACCCAGCATGGTCCCTTCAGAGGGACCTCGCTACCGCATCCAGACCCCAGCTGCTCCAGGCACCCCGAGATGCCTGCAAGCACAGTGCTATGGGAACAAGAAGGGGAGGCTGAGGTGAGAACAGGATTTTCAGCCTCAGGTGTTCAGGCACTTCAGGGGAAAAAATTTTAAAAAAAACAACTCCTTGCTTTAAGCATCAGGAGGGTTGGAGAAGGTACGATTTTCACGGAGACAAAAGGGAGAGACGGAGCTAGATCCCACATGTCCATACTTGCTCCTGTCTTGTAAGCACTGGGGGAGCAGAAGCCTTTTGGAGCTGGTCCCCATCCCCCAACAGGGGGTTTTCCAGCTCCTTACCTCTACAGTCACACGATGTCCATGCTGTCCCTCAGTGCCCAGCCTACCCGGACAAACCTCTGCCTCATCTCCCTGAGGGGCTCCTTGTGCCAAGGGTTCTGCAGCATATCTTCCCTTCCCTCAGCTCCTCACCCTGCTAAGGAAGAGACAGAGCAGTGCTCTGCTTCAGAAAAACAAAGTTGTCGTTGTCGTCGTCGTCCCTCAAAAAAAAAAAAAAAAAAAAAAAAAAAAAGCAGATAACTGCTTTTGGTTAGCAATGTGGAAACGGGAGGCCGGCCAGCTCTTACAAAATACACTTTTGACACTGATCTCCCCAGCAGGAACAGACTTGCTCAGACCGTAGGGACGCGTACGCACACCCACACGAGGGGAAAGCTCCAAGCTGGGCTCCAGCCACCAGCACCAACCCCAGCCTCCATCACCGAGAGAGGAGACCAGCCGGTGGTGCCATCAGCCTCGAAGGGGACCCACGTAGGTTGCCAATATTGCAAACACCTAGAAAAGTAAGAAGGAAGAGATCAGTCTACATCCATCAAACGAGGCAGCTAAATGAATTGCCCTTTACGAGAGCTGCGAGTGCTCTGATGGCAAATCTTTCAGAGTTTGTGACAATAAATCCCACCCCCCACCCTATTAATAACATATAATAGCGATTCTGAGAAGAATGGCCAATTATCTAACGTCTTAAAATGACAGAGCAATCAAAAGGAAGGTGAAATATAGGGCTGTGAGAAGCAGTTCCGGGGAGTTTGCAACCTCCCCTCACAGCGCACAAGCAGATTGCAATAGATTTAGTGGTTTCTAAGATAGAAAACCACCACAAAACAAGAGCCTCATATCCTAAAAAAATATATATAAATAATCCATCAAATGCACATTTTTAAACCCTTCCCGGTGCACATATGTCAATTGTTTGCAGAGCTCAGAGGCACTGCCGGGATGTGCCACCCGAGCCTGCAGGAGATGCAAGCCCCTGCCCTCCCACGCTGCAGCTGTCACGGGGTGACAAGCAAACAGGTGGCAGCGGGGACAGCGAGGGTGACGTTGGCACGTGTCTGGTGCTGCCACTACAAGGATGGGCCTGTAGCACCATTTTGGATATTTTGTCCCATGGGAAATATACAGAAAAATGGAATTTAAAGCCTGCAAATTAATTTGAGGTCAAAAGTTGTGTCTGATGTCTTTTTCCTTTTTTTTTTTTTTTTTCAGGCAAAGTATGACCAAGTCTACAGCTTGTTTTCAACTTCTTGATGCTTTTTTAGGAATATGAAATTTATGAAAATTGCCAAAAACTTTCATATTTTCCCCCCATTTCTTATGATTATGCCGTTATTCTTCCTTTCTCCTTTATTCTTTGTCTCTCCTCATCATCCAAGGGCCAAGTTCTCCAGAACACTGCTTTACTCAGTTATATAACCACTAACACACACACAAAAAAAAACACTGATCCCCCTCCTTGCATCCAGCCACTAATGCAAGAACTGCTTATGACTTAATGATGTTCCTCCACGCTTCGTTAGCTTTTATCAGGACCAAAATCAAGATTGGTTCCAAGTCCTGCAGACCTGTCATTCAAGATGGACGTGGGGGAACGGGATAACTTTCTGGCTTTCTCAGCACCATTGGGCTTGTTGCCATCAATTTCAGCGGTGTCAGAAATGTCACCCATGGAGATTATCAGCGATAGGCTGCTGATTCTGATCCAGCCCCAATTAGCAGCTGCCTGATAATTGTTGACATTGGAGAGCTATGAAGTAAATGGGGGCCTTGATCCAATGAACCATAAAAATAAATAACCATAAAACTACGTCTGCGCTATAAAATCTCACGCAACGATTGCCAGTAATGATTCCTGCTATTTATATGCGCTACCTGGCTGGGGAGGGCTCTGTGCTTAGACTCATAACAGAATCTGCCCTAGCCATCTTTACGAGAAGGTGAAGGGTTGAGCAGGCAGTGAACCTGCACCATTATCCTGCCTTGCCCCTAGTAAAACCCAAATCAGGGCTGCAATGTCGCGGGGAGATCAATCATCGTATCTCTGCCCATGGGGTCTTTCAAAAAGGCAGGTTTCGAGCACTTTTACAAAGTTCTGGGTCTCAGAGTCAGCCCCATCTCAAGCCCTAAACGACCCATTAAATGAGGTGGTGAGTCCAGGGGACAGCCTCAAATTTGCTTTGAGCACAGCTCAAACAAAACACGACCCTGCTCAAACAGACACCGGCTTGAGTTCACCTTTCCTGTCACCTCACCTTCGGTATTGCTTTATCATGTGTGAGCATATTAAAAAGAACATATCTGCCAAAAGCATTTTCATATCAAAACCTACCGAGTTATAATTGACTTTCCCCAGAGAACATTATGTGACAACTCACTTGTGAATCAACCTGGGCTTGTAAAATGATCTTGATCTTTGCCAAAGCCCAGCTGTGGCTGGCTCTTAATGAGCCACCAGCAGGGACACAACTTCGAACTCATTTAAAAACTCCAGCACTAAAAAACATGGAAACCTGGTCTGCTCTTAGCAGGTCTTCTGCCAGTCCTGCACAACCCAGTTAGTAGCACAGAGGCAACAGAAAAGCTTTAATGGCTTGTTTAGGGGTCAGTCCTACATAACTCTGTGTATCAAACTCCCATTGCCTTTAAACTGCAGAGGAAAAGCCTTAAATAAGCTTTCTTAGTGCTATTCTGTCCCTTACAAAAGAGAGATTTTAATACTTTGCTGCCTCTACCAAGCTTAATACATCATTGTTGGCCAAGAGCTGTGAGATCCCTTTGTGGAAGATGAGTACGAAGTTATCATTCGCAAACAGCCTATTGATGTTTTCTCCAGAGCAGCCAAATTAATACAATACCAACTCCTTGCCCACGTTCCACGTAATTAATTCAACACTCGGATGACATTTCATTTAATCAAGACGTATCATATCTTCTCTTTCAGATGAAAGAAACACTGAAGTTATAATGAAAACAGGTCGATATATCAACTACCAACTATTTTTCTCTGTATTTCTGCTGGACCCTGCAAGCCAAAAAAGAGCTGACTCCTTCCCTTCTTGATCAGTTCCTTGTTTGATATGCCAGTGATATGAGAGTCACTCTTAAGCAATGAACTTCTCAAAATACAAAAACTACTTTTTCATTATGTTTATTCACAGCAGAGCTGGTAACAATTCTTCTTTCCCCACAAACAAAAGCGTGTTTTCATTTAAATAATAATAATAAAAATAAGATACAATTATCAAACGAGACCTGACCATCTGGCTTTGCATCTTAACTCCGATGGGGATCAGCTCCAGCTGTTCCAAGGGAGTTTTTTCCCCAAATCCTCTGTAACAAGCCAGTTTGCATCCTGAAACAAGAGGCTTCGATCTGCTCCAAGCTCTTAAGAGAGAATTTGCAGCTTCCCAATTTCCACCCCCACCCCTGAATTTTTTACATTGTGCTTTCAGAAGGGTAGTGCAGTCAGGAGTCAGCTAGTGAAAGAACTTGATTTTTGCACTCCCTAAGTATTTACAACCTTCTTTGACATGTTTAACAGAGAAAAGCCTTTTGCCATACCAGGTATTTCCATATTCTCCGTATTTTGGCCAAGATTTCATGAGATAGGTTCAGCTGCCTTCGTATTGTATGCAGCGTGTTGCAGCCCCCTTCCCCAGGGACTGCTGGAGTTGCCTTTCTGGGTTCCTAACGAGGGAAGGAACTGGAATGCTGTAAACTCACAACTTTGTCCGCTTTGTGTAAATCAAAGCACAGCTGCAAAATTTGGGAACAGAAAAAAGGGAGGGGAAAAAAAAAAAAACACTCCAACCACACACATCCAAAATATAAATACTCCTGGCTAGTAAATGTCACTTGACACTCTCACGTCAAACCTGTCATCAGCTCCAGCATTTCAAGGAAAAACACTGTTGGGGTTGAGTTCACAAATCTGTCCCTAGTTCTAATTTACAAGTAACCCTTTTATATCAATTATTCCTAAGTACGCCGCAATGACACATTAAATTTGCATGCAAAATTCTAGTTAAAGCCTGAACAAGCCAAGACCTCTGAGAAGGCGCTGCACATAAGAGAAATGTATTGTTTTAAATAACTACCTACTGCTGAGCTGGGGCACAGAACATATTTGGTAGCAGTAAAACTGCTGGAGAGAGGCAAGAATATTTTGAAAACAATACATTTGGGTCCTGCTAACACAGGAACAAATGAATAAACATATATTAGGGAAGGTATGGGGGGTTCAAGTTGTTTTTTTTTTTTTTTTTTAAGCAAATAAATACAAGCATGTATTTGCATAGGCTGCTGATCCTTGGAAGTGGGAGTTAGCCTGTCATGGTCACAGCTGTAGCAAATGCATGGAAAATGCAGGTAGCAGAAACCATGCTAATTCCCAGAGGCCAAGCAGTTGCAGGGACTACCCGCAGTTCAGTGAAGCTTTAAATCAAGTTAGCGAGCACGGGCCCCGTTGTGATTTGCATGGACCTTCCCACAGTGCACCAGGATGTTTTTACCTCATAGCTGATACCATCAATGCTAAGCAAATTGCTTGCATAATTATACATATTTGCACGGTGCCGTCAGCTGCAGCTGATGTCACTTGCTGATTATCTTTCTCCCAAATTTTTAGTCAATGGAAGCCTGTGGGTGGTTTGCTTTTTATATATTTATTTATTCTTTTTTTATTATTATTTTTTTGGTGTGTGTGTGAGAGAGAGACTCACTGTGCCATGCTGGGCATACTTTTAACACTATTGCTCTATTGCCACAGATGTGTTGTTTCAGATGGGGATGGGGTGGGAAAGGCATCTGGCTGAATTCTCCCTTCCCACCCCATGGAATGTCATTATTAATTATAATTTACCTTTCATATTAATCACATGATCTTCATAAAGCAATCAGTCATCCACATACCACAGTCATAAAAGGATCACATCTTATCTTGCCCTGATGAATCAGTGCTCAGTACGTTTTAGGTTTCCCATAATCATCTGGTGAAAGCATTTGTTCAAGCCCTTTATTTTAGATTAATAATGGACATCAGGACCCCATAAAGAGAAATAGAGGGAGAGCCACTTCTCCAGAAAACTGATCCCAGAACAAAAAAGTCTGCCCTTAGTGGGGATGGTCACAGAAAAAGCAGTGCAGAGATAACACCTAACTGCTCATTACATCGTGTCACCTATCCAAAAGAAAAAAAGAAAAAAAAAAAAAAAGCATAATATACAAGTTTGGCCCCATCAGAGCATCCTGCTGTGCCCATGTTGTCAAGGATGCTTCCCCAGAACATAAATTCACAAGCTGACATATAAAGCTGTCCAACGGGTTGGCAGGAGGCCAGGAAGGCTGGTGGCACACATTTAGTGAGATGATATCCGAGAAGGGCTCCAGGAGATGGTGGGCTGATCAGATCCACCACCAAGTAGAGCTTTGGCCAAGCCCTGACAATTTGGAAAGTTGAAGGATGAAGGAGCTGGAGCATTGTGAGGTGCGTGGCTTTCTTTTTCCCACTTTGTTAGTTTTAAAACATGAAAATCTAGTATAAAAGCCAACGTATGACAATAAGGTGGCACTCAGGAGCTGCTTGCTTGGCTCCAAAAGCAAGCAGCCACTGAAAGCCAGCCCTCAGCAAGGCTGTACCTGTGGTTTGCAGACATCCATAGGCTTTATTCTCTGGGGACCAAGAAGGGCACAGAGCCTTTGACCTGGAGGTCACTGGTTCAAAACACAGACAGATTTTGTGAGCAATCAGAAGTGGGCAATGTGCGATGGCTGCTTGCTTCTTCAAGTGAAAGACGGGAAAGGCCCACTCCAGCTGCTCGCAGCCCGACAGCCGCCTCTCAGCACTGAGCAGCAAGATTGCCAGGGCTGCCCCATGGCCTCAGGAGAACAAATCCTACAGGGAGAACAAATCCTGCAGCCCAAGAAGAGGCACGCATGGGTCACCAGCGCAACCGCAGCCATAAAATACTTCCCCCAAGCCGGCTTAATATCTACAGTAAGAAACCAAAGGGCAATGTTATAATCCTAAATGAAGTAAAACCCAGGGAAAGAGCCCATCCAGGCAAGGTGAAGCAACACTGGGGACATGGTCCCAGCCTTGACAGCTCCTAAGCCTTCATCCTTCATCATCAAATTGATTCCTCCAGCACTGAAATGGGAAATGCAAGGTGCTGGCTATGTCTTGGGAACCTGGCTACCCCTTCATCACCACAAACCTGGAGCTTCTTGTAATAACCATAAATATCTACAGCTCGCTTATTTTGAAACCCAAAGAAGAAAGGAAAACCCTTGCTGCTCTCCCACCTCTCCTCCTTCAGAGAAAGGCACGGACAATCAGGAGTATCTGTCAGTAAGGCCAGCAACAAATGGCTCTTGTGGCTCTGAACACACATCCTTTGGCAATTCTGGAGTGTTTGGGCAATATATTACTCCACAGCAGGCTCCCCCCTATTTGTTTACCCAGCAAGCACACTTAATAAGGAGCCTGCTCAGAAGGCCATGGTTATAGCGCAGCGCTGCTCTGTCGAGCAACCAGGCTGGGTTATGTTGTTGATCATTAATTATTAGGGGGAAAAGAAAAAGCAGGCTTAAATTAAAAGCAAACCCAGAGTTTATTAGGCACGTAGTAAACCAGGCATAAAGACAAGGACACTCAACTCCTCCTACTCAAGAGCAAGGCTCTCCTGCTCATTTCTGTGCTGCTCTCCCCCAGAGAGCAGATGCACCTTTGTGCTCTGTGCCCACAGCATCCATGCAGCCCGTGGCACCCCAAAACTGCAGCCACTCAGGGAGGACAAGGCACTGATGTTCAGGTGTAATTAGGTGAAGGCAGCAGCTGCATGGACAAGATTGGCAGAGGGATATGTGAGGGGTAGTGACACAAAGAGGAAGGCGTGAGGAGATGCAAAAAGGAGACAGGAAAGGAGATTGGAGTACAACAGGAGAAATGTGAAGAGGTATGGTTGGGTAAGAGAGGGGGAATTGGGAAATATGGGAAGAGGACAAAGCTGGGGACACAGCTGGAGATACAGATTTGGAAGAGGATCTCTGTGCCCAATGGAACAGCTTGCCATGGGTCAGCACACCAGGGCAGGAAACCCTCTAAGGAACAGAGCCCATCGAGGACCCTGTGCTGAAGCAGAGGAGCAGCAAAAAGCTAAGAGGCAGAGGAGAGGAAACAAGCAGCATGGAGGAACATCAGAAAGACAATGTTATGTGCTGAGCTTCACCTCGCTGAAGAAGCAGCATCACAACGGGCACTGAGTTTGCAGACACTGCACAGGTGTCGGAGCATCCCAAACACAGGGCATGCGGGGTCTGACCAGTCAAAAACACAAGTACTTCGCTGTACATTGGGCAGCATAGAGTGTGCTAGCGAAGCTCTGACCTCTCCCTGGGTAATTACAAATTCAATCGCTTGTAAGGTTTATCCACCACTTTTTGGCCATCCTCAATGCTGCCTTCAAAATTTCTTGACTTCAGAAATTTAGCATGGGATTAGCCATACTCTGGGGAGAATCCCGCAAGCATACAGACCCGGTCTCTACAGCCTCAGTCAAGTGGACCTCATCACATTTCCATTGCCCATTCCAGTGGCCTACCAGCCAAACAAATTTGCCACCACCACACGTGTTTTCAGCATACACAGGTGCAGCACAGAAAAGAGACTGGTAATCAAAAATAAAACTTTAAAATTAAATCTTTTTTTTTGTCCAAAACCTTCCAAGAGGAGGCCCTGCAGAGCACTTCAGGCACACCCAGGTCTTTCACAAGCGGCCAGTCCAGCAAGGACATCTGGCTGATGAACAACTCAGGTCACCTCTGGCCAACCCTCACACTGAGGGAAGCCACTGACTCAAATCCGGGTTTCCTGACTGCTCTCCCCACCCATCCAGAGAACCCAGCCACTTTGTCATCCCTCTGGAGCTCTCTTGTACTCAGATCAAGCCTTCCACCCTGTTTTCCAAACCAAACTGGTCTCTTCCTGGCTTCTTCCAACAATAAGAAAAAATTTATTCAGCAGAAGTCCCAATATCCTAACATTTGAAATCAAATTTGCCTGCCTCAGAAGAGGACCCTCAGTCTCTGTAGACCTCATGCAAGATCTTTGCTGTCAAACCCCAAGAGAAGCTGAAGAATTCCTCATTTCAATAGACTGCCATTCTCAGGCATCACCTTTTCCTAGGACTAAGGGGGGAAATACAAAGCAAAACCACAGGCAGATTTTTGTCTCTGAGCTGCCAGATGTGAAAGGTTTAAAGGGAAGGATTTACACAACCGCCTTGCCAGGCCAGGCTCAGGTAAGACATACGAAAGATCCCTGTACCTCAGTTTCCCTGCCTGCTTTAATTCACAGATGGAAGAGCTGTTGACTAATTAATCTCACCTGTAAATGAGCTGCACTCCCAGGATAAGGAGTCTCCGGAACTGAAGGTGGGGTATTAACCCAGAACAAAGGCAAACAGACAGTAAGTCAGATAAGACAGAGCTGACTCCATTGTTTCTCGTGGAGTCTCTTACTTGCAAAATAACCCTAATTCACTGCACGTGTTCAGCTTGGAGGGGCCACTTTCCTCCTAGATACAGTCATGCAACTGCCTTATGTCCTGCCCATAAACGAGTGGCAGTAGAGACAAATTTGAACTGGAATTTAATGAATCTGGCTAATTCATTATTTGAAAGACTCTTATAATGTTTTTCAGTTTTATTTCATCCTTTTTTTTTTTTTTTTTTTCCTCCGAGCCAGGAGCACCAGATGGCCAATACCAGTCTCATTGCTAGGTACTAATCAGCCACTTCCATATGATATTTGCCATGAAGAATTAATACAATTAGGTCAGGATGTAAAGACATCATATTATTCATGGCAATAAGCCCAGATTTACTTTTTATTCCTCCTGCAACTGCCTGCAGCCTGAGTGAGGTCAGCATCCAGGTCCCTCTTCATTGCAGTGAGCTGAGCTGCTCCACATCTCGTTGCACAGCATTTCTCTTTGCAGCCCTGATCCCTGTTCCCTTTCCAGAAATTCAGTCAATCTCAGCTTCAGAAAGAAACCTTCCTGAGAGCTCTCCAAGTGCACGCTTAACAAAAGGACAATACCTTTATATTATCTCTCACCTTTATATAGATATATACATAATATAGAGATATATTATTTTTTTAAGTTTCATTTTCCTTTCTTTTTCAGTCACTACAAAGGATGCAAGCAATGTGAATTGAGAGCTGGTGACAATGCTGGGCAGCCAGTACAGAAGGGAGGAGAACTACCACCATTTTCTTATACACCCCATCACAGTGCTGCTCCCTGACTGCTCACCCAGAAGGAATTAAACAGTGACTTCATTATTAAATCATTGTGGGGTCTTGCCTTCCTTTTATTTTTATCTAAGTCACTCATAAGCAATTCATGCCATGGCAGAGGCTAGCCTGATAGGATGTAAGTTTGCCTGGGAAGGACATTTCCTATCTGCTCCCTCCTCAGCACTTGCCCCCAGTTCTCACTCACACTGAATTTCATTTACTTTAGTCCTTTTTCCTCTCTAAGGCTGTGAGCATAGATGGGATTGTCCAGGAGCATATGGCAGATCAAGGCTTAATTCTTCTGTCCAATAAATACATGAGACTTGCTTTTG
This sequence comes from Aythya fuligula, assembly GCF_009819795.1. Classification (NCBI taxonomy): domain Eukaryota; kingdom Metazoa; phylum Chordata; class Aves; order Anseriformes; family Anatidae; genus Aythya; species Aythya fuligula. Next base: position 15,658,127 of record NC_045569.1, on the reverse strand, counting down.
GCCAAGTTGATTTTTTTCCCCCATGCCACAGTCTCCCTGTCTATCAAAAGCTCCAGCCAAAATCACAAACATTCACTGTGGCAGTGAATGGGGAGGCAACCACAGAGCAGAAAGCTCCCAGGCTGCAGGACAAAGCCAGCCTGGACAGCTGAGGCGCCGTGACAAGCGGCCAGTCCCAGGCAGGGATGCCTTGCCGTCCCCAGAGCTCCTTCCCAAGACAGGCACCACTGCCCCATGCTGCAGCCAGCATCCCAATGGGGCTGCCCACAAAGCAAAACCTCTCCTGCATCCTACGCGATGGCTCAGCTCTGCTTCCTCTGGCTACTTAAAATTCAAGACATCTGTGTTTGCTCTGTGACCCCTAACGAAGGATTGTTTTCCCTGGAAGGGCTCCATCACTGCCTCTCGCCTGGTGCCTACCATGTGTCCACTTATTTCCCCCTCTCAGGAAGATCTGCATGCTGCTATTTCCAGCACCCTCCCCATGTGCTAGAGGCATTTCATACTTTGGGACACATGGCAAGGGCTGCGGAAATATTTCCTGTTGTTGCAAGGAGAAGCTTCTCTCACTAACAAAAATCCATCACCGTGCTTCAAAGACCCGCACTGCAACGTGGCTGGATCTCCCCTTGCCTGGAAGAGGGAATTATTCTTTCCTTTAAAATCTTACCAACTGATATAATCTCTCCCAGCCTGAACCCCACTCTCAATTTTCTGGAGTCATATTTGGGTAGAGAAGTAGGGTGCAGAGCCCACCTGAAATCCAGCAATAGGATAATGTGGGAATGGGAGATTACCCATGCACAGCACAGTGCACTAGGCAGAGAGCGATCAAAAGCAATTTTTTATTCCTTTGTTGATAACACAAAGTGAATAAACTACTGAGAGACAGAAAGCTTAGCACGTGGGTCACACCACCTATCGCAACACAATTTCTAAGGCAAAATATATTCTGTATTATTGCATTTTTGTTACATGAGGGAACATGACCCATCTCTGGGTGGAGCAGACTACCCCAAATTCTCTGGACATGGACCTAACCCCCCAAACAGCTCAGCCAGCCTTCACAGCCAGTCCCATCTCCTACTATAACACAAGGTAGGGAAGGCACAGCCCCTTGTAGGACAGCCAGCCCTCACTCCTGCAGCTGAACACGCCTTCATTTTTCTCCTGTCTGACAGCAGGATGACCGAGTTGTCATCTCATCACCTCCTGGTGGCAGGACACCAAGGGACACTAACTCACTGACTGGGCCCAACCTCCTGAACTAACGTCCCTCACGTTCACATAAATCCTTTCTCACTCTTCCAGCCCACTTTGTGACCCCCAGGGGGGATTAAAAAACACAAGGCCAAAGCATTCCTTGTTGATACTATTATGGTATGGTGGCAGAGATGGAAAGGGTAGGAACTGGGACTCAGTGGAGCAGGATGGGTGGGAGAAGAGTTTGCGGGGTCGAGCAGCTCAGGGAGGACAGGGACCAATGAACCAGGGGTGGGACAGAAGCCTGCCAACCCTCACAGCCTGGCAGGGGAGGTTTGTTCCCGTCCTCTCCCTTTGGCCCTGCACTGACATTCCTCACCGCTGACAGCGAGGAGGTACCAGGCTGGGGCTCCACACAGGGCCAGATCCCCAAAGCAGCACGTGTGTGTGGGGAGGGAGGGCTTTGTAGGACGACAGCCTCAGGTGCAAGCGCTGACTGCAGACATTCCTGCGGAGCAGGGGCAAGAGATTTGTTACCTGCAGAGGGCTGATGCCTGACGAGTGATGTCTTCATCGAGCTGTCCAAGTGGGGGTTGCTCTGCCTGCAGGCAGCTTCTGCTTCACCAGGGCCAGGAGCCCACACGCTCCTAAGAGGCTCTGTAAGGTCCTTAGGATGTCTGGGAAAGAGGAGGGGGAAGAATTTGGTAGGGAATGGGCGCCTTCCCTGTTCCCATGTCAGCTGGGTGCTGCTGGGGGGTCACGGCAGGCGTTCAGCCTCCCGCCTGCTCGCACACTCCCAGCACGGGGCCTGCAGAAACGTGTTCCCCCTAACGAGCTCATGTCACTAATTTGGCAGCCTGCCCGCCTCAGGGGAGTGCCACGGCTCTGGAGAGCAGTGGGACACGTGGAGTTTTCAGTGCTCACCTGATTTCCAGACCTTTTTTTCCATGGAGCTGTGTTCCTTCACATGGAGAACGCTTGGCTAACGACGATATGCCTTGTTTTCTGAGGAACTCCTCAAAGACAACTTACAAAAAAATCAGAGGGAGGTTTATTGGGAGAGAATATTTGGGTATGTTGTGGAAAGGAGCAGGAGACTGAAGCTCATCCCACCACCCGGGACAGCCAGGCTCCTACATTTCATACCACCTGTACTGTCAGATGGTCCTGTGACTTCTGAAAGTGAGCGTGTTACTCCGTGCTTCTCTCCTGTTATCTTCAAATTCAGAATTCAGGCTGGCTCATTACTACTGCATTTCAGAGTGAGCACACGAGGTTTAATTTATTAGAGCCCATAAAATCCTTCACGTTGCAGGGAGGGAGTTTTCTGCAGCCCAGACCTCACTGCTCACTGCCTCCTGCTGCTGCCAGAGCACACGCATCACTTCTTAGTCTTCACCAGACCACAGCCATTGCCACCATGGGCCAAAGCAGGGCACTACGAGTGCAGGCTGAAGACTGGATAAGAATCAGATGAATAATATATATTACCTGACACTGGGAGGAACCAGAGAGGGCCTCACGCTCCTCAAATAGATTCCAGCTACAGGCTTGATCAAGTCCCATGTCTATTCCAGCAAATACATCTCTAGCTGATGCAATCCCCTCAGACACGTGGAGGCTCAGGCAACCAGAGGACTCCCGGGACTCACGCAGCTCACCCCAGGCCATCCTGAGGGGTTAAAAGGCTTCACAGATAGCCCATTGCTCTTCCTTTTATCCCCATCATGCCCAGCAGGCAAAGGAGATCTGGAGGAGGTGGGGAGAGGGTTAAACTTGAGGGAGGCAGGAAAAGAGGCTGGCGGTGGCTTTTAGCACAGCCTGCCTCCGGGGACTATTAAGGGACTATGGTGACTTTCATCTCCAGGTCACCAGTTCAAATCTGGTCCAAGGCAGGGACAACAAAGGTATTATGTGAAATTAATTGCCAGTCTCAAGTCCAATTCCTAGTACATGTGTGACCATCTCAGTAAAACTTGCAGCAGCCAAAGGCCACTCGAGCACAGGAGCAGAGCAGCAGAGAGCGATGAAGCTCCTGCCTCATCCCCAGATGGAAACCTGCCTTTGGCAAAGGTCAGCATGAGCAAGCAGCACTTGTCCTGTTCTCTCCGTTTCCAGAGGCATTCTTCTCACACCACATACACTTTTGTACAGAAATAATTTCAAGATGTGTCTCAGATTCACATACCCGAGATCAATAATTCAGAGTAAGAATTAATCCCTAATGTGATGCTGGAATTCTGCTTTCCAGGAGAAAAATGGCTGAGATAACAGGATGGAGTTAGACAGGGAGATGTAGAGGACACGAGCAGTCTTTTGGTTCTGATTTTGCATAGCCAGCAGCATAGCAGCCCCTGACCCACGAGTGCAGACTGAAGAGCCCACTCACTGCTTTGAGCCATAACAGGGAAGCACTGCTTCAGGCTCTCATGGGGGAACATCAGTGCTCTCACTTCAGTTTTCTCTCATTTCAATTTTCCATTGAATAAAAACACTTGAGATAAATCCAGGTGTTTTAAAAAAATAAAATTAAATATCAACATGTTTTTAAACTCATTTTCATGGAAAACTGCCTGAGCTGCTTTAACAGAGCTAGAAATTACTGGACACAAACAAGAGAGCCCACAGCAAACTGGAAAAAAAAATAGCAAACCTTGCCCTTTGGGCACCAGATGGTACCTCTGTACCACCACACGGGTCTAGGAAAAAAGAAAAAAAATAAAATAAAAAAAAAATGAGCCTGCCTTAGTTGTTCCTGGGGCATCTTTAGGGCTGCCAGAAAGCAGTGGTTCTGATACAAAAGGACATTTTGTAGTCTTCCTGGACAGCATGCTCCCAGACAAGGGCCAAGCAACAACTTCAAGAGCTCACTGCTTTTATTTTCCACCTTTAAACTGGGCCACCCAGGACACTGGCCAGGATCGTTGCTGGTGTAAGCAGTGGAAGGACTGCTCTCCAGCCCAGAGGATAGACTCATCCCCCACCACGCTCACCCACAATGAGCACCAGCTCCCTCACGCTAACCAGAAGCATTACCTTGTTTAATTTCTCAGTCCAAAATGACAGCAGATGGTCTCAGCTGGGAAATGCTGCTTGCCCCTGGAGTTACAGCTGCATCTCTCCTCTCCCAATTAGAAGCAAATCTGCCTCCTGTCAGGCAGGGGTTCATTTTGCACATACAGCCCGCCCCATATTGGCTTCCATTTAAAAATAAAAGATTGCCTTTCCTGAGCTGCTTATTGCTGCTTGCACTGACAATAATTCTGTGGAAATTGGTCGTTGCCACTGCTGATGACCATTAGCATGCTGACCTGCTTTGACTTTGCCATCAGCTTTGAATATCAAATCAGTGATTAATGACCCCCAGAAATGACCCTGCCAGGAGGATCCCTGTGTTTCTCCAGCAAGGTACTCTCTGAACTGGATCATTACAGGAGCTTGTCATTTGTCAGCAATTTAAAAGCTGATAAGTCAGCAGCGCACGCTCTGGGATGAGACTCTGCTGGCTTCCTTGATGTTTCTGCTGTACTTTGCTTTTTTCACCAGCAGAGGCACATACAATTAACATGGTTATGGCCCATCTTGTTTGGTTAACAGCATCTGAGAGAATACTGTGAGGAGAATCACTTCTTGCTTGCCCCCTTCTTATCCTTTTTTTTCCCAGAGCATCTATTATTTATTGCCTAAGGCTGTGACTCAAAACATTTCTTGCCACGGTTATAGCTCAAAGACATGAAAAAAGCAGCATGGAGTCTAATAAAAGCTCATTTTTCCAGCTCCAAAAATGGTGACTAATTCTAATAATAAAGTGTCTGTGTTGCCTTGGACTTCCTAGGTACTGAAGAGTAAAACCAAGTTCTGTGCACACCAATAGATGATCCAGTCAGACCTGTCACTGACTGGTCCAACACACAAAGCCAGCACGAACAATCATGGCACTACATCCTCAGAGGCAGGCTGCTGGGCAAAGCAGACCTTTGGTCTGCCCAGCTACCTTAGCTGTTCATAGAAAAATAAAGCCTTAACAGCGCAACAAAGGCCAGGCCAGAAAAGAGCATCAGAGGCAATATATCCCCCCTAACAAAAATATCCAGTCAGCCCTTTGATACTTTTACAAGGGCTTCCTAAAAAGCTCCCTGGAGTTGCATCAAGACCAAGCGCTACAGAGAGCAGGTGAGCCATGCTTGGAGGCTGCCTTCACATCTGCAAGTGCTTTATGGTCCTGGTGAGAAAAAGAGAAAGGAAGAGGGGGATCCTCTGTAATGAGGTTGTTTCCAGCGCCTGGCACCGCAGCAAGGCTGTATAATGCCTGCTGCATGCCTTCCTCCCACAGGAAAGGAAAACGCTGGGTGGGAAGGACTGAAAGGAACAACAAAGTCTCCACCAGCAGATGCACTTGCATGGCTGAAGACTTTATTTATCTGTCCAAGAAGAGGCTAAATTTACATTTGCTTGACTGTGCTTTGTTCATGACTTCTCCATGACTCAGTTTCCTTTTTACTTGCCTACGGTTGACTCTGACGGACTCAAGGACAAGCAGAAGACCGACCCTATTTTCTTTGGTCCCATCTATCCCTATAGTGAGCACAAAGTGAAACAACCAGGCCGCAAGATGAGGGAAGCCACCTCATTTTGAGCCAAACCTGCTACCCACACCAGCATCACCAGCGTTCTCAGAGCCCGCAGGAGGAAGCTGCTCTCCTGCTGACCCCATTTCTCCGTGTAACACCAACCCAGAGCCCTATACTTCACACAGCAGCAGCCCCAGAGCCATCCCAAGCTCAAGCAGGCATCCTCACCCTAACATACTGATTAACCATATCTACAACAGCACCTTCCCTGCCTCCTGTGGTTTCCCCAGGCAGCACCGCTCACTGTGTGAGCAGCAGAGCAGAAGGGGAGGTGGATCTCCAGCTGCTCCTTGCCAGCAGCTGAACCACGCAGCACCTGCCAGCAAATACTGTCAAGACTCCTTCTCCTACCTGCACCAGACAGCTTCCCTCCATGCTGAAGATATTTATTCTAAGCAGTTTTGTGTGCTCCACTGCAGCCCCATTCCCCACCCCTCACAGAGCTATCTTTTGGTTTTTAATTCTTCCACTTGCTTTGCAGCATATTTCTAAATCGTAACAGGGAAAAAGAAAAAATCAATAACCACAACCTTCCCCCCTTTTAAACAACAGCTATTTCCTTTCCCAGCCTCCTCAGTGAGGAGCCAGCACCCTCCAAGGACCCAACCAGAGCTTCTTCTCAATTAGGGTAATTGTCACCCAGCTGAGCCTGTCTCCCAATTGGGACCCATTAACACTCAATTAGGACAACCCCAGGCACTGCCATCCTCCCTGGCAGAGCTCTTCAGTCCACATGCATGGGCCTACACACAAAGCCCTCTCAAGGCAGTGCAGAATTGCCCTGTAGTTGTCCATCCATAGGATGTCTGGAAAGGCATGGATGATGTGGATGATGGTAATGAGTGTAATGAGCAGTTTGTGTTCTCAGCACATGGCTGCTCTCCTAGGGCCTGAGTGATGCAGTCAGCCTTGTCCCTATGTCCCCTCCCACCTTCTAAGGAAAAGGTAGAAATCTGAAAAGTGTCACCACACAGAGCTAGCTTGTTCTTGGTGACATCAGGCTGGGGAGCAGTCCCTGGTGCCTTCTGTTATCTGCTAAGTCCGATATATCACTGACTGAGATAACAGCACCTTGATTTCTCATGGCCCAAATCACCTTTTCAAGGGCTTTTTTTGTTGTGTGTAATAAAGGTCAGAAAGCAAACAATAGCAACCCAACACATGGGAAACAAAAGAGCTCGATAATATTCCTTAACCTTGGGCTTTCTTTAAGGTCTTGATACACTTCGGCTGGCTGTTTGAAGCTGATGTGTCGAAACACCTTCACACAGCCCGTCGAGGCAGGGAGCTGACCTGGTTGTCCTCTGTGTCCTTCCCTCCACTGCTTCCCGAGCAGTCTCCTCCATCCACGAGCACCTCCAAGGATGTAGCCCCTGTTCAGCCACATAACCTCAGGGAGAGGAGAAACCAGCCCTCTCCCCACTTGAAGCTGTCAGCATTTCGTTGCTCCCCCTCGAGCTACTCCCTAAACACGCCTTAAAAACCCTGTCAAATCCCCAGAAAAATTATGGATGGTCATTTTGCCCCTAGGGTTTAACCCACATCCACCTGCCTGCCTGTTCAGGCTGCGGGGCAGGAGCTGTGCCTCGCTCTGTTGTGTAGCCCCAAGCAAACCAAGGCTGCCAGGGAACAGCACACGTGCCTTCCTTTCTCCCCTCTGTGATTTATTTTTGTGCCACACATCTCCAAACAGCACGTGAACTTTCGGTCTACTTTTAATATATACATTAAAATCTCCATGTCTGCATTTCCATGTGTGTATAAAAATGCAGGGGGACAGGGAAAGGGAAATTTGTCAGATGACCTAGCAGCTCCAAGCCAGGCAGAAGGCATTACTTCTCCCATGTTTCTGAAAATAGCTGGTGCACAGTTGACTTCAAAGTAATAAACAGTACAGACATTTTCCAGCCATATTTATATCACTGTAGGAGGACTCAGCAGGAGGCTGGGTTACTGAACAAGTTTTTCTCTTTGCTGCTTGTGCTCTGGATGAAGCTGAAAGAGGATGTCCAGAGAAATCACCTGTTCTCAGGCGCAAATCACTTTTTCTTCCCCCACTCTCCTCTGCTGCTCAGGGAGGTTCAGGGAATACACATCAGCACCAAGCAATAGTCCTGCCATGTCACTGCTGGGACCCAGCTCACAGGAGAGGGAGGGCCTGGCGATGCTCTGACAGCTGGGTTTTCTGGCTTTGCCTGGTGTGTGGATGCCATCTGTCCTAAGTGTCTGAAGTAATTTACTTCTAATTTTCGAGGTGTTTGAACTGATGATACTAATTTATGCCCAGGGTATTAGACACCTAGTGATTCTTGTTGGGACTGACCTTGTCATCACTCTGCTAGTTAAGCCTGAAAATATTCTGCTCACGTTTTGAGATCAACCAGGGTATGCCTGAAGCCTACCACAGCCTTTGTGAGCAGTCTCCCAACTGCCACTTTGTTCTGTGCTTCCAGATGCCAGACATCCCACCAGCATGGGCATCACACTGAGAATGATCAGGCCTTCCCTAAGCGATGGTGAACCAGAGAGCTCATTCACAGGGAACAGACACCCTCAGATAAAACCCCTCTCAGGAATTTTGCACCAAACTGTGTCTCTGAGAGTACTAACTCAGGCCTTGTACAACAGGCCTGTGATCATCCCTCATCTTCATGGGCTCTGCTTTGTCCATCCTATACAAAGAACAATAAAAGATGACTTTATAGATGACTATATGTTTGTGCTGGCCTGGAAATCAGAATCTCCTGAGATCTATAGCCATCCTCAACACTTACTCTTTCAGCAGTCTCAGGAAAGCCATTTAACCATCCTGCCCCTGGTTCCTCTGTTGTCACAGAGCCCATCTATCACACCAAAGGCAGCAATCCAGGCTGTTCAGCAGGTGACTGAGGGATGCACCCTGCTTTGCCCTCTGCTGAGGCTGCCTGTATCAACTGCAGGGTGATAAGCATGGGAGGCTGAGCCCTCCTGAGTGGCACCGCTGAGTTTTAGCTTGTTTTTTAATGATGAAGCAGCAGCAGCTTCTAAAAGTCATGCCCTAAAAGCCAGCTGAATTATCAGCCAACCCAGCCACCAAAAAGGACAAGTTCTGCATAAGCTTTCCTCCCATATGTATTGCTGGGAGGAGGAATAATTCTGCCCCTCCTGCGTGAAGGTAGGAAATCATTTATAGTTTTTAATTAAAGACTTTTAAGTAGTTTTTCAAAAAGGAAAACCTTTAGCTGTTGCCGAATGGCAGCTATTTCTAGGGATAACTTGGCCAAAGAGCCGGCTGAGGACGCATCGCGCTGTTCTTCCGCAGGGCAGAAACAGGTGGAGGGGCCATCGGTCACCACATCAAAGAGGGGCTGGCCCCTTTGTAGTGCCCGTGAATGAGACTTATTTTGTCCTCCTAACAAGAGGGCCCTGGGCGGAAGGTGGCCACATCTATTCCCCAGCCTCTACTTTTAACGGAGGCGGCAAAACCAATCAACTTGGTGTCATCCACGGCTTTTGAGAGGTTGGCCAAGGATCTCCGGAGGGCGCAGGGGACAATACAACCTGGAAAGTCCTCCTTCCTTTCAGCCTGCCCTGCACTTCCCCTCGCCTTGTTCTGCCTCTCCTCTTTATTAAGCTGCCTTTGTGGGCTTTCACCCATTCTCTCCGATAGTGAAAAAGTCCTAGCGAGCGAATCGCCTCCTCCTTTTTTTTCCTTTTTTATTTTTTTTCCTTTTTCTGGCATCCTTTTTCAAAGGGGTGCTTTCAGGGGATCGCAGGGCTTTCAGCGAGCCGGGTCCCCGCCACGCCGCTTTGTTGGCTGCCCCAGCATTGTGCTTCCCAGGGCAGTGCAGGTGCAGCGGGGTTTTGTCTGGGTGTTAAACGCGGGCTAATTAGCCAGAGGGAGGGGAAGGGAGATTGCAGCATTCCTTGCACAGAGGCATTCAGGTTGCACAGGCCCCGGGATTTGCCTGGTTAGCGCGATTTCTGTCCCCACTGCAAGAAGGGAGAGCTTTCGGGAGGCAGGAGCACACCCTGCGTGGGCTCACTCGCTTCCTCCATGCTCTGCTATCAGGGATGGGGAGAATAAATTGCAATAGGCTCTCTGCAACACTTCCACGCCCCAGGAATTGCGAAACAACACATCAGCTCAGGCAGCTGGGGAAAGGAAAGCGCAGAGCCAAAGCAACCCAAATAACCCCTGCGTGAAAACACCGCGTGCAGCCCTGGCAGTGGGGGTAACGAGTGAGGGTCTGCCCGGACTGCAACAGGTTTTCTTCATAGGCTGTCACAGAAATAAATCTGTAATTTACACCACATGCATTCACTCCGGGTATTTGTTTTAAAAGACGAGCCCTACCTTGGCTTCATTCATCACTATAAAAGGAGAAAAATAAAGGGATTAAAGTAAGCAAAAATAGAAGCATTTCAACCCAGACCAAGAACACCAGCGGCAGCAATTTCACCAAATAACAAGCAGGATTTTCATCCCAGGTGCCAGCCTGTGCTAGCTCGGAGGCTCAAGGCAGCACGTGAGCTCTCACCAAGCAAAACCACAGGGACAGCCCGGGAGCCAGGGCACAAACCTCTGAGAGCTGGTAGAAAAAAAATGGGGAGCTGCTGGGATCAGCCATCCCCTTGGGCCCTCTAACCTCACATTTCCAGTGTGATGGTTTCTCTGTATTCACGTCTCCAGGTTGTGAGCCCAGCCAGGTCAGAGCAGATTCCATGTTGACTTAGCAGCATTTTATATTTATTTTGGACTCGCTTGGTGCTGATGCGATTAACTGCGTCAGTATCAGAGAATCAGGGGAGCAAAGATGTGCAAAGATGTGCAAGTGAAGCAGAATAAACCGTACCAAATCTGTAAGGGAACAGCTCCAAAAAGTCAGTATTTTTGATCTACAGAAATCATGCATCGGCATCAAGTCTTGGTCTAGGTAAAAGTTGCTAGATAACTGCCATGGGTCAGGTCACAAATTAAAAATCTCCTATTAGGCTTCCCCCGTCAAACAAAGGACAAGTTTGCAGAGATCATGTTTGTGGGAGTTTTCCACAAAGGGTTTCAGGCAACATAAAATGTTCCTGGCAGCACTTTCAGCTGTGTGTCCCAGAGACACTTAACTCTGTACTTAATTCAGGTTTAATAGGCTGCGATTATATTAAATAAATACCAGCTGAACTGATTATTTAATACCCATTATAGCTCCTTAACAGCCAAGCAATTGACTGTTACATCTCAATAAATGTACATTTTTCATCGATCACCTGGCATTTTATTTAACATCCCATAATTGGCCTCTGCAAGCCTCGGACCTTGGAAGCCCTGCTGGGGGTCACCCCAGTCTGCTGCATGCTCCCGCAGGTGGCAGCAGGAATGGACCCAATAACTTCCAAGCGACTCCTGGCAGGCAAATGTGCTTCCCCCTTCCTCTCCTGTGTGTTTTTTTGGGGGATGAAGGAGGTTTCTTCGCATCTCTCCCGACCTCATAGAGCTGCTCGGTGCCGGCAAAGCAGCTGTGTCCTTCCACCCCAGCGCTGGCCTCCCCTCAGGAAGTCAGAGATCATCCTGCTCTCAACAGGCTGTAAAGAGTTTAAAGCTTTGAGAGGCTCTAGAAATGGCTAATCCGGATTTTTATACTTTAAAATTCATAGTCCTGTGCCTGTTGGTGCTTTCAGTTCCCCGGCAGATATTTTTGTTTTCCCCTTCACTATCCTACAGCTCCTTTGAAGACGCTCACCCAGCTAGGAAGCATCTTTATTGCAGCGCTGTCAGGCATCTGAGATGATCAGAAGATGTCTAAATAAGAAGTTGCTTCTAAAACCTGCCTCCATTCGCTACCCAGCGAAGTGAATAACAAGCTGTTATTAAAAGCACATTTGCTGAGATCTGACAACTGCACAACAGATACACGCCGCTTCTGCTGCCGAGCTGTTTAACCCAACTAATCACTTCACAGCTCAAAAGGCAGTGTCAAAATACAAATGATATGTACCAGCATTTAATTACTTTCTGGTGTTGCTATGAACAAAACGGGGTTTTAAAGGATGCATTTTGCAGAGGCTTTTATCTGAGCATCCCCAGGAACTGTGAGCAGTGCCATTTCCAAACAGCAGAACCACCAAATTTCCGTGCTTTGTCAAAAATTCCAGGGCGCACAGTAAATAACAGGTTATTTGTCTGATTTGTGTGTGTCAGTGCAAGGTCAGGGAGCCTGAAAATATAGATGTCATTTGAAAAGTGAAAAAAAAAAAAGTGTTTTTGTTTTTTTTTTCCCCCCCCACTATTTAGTGCTGCCTACCCTTCCAGAATAACAAAGACAAACCTCTCCACATTGCTGGCTGGTGGGAGCTGCTCTTTCCTATTCAGACTGCAGCACTGAAGCTGGTAGTTATAAATGCTCAGGAGCTAATAAACACTTCTCAGGATTTAGCACTGGAGAACCACATGGTAAGGGATAGACAATTCGTTATCATCATCGTATGCAGCCCCCTTTCCTAAAATGCCCTGACATGACTTCTCAGGCAATAAATCAGCTTTCTTTTGCCAACATGCTAAAGCCCATCATAAAAGCATTTTTTTTTCCATATTCCATCTCCATGTGACAGCTCTATGTGCAAGCAGGCACATGTGCATGTAAGAAGAAAACACAGATCTTACATCTCTGATAAATCGTTCTTTTTGTGAGCTAATACTCCTCAGAGCAAGTGGAGAAGTCTTGTCCTCACCCAGCCAGCATGGTCTTCATTTGTTCTATATTTTCCTGACCCTGTCACAGCTCTGCACCATTCCATCATATGGTCGAGGTATTAATTCACTGTTTCCTGCATTATACAATCCCCACTTCCTTTCCAGTTTTCTCACTCTAATGATGCTATAATAAAAAACAGAGGTAATAATGAAATTGGAAAATAGTGTAATTTCTAGCTGGCAAAGGGAGTTGCTGGAATAGAGTGCAGCTCTGGAAGCTGCTTTGCTACTAGCTTATTAGATGAGGGGTTTGAACAGTGTTTGAATGAGTACTTGTGAACTGCCTCGATGACCTGCCAGAGCAGCATGCTGGATCCCCAAACCATCAGGTACAGAGCTGATTGCCAGCTAGAGCAAAGAAACAACAGGGCAGGTGGAGTTATATTCAACATGAACAGAGAAAACCCCTCAAATTGTTTCTTTTTTTTTTTTTTTTTTTTTTAATGAGGTTAAGCTAAAAGTGTTGCGTGCTCCCAAATGAAGGACTTCAAGATGCAGGGCACTGCTGTATCAGGCACAGGTTTTCTTCAGGGGAGCCACTCTTGATTGCGCTTGAATAAACAGGATCTGAATCAGGCCATTAAAATGAAGTTTTAATGAGCAATTTGGAGATAACGTTTCAGCACACCCAGAGACACACCTTCCCCTTATGCTCTGCCCCTCAGCTGATTCTTAACACTTCATTCATGTGCCTGCAACAATCCCTTGTACGGATGCCTGTTCCCAAAAGGAGTCCTCATGATGCAGTGACAGATCCCTATCAGCTGGCTGGCTTCAACTTCTAGAACTCCTAACACCAGGCAAAATGACATTTCAAAAGCTGCGTGCTCTTGGGAAACACAGCAATATCCTTCAAACCTTATTTGTGGGCTGAGTTTGTCATTGGAGAACTTGTCCAGACAATGTGAAATGCAAGGGGCTTGTTTGAGCTCTGGACGGGGGGGTGGCTGAAAGCTGCACAGATTGTTGCTGCAGTGTTATCAGCATGTCACAGAGAGCAAAGAATTTGCTGCTTTAAAGAAAAGCTGGACATTTCCCACACCAGTGGGCTCTCCTGCATGCCCTGAGAGCTCACATTGAGCATCCAGACTCATGTTGTGTCCCAGACAAGAAATCCTTGTTGGGAAGACAGAGGGAGAGCAAATGTCATCTGTCCCAGTGAAACAGGAGTCTGCAGCCAAGCCCTCAGTGAGCACCGCCTGGCTGAACCCCTGCTATCAGAGCACATTTGGGGGCAATAAACAGCACCCAGCCAGCTGCAGCACAGCCCCCAGCAGTCAGAGGTTGGGATCTGGAGGCTTTTAAAGTCCAGCAAGAGCCTATTTAACGGGAGCAGAATTTACACAGGTGATGGAGGGCTGCAGCTGGGCATGGAGGACGGGACAGCTGGGTGGGTGATGGAACAGAGGTGGGGACACCAGACCCCAGTGTCCATCTCTCTATGCCTACAGCATTCTCCAGCAGCATCAGGAAAGGACATCCCCTGCAAGGGGAAGCAGACCCCAAACCACAGCAGGTACTGGGCAGAGCAAACAGAAACATGCATTGCTTGTTTTTCCTCCAAAGGGAGTTTCACGGCATTGCTTCTGGTTTTTCACCCAATAGCTGTCACCTCAAAGTGCCAGAGTTTCCAAGCCAGTTACAGCCCCGTTCAAGACCTGCCAAAATGCCCCATGGATACAGGATCTGAGTGACCCGACCTTCCAACCCACTTCACCTCGGCTTTTCCATAGTCTGTGTTCAGATGTGGTGGTGGTTTCATTTGTTTGGGGTATGTGGGCAGATAGGTGTCTGTCAGCTGATGATATCAGGTTGCATAATTTGCTTTTAATTTATATCTGTCCTCGCAAAGAATATTTGGTGGGGGAATACAGAGATCTGAAGACAAAACAATGGCTGCAGGTGGGAGGGATGCATGGAATATGCAGTCCTCTCCCTGCAGCACAAATTGACCACTGCTAAATCCCTTAGCAGACAGCAACAGTTCCTGTGGGCTTCAGACCATCAGATAAGCTAGAAGAGGATGTCGGTAGCCTGAGTGGTTAGAGCCAAACTAGAACCGGTTTGAGAGGAGGTATCCAGAGACAGAGAAAGGCAGTTGTGCTAAAGCACAGGGCTGGGCTGCAGGGATGCTCAGGGGACAAGGACAAAGTGACAGGGGAGCAGCTGCAGCAAATGGCACATCACAAATGCACGAGTAACTGGTGGAGGTGCCCAATTATCTCTGCCAGCGATGGGGAAAGGCTAGTCCCAGTCCTGCCAGGCTGATCTGAAACTAGTTTGCCCAATAGTCTCCTCCAGACAGAGATTAATAAACAGTCTCCCCTCAGGATGCTTGTTAACTGCAGCTTGCTGTGTTTCATCTACAGCTCCTTCTACTCTGCAAACACAAGATCGGCCTGTGTTAATTAATCCCGAAATGCTATGAGTTTCCTCAGCCTCTGCACAGTCACACGACCACTGCATCCACAGAAAGACTGCCCCCTTTTTAATGTACTTACTACTAGATTTCATCCCAGCCTGCCTGCGCAGGACGGGCCCTCTGGAAGCAGCACGAGTTGTTTCCTTCCTCTGAACTTCTCCCTGCACCCACACCAGCAGCTCCCCTTCCTCCACATGGGGGAAGGGTTCAGCCCTGCTCCTTTGTGTGTGCAGCCACCACTTTTCATGGACATACGAGTAATGTCAAATCCAATCACAACAAGCAATGATCCTGTGCTGCTGCTGTCCTTCCAGCATCCCTGCCTGCTTACCAGAGCACTGGCTGCAAACAAATATCTGCATCTTCTCCATCCTGACGTCCAGTTACTCCAGTACATGAAGGGTCAGCTGGCTGTGTGCTTCCTCTATAGCTGCTTTTTAACAGCAGTGTTTCAATCTCAGCCACAAACTTTGTGTTCAGTTGTTGCTATGCACAAAACCCACTTACACCTGCAGTTTTGCCATGCAAGTCTTCGTTGGGCTTGAAATTCAGTTACAACTGGCAAGAGCACTGTACTGTTTTGGGTGGCAGCAATGTACCAGATTCTCATTCACATTTTGAATTAACTGCTCTGAATCCCAGTACAGACAGGGGAGCCAGCATGGGAAAAGCCCCAAGTAAAGCAAATGCTCCTCCAGACTGATTTCATTGCAACGCCTCCGTTCATATCAAGGCTTAGCTGGAATCTGCATGCTTATTGCCAGTGCAATAATTAGAGTAAATCTATCTCAAAGAGTCATGGTGAAGTATTCAAAGCCACCTGATAGCACCAGTGTTCCCTCGCAGCTCCATCCCCTGCAGCAGGAGGAGGACAAAGCCCTTTGCCTCGCTTGTCCCCACACAGTCTGGGGGCACAGCCAGGTCCTGCCAGCAAACCCTGTCCAGCAAGGAGAAAACCCATCACCGAACCTCGCCGTGCCTTCAGTAAGGGGTTTGACTCACCAGGTTATTGCCAAGGGCATGGAAGTCATAGCTGAAGGCAAGACCTGCAGAGAATTTGTGCTCCAGAAAGAAAAAGCTGCTTCAAAATGCTGTAAGTGTGTAGAGCACAGAACACCTTTCAGTCCTGAGAGCCAAGGCCTTGCCCTTAAGTACCAAGATCTCAATCTGATAAAGAAACAGAGAGATCCAGAGCAAGACCAGTTCCTGATGACCACCCATTGGGCTCTGCATTCCCGTTCAGCAGGCGGAGGCATCACATGGAGATGGGCTTTGCAAGAGGACGGGACACTTGGCCATAAAGAGCAAAACTGGGATGTAAGCAGGGACAGCTAGGAGATTGGACTGGATCATATAACCACAGTCCCTCCTGGTCTTGTGAGTGGTGAATATTGGATCCCAAGAGCAGGTCTCCCAAAGTGAAGGACCCCCACACCTTCATATTTGTTTTTCCAACATGAGCAAGCCTCAGGAGAGATGGGGTGGGGGAAGCTGTTCCCTGTGTAAGGTGAGGTCAGTACTCAGCATTGCCATTCAGTTATTCAGATCTAGGAACAGTGGGAAACCTTTACAAACTTCTCCCTGGGGTGTCTCCACTAGTTACCTAGAAACCCAGAGTGAGTTTTATGAGCAGAAAATATGTTGGGAGGCATGTTTGCCTCATCTGCTTTAAAAAGGAGCTATTTTCCCCTTTTCCCCACCCAGCAATTTCATTAGCTGAGAACTATTTATGGGCTTTAACCCTCCCTCTCTTCTTTGCAGCCCACATTTCCAAGCCTCAAGAGCATCCTGGCCCCTTTTACTTCCAGGTTTATGGCTTCACTCAGAAGAAATCTCTACAAGCTCCTGTGGTATCTACAGGGCTTTCTGTGAATAAGAAGCCATTTAGAAGCCTAATACCTCTGCGGCTACCCGGAGCCCTCCAAAAAGCCAACCTGAGGGATGGACTTCGCCTGGGGCTGGATGTCTGTGGGGGTAGGGGAGCCCTACCAAACCTGCAGGAATTAAATTCCAGACCATAATTGAGCCCGGCGAGTTTTTCAGCCGATTGTCCCCTCCTTTTGTCCGCAACCTTGCTGAGTTTCTTTGCAGCGTGTTTGCTGAATATCGCAGAGCAAACAGCCCAGGAGCCAGCGCATTGTCCCCACACGACAAGCTGGGCTTTCACGTTTCATTCATCATTTATGGCTTGCAGGAGCCATTCCCCAAAGTTTGCATGTTGCCTTAACAAAGCAAAGGAGGCTCAGTGGCATGCAGGGAGGCGAGTGCATTAGCCTTTCACCTTCCCAGGCCTTGGCTCAAATCCTGGCTCAGGTTACCAAAGAAAGTGGGTCTGATGGGCTCTGACCACCATCTGCAGGGCTGAGCAAGGGCTGCCTCCCCGAAAGCCAGGCAGCAGATGGGAGCATCACATCACACCCAGCCCCACAACAGGGATGGGAACAGGGCTCATACCTTCGCAAACCACCCCCATCTGTTGGGAGCATTGCACAGGCAAGCAGTGATGGGAAGGTGAAGGCAGGATGGGGAAGGATTCCCCAATCTATCTGCCTCCGCTCAGGCTGTCTGGTCTTCTCCAGCCTAACTTGACCAGCTTAAAATTGATCCTTTTTCTCCTTGCCATTTTGCCTCTCTGTGTGACACATGATGCAGCTGGAAGTAGAGGAAAAAAATAAAATGATAATTTAACTACACTGCAAAATAGCTAGGATCATCACTTTTCTTTGGGGGGGGGGGGCTCTGCTCCGCGTGGAGCTGAGCTGCGGAGGGATTTATTTCTTTAATTACACGAGGAGGAAGCAAAAAGAATTGATTCTGGAGAGAACCCAGGACCCAAAAAAATCATCTCAAGCGCTTCATACTGTTCCTGGAGATAAGGCTGAGCTTGGCACTCAGAGGTGTATTTTTAGAGAAGTTTTGACTATTCCTCCTTATATTTAACCATAACCACCAGCTGTGAGTTTCTGCAGCAGCCTTCCAGGAAGAGTATTGGGGACAAAAAACACAGCTTTAACGATGAAGGCATAGCAGTTTATGAAAGTTTAGGGTGTGCCTGCCAACAGGAGAGCAGAGTTTTTAAATTCATCTAAGATGTGGCCTATTTAGGGATCTGAAGTACGCTTAAATTACTCATGTTTACAAACCAGTAATGTTCTGCTTCAACTCAGGCAGAAACAAAGCTGAGATCCCCAGGAGCTCTCAAAGAGGACATCATCGAGGGCAAGCAGACTCAACAGCACTTCTGCAAGAACAGTGGTGTGCCCAGGCCTGGTGCACAACGAGGGCAAGCAGCCACACCAGTGAAGGATGAGGTTGGGCCAGCAGCTGGGTTTGTCTCCTCACCCATTCTCAAGGCCAGACTCAACCACCAGGCACAAAATCAGCTCCTGCACTTGTGTGTTAGAAGGAAACAGCCTCAGGTGGATCAAGAACCTGTACACCAGAGGCTTGGTCCCCCTCCAGCACATAGCTTCAGACCCTCAGCAGCTCCTCTCCCTTACTCACACCCCACTGTGGGCACCACCCAACAAACATTGGGTACAGACAACCCAGAGCCAAACAGCATGAACAGGACACCTCTGGTTGGGGGATCCAGGTTTCTGAGCCCATTTACCTTGACCATGAAGGCACCCCAGTGGGGCTGAGCACAGGATCATGTTTTCCCCACCCTCCTCACCTCGCTGCTGCATTTCCAGGAGGCAGAGACCACCACAGCTGCCGAGCAGACCCGATCCACTGGTGCTATTTTCCCTTTAGGTATTTCTTTTCCCTTTGTGGGGTTAAAAAACAAATAGAAGGCCCTTTGCACCTGGTGAGGAACGGCTGTTTGTTTAGACAGCCAAATGAAATCATCGCTGAGAAACGATGCCCTCGCACCCCCTTTAATGCTCACTTGCCAGAGACCATAATGGAGTGAAGTGACCCATTGCCACCCACAGCTGTCCATGCACCCCACAACACTGCTGCTGCTTCCATCCCCTCCGACCAGACAAAAGCCGCATTGTCCTTATCACTGGCATTTCATAAAAAAAATAATGATCTCCCCTAGGATGAAAGGGAGGTGGAAATTACTGCCCAATTTCCCTTGCAGTTTGCCCTGAGAGCACCAGGACCACAGCCCCAGCAGCACACCAACCCTCAGCCCGAGCAAAGTCACCCTAAAGGAGCTCCGTGCTGTAACCCTGCTCTGCTCCTCGAGACAAATGGAGAATGAAGCATTTTTAATTTGCATTTTAAAACAAAGGCTTCTAATATCCAGACCATTAACTTGGCTACGAGGCTCTCACAGCAAAACTTGTTACACGCTATGCGTTCTGGTGTCATTAAGGTATATTAAATGCTATTAATTGCAATGCCTTGTAATTATGCTATTTGGAGACTCGCCACAAGCCCACTTCCACCTAAACCTGTATTATGCTGTGAACCTTGGAGGCATCTTACACATCTCGTACAAAATTCATGAAGGTGAAAAGGAGCCTGCCTTCATTTCCAACAACTTGAGGGGCCAGGGAGCCTGCCCAAAACCCAGCTCGGTCCAGGGCTGATCCCCAGCACCAACAACATCTCAAACCAACCAGCCAAGCCCCCACTTGAGCCCAGATGATTACCGTGCTTTATATGCACCTTCCTTCTAATGAATATAGGCTTACGGACACCTCATGCATTATTTACCAAGGTGTGCTTATTATGATTGCAATGATTTAAGGCAGTTTGTTACAGGCACAGCTCTGAGTGATTGCGATCGATGGAAGAAACAAGAAGAAGCCAATCTGCATGGAACAACAGTCCTAGTCCTCAGGGGCTGTGCTTCCCTGCTTAACCCTTCCCAAGCTGGCAGCAAGAGAGGAGAGCGCTCCTCTGACAGATGCACCAAGCTGGTGATCCTTCCTCTTGTCCTCCCTGCTGCAGTCTAGAGCGAAGATGCATCTGAATGGGTGATGCAGCTCCTCCAGCTGCTTTTTAGGAGGCAGGATCCCTCCTGCTGGCACAACATCCTACTGGTATTTAATGTGTACATTGGATGTGGCTATAATCTGCTCACTAGCACGTGTCCTGCCACCTCCAGACATTCAAAAGCCTTCATCTCTTCTTCAGGATGGAGTTTAGAAACAGAGCAGCTTCTGCTGCTTGCTGTGGGGATCCAGGTTCGGTCAGTGGGGATGAGCAAAGTAGCAGAGACAAGGCAGTTTGTGCAGACAAGTAGCTGGACACGCTGAAAGGAGGAGGGAACTTACTTCATAGAAACTAGGAGGAGGAAGGGAGAAGGATAGGGAGCAGCTCTGCTACCTCCCAGGTTTAAAGATAGAGCAACCCCAACTCTGTGCACCTGCTACCTCTTCACATACCTAATTCTTAAGACAAATTACAGCTCAGCATTTGCTCTGTGTACCCCAGGAGCTGCACCAGATCCCTGAACAGGCCAGGATGACATGCTGATGTCGCTGTAATGTCCCTCCAAAGCAGTGTGAAGTCCCAAATGTCAGAAAGTTCATCCCCGTACCCTGAGGAGCTGACAGCTCTGCCCCCCTCCCCTCCTCAGGATGGGGCAGCCCAAGGAGGGTGCCTTAAGGGCAGCCAGAGAACACTGTTCTGGATTTATCCCACAACTCCTCACACGAGGCATGTCCAGAGATGCCTTCCCCATAGAGGACACACTGATCCTAGCCTAATGCTTAGCTTTTGCACGGGAGCTTTGGACGGGACCCGGCGCACAGGAAACATATTCATTACTTCAAAGGGGAAGCAAACAGGATGTCTGGACAAAGCACCAAATAAAAGGCTAATGACACAAATGGATATTTAATACAATGACTTCCTCCGATTATCCTATAAGGAAACACTTCAAATGCTGCCCATTTTGTACATCCTGCAGCGCTGCAATACGCTCCAGAGTCTTGGGGGGAATTTTCCACACCGTGCCCTGGCGAGGTGGGGCTGTGCTCTTACCTGTCTGCAGACGGGAGGGCAAGGAGAACAGAGCCTGTGCAAACTGCTTCCAGACCTGGGATGCTCAGCTGTGAAGCAGGACCCTTCCTCATCATCATCATTCTCCCCCCTCCCCCTTACTCTGTCCCCATCACAGCCAGCAGAGCAGCAGGAGCTGGGGATGGAGGAGCATGGGGATGCCACCACTGGGGTGAAACCCCAACACTCAGCCTCTCCAGGACCATCCCACAGGCTAAACCATCCCCAGATCAGTTCTGTGCTGGGGGGCACTGCCCAAAGGTTAGCTGAAATCCCAGCTTAGCTTAAGCCAAGACAGGATTTCATTAGCACAGCGCTTGTTCCGCATGCTGCTGTTCATCTCTCTGGAGAGAAAGCCAACTGAAGCCTCTTGCTTTATGACAGGAGGGGAGGGGAAAAAGGACAAGAAAAATAGTTCAGTTTAAAAAAAAAAAAATTGTTTCCAGAGTCACCGTGACCTGATGATTGCTTTGGGTTAAACTAAATCCAACCCAGCATAATTGGCCAAGAGGCCAGCGAGAGCGATACATAGGAGAACTGAGATTAGGCTCTTTGTTGCTGGAGAGAGAAGCCTGAAAACTCTTAGAAAATGACTTGTCATTTCTCTTTGATTTTTTGATGCTAAAAAAATATATAATCAAGTGACAATTGAGATCTATACGGTTACTGAATAGCAAAATTACAATCCCATTAGGAACACAAAGCTGAATGATTGAGAAAAGTTCCTTTCTAGTTTAAACTCATAGGTTTTGCTAACAGATATTTCACTCCAGTGCCTAGCCAGCACTTTGTTTAAAGGAGGTCTTTGTTAATATTTTGATTAAGTTAATAAACATTATTAGGCAAACCTACCTCTTCCCAGCCAAGGAAGACCTCCTAGCAAAACTCAGAGAGAAAGTTTGACAGTCCTAGAAATTCTCCAATAAAGAAATAAGCAGAAGAAAAACAATGGAAATTCCTTCAACCTAAACAGTCTTTAACTACTTCAATGAAATTAAATACATAAATAAAATAAAGACTGATTAAACAACAAATTCCATTACGGGCTGTTTTCAAGACACTGTCCTTCCATTAAAGGAAAGCCATAGTCTGGGGAGGAAAAGAAATATTTCCTAATGCCTTTTGAAATCTGACTTTCTTCCAGCAATTTATACACTGCTTGTCAGGATGATTCCACCAGGAAAAAAAAAAAAAAACCTCCTATTCTTCAATAAGAAATGTATCCCTGGAAGGAGGCTTCTTTTCCTGATGCAATAAAGATAGCTTTGACCAGTCCAGCCATCGCTGCTAGTCATTAAACTCTAGTATCTTTGAGCACGGTGTGAATTATTGTTATTTCTGTATTGGTGATGCAATAGCAGCTCTCTACCCATCTCAAGTTGTGCCTAAGCTCGAGGGAAAGGGGCTCATTCAATCCCATCTTTGCTGTACAGCTGCTTTAGGAAAGAAGCCAGTTAATGTTCCGTTCCTGGCCAAGAAAAATAATTTTTAGGGATGAGATAAGACAGAATCTGATCCTGTGTTTACAGCTCCCATCGCAACCGAGGCCAAGCTCACAGACCTGTGGGAAAACCTCGTTGTCTCCCAGAACATAGGTGTCACCACAAAGACAGCTTGTCCCACAGGGCTAACGCTGCTCCCCACCAACCGCCTTCCCTGGGGCAAGGCAGGGGATTAGCTGGTCTCATTATTTGACAGCTCACAGCTCCCCATTGATTCCCCTGTACCACTGAAACTCAAAAATTACAATTAGTTACAACCCATGTTCACAGTGGGATGAGACCCTGGCAGCATCCTTAGCAAGCAGAGGTGAAGCCTGGGGACCCATTACCTGCTCAGGAGCACCAATGGAGAAACCACGATGCAAAATCAAAGACCACCTTCACCGAGATTCAAGGTCACCTCCTCTCACAAGAGCCCTAGCCTCCACCACCTCCTCCAGCCGAATAAATAAGCTCTGCTCCCTTCGCTAACAATTCGGCAGGCTGATGCTCATCAGCCTCGTCAGCATCCACCTCCAGCTGCAAGCAGATCACCCAGCGGAGGAGGTTAAGTGTCACTGGAGCTCGGCAGCAAGATTGGACCTGCCCTTCTCCAGCTGCATCCGTTGTGCTCTTGGGGCCGGGCCAGGCTCAAGACAGAGGATCTGATGGGGTGGAAAAGGAAATTCTGTGCATTCCTCGTCCATAGCCTACATGCCAAGTGAAATGCAGCGATGAGCAGCCAGACCGGAGTGCTTGTCTGAGTCTTTGCTCGAGCTGTACGAATTGCAATGGGTTTGCAGCAAAGCTGTTGAGTTGGGTCCAGAGAAGCCAGGGCTGTGAAATCCCTGCCCTCCTGTGCTAGTGTAACAGGTGAAACATTAAGGAGATCGTAAATCCTGGGGTACACCCTCCCAGGACTGAGTTCTGGCTTAGGAAAAGCACCTGCCCTGAAATGTTCTGAACATGTGAATTTAATTTTCTTTGACCTTTTCATCTCTCCTTAGCCAGGCACAAAAATATCCTCCTCAGAGAAAAATTCCTGCCTGGAAATGATGGCCCTTTTTTTCCCAAGGCCTTTTAAAAAAAAAAAAAAAAAGTTGCTTGTCTTCCAGAAGGCTGCTGCAAGCAAGCAAATGCACCAGCTGCCTATTCAAAAAAGAACAAGTTCTCTTTTTCTATCAGTGCTCCTCCATGCTCGTACTAGCTATGTCCTAAAAACACAACTGTAATGAAATTTAAACACAAAAAGAAAATCCAACATGATTTGATGATCAACATTTGAAAAAATCAGATACAGGTTCCCCTCTCCCTCCTGGTGGTGCATTATGCAGGGCTCACAGTCAGGGTTGTGCTCAGAGACTTCTGACAACTTCACCTCTGATTCGGCAACAGCATTAGGATCGGAGGCCTGGCATTTGAAAACTCCCCAGCTGAGCTAAAATCCCTCAGGAACATAATATGGCTGGGAGATGGTGCCAGCAGTGAATGTGAAACAAGCTGCTCAAAGGAGTCTTTCAGGAATTTGGTTGAGTTTTATTGGCATCACCCACACCATGTTTTCTTCACCACAAAAACAATGTTTCTGCCACCGCTACCACTAATTTCACTCCACCGCTTGTAAGGCAGCTCCTGTCTTTGGAAATCTGTTTCCTGAAAGGGTTCAAACCCCTCCCGTTTGCACCGTTCGGTGTGGGACCTGCCTCAAGCCACAGGGCAGGTGAGGGACCCAGATGACTCCAGGTGATGCCTGGAAGGAAGGAGGATGAATTTGAGGGTGGAAAACCCAAGGGCAGCAATATGGGAGGCACCATTATAGGACTTCTCCAGGGGTTGGTGAACTCTAAGTAACAAAGTACCGGAGCATAAATTATCCCTGAGCAGAGGACCTAAGAACACTTCTGTGTCCTCAAGAGGAACAGTTTCAGGCCGAGATGTCTCTGAGTTCCAGCCAGTCGGGCATCAGTCCTGTTAGAGAAATGGATCACAGATTGCACAGGAATCCCAATGAGCAGGAAACAGTTGGCAGAGATGTCAGACAGGGACATTTGTCCACTGAAGGGTCTAGTTAACATCTGGTGACAGTGGCCATGTGCTTCATATATTTGTGCAGCATAAATGGCTTTTGGTGTTTAAACATGCCTGCCCAACACTTTTTTCAGCTGGATATGATTCTTTCAGCATCCTTCCCAAACCATCCCTCAGTTCAGCCTGCTACATGCTGAAGTCGGTGTCCATTAGTGATTGTTTCTACTGAAACATTACTCAAATTCAAAGTCAGACTCTCCAGGCCTAAACAGACAATGTTAAACTCTGGGGTAAACATCACCAACAATTTTTTGCTCCTTGGGTAGAGCGGAAACTTCCCTGGGGAAGTTTCCAGCCCACGGGAGCAGGAGACATTGCTGTTGTTGGGTTGGTGCAGGGGCTGCTCTTCTGTTAGGGGACAAGTGGTCCCCAGACCCACAGCTTCTCTTCCACATTTCTTCCCAGAAAACATCTGTGGTCAGGAAGAGACTTGCAGCACATGTGCTGAGAGTAAACAACTGCACTTCTTTTAAAGCAGTTTGCAAATGGGACTACAATAGCATAGGCTGAACTCAATGTCCTAAAGGAGTTTTTTCCAGCCCTGTGTCCCCTGCTCCTGTTCCTTTGACCTTGCCTTTCTAACGTTAACACATACCACACATTTTTCAAAAAGCAACCAGCAGAATGGGACGTTTCGCCGCATTTGATCCTCCCAGGGAGAGAGGAGAACAGAAACTCCTAATGCACGCTAATCCCATCACCGGAGCGCTGCTGAAAGACGGGTGATACTTGGGATCCGAGCACCTGCAAGGGCAGGGAAACCTATGGACCCGTCCAGGCTCCCACATCCCACCCCAACAGTGGCTGCCTGTCAGCAGGTAGTGAAGAAACTCTCAAATGTAAGTTGTCCACCATACATAAGCCCATAGCAAGGCTTATTCATGGCCACAAAGGAAGCAGCATCCAAGGGAACTTTATCAGCCTCTTGTTAAGGGAGAAGAAGCCCCCCAAAAAAAGGAACAGATCTTTTTTTTTAAGCCCAAACAGGTGACGTCTAGATGCGGGTGACACCTTTAACGGGAGGAAGAGAGAGTCAGGCAGCAATTTCCATCCTCGGGCTGGGGCAGGTGGCAGCAGCCGCCGCGGGGCTGTGTGCAGACTTGTCCTCATTTTTGTCCTTTGACCCACTCCCCCCAGCTGCCCGGCCTCATTTACCAGCATTTGTCAGCCCATCTCCTGTTTCCATTAACCCTCGGAGGAGGTGAGGGAGAGATCGGGATGGGTTTGTTGCGTGGGGCAGCGAGCTCCTCTGCCAGGATGTGTTGGTGGGGACAGCACGAAGAAAGCCTCCTGGCATGGCCTCGACGCTCTGCCTGGTGCTGAGTCTCTGCAGCTCTTGCTAGCTGGGGTGGGACTGAAAAATAAATGCCCTTGAACTCTGCAGAGCACCCAAAGCAAAGCAAAACAGAGGGAGAAGAAGTGTTTGTCTGGGTGGAGAGATGAAAGCACATCGCTGAGCAAAGCCCCTTGGCATGGGAAGAGCGGTCAGTACGAGATCAGGGTAACTCCCCGCAGGTGGGGGCAAGCAGCCACGGTGCCTATGGGGTGCTCCCCAAAACCCTTTATCCCCCCCTTCCCTCTCCAGCTGCTGTCCCTGGGCACCAGCCCCGCTCTGCCCCCGGGCTGTGTTTGTTCAGTGCAGACAGACATTTTCAGAATTCCTCCACCAAGTTGAACCTTCAGAAAAAAAAAATAAAATAAAACCCAAGGGAGCTGCCCCCGCTGGAGACCTCGCTGCCCATGGACAACCACACCCCAGAGCTTAAATCCAAGAGTTCAACACGAAGCCAAAGGGAAAATATCCTCCTGCTGTCAGTCACTCCAACTAATCTGTGCCACTGTTGGCCAAAGAGAGCAGATGAATGAGACCTGCTGCAGGCAGGGGCACTTGCACTCTGCCCCTTCTGGATCCCCCTGACAACCCTGAAGTCACCAGAGCTGTGGCTGGGACCTGGGCTATAGCACAGGGTTGTCTGTGCTGGGACAGCCCCAGAGCAGCCCAGCTACAGTCCAGGCCAGTGCTGCATCATGAACGCCCAAATAAATCCTGCTCTGGGGAGCAGAAGTCTAAGGGAAGCCCTCCCGAGTCTTCTTGTTTTCAGTCCCTAATGGGAAATGATCTCTATTTGCCCACAAGACAATCACGTTTTAGATACGTGGAGTATATGTTATTGAGTTTGAGTTTTATCTTCTTTTCTCATTTCTCTTTATGGAATTTACCACTGGCAACAAAGAGGAAACTTCCTCTTTGCAATACAGCCAACTGCAAGGCATCAGCCCTTGGCTTGGAGAAATCCCATCGCCCATTTACAAGATAAATGCTGACATTGAACCTATTGTCGAGTTGCTGCACGGCTGTTCAGGATGGATAGATGGACGGACTGTGCCTCCCTGCACGTTTCGGTGCAGCTGCAGCCAGCCAGCCAGGTATATTTGTCATTAAAGGCACCTGAATGGCAGCGAAGGGCACAGATTTATCACAATTCCTGCAAGCACGGGTTCATTCCCCACCCTGCGCCTGGGAATTACTGAATGCCACACAGGACAAATTGAGGATTAAAAGGACCCCACGGCCCCCATAATGCCCTGCTTTGCTGCTAGCCCTGGGGACAGAGCTGTCCCCTTCTCTTTGTCTCTGATCAGGACTTGGGCAGGTGGCAAGCCCCTTGCTGGACCGGAGCACAGCCTCCCCTGCCTCCCTGCCAGCATCGAGCTATTAGATATCCATCTAATTGGAACCAGGGCTTCTCCAGGCCAGCCCTCCAACTGGAGAAATTAGCTGGTTTATTCCAATAAAGATGCTAATATGGGAGGCTTTGTGCAGGGCGAGAAACTCCCATTGTCATTCAGAAGCAATTTGTAGTGGATTTGAAGCCTTTGAAAAGGTGACGTGCTGGTGGCTGGGTTTGTATAATTCCCGTCCCGAAACTCACAGCTGAGCGTTCTCCCCCTCCATCTGGCTCGGTGCTGCCCCGTCTGTGTTCCCCTGGCGAGGAGGTGCCAATTTGCTGGAGCTCCTCCACGCAGCTCCTCTGGTTTTGGGAGCTGACATCTCTCTTTGGTTGGGCCCCGCGTGCTGGTGTCTCGCACGATGCATGCAGTGGGGCTGAGTTATTCAGGGAGGGTTCGGATCTCCAACCCGCCTGGTACGTGATGTGTTTTGGGCCTTTTGTCAGTCAAGGAATGACAGCAGAAGGAACGACAGCCCGGGCTGCTCTCCAGAAGCCCAGAAGCACTCAACTCCTGTCCATCTCGCTGCCTTTATGGCCTTATGTGTGCACAGCCTGGCACCGAATTTAACAGATCCTGTGGATCACATCACTTCATTGGGTCCATGTAACTGCCAGGGGATGCTCAACACTAAATGTTGCTCTGAGGGCCCCACTCAGCCTGATACTGCAACACGTCCCTAAATCTGAACACGGGTTGAACCCAAGGAACAACAGCCCTGCCTGCTGCAAATACCCGGAGGCCAGATGGTGAGGAGGATGGCCCTCATAAGAGCTCATGGAGGAGGATTCCTTGCTGCAGTTGTAGCTGGTCTCTTTCATATCGATATGAAGACCACCAGCCCTTTGCACAGCATCACCTCTAACAGCAGTCACCATGTGATGGCCAGGGAGGCTGGCAGAGGAGCTTCATGCCCACGGCAGTGAGCTCCTGGCGTGGCAGAATTATAAATTCAGCGCTGGACGACGGCCTGAATATTTTCTCTGGGAATACCTGGCAACAGAAATGACTTCTGGCATTTCTCAGTTGCCGTGCTGTGCATTTACTGCTGGGGCTGCAGTTGCACCACTATCATTTTCTTCACGCTTAAAGCAAACATCAGATTAAAATAAGGGAAGAGTCTTAATAAATGGCCTCATAGGAAAAAAAAGAAAAAATGAATTCTGGTCCGCAGCCAGGGCAGCTGATGCATCTGCGAGGTTTTGCTTGGCCGTGCAGCCTGTCCTGCTGCGGGTCTCCCATGCAAGCGGCGCAGACGAGTGGTGGCCGGAGCGGGAGCAAGGCAGTGGGTGAGCTCTGAAATGAGCCCGGCTGAACCCTAAGCCCCCCGAGCAGGGATTACAGAACCTGTGAGTGATCACAAAGTGCTGCAGAACTGTAACTGTACGCTTCTTGTCTTATCGCACTTGTAATGTCGATCTGAATTTTAATGAAAATGAGGGGCGGGGGGAAATGTTCCTCAGACATTTTGGCCAGCTCCGCAGCAATGCTTTGCGTTATCTCCCCAGAAAGAATAGCTCTCTTAGCACAATAGCCTTTTTTTTTTTTTTTTAACCTCTTGGAAAAACTGGAGTGAAGATGCCGTTGTATTTTCTCATTTCCAGTTGGCTTCGTTTCCTTCTTGGGGCTCAGAACTGGGGAGTTTTCCCTTGTCCCTGGCCCTTGGCTGGGACAGGGCCATGGCGCCTTCCTCCCAGGTGCAGCAGGAGAAGGAGCTGGGAGAAACCGATGTCACAACAACGTGACCACCAAACCTGCACCACTTCAGTGCTGGGCTCCATCCTGGAGATATCCCTGGCCTCCCTGCAGTGAAGAAACCCCACAGAGAGCTCGAAGCACCCCACAAAACACAGGCTCCACTGCTCACCCGGTGTCAGGTCTCACCTCCTTGCATAGGGAACACAGCCTAGATGTTGTCAGCTTCATGGCACTTGGGGAATAAAAGTGTTTCTTTATTCCCCAGCCCTTTCTCTCCTTGGACATGAGACTCTCTCCACCATGCTCCTGGGCACCCCATTTGGGTGTAGGCCGTGATGCACCAAAGGGGCTGGAGGGAAAGACGTCCTTCCCCAGACAGACAGACAGACGGTCCCCAGGGAGAGGTTCTCAGTGCCGCCTCTCGCTCACCTTCCTCCTGGTCTTCGTCCCAAATTTTTCATGCTCCAAAATGAAACAGGCATGGGGATGTTTCCACCCCAAGGAAACCCATCGGCACCGGTCACTTCTCTCCCCTTCCCCTCCCTCCCTTCCAGGGCCCTGAAGCTTTCCTCTGTGCTTCTTCCAGGATGAAAAGAAGCAACCATTGATTGTGTTAATAATTCAGAGCCCAACCTCACAGACGGGTTCACGGCCCATGAGGTGGCAATCTTTCACCTCCAGATCGGGATCAGCCAGATCCTGCAGAGGTCAGGGAAGAGAGCTGCAGCACAGAAAACGCCTTCAAAATAACAGCTTGAGGTGAGTCCTGCAGAAATGGGAAAGAAAAGGAGAAATCTGTGTGTCCTGCAGCATCCGGCAGCCCTGCAGCTCACATCCTGTGATGCCCACGAACCCTTGAAGCTGATTTCCACTGATTTCACTGAGCTGTGAGCTGTAACACACCCCAACCCGCTAACGTGCCCCAGGTGGCCTGCACCTTCCTGCTGCTGGGGACAGCCACCTGCCTGCTGATGGTGGCTCCTGCCCCAGCATCCTGCTTCTCCCCTGACCAAGCTCCTCCTCTAACGGCCGCCCCAGCTGTGCCGGTGCAATTGGTTGTGGAAGGACAAAGTTTACTGGCACTGCTCGTTTGGTTTGGTTTGTGGCCAAGCAGGTCCTTGTGCGGGGAGAAGGGCAAATTCGTGTTTGGTGTGACCAGGTGAAACTGGTCACTGGCACTAAATTGGGGATGAGCAAAGGAAAAGGAGGGCTGAATCTCCTGGCTTTAATTTCCACCTGGCTGTACTTCACTCACCAGGAGTAAATTTATACCAGCACTATCGATACCAATACTCTCTTCCCACCAAGCCCTTCTCTTCTCCCACGATGTGCATCACCCGGGGTCCCACGATCCCGTGATTTGCCCATGGTGAAGCTCTCAGGGCCGGATCCTTTCCCCCCACACCTCGCTCAGCACCGCACCGGCTGCTCGTGGTGCAGGATGCAAGGTCGCAGGCACGCACCTTGCACTTGGAGCTGAAGGTGCCAGCTCCTGCTGCGATGCCAAAGATTAACGGCACGCTGATAAGGGCTGGGGGAAGTGGCCGGCGGGGACTTCTGAGAGCCCTCGCGAGTGAGGCTGTGCCTGGCTGGGAGCCTCTTGTGGTTCCCAGCCTGAATCGAGCTCAGCACCAGTTCCCTGCTGCTGGGATGCTCTGCCCCCGTCACCAAGGCTCTTCTACCGCCCTGGGCATTAACATTTCTTGGTCTTGTGCTTTGTCTTCTCAGCAAAGCACTGCTGCAGGACAGCCGAGACATGGATTGGTGACAGCAAACCCTGTGCTGTGGTATCACCATGCCCAGGGGCTGCACCAGCAGCATTTCGTGGTGTGGGGCTCCAGCCTGACCCACTGCATGCACTCGCAGGAGGGCATGGGCTCGCGGCCACTTGTCCCCCATCCTCTTTGTGGCTCACTTGGGGTCCCCTGCAGAAGCTGTTTGCCTTCCCCGAGGTGGGATCTGTGCCTAATTCCCCTCCTGTGCCATGCCCTAGGCCCAGCAGGAGCAGCTCTGCTGTGCTGCAGCACCCACACACGGTATCCAGAACAGCAAACAGCTCCAGGCATCAGCGCTGCAGAAAGAAACAGCTCCTTCTGTGGCTGCTAACTCAGGTGGCACGCATCGGACTTTCCCCCAGCCTTTTCTCTGTCCTCGCTTTAACCATTCATCCTCACGGGCGCTGTTCCTTTGTCAGGACTACGCACCAATCGCACCCACATGGAGGGAAAAGACCTCTTGGACAGCAGGGTTACGGCAGCAGGGCTGGTTAGGTTCATTGTGATTAAATCCCATCCATTTTCTCATTTGTACCTTACACACCCTCGGCTCCCTGCTCAAGCCTGAGCCATACGGGCACATTTTGCCTTCGCTGCTGACTTAATCAAGCAGCAGAGAGCTGCTGTGTGCGCTGCAATTGTTGTCTCTGGCACCGGGGAAAAAAAAATAGAGAGAGAGAAAAGGGGAGAAAGAAACACTTTGCAAAGGGCTGCTATTATCCACGCACGACGGCGACAGCATATTTAGCACGTCTGTGGCGCTGGGGCTGCAGTAATTAATTGCACGTCTGACACTCCGGCTGGCACAGCCTTGCACCCGGAGCTTTCCCAGAAATGCAGGCACCCATGCGGGCCAAACCCAGCCCCCCCAGAGCTCCGTGGGAGCTGGGTGCCCACCCCAGGCTCACCCCGATGGCTGGGGGGGGCTGCAGGGACTGGCTGGGTGCTGGTGCTGGCAGGGATGGGGGCTCCATGGGGGGCTGTCAGGGCAGCCCAGGGTCTCCAGCCCTTCCCTGGTGCCTGAAAGCTCTGTGCAGAGCATCCCCCTCCCTGCCCAGACCCCAGCCCTCCCCTCAACCCCCCATTAACAGAACGATGCTCTCAGTCACCATCAAGGGGTATCCCCCCATGTCCCCCCCAATCCCCTTTCCCCTCCACACCCCCCGCTGCAGGTGGAGCATCCCCAAAGCTCCGAGGCTGGGGGAACCATACAAGCCCCCCTGTTCCTCCCCCAGCCCCTCTGCCTGCCCAGGAGGTGCCAGAGGGGGGGGGATTCAGCGGGGACCCCCCCATCTCCACCCTGGGGAGGGGGGGGGGGGCAGCTCCTGCCCTCCCTCCCCAGCCGCCTGCAGCCGAGATGCTGCTCCTAGTGCAGAGGGAAGGAGGGAGGAGGGAAGGAGGGAGGGAGGGAAAGAAGGAGGGAGGGAGGAGACCTCCCTATCTGGCTCTATCTCCTCCGCTGCCTCTCACATGCTCCGGGAAGGCGATGCGGCTCCCTGCGTCCCGCTGAGCGAGGCCCCGCTGCACCCCACCGGGGCTGCGCTGCCCAGGGCAGGGGGGGCCACCCCCCCCCTCCCTTCCCCTTCCCCTGCCACTTCAGCTCTTTGGGCTTTTTTTTTTTTTTAATTTTAATTATTTATTTTTATTTCATTCCCTCCCCCGTCTTCCTGGAGAAATACTAACTAATAATAAGAATTCATAATAAGAACAAGCCACCGCTCCCTGCGCCAACCCCGCGGCGGGCTGGAGAGGCTGATGCGGCCGCTAAGGTAAGGGGAGGGGATTTTGGGGGGGCTGTGCGGGGCCCCCCATGGCCGCATGCTGCCCCCAGCTCCCTGCATGGCCCTGGCTCCTGCTGTGGGACCCGGCGAGGCCGCCGTCCTCCGGCTGCCTCCTCCTGCTGCCTCCGCTTTTATCCCCAAACCCGGCTCTTCTCCCTCTTGCTCCGAGCCCGGCATTTATTCCCCGCTGGTGGTTGCCACCCAAACTGCTCCCTCCTGGGCTCAGCCCGGCGAATAACCCCTTGCTAATTGGAAATATTTCCCCTCCCCGCCAACCCTCCCCAAATATTTTCCCCTTCCCGTTATAACGGTGGCCGGTGGCCGGCAGCAGGACGGGAGCGCTTCGTTTGCGGAGCTCTCCCCGAAGCCCTGGGGTCTCAAAGCTTCAGGGCGTGGGTTGGAGAGGGGTGACAGCTGCCCAGATGTGGCCACATCCCTTTGCAGGGGCAGCTGGAGCCCGGCTGGCCTTACTCCTGCTGAACCAGCCCCGTAAAAAGCCCCAAACCCCAGCTGGGAGCGGCGTAAAGCTGCAGGATGTAGCCCCGAGGCAGGACACTCCGGAGGCACCAGCCCGAGCGGCCCCTGTCGAGGCTTGCTTCCAGCCCGGGACCTGCACGCTGCTCTTCCTAACCATTATGTACGTTTCGGGCGAGCGGGCTGCTTTTGCAAGACAGGTGCTTTTTGTTGTGGTGGTGGTTGGGAGGCAGGAGATGAAAGTTTGGTGTTGTTTTGATGTGATCCTTGATTGCTGCCTGTTGGAGTAATTGCATCGCAATTGCTCAGAGGTAGAATCAATTTCCCCAAATTGAGATTTTAATGGGAGCTCGCGAGCTGCTGTTATGTCATGTGGTTTAAGGCGGCGTTGGGTTGCATTTATTTTATAAACTGGATACTTTTGCAGGCGGCGCAGGGCTAACAGCACCACCCAGTGGGGCCCCAGCCCCGGCCGCCCCCAGCTGCTCCCCCGCCACAAAAGCTGCTGCCCGGCCCAGCTTCATTTCTTCCAATACCTACAGAAGGGCTGGATTCATTTTTTTTTTGTTCTTTTTCCCCATAAGGAGCATGTCTTTCCCAGATATTCAGGAAAATATTAAAAATCAGGCGGTGCCACTGTCATTTATCATCTCATAACCGAGAGGCATCCCACGGGGGGCCGGATTGCTGGCCAGGAATCGGCAGAGGGGGACCTGGGCAAGGTGCTTGGGTTTCACCTGGGACCCTTCGAGCTCCCCTTTCTCAGCAGGCTGAAGGTGTAGATTTGCAAATGCTCGATGCCGTGCCCCACCTTTAATGGGGAGCCCCAGGAGGTGTCCTTGGCTGACCTGTCAGGTAGAGGGGCGGAATTAGGGAGCTGTGTTTGCGCTTTCGCAAGACTCCAGTAGCTGTTAACAGCAGCAGAGAAAGACAAGGCTGCCTCGCTGTCCTGTTCCATGGCCTGTTTCTGTCTCCGCTGATGAACACCCAGGTCTGGGTGCGAATCCTTCCCTGCTGTTTATTTTGGGGCGCCTGAGGTTCGCCAACCTTTCCTGCTGAGCTGACATGTGGCCATTTCAACTTGCTCTTGGGCACCTCCCAGCCCTTCTTTTTTGTTAGAGAAGAGCCTAGACGTGCAGGAGATACACTAGAGAGACAGTACTGGATATATTTACCCCAAAGTGGAGGCCAGGCCAGCAAGAGAACTAAATCCACGGGAGGTGAAGGCCAGGCAGTGCCCCAAACACCACTGAACACAGGAGGGCTGCCCCGCGGAGGAGTCCGACCCCACCAGGCTTTTGCAGTGGGAAGAAGCAAAGGAACGCCACCAGCCAAAAACAAACGGATGTGATGACCTCGATCACACTGAAAATATCCCTCTGTGTCCCGCTTTCTGTCATGGTGACACAAGAAGCTTTCCTCCAGCCCATCTTCCCCTCGCCTTGCGCAGCCTGGTGACTTTGAGGTGACTTTGTGGCACTTGGCGGAGCGAACCCGAAGCAGGATAAGCCCCGGCGACTTCAATTAGGGCCGCTGTTAATTAGTCACTCTCAGCAGATGCGAAGTTGCAAGTCAACAGCGCGCTGTTTCTCCTTTATTTATTGGTGCTACAAAGCCATATTTAATTCCACCTTCGACCCGCCGGCCTCTCTTTGCATAGGCAGATCGGCAAGTCTAATGTTCACAGAGGCAGCTGCGGGCCGGTGGATTATCTCAGCCGGGCAACTCTTTTCTGCACTTTGCCACGCAGGAGCTGGCCAACCTGCAAAGCCCAGCCCATGCCACCTCCTTCGCCTGCCCCACGAGGTCCCTGGGTGCTGGGGCATGGATTTGGTGACACCTCGGGGGGACGCCGGGCTCCTGGCTGCTGCTGCAGGTGTCCCAGAGCAGGGGCAGGTCAGGAGGGCACTGGGTTTAGACACTTGGTTGGCAGCTTCGAGGTGCCCAGCTCAGGGAGAGCTTCCATTCTTTCTGTCAGCCAGGAAAACTATAAAATAATAAAAGAAATTGGAAAAATTAGTAAAGGGGAGGTCTTTGAAATGAGCTGCAGTGTTGGCCAGCATCACAAACACAAAAGACGTGGAAAGATGAAGGGTGGGTTTTTCATTATTCTTGTTCTGAGGTTTTTTGCTCTAATAAGGGAATCTTTCAGAGCACAGGTGTTTGCTTTTAATTCCACGAGCATTTTGGAATCGGTTCCCAAACCTCCCCAGATAATCATTTGGGGGTTTCCACTACAAACTTCCCTTCCTCCTTTAGGGAGTGATTAGCTTTTTGCTGCTTAACCCAAGCACGTATCAACACCGAACGCCTCAGGATTAGCTTCCTGCCCTGCTGATCACAGCTTACCCCAGCCAGGACACGAACAGCACCCGCTGGACACCTTGTCCCGAGGCAGAGAAGTCAAAGGCACACATGCTGCAGCTCTGTGGGGTTCATTGCATGAAGGGAAGTTCACGGGAGAGTCAGGAGCAGACCAGGAGTCCTCTAACTACTAGTTACACTCCTCAGAAATACCCATATTTACTATTTTAGCCATATAATTACAGGTGTTGAATAATTCCATTAGGAAGGCAGCAAGGGGAGGCATCGCCTATAAACCTTAGGGTTCAAATTAGGCACATTCCTCCAGCCCCACTGAAGCCCACAGACATGCACGGTGTGGCATGGGGCAGAGCGCCCTGGGAAAGGGTCAGAAAAGCCAAGTTCAGACCAGCGGTGTGGGCTGAGGATCCCTTGGGAGTTGTGATCTCCCTGCAAATAGCCAGCAGGATGCTACGGGCTCACACTGGCCATGATTCTTCCGCACGTGGCACCTGGATGCTCAGAAGCTCGCACCCCTCTGTAACGAGGTTAAATGTGGGAACCGAGGTGTGGATGCCCACGGATGTGCCTTTGCCCCCGAGCAGAGCCTCAGAGGTGTTTGCAGTTCAGCGGCGGGTGGTTGCCCACACGCTGTGTGCAAGGAGCTCCGAGTCCAGGCTCCATGAAGGAAAGAAGTAGGGGAAAACGGGATCAGCGCTCCCCAGTTCTCCAATTCCAAGCTGAGACAGCCCCATCAGGCAATGCAGAGATCCAAATTTCGCCCAGCCTGCATTTCAGTGGGTGATTTTCAGCCCAGGTCTTTGATCCAGCTATCAGAAAGGTGAAGGTTGTTTAAAAAACGTGGAACGGGGAGCGGGAGCTGCAGAAGCGCACCTTATTTGGGGCCTTTTCCTGCTCTGCAGCTACGGCTTGAACACATCTGTTGTTTTCTCCAGCGAAATCCGCTG
Organism: Aythya fuligula; assembly: GCF_009819795.1. Classification (NCBI taxonomy): domain Eukaryota; kingdom Metazoa; phylum Chordata; class Aves; order Anseriformes; family Anatidae; genus Aythya; species Aythya fuligula. Next base: position 15,621,881 of record NC_045569.1, on the reverse strand, counting down.
CTTTGATCAGTGCCAAAACCAGCAATCCCATTTGCAATGCGTGATGCAACTGAACAAAATCAAGGAGCAATTGCTTTACGAACTGGAGCCAGGGGCACCGGCGCACGGCTGTGCAGCAGCGCGCTTCTCCCGAAGCCAAAGGCAGAAGCTCCAACAAGGATCTGATTTTAAAAATAACGCCTCAGACTGGGTCCCAGCTCATCATTTCAATGCCTCAGCTTGCCACAAGACAGCAATACCAAAGGGGGGCTGGAGGTCAAATCCAGCTGGAGGTGCTATTTAGCAGCTGGATTTGAAAAGCTGGCCATGCAGCCCGTTTGCGCCTTAAAAACAAATAGATCACACTGTATGTCACCGGCCTGGGGAAGAGCAGGAAGGATATTTTCACAGATCGAACCAAAATCAAGGCTTGCATTGCAGGAGGGCAGGGTGAGAGCAAGGGGAAGGCATTTGGGGCCTACAGCCCCTTCCCCTGGCTTCCTCGCGGGCCCCCTCCAGCTCCAGCTGCCCACACATCCCCTCGGCAGGCATTTCTTCTTGGGTGGTAGCAGCAGCTGGCAGGGCTTGGACATATTTGCCCCTGTTTGACATCCCCCACAAAGAGGTGCTTGGGGTAGGCGTTCCTCCCACACTGCCTCTGCTACAGGTCTGGATGCGGCCTGCCAGCTTTCATCTCCTGCCCGGCTCTGGCAGCGGTCCCGCACACGCAGCTCCCCCCGACTCCGGTGGACATCACCCGAGCGCAGCTGTAGGAGGATCAGGACCGAGACGGATCTCCCGTCAGGCAGGCAAGGCCCCAGGAGTTTTGGATCCCATCTGGGTCCCAGATGGAAAAGCTTCAGCAGTTTTAATTCCGGACAAGGCCCCAGCGAAGCACCTCCTTCAGCTGCAGCACCGGGGCCAGACCTCCGTCTCCTCTTCCTCAGCTCCCTCTGCAGGGATACCTCTTGTGGCTGAATCACGGGGAGGAAAGAACAAACTCCTCTTGGAGCTGTGAAGCTGCTGTCACGCCACGAAGCGTCCTTGAGGCAGAGAAGGGGATCTCCAAGGACAGCTGGAAGCGAGTCAAGGAGCACCCCTGGCCCCTGACACCCGCGGGAGGAAGGCCCCTTGTCAGAGGGGTGGCGGAGAGCAGCCGGCATCCCTTCCTCCTTTGTATAACACCCCCGAGAGAAAGGAGATAAAACATTAAGACGGCGAGGGGGCACTCCATCAAAGGAGGGCTAATGATCTAAAACAAGGAAGTTAAAGCGCATTAATTAAAGCGTATTACACCCGTGGGCACTCTCATTCAGCACTGGAGTTTGTCTTAGCTCGCTGTGGCTAAAGCATCCTTCGAGGGGAATTTTAAGCAGACCCAAGTGGGCTGCTCGGGGGGTGCTTCCCTCCTGGCTTCGCCTTTTGCTGGGTGGAGCAGAGCCCGGGGACGGCTGCAGGTCCGACCTGCTCGCCTCGTCCTGCTGTGGCATCGCAGGGGGAGGAAAAGGGCAGGATTTTGGAGCCCAGGAGGCAAACACCCGTGTGCTCCCTGCTGCTGCTCCATCCCTGTGGCTGGGGAGCAGGGAGGGGGATCCCGGCACTGCCACCTGCCCCCTGCTGCCACAATGAGACCCCCGGGACCACCATATGGGTGCAGCCGGTGGGATTTGTCCCCCCAGAAGCAAAAGGACGGGCTGCACACCCAGGGCACAGCTCTGCATGACCTTTTGCATCAGCCAGCGGCCGGCTGGTGGCTGGACGGGGGGGTCCCACCAGCTGTCCGCTCCCAGAGCTCCTAAATTTGCCGTTTCCGACCCATTTGGGGTTTTAAAACACCTGGAAGGGTGGCAAAAAGCTTGCACCCACCCCGCAGGGTGGCACTGAGCAGCTGCGTGTGCCAGGGGCGAGGGCACGGCCTCACCTTCCCCAGCCCAGCCTGCCCCACGCCGCACCCCCAAGTCTCATTGTAGAGGGGCTGGAAAAAAAAAATACACATCCTCCCATAGTGGAGGCTCTCCCCAAAATGCCTGTACCCGGGGGGGTCTCTCCGTGCCCCCCCTGCCTCCCTCCCATGGCCGCGCTGCGGTGCCCGCCCCTTCCCCGCGGCCGGCGGCGCGCATTGGCAGGCGGCGGGGTGATGGAGGGGAGGGGAGGGGACGGCGGCTGCAGGAGGGGAGGGGAGGAGAGGAGGAGGAGGAGGAAAAAAGGAGGAGGAGGAGGAGGAACAGGCTGGGTAATCTCGCAGTGCAGAGGCCACCGGAGCTGGGGCCACCCGTCCCTGCATCGCTCCGCGGAGCCATGTGGGGCTTTTGATTTTTGTTTTTTCTTCCCCGTTCCTTCTTTCGATTGATTTATTCCCCTCCCCTTTTTTTTTTCCTCTCTTCCCTTCTTTTTTTTTTTTTTTCTTCTTCTTTTTTTTTTTTTTTTTTAAAACTCTTCTTCCAGGGAGAGGATAGTGGTTAAAGCTCGAGCTGGATGGATGGGTATGGGGAGAGGGGCAGGATCCACAGCCCTGGGACTTTTCCAAATCCTCCCTGTCTTTCTCTGCATCTTCCCTTCAGGTAAGGAACGGCCTCGTTTTCAAGATTATTTCCCCGTGTTTCTCGCAGACCTCCGGCTCAGTTCCCCTGCCCGTGGGCCTCTTTTCTCCCTCCCTCTCTTTGCAGCAGTTTGCCACATGTTGAAAATAAGCCGGGAGAGAAGGGGAGGGGGGGGCTCGGATTTTGGTGCTCCCCCTGCCTCCTCCCCAAGCCTTGGCGGAGGCTGCTGCTCCCTGCCCTCACCTTCTTTGTCTCCCCGCTGCCTCCTCCCGGGAAAGGAGACGGTCGGAAAAAGAAAAAAAAAATAAAAATAAAAGGAAAGGGGAAAAAAAAAAAAAAAAAAAAAAAGAAGAAAAACAGAAAGAAAAAGGAAAAAAAGAAAAAGGAGGGAAAAAAAAAAGAGGGGGGAGAGGAAAAAGGAAAAAAAAAAGCCCCAGCCAAGGGGCTAGAGGTGACAGGGGCCAAGCAGGTTCCGCTGTGCCCATCCCGGGGGTGCGATGAAATTTGGGGGTTGGGGGGGGGCAGATGAACGCCCCCGGTGCCAGATCCGTGCCCGTGCGCGCCCCGCCGGGGGCTCGGAGCGGAACCCCCCCGCTTTGCGCTCCGAAAGGGGCAAAGCAGAAAGGGCTCGGGGAGGAAAAGGGGGGCGCTGCTTTGGGGGTTTGGGGCAGGATCGGGCCCGGAGGGGGGGGGGGGCACAGCCCTGAGACCCCCCCCCATGGGGCCGCGCTGCGCACCTGGGGCCGGGCGGCGAAGGATGCGCGGGGGGCGCGGAGCGCGGTGTGTCCCCCCCCCGGCTCCTTCCCCGGCCTCTCTCGGGTTGTGCAGACTTCGCACCGTGTTTTGGCTGGGAAAAAAATAAAATTAAAAATCCCCCTTCCCTTGCCCTAGCCGAGGGGGGTGCAAGCAAATGGCTGGGGGGCACCCAAGGGCCCCCCCCCCGCCCGCGCCTTGCGCCTCTCGCTCGGCCCCCGGCCCGCATCCCCCGGTTGTTTGCATTGTGTCAGAAAAGGAGAGAATTTCAGAATTACAGCTGAAAACGCCATCTGTTTCCAATGAATCCCCCATAGTTTTTCACAATGTTTTTGGCAGATCTCTGCCTGCAAATTCCTTCAAGCCCTGAGTGCTTGTTTTTGTTGGGGGAGGGGAAGCCGAGTCCACAGAGGCGGATTTGTTCCTTCCCAAACTCTCCAGTTTCTTTACCTCCTTTTTTTTTTTTTTTTTTCCTTTTTTTTTTTTTTTAACATTTGCAAAGAAGGGGGGAAAAAAAGACCCGAGCGAAAGCAGGAGGGAGAAAGAAAAACCCTGGCGCTTCACCCTCCCGGTTTGTTTATCTTCTCGTTTTAGCCAAACTTTCCCTTTTTACATTTTTAACTCGCCCCTGCCTTTCTTTTGCATAACCGTAGGTGCAGCAGTCTTGCACACACATGCAGCAAATAAATAAAGAGCTGCTCTACGCCCTTCCTCCCCCTTCTCCCTCCTAGCCCAGATGCAGGAAAGCAAACCCGGCCCGTGCTGCGCTTAGCACAGGGCTGCCCCCAGCCCCGACCCTGCTGAAACCCCAATTTTTTGGGGGAAAAAAACCCTCTTGGTGCACCCATAATGCCCTTTCCCGAGCGGTTGGGGCTGGGAGATTTACGGTGCAAGAAAGAACTTGATAGGCGATCTGGCTGCCTGCTTTGTTTGATTCTCCCTTCAGCAGTCAAATAAGGTGCAAAGAACTGGCAAAACGGGGCGATCCGGAGCCGGCGGGAGCGGGGCGCAGACGGAGCCGGGGCTGCCCGTGCGCACTGCTGGGGGGCTCGCTGCCAGTTTGGGGGCTGGGAAGATAGGGAAAGGGGGATGCTTCCCTGAAGCTTCCTTCACCCTTTTTGCTTTTTTTTGCCCCAACGGGGGAGTTTGCGGGCTTTCAGCAGCACCCCAAAGAGGCGGTGTGACCCCAGTGAAGCTTCGTGGCCCCCCAAACCCAAGCTGACAGGGGCTGCTCAAGGCAGCCCACGCGGGGCCCGGCATGTCGGATCAGTGCCTGGCCGAGTCCTGCCCTATTTATTTATTTGCTTAACCCCCCCCTACGCGCACAGCCTGGGTTGGATTCCCGCTTGTGCTGCTTTCACACCAACAGCTTCACCCCGGTCTCAGCGCCGAGCACCCTTGGGTGCTGCCCCCCTGGGGTCAGGGTGAGCGGTGGGCACCTGGGGGTGTCCCACAGTGGTCAGCTGTCCCCTACCAGTGCCTCCCAGCTGGGGCTGCACCGAGTTTTCTTGCAAATCATTTTGTACCCAGCCAGCAAAACCCTTCTGAAAACCAGGCTTCAGGCTTTGCTCTCCCCTCATCCTCTGGCTCGCTTCAGCTTTCCCGGGCTGTGGCTCTCCTCGGCTGATTTGCCTGCAACGCGCCGCTGCCTCCAAAAAACAAAATGGGATTTTCTGCCCTTGGTCCTTGCAGGCAAGGTGGCTGATTCCCAGTAAGGACCCGGCCCTACTGGAGGTGTGCAGATCGGTTATAAACGCCTTTTGTCTCGGCGGCAGGGAGGGATGGGATCGCAGCGTTAAGCCAAAATCGAGGAGGGGGGCTCGGAGGAGGCTGAAAGCAGCTCCCCTCCAGCAGGGCCGGGAGGATGGCGCCTGTGCGGGACATTGTCAGGGCAGGGAAAGGAGGGAGTGATTCAAACGTAAACCTGGAAATATTTTGGCTTCCCTGTTTTGTTGCTTGCTGCTCTCGTACTTGGAACGGGGAGTCCTCTGCGACTGCCAGCCAGGCTCGGTGTGAGGCTGAGCGGAGGCGCCGGGCTTTTAACGCAGATGGGGTGGACGCCTTGCTTTTTGTCCCCAGAAATCGCTTTCCTGAGATCCCAGGCCCTTGCTTGCTGGGACCGGGGTGGTATCATGCATGACTTCAGGTTTACAATGGCAGCAGCCAAGGTTTCTCCTCCTGTGCGGCCTAAGCAGCTGCACCGAGACGGGTGTGTGCGTGAAAGTGCTCACAGAGCTGTGCAGCCCTAAAAACTTCCTGACCCCGGGCTTCGCTGGGGCTCTGCACCAACCTGCTATCCCCAGAGAGCTGGGCCACAGTGACAACGAGCTCTGTGGGCTCCCCTCAGGCTCAGCCCATGAACCACCCATGGCTCTGGCAGGGCTGCATGTCCCCCCCCCAGCTCCCTGGGGGTGAGCAAAAAATAAGGAAATTGAAAATGAGGGTGTTTGGCCCGGTTGGATGGGTGTCCTGGGGTGCTGCTGGGTTTGGTTTGCTTTGCCTGTCGCAACAAACATGCCAAACATGGAATGAGGGGCAGCAATAGGGAGTGTGAGAACCCAGGACCCAAATTAAAATTGGGGTTCCGGGTAGTTTAAAGGGGGCTCGGTGGCCTCAGGGTGGATACAAACCCAGAGGAACGTGGGGACGGATGGAGGATGCTTGGAGATGCAGCTGTGATGGGGCAGGTGAGGGGACCCCATCCTTTTCCTGGCTGTCCTGGCAGATCCTGTCCCCATGCTGCATGTCAGGAGGGAGCTGTTGGGGGCACGGCCCTGCGTGGCACCAGGAGCACGCTTCCAAAAGGAGAGCCCCTAAATGCCTTTAAAAAGCTCTGCAACCTGCACTTGGCAACTGCTCGGATTAAAAGAGCTCCCATCACCACCAAGACATTTATTCCCTTGTCCATGAGCTCTCAAAATAACAGGGCGTTCGATTGCAGCCTGGAGATTGCTTTGCACTCAAGTGCAGCCGGGCTGAGTAAATCACTGCTTCACCAGCTGAAATTCCTGCAGCAAGGGGGAGAATTGAATTATGTCCAACTGCAAAACCAGATGCCATCCCCTTGATGAAGTCATAGGGCTCTCGCTGCAGAGAACAAGCTGGCTCCTACACACACGCACCCTCTCAGGCACAGACTGAGCAGCTCTGTGCAATGTCCTGGCCGTGGTGCATGGGGCCCAGAGGCCCTGGAGATACAAGGACAGCAAGGCCTTCGGGGTGCATTGCCAGCAGGGTGTTGAGGTCTCCTTTCCACTTCTTGAGCATCGAGGAGAGCTTGGCTGTTGAGTTCCCAGCAAGCAGAGCTAGCCCTGAGTATAAGGGGGGGTTTGTGGTCAGCTTCGCGTGAGCCCAAAGTATTTTCTGCTCCCTGGGTTTTCTCTCCATCCCGGACAGCTGTTGATTTCGGTCCCCAAAGCTCTAACAGCAACCCGTGGCAGTTTGGTTTGCTGACCAGTTACCTTTTTTCTTGCTGTGTGATGCTTCTGAGGTGACGAGGACGTGTGGCAGGGACAGATCCTGGCGCTGGGCTTTGCAGCCCACAGGAGGCGAGAGCACATCTCCGGCCTCCCAGGGATGGGAAGATGAGGCTGAGCGGTGGGGAGCTGCAGGACAGGAAGGGATTAGGCCAAAAGTTACTCTAAGTTGCTTTTTCTCATAAAAGATCCACGCAGGCAGCTCGGTCCCTGTGCATCCCAAGCGTAGCCCCAGCATTTGTTTGGGTGCCCACCTGGGTTTTGGGTAGACTTGTGGGGCCGTCACAGCTGCCGTGCCACCCCACGCCCCGCGCGCAAATCAACGCCTCCGACGGAGATGCCGCAATTTTTTTGGCAGGCGTTTAATTGTATAAATTTGCCTCATCCAGATTTATGTGCTCCGGGCTTTTCTCCATCTCCTCATTTTGTGTCTCATTTACCTCTGCGTTTGAAGGGTTGAAATTTCACAAGAGCACAGCGGGGATGATTATTCCTAGAGGGAATCCACACCTGTAAGCATCAAGCGCTTCCCTGCCAGCCCTGCCGCGGCCCAGGCGAGGAGGAGGAGGGCGAGGGACCCGCTGCCACACCTGGGGGGCCCGCGGGCGCTGGTGGGTGGCAGCTGTGCCTTCAAACGCTTCTCAAAGGCACCCTGGGAAAACGGCTTCGGCGCAAGGTGCTGGAAACCCAAACCAGCCCCGTGGGAGCCGTGCTGGAGGGCTGCCCCACCGCGGGGCTGGTGGTCGGTGGAGGTGGCCACAGGCTCCTCGTGCAGCTTCTGGGTACCGATGTCCTTTTTCTGGAGGGCTGGGGACAGGTGGTGGTGGTGGAGGGGGCTGAGGGTGATGCTTTGTGCAGAGGATGAGAAAAATACCTTGCTCCCCACCGAGCTCGTCTTGAGTGAATCCCTGCATGGCCTCAGCGTCCTCACCTGTAAAATGGAGTGCTCCCGAGGAGGTTTATACACTCCCAGGAATGGTTGGTGTTGGGAGAGCAGCTGGGTCCTCTCAGGGAAGGCCCAGGTGGGCAGTCCTGGCACAACAGAGCCCCGCTTCCCATCCTGTCATGAGCCGTGGTGTTTGTTGGCATCCTTCTGCAGACGAAGACTCGAAGAAGGTCGCTTCTCTCCCTCCTCTTCTTCCATCCACCAGCTCTCAGTCTGCATCCGTGGAGCAAAACCCACCACCACAACCCCAGGCTGCTTCTTCAACAGCTGTGGCAAGGGCACTGCTGAAGCCTGAATCCCACCGTGAAGCTGAAGAGCAAAACAAGCCAACCTATAACTCTGTTGCTATAAATGCTTGTCCTTCCTTCCAGTCCATTGTGCCTCCCGAACTCATGAAGATTTGCTGATACTTCAGGGCAGCGTCTTCAGCTTGCCACAGCCCCAGCTGTGAGCTCCAAGGCTGTGGTTGCTGCCCCCTCCAGTGGTGCCAGAGATCCCATCTCCCTGCGGGGGGATGCTGGGGTGGACCTGGAGGAGCGATGCTGGCCGGGCATCCCTAGCGTGCCCAGCAGGCCTGGGGGACATGCACTTGCTCCTAAGCACGCCGTGTCTGCAGTAAGAGGATTCCAGGAGCCAAAAGAGCTGAGTAAGTGACAGGAGTGTCACGGGCTTCTTTGACAGCATCCATCGCTTTGTGCCGTGCCCGGTGAAGGCACTGACTGACTCTGCTGTTTTCCTGCACGTGCTTGCCCCGTGTTGCTGCGATGCCGGGAGAGGGGAGGTGGGGGACCACGAAGTCAGCACCGAGGACACGAGGGAGGTGCTGCAGTGACAGAGACCAGAAAACTCCTTCTGCGTCCTCCTTTTTGACAACCTGGTGAGGCCTTTCCACAGCATCCTCTTGAGCAAGATGAGGCCTGGGCTAAAAGAGAGACGCTGCAGATTCACCCAGAGCTCCGAGCACACCCTTCACCTGCCTTTAGCACATCCTCAGCCTTTGCCAGCGGGCGCACAGAGCCCAGGCCCTGGCATGGAAGGTGCCCGCACCGAGCCAACCTCCCCATGCCCAACGCCCTGCCAAATGGCAGCTCCAGCCCTTGGAGAGAAGCAGGTTTATTTTTCTCCTGCAGCTCTGTCCTCCTGGTCCTCCTCCCCCCGCTCCAGTGCAGCTGAAACCTGAGCTGATCCCTTTGCACATGGGTAATTTATTGGTCTATTGGGCTTTTCTTGATGGCAAATTGCATTGTCTTTCTTCCTGGGTTGAGGCTTTGGAGCAGTTTGCTGCATTCCTGCAGCTCTTTTCTCAGGGCTGATCTTTCACACCCCCTCTGAGCACAGTCAAATCAGTTTTATTGGGCCTCTTTGTTATGCAAACGAGGCAATAATAACCAGGCTATTATTCGGCAAGATTGGGTCTGATTAGCAGTTCAAAGGAGGTCGCTGGAAGAGCCCGGCATGGCCAGCAAGGCCGGGGACGGGTCGTGGGGCTGGATGCAAGGGTGAAGCACTCGTCCCCTTGGGTCTTACCTCAGGATCCCAAAATCTTGAAGGAAGAGGTCCCCTCAGCAGTGTTTTGAGGAGCAATCTGGATTTATTTTTTTAAAGCTCTTTTTCCCATCATCCTTTTGCAAGCAGTGGCCGGCCAGGAGCTGGAGCTGGTAGAAGTCACTGGTATTTAGCACCTCCGAGAATCGTGCCTTTCCTATTGAGGTGTCAGCATAAATATGTTTATTTAGATTACTTAAATAAATATGTGTTTAGGAGCCTAAGTCTACGTGCTCAGATGTGAGGCCAAAGGTAATTATGTTTTACTGTGTTCTCCGAAAAAAAACCCTTTTACTGCATGTGTGAGGCTTGCACATCTACACCTCAATCCATGGATTTGGAAAAACGCAGGATGATGTATTTGCATCACATGTGGGTGATGAAATACTTTCCAGCCCGTTAGTAACCAGGAGGATATTAAACAACATCTCTTAGCAGTGAACACTTTAAAATTAACAGGTCTGGTTAACATGCACCCAAGAGTCTTAAAAGGATTGGCTTTTGCTTACTGAAACTAATTTCCAGTAATTCTCATTGCTAGAGAAATTACAGGGGAAGAGACGAATTGTTGGTTTTGTGCTGGTTTTCTGAACGAGCATGATTTGGGTAAATGAAATCCCGGTAACCTGACACCAGCCGAAGGGAAAATAGGGGGCACTGATAATTAGAAGGCTGTTAAAGTTTGGCTGTTAAAGTTGGATGCGTGCGTGCAGTCGGTTTGAACGCTTAATTTAATAGCGTGCAGTCTAGCGGAGATGTGCTGTAGGGGAGCACAGCGTGGCTCTGGCCGGCACCTCCAGACGTGGCCACGTGCTGGGGCTGCCTGAAGGCTGATTTTTTGGAGCAGGGGAGCGAGCTTCATGCAATGCAGAAAAAGAAAACTGCGATTTTTTTGTGCCCAGGCAGGGGCGAGCGCACGGCCCACGTCCGCAGCGCCCGTCGGGGCGGTGAATTTTGCAGAGAAACCTCCTGCCGTGGGGAAGGGAGGCAGCAGGCTGATTGTAGGGCTGGGCAAACACCTTCCAGTGGGAACTTAAAAGTGCAAACCGTTTAGCTTATCTGGAGGATTGACAAGTGACTTGATTGCAGTGTGTAAATATCTTTGCGGGGAAACACGCTGGGTACTAACGGACTTTTTACTGCTTTGGAGAAAATTGCTGGTTCTTTTTATGTCCTTACAATGAAGTCAGATAAAATCCACTTAGGACCAAGACCTACGTTTTGTAGAGGTGATAAACTCCTGAAACAGGGGCAGCTTTTCAGCCCGCAGCCACCTCGGGCTGCGGAAGTCCTCGGGGAGGTGCACTTGAACAAACACAGGCACCAGGCTACGTGCAGGCCGACTGTCGTGGGCTGGGTGATTTAATGTTTTTTTTTCCTGACTTTAAACCTTTCTCAACTGCCAGTCTCCAGGTACTGAAGGAAATGTCATGCCTTGTTTAAGTGGCACCGAGTCCCCAAAAGGAGAAGCGCTGAGGCTGGGGAGGTGGCTGGGCTACCAGGGGTTGAAGCCACACGTCGGAGGCACCGTTTGGTCCCTGGGACAAAGGTCCCTCTGCGGCAGACTGGGGTGGCAGTGTCACCCAGCCACGAGAGCGTCACGCAGGTCCTGCAGAGCCTCGCTGGGTTCCTGGTTGAGAGGGGTTCGTTTCCGTGCTAAGTCATCTGTGGTTGAAAAACAGATCCGTTGTGAGTAGATGGAAAATAGATTACGTGAAATTGAATAAACATCGCTCCTTGGCCAGGGTACAAATGAGCCTGCGCGGCCGTGCCAAAGCTGCTGCCAGGGGACAAGGCACGGCAGGGAGCAGGGCACGTTTCCTTTCCTCTGAGGTGGCTTTTTGCTGCATCCCCAGCACAGTGGCAGTGGTGGCAGCCACGTGGCTCAACCCAAGGCTGAGTCACGCAGGTGCCTGCAAGCCCGAGGTGCCACACAATCGCCACATTGAGCAGGCGGGCACAGGAAGACCGAGGCTGTGCCAGCCGGTGACTGGGAGCAAAGCCACACTGAGCCTTGCCTGCAAACCCCCGGCCATCCGACCCCCAGTCCCCATTCCCACCCCACCATGGGGAGATGAGGAAGCGATGCCCCTCGTGCAGCCCCCCAAGGCTTTGCCAAACCACCGGGGCAATGGGAGAAGCGTCCATGGGAAAGCACAGGCGTGCACGGCCCCGCTCGCACACCGCCCCTGCGCGCCGCCGCCAAGGCACCTGGCTTGGAAATCTGGCCTTATATGGGGCCATGAGCGAAACAGCAAGAAGGGGACCGGTGCCAAAACCCGAGCGATAACATCTTAAAGAAGAACGCTCCCCCTTCAGGCCCAGGGAGGAAAGAGAGAGGCTTCCTTGTCCTCCTGTTAGTTTTGTTTCTTTTAAATTGGGACCTTATAAAGTCAGGAGTGACCCTTGGTGGTGCGGCAGCGTGGGATGCTTGGCGCAGGGACATGTTTGGCGCTGGGTATCAGGGGCAGTTTTGCAGCAGGGGCTGCTTAAGGGGTCACTGCCTGCTACAGTGCCATGGCCCCAGCTTCCTCTGTGGTGGTTTTGCAGAGACACATTGCTTGATGTCCCACCAGGAAGGTCATCATTGCTCAGAGACAGGAGGAAAACCTCTCTCCCTTGCAGCTCAGCCAGCCTGCTCTGTGCGTAGGCTGCCACAGGTCATGGCTGCATCTTCCGATCCAAGTAAATGAAGTGTGCCCTTAAAGAGCAACAGGCTGTGGCTTTATTCCTGCTACAAATCCCATCAGGAAGGGCAGGAGCAGCCCACAGGCTGGGCTGCCCTGCATAGCTCATCCCAGTGCCTTGCTAAGAGTAGGGGCTGGTGGTCCTGCCCATCCAGGGATATGTCCTTCTGCTCCTCCTGGGGCCGTGCTGCTGCCACGTCTGTCTGCAGGGGTGGTGCATTGGGTTTTGTGCAGCCTCAGGGCACCCCCAAGCACTGCATTAGGTATAACTGCTGGGAGAGCAAGGCTCCTGGGGCCATAGGTAGCTGGAGTAGCCGGCAGTGGCATGGTTGCGCTTCTCCATGTTCTTTTAGCTTGTACCTTCCACCTGGAGGATCTGCAAAGCCACGCTGCGAGTCTCTCAGCAGAGATGCAATTTCCTTATTTCACACCTCAGTAAACCAACATCCATCCTGCTTGCACTCCCCGTGCCAGCAAACTGACTTGTTCCCATCATTCTGATGGTTTCACCAAAACTGTGGCATGCATGAGATCGCCTGTGATAACGCCACTGTTCCTCAGAGCAGCCGCCTCGAATACCTTCCTTTCCTTTTCCTTCTGTGTTCAGGCACTGCGTTAGCTGTAGCAGCCATATGCATATCCTCCAGAGCCAAGATGCTCAGCATTGGGGATCCAGGCTTTTGTGTCTGTGGGTAACAAGCCGTTCCCAGCCATCTCTCATCCAGGAAAAACACCGAGTGAGGCACTGCACTGCGAGTCAGCTGGCAGTGATGGCCCACTGATAAGCAAAGTGTCCTTGGTGGAAATCCAAACGCTCAGGGCTGAGAAGGGAGGGAATGTGAATTTATGAATTCTTCTCAATCTGTCCCATAAATGCAGAAGGCTTAGCAGAAATGCCAACCCCTGTCCCAGGCTTGTTATCAGGTCACCTCCGGCTGATGGCAAGTGAAAGCAGGACACAAAGGTCTCCATTCTCGCAGGTTTTAATTGGACACTGCCAAGATGAAACAGCTCCTGGGTTCTCAGAGCTGTTGCTAGCATCTGAATTTATTAAACATGTATTTTGAAACTGCGAGGAACCTGTCACCGTTTCCTATTTGCACTTCACTCTTCTTGGAAGGAGAGAGCAGACAGGCTTCCTTAAAGCTGGACTGCTGAGTACTTTATAGCCTTGGTGTGCCCTCCTGATTTTCCAGCACCAACTATGTTTAGGTTTCCAGCACTGCAGTGTTTGAAACTAAAACATACTGTTTTCCCTGCAACAATGCCGGGTTTTGTAACTTTCTCTTTAAACAAATCTGAAATTATTTTGGCACAGATACATTGCCAGCCTCCTTCTAAACAAATGCCGAGACAGGAATATACGTGTATGCCTGCGCGAGGCACCACAAAAGCATCTGGAAATGGTGGGGCTTTTTCTCTTGTTGCTCCGCTGCCTTTTGTGCCTGATCCCATCCAGTCTGCAAGCCTTCTGAAGGGGTTGATTAAGAGGAGAGGAAGGAAAACACCATGAATTTTAAGTGGTGTGAGCCCGGGTTCACCCAGCAGGGCTCCAAATTGGCACAGGCAGAGAGCAGTGTCTGTGCGACGTTCAATGGAGGCCATGTGCTTCTGCACAGCTGCTTTCAACTCTGCTCCAGGGAAGCCACACAGCCCTGGGGAATAGGCACTGGGGAGGGAAAAAAAGCAAAAAAATAAAAATTCAGGATCCAAATTTCCTTTGCTTTCCTCCGGCTTGCCAGCAAGTACTGAGCCCAGCGGAGCTCTGCTGCCTTCGGCTTCTCCATCTGGAGAAAGGCGGGCGGGCGAGCGGGGCAGCTGGCACCCTGCACCCTGCCGTGCCGGTTTTTCTCCTCTGCGTCAGCCTCTTGTTCTCTCCCCATGGGCCGTGGCAGGGAACGGGCCTCCCGCCTCGTCCCTGGGCTCCCCCAGCACCCGTGGGGCGCAGCGTGCAGTATCATGGGGGATGCTGCAGGAGAGGGGCTCCCAGGGGTCTCCCCAAGCCAAAGAGGAGGAGTAGGAAGGCCTGCAGATTTTTGCTGTGGTGGAAATAAAACTAAACACGCAGTAATTCACAGAGTTTTCAATGTCAAGCCCTAAAAAAGCATTAAAAAATGCCACTGCATCTCTCACCACATTAATAACCCCATTCTATATCCTACCACATTAATGCCCCGGCCTTATCTTGTTAATGAATACATCCCATTGTTCCCCACCCTGGTTTTCCCCCCAAGGAGCATTCATCTAAAGGCTGGTTGCTCTTTCCCTTCTTGCCTTCAATTGGGGCAGATCCTGTTGGTTTCCTTGGCTTTGAGGAGCCTCCCGTAAGAGCTGGGTCATGTGAGAGGATCACATCTGGTGAGCGAGGTCGCATCACGCGCTGTGGCCAACATCAGGAGGTCGGGCTGTGGGAGGGGAGCACCGTTTTTTTTTGCCAGGGATGGAATTGGTAACTCAAACGTTGACCGTTTCATGTTTTCCTCCCACCCTCCATGCAGTGACGTCTCCATGCAAGATCCTCAAGTGCAACTCTGAGTTCTGGGCGGCCACATCAGGCACCCACCACCTGGGCGCGGAGGAGGCCCCCGAGTTCTGCACAGCCCTGCGCGCCTACGCGCACTGCACCCGCCGCACCGCCCGCACCTGCAGGGGTGACCTGGCCTACCACTCGGCCGTGCATGGCATAGACGATCTCATGGTGCAGCACAACTGCTCCAAGGATGGCCCCACATCCCAACCCCGCCTCCGGACATTGCCCCCTGGGGACAGCCAGGAGCGCTCTGACAGCCCCGAAATCTGCCACTACGAGAAGAGCTTTCACAAACACTCGGCCACCCCCAACTATACTCACTGCGGGCTCTTCGGGGACCCCCACCTCAGGACTTTCACGGACACCTTCCAGACCTGCAAGGTGCAAGGGGCCTGGCCGCTCATAGACAATAACTACCTGAACGTCCAGGTCACCAACACGCCAGTGCTGCCTGGCTCCTCGGCCACCGCCACCAGCAAGGTGAGCCTTGGGCACAGCCTTGTGAGCAGGGGTGGAGGTACTTTTGCACACCCTTTCTTTCCACCATCATTCTCTTCCACCATCTGCACATCTCTCTAGGGAAGTATGAGAGTGGATAGGAGCACCTCATAAACATGAGCACATGACCATAAATGCCAGATGCCCATCCAGACTTTCTTCTTCTGTCCCCACTTGTATTTATATGCCCAAGGTTTCTTCCTGGGCGTGCCCAGCCCCATCATGGTTATCAGGCTCAGGTGCTGCAGTTCAGAAGGCAATCATGGCCAAAAGAGGGAGATGGCAAATTAAGAGGGCTCCCACCTGAGAGACTCCAGGTGCACAGACAGACCAGGAATGATGGCAGCATTTACGGAGGACACCTGAGATCCAAGTAGGGAGCTAGGCTCCTCCAGCTGCCTTCCTGCTGCCCAGGCTTGTAATTGTCTCTCTGGTTTTCAGCCAGATTGTGGCATTTTGCGGGGTACAGTCTGCTCTGGCAGTGCTGTGACAGCCTGAGTAAACATCGCAGAGGAACAGAGTGAGCACTGAGAAAACCCAAGGGCAAACACGCAGTTGTGACACAGCAGGCCTTGTGTGACAGCCTCAGGTTCAGGAGAGACCAGCAGCTGACATGCTGTCACGTTGCCCTGTGGTGTGTGTGCTCTAAAGCTGAAACCACTTGTGCCAAGATATGGGAGGCTCAGGAGGAGGCGTCTTGCTCCTGGAAGGTGTCCTGTCCCACAGTGCGTGGGAGACCTGCTGGGCCCTGAGCGAGGGGAGAGCTGAGTAGCATGAGCAGTGCAGTTCCCAGAGCCACCGCTTCTCAGCTCTGCCCATGACCATTTCAGCCTGAGCTGGAGCTGGCATTTTGGTCTTGACATGTCCCTAATAAACTTCTTTAGAGATGACTGATGCTCTCAACTCCTTACCTACCCAAGTGCATTCAAAACCTGCTGATGCCTTGCAAATAAGTCTGGCTTGAGGGAGGTGGTCCCTTAAGGACAAGGGGACCTACGATTTCTAGGCAGGAACTCAAGATCACCACTTTAATTGAGCCCTTTTTCTGCCTCACGGGCTTGTGGTGAGGAGAAATTAGTCATGAGATCTGCAGCACGAGCTATGGGAAGCGTTACTGGGTCACTGCTAGAGGACCATGTGCTGCTGGAAAGGACGGGAGCCTCTTGGTCCAAGGGGCTCTTTGTGTTTCTGCTCGAGAGTCTCTGACCTTACCCTTACTCCTTCAGGCAGAGACAGGGCTGGACCTGGAGAAGGACTCTGGGAGGAGTAGTGCAGCCCAAAGGCCAGGGCAAAGTGGTGCCTCAGGACATGGCTGAGGAGGGGACAGCAAGGCTGCCGTGGGGCTGGGAGTGTCTGTGTGCTGAGGGGAGGAGTGCTGGGAGAGAGGGACGTTGCCAGAGCTCTGTTCCTGCTGGGATCACAAATTCTGGAGCCACCACCGTGCTCAGCCCGGGCCTTGGGGTGCCTCCATTTTCCCCTTTGTACCCTGTCCTCGGCCTATCTGCCATGTGGCTGCGGGAGCTGCCTCTCCAGCCCTGCCCCGCTCCCCACACAGCAGCTGGGTCTCAGTCTGCTCCTTCATGGGGGGTGTCCCCCTTCCCATTCCTCCCTCAGGGAAAGAGGAGCCAACTCCCATTTTCCTCCTCCTTGTCAGGCCTTCCCCGCAAAGCCAGGTTGGCAAGGGAGGAGGAAGGGCTGTGAGGTGAGTTATTCACCGAGGGACCCAGGCTTGAACTGGTTGATGGTGGGGAGGATGTTGGGCTCAGTCTGCACCTGCAGCCCTTCCAGGAGAGCCTGCCCACTTCAACACCCTGAATGCACGTGGGTCTGCGTGGTTGTGATGGAGCACAACATGGCCCCGGGGGGCAGAGGAGAAGACCCTGTTGGTTCACAAACAGCCAGGGAGGGGAGGAGGCTGGGCCTGTGGGATGTAAATACCATGGGAGCCAGAGAAGCTCCACCACCTACAGGAGTCAGGGCTCGTCCCCCTCTGCTGGCTGCCAGGCCCTGGAGGCAAGACGGCGCTGCGTGCTCCGGCATGCCACCACAAGCCTGCGACTAGCGATACTCCAACCAGCCCCAGCTGCATGGGAGCCGCCGTGTTGGGCCTGCTGATAACAGCACGGATCCAGGGGGGACATCACATCCAGCCTCTGGGGCTTGCCTCCACACATGGTGTCCTCAGCTCTGAAGCGGGAAGACTGTGTCTGAGTGCCTAAAAGCTCGGGGCAGCCACCTATGGGTGTATAAAATTTGGGGCAGCTTCTTAAGAGGAAGTGTTTACCCATGAGCTAGGCTGTGCTCCTGGCTGGGTTGAGCAGACAGCTCCTCCACCTCCCACACTGATCCTGGGGGTGGCTGTGTGCTCTTGGGTGGTCAGCACTGGTTGTAACCCTCTGCCTTTTTTTTCCTCCTTTCCTCCCCCTGCCAGCTCACCATCATTTTCAAGAGCTTCCAGGAGTGCGTGGACCAGAAAGTGTACCAGGCGGAGATGGACGAGCTCCCCGCTGCCTTTGCTGACGGCTCCAAGAACGGTGGGGACAAGCACGGAGCCAACAGCCTGAAGATCACCGAGAAGGTGTCGGGGCAGCACATCGAGATCCAGGCAAAGTACATCGGCACCACCATCGTGGTGAGGCAGGTGGGCCGCTACCTCACCTTCGCCGTCCGCATGCCGGAGGAGGTGGTCAACGCCGTGGAGGACCGGGACAGTCAGGGCCTCTACCTGTGCCTCCGCGGTTGTCCACTCAACCAACAGATTGACTTCCAGACCTTCCGCTCGGCTCAGGCAGCTGAGGGTCGCACTCGCAGGAAGGGGCCCAGCCTGCAGGCTCCCCCCGAGGCTTTCACGTACGAATCGGCCACGGCCAAGTGCAGGGAAAAGCTGCCCGTCGAGGACCTCTACTTCCAGTCCTGCGTCTTCGACCTCCTGACCACGGGGGATGTCAACTTCATGCTGGCTGCTTATTACGCCTTTGAGGACGTGAAGATGCTTCACTCCAACAAAGACAAATTGCACCTCTATGAAAGGACACGGGACCTAGCTCCGGGCAACGCGGCTCCCTCGGGGCTCCCCCGGGCCCCTCCTGCCCTCTGGGTTGCACTGCTGTGTTTGAGTCAGTGTTGGCTGGGTTTGTTATAGAGGTTTGCTCCCTCACACTGTGGGGAAAGGGGAGCAGGAGGGGATGAGGGACAAGACAGCAGCGCTGGACGAGGAGAGTTTGGATAGGGGATCCGGTGAGGAGCAAAAGGATCGTCCTCAGATCTCAGCCCCTCTCTCCAGCACCTGGTCCTCCCCAGTTCTTGTGCAGGAGGAACGTGATGCTTCCGGGACCAGTCGGGAGATTTTGCTGGACTGCACCTCGAGTAGTCCTTCCTCACCTCCCATCATCCTCATCCTCCTCCTCCCTGTAGTGAGGGTGCTGGGGAACCCCACCTCCTTGCACGGCACCCCTATGGTCCCGAGAATGCTCGTGGTGACTGTGATGTTGGAATGTGTGAACGTGGCTTTGTGTTAGGGAGCCGTGAGCATGACGGGGCTGGGCTCCGTTTTTTTGGGCTGTGCACATTCACACAGCCCCATCGCTGCAGGAGGCGATGCAAAAGCAGCAGGTAGGGGCTGAAACGGTGGGGCTAGCCACAGAGAAGAACAAGGCACCTTCTGGGTAGAAGGAGGACATGTTCCTCAAGCTTTGGCTTGTGTTCTCTGTGGTTCAAAGGGCATCTCCAATTTTAGCCACTTCTTTCAGCTGATTCACTCCATAGTTCTATTTCTGGCTCCCTTGTCTCTGCCCAGACCCACTGAGGACTCTTGATTGCGACAGGAGAAACCTGGCCAGTATTCAAGTGATTTCTTTAACTTCTGCCTGGCGACGGATGAGCTCCTTGCGCCATTTACTCCCCTAAAACTGGCAGTGGGGAGGCTGCTCAGTGGGAGACCCCCTCCATGCCCCCTCAAGCCCCACAACCCCTTGCCTGCCCGCGGATCAGCCAGGTCGTGGAGCAGGAACGTCCCTCTCTTGTTTGTTTGCTGCTAGGTCTCTGCTCTGCTCCTCGTCCTGGGGCCGTGACTCACAACCCCATTGCAGACCCGTTGCACCTTAAGCCCTTCTGGGCTTGACTCTGGAATGGGGCAATGTTAGAAATCCAGCCAGGAGACAGGATGCAGCAGAGGACCCCCCACCCCAACAACCCCCAAATATCTGTTCCCTGCCTCAAAATCGTTGATAATCTCCCTTCCCCACCACGTTGTGCTGCCCAACCTCTTCCTCTTCATGTTCCTCTGTGGTTCACCTCATTGCTCACTGAACAAACAGCGAGACCACCTTTGGTCTGCATCTTGGAGACCTCTTTATGAATTTCCCCTCCTTTCCTCAGGGGGAATTTCCCAGAACTCAACCCCAAAATGTGTCACCCTTGGGGGAACCTCCTGCTCAAGGGAGGTCTCTGGGCATGACGAGACAAGCTAGCACCAAAAGAGGTGGGAATAGGCTACATTTGGCAGTCTGAACTGGTGCCAAGAGGCAGCCTGGTGTAAATACTCAATGTGACTATTCATTGTGTCCTAACAGCTCTAGAGCTCCATTTGTAAAGCAGCAGAGAAATGCAAAATTGTGTCAATGGATGTAATTTATATTGTCTCTTTAATATATAGAGCCCTGGCATTGATCTCGTGTGACTGTACAGATGAAGAGATGTAATTGGTTTTTAAGTGTTTAAGGAAAGAAAAGAAACAAACATACAAACAAAACAAAAACAAAAAAAAAAAAAAAGATGTGTTTACTACTTTGCTCCTTGCTTTGTTTGCTGGTGCCCCAGGTATTCTGTTTAGGCAGATTTTAAAATAAGGATATCACAGTTTGGCAGCACTGAGGAGACCAACCACTGGACCCCACGGCATGGGACAGTTCAGCTTCCCGAAGCACTAATTGCTCAGCCAGGCTGATTTGGACTTTTTGTTTCCCATATTAAAGAAAAATCCAAATATTTGTCTCTTGAAATTCAAAACCCAAGTTTTGAAAGCCTAAATTTCTCACTGGCTATGGGGAAACACTTGTTTCTTGCCATATTACCCCATAGATAACAGCTACTGTGCAAAGCATCCCCTCTGAAGACATGCTGCTTCGCAAACAGCATCTAAGCTGGCCAAGCCACAGCATGCCAATAAGGCCATCCTTCCCATAAAACCTCCCTTTCCTATAAAGCAATCACCCTCTTACACATTTGCTGTGGCTCGGGGGTAATTTAAAGCCAAGGAAATTATATTTGATTACCACATGGCTCAGTCCCACTGTCCAGGTGAGCGCTCCAGTGGTGGTCAGCTGTCGTAGGGTGGTTGGGGTATCCCTATTTTAGAAGCAAACAGTGAAGCACTTTATTTTGGTTGTGTTTGACCCAGTTCTGGTTAAAGGTGAAGTGTGGCCAAGAAAGACCCGATACTTGGAAACAAAAGAAATACCTAGGTAAAGGGGGGACATTATGAGAATGTCCCCCGCCTCCTCCCTGCGTTCAGACCCACGGGAGTGTCACCACGTGTATATACTGTAAATTATTTATTGAGAGAAATGCAAGTAAAGTTTGAGGTTTTTTTGACAATAAATTAGTGGGTCTCGTTTTGTTCCCGGTGTGTTGTATGGTGCTGTACACCACTCGCTGCAATTGCTATCCGATTTCTGCATTCCCTCTGAAGCAGCTTGCTTCAGTCCAAAGACACTTTGACAGCTCATCTCAGGTCCAAAATCTCTCATAATTTTGCTCTGGGGTTTTATTTATTTACAGCCAAATGAGAAAAGGGGATGGTGCGGAACAACTATAGCTAATAAACCATCTGAGCCTGCCTCTCTGAGCAATGGAAGGAGCCAAGCCAAGCAGGGTGCCATGGCCCTGCTCCTCCCTCACACATCGCTCTTGGCTCCAGTCGGGTTTGTTAGTGCCCTCTGATGAGGGAAACCAAAACTGCACTTCTCTGGTTCATTTTCCTCTTTGAAAAGCTGACCTGCCGCCTGATCCAACAGCAGGAGCTGGGAGGCTGCGAAAGCCGGGTGGGACATGGGCACGGGCTGAAGGTATGCACTATTTGGGTAAATTCACACAAAGACATCAAGCACCAGAGATCTGAGAGAGAAACACAACCTTGCTCTCTGTCAGAGCCCTGAGCAGCTGGCAGGGGTTGGAAAGGGCATGGGAGGCAAACCCACCCGCTCAGCCACCACTTGCAGCAGCTCCCAAGAGCTCAGCAGGTGGGACAAGGGGTCGGTGCCCACCAAGTGGCCGGGATGCTCCCATCCTTGCTGCTCCTGTGTGGCGCTGAAGCTTCCCCATGAGAGGAGCAGCAGCAGGAGGCACACGCCGTGCAGGGACACCACGCACAGGTGCAGCAGTGACCCTGCCAAGGGTTCCTACTGGCTCTAGGTGAAGCTTGCAGGCTGAAGCTCTGCAGTCAGGGAGGACACAGCCATAATCCCTGTGGGCAGCTCCTTGGAGCTCCAGATTGGGGCTGGGGCCATTCCTAGAGGAGGGTCGTGCCAGCTCAGCTCCAGGCCCATCCCCTCCTACTCTTCTCCCATCCAAAGCACAGCATCTCATAGGGAAAAGCTGCTAAATTCCCACAGCCTGCTGTCTCAGGCATGGTGTCAAGCCCTGTTTTGGCTGTGTCTGCCCATCCCCAGGCCCCAGGCCGGAGTTTCGGCTGCTCCGAGCTTCACGTCCCGCTGCTGGGGGCGAGCAGCCCACCACGGCCACCCACGGGCCTGGCAGCCCTTCGCACGCAGGTGGCTGCGAGGAACCACAAGCACAAATATTGTCAGCGAAATATGGCTTTTCTCTGGGAACCGGCTGCCCTCTAGAGGGTCCGCTCTGGCATGGCGTGAAGCAAAGCCGGGGCCTTCCCGGCCTCCCTGCCGCCATGAGGCAGGGCTGGGGGTCCTGCTCCCACAGCGGCGCGATGGCTTCGCTGGCCACCCTGGGCGATGGGTCCCTTTGCCAAAAAAAGCCAAGCGAGCTGGCAGGAGGCTAAAAACCAAGTTTTAGCTTGCATCATGCAGACACAGCCCAGCCCCAGCCCTGTCCTGCCCAGCACCCTGGGATAGCCAAGGTCTGTGTTCTCATGGAGGAGGTGCTCCTGTGGGACCAGCTGTAGGACTTGGTGACCCGTGTGGGTGTCCCTTCTAATTCGGGATATTTTATTATCAGACCTGCCTGACTAGGAAATACAGGGGGTTGTATCATAACAAAGGATCATTTCTCCTTCAGCTTGCACAGGCACTCGTGATTTAAGTGTTCACAGCACGGTGCTGATGTCCCCAGCATACAAGTGCCACATGCATGCCCCCCATGCCCATATCCTTACCTGCCCCATTGCTCTGGCTTGCCAGGCCCATGGCTTCTCCACCTTTCCCATGGGCACCCCTGCGTAAGAGATGAGTCAACGCTGAATTAAAAAGATCCCTGTCTCAGGTGCACTCATACCGCTGTGCTCCAGGCAGGGACACCAGGACCAGCACCCCACAGCCCCCACACCAGGGCCTCCCCCCCACCGAGCCCCCTGTCGCTGCCACAGCTGACAGCCCTCACTCTTTCCATTTGGAAACCCATTTTTCAGGGGCATATAACTCAGCTGTGAAATTTCACTCCCGGCGAAAACTTGGCTCGGTTCAGCAGCAGAGAGGCTGGAGAGGGCTGGACGTCGTGGCTACAGGTGTGAAAAGCAAAAGCCCTTTTTACAATGAGCTCTTATAACTCGGGAGAAATGGCTTCAATCCCTGCACTGTGCCTTGCCAGGGGCCAGGTTATGTGTGGGCTCAGAATGAACGGGTGAAGGGGGGAAAATCAAATCCAGCAGCCTGCGGGATGCCATTGCAACCCACCTGGGGAGAGGTGCATCCTGCCCAGGAGGTGTGGGGAGGGAGCAGAGAGCTCCACCAATACACTAGGAACAAGGAAAAGGGAATTCTCCCAAGAAAGGGTCAAAAAGAAGCTCACACATCCAAAGAGATCTAGAAGAGTTGGAGGCTGGATGCACACCGCTACCATCCGGGGTGGAAATCAGTGAGGAAATGCTCAGTTTTTCCTGATCAGGTGGAAATTCCCATCCGAAGCAGGTTCCAAGTCTGGATCAGCCCTCTATCACCGCAGACTGCAAAATTATGTAAAACAGCTGAGAAGAACATGCTTATTCCTGCACGGTGAAAATACCCATCCTGGCATGCCCAGGGCTTGCAGGAAAGGGCCCCACGATCCTGTGACAACCCCGGTTTTCGGCACCCACCCCACCATAGGCAGGGGCTGCAGGACAATCCCCAGACACACCACACTGGCACGGTTCTGAAAATCTCAGGAACACTTTTTAATATACAAGAATCAAAAGTACAGCAGTTTTACAATGTAGGAAAATTTAATACATACTATATAAACAACATATTTACATCAGAAATCACTAGGACAGTGGCATTTTTTTTCACAAATATAAATTAATATTAATTACTGTTTTTTTAGTCAACAGGTTTAAAAGTCCACATTTTTACAGTAAGAGTCCTTCTCTCCCCAGCGGGGAAGTGGAGGTCGGGAGGAAATGAGTGAAAGCAGAATAGTATTTGTGTGTGGATCACTTAAACTGTTCACGTAAGGGCTTCAGAGAGCTGTTAAGTACCCACCCTGCTTGGGCACTGCATCACCTGTCTGCAGCAGGTTTTGGTCTGCAGGATTTCCATCATCTGAATTCAAAAGGTTACACCATTTCCAAGGGGTCAGGCTGAAAAATTCTTTTAAACAAAGAAAGAAACAAAAAACCCACAGCATTTTGCTACTTTCTCCTGCAAAGAGGCTAGAGGGAACCCCGCAGCTGGCTCAGAAGGAAGAGCTGTACCAGGTGCTGACACAGACACTGCAGTAACATTTTTGGCTGTGGACCTGTCCCCTCCGATCCCATTCATACCCAAGTGACTATGTCAGGTTATGGTCCCTATTTTGATGGGACATAAAATGTGCACGCGTGCGTGTGCTTGGGGAGGACTTTCCCCCAAATCGAGTTCTCCAGCTTTATTAAAGTCCAACCCAGTGAAGAACCCCCCTGCCTTGTGAGCAAACCAATCTAGGTGACTGTTCAGTATCAGGCCAATGTGACAGTGGGGACCACTTTTGCTGAATATAGACAAAGTTTTCACTGTTGCACTGGTTTCAAGAAGGAAACCCCAAACCACCTCACCCCTGTAACACAGGACGAGCAGAACACCTCACGTATGGACACAGAAAACGCCTCCCATTGGGGTTTGGCTTTCCTGCACCAACCATAACACTGGTCTGGCCAGTATTGCCTCTTGCTACGACTTGTATGGCACAAACTTTCCATCACGATAGCACCACGTTGTGAACGAAAAGAGCAATTTCTCTTCGCCCCTCTGAGGTTTCTTCCATTTTCACATTAAACGCTAATACCTCTGAAAAGAAAGGACCTCTTTGTTGAATACCACAGCAAGCGCGCCTGCAATCACAGCTCGGTGAAACACGCGGCGTTAACACGCTATCTCAACACCTCCTTCCCCCCGCCAGCCCCACGGGCCCTGTGGAAGACTTGCCTTCACCACCTCCTGTGCAGATGAGCACAAGTGTAACACTTACTCGGGGCAGCACAGTGCTGCCCATGCTGGTTCTCCCTCTACAGAAGCAAAACTGCTTCTGGGGAGTTTGGTGAAGTCTGGCAAAAGAAGAATAAAATACAGGCTCTGGTGTCCCAGAGCCATGACTTGATGTCTCTATATCCACGCTGAGCTTGGCCCCAAGAGGCCTGGTGCTTGCCCAGCACAGGGTTGTGGCTCCTGCTAAAGCATCACGGTGGTGCTGGGCGCTGTTCCGAAGGCGCAGTGGGACACAGCAGCGGGCTCCGAGCAGGGTGTGCACGCCGTGACTTCAAGGGACCCGACTCCTTCGGCTCCGGGCAGAGGGGAGAGGCAGGGGATTAGTGTCAATTTGTGTGCGCCTTCCAAAGCTGGTTGGAGCGGGGAAGCCAGCCCTCAACACCCCTCAGTCTTTCAGGAAAAGGACATCACAGCTTATTAGGGTCATATACTGGCATCTTAACAGGATCCCCAGCTTCTGCCCCCCACCAAGAAGAGCAGTCGGGAACAGCCTGATCTTTAATACTGAGCTCCAGGAGATGACGCATCCCCAGACACTGTGCTCTGGGCAGCCCGGCTGTTGGGAGAGCTTTGTAGTCTGCAGGGACGCGACTCTACTACCCAAGACCTCGAACCTAAAAAGAAATCACCCACTCGACTTCTGGCCAGCAACCTGTGCATAACCACTCACACCACACCACCAGCCGGGCACTGTTCTGCATCAGATGCAGTGACTCGAACACTTGGAGGAATGTTTGCTCTGAAGCCCACCGAGCTGGGCTGCAAACCCCTCTTCTCCCTCTGCTACGCTGGGCTTCTAAGATGTGCTCCAGGGATTTTTAAGTACCTAGTGCTGAATTCCTCATTTTCTCCCTGCTCACTTAAGTGCTAAGCTCCCGGGTACGTTTCCGATTCAGACAGACAGCAGTAGCAGTGCTGTTACTTTCAGCAATTCAGAGCTACTGCTGAACGGTGGCAGGAAGACGACAGGTGACAATTCCCTGGACAGAGACCAGTCTCTGGATTCCCATTTAACTCTGCTCTACCACCCCTTACCTTTCAGCTGTAGTACAGGTTTGTGATCACTGTTTTGTGAAGCACAGAGAGAAATGCCCAGAAACCAGAGAACTTCAGTGGCAGGGAGAGTAGGAGCTTCAAGGTCCCCAGATGCCCAGAGCCATCTTTTGTCCTGGTACCTTGCAGCTCCCAGCTAGCATCTGTGTTAATGCCTGGACATCCAAGCCGCCCATGTCAGAAGAGAAGAAGAGTTTTGTTATGAATTCCTGAGCCCTGTCCACTGGCAAATACTGCTCTCACCCCATTCTCTTTCCTAGTCATTAGAAGTGAACTTAGCTTTTGCTAAGGAAGTCTGTCTTTCTTCACATATCCCAAAGACTCCCAGAGTCAAGACTTGACAGTTCCAGCCCTGGATCCCCCACCCCTCGTCTGCTGCAGGGGACGCAATGGCAGTCAGAGCAGTTTCTTGAAATGGTTAAAGACATGAGAAATGACAATGTGGCCAGAAAAGTGATGGATTGTCACCAGCAAGGCTCCTACTCCTTTGGAGTCACTCTGAAGTGACACTGAGCCCCTCTTTCAACCAAGCCCTGTGACAGCGACAGCTTGGCTGCTGAGGGACCCTCCTGGAATATGTCCTCCCAGTGGCCTGTGCTGGTTACACACAAAGCCCAGCCCAACCAGTTTATCCCCAATCCCAAAGCAGCATCTGTCATGTAACATCAAGTCAGCGCAGGCACACGGCCTTCCGCACAATCCTAAGCAGCAGCAATCCGCCTTCTTGGTTTTGGGGAAACACTGGGGTTGGGGAAAACTCCCTTGCGCCCATCAGACTGGGGGAAACAAAACCAAAGCAAAGAATGAGGCAGTAAGTCTGGTTCCAACGTTCAATGGGAGAAAGGGGGGAAAGGAAATGGGAATCCAGAACAGAACTGAGAGCGAGGGAGAGTCTTCCACCTGCTCCCCCAAAATCCTCCTTGACCCAGCAAAGATGATAGCAGCATGTTCCGAGCTTCTGGCTGTTGCATCAGACCAAGTATTTTCAAGACGAGAGCTTCCCCCCCTCGGTCACTTTATGTTTTCCGAATGTTCCAGTTATAATCTGGATTGTTTTTCTGTTCTAACGACCTATCCAGAGGTGACCTGTGATCGAGGGGCGACTTGGAGTCGTGAGGAGATTTCTGAGAGGGGGGCGAGCGAGGGTCCGACACCGTGGGGTGAGGTGGAGGGAGAGGCTGTTTGTAATCTCCCGATTTGTCTGTGTGGAAGGACCGGTAGTGGTCCGAAGGTCCTTGGCCATGGTATCCCATGGGTGGCCTGTGATCAGACATCCGTCGGAAATCCTGCTGGTGGTAATTCTGAGGCCTGAACTCATCGGATCGTCGGCGCTTGGAGTCGTGGTGGTGCCTGCCGAGAGAAAATGGACGGACATGAGGGAACAGATGGATTGGATGGACAGAGATCAGCTCCCCATGGAAAGCCTGTCCACCACCGCTGGGTGTATCGATGTGAACTCCTCCCACCCTCCCCGAGAGGAACAAGAATTACCTGTCATAATAATCTCGGTGGCCTCTGTGGTCTCGGTCACTGTTGTACTGTTCATAGGGCCTCTTGCGGGAGAGGTTATTTGGTCTGTAGTTCCCAGAGCTTCGGTGGGGGTCTCCACGAGATCGCCGGTCCCCGTAGTGGTGGTCCTTGTACCAGTGCTGCTCGTATTGGTGGTGCCGTTCCCCTCCCCACACCTGGTTGCTGTTGCCGCCGTAGTTGAACTTTCGATCTCTCTGCCAGTCTCCCCTGTCTGCAACGAGGAAAGCATTAATTAAGTGTCATTTATACTTTAGATTAAGCACATTATTTCTGTGTTGAATTCTCAGAGAAATTATAACTATTACCATTGGAACTTTCTCCTCCCTAAGATACATGGACCTCATTTTCTTCTTTTAATTCCTTTACCATTATTCTGTCAAATCTTTCTCTGTCCAATTCTTAAACTTTTGACCTCTCCATCATCACATTTTCTAGTCTAGCAATATACAGTGAAAAAATGTGTTCCACCTCCCCACCTTCAAGCCTGACCAGCCACAAATCCTGGAATTACTTGTGTCCAGCAGCAAACAGCCCGTAGGTTAAGCGGGATGCTTTCTTCTGGTTCCCCAGGGCTCACCTGTGTTGCTGAAATGCCTCTTGTTGGGATGGCCGTAGTTGTCACGGGGGTGCCCATGCATCTGCTGTGGGGTGTGGGAGGGGGGCAGGTGGAGCTTCTGGGAATGGGGATTGTGAGGCACGTGGGACTGGGACATCACAGAATCACGGCTGGAGCCTGAAGGCTCGGGGCGGAACGGCTTCTTCATGCTGGACATGTCCTCCTTCTTCTTCTGCTCCTGCAAGGGGAAGAGAGGGTTACCGCTCAGCTGCTCTTCCACCAGAAGACTCAGACTAGGTGAGCAGTGGCCCAATCTGTCAGGCTCTGGGTTGGTCTGGAGATTCCCCACGTTGTGGGCCCCCTCCTCATCCTGAGGGCTTTGTCAATCAGCTGTGCCCAAGCGTGGGCAAGTGCAACAAATTTTAAAGAGAGCAACCAAACGAGAGGGTAAGGCACTTGAGATCTCACCTCCTCTTCCTGCGATCTTTTCTTATGAGCCATCTTGTAGAGTTTGTGCAGTTTTCTGGCATCAAATTCTGTGAACTTTGACACAAATATCCATAGGTTCCTGGAAGGACATAAACTTTTCCTGTTAGTTGCTACATGAGCTGTTCAACTGCCATCTGCTTTCAAACCAACATTAAATCACTTCTACCCTCCCTGGAAAACAGTCTCATTCCAGCTCAGGACAGGGTGTTTCAGGAGAGTTGGAACCAAGCCCTTTGAAGAAAAATAAAGGATTTTGCACTGGTTTCTCTAAACTAACTCTTAAATGAAAGAGCACAACTTGCAGACAAAACCCTCACCTGAGCCTGGCCAAGGACCGAGTGAGCTACAAAACATGAGATTTCTCTTTTAAAAGCATGTTAAATAAGAGGTGTCATTCACATAAAACACAGCAGCCTCCAACTGTCATTTTTAGATATCACAGATCAGTCAGACAAAACAGAAGGATCCCTCACCTCCTCCATAGCTTGATAAGATCCTGGTCAGTGTAGGCTTTAAGGCACTCAGAGATGCGGTCCCCGATTTTTAGGAGGCAGTTGCGTGTGTGCTCCAGCTGTTCTTGAACCGTCAGTCCCTTATCAGGCTTATCTAGTTGCTTCAGAGCTTTTTTCACCGGTCTCATCCTTTCCTTGCACTTGTAAAAGCAACAGAAAGCAGAAAGTGATTCACTTGGCACAGTGCTCTGCACTGCTCCCTTGTTAATCAGACAGAGCTGAAAGAAGTTTAATAGCATGAGATATTAGCTTTATCTGGCCATTAGGCAAGGAGGAATCAGCTATGAAAACAGCAATTTGTTAGACATGCTGCAGAAAATAATCGGGAAAAGATGAGTCTCTCCATCTCCGCTGTCCCCCAGCCTTTTGGAGGCAAAGGATTCGGTTTGCAAACAGTAAACGCACACAGGCTGCTCTTGCACTGAGTCTAGGGCAGGCAGGGAAGCAAAACCAAGCATCAATGTGCTAAACGAACAGCCCCAGCTGAATGAGTGCTCTCAGGAGCCTCCCTGCCCACCCCTGTGTGTGTTCACTTCCATCTATTGCTTTTACTGGGAGATGTAAGATGAAAGCACCTCCTTTTTCTGCTGCGTGCATCAGCACTTTGCACAGACAGTAAATCAGACAGGTTTCTACTGCCTGACTGGACCTTCTGTGCACCGTGGAGGGAAAATAAAATAAAACAAACAAATAAAGATAACACAGGACCTACAGGGGATACACACATTTGAAATTACAGAACTGTTTTTTTAAATATGATATTTCAGCATTACCCTATGCAATCACGCGAAGGAGCATCTGCCATGACAACTTTCACTAAAAGGCTATTTTTACAACAAGCCTTGCAGGCACGTTTGCTGCGAGAGCGTTTACACAGCTAGGGAAATGCTCACAGCTCAGACAACTCCGCACCAACTACACCATACAAGGTCACCCTCAAAACCCTCCTGTATTTTGCTGCGTAGAAGCTCCAGTGGCTCCTTGGCTCCTATGGCAGAGAGACTGCCACATAAGGCTGCAAGATCATCTGTAACCTGGGGCTGTCAAACGAGTAGTGGCAACTTGTCAGCTGAAGAAGAGAGCCCTTCTGCATGCTTTTGTTGACGTGGTGCCCTCCTCTGCCCTGGCTGGCATCCCCTGGCAGAGACAGGGGACAAATGTGTACGCAAACAGCAAGCTGAATGTTGAAGAGAGCTATCTGAACCCTTTAGCCATGCAATTGCGTGGTGAGAATTGGGAGTTGAAGAGCTTTGAAATTTCCTCCAGCTGATGTGCTATGTACAGCAGCCAGCTGGTGGACAACTGGTCCAGCTGGTGGGCAGGTGGACAGCTCCAGGTCAGGGTTGTTCTGCCATGCTGTGCAACCAGCAAGACGAAATTGCTGTCGGACACTACAAAGAGGTTCTCTCCCTGCCAAAGGATCAGTGCTGTGCACACACCTTGACACCTAAAACACATCCTTGGATAAAGCACAAACAAACCCTGGCTGCTTTAGTGGGGGTCTCTGCCACTGCCATCCCATCTCCCAAGGAAAATACTCACTATGCTGAATGTTTCTTGGTCCAGATCGTCGTCCTCATCTTCTCCAATGGGGATTGGTTCACTCCCCGCTGTAATGTGGACAGGACCTTGTGATCTCTTCCCTTTACTTCCAGATTTGGCTTCACCACCTTTAGGCTTTACAAGGAGAAATTACACACATCACATGATGAGCCAGACTGACAGATCCCCAGTGATCCAACTAACAACCTCCACACTATTGATACTGGCAGTTATTAAACCCTGGGCACCGCTCCTACAACTTTCCTCCCAAGATCTCAAACTGTTTTGCTGTAATGCCTCTGTTTAGCTTTATGTCATCCCTGAGGGAGCAGAGGGAAGTCAGAGCCAACGTTTTGGACATGGTTATACTCATGGAGAGAAAAAACAGCACTGAAGACTTGGAAGAGAGGTTAAGCTAAAGAATACAAGCCCCTTGCAGAGGACAGAGCTCAGAGAAGTCTCATGTCTATGAAAACCTGCAACTTCATGAAATTCAGGAGGGCTGGAAAAGGAATAAGGTCTCGCCCCACAGTGCTTCGTTGACATCTCTTCACACAGGCCCTTTAACGAATCATAGGACTTACAGCTTGCCCTTCTGCTCAGAGACTTTCCTATCTCTTTAACTGCTCCTGAAAATACTTCTTACCTTCTCTTTCTTGTCTTTTGTCTTCTTCTTCTCTTTATCACTTTCCTTTTCTTTCTTAGTGCTTGTCTGTTTTTCTTTGTTCTCTTTGTTCTCTTTCTTCTTCTGTTTCTTTTTCACTGGGCTCTTTTCCAAGCCATCCTCCTAGAAAATCAGTCACACCACAGTCAAAGCTGGAGTCCCTCAGCTCACATACATGCTCTTCCCCAAAACATGCATCCTTGAAAAGCAATCGTTTGTTGAGGCTCATCCAAATTTGCCCTCACACCTCTTTAACCAGACAGCAAGACTGGCACTGCAGTCCACCCAACTGAACAAAAGGGCATAAAACTTATACAAGCCCCAGTCTGTAACTAACTGGCAAACTGCAGATAAGC
This sequence comes from Aythya fuligula, assembly GCF_009819795.1. Classification (NCBI taxonomy): domain Eukaryota; kingdom Metazoa; phylum Chordata; class Aves; order Anseriformes; family Anatidae; genus Aythya; species Aythya fuligula. The sequence continues at coordinate 15,590,593 of NC_045569.1, read as the reverse complement.
ACCGCTTTCCTCTGCCAGTTGTGCTGGAGAACGCTCAGTCCATAAGGTAGATACTGATCAGAACACGAACAAAAAGCTTCAGACTACAAGCCAAACCACTCAGTGACAGGCGGCTTTCTAAGCAACAGCATGACCTTGGTAGACTCCAGCTTCACCACTGGCTGATGTACTGAAAAGGAGAGGGAAACAATTCTTCTTTCTCTCCTTTATAAGGGCAACGGGCTTTGTCCTGAGACAACCCTTCCTCCAAGTCAGTGTGTGGATGTGTGTGGCCATTCTAGCATCCTCCCAAAACATTTATGGCACTAACCTAGAAGAGTGGGTGGGAAAGGTCCTTCCTTCACCCCCACAGGTGTATATATGTTTTTGTAAGTTTGCCAGTCTCCGGTGGGAACGCATTCTGTAGCTCCCCTTAACTCCACAGGGCATTCGCCAGCAGGGTGCTTCTCAAGTTGAGCCTCTGTAGTAGCAATATAGCTCAAGGAAACCTGGAAAAGGTGCTCTCCACCTTGACTCACCTTGACTTCACCCTCTTCTGACTGGTTGTCTGAGTGCCGAGGAGAGGAGAGTTCGTTCCCATGCTCATCCTTGACTTTGGGAGCCTTGTTCTCTTTCTTTACTCGTGGTTTCCTCTTCTTTAGCTTGCCCTGGAGAAAAGACAGGACAAGTCAGAGCAAGCAAATCACTACAGCTGCTTGCTCGAGGCATCCCCCTTCTGAACATCTCGCAACCAGCTGCAGGTCCTGCAGGGTGCCAGGAAACCTGAAGAGCTGCAGGAAAGCCTGCTGGGCCCCATATGAAATTAGGTAATCAAATTGCAGCCAGCTAGAGGGATTGCCTGTGAGATTTGAGAGGTCAAGGGGGCATCTCAAGCATCTACAGACTGGTGCACACAGAACAATGACAATGAGGTGACAGGGCCAAAGCTCCCTGACTCCCCCTGTCACCACATATGTCATGGATATTTAACAGAGCACATCATGGCGCAACTCCCAGGTGGGAGAAAAGGAAGGCCAAATATATTTTAAGACAATTTATTCCAAGTTAATTTATGTCCTGTCTGAATAGCTTGAAGCACTTCTGGCTGGGAATTGAGGGAGTTTTCACCACCCAGTCTTGTCTATTCCATCTTTTTTTTTTTAAAAAAAAAAAAAAACTTTCCTAAATTGCAAGCAGCATCCACTTCTCAGAAACTGCTTAAAGAAAAGGGCACTATGTCCCCTGCTTTCCCTCAGTGGTTCGCACACTCAGCTTGCACAGCCTTTTTGTAAGTGACCAAGTTGAAAATTTAACATGGGAATAGAGTCATACTGAAGACCTTCAGCAAGTGTAATAATTAATAACTTGTCCCCCATCGATTATCATTTCAGTATCACAGTGCAATCAGACAACAGACAAGCCCACAATCTCTCATGTAGAAGACACTCAGTGACCTGGCATCACAGCCTGTCTCACCTCCCACCACCAACCAACCACTCGTCCTGAAAACCCCAGAATCAACAGCCTCATCTCACCTCTTCCCCATCTTTCATGTTTTCTTTCTTGTCCAGATCCTTCTTCAGCAGTTTCAGTAGATAATCAACTCGGGTCTGGAGCTGTTTTCCCTGAGGTTTCTTATCTGTCTCAACAGGTAGGATCTTTGATAAAGAAGAAAAAAAAATACACCCACATGCACCTATCAAACCTTGGTAAAAGAGATACACTATCAGCAGTCCCTCCAGATCCAGCAAATGCTTGGAGATGCTGCACCTCCAGGAAGGTTCTAGCATTTCTTCCAACCTGTGCACCCACACAGACTCTCCCTGCCTAGCCATAAGCAAAGATCCAAGCCAGAATCCCTCCCCCTTGGCCTTTTGCAGGTAAAAGGACCACAGCTCTCTAGATTCTCTACAAACTTTTTTAGATTAGGGGGAGGAGGGAAGGAGCAAAATATATTTGGGACCTTGCATTGCAACATTGAGTCCATTCTCCTCGATGCACCAGATTTGCTTGTGACAGCCTTGTCACAGCAGCCTTGTGCCCTCTGGTAGCTTGAGACATTGGTACGGCAATGGTAGAGAAGAATTTTTATTGGAAAACGAGGCTGCAAGGTACCACTTTGTGGAGGAAGCACAGCAGCTCGCCAGCTAAGGTTACCTTTTCATTTCATTGGAACTTGGGTGGCGTGTCTCAGGCAGTGAGAAAATTGCCTTTCTGAACTTCACGTAGGAGGGCTCCCAACCACAGTCTGATCTTTGCTAAAAGCACTCGGGGGGATGTCATGGGAATGCAGCATATTGGCAGCCAAGCAGATGTACAGTCCCAGTGTTCCTCAGCCTGATGCTGCAGTCCACCCTCCTTCCACTGTGCTGACACAATGGATAGCGGCTTATTTTTAACCTGGATCATTTCAGCATGGCCCCCATAAACAGCTCTTATGGGAATGACTGAGGAACAGAGGAACTAAATGGAGGCTTTCCAGCTGGCTTTGCTGCCAGAGCCAGTCATGTAACCATACCCTCAAAGCTAACACAGACCGGTCTTGACATAAGCAGCGTCAAATCTGTGAAAAATTATTTCCACACAGAACTCAAGCTCAGCTTCTTGTGAGATGCTCAAGGAAATATCAAGTCACGATTATGCAATGCAGCCTCTATACCGTGCATGTAACCACATATGTCAGCATTACTGTTTTCTTCCTGCAGCACTTCAGTGTGGTGCATATGGTACCGTTCAGAGAAAATTTACTGCCAATCAAACAAGACAACTCTGCTTTCCATCAAGCATGCAGCATTCCGCAGAGGTCAGTGTTTTCCTCATTATTATTTATTATTATTTTTGGAGTGGTTACAAACATAAACATCTGTTTCTGGAGCAAATCAAACATGTTCTCTATGAAGACCATAATGGACCCAATGCAAGCAACATGCAAAGCAACCTACCTTATCAGATAACTTCAATTCCGGATCTGTTTTAATTAGTTCCCAGTTTCCATAACCATGCTCGTAAATTCCCACTAACAAGCGAGAATCCTCCTCCACTCCCCAGTCTACATCAAAATGGGCAGCTTTGACACGGCACGTCAGGCGGTACCTGAAGGCATTTCAAACATGAGCTACTTTTAATGCTGCGGGGAGGTAAAGCAAATCCACATATCTAGGCTAGTTTCTTTCGACCACAAAATCCAAATTCCCTGAGCCTCTTTCTGCCACTGCCTGCTTGACTATTCAAACTCACTTCTTTCTTTCCTCTGGGTCTGCGGGGATGGATTTGTGCAGCATTTCAAACTCCTCTTCATGCTGGATGATGGATTTCACGTTGACTTGGACACCAGAGATCTTGATAGTAGGACCTCTTCTTTTCCCAGGTCCTTTCCCTGCTCAATAATAAAACACAGCAGCTAAGAGAACTCTTACAGAAAGAATGTTTATGTAAAGAAAAAAAATGTGAGACATACAGAGATCAACACCTTGCTCCAGATTCCTAAGGCCATCTGCTGAGGTAGGCCCCCAAAATTAGTTAACTTTCACTAATTGACTTAGATCTGCAACCCAAACACCTCCCAGTATCATCATGATCTTAAAAATACATCTAAGTACACTGAAGCAGTTGCTTCAGTAGTTCTGTTCACCTAGAGCAGGCAGAAGTACCTGCTTCAAGTGTCAGTGGCACAGAACAGCCACACATCGAGTGTGACACCAGCTCCAGACCCGGCTCCACCATGGAACACACACCACACGTTTGATTCCCACTCCCTGAAGCCGTTAAAATACGATCCTTCTGCATTGGGACCCAGCATTAAATAAGCTGATGACTTCAGCTTCTCCCCAGGAAAACTGACATTCAGCAGAAGCTAACAGACCCAAATGGCACTTGCCAGGTCAAGCAGAAGGTTCATGGATTTCTCTCTGCTGGTAAAAGCTGCCTGGCAGAGATGGGATGATTTCAGACCATGCTTATTTTTCTTGCCTTTGCAATGTGGCACACCACCGTCCAGCAAGGGAGTGCCTTGCTTTCATCAGCTCCACAAAGCACCACCAAAACCATTATAACAGCAGCAAACGACCCTCTTACCTTCACTTGGATTTTCTTTCAGCTGCTCCTCGTATTCTTGCATTGCTGACACACAGCTGTTGTGGATGAGCTCCCCTAACCGCTTCAGGTCAGCTACAGACTTATCCACCAGCTCCGCATCCCGGGCGATGCACTCCAGCCTGGGAAAAGGGGAAAAAAAATTGTAAGTTTTGTATCTGATGCAGCATTTCTCCTCCTGGTCATTCTCTGAGCAATTGTTTCACAGCTTTCAATCGTCAACGAGCACTGTGTATGTGCAGAGCTGATGCAGGAAACAGTTTTAGTCTTTTTTTAGGCCTGACAACTGCACCACAGTGCAGATGCAGTATAACTGGCCCAATCCTTTGGATTTTTTAGTCTTAAAAAGGTGAGAACTGTCTATCTTGGGCACACCTGACTCTCCAGCGTGCTTTATGCCCTCCCAGTGCTGTCTTAGCGACATTCAGTGCTCAGGAGCTGCCATCTGCTGTCCCTCTTGCCTGGCTGAGGTTCGTAACACTAAGGCCCATATACAAGCCTTGTGTTTCCCAACCAAAGAGTACAGCCAGCTGAAAAAGCAGTCATTTCTCAGACAACAGGGAGTTGAGGGACTGTGTGGCAGTGTTTGGGTTGCAGAGCACATGACAGCAAACTTATCAGGACTGGTGCTGCGTGGGGAAGTTTTGTCAAACACTGACAGCAGCGGGTGCATGGCAGGGCTTACAAATACAACATTGCCCCCAGGATAACTCTCTGAAGCAAATCCAGGCTTAGACTTACCGTTCAAGAGGCAGTCCAAACTTCTTGTAAGCCTTGATAAACCTAAGCAAAAAAAAAGAAAAGAGGAACTAAAGTAACTGCCATAAAAATGGGTCCAATATCACACATACACTTGAATATATTAATTACAGCCTGCCGCATTATCAACTTCACATTCCACTCTGATTAGCTAAGCATCACTCAGGACTGGGAAGTTTCATCCATTAACCCTCACAAAGAGTTTTGTGACCTCGGCTGGAGAAGAACACGACGTTATTATGAATGTTGGATGTTTGACAGATGAGGGAAAAAAAAAAAGAGGAGAAACATAACCGTAAAGAAAAATTAGAAGAAAGCATTGGCTCACACCATATTGGTAATTATTAACTTCATTTTCCAAGGAGAAAAGAGGCATTAAATCAATGTCATTAGTAATTTCAAGCTCAGGCTATAAGTAACAACCTGTCACATAAGAGCCAAATGTAGTGCAATGCGTCACAGAGCCTAGCAGACAAGGATTGTTATTTATTTTTATTTCTTATTTTTTATTGTGAAAATCTCTGCCATTACTAACACACAACTTCAAGGCAAGAGTCAGACATCACTGCTGCAACTGAACAGGGCTTTGTGCTGGAGTAGACCCAGTGGCTTCAACTGCAGAATATTTTTAAATGAGTTAATTTTTTCCCTTCTCTTTTTCATCGTGCACTCTTTCAGCCTCTTTCTGCTACAGAACTTTAACCTAAATGGCTGCTATATTCACATTGCAACACCTCCTTCCTTCTCTATGGTTTTGGGGCTGGATATGGGGCAGCTACCACAATGCACCAAGTTTGACCATTTCCTATTTAAAAATGCATTTCTCAGAGACTGAGGCAAGGAAAACTCACAAACCCTTTTCCATCTTTGGCTGAACCTCTGGGCAGAGCCTTAAGACAAAAGCCTGAGGGAAAGGCTCAAAAATGAGAAGAAAATACAAGAAGAAAAGAATACTTTGGAATTCAGCCCCCAGCTGACCTCTGGAACACAGTGCAGAGAGGATATACTACTGCTCTGATTGACTGGACCACTGCTTCTCATGGGGTTATTTTGCCTTTAACTTCAACTTGAATTGTCAGGACTACAGACAGAAAAAAGACAGGAATGCCAGAGTTCTGGGCTTCTCCAGCTCCATCTCATGGCACATAAAATCTTACGTCTAATATGGAATTAGCTCAATCCACTCAGCCCTGCTGATCAGTTACAAGGATTAATTTTAGGAAGGTACCAGTTTCGCTGCAGATAAAGATAATCTAGCCTATTTTGGCCAGATGTGAATGTTAAAGTCAGCAGCAAACTGAATTATACAAAAGTGCAGAAGCTGTCCCGAAGAGACAGCTTCACCTAAACCACTGATGTGCTTATAGCTGAATATCTCCTGGATTAACTTGGGCTTTTCTACACCTGCATGGGGTTTCTGTATTTTTCTAAGCTGTCTCTTGTGCTCACACTGACCTCCGGATTTCAGCATCAGTAAATCCTTCCACGGTATCTTTTCTAACACTCCGAGGACGTCCCCTGCGCTTTGGTCTCTTCTCATCATCGGTGTCATCAGTCTCACTTTCTGATCCAGACGATCTCTGAAGCCTTCTCTTAGTTTCTGCATCCGATTCGCTGTCATTCGTTTGTGCCTGCACACAGAAGAAAGACAGCACTACAGTTACCAACTGCTAATCTGCTAATCTTTTCCATCCTTCTCATGCACTGGCACTATTTCTTGTTGAGGCTGAAACACCTCGGCATCTCTTCCTGAAGGTGCAGAAGCCCATGTAATCAAACCAGAGTGGGTACACACACTCATGCAGTTTCTGGCTAGCTAAGGCTCCAGTGCTCATCCTCTCGTTACAGTCTTTACAGTTTCACAACTGCATTTTGATTTACTGAAGTGTGACATGTTAAAACACATTGGTTTTCTGTGGTTTTGTGCCACAGTTCCTAAGGCTTCTTGATAGCTGGGTTTTTTTAAAGACAAGGAGACCTCAGAAATAATCTGCAATCATCAGATATAAATTATCCTTCTGTTTAATTTTCACTTAAAAATTTCCCCCCTTATCCCAGAGAACAGCTCATAACACTTAAAAGTCCCAAATCCCAACAGAGTTTCCTTGCACAACCTGCTCCCTGTTGGATTTGGGTAGATCACATCACCTAAAAATGAACTTGGGATGACAGTATCGCTTTTTGCCTGCAAGAGCCACATTTAGGCAAGAATAGTGCAGAGAGCTCTGGAGCCCAAGGGAAAGCAGCAGCCTGAAAACGACATAAACCACTGAAGATCTGCATTATACAGCTGGTTATTTTTCCCTGTGCTCACTACAGGTTCTGTTTGCTAACACAGCATGAGTCTTACCAAACCCAGTATGGGCTTTCAGACTGCATTATGAACCGTGGGCCCAATGCATGATGCCAGCAAGAAACCAATGTGCTGTCTCTGTGGGTTACTCCTAACCAGCTCTGGAGAAGGGGAAGCAGCACTCAGATGGCAGGGAAGCTTCCCCTTGAGCGCTGCCTTTGCCAGCTCTGACCTCCAGCCTCTCGGCTCCTCGAGGTGTGCTGTACCTTTTTGGTCGAGCTCCGGATGCGAGGCAGCATGTAGATTTCCTCCAATTCTTTCTGCCTTTCTTCCTCCTCCACCTTTTTCCTCTGCTCCTCTGGAATGATATCGTCCCAGTCCTTCTGGGACCGCTCGTCCAGCTCTGTCTCTTCCTCCTCCATGGTTGCAAAGTTGGCCACCTTTTATAAGCAAAGGAACACTTCTAGAAATTCCCACCCCTGGCAGGAATACCCCAGAGCTGTCTTCTAAGCCTCAGCTTCTTCTCCATAGGAATTTTGCCAACATTTCCATGATTACTATATAATTGATCCCTATGTCACTACATTCCTGGGTCTTTGCCATGTCTTTGGGCTAACAGCTCTTGAGGAAGTACGTGCAGCTTAAAAAGTACTGCTGAGCCTCGCTAAGTTATCGGGTTTGTTTCCAAATTTGGTAAGTTCTACATTTTATTCACAGCCTTCATGGCCACTTAAAAGGAAAGGAATACCTACACATCTGCCCAGCTGACAAACCCAGACAGCCCCTCAGAAAACTGCTCTGTACAGGTCACTTCTCACCGGGCCTGACGTGTTCTGTCCACCACTGACCTCAACACTGTGGCAAGATGTGGGGACAGAGGTTTTGGCACCCCGCATCAGAGCCCAGAGTCTGTACCTTGAACTGTGAGAGGAGCTCGTCGGTGGCACTGGTGGACACTTCGTTCTCTCGTGTTTCAGCCAAACGCAAAATCTCGTCAATGTCCATCTCCTACCAGTCAGAAAGAAAGAGCGATAAAGCGGAGGGGCCGAGCACGGGCAGAACCGAGAGGCTTTGAGAATAGACTCGTGGGGTTCGAGAGCTAAATAGGGATTGTGCTGATACGAGCTAAATAAAGTGCAAATATCTGCAGGGTGTCATCACCCAGGGCAGGGATGAACTATCTCAAGTGGTACGAGAGAGTATAAATACAGGTGATAGAATAAAAGCAGCAAGGGAAATTTCCAGGCAGTGAGGTGTATCAGCTGTTTCCCTCAGGGGAAGCTCTGCTACTTGGGCTGTTAAGGGAAGTGGTCAGAGCACTCAGTAAGAAACTGCCAAGCAACGCCGTGCTGAGAAGGGAGGGAGCGACCTATTTGACTTTATTACTGACTCCGGCATCTCTGTGAGAACAACCCAAATGAAGCAGGCTGGAGAGATGCTCAGAGGAGCGAGCCCTCGTTAGGCCGTGCTATAGCCAGCTCGTGAATCCCAGGGAGCTGAGGGGCTCTCTTGGTGACCTTCACCCCAGCAAGGAGGCTCTTCTCAGCCCTGATCCCCACCCCAGAGCTCTCTTCCTTCAGCTGCCCGGGACTCACACCCTCCCTATTCACCAACCTGCTCTCAAGCACAGGGCAAGTACAAAGAGGGAGCAGACACAGAGGGATTACCAACAGCAATGTTATTTCAGTTTCAAACTACCTGAGGCTCTGACTCTTCCCCTTCAAGCTCCTTGAAGAGATCTTCAGCTCCAAACTTCAGAATAGCCGTCAGCTCCTCTTTGTTGAACGGATTTGAACTGCAAGCAGAAAAGAATGCAGCAGGGTTTGGAGCTGTTAACTCAGCTTTGTCACAGCACAAAACCATACCAAAGTTTCTCCTAATTAAAGCAAGAAGCAAGCTTTCTCCCCAGCACTAAGAAGAAGCCTTTTTATTCATCTTTCCTGCTCTGGCATGGGCATCTACTGTTAGAGGAGAAACCTCTATCTATTGAGGAGAATTGGGAAGAGTCTGAGGTCACTGCAGCTGTTCCCTGATACCACCAACAGCTTTTCTTAGACCAGGATGATCTCTGGGAGAAAAACTGAAGGAAAAACAGGCAATGCCTTTCAATCTCTGATCATCTTTATCCTACGTGTCCAAATTAATGACTGCATGAGCCAAATTACTGGAAGGTGCCTTTATTTATTAGTGGAAGCTCTCTTCTCCCCCATACCCTATCAAATAAATATTGGGAGGTATCAGAAGGGGAAGCTGGTTACGCCACATGCTGTATCAGAACTCTCTGCCTCCGAACACAATTGCTTACTTGGATCGCCCAGAGTTGTTGTCCAGAACAGTCCGGCCAGTGGTGTCCATACGCTGGATCACCAAATGATCCAGCACCATTTTCTTCTTGGCCCTCTCAATGATCTCCTCCTCTACCGTACCCTTTGTGACCAGCCGGTAAATATTCACCTGAAGGGTGAGAGAAGAACAAAGCTGTTTCCAGGAGCTGAACACGCTGTGCTGACACAGTAATGCCTCCCTGAGTTGTTTCAGAGGAGACTCCCCTGCTGACATGGTCCTTTCATGTACAGATGTGTCTTTTTAGAATAAAAATAAGCACATTCTTCTGTATCTCAGGGGGACCATGTAATATCAGACTGGTTAACACAGAGCTTGTAGTGTACGTAAGATAAAAATATTCTGGAAAAAATCACTCTAAATCCAAATTAGCATCAAACTTTTCATGTATCTAATAAAACCCTAAAAAAGAAGGATATCCTACTTTCTAGGGCAGAGTGAGGCAAAGAAGTGTGATGCCCCCAGCTGGGTTCTTGGTTTTGAACTATACAAGAACCAAAAGCCAACAGTTTGGGCCAATTTTTGGTTTCCTTGTCTTTAAATGAGTTTCTCTTGGGTTGATGGTACTGGGGCGAGGTTTGGGGGCAAAAAGGCCATGTTTTCAGCAGCTCTGGCAAGGGGGGAGCCCATTTACATGTACTTGCTGAAGCCACAGAGCAAATGAGCCAGATAACTCTCCTGACCTGCTTCTTTTGTCCGATGCGGTGAGCCCGAGCCTGAGCCTGAAGATCATTTTGGGGGTTCCAGTCCGAGTCAAAGATAACGACAGTGTCAGCAGAGGCCAAGTTAATTCCTAGTCCTCCAGCTCGTGTTGACAACAAGAAACAGAAGTCCTACAGGGGGAAAACAACACACAAGTCAGCCAGCCCGTAACTGTGGACGTAAAACAGTAACTGTGACTACAGAGCTGTGCAAGGAAATGGATGGAGGCTGTGGTGTGCTTGTACTTCTCTACAAAGCAGGAAAAGGCTCAAAGCCAAGGCAGAAGGGAGAGGTGTGCTGCTCCAGGAGGGGCCAGCATGCATCCTTGTGGGAGGGCAACGCAAACAGCTCAGGGCAAGGGCACCTTGGAGTCACCTCCGAAGGTCAGACCATGCCCACCAGCCCCCTGCGAAGGCAGCAGGCAGACACGTGCTTTTTGTTGTCTGAAGCCCGCTGGGGGTGAGATCAGCTCCGAACACGAACTGTTTGAGTCACTGCCAAGGGGACAGGCTGCCAGGACAGAGCCGGGATGTCTGAGCCCTGGTGGATGCCCCCAGCAGAGGGGAAAGGGCAGCTTCTACGGGCATTCCTGCTCCCTGCTCTCCTGCCGCCACTGCTGCTTCCTCCTGGCTTTTATTTGTTACCTTCCCCAGCACCACGAAGCACCTTCTGCATCGCCTGTCAGCCCTCAGTCCAGGCTCCTGGAGTGAGGCTGGACACTTCTCGTGGCTGGGAGATGGCCAAAAGCGAGCGCCCTGCACCCTCCCTGTGAGTCAGCACGCCCCAGGAGAGGCTCGGGATGCCCTCTCCTATTACACCGGAGACTCACCTCCGACACCAGACCCCACTGCCTGCCCACACTTCAAACTTCCCCTTTGCCATTTCATATTCCAAACCAGCTGCAGACTGGAGGATTTATTTAGCAGCCGTCTCATTCCCCAGACCGTAAGGAGAGAATTGCTAAGTTCAGGCTCTTCCCGGCCTCTTTGGGACTATGTGGAGCTGTGCCTTGCAGCCCCGTTATTTGGGTGTGGGAGGTTTAAAACAAGCAATACGGATGGGTGCAAAACAAGCTGTAGCTACGTCTTTAAAAGTGACAGGGGTCCTGTAAAAAGAAACGAACTGAACTTAATCCCCTCCTGGCAGCTGGGACCTGCAGCCCACCCTGACCCCTCGGGAGGCCGGAACATCCCCCCTGCCCTACCTCAGAGCCATCGGCGTTGAAGTGGTCCAGCGCCTGCTTTCGGATCTCCCCTTTGATCGAGCCGTCCAAGCGCTGGAAAAATCGACAATAATGATAAAAGAAAGAAGGTAAAGGAGCCCTGAGGAACCGTGGCACCCAAGTTCTGGGAGGCTGACAGCCCCCTCCCCTGCCCGTAGCATTTAGTCCTTAAAAATAGCCGCCAATTAAAAGGAACTGGGCTGCCTTAACCTGCTGCGTGCGAGGGCAGGAGGGGGGCATGCTCGGGCAGCAGTCACGCAGCGGGTGACACTGCAGCTCCCGTTACAGGCTCCCAGCCAGGATCTCTGTGTTTGCTATCCTCTCCTCGGGGTTTATCACGGGACGAAGGCCAAAGCAGGGGCCTGGCAGAGGAGGTGTTTTGCAGAGATGGGGCTTAATTTATTGAGGTCTCGTATGCTGGGAACGTGTCCCTCGCAGCAACCTTCAGGAAGTGGTACAAGTCCAGAAAAACAGCAAAAGGGCTGGCTAGCCAGCATCAGTCAGACAGAAACAAACTGCCCAGGACCCATTAGCCACCTCAGGTTGAAAAAATACGGATATCAACATCCCTAAATAGCTTCAGAGAGCCAGCAAGGGAAGCAAGCTCCAGGGCTGAGAGCCCTCTGCACAAAACCACCTGCTGGTAGATGTAGGGACATCTGCACACAAGGGCTTTTAACATGAGCACATCAGTTATCTCAGCTAGAGAAATGGATCACGGAGTACAAGGGGTTTCTGTTAGGCAGGGTGTGCAATCCACAAGCTGGTTTAGTGATTAACACCCACCAACAAGTGTTTGAATCCGTTGTACAGGATTCTCCCCATCATTTAGACTCTTACTTTATGAACAGCAGTACCAAGCCATTATAAGAGCAGTCCTTGTCTATAGCTCTCAAAGGATACATCATTATGCCCACTTACAGCAGGCAAAACATCCACAAAAAAGGAAGTGCCACATCCAAGGGGCAGCATCAGACAGTGAGCGAGGCATCCCACGCTCTCAGCTGGTTTCTGCCTCTCCATATGTTCCCTTCCTGGAGTGCCACACTGAAATGAAGGGACCTCCCAGTTCCCTCCAGTGTATTTCAGTGCCACCTGTAATTCCAGTCAGCCCAGCCTCCAGGAACCTGAGTGCCTCTCATTGCCCAGGCTCCCTCCTTATTTTCAGGTGAACCCCACTGTTTTCCATGCTGGTGTTTCTCACCTGAAAAGGGTAGTGTTTGATAGTCAGGTACTCTGCCAGGATGTCCAGCATCCTCACCATCTGGGAGAAGATCAGCACTCGGTTGCCTCTGTCTCGCAGCCTGGTCAGCAGCTTGTCCAAGAGAATTAGCTTTCCACTGCTCCTGATCAGAGACTGAAGAAGTAACCGTCAGTCCAGCTGATGCTTTCCAACCTTACCCTTGTGTATACCACACAGAGACACGCAGAGACCTGCTTCTTTGGGAGCCACGCTTCTCCCACACCTCTCTAATCAAATCACCTGGGTTCACACAGTGGAAGGCACACACACAGTAAATTATCCAAGATAAGTCTCATACTGCATGCTCCTCCTGCACAAGATCCCACAATATGTTGCCTATGGTGGAAGGGGAGGGCAGGAGATCCTGCGCCTCAGCTGTGAGGACTATTTCCAATGGACAGGGGCAGCTGAAGCTAAAGCCTCACCTGGTTTTATCTTGGTGAGAGGATGGGAGGAAGGGGAAAGTTAAGGAAAAGCCATAACCAAGAGCGCTGCCCACCTGCAGGGTCTCAATGCCATTCTCTTTCTCGTTTTCCTCGGGAGGTTTGATAAGGTAGCAGTGGTTGCAGCACTTTTTCAACTCCATCACAATGTTCAGGAAACCAGATGTGCTCCCTCTTGTTCCCTTCGAAAGAGCCTTGTAGTTTCTTGTCAAAATCCACCTACAGGCAGGAAAATAAACAGGCCAAATCACTTCACAGTGCAAAGAAGGCATGCTGGAGCCTGAGAGGAGCAAAACCCACAGGGACATCCTAGTTCAGGCATCAGTCTACTCTCTTCCCTCCATCTCTCCTCACTTCCTCCAGAGGATTCTGCTTTTTCCTCCTCACTAGAAACCCTGATCTTACTTTCCTCTTGATGGTATTACAGTTAAATATTAAACAGCACCACAATTCTGCAGGGAGCTTTACTGTCCCAAAATGCATTCCACGAAACATGTTCCCAAGTCACACAGAAAGCTGCTCCCATTTCTGCCGGTACTCCCAGTAACTTAATAAGCGACTCACTTGTAATACTGCTTCTGCAGAGCAGACATTTCCACCCGGAGGATCTGCTCCACTTTGGCTGGCAAAGATTTCTCCACATCCTTCTTCACTCTGCGCAGGAGAAAGGGCTCCAGGACTTTGTGAAGACTCTGGTAGCCGTTCTCTCTACCTTTCCCGTGATCTTCTTCAAAATCCTCCCAGAACTCAAACCTAGCAACAGAAATCAGTAGTAGAAAGGGGTCAGAAAATATTGTCTCATGGTATCAAAGAGCACATATCAGATATGCTCACACTGCACGACAAGACAAGAGCCCACCAGTTTGATGGAGACACAGTGGAGGATAAAATGTTTGCTCTACTCTGGTTAACTGAACAGGCTGGAAGCACAGCTAGAAGCTCTCCGGGTTTAAGTACCTTCCAAATATTTTATCTTTGAGCTCCATAGCTCCTCATTGACTCCCAGTTCCAAAAATCCCAGGCTTTCCAATATTCTCCTCCGATGTCTCCTGGTAGCATTTACCAAGTAGCAGTTTCTGAAAGTCCCACATCAACCACCCCTTAGGCAACCAAATTCTGTTTTACACTGCTCTGATGGCTTTTTTGGACTGCTGCTTCCTCTAACAGCTCCTTTGAAACTTGGAGAACTGCTCTTCTCTGTTCATGAGACCTTAAATCTCTGCTTTCAATCTTTCTGTGTTCCAACAAAAAGAATTTTGGGTATAGCTCTTTGTACAGTCAAACATCATTTGGGTGAGTCTGGGGGCATGCTCGTCCTAGCCTTAGCATTGCACACAGCCCATTTCGTTTTAAGAAAACAAAACATTTGTTATAATGTGGGCATGCAAACAATCAGCTAGACACCACTGTCCTCGAGCAATACTCCCAGGGACCGCCATAAAAATGTTTGGCGAGGATGGCTGAACCGCATTGTACCGGAAACCTCAAAAATGGTTGAGATGATTGCTTAAAACAAGTTTAGCTTTTTAGAGATGGCACTAAGACAGCAAACAGATTTGAAAGACATGTATTAGGTTTCCCCATTCAATTTGGTGCCAGAAATACTCTTTGTGTTAGTCATTTAACCTCTCGTTTCCCCTACAAGTGTTTGTTCCCTTTTCACTGGTCTAATTCCACTGAGTTTAATTCAGGGTTTCAGTCTTTCTGCTCTCCCTCCGTCTATTTGATGGACAAGAAAAGACACACAAAGGTATTTTCTGAAGCAAAAAAGTCTTTCTCCAAAAGGAGACTTACTTCTCTGGCATGATGAAATGAAGCAGGGACCAGAGCTCTTTGAGTGAATTTTGAAGTGGGGTGCCGGTGATCAGCAGCCTGTGGTTGGACTTGAAGTCAATCAACGTTTTGTACAGCAAAGAGTCGTCATTTTTCAACCGATGGGCTTCATCCACGCCTAGAAAGGCCCAGTTAATACTTCCCAAAACAGCCTGAAGGAAAAGAATTTAAATACATATATATATATATGCTGGGTCAGATGAGTCCCACCACACTGCTCATGCCTCTCTCTCCATGGCCACAAAGCGCTGTCGTGTCTCCTTTTCCAGGGAGTCCTGCCCCAGCCCCTGCGCAGAACCCACCAAAGGAGTTGGGCTCACAGGAGTTTCTTAAAAATAAAATTTGGGGACCAGGGTGCCCAGACCATAGTTGATTTGCTGTAACGGTGAAAAACAGCCACACTGCCTAGCACTCCTGCCACGTCTGAATGGCATTCCTGCAAGTACATCTATTTTGATCCACCTTTTCTTTACCCAGAGAATGCAGTCCTCTCCCAGGCCCCAGTTCCTCTCTCTCTCCATGGCCATGGGGCCCTGTTATGGCACTGGCCTCACTGACATGATCAGAGCAGTAGCATGTAACACTTTTATATATAGCTATATATAAAACTCTGTAAGTTATGGCAACCTGAGAGTTTTGATTATTTTTTTTCACTAGTGTTAAGCTTCTTGTTTTCTCCTAGGACCTGATGATGCACTGACAGAGTTGATGCCTATTTCCTAAGCAGACAGATTTTGCCTAAGTGTGAAAATCCAGATATTGGAAGCCCTGTGCCAGCAGTTCACTGTAATGCTTTGCCCTCTTAACTAGTCTAAATTAAACCAGGTAAAATCCCACTACAGCTCTGCTTGGTGTCTTATAAAAATTAATACAACTGCCACAGTACCAGGGTGAATATGCAGCGAGTGTCCAACAAACCCTCTGCCCACTACCCACACACCCTCTACCCTCTGTCCAACCCACTCAGAGGGTGGCTTCCTCAGTTACAAGCAAGAGGTGACCTAAATAAAACACCCTTGGCCCATTACTCACCTTGTCTTTGAGGAGGATCTCGTATGTTGTGATAAGTGCATTGAACTTCAACCTTTTAGACTGAGAGTGGATCCACTCATATTCACGTATCTGCAAGAGGAGACAACCAACATTACTGAAGGGAAGGAGTTAACAGGTGTTATTTGAGTGTAGCTATAGCTGGAGACTCCAACCGAGTCCAAGCCCTGTTGCTGAACGTGACATTTGATGAGCAAAGGGTGTCCAAGGAGCAGCTTGTTTTACTGCACGCATGGCTCTTACACAAGCACCAAAATAAGGTCAAACAACTTGCTGTTGTGACATTCCCCCACCATGTCACTACTGCCACCACTAGACTCACAACATTTGTGTGCCGCCTTGTCTGAATAATTCAGAGCAGATGGACAAGGTTGGCAGTTATGCCCTGCAGCACGTTTCAGCCTAGTGGTCTCCAGATCCTCTAGGGGAGGCCAGTACTCCTGTGCTCACTCTAAGGGGGAAAAATAAGGTAGCAAAGTCCCTACAGCAGGGAATTCCACCCAAGTGCTCAGCTACAACCAGCTCTAACTACCCACAGGACTGTCGGTACTCTCCAGCAGATGGCATGTCACACACACACATGCTACACAGAAGCTGCTGCATTGCACCCAGCATTTCCATCCAACCCCACGCCCTCCGCTTTCTGATTACCCACCATGTTCCTGCTCATGAGGTCTCCGATGTAAACTACCACGTTTATCTCAGGCGCCCACACTTCAAACTCTCTCTGCCACGAGGTGAGAGTCGACAGAGGTACCACCACCAGGAAAGGGCCGTACAGCTGGTGCTGGTGGAAGAGGTACGACAGGAATGATATTGTCTGAATTGTCTTCCCCAGGCCCATTTCATCAGCCAGGATCACGCTGTTGTTCCTGTGCAGGAAGAGAACACACACAAATACTGTTTGACTATGTGTTTGTGCCACTGCTAACATACTGTGCGCTAGCACAAATAGCAACCCACAACAGACAGAAAGAGAGCAGTGCAAAAACATTTGTATGAACGCTTGTGAGTGGATCCCAGAGATACCAGACAGCAGCTTGCAAAAAGGAGCAGATTACAACCACTCCAAACTGGCATGGAAGGATGAAGGCACAGGGAGAAGGGAACCAGTGGCCTAATTTTAGAAGGACATTTCTCAAAGACTTCAACAAGTGTGCAAGCATGCTGAGGCAGAAAACAGTTATTTTCTGCTTTCCTTGTTCCACCTACAATGCAACTAGGTGTGAAAAAACTTGAAATACTTCAAGCTGCAGAAGCAGGCTTCATAAAGATCTCACTTGAGAACAAGAGGGCCAGATCCTACTGCGATAAAAATCAGGACACCCAAAACAAGTGTGGCTCATTTGCAGTGCTGACCAGAGCTTCAGAAAGCATCCGTACGTACTTGCACCAGGAGTGAGCGAGCCAGTTGAGGCCCTCCAGCTGGTAGTCTCGCAGCTCCAGGTTCTCACCACCAATGTAAGAAGGCTGTTTCTTCAAGGCAACAAACCTTGGTCTCTGCTTCAGTACCTGAAAAAGATGACACCATAAGCCCACTGGAGAAAAAGACCAGGTAAGGCTGAAAATTCAGCAATGAAATCTGTGGGTTTGGTGAGGAATGTAGATTGGCTCATCAGCTAATGTTCATTTTTGTTTTCCTAGCCACTTCTTGTGTCTGCAGTTCAGACACCACTCATCAGTGTTCTGTTTTCCTGCCTTCCTCCAGTTCTGATGATCAGAGCTGCAAGTCCTCCCAAGAGTGCAATTAGCTGTACATAATGTACACTGGATGGAACAAGTTCCACTTTCCTTTTTGGCCTTTTCTGTTTTTTTTTTTTTTTTTTTTTTTTTCTCCCACTGTCTCCATCCCTCTCCTCCACTGTATCAGTGTCTTGCAGACTTCCTCTTTCCCCAGCTGTGCTGTTTTTCCGTTCAACTGATATTAAAACTTTGCCTGGCTACAGCAGCTCCTCCTGAGGAGGAAGCACTTTGCAAGGATTAATTAAGCCTCTCACTCCGCAGGGGGACATAATATGCTCACTGTGCAGAGCAAATGAAACCAAAAGGGGTTCACATCTCTGTCTAAAGTACAAGAACAGCAGACAGCGATTCAAACGCTGGTGGGAAGATGGGGACATGTTCTCTGACATTTATCCTGACAAAACTTTATGTTCCTATTGTTTGTGTCATCACCCAGCCTGGAGAAACAGAGCAAGAGGAGAGAAGAGAAACAAGCAAACCTTGCAGTCCCGGGTAGGAATTGTTTTGGAGTTGTTACGGTTGTTGAAGCTGTCAATGCAGTGCTGAAATTTCTTGCTTATCAAAGCCTCATCTTCCCAGCTGCATTCCGCGTAGGGCAGCCCCATCCACTTGCACAGGTATTCAGGGTCATTTGAGGATGTTTTGCGACTGTTTGCTGCAAAATATGCACACACCAAAAAAAAAAAGCCCAAACATCAGCAACTGCGGTTCTGTGGCTGAACCACAAGCGTAGTTCACAAGGGCAGTCTGAACCACCCCTACAACCACAAGACAGGTCTTGGCTAATAGGAAAAGTGTAGAGAGGCCAAAGAGTGCTCCTTTACCTGGGAAGTCAGCGTGCCCCGTTGCAGACTTGCTGGTCTTCACGGCTGTGGTTGGAGACACAAGGGAAGCAAGGGTTTATGTGCTGGCAGCCAGCAGGGGGAGCAGGACAGACAGAGGACCACATGCATTTTTGAGAGGAATTGGGTGGAAATAGGTTAAACAACTCTCCAGGCCAATTCCCAAAGCAACTGGATGCCGGCACCTCTGACTGATACTTCTGTAATAATAGTGAAGTGCTAAGCCCCGTTTTTATTTTTAATAAGTAAGTAATCATGAAAATCTAACCCCTGAGCTGCCTTGCAGCCTAACCACATCCTTAACCACAATGTCACGGAAAGTAGTCCTGACAGCACCAGGCCTGTGCTTCTGCAAACACCTTGATTGAAGTCAAAAGACTTCACCAGCAGCAGCAACTTCAGCGAGCCCCTGGAAGCTGGGTGTATCATCCCATACTTCAAAGCAAGAAAAGGGCAAGTGACCAGCATTGCTTGTAGATAGATAATTGTAAACCTGCAGAGCTACTGTTCAGTCCCTAAATCTCACACACTAATTCTCCAGTGATACAGGAATAAAAGGAGAAAAAGGGAGCCTTATGCTCATTTTGCTGTCAGTAGAAATTAAAGTTCCCAAGTCTTACTTCACCCCTTTACAAGAGCGTTGGGTTCACTTACCAATTACTCTCTCCACTATTTGATACTGTTTGTTCAGCTCTGAAGCCAGCTCCTGTTGGCAGTTGAAATATTCCACATCTTCAGGGGATACCTTGGCCAGCCTATATGCAAAAAGAAAAATAAAAAGAGATTATAATGCTTCTGTAACGTCATAATGCTCATTGAGGCAATGTATAGAAATTTTATTTTCTTATATGGTTATGGAATTAAGTCACTGAAGCAGACTACTGCTTATTTGATATCTATATTTCTTAAAGTTTCCTATAATTATAAAATATTACTGGGAAGCGAATGTCATAGAGGCTAATATTGTCTCCCTGGTAAATGACTCCTTATCCTGCTGCAAGAATCAGCCACAAAAATCTGAATCAAACAATCAGGGATGGAAGCTGCTACTCCAGCTTTATCGCTTTAGAAACACACAGTAGCCCCCTTTATTTTTCTTGGGGAGGTCAGACAAAAACGTACATATAGACGAGCCCATAATTAACAAGGCTGCCTTGAAGCAGCCTGCAAAGCAAAATTCAACAGCCTGCCCTGTGATGAGCCCTGTTTTCCAGCACAGCTGCTTGGTTTAGCACGCAAGGTCTCACTGCTATCCATGAGCCCTTATGCCACCTCCTGGGCCAGGTACACCTTTTATTTGTTGTCAGCTACCCAACGTATAAGCCTGGGAATTGGCAATATGTGAAGTTCTGTCTCCTCTCTCTTTTAATACCATGGCCACAGGCATCATTTCTATGATGGGGATGTTGATCAACAAGCAAAGAGACACGAGTGTTGCACACTGAAAACAGTTGCTTTGGATGGAATATGCTTTGCAAGAAAAAATCAAATGTTTTCAGCCCTGACGGTGTAAAACCTCTGGCTAAAAGATTCTCCCAAGGCGAAATCATCGGTCGAAGTAAAGCATACCATTGCTTGATCTCCTCCTCTTTTTTCTTGAAGTTCTCTAGCTTTTTCAGGCCCTTGACTTTCTGCTGCTGCAGGGACTCTTCACTCTCCCATGTGCTATGGATGTATGACCAGCCTTTCCATTTGATCAGGTACTGAACTTCTCCCTCATCCTTTTCAGGGTCAAAGTCAGCACTTGGGTTGCCATTGGCTTCAGTTGCATACACTGTGGTGGAAGCACCAGTGGCTGCAAAAGAAATCAGGCTGCAGTTGGTACCTTTGTTAAAAAGCACTGGACATGAACTGCGTTAGAGGAGGAAGTTATTTTTTCTAATGCATCCTTTGTGACAGCACAAAGAATATTCTACGGATTCGTCCACCCAATGAGACAGGCATACAAAAGTTTTCCACACAACAGGATCTTTTTAAATCTCTCTATCATAAATGCCTTTTCTTTAAATATAATTCAAAGGTCTCTTGAAAATACCCAAGACCGTTCAGTTTTACAAAAACACTTTTGTGAGGCTATGAGAACAAAACATCAGCTTTATTTCCATTGTGGCTTTGTCAATGCAGCTATGAAAACTGACTCTACTGGAAGAGCTATTTTATCTTTTAAGGAAGAGAAAAGCAAGAACTTGCAGAACAATGACTGCATCTTTAAAATGCGTGCACGCTAAAAGAAAGCTGCCAAGCACATAAACTTGACATTTTAGGTTTTTCAATGGTAGATTTTTACAAAAGCTGCTAGAAGGAAGAAATAAGAGGCACAGGCGAAAGCGTGAAGAGCACTGAAATAACCCTGAGCCCCACTGGAAGGCTTCAAAGTCGCAAAAGCATTGGACCAGTTGACGAGAAACAGAGAGTGCATGACTGAAATCAGAAATAAAGTCTTTTTCCAGAGCTACGCACCTCCTTTTTTTCCAAGCCTGATGTCCAAGACTTTCTCAATAGTTTCACTGTTGTCTTGCTGTTCATCAGCTCCTTCCCCAGTCATCTCTATCAGGTCATCAGAATCCGTCTCAAAATCATCATCTTCTTTGTAACTGAACAAGATCAAAACCAAACTGATAAAAAAGCCTTTGACTCTTCCCAGTCCAGAAACACACAGAGTGGCATGGAGCGGAGCAAGCCTTTTCCAGCATTTATCCTGGGGCTCAGTGCATGTTCAGCACACGCATCTCTTAAATCAGCCATTCAGTATTTTTCCCTGAGACACACAGATAGCAGCTACGCTTTATCAGAGCAATAGTGCATCATGTCCATGTAATGTTTCTGATCATGGCCAACACCAGATGCTTCATGAGGAAGTGGAGCAATCCCTGCAGCAGAAGCAACGTAAGACCACAACAAAGCCTCTTCTATCCAGTGACAGATTATTTTACATTTAATAACACAGGTTGCAGAGCACTGAAAGGCTGCTCAGGTGCTACGCTGCCCTAGGAACTACACATCTCATCTTTGATGAACAGTGAACAACCCAAAAATATTCTTCTGCTGGCTCTTTGCAAGTCCCTTTTGAGGTGACTGCCAGACGGCAAGAAGGTGTATTGGGGAATGGATAATGCTTTGCCTCCACCATGTCTCAATGCTCTGTCCTAAGGAATTACTTATCAGCCATCTCAGACAATTGCCCCAGTCTAACAGAGCTGCTCCCTCCTACTCATTTTAACCTATTATGTGCAATTCTTAATCTCATTTGAGAGTGTTTTAGAAACATTAAGCAAACCTCCTTGTGCTTCTCTAAGAGAAACTGGTAAATATTTCCTGCTTTACAGCTGGCAAACCAAGGTAAAGAGAAGTCAGATGCTTGCAGCGTGAACCTGTTGAAAGCCCCATCTCAGACAACAGATACCTACAGGATCTCTCTGTGGGGTCATACAGGTTGTCAGTGCCTGGGGCAGGGAATTTGGGGTGCCCTCTTCCCCAGCCCACCAGCTCTCATCAGCAAGCCACCTCACACTCCTCGTTACCTGACATTTTTGGCTGCTCTTCGTCGAGTTTGTCTCTTGGGGGTCTCATCGTCTTCATCGTCGTCATCATCTTCAGATGAGTCCGGTTTCTTTCTCTTCTTCCCACGCTGGGGTTTGTGAGGCTTTTTAACGTTGGTTTTGGCCACTGTTCTAAAATAAGTATTAGCAGAAAGCTATAATACAGTGGGTTTTACATAAACATCCATGTTGGTAAGCCTTTAAAAAAGCACAAATTTCAAATATGAGACTCCTAGAGACTTAGCCTGCTCTAAGTACCATGGCAACCACTGCATCGCTCACACAATAACTAGGTCCACAGGCTCATAATCGAGGGTAATATTGAAGAAAACATTCTTTAGCAACAAATAGAAACTGCCTCTCTCCCCCAGCACAGGCAGGAAAGACATGCAGATACAGACTGAACCAACCACTCCTTACCTCCTCTGGGCAGGTCTTCTTGCTTTAACTTTCTTCGGTTCAGGCTCACTCTCTGCACTGGTGCCCTGCTCCCCTCCATCTTCATCCTCTTCTTCACCAGAGACCTCTCTTTTCCATTTATTTCTGTGGTCAGAAATGTAGGTCATCAAGGGCCACCATATTTCAACAGAAATGCTCGGCTAAGAAGGCATCCGAGCCATCTAGGTTAATACCAGCAGGCCATAATTATGAGAAAAAAAATACTGTGATGCACGGGGGAACTGATGCTGCAATCTTCTGTTTTTAGGAATAGGTCTCGTCACCTACATCTTAGCTACACAGTGGCAATATGCCGTGAACATGAATGGCTCTCACCACGTGCTACAACACTGCATGTGGCAGGACTATGCTTCAAACAGCGGGGTGGTGAAGCACTTCAATTTATTTATTTTTCATTTCCACACATGCATTTCTGAAACGAGGTGGAAAAACCTTCAAGGTGGTTTCAAACAGACAGATATTTCTCAGAAGTGCTCGCTTTCACTTACAGTTTATGAGCCACAAGGTGCACAGATACACTTTCCCCTCGTAGCCCAGCAAACAGGGCAGGAAGTCTCATGCCAGTTAGCTTTAAGTAAGTAAAGTTTCCAAGGCTGAAGCCAAATCCCACTGGTGCTACTTGTGAAAGTAAGCAGGTTCTTCACCAGCAACTCGGAGCAAGATTTAGCTCTGACCTGCCCTCCTCTCTCCATGGGGTACATGGGGAGTCCACGGGGATTATTCCCCTTGTCCCTGCCCCTTATTCCCCTTCATCTTGTTCTGCACCGCTGTATGCAGCTGAATGAGAAATTAAAAGACAAGAAAGGAGAAAGGGAGCAGGGACCAAGGGGCATCCTGCTGTGTTTAGGTTTTCTCCAGCAGGGAGCTTGGTAGCTCTCTTCAGTACACTTGTGTGTAGAAAAACTCAGAGGTGCTCATTAGATGGAAACAGCAGCAAAACATAATTTAAATGATATTTTGATGGGACATCCGGGACATCCAAAATGTCCTTTCTGGAAGGTCTCGCATCTTATCAGAAGGTTATAAAAGATAAAAAAAGATAGTGATTTGGCATTTTATTCTCCATTCATTAAAAATGGGAGAGGAGCGAGGATTAAACTATTTGAAGTACCCCTGAATGAGAAAAAGTAACACAATGAAGTGAAAGACTGACAACAAAAAATGAACCTGACTTGTTCTGGTTCCCTGGCATAGGCAAAGTGGGAAAACAATAGAGAAGTTGGGAAATTGCAGCCATCCAAAGGTTCACATTCATACTTCATTTTAATCATCCAAAGTGTTATTACTGAAATTATTAATTAATTTTACAAGCTTTCCAACTTGACAGTGCCTGTCAAACAATTACTACTATTCTGAAAAATAAAATAAAACAATAGAACAGAAGAAAAGAAAACAAAGTGCCACTACTCAAAACCCCTTTCCCAGAAACTCACGTTTTTTTCATTTGCTTCTGGCCTCTTCGTTTGGGGCTCTCATTTTCAGATTCGCTACTTGCCTTCAATTGAAAAGAGAGAAAATCAGGTTGTAGGCTTCGCCCCGGACCGTCTCCTCAAGGACACAACTGAAAGGCATGCACGTGGCCTGACCTCAGACGCAGCCCCAGTGCTTTCACGGCGGCATTAGGGGATGTTTTGATGGGATGGGGCTGCAGAATAGCCACCAGCAGCCCCACACCAGTCCCCCCGTGCTGCTTCGGCTGCAGGGCTGGAGCCCCTGCTCTCAGCACAGAGCAGGAAAAGGCTGAAAGCCCCAATGCAATATCAACAGCAGGGTCGCTGGGGCTGGGATGTGCACGGCCACCCACCCAGCGTCCACCTCCAGCACCTGGCGGTGCCAGTGGGCAGCAGCCCTGCAGCGTGCGGTACCCCGGGGGTCACACAGCGACGGACACGTTTGAACCTCCAAACCTTGCCCTGCTCGGGTCCTGGGGACAAAGCCACGGAGAGAGGGCTGCTCAGCTAGGACACAAAGTGAGCATCAGGTCTGCTCTGTGCCCTGTGATGTTTGGGAGGGAGGGCTTTCTGTGCTTGCACTCACACAAACGCCTTACGACCCCTGCTTTCATTACAGAAACTTCCTATAAGGAAGGAAGTTCTCCTTAAAAATACACTGTTCTTATCACAAGTGTCCTCCTTACTCTCCTGGGTTTTTCTCCCATAGCAAAAGCAGCCGAGGAAGCGGCTGGGTCAGACCCTGCCCTGCTGTTTTCCTTCCTGCTCATCCCCCCCAGCCTCCCCCAGTGAAGTCTTTCTGGCTAAATATATCTCGAGATATTCTACCTCCTCGCTGAACTATTTTAAATGTGGGTGTCATCGACTCCTACGGGCTGAGATAGCTAAAAATCTTCGTTGTGCACAGCCCTATTTTTGTAAAAACTGGTCAACCGTAAAAACAGATCCCCACACAATTAACACCCCGAAACGAGCAGATGACTTCGCCCGAGCTACCTGCCACGGAACACACAAAGCACTGGGGAGAAAACCGAAGAAGCCAACGGGAGATTTTTCAAAGGGTATTAAAACGATAGAAAAAGCCTCAAAGACTGCTCACTCCATGCATCTTGCGCCTTTGAAATCTTCTGTTTAACACTGTGGTTTTTTTTTGCTGTGGTATTGAAGAAGTGACCAGAGAGACCCCAGCCTCAGCCCTGGGTGAGCTCTGGCTGTGTCTGTCCCTCTCGTGCACCTGCCGTGTTCCTGGGACAGCAGCAAGGCTCCGAGCCCAGAGGTGCTCGGACAAGGATCACCTGAAATGGCCTGAGCTGCAGTGTTAAGAAGTCAAGGCAGGGAAAAGTCATGCCCTACACTTCTGCTATCTTTCTGCAGCCTTTATTTCCACTTTCCAGCTTCCCTTTCACCAGCAGAAACTGCCCTTTGGCTTGTGCCTGTGTTTCCATTTAATGATTGGGAGTGCTAGTTGCCACATCAGACCAGGAGCTGAATCTCCCAGTGGTTTTGTGCCGGATTTAGGTGACACATCAACACCTCCAGCACGGTGTCCCAACACGAACACGTTCGCCACCTGTTGCACTGCACAGGATCCCTGTCTCATAGTCCAAGCATCCAGGAAGCGAGTGGCCGGCTAGCAGCACGGGCAGCCCTGCCCTCGCATCGCACAAACCCTCCCACAGACTGCAGCTTCAGCACAGCACAGTTCTAAAGTCCTCGCTTTTCTTTTTTAATCTTTTTCCTCCTTTAATCTCTCTTCTCCTCCCTGACATGTGCTGCTTTGTCATTCCGGCTGTGGTGTATTTCTCAGTAACCGTCCCTCGATGCGTGTTTACTTTCTGCTGTCTCTTGGCAAACCCCGAGCAGAGAGCAGTTGATTTTTCTCCCGC
The DNA here is from genome assembly GCF_009819795.1 of Aythya fuligula. Lineage (NCBI taxonomy): Eukaryota > Metazoa > Chordata > Aves > Anseriformes > Anatidae > Aythya > Aythya fuligula. The sequence goes on along the minus strand of NC_045569.1, from coordinate 15,564,714 downwards.
TCTGCGTCAGAGAAGACCAGATTTGGAGAAAACCAAACACGACCTTTGCCGCTCTCTGAAACTAACTCCACTCATTTGCCAAAATCCCATGTTTCAAGATTTTTGCCTTCACTTTCCTAACGCCTCTGCTCTCCTGCTCCGCCGCTGTTTCTGCGTAGCTGACGCTCATCTCGAGAACTCATCTTTCCCTCTTCGCCTTGAAAAATCTAACTTGTGGCTCCAGCTCGGCTGCATATCACAAAGTCCCTGCTGTCTCCTCCGGAGCTGTCTCTGCTGCAGCCTGGCCCCAGCCTGAGTCATCACAGCCTGCCCGGTGCTCCCACCCCGCGTGCCCGTGACTCAGCCTCTCCTCGCCCACCACATCACTTCTCTCTCCTCACCCGGCTCCATCTCCCTTCCCAACCCCGAGCTGCCCGGCTCCAGTTGTGGCTGAAAGCTGCCTCCTACCAATTCATATAAAAACATTTTTTATTTTTTTAAATAGCAATATCTTAATTCTGAAATCCCCATTTTGAGACCCGGCTGCAAAACCCGACGCTGACTCGCTGAGACCAGCCCACGGGGGAGGTCAGCACCTTCGCAGCACAGCCAGAGCCAGTGCTGTTGGCAGCCCACGGGCTCTGGGCAGTGACCTGCAGGGTGAAGGGAGGCAGGGTGACAGCCACGGAGCTGGGAGCACCTCCCAGAGGTCTCATCTGTCTGCAGCCACCCTCAGGAGGAAGCAGACGGGTTGGGAAATCGCTTGCAACTCGTATGTTGATAACGTCGCAACCCCAAGTGGCATGAGATGAGCTGACAACGTCCGCCCCCGGTCACCACTGGGGTTTTTGGCAGCTCGGCAGGAGATGCCAGGTGTGCACTGCTTGCTCTTGGAGCCTGTAGTGCCAGCACTGCCTGAATGCTGTGGCACGGAGCAGGGCTTAGCCTGCCCCTCCTGCAGTGGCCAAGGAGGAAGGAGATTTGCACAAAGACCGGCCTGCCCAAGCTCCCCTTCCATACCAAACGCTGCAAATGTGCCCAAACTGTTCCAATGCCACTCTTCCAATTCGACTAAAGACCAGCCTCTTCCTACCTGCACTCCTCACCTCCAGCAGAAGGGATCAGCCCTCCCTCTCCACATTTCGTCAACTCCTCCTGTCTTACTCCTTCTCTCCTAGCTCTGACAGTGCACACAGCTTTACTAGATTGTCTGTGCTGTATTTCACCATGGAGAAGTGCCATACAAGACATAATGATGCTGCATACGTTGCACCAAGACAGCAGCAGCTTTAAAGATCTGATCCTGCAGATTTTCCAAGGGTGTCCTCCCCACCAGTCCCTCGGCATGGCCCAGGGGGGCTCTGGAGCTCACCCTGCCTGCTAGGAGACACGAAGGCCCCAGACCGTAGCTCACACTGAAGTCAAAGCAAGGATTTGGCTCATTTCAGGCTTAACACAGCCCAAGTTCTGCGGAAAAGCTGGAGCCTCTCAGCTCGCCAGCTCAGTTTTCTGATGCGTGCTGAACTTCTCTTTCCTGGCGATACCGGTAACGTCTGAACTTTCAGCAAAGATGCAAGGCAGAGCATTAATCACAATGCAAATGAGCAGGGCATTTTCTGTTTTCAACAGTAAAAAAAGAAGTATTTGGGGAATGGCTGGGCCCCTCTTTCACACATCAGATGCACCATGCCATTTACTACGAATTCTAATTACAAACCGTCCTTCTTATAGCCAAAAATTTGTGTCTGTTTTGGGCATATTTCTTTCTTGATGGCCCCAGCACACTCTGCAAGGCACCTGCACTGCACGTCTCGCTTCCCCTTGCTGAAACCTGAGGCTGATTTATTAACTGCAAAGAAACCATACGGGCAAGTACAGTTTTTACTGAAAACTCACATGTGTTCTTATTCCTGGAGACAGCCCTAGTGCCCCGAGCAGCTCCGTGCCCCTATGCAAAGCAGCACTTTCGCTTCCTGCTCTTTCACAGCCCACGCCCGGCTATTGATCAGAAGTTGCCACCACCTCTGACTACATCTCAGAGACCTCCATGAGGTGCCTGATGCCTTCAGCCCAAACAGGTGGGCTCAGCAGAGACAAATGAGGAGCAGTGCGGAGAAGCTTTAAGGAAGAAGGCGATTAAGAGGTGCCAAGCGCCTCGGGCTCCTGCCAGCTGCTGCAGCACTCAGCACCAGGCAGGATCGAGCTATGCTACCTCCTCCCTCGTGGCGTTTGGGTCTTCCAGCATCAAGGCTTTCCATCTCCTGCTCTCTGCGAGGCCCCAGCACTGTGCTCCTGACACGTCACACCCGCCACCAGACTGCTGCAGACAGGAGTTGCCCTACAGGGACCAGTCAGCACTGCTTTGGGGAAAGAGGGGGGAATGGGGTGGTCCAATTTTGTTAATTCTGGCTTTCCTTTTCACAAAGATGGCAGTGGGCTCATTGGGAGGATTATTTTTTTTTGTTTTTTACAATATTTTGTGGTATAGCAAAGTTTTTGCATCTCGGATTTTTTATTTTTTTTTAACTTTATCGTACCTTGAGTAGTAAGAAATAAAGATATCGAAAAAGAAAACAACATTTGCAAAACCACGTAATATTGTAAAACAAAAAAAGACGGGACTTACCTGAGCCCCTACAGGGCACTGGGGGCTGCAGCCGAGGTCTGTGGCGGGTGTGACATCGCCGGCACAGTGCGTGCCGCCGGGGCATCGCACAGAGAGGCGGCCGGCGAGCCTGGGCTTTGCCGAACTTGAAAAGGAAAACAAAAGCTAAGTCAATGACGTGCCGCAAGCCCCTTCCTAACCTGCTGCCGTGCGGGATGTCCAGCACTGGAGGCGGGCGGCGGCGGCGACCTGCGTCACGCTCGCACCTCTCGGGTGTGCGAATGAGAACTGCGGTGCTGGAGCACAAAGAGCCTGGTCTGCACGCTTTAGGAGCAAACTCTACACCCTGAGCTTTCATTTCGGTCTCTCTCTGGTTTTCTTTCCCTTCCTCTATAACCACTCAATCTTCCCGAAGGTCTGCGGATGAGAAGTTCTGCACGCAAGGTCTGTTAGATGTAAACGAAGGCAGCTAATCCTCAGGGAAAAGGAAGCTCTGAGAAAGCACCAACTGGAAGGTCTGTCTGCCAGGCTCTACCGACTGTCACCTTCAAGTGAAGCATAAAACGCTTCCAATATTCAACCAAAGAAAAGAGATGGCTCACAAAGCTGAACACACACAAACGCATCTATCAGCGCGATCCGTCCCAGGATGGGCAGCAACGCCTGCTTTATCGCTGTGAGTTGTTTCAGGCCACTCTCCTTTATTCCTGGTTGGAAGCACGTTGTGGTTTTGTGTTTTCCAGGACGTTTCTACAGCAGAGCATGACTCGCGTTACGCCCCATACCGGCACCCAGAGCAGTGCCTGCAGAGCTCAGCCCAGCAGTGCCCCACTGATTTCGGAGCCCTGGGGCCACACATATCCACGTGCAGGACCAGGACCTCAGCTGTGCGCTCCAAATCCACAAACCAGGCTAGGACTCAGTGTTTACAAGGCGATGCAGATGCGGTTTGGTTGTTTTTAAGCGTTCGATAGTCCCTCACCTTTTCTTTTTTTTTTTTCTTACCTCATCTTTTATATTAAATCGCGATGGTTCTTGTCTGCTTCGGTTTGACCTCCTAACCCCATAAACATCAGGATATTCTTCCCACATCTGCAAAATAAACAGACCATCAGAAGGCCTGCTTCACCCCAGGTATTTCTGACATTTTAGAGAGGTTTGATGGTCAAGGTTAAAAAAAAAATCAACATAAAACCATTAGGGAGTTTTGCCAGCAGCAACCAGTAGAAGGACACTTGAAAAACCTGACTGAAACAGATCGTGATTATTATGGGCTATTTAGTAAGACTTTAAAGGACGTGATTTATCTCAGCATTGTCTGTATAGTGGTCCTTCTTCCCCACAAGATAAAAAACACTTTCCAATACGTTTAGGCTGAAGGACAGAGCACTGACAGCCAGGACAGCCAGGCTCTGCAAGCAACAGGAGGCAACTCCTTGCAGGTGGAATGAACCTACCCACACAGAGGATGAGTCACTCACAAACAGCCCTCCTGATTCCTTCCCGTAGAGAAAACCTCACCAGCTGCCTGAAGGACCCAGTGGCAAGAAGCCCCCAGCAGCAACTTCACACATGAAGCCTGTGACCCATCCCAGGTGGCAAAGGGACCAGACCACCCCGTTCTTCTCCTGAAGGCACCGATGCAAACGCCGTTTGGCAGCGCAGGACACATGGGTTACTGGGAATGGTTGTGCTCTATTTGCTGTAATCAGGCCCTGTAGCAGTGTAATAAGCTATGTACAAAAGCATGTGTTTGTTCTCTCTGGATAGACAGGAGGAGAAGGGGGAGAGCAGAACTGATGGGCTGACGGATTTAAATGTGCCTGTGTTGGTGGCAGAGAGTATCAGAAGCTTTACAGGGCAGATACAAATCCCTGCCATGCCTCCCAGACACCTACAACAGTCCCTCTGCCTTGTCCCTCAGCACAATTTATCCTTTTATAGTTTCCTAAGCCTATTTACTGTCCTTCTGCTTCTCCTCCCTCCAGTCCTCAAGCATCTCTGCAAGCCACTGGCAGGAAAATGAAATCAAAATGGGCTGCCAGATGCAGCAGTGACTTGGGACTGATGAATGCGAGACTGTAGTCTGGCACTTTCTCTGCTTCTCTTGAAGGAGTGATGGGCTGACACTGCAATGGCCAGATAGCTAAGGTGTTTATCTGTCAGGCATGAAAGCAAAGAGAGAGAGAGAAATTCAGAGGTGTTTTACTACCCCACATCAAAGAAAAATTCCAAATACTCCCCCAAACATTTGAAGAATCTGTCTTTTCATCTTTTAAATGGCACAGGTTTTGGACGGAGGACAGACTCCCATGACAAATCAGAATAGCACCTAACACAAATGAACCTCACCTTCATGGGCGTATCTAGACAGCAACACAATATAAACAATGATATAATTAATTGCATTGGTTATTCAAGGGGAACAGGCACCAACCCGCCTAGGTTAGCCCCAGCTGAGGAAAACGCCCATTAGCATCAGAATTAAGGGAGGGAGAGGCCTTCATTAGAGGGTGCCCTGACCTTTCCGTGTTCCATCCACACCAATTATCCTCTTGCGTATGGATGCGCTCCCTCGTGGGGTAATTTTAATGTTTATTGTCAGGGCCGTGCTCTTAGCAGCCTGCAGCAGAAAAGGCAGCTTCCTTCAGTCCCCACTTACCAACAGCAAAACAGAAAGGTGAAGGTTGTGTTACCACAGCTGCCTTACAAAGGCGTGCTGCCTCGCCAGTATGAACACAGGAGGTTTACCATGACCTGAGCAGGCAGCCCAGAGAGTGGCGAGAGGGAGGAGTGGGAGCACTGCAACCAAATCCCTCACCTCTGCCTCGCAGGTACGTGGGGAACAGGCTGAGAGCACTGCCCTTCCTGCTCTTTACCTACCTAGCAATTTTCTCCATTAAATCCCTCTCGTGAACGAGCAGCACAAGGTGCAAGCCACAGCTATGAAGAACAGGACAGTCACAGACCACAACACGAAGTATCACTGACCTAACCTGACTTCCCTCCCTCCAACAAACTCAGTTCACCCAGTCCCTATCTCCAAAGGGGCATTTGGGCTTTTTTTCTCACCCCACACCCCAGTCCATTACTCGGGTGCCCCTTGGGTAACGCAGGCAGCCAAGGCACAGCTCCTGCTCTGGGGAGGTACAACATGAACCAGGGGCAAACTGCACACATCAGACACCTGTAAACCCTTTTCCTCCTGTGAACCAGAAGGCAAACCTGCTTATGCAGGGCAGGGATTGCTAGGGGAGCTGTGGAGAAAACACAGCTGTCCTGGACAGAACAAAGTTATTATTTTTTTTTTGTCCTCTTTTTCCTTCCCCTTTTTTTCCAAAGAGGTGGGCAGTGATGGAAACGAACCAAAGTGGCCCCAATCCTATATATTCTCCTGGCTGTGTCCCATGGGGAAGCTTTACTGCTTCTTAAAGGGAGAAGAGACAGAAGAGAAGAGTGGAAGGATGGAGGGATAGGATGAAACAAGAGGGTTACTTATTGAGGACAGGTGTTTGCCCCTCGTTTGCTACCTGTCTAGTGCCCAAAGGGTTGTCACAGCAAGTGCACAAGCTCCTGCTCACCAGGATGACACAGGGCCATGCACACACACCAAACAGCCATCAAGGGGCTTGGGGACACCAGAGGGGGGAGGCTGCTGGGGCAATATGCAACTGAGGCTGGCCCAAGTGTCAGGGAAGGCAAAGAGCTTGGTTAACATCCTGCTGGTGGTGGGTACAGGGGTAACACGGCTCTGCAGAGCACCAGGGGCAATACCTTTTTAACATCTGCTATCCTTTCCTTCTTAGAGGCCGGTTTTTCTTTGGTTTCAGGAGGGGTCTGCTGGGATTTCGAACCCGTTGATTCACTTTCGGATTCAGACTGACTCTCAGAGGACTCCGAGCTGCTGTTTGACTCGCTGCCCTGCTCGCTGCCCTGCTCGCTGCCCTGCTCGCTCTCAGACTGGCTTGCAGAGTCAGAGCCAGAGGCTTCTTCGGATGCCGAGTGACTGATGGTAGAGAGAGAAGAGATTACATTTTAACTGTACTGTCACAGCTTCAAAATATGCAGCGAGCAAGCCTGAGCCCCATCCAAGCTACAACGGTAGGCTTGGAATAGCCTAAACACGAGTGTGAACTGCATGGCCAGCTGTTGGATGCCCAGGTGACAGTACGACTGCCAAACCAGTGACAAACCACTGCCCTGATCAAAATCACCGGTTCTCCGGGGATGATCTGGCTTGCTCAGAACAAATAAGAACAAATTCAGAGGCCACCTGGTAGCACTGCAGATGAGCAGTAGCGCTGGCGTGGCTCTCCTCCAAAGCCTGGTAAGCCCAGGGGGTCAAAAATCCAACATCCAATTTCTGAGAGGCCAGCACCAAACATGTACTCATTATGTTGTGTATTGGTAAACATCACATTCCTTCAAAAAGAGTAAATTTAGCAGAAAAGAAGCGGAAAGGAGCTTTTACAGAATGTGGCTGGGAGAGCTCTGTTTACAGGATTACACCAATGCTGTGGAGACTGCATTGCTCAGAGCACCCAGTAAGAGGAGAGCAGAACATTAAGTGCCTTTTTCCTTTTGGTTTACATCAAAATGGGTTAATACACAGAACATCCACTTAAATGCAGGCTCCTTAACAAAACAAACAAACAAACAGAGGCCAAGCTTTTTCAGGTGGCCGTGAAACAATTTCTCAAACACCTTTGTCTAATCTCTCCCAAATCCCTTTTTTTTTTTTTTTTTTTTTTTTTTTTAATTTAAAATCCAATTTAAGAAAACAGAAAATTCTTACAATTATATAACACACTTGCTGGTAAGGCAGTGTTACAGAAGCTAGAAGGCAGTGCGACAATAATAAGACTACAAACTTCTCAAACAAGGAGCATCTCTTTCCATCTCTTTCCAGCCCTTCTCTGCAGCTAAATGCTTTCATTACATTGAAGAGTTCGTTGCAAATACAACATCATGAAAAAAGAGGCAGAAAAACTTTGCAGAGGGAAAGCGGGTTTTTAATGTGTCTCCTTTTGTACAACTACAGAAGTAATGAGATACACTGAAAGCTCTGCTTGGATTTCATGATTTAAAAATCAAAATACATCAAGGACAAAAAAATATATAGCATGTAGCACAGATATCATTCAATAAAGACGAACCAGGCAGAAATCAATGTGTGCTTTAGAGGCATCACTACACACAGCCAGTGAGTGTCCATACACATCCATACACACATCCACGTGCAAACAGGACTCGTTCCCAGTGCGGAAAGAAGCTCCCCGCTGTCGGAGGGGAATGCTGAGAGCTGCTGGGAGATGCAGAGGCCTCCCTGCCGCCCCAGCAGAGCTGCGGCTGCTTTCTCCGATGGAGCGGGCAGAGGGCAGCAGCCGAGCGCAGCGGGAGCCTCCTGCAGGAATCCCTCCAGCACAGGGCACGCGGCCAAGCTCCCGGCCGCCATTTCACGGCCACCCCTCTTCCACCATCTTAGGGTTTCATCGCTCCGCTGGCTGTTTGCTCTGGTTCAGCTCGCGTGGCCTGGAGTGGAAGAGCTCAGTGTTTGCAGAAAGGGGAGGGGAAGGAAAATAAAAGGAGCTGTGGGCAAAAACGTCCAAAGGGAGAGAGAAACGGAGACTTTCCAGCAGAGACGAGGATGAATTGTCACCGATGATCGCCGGTTTCGTTGTCCCGGTTCGGTTTTGACAGGGATGTGGGTGTCGCATCGCTCCCTTCCAGCAGGACGGGACCATCAAGCAGGTCCGCAAGCAGCCACCACAGCCCCGTGACACTCAGCTCCCATCCTTCCCTCAACATTTGCCTCGCCATTTGCCCCTGCCCACTGCCAGGGCCTCACAGCTCCCCGCCTGCCCTCCCACAGCTCGCCCTGGCCCCCACAAACGCAGCCACAAATCTCCCAACATCTGCTCAGCCGCAGCCCTGGAACGCGGTCTGCTTCCAAGAAGTGTTGAAACCTCTTCACTGGAAATTTAAGATCCAGTGTTGTTGTTTTTTTCAAGAAAAGCGAGGGATTTTTGTTAGGAAACATCACCATAGCATTCAAGGAAACAATACGCTAGGGACAGGCGGTTTCCATGGGCAGGGCTCAGTAGGACACGTCCCACAGAGCCCTGACCTCCTGAGAGGGTGCCTAGAGGCGGCCAAACCTCCAATGCCACGGCACTGAGAGGCAACATCAGGCTCGGGACAAATTAAGTTGGCATCCCATGTCCCATGGGGACACGGGAAAGAGGAAAATACTTTTCTTCAGTCGCATTTATGGGCAAGAGCTGGAAGGAATTACAACAGGGCCTCGGCAATACTTGTGTGAAGGCAGAGCAATGAGCGCCGGCCTCTGGAGCAACTTCTTTCTCAAGGCCCTAAGCTCTATGACAAAGATACAGGGACAGCCGTTGTACACATGCCTAGCCATTGTTCCTGCGTGCTAGCCACGTTATCTGGACACTATCATTTTTCTCTCGATGTGAACAGAGCTGTCTGCCAAGAGGAGGGCGCAGATGAGGTACACAGCTGGTGCCCAGGTATGCACGTGCCTGCCCTAGTGCAGATGAGAAACGCCATTTCCTGTTCAAGGCTGTTGCAAATAATTTTTAAAAAGACTTTGAAATCCCTTTATCAAGGCAAAAGGATACTTAAAAGCCAATTCCGTAAAACAATCCTTTCTAAATACCACCAACACAATCAGGAGGTGCTTCCACCTGCCAGTAAGGTGTAAAGGCTTAGCAACGCGACGTGTCAAAGCAGGCCTTGCCGTTGTGCATAGCTGGTGATTTATACCTCTTTTCACACACTAGTTTTGGGATATGCCCTGCTTTAACATCCCTGAGTTAACATCCAAAAGAGGCCTACTCACAATTAAACTGTAACTGGGGGATAAGCTATAATTAATTGTGTCAAAATCCCTCGTCAGGCAGCCCAACACCCTTCCAATTCAGTAGAGAAAAACACCCATGAACATCAAAACTACAGCTGGATCGTTGGGAACTCCCTTAAAGCGAGAAACTCCCATAAAAACTGCGATCTGCTAATGCTCAGCAAAACATGCTCCCATGGCTTCCAGGAACTACTTTAGGCTATAATTCTGTTTTAATTAAGAATCTGCTCCTGATTTGATGGAGGAAAAAAAAAAAAAAAAGTCATCCCTTACCAAGGACACATTCCTTCCGAGAAATAAGTAGCTGAACGGCAATGATAAGACCTTTTACAATCAGGCATCTAAGTTTACAAGGCAATTACAGCACGTCTCAAGCCTCCCATGTTAGCGTTTAATATTTCACATCTGAGCACCATGACTTCATTTTACAGGGGATCATCTTTGCTAACAGCAACAAGACATTTTATAAGCTCTCAAGGAGGACAAACAGGGGATGCTTTCAGATGGTGCAAGGCAAGCTGACGTCCCTCAGCAGTGACCCAGCACGTTTCTGGAGTCAAGAGCTGCCACGGGAAGGGCTCTCACTGGCACCATTCTGCCCTGACTTCAAAATTGAGCTCTCGACGGACAGAGCTTGAATTCAGCCAGGGGCAGAAAGTAGGATTAATGGCTGCAGATCCTCCCACAAGGCGAGCCCCTCCTAACTTTAAGAATTGGTAAGGCCGCGCCACTTCACCAGTTTGATTCTAAACAAGTTTGAATCCAAACAGCAAAGTTCCGCTGGGCTTTGCTCTGCGAGCTGAGCAGGACCTCAGCACAGGCCAAATAACCCCAGCGCAGGCTCAAAATGGTCTTTGGCACGGGCTCCCAGAGCCGGATAACATCAGAAGCAAAGTTTATCGTTCCTTGCAGGCAAACACACGCTTAACCCTGGGGCTGAGCGAAGCTTCACATGCCCAAAAAACAGCAGAGGCCCAGCTCCATGTCAGCTCGCTGCCACAAACGCAGGGACCCGGTGGTACCCGTTCCCCTCTCCCACCCCACACACTATAGCACACATCCCCACTCACCTTGTGCCTGGGCGAGCACAAGCCAGGGCGCTGGGCGCCTCCATGAGCCACCTGAATTTAGCAGCACACAAGAGGACGAGCCCAGAAAACAATAAACACAGTCTGTGTCGGCTTGGCGAGTAAAGGCAGAACCAAGCCCTTACAGACCAGTGGCACTACACCGTGCTTGGTAGCACCAAGGCGAAAGGGGCCAGCGAGACCCCGGTTTTGGGCAGCAATGAGCCAGATGCGCGGTTTGGCTAAGCCTGGCTCCTCACCACCTGCGTCCGGCAGAGCCGAGCGGTGCTGCCGGTGCCGTTTCAGCTCCGTGGCAACCCCTGCTGCCAACACAGCCGTTGGGGTCGCGTTCTGGAACCCCGGGTCAGCCCACCTCTGCGGGTGAGCCCACCGGCCCTGCTGCTGCATGACCTAGTGGTGCAGCTGGCCCCAAAGCCTGCAGGATGTCTTCTGCAGAGCAGGTGCATCCATCAGGTCCAGTGCTACCACTAGGAGAGGTTTCTCACCCCCTGTAGGTCTTCAGCGAGGGCTGCCAGTATCGCCTGCCTGCCAGTGGTACCCGGTAATGGAAGTGACCCTGGATTTACTCCAAAGCACACAGCAGCAAAGACCATGCATGCCACCGACTCAAAACTGTTTGAACAGGTGTGTAGGTCACTTTTGGAAGACACACAAGCGGTTCTGAGGGCAAAGGGACATGACAAGTCAGAGAGGATGCGCTGACTGAACTGGATGCCATGTTGCTGCGTTCTTTTTAACGCTTCCCCTGAACATTTGATCTATAAATATGATGTTCCCTATTATATACAAACATACACACTACGCCTACAGACCCTGAAAATAAAAACAAGCATCATCAGTTAACGCTGACGTGTGCATCCAAGACACACAGTAGCTGTAAAAAAATACATATATTGAACCGTGTCGATCTCACCTCTAGCCCTGGAGAGCAACACAAGACTGACTGTGGCTGCAAGTCACTTGATGAAAGTGATAAAGGATAATGGATAAAGCATGCACCACAGGAACGAGATGATCTCCTTGGGATCCATCCCTTGTCTTGGGGAAGAAAAAAAAAACAGAAACATGAGCAAATGCTCCAGTAAGCACAGCTATTGACGTGGAGGCAGTGCATGGAGCTTGTAGGAGAGCTAAGTGAATGACACTGGACCTGTGGCACTTCAGAAAAAGGACCTTTTGAGCTCCCTTTAGATTCTGAAAGTCTACTAAAGAGTGATGGGTGCTTGCCTGTCTCCTAAGGCACAGATTTCCTTGGTGGTAAGAGTTGAGATGGGTTAGTCAATGAGGAGTTTTTCCTAACTCTGGTTAGTCAACGTTGAGCTTTTCTTAACTCATTTCCTGCAGGCAAAAATAGAAATGGGGGAAGGGAGAGAAGAAAAAAATTCCCCTGACTCTGTTACCAGCATCATTTCCAGCTCCACGAATGATCTTGCTTCAAGGCAGGAATTTAAACTAGAATATAGCAAACACAGAGATGCTCTTCGCACAGTTTAGAAGTCTCAAACACCTTTGAATATTCACAGTATATTTCAGCAAAATCTGGACAGGCTTTTGTGGGGCACAACAACCAGCCCCAGGGCTATACATACAGGGTTGCCCCTGCCAGATGACCAGCGAGTCTTTCAAAAGACGGATGAAAAGGGAAGGACTTGGGGGTAGAAAAATATTTCCTCAACCTTTCAGTGACGAGCAACTTTTGTTCTGAAATAGGCAAGTGAAAAGAGTTACCATGGAAAACACACACATTTCCCACACGTGACTGCAAACCCTGCTTGCAGAAAGTGGGTGTTAATTACATTTACGCAGCACCGGGCACAATAGGCCAGGGAGCTACAGTAACAAGCAGGGGATTATGCACCCAGCAGGTATCCTATCTAAATAACCATCTGAATTGGGCCCTGCCCCTTGCCAGCCTGGCTCAAAGGACAGGAAGGGGAGGAGGCAGAGGCACTCGCTCCCTTTCTGGCCACCGCTATTTGCTCCGGCACAAGACTCCCAAATGCCAAAGGCAAAGCAATCCTGAGCGCACAGCGAGCTAAATATATCCATCCCGGCTCTGGTGCGGCTCCCTGTATAGCACATGGGGCTATCTTGAATGACAACTATTTTCCAAAAGTTTTTTTTTTTTTTTTCTTCCCCACACTACAAAGACACCACATTATGCTTGCATAATAAAGCAAAAGCAGCAGTTCATTCATGAGCCGGAGAGCAGGCTCTCTCGCTCTCTGATCTTTGAGCCAGAGGCTGAAAATGCCTGGGATGTGTAGTGGGAAAAGAAAAAAAAAAACAGCACAGCGACAAAAGGAGTCAAAACCTGTCTGCTTGATTAAGGAGGGCCATTGAGAAGCTCCAAAGGCAGCACCCTTCCCCTTCCCAGCACCGAAAGGGAAGTACAATTGCGGTTCTCAGGGTTTTGAAAAGGAGGACTCCCCCTCCTCAGGAAGGCAGAGGGGCACCGTAATGCTCCGAGCTGCCTCCAAACCGCACCGAGCACCTCTGTGCTCCAGGGCCAAGGCATTTTTGGCACCCACATTTTTCGGTAAGGCTGAGCTAAGGAGCAGGGGTGAACTCACCAAGGCCCTCTGCCACTCCAGCTTCTGCTTTGTCACACCAGGGCACAGCTGGGCCAGCACAAAGGCAACTATGCACACAGCCAGATGTAAAAAAACATCTAGAGACACTGCAGAAAGGCTGCAGCGCACACATAAGTTAGGTTTAAATTAGTACAGTCAGGGTTTTGCATTGTTTTTTCTTGTCTCCTCCTCCCCCATCGATCACAAATTTAATTTGAGAAACAACAGATTAAAGAAATGCAATAATATGGAAAATTGGAACCCCAAAATCAGTAACAAAGAGAGGCACAAAATCCTTTTTGATTCCAGATGAAAGGAACTCGACCCAGCCTGAGAGCTGCATTCCCAGTGCCTGTTACAAGCTGCCTTTAACCACCAGATGTAAGGCTCGGCATTAAGCCTCCCTTCCACAGAGAGCAGGCACATGGCATTCAAAGCTCTCCTATCAGCGGCAACTCCAGTTAAGAGCAGAGGCTCCTCGCCATGAAAGAGCCATCAATGACCCCTGTAATTAATATATTAGGGATTACACAATCATCTACACCTAGGAGCAAAACTTGCAAGGAACAGCAATAGTTACAACATAACTTTTTTCTATGGACCCAGGTGGCCTGGAGTCGGGATTCTTGACATTGCAACACACTCGTTCAGAGCTGGGGTAGAGGTTCACGGGCAACGAAGCGTGGAGCAGCGCTGCAAGCTGCAAAGCTCCCAGAGCTTGGCAAACACGCTCCTCAGGAGCCCTGCCAAGGCGAAACGCCATGTGAGCAGTTACCAGCACAATACCAGGCGAGAAGCTGAGACAGACTGTTTCAAACATTTTATTTTTTTAACCTTCGGAGCCAAGGTCAGACAAATACATACACCGCAGCAAAAATGATTCTAAGCCCACATGTAAATATAAAGCAAACCATATATTGAAAGTTATAATTTTGTAGCAGCGTGGCACAAGCAGTGATGTAATAAAAGCTACTGCACATTTGGAAAGACTCAACATTTTGCTTCTTATTATACCCAAAATACGCTCCCTGCTCCAAGAAAAGGAGGCATTAGCAGCGTGACAGACTTACAGAAGCTTCACTGCAAGCTACTAGACATGAATTTTTCATCTAGGCGTTTTTGCTTTCCTTTCAAGGATCCTTTGCAGGATATAAAGGCAGTCTTTACAAGTACTCCAGCGCCTGTTGGAAGAGGCTCTTCAAGTGGCATTTCAGCACACATCTTTTCATAAAAATACACCCGAAGAATTTATGTAAGACACCATGTCAGTAGGGCAGTACATCCTTTGCTAGAAGGCTGCTTATATCTAATTACTGTAATCCAGGCTATCCCCTCCCCCAGTGCTGCGCTGCTTGTATTTATTTTCCTTGAAGGAGAGGGGAGATAATGCAGAACAGAACCTTTCTCCATCCATTATCTCCTTCCTGAACTGAATTTTAGCTACGGGCAACAAGAGATTGAGGCGTGTTTCTCAGTCTTCAGAACTCAGCCTAATGTAGCAGTGTAATTCCCACTGGAACCGATGCCTGCGACACAGAACAAGGTAGAGTGGACATACATAACCTGGAGGTGTGTATCAGATGCAATTTCAGCCTAAGATGCCAAAGCCACCCAGAGAAGGCTTACTGTCAACGTCTGGAGTTCAAAAGCAGCAAGACCATGGCATCAGAAGTGTCAGTTCAGGGTCTACATGCCCACTCACTGTGCCAAGTACATAATTGGAACTCACTTCAACATTCAAACATTTGTGCTCTGAATTTGATGTAAAATCCAAGTGTGGCTATTCTAGGCGAAATGCCGAAAGCCACACTGCTCACAAGGCACACAGGGGAGACACCCCATTGTCCTCGTGCCACCCCTCCACGTGCTCCGGGCGTGACCCCGTGACGCTGCAACGTGAAATTGTTCCTTGCCGAGCCGTGGGAGAGCTCAGGGTCAGCCCACGTAGGAAATGGGGGAAGGTGCAGATGAGCAACTGCTGCCCTCAGGGTGCAGCAGGTAAAACATCAACCCAACAGAGAGCAGAGCACCGATCCATGATCTCAGCCCAGCCATGGAGGTTCTGGAGGTGCAGGCACGGGGCAGTGCAGGTGGGAGGACGCTTGCCTGCATGTGTGCCCCAGCACAGCAGCGCTCTGGCAGAAGCTGCGTGCTACAGGAGCGTTTTTGCAGGGCTGTGCAATTACCCAGGTGAATTCTTTAATCCTGGCTTTCCGCTTTTATTCAGCAAAGTAGTCACACATTCAGAGAACACATAAAATTTGATTAATTAGCTTCGGATGTTTAAGTGAAGGACACAACGCAGAAGAGCTGAGAACCCAGCTTGCAGTTGCCGAGCATTTTTTACAGCACTGCACACAGCGTCCATCGCTGGCAGCAGTCACAGAACAGGAAACAGAGAAGTTTTAAGCCTGGGAATGGTGCGTTTGTAATTGGATGAGCCATTTCCTTTGAGAGGGTAATGTGAAGCAGAAGTCACAAAGCAAAGCAAGAAGAACAATCTCCTTTATGCGCCACCCGGCTGGGCTGACACCACGGTGGGATGAATGCCTCGCACATGCTCCTTTTGTCCCCGCCACTGATCCAACGTTTTCCCTTTTTTCAAAAAAGCCTCCTGACAGCTTCGTAAAGGGTTAAAGCTCGACCAGGAGAGGGGGGGGGGGGGGGCGGGGAAAAAAAAAAAAAAAAAAAAAAAAAAAACACTCATTAAAGAATAGAGCAGGGCAAGTGAAACCGAAAGGCAGGGTGCAGCAGGGCGGCCACGCAGCTACCCGGAGACTAAGCAGAGGAGGAGCTGAAAGCCCAGTTTGGAGATATTTTAATAAACACGGTTAACGTTTCCACTCAGCTTCCATAAAACCAGTTGCAAAACGTGTGCTGAAAGAAGAGTTTTAGTGAATTAAGGACGCTGAAAGCCATCGTGGTATTAAAGAGGGCCAGATGTTTCAGGAATGTTGTGTTCTGTAATTACTTTCAAGTTAGAAAGAAAAAAAAAAAAAAGCGGCACCAAAAATAGCCCAGCTCGTTTTCAAGTCACCCACTCGCTTCCGAAAATAGCCGTTAGTCTATTAAAAAAATATAAAAAAAATAGAAAAGGGGAAAAAAAATCTAAAAGCCCGCCAGACGGAGAGAAGCAAGGGAAGCCGGCAGCCGCGCACCCCCTCACACAGACAACGCACTCAGCGTACGCCACGCAGTTTGCGCAGCCGCCGCCCGGCGGGCTGAGCGCTGCCAGCGCACTCGGCGTACCCAGCATGCGCAGCGCGGGGCGCAGCCTCCACACGGGGCCGGCGGCGTTGGCTGAGCGCGCAGCCAATGGCGGCGGTGGCGGCGCAGCAGCCGCCCTTTGAACCCCCCCCCCCCCTTTCCCTTCTCTTCCCTCCCCTCCCCTCAGCAGCTTCCTGCTGGCGGCGGAGCGCGCGGAGCGCCGCAGTGTGCCTGCCTGTCAGCGCTGCGGCACAAAGAACAGCCATTTTGTGACTCGCCTGGCCCCGCACCAAAGTGCTGCCGAGCCCCGAGCCCCCCGCTCCGTCCAAGCGGCGGGGACGGTCCCGAAGGGGCAGCGCCCAGCTCCTCCCCGTCCCCCTCCCGGGCAGCGGGGAGCCGAGGGGGGTGGGTGGCCGGTGGTGTTGCCGCTCGCAGCCCGCTCGGCGCGGTGTGGCCGCCTCAGCCATAAAATGGCTGCCGCGCGCGCGGGGAGAAGCCTGAGGCGCTCGCTGAGGAGCGCCCGAGCCCCGGCGGCCGAAGGGACGCCCCTTCGGCTCGACGCCTGGCCCTCTGTGGGATTATTTTGTTCGTTTTCTGCCCCAAAACGGTGAGAGAAGCCCGAGTGCGGCCCCAAGCCTCGTGGCGACCCCAACAAGGGTAGGCGGAGGGGGAGCAGCACGCCGGGCTGCTGCTGCCCGCTGTGCCCCTCAGGGCTCACGCCCGGCCGGCTTCACGGGCCCCCTGCCCGCCTTCTGCTTCTGCAGCTCCCCTCAGGGCTGTGCTGGGAGCGTGTCCTCGCCAAGAGCATGTCATTTAGGAACAGCAGTGCAGAAGATGCTAGAAAACACACCAGGGTTGTGTTTGGTGCTGTCTCACGCACATCCCAGACACACGGGCGGTGGGCACTGAAGTGCTGCATCCCAACTTTTAGCCTAGGTGGAGGAAGTCCCGTGAGATGAAGCACTTCCCCCTGGGGCAGAGCAGCGCTGTGGGCAGTGCCTGAACACAAAGGGCAGGTGCTGCTGCTCCCCCTGAGAGGCACCAGAAAGCTCACACCCCTCAGTTTACAGGCTGAAGAGTTAACACCAGCTGTCCCCCAGGAACAATCACCTGCTCCAGGACAATTCTCAAGAGGCATTCTGATTTATTCAGCACATCCTTTCACTTTCTTACAACTGGCAACACAGGAGTCAATTTCAAACACGCTCCCCAGGCAGCGTACCAAGAGTACAGGTATGTTTTCTTCTCCCTGAATGCCTTCTCCTAGTCCTGTATTTCGGCATCTCCAGCTCAGGTAAGTGGCACACCAGTTACATCTACCTTTTCCACCCGTTGCCACCACTCAGGCCTCCAACCAAGGATTATGTAACAAGAATTCACAAATTTACACGCAGAATCTGAGCTAGTCTCACAATTGAGGAGAAAACTGGCTGGCAGCATGTGAAGTGCAGACATCAATGCATTTCAGGGCTACAGTAAAGCAAACTGGTGGCTTTACTTCCTAGAAATCATTTCCCCTGCAACTTAAAAGTCAACCTCAGGAAGTAAAGCACATTTTACGACATTCAGCTGACTCACAGCTCAGAAGCAAGCTCGACAGGGCTCACTCACAAATATCCTGTGTTCAATTGTTCCCACACTTCAGGTGAGTAGATGATACCCACAGCAAGTTTATTTTGAGGAAAAAAATTGTAAGAGGGAGGGCAACCTCACACAACAGGTGTTACACATAAATCGAGATAAACAACCTTTCAAAGAAAACAGCAAAATCACACATGTGAGACTATGCAAATATAATAACCCTAAGGACAAAGGTCTTTTTGCTGTGGAGCTACTGCTGGATGTCTCCGATTTCATCTCATACTCAGCATACTTCTAACACCAATGAACTACCTTAATTCAGATTTCCTGCACAAATTACATCTATTATTGCTTTGCTAATAATACACATTTTAAAAAATGCATGAAGACTTAAAGAAGGTGAATACCACTGAACTTCTTTTTAAAATTGACTTTTTAAGCAATATTTGAAGTTTTTCTAATAATAAGGATAGCAAGGTTTGAAAATCTGCTGTGTTCTTAAACTGCGTTGTAGAAGCACTGTATAGGTGCTATATGCAATGCTTCAACAGTCCCTGAGGCTAATTTGATTAATACTAGTTTCAAATTAAACAAACTTACCTACATCCATTTTAGGATTTAAAATCTGACTGCAGACTGAATACATCCAGAATACCATAAAAATTTACGTTAGGTTACAGTAATTCAATAATGTATACATTCCCACAGTATTTCAAGTTTGTGTTTGAGGAAGGTTAAATACTAAGTATCAAAAATACTATTCAAACACCTGCAAACATCACACAGAGCACATGTGATACAACAAACAGTTCAGAATTTTTTTTATTAATGTTACTTAAAAATTACTTAACACCAGAGGGAAAAAAAAAATAAACAGGCCACAATTCAATCAAAATTAACAAAATGCAAAACTGTATTTACAAACTAGAGAACAAAAATGCATATAGTTTAATTTCCAATATTCGAAAAAGCCGACTCATTAAATACAAAACGAGCAACCCACTAATTGTATTTCAGCATTCCTAGCAAAGAAACATTTTCAATATTCCATACTTCTCCCACATCGAGGTTAAATTTATGAAAATCTGTGAAGAATCCCATTACTTGACAAAAGTAAATAAAAACACCGAGCAAAAATACCTTAAACAAACAGGCAAAGCATTTGCACAGCCTCTTGTTAACAGTCCCGGTTTATATTTTATAATACAAAATGCTACAACCAGCAGGGGAAAGTCTGGTTTAAATTGTATCAAAATATTCGAAAATATCGAAACAATATCAAAGTTCCACAAGCTCAAATAAAATTTGAAGTAAGAAGTATCGGACAGAAAGGCACTTTCCAGTTTTTATTTTAAAATGAGCTTTTTTTCATTCATGTAACTTTTTCTTGTGCCTATTTACTATAATTTACTACTACACCAGGCTTCTGTATGGCCCTCAGTTAAAGTTTAGACTTCTGAGATTCTTCAAAGAAAAATTTGCCTTGTATGTAAAATGGTGCAATGCAGCAATGGCTAAACCGACAAGGTCATTTTTCACAGCACAAAAAACCTAAAAACTGAAATTCAAAAGGTGGAAAAACATAATACAGAGAAAAGGGCTCCCCTGAATAAAGGTACAGTACCTTTTGACTATGACATGGGCCCTTAAGTCACAACACAACTTTCAGAAATTGCTACCAAAAAAATTAGGGTGTGGCACGCTAACAATCTCAAGGTCATTCCTTAAAAAGGAAACAAAATCAGTAAAATGTTTTGTATTAAGCACTGACAGTAACCTAAGGCTGTCAAAGTAAACAGGGTATTCACAGGTTTAACAAAAAAAAAGAAAGTTGATAGATCATACCTCGATGCATTGCTGTGGACTGAACCCTCCTCTCCTTGGCTTTTGTCCTTATTTCTCATCATCTTTTTATTCTTAAATACTAAGAGGGGGCCAGGGGTGTCTGTTTGCTTTGAAGTCCTGTGCCCAGGTATTTACTGTCAAAAGTTGAAAGAAAGGTAAGGTCCCAGTTTGTTTCACTGGCTTTCATTATCAGGAACAAAGTCCTGACGCTGCAATGATATTGTTATAACAATACACAACACTGATCAACACGGCAAAACGGAGATTTAAAACAAATAATCGTTTTTAGAAGAAAAATCGGAGAATAAACACAGTAGAGGAGCATCCTGCAAACTTTCCCAAAGTAACACTGGATGCAAATAATCTCTGAATCTTATTGCGTCATCCCAATACAGCTCAAATCGGTCGAAAATCAAAGTACTCAAAACGGCAGAAATCTAAAAATTATTATTATTAATTGCTCACCTACCTGATCCATGCACCGCCGCCAGGACCAAGTCGATATTAGTTTCGGGTCGTGGAAAAACATTAGATCCAAAATATTTAGAGTTCAAATAATAAAATACGAATTTCAAAAAATGAAAAAAAATATATATTCTAATTCCAAAAATATGCTGCCGATAAAGCAAAAGAAGCGATAATTAGTACAAAAATGTCCGGGGGAAAAAGCTCATTAGGAGAGCGCACAAAAATGGAGGTACGCCATGGCTTCTAAGCTGGAAAAACAACGACCTGGGCTCTCTCCACGGCTTCTTCTTTCCAGCAAGGCACGAAAAGGGAGCCCTCAAAAGCTGCTTTTCTGCCCGAAAAAGGTCCGCTCGGCCCCCAATTAGTGCCTAGGAGAGGCAAGGGGCTGTGGGGGCCCCCTGAGGCTGCCCGAAAGTTAGGGAAAGTTGCGTAAAGTGTTGGGGAAGGCACGGAGCTGAGCGCGCTCTCTCTAAGGCACAGCCGCCATCTAGAGCTCCTTCCCAGCTCTGAGCTCTGCCTTTGATTGACACTCTCTACATTTACCCCACAACTCAGGTGATGTACCATAGACCCACCCCTTCATTTCTACCAAAAAAAGAGATAGCCTCCACCTAAAGGGTGCCTGCTACCCCCCACAGCCCTGGCTTCTTCCAACTACCCCAGCTGAAGGGGCACCTTAACCCCATGTGGCTCAGGCACCCTTTTGAAACCAGAAAGGAATGTAATTTGTGCCTTTTGTTTTAAAGATTTGCTAAATATTTCACTGCTTGGGCTAAAATTACTTCCTCCCTGGACAGGAAGTGGTGCTGTTACAAGCCATTTTGAAAGAATGGAAGTGGAGCTCACAGCCATGCAGGCAGCAACAGCCCACCTTGGGGGTCACCCCACCCAAGGGGCAGCTTTTTTTAAATTAAGTAATAGTACCCCCAGACAACAGCTCCTCCTTTTGGCACCCAACACTTGCACGCAGAGCTTGGGACAGAAGCCTCACACGCTCCTAAGAAAGCCCCACAGCACTAACAACCCCTTCCAGCTCGACAGCGCCTCCCTAGTGGTCCTGCCCAACACCAAAAATCCAACAGTTACGCCATTTTCATCAGATGCGCGAAGGCACTGCTGTAAAATAAGTCCGGCACCATTGGAAGGGTTATTTCCAATTCCCATTCTTAACCCATTAATGGTCATTAAGGGATTTTTTAACAAGACAAATGATTTTTCAAACCACGGAACAGCCAAGATGGAGACGTAGAAATCCAAGCCATATCCCATGTTCACCATCCCAGAACTGAGAGGAGCTCTCACGGAGGAGATGGATGAGATCCAAGCACCCCCACCACCAGTTGTGTTCCTTCAAGCAACCAACTGCCTAACGCACAAGGAAATCCTGCGTAATCGTGGGCATCACACCACGACAGAGAAATCAGCCACTGGGGGACTGCTGGGGGGAAGAGGGTCATGGGCTAGCTGAGACCTCTATGAGGTCCATCCACCACACAGCATCCCAACAGCTTGGCACCATTGGCTTCTACCAGCTCAACCAAGATCCTTTCAACTCCACTACACGCTTGCCATCCACGTCTCCCAACAACCTATCACGTCTCCATCCCAAGGGGTTCGAGAAGGCACGCTCTGTCGTCACACTCCATTTTGCACCATCTCAGTTTAGCGGTTATTTACAGAAAGACCCCTTGCACCTAAACTGCAAGAACTAACAAAATACAACATCAAATTCCAAGCAATTTTGACTACCACTAAAGAAATGCATTCCTCTGAACATGGCTCCCTTTAGGTTGGTCCCAGTATCCAACAACACCACAGAACACATGGCAAAGAAACTTCAGCAGGCAATCATCAAAATAGCTGTATTAAACAAGTACGAGCAATTCATTATGGTTGAGGTCAGTTATTTACAAAGAGGACTGAGGAAACCAAAGAGCTAAACACACAGCATTTGGATATTTTTTAGCCTTTTTTTTTAAAAAATAAACAGAAACAATATTGCCTAGGTTCTCAGCACCACCATAGTCTTTTGCTAGAAAACCAAAATGACGAAGACCACGTAAAGTTCAGGTAAAATGTACTTAGGAAGGCAGCTACATTTCAACTATTTCATCCATGAGAAAGTTAGAAATATCCATTTTTAAACATAAGAACCATTTTAAAATTCGTTTGTAAAGGTGACCATCATCAGTACCAGTAAGAAAATTAACTCAGTTTTTCTCATCAAATACATGCTATGGTACCAGGCAGCTAAGCCTACATTAAATAGCGGTGAAGGAGATTACGCACTTGTACAGAACAAATTTAAGACAGAACAGACTGCCGAGGAAGTATGTTGCCCAGAAAATCTGGTGAAAGTTTCTGTTCATACACATGGCTGAATCAGCATACCTAAAAAACTGACACAAAATATTTAAGTACTCCTTTATTATATCATATTTGCTATGCCTTCAAATAATATTGATTCCACCTTAAAATAACTTCACCAAGTTTAGCACAAGTACCCTGACAACACAGCAAGTACTGAAAAACGCCTAACATTAAGCACCTGAATGAACAAACCAGAAAATTCATTAGAAGTCACGGCAAAGTGAAGATAATTTGTAAATGAAAACCACATTTTAAAAGAAAATCAAGAATATAAAAAGGAAATTACCTTGCCTTTAGTGCTTGGCAGCTTTCATACCAACCAAAAATGTAAGACATTTAAATATCAACACAATAAAAAAAGATTCAGCCAGAAAGGACAAACACGAAGCATGAAAGAAACCAAAGCCTTTTATTAAATCACTTTAAAAAAAAAATACATTTTCTCCAAAGGGGTAGCAGCAGATCTTTTACCACATTCATTTCCCTTTTACGCATACATAACCTGGGAATAAATTTTTGCCACCCGATCCTCAAACAGATCCATCATTGGATTGTCACTGATACAGTCCCCTGATTAATTCAAGTGCAAAGTCCATTTTGATCAGATGATCACAACCCAGATCTTCTCTGGTTTAATAACACGGGAGTCCATGTTTTAACGTCCTTTTCTTGGACAGATATATCACAGCACTCATGCATTAGTCCATTTCCTCAACCTCTCAATCAACAGTGGAAATGCCATCTTGGTCTCATTCGCAGACTCCTTTTGACACTCTTCATCTGACTGGATTCTTTATGGAAAATTAAAAGAAAAATGCTGTTGGAATACAGATCATCTCATCTTTAAACTAGAGACATTCAACTACTGTACCTTAAAATAATTTAAGCATAAATGCTGCTGCTTTCATTCCGTATTATGCATCCGAGAACATCTACTTTTATCGTGAACTAACGAGGTCAATTCAGCAGTTCAAGAGTCAAAAATACATACTTTAACCCAAACTATAAGGAAGCATGGGACAATTGATTAGAAGCTCAAGAGCCTTTTCAGGCTCCATAAACTCCATTTAATTTTTATTCCCCATACCGAAGAAATCATCAGGGGGAAAATACAAGATTTGCTTTGGCAGCCATCTTTATTGGACTGACCCATTGACTAAGGATTACACTGCTGCGAGGAAAGCCAAATTTATTTTAATTGAGCCAAAGCTTTTAACTGCTGTCCATTCTCCTTTCTTCAAACACAGACATCCATCAAAACCAACGCAGAGGCATGAAAACTGGTTTCTTGTATAAAGATGGTGACTGAAGACAAGACATTACTAAAATTCCACCATCTTAACCCAGTTTTCCAGCTCATGGAAGACATACAAGGCAACAAAAAAGACGCGTACAAAAGGAACAGAATGGCTGATCTAGTTACTGGTGGGAAAGGACATGTCAGAAGGCAGATGAAAATGGTCACGAGTTACACTAGTTGCTTCAAGTAAGGCCACCATACTACTCCTGAGGCATATTCCAACTTTACTCTTCATGTAACAACAATCAAACCCACAGGTGAGTGACAGAAACCAAACTGATCAAATGACTTCCACGTGGATGAAAACAAACCACACATTCCCAGCTTTACAGTTTCTTTCAAGAAAAAATAAGCTGATGTACTTCAAGAAAACTACTCGTCCTCCTAACATGCAAAAATCAAGTACAGGAAATTCCAAAATGGTAAGAACATTATTTTAAAACAAATGATGACTGTAGGAGATGAGTGATACACAAGAAAGACTTTAAAATGTCTTCATGATTTTTGAGTATCTGCACTCTAGCATTACTTTCTTCTTTTGACCATGTACATCTTTAACCTCATTTTTAGTCTGAAAGCCAACTCCACCATTATGTGTTTCCCATGATAATTTTGTTCACATTCTCACAAGTGACACAGAAATTACCCAGAGTACAGCAAAAAACCAGTGGAGCCATCTAGTGGTCTCTTCACCATTCAAGTTTCTCCATTCTCATCTCAAAATAACCAGTAACAGCAAAGCAAACAGCAATGGAACCAGTGCAACAAGCCTTCCTTCATCTGACTTTCACATCTGCCCATGTGTCTTAGACTTAATACTCCTCCATATGCAGCGTTCTTCCTTGCTTTAAGCACAGTGGAAAAGCAGCACAATGCACAGAAGTGAATGCAAGATCTTGTAATTCACTTTGCTTTACATTGTGCAACAGGTACAGTACTAATAATTAGTCAGCCCATGAAATCTTTACATTTTCAAAAGCAAAAATCAAACATTTTGGTTTGCTGTATTCTGTTTCTAGCATTCAACTCATCCTCAATTAAGGCATAAATTAAATATTTGGAAGAGTTTCTTTTCCATGCTAACCTAAAGAAACAGCTTGGGGTTTTGGTTGGTTGTTTTTAATGTTTGTTTTTGCATTCTTACTGATGCACTACTCTTAATTTCAAGCTTGGAGGTTTGAAGATAATATTTTGGATATTTTTTACACTGATGTTTTAACTGAAGTACCAAAACATTAAAATTATACCACCACAACATTGTCTGTTATTGTTACAATGAGATATTCAGAGGTACTAAGAGGAGTGCAGTGTAAACTCTATAATGTATTTAAAATAATTCAGTTATTTTAAAAAATAAGTGAATTTAATTACTGATACGAGCCTTCCCTGCCTCTCAAAAATGTGATTCAGTTACACATTACTCAACCTTGTAAGACCCTTTACAGTTGGGTTAGCCTTCTGCCTTGGACACTAATGAGATCTGCCAAAAGCAATTTAAGGGCAGGTTTCTCTACTAGGCTTACCTACATTTGGTTGTAGCAAAAACTTTGTGAGTAACCCTGTCACATTCACTTTATACTCTTCTTTTGACCTTGTAAAATAATTAGTAGTAAACAGAACTGGTAATAAAATTAAGAACATGCTACAACAACCCTTGGTCTAAAAGCTGTTCATGTATTGAAGACACCACAGTAATGACCAAGTTTCTTCATGTGAAATCTACACTTGCATTAAAAGATTTCACAGGACTTGTTTACTCACGTTGTCTTTAAGGCACACTTTGCTAAAAAAATTCAATGATGTTGCTAAAATATACTCCTCCTCCACTAAGGCATATGCAGTGATCCTACATTTAATGTAAGCCACTGAATAGCCTTTTTTCCCCAGATGACATTGAATATTTCATTCCTTCCCTAGCATCAGTTGGGCAACATTCAATTTTTCAAACTTGTATTATCTACTGTTTACTGTATTTGTTTCCAAACCCAGCACTTTGGCCATGATTAATGAAGGGCCTTGGTAGTCCATACAATTCTGTGAGTTTCCCTCAGATCCCTGGTAACAATTTGACAAGTCTGTAGTAACAGAGAGAAACCATTCACTGCCACTCCTCAAGGTATATGGCAACAGTTTTTGAAACATCTAAGTTAAAAAGTTTTGCTTTAGGTTTCTGTAATTATTTTTGTGTAACTCTACCTAGTCGGGGCTCAAAGCAATAGAAGACATCCCTCATGGCCTTATGCCAGGGCCTCAATCCTTGTGTCTGCTTAAACTCCCTATTCCTGAAGTACAACATCAAAGGCCAGTAACAAATGTAAAACAATCATGGGGCAATGCAAGTGCATAAGACACCAGCACAGTTACCGAATGTTCATACTGAAGTCTCTCATGCTGGAAAGTTTGTACAATGAGATGACAAATTACTAGTAAAGGGAATTCACTCCAACAGAGGGAGCTGAATGGACAGAATGAGGTTCCGACAAAGAAAACCTCAAGTCCTACACTCCAAAGTTCATTAAAGATTTTACTCCTTGCAGACACCTCTCTGGTAACTTGCATTCTAGAGGGAAAGGCAGGTACGCCCTTTATTGACATCTAGAGCCTACAATGAGTAAGTAACTAAGTACGTATTCTGGGCAGTCCTAAGTCCTCTTCTACCTCATTACATGTGCAATAAGCACAGCACTGAGAGCACACCTCCTCCTGTAGGATCAGGTGGTTTTAGCTGAGCAAGGCTGTCTTCCAGTTTTCTCAGATTTAGAAATTAATTTCCAGTAAGATGTGAGCAAAGACTTGATGCACTCTTTAGAGGTTTTATTTTTAAAACCAAGCAACCACATTTTTTTTTTTTAAAACAGCAAGTATCATTAAGATTTGGGCCTAAATTAAGATAAACCACGTAAATGTTGTTGAATAAGCAAAGTGTGCCAATTTCAATAAAGCTCACGGTGTCTTCAAGTATTCTCCCCTTTCTAATTCAAAGAAAACTGTATTTAAACATTAGCGTTTCAACTAAGCATGATTATGTTGGCAAACAGAGAAGGGAATACTGCGCTCTTTCAAGATCCATACATTTCTATGTTCTTTTACAAATGCATTTTGAAGCAACTCATTCTGAGGACAACTATTCCTGTAGTTCAGTTTCACATCCATCCCCTCCTCTAGGTAAAGATTGCAAAACAGAAAGATGGAATAATTACTCAGTGTGTAACTTTGAAGCCAAATTCCTACACAAGACACCAAATCTGACACAGCCTATTTACAATTCAATGAGAGAAAACAGAAATGCACACAGAAAGATGCAGGAAACAGAGATAAGGATTTAATATTGAGATGGAACATAATAATGACTCACATATTTAAAGATTATAGCAGGTGACCTGGAAAGAAAGGTAACAGTGGACAGCACAGCAACAGTTTCAAGGAATAGTTGGAAGGAGCAACATTTACTTGCAACATAGTAAGAACTATGCCTTTATACATGTATCTGCACTGTGAGACATAGCTTAAAACTTTGTAAAAAGCAACATAATAAAATTCACAAAGCAGTAGAAGAGATGAGGCACTAAGCAAAGATCACCAGAACAGGCACACACAATAGGAACCGAATTCCTCAAGGTTCATCTGTTTCTATTGTTTTGCTTCAGGATTGCAGATTGCGTGATAAATTGGCTCAAAATGAAGCGTAACAAAAAGCAGCACAAGGCCACAATAACATGTTCAGGAGCGGTATGCTCCTTATCCCCACACACTCCTTTTTTCCTTCAGAAGAGCTCTACATTAGTCTTCACATCACGTGAGCAGATCAGAAGAAAGCAAGGGACTTTGGAGTACAAGCAGGGAGCGGCTGCTTTTCTGGCACCTAAGGCAGCATAGATGGCAGCTTGTACCAGTTCGGAATGGTTGCTGGAGGTCTCTGCTAACATACGTAACCATTGGACAGTTAAAAATTACCAGCTACCATCTAGCCACTGAAATGAGAGTATTTGCATCTTGGAACATTTTTTTTCAAGCCATCTGTAGTCTAAGGCAGGCATTACTCAATCAGGTACCCTTGCAAAGGGAAAGAACTGCCTCCAAGAAACTGTCTCTTTTAAAGAGACATTCTGAAGCGCAGTTCTACAGGAATGCAGAGCCTCCCACTAAAAAGTCACTTCATGTACGCAAAATCCAATGGACGTCCTAATTAAAAGTGTGGAAGAGCTGTCTCATGCTAGAGACAGCAAAAGGTTATCAAGACCAAATTTCTTTTAGTAAAGGGAACTGGAGGCAAGCCTACCCCCACATATACATCCCGTACAGAACTGAATGAATTTTTCTATTCAAGCCTGCCAGTTCTTCATTTGACTGTATGGGGAATGATTCTGAAATGAAATGTATCAGCTGGCAGTTTAATATAGCCAACTGTATCAACATTACATATGGTTTTCTCTGCAAAGCTGAAACACTGACAAACAGAAAGAGAACAATCACAAAAGAAGTACCTCTGGAGACAATTACTATTTGCTCCAAGACCCTCAGGTGATGCTGAGGAGCACAGAAATACAACATGAGGTGTGTAAGGCAAATTAATCCTACTATGATACTTTCCCCACTATTTGTTACCTCCATTGTAAGGCATGTAGGATTTCTCTATGGTGACAGACATGGGCATATCAAACCCTTCTGAACAAGCAGATCTATGATTTAAGAGTTCTCCAAGAAATACGGAGTTAACTTTGAAGCAGAAGGCCCAAGTACCACAATTACGTATGAAAGCTGTTCTCCAGCAAGACAGGTTGAGAGTGCCACCCAAGCATAGCTTTCATTCCTGAGCAGCCCAGAAAGAATGCTGCTGTGCCCTTCTCAGCGAGCCTTCCAGAAACACTCACACAAGCACACTTTAAGGAACTTCAGGATGTATTCATCCAAAAACTTTAGCAAGTTAAACATTATGGCCATGTGTGGGTTTTTTTGCATATTTTTTTTTTAGTTATTAAAGCTAAAAAGTGAATGTTATTAGGAATAACAACTTACCAGTGCTTCAACCAAGAGCAGTTATTTTGCTTACAGTAAATTCCTCAACACATCTGTAGGGAAAACAATATGTTAAATGCTAAAATTTAAGACAAAGATCTAGAAAACCTGAACATTAGCCTAAGTCTATTACAGTAGTCCTATCCCTCAATTAAAACACTTCCAGCAGACCACAACATATGGCACAGTAGACATTTTTATCAAGAAGTTGAACACGAGGTATGACTAGGCAACCTGCTATCAGAGAACCTCTGCAATCCCCCCAAAAAATCAGACCTAAACCTGCACACAAATCCCCTGGAGGAAAAACAAAGTATAAATATGCTGAAACTAATCTGTCCTCCACAGATAAATGATTAGAATACTAATTTTTCTAAAAGGCAGTATCAGTTAGGCGTAGAAGAATTGTTTAACCCACTGATACGGAATAAGTTATCTGATCTATATCCTATGAAGTTATTCATTATGTTCAAGTCCCAAATTTGAAAATTCCACTTGGAAAATGCTTACTGGCAGTCCACATTAAACATCTAACATCTAACTTCTATCACTTTACAGAGAGGTAACAGGATTAAAATAAAACCTGAAACCTATCAACTCACCTAAACCCCCTTTTTCAACTGTGAATTTCATTTGTATTAAGTAACCCGCTACCATAAGCTATACAAGTTATCCTCCTAACATGAAAAAACAAACTGCTTCTCTTGTGAACTCTCTCAATCTACTTAGAACATAGCTTCCAATAATGTAAAAAAAAATAACCTATTTGGTGACACCATACTGTGCTTCATTTTCTACAATGTTCTGATTTCCAACTTCCAACTGATGGCTACTCAGATGTGTAGGAAGAAACAAACAGATCAATAGAACAAACTTATTTGTTGATAATAAATTACTTGAAAGAATTAATATGGAAAAAGATCCCTTCAAGGAAGGAAAAATAAAAATCCAGAGTCCTAAACTGCCACTATCATGTAGTGTATCAAAGTGGGTATGAAATTTGCATGTTTAAAACATGCCTTTAAAATGTGATCCAACTGCAGTTAACAAATGGAAGCACGAAGCTGAGGTAATTGTAAAATGGTGGATGAGCACTTCGTAGAACAAACACAACATGGTTACTGGACTCTGATCCTCCAAACGGCATCTATCAGTCATTTACTCAGAGAACATTTACAAAGCTTAAGACGTGAACTAGGCAAAGAGGCTTACTTACACCCTTTAAGCCTCCTTTTCTCCTGTTATCAAATGCTTCACTCAATAAAACACTTAGAAGATGATTTCATACGTGAAGACAAGGTAAAGCTGACGGTTGAAAGATCTTCAAGTTACAGCCCTCAGTCACTTCTAGTAATTTATAGCACAGCTAAAGAGAAATTGTCTACATTTAAGTTAATTTATATTTTCTTTAAATCTGGTGTTAGCATCTAGTTATAGTAATTCCTCAGAAACTTTATTAAGCATAAAGAATCTGCCTTCGTGTCAGCACAGAGGAACAGCTTCCTCTACTAGAACAGTAAAGTTCAGACTTAACCAGAGAGCATTCTTCTCAGCTCAGAAAAAAATTGGAAAACTAATTTAGGATTTTTCAGAGTAGTATCACTAACAACTATTAGAACTTCTCTACTTTAAAATGAGTATTTGAACCAAGCAATGAGTTCTATAAATCAGCACAAAGATATACATTAATGCATATAAATGAGTGATCACTTTCCCACCATTTTCAAATATACCATTGCAATCTGAGTTTTGAAACCTTAATTCCCCAAACACATTCACTACCGAACTATAAAATGCATAACAAAAGCTGAAGGCTTATGCAAAGGACAAACTAGTGTGATATTAAAAAAATATTTTTTTCAGCTGAAGCTTAAATTTAAAACCTGGATTTTCTATTTAGCACTTTTTTATGAATGTTAATTTGAAAATCTTTTAAACAGAGCAGTCACATAACTGCTCTAGTCCCTGCATGATTAAGAAAGCTATCCCAGTTTTAAAAATAAACACAGACTTTTTAGGTAGTCCTACAGTTGTCTTGTATTTTATTTCTGAATTACAGAAGAGATGCCATAGGTACAGCACAGCCTACTCCAGAGAAAACTCCTTGCATCATAGGTCTGTTCCCCAAGAGACCAGCACTACTAGCTCTATGTATCAGGCAAGCACATCTCCTGTTCGTAGGAGGAGGTGAGGCCAGCTGATCTAAAGCTATTGACTTGGCACCAGTTTCTTTCTTGGGATACATTAAGTATTTTTTGCAAGGAAGATGCAACACATCACCATACCAGTGACTTTCCACATAAGCTGTCAGTCCTATAAATGTTATGCCTCATTAATATGCTGTAGGGTGGTCATGAACTTAAACCTTTCCTTGAATCCCCAGTAACATGCATCTAGCCTACTGAAGACTACCTACCTAAAGAGCAAGCTGCCACTTACTAGACGAAAACATGTTGTTCATGTAAGAAAAGAAGGCTCCAAAGAGCTCACAAAAGCACCAAGAGACATTTAAAGCTGTTTGTATTATAGTATCTATTCAGCACAAACAGCACCATGATGATATAGGGAATATGTAAGACAATTAAGATCGAAGTGCTCCATTTCAAATGTTATAAAATGCTCAGGTCACTCAAGATGACTCAACTCATGGACACTACTCCTTCTTTCCTTAAGAGCAAGTTAATTAAAAGTGCTAACTTCAGAAGTTTAAGAATGTAACATGAGGAATACAAATCTTGAGCTTGACAAGTCCGTTGACAAGACCCATTATTACGCTGCGGGTTTGAGCATATGCTTTTATTTGAATCACAGTCCAGTCTTGGCTTTATTGTAATGGACTGTGAAACGTGTCTGGCAATTCTGACCCTCTAAATTAAAGAGCCACAGAGGATTTCAAGTATGTTCTGCTGGTCCTCTCAAGGTGTCAGATCATTTCTATCCAGGCTTCTGTTCACAAACTTCTCGTCAGACAATTACACAATGAAGGTCCAGAACGTAGCTAACGACCTTGCTCGTTTCTTACTATTTTGTGTCTAGTGTGTATCTAATACATACAAACATAATTCATTAGTATCTTGCATATTAGCAGTAACTCACTGCACGTAAAAGTTTAATTCAATCAGACAGGTTTAAAAAGCTTAATCAAAATTGGTATACAACTCCTCTTATACGAGGCAGGCTGAAGCCTTCATCCAAGTCAAAGAGAATAGCTGCGCTCAAGTAGGAGCTCATACAATCAGTATTCTTAAGTTATATTGATAAATTGTGTATTTTTAAAAAGCAAATTATCAGGAGTATTTCTGAGAGTTCTGATACATGTCTCCACGAAGATGCCTTAAGCTTTGAGGTCCTGAATTTACACAGAACTACATTATCATGGTAAGCTGTGAAAAGGAACCAGTTAAGACAGACAAACAAGATTTACAACTTCTAATTACACAGTGGTGAGAGCATGGCCCAAGTATAACATGTTACTCTGTCACTAAATGTAGAACCCTGAAGTAAGCATAAAATATTAAAAAAATATTAGAAAGCTGACTGCTTTCTACTGCAATAAGGACAGACCTTTTAATTCAGACTTAGTGTGGGTTTAGGCTTTTAAGAGTCAATTTAAGTTGAAAAGAGAATTTCTAAGTTTATTGTATAAAATCAAAAGTTTAACAAGCGTTAGTTGCAAACAAATCAGTAGCTTGAACTTAAGTAATCAAACTCCAGAAATAAACTGGATGTCATTAGTAGCAATGGCAACCCTCGCAAGCAAAGCTTCATTCTACAGTGTGTGATGGCCATTTCAGAATCTTAAAAAAAAAAAAAAAAAGTCTTATACCTGACCATAAAAATCTTAGGAAATGTGTGAAGAGACGTTAATGTTACGTTATTTAGTACGTAGTGCACTTGAAAACTGACTTGAAAGGAAATTCAACATAGTCTTAGCTAAAGCATGTAATGTCTATTTTGCTCACCAAAATTTACTTTTATTATTTAAAAAAACAAAACAAACAAAAAACAACACAATGTAACATACCTGGTGTGCACAGTACTGAATTTTGATCAAGGTCTTTTAACTTGAACAGCCATCTGAATCTTTGGAAGTAACAAAAATATCCAGTACTACCCTTTAAAGAAAAAAGCAACAAAAGAAACAGGTTTGTCTGAAAACAAATATACATACAGATTTTACCTACAGTCCTAATGTTCTTAACCAATGCAAACTTTTGGAAAATACAGAGCGAGTCTTTCAATTGATAAAAATTGTACCTAGAGTTCTACAATGCAGTATTCTACCTTTATTTGCCAAGCGTTAACATTAAGGTCTCCAAATAGGAGAAAGAGGCCTCAAAATATTCTTCTGCACGAATACCTGAAAGTCTAGAGTTATTTGGCATTTACAGATTTTACAATGTGCCCAAGCATTAATGCTACAAACTCATTAAGTAAAAAATGTGTGTTTTTTGTAAAGCTGAACACATGTTTTCACGGGTGAAAAAGGGCAAATGGAATATTTGGGTTGATATGAACATATTGTCCTTTCCCACCAAATACAACGCTTATGTGTGTGTGTTTGTATATACGTATGATCTCCTTTTTAAAAAGCCTTAGAAAAACTAAAAACAACACAGAAGCAACATATACATCATTAATTTTATTTTTAATAAGTCTACCATACATGTAGAAAGAAGGCTTTTTATAAGTCCAGTTAATTTATAAAATGTACTCTTTACCATTTAAAAATAAGATTTTTTCCCTCCCATCCGCACATTAGTGAAAAAGCAAAAACCAAAATAGAAAAATAAGTAAATGAACATACAATCAGAAGTTGTAGCCACTCTTACCTAAGAAAATAAGGTACGAACGATTCTTCTGGAAGCCACTCAGGAACTAAGGTATTGTTCATGGAATTCTACCTAAGAGAAAAAAGAAAGTATGCGAATTTTCAGCATTTTGCTTCAGAAAAGGAGAACAAGTAAAATGCTTGAAATGTATCGATCTTTACATAATTAAGTTAGAAAAAAAACTTACGATAGCAGTAATGGTATCTTTAGAACTCTAAAAATAAAAGTATGGGTGGCTGTACATACTTGGCTAAGAAAAACATTGGAGATGAAGAGTGACTGACATACAACATGCATGATTCTGTGTTTTTGCATGAATAGCTCTGATCTGCTCTCCTGTCTCCCATTACTTTGGGTACATGATTAAATGCCTAGCCTATTTAATTTTTCCTTAGAAGTAATTTATTGCACATTGCCTCTCAGTCCCTCTACTTCTTTCACGTTAAAGTCTCAAGAAGCAGACTATGCAAAATTAAATGAAATTATTTTGCTATTGCTAGAGGTTTTAAAATGGCTTCTGTCATCAGCTTCTGTGAATTTTAAGTCACAAGTTACTTGATCTCCCCAAATAAGGTATCTTTTTTGCCCTTTCCAATAGTTTAAAACCTTCAGGTCCTTTGACCTTTAATGAGATCCCGGGCTATGCTCTTGAAGACAAGGAACACCGTATTTGCATTACCTTTAGTCAACTTTTCTCGCTTTTGTGAGAAGGCTTAATCTTGAATTTTGCAGCGGTTACATTTACCACCATTACTTCATACTCAAGAGTAAGTTCAAAAATCATTCTGTTAATATGCAGGTAAATGTAATACTACGTCAATGTTACAGGATAAAATACCTAAATTACAACTCCAGCATCCTATATATACAAAAATGCACAATCACTAAATACACGAAAAATAAAAACAATTTCTTTCCAAAGACAACTGCCATCTTGATTCCTGTAGCTAAAAAACAACTCAAAACTACCTTGAAAACCCCCCTAATACATTGAAAAATAAGAAATAAAAATACAGGAGACCCCCACCTAAAGCTAGAACTTTCTTTTCAGCAAAGTGTGTATGTCAGAACCTGTTCTACACTACAGAACTGTTGCTGGGGTTATAAAACCACTATAATCCGAATCTAAGATAAAGATACCAAACACCTCGCATAAAGGTGATAGAACTCCAATGGCTGCTCAAACTTGTATTTCTACCTCAAAAAAAAGAGAATTTAATTGTTGAAATGATGGATTCGTATTTTCAGTTAAGGACTGAAAATGTATATTTCCCTCAAACCGCAGTATTTAAAACCTGCACGGACTTTTATAACCTTGTACACAACAATACAAGAAATAAATTCTTTAAATACGGCTATACACAATCCCCAATTAAAATCGGAGTTCCCTACTTAATATTTACCTCCTGCTTTACTGGAGTGACTTTCTATACATTTGGAATTACAATTTTGCCCCTAAATTGGTAATTGTTGAATGCGAGCCAATGTAAAACAAAACATTCCATTTAAACTCGCGTTTTTAGAAAGTCTTGCAATAGGTGTTGTACAACTTCTAAATTATTAACCGACAAAACAACGATAAAAACGCTATATAAACAGAAACGACTGCAAGATCCCTGAAAAACGCATAAACTGAATACTAAAAACAAAACTGTCACCCAAGAAACGCTTTTTAAAAGCTTTCACTGTCAGACAAACCCTATCGTGTAATTCATATTTAAGCAACTACCTTTTCTTCGCCTGCTGCAGTCTAAATCACAACTGTAGTATTTTGCCAACTTTAAACTGTAGACTTGGCATGACTTTTGTTTTTTTCCTTATGCTTCTAAGTTTCTGCATTGCCACTTTAACTGCGAAATTATATTGGATTCGATTCTTAGGAGTCTTCTTTAAAGTTTAGCACCTGAACTACTGTTTTTCAAGTAAAGCAAATTTCTATCTATTGTTTCAGTAAGTAATAAGCTGTCTCATCCGCAGCCTGCTCTTTTTTCTTACTGGCTTATAAGGAGTTAAAAGCCAACACCCCACAAAAAAAAAAAAAAAAAAAAAAAAAAAAAAAAAAAAAACACCAAGTTTTATTTTTAAGAGAAAACGACATGGCGTCTTTGTTCCCACAAACTCCGCCGACAGAGCCCGGTCCGTGCAGCACCGGGCACCGACCGCTCTTTAAAGACCTACGGGGCTCAACATTTCCCCGGTGATGCAGTCCAACCCTCGGCCCCCCCCTCCACCTCCCTTCGCCGCTGCTGCAGCGGAGTTGGAAGCTGCCGTGCAGCTGCCCCCGAGGGGCTCGGGTCCGCAGCCCCCCCTCCCGTGTCCCCGTCCCCGTCCCCTCGGGGCGCACCCGCAGCCGCCCCCAGCCCCTCGCCGCAGCGGGCTGCGCGGAGCCCCTCGGCGCTACATGGGGGGGGGGGACTCGGGGAGCGCCCCGCGGAGCTGGAGCCCCTCGGCGGCGGCGGGGGGCATCGGAGCGGGGCTCCCCTCGCGGCACCCCGACCCCGACCCCCTCCAGAGCCCCTCAGGGGGGCGGCGGAGCCGAGCGAGGGCCCCCGGGGGAGCGGTGGCGGCGGCGGCGCGGCGGCGGCCCCCTCCCCCCGCGGGCTCCAAGGACATTTTGTTTTTCCTCTCAAGGACAAAGGACAATGAGGAGCGAGGGGACCCGCGCACTTACCGGCTCCGCGCTGCCCGCTGCCTGCCCGCGGGGGGCCCGGGGCGCCGCTGCCCTCCTCGCCCTGCCCGCGGCGGGGCCCCGGCTCGGCGCTCAGCCGCCCGCCCGGCCGCTCGGGGCGAGGCGCGGGCAGAGCGAGGCGGCCCCGCCGCCATGGCGCCGCGCTCCGCTCCCGGCAGCCGCCCGCCCGCCCGAGCTCCGTCTCCCCTCCAAGCCCCGCAGCGCCGGGCCCGGAGCGAAGCCCGGAGAGCGGCGGCGGAGGCCGGCGGCCGGCCGGGAGCGGCCGGGAGCGGGCGGGGGGGAAGCGGCCGGGAGCCGGGCGGCGGCGGCGGCTGCTCCCCCGGCCATCTTGTGCCGTGTGTGCGAGCGGCTCTCGCCCGTCTCCTCTCAGCGCCTCGCTCCCCTCCCCCCGCACAACATGGCGGCCCGCTCGCTACTCACTGCGGCGAGGAAGGGGCGGGACCGGGCCCCTGCCCCCTACCCGCGCCGCGCGGCGGCTCCCCCCTCCCCTCCCTTCTCCTCGCGCCCCCCCCCTCCCTCAGCTCCTTCGCGCCCCGCCCTCGGCTGCGCGCGCGCCGCTCGCCGCTCCCCATTGGCCGCGCCGCGCCCTCCCCGCCAGGCCCGAGGGCGCGCAGCGCTCCCATTGGCCGCGCCGCGCCCTCCTCAGCCCTCCGCCTCCCCTCACACACACACAGCCCGGGGCCCCCCTCGCGCGCGCGGCGGTCGCCGCCTCCTATTGGCCGCCCGCCCCGCCTCTCAGTGACCGCCGACGAATCCGAGCGAGCCGCGAGCGGCGCAGGCCGCTCCCCATTGGCTCCCGCCCGCCTCCCCGCTCCCGCCCAGGCCGCGCCTCAGGGGGCGGCGGGAGCTGGCTCCGAGCTGGCTCCGAGCGCCCGCCCCGGGCCCCACCTGGCCGGGGCATCCCCAGCCCCGCCCCGCGCAGCCCCGCGCCTCAGGGGCCCGGCCCTCACAGAGCCCCCTCCGCGCTCTCAGCCCCCACAGGGCGTTACACGAGCTGTACACACACATGGATGCGTGTTACACACATGTATGCACATATACATGCATGTTATACACAGATACACACTTATATACACGGATATATGCACATCTATGCACTATATTGAATATATGACATGACACACACGCGATGTGACACACGCACCTGGCAACAGCCAGGCCCTGCCCCATCACCTGCCCGCCTCAGACACCAGGCACGGCGCGGTTATCGCACTTTTTTTTAGCCAACGCCATAGAAACTGGCTGCGGTGCCAACCTCGCCAGGACACGCTCTGCTATTTTGACTACTGCCATGGAAACCAGATCGCTGAGCCATGGGGGCATTCCCCGCGTTCTGGGCCAGTGATGCCAGTGATGCCCATCCACAGTTGGCCTGTGAGGGTGTTCCTGTGCAAGAGGCACACCCAGCTACCACGACTGGATGACATAATTAATATTTACGTGCTTCAGCAGTCACTTTGAGTGATAAGCATGCCTTTCTCCTCTCATTTGCACAGCTTACTCCATTAAAAGCAGAGAGAAAGATGGCCCCATTCTCCCTTTTTTATCTAATAATGTGGGTTGGTACGGCAGCAATTCAATCAACAATCTTTAAAAAGATTGGGAAAAGTCTCAGGAGCTTGCCTGGCACTTGAAATCGTGCAACTGGACTTCAGCAGCAATCTCCTGAACCAGGGTCCTGGAAAAGCCAGAAGTATCTGGTCAGCTGGAAAGTATCATTTAGCAATGTTCCTTGAGGATGAATGACTTTGAGCTGAGATGTATTTCTCTGCAAAATACAGAGAAAAGCAGACCTCTCAGTGTAGGATAGCTGGGGACACTTTGTATGGTAGAAATGCACAAATGTGATGGCTTACCAAGGTGGCACGGCAGTTGCAGTCTTCAAAAAGTGGTATTGGTGGCCTGCACATTGATATGGGTACCACAGCATGGGAGCCTCCAGCCACGGAAGTAATGGTGGGCAAACCAGCAGATACACCTCTCGCTGGAAGAGAGCAAAAGGCCTTTGACATTTTTTTCCACAGCAAGAAGAACTGAAGTTCTGGTCTATGAAGAACACAAAGTGCAGGGAGCCTGTTCTGCAACTTATCTCTATTCAGACTCTTGCAAACTAGAAGCTGATCCTCTTGCTCTCAGAACTGCCCATGTGTAACTGTATGCAAAGGTGCTGGCACGCACCAAACACAGGTGCTGCTTGTGCTCCTTAGAAAAATGCTAACAATGAAGAGAGGGGAAGGGCAACCAAGATGAGGCCAGATAAAAGTAGGGCACAGCAAAAGCACTGCTACTTACACAGGCATTTTCACCCAACATTGAGGGTATGACTTCACAGCAAAGATAAGGATTTGAAGTTCAATGCACTACTCTCAGTCTTTCTGTTATTTCTTCCCCAGAATACATTTCTAGAAAAACATAAAGTATGATCACTCGCAATAGGCACATGAAAGGGATAAAAGAGATCAAACATTCAAGACATAATTGCACTTTGTAAGAATAGCGTGGTTCTAGCCAGAAGAGTTTAAGGTTATAACTGAACAAGACCTAACCTGTAGGCTCAAACCCTTATCTGATCTTCTCTAACGCCACCAGACTAATAGATCATTCCTATTTATATTTCATGTACCTTTCCAGAGAGGAATGTTTTTCACGTGACTTACTGCATTGCTATTACATATAACAGAAAAACTTACTGGAAGTCTAATATCCTAATTAAATATAGTCCGTGCTGCTCTTTTGCTTCCTGGCCACCGAGGCCTAAGTTTCTGAAGAGCTTTCAAAAGAACTATCCATCACCTCTTCTATTTCTTGGCTTCAAGTGAGTTACACGTACGTGAATGTGAGTACGGTCGCTCTCAGCAGTCACAATACTCCTCAGACAAATTTTCTGTTCACACACCAGTGATAGTCTATCTGTTTGCATTCTTTTTTCCCAATGAAATAGAATAACAGTGCTAGTCTCCTTTTTCGCACTTTTATCTCCCATGGTCAGCTATGTATAAACACCGAATTCTTGCTCCTACGGCCTTTGTGGTTACACCAGTTCTTTTTCCTCCAAGTCCAGAATTTCTGTCCAACTGCAATTTCCTTCATACAGAGTATTCTTTCTGTTTTAAACACTTTTTTTTCTTGCTTTGTGTACCGTTAAGCCTAAATACTTCAGCCATGTTTTATGAACCACTTGTCTGATAATGAGACAACGTAATATTTCCATTACTAATTCGGGAAATGTTTTCTGAGACTGCATCAGGACTGCTAGAATTCCCAATATAGGCACACAACTTCACTTTCTAGTACCCACCCAAACTGTTTTCTTCTACAACCTTTCTTCCTCCTCCCCTGCTTCCATAAGGACTGTTATTATCCCCTTGGGACAATATGTAAATGCATACTGTAATTTCTCAGGGCATTGTCCCTGCCTGCCCCAACTTGCCCTCTGAACCAGAGGATACCAAGAGGTCGGTGAGAAAGCTGCTTCTTTGAGAGATGTCACGTGTTCTTTGGAGCCACAAACATAATGGAAAGGCCAGAGATTTGACAGCAATATTCAACTACAAGATTAAGCATTGCATCTGCCTTCTGAAGTGGAGAACAGGAGTTTGAACAAGACTGCGAGATGCACTGTTTCACAAAACTTTCCTTCAACCAAAATCAACGTTTTCCAGGAGAAATCAGTAACAATTTTCTAGGCCCCAAACCAAACAGAATAGTTTGGATTATTTTAACAGAGAATATGCAAACAGGGTAACAAATGTCCTTTGAATACAGCAAGATGTTTTGTGGTAGGCATTTCCATTCCTCCAGGCAGGGTGTTCACAGAAATTGTCGCTTTGTCCCAAATTAAGTCTATCGCTGTGTATTATTTTTGTATTTTTGTACGTAACATGAAATACGTACTAAAGCAAAAAAATAAACAATCTGCTTTTTTTTTTTTTCCTTCTGTTTCCTTCCTCAATAATTTGCTATTAAAATCACAGTAATTGTCCAGGCAGATACAAATTACCCTCTATCACACTTCTGAAAACCTGTGATTTCGGAGCAGCGTGCACAAAGAGGCTGTGCAACTATAGCTATGCCCCTGCTGCTTTCTTTTGTGGACTTTCCATAGCGGCTAATATTGATTTGACTAAACTTTGACACAGAGTGATGTCAACAGACAGAAATGTAAATAAAGACAAAGTTCTTCCAGGCATGGAACCAACTTCTCTATGTGACTGTAAAGATTATTATGTTGTATTGATCCTATCTAAAGATTTTTGCTCCTGTCATGAGGCAATCAGTTACAACAGCACCAACGATAGCAACAATTCCAGAAATCAGCTCATGCTATTCATTTTCTCCGGGTCTGGAACTGGAATTCATGCCCAGACTTTTGTTCCAGCCTGTAATGAATAATTGCAAACACATCCCCACACAGAGAACTTTTGCCTACGCCCTTTTTGTTTCTATGATTTAACACTGAAAACCAAAATTATGTTAATATGGCCATTCTGCCAGCACTTTTATGGTGCTCATATTTAGAATGATGAACCTTGTGAGCAGCAAGAAAAAGACTTATTACCAGGAATAATTAGAAACAAATTCTCATCAGTGTCATAAGCATATGGTAAAGAAAAAAATCTTTCAGTCTGCTAAGCCAAACTCCAGTGCTTTTGCAGTTTATCCAAAATACAAGCTACTTTAACCAAGATCCAGCTTTTCTTACTCATGTTTTCAAAGAAAAATTATCAATAAAAGTATATTGTGGTAAGGGAAGTAAGAAATGGAACCAATATATTTTGAGGGATTTAGTCTTCTTTCCTAAGCAAATTTTTAACTTGTTGGTCATAATGCATCAAACAAATGGTATTGTTTCTGCACACATGATCTTGTGGCCTGGGCTCAGATCTTAGTCCAAGACCTCCTGAACAACCTGCCCAGCTCATTACTTCAGTTTTGCATCAATTCGTGTATACAATAAGGGGAAAAAAAAAAAAAAAAGAAAAAAAAAAGTAACTCTTGCCTAGTGAGAGGACTCATTATTGTGCTTCATATTAACAAATAAATATACGTATATTTTTCTTGAGTAATCAAGACTACTTTTTTAAGGAGCTCTGAAATTTCAAGTTTTTTGCTTTTTTACAGATTATCTTCAAGTTAGCCCCTATTGCCATCTTAACTGTAAGAAATAGTAACTATCTCAGTCAAGGCACTTTTGCTGTATTTTGTCAACATTTAACAACTGCTTTAAATGGCAGTTGTAGAGGTGTAAGAAAAGTGTGAATGACACATCAGCCCTTATTTTGATTTTGATATTTTAAACCTCTAGACTGATTAAAACAGAGAATTTGGGTAACTGTTTAGTGTGTTTAACTGCCTCCTAAAATAAAGACACAGGAGCTTGGAAGAACAAATCTGTGTCTTTACACCTTTTTTAACCTTGGCTACCTATATAGAATGATTTAGTTTGTCAGTTCAGTTCTTAGGGTAACTATTAAACTATTCTTCTTGGCTTTTAAAATTTTTATAAGAGGACTGGGACATATCAGAAAAAAGTAAAACTGATTGGCCATTTTGCCTGCACCTAGTCAGACACTAGAATTTATAGAAGTGCTAACAGTAACCTTTCCATGGAAAAAATGATGCAACTTTGCTTATTAGTGACATCAGCTTTGAAAGCAAACAAGAAAACAACATGGACCTTCCTAGGAACTTTAATACCAATAGCTACCACAAGGAAGGCAAGTTGTATAAGTTGAGTTACATACTTTAACTTCTCTGTACTAATGCAGTTTGTGGGTTTGGAAACTTGCAGGACTGGAAACATGCCAAGATTAGACATATTGATAGGGTTTGAAATATGTTTAAAAGTTAGAAACTACAAGCAGTGTTCTTTTTCTTACCATTCTGGCTGTATATGTGGTCTGTGGAGTCATAGAAGTGTTCTGCTGAGCTGGGAAATGGTCATCATTTTATCTAGAGCCTGAAAAAAAAACATTGTCAAGGTTAAGAGAGCCATGCCCAGCCTCATGCTTCAAATTAAAGTTATCATTCTCTATTTTTCAAGATACTATACAAATTATATGAGAAGAAAACATTTTATAGTTTGTAAGCGAAATCTTCAGAAAATTTGGAACTTAAATGTTGCTGGGAGAAATACATTTCAGAAATTCTAGACAGTAACAGTAGAAATATATTTTAAAACTCAACAAATTTGAAACTCAAGGATGATTCATTCCCTGTGCAGATTTAAAGCTCGCTTTCCAAAATCATTCATCTGTCCATCCTTCAAATTTATTTTCTTCAAATGTGAGGCAGTAATGCGTGATTGCTTAAGTGTTTAAGAAATATGATGAGAAAAGGGAAAACAGACTTAGCACGAATATGTGTTTACACATCAAAGTCAAGGGAAAAAAAAAAACAATTATAGGCTGTAATTTTTATTTACCATTAAATCTCAATTTGGATTCTAGTGAAGCGAGACTTCGGAAAGTCTAGATGACAAACATAACGAAGAGCAAGCATTCTTTCTTAGTAAATCTCTTTGGAGCTTTGGAGGCATTGGGGCTTCATGCTAGCCTTGCAAACGTGATAAATTTCACTCAAATTGAACAAGAGGAATTACAACTACGCTAGAATGAAGAGAGAAACAACCCAGGCCTCTGAAAATGAAATACAGAACTGGAATTTTTATTTCAGGCAAGTTGAACAATTTAGTAATGGCCTGTTTCCATAACAATCCTCATTCTCTTCTCTTGTGTACAGGTAGCTCCATAGGGCACTTTATTGATTGCTGTATAATAGTTGACAAAATGATGCATTATTCAGCAAATTGCCACATGCAGTGAAAAAGAACTGTGCTTTTCACTGAAATCTTACAACAAGCATATATTTTTTTAATTTTATAGACAGCCAGCGTGACAAAGTACTGAATCACCCTGCTGTAATGTACTGTATACATAGAAGAGAAGACCTCTTATATTTGTAGCACCAAACAAACTTCTTTATATCTGTCAACGCTTGTTAGATGTGGAATCAAATCAATTTTTGATGTAGCGATACTATAGCAGAGACATGCTTGGATTAGAATGTCACCTTCCCAGAAATAGCTTTTATGTCAGACTGATGTTACCAGTGAGGTTTATTTTCTTCCTAAAGTCGATTCACTATACACTGGCTGCTGCCAGCGCTTTACCCAGCCAGAAGCACTCATCAGGCTGGGGATTTGAGAAGTTTTTTGCATGTCAGGCATGTCATCCATTGAGAATTAGCAGCTTTAATTATTGCAGGCAACAGATTTGCATGCTGAAACAAATACTCTCTCTGACCGAGCCATCAATGGTGATAATCTTGTCTCAGCTTAAACCATTCACAGCGTTGTGGTTTTTTTTTTTTTTTTTTTTTTTAATATTTATTCAAAGATGAGTATGAGAAGGCTAATTGGTGATAGAGCATGATCAGCCTAAGAAAACACCGTCAGTACAATATTGCTGCAGAATGGGGCCAATGGCTTTTTGCATAATTAGGGCACAAGCATGAACGCAAATATCTTGGGTCAGATATCCACAGTGGTTGGTCAGTCTGAAAAACCTGATCACAACTTTCATTGTGATTTCACTCAGCGGAAGACCTGGATCAGGCTCTACATGCCCAGAAGATCACTTTTTTTCT
This sequence comes from Aythya fuligula, assembly GCF_009819795.1. NCBI lineage: Eukaryota > Metazoa > Chordata > Aves > Anseriformes > Anatidae > Aythya > Aythya fuligula. The sequence goes on along the minus strand of NC_045569.1, from coordinate 15,520,628 downwards.
TCAAGATTTAATTGTAGATTCAACAAGAAGTTATTAAGTCACTCTAGAAGCCATGTCTCATTTTAGAAACACTTAATTTAATAATAAAAGCTAAGATACTCCAAACGTACAGGCCTTGAGTTATGCATCTGTGCCTTTAATTCAGCTCTGAGTCATTAAGGTCAGTAAAATCACTCCAGGTTTTTCTTGGTGTGTCTAAATGGAATGTTGTCCTAAGGATCTGGAAGCATATGAAGTGGATTTAGGAATGAAATCTGAATTTTGAGTAAGAGTGAGTCTGTCCTTTCGCACATGTCCATATAACTGCATCATTATTCTTTGTGTTCTCCTCAGCATTTATTTTTCTTACCTATTTTTATTAATAATGGAAAAAGGAATACTAAAAACTAAATTATGCTAGCTGTTTCACCTTTTATTCAGCTCCTCTAACATACCTCTAAAACCTTCTCGTGAAACCGAATATTGATTATCCAGAGACCAAATGTCAGCCTGTTAAGTAGAAGCGAATTGGTCCAAATAAAATGCATTTAATTAGGAAACTATCTACAGTTTTCTTGTAACACAAGCCTCTCACGTTACTGGTATTAAACAGTACATTTGAACACTCTGACCTAGTACATAAGATAAACAAGACTCCACAACACTTTGGGGAGAAAATGTATGGGGAACATGAGTTCATTCATACGTGTAGGAAATAAAGTCAAATGCTTGAATAATTCAGAATCGTAACACAAGCAAAACTGAAATATTAAGTTTAATAACTAACTTTTTTCTTAAACTCCAATTATTAAAATATTGCGCTGCTGGCTAGCATATCAGGTGCTGATAAAGAATATTCAGGGACGGTACTTTTGCTGCATGAATGAAATCTGTTCTGTGTAAAAGATTAATAAAGGATTATCTTTATTTTTATATATATACACAAAGATAATGAGAATTGGAACCAAAAATGAAGTTGAAGATCAATTATTTAAAAGCAGAAAGTCTACTCAATTGATGTTAAAATGTAATTAAGCTCAGGAAAAAATGCAACCTAACTGAGAGGTTCAGAAAGGCATATTACTATGTGCTGGAAAAGTAATTTTTACAGATGAATACTATTTTATGCTTTATATTATTATTAAAATGCAGAGTCTTACAAAAACAAACCAAAGATGTACATGAACTTTGTACTAGAGCTCCATACTGTATTCATTGCTGGCAATCGGTGCACACTGTATTCAGGGTATGCTTGACCTGTGGATTTAATGTATACCCAGCAGAGTATAAAAGGGTAATCAAGAAAATAATGACCTTGAGGTGGCAAAAAGGCCTCTTTCCATTGTTTTTTCTCATATGAAGGAACCACTGCCTCAGAGAATTCTTCACGGATGACTAGCTTGAAAGGAGACACTCCTTCAGAGCCAGAGAGGGGATCGGGCACCTTGAAAAACTGAACTGCAGTTAACACGCAGAAATCTGTCAGAATCCTGGTCTTCTTTGTGACTAATGCTTTCTGAAATCCTGGCACTGTATTTGGGTCCTTTCCCCTCCATGGCAGCCCCAGCTCTCCACCCCATCTCCTGAGCAGGTCTGGGTGAATGTGGTTGAGGTATTTCTGGGCTATGCATCACTGACCTGACAACTGGCACATCAATGCTGACAGCCTGGTCAGCAAGAACAGCACAGGAGTGAAACTTTGCACTCATTTTGTACTTCTTCAATGGAAGCACTCGTTTGTCTCTATAACCCACAGCTTCCCCCAAACTGAACTGAAATTTGTTGGAAACCGAGCATCGGATCAAAAGCTGAAGGCCTCCAACAGCAGTTTCATAAGCCCTGCCTCCTTAGGAAGCCAAGATAAAAATACAGCTGCATGAAAAATAAATGAGCAGCTTTTCCTGACTCTGAAACCAGAAAACAATGACACAAAACCAAAAATCAAATGCAACAATCTCTCTTGTATTCCCAAATGCCAGCATTAATGCTCCCTCTCCCAGAGCCTCATTAAACAAACAAGCCATATAATGCACTTTGAAAGGGAAAGATCCAGGACTGGAGAAAGTAAACTCCAACACTGAGGACTCGTGACAGAAATGCTGTTTTTGCTCTAAGGATTGTATACTGAGAGATTCAGTCTGGCTGCATTCCTCACAAAATCAGTATATTTATTCTCTTGATCAAATGAGCAGTTCTGCAGCACTAGAGGTAGTCTTTTAGATCAAAACTTAATACCTGGAAGCCATGACAAAAACCACCAGTATTTTGTATGCATCAGCTATCCTCTCCTACCACAGCCCAATACTCTGCTTAAAAACACACCTCAGCTTCAATTAAAATACCTCATTTTCCCTGGATACGTCTGCTATGGCCCCACCATACTGGGTGCACAGATGCCGCGTCACTCTGGCTGTTGTAACTATGAACTTGGTAACATTTTCAGAACATTACAGTTTTTGCAGCCTCCTGGAGAGGCTCAGTTTCAGTTGCACACGGATTCCCCCCGGGGAGTATTCTGCACTCTAACCGCTTTTTTTTTTTTTTTTTTTTTTTTTTTTTTTTTTTTTTCATTTTCATTATCTGAAGTTTAAAACTGAAAGCCTCTGGACTGAAGGAGGGTGAAGGAGGAGTGAATCTCTTGTTTAAAAGCAAGACGAGGACCAGCTTCCACAGCCACAACATGGCTCCTCCTGCTGCACCACTGCCGCTTCACAAAATGGCGGCGGCTCTGCCGACAGACGCCTGGAAAGGCACTCGGCATCCCCTCAGGAAGCCAGAAACCCTTTTCTTTTTTTTTTTTTTTTTTTTTCTCCTTCGTTTTTCTATCATTTTTCTATCTTTACACTCAATCCCTGGGGGCTGCAGATGCTGGCAGAACCCTCCACAAATCCCTCATGCGACCCACGCAGCCTCTTGGAGTGTGTGTGTGTGGGGGGGGCAGCCTTCCACACCCTCCTGCAGCGGGCTCAGGCTGTCGGGGGACACCCCGAAACCTCCCCCGGTCACCCCAAATCGTCCCTCGCCCCAGCATTTCCAACCACGGGGCTGCAGAGCCGATAAATCCGCGGCCCGTGCCCAGCGCCCTCCCCTCCTCCCCGGCACTGAAGACGAAGGCAGGCGCTCGGCCGCCAAGCCCCGCGCCGCGGCACCGCCGTGCGGTGTTGGGTTTCTCGCTGCAGTGCGTGTTTTTGTGATGATGGGGGAAGGGAGCTGCTCCCCCCGGCCTGCCAGTAATCTGTTGTAAAAAAAATACTGGAGCTCTCGGAGCCAATTAGTCCTGGGGTTAACCGCTTCGCTGCTGCGGAACTCGAGCCTCTCAGGCACGGGCTCGGTGAGGTGAGGGACCCCCAGCGTCCCACTCGGCTCTTCACAGACGGATTTCGGTCTAAAATTTGTTAAATACCTCCAGGGTACAGACTGAGCGCTGGAGTAATCCCCCAGGATGTATCAGAGTAGGGCAGAGACTGCAGAGCTGGGACAGCAGCATCCAGAGCTTGTGCACGGCCCAGTTCTGGTAAGGGCTGGCTGCATTTTCAGACCTGTGCTGTCCCATGGTGGAAGCCATGCTTTTCCTATGCAGCCTCCCCGGGCATAAAAACACCTCTGAACACTCAAAAAAAAACTAGGAGAGCGATAGCACAAGCCGTTTCCCCCAGACATATGTGTTTTCATAATCCCCAGGCTGTGCCCAGACACAGAGACACGCTTGAGACCTCCCTGCAACCATCTTATTTTCTCACCCCTTAACTGCATTAGAAAAAAAATGTTATTTTTCTATTCTGCAGACTGTCATAAATTTAATGCCTGAAGCAAAGTGGCTCATGGCTTGCTGCGAGCTGCTGAATGAGGTGGGGAAATAGGATGCAGGGAGAATTCCCAGCCTCAGCCCTTTCTTCCAGGGGCAAGCTTGAACACAACGCCGAGCAACAGCAGCAGGCTCCCACTTGACCCCCCGGGTCGGCAGACCTATTTTTGTGCTCTCTTTGTATTCCATGACGTACAAAAGAATATCGGATCAGACCGTCAGGGAAGCCAGGAAGACTAGCAGTGTTTATACGGCACGATGAAGTGCTCTAAGGTATGGAAAGCAGGCTCCTGGAGAGGCCATCCTGGTGCTGCAGGGCTGCTTCCAGCCCAAGCGAGAGCTACAGCGTACAGAACAGACCTATTCCTACAACACCAGCCTCTCTCATGGAGAAAATGAGGTCAAATCTTCCTCCTTGCCCAGCCCAGGAAAGGGTACAGTGCACGGGGACGGGGCTTGCAGGGTTGGCACCGTGACATCTCATTTCTAAGCTCTGGGAAGATTTCTGACTACATTAAAGTGCAAATCTACATTCAAATAAACACGATTGGGGGGGGGGTGGGGGGAAGGGGGCTATTGCAAAGCAAATAGCAGATTTAGGCTTGTGAGCTGTCAGAGCCCTGGCAGTACAAGAGCTCTCTTGTTCCTGTTGCCTCCCACAGCTGCATTCACTAAATATATCCTGTGCAGAGAACTGCATTTCTCCACCCCTTTCGCAGCCCAATCACATTTGCACAAACACCACCAGGCTCCCCTGGGACACGCAGTCAGGCAGCAGTGATGCCCTAGTTACAGGCATCATGAAGAATGGGAGAGACTAATAATGTCTCCAGCAGGATGAAACTGTTATGGCCACAGGTTATTTCCAAGAGGGAATGTGTGCAGCTGATTGATATTTAACTGATAACGACATGGTGGCTTGCTCTCCAAAAGGATACGCCCCGTTTGTACGCCAAAATCAGTTACTTGAAAGTCACCCAGTGGGAATGACTTCTATGGCTTATCAGAACAAGAACTGGTGATCTTAGAGCTGCTTCAAACTGAAAATACATGGTCACTTCTTTTTTTAAAAAAAATAAAATAAAATAAAAAAGAGAGAGAAATTCAGCTCCTGGCAGATTCAGAGATGAGCAGGAGTGTTCAGTACCTTAGGGACTGGCTTGCCCACACGGAGGAATCCCAATTTTACCTTACAGCAAGCCAGGGCTTTGTGGCATCTTGTCTCAAGATGTAAGAGGAGGCAAGCAAGCACAGCAAGCACATGGTGCACTGCAAATCTCCTCTTTGGGCCACCACACAAAATCTACAAGCTAGAGGGATGTTAATTTGGCACCTTTCAAAGGTGTTATATTTACATGCCAAAAGTAAAAATACTTTCTCTAAGTTTATGAGCCCAGTGCTACCCTCTGCTGCATGGACTGGAGGGAAACATCCAAATGTTGGCCAAATGTAGATAACAGCAAACTGGGGGAGAAAAGCACATGCTGCACTATTATACAGCTGCTGCCACCTTCCTCCATGCAGCTGTGGACTGATGGTATCTCTGCCTCTCGTGGAGAAGACTCCAACTAAATTTCCACAGGACCAAGGTGCTTCCCCCATCACCCACATTTGGCTCTTCACGTTTCCTGTTCTCACATTGCACCTCTTACTTGCAAGGATGCAGATTCTGGCACTACGGAGCCTCAGTCCTGTCCCCAAAACCACTGCCACAAGCACAGTAACAAAGAAAAAGAAGAGCTGCACCTTCTGATATAGTTAATTCTATAGTGGATCATGTTCTTTGGGGGAGAGGAACAGAAAAAAAAAAAAAAAAAAAAAAAAAAAAAAAAAAAGAAATAAAAAGAGGCATCTTGGTGATTTTCCTCACTTTCAAGCTGCTTGGCAGCAGGGATTTTGACCCTCCTAGTCCCAGCTTCTTCCTTTCCTCACAGTTTCTTATTTCTTCAACACCTCCAGCCCTTCTAGCAGCAAAGCAAATTTGACAGAATCTGGTCAATTTTTCAAGCTATCTCATTTCAAGAAGTCAGTGGGAGCTGCCTCTATCTTGCAATCAAACCTCACAGGAGGGAGAATTAAGTATCTCATGCATGACCTTAATCTGTAGGATTTTGCAGATAGTTTTTCTTGTAATCTCAGTGCTCAGAGCTTGTCATGAATTCAAACCATAACTGTAGCCCTACAATATTTTGCAACAAAAGGACCTGTATTCATTTTGATATAATTACAGTCACATGAATCCACGCTTGCTCTTGAATAAATATAAATACTGATTATTTGGGAATAACTGGTAGACTGGAATCATAAAGTATAAAAAACAAACCAACAACAACAAAAAAATAGATTAAGTACCTATTATGTAAATAAGAATGGTCAGCTTTAGATGTCAAATTTCCATAAAGAAAAATGACACAAGTTATGTATGAAGAATCTTTTTAATATCACCTTTTTTCAATTTGCAAACAAAAATTAAGAGCCTAAATTCACACTGAAGCATCCACATAAAGTAAGAGCCTTATTTTCAAAGATAATGGTATCTTCTGAGGTATTTAAAACCTTTGAAATCAAATATTTCATTTACAAGATGGCCATAGGTCCCTAAGCTTAATTAAACAGTTGAAAGCTAGAAAAGTTGGAAAACTGCTGTTTTGTTGTGCCTCTTTCCTACACATTTTCTCCTCCTTTGCTTTTCTTGCCTTCCTGAAACAAATCACCCTCAAATACCATTCTAATTTTGTATGTGGAAATTGCCACTATTTGAATTAGTGACATTGCTGTAGAAGAATCCTGAACAGTTTTTGCTGCAGTGGCTGTACAGAAAACGAGCCCTGACTGCTGGGGACAGAAGTTAGCACCCAGGGACTTACGGCACCCAGGCTCTGCTTCCGAGAAGGGTGGGCAGAGCCGAGTGGTTTTGCATGCTCTGACTTTGTCAGCTTACTGGATCCTGTGGACTTCTGAGCACATGAAGAAATGGGTACTCCCCTCTATGTCAGGTAAGGAAATACAAAACACGAAGGCTGATGTTACGACTCAGATGGAGAGAAGCCCCAGGAGCGTGAGCTACTTTGAGAATCACTACAGTTCTGAAAGCAAACAAAGCCTTAAGAAACCAGGATCTAAGGTTTCATTCCTCAGACAAAGCAGTGACTCACCCACATTCCTAACTGCTCCAACAACAGGCGAACCCTGCTCCTGGCAGACCTGCTCCTCCGCATTTCATTGTGCCGAGCAAATCCAGAGCAAAGTCCAGCAGAGGTTGGCGGTGCATGGGAGCAGGCAGAACAGGGCCAAACCTGCTTCAGAAAGGGGCCCTCCTGCATTAGCTCGTCTTCTTGGAAAATTCATTCAAGAGTTCAGACCTCCTGCTTTTCACGGCTGAAAATACAATGAAAAGGAAAAGAGCTGCTATTAACAATTGCTTTACAAAAGCCAAACACGTCTTTTGTTGGATACCGAGGTTTTATAGAAGTGCTAAAAGGCAGTAGTTAATGCTTTTCATAATCTAAAGACAGATGAGATGTGTCAAAAAGTTAACTGAGCAAAGGCAGCCAAGCAGCACAGAAGGATAAGGTGCTGTTTCTAACCATCACGTTACCCATAATGGAAAGTTTGACCTAGGGATATGGAAACTCACTGTCCTGACCCTCTGTCTGCTTGGTCAATCCCTACATACAAGGCAGATGTCACTGATGAAGGACGAGCGTGTTCCAGGTTGGAGATAGCACGCTGATAAACATGCCCAGCTCCTATCTTCCTTCCCCCAGGGGATGCAGGGAGGGCTGCGGAGGTACCCAAACAGCGAGGTTAGCTGGCTGTGCTTCTGGGTGGCTGCAGGGCTGAAGAGGAGGAAGAAAACAGGCTGAAAGTAGGGAAATATTCCTTGGGCCAGCTCCCGAGGGCAGCTGGAGGTGCTGCAGAAAGAAAATGGCAGCGTTAACTAATGGGGAAGGCTTGCTTGCTCAACAGTGTGAGTTTGGCTGCTGGTGTAGGGAGAGACCTTGCCAACGCAGGCAGCTAATGGAGGCACAGAGCTGTGCTATTAATGGAAGGCTCAGTCCTCGCACCAAATTATCCCTAAGCCATCACGACAATGCCTGTTGCACTAACGCTGCGTGCTCTACTTGGAGCCTCACGTCAGCAGGCAGAGAAAGCATGCAACCCCAGCCCTCCATGCTGCTGCAGATTTTGCCAGCAACATTTCAAATATTTCAAGCATTTCCCACAGCCCTCCCCAGACTGCAGCTGGGACTCGCCTAGCGGCACTCCAGAGGCTGCCCAGCAAATCTGTTTAGCAGGCTGCAAAACAGCAAATATCCATTTCGTTTATTAAATGGAAACAACAGAAGTGCGCGGGGGGGAGGGAGGGAGAGGGGTTAGAAGGTTTTGCTGGCATTATTTCTCCGTGATTCAACATGCTGCCTTGAAGAAGCCACTATTGCAATGGCAAACAAACAACAGGACCTCATTTTCATAAAACATTTCCTTCTGCAAAGTCAGAGGAGTCACCACAAGTGACAACTACAAACATATTAAGTTTCGGGGAGGCTCGTGATGTTTTGAAACCCCAATTCTGCAAAAGCTGCTACAGAAAGGCAGTGTTCAGTGCCTGCCCGCAGCACAAGGACAAAATCCCAATCCCGGCCGGGGAACAAAGGTGCTCCCGGGAGGCTGCCGGCACCCAGGCAACGGCGGCAGGATCGGTGCTCGCGCCTCGCCCGCGCTGCTCCGGCCTCCGCAAACAATTCTTGCCACGTAGGCAAGAGCGAGCAGGGCGATGGAAAATTACTGCGGGCTTTTTCTTAAAGGGCGAGAATCTCCTTTCTAGGGGGAAGGCTGGTCTGCAGTGCGTCAGCGGCACGCCGGGGTGTTAATAAAGGCGGATGGCGCTGGCATGATATTTCAACGAGCCGAAATGTAAAGCAGAGAGCCGAACGGCAGCAGGGGGGCCGAGCAGGCAGAGGCAGGGGGTGGATGCTGGAAAGCTGCTTTCATCACAGCCTCGGAGATGGCGACCTGAGCACGGTGCATTTAACAGCGGGCAGGAGCCGAAGCCAAAATAACCCCCTTCGTTCTTGGCAGGCAGAGTGTTTTAACAACTGCCCGCCCGGGAAACCTGCCTGCAAGGCTGCAGGAAGGAAAGATGCCTTTACAGAGAGAGCAGGCTTACTTCACCGGTCGTGAGGCTTTCATCAGGGGCAACAGCTACTTTTAAAACTCACGGCCACCTTTACCTCCAGTTTCAAGTGAAAAAGAGGCTGATTCCTTAACACGGCAACACATCTGCCTACCTTAAAACACCAAACCCAAGAGCCATGCAAATAGCTGTAACAGCACTGCACGCTCCATTTCAGCTAGCACACTGTTGCTGCACGAATATCTGCAGACTTCCAGCATCTGACTTACCCCTGGAACGGGGCAGCACTTGCCTACCAGGAGGGTCACGGTGCTGTCAGGCAGCCAGAACTCTTTCCGCATTTCAAAATTAGCTCCTGTATCCATGGCAAGTTTCATTTCACAAGGAACAGAGCACACTGCCTGCTTGCTGGGGGCACCTATAGGGAACCAACCACAGGGAATTCCCTGCTATCTATAGGGAAACAAAGCAAACCTGCTTCTTGTGCTATAACTTTTTTTTTTCTTTTTTCTTTTTTTTTTTTTCCTCACTGCATGCAGCTGCAGCTCATGAGGACCCTGTTTTGTTCAAGGATGCAGGTGGTCTTTCTGCTCCCCCTGGAGCTGCCTGCAGTTTAAAGTGTTGTTTGCCAGACCTGCAGCACCCAGTATTGGTGCAGCACCCAGTATTGGAGCAGCACCCAGTATTGGAGCAGCAGTCTGCTGCTGCTCCTAGTCTTCATGTTTTAATTTTTCTCCTATCTGTTTTTCACTGATTAAAGTCTCAATCCAACTCTTTGCACTTTGTTGCAACCAACACGTGAAAAATGAAGCTGCTGCACAGATTTAAGGGACTCTTGTAAGAGAAACTCCCCCCCTAAATGGAAACCTTTGCTGTGAAGCTGCTTTCATCGCAAACTCCAGAGGGAAAGTCATTACATTTAATAGAGGTTGACCTCATTTTGTAGTCCTTGATATTAATGCTTATAAGGAGAGAACATAATTAGAAGCGGTGACTTCTAAACAAGGATAGAGAGCACTTGTTGTTGCTGCCTCCTTCTTACCTCAGGATTCATTTAATACAGCTTGGAAAGAGTAACTTGAAACAGCCTCTGGCAGATAAGCCAACTCAAGTAAAATGCAAAGATCTCTGGTTTCCAAGAAGCCTTTTAGAAGCTGTACAGAGAAATGAAATGAAACCCTTCAGCGGTGCATAATGCTGCTAACAAAGTCCTCCTGGAAGAACCACAAATGTGTGTTGCAGGCGAAAGCACATTTTGGGTTCAGAAGGGACCTACATGCAGGCATCCGAGGCTGGAACAAGCCGGTAGCCACATGAACCTGTCCCCGTAGGAGCCTCTGCTTGGGAGAAACTGGCTGGAGGGAGCTGCTGGCGCTTTCTGCTGGGCTCCTGAAGCTGTTGTCTGAGGGAAAACAAGCCAAAGGGTGTGGGTCCGGTAACCACACACAGGGGAGCTGAATGCAGATGTGTCACGGCTTTATTTTATTTTTTTAACTTTGCTAATCTGGGTTTCCACATCGTGGACACTTGTCACAGGGGAAAGGGTAATTGCAGGCAGTGACCTCCCCTCGATAACCACATCTCCCGAGGCCAGGCTGCGCGTCGCTACAGGGGATGTGCCGCATGTGCCAGGGCATTGGTGCTACCTGGGGGCACAGCCACCTGTGGGCCTTCATCTTAATGTATTTGAGTTTAAAGCATCTCGTGCTCATGGACTGCTTTTCAAGTAACCCCCACACTCTTCCAAACTGTAGAAATCCATTTAAATACATATTTTGAATTCATTTTCCCAGCTCTTGGGGAGCCCACAATGCTCTCCCGTGAGGCTCTGCCTCCCACATGAAGAATGCCATCCCTTGCGTTTCCAGCGTTCTGGGGCCCTCTAACACCTCCCGCATGATGTAAAAAGAGCAAATTCTTGTAAAAAGCCCCAGGCTCCCTTAAATTCCCCTTTAGGTGTTGCGGTTTGAGCAAGAGCTTCTGCTTCAGCAAGCCTCAGCACTTCCTGATTTCTGCAATTTCCCCAGCCGCAAACAACCAGGTTCAGCTCTGCTCAAAGGTCAGGTCCGGACTCAGTTTCTTCAAAAATCAAGATAATGCTGTTGCCCCCAGCTGAAGGAAGGCTTTCCACTTGTTGTTAAACGCGGGCTTGTTTTCTGCAGTGCCACCCGTGCTGGATCCGGGCACCGTGGGCGCCCTTTGCCAAGCAGAACGGTTGCAGCCCACACCTGCAGCGGGTTTGCTCCGCCAACAGCTCGCCGTGCGGTTTGTGGCACAACGAGCAGCTCAACGGGAGGCCTCGGAGAGCACAGCCAGAGGCTCCCGGGGATCAGCAGAGGGACAGAAGGACACAGCGCAGATCAGACGGATTGGGTGTTTGCGCTCTGATCCACCCCACCCTCGGCCAAGCCGGGCTATTCAGGCTTAGCTGGTTTTTCCTTTCTCTTTCATGTGCCTCACGTATCAGATAAAGGCGTTACTAAATCACAGCCAGCAGTTCCCACCACACCTCGAGCCATTAACCCTGTCCCACGGCTGGGGAAGCCCTGGGCAGTACCCTGGGGCTCCAGCACAGCAGAGAAATTCTGCCACCCGCTCGGTGCGAAGCAGCTTGCTCTCCCTGGGCTTATTTTTAGAGCAGTCAGTTACTTCCAAAGAGGCTTTCTGCAGAGCCCCTGGGTAAGCTGCCAAGGCCAGATCCCTGTCTGTCTGCAGCAGCGATGCTGTGGGGGTGAAGCCATGTCAGCACTTCCACTCCCCCCCCACGCCATTGTAAATGGGATGTAAAAATCCAGTTCTGGCAGGAATACAAGAACCAGCACGGAAAACTATCGCAACTAAACCTGATCCTTGCTAAAATTCATCTGGCTGGGGAGTGAAAGCGGGGAGCTAAAATGTATTTTCTCTCTCCCATGCCTAAATCTTGAATTCTAAAATCCAGCTGCACTGCACTCAACGCAAATTACTCACGGGGAATTTTTTCAGTTGCTTTTTGAAAAGCCTACCCGTGGTAAATGGAGAAGTGAGCCTTTCCCTCCTCCACCTCTTCCGCAAGCCAAGCGCGTGATTAAAAGTTGCTGTTGTCAATCTTACTAATAAGAGCCACAGTTAATAGTCATTTTAATTGGGTGCAGACCCACGAGGCTGCTGGGAGGGAGCTGGCACTGGTGTTTGTGTGGCCACGTGGGGTGACGGGCCAGGGGACAGCTCTGGGGGGCAGTGACACCAAGGGTTTTCAGCCAGGTCAGGTGCTGGCCCCAGGCAGGGCTGCGCAGACACCCAGCAGCACGAGGGTGCTGGAGGACGGCAGGGCTGCCCCTGGCACCAGCATCCGTGTGAGATCTTTGTCTAGCTGCAGCTTCAGGCTGGCTCTTTGTAATAAGCAGCCAGGCAGCCCTGCGGTGCCACAGCTCCTCTTTCAGCTCTCTCCTAAGCCTGCAAAATCAGCAGGGGAGGAGAAAGTGCCCACAGCTCTTTATTTCCTTAATGCCAGAGTAAACCTCGACCACCTAGGGGGCACAAAGACATCCAGAAACTGCAAGAGGAACTTTAGAAGGGATCCTCACAGCTCTTTCACTCAAATTTCCCCATTTCTGGTTTCTGTATTTATACATTTTCTATCTCCAGCCTGTGTTTCTGTGTCAGAGCACAGAAAACAGAGCACAGAAAAGGCCCAAAATGGAGACTGCTGCAGCCTGCAGCCACCAGGAGCTTGTTTGCTGTGCCGACACCTGCAGCTGCAGACTTGGGGAGGATGTTTGGGAGATGCAGAAGGTGGAGATTTTACGGAATCACATGAGACAGCAAGCGGCTCAGCTCAGCTCAGCCCTGCCGTCCTGCTTTCCCACAGAGACGCTGCGCCGCACCATCTGGCAGTGCCTCCCTACAACGCTTTGAGTTCCAACCCCAACCCCATCTGAAGGGTGCAGGAACCCAACAGAAGTTTCTGCCTGTCTCCCCCAAACCTCTTCCCCCCAACCTCCACGCCCTTGAGCTGTGGGTGGGGAGGCTGCAAGCGCGCCCATCTGCCGTCCTGCTGCCCCCCCCGGCCTGCACGTGCACTCTCATCACCAATTAGTGCGCGCTTAATCACCGCACGTACCGCCTGCCTGGCGTGGGGGTGAGGCGTGGGGAGGGAGCTGGGATTATTGTAGTGGAGTCCAGTAACATTTGCAGGAAATTGGGCTTTACTTCCTGCTCGTGGGGAAACAACGTCCCGGTTGTCTGCTTTATGTGTAAATGGGGGGGAATATGCTAGGATATGCATGCTGCCTTCCAGAGCACATGTAATGCCAGTCTAGCAGCCCCGAGAGCACTTGGAAGGGGGCAGCTTTGGTATTTTGGCTGGTGCTCTTCATCCCATGGGCATTAGAAGATGGGGAGGTCCCTCAGCAGGCCGGCTCGGACGTTGCCACCCCAGCCTTCGCCCTGTGTCCGTCTGTTGGCACGGCTGTGCCGATAAACGCCAGCAGCCGTGGCACCGGGGCTGCCTCTGCTCCGCACAGCCCTTCCACCCTGGGCACATTGCACTGACACATTATATTGGGTAAATGCAACATTTTTCATAAATAAATAAATGTAAATACCAAGGGTAGGCTAAAGATTAAAACACTGCTCTGAGAACATCGGGTTTCTGGGGGACTTTAATGCTATGGCGCGGCTCAGCACTAGAATTTATTCCTGTTAAATATGTACCTGATGAGCCCACTCACCAGCTGTGAGAGTTGAATCAATCGTAATCCCTGCTGTTCCAGCTTCTGTTAAAGCTACCATTAAAAAGAAAGGCAGCCACTTGGTGCAGTGAGACCCGACATATGTTTGGAGCCTGGTCTGTGAGAACACTTTTGGTGTCTCCTGACCATCTCACCTTTGTATGTAAACGTAGGTTTTGAACATGCATGTTTAGAAACTGGACTTGAAGTGGTTGTACTGACCTTTCCAGGGAGGGGTTTGCTAAGAACTGGTGAATTTGTGGTCCTGGCACCATTTCCTTCTTCATGGTGGGTCTGGGGCCGCTCTGTTCCATCCCTAGATCCCTCATCAGCCCAGGGAGGTTTGCGCAGGTGGGTCCACATCTCAGTCCTGTTGTCAGGGTGAAATGCTGAGATCCTCTGGGTGCCTCATGGAAGTAACTGAAATACACAGAGATTAAATTAGACTTAAAATGCCACTACTCTGGTAGGAATTTGTGTGGTCAAAGCTGAGAGCTGAACATGGCTCTCCTAGGCTAAGAAACAAAACAAACCTTGTGGTTTCCTTTATCTGTTCATCACACTAAGCATACATCTTAGAGCTTTCTATCACTGTATTTCTTAAGTACAGAAATATTCTATCATCAGTGAGTAAAAGTGTTTTAGCAGGCAGTCACAAGACGATTCCAAAGGTTGTTGCAATCATGAGTTGTTTAATTATGTGTTAAAGTCATCTGGGTTGTACAATTTCCTAATTCCTGAGAATATCCCAACAGAGACGAAACAATGGTAACAAAAAATGAAATAATGAAAACTGGTTTGTATTCTTATTCAGATTGACACCAGCAGACCTAAATCCCTCCTGTTCTGATCCAAAGATCTAGCCCTTGCAGAAGAGAAAAACAGAACTGCTTGTCTGGCTGCGATTCCTGCCTACTGCCTGCCACAATAAGGCAAAATATCTAATACCTAGAATCATAGAATCATCAGGGTTGAAAAAGATGTCCAAGATCAGCTGGTCTAACTGACCCCTACCACCAATACCACCACTAAACCATGTCCCTAAGCACCACGTCCAACCTCTCCCTGAACACCCCCAGGGATGGTGTATATAGAGCTACAGGACACAGCTGTAACCTGACCAAACCCAACACAGCGTGCAAAGAGGAAACACGTCTGTGCCAGCGCTGCTTTGTCCACTGCAGGAAATCAGAAAGTAATTCTCCAGTATGAGTTAAGAGAGGACTTCTGCAGAGGGGAAAAAAAAAAAAAAAAAAAAAGCGATTGGGAAGTTAAATGAAAGGGCTGCTAGTCATAGTCATAGAATCATTAAGGTTGTAAAGACCTCAAAGATCATCTGGTCCAACTATCAACCTACCACCAATGTCACCAAGCCATGTCCCCAAGCACCACGTCCAACCTCTCCTTGAACACCCCCAGGGACAGTGACACCACCACCTTCCTGGGCAACTCATCCCAATGCCTGATTGCTCTTTCCATGAAGAAATGTCTCCTTGTTTCCAGCCTGAACCTCCCCTGGCACAGCCTGAGGCCATTCCCTCAGCCCTGTCATGAGTTATCTGTGAGGAGAGGCCGACCCCAGCTCCCCACAGCTTCCTTTCAGGTGGTTGCAGAGAGCAATGAGGTCTCCCCTGAGCCTTCTCTTCCCCAGCCCAAACGACCCCAGCTCCCTCAGCGGCTCCCCCCAGGACTTGTGCTCCAGGCCCTTCCCCAGCTTTAGGACACGCTCGAGGGCCTCCATCTCCTTCTGTTAGTGTGGGGCCCACAGCTGAGTGCAGCCCTTGCTCAGTGCTTCACCAGCCGGGAGAATTAAACCACACCCGATATTCGTGCAGACAAAGCGAAAACAGCGCAAGATTTGCCAGCAATTTAACCGAAAAATCTGCCTTAGTGAGGCAGCGGCGGGGCAGGCCCAAGCCCCGGCCTTGCCTCGAGCCCTGCCCCGGCCCCGAGCCCCGAGCCCCGGCCCCAGCCCCGGCCCCAGAGCCGCTGGCAACGAGCGGCTGCCACCTGCCGGCCGCACGGCCCCGGCCCTGCTCGGGGCCCCCTGCAAACCCCTGGACGTTAGGGAGTAGTATCAGTGATAATAATAATCTAGAAATTCAGTAAAAGTTGCCAGAGGAAGAAGGAATCCATTTGCTTCTCGTTTGGTTCATGCCTCTCACACAGCGGGGGCTTTGCTGGGGCACCTGTGTGCATTTGGGCGGACGGTGTTGTGTTTTAGGTCAAAAGGGAATGAAAGTAAGAAGCAATATTGCTGCAAGGGAGGTATCAGGCTGTTCCAGAGCAGCCTGAACAGGTTATGGTGCGTAGTGCTGAGGAACCGAGCAAGATCCTTGCTCTGAGAAAGGAAATTGCCCCGAATTTCTGAGTCCTTGTGTTCAGAAAAGAAGGCCTTAATTTGTAAATATACAAACCTAAGTCAAAAGAACAAATCCTACAGCTTCTCTTCTCATTAGATTTGTATAGCATTTATATATACATATATATATATAAAGCTAAATCACTGCAGTTAAACAGCCCGTGAAATTGTTGCAAACACGCGAGCAAACGCACAAAGGAACAAAATGGTGAGCCCCGCTTTTTCCCCCACACTCTGCCTGAAGCAAGCAGTGCTTCCCCAGCAGTTGGTGCAGAGAGAGCTCCCCCTCCTGTTAAAAATCGTCTTTAGCCCCTCTCCACCCCTGAGAGACTTGTGGCTAAAAGCTGCCATTTGTGGAGATCAGGCCACTGGTAACGTGAGATGCCATAAATTCAAAATTATAAATGGATAAGGATGCGGAGCATCGTCATTTTGTTCTCATCCCCTTTATTATTTGCAGTGGCTTTACAAAACAAAAGCTCATTTCTTGATTATTTTCTCTGTCACGGCAAGATTATCCTTGTCAATAGAAATCATCTGGCATACAAACAATTCATCTGAGCATCTGTCACTTCACTAAACCCCCCCCCCCCAAAGCCCTAGAACCATTTTATTGTCTGCTGCAAGGTAATCGCTATCCTGACAGCTTTTAGCAGGGTGAGATCTGGCAGGCAGATGCTCCAGTGCTGTGCTACAGCACCACGTTTGCACTGCAAACTGCAGCAGCTGGCTCAGGGAGGACTTTCCAGAAGCCTTAGGTATGCAGGAGTCCACGTCGAATCTCACCCAGCACCTGCACTATGTAGGAGTGTCTCCTATAAATAGGATAAATGCTCGTTACAGGTAAAGCCAGTGGACTTCTCAGAACAGTCTGAGAAATAATTGAGCCTGCACCTAACAGCTGTATTGTAAATAGCACAAAGCAGCAGAGATTGGCTGCACCTGAAATTTCAACTGCCTGTTTATACTTTTTGAGGACTTTGCTCTTTTTCACTTCTTTTCATTTAATCTGATTTGTGAGGATGATAAGGGGTTTTATAAAATGGAAGGTGTTAAGTTAAGAAATATTTCCAAAAACTCTATTTTCCAAGTGTCAAAAGTC
Organism: Aythya fuligula; assembly: GCF_009819795.1. NCBI lineage: Eukaryota > Metazoa > Chordata > Aves > Anseriformes > Anatidae > Aythya > Aythya fuligula. The sequence continues at coordinate 15,503,531 of NC_045569.1, read as the reverse complement.
TGGCGTGCAAACACACGTCAATGCACATAAACACTATTCTTCAGTAAAAAGGAGCTGACGACAACATCTTGGGGACTCTAAAAAAGGCGTCTACTTCCTAGGAACTTCAAAAGGAGACTGTGGCAGTAACTATATCTGTCTGAAAGCAAAAATGCCTGGTGTTTTGTGTGAACAGGGCAGGACTCTGGATGCCTCCTGGCTCCAAGCTGCAGCTCAGTGCTCTGGTCTGCAACGTGCAGTGAAACTGAGAGATCTGGGAGTCAGCCTTGGGAGCTCACTGGCAGACCTGCTTACAAGCAGCTCTGGGCTTACAAGCAGTGAGTGACACCTTACTGTAGTGCAGAGAGAGACATAATCCTCCACTTCCCACTAGGGTTCCTGCCCCTGCTCATCAGAACCTCATTAAAAACCACAAAGCTCGTGATTCGCTCAAAGCCTTTTCCTCACTGCTCCGTGACCACAACCAGCTTCTCTCTGGGGAAATCCATGCCATAGGAAGTATTTTCGAGGCATTTTACAGTTGGGTGAACTGAGACAGGATGAAGTGAGTTGTTTGGGGCAGAGGTGGAAAGGGACGTGTATGTTCTCACTCCTCCATCATGACCATCAGCTCCATCTGTCAATCCATCAGCTCACAATGCCAGGCTCCAGTGTGATTCCTATTAGTCTGCAAAGTGCTGCATGTTGATGTTTTGGTTTGATATTTGGAGAGCTCTATGGAGATATTTAATTAGACAAAATTAATTTCTTTGAGAACAACCTTCTGGCAGCACTTTGGAAAATGCTAGGAAGCTTGTGTTGTTCTGACACTTAAAAATTGGCATTAGCCACTTCCTAATTTATTTCTAAAAGGACAATCAAATCACATCATCCCCCAGGTCAAACGATAGCTGCGTCTTGCCTGCCAGACACACTACCAGAAGATGAAGTGCCAGACCTCCTCCTTAGAAGCCACTTCCCACAGCTGCCAAGCCCTTTACTCGCTGTTCTTACCCTGAAAGGCTTCCCTTAGCTCAAGCTGCCTCTGTCCATGTCACTCTCTGTCCCTTTTTGCTGCTGCACGTTCTCCACAAAGGTGTCATAGTGGTGATCGGAGGTGACAGGCAAATGTCTCTGCTGTGCAGAACGGCATCAATGTGTGGCATGTGAGTGCTGGCGATCCCCCCATGTCTGGAGAGAAAGGAGCCACACGAGTCAAAGCACCCAGGGGCAGGGCGAGTGCAAGCTGTGGGCACACACACACGGAGGCCACGTCTCACCAGCAGCTTTGTCACCTTCCCAGTGCCCGTGGGCTCTGGTGACAACCAGAGGGGCATGGCAGGGTGGGAGCAGTAGAGGTGACCTACATGCCATGGCCTCTTGGGCTCAGTTACATCTGGGAAGAGCCCACTGGGGTCGGTGGCTGGCAGAAGAGCCGTGTGAAACCATGCATCCTCCTACCACAGACCACTTCTTTAAAACAGGTCCCAGCCTTCTTCTCCATGGGAGTTTTCTGCACTTCACGTGCTTCTCTGTAGGAAGCAGAGGGATGAAGCTGCACCAAAAGCTACAGTGGTTAGCCCTCTTCTGGCACAGTCTGAGCAATGCAGCGGTAACAAAGGGATGCGTGCCACGGTGTCTGCTTCATTCAGTCTCCTCAGTTCCCTTTCATTTTCTCCAAAATTAAATTAGGATTTATGTGAACCTTAAAAAAAAAATCCACTCGCATCAAGCCATACAGCAAAAAGGAAACTATACTTAAACACTTAATTAGGGAATGTCTGAAGAGTGCTCTGCAAGTGGTATGGTGCTGGCGCACGCTACGCATTTGGTATTTAAATATAGCTGTATACACTCCCTCGGCCTCCTGAACTGCCGAAAACCTCCTAGCAGGTGATCACAAGCCTTTCTATAATTGAAATGAACTTAATCCTGACAAAAATGTAGCAGCAGCTGCTGTGAAAGCTGTGGCTGCTTTCCAAGTATTTCTTACATTACTCTGGTTTGTATATTAAAAAGAGGCTGATTGCTGTGTTGCAGATTCCTGCCACAGAGTGTCTCTTTACAAGAAAGCTGTTGTGTTTTAGATTTAGGGGCTTTGTTGTATTTTTCATAAGAACAGCTTTCTCTCGTGTGATGATTGCCATGCAAGGATCCGAGCTGCTCAGATATTAATTACTTATGGCCTGCAACAATACTCTAAAGTAGCAGTAAAATATGGATATCCCCTCTCCCTCTCACAAACACACATGCTGGAGTGACACACGTAGGCAGTTGCATACCTACACACGAATATGGTACAATACCAAGCTCGATATTGCAAAGCCAAAGCCAACAGAGCTTTTAAATTCCTGGACCACACCGATGGGACCTCCTGACTGCCCCGGAGTCCTCCTACAAAACAGGTCTGGCTCTGCACAAAGCATCTTTCATTTCAAAGCTTCCTCAAGCGCTGCGGCGTGCCTCCCCTGGGTGAGCACTGGGGGGCCCACACTAAAGGCTGTTCGAAATTTACGGGGAGAGACATTTTGTGCCTAAGACTGCCAGAGAGGTTGGCTGAAGCAATGAAGGAAATGTTTGTCACTGCCTCAGCCCCAGTCACAAAGTTAGATTTTGGACAAAAACGGGGTGTTTGGCTGAAGAGGGAAGGGCAGAGCTCCGTTTGGAGGTGGAAGAGGCGAGCTGCCTGCTCAGACAGAGGGACAGAGGCAGCAGGCAGCCAGAAGGAGACAGAAGAAACACCTGAAACTGAATCTAACCTCCGTGCCACGAATCTCTGCCTGGATCCTGACGTGCTGTGAATTGCTGGGACAAGCAGCAGCTCCTCACCTCGTTCCTGACTGCTGGCTCCTGTGTGAGACCTCACCAGCCTGGCGTGGCTCCTCCGAGGCCGCTGGTGCAGCCCGACCTCCCCTCTGCCATCTCCCTTCTTTCTCTCATTTCCCAGGGTCTCTCTTGGTTTGCTGGGCCATGGTGGCACCTGGCATTTGTGCACCACCACAGAGCAATGTGCCCAGCAACTTTTCTGGCAAGGCGAAATGTCTTCCCCTCTAACCTAGCAAATTGTCCCCGCTGCGCATCTGGGAAGAGATGGGCTCATAACTTTCACAACGGCTTTTCCAGAGCAGGCACCGAGCTCCTGCTCCCCCAGAGCCACCGCAGGAATGAGAAGGGGACAGAATTTGAGAAATCAGGGCTCCTGCAAACTCCACCACCCAAGTGAGGGGCTGGGGAACCGCTCTGCTGCCAGTGCTTTGCCCCAGTGCTTTCACACGGTGCAGCTCCCTGCTGCCAGCCCCGCTCTGCAGAGCCGCATCTGCTCCCCCCGTGTCTGCTTTATGGCTTAGGCTCCCAGCGTGGAAAACATTGACTCAGTCTTATTCAAACTCTTTTTTTGCCCTGAGCAAGCCAAGACACACACGCTCATTTTTAAAAGTGTGACATCTAAGGCTGTTTAAAGGGCAGAACAGAAGATGGTGCTGCTGAGCCAACATATTTTAGCAAGAAAACTTCCTTGGACTTGCTGTCTTTTGACAGCTCCTGTTCCAAAATAACCTTTGTTTAAACTGAAGAGTTGTCAAGGAGATAAGTTTGAGCAGCACAAGAGCTACAGAGAAACATCCCACAGCCACTTCCCTCGTGGAGCAGAGATGTGGTGAAATATTGATGGACCAGCCTCCCTAATTGTATCTCCTACTGAGGGGCTAGCTTGAAATCCGGAGCTCTCCTGCTTTGTATTCGGCACTGGTGGGATGAAGCAATGGGATCTCTTGCAGAGCTACATGGGCAATTGGTTTGGGATGTATGTGGCTAATGAACAGACATCAGCCAGGCAGCTTTGTGGGAGCTAATGAAATGTTCAGTACAAAACGCATCACCTCCAGGTATCATCTGTGCCTCACTCCTGGAGCTTAATCCTCTTCTCTGCAGCTGCCCGAGCAGCCCCACTCTCTGTTTACTGAAGTCTTCTCCATGTCAAACAACAGGAGCAGTGGAAAGAACAAAAGAACTTTTGATCATCAAACTGGGCAAAATGATGTCAAGCTCTTAGGCTGTATTTTTTTTTTCTTATTGGGACTTGTGTTATTCAAAATGCAAGCATTCAAAAGAAAGGCAAATAATTTCCACCCACAGTGCTGGCAGCTACATATTTTCTATAGAGAAATTTTAGCTCAGACTGAGAACAGCAATGGGAACCTTCTTAAGCTCCTTTGTTTTCCAGTTCCAGGGTACCCTCATGCCTCCACAGTTCACCTTCCCTCCAACCAGATTTCAGATGATAACATGCAAACCCGCCCAGGGTACCAGTGGGAAGGCTGCTTATTAGGCTCGCTGGTTCTGGGAAGTTTGGTGGTTTGATGGAAAGAAACATCCTAAATGCAGATGCCTCTTCAAAATCCAATTTACTCGGCAGCTGTAAATGAAGTGGCTGTAAAAGAAGAGGCTGTCTCACAGTATTTCATTTTCTAACTCTTGTGGCACCTGGAAACGCAGCTGAGCATCTAACATAAAGTGATGCTGAGCACGGGGATCACATTCCACGCTGTCCCTTCTGGCAGCTCCACGCTTGGCGAAGTCCATGTGGATTGCAGGGCTAGGAATTAGAATTCATGCAGCATCCCAGCATATCACCACGATGACAAATGAGGTCTCTACCGCTAATTCTTCTAGAAAAGGACGCCGCACGTACATATGCCTGTGGCAGCACAGATGATGACTGCCATCAACAGTTGGAATTCTTCACTGCTTCTGGCCTTAGCAGAATTTTCCTGGCTTGATGGAGCCGCTGCATCTTCTTGTTTTCACTTCTCTGGCTTAGGAGCAAGAATAATATTTACCTATTTTACAGGCCACGCTAGAAAGATTAATTAGCTAATGCTTGTTGAGTACTCCAAAAATATAAAGCAACAAATGCATTTTAGGGGCTGTGCTCAGTGTGCCTGGAATCAATATATACTTGGCAAAGAAACTAATGAAGGGACCCAGAGGGCTTTGGATACCCACGTTAGCTGTCCTGGTCCCAACCCACAGGGCAGAGCAAACATGTCCACGTGCACCCCATGTGCCCACAGCTCCCTACGGCAGGGTGAAATGCTGTGCCTTTAGTCTTCTGCTACACAGGTTATGAATTCAAAAGCACCAGCAGTTCTCGCAGAGAAGGCTCATCAGCCTGTTCATGCCCAGAAGCTCTTTGGCCATGGATAAGGCCCCTTCAGGCCAAGGCTGAGGGATCCAAGCACAGCTCGATCAGTACTGCTGACTCCCCGTGGGCACTGTCTTGAGCACACCATGAGAAGAGCCTTTGCCTGAGAAGAAGCCAGAGAGTGGCAGTGCCCTGGTGTGGCTCTGCAGCTTTGGAAGCTCAGAACAAGTTACCACACCCAGCCTGAAACAGCTGGTTTTCCATTCTGCAAGGGGGAGGTATCACAGATCAAGGTTTGGTTCTTGATATGTGTGTCCCCAAGCAGAAACACTGAAGCAAAGGTTATGAAAAATGTTTTTGCTCCACTGATTGAAATTCAAGGCAGGTTCAAAAGGTTCCCAGGTCAGAAATGTAAAGACTAGGAACAATGAAGTCCTCGGCATCTTTCTTCAAGAAATGCTGATCTGGGCCTAAATCCTACATCTGGCAATCAAGAGAGTCCAGCAGGCTGAACAGAGAATTGCCTGAAACACCAGCTTATCACCTCAGTTCCCCAGACTGATTTACTCATTGTGTCTCCACATCTGCATTAACAGATACTCACAGGCTTTCATTTTTTATTCTTTTCCCTGTATTTATGAAAGGCATGGGAACAGTACGTGGATCAAACACTGAGAAACCAGGCTGAGAGACCGGTCCCTGCACCTGTAACCCAAAACCACTTAGCAGGAGCCTACACTTGCTAAATGAGATGGTCAGGCTTCAATTATTCCTAGAAAAGCTGCAAGGACAGGAAGAGGCAGAGCATGTTCCAGGGCCATTACAGGTTGGAGGGGCCACCTCTTCCTAAAGCTGCGGCAGTTCTCGCACCATTTTCTGTGCAGGAGGTCATGGCGAATCACTAATTAACAAGGCAGGTTAGGCAGGTCCATTGTTGGCCTCCTGTGTGAGCTGGGCAAAAAAAATGAATCTGTCCCCACTGCACTGATTCGAGCTGTAAAATGATATAAATGTAAAATACGTGCGCTGAAGAGACTTGAGGCTTAATATAGGTCTTGTTAAATGTTCATAAAGAATACCGAAGCCCTGAGATTAAGAGGTACACCAGAGGAGAATGATAGGGTTATAAAATCCAATTTTACAAATAACTCATATTTATATAGTGCCTTTCAACCTAACAGATCCCAAAGCTTTTTTTCAACGTAACACCCTGATATACTGTGTTTGCTTTACCTACCGGTTCAAGGCAAACTCTCCTGAAGTGAAATGTGGCAGCTGTGTAATAGCCCTGAGTAGCAGTAACTTTAATAATAGCAAGGCATTTATATGGTCTTACAAACTTCAAAGAGTTAATTCCCTGCCCCTTCAGGAGGCAGACAAGGTTTATTATTCCCATTTCACAAAGGCAATATAACCAGAGTGGACAAGAGTGGAGAAAATCTGCACTCCCACAGATTTATAAAGCAAAATTCTGTGCATGAGCCTAAAGTGCTTTTAATCCCACATAGAGAAAACATATCAACATGTCTTATTAAAAAAAAAGTCCTTTACTAAAAATAATGATGTGGAGAGAGCTCTGATCTGGATTCTAACACCTGCCACTTCTGCTGACAAAATTGCCTCCTCAAGCACGTGTTGACATAGAAACATCATGGTCCGCAAATGCTTCTGTGCCATGAAACAAATTGGGCGCTCAAAATATACTGCCAAGAATCAGACAATCTGTTTTAAGAGGACCCAAGAGTTAGTAAAAACCTCTTGAAATATAGCAGGAGAGAAAGCTGCAGCAACACCAATCTCCGAGGCAGACCAGCATTGTTCTTGCGGCTCTAGGGTTCTTTCTAGCCCACCTGCACTGCACTGCAATGATACTTTCAACGAGGACGAAAATTTCTTTTCTCTTACCCCCATAGGTCTGCAAAATTTCCTGCACTTGGAGTCCCTCTTTGTATGTCTGGGAAAAGAAAGATACCAAATTGCCTGGATTTAACCTCTTCTTCACTGAGAACTGCAGCCTGTCCTCAGGTCATGTCAATACTGGTTATTTACTGCACCATGATGCAGAGGAAAAAAGGAGTTTAAAAAGACTATTTTATCCCCTCTTTTTTTCCATCACAGTAGCAGGTTTGCTACAGGAATCACTTCCCATTCATCACTGCAGCTCTCTGGATGTAGCTCTGCCAGCAAGGGCTTGGCCTCTCTTTCCAGAACACCCCCGGTGCTATATAGCACCTTCACGATGCGCAACATGGACCGGTGCTCCTGCCTGGCTCACTGACCTCCATCACACCACAGAAGCCGCTTTCTTTCATCTCTCTGGCTTCGTTTCCCCCAGAGAAGCCTGTGTCCCACTGCAGCCTCCACCGGGAAGGACATCCAGGGAAGAAAGGACGTCCTTAATTCTCTCCTCACCACACTGCAGGCACCAGCTACCCTCCAGCACCGAAACACCAACAAAGCAGTGTCATGCATGGGAAGCACTCAGTTGTGAAGCTTTACAAAAAGCTGCTGCAGGGCAACATGAGCCCTGGCAAACACACCATGGCCTGAGCTCACGGCCTCACCCTCGGTTAGGCCCGTGGACAAGGATGCAGGGCCTAGCGCTGGTGTTCAGGCATCAAACAGAGGCCTTTCTGACACTGTCATGTCCAAAACCCAAAGCAAAATGATTTCCTGGCACTGGGCTCACAGCTAAGAGCTTTCAACCTTCTCCGCTTTGTAATTATTTAACTCTGTGGCGTTTCACTACCGCACAAGTCAAACACACCGGTGAGCGTCTAAATCAAGGCCTGGGGGAGAAACCTCCCTGGCACACCGGGCGCGTTACAAAACAACGCAGATGGTGGTGGAGGAGAGCCCGTGACTTTGCTTCCTTGGCAACCTGGATGCCAGGAAACCGAACGCAGGGCTCGCAGGCAGCTCCCGGGCACGTGCAGCCGCTGCTCCGGTCCAGGAGAGGAATTATCCCTGCTCCGCTGGCTGCCCCGGTGCTGCCAGCTCCTCCCTGCTTTGCTCACAGAGGGCCAACCTCTGCGGGCTGTGCTGGAGTTCATTTTGGACCCTGAGCAATCAAGTGTGTCTTCATAGGACTGTGTTACTACATCAGTTGATTTCTCAGGATGATGGGTGGATTTACAAGCTTAAGAAAGCTTACAGATCCATCCTTACAGCTCTCAGGCTTAAACCTAGATCCAGAGACCCATATATTTGGGCTTAGAGGTATGTTGAGCAAGAAAATGTTTATATAACTCTACCTCCTCTCAGTTCCTGCCTGTGGGATTGCCATCCATCACAAGTGTAAGAGCAAGGAGAGAGCTGCCTGCCTGTCCTCCACGATGGCTCTGGGGAATCCCTGAGCCCTCACTGTGGCAGGTGAGTCACTGTCCTCCTCACTGAGAAGGGCACAACACAGCCCTCGTTGGCTGGAAGGAAGGAACAAAGTGAAGACTTGGTCATCCTGGCCACAATTTATGGGGTGAGGCGACAGAGCACAGACACAGAGTGCTCCTAGTCTTCAGACGGTGTAAGGCAGCAGAGCTGCCCTGAACGGTGCTGATTATACCCTGAAATACAAGCTTCTCCACTAAATAAATCCTGCAGCTCTTTCCTTCCTCCCCCGTCCCCCATCATCTCTAACTCCAAAAGAATTCCATTTAATATATACAGAGCTTTTCCTGAACATAAAAATAAATAAATAAATAAATACACCACCAGGTTTGACCCTGACCTTTGCAAATGGAAATATGATGTAGTGAGAATTGAGACCTGAGAGTCAACTAGCATCTTTGGTTTCACTGTTGAAATACAGCAGGTCATTTCACATTTCTATTATGAGCCTCAGATAATGGAGAAGAAAATTAGGTAATTCCATTTTTGGATTAGTTGGGTTTCTTGTCAGCTGGGAGATGGGTTCTGAGGTATGCGGAGAATGACTCGAGGCACGGGCTGAACAGCTGAGCATAGATATTGTTTGGGATGCTATTTCTGCATGGCCTGCTCCAGAGATATTAAAAGCGATGGTGTCTGTCTCCCCTGACATTTATATCTGTTTTCCATCGCTGACTTCAAAGGCATTACTCTGCATTTGACCACATTTGAGTGAGTACAAAATCGGGACCATTGTTTACGTGTTTCATTGTGTTGAATGTTACCTGAGCTTTTAGATGATCAAAAATGGGTTCTGTATGTAGAGAAAAATATTAAAATGAATGAGGGAACACACAGGCAATAGTAACAATTGCAGAAAAAGGAGTCTTGACAGAGTTGATTTATCTGTTTATAGGAAGATTTAGAGACTTCAGTTCAAAGTCTGCAAATTGCCCTATGAAAGCAGATCCTCCTCATCACAGAGACTGATTGATTTCTCCAGGTGTGTATGAAAAGAAGGATTTGAAGAATCAAGAGCAAAGTTAGTAAGGAAAAGAAAAAACAAAACCAGAAGATCACTGCATGAAATATCAATAGCATAGCTAGGAACAGTTGGATACCAGACGATCTTTAATCTAGAAAAAAAAAGACAAAAATAATGTCTGGAAGGTAAAGCCTGATTAAATTTAACAATAAGTTTTTAAAACAAAAAAGCAATATGTGTGATTAATGAAGCAAAGTATTTGATTTCCCATCTCATGAGGTCTTCAACTCAAGTCACACTAGAAGTGATACACATTAGCATGCTCAACCAAGGATTGAAAAGAGCAGATTTGATGCTCTCATGCTTTTTTCTGATCTTAAAAGTCTGTGAGCATGTTTGGATTTGGTAAAGCATTTGATACCATATCATAAAATTTAGCTCTTTGGATGATCTGAATGCAATAGTCCACGGACTGAATCACAGCTGAGTAGCTGCAGACAAAAAAGAATACTAAACAGGGAGTTATTGTATTATAGAATTATGTTTATTAGGGCATCAGAGAGATCAGGTCTTTGGTCTTTTCTGACATTTTTATTGATGACTTTAAAGAAGGATTGAACAAAAGGATGACAGGCATTCACAAAAGTGACATGAAGTTGAAAGGGATCACAAACACTAGGGAAACCAGAAAGATAATGCAGAGGAATCTGGATAGACTGGAAGCTCAGACTGAAAATATCTCAGTGCAATGAATCTCAGAGCCAGGCAGATTGGAAATCTTGTATCTCTTGATGCCTATAGGCTTTAAAGGCGATGCTCATTAAGATCGTGCCAAGGGGCGAAAAAAATACATAAAAAGGTGCAGCGTATGGGGACACACTTCATCTGAAGCCCTAGAGATACGCGTTACAGCAAGCCACAAAGAAAATAACAGAGAAGTCCTTTAGTGCTTTTGGCAGGCAAGGCATTTAATAAACATGTCTACCAAGAAGCTTCTATAATAAAACCCGATGTATCATTTCCGTTCACTGAGCTAGTGTCATGTCTGCAAACTGCACAAGGCTTTGTCTCCTCGATGCATTAATTTCCATCCAAATGCCCAAGCAGAGCCTCTATTAGCAACCTCTGTTGACATGAGTAGATTATTCAGGGAAGCATAACTAAATCTCTCTTATTTCTCTGAAATCTACACTCGCTCCTCTGCTGGCAAATGAAAATTCACAAGAGAAAACATCTACTGTCTTTCTATTAAGTGTTTGGGGCTGGATTTAAACCTACAACCTCCGCTTAAGGAAGGATTCTAGAGATCAGCGTCTCCCCCTGATAGGGTTTAGGAACCAGGATCTGCAGTGGCCTGCAGGTAGCCTGCAGTTCCCTTGACCCTCTGGACCCAGCACCTCCTGGCTGGGGGAGAATGGGACTAGGAACCGGTGACTTTTAGAGATGCTGTCAACTGCACGTGGTCATTTATCTGTAAGCCTTAGAGAAACAGGGCAAATTTAGCCAGTCTAGAGCAACTCTTTTGTAAGTGCTTCCCTGCCAGGCTGTGGTACCTGTTCCTTTGATGCCAGCAACAAGAGAAGGATATTCTGAAGGAACAGTAGGACTGTTCCCCATTGCAGCTGGGGAACCAGGACAAGACACCTCAGTGCCAGATTGCTGTAGGTAGCCCCAGAACACCCAGTGCTAAAGGATTTGTACTACATGGGAATAGAGAAATGATCTTTTCTGCAGGTCCACTCGCTCCCTGTCTGGCATTAGCTAATGCCCTCTACCCTGTTTGTCTAAGAAGCAGGGAGCAACTGCCTGCATGGTTTCATTTCTCTGTGACCTAGAAGTACTTTCCAATTTACCACTCACATCGCTCAGCCAAAGTGATACACCCAGATCTGCATGCAGAACATACTGTGGTGCTGAGCCTTACTCTGCCGGCCTACACTGTTTCCTAGCATGGCTTTATTGCTCTGTAAAATAAAAGGTCATTATGGTGTTATTCAGGTAGCGACAGCTTTGAAGAAACACTTTCAAATACAATACACAAGTAGACATTATTACCCCCTGTCCAGGGATTTGGAGAAGGTTTCCTCCAGTAAAAGGCTTTGCATTCTGCTTGCAGGAAGCACTACATTAAGGTGGACATTTTTCCAAGCTGAATTCAGATGAGCTGATTTTTTTAATCAGACCTTCTTCTAAAGAATGGTCACACCACTCTCAGGGCAGTGTGCGGGGTTAATGCTCTAATAACCAGTCTGGATCCACAGAGTAGAGCTATGTGCAAAGCTTAAGACTGAGATTTTACGGAACTTGATTTAGATGAAGTCTAATGTTTACTGGCAGATGACATCTGGCTCAGGACATGTGCCTGTGGAAGTCTTGGTGCTCAGCATTTAGAGGCACAGCAGATTTGGCACGGCACAGGAGCTGGAGCAGAGGTGAGATCAGCCAGTCCTCACAGCTGGGACCGTGGAGAATTAGCCTCCCTGGAGAGGACTGTGGGTTACACATGGCTCCAAGCAGTGCTGTTAGACTCCTACTTCATAAACACCGTACTCCTTCTTGGGTGTTTGGACTGAGGGAAGAAAAGGGAGAGGCGCAGGCAAGGCTTACAGGCCAGACACCTTTCATCTCCACCGCAATAAACCCATTAGTACCGCGCAGGTGAGGAAGGGTTTGTGGCACGGTGCTGATAACAGCACTGACGGCAGATGTTCGATGCCAGGCAAACTCTTTAGAAGCAACCGTATTTAAAATGCTTACTTCCAAAAATCGTCAGCTGTATTTGGGCTGATGCTGAAAATATTTTAAACGGTGTTTCAGACAGCAAAAACAAGGGAAGAAACTACAGCTCACAAAGGCTAACTTAAGTGACAATTTGTGTGGCAAAAAGCTACATTTATTTAGTTGATTTAAATGTGCTCTGTAAGGGAAACATATATTTTACACCTACTCTTAGTGTGTAATGGAGGCTTGAAAATTAGTTGGAAAAATGTGTTTGTTATTTGAGAACTATCAGGCATTTTGCCTTTCTTCTTTGCTCTTCACTTTTTCAGAGAGAAAAGTAGGTATGAGTTTTTTCCTTTTGGAAGTGATGAGATACACGAGTCTTACAAACATCCAGATTCTCACCCCAGGTATCTTTCCAATATTTGAATTAAAGAGATAAGAAGCAACAGTGAGTTTCTAGCAATTTAAGAAAATTAATCCTTCCTTTCCTGATCACTTATCTTATCTTTTGATCTACCAAGGTCATAATCCTGCTATGTCTCCACTCATCCTCAGAGACCCTCCAGCCAAACAACGATAAGATTTCCAATTTCTAAAGTGAAAACAGAGAAATCCCTTCCTGTAAATTACAGCAAAACCAACCAAACAAAAACTGCACTAACAAACCACAGCACTGAGGCCTTTTTGGAAAGGAACAAACTGAAGCAAGAGCTCATTCATTTTCCTCTGTCAGCACACCTTTCAGGACGTCTCCCTTCTGGTATGTGTCTTGCCATAAAATATTAGGTCTGGTTCACTCTGGGGATTTTGCAGTCCAGCTCCAGATGTTAATAGATGTTTCCCTGCCTTCCCCAGAGAGTGGATGCCACTTGCACATCTATAAGATGCTGTCCACTGATTCCTGAGTCTGTAACTAGATGTCAGAGGGTTTAATCTAACAGCTTCCAGACCCCAGCCAGGGAAGCTGCTCCACCCAGAGTTATTCTAGGCAGCACAAGATCGCTGTCGCTCCAGGGGAACACCAGCACAGCAGGGAAAGGCCAGTGCTGGGATGACAGTCACAAGCACGGCTCTGCTGAACCAGAATTAAAGCCTGCTGTTGTTTAAAGGGGAATGCTTCAGTACGGCCAGGAGCAGTTTGTCTCATCCCATACCTGCTTAATTGGGTGTTAGGATTCCTTGCCATTCCTACAAGCAGATATTTTGGCAAGATGTTGGTATCAACAACTTGCTCTCCCCTAGCACTTTTACAAAAGAGCACCCAGGATCTGTGGGATCACTGCATTTCACAAATGGGTGAAGTGTGTAACGTGTCCAAAGGTGCACATCAAGGTGAGATGCTCCACCACAGGACAGGCAAGTCACAGAGCAATTCCACGAGCACCAGGCTTTCTGAAGATCAGCTCCACACTCCAGGAGGATGGCTGTGTGACAAATGGTGTGCAGATGTCCCTGAGCTGCTTTCACAGTGGTAGTGATGAAGATGTGTTAGTGGAGCATCCTACAGAAGCTTAGATGGATTCTCTGCTTCTTACAGCTATGCAGAACTTTAAAGACATATATATGTAAGTAGATATTGAAGAGCGAGAAACACTATTACAGCATACATATAGAAATAGAAATCCCTCACAGAAATACCACTTTGACCTGGTTTGTCTTATCTACTGCAATGACAAAATAAATGCCATGTCTGAGGGTGACACCAGCTCAGCTGGACCAAGAGATGGTACAGGTAGGGCTGTTTTGTTCTGTTTCCTGTCCAGGTCACTTGTAATTCTGTGTGGCGTCCTGCTACTTGGCAGTCATTATAACAACATCAATAAACCTCCAAAGCCATCTGAGGCTGCAAGATTAACAGCCACCACCCCAATGAGTTTATTTTATGTGGCTAAGATGAAGAAAAACACTCTAACAACGCGATCTGCAAATTATCTACAAAATGACTTGAATAATTTGCCAGTTTCCCTCTGACTGCACTTTAGCAGGCCAGCCAGGACTTACTGCATGAACAGCCAGCGAAGCAGTGGGAGGCAAAGTCATAATCGGCTTTTGTGTTCTTTGATTATTGTTATCCAAACTAAACAAAGATTTGTGGTGTACTTGTGTCCTTCCTTTCCCTGTTTTTTTCAGATTAACTGCTACGCTCTGATATCGCGTGCATTACCGACGTTGTAGGAACTTGTCCAGGAGATAATCTCTGTACCCCGGCTTAATGACTGCACCAACCTTTATTTAAAAGAAATCTGCTGCTTATCCTAGGCTGAAATTGCAAGCCTTTTGCAGCAGTAACACTGGCTTTTAAGTGTCTGTAAAAAGCCATAAATGTTTTACAGGGTTATAGAAATAACAGTCTAATATGATGTGCTAACTGGGAATGTGCAAAGTAGTTGGACTTGTCCGAGCATATCTGAAGACACTGCTTGCTCTAGATCACCGGTCTTTAATTAGCAATAGGACTTCACACTAGCCCTCAAATCACCATTGATAGATGAGGCACTGCAGTTTTCCTGCTCTGCTGGTTGAGGTTATCTATTGATAGTCACCGGAAAAAGGATTTAACCTTTACAATTACCATGCGCTCTCTTTTCTGACACACAAGCTCAGAGACTCTCTGATCATACTTGACCTGGTCACTCCTTGAATTTACACCTCTGCTAGCAGCCTGGGTTTTTAGTTTTGAGGGATGAGAAAAGGTGTGCTCGTACAGCACTGATCCTTTAGAAATTACACTCTATTTCCTTCCTTACTGGAACTCTGGTCTTTGTTCAGAATGCAGATTACTTCTGCAGAAAATCGTTGGGAAGGTAGTTTGCCTCATTTTGTATACATTTCATTTCATGCACAGAAACATGTATTCATTCCCACAAATCCAACTTGCCTAAATCCAACGATTTAGCCAGATTCAACTTCTTTGCTTATTTCTTCTGTGCACAATTTCTTGCAATTTCTCCCCTATTCTGCATGCTAAAAATACATCTTGGTGCTGCCTGGAGGCCATCAGAAAGCACAAAGAAAAGGGCAGCCTGAGTTTCATGTGCACTGCTAAGCAATGCATAAAGAGCGCTCCCCACAAACGGGGATGTTCTTGTAATAGGAATCCATAAATATAGAAATCTGTCATTCCCAGAAGCAGTTGTATATAGAAACACTCTTAGTAGCTCTATTTAGCCAGCACCAGGCTCTTCTACCAAAAGCACAATTGCCAGTGAGAGCTCAGATTTCTAATGGCACTGAACAGGTGTAAACTGGAAGAAAGCTCAGCGGGGGGAAAAGCTAAACCAGCTCCCACCCCTGCAATCAGCAAAGCCTTCTCCTCGAGGTTCATGCTTGTAATGGGATAGAAAAGCAAGCTCTCATCAGAAAGGAAACCAAATACTTTCTGCGTTTTTCACTGTCTGAATTTCCCCTCTACTCCTCCAAGTCTTGCTCTTCTACCAAAGCTCTTGGGAGCGCAAGCCTTCGCATTAACCACTGCTAAGGGGGAGATGAAAGAAAGATAAAGTTCTCTTGTTATCCAGGTGGGACCCTCTGTCCTATTTACATGGAAAACGGTACATACTAGGCAAAATCTAAAATCCACAAATTAGTACGAATCTCGGGAAGATGACTGCTCCACTAGAATGCGTGTTGCAGGAGGGCTGGTAAACTCCCCTTGCTCATATTTATTACTGCTCTGTTGAGAACAAACCACATGATGTCATTGAAGAACAGAGTTGCGAAATCCCACATTCCAGACTAGAAACCAGGAATGATTCCCAAATTAGGCAAATGACATGAAAAAATATCAGGAAAGCATCTGTGAGGCCAAAAAAAAGACTAAACCAAAAAAACCTTGAAGCCACATGAAACAAATGATGTTTTCCAAAGCTGTCATGTTAATGACTCCTCACTACAAATACATTTACTGAAAAAGTCTTCATTATCTTGAGAACATGGAGCTAGAATTGCAAAGTTAATTTACTATTCATGAGCAATATTTATAGATTATTTATATGGCAACAATCTGCAAATATTTCCTTTGGATACTGCCATTTGAAAGGGATTTTGGATGTCTTGCTTCCCACTGGCATTTTTAGGGGTAAGACTGTAAAAAAAAGCTTCCAAGCTTCCTCTGCTCTAACATCCTATTTACTTGTTTCAATGATAATCTGAAGAGCAAGTATAATGTTATTCTGGAAGTCATTCTTTTGAATAGCTGCAGGTTATTGCAAAGTTTTTGTTTGTTTGTTTGTTTGTTTGTTTGTTTTTTTAAAAAAAGGAAAAAAAAAAAAGGCAAGATCCTACTGTATTACTGTTGTTGAAACGAGGGTCCTTTGCCTTCTGTGTCAGTTTTGTGATTTATTTCCAAGATACCGTTTCTTGACCCTGGTTTAGTATTTTCACTTTTGGGGTAAAACTTTCCCTCTTCTGGCTCCAAAAAGCAATAAATCGCCTGACAAATTAAGGCAGCAAGGACAGCTGGATCAGTTTATGGTGTCTAAAGTTAGCTGAGATGCTGGGAAGTCCTCAGGAGATACACTTCCTCCTGGGGCTTTGTGCCTCATTCTCAAGCAAGTCAAGCTATTTTCCACCGGTTTGGCCTTTTGACATCTGAAGGGGAAGAGACTACACGAGATACCTCATGTAGCTCATAAAGAAATGGTGATGCTATTTTCCTAACAATCAGCTGTGTGAGATTTCTGTTGAACAGCTGGGAAAGAGTCCCAGTCTGTCCTAATTAAAGAACAAAACGAAATTAAATTGCAATTGAACAGTAGTACCTCAGCATCACACACAACGTGGCAGAATAGAATGTCCCATCACATTGCAGGAAGGAAATTCAAGGAAAAAAACGTAGGGTCTCCAGGCTCCAAGTACACTGTGTAAGGGCAGCCATGGAAGAAGGCAACCCTTTGCCTCCTTTTGCCAAATGGAGCAGCAGAATTACTGGGTACTTCACACCCAGCCATGCTACATTATCTCTGTGCAGGGGACGTTCTCTACAGTTTACTTGGTGAGCCACACGGCTAATGCTGCAGGGCACTACCCAGAAGCTCTGCTCCATCTGAGCACCTCCTCACAGCAAGTCACAGACACTTCCAGGCACCTGCTGAACCCCTCAAAGCAGTACAGGCGAGCCTTCTGTTAAACACTTAGTCAAGAGAAAGATTTCTGCCTCATTCAGAGAGCTCCTGATGTGGCTCCAGGCACCACTGAAGAATAATCTCAGCACCAGCCTCATGAAACACTCGAAGTTTGGTCACATCTGTATTTCTCTGACACTCCTCCACTCCTTCCAGTGGGGAAGACATGTGCGGTTCATGCAGGAGGTACGGAGAGGTAACTTATGGGGCTCCCACTCGGCAGGTCCCATTTCTAAACACAGTCATGCCTCTACCCTCACATACGTCTAGACATTGCTGATCAGAATTTAACTGGATGCAAGGAATGCAATAAAAAAAATATCCAAATCATTAATCACTGTCACAGAGTATATTGTTAAACCCAATTATCTTCAGAACCAAATTACCGAGGGCAGAAGTGGGCAGAAAGGAGATCCTTAGAAGGCAGATGACAGAGCAAAGATACAAATGGAAGTAATTGCACTTTGTACATGGATAACACCTTTCTTTGCTTCCTCCTGCTGTGCTGCTTCTCGTCTGAGCACCAAAAAAAAAAAAAAAAAAAAAAAAAATCCAACAGCATAAACCTACTTCTTAGGGGGATCAGAAACAAGCCTGAAGAATCCTGAGCTTTATCATTTCTAGACTGTTTGGAATATCTGTGACACCACACATACTGATACAATTGCACCTTGTCAAATAGAGGAACTCTGTAGTGACAATAAATATTAATTCTCTGTGCTGGCTTTCAGCCTAAATCTTAGTAGATTGAAATATCTGCCAGAGGAACATCAAAAAAAGCCAAAGTAGCAATAAAAGTCAAACAAGAGCGCCAGATCTAGCAACCACCACTGCCTGGTTTACACTAGTCAAGTAACAGATGTTTCAGGCTGAGCATTTTAGAGGAAATTAGTCCGATGCACTCATACAATACAGCAAATCCTGTTGCAAATTTACAGAATATTTCAGGAATAAGTCTGCTTCTATTAAAAAATGGATCTAAAACAAACTGACTTGGGTTATAGAGCTTGCAGAGCTCCTTTGCCAGTCCTGCAGCAGAGCAGCCACGCTAAGAGAAGATGATCACAAGAAAAATGTAGGTCCACAAATGCCCATTTTTTACACTCAAAAATGATTTTGGACTGCCCACCCACCCTGCATCACCCCACTACAAAGCTAGCAGTAGTCACCTCTGTGCAAGCTTGGTACGAATCCTTGCGGTTCATCCCTCCTTGCCCAAGAAACACAAAAGGAAAGGACCTAAGGATCAACACAGTACATCATCTCTTTTTTACAGTTGGGCACTTAAGGCAAAATCCTGAGTGTGAATTCACACACTGTGATTATGGATATTAATTTGTGATCATAAAGAGTGTTTTTGACTAGACAGGTACCTGGTACGTGGCAATGCAAAGCTCTGATTTCACATACCCAAAGAATGGCATGGTAGATGCATATATGGCATATTTGAAGCTTTGTGACCAGCTAGGGGTGATTCTCACTTTAGAAGCCCCTACACCTTTTTCTTTATCCTATGGCAAAACACTGAGACGTAGGAGGAATGGCAGTGCAAGACGAAGCGAAATCTGATAGAGGCAAGGCAGCAGCTGGCAAACATCTCAGAACAGGCAGGGCCAACAACAGGGTCAGTGTTTACAAATAATAAATCATGTGAGCAGCACTCACACCAATGTTTGGGAAAGAGTCTGCATCACCAATTTGACCTCCTGCCCAGCTGGATTTTTTTTTTTTTTTTAGACTGAACAGAAATAAACTGGGGCCCCATGTTGGAAACTGGGAAACTACACAAAAGTAGGCAATGAAATAAAGCTGGAACAATGACCAATTCAGACAGCGTAGAGGCCTTTCTCCACATTGTACACGTCAAAATTTCCTCATCCCAAAGAATTTCCTGTGAAAAACACAGGATGCCTTTATCATAGAGTGGGTGGCATTTGATACAGGACCCCAATTGGCTGGGGAAGTCTATGAACCATGCATTATTTTACTGCTACCTTTCCTGTGGGATATTGCCAGCAGAACCACTTCTTTGTGATCTTTGTCAAAGTTTAGTAACACATTCATATAGATTATACCCAGCCATGTTAACCCTGAAGTACGGGCAGAAGTTAATAAGACAGAAATCTTTTCCTTCTCTCCTTTCTGTGTTTCACTTCATTTCAGTGGCAACATGCCTTTCTCCCCAGATACAATTATTTTGCAGTGGTGAAACTCATGCTACTTTAATACAAAACATGGGGAGCAAAACTAAATTATATCTTATAAATATCCTAGTATGACCTCCCCTGATGATTCCTGCTATCTTGCTTAATGGTACCATTCACATGCTCAGCACACCTGGAATGATTTGCACAACCATGACTATGATTTCCATAAGCCTGTACAAAAGGACTACTGTAATTTTAAAGATGTCAAATATTGCTACATGAATTAACCCAGGACTAAAGTCTAGGTGATTAGCGTATTTCTGTTGCTGAAAGAAAAAAAAAAAAAAAAAAAAAAAAAGTAAATCTGTTCCAGTAATTCTTCTGGTTAAACAGATATAAAATGCTGAATCAGCAGCACAAGGAGGTTCATTCCATGAGACTGCCCGTTTAAATGGATCGCAGCTTGAACTCTGTGATCACTTCATTTTATATTTGGACAGATGTTGCATGTTGTAATTAAAAACAGTTGTTATTGGCAAGGAAATAGTATTGGAATAAGGAGCAGATGAGTTCTTAAGGAACCCGTTGGGCCACATTCATCCCTGGTGTTACCCCACTGCTTTAATAGGCATTCAAAAATAAAATGAGACCAATCTGTTTCTTAGATGGATATCTCTAGGGAAAAAAGAGAGTGAAACAAGATAATTGAACCCCTTTCCCTAAACACTGGTGGCACGTATAGAAAACGGGCAGGTTTTCAAACAAAATGTTTTTCAAGGTTACTCTAGCTTTTGAGAAGGCTTCCCAGCTGCTGTGAATTACAACCCATTTGAAAGAGTAAGAGCAGTTGCAGGGACAAATCCCACCTGCAAACTTCCTGGGCAGCAGCCCCAGGCACCCAAGGGATTGTCACAGGTTTGATTTTTGGGGAGCAGCCACGCGTGGACTCTCAGAACACCTCATTGTACACCAAGGGACTGGTATTTAACATCACCTCTGCTCTACTGGCTTAAGTCAACAACTACAGTGACTGCTGGGGAAATATGAGCAGTGTGACCTCCTCGCTGGACAAGTAACAAGACCCAAGTTTGTATTTATAACGCAGTCAGCATGGATTAGCACACCCTTTAACCAGACAGATATTCACTGACTGGCAACCACCTCTAGCACCCTTTAAAGAACTGGGTAGAGAAGCAGTTTGACTTCCATAAAGCAGGCTGGGCATGATGTCCATCAGTCAGTGTAACGCTGCTCACAAAGCTCAGCCCTTCTGCTTAGCTCCCAGCTGGCAGTCATTGCTTTTATCCTTCCCGTTCCTGCCTCATCCTCCCCTCCACAGCTGCGGGAGGAAGGCTGCCAGCCTTTCTTCTCAGCAGCCCTCCTCTCCGCTTCCTGCTGCTTTTCACTACATTAAGAGAGAAAGGCCTATGAGAGTCCTTACTTGGGACTTTTGTTCAGTTTGGAGCTTGAAAGGGATCTGTGGATGTAGGGCAGCTCAGGAAGGAGATGTTGGTGAAAAAAAGGTGTGTTCATGCACAACTGTGGTGACTGAAAGGCAAGGCAGGTGGGCTCCTCAGGAGCTGACCCCAAAGCTCAGAGCATCGCTGGGTGCCCACGGGCAGGGGGTGCTTTGGGCCCCGTCCTCCTGCACAGGACCCCCTGGGGTGGGGGGGACACAAGGTGTGTGGATTTGGGGGGGACACAGGCAGCCGGGGGAGAACACGGGGGACACTGGAGAGGCCGCTAACGGGAGGCTGCGGCCACCTGAGGCCGGGGGAGGCCGGGCAGGACCCGGCGCCTCCCCGCACTGGAGGCGGCGCCTCTCGGGGAGGCAGGGCCGGGGCCGGGGCCGCCGAAACCTTCCGGGGCTCGGCGCTGCGGCGGCCGGAGCCGGGCAGGATGCGCTCCGCGGGGCTGCCGCTGCTGCTCTCGGCCTCCCTCCCTCTCCTCCTCCTCCTCCTCCTCCTGCCTCCGGTCTCCCGAGGCAGCCAGGAGCCTCCAGCAGCAGCAGCAGGAGGAGGAGCAGGGCCGGTGAACGGCAGCCGTGTGCCCGCCGAGCCCCCCGCTGCCGCCGGTAACCACAGCGGGGCCCTGCTCAGCCCCGTGCCCGCGCTGCTCCGCGACCTCTCGGCGCTGAAAGCCGCCGTCATCGGGGCCTGCGGCCTCACCGCCGCCCTCATCGCCTGCCTCCTGCTCCGCGTCTTCAGGTAGGGCCGGCAGGTGCCTCCCCGGGACCCCTGGATCCCGCTGCCCACCCCCAGGCTTCGTGCGGTGGGCAACGAGCTCGCCAAAGGCTGGTCGGGGCTAAAAAGGGAGGCTCACGCCTCTGCCGAGGTGCTGCGGTCCTCCAAATGCCTCCCTGGTCTTCAAAAGTTACGAGTTTCCCTGCGAGTGCTGCTGCTCTGCTGTGGAATAAATGAGATAATGTGGCAGGAGTGATGGGTTTTCAGGCTAGGGCCCCCACAGCAGGTGAGGGATGGCAGGAGGAGAGGCCGAGCGCTGGGTCTATGTAGCTTAGACAAGCAGAAGTTGTTTTTTTTGGTGTTTAAATACCTGGAACGGAGGAGAAATAACCAGGCTGATCCCAGCGGTGCCCACAGATCGGACAGGACACAGACCGAGCGTGAGCATAAACACAGGAAATTCCACCCGAACCTAAGGAAACATTTCCCCGCTTGTGGAAGTGGCCGCTGGCTGGAGGAATGAACAGGGAGGCTGCGAAGCCCCCATCCCTGGAGGTGATCATGGTGACCCCACTTGGGCAGGGGTGACACGAGTGACCAGGAGGGTGGCTTCCAGCCTCAGCCACTGCATCTCGTGCACACAGATGGGGTAAAGCAGGTGTTGCTGGTCTTGAACCCATGCTGGGTATGGAAGACAGCCTTTTTTTCCCCATAAAGTTAAGCTTAAGCAGCTATCTTTGGTTTGAGGAGGTCCAACGTAACCAAAAGTAGATGATTCAGAAGATAAAAGCACTTTGGAATGATGCTCAGTGCTCTGTAGCCAAACTCTGGTGTTCAGCTGGGTAGGTCACTGATGGATGCCAGCTCCCACTCGCACTGCAAAAGGGGAGAAAATTCCCAGCAGCTCGCAGAGCTGAGAGAAGTGCGGGCGAGCAGCTTGAAGCCTGGCAGAGGTTTGCATCTGCTTGGTGCTCATATCTCGTCCTCTGAGCGTAGCGTAACCAGAGCAGCATAATTGAGCCGCTCTTCTCAAGTGGGTTGGTGCTGGTGCGCGCCTGAGTTATGCTGGCAGCCCTTGAAACTTGTGGAACACCTCCCGCTGCGAGGAACATGAACAAATTAAACTCAATTACTTCAAAAAAACAGTCTTCCTGTTGGCTTGTTGCTGAAGCAGAAGAAAAACGTATATTAAAGCTTCATTTGGCACCGTTAGTGTTAATTATTATTTATCTCAGGGTAGTGGTGAGAGTCCCCATGCTGTGCTAAAAGCTGTTCCCGTTTTGCAGTTTACAAACAAAGTTGTTGCCTGTTTGTGCCTAACTTTGCCGTAGAAGATTGCACACTTGGAGAAGTTAACAGTGATCTGACTTCTAGGTGTGGGCAGCAGGAAAGAGCCTGGGAAGTTGGAGCAGCTCGCTCTCCAGGAAGCAGGGCTGGGAGGAGGTGTGCGCCACGTTGCAGGTGACAGAAGCGGTTGAACAAGTGGAGTTTGCAAATTCTTCCTTGTGCTGTTCTCCAACACCTCCTTTGTATTTACCTAGTGGCTGCAGCTGAATTCTCTGCTGCTTCTGTTCCTGAATTAATTCCGTGTTAGGAACGGCAGTGCTCATAACAGTAGTATTATAAAATGCAGACTTAGAGACTGAAATGATGAGAACTGATATTTTTCTAAAGAAATTGACATTTAACTAAATTCCTTTTATGTATTTCAGTAGCTGGCGAAAGACTATGCAAGTAAATTTGCTCATTAAAGCGAGGCGGTTCAGGAGAAGCAAGTAAAATATTGAAGAGAATTATTTTAATCGGTATCAGCCACTTTCCAGACTCATCCAGTTGTCACAGACAAACATTAGAATTAGCAAGTCTATAAGCAAGTGCAGAATGAAAAGCATAAGTTTTTAGTCCCAGTTCTTTCTGATCTTGGAGACTTTCTACCCTCTGCCTCAGTTTCTTCTGGATGTAAAGGTCCTTGTATCAAGGACCTGGCATAAACCTGATTATTTCTAGTCAAAGAATGCAAACTGATAGCCTTTAAAGACCTTTCATATACCATAATCAGCAAAAGTAGCTCCATATTAAAGTCACCTTGGGAATGATAGATCCTACGCCAAAGTCATTGCTACATTAATTCTGACAAGTTGTATAACATTTTAGATACGTTTATAAGAAAATCCCTCTGAGATCTCCTATATCTGTAGTACAACCTGCAAGAAATGAAGCTTTCGGCTTCAGAGAACATTTCTTTATCTGTCAGAGCATTTGTTTGTAAACAATTATCCCAGTTGGGAAATGAGACAAAAATACCAACAGGTATGTTTGTACCATGTCACACTTGTAGCTGACAAAACAGATTGGAGGAGATTCTGTTGCAGAAGAGATAAAGGATTTACCCTCAGTACATGTAAAGCTTTTCTCCCTCAGAATCAGAGCTTTGTTCGTACTTAGTCAAAAACATTGCTTTTTTTTTCTTTTTTTTGAAGTGTCATGGATTCCTATTAAAGAGATTATGCTAGAATCCAATCTTTGATGAAACCTTCACTGTGAAATTGCTTTGGATTGCTGGAAGTGAATTATCCTTTTAGATATGGATTGTAGAGATGAAATGAACTATTGAGTGGCCAGATATTTGTCACTGGTATTGGATTTGCTTTTTATACATTTCATTTTTATATATTTATATGTGTATATTACTTACTGTTTGTTGTTGTTAGCGCAGGGACAGGTTTATTTCTGTAGCTTTTCAGCTCTGTTACGATGATGTTTCAGGGATTCGTGGTCACTCCACTTGGGAGCGTTATGCCCTGAATCCATCTGATGGTCCTGTGACTCAGAATGTGGTATTACCCAAAATGATCTGAATTTCCTCTCTGTCTGTGGCTACAAGGGACCAGAAAGGGCAGCTACTTGTCTGTATGTGGCAGGGCCTAATTAGCTACAGTAATTATACATTACTCTCTTCCTTGCAAAATCAGTTCAGGACATTCTTCCTACATCCCTTGGTACTGCATGCTCTCCGACCCAAACCCTTTCAACAACAGACCAAATTTCACGTTATCCTGAATCAAATCGAGTTGAGCAAGTTGCATTACCAAGAAACACAGTTTATTGAAACAGCTTATGAGTAGTTCCTGTGGTTAAATTGGACTCTTTGATGTGTGTTTTTGATTCTTGGCTTTCCAACCCCATAGTCTGACATATTTTTCTACCCTGGTGCAGCTCAGTTCATTTCATTGTAATACAATTCTTGGGATCAGCTCCCAGGAAACATAATTTTTCAGATGTGGCCGCATGTGCTGCCGACCACACGCCTTCTGGGAAACTGGAGAAGTTAGGTCTGCTCAAATGTGCCAGCTGAAACCGACCCAAAGCTTTATTGCAGAAAACTGTGATAGTGTTTGCTGTGTGTCTCGACCTGCCCTTGAATGAACAAAACCCGTGTTTGAAATGGCTGCCACTTACCTGTAATTTTAGAGAAAAGCTACCTGTACGTTTTGTTGCGTTGCTCCTTGTTTCATTTGGATTCCTTCTGCACACACCACTTTGAGCTGGGTTTTCCAGTAATTGTAAAACTGGTGCAAATTACAGAGATCGAGGAGAGGGGTTCAGGCATATGATCGGAGGATACAAGACCCATTGTTCTAAAAGCTGGGCAATTGCTCTGGGCTGTCCAAGGCTTAACCCCGACGAGTTTGACTGATTGAAAACTAATTGTATTATAAGCAGTTAGGGTACTCCAGCAAAGAAGAGACCTCTGTCAGGGACAGGAAAGGAAACTACACCATTAAAATGACTGTAAATGCAAGAAAAAAGAAAATCCCAAACACAGACTCGTGACCCCATACTGAAAGCTTCATTTAAGCTGCGTGGAGCTCAGTGAGGGCCACAGAGAGAAGAATGACAAATGGGACATTTGTCCTGGGTGTCGGGGGTCCTGTCTCCGGAAAGACTTGATCTAAGCATGACAGCAAATTGGCAGCAGGAAGGAAGAGGGGCTTCTACTTAATACGGTCTTGGGCTCCTTGTAGCTCTGATGTGAGCAGCTGCAGCAGAATGAGTTCTGTTTCTTGTTCGAGGATTCAGGGGCTTAAAGAGTTTAGGTGGATCACTCAGTTTTGGCAGCTCTGTCCTGTAAAACAAGGCTAGTTCACAAGCACTGACCACCTGATGCGCGTGGCTGTATTTTAAGTACTTCCAGGCATTGGTGCTTCATCGAACCACAACAATATCTCATTTCGATGTTCCTGAAGTTACTCCCAGCAGCTTTAAGATTCCTCTTACTGGCCGTGCAGTTAAGCAAGTGGGTGCCTCTGCTTTTGGGGCCACATATATTCCATCTTAAGGATTTTGCTAGAAAACGCAGTGTCTTCAGCTTGCTATGGCAAAATGTGTATCCTGAAGGCATGTGAGGACTTAACCTTCACGGTTTAACTTCAGTATGTGCAACACCACCCAGAGAGCAGAGGTACCCAGACAGATCAAAGTAATGAAATACCACCGATCCCATTCATCAGCCCGTAACGAGCCTGGAGTTTCCCCAGGTTTGTATTTCCATATATATTTATTATTTTTTTTTAAACTGCTAAGGGAGCCCATTTACAGCAAACAAACTGGCCCCAGTTCCATTCCCAATACAGCACTGCTGCAATTCTAGGAGGAAGGTTGTAGCTGGCTTAATTAGACTTCCAATAAACATCCTGTAAGAAGGGGTGGCTACGTTTCCCCCAGGAGCAGTCCCGTATCTCTGCAGCTGTTGGCAGGAAGCGTAAGGCCAGATGAGGAGCACAGAGACCTCTCTCTGTGTGTCAGGAAAAGCATTATCTCTGAATATCGGGGTTGTCGACTGAAATAGATGAGAGACACAAATAACGCAACGAACCAGGGAATTGGCTTGGGTGCTTACCCTAGCACATGATGGCTCGGAAAGGAGGCTGGAGGTCTGCATGTGACTGCTGCTTGACCAAAACAGC
Source organism: Aythya fuligula (assembly GCF_009819795.1). Classification (NCBI taxonomy): domain Eukaryota; kingdom Metazoa; phylum Chordata; class Aves; order Anseriformes; family Anatidae; genus Aythya; species Aythya fuligula. Next base: position 15,476,914 of record NC_045569.1, on the reverse strand, counting down.
CCCGAGACAAGATAGAGGCACACAGTCAGCGTTTTGCACCAGCCCATCCTTGCCTGCCAGCCCTCCTGTCACTGCACGGAGGGGAAATACAGCTCGTACAGGGCAGATGCTGGAGGCCCGGGGGCAGTGCGAATGCACGAGGATGACAGCTTGGGGACACCTGGAAGCAAGCCCCCGCCTTGAGTCCTACCAGTTATCTGTCATTCCCTCCCCATTAAGCTTTGTGCTCGGTAAGTCCATGGTCTGTTGGTCTTGGTGGGAGCAGCATTTAGCTGGCTATAGCTAACTTCTCCCCATGTTTTAAGTAGAAGACAGCTTTCGCGCTGCAGCACCCACTGTCGTTCCTACCCAGGCTCAATCAGTTGGGGCATTTCAGCTGGTCATTACGCAAAAGGCATGCTCTGACCACGGCTTCCAGCACTTCTTCTTTGCCTAAAAAAACCTGACGCCGCCAGACATGGCTGGGACGTGGATCCTCTTGATACCCGCGAGGCCTCACGCGGGCTGCTCCCACCCGAGAGGTCTGGCGGTTCCCCAGCCATCTGCACGCCGGGCTTCCTGCGCTCTGCTGAATCTGCTGCCTGCTGCAGATAAGCCACTGCCTGCTCCCCGCCGCTGGACAAGGTGCTGGGCCTCTCACCTTGCTGTCGCTGATGATTAAGGGCTCCTGCTGAGGGTCGGCAGCTTTAACGCGCGATGGGTTGGTGGCAGGATTTGACATGCAGACAGGGATGCTCCCAAGGCCTTCCTTTAAAGTAAGCTTGGGTAATTATTCCGGTATTTATGAAGCCTAGGGGAGTTGTTCCAGTGAGCAACTGAGAGAAAACCAACCACTAAAAAGCGCGGATTAATGATAAATTAGCTAGGTAGAACGGTGTAGAGCTAATGGAGGGAGAAAAGGCAAGGAAAAACCCTTTTGCCCTGCCTGTCGCGAGGAAGCGATTGTAGCAGCTTAGCCAAAAAACAGCCAAACAAGCTTCTTCCCTTTTCTAAGTGAGTGCTACGGTTAAGTGAGGGCTGTGGGGGATTAATAGATCACTGCGCAGCGAGTTCTGCTCCAGGTCCTCTTAAAAACGTAGCCCAAATAGACTAATTAATTGCTGGAGGCTGAAGGGCTCCAGCTTGCCATTTCCAAAGATAGCAATTCTGCAGTAATCGCCTCAAACGCCGCAGTACAAAGGTTGTAAGATGAACTCTGTAGAATAAAGGTGTTTTTGCTAACGAAGGGGATGAGGAAGGATGTCTCTCAGCCTGTTGCAGGTAGGCTCTTAAATAGGGGAACCAACGGAAACCCACTGCAGACTGTCGATACAAGGCAAAACACTAAAATTGTGCTTTGTTTGTTCTGACAGGTAGACACCGGTTGGTTTTAGTCTATGTTTATGCTTCACAGCATGAGTAAATGTTTCTTGTAAAAGCAACGCATTACTTGTAAGATGAGACCTGCTTGCAGCATTTTGCTGCTAGGTCTTGGCTGAGAAGCCGAATAATACAGACAAGTGTTTTCAAAAGGATTTTCAAGTGTTTAGGTTAAGAGTCCTACTGTACTGGATATAAAATTGCTTGTTTCAACAACAGCTGTAACGGCACAAACCACCCTGTGCTCCGTGATGCCGCAGCACAGATTGCTGTAAAGATCAGGTGACAGGGGATGTGTGTCTTCATGCTTTTAATGCAACTATCATCTTCGGGACAGGGAGGAAATGCAAAGTGCTCTGTCCCACGGGCTGGGACCAGTTTGTTCAGCCTTGGACTTGCAGCCAAAGGCAGAGGCAGTGAGACTCGTGTCAGAGCTCTTGGCACTCACAGATTTAAACTTCCTTTACCATAAGGCAAGAAGAGGACAGCGTGGTCAGCTCTGGCGGACGTAGGACCAGATGCAAACACAGGTCTCCAGTCTTTTTGTAATTCCTACATCTTGCTTCTTGCTGCTAACTCGTTCCAAGGCATCTGTTCTTGGTGCAAAAGCGGCAGTGCTGAATCCAACGCGCCTTGCTTGACGTGCCAGGGCAAGACTTCTTGACAGCGAAAGTGCGCTCATGACGTGCTGTCTGCTCTGTAGTTGTGATTACCCAAAATTAGGGGCTGCTTGCTTGTACCTGCAGCAGCGCCCTTTCCATGCTTGGCAGTTGCCAGTTCTGTTTTATAAAGGTTAAAGGGGAATTCTGCAGCTTGTGAACCAAAACCATCCTCTTTCCTCCCCGAAGGCTAGCTGTACACATCGACACCTTCTTTAATGTATAATCATGAAACTGGATCCCTGCGTAAGCAGTGTGACCCTCCTAATGTGCATTAAAGGAGGAGGTGAAGGAAAAAGGACTCGCACAATTCAAGTCAGAGGCGGAGAATTAGCGGAAAAGGCACGCACTGAGTGTTTGTTAATTTAAAGTAAGTATTAGAGCTCACAAAACCCTGAGACACGCAGGCACCTGAGTATCTCCATTTCCAAAGGAGCATAAGGCTGTTGTGTACAGGAGGCGAGGTGACGGGTACAGTTAGCTTCAAATCAGAGCTGATTATTTTTCATAGCGCTTGCACAGCGCTGAGCACGGAACTTCTCAGACAGGGCTAAAGGTTTTTGCTGTGGGAGCCTCGAGCTTGGCTCGATACCAAGAAAGGAAAAGAGCAGGCTGTCTGTACCCAAATATCACCACCCCTTTGCGCCTTATAATCCTGCCTAGAACATTCCCTCGTCTCAGTAGGGTTTAACCTGAGTGTTCTCATTTAGATGTGCTCACCAAACCATTGGCTGCTGCTGCTGATTAAGGCTGTCTCTCGCTTCCTGAGCATGGCAGCGGGAGGACGCGGTGGGCTGCTGCTCTGCGCTGGCCCTGGATGCCAAAGGATCTCCGGATTGTCAGCAGCTAAAAGACTGACGTTGATCTGGATTGCACTTGACAAGAAACTGTTCTGTACGCTGACAGGCACAAATTGGGGCCCTGGAAAGGCAGCAGGAGGGGACACAGGCTGGCTCCACAGCCTTCGTGTCTGGGGAGGTCTGAAACAGTGACTTGTCGGTGGGTCGTGTCTGTAGGGGACAGGTTTAGCTTTTTTAGGGAATGCTGTATAAATGTGATCCTTCCCTCCCCATCTTTGTGTTTCAGGTCTGGCAAGAGGATTAAGAAGACCAGGAAGTATGACATAATCACCACTCCAGCTGAGCGGGTAGAAATGGCTCCTCTGAACGAAGAAGACGATGAGGACGAAGACTCAACAGTGTTTGATGTGAAATACAGGTACTGCTGCGAACCTGTCCAGTTAGGCTTGCTCACTGAGCTCTTATTAGGACAGACAGCTCTTTCTTCTCTGCTGGGCCTGCTCGACAGAGATGAGGCAGTCACAGTCTCCCTTTCACTTTGCCCAAGCCTCACCGCTCTCCTTTACAGCTCCAGTGCCTGATTTCTCAGCACACATCTGCTCTGTACTTTCCCACTTGTACAATAACTATATCACTACCCCTAGGCTCTCTGTGCCCTCTTCTTTGCTTTGCAGAGGGGCACAATATGATGCACGTGCCCCAAATAGCTAACAGGGTTTAACAGACTGAACTTTCCCGCTCAGGCAATTGTTGGCAATCATTCCTCAGTGCCTACACATGCTCTAGGTGGAGGACTCGGTGTCAGGGGCTGCTGTGCCAGGCACTGCCTTTGCAATAAGCTGGGGAGAACTTTCCCTAAATGTGTTTGCTCTTTTAAGACAGAAGTGGTGTGACAACCCAAAGCTTTGGGTGCCTATTCTGGGCCGGAGATTTATAGCAACCATTCAGCACATGGAGATGCTGCACATTGATTTATGGCACGAGGGTATCTGCACCTCTTATTTTTATTTGCATCAAACCATCTACAGCACTCAAGTTGCATTCTCATCCAAATATGGCCTACTCTAAAAATCTGTCTCTCTTTGGCTGAAATAAGCTCTTCTAATTATAAAAATGCAGATCTTGACAAGTCCTAACTGGAGAGCTTACAGGCTTTACTCATGTTGCCCATCTCTCAACTTTGGAAAGGGGGAACAACATAACGCATTCTAAGCACTTACATGCCAGCATCTAAAACGCATCCTGGCACATGCTCCACTGGTCACCTTCAAAAAATGTGTTATTTCTATAAAAAAAGTTGGAAGCTGTGAAGCAATGAAGGGTGTGAGTTGTGCCACTTTGTGTAAAGAATCAGTTCCTGAATTAGAAGGTGCCTGTCAGTCCTTGCCTACCTGTTGCCATTCCCTCTAGCTGCCCTGTATTTACACTAATGATTTCAGGTTGTGCCATTTCAAGGCAGCTTGTTGGGCCTGGGCTTTGTTAAACCTGAAGACATCTGTCTCACCATGACCTACTTTACCAGCCTGTTTCTCCTGCTCCTCTTCCTCTTAGCTAAGTGGAAATAACTCAGTGCTTTCTCTATGAACTTTTGGTAGCGAGATCAGAGGGATTTTCCAAAGACAGAGAACAGAATGCTATCAGTCATGGCATTGCTTCAGGATAAGATGTCCAACAGTAAAATACTGAATGAACAAAGCAGAGCTTGCTGGAAACCGTCTGACTCATGAGAGCTGAAGTCATATTATCTGACTGCTCCCCTGGAGCACCTGCTGTACTGATGCTCTCCTAAAAAGCTCCTCGTGGGTTCCTTAGCTGTACAAATGGCTTTTCACCTTGTGTGATGCTCTGTTCAGAAACAATAGGGGGGGTTGATTTGATTTTTAGCCAGCTTGTCCTCTCTTCATCTGTGGGAGTTCCTCCTTTCCACCACCCTACAACAGCTATTAAATTCCACTTTTTCTGAAGTCCTTGCTGTAATAGGCATAGAGTTTTTAGCTCAAACAGAGCTACCCCAGTGTAGAGGGGAATATTATTTTACAGACATCCCCTTTGCAGAACTGAGCACGGGAAAGCTTCTTTGAGGATATGTTTGCCGTAAAGAGTATCAAGCTACCAGCCCCTTTTGTGCCTCTCAGAGAGTGCATCTCTAAATGGCTCCTCTCACCAGTAAAGGCTCTTCTTTGCAAATTTGAATTGCTGAGTTTGACCACTGACGTCCCCAGTAAACCAGTCAAGAGGTTCTTCGTAGGCACTTGTGTTGAGATGGGAAGCAAGCATCTCACTTGTGCCCTCAGTACGTTGGTGAATTAATAGGAGACATGGTAGAGATTGGGTTCCCTTCAACCCCTTGAAGAAAAATAGCTACCCTGTGCCACCTAAGGCTTCCTTTGTTTTTTTTTTTGCAGCTGGAGGCAGATGCCAGCAAGACAGAGCAAGGAGAGGTATCCTTATTTCTCTGTGGTTGATAGGAGTTGTAAATGCACACAGGTAGCCACACGACTAGAGCGATAGGGTGGATTTGGATGTTCAGCAGGAGCCTACAGTTTTAAGGGAGCCTTTGCTAATTGCTGCATCAGGAAAACTGCTTCCTCTCTATTATCTCAAAGAAAAAAAAATGCAGACACATCAGGTGAGCTCGCAGGGGTGTCACCAGGGCTGATGCATAAGGAATAGGATGATACTGCTGTTTCAGCTTGTTAGCTAAACTAAAGCAGCGTGTAATGAGCTGCAGCAACCTGGAAGCAGTTGTGAAGAGGACAGGGGAGTGACAGGTGCCTCGTGGCAGGTACCCACAGGCTAGAAAATACTGTGGTCTCTTTTTTATGCGTTCAGTTTTGTATTCAGATGAAGGTGCCTCCCTGCCAGCAGTCAGTATCAGTGGTGGCGGCTGTTTGGGTTTATTCAATCAGCCTCCCAGCAGCAGAGCTCACTTCGTCAGTGGTACAACAGACTTCTGGCCTGTCTGTGTTACCAACTCTTGGCGTGGGGATTTTGGCAAGGTGCTGCTTCATATACAGTGCTTCGGTGGTACTGGGGTTGCTTTCAGAGAGAGGCCAGGCCTCGTGCAGCCCTGTGCTAAGGTAAGGATCCACTGGTGCAGTGCCATGGCTGACCAAGAGCTGTCATTCTGATTATTTTTAATTATTTCTTTGTGACACACTGGTAGTGAAAGATAAGCCCGTTGGTTGGACTACGCTTCATTCAATCCTGTAACATATGTGCTGTCATACCTACAGCAGAAGCCAACTTTCTGTAGTCACTATATAGACCTATAATTTTCAGTCTCCCTGGCTCCAGAATATCATATGAAATTAGCTGCAGTCTTTTGAGCTGTTCATTGTTGATTTAAAGCTGTGAAACCATGGGAAAAATCATCCATTCCCCAGAAAGTTGTGACTTGCAATTGACTTTGCTCAGTGCTTTCTGCTAAGAAAGCACCAAAAGTATTTTTAAAGTACAGACTTCTGAGAAAACTGGAGAGTTCAGTGGAAAGGGAATGAATTTGCCAGCACCTGATGCAGTAGGGCCATATTGGCTGTGATAACTGAGCGTTATTCAGCTTAAGTGTTACTCACACGGGCTGTAAGACAGCTACATGCCTTCAGATCCACAGGACTGCCACCAGCATGGCAAGAAAGATAGTATATCTGAAAGAGCTGGAAATCTGAAGAGCTGACCTCGGAGTACCATGCCACCAGGTGCCTCCTGTACAAATATTAAGTTACCCCAGTATTAGCACACTGCTCTGACTGACACACAGCTCGGAGAGAGCTTTGTGTTTGTAGCACAAGTCTTTGCTGACGATTACGCGGGTAGACTCTGGGCTGTTTTTTCTGGGGTCCCCCCACCTTGTTGAAAGGTCTGCACTGACGCTTGGATCTGTGTTTGGGGGAGTAATTAAGATTCTGCGCCGTCTCCTCCACACGATGCAAACAGCACTAATTAAAAGGCAGTTGGCGTCTGGCAGCACCGGGGGAGAAGCCGCACGTACACCTCTCCAATTGTTCTCGTGCAGTTAATTTTCTTTCCTTGCATGTATTTGTTTCCAGCCTTACGTGAGGCAGTACAGAACAGCAAGCAGCATGAAGTGGGCTGCTGGATGAAGGTTGTCACATTTATTTTGGGAGACTTTAAGGGTTTGGGCTCCCACTAAATCCCATCCCCCTGGGTTTGTGGAGCGCTGAGGAATAACCACTTCCCTCCCTAAAGCTGGCTAATGAGTCACTTCAAAAGCTTAACCAAACTCTGCCCGTTCTGGGGATGCAAAAGACACCCTCTGGCAAACACAGGAGCTTGTGCGTGCCAGGTTAGATGCCCCTTCTGCAATCTCACTGCAGTCTCAGGGAAACGGTTCTGTCAATGGCTTCTCTAATCCCGAGAGCACAACTTGTGTGTGACAAGAGGCTGAAGGTGTAAATCAGAGATCGTCACAGAGCAAAGGTGCCAAATCACTAAGATATTAACACCTTGAAAAGCTTTCTGTGAACAGTTTTTCAATATGGAGGATGGTTTTCTATGTATGTGCTCTGGTTTCAGAAGAGGCATTAGGATAAAAAGTTGAGGAATTATTCTAAAATTATTATAGAGCTATGCTAAGAAAGCAAATTGAATATGGACTGTTTGTCTCTTGATCACCAATTCAGCCTGTGCTGCTGAAGGACAAAAGGTATCCCTGTCCTATTGATTTTGGACAATGTCCCTGTCTGATTGATTTGGACGATGTGAACTGGCCACCACTGCCCAGCTGTCAGGTATTGTCTCATGTTATGATGGGATTACACTTGCTGCCCATCTTGGAAGATGAGTTAGATGGAAAGCTAAATCCCATCCTCCAAGTGTGCTTCTTGTTATCCCACCAATAGATCTCGATTTTAAAACTTTCCTCTCCTGTTTTCTACTTCAGCATCTCTCCCTCACCTTCCTGAAAGTCCTGAAAGTCGTTCAGGTTTCATGGTCTGCTGCCTGCTGGTGCTAAGCCACTGACTGATCAGATAGCTGGCACCGCGTGGTACTCGGGAAGCAAAGTAAAGGCAAACACACCCAGCAAGCTGGTGCTAGCATCCATCCCCCATCACAGTACAGGCAGAGTGCTCCACGTAATACAAGAAAAAGAAATTAAAACAGTTGCAAAAGGAAAAAAGCAGTTTTTGAAAAGGTAACTACAATTGTTAGCTTATTAAGCTTATTAACTCTGCTGTAGCTCATTGGGGGATTTCTTGTCACTTTCAATAGAAAATGAAAGCCAAGTGCTGAATAAATTCTGTGGTGCCTTGTACATGAGAGGCTTTGAAAGCACCTCAGTAACCTGGGCTCCCAGCATCTCCTCTCCCTGCTGAGGCAGGGCTGGCTGGGGCAGGGCATCCTGCTCTCACCACACTCATTGGGCCAATTTCACAACCGTCCCTGCAGAGCACTGAGTCCAGGGTGAGCTGCGCCACGTGAGAGCCCAGAGTTGAGGAAGAAGCTCGGAATTTAAATACCAGAGCTGGAATTTTCCCAACCCAGATGTCAGGCTCCGAAATAAGCACTGAAAGAAAGCCACAAGTTTTTCTTGGGGCAGATTGAGGCCTCTGTCCTTCCTGTCAGCTCAGTGAAATTCCTCAGCTTGTTTTCCACATGGATTGTCATGCTGCCTTCCAGCAGCAGCACCACCAGCAAAACACAGAAGCATTTTAGGAATGTATCTTCCACAGATCTCTTGAAAGCCAAGAGATTTATGGGGAAGGAGTGGTGGCAGGCAGAGGGAAGAGGACAATAACATTTACTCAGCCATCATTGGAATAAAGGGCTTTTGAGAGCTTGCAGAACATCGGAGAGTAAAGAAGTACCACATCTAAGGGCTGGTGCAATGCATTTTGGATTCCCCTTTTTCAGGCAGATAGCACTGAACCCTGTGACTACATCTTCATCACAGTCGCAGGGCTCAGCTTTTGATGTGCGGGAGTCTGTTGGGAGACTCTCCGTGAAATACGAGCTACAGTATTGGCGTCTTCGCTTTGACTACGGCCGCTCCAGATCCTAACTGCGTGTGCAGCTCTGAATGGAGCAGGGCATTGTCTGCTTGTTAAAGCAAGGTGTATGCTCCTAAGGGAGCAGCTGTAATGGATTTTTGGCAAGTGGAAGCCGCAGGCCTTTCTGGATGATGCTAGGTGAATTGCGCTGGGGTTTGTAGCAGCTTAATTTTTTTCCTCCCAGCAGTGACAGGTTGTGTACAAATGGAGGGGTATCATTTATCCTCATCTGAAGGGGGTGCAAATCACTAACTCAGTCAGCCACTCGCTATAAATACAGCAAATTGCCAAGGCTTTGGTGTTGCTGTTTATGATTTCCTGTGGATCTGCAGCAGGGGAGAAAAGATGTGGTCAAAAAGCAGTTTGTGTCGTTTTTTTTGAAGGGCAGTTTCTTCCTTAATTCTGCCATACCGGTTGCTACAGAGCACACCACGTCCTGGTGGCTAGTTCAGGCTATACCCAGGCAGTGCAGTCCTATGCAAAGACATTTGCCACATTCACCAGAGTATAACGAGTTCCTAGGATGACTTTTTAAATTCTGAAACAATCAAGGGGTGTGAGGAAGAGAAGCCATTGCAAGGAAGACAGTCCACATGCCTTGGTTAGCAAGGGGCTGCATTGGTGTGGGATCTGACATGTTCTGTCCCCTGCAGTGCCCTCCTCTTGTGTACACACTCCCTTCTCTATTCTGTTCAGTGGCTGGCCACAGGACCTTTCAGCGTCTGGGCTTTGTCTGATTTAACTACTTTTTTCTTTGCTTGGTCTAGCTTCTCCTGGCATAGCAATAACCTCATCTCTGTGTCCAGTGTCACCATGGAAATCAGCTGCTGGAGGGAACTGATAGCAATCAGAGCAAATAACACTGCCTTTGTGACTTTGTTTTTTTTCCCCCCACTGTGCACATCAGTTCTCATCTCTGTCAGCTATTTAATTGCCAATCTTCTGCAACTGTACTAATTCTTCCTGCTTTCCAGGTAGAGCAGTTGTGTGGAGCACTGGTGCCCTGCCAGATGTCATCCTGCTCTCGAGGGACCTGCTGAAGCCATAACTGTGAAAGGGGAGGCTTTCATCTCTGCAGCGTTAAAACCAAACCAAGCCTCACCTCCTCGAGGTGCTGTTTGTACAGCAGGCTATGGATCTTCTGACCAAAACATCGCCCTTTGGTTTCCTGGTTTCTCAACTACTATGTTGGAATGACTGGAGTTCCTCCTTGCAAACTCATCTGTCTCTTGCTTCAGAGGACTGCTGTGTCACTAAAGCATGACAAGGTGCAGCCCCGCGTACTGACTTGCAGCTCATTACGGTCTAATGAAATTTTGCAGAAGAAAGAAGAAAAGGAAGATTGAAACAAGCTGCCCCCAAGGACTTATTTTCTAAAATCCCAATTCAGTACTTCAGTTGCTGTTAAACTTTGGTCACGGTAAAACAGATCACGTCTAAAAATTAGGAAGGATATATTTTTTTTCTGGGCCTTACGGAAGTGTGTTATGACTTGAGGTGATAAAAATGTAAGTAAGCCATGCTGAAATACCACACTACATTTAGTGTAGGGTTTTTGGGGGAAGGGGGTGAAAGGTTGACTTATGCAGAACATTTTCTTGACTTGCTACTGATTTTTTTTTTTTTTTTTAAAAAAAAAAAACACAAAAACTATTGCACTAAGCTTTCATAGTGACATTCTCATTGTCCCAAGGAGCTCTGACCAGACCAGCTTCAATAAATGAGACCACAGGAAAATAGGAAGAATCAGGCATGCCCTAAACCACAACAGTCTTGGATTAAAGAAGATATATTTTTGTAATTTTCTGCCCTTCCACAGGGACTAAAGGCGTTTTGTACTGCTCCGTGTCCTGTGCTTACTGTAACTTGTCTACCAATCATCTATATTAATTTTTTTCTAAGCAAAGTAAGTCCTCGTGTGAAACGATTAGATTGCAGAAAGAACACTACTTATTCTTCATGGAAGCTTTGTGTAAGTGATCTTAATCTGTATCAAACTGGAAGTTTTCCCCTACCACCCGCTTGACAAATCCCATTAAACTCAAGGACGCATTTTTAGCCATTACTCCCTGCTATGCTTCATGCTGCAGAGGTCAGAGCTGTGGGATGGCATTACGAGAATTAGATAGCTGCATCTGGATGGATTGGGTTTAGGAAACCGCAGGCATGTGTACTTTTCAGGCTGTCAGAAAGGGCAGACCTAACTGGTTTAGTTTCTTTACTTTGCGGTTTTCCTTTAAAGTAACCACAGATGCAGCTCAGGCTCCTCTTTGGCATGTTTACTGTTTGCTGCACCCCTTAACACCTTCTTACTTTGGGCTTGAAGCTGGCTGAAACTTTTTGTCAGGACTGTGCATTTTCTGATTGTTTTAGGATTGTCCCACTGTTTGCTTGACCTCCTCCTCCAGTTACAACCCTTCAAGGAGACTGCAGTGAGTCGTTTTTTTTTTCTCCTTTTTTTGCAATCCGAGTATTGCTGAGAACACTAAACTGCTTCGTCATGATACCACAACCTACGCTAGTTCTGCATGGTTCCCTTGGGCCCTGCAGTCAGTAAAAGGAGGTGAAGGGAATTTTTTTTTTTCCCCAGCAGCCTTGTGCTTTCCTCAGAACAGCTCCCATGCCATCGCTTGCTTTCCCTAACTGTGACTCAGCAAAGGCTTCGCAAACAGCCCTCTCAGCCGGGATGGAAAAATCCCACAGCAGACTGTTGTGTTAACGTTAGTCATCAAGGCAATATAAAAATGCTTTGTTATTTTCATTCATGGAATGAATTTGAGTCATTCCACGTTACGGTTACTAAGCAATATTTAACATGTCAGCTACTACAGTGGGAGTGGAAGAACTGTTGCTGGGGCTGAGCAAGTTGTCTCCTGGCTGGTGGAAGTCGCAGGGACCAGTAGGTTGAATGATGCTGCAGGTTGAGATGAAAGCTGGGGATCTTTTCCCCACCCTGGTAAGACAGGTTTCAGATTTAGGCTGGATGGTTCTGTAGGAAATACTGCATTCCTTCAGGACTAAAGTACTTTGAGGATCAGGAACTAATCTAAGACAGCCCTTTTGAAGTCAAAGAAGTGGCGATGCCGAGAGAAAGGCTGGGTTAGAAGCTCCTGTTTGCATTTGCAGGTGATGGAGCGAGGTGGCTGTGCTGCCTGAGCAGACACCACAGCAACATGTTCATGCCCACGGTTCTGCCAAAGGCATCCAGCTGAGCACCAGAAGAGGTGGGGAGAGAGGGAATAAATCCTCTTAGCATGAGAGGCAAGACCAAGTTACGTAGGAGAGAACTGAGAGGTAAAGATGCACGGAAGGGTACTTCTTTCCAAGGGTAAGCCAGTTCTTAAAATGAGATTTTTCCACCAACTTTAGGTTATTTGCTGAGTTACTCTGGCAAAGAACATCTGCTCTGCTTGCTTGTGGCTGAAAATCCCTGATTCTGTAACGGGGCCGAGTCTCGCTGGTGGATGGGGATCAAGTACGTAAGATGCTGGGGGATGGAGCTGCCCAGCTGGCTCCTCAGGGGTCCCAACCCCTGTGCCATGAGCTATTGAGTGCTTGGGGGGAAGCAGCAGCTGCCTGGTGGAAATAAAAGGCCAGCCTCACCAGTTGCTCATGGTCATGAACATAACCTGAATGCTTTGTTTGATACTCAGTTGCTGTTGCAAATGTGAGGCAATGTTTACCTCTACAGAAGTTGCTGTATGTGATTTAAAGCGTCTAGTTAAATATTCTATAGTTATATTTAGTTAAGATTTTAAGAGCACTTGATGTGACTCATCTAATAGTATATATATGAATATTTTTTTAATGCTAGGAATTCGTTTAAAACATAATTTTAATAATTTGGACTGTTTTGTTCAGGTAGGTCTAGGAGTTCATCAGAGAAGAATTAGCCATTAACCACTACATGAATGTTTTACCTTAACGTTTGTGTATTTTACACTGCAGATTTAATCTGATTGTGATTGTAATGTCTTAGTATTTGCTGCTATTTTGTGTTGCTTAGCCAAGCTTTCTTTGTTCAAGAGCATTTTTAAAGGCATTTTTTTTGTTACAGAAAATGAAAAGAGAAACATTATTATAGATGTCTGCCTACAGCTCGCTCGCTGCTTACAAAATCCACTGACTAGTAGCAGAGGCAAACAGAGCAAGCAAATTAGAAGCTTTCCTCTTTGTGCATGCTGTGCTGTGGAGAAAAGCCCTGCGCAGAACCGCAGCTGCTTTACTCCAGCAGCCCTGGCAGTGCAGGTTACATTTGAGAAGCCAGAAGTTGCATGCCGTGCTTGCCTGCAGAATTAAGGCAGAAGTGCACAAGTAGCTTTGTGGTTTTTTTTTCCCCTCTCGATGGTGTAGAGATGGCTGCAAGTACTTGTTCAGCACACTGACTTGTGCACAGGTCAATGCTTATCATAAGCCCAAAATGACTTGTGGAAGTCTAATGAACACACAAGAGCTAATGCATTTGAACATTTTGTTCAAAACTGTTCCCTCTAAATCACTGTACATGGTATAATCTCTGCAGGGCAGCATGTTGTAGTTGTTAAGATTTTATTTCTTTTGTTTGACGAGTTTCTGCTGCTGCAGGTTTTGTGTGAGGAGTTATCAGGACCATGTGTTTTGTGTAATTGCTTGAACTTTGTTTTAAAATATGTATAAGATAATTTGTCATTGTGACCAAAGCTTTTTTTTTTTTTTTTTTTTAAAGAAAAATGGTAGGACAAGTTTGAATGGACATCTCATGTTTCAGTAGAAACTGCCATCATTAAACATGTTCTTGAAAACCCTCCTTGTGCTGTGTGTTGCTTTCAGGGAGGGAATGGGAAAGGGCTTGTTTGGTGATTTTAAGGGATGCATGATGCCTTGTTACAAAGAGCTGAGAGGCCAGTGAGCCTGAACCAGGCCATGACAAGAGAAATTGATTTTGGTAGCATGGAAGAGAAAAACAAGTATGTTCAGTCCTGCAAAATCCTCATCAGTAAGCTAGGCTGACACACGAGATTCAAAAGACAAAGCCTCTGCAGTAGGACACCTACCCGTACTGCCAGTTACAGCCAAATTAAGGGCCATCGAGCCCACAAACCGCAGCCCTGCTGTCCCAGACCACGAGCCGGGCAGAGTGAACTGAGTGTCACCTCGCTGGGGTGGCCAGACCTCACCACTCTGGGGTGAGCCGAGTTCCTCCAGCTCCATCGTGTGCCCAAGTGCCCAGGCTCTGAAACAGCCCTGCCTTGGGGCTCTCAGGGCAGGGTAAGCTGAAGAGCTAGGGAACGATTAGGGCAAAGTGAGGAACGGCAGGGGTGTTACACTCACAGCACTGTCTGAGTCCTCTGAAGACCATTTTTCTCCTGCCCTATTTTAGGTGACATGAGGCAGGACAGACTGATCCAGTGCCCCCTGCATCAATCAGCTCTGCCTCTCTCCTCCCCCATGATTGCTCCTGCCATGGTGTCCTCATGTCTCTTTTGAAAAGAGAGTAAGTCAGCGCCTTTTCAGCAAAGGGCAGCAGCTGTCCAGCCAGTGCCTTCTCAGTTATGTCCTGCCAAAGCAAAGCTAAATCAAACATACCAAAATGCAGTTGGGCCTCAGCCACAAGCCAGCTATTGTGCAGCAGAGCTGGTCTTTGTAGGAAGTTCAAGACCCACCAAGACAGCACCAACCTAAGCCAGCTGTGGCTGAATAGGACCAGAGCCCTTCCTTAGTGGAGGCTGCAGCAGTGAAGATACCACAGACTGAAAAGCAGCAGCTGCAGTCTGTGTGTGCTTGCCTTTCTGATGAGAACTCAAGTGGAAGATGAGCAAATGACCAAAATTCTGGTATAATTTATTAGATAAGAGCTGAAAAGCTGGAGCTTGATGAAGACGATTGCAGCTGGGGCTCTGGGAAGAAAGGGAGGACTGATTTTAACCCCTCTGAATTCTGAGGCAGGAGAAACTGGGAGCTATAACTTAAGTCCTTGCACAACAGAGATTATCTCAGACAAGCCCTCAGATACTACTTTTTTTAATGGGTCATATTGCAGGGTTATTTCTTTGATTTCTACAAGAGTCTGCATGGGCCAAGATATAACATGACCTTCCTTCTTGTGTACATGGCTGTTGCCACCTTCCTACAAGCTGTTGCAGTAGACAGGGGTTGCTAGTAAGAGCAGTGAGAGGTTAACCGAATAAATCTGTCAAATACATGCTTTAACTCTGGAAGAGGGAGGGGTTGCCTCTCTCATGTCTGTTAGTGGCAGTGATCTTTGGATGCCTTGATACTGATAACTACAAAATTGTCAGTGATGTTTGGCAAGTGCTATCAAAGAGACATTAGCTTAGCTCTGAGACGAGCTGAATTATGCCTGACAATGAGCTCTATTAGAGAAGGAAACAGGAATAGCTCTAATTGCTTAAGACCAAGTAGTCTGTAACTAGGCTGCACAAAAACATCGCTGAAGACAGTTCATCTCCCTATCACCTGGCAATTACCAATTTCTAAGAGACCAGAAACTAGCTCTGGTTTCCAGCAGACATTCGCTCCTCTGAGCTCAACCAACCAAGTTCCCACTTGGGTTGCTTTTCTAGCAACTGTTTGCTCAGGGCATGTTCAACGAGCTGAGTTTAATTCAAAGCAGCACTTCCATCTCACGAAAAACAACTCTTCCAATTAAGGAAACAGTATGGAAGGAGTGACCATTGCTTTTATAGCTAAAAAGCAAACAGCCTTAAAAATCCAGATGTATTTCTTGATGTCTTATGAGGCATAAAGTTGGTTTTGAGGCTTTTCGCTTCCCTCCTGCTCCCTTCTCATAAGGGATAGTGTTCACTTGTTCCTCTGCTTGCTGGGTGCAGAGATCCTTTAGACAGCACTGGGGTGAACGTGCTTTGGCTGGGAGAAGGCAGGTCCTGGGGCTTGGGCAAGGGTGCTGGAGGTGGTGCACGGGCAGCTCACAAAGCAGGGCAAGCTCCCAGCCCTGGAGCAGGAGCCTTTGCTCCCCAGCTTCTACCAGCATGCTTAACCTCTAGTCTGGAACAGCTCTCAGCCTGAAACATCAGCCTTCAAAGGCTGCCCTGAGCATTCCCTTCCACTTACTCCATCCTTCCCTGTGATGGAGAGATCCTGTGGGTGTGCATGTGAAGCAAGAACAAGGTTTCCCTGGCCAGAGTTTGAGCTCTGCAGCATGCAGAAGGGGGACTGTGGATTTGAAAGATGAGGAGGGATAAAGATTAGATAACCTACTGCGGCATTCTGGCCAGTACGATTCATTTTAAAGCTGTTATATGAAGGGTAATGCATATCATCTACTTAAAGCTCATCCCAGCTCCTCTGGGTTTCTTACACTGGCTCTTCCTAAATAATTCAAGGCGAGGTCTACATTGTTATTCTGGCCTAGCAACAGTTCAGCAGGTACCTGCTCAGCACCATTTCCCCCTTTATAAATTCCAGAAGCCAAATGAGCCAGTCCATCTGCCTGCTCTGACCTGCATCAGGCAGCACAGAGCATCTCTGGGGACTCCTCCACCACAGCCGAAAACCAGTGAAACAACTGGGGCAGCATTGCCATTTACATACAGATGGGAGAGCAACTCGCTCTGGGCTATAAGAGGGCAGAAGTGGGACTCTCTCCTCCAGACTTGCTGGCCCTGCTCACATTATGTGTTCAGCTGGGAATTTCAGGGCTGTGTTTCTCGCCAGGTAATGTGTGTTTTTGCTGCCCTGAGTCTGTTAGAAGAGATACGAGGGGGCCTGGGTTGATGTAGCTGTTCCTCATCAGCCCTGATGCCAGCCCAGAATAATCACAGTGCTGCTGATAAGCTGAGATAAATAAAATGCTTCAAATCGTCTTCAGTTCCTTGAGGCATCACTTCTAAAGCTTTCACCCTCAAGCTGTTCCCCTCCCCTGCTGCCATCAGTTTCCAGACTACCTCTGCCCTGGTACAAATATATTTAGCTGAAAAGAAGCTCTTTACAGACACTTTTCTCTTCTCCTGCCCTCAATTCATAAAGGTTTAGCTCAGGTCAAGAACATTTGACATTTCCCCACTTCATTTCTGTCTGGCTGTCAGCAGCTGTCTCAGCAGTGCCTTCTGGACAGCGTCTGAAATCACCCAGCTCCATCCCTCTCCTTGCTTAAGGACTTCTGAGGTGCAGATCCCGGGGGTGTTAAGTAGTTTCTCAGGTACATAGGAAAAATAGGCTACTTCAGCAATTTCTCCTTTTCAATTCTTGATCTGGTAGATTTTTTTCAGGGGAGAAGGGGATCAGACCAGGCTAGCAAGGCCCTACTGGATAAAACAACAGCAAAAGGGAGACCAGACTGGTTCTTTTGGAGTAGGGAGTCAAAATACAGCTGCAACAACTGACAAGGCTGGGGCTCAACAGGAAAGCTCCTGAGGCCCTCAGGACCATCTAAGGTCAAGGGCTAGCCCAGGGGCACAAACCCAGAAGTCAACAAAAGCCGCAAGCCTGGCCTGTACAACAGGAGACAGCAAACATCCAACCCATGACATAGGCCAGCCATTTAATAACCCAGCCCCAAACTGCCACAGGATTTGGGTAAAGAGGCTGTGCTAAGTCAAGAGGCCCAGACTCATCACAACCTGTGCCCTTCATGTTTCTGGCCTGCATTGCACAACCACGTCACCGACACATGCTCCTAGATCACCCTTTGCCTCAATAATGAGCAAAATCAAAATGGACTTAAACCAACCCTCCAGCCTGAGCTCCTGTAGTTAAAAGTCAAGTCTATTTATGCAGGATTAACATTTCCGAAGCCTGCTAAGCTTAAATAAAATGATAGTACTGCCCAGGGTACCTATGGACCTGAGTGAGGCTTGTGCTGAAGAGCTGCTATTTAATGAGCTGTTCAAACGTACAACTTGCTTTGTCCCTCTGTGTATATGTAATATTTTAAAAATCACATATTTACAGCACATTGTTTGCTACTGTTCAAGGAAACAAATGATTTGCTTTTAACATAATCGCTATCAGAAGTAAATTATTCAGCGCTCGCTGCTTAGAAGTTAAAAAGGAAGCCTGAATTTCTTTACAGTTTCTTTCTTTTTTATAATAGATATACAAGCTGCAGGGCACACTTTTATGCTCCTGTAGCCAAGATTTTGTAGAATTGACTAATAATCTATTTTGCATATTTATAAACACTTTATCATTTATTAATGGGACATTTCAGGAGTAAATTTATAATCCTGCCACATGATCTCAGCCTTTCATAGAAAAATGGTTGCTCATGTCAAAGAGTTTGAAATTAGAGCTGGCATAACAAAGAAACGAGTGAGAATATCTCATTAGTGAGAAAGCAAACAGGCAAGAGCCTTTTGTGAGAATGAATGCCCACACGCACACAAGACAGCTCAAAAAAACACGTTAGATGTCAAATACAGAGCACAGCGCTCAAGACATATCAATTCCCTGCTCTGCTTGCAATAAGACCCATAACAAGGTAATGCAGGCCCATATCCACATAAACACTGGCCCAACACACCCTGTGCTCACTCCCCAAATTGCCATTGCTGCACTCAGCCACACAATACCCAAGTATTTCAAACCTAGGGAGTTCAAAGGGAGCACTGATGCCCCTGACAGCAGATACAAAACCAAAGACCAGGCACAGAGCTCCTGTTGCCCCCTCACATCCTGCTCTGCTGGCACTGGAAGGCACAAACCATACATCCATTATCATACCAAAGCTGAATCTGTCAGACATTCCCCACTATCCAGGCACTTAGAAAAAAAAAAACAACTATAAGCTCTTTTTTACCTTACCTGTCTCTAGGAAGTCCCTGGAGATCCATCCTCATTGTGAGTGCTGTTTCCTCTGAGCCCTACAAGCTCTTTACCACCAAAACATCTCCCAACCACCTCACACCACCTGCAGTGATTACTCCACTTGTGTCCTTTATAATTTTCTGAGTGGCATCAACCCAACGCCTGCCAGCTACTTTCCTTGCTCAGGACCCTCCTCCCACCCCAGTCTTCCTTGTTCAGAGGCAGGTGGAGGAGGAAGCTCAGTGAAGAAGACATAAGGCTGTAGACCCAAAACAGCGCTGGCAGCTTGCACAAAGATGTGGTTGCAGGATAAGGGTTTCCAAGTTTTGCAGATTCACCAAATCACAGACCCTTTAAGTGCAAGGCTGCTGAAGCTACACCCATGCCCACACTGCTTGCCCTGGTGTGCAGGTAGAACATGTGTTTTTTGGAAATAGCACGTCTAGAACTTCACAACATACAGCAAAAAGCCTCTGACAGCTTCAGAGGCATTGTGTGTCTTTCCTAGCCCAAGCAGATGCTTTCTCCTGGCTGTTCCAGCCCCAGCACGAGAGCCACTTGCTAATCCTGGTGCCAGGGCAGCATTACCTGGACATTTCACTGTGTGTTTGGGCTCAGCATCCCAGTGTGCTGCACAGCTTTCTGCAAGGCTGAGCCTGCTGCTTGTGCCAAGCCGTGCAGCCCAAGCCCCACAAAGTCCTCGTGGAGCTCCATCTCATAACCAGTGCCTCAGAGCAGGACAGCACCATCCAGTGCCAATCCAGAGGGCTGCAAAACCTTGGGTCGGAAGCTCAGGAACCACACACGGCTCTTTTTGATAGAAGTCTGGCAAGCAGGGGGTGTTGAACGAGGGCTATCTTGGCAAGGGGGAGGTGATTGAAGAGTGTGGCTCACAAAGGCTGGGACAGAGAACTGAGGAGACCTGCTGGGCTCTTCTGCAGCAGGGCAGGCAGCTGGGTGCGGGGTGAGTCCTTCCCAGCCCAGGGAGATGCTGTGCAGTTTGCCCTGCACCGGAGGCATCAAGGGGCTGCTGCTGCTAAGGGGCAAAAGCCTCTGGAAGCTGACGTTTTTGGCACTCATTTTATTTTATTTTTCTGAAAGGAGCTTGGAACATTTGGAGTTTTCTTTGATTTGAATTTCACAGGAAGCCGAGCAAACTGGCTGTGCCTTGCCTGCTGAAGGGAAGAGCAGAAGGAGAGGAGAGAAGGTGAATCGAGCTGCAGTTTGGCGGTGTACCCAAGTGTAGCAGCGCGTCATTTATGTCATTTAATTGTTCCCTGCAACTCAGATAATGTGGAAGACATTAGTAATAATAGCAGCTTCATTATGTTCCTTTTTGATGTGCTATCTAAAAAGCTGAAATCTGAACAAGGACATTAGGAACCCAGCATTTTAGGCTTCCTTTGGCATTTTGTTTTCCTGTAGAACCTGAAAATACTTCAATGAAGCCTATTAAAGCCTAATATAAATGTGTGCAAACAGAGAAAATGCAGAGTACGCGCAGAATACACACAGAATACAAATAATGAGGTTTATCAGGTGGGGCTTTGCAGCACTGAAATTTTCCACCCCATTTCTCCGACCCCTCCAAAAAATGCGAGGTCAGAGACCAAGAGCCCTGCTTTGCACTACCCTTATTTAACACGGAGCAAAGCACATCCTAGGCATCCCGTTGGGATGGAGGCAGGAAAGTGCAGGGAACAAGCTCATTTCTGCAGCTCTGGCCATTGCAGAGGTCAGCTCAGACCCTGCCGCTAGGCATTTAGCTTGGGCAATACATTAAATATCCTCAGCCTATGGATCCAGCCAGCTCTTTGTCGTGTTTTGTTGGCCGGCTCTCATCATTAGGCGCTGGGAAATGCGGCATGGCACTTCTGAGCACCCAGGGGGTTTCCAGCCCCGTGTCGAGCAGCCTGCATTAGGCTTCAGCGAAGTGTGTGCTGACCGCTAGCGAAGGGAGGAGGAAGGGTTCCTGCCAAAAAATCATCTGGCTTAGCCGAGGTGCTGCTGGAGGCCAGGGGAGGCAGGAGCAGATTTACTGTGATGCCAGCGCCTGGGCATTGAGCCCTTGTTTTGTTCTCGCTACATGGATGCTTTGTTTTGCTTCTTTCTTGCCCTCCTGCTGTAATAAAAGGCCAGAAAGATTGGATCTCCACCAATACCGTGTGCAGTCATTCCACTGATTTTAAGAATATTGATGCCTTGTGTACACAAGACATCGATTTTCTTGTCACCCCAGTGCACCAAAGGGAGAGCCACTAAAGAGGTGCTCAAATGGCATCAGGGATGGTGGATGGGAGATGCCATGGGGGTGCTGACACAAGATGCTGGGGTTTGTGACCCCCCTTTCTCCCTGGGGATGTCCGCAGCCCACAGTCACTGCTGCTGTGAGTTTTGCTGACACTTGCTGGGAGCACAGGCTCGCTGCCATGGAAGAACTCAAAACAGCAGCAGCCCAGAGTGATGGGAGGTGAGAAAATCCTCTCGCACGTAAGACAACAGGCTCGGCTGAGATTCACAGTTCACCGAGATACAGTGTAAGCAATGACCTACATTCATACACGAGGCACGGGACCCAAAATTAAACAAGGTGTGATGGAGCAGAAGAGGTGCATGGTGCCCAGCTGGGTTCTGCAGCCGGGCCTGAGCCTGGCCCTTGGTGCTGGATCAGTCCTGCACGATGGGTGCTGGTCCTGAATCAAACCGAGGTGCCTGACCTGTCTCTCACCAGCTGATAATGAGAGGAAAACAGCCAAAAATACAGCTCCCCCTGGGCAGCCCCTGCAAGCTGGTGATGGGAAGTGTCACCAGGAGTGGTGGCTTTCCCATATCTTGTCCATATAAAATTTTCTCTTTCCTTTTTCCCTCTCTTTTCACCATATGCCTCTTCCTTCAGACTATTTTATCTTTTCCCTCTTGTTTTGCTTCTAGAAGGGGTTACTTATCAATTGTCTAGCAGTGTTTTAAATGTCCTCCCAAGCCTGGGGAACGTAGCAGGTGTGTGAAGGCTTTTCCCTTTTCCCTATGGGCAAAATCCAGCTGCTATTATTCATATTTTCTCAAGACTAAAGATATTCTGGGTATTGAGGTAACATGATGGATGGAGCGAAGATAAAGACCGAAGGGATCAGTGGAATTGGCACTTTGATAAAAAAAAAAAAAAAAGGATAAAGCATATGAAACACTGCATATTCCTTTATTCACGAAAAGCACCTGCCAGAGGTTTTTTTTTTTTTTTTCTTTCCCCACCCTGTTCAAAATACTAGAAAGATAGAAAGAATAGAAAGATAGCAGAAATGTTAAAATTCCTTTTTTTATCTATCCTTCTCCATGCAGCACCTGCCTGTGCACGGCCATGCCCTCCCTCCCCAAAGAGCCCAGCAAAGCAGGGCAT
Source organism: Aythya fuligula (assembly GCF_009819795.1). Lineage (NCBI taxonomy): Eukaryota > Metazoa > Chordata > Aves > Anseriformes > Anatidae > Aythya > Aythya fuligula. The sequence goes on along the minus strand of NC_045569.1, from coordinate 15,454,926 downwards.
CCATCCGCCTGTGTGTATTCTCGATTCAACCTGAAGCTAGGAAACATCAGCACCGGCAAAGGGGGCTTGCTTGGAGCTGTGAATCTGGGTCACGCCGAAGATTAGTGACCTACATTCCCAGGTTCAGAACTGCAGGCTGAAGTTGGAGTCGCCGAGCCCTGCGAGCGCCCCTGAGACGGGGGAACCAGCCCGGAGGGTGCGGGGTGGGGATGGAGATGGCCTGAGCCAGCTTGCACGCATCCAGAGACCCAACCCGGGTCATAAAAGGATTTGGAAAGACCCCAAATTCAGCTTGCTTGCCTCTTTGTTGGTTCTTTATGTTTCATATAAGGTCATCCTCTAGTTAATCTGCATGTTTCAGCGGGCACCTCCTAGCACCTCTTACCCCTCCATGTCTTACAGCCTTGAAATGAGACCTGGGCACGGGCTCAGACCCAGGAGCTGCGGCTGAGACCCTCAGAGGCACACAAGGAGGCTCTCAAGCTTGCTCTTGTCCTCCCGGGTGCCTTTGCTGCCAGAGAGGCTGAGCGCTGCATTCCAGGTCGAGGAGGATATGTGCTAACTGCACAAACACTTGGGCGGCAGCTTTGTGCAGTTTTAGCCCTTTCTGTTCAGCAATACAGAGCCTGCTGCTTCCTCTGTGCAACCTGCATCTTCTCATCAGTCTTTTTGGCGTGTGGAATTGGCAAAGCATTAGCAGGGGAGCAAGCGTTAGGCACCCTCTTCACCTGTCTTGACATTAACTAAAGAATTATTGGTATAATAAACATTTTACCTTGCTTTCTTGCTAAGCCTCAGCGCAGAACGTTTTGCAGAGCTCGAGTGCAAATCTGGACCCTGTGGCTTTTGTCAAAATACCGAATGCCGAGTTCCCGCTCGCCTCCCTCCCGATGTCGTTAATGATAACAATCATCCCCCCACAGCTCCTAATCCTCTTTGCAAAATGCTCGGTGAGTGCTGGGCTGAGTCTCCTCTGCCCTGCACGTTCTGCAGGCGTTTGTGCTAACACAACACGGCCACGGAAACCACCTGGTGGGGCTCGTAACTCTGCCTGCAGCCTGTATGCAATGGGATATCCCATGCAAAGAGCAGGGTGACCTGCAGGAGGAAAGTCCCAGAGCAGGGACATCTCTTCGGTGCCTACCTCAAAGACTTATATTTTATGTTAACACCTGCAAAGTCTAGCCCAGTTGTTTTGTTAAAAACCCACCCGAGCAAACGGACCCTGCTGGGGATTAACCTGCCCCCCTGCCTGAGATACCGGTTTAGTTTTTCCATCTATCTTCTCTCGATGTGCAGGTGTTAAGTCTCAGCTCATTTCATGTTCCTCTTTAAAACCACCTCCGAAGTGATGGGTCCCCTCAGACCAATACTGAAGCAATGATTGCAGCATCCCTGGGACAGCCTCCGTGATGGGCACAGATTAATCAAGCGTCAGTTATAGAGCACATCCAACCTCACAGGAGAATGGCGGGACCTCGAGTGCTCCCTGGTATAACAGTGAGCTCTTATTTAATGTTCTCCAGTAATTTATCTCCAAGAGCTTTAACAAGGTGGGCTATTGTTGTCCTCCTCCTTTGGAAAATGAAGGAGTGCAGCGGAGATGCGAAATTACCCTCAAGTTCACACAAGCTTTAAGGCCTGTCTCGGAGAATCAGGAAAAAAAAATCCCATTAAGTATATATTTTTGATGAAATTTTCAATTTCAAAAGTACTTCAGATTTGCCATAGGAACAGTGAGATTTTGGCAGATATTTTTCACTGGAAAAATGGAAAAAAAAAAAAAAAAAAAAGAAAATCATATCAATCATACCAAGATGACCCAAGCTGCATGTTTAGGGCAGGTTTACCTAACCTGCGAGGTGCTTCACGGGCCCATAGGAAATCCTGGAGGAGCACAAGGGCACGGCACATCCAGGCTGTGATGCCAGGGGAGCATTTCAGCAACGTGCTGAACGCTGGCCGGGCTGAAAGCTTTTAAGCCTTTCTAAATCACACTTTTTCTAAATGCTTTCCTTTTGTGCCGTTTCTCTTCTGCGAAAATTGTGGCTTTCATCTTCGTTCCCAAGGAAAGCAAATACCAAGGCAGTGCAGGGCTCTGCAGGGGGAAAGGCTCTTTCCCTGTCTGGTGAGTAGGATGGGATGAGAACAGCGAAGGCATGTTGCGCACTGATTTCCTTGCTCACAGATTCCCTCCCTCCTGCAACAAGTCTGTGCTCTTAGGGTTGAGTAAATTTGTGTCCTGCCTCAGAGTTTTGATCTGTCTGCATTCGGCTTTATGGTAAATATCGAGGTTTCCACAAGGAAACAGCTTCTCCTTGTGGTCTCCTCGCTAGTCCGGGTCCTTTGGTGCCACATTTCCACCTTTCTCCCTCCTGGTTTATTACCGTGAGCCCGCTGCAAGACTTCATTCTTTTTTCATGAAATGTCTTGCAGTCCATTTACCAGCACATTGTGAAATCTAAGCATTAATAATTAAAGCTACAGCTGTCAAAATAAATGGCTGAGGTCCGTTTTGGCAGTGTTATGAAATATTATCCCCCCCTGTGCTGAGGAGGGGGGCGTTTTTCTGTAGCGCCTGCCCGCCTGCAGCTAGGAGGCTGGCAGTGCCCTGTAATCAGCGATGAGTTTCCCAGTCATTAGCTCAAATTAGAGCAGCCGTGATGACAAGTGGGACGGCAGCTCCAGCTCCTAATGGCCGGGGAAGGTGCAGGCTGACCCTTTTGCCGAGCGGAGCAGAATGGGTCATTTTGCCCCCATTTCGGGAAAGAGGCAGAGACCAGTTGCGTAATGCTGTGTTTGGTGCCAGCATGGGGAGAGCTCTGCGGGTATTTCATGTGGCTCCCTGCCTGCGAACAACACTGAAATTCATCCCACGTGGGCATCTGTGCCCCATCTGCCCTGAGGTCCTCGTGCTCTCCATCAGCTCCAGCCAGCATCCTCCTGGTGCCAGCTCCGGTCTCTCCTCCCAGAAATAAAGCAACGAGACTGAGCTCTGAAAACCTCCCAAATCTCGGGTTCCTCTCCCAGCCGTCGGGCTTACCCAGAGGAGGTTTTTCCACCCGGTTCCTGACTGCGAAGGTGCTGACCCAGAGCTGCAAGCTGTGGTGCAGAAGAAAGAAAGTTACGGTTGAGAGTGGGCTGTGAGCTGTGGGGAACAGCCGAGCTCCATGGGGACGGGGAAGAGCAGTGCTGGGAGCTCACACAACGTATTTTCCACCAGTCATATGGTATGTGGGGTTTTTGAAGTCACAGCTCTTGAACTCGGGATTATTTGAGCTGCTCCGCTTTCATTAATACAACAAAAGCTGTGCGCTTCTAGCCCTCGTGGTTACAGGGGAAAGGCTTGAAAAAAGACCCCGAGAAGCAGAGAAAAATAACGCAATTAAAAATAGATGGCATACAGAAAGATCCCCACAGGTATTGTTCTGAAATAATTCCCTGATTTGGGGGGAAGGTTGAGCTCGGGGGTTACCAGCTCCGGAGCTTGCTCTCCCTTCCCAGCAGAGAGAAATGTCCCCAAGCCCTGCCACTACCTCACTGTCTGCTCTGCCCTGAGACACTTAAACCACCCCAAAGGCCGTACATGAGCCCTTGGCTACCCGGCTTGCAGAAACTCAGGGCACCTGCCTGTGCTGAATACTGAGCTGCATCTCCAAGTGCTGGGCTTTAGTTGTGGAAACGCCGGCGAAGCCTCCACGCCTCTGTTCCCTTTATCTGTGAAGTGAAGATAATGGCCTTGGCACGTCGTCACAAGTGCTCCGAGCCCTTCATCAGAGGAGGGGACGGATGTTTCGCTGAGATCCTCGGGCGTTTGGAAGCGCAAGTCCCAGCGAAAATCAGTTTGCAATTAGTCTTAGATAATTCTCTGAATGTTTTTCTCCCCGTGTCTCCCTGCTGGAGTGCTCTTCTCTCACATGTAGAATTTTCCTCCTCTCGAGAGCAGGGGCAAGGAGGTTTGCAAAGGTTTTTCCTGGCTCCCACCCAAGCTGCTAAGGAAGGGCCATGGGGTTCACCCTGGTCTTCTGGTGGCTCCTCAGCCCTTGCAGAGGTGATGTCTTGGTGCCGCCAACCTCCTGGTAGACACTGCTGGCTTCTGGCCCGTGAGCATCCCAAATAAATGCTGCGCTCAGATTTCTTTCCCTTCCAGGATGTGTTGGTGCCCTTTGGGTGGCTCTGGGATGCCGCCTCCCCTGGGACTTGTTAAAGTGCTTCATCAGTGCCCGTCTCCCTCTGCAGGGATGACCTTTAACTCATCTCTGCTGTTGCTACCTGACTCGGATCACCTCAGAAGAAAGGTTGCCATGGTGATTTCATATTCAGCTCAGCCAAAAAATCCCGGCTTCTGTATCTTATTAAACGCTCCCTTTCAAGGACCCTACGTGCGGAGATCCAAGGCCAGGGGTTGCCTGCACTCGCTGTGGCCCCGACCGTGGTCACCAGGAGCTTCCCCACCAGCCAGCTCTTCGCTGCCCCTCCGCTGGGCCCAGGAGGATTTTCTATTATTTTTTTCCCACGTTCAGGTAAAAGCTCGGGGTTTCAAGCCATTAGTATTGCTATGAAAACACTTCTCTGCAAAATGTCAATCAGCCTTTTCGAGGGGATTTTTCACAGCTCTAATCTAAACTGCACTGTCAAATGTCAGGAGTGGATGTTTAATGAGGATCAGTTGGAAGCCCTAATTGGATGGGTATTCAACGGCTTCTTTTTTATTTTTTTTAGTTGTTGTTTTATCCTCGGGACTCTGTTTTCACAGAGTTTCTTGTTAAATTTTAGAAGCTAATCTCCGTTTAAACTGCAGGCTCAGTGAACCCTGGTCCTCGGGGGCTGCTTGGAGCCACGGCTGCTGTGGGCTTTCATTGAATTCACCTGGAAGGCAGAGCGAAAACCCACCCAGGATGTTTCTGCCTGAACAATGAGGACCATTTGGGGGTTTCGGTAGTCTGTTTCCTGCAAAAGGCTGGCTAAATGGACAAACGGGAAAATCTCAGGTCTGAAGGCAGCCAGGTGGTGGGGTGCCTGGTGGGCTCTGGTCCCTTCTATAGCCAAGACTCATCCCAGACTCATGCAACCCCTTTAAAACAGCCAGAGACGGTGCCTGCGTGCCCTGCAGCATCCTCTCCGGGCCTCATTACCTCCCATGGCCACGCTTCTTCCACCAGAGGCAACAGGTGCTGTGGAAAACAGTTTCGAGACATCTGCCACCAGCACAAAACGCTCTGTGCTCTGTCATCTGGGAAACTGAGACCCCTCTGAGCCGTTTCCAGACTGTCCCAGCCCACACCCTGCCTGGTGGCCGAGCTCCCCGACAGCTCCGTGCCTCCACAGACATCCCCTGCACTTCTTTGTCTCATGCAGCACGTGCTTCCTAACAGGAAAACCTTTCCGACACGGCTCATTTTTCCATATGAGCTCAGTGTCCTGAACGCCTCCGTTAAAACAATTGTTCTTTGATTTTCTTCCCCCCCTCAAAAAAAAAAAAAAAAAAAAAAAAATTATAGCAGATGATTATTAAAGCATCCTGTTTTCCTACAGACATGCTTTTATTGCATTTTTAATTAAAACCTCGGGAGGACCATAAAAGACATATCACAGATGCAAATGTTTCCATACCCTGTTCCACATTAAGGCCATAAATAACTCAGCGCCCCTGCAGCTCCTCCTCTCTGCCCCCATTGCCCTGCAGCACCCGCAGAGGTCCGTGTTTCTACCAGATCCTTGGATAGGAAACAAAAATTATTCCAGCACACATGTAACACCTTCTCTCCACCCCTAATTGCATTTCATTTATCACATGCAGTTACCAAAACGACTGACTTCTTCCAAAAATAAACCACGGGATGTTTCAAGCTGCCTGGCTTCTCCAGCGGTTCTCAGCCAAGGAATTCGTGGCCTCCTGCTCTCTCTGGAAAGCCTGGGAGCACACCTGTGTGCCTGTAAATCTGCCCTTTATTCCATAAAGTCACCAGAAAAATGCCATGAACCCTGTGCTGAAGGCAGGTGAGACCCACAGGTCACAAACCATAACGTCTGCCCTGTCATTTCTGGGCGTTTGTTACGGTGCCTTAAGTCAGCAGCCTCAACAGCTCCCCTGGTCTCCAGCCAGGAGTAAAAGCGCTGAAGGAAATCAGGCCGCAGTCGTTTCCCCAAACCACAGAGCTAACATGCATGGTAATTAATTTCTTTAGCGCAGAGAGGTTTTCCTCACCGCTGTGAACTCTCCCAGGCACTGCCACAGCAGCTCATCCCCTTGGCAGCCAGACGGCCATCCCACGGCTTTCCTCAACGTGTCCCACGCAATTTGGCAGAAAAATCCAGCAGAAATTTTCCAGCACGGTGCCTGAAATGGAGCTGCCGAGGTCCAGCCTTTGAGGAGACCTTCTGAGGTGGCGGATGAAAGTGTGGTGCCGCTGGGCTTGGTGGATGCCTCTTATTGACTTCATCTTGAGTCCCACCACACACCAGCTTCTCGATGCAAGGACGGACAATGCATAATAGGATCTAGAGGCTTTGGGTGCTCATAATCTGTTTAAAAGAAAACAAACAAACCATAAGCCCAGGGCTTGTGGTTAATATGGACCTTGTGGGAATGAAGTCAATTTGTTCTGCAGTTGTCTTAGTGACGGAGCAACTTCAAGCGTCCTTTCTCCAGCTTTCTTACGTTTGTCGTTGAAGGTTTCCTAAATTATGCTTGCAAGTGTCTAAATCTGATCACAGATGGAGCATAAATGCCACGTTATGAATTCGAAGGACACAGCTTACTTTCCGTGGAATAATACGTTGCAGCAATTTGATCCAGAATAACGGAGACGGTTTTTGTTTTGTTTTCTTTTCACCATGCTTCCTTCAAAGCTCCCATCCACAACACAACATTCGCCCACCCCCGTAACTAACTCATTATTTTACAGCAAGTGAAATGAAACTGGAGACAAATGACTGTTGTTTAGTGCCATTAGTTTCAATGGCTTTACACAATATTTGAGTCATTGGCTCGCCTCTTGCTTTGGAGGAAGCCCAAATCTGGATGAATCTCCGCGCATTACAAACCATCCATGGGGCCAGGCCGGGCCTGCCTAGCAGATGCGGGTCCATATGCTTTGGCTCCGCACCCATATGGAGTGCTAATCTGCAGTCCAGGAATAGAGCACGCCACCGCTCCTCTTCTCGAGCAACCTCCCATCCAAAGTCATTTCCAGACACGAGCCCAGTTAAGCAAGTTCATCTGGAACCTGTACAGCAAGACGCCACAAGACTGACGGGCCAAGCATAATATTTTCCTTGCTCTGTGGTTCCTGCTGAAGCCGAAATTGGAACAGTTTCTAGAAAGCAGTGCGTTAGGCTTTCCAGAGCGCTAGTTACAAAACCCATTACGCTCCTGTAATGTGCTTTAACCTCTGCCGCCTGGGTCGTGCAAGAACACGCCGTGCTTCGTCGGCGCTCGCCGGAGGGATTTCTCCAGGCAACCAAACCAGCAAATAGCCGCGGATATTTCACAACGCCCAGGAGGTTTTGTTTGTGGGAGGCACAGGATTAGTATCAGCTGGCCTGCCACCATTTCAACACGGAGGACTTAGCTTTTATTGCTGGCTGTGTTCCTCCAGCAGTGCCAGCTGGTTTCGTCTGGCCAGGCACTTTGGGGGGGGGATGACAGCCTCCCCCTGCATGGCTTTAGGGGTTGGAGGACGCTGTTTTTCCTGGTGCCTAAACCCTGCCCAAACCCTGTGCTTTTGTCAGGGATGCAACGCAAGAGATAGAGCTCGGTCCTGGTCAGAGCATGTGAGAATTAAATTCAGAGCCTGCACTGTGCAGTCTTAAAGGAGAGCCAGGTGCCCATCCCAATCTGTATAAGGAACAGGCACATTATTTAGTTTCATTTTATAATTTTTATTTCATACTTTTTTTGTACTCTTATTTTAGTTTATTTATAGGGCCTGGGAGGTAAGCACACCCTGTGCCAGCCGCCCAGCACAAAGGTGCTGGGATGTGCAATGCTCCCTCCATGGAGGCATAGCTCAGGTTGTGCTGTGACACCCTGCGCAGGACAGGGACCCCAGGCCACCCCTGGGCTGAGCACCCTTCTCCTGCCCTGTGCCTCTCTTTTTAGAGGGTCGGAGATAGCTGCTGCTGGCTGTGTGCTGAGGATCCTTACACTGGGTGGAAGATATTTCCCTCCATGGTGCTATTTCATCTTTGTGCTTGACCCAAAGTTGTTAGAGCATTGTCGCGGGAAGGGTTTGTGGGAGCTGACTGATTCCTGCAGAAATGCTCTCAGATTTGCTTGGAGATGCTGTTAAGCAGCTCCGTGCATCTGCCTTCAGCTGGATCATGCATGTAATTGGCATGCAACGCTTCGCTCATGCATGGGGTTAGGTTCGATGGAGCTGAACAGGGGTGATTCCAGCTGGAAAAGGAGCTTATTGCCAAATGCCTCAATGCTGCTACTTCTGGGAGAGAAGTACATCCTCCTGCGAGGATGTTAGGTGTTTTGGTTAGCATTCAGACCTCTGCCCAGTCCTTCTCAGTTTTTTCTTTGCAAAAATGGATGAAGAGCTTCTCCCTGGGAGAGTGGCAAATAAGACGTATAGTCCACTCCCCAACGGTGGTGACCTCTCCGACCTGCAGCTTAAAATGCTTTCCTGCCTGGGCCTCCCACCAGGGTGATATTTTCCTGATGAACTCATAAATGTGAGAAATACAACGAGGAAAGCAACCAAAACACTGAACGGGCTGAACAATGTGTGGTGTAAGGAGGCACCACACCAGAGACCAAGGTCACACACCTGCTTTGCCTCCTGATGCCAAGAAGCACTCTGAAATAACCATGTCTCTGCCATCCCGGTGGGGATCTCAGAGCTTTCAGAGCTTTAAGCTTTAATTTCCATATTTCAAGCCTCTCCAGCATGAAATTGAGTAGCTTAAATTTTTTAGAAGGAATGATGGTCAAAAAATAGCATCTGTATAACAAGATCTGTAGATGGTGCAACATTTTAAAAAGTTTTGCATAAAATTAAAAACGAATCTACGTTTGGGCCAACTTATATTTATATAATTTATATAATTTAAAACAGACTGACTGAAGTCCACCGCTCTGTGTTGTTCCCAAGCAGCATCCAAAACAGTGTAAAACTGAAAACAATTTTCATCACACCTTCAAAACAAAACATCGTGTCTGTCAGGTTCGCAAGAGCAGCGTCTCAAAAACACATTCAGTGGTTTTCTCAGCACTAAAAAAAAAACCACCTCAGGCAGACAGAGTTCAGAGAAGCCACTGCAACTCACCTGGGCAAATACAAGTCAGTGTTATAGCAGGCAGCACTGCGTTAAATTAATAAATTGCAGTAATTAGATGGGATCTTGGCATCATTGACCTTTGCGCAGACTGCAGCTTGACCAGAGGAGCCATACCCTGTGCCAGTATGAGGTGTGGGCAAGATAGCCCCTCTGAGAGCAGCATCCACAGAGGAGTATGTGAATTTTCATAGCAGGAACAGAAAGCTCTGTGCCATGCATCCCCCTTGGCATAGCCCCATGGCACAAGTGCAGCCAGAGCTGAGTTGAATCTGTCCCAGAGGGCCATTCCTCGGGCTGGAAAAACCCTGTTTTTGGGTTGGTAATGGTAGGCTTGTTTCTTGAGCTTTGTTCACCAGGGAAGAAAATCACTGGAGCAATCAAAGGGAGAGGAAAGCACAAGCTCACTTGCTGGGCATCAGAAGGCGAGGCCACTTCTTATCCCCAGGCTGGCTTCCGAGCGAGCGGCAGATCAGAAGGCTGGGATGTAACAAAGCCAACCAAGATTAAAAAGAAAAGCAATCCAGGCAGCTGTGCTTTTGGCTGTGGCTTGGCTGAGCAGTCAAGGCCCTTATCCCCAAGCTGTGGTGAGGGAAGAACAGACAGGAGGCACACAAGGATGGAAAGGGCATCGGGTTTGGACAGGAGCACCCCTGTACCAGTGCCACAGCAACACAAACACAGCCCTAGCTCTGGATTCAGTCACATGGAAATTCCAATTCAGCTCTATTTTACAAGTCCAGGTCTAATATCAGCTGCTTGCTATGGTTTGAAAACTCATTCCTAGCCCACAGCAGGGAAATACACATCCCAGAGCCACTAGTCTGGGCTAGAGGCAGCAGCAGGATGGAGGAGCGAAGAGCCAAGGGCCATCCAGCACGTTCACAGTGCAGTACACACACCTGAATGGCATCCATATGGGTTTTGTCTCCTCTCAACAGCAGAAGAGCCTTAACTGGCACAAAGGCATCCACCAAGCAGCAGCCCAGTCCCCTGGCATCTGGTGGCTGATTGCAGTCCCACATGGCAGCACTGGGGCAGCTGGTGTTAATTTGGGAACCTGGAGAGCATCCACCTGCCTCAAGCATCACTGCTCCCTGCACAGAGAAGGTGAACCCCAGCTCAGAAAGCAGGAGGGCTCTGCAGCCCTCCCTGCTGGAGCTTGGGAGGGCTGGGTCCCAGCTGCCTGCTGGAAACAGGTGACACGGCACATTGCCAGTGGGGATTGGGATTGGAGTCCCTCCGAGAACCACGCCGGAGGACCTGACATGGCCATTAAAGCACGGGAAGGTTTCTGGATGCTTCTTGTGCCAGGGACCAACCTGGATGGCAGCTGGGTGAAATGGGAGCTCTGCCACTGATCTGAGCAGCTGCAAGGCTTCAGTCCTGGTTTAATACATTTAAAACAGGGGAATAGAAACACCACCAGCAATTTCATCCTTTGGGATAATTTGCCTATAGCTTGCCTGGGTTCTGCCCCAGAAGATGCTTCAAGGGCATGAGAAATCCCTCTTCTCCCTTCTATTTTCTCCCTATTTAACCAGCATGGCATCTTACAGTCTTACCCCACTTCTCATGTTGATACATCAAAAAAATAATAATCGCACATTTGTTTCATTTCTTGCCTTTTTATTTAAAAAGAAGGTTTGCTAACAGCGATCAGTACCGTGGCCCAGGCCCCTCAATACAACAGTTGGCTTTAGCAGCCCTGTGGCTTCATCCCCATCTCTCCCTCCTCTGTACCAGGACAAACCAGGGTCATCCCATTTAGCAACCACTCCTGAATCGTGGGATGCTCCTCGGCACTGCAGACGGCTTCCACCTTGCAGTTTCACTCTTTGCCTCCTCCTGTCTCAGGAAACCTCAACAGCTTAAGCTGAGGTTCACAGCCAGATTTAACTTTATCCTGTCACTAAACTCAATAAAAATAAAATTAAAAAAGAAAAAACAGGCTTAAAAGGCATACATAAAATAAATCACTTTCTGGAGTTGGAAAGAAACGTCCCCCTGGCGGCAGATTAGCCCACTTTTATCCACTATAATGTTGCTTACACCTTAATCTTCGGCATCTTCATCTGACACTAATTAGCAGGCTGGAGGTTCCTACGGGTATCATACTGTCTACGTCCCAAAACATGAAAGAGAGCTCTTCCTTTTACAACTCAAAGCACTCTGCTTTTAAAGAAACAATGTCAAGTATTTCAGACCCAAAACGCACACTTTTCAACTTAAAAATCACAGCAGTAGGAGGAGGCACAAAGGTGCTGAAACCTCACCGCAAAAGCATCGCAACGCGTGCCCAGGGCTCGGCTGTGCATTATTTTGCTTGCACACAAATTAAACCCAAATTGCACTCGCTGAACCCCGGACTCACCTGCACTCTGGCACCCAGCACTAATTAGGAGATGAATCAAGGAGGTTATGGAAGCAGAAAATTAAATGAGCTAATCAGACCAATCTAGTTACTTCCCTCAAAAAAGGAATGCAAAATTTAGAGAAAAGCCAACACAGTTGTAAGAACTTTTTCATATTTTAGGTACTCTCAGAAAGGCATGGGAAAAGATTAATTATTTCTTTGACGTTCATTACTACGCAAGCATCCCATTGAGAGCTATCTGACATCCTATTTAACTGTTCAGAACAACAACTAATTGGAGCTTGAAAGAAAGGATAGATCAGGACTTCAGTAATGCAGCGCTGTGTGCTGGCTCCTTGCGGAGAAGTGAAAATAAATTATTTAGACTTGACAAAGTCCCTTGAAGTCCTGCAGTCTTTCTGCTTGGCTGGGTCTCAGGCCTATCACCAATATTTCAGAGGTTATTTTTGGAGGGGGAGAGAAGGCAGGCTGCTTAGCAGGTAGCTTTTGGGAATTAAGAGTTAGATGTACTTATGGTTTTCATGAGCCCTGGCAGATGTCGAGTGTCTTAGACCGGGGCACAGTAAGACACTTAATACTAATGGCATTGGTTTGCAGCAAAAAACCTTCCTGCCACGTTCCAGCATCTCTGCTCCTTCCCTTTTATATCTCTCCTTAAGAAAGGATGAGGAAAGTCATCCTCAGAATCCTCCTAACTGTCCACCCAGCTCATCCACCGCCTCCTGGAGGCTTCTCCCTCTCCTCTCCAAAGGCTGTGCTCATCAGATCTGCGTGCTGCCCTGCCAGGCACCGGTCCCTGCTGGCAGGGGACGGGTCCCGCTGGGTGTTCCTCAGCTGTGAGAGCCGCCAACAAACCTTCCCTGCCCACCCCGCTCCCTGCCCCTTCCCTCCCCGCCACGAGCACGGAGCCAAGAACGTGCCTTGCTGCAGCACGCCAGGCGGTCTTGGCTGAACAAACTAACTACCAACCTCGGACCAGTCACGACAAATGGCTTCACGTTCACCCATCACCTAACATACCCTCAAAAACCAAGGTCACCACCACACGCCTCGGACGTCGCTCGAACGCCCGCTCCCAGCCCAGCAAGCACGAGGTCTCGCCCGGGCCGGCCACTCCAGATGCTCCCGCACCTCTCCTGCCCCTTCCTTGGTGAACACCAAACAGTTATAATACTCAGGTCAATATATATAGGTACCACGTATATGTATTTGTGCCGCTGCTCTGCGCGTTGACAAAGACAACCATCCCCGCCAGGCCGTACCCGGCCCATCCGCCCCCTCCCCGGCCTGCCCTGGTTGTGCAGCCTGCAGGAACGCGGCCAGGGGCCGCCCTACGTGGTGGCCCCATCGCACTCCCCCACAGTCAGCTTCAAGGCTCCCTGCTGGTGCAGAGTCTTTAAGGCTTTGAACTCCAAGGGCATGGTGTGGGGGCTGGCCTGCGAGGTGTAGCCGTACTTGAGGCTGTCGTAGTAGTGGTACTTGACCGGGTGCTGGTTCTGGTCCAGGGGGAAGGGCCAGAAGCCGTAGAGGTGGATGCGGTTGCAGAAGCGAGTGGCCAGGGTGTACATGAGGAGGCCGGTGGTGGGTCGCTTGATGTGCACCTTGTTGGTCAGCCAGTACCTGCAAAAAGACAGCAGAGGAAAGCCTGTTATTGCCCCCGTGGATGGGCTCGCGCACACAGCTCATCTCTTGTGCATTTTTCCCCCTTCCTGGCCTCCAGTGGAGATATATTGGTGATTCAAAGTGAGAGGTTTCTGACTAGCAGAAGAGTTCTCCATGCCAAGAAAGCCTCTCTGGGGAATGCTTCATGAATAAGCATCTCCTGCTCTCTGTCTGGCGGTTACACCACACGTGTTGCTATGGCATTGAAGCATCTCATGTCTCGGCAATCCGTTATGAAAAACAAATTGCTCGCAATGCTGACCTTCGGTACTTCAGCCTACAATTACCTTCCAATCAACCGAGGGGATCGATACCTCAGACCTAACCATCCACACGTCAAGTAGACTCCAGCAGCCCCTCGAAGCAGCCACTCGCACACACGGCTGACGATTTTCATTGATCAATGAAGATTTTACTGACAGTAAACACAACAGGGCTGTAAAAACGTTTGCCTTTGAATAAAGGGTCAGCAGGCTGGAGGAGCTCAAACACACCTGCTCCAGTGCCCGTGGTACACGCAGCCACTGCTCTGCGGTCCTGTATCAAAACACAGCACCGGGCTTCACAACATCAGTCCATAAAACATACAGTTGGCTATCTTGCAATGTGCAAGACGCGATACACAAGCTAGATACGCTCCCTGTTGCAAGCTGTGCTAGTTTTTTTTTTTTTTTTTTTTTTACTAGGGATGGTGAAAAGATAGGGGGAAGGAGGCATCTTGCATGAGCAGAAAGGAGCTGCAGCTGTATTTTTGGGGCTGCTGATAAAAGTTCCTGCAGTATCAACATCCTGTAATAAGAAGTTTCCAGCTCTCAGCGCGTTATTGCACAGACAATTTCTCTGGTTTGCTCAGCGGCAGAGCACCATCGAGGAGCAAAATCAGAAAGGAGAAGATCTAGGGGGGGGGGTGTGGAAGAGTTCCCCAGGCACACTCCCTCCTCCCCAAACATGTTTGATGCTGCCGCTGCCTGCTCAAGCCCTCGCTGCGGGATCTGCCAGTGGATTATTGGTGATGGATAATTCAAAGGGCCTGGGTGCAGGTGACTGAACATGGGACACGTCTTGCTCCTCATTCACGCTTCCTGCTGGGCTCCCGAGGGTCCGGGGCTCAGACAGCAGGAACCCGCAGGAGAGCAGAGCCATAATCCTGCAAATTAGCTTTTCACGAAAGCCATTAAAATTTAGCAACCAAGGCACAAAATGTACTTGCTTGTTCTCAGAGAGATAAGAGGAAAATTGACTTTTCTGGTGAATCAAATTCCAGAAGCATGCACGGAAAGGAGGGGCCGGGTTCATGGGGGTCCAACGCCCCAGAACTGGCCAGGAACCGGCAGCTTAACTAAGTATGAGTGTGGTGTTTGAGGAAGGATGTCCTCCTTGCCGGACTCCTCTCCTCAGCACCCAGCATGGAAGAGGAGCAAGAAAGTAGGGAGAAACCAGCAAAAATACATGTCACCATTGGCCTTTTGTGGGCTTGCCCAGGGGCTGAGCTATGGGGACAGCAAAGCTTGGTGCGGTGCTACTGCTTCATCCCACAAGTGGCCGCCAAACAGATTCCTTGATTTTTTCAAGGCAAATTGCATCAGGCCCCTGATGTGCACAGAGAAGTAGGAGGTTATCACAGCTGTTTAATGCTGGATTAGGGTATCCTCCTGCAGCAGGGAAGCCACCTGGGAGGAGCTGTCACATTGGGGGTGGCTCTGGGGGAAGATGCAGCCTTCAGTTTGAGGGCACTGCTCAGCAAGCTACTGGGGTACCTGCCCAGCCTGCCCAAAATGCTGACTTTTTTTTTTTTTAGATATATTAAAAATGACAAAAATGATAAGGGCCACACTCCAAGGAGCCCTCCCAGCCACAGCAGGAAGGGGATCTGCCAAAACAACCCAACAACACCGAGCACTCCAAACCTTTCTGCAATATCACAGTGGACAGTGGCAATTCAGATGCTTAGAAGGAAAATAACAGATACCATACACAATATATCATGTCCAAACCATAGCACAGGTCACACCACAGCTCTTCCAAGTCACTTCTTACACAATTAAGGTGGAAAATCTCTAATGAGTGCTGGGGAACACTTTTTAATGACCATTTTGTGGCAGGAGTGTGGGACGATCTCCCTCTTGTCTCTCCCACCACTGCCCAACGGAGACAGTGGCCACATCCCCAGTGCAGGAGAGAACAGCTGGGGATGGAAATAAAACCTAATTAATTCCGTAAATCCAAATGAGGTTGTCTGGGCGCACATGGGATGCTGTGTCAACAGCACACCTTTAATATGTGAGGTCCGGGATTTTAATTAGGAGGAAAGATAATCTTGAAGCAGGCAGTAATTATTTTTCAAATTGGCTACACCAATCACCATAACTATTAACTGCAACATTTTATGGAAAGAGACAGCAATTAAAAGAGAAGAGCAAAGAGCAGTCCTGAAACTCAATGCCTCCTTTCTCAGAGCCCTTCCGAGCGCCGACCTCCTTCAGAAGCAGCGTAAACAAACCCTCAGGGGTGTAAGCAGCCACAGAGATGGTCTGACACCTGAGTGGGATGCAGCTATGGATAAGAGCCATAATACTGCCAGGCAGGAATTGCCTGAGACAGCTCTTGTTTGGATGAGCATGATAACAACAGATGGAAAATGCCACCAGAGCATCGAGGCCATCTTTTGTAAGGGAACAGCCCAGACATAGGGCTGAGCACCTACCCAAGCTGATACTTGGTGCTAGACAAGGACAGAGGTTTTGGAAGGAGCAGCTCAGCACCCTGTGCTTCCTCCTCACCAGGTATCATCCACCATGGACACAGCAGGTGTTTTGCAAAAGAGACTTCACCAGTCCCTCCGTGGTCGCTGGGAAAAGTGCTGCTCCTCCCCAAAACCCAGGCAAAACCTAACGGTTCCAGCACATGGAGGCAATCACAGAAGCACCAATTTCCCAGTAGGTTTCCAAGAAGTCTCCTGAGCAGAACTGCCCAACGATGCTGCTGGTGTGTGGCTCATTTCTTGAGGTCCAGTGGGAATCCCTCCAGAGACAAAATGCTCCAAAGCCACCTGTAGGAAGCCCCAGCTCCCACCTGTATCTGGAGGGAGTGACAGTGTTCATCCTCCTCCTGCATTGCCCAGTGCACTGAATTTGGGGGGCAGAATCTGGCCCTGGCTTGTGCCAAAATGCTGGGTGCAGGACTCCTCCCTGCAGACAGCGTTTGGGACCATTAGCAAGGACAGGATCCTGCTCTGTGCTTGCACATCACCTCCTGATATATCCAAGGAAACCCTCAAGTAATATGTACCCTCCAGGCAAGGGTTAAACAGCAGGATAAAATAAACTAAAAATCTATCACACTGATGAAATGAGTAAAAGAAAGCCAGGTCAATGAAGAAATCAAGTTTCAGCAGCATTGGCTGCATTATTTTGTGATACAAATCAGAATAGCTGAAATAATGCAATTTCAGACCCTTTTAAAAGAGCTTATTTGTCCAAGTGCGATACAAACACAAGCTGTTGTGGAGGTGCTAGCCCCTGAGTGTCTGAAGCACATTATCTGCCTGCCACACACATCCTGCTCCCATTAACGCTCGCAAGAGGCTGGCTGAAGGCAATCAGCACCCTGCTGGCACCCTGTGCTCCCACTGCTGCACGCCAGGACAGGGCCAGCAGGGAACGGCACAGAGAGGAGATGAAGTGCTGGAGCCTAGGGGGACAGCGAAATCTTCTTGTCCATCCATCTGTGTGTCCAGTTTCCTCCTTCACCTCCAACAAAATAACCTTGCAGTGACCAGATCTGTGCTGGATGGGGACTGACCCTCAGGTCCTCACTGAGAGTCCCAAAGCTGCACCTGGAGCTGGGCTTCATCCCCAGCCTGGGCAGAGCCCAAACTTCAAACATCACATGCAGGGGGAGATGGGGCTTGGGTTACAGTGTCCCAACACAAGGAAATCAATGCTGAGGGACTAAAGATTGGTAACAGATGAATAACCACATCCTCACCCAGGTCTGGATACTTGCAATGCCCCTGTGGACACAGAGGGTACTCAACATCAAGCTGAGCCATCGTCAAGCAGACACAAGAGGAGGAATGTAACTGGGAAGAGAATCATTATTTCTTTTCCCTTTCCCTCCTATGCTTCTCCATTTCTTTTTACGAAGAGAAACCTAAATCTTCTTCCTGATTAACTGGAACCAATTAAGCATCATGGGGACCTGGTGGAGACAGACACCAGCTTGGATACAGCGTGCCTCATTTGCTTGTACAGAAGGGGTGAGAATAGTTGCCCACAGAAGTGTTCCTTCCTGCGATACCGCTTATCTAACCCACACACGGCTTTACTTAGATGTTATTTGGGTATGAGGACCCAGAGAGAGATCTGAGGTGAGGATGAAGCCACCTCATGTCCCACCCAGCTGTGTTTCTGAGGACACACGGCAGAGCCGTGCTACAAAAGCTGCAGGCACCACGCGAGGTGATCGCTGTCACAGAGAGCACGCCCGAGCTGTCACGGCTGCTTGGATGGTAAACCTAATGGGAGAGTGAGCCAAGGAGCTGGAAGATCTATTGATTTTTATTTTATTTTTTTAAAGAAGCTCTTAATAAAATCTGATGGGATTAGAATTGGTTACAGCCAAGAGAGTCTTGTGATGGACATGGTGAGAAAAGCTAGACTAGATTATACGAGGCGAACCGAAACGCGCCCATGAATTCTCCGCAAAACGTGATAGTCAGACCTCCAGACACAATTTTCCCCCTGCTTCCTGCATTTCATGTTATTTCTCTAACAAAAGCTGCTTGGCAATGGGGATTACAAGGCTTTTTGGAGACGCTAACAGATGACTTATAAGGGGCTCGCTTGCTTCCCAGCCAGAAGATGAGCACCGCGCTTGCCAGAAGCATCGCTCAGGAGACATTTTAGAGAATCTCTCAGAAGTGAGTCATGCACCCCAAAACCCATGGAGCTGGCACTGGAAACAGGCTCCTTAGCTGTAACCCTGCTTCATCACTTTGAAAGCTTGTTCCTGAGCCCCTCCATTGAAATGCTGATGGCTCTCCCCACTCTTGGCATGCAGGGAGCGGAGCTGGTGAGTTTAACTGCGAGAGAAGAGGCTCTGTCCTACTGCGTTGGTCATCCAGAACCACCAACACAAAGTCAACCAGCAAACATTTAAGGCACCAGCACAGCAGGGAAGGTGGTGTCTCACATGATGCTGTTAAGGACAACAAAAGCAAAATGCTTTTTATTTATCTCAGTGATGCACACTCTACAAGTGCCTCAAATGCACTGCAAATTATAGGAAGAAGTGTTCAATTGCCACGGAAATGCATTTTGGTCTGGGGGAAAGCAGAGCAAGACAATAAATTCTGCGGTTCAAGGAAGAGTCAAGAACTTACAAATGTATTTCTCTGGAAGTGAAGGAAGAAGAGTAAAGGCAACGCTTTTGTAGCTGAATTGAAGTTGGCTGAAATAACATTAGTTTGTGTAGAAAGTGCAATTGCTTAAAAAAAAAAAAAAAATACTTAAAAGAGTTTCTTAGCTGAAAGACCTTCCCCATTTCTTTGTGGTTTCCAAATCAACTTAGGATAGATTATAAATCAAAGGTAGCTCTATCCAGCAAAGAAGAAGGGACAACTCTATCACTGCAGTGCAAGAGGGTGTTCAGAAGCCTTTGTGGGTTATTGTCTCTCAGCTGCATGCTACACTCCACAGGGTGTCTTAATTGCACAAATCTCAGATCCATCAAAGGAAAAGCTTAATGCTATAACTGCTGCGTTCCTCAGAGAGATGGGGGCTGTGGAAGTTGTTGGAGACCATGCCCCTCTAACAGCAAAGAGTTCATCACGCAAAAATACACAACAATTGTAGAAATTAGTATCAAAGACAATAAATAACTAAACTCCTGGTCATTCTGGTCAGGTTGACTTGGGGAAAGACTCCTTCCTCACCCCAAACTGCACCATATACTATAGTAATCATTAATCAACAGCATACTTGTTTTGCTGCTGTAGGGCTGATAAGCAGGATGGCAGGCAGGCAGCAGCTCCCCTGACTTGGAAGGGAGCTGGGCAGCTTGGGGCATCCTCCTCTCATCCCGTGGGGAGCTGGGGAGCAGTGCCCAGCCCCAGCAGACCCTCACAGAGCTTTCTGCAGGGAGCTGCTGGCACCAGGAGCGGTTGCCAGCACAGGATTAGCAGCCTGTTGATTTAAAGGGCTTATTACAGGAGCTTAATTCTATTTTGACAGACGAAAGTAAGTCAATTACAGCTAGAAATAGCTCAGAATTTGGGTGATTTTTCCCCCCTTTTACGTGAGTTGTGGTGTCATTTTCCTTCCCTTTCTTTACCTCAAAGCCAGCATTTTCCGTAAAAAACCTCTGAGGCCCAGGGAAGCCTCAAGCACAGGCACTGGAGGGCAGACCTGGCTGTCCTCAAGCCTTGCTGCTGCCTGGGATTCACCGTGACGCCAGAGCCCGGCTTAGGCTGGCTCGTGCTGGAAACCACCCTGAGAGCATCCCCAGGGCCTGCCCTGTGCCCAATCCATCCCTGGCACGAGGCGATGTCAGCAGAGAGCAGCCCCTCCGAAAAGCTCAGGCTGGAAGGTGCAGGGGGGGGGGGGGAAGAAATGCCTGAAGTAATCAAGAACTGTTAGTGCTGAGGCTTAGAGCGGGGGGAGCATCACCTGCTCAAATGAATCCCCAGCCTGGGAGAGCAACAGGTTGGGGTCCAGATCAGAGAGAACTGCTGCTGCAAAGGGGCTGCCACTAAGCCACCACCTGCCTGCTCTCCCTAAATACCTAACAAATGATCTCTCACCCCAGAGAAATAAAGCGAGAGCCTACCTCATCCCCAAGGCATTCATGTAGAAGTCTCACCCCTGGGGCTCCATTCCTTTATAACCTCCCAGGTAACCTCCAGCTGTGCCTTCCCCACTCCTGCAATTGCAGCAGCCCCTTCTTGCCTTCCCAACACACCCATTCACCACCACCTGAGCCTATTTACCTGATCAGCAGGCCGGGCCATGTCAGACCTTTCTCTGCCTTAGAAGTTCATCTGAGATGAGCACTGTAATTAGCACCAGTAGAGGAGCACATGGGCTACTCAAGAACTACTCAGGAACTACTGGGTCTTGCCCTTTCCAACCTACCACCAGCTCCCTGATGTGAGGAGCTGGGTGATGTCCCCACGTGTTGCTCAAGCCCAAGATAGCAAGCCTTGTCACTAGCCAGCACACACACATTTTCCCTAGGAAAGCCCTAACTGTAGGTTGGGGAGTGATTGTGGTGACATCCAGGCTTACAGCCAGCAAAGCACCGTCAGACCCAGACTCTGTTGCACAGCTATAACACCTCACACTCAGCCCAGTGAGGAGCCCCCGCTTGCAAGGTGGTCTCCAGTTCTCATTTAGGGCCCAGCCACGGCTCGTGGAGTCTTCCTCGCGGTCTGCAGAAGAAACAGCTTGTGCTGTTTGCCTCCAGCACAAACCCAGCTCAGGAAGCTCACGAACTGCTGGCTCTGAGCGCATCAACCGTGCTCTCACCCTCGGACAGCGTGCAGCAGGCGCAGCGAGGGGTAGGCAGTCCTGACGTTGATGCGGTGCTTCAGGATGAGCTCGTTCACCCACTCCACGCGCTCCTTGCCCCCCTTGGCCATGAACGCCGGGATCCACAGGATGCTGCCGTTGAGGCTGTGCAGGCGCTGCAGCAGCTTCTCCCGCCACGTCTCGTTCACCAGGTCCTCGAAGGCTCGCTGGATGACCGATGGGTTCATGGTCACCAGGTCCGTCTTCATGCCCACATCCTGCGAGTACTCCTGGACGGGGGCCAGGTTGCACCTGCGAGGGGAAACACTGAACAGCCCTCTGCAGCGGATATGAGAGAGGGCACTAGCAAATACTGTGGGGGTGATGCTCAGTGCCAGGACAGTGACAGATGTGCCATTTGCCCTCACTTTTTGGATGGGGAAAGGAAGAAGAATGAGGCTTTGTGATAAATTAGATAGGCTCTCACCTGGTAGTGATGAGCTATGTCAATATGCCGGCACGCGTGTGCATGTTCCTCTGGGCAATGCTAATGCCGCGTGTAACTGTGGGCGGGTTTGTACGGTCTGTATTGCTGCTGGTGCAGCTCAAAAATAACGCAGAGCAACAAACCTCCCTTGTTTGCTGCCACAGCAGATTTAAAATGAAATGGCTTTTCCCACGCAAGGAAGGTGCTCGCCTCTGTAAGTGCCTGCACGCCCCGCGGCAGCAGCAGCAGCTCGGGCAGGCTGGCAGATGTCCCCAGGTGGAACACGCACCAGCAGTGACAATGACACCGGCAGGAGGTGGATGCCACAGGACGTGGGCTCCATGGGGTTTGGCTGATTGGAGCCTGTGACCTTCAGAAACCCAGTTTCATTCCATCATTTTAATTGCTGCCTCCTCTGGGGCTGTGCAGGTGGGTAGGGGCTCCTGTGCTCCTGTGAAGGATGAGGATGGAGGGGCTGTGGGATAAACCGCCAGCAGGTCCCCCCTGTTATATGGGGGGTTCCTACAGCACACTGTGCTCTCCGGTGGTGTTTTACAGTGAATTTACAGTATTTAACGAGCAGGAATTGTGTCTTAACCGTCTGTCTCCATAACCAGCCATTACTGCTATTTTCCCCCACTTTGCAGATGGGGGAAATAATGGAAAGAAAACCCAGCGAGCAGCATGCGGGGTCCTTGAGCCCATCCGATGTGCTCGCTGCAGGAGTCAAATGGCTTAAAATAAACATTGGGTCTGAAGAGCAAAGCTGTGGACAGAGACCATTCACTGCTGGCCATGGCCAGCCCTACTGAAAAGGCTGCCAGGAGCAAAGCTCCTCATGAAAATGCAATTTTGAGTGGTGGCTCAGCTAATCTATGGTGGGAAGAGCCCGTCCACGCCAGCCCTGCACTAGCACACGTGGCTGGGGAGACTTCACCCCAAATCCCAGTCCTACTCCGCCTTATGCCCAGCAAAATTTTCTCTCACAGCTTTGCTGCCTGACATGAAACCCCTCCCTAAACTTTGCCAGAAGAGCAACAGGCTGTTTTCTCCTTTGCTCTCTCTGGTTTTGTTTAAGGATGCAAATGGGTGCAGTCCCCCATGGCCAGGAGGGAGCTGCCAGCAGCCGGGCTGGAGCAGCTGGCCATGAGCAGGGGCAGAGGTGACATTATCCTCGTCCCCACATCACGCAGGGGACTGCCTCCGTGAGCCGCTGATGGATTGGGCTGTCTTCATAATAGACTTGCCAGGAAGCAAATGTCTGCACATACATAAATCATCAGCGGGCTCCCACAGCCCCTCAGCTAGCGGATGTACACGGGTGTTGGGGATGGATGGGAGGGCTGGCGCGCTCCTCCTCTGCACTCCGAGCATCTTAGGGAGGGAATTCGGTGGAGATCAGGACCTGCCACTGTGGCCCATGGGGCAGTGTGACACAGGATATGGGTGCTGGGGACAGCAGGGTGAGAAGACATGGGCTGTGTTTGCAAGGAGCGCTTGGCAGTGGTTGGAAGAGTTCACAGCAAGGCGTTCGCCTTGGTGAACTTTATGCTTGCACCTCTCCAACCCCCCAAACCCACCACACGGCAGGATGCAGCCCCTACCTGATCACAAAGCTGTGTGCATCGATCTCGGGGCCGCAGCCACTGCTGAGCAGGACCCCGGAGTTGCCCACGATGGCGCAGGAGGGGAACTGCTTGCCCTTGAGGGGCGAGGTGCGGGGCAGCAGCTCGTACAGGTTCTGCGAGACGTTCATGGTGCTGTCCCTGTCAAAGACGTAGTGGATGATGTCCCCCGGCTTCAGCGTCCCCTTCAGCACCGAAATGTCCTTCTCTGCATCCAGGAACTTCAAGATCTGTTTCCTGGGGACAGGGAAGAAAACAGCCCCATCAGCTCAGGTACAGAGGGGATTTGGGTAACGCAGAAGATGAACTCTGTCTCCTGCCTGCCCTGCAGGAACAGCTTCCAAATAGCTGTCTCCATCCTAATGCCCTCTCCTGCCCCATCCAGCCCTTCCAGCAGGCTAGCGTGGCTGGCCCACCATCAGTGGGGTCTCTGCATTCCCCCCTGGGCACACCAGCATTGCACACCAGTTGCACTTGGCCTGGAAACTGGGGGCTCGAATGTTCCGCGTTTCACGGCTGCAGGGCCAGCTGGTTCAGCTGGGAACTCATTTCCAAGCGATCGCTTACAGATATGAAGTCTAGCTCAGCAGGAGATAAGCCTTTTATTTCTTCCTTGACTTCTTTAGATGATATACAGAGGCAATTTGCCAGCTTGCACTGGAGAGGACCAGATCTGTCTCTTGTCCTATAGGTAATTACCAGTACCTGATCTTCAAAGAGAGTGTCTGGTTGTGTCTCCATTTGGATGAGGCTGGTTTAATGTCGTGCTTAATGCTTTCATTACTTCTGTCAACAACAGCTGGAGACGAAGAGTCATTTATTACTACTTCAGCTCTAGAGAAAAGAAAGACAGGGCGAGGGAGAGAGACAGGATCCGTTAGCATCCCAATGGCATTTCTAATCACTGTCTTCGGCTGTGGCTGCTGGAATTCAAACTTCATCAGAAAAGCAAAATTGTAGTTATTACCTAAACGAGAACTGAAAGCCTGTTTGTATTCCGCCACGCTCAAGCCGACACAGATCCTTAAATACCTGCTCGCTCACACAAACACATACTTACAGGTTTACATAAAACAAAATTGTACACATCCAGCCGGAGAAGCGCATGCACAGGGAGACACGAGCACACTGCAGACAGGCTGGCAGACAACACACACAGCCCTGCGGAGCCCCAAATGTCACTGAAAGATGGGCTGCACCCCAAAGCTGAGCCCCTCAGCTCCTGGGGTGGGTAAAAACCTCAAGAGGGAAGCACAACCTGCACTTCGCCCTATGGAGAAATGAATTAATTGAGCTGCTGGGTGCTGCTTGTGAGGTTGGGTACTCACTACAAAGACCCCAAACAGGGGGAGATTGGCTTGCTGGTAACTTTTTTTTCCCCACTGAAAAAGAACAAAATGATTTCAGCATCCATCCTGCCTGCTCCATGCCCAGCAATGAGCAGGGGGATGAGAAACAGCCAGATACACTCATGCTGGGGTTTGGAGATGATCACTGGGAGACCCCAGCTTTTAATCCCTGCTCTAAGAGGCAAATAGGCCCCAGCACTTCAGTGCAATTTACATCAAATGGCATAAATTAAGGGAGCCTCTGCATATTTGATTTCAGCCAGCCGCCCTCCAAAGAGAATACCCAAGCATCTCATCAAGAAGCTGTGCATGTGTCTGCAGCCCCGAAAAAGCCTTCACACTTCAGAGCGCTCTGAAAAACACACAGCCAAAGCACTTGCTACCAGCTGAAGGGAATCTCCCTCTGTAGTGCAAAGGGCTTTTTCCAGCCGGGGAACAGTTTGTAAATAAATACATTCATAAAAGGCAGGTAAAGCCCAGGGTGGGAAAAGAGGGAGAGACGGGGCAGAGCTGGTGGCTCAGGCTCACAGCAATGTGTAGCTCCTGGGAGCACATCTCCAGCCCAAGGCTGGTGCTCCTGAGGACACATTACATCTCAAACTATGTAGTGTTGCAGAGAGGAAGGGAAATGTGTTGATAGAGGCTAGATGTCAGTGTCCTCGTGTGTGCTTGTACATACCAAATGCTACGGGACCTTCTCCAGAGGCTGCCTCCAGTGGAGGTTGTTTCCCATCCTGCGTTTTGCTATTTTGTCTCATGCCTTGCAAAGCTTACTTATGAGGTGTCAGAAACCTTAAAGGAAATAGGGTAAAGGAATCTGAGGAATAACTATGATTTTTTTTTGTTGTTGTTTTGTCCATTTTCTGTGTTTGGGTGATGTGTTGTGACACCGTTGCAGAATGGCACAGCTCTTTCTTTCTTGCGTGGTGTCGCTGGGCTTTACAACTTGGCAGCGCTGGGATGACACAACATCATCGTAAAAATAACACAGAGAGGCACCGAATGAGGCTGTGATGCCATGAAATGTCTCTGCGAGGGAGCGACGTTACAGAACTGCATTACGATAAAACCGAATGGGGTTCTGATGTCAAAGCAAGCTCTCTCCCTCCTAATAGCACACAGTAAACTACGAAAATGGCAACTCTATCACTGACTTATTTTCACCATAAGTAACTCTCTCTTTCTCATTCTCTCAATCACCGCAACTTGCAGATCTTTGGTTATTTGCAAATGATTATTGCACTGAGCTGGGGAAGGAGGGAGAGAAACGATTAAGAAAATGCAAAGCAGAAGTGAAAAGAAACAGATACATTTGCTAAATAAGACCAGCACTATCCAGCAAAGAGGAGAAGCAGATTAATAGCTGCCTTACAGCAAAAACAAATGAACACAAAATCTAATTTACAAACCTATTAGATTTGCTATGTAAGCTGTTCACAGCTGATCTGATTGTACCTCTGCCTCCAGAACTCCTGCAAGACAAAGGAAATGCATTATTTATAAACCCGGCTCCTCTTTGCCAAGCATTGTTCAACAGTCAAGAGATCCTGCTCCGAAGGGCTCTGAACTGAGACACGGCTCGCATCTCACCCCATCCAGAACGGAGATGTCCTGATGCCTGTGAAGGGCTTTTCACATCCCTCGTCACTGCTGCCCTACTGCGACCGTAAAACCATTACAGCAAAAAGCTCCTAACCAACCCAATTAATAATACCTGCGCTCTCTAACCAGCCATCAAAGACATCTGGTCTCTGTTGTCAAAGCAGCGTGCAGCCTACAGGTTGCGTTAAATACATCTCAACTCTTTTTTTTTTTTTTTTTTTTTACGCATCAGGTGGGAGCTGTGCCTAGAGAAGGTCTCCTCCAACTCCAGGTCTCCAAGGGATGTCTCCCTGTCCTTCTCCAGGGGACTGATGGAATGGCATGGCCGGGATTCATGCCTCTGGCTTCATCCTGGGATTCAACTGAGATCACCCAATGTCTCCATTTATCCCAAATGAGCCATCAACCTCCTGCATGACTTGCAGAGACCCTGTCCTCACCGTGTGCCTTCTCCCAGTTTCCAGTGATCCAAAAGAGACCCAGTGCCCAGTTCCAACCTGCTCCGGTCCCATGGGTGCCCTGAAGCCCCTGGTCTCCACCCTCGGTGTGACCTGGCTGAAGCTACGAGACCAACTCACCGGGGTCACTCGCAAGCTGGAGCTGGGACCTGAAGGGACAGCCTTGTCACTGCCACAGCCAGGCAGCCCTGCACGAGGATGGGCACCAGACCTGCCTGAGCAGGACCTGTGGGAAGGCAGAGCCCACGTTTCCAGCACCAGGCACTGGACTGTTGCTATAATTTTAAAATAGGTGGAACCAAGCCTCTTCAGAAACCAGTGTCACTCATATGGCCCATAAATCCTTGGTTAAACAAATCCCAGTGTTGTTCTGCATTTAGCTGCAGAGCCCCTTCTTGCTTTAGCTCGCTATTTTGAAGCAGGCCACAAAGAATCTGTCCCCTGCTTTCTGGTGACACTCAGTGGCAGACACATTTTAGCCACCACGTCCTCATTGCTCCGTTTTATTGTTTCCATTGTACAGACAACTGTATGAACACGCTCATAAAGAGAACCAAATTCTTTTCCAGCAGAAATATTATTACCTGGAAATATATCCCTTAATGAAAATGTATCTCAGGAGCAGGTATTTCTAGCAGTCCTAAAAAGATCCCAAATGTATTAGACACAAATGAAATAGTGAGCATGGCCATTTGGTAGCATTAAAAAGATTTTCAGGCTTGTGGGATGTGATGTAAACCCCTTAGTTAGGCTGAGAGCAACCCTCAGCACTGCATAATATAAAACCCTTGGAGAAGCTGTGATGGTTGTCCCTTCCCTCCCTCCCTCCCACAGGAGCCCATTCTATGGCCAAGCCACTGAGATTCTTCCTCCAACACTCTCCTTTTTCCTCTGACAAACCTGAGAGCTAGCAAGCTGTTTCACAGCAGGACTGGCTTATTCCTAGAGCCTACTGGCATTTAACAAGCCTCTGCTTTAATGGGGTTCACCGCGGGTTGTGGGAGCAGGCTGGATTAGCGTGCAAACCACGCATCCTTTCAGAGACGTCTCCTCTGAAGGAGCCTTCCAAATGGGATTCACACTCCTTCACACTTGCTGTAAGAGAGATAGGGACTGGATTAAGGGCTTAGAAAAAAGAAATGTTGCTCTCTGAATAAGTGCTGGTTCACAATCTCTGTGAAAGGGGGGGGAAAATCACAGAAATCTGGAAGTGGAGAAGACCTCTTAGTGCCCACCTCATCCACTTTTTGTGGCTACAGCAGGACTGATCCGAAGCATCACAACATGTTATTCAAATGCATTTATCCAAGCTAAGCTTTACATGCCCCCAGTGACAGCTCTGTGCATGTTTTCTCCTGAAATTCAGGCAGCTGCTCGGGCAGGTGATGCTGGATGTGAGGAAGAAGATCTGGGAGCCCAGCTCCCAGCTCGCTGTGTGTGGAGGCAGTGGGGAGAGAGGTCAGCTCTTCATTTTCCCTCCACTGTGAAAAGCAAAAGTTTTCAAAATATTGCAATGCAAACAGAGCACAAAGCATTCAATGCAAACAGCACAAAGTGTTCTTGTGGCTGTCCTGTTCAGGCACCCAAGAGGGCAAGAAAATGCTGCCTTCCTCCCTGGGTGGGTATTTATATGATCTGTACCCTATTATGGCAGTGAACTGATGTCATATACGAACTTGGAAGGGACAGCTCAGCAGTGGAGGAGTGAGCAGGGCTCTGCTAGCCAGCATCTGGCCCAAAGGCAGCAGGGATGCTCTTGGCAAGCTCCTGAGATGCTGGCAGGGATGCTGCTCCCCCCACTGGGCTTGGGTTCTCTCTCCAAGCCACAGAGATTGCCTGAGACTGGGACATGATACTTGGCTGAAGCTCTCCACTTGTCCAGTCAACCCTAAAACACTCCTGTGACCTCAAAACCACCGGCCTTTCCATCCTTCCTGTCCCACACTGCAACTTCTGGACACTCTCCCTACAATCTCCCTTTCTACAACCAAGGACAATGAGAGCTGTGATACCACGGGGAAGATTCCCCCATCCAGAGGTCTCTCTCAGCCCTCCAGCAGGTACCAGCCAGGCACACCAGTTGCTCAAAATGCCCCCAGTTTAGCCAAGCACCACATTTTCCAGGGTTTGCCACAGCTACCAACACAGCCAAGCTACTATTGCTGTACCACCTCTCCAGTCCCACCTGGGAAGAGGAAAACTTTAAGAAATGGAAGGTAGTAATTAAGAGGCACATGTTAAACAAACAAACAAACAAACACAATGCTTTTTATTACACCTTACTGACCTGGAGTTTCAAATCTCTTGGCTTCAAAAGGCAAAGACCAGCCTCGATTAAAATTGCACTGATAGGCATTGATTTTGAAAAGCTTTCTGGTGCTACAGCGTGTTTAGATTGAATTGCTTTATTAATCTAGCTGTTATCAGTTTGATTGTATAGCCAGCCCCACAAAGTACCAACCTGCTTCCTAATCCTATTATTTACAAAACGCTCTTCTTTTGACTTCGGCTTGGATGTTTTCCAGCGATAAGTTGCATCTATATGCGATAATGCCTTATTACTGGCTTATGCCATCCTTTCTCATTTTTGCTGTAAGATTTTTCAAGCTGAATTTTGACTGTCTAAGATATTATATAGGTCAAAATATTCTGTGCTTAGTTCTAGAGTGACACTGATTCATATATCAGAGAGGAATGAAAAAATGTCTTATGGTTCAGGTCCAAATTTTCTTGGATGAATAATTCCTCATAAACCAGGTATGCAAAGACTTTTCCATTCACAGTCTATGAATGGGCTGTTTAGGGGTTTTGGTTCCCTTTTCATCATTGTCCACTTCTTAAATGATTCTCTTAATTGTTGCTCAGTGCAGTTTGGTCTTGCTTCCAGCAATTTCAATACATGGAATCAAAGCTGCTCTGACTGAACAAGTAGGTCACAAAGCTTCTTTGGGTGACTGGGTCTCTAAAAGCAGGCTTTGCACACCCCTGTTCGCAAGCTTAGAAATCTGAAAATGTGTTTGCCGTGGGTATTTTACAAAACCCACCTCATGTTCCTCCTTCTCCCCAGAGCAGAGGGCACATGGGAAGCAGGCACAAGAATCATGGATGGTCCAAATATGTGAGCTACACAATTTGGCCACATCCAAGCACCCAGTCAGCTGCATTTGCATTTCTAGAACAAAACCTGCCAGAGCCTTCCTGACCTGGGATGAGCCAAGTTGCCCCAGCTCCCCTCTCCTCCCTCCTCCGCATAAAGCAGAAGTAGTAACAGCACCATAACCCATAGGGGGATTGTTAAACAAAATTTATTCATCCGAATTCCTCAGAAAGACAGCTTGGAGTGCCACAGTTTTATCTGAGGAGTGCAAATGAGTAACACCTACTGAGTGAGTTTTCACAGCCCTCTTTTGCATTAGGAGCATCTTGTGATCCTCGCTTTAAGGCTGGGATGGTGGCAGGGAAGCGGCTTGGCCTGTGACACCAGAGGTGACGGGTCCACAGCCCAGGACAGGAGCAGATGCCTCCTGCCCTTCCTGAGCATGGCTCTTGCTGGCTGAGGGAAAACACACGTAACACAGAGGGCCACAGGAATTGATCACAGGCGTGATGCCCGGCCTCGGCAATGCCAGCAGGGTGCTGACAGACACCCTGCAGGCCAGGCCGACCTGCTTGTTGCCACCAGAAGGTCTGGGGAAAGGGAAACTGGAAGCTGTCACTGGAAACGAACTACAAACACGTAGATAACACCCTTCCTCCAAAGCCTGACACACTTTAGCTCTGCTGATGCTAGCAATGATAGGTAATCCAACGTGCATGCAGGTGGGCCAGACCTTGGGGTGTCAGGGACCAGCTGGCACCCACACACCACCATGTTAGAGACGGGCTCATGTCCTCTGGCTGCCCCATGAAGTGACCGAATTCGTTCTTCTGACCAAGAGAAATGCAGTCTTCGAGATAAGCCCTGTGCTCCCTGAGCCCTCAGGGAAGGGGTCTTCAGGGTCAGGATTCACTCAGGCCAGTGCTGCAAAACTGGGACGAGGACACAGGCTTCAACCTTCCCTCCTCTCCCCTGAAGTTTGGGGTTTGTGTTGAGACCAGCAGAAGGTCGCATTCATCAGCCAGTCCCCTTGGGGGCTTCTCGCTGGATGCTCAGCTGATTGCTGAGGGGAGCATGTCAAAGCCCATCCACATGATGAGCTGCTCTCGCTATCGCAGAAGAGACAAAACATGCAGAGGGAATGCTCTATTCAGAGGGAGGCAGGCCCACAACATCGGCCAACAGCCAAATGGGAAACTAAAGCCAAAATTGGGTGAGGAATGATGGCATCGACCCCATTTCTGACCCTGGAGATGGGATGCTGGCACGCAACACTGCCTGCCCGCCCCAGTCTTCCCCTCGCACCAGAAACCCAGCTGCCAGGCTCATTTCTCACTCACTGCCCCATATCACATTTTATATCATGTCAGGAGGAGCCAGGACATTTGAGACTTGCCCATCATTCCCGGTGACATTTCATCAGTTGCTTTTGAGGTTTTCATGCCAGGGTGTGAAGGAGACTGCGATTAAGAGGAGCGGTGGCCGTTGGGCAGCCCTGCCAGCATGCACTCTCCTGGCGAGCAAGGTTCCTCTCTAGGGATTAATTTGGAGGAAATTTCTAAAGCATTTGTCTGCTAGATGAAAGAGCCTGCAATATATCTTGATGAGACATTTGAAATCTCACTTCGATGTGTTTAAAATCTCACTTGTTCATATTGTCACAGCTTGGCAGCCAGGGTGTCAAAAACTTCCTAAATATCAGGTGCTATTTTTGCAGCTCCAAGTTCCACTCTCTCTATCGAGTCATACAACCACATTTCAGAGATCGTGCCTGTACCAGGGGATCCAAGAACATCACCTTGCCTCACTAGTTGGGGAGCAAGGTTGGGAGGCTCGGTGACGAAGTGCCAGCCGACAGCCTCGCTGCCGCTCATAGCACTTGCTATCAGCCTTCTTGAGTAAAAGGAGGTCTGTCTGTCTTGTACAAACCAGCCTTTCTAATTTAATTGTTTCCTCCCATGCTACAGCCCCACCTCCATCACTTCACCTACCCCACAACCCGCGAGGGAAGGGGAAGGTTGGAGGCGCTCAGCATCGAAGCAGCCCCATGTGCCAGGCAGAACCATGGCTCCGCATCAGCTCCTGTGGAAATGAGAGCAGGGTTTGGCCCTGAGCTTTCTGCCTGGCTGCAAATCACTGTGTGCAATCACTGCCAGTGTACGCCGAGGGCACAGGAATTGAGACACATGAGTTTGCAAAACAGAGACACCTATTGCTTAATAGGGATAAGCCAATTAGGCTGAAATGCTTACGTGACAAAACCAGTGCAGAAGTAGCAGGAAAGGCACAGCTCCAAAGGTGAAAGGACATGAGGCAAAAAAAAGGGACACCCACAGCACATCACCAGGGTGCTGCTTGGGGATCCCTTGGTGCTGGGGTAACCAGAGCATCACCACTAAATCCCAGTCTGTGTCTGAAGGAGCTGTGAGGGGCAGGAGGATGCTGGCAGCACGCTGAAGGTCCCTGCTGCCCCCCAGGGTCTGCGGGTCCGGGGCTCACAGGCTCTGTCTCTCTTGCACCTGTAGAGTGTCAGGTCTCACATCCACACACGTTCCTCACAATGTCAGCATGGCCTGACTCCGTTACCCCGTGACACTCCTGTTTTATCGCTGCTCTAAAGACAAAACACTCACGTGCTCGCAGGGATGAAATGTCACACGCTTCATCTCTCCCCGTCCTGCGTACCGGCAGGCCTTATTCCTTCCTCCAGCTTCTTTGGCTATGTTAGTGAAACATCCAGCAAAGAAACAGCCTCTGAAGCAGGGTAAAAACATCCAGAGAGGGGCTTGGGTCAGGGTTGTTGTCTGTGGATTTAATTTTCCCCTTCTGGAAGGGAGAAGGTGAAATACCAAGAGTCCAGGGAAGACCTAGCAAAGAGCTGAGGGAGACAAATGTGTCACTACTTAAAAACCATGTCTACACTGTATGTTCTTCCTGAGATCATTTTTTTTTCAGCCAACTGAGCAGAGCTATCAGAGAGCACAAGCAGTAGAGCATCAGTCTTGCAGGAGATCCTGTCTTCCTGAGCATCCTTGTCCTAAAGGGCAGAAATCCCAGCGGCTCTTGTAGCATTGTGGGTGCCACGTACCTTGGGAAATGATTGAGGGTCCCCAGCCTCACTGGGATACTCAGGGTCTCATGTTTTTCTTTTTCCACTGTCAGCGTGGACACTGAGGACCTCTCCTGGGCAGTGACATCCTCTTGGTGCAGATTTTCTGTATGAACATCCTCAACGTGATGTTGGGTACCAGGAGCACCCAGGTGAGAGCTGCACCCCACGGTCAGCAAACACCTGAGCCATTTGCCCACCATCAGAGGCATTCCCCAGCAAAGGAGCCACCTTTGCAAGGACTTATTCCCCCAAGCATGGTGTCCAGATGCCATACATTGAAAAAACGGTGGTTATCTCAGAGCTCAGCCTCCTCTCCCTTCCCCTGTCTCACAAAACCACGCTGTGGAGATCCAGACAGCAGCAGGAAGAAGTTTAATTACCAAGTGAGCAGCTGTTGGGCGACAGTCGAGTGTGCTTCTGAGTGCCTGAGAAGGTGTAGGGGATGTCTGATGACAACGCTTAACCTTAGCAGGGGAAACATGTCCCCAGTCATAGCTGCTGGCTGATGTTCCCAAGGATGATGGTGACACCTGGGTCAGAGGTGACGGATGGTGGTGGGACAACCACCCCTCGATCGGGGATGCCTGGAGCCTGCCATGATGCTGTCTGAGGGAGGGAGGCCACAAGAGCACACCAAAACCTTGTTGTGACGGTGACAGTGCGTGCTTTTAAAAGCAGCCCTGCATATGGAAAGTGCTCGGCGGGCAGGGACAGGGTGCTCAGCATGCAGATGGCCAGCCTGGTGGGTTTTTTTGTTTGTTTGTGCTATTTCCAGTGGGTTTCTATGTGCGATGACAAGGAGTTCATTTGCAGTAGCAACAAGCAAGAGTCTAGCGCTTAATTTTGGAAAGAACTGACCCTGTGAAAAAGCAACCAGCTCGATGAATTGAACACCATGCAAACAAGAGACCTGTGTATGTTCAACAGCAAGACCAGTGAAGTCAGTGTGCCAGCAGTGCTGCTGGTGAGGGTGCTTATCCCAAGGCCACCACCACCAAGGCTGCTGCTTAGCCAAGGCAAAGGGCTTGCTTAGATTTACAGTGGGAGCACAAAGGAAACAGAGCTGTAAGGATTCCTTTTTTTTTTTTTTTCCTTGCTATTGAATTGCAATGGGCAGAGCTGCTGACACCAGCCTGCTCTGCCATGCTGTTTGCTGAAGGACACTTCAAAGTCTGCTCCCACGGTAAATTTGCTAGGACAGGGAATTCCCTGGTTTCCAGAGCCAGCTGGGGAAGGACAGCAGGGAAAAAGCAAAATAATTACTGTCTAATACTGTGGTTTGGGTTTATTTCTTGCTGCTGAAGGTGACCCAGACCCAAGGAAAGCAAATGGTGGAGGCAATTAGAGGAAGCCTGGCTTTGAAACAACTGTTTTTTTTTTTATAGCAACGGTGCTTGTAGATGCATTATTTGAGTAATTCTGCTCTTAGGGATGAAAAACCAAAATACTCATAACCGGGAAGCCCAGGGAAAGGTATAGGAGCTCCTGTTAAATGCTTTTCTGGAGGATCTGAAGCACATTTGGCATGCAGGTAGGCAAAGACGAACAGATGTCCAAGCAGAATAACCACGGTTGCTGCAGGCATGTGAGCACAGAATATAAGAGGAAAAAAAAAAAAAGACAAGACAAGCCTTTTATCAGTGTCCATTCCCTTCCAGATTTAAATGGTGCATTTGCAGGGTTAGTGACTGGACAAAGAAAGCCCACCTGGGTGAAAGGGAAACTTGTAGCACTTATCGGGGTGGCTTTTGTCTCCTCGGCACTCTGGTTGTTGCAGCTGGGACCGGCTGTGGCTCCGGCACCTCCATGCCCAAGGAGAGTTGGCTGGAGAGGCAGCCAGAGGGCTGCTGCCATTGCTCCCCTCATGGGCAACCTTGGAAATCCCCTCCTTGGGGTCTTGCAGGCAACAGATGGGCAGGCCTGGACTGAAGTTTTCACCAGCTGTAATGAAAACCCCACAGAGGGCCTGGTTATGTTCCTGGCGCTGGATTTGGCTTTGCTCCACTGGACAGCTCAGGGTCCTGCTGGTGTTTCCCGTCCTGCTGCTCATCCCTCCTGCAGGCACCACTGCTCCTGCTGTCCTCTCGAGGCTCAGCTTGAGGAAATAAGCTAAGATTCATTCCCTTCACCTTCCCTAGGCAGCAGCACGGGGGTTTTGCCCATTATTTTGTGGCAGCCGCCCCTGCCCTCCTCCCCCCATGGCTCGACAGGAGATGGGGCTTTTCTGTGCCACAGCAGTGCTGACAGGGAGCAAGGGGAGCTCTGCAGCCAACCTGAAAATGGGCTGCTGGAGGTATTGTCAGGAGTGTGGCAATCAAAGCCTACACCGAATATTTCCTCATTCAAATCAGTGCTCCAACATTGCTTTTATTTTCCAGCCCGATGCGTCACGGGGCTTTTGTTAGAGCCTTGCCATACCCAACGAGTACAAAGGCCTCTCCATGGACTTGATTTGCATGAACAGTTACTTGGTGTCCGTGGGATCTGTGCTGCGGAGAGGCGCTCCTCCTCCAGACCCACCCAGGTAATTGTTGGTTCCTGCGCACCCGCTGTGTGAGCGCACAAAAGCTGGGGTTGGTAGAGTATGGCACTTTTCTTCAGCAAAACTTTCCGGTGTAGAGCAAGTCTTTGACTCCGGGTCAGGTGCAATAAATCACAGCCCGAAGGACTTCAGCAGGATGTTTATAGTCGATGGACCAGCCTTGACAAGAAGTGTTATGACTGTAGCATGCTACAGGCCACTCAGAGCAAACACATCAGCCACCGCCGAGGACGCAAAGCTGTTTTGTGGCTCTCCCGAGACTTCGACAGGCAGGCGTTGGAAACGTGGTGATTTGATGACAAGCTTTGGGGCAGGCCAACAATATTTAATCCTCCAGTTCATCACTTCAAAGAGCAGGATATGATTCCTGTTGTAATCAGGATGGAAAGGCGTGTGGTCCGGACTAGCAGAGAAAAAGGTTGACTCATATTAAGTCCGACCCATTACCAAGTGTCAAGCGCTGCCTAAGATGGCTCAAGCTAATTCCAGAAGTCACCTGGTGGCAGCGGGTCACCAGCTCCCTCTACAGACAATCAGGACACAGCCGGACCCCTGCAGAACCGCTACGGCAGATGCATAACAAAGAGTCCCTTTAAACCGCCACCAAGGAGCAGAATTTTCCAACAATTATCCCCCTCGCTTTCCCAATAATTATCCCACTCCTTTGTCTGCCTCCGCAGAAGGCAGGAGAGGTCTGGCCCGCTCCCCTGTCCTGGGCTGGATGAAGAAATGGCAGCGATTGCTGTTGCATTCCCCAAGCCAGCTCCGAATGCCTCTTTTGTCTCCTTTCTGGGGAAACAAAGAGCTGTGCACGGAGCGGTGCGGGGAAAGGCGGGCGCCAACGGGCTGCAGGAAAAGTTCAGCGGCCGGGACGAGGGTGGCTGCTGGGGACCGACGTGGCCACGCCGCTGGAAACGTCCGCATGTCACCGCTGGAAACCTCTACATGTCACCCCGGTGGGACAGGAGCGAGGGCAAGCGCATCCACTTCCCCTTTGGCACCCCACCACTGCTGAGCACTGGCTCCAAGCAGGTGGGAAGAGGGGTGTCCGTGCTGAAATGGGTGAGAGGAAGGGGCTAGCGAGAGCAGCACAGTGCCGGGCCCCAGAAACTGCTGATTTTCCATCCTTGCCCCAGCACTGTCATTTAGCCTCTTTGTTTCAGCTTCTCCCCTCTGCAGGAGGAGGGATAATAGTATCTGGAGGAGCAAAGATGCTTGCTTCCTAAGGAGTCTCCTTCTTCAGGAAGCTCCGCCAGGCAGAGATGTTCTCGGCTCCAAGCCCCCTTTTTCACCTGTGATGCTGGGAACTTTTTGTCTGGGCAAACAGCATGATTTTTTTTTTTTTAATTTTTTTGTCCATTTGCCAGTAATATTACATTTTTACTTTGTACCTAATGAACATTTTGTTCTCTCTTTCTTCGATTTCTCAGTATTCATAGGTGAGAGAAATATGTTCCCCCTGTTCCTACCCGTACGAGGCAGATCCTTCCAAAGACAATCCAAATCGCAGGCAGGGGGCAGGGTATGTGTAAAAGTGGGCAAGCTGTTCGCTCCTCGCAATAATTAGAGAGTGTTTCGATGCCAAGGAAAAAGAAAAAAAGAGTTGCACCTGCCTGCAGCTCCCAGCCCCTCGGTGCCAGGGGTCTCTGCCCGCCTCTTCCCCCTGCTTCCCATTTAGGGCCATGCCAACCACCGAGGTGGTGCCAGGGGATCGGGGGAGAGGACACCAAGCTAAACCATCTGCCAGCTGGATATTCCCAACCTGGGAGAGAGCTGAACAAAAAGCCAGTGGCTTCCAAACCTGTAACAGGGTGGAACTGTTCCCTTCTGGGAATGCCGAGAGCTCCTAGAAAACTTTGCGGTTTCTCTACACCACGGCACGCATTTTGTCTTCCCCTTTACCTACAAGTCCTGATTGGAAAAGATGCCACTAGCACGTGGCCCCAGAAGCTGAAAAACCATAACCATCTCCTGGGCTGTCTCACTCTTTGCAACTTTGCTACTTCTCCCCAGCAATGTCTTTCAGCCAGGTCACAGCATCGTGTTGGCTGTCACCAGCACCCTGGCTGCACGCAGGGATGGGGTGTTCCTTGTAACAGGCTCCTGTGCTAAGAGTCAAGGGTGTACGATGAGCAGAGCTTGGGATGAAGGAGCTCAAACATAGGCTACTTCAGGGATTTGGGACATGCAATGGGGAAAAGATGTGGGTGGGAATGGAGAAAGGAGGAGAAAGGGTCGGTTTGTCCTACTTCGTGGTGACTTCTAAATATAGTCTCACCTTTGCTCTGGGTGTCCGTGTGTCCCAGCTGATGTGGTAGCTTATTTATAAAGAAAATAAATTGGTCTGGGACTAATACACATGTATCAGAGGGCACCAGATCATAGGAAGCCTCCTTCAGTCCCTGGGGCAGTGAGTGGGTCTGAGCCAGGGGCACAGGGATCTCCTCTCCTGCCCACGTTACCTCCCACACTTGCTGAAACGCCATATGAAAGAGGCTGCTCGATATTCCTGCAGAACTCATCTGACCCTGTTGCTGTCTCTGCCACTGAACTGTTTGGCAGTACTTCCTTGGAGAACTACAGCAACAAACTCAGATGCCAGGGCTTGGAGATAAGCAGCCAGCAAACATCCAATTTCCATAACACGTACAGAAAAGAGAGGAGGGGAAAAAAACAACAAAACCAAACCCAAAAAACACCTGGAAGTCTCTAATGAACCTGGGCGAAGAGCAGGACAAGTAACTAACACAACAGAATAGATTTTCAATAAGGGCACAGCAAGTTCTAGCAGGCAGATCTAGCAGATAGGCGAGGAGGGAGAAGAAAGAGCCAAAGCCGGAAAAGAGGATGGGAGGAAAGCGAGGGGATCGGAGCAGCCTGTCCGATGGGGAGGATGCTCCTGAAGCATTTCATTTCCTTTCTTATTGTATAGGCAGCATCAGCTCGTAGCAGAGCAATAATCTGCCCAGCCTGGTAACCTACAGCCTGGTGCTGGATGTTTCTGGACAGGGCTACTGACCTTTGAGCACTTCTAGCCCGTGGCACCCGGCATAACCCAACAATGAAACAACAACAAACATCACCGCGTTTCATTTACAGTTTTAGCTGAGTGCTAGGTGTTTGTTCTGAGCTACTCCAGCAGGAAATTCCACCCAGTCCTGAGCAGAAAGAAGGACCCCATGCCATTTTGGCACCACCAGTGCACCCCCTGTTCCTACAGCGATGTGACTTGTTTTCCCATGCTACTGCAGTGAGTTCCTCGGGTTAATGCAAGCCCTCCTCTCCGCTCTTCCTCCTCTCACTCCCTCATTTACCAAGCAGCCTTCCGAGATGGGGTTTATGGGGCGGGTAGGGCATTGCTCCTCTTCCCAGATTTAGGGTTCCTTAGTCCCTGCCACACAGGACGCCCCAGGTAGGAGCGGTACGCGATCCTAAAGCCTCCGACCCAACAGCCAAACAGCTTGAGCTCTCCCAGTGCTCTCCATCACCCCCCACCCATCCCAAATCTTGTCCCTGCTCCCTCTCTCCCTCCCCATGGACGGGTCCTCACCTTAGCTCCCTGCAGACCGGCCCCTGCCCACCGCCCCAGGGTGCAGGGTACCCGCTCCACCACGCCCACCCGGACCCACCGAGCCCCCCGGGATGCAGCTCGCCCCTCCATCCCCAGCCGAGCCGCAGCCCCCTCTCCCCAACCCCTCTCTGACACCCCGAAGCGGGCCGGCACCGCTCCGGCACCGCCACCGGGACCTGCACCCGGCTCAGCACCCCAACCCGGAGCGGGATGCCGTGCCTCTGGGGGACCGGCACCTGCTCCAGCACCCGACCCGGCTCGATATCTCCACGTCCCCAACGGGACCGGGACCGGCCCCATCTCCCCATCCCACCCGGTCCCGTCCCGTCCCACTGGGGGGGGGGTCCCGGGGGGTCCCTCCCGGGGCTGCCGCCGGCTGCGCGGTGCGCGGAGCGAGCTCCCTGCCCACTTGGGCGCTCGAGGAGCCGGCAGAGCAGGAGACAAAGAAAACTGTCCGGCCGCTCCCCGAGCCCCGCTCCTCCTCCTCCATCCTCCATCCTCCTCCTCCTCCATCCTCCGCGCCGCGGAGCGGGGGCTCCTTACCCGCTGCCCTCCTCCTCCTCGATCTCGGAGATGTCGGCGAAGATGAGGAAGCCGACCAGCAGCGTGAGCAAAGCCAGCGTCCAGCCCCGGCACGGCAGCGGCATGGCTCCGGGGGCCGAGCCGTGCCGAGCCGTGCCGAGCCGCTCCGCGGGGCGCTGAGCGCGGCTCCGCGTCCCGGCACCGCCGCCACCGCCCCCCGGCGGGGCCGCTCCGCCCCTCGGCGCCCGCCGAGCTCCCCCTCGCCCCGCCCGGTGCGGGGAGGGGAAGGGAAGGGAAAGGGAGAGAGGTGAAGGATGGGGACGAAGGGAGGAGGCTG
Organism: Aythya fuligula; assembly: GCF_009819795.1. Classification (NCBI taxonomy): domain Eukaryota; kingdom Metazoa; phylum Chordata; class Aves; order Anseriformes; family Anatidae; genus Aythya; species Aythya fuligula. Next base: position 15,415,389 of record NC_045569.1, on the reverse strand, counting down.
CTTCCCAAAGCCCCCCGCTGCTAAAGTTGGCCGGGGGGCGCTCGGGGAAGCGCCCCGCGGGGAGATGTCCCCCCTGTGGGGTCCCCACTGATGCCTTGCGGAGCACCTGGGAGCCCGGGGGTCTGCTCTAAATGAGGCTGGAGGGATGCTGGTGGACGCATCTGTTCCTAAAGAGGGGCTTTTGGGGTCGCAAAGCGCTGTGCACATAGAGGTGCTCGGTAACTAATCGCACCTACCCCTCTCACTATGTGATAACAATAAGTCTTTGTGTACCATAAACGGCACACCGGCCCTGCCGTGACTCCCAAAATCAGACAGGAGTTTGAACAGGCAGAATTAATTGTGGCAGAATTCACCGAGCAGAAACCTCTGGGTGCATCCCCGCCACGCTCCCATGGGCAGCCTGCGGTTTGGTACGGAGAGAAAAGGCTGCAGCTCCTCTCCAGAAAGGGAGACAAAAAGTGTGTGAAAGTGGCAGGTGGGAAGAAGGAAAAAACATCAGGCTGACCCAAAGAATGGCCAAAACCAGACCAAAAAGTCCCTTTCCCTGCACCCCTATTATATATCAGCCCAGCACCAGCTCAGGAGGAGAGGACGGTGGTGCTGAGGGCTTAAGCAGGGCCAGGCAGGAGCACCTCCGCAGCCAGCTGTAATTCCTGCAGCCCAGAAAGTTGCTGAGGACCAGGATATCTGGCGCTACACGCGCCGCCGAGCTGGAGAGGGACGCAGCAGATTTGTAATGCAGCAGATAGAAGAAGCACAGATGTGTTGCGAGAGAGGGAGAGAGAGAGAGATACTAATTGCTTACATATTTAAAACAGCATCTTTAGTCTGAATGGGAGGCACCATTAAGCAAAACAGAGCTATTAACTGGGGCCACTTGGAAAGCTGCCATTTTCCCTTTTGTGCATGGCTTTATGCATCAACACAGAAGTGCCACGCTTAGGGCACAGAAGGGCTGTCGGTCGTGTCCTGTGATTCCTCGCAGGGGTGCCGAGGTGCTTTGCAGTGGGGCAGAGCGTGTCCCTATACTCCTGGGTGCCTAACGTGGGTTTTGTGTGCACGCCCTCCGTGGAGGACTTTCCTCTTTATCTGGATTAAATGGGAGAAAGAGCCCATTGTGGGAGGTTTGCTTTCCTGGGTATTGGTGAAACTCTTGTAGGAAGGGGAGACAAGCATATCGCCGTCACATTTATAGGTAAAAAATACAACATAGGTGAGTCCGGTACAATTACACTGTAGCATAGATGGCAAACTTACAGGCTCATATGCAGATTTTCTAACAGAGCATATTCAGGCCCCTGGAGAGAAAGTGATTTTAGGTACTGTAAGTACCCCCATAATTTACCTTCTGCATACATCTGAGAAAACACTCATTTTCCTTCTGTTTTCTCCTTTCTGGACTCCTCTATCTCACCGTACTCTGGAGTGTCGTAGCAGTGTGACCTGCCTGAGGATGAGGAAGGTGACCTTGGTGGTGCTGGTGCTGCCATCAGGGCTTCCCGAGATGCAGCGGGGCAGAGCAGCAGTCCCCTGGGATCCGTGAGCACCACACCGCAGCTGGCATCCCAGCCCCACAAAGCCTCGAGGAGGCAGATGGAGATATCTGCTCCTGCATCTCTTTCAGCTCCGTCCCAGGTGGTGCCTCAGCCTTCCTTTGTCTGATCTTTCTGCTTCGGTTGCCAATCACGGTGGCGACGTGCAGGAACAGAAAGCCCGACGGAGGCTGAGCAGAAAGTGGGGGATCATTCTGGGAGTGGGTTTGCCTGGAAGAAACCCCTCACAGGAGGCAGGGATGTCCAATTTGCTGAGATGCTCCTTCTGCCGAGGAGTAGCTGGTGTTAAAAGACACGCTGGGATTTGACTCTGCTCCTGCATAAGTCGGTGGAAATGCTGCTATTAAGTGGAATGAAAAAGCCTCCTTGCAAGGTTTGCTGAGAATTAAGCTTGATGCCCTTCACTGGGGAGCTCCGCTGTAGGGGCTTGCACAAAGAGCTCTGTGAATCCTCTACTTGGTGTCATCTGTTGCTTTATTCCTATGAAAGATGTAGGTCAGAGAGAAAGGTCATTCTTCAGCTGCTCGGGCTTCAAACACAGGGACAAGACCCTTGGAGCGCAGCCGGGTTTTGAATGGAGAGGCAGCAAGCTATGGAGAAGAGTCAGGAAGAGTGCAGCTTGCTGAATCATGTTGTAATCAATTAACGAGGCTTTGTAACATCAAGTGCAACTCCATGGTGAAAACCTGGTGATTTTGGTGCATTTAGTTGCATTGCTGACGGCCAACTTCTGCTCAACCAGGAGCCTTACGGTAGGGATAGCAAGAAATGAGTGTATCAGGTATGGGCTGCAGGCGAGTACATTTTATTCTGCTTTTGCTCTGAGTCCATCCTTTAGAGCATTCCAGACAGAGTTGGCAGAGGAGGAGATAATGCATCCTAGCTTTATGCATTGCTCTTTATCCTGAAGAACTGCAAACTGCTTTGGAGCAATTGCCATAGTTCCTCAAGTATTAGTCATTCCCCACATTCAATCCACTGCAAATCCTCACATGATTCAACTTAAACAGGTGCATAAATGCTGCAGGATTGGGTCCATAAGCATCCGGAGCCTCAATTTTATGTCTCATTTGTAAGATGGGTTGCAGGAAGATGAGAGTAAACTGTCGAAAATAGACTGTTGTGGTAGAGTAATATGTTCTGAAACAGAATAAAAGGCTATTATATCTTCTAGTTTTTAATAATTTGAGGAAATAATTCTGTATCCTGAACACTTGCAGTAAATACAAAAAGGTGTATTGAAAAAAAATATCTTTGCATAACAGCAAGAGTAACTGCACCAGAACAATATTGCATTTTGCAGCTTTGAAGGGAGAAAAGAAAAGAAATGGCACTTTTACATTTTCTTTTGACCTTTCAGAAATACCAGGAATATGTAATAGCCATATTCACCAACAATAGCTCAGAGGATTCAGGGAATAAGAGTTAAACACCCAGGGACATTTACAAACAACTGACAGAGAGGTGATGAATTTAAGATGTGGATATGAAAGGCACGGATATGCAGAGAGTGCAAAAATAATACATATTTAACTTGTTTTTAATCCGTCACCAGGAAAGGTAGCGGCACCTGACCAAGAGAAGGGGGGCTGGAGAAGACGACACCACTGGCTCGTTCCCGTGCCATGACAGATGATGGGACCTGGAGCAGCGGGAGGTCTCGGGGGACCTTTCTCCTTCCCATTCGTGAGGCTGTAAAATGCACATAGCCTTTATCATAGCTGTCAGCCAAAGTGAACAAAGTTTACAGCCCATTTTATACAGCTAAACAGTGCTCTGACGGGATAAACAGGCATGATGGATGGGAGCCTGGACTAACCAGGGTCGTGACGTTTCATTGCCCCATTACTGGCAAGGAGACAGCCTCCAGGTACTTTCTCCAATGAAACCGTGGTTCCTCTGGTGATGGGCAGGCAGCTGTCAAGGGGTGCGGTGTCTTTTCATCCCCAATAGGGTCATCAGCATGAGGGAAGGATGCTGATGCTGTAGGTTCAATGCGCTCCACCTTCTTGCTGCATAGCCCATGGCAAGGGATTGGGGGTACCACTCCAACACAAAAAGTCCACAGCCCCTTTGCATGTTGATGGAGAAACACTGGTAATAACCAAGCAGCTTGCAGGCTTTATTTGCCCTTAGGTAAATCTTTTCCAGCCAGATCCCAAAGCAGCCAGGTCCAATACTAAAGTACATTCACTGCCCTCCTGCAGGAACAAGGAGTCTTATTAAAGGACTCCCAGATGCTGGAGAAATTAATGTGTCCTAGGCATGGGGATGTGAATATGGTTCACTTATAAGGCATAGCACTGAGACAGCCCTTGCTGAGACCTTGGGAGATGGCCTAATGTTGGTGAATCTGAATTTAGCCACATCAGAAGGGTCTGAGACTTTGTGGTCTGCTCCCTGCTGAATTGCCTCAAAAGGCATCCCCACTCCTCATCTCATAGGCTGAAAGGAAAAGCCCTTATTTTCCTTGGATGGAGCTAAAACCCTCATTGATTTTCTCTTCTCAGGGATTTTTGCCATCAGAAGGAGGAATCCAAGCCTGTCACAGTCTTTATTACCAAAGTGGTGTAGCAGCAACAAAAAAAGCTTTGGTGGTTCACAAGAAAGGGCGAAGAAAATTAAACTGTATTAATTTCAAGCTCTATTAGGATTTTAAGAAAGTTAAATCAATAGAAAAGGATGGACTCAATAGGGAACGTGACCTTATTTTCCCAGTGTCTGAAGGGGAAGTGCACACAATAGAGAGACAAAAATATGCATATCTGTAAAAGCAGATCAGCTTCTTTGATGTAGAAGGAGAGAAGTTAAAAAGCTTTCATAAGCTGGCATCATTTGACTGGCATTTAGGAGAACTGTCCAAAAAATAGCAAAGGAAAAAAAAAAAAAGCCATCCAAACAAAAAACCCCAAACAAACACCACCAACAAAGAAACCCAACCTCACCCATTAGTCCGTTCCATTTCTTCCTCTCCTGCAGTAAATCACAAAAAGGTGTGATCGTCCACGCAATATTTCATTAAATACAACTTACCATTGTCAGAACAAAATGTTTGATATGAAACAGAATGATCTTTCTTTCTTTTTGGTCAGATAAGCTGGTTTGGATTAATAAAAATGCCACATCACAATGATATTGACAATTTGCATGTGAAAAGCCTTCCACCTGGTAATGAAAACAATTTTTCAGTTTTGCCACCACTAGCTGTGAGAGATAAGGTCTGCTGTCCTCCCCCTCACATTAACCATGCACAAAAAATATGGAAAAGGTAGAAAATGTGTGACAATTGCAAATTGCCTCTTATCTGAACCTGATGCTCAGGTATTGATACTTCCAAATGCAGCCGCCCAGCTGGCACTCTGCTCCTCTTTTGCAGCCTGGCACCTCCAGTTTGGGAGGGCAGAGCTCAGTACGTGCCTGGGTGAAGTTTTTTGTACCCTCTTTGTGGCGTTTGGTGAAAAAACAACCCGTTTGCATCGCCCCTTTGTCTGCGGTTAGCGAACCGCTGGGTGGCAGTGCTGTGCGTGCACGTGTGCACATAAAGGATGGGGGGGAACACTATTTTTGGGGGGATGTCACAAACCTGAGCATGATTTGCTCATCTTTGATACTCTGAGGGTCACCGCGGTGCCCAAAAGAAGGCAGGAAAAGAAAGAGCCGGAAGATGCTTCAGCTCTGGAGATCGTTGATTATCGCTGCGTTTCCATCAATCTGTGCGAAAACCTACAGCCAGAAGGAGCGAAGGCACAAAGTTCAATCCCAGCGCCGGCACGCCGGGCTGATGCCAGCTGTCCCAGCCCTGCCTGCGAATTTGCATTTGCAACATTTGTCTTGCAGGGCCACCAGAGAAACAAAGCAGCCCCTTGCTGACAGCCCCGAAACAGAAAAGGCACGAGCTACCACTCCACCCCTGCCCTCCACACTTCGCCCATGTTCTTCCCACCCCGTAGAGAAGAAATGAACCCAGTGAGGCCATATTTTAAATGATTCAGAGTTTGCACACGTGCTCAGTTAAATATGAAGCATTCACAACTCTTGCATACGACTGGCAGTGATTTGAATCCAACAAAATATTCCCCTGAGATAATTCCGAATTGATAAGTATTTCTCACTTACGACGGTAGATTTTAAGTGTCTGATAAACAGATAGAGTCTTCGGATGCCAAATTCAGCCCCAATCTGGTTTTGAATTTTATCTTTTTATCTCAGTTCAAAGCTGCTAAGAAGTGGCATTGCTTTCAGGTCTCCCTCTGCAGAACACCTTCATCACTGTACTTCTGTCTGAATTTCCTGGCCCTTAAAGCACAGGTCAAATCTGAATCTAGTTTTGGCCTGCTTCGTGTTGGCAGGTTTGATTAATCTTGTCCTGTACTTGACAGAAACCCAATTACTTTCCACAACTGTGCCGCAGAGGTAAATCTACCTAGTTTGGATAAACAATTCTACACACGAGATGAAGAAATAAGCTGTGCACGGGCACAGTGCAGATCTGTGGGGGTGGTCTTGTAAGATTAATTTGAGATAACAGACTCTGTTCCCACCTGTGAGAAGCCAGAGTGAAAACGAAGGCTGGAGAAGATGATGTGAGAATAGATAAAGAAGGACGAGGAAGTCTTTATGACCTTCTTTTGTGGCCGTCCAAATAAAGACGACAACGGTGCTAACCTCTCAAAAGTTCATCACCCTGGTGATCAGCACACCTGAGAGAAAGTACAAAAGGTTATCTTGCTCTCCCCAACCTTCTTGCGGTCCTTGGGAAAATTTTGATCAAAAATGTTGATGCAAAACATGCAGATTACAACAGCAATTAAAACGCCCCAAAAAAAGAAGACGGAGGAAAAAAAAACCTGCATACACACATGGCCCTTTGCAAATGAGAACTTCTCTGCAAGGAACACATGGGATTTAACAATATGTTCCATTTAGCAAAAATGACAAAATCTTTAGGGATAACATGAAGAATGAACTTTTTCTTCTCTCTACTTCTTGCCACCACTAAAAACTGCTGTGCAAAAGGCTGTTAACGTGAAACCCATTTCAGGTCTAGAAAGGCACTTGATTTCTGTCTACAGGGATTGTCATTTCACTTCCCCCATCAATAATGAATGCTTTTTTCTCCTCTTTTGTACTAATATTTCTCATCCTTCATGTGCTTTGTGGTGTGAAGAGCTGCTGAGCGAATTGCCCAGGCTTCAGAATAAGGGCACTTTTCAAAGAGCAAAGCAGGGCAGAGGGTTTTCCCCTGAAGATCCCTAGCCACAAGCTGCAACAAGAGCACAGCCCCCAGTTAGCTCCCCCTGTGGGAGCAAGAACTGAAGTTCTTCACCAGGACTCACCTAAGAACTTGCCTTTTGGTGACCACAACCAAAGAAAAAATCATTTACATTTGATCTGAAAAGCTCTTTGTGCATTGCAAACACTGCCATCACCAATCATACTCCCTTTCTGGATCCTAAAGTGAAGTTTTTAATCCATGACTTTGGCTATGCATTACCACGTTCTTGGAAACCCCCATTTTTGCAAAGCCAAAACAAGCGTGTTCCTCGGGAAGGAAAAAACTTTAGTGCAACTTGTCCCTAAATGCAATTTTTGGTCTGATCTTAGATCATCAGTGTCCTCTGTGGTGAGGAATATTGGTGACTGATCTGCTGCTGGCTCCCACCTAGCACAGTGAGGTATCATCAGGAGGGGAGATAACAGGCAAAGCTCCTGGCGGGTTTATGTACTCTGTACTAATGTAGAAGGAGAGAGAGAGAAAGAGCCAGTGTGAGGGAGAGACACCACAGGCATGTAGCAGACTTCCTGACCCAGTGATTTATTTATGGCATTCCTAGAGGGGAGGAAGCCATGCAACGATCACGAGCCTGCACGCTGCTGTAAGTGGCATGCTTATGTATATTTAGCAAGCAAAAACATGAGACATGAAATCTACAGAGGATGCAAAAACGATTCTGATCCTTGTGAGGTTATAGAATGATTAGAGTCGGGGAATCAGAGACTGTTATTTGGAGGAGCAAGAAAGATTTCCCTTGCTTCCTTCTATAAATGAATTATTGTCTCTGCCAAGATTTGCCTTTTTTGCTGCCTTGAAAGCCAGGGTATTTCCTCGCCTAGCTCACCATGCTTTCCTTCTGGTCCATCCAGGCCATCCATGGAGCTCCGCAGGGAGCTTTGGATGCTGATAGCCACCGCAGGGCTGAGAGAGAACAGCCTCTTTTCGCACCGAGATCTCTGGGAGATAAATCTCGCCGCAAGCTGCTGTCTCCATGGTAGGTGAACAATGAAAGAAGCGTTGCAGAGAACAGGCCTCAGATACAGCTCAAAAAAGGACATAATCTATGTCAGCTGAAACCAGCAGCGACATCCATCGGCCTGATGAATACCCCCATTGGCAGATGGGAACATTTATGTAGTATGGGGTTGCATATAAGGGAAGTGCACAAAGAGGAGCCAAACGCACTGAAAAGCCTCATTCTGTGAGGTGCTGTGCATCTCCAGCTCCTGGCAGACCACAGCACTTTGCTGGAGCCACCTCAGTGGACATCACCCAAATTCCCCCCCCTTGCTGCAGGCTGGGCTGAGCCCAGGAGGGTGCAGTGAGCAGTGGGACCAGCAGCAGCACGACCCAAGGCTGCACCATGCCTTGGGGAGAGCACCCCTTGGGGAACAAGGGGTGTCCGGTAGCACAGCTCAGCCTGGGCACCTTGCAAAGCACTGAGCCCTCACTGAACCCATGGCCTCGCCTCAGGGTTCTTGCCTCTGCTGTCTAAACTGGAGCACATCAGAAACAAGATGTGAAACAAAAGCCAAGACCAACCCGTTTTGTTTCCAAATTCAGCCTCTGCTTCAGCTTTTGGGATTTCAGAAGTGGCAGAACCCACAAGGCTGAGGCTCCTGGGGACACGTGGATGACTTGGGGCACCAGCTCTCCCAGCTGCCTCTCCAGCTGGGTCTGATGACTGGAGGAAGGCTCAGGAACATCAGCCCTGACCTGGCCTGAGGAGCTGAAGTTAATGGACTTAATGCTCAGACTTGCATCCTGATCAGACTTGTCTGTTGTTCGTGGTGGGGAAAAAAATCTGCCTTTTATAGATGGGAATATAATGATCAATCAAGCTTTATCGCTCCAGTTTCCATTCTAGCAGCTTATAACCACATAATAAAAGCACATAATGAAAACATCATAAAAAGACACAGTAAAAATACATTCACCATGCAAGTATTGCCATCTTAGCACATCCCGGATAGAAATGCTGAAGAGTTCTTGAGGCTTCTGGTGTGCCCTCGTGACCCCCACAACACTACATCACACCCACCCCTTCCACTCGAGGAGTGCTGCCAATACCAACCACAATGGTTCTGGGAGATGCACGTAATTGTTTGGATTCAACAAACCGAGAAGACAAAAGGCCTCCAGACAAGTTTTGTCTTCACAAAGTTGGGTAGAAAATTCTGTGAGAACAGCCTCTTCAGCCTCTTTTGTTGCATTATAGCTCTTGTAGGAAGAGCTGCGTGAGATGGGTGTTGTATTAACACTTCTTCCCCACGCTTTAAGAGAAGGTTCATCTTCACAGGCACTCCTTGGCTTTACTTTGAAGGACACAAACAGCTTGCTTTGCCTCCCTGGCCTAGCTTCATTTCACTTTTTTTCCCAGCACTTTTTCTTATATCCTCTCCAAGAGAGCACAGTTTGCTCTCACTGGAGATGGATCAACACCTGAACCTGCTATAGCCCCTGGACTGGGGGATGGCTTTGCCCAGGGACCGAGGATGCTGGCCCATACTAACTCTGCTTGACACCGAAACGGGTTTTATTCACATCAGATGGCTTCCATGGTGTTGCACTGAGATACTTGGGAAACAGGAGCAGCGCTCATAGACTTATTTCTTCTCCTGCTTAGCAGTGACTCCTTTATGCGGGGAAGCTGCTTGGGTTAAAGCCCTGCCTAGCTGGCCCCCAAACCTGCCCACCAGTCTCTCACCGTGCTCTCCAAGTTTCTCATGCAATTATTGAAGTGAGCAGCTAAAACAGAAATTAATCATCAGTGCCTGCACTTTGTCCTTCACTTCAACAGCACTGAAATGGGCTTCTCACACTTTAATAAGCCCCTCCTGGATTCTACTTGCTTTCAAAGATTTTGTTTTGTGTTTTATTTATTTATTTATTTTTAAAAGCCAACATCGCAGTGACACTGAACTTAATGGCTCAGCCACAGGTTGAATTTTTGTTTTTATTTTTTTTTTTAAGCCACAGATGTTAGTAGTAACATCTAAGATGACTGCACCTGGTTATCTTGGAGATTAAAGGCAATATTGTTCCCAATTTTTTCCAACTGCCTATTTTGTGTCTTTGCAAGCACTTTGTACTCGCGTGGTTTTGCTTTTTTTTTTTTTTCCCTCCATTACTTCTCTCTCCTTTGTTTGCTTGACACTTTCATGCAGAGAAAGGGGAGAAACATAAACTAGGCAAATGTGATTTGATCACAGAGCTGGTGGGGGGCAGGCACAGGCAATCATGCTGCCTTGAACTCTCGGGTGTGCAATCAGCTGGAGCTCAGCTGCATGGAGTCCCCGGGAATTATGTAGCACAACGATGCTGATCCAGGGCCTGTTATTGAGTGATGCCTTTGCACAGACCCCAGAGCAGATGTAGTATGTAAATATCTCACCCCCAAAATCTGGAGGTTGGTTTACTGAACGAAACCTGTATGCTGGTTCAGCTGCAGAGCGGAAATTCCTGGCCCTGGCCCTTCAGTTTCTCTCCTAGAATATAAAACCCCTGTCAGAGGTATTTTCTGTGAGTTCCCAGCCTCTTCAGAGGTGCAGTAAATTAACCCAAATTCCCTTGATTTCCCTTAATCTTATGAAAAAGCAGGTTGCAAAGCAAAACTGTTGTCAGCAAATGCATTAGAGACCAAGGCGGCAAAGCTGACCCCCTTACACCAGCCCTCAATTAGGTCCCTGGGATTTTAACTGTTCCTTTATCTACTGAAAAGGAATGTTAAAAAGTTTAATTGGCATGTAATGAGATAACTATAACAAGTTAATTAGTTCTCAATTAAATTGCGTTTACCATACATTCTGAATGTGTTGTTAGCAATTAATGACACCTAATGAACTTGCAAGAGTGACTGAGTTTACAGTGATAAGGAAAATAATAGTAAAGCTCACACGTGGCTTCATAGCACCTTAGAAGCAACACACTGTTTCATAAGCCTGTGGTCAACCCACCATATCTCGTGCAACCACTAGAAGGGAAACAAGCAGTAAATTTATTCTGGCATGTAACAGGGTCTGGTAGGAAACAATTGGCTTTCATGACAGGCCTTGCTGGGAAAGAGAAGTCCCTGAGTGCTCCAGGAGAATTTCAAAGGAGAAGGGAAAGCAAAGTTGCACGATAAGGTCAATTGTTCAGTTTAGACTTATAAAAGCAGTGTTCAGATCATGACAAACGGTTGAGCCTGGTGGGATCAGATAGAGATCCTGCGGTGGATGAGGGAAAAGGGTTAAATTATTTCCCAAGATTCCCTAAGCAGTGAGTTTATAGAGAACAGTTTATCTTTGTGCTGTGAGTTAACCTCCTCTTAAGCTTTGCACCATTACAGTGCCACACTGAATAGGCATTAGAAGGGAAAAAAAAATCCTACAAACTAATTTACATTCTAATGAATTTTTAATTGAACCAAAATCTGTTGTTTCTGTTTAAAGATGCAGTGTTGACTTTGTGGTCTGTGCTGCTGAGAGCCAAGTGGGATCTTAATGTGATAAAAACAATGATAACGCTAAGCTTAATTAGGTCTGAAAGCGTGCCTGGTAAAGTGGCATGGAGTATGGGAATAAAAATGTCACCTCCTGCCTCTACCCCGAGCAGCCGGGCAGGCTGCAGCAAGACCAAAACCAGAGCCTTTACTGCTCCCTTGTGCAAAAATCAGCCGATGTGCCAGAGAAATATCTGGTCCCACGGGCAATAGGATCATCCGCAGTCAGTCCTGTAAGCTAAATTTCATCTTCTCCTGCTATTAGATCCAGCTGTAATGACAGACAGGACCTGCTGGGGTTTCTCTAATCACTTTTCTCTTTGTAATAGACCATACAGAAATGCCAAAGCCTGGGAACTGCAGTTTCCAAGGCCAGGACTTGGAGGCATCAGCTCTCATCCCCTTCTCCACTCACTGTCCATACATCTGAGCCTCCCTAGGGCTGGGAGACCAGAGAAAAGCCCTTACTCAGGGATTTCTGACCAGCTGCACTTGGATTTAACCAAAAATGCTCCCTAGTACCTAGGTACCCTCATTTGCTCCCTCTCTAGCATCCATGTAATTCTGTTCCGCACATTTTAAGGCATTCTGTTGTGTTTTTAATGTCTTGCACTGAGTGACTCACCAAGCTGTCAGTGACACACGTACCTAAGGAGCTCACCGAAATAAGAGCAGAACAGCTATTTTGACACTGGTTTCTTGCAGGTCCTCCCTCATCCTTCCTCTGGCTGCGTCTGCTCCTGGGAGGGTTGCTCTGTTCATAATATGCTTGGATTTTCATGCAATTAAACTGCGTTTTTACTATTTATTATGGTAATTTATATAGTATTATATAGTTGTTAATTTATTAGGTTATGATGGGTTTAGCTGCACAAGGAGCGTAAGCTGAATACACTCTTCACCTTCACAGAAAGCCTGATACTCTAACGAACCCAAATAAATCCACAGTGATCAAAAACAAGCTATGGCAGCAGGTTTCAAAACCTGTTAATATCACCACGCAAGCTTCATCTTCAATATCCTGCTGCTACCTACCAGGCCCTGCGTTTTGCAGCAATTTGCTCCACTATTGCTCTGTTACGACACTTGAATTTATATTGTGTATGAGTCACTAGCCTTCAATGCTCAACTTTGTCCTTTACATTATACATCACATTATTTTTGACTTTTAAAAGTAATGGTGCCCCCGACCAATTTATTTCATACCTCCTCCCCAGTGTCAGCGGGCAGTAATTTGGTTCCCTGTTAACATGGGCTGGAAACACATTCCTCCCTCAAGAGAGCAAGTTTGTCACTGCAAACACCCTTTGGCATAGAGTAGATAAAGCACAGACCTTCCAGCTGAGTTCTAGCTGCTGTTTTCTGGAGCTGGAGCAGCTGAACAGAGTGAGCTGCAGCTCTCCCTGTGTTGCCTTGGCTCTGGGGTCATTCCTGCCTGTCTCTTCTGGCTTTGCAGCAGCAGGAGGTACAAGAAGAGCCCTGACAGGTTCCAGGGTTGCAGTCCCAGAACTGGGAAGTTCAGATGTTAAAGAAACAGGGAAGATGCCACCAGGAGGTTTGGATGTCACTCATGACCACCAGGATGCTCAAAGCTGCATGTACGAAGAGAGGTGACTGAGCATGGGACTCGCCAGGCTTTTGCCTTGGCACAGGACATTGCGGTGGGGAGTTGGCAGCCTGCAGCAGGCCATTAGGACTGATTTGGGCAGGCAGGGTGCTGGGGTATGCCAGCTTTCCAAGAGCAGATCTTGAAGAGCTTAGTGTGCTTCCAGCACGTGGTGGTCTCTCAACTCCTTGCTTGATTTGCCCACTGAGCAGGAATGACACCAGGGCAGATCTCAAGGCCCAGGTGCAAATCCACTGTAGCAGGATGGGAAAAGCCCAGGAGTCAAACAAGCTGAAGAGAGAGGCCTCTTTGCATGTTTTTTTTTTTTTTTTTTCTTTTTTTCCTGCACCTGTGCAAGAGCTTGTCAAGTCCATAGGAACAAGGTAGTTTAAAATCCAGGAAACAGCTGCTAAATGGCAGAGGTGTCTTCGCACTTGTATGAAGATCATGACTGCACTGTATGAACTCAAGCTTCTGGAGATAGGCTCCAAACGTGGGTAAATGTCACTTCATTTTGCTTTGTTGAAAGGCCCTTTTGGAAAGAACGATGCAAAACCTGCCCTTCCTCACCTGCCTTTCTCCTCTCTCTTCCCTTGCTGCTGCTGCTGGGAGTTAAGCGTCAAGTCAATTGAGTGATTTTTCATTTTACTCTGACAGCTGGGGAGATTCGTGACCAGCTGGAGGTCCTGTGGCACCCAGTGATGGACCAGGCCGAGGCAGCACCGTCTCCCTCTCTAATGAGCCCAGCAGTGGGGCTAGCGGGTCCCAATGCCTGCTGCAGCAGAGGAGTCCCTCTGTGATAAAGGTCACCTCCGAGTTAGCTTAAGACATTTTCTCAGAGGTTTTTGTAGATGTATAGGCTTGTGGCTCTGAATTTAGCTTGATCTGGGTGATACAGGCTGTCAGAAAGCTTTCATTCTCGTGCTTTCAGAGGTATAGCAGCACTCAGTAAATCTGCTCAGATGTCAGACAAAATAAATGCCAAAGAGGCAAACCACTGCTATTTACTGATGAGGTCTCTCCTGTCACCCAGCTGTGCTGGCACCTTCAGCACCAGCCCTCGCTGCAGAGCCAAGGCAGAGGCTCTGGGTGTGCAGTGCAGGTGAGTTTTTCAGAGCAAATTCGGAGGCTGGTGACCCCTCAGACACACCTGGAGGGACATCAACCCCAGGCATCCCCCTGTGAGGGGGAGAGGGCAGGATGGAGTGCTGAGCAAGCTTTCCCTGAGCTTTCACAGGAAAGTGAGCACAGGCAGCATTTCCAACCCAGAGAAAGCTGGATCTCCATTCTCAAGCCCTGCTGGTCACAATTCAATCACACAATGCCTATTAGAAAGTTGCTTTTGCCATGGGCTTATATAAAAAGAAAGCTGGCTAATTGGCTTTTGGCCTATTTAGGTGCATGAGACCTAGTACTACAGAAAAGGCACTTTTGAAGGGAAGGGTCTCTGGGAGATTATTTCTTTCGATAGCTCTATGTAAAATTTCTCTACTTCTCCACCAGAGTTGAATCAAACCTACTGATGTCACATTGCAAGCTTTGCCCCTGCTTTTTCACCCGCTTCTGCTTCTGTTCCTCTCAGTCTGATAATGACTTCAAGCGACGAGAGCTCGGGCCTCCTCATAATGGGCCCACTCGTATCGCCAGGACTAATTTTGGATACTGGGATGAAAAATATTGTCAAGGTCCCATTTGACAAAGCGTCGTTAGTTCTGAGAGAGGGATGATTTTGTGATTCTATTCAGGGAAAATGAGGACAATGAAGGGGATTTAGTGCACAAGGGACCACATAGCACCTGTTCCACAGGCCACCAAACACCTTTCCATCTCTCCTTAGCTGATGTGATACCTGCAGAAGAAATAAACACAAAACACCCTGTGCTGCAGGAATGTCCTAAGTCAGCATCTCTGGGAGAGAAAGGTCCATGAAAAATGGGCTCACACAAAGGTGGCTGCAGAGGTTTTAAGATGTTGCCTCCTCCTCAGAGGGGCCAGCAGATGGCAACATGGACCTGAAGCTCAGTTGCACCCAAGCAGGCTCTGCCACCCTTCAAAACCACAGGCTGCCAGGCACAGACCTGTGCAGAAGAGGCTGAAATGAGAGCAGCTTTGGCAAACAGGCATCAAAAAGCCGGAGGCTGCAATTCCTTGAGCAATTGCAGGAGGAATTCATCTGCCAGCACTCAGTAACTGGGACATCCCATGAGTACGAGGCTGCATGCCCATTTCCAACAAGGCTTAGGTCAATCAAGATCATTTTGTTCCCCAGCCATAGAAAAGCAGTCTAAGTGGATTGACACAATTGACTCAATCAGAGTTCAAAAACTCTTTGGAGATTAGGGCTATGGTCTCCTTTGAAAATAGATAGTCCCTCGCACAGAGCCCTGACTTTGGTTAGGCCTACCGCAAATTAATAAGTGTAATAAATTATATAACGGATGGAAGAACTTAAGCAAAACACTCCTGCCCAAGAAGGCAGAAGTGATTTTTCAATAAAGCACTTTTCAGGTTTTCACCAGGCTTCAGCTGCTTTTTGAATAATGAAGTAGATAACAAATGAAATACATATGCTTAAACCACGATCCTAATTGAAACACATTATGGTTGAACAGGGCATGTTCTACACAGGCAGAGATCAGTGTGATAAAGCAAGGAACAAGATGGAATAGTGCTTCAGAAGTGTTTAAAAGCTCTTTCCATTTGGCAGGAGTGGCTCACATTTGCAAAACATTTATTCAAGTCTTAGTTGAAAATAAATCCTTGAATGTAGCTATGCTATTGAGAGGTTGCAAAGTGGCAGTGGCCTCTTTAATCATTGTCCCATTCAAGCCCTAATCAGCACAGCATATGCAGGAATGAGTGGTAGGAGCGAGAATTCACCTCCTCAGCAGGGTGAGGCTGCATGTGTCTCTTCTTTCTAATTAGAAGCTCTATTCAGATGTTAATCAGCAACACCATGATTAAGGAGGATTAAAGAGAACACTTGGACTTCATTTCACTGATGTGGCTAAAGAGGTTTTTCCTTTCTTGTAGCAAAAAAATGGAAGTCAGTTTGATTTCTGAGTCTTGTCTGGCTTCACCTCAGCAGCGAGGATGTCACCTGCTCCTCGATGCTGCAGTGATGGAGGGCAGATGCTTCACATCCAAGGCTTTCTGCCTTTTGTGAGCCTTCCGAGCCACTGGCCCTCGGTTTGCACTGCTGGTCTGCTGAAGTGGGGATGAACGACTCAGCCCCTGCAGCCAAGAGGAGCTTGGGAAATACTGAAGACAAAAATGGATTGAGAAAATAATAAATGAATCTGAGCTGCATATGAGAAGTCAATGAAGGAATATTCCTACAGCTGATAGGATCAGACCTAGCCTGGCAACTGGAAGGGACAAAACTGCTGGTGATGATGCAGGGATAACTTCAAGACAGACAGAATAAAGATGGACTACAGATCCTATGGGCACTTTGATATCTATAACTTCTCTGCTCTCCCTTATCCGAAGGGAAGGGTTGCTACTTCACTAGAGATGGCCTCCAACACCCTCTGCAAGGCACCTACACTACGTGCCATGTCCTGCTCGGCAGTGCCATGTCATTCCCTGTGCCTTCCTGTGCCCCACAATTAGAGGAAACAAAAAGCACTCTTGTGTTTCTTCTGAGAGATGAGCTCAGCTGGCATAAAATGAAACCATTTGTCTAATGGTCTAATATTTGGAAAAAATCCCTTCAAAGAGACTGTACTGGAACTGGCTAGCCCTCCAAATACATGAAATGATTTAATTGAAGGTGACAATTTAAATGGGATTTTTAATGGATAGTGACCTCATTGAAATCCGTATTTTACCATTACAAAAAAGTTAACAGCAGGTAAGTCCATTGTACATTTTCAGTTTTTTTTTTTTTTTTTTTTTTTTTTTTTAAAAAAAAGTTCTCCCAAATAGATGTAAATATAACCAAAATCCCAACATGCAAATATTCCTCTGTGAACTCCGGTGCCAGGGTGTATTCCCTTCATTTGCATCTTTTAAAAAAGAAAATAAAATCAAAGCAATCAGTTCGTTTCTGGTGGAGAATTTGGATGCAGCCCCCTGCATCAATGCATAATCCTCAGCTCAGTGCTCATTAAGCCGTGATGATTCACGACTGGCTCCTCCAGCTGAGACACAGGACGGGTTCAGCCCTGAGTTGCCCTCACTATCTGGAGGCATTTAGCTCTGGGGGGTGGCAGCACACAGATTGCTGTGGGTTTTTGGAGGCTGGCTCTGCTCTGCAAAGTTAAGTGTTGACTTCAGCTGAGTTTCTGACTGTACAAAACTAGCACAGGCAAGCAGGGATTCGGTCCTGCACCATATATTATATATGATTACTTGGGGCAAAAAAAACTACCAGTGTCTTTAATTCTTCTTGGTACTATGCAGGGGGAAAATAGTGGTGGCAATAATAGGCTGTGTGCTTGTGGAGTATTTCCAGTCTGGATTCATTTTAGAAAGGTTAGCACAGAGTTGTCAGGGACTTCTGAAAATTAGGGGTTTTCAAAGCATACAATTCCCATGTTGAGATGCTGCTGGCAGTCAATATCCAGGCTGAGTCTTCAAACATCAGCTGGGCCTTCAGCATACCTTTGTGTCATCCTAATAGACATTCACATCTCAGCCACCACCACTCAAAATAGCACCTTTCTGAACTGGAGTCCTGTTCTGTCTAACGGACAGAGACGGTAATCTCGGGATGTAGAGCTCTGCTGGGTTTGATGTATCCAGCAAGGATAACAATGATAGCGGAGCTCTGATGGAATAGATGGTTGTATGAGCTATACAAGTTCATGGGCTGCTAACCCATGGCGACATCCACATCGCCCCACTGTCACTGCTGCTGCTACCTGCACAAGGTAAATTGAGTGTGGCTGGATCTGCTGCTGATGTGACACTTAGACACTGGTGTAGCTGCATGGGAAAATCAGGGGCGGACATCCTGTGACCAAGCATGTCAGAGGGAGGTGACTGGAAACCAATCATTCGCCATTCTCATAGCAGAAAAATAAGAGATCATTAAATATGAGCAAAAGAACTTATCTTTGCTTAATTCTGCAACTTAAAGATTTAATTTAAACTGCAGAACACACTGCCACAGGATGACACGTAAGACAACAATATCCATGGTCAGAAAAAAAATCAAATGTTGTTAAAAAGAAAGATGTAAATATTGGCTAAAAAGTGTCTACACTATACTGCCTAAAGCTGGAAGGACACACCAGAGCAAACGCCTCCATACACTTTCTTTGTTCCTATACCAAAAGCTTTTGTTGCTGATCACTGTTGGAGACAGAAATCGGAGCACTGTGGGGTTTGGTTAGGCTGAGTACAACCATTCTTACATTCTTATGGAAGTGTTTTGCTCACGGGTTTCCTTTTCTAGGAAACTTCAGGATCTCTGGACAGCATTTTGACAGATTTTGGAAACTAACCAGATACACCAGTGTTTTAACTTTAATGAGGACCGTGCTGTTGGCTGATGGCCATTAATGGTGAGAGTCCCTCTGTAGCCTAGCAAATTACCATGACTCCTGAAGGCCACCTCCTACCACCCAACCAGTTCTGAGGACAGACACAGTCTCCTGTTAGCAAAGCCATCTGCTGTCAATGTGGCAGGATAGCTCTGTGCATTTCTCCTTGTACTCTGGGTCTCGGTTTCTCTGTCCTCAGGGCACACTAGCAGACTGAGAGGAGCCTGTCTCAGCCCCTCAGCTGCCCAGGTCTCCAACATTTTACTGCTGTCACTGTGGCCGTGCCCACTCAGCGTAATTCAGTGCTCTGCAGAGCTGCATCAGCCAGCTCGGAGTCAGGCAGCATCTGCACTGTTGGCACCCGAGCTGCACTCACACAGAACTGCTTTCAAGTCAACACATATTATTTCTCACCCACAGGGCTACTTTGGCATCTCTTGCACCTTTGCACCACAGAGACACACCTTTCCTTAATTTTAAGCACACAGTAATGAAGTCCCCTTGGTTGTTGCCAAAACCACGAAGACTAAAGGCTGCAAAGAACAGCCACTGCACCGGCACTGTCCTCAACAGCTTAGGAGAAACACTGGGAAGGATGAATTCCCTGCCATCCATGTCTTCCACCTAACCAAAATGGGGTTTTGCATCAGACCGCTTCTGCATGCCTGAGCGCTGGACAAGTTTCTCCAGCCATGAAAGTCCCTTGAAGTATTTAAGATGAAAAAAATCAAATCAGAGAGCTACAAACCACTGAGGTTTTGATCAGAGACCATTACACTTCCCACATACTTAGAAATACATTCATATCCTACTACTTACTTGCTTCCTTCTGCTAACAGTATCTCCAGAAGAGTCCTTCCAACCTCACCTACTTCTCAGCCTGCAAAGAAATAGAGATCATGATTGATGATCGCAGGCAGATGTGATGAAAGCATCCCAATCAGAGGCACAACACTGTTGCCTGAGTAATGGCTTTCCCACCCCCACAGGAGGCAGCACGCACGTGGTGCTGAGCTTGTTGTTCTGGTGGGCAGGATCCTGCTCCATCAGATGTACACAAACAGCCGCAAGTGCACTTTGCAACGCACGAAGAAAGCAAATAGATAAAGCTCAAAATACCTCCCTGCCCTTGTCTGTACTCCTGTTAACATCCTGGCATGAGTGTTAGTCTGTTGCAGTCATTTGTTTTAAGATTGTATTTGGCTTGACAGGGAGTCTAGACAGAAGTGTGCTCCGCTCATCTGACAAGCTCCCATTGCTCTTTCTTGCATTGGGGAAATCTTGGAGGAGCCGGTGCCTTGGAGGCAGAGCTCAGCCCTGCAGGGCTGGGGCTTTAGTGCAGAGCACCCCTGGCTGAATGTAACGGGTCTCTGGAAGCAGGGGAGGAAGGTGCTCTTCTTCATCTGGAGCAGGGTGGAGACATTTTAGGGTCCCTGACCACAAAACCCATTTCCAGATCGAGAGCACAAGGAGCAGTGGATAAGCTGCCAAGGCCAGAGTGATTGACTGATAGATAGATAGATGGATAGATAGACAGATAGACAGATAGATAGATAGATAGATAGATGGGTGGGTAGATAGACAGACAGATAGACAGCTTTTTAGGGCAGTAGGGTCAGAGGCTAGGACACTGCTTTATACACATCTCCATGTTTCATGCATATATCCATCTGTGTGAAAGAGGTCCCACCTCAGCCTGAGTCTGCACCCTGGTGGAACACAACCTGCATCCCTTCGCTGCTTGCAAAAGTCAGCAGGAACTGGGAGCAGCTGCGTTTTAGTGATGTATCCTCCAAGAAGCTGTAATTCTTCCCCCCAGGCTGTTCTTTGTCATTCAAAGACACCCCTCATAGTGCATCCTCTTTGTCACGTGCAGGTAACCTCTGTCCTAAAGCGGTCACCGTGTGCCTGCTTTCTTGTAATGCCAACCACTGCAACAGTCTGGATAGCCTCTGACCAGCCAACACAGACCCTTTTGGGGTCACCAGAGATCCCAACCCCACATTCTCCATGCTTCTCCACTTCAACTGCGGGTATTTCCCAGATGACACGTTTCTGTTGGGCTTCTCCCAGGGAGCTGGGAAGGCAGAGAGGGAGTGAAAGCAATGAGGGCTATTTTGGGACAGAAAGCTATGGGAGCCCTGGAAGAAAGGACAAGCACTCCATTGTCTTGTAATATCCAAAAATCTGCTTCCAAGGGCCAATATTGCTAGTTCAGACCCCTGGATGCTGCACGAGGTGGGGTGCCCCAGCCTGGTCCAGGCAGCCTGGCCCCTCTCACTGCAGCCCGCTCATCCCTCTGCCGGGCAGGGAGATCAAGATTTTTGGCTGCAGCTCTGAATGCTCCTCTGCCGATGAAATATTTATTATGACATGTTGCCTAGCAATGACCAGATTGCCCTGAACATGCAGGAGATAAAACATACTACGGGATGCGGGAACCAGGGAGAGACAGTGGAAGACAAAAATCAAAGGAAAAATAACTCCAGACGGTCACTGATTTTGCCGGGTTTGGAACAATTTGCTAGCAAGAGATGAAAAATAGATTTTGTTCAGTAAAGTGTTGGATTGGTCAGACTAATTTCACCAGCTAGGTAGCAGGCTTACATGGATAAAAGCAGACAGTCAGGAAGCACTTAGCAGTTATGTAGCAAAATGGGTTATTTTTGTCACTGCTTGGCGGTGTGTGTCCGGACAGCACGGTGCTGTGCTGGTGTCTTCCTGCTCGTTGTCAACGTGCCAGAGCTAATTAAAGCGAGCTGGGCCTATCCACGGAGTGGGATTTACTGAAACAAACTAATCAGGAAGGCAAAAATAGCTGTGGATTTCTGCTGTTCGGAGGGAATTTGTCGGCTTGGGAAGAGGATGGCGGGGAGAGCCGACATCAGATGTCTGTTTCACCATCTGATGCTTCTCATTCATCCCGCTGTATACTCAGAGTGCTTTCAGGGTTGTTTTTGTTTTGTTTTTCACCTCCCAGATTTAATCCCGTTTCCAACAAGCTGAATAGCCAACAGGTGAGAGAGGTAGCATTTCTGAAAAACAACCGCTTTAGAAAAGCTGTCGGCGCATTTGCCTTTTGATGGAACTCAGCACAAAAGGGAGGGAAAAAGGGAAAGAGAGAAGTCCTTTTTCTGTGAAAAGAGATCATCCCGTGACTTCATTCACCGTGTTTGTTTGCTGGAGCCTTTGCAGAGGCCAGCCGTTAATAGATGGGCTGCATGAGCCTTCTCATTCAATTTATCACCAGGCTTGCACAAAACGATTCTGCTGCTTTCGCGGGGGCATAGTCAATCTAACTATCTCACACGTCGGGAAAAGCCCTGATTGCTTTAGCATCCATTGCCTGACAGCTTTTATTCCTAGAATAGCCCTGCGGGGAAGGGATTAATGCTCCATTTTACAGATTCACGGAGTAGTGCTTAAAACCAGGAGGAACTTTGGATCGTCAAGCCGAATGCAGCTCAGGACATCTCATTGGCTACCCCTGGATGCCACCCAGTTCTTTGTAAGTGCCTGATGTCCTCATGGTGTCCCCGTGGCAAAACTGTGTTGTGGTCCTGCCACCAGGATGTGGAAAACCCCTGGAGAGCTTGGTCTTGGGAATCTATGTAGTCTCAAATCTACACATCTCCAGGTTCAGCTCCAAGAGAATGAAGCCCTGGTCCTCAAAAGCAAGAGGACGCCTTCTTTCACTTTAGGATTTAGTGGGCTTTACACACCTAAAATTTTTAAGGACATGAATCCTGTTTTAAGGGATCCTAAAGAATCAAACCAGAGCTCCCCAGTCCGAGATGCAACACTGAACGCTCCTTGCCCACCATGATGAGGAGCTCCTCAGAGGTCTTATTTCAAAAGTTCTCCCAGTTCTAAAGGATTCAGTCAACCCAGGGCTGTTTAAAATAGCCACTTTTTTATTTTTATTTATTTTTATTTTTTTTCTCCCTTCTTTCTTTTATTTATTTATTTTTTTGCAAACCAGTGAAGAAGGTATAATTTCAAAGTAATCCCCAAAGGCTGTTGTGGAGTCCGAGACGTGGTTAGTTAAAACCCTGTCCTAGGAAAATGTTGGTAATCAGGAGAGAGAGCATGGAAGGGGATTGAAAAATATTCTGGTCTGGAGGGTGTGATTTATGGTGACAGGTGAAGTAGAGCTTCCTATGTAGGGTAAGTGATGGCTAAATGGGAAGGTGCTAATGGCAAATCTATTTGAAAAAAAGGTATGAAATATCAAGGACAAAGACGGAGTGCCTCAGGTGGGTGCATGGCAGCGTGCTGGGCCCACTGGCATAACGACCTGTGCAGCAGTGAGGTTATGGGGAGCTGAGGAACGGTCTCCATACAGATCAGAGGAGCTAGAGTTAAGAATTTAAGTGAGAATTTAACAGTTAGGCTGGGAAGAAAACAAACAAGACAACCAAAGCAGACAAAAAAACAGGTGTATGGAAGGGAGTTTCCTGGCCAGCTCAGGAGCAGGGCTGTGGGGTAGCACCAGAGTCCCCTTTCCCTCCCCAGGTTTCACCGTGCCCATGGACTCTGGTCCTAGCAAGCTCCTTCAAGCATTTTGTCCCCAGCCTGAATTTCTGCACCGCTCTCGCTTTTTCAGCTTCGTCATTTTGACAGGCCAATTCTCTGACATTTTCCCCTCTGCTGGCTCTGCAAGCAGAGCCGACATGCATTACTTGAGCTCCCAGTACTGTCCTTCCCTGGGCACCAGCCGTGGCTGCACCAACGCCTGCCAACCTTGCAGCTTTTTCCCCCAGTTTTTTATTTCACAGCAGATGTTTGGCTGGGCCCCTTGGGGCTGTTCATTCAGCTTATTGCACGGTGGAGAGAAATCGCTGTTTCTCCAGGGTGGGTGATGGCTGCGGAGCCCTAGGAAGCTATCGGGGTGTTTGTGCCATCCTCCTGCAGGTGTTTCGGGGACAAGGTTACCTCGTCCCCTCCTGACTCTCACCCAGAGTCAGCATGGGGGAACTAATTGCCTGCCTTTAATAGATAAACCAAGGGCTGTTTAACCTTTGATGACTGAGTGGATCTGGGAAATGAATCGACCAGTCTTTAACGCAAGGAATTATATGGGCAAAAGAGGCAGAGTGGTATGGCAGATCTATTCAGCTGCTAGGACTGAGGCAAAAGAGACCAGGACATGCCCCTCTCTCCCACACCCAAATAAAAGGCTGCCCATCAGAATAGGAGGGCAGGGATGGGGTGATGAGATACAGCACACCTGTGTCAGGAGCCAGACCCATCAATTACCACGGCAGGACTGTCACTGGGGAGATGCCTCCCTCGGCACAGAATCCGATGATGCTGCGTTGAGACCGTGCCCTGCAGATTTCAGAGGCCCTCTTGTCCCACCCGATGCTATCGCTGTTAGTAGCAGCTCAAAGAGAGAGGTGCAGGGAGAGGAGGAAGCACCAGCTCCCCTGGGCTCAGTGCCTAGCATTTCCAGCGATTTGCTGGATGCCCTTGGAAAAGCCAATTACGGTTTTGCTGCCTTGGATTTCTCAGTTGTACAATCCAGAGCTGTTCGCAAGCGTAATTAACCCATAATCTGACCACAGTTTCAGGCTTGTGGTTTGTAAGAGGATGGCGTGATTATTTCAGAAATCATGTATTGAAAGTATTAATAGATTTTTAAGACCTGGAGCAATGACTGTGCTAATTTATTTATACAGCATTTGTTAACCAGATCGCAGAACCTCTTCCGGCAGTATCTACACTGCAGGCACGCCTGTAAGTCCCCTCTGTGCTATAGCAAGCCCTCCAAAAAGATGTTAAGTTTTGATTTAAAGGTCCCAGGTGACAGAGACTTCATCACATCTGTAGGTCAGCTGTTGGAAGGCTGATTTCCCTGCATTGCTGAAGTATGCCGTATTGCTAGGCTGAGCGTATCCAGGATCCGTTCCCACTGCGAGAAGATTAAAGAGCCGTAAATGTGAGCAATCTCTAACCCAAGTAGGAAGCTGCAGACTGTGACTGAGTGAGCTCTTTGCATGCTTGTGGATAAACTGAATAGATTAGGGTTTAAGCCTCTAGGAATAAAGCAGATTTTTGAGATCTTAAATAATTCCTGGAACTCTCCTCTGAAGCCTTTCTGATTTTTCCAAACTCTCTTTGAGCTTTAGGTGTCAAAACTGAAGAAAGTATCAAATGCAATCTCAATGATAATAAATTTAGATGTAGCAGCTCTACACTACTACAATTTCCTTCCTTACTCATTCGTGGCTCATATTTGTATTTGTAGCTACAGATTTGTGCCGGCAGTCTGTTTGGTTGTCTACCATGACGCCCTATTTCTGTTCCAACAGTTTCTCAGCACTCTCAGAATACCTATTTACAATGTGATCAATGTTTAGACATAAGGGCAGGATGAGTAGCTGATATTTTGATCTAGAATAACCTAACGAGAGCCCAGTAGTCAGTCTGTGCCTGAGAGGTGGAGTCAAATTCACAGCTGGAGTTTTTCAGCCCAGACAAGCACAGCCTGGACGGGGAGCAGCATTAACCTGCAAGGTGGGCTGTGCTGCCCGAGCACATCAAACCTGGCATAAGCTGATGAAATGCACTTTTCTAGGAAAAAGGTCTGTGGGAAGGGAGGGGGGCTTGACAGGCAGGAAAAGGGGATTTCTCTAAACAGAAGGAAAGTTGCGGCAAGAAGCAAAAAAGCCAGGACCTGCTTTACTAAAAAATGGAGGAAAAAGACATAAGGGAGCAGTAAGGAAGCCTGCAGAGAAACCTGGAGGTGGAAACTCTTTGTTTACCTGAATTAAAACCAAGGTTGGTTAATCCCAATTAATTAATTGAAGTTAAGAACCTAATTTTCTTGCCACATGGAGATATTCTGCTAAGTGGAATGAAAAGGGAGATGATTGGTGAACAAAGACAGTGTGCAGGAGAAAAGTGAGATAACATGCACTGAACATGAGGTGTCAGAGGGATGTATTGGAGGTTATCCCAAAGATGCAACAGAGTGTTCACTGTACAGAGGAATAATGAGAAAACCCAAGAAAGTAGAGATGGGAATTCTCCCAAGTGAGTGATGACCAAAAAACACAAGAGTTGCCGGAACTGTGAAACCAGTGGAAAGGGAAGTTGAAGAAAACAGGGACAAAATCAGGTGTGCCAACAGCAAGTGGCAGGGGAACCTGCGGGCAGAGAGGGCAAATGGTTTGCAAAAGTGAAAGAAAAGAGAAAGTTCCCCTGCAAAATCTAGTACTGAAGAACTGTGATTAATTGCCTCATGAAATGTTTTGGCCTCTGGGGAAGTCCCTGAGAAGCTTCATGGAGCTTCCAGCTGCTGCGGTCTGGTAGATAAATGTCATCTTCTTGGAGGCTTTGTGCTGCTGTGTGGAGCTGGACCCCAGGACCAGGCAGCGGCGTGATTTACCATGCTAACATTAATGCTATCAAGTGATGGGCCTCTGGTTATTGGGGTGTATGGTGGAGCGTATTTTACTGATAATGAATGTAGCATTTGCCTTGAGATGTCCATCAACAAGGCACCTGCCCTATTTGCTATTGATTTATCCATTCATTATCATGCTGTATGATTAGAAAACCCACATCGTCACGGCCACTGCAGCAATGGCAGCAGGGCTCTTACAAAATCCATCCTGCACAGCAAAACTCTTGATCTGAGACAGACCTCTGCGTCTCAGAGTGACTTCACATCTCTGCTGGGAGGTGAAGGGGCCACTGTGCATCACTTCTCATTGCCACAGACAAGGGCCTGACGTTTGCTTTTGCTTCTCCTGTTGTCTGCTGCTGAATGGGAAAAGAACGCCTCTCGCTCCCTGCTTTCTACATCAATTCAGCGATGGAGAACAAAGCTTCCCCTAAGTGAAAGTGCAAGCTTAGCTATATGATTGGTTACGAGGCATGTTTGCAGCCTACAGAGACACTCGGGAGCACAGCGATTGGCTTTGCTTAATAGTGGTGACAAAAGCTCCTCATCCTGCCCAACAGCACTAAAACCTCCCAGCACAAAGGGCCGGGTGCTGGTGGGGCTGGCGGCTTCTCCCCACGATGCCTGGCTTCTGTTGCACTGTGTTTACAAGGCAAGCAGGTTTTATGCTGCTTTGGGCTCAGTAGGATCGTGCCAGTATAACAAAACCTCCTCTCCTTTTCCTGGGAGGAGGTGAAATGCTTGAGCGGAAAGATTAACTCTGACACGACTCTGAAGCTGCTCCCGGGGGCAGGATGACCTGCCTGGAGAGCCAGGGCTTTGGCAGGGGTCAAGAGCTGGCTCCAAAGCTCATGGCTTTTTGTTTGGTTTTGTTTAAAAAACAGGAGCAGGAGCAGGCAGCCCCCAGAGCACAGTTCCTCTCCCATCACGTTATTCACCACGGTTCAGCCGCAGCTCTACAGAACATCTCCCCGAGTCTTTCTTCCTGCACAAAAGCACCCAATTAGATTTCAGAATGGAAATTTATCAATTACATAACTTTTCTACAGAGAAAATTGCTGCCTACATGCCATATCTTTTCAGGAGGAGATGTCCATTAGAGCTAATTGTGCTGGTGGCTTTGGTAATGGAGACACCGGTTGGGCTGGAGCTGGACAGGCAGACTTAATCCTATTTGCACTTATGCTACTGAACAGATAGTGGATGTCAATTACTCTAGTTACTAATTTTCTGGACTGTGTTGTAACCCATTATCCAGAGGTGAAAAGTTTTGTACCCCATTATCATGTCCCTCACATCAGCTAATGACGCCAAAAATAAACTACGTGTTTGAAGATGTTGAAATTAATAGTAATTTCTCCGTGCTTTGTGATATCCCTGTTTTTGGTACATGTTCTCCAAAGCCTCAGTATTTTAACTGCAGAAAATATTAAGCTGGGAAAGCTATTTATTGATTATACGTGGTATATGGGGAGTGCTTTTTTGGCATTAGTCCATCTCATGTCCACTTGGATTTTCAGGAGAGACTGAGTGGCTCTGACAGGAGTAGAAGAGGGCAAGCACATTGAAAAAAATGTAATTGGAGTAAATGAACTTTCCAAGACTCAAAGTGGACTGTAAGGAGAACTCTGAAGTCTGGAGGAGCTTCCCATTCCCCCAGAATAACTTAGTCCAAGAAAAAGACTGTAGTCATGCTGCTAGGGGTGGGTGCCCAAGCAGGACACCGGGCTTGTTGGAGCCCTTCCCTAAAGAATCCTTCCACCCATTATATTGGCCATCTACCCCAAATTTCCATTTCTCTATGGAAAGATATGTTTTCCATTGACAAATCCAATCTCATAATTTGTGTTTGGGACAGAAAACATTGGTTTACTATCAAATAATAAAAAAATTCCCAACTTTCCATTTTCTCATCCATCTTCCATTTGTCTGTGCTCATCCATCTTAAAGTATAATAGGGATTTTGTGGTGCCTTTTTTTTTTTTTTTTTTTTTTTTGAATCTGAATAGATGCGCTGAGCCTTCAGAATAATTTTTATGACAGGCAGACAGGTGAAAGGGAGAAATCACAGACATTTGAATAAATGTCATATAAAACACAAGAACCAATCTGAAAGTTCACAGGATGCTGAAACAGATGGTTTTCTGAGAGGTAATCTATTTTCTGAATTTGGTGTTGCAGCAGGCACATAAACATATCCTAAGGAGAAGACTCCCTGTCTTTTGATAAAAGGCACCTACCCTCTATGCAGCCTGTACCTGAACAAGGAAGAAAAGAGAGAAAACTGGGGAAAAAAAAATAATCAGGTTGCATTTTGCAAGTCTTTGTTGGAAAAGGGATGCGGAAAGGGTGAATACTCCTAATTATTATCTGAGAAGCATTCATAGATACTAGCTTTGGGGAAGCCTGTGGCAGGTTAAGAGAGCACATCAGCGCGTGCACACAAATGAAGAGGTACCTGCTCGAAGCAAAACAATGCATAAAACATCCTGCTTATGCAAATGTATGATGATGACATTGCCAGGCACTGATTAGGAAATAAATCTGATTTGCTTATGGCTCCCTTTTATCAACAACGTACTGTTCTTTAAGGCAACCACGGCTCATTCCTCATATTTGGCTGGCCCCTGGGGTTAGGTCTGGAGCTCGGAGACTGGCAGGGGAGGAAGGCTCCTGCTCTGACGGTGCCCTGCAGACACCTCCAGACACAGCTGATGAGCAGGTGGGTGGTTTTAGTGCTTGCCACAGGTGAGAACATCTCCTTAAGCATCCCATAAGCTGTCTTGCTCCTGCTCCTAAGGATGCCATGGTATACATTAATTCTTCTCCAGCCTTGCCACGTGAAGGAGAATCTGCTCATGCAGCAGAAGGAAACGAACTGAAATAACTTGCAGAGTAGGCTGGTTGGAAGTTCCCTTCTGGCTGTGTTTACATAGGATTAAACCTTCCACTCCACACTGCAGGGGCAGAGACATTAGGAAATGGCAGGAATCTCCACCTGTATCAGCTGATGT
Organism: Aythya fuligula; assembly: GCF_009819795.1. Taxonomy (NCBI): domain Eukaryota; kingdom Metazoa; phylum Chordata; class Aves; order Anseriformes; family Anatidae; genus Aythya; species Aythya fuligula. The sequence continues at coordinate 15,386,552 of NC_045569.1, read as the reverse complement.
GGTCCCTGATACCAAAAAGCATCACAGCCCTCCTTTGATAGCGTTCATTGCTGGGAAGATTTTTCTGATAAACAGTGGCCATTAGCACATCCCGCAAGTGCCTATTCTAAGCCCATCTCATCTTGGCATTCATGACCTGTGGAGACTGGTTGCTAGCTGCTAGCTCTACAAATTGGCAACAGATCACATTAGCAGATGGCCTTAAGTACATGCGTGCCAGGCCTCATTATGTGTCTTTTTTTTCCTTCTTTCTTTTTTTTTTTTTTAGAGCCATGTGTGGACTCTGTCCAACTATGTGGCAACACCTCCCATGCCTGGGATGCTGCTGATACACCTTTGTTGTTCAAGAAAAGGGCTGCCTCCATTTGCAATGCTTTCTGAAGTCCTCACCCTCAGAAGGCACAGAGCATCTGCCTGCTTTGAGGAAACAGCTGTGCGTTCATTTCGGATAGCTTGGAGTAGGCTGCTGGCAGCCTATGCAAAATGAAGCTACCAGCATCCAGCCATTTCTCAGCAGACTCCCCATCTCCGTAGATTTTCCCCAACCTCAAACACTTCTTCAGCTGATATTTCCATGACAGCCACAGCACAGGCAAAACAGGACATGGAAGGAGGGGTATTTTCTGGCAAAAGGCACCTGGCTGCAGACAAAGCCTGCAGAGAGGATGAACGAAGCCTGGTGTATTTGCTGCTCGGGATGCCTCGCTCCTGCTGCCACGCCAGGCTGCAGGGGCATGCAGGGAAGCTCTTCCAGGTTGCAGCATTGGCACCACAGCACCTACAGCTCTGCTGGATGCTGGTTTTGAGACTCTCAGCTTGGTTTTTGCCCACCTTCAGGTCTGTGTTATTCACCTGATGCCTTCGCCCTTCATCTTCTCAAAGATTTCCATGACTCCGCCGCCTCCCCACTTGTGCCAATCTCAATTTTTTTTTCCCTAAGAGAAATATATGTCATGTACTGATCTGCCAGTCACTCCTTCATGGATACTGAATCTATTAAAAAGAAAAACCTGATTTTAAATGACATGTCATACTAAACTGTCTCATTACCTCTGAAGCGAGATGAAACGCATTCTCTCCCCATATGATTTTTTTACCCTGTGTCTCCGTATTATTCCTCATTCACGGGAAGGGTGTTTAGCCCAGAAGATTATAGACTGGTCATAACCAAAGAAAGGGAGAGAAAGATTTACTCCAATCATGTCGGAGGGACCTCAGCGAGTATTAACAGATGAAGTATACACAGATCACAGCACCCCCTCAGTGCCTGCCTGTGAATTTATCCTGCTTGATAAATGGGAGCAGTTTATGGAACAGGCAGAAATTGATACGGAAGAGGTTTCTATCTGGAATGCACTGTATAAATTACGGGATGCTTATCTGTGAGTAATTCTCTTGCATATGCTAACTGCCCAGACACTTACAGCCTATGGCAAAGACATTAGATAACCTTCAATTCACAATTGCCGGGGGCAATCTTCATGCTAAATAAATAGTTCATCTTTTTTGGACTCAAATGATATATCTGTTTGCAAGCACCACAAATACTGCTCTAGAAATGGATACTTAAGGCACATATATATATATTTTTAAGCTGTCCTTTTTTTTTTTTCCTGTGCCTGCAATTTGTGGCTGTACTTTATGTAATTTAGCAGCCTGCTACTCCTGCCTCGTCTATTTTATCTATCAGGTTTCTAATGTGCTATCTAGGTGCCTGTCAGGTAGATGGACAGTTAAAGGCATGATATTTTTTGTCTTGCTCTTTCTTGCTACGCCTGTCCCACTGAGGGCACACGATACCCTTGTTCATGTATTTGCCTGTTAGGCAACTTTGCCCACGGTTCTTTGCTGCCACAGACCTATGTGCTGATCTGAAAAGGAAACATTTTTTTTTTCTACTGAGCTCTGCAGGCTTGAGATCAGAATTCAGCTGAGCAAAAAGTGAGGCCAGGATGCAGGCACGATGAAAAAATCAAGCACTCAGTATATAAAGAAAAGAGCATTTCCCGGTGCTCAGACAGGTGAATGACAAATATCTTCCTCTTTTGACATAACTCCCCACCCCCCAGCTTAATGCAGACATTGCATAGTGTTTGTTTGGCATAAGCTGGGTTTATAGCTCTATTTTCTAGAAATAAAATCACTGTCTGCCTGAAAGCCAAAAGCATTTTTTTTCCCCTTTCCAAAGGAATTGCATTGGCACTCACAGCCCATCTCAGAGGCTGGTGCCAACCGAGTGCAAATGAACCAGGAGGAAATTCAACGCACGGAGAGAAACCTCAGGCTCCAGGCAACTTACAGCAGCAGATCAAGACCAGCTGGTCTGACACCACTACTTCTCCAGCCATCAAGCCCCAAGCCAGGGATGCCTGTCCCATCATCACCCAGCTCCTGAGACACTGCCCAACAGTATGCTTTGCTCTAACTTCTGCTGCCTAACAAGAGGTGCTGATAACTTTCAAGGGAAATTGCACTTATCAGTGGAGCTGGGCTCTGTTTGCTCGCAGGGTTTGTATTTCTCAGCCCTGGAAGAGGTGCTGATCCCACGTCTCATTCTTGGCATTGCCAGCATCCTGGCAGAAAGCTGCACATGACTCTGCCCGCAGGGAAATACTCCATTAATCAAGTGCTGACAGACCTCCTCACTACTTTTTCTCCATGGTGGTCACACATGCCATTTTTTCTCTGAAAAGCTGTTCTCTGCATTTCGGCACGGCACAGATGCATCATCACAGAAGCCTCAGGGGCAGCAGAGGGGCTGGATCTCAGCCTGTATCTTTTGGGAAAGAAGCAGTGCATCCCACCAGGATCTCATACGGATGCAGGCAGAGAGCTCGTCTTCCGAGGAAAACTGGGATGGAGTCACCGCTGCACACCTGCGATTTCAACTGGACAAACCCTTTTCTGTGTGCATTCGTCAGTGATTTCACAACTTTCTTTAGATGCATGGGTCCAACCTACTCAAAAAGAAACTGGGAGCAAGTTTCGGTCTCTGTCTCAGCAGAGCCACGCACACTTCTGTCTCAAAGGAAAGAGCATCTAGATGCTATTTCTGCCTCCTCATGGCTTGTTGCAAAAAGGGCTCCCCCACTACCTTTCCCAGAGGGCAGAAGAGTTGCCTTCAGTTCTAAATTTAGCTTTAATGAGCGCAAAATGAATGAGGTAGCAGGGGAACTTAATCTGGTTAACAGAGCAGCAGCAGAAAGAGCAAGATGTTTGCGTGCAGTGATGGATCCTGATTTCCCATGCTGAATCCACAGGAGCATCAAAAGGACTCAAGTCTGCTGAATCCTGAGTGGTTTTGTGGATATGTGGTTGGGTACGAAGCAGGCAGGGAGTCCTCACTGCCAGTGATGACAGCAGAGCACTATTTGGCCTTGGGCAAACACACATGCCTGCTGACTTTGGTGCTCGGATGTTGTTTATGAAGGGAGAAACAGCACAGGCTGGCATACGCAGAGATCTGCACAAAATCATCCGCTTGCGTGGCTTGCAGGTACACCTCGCTCCTGACACGTACCCCCTGGCTGTTCCTGCTATCATCCAGGCTCTCGGTCTGACAGCACCTGATCTCCTTCCTCCTCCAGTCCTGGAGCACCGCCGAGCTCTGCTCATTCATCTCTTTGAAGAAAAACGATGTGTTGCATTTAGTCAAATCCAGGATCCCCAAAACAACAGCACCAACACACCTCGGCCTTGGTCTAGACCTGATTCTCTGACCCTGTGGAGCTGACCTGCACAATCCTTCCTGCTCTTAGAAGCCCAAAAATGTGCATCACAGCACACCTCTGCAAACTATTTCAATGAATAGCATGCCCTATCTGACTTTTGCAGCTAGGGTTTCGGATTCACATAAGACATCCAAGGATATATTCAATAAACCTTACAAATCCAAATTCCTTGGTCCATTGCTGTGAAGTAGCTCCGTGGGCAAAAGAAAAAAATGAAAATGAATGAACACTGTTGTAACCAAAGCAGGGTAATACCGCCCAAAACCACAAAGAAGAACATGTGCAGAGAGATAAATTATTCAGACACCACTGCAGGGTTTTTTAAGCCAGGACTCCAGAATTAGCACCTTGCTCATGTCAAGAAAAGGCAGAGGATGGATCATGACTGTAAATGATCAAGGCCTTTCCTTAGTTTCACATTTCATATAAGACCAATTTCCAGAAATAACAAATTCCCCTCGTTCTGTGCCAACACCGGCACTTTCTGCAGGGTCCTGGGGCTTCCTTAGAGGTCTCTGGATCAGCCACAAAAAGGATGCACAGACTGAATTTTGGAAGGGGCCGCGCACCCGCAGCTTCCACCAAAGCCACCCGAGGAGGCTGCAATGCTCTGAATCCTTTCCTAATTAGATCAACAGTCTCGTCACCTCCTGGGATGGCTTGGTATATCCTCTGGCTTTTAAAGGATTTTGTATTAAAAACAGATCTCTGATAAACCAGAGCCTCCCTGCATACAGAAAGAAAAGCACGATAAACTCCTTTCTTTTCCTCGCAGTTTTGAGCGATGATAGCTAGAGAAATAACACTTGCTTGTAAATAACCCATGACCCTTTTCATCCAAGGGGATCTTCCTAGCAGATTAATCCATTTTTTAAGACATAGAGGGCATTAAAAACACGCTCAGCCAGTTTTCTCATTTGGATTTCCAACTTCTTCAATTCTGTGACCACTCATTCACTGAAGAAGAAATAAATAAAAAGCTCTCTTAATTTCTCCTAAGATTCCATGAGCTTATTTTTAGGGAATGAAGCAGAAATAATTATTTTTAATAGACATTTATATTTCAGGGGACGAATGAAACAGTAAGCACCATCAGCTTTTGGTGGCAATGACAAGGGAGCAAATCAGCTGCGTGTGAGCAAATCGCTCGTATGAGCTCCAGGGCCAACTCTCCCCCCGGACACCATATTTCAGCAGTCTGTACGTTCATACAGAAGGCTGGATTCATGTTTTAATGTGGTATGCACGTAGCCAATAAGCTGGTAGGAGAAGTAAATAGTACCTGGGACAGTAGACATTATTATTCCCCTTTGACAAAGGCAAATGGAAGTACATAAAGGACTGGGAAGTGAATCCTGGTTTTTCAGCACACGATGCTCAAGTCACCAGGCTTACATCTTCTAAACAATCTCTAAACCTCAGAAATTCAGCTGTAAAACTGCAGCTTTGCCCTCACTACCTCCAGCAAAATGAAAGGGATGTGGAGATGCTCAGAGAAACCAGGCAGCTCAGAGGGCACGGAGGAGCCAGCCCCTCACATGCCCAGACCCTCCTGGTGAAGCCCATGCAAGCCAAAATGAGCAAACAGTGGAGTGTCTGCAAAGATTTATGTGAATGATGCTTGAATGTTTTCCTTGGTGATACTTCCAACTTTTGCCATGAGTGTTCACATGAATGATATTTTTGATAGTAAAAACAATTGTGCAAAGGGAAATTCTCAGAAATATGCGTTTGAATGAAGCCTCACCACAAAAAGGACATACGCAGCCGTGCAGAGATCTCCCTGCTGTGTACAAAAGTTTCGGTCCCCCAGGAAGGGAGCAGAAGTACGGTAATACATTTTGCAAAACAGAAAACAGCCGCAAAAGGATGGCAAACAGCCAGGCGCAAACGAAACGAACTCAAGGACTGAGATGCATCACGGGCTGTGTTTGATTAAGGAACATTGTCATAAAAAAACAAGCCTGTTCGTTCATGAATAATACAGGACCAAGAGACAGGTCTGGATTTGTCATTTAAATTATTTATCATAACTATGAAATGGCTACCTGTCCAGGCTTGTGGCAGTGTTTGAACCTCGGCCATTTAAATCAAAAAGCAAAAGATAATGCTGCTTACGCTAAACTTTTATTTTTTGTTTAAATTGTGATCATCCTCAAGGTGTGCTTTTTGCCCTGTTCCATTGCTGAAGAGAAATGGGTGATGATTATTATTTCTTCTATAGGCTAAAGGGACCCCAGGGTATTCCAGACACCTGAACCTACAGGCAGGATCACCAAACCACCGCGATGCAGCGGCACCGCACACATCAAACCAGGACTGCCTGCTCCAGAGGTGGATTTTAGGTTTCCTGAGGTTATAGCACTCAGTACAGGGAAATGATGAGCTCAGGGCAGGGATGTCTCAATTTGCAAAGGCCCGTCCTTCACGGTGCAGGTAGCAGCTCCACAGGACCAGCCTGACAAAGCTGCTCCAACCTCACACCAAGGAGACAACATCTCCTAGAAGCACACCGCCTCTGTGTCTAGCCAATTAGTTGGAGATGGAATAAAATCAGTGCTGGAGGAGGTCTAACGGGTATTTGTGAGCCTTCTGGATAGGCCCTTATGTGACTCCTCCAGGCTGTTCCCAGCACCTGACCTCAGGCAGCTCCTCCAGGGCGAGCTGCAAGTGAGCCAAACCGCTCAGGATTTCAGCATGGCTTTAAAAGCCGATGCTCTTTCCAAAATATCTCAGCAGATCTATAATAAACAATAGCTACTTTCAAAAGCCACTCGGCATTCTTCTTCAAATAACCCCTCTTCCTCTCGAAGCGTCTTGTTTCCCTCGGGGTTGTCATAGAGAGGAAGGTATCGATGAGCTAGTCTTGTGTCAGGGAGCAAAGACGAGAAAGAAGCATTGAAGTGAAGCCATTTACTCTCTTCTTGAAAGCTTGCAGTTTTGACCTGTTTCTCCAGCGTGTAGCTACAGCATCTCTGTTCCTTCATGTCAATTTGGACACTGGGAAGAGCGCCCTGCAGCAGAGGCAGTGCAGACACAGTTAACGCTGCAATGCCTCGGACCGGAGAAGCATCCGTCATGTTCAATGCAGCCTGTGAAAGCAGACACCCCGTAGCAGGGAAGTCAATAGGTTGTTTGGTGCTACTGAGCTTCTAGAAGGCAAAGCCTCGCTTTCACCTTTGTAAAGAAAAGGAAGGTCTTGGATAGCAGCGCATTAGATCTTAAGAATGTCCCATCAAAACGCAGACTGCTATAAAGGTTGTTACCTTGTAAGAGAAACGTCTTACTGAAATCAGCAAGGTCTTTGCTCTCTCCCTTATAAGAGAAAGGTAAAGAATGAAAGCAGCCAGTAGGTTCTGAGGCTGTTTTCACCAGAAATAACCCAAAGCTTTTTTTTTTTTTTTTTATTTTCTTCTCCCTTCCTGGTGCATTCCAGCTTTGCTTGCACTTAACTAGAAAACTGAAAAAGAAGAGATAAAAAGTGAACAATGCCAGGCCAGGCCATCAGCGAGTCTTAACCATCAAAAAGCTTCTTTAGCAGCAGCAGTCCAAGTCAGCATTTATAACGTGGATCAAGAGCTGCCTACAAGCTCCAGTTCTTCTAGTACAAATATTTTTGGAGACTTTCCTCTGGACTTTTTCCTGCCCTTGCTGGAACATGCAGCTGTGTTCCCGACCCTCACAACACCTTTATCCTGTTTAGGCACCTCTAACAGCTACCCCATTCACATTGGAACAGTTTTCATTGTAGCAATACATTAACTAAACATATTAATTAACTGATGTACTCTCATCTTCTCAAGTTTCCACCACCATATGGTCTGCTGTACTCTAATCATACTTGAAATTTCTGTTTTCTTCTTCCCTAGCTACCAAACGTTATTGTGTGCCCATTTGCAGCTTTGCTTAAGGATGCATCTGCAAAAACAAATAAGCATGCATTTTTCAGGCATCTCCACCTTTCTCTGAATGCAACCATCAAAAGGCTGACTTATTTCTAAAGCCTCACCCAAACGATGAGAACATTTAAATACAGCTATGGCAACGCATGGCCAGGTAGCTAATTCTGGTGATGACAACCACGGAGCAGGGAAAGGAGGGAGAAAAATGAAGAACCAGCTCAAATAACATTTGCTGAAAAGACAAACCTAAATGTTGTTAACCTGATTCTTCTCAGCCATCACATTTCTGGCTCAATGAGATTCAGAGCCTGAAAGGTAACAACAAATCCTTTCTTCTAACAAGCCCATAAACTACTGGCACTCTGAAAAAACTTGGCACACCAGGCTTTGTGGTCTGCAGTGAAAACAGATCAGATGTGATGCCCTGCAAGCCTCAAAAAAATCCCCTCGAGCCTCACTCAGCTACAAAGTGCCTTGGTGTGATGATCAAGCTTTGGTTTGCAGCCCAGCACCCTGCTCTGCACCGCTGTGTGCGTTTGTGGATTCTACAGCACGTGCACAAAGTCAGAGAGATCACAGACCTTTTTGTTCACATGTCACTTCCACAAAGGCTGGGTTGTGTTCTGACTTGTGGCTTCATCAAGAAATCGAGGTGTCTTTCAAGCTGCTCTACTCCTTTCCAAAGGCGTTTAGAAGCTGTGTGGGTGTTAGTACTGGATGAGCATTGATTTCAGTGGGGAATTAGTACATGCTCAGAATGGAGAAAATATGCTGTATAGACCCAAAGCTTGCAGGAAAAGGCACCCAGGATTTCATGGAAACACATTTCTCCTATTTAATCGAAGTGGAAGGATGTCAGGAGAAAGAATTTCAATCCCAGAGGCTACCCCTATGAGTAAAAGGCAGGATGAGGCTCCACTCCACTTTCCTGTTCAGCCAGCGGCTGAATTTGCTGAATTTGCCCAATTTCTGCACCACAGTCATTTGCTGGATGGAGGCAGCCCCAGGCCCCTCCTCATTTTGCACGGGCCATCCTGCAGCCTTCAGGGGCACCCTCACCCCTCACTGCCACTTTGAGTCCATTTGAGATGAAGTTAATAAATCTGTGCCCCCTTTCCCACCTCTCAGTAGAAGTTTCCCCAACGTGCTGGATAATGAGCCCATTTTTATTCTTTCTGGCCATCTCCTAAAGGTGAAAATGGGACCTCCACTGAGCATTGTCGCCAAAGGCTCAAGGCTTTTAATAAAAAGCCTGAAATTCCTTCTCTTTAAGGCCAGAAGGTGACTAATGGGCTATGTAGCCTGCGAGGTGGAGGAGCGGCTCTGCTGAAGAGCCCCGTGGCAGCCAGCAAGCCCCATGGACCTCAGGCAGGAACAGATCCCTTAACGGCCCTTTGTACTCTGCAAGCTTTTTTATACTTCTGTCACCTTTTCCCTGCCTGCAAGGCTAGTGGAAATACCAGATTTCTCTGTCTGCCTGTTTCCTCCAAGGATTTGCACCCTTAAAATAAAAATCCTCCTACTGGGGCCTCTGCCCTCTGCAGAGCAGGCTGAAGCAATGCAGCCCATGCTGTGTTCCTCCCACTTGTGCAGCAAGACAGCAGGACCCGAGCAAGCTCTGCCCCAAGCTCAGAGCTGTGAGCCTGGCTTGAGCATCCTGCCAGCAGCTCCTTTCCAGCCCCTGCCCGGAGCACAAAGCAAATTTGCAAAAAGAGCAAACCCAAAGCCAATTTCAAGTGAACACTGGCCTCAGACTGACAGGAAAATGCACCATTTGCTTTGATTTTTCCATACATTAGCTCTTCTCTCAAAGCCTGGATCAATAGAGAGGGAAAACCGAGCGCTGGGTAACCCTTTACTTGTGTAGGAATGGGATTTATCCTCATGCTGCTTGGCAAGGACCGTAGGGTGGCTGCGTGCTCCTGCACTTCCCTCGCAGCAGCCGCGGCTGCTCTCCTTTAAGCTCTCTTTTTAAGCACCAGGCTCACGATGCTCTAAAAACAGGCACCAGTGGGGTCTGGAGAGGCAAGGAGCTGCCCGTGGAAAGTTCCAGAAGGTCTGCACACACGGGTATTTTGAATAAAATATTGAATTTAGAGATTTCCACAGAAGCACGATCTTAAGCAGAAGAGGTTGCTTGAAGGCCACCACAACATTTTATTTCACTAAGAGTTCAAACACTTTATTATACTTGCTGATGGCATTCAAGCCACCACTGCCCGAAGAAAACTTGACATGATTCAATTCCAATAAGACCCTTTGAGCTCATCAAAAGATCTTTTAAATGAAACACCACTGAAATGGGGATCCTCCCATCATATCCCCCAGAGAGGCATGGCTGCAACACAGCTCGCAGGTAACAGCATCGCTCGGGAGTGCGCCAAGCCCTCCTCCCACATGCTGTGTGCCCACGTCACTGAGCTCAATGTGCGTGGCTCTCTGGTAGCTGCATGATAAAAGCCATCCTTTGCCATACAGAAAGCAGTAAACCCGTTGGGAGCAGGGAACAGGGAGGAATTTGGCTCTGTTATGGGAGAAGCGATGGCCAAAATGCAGCCCTAACAAAACCACAGGTACCATGGTAGCACTGCACAGGTCTCTGGGGATCTGCAAAACGCACATGTGCCTTTGTCTCAGGAACGTGATTCAGCACAGGGCTGCTGGGAACATGCCTGCTGCTTAAAAGCAAGGTTTCAAAGAAAAACCTTCATGCTCCCACCCTGTTGCAAGGACCTGCCCGACCTGGTCCAGGTCCACTCGGGGTCCCTGCAGCAGCATAGCCAGGCAGGACACACTGCAGGAGGCACACTGCAGGCAGCGCTGTGAGACAGGCAGCTCCCACCTGGCAAGGACAAGCCTGTACTCCTGCCTGGCCAGTGTCTGTCACAGGAGGAATAAAAGACAGAGACAAGAGGCAAATAACTAACTTAGCACTGCCATGAACAACATGGGATATGTTGATCATCTCTGGCTGAACAGGACTCTACAAAGTTGCTGGTACAAAGGCTCACAACTCCATCTATATATATATATATTAATTTATTTTTTCCTTCCAAAAAGGAAGTCCCTCTGCTATTGACCAAGCACAGGCGCAGAAACCCAAAGTGCTGGGCTGCCAGGATCATGCCCTCCCCAGGGCCAGCACCACATCCCTGAGACTTGCCTAAGGTCCAGAGACAACAAGGAGGAGAAGCAGCAGAAAGGGCTAAAGGAGGCAGAGAAACCTCCTTGTGCTGTTGATGTGACCCATCTGCGAGTCCTTTCTAATTAGAATGGGGCTCGCAGCACAGTCGCACATGGCTCTGCTGCTAATTAGGGAAGGCTGAGCACCGACACATTAACCTCCCGGTCTCGAAACATTAACTTTACCAGGTGTAATATCTTCTAGGTGACATAAAGGTTAATAATCTGCATCCAAAACAGAACCCAGCTCAGTAAATACCCAATTAACCGGGTTCTGTCAGGGGTGGCAGCAAAATGCTGTGGGGACAGCCGGAGTGTGCAGCAGTGATGCCTCCGGAGGGGGTCTGTGTAGGCCCCACCGCCAGCAGTACCAAGGGAAAGCAACAAAATAAGATAAATAAATGATTTTATTTTATTTATTTATTTATTCTTTTTGTTGACGGTGTTTAACAAAATGTATTTCCTTCTTCCCTCGCCCCCTCCTTCAGAAACTGCTCCCCAAAGCTTCTGCCACATGAAGGGGAACTCAAAGTGATTGCGCTCCGGTTGTGTGCAGTAAAATGGCAGGTTTGGCTAACTTTTAATCATGTTGTACTCTGCCTTCCAGAAAAGGGATTGGGAACAGGGGAGGATAAAGAGTGAAATAAACCTGCAACAAGTGAATATTCATCTCACTGTGAACGTAGATGCCTCATTTGGGATCATTTTGTAGAAACAAAGGAGAAAATAATTTTCTATTCTTACAAGAGCTGAAACATTTAAAAATAATGGGCCAAATAAGTTTTATCCTGACCGCAGCAGCAGACAAACCAGGTAGAAATGACATTCGCACATTCTCACTGTGCTGCCCGGACCCTGGGGCCCTGGGTGTGCTGATGGAGATGAAGACAGAAAACCTCTCCAGCTCTCCGAGCAAAACCAGCTGCAGGCTCTCAGGGTACTTCGCAGGGCTCAGCCACTTCACTGAGCTCTTGTTATTTTAACTAAAAGCACTTTTTTTTTTTTTTTTTCCCCCTGCACAGCTGAACTGACACAAAGAGTGTCAAACAAGAAGACATCCACCATTCTTCCAAACTGCTCGACTCACATTCCCTCTGAGCTCCTCCTCGCCTTACGATCTTCCTGGGTTCGAGTTCTCCCATTCAGCAACCACTTAATATGCCCTGCTTCTCCCTCTCCTTTTCTACAAACACTAATCAAACTTCAGCTGAGGATCCACCTTTCCAAGGATCTGCCCTGTGCTCTCTGCCACAACCACTTCTTCCCCAGGAGCTCTCCTCTGCAGGCACTGTGCATGCACAGGAAAACGTCCAGCCCCACTGCCATTCCTAACAAATTGCACCTCGACATCAAACCTCCAACCCAAACTCTCCGCTCTGCTTTTACTGAAACAAACCCTTCTGGGAGAGACAGAGCACCAGCCCGGCCAGCCGAGCTGTAAAGAAAGGGAGTACCGAAAGAGATCATCCAGTGAGACAGGAGAAGAATGAAAATAGTGTTTTTAATATCATTTACAGCAAACTTACAGTATGTTATTTCACATCACATATTTCTAAACTGCTCATCTGGAAAATATAAGCTGCAAAAATACAGAATGCAGTACTCAAAATATATCGAGCATGTGGTTTCTCTCTCTCTCTCTTTTTTTTTTTTTTTAAATCAATTGCACAGCGAAATATTTCCTTTTCCAAACCAAGTTTTGGTTTATTTTGGAAGTGCTGCTAAAAGCATCTGCAAAATGCCCAGCAGTAAAACCAGCATGCTTCAAAGGCTTTCCCTTGGGCACCATAGGAAGGGGCTGACCCGCAGCCTGAAGCAGGGGCAGGTCCCGTGCTGCAGACCTCGATGGAGCTGCCCCACGCAGCAGGGACCTCCTTTGGGTGTACGGCCTCCCAAAAATGCTGCTCTGCCCAGCTGGTGGAAGAACAGCAATGATATGTGGGTCCCACAGCACTGACTGGCCTGGCACAGAGGCGGGGAGGTGCTCAGCTGATATCGTGGGCCCTGGGGGTGAGTTTCAAGCCCCAGGTGTGGCAAATGGTGAGTGATGGTCTTATCCTTCAACAAGATGACCAATGTGGAAGCATCCTCCATGGGCTGATGGTGTACTGCATCTCTGCACCAGCCACAAACACTTGCCAGAGAAGTCCTCAGCTTCTGGAGGAAACGCTCCCCAAAACCCAGCTATGAGACATCAGGGCTTGGAGGGCAGGCAGCAGAAACATGTGGGTGTGTTGTTCTCCGTTACTGCACCATGGAGAAACATGAGGATGGAGAAGGAGTGGGTTAAAGAAGAGATTAAGTTCCCAATATTCTTATCAGTCAAAAAAAAAAAAAAAAAAGGGGAGAAAAAAAAAGGCCCTCAGTGTTTGCCAGAGCCACAGAGGGGCCAGCTGGTTGAGTTAACAGGATAACTTCTTTCCCAATTTGCTTTGAATTTTAAGCTCTCGAGTTTGCTCAGCTGTAGCTGCTGCTGAGGGATCTCAAGGGTGGAGAATAACTGGGTTACACAGGCAGGGCATATGCTCCCGATCGGCCTCTGCATCAGGAAAACGAGCCAGGAGAAATCAGAAGCATGGCGAGGTGGCTGGGCAGTGCTGCTGCTTCTGCCCACCGACCACCCCGAGTAAAGAGCCGCGCTCCTCCTGTGCACTGAGGCTGCCCCACTCCCTCTGCTCTGCCTTTCGCATGGTGCTTGGTTCTTATCTATAGAGGGCAAGAGGAATTTTAAAATGTCCTTATTGCAAACATTTCCCATCTAATGCTGTTTACGTGCTTCTAGCTCACACGACCCCAAACGTCCCCATGCCTGGAATGTGATATAAGAACATACAGCAGGGAAAAAAACAAAACAAAACATTTTTTTTTTTTTTTTTTTTTTTGCAGACTGCATTTGTCTTGTATCAAAATCCTAACAAACACCACGTTTATTGTACTTTATTTACACGGTCGTCACGTATACTATAATACAGCACAGCGGTCCGTTTGCAGCGGTAGGCACTATGGGTTTTAGAAGGTCACAGCTCTTCCCCTGCTCCCATCCCACCCTCCTCCCCATGGACTTGTACCCAAGAGCACCGAGAGCTGCCTTTTTGCCTTTTGCTCGTGATGCTGTGTGGTCCCAGCACTCTGCAATATTCCCACTGAGCCCTGCTCTGAGATGGCTCCTTCCCAAACGAGCAGGATGGGAGCTGCTTTTGGTGCTAACACGGAGTCTCCCAAACTCTGGGGGTCAGAGACCACCAGCAAACCCTAACAGTTGTCAGTGACAGTAATGTACACCCGCACGATGAGGCGTTTAACTGAAAGCATCAAGAAGGCAATAACATGCAGTAGGACAGGGCCCAGCCTGCACTCAGCAGAGCCCGGTTTTGGTCCCACTGCACTAAGGACTTCAGGAAAACGGCTGTGATCCTACAAGGGGGATTGCAACCCTCCGGGCTCACTGGAAGCATCCCGGGCAGAGAACAGGGCTCATTTCTTCCTTTTGGGTTCACACTGTTGTGAGGCACCAAAAACATAGCACTTGGATGCAGCTTGCACTGAAGGGTAAAAGCACTGGTATTTGTGCGATGCCATACTGCAAAACAAATGGGTTTTGGAGGACTAAAATATACCAGTGGAGGGGAAAGATGCCTTTCGCTGTCCTGCCGACTGGCAGTTCAGTTGGGAAGAACCAAGCTAAGTCAGGCCATATGCGACTTGTCGATTCCCGAGAGATTTTTGCTTCAGGTCTAAGAGCTCTGCAAACACTGCAAATAAAATTCCCACCACCTGCTTCACCTTAATACCAATTTGTTTTTGTCTGGGTTCATACCCTTCTCGTGTTTGCTCTCTGTAATTACTCAAATGAATGCATTAACTGGTAGGAACACTGCGAGAGGCAGAGAATTTCAAGCATCTGTGAGAGAATATTCCTGGAAAGTGAACCGGGAGCTGAAAGCCAGCACTTTGGCTGTCCCAGAGCTGTGCATGTCCAGCGGCGCTCTGCCCACTGGCATTGAGCAAGGCTCCTCTTACTCAATTTCTAATCACATCCTTCTGAACTAAACATTTGCACTGATGAGAAAATTCCAGTCTCGGGAAGTGGGGATCAGAAATGTCCCCAGTGGCTGCGGTGTCCAGACAGAACAAACCAACTTGCATGAATTATAAGGAAGCTTTTTCAGCCCCTCTCCCGACCACAGATTATATGCAGAAATGACCTTGCAAATACACTGGAGGCCTTTTCTTGTTTTTCTCAGCAATTCGCAAGGAGGAAATAAAAGGGAAAATTCATTTATGAAGTCGCTATAAATTATTTGCTGAGTTGGACTTGACAAGTTTCTTATTGCTTTTTGCCATGTGCAGACACCAACATCATGTAGAACAAGCCCAGCACTAGAAACTGTCAGGGTATTGCTAATCTTTCCCTTTCTACGCTGTTATATTCTTCTCTGCTGCAGTTAATCAGAAGAATTTGGGGAAAACACCACAAGCTCATAACATCCCTAAGCCCACAGCCCTGTAGTGCCCTCGTTCCCTTCCTCCTTGGATCAACCTCAGCCTGAAATGAAGCCTGACTCGTGCCAAAGGCTCCCTTCATGTGGCTGCCAAACTTAATTAAGGGCTGCTCCTACAACTGATGGTGTCTTGGCTGCCTGTGGTGTGTGAGGCTGTGGGGACTGGAGGGCATCACGTTAGGAGGAAAGGAGATTTTCTGGAGGCTCCTGAGCTGCTGACACAAAGCAGGAGAGTCACAGCAGCAACACGGGATTTTGGGAGAGGTGATCTCTGACTTATGTAGGAAAAGAAAAAGCTCCTAATGGAAGTGGGAACAGGTCAGTATTATTGCTTATACCCAGGGTGCTAGCCCAGTGCATGGAAAGCCTCTGAATTTGGCAGGAATTAATCAGATCTGGAGAGAAAGCAACAGCAAACCTGCTTCTGCCTGCAAAAGTTCACATACATGGGGGATAGATGAGCAAGGCTGTGTCTAAACGCAGAGTGGAAATAAGTCTGGAAGCCCCTGCGAACAAAGCTGTTATCACATCAGTCCAGCGAAACATTTGCATATGTCTTTCATACTGACAATTCCCCGTGTCACCTGCCAAGAATAAAACAAACATCACAGCAAGACTGTCCAAGCCTTAAGAAAACACAGGCCAACACAACCGGCTGTGAAAAAATTCACTTGACAGCAACGGCCGTGGCCGACTCTGGGGCTAAAGCTTCATGGTGCCGGCAGCCTCGGGGGTGTCTTGGGTTTGCTCTGGGGTGAAGCTGCTGGTTACTGGCTGCAGTTGCCTTTCTGTCTCTCTTTTTCACTCTAAGAAAATGTGTCTGGAGTGACACACAAAGGTAAGCCCCCAGTATATTGCTTCCAACAGTTCTGATGAACAGAAGCCAGCCAAGGACGCTACTTTGAACCCTGATGGGGATTGGAGGGACTGGAAGTCTCAATCATTCCCTTTATTATTTCTTTTGAGAAAAAAAAAAAAAAAAGCTACGTGTCTTAGCCATTTGGAAACTCTCCAATCACTTTCCAAATGTCTGCAGCCTGCCAGTTCAATTCTGAAGCAGCTAATTCCTTTCTGCATCTTTCCCTTTTCACCTTCCCAGCAAGGTGAGACCCAGCTGAGATTAAAAATAGGGGCTCTGAGTAGCTCAGAGCATCTCACAGGGGCATGGCAGCGTGAGGCCCTTCTGAGTTCCTTGCAAACCCTTCAAATTCTAAGGAATGGGGATTTGGTCTAGATAATTCGAGTGATGGCCTTTTTATTCCCATTGCACATCCAAGATGTGCTGGGCAAAGACAGAAAAATGTATGATTTCAACACGTATTAAAAAAGAAGGTTCTGAAAATGCATCTTCTTGTTGAAAAAGGAAACAACCCAAACAACAAAAAAACACCAATGGGACAGATTCTAGTGTCATCTGCTCCAATTTTAGATTGGGATTCCCTTCTGATTCAACTGGGGCAATTCCAAGGTGGGATCTATGCAAGGGAAGGGAACCCCCAATCTGAAGTCACGCGAGGCAACCAGACGAACCTTAGAGACTGCTCAACCTCAAGGAGATTGAATCTCCAACATCCCATCCTTAGCAGACAGCCAAGAATGGAACACAGTGCCTGGAGATGTCAAAATAAAATTTCTGCTGAGATGGTGGCCTCAGCAAAACCCTGAATTTTTATGCCTCTGAATATGGAGAAGAATTTCTAACTCTAAATCTGCACTGCACGGCTCAGACCATGCCACTACTTCTGCTCCCAGGAATGGACATGTTTCTAACCCCATCTTTGTTCTCAGGTGTCCCGCACATTAAGGCAGTTGCGGATGGAAGTGGAGTGCTCGCAGGCTAAGGCGCGCACCAGGTTTTGGGAAGGAGGAGGATGTCTGAGACTCTCCACTTGTTATTCTAAAACAAAAATGGGGTTGCAGGCAAAACTGATCTGTGGTTTTGAAATCAGAAAAGCAAAGAGGTTGCTGGGATGGATGAGGGTTCTGGTCTGCACATTTTCTTTAAAATAAAACTTTTATTTGAATCTGTACCAAAGCACTGACAGTAAAACCCTTCACGATGCAGGCATCTGATACACCCTTAAAAAAGAGGAGGATGGGAAGAGAGCTTTTCAAAAGCCACATTATCAAAAGAAATAAAGCAACAATCATGCAGATATTTTAAGTTACAGCTTAAAAATAATAAAAGTAACCCCATTCAACTGCATCTCCCATACACACCATGAGAAGAGATTAAAAAAAAAAAAAGGAGGAAAAAAAATTGAAAGCATTAAGTGTTCTGGAATCCTGTTTCTATAACTCCGGTCAAGGGGGACTTTTGACTGTACTGACAAACCTCAGCTCTTGAACACTGGGAGTTTGTTTTGCATCATGCCAGCACGTCATTCTCCTTCACCTTGGACTTTCAGAGGGGAAGAGATGGAATTGTGGAGGGGGTTATAGAATTTCAAGCAGTCAGGCTCTGAGAAAGGCTCTGTTCTCCAACGTTTGTGTTCAAGTCTGAATGTGTGTGTATGGTATAAAATTATGAGCTAACATTTGAAAAGACAGCAGTCTAAGTAATAAATTTCCAGAATGAAGAGAACTGTACAGAATGATTTCAAAGGCTTATACTTGACAATTATACATATTTTATGAGACAGTTATGCACCCTGTGCCTTTTTTAAATTCATTGTTTTATGGATGCAGTATCTCTTATTTTATCAGACAGGATATACTAAACAAATCTAATGGTCTAAAAAGCATCATTTACCACCCAGCGTAACAATGGCACTGCATAGCTTTGTAATTTTTTTTTTCTTAAACTCCTTCATTAATCAAACGATCCTTAACATGGCTGAAAACCAAGAATCGAGTATCTGCAGTTACAATATCTGTTTAGCATTTGGCACCGTGGAGTTTATTTGATACACCTTTTTTCTTTTTTTTTGCCCTTATTGTTGCTGAACATTTAACGCTGTGCATAAATTACAAACACACTTGTAAAGTAAGTCAGACGGAAGCAGTTTGATACCCCACACCCATGTTTAAATGCCAAAATAAGAGCAAAGTCTGCTAAAAGCAGTGCTGAACATGAGTAGCAAGTTACCAGCTCCCCTGTAACCACAGCAGCTGTAGGGTGCCCACTGCCAGCAGTGGACAAGGACCTGGGGACGATCAGCCCATCTCCAGCTGCATAGAAGTGATGTCCAGCATTCGGTTCAACATACCAGGTTACTTCTCTAAACATCTGCAAGTTCACAACAGCTTCAAAATATGAACAAAAAAGGCATTTATTATTATTATTTTTTTATTAAGATGCTAACCCTTAAAACCCTTCTGACATTTACTCCATTGGAAATGGGCCTGGTTTCCATTTCTGACTGGGGAAAACTCATCAAACACAACCGCTTAGTATTGCTTCCCAACAGGAATGTTTTGGAAAAGAAAAAAAAGCATGCAAAATAAGCCTGGCCCAATGCTTCTTGAAATCAGATGAAAGTTTTCCCTTGATTCTTTACAGTCTTGGCTAAGACTGCATTGCAAAGGCAAAGCCAAATCTGTTCTTGTATGGGTGCCTCTTGAGGATCTGAATGAAAAATTCAGAGGTGCTTAGTGCCGGCCAGCCTCTGCTCCCACAACCCAGACTTCCACAGGAACACAATTTGCACATCTAAGGTCAAAATGTGGCCTCCAGGAGAGGAGATTATTCCACCTTTCTCACACGGCTTCCATTGAAGTGAGTGGCATTTCTCAGGTGAAAAAAATATCAGTTGTGAGGATCAAGGTCGGTATTCCTTTCATCTTGTGTACACACACACACACACACACACGCTTTAAAGAAAACATCCACCACACAATTTCTAGATTGCAAATTATATATATATATCTTTAAAAACTGGAGAGAACATAAATAGTCTCTCCATATATATATATGTATTCACTGAGTCACATATAATATGAAAAAACTATATTATGTAAATCATCATATTATCTATAATTTTCCAACTGACTTTTTTTTTTTAATAGAGACACAGTGCATTCATTCTCTTTTTTAAAAACATATTATGTGTCTTCATTGGCTTGGTAGCATATTAGAATGAAGGCGTATGGATAAAAAATGCAGAGGATTAAACAAACCCCTTCAGTCATATTATTAAACAGAATCCTTCCCCGAACTAGCATAAATAAATTCACCCTATGGAAAAGTGTCAGTGATTTAAGGGTTAACATAGATTTGAAAATAACTTTATAAAACCTTATTAGAGGACTATGCAGACAAATATTTGGAATTCATCCCCCTTTAAAAATGACAGCACGTTTGGCAAGTGTGAGCAAATGTCTCGAACTTTACTGGGTTTGACAGATCTGAGCACAGCTATTCACAGCCACCCAAAGGGCTGTGATCTGCGAATGCGCCTCAGCTGGAAGGACTCGGATACTCGGACAGCACTGCCAGCTACCTGGAAGGTTTCCAGCAGCTCTGAAGGTATTTAGCGTGGACTCGTGGCTGGTGGCAGAGTGTGAGTGGTTGAACAACTCCAGCACCGTTCTCTCTTTGCCATCACGGCGTGCGCCGGGTTCGAACAGCCCGGCAGGGCTCCACGCATCCCTGCCATTAACATCTTGCTTTCTCTATGCTTCATGCCCAAGCCTGTCCGTTTGCCGAGCTCTCCGACGAACCTCTGTGGATGCCCTTCATCGATTCCCGTTTTGGAAGCCCGTACTGTCATCAAAGGGGCTGGTACCCAGCCGCAGCAGCTCCCTGCTTTCTCCATCACCCCGCAGGATATCGCAAGTGATCCCATGAAAAGATGTTGTTCTCAAGAATCCTGACTGGGTTTGACTTTGAGAAAAAGACAAAAGTTTCCTGTGTTGCCATTGTTGCTTTGCAATTGTAATTCTTCACTCTCACTCTCCTCTTGTTTTTATTAAAAAGGACCCTTGTATTATTAATATAGTTCACCCCTCCACGGTCACTATAAAACGGACTCCATATTTTCACACCACTCATGATCTTCAAGGTTATAGATAAATTTTGTCCTATGTGATTGATTTTGGGGCACCGAGTCCCGCCCCAGATTGTCTAAGGTGAGAGTAGAGGCAAAAAACTCACTAGTGCTGAGCCCACCTTCGTGGTTCTTGATGTATCTTTTATAGTTTTTCCTCAAGCACTGCCAGGTGGTTGTGTACAAGATGAATGCAAAAGACTTGAGGGCTATAGCGATACTAACGTACAGGTATCTATAGACCACGTTGTCATACAGTGCGCAGGCTCCTTGCTCGCCACAGAACGTGCTCCAGAACAGACACGTGGAGTCAATTCCAGCCCCAAAGATCAGGGGAGGTGGAATAAAACCTGTCAAAATAAGAGAGACAAATCATGCTTTTATGATCTTTACGATAAAGGGAGAGGACGTGATTGCAGTGAATGGAAAGAGAGGACACTTATCAAGGTTAATGGTCCCAGATGGAGCCTGTAATTCTCTTCTGTTTTTTTTTTTTTTTTTTTTTTTTTTTTTTTTTTTTTTTTGTTCTAAATCAACCTAAACAAAGGCTGTGGATACGAGTTTTTATTCTGGACTCATTATCTATGGAACAGACTCCTGCTGATATCCCAAATGCAGGTAGGATTTTCTCAAGTTTAAGTGCCTTACATTAAGCTTCTGGTTTGAAGCTGGGTGGAGGAGTAAATGAAAGAGGAGGAGGATGGCCCTGTAGCTTGCTCTCTGTTTAGATTCTGGTAATTCTGCACTCTGGGATGCTCACTTGAAGGGTGTCACAGGACTCCAGAGTCTGAAATCAGCTGGGGCACTGAGAGCTAGTTTTGGACCTTTTGCTGGCAGAGGAGTAGGCTTTCCTCTGATCCAAGGAGAAGAAACAATGGCCTGTAATGCATGCCAGTATTAAATAGGAAAAGAAGGGAAATTTTCAGTGTGTCATCAAGTGAAACATCACAGCAGGATTCTCCCAGAGCCACTGCAGCTAACGGCTGATGAGCATTTCTCCATTTGCAACAGAGCTGCAATCAAAAAGCAAAGCAATCATTCCAATCTCTGTTAACCAATAAAGGCGATGGTTTTTCTTCTCTACTTTTTCTCGTCTTACAGGGATACTGTAGAGCATCACATTACCCCATTTCACATTACCCCCACGGTGGTGAGGCTGTCCACATCCAGCTGTGTGCTCCCCAGCTGGCACGTGGGCACCGAGCGTGCAGAAGAAAATGTGGATGCTCTAAATGTGGATGCTCTACATAATGCAGAGCATTTCTTTTCCTTCTGCTATATTTACGGGGGGGAACAAAAACGGATGGAAAGTGGATAAACCTGGGGGAGAGGGGGTGGGGAACAAAACCAAAAAAAAATACACAAACAAAACTTACTGCTGTGGGCTAAGACAGCAAGCACGGAGAAGAACACTGTGGGCACCATGTACTCTCCCAGATTGGGCCTTGACAGTATCACCCCATTTGTAGGTGCTGCGATGGCTGAGACTCTATAAATACATGTGTAGGCAAACAGACACAAGGACTGCAGTTTTTAGACAGAAAAGTGCTTAATCTTGGATCCGGTTTCATCATTAACCTGGATTTCCAGGCTTAGATAAGATGCCTTCTTTCAGCTTGTCACGAACAAAACAGTGACATTCATGACATATATCCTACGACTACAAATAAATTGGTTGTCTTCACTGTTCCCTGTGGCAGCTGAGATCTCTTTATTTTATTTTGATGACTAGAGCTCTGCAGTTTTTGTTTGATCTTCCTTATATGTTAATAAATGCAGGAAGGAAGAAAGGCTATACGGACTTCTGGTACTCGTTTTAACCAGTCATTAATAGCATGGATGTAGTAAATAAAAATAGACGATATAAAAGCAAGACGATCCTTTTGTTACAAACAGTAGTTCCAGTCATCACATCTAAGACCTGGTTATGTTCTGGAAAAACAGTCAGTGCCAGCTCGCTGTTCGTCATGTCAATGACATGTCAAGGGAAAGCTGCATGCGAATCAGAATTTTGAGGTGTGAACCCATACTTATGGACACACTGAGAGAAGCTGGTGCAAAGCTTTGGAGGTGCATAGGCAGAACTCCAGAATTAGTGATCACTCCCATCAGCTGCTTTCAGCTGGTTTTCCAGCTTTTCAAGATAATTTGGCCTGGAAGTTGCTGCTTACGAGACCTGACGAAGGACCTGTTTGACTGAACTACAAAGCTATACCTACATGGATACAGGCAGGTGGGGAAACCTTTAAGAAAAATACACACAAAAAATTCTTTTTAGCAACCAGAGTTTCAGGTAATTTCAGGGGAAAGGGCACAAGACTTTTGGGATGATTCAGTGATTAGACCCTCTGAAACATGGGAGTTGAGGGATTGCACTGTGGATAGGAAAGTCCTCCCAAGGGAAGCACTGCATTTTTCTTGTGTTGGAAGAAGACAGGCAAACAACATGGGCTCGTAGGAAAAAACAAATGAAGTCCCCTGGTAAGTGGAGGCTATGCCAGGATGCATGGTGAACACAGTTCAGAAAGGACGCATCCAGGACCTCTGCACATGACTAAACCCTTTCACCATTCCAGACATGCCCAGTCAGTGCTGACAATCCCTGACACAATCAGGATGGAATTATCAAGGATGTTTTGTCTCGTGCTGTTTCCAAAAGCCATTTTTCAATCTCAGAGGGATCTGAACTGCACGTTTCCCATCCAGCTCAGAACTTCCCCAGCTACTGGAAGCACTCAGAGATTCCAGGTTTCTAGTCCTATCAGCCCTACCTCTCTATGCATGAGATGTTATAGGGAAAGAACGTCCCTATCAGAGCTTCTTGTATAGCAACTGCTGCTTCTGAAAACCTTTGGCTCCAATTGCATTGCTTTACATTGTTCCCTGAGAAACTGCAGTAGCACTTCTATATGAAAACACTGTTACGCTGCTCTCTCTCAGCAGAGTTCCTGTGGAATGAGATAATACATCCAGAAGGATACTGGAAGAATTCAGTGGTGTTTCATGTTATTATAGTGAATATTAAAGAGATTCAATCATGCTTTACCTCTTAGTGCAAAGCGTGGCAAAAATTTCTGTGATACATATTTCATGCAGAAACTGCAGGGCCATAGAAAAAAAAGTTACCCCTGGCTTACCGAAATCTATTAGCTACGATTGCACCTCTGGGTCTCATACCACCTATATTTAATACTCTCCTTTGGTTCAAGAAGCAGCTATTATCACTCTCTTCTTAAGTCAAAGCTTAAAGGTGAACTGAAAAGCTTTTAAAATAAATCAGTAAAGCTAGTCTCAAACCTCAGATTGTTAAGGGCAAGATTTGGATACCATGGTTTATACTGAAAAGTACCTTTCTCTTCATTTTCTGTATGTTCTAGCTATGTTGCTGGATATATTCTCTTATTTCAAGGGAATTCCTTAGTGACAGAGCAACATATAAAGATTTGAGTTTAAATTCTTACTATGGTTTCTTTATAGGAAGAAAAAAAAAGATCTATTCATCTTCAGTACATGCGTCAGAGCCCAGTTTTAGTGGAATTCAAGATGCTGCTATCTCAGAAGGTTTCTCTCTTTCAAAATGTTGAGAGAAGAGAGAAAACCTTCCCCCTTAAGTACTTTTTCATTTGGAAACAACAACCCACAGATCTCCTCCTAGCACACTTGCCTGCTGACACTCCACATTCAGCCAAAGAAGACAGGCCAAAACCTGAGAGCAGCACTGACAGCAAAGGAAAATGCTGTCTTTGCAAGGCTTGAACCAGAGCCAGGCCAAGTCAACCCAGAAGCTTCCCTTTGACTTATCTGAGCTCTGGATAAGGTTGTTTGACGGAGCTTTAATGCAAACTGGTCTGTGACTATCGTTTTCCTTTCAGCTCATGGGAGACAAGGTGTTACCAAAAATAAGTAAATAAATACAGTCACTTATTCAAGGCAATGAGTGTTATTTTGTGATTTTTGGTCTTCCTTTCTACAGCCTAGAAGATGGCATTTTACTCTCCAGCTCATCCCTTTGAGACTGGGGGACCATGCAGGGAAGGTACTGCCTGTGCCCTGCTGCAGGAGGCATGAAGCTTGACGCTAAAAAAAGTAAATTCCACCCCTAAAACATGAAGAAACCATATGTGTGAGATGGACCCACACAATGATGTGTCACTGAGATTAATGAGCTGAAATACAGGAGCTTTAAAATAGGAGCCATCTCTTTAAAAGGGGAAAAATTTCCACCTAGAAATAAGCAGCAGATAAACAAAAGCCCAGTGTGTTCCTTTTAATTCACACATGAGAAACACATACTGGTCCAGAGGAATAGCTGCATGCATTTTAATGGGATATTAACCCCCAGGAGAGTACAAGGACTCAGCCTGTCTCATCTCACTGTTTTCTTTTCCGAGAGACCAGAAGGAAGGGACAAACACAGCATGTAACATAGCTCCTGTCCCTCAAATGAGGATAAAAATATACATTCTTCTACTTCAGCAATATGCAATACAGCAGTAATTTTGCAAGCTGCTGACATGTTAATAACAACTATAGAAGAGAACCGTCTGCATGGGAGCGTGGCAGAAATGGTCATTTCTCATGCAACACCACATTTTCTTCCATTAGCACAATCCAAATGGCAGGAAAGGCGCCTTCGGGAGCCTTGATGCAACATCCTTCACAGGGAGGTCCTAGACCTCATTGCTTCAGACCCCACTCGTGACAACTACAGTGTCTGATGTGTAAGTTCACATGAAGAAGAAATCAACTCTTGCATATTAAAAATAGTGTTATCTGTGAGAGAGGGAAGGGTTGGGGAGGAAGATGAGAATTTTTTGTACCTACCTAGCAAACGGAGAAGCAGGAAAAGCACCCCCAAAGCATAAGACTTGAGTTCAGGGCTCACGGTTCTGTAGGGAGGAGAAAGGGAGAGAGTGAAATCGATTCTTATTGTTCTGCTTTGATTAACACACCCCATGGCGATTCTGTGCTGTCAGCCAGGATGCCACCACCACCTCTTCAAAAAGTCATTAATGGGGCTTTTCTTCTCCCTTTGCCTACAGCCTCGAAAGTAATTGCGACAGTGGCCATGTGATGGGTTCTGGAATTTAGCGAAGTCATTAATAACAGCAGCTGATCCTGCTGTCGGATAGGGAAAAATGAAATTCCCATCCCAGTAAATCATCGTTTACAAACTCCACATCATGATTTTCAGGCTCCACATGCTGAGAATTGGTGGGCGAGAAAAACGCCTTTTTCCGAGGCTTCCCAGACTACTGGGAATAAGAGGAGAAGGGTGGATGATGGACCAAAATGTTTGGTCAACCTGTGAAACCAAGCCTTTCAGTGATGACGTGCTCAACAAGACTTCTTTTCATGGAATTTGTTTTATACTGGGAAGACAATCATTGCCCAACCTTTTGCTATGAACAGAACCCGGTTTATCGCATTAGTATCAACCTCCAAAGGTGCTTTAGAAAGTAATTCATGGCTTTCCGATTGGCTTAGCTCAAGGATCCTATTGGCTGAAGTTATCCTCTCGAGGCAGGCTCAGCAAAGCCTCTGGCATTTCAGAAATCATTAACTTGGTCTCAAGCCTTATAATAGCATTTTATGTCCCACGGTATACAGAGGCTTGGAAGGCAGACGGTGATCCCCACGTGACTGGGTTTGTCACGCAGGGAAACGTTAAAGGCCTTGGTGTTTTTTTCCCCCAGCTCTTCACAGAGGCCTGCACTCAGCCCTGCCAGTGACACCCATGGGGGCACGGGCACTCCTCTGTATAAATATATCAGAGGGGAATCAGAAAATACCAATTAAAAAGCCAGAAAAGCAATAGGATTTAAATTAAGAGAAGACCGTTCTGATCACTGCCCTTATCTCAGACATTACACAAGCCATGTAACCTGGTATCAGGACTCCTACACGAAGCCTATAACCTCTGGCTCGGTTTCAGCAGTTTTCAGGCAGACACCCAGGCCTGATAAAAAGACTTGAAGGTGTGAAGTATCTACCCTTGGAAAAATGTTTGAGTGACTAATGGCTTGGCTTAAATAGGGTCTACAGTAGCATGGGAAATGAAGGAAACGGAAACAGTATCGAAGTTTATATTATGGGAAAAATAGATTATCATTTGAAAAAAATCAGTGGTTTTTAATCAATGCTAGTGTCTGCCTGTCCACCTTTCTGTATTAAGTCAAGGTCAATCCCCATACCTTAGTGTGAAGTACAATTTGTCACTTGGAAGCATCTCCTTTTCCTGACTACAACACTGAACCAAAGACCTTCCTAGATAAGACATCTAATTTGAGGACTCTGAAGGGAGGGCAGACAAATTTCACACCAAGTGCTGAAATAATTCTAGAGCCTCAGCTCCAAGGCGAGCAGTTACAGCTGATTAAAGTGTTTTCTGGCTAAAACTTCAGTTCCTGCCCTGTGGCCATCTCAGGCACATGCCTGGGCACACAAAAACTCCCAGTCCCAGTGCAACTCTTGCTCGTCTGGTGGGGGGAGTTCACTTTTAAATTAAACACAGGAAGCGAATGATGCTGTTGTCACTGCCAGAGACACCAGGGATACATGCCAACACTTCCTTTTAGCAATGCCTTATCCAAGATGGCATTTGCAAGAGAACATGTGGTGGGATATGGTGAGCAGCTCTTTCCCATGCATTTTAGCAGATAAAACACTAAAACTCTGAAGGGAGTGCAGCTACTAATTTGGAAGGGTGAATTGTTTATTTATCTGAGCTGAGAGCTAAGTATTTTTAATGCTCCCTTCCCTTTTTCTTGTATTCCTCTTCCTGGCTGGTGACTGGCTTTTCTCATTTGAAGTTGACACAAAGACAACTTCATTCAGGATCCTACAGGTGCTGGCAGCTCCCTCGAACAAAGAACCCTTCAAACTTCAAATTACTTTTGCCACAATATTTATCATGAGAAATTTGATTTCCCTTTAGCTACTGTAGATGCAAAGAGAGAAAAGAACCAGTAGATGGAATATCTCATTTTGTATCCTGCAGGGAGACATGCCCTCACCGAGCTGTTCTGTCCAAGATCCACTCAAGAGTGTGCCTCTAATACAGACCTTATTGATTGGGTTTTATTGGAATTTTCCAGGCTGCAGAACGGATCTGCTATTTATGCCTCTGGTTATTATTCTCACTAAGTGACAGCCTCTGGATAAACGTGGGCTTAGATATATACTTGTATCATAGGGTGAAGTGTTCCGTGTGTCTGGAAATAACACAGGGTCGGTTATCTGACTAAGCTACTTCAACTATTCACATTGGCTCAGCCCCGAGACGTCCTTCGTACTTTAAAGTTCCTTCTGGCTTTGGACTTGGTCCAGGGTGAGAGAAGTCAAACTCCAGCCAAGTGGGTACTGACCAATGCTCACCTTTGCCACAGTCTTGTATTTTTCCATCATTTCTAAGATCTCCAGGCCATCTCTAATGGTATCTCAGCCATTACATGCTGAGGCCACGGGGCTGCAGTTCTGCCACTTTGCTGCTGCAGCTGTAACGTCCCTCCTGCCTGGACTGGAAGCTGCACTTCTGCAGGTCCTTTCCCATGCTAACCCCAGCCTTGGCAAAACCAAGTTTGCTGCCCCTTTTTGCAGCATCCTGGCAGCGACCTTCTCGGTTTGCAAGCCGAGTTCCTCCTCACTCCCTTTTTACCAACACTGAACACGAGTGATTCCTTTATTCCCTTCAGCCACGGCAGGGATGAACCAGGTGCAGTGAGCAGCACCCCATGAGCCCCCGGCCCCATCCCCACCCCGTGAGCAGCCCCCCAGTGGCCACAGCCCCCAGGCAGCCCCCCCAGTTCCTCCTGGCATTGGCCTTACCTGATGAGTATGATAACTGAGGGCGTCTGCGCCATGGCCCCGATCATGCTGCAAACGCACATCACGCAGAGGAATGTCAAGAAGGCCTCTTCGCAGCCGGGACTGGGGCATTTTCCGGGAACAACGGTGGCATTTTCGGCAGGGACCGAGCTGAGGCATGAGCAGCCGCTGAGGTTCTGTGGAGGAGCACAGGGGTTCAGGGAAAGCAAGAGCTGTGGTCCCCGGCACCTGCCCTCTGCGATGAGGGCTGCCAATAGCCACTCGGAAGGCTCTCATGGTCAATTAAGTCACTCCTAAGTGCTTATCTGAGGGGGGCTCGGGAAGGATTCCCAAGCATGTCAGCTCTGATGCATGTGACCAGCAAGAAAACATCCCTCGGCTTGTTTCTTTTCTCCTGCTCCTTTCAAGTCTTTCCCATAAATGTCATGGCGACGGAATTATTGCCAAGTTATGCCCCTTCAGAGGAGAATAAAGAAACGATCTGTGTCCCTCAGACACAAAAGATCCCCCAATTATGGGTCTAATTACTTTCTTCTTTACCTTTGTCTGCATGGCTCTTGCAGTTAACTTGAAGTATGTTAAAACCAGGTAAATCTGCAGCCCTGTTCCTGGCTGTGGGACCAGTGCCTGATTCCAGCACCCTGGGTTTTGGGAGGAGGACACCCATGGCACGTGCTGTGGACCACCAAGAGCTGACTATCGTGGTGTGGCAGCACGGACACTGCTGGGCTCGAGTGCACTACAGGGCTAATCAATGACACCTAGTTCAGAGGAATTTGTGTCGAGCTAAAAGCTGAAGTCAGGCAAGATAAACTATCAATATGTGATCAGAAGAAGAGCGAAACGACTGCATTTCTCTTTGATGTCTCCAGCAAGTGCAGGATGTGAAAAGAAGCTTTGTTTGCCAGTCACAGATTTAGTTTTTTTTCTTTCTTATTTTCTAGCTTGCCCTCCTGAATTTGTGAGTGGGGGATGTCGAGGCAATTAAGGCGCACAATACTACCAAGAAATCCCTTAATGAATACAGAACGAAACGATCATAAATGATTCATGTCTTGTCTTCGTTGGGTTGCTGGGTTTGCAGGTCACATGTTTGTAAGAGGAGTAATGCCATAAGTAAAACATACTGAAAAACAACTTCGTCTCCTCCCCTTCCCTCTACCACATTCAAGCAGAAATTCCTTTGCTTTTCTACTGGGGTCCCCTTAGGAATGTACAAAAGCACACTTTCTGGTTCACTGCCTCTAAAGTTAAGGATCCGTGGGGATGCTACTCTAGCCTTTCTGACACCAATCTCTTTCTTCTTACATAGGAGTCAAATGATTTTCTTCCACATAAGTGCACAGAGGGCAAGAGAGACTGCAGTGCAGAGCTCCAGGATCGCGGGAGTAGACATGTAGGTGCCTTTCTGGCTGGCAAGCAATCATTACCATAAAAAATTCCTGTGCTGTGAGTGAGAAGCTGCCACCTGAAGGCTTTGAGATGGTGACAATTAGCACAACTGCAGTGGTGTTTGCACAGCAATAGCAGTGCAGTAATTTGTAACTCCTGGCTCTTATTGCCATACATTGTTGGTGTCCAACCCGCCAGGACACGGCCCTGTAGATTAAACCACATCTAAACACATACCTGTACTGAAAAATCCTGGGATAAAATTTCCAGTGTGGCAAACGTGCACAACTGGCTGCTCATTTCTGCTTATTTCTAATGGGCTGTCATCAAAGAGCAAATGCCTGTTCCTGGCAATGGTGGGCCAGATTCTCCTCCTGTTGGTGTGGTTTTCTACCCGGTACAATAAACCACGGAGCAGGTCCCTACCTTCGGACCCTGAAACGTTGCCCCTCAATCTGCTTTTCCAACCACCTTGCACCGAGGTGCTATCCCAGAGCAATGCAAGTATTTTGTACCAGCTACATCCGCTCGCTTAGTGCTGTGCCTCAGCCTTACTTGGGAGATCTTTGATCTTTTATTACTGACATGCGATACAACTCACAGACATCAAACCCAGGAAACATCAAAGATGGACTTTTACCTTTGCCCCGTGGCAAGGCAACTTTTTGTTACCCATGCCAAATCGCTACAGATTCCCTTGTCTGCAACCCCACCACCACTCAACCACACATTTATTTTCCACTGCCTTGCAGCTTGCACACCCAGATTTTTTATGTTTTGTGCGTGTGTGAAGCTGCACAGGAGCAGAGTTTGCACCTTCAAGAGCATCCCAAGTTTGGGGTAATTATCTACACAAATTACCCACGTTTTTAATTATGTTTTTTTTTTTTTTTTTTTTTTTTTTTTTAAACCTTGGCTCTGACAGGAGAGGGACAAGCTGGTACTTCACTGCAAAGCCCTGAGATGCCAGCAATGTAATGCCGGGCTGGAATTCACGCACCTCCCGCCAAAAGAGAGATTAAGAAAAGCAACGGCACAAAACAAACAAGATGTACGGTCAAAGGCTTTGCACGCATGGGTCACTTTCGGGAATGGCTCAAAAGGGATTTTCCTGTGGGTGCCAGAGCTCTGCCTATCAGCCCCAGTACTCCTAAAGCTTTTTGGAAAGGTGCACCCCTGCAACCAGCTCGATAAGAGAGCACAAATGGAAAAGAAAAAAAACCTAACTGAGCTACACACTGCTTTTGGAAATTGTTCACAGAGGAAAAATGTAGAGAGGCAGTCAGAAACATCCAATGCACTAAAGTTAAATAAAGCATTCAGAGAATTTTATGTCCCAGTAAAAAGCAACCCTTGGCTCATCACGAGCATATAACATTCACAAGAACCTCTAGACAGGTCATTACCTGGATTATGGGTTTAAAACCTGGTTTGGAAATTTGGCTTTGCCTCAGGGCCATGACATGGCCAAACTGGTCCATAATTTTTGATAATGCCCTTTCCAGAGGATGCTACTGCTTCACTAATTTGTATTCAAAACGGTACTGCGAGAAACCACACAAACCAAAGCATCAAAAAGAACCCCAAGATGATGATGAAAGGAAAAGAAAGAATGAATGAGCAAGAGAGAGGGGAAAGGACAGAGAGGTTCTTGCTCAGAGGTTTGCTCTCATGGAGCGCGAGGTCAGGCAGCTGCTCGCTGAATGGACCAAGCTGAATTTTCATTCCTGTGCTCCTTCCAGAGGAGCCCAAGCTTTGCCCTGAGTCGCACAGCAAGGCGGTCGCTCCTGCACTCCAGACACGAACAACGCTGGTCGTACTCTTGCTAAGGGCTCGGCGAACTGGTGAGACACCACTCTGCGTGCTCTGTACAAGCTGGCTTCTTGTCAAAACGCTCACGTTGCTGCCCGAAGTGCTGGCTTGTCTCTTGTCGGGAGGTTGAGGGCAGGAGGTAACGTCTTTGCATGTACCACGGCCCAGGCCACAGGCTCGTGGGTCCCTTCTGGGGTTGCTGAGAGCACCGTGAATCCGTGGCACTTTCCTTTTTTTTTCAAAGGGCCGCCTTCAGCTTTGAGGCTGGAGTGGGAATTCGGGAGAGAAGAGGTTTCAGCAAGATGAGCTGGCTCCCGGGTCATCTGTACCGCGAGTCTGCACTTGTTAGCAGCGAGCTTGTGCCTCACTGCCTGGTGCTCGCAGGCGGTTTGTCTCTTCAGGGAGGGGAGGCAGGTTTGATGTCTCCTCAAAAAGGAAGGATGAAACCACAGAGGGATAACTGCACGCGGTGAGCGCTGATGTCCCTGAAGCTGCAAACGGTCACCACTACTGGGCTCACCTCCCTCAGGCTCCACACAACACGGTCACTGCGCCTGGCACGGCCCCAGCCAGGGAGCAGAGACAGCAGAAACCCTGCCAATTCCCCCCCACGGGAGCGACAGGCCTTCATTTGCAGTGTAACCCAGCAGGCATTAGCATTTCAGCAGTAAAAAATGGAAAAGCAGACTTTTAAGAATTCCTCGTCTTTACACAGAGATGGCTTGGTCTTGAAGAGCTTTCTAAAGGAATAAACTCTTAGAAATGGAGAACTGAAAAATGCAGAATGTCTTTAGAGGGAGTCTCTGTTCTCTTGACAACTGTTCTTGCCATTGCCTCAGAGAAAAGGAGTGAAAGAGAGAAGCAAGAGGAGTAGAAGGAAATCTTAAACAAGGGTGAATAAAATCAGGAGTTGGTCATATGTGTCTAGGAACCAGACTCGGGGAAAAAAGCAAGTAGAAAAGTAGAAAGGACTGGCCAGGGTGAACACTACCAGGTGGAGAACCAGGGAGACGGGGAGCAGCAGGAGAAAAGAGTTTTCCCCACAGTTTGGGCCAGCAAGCTCTTGCAGAAGATCAGGATTCTGTCAATGCACATACACAGATTTCCTCCTGTGCTGCTCTGCTTCAGTGCTGAGAAGAAAGACTGGAAAGGGGGATGACAAGGAGGAGGAGAACGAAGGGAAAACCCATCCTGCTTTATGAGTGCCCCTGGCACACTGCCGCCAGAGCCAGCGGGCATGAAGGCAACAGAGTGAGAAACATCAATGGCTCAGGACCAGAGACTTGGGGGCTTAACCACTGCTGACTGTAACTGAGTGACTCGACCAGATATGCACTACCCTCCCTCACTTGCTCTCACAGAGTCATTCCTACAGGTGAGAGATGCCAAGGAAAGGCTGTTTACCGTGCTGCTGCAGCCAGCAAAGCAGGCAGATAAGTAGGTGACCCCATCTGCACCACAGACTGGAGTGAAGGAATCGGTTTGGCATTCACAGTTGTTATTGCAGGGGGAATATGGGTCCAGAGATGAGGTTGGAGTTGAGCTGTAAGAGAAGCAGAAATAGAAATTAACAGGTAGTATAATGATACCAGCCAGCTTTTCCAATCAGTGCTGCACAAAGATGGCTTTGAAGGGAGGGTGAGTTAAGGCAAACAAATTACAAAAAGCAGTGGGCAGGCTATCAAGGTCCCAGCTTGAGGAAATCCAGGCTACAGTCTCTCCTGAGGACAGAAATGCCTTGGCCACCATCCCTCTGCAATAGGAAATCTAATGTGAAACTTGGGCTGCCTCGTCTTCTCAATGAGCAGCCCCAAGGAGACCCTAAGACATGCCCAGAGAGGTTGCTCTGTGTTTTTCTGGAGAAGTGAACAGCTGAGAGCCTGAAGTTTTCATCTTCATAAAAGTCACTACTGCATGCTGAGGAGCACCAGAAAAGAAAACAGGGAATAACTCTCCAAGTCCTGTGAATGCTACAGTGAACTGGGTACCTCGTTACTCCCATCAAAATGTGTTTGGAGCCATTCGTGCTCTCTCCGCCATATCCAAATTTCCATGTGTCAGTAACCTGGTTCTACAAATTCCCCTCAGGCACTCCAATAAACACACAAAGCAGCGTTATGTCCCTCACTGCCAGGAGAAACCAGCTGGCGTGGTGGACCGAGCGCTGTGTAGGTGGCCATGGGTTCAGAACTGGGTCTGGCACCTTTGATTCAGTTTGGCTGATTTTAGTAAAGCTCATTTGTCAGCTGCAGGCACTCAGCTCTCACATGTGGTATGAAGAGCCCCGAGAGTGAGAGCATTATTCGACGCTGCCCTCCTTAAACTGCTTGCTATATGGTTGCCCGTGGGCCAGCACTGCCTGAAGGCTGCTCATTGAAGACAATTACGTGGCACTTATATTGGCAAAGCTGAGAGAGATGTGCCCTTTGTTGGCTGGATGGAGGGGAGACCCTGAACCTCTCTGGGGACTTACTTGTTTCCATAGGGAACAGTAACCCCTGCCACGGGTCCCGTGTCACATCCCAGGAACAGGAAAGACACGTAGCAAGCTGTGGACACCAGGTTCACCAGCATGGCCATCCTGATGGCTCCCAGAGCAGAGAGGCTGAGCTTCTTCACCAAGAGGCCACCCAGGAATATGCCCAGACATGCACATGGGATTGCTGTCATCCCTGCAAGAGAAAAAAAACAGTTATCAGCAAGTGCAGGTAAGGGTCAGTGAACCACACTGCTACAGGCTTGTATTTCTCAGCAATCAGATCTGTGTGTTATTGTTGGGAAACCTTCTAATGGTCAACTACCGGAGCTGATATTCATTCACTCAGGCGTGTTCTTCTTAGCAGTCATCAATCAGGAGCCACAGAAGCGCTGACACCTGGCAGTGACTGAGTTAGAGCCCGTCTGGGATGGCAGACCAACTCACCGACCACCAGCCCGCTCCTCTCCTCGCCTCAGGCACTGCACAATTATATCCGTGCTGTTTTCTCCAGCCTTGTTTTAGGACACGGACTGGGGCTGCTCCACACAGAGGGATGTATACTTACCGCTGGAGGAGCCACAATTTTCTTCTAGTTTTCATCCATATTTTAGGAGGATGCCAAAATGGCCAAGGGTGGCCCGCCTTAACCTAAACAACAGCATCTTTAATACGTCGTGTGACAGCTGGCAGCCAGAAAAGTCACAAATATTCCGAGGTGTCTGGAAGCTTTGGGTGAACCCCACTTGGTATACTTCAAAGCAGTCTGATTTTCAGAGATTAGGCAATAGTTGCATTTGAAAATGCTAAGCCTCCCTTACAGAATCTCCTTAAACTGCGAGATGCAAAATCACTGCCAGAAGTGACTCACTTTCCAGGCACAGAGAGGCATTATCACACTGAACGTGTCTGGGTTCACTTTAATCCCTGTGCTGCCAGTTGCACTCCAAACCTCACCTTCCCAAGCTAAGCTCAGAAGTGCATCCAAATCCTCACATTTCTGGACTCCCACAAAAGCCACCTGGGAAATCTGGCAGCAACGCTGCTTAAATTAAACAAGTTGTGAGGATGGTGGAAGTATCAAAGTCTCCTACACCCTGCTCGGTCAGAGGCAGGACGTGCTCTGGCTCACGGTGTTTCCCTCTTTGCTGGCTGGCCAGCTGGCCACACACGCTGACCAGCCAGACACCCTCCTTCAAACAGCACAGTGGTTGTCCTTCTTCCATTGGGCCAATATTGAAGTTGCTTTCCTTTGCCAAGCCTTTAATTTTCAGGAAAATTACAAGAACCTGACATCTCGGAGACCTCTGCCCTTCTGTAAAACCCATTAAAATCCACCAGCAAGTTTTGCGTCGCCGGTGGAGGCAAGATTGACTGCACGAGGTTGTTTCTTTTGGAAAACTGGGCCCAAACCAGAAGATATCACTGAGTTCGATGGGAAAATAAGTAACTGTCAGGAGAGCAGCTTGCAAGTTTTTTATTTCGATATTAAGATTCATCCATTTCACGATGTCTCAGTTTTTGACAGGTCACTGCCAGATGCCCATCTGGTGAGCTGTGGGTGCAGATCAGCCAAGATCAACCCGCAGATATTTCAGATGGGTGCTGCTGAGAGAATGGCTGTCACAAACGAATTGCTAGACTGCTTGGAAATGAGCAGCAGGAGAAAATAAATGAAGATCCTGCCTATGCATGAGTATCTTGACAGAGAATGAATGAATGTCGAGAAATGAAGAGTACATGGGAAACAGCAGCAGCATAGCATGGTCAGAGAGAAGGGGTTTTTGAAGCTGTTTCAGCTGATGATTGCAGTCCTCTCATTTTCAGTACAAGAGGAAAGGAGGGGACTAACAGGAGAAACTGGAGAAAACTGGAATACCTGAACCAGGACATAAGTAGCTAGATGGGCAGCCCTGTAGCTTGGCAGGTAATTGTGCCAACGGCCCAGTTTGGTTAGGATTTTTGCTGAACTTCAGGGCCATCACATCTTTGGATGCTGGGCAAGTTACCTTCTGACCAGCCTTATCAGCAAGCTTGGTTGCAGCTACCAGTCATGCTGAATATTTCAGTGCCTTTGGATGCTGGAGGCTCGGCGGTCCCTGTGGTTACTCACCCAGCAGCTGGTTGGCAGACGAGGTGGTGAGGTTGAACTGCTGCTCCAGGTACTTTCCCAGAAAGGCAGCAAAGCCCGCCACCACGGCAATCTCCATGCAGGCTGCCAGGATGATGCAGGTGAAGACAGGATTGGAGAGCAAGTGCTTTGTTACTTTGGGGATCACTAGAAGAGAGGAAAAAGGGAGAGGTGTTATCGTGCAGGCTCTGCTCGAGGTGCTGAAGGTGCCTTGCTACTCTCCTGAGGACAAACTCATGGTATTAGGGCTAAATTTCCACTCTACACAGAGAAACTGGTCGAAAAGTGGCAACACCAGATGAAACAAACCCCACAGTGTCATCTAAAGTACCAGGAGGTGCAAAGAGAAGTCATCTGTCATTATTCCTAAAGGTTAAGGATGATTTTGAAATTTTGAAGGATCAGTATTTTCCAGCATTGCTCTTGTTTCCCTTGAAGGGACGTCAGTCAGAGCCTGATATTCTCTTTTTCCTTCACCTCTCCCTGCCTGTTCCCCATGAACAATACCAAGTCAGCTGATAAGTGCCATGAGTGTACGTAGTACCCACATTCTTTCAAGCTTTCAGACACAAGCTAATCCAAGCTCACATTTGGCCCTTCCTTTTCCTGCCATCCAGGTTTGCCTCAGTTTTTAATTCCCACCTAACACTGTCTTCCACGCCAGCATCTTCTTGCAGCACATTTGTGTGCAAGCTGAAATTCTCTTCTCTGGCCCAGGGGCACTCATGAGCATGAAGGATCCCACACCTAGGCCAGGCAGATTAGCCTGGGTGTTCCCACAAACCTGAGCTTGAGCAGCTGAACGACACCTTGTGCCTAGCCCCTACCAGCCTCGGTGGCTGCAGGGGTAGCAGGGGACGTGCTGAGCTCCTCATTGTGTAACACACACACACACACACCCCTGCTTTAGTTTCATGATCCCTTGCTCTTCCCTCCTGCATCACTAGTGTCCTGAGCCCTCTTCCAAGCTCGTCTCTATTTCCGATAAGGAAACACAAGTTACCTTACAAAGGGAAATTTGGCTAATGAATCAGATAGCACATTTTCTACTTCAGTGAACATTTTAATTATTGCCGAGATAACACAGCTTGAAGAGGATAGCATAGCAGTACAGGAGAGAGCCTTGCTTTGTCTCAATACCTGATGACTAATTTCTCCCTGAATTAAATGTGAAAATCATTAAGTTTGAAAATTACCCTGCTGAAGTGTAGTGAAGCCTCAATGGGCCCCTATTTGCATTTTGAAAATCCATTCCCCACCCACCTCTGGTGTACCAGGGTCTGCCAGATGACAGATTTCTCTGGTGTGGCTTCTATTTTCCCTTAGGGCTTTTTTTGGTGTGAAATCTAATTGCACTGGCCTCAGCAAGAAAATGCACAGCTCTTTGTCAAGGCTCTGCTTGGGTCCCCACGGTTCTTTCTTTGGGAGAAAAAAAAAAGGTTATAATTAGGTTTGATCTAACCTTTCTGGAAGGGACCACTCCACAGTTTCTGGTCTCTTTACATCACAAATGTTTTTTCGTGCTGTATAAAATTCTTGCTTCCTGAGGATTTGCTGAACATAATGAAGGTGCAGGAGGCACAGCACTTTTTAGTGGGAAAGGACTTATTAAAAAACAAAACAAAACAAAAAATTACAGGGAAGAAGAAGTCTGGGAGATTCAGACGTGGACAGATCTCAGAAGCTACCTGCTGCCTCCTTCAGTTCTTTGGGGGCCACCCGCAGAACTTCCCCTCCTTGCCAGGAAAAGAAGGGAAAAAGCAAAGGTGGACTTGGCAGAGCTGAGCTCGGAAAGCCATATTTAAGGTATTACTGCCTGTTGTGCCTCTGGAGTTCAATCTGTACAAGATTAATGGATTCCTTGAGATGTAGCTTTGTGCCAATTCAAATGTAAAGACACAGAAGTCTCTCTGTAACTTCACCCACCAAATAATAACACTGACAGCCTGTCTTTTGCAAGATGGAGTTAAAGATCATGGACATTTGTTGCTGAAGGTTGCACGGCCAGTACCAAATCTTCATGCATTACAAAGTGAAAACCAATCCCTCATACATGCTGGAGGAGAGGAAGGGTTTTGCAGTCCCTGCAGCATCTCACACGAGTGAGAAGGCTGCTGCGACTGCCTTGCCTGGCAGTAAGTCCCACCACTTTGTCACCGGTCATCCTCTCTGTGCATCTGGGCGTGAGGTTTCGGGGACAAGTTTGTCCTTTTCTGCACATCTGACCAGTGCATAACGCAACGGGGCTCTGTACCAGCTATATAATAGGGTGTAACACAAAACCCAGTGCAAAGAGCACAACAGCAAAGGAGGAAATGCCTGGCAGCCTCCACCATCTTCTCTCAGCATGGGCCAACTCATTCCCTTTTATTTTCTAAGGAAAATGACAAGAGGCTCCCCAAAGAAATGAATATCCTTTCATCTTGCTACTGCCACCCGCTGTACACCTGCTGCTGCCTTATCTGTCTCAGTTCTTGGGGTGAAATACCTCTGGGAACAAGATTAAAAGTCAGCAGTGAAGTTTAAAAACCTCTCCCTAGACTGGAGTGACGTACATTCAGCTGTCTGGCATATGGTGCTGGGTAGGAAGGGGGAATGGAAGATGTCTGGTGGGGGACAGGAAAGCCCCAGGAGCACAAGAGCTGAGCGTGGTGCTCCTTCCCTGGAGCTGATCCCAGTGGAAGTGATGATAAACGTTACCTTGCGCCTTGCTGACTCAATCAGGATTTAGATGCGTGCTCCAGCCCAAAAGGTTAGCCGCATGCTTCGTAGCAGCATTTTGGAGCTACAAATCTGATGTTGAAGTCCACTCATTGAATGGAAAAAGGGAAAGGACTTTGGGATTCAAAATAGTATTGGAAGTCTTCATGGAGAACCCGCTAGCTGTATCAGACAAGGCACAGGGAGGCTTGCCCTCCCATGGTCAGAAGGATTAGCTCATTTAACATCCTCATCCCAACACACCAGATATGTCACAGAAACAACAATACACTGAGAAGAAGTAGAAACTTTATCACCCTCTCCTCCTGCTCAAGTAGCTAAAGCCTTCAGCACTGGTCATAGGATGTTCAGGTTGGAAGGGACCTGGGAGGATGCCCCACAGCTCTCTGACGCCCCTGCTAATCCCTCACCGTCACACCTTTTACCACCCTCAGCAACACCATGCCAAGCACCAGCAGTTCGAGCTGAGGTTGTCGAGCATCCCCTCCTGCTGACGGGCCAGCTGTGGGTGACAGACCACGGGCTCGGCGAGCAAATGCACTTATGTACACCAAGTAGCTTTGATTTGTCACTAAACATCGGGGAGTACCGGGGATAATTGGCAACCTCATTACATGAGGTTTAACTACTCTCCAGAAACGACAAACTATAATCATCATGTTGGTGCTTGAAATGAATTGTTTGGAGCATTACAATCACCAAGGCCCCTTTTTCCAGTTGGAGCACCCTACAGAGACATGTTTTCAATTTGCAGTAAAGATGAGGAACACAGAAAGCAAAGTAATAAATTAGAGGGAGGTTTACAGCCCAGTCCACCTAGGACAGTGGGATGGGAGAAAGACAAAATTTAGCATTGATCCAAAATACTACTTTCTAACAGCAACGTAGGCAAGTCTCAAATTTGAATAATAATAATAAACAAAACAAAAACAAAAGGCAAGATCTGCAGCTTGCTTGAGGAATAAGGGATGAAGAAAAGAGTGAAGGCAGCAAGAAGAAAATACCTCCTGGAAAGAGGAAGCTTCTGTAATAGGGAGAGAGAAGATGGGAAAAGGCAAGAGGCACTAGAGATAATTCAAGTGAGCTTAATATACGAAAGTTCATAAAATAAATAACAAAAAAAGGTATGAAGGAAAAGGATGACACCCATGTCAAACAGGCTTCTTGGGCAGTGGGTTCCTGTAGTCTATTGTCCTGCCCCCAGCAA
The DNA here is from genome assembly GCF_009819795.1 of Aythya fuligula. NCBI lineage: Eukaryota > Metazoa > Chordata > Aves > Anseriformes > Anatidae > Aythya > Aythya fuligula. Next base: position 15,346,680 of record NC_045569.1, on the reverse strand, counting down.
CAGCACCAACCTGATGTAGAGCATTTCATGGTCACCTGCCTCCCCTTCCTTACAATTAGGACTTCTCAGCAAGCCTTTTAGGTGTTGGTAAGGAACCAAGGTCTTGGGACCAACAGATCTGGGCCAACGACTCGCCTCTACGGCCATACAGCTGGAGCCCTCTCCAAAAGGTTGTCACTGGGACACGTTAGAGCTGTAAATTTGAAACTCCTTGTGGGACCTGCTAATCCTGCTCAATTCCATGAATGCCCACAGAGGGATACAGGCTGGGACCCGTGCACAGCTGGGAGCTTCTGGCCCAGCACTGCCTGTCTGCCCGGAGAGCACTCGTGGGGTCAGGGAGCCAGGACCCAGGGGAGCTCTCTCGAGGTACTCAGCAGATCGCACAGAGAGCAGGAAGGAACCGAACAGAAGACAAGACAGCTGTCAGCTGTACATCTCAGCTCTCCTACGCTCTTGGAAATGAAGCTGGGTGGAAAGCAAAATGTTTCCAAATTGAGGGAATTTGCAGTTTTGAAATTCATTTAATTCCGCAGTGGGTTTGCTTTTAATTCCTTGTGAATGAGTTTCTATCTCCAAACCTGAAGGATTCCATATCAATTTCAATCCCGTGCCATTTTTTCATATCTCTCGCTAGACAGACGTAATGAATTTCTGGTTTAAATAATTACAAAACAAAATGCATTTAGAGCGGAATGCTTCGGGAGAGTTAAAGAAAAAGCCAAGGAAGCATTTTGAAACCAAATTTCATCAGCGCTGACCACTTGAATTCAACAAAAGTAATGTTTTCATAGGGAAAAATGGTTCTGACAGAGCATTTCCAAGCACGTCCCGGAGCAGGTGGTGGGTTAGAGGCAGCGTGTTGATGTGGAGCAAGGGGCAGATGCGTGGCAGACACGAGCAGAGGGCACAGGTGCCCTGACAGAGCCGAACGTCATCTCCGGCCCCAAATAGCAGAGAGGTCCCCAGGGCAGAGCAGAGGTGTGAAAGCAGAGCCGTGCCCCCGGGACAGCAAGGACTGCTGCAGCCCACGCCTGAATTGCTTTTGTGGACCACACGAAGAACGCTGGATGAGAACAACCCTGCCAGGCTGCCAGCTGGGAGCAAAGATCAATGGCAGCATTTATCCACCCTCTCCCTGCTATTAATCCTTTGCTTTCCTGTGCTCCCAAATGCTTTTGTGTTGCTTAACTGAAACACTGATCACAGAAAATGGTGCAGCATTCGTTCTCCAGTTTGGTGATGGTTAGCACCTCCCAGGACTGTCCCCGGGCTTTCCTGAGGACAGCCAGGGGGACAAAGGGACTGCCCTGGGCTCAGCCTCCTTCCCCAGCTCTCTGGGGGCACAGAAGAGCTGCCCCAGCCAGCACATCCTACCTGCAGCACGGTGCATGGTTTTCATTGCAAGTTTGAAGCTCTTCTTAAAGATGCTTGGTTTCACATCGTGAAAATACCCCACAAAAAGAAATGCTATGGCTTCCCTAAAGCTGGCTCCTCCTTTCCATTTAGGCCTTGGTAGAGATGAAAAAGACTTTCCAACACTTCGAGAAGGTTGTTCCTGTATTAGTCACAGCTCTTCTGTGTGCTAAGGCTAGAGAAAGCCAAGGAATCTCACCCAGCCTTACGTCTCACTGTCTCTCAGCAAACATTGTAGTGTCTCAGGCATCCTCCCATGTGCCAGACATGCCTTGTCACTAGCTGACAGCCATGACCCAGCTGGGAGCACGTCTCCAAATTACACTACCCCCCTTCTCTCCTGCCACGTCTAGTCACTTGTAGCAGTCACTGAGAGATGTGAATTCTTTTTTTCTTCAACAGCCAAAAAGGACCTTCAGTTTAGCCTCCAAGAATGCCCTGTTGATTCAACATGTTCACACAAAGTCCAGAGGAAGAACTTTTCCTTCCCATAACTAAGCACAAGAGATGGACAATCCCACACCTCCATGCAGGCATGGACTTATGCCCCATACACACCTGTCCAGGACTGAGCTGCAGTAACAACAGATATGAAAAAGGTCTTGGAGTTACTGGCCTCACAATTCCTGATGAACGTTTCCACCCACAAACCCACGTACAGGTACATTCTCTGCTGTTCAGCTCCACAAATGCATGCAAACCCTAAAGCCCATGATAGGACAGAACTTGTGACTACACGTACACATTTATATTTTTAACCTCTGTATGCAATTATCTCTTCTTTTTAATCCTAAGGAAAAGAATTAACAGGTGTAGCTTTCCCCAAAGGAAACCTTATACAGCCAACAAATGGATTAAGGATATTAGGTCCTACCATGCAGGAATGCACATATATTTTCCAGCTGCTGGCAGAATAATGCATACACACAGCAAGATTCAAGCCATCACCTTAAACACTACTCATCAGAAGTGAGAGAAGCATGTTTGTCTTCCCTTGTGGGGTCTGGTCACCTCCTCCAGGCAGGCACTTCAGCAAATACGACTCCTGACCACGTTCTGACTGCGACAACAGTGCCAAGGGACTTGAAAGGAGATGGCAGCTACCAACACCATGTCATCTGTGACAGCCGCAAAGGCGTGACTAAAAAGGTCGTTCCCTGTCTTATTTGATGCGATGTAAATTGTACTTCAAAGTCCATCTACAAAGAGACTTCTGGAGCTCACTGATCCGAAGTGGGATTTACCTGCAATGAGAAGACTAACGTGGAGGACTGTAGTGCCTCCTGATGCAATCAGTACTTTGAAGCATATGGAAGTGACACTTACATTTCTGTACTTCAACAAGCAATAGATGCTGTGGCACCCCCCCTCTACTGGCCTCTTGGTGTGCAAAAACCTCAGCTTGCTTAGCACCACCCCCAGGCAGAACTGACACCCTTCCTTGCAGCAAGGACATGCCATATATTATTCCTCTCTACAAAAATGCAAAAATGTCTAGTGCCCACTCCAAAAACTAAGCAGCCAGAAACAGATGCTCCAGTGAGTCGCCAACAAAAGCCACAGAATCATCCAGATGGACGTACCATTGAAAAAGCCCATTTCCCAAACCTGCGAAAATCCTTGCAACAAGGACAAGAGGATCACAAAATTCATTTTCCTGGCACATTTTCAAACAATGTATCCTTTTACCTTCCTTTCTTTTGAATTTTCTCATCAAGTCAAAGTTTCACATCTTTGACCTTCCCTTAATGAACAACCACATCAACTATTCAAACCATTTTTATATTTAAAGAAAACATTTTTTCCCCAAAGCCTCTTTTTTCCCCTCCCTCATGTACCTCGTTCAACTCCCAATTAGGGTGACTGCACAGGGAGTAAGTGATTTTGTCCTCATTTATCAAAATGTATTAGGCAATAATGAAACCTGCTCTGCCACTGTGACAGAGAGTGGGAAGCAACCACCAGGACTACAGAACCACCCTCTTGGATGAAAGACTTTCTGGTGCAGAGTACGGAAAGGATACAAACCCACACTCCTGCAAAATGCCAGGTCGTTAGCTGGCCTTAATTAGATCCAGGCCCCTTGACATCACTGCAGGACACGATGTAGGGTTTTCTATTCCGAACTGCTTCAAGCTATTTTCTGCCATTTGGGCTGGTATCTCTCTCTTCCCCATCCCAGTTTAAGAGCTGTGTTGGTAAAGCACTTGTTGCCTTGTATCTGGGATTGCAGTAGCCCTGCTGCAGCCCCAGTGCTGGGAGCTCCCCGTCCCTTTGAAGCAGCCGTGCAGGCTCGCTCTCCGTTTCAGGAGGCAGAGGGAAGCAGGACAGTAGACTGGAGAGAAGTTCACAAACTGCTTAGGCAACTGCGTTCCCCTTCATTTTTATCAACCCTACAGGACTATCACGGATTTCAGAAGCTTTGTAGTTTAAAAAAAAATAAATCTTTCAAGTGGAACAAAGTCTCTCTTTAAAACGAGGACAATGCCAGAGATAATTAGAAGCTAGGGACTGAAATCTCAGGACACTAGGTTTGTATTTTTTTTTCTGGGTAGAGGTAGGTAGCCCGAATCAGAGACCAATTATAAATCCCGCCAGATGCTAGCCTGTCGCTGACTCTCACAGAGAACGTGACAAGAGGGCAGTGCCTCACCTCGCAGCTGCTGGAAGCAGGTCGTGCTGTTCTCCGCGTCCAGCGGGTGCCGCAGGACCCCGTTGCTCGGCTTGGCCCTCTCGTAGTCCCTCTCGGGAAGCATGGCCTGCTCGCTCTCCCCGGCGTGCTCCGGCCGCGGGGGCAAGGACTGTGGGAACCCAAACATCGGCAGGGACGAGAAGAAGAGTAAGGCACCGCAGAGCAGGAAGCCTCCCCACCACGCACCGATCCACCGAGGGTCGTCCGGAGTGATGTCCAGCTTACCTGCAAGAGGGCACAGGTGTAAGTGGCAGGGCTGCGTGGAGGGAACTCAAGGGGTTAATGGTCCTGTAGGTTAGAAATCAATTTTTGGGGGCTCTGTTGGCTGGTGAGGGGCTACAGATCATCCCACACCCCTCTCCTGTGAGCCACCAGCACATACGGACCTTCTCCTGTAAGAGGTCCTTAGGATAAGCAACCCTTCACTTGTCTATCCTGATGGCATGTCCAGCTTCTGCAGCACCCTGAAATCAGGGCTTCTCTCCAGTGTCTTCGGTCCTGCCAGCTCCAGGATGCTGCTGTGTACAAACCAGTGTCACCTCTGCTGGCACCAAGGTTTTGGGCATCACCAGCCCAGCGTGTCAAACGTGCAGAGGAAATAAACCCTCAGTGGCCTCTCCAAAAGCTGGCAGCTGTGGACGTGGTCTGTGAGGGAAATGGTTGATGGATAAGGGACGTTTGGGCTTTTTGGGCACCTGTGACTGTAAGGAGGGTGAAACACTCCTGAACACTGGTGAAAGAAACCCACTCACTGCAGCAAATTGGCCCAGAAATGTGGAGATATCAGAGAAGGAAGAAAAGCAGAGTAAAAAACGAGTATCCTACAGGCTGCCACTCAGCAGAGATAAGGAAAAGGGAGGCACTGGAGTCAATTCGGGGGAATAAAAATAAGCAGCAGGAGAGAAGAAATTGTATTCCCAACAGCAACCTCGCTGCCACAGCCACTAAGTGTGCTGGCGGAGGGTGCCCAGCACTGGGAGCTGTGTCCTGGGGGAGACCGGGCCCCACATGGCTGGAGGAACAAGCTGCCCCATCACGATGTCTGTCTGGTTACAGCCACTCTGAAAAATCCGTCTCAAGTGAGGCAATCAAGTTGTCTCTCTCGCAAAGACAGAAGGAAACTCTTTTCTCCTTAGGGAAAATAACGCGTAGCTCTCAAATATATATAAAGTTTGAAATATAGTGTTCTGGGAGGATTGAATTCTTCGGCTGTTATTTCCTCCTGCCTGAAGTGCATTTTTTCAGGCTCTTGGGAACACAGCCACAAGAAGAGCCATATAAACAAAGGTCTTCCTCACATCCCCATCCTATAACAAGCCCTGCATGGCAGGCAGTGCAGCAGCTGCCCTGGCACCCTACACCTCTGGTCTGGAACAGGGAGTGGGATCAGGCTCACCCCCTGGAGCTCAGTCTCCTCGCACTGCCCCAAGCTGCAAGGCAGAGCCAGCTGAAGGCTGAATCTTTTTCTGGTAACAAAAGAGACTGTGGCCACGCGTGCCCCAGACTTCAACAAAGGACCATGGCCAAAGGCAGCTGGACCTGCCCCTGGAAAGTGCTGTACCCTCCCTGTACCCTGACGGGCCCTATAACTTTTCACCAGCATCTTGCACTGATAGTACCAACGGCAGGTGTCCAAAAAGTGCACAAGACTCAAGCCAACGTATTCCTGGTGTTACTCCTGCTTCTTGCAGTTTGTGGCGTAGGGACTTTATAAGATAGATTTGGTGGCTTTTCCATTTGCTCTTCTATAATCTCATGCAGTTGTCTTTCAACCCACTTGCAAACTTTTAATGCTCTGTGGTGAGGAGTTCCACAGCTTCACCTACTGGACAAGGAATGTCTTCTTCTGCATATTCGTATTTCAGAGTGAATTATACCTAATGATCAAATGCGTAGCAGGATTCAAGCAAGCTCCTCTGCCTACAGAATCATACGAGTCTTTGGCATAGGTGTGCAAGGTGTAAGAAGGGGCCATGCCTCTCTGACCAAGACATAGCTAAAAGTTTCAGCCATCCAAAAACTAAAAGACTTCTGCTCATTCCATATTTTTACGATTTCTTCACCTGCCACATACATGTAAGACCAAGAAAGGCCAGCAGCACTTTTCCAGATTCTCACAATTCTTTTCTGACCGCTGCAAGGCTAAACTTCATCCAAACGCATCCTGTGAAGATGTATTTGCAATATCATAAAACTGGAGCACACCCTCACAGGTGACAACACGAAGTCTTAGGTTTGCAGCCTACAGCCAGAGGGCTTGGGGAGCAGCGGAGAAAAGCCTGTTACACATTGCCCTCTAATGGCAAAGAGGGCACAGTGCAGGTAGCAATAAAAATTTGCACATTTTTCTTAACGAATAAAAACAATTTGCCAACAACTTGCTTTAATCGAAGGGCAGAGTCAAAGTGAGCAATAATTAACACTGCTTTGGGAAAAAACAACAATGCTCTGAGACTGAACTTGGTCATTTTCAGACAGTGCTGGTGTGGGTCTGATGGGTGGGCATCCCCTGGAGTGCCTGGCTGTCCCTCCCAGGTCCCGGAGATGGCAGATCTCCAGGTTTCATCCCTTGTTCTGGACACAGCCCCCCTAGCATGACTCTACCTATGCTGCCCTGTGTGCTCTGCCACAGTGATATTTTAATTTTTTAGCCACTACAAACCTGTTGCTTATGGGGATGAAGTTGAAAATAGTTGAATTCTAGTCAAAAAGTAAATAAAAAACCAAAAACCTCTAAAAATTATATACATACATAAGGGGCACTCAAGATGAAATGAGAAGCAGCATCCTACTTGCACACATCAACGTTGTCACGCTGATACATCAATACACTTGATTTTAAACAAATCCCCTTTCTCCTTACTTGTGTCAATGAAGACAGCATCCACGTAGATTTTGGTACAGAAGGAGCCCAAGATAAATCCACAGGCTGGCCCAAATACCAGCATCGTAAACAGGATCCCTACAAGGAGAGAGAAAATAGAAAATTAGTATTTGGCTCAGATTATTCCTTGCAAGTCGTTCTGCTTGGCTCCTACGAGACGGCATTGCCCTACTAACACCAAATAGATACAGATATGTCTCTGTGTCGAGTGCTTCAGACAAAAGGGCACCCCAATGCTTTTTGCTTTTCCACAGCCTTTCAGGAAAAAGAATAGATGAAGCTGTGATAATGCTGAAGGATTTCTATTGAGCTGGGAAGACTGTGGCCATACACTGTGCTCTGGTTGTCTGGCCACTCTGAAGGATGTCTTACTCGAGGTAAAGCGGACCCGTATTCCCTCCACAATGAAGGGACTTTTGCTACCCCCAGCTGAATCTGGGATATTTGCAGAATTTAGATCCAACGAATCTATGAAATCGTGAGTTGTCACAGACTGATGGATGAAGTCCCTTTAGAGAGGTAGGAGCCCCCATTCAAACCCGTGAAAGCCTTCTCCCTAGTATGTATCACGTAGCAAATATTCCCCGAGACACACGGCTACTCAGACCTCTCCTGCAGACTCCCTCCTCCTGCGAAACCTGCAGGAAATTGCCAAAGCAATGCCAGGCAGAGAGCTCTCGTGAGACAACGACTTACTTCTTTAATACAATATTTAGAACCATTTATTCCCACTCCCATTTTGGCCCTGCAGCAGGCACGCCGCAGGCACGCCGCCAGCTCTCAGCCATCCCGGGCGGAACGGCAGCGGGACACGAGGATAATCCAGAGACAGCAGCAGCAGAGATAACACAAAGCAGTTGTAAATTAGACAACGGGAGCATATTTAGCGCCTTCACGTGGGACGGACAAACAACAAGTCCCTGCGGAGCCTTGTAAGAGGCTTTCTGAAGGAATCACCAGCAAGGCTGAACAGCACAGAGAGGAGCTGCATGTGTGATGAGGACAGCACGGCCAGGGACGTGTTGGCCTGTGGTGGTAAGGCCATGTCTTGCTCACCTAGGACCCATAAAGCCTCCCCTGGGAGACCCCAGGTGCTGTGAAGCACCTTGTGGGATGTGAAGGAGAGCAGGGGAAGGGCTTTCTGCCCTGTGCCCACCCAGCACCATCGCCCTCTTTCCCAGGGCTACAAAACTTCCCGTGGCACTTATAAAACATCCACGGCGCATTTTTTTGGTCACTAGATGGCATCGGTGTCTGTCACTCGCCCACCAGCAGCGCTGGCACTGAGGTTGTAGTGGAAGAGTTTAGTTTTAACAGAGTTATCTGGCAGGGGAACGGCCACGGCTGTTACCCTAATGGCACTCCGGCAATTCAACCCCTGTTGGGCTGAAGAGGGACGGAGGTTTGTCTGGGGATGGTTTCCAAACCACAGGCAGAGCTGTCAGACCACGTGTATATAAAGAAAAACACTACCAAAACTTGTTTCATGGGGCAATAGGTGAGACAAACACACACACAAACACAAAATCCTTCAAAATAAACAAACAAAAACTGGGGAATATTTTCCCTTTTTCCAAAGCAGAAAGAAGTGGAGGCCTTTTGCCTGTGATCCATCAGCAGCAGGGAGATGCAAGCACGGGCAGTGAGCTCAAACAAAAAGCCGACTGCAGGAGAGCTGCCAGATGCAGGCACACACACACGTCTGTGCCCCTTTTCCCAAGGCTCCCCCTGCAATGGGTGAATGCTGCTCCTCCTCGAGCAATTTGTTTTGCATAGCTAACAGCCCCTTCAAAACAGAGCCATGTCCTCAGCTCCTAAAGCACCACCTTTTATATCCTGGCAGCTGAAATCCAGAAGGCATCACTCTGAAATGTTCTCGCTAGAGGGCAATGTGGGATAGGGCAGGAAGCTGAGGAGCTGAGACCTTACAGTAAGGTATTAAATTAACATTCACCTCTAGGGTAGGTGCAGGAAATGCTTGTGTTAATTGTGTTTTTACTTTTTCTACATTTTGTCCTAAAAGCAGGTAAACAGCAGACTCTCCCCATGCCCTTTTTGGTATCCTCTTTCAAGATACCAACAAAACCCTTTGACTGCAGAATTGTACACTTTGTCTCATGAATTGAACAGATCCTGGAAAAAAAACAAGGCATGGGCTGTCACAATCGATAGCCTGGGGCCTGGAGAGATCTGGATGATGTTCAAGGGTCAGCAGAGCACACCACTGGGCACAAGAAGTAGGCACTGAGGCAATGTGGATCCTACCTGTGGTTGAACATGTACGTGGAATTCAGCGCTCGAGAGGAAATTACCCAAATTAGAATTAGCTTAAGACATCCTTCCTCTTCCGAGAAATTCTGCATGATTGCTCATCACCACCGTTATTAGGAAAACACTTTCCATGTCAACTGCCTGACCACACAACCATGAAGCTGCTTCGTTAGAGAAGCTCGAGTAAAACCTCTTCTCCCAGCCCTGGGGTTGCTGCTAAGGATGAAGATGTCTTAAGCTTGTGGATGGCTTTAACACCACTTGCTAGGGCTTTTCCCATCTTTCCCTCTAACTTTTTATTCAATCAGCCTGATTCAGCACAGGTGGATGCTAAAGAACACCAATACCAGGAGCAAACAGATCCAAGATCTAATCCTGGCTCCATTACAGCCTCTTGCAGAAATCCCACTGATGGCAACAAAGCTGGCCATCAGTGCAGGATACTCCAGCCTCTTCCCTTTCATTCATAGCTTAAAATTCAGAGCTCACACTCAGAGCCATCACTCAGAGCTGCACATTTGGTAACAAACATAATCGAGAGAAGGGAAAACAAAGCGAGAAGTGCCAGATCCAGCAGTGCTCTGCAAATACACACCTCCTGCTCTGCACGGCAGGCTGCCCCTCTTCCAGGGGGGCTGTGCTTCATCCTGCACCCGACATCACAAGGATGAGCAGGGCATGTTCCCAGGGTAGCACTATACAAACTACTAGAAAGAAAGATGAGAAAGGTTTCTCCTTTGTGCAGTTTTTTTTTTTTTTTTTTTTTAAATTTTAATTCTTTCCACATTATGACAATTCTTAAAAATGCTAAAGAGCTGAGGATTGAAACTAACAAACTGGCTTTGGGACAATTCAAAGTTTCCTTTGGTAACTCAAAAATACTTAATTTCATCTTGGTTCCTTTTAAAGCACAATTATGTTTTATTTTGAAAAAGCTCATCATTTTCAGCTTTCCTGTTCTATCCCTTTCTGCCACTCCCGTTGCCCTTGGAAAAGTCAGGCTGAAAAAAAAAAAGGAAAGAAAACCAGGCTGGACTGAGGAATTAGAATAATTTTCCTCCCCCTTTTTATCTAATGGAACAATTTGCCAAATTCTACTTTGTCCTGTCAACTACCAGACATTTTCCAGGGGCTGAGGAAAGGGCAGGGACAGAGGGAAGAATTTGATCTGACATTTCGTGATGGGACTTTATCACTTCTTAGTGAATAAGGCCCAGGACTGCTAATGCAGTTCTCCATTAGAGCAAAAGGAGAGAGCAACAGCAGGTGCGGCTACATCTGTGGAAAGAGATGTGCACAGAGATGCTCCATCAGTCATGCAGAGTTACAAGTTACAAAGCCAGGGATAAGGGAAGTCAATATTTCAGTAATAAGGAGCTATCCCCTGGCGATCCAGGTTGCTTTCCAGCAGCAGTAGGATCCCCAAACACTACCAAACTCTTGCTGTCCACATCAAGTCGATCTCTGTAAAGAATTACTCGGGGACAGTGACTCCCAGCAGAAAACTCCTGGCTGGAAATAAGACATTGAAGGAGATGCAGCAAGACTTGCCAGCCACGGGTTAGGAAAAAAATGCATGTTTTTTTTTTCTCTCTCTTTTTTTTTTTTTTTAACATGAAACCCTGAAGCAAAATGGTCAAAACTCTGGGTATGGGTTTCTTTTATAAAGGAACTAAAGTAGTTTGTGATGGGATTTAGTGACTAGTGGTAGAGATGTTGGACGTGGAGGTAGAAAGTAAAGTAGCCTTGTTAGCTGTCATCTTGTCCCATCTCTCATTCCTTTTAAGCCCGGATATGAAGTGCTGCCATTATCTGCCACGTGCTTTGCCCAGTAACAGACCATGTAGCGATGACTAACAGCAGGATACGTGTTTCTGCCTTACTCCACACAACATTTAGATACGAGCTAAAGCTTGCTTCAAGAACATACGCAAATCCAGCACGTTAGCTTCAAAGAAACTGACCCAGAGCAGATGCTAAAACAAGGTTTATCCCCAGGGTAGCCAAAGGCTTCTGTCCTTCTCCACCTTGCTATCAAACTGGTACAAAACTCAAATCTCTCAGCCACAAGTCAGCACCACTTCCAGGTTACACGTTGGCTCTGGGTTTGCCCAGCCAGCAAAGTGTGGCTAAAGCAGCTCTGTGCACCATGCAAACAGCCTGAGCCCAAGGGCTGTCAACCTTCCCGGCCTTACAAAGCTGCAGGCTGAGATGCAGTTGAGAAGCACTCACTTTGGAGAACCAGGGGACAGGAAAAAGGTTGGGAGGTGATGCTGTGAAATGACAACCTTTCCCCAGCACGCCCAGCTGTAGGATGTAGCTGAATTACAGCGTCTGTTGCCCCCTCAATTCTTTTCAAAGCCCTCCTGTCAGAAGAGCCCTGCTGTCAGTCCCAAGAGCCAGTGTCAGCAAGAGGAGTCATGCTTCAACCGTTCCCAAAGCGAGGATTTTATTTAGTGCTGAGAGGAAGGACATTTGTTCGTGATGCACTCTGGAAGAGCTCGGTTGCGAAGTCCCTGTGCAGAGCAACTCTCTGCCAACTGAGCCCCTGGAAATCACTACGAGAAGGTGCGTGTGCAGACACTGCACTGCTCCACTCCTCTCCTCCCAGGTCGGTAGGCAGTCAAGCTGGATGTCTTTGAGCACCAGGGAGTTAAATCACCTCTTTGACGTGCCTTGAAATGGTGGCAAAGCAGTGGTGCTTCCAAACCGATCCATAAAGCCAGCAGAGCCTGGATGGCTCAGCCCCCTCACCCCCCAGGAACAGCTGCTCTGTCGAGGAACGGGGTTTCGAGGGAAGCACGCAGCCTTTGGAAAAAAATCAAAATGTACAAGCGTGATTTTTGACTCCACCAAATTCCTTCACAACCGTTCGCCTCGCTGTGCAAATCACTCGGACACGAAGTGGGCAAAACAAGCTCAGTTTGAGGGATGCGGGAAGCTCCCTCCGCTGCAGAGCCGGTGTCCTCACTGCACCCAGTAACTGCATCCCCGAGGGAGCGAGCAGCACAACGCGATCTCCATTGAAGACGACAGTGACCAGATGGCTCAGCGACAGTCACCAAGTGGACATAGGGGGCAGGCAGAGGAGGGCAGGGCACACACACACACACTCGTGCTGCCGTGGCCCTGCGGGTGCTGGTGACACGAGGAGGTGTCGCGCTGCGGGTGGCGGCCCCGGCCAGCTGCCGCGGCCTCCTGCCCTCCGCAGGAGCGAGCTCTGTCTGAAGCACAGAGGGAATAGTTTTGCAGAGCACGAGATAATCGCAAAACCCTGCTTGTCCCACATTTCCCGGCTGCGTGGAGGACGGGGCAGGCCCCTGAGAAGGGATTACGGGAGCACAGCTCGTGTGCTGTCCTTAAAGGGACACCGCTGCCCTGGTGATGGCAGGCAACGCTGGGCCAGCTGCAAAAGCTGCATCCCCCTGAGCACGAATTAATGGCCCTCAAGTGCTTTGAGATGGGCTTTGCTGTGGGCAGAGCTACCATCACTTTCAGTGGGCTTTCTGTCACTTCCATCAGCTGTTGTAACCTCAAAAACACACACTGTGGGTACGGGGTCGGCTGTATCCTAACCAGATGGCTTCTTCCTGCGGCACCGCAGCCACCGTGGCGCAGGGATTCCTGCAGCAACACCCTCAGCCTTTCCTTTTCTTCCCTGCTTTCCTGGGGACACCTTTCCTCGTTTACCATGGACAAACACCATTTTTCCTGCCACTCAGCTCCTGGTGTGCACCAGCGGCCGCCCACCTCCTTCTCAGGCCTGCTCCCTGGCCCCGCTGTGGCCTCATGGAGGAAACGTGACCGGCGGCGTTTGGATCTGTTCGGCTTCCTCGCTGCGGCCACTGAGGCAAAGGGAAGGCTCAGACAATCCTGGCAGATGTTTCCAAGAGCCTGCAGCTGATGAGGGGCAACTTTGGATAACTCACTTTAACGTCAAGGCTGTTCTGATAGGGATCAGAGTGGATCCAGCCCCCTATTGGTATCAGATGAAATGGGGAGGGGGAGAAGCCAGCTCTCTCTGTGTAGGAGCACACAGATTTTTTTATTAGCTTTGTCCCCAGCCTTCATGGGCTCAAAACTAGTAGCCCCTCAGCTGTGGGCATCTCTTGAGGGCTGCTCAGTGATGCCTGTGACTGGGAGAGATGTCCTGGTGCTGCCGAGGTTCCCAACAGCCTGAACTCCCTGCTCAGCCCTGGCCTTTGATGGACTTCTCCCATTTCTGTGGGGCTGCTTGCGATGGGAACCCCTTGCAGGGGTTCAGTATTTGAGTGCCCTGCTTTTAGCCAGTGAAGTAAGTAATTGCCTAGTTTGAAAATCAGACAGCTTTGGACATCTTCTGTCAGCTTCGTCCCCTCCTCTCCTATCAAAGCTTTCTTCTTTCCAGCAATTTACCAAATCACTGCCTGGTGAGGAAGGCAGCCTATAAAATCAGCTCCAGCTTCACAAGGATTTTTATTTTAATGCAAGCTACTCACCGCTTTATGGAAATGCTGCGGAATGACTTATTTGCCCCTGTATTTAATAAGCCTTAATGGCTGTATTTAAAGCTGGCCGGAGTTTTCCTTTACTTGTCAAGAGGCAGGGAAAAGTGCATCTGCGCTACAAGGATAACAAACTTCTAATGTGATCCTTCCAGAGCTGCAGAGAGCTCATAGTGGCCTTCCTCACCTGCTGTAAAACACTGCTTAACTCCTCAGCACGGCCCTTTGTTCTGGCCTATATTTAGCATTCAGATGTTAATCCCTAAAGAGGTTGCTAGGACGTGAAGGTACATTACAGAGGTTTCTCCCCAGACTACCAGTGTCCCTTGAAATATCGATTTCCAACAGAATTCAGGATTTCTTCGAGGAGATGTCTGCTGCCTTTGAGATGGAATCTCATTCCTACAAGCAGGTATTTTGCCAGGTGAACTACCCTGCATTTTCAATCATCACCAAGCCTGAAGTTTGTTTTATCAGCAAATCCCTGTCCCCAGCACTATCAAGGCTCCATCTGAAAGTATCAATGTCATACGGCCAGCTGACAGTCCCTGGGGATCCCGACACACACACACGATGTTTGCAGAGCGGCACAAAAAAGTGGTTGGACCTCTGCATTAGGAGCACAAGCTCGGAGCCCAGCCCTGAATTTTCCATCATAACGTGGAGCACTTCTGCCTGCTCAAAACCCCTATTTGCTGGCTTCTGCTCCTCATTCTGATAAACACAGAAGTAACAAAAAGCCAAGCAAATAAACAAAAACCAGCCCAGATCCCTATTCTATTTGTTCTGGCCTTTGGGTCGTTGGTTTGCCCAGCTACTGAAACAGGATCACCACCAAGATTGCAGAGGAAAAAACACTGCAAGGACAAAAGCTCTGCAATCCCCAAAATTCATTTGCTTGCAAAATAGAAATTAAATAGTCAGGCTGTGAGCTCTGAAAGGAAAACTATGGGGATGCTCCCACTACAAAGTCTTAGGATTACTTCAGTCCCTACCAGCTGGCACTGGGTGCTAACTATTCCCCTCTCCTGAGCAGTTTTCCTCCTTAGGCAGCGGAGGGACTGCTTGCTGCAATTCTTCCCTTGCTGATGGGAAGCTGGAGAAGAAATTTGCTTATGCTAATCAATCCCTGGCACGCCTCACACCAGACACTAATCCACGAGCAATCTCCATCAGTCTCTGCATATTTAACTAAGGCAGCGAACACTCGTGGAGGATTATGAACGCAGTGCTATTGTTGTAGCGGTGTTTTCCTATCTAAGCAGCAATTGCTCAGACGCTCTGTCTCCTAATATTTACATCCACTGCACACGCAGGCAACCTGCAGAATCACTGGAGTCCATGCTGGACCTGGCCAGACCCTGCACCGTGATTTAATAGATGTCCCTGCACTGTACAATGCTGGCTCCATTACCCTCTGTCAAAATGCTTATGTTCATGGGGGTTATTTATAAAGTACCATCCTTTAAGGTATAAATACTGCCTTATGCTTGTAAAACGTGCGCTTCTTCCTCCAGACTACTCACAGGTAGTCTGCACGTGCATTGCCAGAGATTACAGACTGGGGGCTGGCTTGAGCAAGCCTTTTGAAAAGGCTTTTGGTGGCCCCATTTTCCATCTCCTTCTGCCAGAATCAAACCCACACTGAGTCCACTCAGGTGCATCACTGACTTCAGTACTCCTGCTCTCCCAATGCAAAAAAGACAATGCTAAACACTCTTTAGCATCTCTGAAGTGTAAGGAGAAGTCAGCTGCTCCACCTACCCATCTGGCTCCGTTCTTGTCCCCAAAATTTGCTCCTCACCACATGTTCAGAAGAAGCCAACTCAGCTGAAGCGAGTGTGAGGATGTATCTAACTATAGCACACACATCCACGGCCAGCTCTGCACCCCGTGCACCATCCCCAGACGCAGATTCCACACCTTTGACGTACCGTGCAAACACGCCAGCCGCAGCCGTGGGCTCGAATGAAAGATTTCCACATTTCAAGCAAGTTTCGCTGTGCTAATTACCTTGGGAAGCAGCCACCAAATAGACTCCGAAAGAAGTGTGCTTGGATGCCAAGTACACTCTGAAGGGTTTAAGTCACATGCCTTGGAGCTGTGTTCATCTCCTCCCAGCCGTTAAACACAAACACCTGCTTCACCAAATCTGTGGTGCTGCTTTAGCTAAAGAAGGCCAGATTTCCTCGTGTTATTTCACAGGAACTGTGCCAGCAGGAGGTTAGAATGGAAACGCACTTCCAGGGCACATTTCCCTCTCTACAGGGCTGTAATTCTCTGAGTTTGCTGACTGATTTCTCATTTAACACCAAGTGGTTTTGATCCTACGTAGGGATACATTAGGAAACTGCACAGTGTCCTTCCCATCCCTCGCTGCCCTGCTGGGGCAAGCTGTCTAACCCACCTGTGGGCACAGCCTGTGTTTGTGACATGGGGACGTGGCTCCGGGATGTTTTTATCTCCATCACTTGAATTCCATAAAAGCCAGCACCTCTTATCCTCCTTACTCATTAGAATACGCTAGGAAAAAAATAAAAACCAAGATCACACCACTGAGAGTCACACACTGAGAGCAAATCTCTGAGCCTGAAAAATCTGAATTTTGGCATTTGTCAGTTTGGAGGTTGGCACAACACCTCCTTCCTTTTTTATTTATTTTTTTTAAGCTGTGCACAGAGTTCAGCACAGATACATCAGTTGGAGGATAAGGCTGCCAAGACTGCCTTCCTCCCACTTTCACCTTCGGCTTTGGGGTATCCCTTCCCATCCCACACACCTTAGATGAGAAAACAGCAAGTCGGCCTTTCTAGCTGAAGCTTTATGTCAATACTGACAGCTTGCTGCTTTCCTAAGCAATGATGCAGTCAGGAAGAAAAGTTCAGCTCCATTTCTTCCCTATTGGATCTATTCTGTGCCAACCTCCCTGTTTGAAAGGCTTTTCCCTGCAAAAGTCCCCAGTCTTCCTTCCTATGCTGCACGACTTGAAGGCAGAAGGGCAAGCACGGGTAAGCCCCAAACCCCTGCAACAAGGAGAGGCCTGGGAATCACCTACAAGGGAGCTGCTGCGAATGCAGAGCTGATAACAGTTATCAGTACCAGCCATTTAAGAAAGGCTGCGCTTTTCTCTGCAAAGTAGATTTAATCGGCTCCAGTAATGGCTGAGCCATCAGGAAGGAAAGGAAATTAAAAACAAAACTTCTGTTGTTCTGCTTCCTCACATTGTGAATGCCAGCAGAAAAAGTATTTGCTCCTGACAATAGTCATTCTTTGCACGGACCCAAACCTCGCTGAAGTTTATAGGAACTCTCCCCCTGACCTCAGCTGGCTTTGGATCAAATCCATCGTTCACTCGACGGGGAGGAAGGATGGCCAGGCACTTTGGGTGCCCCGGGCACTCCTGCTAGGGAGCAGCCGTGGCTGATGGCAGGTAGTGGTTGGGATCCTGGTGCCTCTTTCCACCCACCTCCTGCCTTTGAGGTCCCTTGTTACAGAAGGAAGCCATCCATGGATGTTACCACGTGCCACGCGCTGCCGTGGCTCCAGACGTGCTTTCTGCATGGCAGCCTCACTTCCCAACCGGCTCTGGGCAAGCCGCTCAGCAGGAGGAATTTGGGAAGCCTTAAAGGTGTACTGTTTGTTAGCATCAGGAGCATCGCTGGGAAATTTAATTTGCCATGTCTGAAGCAGAAGAAATGCAGTCGAAAGCCTGAAGCCAGGCATGTGCTAATCAGGGCATCTTACAGAGATGTTCAGGAATAAATATGAGAGGAGGCTGGGACAGCACCGTGCTCCCATGGACCACTTCAGAGCAGGGGGTGCCCTGGTCAGTCAGCCCCCTCTGAGCACCCCCTGCTCACCCCGGAAAAGTCCGAGGGATGCCAGATGCCAGGCTGCTCAGGGGGAGGGGGAGGCTGGCTGGCTGCAGGATAATCCCCCAATCTAAGATTACTTTCAATATAATTTCTGGCAGTCCCTAGCAGCTCGGTTGTGTTATAAGCACAAACCCTGGGGGCTGGAGCCAGAGGACTGCTCCTGCAGGGTGCATCCCCCAGCGTTTCATCCCTAGGGACCCCCATCCAGAGCACACCCTTCCCTCCACGTCCCCAAACTGCAGGGCACAGACTTTTTGCTGAGGCTTCTTACAAAGACAGAAGCCACAAAGAGCTGCAAAGTTCCCCCGTGCTGCTTTCGTGAGAATATTTTCCTTTGTGCCAGGGAGGACCCTGTCCCTGATGAGTCTCTCTCTCCCCAGGGGACAGAACAGCTGCTGCTATCATTAAGGGCTTGTCTCCCTTAATTAAGCACCCACAACCGAAGCACAAAGCTGAAAACAAAGCCCTTTTCCAGCCCTCCAGGAGCACTAGGAGGGATGTCCTGGACAAAGACAGCAAGAGGAGCAATTCTCTCCCACAGTAAACCTTTCAAATTGGAAGGTGAATTAAAAGCACCTGAACATCCCATTTAAAGGTAAATGCACCAAGAGCCAGGTAAAGGTGTTCAGTGGGAGGTTGCCCCACCTGTGAGGGAAGTAACCACACTGGGCCATGTAGGATCATCCTCCCATGAATGCAGGAAGGTGTGTGTAGCCTTGTTTCCAAAACAGGACTTCCACAGGTGTCCCCATGCAGCTCTCAGTGCTCAGGGACCTCTTGGGAGCTGCTGTGGCTCTGCCCAGCCTCAGCTGTTACCTTCCTGGCAGCAACACCTCGCTGATAAATGTCCGATTCCCACGTTGTCTGGGGATGACCACCTCTGAGTGGAGGTTCACCTCTCATTGAGGAGGTTCATGCTTTCAAGAAGATGGAATTAGAGTTTTCCTTTCTTTAGCATTAAATTTTAAATTAATACAAGCTCCTTAATTCCAGCACCATTTGCTTCATGCTGGTTTTCTTTACAAGCATCCCTTCGCCCTGGTTAGGCAACAAACAGGTTGCACTCGACCAAGTAATAGGTTTAACTCGACCAAGGTGTGCAGCTTGTTACCACCTATCTGTTGCAAGTTCTGCCAGCCAAATTGTGCCAGTGTTGGCATTTCCAAGCCCAGTCCCACAGAGCGATCCAGGTTAGGAAACCCACGCTATTAAACTACCCCAGCTGAGGAACTGCCAAAGGGCAAAAACAGCAGACAGCTGGAAATGGTGATTTCCAGAGCAGCAAATAGAGGCATTTTTAAAAAATATTCTCATTTCATAAGGTTTATCTTTATTTGAAAGTCCTGGTAAGAGAAGTAAGTCCATCAAAGGCTTCCTGACCAACGTGCCACTGGAAAAATACAGCGGGTGAAGTCAGGAGGCTTCATGAAATTACAGCTGCTCGTCCTTAATTTCATTTTTGGGAAGGGAAATAAGGACAGTATTTTGAAAATTCCCTTTCTCAGAATTTCAAAATGAAACACTACTTCTGGTCTTGAAAAAACATTGTCACCTTTATGCGATAGATTTCATACTGCGGGATATGCGGCCACATAAAACTACGAAGTGGTAATAAAAACACTGACCTCGCAGACATTTTGTCCTCAAAATATGCCGTTGTGGAAAATTTCACCAGTTGCCCTTTTTCCTCCACGAAGAGGCATGAAGACACATTTCACAAAAACCTCACAGGGAAGGGAGCCGCCAGCTGAAAGGGAGCACGGCCCCGCAGAGAGCCGGCCCCGCAGGACGGCGCTTGGCTGGCCAGCGGGAGCTGCCACATGTTTCAGCTGCCGTGGCTTTGGATGAGGATCTACTTTTATTATTTCTGGCAGGGTTTGTCCTATTCTTTAGGACAGTAATTACATTTTCCAGGGCAGGCTTGCTGCCAGAGCTCAGAGTTACGACCAACAGGCCCTTTTTAACCACCTGCTATGGTTCCAGCCTTGATTAGTCATTAAAGTGCTGCTGAAACCCGCAGCATCAGTCGCCCTTTCTGGTTGTGTTGCCAGCCTGACTCCAGGGAGAGGTACGCTTGAAAGGAGAACGGGGAAATACCGTAAGCAAAGATGGATTTGAAAGAACTGGAAGAGGAGAGGTTTCCTGCAGAGGTCCTTAACGTTGTCAATGTTCAGGCAGCACCAGCCTTGTCCCCACTTCCCACATAAACCAGGATCGAGCATCTTTGATAAGGTAAAACCCACCTCTGATAAGCAAACCCAATGCAAACGTTTAGCCAAAAAATGAAACAAAACTTCTCATAGGAGTCTGGGGTCTCTTTACCTGCCAAGTATCCCATTTTCTTCATGTTCGTCTCCCATTTTCTTCATGTGCTCCAGCTGGCTTTGGGGAACGTGACAGGCTTGAAAACACTGGGATTGTGCACGTCCTGGCTGCCTGCTCCCTAAATATACTGCCTTCATGGACTCATGTCTGACAGACTGCGAGGACCTTAAAGATACTCATTCTTGTCACTCGTGCATCTGTGGCCATGGAGAGCAGCAATAACTCCGTGGCCAAAGGTCAGGCAGGAACAGCCCGGCCGCAGGCTCTATTTGTAGGTGTTGCAGATGCTCATTACATGGGATCACAGCGATCCCAAAGCGCAGCCACGGGTGCATCTGTGGCTGGGAGGATGCAGCGAGTGTGCCTTGGCAGGGGAGCAGTCCTTTCAGCCCAACCAAAGCCTCTCATTTCCTCTGTCTTCTAATTTCCACCCTCTAATTTCTCCCATCTCCTCGCTCCCAAAAAAGAAATGACAGTTCCTGCCACGGTAAACCCCGAGCAGGGGGGCAGGCCTTGCACGAGGAAGAATCGGGCTCCCTTCTGCCTAAGTAAGAGGCTCCTGCTACTGCACATCACACACGTTGGGTATTTTCTTCATTAAATAAGTGAGAGAAGGGAAAAAAACAGAGGACTGAGGCACCAATGACCAAGGACATTTCCAAGATTTTATGGACCCTGGATTTTAATCTTACCTCTTTTTTCAGCACTGTTATCAAGAAATGCCCTAATGACACACAGACCACACTAACTCCTTTAGTCTTTGAGGGATCCGTTCTCATAGTTTGTGCACTCACCCGGTGAACTCTCTGTCCTTCTCCTTTTAGCACTCATCATGTCTTAATTTTACCTTCAGCCATCGAGCACAAAAAGCCAAGGGCTTGGCACACACCACAGGCACAAAGGACACAGGCACCTGGCACCTTCACAAAGCATCAGTTCCTAAGCGAGTAAGCACAATTCACCATGAATTTCCACTCTCTACAGCCACCAAATTTTAAAGGAAATATGACCAACAACATTCCTTCAACATGGTCAGGATTCCTCTGGCCAGGCTTCCTGCAGCATCCTCCTCATCACAGACTGCAGCTGCAGGCTGCTGGGGCTGGCTTGCTGCTTCCCTCCGAGCAGACCTCAATAAAGTTACCCACAGGATCCTGATAAAAATCAATGTGATCCCCTGCCACATGTCACCGAATCCGCATCCTGAGGGGGATACGATATATGAAAATTACAACCTTAGTTTTGTGGTAAAGCATCGGCAATGAAATGGCCATCTCCGGGGAACACTCTGCCTTTGCTTTCACTCTGTTCTTCTATCATCTCCCAGAAGGTTTTTATTATTAAACCTTGCAATATGTTTAAGAGGTTCCAGCGCAGACACACAGAAAGCGCTTGGTATTTATTGTGCTCGTTTCTGCTTTGCAAAGCAGGCGTATGTCTGCCAGAAAGCTCCGCGTTTTGCCTCTCCCAGAGTAACCTGAACCCTGGGGAGGGGAAGGGGACTTGGTTTTCACATTATCCTGTTTACATTCCTCTTCACAATGAAGCTGCAACTCTAAAAACATTCCCCTCGTCACTTTTTTTCCTTTACATGGTTAAAGGTACGATTTCATCAGGTTAGCACTCCATGGAGATGAACATCTACAAACACCCCGCTGGTTCCTCACTGCGCGCCGGGCTGCCAGGAAAAGTCCAAGAGCTCAGCTTTAGAGAGCTGAGTTTCTCCATGGGAAGTTTGGAAGAATAGTTCAGTAAAAATATGATTTTTCCATCCCTGTGGAAATACTTCCTTTAGTCCTATGGCGAGACAAATCATCAAACCTGGTGACTTTTTTGCCAAAAGAAACATTCCCAAAATGCTTCGCTGAAATGACTGGATCGTTATGTGTTGATAGAGTGAAAAATAGCTATCACGAGTTTGTCTCAGCCCGTTATTAGATTAAAAGTCTTTTGCCCCCATCAAAATGACATAATGTTGAAAATCTCCTTTTGAAAAATTGGACAAGTTTGATGTAATCCAGCAAAACACCTCAGTTCGAACGAATTGGCCTTACAGCAAATTGCCACAGCGAGCAAGGTGCACGAATGACCAAGAAGGTTTTCTGATCTGGAAGCCACCTTTATCAACATCTTCAAACCTGCAGGCTGCAGGAGTTTGCACTGCAGACTTCAATCATTTTGTCGTTGCATTTTGACAAGATTATGCACGAGGCTGTAGCGGGGCAAGCGTCTGAAGGAAATTACTTGGGCCCCGAATCACAGGCTGTGTGCATCTGCAGCGCTCTAATTGAAGCCTGCGGGCTAATTACTGTACCTTTCCACTTAGGGAAGAGAAAAGTTTCCTTTCCCCGTGAATGACCATTAACTGTGTAATAATAACAGGAGACGGTAACCACTCTGTATAACTGAAGCGTGTGTCACGGAGAACAATTTGGCAATGTACAATTTTCAGAGTCCAACCAGATTAGAGTCCGTCCAGTTCATTACTGCAAGAAAGCACATCACAGCCCAGAGTATTATGGCAAAGCTGTGTTTGGTCACATTTACTCGATCGCCGTGCTCAGTGCAGGAATGCTCTTCCCTGCTTTTGTATGGGACTAATTTTCAGATGTACACATGTGCAGTTGTCATTTCATTACGCAAAACCGAGCATTTATGCTCGTGGTTAATAAACGAGTAAAGAAAAAAGATAGGAAAATATATTCTCGTTAGTGTATGAAGGTATGAAAATGATATAGTGAGAACTACTTTTCCTTTAGATGGCAGGTGATATAACACAAAAGAGGTGCTGGCTGACACAAGCTGAAATTACAGAACCCTTCTGGGGACAGCGACGCTGTTTATGAGGGGCCCTTCATCCATCCTGACATGATGACACTACGCAGGCACTGCTGCAAGAGGTGTTGTCAATCCAGCCCGTGGATGGCTTGCTAGCAGTGATCCTTCCCATCCACGTTCTGTATGAGAACCGTGCTGCATCTGCCCTGTTTAGCAGCAGTGAGCAGCAAACAAAGCCCTGGTCCCTGGATCCACTGCTTTGTGCCACCTCTCCTGCTCCACAGCCTGCAGAGGAAAGTGCCTGTGTGGTCCTGGCACAGCCAGGAAAGCTTACGCAGAGGAAAACAGGGCACCTCTGGGTGCACAGACAGCCCTCTCATTAATATGTGCATGGGAAATAATTCCCGGCTTGCACAAAAGTGCCAGAGAGACAGAAAGGATTTAATGGGCTTGAAAGTGGGGAATGGAGCACGATGAGAGACATCCAACATGCTATGGATGTCCCACCTACAGATCTCCTTCTCCTCACCTGCCCCTGAAGGTGGGCAGTCTCCTCTCTATGGGGGACATTGCTCTCATTTGACCGTCTCACAGCTTTCCTCACGGGTGATGGTGAGATCTATAAAAACCCCGAGCATCTCCACCTCCCAATTTCCTTGGTGTTTTTGACCCAGCACTTTCAGAAAGAACTTCCAATAAGGATGATCACTGAGCTCTCGGAGGAAGGTGTTCTGCCAGGAACTAATCGCTCCAGGCACTTTATAAGTGGAAAAACAGAAAAAACACATTTTGAGACAGCTGTAGCTGAAGGCCCTGATTCATCCCCACAAGGAATTTGCCAGGCCATGCAAGGTACAAACCTTTCCCTCCTTCCACATAGAGAGAAATCTGCTAAGGCAGCCCTGGCTGGCCAGCAAGCTCCCCAGAGGTGTGTGACCTCCCCTCTGGCAATAGGGGGAGCAAGAGAGAACACAGGTTTTATATAAAGCACCTCGATTCAGGAGGGATGGATTAGGACGTAGAAGGGTAAGAGGGAGAGTCATGCCAGACCCGAATCGCAGCGCTGGGCTGTCACGGCCAGCAGCAGCTCAGCTCCAAGATTCGCCTTTTCCTGCACCAAAATAGCAGTTAAGCCTGAGCAGAAAGTTCTGAAATATTCATAATGAAGGAATTAGAGGCAACACTTAATCCTCGTTCCTCACTGTTGGTATTTAGGCAGCATCCTGTCCCGCTAGAGAGTAATCTAGAGGCAGAAGGCAGAAGAAGTTAATGTACATGAAGGTGCTGTCATTTCAGAGACGTTGCTCAGTGCTGCCTATTGGCCCCGTGTTATCTTTGTGGGCAGAGAGAATACAAATTCCTCTCTCTAACTGTCATTGTAAGAAAAAGCAGAGCTGGCATGAATAAAGCAGTGAGCATCCAGTTGCATATTTCTGCTTCCAGCCTCCTGGAGCCCTATTTACGGTGTAAGAGGTGCACGGAAATTTCCCTGCACATTTAAGGCCGGTTGGGTCCTTTCTGACTGTGCTGCATCTCCCCAGATGATCTTTGTTTTTCCTACAAGGACAGGGAAGCAGCAGCTCCCCATCACACCAACCTCCCTACCTTCCACCCACGCTCTCCTCTCCCTCCTGGATGAAAGCTCCTGCTTCAGCCCACTGTCACGGCTGAGGCGTCTCGCTTTCACTCCTCGCACTGAAGCTGTTCAAGAACAGAGGCTGCTGTGTCCCGATAAAAGCAGCAAGCACCAGGGTTTTCAGCAGAGGCTTTGAGTTTGCCATCTAAGACATCAGTCTGCCGGGCTGCCAGCCTGCTGAGCAGCAAGGGAGAGAGAGAGGAGGCATCCTCAGGGGCTCTGTACAAAAAACAGACCAAAATGGACTCACCAACTAATACAGCCCTTCAAATTGCTGTAGGGAAAGCAGTTTTCCTTCCTGCTCTTAGGACCATAAAGACTCACGTTTCAGTGCTGTTGCTGGATGCCCTGTGAACAAGGACAGTGCTGGGTACCACCAGGCAGCTCCCAGGCTCTGCAGGTCACTCCCAGGAGGGGGACAGGGGTATGAGTCGGGGATAGGGACCCCGCAGACAGGGCTGTGACCACAGCACAGTCACCCAGCACCCGTATCCCTACGTGCAGCCTGCGAAGGGTCACCAAACCCAGCTCCGAAGCAAAATAGTAAAACCTTATACTCTTGACTTGTGAGGTTTTTGCGAGTTTAAAAGCAGCCCAGCTATCTGCCACGGTGCAGAGCCGTGGCAGTAGCATCTGCCTTAAAACAAGAGGTGGTGCAGGGCAGTGCTCAGCTATCCCCAGGTGGCTCTGAACCGCCTTCCAGATGCAGAGCAGGCACCGTGTCAGCCCTGCAGGTCGGTTAGAGCACGCTGCAAGGTGGCTGAGGGGAAAGAAAAGGAGATTCACCGATCAGCATGCGAAGTGCCAAACCGCCGGCCTGTCCTTCCCCCTGCTGCGCTCTGCCCTGCGGAGACAGGGATGTTTAACCACAGAGGAGAGCAAGATTTCCACCTCTGAGGTTAAAAACGGAGCAAAAAGCCTGCTGCTTGCTCACGGCTCCTCTGGGCCTTCCCCGGCGTGTGGGCAGCAGAGCTGGCTGCAGGGCGCTACCCATGGTGGCCGCTGCCACCCTCAGAACTGCCACTTGCGGCCGATTAATTAATGCTGCGCGGGTACAGGCTGCAATGTTAATTAAGCTGAGGGGGAATTTCAGAAAGCGATGCTGATGAGCGCTACCAGGCGCTAGAGAAGGGGCTGAACGAGGCTGTCTCTCCCCTCCAGAAGCAGTGAAAACAAACAAACAAGTCAAGTATAGACCTGAACAAAACGGGACCCAGTACGTTTTTAAACAGATCTCATTTGGTTAATTTCAAATAAATGCTAGGCAATTTAATTTCCAGGGCTATAGGCAAGAATAATACAGCCCTGCTGTGTTGTCTTCATCTGTCTTCTAATAAACTGATTAGAGCCCAACACGTTAAAGCCCCGTGCACCATTATCTATTATTCAGGTCCCTAAAAGATGTTAATTAACCCGCGTGCTCTGAGAAGCTCCATTGTAACATGTACAATAAGGAACCACATGGCACAGTCAGAGCACGTGTTGCTTACTCATTTTGACTTAATTACATGGGCACGACGCCAAGGTGGTTCTGGAGGAAAATGCTGTATTATTGCAGAGACGATGTCCAGATACTTGCATCGTGTTACACTGCAATATTTCACCAGGGAAAAAAAAATAAATAAAAATCACCCTTCTCTGTTCTTATATGATTAAAAAAAAAAAAATGCTGGCTCACTCCTAACTGGGTTATGTCAGGGAAACAGATATGTTTGGGTTCAATGAGCAGCACTGGGAAAGAGTTCATCCTGCCCGCTGAGCATATGCAAAATAAAACCTTCTAGAGGCTCACGGCATAGCCCAGGTTAAGCACACTTCTGTAGTGATGACAAAAGGCTCCTCGGAGGCTTCAAAATTCTCTCTCCCCAGACTGCAAGGCATAAGAGCACACGATAACCGTAAGAATTACAGCACCATTTAAACGGGGTAGAACAGCATGCGCTTAGCCAAAAAACGCCAAGATGGTCACTTGTGCTGGAAATCATTTTCTTTGCATAAGAAGTAATCCTGAGATGTGAAGTCCACGTGGAAATCCTGGGGTCAAATCGTGGAAGTCAGCAGGGCTGTAAGCCCTCAGGACACGGCAGCAGGCAGCTGGTACCGCTCCTCGCTCCACCTCCGGGCAGGTTTAACAAGACATCAGGTGGAGCAGCCAACCCTCGTAAACCCCAAAGCACTCAAATGGTGTCTTTTAAACCCAGTGATCAAATAAAAATCAAAAAAAGAGGTAGAATCAATGCAATCTGGGAAGGTTTCTGATCGGCTGGTGCCCTGCTTCCTGGCGTGGGGTCGCCGGTTCGTGCGATGGGAGCTTGCAGCAGGGTGCTGAGCATCCCTGTACTACATGGGTTAAATTAAATGGGAAAAGTTACCTGTGAAGCTGAAATGATGAATATCAACCAAAATTAATTGCTTACAGGTGTTAACTCTGATTTGGGGCCGGTCCAATCATTACCTGTGGTAAGTAAATATTACCCCTAGAAGAGATCAAACAGGATGAAAGCCAGCACTCTGCACGTTATGCTAACTCTCCTCTCCTCCTATTTTGCAAACTTATTTTTTAAACAAGATACTCAAAAAAAAAAAAAAAAGGGGGGGGGAAAACCCCCAAACTTCCCTTCTCAGCCTCCACGGACCATGGGGCAAGTGAGGCTGCAGAAGGAGCACAGCGGTCCCTTATAGGAACTGGCCCTCTCGCCAGGACTCCCATGAAGTACCGTGGCAGGGCTTAGCAGGAGCACACCACATTCATTTTTAAAGGACTCGCAACACGCAGCTGGCAGGAAATGAGCTCAAACCCCACTCCTGCAGCCAGGCACCTGGCTGGGAGCTGGCTGATAAGGGCAGGACTTTGCTCTGGGGCAGGAACCGCCTCGGTCCCCCGGGGCTTTCATGCTCAGTCTCTCTGCCATAAATCTAAGCCAGCTCCATAAACCTGCTAACGAAATTTTCTGGTGGGAGTTACACAAACATTACATATGCAACGGGCAGCTTGGAGAGAGCCTACCTC
This sequence comes from Aythya fuligula, assembly GCF_009819795.1. Classification (NCBI taxonomy): domain Eukaryota; kingdom Metazoa; phylum Chordata; class Aves; order Anseriformes; family Anatidae; genus Aythya; species Aythya fuligula. Next base: position 15,319,309 of record NC_045569.1, on the reverse strand, counting down.
CTTGTTCATCTCCTAGTGCTGCTGGGTTATTTGTTTTTTAAGTAGTTTAAGAGCTACTGGATCTGCCGAGCGGGCGTTGCAGCCGGCAGAACCAGCGGCCTCTGGGAGCCCAGCACGCGGTGGGTTATGTTTTATGGCCATACAAGAGCTTTGTGATGGGGTTTCTGATGTCTCTGATGTCAGGGTTTGGTACTTAAACGCAGGACAATTTGTTCCTTGTTCTCAGAAAGAAGGAACTTGAAGACATGACAAAATTTTTATTGGGATTTAGTGTTTAAATAAATAATTTGAAAGGGATACGTAACTCAAGGTGTTCTTAAGCCCTTGGCTATTGGAGGGCACCCAGTGTCAGGGACAAATTTTCCTCCCATGTGTATTTATTGAAGACCTTACCTCTTCAGCAACCCATGCTTTCCCTCAAAAAAGAGGGACCATAGGATTAGGGACCATGGAGAATATAAAGAAAAAAGCCAGAGAAACTCGATATTTACTGAAATCTCCACTCAGCACTGCACAAAGTACTCGTCCAGGGAATCTTCTGCTGGCAGAGCTGCAGATGCTGAGCAGATCCCCTGCTGGCATGGGAGCACGGCTCGCTGGGCAGCAGCCTCACCAGGCTTTTCCTGCATCTTAAGGTCAACCCTTCCGCACACCCACCCGGCGATTTCTCCCGCTGACAGCGGCAGGATGTTTATGCCCAACCAATATCAGTGCAGACACCATTAATATGTCCGCGTGTAGCAGCACAAGTAATAGCGCGGCGTTAATTGAATGGCTCGGCGTTCGCTTCATCACGCATTAACTCTGCTGAAAGTTATATAATGCAGTTCCCAGGGAACATTTTAACTTATACCATAAACTACCTCCAGAAAAAAAAAAAGAAGCGAAGACAAAGCAAATCAGAAGATCAGATAGCTGAAAGCTCCTAGCAGCTTCTCCCCTTTTGGAAGGCTGTTATTTAATCAGCTTTTATTTCCATTATTTATCATGGGGAAGCAACTGTGCTGTTTCAGTTGCTGTAGCTTAAAATGTAATAAAATATGGTTGTGACACAACAATACCTGGATCCTCCAGCCAAGCCCTGCATTTCAGTGTCAAGATGTACAAAATATTAATCATCTGATGCAGCCGCTGCCGCCTTTGTGAGCAGAGCATATATTTCACTGCACCCTGCCACAGCTCTTCTCCTGAGGGCTTTTATTAAAAAGAGCCTGAGAGTTACTGAACTGTAAGGGTTGCAAGCCAGAAATTCAACCCCATACGCAGGTTCATAATGCTTTTGGAAAATATTTAAATCGATGATGAGACCCAGACCCTTAAATCACAGCAGAGTAACACCCGATACACCGTTATACAACAGATCTGTTTAAGAAGAGGGAGCTGATGGAGCTTAGCTTCTGGCATCCTTGTTTGCAGTGTTTTGTAACCAAGGCGGCCAGGTTCCTACCTACAGACTAGGTCAACAGACAGAAAAAGAAAAATATTTGGGCAGAGCAACCCTTCCTGAAGTTTTGGCTTTGAGCTGTGAGCATCACGACACTGCCATTAAGGGGAACGTGAGCAAGATGCGGCTGGGTGGCAGTGCCACGCTTTGCTCGGAGGGGAAAAACGAAAGGGAAAGCTCCCTTGCTGATGCTGGCTATCCACCCGTGCCACCAGGGCCAGATCCTGGCTCTTGCCTTGCCTGACACAGGGGTTGGAGCCGAGGAGAAGTGCAGCTCCAACTCCCTCGGGTTCCCCAGATTTTAGACCAAGCTCTTCCATTCGCCCCGACTTTAAGAAAAGTGAATGCAGAGGCATGGAGAAGGGTAAGGACGTTTCGTTTGGCTGCAGTGTCAGTCCTGCTCAGAACTGGGTCATTAAAGAACAGCTATTTCAGCCATTCTATCTAATTACAAAGAGGAATCTGTCACTAAAAATAAAGCTTCAAGTGCCTGCACTATATTAAAGACAGATAATTAACAATCAAGTAGATGATGCCATCTTCCCCATCACGATAAGCCCAGGTACCCTGCTGGGACACATCGCTGGGGCGCATCGCTAACCCCACGTAAAGGACAACAGCCACAACTCCTGACTGATGACACCAATATCCAGCAACTTCTGTCTCGGTGCTTTTGAAAATGAAAAACACTGCTGCTGGGGGGTTTGCTGCCAAAGGAAACGTGTCTGTGTTGAGTTCAGAGAAACAATTGACTGGGTATCTGTTACCCCTCTCCAGCTCAGACACATCCCAGCGATCTAGACACAAGCGAGGCACCTAATTTACAGGCACTCCATCCTCCGAAGACATACCTCCGAAAAAAGTGCCAGATGTCAGGACTGCCCCTTCAGCTGAGGATGTCTGAGGCCAGCCTTCATCTCCAATTCAGTGGGGACCGCCAGGCCGAGCTCTCCCTGAAAGCTGGGAGCAAAACACCTTTGGAATAAGACGGTGTAAAACAGGGTGCAAGCTCGCAGAGCCAGCGCTCGGCAGGCTGGCCTCAAAGCTCGTTCTGTGTACACAAACACGCCAAAGATCAGACGGATCTCTGGAGCTCTTGGAATTGCAAAGCTGGAGCGGAGTCTCACAAAAATAATCTTGCTCGTGGTACAGCTTGTTCTTCCTATTTCTGAAAGTGATGGGAACACTGCGAGAACAGCCTCTGCCATCGCCGAGGAGCATATTGTATTCCCAGGCCGTGCAGCAACAGAAAAGCAGAAGTGAATGGACCAAAAAAAGCCTATCACTTTGGCATTAGCAGCCACAAAAAGACTGTGTTCAAAAAAAAAAAAAGTCCAAATTGCCTAACACACTGTTTGAAAGTTTTTCATGTCCATTTTACCATCAGAGTAGTTCTCTCGGAGGTAATTTCAGAGAGAGGACCTAAAAGGTGAATCAGACTGGAGAGATTCATCCACTTTGGGGTGAAAGCCCTCCCCTCTTCTCCTGTTCTCCAGACCAGTGTGGATCCAATTTACCTGCACCAACCCAAGAGAAATGGCAGGGAGGATGGGAGGGAGCCAGCCCAGCTGCAGTGACGGAGGGGCATCGAACCCCAGCACCATGGGGCAGCTCCTGCTAAAACCTGGATGCGTGCAAACCAAAAATCTGCGTCCACTGCTGCCTTTTTTTTCTCTCCATCCCCCGATAAATCTTTCCTAGACTATTATCTGTTACTCATTAAAAAAGAGCACTGCTATGAAGAAAACAAGACGGAGACAGCACCTTTGGGGGGTTCAGCTGAGGCTGAAAGGGATCATTAGGAACTCACACCAGACAGCCTGCACAAGAACCTCACCCAACAATTTCTACACCACTCCAGAGCATCTGTTTGAGCTATGGCACATCCTTTAGATGAACGCTCAGCTTGGACTGAGAGACATCCCATGACTGAATTGTTCAGTGAACTCCTTCGGTGATTCATTAAACTCAGGATACAAAATGTGTCCCTTATTTCTTTTCCTAGTATGTCCAGCTTCTAGGTCTCATTTCTCTGCTTCCTGCTCAGTTAAAATACCCACTGCCACTGGATGTTTGTCCTGCTAAAATCCTCTGCTGGGTGCTTGTGTAGCACAGTAACAGGCAGTGCACAGCATGAGATCAGAGAGGCAGGAGCTGAGGCTGCTGGCCCCCCCTGCCCTCCTCCCAGGGCTGGGGAGCAGCACCTGCACCAGGCTGCTGAGGACAACCAAACCCTGGTGCCAGAGGTGCTCCTGTACGAAAGATGGCAAGGATGGACCGGGAAGAGGCTCAGCAGGAGAAGAACCAGCTGCAGAAACCACCCAAGCAGGGACATCCAGCTTTTTCAGCCTGTTCCGGTTATCTCTGAACCTCAGTCTCTTGCGAATCCTTATCTTGCACCCTTCCTCCCCTCTCCCTTTTAGCCAAACTCCTTCCATCCCTCCCTCCTGACACACAAAGCATTTGCAGACACCATTCACCTGCCTGTGTATCACCCCTCCCATCTCTGCCACGTCTGTTCAGATCCAGCTCTTCAAGCACGCTCCTTGCGTCACATCTGCTAAGACTTTGTTAGCCTTACTTTCAAGAGCTTACAAGTGGGATTAAATAGCATCTAGTAGATACTGAGCTGCAGGAATCAGCATGTTTTTTCACACAGGGCCATTCAGGGTAATTACTAATCACATATTCATTGCAGATGCAACCTTTCCTGACCCAATTCTCAATAGGCAACATCTGCCCGCCTGCAAAAAACATGGATCACTGCGCTACAACTCTCGTATATGTAGAAAGAAACTACTATGTGCAGAAAGGCCCTTGTATTTATAGGCTCTGGGATGCCTTGTTCTGAACCTAGGAACCAGGAGCACCAGGGCTGCTGCTGGGGCTGAAGGCTCGTGTAGGTAGGGAAGGAGCAGGGAGGGCTGCGGAGTGCCCTGAGCTTTCCACTACACAGCAAGCACTGCTCAGTGCCTGGGCTAACTGCCTGCTAATCCACATTTATTCACTGCTCACAGGTAGCTGCCTTCTGCTCAGAGTGGTACTGAGGGATGCAGAAGGAACGAAGGAAAGTAAAGTAAAACATCAGCACTTTGGCACTGGTTAACCCAGTTCGTGTCCTGTAATGGGCAACAGGCTCTTAACACGGCGACGTAGTGCAGAAGCTCCTGCAGCTCGCAGCTGGGAGCACGGCTGAGAGCTAGGAAGCACTCCTGGTTAAAAATAGGACAGTGCCTGGAAGAGGTAGGGTTTGTAACTTCTAAAAATAGCCTTCCCTCAAAGGATGCTTTTTACCCCGCTCACATGTCACACGCGCATCAGGCCACTTGGCCGGCACCGGCAACCATCGCAGGATTTTTGCCTGGTCTTAACTTATTATTGCAGAAACGTCTGATTTTAAGTCACAAATTAAAAAAAATAATTAGTATTTACCACGGTGACTCATTCCGAGGGCTACATTCACAAATCTCCCTTCCCCCTCCCAGGACACACATTCCAGGCCCATGTGAGCAAGAAAACGCAGTGGCAGTTCCCAAATACCACGGGCTCTGCTTATTTAACAATTTTGGCAAGCCTCTGTTTCCTGATTCAGTGTATCAGCTTTGCAACAACAGAAGTGCGAGATTACAGAGCAGGTTCGCGTGGAGGCTGCGATAAATGTAGGTCGACAAAGCTGAATTTCCTACCAAGTGTAGGAGAGCCGTGTTGTCACACCACAACCGTCTCCAGCTGTTACGCCACCAAAATACACAGCTCCACTCATGAGATGTGTGGATAGTGCTTGGAAGCGTGTACAGAGCCGGCTCGTCTCATGGGAGGTCTGCGGGGCAGTCACTAACACAGGGCCTTTATAGAAGGCAGCGTGATCACTTGGTGACACTGCGATGTAATTCAACCGAATCGTAGCGGGACAAGGATTAAATTCAATGATTCTCCAAGTTCCTGCTGCTTTTTGCTCTGCCAACATCCCCGCTCAGCTCTCTGTTAACACACAGTGTCAGAGTTGTTGTTCCACAGGGAGGAGAAAAGCCCAAACAGTGCTCTGGGCAGAGGGAACGAGGAGGCAGCAGCATCCATCGGGGTCCTGCTGCTCCCAGCCCTGCCCTACAGGCATCCCTCTGCAAGGACATCTCCCTCCTCGTGATCTAATCCTTTACCTTTGGGCAGAAACACCTCTTACGTCTCATCAGACCTAGCACTGGAACAGACGTGACCGCTACACACTGATCTCTGGCACAGTGGAGAAGGAAGCGAGAGGTTTCTCTGTTTTGTTTTCTCTGCTTCCAGCAACGGGCCAGCGTTTGGGCAAGCAGCTGCGGTGCCATGTAAATCTGGGGCCTGCCTGTGTAAGCAACGGCACCGAAAGAGATGGGTTGAAAGGATCCCTTTGATGCATCAAAAGCTACAGTCTGCCTCTCTGAACCAAACCGTAAATCAGAAAGGAAACTCTTCTGAAGTTTCTTTCTCCTCTAATTTGCATCTTGTTTTCTTGCTCCTCTTTTGTAACTTGGGCTGTGAAAGCACGTTTCCCTGCTAGCAGCAAGGCAGAGCCGGGAGGTGAGAAACCTCCCTCCTACCACCGCAGGGATCCCTTTGCTCGCTGCCTACGTGTCTTCCAGGGCTGGCCGACCCGACCCACCTGCAGGAGGCTGGGAGCTCCCTCTCCCACCTCACCCATTCCTGGAAAGGCTCCAGAGACCTCCAACTGCACCTCGACACTTCGGAAGAAAAAATGTGCTTCATCAGAAAGGGGAATAAAACCCAAAAACCGTAGATGCTTGCTGTCAATTTACACCCACCCCACACGAACACATGTTCCTGTGCTTTCCTCCACCTAGTTTTTAAGAGGATGAGTGGTTAACAACAAACTTTGCAGCGCTGCATGCACGGCCCTCTACAACTAGGCTCTGTTGAGCACCACATCACTGGGCCACCGTCTGATTAGTAGGAATGATAATTGTACATTTAATACCCAAAACATTTACTGATAATGGCAGCTAGGTAGTGCTCCACGAGGAGGTTTTGCACCTGCACAACAGCTTTCATGCAGCGTTGTGAAAGCACATTGCAAATTACAGCATCCATCTGAGCTAGAATTTGTTTTTGCTTTTGTTCTCTCCAAGAGACCCCGTCGCAGCTCCGAGCATATTATGATGGTCCCACTCTGCACCCAGACCCTCACAGGGTTCTGTGCTTGTGCCTCCTGGGAGATGGTTCACAAACACACATTTAAAATCTCTGCACAAGGCAATAAACCATCTCATGCTGCCAAATCCTAGGTTAAAGCACGTGCAAAAGCATCAAATTTTTCACTTCTCCACTCCTGCAGTTTCGTTTTGAACCTAGAACACATTTTTAAAGGAAGCTGTAAAACAACTAGAAGACCACAACAAAGTCAGTTGCACATTCAGACCATTGCCTGCTGTGTCGGTTCTGCCCTGCAGGAATTGTTACTGACCTGTCCTCCAAGTGGCCAAACATAGGCTGGACAGAGCTGTACCAACACCTCCAAGCCCAGTGGTGTGCACCTAGGTCTCAGCAAAACTGACAGCTCAGAAATTATGCAAAATTTGTGCAGAGATGAGGCAGATTTATCAATTTCCTGGCACCTTAGCAACAGCTCCATGGCTACAGCCTGTGTATCTAACCCTAAACGCAAAAAGGAAAAAAAAAAAAACGCATTTCACGGTCAAAACCTTGTGTTTATTTTTCTCATGAATAATGCAACAGCAGCAGGATGAAACCTTGCCTTCTGCCCCAATCACAGTGTCTCAGTCATCAGAATTCCAGCGGTGTCTTTCCCTCGCTCGCCAGCTCCCACAGGTAGATACTTGACAATTCAGTAAACTAAACTGAAATGAAGGCTCAACAGAGCACAAAATTTGAGGCTAGTTGCAGCCTTTGAACCAGACCATTATGATATTTTGGGTCAGCGAGTAGGAAAACAAGTTGGGATAGAAAAATGTCAAAGTGTAAAACTGTCAGGAAAAAAAGGAAAAAAAAAAAGATGTCAGAAACAATATGCTTTTATTCCTCCCTGAAGATGACTCAGTTCATGATACAATACAAAAATCATTTTACACACCAGAGATCCATAAAGGCCTTTCAGATGGAGTGACAGCAACTGATATCTCGCTCTGGAGCGAATACAGTGAGCTTCATCACTCGATCTCGTGTTTCAGGAGTTGACTTGGACCATGAGATTTTATTGGTAGCACAAAAATTTTTCAGTAGAGCTAAGCTGATGGGTTAATAGCGCTGAGAACACGAGACATGTTCACTTGGATCATTTTGTCTCCTCAGAGATAACAGTAAGAATTTGAGAAAGGTATAAACCTCAAATCAGAGATCTTTTACATGAGAAAGTTGAAAGTTTCAGTATTACTTCAGTAGGAAATGCAGAAGTTCAATTAATTTATGGATCATTCTGAAAGCCTGACAGTCAATCTTGCAACATTATCTATATTTAAGCAAACTACAGCATAGAACCTACAATGTCAGCACCAGAAATATCTTTGCTACGTTTTCATAAGGATATTTGGACTTCCTACATCTACAACAGATAAATTTGTGTTCATTCATGTATTAAAGTCAATGATATGATAACATAATACAATATGAACACCTGAAGCATTGCACAAGCAATTCCGTAATTAGCTGTGCTGCACCCTGAAATAATTTGGCTAAAGCTTTTTAAATTAGCCTGCTCTGGGTTCACTGATTAACCTCAGCTGTCACTTGAAGCATCTAGGAAACTCACTGTAAAAGCAGTACATAATTTGTAATTGGAGAAAGAGTTTCTTTCTACAAACGTTTCTGAGTGTATACAGGATGGGAGAGAGGGTTGAAGGCTCCGGGTGCCTCAGGAAAATCACAGGAGATGGAGGTTTCAGATCTCTGCTGAGAGTCAAGTCACCACTAACCACAAGAGATCCTCCTCATCCTGCATCTGTTTCTCAACATAGGTAAAAATGTATTTGAAGGTCTTCTGCCTGATGAATGCTACGTCATGTGCATGAACTGGGGGCTTTGCTGAAAGCTCAGTGTCAATGCCAAAATTCTGGAGATGCAAAGTTAGGCAAGAACATGGAAGAACATCAGCAGGAGCTCTCCCCACCACTCAACTCTCCAGATGAAGACAAACACTCTTCAGGACAATATGGCACTGATGAGCATTAAACACACTTCAAATATTTTAAAATATTTGAAAAATATTAAATTTAAAGTTAAAAATTTTTTTAAGTTTAAAAATCATAGTCCTTTGCTTTTATACATTAAATACTAAGATGAGAAATCCCCTTGCTCAGCTCCCAGGGAAAGCCAGCACAAAGCCACTCTGGCGATCACAGCTATCAAACCGCAGCTATCAAACCCGGCTTCCCAAGGGGCACCCCAGCACACAAAGCATTCAAAGCCAGGCTGGATGGGCCATCAGCACACGTACTGGTGGAAATCAGCTTCCATTCAACCCTGAGAGGACAAGGTTGTAAATAAATATTTCCAAACCCTCATATCTCCAGTTCCACTGGATGCACTTGCGTTGAAAAGACAGAAGATAAAAGCCAGAGTTAAAATAGCCACTTACAGAAAACGCTCAGCTTGATCCGTCCAGGTCAAGGATCCTGGAATGCAAATACAATGCCACAAAAGGCTATAAAATAATGGATGTGATTGTTTTCAAGTATGTCTTTCTCTTTCCAGGAGAACCACCTTTAAATAAGCCACAGTGCCTCCTCAAATACAGTGCCCTCAATTAGCAGAAGTAGTCTTTGAGTGAACTGTTGAATTTAATCTCGGATCTAGAAGTCTGTTCTTTTCTCATGCTTATTCCCTAATCAGATAGCCATTCAGAAGGAGAGAAGAGCAAAGACATTGTCAAGTGTTTTCATCAGCTGAAATGCATGTAGATGGCATGCAGATGGCATGCAGATGACCCCCACCTCACCTGCGATCACACAGCCTCTTTCCCCCCTCGCTGAGATCATTCTGCCAACCCAAGCGATTTCTTCCCAGGAAAAGTAATGCTAGAGATACCTGCCAAAGTTTTTAAAGCACCTAAATGACTCAGAGAAAGACCAAGCATCAACCAGACATGAGTCAGCTGCAGATAATTCAGAGGGAACAATTTGGCTTACTCTGATTTTTATTACACTAGTGTATCCCAAAGACCGAATGGACAAAAATACCTTTTTTCCAAAATTTATTTTTAAGTGGTGGAACTCACTAGCACATGATGAGAGCCAAAAGCGTGGATGGATTCGGAAATCAACTGGACAAAATAAGAAGTCTCTCTTACTGCCAGCTAGCACAGAATATACGTGCGGACAGGGGAGAGCAGGGTTTCACTTAACCTGCTAGAGATGGGACAACAGGCAATGTGATGTGGAGTTAGTATCACACCGAATCACCAGCATCCAAAATCCCAGCCCTGGGTCAGGATATGTATTTGAAGAGATAGACACGCAACTTATATCACCCAAGTGTATTTGCTGTTTAATATTTGCTCAATATTTGGCCCACGCGTCTTCCATCACAGAGAGGTCCTTGTACAGCCACAGAAACGTGACAGCACGAGCAAGAACTCCCGTGCTCCTCTTGGCATCTCAGTAGTGATGGTGTTAACTCATAGGTTTATTGATATTGATCGTTTCTGGCACTAGAGAACATCAGGGACCCTCCCAACACCTTTAGGGAACAAAGAAGCATTACTAATTCTGCATAAATGTATATAGGATGAGACACAGAGGCACAAAGACATTGAACTACACGGTCACAAGCAAGAGGCAGTAGCACAACAACCCAGGTCCCAGCCCAGGGACCTTGACCTGCTGATGCAGGCGTGTCAGCATGAAACCTTGAAGCGGATTCTGGCTTCAGCTACGGTGCTTAGAAGCTCTTTTCTTTGCCTTTCCCTTCTAATCTAATATTTTACTTCTCAGAGATAAATGACATTCCTTTTAATAAAAGAAAAAAATAGTAAATGCCAAGAAATTTGAGAAGGGAAGGATGATTGACAAAAACATGTCAGTTTTCAGAATTTAGCTGCCAGAGAGAAAACTCAGCCTATCCCCTTCCCACGGCCGTGATGGGAGCACAACACAATACACTGGGAGGCCTTAACCCAAAGAGCCATGATACTTGTAAGAAATGTCACGTCACCAAACCCAAAGCCTCTCATTTTGTCCCGAGTGCTCCTTCCGCAACAAGAAGACAAAGCTACTGCACAAAGATATGGAGAGATGTCTCTGTTCCAGCTGCTCAATGGACAAAGAAATCAGGGCAATTAATCTGTACTCACAGCTGGCACAAATTTAACTTTTCTTTGGAGACGCAGACCATAAGCGACAGCCCAAAGTCTCCATCACATAACCAAACAACTGTAAAGGTTGAGATAGCGTTTTCACAGGATGCAAGTCTGACCAGCAATGGTTCAGCATATCTCTTTTTAAACTTCTGCGAGTGAAAAAAAATAGAGGTAGGCCAGCACTAATTCTTTTTTCTATTAGAAATCAGTGCAGACCATATGTGCTCCGACTTTCTGGACTCAAGACAGCCACCTGGCACCAAAGCACAGCACCCAATTAGCGTGATGGATTGATTTCTCCAAGAGGCCAAATTAATGCAAAGCATTAGTGTTATCCAGCTTGTATCAGCATCTCACAGTACCCAGGAGCAGGTGACACCAGCCTGGCACCGCTCTGAAGATGAGGGGGAAAGGCGCGTCCCTGGCGCTTGCTGGCTGGTTGTGCACGCGGCCAGGATTTGAGGAAACCTCAGGTGACTGCCGTGAGATGTCTGCTCCACTGGGAAACTTCATTCAGTCGTGGATGTCTGCAGCCTGCTGATGCACCTTTTCATCCACCAGTTTCTCTTTGCCCAATAAATCCATGCCTTGTAGCACTTCGACTTGTCTTCTTGCGTCTCTTTTACCTTCTCCCGGTCACGCAGGGACAGCACTTCCCTCTCAGCATCAGTACAGGCAGCCTTCAGGGTCCCGTTTTGTTCACAACAGGGCTGCTTTTTGCAGGTGAAGAACTGGCTCAATTCATCTGCCAAGCCTTCAACAGCAGCAATGTGGATCACAATCAAAGGGCCCTTCAGAGGAAGGCTTTTCAGGCTGCGAGCAGACGAGCTATGCTTTGGGAACTCGCCCTGTATGGCAAAATAGCCCTGAAGCCCCAGCTGCCACAACAGGCTCAGACTCAACAGCTACAGCTTCAAAAATGAGGCAGAATTTAACCATACCGTAAGAGCAAGAGCAGATTTCTTTTTGCCTTTGAAAAGCCAAAAGCAAGAGCAAACCACATGAAAAGGAGTTAACACAGTAAAATGAGCTAGAGTTTGTAGGCATTGCTGCAATATGCTTCAGTGTAGCAGAATAATAGACTCTTCTCACTGTATTTTGGCTGCTGCAACCCCAGCTGGAGTGCAAACGTGCACCAAAAACCACAGAACAAAGAATAACGAAAATAAATTATTATTTTTAAAATGCTGGAAAAAATCAATTTGAATATGATGCACACATTTATTTTACTTTGAGACTGCTACAATAAGCTTATTGCAGCCTCATCACACTTGTATAGGTTCGGGGCAACACCAACTGTTAGTTTATGACCATGAACCTTCAAAACCACAGGCAGGTAAGCACACACAGAGTAAGTCAAGCTCCTGTTTAAGAGTAAACACCCAGCGACATATTTGTAATTTAAATAGGGGGAAATACCCTCAGTTTCCAACAACTTAAAAAAAATAAATATATATATATTTATTTAGGGTTTGATGGGTGCACCTTCAGCCAGAGCAGTGTGTGCTCCAACCTTGACAGTTTTACCATAACTGATGGCACAAGCTGTGGCCAACAGGCATTTTGGTCCCACCTGCGAGCCCCAGGCTCCCCAAGGTAGCTGCCAGAGCATCAGGACACGCAGAGAGCAGGAGCCAGCCTGGTCATTTCACCCCAGAGGAAATCATGACTCAGTATCTTCTTCCAAGAATCAATTCAAACAACAGCAAGGAAAGCAGTAAGGGGATCAAAAGCCTTTACTGGTTTACTGATAATCTGGGGACCCTGACCATTTGAATTTTTTCTTCTGTGCTAACTTTATGGGACAAGAAAAGGGAAGAATGAGGACAAAATAAAGTAGGATTTCACAGCTCGAACAATTTGCACAAGCATCTATCTTCCCAAACACCACCTTGGCAGAAAGTCTAAGCAAGACCAGCTGAGCAGTGACCACCAGGGCACAGCATGGCATAACCATGTATATGCACCGAGTTGTCTGAGGACATACAGCAGGGGAGGGGAATACGTCTCACTGTGAGAGGGAAAGAGTATGAATAGTCTCATAATCCAGAATAACATAAGGAAAATAACACCTAGGAATTTATGCTTAGGTAAAGGTAGCCAGGGCTTATAACCTCCATGTATCCTCCTCTGTTCTCTCTCCTGTGAGGCTTGCTGAAAAGGCATTTACGGTCCCTTTGTGTGGCTTTGCTGTAAGATGACTCTTTGGTTTCCTCCTCTTTGAGTTCCTTCTGACAGGTGTGCCCAAGGGCACACTGAGCAGCACCTCAGACATCTGTTGCTCAGGCTCCCTTTTCAAGCCTGCCAAGAGACATCAATTGGATTGCTTTGCAAATGCAGATGGGAGGATGCAACCTAAGGGTATAATCCACACGGTATCCCTTTTATAGGTAAAAATAACAACAACAAAAATAACCACAGCCTACGTGCAAACTTCAGCCCGTCTTTTTATCATATCGCGTTATGGTATCACCTGGCCACTTCTGCTAATGTCTTTTCTTTGGGGAAATGGAAAACAGGAGCTTATCTACAGGGATCATAAACCAGAAGGCTCTAATCTCCTGGAAATAGTGCACACCAAGAATAGTCACAATGGTGAAGTCACCCAACAACTGTTTGGAAAGCACTGACAGGAAAACACAAGTTCAGCCTTCCCCACAGCATCATATGCAGAAACATCTCCCTCTCAGCTGCCAACCTCTCAGCTCACAGCTTGACACTGCCAGTATCGCAGCTCTGGTTTCTGCTAACAAGACGCCTGCACTTTAGAAATTCTTCACAGAAGAGGCAGCTCCTTTCCTGCGAGACTGAGGGGTCCCCCTGCCACTGCCAGGGCAGTGCCACCTTCCTTCAGTGATGCAGGGACACAGCCTGAGGACATCGTGGTGACTTCCCCCTCAGGTGTAAAGACCAAATTAAAACGGTATTTTGTGTGCAGTGCCCAAATTACGTTCCCAAAGTAGCCGAGCATTTGTCCATCATTATCAGGAGTTAGCTGATCAGCAGCCAGCGCCAGGAGCAGAATGAGGATCAGCAACCGTGGCAAGCGTTGATGTGAAGTGAGACAGACGGACAGAAAGGTTGCAGACAAGCCTGTGGAGAGCGGTAGCAGGGACTGATGGAGTGCCAGATGGTTACGCAGCAAAGTTTTGCCTGCCTTCACAGTTAACAGCATTGCCCCCTGAGCAGCTCCAGTGTCAGTGTCACGGCTGCTCTCGTTCAGGGTCCCCGTGGCTGATATCTGCTCCTCCTGCATGGGTGCCATGTAATGATCGGCCTAGCTGCTGCTGCAGCCACAAGCAAGGGAGTGGAGAAGCAGGTTGCCAGGTATTTACAAATCAAGTGCCTGTCTTGCAATTTAGACCCGGATAAGCCATTTGGGAACTTCTCCCGGTGATTTTGGTAGTCTATAGGAGCTGTCAAATGCCTCAGTGAGATACTGGGTGCCTGGTTCTTACGGATGGGAAAGGCTTGCCTGCATGTCTGTGAGCACACGTGCATGGGGTGATCCAGGCTGCCTAAAATAACTGCCTAAGCCCAGCACACAGGCAGTCAGAGGCAGATGTCTCTGATGACCTTGATATTGAATCTTTGGAGGTCATGGGGAAAGCCTTGTTTGAGGCTATAGCAACTATAACCCTGAGCAATATTCGGGGAAATAGTCTAATATCAGGCCCAAGCTATGCAGCTGTACATGCAGATTCATACTTCATAAAGCAAATACAAGTTTCCCCACGTTATGGGATTTGGGACACTGCAAATACCATCGCTTCGTCCTGTCCTTAGAACTGGTGCTAAACCCACCTCTAGGACAGGCTATATGTCCCTGGCATGTTCAGGAGCTCTGCTTCGGCACTGATGGGAACAGCACAAGGATTGTCCTCTCCTCTTGACGCAGACAACGTAAGTGAAAACCACAGAATCCTGCACAGTACGGGCATCATTAAGGAATACTACCAATATAAAGAGTAACTTCAGTAGCCAAAGTGACTCACAGACAGACAGCGGGGCATATACACCACAGTTCCTCATGAATATAGTAAATGTGATTCCCATCCAGCAGAACTGTTCCCAAAGCCTCATTCATCTCCCAGGAAAGAGAGTGAACAGCACATTCACACAGGCTCCTGTACACAGAAATCCCAGGCAAAACCTACGGCTTCTACCCCACGTTCATGTGCTGACACCCCAGCCACCTGCCATCCTGCTGCTCTACAATTACAGCACCGGTAACGATATAAATAGATGGTGATGGGCACAGATGACGACAAAGATGAACTGTCAGGGATTTACAGTCCGTCAGGTGTTGCATGAGCAGATGACGGCCAAGAGTAGCAGAAAGGCCAAGCAGCCACCCAGAGCTTCTTTGCTCCATTCATAGGGCTCCAAACCTGCTGTAAGGGTTCTCACCTCCTGAGGTAAAATTTCGTCACCAGAACCTGGAAGACCGCGTGATACGAGGAGGACTGGATTTGGCCCTATGGGTTTAGTGTTATCTGGAGGTTAAAACACAAAATCCTCCCGTTTCACTTAGCTCTGACCATAGGACAGGCCACAGTGAAGTGGCTCTGATGGCATTCACATGGCATAAGTAGTCCCCTCTGACACCACACAGTGACCAAAAGGCCCTGGCCCTAATGAAATTTCTTTAAAACGCATATTTAGGCACTTTGTCTCTCTGTTTAGTCACACAAATACCACAGGACAGGAAAATTCAACAGCACAGAGAAGGGAAGGAAGAAGTGTAAGGGAAGCAGGGAAAGTACTCTTGGCTGTAAACTGCCCAACTATGGGCAAGAAATAGAGAAGTGTGAATTCTGACCTTTAAACGTCACATTTCCATGATGTTTTCATGAGAAAAACATCTGTGCTCTGAGGGCTCAATTACTGACAAAATAGCACCGACGTGGGAAGGGTGCTCAGATTCACAAAGAGGCCTTCTGGCCTTAACTACAGTTAAAAAACTCATCCACCACCATATTGTGAGACCCTGGTGAAACTTGTACAGGACTTTAAGGCTTTCAAGGGAAATTTTAGACAAGCAGTAACATTTTATGGATCAGACAATCCAATTTAAGGGTTTAAGGCTAGGAAGTTTGCTGCTTTTACCAGCCTGTGGTGGCTGAAGTGGCATCCTGCTCAGCCAGCCCCAGGCCTCACCGTGGGTGCAATTGTGCGTGTAATAGTGCTTGCATTTGTATAGGTTATTCACTTTTGTGAGCAAAATAAGCTATTCCAATAAAAAATGGGCTGACATCCTTTTCCACCGTGCGTTGTATCACCTCCAAATTGGCTCTACGTGGAAATACACTTTCTTCTGCAGCAAATAAACTTCTTCTTCTAGCACAGTAAGTTTTCCTTCTCACTCAATTCTCTATCATTTTAAACACAAACTTGCTCCCCTTACACTAATTTCCTAACACTAATGGTATGATACACAGGCACAAAAGAGGATTCCTGGTAACTCCTACTCGTAACACCACTCTGATCCTTGGTCAGGATGTGACATTAGCAGAGCCCCTGCTACCAATTTACTGGAACCATTTTCACATCAGAAAACTTGATTTCTACTGGAGTCTAGGGCACAGCCTGAGCAAACTGCTCTCCTCCTTGCCATTTCTGCCTTCCCCCACAGAAACCCAGCCAGCAGACAACACAAACAGAACCTACTGAGCATCCTCCCTCTTCTCTCTCCTCTTTTGTTGTTTAAACTGCTCTGTAAATTACTGGGCTCCAGAACTCCCTCTCTATTAAATAACGTAATTAGCCACTTGGATCTGGAGCACTATCATTAGTCTGCAGCTTAACAACATAGGTTAGAAATTGTGCAGCTTATATACAATGCTGCATACAGGCTTGGATCATGGCTCGGTGTCAGGGTGTGCTCATGTACCACCACAAAAAGCAGATGAGCTTCCTGAGTGCTCGAGTTCTCTTTCTTGCAGAGAGCTGCACTTGTACAGTTTGCCTTTCCTGCTCTCACCCTTGGTCTTCTCTTCCCCATGCCACAAGTTGCAATATCTACAAGTCACACAGGGTCATATGGTTGTTTTTTTGAGTGCTCCTGCACTCCTGAGCTCTGTTTCCCACAACACTGGGAAACTGGTCCTGCAGCAGGACCTTTCTAACAGTCCCCTTGCACCAGCAATCCTGCAGCTCTGCCTTTGCCAGGTGGATTTAGCGTGCACAAAACTGGGCTGGCATTAACAGACAGAGCCCTGGCCCACAGAGCAGAGGAAGAGCTAAAGCTACTATCTTTCCTCATTCAAAGTTTGTGCAATTTGAGCTTTGGTGAAATTAGCTGAAGGTTCCTCTGTGGTTTCTCCTTCCACCCCATCTGCTCTTGGATAAGCGAGATTCTTCTTATCTAGGTAGCCATTCCTACGTGTGGTTTCATTAAGCTGGTGGATGAGGTTTTCTTATCCTCTGCAATCCACCAGAGTGGTGAACAGAACTGTCTTATGAATAACGGATGCTCTGAGAAGGGAGAAAAAAAAGAAAAAAGAGAAAACAGACTCACTTATCCTCGCTATTTGGTGTTATTGAAATAGGTTTTCATTAGCTGATAAACACTGACAGTGCAATTACTCCAAGAGAAATCATCCTACAGAACAAATCAGTACATCCTCAAGGCTGTCTCTGTTCTCCAGCCTCCACGGGAATTGCTTCCCCCATTGATCAATGCATAGGGGAAGGAGATGCTAATTCTTCACAGTAATACTTTGCCTTTCATCTGAGATTTTCAAAGCACAGCGTTGAGCGTTTGTTTTGTCAATGTTTAGATGACCCAAGAGGAAGGAGAGCCTCAATGCATTAGGAAACGTTGATACAGGCAATACCGCATCATCCCTACATTGAAGACTAGAGGTGTGTCAGAGGAAACCAAGGCAAAGGAGCTTGTATATAATCATCCATCAAGATAATTATGAAGACAACTCTGTTTCCCTATGTCTCAGCATTCTCATTCACTGGATCAGACTGTGAACATTGCAGCCAAGCTCCCTGTTCTGGGGCACAGGAGGCCTCATCCCCATGCTACAGAGAGGAGTCAAAGCTCAAAAAAAGGCCAAAGGAGCTTTGGCTTACAGGAAGCAAAAGGCAAAACAGCAGAGACTTACTTATCTGGACCCTAAAAAAAGCCTGATAAACTCCCTGATAAACTAAGGCTCAAATACATATGTAGAGAGATCCGCCACAAAACACAGGAAGAAACGTGGAAAAATGGCTACGTGAACAACAGTCACTCCTCTTTTCACTTACAGTATTTTCTTCCAAAACAGAAAGCATTCTGTATTACATGAATCTATAAATAATTTATAGTTTAGATATCCAAAAGAAAGAAGACAAGGTCTTACAAATGAAGGTACCATATGCCTACACACACATATTTGTTTATGTACACAAATGTATGCACACACAACATGCCACTATCCTGGCACTCTGTTTTCTCCAGACAGCTCATTTCTTTCCCCTCTCCTCTCCTCCTTTGCAGGATCACAATAATGAAGTTAGGCCTGGCAACATTACTGAAGCACTTATTTAATCCACCCTTTCAAATTCGACTGATATCTGCCCAGATAATATCAAGAGAGCAGCTGAGGCCCCTTTGTCAGCAGCCTTGAAGGAGTCATAAGCAAGAAGATAATAAGAAATCTTATTACCAGCTTGGAGATGAGGGAAAAAGAAAATATGGATTTGGAGAGACATATAAGTCAAAATTGACCTTAGGCAAATGCGTGCGAATAGGTCTTTCAAATGCAGTACATCAGGAGAGTCCTATAATAGGGTTTTAACTGTGTACAACACAACTAACCAATTAAAAAGACATTTTATCAGATGTTGGGCAGCGCTATCTCTATCAGGACACAAAAGCAAATACTTATCTTCAGCTGAAGAAAATAATTTGCCTTACTCTTTCAAGTCGAGGGCCTGAGTTTTCTTCTGGTCTCCCCTCTTCCCTTCTAAAGTATCAATGAACAAAAATGGCATGCTTGGTTTACATAGAGGATGCTTTTATACATCTCTTCAGACACACAGAAACTCTCCACGTATGTCTGGAGAAGCCACCTAAATCTTAACACACATTCCAGAAGACGATTTCAGTGACAAGATGCTTTTGAAAGGCTCTATCTTGAAGAGTAATAACACTGCGTACTTGCCTGAAAAGTAAATGGAGTCACCTACTGCTTGGAATATCTCAACAGTTGGAGACCTGCCATATTTCTGTGCATTAGTTACCTCCTATTTCTTGCCTTTTTTTCCCTTAAAATTTTAACCAATTGGCATTTTTATACTTGAAGCTGGATAACAATTAAAGAGATATAAAAGCCCCACAAAGAAGAAACAACCATACAGAAGAATCACAAAGAACAGTCTGATCCCCACGACAACCTCCACAAGCCCTTATGCTGACTGTTATAGAAGAATCAGTTGTTTTCTTCACCTGTTTCCTTTCCATCTCTGAGAAGAGCTCCAGCACACCACTGGGAGTTTGCACAAGACGGAAGAGGTTTTGCTAGCAAAGACACAAGGACCCATCACTACTTTACCTTCAAAGCCAGGGCTAAGCAATGCTTTGAGGAAAACATTTTCACCAACCTGTCTCAAAAGCAAAAGAGAAGAGCACATCGTGTTATTAACAGATAGCTCTCAGCCACTGAGCTTCACCAGGGGAAGTCTGTATCATTTTCCAGTTTTGGGGCTCGGAAACCTGAGACACCGCAGAGGCGAGGTGGTTTGCCAAGGGGCACTCACAGTGACTCTGCTCCTTCTGATTTATTAATAAACTCTATACACATTGTCTCAGCTGGAAAATATGATGGCCTCTAAAGCCAGAGGATAGCTGGTTTGTGGCCCAGAACAGTACCGCTAGTTGACTAAACTAAACTAAAGCCAAAGTTAATATGTGCTCCTAAGTGACTGCTGCTCTCACCCTGTTAGAGAAAGTCACTTGAGCTGTGCACGCAGCAGGAGGGCAGGGCCCCCACTGGGGGTAGAAAACTGTTTCCTCAAACAATTGCCCGTATCCTTGTTGTTTTAACCTCAAAACTGAAATAGGAACATTTTAAGCTGGCCCAAACCCTCGGCTTCATAGGACCTATTTCTGACTATGATGACCCTGGATACGTCAATTAGAGGGAGCAGTGGGGTGCAGGCAGGGTGCAGCATTGCTGTCCTCACTCGGTGACACCCTACTGCTGAGAATCCAAAGCCTCTTCGCCATCACAGATTTGGGGGCAGAAAGACCATTTCCAAAGGTTATATTATTTGCACATCAACCATACAGTCAGGACGTGGACCCACCTCATCCACTGGTTTGGGATTTATGAAACAAATGAATCAAGTTTGCAACAGAACTATGGACTTAGGTTTATGAGGCCATGCAAATACGTCCTGTTGCAACAGGGACCTTTTAGGGACTGCTGTGCAACCCCACGTTGTTCTGACTCCTGTGCCAGCCCTCCTCGTGCTCACATCTCTGCCTGGGATACATTTGTGAGCTGCACTTAGTACAGCTCTGTGTCTAATCAAAATTAAAAGCCTCTTACACAGACTGCAGTCTGCCACGACTTCAAAGGGAAGGTTAGTTAAACAGCACGACTACCTGCAGACCTAGAGGAACGAGAATTTGTCTTACTGTCATAACCGAGAGGCTACAACTGCAAACAGCTGCATGTCGTGGCAGGGAGCCACGCAAGCAGCTCCCTTCCCTCTCTGCACGTTTTGCCCATCTCTGAAGTCATCCCTCCTGCCCAAGCAGCTCTTTCCCACAGCTGCTACATCAACGAGGCACTCGGCCAGCCTCCAGGATCTGCTTCTCCTCTCCAGTCCCTCTGCAGTTAGGCAGCACCAACCTCGAGAGCTGACAGCCTAGGGTACAGTGCCACACTCGCCTCCTGCAATGGATGTCTGAGTGATGTCGGAGAAGTTATTGCATCTGCTGACATGTCTGCATACTTTGCAGTCTGTGTCTACAGAAGCAAAAGGATGTAAGCCTGAACATCACTCAACGGGGTGATCCCAAAGGGCAGCCAACGTTTGGGCCCCTCTCAGAGCACTGCACCAGCTCCTGCAAGCCTACCTTATTCTGCGGCAGGCTTTGACGCCTGCCTAACTTTGCACCTCCTGCCTTTGGTTTCCACTGAAATGAATCAAGCTGTTCCCATGGCTGTCCTAACCGGAGCCTTCCTGACCAACTCTGAATTAAATCTAATCACCAGCTTATTGCCTAAACTTGATTAGTGGCCATGAGTGGCAGGAAACAGGAGATGTTCTATAAAATTGAGAGCAGGGTCAGGCTTGATAAAACTTGTTAAAAACTAACTCTGGCAATAAATGCACTGATGGTGCCTAAAAACAGGCTCCATAACAGGGGGAAGCAGCTTGTCCTAAGCACGGAGCCTCCACAGTTGGATTGCTTCCTGCATCTGGGATGACCTGCACAAAGCTCAACATAAACCTTAAGAATAAGATGACAGCACTTTTTTTAATAAAAAAATCTTTAGATGGAGACAAAGACAGGAAGAAAAGATAAGGGACAGGGCAAGTAAGAGCAGCCAGCACGTCGGAGGAGCAGCCTGCTTGTGCTTTAGAGACACAAGCTCCTCGCTGCCCTGCACACAGATTTGAAGGGCAAGGCTGGGCTACAAACCCATGCCAACACCACCATAGCATCCCAGGAAGCCCCGTGAATTCCTGAGCAGTTGCATAGAGAACTTGTGTTTATATTGCGTTTGACCCTACATTTTTTGGGGGGGTTACGCTAGTTTAGGATATTAAATACTTCTTATCAGCTGCTTCTTCCACAAGTGCAGATAACTGTCCTGCTTCCCCAGCCCAATTTTACCCCTACAGCTCTGGGAAAAGCAAGCTTACTTTGTTCAAGGCTTGTTACGACACGGAGCAAGACACGCAGCAGAGCTGAAGCCTTGCCGTGACACCAAGTAAAACTGCTGCCAGTCGGACTGGCAGCTCGAGTGGAGGAGCAAGGAGGGGGCCGTGTTTTCTATGTAGCAGCTCAGAAAGCAAGCCACGAGCTTCTTTTCAAGCCCAGCCCTCATTCAACTGAAAAGATTCGACCGAAGACAAACAGTAAGCCATTCTCAAACCGGCAGGGCAGGAGGACGACGAATGCAAGCAAGCAGCCTGCATGCAAAAATCAGATGGTCAGACAAGCAGCTGCTTTAGTTTCCTCCTGGAAAGCAGGCTGGGAAGTTAGAAATTGCTTGGCTCTGCAAAACTTTGGGTAGTATCAACCCCCAGGTGACCAACAGCCCTTCCCAGAGCTGTTCTGTGGCAGCTTTCAGAGGTGGATCAGCAGGGTGTTACAGGGAGGCAGCCCAACAGGAGGGCTCCAGCCCTGGTGGCAGACTCCTGTCTGGTGTCGAGGATCCAAATCTCAGCTCAGGCAACCCTTCTGCATGTGAAACCAAATTGGCTGACAGCTCCGGCTGTGGGCAGAGTTGTAGAAAGGCAACGAGGGGAAAAGCACTGATAAAACTGTTTCTACAGCATCTTGCTGTGGTACGGCATTATTAGCCCAGGCAGCATGCAGGAATTCTGCTCCGATCTCGCTCTCTGCTCCACTGGTGTAAAGAAAAAATTAAAACTAATAAATATGACCGATACGACTCTTTGGCATAAGGGATGCCCACTGTAGTTAGTGGGCGCAGGGCAGCCCCATCCAGCACTGGAATATTCAGATTATGCCAAACCACAGTGGTAAAATAAAGAAACCATAAACGTGGAGGTGCACACTGGTATCTGAATGCTGTTGCAAAGTCTCACCCTTTTCACCACCTTCTTAAAATTTCTACTGAAATATTTCCAGAGCAGCAATTGTCATTTGATTTTATCGCTCAAAGATTTCTAGCCAGCGCTACAAATAGAGGCAGCAAGGCAAAAATAAACTGCTGTAACTGTAGGGCTCAGAGCCCAGTGGAAAGCAAAGCACTTTTGTTCTGGTTTCTGTATGAAACGAGCGGAAGGAGCAGGTACCTCAACAAGAACTTGAGAGCTTCTTAGGCCTTCCCCCACTTCTGCAGCTCTTCCAAGCCGCACCAAGTGGCACATCTCTGATTTCACTAAGTGCCACGTGTCACAGCGCTTGGGTGTTTTTTCCTTGAATGCAAGCAGAAACAAAGCTGAACGCCAGTGATTCCCATCACCATTAAAGTATTTGACAATATCCCAGTGAGAGCATTTCACCGCTGCAAAAAGCCCTTCATTAAGGACAGGAAATGTCCAGCCACGACCCACGGGGAACAAAACATGGCTCTATGTGGTTTGACAGACATTTCTGTCCTAGTAGCAGCGACCGCTTTTACATCTCTGAAAATATTACTCAATAAAGCCCACAACACCCTGTAAAGTTTTACAAACAGGGAAAGCATAATTGAAATCATTCATCCAAATTCTTGGAGGCAGCAGCGTCTCGACTGGACTATAACCCAGGCAGTTCTCCAGCCCTGCTCCCCAAACACGAACTCACGCTTGGTTGCTGAAGATTCGGAACCAACTCATTTTTACACCACAAAAAACCTGGCTGTTTTTGCCGACAGAGTCCCCATTCTGCAATCCATCCGTTGTCGTTACGGGAACGCAAGGTAAAATATCTGACAATGAAAAATTAAACAGATTCCACCAAGTGCCTCAGCTCCGCACAAAGAGCAGATGTTAAAGCCTTCGAGTGGTGTCAAAATATCTCTCTCAAAGGTGGCAGGTTTTGAATGGTTTGGTAATTAAAAACTCTAAAGATTGCTGGCTTTAGTTCAGCACACTTCACATTCGCAGAAAGGCTCATTTCTTCCCTTGGTGCCAGATATTGATGCACGGCTGTGATATTCAAAAAGCCGATCGCCTGCTGAGTTCTATCAGAGAACGGCAAAAGCCAGCGATGCTAAAAGCCCAACAGCTGCAGGGACTGTCCACACATCAATCTGCCTGCCTAACGGAGACTAAAACTTGCAAAAACACACAGTCCACAACTAGTGTTCACATCTAGGAGACAAGGGAAAGGTTTCTATGGTTGCTCCCCAGAGCGGAGGCATCGCCTACCTGAGGCTATTCCCGTTCAGCCACCCCGTGAGGCTTACAAGTTTTTGTTCTGCCTGGAGTAGATAGCAAAGCAAGCTGTCCCATGGGAACCTGAGGGCTAAAAACATGCGGTTAGCAGGCACGGAGAATCGCCCAGAGGCAAGAGGAGCTACAGTGGTCCGATTCTCATAGCAGCAGAGAGAGACGATGCCCCCTGTGCCCCAGCAGTTGGTTTAATACCTCACGGAGGTATCAAACACAAAGCCTAGGGGAAGAACAAATGAGAAGCAGAAAAAGCTCAAGCAGGACATGGAAGCAATCAAAGACCTTGGGAGCGAGGTGTTTCCCAGAGGGATCTCCATTTGGATCATACTGAATAGGAGGCTCCAAAGCCGTTGTGTGTTGGCCAAACTCCATCACTATTTCAGGAGCAGATCTGGGGCCGTCCCTTCCAGGATATGCAGAGCACACTGAAGCACGCAAACTCCCCCGTAAATATGGTATAGATCAAGGAGAAAACCAAGTCTTCTTTTTGCACCGAGAATATTTTCAACCCGAAAACCATGTTAGCAATTACATTTTTTTTCCGAAAGTGGCGCACAGCAAGGGTTAGTCATATACCTCCCATTAACTCTAATGAGAGCCTTATGGCTAGAGCAGCAAACAGCTTTTTCCAGAACATGGTGGGTGGAAGTAATTTCTATTTTAACAGGCCAGAAGTAGCAAAAAGACAGAAAAATGGGAAATAAAATGCCCTGCGTGCTTGGAAGTGAAAGATGTGTGGCATGTGTGTTCTCTGCCTGATGCCAGGGACTTGAGAAGCGTCTTCAGATTAGTTCTTAACATTTCAAGATGATACAAGAAACTAATTTTCAAAAGAAATGTGATTTGCTTTACTTGTTCCTTCCCAGAGGATGAAGAACTTCCACAAGGAAAGGACAGAGCACCGAGATACAGGCATGGAGGCTGATAAAAATAACTGGGGCTTGAGAAGGTTGACCTACAGAAAATGCTATAGGCCGATGGTAATTCAAGGCTAGGGTATTTAGATTACAAGACTAGAAAAAGTGTTTAAAAAAAGTCTAGAGCCATGACATTTTCAAGCCAACAGGCATTGCAAAACGGAAATGGAAACACCCCTCTGCACCTGTAATCGCACATACTTATATATAAGACAACCCCAACAAAGTATAAATTTGAGGTTTCACCTAGGAAAGCTGAAAATGGATCTTGCAGTGAGGATTTTAAAAACACTGGGTCGTGAAGGGCATTTTAGAACGGAGGAGCCTTGCATGATGCCCACACCTGAGCAGAGCCACGGCCAGCCCTACAATTCCCACCTCCAGAGCAGCACACCTGGTGCAAGCGTGGAAGCCCAGGTTGCTGTAAAGCATGGAGACAGTTTAGCTTGCGTTCCTTTTATTTGATCATTCTGTAACTCCAGAAGCCCTATTAACAATAACCTTTATATTTATGTAAGGTTCCAAAGCTCTGAACAAACATCAATTAATCCTCTCAACAAATGTGTGAGGTAAGCAAATGAATATGATCATTTCCATTTCATGGATGAGAAAGCTAAAACACACAGCGGCTAAAGCCGACGTTTTCAAATGAACAGGTGAACATCATGAACCTGCATTTCTGCTTGAGTGAAAAACCAGGCTGGGGGGGGGTCCCATTTACACCGTGATTACATGGTTCAATGGTAATTGAACAATTCAGTGGTGCAATGGGTAAGAGGCTGCTGACAGAGTACAGCAAGAGATGGGTCCCAGGATCGTCCTTTCAGGAAATACTGAATTCTAACAAGCAACCCTTATATCTCCCTGATAATATTTCATCCCTTAAATCTAATAGGTCAAATCTGCTAATCCTGAGGATACCACACGCAGGGATGGGAAGTTCGAGTCCCACTCTCTTCAGGACTGCCTGCAGTGGTTCCTTCCCCAGAGCCAGGGAGCTCACCCAGCTGCTGCTGCACGCTGCAGAGGTTGGTCCCAGATTTGTTTTCATGTCTGGGTTGTTTTGACCATATTTGTCAAGGGCACCTAAGTGTTTGGGCTGGGAATTTATCATCTTGCTCTTATAAATCCAAATAAAACATCACATCTGCTAGAAAAATGGATTAGTTATGAAAAAGCATAAACATGAGCAAGCAAAAAAAATTTTATTTTAAGGCCTCAAGGAAAGGACACGTCCAAAAGTCATTAACGTCTGGAAGGATAAAGAAATAAAATGAATGGTGCATCAGGAGCAGCAGAGGCTAATTTATACGAGCCAAAAACCTTTTGTACAAAGTATACTGAACTGTGAAACAGGTTTGACCATGGGCCAAGTTGTGTTTCCTAGGCCGGTGCATGATTATCCAGCATGACTTTGCACTACAACACAAGGGCACTGGTGCAATCTACAGGAGGGAGCTGCAGAAAAATCTCAGGTGAAGACTCAAAAGCTAAGCACTTTCAACACAGAAAGAAATGCACATTTTTATTTCAAGTGCAAGAAGCTTCAAGTTAGGTCAGAGTTTTTTATTGCAGGGACTGGAAGAGCAGAGTAAATTAATTTTGCTCGATGTATACTAAGCAAGAATCTCGTCCCTTATATGCTTATGCTGCTGAAATATAAACTGATTAGATATATTCAATTGACAACAATGACACTTATCTTTGGAGCCAAGATGAAAAAACCCCATGGATTTGCTGTCAGCACATGGTGTAAGACCCAGATTTTCATAAATCTCAGCTGTTGCTCCGGCAACAGCCACTTTCAAAGAGCTAACACGCAGAGAGCACTTCCACCAGCCCAGCATCGCATTGCTGTGACTCAGTTTCCTTGCTGCAAGGGCTGAGAACCTCCCAGGGAAAGCAGCATATGCTCCACGGCCCTTGCACGAGGAAAGCCTCCACAGGGTCACTACAAAAGCTGAGGCATCCCAAGGAGAAAGCTTTTGCGGGGATGCAGGCTGGAGCAGGGCTGCAGGGAGGAGTTGCTGCCCTGTGGATGCCCCGGATCCCTCTGCAGTCACAGAAGCCCTGCAGGACCGCCCTGCCAAAGCCAGCGATTAACAGATCCGAAGCAAAGCTAGTCCCAATCCACGTGGCTACAGATCCCGAAACCTAGAAAGCAGCTCCAGGGCAGGGCAGAGCCTGAATCCTCTGGTCCCCTGCCTCTCCCTCCATTGCAGTGCGGCATTTCTGTCCTCTAAAGGCATTAGCTTTTAATTTTTCCTTCCTCTGTTGCTCACTGCCCATAGAAAAGCAACTCATTCGCTGTTCCTACTCACCTGATCCTATTATTTCAGCTCTTTCTGAGTGCCTGCGTGGGAAGGAGTGCTTAATAAATCAGCAGCAAGTGTGTTATTACCGGATTTGTCTTTACGTCTGCTGGCAAGGTGGCACATGTATGTCAGCATGATTCAACTTTTCTTGCTGAGCACTTTGGACAGAGCCTCAGCATTGTTTGAGAGGGAAACCTCACAGCAAAAGCAAAGCACTGTTTCAGCACAGAGCTGAATTACTCTACATTTAAGTATCATCCTCTGATCATACCAAAAAAAGATGCTTCTTGCAATAACGCTCAAAGCTTAATGAAATATCAGTAGTCTGCTTTGTTCTGCGCATTGCAACAACAAAACCCACTTATTTCTTTTTTCTCTGCCTCCAATCAAATAACATTGGAGGTTTTCAGCTTGGAAACAATTTAAATGTGTATTTTCCAGCAGTCACTGGAAAGCACATTAATAGCCGGATGGCAGCAATAGGGCACAGATGACTTTTAGGTGTTGGATCTCCCTAAATAGAGAGGGTGGCCTGGAAACTGGGGGACCTCGTGCAAGGGCTCTATGTTCAAAAACTGGAACGAGAGCTCCAAATAATATTTAAAGAAGAATAAAGGAGAATCACAGGGAAAGAAAAAGCACCAGGTGAGAGGCTTCAGAAAGGAGGTACAAGCACAAGTGACCATCTTGCCACAGGGGAGATCCCAGTGAGCATGCAAAGCAGCCTCCAGGCCAAGGAGAGGGGGGAGAAGGAGAAAGGGATTCAGATGTGGAGCCAAAGCCAGATATCCACACAAATAGATGCTGATTTGATTTGCCTGTGCAGCAGCACTCCTGTTACCTGGCATGACCCCACAGAAGGAGCCCAGCAGCAGCACGGGTCGGGGGGAGAAGCCACATCGTCATAGAGATGCAGGGTTTTAGTAGGTTAAAAAAAGAACAAGGCAGCTCCCTTGGTGCACGGCAGTAACACAGCAGCCTCCCTGCTGACCCCACAGAGGTAAAAAGGCAGAAAGACACGAGGGTTTAGCTGAAATTAAATAGACAGTGGATTAGCATGGGATTTTTTATCTTTGACCTGGCTTTCTCTTGGGCAGACAGCTTACTCTCAAACACCTTGGCAAAAGAGAAACCACCAGATAAGTGATACCATTTTGCCTTGGCGCAATCAGAAGGATGAGAAGAAGTTATCTGTGCTTTTCTGTCCAAAGGAATAAAGAACAAGCTAAACTTTTCTTTTTATTCTTATCCTCTACACATGCAAAATTTCCTTGGAAAACACATGGAAAAGTTACCAGCTGCAGACAGCGGCACAGAGCAGGATTCTCCTGCTCTCAGCCAGTTCAGAAAAATGCAAATGAATCAGAAACCAACCCCAGGAAGTTTGCTGCCATCCCTTAGCTCCCAGCACGAGGGTTTCCCTTCCCCAAGCACAAGCCGCACCAGCGAGCGCCTCATCCCACGCCCCAGGAAGGGATGCTGCAGCAGGAGGTGGCTTGTAGTTAAAATATAGTCTAGGCTAAATGCAGAAAATGCTTCAGAAGTACAGCCTGCAGCCCACCCACCACCTTTCCATGCTGTATTTTTGTAATAAACCCCAGAAAATCCCTTCCCGTGACATTGCTGTGACCCAAGCTGCCAAGATTTTGACAAACTTGCCTATGAAGTCCCCCCCCAAAAAAAAAAACACACAAAAAACGCCTTTCTGCTCTCAAAGTATTCTTTGAGAAAGGAAACCACCCCTACCGCAGCTACCCAGCAAGCAGTGCATCAGGAGGGGTAACAGCAACAGGGAGCTTCAGGAAGATGCCCAGAGGGAACCCTTCAGCCACGTGGCAGCACGCAGAGGGCAAGGCACACGTGCCCCGTCCTGCACAAGTCTCCAGCCATGGGCACTCCTTTTCCCACTGGTTTGGCTCTCTACCAGTGTTACTGTGGTTGAAAGTGTTCTTTTTTAACACCTATTTGTGACCTGAATCTCAGGTTCTTGTGTTTTCTAAGCAAGCAACACCTGCCTTTCCTGAGAATTTGACCAGAAGGAAGACTTTGCTACTCAGTCCCCTACAAATCCCTATTCAGTGTTTCAGTGTAGTGGGCTTAAATTGCTCTGGTATATAATACAACTGAAAGAAAAATGCTCCCCCGAGCAGCTCCAATTGCTTGTTTTAGAGCAGAATAATCCTGTGTAGCTCCTCGGGATGGATCAGGGGAAATGCTGGAATTCTGTGATGTTAACATCCCGACCCAAGGTGACTCGTGTAATCCTTTGGCTTTAAATCAAAAGCCAACAGAACCTCAGAGTGGACACTTCTGCACTGCCATCTCTGTGGTGAAGCGAAGCTGCAGATTAACAACCCATAGAAGTCTGTCCCAGAACGACTCTGAGGACAAACCATTACCCAGGCTTTCAAAGGGAGAAGCAGGAGAGAAGCAGAACCGCGCGAGCACTCGTCTCTAGGGCTGTCCCTGCAGCAGTACTTCACAAGAGCTGCCGAAGCAGCTGAGCTTTTGGGGTCAGAAGAGGAAATCTCAGTCCTCGGGCAGTTCTGTTTCTGCAGCTGGGATGCTCTGGGAGCACTCTGTGTGCACACACGCGTTTTTCCATGCATCCCCTCACCTCTCTATTGACGGACGGCGGCACGCTCTGTCCTTCTCCCCATTCTTTCCTGCCGACACTCCGACTGCAAGCCAGCTCTGTGGAAAGGAGGAAGCTCTAACAAAGCAGAGGAAATCGATACGTGACAACTATAATTCTCTGCTCGATAATTACACAGAATTTACACTGCTGAGTAGGCTCCCTCCATTGATTTTTACAAAAATATTTACTGCAGCAGGAACACAGCTCTAAGGCTAAGTTTTGAAGCTCTGCCTTTTTAGTGCATTGATTTTAAAATAATAACCAATTTCATATTGTACAATGCTTTAATGCCTTCATTCAGAGGCACACCTCCACACAGACGGGCACCTGTGCCTGCGGGGCTCTTCTCCCTCTTTTTCTGTTCCTTTTTCAAACCAACAAAGCATTCCCAGTCCCGCTGCTCGCGAGTCCTGCTCTCAGCTCCTTGCCGCAGACTTCCCAAACAAATCACGTTCCAGTTCAGCAGCTCCTGAGGACTTATCACAGTTTCGATAGGAAATGAGTCATGCTAGAGAAAGCCCCGAGTCCAACGAGAGAGGAGAAACATCCCAAGAATCAAGTTAACCACCCTCCGCCCCATGACATAATTGCGGAGCTGTCAAGACGACTGGACAGCTTTAATATCTCAGCACCGAGTTATTGCAACGTCAGGCTGTTAATTACAGCCATGGGAAAAAACAACAACTCCTTCCTCACACCAAAAAATCTCTCTAAGAGCACGCTCTGCAAAACTGGGAGAGGGATGAGAAGGGAACACCATGATGTCACTGTCTGGCACTGAAACAAGTCTCTGTTTTTTATGAATGTCTGGCCACCCAACCTTCAAAACAACAGAAAAGAAGAGAACTAGGAAAGTAGACAAGGTGAGACAGAGAAATCAGAAACATGGAAGGCAGAAGGAGAGAGCCACTATCATGGGAATTTAAGAAGAAAACAGCAGAAAACTGAATTGCATGGAAAAGGTTAGCAAAAACCATCTACTCCCTCCTTTAAAGGCAGAGCTTATGGGTACCCAAGCAGAACATTAAAAGCGATCTGAAAGAAAAGAATTTAGTTTAGGGAACTTGCTGCTGTGAGATATTGCAAGGCCCAAAATATAAAAATCAGCTTCAAATCAGGTTAGATCAATTTGGCAAGTTTGCTACCGGTCACTATGGGAGACAGGGTGCAGGAAAGAGGGCCCCCAAAGCTGCTCCTGTGTTTAATGTTGCACAGAAGCTGAATTACTGCCAGGGCAAACAGCATGAGCGTGTGTGTGAAGGCAAGGGAAACCCAGCAGCACCACAGAAGGATGGAGAAACTCCTCCCAATTTCAAGGGGAAAAACAAACAAACAAACAAAAAATAAACACCATTTAATTACTTCTCTGATGTTGATGCTGTCCATTGGCAAAAAATCAAGGTGGGCCATGAATCCAAGAGTGTTTTACAAAATGCCAGTGTACAGCAGCTCCTATGGGCTTTGAGAAAAGAAACTGCCTTTCTGTTTTAGGATGAGAAAGAGAAGAGTAAGCCTCTGACCCAAGAGCAGAGGTCTTGATTCAAACTAATAAATCACCCTGGTAGGTAAGCATGAAGAGTAGATGTGTTTTCTGCATTTGCCTCTCAATTTCAAGTTTTTGAATTTTTTTTTTTTTTTTTTTTTTTTTTTTTTTTTTTTAAAATGACGGAAAGGAACTGCACTTTTAACTCCAGGAGAAACAATGGCAGAAGGTCAATACTGCATAAGAAACCTGACTTCTCTTGGTTTTCCCCTGTGAGAACACTGATGCTACTCGTGCCGGGAATTTTTTAAGGGACTCATTATTCAGGTAATAAAACCTGCTTCCCCCTACCCCAAAGTGCTCCGAGAGCAGGGATGTTCAGGAGCATGCTCAGGGCACCTCGCAGTGGGGCAGGCAGGGGCTGAGCGTGCAGCACTGTGCAGCGATCACGTCTTGAAAACCTCTTGCAGGCACTTGGCACAGCCGTGCGCTGATACATGGCAGATCAGTGCCTGATGTGCTGCAGGAGAGCTTGCTGCAACTGCTGTAATTACAAGCAAAGCGGAAAGGCAAAGGCAAGTCTTCCAAGAGACAAGCATTAGGAACATTTGTTGAACAACGCTTCTTGGGGTGGTGGCAGGCCCCTTCAAATCCTCCTGCAAGTCCTTACGTTTTCCCTGTGCTGGGGAAGCATCAAAGCCACAGAAGCTTCCACAGAAGCAGTGAAAAAATATTAAAAGGAATAAAATCTGCACTCGGGGTATAGAATAATAAATATTTATTGCCTTTCCTCTTTGCACGTTGTAGAAACAGATGCACGAAATAGTTCAGTGACTTGTGGGAAGCGAGCCAAAGGCAGCTTTACTGCTGATGCAAACGAACAGGGTCAAAGGAACAGCTCCTATTTACCTTCCTAGTAGAGCAAAATGTGGCTCTGTCCAGCCAGGATGGATCTAGGATACCATCCTCTTGTAACCCCTGACATCCCATCCCTCAAAAAGGGCTGCCTGCTCCACTCCACACCTCCTAGTCCCAGTTCCTCAGCAGAGCTCCGTGCTGGGCGCTGCAGATCCCGCAGTGCCAGGCACGACAATCCACCGAGACGCGGCCCCTCAAACACCGAGACGTCTGCTACTTACTCCTCAAGCACTGCCAAGACGTAGCAGCTGCTGTCAGGAAGCCAAATTGCAATAGCTTCTGTTTGTCCAAGGCCCAGATGCCAGCTCCTTCTCCTCCCATGGGATGAGGACCTGTTTTTATACCTCCGACTCGAGTCCTTTCGGGGAAGCCTGCTGTACTCTCTCCGACCTCTTGCAGCATAACCACGCACTAATTAAACTGTTTGTTCTCTTCTCACGGTGCCGTGAGCACGCAAATACTACAAAAAGCCACACACAAACAACGCGACTGCATTCTGTTTGTTGTTCCCAGATTAAAGGCAAGTCCTACCATCCGAAATACAGCATTAAAAAAAAAAAAAAAGCAGCTGCAATATAGAGAGAAGAGGCTTAAGAACAACTGTTAACAAACTTTGGATACGGGGATCCCAAATCTAACTTGTCTCAGAGTCAGTAACCTGGCTTTAAAGGGGATGGGTGGGAGCTTCCATTTCCAGCCTTTCTCAGTGGTTTTTGGTTGCTCTGTGTAGTCATGTTAAAATTACCAATCCCACCTAATATCTCAAATGATATGTCCCCCTGGCTCATCCCTCACGGGTGAGATACAGGGGCACAAAAGGATCTCTCTCGTTATTTAGCTGGTGATACATCAGGCAGGAAACAAATCTGGCAAAGTCTTCCCAAGCAGCTCGGGCTTAAAGCACCCCGTCTCCAACAAGGTGGCAGAGCTCACGCACACACCCACAAAACAGACACGGTGCTAGCTTAAAAATGAGCTGTGGAACAAGACCGGGGTGAGGGAAGAGACCGCTGGGGGAACAAGAACCAGGGAAATGATGCTTCCTCAAAGCAAGAAGTTAAAGGTGGGCAGACAGAGGACAGGCTGTATATATATTGTCCAAGACACATTTCTTTCCATAAATGAATGGCTGAAATGCATTGCAGAGAAACGCGTAATGTGAATCAGTTCAAGGAAAGAGAAACCTGGGGTGGTGGTTGGTGACACAGAACCCAAGCAGGTCTCTGGGCTGGAAAGGAGGAAGGCTGAATGCACTGCAAGGGGACCACACGTACAAAAGTCCCCGGGTACCTCTGGTGACAGCAGGTGAGTCGGGCAGGTGCAGCTTCACGTGTTCACAAGCAGCTCTGCAAACAGCAGCGCCTGGCAGGCCGTGGAAGCCACTGCTCTGTCTCCATGCAAACTCTGCCCACTGTTTCCTAATGCAGTTTGTTTTCCTCCGTGTCTGAAACATCTCCAGTTCATTTAAAAAGCCACTTTCTTTTTGTGGAAACAGGAAAGTTCTCCATTATTCAGCACTTATTCCACATGGATGAAGGTCGTTGTCCTCTTTAAAGAGCTCTCCTGCAGCATGTAACATTAATAGCTGGACC
Organism: Aythya fuligula; assembly: GCF_009819795.1. Lineage (NCBI taxonomy): Eukaryota > Metazoa > Chordata > Aves > Anseriformes > Anatidae > Aythya > Aythya fuligula. The sequence goes on along the minus strand of NC_045569.1, from coordinate 15,285,618 downwards.
AAGATGAAATTAACTTCATTTTCTGAGATCTGACTTTTGACACCAAACTAAGCGGGTGGGAAGGGATGGAATGGCAGCAGCAATTCCTTGCACAGCTCTGGGGGAATGACACCTGCAGCACCGGGACCAAACCCCACCGAGCTCCTCTGGCCTCTCTTCCAGAGCACGTGAAGGGCCCTGGGGTGAGCTGCTCCTTCCTGGTTAGCACCAAATCCCAAACTCCTGCTCTAGAAGATGACATTTAATACCTATAAATACATCAGCTCTTCCATTTGTGACATTTGCAACACGCAAGCATGTTTGTAGGAGACTTCCAGGAAGTCTTCCAACCCCTTAGGAGCTTAATAAGGTGAATCACTGTGTAAAAAGGTACTTTAGTAATCAGAAAGAACCCGAAGATTCAAGCTGTGCCTAGGGGTGAGAGTAAGGAAGAAAAGAAGGAAGAAAGAAACAGAACAAACAGCAGTGAATGGTGTAAGCACCCTCTCATCTCCTGGAGAAGTCATCATTGCCACCTTACTTCCAGTGTTCAGAGCTGGGTCCCAACAGCTGCAGATCTGCAGGAAAATAAAAGGGCAACCAGCAGAACGTTTAATAAAGCCCTGAAGATATGATTTAAGCTCATTATGGCAGATCCAGGCCATACAGATGGTCCCAGGATCAGCTCCATAACAGGTTGGCATCAGAGCAGTCCAAAGCTATCACCTGGGCTGAGGCTGTGCCTCAACTTAATCCCAAGAGGTCAGGAACCAAAATTCCCCCCACTAAGAGGGTGCAGCAGAAATAAGTGTAAAAATTCAGAAGAGCTGACCTGAGAATAAAGCAGTGAAGAAACTCTTAGAGGTGTCCGTGACCTGGCTTAATACAATGGGTAAAGAGAGCCCAGCAAGGGACGAGCAGCAGTGCCCTGCTTCCCTGACCTACCCTGCTCAGTTCACGGCATCAGCTGGTTCATGGCATCTCAAACAGCCCAGAGGAGATTTGCCAGCATCACGTAGAAATCACACGCCAGTTGGAGGCCCTGGAATTAGGCTGACTTTGTAATTCAAACAACAAGCACAAGAGGAAAATAGATAAAAAGCCAAGGGGTTAAGAGCCAGGATCTCCCTCCGTGCTGGAAATACCGCTCGTGTTTAGCTTCGGCTTAGGTCTCTAGGTTCACAGGGCTGGGAAGATATTGGCATTCGGGCAGACGTCAGCAATTCTTTCAAGCGAGCTATAGATACCAAAGGCTAGAAAGTCAGAAGCATTTCAGTTGTGTAAAACGTGCCACGCCAAGATATTTAGTCTGTTGCAAATGATGCTGCACATGAACCTGGAACACCAGGCTTCTCGCAACCAAACAGCCCAGCCTTACACATGGAGATCTCCTCCAGCTCTGCCGATGCTCCTGGTCCCTTATTCATCCCAAACTGTGCCCCCTCACAGGGCATTTGGGACTTGCACAGCATCCAAAACCCTAATATGAGGTTCCAGGGTGAAAAACGAGAGGAAAATGAATATAGACCAGGCGATGAGCGCACATTATGAGCACAGACTACAAATCAGCAGCAACAAAGAGCCACCTACTACCTGTTAAGTGATTGAGCTCACGTTTTCAGCGTCTGCCGCCCTGGACAGGGTTTTTTCTCCCTGGAAGGACCCACGGAGGCAATGGGACAGGAGGAGGGCAGCCCGGGACACGCTGCCCAGCTCCCCGTGGGAGCACTGCCAGTTCCCACGGGCAGCAGCGCCTGGGCTGGGAGGACCGGGGGCAGCGCCGACCCCAGGGGACAGAGCTGCCCGAGCGAGGCTGCTTTTAACCTCCCTGCAAAGAACAGGCTTTTTTAAGCTGTCGGCCAAATATTAAATGTCACTTTCATGCTAATTTTCAAGCTTGGACACCAGCGTTTGTTTTGCAGAGAACGCTCCAGAAAGCCTCTGCCTTCTGCACAGATGGGTACAGCCAACACCGAGGGAAAAAAGCCACCAGAACTGAAGGTTGATTTCACTCCTCGTGAAATGATCGCTTTTGTGATTTTGTTCGACATGAAAGGTTACAATTAAAACTTGGAAAAATGAAAGCAGAAGATAGCTTTTGTCAAGAAATATTGCCAGTACTTCTGCTACACAAAAAGCATATTAAAGGCATCCCACTACTCAGAAATCAATATTTGAGTTAGTCTTATTAAATTAATTTTTGAAAGCTTTTTTGTTCTTCCATTTTTAAGCTCTCTCCAATTTGCAGCTACAAAACCCTGAAACAGTAAAGAGAAGAGGGAGCCCGTGTATCCTGTTCGGGGTTAGATCACGTCCAGCTGCGTGAGAAATGCAAAAATAAAAACCAGAAGGGAGGAATTCAGCTTCTGACTTGGTGCCCGTAGGATGTCACAGCCCTGGGAACCACATCTCTGCTCCTCTCCGCAATTCCAGCTAGCCCAAAGGGCAGAAGATGAAGGCGCAGCTCCTGCCCCACGTGACTGGGTGTGCAAGGACACTGCCACCAATATCTCCACTGCACATTAATCTCTGTATCACCCCTGAAATGGGCCAGAACCATGAAGTACTGATGAGCCTTCAATTTATTAATAACTTTCTTTGCTCCCTAGAGGGAAGACATTAAAAAAAAAATCCCATTTTAATTTCCCTTGAAGTAATTTAAGAAATGATCATTCTGACCTAACCTTAGGCTTTTTTTTTTTTTTTAAATAGCCTGTAACGCCCCCTCCAAAGGCAGCAGCAAACCAGTTGTCTGTAAATGGAGATTTGCTCGGTCTCCAGTTGTATGCAGGGGGGATTAAATCTCCGTCATCGTTTTCAGAGCATCATGGCTGTACGCAGAACACCGCACAAACGGGGAGCTGCGCTAGACAAATAACAGGTCGCCCATCCAAAAGGGCTTACATTAATTACGTTAATCCAGCGGAGACAGGAGTGTGATTAAACAGCCTCTGCTGCCCGGGATTTGGCTGTTAGCCAGCAGTAATCCCGTGCAATCTGCATCTGAAGTGTGTGCAAGGGGGATGCTCCCACCACCTCCCTTCAACAAAGCCGGAGCAGGGCAGGTGACGGCATCCTCAGGGGCAGGAGCAGTTCCTGGAGAGCCGCCTGCACCTCCCAGGGCTGCTGAGAACACGAGGACCCTGGGGACTTCAGGTTAGGTTTTAACTCTAATTAAACCCCAAAAGTCTCTTTAAGGGAGAGCAGCACTAAACATAAGAACCACAACTTTGCTCACCCCCCTGCTGCACAGATACCTGGCAGCATCAACGGGGTCACGAGCCAGGCAGCCTCAACCAAATCCTGCCTGTGACCAGCAGAAAAGACAGGCCTTCAGGCAACCGAGGTCACTCTGTACTACGCAGGGAAGCTGTGACTAATACACCTCTAACTGGGTCGGAGCAGTACGCCTCGACGGGCACTCCTGGCCCTTCTCCTCTCCCAGCACCCTCCTGCAGACAGCCAGGGCCGGAGGGTAGGAAGAGCAGAAGGTGCAAGCCTTGCAAAATCGGTCCGTGGCCGCTTTTTTTTCCAGCAGCAAGGCAGCGTCACGCCGGCGGTGCCTGCCAAGAGCGCTCGCTGTCCCCGGCGGCACCGAGGGTGGAACGGGGAGTGACACAGCAGGACGTGGCCGTGACTCTGCTCCTGCGGCTCCAGGGTAGCAAAAGGCTCCCTGAGCTCCTGGCCCAGCTGGCAGCAGCCCCTCGCTGCTGCTGGGTTTCCAAGCACCTGGTGTAATCAGAGCCCAGCTCGTTTATTTGGCTGGCTGTGGCAGGCTGTCTCCTGGCCAGAGGCATCTCCCAGAAAAGGGAGCAGCAGCCCCGGGTCACTGCTAGCAAGCAAAAGGAGCTCTGCATACCCAACTCCACAGCTTCTACCAGCCCCTTTGGTCTGAACATCACCTACAGCAAGCAGAGAGCAGGTCTGGGCTACCTGGCACTGCCCCAGAGAGATGCCAGGAGGAAAAACAACAAATTGTCTGCTAACTAACTCGTGACAGTGCTAGCGTGGGCTCTGCCGTGAAGCTGCTGGGTTGGGCGCTGAAGGTTGTGAGGAAGATTGTGAGGAAGATGCCCAGACACACAACTCATGGGACGTGAAATGGGAAAGCTCCACTCCTAAACATTAAATCCCATTGTCAGCTCTGAGCACAGAAATTAAGCAAAACCTTAAGTTGAGAGAGATGCGTTTAAGCAAATCCCATTCTGCCCCACTCCCCATTGCATCCTTCTCAGAGAAGTCACCAGGATATTGTTGAAGAATCAAGGTACACTCCTAACAAAGACAGACGTCCTTACCCTTCCTTTGCACACATCGAAAATAACCCGTGTAAAGGCAGATCAGGCCAACATTTCATTGCTAAGCCTCCTCACCAGAAAACTAAGGTAGTAACTTAAGCCTATACATTCATGCAGAAGATCATAGAAAGATTACTGAAAGCTGTTTCTAAATTCTCAGTCTCATTTACCGACTGACACGCTACACGGGGCGAATCATTTCTTTGTCTCAGCATGGGAGATGGGACAGAAATCTGGCAGACAATGCAAAGAAATGCTCGGGAAGCGCCTCGATAATGCAAAGTGCAGATCACGCCACACAGTTTGGTTTGCAACGTGTTATTTCAGAGTTAGGTAGAAAACCCCACTTGCATAAGCAGGGAGGGATGTGAACGTACAGCCAGCCAACTCCGTGCTGGATAAGCTCAGTGCAAACCGTTAAAGAAGAACAAATTTGGGGTTTTGTTGTACCTGTTGTTCCCAAACAGAGGTGCTTTTCCATGAGCTGCTGACAGGTCTTTTATTCAAAGTTTGCATTTTGCTGAAGAATGCCAGCATGCCCAGAATAAGAAGCAGCAACGTTTTCCCTGGGTCAGCAGAACAGGGCATACGCAGCTTTTGTTTTTCACCATAACCCTAGCTGGGGAGGCACGGCTCGCGTTCGGAGGCACAAGTAGTCCCAGGCACACGGATGGAAACGGGCTGGGGCTGTATAACATCATCTCATTCACAGTTGGAGGTTTTCCAGTTAATAAAACGGCCATATGGGGCATTAAAAAACAACCCAGAAAACAAAGCATCTCCTTCCTTTGCCACCTCCAGTCTCAAAAATTCCTCCAAAAAATGCCAGCCAAAAAGTAAAACAGCAGACAGCAGCACTCCTGAAACTCAAGAATGCCTTTTTTTTTTTTTCTTCCTTACAAGCTTTTTACCCACTGCAAGTGTTATCAGCACCTTTGATCAGCGTGCTATAGGCAGGAGAGGACTAACGATGGGCTGGAAGCAATAATTTGCATCTTCAGCAAACACTGGGATCTCTTTGGGAACAAGGCCCCCAGCAGGCTCGCTTCCCCTCCTGACACCACCCACACCCGCCAACAAAACACGCTGCTTATTCACAAAACAAGCTTGCCTTGCAAGAAAACAGAGGCCACGTGCAACCCGTGGCCTAGGAGGAGGCACACAGCAATGCCTTAGAGAATCGCCCCGGGACTGTGATCCAGAAAGGCAACGCTTAGCCCAGATTCTATTTAGACACCTAATTCCCATGGTTATCGGTTAAAACAAAGAGACCGAATTTTCATAGAAATTAAAGAGCTTTTTGATGTGAGGACCCAGGCTTCTGTGCACTTACTGGAAATGGCACATACCGTGGTTTTTCCCGGACGGGCTCATCTCCCACATTAACTCTCTTTGCTCCAACACACCTCTCCCCACCTAAACATGCTGCTGCTCACCACCACGTTCCTCCTCCCTTCCCCTTTCACACTGCCTTTTTCTTGCCTCTGCTCGGGCAGATTTCCTAAATCTTCACCCCATCCTGAGCCCCCTGCAATAGCTCCCCAGTGCATCGTAGATTCGATTTCAAATTGCCTTCCTGGCCTTCAGTGAGCAGCACGGACTTCCTCGAGCACATCCTTACCTTGCACTACGCCTCCTCTCCTGCCACCTCCTCTGCCTGCTCCTCCAGCTCACTCCTGGAATTTACTGCCCCTCCAGGGCTAATAAAGCCCAAACTTGCTGGTATTAAGGCACGGAGCAAGTCTCATCTGTTTACCCAGACTCTGAATACCACAGGACGGCAAGACCGATTTATTCAGAAAGTTCGCTCCAGCTGCTGCAGTCACCACATTACCAGGGCTTGGGGTGTGCTGTGTGCGAGAAACTAAGAGCTACACCCGGGAGTATTTTATCAACACTGGAGAGCAGCACAGCTTCATCATCACTCTCTTCTTTATCTGAAATGTTCACTTCCATAGGTCTTCTATGAATCAACCAAACCCATTTGAAGCTACATTTTTCACCTAAGGGGATGGCCTGCCCCAACCTTTGCCAGCTGCATCAGCCCGTGCCTCATCTTCCCCCCAGGCACCTTTTCAAGGGATTTCCAGAGCACTCCTACCCCTGGTGGGATCTGGCAGCAGGAAGGCAAGGGCAGGGTGCTGGCACAACGGCCACCTCTGGCACCGCAAGGTTTCTGACTGGCGGATGCCACTTCCAAAACATCTTCACGCCAGGGGAACAGCTTCACGCCTGCTTCACCACCTTCACAACCTCAAAGCCAAATCCCGAGCATCCAGGCAATGAAAACTGGCATCACAGAAAAGAAACAGACTTGGAAGAAAAATGTGCAGGCCACAAGCAACATTAAAAAGCAACAGGACAAGCCCAAAGTGCATTCCTTGTGCTGGGGGCTCCTGGAAGCGGGGTACAGAGCATCAGGGAGTACAACTGCCCTAAACCCACTTCTTGCTCCCCGTTGGTCTCCCTGCAAAAGACAGCCTTTGCTCTTTGTTTAACCACCCAGCTCTTGGAGACAAATTAAAAATAGTTTGCCGAGGTGGGGCAGGATGGTGCTAACAGACGAGAAGCCAGACCCGTTAACCCCTCTGACACCGAGGAGGAAGGGCCCAGGAGCTGCAATGCGCTGCAGGAATGCAGCAAGGAGTTTCAGGTGTCAGAGCGAGAGCAAGGCGCTGGCGTCAGAATTCCCCGAGACCATTCTCACCCTCCCACTAACTCGCTTTATAACCCGGGAGACATTGCTGAAGGAAGAGTATTTGTTTAACCTATGCTCAGTTTGGGTTTTACTACTGCTTATAAATCAAGTCCCTCCGGGATGCTAAGCACCTAACGAGATGCTGTATCCAGTTACAGGCCAGGCTGCACTTCCATTTGGTGCGTAACTCTCACCAACGCAGGAAGGGGCTGGAGAGACAAGGAGGTATTTCTCCAGCTCAGGTGACAGTGGGGAAACAAAAAGCAAATCTTTCCATACGAGCAGCGATCCTGGTCAGATCAACACCCAGCAAGCACAAACACGCGCTGTTCAACTGCCTCTGCTGATCAAGTAGGTGTATGTCTCCCTACAAACCTCTTACCCCGTTACCTGTGGGAACTTCTTCACACCTTACTGAGGACCACAGCAAATGGCTCAGTCTCCTGCAGTGCTGCCCCTCGGACAGTCCACGAAGCAGCATGCTCGTCCACGACAAAATGAGTCCCAGAGCAGCAAGATTTACAGAAGAGAAACAAAGGCACACATTGCACAAAACAGCACAGTAAAACATCTTTGCCCGGCAGGGATGTACCTTGTATATGAAACGCCCCCCCCGAACTTCACCACATTACATCCTGTTACAAACGAGAAAATACATCTAGAGGACAAAACCATCAACGGCCCCAAATAAGAGACGACCCACAGCTGAGGACCAGAGCATCAAACGATGCTCGTGCCTCCTCCGCAGCACAGCCGGGGATGTTTGCAGCTCGCTCCCCACAAGCCACCGCCCCTACAAGGCCCCCCCAGCGCGCAGCTTGTAAGGGGACAGAGGGGAAGCTCTCTCTAACAAGCATTATCCTTTTGATGATTGAATTAAGACATCCATATGTTGTTAGCTGATGGCTAACAAGATACAGGTGGTCTTTCATCACTGGGGTAATTGGTCTCTGCAGCAATGACTAACGCAGGAAAGTTGTCCCAGTTGTCTTTTTTTTTTTTTTTCCCCTCTTAATATTGTTTCTTTTCAACTCTAATAAGCAACATCGCTGTCTCGTACAAGCGGCTGCAGCAGGAATGTTTTATCTAACATTGAAGACAGCAATGTAAAGCAAACTGCAGGGAAAATGCAAGCAGAGGCAGACAGGAAGGCAAGAACTGCACACTGCAGCTTGCTTCCTACCTGTTTAGCTCTTGGATTTCCCCTGCTGCTTCGATCTGTTGCCTTTGGTTGGAGTCTGCACCTTGTAAGAGTCTTGCCTAGGTGCAGAGAAGTGCCCTGAGGTATTAGTGACCTGCTGTTAACGCCCATCCCGGGTACTACCAAAATCCTCAGGGATTAATTAATAAAGGGCCACATTTGGACAGCCTCCCTGAGACAAAATCGCTATCACTGAAATCAAAAGGGGACTTAGTGAGGGCAGGCTTCCTCTAAGGAGAAGCCAAACGCCTCATTAGCAGCACAGTTAACGAAATGGCCGCACCTTGGCAAAAAGAAATCGGCAGAAAATTTCCAAGTGCTTTCAAAACAGCAAAATTCAAAGGAGAAGTTTAGGGACCAAACCCCGATGTCTAAGGCAAAGCCAGAGATTTTCCTCCGTGGAAAAAAAAAAGATCAAAAAAGCCTCAAGTGTGCTGCCAGGGTGAACCAAACCGTGTACGTGACAGAAGAACACCATTTTCCACCTGTGCTGTGCCATTCCCTGCTGGAGCTCCTGAGGTGCCTGAATGGCCGATTTCACCTTTCCCAGACTCTGCCTAGGTCCTTTCCTCAGCGTTTTGTGACAGCAGAGCCGGGTGGGAAGATGCGGCTGATCTGACAGCTGTGAAGTGACAAGTTAGTCAGTGGGGAAACACCTTGGCACAAGCATAGAGGCGGCCGTCCTGCCAGCACAGCAAACAGGGCTCCAAACCCCGGAGTCAGATCGCTGGTAGGTTAAATCCCAGCGCCAGGCCCCTGGTGACAAACCTGCCAGGTGGGAGGGTTTAGTTCGTCACCAACCCGTGCAGACATGGCCCTGCCTGACCTCCCCGAGCCTGCACGCTACCCCAGGGATGGTCTCCCCTTCAACGAGCTCTTCTCACTGGCTTATAACACCACCACAAAGCATTTTGAACATTATTTATTTATTTAATACGGTGCCTACCACTGGATTTCATCATTTTTCTTCCAGGTCAGTCCATTCGGGGTAACTGGATGATTGTAGTTGATGTAGTTGACCAGTGGCTCTACAGCAGCTCTGCCCCAGAAACATGTACTATTGGGCTACTCACACCTTTGATTCATGTCACAGCTGTTCCTCTGCTGTTAACACCATTAATTTCTAATTAGACAGCTTCGCACACTGAGCCTGACACGCTGCTCAGGCACCTTTCAGATGTCTCGTGCCAGGTAACGCACACAGCCTTGGGCAGGCTCGTCCCAGGGCTGGCCTTCCCTCCCTGCTGTCCCTCCCAGCCCCAGGGAAAAGCTCCTGCCAGCCCTGCTCCCGCAGCAGCTCTGCTGTATTTAGCTGCTGTGCTGGGGAGAGATCACTGCCTGACACGTGTGTTTGTCGTGGCACTGCCAGCCTTGGCAAAACCAAACACTGAGGTAACTCAGATAAGTGCTATCTGGCATGCAAAGGGTGTGAACACCAGCAGGCCAGGCACCCAGCTCCAGCCAGCATGCTGCAACCTCTCCCCTTCAAAGGGGGAAAAAAATTTAAAAAAAAATGGTTCAGACAACAAAAATGACACGCTGGCTCTTGGAGCAAGTGAAAAAAGCCTATGGAAAGTGACAAGAAACACAGGTCATGGGCATGTTCACGAGCTCAAGCAAACTGAGCTTCTGTGAAAGTTTTGAGTGTACTTAAACACTTCTGTGAAGCACCTTATCCTGCAGATAAGCACACAACAGCTAGCCGTAGGCATGCAGCCATGCAGGCAAGCTTTCCCCCAGGCTCACAAGGCAGCAGACATCACCCAGTGCGACCGAGAGCAGCAGTAAGAGTGCTGAGCAAGCTGCCCCGAGCCCCTGCCTGCCCTCCTGTGCAGCAGGGCACGTTTTGTTAAGCCCTGCTGACACCAGGCAGTACATGTGTGTGTCAGGATACAAAGGAGAGCAGGATCTGCTTGCGACTTTAAGGCAGTGATTATCTTTTAACACCATTCCCCCTGCCATTCAGTTCGCTGACCTTCTTTTATTGCAAGGTTACAGCGGTACAGCAAAATTCATGGAAGCTGTCTTTTGCTCACTTGGGTGAGGATGAGTAGGATAATCATTTCTGACAAACCCTAGAATATCCTCCATACCAAATTGTTTTGGTGAGAGAATAGGACAACACAAGCCTCGGTATCATGCAACAAATAATCATCACTGCTCTGAGGCCAGAGCCCTGATTCATGCTGGCAAAGGGGCAAACCCTGCACCTTGTCCTGGCTGGCTCCTGCAGCCTCTGATGGCACACGCAGGATGACATGTTGGCTCTGGCTGCTGTTTGTGCCATTAAGGAGGTACAATACGGCCTTCAGTTCTTGACATGGTCAGCTCAGCACCTTCCAATCTATTTAATTAATGTTATGAACTTCGAGCTAATACGTACCGTCCTCTGCGTGTCTGCCATTGAAATGACAAACAGCTCTCTCCCAGGGCACTGCTTCAAAGAGGCTGCCACAGAAATGATGTACCTCATGAGGCTCTCAGATGATAACTGTTTTAAATACATGACAGAGAAACCAACATGTTCAAAAATTAAATTATTTTAAAAAGACATCAAAATCAGCAAATCCCTAAAGTCAAAAATCAGCTGTGAAGCAGACAGAGCGCAGAGTAACAGGGAAACAGCTCCCACCCTCAATATGGTCTCACAAATTCATTTGTGTTGGACCCAAGCCTTATTTACTCAACTCTTAACAAAAAAAAAAAAAAAAAAACCAACAAAAAACAAACAAACAAAAAGGCTATTAGCAGAAGGTTAAGGTAACTGGAGCACTTGCTGTAAAATAATGGAGCCCACAGCAGTTATGACTTTGTGCATATAGACATTTAATTGAATAAATACCGCCTTTCCCAACAGCCCTCCTGCCTGTAGTGGGGAAGGTTATTCCTGTTAATTGATTATTGCTACTGCTCTAAGACACCCTACACACTTGTTTAGGTTTCCATTTAATTTTCCAGGATATTATCACTGGCAGTGTAAAAGGGGCCATGTGTAACCATGCCAGCCCTGCTGACACACAGCAAATGAGGACAGAGATCTCTCCCCAAAGGGGGATAATTTATTATAAAAGGCTGCAGGTTATCAATGGATCAGTGGGCTAGGCCAGCACCGTTAATAGTGGTATATCCACATGAAGCTGTGCAATTTAAACTGATTGGAGTTAGTCCACAGGGAAGACAAGAAGGGAATTTGATGCGAAGACACCTCCCAGTAATGAACAGGCAGCACAGCACTCACGTTGGCAACAACTCTCCTTTCAGTGCTGTGCTAATACCTTGTCTTTCTCAGCCCTTTGGAGACGGTGGCAGAAAGGAATGGCTCCCCAACTCATCTGTAGGAGGATGCACTTACCGAACAAAACGATCACAAAATTCTGTCAAATCTCTAGGCTAAAAATACTTCGTACCTATAGAACTGCACACCCCAGCGGGGAGAAGAACAATTCTCTGGAACAAGAGCTCACCCTGCAAGCAAGCGTGCCCACGTGGAGGTGGACAGCCTCACCAAACTTGCAGGTACTTGACGGGCGTGCAGAAGATACACAACAAATAGGAAATGTCAGCTGAAATCCCCTATGGAAGGTGTGGGAGAAATGAGCTCTTGAAAGGAAGAGGGCTCAGGAAAGCACAAGGCTGGCTGAGCTTTAAGCAGGTGAGCTTAGGAAAGCAGCACCCAGGGGTAAGGCAGAGAGGGAATCTGGGGATGAGAAAATATTCTAAAGAATTGGGAAGGGACAAAACAATGCCCATCTCGACACATTTCTGCGGGGAACGAGGGTCCTCACCAGCTTTAAATAGCGCTTCTCACACCGCAGAAACCAAGCTACGTGCAGAACAGAACATGCTTCCAGCATGAAAGCCCGATCAGCCGCACAATCTGCTTTCAGCTCCAAAATATCCGTGTTTCCCAGCATTACATGCTGTGTCCCCCAGGAAACAGAACTCTTAGGCTTCTGAATAAATGGGAGACATTTATTCATTATTTTTCTATCGTGAAAGGTGCCACCACTGACTGCTCATTCTACACTCCTCCAAATGTGCTAAGTTGCACACAAGGACATTAGACAACAGAGGGGTTGCCCTGTAGATGGTTAAGATTTTCTGCTCTCTGGTTTTTATGGCTTTTTCTTTAATGTCATGAACTGCATTTTTATATTTGCTTTTAAAATCGGAAGCCCCCTTTTGTGCTCTTTTTCCCTGTAGGCATTTAGTGATGAACCCTACCATACGTAACACCAGATACGCAGAAGATGAATGGTTTCAAGGTTCACAGCAACTGCTTAGCTTGCCAACAGGCGCTTCCTAATAGAAATCTGAGTACTATTTCTTTGTATTGCCACACGCAAAATGTTGACTCAAACTCTGATGATTTCAGCATCTTACGCTGATAACTTGCTATTAACTCACTGCTATAGATACGCTCAGATTTAATTCTTGTCAGTAGCGAAAACGCTCCTGCTCCTCCAAAACACAATGGTTGCTGTCATTTTGACTGACGTAAGCTACCATAAGTGATTTTTCAAATGGACAAATTTATCCCTGGAGACAGCAAGATTCCAACTAGGGCACATTTGTCTTCCTCTGCGGCAAATCTCGAGTTGATGCTTACAGCAAGCATGGAAGGCACCAGAAGCGAGCGCGAGCACTGCTCTGCAGTTGTGGTGGCAAAACCAAAAGCGCTTCCACACGTCCGATGTAAAATAACCCCTGCCAAGGTCAGGGTCAGCAGTGACAGCGCCGGGCACTGCCCCTTTCCTGGGGCTGGCAAGTCCCATCTTGGCAGAACTGGGCACCGAACGCCATGCTGTTGAGTTTGCCTCTTACATTGGGGTCAGCAGTGGGAGCAGCCCTAAGATAAACCCAAATACACATAGTACAGACCGAACAGAAGCTGGGAAGATGAGGCAGAAGAAAGCAGCTAAACGGACACATGCAGCAGTGCTGAGCTCTCTATTTTTCTGTTCTTCCACCCTTCCACAAAGCAGACCAAGAGGTGTATTCCCCTGAGCACACTGAGGTCAGGCACACACCCTTGTACTGCCCATAGAGGAGAACCCATCGCTCCTTATCACTCACTCTGGCTCAGGCTTGCCCCTTCTGGGACTTCCCTCGTGTCAGTCTTCCTCTTACAGCCATTTCTGTGAGCCACCAGGACTCCAGTCCTCTGTCCTGAACACGTGGGGTATGTGGACATGAAGTTAAACACCGAGACAGCCTGGGAGAACCTGATGAAAGTCCCTGGCACGTTAAAGACCAACCCAGCATTCTTCTGAACGAGCCAAGCTCCACACAGCCTGGCACTGCTCCCCTCCAACATCAATATCAATTTCCTCCATCAACAGGAGACAGAATAACAGCGACTTCCTCCCTATAATGCAGCCTTTAATTGTCCCAGATCAATTACCGGCTCCCCGCGCTATTCATTGTGCTTTGCAGGTAACTGTGGTCTAGACGAGGTGCAACAGCTTCAGCAGCAAATGGTAACTGCTGCAGGAAGCCCAGAAGGAGCATAAGGAGACTGCCAACAACATTCACCTGCCACGGCCCTGCCCTGGCTCTACCTGAACACACAAACCACTGCTGACACCAACGGGGGCAACTCCAGTGACCAGAAACCGCTTGCGAGCTCTTGCTCATCTGGGAGGCAGCAAATCCATACAACCGCTGTCGTTTTCCCCCTGGATCAGCTCCGTGATGCCTCTGATCCCCCTCCCGTGACACAGTCTTCATCGATTTCCACAGAACTTCGCAAGAGCTTGCAGAAGAGGCACAGAGGAGGGAAATGTCAAGTGAGTCATTAGCGGGTAGAAAAAGGAACTGTGTAGTAAGGAGTCCTCAAAATGCTTTTCCCCCTTTAAAGCAAACAATGCCACAAATCGAGGGGATTTGAACAGCAGCGTAACTGCAGCAATGAGTCCTGCAGCCTGAGGGAGCGAGGAACTCCTCCCTCGGAGGGGATGCTAATACCAAATGCCAATAAATGCAGGTGTCACTGTCCTGTTTGATTTGAAATCTTTGGAGTCAAGACCTTAAATACGACAGCAGACAGGGAGAGAAAAGCACCATAACAGAAGAGTTCTCCGACTTGAAACAGCTAAGAAAACTCCTACATTTTCTCATTTTTTCGATGTTATTGCCAACTTCGTGACCTTTGCTCTTGGTTGAGCATCCTCTTGGTTGCTGAAATGGAAGGGAATGTATTTCCCATCATTAGCAGGAGCAGACGTGGTCCTGCTACCTTCCAAACTCTGTTACAGCACAAATGTGTTTTCTTCTGGACATCCCTTGGCGTGTGCTCGTGTGCATGCATCTTTGTGATTTGATTTGCCCTCAGTTACCACAGCACAGCCCTTTTTCTAGGGCTGGTTACTACAGCAACAGAATCTGTTTGAGTTTGTTAGCAGGCATCAGAAAACCTCCCGTAACTGCTGTTAGCTCCAGAAACATGAAGCTACATGTCAGCAGCCCGTGCCACAGAGATACCTCCCCGTAGGAGGTCACCCTACCTCTGTAATTACGAAACTCCATCAGTCCCCACCTCCTTGGAAGGACAGCACAAGCCTGAACAGCCTCTGCCTTCAGAGGGTGCACAGCAGAGGGGCACTGCCCATCTCCTGTGTGCATGTTATCACAGGGAAACCACAGTATGCAGGATTTCACAGATTCAGGGTCATAAATGTGTTCTATTTCACTCATGCTATAGGCTTTCATTACTACTGAAAGTAAAGTCCCACTTTAAATCCCGTGTGGTAACACATCTGCATTCTTCTGCATACACACATTTATATTAATACATACACACACAAAAGTTGTGGTTTCCTTTTTTTTTTTTTTTTTTTTAATTATTTGTTTATTTTTGTTACACAGAGGAGTCTCCCTGTATTGTCTCTTCCCCGCACGGAGGTTGGAGGAGATTACCTGAAGTTGCTCCACTGAACTCTTGCACAACTTGGAGGGAAGGAAAAAAAACTCAGCGCATGGGTTTAGTTCCGTCTAACTCACTGCCTTGGGACAAAAGAGGAATTTTATTGCAGGTGAACAATTACTGGCACTAAGCTGCCAGGTAAGAGACTATTTCTTCCCCCCAGCTACAACAGAGCCCAAACGCAGCCCATCCATACCTGACAGCAGCAATATACTGGAGACAGCACGGCCTGGTCGATCTGATCATTTCTTCCCAGCCATGGTGGAGAGCTTGGCCAGACTATTACCACTGTTATTAATTAGTTTCTGTCCTGAGGGAGCAGCCTATGCCAGATTTGCTCCTAATTTAAACTGAGGGAACTTACCCAAAAACGTTTCATCCGGTCACACAGAGTCGCCCCTACTGAGCGAGCGTGCTATTATGAGAAAGAAAACTGCTACAAACATAGCCCAGTGACAGTACACGCCGCAGTTATTTCCTCTGTGAAACAGGAGAACCAAGCGGGTAAGCTGCTCAGCCAGCTTTCTGCTAAGGCCACTGAAAATTGCATTGACAACATCAACAAAAATAATCAGTTAAACACAAATCCAAGCCCATAATTCTCAAAGGGTGCCTTAAACTACGGAACTGGACTACCTCTCAAGCACTCACAAACCCGAGGAGACACGTATTTCCACCTGCACCCTCTCCATTTATATTCATCCACAGAATACATTTTTTCCTGTTCATTTCTTCCTGCTAGCTTTTATTTTCACTAACCAAATTGATTGCAGTTTGATGTAAGAATTAATCATCCCCTACCCAAAAACCTACTTGTGATGGATAGCTCGGGATAGGACTAATATTAAACTTCATTCAATCAGCTGATCGGTTGAGTGTGCACACAACGTGCACTCTTCTGCGACCCACCATTTATATAGAGAAGTCCAGATCAAGATTTGATGATTATGATACATTCTAGCTGCAGAAAGGAACGCTACATGGTTAGAAGCGAGTATATGAAGGAAAAAATCACAAAACTGCACGTAGCAAGAAGAAATTATTTCTTCTGGCTGTATTTTCCCAGCTACGGTTGAGCTGCCAACTTTAAAGAAGGTATTTTAGCATGCAAGATGAATGTATCTAAGGAACTAAAAGAATCACTCTTCCTAATCTTCCTCTTACGCACCCTCCTTAATCCTGTTCTCAGACATGAAGCATTGCTTTCAAAATGCCCACGGAACAGCCTGAAAGAAGTTGCTGCTCCTCCATATCGTTATTTATAATAGATAATCTTAGAACCGCTCTTAATTCCAACTCATCATTTATGGCATTGGCAAAGTTGCCCCAGTGAATTTAGTCCCATTATTCACCTTTGGGTTGTACAGTACCTTGTGTTTTATATATCACCCTGCTCTATCCAGAGGATCCCTCACAAGCACTTACAGAACCAAGTGAAGGTTAATAACAACCAATACCAGAAGTGCCAGGATTTTATGGCCGGTTAAAGGAAAACACAGACACACTTTGAATATGTAGAAGAACATCTAAGCCAGACAGAAATACACCCAGGAATGCGGAAACCATGCTATAGAGTCAGTCGGAAACCATGCTATAGAGTCAGTCATTCCAACAGGCCTCTGCGCTATCCCAAGACATTTAAGATCCTTCAGAAAGTCAGTGGGACTGCCCAGCTTTGGCCATCCCACAGCTGTGTTCAGTTATAAGTGTCTTAGAAAAAAGAATAGCTACCAGTGGGATCACCCACTTAGTTGATGTTTAAAAGCAAAGTGAGGGGTGAAGGCACAAGTGCACGCAGTTTTTGTCACTAAAAACTCTACTAACAACTGCAGAAGGAATCCAGTAACAGCAGCACATACTTCAGCTGTATTGTGATTTAATGCACTGGAGCCATTTACCTGGTGGCAAGTCCTGAAGAAAGAAGAATGAGCCAAGACTGAGTTTTTTTTTTTCCCCAGAGAACAGCTTCACCCACAGCATCCTCTTTAAAACTGTCACAGAGGGCACCGCTGCTGAAACCCATGAGAACTTTACTGAGATACTAGAGATGTTTGACCTGGTAACCGAACCCCAATTTCATATCTTAGCCGTCTGGAATAATTTTGCAACATGATCACCAGAATCATGAGCTCGACTCTAGGCTCACCAGATCTCAAAATAGACATCACCAGCTTCCGCATCCCGTTTCGTGACAGGGATCGCATTATCTGGGGTCCTGCCACAGCACACTGGGTCGCAGCACCTCCTCCATACCAGGCACTTGCTTGCTGAAACGTGATGGTGGTAGTGCCACGACACGCATCCCTTCTGTCTCCTTATACAGCAAGGACTGCTCAGATGCAGTCAGGTGCTTCGGAAGGGAAAAGGAACTGGGGTGCCTTGGGACAAAAAAGTTATCACCACATATGCTACTTGGAAAATCTTCAGCTAAAACTCAACCGTAAACAAACAAAATCAGAATTTAAAGCAAGACGGGTACACACAATAAAAGGAGCAAGCATCTTTCTAATTACACACTAATAATTACCACAGCTGTCAACCTCTACCACTGCTCCAATAAAGGAAAGTATCAGTGTGCTTCCCTGCTGCTTACCAACCACTTCGGTACAGCCCAGTGCTTCGTTACCTTCCCGGGCATAGATGCACACAGATAAGAAACGTCAAGGCATCCCTTGCACCGCCAACAAAGATGACAAAAGGGACATGCCTGGCCTCAAGGAAAACTTTCAGCAAGCCTCACCTATGTACAGAGAGGAATCTTTCCGCCTCACGTGGTCGTCGATGTAGGAAACTCCCAGGGGCTGGACGGGGGTAGCACCAATGCCCAGGAGGACCTGTGCTCCGATGAGCAGCAAGTACATCATGTTGGTAGCAGTCCGATTCCTGCAGATAAGGTCCGGGTCTGGTCCCTCATCGCTGGTGGACCCGTTGGCAGCGCACACATCCCTCCCTTCGGCTCCCCAGCGTATTTCCCCAGATTCGTATTCATACTGGTGGGTCAGAAATTCGGGCAGTGCGGAAAGCAGGGCGCCCAAGGCCATGACTATCCCTCCACATCCTATCAAGCGTGGTCTGTGTCCTCGGGCTCCGAAGTAGCTCACAAAGAGGATGAGGGCCAGGTTGCCGATCTCGAAGCTGCTGGCAATGACGCCCACGTCAGCACTCTGCAGGTTGAATCGCCGCTCCAAGGTGGTTAAAACACTCACCTACAAGAGAGAAATGCAGATAGAGTTACTGAGAGGGAACACAGACTGCTTTCTGTCCTCCTCGTATGCCCTGCTAATGTACAAGTTTCCTCGCGTCTCCCTTACAGCCAAAAACCTACAAATCAAGGACACACAAATCACAGCACAGTAGCAGCTGACATCCAAGTTCAAACAGAGCCCTGCTGGAAGGTCCTAACAGCAAGGGACACTTCGTGACCTACCACTTGTCTGCACACGTGTTCATTTCCAACTCCTAATACATCAATATCCACATTTTGGGTGCTTGCAGAGCCCTGAGACTCCGTGATCTGTCAGCCTCTCTTAAGGCTCCTTTCCATCTGACCGTGCAGCCTTCACATCCCAAAAACACCGCCCCACAGGACCAATGTAAAACCACCCCAAGCAACGCATCACACCAGGCACCTGATCTTTCTCTTGGAAAGAACCGCGGTTATTGAGCAGCAGAAAACCTTGCAGGGACTTGGCTCACAGGCTAGCATGAGGCCACAAAGTCAGTCAGAGACAGCGACGCACAAATAGGCAATTTGGCTGGCAGAGAAGGCTTTTATTAAAGCATTTAAATAAAACGCCGAGCAAATGGCTTAAACTGTTTGTGAATTGGTTAATGACTTGGATCTTCAATTGCAGAACAGTTCTGAGAAGACTCACAAATTAAGATTTACATAGAAGATCTCAATCTACAACAAAGAAGGGAAAATTTAACAAATAGCTGTTATTTAACATGAAAGAGGTACAAGAACAGTCTTCAAATACCTCACATGGCCGCAGAAAGGAGTGATTTGTTCTTTGCCTTCAAAATGGGCAGCACAAGCAGTGACAGGCTTAAACTGCAGCAGAGATGATTCAGGTTAAATGCAAGGTTGGGGGGAAAGCAGCCTTCTCCTGGCAAGGGTTGTCAAACAGGGAAGCAGGCTGCCTGGAGAGGCTGCAGAGCTCTTTCAGAAGAACACAGGGCAGCAGCTGTCAGGAACAGCACAGGTACGGCTGATCTCACCAAAGGGCAGGAAAACGGACCGGCTGATCTCTTGAGATGTCATCCAGCTCTGATCGTTCGGTGCAACGCAACACAGCGTGGGTTTTACGCGACAGCCAAGGCACGCATCAAAGCGGGGAGACGAAACGTTGGGTGCCTGGCTCGCTGTCATCCCTGCTCAAGGGAGAAAGCTCAGCACATTCTCCTGTCTACAGCAGTGTCCGTTTTATGCAGGAAAATCACACACAAAAAATGGAAAGTGTCACAGAAATGCCAAAAATGTTTACCTTGGATAAAAGACTACCTCGCTTTTCAGGCTGCGAGAGATGAAGATGTTTAAGGTTGTCCTTAAACAGGCAGGTTTCTCCGCCTGTTAAAAACATATTATAAAGAAAGGAAAAAAAAAAAAAAAAAAAAAAAACCACATTATAAAGACCTCACAGCAGAAGGTAGCCCCTGGATAGAACAAAAATAGCCTCCCACTGGAGGCACTGAAAATCTTTGCTGATAAACCTCACGAAGCAGGAGCCAGCCTGACCGACTTTAAAGTATTCTGACAGCAGCTCTTGTCCGGGGGCAGCTAGCTTCTGCTGGGGGACACCAGGGCACAGCTTGGACAAAGACAGCTCCAGCAGCCACAAAAGGGAAGAACAGGAACAGCCCACTGCTGCTGCTCTGCACCAGCAAAAGCCCCCAGATCTCAACCTGAGAAGTGTCAGAGTCAGCTCTACAAAACCAGATGGGACTCGTGATTTTTGAAAATCCAGCCTTTGTCCCATACAGGCAGGGGCCATTTTGTGCCAGTGCTGTAATCATCCTGGACTGAAGAGCCAAGAGATGAACAAGGTCAAAACCAAACAAAGAGAAACCCTACAAATCCAGCCCCTGACTGCAGACAATGCAATAATTCTTCCCCACACCAAACCCAAGTGAAGATGTGTGGGTCCAAGGCAGAGGAGACCGTGGCTCCATCTGACACAGGGGTACAGTAGCTGCTGGGGTGAAACAGCGCCGTGACTCACCAGGAGAAATGCTGACCCTTTCCTGAGGGCACAGCACAGTCTGTCCCTGCTCCAGAGACCTCCAGCCAACAGTGCTTGAGCACACACAAGTTCTGCAAAGCCAGCCCCCTGCTACGGGAACCCCCTTCGTGCACCTGGGCTCTAAGCACAGCCTCCAGCTGCTAAAGCAGAAGGTGATGGGGTGAGGCTGCCGACCGCACCGGCACGGAGAGGCAGAAGCAGGCAGGCGCCTTTGGACTTCCCTAGGGAACTGCGTGGTTCCTGTCTGCTGGCCCTGCTGTGCTAGCAGGCTGCAGGAGCTCCTGATGCTGTTCTGATCCTTACTCACACCAAGAGACATCCTCAGTGTCTGAGATGCAAGGAACATCAGGAATGCAGGCAAGCTCCTTCTCTTCCAGATTCCCCAGCTGAAAATGCCTCGCAACCAGGGCTGTAGTTTGAGGTGCTGCGGTCAGAGCCGGCGGTGCTGCACCCATCGGAGGCGTAACAGCCACAGTGCTCACCCAAGCAGTCCTCCTGCCCTCCCGAAACCCAGCCACCACCTTCAGCATGGCCCCAGGGAAGCACGGCAATAGCTGAAGTCCCAACAACATGTGGTGTGGCAGAAGGGGGAATCTCTCCAAGATGAGCAAATGACGCTGAGCGTGCAAAACCACTGACAGTCATGGAAAAACAACCCCCAAATAAAAATAGGGCTTGGAAATAAATGGTCATCATGCAGATTTTTAGCCGGAGAAACCAGGAATATAACTGTGTTACCTCCAGAGTGGCAGGAGCTGAAAGCACAGCCCCAATTTTTGCTTTGACATTGGCTGTGACCTTAAGCACGCGCACTGACTACAACCCCAGCACTAGCACAGCAGAGGTGTTACCCGCATTTACCCAAACCCAACCTCTGCCCACGGTCAAATCATTCTTCTCACTTTCTTCTACACCCCACGTTTAGAGGGCTTCCTGCATACCAGCAGCCCCGTTTGTAACCTGACCAAAGGGCTGCAGCTTGCGTGCGGGACACGGCTGGCTGAAAAGCCAGCACTGTGCTGTGTGTTTGCTCACGAGCCTGCTCCCTGGGAGCCATCGCAGCTCCTCGACACTAGCTCCATTTACCCAGAGCCATGTAAATGTTGCAGAAGACACGACAGGTCCCTGTAAAATAAAGACATCACGCGGAAAGGCTGCGAGGATTATAAGGAGTCCCTGTGTGCTGAGACCAGGTTGAGCACTGGGGAGTGCAGCCCATGAGGCGGCTGCTTTCCCTGCAGGGATGCAGGGCACGGAGCGGGGTGGCAGCACGGGGCCTTCAGACGGACAGCCTCCTGCTAAAGCACAGCGGGACGTGCCAGGAGCCCACCTTGTAGCTGTGAACTCGCTATTTCCTGGCTGCTGGAAGTCACACAGCTGTTTTGTCACGGCTGCACTGAGCAGATTGGGAGGACGTTCAGTTAGTTTCTGCTCTATGATGGAAACAGTGACAGGGCTGCTGATACAAACACTCTGTAGAAGTCAGACGGACAAGATGCATAGGCCCAGTGCCTAGGAATGAGTTTTACTGGGTTTATCCCCAAAAGGTAACAGTGTGAAACCATGCACTGACCAGGCAGGTCCAGAGGAGTGAGATGAGAGAGGCAGCACAGACAGTGTTGTGATTATGGCAAACGCCAGCACCCAGGCATGGTGGCAGCAGCACTGGAGCTACAGCCTTGTACGGGTTTGCAGCAGGGCTGAAAACAGCTTTGCTTTGCCTAGATCCCTGTTACTCTTATGTCCACGTGTCTTTCCTATAGATCAGTCCTGAACAGGCCACAGGGCACTGAACCTGCAGAGGTTCAGGGCTGGGGATCCCAAAATGCCAGGGAACCCAGCCTGCTGCCTTTGCGAAGGCACCACCTAACACACAATAACCGTAATTTAAACTTATACGATGCTTGTGCTATCTGCAAGCTCATGTACCTCATTTCCTTCCTCCTCTTACAGAGCCCGGGAACTCTGCACAATGTGTCCGTCTCGGTTTCCAAAGGCATTTCAGCATTCACAAGGACCTGGGCTAAAGGGGCCCCCTCAGTCCCCTCCACAACGCTCTACAGTGACTGAAAGAGGAAAATAATCTCACACGATGCATGCAGTGATAAACTACCTACATTAAAAAAAGGGGAAAAAAGCAACAAAAATCAATCACCACCTTAAATTTTTTTTTCAGCCAAAGCAACTTATATTGCAGCCCCTGTAACTAAACCCAGCGAAGCTTTTGTCATGCCATTCTGGACTCAGTTCAATAATGCTCGCTCACATTCATCATTCCTGTCTGCCCCAGATCTATAGATCTTGGCATTTCTGACCCAAGGTAGATTTGTTCTCTCTAGAGGCTGTTTATTTTATATTAATGCTCAGCAAAAACGCAATCCGCAAAGCTGCCTCACGCTATTGCCCCGCTTTGTCACCAAGGAATGAATTGAGGGCTGGGGGCACGGCTACGGAGCTGTACACACAGTGCATTGAAAACGAACATCATATTGTTCGCATCTCCAGTGATAAGTCATATTCACCCACAGAGTCTACAGATAAATTCATTGTATTAATAACACGCGGTTATATATAGAAAACACATTGACTTTATGCCTGAAGGGCCTTTTTTAAAGGCTGCTTTTTAATGTAAAATACATTTTCTCAGTTATGTGGTAAGAGATCGGACTTGAAGAGACATGTCGGCAATGCTACAGGGTGTAAAATAATTGCCTGGCAACTCCGTTCCCAGAGGAAAACAGACGTGAACCGTCTCCCACAGTCTCCATTACAGAGCTGGGAAATGTACGATTCCTCGAAGGACCAAAGCAACCGGCCCACAAACAGCACTGCTGCTTCCACGTGCCTCCACCCGTGTCTTCAGGTGTCGCTTGTCCTCCCTTCCAGCAGCCACACAGGACAGGGCCAAATCCTGCCTTTATTTAGAGGGCCCATCTCCTCCTGCTGATGGCTACTTTCAACGCCGTTCCCAGACCAGCCAAGTCAGTGGGAACCTAAAAGATGCTCTCACCAAAGATGCTGACACCTGCGCTGGCTTTGGGCATGCGAACAGAAGAGCAAGCAGAAAGGGTGGCGATGCCAACACACCCAAGCTGGCTCTGCTCAAGGTCTGGAAATTGTCTCTGCATAGAAATTTGCATTCACGTGACAGGGATAATAGTGCAGCAGCTGAGAAGTAGGGTGTTATTAGCTTGGCTGTTGCATGTGCTTACGCTGTTTCTAGGCCAGTACCGGTAAATCTGCAAGTTGCTGTGCCGGTGCCACGAGGAGCGTGCAGCTCGGATCTGTGCTCACCAGGCAGAGTGAAGGACAATTTATTTTATATTCTGGTGACCAGCTCTGAGCTTATTGACACAGCCCGAATTAAGCACACGTTCAAAGCCAGGATTTTCAGTGGCCTGAGCAGAAAGGATATTAGAGCGTGCAGCAAGAGAAGCAGCACCACGCACTCGTGCTCGAGGTGAGATGCACGTTGCAGTGCAATGCTCACTGCGCGCTGCAAGCGGTGCAAAGAGCAGGCAGCACCCACAGAAGATATCCTGTTTGGTCAGGAGTCAATACGCCCATGGAAACCCACAGTTCATTTCAGAATAGCTTAAAAAAATAGTCATGTGCCTTGCAAAGCTAAACGAGTCTGTTTTCCACTAGTGTAGCAAGAGCAGGCTCCACACAGATCAAACATGCAGCATGAAAAACCTAACCTCAGTAATGCAGGCAATCATTACAATAAACAGCCACGCAACGGGCTGCTGTTAACCTTCTGCATTTGCTTCCCAAGGATCCTGCATGGGACACCACAGACTGTCCCCCTTTCCCTGCCTCCCCTGGGGAAACAAAGCACTGCCCCATTTGGAGAGGTGTGAACGAAAAGACTGCTGGGGCTGCTACCTGTCACGGCAGGATGGACTGAGTCACGGGCAGCTCGAAATAGACACAGGCACTGAGTACCAGGCCACAGCGAACTTCCTAGAGAGGCTTGAAAGGCTTTTTCTGTTGCTCTGACACAGATAAACATCACAGCTAAGATGGGCTTTTTTAAGACAAAGCAAAACTTTCGAGTCCCAACCTCTGCATATACTTTTGCAGCCACAAACCAAGCATCCACAGAACCTTTCTTCTTCCAAACCTGTTCAAGATTCACCTCACCATCTGAATGCAGGTGATATTTCAGTTTCTGACAGGGTATCTGCATAAATATATCCAGTGCCAGAACCCATTTGTAGCCTACACTTCTCTTCAGCAGCACGTGTACAACAGAGCTAGCGGATATCTGAATCCTGATTTATTTTAAATGTTATTGCACTTTCACTGGCAGCAAAATAATGCATCAGAAACATGCAAGGAGCACAAACCTCAACCCCAGACTGAGTTTCTGTGTGCGTTAAGACATGCAGCGCAGAAGTGGCACACTGCAGGCCAGGAGGATGAACAGTCCACGTGGGATAAGCAGACAGCAGCTTTGCAAAAAGGGGCTGCTGCTCAGCTCTGTGAGAGTAAATGGCTGAGGGAGTGCAGTCGGAGCATCTTCGACACGTTCAGAGATAAATCTCCTTTTCTTTTTTTTCTTGTGTCCGGTAAGTAGCAGAACAAAGCCAGACAAGGTAACCTAAGCTGTCTTTAACAGCTTAAATGCAGACTCGTACAGCATGAAAGACACTTGGTGACATGCAGGACTGGCAATACAATTCACACACAAACCCAGGACTGTGCAAATAGGACAGCATCACCCTGGGTTTGGTTTAAGATGAGGGGTTCTGATCTGCACTATGCAGATGGATCAGAAGAAACACTGAGCAGAGATGAAGTGCATGTCTCTGGGAGGCTCCTACTGGCAAAAAAAGCCCCTTCCTACGTACTGTCAAAGTACCAGAGGCAGGATCCCGACCTGTCACACAGCAGCAGCCTCACTTCTCTTTCCCTGTGGCCCCTCCATCAATGCAAATTTGGTTGTCTATCTAATAAAATACTCCTAGCACAACACGCTGTGTCTGCAGATAAGGCTGTGCACTATAACCAGGGCCACTCACCGCAACAGAAACCATGATGCAAGCCTGGCAGGAAAACCTGTCAGGCAAAGGACTTCATGTTATCTTAATTTATGATCGAGAGCTGAGTTCGGGGCTAAGGGTTGCATCCGAGTCATGCCACAGTGCAGATAAAGACGAGAGGCCCGCGGAGCCGCTTGCAGCAGCGTTCCCAGCCGCCAGGCAAGAACCAGGGCAGAAGTGACACACGCAGGACACTCTGAGGCAGCATTAATAAAAGCTTTGATGGAAGCTGAATTCAGTTTTCACGGTTGGAGGACAACGGTGATTATATAAAGGCTGGGTACTGAGAGAGGAGGTTTTCTGACAAGTCCTGCTACTTTTCTCCTCATCTGCTCTGGCTCTGCTGATCCCTCTCCTGCTCCTCTCCCCACCCAGCAGCAGGGATGCCTGGCCACAGCAAATGGGAACTCGGATTTAGGAGAAATAAGAGGCAGTTCTCATCAACCGGCACACAAAATACTTTTACTTAGTAAGCGATGGGAAGAAGGAAGCCGTTTAAAAGGGAACTAAAGAAATGGCCACGTTGTGTTATCAGTCCACAGCACTTCGTGGTAACTCAAAAGTTAGGGGGTCTCTAGCAGCTGAGTACCAACACCCCAAGCTAATACAAAAATAATGAGACTCTTCTCCCCTGCAGCCCACACAGGAGCTGTCCAGGTCATCCTGCTCCCCTACTACTTGTTCCTCCTTCCCCGTTGATCTGTGCAGGGTCGAGGGCAGGAAGAGGAGCTGCATGCCGGCTGCTGCCAAACCTCCCGGTGAAGAACAGGGCAGGTTGGGATGTAAGCACGGGGAGAGTGTGGTGCAAACAGACAAGAAGTCAGGGCGTGAAGGTGATTTTCAATCTGTTCCTGAGAACCTCGTCGTTATCTGAGCATCTCCTGTGCGAAGAACGAGGGGTGGAAGTTGTGAAGGGCGGGCTCGTGACGTTTGCACATTGAAGTTGGGCAGTCCCGAGCACAGCACAAGCCGTGCAGCGTTACCTCCCCTCCCATCGCACCATCTCCCCATTTTGCCATTTCTCAGAAACGGCAAGCCCTTTTCTCCTGAACAGAAGGTGATTTACAAGTGCTCTTTAAAATAACACACGAAAAATAACACAGAGGCAATTAAAAAAACATCTTGTAGTTAAAGAACAATTAACCGGGCGATCTAGCCGTAACTTGCAGACTTGTTATAGCTCACTTGGACTCGGCGCGTTCCCTGTAAAACAGACACAGGCAAGGAGATGTCTCGCCAGATGACGAAAGCTCTGTTCCTTGGGGTTCACTGGGAAGTGAGCTATCAAAAAGCCAATGAATAAATGTGTCTGCTGAGGCTGTACACACAGATGGCTGAATTTCACCTCATGCCTGTGGTATTAACAACAATCCTTGTTAGAGACAGACATGGAGCAGCAGCTTATGGGGTCCCCTCACTGTAGAACCACCAGACCCTGCAAAAATTCAACGAGTATGTGTAAGGAAAGCAGAAGTCACCACCACTTACCCACCCGATACCAGAGAAGTTTTCACAGAGGACCACTGCTCCTACAGCAGTGGCACAACAAATTCTGGGAGGAACCCCAAATTCAGACACTGCAGTCAGAATGGCTTTGCATACATTGCTCAGCACCAAGCCAAACCAGAGACTCACTAACCAAGGGATGTGTCCAGCCCAGCTCGCACAGGGGAAGCTGGAAAACAGGGACATGCAGGTTACATTAACTCCAACTGTTCAAAGGATCACTCTTTATGCAAGCTCACTACCTGCTAGTCTAGATCCTTTGTCCGCTTTAACATAAGCCTATTAAAGTTTTCCTTGCAGCTTCACACCCATTTTCTTCCTATCGCATATCCCCTCCTCACCCATTTCAAATGCTGTGTTTTCATCTCCTTCCACAGTTCTTCACTTATTCTTTACGGACAGCTTTTATATGAATTTCGTTCCCTTTACACCCAGCTTTCCCCTGGTTCCTGCCTCCCAAAGGTACTAATTACAATACAGTTTATTAGCCAGGCTCATAACATTTAGGCTTTAAATCCAGACTGCTTTACATGGGCTAGGCACCACTGAAGCAGTCCACTGCAATCGGTAACAGGCAGAAAGATTTTTCAAAAGCACTTAAGTGGCTTTGGAACAAGAGCACCATTTTCAAAGAGACACTTAGAATAAGTCACTTTTGTCAATTAGAGTTTGGCTCGGAAAGTATCTTTGAAAAATAATACCCTCAGGCTCTTAAATCCATCGCTACCCACAGAGGAAGGAAAGCAGCCCCAAATAGCCAGTCCCTGGGAAGGCTCAGAAGGCAAAGGGCTAGATGCTCAACACCACAGCTCCAGGCAGGTGTGAGGGAAGCAAGGATAGCATTCAGGTGGCAACAAGGCTGCATCATAGCCCAGGGTGAAGGAAGATGCCTCACAGATCAACCACAGGTGGAATAATACACAATTAGCATTAAATAAATTAACAGACTGGTATCAACTTCATTATAGTAGCTGATAGAGACCTGGTTCAGGGCACGCCTCTTCCACTCTAGTCACCTTCACTGTGGAGGCTGAGCATCCACAATCCCAGCCCACAACAAAGCCTGACTACATCACAACTACCTGATTAGTTAATGTGGAGATAAAACCCAAAGAAGGCCTGAGGAAGTCAGTGACAAAGCCAGAAAATGAATCCAAACATCCCAAGGTCCCAAACTGTACCTTCACCAAAAGCTACCTATAGCTGTTGCTGAGCCAACAAGCATTACTCCATGGCAAGGCTGTCTTCTCCTAGCTGTGACACGTGTCACATTGCTCAAATGCAAATGAAAACAGATTTCTCTGGGCATGTACATTAGTCTTGACTGATGAAAGCAGTCAGTTTGAACATGACAGCTCCGGACAGCCAAGCAAAATCCAGGTTATAAAACATAACCCACACATGGCAGGAATGTTCTGCCCCTGCCAAGATGCCACCATCAACAGGTTCTACCCAGTGAGTACAGGCCCAGAGGAAACAAGTTGCTGTTCCCCCATTTATTTCACCTCTTGGTTGTGTGAAACAGGGGCAAGGCAGAAAGCAGGGAAATTCCAGGGACACTGACTCCTGGAAGCACTACGTGAATTTAAATTTTTGTGACCAAGAGTCACAAAATGTAATTTTTGACACCAAAAGTTCTGAGCACAATCAGAACATGGAAAATCAAAATGAACATGCCTGAATCTATACCTTATGTACCACTGGGGGCAAATAAAGGAGAAAGCAAAGGTAATTTTCATTTCAACTTGCATTTCCAGTCCAGCAAAGTGTTGTGTGTCTCTTAAAGAATGCATACCTTGAAGCCTCACAGTGCGACTTCTGAGAGACATCCATAATGGATGGATGTCCCCTTCCTTGACTCACAATCCCAGCTATGCAGACTCTTCTTCAGGCTAAGGGTTTGAAACCAGGTGAAAATATCATGTCCTAGGTGCAAACAACCTGGTTTCTCCTGCCGGCAACACTCTGGTCCCAGCACTGCACTCAACGCAGAGAGACTTTTGCATTCAGATTTACTTAAGTTATTACCTAGCCAACCAATGGCTCACTGAATACCTGTCCGCAGAATACCAAAGATGCAGCTTATTAATGTGGGAGCATCTTGAAAAAACAGATGGCTACAAGGGACCCTGGGCGCTGTTCAGACATGCACATCAAAAGTTCGCAATCTGCATTCGAAAACAGCACAGAACTGATTCTGGAGACTGCATCCAGTATTTCCCAGGAGTCATTATATACAACTACAGTTATTCATTAGGGATCTTTTTAAATAAGGAAGAATATTCTGGCAGAAAACTTGTCCAGAATTGAATTAAGCTGAATGATTCAAATCAATAAATTTCTTCTCAGCTACAAAAGGCTAAACCATAAGCCCCAAGTGCTTCCACAAGACAAAGTGAGAAGAAATCTGAAACTCCTGCCTTCTTAGTAGGAGCTAGATCTGTGATTAAGAGCAAGAGCAATACAGCAGCCTTGATGCATCCTAATTCACAGAAAACACTGGACTTCTGTAGAGGGCCAGCATTAGAGAAAGCTTGTACAGTCACGCCACACAATGCAGCAAACTGTAAGCAGCAAACCCACAAAGCTGTGCCTCTAGCACATGGATTGCTAGCGTGGCTTGACTTCAATAGCCACCGAATAATTCCCAAGCTGTTTTTGAAATCCATTCATTCACAGAAACATTTGGCAATGCAGAAGTGGCCTCAACAGAGCAAATAAGCTCTTGGAAGCAAACAGTTTATCTAGGTCCATGGAACGCTTGAAATCTTCCCTTTTCAGCCTTTGTTCTCAAGATATTTCAAGTTGCTGGAGTGAATCCCAAGGACTATGGGATTCAAATTTTTTGGTAGCCACAAGCCAGCCGCCTCGATACACATTTTCTTTTTAATATTACTAATTATGACAGATTAAGCGAAAGAAAACAAAACAATCCAACCTAGACTAGCACTGCAGCCCCAGGGCTCAAACTAGCCATACATTTTTTGATGCCACCTTTCAATGACAGAAACACAAACGTGGGGGCAAACCACCCCTCTGCACAAGAGGTAGTGAGGACAACACGGCAAGTGCCTACAGAAACCCAGCTGAGCTCAGTGAGTATTCATGGTGCTGAGCACCTCAGATGGGACTGACCGACCACGGGATCACCCAAACCAGATGATAACATCAACTTAATGCCACCACCCTTCACAAACAGGCACCCCCAGACAAGGCATCCCTTCAGCGAGAGCTCCTGTCCCTCAGCCAGCAGCTGTGCTGACTTCAGACATAAGGACCTGCATTATAACGAGCAAAAGGCAGCAGGAAACAAAGTGTGCATCTCATGCGGAGGCTGAAAGGCCCATTGTAATTAACTGCTCTCGGCCCTGTACGTTGAGCAAGACAAAAACAAAAACACAGTTTTCTTTTGCTGGTAAGCCCTAACAAATGCTGCCCACTGTTTCTCATAAAGGGCCTACACGCTCGATGCTTTCTCTGCGCATCACAAACTGCGGCACTTGGTGAGGCTCATTCCCACAATTATCAAATTTTACAGACAATGCCAGCAGGAGAGGAAGAATATCTGTTTTAGTCGCACCCTCCGCAGGCACTAATTTCTCTATGGCCTGAATGTGGCTGCTGCTCACCAGCCCACCCTAACAGCCTGCGACCAGCCACCAGGGGCTGACAGGAGCCAAGCAGAGGGGAATTCATTTACCCAACACCAGCCAGCATTTCTGCAAACAGCATGCCAGTGCTGACACATGATGCAAATTTTACTTTATCTCCCACACCAGGGTGGACGCTCTCTCAAGTGCAAGGCGCAGCCTGTTGGGGCCTGAGGGGACACGTCTCTTGCCTCCCTCTGTTTCAGGGGTCTCCAGACTCAATATGGCCAGGTAGGTGGTGGTAAAGGTCCCACTGCCATTGGAGAGAGAGCATAAACCCAAACCAGATGTCCCCAGTGAGGTAGAGGCAACTGGGGCAACTATGATGAGAGGCTGGGCCACCCCAGGCCCGGTTCTGCAATGGCCCCGCCATGGCCACCGCAACAACACTGAGGAAAACTTACTTAAGAAAGGACAAAATGCCACATGGAAGAGTGAGGGGGAAAAGCGTGAGAGAAAATCCTGTTGTCTTAATTTTTGCTTTCATTTCTCAACATTCAAATCTACTTTACTGGGCAACACATTAATTTTCCACAAAGTTGAATCGGTTTCAGCTATGACAGCAATTGGTCAGTGATCTCCCTGTTACTATCTCGACCCACAAGCTTTTTCATCTCATTTTCTCCCTTGTCCTGTTGAGGAGGGCAGTGAAAGCACATCTGGCTACTGCAATCCACGGTCAGCCCACCACATGGTGGATACTCTTCAACAAGAAAAGTGAAACCTTAGAAGAAATAGGAGAAAATAGCTTTACTAAACTGTGGCAAATACAGCCCTTTCTGCATCTTAGAGAAACCATGACAAGCAAACCTTAGGACTGGAAAATTGGAAATCCAAACTTGAGTTTTTCTCTTTAAAAATCAAGATCCTGTTACGTACTGCATTTTTTTTCTGTTGTTTCCCAGTTGGGGGGAAAGAAAGGATCTACCCCTAATTTGGCATCTCCATCCATCATACAACACTGCCAACCGTGTCAGGATGAGAAGCAAGCATGTTTCCAGCAGATGAAAGTCATTAGCATGGCACAACAAGCAGCAGGATACTACTGGGGCACTCCTCCTTCATATTTTTCAACACAATTTTCTTTTAGCCAGTATTTGTCACTTATCTGTTGGAAGCTTCTGATGCTGCCCCTCTTCTCCCTCGACATTTCTGAGTATAGACGTGTACGTCTACATACAGGTCTGGTATTATTCACAGGTGTGGGGGACTCACCAAATGAGGTACATGCCAGTTCTCCTGTGGCCTCTCAGAGATTTCCTTCAGGCCAAAGCATGAGGTTTAGCCTGCACTTCAACATCCTTACGCTCCCAAACAATTCTCTGCTCTACTTCTAATGTTGTGCCAACCTACGTTTGCACAAAGCCAAGCAGAGAAGTAGAAAGAGGTAGCAGCTATTTCACATCCTCCTTTTCAGAAATAAGAAACAAAACCCCCCGAACAACCTTTTTGCAGCTCTTCCTGTTGAAACTCCACCAGAGAAAAATAACATTTGTTGTTCAACACAACGGGCTGCGATTCTATGTAGTTATGCTATTTTTCTTGCTCTTTATTTTCCCTTTGGAGAATTAAAGGAATGAAATAAATCTGCATCTACAGACAACTCAGAACTCTGTTTTGATGTGGGGAACCTTCCGCATTGCTGCTGGAAAGCACGCAAACCTAGACAAAATGCAGTTTTTCTTACTGTTCTGTCTGTCCTGCATTTGGATGTAGGTGCTCCCTGCCAGCTGCGAGCATACAAAGCTTGATTGAATACACGTTCCAAGCAGACTCGATGGAAAATACTTATTTTTCACCTTACATAAATTCACAGCATAATTCATCTGCTTTAGGAATTCTGGGGGCATCACTTACTGCTTGGCACCTCCACTGTAAATCAATTCCACATCATTTCATTAGGTACTGCATGCTTTAACTGTTAAGCATCACCTTACAGTACACATGCAAAATATACACCTAAAGGCTATTCCTTATATATTGACCCAAGAACAATGCCAATCTCAATTTTGACAGAAATTTAACTTTTAGTTGGAAAAGAAAGTATACCGCTATAAGTTTCTAAAAATGCCATCTACTCAAGTATTCCTATATTCTTCCACACCCACACCACAGAACTCTTCCTAAACAGCCACGCTTTCAGTTTCTTTGTGGTAGAGTTTTTAGTTGCCTTTTTATAAGGAGAAAAAAAAAAAAAAAAAAAAAAAAAAAAAAAAAAAAAAAAAAAACAGAAAAAATGTTAAGATTCAGACGCAAACATCAAAGCACCAAAAAACTTGAAAGCAAATCTGACATAGTCGCTTCAGAAACCATAATGCTGATGAGTCACGAAGACCTCAATACAACTGAATTACCCAGGTTCTTTCAAACACTTCACTGTCATTTTATGGATCACCGTAACACTGAATTTTAAGTCCTTTTCCACTTTTAGTAAACTAAGGCATTATGAATTATACAGATGAACAGCACGGTAAGTGTTTTAAAAGTACATTTAAATATTAAAAATAAGAGAACTCCAGCAATCCTTGCCCAGAAAAACACATCGTTAAGGAGCATGGAAAAACAACTTCTCTGTTCCCACACCTGCCCTCACAGCCACACATCTAAAATTCATTGGGCCTGCAAGCTCACAGAAATCATCCATGAGATCACTGCAGACACCAAAAAGATAAAGATGTTCAAAAACAGAGGGGAAATCAGCTGTCTGGCTGGCAAGCAGAAAGGATACTATGATAGAGAGGCAACAGAAAGAAAAACAAAAATCAAAACAAAGCAAATTGCTTTTCTCCTTCTTGGACCACGGAAAAATAAAGTAAATATTCCAACAAACCTGAAATAAAGATTTTGCTCTTGTGCTGCAAGAAGTCATCTAAAATTATCAAGCGCTTTCAAGCACTGCCACAGTATGAGCCCCTGTCACTGATCTGCAACTTCAACACAACAGGCACCATGCAACAACAAAAAGAGGGGGCCTGTGTCCATTAGTTCAGCAAGAAGCATCCAGGGATCAAAACACAGGATATCACATCCAGAATAAGACTGGAAAAGGGAAAGTTGTTGAGAGCTTAAGAAATCTGGTTTTAGTTCAGAGGTCTTCCTTTGATTTGCTAGGTGAGGAGGGGCACTTCTAGCCATATCTGCATCGTAGGTCTATATGAATACAACAACTGCATCCTCACTTAAAATCTGTGGAAAGGGATGCTGCTTTTTCTTCATGCTTTTATCCATCTACTCAAACAGAAACATCTTGGATGCAGCACACATCTTTTTAAGCATGGACAGAAACCTTCCCCTGCCAGCAGAGTCCTCAGGGCACCACCAAGAAGAAGCACCAGACACTCCATCAACAGTTTGCTATCACTGTTCATCGTACTGATGCTGTACGAAGAGTGGCAGTGTGAAATCTCTACACCATGGAGCAGGCAATACTGTTTGCATTGCAGTATGTATCTACAAAGAGAGTCTTATGGTTGCAACAAGGCGACCTGGAGATAGGACTCTTGGGGTTCCGGCCCTGGTTTTGCTGCAGTTATAATGAAACCTTGTAAATCAAAATCTGCAGTCCAATTTTCCATGCAACAGGAAAAATGAATTCTTTTTGACTTCACTGGAGAACTTACAGGGGGTACTACACAATGTATTATCATGTGTTTGTTTAAACTTCCTCGAATCGTGATTAAAATATAACACTTTGCAGATTCATCTGGTGTTGATCAGAAGGTCAAACTACAGCAATTCATCCGAGCTGCAACCTCGCCTATTAAACAGTATTCCTTTGTTTAATCTTGCTACCGTGAAGGAACAGCGAGAGACCAAGGAGTATACAAATAAAGGAACATCTTAGATTATTATACACAGAGGACAAATTCTTCTTGATAAATTGTAAAATAACTTTATTGAAGCAATGCATTTATGCTGCTGTAGCAGAACAGAAACTGGCTTTTCAACCAATATCCTGAAAGTAAGGGAAAAGAAAGTCCACATAACCTGAGAAACATCCCTTTCTGGAAAACAAGCAATATCTGCTTGCTTGCAGAGAAGAAGAGGGATCACAGCTCAGCCGACCCCTTTATGGGCCAGGTGCTACACTACCATTTAAAGGCTCATGCTGCATAAAGTTACTGAGCAAGACAAATCCAGACCTTCGAACCAATGTATGCTCTCATCTAATTCAAGATCCCTTTAAACTTCAGCTGCATTAACACTGCAGGATGTTAAAACTCACAGACCTACTTGTCACAGAGGCGCACAGCAATTGCCGAAGAGATTTAGGAAGCTAAGGGTAGCCAAAAGAAATTAAGACTTTTTTTTTTTTTTTATGGTGGATCATAACATTTCTAACAGGCTGCTCTTTCTTTCAGGGCTTACAAGTCCTGAAAAAGTCCTTACAAGGAGGAGCTGCCAAACTTTCTGCTAGAAATAATAAAAAATTTCAACGTTAAAACCAATCAGTCCACACTCATGCATGTCAAATGTGTTTTGCCTTTAAATGCATTTAATCAAGAAGCCGTCGGATTTTTAGTTCAGCTTTACTCTGCAAGTGGCACGGAGCATACATTCTAAGAGACAAACACGTAGCCATCCCCATTTCCTCTATCAGTAGTAGTTGAAAGAAAGCTTTAAACCAAAGCATAAATGCCAGTTACTCATAAGCCTTCCTGGTACCCAAAGTCCAACCTAGGTATGGGCCAGAATTTGTTCCTATTCATTATATAAAGTTTGAACATTAATATGTCAACGCTATGCTCCTGACCCAAACCACACAGGAGCCTGCAGGCATCAGAACCCAGCGCTGGATCAGGTTTCCCCTCGGCTCCCCAGTTAGAGACCCTAAAAACATCAAAAGGCTTCTGAGAGACGTATGAATGTACTGAAAAGAGCTAGTTCAGAATAACTTTCTGTACAACTCAGCTGCAAAACAGACAATATTCTCTAATGGGAAAGGCATACTAGAAACAACTTTCCAGAAATAACATAGCCAGCAAAGATGTATTAAGAAAAAATGAACTGTAAGCAATAACCAGCCAATGCTTGGCAATCTTCATCCCCGCTAAAACATTTATTTTCTCTCCATGTTTTTCCCCCCTTAAATGCCCCAGCGACAAATAAATTACGAGCATTACAGCTAATTTATTACTCGGCACTGCTGAGGATGGAAAGAATAAAGAAGCACAGCAATATTTTAAAGCAGATTCTTATTCTAGGAAAATAAATACTTGAATAAAAACAATAAATTCAATGGGAAAAATGCTCTTGCAGTTTAGTCACTTGAGCGAAGCACCTGAAACTGGAATTCCTTGCTGTGCCAGCCTCTGCTATGCCTAAGCCATGTGGATTCTGCTGCTGCTACCTAGGCAGAAGCATTACCAATAGCTTCAGCCACAGAATCACTTGCTTAACCTTTGTTTCATTTTCCCCACCTGCAACTTCTCTCCCACCCAGTCTATTCAGATTGCAAATGCTCAGGGGCAAACATTCTTTGGGGACGATTGTACAGCACCATGCACAAAAGGACACCATGAGGCACTGCAGTGCTCCTATAAAACTGCCTTCAGTGGCATCCTCAACATGGACCTCTCCACCAACTTCAAGAAGAGTTTGACCAGGTCACTACACCCCACTTTTTTTTTTTTTCAACAGGAAACCAGTAATTAGAACATTAAAAAACAAAACAAAACAGTATTTAGAATATTTACAACGGGGATGAGGAGTTGTGCACCAAAACCCCTTAAAAATCCCAAATCCAAATTCTGCTCTTAACCACTCAGATCCCTGGTGTCCATCTCACAGGACCCTATTTGTTTCAGGAGGAGCCCTTTGATGATCGACCTCTGTATTTATCTCTAATACTTTTTTTTCCTGAATTTGGTATTTGAAATTCTTCATTACTCTCCCAAACCCCAATAGCAACAAAGACCAACAGAAGGAGCCTGTTCCAGATGCCATATAAGCATACACTATCTCAACTGGACTTACACGCTACTATTTTTACTGCAGATACGTTAAGAGGGGGTTTGCAGGCTGTAGCTGAACACCGCTGCGCAGACAGAGCTATAGCGGGAGGTTAAGCATGGCTTGAAAGTTTTCATTCAGGAAAACCAGAAACAATTTGGCATTCATTCCCACACAAACACCGGGGCACCCTCCTTAGGAGGGACCAATTATTTTCCTTTCTATCTCATGCTCAGGCCGGTCATCCTCTATCACTTGATAAAGCACATGAATAGCTGCATTCAAAGCTGCAGCAAACAGAGACATCTCAGTGGAGCTCTGTAAAAACAGCTACCCAGAGCACACCAAATAACTGCTTCTCAACGTGCTTCCCATATGCGTGCCCTTTATCTAAAGAAGCCCGTGACTTTGGCAGATGTTGGGTGCTTGCAACTAGGTCAGTTTGAACGGGAGCGAGCTGAGGCTAAAGGCTAGGGAGAGAAAATTAAATTGCGCTCCCGCTCCACAAACTGTGGCTGTCAGAGTGAGAGCTCTTTGCCTTCTGCTAAAGCAATGATTTCACCACTGGCCAGGCAAAAGATTTGACTGGCAGGGTGATGAAATGCCTCAGCAATAAACCATCAGGAGCACTCGGAGCGCTACTACCAGTGAAAATATACCAAAATACAGTGCTTGTAGGAATTCGGGGTGGGGAGGGGATGGGAAGGAGCTGTTGCCAAGGTATGTGAATCAGCCTTATCAAAATCCTCATCGGCATGACTGATCACACTGCTGCAGTTGCCCGAAAGGCACAAGGCTCCGGCTGGAAACAGAGGTTCCCATCCTTCCCTGGCGCTCCCGGCTGCACCAGGTAATGCTCAGCTCTCTCGTCCACAGAGCTCGGCTCCCAGAGAGCAACCCGGAGGAGATCGCCTGGGCTTTTCAAAGTTGCTGCTAAAACCCTGAGCAACTTCTGCAGCAGGAATGCCTGCAGACGGCCAGCAGCATCTTCCCCAGCGCCACTGCAGTTGCTGGGAAATTCAAGTTTCCAAAAGCACGCAGGAGTAATTAGATGAAGCCAAATAAACGCATACACAAAACCTTACAAGAATATGCAAATAATAGGGTGTATTCAACAACCCCAGAAATTAAGGCAGCGGCACAGGCTTGCATTTGCATAAGCTATGCAGGATATGGCACAGAGTCATTCTGGAACACGTGCAGTTTGCAGGCAGCAAGCCTGATAATTGACAACTATTCTGGAACGTGGCATTGATCAAACATCCCCTAAAACTTCACATAAAGAACCTCAGAGACACCACACTAATTAAACATAGGCGTCCACTTTTGGCATCCCAGGGTATTTTCATTGCTGAGTTCCCTGGGAAAAGAATTGGACTTTATAGATTTTTATCAGCATTTATTATTTATAAAGCCCTGTTGGCAAGCACAATGTTTTATGAACAAATAAAAGTGAATGATCTTTGCTTCAAAACGACATAATGAATGAATGTATACTTTGTACATACATTCAGGCTGGCACTGCTACTTTATTGTGCAGAGAACATGGGAAAAAGGAGTTGTTACATCTCTAAAAAGATTAAGAAGTAAGAACAACCACTTCTAAATTTACTGACTTGAAAGTCAAGCCCCAAACTGAGCTCCTCGATCACTCCTAACAAGCTGAGCCCCTGCCTCGTTTCCTTACCAAGCTCAGTTTTTGCCCTCATCATCTCTGTGCAGAGCCAGGCAGACAAAACCGAGGAAATCAACTTGTCGCCGTATAAGGCAATAAAAAAAAAAAGCAGAAAGGTTTATCTTCCTGAGTTGCAAATAACTAGGGAAAGTCGTACATGTGGCCAAGCAAAGCAGAAGTATGAACACAGTACTCGGTCACTGCTGACAAGCTAAAATTAGTAGTTTATTCAACTGCCCAGAACAACACACCGTGACTGCCCCCACAGCATCTCCCTATTTGTCTCTCTTTCTGTTTGTTCACCCGTTTGTCTCGCCTGCTAATTTGTCCCTCGGGGAGCAGCCCAGCACTCGGCTGCTGAGCCCAACAGCCCTGACTTACACCAGGAGCCTGAGTGAATTAATATTCACTCGCAGCCACACCTGGGCAACTCTGCAGTGCCTCCACTGAATTCTCTCCCAAGACAGCACCTGAGAACAGCACCTGGCCCCACAGGACACTTGGTCTGCAAAAATGATTAGGTCCTAGGTACTTTCCACCAAGCATTTTTCAGCTCCTGCTTTTGCTCCCCCACGGCACCTGTAAGCACCGCACTCGCACGGATTCACCCTCCAAAGACAATTCCATATTTGCATCCGATCATTGTATCGAGAACTGCGTGGTATTTGCAATGACGGGTGATAAATTATACAGGGAACGGAGAAACATTTGCACAGTGCAGCTGGGCCACTGCTTATGCATGCTGTGGATTGTTTGGAGTTTAGTTTTCTTTTTTTTTTTCCCCCTATGGAGCAGTTGGCTGTTACTGTCTGTGGATCTGGCTGGCCATTGGGCATGATGTCAGGCTGGAGAGGATACAGTGCACTACCACCAGGCACTCTGAGAGTGGCATGGGGCAGGGAAAGCTGCTCTGTAGCCGAGTTAAATACTCGGAGGAAGGAGCTGAGACTCTAGGAACTGTGACGGCAGCACATCTTCCAGGTGGTACAGCTGGAGTACGTTAAACGCTCCAAAGGAGCAAGAGGCGCAAGTGCACTACTTCAGTGCAGAGCATGCTGCAAGAGTTGGGAAAAACAGGACAAGAAACGCTAGGCTGGTGAAGAGAGAGCAATGCAAAGGGGTTTGAGGGAAATGCTATGCTCAGGGCTCTCTGCCCATCCTGCGTGGCAGGTGTTGGGGCACTGTAGCCAAGTGTGCCAATACACAGTCCTCCAGCAGATCCATACATTGCCAGCATACTGGTGCCCACCGAGTGGCATCACCCCAGTGGGCTGGTCCTTGGCCATTACTGTAATGAAGGATTATCACACACTCCTTCCTGACAGCTCATTTTGCAAGTAGCTCATTGGAAACAATATATTTACTTACTAAGTCGTTACTCACCTAAAAGAGAGACGTCTCTCCTAAAATTTAAGTGATGCCCACCTCTATCCACACAGACTTACAGAATTTAGCTCAGTAGAAGCAATGCAGTTTCCTTTGGAATTACAAGCATTTTCCAAACTCAACTGGCACGCTTTATTATATGAAGGTGACTGCAATTTTCCATTGCATATTAATTGAGAATATTAACCACATTAATTTTAGCCACATACCTTGAAAAAATTACAGATCACATCCAGTACAAATTTACATAATTAGCTGAGTGCCAGAGCAGCAGCGCTAAATGCTGAGCACAAGTACAGAACGTGGAGCTCTTACACTTACTGTATAACGTATTACGTATGTGGCCTCAAAAAGCCTCGCAGATTACAAATACATTTCTTTTCCATGGAAACTCTAACTCTCAAATCCAGCGAGCTATTTTGAGAAATTTAAATCAACTACACGCTCGCATCTGCTGGAAGAGCACCGCTCGCTTGTCACAGGCTGTCTCCCTCTGCGTGTACTCGGAGGCACGAGCCCAGCCTCACGGACATCTTTCCAACTCTTCTACTACAGTTCCGACACCAGATCCCAACGCATGGATCCAGCACAAGGGCTCAGCATTCAATGCGAGGACTTATTTTGAGCGCTCTATACCCAACGCCGAGCAGCGGAGACTTAGGGGGCTGCTGCACTTAGCGCTGCTGCACCCCTCGGGGAGGGCAAGGAGAGCGAGTAGGGGGGAAAACGAGCAGCAGAGGAGGCAGGAGGTGAATCTCCCAGCAGATTTCCCCGCTATTTACCGGGCACAACCCGGGCAGGCTGCCGTGGCGCACCGGGCACAGCCCGGCGGGCGCAGCACCGCTCCGGGGAGCAGCCCAACTTCCAGCCGCACACCGAGAGGGGCGGCAGGCGGGGAACCCCTCGGCAGTGCTGAGTCATTTAAGCCGGGAAAAAAAATAAATAATAATAATTTTAAAAAAAAATAGGCTGCTGGAAAAACGCGCCTGGGTGCGCTGCCCCCCTTCCCTGGGGGGAGCTGCCCCGGGCTCACGGCAACTTCCCCGCAGGGGGAGGGAGCCGGCACTCACCAGGTAGGCTCCGACGGTGCCCTGGGCCAGCATCAGGGCGCACTCGGACACGAGGAAGAGCTGGATGCTGGAGAAGCAGGACACCTTCCTCCGCCGCCTCCGCTGCCGCGGCGCCCCGGCCCCCGGGAGCTCGCTGCCGCCGCCGCCTCCACCTCCACCGCCGCCGCCCGCCGAGCCCCGCTTCCCCGGCATCCTCCCGGGCACCGCCGCCGCCGCGGGATGGCGGCCCCCGAGGCTGCTCCGAGCCTTCCTCCTCCTCCTCCTCCTCCTCCTCCTCCTCGGGGTGCCGCTCACAGCAGCAGGAGCAGCAGCAGCCCGCGGCGGCTGCCTCTCCGCCCGCGGGCTGCTGCCATGGCCAGCTCGCCGCCTCCTCCTCCTCCTCCTCGCTTCTCTCCTCCCCTCGCCCTGCCGCGCTCCCTCTCTCCGCCGGATCCGCGCCCCCGCCGCCGAGGGGCGGAGGAAAGGAGCACGGGGCTGGCGGCAGCTCCACGGGGCTTGGCGGCGGCTCCGCGGAGCCCAGCGCCGGGACGGGGCCGCTCCGCCTCCTCCCCGGCCTCCCCCGCCGTGCCCCAACGCGGCCCCGGCGGTTTTGGGGCCGGGCTGTGGGTGCGGGCAGCCCGGGAGGATCCCCCAAACCTCGGGCTGGAAGCTCCAGACGCGGGGTGAGGGTGAGATTCCCCCCCCCCAAGAGGCCCGGCCCTCGTCTTCCTCCTGGCTGCCCCGGCTTGGAAGTCCTCGCTTCGTGTTCTGCTGAGGGGTGGAGGGAGGCACTATAAATAACGCATGTTGGGAAAAATAAATAGCAGTGGATTCATGGAATATCCCGATTTAGAAGGGACCCGCAAGGATAGAATCATACAATCTTTTAGGTTGGAAAAGACCTCCAAGATCATCTCATCCAACCTTTAACCTAGCACTACCAAGTCCACTGTTAAACCATGTCACTAAGCTCTACGTTTGGGCATTTTTTGGAAGACCTCCAGGGAGCTCC
This sequence comes from Aythya fuligula, assembly GCF_009819795.1. NCBI lineage: Eukaryota > Metazoa > Chordata > Aves > Anseriformes > Anatidae > Aythya > Aythya fuligula. The sequence continues at coordinate 15,243,996 of NC_045569.1, read as the reverse complement.
TTGCTCCACACAGGACCACCCAAAAATCAGACTGTGTGTCTCAGAGTGTTTCCCAAATACTGCTTGAACTCTAGTAGGCTCAGTGCCGTGACCACTTCTCTGGGGAGCCTGTTCCAGAGCCCAACCACTCCCTTGGCAAAGAACCTTTTCCTAACACCCAGCCTGAGCCTTCTTCTGTCACAGCTCTGTGCCATCCTCTTGGGTCCTATCACCGTTCACCAGAACGAAGAGATCAGTGCTTCCCCCTCATGAGGAAGCTGCAGGCCACCACAAGGCCCACCCTCAGTCTCCTCTGGGCTGAAAAAAAGCAACTGACTTCAGCCACATCTCATGCATCTTGCCCTCTAGGCCCTCCACCATATTTGTAGCCCTCTTTTGGTCACTCTCTAAGAGTTTTATGTCCTTTTTATATTTTGGCATCCTGAACAGCACACAGATCTCAAGGAAGGGCCTCTCCAACACAGAGTAGAGTAGGAGATGTCCTGTGTTGCGGCACCACTTCCATGTGGACAAGCTTTTGACCTGAGGCCTGTGCTTCGTGGCCACAGCTGTGTGTCATTCTGATGATGGCTTTTGTTGTCACCCCCACCTTGAGTTCTAATTTCAAGAGATATCTTCTTTTAAAAACCACTAATCATCACTTCTTCTATTACAGATCGCATTCCTTCTTGACGTAACAGCAAAACCTGATCTGCTTTGCTCTTCGAGCAGACATTTCCAGTTCATTTCTGGCTGTACATAGGGGGCTGCTGCCACATATTTTTGTGTTATTCAACTCCCAGCTAAGTGGTATTGAACCATTTAGTACTGGTATGACAGTGGTCTTTGAGAAGAACAGTTTTCTATGGAAAAAGAAGGTTACGTTTTTCAAAAGTAACAACACGATTTAGATCCTTAATTTCATTTTCAAGGATGATTTAGGCCTCAGAACTCCTAAATACTTGGGAAGATGCTTTTGAAAATGGAAGTTAAGAACATCCTAATTTCTCACAGCATTAGCTAGTCATCACCAGTCACACTGGGAAGTCAAAAGAAGCATTATAAAGGAACTTACTTTTCACCTAGCAACCCTGTTGAGTTTCTTTTTCCAAAATGCTTGGGGGATTTTTTATCTTGCTCTTCTTTTATAGTACTTTCAATAAGTATGATGCTGAAAAATTAATGTTGAGCAGTCTCCACCTGAGTTGATGAACCTTTACCCAACCCGGAACTGCAAACCATTGCCTGATAGCCACGAGAGACCTGCCATGCTCAGCTGTTGCCCTTTGCTCATTAGCTGCCAACATCTCCCTCACATGCTGAACTTCAGATCTTTGCAAGTTCTCTAGAACTTCTGGGTTACAGTGGGTGTCAATACCTGTCCCAGGGCAATGGGCTCCAACACTGATGGCCCAAGGCAACAGCACCAAACAGCTAGTGAGGAGAACAGTCTGGTAGCTGGGTGGTCTCGGTATCAATGAGGTGTGTATCAGTCTTTCAGACATGGAGCACCTCAGGAGATACACATCAAATGCTACCCGAGGCCTCAATTGCCAAAGTTTTTGCATGAGGTCATAAAAACTGGGCTCATCACATGTTTCTGCCAATTCATAAGGTGGCTGCTTTCCATCAAGAAAAACTGGTTCTTCCACCAACAGAAAAACGGAAAAAAAAAAAAAAAAAAAAGCCATTTTCATGAATTCTCTTTAGATTAGAAAATTGCTCATCTCCTTCCTGTTTATTTAGGGACCACTGCTATAAAAATTCTGGTGTTAGAAGGCTAGAAAGGTCTCTATCTCCATATCTCCAGATAGAGAGATTCAGAGACTAATTCAGTTAACATAGCTAGACAGATGCTTTGCTGCAGATGGATTTTATAGCGCGTTATAAACACGATAGATAATCTAACGGACTTCTTAATGGGTGAAAATAGAACAGCGTCTCTTAAAACACTTGAAGATTTAGAATTATGGCAGGAAAAGTCTTGCAATTCTCTGCAAAAATAAAGTTTTGGAATTTGCTGGTCTTGCCAGTCAGCTTTTGGAGGCAGAGCCAGCTTATGCTTGGTTATGTGCTAAAGGCAGTAAAGGTCTGAAAACACATGTAACCCACCAAATGTGTACCTGGTGACCCATGTGAGCTCCCACACATGCTACTATTCAATGCATCTATTCAAGCTAGATGGTTTAAAGCTCTTGAATATATATATATATATACACATATATATGCAAGTGCCATAACGCATCATGGTCACGTCTTAGACATCCTGTTGTAGGAGTTTGTCCAGGAAGCAGATATACTGCTTGCCTGTCAGAAAGAAAACAGCTGCTATAAAAATCTAACTTTAATACTAATTATCTGAAACATCTGGTTAGTTAGTTTATTGCAGCAGAATACAATTATCAGTTAAATTGCCGTCCAGAGGAGACAGAATGCCTGGATTTTTTTCTCTTCTTTATTTTGTACACTTCCACTTATCTTCGTTAGAAAAAATCCTCCTGTATTGCTCTGCTGGAAGAAAGAATGGAGGTCTTGTGTCTCCAGCCAAGTACCTCAGTAGACCTAAGCTTGCCTCCTGTGAACTTTTAACACACCGCATTCCTGAGGGATCTAAGTCGAGTGCTTTAGGGATGGACAAGTGAACTGTTTGGATTTAATAGTTAATTATTGTTACACCCAAACAGTTTTTCTAGTCTAAATTGACCCAGCTTTAATTACTAATGTGTGGAATGCTAATGTTCATGGATTATCATTAGCACAGAAAGGACTTTGTAACTAGAATAGTCCCTTTTCCTTAGGGCTCAATAGTTTTGTCAACACAATTCTCAGCTATTTCTCTGACCAAAGCAAGCATTAACAATTCCTCCCCACCCCTCATGATAATTTAAATTAAATTTCTTGCAGTCATCCTGTCAGATTTTCATAAACACTTGGATAGCTGGGAGGCAATGTGCTGTGGTAGATAAGGTTGAACACTACAGACTTAACAGAGTTGGCTCCCCTGAGACATTCTTGCTATATCTTGTCTGCTGGACATCTCCATGTTGAGTACCTGTGGGTTTGTGTCAACTCTCACCTTTGGGTAACCTTAGCAGCTGAAGTTTTCTTGATCTATCACCTTATTAAAACATTTTTTTGTTTAAATTGTTTTTTTTTTATCCCCACCCCCCCCCCCCCCCCCCCCATTCATGGTTAATCTCAATGAAATTTAGCTATTTAGTCGTGTTTTGTTACAAGGCAGGTGTAACTTGTTTCATCTGTATCTAGAACCACTACCTGTGGTTTATGGGGGTCATGACTGGCATGGGAGAAGAGCTATGAAGGAGTGATGGCTTTAGTGAAGCACTTAACTCAAATCCCACACCTCAAGGGGCAAAAGTGCAAACTTAGAAAGAAAATCCAAAGTTAACCATCAAGCAGTGTTGGCAACAGGAGGAAGAACAGGAGAGTAGTGACTTTCCTTAAATAGAGCTGGTGGAAACCTCTTCTGTGAAATGTGCATCTCTACAGTTGTCATTACAGCCATATTCCCAAACCCTCCAGATTTATTTTACAGTCCGGGGAGTTAACGAGTGCCTCATCCAGTTCAACCGCACTGGAGCAGCAGTGGGCACCCGTTGTACCTGTTCTTGCTGAGGATGCCGCACAGAAAAGCAAGGAGAGGTGCTAAGAGAAGACAGTGGTCTCATAGGAGACACATCTGTCCTGTGGCATGGATTAAAAAATTTCAACAAAAGCAGTGCTACAACCCTAATTATTATTATTATTATTTATTTTGCCAAAGCTGCTCATTGCAGGGCTCTGAGCATTTTCTGCAGGGCGACTATTTCATTGCTCTCCTTGACACTGCTGTACACTGGGAGCTGCTATTAGAGTTTGATACTCACCCAAGTGTCTAAATCCTCACCCTTCCCTGCAGCTATGGTTTTATGACAGGTGTTTGTACAGTGCGATATTAGGGCTTCTCTCTTGCCCTGTGGTCCTGGGTGCCAAGCTAGTTGCAAATCACTGTTAATTTGGTGTAATTGAGGTCTCTTCCAACCTAGAAATTCTGTGATTCTGTGATTCTGTGAATTGTGAGAGCTACAGAGGAGTATCATCTTGAGAGCCACCTTTGGCGCACGCCTGTGGCAGTCTGCAGGCTTGATGCTTGTTCTGCCCTTTCATCTGGCAGAGTAGATGCTTCCACCTGGCTGCTAGGAGGTCATAGCGCAGCATTATGTGCCGGAAAATAACGTTCCTGAGAGGCCTGCATTCTGCTTTATTCAAAATTATGCCAGTGAAGTTAAAGTCAGACGCAGCTGTCTTGGATATCACTCTCAAACTACACCCATCTGGGTTTCTCTCTGGGACTGTGCAGCCATGTTAAGGCCAATTTTCATTTGCTTTAAGCTATTTGGATGAAAAGAAAACTCATGTGCTGCCAAAATGGATTTGCATGTAGCATAAATCGTGTCTCCTCAGCACTCCTGCCTGGTCCTACTGTGCACATTTGTCTGAGCGAAGGCTTGGATGTAAAGGAAGTGAGGAGTAACTTCAGATACGTTCAAAGAGCAAGGAAGAACACATAAATAAATAAGAAACCCCAAGATGCCAGCCAAGAGGCTTTTCCTTGGGATTTCTTTGAAATTGTAATTCTCTGGTGCAACATCTTGTGGGTCACCTGGCACAGGAGGGAGGTGACAGGAGAGGATTTTGATGATCTACCAGCATAGAAGGGGAGTATGAGTATGCACATCAGCCAAGTGTGTACAGCAGAAGGGAGGGTTGAGATGGGTACGGCATGTAGATGGATCAGCAGTCATCATTTCCAAGATACCATGATGCCAGCAGCTTTAATGCAATTTCTTTCTATAAACACTTCTGACTTTACTGCCTTGCTATTTTGAGTCCTGCTGGAGACTTGGACTCATTAAAAAGGCATTTCCTTCAGACAAGCTGATTAGATAGCTGTTCCTTCCCCCAGATGATGAAAAGCTGGAGAACACCTTAGTGAGACTAAAAATTGCAGAAAATTAAGACACGTTATTTTAACAAGAGGTGCTGGTTCACCTTGAAATCTCCTACTATGAAAACAGTTTAAAAAAAAAAAAAAGAAAAAAGAGGAGATTCATAAATGCAAGAATTGTATGACATGTCTACAATCTACATTGTATAAACCTGGCTCCTAACCTCTAATTATGGTTTTCCCAAATAAATGAAACTCAAATCTGAAGGGAGCTGAGTAATCTCTAATGTCATTGACTCCACAAGACCTGAGGGCATGCGACACTTTTACAGGGAAACTAAGCACCCAGCAGGATCGTGGTCTAAATGGGAATCAGAATGACTTCTGAATTAAAGCAATGTGATTTAGCAAGCACAGTGTAATTGTGGAGTACCTGCAAATATTGATATCAGCCTGACGCCTCATTTAGTAGGAAAGTTAATTTGCAGAATCAGAAATTGAAAGGCAAATTACTGGACAATAGACTACCACTTTTCTGACTGTTAATCAGCATCTCATAAGGAAGTGATTGTCCAAACTATAAGGTGACACACAAGAAAAATATTTAATTTCTTTATTCTAAGGATGAGACATTAAACTCTAACTCTAGAAGATAATTCTATTTAGTCAGTCAAAAAAAAAAAAAAAAAAAGAGGGGGGGGGAGAGTAGATGTGGGTGTGAATTGTTATCTGTTTGTATTTTACAAATTGTTGTGTATTTATGAAACAACTAAGATCCCAATGGCAGGAACACCTTATTACAAATGTTCTGCTTTCCTGCCACTGTCACACTCCGGAAAATGTTCTTGGCCAGACTCATCCGTGGCTGATGATGCAGCAGAAGGCAATGTTCCCTGGAGTCAGTAAGAATTTGTCTTCCAGGTGGCGGGGTGGTACAAGAAGTGATGGTGCCATCTTTTGTGTAGGAAGTCACACCAAGCTCTCACACAGGCACAGTTGCTGGTGATACACGCTACTTCTGCCCAGCTCTGAGCATCAGTCTTAGTGTGTCAGCCCAAAGTTCATCCCTGGGATTACATTGTGGCCCTTTACTTTGTTTTTCTTTTTTTTTTCTCCCCTCTCTCTGCTCGCCCCCCTTCCAACAATCACCTTCTACTTCCTAAGTAACTTCATGTAATAGCAAAATGCAGCAGAAGTTTATATGCAAGTTTTCCATGTGTTTTGGACCATGGGGGCTGTAAGCACTTTGAAAGCACCTAGGGTTCTAACCAGACACAAAACAGCTGTTCCCTTGCACTTCTTGCTAGATAATAATTTGAAGGACCCAATACTTATAAATCACATTGGCTACCTAATAAACAAATTATGTACAAAGATACTCAACAGCATCTTGAAATCTAGCCCTGTGTGCACAGCCTGTCTTCCTGTCGAGCCTTTTATTTACTGTCCACGATGATATTCTCTGTGGATCTTGAACTTTTGCATGAATGCTTTCAATCTGCCGTTCATGCTTCCTTTACTCAGCACAGTCATATTTTGTTCTCTGGATGTTATGTGCAGCATGAATCTGTCTCATGACACTGGTCCCTGAATTTATTGAAATTACTGGTGTATCTATTTGCAGAATAGACTTTATCAAAATTTCTGACCTGGTAGCAACGTGTCTTAGGGCTTTGCTGGATTAGCCTGGATCTTCCTCTTGGAAGTGACTCTCGTGTGTGATTTTTACAGTGAGTTTGTGGTATTGGAGTCTGTAATACACGTTGCAGCTGTAGGTGAAAGACCTGCCACGTACCACTGTGGGCAATATTCTATCAAGCTAAGATAAGGGTCTTTCTTCATGGGACAGTTTTAAGCTAAATATAGAGCAGATAGTTTTAAAAAGTGTCCTCTGCTCTCCACGAAAGAACCAAGACTATTAGCAAACACAAAGTAGGAGCAGTGCAGGCAGAAGGAGGAGCTGCATTGACAGTGTCTGTTGTGCTGTTGCATGCCAGCTTCTCCAAAGGAAAGCAGCTCCCATAGGCTAATTTTTAGGTTTTTTTTTTGGCCAGAACTGGATTCTCTTGCCCCATCAACTAATGCGTGATATCAGTTCAGTTCAACAGCAGCTTCTTCTTAGCAGCTACCAGTGCTGTTGGGTGTTACCTTATATACTTATGTAATTTCAGTTGAGCTAACTTGATGTAAAAGAACACCCTTTTGTCACCTTAGCTATACCAATGCCTTCGGGCACCATAAGGTCAGTCACCATCTTTTTGACTGATTACATATCCCTGAGCTGAATAGTGATCTCCTGGGTTCACCTTAATAAGCAATGACGTGCCTTCGAAAACTGGCAGCAACATGAGAATATAGCGAGTATTTTTGCCAAAAATAAATGTTTCTCTTGGATCTCATACTCTGCTATAAGCTCTTGCAGTAGTTGACTTCCAGCATTGTTGACAGCCTTTGGTCCTCAAGAGGTTCATACACAGCTTATGAGAAGCAAATAGAGACCCTAGGAAAGAAGTTGGATAATTTTACTTATTTCATTCTAGGGGATGGTGATTAGTCCTCACCGTGCTTTATTGCTTCAACTTTGAGAGGTAGCAGAATCCCTATATTCCTCTGAGTCTGTGAAATCAAGTGAGACTGAAGTGTCTGTAACACCCTGTTGTAATAAATAATGTCGGAGTATACTAAATGGAATTTAAGGCAACGGTCATCTGTCATAAACACTTGAACCGAGTGCAAGACGACCTTTATGAAGGTACTACAATAGGCTGCAGACCATGCTGCTGCTGATTTCTTGAGGAACTGTAGGCATCCAAGGACCCTCGTAGTCCTGCTGCAGCTTTTTTTGTCTTTAAGGCCTTAGCTGCAGGAAATTCCTCTTATGAAGGGCCCTTACAGCATTTGCTATGAAGGAGTCTAATCTCTCTGAAGTAATGATAAAAATGCAGGACTGAGGAATGCAGAGGAGATGGGAGTTGTTGACCTCACTGGAACTCAGATAAGTCAGTGGAAGATAAAGAGAACTGCACCGACCTCCAATATAAAAACAGGGCGATGCAAGGAAAGGTCAAAGAATTAAAACAAGTCATTTGATAGCACCTCAATAAGGCGGCAAAGAGTTTCTCTACTTGACCTTTAAATAAGCAAGGCCAATTGGGGAAAAAAATGGCCAATTCCTATCGCTTTACAGTAAGTAATGGAGCCCACAGTTTTGGATGCCGTAAAAGAACAGATCTCCTGTGACCAACCCCTCAGCAGAAAAGCAGGATATGAGAGAGGAGGGTTTTACTAAAGGAGATTTGCAAGCCTATTATCTTGATGCTTCTCAAACACAGCCCCATCTGAATCCAGTTCTAGAGCATTTAATGAACATGGAGAAAACGGAGCAAAATGAAGAGCAACAACAAGAAAAGTCTGACAGATTCCTATAAAAACTGTTTTCATGCTCCACTTTTCATTGACATTTTAAGAAGAAAATAATTGGGTTACAGAAAATGCCCTGAAAGCTCCAACATGAATGTTTGCTGTTTAGGTAGAGTGACCTGCAGGTGAGCACTCAGCAGTTAGTTTCCATTTAAAAAGAGCCACAATTTCTCTCTCCTACATTTGCAGAGTGTGAAGAGTTGTCTGCAAGCAAAGAATGACATTCTGCTAATGCTGAGGGGAAGTATAGCAGAGAATGGCATGGCTAGTTCAAGTGAATTAAAATATAGTTGATCTCTCACTATTCATTTAAAATTCCCTCCCTTCTAGATTAAGAAACTAGTCCCATACGTAAGAGGGGGCATCAAGAGTTTGGACTCATTCCCCCACTAAAATTGTTTATTTACCCAGGGGAGACCACACGCACTTAAGAAATTTACTGACATGGCCTAACCTAGTGAAACAAATAGTCTTGAAAAATTGTTTTCAGAGATATTTAGTGGCATTTGATGCCATAAAACCACCACAACTATTATCGTCACCACAAGGAGGAGAATTATGTCCCATTGCCAACCCCAGCTCCCTAATTTCTTCTTCTGGTCTGCGCAGGAGATACATGAGTAATGACAGCCACTTGTGAATATCATCCAGTATCAACCTTCACAGCTGTATCTTGGCTTCTTTTCTGGTGTTCAAAGTCTCTTTTCTGAAAACATCCTGACTATCAATTACCGAGGATATGTTTGGTTGCATAATTATGGATGAAGGACAGTTGTACAGAAGGCAACATATATATCTATGCTAATATAAAAATCTCCCTGTAAATCAATCATAAATGTCTCTTCAATGATTTATGACTAGTATGTGGAAGCTGAGAGATAGCTTTGAATGCAGATTTTATTATAAATTATTTCCTAGAATTTTTGTCCTAAAGGCAATCGGTTACTATTATTAATAGTCTGTGTGCATCACATTGAAGCGAAATAGAGTACAACGTCTTAAGACAATAAATAACATCAACAAACTTTCTTGTACAACTTCCTCTGTGTGGATATATATCATTAGTCTTTTCCCAAGCAGAAGATTCTTGATTCTTTCCTGTCTTAAAACCAAAGAAAAATTGCAGTTCTGAAACAGCGCCGTGAAGTTGTACTTCTGCTAAGAGAAGGAGAATCAAGCTCTTTTCATAAATAAACAAATAAATAAATAAATCATCTTTTGTAGAATTCAACTTTGTTGTTTTACATAAATTGCAGCAGTGCTGAACTGACCTGTTGGGATCGAAGTTCCAGAGGCCCCACTCTGCCAAGTACAAAGTCTGTCTCCACTCTTGTCTTTGTAGATATTCATTTACCACCTGCACCATACGATATGGTAACGATCATTCACTGATTTTCACTGCAGTCATTCAATTACATCAACATATTTTTTCTTGATCAAGCTGAGTAGACTGCCAGTGAACTAATGCTGTGGTTTGCCAAAATAGCTCATTACCAGATCTGATCAAAGTATTTATATGATATTTTCCTTACCGTTGTTTTTAGTGAGAGTTGCTTTCCCTGTAATAAACATGCATATTTGTGTGAAACATTTTGTTTGTGATTTTTTTTACTGAAAGCAGTATATTTTGTTTACTTGATTTTCTGTCACAATTATTCTTTCAGTAAATAAAAACTACAATGTTGATTTTCATACCTTTTATCTATCTTTTCCTCTGTGTTTATCAGAGAAATTCATTGAAAAATGTAAAAACATATCCATTCTAAGCTTCAAAATGGAAACTGAGACATCAACATTTTTGTCAAATTGCTTTTTCTATCTTGACTAATTAGCCAGCTGTAAGGGCAGAAAGTATCTTATAGCTCCCTGTGTATTATGAATTAGTGTAATACTGCTGACATTACCCAGGGAAACCATAATGGTTTTCACATCCTACTGAGCTTTTTGTGGTTTTATTTTTCCTAATAGCAGCATTAGAGGGGCACATTTACTTGCTTGACCTGATTTATGAGTACATTTTATTTGTGGGGAGATTAAATTCTGGTGGGTTGGATCTGTTTGGGTTTCCTCGATAGCCTCTGATTAGTTTTGGTACCAGTAGCCCTTGCAGTAAATCAGGTGTCTCAGCTGATTGACAACAAAGTATGGCTGTGACTCATTACCTGGTAGATGAGCCCTTGCTTGTTTGGTAACTCATTAAACTGAGAAGATTATTTACAATATTTGCAGCCACCCCAGCCATGGTGGCACTTAGGGCACTTAAAATTTCTATATAAAATGTGAAATATTTGATAGTTCATAGATGACTCATTAAGATCTGAACTTCAAGACATGCTTTTCTGAGGACAGCTCATCTGGGTGGTGAATGTGACCCTCACTGAGCTCCAATGGTCACCTGGCAGCATGAAGAATGTCCCCTGCCTTTGTCCAAGGTTAATGTATGTGAGGTTTTCTTCGAAACTCAGTATCTCTGCAGTTCTTTAACCTGCACACTGAAGTGCAACAAAGAAAGTGCATCCCTAAAGACACGCAGGTCCCAGCTGCCATGCTCATTTTTTTGGAAGTCAGCCATGTAGGCCCTGTAGAAACTGCACAAGGACAGGCTTCAAGGTGGAGGTGGCGTGAGCGCTGCTGAGATAAAGAAGTCCCTGAGCCTGGAAACATGCCTAAGATGAGCCTGAGGGCAAGATAATGCCTGATGCTTGCAGAGCATCTGAAGTCGCTCCTAAAAGAGGAAAATTGCAGCAGCAAGTTTAGTGGTTGATCATCTCTGTTATTAAATATCATCAACATTTCATTAAATTTCTTTCTTTTTATCATGTTTTGGTGTTAATGCTAGTAAAATTTTAGTGCTCAAATACACTCCTTGACTCCATGAACTGTCATGCCATTCCTAAAAACTCACAACCGTACCAGCACATCTACACTTCAACAGCAAAACCAGTCCCCAAATTGCTGTGTCCACCTTTACGGCCCTGCCAGGAGGATCCTGGCCCTTCTCATTGTGATATTTGTTTTATCGTCACTTGGATGTCTAGTCTGTCACTCGGATGGCAAGCAATCTGAGACAGGGTCTGTACTCATGTTTTCCATTAAGCGGCAAGCACACAGCAGAGGCAGAGGGGGATATTAAATAATAATGACAATAATAATACATCTGATAGAGTTCAGTTCCGCTTTAGCACTAAATGGAAAGCTGAAAGCCTCCCTATGGATCTTTTCCATCTTGAGCATCAATGAGTGTAACAGATGCATCAGTTTTAAATCAGCGCCTTGCATGACAAATAATACTGATCCATGTGGTTAGGAAATCTGGGCCTAACTGGCACAGTTTGGTTGGCTGCAAATGATGCTGCTGTGTTTGCAATGTCACCTATAAAATCTATAGATGGGGACCACTTTTTTAACTGGAGCAAAACAACATAGATTTCTTGAAATGGCACGAGTCCTTTACCTCCAACTTGATAGGACTCTTATGAAATAAAAATAAAAATGATGAAAATAAGACTTTCTTTTATGATTTAAAAAACACCTGCAAACAGGGAAGGATTAGTAAAAACCAAAAGAGGAATGAGGAAACAACTGGCGATGAAAACCACTGATCCATTTAAATACAGATGAAACGATTTGGCCATGCACTGGGAAGGAATATTAAACAGATACAAGCTATTAATTTTCACTGAGGGTCAGCTTGGGAGCTCAAGTAGCAGGCAAGGTTCAAGTTAACCCTTCACAGCAGGGAGGATCTCACCATAAATCACAGGTTCTTCCTGAGCTCACAGACATTGCAATTTGGGGTCAATTGTGTTAAAGTGCAAGGAGGGGTACATCTTCCTTGTCTCCTACCAGCATTGTGCTTAACATGCCAATCTCTGCTGGGGGCTGCTGCTACAGCTCCTGTAATATCTGGGAAATGTTTTGGACAGGTGATAATGTTTGTAGAAAGAAGGGACCATTTTGAAAGTGGAAACTCATCAAAAATTACCAGGAAAGCTAGCAAATGGCAAAATCGGGATGAAGAAATATCGATCCCTCTCATTTATTTCTTACAGGTCCAGGGGGAAAGGCTGTGTGGTGAGACCAGTCTCCATGAAACATGCAGTTTCTGCTATTAGGGCTTCTCCTGGGAGCAGAGACCTTCCAGCTCATAGGTCAGCATCATACATTGCAAACTCCCTGCCGGCTGGACTCTCCTGGTGGTTTTTAATGGCTTCAGAATTTGAGCATCCTCCATGGTGAGCTGAACAAACATGAAACTTGTATAAGACTTCAGGAGGTCGCTGGCTTATCTTTAATTTTGAGGTACAAACTCTCTGCTCAGTTTTGTTGGAGGGGAAGAAGGATGCTGGGAAAATATGGGCACTTAATGCGAGGAATTTCAGCCTTGATGCATTTATTCTGAGCACTCCTCCTATAACAGAGCACTTATCACCTCTCAGCTGCCTACCCAGCCAACTTTTTGTCCTTGTCCTTAAAAAAAAATAAAATAAAAAATTAAACTGTACAAGAAATCACTGCATTTGTCCACAGGGGACAATAAATGCCACTCTACTCAAACCTTACTACTCTTTCAACTATTCCATTCCCTACTGCTAAAAATAACAACGTGAATGCCTTTACATCAGTCTTTTCTATTACGATTAAGACTGTGCCAGTCATAAAGGTCACCATAAGATAGACTACAGACCACAAATCCCCACCTGCCAGCATGACCAACACGTTAAACATTGGAGTGCAGCTTGGTCAAGTGACTAGTCTAGAGTGAGAAATGAAATCAATACCCACTCTGGTGAGAAATGTTAAAGATGAGCATCCACCGTCGGCTATATTCAGGTGGCTGAGAGTCTGGAGTGCCTTATTTTCATGTTTTTACCCTAGAAGTTACCTTAAAAATCACCCCTGAAACTCTGTAGCAATGGCAACTTACTCCTGCAAGTCTGTCTTTGAGTTTATCCAGGCATTCCTGCCGGGAAGGACCTGCTCTGCCTGGCTGTACTGGGGAAGATTTGGGTTGCTTCTGCCTGTGAAAAACTCTCCAACAAAACTGTTGTAGCTGGTCGAGGGGGATTGTATTTCTATTCCTCACAAGAGAAATATTCCAGGTATAGCTAGATGTGTTTTTAATGAGTGGAGTGTGGAGTAAAAGCCCTTATGCCCCCCTGTTCTCCCTTCCCAACTCTCTCTGTTGTGTCATATCCTTCCAAGACAAAAGGCTTGTAAGTGAAATATATTGTGCATAAATCCTAACAGTAACTGCTTTTCCTAACGAAATCCTTTAACCATGTTTGTAATGTGTTCAGCACCAAAACACACGGCAAATCCGTCAATGGTGATTTCAATAACCTCTGCCACCATTATACCATGTTACATCTTATTGAATCTGATTTAACCATAGGTGTTTATAGAGGGCAGGTTGATCTCTGTCTCCATAACTATTTTTCAGTTGTATCATTCTCTATTTGGTCTTTGAAGGCAGCTCGATTTTCTTCTTCTACATTTTATTTGGCTTTCAAAGTTGCCTCAGTCAAGCAAACAAATGGGAGTTCAGATTGATCTTATTTCTGTTTACAACAGGTTGATCTTGAGTTCAGAAGTATCACCATTTAAAAAAGAAGTGAAGTTTTAGTCATGAATACTGGAGTGTGTTTTATGTGCAACCTTCTGGTCTTGGAAACAAAGAGAAAAACTGAAGCATTTAGCAAGTATGTTCCTTGAATATGTATTTTCAGGTCAGCCTTAAAGGCAGCCTCTTCACAAAAGCAAATCCGATACTGAAGCTGTAAGTCCCGACGCATTCTTAAAACTTGGCCCTGTCTGAAAAATAATTAATAAGAAGAAATAAAATTATGTTTGTGTAACCTTTCCATAGAAGATACGTCTAATTGGTACAGATATCAGTGCAAAGAGAAGCACTCGGAAGAAGCTTTGATTACAATTCACATTGGGACACTGCTTACTAAAGGGCAATCACTTCTTTCATTAATTGCTTTAAAAATAAGATTTAGAGAAAGCTTCTTATGAAATAATTATGGGACTCTAATGATTCCTGTTGCAATCTATGGCAATGTTTCCATTGAGTTCAGTGGGAGAAAGTTGTACCCTCTCTTTCAACAGCAGCAAGCAAAGCCACAGCTTGGATCAACCCATTTGTTTCACCTGGGTTTGGTTTTAAGGAAATTGGCTGCTGAAGAGGTGAGTGTGGCAGAGAACTGCCAAAGCTGCAGGTCTGGTTCTGGCTGCTGAATGGAAAACACATGCATAACAAACACCTCAAAAAGTGCAAGAGAGAAAATTAAGTCTGGATATGTTTCATCTCTCCAGGCAATTTTTCTTCCTAGGTTACAAGAATCTATTCTTTTCGGTTGTTTAATAAAAAAAAAAGTCACAGAGTGTAATTGTTAAAACGAGCGGTGGGAAATGCAACAGCCTGACAAGAAATTACATGTCTTATTTATCTCCACCTAAGTTGCTCCTCCAGGAGGTGCATGCTGGTGAAATGTATTGCATTCGAACGTGCGCCTCCGATGCTTGTCAGAGTTATTTCCCCATGGCTCTGCAGCAGTTTCTTCCCCACCGTTAAGTCCTGTAGGTAAATACAAACCCAGGCCTGGACTACCTATGGTCTTACTAGAGCCTCATTCCTCCCCTGCCCTTGCTATTAATGCTGAGGCAGGAATGAAGCAAACGAGGCAGAACTGGAGTTCTGTGGGTGGCCTCCTGGCTGTAGGAAAAATTAAATCAAAGCTCAAGGAGTAGATATCCCTGGGGAAGAGGGTTGGTGCTTACAAGCTTTCTCTGCAGATGCTTGAAAAACTGCCAGAGCACGATGCACAGCACGCAGTCCAAGATCAACGGGCTTTGGCTGGAGTATAGACCTGGAGAGGTATGACAAGAAGAAAATAACATTTGGGGTACATTTGATTCATGGAAGGTGCAGTATAAGTCAGATCCTGATTAACCCGATTGGAATTCTTCTGTGCAATGATTTAACAGGATACTGATGTGCCGATAGCATTTGCACTCAGCTTAGTTAATGTTGGTACATCACACTCCTGTCCTACAAAAATACGCTGGCTTTCACAGATAGCAATCTGAGGGCATCGAGGGTCTGCTGGGATGGATGGCTTCTTCTTCTGAGGAACGTAGCTACTATTTTGATCAGTGCAGTGTAAAAAACCTGAAGGGAATTTAAATTAGATTTAAATTATTTCTTCAATTTTGCCGTCCTTATGTATATTGGGAAGAAAGAGAGCAAGCAAATAATGAACAATATTGCAATTATACCTTCAGAGCGTTTGGCTTATGTAGGGCAACTGGGCCAGCAGATGGTGAATGCAATTTGATGTACAAAAGTATGAAATAACTGATCTGGACAGAAGGATTAAAGTGGTGTGTGTGTATAAATTGCACATGGATCACAAAAAGTATATTGGGCTATTATGGGAAATCACTGAAGCCTGAGCACAGATGCTGCAAAAGACAAGAAATCAAACTGCACTGGCACAGTAACAGAAACAAAGACAAAAGGTGAGAGTGCTATTGTTTTAGTCTTTTGTGCATGGTGCACGCTTTGATCCGCTGGAAGAAGAGAGCTGCCTTGGGGCAAGGCACCGAGGGATCTAGTTGGGAGCAGAAAATTCACAGAGACTGGGCTAACTGACAGAGTAAGCTACCAGAAGACGTGATTATAGAAAAACATCTTTAAGGAAAGGCTCCATCAGGGTGTTGCATTTCTTATACTAGCCCTCAACAAGACAGAGCATCTTATTAGTGTTGGCAAAGTGGGCCTGGGTGGGGAAAAAAAGACCAGGCTCGCTCTTCCAAAGCACAATGCAAGCACAGAATATGTAAAATGAGGACATGCACTTGAGAGTACTTAATGGGAAGCACCAAGTTTTTAGTTGGTAATAGCCACTTAATCAAATAGGCCTTATATAATGTCCTTCTAATCCTAGCTCATCAGCTGAAGTTATGCATCACTGGGGTACTCCCAGGACAGAACTATAGTTTAGCTGGTAAAGAAGACTAAACGATACCAGGAAATTTGGGTGATGCTTCAGGTTGTGTTGCTCACTCCCTAAGGGGATGTGTGCACTGGTGGGGATCCCTGGGGACATCGTGGCTGAGCTGGCTCCCAACATGGGCTGGGGGATGGCAGACACCAATGTGCCTGCATTGCTTTGGGAGCCTCCCTCTGTCTCTGCACTGCTCCATGTGGTGCTGTGCATCCCAACCCAGAAATGTTTGTGTTTCCTGCTGAGCTTTTCTAACAAATGAGTGGTGCCATGGAGTCTCTGCTGATCTGAACTTATGTCTTACTGCCTTCATGCTTGGGGAAGATTATAATGTATGGCTAACATAGACCAGCAGGACATCACTGTTTTCCTTATTTCCTAGCTGGCTAAGGTACTTTTGGCTGGACATTTGGTGGGTGGAGAATTGCTTCAGTTCATTTCCCATCCGTAACTGAGTGAATCAACTCATTTAGGCAGAGCTCTGATTAACAGACCTGATGTAGAGGCATGAGGAAGTTCTTACTTGCTTTTCTGTCCACCCACAGTCACACAGTCCAAAATCAAATTAAAACTTCACCCTAGAAATGTGTCCTTTTGTGCGATGCGCTTAATTCCTGCAAAGAACCCCAGAGTGCTGAGGAGTCAGAATGGCACAGCCTTAAGGGCTGAAGAGCAGTAAAAACCTGACTTTTGGATTTAATGTCTGGAATAGAAAATAAGAGTACTGGAGAAAATCAGTTTAGGGGAAGTAAAAATGGATATTAAAAAAAAAAAAAAATAGTTTTCTCCAGCTTTGGATTATTTACCTTTATAAACTTTTCTCCCTTTTAAAAAATCAGTTCTAGGTCAATATTTTCAGTAAAAATTCCTGTCTCAGCATGAAGAGGCAAATCCTTTCAGCTTGAAAACCTACTCCTGCAAATGCCATGCCAGAAATGAGATATTTCGTTTGAAAAATGTGTACGTGGAAGTTAGGACATAAGAATCTGCTCCCCTCACTTTTTCTGTCCTTCATTGTTAGCCTAAGTCAGCTTGAATGCATAGTCTCAGTCTGTCTGAATCACTATTAGGGGGAAATGCTCTTGCTGAAAATACTTCAGCTGGATCCTTTTCTAGAGCCACCAAATCCTTAGATACCAGTTCTGTTTTGTCTTCTTTTTTATTCCCTTCTTTGGAAATCTGGGGGCTGACAGATGGAAATGAGAAATATGCTAACTTGTTTGACTGTTTCTTGCTCTTTCTCTGCTCCTGTGGATGATCTCCACTGCCTCAAATCCCCAAACCTGCCTACATCTACAAAGGAGGTGTCAAGCTGGAAGACAGGCCAGTGATACATAAGCCAGGAGCATGGGTAAATTTGTAGTAATTAAGGTGGAGACCTGAAACAAAAGCAACCCTTAAGGGATAGGTTAGCATTAGTTAGCTTTAAAAGAAATTACAGGAGTGTGCTCAGACCTTATTAGTGGATATTCCCTGGGTAGAGAATACATAGGACATCTTAAGAGTTAAGCTGAAAAAGAAAAGCTTCAGCAAGGGTTGCTTGGCTCATACGAAGGCCAAAAAGGATTTCATTTAAATTTAATTTAGCGGGAGTTTTCTGGCTAAGAGATGTGACCTGCTCTCTTTGCAACTTTGCTCTTAGAGCAGAATTCGCCAACATGCCACCTCTCCAGCTCTGGCAGTAGGCAGAAAGGACAGGCTGAGTACAACAAACTGCCTGCACCAGCAAAGAAAACCCATAGCATGGGTGCCAAAGCAGGTACCAGAAAGAAATTGGACCCCAAATACATGACATGTGAAACAAGGCAGCAAGGAAAGTCCGTTGTCCCCATCTCCACCAGACCCCACCTTTAGCAGAGAAAAATTGCTGATAATTAAGTGTTATATTTGGCATGTGGTGTCTTTTGGCTTCCTTAAATTCTATTCCTTCTCCCTGAATTTGTGAGACAAAATGCGGTGTGGCCCAGCAAAGTTTTCGATGCCGTGCCTCCATCCTATGATGGAGCTCCTCATGGAGATGCCAACACAGGCCTAGTGGTGGCAGAGCCGTGGTGACGTCTGGTGACACCTGCAGCACCTGAGCAAACAGGCTGGCTCTCCCAAGACCTAACAGCTCGCTAATACTGCTTCCTGAGCTGCACGTACTGGCTGGGCACGGATTAAGCCTCTCTGCATTGCACAGTGTGACCTCTTCTTTAGTCATCCTCATTTGCCAGAATTTGTCCCTGCTGTGAGCCAGGCCCCTTGTGCAGCCCAGTCCCAGAGAAAAGCCTCGGTGCTGGGGCTGCACGAGTAAGTAACAAAGCGTGATTGCCCCCAACATGAAAAAAGAGAGAAAGTGAATTTTGTAGTTATAATAAATGCATTCAGGCCTGGAGTGGGGGCTGACAGCAATTCTGCTCTCTCAAGTGGCTAAGCTGGCCTGGAGCTCCTCACTGCAATCCATGGTGCCTCCAGCACTGCTCTCCATCTGACGCTTCACCCAGACAGAGCTTTCCTCTGCCCCGATCCCCTCCCCAAGCAGCACAGGCATGCTGGCTGCGGTAGTGCTTTCTGATATTGAGAACAAGGGGCATTTCTGAAGCCTTTTACATCTCTGTAGCATCTCGCAGATACTAAGTAATGTTAACTCTCTGGCAAGTCGACGCTGCTTGCCATCAATTCCTTTCTGTTCGTTTTAGTGCAAAAGGTTGAAAGGAAAAGATGCTGGCACAGTGCTTTCGCTGGCAGAAAGCCAAATCAAGTGTGGAAGACCCCCATCGGTTATAATTAGAGATATAGATCATCTTCTCTCACACTGTCAGTACAAGAACCGTATTTAGTATTTAAAGGCATGGGGCCACAGTTCCTTATGACATTTTTCTTGTTCTCCACAGATACCGTCTTGCAAAATCAGATGGTTAAACAAATGTAATTAAGCAAATTTCTTTTGATTATTGGTCACTCTTTGTAACTTGAATTTAAATAACTGTACTACACAAAACACTAGTTTTGTGAGTTTTGTTTTCTTTGTTGTCAAATGCAAAAATCATTTTTGCCTGTATCCAGTATCAAAAAAATGAAGTCTGCATAATCCCATACCCTGATCACACTCCCTGACGTCAACCCAGATAAAGCATCACTGCATCCAGAAGAAACAAACTGTTGTCAGGTCTGTCACCTTTAGGAAAAATATCATCCTTTTTTCTTGCTCCTGGCTTATCTCCGAAGTACTTCTCACTTGAGTGACTCCAGTTTTGATGATTAATCAACCTGTTTTCAGGCACCTAAAAAATACCTTTCTCAAGCAGAAAAGGACCTGGATATTAATTCTGGCAGCATCGTGCTCGTATACAGACCCATCACTGCTGTTTGTTAATCATGGTGGTGTGCCTAGAGGTTGGGGTTTGTAGTGTTTGGGGAAGTCTGAACTCCGGTTGGATCCATCCATCTATTGTCTCTCTTTTGAGCACATTGTCTAGTGATCTAATAACGACCACGGTTCAGCCTTTGCCTCAGCTGAAAATTGGATTCAGATGAAAACTGACTTCAGGTGAAAGCTGGCAGAATTTGACCTCCATGCCTGGTAGTTTGTGGAGAAGGTTAGGGGCAGACATGAAGACACGGGATAATCTCCTGAACCTCAAGAAGCCCAGCAAACAGCAGTTAAAAAAATGACAGCAAACAAATGCTATGCTCAGTGCAATCATTATAAATGTATCCGTAGGGCTTATCTCAGGGAAAACCCACCTACTTGGCTGGATGTCCCTGCCCTTCTCCTTTTGCCCTTCACTATTTTGCAGCCACAACCAGCAACGATTCTCCCCTTTCCTCAGGCTGAATTCAATTTCCCACCACAACGGCAGCTGGCACCACCTCAGCAGACACAGAGACATTTTGGGCACTGCCAAGCCCATTCACATTGCCAGAGGAAGGATTATTATCTGCTGAATCAATGAGACCTGTGTCAAACTCAACTGTCTTTCCAATACCCTGAGCACTTTACTGCTGCATATGTCTGAGGAAATGGGAACTATTTAGTGATAAATACTGAGGTGCGATCTATATCCCATTGCTGCAGGTGTTGTATGCTCTAGGTTGTTTCCATGTACATGGAAACGTGAAATAGATGCAATAGGTATTTGTACTTCTCGAGGCACGCATTTTGAGCTATGAAAGTTCAGAAAAAGACCTCCCTGTCTGGAAATGAAGTAACAGTCACAAAGGTTAAAAAATCTTGAGTGGCAAAGTTTGGGCCCTAGTTATAAAACAACTGCAGTGTCAGAACTGCGTGTGGAAATTTTTCGGGTCATCCCAGCAAAGAGGACTTTGTGTAAGCTCCCTTTCCAGTAACACTTTACTCAAACCCCTGCACAAACAAATACACAAATGCTGGCAGATGCCCCCCTGCATAGAGAGAGCTGGCCACATGGCAGGCACTATGTGTGAGAAATATACTTTGTCCCACACTGCTTGAAATCCCAAAGATTTCCAGAGAAGTGCAAACATTGCACTGTAGGTTGGCCACTTCCACCCCTTGCAGTAATCTGAGTTCTCCCTCTAACTTCTGCCAGCATTTTTAAGCAGGGCTGGGGCAGTCCCTATCTATAAATACTCCTCTTCCACACCAATATTTGAAATTCCAGCTGATCAAATTCTGTCTGCTACACCGCTCTTTTATTTATTACACATTAATGCTTTGTGATACCCATCCCATTTCTCTTCCCTCTTGTCACTGCTAGGTGAGTCTCGCTAGGACATGCTCAGGCTCTGGAGGTTTAAAAAACGTGTGTTTTTCCCAAACCAAGAGCCGTGTAGCTCTCAGCCTGTGGTGTTTCCAGGATGTGAAATAACTCAGTCAGCAGGACAACATGTCAGTCACTAGCACAAGCCAAAAATAGCCCATGCACAGCCAAAGTCAAAGGGCTAATATGGTGCACTTAGAGCAGATGTTTAAAAGCTTGTGCACGAGCTATACGCTTATTAGACAGCCTGGATCAACTGCAAAAGGCCTTCGGGAAGTATTAAAGCTCTTGGCTAGGACACTCTCGTCTCTGTTGGAGGCACTGGAGATTAGTCATTCTTAATAGTTAAAAAAAAAAAAAAAAAAAAAAAGCGCTAACCTGGGCTGAAGTCTTGCTCAGAGGTCTCCTGGCCCTGACGTCATTCTCGTTTTGCGCCAAGTGTTCATTAAATGCACCAGGAGTTTGGTCTCAGGAAGAACTATCCAGGGATATTTATGGCTCGGGAGAGTGTTGTCTTAGGGAGAATGGGGCAGAAGCAACTGCTTTAGAAATGGGGAAAGTTGGTAACTATGAAAGGACAAGAGATATTTTACAACAACAAAATAAATATTATATTATTTATATAGGTTTGTATATACATATATATAAATATATTAACAAACACAATACGTTAGTAACACAATATATTAAATAGTATCTGAGGAATAGTGGCAGGACTCAGCCAGCCCAGTGGCACTGTGAGCTTCATTTTGCTTTTGGACCAATGTTTGCTGAAGCACCAGATCCTGGTAAGTTTTACTTCAGGCACTATTCAAGATTTTGCCATTTTTTCCCACCCAGTATCTCAAAAAAGCTCCATGATGAGCAAACTATTTCCTGCCCACCTTTATTGTTTCTGCTGTAACTTTACTCTTGTACATTTCCTAGTTATAACTCAAGTCTTTTTAACAGAAGTGAGCCACTTCTAATATTTTCTCTGCTCTTGGTGGAAGCCAGCTGAGGAAAACCCCCTAAAAGTGGTCCTTAATCAGAGTCCTGTGAAAAACAAGGATCGTTGTTGTTGTTTTTATGATAAAAAACACTGTGGTATTAAAAAATTAATCCAAATATGTGATTTTTTTTTTTCCCCTGACCTTTCTGGCATGGCTGTGTAAGAGCTCTACCAAGGGCAGAGGCAGAAGTTGCTGAAGGCAGTGTATTGTGGAACAATTTTCTAACAGAATAGGGCAGAAACTGAGAAATGAGCACTGGCTCAGCTGAAAAGCTCAGGTTAAGTGCTAGAACAAAAGCCCATTGAAGAATTAATTTGTAGATCTTGCAAAGAGTAAGGGAATGAAATCTCGCTAAATGAGTTATTCATATTTTTCCTTAGCAGGAGTAAGCATGAGCTACTGAATGGTAGCACAATGATGCACTGATCTACCTGCAGTGCATTAACTGGTTCATTTATTCTGAAACAAGGTTGTGGGTAACAAGGAGCTTCATTAAATGCTGATCTCAAAAAAAAAAAAAAAAAAAAAAAAAAAAAAAAAAAGGTGGCTTTGTCCCACCTTTACCTTTTTCAGACCCTCCTGGGGGTACTGAAGCTTACTGGAGCTGGGAAGCATGTCTTAGGAAACCTGGTGGTGTGGGCAGGCCAGGTGGTCCATCTGCTGGGGGTGCGGATTCCTGAAGCTGCCGGTGCATTTTGCTCCTCGCAGCACATTGGATCTGGTTCCCTGTCATCAGCTGAGCTACCTACATTGTTCTGATTGGATTTGGCACCTGGAAAAAGCTTTCTTTCAAGAGTGAGAGAGCAGCAGTACTGTGTAGTGCAGCTGGCATCATCCTAGGAGTGAGAAAGAGGGCTGGCAGAAAACAAAAGTTTGACCTATATAGAAAGATCCATCTGTTTATGGGAATGTTTCTTAGAGTTAGCTTCTACACCCACTTTACCTGTTGGTGTTGTTCTGACAGCTTAACAGAAATTGTCTGGTTTTGCCAGAAAGGGTCTTTTTTTTTCCCTGCTGCAACCTTTCTCCCAAGATTACTGCCTGAAGCGTTGTGCTGGGGAAGGCTGAGCCCTCAGACCTACCATCCTCGTATGGTTTTCAGCAGCATACTGAGTTCCCTTAAGGCTGTTCTGCTCTTTTTTTTTTTTTTTTCCTTTTTTTTTTTTTTTTTTCCCCTGTCAGCTGCCTGCATTTGACATGAACTGTTGTATTAATAAATAGACCTTTCCCCACACCAATCAGGCAAGCATATGGAATATGGAGCAATAAATGACAAAGCAGCCCCACATCTTTCATACCGTCGTTGGCCTTCATGTCTTGCAGGAGAGAATTTCCTCCATCTGGTTTCACCATGGCTGAATGATCTTCAGTATTAAATGCAGGGCAAAAGTGAAAGATCACAACACCAGAATCCTCCGCACGTAACATTACAAATGACTCTCCTGCAAATGGAATGAAATGTCAGAAGATGATATCAAATAAATGAAGATATCACCACAACTACTCATGTGGAGCATAACGTCTCAGACCTTCTCTCTATTATTTCAAAGGCACTCACATTTCAAAAGAGTGGTTTTTTTTCTCCTCATAACAGAGAAAACTGATGCTGTAGAATTGAAAACACAATTGTGGTGCATGCTGTGTGAGAAGCAGCCACTTGCTGCCTTGGAAACCTTGAAAAGACTTTGTCTCTGATTCTAGTTTCTCTTTCTCTCACCCTCTAATTATGTAAGCCCCACTCATTTAGATTTGGATTCAGCATGCTTTTCTTCCTGGTATCCATTACACCATTAGTCGGTTGCAATGTCAGAATGACCTGGTGGGAGGGTGAAAACCATCACGGGCTGATTGAGGAAGCAGGGTGTTGTTCCTGGATGAGCCTTCCTGTAAGTGGGATACAATGGAAGAGATTCTCTGCGTCAATTGTGGTGCCAGTGTGATGGCAACAGCCACACCGCCTGCTCAGCCATCGGGGTAGCTGAGCTGGTAATTTAGATGTAATTGGGCACCACTGAGTCTATTTAATGGGGCGCCTGATAAATAGCTCTCCTGCCTAATTGGTGCAGTTACCATAGAAGGGACTGGCCCAGAGTGTGGAGCAATACAGGCACCTTACTCCCACTGAAATCAATTATGCTGAAATCAATGAGAGTTAAACAGCTGAATAGCTTTAAAAATCTGGCCCTCGGTGCACCCCAGAGCTATAATTTATCAAAACACCAAATAAATGGCATGCCTAGTTGATTTCAATGGGTGTGATAGGTTTATGGGAGTTATTACTGGAAAGCCCTCAGCTTTTAATAGATATTCCCTGTTATTTCTCCAGAATCTAAGTCTGTTGATGTGCAAGTGCAATGAAAATGATTCTGCTTCAGGAAGGCTATCAGGGTGGAGTACAGCATATCTTGATTTTGGCCATGATGCGGGAGGGGATACTGGATTAGACAGGCCTCTACTCTCATCCCATGTAGTTCTTAGCAGGGCGATTGCTTTGAGACAAAATTCCGAGGTCCTTGTTGCATCAAAGCTCACCTGAACATCACTGGGCACAAAACCAGCAGTGACAGTAAGGATGGAGCCTTTTTTGTACACTGCAGTGTTGTAAAATCATCTGCACACAAAAATGGGAAACTACCGTGAGAGCTTTGGTTTTCCAAAGAAAAAGATTATCCAATTAGGGTGAACTGGTGCTTGCTGGTATGACCTTATTGCTCTGTTGCAGCTGCTAAGCAGAGTGAATTATCTTTTTATAACTGTTGTACGGTGCTTCAATGCTTTGCATGTTATTGTAGGTCTCGTTGGCACCAGATACAAAACCATGCTTCAGTCCCTGTGTCCCTGAGAGCCAGAGTCACATCAGGGCTGGTACTGACCAGGCATTTGCTTCTGCAGGGGTCGGTGTTTAAAAGTGCCCTGTAGTTAATGGTGTACTAGTGAATGACTGATTTATGTCCCACAGTAGGAATATGTTGTTGTTCATTTTGGTAGTTCAATCACAACACATTTAGGTCAAACTTTCTACCTACTCTTCTATTTCCTCATGCCCGTTGATCCTTTGACTTCAGAGTCTTTGTAGAGGTGTGAGTTGAAAAGAAATCAGAAATTCTTTTTCTTGATGTGAAGGTTGAGGTAGCAGTATGCTGGATGCCCTCAGAGAATAAATGGCCAAACTCTGCCTTGCTGCAATGTCCCTAGGAATCCCAGCACCGTCAGGATCACAGCAGGGTCATTTGCAGGCTCTGATGGATTAAATGAATTTGCTCATTTACCAGAACATTTTCATGATGCCTCATAACCTGCTAAACCAGATGTCAAGTATCAGTCTTTTAGAGAGTGACAAATAATCTCAGTGCTGAGATGACTTCATGTTGCTAATTGGGCTGCTGATGTGGTGTCAAAGACATGAGGTTCTGGCACCCGTACTTGATGACAATATGAAAACTCCGTGGTGATCTACATACTGGCTCAGTGACTGACTTTATTCTTTCCTGCTCAGAATAGCAGTATTTCCTCACCCCTCCAGTGAATGACATGTTTCTCACATTTTTGTGGCGCAGCTTGGTCAAAAGGCTTGAAGGTGTGAAAGAAAAGTAGCAACAAAAAGTTGCATCACTCCTTCCCAACATAACTCATGCTGGCACTGTTTATATTGTCCTTGTTAAACACACCAGCGTGCTCTTGAGTTTGCTGTGCTGAGTGGCAAAATCTGCTCGCAGCTGTGCTGCCAAGGGTAAGCCAGGCTTTTTCTCTGCCTATGATACCCAAATGTCTTCACTTAGCACCAGTTGGTTTGCCCCAGCCTTGAGCCAAGCAGCAGGCACTAAAGAGGAAGTGGAAACCTGCTCAAATGTGAGCTTAAGCCCTAGCTGCAACAACAGCATGGATGTCTTACCATCCCCAAAATCCTGCACTGCACTGAAGGCAGCTAAAATGCAAGTAGGCTTTAGTACCGGAACACTTCATTCCATGTCAGCAGAGATACAAGGCCTTGGGAAAAGCCGTGAGATGCCTCTTAGTCCTTTGGTGTATTTGGAAATAGGACGTTGAGTTCCTGCTTAAGATCTACCACTGAAACCCCCAGTTTGGTGCAACTGATATATAGCTGCCTCCAAGAGCTAAGCTCATGGTTCAGATAGATTTGCTTTCTCAAGGATGCCTGGAAGGGGCACATTTGCAATGACAGCTGTGTATGTTTAGTTGTGCATGCTTTTCTTTCTTTCCTTCTCCATCATAACTTTCTTAAGGTTTCCTTAAGGCAGCAGGCATGCTCTTCAGTACGGTCTGATCTGCTATTCCATGAGCTAATCTATGCCACGTGGATCCAGTGGCAGCAACGAAGCAGTATCCATCAATATCTTGCCTATTTATGATGTAACACATCCACAAAATTCCTACAAGTCCTCCCCAACTCTACTCGCAACAGGCCCCAAGCATTGCTTTCACTCCCTTTTTGCCTTGCTTCTGAAGTGATATGTTTCTGTCACTGGGAAACATTTTTGTGAATTTCTGTATTTCTTAGAATGACCTTGCTGGCATTTTGACCACAGTATGTGAGAGACCTGAAATGCTTGCAACCTAGCAAATATGAATTTAATAAATATGTAAATCAGTCTATGTTTATTTATAGCCTGGCAGAACTCAAAAGTCCAGATTCTAGCCAAAAACACTCTGCTATCTATCATTTCAAGTGGCCTAACACCTCTGTATCTCAAACACCAGGAGATCAACACTGATAAAAAGAATATTTAAAAAAAAAACAGCACCACCACCAAAAAGACAATTAAATTACCTATCATTTCCTCCTGTGTAGGTACTGAGTACAAGCTATGACTTACATAACTCACAGAAACTCAATTTTCAGAGGTACCATTGCCCTGTGGAAATCAGCAGGAGCTCAGCATATTGCTCAGCTTTTCTTCGTATTATTTCTTAAACACTAAATAAATATTAAAAAAACCTATATAGTCGTGGGTAGAGACTCTGTGTTTTTGCAACGTTCAAATGTCATTCAGATTTTCTACCTCTGCCAACATGAAGTTTTTTTCCCAGTCAAAACGTAAAAGCTGAAATTTTGAGGAAGCTCCTCTCCAACAATGTGCTATGGGTTTGGCACAGTCAAGAAGTTTAAGGGCATATGCATATTGTCTTGATTTAATTTATAGCATGACCTAATTTTATCAAACTAATTATGGACTCTGTGATGGTTTACATTTTCCCTTACTTAATTTAAGATTAAATCACCAGGTAACTGATTTATGCTGGAATAAGAAAACACAATTTTAAAGTAGCAAAAGCAACTTGACGTGATAGCAAAGAGCACTTCAACTTATAACTGGCTTAGTTACAGTAGGAAATTTGTGCGTAGACTAATCTTAGGAAGTTTAAAGGCCATTCCTTTCTGGAAACCATTCACCAGTGATGAAGGAAGAAAGTTGCCCTCCTCTCATGTTCTGAATGTTCTTATGAGGTGTTAATGAAGCATTTCATCCTTTAATGGGACCACTGGGATTGCAGTTGTCTATATTTTACTTTAATTGTTGTTCATTTTCCAGGGATCAATACTTAGTTCCTAGAAAAGTTGCAAAAAATTCCAGTAATGTAAGGCAGAGAATTACTATGTACCTCGACAATTAATATATAGGTAATGAAACCAACTCCACAGTGCGAGCCAATTTAAAATTCTCTACAACATTGATCTTCCTTTCCAGATGCAGAGGGGGGAAATAATCATGTTGTGTAGCATAAACCGTCAAGATAGAGCAGAGCCCCGGCAGCTTATCACATATATGCTTTGGACTCAGTCAGTCATTTAACAGCACTGCTTCAGTGGTGCTTTGGGTGAGATAAAAGAGCCAGCACACGGGGTGGAGAGGCCACAAGTATCGCAGAAATTGATGCCAGGGTTTGTTGCCACCAACACTGCTTGATGCTCTCAAGAAGAGAGCTTGCATTTAATATAAGCAGCAAAGACTTTTCTGTCATCAGTTTGATGTCCAGTTGCCACTACTTGAGAGCTTGGCATGAACAAAGGCTGCAGGATTTAAGCACTTTAGAGTGCACTTGCTACACATTTTTAAAATGCTTCTATATCTTCTGAGCTGTGGTAGTCTGGTTTTTTTTGGCTGGATATCTTTAAGTACAAGAGGCTGCTACAGGATATTTTTACTTGTATCAGGAATGACTGGGACTGCATTTGAGCAGAAAACAGACTGCTGGGGGAAAAGCCATGATTTCCATGTGTATGATTGTTATTTCTGCTCCCAGACCAGGTCCATCACTATCATCTGGCTCTGTGAACTGTACAGTTTTGTATGGAAAGCATGCTTTTCCTTTTCTACCTCAAACCATCCAGAGGAGGAGATGATCTTAGTTGCTGTGTAAAGCGTAGTAGTGCGGGCTGGAAATTTTCAGATGGATTTTTTTTTTCCCCATCAAAAATTTGCGAATTCAGTGAAAAAGAGACTCCCCCATTTGCTGGAATTCCTGTGCAGATCCACCAGGTCTCTGAAGCAACCTTCCTTACCACGTTTAAACCCTGCCTGGTTTTCTGCTGGGCTGGCACCTCAGGAGGCCTTCTGGCAGCCCTGGTAATGCTTTGCTTGGCAGCTGCTCTATTTTAGAACAGTTTTTATTAAAAATTATGGCACGCACCCCAGAATGAGAATTTCATCTTATAAAGTATGGAACTGCACTGATGTGGTGGCTGTGTTTCCATAACTTCCACAGTGTGGTTGCTAAATGTCTTTGTAAAGATTCTCCCCAAATCACTGGGAGATTTCAGTCAGACATGATTTTCATGCATCAGTTGTTGTTAACAATAATTGTTTGATATAACTGAGACTATGCTAGATACTGCTCCACATACACAAAACAGAAGCACTTGTAAGGTGTGAAATGAAGCTATAGAGCGTATTGAGTGTTCCTGCAAAACTGAGCTTGGCGACAAGCTGTCATTCAGAAGAGAGGTCAGAGAGAGCCTCAACTGTTTGCCTGGACCAAAGCAGGCGTGCTGAATGGAAGGGCAGATCTGTGATCATGAAGGCACGTCGGTTTCAGTGGAGTCCCAGGTATAAAAGCCAGAAGGGAGAAGGCCTAAGACAAGGTCGGTAAGATCCCATTCCAGCCTTCTCCCCACAAGGCAGGAGTGCCACCCCGGCCAATACTTTGCATCGTTTCTCCTCTCTATTGCTCCCAGCCAAGTAAGCTCTGCTCCTGCTTTTTCACAGTCCATATGCAGTGCAGCATCTCTTGCAGGCCAGAAACGGTTTCTCATTGTTGCTTGTGAAAATCAGATGATTTGTGCCCCATTGTAATGGAAATAGCGAAGCGCTCAGTGCTCCTATAGCCATGCGAGCCTGAGAGGAGAGCTGGCAACTTCCCCTGACATTGCCAAAAAGCTCGCTGTATTTCCTCTGCTAAGTGATGCTGTGGACAGAAGCCCCAAGACCGTTCTCCCTGTCAGTTCCAGAGACAGGCATTTCAGGGAGATGCAATTAATCTCTTGTGATTACTTTTTCTTTTTTTTCCTAACAACTAATTGCAAAGTAATCAGGCTGAGGGGAGGGAGAGCAGGGTGGCAGCACAGGTGGCTGTGACGAAGGGGACTGTCAGCCCCAACGCCTGGCAGAGTTAAGCTGGTGCTACATCACCTGTGAGTTTCAGTTACCAGAGCACTATATTTTGATACACGGTAATTATGCTTCCACCTCACTTTTTGTCCCTTTCATTTGTTGCTGCCATTGAATTTCAGGCATTATGTGTCACGGTAGAGAAAGACTTGAGAAATCCATTAAAAGCTTCCACAAAGAGAGCAATTTTTCAGACAAATGCACAAAGAAGGAACCGGTCCCCTCCAATGATTAATACCAGTACCTATTCATCAAGCCAGGTGCCAGGCTCTGTGGTAGGAGAGGAGCATTAAGGGCTGTGATGAGTAAGGCCTTCTAGGCCTGAGCCTAGAAACTAAACACATCAGCAAACGCACAGGCAGCAGCTAGCAGAAATACAACATTACCTTTAGTCCCTGTATTATTAAAACCCTATTTTCACTAGCAGGCTGCAGTTGCCAACCCATCATCAATCTGCCCACGGAGCCAGTTCTGTAAGCACCGCTGGGTCAGCTCTGACCCTTTGGGTTGTTGATATCTCACCCTCAGGGAGATTCACGTCTCTGTATCTGCGTGGGAGTTTTGACTGAGAGCATCTGAGGTCTTTAGTCAGCCAGAAGTGTAACCAAGCTACGATCACACCCAGCTATAGATCAGGTACCGGTGGTGAACAGTTAATCCACTGGTTGATGTGCATTAGAGAGATCAGGAGGTCGTTGGCTGTGGTTTTCATGGGGAGCTGAGTGGCACTAGTTTGCTGCTTCGCATGCCATCAGCAGCATGGTGACCCCCCAGTGTTCAAGCAGAAATCCCCCTCCCTAAAATGTCACTTCTCA
Organism: Aythya fuligula; assembly: GCF_009819795.1. Lineage (NCBI taxonomy): Eukaryota > Metazoa > Chordata > Aves > Anseriformes > Anatidae > Aythya > Aythya fuligula. The sequence goes on along the minus strand of NC_045569.1, from coordinate 15,213,475 downwards.
TCTCCTTCTACCAAACTTAATTTTACACTGCATGAAGTGATGCCCCAGGTTTCCAACACAGAGAGCTCCTGTTAGGTCAGAGCTCTGTATGTTTTATCACGGGAGCTGGAGAATAAACTTTTTGACTGTGGCTAGGGTGAGTGATCTAGTGTTCTCAGATATTCTTTGAGTACGTGTGCTGTGGGGTTTTCCTCCTCACAGCCTCCTTCCCAGAGAAGGGAGCCGTGGGGAATGAAACAGCTTTGGCATCCTGCCAGCCTCTGCTCCTGAGCCTCCCGCTCTGATCCCACATAAGCCAAATTCCCTTGAAGTTGCACTTGGGTAATTCCATTGAAATCAATACAATTTTTACAGTGCGATCAAGAAGAAAACTTGTAATACAAGTTTTTTTTTTTTTTTTTTTTTTTTTTAAGATATATTTACTTTATTGTCTCTCTCTTTTTTTCTTCTGGCTAAAGACACATTTAGAGCATTCTCCTTCCTTCTTGCTCTCTTGTGTGTACTCTTTTTGAAAAATTCCATTCTTGGAAATATCTAAAAAAAAAGGCAAAAAGAGATTAGTTGAGTGACTTTTTTTTTTCTTTTGCTTTCCCTAAGAGCTCTCCCCTGCTGAAGGGCCTGCAACAAGTGAAGAGAGAATGTAGTAATCTGATTCTGCCTTCAGACACATGTAATTCTAAGGTGAAGGCACGGGTGCCCTTAAGATGCCAACCTCAAAGTGAATGCCATTTCTATCAGAGTAACAAAGGGAATATTAACCATTCCCTAGTGATGGAAACCTAAGCTACAGAGAAATGAAACAATACTCCCCTAGTTACACACACACAGCCGCAGAGCATTTTGACCACCAAGCCATGGATTAGCTCGTTGACCACTGGCAAATCCTTCCTTTCGGTTAGTCTGCTGCTAATAGGAGTAAGCCATAATGCTGGTTTCCATCCAGAAGCCTCTGGTGAGCCAGTGTTAATCTTGAGCTAAACTGATGTATTTGATCTCTCATTGCAAAGATGTGTTTTGGCATTATGTAGACATAAAATATCTCACCAGCATCTATTCTCATGAATGAGAGAATCCACTAATGGAAACTCCATCTCAGTCCGGAGAGACAGAAAATAATCCAGCTGTGGATCAGTCTCCCTAATTCCCAGAACAATCTCATGCTGTATTTTCTGCCAGATGAAGATACCTTGTGCAGAAAGGATGTCCACGTTACAGCCCAGCATGGGCCAGCGCCCCCCAGTAGTTTCTGTTTTGTTGATTTAGACATCGGCAGCATCATAAATGACAGCAGCAGGAAATTCAGCTAGCTCTTGTAATCTAAATTCTCATACAGGACCCTGCATGTGTTTGCTGAAGCCCATAACATGGAAATCACACTTTTATCAGAGCCTAGGATAACTAAGCATGGTAGCACAAAAAAAAAAAAAAAAAAAAAAAAAGGTAGTTACTCGTGAAACAAAACACAAAGGATCAGGGGAGCAGGGGAGTTCTGCACCCCCACTACATTCCTGTAGTCTTTATATAATTTCTCTTTTTTATTGTTAATTTTATTTCAGAGTTTTACAGCTCTCTAAGTGCACAATATTGAACATATAATGGTTCATTTAATTTAGAATAAAATCTATAATCCACTGACATGTAACCAAGTCTCGGAACTAGCATCCTGCAGCAAGTCAATCTTTCCTTGCTGTCTGGTGTTTGAGAGCTACAAACCACAAGTAATCACCAGCCTTCTTGACTGTTATTCTTAATGGAAAAAGGAAGGACTTGGGAAGATACTGCTTTTAGGAAGAGCAAACTCCATCACTTTCCTTAAAATGTAGTGTAAGCGTCTTTCTCTCTCCCTACAATGTTGCTTTAGTGTCTTTCTTTTACTTCTCAAAATTAATCCGCCTCTAAAAAGCAAGATTTTTTTTTAAAGGAGCAGAGGGTGTTTTTCCATAGCCTGTCCTCAACTCAGCACTGTGTTTAATAGACAAAGTAAAATACAGAGTAGAAAGCTCATTTTTATCAAAGTTTATCCTCTCTTGACAGATTATAGTAGGGCATCTACTTTGCAGCTGAGCCACTCCAGGCTTTAACTTGAGACTTCTCTCCCTAAGAAAGTTTCAATTTCTCCATTGTTTTCTACCTGGTTCTTCCATGGACACAACTCTTCACAATACTCATTCTTCATCGGTGAAATTGTCTCAAGAAAACAGCATTAACAGGATGTTGAGATTCAACAGTCAAGTGCTCAACGCGTAAGATACACACTGAATTCAGTTTGTCTACCCAATTTTAATTCATATATATATGAATTTTGAATAAGGAAAAAAGCCACATTGTTCCCCCCTACAGGCTCTGATCTGAAGGGGGTCTTATGAGGAAAATCATTCGGCAGCTTCACTATAAATATCACCTCTAATTCTGCCTTTAAATAGAGTATCATTGTTCTCCAGATAAAATGCTACGATGTCTTTGTGAAGCATTAGATATGAGCTATCATTACTGCATAGACACAGAGTGTTATTAGTGTATCAGAGCATGTTTCTTGTTCTATCATCTGTAACCTTCTATTCGATATTTCACCGGATCTCCAGGGAGGGTCCCTTTTCAGGCTATGATTCAGACTCCACGCCAGCAGAGCACAGCTAACTGGGAGATGACAAATGTTTGCTGTTGGACCGCTGAAGATGGTTGTGATTCTGGATCCCAGCTGTCTTCTAGGATGACCAATATATTTTGGCTGAATGACATAATTAAATGCATGACTAAAATTCTCCTCACAGCCTCTGTTCTTTCCCCACGCAACCACAGATCTCTGAACTTTTCTTGCACTGTGCTGTTAAAAAGTTAGCTATTTTCTTCCCTTAGGAAGGATGAAGTTGACCAAGTGAACTTTTGCCTCTTTCAGAGATCACGAAGGGGATCTGTCCTTCAAAATATCGGTGGACATTTCCTAACAGGCAGGTATTTCCCTATGAGATCTTTGTATCATGCTTCCCACCACCCCTGTAAGCACTGGGGGTCTTCCTTGAATATCACTGGGTGAACTTCAGATAACAAAGCTGCTTGAGATGACCTTGTGAACAGTTTACAGGAAAAAAAAAAAAAGTTACCCATTAATTTATTTTGGTTAGAGTGGTTATACAAGCTTATGCACTTATTTTGCCTCACAGAATCTTTTCAAGCACCATTAGTTTTCATCTAATGGGAGGCACATTTCTACCTGGGCATTAAAACCCCTCCCAGCTGCACCAAAGCCTTCACAAACCATAACTGATCTCGCTTAGTGCTCTCTACCCATGTCCAACATTTCTGCTGATCGCCACCTCCTCACCCCCTTCCATTTCTCCTCCAGAGCATTACCTCTGTGGTGCTGCAGAGATGATGCTCTGGGACCAGCAGGTGCTGTAGGGTGATTGTAGTGGTGAGGCTTTGAGCTTCCCAGCATGACAGCCTGAAGGAGGCTCAGCTCAAAGTCCCCTGTGACCACACACCACGAGCACCCTGCAAACTTGCTCCCTTCCTGGTGATAAGCAAAAAGCCACAAGAGCTGAGCTTGGGTCCCCAGAGCTGCAGCCTTCCTTCTCCCTGTGAAAGTCACTGCCCAGTTCTTACCATCAGATGGACTTTGATGGCCTGGCACCTCCCTTGTAGCAAAGAAAAATGTGTAATATACAAAACCCCTACACCAGCATTTTGAGAATCTTTTCCAATAAAATAAATCAAATAAAAATAGAAGGAAATTTCCAAGTGATAAAATTGGCCCAGCCTGTCAGTGCTGCTGCACTAAAACAATCAGTCATACCTGGAAGCTAAGCTCCCATGAAAGGCAATAGCATCCTCACGTTGGTAATGATTTTTGTCATTGCAATATGTCTTTAAGGTACCTCCAGCCCAAGTACGGCTAGTTTAACATAATCTCTTCTGATAGCAAATAGGAAATTTAACTGTAGTCAAAAGGGCTTGACAGTGTTGCCTTCATTTTTGTACCATCCACACTGAGGAGCTAAGCAGAAAAACATCAAGAACAATGCATCAGCTGGCTTATATTGTCACAAAGGGTTCAAAAAAAAAAATTCCCACTACTACTTTCTGGTGCCTCCCTCATTAAATCCCACTACCCTGGAGCATGATTAGTGTACACACAGACAAGACAACATTCAGGATAACACAGTGAACTAGCAATAGCTACTCTTTGAGTAATTCCGAGTCATCCCTGATTATCTGGTGCATGATCAAGGAAGGAAACAAGCAAAGCCAAGCTGTTTTATGCTCCCGATGCAATATACTCTGCCAAATTTGGGCTACCGCGACTCCATTGTCCTCAGCACTGACTACAATGGCTCTACATCAAGGAAGAATTTGGATTAGTGTGTGCTGAGGAATTAGTGTCTGCCAAAATGAAACAAAGCAAACAGTGGGAAAGGCATTATTTGGATTCATTTGTGATGTGACGTTTTGTAAGTTCCCTTGGAAACAGTTTGGTGTTTGACATCTGATGCTTTCTAAATACATTGCTGTGTTTGTAGCATTTTTGAAGGAGAACCTGTAATCATCATGACCTCTTTAATGCACCACAATGAAAGCTGACTGTACCAATAAATCATAACTCATCTTATTCTATTCTCATTGATTTTGGTGGAATAAGGACTCAGCCCAAAGGAATAAGACCATGCGAATATTTGGTTAGTTTCCTATCACCTCTTTCTCAGTTCATTACTGCTTTGCTTTCTGCTCTGATGACTGGTCATGAAAGGCAATTTAGTAAATAAATCTGGTGAAGGAATTGTGTTCTCGTTATATGTGAGAAAACTGTTTGTGTTTCATCTGCAAAGAGATTAGTAGGGTGTTAAATCCTACAAAATATGTAAACAATATGATACTGGGTTTGTCCCCGATTGGTTGAGAATAATCCAAAAATTTTGACTTTCAGGAACAGGTATTTCTAGCTATGTTAAAATATACTTGCTGGGAAATTATACATGTATGTAGTGGTCCAGGGGCAGAGACCATGAAATGGCATAGCTTCTCCTCATTTTAACTTACCCTAGGCTCTCTTTAGACTGGCCTCGCAGTCCATGCCACACCTCCATAGTCTCAAGCACTTCATGGAGTTGGGGATAAAATATCAGGGTGCAATTGAAGAATTTGCTTGCAAAATGATTTTCACAGCAACAAGGCGCAAGATAGCTGGCTGAACAAAAAGCAATAGCTGCCACAATGAACTAACTTTGAACTAACTTTAATTTCCCCCACACTTTGCTTTTTCAGTTTACTTGACTTAGTACTCAGGCTCAGAAAGATGGATTATTGGAAAATAGGCTCTGGCAACCAATGAGGATGCTGAATGCATTTGATTAGGTTTCTGTTTAAGGGGGCACATTCTCTAGAAAATCAAGTCTCACTCCTAGTTCAAGACTGTAATACCAGCTTATCAGATGGGGGGATAAGGGGGACAGGTGACATTTTCATCAGCTGCTAGTGGTACAACAACCCCTGAATTTGAGGGAATAATTGCTCCAGCTAGCTTAGATTTGAAAATGGAGAAGATTTGACTCACGAGGTACCAGCAAAGGAAATTTTGGTTTTAATTGGGAAGCAGCAAGGAGAACACTGATGGTCCCGTGGCTGTTGGTGTGACCTCACTACCTGAATCAGGGTGACTTAGGACATTGGCATGAAGCTGCACCGACAGCACCAGTTGTGTGCAAACCTGCAGCTCCTGGTGGGGAAGGAGAGAGGAGGTAGCTGGGGCTTCTGTCCAGACGTTGCTTTGAAAATTTACCACCCAAGTGCTACCTTAAATCTATAATGCAGTAACGGTGTTGAACAAGGCAGGGACATTAAAGCACTGGCTTAAATCTTGGATTGCCCTAATGCTATTAAATAGGACGATCGCAAATCTAGCACTTGGTCTTGATTAATTATGTGAGAAGGATATGCTGGACTGACCAGCGCTGTCATAGGCAAATTGCTTATTAAAAAGGTTATGCTCTTTTCTTTCCCTTCCTAAATACCTCCTAAATGCTCCATCAGCTCCATTTGAATGGAAAGAGGGGACATCATTGAGGTCACCTGCAGGTGAGTATTCCCCCAGGACAACCTGCAGGCTTTCTTCTATTCCTGGCCACGACAGGGCAGCAGAAACTGCCTTCTCTACGGGAATTGCAAAGCAAAAGGCAATCCCTTTCCACCAAGCAATGCTTTATATTCTTAAGTTGCGCCTGTTTTATAAGGTGAGGAGCAGGTACCTACAGTGCTGGATTGTGCTGGAGAGGATGAGGGGTAAGGGATGCTTTGCTGAGCACTCCTAAACAGAGACTTTTGTTTTGTGTTTTGCTGGTGGCTCTCTAGTAGCAAATCCTTCTACTGTAAGATGGGAAGTGAAGGGTATCAAAGGCTGCAGAAACACAGGGCTTATCCACAACTGTTTCTGGCATCTCTGCCCTTAGAGATCTGGAAGGAGAAGGAAACCAGCCTCACATTCAATCCACACTGCTGGACAAACACATTTTTCTTTTCCTATTCTCATTCTGCCTCCCGTCCTCCCGTGAAGTTTGCCTGCAGAGAGGATGCCAATATTCTTAGATGCTGTTTTCACAAAATAGAGCAGAGCTGCTAAAATGTTTCAACTAGTTAGAAAAACATATTTTCCTGAGAAATGCAGTTAAGATTTGTTTGAAGCTTCTGAGAAGCTTAATGAACCATAGCAATGCCTGTAGCTTTTCCACATTTGAAAACTTTTGTTGCTAATTAACTTCATTAATAGTAGTTAGAGGCACATTGGCCAATATTTACTGAGAGCTGGCGTTACTGCAAAGTGCCAATGGACTTAGTGGCTAAGCTAATGGATTCCCTGCAGAAACCTTGACCAGAGTTGAACTTGTTGTGGCCAAATCATTTCTCCTTTAAAAACAAAATCCAAAAAACCCTCATTGAGGCTGTTGTTTAAAAAGCCACAAGATGCTAAATGAATAGAAGGAACTTCCTAACCCCGCTGGGGCTGTTATTGATAGCAGCATTCCCACAATGAACTCACAGCAGGATCACACCCTCGAGCCGAATGTGGCTGCACGAGAGCAGCTCTGACTTGCAGAGAGTCTGGAAGCTGAGGGGAGGGCTCTGCAGAAGCATCTGCTCCCAAATGAGTCCAGCTCTGCTCGGTGGCACCGAGGGACATGGCTGGGAAAGGGGGTTATGGCTCCGGGTGCCTGGCCTGTTTTGTTCTAGCTTGGATGACTTTAGTTGGGCAAAAGTTGTGACAATTCAGCATCCCTTAGGTAGCCATGGGATATACCCTCTGTGCACAGTGGGGTGGTGGTGCTTTGTGAGATCACCCTACCAAAAAACACTGCTTCTCATCAAGTGAGGAGTTGCATTGACTCCTCTGTCCCCTACACTCATGCCCTCTAGAAATGCAAAGCTCTTTCAAGGGCACAGCAAGGTCAAATCCATCTAACTGGACATTGCTGTCCTAACCAACTGATCTCCTGAGAAACTGCTGTTACCATTACCAAACAAGCAGCTGGAACTATTTCTTCCCCAGACTTTCACACATTTCTCCTCTTTATTCTCTTCCTTCATCATCTTTTACCTCTTTCTTAACCCCTATTTTTACAGAATATCCTTCAGGGGACACTGTTGAGCTATCCACTATGAAACTAAAATATGAACATCGAGGTTGGTATATGTATGAAAATAGATGAGTCTCTTTGACTTAGATTTCTAGTCAGTCTCTCCAGATTATTGTGTTCTACAAAGGGACTTCTACTGAGCAGAAAAATGTTTAAACTAAATTTTCTTTTTAATGTCACATGAGCATTTCTATTGGTCTGAGGGTTCTCAGATGCTTCTTTTCAGCCCTTTTGGCTTTTATTCCACTGACAGGATTTCAAGATGCTCTGGCAACTGCTGAAAAAAAAAATAGTTGAAGGCCCCTGGGATATGAATCTTCTCCTTCAGCTTTTGCTGCAATTCTTCTCTCTTTTTTGACATGAGAATGCAAAATCATGAGGGACTGCTGAGATGGCGAGGGCATCTAAAAGAGGAGGAATAGCTTAGTAGGCAATTGCTACAGGAGCAAGGAGATTTGTTAAAGCTTCCTCATGACCATGCTATTATCCACAACACCAAATTCTCTTTGGTCTTGTACAAGAAACATATCCCTTAGTATCTTACATCATGGATTGCTGAATTTCTGTTAAGAATTAATATTTTTATATTAATTCCATTATCCATGAGGGTAGGATATGGGAAAAAGCTAGAAAGAGAAAATCCTCATTTAATACCCTGGTTTTAGGGCATTGCTGAGGGTCCCCATGTGCTCGGTGTAGGTTGGGCTCAGCCCCTACAGATAGCCATGCACTGTTCCTGCAAATCTTAAATAAAACCAACCCAGTTAATTTTTCTTTGGGAAAAAAAAATCCACAAAGATAAAAATGAATGAGAAAAACAAGAAAAAGAGCAACTAAGCCTTAAGGGGATATCTGTAGCAGGAACAGGGGAATAAGCCACTAAGGGAGTATGCACACCCTCCCACACTGGAGATGTCAGAGAACGTTTTGCTGGAGCAGCTTTCATAAAGCTGAGGTTCCTCAGTGCCCTGCTGCCTATCACTGTGGCTGGGATCACACTCAAGGTCTCCATGAAAAATGGGATAGGCTTGTGCACAAAAGGAAGGAAGGATCTCCAGGGAGCAGCATTCCCTCCTACGTTTTCATAGGGTAGAAAAAACTCTTCGTTTTTTTTTTTTTCTGAATAAAGTGTTTGATTTTCTTGAATGTGGGGACCTCACGGGTAAATGTCTAGTACCTTAATTAATAACTTAACAGCCAAGATTCATGCTGGTACTTTCTTAGACAAGAATGGAATGGAAAGATCAGTATTAAACATGGTTTTAAATTATAAAGAAGGTATATGGAAGGCAGACAGGGACTTAGGAAATGACAGTGCTTTTATGTAATGTATCAAAATGAGTGAAAAAGCATCTCTGTGCAAAGACCAGAAGGAAGGAAAAAACACACTTGAATTGCTATCTCAGGGCCCAGGTCTTCTCCTGCCTTGTTAACAACAACCAGACTCCTAGGAACTGATTCTGCAAATACTTTGCACCCTAGCTCTCTTTGAGTCACTGACTTCAGGAGCCCAGCTCTGCTGTGAGCAGGATCGGACCACTGCTGTCAATAGGAAATGAAAAAGAGATGAGTTGCTGCAATTACAGGGGCTGGAAGAAATACACAATGTACGCAGCAGCGAGGTGTTTAGTGAACTCCTAAGGCATTTCCATCACTGGCCAACCTCTGTGGGCTGTAAATGGGTCTAAGGCTTTGGGATGGTTTAACCATCTCTAAAGGTCTGTGGAGGTTTTATCCACTTCAGCTCTAAGCCTCCAGTGCCAAATCCTGGTATCTTGTAAGTATCCATCGAAATCACCAGGGGTTTCAATGGGTGCAGGATCGGGTCCCTTGGAGCACTTTAAGTAATTTAAACCACCCTAAATCCTTGAAGCAGCTTAAGTGATAAGCTACTTGTTCCAGGGTTTGCAGCCTGCAGACCTTGCCTGTAACCTGCTCAGGGCATCTGGGCATATCCCTCACTGCCAGCACTCAGAGGTGTCTGCTCTGAAAAACAGCCAACACGGTGAGCCTGTTGCCAAGCTCTCAGAGTGTTTTGCTTATAGAGAAAGGGGGGCTTTGTGAGTTTTCACATGCACAAAATAAGTTTCCAGCAGCTAAGGTGCTGTTCCCTCAGCTCCAGCAGGAGAGAGAGTGCCAAAGGCTGTGGGACCAGACCTGGCTGCTGCTCACTGCTGTGTTCCCGACCATCCTGGTGTCACCATAATCCCACCAGGAGAGAGTCTGTCCATAGCAATGAGCCCACCCGTTTTCCATAGGAAGCATTGCTTTTTCCACATTTCCTCCATGTAGGATGCAGGGGAAATCTGAATCCTTCAGGGACTCCTCGAGGTTCCTGGGAACTGATGGGCCCTGGTTAACCCTCAACTGGCTGAAAACCAGATTGTTCTTATTTCTGAAGTTTGACATGAAGTGAGTGGTGGAAGAGGAGATCATGGTGGCTGGTAGGAGACAAGTATCAGTCCAGGGGCAGCAGCAGCACTCATGGGTCAGTGCTTTTCTTCTCTTGGAGGAAAGCATTGCTTCTCTCAGCCCTAACTCAACACGATGTGACACCTTTTGTGCCAGGGGCTTTAAGGGAGCACCAGCTCTTCCTGATGGGCCATGAGACACTTGGAGGGAGAAGAAAAGTGATGCACACTATTAACAGAGACAGAACTACAAACCTTTCTGAAAGCTGTTGATAAACTTCAGTGCCTGCAGCTTTGAGAAAGGTAAGAATCAGAAATGTTGTCTTTTCCTCCAAGCCCTGGCAAAAATAAATAAAAAAGCCAGGCACCACATGGACAAGAGCAGATTTCAATCTGCAGCTCTGCAGTTCCAGCTGCTTTCAGAGTCCCAGCAGATCACCAGGCAGTGCTGGAGCAGAACTGCTACAAACAGATAAGCATCTTTAGAGGAAAAGGAGGGGGAAGGCAGACACTTTTCACTGCTTTCCTTTTTTTTTTTTTTTCCATTTGCATGAGAGCACCTGTTTCACACTTGCATTTTCCAACTATTTTTTGCACATCTGCAAATCAAGACAATTACGGCCAGGCCTAGTCAAGGGGATATTTTAGGGAACTTATTAAGTCTTGCAGAAATCAGAGTGGTTTGCTACTTAGCGTGTGATGGCAGAGACTAAGATGTTGTCTGAGGCTTTAGCCAAGCTGTCTCCCTGGAGATGCCTGTCTCCCTCGTGCTGCAGGAGATGCGATGTTCCTGCAGGAGCGTGGGAGGCTCTGATGGAGCCCAGCTCACTTCTTAGTGAGCTCCACAAGCAGACGTGGGGATATAGGGACTGCATTTCTGTTGGCCACCCAGCAAGAAATCTTTACTGTCTGTCATTGCTGAGCATCATCTCAATATTTGTCCTCTAATCCATCTGTCCTCCCTGTTAGACCAGGATCCTTTCTTCCTTAAAGCCACCAGAAGTTTTTCTTCCCATTTTGTGTACTCCTCCACTTCCTCTTTTCCCACCCTGGTGTTCTCATCATCCTCTGGCTTCTCCAGCTTCCTGCCCTTCTCCTTATCCCTCCCCTCCCAGCCTCCTAGCTGTCCCCAGATGAATGTCATACCCTCAGTAACAGCTGCAGACCAGAGGACAGGACTCCAGTGGCCAAATCCTGCCAGCATTTATGAGCTTTCACAACTTAACCTCTCCCTGCTTCTCCTTCCCCAATCTACAAGCAGAAGCTGAAAAAAATTGGTACTGTCTCTATCTTTAATTTGGCACCATATAAATGCAGGATGTGATCACCATTAACCTCTTCTGGAAGGAGGAGTTGGACTGGCCAGATTTTCTGGTGAAGGCCAGTGCCTGTCCTTCTTGGCTGTCACATTTGCCATTCCAGAGATTTTTTTCCCCCTCCCAGTCTGTAGTGTGCTTGGCACCAGAGCTGCAAACCATACAGTACTATTAGTGAATAAACAGTGCCAGTGAATGATTAAAACCCAGACAGAGCTGCTGGTATTGATTTTTTTTAAAACCTGTTACAGAGATGCACAGAGTTTTTTAATGGGCATTACAAGGATAAGTCAGGTCATCCATAGGGAGTCTTCAAAATACCACTCTGCAAGAATGCAAATAGAGAAGCTTTTGATTTGCAGAAAGTCTTCCAGGGACCCGTGCCCTGGGCTGCTGCTGCCAGCAGCAGTAAGCACAAGGCACTGGCTCCAGGGGATGATTTCTGTAATTTCAACCTTATAATGAGAACAAAACTGCTGCCATACTGGGAAAAGCAGAGGGGCTGCAGGAACAGGCTGTGTGGACACCAATAGATATCAGTAATATTTAGTGGCCTTTTCCCTGGAGCATCTTGTACCGAGGCAGAGCCCTTCCTCCTCTCCTGCCCATGTTCCAGACCCAGCATGACCAGCCTCCATGACTATTTCTCTTCTTCCCTGCCTTCTCACTGTCCTCCTGCCCTCAAGTTAAGCCATCTCCATTGGCATGATGCTTACAGCCATCCACTTTCTCACTGTTTGTCCTACCTCCACTTCTCAGTAGCACTTCAGGACAAAGCATCCACTTGACCTTCCTTAATCAACACAGCTACATGTACATCAGTGGATTTCATGCTGGAGCAGACAAGGAGCAGCACGGCTCTTTACTAGCTCATGCTTCATAAGGGGAAGCCTTTCACTATTTAACCTCATAACCTTTCACAAGGTGATAACTTCCAGGCTGGTTGAGAAGGGGGCTCTTTAATCATCCCTGTGATTCCCATAGCAGTTGTCTAAGCAGGGTGCCTCTTACCATCAGAGAGGTCTCTAAAAACTAATACAAAAAAGACTCTGAACTCAGATGTTCTCTGCTCAGAATAATTTACAAATATTTTTGCGTGCAGAGAGAGAAGGAAACATTTCAGAAAAATGCCTAAGGTATATATGGGAATTGGATCCCCAGCCCTTATTAAAAGTCAGAAAAATCTGTGCCTAAGAGTGGTTTGTCTTTGAAAAGCTCTCCATTTGATTTCAGGAGCAGAAGTGAATGGCTCCTCCTGCACAGAAATTCCTCAGTGAAGCCACTCACCTTTGTGACTCAGGAATATTTGATTTAGGGACTTAAAACCCAAATCCCATTTTAACACTCAGTTACACACCTACAAGTCCAGCTTGGAAGAATGCTCAGGAGGTGCCTCTGCACATGTAAATCTTCCATCCTGCACGGCTGTTGGAATTGAAAATTTAATGCACTGGAAAGCAGTGATCCCTGGGGTGTTGGATGTAATCTGGATGCTGCCCTTCGCTCTGATAAATAGTAAAAAAAATAAAAATAAAAATAAATAAGCTTCTTTGCAGGACTGAATATCTGAAAAGCAGGCCTAAAACCCTGACTGCAAGCAACAACCGTGAGAGTTTGTGTGGAAAGAACAGGGACAGTGGAGCAGCAAGAAGATGGGCTGCACAAGTCCCTGCCACTGCATTGGAGCTCACATGAAGGAGAGACCTGAGCAACATCTGTATGTCTGTGACCAGGGGTGCTTTCAGTTCCTGGGGGTCATGCACAAAAGTATTTTGTGTAGTCAATTTAATTCATCCTGAAACAATCAAAATCACTGCCAGCGATGTTGCTTTTAAATAAGAAATAAATAGTTCTGTAGATTTCAATGGGCCAACATTCAGCATTCTTTACAGACCCATCTGCCTAAAGGCCTGTATCTTATCTGATCATTTCCATGGCAACAGCTCTGGGATTAGAAGAGGATGAATGTTTAGGAATAGTTGTTGGAATTTCATGGAAGATGATGAATTGAGGATTACTTCACTACCTTCGTGTTACCATGGAAATGTACATTTACAAATTGCACAGAATTTAAAACATCACCATTATTAGTATAAATTTGTGCTGCTTTTCTAAAGAAATCCAGGAAGGGAAGGATCCAAAGGCTCCTCTCCCATTTCACACTCCTCTACCCCACCAAGCAGCTGCCTGATCAAGAACCAGAGCAGTGCTGGCTGCACAAGTCACAGCAAGTCTGCTCCTGGACACGATTCTCCCTCAAACTGAGCTTCCCAAATGAAGTACAGGTACTGAAGAGGGTTCAGAAATGTGTACCTCAAAACCCCACTAAAGTATGAGAAGCTTTGTATATGTATTAATAAAATTTAGTAGATGGATGACTGGGCTTATGAAATGACACATTGAAAATGACTGGGAAAATCCCTTTCAGTCTTGCAAACAATGCCATTTTTAGACTTGCTTAGACTTCTTAGAGAAAGTTTGTTGAAACAAATCTATAACGTCTTCTCATAAACTCTTCATGACATCCTCCATAATGCATTAACCTCTTATGTTCTGCCTCCAGGACTGAAGCCGTACTTGAGATTAATTCTTAGGAAAACCCTGAAAAATAGTTCTCATTCTTGAAGCACAAAGCAAAAGGTAGAAGTAATCTCCACCTATACACAAAGCATGAAAATTCAGAGGGTCATTTGAATAACCACTGGAAGTTTTTATCACAGAAGCACCTCTCCTTCAGAGCCCAAGCAAGCATCTTACTGTACAAAAACAAATGTAACAAAAATAGAATGACAGAACTCAAGGATATTGTATCTGAACAGTGAATTACATCTAAAGATTCCAGAGCACCTTCGAAACAAAAATGAAGATGTGCTGCATCTCAAGCTGGAAATATTAATGTCATTTTGTATACTGGGGAAACTGAGTACAGCGATCCTACCCTGAGGGTCAGCAGCCCAGCTAAGGACATGAATCCAGTCTGGCATCAGGCAAAACTCACTGGGATCTGCTGGTTATAAGCCTTAAAGAAATGAGGGGTTCGGGTGTCACAGTGATGCATGTAATCACGATGCAGATGTAAGGACCACCTCAGGGCAGGGAAGCAAAGGTACCCTCTAAGGAGCTGTGTGGGTGAGACAGCTCCAAAATGAATTCATCAGCACTGACAGTCCCATCAGTGTCAGGTCTGTATTTAGGCTGACATCCTCCCTCCATAGGGCTGAGGGATCTAAGCTGTGACAAGAGCTTTCTAAGCAAGACCACCTTTTGGTATAACCCAGCTGCTCTCTTGTACTCTGTTGTTGGCCTCTTACAGATCCTGGGCTTGCTGAAAGTGTATTGTAGTGATGATCATAAGGGGTTCTGGCTATCTCAGTGGCCTGGAAACAGGGTGGAAGGCAGAACAAGTTCACACCATATGCACCAATGTACCTGTGCTGCATTTTGGCCATAAGGAACAAGCCGAGCAGCTCCCTCCAGTTAAAATCAAGGACACAAGCGGCTCAGAGAACATTCTGCACACTTGTCCTTCCCATCATGGGAAGAAACACCCAGAGGTGGCCCAGGAGTGAACTCTCAGCACCACCAGGGCTCCCCTCCCCTTGCCCATATGCCGCCTCCCAAATTAACACAGCTGATTAGCCAGATCACATTACACTTGGTGGCATGATTTACAATGGCTTCTTTTAATGCCCTCTCTTAACCACCACTTACTTGCAGGCTTTTTCTTTAAGCCACCTCGATCCTGTTTTTATAGCAGAGATTACTTTGAGCTGCACCTTTCTGGGAGAAATAGAGGGGATCCCCCTGCCAAGGACATCCTGCCCTGCTTAGCCTCCTGTAGGCTGTCAAAAACGATTATCACAAACGATTAGGAAACACCCAAAGAGCAGGGAGGATGCAAGGAGGTATGGCATTTTCCCCACAGCAAGAAAAACAGAAGGGAATCAGCTGTTTCAAAAGCCTCCACACCCCTTCCTTTGAGATAAGCCCCACTGCTGGACACTCGAGCAGAGACAATGAAGGAAAGCAGCCTGGGAAGGGCGAGGTTTCCACCTCTCTGACCTTTGGGACCAACATTTCCAAGGGCTTTGAGCCTGTGGTTGGCTTCACCACTTCTGTAGGCTCAGCAGGGGCAGAAATAGCCCCAGCACACCATGAGTATGGAGCCCTGGAGCCTGGCTGCTGCCTCCTTCAGCACAACTGCACATGGCTGCTCAGAGATCTTGCACAGACACCTGAAGCCTTACACAGCCACTGCAAAGGGGCACTGCCCAGAACCCACCTTTCCAAAGGAGAAAAAGAAAATAGGAGTGTTATTAAGAGTTACTTGTACAGTTCTGAACTGGCAGCTGCTTGGGGCTGCTACAAGCAGGATTCTGTGCCTTAGGAAAAAAGCCTCATTAAAGCTCAGGCAATGAGATTCTTCTGTTTTCTTAGCAGTTTGTTGACGGTTTTCAAGCTGCTGTTTAAATATTGCAGGGCAATAAGAAGGCTATTTTGGAGGGGCCTCAGCCAACTGCTTGAATACCCCTTCTCTTCCATCCCCACACAGATAAAAATGCCTGTAGTTTTCCACACAAGGAGGCAGATTTACATGCCAGAAGTTTTTGGAAATTGAGATATATGAAACCAAAACTGAAGTCAGACCAAGAGGGGAGGCTGCTTCTCTATCAACAGCAGTGGTTTGGGACTCCTGAGAACTGTCTTCCTCCCATCTTGGAGAAGGTTCATCTGTGCTGCACCTTGTGATTTGTAGAAAGATAACATGCACACCATGAGATAGTCTTCCCTTAGTAACATGCAGGAAATAAGCTATCCTCTTAAAATATTTTGAGTTTCTGCATGCAGAAGGGAGCTGGGATTTTTCTAGAAGGGAAGAAAATATTTTCACACAAAGAAGGCAATCAAATACCTCTGAGATGCTTAACCTTGGGAGATGAGAGATCTAGTTGTCACCTTCCCTAAATCATTATCAGAGCAATTGTGTGATTTAGGAGTCTGCTCTGTTGCAACACAATTTTGTTGTCTGACATAAATGGAGCTGCAGACCTGACCCCCATACAAGTTCACTGAATCTGCAGCACAGGACAGGTGAGAAATATTACAGCAAGGTGAACAAAAGCTCTGAGTAATGCATGGGAATGAGCTGGTCCCTGCAGGTTTCTCCACACATCCTTAGCAGTCAGCAAGTTAGCAAGAGGGAGAGAAGCTACTCAGAGCTAGACAGAACAGATCCCACAAATATCTAAGTGCTCAGGATAAAAAGCCTGCAGGTGTCCCATTCTGTAACCACAACCCCAGAGGTCTGTGCTGTGCCCAGCAATGCAGGGCAGCCTGTTTGGTTTTGGGAGAAAACAAGGAAACATTTGACATGAAAAAAACAGTCTTGGGATTTACAACCACAAGTTTACCTCTTCTCCACCACAGACCTCATACATCCCCCCACAGGTTTCCTATACTAGTAACACTCCTACAGATTCTGGGTTACTGCCGCAAAACACTCAACACCACAGCCCTGCAGTATGTTGTATATTTACATCTACAGCCTTGTACATTAGCACAGGGCAGCAATACCTTGTCCCTACATAAATGTAGGTGACTACACAAAACTGTGGATACAGCCTGAGGGCTGCCCAGAACTGCCCTATTCAATGACAAAAAGTCACAATAGATATAAGCTGAATGGAAAGCCCCTGCTCATTTCCCAGGAAGAGGATTCTGAGCTCAGCACACCTTCCAGTAAAGCTGAAATTTGCTTTGCAGTGCTAGAGGCAGGCAGAAGCGAAACAGTGATAAGAGCCTCCACTGAAATGAATGGAAAGTTCCCGGTGGCATTAGTGATGCTGCATTAAGAGAAACTTCAGGCTTGCTCCCCCACCCTCCACCCCCCTTTGTACACCCAAAATAGCTGTAGGAAGCAGAAGAAACATGACTCAAAGAAAGACTTTTCCTCTTAAGGCCTGGCTTCCTTCCTTGAACAGTTGGGAGAAATTCCAGCCAAACATCTACAAGTGAGGGGCTTTCTTTGAATTTCTTCTATTGTTAGGAAAAAACTCCACCAAAACCCTGTGGCCTCTACAGCAGACATCCTGGGTCAGACAGGTCACTCCTGGAATACAGGATCTCACTGCTTTAGGATGCTATTTTATTCAGGAAAGCAGGATGTGAAGTCTACTCTATCCTTTTACTCTTAAAAAAAAGGAGCAAGGACTTGAGGTTTTGGTCCTTGAAAGATGTCCTGGCACAGGAGTTAAGTTTAGCCATTTAAGCCAGCATATCTTCCACCCACATGACCTGTGTCAGCCACACATCCTATTATTTAGTGTGTCACACAGGACATATTCCAGGATGGAAATGTGCTTTTATCTTTTCTGAGCTAATTATTGTAGCTAAATGGGAGGTTTAGCTTCCTCTGTTTTCACTACAGTGCTACTCTTTCCAGTGCTCAGCCTTCAGGAGGTGCCTGACATGGTGGGAAGGTGGGAAAGAGCCTGTGTGTGAATAGGAACAGCTTAAACTCATGATAATTTCTCTCTGGACACTGACAGCCCCTCTCACAGAACATGCACCATCATTTTTTGTACAAAAAAATGGGATTTTACAGCAGAATTTGAAGCTTCAAGGCTGCAGCAGTTCAAGGGTTTTAATGGACCTTTTTAGGGGTAGAGATTATTTTGGAGGAACGACCATCATTTCTGATGAATTACTAAAATGTATCCTTATGCTAAAGATGACATTCCTGTACTGGAAACTTATCAAAATCTAAGTGAGGAATCTTGGGAGAAAAGTTAAAAGCCCTAAAACTGTGGCTTGAAAGAGCCACAGATGAAGACAGATCACATTTCCACACACATGCAGTACTTCAACAGCAATTACAGGGTTCTCCCATTCCTCTTTCCAGCCAACTAACTCCTTTCTCTGTTTATTACTTTTGGTGCCAGTTCTCCCCCCAGCCAGGCCAGGAGGCATGGTGTAGGGGAGCCCGAGCTGCCCCAGAGGAGCAGGCAGCCAGGGGCAAGGGCTGACACATCTCTGCCCCAGGAATCCCCAGACTCTGCATCTTCTGAGACTGAGCAAATGATGATTTCCACAGCCATGCTAAATCCTCCATAAATTAAAAGCAGGGAGCATGCTGTTCCAAGGGCTCTAATCCACCTGGACAAGTGAGACCAAGGAGACTTATCCCAGAGGATTGAGAAGTGCTGTTCCCCATTTTCTCAAGGCGATACTGCCCCTTTTCTCATCTGTTCTGTGCCTGGAGGCTCCTCAGCTCTGTCAAAGGGCAACATTTCTTTAATTGTTACATCTATAAACACAGGCCACCAACTGAATTGATTTTTGAAAGCTAGGTGAGAAAAAGCTCCCTGAAAATATACAAAAAACAGGAAGGCCTCATACAAAAAATTGGAGTCATCACTCCAGTCTGTTAGTTTATTTGCCCCTCAAGATCATAGCCAAGCACAAAGATGCTGTAAACAAAACATCATGTTATTCAAGCTTAGAAAGCCTCGAGGCCATTATGAGCCACCGGTTATCACTGCAAAGCTGGATCATCATAAAATGTGCCCAAAAGACACAATAAAAGACCCAGTGAAGGACACCAGAGGGAACCCTGAGTCTTGCTTTTCCAAAGCTGAGGAGTCTCTGGGGCAATAAGTGGTAATGTTATTACCCAGAACAAACTGAAAACCCTTGCCTAACTCTGGTAATGACCACTGTGTGATTTATAGGGTATCTCACAGGCTGTGACACAGCAAGGTCATGCTGGATTGAAACCATGCTTCTAATTGCAGAACATTGTCCCTTGACAAGGGACAGAGGTCATCTCAGGATAGCAAAGTATCACCTAGATCCAGGTGCTTGTCCCTCTGGGAGGTGCCAGTCTGTTGGAGTTGGGGAATCCAATACATTTACCCTGCGGCCATCAGCTTTGCTGGCATCAAGGAACATACCTGGTGAACATTCACAGGTAGCTGCATTGCCCTGGGGCTTGGGGGTTTGGCTTTCTGCTCCCCACAGCAGGCCAATTCTAGCCATGGTGCCAAGGTATACAGCCAGAGCTGCAACAGCTTAATATCCACTTTAATTCTGTATTCCTCAATGCACTTGAGATGTTTAAGCCATTCACTGTTTCATAAGGCATTTAAGCATGTCGTATATGGGATGAGCCATCAAGTTGTCAGCTGAAGAATGTATTTTTCAAGACACTGAACATTCAGTAGCTCTAGCTGAAATAAACCTTTTAGAACAAGTTTTGTCCTTTTACTTCTATCCAGTGAACGGGCAAAGACATGGGAAGCTTATTGGATTTCACTATTCAAGAGTTCTGCAGCATGGGGTAAAACCACCAAGAAAATGAGACAGATCTGTAGAAAGCATTTTGCCCTTGCAAGCATGAATTTTTCTGATCTAAAGGTCAATGTGAACAGGTAGATAAAATGGGAAGAACACCAAAAGCTAAATTCCCTTTTACCAGGCTTTAGACCTAGCAAGTTCACCCCAGCCTTCACTCCTCATTGTGCAATGAAGTCTAGCATGGGCAATTTCCAGAAATCTCATCTTCCAGCAACCTCATTCTCTTAATGAGCATACCACAGGGTGATGAACTTTTATAGTGGAATATTTCCCCCAAGATGCTGCCTCTCCAACTAAGTAGGTCCTATTCACACTAAATGCCAGGTGGGTAAAATACCCTCTGAATTATTTGTCATTATCAAACAAGACAGTATTTGCACACAGGAATAAAACAAAATTATCTTTTCATATGCTTGAAAAGGATGTTCCACATCAGATTATTTTATCTTCATTATTCCAAGTTAGAGAATTATGTAAATACTAATTTAGAGAACCCAGAGGATGCTGAAGATTCAGTTTAATGATTTGTAATGGTTTAATTGGACTGTAAGCTAGCCCCTGCAGGGAGTTGAGCACAGGTACAAGTATATACTTCATGTCCCTACCAAAAATGTTTAATTGTCAGCTTTTGCTTAAGCAACAGCTTCTAACTTCCCCCAACAGCACAGCAGTTTCATATTTGAGTACAAAGATGACACTAAGTTTTGGCTAGGGAATGCCTATAGCCTGGAGTGGACACAGGTACTCAGACAGCAGAACATCCACCACAAGCAGACCGTGAAGACAGTGTATGGGGGAAATGCCATTAGCCATGAAAAAGAAAAAGTCATAGCTCAATTACTTCACAATGTCCCT
Organism: Aythya fuligula; assembly: GCF_009819795.1. NCBI lineage: Eukaryota > Metazoa > Chordata > Aves > Anseriformes > Anatidae > Aythya > Aythya fuligula. Next base: position 15,192,916 of record NC_045569.1, on the reverse strand, counting down.
TGTATAGAAGATGCATGTGGCAGTTCAGGAAAGCAGGCAGTGCAGGAGTATGTAAAACCTAGCATTTTCTGGAGATCTATCCAGCATTTTGGGGATGTGCTGTGAAGGATGCTTTGACAGAACTACCTGAAAACACACCTAGATAAACATTTCCTCAGATGTTGGTTCAACAGATCTATAAAATCTTTAGTTCTCCAGTGGAAGCAGCAGGGATCTCAACCTACTGAAGCAGAGACTCAGCCTCTGAGCAGAGGGTCCAGCCACACAACCAAACCCTCTGCTGTCCCTCCCAGGGAGAATAAACAAGGCAAGGAGATAAATTACTGCAAAGGGCAGCAGGTGTCCAGAGGAAAAGAGGCCAGAGAGCCTGAGATTATTTCTGCAGCAAGACTAACTAGCTTGACAAATGAAACATAATGGAAAGTGCAGACTCTGCTCCACTCCTCATCCACCTCTTCTCTGGTCATTTCACTCACCCTTCCTCTTGAGAAAATAAAATGAAATGCATATTTTACTGTAAGCTTCTTTACAGTGCAGGCTGCAAGAGGCTGGAGGGCTTGCCTAGGGGGAATAAGCTAACCAGCAATTTTTTTCATCCTTTAATTCCAAAAGCCAGGGACTTTCATTTTCAATTTCCTTTTATCCAGGGCTTTTCATTATGCTCAGGTTGCTTCTCCACACTCTTTTATTAAGTGACAAGTGTGTACTGAAAGGTGACAGACACCATATGTATTCCTGATACTGGAAAGAAACACCAAAACCTGCTCTGCACATGTTCGGAAAGAGCCCTTTGCAAACAAAGATCTTGATGAGTTACTGGACTGTTTGATGAGGCTCATTTTGGTATTGAGCCATGCAGATAGGCATCTCATTGCTAAATGTGATTAAAGCATCAACCAAAAGCATCAAGGCTAGCAAGAGATCAGATATCTGATTATCTGTACACTAACCAGGTTTTATTGAGCAGAAAACGGATCCAGCAGTTTTCTGGCTGTTGGTTTTATGGGATTCATTACCCCCTACTTCCATCAGTAGGTGCAATATTTTACTTGGTTAGATGGTATCTTACTTGGACAGGATGAAGAAGCTATGTCATAGGAACACAGGATTGGGTCTTTGACTATCTGGCCATCTGCAACACATTTTTCTTTCCAAGCCATCCATCTCTGCAAGTACACATTATCACAAAGTATAGGTTGTGCTGCTCCCATCACAGCCAGGCTTAGATGCCTCCAGACCTTCACACCAGGCAATTACAGCACACTCCACCCAGGAGGGGCAGACTGCCTCCCTTACCATAAGTAATCAACTAGTTATCAAACTTATTCTTCCAAAAGGAAGACAGAGCCATAATGGTTTAATACCATACATTATACCTATCCTCATATTCATTAATAGCCAGGCAGACCTGGTCTGGTAACCTCATGTTTGACTAAAAAACAAGTAGAAGTCTCACTCTAAATTCCTATGACTGATCACTGGCTCTGAACTGAAGTATTGACAGAGGACTATCATCCACTGCAATGCCATAAGATGTCACATGTATATGCCACCACCTTCCTGTCAGTCCTGATTGGCAACAGTTTTCCATATCAAGTGGGTTAACCATCAGTTAACCTCGTATTTTGAGATGTTTTTTCTAAATATCAGTCCTCTTTAGTTTATTCCACTCGAGAAGGATTTGCAGGCAGGTTTTGAAGTGGCACAATATTAGCAGCTCTCAGAGGTCAGACAACACTGCTGAGACACTTAGCCAGCAAGTATGACCCCTGGGGAAGAGCCACTTAAACAGCACAGTAGATGGTTAACTTGGATGCACCAGGTAGGCTAGACCTGCACAGCAATTACATAGAATATATAAATACTTTATTTCTATGTACAGCTAATACATACATACAATCACACAAAAGCAATTTGAAGGTGATTATTGTATTTCACCACAGGTTCAGGTTACTCAGAGGTCAGCATCAAGTGCTATTTCTACAAACTCCCAAGCATGGCATAAAGATGCAGAGGGCAGTTTCTTCATCTTCCCTCATAATCCTCAAAAATATTACCTTGCATGGTCATCATGCAATTATTTGAGAAAAAAAGGAAGCTGTAATCACTTTACATTTCCATGAATGGAAGATGCATTACATCTATTATTTTACATTTAAGCAATAATTGAATATGTGAACAGCTAATTACTGTGATATATTGAAAACATCTGTAGCCCTAAACCTGCAATTCTTTTTTTGAATTAACTTAAACGCTTCACATAGAGTAAGTCTCCTTCTTTAATTCCTTTTGTTTTCCACTTTAAATATGCTTTGCCTTATTGTAAATTAAAGACAACATAAGTCTAGAAACTCTTAAGAATTTAAATATTTCAGCTAGAATATTAGAAAAAGTCCATGGAAAACCTGAGTTTTTTAGACCATCAATAACACAAGTTTCAGCATAATGCCAAGCGCTGGATGGAGAGATTAAGATGCAAGGACAAAGGAAAGACACCATCAAGCATGGAGAAGTGTGCTGCCTTCCAGCTCTGCTCTCCTCCATCTCCCATGACTCTGAACCTGTTCAATAAAGCAGAGCCAAACCAAACCTAAGCACCTGGCTCCACATTACTGTCAAGCCAGGAGCATTTTCCTTCTAGATTCCCTTGAAGACAGCCCTAATAATCCTGTGCAAACAAGCAGGCTAGAAGTGGAGCTGCTCAGCAGCCAGGTTGTCTTGTATTTGCTTTCACCTCTGTTACAGGCACCACATCCAGGAGCTGAGTAGCAAGGAAAGAGACAGTCGACTGATTCCGGTCATCAGTTTTCAGACTATAAATTCTAAATTATTAAGCCAATGGGTTTATACCTGTATAGACCATTGTGACAGATCAGAACATGGCCAAAAGACTGACATCTTCCATCCATTACATCACAAAGCCAGGGGCTTGTCAAAAATAATACCCCAGATCTCTACAGCACTGGATTCATTCTATTTTGCTGTGAGACCAGGTCATCCCCAAAGCCCCCATTACCTGCACTGGTTATCTCCTGCTGGGGGCTGTAAGCCCCACATGGAAGCCTTTTAAATTGACATACACTGGCTTCACTAGAAGATGGAGGACAACCAGTTTCTTGTGCAGCCCTGCCTCTCCTGTGTGAGCCTTTAATTGCCTACCAGTCTTATTGAGCTTCTGACCCAGCAGAAAGCAAGGTACAGAGGGAAAAAGCTGTCCTACAAGTATTGCATTAAGTACAACAGGGACTCTAAGATCCTCACTTATCACAGAGCACTGAAGTATAGCTGTTAATTCATCAGGGTTCGGTGGCTGCACATTTGCCCTGATTTCTTCTAATAGAGGCCAGCATGGCTGCATTTCAGGGAGCAATTGACTGAAATCAAATGAGGGATAGTCCATTTTTCCATATCAGATCAAATCCTTGACCATTCTTGCTTAAGAGTGAAGCTGCTCACTGATGCAGACTCTTGATATTTTGTTAAACACCCACAATGCGCCATTTTGCAGCATTCAGACTGGGGCAGACCAGCACAGCAAGGCAGTTCCCTGAAGCATAAGATTTGATTAACCTCGTTAGCTTGCCTTGCAGAGCTGCAAATGTTGTTCGACATCATGAAATTATCCAGCCCTGTTTAAAACCCAACTGTAGTATTTGGCCTGGTGACCTCCCCCAGCAACAAATTCCTCAAGTAAAGTGAGCCACCACTGCCAGGAGCCCACGGGGGCTCCCAGTCCTCATCCCAGCCAGCAGCTGCTTGTACTTCCCCTTCAGGAGTTCAGGGCTTCTTCCATCTCTTCACCTTAGCCCAACTAGGCCAGTCTGACCTCCACTTCAGGCCTCAAAAACCTGAAATAGTCCAGATCAGCTTAAATATTGATACTGCTGCTCATCTGCATCTGTAAAGTTATCTACAGACTCCCAAGCACTTAAAAGTTAAAGACTGATGAATTACAAGTATTATTTAGTCATTTTCTGAAGTTACACAGCATTATTGTGGCTGATGATTAGGAAAAATAGGTTTATATCTGCATGGACATGCAAGGAAATACATTTTATGCATCACTTAAGTCAGCGCACACAACTGCTTTATTACCAGGGTGCCTGGTCCACTGTTTGTATTCATTACCAGCAATCTTCAGGTCTGCCAGTCTAGGTCAAGACCCAAGCAGGTGCTTCAAGAAGCAAAGCAACAGACCTTGTCTGATTGCTGGGAAGTTTCTAACCTAAAGAAAAACACCGGAGGTAGAAAACAGCAGCAATATAGCCACAGGGCTGCAAGAGCTAACACCACTCACAGTGGGATGGCTCCAAATGATGTGGAGGCGTTTCTCCCCATCTTGCTGATTTTTATTCCATCAGCCACCCCACTGGTTTGCATTGGTTGCTCCTTTGGGCCCCTCCAGAGCCTGTCTGTTGCTTACCCTGAGTCACAGCAACAATAAGCATTCAGAGTCCTCCTGTTGGAGGCACACACCTAATCAATTACAGCAACATCATCCTTCTTAATCAAGGTTAATTTCTGCGGGTAACATTTTTCTCTGTTGGAATATTGTCAGATGTTTTTAGATCTCCAATTTTATATAAATTTAGCCTCCAAATTCTCAAGGAGAGAGTTGCTAAGGTAACCAGAGCCAGTCATATTGCTGTATGTTCTCCCCATGGAGCTTCATTAGGGTCAATCAGTTATTTCCAGGGTAATAGAATAGGTGGCTTCCTGAGATAAGGATGCATCTTCCTATGGTGACAGAACATTTTTATTAAGTGTTAACCCCCTCACCCTATTAAAACGAGGGCACTGACCCTCTTATCTTGGAATCCTTTGCCTCATTTCTCAGGTATTTGGAAGACTAGTTAGCAACTAAGGCCACATCAGAGGAAGTCAGCACACCTGGGGTGTGTCAGCTTTAATAGTAAGGCTGGGAGTGGTATGGGTGAGGATCACATCTGGTAAGGGACCCAAAGCATTGTTATCTGCCAGTAACCAGGCACAAAGCCTGCATCTGAAACTGATCTGACCTGCCTGAATTAAGGGTTTGGTTTTTCTTTTGTGCCAGTGTAGACATGAGTTCAAACTCAGCAGGTAGTCCATACCTGAACAAAGACATACCTGTCTTTCACATCCAAGAACTGTTGCACACTGGTTTATTGGATTTATTAAGAGCTACTTTAGAAGACTACTTGGATCAAACTGCTGGTATCAGCCCAATTCCCAAAGACTTTTTTCTCTTTCCCAGAACCTAGAGATCTTCCTGATTTAAGATAGCTGGAAAACTCTTGAGAAATGTACCTTTCTTGGTCAAAAAGGCCCTGTTTTCCTAACTGGAACTGTATCTCATTGACTATTAAAGCTAGTTTCTGAACACATTTCACATCCACAGTCTTCCAAACTCCCTTTTCTCTGAAGCTTCCAAACCAGCCCTAAGAGAGCCCCGCTGTACCTTCTGCTGGTTCCTTAAAAAGCACGTCTAATGGTTAAGTGAGCCATGCTCCCTGACCTGTGTTTGCAGTCGATGCCTCCAGCATGGACCTGATCTAGCTGTCCACTAGCCAAGCTGTTATCCACTAACAGGAGCAATACTTTTATCTGTGTGCCTCCTTCTAAGCAGGAGTAGCAACAGCATCCGAGCAGGACCTGACTTCACCTTATGTAAAGAATTTCTGATTAGCATTGAGAAAATACATTTGCTACTGATGCATTGACAAATTTTTGAGCAGCTCCCTGTGCATCTCAGTCTTCATATCCAGCAGGGCTGCTCCAAAGTCCTGTGCTCAAAAGCATGAGACACCAGAAACACAAGGGAAACACTTCCCCCTTTCCTCCTCCATTAATCTCTTTGGAAGTTCCTCTGTGATGCAGAACAATATAGTTACACCTCATCGCTCCAGCTCTCCTGAACATCATGTCTATCTTACTAAATAATGGATATAAAACTGCAGCCAGGAAGGACAGCATCTGTCAGCCGATACCATATTTATTGTTTTCCCTTGAAAGAGCATTATTGTAATCCTGTAGCAGCTTCACTTACAGATAAACAGAAGTTTTAAATAAAAGAGGCAGGATCCTTTGTGTTGAAGAAGCAAAGGCAGCTGGGCACTTGTGTATGTTCTGTCATAAGGTTTTTCTTGCTGCTAGCTTTTCTTATCCCATTAGTAAATATATAATTTTGTGAATTTGAATAAGATCCATGACATTATAATCACAATAATGGTTTAAAATGCCTGAAAAAAAAGCAGCATTTGCAACACATAGGTATTTAATGACCATCTGAGTAATAATTCAGCTTCCTTCAGCATGAATTCACATTTCATGCAAGCACAGAGATCAATGAAATTCAGTGCAATCACCACACATTTACATCTGTTTTGCATTTTGTTCTTTAAAATAGATATGTAGGGCATGAACATGCATTTGAATATGAAGAGAGCAGTGCTGGGTAACACCTAGGCAAAAAGCAAAATGTTTAATTTTGGAAGTTCTTGGGACATAATGCTCACTTTGTTGGGTTTTCTTCCCCTTCTAACATTATCTCTTGTCTCCTAAAATGAAATCTGCTTGAGCAGCTTGGAGATCTGGGGAGGAGATTTCATGGGAAAAGATTGAGAAACACCATTACATCAGTCCTCTGCTCATGCAGCAGCACCACAGGTCTGGCCCTGCAGGAGGATCAGTACAAACTGAAACTGTCCTGCAGGTCCCAATCTGCCAGCCCTGCAGCTGATCTTTCTGCTCCTTCTCTCCTGGCACCACAGCCACACTGCCCACAGCTGCAGTTATTTCCTCCAGGCCAGAGCATCCAGTTGCAATGCTTGGTTCAAGCTAACATCCTTCCATCCTTCCTCTCTAAGCAGAGCCAAGGCACTGGGAACATCCCTCTTAGCATGGTTTAGGGAAGACACTGTTCCATCAAATTACATCACTAAGCTTTCCACTTGCCACCATTCTGCCCCAAAATGTGAGACAGGGCTGGTGAGATGTGGATGTAAGCTAACATCCATTTATTTCATCTTCCCAGGGGAGAAAAGTAAAGAAAGCTGGAGGCATCTTCCTCACCATCACCCATACTAATGAGCATTTAGCATTCAAAGCTTAACTGGTATCTCAGCTGAAGCTACACAGAGCTCAACTCAAATAGAAAGGCCCTGCAAGCTGCAGGGAAGATGCTCAGAGCCCAGGCTCCAGCGGAGTATCTCTCCATTAGTAATCATTAAGCACTGAAGGAGGAAAATTAGAAACAGAACCTGTTCTGCTTTAGTCATCTTTGTCAAACTCCCTGGTACAATGACTACCCAGGTTTTTCTTCAGCCTTCCACTAATCTCCAGACAAGCATGTAGCCCTGCAAACACAGCCATTGAAATCCTGGGCAGGCTGCAGCTGCTTGTAGAGCCACAGGGAGCAGTTTCAGAACCTGCACTCTCCAGGACTGTCCCCTTAAAGAACATGCAATGGCTTCTCTGCTTTGCAAGTCAGAACTTCTTTCTAACAAAAGAAATAATAAAGCAATAAGGCAGCAAATTAACCCCCTGCAGAAAAACTGTGTTCCTGGGTGTGAACATCTGCCTTAGCTGCTTTGTGGAGCAGCTGAGAGGTACTGTGAGCATCATTAGATTCAAAAGCATTGTGGGGCAAAGCTGCTTGATTTGGGAGCTCCGTGGAGGATGTGAGATCACAGCTGACATTTGAACTGTTGTCAGCCTTTGGTGGAGGAAGACAACTTGCTTCATACCTACGAACACCTCCTATTTCTCTCCTGCTTAGGGCTCAGTTCCCAGAGTCCTGTCTCCCATATTCCCCCCAGGATCTCTCTCTTCAGCTACCCTCAGACACCACACACCTTGGCTAACTGTTGTGAACCTTCTGAAAACAGGATTTCCATGCACCCAGGTCACCCTCCCCTGCAAACACCTCATCTCCACTTAACTACAGGCTGCCTGCTGCTAGGCTGATCTCTGCAGCTTTTTCATCAGCCATAATGATAGCTGTTCTTCATAAGAAAGGAATATAGAATAGAAGTGCACTAAAAAGTACAAGTTCAATACAAAATACACACTTATTTCTACCCTCAGACCAACCTCTAACAAAGCCTTGGGACAATAGGATGTTCTTTGCAGCTCACAAGTAACAAAGCCCATGATAACGATGCAAATGACATATATTATCTTAGCACCCATCAAAAGTTTTTTCCAGCAGTTGATTCAATACAAAATGAAATCATCTCTAACTGCAGTTATGCTTGTACCAGCTAAATATATGAAAAATCTTGTGGTTTTTGCCATGTGCAGACAGGCTCCCTGATGTGATCCAAAAGCTAAGGTAACAGAATTCACAAAATAAAGGCATAGGAGAAAGCATTTCAGGAAGCTTGCATTCCTTCTTCTTTCTCTCCAATGAAGGGGACTTGTTTATGTTTGTTTCACTTTTCAGATATGGAAGCAGAACAGCATCCCACTTTCTGCAGTGCTACAGATCACAAACAGAGCTGCTTAGGCACTGTTGCTCAGCTGGAGATTATGAACAATTCACTGACTATTTCGGATTTTGAGCATCCTTCATTCCTGCTGGAGCTAACATCATGCTGATAAGCACCCAGAAAGTTTGAAAGCTTATGCAAAACTTGTCCAAATAAGCCATCTAAAAATCCCTTGATCTGCAAACCACAGCAGGAAGACAACAGCTAAATCAGCCTTCCGTATTTTCCAACGCTCGTGTTTCTGGCTGGAATTAGGAAATGCACAGTCACGGAGACTGGTGGAGCTCTTTCTAGTTCCAAAATCCAGGGCCTTTTGGAATAAGTGCCTCCTTAGGCCACCCTCTTGCGGCCAGGGATAGTTTTGCAGCCAGTGTCCTGCTTTCCTCTCTCCACCACACTCCAGAAGCCTGACAGCTTCTTCCACCCCCCGGCTCGGGGAGTTCCTGAACCCACCCTCCTTTGGTCCCTTTGTGGCTTTTCATTTTCTCCTGCTAGGGATTTGTGCTGTAAAATAAGCCTCCTGAGGAGATGCATCACTGCTGGCAAAGCTACATGGGGATAAACCCAATATTTGGGGTTGATTCCTTGGGTGGAAAAAGGCAAGTAGTAAAAGCTTGGAGCAATAAGAACATAACACATACTATGCCCTGAACTCACACTACTCCCATTAACCTGCTCCTTGCCTTGGAAGATGAGCATCTCCTTCAGATCTACCTCACCTTGCAGGAGGGCAGAAGGGCAAGACTGAGCTTCCTGCACTGTCAGAGCCCCTCAGCACTGCAGGGTACTCAGCTGATGAGCCTGAACAAGGCAGTTCAGTGACCTGATCTGACAGGAGGGGGGAGAAAAAAAGAGCACCCTTCCAGGAGATCGGTTTCTTGACCTAATTTGCCCTGAGTAGGTGAAATGAAAGCAGGGGGAGGGCGAAGGTGAGATTTGGAAGGGGAAGGTGATGTGCAGCAGCATGACCCTGGTTGGATGCAATGTTAAATCACACCCTAAGCCTCTCTTCTTATTTTTCCTGTTTGGGTGACAGAAATGCATACCCACATTGCCACTTCATCAATGCATTAAAAGATTGTTTCCTGGCATCAGGAAATTCCTTCCCTGCATAAGTGCAAGGCAGAAGCTTCTTTGCTCTTCGTTCCTCTGCTACAAAGGCAGCCCCTACCAGGGCCAGGGCCCTACAAGTGGCCAGAACTCCAGAAGAGCTGCCCTACATGGTAATGACAACTACAGTGTTGTAGTTATTCAGATCTACTCCAGCTCCCTAGCCTCACCCTGGTCTTTTCTCACCCTCTACTTAAAAGCTTGAAGTCACATTTCCCCCCCAGAAAATAGCAGATCTAGTTTTTCACCTTTTGCTGCACATTGTTTTATACTCAACACACACAACACTTTCAAAATCTCCTTAAACCACACCTGAGGAGCAAAAAGCCTGCTCAGAATTGCATGAACTGTCTCTGCCTCCCTCTTTTTGCTGTCTTTGTGATTTAGGTTCCCTCAGACAACACAAACTTAGCCTCCTGGTTCTGCAGAGATGGATGGATCTGCTTGTACAAGGCACAGATAGTTGCTCAGATAAAATCTTTGTCAATACTTTCTATTGTCAAATCCATCTTGCACACACAAATAAATCCTCTTGCTGCCCTTTCCCTTTGCATTACATTTTGTGTAAAGCACACATTGCTCCGTGCTTAAAAAAAAACTACTGAAACATGAATTTATACTTCCCAAACTTATCCCTTTAGGGAGGAGAAAATGCCTAAGTTAGCAGAAGGGCTGATGTTTTATACCTCCTTTCTTATCCTCCTGATACAAAGCAGGCCAGCTGAGAGCCTGCAGAGGAGGAACAGAACAACCCCTGCCTCACATTGTCAGGATCCCAACAAACCCAAGTTAAAGCTGCTGAGGGCAGCACTTCTGCAGAGCAGCAGGTCCAGGATTCTCCTGCTCTAGGGGAAGCAGAGGCACTGCACAGCAGCCTAACAGGGTGCTCCACTGAGCAGAGGCAGGTGTTATTTATTGCTCTGGACTCATTAGAAATAATTTGCTGAGCAGAGCTGTGCAGGTTATAATGAAATGCTCATCTGAGTGATTGCAGCTAGCACATTTATAACAGCCACTGGGATGCGACAGAAGCTGCCTAGGAAGGTGCTACGAGGACAACCAGGTCTAGCTCTGATCCAACCAGCTCCATCTGCAATAGCAACATAGGGCAGCTCCTGGCATCTCGTTACAGGTCTGAAATGTGGGCTGTGGTTCAACCAGATGGTCAGTCTGGATTCCAGAGCATCCCTCAAGGAGCTCCTGTTAACATCCCTAAGCAAACACAAAGGTTAAGCTGGATACAGAAGTCTCCCCCCCCTTTACAAGATGCCCAGAAGCTTTCATTGCACCCTTATTCATCTGGGCCTTATTTTCAGGATGAGTAGCAGGGGCCACTTGAACAGGGAATTGATTTGGCACCATTACATACCATCCATTTGGGGCAAACAACACACAGGAGCTTTCTCTGGTCTGCTGGGATCACCCCTCTAAGGGCTGAAAGCTCATTCTTTGGGAACAGGCAGGAGCCACCCAGTATATAAGCAGGTCAAGACTAGATTTGACAGAACACACACAACCTCCTCCATCACAAGGAATACCCAGAACATCCGAGAAAGCAGCCAGCCTGCCCATTATTTGTGAGCCAGCCCCAGGAGAACCATCTCCTCCTGCCTCTGTCCTCAGGGAAGCACCACCTCTTAGCAGGAAAGAAATATTGATGCTGAGAAACACATAAATAACTTTGGCAAAGGTCTTTGTTTTTCCTCTCAAATTAGGTACTTCACATTGCCCTGATTCATTGCTGTGGTGAGACACGTATTCTCATTTTTCTTAATTATTCTTGACACATTATAAAAGCTATGAGGGTTCCCATAAAGAAACCTAAAAAAAGCTTTCTCCCCCTGAAGAAAATGTAGTAGAAGTTCAGCAGGCCTGTAGGCTTCAGTGTAAGGAAGGCAGAAAAAAGAAAAAAAAAAAAAAAAAAAAAAAGGGGAGTAGAAAAAGGTATTTTTGTGCCTTATAGCCCCAAGTTTCTAATGAAGATATGAGGCCTGACCTCATTTCTCCATAGAACCATGGCACATGGAGAGTATAGGAAAAGCACAGCCCTGACACCAGGTCCTGAATCATCATTGCCACAAGAAAAAAATCAGGTAGCAGTCTGAACAGCTTGATGAGACATCTATCCTGAGGGCATGACAGGCAGGGACGCACAAAAATCCTGCAACCTTTTGTCCATCACAAGCTCTGGGTCCCCAGGACAGAGATCCATTCTCTGCAAGCACTCTGGTCTGCTATCTCACACAGCAGAGCATGCACACCAGCACATCTCCCCAAGGGTTAACACTTACAGGCAGCACACTCACATCACCTGCCCCTTCCAAGGCCTTACATCTAGCAGCTGGTCATCATTTGCTCTGTTAATGCAGCTTCTATGGCTTGTTACTGGTGACAACAGAAGTAGAGTGAAACACGGATTTCACCCTAGCTGTGACCAATGGGTTACCAGAAAGCAATAGCCAGAGAAATTGACTGAGCAATTTCATTAGGGCACACATTAAGCACTGCTTTCGTTCTTTGCAGGAGGAAGGCTACCTTCCAAGGAAGATATCAAAACATAGCAGAGTATATTTAAGAAATAAAATAATTTGGAAATTGGGATAAGGCTTATAATGTGGCAGTCTTTTAATGCTCTCTAGCATTGGTGTAATCCATGACCCACTCCCCTGTCCCCTTTGAGACAGGAAAATTAAGCTGTCCAAATCCCCACCTTGTTACTTCAGTAGAGGGCAGAGGTTTCTGGCCAAACACCATGCTGTTTTTACAACACCAGTACCTATAGTAAGTTCTAGGCAGAGCTGTACACTTTTTTCCCCTTTCACAGTATGCAGAGGTCTTTTTTTGACCATGTGCACACACCTCACACAAGAGGAGCCTAGCTAACATACAGGGTGCAAGGCCACAGGGGACCCAAGACTGAGTACAAGGTACTAACCCAATTTAAATCCATGCATTTAGAGCTTTCACTCAGAGCATACTCAGTGGTGGATGCAGCAGCCATCTGCTTCTTTCCTGGAAATGTTGCAGCTTAAACCTCTACATATTAACAAAATCCACTTCTCATTTCTAGTGCTGACAATAACCTGCCCAGAAACAGCAGCACACAAGACACACACACATCCTGGTGAGATGCCCTGCTGCAGGGCAGGTCCCCCCAGCGAGGTTGGTGTTCCCAAGGTGTGCAAGGAGAGAAGTTTCAGCAGGAATTGGAAGAAAGTGATTATTTCTTTCCATAAAACTCCCCAAAAGCTTGTGAAAAGTCAGTTTCTGGTTGTGCTTTTTTAAAGTAAAATTTTTGTCTTATTGGAATTAGTGAGCTGGAGACGCAAAGTTGAAATTTATTTGTCTGATATCTGTCCAGAGCACCTGGGAATCTTCATGCACAGTAAATCCTGAGGATGTGATGAAGTGCCCCAGCTGGATCTCATGCACCTTCAGGAAATGTTGGATGCCATGTATCTAAGGGCAGAGATGGAGTAGTTTTGATCCAGAAATACCAGAATCAGACAATTTCTATATTTCATCTTATTCTTCCCTGAGAAGAAGAGATGAATGAAATGAGTGATATAAAGACATGGTCTTCCTTCAGCGTTTGCTCTGAATATCATGAAACCACTCTCATTTGTGAAGGTTTCTTGCCTGTAAAAATATTTGCTAAGTCCTAACTCCTGTATGATGTCTACCCCAAGCTGTTTGTTCTGTGTCAGGAAAACACCCAGCCCATTGTCAATACACCAGGACTGCTCGTGGTGCTGCTGCACATCCCCTCGTGAAGATGCAGGGAGGCAGTTTCTGAGACAATGCAGCCCACAGGCGGGAACGCAGATGTCCAGGTGCACATCCCAACAGGTGGGGAGCATTTACACAGGATGCTGAAGACCCAGAAAAGCAACAGCATCCAATTAATTAATTATTTTTAATAACTACAGTAGAGGCTTTCAAACAAAGGAACTTTAAAATGCTGTGTACAGCTGTATGCTAGGGACAATGAAAGAAAACAAGATAAACAAATCTTTGTAAGTTTAATTGTCTCTGAAAAAAAAAGTGATTGTTGGACAAATCTCTCTGTGTGTACACATGCTTTCATTCTTTACCTAGGTCTTCAGGTATTTACATTTTTAGTGGAAGACACTTCACAACCTTGTTTGGATAAGAAAGATTTTGGCCAGACAGCTGGGCAAATACTTCACCTTGGGAAAACTGCCAGCTGATTTGCCCTGCATTTGCACTCTGATAAGAAATAAGTTTTCATGGGCTCACTCACCATCTTAAAAGCCATCTCCAGTCCTGCAGTGCTGCTGCAGAGCTGCTGAGGAGCTGTGGGCCTGAGCACACCACAGGGTTAATGAGAAGCCAGGCTGTAAAAGCAATTGCAGCCCCTGCTAATCCCATCCACTGAACTCTAAGACCGCTCCCAAGCTTTCCCAGCACAGCTTGTTACTGTATGTGCCTTTATATTAAAGCAGAGCTTTTTATCTTCCGACTGAATTTTTTGTAGGACTCTTGAAAATTGTGATGCTCCAAGCTGCTCTGCTCAGATAAAGGCCTGGGGCTGGGCTTCTTGGAAATGCAAGATTTGGGCCCTCAGGCCGTATTCTGCTTCTCTGAAAATGCCCAAAGTGCCCCTAAACTATGTGTCAAGGGAGGACATCAAATAAAGATTCCAAGCAGGATGCCTTTGATTTTCTCACAATTCAGAGATGGATTTTCTTCTTCTGGGTTCACTCCATGATTTCTGGGGTTACCCTGGACCTCTTTAGCTCCAGGTTCTCTCAGGATGCCCTAAAATCTCCCCAACTTGTGTTTCTCCTGGACATCTCCCATGCCTGTCACCCATGGGAGCCAGTTCAGGGTAGCTGTCCTCTGGCTGTCTTACGATGGTGCAGCTGGAATAACCATGCCGGGGATGCTGCTGGTCAGACCCCATCAGTACCAGAGGCACCGATGGATCCAGGACATTGGTGAGGGAACAAGCCCAGGTACAGAGACCACCACTGCCGAGGCTGTTGACAGTCTCTCCCCATAGCAAGCACTGTGCAGCTAAGAAGTGTGATTTCATTTCTCCCTGTTCTTTCTCTCTGGCACCCCTGTCTGCTTCCCCATGGTGTAAAGCCCAGCTGGAGGTCTCGCTGGGGAGGACATCACTTTTGCCTGTCCTGTGACAATGGCAACTGCACGGCTTTTGGAGCCCTGCAGGCTCTACTGCAACACCAGCATCACTTGTGACAGGTCCTCATAAAAATCTGGCAAGAGGATTCATTTCAGACTCCTTTGAAGTTTGACCAAGTGCCTTTACTCTGTATTTCTCTGCAAGTAGTGAAGGTAGGATGACCTATGGTAATATTGTTTTGAAAAGGCAATCCTGTGCTGCTTTCAGTCTCAGGAAGAGGTTTGTCTTCCACACCTCTCTGCACACACAACGGAGCTGGATGCTCAAAACATTTTTTTTTTTCATCCTATTCCTATACCTTCTGATTTTTTCCTAGCCCTGACTGGAAATGATGGCTTTTTTTTTCTCCCCACTAAGTATTTCATTTATTCTAACAAGACATGGATTGCATTTAATTGTTTATCTGAACTGAAGCCGTACGCTGTTCAAATGATTCACGCATTAATATTCAAGGTGAATACCGCTTTCACACATTGCCCTGCGCAGAAGAACAAGGGATGTGCGTGTTATTTTAATGAATCAATAATTACCGCTCATGAAATGCTTTGAAGGTATAAAGCAGTACACCACTGTATACAAGATTATTATTTTAGGCTGTTTCATTTAATTCAGTGAGGAGCACCAGAGTTTCCATGTGAAAGGAAGGTGCATCTGCAGAACACGTGGAGTTTGTTTCTGCTGCCCTACGCAGAGAGCGATGCACCAGCGCTCCATGGGAAGAGGCAACACGACAGCACACAGCAGTGACTTGCTCCTGGGGAGCATTTCACCAGCTTGGACAGTTTACAGCCTGCGAATGTCTTCATTTGGGCCCATCAGTTTCCCCAAAAAACCTGACTACTTGCTGAGGCACTACACAGGGTAGCTGGGCAGCTGAGCATCCTGCCTCAGCCCCCCTTCCCCTGCCCCTGCTCACTCTGCACACTTGGTGCTGGGTCCCCTCCGTGTCCTGAACAATTCTTCACGAGAAAAAGGCCACAGAGTCAGTGTCGGGAACACGGGGATTGAATGACGAAAGCCCAATTGAACCGACAGGAATTTTGCCTTTCATTGCAGCATGGCCAGGATTTACCCACAAGAAAAGAGGGGAGAGTTTCTCAGATTTCATTCAATTTGGATAAGTACCAACAATTTGTTTGGTTATCCCAGAGCCTTTTATCTGCACTAAATACCCAAAGAAAAGGCCTTTGAGCAGACAGATTGAGAGGGCGTTAAATAAGTTGTTACCCTTTTGCTTATTCTGAGCGCAAGTAGCCAGTTTTCATTGACGGAGGCTTTACAAGGCTGCCTACATTAGATCAAGAAGAAGTAAATTGCATCTGAGACTTTAATGATGGAAATTTAACATGCTGCTTATGGCTTACCCTGGCCGAGCCAGCAGATCGATGCACGACGGTCATGCATTATTTCAGCTGAAGAACTGTTGACAAGTGGTGCTGTCGAGTTGCAGAGGAGGATTCGAGAGACATACCTACACAGATAGCTGCCGGCAAGGAACGTTTTTCCTTTATCAAAACGCACAAAAACCTGATGCAGAGAGGTCTCTGCTGCAGTGAAACTTCACCTCCTGACTTCTCACCTTCAAAAGTCTCTGGTTTTTGCTCAGGACAGACTCCCGTGCAATGCAAACAGTGGTCTGGTTTCAGTGTAATTCTCAGTGCTCGTGCCAGAGAGGTTTAGTAGCAGCCACAAGACTGAATCAATATTTGCAACAATTACATGGAACTTTACCTTCAAGCTTTCCGAGTTCAGCCATCTTTTAAATCTGGCAGAAATAATTCTCCAGCATCTACCCACTGTTTTTTTTGCAGTAGACCTGAACAAACAGCCCTGGCAAGTGGGCCAATGGTCCTGCCACAGCTGCCTGTGCAAATTAGACTCAGGATTTACATGGGTCCACGTCAAAAAAGTAGTAAGTGTTCTGAGAATCGGAAACACCCAGTATCATTTGAGCCTGTACCCTGAGCAGCAAATACTTCAAGGCAGCAAATTTATTGCCCTTAAAAGAACTTATGGTTGATGGTTCATGATTGTTTAACAAGTCTCCTATACGGCAATTCTTTCTCTGGCAGGATATCGATCCAACCTTTCTGCCAGTTTCTGTACCAGTATAGTTACTGCCACAATTACTGCTACAGCAGTAAAATTTCTTGAACAGACGTTCATGCTCTGCAAAGTGGAAATGCAGGGCCGTGTCTGCTCCTTCCTAGCAAGCATCCATCAATCTCTCAGAAAGCAGAGAGCTTTGAACGTTTCTGGAGCTGCAGACTGGATTTTCAGAATTGGATGCTAAGAACAACAACAAAAAACACAGAGCAAGCAGGAATGGAACAGAATTCATTTTTTGGTCTCACGCTAATCACTGTTCACTTCTTCGAGGTAGAGAAATTTCTTCCTTCACCCGCCTGGTGCAGAACAAGCTGTGAGCACTGCGGGTTTCTCCTTTTTCTCTCCGCTTTCTGCCCTCCTGTCCCTGGTAAGTGCTGCACAAGCCCTGCAGGGCAGCTAGAGAAGCCCGTTTTTATGAAGAGATGAAGAGATGTGGCTGCAGAGCAGAGACATTTGGGTGAAGGTCTGCTCTGCCCCCAGGGCCAGGAGCCCTTTGCCCCTTAGCACACAGTGCTGCTGCCACAGACAGATGCATTCCTGTACCCCTCTAGCTGTCAAAGGTATTAAAACGCCCAGTGCCATCTGACTGGGAATGGGAAAGGCAGTGGTGGAAAGACAAGTCACATTAAGCAAGCAGGAAGCAAAGGGGCCAGCTGGTATCTTAAGAGGGTGTCATTTGTAAGGCACAAATGGGTCCGAATGAGCAAAGGGAGCCTGCGACCCTGAGCACCGAAGCACATAGTTCTCTTTAAGCAGTTGAATAATTCCACTAAATTCATCGGCAACAAGATTTTTGACCAATTCTTTTCTGTGCCTAACGTTCCCTGGATAACAAATGGAAGTGATAATATCAGCTTGCCAGTTGTTGAGGCTTACAGGCTAAATGTTTGCAGAGTGCTTTGAGATAGGAACCTAGGAAACAAGCCCAAACGGGACTCCAAGGGAACCAAATCTCGTAGGCACATCCACTGCTTAATATCTTTGATAAATTTAACAAGCTCCATCCCGAAACCTGTTAAGTTTCTCACCCCTAGTATTTTGGCTGGCAAACTATTCCCAAATGTTACCTTCCTGAGGATTAGAAGCAGAGCTGTTAGCATGGGCGACTGATGAAAGAAGAAAAGCCAATTAAAAAAAGATTATCAGATGCATCATGAGCCAAAGGGAGCAAGTGCACTCTGAACAGTCCATTTGCTTCCTGCCTGGTGCTGGGCACAGTCCCCCCCATCCTCTGCCACCCTTATATCACTGTTCTCCCTCCCTCGCTATTTCCAGGCATTATCTCCCCTTTGCCTCCTACTGCTCTCTCCAAGCACTGCGACATCCTACGCCTACTGCCATCTTCTTCCTAACAATTTTGGGATACTGTCACCCTCATCCCCCCTATTCCCACCTGATTTGAACATCAGAAAAACAGTCTCCCACTACACCCCTAAAGCATGGATATTTTCCCCTCCCACTGAACTCCTGACGCCCCTTTAGCATCCAGCCCCATCCCAGGCTGGGGCCAGGAAGGCCTGTGGCTGTAGAAAAGCCCCTCTAGGTTTGACAAGATAACTTTTTTTCCCTCTTGATGAAAATGAGCTGTATGGAGAAAATGGAGAGAATGATAAAGGGGTCTGTGGGTAGCATGGCTGTACCATCACCGTGGGGCTCCCAAATCCTGCTGGTAGCCATAGGGGCAGGTTGGGGGCTGAGTCAGAGCCAGGAACAGCGAAGGCAGGAAAGAACTAAATCTGCAGTAACAAGCCATTATTTTCATCTCTTTTCAGTCATTATTTCCTAGGATGAGAAATTGCTTTTGTTAAACATTTTCAAATTGAGGCCGCTTCCTGCGCAGCAGTCATGATCTGCCTGTCACTCTCAGCTGACGGCAGGGAGAGGACCTGGTTTTGGATATCATCCATCACTGACAGAGCCACGCTGCCATGTGATGAAGGGCAAGGAAGGGAGGAAAGGGGGGGGGGGGACCGAGAGGTGCAGAGGGCTGGTAAATAATGTAGAGAAATTTCATTTTCAGTTGCCAGCTCAAAAAACAACCCCAGCTTGCCATGGCCCAAAGCCAATTCCTGTTGAGCGCGATGACTTTGGTAGTTGCTCTGCACTTATTGGACAAGCAACCAAAAAAACAACAACAAAAAGCTGTCTTTGGAAATGATCAGACATTTCTAACAGCAGCTGTCCATCTTGGTCTGCATTTCCCCTTGGAAACAGCTCCCAGTAATTAGCAGGACTCGTGCACCTCTCATGGAAGTAAATAGAAGAAGTTAGATAACCCCAGACCTGCCTCCATCTCTGGGAACATCATCAGGGAGAGCAAAACCCTCACAATATGTTCACAGCGAAAGCAGCAACTGGCACCACCAAGAGCCAGTTTGCTCCCTGGAAAAACGTTGCGAGCATGCCAGTGGGAGCACCGCAGGGTGAGCCAGGAATTATCGCCCCATGGCCACCCCCTTCCAGTGCAGGGCCGGTCAGGGCAGCGAAGCAAAGCCCCCTCCATCCTGAGCTGGCAGTGCTGGAGGCAGTCCCCGTGCATCTGCTCCCCTGCACACACTGCCTTTACTTCTGGCTCCACCTGATGAGCTCCGAGCTGGCAGCCAAGAGCGGCGGCGATGGTGGTGTGGATCATTTCCTAGCCCAACAGCTGCGCTGGCAGTGCCGATTAATGTTTCAGGATAACTAACTTCCTCCTCATCTGTGATTCCTCTGCATCTCTTAGCCCGCTCATGTGGAAATGGCTTAGCGCAGGATTTAAGCAGCGCTCTTCCGCAGACACACTTTGCCGGGTGTTTGTTCGCATTATGGCACATATCCACGTGAAAGAAAAAGCGTGTTTAGGGTAACGGAGCAGAAGGACAGAGAGTCATCATTATTTTTTTAAGCTGCACTGGGGATTCCAAAGAAATCGCTACCCAGCAGTGGCGTTCCTGGTGGTCACCCTCCAGCAGCTGCTCCGCAAATAGGAGGCTTGGCACAGAGATTGGAAGCTGTAGCCACCACCAAAACCTCCCCATCAGCCCTCAAAACCCTTCTAGCTAAAGGGGTGGTGTACAACTTGCTGCATGGAGATCTCCAGGGGATTTTATTCCCACCGAAAGGCAGCTGGTGGTCAAAAGGGAAAGAACAGCCCACGCTGTGATGAGCATCTGGCTTCAGGTTTTAACCTCTCCATCACCATAGAGTCCTGATTTATTTTCTTGCCCAAAGGAAGAAAAAGATCACAGGGCTTGGTGTTTTCCTGCTCATATCAATGAGATGCTTTCTATTAACTTGAATTGTGAAAGATCAAGCTCTCAAACCACTCAGGAATAACCTGTGTGAATCTCAATAAAAGCCTTTCCCATCCTTTTATAAATTGAACTAGCTTGGAACAGTAATACAGAAACTGCATAGTGGAGGAGATGGATGGAAATATATATATATTTTTTTTCACTGCCAGATTGAAACTCTCTGACTCTCATGATATTTCATGTTTTTCTTAGCACTGAAGCTCCTGCAGATGTATGATTAGATAGAAATCTCAGCTACTGGTAAAAAGAAGGAGTATGTTTGCAGCCTTCAGGATTGCATAGGAAAGCTTGAATTCAATGTTAGGGCTTAGGAAGCAGAAGGTGCATTAAAAATAAGTTGAAATATCATGTGTTCTTGGAGGCTGACTCACGCTTTGAGGACTGCAAATTCTGGAAATGGTTAATTAGTACAAACACTTGAGACATTCTCAGCTTGAACATCTTCTGTGCCAGGATCACAAAGGGCCAGGATTTAATCTACGCATACAACAGCAATGGGAATTACACACCCTGTTGTATTTTAATATCCATCAAGAATTACGTTGGCATATTTAGATCCCTCCACAACTCTGCACCACAATGGGGTTTACTCTTCTTTAAAACAAGGTAATCACTACCTGTGGAAAGCACAGCAGGTTTTAGCATAATTCATTAATATATTACATTTTATATGTAAAAATATGTATTAATGAATCTCTCCTGCACCAGAATGTACCTCTTCAGCAGAGGATTGTCCAGCTCATATTGAAAAGTGATGGTTAAAAATGCAAAGATGTAAACTAGCTCTTATTTTCATTTTCTTATGGGAGGTCACATATTCTGTGTGAATAATTAAGGATTTGCTAATCCAAGGGTCTCAGATAATAGGCTGAGTAACTATTAAGACTTAACTGACTTAAGTTTATTGAAGGAAATAGGAAACACAAAACCAGTTCTTGACATTTCATTCTGGAGCTACCCTTACAAAACATGAGTCCTGTCATCTATTTGCCTTGTCCTTGATAAATATACACACAAAAAGGGAAGATTTTACAGCAGAAAAATATCAATAATGTCTTGAGGGAGTCAGGCAAAATTGGTTTGTCTATTTACAAATCAATACAAAAAAATCCTCCATAAACCCAGTACTTATTTGACTTTGATGCCTGAGCATTACTGCGGGTCTAAAAGGTTGTTCTGCGTAACGTGTAATTGTGCAGAGCAGTGAAGCTAGTGCTCTGCATTGTATTTCAGCTTCTGTCCCCGTATGCCTGTGTCAGTATTGCCCCACACTGGTGTGCTTGATCTTGGTTCAGGGACCTCTTGAGGTCTCCCTTGCCTGCCCGAATGCTCCTGGCATTTAGCATCCCTGCCCTAATAAGTCTGGGAATAAGTGGGAAAGGCTCTGTAAACTCATCTGGGACAAGAGAAGGGAGCTCAGGACTTGTCCGCTAAAACCCAGGAAAAATGCTCTCTGCAAATATCTTCCTGGGATGCTGGGATCTGTCCCTGGGAAAGGGGATGGTTTTATATCTGGGTAAGACTTTAACTGGGGAAAAGGAAAGCCCAGACAGCCCAAGGGCATTTCTTGTGCAGTTACCAGGAATCTGAAATGTTGCCCAGAAAAGGCACGAGGCAGGATGCAGAGGGAGAAATGATACCTTTCATTAAATTAGCTGAGCAGACCGGTTGCAGTACAACAGAGGAACAGAGAAAAGACAGCTGGCTCCCAGGCACACCGGCCCTTCTGCGGGTCTGACACAAGGACAGCAGGCCTGACAAGCACTGCTGCTGCCTTCAAGCACAGCACAGGCCCCAGGCACCAGCCTGAGAACTACAATTATGAAAATATTGCCCTTAACGGTGTGCAAACATCTCTTGTAGGAAAAGGGATTGAACAACCTAAGAAGTCAGCAAGAGAAAACCTGACTGGGATGAAATTGCATAAAATGAAGATCAACACCCCTTCTATTTTCTCCATCAGGATTTAAAAAGAAATAAAGATATAAAGTCTAGGGCATACAAAAAGGCCAACAACAAGAAAGAAGTTGTGGGTTTTTTTTGTTTGTTTTATTTTTGTTTTTCTGCCAGCCAGCAGTAAACAACAGACATCTTTCAGAAAATGAGACATGTCCCAAGGAATTTGAGATGGATCATTGCCTTTTATGAAACATTAGATGTGTCTGGAAGTTAACACTGAAAATTAGAATGCAGAGAATAGGCAGACCACAGAAAAACATCATTATGCACAATGTATTGACTTTCCTTTCATTGTAGGGAAAACAGCGTTATTGTTTAGGTAAGTAAATGGGAATTCAAATGGGAGACCAAATCCACCTTGCATCTTGTTTTTCGGACATGATGAAATTTGCTGCAATGTCCTGTATTATTGCATTATACATTACTGCCTGGAGAAAAGTTTCTCCCCAAACAAGCGGATGAAAATATTTTGAGAGAGATCACGAAGGAGCTTAGAGCAATGAGCAAACACCAAATAGGCAGCACCAGCGTGATTAAATTGTCTCTGCCTGCTCCCCCATTTGGAGAGGGATCAGCTGGGAAAAACATGGTTATTTGCAGAAGAAACAGATTCCTATCGTGACAAGAACAGGGAGAAAACTGCTTTGAATTCTCCCTATGCCTTTTGTGCAGCAAATTCTCCAACACAAAGACTTAAAACTCCCGCATGCTGCAGTGCTATCACATTACTATTTCCAGTGACAGCAGTCAGATTTTAGATGCTTTTGTTCTTCATCCCTCCCTTCCCTGCTTCACGTGCTCTTTATTTACAGCCATCTACCTCTTGGTTAACAAATTACTGCGTTACATGAAGGGGAAGACTGGCTCTCTGAGAAGCCAGGTGATGAGCCGGGTGGTCTGTGCTAGGAGTTTCTTCCTCAACCCTTTGCAGCATCACATTTGCAGCCCCAGGAGGACGGGCTGTGTGGGCCCCAGGCATTGGTGTTGGCAGGGTTGGTGACTGTCTAGGGGTCACTTGGAGCACAAAGGCAACTTAAGAGCCCTATCACTGCTCTGTCCCAGCTCCGCAGGTGTCCCTGGTGGCACAGCTTGGTGGTGGATGGTGCCTGAGATCAGGAACTGGCGGCCGTGCTGCAACTTCTCCACCTGGTTTTGCAGCTGAGCTGGAGGTGCACGTAACCGTGCCCCAAATTCAGGAGAGGGAGCTCGGCGATTTCAGGTCACCTACTTTCCAAGGCCGCCCACCTCTGTTCTCATGGCCCTGTGGAGATGAAGCTGTCGTGTCTAAGTTGGACACCTCTATTACTCAGCCAGATCATGAGGGGTCGGCCTCAATCTGCTCCATGGTTTTGCTGCACTGCTGTCCCTGGGCAAGCAGCGGGGATGCTGCTGCAGCCCCCTGGCAGCAGCCACCTTTCCCTGCCCTCTCCCAGGGGACCTGACCCCAGCTGCTGCCAGCGTGCGTCCTCCCCCTGCCTCTCCTCCGTGTTAATCAATCCGGGACATTTATCAGATGGTTTGCAGTAACCTGGCATTTGTACTGACAGCGAGCTGGGTCAATGAGTAAGGGATGGCCTCAGCTTTCACAGGGATTCAGTGTCATTTTGGCCTCTTTTAGAGGCCTGTTATTTTTTTTTTTTTTTGTCCCTGAGAACAGGTCCTGTTTGTGCTGGGGATAAGACCAGCAAGGGCGACTCTCAGATAAGTCAGAAAATATGCAAACAAGAAAGATTTGGAGGAAGGCAAGATATTTTTCTCAAGGTTTGTGTGCTTAAATGAAGGACTGAAGACTAGTTAAAACTTTATTTCAAGCAGAAGTTCATGTGTGTAACTTGAGATGAAAAGAGATCAAATGCACCAACCACAAGACTCTAGGGCTGCCTGGAGCTTTTTTTCCTTTAAAATCATATTTTTAACACTGAATTTTCAGTGTAAACCTGTTAGTCTCTCTCTGTGGCCCATTAAAGGGAACTCCAATTTCAGACTCCTGCTGAAGACATCCATACAACTATAACCAGGTTTAAAGAAGGCAGAGACATTGGAAAAACAGTTTTCTGGGGATAAAGTGCATTTCATATTGCTCAGCTGTGGTTTGGAGGTTTGCTCCTTTTTCTTTCTCCCCTTCATTTGCTATGTTGTGTCTTCCCTCCTGGTAGTTAGCAAGAAACTAACACCTCAGAGACGAAGCGGGTGATTGAAAAATCACCAGGGCCTTTGCTGGAAAGCCTTGACTCACTGCCAGCCAATATACCTTTCGCTGCAGTTGAATATGAGCTTGCGTTTGGATATTTGATGGAATCTGGCTGAATTCAAATTAAACTGTAGCTGGGAGAGGAATAATGCGAATGCAATCTGTAGTAATAGTCCCAAGTAGTGCCGTTTGCAGAACGACACCGTGCTACTCACTGCGTGTTGCTGCCGCATTGTTAATGAGACTTCTGAACACGCCGAGCCCATTAATGATGGGGAAAAGCCTGCGGGGAGCTGAGCACCCGTGATTTTCGGAGGCCCTCGCCACACTCCCTCTGCCAGCTACAGGCACTTCAGTGCATCCTGCAGCACCCAGTCATCCTCTGCTGTGACAGCTCTTCCTCCTGCTCCCTCACTGTCATGAGGCTGCCAAAGCCATAGGCAGGTTGTTTATAGACCTCATCTCAAAACAAACAAACAAAAACTCCTGGTTAAGTGGAAGACTAAACCTGGAGCTAGCCAAGAGGTCACCTCTAAACCCCTGCAATGGTCACAGATGTGCAAAGTTTATTTCTGAGCTGGGTAAGATGTTGTGGAGGTTGCTAAGCACAGCTAGTGAGGTGGCAAGTGCTACCAGAAAGCCCCCTCAAAGCAAGGAGCTTCAACAGAAAGGTAATCATGTCTTTCAAGCAGCTGGCTTGAAAGCTCACCATTCCCATTTAGCATTCGGCGCCACTGGTTAAATTGATGAGCAGCAAATGAGGGAGGGGGCTGCTTCCATTTGGATCTCGTTAATAGCATAATGTAAATAGTCACAGTGGATTTTTCACTCCAGCTTTCCCCGGATGTAGGAGATGACGAAAACACTGTGGCAAAAGGCCCAGAGGGATATGCTCTTATCTCATGTAATGGAGAGCTTGTGCCGGACCTGGTGATGTGAGCAGGGGTATGGTTAGAGATGGGGACAGAAACTAATCCCAAACAGCAAGTGGGAGCAAGCAGGCATGATTTCTGTGAGTGCTGGCTCTGCTTCAAAAAGAAAATCCTCAAAGATTAAAACAGAATTTAAGAGATCAAGTGGCAAAAGCTCTTCCATTTTGGGTGGCTTCACAAAACAGGAGAGGAGTTGGGCAGATCCTCACCTGCCGCAGCTACAGCCCATATAAAGATACTTGTTGCAGGACATGGACAAGCCTTTTGCTTCGGGGCCAGGAAGAAACACGTCTGTGGAGCAGGTCACTTCTGGATCTACCCCTGCATCTTCTGGATCTGGCTCAGCCCTAGCCTGGAACAGGGTCTGAAATGCAGCAGGTCCTGGTGTGGGCAGGTCTGGCTATTCAGATACTCTGCCCTCAGATACAAAGAATAACCTTTCTGCCAGCTTCAACCATTTAAACCCAAATTTTGTATTCAGAGTCTTCATTACATTAAAGAAGAAATCAGTATTGGAGCAGATTCTGAGGAATAACATTGACTCAGGATTTGTAATACAAACCGTAGCCTTGTGCTGCCCCATGGGGCATTTATTCAAGCTTGGCCCTCAAAACGGGTCATCAAACCCCCGTCCCAAGGTATTTCTATTTGCTTTCAATTACAAATGAACATTGTATAAGGACCCCAGTTTGCCTTGAAGTAATTGATTTATCACTTAATAACACCCTTGCTGAGATGGGGTGAGAGGAGGCAGAGCCTGAGCAATGGTTCTGTTCTGCCGTCAGTATAAATTAGAGCTAAAGACATTACTCTTTAACCACAAGCATTGGGGTTTGTGGTTGTTGTTCTTGTTTTCCAAATGCAATTTTCAGCTGACAAAAGGTTTTTTTGCACAATGGATTCTTTCCTGTTGAGGGTTTCCTTCCACGCAGTTTTCGCAGCCTTGCTGCCCTCTGCATCTCCTGCAGGCAGCAGCGTGTGGGGGGAGAGAGGGTCAAACTACAGAAAAGAGAGATTTCTGCTTTCTGCTCCATAAATTGCAACATACAATTGAAGATGATAATTATAGAGAAAGGATCACCAATTTACACGCCACTTTCTGAAAAAGAAATGAAGTTTCAGTAGACCCAGTGAAAAGAAAAATTAAAATTGAAGAAATCTGTTCTACTTTGTTTTATTGGAGAGGCAAAGAGAGAGCTGACTTTTGAGAAGCCCACATAAATTGAAGACTTGATAGTGCCTGAGTTTACCCAGCCCAAGACTCAAAGGTAGCATCAAGCAGCCTGGGATTTCTTTGGGCTGAACAGGAAAAAAGAACCCAAACACTATAAAGTAATATAACCCAGTGCTTATGGGGTTAACTTACTATGACATAAAGAATTATAGGGGGGAGAAAGATTTATTTATAAATTAACATTTTATACACACATACGCATAAACTCATTAAATTGCTAGAATGTATACCAGGAACATTTAATATATTCTTCAACTGCAGAGAAATTTCTGTTCAGCTCACGAATTCATCACCAGTGAGAGATAATGAGCTTTTTGCTGTAGGATGTAGCTCCTGGTGAAGGAGAAACTAGAAAACCACACTCTTCTTGATATTAAGGCTAGACCAAGAAGTGGAAATTGGAGTTAACCCCTGTCGTTTTTGCTAGGTATGCCTATAACAAAGCATACTAAAATTACTGTAAAGAGGTAAAGGCATTTTAAGCAGAAACTAAAACACAGAACTGATGTATTTCATTACTATTAAAGAAGAATTTGTCCTAAGCAAAACTTCTCTAACATTTTGTTAGACCTTTTGTACTCACAGTCTCTTTGGTCTGGAAGAACAGAGTAAGAAAATGTTGGGAAGATCTTTCAAAAAAATGTATCCTAGAAATTATTTAATTTACATATCCATTTACCGTTATTGCACAGTATATTTGGACTAATTTATTCCAATATCTACCCAATTCACTTGTATTAACATTATTTTTATCATGATTCAGTTCATACTGGTCTTACAAATATTTCCTCAAAATATTCGCCCCACCTTCCATTTGCTCTTGCATGGAAAACATTATTTGTTAATAAAGATGCTTTAGTATGTCAGTGAGTGATTTGGTACTCTGAAAAAGGAAACACAGACCTTATTCATTTTTTCTCTCTTGTTGGTGAGAGATTTTCTTTTCTTTCTTTCTTTTTTCTGTTTTTTTTTTTTTTGAAGTTCCATATGTTCTTAAAGACACTTCACAGAATAATTGAGCATTTCCCTCTCTGTACTAATACGACAGTCATTTCAAACCTATGAAGTTGAAGGAGAAGCTCCAATCTTTCATGAGCTGCTGAAGAATGCACTGTGCCATCCAACATCAAACATTCAGTAAAAAACATAATTAAACCATTTTCTAAGTAATAGTAATGATCTCTTGTATTTTCCTAGATGCTTTCATCCCTGCAAGTACTATATCTGAGAACTTGCAGGCCTTTCTTTCTCCTTTCTTTCTCAATAGAAATTATAAAACAAAACAAAACAAACAAAACACTTGCTTTGATGAGATAATTTATCCATTATTTATTTATTTTTATTTTAATTTAACTTTCTAAATATTTATTAATGGAATAATTTTTAAAAATCATGGCTGGGTCATCTGTATGCACGTGCATGAATATATGCCCAGGCTAGAATTTCTTTTTCTGGCTGTTGAAAGGTATCAGTCTCTTCATGGCACTCTGTAGCTCTCCTGGACTAAAGGCCACTTTATCAGATGAAATAAAAGATGTGTTTCTTCCACATTTTCTTCTCCATATTTTGCAAAATTATGCAAAAAACCTCCAGACCTGCAACATTTTTTTGTTTTGTGAGTGTTGTTTTTTTTTTTTTTTTTTTTTTTTTTTCCCCAGAACAGGAGGCTTCCCTTTCTTTCTCTCTCTCTCTTTTACTTTTTTTTTTTTTTCTTTAAATTAACACATCTTCAGGGACAAGGCTGTGAGTGCTCTCTGAAGAGCCTTGACTGCAGACAGAAGCCCTGAAAGGCGTAGGTGGGCAGCAAGGCGAGCGTCACCGCATCCGCACTTCGTGTTGGTAGCCAGCCCACACGCCGGTGGCATCTGTTCATCTCTTCATTTAAGCTTTTCTCTCCCTGCAGTCCTGGGAGAATGATGCCTTAATGCAAGCAGACCCAGAAAATCAATATAAAGTGTGCCCCCTTCTATTTTATTTATTCCTTTGCTTTTATCTTTTTTAAGGGAAGAAAAAAAAAATCTTTCTTGCTTGTTCATCCCTTGTGAGGGATTTTAAGGTAATCTTTCATCAGCTTTCCTTACAACCACAAGAAAAAAAAATCTCTCTCTCTCTTTCTTACTTCAGGCAACTGAAGCATGAAATGGGAAATCTCATCCACAGTGGAGATCAAATGTGTCACCTTATTTATTAATTTCATGATCAGCTGAAAACTTTGATTCAGTGGACAACACCAGCCAGAGTGTTTTTGATAAAAAACAAGAATAAGAACTAGTCCTGGAGAGGTTGCTGAGGATTTCCTTTTGATTATTTACATGGAGATTCAATGACAAATGTTGTTTAAAATTAAGAAAGAAAGAAAATGAACAAAACCAGAAACCCTTGTGTTTTCCCTTCCTCTGCCAAGTCTCTCATCATGGCTTTGGCCACATCATATACAGTCCCAGGCCTTGATTTGCACATTTTGTAGGGGTGTAGCTTGGTTTTATGTGACCTTAAGTTTGATTTAGCTAAGCTGATGTCATGGCATAGTGTTTTCAGACCCTGAAGTCCTAGCTTCAAGGTGTCACTGAAATAGTAGGAACGTAATTTAAATATTTGCAGTGCTCACATAGTGCTTTGAGCTCTCAGGCACTGTGGAAACGTCTGGTATTTTCTTTGTAAAAAGTATTTGCATGTATTTGAACATTTAAAGTCTTGCAAAAAAAAAAAAGGAGAAAAAAAAGGACATACTAGAAAAGGAATTTTGTTTTAAAACTAAAGGCCTCTGGAATAAATATTAGTAACTTTAATAAAAACATCTTCAGCCTCACTGGGACTTATAAACCCCTTATTACTTGATATCTACACATCGTGGCTTAAAGACAGTGGTCTACTAATGTTGAGACATAACATCCACCCGAGTAAATTTCCCATTTTTCTGAGAATGACTGTAGTAAGAATTTTAAACACGTAATTATAATCTCTGTAGTTTGACACCATTAGCACAGCACCTAATTGTACCCGTGCACTGATCCCAGCGCCAAGGTCCTGGCAAAACAACAGCCTTATGAGAGAAAAGAGAATTAGCAGGTACAGCTTTGTGTGGAATAGAAAAGATCACTGAAGCACAAAATTAAGATACCTTATTACCATGAAGAAATCTCCAGTGAGACCTCTGAGCAATAGCCAAAGTTTACTGGGAAGATATTTATTAGAAAGGTGGCCTCACATTTTATTGAGCTGGATTTGGTAAATAGAACATGTAAAGACTATCTTTCAAAATCTACATTTTCCTGTTTTCCAGCGCAAGCATAAGGCACCTTCCACATGGAACCAGCATGATATAAATCATTCAAAATTTGCAAAAATGCTCAAACTTGCAGGAGCATAGTGAAGGAGATCCCTGTGTAACACTGAAACCTGAGGTCTCAGATACAAAATCGGAAGAATTGTAAAGGCAGAGAGACCCTACCAGGGGCAGACATCAGCGTAAGTGGATAGCATGTCCCATTGTGATATCCCCCCACTTTAAGAAGGACGCTGAAAAAATAGAGGGTTCAGAAAATATGTGAAGATAGAGTAACCTATTACCTGTCCAAAAATAATAATAATAATAAAAAAGACATCTAATCTGTTTAGTGCCTTGCTGATGAGCTTAGAGGGCAAGGTATCATTGTCTCCAATAGCTGCAGAAGGAAGCAAAAATCAGAAATGAGGGCTCTTCAGTGTTGCAAGCAAGAGCAGAGCAAAATCAAATAGCTAAGAGCTGAATTTGGATCTGTCTGCACTCTGACTAAGAGATGGCTGTTAAACAATGTGGCCACTAGCAACATTTCCCCAGGGTCATTAGTAGATTATCTAGTGATGGATATGTTTTAATTAAGCATGGACACAGCTTCCAAACCTCTGATCTTCATCCAGATGTTAATTCAGAGATGTATTCTGGTCTGTTCTATGCAGGAGAATTGACCAAGATGATCTGAACAGTCCCTCCTGGTAGAATAATCCATAAATCTTATCAATAATTTACACCATGGCTCCAGACTTCACCATGGAATCATACAGGCAAAGGATGTGATGAAGAGGAACAAATCCAGCCCTGATCTTTGTTGAAAGCTGCCCTTTTAAGTGGGATTGCATATAATGGTTGATTCACCCAGCCCCCCTCCTCGGGCCACCATTTAATCATCTAGAGGGAAAACACAGACTGACGTTAGGGATGTGCACATATGCAAACCAACCTGTTTTATTACTATGAGGCAATTAAGCTCATAGGTACAAAACAATTATGCTTTTAAGTTTGCTTCTTTCCTTAAAGAGAAGCCTGTGGCATTTAAAAATGCATGTTTATAATTGGGATGCAGTTGTTTGTTTGTGATGTTTAATGGATGTGGGGCCAGAGGGTTAACCGTGCTGCTAGATGGATTTACAGTAGACATCAAAAAGAGCATGAATGAGTCCCAGTTTGACAGCTTGTAGATAAACTGTAGATGGGAGACATAATTTATATGTATTTTAAAAATTCAACAACAACAGCAAATAATTCAAGGGACTCTAGCCAGCTGGTCTTCCTTCTAAAACTGAATATGGAAAGCAGGGAGACTTTGCACAGCAATGATGACACGCAGAAGCCTTCTATATAAATTTACACATTTATCAAGTCTTTGTGGAATAATAAGCTACAATCTAGCCAGCCTGGGGCAGCCTGCTGTAATTGTTATGATTTGTTTTCCAGATACAGTACAAATTCCTTGGTAATCTTTCCTGAATTTTAATAAGGGGAAGGGAAGACTTAATTAAAGAGGCCTTTGTGCTGTTCTATAGCGACTGCCATCTGCAAGTGCTTCAGTTCGGTGTCTTATCTCCATCGTGCAGCCCACAGTTTTGCCTTTGTAGACAGAGGTGGTAACTTAGGCTCAAGGAGTGAAAGAGCCAAGCAGCGTGTTTTCGGGGAGCCTGCACCACTCCAGCATCTTCAGTGGCTGCTGCGGAGAGGCAAGGACACAGCCCTTTGATCTCCTCTGCTGCATTACAGGCTGCTTAATAGCATTTATTCCAAGATAAATTAGGGAATACATGGTTTACATATGAAAGAGGCATGAACCTTTCTTTTTTTCAAGGGGTATGTACAACATAATTGACTTCTATCAAGCATAGGCTCTGGTGTCAATAGGGCCTTTTATACATTGAGCCAAATAGGCTTTTATTTTTGCAACAATGAAATGAGCAAATGTATCTTCCCAGTAGCTCACTGGCACATCCCAGAAGACGGAAAAGAGGTGAGATTCTCAGCTACAGTTCTATATAGAAAAAGTTTAGGGTTTATTTGGAAATAAATCCCCTCCCATTTTTGGGGAATAACTGACATTTATAACAGAGCTTGTAATTAAACGTGGCTGCCCAGTTTACAAGACCCTGAAAATCCAGATAAGATGACAGATATGCTCACAAACATGACCTGGAAACTGGCTTGGGTTTCAGAGCGGATTACATCTGACAACAGGCAACAAGAACTCCAGAAACCACGTCCTTGGCTTGATGCAACAAGAGCAAGCGCCAGGGACTCCTTATTGAGCCCTTGCTCCCTCCTTTCCTGCTATTAGGTTTCTGAGCTTGTGATAGGGTTTTGGACATCTAGGTGCAAGGATATTAGATAGTCTTAATGTGAGGTATGCAGGTAGCAGGCATTGAGATAAAATGGTGAGGCTACCTATGGCCCATGTAGTACATCATATAGGCCTAGCTTCTGTTGCAGCAGGGCAGTCAGTTGAGCAGCCTTGGCAATGTGATTTAGTAATTTATAGATAGCCCTGTAGATAGGGGTTCGGGATGGAGCTCTGCCTCAGAGCATGGACAAAGACTGGGGTCCCATTCGGATTCATGCCAGGGGTCCCTGTTAGGGCAAGAGCTGCCTGTCTACCACTTCTCACCGGATCAGGCCTTTGGTCCTGGAAATAACTTTTGCCAAACTGTGTCCTTTGACTTCTGATGTGTTTCCCATTCAGAGACATATTTTACAGTTCAGGTCTGTCTTTAGCCAACAGATGACAATGTGGACTAAGTCTTTTCCACCTGCATTCATGGCCAGGATACTTCAAATTTTCAGTGATTTCAAATCAGTCATTTGAAGCACAGGTGAAATAGAGTCAATAGCTGCAGAAACCTTCAGGGCAGGACCGTTTGGTGCAGATTGTGCCTCCTTTGCAGTGAGATGGAGAACTTACTTAAATTTTCTTAGGAAAAGAACTAAGCAAAGCTCAGTTAGAGGATTCTGCTGATTTCAGCAGCCTGGTGAGAAAGGGCATCCGTCAGTCCTATGGCCAAATCACTAGACAGGTGGGATTTTAAAGATAAAAATAAATAGCTGGAACTCCACCTAGTTACACACAGAAAACTGTGAAAGGGCTTGCTTTGATCAGCAACTTTGACATATGTTATGGAAGGTATTGACATGTTTCCTCAAAAGGATTTTACTGGGAAAAAGGCAAATGAATATAATTTTATGCACATTATGCTATAAGGATTTAAAATCTTGGCCATTGTCTCCTTCTCCCTGTTCTGTTTAAGGAAGTCTAGTATGGTTAGGAAAGCTTTGCTATTTGCTCTTTGCTTTCTTTCCTCCACCTCTCCCCCCTGTTTATCTACCCTAGGTACCTATGGGCTGAGGAGCTGCTATGGCCCCAGTCCTGCTGTCCAGGTGGGAATCCTCAGCACCTGGATTGTGCTTGCACCAGGAGAGCTTTGCTTTCACTCTGGTCCCTCACAGGAGCAACCAGGACACTAATTATAGATCAGTTAATGTGCTGACTGGAGAACCAAAACGGGATCACTAGATAACATCCACCCCATTTAAACCTGTCCTTAATGTGTGTGTTTGAAGAAGCATCTTGGAGCTTTCTGCCTTCTGCTGCACCCTGATATGAACACCCAGGGTTCCCCTCAGGAGGAGAAAAGAGCAGCAGCAGCAGACCCAGCAGTGGGTGTTTCATTATTTCCTTTCTGTACATAGACAGCATGTGTGGCACGATGCTGCTGCATTAGCTGATGGGTGGACAAAAGCCTAAACTGTGGACAGAGGGAGTAATTTGTTTAAGAAAATAAGGATCTCATTTCCTTCTCTCTTTTTTTTTTTTTTTTTTTTTTTAATTTGCATCAAAACCTATTCAAGCAAACAACTTTTTTACTACACCTAAATGCATTCAGTCTGCATTTTATTATTATCACACGTTTGTGTCCTTCCAGCTCTGTTAAGATAGATCAAAACAATACAGGAGCTTATGTTACTGTCAGATTTAATGTGCCGACCTCCTTATATCCCCCAAAGCCTTTTCAGATGCAGAGCTACATTTAAGCAAGCAATTAATCACTGCATACCTCTTCCAATGCAAACACAATTTGTTGGCAATTTAAACTGCAATTCCAGCTCTTTTGAAGTTTCCCTCCCGAGCTAAGGCTTGTGCAAATTTTGATCTTAGGTAGTACCTGTCAAATCATCAGAAGGCACTGGGGAGCCTCTGCGTGTCAGGAAGGATCTCCAGTTCTTCACTCATCTCAGTGGAGGTCAGGGACCAGGCAAATTCAGTCACACGTATCTGTACATGGCAACCAGTGGACTAAAACCTCCTTTAAAAAAAAAAAAACAACACACAAACAAAAAAACCACTTTAAACACAGTGTCTCAGCTAGCCAGATGCAGCCTTCCTATAAAAATAGGAGCAGAATATTTAATTAAATCTATGATGCTCTGAAACAGTAAGCAAGAGGGTGTGCTTGGGGAGGGAGAGGTGAAGTGAAATTCAAGTGCCTTTCTGAAGAGATGGGTTATCTGTAGTTCAGCTGTCATGCTGGCTGCAGACAGGACTGTTCTTGCAGACCCAGAGCCCTGACAGAGCTGGGAAATACTCACACTGGGGCTGGGGGCAAAATACGTCTTTCCACCGGAGCACTACAGGAGGTACGATGGCTTGTCATGCTGTAAATCGTCTTCACCGTGTGATAGATCACCTGCTCCTAACCCAACAGGAGGCACTAGGGCCCACGGACAGCAGACCCCATAAATACACAGAGGAAATTCAGAGGGTTAACACAGGGCTTGTTGTGTTGATTTTTGAAGGAGGGCATATAATTCATCACTTGGGGGCAATCATGAGAGGGATATTTAAATTACTCTGAGAGCACAGAGCACATAAATAATAATGAACAGAATAAAATGCAAATGGCCTGGAAGAAATCTATAGTCATGAATGAAATCAGCCCTCTGATCCTAATTGAAAAGAAAATGAGATGCATATTCAATATGTACTTAATAGAATATACACAATATGAGCATCCCGAGCTAATGAACAAGACTTTTCAATCACACAGATACATACGGCAGGCACCCCTCCTAGGGAGAGAATGCCAACAGAGGCACCCAGCCCTACCATACCTGCACACATAGCTATTGGCATATACACATGCATATAGCATAATGGCAACTATGAACTTTTAACCAACTGGTGCTAGATCACAACTGCAAGCCTTCATGAAAAGGCCAGCTGTGGTTTTTGAACATCTTTGAGGCAGGTATTTTGCATATCCTTCCAATATTTATTGGAAGGCTTTGTTTGTGTCGGAAATAACACGGGCCAGGGCTTTATTCTGCTTCACATTGTGTCATTTTACAGTAATTGATTGGGTGCTCACGTGCTAATTGGTCTGGCTGGTTTCTCAGTTGCCTTTTATTGGAGATCACTGACCTACGCAGAGCAATGGGAGCTGCTGCCCTTTGAATCTAATTACAAGGAATCAAATTATTTCCTGACACAGGCTGGAGTTGGGGATCTCACATCTCAGCAGATGTGCACTGTTGCGAGGATGCCTTACTTGACATGTTCAACACCATCACACTCCCTTGAAATAAGAAAAGAGCTGCCTTTTTAAAGCAGATTTGTAGTGTTCTGAGTCTTGGAAGAACCACCATGCTGTCCACCACACATATTAACTCCTCACCCAACAAAAAAAGGATTAGACATATCCTACTCCCAGGCTAAAATCCCAAAGCCTGATAGTCCCAGCTTGCAATTCTGCCACTGCCCATCTCGGAGGTGTCTCTCACAGCCTCTGTGCTTCAGTTTCCTCATCTCCACCTCACATCTCTCCTTTTTTAACATTGCAATGGGGTTTTGAAAATGTTCTGTGCTAAATCCTAAGAGTACCTAACAGTTAAACAGATTGAACCTAGTTTATTGCTTTGCAAAGCAAATGTCATCTGTATTGAATTTCTTTCCTCATATGCTAATGAAATGCTCCTCTGTTGTTTTTTTTTGTTTTTTTTTTTTCCCCATTTCTGTGGAGGCAGTGTTGTTGGGAAAGGAGCTGAACCCAATAAATTAAGGGCTGAGATTCTCTTTCTTGCTTTGGTATCCAGCAGAAACGCTACTGCATTGTCACTGCTGAGCCAGGGTCCCTGTGGATATCAGACTGAGGAGGTCTTCTTCTCAGACCTGGAAGAGTCATTATTTGTCTCCACTTAGGATAGAGGAGCTCGATGAAAGCAAAAAAAAAAAAAAAAAAAAAAAAAAGGAAGTTTCATTATTTCTTACATTGTATGTATAAAATATTGTGGCTGCAGTGGTCCTGGCTGAGCTGCTCCTGCTCCCCATGCTCCATTGCTCTTCCCAGTCTCAGCTGAGGCGTCCCCTTTCTCAGAAGTGAACATGGCCATTTGGGAGGCCCCTTGGCCAAAAGCAGTGCATAGAGCCAGCTGAGTAATTGTTCCAGTTATATGACTTTCTCTTCCAGCAGATGGTTCTCTATAGCTGTTCCTTTGTAATTTTGCTCTTTGTGTATTGACTCCAGTCAGCGGGGAGCCAAGAAAACTGGAAACGTTGACATGATGTATCTATCCTTGTCACCTGGCCTGGATTCTCTCACCCTACTTGCCCAGAACCGGAGTGCTGGGTTCCAGACCTTTTTCCCAAGGATCCTACAGACTCTGCTTCTTCAGGAAGGTGGCTGTGAGTCATAAGAAATA
Source organism: Aythya fuligula (assembly GCF_009819795.1). Classification (NCBI taxonomy): domain Eukaryota; kingdom Metazoa; phylum Chordata; class Aves; order Anseriformes; family Anatidae; genus Aythya; species Aythya fuligula. Next base: position 15,156,453 of record NC_045569.1, on the reverse strand, counting down.
AGCTCGTAAGAACTTGAATCTATCCTAGGCTACTGCTGCCAGGTACAACAGATGCTATCCATTAGATTTTACTTTCCCAGAAATTCCTCTGATTCATAAAACATTCAGGACTGTGGGCCTCTATTTGGTCCACTCCTGCTCCCCCACTGTGTAGGCTTTGGCAGTGGAAAAGGGTATGAATGATTATGGAGCAGGTCTTCTTCTCTAATACTTTGGTTGGCCAGAGCAGTATTTCCTACCTGTGGGCCTCTGATCCTGGGGAGTCTTTAAGGCATTGGGAAGTGATTTTCCACATGAGAAGAAGAAAGAGGAAAAAAAAAAAAAAAAAGATTTAAAACTATATACATGAACACCCATGGATGCAAAACAAAACAAAATTGAGAAGAATGAATTCAAGAGCATTCAAAGTTCAGTCTTCTTTTAGGTTTTTACAAATGAAAACTTATGTAGCTACACTGCATCACAGTGTATTTGGAATTTTTTTCTTTATATTTCTTTTTCTGGATTAGGCAATCCTTCAGTTGAAAAGGTCAGGAAACTCTGAGCTGCAGAGATCAAGAAATTCCTCCTGCTGTGTTCCCTGTGGAGCAGTGCTCCAGGGCAGATGTTTGTCCCTGGGTATCCACAACGGCTCTCAGCACATCCCTTAGTACTGACAAGAGACAGACGAGAATTACATGGATTAATCTGGAGCACATGTTATTGCTGCTGCCCCTGGCAGGAGAAAGTACAAGCACATGCTGAGCTCAGTGCTGGGAACTCAGTGTCACAGTTTGCAAGGAGGGTACATCCCTGACATGGTGGGTGATGATGGAGCTGAGATCAGATTTGAAAACCTGAAGCTACACCTCATATACCAAATGGGCACCATTGCTAATGCTAGAAGAGTGAACCAAGGGTGACGTGAGAATGGTTTCACATCAATAAAATTACTATTCAACTGAACTCTCTTTTTTGGTATATCAAATGTTCATATGCAATAATACATCAGTAAGATACACCTATTTCTGAACTTACCCATGCTATTTAGAATATGAGCAGGAATCATTCACGTAGGACTCACAGACTGATGACAAGACAATACTGGAAGCTTGAGGAAAAACTCCTACAATTTAAACTGATCCGGAGAAGTAAAACATTCAGGACCAATCTCTCACCCTCTTCTCCACCAAGTTGTCCTCACCTTCTAGCAGGAGACTTCTTCCCTACTGCAAAGTCATCCTCATCTCTTGAAAGACTGTTGCATTGTCAGTATCAAGATGAGTTCAATAGTTGCTATGCTGGTTTCATTTTTTTTCCCCTAAGCAGAATAGATTTTATTTTTAAAGTGAAATTACCAGATGGGAAGCTAATTTAATAAGCTGATAATATCTGTTCATTTTAATTAGAAGACTGCACATAGAGCTGTTTGCTTGAATTACAACCCGAACACAACTGAAATATTACAAAATTGCCAGATTTGATTTTTTTTTCTCCAAGCAGGAACTTGAAAGTACTTTAATTTATTTAAAAATGCATTGGAGAAGATAATATTTCATCTACAAGGGCATACTTGAAGAAGACTGACTCAGGCACTCAGAGACTTGGAAAATGACACAGGTAAAAGCTATTGAGTTGATATACAGTGAGGACCACCAAATAAAAAGAAGCATAAAATCTGCAAGTAAACAAACCAGTTTTGCCATCTAAACCTTTGTTACTTCTCTATAAAACATGGGCAGAATGCTTCTGTGATTCACAACACAGAGCTTATTTTAATATTCTGCTCTCTCTACACATATATTCCACGAATGGGAGGACTGAGCTTTACCTTTGTATTCTCAAAGTGTTTGCATCAGAAAAACAGCTCACAGAAATCAGACTGACTGGAAATAAATGCAGAGTTCATGGAAGGAGAAATGCAGATCCACAGATGTATGATAAAAATCAAGATGTATCTGCAAGAGAGAATATTATGTAGACCCCCAAATGTAAGAGGGTATTCTGCTTTTAAATGTACCTACTTCCTAACTCTGTTTCCACTGGAGGAAATAAATTTTTTAAAATTCCATTTTTATCCGTGGAGCAATCTCAGAAACATTAATGAGCAGGAAATGTTGTCTGATAGTAATGCGGTTAAGAAGCACATTACTTTATAATCATTTTACTTGGGTTCAGATTAAGACTTTAAGTCCCAGAAGAAATGATTTCTCACTTTTTTTTTCGGTCAGAGATTGTGTACTTAGGCCAATTCAGATTGGAGATAATCCCAGCTTTATTTTACACAGGGAAAAGGTTAAGGTAGAACACGTCATGGGAAAACATTGCATAAAGATGCATCTGACTTAGTATTATCTGTGAAGAGAGAGGAGATGTGAGCTACAGGGAAGAGGGTGATTTATCTAAAGGAAAAGGGAGAAAGGATAATTTTCCTTGCTTCTAGAAGAAAAAAAAAAAAAAAAAGTTTTTTTCCCCCTCCCATACCACCCCATATACATGAAGTAATCAATGTGAAATGAGTTCTTCAGCTGCTTCAGCATGCAAGTCCACTCCACCAGCTTTCTTAGTTTGACTTCTTTGCAAAGCCCACGAGGATTGTGTTTTCTCTCCCTGCTGCTACACCACTGCAACCAGTGTGGGTTTCAAGCTGTACTGATTCTTTACATGAACCAGAGGCAAATCTTAAGGTTCATTCCTTCTCTTTTGTGCTACTAATTCAATCATAGCAAGCAAAAAAGCGTTGCCTACCCCTGCCATCATTGCAGCCCTATCACTTAACCTTGGAAAAAGGCTTGCATGAAAAAAAAAATCCTGGAATAACTGCAAATCTAGGACCAAAAAGTCTGAATGACCTCCTTTTAAACATGACAGAAAGCTATTGGGAAACACTATAAGATAAATATCCATCCACTCATGGTTAAATTTCAAATGAACATGATCTAACTAATCAATTGTTGTTTATTTAACATGCTCTAACTACTCAAGTAAATCTAAATTAATGGCATGAGTAATTGGATTCATTTAAGACCTTGTATTTCCTCTCCTTGTGCTCTGCAGCTCACTGCTGCTTAAATGGAAGCAGCCAAACCATTTTGTTCTGCAGGCCACACAGCTGATACTCTGATCACCAAAATCAGGAGCCCAGCTGCCCTTTTCAGCATTAGTCAAACATGAGCTCAGCATCTCCTACATGACATACCTTGTGATTAAACCTGCCAGATAACTCTGAGCTCCAGAACAACCCACAGCTGAGATTTTTAGCAAGGAAGAATCAGGTGTACATAAGAGAAACAAGCCAGGGTTGTTCCCACTGATGCTTTCTACCTCAAGGCTTGCTGTCCCTTCTTTAATGTCCAGTGACGTGCTTTCCCACAGCTCTCCTCCCAACATACATCCCAACACCTTTATCCCTTCCCACGAACCACATGCTGTGATGGGTCTGAATGTGCACAGTGCCTACCCAGTTGATGGACTGATGTACAAGTTTTCCACTCTTTTCTGGGGAGCTGGTTCTGCAATATTCTTGACAACACAGCACACCTTCTTCCTTCACCGCACAGCAGGGGATGTGTGCTGCTCCTTGTCTCAGGTACACACATGCTCCAAGCACGTTTGCATTGCAGGATTTAAGATAATTTTTTAACCTCTCCCTTTCTGAAAAGCCAGGACTTGGGAGGGAATTTTCCACTTGCAGCTTGCTAATGGCTGGTTTCAAGAATCACTTTAATTTCTTGTTTAAGCTGCAGCAGCTGCTCAGGTCAGCCCTTCCCTGTCAATGCTTTTCTGCCACACTTGTAGATGAGATCTTACAGCCCTTCTTCCATCAGTGGCCTCCACTCTTTACTTTGTGGTCCTTGACACTCCTTTCATCTGACAGCTTCTCAAAACAGCAACAGGGAGCCCTCTGCAAGCTGCTTTGTACAGCTGCTCTGTCCTCCCTCTCAGCTGAAAGCAAGCAGACTCCAGGCATTCACCTCGACTCCAATCCACATGAGAGGGGAAAAATCTCCTTGCTCTTTTACCTGCTGCTGCTCTAAATGATCTCCCGCAGGTCTGGGCTAGCTGTTGGTAGCACTTCTGGTCCAGTACAAGATAGGCTGATATTAGAAATAGGAAAGTTTTAAGTATTATTTACAGCTTTAAGTATTCTGAGGCAAACAGGGGTAAAGGTAAGAGTAGGGCAGCACTTAACTGAACATTAAACAAGCTGCCCACCTCTCCTCTGCTGCTCCTCTACCTGTTTAGGCTCCCCAGCAGGTTTCAGCTAAGCCTGTAGGCACCTTCACACAAGGAAAGCTGTTTGGTGTAGGGACAGCAGCTCTGACCCATACTACAGGAGGAAAACAGCTCACCACATAACCTGGCTCCCTAAATACACTTTGGCACCTCTTCCTGAGCCTTGACTGCAAAAATGAATTCCTTCCCCTTATGCTGATGGGCATCAGCTGCTGGAAATCAGGCTCCTTTCTGTTCTCCTGGAAGTGAGGACAGAGAGGAGACCTTCTCCACAGCAGACACCTTGGCATCATTTAATCCAGGCCTGGGGTTTCAGATGAGCCTGTAATCCAGTTATTCAATTAGTAATCAAGAAAGACTGCACGCTTCTTCCATCTTATCACAAGGAAGTCTGGTGCCTCCTGTGGCAGCTCTATTTATAGCTCCCTTACTCCCCTTCCCCCCTCTCACAGGCATGCAAGAGATTGAAAGCTGGGGTCTCCTGCATGAGGAAGGGTAAATATTTGGGTAGGAGACATGGGGTTTTGCCAATGTTATGTCACAATTCATAGCATTTCTGAGACTATGTATGGAGGCTGCTTTTTTTCCTCTCTCTATATATTTTTTTTACACAATAGACTTTTTTTAATGGAAACAAAATAGTTTTTGCCTAAAATCCTGAAGTTTTAGTAAGGTGATTTGGATCCAAAAGGGAGGAAAAACGTTATATTCTACCAGAATATTTCTGGGAGAGAACAACTGCCTTCTGGACTCTCCCTGAATAGATCTGTGTTCTCCATATTTTAGCTAAAATTTCTGGTGGGATAATGCAGGTTTCCTGAGGCCCTTTACCCCTTAGCCCATCTGCATGTGTAGAGTAACTTTTGTGAGGATGGACAGGCAGGAGAGCAGGACAAGGTATCCTGGACCAGGAGCAAACTATGTTATGAGAGCAGCTGATTTCCTAACTCTGGCCATGCAATTGCTGACTCTGTTTCAGATTATTTTCCCTTTACTTTCTATTAGCACTAACAGGCTATAAATAAACCCACAAAAACTTATTGCCAGGGAAGGCTAAATGCCTCTTGCATTTAATGGTGTTTAGGACTTTCTTTTCATGCCAGATAAAATCACTGGGATGTTGGCTGTAACTAGTACTGCATTCTGCCATTCCTTTACTGGTTCAGTCAATGACCCTAGGGTGGATTTTGCAAGAGGCTGAAGGAACTGAGGGCCCAGCCTGACTTATTTTGTCCATTTGGCTGCCTAGATTTACCTTAAAAATATAAACTGTGGAAAAGTACTCTCTGATTTCAACATGTAGCCTACTGAGCAGTCTCCAGAATGAACGGAGTTATTTTTCTTTGGTCTCTTACCTGAAGTCTTCCTTTGGCTTCTGATCCATATAGCAGGCAAGAGATAGTGTTGAGAACACCTGAAAAGCAATTTTAAAGGCAGCAGCTGTTGAGGGCCTGCTTCTTCACTGTCCTCCCCTGAAAAGTTTCATGAAACACTATTTGCTTTCCTTGAGCTTCTAAAGAAAGTATTAGACAAATTATGGTTCTGTGCAGAGGTGTGTGCCTGCCCTAACCTCCCATGTCTCTATGGTATCTGGAAATCTATTGACAAATTATTTCCTATCTGCCGTTCACAGTTGCTAGATTCATGGGATGAGAAAGTCTTTATTTCTTTGCAGGGCAGAACTGTAGTCAACTAGATTAGAAAATGTTACTTTCTGATAGATTTTTTTTTTCCCCTTTAGATGTCCAACAGAATGCTATACTGAGGTGCACTGAGAAAAAATAAATTCCACACCAGAGATATGATTTTTCTATTAACCCTCTAACCCCAAACTTCTTCAGGGACTTCTTTTTTTCCTATGAATTTCTACAGAATTCCTCTATAAGAGCTGAAGAAGTTTGCAGAAATAAGTCGTTCATGTCAGTATTTCCTAATGCTTATAAAACTGTTCATTGTTTTAAAAAATTGATTCTTTTTAAATATATAATCAAGTTAGAGAGGAGATCTTTTGAAGCTTCAAGGATTATCTTGCAGAGCTGTTCATTACCAGGCTCTGGTAAAACTCCAGCCCTGTGTGTTTCCAGTACAAGCTTCCAGGAAAAAAAGGCTTCCCAGAGCTGGTATCACACACAGTACTCAGCAGAAAGCTGACGTTTAACAAGACTGGAACATCAAATAAAATTGTGTATAATAGACTGGACATTCACTGGCCTACATGGAGCAAGTACTTTGCAGCCACAGTTACCAGCAGAAAAACCTGCCTGTAAAACTGTCACTGGTATAGGCAGGGGCAAGGAGACAAGCACTGTTAATCAAACTTTCTGAAACATGAAAAGAATCAATTTAGTATGCAGCGAGTGTTGAAGACTGCTCTGAGCAGGAACATGCCTCCGTGCTCCAAAGGGAGACTTCCCACGTTTTGATTGCACGAGTACTTGGAAGAGCAATATGCGGAGCGCTGCCATCAGGGTCGCATTTGCCATTTGCAATCAAACACAGCCTAATGCAACACTGCTCCTTGTTCTGTTAGTTTTATTTATTTATTTATTTATTTATTCCTCCATATGACATTTTCTCTCCCTCAGTCTTCCTCTATTTATTGTATCCTTTCAGGCATTAATTTCATCACTGCTAAATATAATTTCCTACCAACTGAGATGGAATGACAGTCAGGCCAGGATTTACACTTCCAGTTTAATAAAACCAGTGAGAATGATTTTTAAATCAATGCAGGAAGGGAATTTCAAGGAACCCTGGGTTCATGGCCATGATTGCATAGGATGGAAGTAATAACTTTGATTTGCTTTGATGTGAAGAGTTTTCTCATGATTCTCACGCAACAACAGTTGTCCTGTAGTGCTGCTTAATAATGCCTAATCTAAAACCAGTGACTTTCACTAATGGTAGAACCACAGCTTAACAAGACTGTTCTTTCTTCTCTACCCAGAGCATTTCACTACCTTTTCCTTTGCAAATGTGCTTTCTTCTAAAATTTGGGGTTGATTCCAAAAAGGGTTTTACAGATACTTGGGTCAATGGGCAACTGTGTACAGTACAATTTATAATGATCACATACAAGCTATAAATTCAGGATCAGCAGTGCTGACAAAAAGGCACAGTAAATATTAAACCCATCTCTTCCCTGTTTTTGTTTCATAAAACTTTAAGACTTTTAGTAACTTCTTGTAAGAGACAAATAAAATTTGCTCCAGTACTCAGATGATTGATGTTTGCTGCCTAGGGCTTGGGATTTTATCCTGGAACCTGGGGAACTACTTAATTTCAAGACTGCTCATACCTATATCTAAATTTAATGATTCAAGATGGCTTTCAGAAAACGGCCAAGGTAGCAATGACACCCTTAAATTCTGGGTATGAATGTGAGTAGCCTCTCATTTCAGAAGGCACCCAACAAACTTATTAATCTTGCTGAAATAGTTTAGGTATTGATGGTGTTACTAATTATTGTATTAGAAAATAAGGGGTATAGAACTATCCCTAATTGTTGATAGTTGCTGTGTACTAACAGGAATTTTTTATCACTTGGACTAGAGCATGATTTTACCTAAGTAGATATAATTGACTTCACTCTGCCTTTCTTCTCCCTGGTGCACTATTACTGGTGCTCTGTTGTACTCATTCTTTAGGGCAAAAGGATTCACTGAATAAAACAGTGTTAATTCCTGCCCACATACCATTGTGTTGTAATGTTGTTATTTTTCTTTAAATTGTATCTGTCATTTGCCTAGCGCAAATGAAGTTATGGAGATGAGCACAGTAGAAAACGATGCTCCGAAGACTTTTCAGTCTTCCTTAGTTATGGGAAAGAGCTGCTCTGCGTGCTGGGGTTGTGGGGAGATGTGTAAAAGGAATAATGATTTGGCAGACAGATGTCCTGTTGGGCTTTCTTATGCCTATGCGGTTTATTATTTTTTTTACTTATTCTATTTAAGTATATGCCACACCCAATCCCATGGTAACTCAGTGTACACACACACAGACATACACAGACGGGCTGTTACCAAGGCATCAGCAACACACACATATTCTCTGTCACTATGGTGACAGCAAATATTTTATACTTTTTATATGTGGGTATATATGCATACATTCACGCATACATATTTGCTCCATCACAGCTTTTCATGCACCCCTGATGCTGTACGCAAATAGGGCCAAATCCTGCAAGCATGGAGCTGAGTAGTCTTGTTATATGCACTTCTTTAAGGAGTCTCATAAGTCAATGGGATTTTCCTTGGCCTGAGCTGTATAAAATAGACAGTGTAAATACTTCTGAGGTTTGCTCACAATCAAAAAAAAATCTTGTTGAATTATGTTTTAATCTAAATAAGTACAAATACTGTTTTTCATCATCTATAACCCCAATGCTTTTTTCAAATAATTAAGCCAGCTTGCTATTGGTAGAAATCACATTTACCTACACAAGCCTAAGACTTTCCAAGTACATGAGATGAACATAAAAAATAGCTTTCATAACCAAAGGTGTTACCAGCTCTCCATCTATTTCCCAGTTTATCTCCAGGTTTCTCCCATACCACATTCCCAGTGATGCTGGGTTCATGTTACCGCCGCATGGCAAGAACCCCCTCTCCAGGGAACGTCTGTTCCCCCTCACCCTACACAGATACGATGACTGCAATGCACAGAGTGCAGCAATTACCCACGTGGCAGAAGTCCTGCCCAAAGATTTATTTACTCTCCCTGCTTTTAATTTTGTCCTTGTTCTGCATCCTACAAAGGTTCTTGTCATGCTGCCAGGCCTTCGGTGCTTGCTATTTATTTTATTTACTGTTGAGAAAATGCAAAGATGTGTAAATCCATAAATAGCTAATGTAAGAAATATTGCTCCTGTGACATAAATCTGAGACTTTCCACCTCTTGCATCAAATGAATGGTCCAATGGGCCAGGCAGCTCCATCCAAGTCTCCCAGGATCTGGTGACATTTAAATAAAACTTAGCTTTCAGGGTTAGGGGAGAAGGGATGAAGAACTGAATGAGTTATGAAAATATAAATTAAACCGCACTACAATTGATTTAGAGCATCCTGGGTCACATTAGACAGCCAATGTGTCTGTTCCGAGACCTTGTCTTGTTGCTTTTACATTTATGTAAACTTATTTCTGTTAAAAAGAGAGCAAGAAAGGAAAAATCAATTGAAACAGAGGACAGATTTAATTTAGCTGGGGGGAAATCTGATCAAGGAAGGAAAATGATGGAGATAAAAGTAACCCCTGTCCCAATGCAGAAAGAGAGGAGCTGGCCATCTGATGTTCATTAGAAATAATTAACAGTGTTCTGCTCCTCTGGGGCCTGGGGGTGAGGAAGGTGAGATTTGCTGCTGTTTTGAGAATGAATTGGAAACACAGCCCAAATGAAAGGGGAACCAAGGATTCTTCCTCTTTTCTTTTCTAAAAAGACAATGAGTTGAAAGCTCTGGATGCAGAGCAGCAGAAGCATGGCCATTCAACCACAGCCCTTTCCCACCACAGCTCTGTGGAAGCAGGCAGAGAGAGACTGGGAGTTTGTTGTAGTTTACCGGTAAGGGAGTGGAAGATGTCACCAAATGCAATGGGGGTGACAAAGCCTCAACTAAAGAAACTCTTGCACTCCTGGGTGAATCTGCAGCCAATCAGATGATGATGATTTTTGGCCAGTTTACCTGAGAAAGTGAGGTTTATGTGATCAACTCTACATATGCAACTGTTTTCTCTTTGCCTATGGCTCTCTAAAAATCATTAAGTCCAAAAACTGATTTGAACCAGATATGTGAATACTCTGAAAAATATGAAGTTCACAGAAGGAAGTAGTCCAGCAAGTAGAAAAGAGTCTGCATTTATGTTCAGGTTGATACTGGGGCTAAACCCCTGTTCCTTATTAGACACCAGAGAAGCAAGCTAAGTCAGAGCTATTATTAGTGTTCTAACCATGGGAAAAGCTGCATCCCAAACCATTGAATCCAGGATAATCCAAACACCAGACACAAAATGGCAGGAAAGAAGTTTCATAAATTCAGCTACTCATAGATCAACTTTTTTTTTCTTTCCTCTTTTCTTTTCCTCTTAATCCATCACCATAAAGTCCTGCCAGGAAGCCTGCTCAAGCCAGCCCTGACAAGCACGGTGCCTGCACTCACTGCGTGCTGGAGGAGGCAAGGCAGCCAGTCCAAGAGTGCAAGTTAACCAAGAAACCTGCTTTCAAAAACATGGTAGGCAACTGGGACAGAAGGACACAAACTGTTTGTTTGCTTTGGATTGAAAGGGGAGGTTTATTTTAAACTTCATCAGGATTTTTGAGGGATGGAAGGAATCAGGCTCTACTAAATGCAGGGAATAAGTGAATTTTCAAAACCTGGAGGGGATCAGAGCCTAAACAAACAAACAAAGTCACTGAAATTTAACCATGCAAATGTACTTGACTGATTCCCAGTGCAGAAAGTAATGCCCAAGAACAAATAGTTCTTTGGCTGTTGAAATGTTACAGGATATTGGCAGCCCAAAGAAATGAAAACAACCCCCTGAATAAAGACATTCTGTGCAGCCCGAGCTGCTGTGCTGCTGCCCTGTGGTCAGGATGTGGGAGCACTATCAGGATGGTGATGGCTGAGTGATTTATGAAACCCCCTTTTCAAAGGATGCCTTGATAGGTAAAGCTGATCCTAGCCAGCCATGGCATCAGTCACTGAAAACTCTTCATTATATAAAAGCAGAGTGTGGGCCATAGCTTCATTTACTGCTTTCCCTGTTAGTTTGGAGAGGGATGGAACATGAACAAGATGGGTGCATGATTCAATCTGGCATTCAAAAAATTAAAAGCAGGTGAAGCAAGGGAATAGGGATAAAATGGAAGACCGTATTAGTGTTTCCATCTCTGCCTAGAGCCATCTCTCTGGACCTGCAGCAACCTCAAAAGTCTTCCCTGTTTAGGAAGGTATGATGTTGTTGAGAAAAAAGGCTTGTTAGTTAGGAGCAGTTGCCTAATGGAATAGCATACACAATAAATATCCTAACTGCAGTCAGGTTTAGGAAGTGGGAAAAGGACTGGGGAGGAGCAAGAAGTCTCTTGAACTGCACTCTGACAATCAAAATTGCCCAGGCATTTCAGCTACAAAGCTACCTCCAAACACACGAGCAGGATGAAGCATGAACGTAGACCAAGATCTGAATTAGGTAGGTCAATCTTTCTTCAGCGATTCTATCACACTAAATTCAATCTTTAGTTCAGAGAGGAGGCACAGAGCTGAAAATTGGAACTCAGCTATAGAAATTGAATCTCAGGAAGGCAAGAAAGCGGTCAGGCACAGAGGGAAAAGAAAATAATTTCTTAAATATTTTCCCCTTTGCTTTCCCTAGCTAAAGTCAGTGTTTGCCAAGAAATAATCCATCCATGGCTTTCCCTCCTGCGCTTCGGGAAGTAATCCACTGGGGGCTGGAATTTGAAAGCCCAGCACCCAGCAGCCAATTTTGAGCTATGTTACTGAGCACTGTTTTTCATAACTAGTCCTGCTGGCTTTTCAGAGAGGAGAGGGAACCCTTCCCTCCCTGGGGGAAAGGAAAGTCAGTCTGGGATGTGGTTTGCACATAAAAATGACCTCGAGGCAATAGTGCACAGTCATCTGGTGCCACTGAGAAGTCCATCTACCAGAATTAGATGCTCCATCATCAGTAGGACTGAAGAAGGAACAGATAAGTGTCCTTACTCAGATAAGTGTCTCTCCCACTCCCACAGAAAGCCTGGTGAAGTTGTAGAGATCTACAGAGGGCCCTGTAATTTTTGTGGTTGCCACCTACCTTGGAGCTGCTGTGGTTCTCCAGGAGCCAAGGCCATAGCTCTGTATGGTCCTTTGGGGACAGTTCAGGTCTGCTTTGTGCTATCCAGACATGAAAGTTCAGTCAGAATTTTCTGCACCCAAAAATATTCAAATGAGAGAAAATGAATTCCTCCTCTTGCAGGAGCATTCAGATTACCTCACCTCCCAGCTTGGCAAAGTTCTTGCAGGCACAGCAGATTATCAGTTGGAGTTATAATAGTAACTGTGTATTGTGATTTAACACATTTTGCTTGAAGCACTCTGCAAAGAACCAATATGGCAATAATAAATAACAATTTAGAAATGATCATTAAAGTGGAAAACCAACATAGATAAAAACTAAAAAGCCAAAGGGCATCATTAGAAGGCGGGGAAGTCTTCAGAATGCAGCCAGAATGCATAAAATGTCTATTCATAGCCAACTTTCACCTGCTTCCTATTCCCTTCAAGAAAAATGTGCATTAGAACTTAACTTTACAATTTATATGCACTAGATTTCAAAGAGCAAACACAGCCATGAGCTTCTAGTTGCTCTGAGATCTCATTCACCCTAGCTCTCTCTTCACAGATATTATACAAACTTAACAGGTAGCAAAGGAATACAGATATCTCGACTGCAGTGGGGCTCAAAAATATTTTCTGCTCTCAACTCAGTGAAAGATCAGGATTTTCATGGACTTGGGCCAATAGTTAAATTACCACAAGCCACAGTTGTACTGGTTATGACTGCATAGTCCAATAAGAGCGACACATGGGAGAAGCAGTATAGCTTTAAAGTATTACAGACGTGATTTACCATGCTTCTTAGATTACTGTGACTGTACAGATTCTTATAGAAATCAAGGGTTTTCTTCTCTCTCTCTTTTTTTTTTTTTCTTTTTAAGAGAACACTTGTTTTCACTGGAGGGAAAGGTGCTGAAGAAATGTCTATTGTTTCCTTCAAAGTCTGGGAATGCTTCTAGAAAATAATTGAAGTCCTGAAAGAGAATATTTTAATTTTCCCCTGAAAAATACTGATCACTACCTGCCTAAATTGCAGCTTAATAGAGAATAGGGAAAAACTATGAAAACAGGAAAAATCAACATCTCACTATCAAAAAATAATTTTGACAACAATTTTTTTTTTTTTCTTCCCCTCATTGGTAAAGTATTTTCTTTCTCTAGGTTGTTTTTACAAGTTCACTGGTACCAGCTATGTTCCTTTTCTCCTCTTCTAGGTAAGCACGTAATACAATCTCCTCCCTGCCCACTCCAAAACATGTAAATATAACACTCAGTTTTAGGAGCTGCCATCTTATTTGCATCTACTGAATAGTTTCTCATATTTTTCTGGAGTTTATTCTGGTTATTTAGCAAATGCTGTAGAATATCTCAAAGTCATTGGCAAACCCTCTTCTGGAGGTAACCAGGATTGGTTTTTCAAGAGCAATAAAAGGCAGGGTGTTGAAGGTCTCTCCTCCCCTCATCCCAACAGGTAAGCACTTTTCTGCCTTTAATAGCTTGGTGCGGGAGGCAGACAGGCTGGAAGGCAGAGCCAGCCCCAACAAGTGGCGCTGGAAAAGGCTGACCAACAAGGCACAGGTCCCTGACACCACACTGTCAAAAGCAATGTTCCCATTTAGCCACTTGCACTCAGTGTCTTTCAAGCCTCATTGAACTCCAACAGGGGTAAAGAAGTCTTTGCAACGAATGTTCCCTTCATCCCCAGGACCGAGACGTTTAGAGGATGTCAGTGCCATCACTCCAGCCTGGGATAACGCTGAAACAACTGCTGTCAGCGCCGTGATGACAACAGGATGGAGGAACGCTGTTAACAACAGGCGGCCGTCAACACTTCCAAAACTCTCCTCTGAAATAAGGCCACCGGGTTGTCTCTAAATCTTGCTCCGGGTGCGTGTCTCACTGTGAGCCACGGTGTTTGGGGTCTGTCCGAAACAGCGAGTGGTGCAGCAGCCGCCAGGACCCCAGCCGAGGGTGGCAGCTGTAGAGGCATCATTACGTCCTGCCTCCCGCTGCTCCGTGTGAGCTGCTGCTCCTAGCTACGATGGGCTTTTTTATTTCCATTCGGTTTATGTGTGACATAATTTCCCCATAAAGGAGGGCTGATTGTAAATCCAGATGGAAATGGAACAGTTTGCATGAAATGCACTTTAATTAATTAGCTAAATGCTTGCAAAGTGCTTTGAAGATGTAAAGCACCATACAAGTGTTAAACGGTAATAATAATAAAATAACAATAATTAATTTCCCCAGGAAGCATGTGTACAGAACATGCCCAAAATATTCCTGTTTAAGAGCAAAGAAACCAGTAACAATAAAAATAATTTAAAAAATCCACTTTACTTCTGACATTCTACTGAGGGCCAAGAACCTCAATCAGATAAATTAATTCATTTATGCATCCATGGAGACAAGAGTTTGCATCTAGTCTAAAATGAAAATAATGTCCACAGTGCCCATTAGTCAGTGTGACAGAGCAGAAGTATAATTTTGAGCAGTTAAACAAGATAGAGCTGTTCAACAATAAAACGCTTGATAAGGGGACCTGACCACAGCCTAATCACAGATTTCTTTTCCCATAAAACCAGTATAGCCCAGCAATACAATGGCCTGCAGTGGCTCAAAGTCTGGTTGTTGGTCCATCTCCTCTGTCTTACAGAAGAGGAAGGTGAGAATCCAGGCTGAGATTTACTCTTTTACACAGTGTTCCTGGCAGCAGTCTGGAAAACTGCTCCCCTCCCTTTAGGAAGTGTTCACTTTGGTGCCTCCATTTAAAAAAATTCTGCGTGCAAGAAGTTATTGAGAAGGAAAAACTATTGCAAGGGCTAATGGAAATATGCATTTGCCAGAGGATTTGCTCTGGAAGCATCTGAAGGTTGTCCTGAAGTCTCTGTAGGTCTTCAGGGTAAATCGTCCGCTCAAGTGCCAACCTTGTGCTGTATCACCAGGACTGCACTTGCTAAAGGAAACTGGGCTAGATCATCCTCACTTTGGAGGAGGAGATGACAGCACAGTATTTCCTCAGCTTTGTGACAAACTTTCACTTGAAATCGTCCCAGAATTGTTAACCTAACCGTGACATCCCACAAAGTACATCTGCTGGTGCAGGTCACCACAGAGACTAAAAGGTAGGGCAGAGATACTCTGTAGATGATCTGATTTTGCCTTGCATTTTTCATGCTTTATACAAGTGCATGGATGAACGGTGAAAGTTTATGTCATTAATCAGTGGCTTATACCCAGAGCATTAGGGATTTAAAAGCTGAGAAGATAATGTGACAAATGAAAAAACGATGTGAATTAATGAAAAACTGACTTTTCCTCTTGATATTAATTCACTTCTATGGCAAGGGTGCAATCAAATTCATGAAGAGGTTTTGATGGATATGGTGAGAGAGGAAAGCACCATTTATCACTCGGAAAGGCTTCACACAGCACAAGAACGGCCCCTTTACAGTACCATAACTGCAGGAGGTGTCATCCACCATGAAGCCTCTCTGATGGCTATCCCCCCCGGAACTGGGGGGATGTAAGGGCTGCAAATGAGGTATTAAGCTTCTCCCAAGAGCCTGGATCTAGGAGTTTACTTTTAATCTATTGTAGAATTATAAAACTGAGATGAAAAGCTGTGCTGTTATCTTGCAGAAGGACTCTGGCATGCAGTTCAACCACAAAAAGTACATATGAGAGTCACAAGTCTAGCAGAATTTTGAGATTTTTTTCCCTCAAGTACTGTTCTGTATGGTACAACATCATATAACAAGAGGCACTAAAAAGAGAGACTTTAACTTTACCAAACGTGGACTTTATCTCTGTGTCTGTTAAAAAAAAAAAAAAAAAAAAGTGGTTCTAGATGCATCTATAACCTTGCCACCAAAGCAGAGAGAGATGCAATCTCTACCAGAAGAGGTAACAAGAAGCATTTAGAAGTATTTTCATGTTTCTAAGTCCAGCCCTTTTCCCTAAAGCAAAACCTCAGCTTTGCTCCAAAACAGGAATGGTATCTGACAGTCAAAGAGAATTTTCTTGAAAAGGAAGCCTGGAGTATGAAGAAAAAGCTGAAGATTTTGAGCATGGGAAAACAGGGTAACCTTACCCTGATTCTGAATTCATCCCATTTTCACTGAGAAGCAACAGGGAATTTGTAATCTCCACACAACTCCAACAGTTCTAAATGAATAAAAAGATTGACCTGCTGAATTTGACCATTATTTTAATGAAAAATTCCCATCTAAGGACTAAAAGACTTGGCCCTTGGAAATCCAACTTGTACTTGCAGAGCTGTTTACTGACCTTTTCTGTAAGCCGATGTAGTCACGAGCAGTAAGATCAAAGGCCTGATGAATGTCTGATGTGAAGTGAAAAGAAAAGGCTTCAGGCTCTTTCCCTTAGAGACTGATGAACACTCATTTCCAGTTAATTTAATAGGATATATGATGAAAAAAGGACTCCTGTATGCATTACATTGAATGCAATCTCTTGTATTTTCTCGGCCTAAGTGGCCAGTCTGTTGCAGTGAATCTGTGTGTTAACAGATACACAACATTGTCAGATGAACCTGCCTCTTCAGGGCTCAGCTTGCAAAGCTCTGGATGCACCATGCTGTAGAAATCATACACCCGTGGCATAATGTAGGTTTGGGGTGGATATAGAAACTCAAAGATACGGTTGGTTTGTGGCAAACAGCTGAGATGATCTAAAGCCTCCAGTGGGACCAGCGAAGCTTCACTATTTGGAAGGGAGCAGCAGTGATAACAACCATGATGGTCTGAGTGCTGTTTTAGGGCTGTGAAATGATTAAAGCAAGGGCATGAAGGAGGAGTGTACTCTAAGGCAGTGATTATCAGCATCAGACTTTAAGCTGACATGTGAAATTGAATAGCGCATTTCTTGACTTGTGAACATTTTACTTCCAAGCCATCTCTGAGTTTTTTTTTCTTGTTGTTGTTGTTGGTTTTTTGCACAGGAACAAAGCCACACACCTTGAAGGAGCAATGGCAAGCCCAGCATGAAGCAGCCCAATGCCTATGGTACGGCTCAGTGGGAGCAGCTTTCCCCATACACCTCTCAGCACCAACTCCTGCAAGTTTCATGGAAGGGAGGAACACAAAAATATTCCTATGTGCATGCCCACTGATAGTTCCTAGCCCGACTCCCTCTGTACAAAAGTAAAACTCAAAGCCTTTGAAAAAAGAGTATATATTCTTTCATTTCCACTTGGAAGATAATAATTCATTCCTATACATAATGATTTTGGAAGGGACATAATGAAAGGGAAGATGGAAAATGTCAATACCATTCAATGAAATACATTTAGTGAAGCTGAGCATTTGGCCTTTGTCAATCCTGCTGGGATAGTCAGGGCTGTAAAATGGTTCAGTGCTTGTCTGCACTTTTAAAACCTTTTATTTTTCTCCTACAGGAGATAGTGTAATGCTGGAAAGACTGTGTTTTACCTTTGCAGAGGATCTAAAAGGAGACATGCTCCCAAAAGTGCATTTTACCTGGGGAAGCTACAGCTGCTGCACCTGTACACTATTCTTTCAAATTTAGCCTAGCACCCACCCTCTCTTCTCCCTGAGACTCAGCATTCCCATTCCATATCAAACGCATATGAGATGCTACCATGCTGGTCTCTGAATGCTGAAACTGCTCCAAAGAAACTATAAACTATTTCAGTTGTAGCAGGTCCTACTTGCACAAAAAAAGGATTGCCACGATTACTCTCTGCAAATCAGGACTGCAGAGATAGCTCTGCAAATATCTGCTTACCATGTTTTCTGCAGCCTCCTTATTGTTTTCTTATCCTCCATTCTGTTTTCTGTAGAGTTAGTCTTTTGTCCTAAGCACGTTGGTGCAAGCACTTTCTTTATTTTTTCTTGGGATTTTCTTGGCACTTACCACAGTGGCAAATAGGACTTTACCCAGGCTTCAGAGATCAGATGATGGTCACAATACTAATTAATAATAGCTCCAAACACTTTTAGGCCTCATCAAAGTTTTAATCTCTTTATGCTGAGTAGTTCGGTTTGCTTTTGTATACAATTGTGTCCAGAATTACCCCAACTGATAAACTGCCAGTCAGCAAGAAGAGCTCTGATTTCATTACCTCCCAAATAGACGTACACTGGAAATAGTCAGAAGAGCAACAGGGTTAAGTCTCTTCTATAACTAACATTAACATAGGCATGAATTTTGTCTGAGGTTCCAGTTCTTAAGCAGTCATCCTACAGCCTATCTGCTGTGCCTTACAGACACTGTCCACTTTAACTAATTAATACAAACTTTGGGTTTTAAACTAGAAAAATGGAGATGTCAGCAAGAAAATGAACCAATTCAGGAGCTTCAGCCCTTCCTGTGCCTAAATCCAACTGCTAGTCTCAATGGCAATAAATTAGTGTTTAAAACACTTTAGCTTTTCATCATCCATTACAGTAAACATCCGCTGCTCATTTATTTTCCTGCTGCAGGATCATTGTCTTCACAAGTCTGAATGAATTGATTTCTTCAAATTGGGCTGGGTATCACGAGAGGGCTAAATATTCCCAACAGACCAGAGCATGAACTGAGTGGTGTATGTGTGTGAAATAAATTCTCATCCAAAGAAGGAGGAAGTGACAGATCAATACAAAGCTACCATTACAAGTCCGGGAGTGCCAGGAAAACCACACAGCGCACATACGAGTAAAATGGGGCCTCCTAGATAAGAAGGAAAGTATGACTTTTCCCATTTTATAGTTAAAATGGAATTTTAGGATGGAAGTCAAATAATTTGAGAGAGATCAAAAAACAAACCTTAAAATGATGAAGAAAACCCAGGAATTCTGGATGTTACCCCCACACTTTCTGTTCCCAGCTATGCTGACATCTGAATTTGTAAGAAAATAAAATATACAATAAAATAACCATGGATCATAAGTCACTGCAATTTATGCTGGCAGGAGGTACCTTAGTTTTGCATTTCTGAGATGAATCAGAAAGCAAAAAGACAAGGAAAGTTTTTTTCCTGTCCAATAAAATTCCATTACTCTGTCTGACTGGTTTTGCATACACAGACACACACGTGCGTGCACTTGCATTCAATGTTGCTGCATGATATTGGGTTTTCTGGATCAGTCTCAAAGTTGGCATTACTTAGAAAACCAAGAGCTTCTCCTCTGCTTGTTTATGGACCATGAATGAGATTGCACTTACCTTGATGATCCTTCTATTAGACCACATTTCATGATAGTAACATAGCCTGCGCCAAAGAGAGGACACATCCACACGAGGATCTGTCAAAAGGTGTCAATGCATCACTCTGAACATGCCCAGGAAACACCTATTTGTCTCTCATCCTTTAATTTAATCTAGTTTTTCTCTTTTCTGGTTTCTTTCCTTTTTTACCTGCTCACCAAATGGAATCGCGCTGATAGGAAGGCAGAGATACCAGCTGCTCTGTAACTCTCTCCATTTATCTCTCTTAGGTACTTATGTGCCTGCTTAACAATATGCACCTGCTTGAATCCATCCTTATTCAGTGAAACATTCAGAACTCATTGTGAGCCCCACTGATACCAAGCAGAGTTAAACACAGTTAATGTCATGCTTAAAATTCTGCCCAGATGAGTAGTGCTTTGTCAAATCTTTTTATGGCACTGAATACCTTAGCAATGCAGGTGTAAATGACCTTCAAAAAGCAGCTTATTACAGTTGTTCACAGGAGTTAAGGACCAATACTTTAGGGGACAGTTAAGGAAATGTACCTGACTTTAGATCTTTGCCGCTCACAAGCAAAAGTTCAAGGAAGCTGGGATGAGAAGGCTCAATCGACTCAAAAAATCACAAAAGCCCTGAGAAATAAATGCACAAAGATGCTATTTTTAAAGTTCTTGGGATAAAAATTGCTCTTAGCTGCCATAAAACTCAAAAGGCTTCTGTATGTTTCATTTTATCTGCCTAAAAGCTTATTTTACATGTTGCAAAATACGAAGGTAACGTGGGGTGTTGTTTCGTAGCTGCTTACCTACAATTTTCAAAACCTGAAAATTATGATCAAATAATGAGACCACCCCAGTGAAAACCTTTCAGTATCTCAGATGCTATCCTGACTCATCATGACTAAAGCAATAATTTATCTCTGTTACAATCAGTACACTTATTTTCCATCAATGACAGAAATAACCTAGAAAATGTATGGAGTGGACTCATAAAAGACTCTGTGCCAGAGTAGGTGGAGTGAGGACTCCAAAACTGTACCTGTGGTCTATTTATCCTCAAGAATATAAAATAAATAAAACTGTTTCTAGCCTAAAGAAAAATTGTCTGTGGTGTTTGTAAGAGCCATCTGTTCTCCAGGAGATCACTGACCACTGCACAAATGGAGTGGCAGTGCCTAATGGGAGGTGGCTAGCAGGCAGGCACAGAGAGCAAGCTGAACAGCTCAGCCTCTAACTGCTAAAAACTGGTGCTGGTTGAGCTGCCTGGCTGAACTGCCAACGGCTCGGCCATTAGAGGGCTAAGGACATTTATCTGCAGACAGGTTTAGGGCTCTTCATCAATTTTCATCTCTCTGTTCTTTTCTAACCCTCTATAAACTCCATCTGGTCTTTGGATCCGCCTGGAGCTTTGTGCACGATAAAACTAATGCACCCAGGGTGGAAGGTGTGTGAAAGCCATAGAAAAGGAGTAGATTTTGCAAAGGCAAACATTTACATTTTTATTTTTCTGTTCTCTCTGATGCAGCCACAAGAACCATATCACTGAGAGCCCCAGAAAGTCCTTCCCAAGGGCTGGGAGGCTTATGGCTGGGTGTGCTGTGGAGGCACCAAGGTCCCAGCGCTCACCAGTGCCTCAGTGCTGCATTTCTTTTGGTGCTCAGATAAGTCTTTTGCCTTGAGAAAGCTCTTACAGAGCACAGTTCATCTTCCCAGCAATACATTCACCACGGGCTTGCCAGAGATGACTGCTTTGCACCACTTCCCCTGTTCAATCTGCTGAGATATTTGTGTCTGGCTCTCCCTACACGTGAAATCTCTCCCCAGTAAAGCCACTTTGCTATGAGGCACCAGTGAAGCTCCCAGCTAGTAAAGGAAATGATGAGGCAGAAGGCATGGCCCCTGTAGGAGGTAAATCATGACAACACAGCTTGCAAATAACATCAGACATCACCACGCTCATCCAAAGCCAGCCAAAGAGCTCTCCCATTTGAGTTCCCCCATCACCTCTTTGCATGCACACAGCACAACTGCTCATACGCAAAGCCAGTGGACGACTGCATGGAAATAAAAACACACAGGGTAAAACTAAATCAAATCCTGCTCCTCCTGACAGCTGGAAAAGGAAGGTTGGGGTGTTTATCGTTTTCCTATTTTTCACCCTCACAGTGAACCATGAGAGACTGTGACACTGGATACCTAAGAAGAATCTGTATAGAAAGGATGCAGCATTATAAGGAGGACAAAATAACTGAAGCAAGCTCAGCCCCTTTGCCCAGAAGGCAAATTCATTGCTATTTCACTTCAATGCCTGCTGAAGCTGTGGACTCCTCCCTTGGTCTCAGCAGTGATTTTATTTCCTTAATTAATCAATTACACATGTAACTGTGGTCCATTAGCAAGGCAGATGATTGTCTTCAATCTCTGATTACTGGTTTTGGAAGGACCCAAAAATATTTCAGTTAAGATGAATAGATTTCCTCTATGAGGTTTTAATGAGACCATTTAGCATTAAAAAAGAAAAAAACAACAAACAAACAAACAGACAAAAAAAAATTAAAATGGGCATAATAAGCCAACTCCACCTGCATCATGCACTTGGGAGAAACAACAGGCCCCAGTTTTAGACCTTGTCTGTGCTTAATTGTACTTGGAAGAGCACATAATGGAAGGCTAATGGTACCTATGTGTTTAGTTCACTTAGCAGCACAAAGGGGATGATTTCCTACATGCAGTATAGCACTTTGCTTGGCTGCTTTATAAGATAATGATCAGGAGACATACATTAGTAATAGACTGCCAGGATCAGCGTGTCCTGGGTTATAAACCCCAGCTGGTCATGATCATAGTTATTAATAATAACAGTAATTTGCATTTGTAAATCACATATGACCACAAAAGCTACCAGAGTCTGTTTATACAATACACATATTACAGTAAGTCTAATTTCACCTGTGTATAAATATATGGGCATTTTCCAGCGCAGGGGCATGTTTTCAAAGACGCAAAACCTGGGTTCTTGTTGCCACTCAGTGCACTGAGCTGCTCACGAATATCCAGCCAGGATTTCAGCACTCACTTTTCTGACATCTTACTACACCGTGTGTGTGTACGCTTTTCATTAATCTGCTATTGACAAGAAGAGCTCAGCGCAGTGACTTTAAATATCATCTGGAAGTCTGAAAGCCTCTAGTCTCCAGGAAGTGCTTGCCCCTGTGTCACTGCCATTATTACTGGCTAATTTGCATTTATATACTTTGTTTCGTATTGTATTTACCACCTTCTGTCTGTTTTCCTTCCTGGCACTGAGGATGCAAACAACAATCAACATGTGACATCAGCTACTGCTTACAACTGTCCCTATCCCTGTTGCCTTTCGTCAGCCTTTCTTAATGTTTTACTGATTATTTTTCAAACTGAGAGGCCGAGAGCCAGGAAATTCCTGAAAAATTAGTTCTGAATGCAAGTGCTAAAAATACACATTTCATATAATGCTGAAAAGAAGACAAAGTGTTCCCCCGACTACATTTGCCAAAACATCTCTGAAATCCAAATAAATTAAACTTCTTATTCAATCAGCACTGCCAAGTAGATGGGTACAAGCATCTTGCTCTCCAGCAGTGAGCATTGGATAACAAGTATATTAGCCAGATTGTAGGACTTATTCTGGTCTTCGTTCTACCAGGAGTAGGAGGACCAAGGCCTTCACATTCTTGCTGGAGCAGATATCCTACATCCCTGACAGAGCACTTCCAGAGCTCCTGGTGCTGTCCCAACCTATGAAGTCAACTGGGCTTTCACCCCTCTGCCTTCTAAGGATATTCAGGCACCATAGTGGAGTGAAATTTCAGAAATAAAAGGATAAAATGGCCCAAAAGCCAGTATGAAGGCAGTTCACTAAGGAGCAATTTGCATTGTAAAGAAGCCTCATAAATATGCAGCCTATTAATATCTGCCTCCGTTTGTGACAAATGTCACCAGGCTGATTTGAGTTGCTTTGGAGGCAGAACAGATAGCAATTATGTATCACCCCTGAAGACTCTCTCAACAAATGATTCACATTTGAGGGGACATGTTTTCTTTTGTTGTGTTTTCCTGAATAGTAATTTCAACACTAAAGTCCAGGTTTTCAAAGGCTTCAGACTTAGGGTCACCTCTTTGTGCCATTTGCATCTCCCTGCTGCATCCTCCCTATTGCACTTTGTGTTGCACAAACTTGAAAGAAAAACCTGCCAAGGATCAGAAAGTAATGGAGACAATTAAGGCTTTGGGCATTTCACATAGCTTCAGGGCTACGGTGGCTGAGGACAAGTTTTCTGAAGGTGTGTCAATACTAAGTCTTGCAGACCAGACCCTTGAAGGTTTCTACTGCAAGCTGTGGTGAGATCAAGAAAATATATTCAGCTCCCCTGTAGGAAAATGTGAGTAAAGTGAAATCTGTAGTGCCAGAATGTCACCTTTATAATCTTGACCACCTACATTTTACAGCCACAGTCTTGTTCTTCTCCTTCTAGCCCACTGCACCCATGTCTTCAAGGAACCAAGTATCTCTTGCATATCTATCAGTAATCACTTCTAAATTGTGTCTTTTATCTCCTGCCTTTCTAATATCTTTATGTATTTGTATATCTCAGGACAGACAAGCAAAAGACAGAAATTTCCTGGGCTGTGAATAGTCTGACTTAGGGACATCTTTTTTTTCCCTTCGATTGCACACATACCTTTAACAGGCAATAAACTTTGGATCTTGAAGTAGGGCACTCAGCGAGATGAGTGAAAGTTCAGGAATCATTTGAATGTGATCATCTAACTTATTTATATTTGTATTTAGTTTGTGGAATAAAACGTCAATGTAATTGAGCATCTTGAGTGCAATGTGTAGCTTTTGTAGTTTCAGGTGTTTCTGAAAATTGTCAGAGAAATGTGCCATTGCCTGGCCCTTGCTGTAGTTTGACACTTTTAAGAAATTTGTCATAGAAGAAATGCTCTTACTGGACCTCAGGCATTCAGAGGAGAAAACAAGCTCAAAGAGAGGCCAAAAATTCACTCCAATTCACCTGGTGGACTCTCAGCAAGAAGCCCGTGAAACAGATCCCTGGGGGAGGGAACAGAGTACCAGAATCTGTTGCTTCTCCAGAAGCTGATGACTGCTGATGGGAGCCGTCAGTCCCCAGACACCACAAATCCCTACCCCAGCAGGCACTGACTGGGTGCCTTGTTTTACATCCCATTATAGAGGTACCACTTCTCCACTGCCATCCAGTCCTCTCCATCTCTCAGGCAGTTTAAGAGGCAGTAATAGCAAAGTTATCAACACCTTCCCATTTTCTGTTTTGTTACCTCCGGTACAAATATCCATTACACATTCTGACAAGGAGAAAATGAAATTGCAAAGTGTTAGGCTGCAGGTATTTAGTTTAACGATTGGGGCTGTCTTTAAAACACTATAATGACACCATCCCAGCCAGATAACTTAGAGATAGGGTATTATGGAGATTTCTACACTTTGAATTTAAATTAAAATTTGCTGTGATTTAAGATGTTATCTGCTTTGAAGGTCTGTGCTTTCCTTGGAGAAAATAATTATTCTCAGCTAATAATGTGAGTCTCTAGGCTAGTGATTAGTATTTTTGCAACAGTGTAAATTTGCTTTCTATTGTCAAAGACTCAGGTGCATTATTTACTGCGTGATAATCGATCTGGAATGAATCTTTGACTCGAAAGGACATCTATTCTTTAAAGCTCATCATCACCTTGCCCTGCTTTTGTTTATGCCTCAGATTGGAAGGTATATTTTTCTTTGTGATTTGCAGAAGTCATTGCCAAATGCTTGAAAGTCCATCAGCCATGTTACCTTGAAGATCTCTTTTATGAATGATAACAACGATGATGACAATAAATAAAGCACAATTATGTCCAAAGAGATACAAGGTAGTCACTTGTGAGGTGTGATTGCAAAGATAGTTAGTAAGAAAGATGTAAGGCCAATACAGTCAGCACCATCCCCATGTCTCAGTTTGAAACACAATTAATCAGGCCCCAATTCAAGGACTTTACTCTAAGGTTTAATGTCAGGCAGTAGTTTCTCGTTACAGATGGAAAGGGGAACACAAGAACTAATAGCTCAGGGTTATGACCACGGAGCTGCTCAGACCAAATAAAAAAATAAATAAATTGTATTGCTTTGTTCCTGAATTAGCTCAAGGGCAGACACTCAACTAGATTAGGATCCCTATACGGCAAACACAAAGATGGAGATTTTCCTCCCAGTTTTTCTTAATGCTTTGTGCCGTTATATTCAGAAGTATACCTTAAAGTGGTCTGGGGAGGTATCTACCAAACAACAGCAGAGGAGATCTGTTAGGAGTCATCTTCCAGTAAAAAGTAGCCATTACACACTATACCATGCCTTGTATATGAGCCTCCCTCAGCAGAGTGGGCTCATAGATATCCACTGTCTGGTTCTTTGCTAGCAGAGCACTCTCCTATATTTGGAGAATCCCAGAGATCGGGTGCACAGGAACCTACAGGTTCCTACTGCTGAAAGAAACACCAGAAAATCTTGCTGAGACATGCATGCTGATTAGCTCAGCCCTTATCCCTTCCCTGGCACTGTCTCACATACTGGGAATTCCTGGGATGACAGTGACTGAACATATTGGATTTACATAATCTTGCTTAAAAATCAACATGGAATTTGCATTGTGTTGCCAGATTTCAGTTGCAGGGGTGGATCTTTGGGGAAGTCATACCTGAAGATAAACAAATAAAACAGAAAGAAAGTGACAGGAGCTGATTTTCACAGATTTTTGCTATGCGTTGAATCATCTCAGAGATCTAGTTTGGAAAGTCTTTCTTTTGAAGTGAGAAAAAACTGCCAGTCTTCCAGTGAGCCACAGCGTTGTCCTTATTCTCATTCAGAGAACCTGCCACCCACGCTCCATTGGTTGGGGCTTGCATACATGATAGAAATTCAAGGTGAGGCTTTTTGTTTTGCATTTTCATCAGTGTTGTACTAGGAGAAACCAGAACCTGGTGGAAAGGCCCATTATAATGCCTCACATCAAGCAGATAGTGGTCAGAAAATGGTCTGGATTTGAACTTTTTTTTTTTCCTGTATGTTTTCTAACATTTTCATGCATCATTTTCCTATTTGGATTTCTTCATTGTGAAATCCTGTCTCTTAAACTCATTAAAGGCATTTTTTTCATCTCCAGTGGACATTGGAAATTTGCAATAACCTTGGTCATGATGTAGGGATACACTAAGCTGCAGCCTTGAACTCTGAGGTATGTATGGCATTCACCCAAAGTTACCTCTTTTCCCTCCTTAATCAACATTTCTTCCACTTAAGTTTTGTACTAAGCCTTGACTAAGGAGACAAGGAAACTGGTTACTTTGGGTTAAATTTGCACCACTTTAAAAGGAAGCTGTTTTAAATGACCTAGAAGAGGGATGTGCTGAAATGCCACAATATCAGGACACTGAAAGTAACTGACCCCACAAAACTTCTAAAAACCTGCTGAAGAAGGTCTCTCGGGCACCTAATGCATCGGTGACCACACAGAGAGCAAGACATCTGCCCCGAGAGACCAGTGCAAAAGTGGCACTATTCCTGTCCCCATCCAGGTGGGACACAGAAGGGACAAATTGACACAGCAGCACCCTGCAGCTGAGCTGAGCCAGGGACACAAACTCTCTTTGGTTAGGTCAAACAAGCGCTGCAAAAAAAAGTTGTTCTGAAACATTTAAAGGCCTAAGGGCTCAGTACATGGCTAGTTTCTGCAGAGCAGTTTGTTGTTCAGGGGCCTAAGAGAAGGAGCAGGGCGGCTGGGAAGCTTTCAAAGCTCTTCTGTCCTTATCCTGAATAGGAAGGGATGAAAGCACTGAGTTTATCATTCAAAGATGTGTTTCAGGAGGCCACATACAATAACCTCTTCCCAGTCTGTAGCAGATTTCAAGGCTAAGAAAGGGCTCCCTCTGGAGAAATATTACCAGCTCCTTCTGAAATCCCGCAGCCTGCACAGAGCCTGCTCCTGCTCCAGAGGCATTTCTTCATGGAGAGCCTGGGAAGAGGTGGCAGTGCTACAGGGCTACAAAAGAGAGGAGCAAAGCCACTTGAGATTTGGTTTTGGTCTCCTTGTAATTAGGTCTGCTTGTATTTACTGGATAGTTTTGGCTTTGTTTCTTTTAGTGGATAGTTTCTTTACTGGATAGTTTTGGTTTTGTTTCTTTTGATTGTTTATTTTTTTTTTATTTTGAAGCAGAAGTTTTCCAGGGGAACCCAACCTCTTGGTTCCTAGATAGAAACGCTCTATATAAAATTCACACTAGACAGCAGCTGCAGCCTGCCGTGGTGGTTGCAGACTGAACAGACTTAGCTCACAAATCTGGGGTGTAAAAACCCACTTAACCATGTCACAGGCCTCAGGATGGGCTCCGTGATTTCTAGAAGCTGTAAGAAAGGCAGCCGCACCATTTGTTTTTGCTATTGGGTTATTTTTCAGCAGGTTCAGTCCTCTGATTGAATCATATACCACCCATATCGGAAAGGCACTGAGGTTTTGTGGCTGCAGGTTGTTCTGAGGTTGTAAGCAATGTACTGACAGATATGTGTGATGCCC
This sequence comes from Aythya fuligula, assembly GCF_009819795.1. Taxonomy (NCBI): domain Eukaryota; kingdom Metazoa; phylum Chordata; class Aves; order Anseriformes; family Anatidae; genus Aythya; species Aythya fuligula. The sequence continues at coordinate 15,128,589 of NC_045569.1, read as the reverse complement.
TTCATCTTACCTTTGTGGCTGCCGCAGGAGCTCTCTGGGAAAAGCACTAGCCAGGCCTGGGTATTTCTCATCCAGCTGGAGTTTCACCACATTTTGACAAGGTGTTTGCCTCTTTGCTGGAAAACACACAGGAGCTGCAGGCCAGGAAAGCTTGAAACCCATTGCACTAGACTATTGAAGCAGAAACTCTCATTTTCTCCTCCATAATTACATTTGCTTTGCTCCAGGTTTGCACAACTCCCTCTTCAAAAGCTTTGGCGCTAGGCAGGGCTCCGTCCTTTCAAAACTTTCTAACCATTACTCGATTTTGCCGCCTTTCCCTCACTTTCCTGGGGGGACCAGACCCCTGTGCTCTGCACCCGCTGGCAGCACCCGTGCCCAGTGCGGGTCCTGCCGGGGCCCCGGTGCTGGGCGCATCCAGCGGCAGCACTGTGGGGGCTGCCGGTGCTGCGGGCAGCTGCTGCCATCTTCTGGCCTGAGCCGGGCTCGTTTCTGATCCACACGGACTGGGGCAGAGGCAGCAAATGCACTCGAGATAATTGAGGTCACTCTATACATGCACTTGTGCACGTATAGTAGGTATAGGTATATGGCTGTTTGTATAGGTGAAGCAAGTGGTGGAACAAATAAGCTCTCACTTTTCAAATAGTACTTTTAAGGATTAATTATCTATAGTGCACTCAAAATGTAAAAGTCAGATATAAGCCCCAAACCTTATTATGGGTTAAGGATGCTGCAAGTTCCTTGGTTCCCACCGAAAACGGTCAAGGAAAACCTGCCACAATCTCTTTGTTTAACTTTCTGTGTGTTTTATACATCAGATTACAAAAAAAAAAAAAAAAAAAAAAAAAAAAAAAAAAAGGTCTGAGAACTACAGGCTCATTTGATATCAGCCACAAAGTCATAGTTTGTAATCAGCAGGGCACTCAGCCTGCAGCAGTTTCTGCCCCAAGCTGGAAATTCAGGGCTCCAGTGTCCAGCACCAGTTGCCCAGCCAAGTGGTTGATTTTGAGTCAGTGTGAAGTCAAACCGCCAAATTGTATCTCCTCTTGAAAAGCCTCAAAAACAGTAAAGTTCTGAGATACAGAAGAATTGACAAAATAATGGTCTCGTTTACCATACACCAACTCAAATCACATTTCCAATATCCCAATTCACAATTCAAGCATCACTCAAACCTACTGCATTTAGTGGCTGCTGTAATTGCCATCATTTCCAGCCTTCTTCCTCCACTAGGTAACCTTCCCTGACAGCTTGGCTGAACCTGCGCATCCAGGGAATCTGGGTCATTTATTCATGGTTACAGGAATCTATGCCTGAAACTCCACTTGGTGAACATAAGATGGTCAAGGTAAAATCATCAGTATGGAAAAACAGCAACACAGATTTACAAAGCTTTTCTTACCATCTAGTCTATCCCATGCTATCTCAGGCAACTGTGCCAAGTAATCCTGTTCTTAAATTCCCCAGGTCCTACTTTAAAACCAGTCTTTATTATTATTATTATTATTATTATTATTATTATTATTATTATTATTATTATTATTATTATTATTTATTTTAACACAATTTCTCTCAGAAACCTTGTCTGCACATTCAAATATGGGATTTTCCTGCTTAATGAGATTGCAGCCTTACACACAGAATGTCAGATAGCCCGGAGTAAGGACTACTCTGAAGCATCTCTGAGGCTTTAACTACAAATCTCTGACCTTTATCTAAAAGCCTTTTTCTTCTAAGAAAATTATTTTTGACGGTGGTTGCTAATACACAGCCTTCTGTATAAAAGCAGAATACACACGAGGGGCTTATGAGCTGTAGTCACTGTAACTCTTTGTAGCCAGACAGGGGTATTGCAAAATTCCCAGCTGGCAGCTCCTGAGACCAGTCCCTACCAGCTGCTCTCTGTGGCACACCCAGAAAGCCCCCAGCCCAAATGGGTCCTCTGGCATCTGCTTGAACCCAAGCTGAGGAAAAATGCCTGGTTTGGTCTCCTGATGACTGATGAACCTACATGATTCCTTTATTATGTTTCCAATATCTAACAGCTTGAATATTAGCATTAGCATGTTGCACATGTAGTGCACTCAAGGAGAGGACTGGACACTAATGGACTTAACCTTTCTGTACCTAAATGCCTTACCAACAAGCCTGAAAAGAGTGTGCTATGTCAAAGGCTGCGTGTAGCTACAAGAAACACCATTTTTTTTATTAGACGTGTTCCTGTTGCTAAACTTTTCTTACACGGCACTTAAAAATACGTTATGCTTTCTTCATCAGAAATTTTTTCAGGCTATAGAGTTTCTTATGTAATGCATTAGGAAATGCACAGTGTGATAATGCAGTAGTAGAAGGGAGTCTTAATTGAGGTGGGATTGTGTGAGATAGCAAGGATGTACACATTGCAAACATCAGAGGAAGTCCCCACATTTTCAGAGTACAAAGTCACCCACAGCAACTCTTGTAAAAGGACTCAAAGTGCACATTAAACACAAACACTGCAGGAGCCATTCTTTTTCTTCCAGCTTTTTAATGTGACAGGGAGAACAAAAACAAAGTCCGTTGGAACAGCTGCAATTTCCAGTGACAACCAGACACAGATCAAATTTAAAAAAAAAAAAAAAAAAAGTTTTAAATGAAGAAAAGGAACCAAGGAACCAAGGGATTGGAATTGGCTATCTCACACACAGAGCTGACAGAACACCTAAATGAAACATTTCATTAAATGCATGACACCGGGTGTTATTTACAGGGGAACTTGCAGTGTGTGAACATTTACACAGCTCTAGCATTACATACAGCAAAAAAATTTCTTCATTTTGTTTCCTTCACAGTTCCCAGGCTTGATTCTTCCTAAAAGCAGCATTGGCTAATACGAGGGTGAGAAACTAAGGGAGAAACTTGATGGAAATATAATGCATGGGGCTCAAATCTACATAAACCTAAAAATATACTCTCAGGTTTTATGTGTCCTTTGGAGAGTCAAAGGACATAAACAAGGACAGAAATTAACCTAGGATGTCCTTACCAGTGTCAGAGTATACTCTGTTGCTGGAAGTCTCAAAGCAGGACCTAGAAGAGACCTTAAGAAGTGCAGAAAGCTCAGCTCCGTGCAGCTTTGCTCTGTGCCGACTTGTGAACCCAGCCCAGGGGCCAGACAGCTCCCAGGCTCAGGGAATGTCCCTCACTGCATCTTTCCCCTGTCACCAAAGGACATTAGCTGACGGACCTCTCCCCAGAGTGCAGAACATCTGTCTCTGGATGTGGGTTTTCATAGTGTGGTCCTTTTCTTAGTCCAGAAGATCCATATGCTGCCATTCATAAATCGCACAGCATTTCTGGGAGATGAGGATGGTACGGGCGAGCAGGGGGTCACCCCACCCAGCCCCAAGCAGCAGCCACTACCAGCAGGATGTGGCAGAATGAAATGTGATAGCAGAAGCAGTGCTGCACAACTGACGTTCAGGAAAAACAGTACATTAAATCAACAGGAATATAAGGAGGCAGAACTCTTATTGTAATGCCACTGGTCTTGTACAATAGCAACAGTGCTTTCTGTTCCTCTAAATATCTGTTTCTGCATGCTCAGGAACCCAGCAATGAACTGCTCCAGGGGCCCTGTTACTCCACTGTATGGATGAAGACACCAGGACCCAGCAGGCTGGTTTGGGTTCCCTACACCCATCTCTTCCAAGCCACAAAGTCCCCGGTTGAGTGGCTGGACTGGCATGCCACATATGCATGAAGAGGTCCAACTGTCCTCTACAGGAGGTTTTTGGGATTTAAGGCAAGTCCCCTGTCTTGGTCCTCTGTGCCCTCATTGCTGAAAAGTTCACAAATCCGAGGAAATGGTGCTCAGTGAGGATTGTTATTGGGCTGTGATCAGCACTTTTGCTCTGCAGATGATCCAGTAATAGCAGAACTCCAAGACATGGAGACTGTTCACTGTGGCAAGTGTAGGCAGGGAGAACTGCTGGAGGAGGCAAGCTGGCCCTTGCAGTGCAGCTACAATGCTGATTTTACAGCAGAAACAAAGCTGAGCCATCAGAGGAGATGCCCGACAAGAAACCTCCCCATGCACGGTGCTTCGGTGCCCCATGGCTTGGGCTCGGCCTAGCTGGTAGCACACAGCCTGAAACTCGGAGCCAAACCAAAACTGAGTGGCCACAGATGTTCGCTATTTCATCTAACCGGGAGTAATGGGAACCCTGGGTGATTAGTTTGAATTCAGACAGCCGACTTGTAGGTGTCTAAGGCTAGCTAATGTGGTTTCCCCTCAGCTTTTCATTTCTTCATTCTCTGTTCACTGCTCCTCCTTTCCCAGGCCCTGGTGTACCAGCTGCAGTGTGTGTTTGCACTTTTGTATCTGTTCATGAACTCCCTGGTCAAATATTGGGGATAGGAACATCATCAAGCCCCATACCCACTGTCCCCTAACTCCAAAGTGACCAACCCATGCATTTTAGTGGCACAGTTGCATGGGAGCCAGGGTGACACTGACTGCCAGATCCTATTGCTCTTTACCTTGCCCCAGCTAATCTCTCAGTCATGAGGTTTACCAGGCAGACCCTGTGTAGGACCCATTCTGCAAAGAAGAAAGTTTCCTAAGATTGGATAACATTTCCTGATGTTACCTTACCATTTCTATCACCTTAAGACCTCAATTTCTTCTTTCTAAGGAAACCAATGGTGAAGTTTTGCAAAATAAGTGATGCCATTTTTGTAATTGTGCAGTGTCAATGGAGAACACAAACAATCAGGTTTGCTGTCAGAGCACTGGATATGGATGTAACTGAGAGTGCTTCATGGAATAAATAAAGATAAGTTCTGGCTCCACAGAGCAGCACAACAGAATAGTCCAGGCCATGAAACAAACCTTTTTTTCCTTGTAAATACAATGACTTAATGGGCATTCACAACCCAACAGAAAGAATGAAACATAGAGACCATGGAGATCTTTTGTGTTGAAACACATATTTAGCTGCTTTTTACCATGCAAAGGGATCAGACATTCTTAGAGAAAAAACACATTTTGGGCTGTAATTCTCAACAGAAGCTGTGAACCACTGCCAAAGGACATAATTACATTCACTCCTACCTCAGTGAAGGAACCTTGCTGTTTTGAAGACAAATCAGAAAAAAGGCCCTAAGCTACCCATAAAACGAGAAATGAGGCATAATAAGCCGGGCTATTAAAGCCGCTTGTGATTTTATCAATTTCATAAACCTCAGAATAAATCTATAAAAATCCCAAATAGCCCATTGTAGCCTAGCTGCTCTTTAAGTGCTTATCCCCAGCTGACACAGTGACGAAAGTAATGCTGTTTAGACACTTTTGTCTCATCGGCAAGGATTTGCTTCTTGTGATCTCACCACACTTTGTGTCTTTCATCTGTCCTCTGCAGCGGTGCTGACACCGACTGCCACAGCTGCGCGGGGCTGGCCCTGGTGTGAGCTGTGGGTGTATGTGACTGCCTCTGTGCAGCTGAAGGCAGAGGTGGTAGACTTCAGTCCTGCTGGATTTCAGCCTAGCACTGCTTGATTTTCTTAAAAAAAAAAAAAAAAAAAAAAAAAAAAAGGAACCAATGAAAAGTAAAAAGAAAAAGGTCACTAGCAAAAGTACAAAATAACTCATAACTTTTAATGTCAGAAAATATCACGGTGAGACAAATTCCCTGCATTATGTGACTATTTCCCATTTCTACTCAATTCTGGTCTATGGCTGAGCTTGTTGGATGGGTCTAATTAGCACTATCTAGGTATTTCTGTGTGTTATTTAACAGTCTACATTTCATTCCTGCATCCCAAGAAAATATATCCAAAAATACACAGCTCACTTTGCTTTCAGGTGCAACAGAACTTAAGTTGTACAATATAAAGAGCATATGAAATTCAAAAAGAGTCTTTACAGGATATCAAACTTAACTGTCCCACTTAATGGAGAATTTAATGTTCTGTACAGTGAAAGCTTGCTGTGTGCATTCCCCATGTAGCAAGTTAAATGGCTATAAGTAACTGTGCTTACAGTGTTTCGATGAGACCCAAATATGTAAGAAAATGAAGCATCATATTCTTTAACTAATATGGCTAAAATGCTGGTAAATTCTCTGTTAACATACTCTAGGTATTAGACAAAAAGTCCTCTATTTACACTGGATAATATGTACACATTTGGTTTGTGGAATGCTCCAACATCATATTAATTTCTCCTCCATCTGAGTTTGTAGGAAAAAGATCTTTAGCATCATAGAAATATATACTCCCAGTCATCAATGCATTTATATATTTGGTGTCTGGTATAAAGAATGGTGTGTCATTAAGTTGGCCATAGCTCCAGATAAACTTGAATTAGTGGGAATAGTTTTTAGTGCCTCTCTTAAAGTCTTTTAAATAGTGCAGAAATTAAAAATTATAAATTTCACTAGCTGATCACTTCAATATATGCACATATATTTGCAAGTAAGTGTAAATACATCTATAGATATAAAATTATGTATATATTTCTCTCCCAGACCAAGAAGGTGCCTAGCGATTCTTTATGCCCAAGTGAAGACAGTAAGGGGCTTTGAGATAGTGAGTCTTCTAAGAGAGCTGAGCACCCACTCTCAAATCCTTCAGAAATGAGGATTCTCATTTTTTTCAAGTTGTAACCCCCAAATCAAGACAGCTAAGGTCCAATTATAGCTCTTGGTCCTGTTGCTGGATCTGACCTATGATAGGTTTGTTACCTGCCTGCCATTTGGATGCCTTTTGTGTCTGAGCACAGCTTGTTTGAATTGCCAGGGAGTGCTCAGCAAGGCAGACAGGCTCTCACAGCTCAGCTCAGGATCTGCTCACACCCCCGCAGGCACACACATACACAAAGCCCCTGTTCGTGTCTTGTGTCACTACACGGGGATGGGGAGGGAAAGGATAGGCTCCCAGTGTAGGCAGGATTAAACCCAAACAGCAAAGCTCTGCAGGGTGTGTGAAGTAGCTGCATGCACCAATCATGGCTGTAAAAGGGTCAGATACTAAGGGGCTTCATTTTATCCCTTTGGGCTCGTTCGCCTCTGCTCCCTCTCTTTGAGGTATCAACAAAACGGTATAGAAAAGGACATTTTGATTTTTCCAAACATGGCTCCTTTTTCTTCTTCTTCTACGTCCACCCCTGACCCCCCTGGCCTCAGTTGCTCACATCAGGACCTGGTCTCGAGTCTCTGGCAGGCGCAAAGCGAGCAGGCCACCTCCAACCAGAGCAGAGGAAGCCAGGAGGATGGGAACCACCTTGGTTATCCCTACAAAGGAGGCAAAGATCGAGTTCCCCAGGATGGCACCAAACTTGCAAAGCCCATTGAGGATGCCGAAGGCTGTTGCCCTGTGGGGAAGAGAAGTAGAAAGCAATGGTTAGGAGGGATGATCTTGGCATAACTACAGAAGATCTGGATGGATTATTTTGTGAATGCTCTTATGTTTCCTAGGCTACGCTCCCAGCAAGTAAGCCAGCCAGAATAGATAGTAAATAAATAGATATCACTGTTTTGCATGTCTGTGTGTATGAGGAAAATGTCTGTGTGTACTCGTTTCTCTTCATTTTAACTTTTCCCTAGCTCTCAGGCTGCCCACTCTGACAGCCTTTGCCCTTCCCAAAGAAAGCAGGACCCAACCTGCTCTAGAACTTCTCAAAGCCCTTCCAAGCACTGGCTGGGGTGGGCTGTCACCAGAGCAACGACCAGGTCTCTCCTCCTAACCCTGCTTCATCCAGAAGCTCAAAGCATGCTGTCTTCATAGCACAGTCTTTCCCCTTCACTTCTGACTCTCCCCAACAGCTTGGAAAAGGCAAAAAAAAAATAAAAAATTATAATGATGCTGGCAGGAAAGATGTCATCTGTAGCTTATTCCCCCAAAGTTTCCAATGCTACGTCATCTCCCAGATCATTCTGTGCACGTGGTTGCCTCTTTGTTGTGGAGGGAAAGGCTGTCATGGTGATAAGCTAAGATGAGAGGCTGGAGGACACAGTCTGAAGGGCCAGACCTCATGCACATACACAGAAATGATGTACTCTCCATAATTTATCTGCCTATAATTTCCATACCACCCCCACAACTCCCTGAGTACAAGCCGTGGTGCAAGCAGAATTATGCTTGCAAATGGCTATGCTGATCCAGTATAGCCTCAGGACTACCAGGCTGTTAAGGTCTGCTTTATTTTATTTATTAAAATAAATAAAATACAATACCCCCATCAATGTATCTAGAGTGAGCATTGGTCTTTTCCATCAGGGAAAGAGAGGACAGAGTCAGAGGGCCAAGAGTGGAAAGGAAAAAGACTCTGAGCACCTCTTATCTGTGGGGTAGAGCTCCACGGTGATCACATCCAGGGCGTTCCAGGCGGCAATGCTGGCCCCGCAGAAAAGGCACTGCCAGCCGATCATCGCTGACTCGCTGTTGCCAAAAAAGAGGAAGAAGCAGCACACTGCAGAAATCAACATCGAGCCACCTGCGGGGGCAACCAGGAGAAAAATGTTGGCACCGGTTTCCCTCATCCGTGGCCGAGCTGCCACAGTGTTGATAAAGATGGCTTCTAAGTGACAGCGCTTCACCCCGAAATGAATGAAATCTGCAAAAATCCAAAAATACTGTGATGCTGCCTATCTGTCACTGTGTGATGCTGGAAACCAGCCTGAAAATGTTCTCAATAACCATCTGATCATGCTGATATTCCTGCTCTACGGAGAGGCTGAAGACAGGCTTTTCCAGGCAGATTTCCAGCATCTCAGACTTCCAGATGGACCCAGGAAGAGTAGAGGCAAGTAAACATGAAAGCCAACGAGGAGGAAGAATCATGAAGGTTTTTCAACTTGAGTTTTGAGTGAAGAGCTAGAGCAATTCACATCTTATTGAAATCACTTGACACATTTCTAGACTCAATTAAGATAATTTACAGCCGATTGTAAGAAGCACTTGAGGTCTCTTTTAATTATAAGAACATCATTAGATTTCATGGCACATTTGCACAGGAGCTATAATTTTTTGAACGCCACTGAGGGAGAAAGTGAGAGCATTCATGCTCAGTTAGCCACAGTTCAGATTCAGGAATATTAATGGCTACATCACAGCCTTCTTTCCCAGTTGGGAATTTTCACCTGAAAGAAGCAATTTTGCAAAATCGAAGTCTCTTTCACTGGAAAGTTCTGTTGCTGCTGAAATATCTCCATTTACCACCAGGAAACCAAAGATTTTTTTTGATTTGTTTGAGGTTTTTAAAATCAGTTTGACACCAACCAAAATGATTCAGATGATGAACTGGAACTAAAATGCTTCATTTTGTATATTTAGTTGTATTTTGCCACTGTGATGTTCTGCTTATGGAAAGCTACCATGCAGGACCCCTGCCCACTTCTTCTCCACAGCCAAACCACATCTCCCTCTGTGCAGTGCAGATATTTCCTCTGCTGCAGAGGTATGGTGCAGCATCAGGGTCACCGTGTGTGCCCCAGATCTGACATTCGGCACAGGAGAGGGTTTAGTGGAACACGATAAAACCAAACTGAAGTCCCAGTGAGGCACATAACACAAAAGAGAAATTCAGTTTTCACGTTAAGATGACCAGAAATAATGTGTTCAGCAGAGTGATACGGGTGGGATGCCAGAAGGCTGTTTCAATTGGAAATTCCATAGTGAAACGTTTCAGCATGTCGTTACCAATTTTTGTCCTGTACTTTTCATTCTGCAGAAGAAATAAGCATTTAGGTTTCCAGCTGTCATCTCAATTCCAGATGAAAATGCTGAAATGCTGACATGTCTGCAGGGTGGACAACCTGATTCTCATTCAGCTTTATTTAATTTATTTCCCACAGACCCACTGGTTTGTTTGGGTCTTTTCCAAATTCACTATGTGAAGGCTCATTGTGCCCTCCTGGTGTAAATTCCTGACACACTGATGAGATCATCTTCCTTACCTTTACCTGTCTGACAGCGAAGCTCAGCTAACTAAACTTCTGTCTGTTCCCAGAAGAGAGAAACAAGTGAGACACTCAAGAGAGTGTCTCATCCCTGATTTTACTAAGCTCACTTGTCTGTCCCTTGAGGCATGACTCCACAGCACCTGGAAAGAGAGCAAGGTCTGAACCCTGGAGCAAGCAACACTAGAAATTCCCAAAGTAATCAGAAGTTGATAAGGTGATAACTTAGTCCCATATGTCTAAAGGGTGGCAACTTGCTTGGATGTGACATGGGCAATTAATCTACCATATGTTTCCTGAAGCTCTTTTTAAAATCATTTGAAGATCAGAAACCTCAAAGATGGATCTCCTAGGCTGTCAAACAGCCACAGCAAATAATTGTTGTGATTTTTCATCACTACAAGCAAAACATGTTATTTATTTATACAGAATGTTGCAGAAACCAGCACCAACTGCACAGCACCAGGTGGTCCTGCTTCAGCACAGACCCCGACAGCCAACTCACCGATCATCTTTATCCTCCCTATTTTGTCCATGAGCAATGCAGAGATGATGTTACCCGGCAGCACGGACAGGCTGCCCAGGAAGCTGACCAGGTAGATCAGGAAATCATTGTCTTCCTCAAAGTCCATGTGGCAGCCTTCCTTCTCCTTCAGAAACGTGCTGTTTATGAGCCTGCAGTTGATGAATTTGTGTTCATAGAGATCTGCAAGAGAAAGAGGCAAAGTCTTGATCCTGCTCAGCTGATCTCCCTTCATACAGCAAGGAGTCAGGATCAAAACTAACTTAAAGGTCTCAGAGATGCTCCTCAATAAATGGAAATGGCCAGGGAGTTTTTATTTTAGTGACAAACTCTACCTTCATGCCTGATAGCTGGTGGCATATTTCATTTCTGGAATGACCTGGACCAGTATCCCTATGCCACATGGATGGGGCAAAGCAGACTCACTTTAATGGCATTATGGTTTGTTCTCTATTAGAATAGAAATTAAAAGCTTTTTCAGGACAAATTAATGAATATTTTATTATCTGTAATCAACAAACCAAAAGTTGAATATGAATTAAAGACGGAACTAAAAATTATATTTTAAGCCAAATTTGTTGGATCAAGCTTTTAAACTGCTAGGCATTTTGCCACTACTTTAATGTGCCGAGGCCTGAGCGCAGACTTTTGCATTTCCTTTTCAGTAGCAAATGAGACCAGAAGCCATGTAGTTAAAAACACTGTGAGCAACCTGAAGCATCCTTCCAAATGTAGCAACAGATACATTGAATTAAGCAAGAAACAGAACCTGAACCACAGATGGGAGCAGCCTCAGCCCTCGGGGCAATGCTGGTGGAGGCACACTTTTTTTTTTTTTTTGGCAGGCTGATGCCTACATGGGAAACTAAACTCGGTCTGTGAGAAAAGAAATATATCTAGCTAAACCATAAGGCAAAAGCACCGCCAGCACCACCCTGGCCAACCAACCATAAAGCTAAGACAGCACTAGTGCCTTATAACCTGCCTTCACCCTCCTTTTTCCATCACCACTCTCATTAGCCAGCGCATACACACACACAGATCCCTATCATCCTTCCTCCCAGAATCTGATTAAATGGTTCCTAATTACAGGGATGAAACCATATCAGGAATCCCATTACCAGTGTTATAAAAGACAGTAGAGATGATGGTGCAGTTTTCAAAGAAGGTCTCACTGGACGTCACGTCTTCAAAGTAGCATTCCTCAAACAACGAGTCCTCAAATCTCACTTCTTTGAATTTCATGCCGATAAATCTGGGGGGCAGGAAGCAGAAGTTTGTACTTTGAGGTATTTCCTACATTATATAACATGTTTCAAGAGACAGCACTGATGATAATTTCTACAGTCATTTACAGGAAAGGTTTTGCTTAAATGTGTAACTGACCTTCCAACAAAATGCTTTTGTAGTTTATTAGGAAAGAGGGGTTTGAAGACATTTTTTAAGAGATGGCTCTTATGGAATTTCTGGCAGTTTTCCTATTCCTCAAAGTAGTGACCAAAAAAAAATTAAAAAAAAAAAAAAAGTGCTTTTAAAACCCAAGTTGATTTTCAATGCTCAGTCTCACCCAGTGCATGGCATTTTCTCTGGCAGTTGACCTTCCTGCCTTCTTTATTCTGCCCCTTCCTCAAACAGAAATAAAAACAGACATTATCAGGAGCCCATTTGGTGAAAGGTTTCTGACAGCTGTTTAAACTCAAAGTGATTTTTAAAGCAAAATTGCTGTAAGCTTTCTAGAGGGAGCAGGAAGATTATGGGTACTGCTTGTAACCATCTCTGTTTGAGGACTGTTGCATATCATGTAAAGAAAACAGATTACTCTAAAAATAATCAACAGTGTCAGATGATTGATTTCTCCTCTGATGGGAAGCTTGACATGTCTGACCTGCCTGCCTGAAGGATGACACAATATTGATTTACCTGTGAGATTTTGCAGGGACATTGGGAAGATGTATTAGTTAATGCACAGACATGTTTGGAAGATGTAAGAGCTATTAAGTGCAAGCATTATAGCTCTAGCTGAGGACGCCACAACTGTCACCAAATAAAAAGGCTTCATAACATATGCCCAGAAACATAATTGAATTGAGCACTTACAAGACAGGCTAACTTGATGGCTATTTACACCATTAAGTGAACACTGCAGGACTTCTTAACCGAGACTACTAACAGATATTATTAATGTTCAAAATATAACAAGAAGACTACTCAAGTCTTTTGCATCATGTAGAAGGTCTCACAGGTTACAGCAACACTTCAGCTGTTCTGCATTTGCCCAGTAATAGCCTGTGATGTATTTACTCACAAAGGCTGTTAGAAGTCCTTTGCCTGCAGTTTGCTTTCTTAACATCTGTCTTTAAAAGAGTCACACAGCAATGGCCTGGTGTTCAATGGAGTTTTAATGTACAGTCAAGGGCTAGAGGCAAAACGGATCTATAAATCATGAGATATGCTCTGGACGTTGCAGGAATGTAGCTTAATCAAGTTTGAGTTATTAAACTAGAGAGGACGAAGGCAGGAGTATAGTGATATACATCACAGTTTTATATGTTCATCCTGGAAGGTGCTGAGCATCCTTAGTTCCAGTTGAAGAATAAATTAATAAATCATTTTGTAACAGTGAACGCCCTGTATGTTCCCCCATAGTGCCAGGATCTGGAGTAACAACACCCTGTCTAGGCCCTCTGGGGCAATGGGATCACCACAAAATTTACATAGGGGTATTTTCCTACCCATTAGATTGGGATTTAGAAAAGTAAAAATGTCCTGCTACAAATCACTAGGGTTTATATTGCTGTGGAGCTCACAGTGATTGAGGTCAGGCTGGATGCAGAATAAAAACCCAGGCCCAGCCCAAAAAGAAGAAGGGGAAGGAAGCAATGATGTTCTCCTAGAGTACCTTCTCTGACTTTAGAGCAGTAAAAGAAAAGGTGACAGGTTGTGGGGAGATGCTGGCCAGCGCACCAGTGCAACTGGCCATGGCACAGCTCATGCTACTGGGCTGCAGGATGGAGACTCAGGTAAGTCATACCAAGGACTTCAGCGCAACACAGCTTTTTATTTTCAAAAAAGTTTTAAGTGATGGGCTCTGCTGCCCAAGACCAGTAGATGTCAGTGTGTGCTAAGCAAAGAAAATCACAGCTGCATCTTGAGCTGCCCAGCTCCCAGTAAGGGTGCTACTGGAAGCAGGACACCTCGGATGGATCCCACTGGGCCTGGAGATGTGAGTGGCTCAGGCAGTGTGTGTGAAAAGTAGGATAAAAAGGACATTTGCTCTGTGGATAACTAATAAAAAAGAACTTTCCAAAAATTAATTTCGGTTACTTTGCAATCAGGGTTAGTTCCTAAAATTGTATGTGTGTTTTGGTGAATGTCATCCCCACATCTGCTCATGCCCTCTTCCCTGTCAGCATCAATCGAATCAATTTCTGTTCACTTACTTATCGTTTCTGTATTCCCCGTTTCTATGGATCTGGTTTTCCAGGGTGAAATTAAAGGTAAAGTGTGACACTTCTTCCTCATCAAAGATCTTCACTCGGGATTCGTATGCCTCCTCTTGGAGATACCGGATCATGTCAGGGAACCAGACAATAAGGCCATAGTAACTAAAGGAAAATGGGAGAAATACATTAGGGATACAGGATCCTAGCACTGAAAATACTGCAGTGCTTTTCCCAAACATCTACTTCATAACTTGTAAGCCTGTTAAATTCATAATACAAATGCAATTCTGACTGAAATTCTTGCATAACTCTGACATAGGACCAAGCAAAATATCTCCCTACTCTAAAATGCTGCTCTCAAGTATGTTGGTCCATTTTTGTTCACCTAAAGCAGGGCAATTCATTTAAATTTTAGTGACATTGACATCTGAGCCAGAAAATACAACAATATTCTGTCCTTGCTGCCCAAGAGACCAGCAGAGCAGCAAGAAATCTGGAAAATTCCCCTGGAAGGGAGATTTCTGCAAGTGTGAGAGTATAGAGGGATTTAGCTAAAATTTACTTGTAGATTAGATTCGAGCTAACCTGAATAATTTTGGTTTAGACTGATATACTGCTAGAAGCAGGTAGTTTTTTTATTTGTTTAGTTTTGGTTTTGTTTTGTGGACAAAATTAAATGAAAGGACTAAAAGTCAGAAAGTACTACTGCCCCACTGACTTCTCAAGTCCTGACTTGTTCAAAGCACCTTGTGTTCACATAAAGGCAATCAAATTGATCAATAGTTCATCAGAGACAAAGCTTAGTAGAAAAACACTCTTTAAAGTAATACCAGGATTAATATTGCAATAGTTTATTTAAATGTACCAATAATTATTCAGACTCTGAGAGCCCTCTAATTTCCTGAAAATGTTGAAGTGCCTTACCTTAAGGCCATAGTAAACCAAACCACAGCCAGAATCAGTGTGTTCATCCTGTACTGGGCTGTTAAGCAATATAGCACGTTGTCCCAGACCTACAAATCCATAAGAAAGAATTATCTACAAGGAAATCCTCACAGAGACTCAAAAGATTAATTTCTGAGTGCATCATAAATTTAATGTTGTCAGTAAAAAGGGCTTACTAGGAGAAGGTCAGATGCATGTCTTATATTCAGTGTTAGTTCAAATTCATGTTTATTGAGATAAATGGTTTACAGAAAGATCACACATTCAGCTGCGTGCCAGGGTACTTGATCTGAACACTCTGTAATGAGCTGGAGTGCCTGATGAGGGCTGGCTCAGATGACACACTGTGCCCCTCAGCCTACACCAGTAAATGTGGCTATGAACCTGTTCTCAGACCCTCTGACAATTTTGTCATTTCATGTATAAGTATGACCTCAGGAGTACTGTCAAACCAAGCTCCAAAGCTCATTGAAGAGCAAAAATCCAAATTAAGTTGACACTTTAAGAGGGACACAATGAACTTGGGTGGGGATGAAGCCAAGCAGAGCAGGATAGAAAACAGGATCTGCTTTTCTTGACCTACTGCAGGAACTACTGCCAGAAACATACAGGAACATAATTCCTCATGCTCCTAACTTGACACATAAACATGAACATAAACCCGCATTGCTATTAATTAAGAAGGACACTCCTTTACTTTAAGCTCATTCTCCTAGACTGGAATCATCCAACAAGATTTTCCACAAAGTTCTACATGTGTGAAGGGTTAAATTGGCTGAAGAGATAATGTAAAGCTGTTAGAAACTTAGTCTCAGCAGGAGCAAGGAACAAGCACTCACGAATCCACTGCAGGAGGCAAATTCACTTAGGCTTGGGGGAGAGGAATCAATATCTGAAGGAGAGTCAAGTGCTTGGGGCTGTGGCTGGGAGCTCTGCCATTAGCACAGCGTGGTTGCCTTGCTGGGAACAGGGGCATTTCGGGGCCTGGCTGCCAGTGTGGCATCTTTCACGTGCTCACATCTGTATAGAAAGTACAATCTGACTACAGCCCTTTGCAAGCAGCATCAGGTTTTTGAGAGAGAGTCAGGGTTTCAAGACACAATGACCTGAGGCAATGAGGCACTGGAGCTCCAAGCTCAAAAGCCCCTGTGGGATGTTTTATTTTCTCTTTACCTGTTTGAAAGTGGTTGTGATTCTGACCAGCCACCGCTGGTACCAGGTCCCTGTTGAGCTCTGGATTTCAATAAATTCATCTACTTGCTTTGGGGTTTTGATGTAGGAAACCTAAGAGAGAGAGAAAAATAATTTTGGACCAAGGTTTACAGAACTGATATTGGATGGATATTAAATTCTGCTGCCTTCTAGATAATGTTTCCATGTGATATCCCTTACTATCTTTTTCTTGAAAGTTATCAAGAAAGAGAGATAGAAAGAGAGATAATTGATTTATTTATAACATGAGATTTTATTATAGGAAAAAGCCTTCCTGCTAACACTCCTTCCTTACTGTCCTCCTTCCCTCCATCCTTTCTCTTTTATTTCTCTGCTTCCCTGAAGTATTTAAAGTACACCACTTCCACTTCAGTCTTTCACTTATTGGTTAATGTGCCTGTGCTCTACGTTATTTCTGCATCCCTTAGATTCCCTCTAGGAATTAGGATCAGACAATTGCAGTAAAATATATCTTCATGATCTACATCTTCATATATCTACATCAAACTGTGCCCCCAGGATCTCCTTTTCTATCACAACTGGCAGGAGCATTTCTCATTTAGCACCTTTTCAATACCACTGGCAGAACCTTTGTGACAAATGAACAAGTAGACGGGAACCTTTGCATCTGAAAATGCCTTCGCTCATGAGGTGAGCAATCAGTTCGCTCCACCAAAACAGCCTGAATTTTCAGCACTGAACACCTTAACTGAGCTGCTCAAGAAACCTTAAAAACAAGCCTTGGAAAATGTTTGCCCAGTAACTTTAAATAAAATATATGCTCAAGAAAACCATGATCGGTTTGTAAATACAAGAAGGAGGTGAAAATTTACTGAATAAATTTCTGAGTGTGAATGAGCTGCTTGGCTCAGCTGCGGAGTCTCTGTGTTCCTCTTGCTGGCACTGCTTAAATGTCAGCTCCGGGAGCTGTCCTGGTTACAGCTGACTCACCACAAACTGGCAACTTCTGACCTATCAGATAAACCCAAAATCCAACAGTTTGTACTACACCAGCCGAACTGATCCTCTGCCTGTGCCAATGGCTGCCAGTCAATCTTGGTTCAGCCAAGGCACCGTGCCTCGAGGTGCAACGCTCAGCTCTGCCCAGCCTGTAGTGGTTGGATGGAGCAATGAGCACAACCCAGTGTTGTACAGCTGCTCCTTGGGTCTCCCACACAGCTCAGACTCTCACAGTGCCCTACCTACAGATATATACATTTTTGAGCCTCTCTCCTCATGGAGAAGCAGCAGACTGGCCAGCTCGATGCAGCATTACAGGAAAGCCAGGTAGGCATTTAGAGACGCTGGGCTCTCTCTCACCTCTGCTAACTCACGGCAGTCTGATGGGCTAAAAATAGCACATGCTCATTAAGGTCCTATTTGAACTGCATGCAGTTGTCAGGTAGGGAAATTAATCTTTTTTGTTCTCGAAGGATCATTCCTGAGGGGCACTGCTTCATGACAATCCTTCTGAACAGGGAGCCTGGCTCAAATTTTTGTTCAAAAAGATATGTTTTACATACATATATAACTCCTTTTCTTCCTTCTTTCTATCTTCCAAGAGCATGCATCTTCTTATCTTTAAAAGCATAAATCAGGAGCTATTCCCCAGCTGTCTCACTGGGAGTTCACAACTGAATTACAGTAATTTGCAACTAACCCCAGCATACACCTTTTACCTGATTTTGCTATAAACCAAGACCCCTGGTGTGACCTTATTTGCAACAGGCAGCAGACTAATGAGTAGTAATCACTCATCTTGCTTTCTCTTGGAGACTTTTAAAGATGGGGAATGAGGCAGATGGAGTTTGGGAAGCTCATTAGAAGGTACATGAGGTTTAATCAGAGTTTGATTAGAAGCCGGAATGGATAAAGGAGTGACTCAGATCTCCCACATGACTAATATCACTCTTACTCGGTTTTAGTCTCTTAGAGCAGACCAATTAAGTGCATATGTAATTGGAAAATCACTGTTCTATACAATGTAGTGGAACATCAGGAATGAAGAGTATTCACAGCAATTCAAAGGACTGATTGATTCTTGAAAAAACAGGCTGGCACCTAACCTTAAATGCATGAAGTGTATCTCAGAGCCCTGATGGCTGGGGGTGGTCACACTGAAAGGGAGGCTCCCAAGGAGGAATAAGCTGGTGCTGTGCTGCACCAAGGAAATTATGTCCTGCTTTTCTTTTTAAATGGCAGTGGCTTTGTAACACTCACCGTAAACACCCTCTCTGGCTCGCCCTTGGCCCGCATATTGGTGTCATGAACATGCTTGAGGATCATCCAGGCTTCGTCATGCTTGCCCATCTGGAAACATCAAGGAAAAGGAAAATAAATGTTGCAATTCCCAGCTGTGTAATTCAGCAGAGTGTAGAGAGAAATCAAAAGGTCAAATACACTGGAGAACACCCATATGGCTTGGCTGAGTTAAGGGCAAAGAGCTAGAAGTGTGGTTTGTATGCACAGTGCAGCATTTCTGTGCTGGGAAAAGGAGTTACCCAAAACTGTCTGGGGCAGGAGAGGAGTCAGGAATGGAGCATTATGTCTGTATCAGAAAAGAGGAGATGTGTGAGGAGACCTGGGCTCTACTCCCACCTCTGACTTGCAGGGGCTGTCCTTTGCGTTTCCACCAGCATTCACTAGTTACGTGCCCAGACTTTGTGAGATGTTTTCAAAATGCCTTGGTTGGGCTTATAAAATTCCTGGCACCCAGCACCTTCTTCCTATGCCACATTCACCACTGGCCATCATTGATTAACCCCATAATCTGCAGTCTTTGGGGTTGAAGCAATTTGTGGAGCTAGTTTAGATGTGTAGGGCCACTTTTGCCTCTGTGCTTGTGCTGTGTGTGTTTGAAGGGGCAAAGAGAGAGAGATGGTGACACGCTATCACCAGCTATCCTCTGTTCATACCAGGCTGCAATGTTCACATGAATCATCTTACCTCCAGCAAAAACCGCGGGCTTTCAGGCATGAATTTCAGTGCCACCAGGGAGGCGATGCAGGGCAGAGAGCAGACAAGAACAAAGACTCTCCAGCTGTGGAAGTGGTACTTGGTTCCCATACTGAACCCCCAGCCTGGAAACAGCAACAGCCAACAGGTGAAGACACTAAATGGGGAGCCTGATTTTTCTCTCCTAAAGCAGCTCTGAACCCTACAGCTCTGCGTGACATGGGGACAGGTTGAAAGTTTGCTATTCTTAGTAATGATGGCTTTTAGAGGCTCGATAGCATGTTCAGCAGATAATAGCAAGAGAGTTCATGTTCATTACAGAAAATGAAACATCCTTGCTCAGGCTCTGCCATTTAAAAATATCTTATCTTTGTGTTTAGAAATCATCTAACAATACAAATAGCTCTATGCAGATGTAAGCAAGTAAGACTGGGAAAGGGTAGAGGAATCAGGCCATAATTTATTGCTTCTGAGTACTGTTACAGAAAATTTACAAAGGCTAAATCTTCTCTGATCTGACAGGCATGTTAGAAGCATCTCCTTTCCTTCTCATACCTCATACACGTACTTCACTTTTTATGGAAGCAAGCTAGGAAAGCAAGGTGATTTTTTTTCCAGAACTACAAAAACTGGGCTGAGATTCATACTCAGAAGATCAAGATCCTAATCCAGCATTTGGGATTCCTCCTCTCCCCCCTTTTTCCTGATGTCTGACCAGGTCAGTATTCCCCTGACAAGGAGCAGAAAGTACAGGATCATTCTTATGTTGCTGCATTAACAACCTGCACTGATGTAGATACTTTCTTAAAATAAAACAAAAGGCAATTAAAGAAAAAAAAAAATAAAAAAGGAAAAAAAATGAATATAAGCTTTTTTTTTTTCCTTAGTTTACTTTCCCTAGATACAAATTTCATAAAGAACATTTACTTTATTTTTTTTTTTTTCTATAGACATTTTAATTCATGTAGTAATGAAATAATCAGGCAATAGCTTTTGCAGAGTTCTCACATGAACCAGTCATGGTGCTCTAATCCTTTCCTCAGGTTCCAAAATAGCAGGGAACCTTGGGAAATCAAAAACAGAAAATACAAAAACACAGCACCAAATGAAAATCTGAAAAATAACTGTAAATACATACTTTTTTTAAAAAAAAAAAGCAATGTGTTTACAAATAATAAAAAATACATACTACAGCCTGACATTGCTATGCAGTAACTTTGCATTTTTGTTCCAACAGCCTCTGTCATATTGATTACAAACATGAACTTTATACTGATTGTGTTTTAAGCATAATAAAACCAGATTGATAGATGCATAAATGGTAGTTATTTTCTTCATGGTCTTTGTGGCCTGCCCTACTTTCCTCAAGTAGGATTTTGCAGACAGCTGCTGTCACTGAATACCGAGGGAATTAATCTTTTCCAGGAGATATTTGCTTCTGATGTTTTCCTGGGGCATGCACACGAGTTGGGAGGAGTTGCCCCATCACAAGCAAGCTTTGCTCCTCAGAGCACTGTTGCAGTTCACAGCTCACCCATCGACTTTTTCTCTCCCACTTGCAGCTCCATGCAGGGAACCCACCCACCCCTGGGCTCCACTAGGTGAAGCCAGACATGACTTCAGCCCGTGGCACGCCGGAGAGATGTGTCACCAGATACACAGCCCTGAGACTGCTGACACTTGGCTGAGGAAAAGAACATGTGCTGTCCTCACCGCTAACATTCACAGCACCCAGTAACTCCCCCATTAAAGTTACTTACTTTTGACAACCGGATCAATTTTTTTGCAATATAATCTCAGTCCAGTTATCACTTACCACACCATCCTTTTGATTACTGCTCAGGCTCTGGAGATATAATTTCTGCAGTGTATTTGAGGCTTTTGAGGCAAAACAGCCTTCACATGAAGCAATCTCTCTTACAACCTTAGCATCAGCCAAGCAATCAATCAAAACATTTATCAGCCCCTTTGTGTGCATTTCAGGTATCTATTATTTTCAGTTTTGTTCATCCTGGGCTGTGTAAGGACTGACTAATGTCATCTGTGCAGGATTTTGGAGTAGCGTAGTGTTGCAGGAAGGTGTTGTTGCCAGAAGTCAAAAGCACAAAACAGTTACCGTAATGGGGGATGATGCTCCAAGCCATTGCTGAAGCAAAAATGCCACCGATCATCCAGAACATGCAAAGCCAGCTCAGGTGCTCCCCCCTCTTCTCACGAGACAGGAATTCAGAGAAATAGGCAAACACAATGGGGAGGGATCCCCCGATACTGAGGAGAAAAAACAGCACATGAGACAAATAAGAGTCTTCAATGTCACGTAGTTGGGATTGTTTGTGTTAAAAGGGAAGGTCACACCTACAGATGTGCTGCACAAAATGCTGTGCAGGAAAAATGCTAATCTCTTTTTGGCTGGACTGGTCTTAGATATCTACAATAAACAATCTCCTTGTTATCTCTGAAAGCTGCATTTAATGCCCAGTTTGTATAAAGCCCTGGCAACCGTGACTGCCAACTGAGGTGGGCATTGATCAGCCTCCCTGGCCTTTATGCACAATTTGGCAGTATCAGAAAAAATGTTAATGACCAAACCTTCTTGCTGATAAAGCTTTCAGGGTCAAGAACGAGGAAACACAAGCTCATGTGCTAAACCACAGTGTACCCCCGGCTCGGTACCAGAGATACATCACCCCATCCACCTTCCTCGCCCACCCTGCACCCCTGGGTGCTGCTCAGGAGCAGCCAAGCTGTGACAGGACCCCTCCAGGACGTGGGACAGATCTACCTCCTACCCACCCGAGGCCTGAGATAAGGCGGCAGAAGAGGAAGAATCCGTATCCCTGGACAAAGGAGGAGAGGAACGCGAAGGCAGCATTGATTGAAAGTGATATGATGAGGCATTTCTTTCTTCCCAGTTTGTCGGCCAGGCCACCCAGCATGACGGCCCCCACCATCATCCCAAGGTAGACTATCAAGCCTAGAAGAAAGGGAGAGAAACAGTGAGTTTGGTAACATCCATTCGCCTATTTGCCATGTGAAAATCCTTTGCTGCTCCATACGTGGCCAACATCAGCTGCTGTTCCCCCAAGTCACAGCCAGCTACCACCTGAGAGGGAAATGAGGATGGAAATACCACCGAGGGTCTGTGCGCCTCACAGATATTCTGGCCATTTCAATGGCAGACCAATCTTGTCAGGAACCAGCATACATAATGCAGAGTGAGACCTGCCCCAGCCGGGCTCTGCATACTCTTATGACTTCTTGTTTTCCAAATATATTACAAAGACAAGGCTTTTCAAAAGCAGTGCATGAATTTAAACAGAAATACATTCAGGCTTATTAAAAAAGCCCTTTGCATTTTGCAGGTGTCATTAGGAGACACTGTTACTGCTCCAAGTAATAATCATTAATATTTCCAAATGAATAAAATAAGGGCTGTTCCAAAAGCTAACACTCTCCTGTAACTGTCACATGTAACTGTGTTCATCCCTTTTAGGCTTTGCACCTGGGGAGTCAGCATTACCTGTTCTGAACCCAGGGCTGATGCTGGGAATTTCTACATGAAGCTTAAAAGCTGCCCCTACACTGCACACTGCAGTGAAGAACGATATCCCCATTCTCCCCAAATTAGCCATCTCAGATGAAATAACCTCTATCCTTTGGCAGAACCTAATTTCCCCATCTATTTGCCCATGACCTTTCACTGCTCCCTACAGCATCACATCTTACAATACGGATATACCCTCATCTGACCATCTGACCAGACCCACATCTTTCTTTCCCAGCCTCTCTGCTCACATATCCCCGCACGTAAGCAATGGCCAGGCGTAAGCAGCTTAGGATGCACGTGTCCCAGCTGTGTGCCACCACCAGCACAACAGAAGTCTGATGTCTTATCTCTGCTAACCCCCCTGAGTGCAACAGGACTGAGGATGTGCAAGGAGGAGGCTCTCTGGCTGCTGTTTATACACAGAAGCCATGAGGGAAGAGACTGCCAAAGCAGGGATAAATCCCTTTGCAGGTTGTCTACCCTGCCCGTGCTGCCTTTGGAAAAATAAAATAATAAAAAAAAATCTCTTTCACTCGCTGCTTCTCCTAGCACTACATGAAAGGATCAGTCTGTTACTGATCTGACCTGAGTAGCACAGATACTTCATTCACTACTGCGCCAAGATCTGATGTCTAAGAGAGCAGAGTCTTCATCTGAACATTTCAGGAGAAGGAAGAACCTATTGCTTGTCTTGATAGTTTGCCCTATGGAGTAACCACTCCGACACTGCTAAGAAAAACGGGTTCTTCTTTTTGACTCAACTTCATTAGATCTTCTACCATGGGGTCTTCAAAAGATAGTTTTCGTGAACACATTGAGTGCAGACTGAATAGGAGAGAATGGTTTTCTTCTCCAAATAGGCTCCTTGTATCTACCTCACTATGTTCCTGCAACTCCGGCCTAAAGAAACAGGCAGCTTCCATGGCTCTTCTACCAAGAACAACACTGGAATGGACATTTATTATTTTACCTTTTCCTTTATGTGGGTACCAGCACAAATTAACACTAATTAATAATGCGCACAGGTCCAGGACTGTTTTCATTTTCATTTATTTTATCTAATTTCAAGATTTAGAGATGTCACTGAGCAAGAACATTGCTATGGTTCTTTTGCTGGCAACATTCCTGTTGAAGCCTGCAGGAGTTACAAAGTGAAAGGACGGCAGGATCAGATATTAAATATTTAAAATCTAATAGCAATCAATGCTGCAGGGGTTAGAAAAACTGATCAGCTACAGTGAAAAGTTTTATACTGCTGATAGGGATAGCATCTGGGAATTGGTTAGCCCAGCAGTTAGCAGCAAATGGATCAGGTGTTTGAACACTGTGTAAGGATGGAAGGGGTCAGGCAGGAGCATGTGTCTCCAAGGCTCTTTGAAGGGTCAGTCCACACCTTGATCCAAGTGCTGACTTCTCTTGAGAGCCAACATCTCTCCCAGGACCTGTTTTGTCAAAGTCATCACTTGGGAAATAAGGGTGATGATGAATATTTTTGTGATTCATTAATGTTATAGCAAGGCAATCAGTCTGATGGCCAAAGCCTGTTTTGTACCATCCAGCAAAGCTAGCTAAGGACCAGCGCAGAGGGGTACTTGGCAGCTGATTCTGTCTTTCTTTTGCTTGCAAATGCCTGCACTAGATGTAAAATACATTACCAAATTAAAAGCTATGCAACAGAGAGCCACTGCGGCATTCTGAAGGATGCTTGTCTCACACTGATCACAGGTGGGAAAGTTCAGACTCTGAAACACCTTGAAACACGTAGCATGATGGTGGGATCACCTCTCAGTGAACAGTTCTGCTTTCTTTTCTATCCACACAATGTCTATTGGAAATCAGGATTTTGCATGTCAAAGGCAAAGGACTGGTATATTCTAGCCCCTTGACAGACTTTATACCAGAGCAGGGGTGTGGGATTTTGCCAGTGTGGTTGTACCTCCACGGTGAGCACTCAGCTCTGTGCGGTCCATACCCTGCTCAGTGCCTGCCCTGCTCAGCCCAGCTGCCCTGCCAGGGGGAGCTGAGGGTGTGCAAGTCCAGAGAGCCACCTGCAGCCCTCAGAGACAACACACACACAGCTGGAGGCCTGGGATCTCTTTCTCTATTAGATTTGGGCTCCTGCTTGTTCACTCAAGTGCAAATTACAAGGGAGAGCTGAGGGAAAAAAAAAAAAAAAAAAAAAGAAAAAAAGCTTTCAATCCAAAATCTTTCTGAAGGAAGAACCTTAATGCAGTGCCTTGAGGCTTAATGCTTTGCCCTGGCTCCTGAGCTACATCTGATGGAGCAGTGCTGAGGGCAGCCAGCAGCCAGAAGTGAAGATACGCCCTGTGCATCACAGCCACCACCTGGCAGCGAGCCCTGCCAGCATGGAGCACACAGTTCAGCCCACATCACCAGACCCCAAAGAATTAAAAAAAAAAAAAAAAAGAAAAAAGATCTGCCTATATTTACACATATAAGGGTGTTTTTATTGTTGCTGTTGTTGCTGCTCTTCTTTTTTTTCTTTTTTCTGAGAAAATCCCTGAATGGCAGATGTTGATCCAAAGCCTCTTAACAACAGAAAAGGTTCCGCATTAGGAGGAGGTGGAGGATGTTGTTGCTGTCTTCTAGTCTGGGATTTTTTACAGCCAAGTGCTCTAGCTGGTGCAAGGCAGCCAGCTCTGTCCAGAGCTCAACAGCCTCCCAGCTTGGAGGGAAGAGAGGATGCTCCATGGAGATGGGATTGGAGTTCAGGAGTTGGGTTTGACTTTGTCTTTAGTGTAATTTGCCTCATTAATGGTGACCACAAGGATGTGGTGAATATAAACCTTCCTGTGTCTGCCATCTTGCAGTAACTTGTGTTAAATCCACTCATCAGATCAACAGCCTGTGCTCCCCAGAGCTTAACACATCCACCAAGCCCTGAGAAGTGTAAAAATCTGCGGAAAGACAGTTTGGAGACAGGGCAGTTAAAATGCTTCACGTTTAATTCACAGTGCCCAGAACAGAACAGATGCAGCAAAAAGTTCCCCCTAATCAGGAGTACAAAGAGGGATCATGTGGATCCCTCTTTGAAAGAAATCATGTGGAGATTTCTCAGGTTTTCTCAAGTTGTATTCAGTATTCCCAAAGACTCAGCCAGCTTGGACTCCCCTTCCTCCAGGAGCCTAAACTTGTGATGGGAGGGAAGATTAAACCTCTGCCACACAGCGTCCATCAAACAGCGAGCAGCATAAAACACAGCAGAGCTGTTAACATCAATAACTCACTAAGAGCACGTGGCCTTAATTGGTTATCATTCGTGATGAGCCAACGGATGCATTGTCTCTTAGAAGCTTAAAGCAATGAAAATCTTCAGTAAAGGGAGCCTGAGGGATGACCAGGGACTGTTAGCTCAGCCAGTTTCTGAGGGGAAGGATGCTGGTTAGATAAATGTTTTCTCCAGGGCCGAAACAAAATCAGCAGGACACTTTATTGTGATGGAAAGGTCCCTTCTGGGAAGACTGCGTGTTCCAGCTGATATTACTAAACCTTCTTTTGGGGCAGCTGCAATAAAACGCTCCATTCGCTAACAGATCTTGGGGCCCGAGGTACAGAACAACCTCAGGACTTGCAGATTCCTGTTTCCTGGACTAGCACCCCGCCTTGGCTGTCATTCCTCTGTAGCGAATCAGTTCTGAAAAGTTGTGTGCATCACTTCCCAGCAGTGTTTCCAGCAGACAGCAAGTTTCTTACAGAGCTCCCCTTCCTGTTGGCTCCCTGCTGCCTTTATCCTGCACTTCTCAGCTGTTTCAGGAGACCAGTGCGTGGCCACAGCTGTACAACCACTGGGCCAGAAAGTCTGGCTGCCCTACACTATGGACTGCATGATGTCACTTCATTAATTTTTGGGGAAAAAAAACACAAGCTGATGGAAAGATTGCTCGGTCAGATCTGACCTGAGCACTGCCCATGCTAGCAGGATCCCCAAATCACTGACTCACACAGCAGTGTTGCCAGTAAGATGCTAAATTGTTCAATAAGGTGGTGGGGACCCAGGACTGAGTGGAGTAGTTACTCATACTAGTTGCTACTCATACTAGTTACTTGTCCATGTAAGAGCGACAGTCTTCTGGAGTACTGCTAGGAGAATGCGGCAATGGTTGTTTCCTTTGGAATAGATCCATGTCATAACAAGGAAACACAAATTTTAAGGAGAATTGGGCCAAGAAAAGTGATCACTAAATGGTATTTCTTCTCCTGTGTTCCTTCTGTCTACCAATTGTTCTAGAGAACAACACCATGCAGCTTAGGCTGTGTTAGGAGAGCTCAGCTTCCAAGTTAACACACGCAGTGGATGGGTGAAATGTTAAGGGCAACTCTGAATAAGCCATTATTTGCAGACTGTTCCACGGGTAATGGAGTATAATGAATGCCTGCGGGAAAGTCTGCTATAGCCTCCCATAAAATCTGTGGAAAACCGAAGAGCTGAAATTCTAAGAATAAATTTGGGGTTATGAGTCATCCAATGCTGAAGTTATAAGGAAAATATGTGACCACTGACTGGGCTTATTCCCACTGGAAAAGAGGTAACATATACAGAATTTTCACATTAAGAAATTTATTAGCCTTTACTGAAGATACGTGCTCCATGTTAGACAGGAATCATGGACATAAAGGCTAAAGTTCTAGGAGTAAAGAAAGGCAGACGTGGCTATGTATGTGCAAACTGTCTTTTTCCTATTTTGGCATCATTAGAAACAAACTCATAAAGACTTCAGAAAGAAAAGGAAAAATTCAATATTTACCTAAATCTCCATCACAAGCCTGAATTACTTTCACTGACCATTAATGGGATTAAAGTTCTTAAAAATTAGGCACATCTTAAAAGAATCCTTTTCAAGTCATGCAAAGGACTTGAGGAATAAATGGCAAATCCAGGCAGCAAATGGGAAGCATTAGTCCCAGATCCCTTCGGGCTGTCAGAACAGCGAGGAAGCTGATGGGTAGGGGTGCAGCAGCAGCTCACCTCTGCCAACAGGTCCACACAGAGCCAGGAGCCACAGGAACATGGGATTTCTTACCTGCATTTAATACAGAGGCTGCTGGCAGCACAGTAATAAGAGTGTTTTTGAATGGGGAAAGCATTCTGATAACCCAAAAGGATTAGGACCTTATTCATCTTGTGATTCAAACTGTAATAAAAACAAAATTGAAACTCTCTTATGAATACTCTTATGAGCTTAGCATCTATTATATAAGGCTGCATTTAATGGACACGACCGAAATGCTGTGAGTCAGGTCTGGCCTATTTGGGAGATGGATGAGGCAAAGCCCAGGACCCATTTGTGTGTGAGTGATTTGAAGAGGAATAAAACCCAGCAGTGCTGCCTGGCTGGTGCTCTAACGGTGGCCGGCATTTTCCAGACAGAGAACGGTCTCAGCAGAGGGTTAGTTCAGGGAAATTTTTTATCTGGCCTTGCTTGCAGGCTTATTAGTGCTTTGCCCTTGAATCTCGCTGATCTTTTAAATGGGAATCAAGTGAAAGGGGAGTCTCATTGAACTCGCCTTGTTGATTAAATATCAGCAGAGAGACCTCGTCTACGCTAATGGCTCTACTGCTGAGAAAGGGTTGCGATTGTGAAAGGCGGCTTTCCATTTTCAGGGCTCTGGGGGTGGATACAGAATGAATCTGGCTGTGGAGTTTGAGGGGATTCTGCACAGGAAAGCCAAAGGTGGATATGTGAATCCATGAGCGCTTTGGCACGGCCCCGGAGAGGCAACGCACGCCAAACGCCTCAGCAAGAGCTGCCAGCATGGCGTGGGTGGCTGCTTACACTTATCCAGCTTCACAGCCCCCCACAGGACTTGTCCATCACTACAACATTCACAGGACCATCTGGTCCCCCTGTCTAGCTTCTCTGCTAAATCAAAGTTTTGTTTGTGCTGGCTTTCTGCAGATGAAATTCCCACAGCATTTACAAAGGGGGGCTCAGCCATCCCATACCAGCCCCACACAAGGTGCAGGGTGTTCCTGAATCACAAAAGCACCTTTTTTCTGACCAGCACATCCCTCCTGCTCAGGATGATGCTGCTTGTTGGGCTATGGAAGTTTTCCTGCCCAAGAACAAGTGTGAAACCAGGAATTCATGTGGGATGCTCGGGGTGCCCGTGCAGAGGTCAAGGTGGGGTTTGGCATGGAGGTGGGAAACATCAGGGGAGCCACGGCTGGGCTCCTGGTCTGCATTTATCCAGAAAAATATAATTAATTAATTAATTAAAAAAAAAAAAAAAAGAAGAAGAAGAAGAAGAAGAAGAAGTGGAGAAATACCACTGAGCTGAGGGGATTAGGATTTACTGTTGTATCAGGTGAATTCAGGTCAATGAGATGATGAGGCCAGGTTTTATCGCAGTTGATGTGAAAGCATCCTCTTCACACAACTAAAAGAAAGGATGGTGTTACACATCTGGTTTAACCTGACTCACGCAGCCAAGCTTGAATTTCTGCATAACTGCATAATTACAAATGGGATCTTTTTTATGTTTTTTGATCTAACATTACGAGTCTGAGAGTCTGTAAGATGATATTATCCTTAAAATATTATTACTATACCATAAAAAGGAAAGGGAGCCACGTGCCTGAAAGACAGATTTCGCTCTCAGCTTTGGTGTGGATGTTTTGCAGTCATGGGCAAAGGGCTTTACATTTTTCTTGTCTCAGTTTACTGAACTGTGAAACGATGATAACAACTGCAGCCCTGGTGTCTGGGAAGTCTGATGCTCTAACTGTGCCTTCAGTTTTTTATACACAGGATGTGAGAAAGTTTAAAACATTACTATGACACCATCTCTTTTGCTTGTTGTGTACTTACTACTCCATCCTTGCCAATGTAAGATTTAGTCCTCTGGGAGGTGATTAATAGCACTTGAAGATGCACACTTACACGATATTTCTCCAAAGAATTATGGTGTGTGCCTTTCAGCACATCAGCAAATAGAAAATTTATAACTCTCCGTATGATTGCCCTTATCAAATGAAAATACAGTCTGTTTCTGTCAGGATATGTTATGTTGAAAAGGCATATTCTGAAAAAGAATATACTGGTGCAATAAATTTAACAAATGCATTGTTATTATGACTATTGTTGGGGAAAGCTCAGCAAAAGCAATGATATGAAATGAATACATTAAAATAATGTTACAAGTTAGCAAGCTTATACTAATGACTAGTTTTAAAAATTACGAAATCAAAGAGCTAAAATACCTACAGTTGTTGATGCTTTTTTCTTTTCTTTTCTTTTTATATACCCCTGCAGTCATCTTCGAGATAACAATTCACATCACAGAAAAATTCTAAATGTGTGCTTTGTCCCACGAGGGATAGTAAGGGCTAAAATAGCTGTTAATTTGCATCTGATGTAGATGTGTTTATTTTCAGAACAAAATGTAAACGTTTTCTAAGAAGTGTTAAATTCATTTCACACATTTCATAAAACACTGTGGGCATCTGTTTATTTGTAATTTTTGCATAATTTGGCCATAATTTGCTTGATATTTTTCCACTCTTCCTTTCCGAGGGAGGAAAAATAAGCAATACACAGATAATTTAATGTGAAATGTCCTTTAAGCAAAAGCTGAACTTCGCTAAATTGGTCTTTAGGGGGCAGCTACTTTAGTTCTCATTTGTCCCTTCCGATTGCTGTGTGAATTCAATTACTTACCTGATTTATTTTCTCTCTCTCTCTCTTTTTTTTTTTTCTCCTCTTGGCCTCATTTGTTATGGCTGAGACCTTTCAGGTGTTTAACCATTTGCAGCTGCCTGGAAGCAACCCTAACTCCACCTGGATAAACTGATATAAACATGGGATAGCATAATTGTGTTTCCTTTGCAAATATGTGTTGAGATGAATGGTTACCTAGGAATAAACATAAACTCTCTGCAGGGACCTATTGCTACCTGGTGATAAGGTAGGGGACAGCAATGTTTGTGTGGGCAGTGACCCCATATCTCTAAAACCTCATGATAAAATAGGGGAAATCTGCAGCCTCTCTGCTGACCTGTCTCTCTGTTCAGTGCAGATACACTCTTGCTTTTCATCACTGCACATTAGACAGAAATGGAGGCAAAGATCTCTGTGATTGGCACCCATTTCTGTGACAAGTCAGCCTGTAAGTGCCACCAAACCCTGGGAATTAGCAAGGTCAATTTGTAATAGCACAACCCAAAGACCTTTGAGGGAATGGAAACCCTGAGAGAAATGAGCATCTGTTGGAGGCCCTGAGCTTCGTTAGCAGTTAGCTTCTTCTTGTCACCGGTGGATGGGTGCTGAAGCTAATCCAGGAAAGGTTTTGAAGAAGATTATATTCTCATTTCCATCAATATCACTCCCCCAGCCTTGCCTATTAGGTGTCTATGTCTGTCTGTCCTTGGTGTGCACCCACAGCTGCTTGGAGCAGGGAGAAAGCCTGGGACACCAGGCTGTGCTGGAGCCAGCTCTGCCCCAAAACTCACTGCCCCGTGCCCACCAGCAGCCCCAAATGTGCTCTGGCCTCCTCACATCCTCACTCCTTGCTGCCCTTGAGTACTCATTGCTTGTACCAGTGCAGTGCTCTGCTTTTTAAGCCACGCTTAATTCCTTTTTTTTAGAAAGGATCATCTGCCAAACCTCAGCTCCAAGAGGGAACCTGCAGCAGAGAAACACCCAGCTGCTGAGGAAGTGGGTTAACAAGAAAAACACTTAATCACAGGCCTTCCTCATGTACAGCACCAGTCAGTAACAAACGGGTGTTACCCTCAGTAGCTACTTCCCCCTCTCTTTAGTCTGTCTCAAGTCAAGGTGAATGAACTTTGTTGTGAGGAAAATTCTTTCTTTTTCTTAATGCTTAAACAACAAATAGTATGAATGCAAGCTCTGACTGCAGATCCCTCAATACGAACAAGCTTAGGACAGAGAAAACTGTTCTGCAGAACCAGGTTCTCAGAAGCTGCCTTTCTAAGCAGGGAGAGAAGACAGCAGGAGGAGTGCTCTTCCCCTAATTGGGAATTCCAGTTTAGCTCAGTTAATGTGCAGTGAGCTGGAGCTCAAGTTGGATACGGATCCAAATGTCTCCTTGTTTGTCCAGGGCTTATCAGAACACCCTGAACTTTCAGCCTTGCAAATAGTGAGCTGGAAAAAGCAGAAGAAAAAAACCTCTCTTGGGAGGTTTCTTGTTCTTTTTTACCTGTAGTTGGGCCAGAAATACTTCAAAGATAGATTTTTCTTGTGACATTTGAAGTTTTCTGATTCTGGTGCCTGCCAGGGACTGCAGAGATGGATATTTAAGGGGTCAGAGATTCAAAAGATCTCAGATCTCATATAGTCACCAGAATAAATGACCTGCTTTTCAAAAAAGGTCTTACCACTGAAAAGGCACCCAGCCTGGTGTTCCATAGGGAGCTGCTCAATTCGGAAGTTCCTTTGAAATCAAGATCCAATTGTGAGCAATGTGATTTTAGATGATTTTAGATATTTGACTGGAGCTATTTTGAGCTAGTAGTTTTAAGTGGTTTGTGAAGCAGAAAAATATTACCATACCTTTTCAGGCACAAAACCAGGAACAAAGCTAGCTGACTATGGGAGTAAGCATCCTGAATCTCAAGTTCAGAGATGAAAAAAGAAGAAACAGCAAAAAAAAAAAAAAAAAAAAAAAAGGGGGGGGGGGCAGGGTATATTTAGGACCTTAATACACCAAGGTGAGAGGTCTATATAAGGGTAATTATATAACATCTTTGTCACATAAATACAAATAAAATGGAGTCAAGGCCTGGGGTCTAATCCCAAATCTGCATTCACCTTGCATCAGACAGGTCTTCTGGGATAAAAAAATACACTGCAGGCCATGATGATTTCCCTGTGACCCTGGTACACTTCCACCCAGACACACCATCCCCTCCTAAAGCAGCTCTTCCAAGAGCTACTTTATTTTCCTTCCAGATGTGCTGTACTCTTGCACAGCTGGCTCTGACTACAGGACATGCTGGATGCTTTCCTGGTTCTTAGAGATCTGGGAGACTTTGCCTTCTTTGGCTTATGATGTGCAAGGGGAAAAAAAGTGTTCATCCAAGCCTTTCTACCCAGTCTTACTCACAATAACTAAGTCTTTGTATTTTGACCGCAGGGAGGTGTTAATGGTGATGCAGAGGGGATGTTGTCAGTAGCCTGGCCCTGTAATCTCCATGCAGCACATTAATCTCATTCTGCAGACCTAAGGAGAAACCTCCGTAGGCTAATTCTGACCCAGTATGTATTAGCAATCTGCTCTGTCTGAAAAGTTAGCATGTAGAAGGAGCTGGCTGCACAGCTGATCTGCCAGCTGAGACTTCCAGCTAAAGAATAGGGGAAGCTGGGTGTAGTGAAAAACTTTGGAGAACAGAGCAACACCAGGAGCCACAACGTGATGGCAAAGTAATCCAGATCGAGCTGACCCCTGCCTGTTATATCCATCATACTTGGATGGTACTGCCTTGTGGACTTCTCATTACCGTTTAATTTCTAAAAGCATTGAAAGCTGAGTCATTAGATGCTTAATTAGGAAAAGTCGACCTTAACCTTTTTTTGTATTTGACCCTGAACATCCCAGGAAGTTTTTCCTCGTGGATCTGCTGACTGTGAGCTGCCTGGTTCAGATCCAGCCTGTGGTGGCCAGTACCAGGGCCATACCACATTCATCAGGTGGGCTGAGATGTGGCGTGATGCTGCAGCTGCTGTTTTACAGTAGCTGCCTTCTCAGCAGATTGCAATCCCCTCTCAAATCAGACCCACCCAGCCATGACTATGCATGACATACAACATAAGAAAGGGGCCACCAAATGTTCCTAAAGCTGATCTCACTAGAAATGGATGTCCTAAGTACTGTCTGTTGCATTAGAAGAGCAGTTTGCAAGTGGCACTTACCTAGCATGCCTTTGTTTGAACTGGATAAGCACATATCCTTCTCAGCACTGGGCAGAACAAATCCAACCACAAACAGCTCCACTCCATCTGCCATCAGTGCCAACCCTAGAACAAAGAAGAGCGTCCACTGGAAGCGTCCATGGCCACACTCCTCAATGATGTTTTCGTACTGGTGGGCCAGTTGCTCCTCATCCTCCATCCTCTCTGCCATAAGGTCAGCACGGTCTCTGTAGTCATCATCCCCAGCAGGAGCTCGCTGCTTCTGCTTGGCTTTAATGTCATCTGGGTGTGGGATCCCTTGGTACTCCCCCTCATAGACCTCATCATCTTCATCGTGCCCTTCTGTAACATCGCTCTGGGCATCTTCTTCATGAGTGGGCTCGTCCCCACCACGGTAGTAGCCATCGTTGGGTGTGTAACCTTCGTAGTTGCCATCCTGGTACCTATAGTCATCGGAGACTTGGTTTGTGTCCCTGCCCCCCTGATAGAGGTTTGTGTTTCTGTAGCCATCATCCATTGTGAATGCAGATTTCTCAGTGCTGCAGGTCACTGTGTGCAGATATTCAAATATATGTATTGATCTGTGTGATTTTTGCCCCGAGTTACTTGAGCATATCTTCTCTCTGTTCTTTGGAAGTGATGTGATACACGGCTGCCCAGGCTCAGAGGCAGAATTTCTATATAAAGTTTCTCTCTGACAGTCTCATGCAGTTGTTGATAATGCTTCACTTTTCAGCTGTCATTTGTGACTTGCTGGCTTCTTCCTTGCTTTGGATGGGAAGAGCTGGGGCTGCTGGCTGGTGAACAGCAAGGGAGCAGCAAACTGCACAGCCAGGGAGCTAGGAGGATTTGACAGCTTTTTCTCTATTCATCGTGGGGGTGAAGGTCACGTCCTGAGGAAACAATAGCAATGAGACAAAGGTAAGCTCGCAAGCACGCATGCATTGAGTTTAACATCCAACATTTTGAACACACATTTTTTTCCATTGCAAAAAACGGCAACAGAATGTTTGGGGAGTGGTTTTGCATCTGCAAACCCCAGAGCCTCAGGGAAAACAACAACAAAAACAGGCATTAAAAATTACCAAGCTAAGTGAGAACCTAGTATAGACCATAAAGGAACCTAAAGGAGGTTGTAAGGTAATGTGTGGTCTCAAATTCTGCCATTCCCAGAAGTCTTGTCTCCCACGGGTGGTGCTGGTTTCTGCAGAGAGCAGAATATTACCGAGCTGGGCTGCCTGAAAAGTGCTCTCTGGTTGTTAAATCTGTGCTTAGCCACCTACCCAGAGCATGCTTATCCTGAGTATCTACAGTGTCTAACATCATAATGACACAAAATATGAGCTTGGTTTTCCTTTTCATCCAGATCCCCAAATTAATTTTATTTGATGGTTTCTTTTTTTTCCCCTGGTGTCTACCCGTCTGTGTGACAGATGTACAACTAACAGGCAGTGTCTGCCAAGATACAGTCACCCAAAGTCCCACCAAGCTCTGCTCTCCCATCCCTAACCATTGATGGAGGCTGATTTTCACAGAAAGCAAAAAACAAAAAAAAAAAACAAAAGTTAGTATGGAATCACTGCTCTCTGCAGGGAAAACCGAGGGAAGCCAAGTCACATCTAAACACATTCTCATTTTAGACACCTGATTTCCATTATTTTTCAAGCTGTTTTTAGCCAGCTGGCTCTCCAGCATTTCGGGTTTGTTGCTGCACACAGCTGTAGACAAAGATTTTGAAAGGAGTCTCACATGGGAAACTGAGCAGAGTCACGCTAGAGGAGCCAGCACAGTGTAGGCATGCACAGAAATGTGGACTTCTGTTTAAGCTTTGAGCTACTTGCCTAAATAAAGTGAGCTAAGAAATGACATGGGCATATGTACATGCCTGTATATATCATGGAATCATTTCAGTTGCAAATGACCTTCAACATCATCTAGTTCAGCCATGAATCTGGCCTTCTAAGTCCTACCATGTGTCCCTTAGTGCCACGTATGTGGCTGTTACCCACACAGGTAATCTATAGAGCTGTGATGTAACTTAGCAGACATGTATGGGTTTAAAGTAAATGCAGCTAAAATGACTCCAGAGGAGAAATTCAGTAGAAACACTCTCACAAAATGCTCAGAAGGGCATCACTCCTGCAAGTTCTTTGTATTTTTTGCAGCCCAAATGTTCAGGATAAAAGGAAGAGTCTCACCTATGCTGTTCATGGGAGTTGCTCTGAGAAACTTTTTAAAAGTTTCCTATTCATTTCTGTCTAGCTATCTCTATATTCATGGCATATAATTACAACACGGTCTCTGCAGGCCCTTCCAGAGCATCCTCCTTTGCTCTGAACCATCTGCCATTTTTCACTGCTTTCAATGTGTTTCCTGCTCCTTTCTTTGTGCTGAATCACACAATATATTTTGTATGAAGTTAAAAAGGCAGTAGGGCATTATTCCAGGGCAGAAAAAGCAATCAATAAAGTAAAAAAATAAATAAATCCGTTAAGCTTTCTGTTCAAGTCAGAAAGATCAGGAGGCTACAGTGCATGTAGCAGTGAAGAGAAACACTTGCATCCACAGTGGAAATGTTAATATGGAGGGGAATGAATACATTTGATAATCATTAGAAGCACTTAAATTGGCTTTACAGCTCTTTTTTCAATGTGGAGTGTCACCACTAATGGTTAAAAAAAAAAAAATCCAAGGGTACTTTTGAGCCTCAGAACCTCCCAGTCTTGAAGTAACTTTCATGATTACACAGATTTGTGTCATGACTGAACAGCATGTTCTCCAAGGCAGTGAAAACGTAGTTCCATAGAGACATATTTTCTTTTGAAAAGTAGAGGAAAGAGCCTTAAAAAAAATATATATATATATGCTAAGGATCATTAGACCTTGCTTTGGAAGTCTTTAAGCATCATTTGTTGGCAGGTTATATTTCAAAGTGACCTCAAATATCAGAGCAGGAATTGCAGTGACCTCACTGTTCTTGTCCTCTGGTTGATACAGAAGTGGGTTGAAAACTGGTCTTAGGAAGTGAAGTATTAATATTATTAATGATTAAGAACAGGATTCATCAGATTCCAGATCTCCACAGGCCTTACCTCTAGCCTTACAACTCTTTTTTCAAAAAGTGAAAGATGGTCTTGAAGACCAAGCACCGGAAACCTTTTCCTTCTCTATTAAAAAGCCATGGCTGGAAGCTGGGCACTCTGCCTCCTACAACTGCAGGAACACAAAAGACCACGAACTCAGAAAAGCCCTGTTTAAGCATCTGTGCTCTTTTGATGACACACAAAGATTGTTTTTTACTCTATGAGTTCCCTCACATCATGGGCAGCATAGGAAATATTGACACGAGCTGCTGAGTCCATAGACCAGTGACTGCCGCCCGTGTGAGGAATAATGTGCAATTCAGAAGACAAGACTCAGTAAATAAGTCTCTGGCTTCCTACTGAGCTTGTAGGATGGATATTTTGGGGGATTCCCCCAGGAGAAGGGGCAGTGCTTAGAGGCAGGCTGTTATTTAGTACTCTTCAATATTTCACTTAGATATTTCACACTACTTGCTTTCTTCCATTGCCATGCATGCAGGGGCTGATTCACTCTAGACCTGATTCTTTAACACCCTTTCACTTGAGCTAAGCTGCACTTACTCATATTAGCAGCCCCATTTAGCGTTGAGATGAGAAATCATGACTTCTTGTAAAGATTGCAGGCTTGGATTGCTGTAATTATACTTTGCAGTGATGCACGAAAGCTTGAGACAAATGTACACACAACATCGAGCCTATTTCAAGCTTGGGCCCTTTTTAAATGATTGCTACAAAACCAAGGCATGCAGGCAAGGCTTAAACATGCAACACATGAAACTCTACAGGGGAGAGGGACAGAGGTAAGGAAACTTTATTCTGGGTCTCCCCAGAGTGCTTCTGTCTCCACTAACCTCAGCTGTGGTGGGGTCAGAGTCAAGCTAGGAACTGAAATCTGGGTCCTCCTCTCTGCCTTTCCCCATTCAGAAAGGGGAAGGTCTCACAGAGCTGAAGGGGGAGGCTCTGTAAATCCTAATGCAAAGGAATTACAGGTGGGGAGCAGTGCAGGAACACTGCAGGATTGCTTTCAAGGGATTTTTAGCATTCATCAGAAGAATCCCTGTAAAACAGACGGCAGAGAGGTTTAATATTCTGCCTGAAGGACAACTCCTGGCCAAACATCCCTGCCCCCAGAGCTGCTTTCTGTTGGCAGCAGTGGGAAGATGCCCAAGATCCTGCTGCAGCCATAAGGACACTGCAGTCACAAAGCTGGCTGTGAAAGAGTTGGAGAGGAAATCCTCCTTTCGGAAAGGGAATAGCGCAGATCGGTGTTATTGGCTTTTGTAAAGTTCCAATCTTATCCTCTTAATGAGGATGCAATTAATGGCTCCATTTGTACACATGAAGGAGCAGGTTTTCGCGATGTTTAACAACTCGCAGCTCCCAGGGGAGCACTAGCCTGGATTTCAGACAGCCAACATTTACACGAGTGTTACTAGACCGAGGGCTGTAGCAAGGTCTGGTCGCCACGCTGCTAGATGGAGGTGTTGCAGCGCTGTGCTGCAGACCCCCTGAGCAGTATTGGGGGACTGTCACTTAGCTGCTTGGGGGTTTTGGGTCCCCAGCTCTAAACGGGAAGGGCACAGCATTGTCACTTGATTGCTCAAACCCTTTGCAGCTGTGTCTGCATGACTAGGTGGCAACTTGTGCCCC
This sequence comes from Aythya fuligula, assembly GCF_009819795.1. Lineage (NCBI taxonomy): Eukaryota > Metazoa > Chordata > Aves > Anseriformes > Anatidae > Aythya > Aythya fuligula. The sequence goes on along the minus strand of NC_045569.1, from coordinate 15,090,395 downwards.
AAAAGCCTAAATAAATTGAAGATGGGAGATGAGCTATGAGCTCCCTGTGTTCCCTTTTCTATAAATGAAGCTCAATGTCTTTGTCAGGTGTCCACTGACCTCTGCAGTCCAGCTCCATAGTTTTTAACTAAGAAAAATTATTTTCCCCCAGAAGAGTTCTAAAATTTTTCCTTCATTTTGGAAAGAAAAAAGCCTTAAATCAATCTGCAACCCCACAGTCCACACAAACAACACTTTCAGATCAGGTCCATTAAAATGTTTCACCTTACCTATGGCAGAAGCCTGCCCTTCTCATAAACACCAAATAAAGCATGGAGAATTGTTTCAAGAGGAAAAACATTTAATTTAAGAAGTTCCAGATTGTAAGCTACTTGATCCGTTTTTTATTAGAAATGTTTGTTGAAACAGTTTTTTACCTGGAAAATTCACGTTTTGAAAAACTGACACTTTTTTATCAATGAAAATTGTATCAAGCTCTTCAATTTACTTTCATTTATATAATATTCTCTAATGAATGTTGTTAAGAAGGGAATATAGAAAAATAAAATATAGGGAAAGTAATCCTATTCTTTATATGCATGTGACTGAAAGTATTCGACCTCTGTTGCAGGGCAGAAAAAGGGTTTTTTTTTCATCACAAGGCTTTGATTATTTGTTTTGTTTTGTTTTATATGTATATATTTTATTTTATCTTTGCTGACATTAACATTGCTGCTCCAGCTACACAATTCAACATCCAGAAGAGAGCTTTGCAGTATCATCATTTTCCTGGACAGATGGCAAGGCTGGGCTCTTGGCAAGGATCCTGCAGAGGGAAAAGTGGCAAGATCTGGAGAGAATACATTTGTGAGTGCAGTTAGAAAAAAGGAGTGAGGGGGCTTCAGTGGCAGAGAGGTTGAAAGCAAGTGAAATCAGAAGTCAGGGAGTGGGGATAATGGTCCAAATCGTGCTCAGAAGAGGGTGGGAGATGGCCAGGGAAGGATGGAAGCTCTGACAGGTTATTGATCCACTAACAGGGAAAAAAAAAAATCTATTCCTTAGTAATAACAGCAGCTCTTGCTTCATACCTAAGGATTATAAACCCATCTCAGGCCATCTCTGTCAGAGCTCAGCTGTAATCCTCACTAATTCTTGCTTGACTTTTTGCAACTCTATTTCACTGCCAAAATAATAACCAGACAGGAAGAAAAGTCTTGGAGTATATGATTATGAAATACTTTTGGACACAGTTGGCTGTGGGGAATATCACTCAGGCTAAAGACCTATTGACCACTTGAGGGGGTGACTGTATCAAAATAGGCCATGTATTGCATGTTTTCATCAGTCTCTTTCCTTGCTTTCTCTTTCCATCAAATATAGTAATCCTAAGGTGGTAATGAGAAAAGAGTCCCCGAGGAGTTTTGAATAGGATGGTCTCAGATCTGAGCACCGGTCAGTACATTAAAATGATTTAATTCACTGAAGATCTGGTCTCTTTAGAAATACAGGTCAGCTCTTCACATAGGAGTTATATAGTTCATATATGATCGTTGTCAGATAAATGGGCAGCATATATACCACTTAAAAATCCTCCTGATTCCTCCCATCTCCTCTCCAGTCTCTCAAGAATGGAAGAAATGTTTGTCCTTGCAAATAAAATCCAAAAGAAACCATGGCCACCAGGCCTTCTTGAGAGAGGACCACATCGCAATCCCAGGTCTGAGACCCTTGGATTTGGAGGAATGTCAACTCCAGCCTGAATTTTTTAGAAAATCTAGCAGAAAACAGAGCTGTTTCACTTCAAGAAATCAAGGCAGGTGAGTGAGTCTTCTATTTACTTTTTTTATCAGCCACATGGTAGCTGGGAGCAAAAGGGAGCTACTTTGCCACTAAAGACACTGTATATCTGTGTAGGCGTGTTAATTAATGGTTTTCAGGTGCAAAGCTATGTGTTTACTGCTATAACAATCAGCTGTGGCTGCAAATACTCACAAGAGGCTAACTGGGTCTGGACAACAGAGATTTAAAAAAAAATCAAAGCTGCTTTGTGCATGTCTGTAATGGGTACCTATCTTAAAGAGTCAGCTCTGGATAAAGAGGTTTCTTTTGTTGTGGCTTCAGAGCTGAGCTCTACATTAAGTAAAAGCTAAGAACAAAAACAATTTTCTCCTAATTTTTTTATTAAGAAGTTATTTGATAGATATGTAACACAGGTTCAAAAACTCTCTGTGGAGCTTATTAAGCAAGCTATCTGTGCCACAGATCCCGCATGAGTAGCTGTGAGTTAAAAGAAGAGCAAGAGTTTTGAAAGTCATTGACTTGAAATCACCTGGTTCAAAGAACTGGCTTTCAGCAGTACAGATGGCACCTAATGATTGCTCCCCTGCAGCGCAGGTAGGACACGTAGGGTAAAAGTCCTCTGTTTAGTGTAGAAATCAATGATTTTCTCTAACGTGCTGCTGGGATCTCTGGGACAGGACTCATTTATTCAGTTTGCTTATGCTGTAAATGGGAGAATGATCAGTGTTGATGCAGCCCCAGTGTATTGAGAATGAAGGGAAAAGAGAGCTCAAGCAATGTGGTGTGCTACCAGCAGATCAGATTAATTATTTAACAGAGAAAGCAGTTCAAAATTATCTGCTACAGAGTTTACTGAACTTAAGTTGTCTTACGGTTTCTGGATAATCTCTATTGATCTGTGGTGGTTTATACATATTTCTGTGCAGGTCCATACCATGTATATTTTATTTCACCGTGGCAAAACACCTTATTTTATATGTCCCTAGCATCCTGCATTACTTTGCTACAGCAACATAATTTATGTGAGGTTATGTTTGAAGATCATGCATTTACAATAGCTTGTGAATTTGGGGGCACAGCTGGATGTGGTATGAATGCCAAGAGTCCAGTTCTTTTTCATTGAGCCATCCTGATTTACATTAAGTAAGAACCTGGCTCTGCTGCTCTAATGCTGTTACACTTTTTTGTGCTATTCCATCCCAAGTGTGCTGAGGGAGGTTTCTGGTTTCCAGCACATCAGGCACTAAAATCCAACTGTCTGATGTGGTGGTGACTTTCACAGTGGGCTGAACTTGTAATCTGCCATGTTACATTATGAACCGAGGGACAGAAAGTCCCCGTGATTGTTAAGGGAGATTATATTTTAAAGCCTGATATTCTTTTGGTACAGATGCTTTAAAGGTCATATCTAAGACAGTATGTGCTGCAGCAAGCTGGCACAGTGAGTATGTAGCAGACGAAAGAAGGAACAAGCATCAGTCAAGCAGAATAAACAGCTTTTCTGAAGTTAAGGACACAGACTAGTAAATTGGGTGTCCGTGAGATACAGAGGAACATCTAACAGTAGGAGTTGGAAAGCAATGGCTTAGCAGCACAGAGCTATATAAGGAGGGCCAGACTACACATTAGGATTCCACAGAAAGGCCCTAAAAGGTCAATTTGACAAGCTGAATATGGATAATGAGTTGAGACAGATGGTATAAGTGTATGGCAGCTAATAAATAATGAACAGACTTGCTTCAAGGAGCAAAAGGAGGGAGAAATCGCAGCTGAGAGCTTAGTCAGAAGGGAGGAGGTGAAGGGGAAAAGAACAAAACTGTGGATGATGGGAGAGGATCACAGCAGGAGGACTAGTGGGAGAAGTGTCTGATTTCGAGTGCCAGAACTCATGGAGATGGTAATTTACGCAAAGACATCTTAGAAATGCATATGCGTGAACTGGAATTTGGCCATCTTGTTGAGATTAACTTCTTTTTGCTGGAGAAACACTCATGGCCTATAAGCCTCTCCTAGATGCCTATTCCTCCTCTCCTATTATTGCAGTACCTAAGCATCTTACAGTGCTTGCACATCCTCTGTAAGGCAAGGGAAAGTTCTCAGGCTTGTTTAGCATATCACAACCTGAGACAAAGAGAGACTAAAGCTTCACCTGCGCACCAAAGTGCTCTGCACTGTCCCTGAGTCCCAGGGCCCCTATAGACCAGCAAGCTGAGGCTTCCTTCAGCCTTCACACCCAGCCATCTTTGACACGACCAAGATAAAGGTGAGCATTGCTGCCCCACAAATCTCTTCCTAATGTGGAGCTGAAGCACAAACCCTGACCTGGATACCTAGCAACACTCCCAGATATCCCAAAGCAGATGTAAATCAGGGAGCTTTCTTAGGGTCACCCAGGGAAGCCACACCAGTGTCAAACATTGAACCCACGTTTCCATTATGTCCTTGTCTTTTTCAGTATCTTAGAGCTAGAGTCTCTGGGGCTTTATTGCTTATTAATGAACCAACCCCTCCATCAGCATTGTACCTGGCAGTATAAACCAACAGGTAATTTAGTGCTGATTCAGAAATAATCGTGTCCTGGTGACCTCCGATGAGTTTGAGCATTTCCATGTGTACATGCCCTTGGACAGCTTCGAACTTTCCTGGGCTTGGAGGCCCTGACAAGCTCTAAGAAATGACTGTAAGCAATAACCTTGGAAATAAACTGCCTGTGATTCAGCAAATTCTGACCGTGTCAGACAGCAAGCATGCCTGATTAACTACAAACTGCTTAGCTCATTGGCAAAGATGTGCCTCTAGCTACAAAGGGGACTTTTATTTCATCACACTTACAATCTGTGTTATTAAATAACGAGCTACTTAATTAACTAATTCATTAATACAGGGCTGTGATGAATAGATTTGCTCCAGTGGCAGAGTCATGAAAGCAAATGTAACCCTGAGTGATTTCTAAATGCTGCTTTCTTTCAGAAGGGATTTAATTCAAGCAAGTATCTTTATGAAATCCCTCATTCTTTCTACTGTCTCTAGCTAATGGAGTGGCATCAAGGTCTGCTGTGTCTGTGTCCCTCTGGCACTCTCTGCACTTGTCCTTCCCACCTTCCTGCCTTGCCAAAACCTGATGTTCCCCCTCGGGCTCCTCTCAGATGATGTCTTCAGGACAGCTGTGCCACAAAACCCCTTTGCCCAGAGTTACCACATTGTTGCAGCCAGGGTCTCAGCATTGTCCAGAGCAGGCCATGAGGATGCTCAGAGGGCTGGGGCACCTCTCCTATGAAGACAGGCTGAGGGAGTTGGGGTTGTTCAGCCTGGAGAAGGAAAGGCATAGGGGAGACCTCACAGCAATCTGACAGTGCCTAACAGGGGCTACTGGAAAGCTGGGGAGGGGACTCTTGTTAGGGAGTGTAGTGATAGGACAAGGGGCAATGGCTTTAAACTAAAAGAGGGTAGATTTAGATAAGACATAAAGAAGAAATTCTTTAGTATGAGGGTGGTGAGGCACTGGCAGAGGCTGCCCAGAGAAACTGTGGCTGCCCTATCTTCGACGTGTTCAAGGCTGGGCTGAATGGGGTCTGGGCAACCTGCTGGTGGGAGGTGTCCCTGCCCATGGCCAGGTGGGGTTGGAACTGGAAGGACTTTAAGGTCCTTTTAAAGTCCTTTTCAACCCAAAACACTCTATGATCATCTATTCAAATATGAAATGACTACATTGTTTCAGTTAATGTAAAAAATCAGCAGCTATTGCCTGTGCTCACCTTCCTGTTGCTGTGGGACTGACAAACCTCCCCACAAACAAGAGACAGAAGGACATAGCCAATGCATTTCACACCAAGCCCTTGCAGGGTTGTTCTCTTGTTTTCCAAGACGGTGTCAAGAAAAGGCCCTAGCACAGAGATTTCCACTGGCTGAGCACTTTCCCTGCAGGAAACTGTTCCTGCTATTGGGAACAGCTCTTTCCCTGCCCAGGGTGCTCAGGCATCAGTCTCTGGAGGCAGTTGCTTGCCAGCTCCAGTGAAGTGTACCAAGGCACTGACTGTGCCAGAACACAGACTCGTTCCAAGAAATCCCCCGTGCCGCAGCCTGTCACAGTCACAGCCAACCTTATGCTCTCATCGTGCTCTGTAATAGGTTTGTTACTTATGCTTCCTCTCAGAGCTACATGAAAACAGTCTCAGGAAGTGCAGTTACTGCAAAGCTAAGATTTAGATCAAATAAGGAGGGTGATTCTCAAATTAAATTCAGCATCTTTTTTTTTTTTTTTTTTTTTTTTTCTTCCATGAGCCCTCCAATACAATTGTTTTGTGGCCACCACAGCTTTCCAAATTGCAAATGCACTGTTCATTATACACCTTGCCTGTGGAGAAACGCAAGTGCACGCAGCAGCAGATTTAAAAAGATGTTCACTCTGAGACTCCTTTCAAGGTTATTTAACAGCGAAAGTACTGGAGCAATTGTTTTTGCTCCATCTGTTTTCATAGCATTTTGATTGCTTTGACCATTTTTTTAGATATGAAATACTACTGAGGAGACCTGAAATCTGTAGCATCCAGGATCATTCAACAGATACCATTAAGTGTTTATCGTATTCACAACGCACACCCACAGAGTGGTGTTTTCTTCTGTAAGAAGGCAGCTTGCAAAGCCTATCTTGGCTGGGAAACTGTACTGTGAATATCTCAGATGTCCAGGTCTTTGAACAAACCTGCTTTGGAAACAGGCATCTTGCAGGGAAAAGCAAGCAAACAAATAAACAAACAAAAATATATAAATAAAAAGAAAGATTTTTTTATTTTATTTTATTGCCTAGCTGTGCAAACAAAAATTGTCATAGTGCCTGGAATATGTTGGTACTCATTTAACAGTAACACAAAACCTTGCATACAGCAACCCTACATTTATACTCATGTTTTACACCCATGTGGAGGCTTTCAACTCACAAGAGCCCCCAGCAGTTTCTGTGCACTCCTACAGCAGAGAAGAAGGGCAGATAATTTGAGCTCGTGTAGTAGGCTCCCTAACAGCATGGAAAGAAGGATTGGCAGTATTTTTTCCCAGGCATTCCATAATCCTTTCTTGTCCTTGCAGGAGTTTTTAGGATAGCTCTTTGCAAGAGCAACTCGTTTATGCAGAGCTTTAAGCTCGGGCAGTATCCTGACAGCCCAAAGTCATGTAGTTCTCAGCTGTAACATGGGTCTCCTACTGTCTTCTGAAACTATGTTCATGCCTCTGCTGAATTGGCAAGGAAGAGGAGAGAAAGGGGAAAACACTGACACAGAGCCAATATTGCAGCACCCAAAGAAGGATAGAAAGCAACAGCAGGATATGCTATATATATATATATATATATATAAAAGAAGAGGTAGGACAAGGCAGGGTGAAGGAGGAGGAGGAGAAGGCGTAACAGTAGCTGGAACACCCAGTCTTGGAAACTAATATTACCTTGAGACAGTAAAAGGGCAAAAAGTATTCAGTTAGGCACATGCGCAGTGGTGAGAAGGCTGCACGTTTGCCGCCCAAACAGCCTAATAAATTCTTATGTTCAGGTTGGACGTTAATGATGAAAAAGCTTCATCTCCAAAAATTAATAGCTTCAATACATCATCAGGCTATAGCACCATAGTTCAGGAGTACGCAAGAGAGAAAATCCTCAAAATCACCTGTTGAAGCAGAAAGATTTAGCTATTATTTATTACTTAGTGTGACTCATGCTTGTGGGCAGGAATGCGGCAGTACATATGGGAGTTAAAGTCGAATTGCCATCAGTGCAATTTATGCCAGGAGAGTTGAATTCAGGCTACTTCTGCTTATGTTTTACCCACGATTTTTCTGTAAAATATGGTAAGGAAAAGGTTTGAAAAAATATATGTCTGGGCAGACATTTGTCAGGACTCAGAAGGGTTTGGTTAGAGGAAGAATGGCTTAATGTCTTGGGAATCCCTCACTGGGATCCTCGGGGCCGTGTTGACTGCTTGTTGCTCTGCCATTTTGATGGTCTTGACATTTAGGACAGATGGCCACGCTCTGTGTGCTGCAAATCCAGGCACAACAGGTCCAAAGAGCATGGAAAGCTACTCCTGAAAGATATGCTAGGGACTTCTTGCCAGGGTTTGGGTACAGCTATTGCCAGCCCTTCCCACAGCAGTGCACTGCCACATGGCTTCTGACGAGTATATGAGCAAGATCAAAGAGTGTGGGCTTTCCTTTAGCTCCTGCTTTCCTCAGTGCTCAGAGGGGAACTCTTAAATTTGGCATAGTGTGCAGCCCGAAGTGTGTTATTCACACCTACTCCTACTGCTGATACTACTCGTCCCCACCTAGCTTTAGAGATCACGTCCTGCACCACCGTGTAGAGCTCTATTTTTGCTCCACACTTCCACCCCAAGTTAGCTGGTGATGCTTTTCTGCAAGACTCCTTCTCGAGACTGGTGAAGTCAGCTGGTGGCAGATGGTACTGGTGGCCAAGTGGCTGCTGAAGGCCCCACCTGGGTGGAAGGGAAGGCATGACAAGGCAGCAAGCCTGGCGAGGGGTCTCCGTGCAGTACTTGCCTTTCTAATCCCCTGTGTAGGTGCTGTTTCCAAGCTTCCTCTGGGACATAAGTATTTCTTTCAGCATGGAGGAAGAGGGAAAAAAATCAGGCTCTTTGCCCTAAGACAGTAAAAGGGATGGACTTACCTGCTGATTCAGAATAGGAGACAATTCAGGATATTCATAAGGCAAGAAATTGAAATCTCACACAAGGAAATCCCTATCTACATGTTAGCATAAAAGCAAAGGCCTTGACTACATTGAAAGCAAGGACAGGATGTGTCTGAGGGAAGGGAGAACATGAATTTCATTGGCCTGGACAATCTCTTTTTCTACCAGGAGAAAAAAGTGTTTCAAGATATAAGCCAACCATCAAGAGGAAAACTTCACGGTTGTGTTGGCTATTCTGCTGCTGTCTACTGAGGAGGTTTTAGATATATTTGCTGCTGCTCATTGTCAGAGAGGGGATCCCAGGCTAGAAAGCTCCCTGGGTGATCATTCCTGGGCAGCAGTAATAGGAAGGCTATGAAATGGCTTCCCTTGACCAGCTAAATTGGGGCTATTCACACAGAAACGACACCAGGAGATAGTGCTATCACAGCAAATGGCTTCTGCTCCTGCGAGGGAAGAGAGAAATACAGTCTGTCACACTCTTGAGTAAATCTAAGATAAAATAAATTCAAGACTTTTGCTAGAAGCAGGAATCCTGGATGATATAAAAGAGAAAGCAGGCAAGCAATGGAGTGTGAGAGCAGGTGTCCTCCAGATGATGAGCCTGGGGGGATTCGCTGGCAAATTTCAAGGGGATAACAAATACTTCAAGGCAGATGGTGCTTCTTCAGGGGAAAAAGGAGTAGAATATCCCAGGTGAAGGAAGTGGCAAAAAGAAGATGATAATCAAAAGTTATTTATCAAAGTGTAACATCAGGCTGACTTGAAGGGAAGCCAGGGAATGGCCTGCAGACAGTGGGTGGATACAAAGCCTTTCATCTCACCCAGACAGGTTGGGGAAAAAGATTTCTCTCTGATGACACTTCAGTGACCAACGTAAGATATGGTGGTGGCTGCAAAACTTCCCTGATTACTCAGGAGGAAGCAGCAATGGCAATGAAACCCAAACGCCAAGCCTGCAGCAGGTCCCCTGGCCACATGCTGAGCAGAAGGGGCAAGAGCTGACCCATCCCCTCCTGGTGGCAAGAGATCCTTGGAAGGTAGTGAGGGTAGGAAGAGGAATATGGACCCATGATTAACGTATCAGTTTGGGATTTTTTACGTATAAAGTCCTTTCTGTGTAACAGAATTTCTGTAAGATGTCGGGAGACTCCTGTCTCTGCCTCTGTTTCCCATCCTGAGGAGGGGATTGATTGCTTTCTACCTCCCAAGTGTGCTGTGAGCTGCTTGAGAACAGAGGCAGGTTATCTATCTCACCTGGACAAGGGCCATCAAAAGGTTGTTGCCTGGGGAAAGTGGTATACCTGTGCTGTGGTGGAGGTTGGGTTTCAGGGCTGTGAAGTTGCTGCTTTGCCTGAGTGCTAAATTCACTTGTTACCTCTCTCCTGCAAGGTGCAGATATGAAAAAAACAGGTAATGGGCATGGAACAAGGGCAACACTGAGTCTCTGCAGTTCCTGCACATGTGAGAACCACAAATGGATCTCATGATGGGCACAAGGCAGTGAGTAAAAGACACTGAAGTGTCTGTTGTGTTTTAAGCTGCTGGAAGATGGCCAGTACTGCCTGTATTTGACAGTAAATGGGTTTGTTGTGATTGGGCTAAGATGGGTTTTTAAACTGGTCTGTGGAAGGAGCTTTTATTTCCAAACATAACATATTTACCAGTTCCCCGTGGAGAAGCTGAGAGCTGGAGATGTCTTGGATGGTGGGGACTTCCAAAGCTACTAGATAGTACTGATAAATAGTACTGATGGTTACTATTCAGCCCTGCCAGGGCTGGTCCTGTCCAGACCCCACGCTCTGCAGTGCTGGGGCCCAGCCTTTCACTTGGGACACTCATGGGCCTCATGCCCCAGCTCTGCCTCACCACAATGTGCTGGATGTTCACAGCTCACCGCTTTTCACTGCTGTGCAAGTCTGTTCACCACCCCATAGGACCCAGGTGCAATATTTTTTTTCCTAGGGCTAGTGAGGAAAACACAAGTCAGCCACACTACACCTGCAGAATACCCCAAAACAAATCCATCATCCTCCAGGTGAGGCAGTTGGCCCATCATGGTGTTTTGGTTTTGAATAAAGCCAAATTTCTTGTAAAAGTTGGTGGCTAAAACCAGTGTTCATCCTCTACAAAGTGCAGGTGACAGCTTTACATGCTTCCGAAGTGCCACCTGCCCAGCTGTCCCCATCGAGGACATCCAGGAAACCCAGCCTCTGCTGGAGGTTTCTGGTCACCAACCTCTGCATGGTGTCTGAATTTGGGATACTGGAATTTGGTCAAGAAGATTGTAGACATTTCCTGTCTGCAAGTGATATACTTTGAAATTCGACTGTGAAATGAGCAGGATCTTCTCTGGGAAATAACCACCTGCCTTTTTACAGTGGAGTCTCTTGTTGGAAGCTGAGAAAACATTTCTTTCCCAGAAAGACTGCTGCTGTGTCTGAGTGCTATAAAGTCTGAGGGAAATCCACCATGGTCGGACAGAGGGCATCAGTCCAAGGGTGTCACTCAAGCAGTGGTCTGCAAAATGTATCAGGGCTTTGTGAACCCAAAGTCATCCCTCGTGCTTGCCCCCTGTAATCCCCAGGGAGCCTCAGTGAGCCTCCCAACTGATGCCTGATTCTTCCCAGCTCATCTGGGGTGCCCACCTCACCCTGAAACCACTCTGAGGTGACACAGCCCACAGGACAGGCAGGGAATTTTTGCCTGGCTTCCCTTTCTGCTCCTTCATCCCATGTGCGTGGCAGGAGGGAAGCGATGCCCTGCAGCGAGGGCTTTCCCTGCAGCCTGACATCATGCAGAGAGCTCCCTTGGCTCATGGACCGCACTGATTTCTTCTGGTAGAGTAAGCTTGGTTGCCAAGTGAAGGCAGAACTGCTGATCCTTCTGCACAGCACCCTCAGCACCTGCCCCTGGCCATGGATAGAGCTTTTCAGAGTCGTTCTGACACTGCCCTGACAAATCGCCAGCTGTGCTGCTGCAGATGGTCGAGGCACCGCTAACTTTTTCTGCTGGAAGGTGCCAAAGCTTCCCTGCCCTTCCTGGCTCCTTCCTAGCTCAGGCATCCTGTCTGATTTTTCTTAACACATTTGATGTAATTTTCAGGAACTTAGCAGCCACGTTGGCTCGTGCTGCTGGTCTGTTTGTCCCTGAGCTCTGCGCTGCTGATGAGCAGTATCTGATATAGTTCAAAGGATGTGAAAAAGCAGCCATGCTTTGCTTGCTCTGTAAGCCTGTGTGAAGGGAGGAATGGAGAATCCAAACCAACCCCCTGAGCTGATCGACTCTACGAAGGGTAAGATCAGAGGATATTTAATTAGGTTCCTAATTACAGTGCTTATTAGCAGTCGTAAAATCACCAGGGTTTGGATTGCATAGCAATGGGAACGGTGGATCTCAGAGATATGCATCGCATAGATAAACATGATTATTCCTCTGGCATGATCCCAACTGGAAGAATAGCACGCTGCACCATAAACGACTGAAGATTTACCTCTGATGTGTCATTTGTTCTTTCCACAATAAAAGCAATATTAAAAAAAAAAAATCGCATAGGCACAGTTGGGTTCAAATACCAGTCAAGGCCCACAGTATTTTAACCATAAAGTAAATTCAAAATAATAAAAAAGGGGAGCACCACAGGAAAGCCCCCCCACTACTTAAAGAAATACAACATTATCTCTATTTTCTGAACCCCTGCTAAAAATACAGCTCTGCTGACAAGAACAGACATTTGTTTCTTCCACATGATTGTGACTAAGAGAACCCCGCAAACCTGGAGTCCACTGGAAGCTACTGGAATAACCCTGAGTATTAAAAATTGAGTCTGAAGTGTTTTTTCCTCCTTGCTTGCCTCTGTTTCATTCAGGGAGATAAAGGTGGGAGAAGGGGCCAGAAATTTGTCCAATTTTCTATGAAAAAAAAGCAAAAAAAAGTGTTTCTTCATATCAGTCAGTATTTTTCTTCAAAATTTGTCAGGTTTTCCCCAGAGATACAGAATTTTGCAGTGACTTCAGTCTTTTTCAGTGAAAAATGGGCAAAAGGGAACATCTGCTTCTCAAGCATTCCCAATTTGTTCAGAATAGATCTCTTTTTTTTTCTTTTGAGAATAAAATGTTTGGATGAAAATTCTTTGAGCAGAGAGAGGGAGCTTGTCCTTCAAAGATGGAGAGCTTCTTGTTTGCACTAACAGATTGGCCTCGCTGGGGTGTAAATGGACTGTCCGTAGTGTCCAGCTGGACCCAGCTGCACTGACAGCAGTGGGAGAGAAAATGAAGGAAAAAGTGCTACTTAATCCAATGTGAATGCAAGAACAAGGAGATTGTGAAGTGGCCAGTAAGGCATTTCAGCTGGGAACTAAAAGGAAAGTTCCAAAGCAGTCAATGAGTCAAAAACAAAACAAAACAACAAAAAAAATCTATTTCTCAAACAGAGCTGGGAAGGTTTACTTGGGGAGTAAACCAGGGGACTGAGCATTCCTGCTCATCTATCCCCAGGTGCACCAAATCAGAAATTAACTTGGCCAGGTTCTGGGGCATTTGCAGCAGATGTGGAAGCCTGAAATTCAGCCTGACGCTGAAGTTTAGACAAAGCCTGATGGCAATATTCCTGGGCTGAAGGACAGGATGCATGGGGTACAAGGAGCGGGCAAGTCAGTTGAGGATCAGTTGGTGGCTATTGCATGTGCTTGACTGCTGGCAGGCTCTGAAAGAACATCCAAATGCCACCCAGCATTAAAGGGGATAAAGGCCAGGCTGCTGGGGAGGTAAATCCAGGGAGCTTCATCTGTCTGTGCATTTTGCTTGAGTCATCGTTGCTTTTGTGGCGGAGGAGCCCTTCACTGCAGGCGGAGCAGAGCCTCAGGGAGTGTGGAGACTCATGAAATATAGATAGGAGCCAGGCAGGCTCCTAGAACTGGGTAAATACATGCATGATAATTGGCTCCATCTTCAAGCAAGAAATGTTTTGCATAAGGATGCAGAAAGGGCTTGTTCAGTAAACTTTGATGTGCACATTTGACTCAGCAACTGCTGGGGAGAAAGAGAAAGGAAGAAAAGAAAAGAGAAGAAAAGAGAATAAAAGAGAAGAGAAAAGAAAACTTTCCAGTAACTAAGCTGTAACTGAACAAGCAACTCCGTTTTGCCTCTTTTCCTTTTTTCCCTTCACCCACTCAGCAGACTGTTATCTCCAACATCCTTTAGAAAGAGCACCTGATGAGCATTGACATGGTGCAGATGCAATACCCTGATCCAAACTACATACAGCCTTTGTAACACCTCCAAAGAAAATGTGTCTACGTGGAACAGGCAGAAAAAAAATGCCACTGATCCTGGCATGGAGACAAGGCAATGGCTAAAAGGGTGCTGTCATTGTGGACATTTGTTAATGGCTCTTTTCCAGCTCAGGGACATGCAAACTCACTGGGATACTCTGAGTTGGTGCAAGCTCCCTGTGAGTTCACTAAAGGCTTTGTGGATCCTTTCTGTCCTTTGCACATGAGCTGGATCCTGAGAGATCTCTGCCTTTATGTGCTTTAACCATGCATGGCTGGTCAGAGCAAGCCTCTACTTCTGCAATGACATTATTTATTTCTAAGCACCTCAGGAGCCTCTCAGGCTTACACTGATCCTCCTTGCTTGGAGCAAGTAGGTTACCCCCTTGGTGGGGAGACGAAACCTGAATGATGATCTCCCTGCAAGCACAAGGCAGTCCAGACATGGGCAAATGGGACTAGACCGATGCAAAATAAAGCCATGTTGGGAGTCTGCATTGAAATCTTACATAGGTTGAATCTTTCAACGCAATCCCCTAGAATCTCACAGGGGAAGCAGCTGTGGCATCTCCTCCTCAAATGCTTGCTTTGAAACAGAACTTGAATGTTCTCTGATGTTCACTAATGGTGGTGGCAAAATCATCCCAACCCCTCCCAGCTCCAAGCTGTATTCATGTTCACATTAGTAATGCTTTTTGTCAGCATCCTAGATTGGGCTGCTAATTAACTCAGCAGCCAGAGATAATCAGGGAAGCATCTCCACTCTCCTCTGCACCCCCACGGGCAGGCACCCACCAGCTGGCAGAGAAAGAAGCTGCCCTTGACCTGCTGGAGCTGAAGAGCTCCTTTTGGAAAGAGCCGTAGGTTTTGCTTGGTTCCTGAGCCCCCATCCCATGCCTTCACAGAGCATCAAAACGGGAAAATCCTCCCATCCCAAGCAAGGGAGATGCACAGGAGATTGAGGCCCCTGTGAAACATCTTTAAGGAGCTGACCTGTCAGCCTAGAGAGCTTCTCTGCAACTTTTTGGGGTTGATGGACCCTGTGTTATTTCCCAGTTGAGTGGGAAAACCTGTCTAGGATGGATGTAACAGACTGTGTTTTCTTCCCTACGTGTCACATGCTTTTGAGGATCTCCATGGTCTCACATGCTGTAAGTCTGCCAAAATTGTAGCATTATTTCATAGCAGGTATAAGAAAAACAAAGAAACAAAAAAAAATGACACAAACAAACAAAAAAAGAAAACCAAACAAGAAAATAAGTCCCACAACAGTTAATTAAATCCCTTCCTCAGAAATGGAAAAATTATTATCAGGTCCTGTATTTGACAGTACGTTGTTTGGAGACGGAAATTCTGGATGGTTTTTAATCAAATGCCTTATCTACATCTAGTAGGGAAAAAATCTGATTCAGGTATTTGATTTATAAAGGTAATAGGAAATATTTTGTTTTGGAAGTCTTCCAGCTGGAATGAGTGCCAAGATAATTTTTTTATTACAATTAGGAAAAAATGATTGAAACTGAACAGCTACACTAGACACTCAGAAAGAACAAAAAAGATGCCAAAATTTTATCAGATCATTTCCACTACGAACAAACATCCCATTCTAATAACACCACCAGTCTGTTTTTTAATTTAGTTTCAGCTATGTTACGGATCAGAACCTCGGGGCTGTGGATGAACCCAGATTTGATCAGCTGCGAATTCATCCATCAGCCCTGCTGTGATTATGTTCTTCTAATCAAGTACAATCACCAGTGATCACGTAACGCCATTAAAACCCGCTTAGGAACTGATCAATGGCCAGCACAAGCTGAACTGGTTAACGTAATTTTTGAAATCAAGTTTCAGCATTACTTTCAATTAGCTCTGAAGAATAATGGCGATGCATAGTGATCAGCAAGTTCTGCTGTGGACATGCCACCTTAGTCTGAACAGGAAAAATAAATATGATCCCTTTTTCCTCACCACTGAAAAAAAAAAAATAATAAATAGCTGCTAAGTTCCTCATTGGGTTTAGCAAACCTTAAAGTAAGCACTGTCCAGTGTCACTTAGGATGCAAGAAAGCAAAGCTTTGCTCATCTGCTTGCTCACAGGCATTTCTGTTGAACTCCTTATCAGAAGGATGCTACAACCAAATCTATCAGTACTTAGCTGAATTGTGGCAGATTTGACTGAGTTTGTAGGTGCAAACAACAAGAAACCATTTTTTGACACCGATTATATATGTAAGAAGGTATGAACAGCTATGTTGGGCACTCAGACAACAAAGGTAACTTTCTTTTCCAGGTCAAATGGCTTCTCTGATTGCTCAAAGTGACTTAAACTCCTGGTGAAGCCCTGCAGCTGTCCTTGCTGGGATGTTCCCTGCAGCACAAACCCTACTGAGAGACTGAAAACAGCACATCCTCAGTGGAGCTGGAAGCAGTAAAGGAATAGCTCTGTAGAAATTCAATGGAAGCACAAATAGGCATCACTTTTGGGGCCTCTCTGGGTGGCTCCATGGGCTTATCTGAAAGCTTAGGGGGGTTCTGGAAAATGTCTGCCACTCATTGATGGGAGAAATTGATGGGAAATCTCTGCCACCAAGGAAGCCTGCCCCTTTCGTGCTCTGTAAGGAAGGCACCAAGCCACAGGCCTCAGGAGGTTCCCAGCCATGTGCAGCATGGAAGATGCCCATAGCACCCCCTTCGTATGCTTCTGGAAGATAGGAGTGCAACAGCAGGCCTGGTTGGGGAACAGGAAAATGGTCTTTTTTTTCCTCCTTCCACCTGAAAGCAGCTCTTCTCTGTCTCTGAGATTTACCTATGGCACAAGGCAGTAACGAACCTTCTTTCCCCTAATCCTACAGCCCACCACAAACCTCTTCTCCCTCCCTCTTCTCTGCCTGTTCCTCCATCCATCACCTCCTCTCCGAGGGAAGTCTGGACGTGATCCTGGCTGCAGCCTGAAGCAAGGCAATTGTGTGATCACCCATGTTGGGTGCTCGTGCCCATCACCCTTTGAGCACCCACAACAGCCTCTGATGCCACCGGGTCCCTCTGATAACTCAAACTGCCCCCTCCTCCCTACCTGTTCTAGTCCTGCTCTACCCTCCTTCCACAGCTTGCTTTGGAGTAGAAAAAGGAGTAACCTAAACCCACGTCCTAACAGCACCTTTCCGCTCAAACCCACAAAGCTATTTTTGCTCTGTGTACAGACCCCCCCTCTTTAAGCAAAGAGAAACTGCGCCAGCGCAAACTTGTCCTCACTTAACTTCGCTGCCATCCAGACAGAAGCTTTCAAGCAACAACAAGCAGACCCTTTCAATATTTAATCAGCTGCACGGCCTGAAACAGTGAGTACCAGCCCCATCTGCCTGCGTGGAGCAGCCCAGGGGCGAGCCTGTCGTCCTCCAAGAGCCTCTCTCCTCTTTTGCAAGCTTGTTGTGGTGGGAAGTCAAATAGGAGCCCCGGCCACTGCTTCAGCTTTCAAACAGCATGGCTTTGAGGCACCTTATTTCTCATTCCTCTGTTTCTCAGCTGCCTCCCAGGTGTAAATCTTGCTTTCTTTCCTGCTGATGGCTGGGAAACTGCTGTGCTCAGCACCCTGTAGCCGTAAGTCAGCAAGGCTTGAGCTCTCGCCCACTTCTCTCTGTGTAAATCTTGGCTGCGGGCAGGACTTTGCAGAAGTTGCATGCATTAGGCTTTTCCTAATGCACAAACATTTCCTACCAGAGGACCAGAGTCCTACACCCTCCCCAAGCTGCTGTGCCCCTTGCATCCCCCTGGCAGCTCCTCGAGGCTCTGGTTTCTCCCTTCACATCCCACTGGAGACGTGGTGCTGGGGATGTCCATGCTGCACAGCACCACAGGCACTGCAGCACAAGCAGCATCTCTGATGGTTTGCAGTGTCTGAGCTCCTAAGTGTAAAAGATATCCTGCTAGCATAATAAAAGAGACACTAATAGCCAACCCTAACTATCCTCATCTAAAAGAAAAAAAAAATGCCCCAAGCTCATTCAATTAATGATAATAAATGCAAGATTAATTGCAAATTCTCCACTTTGATTCACCGTTCTCCAGCTCTAGGAACGCACCTTTGCTTTTCCAAGGTGGCACAACCTCAGAGCGCAGCCACAGTCACCAGAAGGTTAATGAATGGCTGTGGTGACAGCACACACGTTTACCCCACTGGAAATGGGCTGTGTGTTCTTTCCGTGCTGGTCACAGCCAGAGGGAGGTTCAGCCTCCACCAAACCCAGCAACTTTGGGCCCGTATCACAAGTGGAAAAGCTCCTCAGCTGCTCCTGAACACCAGAAAACCTTGACCTGCCAACTGCAGCTACACATCAGGAGACGAAACCACTGGGATTTCTCAATCTGTGTCTGCATATAAATCATTTAACACCCCCTCCACAAGTGCTCTTAATTAAAGCACGCTCGATCCCTGCAGTGAGACAGCCCTGTTAAAATATCTGTGAGTTTGGACTGTGAATGCGTGCGGGATGGGGGTGCAGAAGGACACCTTAAAGCTCCCCGAGAACGGGCTGGTCTTGCTGGTGCCTGCTCCAAGCTTCAGGGGAAGTAGAGAGGAATTAGGGTCAGACTTCCTCACTCATGTCTGCTGAAAGCTTTTGTGAGCCAGCCCTCTGTTGTTGCAGGTTTTTGGAAAAGGCCCACACCTGTCGTGTACCCAAACTCTGCACAAAGCACCCTCTCTTCTTCCTCCCTCCCACCGATCAGGGCAGACTGAGCCCTGGCTCCAAAAAAGGGAGAACAGAATAGTTGCTTTTCAATTTTATTATATTATGAGGTGCCATATCCCTCATAATAGCCCATATATCTGTGCTCCTGGCAGAAACCCAGAAGAATTTTGCTTATTTTACTGGATTTGCAGCCCTGGGACTAAAATCGGAATCCACCCACCCAGGGATAGCTTGCAAATCTAAAGGAGCTTTTACCCATTAGTGTTAGCGTCTGGTGCAATAGATCCTCTGTGCCAAGTACAACAGGAGAAGGATTTTTGTGCACTTCCATTCCCCCGAACCTCGCCAATCTTATGGTCATCATTGTGGAGGCATCTGAATAAACCTGCCTCTAAACTCGTACTCTGGCTGTGCTAATCCCCCTAAAAACAGGCCTCAGAGGAAATGGCAGCCACCAAAACAAGATGTCACCAGGCTTGTCTGAGGATTGTCACTGCTTTGTCTCACTGCTTCATAATTGGGATTCCTCAAAGAAGCCTCTGTCACCATCCCTATGGGGTTTTCCTCTGGCTGCTACCGAAGAGGGAGTCACCAGGAGCATCACACATGCCCGTGGGAGCAGGGTATGAGCTCAGGAGGTCAGGAACCTGTGAGTTGCAATAATCAGAGCTCTCAGTGCTGGTAAATCTGCAGCAGCTTGAACATGTGCTATAAAGGACGAGACAAACATCGCATGGAGGAGGCCAGTTCTCTGGAGTTGTCCTTCAAGTGGCATGAACTTCCTAGCTTTCTTGCCCTGGCTAAATACTCTTCCATTTCAATTTCAATTTCAATTTCAATTTCAATTTCGATTTCGATTTCGATTTCATTTCAATTTCAATTTCATTTCCAATTCCAATTCCAATTCCAATTCCAATTTCAATTCCTTTCACCTTTTTCTGACCCAACCCTCCTTTCTAGTTTATTCCAGACAAGGGAACCTGCAAGGCCACCCTGTACCTCATCTTCCTTCCCCCCCTAGACACCAGCGTGTGTTGACTGGCAGAAACGTGATGACAAAGTCGTGACTACACGGGAAGAACAAACAGGCTGAGCAGATGGGCTGTGAGGGAGGAAGGCCTCGTTTAAAACACAAATAGCTGGTGATAATTTAACAGATGTGGTAAGAAAAATCTGGAGAGACGAGCACGAGGTGACTGGATTCCAATTCAAATCAAATATTGTGGAATTTTCCCAGGCAAGGAAAGGTTTCATCTTCCATCTCCTTGCTTATCTCATCCTGAAGAGATAATGACACTGATGCTACGGGTCTTACATGAATGATGTAGAGTATTTTTTGTTTAGGATTTCACATGACTCCCTGTCCTTACCAAGTGGATTTTTCACAAGAGAAACCCCCCCTCTACAACCCAAAGTCCATCTGAAAAGATTAAAATTCAAGCAGAAGTCCAGAGTCAAAGATTTCAGAACCTTTCCTTTACTTCTCAATATCAAATCAGCATTTCTCAGGAAATATCTTTGGGATGCTATAAAGATCTACACATCTAGCAGATTGTAATATTAATTTGGCCCTAGAATTTCATCTTGGCAGGTGTACCAAAACTACCACAGATGGGTATGAGGATTTTCTCTTTATAAATATCACAGAGCACATTAATTACACAGAGGAAATGAACCCTTCTGAGCAGCACCGCAGCAGGGACCAGGAAAGCACAGTCACCACTGGCCAACACCTCAGGTTGGACGTGGGAGAAACGTCAGCTGCACACAGACACACGACAGATAGCAGAGATACTCTGGCATCAACCTCCCTGCAGATTTTATAACCTAGTTCATCCAGAAAAATAAATAAATATAGAAATTATAGACATTTCTGGTGCTCAGAAGTGGTTTTCCTGCAAACAGGGAATGAAGGATTTTTAATCATTTGAAACAAACCATTTTTTTCATTTTTTTTTTTTTTTCAGTCAGAGGAAGCAAAACCTGTCCTCTAAGATTTTCCTACTGATAAAATCATCAAACACCTCAAAGAATATGCATCTGGCAATTTCTGCACTCTTTCCCTCTTACACAGTGCTGGGATTCAGACACACACACAAAGCTCACTCCACTTTCCTGTATTCACTTCACCCACTGGTCACAAGGCACAGATTTTGTACAGAAGATTGTCACCCTGAAGCCCACAAGAAAATAAAACAAAACAGAACAAAACAAAACAAGCCAAAATTTGCTGTCTAAGAGAGGAGGATCTTTATCTTCAGATTTAATGTAACTGGTGCCTGAAATTCTAAGGATGCTCTAGAGTGAGCACAAGCAGCAGGGTGCCCCAATCCAAGTGTTGAGGTACCTGACATCAAGGAGTAGGAAATGGGTGAATTTGGTGCAGGTGGAGGTTTCTGTATGAACGCTTCACGAGAGGAACATTTTTATAAACAAAACACTCTTGCAATTTTCTCCAGGAGTAGTTTTTTTAACTCTGCCTGTCATAAATAAACCCAGAAAGAATTTGTTTTTGTATCACAAAACCAAATGTTTTCAAAAGCCTCTTCTCACTAAATGATCTTAGCAATTACTGGATCGAAGCAGCAGGTTTTGGGTGGAACACAGGTCACTCTAGTATTTTTCCTCTTTCTTTTCTTTTTTTCTTTTTTTCTTTTTTTTTTTTTTAATTTTATTTTTTCCCAACGGGAACATTATCCACAGACCTCTGTGGATTCAATGCCACCAGGCTGCTAAGGCTGCTCTTAGTTTTATTACTCCCTGATCCTCTTTAAACAAGGGCCCTAAATTCCTGGTGTAAGAGCTCTGCTAGCAGTCGACCTAGACACGGGACGCCCATTTTGAGAGCCTCATGACTTAAATCGACTTGCGGACCTCTTGTTCAGAGCAAGCCAACGCCCAGGACATCCGACAGCTCACAGTCTATGTAGTCCAGCTAGACCCCCTTCCTTCCAAGCACCTCTATTTGTTCCTCTCTATATAACAGCTATTTGCAATGTCTTGGGGACTGCTTTCAGGGGGAAAAACACAACGAGACCTCACACCAGAGAAAGTTTATCAGCTAGAAAAGTTGACGGGCTTTATGCACCAGCTTAGAAATCATGAATGACCATGCAGAAGTCCTGCAGTAAAGAGCATAGGACCTAAAAAAGCAGGATTTGGGTAGCAGCACCTGCCCATCCATTCCAAATATTCCCCAAACCAAGCTGGAAATACCATAGGAAAAAGGATACAGAGTGGGCAATGAAACGTTATCTGGGTTAAAGCTGCTCTGATTGCCTCGGCACACACATTGTCTGATCCGCTCGGCTCCCATCCTCTCACTAACAGTAATTAAATTGCTTTGATGAGCACTGACCCCTAGAAAAGCTTCAGTGCAAGCCCAACTGGCTTTCATTGTGTTTTTATTTTTTTTTTCTTCCCTGTGGATTTTTCAGCTCCCCTCCCTTTGCTTTTCACCCCCTTAAACCTTCTTACTTTTACACCCCAACTGCTTGTCCAGAAAAGGACCAAGAGAAAAGCATCCCTTACCGGAGCTGGGAAACATTTCATCGCAGCCATTCACCATCCATTTCCCTTCTTTCCAACCTGGGGAGCCGCTCCTGAAAGGCTCATCCCTTTCCGCTAGGATGTCACAAGCTGGAGATTAGAAGTAAATGCTCTGCAAGCCGAGCCGATCATCCAGGTACTGAGGCGCAAGCAGGGGAAAAGTCCATCGGGCAGCGGCAAAGCCCGGCGCACGCACGCACACCCCAGGCACAAAGCGCCAGGAGCTGGAGGCAGGAGGGAGAGCAGATGGGAGGGGGGTGGCTGGGGGGAACCAGGCAGCGGGAGATGCTAACGTGACAGATGTGAGGACTCCAAGTTAAACAGGAAATTGGGGATGCTCGGCACACGGAGGAAAGGCACTGAGCTCACGTTAAAGGCAAAGATTTCCCATGGTCTTCCCTGTTTTTGCTCCCTCTCTCTTCCAGCCAGGGTTTCCCCGGTGATTTCTAGCTCGAACCTCATGCTCAGAAATAAGGCAGAGCAGGTGCTGCAGGGCCAGCTGAGGTATTTCCCTTCCTGGCTGGGAGCTGGGAGCCCAGCCTTTTATTCCCCTTCCAAATCAAACTGCCACCAAGTTATTTCAATGGCATACTCTAGATGCTGAGGGTAAACGTGGGAATGCCGACCAGCACGATGAGGCTTTCTATTTGTCCCAGTTCTGGGTAAGGGAAAATACAATAGGGTCTAAATCCTGATTTAGGTTATGTAGGCTGTAGAGCAGAAAATAGAATAAACTGATTTAAATGCAGGGAAAAAATAAAGTGTGTTGGTGTATTTGGCTTCCCCACTAGCAAACTCTACTTTTCAGCAGTTGAGTCGAGGGTAGGCAGGGTGAGTCTGGGGGGTGGCAGCTGCACCGTGAGGGTGAGCAGTGGGGATGTAACTCCACAACAAGGTGGCAGGAACCCCAGTGAATGGTAAAATGCAAAGATAAAAAAATGATTTCTTTGTTAAGGTCTGAAAAGCTGAGCAAAGGAAGACAAACCATACTGTTCTGAGATAGATTCCAGCTTCTGGAGATTAAGGGAGGAAAAGCAAGGGCCCCTCACACGCCCTGCCACAGATCAGCAGTGGCACCGGCTCTGTCCCTGCCTCAGAAGCAGATGCCCCTTTTTGGTTGTTGGTGCAATCCAGGCTGTCTCCTTCCTCACATCCCTTTCCCCACACACATACTCACTGTCCCTGCGCTGTGTTATTGGCTTCCCTTCAATGTTTTAATGGAGAGCTGACAGTGATTCATTCGCACTCCGAAGAGCTGAACCTGAACTTGCGTCCCCAGCACTGCATCTCCAGAGCCAGCCCGAGCAGGTACGCTGGGAACATCTTCTCAGGGGCACTGTCTGTTATCCCCAAAGCATCCCTTTTCTGATTAAAGGAACAGCTTGGAAAAGCCTAAGGAGGAGATTACACTTTGGGAAACCACTGCTTTGGGTCCCTTGCTCCTCCTCCTACCTGCTGCCGCACTCCCTCGTCTCTGCAATTATTTATAAAGCTCCGCGTCCTTTCCTAATCAGGATGCCGTAATGTTCCTTTCTGTGCTCCGTTTTGTGCCGCACGTCACTCGGGTGTCACCCTGTGCCTGGGCCCCTGGTGACCTCTGGGAGCACTCGGCAGGGCTGGCAGCAGCGCCCTGAGTCACCAGCAACCTGCCCGCACCTCCGCCTCCCTCCCTGCCACTGCCCTTTCCAGCAGGGGAGGCCTGGGGGGGTTTAACGCAGTCTAATCCCCAGGCTGGATAATTCAGGGAAAGAGGATTAGCCCTTCTGTCCAGGGCCCTCACCTAAATATAGAGCGGCCCTCGCTTTGTGTCGCAGCTCCTTCGCTCTTCCCCATCCTGCCCCAGGGGATGTCCCCGTGAGGCTGCAACCCAGGGAGTTACAGCAAGAGAAGAGCAGGGGCGAGGATGAACTTCTGGGAAAGGCAGCAGGGCCCGGGCAGACCCATCCCCAGCTGTATATTTTCTCCCTAATGACTGCCAGGCTCTCTTGGTGGGGTCACAGCTCTTCCTATGTATTTGGGAACCTGTGTCACAGTCCCAAACTACAGAGGATGACGGGAGGGTAGATGGGCAGTGCAAAACCTGGATAAACCTGGGAGAAGTCGAGACCTCCAGTCATCCTCCTCCTCCCATCCACCCCAGACATGAAGTGAGGGCTGGCACAGCCACCACAGGCTCTCTTTTCCTCCCGTGTCTTTATTTGGCTGTCAAAGCCCTAATGGGTCCTTCAGTTGCTGTGATGTTAAACATTCATTAGCACCGGAGTAATTCCATAATCTTTTCAGACAAGAACAATTTCATGAGTTTTCAGCTCATGAGCTGGAAAATTAATTTGCTGACCTGACAGTGCAGGAAGAGAATTTTGGGAGCAGGCTGTGGGCTTTGGCTAGGACTGTTCCTAGCCCTGGGATTTGGTACCTGGGCCAGGAAAGGGGAATGGTGAAGCTGGGAGCTGGCGCTCAGCGTGGGTGAGGCAGGGAGCCTGACTCATGCTGCACCAAGCGCGGGCTCCTCCAAACCCTGACCTGCCTCGCCATGCTGCACAGGCTGGAGAGCATCACCGTAGGTCAGCGGGGGCTCCTCTCCTTGTTGCATCTCTTTGCTGCACCAAAAGCAATGCTCTCAACCCAGGAGCTAATATGAACAACAAAAGACACTTCTTCTGCACCCTGGCTTTTTCCTTACAAGGACAGACTGAATCAATTCTTATTATGAATCTAAACTCATGTACCCCCTGTACCAAACACTAGGTTGCGTGCTTTTATACTCATCATACATGTAGGACCTTCCACGTCCACTTTAACAGCACTTCCAGAAGTTGGTGCCCTCACCCTACCTGCAGACAAGCAGCCAGATTTACAGAGATCATCTCCATGGGCTAGGCTGCCTGGCTGTCTTTTGGGTACCGCCTGGCTAAACCTGGCAGGAGGATGCAAAAAGCTGGGCTTCCACCTCCTGCTCAGCTCCCTCAATAAACAGTTGTCAGGGATTTTCATGCAGGGAACACAAAAAGCTGCAAATAACAGAGCTACTTCACGGGGCAGAGCACTCTCTGCTGGGCAAGCTGACCAGGATGGCTGTCCTGGGGGGTGCTTTCTCTTTGTCTTGCTTTGATGCTCTGGTAGGGTTTCTCCAGCTCTTCCATTACACTTTGCAAAATCATGTCAGCAAAACCAGCAGTGTCAGTTCAGACCTGAAGCCCCAGCTCTCCCGCAGGGAAGGGAGAGGTTCCCTTCCTCCTTCTGCTGAAGGATCAGAGTCCTGGCTCAGTGCTTCACCCTGGGATGGCCAGTGAGGCATAACTGGATATTCAATATACGTATATATATAAAATAATATATCTGCCTAAGTAAGGCAGATCATTAGCCCCTTTCCTCTCTCTTCCCCCAAAGGATAACATCAGGGAGCCAGAAGAGCCATGAAGCAGCAATTTTCACGCCAGGTCGGACACATGACTTACTCTCTTCCTGCCTGTAATTTCTGCCCAGACCTCCCATGGCAGGAAAGCCCTTTAAGCTCTACCACTGTGCTTAAAAGCACCCAATCTCAACACAGTGAGGGTTCCTCTGAGCACTGCAGTCCTCCTCACCTGTACATTATAATTGTTGAGTTGTTATTCTTTTTTTTTTTTTTTTCCTTTTCCTGAGACAAAGTGATCCATTACGATTAGCTTATTATGAATCCAGTTCCTATCCGTGATTTTTAATGGGATCCTGGCATTATGAATCATATTACTGCAGCTAGATGAATATCTTCCTTGTACGACATTTGTTCTCTAAGAGAAGAAGCAGTCCCCTCAGAGATGTAGGTCGGGATGTGCTGTGGGGAGCAGAGAGGTACATGCACACACACACAGCAACTTCCCACCGGAGAATCCATGTCCTGCCACAGTCACTGGTCAGGGCGCCAGCCCCACCAGCACCCCAAACCATCGCTTTCTCTCTGTGGCTTCATTTCATCCTTCCTAACAGAGGTGACGAACTGCAGTTTTCAGTTTTAGCTACGATTAAGGTCTCCCAGGGTCTGGGGAGGATGATGATGGGGGACAATCCAAAGGGGTGCTGGCAGTGTGGTGGGCAGCGGGGCGAGCAGAGCCACCCTGGGGTGCTACACCCATACCCACATAGGTGCACAGTGCTCCCGGATGGACACAGCAACCCCTTTCCCCATGCACTTTCTCCTTCTCCACCCCAACCCACCCCGACCTGGACATACACCATGAGCACTCATTTAAAAATTACCCAAGCCCAAGTTAAGAGTATAAAAGACAGCAGCACATCCCGTTCTGGGGAGGGCACGGGCAGCTGGGCAGCGTGACGGGGCGAGTTTGCACGGCTGCTTCACTCCTGGCCGCCCCGACACCTCCAATCCCCTTACACTGACACAGTCCCCTACAGTTCCCGTGGATTCATCCCAACTCAGCCACCGGCTCCGCATCCTTAAGCACCTTCCTCTCACGGCATCTTCTGTATTAATTTTTAGACAGAACATTTCCCTACCTCTTACACTAACCTCCCCGGCACTCAACACGGAGCCCCCAGGAGCTGCCAGCTTTCCATCAGCCTCTCCTCACCCTTATTTTTTTATATATGGAGCACAGAGGGAACACCTTGCTCTTACCTTGGGCACCCTGAATTGCGTCCGGTGCTGCTGGCTGTGCGGCGCAGCGGGGCGTGCGGCTGCGGGAGGCTCCGAGCCGGCATCTCCTCTAGCAGTGATGCAGTCCTGCCGGGCGCTGCATGCCAATGATGCAGCCCGGGGGAACCCAGCCTGGGGAGCCCAAGGCGGGGAGGGAAACGGGGGGCTGCTCGCCCCACCCGCAGCGCCACCCACCCCAGCCCCGCTGCGGAGCCGAAGGGGAGGGAGAGGAGGGATGGGAGAGAGCGAGAGGCTGCACAGCAGGCAAGGAGGGAGCGAGATGAAGCTCGTGTCATTTCCTCACGGCAATAAAACCCAGCCCGCTGCCTCAACGTTACAGCTCTAGCAGAGTTCTGCATTGCATCTTTTTTCTTTTTTACTTATTTATTTGTTTTATTTTGATTTTTACTGCCATCATGCAGGCGTGTTTCTGCAAGTAGAGGAGATCCCAGCATGACTGAGTATTATTCCGGCACCCTTCCCCTCTCCTCTTTATGCACTAGCCCAGTGCTACATGCAAGACCCTGTCCCTGGGGAAGGTGGTGCTTTACATGCCACGTTTAGGGGATAACCCTGCTGCAGAATAAACCTCTTCTGCTTAAATCCCCCTTGTGTTTATAAATTGAGAGCTCACTGTCAGAACACTAGCAGCAGAAAAACTCCCGGTGTCCATACAATTTCGTGCTTGCAAGAGACCGTGTGGGTAAAAGTGTGGAGCTTGTTCCGCTGCAAAGATCCATCCCAAGTCGCTTTGTATGGTTAAAAGAGATAAATGAGTAACGCAAAGGGGTGTCTTACTGGGAAGTAAAACATGCAGAGCTTGGCTACACTGCAATCCAGTTGTAGGGCTGTTCTCCAGGTAGCCAACTCTGCTCTCGGTTCAGCTGAGCTACCTGGGTATCAGTCACAGCAGCACAGAACTGAGGCTGAACTAACACCTGAGCAGCTCCCCACAGATTTGGCACTATTTGCTCACCTTTGGTCAAGCTGGGGACTGCTTGACAGGCTGATCCCAGCACCAGACTGCAGTGGGGCATACTCTCCATGTGCAGACAGAGTTTATAATAACTAAGAAAGCATTGCCTGCATGTTTGAGGATGGGGAGCACATCCTGCCACATCCCTGCATGCAGAAATGCCCAGATTAGTCCAGATAATAGGAAATAGTAATAACGATTCTCGCTGTCAGATTTCCACTGCTGCTTCTGGTAAACTAAAGCTAAAGAGGAGCACAGAGCTACAGGCTTATTGGTAAGGAAATAGGGACTGAATTACCCAGCAGCATGAATCCTGTGTACTTGCCAAAGGGACAGAGCAAAGATTTGGGACTGCAGACCCAGCCATTCCTCCTGGCTCCATGTCAGCAGGTGACAGCCACAAAGCCACATCTTTGCCCCATGCCTCAGTTTCCCCACCTGTGAGACTCTGCTGGTGCTACTGGCCTCTCCAGGCTGTACCAGCACTAGGAGTCATCATTCATCTGGCTGTTTCCAAGGCCTCTCTGTCCTGTATTTTACAGCTCATTCACTTGCCTCGGCTCACCTGATGTGAATCTCTAGCTCAAATGTGTTTGCAACTGCTGACAGCATTATAAATGGGGCCTGAAAATTCTTTCTTCATCCAGTTGTTTACTGGTGCAGTTCCTGTGACTGTACCGGTGGCACCACTTCCATATGCAAAGTCCAGGAGGTGATTAATTCACTTATTTTCACTCCCACTCATTTAAAAAATTGGAACTAAAATCTGAAGTTCAGCTTTATTCTCTCCAGTGTGATACATTAGTTTAATTGCATTTTGTGTTTGGTACAGGGCACTGACTGCTTTGATATGGGAGCACTCCAGAAGTCAAATTATCATCACCCCTCCTGTATGCTACAGGCCAAATACCAAGGCTATGGCAAAACCAAAAAGCAAGCCAATCTATCACAGGGACACTGAGCACCACTTTGTGTGCACATCACCCTACACGCCATTTCTGCAGCTCATTAAACCTTCAAATTCTTCAGATCACAGTAATTCTGCTTTGTGTCGGATTCATTGCATCTTGCGTGGGTCACGGTCAGGAAGTGCAGCACCTTTCTTGATTGTATTTCCCCAGAGGGGGCTTTGGGGCAGCCCCACAGGTGCTTTCCAAAGACCACTGCAGCTTCACTCTGAGGAAGGCTGCTTTGCCTTGCATTGCCTTGCATCTGCAGCTGGCATCATGAGGAAGAAGCAGCAAACCAGCTGAACAAGCACCCCACTGTTCCTGCTGGGCTTTTCTCAACTCCCAGCAATGCCCCTCACATCCATACCTGCACTGCTTTCTGCTGCCTAGGCATGACAGATCTAGCTAGAGCAAATTTATATTAAGTGTCATTGCAGGATAAGCAAGGAAGGGGACAAAAAACCTGGGAGGCGTTCCTTATCATTGGACTGTGATCATCAGTGCTTTTAATTACCTCTGCACCCCAGGCACATCCCTGCCTCTCTCTGTTAACTGCTGTCTTGTGGAGCCAGGCAAACAGGAGAGCTCCTCTTCAGCAGCTGCTCAAATGCTGTTGGGAAGGCATACAGGGGAAACTGAAGCAAAGCAAGAAGGCTTGCAGGCTGTCCAGTGAAAGGAAGGTAATTAGAGAAAAAGAAAGACTCCAAAACACACTAGCAATGTGTGTTTCATGGCTCTGCCAGGGTGCTTGCTGTGAGAGGCACTCAGTATCCCTGGTGTTGAGAGACCAGCAGATGGTCAGGGCAGGACTTTTGGGTTTGGATTTTAGGGTTCTCTCCTCAAATGCACTCACTTGTCCTTCTTTGCATCATCTGCATACAGAGATCCCAAGCAATGTTTGATTCCATCTGCTATTGTACCTGGTGAGTGGCATTACTAATACGGATAATGAATACAAGGCACAAAGCTATACAAGTGCTAGCTCTAATTACTGTTATTGCTGCCTGCTTGCTGGCAGACGTAGGTAAAGTGCTGATGGCAGAATTCTGGTTATCAATAAAAGAGCTGTTGGTCCTCTGCACTGTGGGTCTCACTGCAACAGGGTGACATTGCCAAGACCCACGAACAAATTGTGAGTACAAAGCCAACAGCAAAAGGAAAAAGCCAAGCTGGGCTGCAGTGCGGGAGCACTGTATTGCCTCCCACCACAACAGGTCAGAGATACCATGTGTTTGGGAAATGGATGGCAGATCCCCCCAGCAGATAAATATGGCATAAAGAGTTTTATGCCCGGTGTGAAATCTGTCATGCTAAAATAAGGATTTGGATTTCTGAAAGATTTCTGTGCCCATAGTTCAGGTATATATGGGTATGGGTATATTCATATATACATGACACCTGAAGCATGACACTTGCTACCTCTCATTGCCATCTGCTGATCTTACTATTATAAGGAGGGACTAATGGCTGGGACTGGGAGGAAGAGGAAACAAATCTCAGCACATTTTACCTTTCACATCGAAATTCTGATCTTGTCTGTCTAAGGCTTGTTTTCACCAAGTATAATACTTTTTTTCTTAGATTAATCAGTCACTGTCTGTTTGGCACAAGCACTGGCTATCACAGCAAACTGAACAACTGCAGTCAGTGGCTCCAGACAGGCCTCTCCTCCTCAGAGAGGTGATAGACGAGAGTAGGCCTGCAAAATGCCAACTGTATTTGTGCTCTTTGATGTATTCCAAAATGTAAAGGGCTCTCACACTACCTAAAACTGGCACATCTCCACTGATGCTGAGATTTCAGGGCAAAAGTGCAGCCATTGTGGCAATATCAATTCACCTGAGCTAAAAATGTGAACTGGAGAGGCCGGGCCACACTAGAAAAATAGCAAATGAGTGTAATAAAAAGAGCTTGGCTGAAAACTACTTGTGACATTGAAACTTTGGTTTTCCAAAGAGCTCTTAAATGGTGCCCCTGATGCATGCAGCGACAGGCCAGTGAAATGCAATGCTAAAATACTTCCATCAGCAGCATCACTAGCTACAAATGGTTGAGCATGAAGGGATAAGGGTGCTTAAATTTCTCTAATCCAGCAGAAACCATTCCATAAGACAGGCCTGAGCAGAAAAAACACAGCTACGTTGGCAGGTGTTGGTGCAAAGGCCAAACTAATGAGTGCAGTAGGACCTGTGCTGACAGTGTCAGACCCACTCAGGTGTAGAGCTGTCACTGTCACATGCAAGGCTCTGCTAAAGGCACTGCACTGTCGTCATGTCTCTGTAATGGCTGCATCCTTGACAGGCATCTCCAGGATCACTTTAAACTTTATCCTTTTTATTTTTTTTTTCCTGCTAATGGTTCTCTTAGTCATGACTTAAAATCTCAAGTAAAATTGCAGTGAACCGTTAAAAAGCAGTTCAAACATCTTTTTCTTCTTTTTTTTCCCCTGTCTTTCAAAAAGGTTGAAATGGTGGAACACATTATGAGGTTAACTATGACTCTGCAGAGCTCTTATGTGCTAAGCAGAGTTTATTTATGTGGAAAGGATGAATAGTTCCCTACATGTTAATAGCACAATCAACGACAAAATCCTTGGCATTAATATTTAACATCCTTTGTTATGTACATGCCTGACTGTTATCCAGAGAGGGCTGAGTCAGGAGATCAGAAGCTGCTGGGAATTGAATAACCATTATTTGTGGGATTTCACAGAATGGAATCTGGAAAATAGAAAAGACTTTGTTTTTCTATATGGCAGTCCAATTTTCAAGAGATTGTATTTTTATGGATACTGTGCAATATAGGCAAGAAATTATTACAACTGTGCTCTATGGCTTTTTTCAACACCTGATTTATTTAACATTATAGCCTGCTTAGTCTCGCTCTGTAGGTGTATATAGGTATTAATTTTATGAGAAATGAAGGAGAAAATTTAATAGTGCAAGCCCAGCAGGCATCCATTGCAAATTCATAACTATTCATGTAAGAGTAGGACAGAAATCAGAAAAAGAGTCGGCTCTACGGAGCAGATACATACACATATTTAATATAACATATATTCTATATGTTACATTAAATACATCTTAACCTTAATATGGGTACTCTTCCTTTGTACCCATTGTGATACAGATGACTGTTATAGGTGTTTTTCCCCTGATGCCCTGCACAGAACAGGTATCGATGTTGTCAGTAGCTTTCCTGATATCAATCTAGTTACGGCTGTTATTCAATTTAAATTGCCCATAAACGCTGCACTTGCAAAGCCTTCCCACATTTCCAGGATCGCTCTGTAATTACAGTAAATTTTCTAGCCCTGGTGTACAGCACTCTTTTCATGTGAGTGATTTTCAGGAACACTCTGTTTTATGTGGGCATCTAAGGGTGTAAGAAAATGTGCTATATTATATTACAAAGAAGTTTTATATGAACCTGTGATGCCAGAAACAAAGAGACAGGGGAAGAAGGGGTTCGTGTTTCATATATTTTTTACTTGTCTGGAAGAGCCTTTTTTCTTGAAGCCATGCTTTCTGGGGAATTTCCTTGAGGGAAGCAAAGGGGCTTCCCCCTCCTTCAATAAAAGTCAGAGAAAAAAGGGTTTGGGGGATTTTTAGTAGAAGCTGCTCGCTCATGTTCTTGCATCCCAGCCTATACACTAGCCTGCTCTAAATCGCACCAGAACTGTTTGCACGGGGGAAGAAACTCGGTATAAAAAGAGAGAGAAGGGGGAGGAAAAAAAGTAAAAATAAATAAAAATCCAGGGAGCAGAAGTGAAGAGGAGGCGGTGAAAAGCAGGGAAAAGCACCAGAGGCAGCAGGCGCAGGGCCCAGCCGCCCCCAGCAGGCGGCAGCAGGCAGCACGGGCCTGCCTGGCTCCTGCGGCCTCCTGGTAGCTGCTGCCCGCTGGCCAAAATCCGAGCTGAAAACAAATAAATGACTGAATAAATGGTTAAAGGGGCAAGGTCCTGCAGCAGGGTGGAGACAATCCTAAGCATGAAGACGGGCTGGGAGGAGAGTGGATTGAGAACGGCCCTGAGGAGCCGGGACCTGGGGGTGGTGGTGGATGAAAAATGCACCGGGAGCTGAGTGTGGGATCACAGCCCGGAAAGGCAGCTGCACCCCGGGCGGCACCGACAGCAGCAGCGTGGGCAGCAGGGCAAGGGAGGGATTGTTCCTCTCTGCTCTGATCTCCAGAGATCCTGCCTGGAGTCCTGTGTTTAGCTCTGGGGCCTCCAGCACAAGGATGTGGAGCTGTTAGAGCAGGTCTGGAGGTGGCCGCAAGGATGGTTATAGGGCTGGGGCAACTCTCCTTTGAAAAAAAAAAAAAAAAAAAAAAAAAGCCTAAAAGAGCTAGGGTTTATATCACAGAGAAGAGAAAGCTCTGTGGAGACCTTCTGGTGGCCTTCCAGTACCTAAAGGGGGCCCACAAGAAATCTGGAGAGAGGCTATCAGGAGTGTAGTGACAGGACAAAGAGTAATGGCTTTAAACTAAGAGACGGTAGATTTAGATTAGAAATTACAAAAAAAATCTTCACAATGAGGGTGGTGAGGCACTAGCATGGGCTGCCCATGTGGATGCCCCATCCCTGGAAGTGTTCAAGGCCAGGCTGGATGGGGCCTGGACAACCTGCTGGTGGGAGGTGTCCCTGCCCATGGCAATGGGGTTGGAACTGGATGGGATTTAAGGTGCCTTCCAACCCAACCCATCCTGTGATTCTGTGATCCTATGATTCTTTGAAATGAAGACACAAAATCCACAGGCCACGCCATGTAAAGAAAGTGAGAGGCCCCCTGGGCCTCAACCCTGAGCAATTGTGTGGTTCTTCTGAAGGAGCTCTGGGGAGGTGGAGGTGGGACTGTGCTGAGAATTTTGGCCCCTGCCCATATTCGCCAGGTTGAGGTTGGTTTTGAGGACAGTTTTCCCTCAGAATCAGGCTCATTGGTGCAGGTGGGAACACAAGTGTTCAGATGTAGTCCTGGACCAGTACATGAGCTACTTTCAAGAAAAAAAAAAAAAAAAAAAAAAAAAAAAGAGAGAGGAGATTTGCTTTTCTATTCTCAGACATGCCCTGGTATAAGACTAATGTAATAAAATATCTGTTATATATAAACAAACATAATGAGGAGCCGTTCCAATTTATGACTGCCATTCCTGCCTCCTGGGAGGCCTTCAGGGAGCTGCTCAGATGCAGCACTGCATTCACTGTTATCCCAAGCCCCACAACTGACAGACCATTCCCCAAACTGTGTCCTCCCTCCCCTCAGGAGCCAGCTGGATGCCAGTTGCATGTGCATGTGTGCCTTGCAGCAGGAATTTCATTAGCTGGGATTAGATAGACTCCTCCTTTCACCCGGCCCCCGGGGTAAGTCAAAAAGGAAACCCACAAACTTTTGGTTTTGCAAAGTGTGTGATGGCTCTTTATTGAAGCTAATGAAGAAAACAGTTTGCAGGTTACATGACTCATGCTTATATCCTCTCTAGCTACATGTAAAACCAGTGTCAGAAGCTCTCATCAGACAGTCTGACAGGTCAGCATGTGACCACAAACACCACTGCCAAGACACATGGGGTTTGATCCTCACAGTAGGGATGGGCACACAGGCTTGCTCAATGCTAATAAAGATGCTTTTGTTTTGTCCAGCTGGAAGCAGGACTAGCTGGATACCCCATGAGAGGACTGGCTCTCATGTGATTTCCAGACCACTCTTTTCATATCGCACGATCTGAAGTGACATTAGAGACAGAACCCAGTCCTGCTCTGAGCTTCTGAGGCATCCTTTGGTTTGCCATTTGCAGCACAAGCTTTGGGCACAGTCCTCTGTTAAGAGTCATTTGGGAAGGCCTCTGGGAGACCAGGTAGCTGGCAGATGCCCCACACAATGTAGATGACTCTTTTAAACACTGATGTGGAGCTCCACCATAGGACAACAACATTTTCGTGCTTAGTGGGAGACTAAGCATGAATGGCGCAGGAGTGCATTCTCCCAGAAGCTACAGCACAGCATAAACCTTGTGTACACAGCCTGAAGCCCTCCACGGTATGACCTGGCACATGTGCAGTAAACACATTTCATCTGGAAGCATCAGGGTCCCTGACATCCTCCCTGATTATGCTGCCCTCTCTGCTGATTTGTTCATCGTGAAGCTTCATGCAGATGAAGCCTTCTTCAGAAGGCTTCAAGGCCTTCATTCAGGCCTTCTTTCCATGAAGGGAGTCTTCTTCATTACAGATCCAAAAGACATTCAAAGCAACACACTTTTCATGTGCATGCATGCAACTGAGCTGCGGAGAGATCCGAGTCTTCCCTGGCCTTGCCAGACATGAAAGCAGCCAGATTTCCCTAATGTTTTGGAGACTGAACGGGGAAAATAGGTGCTGTGGGATTGCCAGGACACTGCAGATTCAATTCCTGGCCTTCCTTTCAGCATTTGCTTGTGGCCTCACCTCTGCCCAATTTCTTTAATAGGCTGGGAGGCAGATCAAGTGCAAAACCCATCCCACTCCCTTAATCATCTCCTTTCACCATGTGTGTGCATCTGCCCAGATGTGTGCTTGCTGCCCGGAAGATTTACTCCCCGTGCACACAGTTTCCCAGTGCTGCAAACAATCAGCTACTATGTTCCTCTGTGGGCACAGCACTTCCTTGCACAAAGGAGAGAAGGGGAGGCAGAGGAGGGGATCTCCGCACATATTGCTTGAAATCACTGCCTTGCAGCATGCTGGCAGGCCTTGCAGTGTGTTGTGCTACATGTAAAGCTGCTCCCTGGGTTCTTTTTCTCCCATGCTTTGGCTGCAAAAGAGCTCAAAAAGCCAACTCAGACAAAGATTTGAACATGTGAAGGAGTTCTGACCCCAAAATGCCCTCAAAAAAGCCCCTGACCTTTGGTTGGACCAACACACCAGGTCATGAATAGGTGCATTTTAATGACCTTGCAGCCCAGGTCACAAGCAAAGAGATGCAGCTAGCTGAGATAGCAATGCGAAGCAGGATTCACTGCACAGTTCCAGACTCTGGAAGACCTGCAGGCTCTGGCATGATCCTTCCAGCAGCAATTCAGTGCATGAATGACCAGAGAAGTTGAAGTCATGCCACAGAGCAGGGGTACAAGAAGAGATGACTGGTGCTGCATGCGTATAGTGGGAGAGACGAGAGAAGCCATGAGGGGAAGTGATGAAAATGTAAACCCAACTTGTTTCCACCCTTCTCTCTCTCAGTAAGCATCTCAGTGCCGGTTATCTCCTGGGATTGCTGGGTTTCTGAACCTGGAGATGCACGCCCTCATGGGAGAAGCTGCCTGCAGGCTCCTGCTGTGCCAAGAGCTGAGACACTTGGATGCCGCATATCCCCTGCCCTCACCAGATGGGAGCATCTCATCACTGTCTCTAGTGGTGCATCTCTCTCGTGGATGTGGTGCCAGCCAGTCAGCAGCCTCATCTGCGCAGAGTTCAGCCTTGTCCCTGTTTTGTTTGCTTCTCTTCATGGCAACAGACAAGCTGCGGAGAAGGTTTTCACCCACACACTCTACCTGATAACAGCCTCGAACCAGCATCTGTTTGCCTGGAGGCACAACTCCTTGCTGCTAGTTGGGACCTATTTCTTAGGAATTGTTGCTGAATGATGTCACTTTGGTATGAGCTCCATGTCTGCACTACCTCACCTGCTCAAAACCACTGAAACTTGCTTCTGCCAGTGTCCAAGTACAGGGATAAATGATAAGGATCAAGCAGCATGGTTCAGGCTGCAGGACTGACCTGCGACAAGCCATGGCAGGGGGATATGCTCAGCTCCTTCCTGAGTGTTTAGGTCTACAAAGGCTGCAGACCAAAGAACTAAAGCTGTGCTCTGTACACAGTGCAGTATTTAACTTAAAAACACGGGTATTTCACAGACTTGCATGGAGATGGCTCAACATCCAGTTTGGGGTTGGCTCTTGCAGAGCACTTGGAGCATCCTTTTAGCCTTCATCTTCTCCGGGTGATGGTCAGATGTGAACAGGCACCAAACTGCAGCTCAAACACAACCGTGGCACGGTGGGCTTGGTGCACAACATGCTCATTCATGGAAATGTCACACACACACTGCCAGGGGTGGGCAACAGGAGCACTGAGGGGGCCTGGTTTGTGCCTCTCTCCAATTTCCAGCGACGCACAATGGTGTATTTTAACTCGGACAGCTGGGCTGTTGCCTCATTCCCCCATGTTTGCTCTTATTGTAGCGGAGGTACAGTGATCTAAGCTGCCACACCATTTTTAAACACTTCTCAAATATGTTTTGGCCTGACCGTGGCGGGTGTGGGACCCAAGACAAACACCCAGTCACGCACAGACACACATTCGCACACTCAGACACCCTTCGCAACCTCATGGCTTTTACTGGCTTATGAACAAGGGAGCGAACGATCGGAGGGAATGCAACTTTGCACCAGAGCCCGGCGGAGCACAAAATCCCACCCAGCGCCAAGGACTCGTGATTTACGCTTTTGTTACTGCAACAACAGGCAGAGGCAGGGGGAAGAAAAAATAAAATAATTAAAAAAAAGGGATCTTTGCTGGATTTTCCATCCCCTGCTGAGAAGTGGATGCCTGATGCCAAATGGCAGCCAGGAATCACAGCAACACCCACGGGCAAGCACCCGTGCCTCTGCCAGCTCCTGCAAGGTTATCACAAGCCTTCCAGCATTCACTTGCCTTTCTGAAAGCCCCAGCTCCTGGAACCACAGGATGAAGCTAGGATCTCAGCTTTTGAATTTAATAGTGGTTTTATCCCTCACTGTTAAGGAGAAAGGCTTGCAAATGGGACAGGTTCAACACCTACAAAGAAAATAAAGCAGTGTATCTACTGGTAAATGCTAAAATTATTTATTTATTTATTTATTTATTTATTGAGAAAGGGTTTTAAACATTTTAGAAAGCAGAACGCATTAGCAGCTGAAGGAGGTACCATGACAAAGAGCTAAGTCTCAGCTGAGAGGATGCTGCGGGAGGAAAATAGACTTATAGGTAGGCTGGGTTTTCCTGGCTTTTTCCCACCAGGAAGACCAGCAAAGGGAGAACATCTGGGTTCAGTAGCTGAGGTAAAGTGTTTTTTTGTCAAGAATAAACATTAGAATTCAAAATATGAAGATGGAGACTCCCTAGAAAAAGAATTAAGCTCAGTGAGTAACCCTGCCTCTGTCCCAAGTTTAGACCCTGTGGACAGTACTGATTTATCAGTGTTTTGGAAGAAAGAGGTGGGGGATCTACACATGAAGGAGTGTCTTCCATTTCGCAGTGTTTGCTCTTAGAAGCTTGGTGTTGGGCTCTACCAAGCAGCCAGAAGGACAGACTGACATCCCCACAGCCCCAGCCCCTGGGCATGCCCTGCTCTGCCTCTCCTGTTCTGGCTGCAGCTGACTTGGATCTGGAGCAGTTTCAATTTTTTTGTCCTATGCAGTGCTAAAATCAATTTCAGTGCAAAGCAGCTAATTAAGAGCAATAATTATGCAGATGACTTCAGAGCAGGGCCATCCCCTGCCTTGCTGCAATTTTTCAACATTGAAAGTCGAGAAAGCTTGTATGATCCTAGCACCCATGTACAGCTTGAAAGTACAAAACGGGATGCTTTAAAAGACCGTGCTGATAAATTGCTCCCATAAATGATGAGAAATGTTTAAATCAATAAAACGTTTGTTTAGATGCCCATATGGAGGAAAGATACAGTCTGTTGCTCTTCATATTGGATTGATCCCACTGTGTTAAATTACAGCTGGCTACAGCCCTGCGCCGTTTACTGCACAGCTTGACAAGCATGTAAAATACTCACACTGAGCACAAAAATTTTGAGTGTCTGATCTCTGCATTGTCCTTGTCACTTCCTCCCAGCCAGGGCCAAATTAAAGGCTGCTTAATACGGGGGGGAAGCTTGCCACAGCTCTCCCGCAAGCCTTTAGCCACATTACCCGATATCCTCTCGGATGGCCCGGGGGAGTGAGCAGCTGGGGAGCAGATGTAGGCGGTCTTCTGCACGTGACCGCGCGCCTGCCTACAGCACTAGCCGCTTTGGGGATCTATCAGCTGCTGTGGGCTGGTGGTCATAAATACGTAAATACAGCAGGAACGTGGGCAGGGTCTTAAAGGAGTCGCTGCTGCTGCAAGGTGCCCGCTCTGTGCTCCTGGGAGAGTGGCAGCAGTGGTGGTAGGTGGTAGAGGGAGCAGCAAGGGCAACCAAGTGGGAGAAGGGAGCTTTCAGTGATGCTCCCAGGCTTTTGCTGCCGTTCCTAGGTGAGCCATACCTTTCAGAGCAGCATGGGATATACCCAGGGATCCCATGGAGAGGTCAGGGAAGAGGCTGAGCCAGTTATTGGGGTTCCTGTGTTGTCGGTCCTGCAAAGTCTCAGGTGCTGCAGAAAGTGCTCAGTCTCTGTCCCAGTGGGTTCACTTCAGTGGGTTCACTTCAGGTAACTGTTACTCGGGAACTTGGGCCAAGTTTCATCACACCCCTCTAAACACACCTTTTGGACACGGCAAAATAGCCCTGTTTGTTTAGGGATGCTGCCAGGTGCCCTTGTGCTTCCTGCAGACACCCATCTTCTACAGCTCTCCCTTTTCCCTTGGGAAAAGGAGCCCTGAGCCCTGCAAAGCCTGGGCAGCGCTACAAGCAGCTGCATCAGGGAGAGAAGCAGCAAAAAGAAACAAAACTGATGTCCTTGTGAGGGCCAGTAGAGGCCACTGCTGTATGCTTTAAAAATAACTCCAGGGCTGAGGTCCCTGGCGTGGTCTTCAATTGCAAGCACTCTCCTTGTTCCTGCGTGTGTTTTCCTCTCTCCTCTGTGACATGTCTTGGCTCCAGCATCCCCAGGCGTGTTGCAGACAGTGTTGGGTCAGAGCAGCCCTTTCTGCTCTCTGCAAAGGGTGATGTCAGTGGCTGCATGCCTCCTTTCCTCGCCGCCAAGCTCCAAACCCACCAGCTGCCACCAGGCAAACTGTCAGCAACTAGTGCTAGCCAAGGCAGACCCCCAGGGAGCTAGGGCTAGCCCAGGTGTCTTTAAGGCATTGTAGTATAAAGAGTTTTTGTAAAAGAGCAAGGAAAATGTAATCTGGACTCTCTCAGACTTGACAAGCTGAGAAACGTGGCACCTTTCATGGGGACAGAGTCTGCTCTCCTGTCCCTAGCTCTTTGCCTTTGTCCCCTCCGCAGTCCTGTGGTGCCTGTGCTGGAGGTGATTTAGGCTGACCCTTGTCAAAGCCTTTAACCATTGGTGATTGTAAAGATTGTGTGTGTATATATATATATATATGTATATATCCATGGGCTGCACATTGAAATCTATAAAAATATTGCTGCAGGTCTGTTTGTACATAGGCGGCGATGAAGCACGATGTGAAGTGCCTTTGATGTTTTAAATGGCTTGGATCTGTGAAAGTGAAGCTGAACTCCGCTTTGACTTTAATGAAACAAACAGAGAGGTGACTATGAATGCCAACTGCTACTTTTAAAAAAGGTACCAGTGTGGAAAAATAAGCAGGGCACCAGCGGTAATGTCAACAGTTCTTTTAAAAATAACTTAATTTCTTTAAATAACTTTAAATGTATTTCAGAATAGCTGAAAATGTTATTTTAAGAGACAGAGGGCCTTTTTCATTAGATGATGAAAGAGGGTGTTAATTTTTCAGAAATCTGGCATTTTGTCAACATCTGCCTTTGAAATTTATGAGGACAAACTCGCTCCCTGTGCCTGTGTTTTATCAACTCATGCTCCCAGTACCAGGGGGAGCAGAGTGCTCTCCCCGCGTGCTCTGATGGAGACGTGTCTCAGTCCATGAAGAAATATGGCTGAGCGTTTTCAGCTGATGCTGCACCTCTTTTTGCTCTCCAGGTAGAAATCCAGTCACCAGAGGGTGTGTATTTGTGTGGGAGATGGCTTCCACCAGGCCGCTGGGATGCAGACGCCAACTTGAGGCATTGCCTCATGGAGAAGATGTTAGGTGTAGGTGCAGCCTGCAGTGCCCAGCTTCACCATTAGCCTTGTGCCCCAGTCAGGACCAGAACCCAAATGAGCCCTAAATGAGCCTAAAGTAAAGGTGTATTACTTTCTGCCTCAGTTTACCCACCTGGTCACTGATGCTGGCTTCTTTGTTTAGTATTAGAATAATACTTCTGATGACGAGCATGGCACTGTTCATTTCCCACCTGTATCCATACATAATCGCATTCCCAGCTCCCCAGCTGAAAGCAGCACTCCACAACCTGCTGCCAAAGCGCAGAGGACAGAGGACATCAGGCTCCTCATGAGGGGAGGAGCAGAAGAGAGCAGCAGCTGCAAGGCCTGCTCCGAAAACGCGAGGCACGAGTGCGTTAGGAGGCTGCACGTCCCCCGGGGGCTAATAAAGCTTCCCGCTTCCCTGTTTTTTTAATTCAGTGTGCTTGTTTCAGGAGTTCAGCAGTTCCTTGATGCTGAGTTACGGTGGGAATTGCCCAGGGAAGGCACGTGGTGTGCATGTGCAGGGAGGTAATGGCTTTACCACGAGCGGCCCGCTGGGGCTCGGAGCCAAGCGAGAGCCTCGTGGTGGCTGCAAGGAGGCCGAAGGGCTGCTCCTCACCCAGCGAGCGTGGATCATGTGCAAAGGGCTGCACAGCTTTCAGGGGAAAATAGTTCAGGAACAAGAGCCAGACACAGCTCTGTGAGGTGCTGGATCACAGAAATCTCTGAGGGGGGAAGAAAAAATAAATACATAAATAAAATGATGGCTATCTGGCTGTTTGAGACGCTTAAATTTCAGCTGATAAAACACTACAAATGGGCTCCAGGGAACCAGCTATGCCAGCAGAAGTAGCGTGAGGGTGTGGGGAAGCCTGATACATGATCTAATAGATGGTAACTTCTGTGATTCTACAAAGCCATAGTAACAGGACGCATCATGTGCATCTTCCCTGCCAAGTACAACCAGCTCCCTTCTTCGCTCAGCCTTTCAGCACACACTGGAGGCTGCCATATTACACAAGCCATAAAGCCATACACCTGGTAAAGCATTAAAACCAACCAACACCCTTTACAGGCAAGGGAAGGTGATTAGTCTCCATCTTCATTCTCACTTTTAGAATAATTATCACTGCTCTTTGCTACAATGGACAGAAAAGCCGTAAAACACAAACACCTAAACACTCCAAGGCCTGTTAGGTTTCTGTCTCTTGTCCTCTCAGTTAGACTCATGGTGAATTATGTCCCGCAGCAATATCAGAGTGCATAGAGGGGGCTGCCACGACTCATCTGAAGGTAATGGGACACAGTAAAAATCATTGCCCTGCAAAGACTGTAGATATCAGCTGAGGTCCAGCTACTGAGAAGTGTTTGCACTTCCATCAGCAGGAGTCTGCACAATTAAATTCTGCATAAGAATAATCAGTTCAATATCTAAATGATCATCTGCAGAAGCAATTATCAGGTGGTGTATATAGGCACAGCAATTGAGCAGCCAAGTTCTGCTTGTGGCTTCTGAGTTACTTTTTTTTTTTTTTTTAAATACAGATTATTTCAAAATAGCCTTCCATGTGCCCAACGAGAAGTCTTGATTTTTTTTTTTTTTTTGCAAGTTCTTTACATGCACAGCTGTAACCTCTTGGCCTGAAACTTTTTTCTTTAACCAGGGGTTTCAGCACCAACTACAGTGTCTGCTTTATTCTTCTGGCTGCCACTAAACCTGAGAGAATAACTCAGTTCCTCTTTTCATCTCAAAGACAGCTGAAAAAGGAATCTCTTGTGATTACAAGAGCAACCTGATGTGACCATGTGTTGGCACAGAGAGATGAGCCTCCTGGTTTCACTTTCAGAATCAGATAGCTGGTGTGGCAGGAGTGTCTGTGGTTTTAACAATTATGCAGATGTAAAGGAATTACAAATAGTTTTATTGGTATTTGGATCAGTGTGCAAATCAGCCAAACAACAGAGGAAGAGACCTGTTTGTCTATGTACATTAAGGTTTTCAACAGCTTTTCATAAGCCAATGAAATAAACAGTGTTCCCAATTTGTAAAAAGTGTAATTTCACTATCTTCAACGAGGAACAGCGATGTTAACACCACACCAAGATGCCTAATGCTTTTCAGGACAAAGTTGGCTATATACACCTTTGCTCCCATCGTGGCAGAACAGTTTCAAGGATGTTCACTTGATTCTCTTCCTGTGTAACACTAAACCCTCAGATGTGGTTTGGGGTTGAACACATACATGCATCAGTGCTCTTGGTGTGTGACAAACACGAGAAAATGAGTGTCAACATTTGGAAATGGACTATAAAGAGAGAGAAAGACTCAAAATCAAAGCAAGGGACTTTGAAGGATATAGTTATGCAAGAGAATCATCCTATGTCTTTCTGTGCAGCATCAACTGTTTTATGTATTTGAGACTTTTATGATACTAGGCATTTAATCTCCTGTTCTGCCAAGTGATCTTCCTCCATGAGGAGGCTCTCAACTTGCTGATCTCTTGCTGTAGGCACATGAGTTACTTTCTGCTACCCCAGGCAGACAGTGGGGGAATGGAGAAGTTAATAAAAAAGAGAAACACATATTTTGCTGAATGTCTCAGATGACAGGGTCATTTAATCAGCCACAAACGAATTCCCAGGGCTGGCAGCTTACCCAAGGGAGCTACTGCCATGGTCCCTGTCCACCTTGCTCCCAAAGGCAGGTCTGTCCTTTGGCACCATGAGAAAAGCAAAGGGAAGAGAGAAGTGGGGAGATGGCAAAGGGTGGGAGGGAACAGGAGGGAGGGAAATGTGGTGCAGGAGTTATTTGTGCGAGGCTGAGGCCCTTGGCTGGGTGCTTGTGGTTAGGCATTGATACGAATATTCTGGTCTGGGCACCCTTTCTCCAAATTGGGAAGGCACAAGGCTACAAAGAACGAGGAAATGGTAATATACAGAATCAGTTTCACTAATAGTGAAGCTCAAATAGGTTAAATGTCTTGTATTGGAAAACAAAACAAAACAAAACAAAACAAAACACCAGCACCACCACCAACAAGAAAAACACATAACAATAATAATAACAATAATAATAGTAATTGTGGAGACAAAGACCTCATTAGTTGGAGAAGTCTGCAGACTGTAATGACATCCAGGACACCTGTCAATGCAGGGACAGAGGAGGCTGTTTGATCCTAATCTATTTCTTGCCAGCATGGCTCAGTTCTGTCCTTGTTTGATCTAGCAGAGGTTTAGGTGGCTGGCACTGTGGCCCACTCTGCTGCCTGCAAGGCTGGAGTTAAGTCTTCAGAAATACCCAGCTGACCTTGGAATGAGCTTTGCTTGGATTTGCTTACAGGTGGCGATCAAAAATACCGTGTGACGGCTGCTTAGTGTGAAATAGATCCCTTCCACACAAAAGCACATCAGTGTGTGTTGCAAAACACGACTTGCCCAGCCTGGGATGCCAGAGATGCCGTATCCCATTTGTGACACCGCCAGTGTGATGGGCTCCGTAGCGCAGGCTGCTGAGAAGTGGTCTAACATTACAGGAGCACGGGGAGCCACTGAGCAGTGATAACACCAGCCCTGCAATGTGTCTGCCCCACAGCAAGCCCCATGCCAAGCTCGGGCTGCCCCAGCAGCCAGAGCTACAGCAACTGAAACAAGGGGAGAAAGGAGAAATGATGCTCTCATGGTGGCTGTCCCAGGCTGGAATCTGGTTTGTCCTTAACAAGTTCCTTTGGCAATGGGGACAACCTCCCAGCCAAAGCCATAACCTATTCATATACATTAACTCTTCAGAGGAAGGGCAGAGGGAATGTGGTGGCATTATGCTGAGTTGCTGCGTGCAAGCACAGCCCCCAGTGAATGCCCAAGTCCCCACTGTCCCTCCTGTCATTAGGATTTGTCACAAAGCTTCTTTAATTTTCTAGGATCCACGTGACATTCATTTACATTGCACGGTGAAGCAGCTTTCTTTTCCTCTCCTGATAACCGAAGTTATTTTAACCCACTGTCACAAGAGATCTGCACTTGATGACAGGCCAACTGTTCGTGCTGCTGAACAGAGTGATGTTC
Source organism: Aythya fuligula (assembly GCF_009819795.1). Classification (NCBI taxonomy): domain Eukaryota; kingdom Metazoa; phylum Chordata; class Aves; order Anseriformes; family Anatidae; genus Aythya; species Aythya fuligula. The sequence goes on along the minus strand of NC_045569.1, from coordinate 15,045,828 downwards.
AATGGCCTTTTGTACTTCCCTGTGATTTGGAAGCGTGTTAAGCTGAGGAAAAGCACGGTGGATTTTTGCTGACCCCTGTGCACATCAGCAGTTCTGGTGCAGAAGTGCTGGGACCATCTGGCGGGTGTATGTCATCCTACAGAGCTGGGCTGACTGGCGACGGGTGCAGAGCTTGTGTGCGAGAAAATGGGGCTTGGCGATGTGGGGAGAGGAACTTGCTGGCTCTCCAGCACTGGAAATTTCAGTAAAGGGAGTCTACTTTGTTCTCGATGTACGAAGCCAACAGCCACAAACTGCTACAGGTACGTGTTGTAACACACTGCTGTTGGCAAAACAGCTGGTGGGTGGCTGATGATGGAGATTCACCGAGCAGTTCTTTAAGCAGCTCATGTTCAGCCTGTGGGTTTTGTGAATGTGCCTCAAGTTGCCGATCAGAGCCGTGGGTTCCCTGGCTGCGTTTGAGTCTCTGATGAAACACATGCTCCCTGTTTGCCTCCTGAAGAAGGCGTCTCTTTTGGTGCTTCTTTTTCATTATGCAGTGGCAAGTTCATGAAAATCAACAGGAAAAGTTTGGGAAAGAGCTTAATGCAAGGATAGGAAGGGGAGATGGTGTTAATATGTCTGGATAAGCTGGAAATTTTTGCCACCACCAATGCAGTATTGGTTCCCAGTGCCTGAAGGACTCTCCTCTCACTCCATCTGTGACTTGGGAAGTCTTACCCAGTCCACGTAGATCCAGAAAGAAAACCTGGACACTGTGAATCAGAGATGGAGCACTCAGGTCCTAGACAGATAAAAGATACCATTACATATCATGTTACAGATATAATTTTGGCCTGCTGCACCCTTCATAATAATTGCAAGGTTCAAGCAAGTATCTCCAAATGCCCTAGCCATTGATGGTTTCTCTTAGTGGCCCCCACAAAAAACAAATAGACCCATCAGCTTTGGCATCAGTTCAAGAAAAGCCAGGGATGCCATATGCGTTCACATCCTGGCCACACGTGGTGATGGTAATAAATAATTGGTTGCAAATGCATGTGTTGCTTTCTTGATTAGTTGCTTTACTGTGGGATCTGCTGTATTGATTAACTTTAATCTACTTTGTATGTTATTCAGATCTGAAATTGAGTAGAGTGCAGGGGATGAGGAAACTGCTCTAATTTTTAGGGAGTATACTGCATTTGATTAATTTTATAGCCTGCATTGACTAAAAGCTTTTATGCTGGTCTGCTACCAATTTAACTCTCTGTGTTTGTCATTTTTTACTCCTGGGGTCCCACATAATTCAGTTTTGTAAATTGATTTGATTGATGTTTTCTGATACTTCAATAAAGCCTTTTGGCATAGACTTGTCTATCCCTCGCTTTGCACGTAACTGGACAACAACCACTGCTAAAGACAGAAATAGAATAGTATTAAATTAAAACGTATACTGAAAAGAACAAGATGGCCAGGGCAGATGCCTGTTAACGGCGTCCTTTGAAAAAGCACGAAGAGTAAAGCTGAAGTGCAAAAGAGCCTGTGTGTGGAGAGAAGAAAAAAAATCCCCTGGGAGACAGAGGTAACAGTTTGCAGCCTGCAGGTCTCCTTTCCTCCCTCCTTTTCTGCTCCATCTCGCACCTATCCCACGGGGCTGCATAGAGGGCGAGCCTCAGGCATGGCTCGAGCGTCTGCTGGGACATGCAAGCTCTCAGATCTCCAAAGATCTGGCAGAGGCAGTGAGAGGCTGTGCAAGTTATTGTTGGTACAGTCGCTGTTATTTCTGAGCACAGAGAGGAGGAGGGCAAAGGGGAGGCATTGTCACCTCTCTGCAACACCACCGCACACACCTTGTTCCTGCGTGATGGCAAAACAGATTGTGGAGCTCTTCTTGTCCAGCAGTTGCTTTTATTTATTGTTTTTGTGTTAACAGCTTGGGACCTGCACATACAGATTGAGCAAGGCAGCAGGTAGAGGTATAACACAGAGCTCACGAGATGATTTCTTTGGTCTTGAAAACAGTTAAAGCAAATACGATGTAAAATAAAATTATCTGTCCCAGCCAAAGATGCATGTGGGTGTACTTTTTCTTTTTGGCCAGAAGAGAAAGGTAATGCTCATATCAGGGCTTCCAATAATACACCTAAGGGGGAGTTTTAAGGGCTTGCTGTTAGCACAGCTTATCAGCACACAGAGGGGCCCGTGAGCTGCAGACGTGGGCCTGCTAGGGGTGCCCCCCATGTGAGCCACTAACAATAAGGACATCTGCATGACCGGCTGATAAGCACTGCCTCCCAGAACTGAGAAACAGTGAGAGAGGACAGTGATGAGCAGCTGAAGACTGCAGCAGTGACAGCGAGGTGCAGACCACCACCTTCTCCTCTCACGAAGCCCCACAGCCTTCCCACAGAGGGGCAGAAGAACCACGGGGAACTTCCTCTGATTTTGTGAATTAAGCGTGGTGCTTAAGCAAGAGTGCTTGCATTACGGTTTGGGTGTTTTTAATTGCTGTCACCCATTCCAGGCTATCTCCTGTCCTAAGGGCAAACTCCAGTGTCTGATGACTGTGACTTACTGAGGGCTTTTGCATGCTGACTGCGATATATCCTTCCCAAGAAAGGGGAAGCTTCAGCTGATGGCTGCTCTCAATCACAGGCAATAATTTTGCAGTAAAAATTACTCAGCTCACAGGACTTTCCAGACGATAGTGGTAGAGAGTGAAGAAGTAAAATGATATTCAAATCTCTTCAGGTGTGGCTGCTGTTATCTCAACTACCAGTGCCTCATTTTACAGGCACCAGCTTCAAAGAGAAACGCAAAGAAAGCCCGGCACACGATTGTCAGCCACACTCATGCTCTGTGTCTCAGTTTTGTAGCTGCTTAAACATGATGAAAACAAATCTTTAATAGTTGCTGCTTCCATCATTACATTGAACTCTGTTTTCTATTCAGTTGCAAGGACAGCTAATTTCCAGCAAATGGGAACAATGCGCTCATGTTGCTAATTCATGCCACTACACACAAATGTTCAGATTATGTTGTGCAGATCCAAATTCCATTCTCATTCGCGAGTGCAACTAGTACTGGTTCCCGAGCAAGGAGTAAGGAGCCCTGAAGCAAAGTTTGTCACAAACTAAACCCTGAAAGAAGCAATGAAAGAACATCTGATTATTTTATATATATATATTTTATTTTTCATTTTTATTTACTGGACTTACGGCATGGGGGAACCAGTGTCAAAGACAATTTGAAGGCAAACAATTTGTCAGAAAGCTAGCATCTGCAAAGCTGCCACACAAATTTTCCCTCATCTACTGTCTGTCTTTTTTGGTTTGTGGTTATATGTGGGTGCAGGCAGGATATTTTGAGATAAAGGATTTGGGGGTGGAAACAATTGAAAGACATAAGTAGAGCACAGACTACATCCTGGTGAAGGCAGAGAGACAGAGTGATGTGCTGATGAGAGCATGGCTGGGCATCTGAAGTGGCTGGCAGTGGAGATTTTCCTTGCTCTGGTCCTGGGCAGAGGCCTTACGTGCCCTTCTGTAGGGTAGGGGAGCCTGGGCTGTGACCGGGCCTGAACCTCTGCCTGGCACCTCAGGGAGCTCAGTACTCACCCCATGTCCCTTCCTGCCTTTGTAATTCCCTGCATAAGTCATGGCCAACGCCTGGCGCACTGGAGAAGCTCACTCTCACACAAATATATGTAATTACACCCTCTCTGCCCCCTTTTTGATTCCTGGAGTGAAAGGGTCAGGCTGTCTGTGAAGGATGGGGCCCAGCGGTCGGTCCCATCACCTCACCGCTGCGTGGATTGAGCTCAGGCGGCCTCCTGCTAAGCTTTGGTGCTGGAGGCTGCGCTGCCCCACCTCGCTGAGCAGAGGGCAAGGAGAGCTGTGCTTGGAAGCTCCCTGACTCGGCAATCTGCCCACAACTTCAGCCACCACATAAAATCTCCCCAGACTCCCCCATTTACCAGCGGGGAGTCATCACCCAGAAACTCCTGCCTGTCAGAAGTAAATTGAAAGTCATCTCCCTTCACAAATTTGTTGATATTTCTGTTTTCTAAGCTCATTTCCTTGCCTCCTGGAACATTACGGCTCTGGTAAACACTCCTGGACAGCCTTGCTTGCGGATTATACTTGTATCCTCATGTGCAAAGCCTCTCTGAACTATTTGCAGCCCTTTGCTTGCCTTCTGATCCTCAAGACATGGCTGGGGCCTTCAGCAGGCCTGGGGCCATGCCAGCCCTGGAGAGGCAGCCACAGACAGAGGTTGGCTCGCCAGGTTGGGGCCACCAAGCAGAGAAGAAACTTGCCCTTGATGGATGGCCAGGAGTGTAAAGCTCCAGATCTCGGAGCGTGTGTTATGGAAAATTTTAGGCACCTGTTATCTGTCACCATGCTACCTCCTCCTGATTGCCTCACGTTATGAGGTAGGTTGGGCTGGGCTGGGCTGGGTTAGTCATTGTTTGGTTGGAGACTCGGAGGGGACAGAGTTTCTGCAGGAGGTGGCTTTTCACTAGATGGTGCTCTTTCCTGAGCCATCCTGTGCCGTCCCCTTGTTGAGTCTGGGAACTTCTGAGTGTTCCTCTCGTACGCCCTTCTTACAGGGATGGGAGGAAGGCAAATTAAACTGTATTTCCAGTATCCCTGCTCTCAGGTGCCTCACCCTTCTGGAGCCATGTATGAGAAATTATTGCTTTACATCCTGGTTTAAAAGGGCGTACAGTGTCAGTACATTTCAGCCTCCAGATGATCACATTGCACAAGGGGTGAAAACTTTTTTATTATTTCAGTTGATTTAAACAGGATCAGCGCTGCACACCTTGGAAGACGATGCCAGAGCACTTTCAGCAGGAAATCTCCACTGTACACAGCTCAGTGTTATTGTTTTTATTCTCCAGAGAGAGCACACCAGGTACAGAAATTACCCGCATCCTTTGTCCAGCTCTCTGGCCAGCAGCAAGGTCTTTTTGGGAAGTACAGCAAGTGTTTTTGGGGTCAGCTACAGTGAGGTGAGACTGCCCAGCTTTAGTGCGACAGGAATCGCACGAGTAACTCAGCATGACCGCTGTCTTTGTGGCCATGATCGCCTGGCCACCACCAGGGCTAGCAGGATGCATCTGTGTGCAGTAGGTTAAGCAGAGGGGAAACGTTGGGCCACCACATGAACTCATTTCCAAGAGCTTCCATCATAAACGCTAACTAAAGGCAGGTCACCGCCACAACTGCTCGTGCATCTTCTCTCCAGAGGCCTCCTCAAACCTAGCCACACGCGGACCACAGGCCACATGAATGTGTCTGCTGACGGTGGGTTGCCATCGCCACCGTCTTCCGGGGCAAGGCATGGGAGCAGCGAGGGAGATCGTCCTGGATCAAACTCCACACCTCGTGCAGCAGAGCAGCGGGAAGGTGCTGCGGAGCAGGACGGGGCCGCAGGCTGTCCCTATGGAGCACGAATGGAGCTGCTGGATTTTGTGCTAGGAAGCGATGTGCAGCTTGTGCGTGCAGCAGATCAGCTTGTGCTGGGAGAGGCCTTATCCATTGCAGGAGGTGGACACGCCAGCAGTAGTGTACCACCAAGCTAAACAAGCCATTAAAGCTCCCAGCCAGCGCGTGGGGAGAAAGTATCCCCTTTAAGTAAAATAAAATAAAATAAAAGTGCACATTAAAGAAGAATTAAAAATAATAATAAAAAAAGTTCTCTGCTTCTTTTCGCACCAGAAACACCCAAACCTCAGCGAGCCCAACGAGCGGGGCCAGCCAGGTGGCCGGGGGGGGGGGGTGCGGGGGTGCCACTCCCCAACAGACCCGCTTCACCCGGGCGTCTCTGGGCTGAAACCCAACCGACCCCAAGCCCCCGGCCGGGCACTGCCCGTTCCCCACCCGCTGCCCCCTGCCCGGGGGCGGCCCGGCCCGGCCCGGCCCGGCGGGCGGCGCATGCGGGCTGGCGGCTCGGGGGCGGGCACGGCGGCGGCTCTCGGCTCGCAGCCCGCAGCCCCCGGCCCTCCTTCCTGCCCGCCTCCCCGGGCGGAGAGCACCCGGCCCGGCCGCTTTTCCCACCCCCCTCCCTCCTTTCCCATCTCCTTTCCCCCCCCTCCTTTTCCCTTTCCCTTCTCCCCGTCCCCTGTCCCTTCTCCCTTCCCTCCCGGCCCCGCTGCTGCCAGGGGGCGAAGCCGCCCGCCCGCCGTGGGGTGAGTGTGTGCGCCCCGCAGGAGTTTTTGCGGAGGATGGGGAGGGGATTTAGGGGGATAAGAGGGGGTCTTTTGGGGTGGTGAGGGAGCGGGGCCCCTCCGCGGTCCCTCGGACACTTCCCCGCCCTTCCTCCTCCTCCTCTTCCTCGGGGCTTTTCTCCGCGCAACTTCGTGCGGAGCCGCTCAGCCTCGCGTGCTTTTTTCGTTTTATTTTATTTATTTATTTTTTTCCCCTTAATTCTCACTCTTTTCCTTTACTTTTCGCTTCTTTGCTGGCGCGCCGCGCCTCGCCTGCTCCCGCCCCTATTGTCTGCGGGCTGCCCGGGGGAGAGGGGGGGGAGCGACCCCCGGCCGTGTGCCCGGGCTGCTGCGGGGGGGGGGAGCACACGAACACACCCCCAGAAATACATAAATACAGCCACAACAAACACAAACACACGCATATATACACACAAACACCCCCCCCCGGCTGGCCCCCAGCCTCCCTCCTCGCTATTCAGCCCGTTGATGTGCTGCTGGGGGGGGAGAAATCAACAAAACCTCGAGCTTCGCTGATGCAACTTTGTATCTTAGTTTGTTTGGGTTTTGCTGAGAAAGTAATCCGGGTTTTCAATCAATTTCCTCTGTTCTTGTTTGTTTTTTTCCCACCTTTGGGGCTCAGTGGGTTGTTGGAGCCAGGCAGGGGGTCGTGGCTGGGGGGCTCTTGTTGTGGGGTCGCCCTGCTGCTGGAAAATGTGCTCGAGGGGAGCCCCGCTTCTCCTAAAGCCACTGCGATGATTCCTGGGTGAGGATTGTGAAAGCCTGCTCGTTTCTTCACCTGCGAATTGTCCGAGCTGGTTAATCCACCGGCCGTGGCCGCGTTATCCCCACAAGTCATGGAAAGGAGCTGGGATTAGTGGAGCCGAGTTTTGCTGACCTCTGTAATGGGCTCTGCCCTGTGTCCTTCGCAGGGCTGCTCATTAGCTGGAGCTCAGGAGAGAAAAAGTGCTTTAAAAAGTTTGTAAGGGTGTTCTGTGCTGGTTGTGGATGACCAGACAGGGTCTTGATAAAGGGATTATGAATGCTGGGCTCGTGCAGGACAGTTGGTAGCTGCGGTGTTCCCTGCAACCCGTGTCAGCCATAAAACTGTAGGTGCTCATGGAGATACGCGGTGCAGTAGAAATATGTAAAGCATGTAGCTTCAGCGCTGAGTTTAGACAGTTGCTCTGAGATCTGTGAGTGTCTCGTGTGCTGGCAGTTTCAGCTAATGTAATCTCAGTGGTTTTAAAAGGCCAAACTACATTATTTCCCCCGGTGGTGACTCTCTTCAGCTGAAAATCCCTCCCTTGCCTGGCGTGCTTTTGGTGCTTTGCACACCCTTGCCAAGTTGTAGGGGGACTGCGGAGGTGAACCGAGTTCCTCACAGTCCCATGAAGGTAAGGCACGAGTGATTCAGTTAGCGCCGTGTTAGAGGAGGTGTATTTTATTCAGAGATATCCTAGCAGTGGGTGTAGATTGACATTAACCTCACAACATCCGTGTCTGTGGGCAGAAGCTGTCTGTGCTAGAGGAGCACCCATTCACGCAGAGGGCTCTTGCTACACCACTGCGGTTCCAGGCTGTCACCTTTCGTGGTGAGATATTTTGCTTGGACCCTTTTTTTCCTTTTTTTTTTTTTTTTTTTGTGATTTCCAGGCCTCGTAGCAGGGTACGGGTGCGTTAAGCAAGGTGAGGATAACCCAGGCGTGCGTTGTCCCTTGGCACGGGTTCAAACATGTACCTATCTTGGTGCTTATGGCGTGAGCCTGGCGCGTCTCCCGTCTGTCCTCTCGGCGCTGCCCGGTGCTGGGCAGACAGGCTGGCCTGGGGCTGTTGCTAGAAGGGCACGGATGTGGAGTTGGGCAAGGCAGACGGGTTCTGCAGGCAGCCTGATTTACAAGTCTCCCCGCAGGTAGCGCGGCACCGTGTCAGCCCCGTGCTCCAGCCCGTGTCTGGCAACCAGGTCCGGGGGCCAAGGGATGGTCAGCACGGTCCAAAAGGTGAGGACGTGGCAATGCGTGGAGGAATGGGGGCCGGAGAGCCAGGCAGGAGCTTGGTGTTCATGATTTACAGCCCCACAGCAGTAGAGGAGGAAAAACGCAGTTGAAAAGTCCCAGCTTTTCATACAAATAGAGCCCTGCCAGGTAAATGGAGGGTTTTAAACATAGGCTGTGTGGGGAAGCTGTTGGATGCAGGCTCACGCAGAACTTGCTGCTAATCTCTCAGCAGGATACGCTCCTGACTAAGCCGTGTTCTGGTCCAGGGTACACTTCTGTACTGAGAGGGGGATTAAGTGCTGTTAAAGGAATCTGGTTATTCTATCCAAAGCATGAGGTAGGGCAGCGCTCTATAAATTATACCAGAGGAGAAAAATGCTGGTAGGCTTACTGGCAGTGTTACGAGGGCAGAGGGGGCTTTCGTAGAGCCTTCTGCTGGCATAAGAAGTTTTAACAGATAGCTGCTGAACAGAAAAATGGTCAGTGGAAGTCGTTGTGCATGCTGTACGTATATCTTTTCTGCTCCTTATCCAGGACACCAGCAGATCAGTTTTCTCTGCCCGGTATTTGGTGATGTTCCACTTGCCTGTGAAACAGTCCTTGAAGCAGCCTGGAAGCCTTCCTGCTTAGTGCTCTAGCTCGTTATCTGTAATCTACGCGAGTGCTATTAAATATTATTTCTGTGGGGGTTCCCCACACAGGCAACAAGTAGCCCGTGGTAAATTGAACCACGTAGCTGATACGTACGGAGAATCTTTGGGTTTGGTTTTGCTAGTGATGGCAGGCAGCGTGCAGAAGTTAACAACTGGGGTGAAAGGCTGGGTAGTGCAGGAGGCTGCCAGGATGCGATTTGCTCACTCTGAGTGATCGTGGCCCCATGTTTTAGCAGGTTGATGGGTAGTGGTTTGGTGGTGTTGACCTGCTTTCCAGGCAGAGGGGAACGTCGGCAGCATCCTGTTTGCAGGCACACAAAAGGCTGAACGGCCACGCAGCTCAGGTGGGAAGCACCTCGCAGCCTGCAGCTTGGGATTGCCGGGTGCCAAGTGCTTGTTTGTTGCTTGCTTGCAATGATCACCCATGGGATGAAGGTAATAAGTGACTTTGTGGAGCAGCTGGTAGCTCTGTGGACGTAAATACAGTTTGGCTGTGGCTCACCACGGGGGATACAGCCTGCCTGGGAGCCTGGCATGCACCACCTGCACGGTCATTTCCAGAAAGCACCACGCTTCTCTAAACCAAAACTTTTTGTTAGGGTGTTAGACACCATCAGATGTTTACAAAAAAATGTAGTTGCCTTTCACCTTTTTTTTTTTTTTTTTTCCCCTTGAAAACTGCTGACAACAATTAGATGTGGGGCGGGAATCAGCCACTCCTAGTACTTACCGAAAACTCAAACACTTAAATCATGGTGCCGCAGCCTGGCATCGCAGTTCTTGGCTGCTTTTGAAAACAAAGCCAGGGATGTGGCACACCATCCTCTTGCCTCTTTATTTATTTATTTATTTTAAAACCGCCTTTCTCCCTTGCAAATGACTTTAATGTAGATCTGGAAGGTAAAGCCCATCACTTGGAGTTAGCTGGTTAGTTACTTTGGTTAGCGATAAGAAAATGGGATGGCAGCACTCCAGGGAAAGCAGCTAGGCTGGGAACTTGTTGCTGCGTTCAAGCTGTACGGATCTTTGTGGAAAACATCTACCTTTATATATTTATGGCCCATTCCCTTTGCCACGCCAGCAGGGTGACTTCTCGGTTGCTGTCTACGTGACAAATCTGCCGTGACACCACGGAGCCAGTAAACAGCTTCATTCCTTCCCAGAGATTGTGGTGAAGCAGGCAATAGGTAAAACTTTGTCAGGGTTACCCTAACCTCGGACTGCAATTTCGTGAGCTCTTTTGTGTGGTGAAGCTGTAAGCAGCCTGTTCTGCTCCCCGGCCGGGCCACGCAGGTATTTACGGGTCTGTTTAACGAACCAGACTGGGGCGTTGATTCCAGTCAAGAATAACTTAATATTCTTATTATTTCTGTACAGTTCTTACCTCGGGTCAGTTCCCTGGTGGAGGAAAGCTCAGCCAAACGGCTCCTCCTGCCTGCGTCGTGTCGCCCTGTGCCTGGTGGGGCAGCGGCAGGAGATGCGCCCTTGCTCTGGTGCTTCCTTCAGGGAGGTTCTCCTGGAGCTGCACCCTTGGAAGTGCTTTTCCGATTGCAAAGAAGGCATTTGACTGCAGTGCCCATCCCTGTTTTACAGCATGTGAAGATGACTAAGGAGATAGATGTTTCTGAGATAAGCCAGTGAGTTAGAAGTTAAATTGTTTCCTTTTAAAGTTCCCTAAGACTGCCATTACTTCTAGGCAGGCTGAGGGAGATGTCCCCTGCAAAAGTGAACCCTGACATTTTTATCATCTTTTTTTCCTTTATAACCATTTTAGGTACACTTACAAGTCCCTGAGGAAGAGGGTGTAATCACAAATACTTTTAAGTAGTCAACGGTTTTTAAAAAGTTTGCAGTGTGATGCTTGCAGAAAAGAAACTTTAATTCTGTTGTAGCTGTACTTGATCCCATGTCATGATGTGGTCATGCAGCCTAACAAGGTTTTCATATCTATATATAGATGTAAAAAATAAAAATTGGTTGTGGAAGGGTTTCTTGGGTGGTGTTTGCAACAGAAAAAAATAAAATCCTTGCTGGAGTAGCAATGCAGTTCTCACAGTCCAAGCATGGCGCTGTTTGGGAGCCTTTCAAATATTGGACATGGGCTTGGAGTAAGTTAAAGTAAAAAATACCCCTCAAACTACTGTCAGCACCTCCTACAGATGTAGTATGGAAGGCTTGAAACAGAATATATTCTAAGCACGTTGTATGAGGGTATGATATGGCACCTCCTGCCTCTTCTGTCTTTTTTAATTTTTTTTTAATCAACAGATGCGAAAAACGAACTGTTGCAGTTTTCTTGCATGGGTAGTCCTTGCATCAGTTTTCCAGTAGTTTCCCTAGGACTGGTGGGGTGGCGATGGCTTGCTCCTGTCCGTGAGGTCGATCCTGTGTAGTTGCACTTCTGAGATGCTGTTTAAAATGTATGAGCACGGGTACTTGCAACTGATCCCCTACATCTTAATTTCAAGCGGTTGTGATACTTTCTTATAGTCTGTACTAAATGTTAGCCTTTGCCAGAGCAGCTGCAAAAAAATCTGTCTTTTTTAACTTCATTCAGGTGTCTGCTCAACCTCTCACAAATGCTACTAGTTTTCAGTCTTTTTGTTAAACTGCTTTTAACTTTCCATTTGCAAAACACAATCAGAAATTTCCCTAAATTGTTGTTTAAAGTGAAAAGGGAAAGGTAAAGTGAAGGAGTTAAGGATTTCCTTCTGTAGCAGTGACTTCAGGTGTGTTTTTTTTTTTTTTTTTTTTTTCTCTGAGTGGGAGGGAAAATAAAATAGGTGATGAATTACTTCATTTAAATGAAGAGATGAACCTTGGTGAGACTTATTCTTGCTGTGTGCGATGTACAGTGATTGTCTTGGAGTAGAGCAGGAGGGTGTATGGCACTGGATGGCGATGTTCAGAGCTTGGTGGTGAGAGACTACCTGACGAGCCGTGCTTCAGTCCCACATGTGGCTCCGTGCTTTTTATCACCCATGACTAATGCAGATTGGAGCAGTAAGTTATGTTAAAACCTGTGTCGGGCTTTGTAGCTTCATCTAAATTGTATCTGAGGTTTCTGGCAAAGTTACTTGGGAAAGTAAGTCTCTTTCCCAACGTGTCTCTGCCCCCAGTGGTGTAACTGCTACATCAGCCCAAGCACTACAGTTAATACAACCATTACAAACAAGTATTTTGGCATGGAACAGCTGTTCTAAGCCAGGCTGCCTCCAGACTCCAGCTACTGACTCACCCTTTTCTCTTTTTTCCATGGGCGAAGGCGCCTGGGCTGCGTGATGTGCGGATGCTGCTTTCCGCAGGTATTGTGGCCAGCTGCGAGCATCCTGCAGGGCTGAGCCCCCTCCTTGTGTGCAAATGCAGCGGGGCTGGGTACCAGGACGTGTGGCACACTCGCCTTCCTGGCACGTGTGTCTTGGCACCTGGATGAGCCTTGGAGGCAATAGTAAGGAAGGGGAAAAATAGGGAATGCCAAGGTCTGGGGTTAATGCAGTGAATGGCGAGGTCTTGTATGGAGACTGCTTGTTTTATAGACTGGTTTTCCTCCCGAGTTTCCTCTGGGATGCTGGAGCCTTCGGTCCCATAATAGCGTTTGGACAATGAATGCTTGGATGGAGGAAGCAGGTGTTAAAGAACGGGGGAAGTGACTTTTTTTGGGGGAGGGAAGGGGAGACGGGATATCAAGATGCGTTGGGTATACAGGGCGATTTCTCTTGATGCTTGAGTGCATAAAGCGTTGAACCCACGGCTAAGATCACAGCAGAACTGGGGCTTGCCCTTTTCTCGGTTCACATCACTCGGTGAGTCAGCTGAGGAGTGAGGCTTATGCCGCCGCGTACCTAAGGTCTTACGTGACAAATTCTGTTGGGTTTGTTCTGTGCTCTCGTAAATCTTGCGGTGTAGCAACAAGGCTGCCTCGCTGATGGCACTGGACGTCTTAAACTCTGCACTTTGAGCTTGAGGAGTGCTGTGTTTTAAACAAACCGGGGATGAATGAGTTTGTGTGACCTAGATTAAAACAGTTCCTGCAGTCTGAGCTGAAGCTCTTTAAGTCAGTGCAGATATTGATCCTGGAGATGAAAGTAAAATATGCTGGTTCACATGCTACGTAGCAGATGTTTTTGCATCCGTAGCTGAAAGACTTCCCACACTGGGAGTAACGACAGCGCTTTGCATGTCTCCATGGGGTTTGCAGCCCGGGCAGGAGCTTCCCTTGACAAGGGAGTCAGATTTTCCATCGCCGAGTGGTTTGCGGCTGCTCCACCCATTTTACGATGAGTGATCATCGTCTGCGAGCGCGGCGTTACACGAGGTGGTGAGCAAACCTTTAGTTGCATTAAATGTAAATGTTTACACTTTCTCTTCTCCTAGCAGCTGCAAAGAGGGGAGCTTGTCTTAACCGAGGGCTGGCTAGAGAAATGAAGACTTCAACCCCCTTTCCCTGCGCTGCTGTGAAGGGAAGGCTTGTTTAACAAGCAATCATTTCACAAGGTCCAGGTGACTCTTCACGCTTTTGTGTGATGCAAGGCGAAATGTTGCTGCAGATGTTGGGTAGCTGTGGGTTTTCCTGTATTGAGCGGCGCAGTCACCACCAGGAACATAAATCATGCCTCGTCTGCAGGGCTGCTGGGGGTGTTCGCTGGGGATTTTGGCTCAAGAACTGACCTGTGCCCGGCTGCTTGTGCAATGTGGGCTGAGCTCAGAGCCGCTTCTCCGCGCTGGCCATGGCCACTGATGAATTTCTGAATGAGTCTTCTGGTCGTCATCACCTGAAGGAGGGTGCGTGCAGCACAGAGGGTGAGGGTTTGAGGGCTTTTGAGGAGGTTGCCAGTGCCTGTTTGGGTGCTTGAGTGGGGGTCTTGCTCATCGTCTCCAGAAAATGCTGGGGGGAGCAGGGCGATGGGACGATACAACTCAGCAGGCGTTTCTCAGCTAAGGCAGAGCCTTGGTCCTGATTGTACTGAGCCCTGTTTTAAGCTAGAAAAAGAACCAGCTCATTGCTTAAAGAGCTTGCAAGCTATGACTGCAGATAATAAATATGTTTGCATGGACGTTAAGAGGATTAATTGTTTGTGGAGCGCGTTGGATGCAGGAAAATCCAAGTAGCGCTGGAGAGGTAACCAGTTGCCTGTCATGGACTTGTCATTAGTTTGTTTCTCCCTCCTCCATTCGGATTACAAGCGACGTTTGCCCATCTGTGAAATTCATGTCTAAGTCCCACATCTTCCTGTATTCTGGGTATTTTACTTTTTACTCTTACAGCTTCCTCATGGGCAGTAGCTTGAAGGTGGTATCAGATGCAGTATCTGCTGAAGAGGTGTGCCGCAAAACGCGGTGTGCTTCCTTCTGCAGCTGGAATTAGCTCTGTTTAAACTACGGGGGAAAAGAGTGCTTAAGACCTCCCTGGTTTTGGCTTTATCAGATTAACTAGGATTTTGGCAGGACTTTGTGCTGCTTTTTCTTAGCCAATCGATTTGCATGTGAGTATTCAGTAACTTTCTTGTGTTATAATCTCAAAGTTCAGAAGTCGTCAGGCTGCCTGAGAATAATCAGAGATCCTGTCCCAGCAGCGGGCATACAAAATGCTGGTGCTTCAGAGCACTGATAGCAGGCTCTGAAGTGAAACCTCAGAGCTACCTGAAGAGCATGGGGGGCTTATGGCAAAGAAAATGCTTGAAAATGTGTATATCTTCCTGAAACTGCAAAACGTGTGCTTTCCCAGCCTTTCTTTGCTAAGCTGCTTGCGTGACCCATTCCCTCTGTTGTGTGCTTTGAGATGGTAGATAAATGGCAATCACCCAGTTATTGTACACTGCGTTATACAAACCGAGTGAGTGTTTGAAGTGTCTGAAAATGATAAAGGGCATTCAGTGAGTGTAAATTTAGAAAGTCTTTTATGCTCTGCTTGGAAGATAGATATTTTTTTTCCTCCCTCTAGAAATTAATTTGTGATCTTTGCCAACTTTTACTAAAAAATCCTGTCTCATCGCTGCTTCTGATACTAATAAAGAAATACCAATACCGTTTGCTTAAATACCTGTGTGTATTTATGCCTGGGGCTTATGATATTCCAGTGCCGAGAGAAAACTTGGGCCGTTTGGAGGAAGCGTGCTTCAACTCTTGTTAAGTTTTGTCTTCAGGAATGCTGCATCACTTGATGTTTGCTTTGAGGGAGCTAAACTGTTTTCTTTGTAAGGATTTTTTTTTTTTTGGCTGTCTTAGCTAATGCTGGACCAGAGCCACTGGATAACGTGAGAATGAAGGATGGGGTTTGCTTCAGTCCTTGATGGAAGCCGAAATGAAGAGCAGGGAGCTGTTGCAGCGTGGTTGTGATGCTCAGCAGAGCAACGTTTTGCTCTCCTGTATGTAATGCTTCCCTGTGCCCTGGGATGCTGTTACACAGGTGTCTAGCAGCAACAGAGATTTTGGGAATATGCCGGAGCTGGAAAATGCATGGATGGGCTATGGATGTGCCCCTTCAAGCTAGAGGGAGTTGCAGAGTGGCAGTGGCATGGAGCACACTGGGAACTAATTGCCACCTCTGCTTCAGCATCAGCAAGCCGTTCCTCGTTCAGGAGCAGATTTCTGGATGTGTTCAGGGCTCTGTGAAGCACGAGTGGCTGGTTTTGCTAACTACTCCTTGCAGCAAGGCTGCGATTCACTGCTGGGTGCAGGAGGCTCGCCCCTGGTGCGTGCCTTGTCGGGTGCTGGGGGTAGTTGCTTGCCTGGTGGTTGGTGCCGGTGCTTGACAAGGAGCCCAAGAAGGATCAGGCCAGATGCTGATTTTGTTTCCCCCTTCAAACTTTCTGTGTCAACTCTCCCATCTCTGTTATCCAGAGAATAAACCTGATATGGCCAGCCCGGAGAAGTTTTGATGCATCCAGCAGCCAAGAAATCAAATAAGTCCTAGTCTATTCTTAATTTCTTGTGTTTCCTGTGGTTTCATTGTTTGTGTTACCAGCCCTAATATTTACATACTTTTGAATGAGCTTTTCTTTTTTTGGAAGATACTGCTTTGTTCATATGCCTTGCAGAACAGGTTCTTCCATGCTTTTTTTTTTTTTCTAATAACCAAACAACTTCGTTTCTCAAAGGAGTAGGAGGGGAAAAAAAGGGAAGATTACAGGAAACACCGAAGGGAAATATCTAAGAATAGAATTGTTTTTTGCTGATGATATGCTAAGACTCATTCTAAACTTGCATCTACCCTTGCAAATGTCCTTGGGCTCTTTGAGAGCTTTGTAAAACTTCTTGCATATCAAATTACCTGGTCGGGGGTGCTTTCTGTGAACAGCACATGCATTTACAGTTTGCATTTTAAATGCAAAGGTACTTCTATGAAAATGATTGTAAGAACAAAGCTGTCCTTCCCAATAAAACCCCAAAGTGCTAGTCAGCGGGCTCTGCGGTGTTAACATTTAAAAGCAGTGCTGGTATATGTCCTGCTGTATGGCTCTGGGAGCTCGGGTGTTTTTCAGTGAGGCAGGGGAATTTTACAGTTAAGCTGCTTGCCTTCCTTCAGGGTGCAGGGCAGTGACATCCTCTGGCCGTGTTTTCCATGGATGCTTGGTTTCCTCTAATCATCCTTTAGGAAATCTTATTTTATTTACTTATTTTGAAACTCATTCATTATTTTTTTTAAATATCGTAGTCCCCAAAGAAGTTGTGATCAACCTCTATTTGCAGGTCTCATTCTTCCCTTTTGATTATTGTGCTGCTCTCCCAGTGCATGCCTTCTGAAAAGAAATAAGGCAGAATTTGTGGACTTCTTTTCCCTTAGATTTCCCCGCCGTGGAGTAAAACCTCTTTGCACATTGATGAATAGTGGCTGGGAAGCCTGTCTAGCTCTGCAATGGGATCCATAAATAGCATTAGTGTCTGGTTTGCTTCGGCGAGGGGAGCGTGCCGTGGTGGCAGGAGGGCAGCCCCGCTCCCTGCAGGAGAGGTTCCCTGTCTGGGCAGTGTTCGCCAGCACGACGCTTTAAAAGAAACATGATACTGAGTGTGCAGCTTAAAAATTTCAAGCGCAGAACCCCTTAAAAGCTTGTGGAAATACTGATTTAATAGAAATGGGCTCTGTTGACTCTTTTTTTTTGCTCTCTCCTCTGCTGTGGGTTCGGAAAGGATGCAGCGGATAATAAAGCTGTTGTGAAAAAATGTTTTTTCCTCATCGCCCTTTCTCTCCCGATCTCTTGCTGTTGGGGCCACCTCGGGACAGGCTGAGAACGTCGTCAAAACGTGCTCTGTGCATAAAGCTGCAGTGTTTTCGGGTGGACAGGGCAGCGCGTGGCAGAGCTGTTCCAGCTGCCAGGCTGGATCTGGCAGCCAATTCGCAGACCTGCTGGGTCTCAGGATTGAGGGTTGGATGAATGCCGCCGAAGTGCACCCTCCCAACAGTCTCTAAGGTGTTTTTTTCTTTTTTCTATTTTTTTTTTTTTTTTTTAGTCAAGAGTGTGCCAGGTTTGGTCTCAGGAACATTTGGTTTGCAGCACACTTACTCTGGAGGAAAAACTGGGCAAGAAATCAGTTTGTTGTGGAAGCCAGAAGGAGAAGGTGACACGAGCCACGTTCAGGCTGCTCTGCAAAGCGCCTGGTGGCTCGCAGGGCAAAATGACACAAGGCAAAGCTGACGAATGGGAATAAAACCGGCTTTTGGCTTTCCCCCTCGGCGAAGGCTGTGGTGAAACGCTCCCCTGCTGCTCCGCGTTTCCCTTTTTCAACTGCTCGTGGCATGGTTATTGCTAGATGTTGAGAAATGTAAATAACACCAAGGTAGTGAACCCGGCATTCCCGGCTCCTTGGCAGCATCCTTGACTGGAAACATCTGCCTGCGAGCCCTCCGCCTCGCGCTTCGCTCACGCAGCTGCACGCCTGGAGCCTGGGTCTGTGCAGAGCCCTACGTGCTGTCGAGTCCTAGCAGCTCTCCTTCGCCTTTGCCTGTGTAAACCAGACAAAATGGAGGAAAACCTAGAGGTCAAAGCAAGCGATTAATGTGATTTTTTTCCCTTCTTTGTCAGATAAAGTCGATAAAAGAGAGGTGGTGGTGTGGAGCCGGTCTGAAGCGAGGTGGGAACGCAGAGGGGGAGCAAGGGACCTGTCCTGGGGACCCCCGAGAGCAGATCTGCTGCTCCGGGCAGGATCTGGCCCTGCTCCCAACCCCTGCTTCCCCGCTCGAGTTTCACGCTCAAATCACAACCCCTCACGTGGCCCCGATGCGGCAAATGTGGAAATAAATGCAGTCTGGCTCTCCTAGTCCTATTATCTGAACGGGCTTCGCTTGAAAGGACGCCTTCATCTACAGGCTTGTAGCCCGGTGGTGACTGAACTGCTCGTGCATGAAACCGTGTCCTGAACGGGGCTGGGGGAGAGAAGGAAATTACATGAAACCATAGCAGCCAGCACAGAGAGGAGGGTAGGAAACCACCCTGTCAATGCTCTTGGTGCTTTTTCTCCAGTTCGAGTGGGAGATCTCAGTTGGTTTTTACTAAGTGGGCATTAAAAAAAAAGTCCAAGAAGTGATGCAAATAATGCAGGAAACACGTAACGAATGTTTTGCGATTAGGAGAGATAGTAACCTGGTGCTCAGAGCCTCGGGTCCGCTGCAGGATGTCAGTGCTGCTGGTGCCGAAATGGGTGAGTTTTGTGTGGCGGTAGCGTTGGCAACTTTGCCTCTAATGCAGACTTTGTGCTGTGCGTGCTGCAGGCTTCCTGTAAACTGTAGGCAGCGCTTTCAAAGCTTGTTAGGATTTTATAAAAGGTCAAAAATCTTTCTATTGCATCGCTTCTGTTTAAAGCAGGACTGCACGGCTAGATTTTCTTGGGCTTGGGGCATAGTAGTTAAATTAAAACAACTGGGTGTGATGCATTTATGAAAATGTTTTTGCATGTTTTTTAAAACTTCTTTTTTTTTTTTGTTTTCTGTCAATATGTGAAATACTATTCCTCTAAGGGAGTCCTTAACTGTGCTAGCCAGAGAGTAAGTCTACATGCAATATATCCAGTTCTGAGAAAAAAAAAAAAAAAAGGGGGTTATTCATAACATAAATTACATGCCCAGAATTAACTAGGATTAAAATTACAGTGAAGACAGGCTAATAAGGGCTGTACTCTGCCTAGGAATTTGACTTAAAGCCTACGTTGGAGCCTGAAGTTGAATTTGAGCTGCCAATTCAGCAGAAGTGTAAAACGCCTCCCTGTATCAATTGGAGTGAGCTAATCCAGAGTTTGAAGTGAATTAGTTTTTCTTCTTTTCATTGGACAGATTTACAAAGAATTATTCTGACTTTTGTTTTCCCCTCTGAGTCATTCCAAAGCTAACACAGTCATTGCATAACGCAGGGGGGTTGCTGCTGCTGTCTCTCTAGTGTCTCTTCAGGATTTCCAGCACTGTAAGTAATCGCTCAAGGCAAAGGTACACTAATATCATTTGATGAGCAGGAAGTCTACAAATAGCTGTGGTGTTGTGCCATAATTACATTTGCAGTGATGCAGGTGCTTGGTCTTAGCTTAGTCAGGACGACCAGTGCTTCAGATAGCCAGCTCTGTACGAATGCGCGAGTGAGGAGGTGGGGGGTATTTGGAGCACAGTGCGGGAGCAGAACTGAACACAAGAGTTTAAGAAGAAAAAAAAAAACAAACAACAAAATACCCCAAACTACCCTCCCCAAAACCAAACCACCAACAAAAAGATTTCAGGAAGTGTTTTGCTGGTGGCACTGCTCCTGGCTTGGCTTTGCAATACCAAAACCAAACCACCTGGACGCCCATTTCTTCTGAAACGGCAAGATGCCTTCCTCGAGACTTTTTGGGGCCAATTCTGGTGGTATTAGTTTGACGTGCTGCTGGTTTTGCTCAGGTGAGTCTCCTGCTGCTGTCCCCAGGCTGGGTGTTATTTGTTGAGGTGCTGTTTTCAGCTTGTGCTTCTCCCCCCTCAGACTTGCCCTTCGCTCACGAGCTGCAGGAGCCCTTCTCCTGATGGTCCTGGAGGAGCACAGGAGCGGTGCGTTCGTCCTCGAGAGGCTGGTTAGGTGACACCCACCTCTCCTCCAGACAGACAGAGTGTGAAAGCACTTCATTAATACTTAACTGGAGTACTTAGCGAAAGGGCTGGAGGGAAGGAAATACTGCCACTTAAATAATGCCGTGAGAAAGGTGGGAGGCTGGCTCGTCCTGCCTGCTCTGGCCACAGCAGGATGACACCCTGCCTTTTGTAGCTTTGTGACCTTGTGTCACTGGCCCATGAGTTTATTTGGGATCAGACCGATGCAGGAGAGGGGATGATAAGCATATGGGACTGTTTCTGTAGGTGATGTTCCTTGCTGAAGTTGTCTTGGAGTGGTTATTTTGAGAGGAAATCTTGGCTCGCGTTCATTGAGCTGAGCTATCGAGAGCAGCCTGTGATGCGGAAGAAAAAGGAATGGAAGAAGGGAAGCAGGTTGGGGAAGGCCATGTGGATGAGATAAGTGGAGCACCACTCGCCCTCTCTCTTGAAGTCCCCAGCTTTTCCTCTCTCTAGAAATGGTCGGTATTGCAAGGGGGCTTGGAGGCTTGGAAAACTTGGTTTGTGTGCAGGGAGCTCACGGACAGAGAGTTGCAGAGCTGTGCCTGAGCTTGCTGTGGAAGTTTATCGCTGGGAGATGAACTGATGTCTTCAGCTGCATTGGCCCCAGAGCTCCGGGGACATAACAGAATGGTTGAGAAAGGGAAAAGTTGAAATTCCCCAAGTGTCTGGTCCATCCCGTGGGGCAGTGTGCGCTTACTTCTGCAATTATGAATGGCTCTCCCCAAGAGACACCGCGATAACTTCACTGCTGCCCTCCTGTTATAAATACAGCTTCTTCTGTGCTGTTGTTCAAAGGCTCCTTTGGAAGCCTGATTTAATCGTGGAGCTGAGTGAATAATTCAAAAACTTTTTTATCAAGCACTTGTTTAAATTCTTAAATGAGCTCACCATAACCTTTTTATGCACCCCTCCTGCATGTGTCATACAAGTATTAGAATAATTGAGTTTTACTAGCGCAAATGTTTCTGTGAAGCGAATTTTTAGAGCTTGATGTATGACTGTTTATGGAAAGGGGGAATGTTAAAATCTCGCACACCAGTGTCTTTGCCAGAAACTCTCGCTCGCTTACTTAGGAGAAGGGGAGGGGGCGCGGGACCCTCGGCTTCGTTCGAGCAATCTCATTTGTCAGATTGACTGGTATGCAGCTTAAAAACCGAGCACGTGTTTAAGGGAACTTCAGCTGTATCTATTTTCCAGGCCTTTCTACAAACAGTAGCAGTACTTTTTAAAATATTTGCTTTTTTTCTGATAAGTACTATTTCTGACTTTTTTTTTTTTTTTTTTTCCCCTCGTCTCCCCTCCTTACATGAGAGGAAGCAGCATGTTCCTGATGCATCTGCTTAGCATCACGGAGTAGCTTGGTGCTGGGATGCCGAGCAGAGAAAGTCCCCTGTTGTTTTTCGGGTCAGGTCTGCTCCTGGCGTGCAGACCCGGATCAGACTTGGGGGAAGCCTTGCTGAGGGTCCTTCGGGTGTGTTTAGTGGGGCTGCTCACCTGTGCTGGTGTTTGGTGCTGGTACAGCTCCCTGATGTTAGCTCACTGCCCAGCACTGACTGCCACTGCAGCACCTTTATTTGCCTTTCAGCCAGGATGTCTGGTGAACCAGCTTCATTCATCTTCCGCTTCCGAAGCGAAGTGGAAGACTTAGGAATTAAAAACCAGCTCGAGGAGGGGCTGAGGATTAGGTAAGCAGCCAGGAGATGCTGTATTCTCTGTGGAGAATAGTTGGTAATTGGTTACAGGAGTTTAGCAGAGGCTGTTTATTCTGTGTGCACACAAACCTTCTGTGCATGCCTTGGCGGCCCTCTCACCCTCCTGGCAGCAGCGAGCGAGTGCTGCAGCTCCTCTCAGCAGGCGAGAGGGACAGTCCTTACTTCCAGAGCATCCAAAGTTTGGGAAGCCTCAGCTGAATCTGCTGGGCTTGCTTTCTGATTTTGGGGTTTCTTTGACTTGTCTCTCAGCTTTGCTTCCAGACCCCTTTAGTAGACTGAACGTGCACTGGCAAATGCAGGTGGTTGTGCTGAGCACAGCTGCTGGTGTCTGTGTTCACAACATATCAAGAGCATTGGAATTGCAAGCTTGTGTGGTGGAGCAGATCCTTGGAGCGACAAAGAAGCTGCTGTTGAAATCTTCTGCTTCCTTCAGCCACAGCTATTCCAAGTATAACTGTTAACGGCACAGAGGCTAGAAATTAGACAGCCGTGCAACCGTATCCAGGCCTGTAAAGGAGGAAAAAACCCATAGGTTGGTCTCTAGAAGTAGGAGCGTTTGTTTGGGTTCTCCAGAAAAACCCCAAAGCACATGACAATAACCAATCTTGGATTTGCAGAATACCAGCAGGTCACACATCAGAGCCCAGTCGAGCTGTTCGTCTTTGGGTTTCCTGAAACTGTCACATGCAAGAAGTCATATTTTACCCGAAGGAAGATTAGCTGCGTCCAGATAAGTAACAGTGGGCATTGGCCTTATTGTGACTTTTTTTTCTGTTGTGACCAAGGAGCCATCTAGTCTGCGCCTTTTCATTTCCTTGTAATGCGATGAGTATCAGTGGTTCATCAGCTCCAAATTGCTGGTGAGTTGGACTCCTTGGACTTGAAAACTAATGGGAAGGTTTGGGTGCACTTTCTTCTCTTGCTTTTAATTAAATATTGGTGCAACAAGGGTTGTTTTGTGACAGGAAAGGCCCAACAATCTTACAAAACGTGCAGAACGAGCAGGCTGTGTCTTGTCATCTTATTACGACATTCCCACCATAGGCAACACCCTTTGTGTTTTGATAAACTCGCCCTTATTAATGGTGTTAAACTGCAAATTAAGTAGTAAGAACAATTGCTTTTGTGCACTGTGTATTTCTAACAGCGTATTAGCTCCTCGGACGTTGCGATGCAGAGGGTGTCTGCAGATGGGTAAGCGGCATCACTCCCACTTGCTGTGAGGGGGATCTGAGATTTGGCAGCTTTTTGTGAAATCCCCGCTAAATCTGAGTGTTTGGCAACTGAAGTTGGTGATTGCAGCAGGCAGTATCTGTGCCTTGGCCCGGCACGAGGAGGGTGAGCCCCAGCTGAGGTCTGACAAGCAGCCCGCTGGTGGCTGGGCTGGAAGCCACTGTCGTCGCCTGGCTCCTCAGTCCTTGCTCTGTCAGAGAAATTACCTGAGCACAGAGCAGGCTCCAGGGGCTGTATGTTTTGTGCTGAAGTCATGTAGGAGGTTAATAATAGCTGCAAGGAGAAAACGGATCAAGACGAGCTCCAGGTTTTGTTATGGCTCTTTTTTTTGCTTGTGGTGGGTGTTTGCTGGAAGGGGATGGGAGCGAGGAGTGCTGGTGGACGTGGTCTTTGCTGGGACCAGGAGAGATGTCCGAAGGAGACCACAGCATTTTGAGCCCACTATTGTCGTGCCGTTTGCTTTGGCGTGCAAGAGGAGATTTGGCAGCCTTGTCCCTTTTTACGTACATGCCTACCTTACCCTCCCCGTGGGGACCTGTGGACCATCTCTGCTGGGTTTCTGCGTCATGCCAGCTACGCTTATTCCTTCTTGCTGCCTTTTGGAGGTTTGTACACCCTCCCTGTCCGATTCAAATCGGTGCCTGTTTTAAAAACGAGCAAACAAAAGACATCACCTTGTGTTTCACATCTTCCTGCCCATATAGAAGTGTAATAAAACATTTCATTATTTTTGCTTGCGTTAATTTCATTTAACACATTGTCTGGGGGAAAATGGTTAACGACGTCCGTTTGGAATGAATGGAGTAATGAAGGATAGCAGAGCTGGTTTCTTCTGAAGCTGCATGCTATTTTCTGCTGTGGGTGTTTTGATTCTTGTTTATTTTGCAAGCTATTTTGGAGAAGAATAGTCTGGGAGAGGGGAAGGAAGAGGCAGGCTTTGCCCCTGCAACCATCATTGTTAGCCCTGACTTTTGGTTGAGGTTTGCTTCTTTGGCTTGACCTTTCAAAACTTAAGAAATGTGTTTTTTGTTTGCTTTTCCATCTTTTTACGTTTTAAAACAATTGTGACTGTACCGGATTGTTTGAACATTAATAGGGAGAATGTTTTTCAGCATCTTGATAGAGTTTCCAGGCAGCTTTTCATCAGCCAAGTACTATACCAGGCTCTCAGTGGTGGGGTTTGTTTGGTTAGCTCTGAGAATCTGCAAAGCAACTGTTTAAAATTGCTGACACATGTTAAGTAATGTGGAAATCACCATCCTGCTCCGCTGAAGTCTGAGCGCTCATGTCTGCAATGAGAACAGGACCTGACCCTGAAAATTGCACATGAACTGTCTTAATCTGGAGAGCATTTCCTAGACAGTGTCTTCCCTCCAACTCTGGCTAGTTTATCCTATCGGTCTTGGGAATTGTTTGAATTTAATTTATTTTTTTTTTATTTGCTCAATCTGTTAAAAATATCCTGTTCTCCCTTGTCCACGTATTTTTTTTTTTTGATTTATTCATCTACGTGCATGCTTGGTGATGCTAACTTTAAACAAAACAAAATCCTGATCCTGTAGTTGAATATCAGGAGAGGTAATACCTAACCCTAACAGCAATGCTCTTGGTATAATGCTTATTAATAAGAAATCCATAGTCTTCCATCTCCCTCCTGCAAACCTCTACTTTTCTTGCTTTGGAGCAGCTGTGATCAGCCCGCACAGCTTCCCTTCCTCCTCTCCTGAATAAATCCAACTACCTTATCTTCTGCATCGGAAAGTCTTCCCTGACTTTAACAGCCTCTCTAGGAGCACATATAAAAGGGGCTTTCACTAGCTAACAGGAAGCGAAATGAATAGAGGAACTCTTGATAATGGCCTGTCTGTCTGAGCGCGGGATCAGCCCGACGAAATTGTACCAGATTGGTGAATGATGGTGCTTCAGCCGGGGCCAGAATTATAAGTTTTTAATCTTGGAACAAGCAAAGACTTCTTCGTCTTAAATAGTCATCAACTCCCTCTTTGATTTGGAGGCCTGTAGTCATCCATATTCAGCTAGGCTTTTTTTTTTGCTTTGTTTTTTAAGTCTGAGTTCATGAGTCTGAAGAAGCCTTGAGTGGATTTTTGTGCAGCAGTGAGTGCGGGGGGACCTGGTAGTGCCCACATGCTCCCACTGCCCTCCGCTTCCGAGCCTTTTAATTTTTATGCCCAGGGTAAATTCTTGAGCATCGCAGCTTTCTTCACATTGGTCTGTGCCGTGCTGCCCTCAGGCTTTTGCAATTAAGCCCCGGCATTGTTTGGATATTTTTAATGAGCCATACTTTTGGTTCCTGCCACCTTCAGCCCTATGAGGGTGGGGGATGCCTCCCGGCTTCCCACCCCACAGCCTGGGCATCCAGCAACACGCAACAAACAGAGGAACAAATGACCAAAAATCTAAATGGGGCAGCTTGGCTAATTGCCTTATCCCCAGCTCGTCTGCCAGATAACACCAGTTTTAACACAATCCAACATGACTGACATTTGAGGAGCTGCGTTGGTATAATACTGGCAGCACCTGTGGAAAATCTGTCGTGTTGTTTCTGATATGTTTGCTGCCTGATTAGCACCTTTTGCTTACAAATTACTGTCTGAAATGCAGCGTGATGTAGTGAATGTACTCCTTTTTCCTTTATATCTCTGACTTCATGTCCCAAGGAAAAAAAGTAAATGAGAGCTTTAGCCTGCTTACTAAAATTTTGCACTTTTCTCTGTTGTTTCAGACCCGTTTTCTTGGATTTTAGTACTGGAAGACTCTCAAATGACAACTTTGCTTAGGTAAGTGAAGCAAGACTTTTTTTTTTTTGTGGGCCTTTTTTAGAATCACTTCCCCTATCTAACTACTTCTGCATGTTGTGTTGTAATTGTAAGCTGCCAGCCAGCTGCACTGCATGTGCTGTGGTTAGGGCTAGAAAGATGTAGTAAACAAAAGTAGGGTAATGCCTGTAGTATGACATAAGGACCTCATTTATTAATTTAATCAAATGAAGTGGACATGGTGCAGAATAATGAAATACAGCTTTCATCTGCATATTACTGCATCATCTTATCTATTTATAAAAGTTTGTGTTTTAAGAGTTTCCCTCTTTTTTTGGAAGCCAACTTGTTTTACTGGTATTTCTTAACGTCATTTTCTTAGGAAACTGAAGTCTTAGTATTTCCAGATCTGCAGTCACCTCTCCTCCATCCCTTTCAGTTCCCTCGATAGTTCTAGGCAGCAGTTTTTGATGGTGAGGACAAATCACAGAAATCTTAAGATGTGTTTTCCTGAATACCCTTGGAAATCTTGCTCCTGTGCTGTTAAATAGCCCAGCAGTGGTCTGCATGACGCGTGGAAGGGCCAACAGTGTGCTGCTGTGCCAAAATGCACTGTTTTTTCCTTCCTTTGTGATGGAGAGAGGATTTGGTTGCTCCCTGACGCAAGGCAACAAGTTCACTTACAGATACACAGCTTCTTTGGTGTCCTAGCTGGAGTTGCTTGTTGGAGGCCAAATGGTGACAGCAGCACTGAGATGGGAGTAGAGCATCCTAGCATCTGTGCTAACTAATACAGAAGGGTCTGTGAAAAAGTTTTCCTTTCTCAATGTTCTGTGCCGCCGGGTCCCTGGCTGTACCCACCCTCTCTCCCTTTTGATCTGCGTCCAGTGGCTGCTCAGCCCGTAAGCTGCTGGCCTTGGCCCCTCGAGATCATGGACCTCAGTGAAGTTAATCCAGTCCTAAATCAGGAGCGTGCTTCAGTCTGCTTCTCCCTGGTGTTTGTTCCTCTACAAAACTTGGTTTAGCAAAAGGGAAAACTCCAGCGAGGCTCTTGGATTCCCCTCTGTTTTCCATTTAGCTAAGTTTCCCGAATGGATCTGTTTGCTGTTCCTGTGCCAGGAACTCGTGGAGCCTCACGTGGCGTGGCTTTTGCCTTCTCCAGAGATGCACAGACCCTGGCTGGTGGCCTCCCAGCTGCGGGGTCTGCACTAAGGTGGGCCCTGCAGTCCTGCTGGGTGCTCTGCCAGGCGGCTGATGAGCTGCAGGCAGGAATGGGCTGTACGACCTGGCTGCTGCTGGCCATGCCAGCATCCTGCACGTTTCTCCAGTTCTCAGAAAATACCTCGGCAGAGCTGTGCACGTCTGAAATAGCTTGTCTCCTCATGTGCTCTTTGCACCTTGGATTTGATCTTGCAGGAAGGTGAAGGGTGAGGTGAAACTCTTTCAAAAGCCCACCAGCAGGAAGGGTGGGCTCTTACTTCAGAGCCGTGTTCTGTGCTCAGGACTGGCCCCGCTCCTCTGCGTGCAGGAGCAGCAGCTCCTGACCTTCATGCCACGGCCCTGCTGCTCACATTGCTGTCAGAATAAGGAGGGTGCAGCAAGCCCGGTGTTCCTTCTGTGTGGGGAAGGCGTCCGTGCAGGAAAACTCCTGGTTTCTGACTTATTTCATCAGCACCACTGCTTGCTTGGGGCCGGGAGGGTGTGCATGGGGATCTAGCAACACCTCACTCCTAGGACATGGACACATGTGCCCGTTGCAGCCTGTTTGTGGTTCCTTTGTGTCTCCTCCACCTGCCTGTGGCTTCTACCAGGCAGCCTGGGGGTGACCCAGCTGCAGCCTGGGGCTGTGTTGATGCCGCAGCCCTGAGGAGCAGGCTGCGCCAAGCAGGCAGGCGTTTGGGCAGCGGTTCTGAAGCCAGCTGAGGAGCAGAGCCTTTTAACTTTGTATATTAGACACATCTATGAATATATGCAGAGCTGGCTAATAAATAACCTGGGGAATGGTAGTTAAGAGGAAAGGACATAATTAATTCTGTCGTGTACTCTGCTTTAAAGTCGGGTCCAGAGCAGTAATGTTTTATGCCAGAAAGGTAAACACTGTCATTATTCAGCAACGAAATGTGCATGATGCTGACACTGTTTTCCTCCTTTTGATTTAATAATTTTTTCTTGTAGCAGTTTTAATATCTCAGATGGTCTTTGTTTGGTGCAGTGGAAGCCTGGTGAAGCCCTACGCTTTCCGAAGGATCATCACTCCTTTATTTTAATTGAGTTTTGCACGAGTGCTGCAGTGCTGACACGGGTTGGGTGCTGTTTGAGAAGGCTCTTACTGTGTGTGCTGTGGTCGGGGTGCTCGGCTGTGATTCCTGCAGTGCAGCTCGGAGGGAGGGTGTTTCGGTTTCATCAGGTGATCCCTTTTCAGCTCCCTGTCCTGCTGTGTTGACCTAGGTCAAATGCATGTGCTGTTCAGAAGAAAAAATCTTTGTGGAGATGCTATTAAAAAGTTGACGTTTCTGTTAATTTGTACTTTTTGTTTTCTTCTTTTATACCAAAGCACAGAGGAAAAAGTCTGACTTAGAGCAAATGTAACTTTGCGTCTGCTTCAAGTTCAACATTTGTTGTTGTTTATTTAGAGGGGGGAGAGAGGAACGGGTGAATCCTCAATTTTTGTCTTAAAGCATGTAAAGTTGCTATCAGAATGACACCTTTGCTAACAAGTGTAGCTGTCATGGTAAGAAGTTATTTAAAATCACATGATTAACTTTTTGCCTTACAATCATAACTGATAATAGGAAAAAATGATAAACTTCACTTTGAAGTGCCCACCCTTACTATTACGCATAAACCCACCGCACTTCTGATCTTAGCAGATCTCTGGATGTATAAACACACACAGCTGAGCAAGGAATTGATACCCCTGTTCCTGTTTTGTCCATGCTGTAGACGAGCCAGCCTGAATATCCGAAAATCATTTGAGTTTGCCTGAGTGAAGATGTGTATCCGGAGTGTGGTGGTGCTGTGCAACCCCTCAGTGCCTCTTCTGGGGAGTTTTCTTGGCAGTTTTCCAGCTCTGGCTCTCCCAGCAGCAGTCATGGTTAAAATGCACTCATGGAGACACCAGTGCAATCTCTGATGTAGGTCACAGCCACCTCCTGTATAAGTGGAGGAGGGATGCCTGTTACTCTTAGAGGTTTTCTTTGGAAGACCAGCATCTCCTCAGTGTACCCTTGTCTCTCTCTGTCTCCCCACCAAATTATACCACGAAAAACTCTTTCTTCTTCCACTGTTTGCAGCACTGTCAGTTCAAAAGTGGCTGGTAAAAAAGCAACGTGGTAAATTATATTTCTGTGCTTCTTCAGGGTTCTTCTGACTCCAGAAAGCTTGCAAAACTCTGAGGAATGCGGAGAGGAAGGGAGTCCTTCCTTGGTACAGAGCCAAAAGAAGTTGCATGTTGTCGGCTTGCACAAGCTCTCTTTCTTCGAAGTATGAAACATCTTTTTTGGGGGGGACGGATCTGATAGAAAATTGTTTGCCCTTGGTGGGTGGCATGAAACACATTGACTAGAGGGGCTATTGTGTGGTTAATGTGCTGTTTATTTTGCATCCAGTGGTCTTTTTATTTTGCTGAGGCAGATGGAGGGTTTCCCAGCCCCACAAGCACAACCATGGGAGAGATTAGTTGGTTTTAGGTTTCACCACTTGAATTATGAGGTTAGCCTGAGACAGAGATGCATCCCTGGGTATGGAAATGGTCTTGGCCCAGATCTTGTCTAGCGATGTAAAGCCTGAGAAAGGACCAAGAGGTCATCTTGAGCTTCTTAAGGAATGCAATGTATGTTCTTTCTGTGGCATGTGTGGACTGTTGCTTTTCTTTCTTTTTTTATTTCAAAGGGGAAAAAATGGCTATAAGCTAATGTGTTAATTTTTTTTTTAAATGCTTTAATTGTAGCTCACTTTACAGCCACATAAATATTTATATCAATGATATTGAAGCTTCCGTGTTAATTCTAAGAGAAATTTTGCCTCTTCCACAAAGGAAAGAGCATTTCTCAGAGCCTCTGCCTCTTAGCATGTCTCCCCCACTTTACCTGTCTTCCAACTGCCCAGCTGGGCAATGTTCTCAATCTGCAGACACTGGGATTTTTTTTTGCACAGATAGCAATAATTAAGAAACTACTGTGCAGTTCTCCCAGTATTTGTTACAGAAGTGAGCTTTTTCTATTCGTGTCAGTTAAATGATTGCCTTTTTTGACGGTGCATAGAAAACTGAACCTCTGGAACAAGCTAAAATGAACAGAAGCTTGTTTCCTCTTTGCTCACATAGGCACTTATTCACTTCCCCATCTGCTTTGACTTTGAAGATCGCTGAGATTCTTCCTCTGTCTGACCCACTTGGCATAAGCTAGAGCAGATTATCTTTCTTCAATAGCCAAGTTTATAGGGCTCCAGCTTATTCGTAAATAATCCTTGGAGTTTTTGAGTGCTGCCTTTCTCCTCCTTCCCCCTTCAAAAACTGACTTGCTGTCGTTCATCTACAAACTGGGGAAATACTTTTGCACTTTATAGGTAGAGAGGAGAGTTGGCTCTGTCACTAGGCAAGAGGGCGTGTAAAATGTGTGGAGGAAATTTCTCAATGTCTGCATGATTTTAAGTATTTCTTTCATGCAATTTCTGTTCATGGTCCTAGCACAGAGGAGAGCATTGGCTGTAGGGAGAGCTTTGCTCTGCTTGTTTTTGCACAGAGTGCGAGTGTGATCCTGATCCAGAGTACAAAATCAGTATGAGGCAAAATACAGGGCCTGCATACACAGAAATGCCTTTATAGAAACATATACTTAATGTGCTTCAAAAGGACAGAGAGCGCAGGATGTTTTGAAGGCCAACGCTCTGTCTTTGCTCTGTTCTCGAGTGCCTACATCAGTAACTGGTTTGTGCATGAGCGATTATTTTAAGGTAGCATTAAAACTAATTTTCAGCTTTCTTGAACATCCTTTTCTATTGCTCTGTTGGGACTGTTGAGGTAAGCTGTGGTACCTGTGCAACTCGTCCCTTTGTGTCTGGCTGCGTACTGCAAGCGACCTCTCCTCCTGCTCTGGTACGTAAGGATGTGCTGTGCCCTGACAGGTTTTGATGAGTAGCTATCGATGGCAGCACTTATTGATAACAGATACAGTGTTTTATAGAAAAATTATTTTTTTTATCTATCCGCACCTGAAAATTTACTTTACAATGATCTAACATGTAAAAATCCCAACATTTTCCTGCTAGTTTTTGTAGGTCCTACTCATCTGAGTCTGCCAGAAATCAACTTGCATCTAAGCACAGTTACTAAACCTTTGACTTCTACGTGTTTGTAGATGTAGAGGAACAATAAGAGTAGCAGAATAAATATCCTTGTTTTGGACTTTGCTTAATAAGGGAGTGGTAAATACCAAATATATGGAATGACTTGAGGTGGTCATCCTGCTGTCTTTAAACTCTTATTTCAGTGTTTCTCATTGCACCAAGTGAGCTTGATTGCCTGATGTAGTCCTTTGCTTTAGCCCTGAATGAAACAAGGCGTAACTTCACATCTGCTTGCTCGTAGTAGCCTGGTATTAACCAAGAGCGTATGTATTTCTGGGTTCTGGCTAGCTTTCCTCCTTTTTTCCTTCCTTAATTCTCCCACGTTTCTAGCCATTACACCCCTGCCAAAGCGTGGGGTAGTTTTTTTGGTTTTGTTTTGCTTTTTCTCTGCAGGCTTCGGTGTGGATGTGACTTTTTCGGTGGACTCCATAGTTCTGCAAAGCAGCTTCTCTCAATTTGAGTTTGCAAGCCTTGTGACCTGCATGTGGCCCTTCTGGCCCCTGGGTAGCCAGAGACAGCAGCCCTTTGCAGCGAGAGAGGCTGTGCTTTGTGTCCTGCTTTGAACATGTGGGATTCTAAGTATTTCCTATTAGCTGTACCAGTAGTATAAACAAACTGTTTTGTTTAGTATAAGCTTTTTATCCTGATAGGATTGGAAACATCTTATAAGGCAATGAATATAAATTTAAAACTAATATTTGTCATTATTTAAATAAACATAAACAAGGATGGTATACAAAAGCACTGATGTTCCCAGCCTAGGGACCTGAGAGACGGACCTACTTGGATGTAGGCTGTTCACTTTTTGCCCCCTTTATTGAAGTTAAGGTGTTGTCCACCAAGTTCATACCTCTTAAAATTTTTGTCAGTGATGGGATGGATATATATAATGTACACGTATATTGCAGCAGAACTTTGACACCCCAGTTGGCTTTATACAGCTTGAGTCCAAATCAAAACCTTTAAACTAGAAAGGGTAAAGTAGCAGATAGCATGCTGCAAAAAGTCTTGTAGAGGACTAGAGGGTGGGAGTAGTTCCCAGATCCTAACACTGTAGAGAAGTTTCCATGCTAGTCTGTTGTATTTGATTGGTGTACTAGAAAGGAAAACAAGAAGCCCCTTTGTCTTTATAAAGTTTTTCAACTCTGTTTAAGTTCAAAATATCCCATTAGATTCAACAACAAAATGATCAAGCACTTGTCTGGATGCCAGCACTTCCAAGCTCACTGTATTTCTGTGAATCAGTGTTAACTTTATGAAAAATAAAGCTTAGGGCTTGGAAAAGGCAGATGCTGATGAACATGGGGAGGGAGGAGAAAGAGAATGTGGTGTTTTGGGTAATAAGGTGACCTCTGACTTTATTTACCAAGTAGCTAGTGTTTTTCATTATAGAAAATATAAAATTTTACCTCCAAGGAACTTCGGTTTGGCGGGTGGAGGAGTTCATAGTGCTTTCAAGGCCTGACTTCAGTTCATAATTCATGTATCTTCACAGGCTAAGAGCGTTTTGAGCTTTAGCTCATCAGGCTTTTCAAAAAATTACAGCTTTGCAGATGTGAGAGAGGCTGAGGGAAAGCCCTCGCCTCAAAGTGGTGGTAAAATGTAAAACTCATATGGGTATGGCTCTGATCGACATCCATTTCAACGTTCCCATGAAAAGCTTATGAGCTGGCAAGGATTCAAGGACGGAAAAAAATGCTCTGTATACAACATGTTTTATTAATGTTGAAAGAGTACTGTTGCTCTATTTCAGTGTCTGCCACTGCACAGAATAAGCTCAATTTGGCTCTTGTAGACTTTGGCTTTTACCCTGTATTAAACAAGGTGTGACTTCACATGTGCGTTTTCCTAGTAGCCTTGTATTAATCAGGGGTATACATATTTCCAAGTTTTGGCTAGGTTTCCTCCTTTTCCTTCCTTGATTCTCCTGTGTTATGGAGTGAATTCATGATTCTTGGCCCTCAGCTGGTATTGTAAAGTGTACTCAGAGTAAGCCTTGATGTTAAGCATCACATCTCACTTACTTGCAGTGATGACTTTTTGCCTCCTTTTATATGTAAAGGTGAATTTGAAATTAGGCAGCTGAGAAAGTGGAGTAGCTTGTTGAAACTTGGCAAGTCTAGTTGATCTAATACGTGATTTAAATATATAGATAGATATTTCTAAGGGAAATCAGTGTTGTAAAACATGAGCTCTAAGATGAAGTTGCTGAATTTGTGCAACCATAATGGTACGGGTGGCATATAGACAATTCAAGCACAAAATTCCAATTTACAACCATAAAAAGTTGGTGTTAACTTTGGTAAGATGACCTCTGCATCAGGGCTGGCTGGTGAACAAGGCATGGCTGATGGAGACAGCTGAAGTGGGAACGCCTGCAGCGTGCAAGGCATCAGGTCACACACTGAAAAAAGAGCCTGAATTCAAATCCTGAACACTGGCTTCTTTCACTGCCGTGCAGTTTGACTGCAGGATTGTGCCAGGGTTCTTTGGGACTGGGAAAAGACATGTGGATATCTGGCTACTTTAGAGTACCTTTTGCTTCCTGAGTTATCATAGTTAAACATTAAGTGAGATTGCCTCCTTGTACTTCTGATTCGTGGGTACTGCTGCTTCATTAATATTTATGAAGCACTTCGAGCACTTTAAAAGTGCTGTAGGATTACAAAACATTATGGCATTTGCGTGTGCATGCTCTTAAGCGTTGAAGTTTCCAGCTCCTGCTGTGCAGCCGCCTGGCTGAGTCATGCAGGTTCTCCCTGCCCCAGTTCTTCCCTGATCTGCGCACTCCTCCCACTTGACCAAAGCCACCGATTCATTTTTTTTCCTCACCTTCCTTCCTGCCAAGGGCTGGTCAGTCTGTCCTTTGCAAATCAAGCAGTTCTTTTCCCTGCTTTTTCACATCTCCTCCATAGCAGCTCTTTTGAAGCTAATTGTGGTAGTTTCCTCCCCGTGCCCTGTTGACATGTTTCAGCGGTGCCTATGGACATCTTGACCTTCTTGCCCATGAGGTTGGCTGTTGGTTTCTGACAAAAACAAAGCCTTTCCCCCATCAGCTACTCCTTGGATGAGCATCAGCTGCTCTTCTCCCCAGGGTTTGCATGGAGATCCCTGGAGCTGGAGAAGATTTTGAGGCGGCAGCCAGAACTGAGGCCAGAGATGGGTGTGCATGCGGGCACACGCTACAAAACAAGTGTTTTGGTGCTGCCTGTGTGACGGGGACAGAGCGAAAACATGCTTGTCCAGAAGTCTGGTGAAGGTTCACCCTTATGGGTATGAAGGCCTGGCAGACGTAGTGCTCCCCCTGCAGCAGCCATCTTGTAACGGCAGCCGCTGCCAGTGTGAGGAGCTTGCGTTGCCTATCTGACCTGTACATGTTTTGGAACTTATTTATCACCACCAGGCAACTGAAAAATCATGCTGAGCATGGTTTTGTTTTCTGTTTTCATTTAGTTTTATTTTTTGGAAAACTTCCCATTTTTCAGATCGGAGTAGGCTGGACTTCTTAATACGCTTAATATACCATGTCTAACTAGAGATCTGGAAATATCACCTGCGTCACCAAAAACTCAAATCCCCTTTGTTTGTAACCAAACCGAAGCTCGCTGGGTCTGTCTGTGCTACCTGTGGCCCTGGCACCAGTGCTTACGGCTGGTGTCCTCTGGAAGAAAAGCTCATGTAACTCGGTCTGCTTCCCCTTGTGGAGCCGAGGCCTTAATTCAAGCGTGGATAAAGCAAGGAATTTGATCAGGCCTCCTAATGTCGGTCACACTTTGAATGAAGTGAAATGGAGTAGGGATGAGTTACAGAAGACAGACTTTTTCTTGTGAAATTTGAAGTTTTTGGCATGCCACTGAAAATATGAAGGAATTGTCCCTACCTATTTTGCGTGTTCCAGTTCAGCTCCTTGCCTCTACCTTTGTGTTATGAGTGGATAATATGGAAGAATTCTTTTATTTTCTGCAGCGTTGCGTGTGGCACAGCTCAGATTTTTGAAGTCCTGCTAGCAGAGTCCACCAGCTTGTCTTGATTCTGGATATTGCTGGATTAAGACACACAGTGAGTTGCTTTTAATCCTAAATTTGATCTATGTTCAGTCTAGCAAAGCTGAGAACATTTTGCTATGCTGAGACCCCTCTGTGGGGGTTGTATGGGTTTTCTTAAAATAAAACTGAGAGGAAGGGAAAGGAGAATAGATCAGGTGGTTAAGTTACTATTACTGTTTGCTTACTGCAGCAGTAACTTTTATTTTGTGGCTTTTCCCAGGGCTGGGAGAGGAAGGGAAGGAAGGAGGAAGTTAGTTGTACAATTTTTGTTAAACTGGGTTAGCTCCTGTTAAACTGGTGCCTGCCGCAAAGCAAAATTCTGCTTTGTTGCATCCAGCATCCCTAGGCATCTTCGAGACGCAGAAATAGTGCAACTCATGGAGGAGCTGGACTCGACTCACCGTCGTCTTTGTGGGACAAGAGCAAGCTGAATGCAGCAGGGCCTGGAGAGTTTGCATGCTCTGCTGATTTTTGGTATTCTTCAAATCCTGACAATGCCATGAGCTGGCATGAACATTGTCAAACTTTGCTCCGGATGCCCTTCATGCTTGCTGCTGTGCTCCTTCCAATCTCCCTTCCAGCTGAGTGTTACCAAAATCTTGTTTCTTCCCCTTATAGCTCTAGTGAGGCAAGCAAACCAAACCTTGTGCAGGCTGGTAGACTGAGAGCTGAACCTGCTGCGAGCCGGGTTGTGGATGGGGAGGTGAGCTTGGTGAGGGCGTCTTTAAGTCTCCTGTCCTGCACCTGCCTCGGCCCACATGTTGTGCTCATCTTGCTGGCCTGGGGCTGGCCCTTTGCCATCAGTGCTTGTTTAAGAAGTTAATCCTTCTAAAAGGCGCTGAGCCACTTGGCCGTAGTGTGGCTGCTGGAGTTACGGGTGCATGAGACAGCAACACTGGGGGGAAACAGAGGGGGAAACACTTGCTGCTTTTTATTTGCATGTGGAGTTACGAGAGCGTGGGGTACGTGTGATGGCGTGGAGTAGTTTTTATTTGAACACTGGCTCAGCCATGACCTCCGCACATTTACATACTGAAATGAGGTATTCAAGTCATTGCAACGTGATAGGAAAAATCTGTTAAGATTGCAGTTTATTTTTATCAGCTGACCTTGTTCCAACTAACAAACCAATTTTGCTTAATCTCTTTTTTAGTTAAGCATGTTGTACTTAAAGGAGTAGATTACTAGTATTATTCAAAGCATCTCTGAATCCTGTCCGTTGCTCTTCATGCTGCACAGGTTGATATTTCAAATTAAGTGCATAAAAGTAAGGGGAAAAAGGAGTGAATGGTGTACATAAGAGAGAGTTCACTTGCTGTTATTCCTGTGAGCTGGTTGCACTTACAGTTTCTCCTAAACTTATGTTTGTATTGCACCATGGGGTGGGTGAAGTGCCACACACCTGGGGGTTTCAGAGCAAAAGTTATCAATTTGGCAAAGCTCACGAACGCTGTAACCAAAGTTAAATCTCGAGTGTGTTTGGCCTTCCATCCAGCTGGTGTTTTTGTAGAGCTGAACTGGACTTTACAGAGGGGGAGGAGGTGGCTAGGGTTGGCAGCCCTGCCTTGCAGAAACGCTGCTGTTCTCATGTGCGCAGCCTCTGTTGCTTGCCAAGCTTCTTCCCAAGCCCGGGGGAAGGGGCAGAAGACAAGGTGTTGGGCATCTCAAAGCCAGACTGCGTCAGGGGGTTGCTGGTGTCATTCCGTGACTTTTTAGTTCTGGTGTACAGTGTTAGGACTATTTGAGCAACTTTGGAATTTAGGTCCTAGAAAGAGGAGATGGATGGGAGCAAATAAGATGAGGTTTCGTGCTTTTGTCCCCTTTAATATGATAATTTATGCCAAGAGAGGAGACCCCTTGAATTACGTAAGTTGTTTTCTTGGCAATGATTATGCAGAATGATGCTTGCCTGCTCTGAAAGGTAATACCAGAAAAGTCTTCCCTGTCCTTTCCTTCCTGTTGTCAGCCTTTATAGTTAGCTTCTTTGCTCTTCTTTGCTGCAGTGACCCTCTAAGATGTGTGGTCTGCACGCTACCAAAAATATATGACAAATAAGCTTGTCCGGGTGAGAACATGGCCTTGATGCACAGTTGCTACCTAGAGCCCTAGGCTTGGAAGAAGTATTAGTGTTGGAGATGGTGGTAAAGAGTAATCTTCCAGGTCTGTATATTTAGTGCTTTTAATGTTTTAGCTATGCTCCTGGACTATAATTTTTTTTTTTAATTGCAAGGGATATAAATATTGTTACATTACAAGGGAACGCAAAAAAACTTCTTTCAATTCACACTACATTCCTCGTATTAAAAAAAAATAAGTCTAACAGTGATGCTGAAAAGCTTACACCTTTTGAAGCTGTGTGGAGATGAATATTCAACGTATGAGCCAGGAGCAAGCTGCAGCAGGGATTATGTGAGAGCTTTGTGTGGGAGGAATTTAATTCATCCATGGTTTACATAATATAAAAGAGAAGACCCCTCTTTCTCTGACTTAGGGGAGTGGCCCCACTAAAGTCAGAGCTGCTATTCACATGAAGGAGGATTTGCAGATTGTAGCCTAATTTAGATGTATTTATTTGTGTAAGACCAGCTCAGTGATACAGATAATGCACAATTTATTATGTCTGTTAAGCTTTCAGACTTCCATCCAGTTTAGGAAGAATTCACTGGACTTTATCATTCTGGGAAATGAGCCTGTCATTTCCTGAAGAGATACAAGGAGCATTGGCAAAGCTTGTGATGCCAGAAATGTTTCTATGTAGTGCTTGCAGCCTGTATAGCACAGAGCACCCAAAAGGACAGTTGGGAGTATGCTTGTCTTACAATATTTAACCAACCAGAAGCATGGCTGGTTGAACATTGCCTGTGATTCTGACTTGGTATGTGACTTACAATGCCCGGCAGTAATGAAGCACTGGTACACAAATACCGGGAAGTGGTAGAAGTGGAAAGAAAGAGTTTACAGCTTCGTTTCTGGGAATTTCATGGAGGAATCAGTTCCTGCTCCCAAAAGAGACCTCCTGGTGGCCCTTTCAGACCCAAGGATCCAGCATAAGCTTTCACAGCTTTCCTTTGCATTACTGTTGGAGGGTGATGAGATGGAAGTGGGCAACCATGAAGCAAAAGTGAGAGGCTCTTGCTGGCAGCTCAGCAGAGCTGGGTGCTCAAAGAGAAAGGAAGTTACAAGATGGCAGCTTTGTAGATTCTATGATTATTTTTGAGGTACGGTTTTATTGACCTTCCATGATCATATCTGCTTTGGGGTATACCTGCATTTTTGTATTGGACCTTCTTCTTTGAATATGTTGGGCACCTTTCTCATTGCTGTTAGAAGTCCCCCAGACTGCTCATCCCTTCCATTTGAGCCATGACGCATCTGGTGACGTTTGTCTGAGAAAGTTTCCTCTTGTTGCTCTTGTTCCTCTTGTTGCCCTGAGAATGCTCGGGGTTATATTCAGCATTCTTCCCTCCTGCCTATCTGGCTCAGAAGGGGCTGGAAAATCCTCTGTCAGAAATTGGTAGGTGTTTCCTGTCTGCCTGAGGGTACTCTGCTTCCAGTCCACGCCACCGCTGCCTGCAGCTCTGCTTTGTGTTGCCTTGTACCAGCAGCACGTCCCTGGGAACATGGTGTACCTGAGAGGAAAGGCACGAGCCTGTTACAGAAGTTAATTGTCATGGATGCTGATGTGGAGAAAGTTTGTGTGGCCAGCACGATCAAAGATAGTTTTTAAGGGGAGAGAAGCTGTATGTGAGAGATGGCTCACTGATGGGAGCCTTCCAAAGGGGAAGAAAACAAGCTTCTGGCTTTTCAGCTTTATTTTAGGGGAGAAGAAAGGACTAAGGGGTCTCTTTCCCCAGGTGAGTTATATTGATGCAGCAGATGGACGGAGCAGGGCAAGCACTTTGACAGGTGCCCCGCTAGCAGTTTCACGATGCTGAATGTGTCCCCTTCGGTTTTAGCTCCTCTCATGCTCCATCCACTCAGTGCCAAACATCTCCTGAGGATGGAAATGAAGCTGGGCTCATGCTGCCTGTTGGCACTGAAGAGCAACGCCTGGTGCCCCGTTTTCCCTTTCCAATGCCCTCCTCCAGCCTTTTGCTGCCGAGCTGGCTCGGTGCCGGGCTGCTTGCAGGCGGGCAGCGCGATGTGCTGCGGGGACAGCTGCTGGCCTCCAGTGTCCCTGAGCTGCCCATAACGAGGAGTCCTGGGACGTTTTCTTCAGGGCATAGCCCGCATTGCTCTCACACTCCCTTCTGCCCGTTGCTTGCCATCCCAGTTGTAAGCAGGGTAAGAAGGAGGAGTGTTTGGTTTGGCTTTGTTTAAACCAGAGGTTGAAACGTTTGATCAGTTTTGAGAGGTAAGAGCAACAAATAGGGCACGATGGCGTGTTTTAATGGAGGAATTTGAGGCACAAGGATTGTTGCACTGCAGACTTCATTGCTAGTGCCAGATGGCATGGCCGGAGAGCTCAGCCTCAGGTGAGGGTGTCCAGGCTTTTAGGGAGGAATCCTGTAAACTAAAAGACGTTACCCTGAGTTTTGTAGTGACGTAACTCAGAGGCACGGCTCAGGTGCTCTGTGGTCTGAGGGCGTCTGCCCTGCATCTACGTGGCTTGGGTCTTTGGGGTAGATGGAGCCAGAGTTACCTGACGAAAGGGACTTCTCCCTTCTTGTAACTCTAAAGGACTTCTACTTGGGGGAAGTGTCCTTTTTCCTCCCCGTTTTGCTGTGCCAAAGTGCATTGGGACTATGCAGTAAAGCCACACATGCTTACAATAAAAAGAAGAATGAATCTGCATTCTTCCCCGTTGCTTTTATGTGGGCCTTTTGGCTCACGCCTCACAGGCTTGTTAGAGGCTTCCAAGCCAAAAATGCAGCTGCATTTTTCTGTGTCACATGCTGCCTTGCCAGGTCCAGTAATAGCAACCATTGGACAAGAGAGTAACACAACCTGCCTTACTGCAAGTGTGCGCGGAATCAGACTCGTGGGAAGCTCGAGATGACTTTCATAGCAAGTAAAAAATGTTGATCGCACTTCCTCCTTCTCCTCATCCCCGCGCATATGCTGCTTGTTAACACCCTGGATGCTTGTGGAAATAGTAGTAATAGTAAAGTACATCTCTGGTCCGGTGATAGAAGATCTGTTTGCAGGAACTGGATCGGGAAATCTTTCTGGGAAATAAGTGTAGCAGTAAAAGAGAAGATTTGGATTACGGTTGGAAAGCGTTGAGAAATGCATAGTTCTGGCAAATGATACGTTCAGCTGAGAAAGGAAATGCAAAGCAGGGACCCGGCTGGATTCTCCAAGTGGCTTGCATTCCCCGCGTAATGCAGATGTTTCTCAGAGCAGTTTACCAGCACGTCTTCCACATCTTCAGTCCCCCGAATGGTAGTCTTGTCTTTTATACTTTCAGCTTTTCAGGGTTTTAGTTTTAAAGTGCCGTGAGAAGATTTGTTGTTCTAAAAAGCAGAAATGGAGCAATGCTTGGAATTGTATTTTGAAGTCATTTGGTGGGCTGGTAGTTTGGCACTTCTTTAAAACGTTCCGGAGAAGCCCCATGGTAGCAATCAGCTGCTTCTGGTCAGAAGACAAGCTTGTAGGCTTTGAGAAAGGACACGACTGCTTAACTGGAAAAAATGTGCAGTGTTGGATCCTTCCCCTGGGACGGTGAGGATAAAAGATGCTTTTAGTGTTTCCTGAATTCATAACAGCACTTGATATGTAGCCCATCCTCTCCCTCTTGTGTAATACATACACGTTCTCCATGTACAGGTTTTGAAGTGCCTTTCTGTACAGTTCTATGAAGCTTCTTTAATCCATTAATAAAATGCAGCGAATACAGACTATGACTGTAAATAGCATATACTATCACTGAAGAAAATTCATCATCTTGGAGGCTGTTTTAGACAGCGCTTTTTGTTTTAATTAGGGAAAATGCCAGTTTACCAGTGCTGCTGCTTTTTCACACTTCAGGTTGTAATCCTTTTTTTTCCACAGGAAGATAAATATCGCTCCCTCTCATTTCTGTGTGTGAGATAGTGGGATGTGAGGCTTGTCCTGCTGCTTCATGCTAAGATTGGTGGTGCTTTTTGGGGAAGAAGCACATCTGGACCACCACCCAACGAGCACCGCATGTTCTGGTACTGGTGCTGTAGGAGCCTTGATGGCAATAAGAAACCAGACGAGCTTGTAATGAGAGTTTGGGTGATGAAAAAGACTAAAAATCTTTCACAAGTCTTTTCATGGTGCTGCAGTTTTCTATGCTGACTGCTTTTAAGTTTTCTGTTGATTTCTAACCTGTAGCTGTCAGGACCAGTGTGTCTTTCAGTGCCTGGTGGATATTTATGTGACAATATTTAAAATGCTGAGTAAAGATACAGCCAACATAGGTATAGTTCCTATGGTCTTGCTCAAGAACCTGTGACTGCATTATGTCATTGAATGTTTGTAAGATACCCTGCAAAACAAACAAAAATACCAAATTCTTCACCCAATTATTTCCAGTAGTTTCATTATCTGTGAAAATAATAGCCTTCAAGATAGTGATGTTTCTCTGCATATCCTTTTGCATTAC
Source organism: Aythya fuligula (assembly GCF_009819795.1). Lineage (NCBI taxonomy): Eukaryota > Metazoa > Chordata > Aves > Anseriformes > Anatidae > Aythya > Aythya fuligula. The sequence goes on along the minus strand of NC_045569.1, from coordinate 15,004,232 downwards.
ACGTTTGTTTATTGTTATTAAAATAACTTCCACATTTTGCAACTTCTGTTCCTTCATCAGTGTGAACTGCAACTGTTTGGATTTCTTACTTTTTGTAAATATGTTTAGTAAAACTTTGGTTTTCTTATCAAAATTGATCCTCAACTCATTAAGGAAGCACTGACATGTAGTTGAATCTGCTCTAAGGCAACATAAGCACACCTGTGTGTGCACAGGTACCTTCTAGTCAAATGACAGGACAAAAACACATTTCCCATAGGTGTTAAAGGAGCAGATTGTGTTACTCTTGGACTCTTCCTTCTCCTTTTCTTGAGATAATCTTGGAGCTGAGCACTGGCCCTTCTAATCCAGCAGCGAGCTCCATCCCCTGTTTAATACCAGCGGGACGGTATTGCCGCCGACCTCGGTGACCTGCTTATTTTGAAAGCAGTGCACGCTTTGCTGAGCAATGGGGAAGGCATCGAGGCCTTGGCTCTCCAGCGGCCTCGAGTGCTTACTTCCTAGCAACTGATTAGCGATTACTGTGGGACGAGGAGATTCAGCTCCTTTGATGTCAGCCAGCTAAAAACCCAGGCGAACGCTATCCAAGCTCTGCAGAGCCTCCCTGCCAGCAGCGAGGGAACAGGCACCCTAAAGCATGCTTCCCCTGCCCTAAAATCTCCCAGACTGGGCTGTAGGCCCAGTTTAGCCTGTGCCCAGCTTTTAGAGGGGTAAAACAGGGTGATGGGACTCTTTCCTGGCATTGGTGCCCTCAGCCTCTAGGAAAATGCCATTTGGCAGTGGGTAGGTGTTGCTTGAGGCCTTCTCGTGGAGGTTGGGATGGGGATGGGCCCCCCTCTTTGGTGGTGGGGAGTGGGGCTGGATGAGTCACTCTGCTCTGCCCGTTTTGGGATAACGCTGGCTAGATCAGTTGTTAAATGTGGCTGGCTTTGTGAAGTTCCAAACCAGTTAAACTTCTGTATTCACATCAAGGCCAAATTGATAGGAAGAACGTCAGCTGTGCATAGACCCTGCTGTTTGCTTTGTCCTGTTGCACTCTCGGGGTGGCAGGAGAGTGGAGGAATTTGGGAACAGAGCAGCAGCTGAACACAGCAAGGTGAATCAAGGGCAAAACAGGAGGCTTAACTCGCAATTTCCTTGTCTTTGTTGGTTTAACTCTGACCCTCCCTGTTGTTCAATGTTTTGTATTTAATTTCCTCGGTTGCTTAAGGAATGGTTGGGGCCAGCAGAGGAGCTTCAGAGGTGGAGCATGCAAGATACAAATCATGAACCTGTGTTTTACTCCCAGCAGAGAGTTAGGTTTCTCAAATATGAGGTCAGAGAAAGTAGATTCAAGTTTCAAAGGTGTGGAGGAAGCTTTTAGCCCTGGGTGGCTCACAACTTTGTTCTGTAGCCTTGAGGATGAAAAAGGAAAGTCCAACCTTAATTTTCTGGTGATGCTTGGAAGGCGCTAGATGAGTGCATTCATGAGCAGATTTTCTGGCAACAAAATGGGATCTGATCTCTTGCCGTATCTCCGTGTTGAGTCTTTGTTTCCAGCCCTAGCACTTTGCTTTGTTCCTCTCCTGATGCTCTGGCAGCTGGAAGATGGAACTTGCAGAGGAAACCAGCTGTACTCCAAGCTTTTGCTTGGCAAAGTTGCTGAACGCAAGTTCTTTGGGGTTACTGGGCTTGGCCTCCAGCTTTGAATCTCTCCTGTGAGCCTTTACAGACAGGGCTAATCCTGAAGTAATCCTGAAAATATGGGTGAAATTTGTCAGCCTGTGACAGAAGCAATTGAACTTAAATGATCCCAATACTTTCTTCTGACCCTAACGTTGTCTCAGAAAAGGCCTGGAACAGAAACAGCCTCCCAGCCTAACATACCAAAGGAAAAGCATAGTCAGTAGATAGATGTTAATCTTGTAGAAACTCTGGAAAACAATTTGTTTTTTCTCTTTCCCTGTCTGCCACCACCCTTTTCATTCTTTCTTAATCACATGCATACCTGTTAGCCCTTGGCCACTCAGGACATTTGCAGGAAGAGATCTCTGTTGCTTGGGAGCTAATCAGCTTCTGCTGCTTGTCCTTTCTCCACCTGAAGTTCTCAGGAGATCTCCTACTCCTGCGTCACCAGCAAGACTTTAGATGTAAATTAAAAGCCCTTCCCTGCCGCCCATGGGGAGAGCCCTCGAGTCCTTCAGCCCAGCAAGCTTTCCTTAGGCACCATGAAGCATTAAGTCTTCCATGGGCACTCTAAGAGCTGTAAGATTTATTTGCCTTTTTAAAGCAGGCATTTTAAAAGCTTGTGTGACGGTATAATTCTTTGTGAAACAGACTTTCTTCACCTGTGACACTAACACTTACTATGATGTGATCAGTTATCTGTGATCTCTAGCAACCTCTAGTGCTAACTGCTTATTCTGTGTACCCCTTGTGTTTTTCTCTTTGTGGGGAAACAGCATGATGAGCGTTTGCTAACATTAAGAAGTGGGTTAGATGGATCAAGAAGATGTGGAGATTGTCAGAATGCTTTCTTAAAAACTAAACTCATTTTTTGTTTAGATTTCTGGACAGGCATTAAGTTCTAGTACCTTTTGTTTTCTATCATTTGTAGACATACTAGTACTTTTCCATATATCTGAAGCATATTATTTATTACTGTTTGTGTGCCACAAAAGGTAAGTTGACATCTGTGTGTCGCAGTCCTCCATGCTGTGAATCTACCCTCCTAGTCCTAACTGTGCTATGGAAAAAGTGCACGTGCCCTTAGACATCGTGGTGAGCATTTTAATTGAGCATATCTTGGAGCGCTTTGTAAGTATAGATCAGAAAAGTGGTGTTTAGCAATAGATGCTATCTGCAGAGTAATATGTACTTTTAAGTCTGCTGTTGTTCAGGGCAGGGCACCTGGAGGGGAAAAAAAGAAACAAAAGTGAAATCATTATCTTGAAAAAGATAACTCAAGCATCAACAAATGAAAAACACAGAGTAAAGGTATTTGACCCAAGGTAAGAACAATATTAAATACCACGGCATGGTCCCTGCCTTAAAACATTTTCCATCAGAAAAAAATAAGATACCAAGCAAATTGGTGTCCTAAAAATAGGCAAGTGGTTTAGACACTGACTGGCTGTCAGTTTGTCTGGTTATGGTTAGGGACAGGTATCTGTCCCAAGAAATGGTAGTGTGAGTACTACTTTTGCTGCTGAGCTCACCGATTCCTTTCTGGTTCTGAATAGGGGATGTATGCTCTTGATCAGCAGGCACAGGACAATTAAATCTGGCCCTAAATCTTTCTGGTAAGTCACGCTGCCAAGCATCCGTGCGTGCCCTGTGCAAGGAGCACACGCGTGCCCAGCAGCCACAGTGCTTTCCGCACGCCGTGGCCTTGGAGCGGCACCATGGATCTGTGAGTGGTTTGCGTGTGGGGGGGTAATTCCTGCGTGTGCAGGACTGCCCTGGGGTGGGTCTAGGATGACTCCTGCAGCCTGTTTATGAGGACAGCCTGTGCCTGTGATACGGGCTGTTGGCCAGATGGACTTTAGAACTGTATTCGGCTCCCTGTAGCCATTATCTCTGTGTGTTGCTTTGTATCTTTTTCCCTGTTCCTAGCAAAAAAACAAGTCCTGGGTCAGATGGTAATCAAATGTGCTGCCCCAGGCTGGCTGTGGTCAGCTGAAACAGTGCAAGGAGCAGTATCTTTCTTGGTCCTGATAACTGTGCTGTACTGAAGAGGCTGCGCGGCTGTGAATACCATTGACAAGTCCCTCTCAGCTCAGGATGGCCAGTTAAATATCGTTGGTGTGGTTTTTTGTTTGTTTTGCTTTCTTCAAGATAACCCTGTTTACTGTTGTGCAGGATCATGACAAGTCCTAGGGAAGGCAGGCAACGTGCGAACGGATCAGCATCAATTGCAGGAATATGGGAAAGTGGAGATCCAAAAGATTCGGGGCTGCGCTTGCAGCGGGTGAATCACCACTGACACAGGTGCAGATGGGCAGATACATGTCGGAAACCCCGTGAGCACGTGGAAATGTGGGCAGTGCCTTTTGCTGTGTTCCCATGTTCATGCTCGGGTAGTGCCTGCTGCTGCTGTTGACGCCCAGGCTGTTGCACAAGCAGGCAGGTACAGGTGCAGTGGCCAAAGGGTGTGTATCAGCAATTACAGTCAGCTGTAACTCTTATGTTTTTCCTGCACTGCGCTGATCGATGAGATACTCTGCTGCACTTCAAGGGGTGGGGGGGAGCAGTCTGTTGAGCAAAAACTGCCGTCATTGCTTTAACCAAAGATGCTTTGCTGCAGGGGATGGTTAGGAGGAGAGAGGAGCGAGTCTGCCACGGAAGGTACGGGGAGATGTGTCAGCAGGGCTGCGTAACTCCCTGTGTGCCCACAGCAGGGTTTGGTAACTGCCCGCAGCCTTACCGGCATTTATTTTTGTGTTTGTTTTTTACCGGATGCCAGTGAAGTCATGGTGGTGCCAGTGTTGTAACTCGCCATTGATAAAGGGGGAGGAGTGTGTTCTGCTGGGAAAACAAGGAGCAGGCCACGCTCTGGCTGCTCCAGCCCATGTGGGAAACCCAGGGGAGAGGTGTGCAGGCACAGCCAGCACCCAACCTTGCTGCATGAATGCAGAGCAATGGCAGGTTTGGGGCAGTATTTGATGCCAGTATTCTGGACGCAAGTTATATGGATGCTTGCAGGCTTGTTTTGGAAATATATTTTCAGGTTGCAAAAGCTTGTACTTCCTCCCCATGAATTACTGAAGCACTGGGCTGTTTGGTTGTCGGGCAAAATCTGTGTGATGTGCTCATGCAATTTATTAACAGCCCTTGCTTTTCTGCTCGGAAAAACACAGCTTTTCTGTGCTGTGTTACCGTGACCTGGCTCTTTAAAGATATTGTTGCAGGGCTCTGCATCCTGAGAGGGAGGAAAAAAACAAAAGCAACTGAATGAAAATGGCCTTTTTGTTGGAGAAGGGGGAAAAATAAAAGCTGAGCTACATGAAAGCAAATCAGACAACCCCCTGAAAAGGCACTCTGTGGCTGCACACTGTTAGTTTTCAGCCACCCCATGACGTGAAGTGCCTGATCTGCTGCTGTTGAAAAAGGCTTGTAGCAGTGCCCCGCGATAAGTTATGCTGTTGGAGAAATGGCCCTGTATGTAAAGAAGCAGAGTACAAATGCCACGTGATTCTCCCAGCTTTGCTGCTTCACGCTCAGTGATATTTGTGCAGCTCCTGCTTGCCCGGGCTGCTTCCCCAGGGCTTGGCTGGCCAGGAGGGCAGCGTGTGCCAGTGCACCCAGAAACAAGCTGCGGGCCCTTTGGCACGGGGTGAGCCCACAGGCTTCATTCAGAGCCCTCAGTGATCTCTGAAATGAGGCATGCGAGCCCTGCCTGCTGTCGCACAGAGCCTCATTTATTGCCAGCCCTGCTGCTGGCAGCCCCAGAGCCCGCAGCCGCCGCCGAGTGCCCTTCTGACGACGGGGAGCAGAGGAGGGATGGTGGGTGAGATGTGGAAGTGAGTTCTGGAGTCCCTCACTGTTCAATACCTGCATTGACTGCGGCACGTAACTCCTTTTGAAAGCCCAAATAATGCCTCCCAGCCCTGATACTGGTACAGTGTTTTTTCACTTGACCGCTTTACAGAAAGAACGAAAATTATGCTGCCAAACTGCAGTTCAGCACTGTGTTTATTGACATAAAAGCTCAATACAGCAGAGAAGAAAACGTTAAGCTAAATGATTTCTCAGTTACGTGGTACCAACGCTATGAACAGAGATCGGTATTGTCAGGAAGTATTTGAACCTATTCATGAAAAGAAAAAAAGGCAATCTCAGGGTATGTGCGTTCTTGTCCACATAAAGTTCTCGTGCTGTGAGTGCTCATCAAATAGCTACATTGCCGTGTTCGTTGTCGCAGTTTTTAAGCGATCTCCCTCTGTAGACTTGGTACTGATGATGCTTTCTGAAACGGGACTGCATCTGGGAGCAGAAGTCACCATGGCAGTAGAAGTAGCAGGCACCGCCAGGGGTATGTTGGAAGTGGTGCCCACTGTAACGTGACCTGGCGCTGGACAGGGTGAGCATTGCTCTTGGACAGGCTTTGGATGCTTCTATCGAGTTTGAATGTGAATTTGGCAAAGAGGAATGGAGAGAAGGGATGGCTGTTTGCTTTGGAGCATCTCTTGTGCTCTGCTGTGCGTGGCACTGCTGCTAAAAAAAAAAAAGTGCTCCCCGTTCAGCCCTTCCTTGCTGATGGGGGATGTGGGTGAGCTCACATGGCCGGAGCCAGGCGGTGTCTCCGGGAAAACGTGATCCCCGATACGAGTCCGAGGAGCTGCCTCACTGTGTAATAACTCGAGCTGTTGTGCAACCCGCCTGTAATCTGAGCGCCGGGTTGCAGGTTTTTGTTGCATCACTGGACCTTCTCTTTCATTATTGGTTTAGGAACATTAGACAGATCTCATTTATATAATTAGGCGCTACGCAGCTCCGGTGACATGTTGTTTTGAGCAGTGAAACAGCGTAATCCTGTCATGCCTGGCAGACCCAGGCAACCTGGCACCTGAGCAGCTCCTCTGCAGGCAGGGGACAAGTCACCTGCGTGGGGACATGGATGCTGGGCGGTGTTACGTGCGGGCACGTGGGTGGAGAGGTGACACCCAGGTGGTTTGCTTCATTTTCTGAGCATTGTTGTCCCCTCCCAGTGTTTACCTGTGGGGTCTGCGGACAGCCTGGCGAAGGGATGCTGAATGGTTTTACTGATGTGTCAGTGGCTGCTAGGTGCAGATATTTGCCTGCAATATGTATGTGTCTGTCCTTATCATTTGCTTTCTAAGCACAATAAGTGTTTTTTTTGTTTGTTTGTTTGTTTGTTTGTTTTTCTCATTTCCACAGTCATATTTTTAGTTTTTCAGTTAGGGTGCCTTGCAACTGCTGATGACTTGGGTTTCATCCCTGCTGCGGAGCAGTGCTACCTCGCTCCATTTCCAGGTTGGAATTGAGACAGGTCACAGTTAAGACAGATTCCAGCTGGGAACCCATGGGCTGCTGCCCAAGCAGTGATGTCACATTCAGGCCTGGACCAGGGGGCTGGAATGTCAGGGCACCCCAAGGCCTTCCAACATCAGGTATTGTGCGAGTCTTGTTTGCTTTTAGTGTATTGGTGAGATCTCTAACGGGGCACAAAAATATTGCAAACAGCAAACCCATGTCTTTGGGATCTGTCTCGAAGCTCCGGAGGGGAAAATGTGTGTCTGGTTGTAAGGAGAATGAGCAGGGAAGTGCTCGGTTGGTTGCTGCCTTGCTTCCCTCTTCCACCGACATGGAAAGATCGATGGCCACAAGTTCAAGGAAGTGCTTTCAAAGGAGTTGAAGGCTAAAACTCAGTGTATATGAAAGAAAATAAAACATCTATATGTCATGCCATTGCATGTGGTGCAGAGAAAACAATAACATTGAGCCGTTCGCTAGAATCCATTAATTCGGATTTCCAAGAGGTGGGAAAGAAAACTTGTCTTATTTTAAAACTCTTAGCTTTTCTTCATGCAGCGTGCCATCTCGGATACTCCCCTCTAAGCAAAATGTATCCATTGTTTAATTTTGGAGGAACCTGGGGTGTGGGTGGTAAATGTGATGAGCAGCGTTCTGCCCTCCGCTGTGCTGGTAGAGATTTAGTGTGAGGCAGCGGTTAGCGGATCCGCTTTGCCTTTACATCTGTAGAGCAGATTTTAGGCAAAGGAATTTTTATTTTCCCATTTATATTGCCAGTATGTGTCCATAGCCATAGCAAATTACTACGTCCCACCGAGTTGTGCTGCTCTTCTCCAGCTTTGGTGGGATCCGCTTGGCTTTCCCGTGCGGTAAAGAGGCTGCTGCTCCCAAGGTGGCTCCGTAGCATGTGACTGTGGGAAATGTCCAGGCTCCTTTCCCTAAATAATGAGGAAGCCTGGTTCAGAGCATGGGGTAAACTTCCAAAAAGGTCTCGTGAGTCAGTTTTTCCTGGGAGGCTTAGCAGAGGCAGGAAGAGGACGTCCTGCAATGAGAACATCACGATGGGTAAGTATAGGCCGTGTATTAAAAGCAACAAGATAGCAGCAGCGTGCAGATGTGCATCCAGCAGGAGCTGAGGAGGGGAAGCAGGGCTTTCCTGGACAGCAGTTGATATGAAATTGTGAGGAGGTTTTGTAACGCGCAACAGCCAAAACTCGGAAATACTCCAGAGGTTTGTTTGGGTGCCTTAGCTGCAGGATTGGCTGTGTTTGGGTGTCTTGGCTATCCAAAGGTTCCAGCTGTATCAAATAATCCAAAATAATGAGCAGTTCATCTCCGAGGCCATTAGTGCCCTGTTCTTGGTGCTGTTTTTTGGGTTTGTTGAAAGCTTCATTACTGCAATTACAAACAGATGGTGAGATAACTCGTTCTACGTGTCAAAACTATCAGTGTGCAGAGAAGAAAACAAGTAATGCTGCTCAGAATGAGAAAATGGATTTGTGTTCAGGGAAAAAAAGAAAAAAAAGAACAAGCTGGGAAGTGTTTTCCTCTGCGATGGCCATGTTTTGGCAGGCAGGGAGTTCTATGCTCGCTTGGCTGGGCTCTGCAGAGAGCCAGCTGTGAGCAACTGCCCCCGAGGTCTGGATGCTTTGGTTCCTGCTGAGCACCTGCCTTCATCTGGGCCTTGCTGGCTGCTTCTGCCCACCTTTGCTCTGCTCTTTTCTGCCCTCTCCCTTCCCAGCTGACTGCTCCGGTGTGATTTAAACACAGGATGACTCCGGCTCTCACTGTTTGCAGTCGCGGTCATTCGGTTCATTTAGAAATGTGCAGAGAGCACCTGCTGATGTGTGACTCCTCTGCCTGTAAAGATGCTCATCACCTCTAAGCTACCAGGCTCTATTTTGGGGAAAAGAGCTTTTTTATTGAAAAAAAAAATTACATATGTAATCGCCCATTTTCACATGAGTTACCTTTTCTTTTTAAAAGTGTGCTTACGCATGCAGGAGCTATCCCATAGCATTTCCATGGGGAGAAGAAACCTTTAAGGAAAGGGTTATTTGATTTGGACAGCTTTACTGATTGTGCAGTTCACATACGGAACTGAAAGTGTATCATAAGACTTTTTAATATTCTTTGCGTCTCTCTGTACTAATCTAAGAAATCGTCCAGAATAAAAGCAAACAAAACAACAACCTGTAAGGATGTTACGGTCGGTGTTGCTGCTTTTGCATTGGGAAACCAGTTGATTTTCTCCACTTGCTAATACTTTCCAAGTCACAAACATCTAAGTGAGTTTTGCATGTGCGTCTCTGTATACACACCCTCATTCCTTAATGGATATGATGAAAAGCTCGCAGTGATTCACAGCAGACTCACTGGGTACTTTACCAGCATTATCTATGCCCATGCTGCTTGCCAGCTCACAGGAGTAGCAATAAACCCTCCTTTCTCTGCCCGAGAGTTGTATGGTATCGAAAGCCAAGTTATTGGTCTCCCAAACGAGTGAAACCACCGTGTTGCTGTAGTGTGTGCCTTGGAGAGAGGTGTTGATCACCAACCTCTCAGATCAACACGGGCTCGCTAGTAGGAGCCTTGGGTTAATGTTGCTTACTTAACGTAGTTAATCATTGCTTTATCAAACCGTAACCGTGCTTTAACATGCGGTCCTGCAAGTAACACTGCAGGAATGCTGGAGGGAAGTTCCAGGCTGTTGGTTTGTGACTGGGGGGGTGATTTTTACAGGTTAATGAATCCAAAGAAGGTTTGCTTCCCGTGCCTGGGATTGAAGAATTCATGCAGTTCTTGCTGCTGCAGTTGTTTGCCACAAAAATATAATTTAGAAATGTGTGACACCAGAATTAAGTTGTTGTTGCACAGTCATGGGCTCCTTCTTTTTTCTTTCTTTTCCTTGATGCTTTAAGAGGAACAAGAGGGTAAACTTTGTTCTTTTTCCAATTTGAAATGCTCTGTGCTGAAGTGTATATTTGTGGTAAAACGCCTTTTATGCACGCAGCGCCCTGCAGCGCCTCACCAAACGCTCTCCCCATTCCCCAGCAGGAGCCTGCCAGCAGAAAACAGAAAAGTTTCAGTACCAGCTCTCAGAGCACAGGTGTCCAGCTGACAGTGCAGCATTCAGGCTCTGCTGTGCTTGTGATGGATGAATGAAGGAGGTTTGTTTTGCAATGCATCATCTCCCAGTGTTGTACCTTCCCCAGCCAATTCACCGAACACAATTGATTCCCCAGCCAGTAACCAGCTCTGCCATTGTTCCTGATGCGCTTGTAATTGCGCTTTGAACTCGGCAGGTTGGATCAGGCTGCGAGATTCCCTGATTACAGATGCTTTCCCAACCAGGCAGCGTAGGGGCAGCGTCTCCTCCGGCTGGTCCAACAGGAGCAGGCGGTGCAGCGCGCTTGTGTTGGGGTGATGGGTGCCTATCCTCAACCCTTCCCAGTGTGGTAACCAAACGATGGCCTGAGGTGCCCCGATAGCTTTGATTTAGGTAATGCAATCTCCCACACAGTGTTTATTTAATAAACAAAATCACAACCTGTGCTTTTTCTCCTCTTGCCATTCAATCCACTCTGACTGCTCTTTCCAGGTGTGCTCCGTAGACCAGGCTCAGCCCTGGGGCTGGAGCAAGGGGAAGGCTTTGCCTCAGAGCAGGAAATCTGCCTGTGGAAAAGTGTAGGCAGCCCATAAGGGTTTGGCAGAGGCTTGTTGCTAGATTTTGGGCTTCATCTGTCAGCCGTCTGCCAGCTATCGCCTGCATTTGGTGCTTTTGCCTGTTCCAAAATGCAAAAAAATCTTGTGATAAAGAGGGTTCACAGGAGGGAGCAGCTGAGGGAGCTGGGGTTGTTGAGACTGGAGAGGAGGCTCAGGGGAGGCCTTATCGCACCCTACAACTGCCTCAAAGGAGGTTGTATTGGGGTGGGGATCGGGCTCTTCTCCCAAGCAACAAGTGATAGGACAAGAGGAAATGGCCTCAAGTTGCACCAGGGGAGGTTTAGGTTGGATATTAGGAAAAATTTCTTCTCTGAAAGGGTTGTGAAGCACTGGAACAGGGAAGCAGTTGAGTCACCATCCCTGGAGGTATTCAGAAGATGCGTGGATGTGGTGCTTAGGGACATGGTTTCGTGGTAGACTTGGCAGTGCTAGGTTAATGGTCGGACTTGATGACAGAGGTCTTTTCCAACCCAAATGATTCTGTGGCTTCCATCCCTGCCGGCCTAAGCGTTATAGGGCTGGTCTGGGTGCTCAAACCAGGCTCCCCAGCAGCCTCACTGCTCCCCACACCTTCCCAGACCCCACTGACTCCTTCTTCCTCTTTTGCAGGAGCTGAACCTCGTGTCCTGCCCTGTGCTTGCTGGGGGAAGGCCCTGAAGGACATCTTGGAGTGACGGTACTGCTTCATGCAGTTCAAGTAAGGACAAATGTTTTGGCAGCTCTCGCGTATAAGTGAGCACTGAGGCGAGGTGTTTTGGAGAATGGGTTTGCCTAGCTTACCTGCTTCGTAGCAAGAGGGGATGCTCGACAAATTATTTTGCCATAAAATAATTTTTTTTTCAGAAGAAGCAAGAAAAACAAAACCACAATCTAGAAAATAAATAAATAGAACGGTATGAAGAGTGCTGAAGGATTATGTGAAGAATTGTGCTCTCACAAGTGAACTCACAGCAGTTCTGCAGGGTCTCACCCTTTCCATCGAGCCTACGCCATGGTATAAAATCGCACTTAACGCTTAGGGCACCAGCTGCTCTTCCCTGTTATTTCAAGGCACTGAGTGCATGTCCTGAGGGCGGACAGGCGGTTGTGGCATTCACAGCCTGAGGATTTCCCTGGGGGCTGGTCCGGATGGGAGCTCAGCTCCACAGGGCTGGCTTCCCTGGGAGGACGGCTCCTTGCTGGTGCTGTGTCCCCTGCCCCATGCCCTGTCCTGCACCATTCCGGGTGTCCAAGGCTTGTTTTTCAGTTCCAAGGGCTTCTCGGTGCGGTGAACCAGATCAGGGCATGGATCTGACCTAAAAGCTAACGCACAGTTGCTGCAGGACTGTCAGGAGCTGCTCTGACTCATGCAGTTACACCCATTCTCTCCAAAAAGCCTAGAATTGGCAAAAGCTGCTAGCCTGAAGCAAAGAAACTGCGAGAGTCTTCTTTGGAAATGGGTGCTTGGGCTCTCTCGAGGGAGGAAGGGAGGGAGGAAAAGCACTGCACGGGAGTTGTTTTCTCCTCCCGCTGTGTCTAACCTGTTTACCTTCTGCAGCATCTCACATTTTCCATGGTGGAGACCAGGAAGACTGGGGCTTTGAAAGCAGCGTGTTTAGCAGCGCGGGGTCCAAGTCATTTGGCGTTGCTGAGCTCTTGCAGCAGCTGGGCGGATTAACCATAAACTGCTGTTACTCTAGGGGGACAAGTTCTTACTGTGATTATTTTGGTTTGTTTTCTTCAGTGGGTTCGGCAGGGGAGTCATACCTATTTTCAGATCTCAAGAAAAGAAAAAAAAACAAATCTTTGGCAAAGTTATGAATGAAATTTACTTTGCTGGGAAATAATTCCTGTGAGGACGTGGCTGGCGGAGGGCAGGTCCCCGAGTCCATCATCAGCTCAGCTGCTCGCTAGCTGAAAGTGCTGGGGCATGGTTAGAGGAGGAATACACCGGTTGCTGCACAAGAAGAGCAACTTGTGGTTTGATTAGCCATTAGTTTCTTAGCTTATTGTTCATTTCTGGAGCACGGGAGCTTGGGATGAGCAGCGCTTGCTGCAAGGGAAGGTGCCAGACCCTTCCCAGGGCTGATTTCTGCCATGCCCAGCAGCAGCGGTCCCTGGGTGCAGGCAGCAGGCGCTGCTCACCTGGCCTCCTGGGAACAGCCTCTGCATCGCGGCTGCTTTCGGGTGTGCTTCCTCTGAAGGACCTGGAAAAAGTTGTGCTTGAGTTTAGGAGTGGCTTTCCTTATTCCTCGTAGCCTTTCCTTTTTTCTTTTTAATTTGCCTGCTGGTCAAGTATTTCCATAATTGCGCTTGTAATGATCGTCTTTTCATTTCAGTCATACAGTGGTTGGTGCTTAATGAACTTCGCGTTAATGAACTCTGTAATATTTAAAACAGGCGTAACATGAAGAGGAAAAAAAAAAACACACAACAACAAACAACAAGAACCAAAAGCCAAAAAGCAAACCAGTAATAAAGGGATGTATTTCCACTCCCCAGATTTAATCCTGCGTTATAACATAATTGCGTGGAGCTGCCTGGCTGGCGAACAGCTGCGCAGCGTGGGCTCTCGGTTCTGCATAGCTGCTTGTCCCTGAGCTGGGGTAATAAATGATTTACTGGTGCGGCTGGGACCTGTGGGCGCTTAACCCATTCGGCTCCTCAGGGGCCAGCCTGAAAGACTGCTTTGTAAAGGCTGCCGGAAGAAATGGTTTCAGGTGCGAAGCTGGACAGATTGCAAAGCTTGCTTTATTGCTTGTGGGCTAGTTGCAGAAACGCTCGAATGCAGGTGAGGTGGTGAAATTGGGTAGAATCTGTTTTTGAGTGGGTAGCACTTGCTAGGAGTTGATGAATGATGTGCGTTTTTCATGACTTTAATGCCACAGATGGGATGCTTCAGTAAAACAACTGTATTCTGTGGCTACCTAAATAAAGTATTTGTTAGAGGATGATATTTTTCCTATAATTGCATTAGTTGAAAGAAAAAGAGCACTTAAGAAGAAACCGTTCTTAATCTTGCAGGGGCAGATGTTTTTGTGCTGTATAGCAGGGAGTGGGGTGAGCACAGGGGCTCGAGTAGGAAACCTGGGGTTTCTGGTGAGGCTTCTTCTTTTGGCAAAAAAGACCAAGCACACGTTTCCTGAGTATGTCTGTGATGCTGAGAGCTGGAGCATTTGAAAAGGGAGCCTAGATGGAAAAGTAAGTCATGTATTCCTCAGAAAGGTAAAGTGCATTCAAAAGTTGGGTACAGAAGCTCTGACCAAAACGAGAGCAGAGACATCTTTTGGATCTTGCTCTTCATGCCAGTTTTTCCAACTCTACCTGTGGCTTTGGCATTTAAGGTTGGTGTGTGCACTCACTAAAATATGTACTGGCTAATGACCTGGTTTGCACATGCTAGGAAATGCTTCTTATTTGTCATCATAAAAATATGCCTGGTGCTTTGGGCCTCATGAATTGTTTTCCACTCCAGGCCTGTGTTTTTGGGAGCACAGTACCAGTGCCGTGCCTTGCAGAGCACAGAGGAGGAGGTCTTATCGCTCATCTCTAGCACTTGTTTTTTGTTTTTCCTTGCTACAAACCATACAGGGTAATATCGAAATCATCATTGCTCAGTGCAGTTCTTAAAATAGCACAGCACTGAGAGTCTGGAGGACAGTAAGGTGGAGAAAGTTAGTGTAAGGCCGCATCCTATAGCCAGGAGTTCAGGGATTGATGGCTAAAGGCTCTCCCACTGCAGGCGTTTCAGTGCTAATGACAGCTGTCCATCAGGCTCATCCATTTTATACCCTTGCGTAAAATCCTCGCCAAATCCTGCTCTTCCCTTCCCATCACATTTTGCCTGGTGCTGTGCAGCTGGAGGCACTGTAGGTGCTGTAAAGCACATCTCCATTTCCAGAGGTAACCAACTGCACTCTTCGTGCTTCTGTTTTGCCTGCCCAGCTTGGCACACCTGGGGCTGGACCCCATTTCTGCAGACAACGCTGGATTTACTTTTCCTTTGAGAACTGGGGCTTTTCAAGAAGCTAAGCACCCAAAGTCAATAACGGCTCTTACAAACGTGGTTTATCTTTGAGGACTTCCTTAGAATTCATTCCTGAAATGTGTATTCAAGCTACGCAGTGCATTAAAAGGTATCAGCTAGGTTTTACTCAGATGAAGGGGCATCGAGAAGATCTGCTAAGGATTTCTGGCAGTTAATATTTGAGCCTGGGCTCAGTGTTTCATGCCTACGTGAAACAGCTGCCCCAGAACCTGTTGTAGGACTTAATTTGAGTATAAACATACGTGTGCTTTTGCGTACATGCTGCACTTTAATTCAAGTCAACTGTTAGGTCTTAACTTTATTAGGATGTAGCTACTTGAGCTGAAGATGGGGCCTGTGGTTTTTTATTTTATTACAGCAACACGGTAGCTACTTTTTAAATGCTGTTTGGATTAGGAATTGGTATCTTAATTATTGTTTGCCTTTAGTAGTATTTTAAAGTAAAAATTGACAAGCGAAGGCAGGGTTGTATCTTATTACAAGTGAATTGTTTGACAGTGTGTGTGTATTGTAAAATGTGAAATTAATCGCCCTGTGCTGATGACCCTTGTACGTTTACAAAAGGCTGGTCTTCATGGTGCACAAATAGATTCCGGACACAGGAAAGAGGCTTATGACAAGAGGATGAGATCAGTTTGTATAATTAGAGCTAGCTAATAATCCTTTTACTCTGTTGTTTCAGCTTCTACAGTATCTTCATTTATTTGAAATTGAGCATATGGACTGGAGGGTGATAACTACAGTGATTTGAGTTTTGTGGGGGTTTTCTGTCGAGTGGTGGCAGTGAAGAATCCAGATGTGCATCTGGGAGAGCTTGCTGCCTTCCTCTGCTGGGCACGGGGGATGCCGCTGCTTTGATTAACCCCGCACTACTTGATCTGCTTCCAGGGTTTGGGGAGGAATCAAGTAACCCATTCAATGATTTTTGACAATTGTGAGATACCAGTGGTGCAAAAGAAGAGATGTAGTCCTGAAACCCCAAGTTTTTGGCCAGGTGTTCGTCCGTGGAGCAAGAAAGGGTTGACAGAGCTAGGTAGGGGAGTGGGAATAGCATTGAAAAAGCTTGATCTGAGATACATACATATATATACATGTGTGTGTGTGGATGTGTAATTATGTCTGTACAGCCTCCTTAGCTTTGTGTGGAGCTTTGTTATTTGGAGGAAGATAACTGGAAAAACTGGGGAGCAGGAAATCACGTTGCTGGGAGGTGGGTGACCCGAAACCACAGCCCCATGGTCCAGACCAGGCTTCAGCCCATTAACAGCACGGGTCCGTTCCTGCCACCAGGAAGCTGAGCTACATTAAGCAAAGCGAGTTAATCTATATCCAGAGCGTTTTATTAAATCATCAGTCAATTAAATCAGTGACGCTCTGTTAGCTTTCGTTCCAGCGAGCTCTGCACGCAGTTATTAAGCTGTTGCTGTAGCAACTCTTGTGCTTCTGTTTGTTGGGCTGGTGCATGCGAAGGCCACAGTGCTGAGCTCTCCAACAACATTCAAAACTTAATAATGATAATAATAATAAAATGGGCTGATTTTGTAGTTCTTTTTCACTCTTTTGCTGGGAAGGAGGGCATCAGAAAGTTTCATTTATGTTTTGTGCTGTTAAAGCCAACTGCATCCACCTGGTTTTCCAGAGGGTGACTTGCAGGGCTGCCTCTGGTCCTTGGGAGGTGAGGGACAGAAGAGCCAGGCCGACACAAAATGTGTTTAAACCTCCTTTCCATCGCTCACAGCCAAGAGAAACTCCTCTGTATTTGTAATTGAGTGGCAACATATGGTTTTGTTTGCAGACAGGATGCAGCTGGGAAGCAGCATCACCTGTGGAAATGCTGCACGAGCGATTTATTTTTAATAAGCAATCAATTTAGTGACAAAACATAATCTTCAGCAAGTTACATGAATTCAGATAATTGTATACAAATATCTGGGATATTTTTTTTAAGCTCACCACTTTCCTGCTCAGCTGCGATAGTACACGCCGTGCTGCCTTGCGCTGGGAACTTCAGGGCTGCCACACCTTTGAGGAGAGGTTTCTCATTTCCTCGCCTCTTCTCCTTTCCACAGTCAATGGCTTTTGCTGGTGGTTTCGCTTACCTGTGTGCTTGCAAAGGAACCTTTGGATGGGTTACTTGCCTAACTCCTCCACCCTCCCATTTCTGACCAAATATGTAAAATTATGCCTTGTTATATCTACAGGGAATGTCGTTCTGCGTTTGGTAACATAATGCCCGGAAGCACATACATTCATCTCCTGTCTTAAGGTTTATTTTAGTCACTGCAGTTGCAGCTGCTCTATTTATACAAATTTCTCCCTGTGTACAGTTGAAGAACTGGGTTATTGGTCTATTTCTCTGACTAAACCAAATGTAGGCTTTGCCCTCATTTTTTTTGTTGTTGTTGTCGGCTTGCACATTAGAGGGCATTAATACATCATTTAGAAACGTTGGTCATTTTATGAATAGCGATTTCTGGTATCCCTTCAGTGTGAATGAAGCTAATGGGACTAGGCAGGCAAACAACCCAGGGTTTCACCCAGTGCCACCAGGTGAGAGTAAGTTATTGCAGATCTGAACTTTGCAGGAAGATAACCAGCAAAATACTAGACAAGGCAATGCAAGTAAAATTAATGTTGTACAAGACATTGGTGTTTTAGTTCTTTGTGTGAAATTCAAGGCTCCATCAGGAACTCATCTGCACATGGCCAGCTTGTCTTTCAGCCTGCCCCACACTTGCTGTTTCCTCCTGTCTCTGTTTATCTGCTGGAGTTTACACCAGGAACACTTGGGGGCCCGAAACCCAATCCTCCTGATATTTCTAAGCACTTCATAAATTAATGTTTTGTAAAACCGTAGCGTGTGGGAGTGCCCATGAGGACGCGGTGCCTTGCTGACTGAGGTTATGGTTTTGGAAGCTTGCTTTTATTTTTGTGTTGTGGCCCCGTAGGATGAAGTCAGGGCCCTGAGGTGTGGTGCTCCTCGGTCCTCACTCAGCCCATTCACATCAGTGGCAGGACTGCCCGTGGTGCCAGCAAGCACTGACCGGATCCAAATGGGTCCAGCTGAATAGTTAGTGTAATCCCCGAGTTTCTTTAAACTCTTTAGCAGTTTGGGTTGTTCCTCTAAAGAGGGAGGATCTGAGGAGTGCTTGTAAGACATTTTAGTGTAGGTTACCCCACCATGTGTATGTCTGTCGATGGTAGCATTGCAGTGCCAAAGTCTGCTGATAGCTGGCTTTCTTCTAGCTGATTTGCACGCCTAGGGCTGCTCTGATATCTGTGGGGTATATGTGCTTTGGGGTACCCGGGGCAGTGTTCCTCTAGACCCCTGAAATCACAAAGTTTAGTCCTTACAAGGACTGGCATCCTCACACTGCAGCGTTACAGAGCTGTTTTTGCGTGATGCAGATTCTGTTACAGTTTGGAAAAAAATTCTCCTCCTCTGACTCTCAGCCTGGCCAACGCTGTGATGCAGTGCCCGTTACAACTGGAAAGTCATCCTGCTTTCTCTGCATTTCTGCTTATCTATTCAAATGCCTTCCATGAGATCTGTAACTTCATCAGATTCTCCGTGTGTTTTTTGGCTGTCCTCTCCTACCCGCAACCACAAGCTCTTTATGGCTGGGGCTGTTTTTGTACAGCTGGGAGCGTGTGGTTGAAGCTTTGCAAATACAGATCATTGTTTCTAAAATCAAATGCTAAAATAAGATTTTTTTTTTTTTAAAGTATTTAGATAAAGGTAAGATTTAGCAAAACTTAAACTTGAACTGTATCTAAAACTGAAGTTTACCTTAAAAAGAAGCTTAAAACAGAACTTCAAAAGCTTGAAGAACTCAGACACTTAACACTGAAGTGTATTTAGTCATGTGCATAGTGCATAAAGGAGAGGAGAAGGGAGAGGTGGGATCCCACAGGGACACCGAGTGGTTTCAGTGCCTCTGATCACCCCCTGTCAGATGTTACCATATCCAGAGAGACCAAGCACAGTAGTTTGTCCTCTTCCATTTTATTTTGTGCAAAATAACATGGAATTTCTCTACAAGAGGCTTCAAGAGCTCTCACTGTATTTGTTCTTTAATGCTTAACAGAGCAGAAAGGCATCCTTCCCGTTCTGAGAAGGCTTCAATACCGTTCGGTTTTACTGACCTGTGCAGTTCTTTGTAATGCCTAAAACCACTGTTGCTTTTATGAGCTTGAACCTGGACTTTTATTTCATGTCCTACTTTAAAATTTGCAAACACAAGGGATTTCATTGTGGTATCCTAAGGGGAAAAAAGGAATAGAATTCCAGAACCCCTGCAAGATAAGCGTCTGCATGGCCCTAAAGCCTGTCAGAAACCTCATGGACATTGAAATCCCAAAGGTTCAGCTGTTTGGGAAAAGGCATATGAGTATAAAGGCAACTGCTACTGGAAAAAAAAAAAAAGATCTCAACATCTGGGGACATCTGAATGTGCCCATAGATAATTAATCATACAGGCAGGAGAAAAGGGTGAGTTTGTTGTCAGATGAATTCCTTTTGTTCGCTTTCTATAAATGTTTCAGTAAGTGGATTTATGGGAAGCCTTTCCTTTTGTTGACATTGAGGATCTCCATGTAGTCCTGTGGGATGATGCAGTAAGCCTGGGTGCTGGGCAGCCGTGGGGGCTGTGGGATGTGTCCGTGCTGGAGGCGGTGAGTGAAATCCATCTTTGTGATGAGTACGTGACGGAGATACTTCTCTCCAGTTACATTTTCATAAGCCAGTTATGTGATACACAGCTGAAAGGATGCTCTCTGGGTGCAATGAGATGTATTTGAGTGGGTGCCTGCTATGTTCTGGGCACTGTGACCACATTGTCTGCTGGAGATTTGGCAGGATCAGAGCAGTTCCGATGGTTTTATTCCCCCCAGGTGACAGCCTGCTGACAGAAAGTGATGCTGGCTCTGCCACGAGGGTATCCAGAGCAGGGCTTATGCTGGGTGGGAGCTGCACAAAGGATGCTCAGAGCTTTTCCCCCACTGTGGGGAGCCCGATGCCGAAATGCCCATTGCTCACGTGAACTGGTTTGGCTCTTCGTGCGGTCGCAGCTTTGGAGGCTTTCTCAAGAGACAGCATTTAGAGTAATCGCATTGTCTGCCTGCTCCAGCACCGTAACAAATCGTGTTTGGGGAGGAAGCTGAGCCCTTCCAAGCTGGCCGTGACTGGCATTGTCATTTTCTTTCTGCCGTGGTAAATAGCCTTTTAGGTTGAGTACATGCAACAATTGTTTCTGGTAGAATACGTCAGCGTGTTCGCTCTGCAGGCTGCGTGTGCCCTGCCTGCAGAAAATGAGCTTGTCTTGGTGATGGAAAAGGCAGAATAGGTGTGATTTTTCTTTTTCATTACAACACAAACCCTAGCGGGCTGAAGACCTTTAAAACAAAGGTGGAGGTGGGGTTCACGTTTGCCTTTTCTTGCTAGCTTGGCTTCCAAAACAGTTCCTGTGCAACCCGAATCCCTATCTTGCAGCAAGGCCAGGTATTCTCTCTGCAGGCAATGTTATCTGATAGAGCAAGTGTGCTACCAGGCCAAAAAGATAGGAATTGCTTTCTGGGGCACAGGCGGGCATCAACTCAAAGGATGTATTCCTCCAATTAGTGTAGAAGAAAACATTTTATAACTTTTCAGCTTTTGACACCAAAGAGCCTTGCTTTTTAAAAAAAAAAAAAAAAAAAAAAAAATCTATTTCGTACTTAAAGTAGTCCAACTTATTCATTGGTTAGGTTAGGGTGCTTATGAATCTTGGTTTAGTAACTCTGGTCCTTTTTTTGTTTTAATTTTCCTTATCATATTAAGCTTTTTCAGAGACTGCCTGCCTACCCACTGGCTGGGAAAGTTCACTTGTCCAGAAAGCTCAACGTACTTCTTTGGTGACACAAAGTAGTCTTGCAGACTTACCTCTCACTCAGTTTTTCTCATATGATTTTGCCAAAGCACTTCCTAACATGATAAAATATCTTCCAAACCTGCTTGTCTCCTTGCAAACTAAGTTTGCATCCTTTGAAAAATGGGACTGACATATATATTATGAAGTATTAAATCATTTTATTAGAAGTTACCGATGTGAAGGCCAACTAGTAGGATAAGAGGGGAAAAATCTTTCTGGAGGAAGTATTTCCAGGGGTTTTTCCTGGGTTTCCCCTTTTATTTTTTCCCCTTTTATTTTCCCCTTTTATTTTTCCTGGGTTTCTCCTTTTCCCAAGTATTTCCTGGGTTTCCCCTTTTATTTTTTCCCTTTTATTTTCCCCTTTTATTTTTCCTGGGTTTCTCCTTTTCCCAAGTATTTCCTGGGTTTCCCCTTTTTTTATGATGAGAGGTGATGGTATTCTCACTTCCTTAGGCATCGGCTCTTTACTTCTTTTGGACTTTGTGACTTGATATGCTTTCGTTTTAACCAAAACCATCTCTCCCACAAAACAAGGTTACCCAGTGGGAGTCTGGGACACCAGCTCATCCTCTCCTGACCTGCACGTGCTCTTCTCCCCTTTCCCATTTCTGTCTCCGCTCAGCTGCAGCCAGGTGTCTGCCAGGAAGGTGACGGAGCAGTACCACATGCCTTTCTGTCGGGTGGCAGAGAGGGTGGATGCAACTCCCTTCATTTCTTGAATTACGGAAACCAAACTCACTGTCGATGGGATACCCTTCTTTTGGTGCCTTTGATTCAATCTGCTTGAGCTAAAATTCTTTTCTGGTGTTCACCGATGATCTTAAAAGGAATATTCTTCTTAATTCTTATTAATGCTCATGTTGTCTGCCCTGTAAAAGTGATCTGATGGAAAAACTTCATCGAAGGAGGCTGAGCAGTGTTTGCAAGTTGGGAATTTCAGCATAAATGGCTTGATTGTATCAGGCATGATGTACACTGCATCAGCATCTCACCTTGGGTGAAGCTGGCAGAGCAGACCTTGTGATGGAGCACACGAGCTGTGGTTCCTCCTGTGTGTAAAGGTGTGAAGAGCGTCAGCAGTAGGTGCCGGAGTGGCACCTCGAACAAAAGCTGTGAAAGCAGGGAGGAGGCTCGCTGCTGATCGATCCTATGGCACTGCAACCCCGACATCAAGCCAGAAGCATCAGTTCTGGTGTACTGCAGGTCCGTGCTCGGCCTTGCTGAGAAAGGGCAGGCTAAAGCACCTGTGAAACAGGCAGCGAGAAAGGAGAAGAAAAGTCTAGCTCAGCTACCTGATTCCTTCTGTCAACAGCTCTCCTGCTTCTCAAACCTGTGTCAGGGAGGGGACGAGCAGTGGGAACGCTGAATGCTGCTCTCAGCAGGCGTGTTGGGGTTCAGTGCATGCCCCAGGTTTGCACTTACAGCCTTCCTGCCTATTTCCTGAGGCTGTGGGTTGGACTTCTTTGAAAGCCTTGATTCGATGAGTGGATAGAGCAAACAGACGGGGCAGGACGGATGGGGTGGTGGTGGGACTCCTGTGCAGGGTGTGAGAAGCTGGCGCGTTCCCCATGGGTTTGTCTCAGCAAAGCAAGCAACTGTAGTCAAAAGCGAGGTGTGACCTCGCTGAGAGTGTTAATTTGGGGTTTGAGCGAGTGTAGATGTAACTTGCAAATCAACTGAGGTGTTTTGTGTCGTGACAATAACATACCTGTGACCTTGATGTGGAAGAGGTAACGCGGTTAGCTAAGGAAGGGAGGAGGAATGTATTTGAGTACATTAGAATAACTTCCTTTCCTCTGAGCAAACTTCTGAGAAACTAAAATGGCTGATGAAAATGTAGTAAAACTAATTATTGGAAATGGAGAGGAACTTGAGGAGGAGAACATGCAACTTGCCTGTGGTGTCCTGGGCAAATACAGGCCTGTTGCATTCTGTTTTCCTGAATTTTTCATGCGACAGCCTTTAACTTGTATCTTATCTTTATTGAAGGCCAGTGGTAATATTGCTAGCGTAGAGTTGTGGCTGAATTTCAGGGATAAAGAGTAATCCTAAAAGTTGTTATAAATGCAAAAATTTAGATGTGTTGACTTTGAAGGTATATCACGCTATATCTTTTATCAGCAAAAAGAAAAGTTGTTCGTGTACTTGTCAAGACTTGAAAAGAAATGGTGAGAAAACGATGCTTTGTAATAACTCCCTTTAAGCAGTCTCAGACGAGACAGAACTGCTCTGCTTCTCTTGCAGCAATGCATTTTTAAAAATCATATCCAAGTACTACCAGATTGCTGAGCCGGATTGCAGGGCTTTTAATTTTGCTTTGTGAAGGGAACTGGTCTGTTGCAATGAGACTTTGTAAAATAAATAAATAAAATAATCCAACCATGAGGTGGGCTTAAAAGGGAGTTTTTTCAACTGTAGTTTAATCTCTGTAAGACACAATAAAAAGCCCTTGGCAGATAATGCTTTAAACCCAGTCATCTTGAACCAGGGGAACCTGAATAGGAGAAGGAGGTTCAGGTAGGTGATGAGGCAGATAGACAGGGCTTGTGTGATATATTTTATTTTATTATTTATTTATTTATTTAGGTGAGAGCTCAGTAGGACTGGAATAGCAGGAGCGTGTTGTAAGGCAGACAGAAGCTACTTTTGGAGCTCACCTGCCCAAATGCTATCGGTCCCCTGTTTTCACAAGCAAGTAATTCTTTGTAAAAGCATAAAGGCAGGGAAAACCACCAAGTGTAACCGTTTTAAGACATTTTGGTTGTTGGAAGGGACTTCTGAGGTTGAAAATAGGTATGAACACAATAGATTTAGAAACTTGAAAAATGTTCTTCTCTGCTGGTGGTGATGGAGAACCTGCTGCAGAGGTGGGATGTTTCCGTGAGCAGGCTTGGCAGGTAGCTCGGATGTTTCGGCATAACCAGTGCAAAAATGCTTCTCTGCAAAATAAGGAGAGCGTGTGAGGGAGCGAGAATGGCTGGAATCAGCTAAGAAAACTTCTGTGGTTTGATTTCTGTCTCACTAAAGGCAAACTGCGGGATTTGGACGGGAGTAAAGTATGAACAAGATCCTGTGTTTTCGTGTGGAAAAGCAGAGTGGTATTTTGTCTCCTTGGAAGGGGGGTGAAGTACTTGCAGAGCAGTACTAGTACTGCAGACAAGAGCAGCAACAAAAAAAATCCATTTTAAATCCTTTTTCATTCTTTCATCTTAAGATCCAGAACTGCTTAACGCACGCTTTAAATTAAAACTTTCACTTAGGGAAAATATTTGCTGCTAGACTGGAGAAACTAATGGAAGTGAAATGCTGGTTGAACTGATTCAGAGCTTGATGCAGGCAACTCGCCCCGGGTTACACTGAAATTCCAGGAGCAGACCTGGAAGAGGAAAGTTTCTGGACTAAAATTACTCTGGTAGGATGAGTAACAGTAGTTTTTTGAGTGAAAAATTCTAATGCAAAATCACAAGCATCATCTATTTTGTATGTTTTCCCTCAATTTTTTAAGAAGTGTTTTTGCTGGTTTGATTTGTATGTTGTTTTGAGATACTTCTCAAACACAGTCCAGTTCAGGGGCGCGGTGGGAAAGGGCACCAAATGAATTTGGGGAAAGTTGGACTCTTCCACAGCTGGAAGAACTAAAAAATCCTTACAGACATTCTTGGGTGGGAAATGGGGGAGGATGTATGGACAGATGTGCAATTAAAGACTGGCAATTGTCATCAAAAGCAGTGATGCTTCGAGGAGGGGTGAACGGAGAGGGCTGCGAAGGGGAAGGCAGTGTGACTCGGAGTATCTCCAGTGCCATCAAGGCCAGTGGTTCAGATGAGGAGCGCTTTGCCCTGCAAATCATTTTGGAATTGTCTTTGATGTCAGCATAAATGGGAAAAAAAAAAAAAAAAAAAAAGTAACAGAACCTCGATGGTCTGAAAGAGAGATCTAAAATTGAAGGTGGCTATTAGGAACAATAATGTGTGGGCACTAATACTGCGTTGGAAGTTTAACGTTCTGCGGCTTATGGAGAAGTACTTAAAATTTTACAAAGAAAAGCCTTAAATTTGCCTTTTCTTTTTTGTTTCAGTGTTCTGAGGTCATGAAACTTAATCCACAGCAAGCTCCATTATATGTGAGTACAAAGTTTCAATGTTTTTTCCCCTTTCCTCCTGTTCCCATAAAATGCTTCCCCCGGCCATTGCTGGCCATTCTGCTCATTTACGCTTTGCTCCCCGAAGACCTTGCTTGTGTTTGTTCAGTTGCACTGCAAATGCCCGGTGATAACCCCCAGGTAAGTTACAGAGCCCCTCTGTCTTTCAAGGAGCCAATTTTAAGGAAGCTTTCCGACACGTAGTGCTGTCATGTAGACTGCATAGACTGCATAGTGCAGGAATCCCCCTCCTATTTTTCTTTTTCTTGTTTTGTTCCCTAACGATGACTGGAGTGAATGACTCGATGCGTTAAGAGGCCATAAGAGGAAACTGCCTGAGTGGAAAATAGGACGTCCCAGTGTGCAGCACTCGCCCACTGTGCTGATATTTTTCTGCTCAAAGTTTTAAACGTGGCAGGGAGCAACTGAAAGCAGCGAAGAGCTGGGCTGTGCTGCGACTCCTGCAGCAGGGCATGGCTTACGTCAGCCTCCTGCAAGCTCGTAACCTCGATGGCTGAGTTAATAGGGAACAAGCTTCCTCTCGCTCCTGAATAGCAGCTTTGTTGCAGAATATGGGGACTGTCAAACTAGACCTGAATTTGTGGGGGTGTATGCATGTGTGTGAAACTTGTGCCAAAGCTGCCAGCCAGGGCTGTAACCGTTTACTTTCTGCAGTGCCTTGCCATGCACTGAACAGGGTTTGCCGGTGAAGCTGTTTAAGGTTTGTGGTCCTGCCCACGGACCTTGCTGATACGGGTAGAGCTGGGTCCGAGGTGGAAAATTTGGAGGAAAAATTGCTTGCAAACAGAGCTCTGAGGGGTAGGAGTGGGAGACTGCTAGGTTAGGTAGTTGAGCTGTGGCTTAGAAAGTGTCATTTGTTGACCTTTAATTTCATGGAAGCTTTCAAATTCCGTCTAATTACCAGCTGAAAGTTTGTACTACATTGTATTAGAGCGTATTTTCTACCTACTGTACTAGGTATTGTACTTGCATCAAGATTAATGTTATACAGATTGATCTGACTTTGGCAAACTGGCCTTCCTGGAGTAGACCACCATGTTCTGTATTATTGTGAAACTCAATTCAGCCTGAAATGTGTTAAATTACAAACATACTGAATACAGGGCAACTTTGAAGAAACCTAATCTAAACTTGGGGCCTAATAAAAAGGGATGAAACTTATGTGCAACTACCTGCTGTAGATGCCACAGAAGAAATGTATGAATGGCAGAAAGCAGGATAAAATTATTCTTACGTCTTTTGAACAGTGCATGATTACCTAATCTGGAGGCTTTGTTTTCCCAGTCTTATCTTCTGACTTAGTTTATTTTCCCACCGTTTTGTGTGGTTTTGCATTCAGCGTGTAATACTTCAGTGGCAGATTTAAAACTTCTCTTCCCCACGTGACAGTGAGGAGGACTTGGCTAAGGTCAAAGTGGAAAACAATGATTGTATGACTCTCAGGAGTCTGTTCCTTTGCAGTGGGAATAAATTCATGACAACTTCATTACTACATGGAGTCCCTCTTCTCTTCCCCCCTTCCTCCAGTGACCGGGTGTATATGCAGATCAGATCCCTTTCAAAACAAACAAGTTCTGGCAGCTTAAGGAAGAGGAAAAAAATATATAAAAAGAAAAACTGAATGACCTTGGAAAAAAAATTGTTTAGCCTTCCTGTTTGCTTTCAGTGTAGATGTTATGTACATTTTAAGATCAGCTTCCGTTTCCCTGGCAGTGCTAATTGGCAGCTCAGCTCATCTGAGGGAGCTGTTAGATGTGAGCAGAACATAAAGGAAAAAATATATCTTCCTGGTACTTTCCTGTTTCAGAAGGCAGACACAACAGTCTTGTGGGCTGGCCATTGGTAGGTAAACAGCAGACCCTCACCGCGTTCCTTGTTCAAAGAGATGCTGACTCCACTTTCCTTGTACAGGCTCCTCCTTCAGCTTGCTTTCAAAAAGCTGAGAACAGTGTCCCATGAATTTCATCTCTGTGAAATAAATGACGGGAAATAGCAAGCCATACAAACATGTCCGGGGGTCTCCCTACATTTGCCTGCTTTTCAGTAAATCACTTCCCCTCAAGTTTTACCCTTTTGTGCCTGGGGCCATTGCAGTGCATCCTTTATCCTCTTCCACTTTTAAACTAATAGCTTAGATTCAAGATTACTTGATTTTATTTATTTATTTTCTGTATCTTGCATGAATTTCATCCTGAAAGTTCTCTGCAAAGTGAAGACTGACCAGCGAGCAGAAACGATACAAGAATCTGTCTTACAGAAATGTTGCATCATTTGGTAATAGCAGCATTACTTTTGGGAGGAGAAAGTGGAAAAACACTGTCTCTGGGTCAGTTCCTGGAAGCCTATCAGATAGAGCACATTTCATCCTATCTGATGATCGGCAAATTGCCCAGATTTGTGCCTCCCAATTCTGAATGATGTTCTGGGAACCCGAGATGCCCAATATACTTGGAACCAAAATGTGCGTGAGGGAGAGGAGGGTACTTCCACATCTGAGCTGACACAGGGGCTGGGCTTGGTGCTGTGCCTGCCGTGCCAGCAGCACAGTCACGAGGCGGAGGAGCTCGTGCCAGGAGAGATAGGGCAGCGAGGCGTTCCTCGATATAACACGGCGCGAGGTGCTTGACGGCAGGGTCAAGGAGCCATCTGAGCTGTGTGGCTCCCAACACACAGTTTTTACAAAGGATGAGGCCTGATGTCGTAGCATGGATCTGAAATGAAGATGCCCAAACCCACTTCTTCTTGAAGCACCTCTATGGGCTCTAATCTCAGCTGCTGCCATCAGTGGGGTTCTGAAGAATTGGGGTAGCAGGGCTGGGAACTCCTCAGAAAGGTCTGCTGTGGTTCATGGGTTCACGTAGCTGTGATGAAGGGTTGAATTCACCCTGTTAAAGCAGTGGCCCTAAGTTTTGTGGTACAAACTTGAGTTTAATCCAGAGGTGGTCTCCAGTCCATAATCAGCAAAGCACAGGGCGGGCTGTAACAGGACCAAGCTTTATCTCCTGGCTCTTTCACTGGCATGGGTCGAGGTTATGACAAGTAACTGTCACTTGGCTGGGGTGAGTGTCTCTGCTATCTGTGCTGGGGCTCTCCTGGATGCTTTTTTTTCCCCCAGTGTGTAATTGTATCGATCATATTTTGCATAGTCTGTGGTGTAACTGTGGATATTCAGTAGAAAAGGGGCTCTATGAAAATCTTTCACATACTTTTGATTTCTTCAAGTGCATTTTACTGCAGGATGTGCAAAAAAAATAATAATAAAAAACAAAATAGTCCATGTGGCTGGGCAGTCCTTGGGCTGCCTTCCTGGGGCAGCATTTGGGAACATCTGTATTGATGTTAGGTACCAGGTTACAGTCTGAAGGTGGCTTTACCTACACCCCTCTTGTGCTTCAGCACCATCCTATTGATAAGGGAACCCAGCTGAGAGCACAGTGTAATGGGTGACATTATTTCAAAGCCCCAAGTCTCAAAGCTGCAGGGCTGAGCATGCACAGGCAGGGTTTGGGGTGGAATGGGAAGGTTGCAGAAGTCTTGTGTTAATGGCAGGCAGGAAGCTGGGAGTTGAGTTTTGTTTGTTTGGGTTAAATACATGCAGTGGCTTCTCTGATCTTCACCCTCTTATGGAAGTTGTATGTCTACCAACACAAGTCAAAGTTTCAGCCTGAGTATTGCAAAGTGCTCCCTAGCTGTTGTCAGTGCGTTGTTGGAATATTCAGGTCATCAAGGAGTACGTGGGTAGGAAAAAAGGGCTCAGCATTGCTCTGAGTAATAGAGCCTTATTTTTAAGTGGCCTTTTTACTGTTGTGATTTGTAAATGAAGTTCTCTGTTCATAAATTAAATAACTTACATCGATCACTTAGCTTAAATACTGCTGTTGCTAAAATCCAAGCAAGAAAGAAAATTGAAAGGAGTTTTGTAAAGTGTTGATCTTTTTATAAATGTTAGCATTAATTGAGAGGCCAGAAGAGTATTCAGCAGGAGATTTAATTGCAGAAGGATCAAGGATCTCAAGCTGCGTCCTTATTTCTAACAAAACTTCAGTAAGTACAGAGTGCACACGAGTAAATGACCAAGGTCGGTTCAGTTGCATACAATATCCTGGTAGTCGTCCTTCAGAAGTACTCAGCAGCCTCACTGGCCTCTGGCTGTAGGGTTACTGTAATGTTTTTGATCATCCTTTTTAACCCATTCACATCTTCTGCCACTCTTAAATCAACGTTGTTTTTTAGAAATATAACCTGAGAGCAGGACTGGGTATGGGAGTGCTGGAACAGGACGGAGGTGACAGGTAGGGGTGAGCCGTGAAGCATTAAGTGGCATCTTCTCTTGATTACTACCAAGACTGCAACCTTAGATCTGTCTTTAAGACAGGAGTGTTTTTTCTCGGTGATAATGATCAGTGGGTGTGAAATGGAAAAGATTAGCAGCTGGAGAAGGGTGATGCATCACTGCAATTTTTTTTTCCTTTTCCTTTTTGATTAAAAGGAACAAACGCTCTAAATCACAGCACTCCTCCTCTGCACGGTTTGTCTAAGGTGTGTCCGCATTATTCGGGGTGACAAAGCCAAATGTGTCATACCCAGAGATTGTATGGGAGGGTGAACGCTTAATTGATAAAAGTGCTCCCATTGACTTTGGTCTTTAATCAGGTCTGCAGACTGAGTCTCTCCTATAAACTGCTACCTGGGAGCTGCACAACCCGCCGAGTTGCTCAGGGAGGGTTTTGATAGAGATGAGAGCTCTCACTTCCACGCCAAAATGCCGTGCAACTTAATGAAGTATGAACTTCAAAAGCTTCGGCAAGAATGCACTGACCCTCTCTTAATGTAACCTGGGTTTGGGTACAGTAGTTCCTCTCTTCTGTTAATGAATGAATTGCTGTAGGTTACCCATAGTGTCACCTTTAATCTAGAACGGGAAGAAAAGAGTAATGCTTGTAATAGGAATATATTTCTTTCACTTGTATATCTCACCCAGAATGAAATGCCCTTTATGTGTGTATTCCTCAGGAGGAGTAATTGTGATAACCTCTGATGTTTGTGTTTTAAGAAAAACCCTCTTTTGAATAAATATTAAAGGGTTAAAGAAAATAAGCACGACACAGCTTTGAGGCTTGTGACAGGAGTGTCTGTCAGGTTGTTATCATGTCTGAGACAGTCCCAAGTATGGCCTGTGCAGTGTTACGAGCTGCTTAATTAATCTTCTTCAGAAATCTTTACCAAAGGCGCAAAAGGAGAAAATGAAATACCTTTGTAGTCCTAATACAGTAAAACGTTGCTATTAGGTTGGCATCGATGTTTTAGTTAATCTACTAATGCTGAATTTGTTTTCTTAGTGGCATCTACGGTCACAAAAGCCACTGAGATGCCCAAATATGAGATCAGTCCAGCAGAAAAGGTGGAATATGCCGAGAGTGCTTTTAATGTGGGAATTTCTCATGAAAAGCGCTATACAGAAGCCCTGTCTGACTTTCTTTTGAGGTCCTTAGGCAGGAGGAGAATGAGCCTTGATGTTCAGCTCAGTGCTGCGGTGAGAGGATCTGATAAGCCTCTTGTCTTTTATTTGTTGGTCCTTGAGTTCTTCTTAATGACAAAGTAGTTTGCTGCCCCACCTTCAAAGTGTCTTTGAATTACGAGTGGAAGGCCTCTGAGCACCCTTTACAAATAAAATATTTGCTTGTGTTCCTTGTGGAAGAACCTGCTACTTGGTTTTAAGAAAGTTGGTTGGGGCACCCGATCAGATGGACTTTGGAGAGGAGCACGTCGCGTCTTTCCTGGTTCTGTTTTCATTCTGCAGGCAAAATCATATCCTCCCTAAACTGTGTCCTCATTTCTTGAGATTTTGTTTTTTAAGTCCTTGATCCACATTTTTTTCATTCTCCTCTTCCCAAACTGTGGTCTGCATCATGCAACAGAAGTACCCCCGCTGCTGAAATGGGATCAGCACCTGCCACCTGAGCTGGGCATCATATTGTGATGAGCTTCTGCTCTTGGGTACCCCAAAAAAGACTGTGGCTCAGATGAGTTACCACGTGGCTGCTGGCTTGCTCCTTTTATACGAGGCATCCTCTAGCACACAAGATCCATTCCGCGTTAGCGTAGGACTTCTTTTGAGTGGTGACCCCTATGGATTTACTGCAGACGGTTTTAGCTGGAGAATTGAGAAGAGGCTGCCTGACCATCAGCACTGCCTTCCTTCAAGGTGAGCCTTGGGTTAAATTGTAGCTCAGAGGTCTCTTCTCAGCACTTTTTTGCTATTAGCCGAAATCAAAATGCTGGTGATTTGGTTTCCAAGCCCTCCTCCCATAATTGTTCATTTGATCTTTGCTTCTGTGATCCTGTTCAGTGTGTATGAATGTGCTGGTGCACAGTAAGTGGCCTAGCTTGGAGTCTAGAGAGCTTGCTGTCTGAAGTTCTGCCCTTCAGTCACCATTACTCGGCGGCACTGCTTGTGATCTTCAAATAATAAGACTTCCAGAAGAAAGATGCTAGAACTGGTACAAGGAAAGGGTGGGAAAGTAGAAAGAGAAGGCATTAATCCCCTCTTTGGCGGTGCTATTAGATTGGTTCATCCTGCTTTCTGAAACTGTGCCCCAGTGCAAACATGCAAAAGGAATCCTTGTATTGTCACACTAAGAGTTTTAATAAAATAAAATTAAAAAAACAAAAACAAACAAAAAAAACCCCACTGTATATTATACCTCTTAGGCTCTGAATTTAGGGTTCTTTATGTCTTGAAGTATCTGATGAGCTGATTAATATCTGGAGAGATGCTGAGAGATTGCATCCCAACCCCAGTGCTGGCTGATTGCGGTGCCTTCCCTCCTGATCAGTGGAGCTCAGCACTTGGTGTTTAAGAGGATGAAAATGCTTTGTAACTCCTGTTCCTCAATAGAATGTATTTATATAGCTTATATTCTTACATTACCTTTAGGACAACCAACCAGATTTCCTATCTTATCTGTCAAGATGCAGGTCCCTGCTTTATTTTCTGTAACAAAATGCGGGCATTCATTTTGGGAACTGTTAGGCTCGAGCCAATTTTGTCAGCAAAGCTAACACGAGGGTGTTTTTGAAGATGTTGAATTGATGAAGGCGTGATGCTTTCAATTAAGCTCTCAAATCTCCTGTGAAAAGCCCATCTGCTCCTGGTCTCCTTTGCTCTACCTGCAGCGCCCTGGTTCACAAAGTTGTGCCGCATGCGGTGCGCTTGCAAGCACTCATCCCCTGCAATCCCATATTGTGCATAAGTGGGAAATAAACTGTGATTAATTGCTCTCTGCTAAGATCGATGCTATGCACTGCCATCAAGTGGCAGCTATGCTGCAGGAAATGTTTTCAGTGCTGCTTTCTGCAGGGCTGCCTGCATTTCTGTCTGTTTCAAAGCGCTTCTCAGTGTTACAACAGTTTGCTCTGCATAGCAGTTGTGGCTGGGGGGTTCTTTTTCAGTAAGGCAATGGTTGTAATGGTTGCTGTTCCCTAATGGCAAAAAAATAAAAATTATGTCACTTTTTAAAGAGAGTCTTAGGCATTACAGTAGCTCCAAGTACTGTAGCTATGAGGCTAGAGCAGATATTTCGCAGCTGGCAGGAAAATCAGCACTCTAAAACACACTCTGAGCTGTGTCTCTTTCAGGGCTTACTGTACTGTAGAGGATGCTGAAGTACAAGGAAAATGCTGTCCTTCTATCTTATGCCTTCAAATGTTAGTGTTCAAATCTGATTTTTTTTTTTTCCCTTTAAAACCCATCAAGACTATTTGTGAAAATACTGCGGTGATAGGAGATTGTTTCAAATAATGTGTCATCAAATGTACTTTATCTTCCAGGATCATATGTACTTTATCTTCCAGGAATTGTGACTCTCTTCAACTCCCTGATGCCAAGAGAATAGCTGGATTTCTGTTTCTTAGTCACTGAATGCATTCAGGCTGTCTGCTCTTTTTTCCAAGCTCTACGAATTTTGTTGTTATTGTTATGTGAGTAATTAGCAGGATCAATCACTCAAGCTGCTGTTAATAAAACGTGTGGTTCAGTTCACTTACAGTGTACTGAAGAACAGAAGAAGCTGTAGAAAGAGGACAGAACAAGACATTCCTATCAATTTGGGTGTGTTTTTATAGGAAATAATTGTAGTAGTTTCCACGGTTTCTGAGAAAAACTCTTTAAGAGTAAGATCAGCACTTGCTGTGGAAACTGGATGGTACCAGGGGGGATATTCTGCTATGGAGACTTGCTGAGATGGGAAGTGGACCTCCACTGCTCCTCCCTTCATGCCTCTTCTCTGGACCAGAGCTCTGTGGGGCTTGCTACGTCTGGGATTTGGGTTGCTGTCGATAGCTGCTTGTTCCAGCAGTCCAGGCCATGACAGCAGGCATGCAGTGTTTTAAATGGATGACCTGGCCAATATTAAACTGCTCAAATAAATGAAAATAAATCAATGATTTCTTCACTATACTGCCAATTCCAACCACACAATAAAACTGTGTTCCCAGCTATTCTTCTTATCAGAGTAGATCTTCCCTAGATTTTCTTCCCTAGTATATAACAAACTTTTGAATGACACTTTTCTCATCCTTTCTATTTTTTAACTTAACTTTGCTTTTTGCCCTTTTGTTGTTAATGTCATTGTTAATTCTTATCACGTCCTTCTGTGAGCTAAAAACCATTAGACGTGCCCTTGGCTGGTTAGTTTAGTGAAGGCTGTCTGCCCAGCACAGCACCTTGCAGAGGCCCTCGGGATGCTCTGAACAAAAGCAGGTGATGGAAGTGCTCCAGAGGTTGTGGAGCCCTGTGCTGAAGCAATAATACACCTTGTTTGGCTCTTAACCACCTGTTCTAGTAACTTCCCCAGCTCTGTGCGCCTAAGTGATGTGTCATAAAGATACATCCATAAAGATAAATTGTGTGTCGTCTTCAGCGCTAACAAGATCCTGTTACTTTGATGGATTTTCTGTTGGCAGTCTGCAGAGATCTCCCGTATTAACGTGTGTGTAATACCCATAATAGTCTTCTGACACTCAATAAAGATTCATCACCGAGCTGATTGATTTGAGATGTAGACATGCTCTGTCAAAGGACGTGGGCTGCTAATGATGGACTTCTTTAAGTGTATCCAATTCTGTTGGAGCTTGTGTTGCTCACAGTGGTTTGGAGTAGGAAATCCATTCCCTGGTCCCCCTGCACCATATATCTCTTTGCAAACAAACCCCACTGCAGATTTAGACACCCGAAGTGGCGTGGGACATGGTGTAGCTGTGAGGTCGCTCTGATAAATCAGCCGTAACACTGTGGGCTCTGCAGACAGTGGAGGTGAGCAGCACAAGTTGCACTCAGAATGGATCTGCACGAGCCAGCATGAGCCTGGAAGCAGCAGTTCGTGTAATATCTGTAAGTATCAGTCTGTCACAGCTGCCTCTGTCCCCTTAGCACGAGGTAGGGGACTATTTGTTGATGCTGTGTTTATTGTAGGTGTCTGTCTCTACCCATATATTCCTCGCACCTGAAGAGTCTTAGTTAAAGGGTCTTTTTTTTTTTTCCTGTATCCATCCTTTGTCCCCTGTGTCAATCTTTTATCCATCAGTGTGCTAAGCTAAACTTGTTTTTGGACCGTATTCTTCCTCACCTTCAGGGGGAGAAAATGGTGGACAGAAGAAGGTTATTTTGCATGTGCAAGTCAGTGCTTCGGTCGTGGCTTTGTGGCTGATGCTGGACGAGGAGCTGGGCTGGCTCAGTGCAGCCTTAATGAAATGTGGAAGGTGTCACCCCGAGTTGCTCGAGGGGCTGGCAGCAAAACCTGTAGCATCGCTCTGCTCTTTTGGTGGCCTGTGGGCAAGCAGTCACAGTCTACGATTGTGTTTTCCAAAGGGCAGCAGACTGCATTGCAAAATCTGTCTTTCTGATCAAAGAGGGGCTCAGCCTCCATGACGCTAACCTGAAACCTTGCTCTGGCACAACCAATAGTGCTGATGTTCATTTAAGAGGAAAATAAAGTTAGATGGGAGGCTGTGATTTTTTTTTATTTTTTTTTAAACCACTGAAGTCATTCTTGTAGTGTCTGCCTGTGTGATTTGTTTTCTTAAAAAAAATTAAAAAAAATAAAACCTCTGCCTCGTGCTGCTTTAAGATCAAGGCGCCTGCACTCATTGGCCATGAGGAAGGACCCAACCCTAATCCAAGCCTGACTCTTTGCCATTCTGTTTATTTCTGGAGTCTTTCCCTGAAGGTCTTATCTGCAAGAGAGGTTGCAGCACTCTGGCAGAGCGCCATCCATCTTCCTTTACGCTTCTGACCCAGGTCACTGCTGTTATCGGGGGGGATATCTCCACGTGAGGAGCCATTTCTAGAACTGCCTGTGTTTGGGCAGATGGCACAGCACTGCCTTTTGTTTCTGGAGCCTGGAGCTCTGCAAAACGAACTGCTTTTGATGCGAGTTTTCTCCCAAGTGCTCCTCCAAGTCTATGAATACTGGTGAAATTGAGGACGTCTGTAATGACTCCTGTTATCTCCCTGTAACATATCTCCGACCTCTTCCCTGCTCCATTCCTTTTAGATATACAAGTGCTGGGAGGCTGTGGGATACATGACCATATTTGCAAAAGGGGCTGAGCGTTTCAAAATGCATCTGGGCCTGAAGTGCCAGCCCTAACAGTGTTCCCAAGGAGGAAAATGCACTTGAGATGAAGCAAGATGCATGCACAACATCCCCCACGTGCAGGCAGAGAGGAAAGGTGGATGTTTCGAAGGAGGACCCGTCCCCAGTTCCACCTGTCTCCCTCCCAATTAGGGAGCCCATGTATCTGTGCCTGTTTTTTTTTTTTTTTTTCTGTAGAGCTGTTCATGTGTTCGTGTGCTGTGGCATCCCCTCTAGATGATGTTCTCGGGGGGGTTCAACACATGTTTGCATCACACTGAGGTAACCTCAGCTGGGAGGGATGCACCAGGTTACTCAGCCCAGATGGGGGCACTTTGGGGGCAAAAGTTTGCCAGGAGGAGGAGTTGAGACGTTGATCTAGTTTACTGGCAGAGGTGAATGAAAATAGATCATAGAAGATCCAAACGGTTGTATTTTGTTGCTTTTCTTGTGGGATGATTTCTGCTGTGTTTTCTAAAAGGGCTTTGTTGTTGCCTTTTCTGTCTTCCAGCTGGTTTCAGAGCATCCTACACTTCTGGGTTTAGGTGGAATTGTCTCACCCTTCCCTTTGATTTTGTTTAACTTATTTGTTCTCAGTCCTGAGCGCTTCCCAAAGAAAGTGGGATATAATTGAAAAGTCAGCTTTTCTTTTAAAAGCCATTTGCATGAAAAACACATGGCGAGTTTGACCCATTATTCCCATTTCAGTGGTGGGGAAGCTCAAAGCCCAGGGATGTGAAGGGACTTGCCTCCTGCTGCAATTACAGCCTGATTCTGTGGCAAGCTGTAGCAGGTGTAAGAACGGGACCACCTCCATCTGAGAATTAAAAAAAATGAAGGTACCGATGAGCCTGGATTCCTCGAAGGAGGAGAAGGAAGGCACAGCTGTGATTTTGGGTCTGTCGTCCTGGTATGGAGCAACTCTGTTAGGAGCTGCTTGGAGCTTTCCAAAGGGGAAGGAAAAAAAGGATCTGTTTCAAAAGCATATTTCTCCTTTTGTGTCCTAATGTAATGCAATAAGCAATGACCCAACAAGAATTTGATTCATGTTATGAGCAGTGGAAACAAAACAAAACTTGTTACAGTGGCAGGTTACGCTTACTCATCTAATCCAGAGCCTAATCCAGCCTCTTTAAAAGAGCATCAGATCGCTGACTTCTACATCTCTGCAGGAGGAAATATACTGCAAAGAGGTTTCATTACTTGCATGTGAATCTCTAAGCCATCCGATACATTGATTTTCTGTCCAATATGACTGCACTGCTTAGGTTTTACCTGCATGAAAAAGCAGCCAGAGATGGCAGCGGTAATCAGCGGTTAATTTGGCTTTTTTTTTTTTGTGCAGAACAAATGCAGCATTGCTAGTTGTTAGCATTTTCTCACTGAAAGCAGGAAGCTAAAGCAACGCTGGAGTGCTTCAGCTTCGCTATCTAACACATGCTTTATTTCCATAAGTATTTTTAGACTTCATGTGGGGGGAGGTCAGAGTGGGTGGTTAATGGGTTAGGTAATGCACTTCACAATTCCCAGTATGAACGAGGAGAGGAAAAAGTTTAGAAATCACATGCTTCACATACAAAAATAGAGCATGCTTCTTCTTTTTATTATTATTATTTGGTAGAAATTTTAAAACCTGTTAGCCAGCAAAACCTGTTAGCCCCTTCGTACTTTGGAGAAATGTGCCTGCAACTGGGAGAACTGGTGTCCCCTGGGGAAATCTGCCCCTTGCCAGCTAAAGTCCCATTTTTCATCTGAGTGCTTGCATTTTGCAAGGGCTGCCCCTTGGGGTCCTGCTGTACGGGATCCTCTGTGAGCACTTTCCCCAAACCAGGTTTCCAGACCCTTGAAGTGGCAAAGAAAGGTTAAAGCCATTGCTCCTTGTTGGAAGGTGGATATTATTTCTGAGCTAACAACGCAAATGATCTTAATTCGTTCCAGCTTAAAGCTTGTCAGCCTCATTGCCACTTGCAAATATTGCTAATGTCATCTGTAAGGACTCCTTTGGAGATAAATCACTCACCTTTACAGACACAAACTGACCCTCAGAGGGAAGAAAGGATTACTTCCACTTTCCCCTACTTTGCCTACACACAACCTGTGTGCCTTTATAGTTGTAGCTCTTGAAAATAAATACCTGAAATGGTGCAGTTGTCCCAGTGCTGACAAGCAGGTGCCTTGCTGCTTTCTGGTTTGATTTTCAGACCCAGTAGCTGGATTTGGGCCTTTTTACGGGTAGATGTGTTTATGCTGCCTTAAGGAGAGACGGACCGCACCGGCATCCCTTAGAGTTGCGTCGTGGTGGTTGAAAGCCCAGGACCAGGTCTGGTTTTCCCAACATATCAGTCGTCTGACAAGGCAGACTGTATGCCTTCCCCCTTCAGTTTGAGAAAGGGAATGTGTTTTTTGAGTAAAGAGCAGCATCCATGCTCTTTGCATCACGTTACAGCTACCCAAAATGCTTTTTCAGAGACTCTCAGATCAAAATGAAGGCAAGGGTGACCTCTTTCATGAATGGACAAAAATGGAATGTTTTCATTTCCAATGGGATTTAAGCCAAGTAAATATTAGCCGATCCAAACTAGTTTTGAAATTAAATTATTCTTATTTGTTGGAGCATTCCAGGGAACGGCTTTGATCTGGCTGTACTTTCACCAAAGGGATATTGGCAGACTGACCTTCCAGTTCCAGCCGTTCAGGATGAAAGAAGGGTTATAATAACCACCTTGTGTGGCAGTGATACTGAACAGATGACTTTTTGGATAATATTAAATGAATAAAGGTAAACATACTTCAATTAAGATGTTTTTGGAGGCTGAACGCAATAGTGCTGTTGGAAGCTCTTCTATGCGGGTCGAAGGAATTTTGGCTGCGTTTGCAGCCGATTTTCTTGAACTCCAAAAAAATGTTTGAAAGAGAGAGGCTTGCTCTGTGCACTATTTCCTTTTCGAATAAATACGTTGTCTCGAAGTGACGTTTTAAAATTAAATGAAAGCTGGCAGCGAACGGCGAAGTTGTTAATAGCTGGGAAGGGAAATGTGCGTCGAGGGAGGGCTGCGTTAGCGCTTTGTTCCTCCTGCTCCCCGGTCACGTCGCGCACAGCGAGCTGAGCCACGCGTAGAGCAGCCGGGACGTAGCTCCGAAGACACCTGGGAATAAACAAGCACACTGCCATTAGGTGGCACCTTATCCATCTTGCTGATGATATTTGGAGGCGATGTAACGTTTTAATTTAAAAATAATACCCATGCTCTGCTGTTGTAATAAGGATATTGGTTTTTTTCCCATTGATCTTGGGCTGGGTTCTCCAGAAGAGCAGGAGGAGGGAGTGGGGTGTTGGTGACCGTCCCTCCGTAAAGTGCTGGGGAGACACAGCTGAAAAGCTGCCAGCTGGTGGGGCTTTGTGTCATCTTGGCTGGAAAGGACATGGTCTGTCCTCCTGCCCCAAAGCAGGGCCACCTCCCCAGTGAGGTCCAACTGCTTGGCACCTGCATCTGTATGAGTGAGGAGTTCATCTGCCTTGTTAAGCCTCAGTTTAAACAGATTTTGGGTTTCTTACCTGCGTTTACACAGGCACCATGTTGCATTAACCTTTTTATTCTGCTTCTTTCATCAATAACAAAGCATACAAGTTATCATTGCAGTAATGCTGCAAATTAAATTAAATCAAGTGTTGTAGTGGCAAGTGCCTGGTTCACATGTATAGGCAGGTGTCTTCTCACATGTTTGCTCTGCGGGTTTGCTTTTATGTCACGGGAATTGGACTGGCTGCTCTTGGATTCAGAGTTAAATAAAAATTCCCCTTAAGGGACCCTGCTTTAGACAATCAGCCCTGTTGATGAGTATCCGTAAATGTCACCTGCATTTTTAAGTCCATTTAAGTGCTTTGTATGTTCATGCCTTAAGGGAGGAACAGTTTGAATAAGGACGGATATAAAAGTCAAAGCACAAAGGCTTTGCAGGTTAAACCTTCAGCTTTTTTTTTTTTTTTGAACATCCGCACAGAACTGGATCCTTTTGCTTGCAGTGGGATATTTAGTTTTCAGCTCAGCGTGTGAACTGGTCATGCTTGAGTTTAAAGCTTGATTTATTTCTATTTGCACTTGTTTTTCTTTTAACACAATGTATGTAACACCGCATATATGCAGACTCTGGAAGTCTGCTCTGGTGTTACGATATGGCACCTTCCTAAAACCTCTGTCTCTAACTCTGCAGCCATGGAAATGCAAACTAGACTCCCTGCTCCATTTACCTTTTGGAAATCATGGTGTTGTTCCTTTTAAGACTGACCCATATATTTATTTAAGACTGGAGGCTGGTTGCACCTGCCCTGACAAACCTCGTTTCTATCAAAAGCAGTATCCTGTGCAAAGCTGCTCCTGGCGAGAGGTACCAGGTGGGAGGAGGAGAACTGGGCACGAACTTGGAGAGGGGAAACTGCTGGGGCATGCCAGGAACTGAAGGGAGGGAGACAACGGACAAGGCTTGAAACAGAGCGTGAGAAGCGATGCTGCCGTGGCATGGGTGCACGGGGGTCTTGGAAGCCTTGGGTTTTTCCTCAGTAATTCTATTTGACAAAGAAGGGATGAACTGAGTGATCTCAAGGAGAAGGTTTGAAACGAAGTGGCATGCGTGTTCTGTTGGCTATGCAAATTAGAATTACATAATCTGCAAAAATAATAACAGCAAAAATCCTTTCCAGATTTGCAGCTGTAACCATATGCTGAACAGCGTGGCGGCCGAGAGCTGGCTGACGCAGCTGGGGTGTAAAACTGGGGCATCCAACTGGTTTTGATCTTTGAGGGAAATGGGGCAGAAGGTCACTTCCCAGTCTGTTGCTGACGATGTCTTGTAGTTTATACAACGCTTCTTTGGGCAGATAGAAGTTGGGTTGTCAGATCAAGTAAGCATGCTTCATGCTTGCAGTAACTGCAAGCCACCCTCCTTCCCTGCTTTCCCTTCCCCAGGGAAAGCTTAGTTTGTTGGATATTGCTCCTTGGTTGTCCGTACAAGTGTAGGAATTGCAGGTGGATTTATTTTATCCTTTGCTAGGATAGCAGTGATGACGATGCGTGTCCTCTGTGTACATCGTTTTTGCTCACAGCAGCTCTTAGATGCTGAAATAAGTCTCCATGAAGTTAAACAAGAATATTTATCTCATGTACAGGCCTAATAAAGTAATAATAAAAAAATATAAATAAATAATGCAGTAATGCTGCAGTAATGTTGCCCTTGACAATTTGCAGAGATGGGCCAGTAACCACTGGGTGCAGCTTCATTGCCTGGCTGTGACAATCTGCTGATGTCCTTTTGTCCATGTTGCTTCTCTTGGAGGTGGAGAAACCTCAGTGGACACAAAGCTTTTCTATCTTTGTGGTTATTGATGGAGGATGAGATGCGTTCAGGGATTGAGTTGGTCACACTGGAGCTGTCAGCACAGTGGCTAGCTTGTCAGGGGAAAGAAATGAGGAAATTAATTTGTCAAATTATGTGAAGATTGGCAATTTTGGGCTGCTAGCCGTTTTGTTTTCTTAGCTAAGTATTTGTGGGGGGACGTGTATATATATATATATATATATATTTGTGAGTGTGTATCCATCCATGTTTGTGCTTTTAAAAGACCAAGTGTGGGGTGTGCGTCAGTCAGACTTCAGTGAAATGGCATGATTTCCCCATGTGAAGTTGCTATTTTGAACATACCCCGGAGATTTCTATGTATCTCTTCCCAGAGCCATGCTCAACATATTTTCTGGCTGGTTGGCTGCCTATAATGCTTGATAGTCTGGCTAAGAGGCGTGCTAAGGCTGACTTGCATATCTGCAAATTAGGATGGGCCCCAAGTCATGTGAAAGGAGTGCAGGAACAGAAAGCAGCAGCCTCGGGGGTAGAGAAGTTTTATTTCATGCAGTTCTTGCGAATGTAAACCTAACATATTTTTGTTCTTTTTCCTAGGGTGACTCAGTTATTACCGTGCAGCTGACTGAGGAAGATAAAGTTGAAGATGATGTAGTTTTCTACTTGGTCTTCACTGGGTCAACCGTCCAACACTGCACAAGCACAAGAAAGATTAATCCTGGGAGTCTGGAGACAATTTCTCCTGGTAAACAATTGTCTTATTTTGCGTACCAGTGTATCCATCCATGATACCTACTTAATTGAAGTGGATTTATATGTAATTCTGTTTTGGTCATCATCTTCCTCGTTTGCACATTCATTGAGGATGTGTGGTTTGGATTACTGCTTTTGCCTTTTAAAAATCTCTTGCTTGACTTCACTGGAATTAATGACTCTGAGGTGGGAATTATTTAATGTGTAACTATGGGGTTCTATTGTTGAAAATACAAAGTTATATTTACACATAGTAAAAACCAACAATTTAAAAATGTGAGCAAGATGCTGGAGGACGCATTTACAAGGTTGGAGATGCTATTGTCCAAGTGGTGTGCAGCTCGTTAAGAGATATCGGTGCTTAGGATCTGCTTAATTAACGTGGTGATGTTCATTACTATAGGCCTGGTGAAACACGGCCCTTTTCCCTGAAACCCTGCCACGCAGTTCATTCAAACACAGCGCTTCTGAAACTCTTGGGCAGGCAATCAAACACACACCCGGTGCTTGGTGCCATCCCTCCAGCGCCAGGGGCTCAGACAGAGTGGTTTGTCACATTAAAGCCCACCACTCTTTTGCAGTTCAAGCAAAACAAAGCAAATCAGCGCGGCGTTTCCCTTCGGTGACTTCGGGACCGTGGGAATGGGCATGTTCCAGGCTGCGGTCCCTGCCATTAAGCTTTCCTTCTGACTTGTTGCTATGCAGCACATTGATCCGAGTGTGAGAAAAGCGTCTGACATTTCCACTACATGCAGCATAGCTGATGTGTTTGAGTGTATCGCTTGGTTTTGTGATTTATTTATCTAGTGACTAGTTTTAGGAGATGTGCATGAAGCACAATTCGGGCTCAGGGCTTTGCTAATGAAATAGGACGTTTCCTGCTGGCGATTAGCAGCTAGGAGTTGGCCACCCCTTGCTCATTTCCGGCCCTTTCTGTGCTCTCGGGGTCGTTATTATTGCCTGGGAAGAGAAGCCTTTTTACAGTTCTGGTTCCTGGAAGCTGGTGCAATGGGTTAGGTCACCGCCTGTTTGCTCCCAGCGTCTCGCAGCCCGTGTGTGCGCGGGGCGCTCTGGGGCTGCGGCAGCGCTGCTGGCGGTGACCTCATCTCCCTGCGGGGACCCAAACGGCCGAATTGCCAAGAAAGGAACTGAAAAGATGCTGTGTTCGTCCTCGGCCGCTGAAGGAACCAGAATACTTCATGGGATTTCCGGGCAGCAGTAATGCTTTCCTACAGCTCTTGCCCGGGCATCCTCTGTGCCACGGCTTGGCTGGTGGCCGTGCCTCATCCCCTGCCACTGCTTCTTCCCATGTCCTGCTGGCCCCAAACCTAAGGGAGCTGCTAGGGCGGGTTCCTGAGGCTCTTTTTGTCACCATTAGTCTGAATAGGTGGGAAATCTGACTGCGCTTCTGATTCAGAGGGAAGGGAGGTAATTGCTCTCAATTGTTCCTTGCTTTATAGTGTTTTTTTTTTGTTGTTGTTTTTTTTTTCCCCTGGTTTCAATAGAGTTGTGATTTCGTTGCGTGGGATGCTCCACAAGGATGGTCGCTGTCGTAAAATGTGGTTTAGATCAGGCAAATACTGAGCAGGGACCTCAAGGAAAGGCAGTCGTGTGCCTGCTAGCCAGAGCGAGGGAAGAGCTGACACCCTAGATGTAAACCTACCATGGCATAGCACCTTCTGCTGTGCTCATACCTCATTT
Source organism: Aythya fuligula (assembly GCF_009819795.1). Classification (NCBI taxonomy): domain Eukaryota; kingdom Metazoa; phylum Chordata; class Aves; order Anseriformes; family Anatidae; genus Aythya; species Aythya fuligula. The sequence goes on along the minus strand of NC_045569.1, from coordinate 14,960,993 downwards.
TGGAGAAACTACCAGAGTTAAAAAAAAAAAAAAAAAAAAAAAAGACTTCAGTGGTGAAGAAGACGCTGGGCAGAAACAAACTGGGAGGAGAGAATCATTTTATCACGCTGACACAGATGTGTTTGTCCAGCGTTACTTCAGCACCGACTACTCTGATTTTAATACAGCCCTGACTTATTTCAGCCCAGCTCTTCCTCCTCCTCCTTCCTGCACCCTGCAGTGGGTCTGTAATCGCGTGTTTACATCGTAAATTCAGCCAGTTGCCTTGGAGATGGCTGTGGTGACTCACGGCTGGCGTTGTTTGACCTCCCTGCAGGATTAGCCATCAGCAAGAGGCGGTGTGTGGGAGCCCAGCCCTTGTTTAACACCCGAGCCTGGGCAGTCAGCAAGTGCTGTGCCAGTAAACTCTGTAGGCAGATTTTAACCAAAACTTTGTCCTTCTCCCAGCCTGGACCTGCTCGCCTTTACCTCCATGCAGCAAGAGGAGTCGCGCATCCCTAGGATGCTGCAGCTGCTGGAGGGGCGAGCAGGGCTCTGGAGGATGAAAGGAGGGCTGAGTTGTAAGAATGGAGCCAAGCCCCTCCACCAGCCCACCTCAAACCTCCTCTGCATCCCTTCTGGCCTCGCAGCTCTTCTCTCATCCTCTTCCCAAGGCCTCACAGCTCCATACAGTCCCCAAGGGCTTCAGACAAAATCCCCCAGGGAGCAGGGGTTACAGGGGAGCTGGTGTTCTGCTAAAGCTAATGTAAAGACAAAAGACTGATTATTTTTTTTGTTCTCGACTTTGTCAGGAGTTTTGGTGAAGTATGGGGGTGTCAGAAGCAGAAAGGGAAATGATTTGATTACATCTGGTGCCAAAATTAAGTAGAATGTTTTAGCAAAGCTTTCAAAGGGAAATCACATTTAAAAAAAGAAATCTCGACAACTCAAGGTGGTTTTAGATGAGAAATTAAGGAAAATGAAATGGAAATATAAACTGTCAGAATACGTCCTAGATTTTTGCATGTGAAAATTCTCCATTTCCTGAAAGGCTTACCTAAAGAAAAGCATACAACAGCAGTCAAATGACTGCAGCATTTTATATAATTACTGGAGCAACCTGCCTCTGCCTTATCCTGTCTTTAGCATCAGCTTTAAACTTCGGATAGATAAAGTTAACAGTACTGCGCAAGTATAAGCTTTTTATTTCACAATAAAAGAAAGGATATCAGATTGTAAATGTATGGGAGCAACTTCTCCTCAGAGAAAATGTTCAATTAAGACATTAGATTTTGCACTCTGTTTGCTAATTAGCTTGTATCCTCTGTCAGCGTGCGGCTCCCTGGCTGATGGTGTGCCCCTGGCAGTGCTGCTCGTGGGATGGTGCTGTGGAGCCTCCCACGATCAGTGCCTTAATAATTAATGAGTTGCACAAGTTAATAAGGAGAGAGAACGGGCTTTTGTTTGCCCATGGCTTATGTTAAGAATTTCTGGGGTGGCTGTGCCCCCTCTCTGCAGCACTCGCTAGAGCATCTCTCGAACATTGTGTTCAGTTTGGGGTGCATTTCCCCACGCAGGGAAGATGATTAAAAACTGTGCTGTTATTTTACAGGAGTGTAAGTTTACCACATGCAGCTGTCAATCTGCAAGTATTGAGCTTGAAGTGAAGGCACCTTGAATTCTGACAGCCAGGTGCATGTGTGTAGGAGAGTCTTTTGGACAGGAAAGGACTATAAAAGTGACTTAAAAGTAAGGAAAAAACGCTCGCTACGGATGCAGTAAGATTGTGACTCATACTAAAGGAAAAAGAGAGGCAAGGATTGGACCCAAGAGGCTTCAGGGGTGTCGGATGTGTCCTGGTTTGCTGCCTTGTTTGTATCATCAACAGAATTTAGCAACTCCTAGTAGGGACATCGAGAGGAGCCCAGCATAGTCGTTAATTCTTTATAGATAATTAAGTGCGTATCGTTTCAGCCTCGGTGCCTTGAGAAAGGCACCTGAATATGTAGCTAAATGTAGATTCAGAAATCACTCAAGGGATGGAATAATACCCGTGGTTTTGCACTTGCTCTGACGGATGGGCTGGGTGGTTACAGGTGGTTGTCCTGCCCCACTAGTGGCTGTGTCAGGAATTTAGGAGAAATAGTTTCCCCTTGTAAGAGACAGGTTCTCAGCTGATCTGATCGTTCATAACTAAAACATCAAAACAATCTACTGAGTGGCAAGAACTGGGCAGTGAATTTTTTGTGTGCTTCCAATTGCTCTTTTGCCAGACTAAGAACAAATCAGGTTGTATCCTATAACTAAACTTCTGTTTGCCTTAGTGAAAAGGTACCAAAACCTGATTTTACTATTGCTTTACAGTGACTATTAAGATGCTTCAATTTCCAAATGATCTGGTTCAAATTTTCCATAATTTAAGAAGATTTCCTCTCTACCAGAGCTACTTAGGAGTTGTGCAGAACTATTTCAAGCACTTTCATCGGGCTCTTCCCCTGTTAAGGTCCATCCGCGTGGCAGGTGGAAATGCGGTGGCACTGAACCTTTCTCTCTTTTGGATATCATTAGTTACCAAAGCACGGCCACTGCATTTTGGGAATTAAGAAAATACCAAAGTGTAAGCAGGGAAGGACACGGAGAAGTGATGGCACCTCTGCTGCTGTGGCTAAACTGATGTTGCTGCTGACATGATGCAGTCCTTGTTACTGTAGTGACTAAGCCTGCTGTAATCACTAATACAGTTTTCTTTCCAGCATCTCTGTAGGGTAGGGAGGGTAGTGGAGACACTGAATGGCCAAGCAAATGGCACATGGTGCTACAGAAAGTCTGTCAAAGCAAGGAAGTGAAACTTGATTGCAAGGCAGCAGCCTCATCTCCTGCCTCTGCTTCTGGAGCAGTTTTTCCCCCCTGAAAAACAAAAATAAATGAAGCCTCAAAGCATGGTCCGGCAAACAAAAGCAGAGAAAAAGCACGACCTCATCCCCATTTTCTTGAGTCAAAAGCCCCAACTGCAGTGTGCAGCAGGGGCAGCTCAGGACCAGCAAGCTGTTGGGCAGATTTAGGGAGAGCTTCCCCAGACATGTTTGGAGGAGCTCACAGAAAGAAGCCTGTGGTGCTGTGAGCTGGCGTGCTGCAACTGTGGCTGCATCATCTAGCATGGGTTTGGCTTTGTGCTAGAAATGTGGTAGCTGGGAAGCACCAGGGAGCCCAGTGGAGCAAAATAGGGAGAGACAGGTACTGTAGGTGCTGTAAATGCAATGCTGCAGCAGCTCGTAATCAGACCAGGGACGTGAAGGAACAGCACGTCTGTAAGCCAAGTCACTGAAACAACAGCTAAGGTGATCCTGCGTGGTGTGATGCTGTCCTGATGCATTATATGGCCACGAGCCTTCTCAGTGTAACACCTTCACCACTTTTTCTGGTCATCTGACCTCAAAAGTTAGGGGATCCTTGCCTGGATTTCAAAGGGAAGGAGAAGCACCATCAGAGGCACAAGGTTTCCTGCAAGAGTGCCCGGCTGCCAGCGGTTTCCCCAGAGCCATAACCCTCCTGTGAGCTCCAGTTGGCCCAGTCCCAGGCAGCTTTCTGTCCAGGGTGCAGCTCGGGTGGAGAAGCAGGTTCTGGTTTTTATTTATTTATTTATTTTTGTGGTTCTGAATTTGTATAGCTCTTTGTTTTTTTTTTTTTTCCTTCCTTCCTTTCTGCTAGTTGAAAGGGTAAACTGAAATTAATTTCAATTAGTTTGGAAATATTTTCATTTCAAACTTCTATTTTACTGTGAAATCCTTTACATATGTTCATGCTTTATTCTCTCCTACCACAGACTCTGTTTTCCCTGAGGAAACGACTTTTCATAGAAAAAGCTATATTTCATGAATTACAATCTTTGTATTGGTAGACCAAAAGGGTAAACAACTTGCATAACAAATGACCACTTGGCAGTACCAGTTGTGGATTTTAAAATACTCTTAATTATGAAACAAAAAAAAACTAAAATAGAATAAAACAGTGTAGCCAAGAAGACTTTTTGCAGTCCATCCTCTTTGGTGTACTTAATTGCTCTAGGCAGCGCAATTAAAAGGAAATGATGCCAGTTCGAGATGACATCAGTCACAGGAAAAAGTGATTGAATCTGCATTGAAATTATTTATGAGGTAATGTGTGGGGTCTTACACTTCTTCAGATTTTTAAGAACCTCTGCAGCATAAAGGACCTTAAAAAATCTTTCTACGCTCTCCATATGCGTAGCACAGGGTTTAAAATGGAAAAAAAAAAAAAAAGGCTCCTGTCTGTCACTGGTACAGTGCCTATGTATTTCATAAGGTCTCTTGTGATGCAAGGGGGAATACAGTAACTGTAAATCCACTACACACTTCAAATACAGGCTCTAGTTTTCAGAACTAGAATTAGGGATTTCTGAAGGAGAAAAGAGCTCTTTCTCAGATGGCCACAGGAGAGAGATCCCTTGACTTGCCTGTCTACAAGCCACCAGATGGCAACATCTAGTGGATGCAAACACAAGCTGTTCCAGGGGATTGCTGCCTGTCTTCCCTGTCCTGCTTTTAAACCTCCTTGTGAGATGTCTTCAGGCTCAGCCCCACCACGGTGGCTCCGAGGATGCAATTAGCCCAGTGGTCCTTAGTCACCTACCAGGCAAACCTAAACACATGCTTCCAGCAGGGCTTTAAATAGCCGCCCAGGCTGGGGGCCCATTGTCTGCTATCTCAAACGTGAAGTCTGAAAATAGGGGGTTTGGACAGGATTTCCACTTTCAGGGCAGTGGGAAATGAAATCATGTTTTAGTAAGAGCTCTGTTTAGCAGCGACAATGTTTTGTCTCCATGTGTGCCTCGTTTAGTGGTGAGAAGCCTGCTAAGGGTCCCGCTGCCACCCTTTTAACCACACCCCAGGTTGATGACATGGTGTCCCTTGGCCGGCCAGGTTTGTGACCATACATTAACCTGTCTGCCAAGCCCTCACAGCTCCGAACCTCCACCTTTTATCCTCCTCGTTGTTTTGCAATGTTATTGCGTGGAGGAGGCAGCGCTATCGGACCCATGCATCTCATCTGAGCAGGGATGAGCACAGAGAGGCCAGAACCCCGCGTTCCTCACTTTTTGTTGTTGTGCATTGCCCAAAGCAAGTTTCACCGAGTGGCCCGGGAAGGAATTCCGTAATTGAAGAGCTGTTGTCTTGCTTTAAACAATTTTTAAAGTATGGGTTTATGTGAAGATGAGGAATTCACTTTATCATGACAGAAGCAACCGCAGTGCCCATTGCTGCATAGACTGGAAAGTTTTAAAATTTCTGTATTTTTCCTGCAGTTTGTTGGCACGGTAGTAGCCAAGTGCTTCTAAATTTGGAGCAACAAACTGAGGAGAAGGAGAAATGGGGTAAAATGCAATAGAGGAAGAATTAGGGGGTGGGTGATTTGACTTTTGTCACGGTTAGGCTAGCACAGAAATGATGTAACTTTATACTGTGGCAAAAACTGTACGAAGAAGAGAACAGCATGTAGCCTGAGACATCAGCGTGGTAAAAACTCTGCCGTGTTTGTTGGAGGAGGTAAAATTCAAGATGGAGTATTGCCGGATGATAGCAATGTGGCCGTGGTCAGGATTTAACCATTTGCTTTTGCTCTTTTGGCCGGGGGTCCGGGTTTCTGGAGGCGACCGAAGGCAGTCAGCGTTGTGCGGCGTTGCAAACCCAGTTGCGCTCGAAAGCTCTGAGATGTCTCTTGCAATTTGTGGGTGCACCCACGTGCGTGATTTATTCAGCCCCCTGCGTTTTTCAGCCTTCTAAAAGGCAAAGCTTTGCAGACAGCCTATAAATAGGCTCGTCATTCACCCTGACGCACCCGGGTTTTTCACCTCTGTGGTGAGTCAGAAGGGTTTTGTTCCTCTCCTGGAGGGGAGCGCAGCGGCGGGCAGCCGGCACCCTGGTGCTTGTGGCACCCCATGCTAGGAGAAAACCCCGCTGTCTGCCTGCTGGAGCAGAAAGGAGACAATTCAGAGCAATAGCCTCCGTTCCAGCACTGCCCTGAGCTCCTGCTGATCTTGGGCAAGTTACTTAACCTCGTAAAAACAGCTTTGGGCTTGTTGTGCAGATGATAACCACTTATCTCCTGAGAGTGCCAGAAAGCTGAGCTCACTTCTCCTAACGCTGCTCAACGTGCTCTGGGAAAGGGGCTGTTGAAGTTCAGCTGCTGGTCCAGGCGCAGGAAGCAGGGCTTTGATGTGGACTAAGCCCGGCCCCACCAGCGGGTCATGCAGAAGGTCGTGTGTGCGCGCTCGGCTCTTCGGGCCCTTTGCTTACGACGTCCATGTAGCTGTTTCAAAGCAGGGGGCAGAGACCTCTTGAGCAATCGTATTTAATTGCTCCTCGTTCGTTTGAACTGCTTGCCAAAGTCAGAACCTGTCCCAGACTCTTCCCCCCCTGAGCCTGACATCTCCTCGGATGCGGGGAAGGAGAACATCAAAGCGGTGTGAGGGGTTGCCCTTCAGAAGAGCATTCCCCAGGGCTTGGCAGGATGCTCGTTTGATCCCATCAGATGGACACAGGTTGTCGGCTCTGTCACCTCGCTTTCAGGGCCGTGTTAGGTGCTGGTGGGAGTTAGGAGAGGTTGTCACCTCTGCTTGTGTCACGTTGAATGCTCCTGCATTCATTTTGCAGGAGCCTAAATTGCATTTCCTTATATTTGCTGCCAGCCTGGCACTTCACCTGTGCCCGTTTAAGGAGACCACGTTTCTTGACTGAGGTTTCTCCAGTTGTTGTCATGACTGAGCTCTTGCTGCCCCACAGAAGGGTTGTTTGGCTTCATCACAAGGAAGCAACCGTCCTGATGAGTTTCTCCATCACTGCTAGCTGGCCGTGTTTGCCTCCAGCTTCAGTCCTGAAGGACAACCGGCTTCCTGGCAGAGTGGCTGTGTTCTAGGGTGTTGTGCAGATGGGATTCTTAGGGGAATAGAGAAAAATAGTTTAAAAAATAAAAATAAATATCAAAGGTTTAGTTTTTCTCATGCTATTAGGCAATCTTTTATTAGGATTTTTTTTTTAACTTTGCATTCTAGAGAAGTTGCACTGCTTTGCATGAGGGAGAGCCAAGTTCACAGCCCTTGAGTCAGCTTTCGTAGGATAGCACGGTGCTGTTCATGCTGCCTACAACTTGGGATTTTGTGGAGGTTTTAAAAAGTGCTAGTAAGTCTTACCGTCTCCTTATTGTGATACTCAAAGGAAGATGAGCAAAGGGATGTCAAGTTCTGAACTGCATTAAAGGGAAGTTCCCCCAAAATTACACCTTCTGCCTTGAGTATTCAAGGTTTCTGCTGTGAGGACGGATGGAGTTTGTTCATGGACCTCCTCTGGGCCACCGAGGTCTCTGCCACTGCCTGCCCTTTCAGCTGGTGACGGACTGAACTCTGAACACATGTCCATATTTCCAAGTCCTCGCTGCTTTAGGATGCAAGGAGTAACCGCATCCCTTGCTTTTCTCCAAGTGAGGCTTAACCACAGCTTCCAAAGAACAGAAAAAAAGGACTTCTCACCCTTACTCTTAGTTGTAGCATCAGTGCTAGTTTGTCTGTTCCTTCAGCTTTCACATCATTTGTCTCTGAAACATTTCCAGCTGCACTTGCTCTCCTTAGGAAGCCACACAGCCTTGTCTCAGACAATTTTGGTGCTGCCCACAGTGTCCTAATAGCAGTTTTGACCTTTCAGTTAACTTCAGGATTGCCTCTTTCAGCAGCCAAACCTGTACAGATGCTCTGTTCAAGAGCCTCAGAACAGATCTGGGAGGTTGGCTGAATGGCTGCAGAGATTAGGGACATATTTCCCTTTTGTGAGTGAAATCAACGGCAAAGGGCCCTGACACAAGAAGGAAACTTTCCCACTGACCACAAATAGGGGCTTAAATAGAATTTTCAAGCCTTTAAAAATAAATCGTCATTTTGTATTTAATTAAGTCACGTTTCATGAATGTAGTAGGATGCTGAGGTCATGGGCAAAAAGAAGCTGTTCCAGTAATTAGCGCCGGGTCCATGCTGTTCTGGCACAAACAGCGCTGATGTCAGGCTGACACTGGAACAAGGAGCTGTGCCGCACGGTGGGCTTGAAACATGAACCTTACTATTGAAGGGGCACGTCTGACAGTTGCCAGTGCTGGCTGTGTTGGGCACATAGTATATTTTTCCTTTTAAAATTGCCAAATATCTTTTTTCCTCCTCTAAACTTTATTTTTTAAGCTTCTGGGTCAGTTAAAAGTGTTGCCACTCCAAGGCATCCTTTCTCTGGCTTCCTCTGCCCTAATTAAATAAAGCTACCGAGCTTCTACCCGTCTCTTGTTTGGCAAATATGGCAAGTGGCCATTTCCAGGTTTTTATTTAGCAGAAGCAGCTTAGTTTACTTCTGTCTTTTAGGCTGTGCCCTCCTAGTGATTGCTGCTTTGTAGGTCTGTGTGTTAGGTGGCATCGCAGTGGTTGTCGTCCGAGCCAAGTGCTGGGACAGCTTTTGGAGCAGGCAATTTCACGGCACCCGGGTTCTAGTTTCTGGTGAGTTCTTGAGTCCTATGGAGCTGGAAAAGAACTTGTCTGACCATATAATCTAGCTGGTTGGACCATTAATTTCATCGGTGCATTGGCAAAATCTTTACTTGAATTACCTAGTGCTCTTGAATTTGCTTGTAGCTGATCAAAAATAGTCTGGTCAGATCAGAGCTGCTTTAGATATTTATGGATTTAGATTGCAACAAATAAAAAGAGAGGAATTACACATTCCTTTTAAGATCTACAAGAAATACTTGTCTCTGCAAATATATGTAAACTCCCAAGAAGGTATTTAATATAGAGTTGTGACCCTCAATAACTCATGCTTATCTGATTTAATGTAAAGAGCATGTGTGATTCTCTCTCCTATACCATTTCCCTTGGTTTTATTTTGCAGGCCATGACTGCTGTGAGACGGTGAAGGTGGTACTTTGTGCCTCCAAAGAAGGCCATCCCATTCTGGTCGTGGCAGAAGAGAGTTTCCAGTTCATCCAGGATGAAGCCTACGACGCAGCCCAGTTTCTGGCCACCTGCGCAGGGAACCAGCAGGCACTCATCTTCACCCGCTTCTTGGACCGGTCAAGACCACCCGCTGCCGACGTGGACTTTTTGGATGAGAAAGTGGCTTTGGCATTTCGACACCTGAAGCTGCCGGCAGAATGGAACGTGCTGGGAGCAGACCAGTCCCTGAACGGTGAGGAGCATGGGGGCACGCGTGAGATGGGGCTGGGAAGAGAGGTAAAAAGTCATCTGCTTTGGGAGCCATCCACATGGCTTTCAAAATATGCATTGGTATTCGTTCGCAGAGGTGGGACATGATGTACCCCGTGTCCTACTGCATCTTCTGCGTCCTGTGCTTTGCACTTCAGACACCCCAAAATGCAGAAGGCACGGATGTTTCCTCTGTGTCTTCTGCTGTAAAATAGGGCACGCTGTGGTAAGAGGTCAGTGTTGTAACACCCACCCAGGTGGGGATCCCTTTGTGTCTTTGCAGTGCTGTGCGTGCATCAGCATCGTGCTTCTCAGATTTCCTGAAATAAATGGGTCTGTGTAGGAACCGTAACGTCCTGGGGAATATTAGCCTTGTGTCACAGCCTCAGCACGTTGATGGATGGTGGTTTTACAGCACAGGTGCAAAGGGATGCGATATGTCCAAAACGCATCTTATGTCTCTTGGAGGAGCTGGCTGCCTGCCTGCGGGCAGCACAGTTGGTGTGCGAGCACCCCGAGGCTTTGTCCAGCATCCCTGGTTGTACGGCCGTCTGAGTGAACACAGATGTTCCCCAAAGTGAGCCTGGATAATTTTGTGAATAAAAGAGAGTAGAAGTGGGAAAGCCCGACTTATATTAGCCCTCAACCACAGCAGTGAGGGCTACTGAGCTTATAAATAAAGGTCAGTGCTGGCCCAAAGTCTGTGATAAATGCAAAATAGAAGAGTGGGAGCATTTGAGGTGCTGTAGCATGTCCATAGCCTTGGAGATCTGTTGGTTTTATCACAGAGGAGCTTTAAGGAAGCATGTTGGGGCACCGTGGGGCTGGTTCTAGTGCGTACAAATTATTGCTGTGAATTTTGGGAGTATTTTGGCAAAAAATTTAACGTGGCTGTGGGGCACCCACTGTCTCTTATGGGATACACCAGCACGAACACTGGAAGAGGAGTGGGACGTGGTTTGTTCAGCGCAGAGGCTGCAGTTCTGCTTGCCCTGACGGGGTTTTCTGCAGGAGTTTTTTTTTCTGCTTTCTTTTTCTCTGATTGTTTTTGTAAACATGAATGCATGGGCAGGCAGCTGAAGCAGTGTTAGCAGACATTCAAAGATGTGATCATATTTAGTGGTTTCTGGATAGAAATTCTGACGCTGTTGTCTGTTTACCAGCAGATAAACACTTGGTAGTTTTTTCCTGATGTTTCTTTTTGCATTTTAAAAAGTTGTGATAACACAGGCATTTCTATTTTGTTTAAGTGCTGAAAACACAGTCAAAGACTGACAAAGCGCTGTTAATTAATGAACATTTCCATTGAAGCTCTTAAGTGTTGCTGACTTTGCAGGAAGGCCGAGATCTACTTTTCCTTTTTGACTTTGGTTACTCTTAGGAAAATCAGTACTTAGGGAAATCAGGCCGTAGGGTTTCCACTGATTTGCTCAGCATACACTTATGTGCCTGAAAGGCAGGATGGTGTGGGGCTGTGAATGCTAATGGACCCGAGCAGCATCTGTTACATCTTACAGTGAGGAGGGGGAGCTGAGCGTTTTGGCATCGTGTGCGAGGTTTCTGGAGGCATGCGTTCGTGTAAGGGAACAGACACCATGACAGGAAATGCAACTTTCATCTGAGAGCTGCTGCTCTGAACTGTTCCCGTGCAGGGACTCCTTTCACAAGTAACCGTGTAAGGGCAGCTTGCTTATGACTTGCTCTGGTTTTCATCTCCTGACCAGCTTTTTGTCCGCAGGCAGATTTATCTGGTGGTTCGTTTTCAGTGAGCTAATTATGCACGGGGAACTTGGGGGAATTCTTGTGATTGTGACAGGAAGGATTTGTATGTATAATCATCCTTTTGGTCACGTAACCCTAATTTGGTGGAACAAGGTGGAAGTGATGTCTCTGGTTCATGATGGAGGACTGCTTTAGGAAAAGCTGCTCTGTGGTAAAACACAACGCCCCTCTCTGGTGGTGCTTGTGGGTTAATTTGGGGTTTGGAGAGTAAAAGCATAGCACAGATTGAAACTGTGGGAGCACGAGAACAATTCTGCGTGCTCTGGCCTGTGCTCATGCAGCGGGCCAGCCCGTCCTGCATTGCATCACTACCTACAACAGTTCCCCCGATTCATATTTCCCATTTTGCTAAATGTCACCGCCAGATACTTCAACTAAACTTCTCGAAGGAGAAAATACGATAGAAATGAGAACAAAAGAGAATGTCAGATCCCTTCGTGAAAGATTTTCGCGCTGCCTCTCAGCTGGCATGTCTCTATGGGCTCTTGTGGGCTGCAAACAAAACACTGCTGTTCAGCAAAACCTCTGAAAGCAGGAGCGAGCGGCGAGCCTCAGCCAGCTCTCTGGGCATGGCAGCGTGGTGGGAAGCACTGTTCGGACGTGGCAATTGCTATAAAACACGTCTAAAAGGGCATGTTTTGAAGGGCTGAAGTCTAGAGACAGGTAGGAGGTTGTGGCCTTTCTGCAGGACGAACTTGGGTACATGCTGTGGGGTTGAGCACGGCTCGGTGCTGGTTTTTGGGGAGGGGTTGGCTCCAGGCAGGGGCTTCCTTCACCCACTCCAAAGCAGAGGACAGTGAGTTGTCACACCCCAAAGGGCAGAGAGGATGCTAGAAGTAACACTTAATAAGGAAAAGTGCAGGATTGCTCTGCAGCAGAGCTATGCAAGAATCGTGTGCTTGCTTATGTTTTGGTTGCCAGACCAAGGCCTTCATTCTTTAAGGGTTTGCCATTGCTCAAGATTAAAGGCATGGTGCGTTCTTATAGCCAAATTGCTAAGAACACATTGTTTCAGCTGCGGGTTAAAAATACCTCTAAAATTATTTAAAACTGCTAGAGGACGTTTGCAAACATTCCAGTGGAACACCTTTCTTTTTTTTTTTTTTTTTGTCCATAACCTACCTAATTAGCTGTTTCCATTCAACAAGAGAACTTTGTTTGGTCTCTGTAATCCCAGTAGTCTTTCACACTAGATTTTCTTTACATTTATTTCTTGTCATCTCTTTAGACATCATTTTCATTAAAATAAATTGAAAATAAAATCAATGTTTCTTCCTGTGTTGCCATCAGAGCATTGTCAGAAACCCAATATGTTCGTTCGCAGCATTCTCACTTGCTTTATTTTCACTGGTCTGGAAGAGCACAAGTTTTTGTTGCTTAAAAGGAAACTGTCCCCAACTTAAATGCATTGAGCAGTGTTGATTGATCTAAGCAGTAATTTAATTGAATTTGATTAACATTGCTCAAAAACAGGATTTATTAATTAGTATTGCTCTGGTACAATGTAAAAGGCAAAAATAATCTGTTACCACATTCCCTTGTTCATCACCTATAATTCATTGAAGTGGATTCATTTGGACCTCTGTAAGCTCTGAATGAACCCTTTGTGCCAAATTTAGCCCCAGACTGTTTTTGTAGGACTTGGACTTTGATGACAAGCTTTTTGTTCAGCGTGGAGCAATACCCAGCCTGGTCCTACCAGTGACCGACAGCAATGCTCGTGTGGTGGAGGGCAGTGGTTGGACCTCGTGAATCCCTGATGGAAAAGCGAGTTCAGAAAACAGAATCCTTTTGCTGGAAGTGTTTATCAGTGGTCTCACCTTACAGCTTTCCTTGTCTGCTTTTCTCTGGGAAGATGATGCTCTTACCCAAATTTCTCGTTTCTAATTCTTTGCCTTCTGATTTGACCATGATTTAACTTGAATAACGTTTCCCACTAACAATTTTCTTATGGAGAATTTCCTCATTAAAACACATGGCTATGTATAAAGCCTATTCTCAGGCTTTCCTTGTGTCAGCTGCTCTTGCCAGGTGTAGCTGGGTTTTGGGGCATTTTGTTCAACACTCTGTTCCTGAGTGGAAGGAGCTGACTGGAAAGCAGAGGAGGGAGCTGTGGGGTTTTGGTCCTTTTCCAGTAGCAGTGCTTGTTTACCATGTTTTTGCTGTCTGGTTTGGTCTTAGGATGTTGTACATCTGACTTCTAAATTGCCTTCCTAATCTCCACTTCTTTCTTTCCTCATTCTCCACAACCCCACCTGCAGTGTGGGATACCCAGGGTGCAGCCCCCTACTTGCTACTTGTAGAAGACCTCAGAGAAGCCTTCAATCCTTAGTTTAGAGGAAAAGACCCCAGGAAGACTTGCAGTAATTCTGCATTATGTCTGTTTATCCACAGATACAAAATATTTTACAGAGAATGCTAAGCTGTTGTTGAGCTAGTAGTGGGAATTTGGGAGAGGAAAGTACAGGTCCTGTACTGAACCAGAGGTGGGAGCACCTGAGTTCCCTGATGCCATCAGGGAGCAGGCAGAAGACTCATGACCATTTGGTTGGATGGTCTGGACAGTGAAAGAAAGCCTGACATGTGTTAAGACCACACAGGATGGAAGAAGCAGTGCCGTAGAATCACCTAGGTTGGAGCAGACCTTCAGGATCATCGAGTCCAACCAACCTGGTGCCCTGTCAGTGGGGCAGCAACACGGCCTTGCCTTGCAGGGACCAGACAGGGCTTTCGCTTGGGCAGACGAAGGCTTTTCCAAATCCAGAGAGCATCTGAACCCCTTGGGCACAGGTATCCAGCCTCTTCCCTGCATGCTGCTGCTGCCCCGGGGCCACGGTGTCGTCAGCGCTCTGCTCTTCCCCCAGCCCTGCTCCGGCCCTTCCCGGGCTTTGCCCTTAATTCTCTGTCAACCTGTGTGAACTCAAATGGCATCCAAAAATGTATCTCAGACTCTCCGTAATTAGGGATTGCTTTTGTTACCATGGTGTTCCAAACACAGCATTACTTTCAGGTGCTGTATAATCATGTCAGTCTTAATTATTGCAAGTGCACTGCAACTTTCTAAAGAACGTGGTCGTTACTGTTGTTAAGGGTAGGGTTATTTACTGTTCCCAGTGACATTTGGAAGGCTGTTGTTAAAACCAAACAGATGGTTACACTTTATATCTAGAAATCAAAATTTAATATGTATTCTGAGGGTATGTGCAAGATAAATACAGGACTGTAATTTTCTATTTTAAATTATTAAAGAGAAAATAAACTAACTGGAAAATGAAAACAGTATTTGGAGATAGAAGTAATGATTATGGCTTGTTTGTGTTGCAGCAGGGAAAAAAGGCAGGAAAAAAATTAGGGAGGATCTAAGGCTCAGGTATGAAGAGCGTACAGAGCTTAATCCTTGAGTTAGCTATCACCAGTAAACAGATCGCTTTCAAAATTCCTTTTAGGAAACACTGTCCGTTCAATTTAGTCATCAAAATAAGTGGTGAAATCCAGACCTGTGGTTACGATCGTGGCGGTGTGGGCTTCTCAAGAGGGTGCTTTCGGAGCGCTGTGACGATCGGCCTGGAGAGCGAGCCCTTCCCCTGGGAGCGTGGGGAGAAGCCGGCCCTGTGATGAGCTGCGAGATAGCCGTAGATGCGGGTGGATAACCAGGAGGCCATCGTACTAGATAAAACCTGTAGCATCTCTCTGGCTTTAGGAATGCAGCTGCTGACGTCCTCAATACGTATGGCTTCCCAGAAGCACTGAATAATAAACATCCCTGTGCAATACGCGCTTCTTAAGAAATAGAGCTCTGCGAGCTCGCCAGGTAGGAGGTCGGTGGAGAAGAAGTTGCTTTGCCCCAGTTTGGAATAGTCTGGATTGCGTTGCAGGTTTGATAACTTTGCGCCAAACCCAGCAGGGTTGTAGTGTACGGGCCACCAGGATGAAAGATCAGAAAGATCCCTACAGAATACAGAAACAAAGTCTGAAGAGAGAAAGTAACAAAGCCTTCCTAAAAAGAGAAAAAAAAGAAACCTGAAAAAAGCTTTTTAAAGCTTTCCAGAAGTAACTAAAATGAAATTTGATTATTAGGAGCTAATGTTTTTTTCTGTTGGAGCATGTTACGGAGATGTGGCTGATGATGTTTTTCTGACATAAAGCTTTAATCTGCTCATCTCCTGCACTCCTTTTATAGTTTCTTCTTGATTGCTTTCGGGGTAACAGTTACTAGTGTTCTTTTCATTGGGCTTTGTATTCTTTCCAGTCTGCTTCCCACCTTTCTCTCTGCCCTCTGATAAAGGACTGTATATAAGAAATCAGCATGACCTTTTCTGAGCCTACTGCATGAAGTACTCTGTTCACCTACAGCACTTGATAAGATGAAAAAAAAAATCTTTTCCATATCTAAATTTAATGCCCTCTGCAGTGGAAAATGTGAAGCAAAAAATGCTTGTTCTTGCTCAGCCAGTGTCTGAAATGTACTGCTCAGTCTGTCGCTGAGAAATCGTTGGCATGAGAGCGTTTCTGTTCCCTTAGATATTAGTGGGAATGAGGACATGAAGATCCTTTGGTGTGCTTTGAAAAATTTATTGTTTATAAGACTAAAAAAGAATTACCCACACATCGTTTTATTAACTGAACTCGAAACTCCAAACACAGTGGCTTCGCCTTGACCTTCGTTTGGTACTCATCTCTTGAGCCTTCATGCAGAACCTCGGCATAAAGTGACAGCTTGTTTCTGCTCTCTGCTCCCTGTGCTTCTCAAGGGTTGAGCTGAGCACTGAGAACATTTCCAGCCAGAAACAAAGAGAACAAAGTTTTGAGGCCAGATTTGATGGTAGATTTCAGAATTGCCAAGAATATGTGATTTCATTTGAGAAACAAGTGAAGGTCACCATCCCAGGAAGATGAGTGTGAGATTCTCTGAGCTGTTCCCGTCCATGTCTCTCTCTTCCTCAATGAGCTGTCTCTGCCTGTGGAGGACAAAGTGAGCAGTTTGGTGTGGCTAACTCTAAATAAACAACAGGTTTCAAAAAGGAATAGTTTATTATTATTATTACTGTTCTTTAATCAGGATTAAAATGAAAGTTTTTACTTAAGGAACAGTTTGTGTTCTCAGATGTGTCATACCCAAACTGCTTTTTTTCCCTCTTCAATGCTTTTTTGTTTAGTGATAATAGCACCTTAAACTTTAATCCTTTGCAGTTAGCAAAGTACATTTGATGTTCTTCTACAGATTTTTTTTTTCCTTAGTTACCCAGATAAACTGTCTGTTCATGTGTCACAGCTGCTAAGAAAAATACATAAAAATAATACATCTAAAGTCTTCTGTTTTGCCAGCTGGATTAGAGTGCCCTGCCATTATGGGACAATAATCATATGTTTCAACTCTTGCCTATTACTAGGAAACGAGAAAGGAACAAAAACAATCTTGGCCTTTCCAGTATCGTGTGTCTTGTATTTCCACAGTTTCCTAATTGCAAGAACCTTTTTGTTGACATTCAAAGAACGGCCATTTTAAGATGAGAAGCTCATGCTTGACGTGTGGTAGGAGAAAAAGCTCAGGTTATTGCTTGTTAAAGCTTTTGTTGTTCTCCATAGCTGGAGCATGCATTTTACATCATGCCAGGACGCTGTAATCATCAGCTAAATTTCCAGCGTCCCGTGGTACGAGCTTCATCCTTTCAGAGGTAGCGTGGCTGTAGGGTTGCTGCCCGGCTCCCTCTCTTCTCCATCCCACAACACTCCCATGCTCAGTGCAGACCCACTCTTGGCTTGTTCTGAGCAACGCCGTTCACCAGCAGATGTATTTTTCATTGTATGTTAGTAGCTAATCCAGTCCCCAGATGGCATGCGCCTTTTCACTGTAGCTGTGCAAGTTTTGCACACTCTGAAACCTTCTAAAGCCATTGCCCAGGGCCCCGCAGTTGTTGTATGCACAGTACTTCGTCTCTGTGCTGCCATCATCCATGCCCATCTGTCAGGATGGCCTCGGGCCAGTTTATATGTCAGGCAGATCCTTCCAGCTGGGCCTGGAGAGTGAATTTGTGTGTTTAGTACACTCGGGATGGCAACACGCCACGTCTTGTGCACGTCTTCTGTGCACGCTGTTGTTGCTCAGAGGCATTGGGGCAGTGCCACGACCGTTCAGTCGCGTTTGTAGACACCTCCAGCCACCTGCATCCACTAGCCTGACAATAGTGAAGATTGTTTTAAAAGAACGGGGAAAAGGGTGGGATGTTCAAAAAGTGCAGTCAAATGAGCAGCTTCACTCCCATGAAGGTTCGGCACATCGGGAGGGGCATTTCCTCTCTGGAAATGGGAGGCAGGGAGGGGCACCCAGCTGGAGCAGGGGTGGGATGAGCAGCTGCCAGCACCTTTCCAAGCCCACAGCTGGGGTGTGATTTGCTGGTGAACTGTCAGTTGGCATGAAAAAGATGTTGGTGCCTAACCGTGCGGCTCTCAGCTGAAGGAGGAGGAAAGATTTTGATTCGGGAGTCCGTGCTTGTGCTTTTCAGGTTTGCTCTGCTCAGTTTTGGTGCAAGGGTATCCATTTCAGCAAGGAAGATGATGTCCCCTTCCAACAAAGCAGCTAGAGCAGGAGCTCCCTTGCTGGAACAGATGCAGTCAGACCAGTGCAACACGTTCTTTATTTGGACACCAGTCATTTGCTCCAACATAAGTGCTTTTGTGCTTCCTACATCCGCAGCAGGAAGAGTTGTATTGCTTTAATTATGCTAGCTGACTGCCAGTTTATTCCTACAGCTAATGTAGGAATTTTGTGCAAGTTCCCTGAGTGAAACCTTGGGCATCTGCTTTCACTCCACTTAAGTCCCACCTGTATCCACGCTTCCTCCTTTTTGCAACCTCCTCTGTAGTTCTCCCGTTATGTCTTATCTATAGGGTATGTTATTTTTCATTATTCATTAAGGCCAAGACTGGCAGCCGTTGATTAACTACCTTGTTGGTTGTTTATTTCTAAAGCACTACATTATAGCACTTGACACCAAAATCCTTGTCATTACTCTCCCACAGGCTGAGAATTTGTCTCTTAGTGAGCTCAGCTATTCCCTTTTCCTCTGATCAGCTGGAGCCTCCATTCAGATGTACTCGTGTATTCAGGACAGCGTGGTTTTGCTTTATGGTAATCAAGAGAAGGCTGGGGAGGAAGGCTTGGTTTGTAGCCCAGAAACCCAATTTGGAGTCATATGGAAGAGAGTTGGTGCCAGAAAGCTTTGGTTCATGAATACAGATTAGTTCTTCAGGAACTGATCCAAAAAGTGGGGAAAAACGGTGTGTCAGGCAGGGCAGAACTCACTCTTTCTGCTTCGTTTTCACTAAAGGTCTTAATGATGTCCCTTAAGAAAGAGAGCAAGAAAAACAACAGCCCGCTGACGAGATGATTTCTCTGGAGGCACACTTCTTGGGGAAAAAATAATTAAATCTTAGATGCATTATGCACTTGCATTTTTAAACCTACTGTATAGGTTTGGCTGGCGACCAAATTAATACCCAAATAAATCATTGCTATGATATTGAAGGTATTATACCAAGCGTGCTCAGTGGCGTGGTTTACACAGACCCAGCTGGTGCTTTTTTGTTGGTGGTGCTGCCAGTCAATACTGCAATCCTTTGTTAATTAAAAGAACAAATTTGTGTTTCTTGCAGTTTTTTTAACCCGAATGCTTTTGCCCTCCCTACAGAAGTACCACGCTTTGATCTGCAAGTGCCGTATTTCAGCAGTGCATCTGGAGCCCATTTCTGGTTGAAGCTTTTCAGAGCAAAGTTGTAGGGCTGCAGCTTTTAGAGGAGGGGGATACTTTTCCGAGATGAAAGCTTTAGGCTCAAGAGTGACTTTTACCAAATTAGAAGGTCACGGTTATTAAACATAAAAAGCAGCAGTGGAGATTACTAGTTTATAAATGCTGCTACTCAGAATTACAGAGCTACTGTGGAAAGCTGAGAAAAGCTGGTCTAAGGCACAGTGAAACCAGGAAATCAAAACCCTCACTTTTTTATGTCTATATGAGAGGCTAAACTGTTCTCTTTTATAACCGCTCTGCATATGGGCTTCAGTTGCAGTTCATTTTCTTCCTGCCTTGGGACAAATCAGTGTCCCGTTAAATAACAGAACTCGTCCATTCCTAAAACCTGGTCCTGGGCATGGGGGAAAAAAAGGGGTTGGATGTGCAGAAAAACCCACCCGAACATGCTGGGCTCTATAGGGCAGCTTTGTGGTAGTCGTGGCTGTCCATGAAGCCGTTCTTTTCACGTTGACTTCTGTGGTCTTTCAGTCTTATCCCAAGAGGTCCCGAGCGCGTTCAGTCCCACTGTAGCCAGTCCCTTGCTTTCAGGCACTGGCCTCTCCTGGATTTCACAGCCAGCTTGTGCTGAGTATGTTTTTCCAGGTGCTGCAGTGTTTAGGTTCCTTGGCTTTTTGGCTGTCAGCACCTCCAGTTTCATGCCAGCCATTGTGCAGTCCTCGGCGTGTGCATGGCTTGTCTCCAGTAGCGAGGATGTGGGGAAATGGCATTCACCTCGACTGCAGCCTGCAAATTCCTATTTCTTTTTCCTTCTTTATTCCCAGAGAACATCCCTCGGGAGACACTGATGCATTTTGCGGTGAGGCTGGGTCTGCTGCGGCTGACATGGTTCCTGCTCCAGCAGCCAGGAGGAAGAGGAGCGCTCAGCATCCACAACAACGAAGGCGCTACGCCCGTGAGCCTGGCCTTGGAGAGGGGCTACCAGAAGTTACATCAACTTTTGACAGAGTAAGGATGATTTTAATGGTTACTCAGCTCGTTTTCCATTCTCTGTCATGCTTCCCTTTACTTTATCCTTGAGGAGTGTCTAAGAGCTATACTGTACCCTTAAAGACGTTTTTTCTATAATTGTGCTTTTACCTTTATTGCTAGAAGCAATGGGGGCGTGTCCTTAGGATTTATGGTAAGTGCAATAACACTGTTGGGTTCTCCTTTTTTACCGCACAGTGTTCTGTTTCCAGCAGTCCCTTAAAGCCCAACATGAGTCACTGTAACATCGCCTAATTAAGACAAACCTTATGCAAACACAAGAGGAAGAACTTTGCTTCAAATGAGTACAGCTGTCCAAAAGAGCGTAGCTGGCAGGCTTTGTGGTGATGGTGGGGACTGTCACGTTCTTATTTGGTAGATTTGGAGGTTTTTGGTTAATACAAGGCCACAACAATTTATTGAAATAAGGCAGCATCTTGTAGAGAACAAATATCTACCAGGATAGGTAAGAATTTAGGTAAAAATTAATGCAAGTATTTACAACAGAAACTAAGAAGCAGCCAGGTCTTGCCAACCCGTAGCCAGTGACTTACATGAGCTCTTACTGCAGCATTTTACAAGGAATCCTTCAGAAAATGGAAAGCTGTTTTCGAACAGCAAGTGTTTGGAGTACTGGCTTTAAAAGCTGCAAATAATAAAGACAAAGAGCTGAAATAAGTCTGGGGGGTGGGGATTTGTAAAAGAGGAAAGATTTGGTCTGCATGTCTGTTATTCTGATGCCTAGTTCCCTTAAGCTTTGTTATTAACTTTGTTTTTCTGATTTGAATCTGCAGATGCTTAGGGTTTATGTTGAGGGACCCAATGTCATGTTTAGGAGTCTTCTGTGTTGTCTACATTCTCACGCAACATTTCTTTATGCTACAAACTGTAAATTATTCCTCCCTCTATAGTTGTTGGACGGGATGTTAGAGGCAGAACAAATAAGATCTGCTGCTGGAGTGACTGCATTTAAGTTTCATCTTTAATAATTCAGCCAACCACAAACCAAGTGGGGATGCAGGAGAAGGTGCAGGGTGGGGCAGGAGCTATTCTCTAACCATTTTTTGCCACCGTTGAACCAATAGAGAGGTGATGGCAGTGTTGCTTTATTTCTTTTCCATGTGAGTTCAACAACAGCCACACTGTGAAAATACTCAACACTCTAGTGGGCTATCTTGCAAAATTGGAATATGCCAAGTTGTCCTGTAACTGTGGCAAAGTTCTGTTTACACCATGAGTCTCACCTTGGAGAATTTAAATAAATAAATGTAAATTAGCCAAAACTTGATTATGGAGCTCACAGCAAAGAGCAATCTGCATATCAGTAGAGCTGTTCATTTAAAAAGAAATGGGAAGTAAACAGAGCTGTTACAACAACTATTACAGTGTATCTGGTAGTGTATTTCACAACCAGTTCCAATAGGGGGATGGCAGTTCTCGCTTGGTGGAAGAGAAACGAGCATGTGGGTTACACGGCATTGCCCTCTGCCATTCATTCATGCAGCACTGCTGCTGCAGTCCAGGGGATCCCTCTGGTGACCTTTGCAGCTCATCTTCGAACACAAGACACGGTAGCAACCTCAGTACTGTTAAGTGCTGGTCCCTTTCTTTTAAATATACCCTTAAACTGCTTACATGGATTAAGCAGAATTAAGGTTAGTTTTCCTCTTGGGCCTCTGGGTGGAAATAGGATGCAGAAATATCTGGTGGCCGTGGCTCTGAGAGCTGTGCTACCTGTATGCAGTGCTGCAAGCAGCATGCCCAGCAGCAGGCTGTGGGTGCTGGAAGTCACAGGGCCCCTTCTCGCTGCCCAGGAAAGGGAAAGGTGCCATGCTGCAAGCTCGGGGCTGCCCAGAGTGGTGGCAATGCTGTGTGATGTGGGGACCACCACGGCCCTTTGCACATGGGGATGGTGGCTGCAAAATGAAGGTGTCCTGTTTGCACAGCAGACATTTCCTGGTGCTCAGTGCTTTCTGCAGTCACATAGGATCAGGGCTTGAAAATCCCTGCTGGGAGGAGAACTAGTGAGTTTCAAAATAGAGAAAAGCAGCCAAATTCCATGACAAGAGCATATATCATTTATGTGCTGTCAAAACACAATGGATGCTGTACAACCACTTTTCTGCACTCTGCTTCTGCACAGGCTGTACAATCCACGCACAGAAATTTGGCACACAACTCGTACCACTCAGCAAAATACGGAGCAGCAACGCATGTTAGCGAGAGCCCATACAAAGGAGTCATTATTTTTACAAGTAATTAAACTGCACTTCACAAAATAAATGAATGCAGTGCGTTTTGTGATGCATTATCCTTGGGGGGATTTCATTGTTCACTTGCTTGCTAATTTGCAGGACCCCACGCTTCACAATGATCCTCCTGGCCAGCATGGGGAAGGGGTGAAATTTGGCTGTAATTAGGGTCCAGGCACAAAACCTTCTCCGCTGATGCAGTTTTGTCTGGGTTCAGCTGCAGAGCACTCTGATTCAGCCGCAGCGTAAATATTTTTCTCAAAAACTTAATTACACCGGTGACATTTTGGATTTCTGTTTATCAGCCAAGCTTTCCCTTTTCAGCTGCCAGTGTGCATTTGAAAAAATGAAAGATGACTTCAAGTGAAATGGTGCGAGCCTGGGAGTCGCCTTTGCTGTAGGCTCCAGCCTGTGAAGTGGCTCCTGCATCCTGTGGCAGGGCCGATGCAGGCTGCTGCTTTCGAGGCTGAAGCGAGGCTGAAGCTGCAGAGGAGCCCGCGTGGGCTGCCTGAGCTGGAGAACGAGATGCTGATGTGCTGATAGCAGTGCTCTTCGGTTGTGTGGCATCCCTGAGGGTGCTCATTTTATCTTCTAGATTAAAGCAAAAGTCTCACAATACAAATGGAGTAGGATGGTGCAGAAGGGCAGGACTTTATTTTTAGGGACAAAAAGCATGGAAGGATTTTCTCTAGGAATATTCTTTGCTTTCTAGCAGCTTGGTGTGCGGTTGTTTCTTAAATACACCTGATCTTGCCTGAAAAAAGCCTCGGACACCAGGCAGGTTGCACAGCTTGCTCTGAGCTTCACTGATTTCTGAGTGCGGTAGGAGTGAATTCAGAAGCAGAGGCTCCTTCCTTGAAGCCTGCTACTTCCTTATGTTTAAATTGGGCAATGCTAGCTCCAGGGCGTTGGCAGCCCTCGTCTGCTGTGCTCCTTGGAGAAGAGAGGGCTCGGGAGAGGCAGTGGGGTTGTTAACCAGGGGGAGCACGCTCCGTGTGAGTAACTTGGCCTCTGCAACGGGACAGCTGCATTTTGCACTAGTTGGTGTTTTCAGATCCAGCCCAGCGTAGTAATATAATCTGCCTGCCAGCTCCATGTTCTTCAGTGCTCTGCAAGTCAGGCAAGTAAAATGGCTCCAAGAAAGAGCGAGTGTTCACAATGTCAGAGGAGTCAGAGCGCCGTTCTGCGAAACACACACTGCTTGGTAATCTGATTTCATTGCTGCAGAACAAAGTCCTGTCCACCAACCCAAACCTTGCAGGTTTTTCTTTCTGTGAAGCCAAATGCTTGTCGTTCCTTCCCAGCTGTGAGTGATTTATGCCCTCTGAAAGCGGAGGCAGAGAAAAGTGAAGTCGGTAAGAAAGCATTTTTCCAGTCCCTGCAGAGCGAAGGATTTGGGACTTCAACAGTCTCTGGAGTTTTTTACTCTAACGTTAGTTCTGCTTTTGCTGGTTTCCCTGCATGCTTCTTATTGCCGTGGAGCGCTTCTGTGCGGCTCTGTGTGTAAAACCTCCTGGTAACAGCCAGGAGGCCCAGCGTGTGAAGCCATCAGCCACGATCAGCATGTATTTCCAAAATTAAACTGACCCGGATTTAATTAACACGTTCAAGAAATAGCTCCCTGGTAGCAGGAGTGTTTGGTGACCATTTTGCAATACTGGATTATCACTTGCTATTGTTCTGGTTTTATGTAAGTAATTGATGGAGTCTGTGCTGTAAGCTCCGTGGTGCCTCTCAGATGAGGAAGCTTTTGCAGTAACTTTACTTTGGTAATTGAATACACTTTTCTGGTTTTCTAGGCCAGAGCAAGAGGATTTGTCTGGCATCTCATTTCTCTGCTCACCGATGCAGCACGTCCTTTCAGCATGTGTTTTATGTCAGAAGTGTCCAGTTCGTCTTCAGCAGGTGGTTTAAGTGTGGTCTTAAAATCAGGCATTTCTTACAGCGCTGCCAAATGGGGACAACAGTTAAAGCCGGACGCTTTTAATCTAACGTTGCTGCTAGGTTGTTCCATTAACTTCAGTCTGAGCAGGACAAGAGCCGTCTGTGGTGCAGATGCTTTCCAAAATCACAGGTTTCCTGGGGCTGGAAATGTCACCAACTGCTGTGACTTCAGGACCAGGTTGTGGCACTGCACGTAACGGGGTGCTCAGATGCTGTCCCCTCTGCACCCTTGCCTTATTTATGAGCTGGGAACTGGCTGTAAAAGCTCCCAGTCTCCCCTCGGTCACCTCTTTTCCCATTATTATTATTATTGAGCACGAGTGGGACACAGCTGGGGACATGCAGGTGCCCCAAAGGTTGCCACCTCAATAGATAATTTTATTTTTGGCTAACCAGACTCAGCAGCGAAGGAGTTTACTGAAGTAACTCTCTATTATCTAGTGTTTTTCCTTCCGTTCTCCCACCCCAAACTGAGCAACAAACCCTTTTGATGGCTATTCGGGGTGTAGGGCAGTAGGTTTTAGGGCACGGCTTGCTGTCATTGTGCAGCCTGTTAGGAGAGAAGAGCAGCTGCCTTTGTCTCTGTAAGTGCTGGCTCAAGATTAACGTTTAAAGGAGCATTCAAAGTCATTAAAAGGGTAATGAGAGAGGAACTGATGAGAGATCCATGTGTTAAGAGGACGCTGTTTGGCTACAGAAGCATGGGAGTAGGAGCGATCCAACAGGATCCGGTCTTGTGGCTGCGTGTTGCTGAACTTTGAGATGACTTTCTGGGACGTGGTTGTTTCATTGATGTTTCTTCCTGCTTGGAAAGATGCTGGGGTGCCGTGGGTTTCCACCGGCCCCAAGAGTACAGCAGAGGAGCAGATGGGAGTGGGAGCAGTCAGGTCTGAACGTGATGGAGCAGGAAGAGTTTGTGCTTCCCCCTTTCCACCTACTCACCCACTGCATGCTCCAGCTTTTCCTCTTTTCCTAGTGTCTTCCAGCATCCCTATTAAAACTTGTATTTTCATTCATCAGCTCCCTCCTTGTCTTTGTTTTGTACTTATCCACCTCTGAAGAGAGAGAGGCGGCTTTGTCCCTTTGGTAGGAACAGCATTTTACTATCTCTGATACCCTGCTTGGCAATCAGAGGTCCTAGGAGGTGACGTTCATGTAAACAGGCTTGTGAGGAGGAGAAAGAGGAGATTTAGAAGAGATTTGAGAAGATTTGGTAAGATATGAGAAGAAATGCCCCCTGAGCAAGGCATCTTTCTTGTTAGGTAAGGCTATGAAAATAAAACAAATGCAAAAATTCGTTAAACCACAGACAGCTACTGCATCCTATGGAATGTGTGTCATATATATTGATACATAAATACATTTGCTGTCAGTTTGTAATTTTTATTTTTTAATATATAGCTTCAAGGCCTGAGAAATGCCTGGGTTTAAGAGTGCAGCCCCTTTGTGGTAGGAAATAGGTTCTGTTTGCTGAGATAACTGGCCGTGCTCTCTTAGGATATGTGAGTCTGCAAACAGCTGTCGAAGAACAAGCCAGCTTTCCTCTCGTGTATGATTTCCTATTGTATGGTGTGTTGATCATGGGACTGAGAAGTTAGCATTAAATATTTTGAATCCAGTCGTTAAATATTTAATCTGATATTGAAGGATAGGTTGTGCAATCCTGAATTCAGTGCAGTGTCCAAACCCACTGCAGCTCATGTCTGTGTGGAGTGCTCTAAGGGGTTGGTCATCGCTACTGCAGCTGATGAGCTTTAACTCTTTCTTTCCTCCAACATAAAAGCAGTCCAATTAGTGAGTGTCTCGTGAAATTGTCTTATGTAAGAAACTTTTTTTTCCTTCTTTTCTGTGGCTTGGTACATTTGGAAGCACCTGAAGTATGAATACTGTGTTTAAATCCCTTCCCAGTGCATGCATTTGCTTTAACCCAACCTAACTTGTACTAGTTGCACCTGTTTTCTCAGCCTCCTATCTGGTAGGTGCTGATGAGTACAAAATTGGGGAGGACCAAGAAAGTGTTTATGTGCACTAGTATTTTGTATGTCACTACAGACTGTGAGGCTGTTGATGAAAAACTGATCGTAGCCATACAAAGCCTGTAGTACCCCAGCACTTCTGCAATAGTTTTAAGTTCATTAAGTTCTGTCTTGTCAAATTTCTAAGAAACTGTTTCCATTTACCTTCCAAATAAAAAGAGTAATAACAATGTTAAAAGGTCATTAAGGGAAGGCAAAGTGAAAATGGATGCATTGGGTCCTCTTAGGAGTAATGGCACTGTCACTAAATATTAATTGCCATTAGTAACGAGCAGTTGCTGCCATTATCCGTAGCTGTTTGTTGCTGGCAGCCTGCAATTTCCTTTGAAGAATACAGAGATCCGTCAGAGTCCCGTACCCGGTTCCGTGATGGGTTTAGGAAATTGGCTTTTTGTGGTACGGGTTTCTGGAGGCTTGGTCAGAGACTCTGGTGCCTGGTAAATCTGGGTGCAGGTTTTCATCGGAGGGACTGATTTGTCGGCTTGACATCTGTAAATTGTCAGTGGAAGGGACGTGTGGTGCAGCAGCCACCCCAGGCAGCTTCCTGCTCCAGTAGGCACCGTTCCTTGCTTGTCCCAGACCACAGACACTGCATCTCCTCTCTTCAGTATGATAATATAACAGCAAGAAATCAGAATTTGACTAGGAGTGTGAGATGAAAGTTCAGTTTAGGTTTTATTTACCCTACAGATAAGAGCATCTGAATTCTTCCATTTCCTAGTTTTTGGCTGTAACCATAACACTAGTTGTTATCGTGTTGTTTTTTGGTTTTAAGAGATTTTATTTTCTCTATCACATGAATGTGGGAGCTGGAGCTTTCAGAGTCGCCCAGCAGCTGTGGCCAGGCTCGCAGTAAGATCCCAGGAGCTGGCAGCGCTGTGGCGTTTGTTTGTTCGGCTCAGAAATGCGGAGGGGATATCCCCAGGAAATAACACCTTGAGTTCCCACACCGCCTTCCTCACCCGGCTGGAGAACTGTGGGATTCTTCACGGGGTTCTGCCTAGTGCACTGAGGCCATTTTGATCCTTTTCTGATCTCTTCCCCACTCCTCCTCTCCCCTGCGGTTAAAACCTGTTATCTGGGTACTGGAAAACCCTGCCCAGCACAGCCAAATTTCAAACCTCTCTCACCGACGGCTGCTTCTGAGACTTTTGAAGGCGGGCAGAGCTTTTTTTCCTCCAGTCAGAGCTCAGGGTTTTTTTTTGTTCCCCCCTTCTCCCTTATCTTCCCTCTTTATAAAAATATCTTGCCGGTATCTGCAGGAAGCTAGGAGCCGCTCTGTGTCACTGCAGGCTTTCCTCTACCTCTTTCCGCCTCTCCTTGGCCCGGGGCCATCCTATTTGCCCCGCTACGAGACCAGAATAAGTTCAGAGCACACAAACGCTGCACGACTCCTCCTTCGCAGGGGACGGCCCCGCTTGGGCACTTGGTGGAGGTTTGAAAAATAGCATCGCTTGTGGTCTTCCTCCTGTCAGATGTGCAGGGGGTGATGCTGTGGTTGGAGCAGAAGAACTAGCACCCGGGGCAAGCAGCTCATGGCCCGAGAGCATTTTGGAGGTGGTGAGGGTGTGGGTTTGCTCCTCCCTTCACAGTGTTTGGGGTCAGCATCCTTCCTTGAGCCCCATTTCCGCGGATGAAGGGCTGGCTGGTAAGTCTTTCCTTTGTCCTTCAAACACTGTTCTTTCTTCAAGTCAGCGATTTCCCTTCTGGGAAGCCTCTTTGCAACAGAAAGCTGGGTCAGTAGCGGCAGGGAGTGGAGCTGGAGGACTCCTTCCAGGTCTCTTCTGCGTGGCTGTGCCCAAGGTGGGGGCATCCCAGTGCCCGTGGGGACCTCATTGGTCGGCCCTTGCCTTTTGAACCAAGTGAGATATTCTCTTCTGGAAAAGTCTGGCTCAGAGGCGGTACAAAGGGAACTTTCTGTTCAAGTATCTTTCAGGTCTTTCTATAGGAAGCTGTTGAAAGAGGAGGGTGAGAAGGAATTGCCCCAGGCTGGTCGGATGCTATAATAAGACAGATTTCCCCTGTAGTTTAGGCTTCTGTGCCGAATGGAAGCAGACTTTCAAAATGCTCAAATGCAAGAGTTTCTATATACGTTTCTTAGTAAATTTTCAGTAAATATTTGCATATTTGTTTTTATCTCCTGGTAGCGCAGCTTGGGTATGCACTTGTATATAATTACAGCTACTACAGAAATTGCTAATCTATGCAAAATGAGCACCTTTCCTGGTGAGGGAGCACTAAGTGTGCAGCCTATAAAGCGTAATTTCTGGACAGATGTGTGTTTTTGTTATCTTAGTACATACAACCCAGGGCTCGCAGCGAGCCAGGCAGGGGACACACAAATGGTTAAGTTCAACGTATAAGGACAAGTGAGCAGGAGCATGTTCTCATGTGATCTACGTGCTCTTGAAAGCAATTGAACAGCAGAAATAGCAGTGAGCCAACGAGTTAACGCTCGGGAGCACTCGTCCTCTCTGCTGCAGCCCGTCAGTGCCATGGATGCATCGGTGTGCAGCGCACGCCTCTGATTCCCCTCCAGGTTTTGAGGCTTTGAAGCCACCGAGGGTCCTGCAGGTCCACAGGCTGCTTTGTGGGCACCTATTTGAAGATGCTTCTAAGAGCACTTGAAGCTGGTCAGAAAGCGGAGAAGGCTGCTGTGTCCTTTAAGCCTGCTGATGTTGGCCTCACGAGTGGGTGAATCTGGTTTTTGTGCTGCCTGCTTCGTTGTGCTCCACGTGGCCCGGCGAGCAGTGATTTCTCATACATGACAGCTGAAAAGGAAAGTACAGACAGAAATGGCTGTGTTTCCTTGATAAAGGAAAGTCATTTATTTAGCCACTTTGCACTTGTAATGGCTCAGTTGACTTCAGTGCCTCGATGACCGGATTTATACAAATCACCACAAAAACCTACGCGTCCTTCTGTGCCTCTATAGCAATAATGATTCTGTTTAAATCAAGAGTAATTCCGCAGAAGTCAATTGAGTTACGTCGTGGCTAAGGGTGGAAGGCATAGATTCACTTTGTCTGGATTTGCTCTGTGTCGTGCTGATTTAACCCAAGATGAGTCACGAGAGGAGGTGGGCTGTTGTACCGGGGCACAGCACATCAGCTGCTCGGCTCCATGTCTCCAGCTTCCCCGCAGCGCTCTGCCTGCTGCTGTTGCCACTCATGGTATCAATCATTTGATCATTACTACTTTGCTTTCTAAATTGCATGGCTTCCCGGAGAGGTGGCCTTGTGGCCATACTGTCGGCTCAGGCTAATGCTCAGCAGCTGCAGTCCCAGGGAAGGGACGATGGAGAGGTCTCCGTTGCTCATGCCCATGAGCAGGTCAGCGTTAGCCCCACGTCCTTCAGTCCCTGCCCGGTTCTCTCCTGGGAGTTGTCTCTCTCGTTAGGGTGTGTGATGGTTTTGGCTTCCTGAATCAGTTCTGATTCAAAATGAAAGCTACAAACCTGAAGCTTCAGATGAACACCTTGATAAGAAGACTGCTCCTACACCCCGTTGAAGTGACACTGCTATCCCTGTGCAGCTCGGTGAGAGCAGCCACATGAAGAATTACTGCTCTGAGTTGTAAACATGTGCAAAATCAGGTCTGACGTCTGAGATGACTGAACAGAGATTTCTATTGACTAGAAGTAACTGCTGAGCTAGTTTTTCGTTCTGATCTCCAACAACCCCCTTTTTTCCTTTCTTTTCCTTTGGTAAGGGGAACGTTGGTGTTATTGCCGCAGAAGGACGGCGGTCTCACCGCACTGAGGATGTCTTGCGTCAAAGCAATTCCACAGGGCAAGCAGAATTCATTTCAGGAGTGACAAAATTGCTGCAGTTTGATGGCTGTTGGGTGTTGGTGAAGAGGTGTGCTGGTTTCGGTGTAGAAGTTGTAGTATCTGTGTCATAAAAATCGTTGCTCCCTCGAACTTGTCTCCCCGCAGTCTTTCAGGTATCTGTTGTTTTCCAGCAGCTACTTTGGTGATCTTCACCTGCAATAAATTCTGTTTTAAAAGCAATTGCAGTGCCCTTTGCTACTCGTGTTCTTCTTGTCTGGGGGAAAAAAAAGCAACAGGTCTCTCTACCTGAGATAGACCTAGTGGAGTAGAGCTTGTGGCTGGCGCTGGCTCTAAATCACTTTCATTTTCAGGACGGAGACGTGTGCGTGTGTGTGTGTCTGTCTGGTCCTGGAGCCATTGATTAGATGACTGTCCAGAGTGAGGAACAGCGTGCGTGTCCTGCCGTGCACCATCCCTTCTTGCTCTCAGACTAACCCGCGGTGGTTTTGTTTCAGAGAGGAAGCCAGGGAGCCAGACTCGTGGAGCACCTTGTCCCACACGGTGCACGCCGGGGAGTACTGCGTGAAGCACCACCGGCGGCTTGATGTTTACTTGCTGACAGCTGAAACCAAGGAAGGGACGAAGGCCAGCCTGGAGAGTGACATACGGCAGCTTCAGCTACACATGCAGAGCCACCAGCACCGGGTAAGGAAACACCTGTGGTTATTGAATAGACAGGGAGCTGGCTGGCTGCTGCTGTCACGAGCAGCCTGGCACCTGGTAGGGTGTCCACACACCGGCACCGTCTGGGGGCATGTGTACCAGTGAGTCTAGATGTTTGCTCTGAATGTCTTTAGCAAACATGCAGGCAGACACCTGCCAATTATCTCCTTGGAGCACAGGGAGATCTGATAAAGCCGTGTTAGGAAGAACATCAGACAGGGAAAACCTTCGTGGAGGTGAGGTTCGTTGTCCTTCCAGCTGCTGGCAGCTGTTGGGTGGTGTGTGTGTGCTGGAGGGGGTCAGGGCTTGGGGTCTGGCACCTTGGGTACATCTGTGTTTGGATAAAAATTACAGGGAGAGGGAAAGCTGATGGAGAAAGCAGTGGTTTTCTTGGTGCCTCGGTGTAGGATTTTGAGAAGCCCACCCCAGCCACGTGGTGTGCATGCCCGTAGCCCTGCCAGCAGTGGTACAAGGCAGGGGCTTGGGAGGTTTCCTCTTGATGCTTGAACATCAGTGCCAAAGGGATGCTCTCGAGGGGGGAAGATGAAGCAGCGGGACACTTCTGTACAACTTCTCAGAACTGCTCTGCGTGTGTTGCACAGGTGCCATCGCTTTATCACTCATAAATATGCTGCTGTGGGGGTGTGGGGCTTAAATAACAGTGCTCCCAGGCATTTCTGTTCCTTTAAGCAAGCAAAGAGAGAACTGCACACTGCATTGGGCTGGGGGGAAGTTCAGAGGTATCGGCCACCCTTCCCCGAGCAGGAGATGTTAGTTACTCCCCATCTTGACAGAAACTGGTGGCAAGAGTGGCAAAGCAGAGAAATCGCCTCCCTGCACTTCCCCTTTTCATCAGCTGGCACTGAGGCACGGCCGCACATCGAGCTCGCTCCTTGCTTGCTAGAGCCAATGCCAGATGGGTACATTTCGTCTGACAATGAAATCACAAAAGGCTATGTTTAGACTTTTTCTTCCCAGCCCTGTTTCACTCCACATCTAATCTGATTTGGATTTGGAGCGCGGCCCTGTAATGATTGCGTTTAGGTTCATTTGGGGTCGGGTGGAAGCCACTTGGCTTCGTTTGGAGCCGCTTCTATTTTTCAGGCTATCAGCAGAGTGACTTCACCGCGAGGATGCTGGGGCTGCCGCCGCCCCTCCGGCTTATTCCAGCACAAGTGTCGCCGTTGTCTGCGGCCGTTTGTCTGTCCTGGCCAGGGACCAGCAGCACGGTGTCCATGCTCAGCTGCAGGGTTGGGTGGCCGAGGAGATGGTTCTGGTTTTGCTGCCCGTGGTGCCTGCCCCCTGTGCTCACCTGCACTGAGCTTCCTCCAAAAACACGAGCTGCAGGGGAGGTGGGTGGCGGGGTTGTTTGCAGCAGGAGAGCCATCGCAAACACCAGAAGTGCACCCAGTGGTCTGTGATTCAGTGATTTGGTGGCCGTGGTCAGAGTTTGCAAACCTCAGAGTGGAAGGAACAGTAAGTGCAATATCCTCGATGCAGAAGGGGTGGGCTTAGCCACGGTTTGTACATGCAACACCCAGAAGTTCCCTGCAATGCATCAGCTGACGCTGCTCCTTTTGATACCCAGGGAGAAAAGGTTTGTTTAAGCTGGCATATTTGGTGCGAAATCCTATTTCTTTGGGAAATTTTAGAGTCTTAAAGAAGATTTGAAGGAACCTATTGGAGTTTGACTGCTAGGGTACTTTTTTTTTTGGAGTTTTTTTATGAATAAAAGCAAAGAATACCAGAGGTTTGAAATAGATTCATTAGTGCTGAATTTAAGAGGGCCACAAGCACTCATCACCTGCTGTCTGCGTGTCAGCGTGTCCTCTGAAAGCTGCAGTGAAATCCCAGAGCCTGCCTCGAGAGCTGCGCTCCACAGAAAATCAAGGAAGCTCTGCGGGGTGTGCGTCCAAGGGCTGAGGTTGCTCGTTAATTTAGCGAGTCGCTTTTTGTGGTATGTGAACGCTGAAATGCAGCAGAGAAGAGGGAAAAAAAATAGATGATATTGAAACAGAGATGATTCTTTTTAAATAAAGGTTTGATTGTATCAGGCTATAAAGCCTGGTGGATCCTGGAGAAGGCAGATATGCTGGAAAAGACATGCAGATGAGACAAACCGACTGCTTTGCTACTGTTCCACAGTATTGCACTACTAATTTTAATACAGTGTTGTCGTTTTCATTTTTTTATTTCCACGTAGGAAATAAATTTCAGCTTTTTAATGATGCTTGCATTTTTCGTGAGTGGATCCGATGATGAGTTTGGTCCTAGAAGCAGGAGACAGATGAGCATGTTGGGCAGTGGCAGCCAGCTGCACTGTCTGGAGCGGTGGTTAGAGCAAAATAGGGAAATGGAGCAATGCAGAGCAAACGTGGGGAGTGCCATCGGGCAGGGGTCTGAAGCTGTTCTGCAGCAGTGTCAGCTCAGGCCCCTTGGGACCGGGCTGGTATGCATTTACATTATGTGGTAGATTGAACTCTGCTGTTGACTGATCTTGTATTTAAGTGCACTGAAGAGCTAAGAGCACAGCTAACCGAGGAGCAATGGCAAAGGGGACAGAGCCAAACTCTTCTCGGTGGTGGCAGACGGTGTTGCAAGGGGTTAGAGGGACAAATCTCGGTTTGGGGGGGGTCGGACTGGCTGCTAGGAAAAATTCCTTCACAGGAGGATGGTGTGGGACTGAACGTGGCTCAGAGACACCAGGGTCCTCCATCACTGGAGGTTTTTGGAACTTGCCAGAGCCATGGTGAACCTGAGGTAACACCAGTGGTAGTGCAGGTTGGGTGGGAGGTTGGACTAGATGTCCTTCAGAGGCTTCTAAAACATTCCTGTCGTTCTAACAATGTCATTGTTGCAGCCTAACAAAACCAGCAGGTAACATGACCTCGGCACTACATCTGTAGCTCTGTCCCCAGGGCTGTGGACATCAAGTAGGAGCACAGCGGGAGCAGGAGTTGAATGAAACAGGGGGTTGTGTTCACAGGTCTTGTACATGGTGGATCCAGAAAATAATTATAATTTGTTTGTTTGTTTTTTTGTCTTGTTACAGAGTTTAAGGAAGCGGACGGAGCCTGTACTGGGAGATTCTGGGAATAGCTGCGGTGGTGGAGCAGAGCCAGGGGGTCACCCAACCACTTCGTCTCAGAGCCTGGAAGAAATGGCAGGAGAAGGAAGGGAGGAAAGTCCATCTGATGTTGTTCACCTCGACAGTGGGCAGCTCTCTGACCAAGCCCACCAGGAGGACAAGAGCCCCAACGGGAGCTTGGGAGCTGTCAGTGGTGGACCAAACGGCCTGCTGAGTCTGGGGGATGCGGAGAGCCCAGCGTGCTCTTGTGAAAGTAAAAATACCGTGACGTTGGGTGAAAAGGAAGAGGAGGGGCCAGGCTCTGCTGAAGGCTCTGGGGCCGTGTCAGATGAGAACGGCTGCACAGTGAGCCCGCATGCAGGCGTAAACGGGGCCGTAAATCTCCCGTCCTGTGGAAATACAGATGAGGAAGCTGGAATGACATCTGCTGGAGTTGTTCTGGATCAGGCTGGCTTGTGCAGTAAGGATAGCACCCATCAGGAAGCGCCGGCTGCCGAGGAGCGTGCAGCTGAGAGTGCTGTCCCTGGGCTCCAAACTGCAGGTGAAGCCCCGGCCTCCCCGACGGGCACGGATGTGGCCATGGGCCAGACCGAGTGCAGGAACTGTACCGGGGCGGCTGACAGAGCACCGGGCCAGCAGCAGGTAGAGGATAGGATGGCTGAGACCGCCAAAAGGAGGACTGTGGATCCAGAAGAGCGATTGGCAGCTGAGGAAGAGCCAGTCAGTGCTGCTCAGCCTTTGCTCGATGGATTTAATGGCTCTGACTGTGCGGGTGAGGAGGATGCAAACGTGGGAGTGGTAGCAGCGTGTGCCAGTACGAACACAGGTATTGGCACTGGAGGTGTCTCCGTTGATCTTTGCAAGAGCGGTGATAACAAAGAGACTGGAGCAGGCTCACGCACAGATCAGGTAACTGTTGGCCTTTTGGAAAGCCAAGGTGATGCCCGTGTGGAGGAGAGGCAGGATGGCACTGCGAGCACCGCGACAGTGTTACCAGCAGTGAACGGCGCGAAGGCTCCTGCGTGTGTACCTGAACCTGGTCTTGTTTTGGAAAGCCAGGACAGCGCTACGAGTGGGGAGCAAGAAGGACAGGTGGAAGTGGATAGCATGGATGGCAAATCCAGCTCGTCCTCCCTGGAGGACAGCTTGGAAACGGATGGCCCTGAAAATGGTGATGGTGCTGGAGCTTACCAAGGCAGCACAGAACCTGCCCATGGCCAGGGAAGCAGTGAGGTCGCTGAGAGTGCGGGTGAAGCAAGGGAGGGTGGTGAAGCCCAGAAAGAGGAGTCAGTAGGAACTGATACCAGCAGCAGCAGAGATGGAGGAAGCGCAGACTCTGCAAACGGAGCTCAGGAAGTTGCTAGCTGCTGCCCTTCTGTTGATCAAACCACTGTTAACGATGCCATGGGCGACAGCTCAAAACTGGATGCTGCTCAAGTGGGAGAGCAGGAGCCTGGATCGCTCCCTCTGGAGGATGCACGTGCATGCCTGGCGGAGCAGGAGCCTCCACAAGATGGAGAGGAGGCAGCAGAAAGCCCTCCGGGGCAGGAGGGGATGAGCAGCGAGGTGAAAGCGCACTCACCCCATCCCGATGCAGTGCACCCGACCGGAGATGCTGCAGCGGCACTTCCCGGGCAGGAGGCGGCCCTGCGCGGTAATGACCCTGGATTATCTCCATGTGCCAAGGGCGCAGACTGTGCAGAGGATAATTTCGTAGGCACACCCTCTGTAATTCATAATGAAGAATCTAAACAAAAGCAGGAAGTGGCAGCAGCGGCGGCGGCAGGCTCGGCAGAGCTGGCCCCGCCGTGCAGCGAGGAGCATGGCGAGGTAACCGGCGTGCTGGGGGAGCATGCGGGGGTCCCAGGCTCTCCCGAGCACGGCCTCCAGCCTCAGGGAGAAGGAGGCACAGCCGAGCCTGAGCGGGAGGCTTCTGACAGCAGCCGGGAGCAGGTTTTGTCAGAGGAACTGCTTGACACGGTTGTGAAATCCTCCGCCTGCAGCCCAGGGGGGCCCGCGGCCGACATCGATGCGGGTGCTGGGCTGAAGGAGCCGGTCCCCGAGGAGTCGGCGGGCGAGGCCGGGGCAGCGGGTGCTGGGGAAGGCACCATGCAAGGAGCTGAGCCGCCAGGTGAGTCGCTGGTGGCGGGGAGCAGCCCTTGTCCGGACACGGGGCCGCACCAAGAGCGTGGTCCCAGCCCGCAGCGCATCTCCCCGCGCAGCAGCACCCCCGAATTAAAGGATGCTTTGGAAGTGGAAGCCCCGAGCGTGGCTTTCGAGGCTGAAGAAGCATTACAGATAGCGGCCATAACCCCCGTCACGGGGTACGAGGAAGAACAGCAGGATTTGGAGAGTGTCCTTCCCAGGGCAGCGCTGCAGCCCATCGCGGAGGAGCCCACGTGCGACAGCGACTCCAGCACGGACACCGTGTGTCCAAGCAGCGAGGGCGATGCTCCCGCTGCCGCCGCAGCCCAGGGGGAGGTCTCGGCACAGCCCGAGGGCAAGCAAAGCCGAGCCGTGTTGGAGTCAGCCCTCTCGCCCTGCTCCTCCGGCTTAAATGCTGTTGAGTCACTGGAGCATGTGGGAGTAAAGAGTTTGGTTTCGGCAGACGATGGCTCCTCTCCGGATAAAGTTCCTAAAATGGTAAAAAGCTTCGATGCCGTAGTGTTTGCAGCGGGGACCCCTTCTTCTCCTGACCTACCAGCCGCAAGAAAAGCGGGGCTCGAGCCCCAGCCTGCAGTGGATGTGGGAGCTGGCCTGAATGGAGAGGCGGATTTCAGCTCCTCCGCCAAGAAGTCGGACGTCAGCCTGGCACCGCGAGCTGCCGAGCCTGGCACAGGTATGGAAAATCGGGCGGTTTCCTCCTGTGCAGCTTTTCTTTGCCGGGCTGCCCCCAGCATCAGCACAGGAAGGGAAGTGAGTGCATGAGGCCTGCCTTACAGAGGAAGTGTAGGTGTTTGGGGGGGTTGCTTTCTTTTTGCTTTCTTGTCTGAGAAGTTACTTACTGAAACTTGCAGCCCAAATGGATGTTTCTTGGCTGGAATGGGAGGCAAGGAAAGGACATCCTCTCCTGTGAAGCCGTGCAGAAGAATTTCTAGCATGTAAATCCCTTCTGGGGAAGGAATGAATGGGAGGGAGATATTTCGACCGCCGTATCTTCAAGTTACATACTTCATTGTGGGCCTCAGGGTTTATTTGCTCAGTGCTAATTTGAGCTATTCCTTCACTTTTCCCCCCCATATTCTTACTAGCGTACAGTCAGAGGATACGGCAGCGCTGCCTTACGTTTTCTTTCCTCCTCGGCTGGAACAGCTGCCGGTGTCCTTCTGAACTGTGCAAAGCCACGTCCTAATTGGCGGGGTTAGGTCATTTAGAAGAGAGGGCCAGCCCTACCCCCTCTGCCTTTTCCTGTCTGAGAAGCTTTTGTCGGGCAGAGCAGCCGGGGTGTTTTCCAGTGCGCTTGGGCAGGGCCGGAGCTCGCCGGGAGCTGGTTCCCTGCTCGCTGCGGCCAGCTGGAAGCAGAGGCAGCGCTCCCCTGGGAGCAGGGATGCTGCGGGACAGCCGCACCTCGCTGGGGACGGCTTAGACCCCGTGCCCGTGCACCACGAGCTACCCGAAAACGCCGTCAGGTAACGCTGAGAACGGGGAAATAGACCTGGATAAATGGGCTAAGCGAGAAGTGAGTTGGTCGCTGGAGTTAAATCAGAGGTGGATTCGCTCCTGAAGCGTGGAGCTAATCTGATCTCTCTGTTCCACCTGTTCCGGCAGCTGTTCAGCGCCAGCAGCTGAACTTTTTCAGTTGCCAGTTTTTTCTTTTTGCTATGAGAAAATTACACAGTGCATCCTATTTCACAGCACTGAACAATCAAAAGGAAAAAAAGAAAAAAAGATAGGAATAAATTAAAAAAAAAACCCTGCCATGATATAAATCATGAAGTTCTAAAGGTTTTTCACTGATTTAATGCAGGGAGCTTTTACCTCGGTCTAAATACAGGATAGAGTGATGGCAGAGGATTTGGACTGAAAAGTGATAGCAGAATAACTGGGGGCAGGGGAAAGGTTTGATTTTTGGAGGGGTCACTAGTGGGTGGCTCTGGCAAATACTGTTTTCTTTGATCTCTCTGAGTTTTCTTTGAGTTCTTTGGTTTTCAGAAAGTTTATTTGTCAGGAGATAATCAGTAAATGTTAGTCATTAGTTCATTAGTAAATAAGTAGA
This sequence comes from Aythya fuligula, assembly GCF_009819795.1. NCBI lineage: Eukaryota > Metazoa > Chordata > Aves > Anseriformes > Anatidae > Aythya > Aythya fuligula. The sequence goes on along the minus strand of NC_045569.1, from coordinate 14,923,174 downwards.
ATGCTTTAAAGGTGGATTAGAAAGCTGTTTTCAGAAAGAAATTTATTTTTGTGCTCTGGCAGATTGACATTTCAATGGGATGGGAGTGGCTGTAAGGCAATACCTGGGAGTGTTAGCTCTGGGAGCTTCTTGGGTTTTGCCTCATTACAGCTCAGGTCTTTATCTCTGGCTGGATTCCTGGAGGCACGATGAGTTTTTAAAAGGAAATGGAACGAAACAGCTCAGTAAGGTGGTAGCTGAAGTTAGAAAAAATAACAACAGTAAGGCATCATTGTGTGTTAGGGCATGGAAAGGGAAAAAGAGGAGGTGATCCTGATACAGGTTTAAAATGTGTAAGGACTTAGGATTAAAAGACCTGGGAATCCAAGGGTTTATTGTCCTGTAAAGTAGGACCTAGAGCTGTGAGATGGCAGCGATTCAGGCCATGGGACTCGTTGATTGTTGCTGTTAGTGTGTACATCTCTGCACGTTGATGGCTGTGCTTCATGCGGCACGTTGTGTGTGCTCCTCCTGCAGCAGCCTTCAAGGCTTTGTGGGAATTCCTCGTTGCTGTGTCAGTGTCGGGGAGTTTTCCCTGCAGTCTGGGGTTGTACAGAGGATTTTGTGAGTAGTCGGTGCCCCGAATGAATCAAATCTTTTTTTCAAGAGCCGGCAATAAAGCCTTCTCAAAGGAAGTGCAGGTCACGAGGCTGTTTCTCAGTAACACGTGTGGTCAGAGGCTTTTATTGTCATGCTAATTTATCAGACACGCAATCAGCTGGTGCTGCTGCTGCCATTCCTCCAAATCAGAAGTTGAACTCTTTAAATTTTTATTTTTATATTGTAAAATTGTCCTCAAATATATACCTTTTTTTTTTTTTTTCTCATTGCATCTTGTTAGTTCCAACCTCACCCCAAAGCAGAGACCTCAAAGGGACAATCATCTGATCCAGATAAACATCTCGTGTCTGATGACAAAATTGAAGGAAGGCAATGGATGTAGGAGATCCTCCTTTCCTAAGGCAGCTCCCCATGCTCTTAGATTTCTACTCAGGGCTGTGTTACAACCAAGTAGTGGGTCCTTCGGTGATGTTATTTGCAAGTCAGGCAGAGATAAGCTCTTCTTTTAACCAGCGGGCAGTTAGAGTTTGAAAGCACACCACGACAGCTAGGCTGGGCACGGAGAGGTAACAAAATGTGTCCCAGTAATTCGTCTGTGCTGACAAAACACCTCCAGGTAGGTGCAGCTTCTCAACAGCAAGCGACCCTGGCTGTGTGGTTGGGGCCTGGCATCTCACGTTTACAGATACCATAACCAATGCCCCTGAGTGCTTTTTCTGAGAGAAACTTCCCTGGTGTATCTTCTCATAGATCTCATCCTTTAAAACAAACACCCCTTGCCAGGTAGGAGCACGTCACCCTATTTGAGTTTTACTACTCACCTCATGGTGACGTGCACAGGCGCTTCCTACAGTTTCCTTCCCCTCGTGGAGGAGCAGGGTGAATCGATAATGAACGATGCTAATGACGCTGCACTTGTGGTAAGGTGCTCTGTGCCCTAAAGGCCTGCGGTAATATTATAATACCAGTCTCTAGTTTGGGGTTGTGCTTCTGAGTAGCAGTTTACGAAGAAGTGACAGAGTGCAAAAAATGATCCGCTTGTGTTTCACCCCGAGGGCGACGTGGAAGTGAAGCACCCAAGCCTCAGCACACAAGCCACATGTTCCTGCTGTTTAAAACTCTTGATTTTTATCTAGCCCAACCATAAAATGAAGGTCTGATCCTGCTAGGATTGAGCTGAAATGCTAATTGCTGACCTTAAAGGGAGCAGTGTTCTTGACACACTGTTCGGGACATGAAAATGCCACGAGCACCACCCGGGCTGTGCTTTCAAGGCCATTATCAGGGAGGGGATTGTCATTAGGGTTTCTGCTTCTCAGATGGGGAAGCAGAGACTCAGCCTTAGTAACTCGTTCAGATGCACGGAGGAAATCTCAAGCAGAACTGGGAATCTCCTGATATTCTTCTGATGCCTACAGCAGCGTTTGGCCCATTACTTGTTCCTCTAGGTCTTACACCACCCCGAGTATCGCTGTGCTGCTTGCTTCTGTCCCAGTGCTCCAGCAGTTTCCTTCTTTGGACCAACCTGTCAGCTGCCAGGGCACATTTCTCCCCATCATGGCATTGCTGTGACCCTGAGCAGTTCTCCTTGTGATCCTGATTTCTGCTTTTCCAGTAAATAGGACTTTCAGAAACTTACAGTGTCACCTCAGATTTCTGAGAGTCTGCCACTAGCCGCACACAAACACATCTAACTGAGACAAAATTATGCCGATTTGAGTTAGTAACATGGGGTTATTTTATCAATAGTGCATTGCAGAACCAGATATCCCTAAAGCCCCAAAGTCAACAACAGATTTAATGCTAATGGAAGGCCATTGGCAGCAGTCGCTGCAGCAGTTTTCCAGTTGAGATGGAGGCATCCTCTTGCAAAATCCCCTCCTTGAATGGGAAAATTCGCTGCAAACATGCATCTCCCTTTAGAAGGCGATGACATTCATGGGGTGTTGGGTTTCAGGAGAAATGAGAGTGAGCGGGATTAGAGCAGGGCTTCAGCCCTAACACTCGCCTGCTTTGACCAAGTCTCTGCGCTCCTCCACGCTGGGCTGCGTGGCCATGGCGTGGGCATGGCACTGCCACAAGCCCCTGGGGAAAAATAAATGAGTTTGCTCTAACAAACTGCTTTGCAGACAGTAATCCTGTCATTGAAGCATCATTTTCTTTACATTAATTCCTGGTGTTCATGGGTGTTGTGAGAGCCGTTGGCTTAGGGGAAAAAGATTTTTACGGCTTTGATGTTCATGCCAAGGAAAGGTACACAGAAGGGAACCCCTGGGGGGCGGTGACTGATGAAAGTTTTCATGGTTTTGCTGGGCACAGAAAGCAGCAGGGACAGAGCGTTTGTACCAGAGCAGTGGTGAGGAGGGGGAAATCAGCTGGGGCTTTGTGAAGTCCACCAGACGATGCTTGGCCTTTCTAGTCCTGGGACCAAACCAGCATCCCGAAGGCAGAGCTGAATTTTAGAAATTTATCATTTTGTCAGCACTGAAAATATCAATGGAGAAGGCAAGGCTCATATTCTGCTATCTCTTCGGGTTATGGTAAGAAGAAAAAGAGCAAAAACTTTGATTCTTTAGCTGGAGGGATGGGTGCCAAATGAATACATGGGCAAATACACGCAGATGTGCTCAGCCTCACCTAGAGCCTCCCAGGAGCAGCCCAGCCACACGTTTCTCCCTGGGCTTGCTGCTGTTTCATAGTTTCCTTCAGCCCAGACACGATAGTTGTTAAAACTAATAACAAACAAGCAGCAAAGTCGGGAATGAAACCAGATGTCGGGAGTAAAATGGACTTGTTGAAGGGGTTTGGTTTTCTTTTTTTTTCTTTTTTCTTTTCTTTTTTTTTTCTTTTTTTTTTTTTTTTTGAGACTGGTTTGAATAAACAGAAAAATCTCAGCAGCACTGAGCGAAGTTTGTTTTAAATTGCCTGTGCAAACCTTCTGTTTTCACAGGGAAGTTGGAAATGAAAACTGAAGATGAGGTGGATTTTATGAAAGATCCCAGAGACAGCGCAGCTTGCGAGGAAGCGGTGAGTGTCGTTTGTGCTTTGTTACCTGCTATTTTTAATGTGCTTTTTAAAGAACAGCCACCGCTGCAGGAGACGGCCACCTAAACTGCTGGTTTCCTTCTGCAGCCTTTGCAAGGATGAAAGTTGTCGCTCGTTGTGACGCTTTGTTTCAGCATTTTAAAAATAGTGTGGGCTTTTTTGGTTCTTGCATTTCTAAAACGCTCTGGATTAAGCCACGTTTGGGTTGTGAAATACAGATTGGCCCAAAAGGTTCCTCATGAGACAGCGTTGTACAAAGATGTGTATGAATAAGGTCATTATCCGAACCGAAGTGAGCAGTGAGGAGACGTACAGGGATCAAACAGGAGGGAAAACCCCAAATTCCTCACAGGGGGGAAGCCATAGGAAAGGGCTGAGCCAGAGACCTGAAATGAGTTGTGTTGGTTGTGTTACCATTCCCCCGACCCCTCTGCTTTGCCATTTTTAAGCACCGTCTGCGATAAAAAATGTAAATATTGAGCTCAAAAGGAATGTACTTTTGGTTTAAAACACCCCTACTGTGTTCTGTGCTTTATCAGGAGCTGGGGTTTTTGGTCTCACCTTTCTTAGCTGGATTTGCTTTTGCTCCTGGGTTTTATATATAGTTTCTTGTTCCTGAAAAAAGAGTGTTTTGTAAATGCTAGCTTGCTCGGAGCCTGTGTTCGTGCACGTTGCTGCTGAGCAGCTGTGTTTGTGTGTTAGCTTGCCATTATGAAGCTGTTAAAAGAAAAAAAAAATACTGGGGAGATGAGTTAACATTACAGGGTGGAGCACCAAAAACTTTGCTCATCCCACAGTAAAGCTCTTTAGGCAGAAGAAGAGTCTTGCCAAAGCTTGTAATAAAATCAGGTTTATTTTGTTTTTAACAAGTTAAGGCTTAATTTCTGTAGCTGTTTGCTCAATGAGTTACCCAGGGACTGGAGCTAATAGCTTTTCAAGGTAAAATCTGTACTGTTTGATAAGTAAGTCTTTTGTTACTGGAATGCGTGAGCATTAAGATGCTGATGTTACTTTACTGACCCTTTATTAGAGATCATTTTCACAACTAATGCTTAGGTGCCGTACAGTAAGATATATTTAGAAGGTACGAATTAGGACACTCCCTGTCCTCTTATTATATCAGTTTATTTTCAGCTGCTTGCCTCTCAAACAAGGAAAAAAAAAAGTAAGAAAAAAAGTAAAGAAACATTGAATTTGGCTTCCATTTTGCATGTTTTACAGGCATTTGGAGACTTTGTGTGTGCTTTCTTCTCTTCTTCCTCTCCACCTCCCCACCCCATCAAACACCTCTTTAGAAATCTGGCTTTTCTGTTGCAGGAATGGGAGTGTCAGGGGAATGGAAAGTTTGCTGCAGGACTGACACGGTTTCCTGTTGCTACGTTCAACAGAAACAAAATAACAACTGCACTATATTAAGGCCATTAAAAAAAAAAATATGGTGCAAGGCTTATAAATAGAGCTTAATTCACACATCTAGGTTGAGTAGGGAGCTGGCCAGTGAAAAAGCAATCATGAAAAGTGCATCTCCTGCCCCGTCCTGTCTCTGCTTTATTTAGTGCTGACTTTTTTGTAGCCAGAAGTCTTTCAGGTGCTCATTGCCTTCTCATTACCGAGCCATTTTGTGGTTAGTAAAAGCGGTTTTCTGAACTTGTTGCAAATAGAAGTGTTGTTACTTGCAGCTGGTCAGGAGCTGCAGGTATTCTGCTCTCAGGAACCGGGGAAAAGCTGCCTGGGAACTGCATTAACCCTTGGTTTGTGGCTGAGAGGTTTGCACAACGTTGTTTATTAATACGCAATGTGGAAAGCTGTTTGTACACACAGGCTATTTAAAAAATAAAAATAAAAAATTGGAACCTAACAAGTTCCAGTACTGCTTGTGTAGTGGAATCGGGCAAAATAACAAGAAGATCAAACACACTGGAAAGAGAAGGGGGAAAAATCCTTCTTGTGAGTTGGTTTCCAAAGACTTGGGGGTTATCAGGACCCTTGATGCCAAAAGCGTGCCCCAGTGTTACACGTAGAGGATACACATGCTGGGCCTGAGCGAGGTTCTTGTGCATGTCACGGAAAAGCTGCAGCTGAAAAGTGTTTAGGAAAATAATGGTTTGTAGGGTTGTAAACACTGAAAAGAAAATAATGGAAAAATGGTTTTTCCAATTAAAATGGGTTTTTAAAGTGTCTGTTTGTTAAATCACCAGAATGCTTTCTCAGAGGTTGGATTTATTCAGCTATAGAAATTCTGTACCAACAGTTCCCCCAGTCCCTTTCGTGCTGAGCGAGTGCTTGTCCTGCCGGAGACTCCACCAGTTCTTCTTGAGCTCTTTTGGGGAGGGATCTAGAGCGGAGCTGGGGTGACAACTTGATGTGATCTATGAAAATTAGACTTTAGCATTTTTTAAATTGAATAACTTAAGATCCTTGATGTTAATGAGAAATCTGCTTTGACTTTTACATACTGTGATAATTCAAAGTAATTCAGGAATGGAGCTGGGTAGCTTCAACAATATGGAAGTTAAACAGCAACGTGAAATGAGCTGTACCCTGATACACTTTTCTTCTTGTGCTGATGGCAGAAAGCAGTTATGATTCATTATTTGCTAAATCTTTGACTTCATGTAGCAGACTAGATAAAGTTGCACTTCTGGGTTCATCTGATGGCTTCTGTTGTCTAAGCCTGTGGCTGGAAGAAAACAGAAACAGTTCACTGGGAAATGGCCTTCTCTTTGTATTAATTGCATTTAGTTAGATCTTATTGAGTTTAATGTTTCCTAGCTCTGACACATGAATTAGTTTTTAAATGAACATCTGTATTTCCAGAAGTTGCAGCCTACCAGAAAAAAAACCATGTCATTTCAAAATAGCTTCACATAGACCGAAGCTTGAACAAAATTTGCAGTTTCATCTCCCCACTCATCTGAGTACTACAGCAATATATCAGCGAGGTCAGTTTCTGGAGGAAGGCTTGCAGTATTTTCAGTAATGGTTTGGAAGATGGAAGTGTGTTTATAAGACTTTCAGATGACATCAGGATGGGAGGGGTTGCAGGCACTTGGGAGAGCAGGGTTAGAGTTCAAAGTGACCTTAAGAAACCAGAGAGTGCGTCCAGATAAGAGAAGAAGGGGGATGCAAACCGTCTCGCTTGCAGAGAAGAAATCAAAATGCGCATTTACCAAGTCAGGATTGCCGGAGAGTGATGCATAGAAAACAACCGAGGATTTTTAGCGGACCACAAATTAAGCATGAATCATCAGTGAGAGGTGATTGCAAAAGAGTCGGATCTTGTTTTGGGTTACTCTGAAGGAGTGTCATCCATAAGACAGGGAGGTGACTTACTCATGCGTGGTGCTGCGGAGACCTTGTCGGTGTCATCAAATCCAGTTGTGGGTGTCCTGCTCCGAGGCGGATGCAGGCGTGCTGGAAGGTGTCCAGAAGGAAGCAACAAGAAAAGATTAAGGAACGTGAGAAGAGGTTGAAACAACTAATTTTGTTCAGTGTAACAAAAAGAAAACTGTTGTGCAATCCATCAGGCTTCCAGCATGTAATAGTGGTTATTAAAGTCCTAGATTCCCGTGGCAGCTTAATTTACTGATTTGCTAATTTGCCAGGATGATTGAGGCTGGATATTGAAAAAACTTCCTGTTATCATCATGAAACTGTTGCAAGACCACCTAGGGAGGGTATGAAACCTCCTTCCCTGGAGGAGGGGAGGTTATCCACAAGACAGCTGGGGCAGAGCCTAGTTCTGTTGCTGGCCATTGCTTTTGATTTGTAGGTCCCTAGGTTTTGTGGGTGGTTTTATATTTTTTTCCCCTTTCTTTTCGCTGCAAGGTTCCTGTATGCTTCGTGTGCATGCATTGCATGTGCGTGAGCTTGCTCTGCTTCATTGCCTTCCCTGGCTCTTGTAGAGGGACCTGCGGGGGGGATGGAGACCTGGGGGCAGCAGCTCCTGCCCAGCCCCACATGCTCCTCCTGAGCTCCTGTGCCGTGGATTTCAGCTGTGCAGCTAAAACGTCTGAGGACCTTCTCTAAAGGCTCCATCCCAGGGTTTCAGGAGCTGAGCGAGGTTTTCCCTGTGCCTACCTGGTGGAGGTAGAAAGAGGCAATGGGATGGACTGGGGTGGCAGAGGGCTTACAGGTGGCAGAGACCCGCACAGGAGGGAGGTGTCGGGATGGGCAGTGAGTGTGAAGGATCCCAAGGTCTGGCTCTCCCCCAGCTCTGTCTCTTGTCCCTGGTGTCAGCAGATAAGTGGAGACAGTCGCAGACAAGGTGTCCGGTGTCACCCCCTCTAGTGGCTGCTGCTCAGAGAGGAGAGCCTGGTGCTGGATAGGAGATGCTTCGTGGCTCAAAAACGCTGCTTCCTTCCAGGGTCAGAGTCCTGCAGGCTCTGCTTTAGATTTAGATTTACTTTCTGAGGAAGTAATTTCTTTAACAACCTGCTCACAGTGAGGAAACACCAAAATTTTGGTGTTGGTGTGCACTGAAGCCAGCTTGCTCCACGTGTGTGCGTACAGCTCTCCATACCGTGTGATTGTCCACGATCGCGTGATCGTATTTTCCAAAGGCTCTGCAGAAAAGCTCGGGAAGCCTCCCAACGGCATGGGGAATTTCAGACCGAGTGGCTGAAGTGTCAGAAACAAATCAAACCAGGGTGCCGTGGTGGAAAGTGCAGCCCTAACAATAGGCTGTGTCCCAGCCCTGCCTCTTTAAAATCACTTGTGTAACTCTCTCTTTGTAAATATTGTACTGTAACTAGAGTAAACATGGAAAAACCCAGCCAAAAAGGAGCCTGCCCGAAGCCTGGCATCGGTGCTGAAGGGTGACACACGACTGCACCGGTCAGGGCTTTGGGCTGCCCACCCGTAGGGCCCTTTCTCACACCCACTGGCATCCTGTGCGTGCCCCTGGGCGCTCCCAGCAGAGGCTGGAGAGGGCTGGGAGGAAATAGTGTCAGATGCTCGGCCCCTGCTGCATTCATGGCTCTGCAGAAGAGCTCGCCCGTTGCTGCGGGCTGCTTCTGGTGTCTGCTCCGCGCGTCGCTGTGTAAGCTGTTGAGTCCGTGGCACATGCTGTGGAGAGCTAGAAAAAAAGCAGGGGGAGGAAAAAAAGCAATTCAAACCAGCCTGGGATTATTGTTGGCCTTTTGCTATTACTCATGCTTTGAAATCTGCAGCAGGAAGGCATTTATACAACCATTGTGGCAGCTTTTTTGTCCTACACTGAGTTTCTCTGGGAGCTGCAACTGCGACTCCTTTTTCTCCTGAATGCTGCTAATCCACAGCTCGAGACAGTTGCTTCCGAGTTCAGGCGCAGGATTCACGGATGTTAGTGAGAAAAGCAGGGAGGCAGACGACGAGCCAAATCCCCGACTCGGTGCAGAGATGCAGCTCTCAGCTTTGGCTTGCAGCGGGGTAGATGAACGCGCTGTGGCCGTGGGGCTCCTGGGGATGGAAGCAATATGGAGATGGTGAGGTTCTTCTCTTCCCTGACACCTTGCCCTTCGGTCACTGCAGGGTCTCCATTATTTCACAAGTGTGAAAAAAAAAACCACAAACAGAGCTAAAGATCCCTATCACAGAAAATCCTGGTTTTGGAGTATGAATTTTTTATGCAGTCATGAAGGTACAGATACATAAAATAATGGATGTCTAAGACACTTGCCATGGCAAAGTAACGCTGGCACTGAATATTGTGCCATGAGGAGGAAAATACTGTGCTGGTTTTGAACAGCTCAGTCTCCTGATTCGTATGGATTCTTTTATTTGTGTTTGAAATCTCTTAAAGTTTTGTGGTGTAACTGTTGTATGGTAGACATGGCAACCACACACCAAATTCCTAGTCTAAATATAGAGGGAATTAAGAAGATAACATAGGGAACCAAATGTGGACTTTTCAATGGAAACTGCATTTTTAGGACAAATGGGTACCTTGGTGTATGGCGTCACTGGGTTTTTACCCTTCTGAACGAACCTACCCTGCTCCAGTGCTGATATTTTGGAGGTTGGAGTTGGCATCCTACAATGCAGAGAAGCCAGCACGTACATTTTTCTGTAGACTTAACCTTTTTGCAGTTCACTGGTACTTACAGTGCCTGAGAGGAAAACCTTCCTTGCCAAGAATCGTTAATACAAGAAATAGGTTTTTAATTCTATTATCGTGCATTTCTTCTGGGGTCTGGCAAGGAGTTATGGTCTGGTGCTTCAGTTCTTTTGCCATCCTCTCCTAGTAGCTGTCCCTCGTGGCAAGTTTGCTAGGTGTAGCTCTTCGGGATTTGGGAAAGCTTTCTGTGGTAGTTTGTGCCAAATCCAGCAAGTGCCCTGTGAGATGAATGACAGCAAGAAGCGAGAAGTGACACGTGGAGGGAGAAAGCCCCTGGGGACCGCTGGGGCTGAGCTGCTGGAGGCCACTGTGGTTCTTCTTCCACTGCCTCAACCCAAGTGTTTGGGTGGCCTTGGACTAACCACATGCATGGGACAGGGATTCCTTCCAACATTTTGCTCTGATGGAGGAGCCATATGTGCAATGTGGGCTTAGAAGATGCGGCTAAGCAAGTTGAGGCTGTAGGAACGACAGTGCAGGCTTTGAGGGCTGAAGATAGTTAATTTTTTGAGTAACATGCTGTAGGAAAGAGTGAGCGCTCCATTGTTTGAAGTTTTCCATCAAGAGCTGGATGTCCTACCGAGCGATAAGCTCTAAATGATCTGCCAACCCAGGCTGGCTGGCCTGCTATAACTGGAGGCTCGTATGGGCTCACGTGCTTTCTGCTGTCGTTAGGATCCCTCTTAGAAGATGAAGCCTAGCAGTGCAGCGAAAGGAACAGCAGTCTGAGAGAAGAGCAGGGCTCTTGGCCACAGATGGAGGTTTACAGTCCCCAGCACTCCCCAGGCACAGCATTTTTGACTGAATCTTCCAGCAAAGGTTGAAAACAATGGTGCGAAGAAGAAAAGGGTAAAGGACAAAGGAGAGAGAATTGTATTCGAAGCTAGAGTGCTGATTAGAAAGAATACTCCTTCTGTTAAGTATTTCCATTCATGCAGTGTGAATCGTTATGAAAACGTATTTGGCTTTTCACCCAGCACGGTTAAAACTCTTTCCATGGAAACATGGAATCAAAACACAATTAGCTTTGCAGTAGTTGCACAGATTCCCCTGTCTGTTATCGTTTGCAGTCTTTTTTCCCCCACCCTTTGTAGGTGGGTCATCTTCTCTCATATTCTTTTCAAGCAGAGGTGGAAATCTCAGATTCTTTTCCTCCAGCATCTCTGCTGTTACTGCTTTGTATCATGTGTACGTCTTGGTGAGGCCCTGAGTGGCTCGGCTGTGTCGCAGGCTGCTGTTCAAACACCAGATGAAATACAAGCCCCAGTGATACCAAATGTTTGTCTTTCCATGCAGCGTCCTTGCTTGTGTCAAGCAGATTCACTGCTCTCTGGCTTTGTCGGCGACGTCTTTCCTGCTGCTTTCTGCCTCGTCTACAGGCGTGGTCTACGTGTGCTCCATGGTGCAGAGTGATTTAGCAGAGATGGAGAGGGCTTTAAGCTTGGGGCTGTGAAACAGGAATAGATGGCAAGTGGATGATTAGAATATCTTGGGTCTATACAGAAGTGCTGGTATCCAAGCATAGGATACCTAAAATGAAAGCACTTCCCTGGTATGGAAGGAACTGGGCTTGGCTGAGCAGAGTCAGAGTGTGAAACCCCAAAGACAGAGCGGTGCGTTTGTGTCATGTCTGGCCATAGCCAGCCACAGCTGGCCTTACTGTCAGGGCAGCAAACTCACCAAAGCTTTCAAGGAAAGGAAACTTGAATTTTGGCAGAATACTTGTAGTTGTCATCAGTCACACGGAAGAAGAGGTGATGCCTTCAAGTGCAGATGCTGTGAAAAGAAAGTATTTGCAGTAGCAACTTCTTTGTCAAGACCCCGGAGCAGGTGGGTGTTGGGGATGAGACGAGAGGTCCTCGCTGCCGTTCACCTCCTTCCATCACCAGTTTGTTGTTTTTACTACTGTGGGCTGTATTTTGCACTTCTGCTTTGGAATAACCCCAACGTGGAGGCTGGAACAAGAATGTGACAGGGTTTTGCAATAGTTTAATAAAATATACTTTATCAGCTGTATTGGAATTAGCAGAGAGGAACAAATTCTAAACCAGGCTTTCCTCTGCATTTGCTCTCTTGCAGCTAACAAGGTTCTTGTCCTTCCACCTTCTCGTTCTGCTTCATTTATGGATTAAATTTATACCTATACAAGCATGTATTTGATGTCACCATCCTTTTGATTTTCTCTTAAGCACTAGTGAACTTAACTACCCCCTCCCTTCTCACATACTGCGTTTATCGTCTTAGTGCCAGCAATGTACTCAGCGAAAATGAAGGCAGTAATGTGCCCAAGAAGCTAGTCCAACAGATAGAGCCAATATTTCTGGGTTATCTTGTTTGCTTTCTCTTCTGTTTGTGCTGCTAAAGTCAGAGTAATTGTTGCTAGCTTGTACTTAACCTGAGTTAACACCGCTCTCGTTTCAGATCTGGAAGAGGACTGATGCTTGGCTTATGATTGTGTCAGCCTAGTTAGATAATGCTTCTGCCTTGATTTATACCCTGATACTCTGACAGCCACAGTAATGGTAGTTTCACCTTATTTATGCACTTAGTTATGTGGGGACATATTCCCCATGCAGGAAGCACAGCACCTTTGTCAAATACCATGTGCCTCCCTGTCCTGAAGCATTTCCACCGTCTGTGCTGCCATGGGAGCACTAACGCCCGTCTGCAAGTACCTTGGCACTAGGGCTGCCCAGCTCATTGACCAGCTGAATGCCTTCCCCCTTCCTTAACATCGCCTTCCAGCTGGTGAGATAAGAGGCAGGAACGTGAAGCCTCGCCCTTGCTAACTCATTAGTCTGAGCCCTGGTACTGAGTCTGCTTAGCATCAAGCGACTTGTTTTTCTTCTGTCTGAGACTGTACTTACCTCCATAAATCACAAGCAGATCATAATCCTAACTTACTTGACACTGAACTTTTGCTTAGTTTCTTAACACAGCTGGACGCACTGAATGCCCAAAAGTGGTTGGGAGGCCTTTTGTTTCCAAAATACACATTTTCAAAGGCTGGAGGTGCAGTTCTCATGTTGGTTTCAATCCGAGGTCTTGTTCTTGGGAATTTAGAAATCTCTTCTGCCTCTCCAAACTGTTACCTGGCAGATTGCAGTGATTCTTACCAAAGACATGGACACGGGTGGGGTGATAAAGTCTGCTGAAATAACTGATGTGCTTCTTGGTATACTGTTTCACCATGTATTTACATACATGTATGTCTAAGATACAATAGTTATTTAACTCTCTGGCTATAACATGGAGGAGGAGGTGGATGTGTCTTAACTTCAAATGCCTGTATGTAAGGGGTGAGCAAAGAGCAGTAATGCATCTTCTTGAGCCTTTTAAGAGAGCAGGAGTTTACACCATTTCCAAATATTCCCACCTGTAGATGCCAGAAGGGAGCTGTATGCTATAAAGACTGGGGTTCTGTGGTATTAAAAAGGGAAGGGGAAAGAGGATGCTGAAAAAAAAAAAAACAAACAAACAACAAACAACCAATTCAGTCCTTGGTTTTGATAAATTGGGGTGCTTTTGCCTATGGTTGACCAAGGTGTCTGCAAAAATGCCCTGGGTGCCCTCACTCATGGTGGCTTTGGACAGGCTCTCCTGGCTTGTTCCTGCCCACGGCGGGGCTGGCAGTAGGGCTGTAGCTGGCATGGTGGGAGCAGTGCCTTCATTTTGGGTTGCAGTCCTTTTCTTCCTTTCTGCATAGTCTGAAAGGGGCTTTAGGGTGTTTTGCAAATGATGGTTTTAACTGCATTTTGGGGATTCATGGAGAGAAGCCTCTAAAGGCTGTTTGTTAATAGCCAGATATCTGGGGACAGTGTTAGATTTGCTTGTCGAGGCTTGTTTATTACTTGTTTTCTGTCTTTGGGAAGCTGAGGTTTACTTCTTATGTCAGAAATGATGCAAAAGGCACCCAGAACAGTGTACATGAATCCTCTGTCTTTGTTATAAATCTGAGTATATAGACTAAATAAATAACTTCTTTCTGGGCTCGAAATCCTTACAGTACACCAGACAACAAAAATTTGCGTTTTGGAGTAGCTCCTAGAATTCTTTAATGCTGAAATATCTCCTCCGCTTGAGAACCTGGGGCTCTCCCTCCCGTAGATAAGCGATGGCTGTTTGAACTGGCTTTGCTTCTGGCTGTCCTTTTGGGCAGAGGTTGGCATAACTCAGCCTATACCAACCGGGACGCTAGGAGTGCGTGGCAGCAAAATACGAAGTTTTGAAGGTAAGGCTAAACAAGTACTCTCTTTGTTAAACGAACAAGGGGGGGAAAGTCTGTGCTCTCAGGATTGCCTTTGTCGACTCTCAGCCGTTTGAATCTACACTGAGAAATGATTTTCAGAGTGATTTAGAAGCTTCTTAAGCTGTTTTCTTCTCTTTCCAGAAAACAGAATTTTATATAGAAACATACCGTTTTATATAGAAACATACTGCGAAAGTAGCAGTTGAATTAAATGTTTAAAAATAGGATATTTCGGTTTGTTTTAGATTTTTTTTTAGGTAAGCATTCATCTCCCAAGGAAAGTACATTCTGTTTTTATGCATGTCTTCGTATGAGCAATGTGTGTTCCCTGACTGGTGCGCAGTGCTGCCTGGCGCACTGAATACCTTTTGGCAGGTTGGCTCTTAAAATATATTGTGTGTTATCTTCTACGGAGGATGCCGGTAAATGTCTGGATCCCATACTGATTTAGCAGAAGGGGAGGCAGAACAAATCTGGGTTTTATTGCAGAGCACTGCTGGAAGTGGAAGGGGAGCCAAGGAGATGGGCAGCAGCGCATGCTGAAGGTGTGGGTTTAGCTCCCTGGTGCAGGGCAGAAAGCAGCTATAGGATAGGGGATTTGGGGCCAATATTTAGGTAAATAAGTGCAATCATGCAGATTTGCATTTGGGAGTTAAATTTCCTTTATTTCATGTTTGAGGCTGGTGACCAGGAACAGACCCGTGTATCTTTCTTACTCTGGACGCATTCTGACTTTTCTTGCCCCAAACTCCCAGGGGAGGGGAGAGAACGGGGCACTGACTGCAGCCACTAAACAGAGACAAAAGTCAGGAAAGGAGCCCAGCTAATATTTTCTTCCAGTCTTACCGACTGACCTAGCCAAAAAAAGCATAAAATAACAACAGCTGTTGAAAAAGTCTAAACCGTTTGCCTGTACCAACAGATGTTTCTATAAGCCATTGATTTTTAGGTTGTCCTGGCTTAAATACAGTACGGGATGAAAAGGGTCAAAAGGGTAAAATACATCTAGGAGAGATTTCTCTACTTATGAGAACTTTATAAGCTGTCAGTGAAGCTGTAAACAAAGTTACACTAAAATATATAATATCTTTTAGTTTAAGTTGTGTCTTTTTTGCTTGTTACTGGCTGCTTCGGTTAACAAAGAAAATATTTTTCTTTCAATAGCTTTCAGATCTTTTGCTGGGTATTTTTTCTTATGCGTCTGCATTAAATAAGCCCATTTAACAAAACCTGATCCTCTTATAAACATGGAATAATGACAGTATCCCACATATGGCTTTCATTAATTTTTGCATGTTTTGAAGTTGCCTTTTTTTCTCCTGAAGGCTAACTTCAGAAACAGCGGAGATTAATGCTACATAATAGCCAAAATGACTAGCTGAGCAGTCAGCAGTTCTAACTTTGGATAGAAGGGGTTTCTAGTTAAAATTCTTTAACCATTTCGTACTAGAGAGTTCATTTTTTCTGTGCAGAGCAATGCTGCATAATCTGGCCTCCTCCCAGTTGCAGTTACTGGTTTGCATCGATTGAGCAGGCATCAGCCCTGCTGGTTATCTGCAAGCGTTTTGCTTCTAAGTCTGTGAATGTTTTGGATTGTGGCCTTCTGAGAGCTGCGGAACACTTCACCCTTTTTTTTTTTTTTCCCAGGAAAACAGGCCCAACCCTTTCTGTGCTGTTGCTGGTGAGGATTTCAGGTGATCTGTTTTATTCCAGAGCAAGCTGCCCAGTTATCTGCAGCACCACAACCTTGGCATCTCTGGAGGCAACCCTGGTCTATAGGATACACAGGGCACCCAAATATAAGGAACGCTGTTGTTTGACATTTTAGTCCCTAGTTATTGCCCATTGCATTAGGTTTATTTATTTATCTGTTGATGAAAGCTATTAAATGTATGGAAGCACAGATCTTCTGACAGGCAGGGAATAAGAGAGGGGAGCACAAAACCCCAATAACTAAAGTTTTCCTGTACCACCTGTATTGACCTGACATTCCCAGTGCTTGCTGGGCACTCCCTACCTTTATTTGAGAAGAGAGAAATAGCAGGGTTCAGATACATTATTCCCTTTAGGAATTATACCTGCAACAGCAAATGTTGCTGTAAAGGGGTCTTTGACAAGCCAGTAGAAGAAATGTAGCAGATGTTAGTTTATAACCGAATAAATATTGTATTATTTTTCTGGAACGATGTCAGTAGTTGAGAAAATTCCTCACTAATGACTATGTTTCAACATATTTGGCTGCTAACTATACCTGTGTTTTAAGTCCTGAAATTCCTTTAGAAACATTTTCTAAAGTTGGGTTAAAAGGGAGAACATACCTAGGATGTGCTGCTGCAGCTGTGCTTTTGACGGTGTCTGAACAGAGCAGGCTTTTCTTCATGGACCCGGTGACTCCTTACCCCTGCATATCCATCTTCAGACCAGAGAGATAAAAGTGGGGTAAAAATTTGTAAAACAGGTTTCTTCCGCAGGGTTAACATTCTTTCCTGGGCTTGTGCTGTAAAGACATGTTTGTTTAATATTCTTTACAGAGGACTACCAGGGAAACGGATAAAACAGTGAGCAAATTAATACTCATGTGGTCCTAAAACAGACCTCCCAGGCAGGAGTTGGAACCCAAATGCCTCCTCTCAACGTTTGCGTTGGATTTTATTTCAAGTTTCCAAACACATGGGGAGAGGGTATGAAAATATTGGTTGGATGGAAGCGTAGGTAGGAGAGGGAGCTGCAGTGTCTGTTATTGCTGGGGAGAGAGAGGGTCCCGGCTGCAGCCAGAGCATCTCAGTTACCGGTCAGGTCTGAGCTCCTCCTTCCCACAAAGCAAACAGAAAAGTTGGAAGGGCAAAACAAATCCCACAGTGTCTTCTAGCCCCTGCCTGCAGCAGCAGCCAAACGAAAAACTGACCTGGAAATATGGTGGGTGCCTTCATACCGAGCTCTGCTTTCCCACCGCTGTCTCTACCAGGTTGTTAGTTCCAAGATGAAAGAACAGATAACCTTTTCCTTTTTCATGGAGTACCCAGCCCAGACAATACATGGATCGTGTGGGCTTCCCAGGGCTGAATCCGAGAGACTTCAATTAAAAGGGAAAAGAAACAAAAAACAGAAAGAAAGAAAAAAAAAAAGGGGGGGAAGCTGAATCATTTTCTGGCATGATTATTCATTTGAATGACCCTTCGTTGCTTTTCAATTAGATTACCGTGCCTTAAACTGGAGCCATAAAAGAATGGTAAAAGTTGAATAATTTCCTCAGCTAAAGATGTGTCATTTTTACATTGTCTGTTAATTTTACTCACCGATACCGTACGTCATTTTTGTTGGGCTTTATCCGCCAATTCATCTGTGTAATCTGCTATCCTGTCTCCGTTTTTAGCTCTAAATGCACAGCTCTTTAGATAGAAGCACCCAGCAGGCGTATCCTTGACCCGATCCCTTGTTAGGGCGAGGCTGGGGCAGTGCCTGCCTGCCCCTGTGCCATGCCTACAGCAGCGGGCATCGAGCCCTTCTCTGGGAAGCTGATGTGGTGTTTCCTGCACTCGCCAAATACCAGGCAGTCTGTTTTCCTGAGCAAAACTCATCCTAACCTTAAACCGCAAGGCTTCGCTCTTTCTGGAATTTATTATTATGATAGAAAGGAGCACGTTTTTGTTGGTGTAAGTCAGTCCTTTCAAGTACCATGGGTTTATCCCAGGGATGTTGGAATATACTTTTTTATCATGCAGGTTATGAAAATGAAAAATTCCTTTGAGTTTTGAATTTGTCAGCTTTATAGGTAATGAAACATCCCATTCTTCCCACATTTGAGGCAAATTTACTCTAACTCCTCTGTAGGGTGAGTTACCAGACTTTGCTTGTTTGGGTATCAAGGATTGAGCAGGCCTTCAAGTATTTGGTGGATGGCCTGTTCAAACCAATTTGAAGTGACTTGCATAATGTTTACAGTGGTTTGAAAACTCCTATAAGTATACAATTTACTATTTTAAACACATTTGTTTACACCATTACCTTTACAGATGCCAGAAATCATAGTCCTGCCTTCAGAGCTTCAGAGGCTGGAATCCCCAGAGCCTTGCATCACGACCAGCACTGCTGAGAGCTGCAGGGGTCTTTGTATCTGGGGGTTCCCCGTTGGAACCAAATCGTGTAATAACTCTGTTTTCTGTTATTTGTTTTCTTTTAGCTGACTTTTTGTAGGTATTTCCAGGGACTAAACCCCTAAGCCACAAATTCTCATTTTGGAGTGAGTTTGGTGATAGTGGGCCATGCGCTGGGCTGCTGGGGTGGCAGCAAAGATAATTTCTCATTGTGAGAGTGTACAGTTCGCACGTTAGTTACCCAGAACTGAAAAACATGCAGCAAAATTGAAGCTGAACTAATGCAAGCAGCGGAGGAGATTGACATTACTGCTGACAACCACTAGGGCTCATGCTCCGGTGGGACATTGCAGGGCTGCAGGGGCACGGCTTCGTTTTGGGAGGCTGGTTTGCAGCTGCAGGTCATAATTCAGGTGCTTCCTGACAACCTTTTGGGGTTCCCTGCTTGTCCACTCGTGTTTTCACTTCCTTGTTTTCAGGATTCTGAAATTCACAGGGAAATACAAAATGTCCAGGGTTTGACAGTGAGAAGTATTTCTCTCAACGCTCGTAACAACCTGTATAAAGATCTGTTGCATTGTCCAAGATCCCACAGCACTTCGGCCAGCCAGACATCTCCATTTGCAGTTATTTTTGGTAAAGACAGAACTATATGTTTGAAACTGATGTCAGATCAGCTGAGAGGTTGCTAATCTCATGCGTGGGATGTGTTTCTCCTGTAACCATTTGGGAGCAATAAGATGGGCAGTTTACTTCCTCTGAAAGGATGTTCAGGCATGCTCCGTGGCAGACAAAAGCCTCGGCATTTTTCTGAAGGTTGTTTGCACAATAGAAATTCCTGAGAAATGTGCACCAAGTCTCTGAGAAATATTAGAAAAGCGAAGGTCAGGAAATGGCTGAAGGTCTCTCAAGGTGTTTTTGTATTTTCTCAAACCACGCGCTCCGTGTATCCATATGTCTGACAGCTTTCCAAGTCCTCCTCATTCCTTCTTCGTGGCTCTTAAACTGTTTATTAGACAGCTCTGTCTTTGAGCTTGAACACAGGCTGCAGCTGTATGATGGTTTGTTTGGATACAGAATTCAGCTCGGTTGTGTTCTCCCAACGTATGGTGTGGTGAGATGTCCCTCTCCAGACCTTAGTGTGAAGATCTGAACGATTTAAGAGGAGAAAGCTGTAGGAGAGTCAGAACTGCCTACCTTGGAGAATCAGACTTGTTTTGGTGCTACAGATTTGCCCAAGCATTTTTTTGGGGGGGCTACTGTAGCAGCACAGGACTTGCCATGGAGAGGATCTGTGTGATGGCTGATTGCCGGTGACCATCCTCATCTCTCTCCCTGCCTCTTCTTCCTCATAGACGAGTCCAAAATCACAGCTGTCTTTTAGGGTCTACCCAATGAAGCAGATGCTGCTTGGTGTGGCAAAGGTGGGTCGTGCTGCACCGATGGGGAGACAGCCCTGGACCAAAATGTCACCGCAGCGATGCAAATGGGCAGGCTGGGCAGGAGCGGGTTTTTCAACCCTCCTCTGTGTCTTGCAATCCCTTTGCAAGAATGAGAAGTGCAATATTTAACTTAATCTTTACCAAAGTCTGTGGCGTGGGTGCTCACTGGCACTCAGCAGCTGCCTGCTCACCTTCAAAACCCATGCTGGAGCATCCGCCTGGGTTTCTGCTCGGGCGGGTGCTGCCCTGCTGCCCGGCAGACACAATGGATGTGCGTTCCCATCCAGACTGGATGCTCTCCTCTTACAGTCTTTGCAGTATTAGAGTGCAGATTTCCTTTGCCTTATTTAGTTTTGGAAAAAAAGGGGTTTGTTTTGTCTATCCGTGCAAGTGCCAGAAACAGAATTTTTAAATCACTTTCCAAAAAGCTGATTTCTTTTAAGAAAAGAGCAATTTAAATTGTAATTATTCTCTTTTTCTGTCTGACAAATTTATTATCTCCTGCGTTTAGTGCCCAAAAGTGGGTTTTGACTTGCTTAAGAGAGGGAGAATTTTTTCCTTTCATGTGCTGCTCCATTAGTTCCTATCAGGGCCGCAGTTTAAAATGTTAATATGCCTCAGTATTTCTGCAGATTGCATCATTTTCAGTGTTTCATAACTATATGGCAAAAGTAATTCGAAACAGATAACAATAGTGCTGTCTGTTTCAGAATAACCATGATTTCCTTGTCATTAAGAGGTCTGTTAGCGGGGAGAGGAGGAGGAGTTTTATCTGGACGAGTTACAGATCATATGGTGCAATTGAGTGCCTTTTTTTTTTTCTTTTTCTTTTCCTTCCCTTGAAATCCGCAGCACTGGACTTTGGTTTGGATATGAAACGATTGGATAGTTTCAAACTCCTGTCTGCACAGAGCGGCTCAGCGCTTCCAGATGGTTTCAATAAGGAGCCCAGAACTGTCGCATCAGCAGCCGATGGCCCGGCTGCTGCTCGCGCCTCCTCTCCATTTTGAGTAACTCACAGAAAAAGAGAGCGGAAAGAATTATTTACTTGTTGGAGTTTTTTTTTTTTTTTTTTTTTTTTTTTAATCTTTATCTCCTGATTGTCTGGTGCATTGTGTTTCTGAGCCTACATTGTGTGTAAACATGCATATGGCATTCAGGAGATAGCTTAAATAGTTGGCCAAAAGGGACTGGAAACCTTTGTTCTGCTTCGTCCAGGCTCAGCCTGTGTTCTGCGTCCCCTCTGTGTTCCCGGCTGTCCATACAGCAGCATGTAAGGCAGGGTTTCTAGCCTGGAACAATGCAGCAAAAGCCCCACCTAACGTGGGAAGGGAGGGATGGTCTCCCAAGTGGGAGTGTGTCTGGCACATTATCTGCTATTTGTTTATATTATGGTGGTGGTGTTTTTTTCTTTTCTTTTTTTTTCTTTTTTTTTTTTTTTCCTTTTCTTTCCCCCAGCAGTAAGTCTGGAAATTAAGATGAGATGGACTTCGGGTGTCTGTAGTCGTCACTGGCCTCCTGATCTTGGCTGTGAGTCAGGAACATAACCACAGAAAAAAACTCTTGGAACAAATTAGGGATTTGGAAGCTTAAATTTGAAAAGAGAGGAGAGGGAAGGGGATTTATTTTACTGGTGTATTTGGGTTTTTGTTGATCGTTTCTCTCTGTGGCTGAAGGTGTAGAGGAGTCCAAACAGATCAGCTGGCACTAGCCTCTTAATCTTCACCGGATCAAAACACGGTAATTAGGGAGGGAGGCAGGTCACCCTGAGTCACAGGCCGGGCATGGGCGCGCACCGCGTCCTGGGAGTCGCCCTGCCCGGCAGCTCCCCCGGCCAGCGCTCGCCACCCGCCTGCACCGTGCACCTCGAGTTGCTGCTCCCTTCTGCCCCGTGACAGCCTGCGCTGGGTTTCCTGTGGCTTTGGGCCACACAAAAGTGCTCCTGCAGAGCTCAGGAAAACTGTCCTCCTCTTTAACTTCCTGCTGTGAAGCAGCTCTCCTAGTGCGTCTCCCCCACCTCCTTTGGCTAGAGACATTTCTCATTTCTCCTTACCTTTAGGAAGGGTAAGTGTGCGTGCAGCCGCCACGGACTGAGTGGTGATGCTGCTACAGGCCTGGCTTCTCTCAGTATCCCCGTGGAAGATGCCCTGTGGCAGTCAGCAGTGATGCTCAATGGCAATCTCCTCTTCAAGGCAGGCATCTCTTGAGCCCCATGAGCTGGACGTTTCCTTCTGGTTGTCCCAAGGTTGAAAGGTGAAGTGCCTTATCTGACAGAGCTGTGCAGTTGTCATTCAGATGAATCTTGGCCAGTGGATGAGAAGGGGCCGTATATCCAAGCAGCCATCGTTGGAGTGATCTGGAAAAAAATTTAAACAGCTGTGCTGGTTTAAAAAATAAAAATAAAAAAGTTGCTACATAATGAAACATTAGAGCATCATTAAGGCACAGTGACTGCTGCACATTCCTCTACCTGACCTAAATTCACACGCTTTGTTTATAGGTTCCTGTCTTGTAAATTTAGATTTGAGGAAATCCCTGCCTTTTATGGTAGTGTTCGAGGGGCTGGAATGCTGTCACAGCCACTTCTGATTCCTCATCTTGACGGGCACATGATTGCTGGGATTCATTACTTGTGGAGAAAACTGGTGGCTCCAGAAAGTCCCCAAAGCACTACCACATTTCGTGTGTCCTAATACTGAAAGCAGAAGCTCTGCTCCTTCCTGAGGAGAACAGAGTCAGCGGCGGAGCGCTCGAGCTGGGGGTTGTTGCTGTAGGAGAGGCTTAGAGAGGAGATCCTCCCAGTTCGGTGTGGTAGAGATGAAGCTTTGGGTTGTGAGGGAGAGCCTGGAGCCTCACGAAATTGGGGCGGGATGCCTCGCGTTGACTAGGTAAGAGCCCTTCATGGGGAGGAGGTGACCTGCTGGGAGCCCCCAGCCTTCTCCAGCCCCTGAGGACCTCCTCACAGCGCGGTGCCCAGTGGGTGGTGGCCGGTCACCTCGCCACCGCGCCGAGCTGGCTGAGGAAGCGAACTCCCTTCTCAGCTTGCTTCCTGAGCCTGCTAGATCTGGAGGGTGAT
Organism: Aythya fuligula; assembly: GCF_009819795.1. Lineage (NCBI taxonomy): Eukaryota > Metazoa > Chordata > Aves > Anseriformes > Anatidae > Aythya > Aythya fuligula. The sequence goes on along the minus strand of NC_045569.1, from coordinate 14,900,571 downwards.
GATGTTTTTGTATAATCTGATTGTACAGATTGGCGGTGTCAGAACCAGCGTAGCTCAAAACGGTGCTGACCATTTCTGTGCACTCTTGCTCCTCAGCCCTCTACCAGAGGTGCGTCCGTGTGCCAGCTCCCGAGTTACACACGGGCTGGCTGCTGGTGACATGGTCGGGTGACTGGGTGGCGACCGAAAGAGAGGAGCTCCAGTGCGATGGGATTTCTAGGTTTAGGCCTCCTTGGGAAAAATTTCCTTGCATTGCCATGCCAAAACCTCATTTTTGTCTGTCGGGAGGATGCGGGCCTGTGGCACCTCTGCCAGAGTTTGAGGCGGTGGTTGCAGAGTGCCTTGCGCGGCCTGGGGCCGTTCCCTGAGGGGCTGGATGAAAACACTCAGCAGCCCCCAAGGAAGCTTCATGAGCGCAAAAGGTGCTCCCCAGGCGTTGATTAGGGTGGCTTTTTGAGATCTGCAATTAAATGGTGGCTTGATAACGCCGTTTCCGATGTCTTTGTCACCTGCTTTGTGGCACAGGTTTAACAATTCCTGCATTTCCAGCTTTCTGCCCCAAACAAGCAGCGTTTGCTCAGTGCAAACTCCTGCACTCAAATCCAACCACAGAGCACCCCCCTCTTCCCCTTTTCTTTTCTCTTTTTCTCTTTCCTCTTTTTTTTTTTTTTTTATTTTTTTAATTTTTTTTAACTGCCCCCATTCTCTTCTGAATCGGTGAATGAGAGAATGTCTAAAGCCAGGGAAGTATGGAAAGATTTTCTCCCTGGAGAGGTCAGGGTGGGGTGGAAAGCGGAGGGGGCTGCGAGGGGGCAGTTTGAAAACAGGAAACCATGTGGCAGCGTGCACGCAGGGCCCAGATGATGTGAATGAGCTATTGAGAGATGGGGAGAGACTCGCTGCCTTGCTCGGCATTAGAAAGACTGAGAAAACTGTGGGGTTTTTTGTTTTAAAGAAAAAAAAAAAGTTCGGCCTTTCAGATTAGAATAAATGAGAGAAAATTGTATTTTTTCTGAGAGCGAGGTACTGAAATCTAGTGCTTGTTTTAGTGCTGCAAACATTTAGAAACAAAAATGTAAATGTCTGATTTCCTTTTTTTTTTTGGTGTGTGTGTGTGCACTGATTGAATCATAAGTTTCCATTCCTGTTTTGGGGAAGCGCCGAGCCTGAAGTTGTCTGTCTGTCGTTCACCTGGCCCCAGGGGAGAGGGAAGAGCAGTCATTCTCCCTCTCCTCGCCACCCCGAAAACACGTACCTTTGCTTCTTAGTCTCTTTGGACCAAGCAAACACACCGAGAGCCTGAAGCTGGCGGTGGAAGAAGCTGCTGAAGGAAAACTGCTGCTTTTTCTTCCCCACCTCCCTCCTTTTTTTTTTTTTTTTTCCTCTCTCTCTGAAGAGATGAATCATGTTCCCAAAACTGCAAAGAAATTTTCAAAGCTGGGAGAACACTGGTGCAGTACTAAAAAGGCAAGTAGTGACGTCCAGCTCAAACCAGGAGGGGAGTGGCTTTATTTCATTATTTTCTTTCCTTTTGCCCTGTGCTGTCATTAGAAATTTAAACTTAACGCAAAACCGAGCCCTTCTGTCTGGTGAACGGTAGACTGGCTCAAAAAGAGGAAAGTACCTTTTTTATTCTTTCTTTCACGTCCTTGTGCACTGAAAGAGAGATCACGTTGGTGACAGTATTTACTTTGGATACGGTGATCGCCTTTTTTTTTTCTTCTTCTTTTTTTTTTTTTTTTTTTTCTTCTGAATCAGACACGTCGTGGCTGAGCCTACCTTCTTTTTTCCCCTCTCGGAGCGTCCCTGTTGCACCCGTCTGGCTTTTGTTCTTTTCTCTGTCAGGATTTTCATTCTGGTGCTTTTTGGATATCCAAGTTGCCTGGAAAACTTTTCATTATTAATATAACAGGAAGGCTGATACCATTCTTAGCAGCTACAAAAAAATAATAGCAATCATATACGTAGAAAGCTCTCTCGAAGTACCTTTTGTTTGCTATAAGTTCCTGCGTCGCCTGCATAAGCAAATCTGTTCCAAGAAGACTTTATCAGCCGGTCGCAGCTCTGGGATTTTCGTTTTCCTGTTAAGAGGCTCGGACAGGCAGGCGTGCTTCGGAGGGCGAGGAGACGCGGGGACTCCTCCGAGCACGCGTGCGAGCGGTCGGGAGCGCGCAGCACCGCGGTCACTCTGGAGTTCATGGTGGGCTCTGCTTCGCCTCTGCTCGCGGCCGTGTGGACAAAATGTACGAACGCCACAAGAGGCGGTACAGCCTGTGCGACATTTCCAAGGTGGACAGGACTGTAGATGTGGTGTTGCTAAAGGTATGGTGCTTGTTTATGTCTGGTAACTTGTTCCCTCCTCGAGCGCGGCCCGCGGAGCCCCGAGCTGGGCGCTGTGGGGAGGGGGATCAGGTGGAAGGGCTCGCACCCTTCGGGATGCGGACGGGTTTGTGGTGACACTTGGCATGAAGTGCCTCGGTATTATCTCGTAAGCAAATGATCCACTGCGGCATGCAAGCACGCTTCTGGAGAGCACTCTCTGGCCATCTTCCCTGTCCCCCTGTCTGCTGCCCCTAAGCACTCGCATCACGATTTGTAAACTTCATGCATCATAGGTGTTTTTCTGTGCCTTTCAGTCAAGGCTTTTCATTTCCAGTGGTCGCTTTTGGGGTTGAAATGTCCTGTCATGTCACCCCCCCAATGTATTCTGCCAAAAAAAAAGCGTGGCAGATCCTCCTTTGCCTCTGGCTTTTGTTTATATTTGAAGGGTGTAGCTGTTGATCTTACTGTTTGGGTGGGAAATTTGACTGAAGATTGGTCAGACCAAGACCTTGGCTAATTGCCCCAGCGTTCCTCTAATCTAAAATTAGCATGTACTCCACCAAATGGCACAGTGGCAGTCTGGGAATGTCCTGTCTCCCTAACAGCTTTGTGGAGCTTCAGCAGTTTCCTGGCAAAGTGGATGGAAATCGGAAAGCAGCCAGAGGCACTGCAAAACACAGACAGCCTGAGATATCTTAACTCCTGGATGAGCATTTCCTTTCCCCCTCTCTTTCTCTCTCTGTTTTCTTTTCTTAGCAGAGGCGGTGGGTTTCTGCATGATTGTGGGACTTCCTTTTTTATGGTTTTCGCTTCATGGCTTTGTGTCAAGGTTGAGACAAAAACCTCGAAGATGGCAAATATTTTTATTTTCAGATGATTCTGGTTCTACTTCATATGCACTAAAATTAACCAAACACTTGTTAGGTTAACTTGCAGTGTTTAGGAATGAAAGTGTTCATTTAGGTTTAGGTTTTGCTTTTGGTTTTTGCTTATTTATTTTTTTTTCTTTCATTGAATGTGTCCTTTTTTGTGTGACACCAAGCAAAAATAACCATAACCTGTTTTCTGTATGAACTTGATCTCGTTGAGTATTTTTTGGACTTTTATCTAAATGATATTAGTTGCAGATTGAATCCCATGGGTTTCAATCTCCAGGTGACCCCATGAGTCATTAAAAAAACACAGACATACTGTACACACACTGCTTGTGTGAAATGTCCGTTTAATGGTACTTGGGAAAAGAACTGGTACCTCTGACAACCTTGGTTGCTAATGTAAAAAGCAAAACCTTTTTTTTTTTTTTTTTTTTAATTCATAAAGAATATCTGGATGCCTGGGTTGAAATGTAACTCGCTGTAATTATCTGACTTCAGTATTTCTGATGTCATCAGTTCCCTAAATTAGTTTTTGTTCAGCAAAGCTTAGATTTTATAACAAAGTATGGCTCTCGTTAGTTCCCACTAGTATTTTCCTAATTGAGTTTCAAAACTGTGGGTTATGCTGTCTGTTCCTTCAAGTGACTCAGTGTCCATATATGTGTGCATGTGTGCACGCAGTGCTGCTCCCAACATGGGCTGTAAAGAGTGCAAATGTTTAAAATAGGAGGGTGCTAGTGACAGCTGTGTTATAAGCAGCTTAGTCTTGATATTCAGTCAGTCCTGATGCTTTAGCTGGTTTCTATAACATAGCCAGTAGATTAAATTAAATTTTGATGATCCAGGGATCTAAGCCAGCACTAGACTGCGTCAGTGGCAGATCATCTCTTGACGTTAATGGGAGCTGGATCAGACCCTTAACAAGCGAGCTGGATTTTTTTTGTTGGGATTTTTTTTTTGTTTGTTGGCTGGTTGGTTATGTTTTTAATTAAAATATTGAAATAAAACTGTACCTTTTGCAGGTCACTATATTTTAGTATGTAAGAGGGTTTCTTAAGCGTTAAATATTGAATAGCAAATAAACATCCATACAACAGAACCAAATAGGACCCAGGAATAATATTTGGTCTGAATGAAGTTGCAACAAGAAACCTGCTAAGCACCCAGCAGCTTTCAGTTTGGCCAGTGACTGACTTGTACAAGGTGTCTTTTCTTTGGGTCATAGGTGAATACGTTCTTTGCTTCATTTTAAGATGGGGAACTCAGTAATCATGATATAGGAAAGAAAAACAGCTGGTGGAGAAAGCAACTGGAACAAGTTGTGAACAAAGAAGATCATCTGTCATTTCGGCTGCCATGTGTTTATAGATGGTATTTTATTTGCATTGATTGCAACTGTTCTCAGATAAAGTTGCAGAAGACTTTTGGTTCCTACTGATTACTTTGTGATGCACATGTCTTCTGAGGTATTGCTGTGCTGGGGCTAAAATTTTCCATGTTTAGATTGTGCCTGAAGAAGTGGTTTGTGAAGTTACGTAAAAAACCTCAGCAATTCTGGGGGCTGATGCACACAGTTATTTTTTACTTTAACATGGTTTCCTCCTCCTCCCCGCATACAAAAGCAAAAGTCAGTGGGTAAAGCTGCATCCTTAGCTCATTGTTGGAGGTAGGACTTCATCTGTGCAGTAGCTCTTTTTGCTGCTGCATCAGGGTAAATGTGATGTGCTTGGTTACCAACCACAGTGGCTTTTGCCCCTGTACAGGAAACCCTGTTTGATGCAGACATGGCGTAGAAATTTCACATCATCTTCCCTGCTGAGCTCGTAGCAGAGGAAGGAGAAGGTGTGGGTCAAGTGGGATATCTGTCTGTCTGAATGATTCATTGAGCTCTAAGCAGCACTGTGCAGGGTAAAGCAGGCTGCACTACACTGTACCAAGACCCAAAATGGGAAGTCGCAATGTGCCCGTGTGTGAGTTGGCAGTCCTGTCTCATTTTTTAATGTTGTGCCTGCTACTGCAAATATAACTGTCAAGGGACAGAACACAGATACCTCAGGAGCTGGCACCTTGCAAATACATGCACAGTTAGAGACATGTTCAAATTTCGATGATCAGTTTGTTCTTCTCGGTTAGAAGATAAGAAGTGGGCTTGTTTTGAAAAAGGGAGGCCAAGCAACTACAACTGGAAATATTTTTTTTAGTTGTTAATTGACTGTATCAACATTTCAGCTTTGTAGATGAATATTTAAACTGTAATTGGGAGGTAGAAGGTGTAAAGTTTTTTTCCTAACTGGGGAAAACAAGGTTTGATTTAGCTGCTCTTCAGACTAGCAGATCTCATTCAGCTTGCAGTTAGGGCACATAACATTATTGGTGAAATTAAAATCAACCCAGTGTTCTAAAAAATAATCAAGATATTTTGAAATTAAGGTGGGTGACATTTTCCATCCATTTTTCTGCTCCGTCCTTACAGGGCTTCTCTGGCAACTAAAGATCTACATGAACACATAAGGCTAAGTACAGTTAGCAGTATCCCGAGCTAATAGTATGTGGAGAACATCCCCAAATTACCTGAGGCGAAGGTTTCTTCCATTGTTTGTTGTCATACTTGAAAAGCATTTTTATTTTTTTCCTCAACAGTTTATGTTTTTGATTATTTGATACGTTCTTTCCTTATTTGAGGTCTGGAGCTGAGGGAAGTGCTGTCCTTGGATGGTGGCTATGCAGCATCTCATCAAACTTTGCAGCCCTAAAATAAATCTGAACTTTAATCTTGAAAACAGAATCTATCCACAGTGGTTTCGTTACTGAAGAGCCAGCAGGAGAGATGTATATTTACGATTATGTGGAGAACCTTGGGTTTATCTGTTTGTGCCTTGTGTGCAATCAGAATAGGGAAGATAACTGGGATGAAATGGATGTGTTTTCATCCTGGGCAGATACACGTTCATGTGAATTTTGCTCCCATTTTAGTCAAGAGTTGTGTTTGTGGGTTTTGTTTTGTTTTGCTTTATGCAAAGCCATTGCTGTTATTTTCAAAGCTTAATTAAAGCTTGTTATTAACAGGACTCATTCTGCTGCTGTGGGAAGATCCCCCAGCGCCAAAGGCTGGAAAACCTTCCTGGGGCAGACGCTCACTTCCCCGTTTGGGACGGTGCCAGGGAGAAAAGTGCACTCTAGGAATTCAGCATTACTCTTACACCACAATGTGCTAATTTATTCAGCCATTTAAAATGTCCTGTGGTTGGAGGAGCCTCTTCCTTTAGCACAGTTCTCTACAGCACTGCACATTTGTTGCAGTAAGTAAGGTCACTTTGGAGCTCCTTGACAAATTGTTGTCCTGATGGGGGGTCACCAGTGCTGGTTTTCTGAAGGGGTAGAAGGTTTGATGCAGCGTATTCACAGTGTTGGATGGTAAATCTCTATAGAAATCACAGCAGGATTGCAAGTGTTGTCACTTTGTCCCTTTTGACATACTGGAGAATGGTCTCTGCTTTCCTCATCCACATTATAAAACCTTCCCCGAAAGCTTAAGGCAAGAAAATACAGGGGGAGATTACAAATAAATAAATAAATAAAAGAAAAGAAAGAAAACCTTCCAAAAAATCTGGAATTTGTAAGTAAAGTGGTGTGTCTCAATATTATCTGTTAAGGTGGCTTTCAAAGCATTGCTTTTGAGTTTTGTATAGATGGAGTTTGTTTCCATCGGTGGCTGCTAAAGGAGGATGGTGGAAATCCTTGCCTAGGTGCCCCAGCCCTCACGCTCCTTTTCAAAGAAGTTTGGAGGTTCTTGAAAGGTGTTTTTTGTGAAGGAGATGAAATTAACTTTAATTTCTAGTTCAGGTATTAAAGGCAACAACCAGATGATTCCATCATTAATGGAATTGTAAAGTTAAAAGTTTGTCAGAATAAATGTTGAATTCCAGTAATGTCTACAAATTTCTTCAATGAAAACAGTATCCTATGGGAATTTTTTAGGAGCAGGTAGTTCCTAAAGAAGAGTTAAGATTCACATTAGTTTTTTTGAAAATAATTGTAAAATTTCAGATTATGAAACAAATTAGTTATAATTGCAATTAAAGAAGCTTGTTTTGTGCTATTTTTGTCCTTCTGGGGGTATTTCAAATCTTTCCTAGTGTCAGTTACAGCTCAGTATGGTGCATAAGTACTTAATGATACACCAAGCAAGCTAAAATTGCTATACTGAATATTTTCCTTTGTGCAGTGGTGTCTGGTTTTAGCTACGAGATAGACCTTAGTATGGGAGCTGGGGGAAAAAAAAAAAGAAATGGAAACTTGTACAATTAGGGCAAAGTTAAAACAATATGGAAGTAAGATGAATCTCTGGAGATTTGCTAGGAAATGAAAGTTAAAGTCATGTGGTTTCTTCTGCTCTGAGATGCTTCACGTTGATTTATATTGCTACCAGCGAGGCTGTCAAGTGCAAACTTTTAAAGCAGGGGAAGATTTCCTGAGAGGTCAATGTGTTCCTGTTATTGTGCAATGGAAGCGAAGTGCTATCAGAAGAGTTCAAATAAAACCAGAGGGAGGACTTTTCCGTGGTTATCTCCCGTCCTACATTTTTTGAGTTATAGAAGGGCCTGGCAGCTGCTGGTGCTGCTGGCAGGTAGCTGTTTGGGAAATCAGCACCTTCCTCAGAAGGGATGCTCTTATATGGGGGCAATCCCTGGTAGGAGACAGCAGCTGGCCCCCAAAGCCAGTTGAGCAAAATTAGAAAGAGGCAACTTGGAAATGTCTTCTGAGAAGGAGGAACGGATCCTGGTTTGTGTGGGCAGGCGCTGCAGAGGACTGGAAGGGGTAGGATAACTCCCCGGGACAGATGGGTGTGCAGGGGGAAGGGAAGGAAGAGCCTGGGGGAGATGCTACAGAGGAAGGTCTCTGCTCCAGCTGAGGGAATATGGGCTGGTGGTCACTAATTGCTCCCACATGATGGAGAACATCGCAGCCCCGTTTGTCTCGCAGATTGTCTAGCGCTGTCCTTTTCTTATGCAAAGAGGCTTCTGTACTCAGGCACTGCAAGTTTCAAATTAGATGTCTGCAGGAAGAGTGGCTCTGCGATTCAGGAAATACAGGCATGCGTGCCCAGAACGAACAACCAAGCCGTCTGCTGCCTGCAGCTCCAGCTGGTGTCCTGAAGCCCTCTTTGGACATTTAGTCTGCAAGCATTTCACAGGCAAACAGAAAATCTTTTGGGATTCACTTTTTGGTGCCTGGGGATGTGCTTCCATGATTCATTCAGTGTCTGCGCTGCAGATAAACACATTCAGGCTTCGGCATGGAAAAATAGCCAGTTTTCTCCTGGCATTTTTTCAAAAGCTGCATATTGAAGCTCTGTTCCCAGGGACTGTTTCGTGTTCCCTTCTGCCATCTGAACACCGCCGCATCCTCTCTGCGCCTGCCGCAGCGATGTGGGATGCCCAGAGGCGATGGACTATAATCAGTGTGGGCAAGGAGGAAAATGATTTTTTTTTTATTGTCTTCTGCGGCCGTCAGCCTGCAGTCCCGTTGTCAGGCTTCTCGTAGTGGAACATAGGCTAAGGGAAAACGGAAGAGATAGTTTTGTTATGTATGTTGTCTGTGCATCTGTGAAATCCCAAAACAACCTCATTGCTTCTTACTTCACACTGGTGTATTCCCCAGCCCTGGTGTTCTGACGCTTTTATGGAATTTTCTCTACAACCCGTGATGCCTGTACCTCCAGTCACTAGTCACGAGTGAATACAAGCAGTATTCAGCAGTGGATGGTGGGGTTTGTGTTTTCAGTATCTCTAGACCACCCAGTTTCCTGAGATCTTGCACTAAACCTCCCTCAAATCCTGTCTGGTCTCCTTTTGGCATAGGGAATGCTTGTGTATAGTAGTGGTTTCCTTTGTTTGTGTTTTGGTGGCGATTATTATTATTCCTGAATTAGGGCTACTGAGATAAATATTTAGTTCTTAATACTTTATTTTGTACATAATCAGGTACGTCTGAAACAGCACCTTAAACTTCAGTGTTACTTTCTTTTTACTGTTTTTTGTAGAAAAAGGCAGACTTTTTCAATACTTGGCAAAGTCACAGGGCAGAGGATAGAGCTGGCTGGGTAATGGGAAAAATATTCAAATCTTTTTTGAAAAAATGCCAGTGTCTATAATGCATTTTCAGTGAATGAGTCAACTGGTTCTATTAAAGGAAAAATATACTGTTAATTCAGCCTAATTTAATTTATTCTGTCACCAACTGCTGGGCTGTAAACAGTCTTGAATCTTCTCATTCGTTGCTTGTTTTCTGCTGATTATTGAACAGGGTGCTTAGTTATCATTTTCCAATAGTGGATATCCGGATAATCCAGGAGTAGTTTCCATAGATTTCATGGAGCTACATTGGTTTAAGAATAAGGAAGATCAGGCTCAATGTGTTCAGGATAGAGTTAGGTGCAAGCCAGTCCGAAGGAGGCAGAATTTGATTTTATTTAGGAGATGGGTCATTCCTTCATTTGCGTGGACTTGAGCGAATTTGCATTTATCCTCCTCTGTGTGTTCAGACTCAACCTCTAGATTTGCCTTTAATTAAATGTAAGATAATGTGCTCCAAACTAGATTCTGCTTTGGCTCAAGAGAAAAGAATATCAATCTGATTCTCATTGACTTTATGGTGATAATGTGATATTTATTGACTTTACAGCTCTTCCAAGAGTAAAAAGCATGTATAAACTCTGTAGTGAAGTTCAGTTGCTGAGGTTAGGCGCTGCTCAGCCTTGCTAGCAGGCTGGTTCTTGCACTGAAAGAAGGAGAAGCGTGACCCACTCTCCATGCAGCAGTTAAAGCTAAACACCTTCGTGTCACTTTGGAAAATAAGGAACTGTTCTTTTGAGTATCTGCTTACAAAAACCTTTATCAAACTTCAGAGTACTTCTCTACCTCCCCTCTTTTCCTCTCCACCCCTTATTTAATGTACACGTAACCGTCTGCTAATGGAGGTGCTGTACTGAAGCCTGTATTTGTGTGCATACAGTGTGGGGCAGCAGAAAAGAGAGAAGGTGGCATACACGTGTGTAAATGTGTATGTTTAAGTAGGGGTGCAGGGAAGGTTGGGATCTTGAATATGCAGGAGGGTCATACAAGATCTTAGATGAATATAGATGAGGATTCAGTGAGCAGAGGCAAGCAGCAGCTAGTGGCAAGTGTCCACCAGTGTGTGCACATCCAAGAAAACCAGTCTGTAAAATGGCTGGAAGTGGGGAGAGACATCCAGGGCCGTGCACTGAGGTCACCTCGAGACCTCACTCCGGTACCGCATGAGGTCTTTTGCTTTCCTGAGAGACTCATTTTTTCCCTTTGAGACCTGCTCTGTTCCTTCCCTGCCTCCCCCAGAAGGAGCTGCTGGCCAGGGAGGTCACAGCACCCTCGCTGCTGGAGGATTTTTGGGGCACATCACGTTCAGACCTCTCAGGTTTAGCCAAGCCTGACTTGGAGCAGCACAAGGGGACTAGCTGACCTGTCAAAGGCCCTTCCAACCCTGTTCTGTCATCACACAAGTATGGAGGAGGACAAAACCTACGGAAGAAAAATGTGCAGCTGACTTTTTAGCTGACGGGTCTCAGGGGAGTGCTGACTTTGTGGTGTGGTGAGCGGGAGGGCGCCGGGGCTGACAGGAGCCCCCCTGACACAGGCCAGGGGCTGCAGCCAGGCCACCACAGCAAGCGGCGCACTGTGGAGAAGTGCTGAAGGGGAAGGATGGGGGTCCTTAGAGCAGCGAGTCCTGTCAAGGCTAGGGGAGTCACGGATTTTTGAGAAAGGAGAAGATCAAAGGGATAAGAATCTGGCGAGGGCCTGCGAGAACTGAGCAGGATCTCTGAGGAAATTTGGAAACAGGCTAGAGGCAAAAAATACGTAGTAAAAATTCTCTCTCTGATAGAGATGGGGGAAAGGAAAGGCAGAGAGAGGGGAGGAGAAACATTTGTTATGTAAAGTAAGACAAGGTCATCCATTTCAGTGGCTTTCTTTTAGCTAGAATGTGTGGGATCGTGTGTGTGTGGAGGCAAGCAAAGAGCAGCCAGGCGGGAGGGGAAACAACCTTGGGGTTGGGTGAGGTGGTCCGGGTGAGATTTGTGTTCAGGAAGGGCAGAATGGCAAGGAGAGAGGGCAATGGGGTCTACTGACTCTACCAGTTGCAGATAAAAGCGGTAGGAAGTGAAGGGTTGTGGATAATCCAACAAACTTCGGAGTCGACACATTGGACAAAACCCAAGTGAGGATGAGTAAGGCACAGGCAGAAGGGGGAAGAAGGCCGAGAGCAGATCAGTCATCCCTGCTGAAAGACTGGAAGTCACAGAGAGGGTGAGGGACAGGGTGCGATGATAAGGCTGATGTTGAAATAAACCATGTGACCGGGCTTAGTGTTAAAACGGGGTTTTCTGACACCGTCGTCATTGCAGTGAAGTCAAATACCCAAAGCACGTCAGGTTCTTAACATGACATGGACACTTCCATAGCCCTCATTTCTACACTATCAGACCTCCTTGCTATCTTTAAGGTTATTAACTTTGCAGCAGTATGGGTGGCAAGAAATTGCTGTCCCCTAGATAGTGAACTGAGGCAGAAGGCAGAGGAGTATCTTGCCTGCAGTCCCACTGCAAATGGAAGTGAGAATTGAAGCCAGGTTTCTCAAGTCCTCCACTAGTAGCTTAAACGCTGGCTCATCCTCCCTCTGAACTCCTGCCTTGAGCAGGAGCCACTTTAAGTCATACTTTCCACGGAGAAATACAGCTTTTGGCATATTGTAATGGTTTGTTTAGTGATGAGAAAAAAATAAAAAAAAAGTTACTTTTGAAGTTTTTATTACTGGGACAAAATTACGCCATAACCATATACCTGCTGGTCAATGCAGAATTAAGTCGCAGAAGAGGCTAACAGAGGATAGCAAAAGTGGCCTTTCTTTGATCTGCTGTTTCTGTTTTTTTCAGATAAACCGTGAAAGCTGGTGCTCGCTGGAGCCATGTCCCGACTCTTCGCTGCTGGAGCGCAAGCGGACACGGGAGTCTCCAGGTAAGCTGTGTGTACTTGGCCAGCACACAGGCAGGAGAGCAGCCCTGTGGCTCTCCTTGCTTGCTTTCCTCACCTTTTCTGCCTTTTTTTTTTTTTTTTTTTGTCATCCTAGCCTCAGCGGGGAAAAATACGTAAACTAAAGAAAATGTGTAATGAATCTGTCGTGAGTCATTGTTAGCACATGGCTGCAGCACTTGACTTGTAGTGAGCTGGGTGGTGTGTCACCCTCTGAAGTAATTGTGCACTTGAAGGATTTCAGTGTTTCAGTCTTTTAACAAGCTTGAAAGAAAGGTGTGATAGAGAAAACTATTTTGTTTTCTAGACAAAATGGTAATACAATAAAAGGGGAAAAAAAAGTCAAATATGAATTCTCTTAATCCTTCTCTAGATCCAAATCAGTGGCTCAATTTTTGTTTTGTTTTGTTTCTTTTTTTTTTTCTTTTTTCTTTTTTTTTTTTTCTTTCCTAAAAGTTCCCATGATTTCCAGGCTTCAGGAAACAGAAAGGCTGTTCAGAGCCATCGTTCCCACACCCTACCCACCAGCCCTGCGTGCTGGCGGGTGCTCTCTGTCTCTTCCACAGGGACAGAAAATCTTGTCTGGCAAGTTTCAAAGAGGGGTTCGTGTCCAAGATAAGAAAAAAAAAAAAGCATTTCCTTTCATTGAATTATGCATGTTCAAAACAAATACAGTAATTCATCTGGGCTCTGTATGGAGACTTTGCTTGGACTTTTCATGGAGTAGGCACTTCTTGCTTTGTTGTCATTACAAGCAGGGATCTCACCTGGATCACCTTCAGTTTATCTGAGGAGATAGAAAAATAAGGATATAATCACTGTTGAAGTGATTCAAATCCAATCTTTTCAGAATATAGGCTAAGAAGTGATGTTGTAGGTGACTAATCTGAGGGGTTTATTCTAGGTAGAAGTTCTAGCTCTCTTCAAAGTGAAATAAACACTTCTGTTTTCTTAACAAAAAAAAGAGAAGCAAAAACTTCCTGTGAAGTATAGGTTCTAGTAGCCACTATCAGTGAATAGCTGTTTCACAAGTGTTTTACAACAGAACCTGCGATATCATCATGCTGCTTCTTTACTAATTGCTTCCCTGCATCCCTTGCATCTAGATACGGTATTTTAAAGCTTTAAGCTTATCACGCTCCATTTGGCTGCAAAATTACATGAGCTCATTTGACTTGTGGAAACTGTAATCATCCATTCACATGGATCAATATTAGTTATATACTTATTAATTATCTAATACAATATTATACTGCAGAAATGTAATATTTATTATATAATCAGATAGCGATACATAAATATTAATTAATAATTACAGTAATACGTGTCTGTAACACAGTGAGGCGGGTTTTTAACATGCTGAGGAAATGTGCTCTCTTGCCTGCAGCAGCAGGGAAATCTCAGCTCTGCAAGTCCTGGCATTCTAGAAATAATGGAGTTATGCTCACGTGTCCCACTGTAGTGCTGTGCCCTGAGTGAGCTCTCATGCTGTGAAAGCAGAGAGGGGAAGGAAAAACCTGACAGCATGTGATAAAACCAACAGCTCTCCTAATGTGGCTAATGTAAAAGGACACAACTTGATAAGGAATTAGGTCTTTTTAACCTGCAGAAATTGCTTGTAAGGATAGAGTCTTCAAATCTTGCAAAGTAACTTCAGGAACTGTAGCTTCACATTTTCTGCTCCTACTTTTGAAGCTAAAAGCCTTGAAGAGTGTGGTAGCTACATAGCTATCTATCAGCATGCAATTAGGGGATTCGCCCCATCTTGGAGGACATGAGGCTTTGGAAAAGAATTGTTTGGAAAGTTTCTTCCTAGGGCTATTTACCGTGCAACTTTTTTTCTTCTGTATCACGTGCAGAGGTGTGTTACCATCATTTTATTTTGGTGTGAATCTCCACAGAGAGAAGCAGATGAGCATGGTTGCTCTGTAAGTGATGTGTGTGCAGCAAGCAGGTGGTGCACGTGTGATGGAGCCGTTCCTTGGGTGCCAGTGTTATGACAGTGCTGTCACTGGGGCTTGGCAGGTCACGGGTGGGAGCGACTGAGGGATGGAGCTCAGCATTGTGCAATGTGTACATGGTTCAAAACAAACAGAACAAACCCAACAAGCTGAGAAAATAAAAATAAAGAAACAGATCCCCCCCCAAACAACCAAAAATATCCTCTGAAAGGTGAGGGAAGAGTCAAGGCTTGGAGATCAGTGTCTCAGCACAGATGAAGTGAGGTGTGGAGGGTTCCCCCTCTCTCTCTGCTCCTCCTCGTCCTCTCCCTGCTGTCTCCTGCCCTCTGCCCTCTTCCACCCCGTGCTGTCCCTTTGTGGCTCCCGCAGAGCCTCTCGCTGCCACTTGTTATTTATCTGCTGGGTGAGGTCTCGGTTCGTTGGCGCAGCTGGACCATCCCCGCTCATTTTCCACTGGAACGTGGCTCGAGCCCCTTTGTTTTTCAGTCTGGGCTTGGACAAGCTCTGCCGGCTGCCAGCTGGCCGGCCAGCCGCATCCTGGCCCGCTCCCTTACAGCCGCTCTGTCTCTTCTTTGCTTTTCCCTTTTTTTTCTTTTTTTTTTTTTTCCCCTCCTTCTTCTCTCCCCTCGATTATGGAAAAGCAGTTCAGATTTTCCAGGTTTACTGAGCGGGGAAAAGGACGGGGGAACATTCACGCCTCCTCCAACAAGTGCTTTTCCAGTTCTCCCCGACGTGGAAACTCCTCGCTGGGGTGATGGGGTTTCCAGTCGACTTCACCGTCCCTGTGCCCTTGGAGGCAGCACCTCCACGCTGCCTCCATCCCTCCGACTGCCCCGGGTCCAAAAAGTCACCTCCCAGCAGCATCGGGTGGTCCCACGGGGACCAGGAGGCTCATGCGGTGCTGTCCCATGGAGAAGCCATGTCTAGTCCCACAGGCAAACACTGAGCTTACAAACACTGAGCCTGTTTCCCCTAAGCTGAAATCCGCTGTTTATCTAGGGATGAATTTTAATCACAGTTAAAGTGAGCTGGAGCTTCTGCGAGAGACCAGGGCTAGCTTAACGTTATTCCTCCGACCATGTACTCGCTCCCATCGGCTGGGGTGTTTTATAGCTGCTGTCAGGCACAGTTCTGAATTCAGGCCAGGTAAGGGTAGGGAAGGAAAAAACGTGGCTTTGAGCTACCCTACCCAACCCTGTGTTGATGTGTAAGCCTGCCATAGCCAAGGATGGAGTTTATCGACTGTAATTTAAGAGCCAACCAAAATTTTATTGCCCTTGTTCCTCTCCAGGGAGCTAAACATGTTTTGGAGTTATCTTGTTTAGTTACAGCAGGTTGAAAAATAACACCTTTCTTTTTAAAATACACCAATAATCAGCAAGTAATTTTAGCTGGGTGAAAAGAATGCATAGTTATTGCCAAAATTGTCATTAATACCTTTCCCTGAAGGCTAAAAAAAATGAAATGATATACAGACGTTATTGATGCAGACACATGTCTGTTAAAGCTTTTGGAAAGAACGGCCTTTCTTGATGGCTGTGGTTATTTCTGTGCTGCTAATCACCCTGCTACAAACAGCTGGAAGCATTTTATACAGAAGGAAGGGATTCAATATGCTTAGATTTAAATGTTGGGAGCTATGAAAGCTTGTGAAATTTTAAATAGTGCTTGATTTTTAGGCCTTAAAGTAAAACTTGTCATAGAAGTCATACAATTGCTTTTTCAGTGAGAAGTGTAGAGGTAACCAAGTAACTGGATTGATGTGCATTTTAAAAGTACCTTGGCATGAAAAGTTAGAGGGAATTAATTGTTTTTAATTGAGGAAGAAAGTTAATATTGTTGACTTATATTTATACATTTACTGAATATGAATCTAATTTTGCAATTGCTGCAATGAATAGGAAGGAAATAATCCTGTTATGCTCAGTGTGGGGGTACCTGATATATAGCATATTTATCGGCACCTGAAACTAAAAGCACAGGTGGCTATGTAATGTAGAATTGCTGTTTGCATGTCGTACTTTGATGAAGCATACCAAGCTTTTAAAAATTTATAAATTCTTTATAAATTTACCATCTGATTTTTAGGAAGCAAACTCAATTTATAAAGCTGCTTTCTGTTTTAAATCTTTGAATTTACTGAGTGTATGCAGGTTGGATATTTTGATGCTGCAGAACACATCCGACTGTAACTCTTTCTGCTTTGCTTCCCTAGAATGTGAGAACTTCTTGGAGGATGGGCTGAGCAGCGTCTGTGCCTCATCACAGGGTGTCCTTAAAAGAGAATCCGGGAGCGAGTCTGACCTCTTCCCCTTGCCTGGTGATGGGATGGAAGACCTTGTCTTTGGAAAGGTAGGAAAGTCTGATTGGGATATGGTTCAAAACGTTCTGAGACCTGATTCTGTAAAGCCATACTGTAAGCTCTTAATTGTCTTGGTTTCGCTGGTGACTTAGAAACCTGGAAGTGATTATCCTGGAACGGAATGGATGGGAAGGATCTGCTCCCCTCTTCAGCTGCAACAACATGAGGGATGTATTTACTTGCAGCTCAATTCCAAAAACTGTGCAGCCCCCTTATGTTGAAAAGATGAAAGCAATTGTGACTATCCAAAAGTAAATCAGACGTTAGGGAAACGGTTGAAAAAGTGGATTTTCTTCATTAATGACTGCACAGACTGTATGAAAGCCATCTTTAATTAATGTAACAAAGAGCTTTTCTCCAGCAGACTTGACCTCTGCACTGACACCTTCAGAATCATATACAGTAATTCGCAGAAGAACCAGTGTTCTTCTGTAAATTCAATGTGACTCCCTTAATAGGAAGGAAACACTCATTCTAAATACTTAAGGCCAATTCCAGGGAATAGTTTTGTTGCCAGGGTAACATACCTTTAATGCCTTTTTGCGTGCAAGCAGAAGGAAAATGTTTTCAAGTTTGCTTAAAATCAACAACAGAAGTCATTACTAACCTTAGTCATCTCTGTGCCCTTTGTGTTGCTCATGGATGAGAAGAGGAGGGAGGAGTGGGCGAAACCAGAGGTACGGATCAGCCTCCTGAGCAGAGGATACCTCACTTCAACATTGCCTGTTGGTCTTCTGCCATCTACAAAAGAGCAGCCCAAACATATTTGGAGGGCAATTGGGTTTTACTTTTTAGAAACCTTGCTTGTTGTGGATAGTTTAATGCACCCAGGAAATGCTGCAGAATGAAGGAGGACATGAACTTCCTTAGAGCATCCACCACATTGGTTTCAGCTCCGTGGAAACTTCTGCTTGGGTTCTGTATAGCTTTAACTAAATCAGACTTACCTGTTTGAGCCGTCACTGTTCCTGCTCTGAAAAACTAAATTTTCAGAGTAGGTTTCACGCTTTGCTTGCAGAGAAATATATATAATGAAAAAAAATTCTGTGTGGATAAATCAAATCAGATGATGTTGAGTATTTTCCAGCAGGACGGGAAACACCACAGCCTGGGCTAAGTGATCTCATGTGCTATGAATGAACAGTAAAGTCATCCTTAATGCATGTGGTAGGGCATAGAGCTCACCAGCCTCACCCTTTCCCATCTTACTCTCAAAGAGCTGGGGGACCCTGGATTCTGAGAATATAAGGCTGTTTGGCAGAGCAGAAGACTGTCTTCAATTCGCTTGTGGAGAATGAATTACAACAGCAGACTTTGTCATTCGAGTCTGATTTAATGGTTGTATGGGGATGCGTGGGAGAATAGTGCTGTGAGAACACAGTACTTTTTATAACGTATAGAGTTTTAGCTTTTTCCCTTTCTTTTATGTGGAAAGTTCACCTCTCCAAATACGCAAAGCAAAAATTAAAAGTTAAAACGAATAGGTAGTGCTACGTAGTGGGAGTGCCACGGGGCAAAAGAGGAGGTACTGGGGAGGTGGATCTTCAATTGCCAATGAAGAAAAGGCAGTGTGAGGAAATTTTCTTTGCAGAAAGGGAAACCTTTTCTTAATTTGGCAGCCCTTGCATTGTTCTCATCATTTGGTGGATTGCAGGCTTTGTCTAGAAGTGGTAAAGTTCAAAAGGTTTAAAAGTTTGGTTTAGGAAGTCATTCAAAGCTAATCACAACCCTACTCACTTTTTATTTTTTTTTAATTTTTTTTTTCTGTCTCTGCTTTGCTGGCTAACTCAATTCCCTGTGTCCCTTCTTTTCTACAGTTACCGTTATTTATATAAGGACCAGGGACACTCGTTTAAAGTACAGAGCTTGGTCCTTAATTCAGCCTAGCCCTTTATCTAGGCTATTGAGCACATCTGGTGGAAATGGAGGTTACAAATATTTTTGATAACCATTAAAATAAGTGCTGGATTTAATCTTTCTTCTGCAAAGTACTATAAGATACATTTGTCAGTTGTAGTCAATTCGTTATAATCCTAATAAGTACTACAATTTTCATATTTAATTGGGAAGAGAGAATCTGTTTATGAACAAAAAGCGGATCTCAAGCCTTTCAGTATCATGACTGCTAGTGGTATTGCTGGTCCTGTTCTTGTTTCCCCTTTGTATGGAGCAAGAGTTGAACTTTCATCTATGAGAGTTTTGTTGTTGTTTTACAAGCTGCTCCTTCTCTCTTAGCTGTTTAATACATTAAAAAAAATCGAGGAGGAATAAACTACTGTGTAGCCAGGCTCTTTGGGATGCTTCCATAAAAATAACGTGAAGTTCATGGACTTTAAGCCCTGGTTCTGTTCCAGGGCTGTGAAGAACTGAGGTCTGTGAAGTCGTGAAATCTGCAGGTGCCTTAGAGTGTCTCTGATGTTAGGTGGGGGCTTTCATAGCCTCCTACTTGCTGTCTCCTTTTTTCGCTCTGAATGATGCATGCTGAGCTGCATAACATCAGCTCCTGGGTTCAGATACCTTTAGCATTAAAACCTGGCTCGTTTTTTCAGACTTGAGAGGCTGTCACTGAAATCCAGAAACCACTTCCAACGTGAGGTTTAAGGCTCCAGCAGAATAATTTCTTTTATTTATTTTTTTTCTGCGTCAGTGCTTCATTCCCATGTCCTCGTCATCCTCCTCTTCCTTCTCTGTCTCTACCCAGCCGTCTGGGCAGACTTTGCAACACCCTTCTCGGATGATTAATGCTGCATAAGGTCATTTCTCACAATCATCTGGCAACGTCCTGGGGCGTAGCCCATACGCTTTGCTCATCTTAACTTTTAACCTGCCACTGAAATTCAATGTTACTAGGAAGTTTCTAAATGTGCCCCTTGGGAAATGATTCAGATGCAAGGCCCTTGAGAAGTCAGGGACCTGTAGCTCATTGTCAAAGAAAAGGGTTGCAACTTAATGTTTAGGTTCTGCCTTTGTTTTGGTTTGATCAAGGAAATACACAAATCCATAAATCTTCCGTATTTATTTTCTTGGAGTTACTGTTTGTCTCTCAGAAACAAAAACCAAATCCTCAGAAATTAAAATTTGGACAGAGGCGCTTTCAGCGGGGGAAAGCTATTCCACTCCAAATCATAAACACAGTGATAAATAATTTATAGGATGTCACTACAGAGGTTAACTTTGGGCATCCTGGAGCCAACAGCAGATCTGAATGAAAGATGATTCTGCTAGGTTATGTATCAAGCCAACTGAAAAAGTTGTCTCCCTTAATGTAATGGTATGCCAAATAAAGTTCAGGATGCCAAGGTCTTTTTTTTATTCTCCTTTATATACCACAACACCATTAATGTCTTTGTCACATGGAAGATTAGGGGACAGAGTAAGTTCATCTCTCAGCTTTTTGCTTGTTGTCATCAAGAAAATAATTGAAAGCACATTTCAATTTCTCTTATCAAGACCTCTTGCAGATTAATGGATTTAGTTGAGGAAGTTATCCTTCCCCCCCCCTACCATCTTAGTGATTTCTCTTATCCCTATTCAGGAAGAATTTATTGTCTTTCTCAAAATCTCTCTTTTTACTTTTTCCTGTTTATTTATTTATTTATTTATTACTAGTTCTCACCAAGTACTGTTTTCTGAAAGAAGAGAAAGTGCCCATTCGCATGTCTGCAAGGACACGAGTATTGTGGTCATAATTACAGGTTGAATTCATTGAGGTGCAATGCAGCAAGCCTAACCTGAAGAAAATTAATATTTCTTTTAACATTTTGTTATTCCTGTAGGAAAAGAACAAATTAGAGAGCCGTTTCCATTCTGCAAACAGGGTATTTTCTTACTCAAATAGGATTAAACAGCAACGTATATTTACTGGCACTTGGCCAGCTCACTAATTTTTTGCAGGGGTGGCTATGATATAGATGTTTCTTAGATGTGTCAGCCACCCTTGGCATTTTGCAGAGTCCTGGTCCTTCATATTAACTATTTTCATTTGTTTAAAACAAAACAAAAACAAAGAAAAAGAAACAAACAAAAAACCCCACAGATCATTTAAGTGAAGGAAGAACAATGTTTACAGCAATACACATGGGCCACAAGTTCAAGGAAACTGTTTATTGTGTTCTCTGGTCCGTCGGATGCTCTGGGTAAGACTTGAAGTGGACTAAATATATTGCACATTTTCAAATCTCTCTCTGAACTGCAATTTACAATAGAAACCCTAAATCTCCCCCCCTAGAGAAGCATTTTTTGTTCTGCCTTTTAAACTGGAGCAGTATTTCTTGTCGGGGAAATAAAAACTCCTTTTTTTAACTCTGGAGCTAATGCTCCCCTGTATGATTTGGTGTTCTGCGCTATTGTCACTAGATTAGGATCCAAACTTAATGCTCCCGAACTGTCCCATCCTTCCACTGCACAGCTGGCGTGTGGTCATCTCTCCTCCAGCTGTGCTGTTCTGATGTCTAACACTATTTTCCTGCGTCTCAGGAAAGCAAAGCAGACTGCTTCCTCTGAAGGAGTGTTATCCACATAATGACTACTTAATTTGTCTGGATTTAAGCAATTCAGTAAGCTCTCATCCTGACTCACACAAATATCAGATTATCTTGAATAATGCCAAACATAATCAAAAACTTTACAGGGCATGAATTTCAGTTCTCCCTGGCTTTAACCTCTACTTTCTATTTAAATACGTGTCAAATCCAATACCTTAAAGTTACGGTAAAATATTTCTACAATTTGCATAAATTTGTGGTTAATATTTGACATTCCTTGCCACGAAAGGAATGCCTTTGGGTATATTTTTACTGTGCTGTTTAATATTGGGTGTTAAAAGCGGCTATTGTGCTGTGCATGTTGTCTTTTTCTTTTCCTTTTTGATGAATGAGAGAGGGGAAATAGTGTGGCAGCATTTATTGAAACCACCTTAGGAAGTCTACCTGTTAAACTGGAAGAATAAAAAGGTAGCCAAAACTGAAACGGGGCTTCCCGTTACACTGTGAAATGCTTGATTGGAATACTTTAGCAACACTTGGGTGTCTTTTTATTTGATTTAATGGGAAGCTTTTGCCTTATAACATACACCCATAAAAGCTCCAGGGTGTCTGGAGCCCTTCACACTGCTGGGCTCAACGGGAATGGGAGGCGAGGATGCTGCTCATCCTCTCCCGCGTGGGTTGCGGTGTCCATCGCCCTTCCGAGAACAGGATTTGTGTTCTGCTGTCCTCTGCCAAAGGCGAGCTGACAGACTGCAGCTCCTTGAATGCTCAGCTTCTGCTGAGAACCACCGAGCGTGCTATTTGAGGACAATTAGCTGCTGTGGCTTTGGTGAATAGCCTATTATATATGATCCGACAGATCGTTCTGCCTATTATTATTTTAAATGATACAACGCAGGGCTCTGCAGGAGAATAAATTGAAACTTCCCACATCAGTCCCTCGGGGCAGACACCATTTCGGACTGAAGGTGATGTCAGATACATGCTTGTGTTTTTTATCCTAGCCACGGGGAACACAGAATAATCATAGGCTCTTTCTAGGCTGTATTGTCAGCACATGGCCTTTTGCCAAAGAGAACCAGTTTGGGTTCCACTGACGGCTTTTGGAACAAACTAAACCAAAAATTGCAGTATGAACCAAGACCTATAATGCTGTGGGCTGATGCTGTGGAACAGTATTTTTCAATTACAGTTGGATTTGAAAAAAAACTCTTCAAACCCTGGCATTAACTTTTTGCTTAATGGAAAGTAGCAGGGGATGGGGATTTAAGCCTTTACTTTTGTCTGGTTTCTGCTACTGAATAATTGTTCCTTTTGCACTGCACGGTGCAGCAGAGCAGTGTGTTGCCTTTGAGTTCTCGTGGCTGAAAACTGCAAACCTGTCCTGGGTCACCTGGGAGAAGCTGGCCTTGGTCAGCAGGAGTCCCCATGACCCGTTTCCCCCTTAATCACTCTCTGTCATTAACACCTGGTAAATCTTTGGCAGCTTTCTGCCCCTGACTGATAACAGGTTCAGCCAGAAACGGCAAGGGCAGGATTCTCTGTGCAGCATGAGGAGCGATAACACGGAGATAAAGGCACGCAGAGGAGCCGAGCCCAGGGTTATGGCAGCTGGGGTCTCATGGGATGTGTTTCAACCTCTTTTGAAACCAGAGCAAAAACTCTCATTCTTGTCACTGCTGATTTCGCCTCATGCTCTCCACTAAGAAATCTCTCGGCTCATGTGAAATATAGATGTTCTTTATATTTATTAAAAACGATGCTTATTTGAAATGTTAACTGTACTCCCTTAGCTTCACCTTCATTTTAATTTGTGTTTCCCTCCGCAGCAGCCTGAGGAGGAGCAGTCTGCTTGTGATGTCACCAGCTCCAGTTCTTCCGCAGATGACACCATGTCCTTGGAAAGGAACTCGTCCCTGGGCAGCGACACGTCCCTTCCCTTCCCGCCTGCAGTGAGCTTCATGCAGCCCAAGGACAGGCGCAGCCTGGATGGGAGCTGCACGAGCGTGATAGCCCCAGAGGGAGGAGAGGGTGAGCCCGCTGGTTTGGGAGAGAAGGACGAGGAACTGGACAGCATCACTGATGTGCCCACTCCTTCCTCCGTCCTGAGAAACTCCATGCGGCCGCTGTCACCTTTCCGTCGCCACAGCTGGGGGCCAGGGAAGAATGCCACCAATGAAGCAGAAATCAATCAGAGGAGGTGAGTGGAGAGCTCATCTGCTTTGCTTTGTACCCGCTCGCACAGAGTTATCGGAGCTTTGGACTCAGTGTGATAAAACGAAAAACCTGAGGATGTCACTCTTAAATACTCTTCTTTTTTTCACTTACAGGAGTGAAAACATTCTCCTAACTTACATATTTTCAATTAACTTTCAGGATGAAAGTATTTAATACCAAAAGTACACTGTAGCTTTCCAGAGGACAGAAGGAATAACTCAAAGCTAATTAGAGCGAATGGAAATACCTTGGGACAGGTCTTCCATCTGAACTGTCAGCACCTCTTTCTGTAGGAAGGGCTTTGTTAAAGGATTTACTGGAGTGTTAAATCTCATTGACTGCAAAATAAACACAGCCATTATTGCTTTGGCTGTGTATTAAGAGAGAGAACAGGTCCCAGGGTTTAAAAAGAGGTGTAGAGGCTCCTCATTTGGTGTAATGGGAAGGTGGGTAGTCTCTGCTGGACTGTTGATAATTTTTTTAAGGAACTGGTTCTACCTGAGTCTCTTGTGGACAGTAAGTCCCATCTAACACATCACCATGTCCCCAGGAAGATTCTCCCTCTTCTCTTTTGTTTTTTCAGAAGAGGGGCAGCTATAGCAGGCCATGTGCCTGTAGGAATAAAAGGTGCTCAGCCTTCCATCTCAGTGGGGAAAAATGAAGATGATGCAGGCCAGTAACAGAACTGGTGTGATGTTCACAACCGTGCCCAGTGCAGACGGGCACTGTTTGGGCTGCAGAACACTTGGGGTCAAACCCTGCCCTCTCTGAAACAGGTGTAGGTTTGGCCATTGTTTTTCATACATTTTAATGCTCACAGGGCAAATGCAGGCAATGGTTATGGCAGGGTCAGGGGGCCGTCTCCTGCCACAGACCCCTTGAAGACCTGCAGAGGCTGCGAGGCACAGCAGTGTTGCTCCCTGTCTGCCTGCCCCAGCTGAGTGCTGCTGTCAACATGGGCAGCAGGCTTTTAAGATAACTGGAGCCATTATATTTATGATGCCATTAAATTAAAACTGGCCACTGAAAACAGGTTCCTAGAAGGTTGTTACTGGCCCACTAGGATAATGCAGTGAGAGGCAGCAGTCCTCCAGTGGAAACTTGTGCATCCTTTACACATTGGGATATGTGTGGATTACTAAAGGAATATCATAGACCCTTCAGATTTTAATATAAATGTTGAAAAACATTCAGGACCCCATAAATAACATAGGGTGAAAGATTTTTTATTATAATTGTTATTCTGTTAACTGCTGCTGCCTTTTTTTTGGCTTCATTTGTGGTCTCCAGGTAATATTTCAATAAATTAGGCAATACCTATCTTTTAAAGCTACAAAAGACTCAACGTCAGGTATACGTGCAGGTTTATGACAGCATGAGTCCATAAGCTCATAAACTCACTTAGAAAGATTTATTTTTAAGTGTAGGACCTGTTATGTAAGGTTTTCCGAGGGTAATAAACTGCATAGCTGGCAATTACTGCTAACGCTTAACAGATGGGGTTAAATTCTTCTGCATCAGAGTTCAGAGGCAGTTTCTGATATGGGAAAATACATTCATTGTAAATGCAAGACGATTTCAGTAAAGGAACAGTAATTATTCTCATATGGTCTTAGATGCAGCTGCCGCTACGTAAGGCTAGCTGCCACATAGGTCAATTAGAAAAGAAAAGCTGGGAGGGTCTTTGCTGCTGATTTGATTCCAGTTTGTTTTTGTGTTCCTGTTACGAAGGAATTTGGATTATTTGTTTTTGTTTTTTTTCTTTTCTTTTATCTTTGTTCTTTTCATACGTGGCTGTTGTGATGTTGAGATTCTCGTTGCTTAGCAAGCAATGAGAAATACCAAGGAAGTGGAGCCCAAACAAGCGGTTTTCGTACAAGTCAGTTAAACCTGGGGCATGTGCTTATTTATTTCACATGCAGTAGATGCTTTTCCATTTAAAGGGGAAAAGCCCTTATAGTAATTTGACTTTTGCAACCCTTTGAAAGGAAAATATGTGGAGCACAAGCTTTTACTAAGAGTAGGACCTGTGCTTCCCCCCATCACCCCATGTCTGTGCTCCCACACCTCCTTTGCCTCCCGTGGCACTTCATTGCCCCATCAGCGAGCAGGTTGCTCTCACTAAATGAGCAGGAAATGAGCCAGAAAAGAAGGAATTGCCACCAGACCCAACCCAGGGAGCGGAGTTGGGCTCCACATGGCAACAGGGCCACTTGCCTTCACAAGCAACTGTGGAGGCAGCCAAGCTGCAGAAGATGCCTCCAGCCCCAGCCAGGGTCTTGCAGCCTGGTCCATCCCCCAGTCCCACCAGAAACCATCCCGTCCTGACTACACAGGGAGCAGAGCTGGGCTTGAACAGAGCTGCTAGGGCAGGACCCAAGGAGCCTACCAAAAAAAATCCATCTTCTGTAGGATTTGGTCTTTTCCAGTGTTGTGTTTTTGGTTTGTAAGAGGGATGAGCATAGCAAAATGTTCACAGAAAAGATTAAAAAAAAAATTAATCATCTTAAGGAAAATGTGAGAACATGCTTAGTTCCCCTCTGCTCCTCCTCTCTCCTCAAACACACTTAATGGATAATCCTCGTGTCGACATTTTGCTTTTAAAAATACAAAGAAAACTAACAAGGCTTCCACAAAAGCATGTTCATCCTTCAGTAATTCCTAACATTCACGGCGGATTTGAAATGCCTGTCTTTCAACAATAATGCAGTGTTTTTCACGTTCGTGTCTGAGGGAAGAAATGCCTGCATTTTTCACTGATGGATTAAGCACTGCAAAACTTGAGCCATTGTTAATCACGGTTGTTAACAGCTTCTGTCAAGTATTTGTCCTTATCTAAACTTAAAACTGACCTGGCTTGGGCAGCAGCTAGGTTGCAACATGGTCAGTACCTGTTAAACCTTTCTGTAAAGGGAAAAACATTATTTGTGAGAGAGAGGAGGAAAAGAGAGGCTCATTGCTTCCTTCAGTACTTTGTTTTGTGTGTTCTTTGTACTTCCATTCTCTCTGTTGTTTGTCTGTTGGATATTACTCCTTCAGCTGCCATTTGTTCATTTTGTTCCATCCGAGTGTCTGACCACTGTCCATGATTCATTTTCAGTTCAATGCGAGTTCTGGGGGATGGTATAAAGAAGCCTCCCATTCATAGGAGAAGGTATAAAGCCAGCTAATGTGACTAACCGTTTGGTGTTTGAGTGTCTACTAACCCCATACCATCATCCTAGTAAACCTGGAACTAGTCCCTACCTCTCAGAGCATTCCTGGTAGAGTTGTACCCCCTGCTTGGCTGCCTTCCCTCGCCAGCCTGACCCAGGGCAGTTTTTCTGACCTGCAGAGCATAATCTCAAGCTGTTTTCTCTAGAATGATGTATTAATAACCTGAAGACATCTCAGAACTCATATTTTAAGTCTTTGGCATGAGTAAGATTTGGGCTGTATTAAAATAACTGTTTACTTGGAAGCGTGTGCCTGACTTGTACCTAAAGCACATCCGAGACTTGTGCCAGGGCGTGCAGGAGGGGCACCTGGAGAGGGGATGCACCGAAGCGATCTCAGAGGTACAGAACGCTCTGTACATCTGCAGCTTCTTAACTTAAATGGCTTTCATTTTGCTCTTTTGCTGTTTTTTAAAACCATCTCCTTAACATATAGAAAGTGTTTTTTTCGTTACTTCCACGCATTTCCTGGTGTGTAGCACGCTTTCAGTTCCTCGCCCATCACGCAGGTCTGTATTTTCACTCACGTAACCTTTCAGCAGTCTCCTAACACAGAAAATAGAACACTGAATTTTTGACTCAGCAACCCTGCAGACTGGCCACATCTATACGTTTGTAGGTTACCAAAAAAAAGAGAGAAGTTTAACCTCTCCCCTTCCGGGGTTCAACCTCTTCTGGTCTCACCCTAGCCTGCAGCTTCTCCTCCTGCAGCAGGTTAACTGAGGATTTCTCTTCCCTTGAAATGGCTGCGGTTGGTTACCTGAAGTGCGTGTTAGCTGTGTGCGTAAACAACCTACTCTATTTCCACAGATGGAAAAAATGTTTCTAGGGCCTTACCATGCATCAGCATAAATGAAGCCACATGAGCAGGGCTGTACAGTTCAGGAGAGGGCTCTTAAAGGAAAGGCACAAGAAAGAACATGCTTTTTTACTTCTAAGAAGCCACTTTATTTGCATTGCTCTGCTCTGGAGATAGAAGCGCAGCGCTCATCTTCTCAGCTCATGCAAATGATCATCTTTTTAGCATTTGGCTGTTAATGCTACCACAGCTCCTACACAGGAGACCTTGAGTCATAATGTCCTGAAACGGTGAACTTGTACGTAAAGTCACAAAAACGTCTCAAAGAGGCAACCTAAAATACCTGGTCAGTTTTGAGAATGTTGTGATATCCCATTCTCTTACTATTTTCTGGCCTCCCAACCATTTTGATATTATCTACCACCAGTTGCAGAGCAGGAGCCTGAAACTAATTCCATCAGTTTGTGCTCTCACACGAGGCTGTTGTACATAACAGCTCTCCCTCCTCCCCATGTCTTTTTCTGTAAAGGGTTTTTGCATGCTATACAGTGATCTTGTTCTTGTTTTTATGGTGTTGCCAACAGATTGTGGGTGGCTCACCAGGAGCATTATAATTCTGGAAGAGGCTGCTTTCCATAGCCCTTG
Organism: Aythya fuligula; assembly: GCF_009819795.1. NCBI lineage: Eukaryota > Metazoa > Chordata > Aves > Anseriformes > Anatidae > Aythya > Aythya fuligula. Next base: position 14,872,626 of record NC_045569.1, on the reverse strand, counting down.
CCAAAAGGCCTTTATCCTTCCCTGAGATCTTCCACCACTTCCTGGCCTCCTTCTGCATGTATGCACAGCTCCTCTCCCTCCTCTCCTCTGCCTCCCTTTCCTGCAGTTTTAGCACTTGGTGTTGTCGCTGTAACGTGTTACAACAGTCAGAAATAGGGCATCTTTTAAAGTGCTGTATCAGGTGTAAATGGTGTATAGTTTATTTAATGAGGAGAATTCTCTATTCTTCAATTCTGAAGTGACCACACAAAATTGCTGACTTCTGCACACAAGTCAGTGGCAGGAGGCGACAGCTCCAAGGGCCCAGCAGTGTCATGGCCACAAGCAGATGGCTGGGGGGAGCAAGAAAAGAGAGAGCATGGTTGATACCTTCCTTGGGGTATCGTGGTGTAGTTGATCATGAAAAAGTCCTTGAAATATTGGCATGTGATGGGAAGGTCTTCACAGAGAATAGTTTAGGTACCGAGCTGAGAGCTACCAGTGAAGAGCACCTGGAGCACCTGGGTGCAAAACCATAGGTACTTCAGAGACATCCTCACCCAATTAACATCCTTAATAAAGCAGATAGTAATTATCTGCACTCCAACACTGAATACCAGCCACCAAATCCTTCCTGTATGTTTTCAAGATTGTGCTGTGTATGGAACCAATCCAAGGACTTGGCAAGTGACAGATGTAGTCAGTGGCTTTAAACCTTCCTTTATGCCATCTGAGGTTTCTGGCGTTCACAAATCCTGGCCCAGGGATGCTTAGACTTGTGCTGCTCATTTTGTAGGCTCCTAGCCTGGAGCAAAGCATGCTCTGGCCTCGTCCTTTCCATGCGTGGATCAGATGCCAGGGGCTGGGAGCAGGACTGGTGCAGCACTGCGTTGGCAGATCTGTGCTGATGCAAAATTTCCTTCTGATGGGTACATTTCCTGGACAGCTTTTCCAGTATTTAGGGGTCTTTTGTATGCCGTAGCTGACAAAAAGATTGATTTCTTTGTGTCTGCAAAACCTGCAATTGACCCATGAGATTGCAGAGAAAAAATAACAAAAGCAGTATTTAAAATGACAACCAAAATATTTGCATTCTGTATTTGCATTGCTTATGTCTTTCCTGATGTAACTTCAGATTCTTTTGGGGTATGGGAGCTGAAAGGTTTTCTAGTCAAAGCACTGCTTGAAGGACCCTGATTTGAATTAATCCCAAGTTAATAGCAAGACAAGCTGTTTTTTTTCTCCCCAGCCTCTTTCGCTGATTTGCTGTGCAGCTTTTCAGAATGTAACTCTCCATCCTTACTTTTCCCAAGTGTAGCCTGAAGTTATTAATTCTTGTATGGAGGGCATTACGTGATTAAATATTTGTAAGGGGTTCTTTTCCTGGTTTTGGAATGAGAGGTACCAGAAAAATACTAATCATGACTAACACAATGGCCTTGTGATTACTTATGCAAAACTGGCTTTGCTGTGTTTCAGCCCTGCGTTCCCCCAAAACATCTCTCCCCACAAGGAGCAGTTTCTCTGGTCCATTGTATACTCACGGGTGGGATGGGTTTGAGGGAAGTACAGGCTGTCCTGCTACCCGTTTGGTGTGTTCTGGCAGCCAGAAATATGTTTATTAGCTACTGCATTATTTCTGAGTTATTTGTGTGTGTGTGTGTTTGGTTTTGTTTTAAGATATTGAAGAGTGAGAGTCTTTTAACATTCCCCTGTTCCGTAACAATCCAATAATCACCGCCCTTTTCCTTTCTTTGCCTCTTTTGATGTTCCCAGTTTGAGCTGGTGTCCCTCTGGTGTACAGTTCACTGCCATGGTTCCTGACTTTAATTGTAGAAGGTATGGTATAAATAAATGTGCAGCAGCAGCAACGGAGCACCGCAAAAACTGTGTTGTCAGCTTTTCATGCAAAATCTTTTCCTCTGCTGTTCTGGCTAAAGTGTGCACGTGTCTGTTTGCTTCATCTGCTATTTCGGCAATTAGTCATGGTAATGGGTCTTCTAAACTGGGATGCAGGTGAAGGTGGTGGCTGCTTTTCGTTGGCTTTGAGTGTTCAGGAAGCCACGCTGTTGGTTTGAGCTGCTCTGCTCCGTGGTGATTTTAAGATGCGTTTTTGTGCAGCAGTGATCGTAACACTAATCGTGACAGCCAAAAAATCAAAATGAGAGTTACTGTGATTCAGCGCCGCTTTGTTCTGGGCAGATCTTGTAAAGGATTTAAGTTCATACAGACTTGCTCTTTGCAAATCGAAAGCTCCAGTTTCTTCTTCAAAGAGGCTGGTCATGTAAAATGTTAAAAAAACAATCCGATAACCACAGATGAAAATTTCCAAGGCACTCAATGTTTGCTCCTTCTGTAGAAAGTCCCAAAGTTGAGATTAATGCTTCCAGGTCAGATCTTCACCTGATTCTGTGATTTAATGCAATTGGAAGCCAGTCTCCCGGAGTTCATAGCTTCTGTTTTCCCCTGGCAGCTCTTGCTGGTAGTGGGTAAAGCTCTTAAAACTCTTTCTGAAGACTAGACAATGAGAAAGAAGTTAATCTGTCCTTCAAGTTATGGAATTAATTCCACTTGGGCTACCTACCCTGACTAACAATTACAGGCTAATATCACCAACTCCTCGCTGCCTTATCACGTAGCTAATCACCTTGCAGTTTTGAGCTGACTTGTGTCACAACCAACTGCATTTTTTTCTGTACTATATGATGTCATTGTTACTTGGGGGTAGAAGAACAAATGTTCCTGCACCCTAAATAACTGGTATCAATAGGGCTGATTTCTCTTTGCAGGTATCTTAGAACAAGCCTTATAATGCCTGTTATCGATACACAAAAATCAAAATCTTCCTAAAGCAGATTAAATTGTAAATGCCTTGACCAGTCTCCTTCTTGTTAATCAGCATGAAACAAATCTCAGGAAAAATCACTAAATCTTCTTTCTCAAGGTTTATTGCAAATTTTGCTTCTAAGTTGCCTATTTATCAATATGCTTCAAAATGGACTCAGAACATCAATCACTACTGTGCAAGTCTACCTGAATTTAAAGCTCCTCTGGTTGTTTAAATAATCTGTACAGTCTGCAGTGTGTTTTCCCCTTCATATGTTCGTGTTAGCTTGCTGGCCACTTTGATGTCAATATTAGCCTCAAGCCAGGGTATATATTCAGGGTATTCTTGGCTTCAGACTAACAGCACTTTGTGAACATAAGGTCAAACATCAGCCGTACAGATGTCCAGGGAGGTGAATCCATAAAGTGTGCACATTAACCCCAAACAGGAATGGCAGTGGGGTTGTGGATCTTGGCAGGAGGATCATGAGGGTCAGAAGCAGAATATGAGGGTTAAGAGAGATCAGATGGAGACAGTCATGTTTATAAAAGGAGTTCTTTGGTGTAGGTGAAGAGAGGGTGTATTAACTTTATTTTCTGTAGATGTCACTTATCTATGAGCAGCTTCTGTCTCTGCAGAGGTTGTCCAAACCTTTTATAACTCCCATGTTCTGCAATCAAAAGTTTGATATTTTGATTGTCACTGAGTGATTATGTCTGGCTCCATTGGACAGACCTAGCTTCATCATCAAATGATAAAATAACATTGATTGGCTCGTGGAGACAACATTTATTGAATTTTAAAAAGAGAGAGAGAGGCAGAGGAAGAAAATAAGAAGGGAGAAAAGAAACCAGCTTTGGCAGAAAGACATTATTGGCGCCAAAGCTTTGTGCAGTGACAAGTGCTAACTAGATTCAGATGATATGTCTGCAAACATGAACATTGCGTGCAGCCCAGTGCTGATTTTGTGGCTGCTGCGAGGGGCGGTGGACCAACGCAGGCACTGTTGTGCTATGCAAGGTAGTTTAGTTTGGGTGGCTTTATTCCAAGGGGGAACCTGATACAAAGCCGGCAAATAGAATATGTAGAAATACCAAAATTTGTGGAAGCAGTGTTTCTATTCCGCTGTGCACCACTCAAGAAGAAAAAAGAAAAAGCACTGGGCAAGTCCATTGACCCAGGAGTTGAAGGGTTCTCAAGCAACTGCTGTGTCTCATTAGAAGCACAAGATGCTTCTGAATACAACATAAATATAAATCCCTCCCCTGCTATCTGCACTCAGTCATTAAGAAGTAACATGCTGAGGAATAGCATCAGTGTTTCCATGCACACTTCAGCTAGTGACTGCATTCTGAGTTTGTCAGGATCTAACCTGCATGGTTTCTCTTCAGTTACAGCCTAGAAGGTCTTGCTGGAGATGCTGGTGAAAGCAAGAAGCCCTCTGCAAACTTGGAGGCAGCTTCTCTGAGCTCCAAAGACCTCAGACGGAGTCCACTTGCCAGCAACCAGTGTGGGTCCCTGGTCTTGCTCACCGAAGAACTTGAGCAAGGGGAAATCGGAGACTATGATCGCCAGGTAAAGCTGTCCAACTACTATTAGATCTCTAGGAGATTCTACATCACACTTTTAAAAGTCATTTTTCAAAGTGACAGCAAAGGCTTTCACCCTGTATGTGTAATATTATTCAAGTTTTCATTCTTAACACAGAAGAATTTTCACTTTGTTCAAATTTTCTACTTGATTCTTTGGGGCAGCGTGGTTGATGGGAGAACTCTTAGAGTGGAGAACAAGAATCTTGCCGGTTTTCTTCCACTGATTGTATGTATAATCATGGGAAAGTTAGTAACTTTTTAGCATAGATATAGTGATATTTTCAATAGCAGGTGTTGTAAGAGTTCAGCACTTAATGCTTATGTAGTCTTTTGTTGTTCTGAAATGCAAGTACCAAGTAGTAATTTATCTGTCAAAGTTTTAAGGTTTATTTTCCTATTTTAAGAGGAAAATGAAGTTGTTTTTTCTTTCATAGACATAACTAGAATGAAAAGGCATATTATTATAAGCAACAGTTAAGCAAAATGTTAATTGCACATGAAGCAAATTTAGTGTGATCTCTGGAGCAGAGGTCTGTGATAGGTATTAAGGACAGATGGGTCAAAGATGTTATGAGAGTCTCTGTTTATTTTTATAAAAGAAGCAATTATGGTCTTAAATACTTTAAATACCCTGGATTTCTGAGCCTGATGCTTCAGCTGTAGGGCTTCCTGGGTACCTGCCAGAATCATTAGCCTGCCAGCCTGTTTACCTCGTAGAGTCACTGCAGTGAGTGACACATCAAGGCAGTAAATGGGTCTTACAAGATCTGACCAGTGACAGCTGGTATGTCAAGGCTCTTATGTCTTCTCTTGCATGGAGGAATGGCATTTTTGGGGAGCACAGTTAAAAATTAGATTTTTTACCATGTTGCTCCACTGAGGAGCTGGAATCACAGTGGTAATTTCCGTGGCCATCAGACAGTTACCAACATCCACTTTATAATATCTTGCAAGACAAGCAAGAAGCCAGTGTCTCTGTTCCAAATGTAGTTGCCTTCCACTGAAAAGACAAAACAAAATGTTGCATTTCACTTCTGTGATGCTGCTTGCATTTTTTGTTTCCTTGCATTTTTCACCTATTGCCTTATACTGGGATCATTTAAATATTCACTGTTCAAAAGTGTGAATTTTTGTAAACAGGAATTGTTCTGCAGTTGGGATGCTGATGCTGTGCTTGACATATTTGCCCAATGTTCTTATTTTCTGTTCTGCAGATGCATCCAACCTCACAGCCACAAGGATTTAATTTCTGTACTTCATCTGTTTCATCACCACTGACCAAATCTGTGTCTCTAATGTCAATTAGTAAACCAGCGCTGGACAGTGAGTAACACAGTTTTCCCTTATGCTTATCTATTCTGTCATGTGCAATATCTACCTACCTTCCCAAGGCAGAATTTACTAGTACTTGCTCTTTCTCACCTTTATTATGTGAAATACATGTTTTCACTGCAGCATGGAATTGTGGGTGGAAGACCAGAACTTGTTCAGCTTAGTTCCATATTTTTTTATTCACAATATATCCCTGATGTTTCTAATTCCGTTGGCTTTGTTTCTTAGTTAGACTACTGGTGTGAAAAGTACGATTGACTGAGTTTATTGTTAAAACAAAAAGAGTATGTTTGAATTTTGCACCCTTTCAGAATTTCTTCCTTTGATGTTGAGGTAAATTCCATTTGAGATCTTCTATTCCTACTTCGGGATTCGTTTTAAAGTAGATACAGGCCTTGGTCTCCTTGGGGGAGTTTGTTGCTGTTTCTTTTATTTGAGATAAATTTTTTGGGGCAGATGGGTGTAATTTACTGAATCTCATTCCTGAAGAAAATAGCAAAAGTTGATTAGGGGAAATTTTTCAAATTAGTTTAGCCTAATTGAAGCAATAAAAAACACTTAATTTTGCAACTTCATTGAGTTGATTCTTTCAGCTGAAAAAAAGTCATTCAAAAGCTGCAGCTGGATGTGCTTAGGAAGGGCCGTGTTACACATGCTTTCATTTTATTAATTGCCAGCCAGAAAATATTGACTTTTTAGATCAGATCTTGTCAGTCAGTGATGATTCCAGAGCTTTTCCTCTTTACTGATGTGCTTCTTTCTTTGAGTTATGAGATACAAGTCTTTTTGCTGTTGCATGCGATTAGGAGCACAGGGCAGCAGCCTGGTTGAGGGCTCGCCGGTGCCAGTAGGTATGATTAGCACAACCTTGCTTCCTCCACAAAACCAAACCGCCACCTTCTTTGTGTGGTTAGTTAGCCAAGCACCTCTCCGTTAAGTCAGCAGATGGCTTTACGTGGTGGTTGGATGCCCTCAGTTTAGTCACTGAGATGCATCCTGGTGCTGTGCTGCTGACATTAGTGACAAGCTGTTAATTTGAGTGGAGAAATCAGGTGCAAATGGAGTGGAGTGGAGGAACTGCAGGTTCTGCAAAGCTGAACGAGGAAAGGTGCTGCAAGGAAAGGCATTTTGTTCATTTGGGAGGCTTGCTGAAAGAAGCTCACAGAGATTGTGTCTCGTAGGAGACGTTTCTAAATTCTTTGCCATCGTTCTTCGATGATTAATAAGCATGTGCTCTGACGGATGTGGCCCCAGCAACAGTAACCAAAACACTGGCAGATCTGTCCCATGAAAAGACCGGCCCCTGCTCCATACCGTGGCACGCCCTCTTTCCTCCTGGTGTTGAAGGCCTTCATTATTTATTATTTTTTTTAAGCAACCAATTTCTTGGCATTGCATCCAGTTGCTAACCAAACACTGTAAATAACTCGGCTAACTCCCAGAAAACACGCGCCCTGGGGGCTGGGAGCACCCAGCAGGCTGATGCTTTTCTCCCTCTTGCTTGAGAGTTTCCTTCAGGCTCTCCAGGGAAGCTATGACAGTGGAGGTTTCACAGAATGGTTGAGGTTGGAAGGGACCTCTGGAGGTCATCTGGTCCAGACTCCTTGCTCAAGCAAGGCCATCTAGAGAAGATCACCCACAAAGCAAGTCCAGGGGTTGCTCGGGCGCATATCCAGAAAATGTGCCTGCACCATTTCCAGGATTTGGGCCACTGTCTTGGAATATGACAAATTACCAGCTTGCCACTCTTTTCTGGCAAGATGACTCACATTAAAAACATCATCAAAGCCTGAGCTGGTGGTAGACAAGTTAGATTATCCCATCCACAAGGACTGTGGAAGAAATAGCAGGGTTAGTCTTCTGCTTTGAGGTCTTCTGCTGTGAGTTTTGGGTGCTGGAGCTAAAAATGACTAATGCTTCTGTGTGTGTTACTGTTTCAGTAGTTAGTTTGCAACACCTCAGAAGGGCCTCATTTTTATAGGAAGATGGTTTCTAAAAATTGCTGCATTTTGAGGTAGTTGAAGTGAGCATCCAAAAGGATTACTCACCTTGAAAATTTAGGTTACAGAGTCTCTTCCCAACTCTGATGCTTTACTAAATTTGGAAGTTTTTTGGTAAATCATTCCTCTTTAGTCACTTTGAAAGAGGAATAGGGTTTCTGGATCGAGTTGTGATCATGAATGCACGCGAAGCAGCTTGGTACCTTATACAAGAAGGTCTGGGAGTCTCAACTCTCCTGTATCACCTACCTTTAACATTCGTTTTATTGCAGCAGAACACTTCAGAGCTGTGCAAGAAATCCTTGATTTCATGGAGATATATTCTAGGAAAACTAAATTATTATTCTAGGAAAACTAAATTATCAATGTTTCTACATTTCACTTTCATAAATTTATGGGAGGTAATTAAAAAAAAAATCCCTAACCCCTTTAAATATGTCTGGATGAGAAGAAAGCAACGTGTTTTGCACAAAAGCTTTGAAAATTAAATCCAGTCGAGTAAACATATGGAGTGCTTTCTGTTATTGTTCCCATATATTGCTCTAAGTATTGAGGCAGAAGCAGTTTCCAAGACTGAGTTTCTAACCCACACTCCCATCTGATGTCTCAAATGTTCCAGGAGTTGCTGTGGCCATTCACTACTGTTAATTCTTTAGCATTTTATAGAGGGAGGTCACGAGCTGTTGGCTGGAGCGCTCGGAAGACTGCTTTCAGCTTTGGAATAGCAAATTTCCAGTGTGGAGCATTGTTATAAAGCCAGGAACTGCTATAAATAAAACCACTGAAATGGAAGTTGAATTGAGCTGTGCTGGAGGAGGTTGTTCTATTTACAGTAAAGTATTATTGTTCATCTTGACTTTTAGTCTAAATAGACAGTAGACTACAGAAGAAAGAAAGCAGTGTTGCCTAGTCATGTTCTTCAGATGTTGGACACCAGAAGATGTGCTTTGAAAAGCAGTCTAAACAAAATAAATGCATGAAGTCTTTCCAATTAAGAGTTCTTCACTCTAAATGCCTTTCACTAGGTCCAAACGTAGGGTCGCTCTGCTTAACAAAAAAAAAAAGTATGTACATGAATTGAAAAACTGTGCACATACTTTTACCTAAACTTACTAGGTGATTGGCATTTATGACTGATGGCTGAAAGAAATTTTCAGAGGAGTGAGCTTTGTGTTGGTTGCATTGCATGAAAATTCTTCAGATAATATTTTTATATTTTGATTTCAGTTTTGGGGTACGATATCAGCAATTCAGAAACTTCTTACTGTTTTATTGTTTAAAATTCATTTTCTTTTATTATACAAAAATATCTTATTGTCTGAAAGGATATGCGTTTGTTCAAAGGGAGTAATATTTGCTACTTCTTTCCGTTGGAAGTCTTAAACTGATAAAATCTTTAACTTCTTCTACCTGTTGTGCAAGCAAATTAGTTTATTCATTACATGGAATGGCTTGAAAACGCCTGAATAAAGGTATTTGTAAAGTAAAGTAAAGGTATTTGATGTAGGTGCTTAATGAAGATGCGTACTGCCCCTAGATCAGACCTGTCCAGGAGCAGAGTTTCCCCAGCCCTGTCCCAGTCATCTTTCCCAAGGACACCTTAGCCCTTCCCCTTTGAGGTGATTCACCTGCATGACCAGAAAGCCGATGTCCCCAGAGCACTGGGGTGATGGGTATCCAGCAGCCTGATCTTTGTCAGATCACAGCACGGAAGTTTCCACCTGGGGTTGCATGATGAGGAGGTTTGGGAAGTCCAGTTCTTGGATATCTCCAAGAACTCCATGAGAGGTGTTAAGCAATAACAAATTGCTTAAAAATTTGGGGACTAGTTAGGTCCTACATCTCATTTCAGAGAAACCTGTACTTGTAAAGAATTTTTGCTGCTATGTGAGCACTGCTCTTAAAATAAATTACTTTTAAACAGGAACTGCAGTAAAACTGTTTTTTAATTTGCAAATTTTTTCAGATGAGGCCATAAACAAATAGCAGGAATTCTTGGAAAAGTGCGTAGCAATGGTAGATAACTATAACTTCAGAAATTGACATGAGTAGAAGGCAGAGCAATAAGATTTAAAAAATAAATAAAAATTGAACTTATTTCTATTATCCTCCCGATAATGGGAGTTTTGATGTCACAGCCTGATTGCAAAATTTGGCACTGTACTTGGTAGACTGCTAGGCAAGGCCTGGACAGGATGCAGAGGGGCTTTTCTCATGTTTAGGCAATTTCTTTAAAACAAGGACTGTGAGTTTAAGTAGAAGGCAGTAGAAAAGATGGTGGGTTTTTTTTGTTTGTTTTTTGTTTTATGTTGGGGAAGAAAAGAAAGGAAATTTTGGTCTCTTAATTTTAAAGCCGAAAGTTTTGAAGGACACATTACCAAAATGTTGTGTCTTTATTTAAGAGGTAGAAGCAGCAAGAACTTCTACAGGTGGATTAAGTCAATATTTCATATAAAGTATCCTTGCTATACGCAGCAGCTTCGGTGTGTTATTTAACTGCAAAAAGCACCATTAAATAAATGTCTTGAGTTGTTTTAGTTTGATTCCCTGGCAGTTATTGCAGTGAGGCAGATGCCCTTTGTCCAGAGATCCACTAAGTTACTGCTACTTTGTTTGGGAAAATTACTGTTCTCATGTAAATCTTCATTATAAGTTCCTATGAAAATATACCAGCAAAATGTAATGAAAACATTTAGTTATGCATGCAGTAAGACCTGCATCCTCTGAGGCCTGCATCCTCCAAACCTGCATCCTCTGGAATTTGCACATTCTTAATTCTTTGTTTCTTGTGCCTTTTCTGAAGCCAGATGCTTTGCAGACATTTCCTTTGCTTTGGTTCTAGTTTGCTTTGGCTGCTTCCTCTCCTTTTTGTTATTAAATACATTTTCAAGCATGCTCTAATGTCTGCTGTTAACCCACTTCTCAGCCCAGGGCCGGACTCGACCATCGAGACGGATCTCCTTCTCCTTCAGCATCTCTCCACTCATTCCTAAGTCTAAAACTCTCTTTTCTATTGGCTCTTCTTCCAGTGATGAGGAGGAGGAGTTGGATAGTAAGTAATCATTTTCTGTGCATTGCAGCCATTATGGGTGGAAACAAAGGGAAATCTGTTTTTCTGCTTCAAACCTTGAACTTTCACCTTGCAAACACCAGTCTAACCTCTCCATTGCATGATGTCTAACAGCAGTATCTTAGTCCTGTAACTGAATGCTAACTAATGGCAGAATAAAAGGATTATAATCCAAAGCGTCTTGTACGTCAGTGCTGTCAAATCTCATCTGGTTAGTTTTGGGTCTGTATCCACTTGGCAAATGTTACTGTCTGCCACTCTGGCAATATTGTCATAACCTTTGTATAAAAATTAAAGTATTTGTCTTAAGATCATTTCAATGCATTGAGTTAGCAGGAGGGATAGATCTCTACCCTCTGTATGTGAGAGTGAGTATGTTGCTTGGTGGGAGTAGGAAAGGAAGATAGAAAATCTGCTAGTAAATTCTGAAAATCTTAGCTACAACTTCACAGTTTCCCTGCTGAGCAAAAAACAGACATTGCAGCCAAACACCGTAAATTATCAAGGTGTTCATATTTAGGTCCTGATGTTGAAATTGGAATAATTTTGTCAGGAAATAGGCAAGTGCTATATGCTAGCTTTTCTTCCTGCTGTAAACTCCCCTGTTAAAAAGAAACCCCAGTAAGGCAGAACCTTGAATTTGAATTAATCATTTAACCTCCTCCTTTTTTTTTCTTTTTCTTTTTCTTTTTCTTTTTCTTTTTCTTTTTCTTTTTCTTTTTCTTTTTCTTTTTCTTTTTCTTTTTCTTTTTCTTTTTCTTTTTCTTTTTCTTTTTCTTTTTCTTTTTCTTTTTCTTTTTCTTTTTCTTTTTCTTTCTCTCTTTTTTTTTTTTTTTTTTTTTTTTTTTTTTGTAAGTAGGCATATCAAAAATACTGAAGGTGCTTCCTCTTTCTTAAATGTGTTTTATTGGACTGCTGAAATAAACTGGAAGATAACTCTCTGCCTGTAGAGATCATTCAGAACAGCCTTGTTAGTTGGTTCAAATACACCATTTGCAAGGAAACCAGCCCCCATCCCTCGTACCCATACTGGGATGGGGGAAATTCCTTTCCCGTGCAACAGATTTTGGTAACTTCCTGAACTGCAAAATCTCACACCACCAAATACCTGTTGGAGGTAGCTAAATTCTCCTCCTTTCCACTCCCAGCCTTCACTGTGGGTTTGTCCCTTGCTACAAGCCCTCTGCTCTTCCTGGGTGTCATACCACCTGCATCAATATTTAAGGTTCCTCCTCCTTCCCTTTTGCTCTGTCCTTCTCTTCTGCCTTAACAAAAGGCACAGTTTGTGGTCCCCACAAAGTGAGACATGTCACACTCCCACGGCAAAAAGTATTCTAAGCTAAACTTGTTGGGAGATTTATTTTAAGCATCCAAAGAGTTAAGTAATTCCTAATAGGTGAAGGCATTTCTGTTCGTCAGTATTTATCCTTAATGCTCTTTAATGGAGCTGCTGTTACTGATGAGTATTTGAAGTAAAGTCAGATATTGTTTCCAACAAGAATGTTGCTTTCTTTGCTTGTGTTATTTCCCTCATATTTGAGGGTACTGTGGTGACTTTATATAAAAGCTGGTTTAGCCACAGCTATTCATAAGACTGCTTTGGCAGTGGGCATTTTTCACGTAGTAATCCCAGACCAATTTATTTATTTGTTCACATCTTCAGGGTTCATTCCTCGTAAGAGGATGAATGTGTTAGCTTGATAGCATCATGTATATAAGACGGATTTCAGATATCTGGACAAGCCAGTATGCATTTTAGAAAATACAAGGTTATTGTTGTGAAGCCTTTGGATTTTTTGTGCCACAGAAGTTTAAGAGCTGCCTATATGAAGGGGTTGCAAACTGGTTTATTTCATTTGCAATATGCTAGTCTTGTTGCTGCACAATGGATTTTGATGAATTATTTTAAGTCCAGCAAATGTGAAATAATTTTGATGGGTGATGCAAGAGATGTTCAGATAAGTACCCCAAAATTTGGCTGCTAACACAGAAGTGTAAGGCATACATAGAGGTCCTGTATTCAAAGGCCAACTAGCGTATTTTGTGGGCTGTTAGTTTTAGCATTTCAGTTTTGAACCTGGCCATGACAGGAGATGCGCACCATGAAGGTGAGAAAATTTGTGCTTTTTTATGCTCATCTTCATGGGCTTTATAGCTTGCAGCACAATATTGATTGTATGATGCTAAATTATAACCTAAAATATGAAATCATAAACAGTCTTCCACTGTGGTTTTTGTCTGGATACATTTTGCCTACTGTCAAGAATCTCCAATTTCTACGATAAAAAACTATTGCAGTAAAAGACATATAGCACATAATTGAAGATCCTGTGCAATGTGCTTTTTGAAGGTGCTGAAAAACAGGCATGAATATTGAATTATTATAGCTCTTGATTCAGTGCTTTGTATTTCTTACGTTAACTGCAAAGAAACAAAAGGTTTGTGGAATACTGAAATCCATTCAAATTGGGTAATCTATTAAAAAAGGAAAGAGTAAGAAGGCTTGACCCATGTAAAAGGAAACCAGAGCTGAAAAAGAGTCACAGGAGGGCTAACCAGGGACAGAAGCTGGGAGCCTGCAAATTACTTGTGTGATCTTAGCAGGCAGTTTGGTAATAAATAAGTACAAAAAAGGAAAGAAAGAGGAAAAAAAAAAGAGGAATATAATCAGGAAATTAAAGTGAAGACTTCATTCAATATATGTTACAATATTACTTAGATGTTTTAGGGATAGATCATTAATTAGATGAAAGGTTTCGCAAGGGAGATATTGAGAGACCTCCAAGCAGGGATTAGGTAATGAGGTATGCCAGTATTTTAGTTTCTTAAAATAAACAAGTGATATTTCTGTCTCAGACTGTGCTGACACAATGAGCAATTAGGAAAATGTGTTTAGGATCATAAGGCATAATACTGTATGCACAGTTTTTCCTAATGTACGTTTGAATACAGGACCACCTTTACATCTGTTGTGAAGTGGCGTTTTCGCATTCAGCCGTAGCTTTGGTATGTTAACAGAATTTGAAGTCAAAGGACTAGTTTTTGTACAATGCATATGCAGAAACAAAGTTGTGCTTCTTGAAGTTCAGTTGTGGCTGTGAACAGTCCTTGTAGTGAAGAGGTTTTTTGTTTGGTTTGTGCTTTGTTGTTTTTGGTTTGTGGGCTTCCTGACAGGCCCAGTTCCTCCAGAGAGACCCTTCTCTCCTCTGGATCATTTTGTCACGATTTTTCAGTATTCTTCAACAGTTCTGGTAAATGATATCAGCTACCTAATCTGCTCCAAATGTGTTAGGCAAGCAGGTTTCTTGTGGTATACAGAGAAATTGTGTCATTGGCAGGGCTTCGGCTGCATGTCGCAAGTCAGACTTTCCTCAAGCAGAGTTTTGTGTGACTGAGCTCTAAGTTGGTAACGTTTCGTGGAAAATGGAATAAGGCTTCCCTTGTTTCCCGTACTCTTTATGAAGCGCTTCAGGATTTTGATGGGAAAATGAACTATAATTTTATCAAGCAGCAGACTTTTATACATGAATCCCGGATGTGCTGCACAATGGGTTCTTTCTAGTGGTGTATAAATAAAAGTATTGTGGCAGAATTATTCGCATTTCTACATATTGTGATTAAATTGGCAGTTCTGTATCAGATACCCTCATTTACTAGCAAAGTTAACAGATGCACATCCTTTGCTTGATAAATGAAGAATGATAAAAATACTAGGTAATCTTTCACCTCAGCATCTAATTTGAGATCACCTAAGGATAAGGGGAACAGACTTTATCCTGAGCACATGAAATCAATTCTTAAGCACTCACTTCTGGTAAACATGTCCCTTTCCTCTTTAACTGTCCAAATATGCAAGCTATGTTTTTTAAAACAGTGAGCTAAGGCAGACTGCAGCCTAACATCTCACCTCCCATCCTTCCACTCTTTTCCAGGTGCTCCGGCGTTCGGCGGCCCCGCAGGTTCCTTGGTGCAGAGGTATGGTTTTCTGGGGTTCCCCATCTCTTCTGTTGCTCAAATTTGGAAAACCAAAAGAATTCCTAGCAAAATCCCAAGTGTCCGGGTTGTGCAAATCTGTCCCCTATGGATATTTTAGATGACACGATATGAAAGTTGTCTGATTTAGGTCTTATCTCCAACAAGACTTTGTGGTTTCTTCATAGATAATAACACATCAGGCTATTTGTTATTCAACCATAGTAGTTTACCCAGATTTATATTTTATGCTGGAAATAGTTGTTCCCGATTTTGGTCAAGTCTGTCTGTGTTACGTTAATAATCATGGTTTTGTACCTCTCATTAAAGGACGTATGCATGTCTGTCCCTTCTGTCAGCTCCCAGCCTGAAATAGGCTGGGCGCTGACGATTAAATGCTGAGACTGACTGTATGTGCCCAATGGGATAGACTGCCCCTCTAAATAGGCTCATGCTGCAAGCAGCTTACTCGTTATTTGGCCATTGGAGCAGCAGAGGGTGCTGTGGTATGGCTTGAGGATGGAGATTACTTAAAAACAGATAAAAGGCTTCCTTGATTGGCATTTTGCCTTTTTTGCCTTTACTTTGCAATCTCTGGTGTAACACTATAAAGCAATCCATGACCCTCTAGGATAATACATGCATTTGTCCTTTAAAAAAACATCTATCCACTTAATATATTATTTGGGAGGAAAAATTAAAAATAAAACCCAACCTTTTTCTTTTTCGATTTTAGCATATCTGAAGAGAGCAGCAGTGTCCCCTCTGGTAAAAGTGCAACAAAAGTCAGTCGTACCTTCAGCTACCTCAAGAATAAAATGTCCAGCAGCAAGAAAAGCAAAGTAAGTGCTTTTTTTTTTTTTTTTTTTTTTTTTAATTTTTACAGCCATGAAATACCTATGGGTATCAGAGATTAATTTTGTATTTCAGTGTGTTTCCATAGGGTGGTATTTATGTCTTTGCCTGACTTTCTTTTTCCTGTCGCAAGGGGAGGATTTTCTGTGTGGTCGTAGAGAAGAGCAACATGGGAAATGTCAGCAGCCCCAAATTAAAATGCATCCAAGGCGAGGTTTCCTGTGCAATGTTTTTGCCTCTTTTCCCCACTGAATTGTGCTTCATTTATTATAGAGAATAGATTGTGCTCTGGCATGAGTTATGGTTTTGCAGTGACTGATGGGTCTAATTTTTGCAGAGCCTGAGAGGTGTTTAATAAAATGAGGACAGGAGCTGTAAGAAAGGACTGGCTGCCGAAGCTTGTATTGTCTTTCCCTTTTATTTCTACCTTTGCCACAAAGTTCCTGTGCACTGCTGGAGAAGTTGCTCAGACAGTGACCTTGAGAGATGGCCAATATTTATATTTTCTCCCTTTTCTGGAGGAAGTCCTTGAAACCCTAGGGTTGAATTTTCTGAAGGTTAAGTGCTTTCTCAGCGCAGCTGAATTTCCTGGGAACAGAACTGGCTATAGAAATAATTACATTAATGGTAAATACTTTGCTAAAACAGGCTGTTTTTCCCTTAGATTGTCTCCTAAAGATGAATGGTTGTTTTGTTTGGTTGTTTTTTTGCTTGCTTGGATTTTTTTACTTGAATCTCAGCGCTGTTTACCATGTCTGACAGACAGAAGATAACACCATCTCACCTCACAGAATGCAACGTATATTATGCAGTTAACTGATGTGTAGTTACTGTGTTGGTAAGTGCTATTGGAGGGCCCCTGAGACATTAACTACATCTGATGAGAGTTTCAATAGCAAACAGGAAGCAAGGCACAATGCATGGTGCCTGTCACACAGTTAGGATTGGATGAAGTGTGTGTAGAGGGGAGGTGTCACACTATCTGCACAAGCAAACTCCATTTTGCCATTTCCCATCTGATCTTTCAGCCAGAGTGTTCCTGTAACATAGGGGGGGTTGTGTAGTGTAGAGGCAAGATGCTAATTTTGATAGATATTTTTAGAAGATTGCATCACATTTGCAATGAGTTATCAGCTGTAATGAGGTCAGTGATTCTAATGCACAGTTCCTCTTTATGGATCTGTCTTAAAAGACACAAACTGCAGCTGCAGGCAGTTCTGAGCTACTGCTGAAGAGTTTTAAAACAATGCTGTTCTCTGCTGTGAAGTACAACATCCAAAAAAGTGTTTGCACAAAGTCTTCTATGCAAAGAAACCTCTATGCAAACCACTAGCGAGAAGTTGTGGGGCACATTGCACAGACTGTGCACAGGACTGGAAATTCATTCACTGCTTCTTGCAGTTTGGGTGCACAATCTCTAAGGCAAGAACTGGACATAAATAACAGATTTTGTTGGGACGGGTAAGAAAATACACCAGATCCTTGCTTGCTCTGCCTTTCTTAAGTAGGCGCGGTCCATTTATTTCACCCATTTCATGATTGTGTTTGAAACCGTTGATAAAACAAGAATCGTTCCAAAATCTCAACCATCATACATACATTAAAAATCGTAATACATAGCAGTTCTGTTATTTTTGTTAGCTAGAAAAACATAATGTCATTCAAATTACAATTTCTTGTCTGCTCCTGGTGGAATGGTTGCATTACACACACTTTTGGGCTTCAGCTGTACATTTGAATAATTCAACCTAAAAATTCTTGGGAACACTGAATTCTCAGAAGCTTTGAGGCTGGTTAAAAACTGTAAGAGTTAAAAAGAAAAACAGCAAACCTTGAAAGAGGAAGTTGGACAGGAAGAGTTGGTTTCTGCTGCTGTCTGGGCTGTCAGGAGAGAGAGAGAGAGGCAGGCAGGCAGGCTTCAAGTTCTTTCCAACTAGGTTTTGCTTTTCTCCAAACCTGGCTTCAGAAATGCATAGTTTTCTAAGATTAACTGTAAAAATAAGGCACTTTTGAGAATACTAATGGCAGTGGCTCTTCTTGAAAATGAGTTTTGGAAAAGTTCTGTTTAAAAAAAAAGGAAAAGAGTATGTTTGGAGTATTAACTGTAGTGAGGATACTGGTATAAGCTTGTTTGTATTTACCCATCCACTTCATGTTATTTAGGGATTAGTCAGTGAATCTTGCAATCAGCAGCATGCGCTGCCTCACGTTTGTAAAGTCTATAACACTCTATATCCCTGTCTGTTAGAAAAGCATACTCGTTTTATTCATTTTGGTAGAGTTTCTGGGAAATGACGACATAAAAATTAGCATGAGTAATGTCCCTTCTCCTTAACTTGCGTGGTTATTGGGCAGTGTTGTTCCACCAGCAGTTTTAGTTCGTGATAGGAGTTTTGAGTGTTCAAAGGGCTAGAAGAAGGGGACCGCTGCTGACCCACAGAGCAGGAGGAGTGCAGGTATATGAAGCCCTTCTCTCCAGGGAATCATCTGCCGCAATTTGTGGACTGAAGTACTACGTAGCAACAGTGAGGTTTGTTCAAATTTACTTTTTGTATATCCCAAACATCACAGGGGGGTTGTTTAACCAATCTTTCTGCCTTTTAAAGGCGTGGATCTAAATGGATTTATATCTTCGACGGTATTAATCCCATCTTTTCCTGCCCGTACTTTCATTTGATTTTATTTTTAACAGTGGGAGCTAGGGCAGGGCAGGACGAAAGCAGTAGTAAAGTAGCTAATATCATCTTGGAGGAAGTTAGCGGCACTCGTCCCGCCCGCCCTCCTCCCCCTTTTGCTCAACTCCTCGCCGGCTGCCGTCCCCGGCGCCAGGGCTCTGGGCTGCCACCATGGGCTAGCTCTGCTCAAGAGCAGCTCTCCTGCCCCGGGGGAAGGATGTCAATAAAATGGAATCGATTTTCTGAAGTTCCCCAAATAACAGTGAAGCTGGTAGGACTTAAGCACTGGGAGGTAAGAGCTTCGTGGTTATTTTGCAGCAGGGCAGGCTGCTGCAGCACATAGGCTGTTATTTCGGGCTGTAAAACCAAGTTTCTTTACCCGGATTGTCTGTCGGTGCATGTCGGTGCAGCATTGCAATGTCCACCTCTGATAACACCATTAAGTGGTGCTTTAAATCATTCTGGCAGCTCTGATAGAGCAGGACAATGTTTTTATTTTTACAGTCCTTTTAAAAAATGAGTTCCAGTAACTGTCACAGCCAAGAAATAAATAAATAAAATCTCGTTCTGAGACACTGTTTCAGTGTTGTCGCTAGCATCCACTGCATGAAGCTCACTGCTTGCTCCTTGAAGGTGGTGCAGCGTTTCCTGTTTCTCACTGGGCAGTTTAGCTTTAACTGAAATGCTTTTTACAGTGATTTTTTTTTGATGAAACGATATTATTCCAGACTGCAGAATTGCTGGGCTTTGCAGTAAGCATCGGGTACAGCTGAAACATAGCGTGATGAATCTCCTTTCAGCATGGTGTTTGCAAGATCTGCCTGGAGCAGTGGGTGATATTCTGTCCTGGGGCTTCACAAGTGCTGGCAATGGAGTTGGTTCAATGCTGTCCCCAAGAGTTTTAGTTCATGAATTGGGCTGGACCTGGTTAAAGGTGGCCAGGTCGACAAAAAAGGAGTGGGGCTGGGCAGGTTTGTACGGGATGACAGTGATGGCTCCAGGAGGCAGAGATGTGCTGCAGAGCAAGCACTTCCTTGCAGGTTTTCTGCTGCAGGCAGGATTATTTCATCCCAGAATGCTCTTATTTTTGTTTATTTGCAGGATGAAATAGCATTTGGGGTCGGTAAAGAGAACTCGTGTCTGTGAGGCTTTGCAGGGAGAGACTGATGCTGACATTTTGCCTTGGGTCTGCTGGGAGAGGGGAGACTTCAGGCTGGGTTACTAATTATGTGAGCCTGTCATCAAAGGCACGAAAGTTTCTCTCCTGGTGGCTGCTGAGCTCAATAATTCTTTTAACTGCTTCATGGCAGTTGCTCACACAGGCTGCTCTGCAGCTCTCTGAAATTTAGGTTCCTCCTGTGACAGTATTTAGCAAAGAGCATGTGGCGTATAAATAACAGAAGTCAAAGATAAGCGCACAGGAACCCTTGCCAGTTCATGGTTAAGCTTCTCTTTCAGATGCTGTGAAATCTTCAGTAATAGTTAAAATACAGACTGGGAGATGAATAGCATGATGAGTGCTTTGTAGGGTGGTATATAGAAAAACATGGAGTCACTGTAATTCAAATTTGGAGATTTTCTGTGGAGTTTCCTTTAAAAATTATACTGTAAGCCGTGTTTGGGAGACCATGAAATCCATGAAATGCCACAAGAGACCTTTTTAAAAAATTTTAGTAGCTAGCAAGTTTCTGTCTCAGGTAGGGATAGAAAGATAGGAAAAACTACTGAAAATCAGAGAAGTTGGCTGTGCTTGACATGTTTCCAAAGACAGCTGAGCAGCTCAGAGGTGGAACTGTGGCTTCCGGAGGACAAGCTGATGTTTTCTGATGTTGCTGTTGTTCCTCAGTCTCTCTGTGATGCCATATTTCGAGGGTTTGTGAAAGATCATTTCCCCAAAAAGTATACTGGCTTCATGTATTCTCTTGGGGTGGCATGAAGCTGTTGAAGGTGTCAGAAGGAAAAAGGAGGTGGGAATAATCCAGCAGTGGTGCTATACCATCGCCTTAGAAGGGCTTGCTTTCTCCATTGCTCATGCAGTTGCAAAGCACAAGACTTGTGATTGGCTTTAAAAATTAATCATGTTGCAAGTTCGATACACATTATATGTGGTGTTTTGTGCTTAAAAAAAATCATTGAAAGTGCTGAAGAGATCATTTAGAGCCTGGATGAAAAAAAAAAAGAACTAAGTCATTAAACCAAGCAAATGGCAGAAGTCAAAGTTGGAAGAAAATAGCTGCCTTCAGAGCAGGCTTGGTTTCATCTCCGCTGGCAAGACACCCGTGCAGAGGGCCCTGCGAGTCACTGCTGTATTAATCCTCTTCCATGGGAGCCTTTAGCTGGTACTTTTAATCAAGAGCTATGCAGACACATGGCCATTGTTACGGTGTGCACCGATCGATATCGTCATAGCGCTGAGGGCAAACACTGAAGAATTTGTAACTAGAGAATAGACCTCTGCAAAGTGACGAGGCATTCGTTCATTTTCTCTTGGCAGGAAAAGGAGAAAGATAAAGAGAAGACTAAAGAGAAAGACAAAGATTCCAAGGAGAAGGAAAAAGATAAGAAGCTGTTAAATGGACATCTCTTCACTGCAACCTCCGTTGTAGCCCAAGCAACCTGTTACCACTGTATGAAACCTTTCAATAAGGATTCGTACTACTGTGCAAGTAAGTCTTGTCTTCTCTCCTCCCCCCCCCTTTTGTTTTTTGTTATATCTGATGTGGGAAATGTGAACTCGGTGCCATATCGTTCTCACGCTTTTAAACACTGGTGACGTGGGGCAGGAGGGAGGCTTTGGAGCTGGTGATTCATGCCATGATGGGGTGCCTTGTGGAGCTGAACTGAAGTGAGTCATGGGTGCATGGAGCTGGCCTGCAGCCTCCTGCCTAGCCCGTGCTTGGACAGCGTGGCATCCCGCGGGGGTTTCTGCCTCTGCTTGTCGAGATGGATCAGTCAGATGGAGGACTTGGGTCATTTCAGCTGCCTGGTATGGTTTGAGGCTGAGGTGCTTCATTAAAATTCGTATGGGACAGAGAAAGCCACCTTGGATCGTGGCTTTTATTGCCAGTGGATGTCCCACACACCTCTGGTATTTTGCTTTATATACTTTAGTTATCTGAAATATGACTTCAGTGAGCCCTCAGCAAAAACGTAATATGAAAAGGAAACGCTAGCCCTTTCTTCCTTTATATAAGCTGTTGTGTCACAGACCGAGGGGCAGCTACCTGCATACGTGTGAAGCACGTGTAAGACAATGCAGGCCGTACAGAAACCACAAAGTGGGGTTTCTATGAGGTTGGTAATTGTGTTCTCATTTCTCATCCGACAGTTTCGCATGCCTGTAACTCGATAAGGTCAGCAGCGTTTATGTGGTCATGACCAGAATGGTGGCTGGTTTATGCTGCAACCCAAAATTTTAGAACACATAGATAAAATGTCCTGTTCTCAGTGCAGCTCAGGACTCTATTCTTCACTGTTAGTAATGTATTTTCTCCTCTAGCTTAGAGGCAAGGCAAAGCGAGTACAGGAATGGCTCTCAGGCTGGGGCAGGAGGCTCTGCCTCTCTTCATGCTGGTGGTTGACCAGTGCATGAAACATCTCAAGTGAGGGGGGGCAGGAGCAGATAGCTGAATCCCCAGAGGCAATTCAGAGTTTCCTGAAAGAGAAGAGATTTCATTGAACTTGTTTGCATGAGCCATGCTCTGTGTCAGCCTGATGGGAAATGGAAAGCATCAACAATTACAGGCTTTCAAATGCATCCTCTCCCTTTCCCTACTCTACTTTCTTAACACCCTTTTAAGCTACTTAGAAAATAATCACAATTTAAATTTGTATGTCCTGGCAGGTTAAAATAATCCAACAATGTCATGTAGTAGCACAAGCTATAGTAGCACAAGTTTTAGTAGAAATATTCTTTGTTTCTTTTCAAGGTAAAATGGAAAGTGATTTTATTTTTTCTGCATTGTCCAGAAAATGAATGTTACAAAGGAAGCCTGATTTGAGCCCAGACTGTTGTTGCACTCACGTCTGAGTGTGGTCTGTACTCACATCACATCTTAAAATAGGATACTTAATGCCTAGAAAATAACTGATAGACAGCCGCAGACATTCTGTTGTTCCTGTGCTATTGTAGTCTACTTTTTTTCCACAGAAGTGGCAGTGCTTTACTGCTACCATCACTGTGTCTCACCTGTCGATGACTTTCTCTGAAAGCTTTTCAAAGGATTGGCTCATTTTAAGTCAATGTCTGAACCTTTCAGTGGCACACCCGCTTCCTAAAACAGCTAGCCAATGCTGAAAGATTTAGCATACTTGAAAAGAAATGGGCAAGCAAAAAAATGTTTTTAATGAGCCTGTTCTTTCATTATTTTTTGTGATCAGTGATGCAGAAAAGAAGCTTTTTGTTTTTAAATTATTAATATTAATGATATGGAGGAGCTAGAGGAACTTCTTGCTTTCTGAAGGGCTGAATTAGTCGGAGGAATAAAGTCCCTGAAAATAGATTTTTGATCTAAAGCATGCCATGATAACTGCAAAATTCTTTATTGGTAAATAGCATATATTCAGGTTTTCAAGGCTTGAGTTTGAATTTTAAGGGTTCTGAATTGTCTCACTGCCTCTCTTCATGTGATTTCAGTGTCAGACACCAGAAGTGTGTTCTGCCTCTCTTCCTTGTTTGATCTGAAAAATGATACTGCTTGTGGGGTTTTGCAAGAGTATGCAGGTTTCTTTCTGTCTCTCTTATGCTCAGGAAGTTGTGGGACATTGATAGAATAGCAACGCCCTATGGCCTTACTCTTTCCTCTCACAAAATATCAGAAGAATGACTGGCTTTTATGAAATAGGCCCAAATTTAAGAAACGTTAGGAATGTGAGAATAATTTATCAGTCTGAGCAGGGACATTTTTTCCTTTCATTTCATATTTCTTTTAGAAATAATTCTGAACTGTACACTTGCAATGTAATTTACACTTTAACACAGTTCATGAATTGTATTTTGTGTTTTAGTGAATTAATAGAAATAACAGGTTTTCTCTAAATTCCTGAAACTGATTTGAATTGGAGTTGTGGTCTTTCATCAGTCAGAAGAGTTAATGCTTGAAACCCAGTTATCATTTATGTATTTTGAAAAACAGTGGTTTTGTTTGTGGGTTTTTTGTTGTTGTTTTTTTTTGAAAACTTAGATACCCAGAAACATGCTGGAGACTCTCACGAAAAGGTGGCAGACTCTCATGAAAAAGAGGTGCAACATTTGCTCAGTGCAGCAAAAAAAATGGCATTAAAGCCTGGTGCTCATTGCACTGGTGAATGTTGTGGTTTCAGCCCCAAGCAGTGACTTCAGGCTAGCTTAGCAGGAAGTCCCTACCTCACTGATGCTGTCACCTGGCAGATGCTCCTCTTGCCTTTTTCTGATAATCCTGTAGTACAGCAGCACTCGGTTCCTGCTCAGTAGATCTCGGTTGTGATATGTCTGGGTTTGTGTAAAATTATTTTCCTGTCCTTGTGCTGCCTTCTGAATCCCATAGTCCTAGCCTTGATAAGAACAATATTTGTATTTGAAGAGAAAATGCTGGCACTGCAGTTGGTTTCTCTTCTGTCTCCTACTTCTGCTTTCTCCCTTACTTTTATTGCAGAGGCATTACTCCCATCTTTTTCCTTTTTTTCTCTTTTATTTTGTTTTAAGATCTGCTAGGACCTGGCAACGCTACCTTGCAATGATTTTTAAACAGAATTTCCTATTAATTCCATGAGGAAATCTTGGTAAGAAACAAAGGGCTAATTATCCTGGAAAGCAGCCTGTCTGCCAGTATCTGTAGCTACTCATAATCTACACAGATTGTGTAGAAATTTGTAATTTTCAATTGTGCTAGATAACAGTTCAGAATACAAACTGCAAAAGCTGACATGGTTTATGTGTTTTTTCTTTAATTTTTGTTTAATGATGGTTTTTTTTTTGTTTGTTTGTTTGTTTGTTTTTAACTTTTGACAGACTGCAATGCAATTGTTCACAAAGGCTGTAAGGAAAGTTTTGCTTCTTGTGCAAAAGTGAAAATGAAGGTAAGAGATATCATCTACTTTACTACATTTAAAAAAAAAAAAAAAAAAGTTTAAGCAATTTAGAATACATCTTCTAAAAGCACATCCAAAAGCTTTCATCTTGTTGAAATGCCCTGTGCAATAGTGAATAATTTCTCTAAGCTCTCCTATAATTCTTGATACATAGGCAGTTGGTAGATTAATGTTGTTGTCCCTCTTGGAGACCTGAAAAATATATGTATTATAGGCTGGTTTTCTTAATGTGTTCTGTGTTTGGATGGCATCAGAATGACATATAATGCTCTGGGACTCTGAATACTCCAGGTCAGCACCACAGGCTGTTTGTAGGGTGCAGATGCCCTGCGTCATTCCCTCTGGGACAAAGGGACCTTTGGGTGTGATGGTCTGTCCTGTGCTCTGGGTGGTCTGCAATGAGGAGCAAGGACAGCACACCACAGAGAGAGCAGCAGGCTCTGGGAAGAAGTAATGCACAGAGAAACTGTGATGGTGTCCAAAACTTGAGATTAGATATTCCCAGAGCAAATACCACCCTTCTTGTGCATGTTTAAAGCCTATAAGCATATGATTAAAATAATAAAAAAAAAACAACACATCGCTGTCAAAATTCAGGGGTGCCCTGCACTCGTAAATGCAGTATCTCTTAGTTTTTGAATGCTACATCCTGTAATGTGGCATCATGTGTATATATAATGCATAATGACATTTATTAAATATGTATGCTGTTTGTATGAGTAATATACAGAATTTGGACTTGTTCCAAATGTAAGGAGCTTCTTCTGAGGTATGGTTCTCCAAGCTAATTCATACAATTATGAAGAAAGTAAGAAAATCTCCTGCATGATTTTAGTTGTTCTCTTCAGTAGTCAGCCCTTCTCTTTCTTTTTACTCTTTACTGCACATTTCTCCATATGCTATTTTCTGATTGCAACCACTGTTGCTGCTGAGGGTCACGCTGCTATATGGAGAGGAGAAGTAATCTGTTCTGAGGGATTAAGAAAAAAACAAAGATTTTTAATTGTTGGTATGTTGCACAGCCCAACGGGAGAAGGGAGGAAAAATTACAGTGAATTTCCTTTTTCTTTCAGCCACAAAAAGGAATGTTGCAGGCACATGATACCTCTTCATTACCCACAGTAACCATGAGAAACAAAAGTAAGAAAACTTCCTTTACCTCTGTTTTGTTGATGGTCTCTATCTGCTGTTCTTAACTGTTGTAACCAACTAATACTTATATTATGAAAGATAAGCATTTAAAAAAGCGGGTTTGAGAGCATTTTCTCTGCATGGTGAGCAATGTTTGGGATGTCAGAAGTTGTGCTAAAGCTGCACAGATGGTTTATCTGCTTTCTGCAGTGGCCTTATAAATTTAAGCAAATGTAAAGTCATGTCAAATTTGGAATAGTTGCCTGGCTGTTCTAGCTTTCTAATGGCCTACTGCTGAACACTCTGCAAAACCCAGAAGATACAGCCTATGTTCACGTGTCTGGCAGAAAAAAAATAGGAGTATTGTATTAACAGAAGCTATTAAGCTTAAAAGTTGAGAGGATGTTTGTTTAAAAAATACATTTTTTAATCAAATAGTCTTATGCTTTGAGGAAGTAAAAATAGAAAGTTTAATTTTGAATGGGAGCGATGCTGACAAAATGTTTGTGGCTGTGCTGAGATGTATGCTGTGCTGCAGAGCTACCCAAAGCAATGGATGGCAAGGAATAGGAATGAAGTAGTCCACATAGGTTTAGTAGCATCCTGATTAGATAAACTTGTTTAGGGGTAGCTTGTAGATCACTATATGGAACCACGCTGTGTGATACAGGCATACACACTGTGGTTTTTGTCATGAAGTTCAGAAGTATTGCTCCAGAAACCAGAAATATATTTGAAGATGGGAAAATCTAAAATTAAGATGGAAAGGTTAGTCAAAGTGATGGTGTGAGATAAGGATTAGTGGTTCTCTGTGGAATGTGCAGGTGGAAAAAACAATCTTAAATGGAAGCAGGAAGATGGATGTAACTGTAGGATCTCCTTGCCTACAGAAATTTGAAAAAACAGCTCAGTAGATTGCTTCATGTGATCATTTATTGAAAAAAATTAAATTTGGTTTCCAAAGTGTATGTTTCTGGACTTGCAGATTCCACTCTGCTCTTTTAGGTACAGTGCAGTCAGTTCAGCAAAGGCATCAATGTTCTTTCCTGCCTAAAACACAGCAGTGCTTAATTTGCTAAGAGCTCAGTCTCTGCTTTTCTGCTTAGTAACACTGTTGGACTTTGAAAATACCACAGGAAAAGATAACAGTTAACGAATTCACTTTGGCTGTCTTTCTACACAGCAAAACTGAAACTTAAACATATTGTGTCTAAAGAGGGTAAAGTTTTCCAGATAGCTCTGATCACTCATGCTGCATTTAATAACATACATGATGTCTGAATTTTGTTTAAAAGTATTTGATGGACCAATTGTCACATTTTATATTTGAGGCAAATTCCAGAGTGCATAGGGACTTTGCTTTGACCAAGTCCTGCCTTAACATACCACAAGAGTGGTTAGGGAGAGGCAGAAAGCTCAGGCTTCCCTGCAGTTAGGGCTGTATCTAACAGCCACTGATCTCCCAACAACAACTCTAGAGAGAAACGGAAGTGAATTTTAAAGCCTGGTTTCATTAAGTCATCGTTGTTGCAGCTAACAATGCAGTCGCATGAACTGACTTTTCTCTGACACTTCCCTTGCAGGTTCACAACCTAAGGAGCGCCCTCGTTCAGCAATACTTGCTCCTGACGAAAACACCGTCACCTCGATATTCAATAACAGGAGATCCCAACAGACTACAGCGCTTTCAAAAAGTGTCTCAATACAGAACATTGCAGGGTAAGGTTTCCGCCTGTGCACGTGAGTACTTGGGGATTATCTGATGCTGTAAGCGTGGAGAAATTCAGATCTCATTAAAATAAATTTGTGATCTGTGTTAAAGGTGCAAAAGAGGATCACAAAACCAGAAATGCCCGTATTATGTATGATACCATCAGCTGTCTTCTGCACAATCAGATTATCTGTGTTAGGTTTAGTTGCGGCATGAGCTCAGAGGCATCTGACTTGGCCTGGTTATATCCAAGGTCACTTCAGAGAGATGCTCTGGGATCCAGGAAGAAATTCTTGCCTTGGGCTTGGTACTGTGTGAGCACACATTTTCACAGCTCAAGTATAACATTAACTTTTGTGTGTATAATGATAGGGTGGATGCACAGAGCTGCAGTCTTCATGGCAATTTAGGAATGCATTATACATAATTAATTACAAAAACAGAAGTAAATTACATTTATGGCTCCCATACTACCTGCATATTGAACAATTGTACAAACAGAGCTATTGCATGGACTGGGATTTTCTGATCTTGCTCAGAGCAACAAGTAGTAAAGACTCTTGGATAGCCTTTTGTATTACATTTTTGCACTGTCTGTTCCAGCTTTCTGAGTCCTGATGTGTAGCTGTTAGGAAATAATTAATACAAATACATTTCTGTACCTAACTTTGCAAGACTTGCTTTGGTTTTCAGCTTGTGTTTAAAAATGCATTCCTCTGTGTACTTGAAAAGCCATGTGGCTGACTTTTTGAAATCATAAACAATGTTTTGTGTTCTGTTCTTCTGCAGAGTTGGGAATGACGACAGCTTAATACACACTTGGAAATTTCTGTCCCAGTCAACAGACTCTTTACATAAAATCAGCCGGGTGAATGAATCCATGGAATCACTAGTTGATGAAGGTAAAGCATCCCCATGGTATTTATAGCAGCAGAAAGGTCTCGGTGCTGCTTTCCAGAAATAGAAAACCTATGTTGTCATTTCAGCACAAGTTTTTCTCTTTAATGGACAATTACAGTGCATTTACTGTAACGTTAGAATATTAGAATGATAAACTAAAACAAGGCCCCACATTGTAATTTCTTCAGCATGTTGAACTGTGGGAAAACATTAAGAAGGTTTCAGTTACTGTTGAGTTACTTGGAATTTAGCTTGAGGACAAACATTTCCTCTTGTGTTTTACTCCTCTGGCCTGTTCATACAGCCACATATTTTACAGTCTTTACCTTTTTCATGCTGATATATATGTTGGTTTTTTTTTGTTTCCCTCCCCAGGGTGGGGAGGGAAAAATGCTATTGCTTAGTTTTGTGGTTTTAAAAGTGAAATCATTTAAATTAATTTCTTAACTTTATTTTTATACATGAGGCTTTCTAGGATATAATCAGTATTCTTACATCTTAGCCAATATTTATCTGAAAAAACAGAATTATATTAATTTAATAAGGGCTAAACAAGATCATGCTGGTGGAGACAGAGAAAATTTCCCATTGCTCCATAATTGAGCAGTCTTTCTTAAAGAGGTGGATGGATGCAGTAGTTTGCAGATCTACTTGCATCAGTTCTAGCTTTCTAAGCATGACAGCACAGCCTTTACATAACTCTAAGTTCTCTCGATTTATTGATGTAAATGAAGGAAGACAAATTACACGTTGTATGTTAAATAATCCCTTCTCTTTTATCAGAGCTAGAATTTGGTCTGCATGAAAACTGTGAATTAGCAAATAGCTTTTAAAAGAGCTTTTCATAATCTAGTCCTTATGTGGTATAATTTCATATTACCATTTCTGTATTAGTGAAGGAGAAAGTGTATAATGTCTGTGATATAACAGAGACAGCCTAAACGTAAATAAACAAACGGGAATCAAACAATTGGGGTAAGTTACCCACATCTTTCTGACATTTACATTGCTTTGTGAAGGTGCAGACATGAATGAAGGACAGCTGATGGGAGACCTGGAACTAGATTCCAAGCTGTTGGAGGCAGAGTCCTGGAGCCAAGTAGTGGACAGCAAGTTCCTACAGCAGCAAAACAAAGATGTTGTCAAACGGCAAGATGTCATTTATGGTGAGGCATACATGGATGTTCATTTTTCATTCATTTTAGATGGTTTCTTAATATACTTATGCACATGTATTTGGGAAACGTCAAGTCAGTGACTAAGAACATAGACTTTGATTGCTTTGTGGCCAAGATTTAATTCCTGAAATTCTTAGAAACTGTGTGTTCTGTGAAAACTTCGTCTTTCTGCCTTTTGCTTACCTGGAATCCATCAAAAATAAATAAAAATAGAAATCGCTTCTTCCCATTTGGCTCAGTTACAGCACAGCAGCTAGATAGCAAGTCGTCACCTCCCTGATTCAAGAGCCATCCTGCATGGCAGAAATGAATTATGTTGAGGCTGGCAGAGAATTACCTGACGTTAAATTTTCTGATGCCACTTAGAGAAGTCCAGTTAGCTCACTTGGAAGAGCTTTCTAGTGACAGCTTTTCCTTGTACTTTACACCCAAGTGTTCTGCTGTGACCTTGTTTTTGACCTTGTTCTCATCTTATGCAGAGCTAATGCAGACAGAAATGCATCATGTTCGCACCCTGAAGATTATGAACGATGTATACAGTGCAGGGATGTTGAAAGAACTGCAGTATGATCAGCAAATTGTGGACAAGATCTTTCCCTGTCTGGAAAACTTGCTGCATATCCACAGTCACTTCTTCCAGCGGATTCTGGAAAGGAAGAAGGAGTCATTGGCAGACAAAAGTGAAAAGAACTTTGTTATCAAGAGGATAGGTGACATCCTGGTGAATCAAGTAAGCTGTGGAAAATAACTTGCATTTCTTAGAGCATATCTGGAAACCAAGCACTCCTGTCTTCTTGCTCCTCCTCTTCTACTTGTTAGACAATCACAGCTGATGTCTCTTTGCACTTCACACACATGAAATCTCTGCTGCTTTTTTAAGCATTTTTTGCTATTTGAGATGAAGGTGTAGTTATGAAAATTTATTTTGTTTATTTTATGGGAGAGAGTAGCATTCCATAACAGGCTTAAAATGGTTTGACTCATGGCTGAAAGGTGGGCAGTAGACCACAGTGAAATGTGCACAGTGTGTTTCTTGGCTGAGTTACTGACCTGATGTTTAACTTTGGGTAGGTCCTTTTACTTTTCTTTATCTGTGTTTTCTCCTTTCCTCTTTTTACCTACCTTGCCCTCATTTGGCTTTTAAGCCCTGTTGAGGTAGAATCCCAGATTGTGTGTTAAGTGTGAATGTGGTGAAGTCACGAGTCAGTTCTTTACTTCTTTAAGAACTGACTTTGAAAAGTCAGTTCTTAAATCTTTAGAGATTTAAATGGTTGGTTCAGAAGACTTTGGACTAATTTGTTTTCATAAAGCCCTCTTGAGAGACTGGCAAGCACTGCTGGGATATTGCACAAACAGCTCAATAGAAGTCGGACCTTTGTGTCTCGTGTCTTTCAGTTCTCTGGTGAGAACGCCGAGCGAATGAAGAAAACATACGGCAAATTCTGCGGGCATCACAATGAGGCAGTAAATAATTTCAAAGATTTGTACTCAAAGGACAAGAGGTTTCAGGCATTTGTCAAGGTAGGACCTGGTAAAAGAGAGACAGTTGATAGGAAAACAAATATTTCCTTTCTACACTCTGATAGACGCTGTGCTACAAAATTGAAATTTTCATCTTTGTTCCTTAGAAAAAAATGAGCAGCTCCCTGGTGAGACGTCTTGGGATTTCTGAATGTATCTTGCTGGTAACACAAAGAATCACAAAATACCCAGTCCTGTTACAAAGGATACTGCAGTACACCAAAGGTAGGACCAGTTCCTCTTTTCTAAGTCTGTATTTACTCATCCAGTGTAAATTTCCTGGATCCTTATCCACTGAAGTTAATTTTCTTATGATTGGCTGACTAATCTAATCATTATTGTCTCACACTGCTGTATTGAGATAACTTGAGTTTTATATCTCTGGTTAGGATTAGTTGTTCAGGTGCCTTGATTTGGTTGATATGTCTGTCTTTAGCTAATTATGGAGCAACATGCTTAGAGTACAAAGTCTCCCAGTTTGCTTTTTCTGTGTAATGGCTAAAATATGTGGTTGGTTTGTGTATTTCATATCTACTGTCTTGTATACAAAGTATATTGGAACAGCCTCCAACCTCAGCCCTCCATGTGAAAGGTTTTGTGAAGCTTTCTTTAGGGGGGAAAATGCAACCTGACGTGGGAAAATACTAAAAAGTTATAATGCAGGAATTTGGGAGGGAGAACATGAAGGAGGGAAGGAAGTAAAATTGGGAAGTTAAGAGTCCACAAGGATGAACTCAAATGGAGATGTTTCTCTCTCTCTTTTCAAAGAAAATGAAGTGGAACATGAAGACTTGACTCAGTCATTAAACCTTGTTAAAGATGTGATTGCTGCAGTCAATAGCAAAGTCAGCAACTATGAAAAGAAAACACGTCTTGATGAGATTTACAACCGGACAGATAGCAAGTCCATCATGAGGATGAAGAGCGGTCAGATGTTTGCAAGAGAGGACTTGCGACATCGGAAGCTCATCCGAGATGGGCCTGTTTCACTGAAAAACGCAGCTGGACGGTTAAAAGGTAAGTCTGCTGCAGGGGCCACAGATTGCCTTCCCTCTTTGTAGGATTGCTCCTCGGACTGGCATCTCCAATGCTTACCTGTTTGTCTGCTATGAGAGGTTTTGACAGCAGCTTTCCCCATGCTGCATACTCTGTTTCCATCGCAGTTTTTCCAACACCTTTTGCTGTTTCTGAGGTGACCCATAGCTGCTTTTCCACCTGGTGACCAGACGCCTGTGGAAGATGCAGGCTGCAGTGAGGTGCTGGGGCAGTCTTTGGGCCAGGAGGATGCTGGGGCTGCAGTTGTCTGGAGAGTGAGTCAGATCTCTGTGGCAAAATACGCATGTACAGCGATTCCAGGAAGCGTGCTTGCTGAATACGAAACCCAGCCTCAGCTTCCTGGTGACTCTACCCGCCAGCAGCCCTGTATCTCCTTTGCTGTCCAGGCTCAGCGTTACCTATCCCAGTTTCACTAGGCCTTCAGGTGTCCCAGGCATTTATTGCTTTTAAACCTCTCCAGCTGCTGACGCAAGCTGCTCAGGAGAGGCTGGGGAGGCTCTGGTGGCCCTGCAGCTGCCTCTTGCTTGGTTACGTGTGTGTCCATGTTTTCTTGAATTGCTTTTTGTTTATCATTGCATGGAAGCGGTTTCTCTAAAGTGCTGTGCTCTAAAGTTCTCGACATGGCACTGAAGTTCTTTACTGAGTTGAGCACTAAATCTCCCAAGCAAGCCTTAAGCTGGGACGACAGCAGTGGTTAGGGCTCAGCAGGAAGGCTGGGCTTTCTTTCTTGCAGCTGATTTCTTTTTGCTCCCAGCATCAGCTGATTACACCAGGGTACTTAGGCATGAATGGAGATGCATAGTCTGGTGATGTGCTGGGCAGTGAGGCAGTGATAGGCGAAATTCCAGATCAGATAGGATTTATTTTGAGGTTTTGGAAACAGGAAGTTTACAGATGGTTTCCAGGCTCCCAAGATTGCTATTGATTTTAAATGGTGGATTAAGCAACTTATGCTGTGATTGTGAAATCTTTCGATAAGTACAGGCTGCATTTGCATTTATAAGTCATAGAAATGCCTTGGTCTGTAGTGCAAGCTCCCAGGGAAAGCAGGTCCTACAGACAAGCAGCAGAGCCCCGTAGGAGAACAGCTGGTTCTGATACTTAGGCTATTTTGTGGTATTTTAAGTGGAGCAGAGAGAGAAATTTAGAACTTTTCTTGGATGTTTTTAGTGTTTCCCCTTTTGCAGAGTGCGCAGAAAATACAGTGATAGAGAAGAACAGAGTCAACAGCTGACTTATTCAAACCTCCCAGAGCTTTGAGTTCATTTTGCAGCTTTGATTAAAGTTTGGTGGTTCTTTTTTTTTTTTTTTCTGAAAAGGATCCTGTCTTCCCAAAACAGAATGGAAGGGAAGAACCCATGGGATGACTTCACTTTTTGGTTTGCTTCCTGTCTGTCACAAGATTTCCCAAGTACATTACACAAAAACTCTTTGTGCTGAGGGGTATGGGTGGGGCCTTATGCTTGGTAGTTACAGTGCAACTTCATGATATGTCATTAGGAGACTTGGAAGGCTGTATGCGTACTTTGGGAAAAGCCTGTATTCTGATTTAAGATCCTCACTTTGCTTGATATTACACTTCCTTTTCCCATGAAAGAAAGCCAGGTCCTGCATCTCATGCAGGGCTATGTTGGCTCCCCTTGGAGTCAGCAAGGCTTGTATTTGTCTGCGAGCAGAATTAGTGGTGGCTCCTGAAGTCAGTATTTCCTGGGAAAGAAACTGCAGCTGACAAATGTTGTTGTTGCATGATAATTTACACTCCCCAAACTACTCATCAAGAGAACCATAAAACCCCAATCTTCCTGTGCAGATACTTTGCTCAAGGGCTAAAATATTGATTGTTTGAGAAAACAGCGCTTCTACTCAGTAAACGTCACTCGCTTTTGCTGTTACACCGTGTCCTACCTGTTAGGAAGCTTGTGGCTGGAGAGGAGCCCTCCCACCGAGGTGAAGGCCCTGCATGTTTCCTAGGGCAGTTCAGCGTTGCACAGCAGCACGGCCTGTCCAGGAGCAGTGCCTGCCAACCAGCAGATCGAGCAGCACTGCAGGCTGACCCAAAACCAGCCCTCACGCTCCCCAGCGGCCACAGCACTGGTGTTATTAAAAAATAAATCTGTTTAGGAGTGTGTCACATGCTTATATTGGTATTCTTTTCGTTCTGCAGAAGTCCAGGCTGTTCTCCTCTCTGACATGCTCATATTCCTGCAGGAGAAGGACCAGAAATATGTCTTTGCCTCACTGGTAAGGCTTCAACCTTTTCTTCTCCCTTGCTTTCCTGTGAGAGAGACCCTTGATATGTGTTACTCAGTAAAGCCAGCCGTTGTCTGCTAAACAGCCTTGTTTTCCTGCTTATAACTGTTGAGCAGGCTCCTTTCTTTGTGATTGGAAAGCATGTCTTTTTTCCCCACTTCCCCCACTCATGTTGATTTCTGCAGTGCCTTGGCATTGCTGATAATTGGCCTTGAAAATCTGCCTGCCACTCGATACACGTACTCATTTTCAGTCTGAGCAAACTGAAGCAGTGATCCGGGGGGAAGGGGAAGTAAGGGGATAACATAAACATTGTAAAAACAAATCTTAGCAGAAGCTGATGTCCTAATATATTATGAACCGCTGTGGAGGGCAGGGAATACCACTGCAGTAAATTCAATAGTAAAGCTTACAAATAAGCTTTGTCAGAAGAACATATTTGTAATTCAAGAAACGAAAACCACTCACTTTTGAAGGCAAGCCTCCTAAAGACTAGACACACTGACCTGCTAGAGAAAGTCTGGTACCTCATTGGGTCTGTTTTGGCTGTACCTTGCAGACTTGGTTTAGACTAGGTAAACGTTGTGTCCTTTTTACCCTTTGAACATTTTGAAAGCTGATAATTTGTTATTCTAGTTCCATCAATGAGCTGCACAAACGCAGGGCCCTACATAGAGAGGGCTGATACCAAATCACTGGAGTGTAGCATCCTGTAAAATGCACAGAGGTGCTCACTCGTGGTGGTGACCCAGAAGCAAAGGGACATTTTAACCTAGGCAGGCTGATTACACAGAGACCAACCATAGCACACAATAAACATCCTTTTACGTACAGGTCTGGTCCATCACAGGAGTCAACTATGAGCTTCTAAGAACAGGAGGGGTTTTGTGGGGTTTGAAAATAAGGTGTTAGTCCGTCCTACAGAAAGACTGTGACGATAAGGTATGTGAAGCAGCTGCTAGCAAACTTCACTAAGTTTACAGAGCTGTGATATTAATGACAGAGTAGAGAGTGTGGGCAGGAGGAGATGAGATCAAAGGTCTGCTGGAGATAGAGCAAAATATGGTAGAGTTTGCAAAACCACAAATTCAATTTTAAATTACTTCCCTGTTGAAATAGAACAAGGCGAAATTGCTTTTTCTGGAGGACTAATGGAGGAAAACAAGCCTTTCCCTGTTGTGTGACCCCGTCAAAATGCTATATTTTTTAATTAGCCAGTAGCTTCAAATAATGTTTACAACCTGAGAGAGGCAGCTGTATTGGTAATGGGACCTTTTGAATGTTAGTTCATATCTAACTTTTTGCCCTCCTCACCCATTTCTTTCCATCTGAAGGACCAGAAATCCACTGTGATCTCTCTGAAGAAGCTGATCGTACGAGAAGTGGCTCACGAAGAGAAGGGTTTGTTCCTGATCAGTATGGGTGTAAAAGATCCTGAAATGGTGGAAGTGCATGCCAGCTCCAAAGAAGAGCGTAACGGGTGGAAAGAGATCATTCAAGACACAATAAACACCATGTAAGCTACCAGGCTGCTCTGGAAAGGCGGGTGATACAAGTAGTCATGTCCTGGTACTTATTGAGATGTGTCTCTCTCCCATCCAGGGATAAGGATGAAGATGAAGGAGTCCCTTGTGAGTCTGAGTTTGAAAAGAAAGTGTCAGACACGAGAGTCAGGGCACTGAAAGGTAGGAACCTGGAAACTGCCTGGGACAGAAGGGGAGAGCTTGAAAATCGTTCTGAAAAAAATTACATCAGTTGTCATGTCAGATTTTGTGACTCTTTTTCATATGCATGGTTGAGCTATGACTTCTTCAAGAACAATGAGGACCCTGAATCCAGCAAATATTTGCAATCCCTGTTTACACCTCACCTTGTTTGCATTAGAATTTTCTGAGCCTGATGGGTGCTGTGGCTGTGCAAGATCGAGCCAAGGCACAGTTGTGTCATCAGGTTCCACTAGATGGGGCCAATATCTCAGGAATCACTCTGCTTCCTTGCTGAAGCTTTTATTTTCTGTCTTCATCTCTGTTTTCTGTTCACCCCCACAGAACAACTTCATCAGAAGGATAAGCAGATCCTCGTCCTGCTGGAGGAAAAGACCAAGATCTTCAGGGACATGGCAGACACCTCTGCTCAAGAGGACATGCCAGGCTCCAGACTGCTCTTCAGAGCCAATACTGAAGAGGCACCAAAAGGCGAGGCCATTATGAAAACTGCAATAAATGAAGGTGAGCGAGTCAGTGTGACATGTTAGTTACGCTAACCAATACGTCTGCCTTCAGTGAATACATCAACAATACATCTCAAACACCATTTTTGCAAGGGAAACCTTCTTATTCCCAGTGAAAAAATAATAGCGTAGATCAGGAGATATTGCTGCTTACGGTATTGTGTCAGGGACAGGTAATGAGGATCAGGAAAAGAAGCAGGTATTGGTGGCTGTTGAAAGAAGGCAGAAAAGAAGTCTTAGCACAGTGAACAACCCTGCATTGAATCTGAGCTGGGATCAGGGCAGCCCAGGATTTCATACTTGTGTGAAAAGCGGACCATACTGTATTTTGCTGTGCTTCAGGCTCAGCAAGGATTGAAGGGGACTCAGATTCCAGCAGGCATTTTCAGTACCTGCAAGGAACAAGCCAGTCTGTTGGCAAGGTTACATGAAAACTTGAGCAACTTTTCAGTGTGATTTTTGGAAAGGGTAAAAATTACTAAATGCTGTTGTCAGAGTGAGTTTTTGCTGGGAGGGCACGTACTGTTCATGTCATTGTCGTAGAAACATGAGTTCTTAGTATACAGAAGCATGTGAAGGTAGGGACGAAAATAGCTCAGAAGCCTGAGGTGGTCTTTAACAGAGATATTTCTGCTTTTTATCCTCTCAGTTGAACTGCTACAAGACCTGGTAAACAGGAGCTTGGGCTGTGCGCTCGGGCAGCAGGTCAGCACCACCATTGATCAAGAAGGAGTTGGCCCCATCTCTCTTCCTAGAAGGGCAGAAACTTTTGGAGGATTTGACAGTCATCAGATGAACGCCTCCAAGTGTGAGTAGTTACATGTGCCCACAGCACCATTTGTTAATGATATTTTATGTCAACAAGTCCTCTTGCTTCTGAAGGACTTCAGCAGCTGGTGAATTTGGATTTCCCTGCTCTTCTGCAATATCAATAGATAAATTAAATATTGGATTAAAAAAAAAGCATAGGTACAGGTAGAATGGTAGTTGTTGAGACCCCACAGCTATATGAGGATTAAACATCTGAACTCTTTGCTTCTCTTTCTCCATGTTTTTTTAAATCATTCTTCCTTCTGCATTTCTATGCCACATGAAAGCATTTTTCTTGATAGATTAGTTTCTTCATGATCTTCTTACTGAAGCGTCCGCAGCCCTGTTCTTCATTCTTCAGGTATCTTCCAGCAGGAGCCTCCTCATGCTGCTGCATTTGCAAATGGACAAGAATATTGCTGAATCCAGCACCTTCTCTCCTGGCTGTGTTCTTCATGCATTTGTGTTCCACATACAACTGCATGTGTTATTCCTGCAATTAAGTCTCTCCCAAGCTAATTAGTGAATATTTATTTCAGCTGCATAGTTGGCTGCT
This sequence comes from Aythya fuligula, assembly GCF_009819795.1. NCBI lineage: Eukaryota > Metazoa > Chordata > Aves > Anseriformes > Anatidae > Aythya > Aythya fuligula. The sequence continues at coordinate 14,834,912 of NC_045569.1, read as the reverse complement.
TCCCAATGCTCGCTTTCTTTGCCCTAGTCATCAGAAACTTCCCTGTCCTCAAATTCCTTTCTCTGTGGTCTCTCTCACACTCCCAATACAGCCAGTTTTGCTGTGCTAGTGTCTGTCTCAGCACTGGGATCGCTGGACCCCGTCTGACCTCCTGCATTAAAGGAGCAGTGTTAGCTCCAGACAGTCAGACATGAGAAGTATGTGGAGATTTTCCCAGCTATTGGAAAGCTGCAAAGCTCTCAACGGGCCTTGTCATCATAATGACAAATACATTCACACTGAGGGCTGGAGAGGGTTGGTTAGGGCTGTGCCTCGCTCTGTCGCAGTGATGAATGGGACAACCTCAGGCTGTTTGCTGCCCAGCACTCCCCCTTGCACCCTGTTTTTGTTGTTTTTTGGTGTTTGTCATTGTTCTTTTTCTAGAAATAACCTCTGTTGAATGAGATTATAACTCAATAGTTATAGGTTCTTGGGAGATTTGGGGAAAAGAAAGCAGGGCGTGTTTGTTCAGCTGTGGGCCAGGAGGCATGAAACCTGGCTTTCATGTCCAGTTCTTCTGTTCACAACCTGTGCAACCTTGGGCAAGGCTTATAACCAGACTCCCCTTCGTTCTCCCCTCCAGCAAAGCAGAAGGGAGGTGTGTCCTCCTGCAGAGAGGTGGAAGGTCCCAGGACGTGGCGCAGGAGAGAAGGTCTGTTAGGAGGATGTGAGAGGGTCAGCCTTTCATAGCAAAGCCTGCCTGGAGGGTGGCGGGGGGAGAGGGCCCTTGCAATAGGTACTGTGTCCTTCATGCTGCTGCAAATACAGGTGTAAGTCAAGTCCTGTGTCATTAGAAGAGAAGCAAGCAGGGAATTTCCCCATGGACTGCATCTCGGCTGGCAGAGGGAAATGTGGTCTTGGCAAGAGCTGGCGGACCAAAGAGCTTTGTGACTTCTTCACATGCTGCGAGCAGAAAGAAAGTGTTCTTGGGCACAGAAGGTGGAGGGCTGCATCTTGCTTGGCTCAACAAGTCAGTTCAGTCCTGCTTGGGAACACTGATGTGAGCCATGCAGGGAGAAGCCAGAAAGAGAAGTCCAGTGTCCCTTTGAAGATAAAGGTTTCTGATAACCAAGGCTGTGGAAAAATTGTTAGCATAAAATTACACACCAGTATTGCACAGCAGTCTAACCCAGCTGTAAATTGCATTTGGACAGAGAGGCATTGAAACTGTATCTGCAATAATATACCCTGAGATTGTATTGTTATTTTTCTCCATCTGCTCTTATTCTGCCTCATAACTTCTCAGCTAATGTTCTTTTGGAGTAGAAAACAGTCTGGGGGCTAGACAGAGCACAAGCTAAAGGTGTGTCATCAGCACATTGTTTGAAACCAAAGTCAATCCTCCTCTGAATTCAGATCCCCTTTTTCTGGTGGAGCTGACAGGTTCTGTATATGGAGGGAGCAAATGCATTTAGTTAAAGTGTGAAGAGCTCTCTGGCCCCTGTTGTGAAACATCTCGGTTCCCTGTATTAAATTTCTCAGACACTAGCAAGTTCAGCTGTGGCCTAAAATGCTGAATAACCAGTTTCAATGCTGGCTTCTTCCTTTAGGTGGAGTGAAGGATGAAGGTGACGATGCTCAGGACCTTCGGAGAACAGAGTCGGACAGCATTTTAAAGAAGGTATCACTTGATTTATCTGTCTGCTACCACTCTGAGTTCAAGAGAGTGACAATTCAAGACTTGAAAAATGCCTGAATTTCTTGGCAACTAGATGTATCCTAATAAGTTAAAATAAAATTGTATGTATGGAGTCAAAAACGCTTCACTGTAGCTAAAATCCTGACTTGAAAACCATTTCAGATCTGTAGTATTCCTTTGTGGCAGAGGTTATCTACCATCTGTCTGCAGATCAGCTAAAGCATGTGTTTAATTATGCATCATTATTGAAATGACAAGGTCAGATATAACCTTGCACCTATTCTTGCTGTGGATTGATTCATCGTGTAACTCCAAAATGATACCTAATTAACATTTGATTTGATACAATTTTAACTTGCCTAAAAAACATATATGAATTGTCCCAGAATGAAACATGGAGGTGGGGAGTGGGGGGTGTTTAATGTGTCTTTCATTAGTTCAGCTTCAGAACACATTTGCTGTGATTTCTCATTTGTCCTCATATTAAGTCTGTGTGATCTTTTCATAGGGTGGAAATGCTAATCTGATGTTCATGCTGAAAAGGAATAACGAGGTAAGAATTGATTCAGTTGCTCATCTGCTTCCTTCATTTAAGTGACAAGTGAATTTGTCTCAATAGGTGATAATGCAGAAGAAAATACATTATTTAGCTGAAGCGTGTGTAGACGTTTAAATACATTAAGCAGAACCCACTGTGTCATTTATTTGTTTAACCTTGGATGTTCAGACAGGGAATTTGCTGATTGTCATCTGCTTGCCAGCAGGATGGTATGTGCTGATTATAGGCATCAAGGGTTAATTACCACTAGGATGCGCAGGACTGTATTTATTGTGCATCTGCAGACAGAGGCAGTTTAATTTTATGTTGCAGGTGCAGTGAATTGGGGCAATTAGATTTCTATTCTCCCTTTGATACACATTCATAACTCCCAATTAGCATTAAAGGCAGAATGAGAAGCTGTTCTCTTAGCACTGGCTAGCACACCACTATTGCAAACACCGCTGTGTTTTTTTCATCTTAAAAGTAATTGGTGGATATATGAGATTCAGAGAATATTTTAGCTGGCCTGAAAATACATTTTGGAATAGGGCATCACTCCAAGGTGGCTTGCTCTTGGCTCTGTGGTGATGCACAATGTGTTCATGTTTATCTGTGTGTCTGCTGCGTAGCACAGTTTCCTTGTCTATTGACAGGGGGGCTTGTACAGGTCAGCTGGGCTGGAAGAGGGCAAAAAGCACACATTCATTTTAAGATTTTTTCTTTGTCCGCTCCTGGAAGTTATTTCCTTGAAATTTAAAAGCAAAACTTCCAGGTTTCATCCCAGTTCCTCTGTTAATGCTGTGGGAAATGTTTCGCAGAGACAAGCCAGGAGATCCCATGAGGTCTGTGCAGTGTTTCTGCACGTTCCCTCCCCATAGCTGGGTTGTTCAGTGACTGTGTGCTGGGCTGATGGCTAGGCCAGTGAGGACTTTAATGCCAGGCTCCTCTGAGAGGTGCCCAAGGGGGTACATTTGTGGCCAGGATGTGTACCAGGGGAAGATACAGTTGCTGCAGGTGAAGAGTGAGAAAAGCAAGAGTGTAGAGGGATGGCCGTGCAGCTTGTCAGGCTCACCAGTGGGTCACAGTGGAAAAGGAGGGTGCTTTACTCATGCCCTGGCACCAAATGGGTCTAATAGCAACGCTTCTGTTTTCTTGCAGCAGGTTCTCCAAAGCATTACCAGCCTCCATAAGCTGCTCAGTGCTTTGCAGGTAGGCTGGCCGCTCATCCCGCTTCTGCATGCCATGTGCCCAAGCTGCGTCCCACCAGGCAGTAACAGCAACTTGCACTTCACCCCCGTCTCTCCGTCCCCTTCTCCTTTCATATCCACGTGTGGCCAACTACCCTGCAGTCAGCTTGTGTTCAGCCTCCTGGCACAGCAGTAGGAATTAGCTGCTGCCTGGCAAACCGGTGCTCCCCTGAATTTGGGAAGCTGCCGGGGGAGGTTTAGACCTTGACCAGCAAAGCTGCCACCGCAGCATCCTCCAGCAGCCCATTGGCAGTGCTGAGCAGTGGATGCGGTGGATGAAGACACGATTCAGCAGCGTTGTGAGCTTCTCAGTGTGGAAAGGGCACTGCAGTCATGTCTCCCTCCTTCCTTCCTAGGGTGTTGTCCTGCAGCAAGACACCTACATCGAGGACCAGAAGCTGGCCCTGAGCGAGAGGGCCCTAACCCGAAGCTTCTTCCGCCCGACCTCGCTGCTGGAGCAGGAGAAGCAGCGCAACCTGGAGAAGCAGCGCCAGGAGCTCGCCAACCTGAAGAAGCAGCAGGCGCAGCACCAGGAGGAGAGGCGGAGGAGAGAGAAGGAGTGGGAAGCACGGGAGAACCAGCTGACGGAGCAGGAGGCCCAGCTGGCCCAGCGGGAGGAGCAGGTCCAGAGAGGGCGGCAGGACCTCGAGCGGGAGCGGGAGGAGCTGCAGGTGAAGAAAGCCTCCTACCAGCTCGACCTGGAGAGGCTTCGTACGGCCCAGAAGCAGCTGGAGAGGGAGAAGGCGCAGCTCAAGAGAGACATGGAGCGATTACCTCAAATGTGGTTGGAGACAGACCACAACCAGGTAAATGCTGCCAACAGGCAGGCTCCTGGGGGAGCTGCGCTCTGCAGGGAGCTCCCTGCCGGCTGCCGGGCTGCCTGCCCTGCAGCAGCAATAGCCTGGCTCCAGCCCAGACCTGGATACGTGGGGCCTGACGTTTAAAACTGGCTCTTTCCTTGCACACGATGGGCAGGGCTGTGTTTTGCCAACATATTGCTGCCGAGCTCTGCCCATATCCCGATGCCTCTGGTTGGCAGACGGCTGCAGGGAGGTGACTGGCGCACAGGGAAGACGCACTGGGACATCCAAGGTGTAGCCTTTCACATTCGTCCCCCGTGGGTTTGGCTTTGTGCAGCGTTGAGGCAGGTGAGAGTTTGTTCTCAGAAACAGCCCACGCCTTGCTGCTCACCTGCACCCTGCGGCTGCCTCAGAAGCCACTCGCATGGCCCTGTGGAGGAGTGGTAACTGCACGGCAAGGCCTTGTTGTTTGCAGTTCCTGTGCTTATGTCAGTCCAAAAGTGTCCCAGGTATCTAGCAGAGAGATGGACATTGTCCCTGTCCTAAAAAGACCAGGCGTTTGCAGTCTGGACATGACCCAGCAAGCAAAGGTCACTTGCTCTGGTGCCGAGAGGCTTCTGGTATCTGACTGCCCAGCACGAAAAAGAAAAGCTCAGGCACGAATCCTCTTCTGTACTGTGCATTTTTTAGCACGAGGTTTGCTCTTTATTATCGTGCAGCAATCTGACAGAGGAAAGCGCACATCAGTTTGCAAAACACAGGCTGCATTTGAACCTTGAGCCTGCTGTTGATCGTTTGTTTGTTTATAACTCACTAATTTTGAATGCAATTTGCTTAGAGCTGTAGCGAAATTAGTTTGTAAACGCTGGATTGCGGAATGGAAATGATTTTGGGTGCCTGAATGGACTAATTGCGGAGCTCAGCAGTGAGCTCTGAAAAGCAAATCACCGGGGGAGTGCCTGCTCCCTCCCACCCCACCCAGATCAGGCCAGAAGCTCCCCGAGCATGCGGCGAGGCTGCCGCAGCATCAGGCATACGGAGGCGTGCTGGGGGCACTGATGCGATGGGAAAGGCCGAGAGGTAAAATAACTGAGGCCTGGCAGATCAAGGGAAGGAAGCACCTTCTCGAGGCGGGCACCTCGCTGACAGTTCAGAGCTATTAATAGAGGGTTTGGTGAGGCTTTGTGGAGCTGCTGTTTTTGATCTTCCCTTTGAATGCGAGGGCTCAATTATACCCTGAGACAGGCGTTGGAAAAAAGTCAGGAAAATGTTTTGCTTTCATCTTTTGCTTGGGAAGGCTTCCTTCGCCACATGCCTCGCCGGTGCTGCGCGCTGGCGTTCCCTGCCCGGAGAGGCACGCTCCCCCTTGGCCTCCTGCCACCGTCTGTGTGCGCGAACAACGCCGGGTGAGTCTTGGGGAGATCTTAGAGAATGTTTGCCCTTGGCTTGTTGACACATAGCATAGTACATGTAGGAGCAAAAGATACTGGAGCGTTACTCTCTGTATGCATCATTTCTTTGTCTTGAGCAGAAAGGGCTTCTTCTCTGATGGCTTTGCCAGGATGGGCTTTGCTTTTTAGGTGGTGAATGGGCTGGATGTTCACAAGACCAAGCTGTGTTTTCAGAAATACCTCTCCTATCTGGACTCTCCACTAGCGTCTTTCCTACCCCAGTGAAATTCATCTCTTTTCTTTTCTAGGTGTCAAATACACATGAGAAACTTGCAAGAGTCTCCTCCCAGTCCAGCATTGAAGACTTCTCCAAGCAAAAGAGCCCTTCCGTTCCTAAACAGGGGCACTTTGATGCAGAACTGTCTGTCTCCCCCAAAAGGAACAGTCTTTCAAGGACACACAAAGAGAAAAGCACTTTCCATTTGCTTAGCACAACAAACCAGACTAACAAGGCAGCTGAGGAACAGCCCCAGATGCCTACCCGGCTCTTCAGTTTATCCAAACCAAAGGAGAAAAAGGAAAAGAAGAAAAAGGGCAGAGGACATCGCTCCCAACAATCTGGTGAGTGCCAGGAGGTCACAGATGTGTTTTCAGGGTCACTGAGGGGGCATTTCCCTCCTGCCAGAGAACTTCTGGAAGCCATCTCACCTTAGTGGAGATGGTAACAGTGAGGGATGGAGAAGATCAGATGTGATGAGTCAATTCTCAGCTTAAAGCGATCTTCTCTATGGGCTTTTCTGCCTGCTCTGCAGCCCCTGGGGTTGTTAGAGGGACATGCTTGGCTCCCTTTTCCTTCCCTTCCCTGCCCTGTTCTGAGCAGCTTCCACAAACTGGATTTTCCCTGTACTTTTCAGCTTGCTCTGCTTCAAGGAGGAGAATGTCCTGTTTCAGTGCATGTGCTTTCAGAAGCTGCTGCTGGGATGGTCTTGGCTGTTGCAGCCCCTCCAGCATTGCTGACAGTTCTAGCTCTCTTATAGTTTGTAAGCAATACCCACAAACATTCTCGTGGGCTCTCCCTTCCCCTGAGCTGGTCTACCATGTCTCTTGAGCTGAAAACACAAAGTTGTTTGTTTGTTTGTTTGTTTTTTCCCCTGGAAGTCCCCTTAGGACTCAGTTCTGCACCCGAAACCTCTTGCCCACATGCAGCTTGATCTCACACTCTCAGATGGCCAGCTGATCCATGTTAACTCACACAAGTTTTCCAACTTGTGCCTGGGAACATTTAACAATTCCAGGCTCTAATTTCATGATAGTTCCTTGGGAACTGGACATCTTCCAAGGTCCCTAGTGGATTGGGCAGAGAGCAGGGCTTCCCCATGTCTGGAGTCCTGCTCTGCCTGCCATACTGCTGTATTCCCTTAGTGAATCCCACCTGTTTGTTTTTTTTTTCCCCACAGATTCTCACTCATCAGAAGCACCTCCAGAGGGCGAGGAGATCTTCTGCTGAGCGTGGATGGCACCATTGGTCACTCTCAGCTTTGGTACAGTGGACATCTCCCTGCCTACTCCACAGCACGCTGCTCGTGCCTGCATCCAACAAGCATCTGGAGGTTTTAAATAAAACAGGTTATGAAAGTTTTTATGTGGTAGGAAGGGGCCTCTCTCCTCAGTTTTGCATGAACTCACGTTGCAGAGGCCGACCGCATGGCAAGTGGTACCATCTCCCTGTGCAAACCTCGCTTCCGATGGATTGGGCTGGATGGTTTCTGTCTGTTCACACTGCTGAAGGATGGGAGAACATAGCCTTAAGGGGTCTGTGCCTTCAAATTCCCCTTTTCTGGGGAAAGTAACCAAAACCAAGCATTTAGCAAAAGATTGGGACTTCACAAATGGTGCGTACACACTGGCATATCTAGAGATACTGTACATATCCATCTCTGGATCTGTGTATCCACTGGGATGTGCTCACAGTCTGTTCAGCCAAGCTTAGCTCGGCCCATGGGGACAGACAATGACTTTCAGGGAGCGTGCAGATATTAAATATCTCGCCCTTACTGCTCCAGCTGTAACACCATGGGCTCGCACGCCCCTCTTGTGCTCATGGAACAGACTGTGGGGTTTCGGAAAGGTACCGCACACCAGGGAGCAGTTACAGCGTGCAAAATGAAAATTCAAGAAACAAATAAAATTGGAGGTTTTTCCAAAAGCTTTCTGTGGGGCAGAGGAGTTACATGTCACACTGTTTCCAGAATCAAGCAGAACCTCTTTGGGTGTATTTAAAACAAGGCAGAAAAGAGAAATTTGGGAGGCTTGTAAGGCAACCCCGGGAAGCCAGAGCAGATGGTGGTCAAGTGGGAACAACTCTAAGCAACTTTTTTTAAGCAGTCTCTTTGAGCTACGGCTCACTGTTTCCCATCTTCTACGTAAAGATGTATTTGTTTTGCTGGGATATATTTCTCCAGTTGCATTTGACATCCCTTCATTACAAGCCTGATGACTGGAGAGATGGCTGGAAGTCTGCTTTTAGGGACCTTTGTTCTGTTGTTTGTATTTTTCTTCCCCTGCTCTTTACATTACCACGAGGCTTATGTTTCTCTGGATTTTGTCAGCTTCTCCAGTTTGTTTCTAAGGCAGAACAATAACAATTTCGGAGCACTTCAGTGAGATGTCACAGGTCAGGGGGCTGAGTGCTGTGAGCAGAGTGAGCTCCGAAGAGGCAGCTCTTAGTTCCTATGCCTGTACAATGCCATGCACTTATTAACTATTTCTGGGGAGAAAAATGTATTCTTGTGAACAAAAACATTGTGTGAAGGGTCCAAAGGCCCAGAGTGCCTTTGCCAGGTCCGTTTCCATTGCTGTGTGGTCTGTGGTGGACGAGTCCATGTCTATGTCACCATCAGCAGAAGGGGAAGGTTCAAGGATGGCTCTCGGTGCCGACTGCGAGATGTTTATACAGCTGAGGAGTACAGGGATGTATCCAGCGGGGGAAGAGAAATGCAGCAAGCCAATTTATTTTTTTTTCTTTCCCAAATTATTGTTCTTTCAAACCCTCTCAGGGGAATTGGCCTGGTGGATTTGTAAATGGTTATTAGACTTTATCAACTTCAAAATAATCCAAGGGTTTGCTCAGAGTTTGAAGCTGTCAAGTGCATCTCCTTTCCTACTAGTTTTTCTTTAAAGAAAAAGAATAATTCTTTAGTTGCACTATTGTTTGATTTCAATTTGCTCTTTAGCTTCTCACAAGCTAGTAACACGCAGCAATTTTCAGAGTTCAGTGCTAATGAGTATCAGCAGTGTTGATGGTGAGGTGGATGCTTAGACTGGTCTGTCTTGGTCAGTGCAGGAATCCCAAGCCGCCTGCTTGCTTTTGAAGCTCTCTAAACTATTAAGATGAAAAAGACAAGAAAGAAAGAAAAAAAAAAGGAAGAAAGGAAAAAGGGTTGAGATTTATTGATTTATTTTTGTTTTGCTTTTTTAATGTTATTTGGTGCTTGTTCTTACTTGCAAGCAGGGCTTGCAAAAATATTTATCTTTCTGTTTATTTGAAAGAGTTCTTTTTTTAAAAAGAAGTTTACTTGGTTTTATTTTTTTTTAATTTTTTTATTTTGCTTTTGTTTGGGGAGAGCAGTCTTGTTTTTTTCTTCCCTTTTTTGTTTCGTTTGGTTGGTGGGTTGTTTTTTTTGTTTGTTTTATTATTATTTTTATTTTCTTACCAAGAGATTGGTAAACCCCATATCTCCCTGGTTCCTATAAAAACGGTTTGGGCAGCGCTGCTTAGCAGCCTATGCCATGTCCAGAGTTACACAATTTCAACTGAGAGCTTTCTTTAAGGCAGAACATCTTCGGGCCAGAAAAGTCTGGAAAGAGAAGCGGTGACTTCAGACAGGACTCCTCCTATCAGTTAGTTTCCTTGTCTAAATATTTTCCTTAGGTTTGCTTCTCGGAGGCAAAGGGAGAGCAAAGCACAGCCTCCTGCAGTGATGCGAGGCTCCGGTCAATGTCCAGGCAGATTCAGGCAGCTCTTCTTGACCAGGAAGGAGGCATGTGCTGGTCTTGTGGTGGTTTCTTCTCTACAAAAAGAGCACCTGTGTAACCAGATGACGTCTGTCCCGCTATTTGTACCTCTGTGCAAATGCATGTGCCAAGCTGAAATTTTTGGAAACCAACCCAGTGCATGGCTCATCCTCTGTTGTATAAACAGAGATCAGGTCCCTGGTATTTCTGAACATTCCTTGGCATCTGTTATAGCCTTTGCCACTAGGAGCTTTTCTTTTCTTCCCACTGTCCTTTCCCCAGCACATCCTCAAGTCACAGTGCAGGGAAACATCCCTGGGCTCTGAGAAGAGCATGAAAAGGGACACGTGGGGCCAAGTCTCTGCCTGCTCTGACCATCTCTTCTGACCTGTGCAAACCAAAACGAGCATCCAGTGCCCTGAGTGAAAATAATATTTGCTACATGATCTCCTAAGGTCCCCATGGTTCCTTGTCTTAGAAACCACAGGCTTGAATCAGGGCATACTGATGAAAAATATTGCATATCAAAGCTGCTTGTGTCTTAAATTCTGGTGGGCAGACCTTTGTCCCTCGAGGATGTACATCACTGTATGATTCACTGGTTTTGGAATGAAGCCTTCACTCCCACGCTGCTTCCTCCTTCTTTCACCTTTAGGAGGTGAGGGCTTGTTTTTATCTCCTTAGCCTTCTCTTTCTTCCCTCTCAGGTTTTCTTTGGAAAGGCTTGGCATCAGTTTCCCAAGTCAGATTCCCACTCTGATCCCTGCAGGTTGCCTAAGGTTGTCTGCTACACCATGGTCCCAGTTTTGCAACACCAAAGCCTTTCCTTTTCCTGGCCTTACAACTGCTTTTGCTTCGGTTCCACACTTGGCATCCATCCTGCAGTCATTGAAAGCGTGTAATTTCCTCAGCCCGGCCTCGTGTCTCGTTCCCAGAGCTGGTCCCTTGATCCCACTCAGAGAACCCAAACCCTGTAATTCCTCACGGGTTTCCCGGGACAAGAACAGGTTCCAGGACATCTCAGATGAAGTACAAAAGTGGTCAGTATGAGCTGGGGGTGCCAGGGGACCCCAGCGGTTAGGGAGCAGCTGCAGCAAAGGGTGTGAGCCTCAGTGCAGCTGGATGGGGTTGGTCTTAGCTTCCTTTAAGCGAGGTGATCATCTCAGCATGTAACTTTACGTCAGTGTGATGCCTTAAAGCACTTTAAATGGAACTGGTCAAGTCACTTTTCATTTTGGTTACGTGGAGACAATCAGCTGTGTAATTGCCCCCGCTCCGCATCCCCTGAGAAGTCCGAGCTGCAGGTAGGCAAGTTCCTGGGCTGGCTTGGCGTTACCCTGGCAGGGGAGGAAATGCAGAGCATTTTGTATTAGTTTTAGAACAAAGTGGGCACGAACACGACTCCAGTCCCACTGCAGGCAGGATGAGCCCTTTCCCCATTGGGAGAACCCAGCAGTGAATTACTCACGAAGCCCCCCAGATCCTCCCACCTCCCACCAGGGCATTTAGGAGAGCAGGCAGGGGCAGGACCAGAGCAATTGGCTTCTGGTGGCCCAGGTAGCCCCCTGGGAGAGCCCACCCCACCACCACCACCTTCCTTCTCTTCACTCCTGGAGTTTGCCCACTGCTGAAAGCACAGCGATGCCATTAGCTGGAGCGGATTCGTACAAAGGCGAGAGCACCCGTACAGCCCAATCCTCCTTGCGCCTTCCTTGCTGCATCAGGGTATCTCAGAGCTGTTGCTCAAACACCCAAATCCAGTCCTTCCAAATGTCACCAGGTCAGAAGAGGTTCATCAGGTGCCAAATGCCAAGGAAGCGATCGATGTAGGCTGTCTGTAGCACGGACCAAGGGAGGACTGGGCGGGGGGCACAAGAGAGGGTATCTGCTTAAATCCCACAAAACATTCCTTGTTAACCAGAACTCTGGAAATTTTTCTGCCTGCTGGCCAGGTTTGGGAATTTAACATAATTTAAGGCACCCTTTAAAATAATATTAAAAAAGAAAACTTCCCGTACTGCTCCTGACTCTTGCTTCATTTGTCAGAAGGGGCAGCAATCAGCCACGATCCATTCTTGATCTGTTGACGCAGCTAAGTTTTAAAGGTAGGCAAGCTGAACTGGCCAAATCTCATACACCTCTTGCTCTCGAGTCATGGGAAGCATAACGCTGGCTCCCTTCCCACCTGCATTTTGAGGGCTCGGTGCCCTTTCTTTCCACGTGCATTTCACTGACACTGATGCTTTGCCCAAATATATTCCGCTTCCATCGCTTGGGGGGAGGGGGGGACAGGATGACATCCACTGCTTTGCATACAGCTATGAGCTTTGTATGTATTTAAGCTGTCTATAGGTATCGATCATTTCCATGCTCTAAAGTATTTTACTATTTTCTTTATTGATAGTAAACACTGACTCAGAAAACTCTTTATGTCCAGTTCAGTTCGCCTATGGTTAAAGTTTAGCCTGGTGTTTATTTTGTACTAATACGGAATGCACTTGAGTAATTCCCAGTGAGGAGGTGTATTATAATAACCTGATATACCTCTGCCTTTGGTTTGTTTCTTAAAAAAAAAAAAAAAAGAAAGAAAACAACAAATAAACAATGCTTTGCATTTTCATGTTGAACCCATAAAAAAAAGTTGGAAAAAAAAAGTTGAAAAAAAAAAAAGATTTTTTTAAAAAGAGGGTAAAACCTAATTGCTGTATGTTAATTTGTAATTATGTAAAAAGTGAGCAGGTTATTGACTGTAAAATTCTTCAGTTTTTCTGTAACTTGCCAGAAACCATTAGGGTTTGTAACAAGCTTTTATTTATCTTCCTTTTTAGTTATCAGCATCAACCTCTTGTAAAGTCATTTTTCCTCTAAATAAATTTGATTTTAAGTCCGAATTTTCTGCCCGATTTATTTCCACACCTTTGGTATTTCTGCTGTTGACTTTGTTGCATCGAGGTGAGGGAATAGATGTCACCCTGCCTGCAATCAAATGTTTGCGTTGCTTTTATCACCGGGGTTCCAGCCGGCACCCGTTGCACTCTTTAACTTTCTTTCCTTCTCTTGCAAGATTTACATTTCGCTGAAGGGCACGTGGCCACGATGACATTCAGCTCCTGGTTTTCTCCCCCACAGAGGGCTTTTCATCCTTTTTACAAGAGGAGGAAGTGGAACAGCCATTATCTCAGCCACTTCAGCTCCAAAGCAGGCTCCTCGCACCGAGATAAATGGCAGTCTGGTGGCTGCCCGCGCTATCTGACGGCTCGCAGTTCCTGTGACCCCCTGAAATTGCTACGTGTCCTAGCCGAAACCTGGACAGCTCAGGTTCCAGGAGCTTTTATCTCATCCGGCTGAGAACTGGAGATGCTCCATCTCACCGAGGGGGTGGAGGCGGGGAGAGGAGGAGGGACTGATGCGTTGTGCTTCAGATATTTCCCCTTCCCCTGGCGGAGGAGGCTCAGCAGCAATGCTGCAGCAGGAAAGGGGGTGCTTGAGGAGATCAGACACACTGAGCAAAGCCTTCAGGGCTTTGGTATGAGCTCTCTGGGTGGTGCTGGGCTGTTTCTTACCAGGAGCTAGCAAACCCCAGAACTCACCCAGCACTCTCGCGGTGCCCCATTTCCCAGCAGTGTGCAGCACATATTTTTCCCTCCACCTCCCATCAGTGTCACGTACCGATTTTAAAACCTGCACCGTGTCAGTGACCCCGAGCGTGCCCGCTGTCACGAAGCACCCGCTGGGGACAGGCAGCTCCCTGGGCGTGGGGCGGGAGATGAAAGGGCTCCTGTATCTGCGTGGCTGTTCACCGGTCCGCATTTTATTTGCGTTCCCATTCATCCCCACTCACCCATTTACCAAAGCAAATAAAAGCTTTCACCACAATGATGGTGTTTAAAGAGAGCTTTCTCCTGTGGATCCCCTCTGCTCCATGCATGGGGTGCCCCCAGAAGCTGTCTCTGGGGAGCATGGGGTGCTGCATGGGCATGGGCCCTTCCCAGGGAAGGCGTTAGCCCAAGCCCTGGGGTAAATGCAGCAGCGCTGATGTACCAGGCTGCTGCGGTACCACAGGCATCCCTCACAGGAGGAGGCAAACTGCCTCTGCAGAGCAGGGGATGGAGGCTCCCACCTCTCCTGGCCATCTGAGCGTGGCAAATTCATTCCCTGTCCACAATTTCACTCTCTGTCCATGCTCTGAGCCATTACAGTATGGCCAAGGTGATGGGACTGATGTTCTCCCCAAGCCACATGGGTCACCTGTTTCAACTGATCCCAAAGCAGCAGTGATGTGTGTCTGAGCATCGCAGTTCCCATGGGCTTGTCCAGCCCCATAGTGCTCAAGGGTAGAGCAAAAGCCCACCAGACCCCTGCGTGGCTACATCATGGGTCATCTGGATACAGCTGCATTTCCACTGGTGCTTCCCCCTGGAAGGGCTCCTTACACTTTGGTAGGGCTTCAAAAGGTGCTTTGATAGCCACGGGACAGAAATATGGCTTACTGCCACCTCTTTGTTTTGCATTTTCCACCTTTTTCCCCTTTGCTGCCCTTGCTGAGTTCAGTCCTGGTGCTGGCTCCACGGTGAGAATGGGAGGACACAGGTGTGAGCTGGGCTGGGGCTTGCAGACAGGCTTGTCATTCACGGAGGCTTTATTAAGAGAAGGAAAGGCAAAGCCCTAATTAGTTCAGGGAGTGAACTGCCTTGTGATCAGCTGCAAGGTGAATGGTGAAGGGATGAGCTGGCTTTTCCATTGAAGGCACCTGGGTTTGTGAATTAGTTAGAGGGAGGTTAAACACTGCAACGTGTTGATTTGTTTAGGGCTGGAACAAGTTTAAATTAAGAGGAGGATAATATTTGACACTAGCTACTGATACAAGAGATGTCACCTTGACCTTTTCAATGTTTAATCTACACATGCAAGGTTAAATATCGCAGCACAGGTGCAATACAGCTGCTGAGAGCTGAGCATGGATGAAGCCTTGCTGACCACGGGTGCCAGTGCCCATCCCTGTGCTGGATGTGGCTGTGTAATGAACACAGGAGTATGTGGATTAAAAGGAGCATAAATAAATGTGATTCTGTCAGATCATTTTCTTATTTCTGCTATGGCAGGGGCTTTGATTTTTGCAGCAGGGAAGGGCCCCTTGCCTGGTTCTGTCTCACCCATCTCCTCGCCATGATGTTCCCATGCTGGACTGGGAACCTTCTTCCTGCACTCTGGGGCTCCTGTTTGGGTCAATAACTTGCTCATTGACGCTATAGAGAAGCAGCAACCATCGTTTTTGGTTAGAGGCCATCCCCACGGTCCCCAGCAGGGCTGATGCCAGGCTTCCTGCTCCCCAGCGGGGCCGAGCTGAGCCACAGGAGGGTCCCCGTTTAAATCCCTTTGCACTCCCATGGCCATGCCTAGCACAGATGTATTCCGGCCAGCACTTCCCAATCCCCCGACCTCCCGCTGCAGCCTGGCGTCTCCCAGGGCTCAGCATCTCCAGATGCTCTTTGTTCCCCCCTTGTCCTTTCACCAAAGAGCTGATTCCCACCAGCTGCATCTTTCCAGCCAAACTGGCAAAAGTAATTAGGCAGGAGTGTAATTAGAGCCGAGCAGGAGCAGTGAGTCATTAGCAGAGCCCTGTGGGAAACCTCAAGGAGCCCAGGAGGGCACCGGCCCCATGGGGAGCAGTGGACGGGGCCAGCTTGGGAAGCGTCCCCCTGTCTGTCTATGTCTGTGATGCCCACAGATGGTGACCCAGAAGAGGGCAATTGGGGCAGGTGCTGTGTGGGGACTGGATGTCAGCACATCGCTGTGGCTTCCTAAACCATGCTCAGGACAAAAAAGTGCCATCAGTTTTCTAAAGAGCACAAACTGTGCTGTGCCCACATGGCCCCGGAGCGCTTCCCAAAACAGCCAGCACTTCAAAACCACACAGGATGTGATCTCTGAGCTCCCCAGGGGATGTCAGGAGTGTAAGGACGTCAGATAGCCAGGGTATGTCCTCTTCGACCTTCACCCCATCAGCATTGGAAGAGGGGGCCGCAGGCGTACAGAGGGGTCCTTGTGTGGGACGCAGCCATCAGAGGTGCAGCGAGCACCGGGGAGAGGGAAGTGAGATGTCCGGGCACTGACAGCGTGAAAGCTGGGCTTTCTTCCACGTAATTGGATTTGTTATTCAGCTGAGAAACGCTGAATGGCTTGGGTGGGCTCTGAGCTCCCCATTTCAGCGAGGAAGTCAGCGAGGAACGATAAAGTAGGTCACACTGCTGCGAGCAGCACTGATGGCTCTGCGCAACTCTCGATGACATTAAATAAGGAGGTGGTGAAACAGAAAGAAAAGGGAGATTGTAAGGGAGGAAGAAAAAAACGAGCTCAGCCTCCGTTACTCCCTCACACCAGGAGTCCCGCTGCAGGTCTCATGCTCTGCACCAGAGCGAGAGGGATTCGGCACAGCTGAAAATCCCCGTTTGGTTGTGGGGAGCTTGTAGCCATGGTTCCTCCTGCCCTTGGAAACATCTGCATTTCCTGGGATGGCCAGAGCCAGCCTCTGTATGGATGCGGGGCCATCTCAGACACCGGACGTATTAAATCACCAGCTACTCTGCTTTTAATTGACTCCAGTGAAAAAGGGTGAATGAGCTCGGCTGAGAATTCCCCGCAGGGCTTCGTTGCACAATGGTATTATTTCAAGGGCAGCTGGGGTCAAGCTGGGAAAATGCATATTTAAAACCCAACAAGGCTCTTTCAGTTTCATTTAAATACAGGAGAGGAGCCTTGGCCTTTTGCCTCTGGAGAGGCCGAGCGTGGGGACAAAGGTCCGAGACGTGGGTCAGGGGCCTGGGAGGGGTCCGGACCCATGAGCTGCCTGAGCAGCTCCCAGCCTTTCCCTCAGCTCTCCTCATAAGTGCTTCGGGAGCCAAGTCCCAGCTCCAGACTGGGGAAGAGTGGGGCTGAAAGGATGCTGAGCAAGGGCAGGGTCCTGTCTGAGCTCCCGATGCTCAGCAGCGAGGGCTGTCCATACCATGGTGCCTGGGAGCTCACAGCTCCACAAAGCCACCCTACAAGGCTTTCCCCCATGCACTCCGAAACCAAGCTGACCTTGACATGTTGAGAAGCCAAAAAACCTCTCAAAAATTAAAAAAAATATATAAAAAATCTACATTTCTTCCTCTGTCCCCCCCCACCACCCCCCCCATTAAAATCCTGACCGGAGCTGGCCGCAGCTCTGCTCCGCTCCCTCCATCTCCCACTCCCCTCACTCTGTAGCTACTAACTGAGGAAGCTTTGTATTTTGCATCAGATTTAATTCCTTAGCAACAGGTTGCTGCTGTCACAGCAGCTGGTGATTGCTTTTGAATTGTCTTTCGGGCAGGCTCCAGAATAAACACAAAAGCGCACGCCTTTGCATGACTCGTATCAAAGCCAGCCTGTCGCAGAGCCTCCGAGCCGGTATTTAAAGTCCCAGGGTCCTGTGTGAAACCTGAATCAACAGAACTGAAAGGGATTTTATTCACACACTCCCTCTCTCCCTGTTTTTCATCCTCCTGCTCATCCAGCAGTAATTTCTGGGCCCTGAACTGGTTTCTCAAAGGGCTCCTTAATGAGCTTTTGCTATGGGGCCTCGCGCTCAGCTCTGCCCAGCTCATGTCCGCTCCCCAGCCGGCTCCAGGGACACGGGGACACCTTCCCGGCCTCTTCTACAACCACAAAAATCAGGCTCCAAACCCCTTTGAGCCTCCATGTCTAATGCCCAGGGGTTGTTTTGTGTCCCCATCCCTGCGTCCGCTGCTAGTACCAGTGGGCAAACACAACAGTGCAGGATCATCCTGCTCTGTCTGGTGCCGATATATGCTGGTAGGTGCCCAGCAGCAACCCCAAATCTCTCACATCCCTCTGGAACAAAGCTGGAGCTGTGGGGGAGATCCCGGAGCCCTCCTGCATGGGGCTGAATCCAGCCTCGGGCCCCTGCGATTTGGGGCACGGCTGGGAATCCCATCCCGCCTGCCAGCAGGGCCCCTTCTCAGGAGCTGCAGCAGCAACAAGAAGGCAAATAAGGAACCCAAAAGTGGAAATTCTTCTCTTCTTCCTTAAAAATGGCCGCTTGCTGTGCAGGAGCATGGCAGGGCCTGGGGCAGGCCCTCTTGGCCTCCTTGGCAGGCGTTGTGAGGCCTGCAGGGTCTCCTCCTGTCACAAGGGATGCTTCATTCCCAGCCCTGCCAGCTGGGGTGAGACACTCCGCATCGTGCCTCAGTTTCCCAAGCTCTGACGCTACAGTAATTAGGGCCAGGCCGGCTGCAGGAGGCTGGCTGCGAACCACCCAAGCCTGTTATTACTCCTCGGCCCTGTTATTAGACCGAACTCCAACTCGCTTAGGAATGAAGAGAGGACTCCTGTGAAAAAGGCACAAATGGTTTCCCAGATCATCATTTTTATTAAAGTTCGCAGGCAGCTGGAGGAAAAAAAAAAAGAAAAAAAAGGAAAAAAAAAAAAACCTACAAAATGTAAATAAGTGTCATTTAGAGCAGTGTAGAAGGGCTGTGCACCCAGAGGGCTCTTCCCGGCAGCAAAGGGCGCTTGCAGCTCCTCAAAGGCTTTGTTGTTCGAAGCACACAAGGGCTTTCAGTGCGTTGCATCATCCCGCTGGCCAGGATACAGTGCTGCCGAATGACGGGGAGAAAGGCAAGCCCCGGGTACCCACTGCAGGACACAGCTGAATGAGGCCAGCCCAGAGCCGTGTGCCCCCGTGGATGGCCAGAAACCCCGCAGCTGACCCCAGGGAGCACCCAAATGTCCATCTGGGATGTGTGGGAGAAGGGGTTCCCTCCCCAACCCACCCCTCATGCGCCCTGTGCTGCTCCTTCCCTCTGCTCTCCCTTTGAGGATAAAAGAGGCAAGAGGCCTCCGAAGGCCCCGAGTGTACCCAGCCACGCAGCCAGCCTCTGTTCCTGCTCGTTTGCTAATTACCCTCACCCACACGCTGTTTGGAGAGTGGGAGAGCACGGAGGGGAATCTCAGAGAGCTGCTCAGAGCAGGCAGCAGGCTTTATCCGCCGGGGCATCTCGCCGCGGTGCCGCAGTTTTGGCACGCTGGCAGAGCGGCGGCGCGCGCACCGGCAGCTGTGCGCGGGGAGCTGCCTGGCCCCCGGCCCACGGCGAGGAAGGAGGGGAATAAAAACACCAAAAAGCTCCACAAAGCAAAACCAGAGGCACCTGCCTCGTTTCGCCAAGGCACCCGGCACTGCAGAGCTCCCACGCTGTGATGTTTCGGCTGGGCTTGGCACGGCTGGGGGGAGCAAGGTGCTCTCTACTGGGCTCAGCCCTTCCCTTGGCCCCCCTTTCCCAGCCCCTTTTCCTTATAAAAAAAATCGCCTCCACGTCACCCAAACAGCAGGGAGCACCAACAGCAAGCTCACTGCCTACAAAAATCAAAAATAAATCTCTTAACCCCCCCATGACCGAGTAACATAAAGCACCTGAGGGTGCCCCGGGGGACGCAGCCCGGTGCACATCCTCATCTCCCCGCTCACATCGGGCCACCAGCATCCACCAGCCGCCCTCCCCATGCCCCCCGTGTCCCTTGTGCCCAGCCTGGCAGCGACAGCCCGGTCCTTTGTGTCCCCTGAGATACCAGGGAAGGATGTGAGAGGCTCCTTGGTGTCCTGTGCAGGGGGACAGGAGGGGACTCGGTGGCTGTGCCGGCTCCAGCAGCGAGGAAGGGGCCGTGGATGTGATGCCGGTATCTGGGGAGGGAAAGAGAAAGGTCATTAATCGCCACGTCGCAGGCTCTGGGATACATGGAGAAAGGGTTTTGCATGCTGGCAGCTCCTGGTGTCCTCCCCTGACTGCAGAGAGAGGGGCGGGGGGGGAGCAGTCAGTGTGTTTAGGGCCATGAGCATGAACAGAAAAAGCAAACCAAAAAAAAAGCTTTTTTGTTTTGCTTTTTTTTTCTTTTTCCACCGGTTCCTCCAAAACCATCCCTACGCCTGCTGCTTCCAAGGGGTTGATTACCGCAGTCTGGGACCGAGTGCAGACTGCACATGTTTCCATCTGCCCAGGGTTAGGAAAAGCCTGATTTTCATTGCCTTTCCTCCCCGGGCCAGCCACTCCCTTCCAACGCTGCCTGATAAACTGGCTCGGGAGACAACCAGCCGCCCGCCCGGCAGCAGCGCTGCCCTCCCTGCTCCTCCTGCCTCGCTCTTGGGCTCATGCAAATGCCTTTCCCTGGGAGCCATGACAGAAACCGGCTGCGACTTTGTTCCGGCAACAACAGACAGGTTTCTAGCACCTAGCAAGCGGGTTAGGAGCAGGGAGGTTTTTCCAGAGGTTTTTCAGCTACTCTGAGTGCTGCTGCAGGCACCCGGGGCTTGTGCAGGGCGAGGTGACCAGCGGCGAGCTGGACGTGGCCGGGGGTGATGCACGGCCCCAAAAACCCGCGGCTTCTTACATGGCGAGAGCTGCCCCAGCTCCATGCAGAAGGGAAGCCAAACCCGTGCTTGTAAAAGGCTTGTTATCTCCGCCGTAATTAAATAATCAGGAAAAGAGTCATTGAACAGATCCGACGCTTAGTGTGACCGCAGCCTGGCAGTACCAGAATATAGCACTGGGCCTGGCAGGCTGCCGAAACCCTCACGGGCACTTTGGGGCCAAAGTTCAGCTTTTCGGTGCCAGAAGAAAACCAGCGCCTGGCTGCAGCCTCCGCCGCTCAGTGCTGCCGCCTCTGCCCAGGGCAGGCGGGAGGTTTTGGGGTGCCAGTACCGGATCCAGGCCTCCACGGGGCACGGCAACGGCTCTCGGCTCTGGGATGTGCCCCAGGAATCAGAGCCCGGGAGCTGGTCCCGTGGGCGTGCAGGGGAGCGTGCAGGTGTGCGGGTGAAAGGGAAGCTGCTCGCCCCAGAGCATGAGAGCCCGCAGCTTGGTGGGCCAGGTTCTCCCCAAAATTGCAAGACCCAAGAGCCGAGTGGGGCAGAGCTCCTGGCTGGGTTTCACTTGTATTTAAGAACACGGGGCGTTGTAGTAGCAGTGTCTTTATTTTGTTTCCCCTTTGCAGCGATTCACTGCCTTAGCCGCCATCCCTGGGGGAGCACTGCAGCTACCTCATCCCGAGTTTAACCCCACCGTTAGCCCAACTTTCTGCCTCCACCCAGGGCAGAGAGGCAACGTACGAGCAGGTCCCACCAGAAAGCCCCCCGGCAGCACCAGCTCCACCGTTTCACAGCAGCTTCGTGGCCGTGGGCAGGCTTCCAGGCTGTGTGCCCCTCATCGTGCCCCAGCCCTGGCACTACGACATCCATGTCACGGGGCAGGGGCACCAGGAGCTCCGTGTGAGGCTGGCCTCAGCTCCAGCTGGGGAGGTTTGGAGGCCAAGCCCTGGGAGAAACAGTTCCAGCTGAGCAGTTTTATGCTTTAAATTAAAAGCAGGCTCCGTGCTTTAACATCGATGTTTTTCAAGGATGTGTTATTTGGGTCTTGGGGCTGGTGTGAAAGCAACCTCGCAGGTTTATAGGTGAGATTTTGGTTTTGGTTTTGGCCCAATGCACAAAATACTACTTCCTACCAGACGATTGCCCAGCTGAGGAGCATTCCCCATATGATGAGCAGGGGCTGCCTGCTCCCAAAGAGCATCGGCACCAGGAGAAACCAGCAGGGAAGGTGCTGGCCACCCTGCCTTTGGGCATCTGCTCTGGAAAGGAAACCCTATAGGGAGCAAAGTGTCCATCACGGCACCAACACTGGTGCTGTGGGAGCTGCAAGACAGCAACCCCCTGCCTCATGCACTGGGGGGTGATGGAGGAGCCGCAGGACCCTGTAGCCAGCTATCCCAGCTATTCATGTTAAAAATAAGTAAAAAAATGTACTCTCTGGAAAAAAATCTCACTCATGTACGTTTCAAATTCTTCTTTTAAGCAATGAGTGGAAATGAAGCCAGGAAAGCACACAAAACCCTTACACAGTGACTTTTCACCAGCTTTATTTGTAGGTTGGCATATTACAGTTTCTAATTCCCTTGTGCTTGTGCCAGGCTCCAGCATACAGTGAAAAATATCACATAACCCCCCAAAGATCTTTATTAGGTCTGAGCAATCCCAATACAGCATGGAGGAAAAAGGCAGGAGAGAAAACATCAAAGCTCTGTGTTTTGGGGGACTGATCTTTCTTCGGTGGCTGAAGAACCAACTCTCACCTCAAACCCTTCCCCATTCCTATTGCCAGCGGTGTGGCTGGTGTGGAGCTTTAATATTCAAACGCATCTGCTACCAGAGAAAATTAATTTTCAGCTCTAGGACAGCTCTTAAAGGGGGGCCCCATTGACCCGCACTGAAAACGATGGAGTCCTCACACTGCTGGCTGCAATATTTAATAGCTGAGTGGCAGTTAATTAGATTACTGAGCCACTGTGACAGATGCTAGGCAACGCCTGAGGAGGAGAATTTGGAAAGGCCATTATCTTCCAGCGCTGTGAAAGTGCTCAGAAATCTCCTTTTAACCCTTCCCACTCTTGCCACTGTGGTCCAGCCCAGGTTAAAGTCCAGCCTTTTGCAAATCAAAGGCCAGAATAATGCCCTGGGTGCTTTTCTACCTGAGACAAGCAGGAGGTCACGTTGGGCAAACGCCTGGTAGAGGTGCCAGGAGCTCCTCTTTGGTTCCCGGCTGGCATCCAGAGATCGTGAGGAAATGCCTGAGCACTGCAGTAATTCACCCACTGGGTGATTCCCAGGTACACCGAGTGCAAAGCGGGGAAGTAAGAGGGTGTTAGAGGCACTGGGCAGCACTCCCTGCTCTGTTAAGTGGATTTTGATGAAGATACAGAAGAATTTCCCTCCCCATGGTCCCATCTCCCAATAAAACTTTAAGCTCATCAATCCTTTCCCCGGAGGCGAGGGTTTCCCAGCCGGGAGGCTGCAGAGTGAAACGTGCAGGCAGAGCTAGCAGAGGTGTTACAGACTTGCTGGAGAGAGGACAAGGAGAGCACCGACACCTCTGCTTCCACAATGCAAGGCGAGAGAGCTTGTGGCCTTCTCCTCCAGCTACATCTCGGCACAGATCAGTGATGATGTGCAGAGCTCGCTGGAGGAGAACTGGTGAGCAGAACGGTGACCAAACATCACGCTGGGGAGGTGAGGAGGAAGCAGCTGCCCTCTGCCAGCAGTGCCAACACTACTTCTGGGCACGTGAGAACCAGAACCACACAGGACACCAGGAGCTTCCACCAACCTTCTCATTCCCACACAGCCCAACACACCGATAAACACGTTCTTCTGCTGGTTCCAAACCCCCTTCCCTCCCACTCAGGTCTCACACACAAGTCTCAGAAGTTCTGATGTAACAAGCAACAGCTTGGATATTAAATAAACACCGGGACCATCAAATGCACTGAGGCTTCTAAGCTTCTGCTACCCACTGAAATGTAAATACAGAACATAAAAAGAGACTTGGGACTCTCCAGCATCCTAGGGGTCACTTGCCTACATATTCAGCAGCTCCAAACCAACCACCCAGATACCAGTATTAAACCACTGAGACTTCTTCTGAAGCATGTGTTGCCCTACTGTATTCCAGGTCTCAAATTTAAGTGCCTTTAGGAACTGTAACCCCCTCAACCACATGGGGACAGGACGTATTCTATGGTCATATCCACGACAGCAGGCGTGGATGAGACCACCTTGAAACGATGGAGTTTATTTTTCAGCACCGTGGAATTTATTTTTCTTTTTTGGTGTGATGTCCCTCCCGCCTTTAATGTGCCTTTCTCATTAAAAAGCGAGTGAACTGGAACCTGTGGCTTGTGTGCGGTGTGTGGAGATGCATTTGAGGCAAAAGAGCAAGTTTCAGTCTTAGAGGAGACCCTTACCTTACTGAACTCCTGGCTACGAGCCCCCGAGCCCTGCCCCTCATGACGGCAAGTGCTTCCAGGTGCTGACGAAAGCCGTGGGGATGAGCGAGTAAGGCACCGTTGTGATACAGTTCCACGTGTCCGACATGGGGTCGTAGCAGTCCAGCGTTTTGCACCTCTGAGTCCCGAAGTAGCCCCCCACCACGTAGAGTTTATTCCCCGAGGCCAAGGCGTGGCAGGACATGCGCTTGGCGGTCATGTCCCCGATGCGCGTCCACTGGTCCGTCTCGCAGTCGAAGCGGTAGGCGGACGCGGCCGTGAACTCCGTGTCCCCCCCCATGATGAAAATCTGGCTGCCCAGGACGGCGGCGGCCGTGTAACGCCAGGGCTGCGGGCACTCCGCTTTGATCGTCCACCGGTTCTCGAGCGGATCGTAGCACTGCACCTTGGACACCATGTCCCGGTGGATGCTGGTGCCGCCGAAGACGAAAAGCTTCAGCCTGGCGCTCACCACCGCCGCGTTGCTCACCCCGTCTCTCAGCGGAGCCACCATCATCCACTTGTTGGCCGTGGGATCGTACTTCTCCACTTGCTTCAAGGACACCGAGGGCGACGCAGGGAAGACCCCGGCCACTGCCGTGTGCCCCCCAACCACGTAGAGGCAGTTTTCCAGTTCAGCGGAGCCGTGCCCAAAGCGAGCTATCAGCATGGGGGCGGCTTTGGACCATTCCTCGTGGACAGTGTCGTACACCCACACGTCTTTGGAGACCCCGTTCTCCGAGCCCCTGCCACCAGTGATGTACACTTTGCAGCCAATGGCGCAGGCGCTGAACTCTTTCCGCGGGCTCGGCAGGTCTGCTTTGGGGATAATTTCCTTCGCTTTTTGATCCACTTGGTAGATCTTGTCGCACATGAAGGTCTGCCCTCCCAGGATCAGCAAGGTGTGGCCGGCTTTGCGGGGCCTGGCGCAGGGACTGGTGACAACGCCGTCGTTCTGGAGGATCTTCTTCTTGCACTGAATGGCTTCGTCCAAGACAAGCTTGTTCCTTTCATCCACCATGATCAGGTCCTCACAAGCCAAGGCCTCCTTGAGGCATTCAGAAGGAAGCAAGGCCAGGCGAACGTTCCTCAGCAGCTCTGGAAGATAAGCCTTCCGCTCATCTAGATCGTATTTCACCCACTGGAGGACAGCCTTAAAGACCTTCTCCTCATCCTCAATTTCCAGCTCGTCGCTGGAGATGAGGTCCAGCAGAGTGTCCTTGGAAAGGTTGTTGAAGTCCTCGCTCTTGTGAACGGTCTCGAAGTTGACCAGGCACATCCTCCAGGAGAGCTCGTAGAGTCGGCGGCACTGATGGGCGTCCGAGAGCAGCATCATGCCCAGGCAGTTGGAAGGGTAGAGGTTCTTCTCCAGGAACTCGGCTGCTGCGTCTCGGACGTCGTGGAACTGCAGCATGTCCCCAGCCTCCAGGAGGGACTCGGCGTTTTCCTCGTTGATGATGATCCGCGAGGAATAAGCGAAGTCCAGCAGCAGCTCCAGCACCTCGGGATGGAGGCTGTCGTGGAAATTCACCGTGTCGTCCAGGCTCTCGCGCAGCCCGTTGCTGAACATGGCTTCGAAGTACCTGCTGGAGGCGGCCAGCACCGCCCGATGGCAGGGGAACGAGCGGTTCCCTGCCCACAGGGTGACGTCGGTGAACATGCAGTGCTTCCGCAGGGTGTTCAGGTGGGACAGCACGCAGTCCGGGTGGGAAGCTTTGTGGAAGAGCAAGATGTTCATGGAGCCGGTGCTCGTCCGGGATTTACGGTTCTCGTGGACGCTGACTGACATGGTGGCAGCTCGACAGCCTGCGGAGAGACGAGCAGAGAAAGGATTATTCTTTTTTTTTACACACCCATTTTTACACACATTTGCTCTCCAGCCCTGCTACACCGTCAGAGGACCTCAGACACGAAGCACCAGCGGGTACCCGGCACCTCCAGCACCCTCCTGCAACGTGACTCAGGCTGTACAAGGAAAGGCAGGGGCGTGAGGGGGGAAGTCTGCTCCTTGGTTTCAGCAACAGAGCAGCAAAGTGAAGCAATCAGAACCCAAACTCGAGGGTAAATTGTCTCAATGGCCCCTCCAGGGGATTGGCAAACCGCAGAAGAGTATTTTTCCTTCGAAAACAGCATTAGGAGAGCAGTCTATCCAGGGTAAAGGGCACCAGCCTGTTCTTGGCTCGGCACAAATCAGGTTTGGCTTCTGATTTCCATGAAGATTATTGCAGCTTTAGGAAAGGCAATTGCTACTGGTTTTATTTGTGGAATATCAAGCTACCGGCACCAGCCCAAAGTTCTGAACCACCTCTACCAAAGCCTTTCATTGCAGTTTTTGTTGATAAAACTCACGAGACATTCTCGTGACTTCCAACATTTTCTGTACATATTCACATCACAGAGAAGGATAAAAGAGACGGCTAATTTATGGTTTTTAACAGACAGGGAGAAGGAAACACAACGCTTTTATAAGCTACTATTTCATTTAAGTGCTCCATGCCTATGGAAGAAAAAGCCTTCGGACCAATCAAGTTGGTAGTGATGACAGAATTCAAGTCGCTCACTGTAAAATATTTTAGCCAGCCCAATTTTTTGCCCTATGTAACTGAAGTAGGCAGACAGATAATGCACACAGTCCTCTCGTAGGGCAGAAAGTCAGCACTGAAGTTGATAGCACAACTGTCCTGAGGTTTGAAAAATGAGTGAAAAAAAAAAAAAAAGAAAAAGCCTGAGATGTAAATGAGGAGTGTGATTTTTTCCAAGCTTGATGCACAAAGATGCGCTGAGGGGAGGGAAATGTGACTGTGAAATGCACAAAGCACCTGAGCCAAGCTGCCAGACACGGCACAGCAGCCAGAAAGCCTCGGCTCATTCAACACCGCCGAGCACACCGGAGCAGCTCGCTGGGCCCTGCCGTGACAGCAGGTAGAGCGAAGCCAGGGCAGGCACTACAGCAGATGGCATTCGTGCTGCATTCAAAGAAGCTCTCCCTGGCTAAAAAAGGCAGTTTGGGCTAAAGACAGGGACAAGTCACAGAGCTCGGTGGGGTCAGACCCTTCCTGGTAGCGTTTCAGCACGTCTGTTCAGGTGCACAGGAGGTTGGGGTCCTGCTGGCACGAGGCAGACACACAGCCACGAGCAGTAGCTGCATGCTGGGGACAAGTGGGCATCATCCTCAGGAAAAAGGGGTTGCTGAGAAACAGTACCCAGCTCAGATGATTCTCCCCTCTTACCCCAAAATGTTTTTTTTAATTCCCTTGCCTAACACATCTTCCCCAAACCATCCACGTTCTGCTTTGCAGGCTGGAGACACGAGGGCTGAAACCCCACGCCATCCATCCCTCCCCATTCACCTGATTCTTTAGGAATCAGTAATTTGGCACACGCAGAGCTGGCAGGGTGCTTTTTTGGGGGCATCTAAACCTTTCTCCTTTGCAAACCTGAAGTTTTAAAGGGTCTTTCTCCTCTGCAAGCTCACAGGCTGCCTTCCCCATCTGCAGGATCCCGTGGAGATGCCCAAAATGCCACTAGGCAGGCTCGGGGTGAGACGTGAGCCCTGGCACCCGTCGGCTGTCAGCGCAGGGACTCAGGGCAGACAGGGTGCTGAGCCCCACGGGGATGCTGGAGGCTTGCGACACCGACCCCGCCGAGACACCACCCGCCCACGGATGACCTCAAGCAGGGGCTGATGGCCAGATAAGGGCTTGAATCACGCTCTGCTCACGCCTTTCATACCCACCCCATGGTCCTCCGGAGCCTGTATTGGACAAGCGTTTGCGGGTGTCTCTCTTTCTCCCCCAGCCACTGTGAATTATTGAGGTCCCTGAGACCTCGCTCATTCCTCAGGGCTGTGTTAGAGCCCAGGGAAAAAGGCTTCTCCATGCCAACTGGGGCAGAAACAAGTGCTTATCTGAGCAGCTACAGCTCCTAATGGCAGGGCAGCAGCATTGCTGGGGATATCTATGCTGTGCTGGTGCACATCCCTCACCAAAACCCCTGCGGTTTGGAGCTGGGGCTGCTGAGCTCGTCTCATTTGTGATGGGAGGCTGTGCGCAATCGGGGCTCCAAAACAGGAAGGAAAAGGCCCCGACAGGAAGGAAAACGCCGTCACCGAGCAGCCCAGGAGCACTCCGAAGCGCATCCCGAGGAAATGGTGTCCAGCACCCACACCCAGCCCAGGGACAACGCTGATTTAAGAGGCTGTACGGATTCCTGCATCAAAGCTCTGCAACGCTGGACTGAGGAATACAAATGAAACATTTATGAGGCTGCTAAAAGCTATTGATTTAGGCTCCTACTCCTAGCACCTCAGAAACCACCCCGCCATCACTCCTGCTTCCTCTGCTCACAGCTCGGGTCACGTATTCAACGTTAACCTTTGATTTGCTTATCCGCAGAAAAATTAAGCAATTTATACAGGACGGCTACGGAAACAAACAAAAAGATTACGGGAAGGCAGCCCCATTTTTATTCTGACGCTCAGATTAGAAAAGCCACTAGACAGAATGGAAGCAGCAGGTCGTTTGGGAGAGAGAAATGTCGGTATAAAAGCTGCAGCAGAGCTGCTGTGATTATATATATATATTTAAAAAAAAACTCAAACAACAACCATCCAACCTTCAAGCACCTAGCATTTAACATCTTGCCCAGGGTAATGAAATATTTCTAACCAATGGGTAATGAATAGGGCAGAAGTTGTTGGGTTGCAGGCCGGTCCCCATTAGGACTGCTCTTCATGTCACCGTGTCCCAGTGCAAGCACCAACTGGTCCCCAGTACAGCCGCTCCAGTTGGCCTCTGCTGGAGCTGAGTGGTGGCACTGGCTGCCACTGGTCACCAACAAACCGCCACGCAAGCAGCCTCCCAGCTCAGGTGTGCGGCCATCTCACCAGCAAGGCTTGCTCCTATTTTTTCAGCAGCTTTCAAAACGAAGTTGTTTTGAGGGCAAACAATGCAAAGCACCTACTTTTTGAATCCTACCGTATCTGGGCAGAAGCAGGAAAGTGGTAGCTATTAGTCCTTCCCCCATACAAGCACACCCCAGTGCATCTTGCAGTCTACAGGGAACCTGGCACCATTCCACACCTATCAGGTGAACAGAAACTGCAGGCACGCAGTTCAGCTGGAGGGTTTTTTCCAAATCCAGTGGCACTAAAAGGATCTTCTCTGCTTTTCGTGATGCACACAAGCATACTGCAATTTGAGCAACATTTCCCTGCCGTGATGAGCAGGCTGGATCCATGACACGTGCAGAGCAGAATTTAGCCCCTCCTGCACTCCTCATTTCCCTTACCCTGCCACTGAACTAAAGAGAAAAACCAGAACTGCTCAGGACGAGGAATATCTCAAAGAATAAATATAATAAATATTATATACCAAATATTCACTGTGAAGCCTTTTAGAGGATCTTATTGCATGCACAGGCAGATGATAACCCTTCTCCCGCGGGGAGGAGGGCAGCAGGGCATCAGGTTTTTGACAGCTATCCAATGCTGTCTGCTGGCTATAATATTCCCCTGGCTGTATGAAGCTTTTGTACGGCAGATACAGGAAAGCCAGGATTTTTTCCAGCAGAGCAAGATAAGGGCGCTTTGGAAATCCTTCCCACACGGGGTAGACAGCAACCCAGAAGGAGGGTAGGAGCTGGATCAGGGAGAAAAGACCCTTCTGACCTCAGCTCAGGAAGAAAATGCTGGAGAAAATATCCCCAGCAGCCTCTGGACAGGACAAAGCTGGCAAAGAAAACACGGTGGGAAAACAAAACCTCAGAGCTGGCCAAAGTCCCTGCTCAAGCAATGGGCACAGTTCTGCCCGAGCACTTCTTGCCTCCTGCAAACCTCTGCAGCAGCAGGCGGCCGTCCCTGAGGCTGGTGGGTCACCGTGTCGAGGAGCTGGTGCTGGTAACTGAGGAGATCCTTGGGAAACACTCTTATCTCTTGAAAAATCCAAGCAGCACTTAGAAATTGGATACTTCCAAGCTGTCTCAGCTCCTGGTTTCCAACCACAGAAGATCTGCATACAAGAAGAGAGCCCAGGAGCACTACTGATATACGACCTATATTTAGCCAGGCTTGGGGTTCCACCCTCCATCCTAAACCAGCAGAGTGCCACAAATCTCCGCTTCATTTCCCTATCAGCAGGGGAACCCCAGCTGCTTTGGCCAAGCTGTCTGCACCTTGTGAGCTGACTCGGTTCTCCATCTGGGCTGGACCAGCAGCTGTGCAGGGGCTGCATCTCTTCCCAAGTCACCCAGCTGAGATGCTGCTTCCCTTTAAACAGACAATATTTGAGAAAGAATAAGTCCCCAGAGGGACTTCGGGGATTCAAGAATCATTTCTGCTTAGAAGGGGAGAACTACAGTCTCAGGACCGTAAAGGTTGGCTAAACACCAACAAAGAGCCCAAATCCCATGAACCGAGGCTGGCTTTTTGTTTGCCGAGCAGACTTTCAGAGAAGCAGCAGGCAGAACACATTTCCTTTTTGCCTTGCTCAACCATGAACTATTTAAAGCAGTAAATAAGTAAATAAATAAGCAGTAGAGTTCCCAGCTGGCTCCCTTCAGGAGACTTGGAAGAAACTCCCTGGGCAGCGGCAGAGGCTGGAGAGCTGCCTCCTTGCTACGAGGCTCCGTTTCTTCAGAGTGCTGGGATTTAGCACGAGCTGGTGTGCACGCTGTGCTGGGGACTTGCAGTAGGATTTAAATGCTACCCGTGCAAATTTGAGATCAGAGCTTTCATCATTTCCTTTTTGATTTACTCAAGCTCATTTTGGCTGCTTTCATTTTTCCGGCCACACGGCTGCCAGCAGATACTCTGAATTCAGAGCAACCAGGACAGGAGCCATCACCCCTCCATGGGCACCAGGCTGGGACACGCCACAAACACACCATCACACAACAGGACTTTCAATATCCTTGTGATCTGAGCCTTACTCTTTCACCCATCCAGGTGACTTCACAGATCTGGAGATTGTGCAGGAGTAGAGAGGAAGTTTGGCTGCCTGCACATACAATAAATCAATATGACACCGGCTTGCACTCTCCTTAATGAGCCATGGGTGTTGTGGCTGATTTTGCAGGGTGGCAGCCTTAAGATTCATTTTTTCCCCTCCGATTTCACAATGTCAGCCCTCTGGGGTGAAATGCCATCTCAAATTCAGACAAAGTTCCACTTCTCTCTATAAGCAGGGAGATAAATTCTTGACTTACTAGTAAGTTGCTCATTCTCTTGTTCTGAATATTGGTGCATTTCCAATGCCTTCATGAACTGCAACGCCTGCTGCTCAGCTCCAGCTCAGGACAAAATTACTGCTGCAGGAGAGCTGATTCCCCTTTTTTACTCTAGGAGTTGCAACCTAGAAATGTAAGAAGCCGCCTGCGGTTTCATCTTGGTGGGGGAGAGCTCCTTGCAAAGCTGCTTAGGACAAAGAGCGGTGTGGCAATGCACTGCCGAACACACCCCCCAGTCCAGCCGTGTTTCAGAAGCACGGAAAGCAATCGCTGGGTGGAGGCTCTGTCAAAATGTTTGAGGAGAAGGAGACTCCAACACATGCAGGCTTTCATCACGTACTCAGGGACACAGCTTGAGTTTCAAAAGCAGAAAAAAAAAAAAAAAAAACAAACACAGAAGAAATGAAAAGATAAGCGGGGAACGGAGGTAGGAAATGAGAAAGGGGAAGGAACAAATCTGAAGAGCTTTTCCAGATGCGTTTCATGTCCCTGCAAAACACGGTGGCCTATCAGGTATAGAGCTCGGAGCTGCTAGAAATGCTCGATGCTAATAATGCCCCTCTGCAAAGAGGGCTTGAGATGAAAGGAATAAAAATAGCAGCTGGCATTTAGCGTAATGCTGTGCTCGGGGAGCGCGGCGCCTGGGCTGCAGCCAGGTGGGCAGCCAAGGAGCTTCCCCGCATCTCCTCCGGGAAGCCTCCTCTGCTCTGTCCTCACCTCGGCGGTGCTTGCGTGCAGGCTCTGCTCTCTAATAAAGGAGGCTTCGTCTCCAGCAACGCCTGCGAATTTCGTGGTTTGCCCGTGTCAGTCAAATTGGTTCTCCTCTGCAGGATGACTAACGCAGCAAAGATGCGACCGTGATTTCTCACCCTGGAATTCAGGCAACGTAACCCTGCTGTGAATCAGGGGCAGCAAAGCTGGATTTGGCCTCCCTGACAAACTCTCGTTGTTTCATCATATCCGCAAAGGAAAGATAGTTATCCACGTCCCAGCCCCCAAAAGCAGGATTTCAGATCCTGCCCCAGCCTTGGAGAATGGGAGGCCTCTTTATCATTTCTTCTCATTTTCTCACTTTCTAGTCTGGCCCGCGCATCCTAGACAGAAAACAGAGAGACCATGTGAAAGGCTCCTTCTGTTGGCTCAGGCAGAAACTGGGAGGTTTTCCAAGGCCAATTCTGTAGGCTCCAGGAGATCAGATTGTCTGGAGAAGGTCCGGGCACGTATCTGAACGTCAGCATGCTTACTAAAGCAAATCCGAACTCAGAAACTCGGTCTGTCCATCGCCGTTTCGTATCCCGTTCCCCACTCACCATCTCTCCCTTTAAACTTATGCTCCACTCTGAGCCCAAAGTCACCACAAGAATCTACTGAATGCCACTTCCCATAGAAATCAAAGCCAGTACTTGCAAGCTGGACCAATTAGTGAGGTTCTTGTTCTATCCTGCAAAAGCACCGGTGAAAGGGGCAGCAATGCCCAAAACCTACAAGAGACAAACTATCAAGAGCCCAGGGAGATCAAATTCCAATCAAAATAAAAATACGTGTAGGAAACTTGCTTTATGCGCAACAGATGCAGTTTTATTTGCAAACCAGGTATTGGACTTGCTACTCCACAACTGAGTTACTCCATAAATCTTCTTAAGCTACCTGTGAGGCAATCAAATAAAGTTCATGTTCACCACTAAGCTCACTGGCTTTGCAGTCCCTGGGAACACCACACCCTCCTACAACCACTATCCAAATCGGGATAAATAATGCTTTTAGCCACAGTTCAGGCTCCAGACAATAGCTTTTCATTGCTACGCCTTAACCCCAGTGGATCCTTTCAGAGCCCGTGATTCATTTCAGAGGCTGCTGTGGGGTTTTGTCCTCCCCGCCTGCCCTCCAGCTCTGCTGGTGAATGAATTCCCTTCTGCTAGATCAATCACAGTCGTTTCGCAAAATGAATGCAGGGCTGCAGAGGAGGCAAGTTTTCAGTCCCGTCTCCCATATTATGCCCCAAAAAGGCTCCAAAATGGAGACAATCAACTTGATTGCAGCATCTACCCCAGCCCCATGTGAGCAGGAGAAAGCCCCTTTTCAAGCAAGGCAGCTTGCCCATGCGCTGCACAGGGAAAAGGCCTTCAGTACTTCAGACACAGGCAAGCAGAACCACATGCCACTTCCCAGGGAGAGTTTATAGGATGAGATGTGGTGCGTGCCAAATTAATGCCAGAACAACCACTGGAGCTGCTGACTGCAGGGAGCACGTCCCCAGCAGCCTCCCACCCTCTCTGCAGGCTGTGCCCAGCTCCCAGCGCCGAGCCTGGCAATGCTGCTGGCTCAGCCAGCCAGAGGAACCGGAGGCCACGCCACCTACCCTCACACCAAGCAGGTCTGTCTCCCCGCTGCCAGGGCAGGATCTGGGTTCTGTGCCCAGCCAGGTAACCTGCTGTTTGTTTCGTCTTCCCTGCTCCTCCGCCAGGCAGATCTCGGTGCAGCAGCCAGGTTCAGGGTGCAGGAGTTCACCTGCAGCTCTGGCTGGAGCTCAATACGCCACGCGATGCCACGGAGATGGGAGACCCTCACGTAACTGATCAGCTGCTGATGCTGGTGGGCACAAAGCCGGCTTGCAAACCACTGACAGATACTCAAGGGTGTGAGGCTGCAAGACAGGACATTGCTCATCGCCCTCTGGCTCTGGACAGAAGGAACAAAGGTGACACCCATCTCTGATGTTTTAATTTCAGTACGAACAGCATCCAACCCCATACTCAGCTTCCACATCCCGGAGCTGAATGGGAGCGCTGCAGCCAGCCAGGCTGTCCCAGGCATCTGTGCGTGCATCACAGGCAAACCAGAAGGACTGGCAGCCTGCTACAGTAATAAACTTGCCTCACCACAATCTGGCAGGCTGTCATTTAAAACTGGTAGTCTCTGCAAAGTCTGATGGCCAGCAAGCAGGCAGCAGCTACAGGACAAGCAGCATTCCCAGGCTCGAGTGACAGGGGGAAGACTGAGCAGCCCCCTCTGGCTGAAGTGATGCTAATGGTCACTGCGGGGATATGAAGTCGATAAAGAAAGGCTGACGTGATGGTGGCTAAAGGTCAGCTCAGGCACTCGGGGCGACTCGTTAAAGCTCAATGCATCCTGGCTGCGCTCCTGCAGCCAGCGTTTTATGCAACCCCAGCTTCATTTCCTGCAGTCGATAGAAGACTGGAGCACGGCTACTCCTCGCTTCACCTGCTGACACTACTGCTCCCCACACACTCCTTCCACAGGCCCCCAGTGCCCACTGCAGATGTCCCAGGACAGCTCTGCAGTCCCTGCTCCACCACCTTGTGCCCACCTCCCTGCTCAACCACCCTGTGCCCAACACCCTGTGCTCATTTCCCCACTCCACAACCCCGTGCCCACCTCCCCAGAGCTGCCCCACACACTCTGTCCTCACCCCATCACTCCCCAAATACATTGCTAGCCTCTGCCACCTTCACAGCTGGCCCCATCCTGCCCTCCCTACTTCACTCGCCTACCTCCTAACACTGCGTAAAGCCTGGCTGCGAAGGAGGAGGACCTGAGCTCCTGCAGACTGTGGTTACCACTGTAGGACAAAACAGGTACCGTAACTCACCCGTTAATACATCCAGACTGACAGCCACACGCTCCCTTCCTGCCCCTGCCCCTACGAGGCCATGCCCAGCACTGCTCCAGCCCTGGAGGGACCACCTCGTGCACCACCTCATCTTCATTTTAACACATTTGGAGGTGTCAGACAGCATCGCCCTGTTCCCAAGCTGCCTGCCCTCACAAATTTCATCTGCCTCCCTCCTGCCGTCCAAAGGTTCCCAGCTGGCCTCATCGCCTCTCCCAAACCACATCAGGAGCCCGGTCACACCGCCTGCATTACCCACGCCTGCCCCAAACGCAGCGTGGGGACCTACCATGGGACACATTTCATGATGAGGCAGGAGGACCTGGCACCGCAATTGCCACAGACCGGAGAAAAAGGACAAAAAAAGGGGCAGGAAGTTTGGGTTCCCCAACGCTGAGGTTGTTTACAGCCTCCTGTCTACCTCGAGGCGCTCCCGATTTGCTTCTGCAGCAAATTCCCCTCCGGTTTTAGTCCCGGGAGCCCTGCGCCCACACCTTCCCTTCGCAAACCTTCACCTCTGCCTCTTCCCCAGGCGCGTCCTTATCACGGAGATAAGGCCCAGCAGGTGGACGAGGACACAGAAGAGACAAAAAGATGATTTGGGGTCAGATTTGATAGGAAACAGCAAGGAGGGCACGGCAATCGGCGAGGCCCTAGAAAAGGTCCCACATCCCTAAAGAGGGGCACGAAGAGGTGGGGAGGGGAAATAAGCGGTGCCTGAGCCCTCGGAGATGTGGGACACCGGTATGGGACCTGAGCAGGGATGGGGAGCACAGTGGGGTTACGGGCAGGGGCTGGCCAGCAGCAGGCACCAACCACACACACACAGCGGGTGGGAGAAAAACGAATGAAAAATTGTTGTAAGGCAGCGGAGGGATGAAAGTTGCAGTGTAGAAAGTTACAGCGATGCTCGCTGTGCTGGGACTCGGGGTGAGTGTTTATAGGGTATTTGTAGGGTGACCATCTGTAGGGTGACCGCGGTCCGGGCTGTTGGTGGGGACGGTTTGGGGCAGGGAGGCTGCGGGCAGAACGCCTCCAGGAGCCCCCAGCGCTGCCCTAACGCCCCCAACGCAGCGGGGATGGGATGGAGCGGGGCACAGCACCGCGGAACCCGCCCCAAACCCGCCCCAAACCCCTTTTTGGGGTGCCGGGGAGCTGCGGGGCAGCGCGGGGTGGGGGCACTGCAGCCCCGCGGAGCCCCACGGCGATGCCCGCAGGGAAAGCGGCGCCCCGCGGCTCCCCACTCGAGACCCTGATGCCAGTTTGAGGCTTTTGGGTCTATTTGGGGTCTTTTTGGGGTCTTTTTGCTTCCCCCCATCCCCTACCCGCACGCCTCCGAGCCCACGCGCGCTCCCGCGGCTCAGCTCACCGCCTCTCCCGGCGTCCCGCAGCCCTAGGGTGAGCGGACAGCCCGGGGCCAGGCCGACACCCCGGGGCCGCTCCCGGCCCACGCGTGGCCGCGCTGCCCCGCAGCCTTCCTCCTCCTCCTCCTCCTCCTCCTCCTCCTCCTCCTCCCGCCCCCGCCCGCGCGCCCCCGCGCCCCCGCGGAACCGTGCGGCCCGGGGGCGGGGCCGCCGCCGCGCCCGCAGCCAATCAGGCGGCGTCCTTCCCGTGACGTCATCGGAGGGCGGGGCCTCGTGAGCGGTGGGGTGGGGAAGGGGAGGGTGGAAGGGCGGGGGCGCGGCCAATGAGGGGAGAGCATGGCGGGGAGGGGCGGGGGGAGGGAGGGAGGCTGCAGGGTGGGTCCTAAAGCCCGCCCGCTCTGGGGGGCGCTGCGGGGGTGCGTGGGGATGAGGGGCGGCAGCGCTGCTGAGCTGGCCTCGGTCCCCGGAATCCTGGAGGCGCTGGGGTTGGAGGAAGCCGCCGAGGGCACCTGGTGCAGCCGTGCCCACCACCAGTGTCACCACAAAGCCGTGTCCTCAAGCACCATGTCCAGCCTCTCCTTCAACACCCCCAGGGATGGTGATGCCACCACCTCCCTGGGCAGCCCGTCCAAGTGCCTGGCTGCTCTTTCTGACAGAAATGTCTCCTCGTTTCCAGCCTGAACCTCCCCTGGCACAACCTGAGGCCATTCCCTCAGCCCTGTCATGAGTTACCTGTGAGGAGAGGCCAGCCCCAGCTCCCCACAGCTTCCTTTCAGGTGGTTGCACAGAGCAATGAGGTCTCCCCTGAGCCTCCTCCAGACCAAACACCCCCAGCTCCCTTAGTGGCTCCCCACAGGACTTGTGCTCTAGGCCCTTCACCAGCTTTTGGACATGCTCCAGGGCCTCCATGTCCTTCTGGTAGTGCGGGGCCCAAAGCTGAACGCAGCACTCGAGGTGCGGCCTCACCAGAGTCAAGTACAACGCTCACGTCCCTGACCCTGCTGCCCACACTACTGCTGATACAGGGCAGGGTGTCTGCTCACCCCACAGCCCACCCCTGGGTGCTGACCCCACTGAGTGCCCACGGATGGGCTACTGAAGGCCTGGCCCATGGCACAGCCTCCCCTCGCCATCAGAGGCCTCCTCCAGCCTCCCACTGGCACCTCTTGGCCCAGCCTCGCAGCCACGGCCCACACGAAGCTTTGCCCACAAGGCTGGTGTTATGGCCACAGGGCAGGTGGCTGCTGTGAGGATTTACTGGAGCAAAAGCCCCCCAAAATTCAAAACTTATCGGGAAATAAATCCAAAAACAGTGAAATAAAGGCAAAAAACAGTCCCTTCTTCCCAGGTTGAAAGAGAACACCATCTACAGCTGGCACTGGCTGTGTATAGTAAATAACAAAGTACACCAAAGATGTGGAACCGTATCAAATTCCTGGGTTTTGGGAGCTGTGTTGTTCCAGGTCATCACAGTTTAACTCTTAGAGTGTCGCTGCTGGCTTCCCAGCTACAAGCACAGCTACTCTCCAAGGGCCTACAAATTGTCCTGGGGCTTGTTAATGACTTTAATGAGCTGCTCAGGAAGACAACAGGGATTTGTGCAATAGGCGGGTGTGGTGGCATCCAAACGCATCTGTTAGACAACAACAACGTGAAAGAAAACTGATTTTCCTCTTTGCTGCTGAGTTCCACCCAGCTGCTCCATGAGTATGAAAGCACTGTGGAGCAACGTGAGGTCATGTTTCTTAATTCTGAAAGACTTTCAGGGTGCTCCTACAAAAGCAAAATCTTGTCCCAGCAAGCTGTGTGGGTGAACCCAGCCTGCCTTCTAAACTGACAGTCACAGGGACCTGCAAAGCTCTCTGCAAAGCTGTGGGTGAAAAGATGCTGCTAAGGTATAATGCTAACACTGATCTCCAGGTATAATGGCTAACACTGATCTCCCACCCACCAGCTTTCTGGCTGTGCAACAACCTTGGTCTCAGTGCAACTGCTCCTGACTCAGGCCGCTCTAATTCCAAATACAGCAGTGTGGCTAAATTCCACTCACTTGCACATCATGGACAAGTCATGTGTCTGACGGGTGATCAGAAAGGTGGCTGGCAGATGCTGCAGTGATGGGCACACCAGACCCAAGGCCTGGCAAGTCTGAGAAGAAGAAGTTGAGCCAGCCATCTGAGAAGGCGGGGGGAGCATAATGGCAATGCTTAGTAGTGAAGAAAGAAGCCTTGGCAGATATTTTAAAATGTTTTTAAACCTCTTGTTAAAGAGAATTTAAGAGCTAAGCGTGTATAGGGAAAAGAAGCTTAATTTAGAATGACTGTTAATACCAGCTTCTTACATACGATACTGGCCTCAAGCATCCCTGAGGTTATTTAAGGGACTAGTGCTGTGGTTACGATTTCAGCGTATTGGGGGAATTCTCTTGCACTATTAAACAAATCATGCCCTACATTGGCCTTTGGTTTGATGTACATAATGTGTAGGCAGTGTTAGCCAGCTGGGGGACAGGGTTCTACAACTTGTTGGCATTTTGAAAATAAATTGGAAAACTGTTGACTGAGATTCCCTCCCTTGTCATGACCTGTCAAAGGGAATAGGGGTTAAATACTTTAAAATTCGGAAAGAAAAAAAAAAAAAAGAATCTGAACTTTAAATAAGTAGTGTTTACCCTGTGGCTGCATTTGTTTAGCAGAACATTAATTAGGGATGGAACATTTAAACATTTGCAAAGTTAAACGTTTAATCTGACTTGTTATAGAAAACAGCCCTAATTTCCTGGTTCCCATTAAATTCTCACTTTACTGAAGGTAGACAGTCCAAAGGTTTACTCTACTCTGCATTCACTAGCTGCTTCTATCCATTTATATCATTGATCTAGTTCCTGAGGGAGCTGACTAAGTAGGTGATGTCTTTTGAAGAAGGAGGAAGGACAAAATCTGGCCTGCAAACCATGTTAACTTCTTTAGACCGTTTGCTGTTTTTCACCAAACATTTCTATCCTACAATATCCAACTGTTCAAGAGGTTAAATAATAAAATGTATACCTAGGTCATTGGTTGTAGTCCACCACAGGCCATGCCACAGCCAGCTAATGGCTGCTCAGTGGTCTGTGTGAAATTAGGTTAGTGGGTTTCAAGCCAGACACTAGTTGATGGATGCCCCAAAATCACTTATCCAGTTGGTTTACTTGTTGGCAATCACAGCAGGTTGGCCAAGGACTGAAGAGGCTGTGCAAATTCAGCAGTTGCCCAAGGCTGAGGACAGACAAGATTGCTTGTGAATACCCTGTTAGGAACACCAAAAGTCTTCAGAGAAGGTCACAGCACAATGCTACAACTGCCAGTGCCTGGGGACGTGGTATCACCTCTAATGCAGCTATCCAGGGAGGTGGTGGTATTAAAGGTAGGAAAATACCACCAAAGAGACCCCAGGAGAGGCAGCTTTGAGGTCAAGGAGATGAGGCAAGGTGGCAATGGGAGTCTTGATCAAGGCTTTCAAACTTTGGCTGGTCCTGCACGGGAGAGCAGGCTGCAGAGTTGCCAGTCAGACTGAACCAGCTTAGCTTTCCCTGCACTAACAATAAAAATCCAATCTCTCTCCCTCTCGGCCTTTTCCTCCCAATGCCAAATTTAAACAACCTTACTTTTTTGGCAGCAGGAAACTTCACAATTAAATATAGAAGCAGAGCAGACTTTCAGATGGAAATTACAGCAAGGGAACAACAGATGGCATTGTTTGCTGGGCTCGAAAAGCTGCATCTGCTCCTAGAAGAAATGCTAATCGGAGCTTAATTAGGCATTCAGAAGGAACTGTTCACCATCCCCAGGACAACGGCCATGTGTACATGATCCTGAAAAACACAAGGAAGTAGATACAAAGTCATCAAAAATCCTCCCTGGACCAAGCCCAAATGAAGTGCATAATGTGATAGGGTAACCCAGAGAATTTCCTCATGCTGAAATCTATCCAAACCACTCAAAATAAAAACGTAACTGGCAAAGACTTATTTCATTTCATTTGCAAGTGGTCAGTGATTTAGTTTTGGGTTTCAAAGCAAACAATTCTAGCATTACATTGGAATCAGATCCTACCCTAAGTGCTCGCTGACTCTCTGAGGTGTGGCAAGATTAAAGGGTAGCCGAAATCTTTACAGCGAGTACCGCAAGTGGGGATAATAGAGTTAGAAAGATCAATAATACGTGCCTTGCCTAGAATAACTGTTCCCTCCGTAGTCACACAAAGGAAGACAAGAGGAGGAAGGTGGAAATTGTTCCCTGCTTCATCCCAATTAGCTGTTCAACCACAAAGTGCGTCCCGTGGTGTGGAGTGCATGAGGGTAGTTTAAAGCAGAGCACAGAATCTGTTCCTCCCTCTGCCCCCAGGCCTGCAGGCTTACCCCAGGGATGCAGGAAGGCTCCGTGTCTCCTTATTTCAGTGTCTGCTGCTGGCAGTCACCAGGCGCCAGGTCAGGTCCCTCAAATTAATGCATCCCCAGATCAATGCTCAGACATACAGGGGGTAAGGAGCGTTTGGCTTCTTGGGCTCTCTCCCGCTCCCTGCTGCTGGTTGAGGCACCAAATTGCCACCTTTATGTGGAGCCGACAGAGCTGTTTGCAAAACAAGGCCACGGAGCTTTTAACCAAGAGCCCCAGCTGCCAAATTGGCCTGCACCGCAGGGATCCCCATTGTGCTGAGGCTTTGCGTTCAGCCCCCTCTTGTTTTAACAGCCTCTTTCTCTCCTAGCTGGGGTCCCTGCTGCCAGTGTTGGCAGCATATGTCAGCGTTGTCCCTGCACCTTAGGGCTCTGTGCACCTCTGGGCACTGCTCCACTCCACATAGGGACCCCCTTTGCTGACTGCACGCCCTACTTCCAATAGCACTGGACATATGCCCAAGCACGGCCGCTTGGATAAATCAACACCCAGGCCTCTTACACCAAAAAGATGTTAGAAACAGCGATCGTTGCTGATTTCAAACAATACTTTCCAGACGTTGCCAGAAAATCACTGGAGATCAAAGGCATTTTTGGAACAAGTGGCTTAGGGCTGCAGAGAGCAAAGAGTTTTCTTGGCACCGAGGCAACACGTTCATTGCCCTTGCACTGGTAGGACTGGAAGACCTGCTTGAAGGAGACATGTCCTCATGCCATGAGGTTGTGCCAACTGAGGACAGCCTGCCAGTGGAAGCCTTGGACTTAGCTCGCTCGTGAGCATTGAAGCTCAAGGGCATACCAAATGGCAAAGACCACGAGGTCTCAGCTTTCCAAGGACAGCTGGAGAGCCGGTCCCAGCTCATCCCCATGTATCAGCACATGGGGCTTGGAGCAGGGCTGCTGCTGACCCAGTGTGAAGCTTTCCAGCACTCACAGCCTGAGAGCAGACACAGGCTTTGGCTGGCAGCCTGCAGATTCAACGTCTGCCTTTAGACCCAGACTTCCTTCTGAGTGGTTCCAGAGGGGGGAAAAATCAAAAAGCATTCCCAAGAACCTAATTTCTTCATCGATGGCCAGTTTTCTGCCTTCTCTTCAGTGTGAGAGCGTCAGAGAAGTGTGAAGGGAGGAGCACAGTGGGCCACCTTGGCTGCCCTCTTTGGCTGGGGGGAACCAAAGGCAGCTGGGGGACCCCAGCAGAAGCAGCGAGTGGCTCCGGCTGGGCAAGCGTCCCGACAGCATCATGCTAGCAGGAGAGGCAGGACAAGCTGCCTGGCTGTGAATCACCCCAGAGCTTATCCACTGCTCCTATTATGTCCTAGGATTTGAAGGCCTTGTCCTTGCTCTGTCCTTCTCTGTCAGCCCCAACCCTCTCTTCTATGCAGGGGCAAGTGGAGGAAATGTAGAGGTGATCCCCTGAGTTCCTCAGCATCCTCCTTCCCCATGTGTGAGTTGTTGCCTTGGAAGTGGGGTCATTTCTTCCCCAGGTTGAGCAGGGCAAGTGCAATGACTGCCATCTGGCCTTGGCTGGGA
The DNA here is from genome assembly GCF_009819795.1 of Aythya fuligula. Taxonomy (NCBI): domain Eukaryota; kingdom Metazoa; phylum Chordata; class Aves; order Anseriformes; family Anatidae; genus Aythya; species Aythya fuligula. The sequence goes on along the minus strand of NC_045569.1, from coordinate 14,793,207 downwards.
ACTCGGTACAAAAGCTGGCCAAGGCTCAGCACCTGGGGCTTCTGGAACTGGCTTGCTTTCTCTTGGGGAAGAATTAAAACAGGACACATTAAAAAAAAAAAATTAAATTAAATTAAAAAGTGGGGGTCGGGGGAATGAGACAATTCACTTTTGCTGTAGAGTCCTCTAGTGGTGAACATTTCACAAACCACCCAAGCATGCTCCCAGGTGAACTCAGCCTCCATTTCTATTTTTGCAAAATGAAACCACAGTAAAAATATATTTACATTAAAATGCATATTTTAAAAAACAACAACAACATCCAAACTCAATTAAACTGTTTCAACCACTTGTGAACAGTGTCAAAGGCAACGATCCAAAATCAAACCAACCATCCTCCCACTGTCCCCCAGTTACTCCCTTCCCGGTAGCATTTCCCATCCAAGTCCAGACGACGTTTTTTTTTTTTTTTTTTTTTTTTTTTTTTTTTTTTTTTCCAGATGTGTGGGCTGAAACCCTGCATGCATTGGAAAACTCAGGGTGTTGCCCACTCAGTTTCTGTTGTTGCTGCTGCTCAGAGAAAGGACTGAAGAGAAAGAGCCCTCAGAAGTGAGACGTCGCCACACCTGTGCCATACATTTGCTCTTTTGACACACGCAGGCAGATCTGCGTAGGCCAGCTCAGTCTCTTGCAAAGCCTCTCAGTGCCTTATGCAAAATCCATACCCAGCTCTGACCAAAATGGTGTTTGCAGCGATTTGAGTGTGTGACAGAGGAAAAATTATTTATTGCCTGCTGTGAGTTCCCTGTGCTAAAGAGAAAAGCAGTGCTCTTGACAGGATGCTCCCCTTCCTAATGAGACAATCGTGTCCCTGCCCCACTCCCTCCCTTCAGGCCTCGGTCTTCTCAGCTGTGGTTCCATTTCTGCTTCAGAACCAAGGAACAAATCTTGCAAAGGTTTAAGGCCTCATTACAAAATATGCTCTCAGATGCTGCAACCAAATAATTGAGCTCTGTTTCTTTCATAAGAGGCTTTTTACTCCTCCCCTCTGAGTAATCAGCCACGAATAGCGCCCTTTGAATTTCAGCTTCTGCATTGGAATAGCTGTATTAGCACCTGCTGAAGTCAACCTGCTAGTCACTGCAAGGCAGTGTAAAAAAGCACCAAAAAATGAAGGAAAAAAAATAAAAGGATCATAAAATTCTTAGCAGCCTTGTGGCTGTTCCCACTTAAAATGCTGCTCATGTTAACAAGCAATCCAGAAGGAGCAAAGCTTTAAATACTTAAAAAAAAAATTATTTATCCTTATTTATCCTGTGTAATATTTGTCCTGTGCTTGAACCAGAACATAAAAATAACACACATTTGTAGAGTCACGTAATAATTTGGGCTGGAGCAGACCACAGGTGGTCATTGGGTCCAGCACCTTGCTCAGCACAGCCCCAGCTGGACCTGGGTGCTCAGCTGAGGACTTGTCTGAAGCTCTGAATAACCTCCAGGTGGAAATTCCTCCACCTTCCTATGCATTACACTATTATATATTCAAATAATTCATATGATATTTCATTTTTTTACGTAGTCAGACTGCTTTCTGGTTCCTAAGCTCTTCTATCTGAAAGCTGCAATATTTGGTAGTTATTTGAAAGTACAGGGCTGTTCCCACTGATTTCCTTTAATTATTTTCCTCCAGGCCTGGTGTCCCACCCATCAGCACAGACACATCCTTGAATATTTCTGCTGAGGAGTAAAGCTTTCAGCTTATCTCTGCCAAACCCTCCGCAGGGTCCAGGTGCTCGCTGGTGTCACTGTTAATTAGACTGATTTGGGGAGTGCTTACTGTAAACTTAATGTGAGCTGCCAGCCACATATCAGTCCTGCCCGCCTGCATTAATTTAGATATCTGCTCATGTCCAAATCAATAATGATATGTATGAGTAAATAATAATGGTTTCATAAAGCTGAAGTAAAAGAGATTGAGAGTGTTGTTTCAGCTAAAGAAATGAGCCCCTGGGGTCTCTGTTATTTTTGCTGTGTCCCGTAGGAGGATTTCAAAGTGCTTTCAAAGTAGCTTTTCACAAGGGGATTAGCAAACAGACCATTGCCAGGGCCCTGGGAGAGCTGATATTGTTGCGTTTGAGTGGGAAAGTTCCCCCCCTTTTTTTTTTTTTTTTTTTTTTTTTCCCTCCTTCCACTGTCTTCTCCTCACCAGGGAGAATTGTGAAGAAAATGAAGTACAGTATTCACATCTGCCTTCTGCTTTATGCTGAATTTCAGTGACAACCAGAAATTCTGTTTTCAGCTACTGACTCTAAATTCCATTATTTAATTTTTTCTGTAGCTTAAATTTCTCCTTTTTTTTTTTTTTTTATTATTTGTTCTAAATAGAAGCTTTCTAACAAAAATTGTTATACGAATTTTATTTTAATTTTTTTCACTGCAAACCCATTTTCTATATAAAAAAAAAAAAGTTCACTGTAAAATTCTCACTAGATGAATTGCTTCCTTTTTACTGATACAAGGATTAAGTTTCAGGAAAGGAAACTGCTCAGATACCAGGTAACTGACATGCCAGAACAAGTAGATTAAACGAGAACCTCTGGGATAACATTTTTTTTTCAGATAAAGAACTTAATTTTTAAGAACAGGATGAAATGCAGCCACTGACACCCCAGAGCACATCCATTTCACAACCCTGGGAGAAGGAGATGGAAACCTGGTTCTCCAAATTTGAGGTGAATTGTAATGGATATTTCCTGCAGCCTCCAGCTCATCATCTTTCCAAAAGAGACAAGAAAACCTGTAGGATGCGAATGAAAACTATGTTCATAGGGGAGACGCCTGTTCTCTGTATTTTACTGGGTTTTCAGAGGCACCAGCTGAGGCAGCCTTTAGAGCAGGGTCTGAGCATCACCTTCTTTCAGCAGTATCAGGTAGGGTAGCTGCCTGTACCTCCTTCCTTCTAGGAATGGATTTCCAGAGTTTGTCACTTCATTTTGGGTTTTGCTGTCTCCCTCCTACTTTCTCCATACTCTGTTTTTCCAAGGGAAAATTAAAGAGGAAAAGAATCGTGGTAGAACTGTTCCTTCTCCCTCTCCCCGGGTACTCCAGTCCCTGGGAAAGCCATAGTTATCGTGGCGAGGGTCTCTCATCTCCATCTTCATGAAAGAAGTCATTCATCCCTGAAATGCCCAGAGGAGGGTCCCCTAGGAGAGAAGGGACACCTGAAAGTCATACAGCTTTCCACTTGGCTTGCTAGCCATTGCCAGCACCAGTCCTTGCCTCCTGTTTAATTTTGACAGCATCTGCCTTGCCTGGGCCACCAAATTAAGGACCAGATCCATTGCCTTTGCAAGCTCAAGGAATCATGCTGCCACCTGCAGAAGTTTTCATTGAACAAAAAAAAAAGGGAAAGTCTAGATTATTAAAATAGAGGAGAAGAGGAGACCTTGTGGAGTTTAGTCTACCTGGATGGTACCCTATGATCAGAGTGGTTTACCCCCAAACTCCGTGTGATGCCTGGGGCTATGTGGGATGTTATGTACTACAAGGGGCCCTTATTGTAGCTGGCTTCTCAGATGCTTTCATAGTAAATTAGACAAACCAAAGACATCAGAAGAGAGGTCTGGGAGCTCAGAGGGAGCACTGTACCTTCTCGTCTTTGCCAGCAAATCTTCTCACCTGTTCTTAATGCCATGGAAGCACTGAGCAGGGGAAGTGCTCTGCTACAAAAAGCAGAAATACAGAGGCTATGTTATCTTTAGAAACCACAGCATCAGACACCCGATCCATTTGCAGCTCGGAATTATCAGCGGAAAAGTTTCCACCCATCTGCAATTCATATAAATGATAAGAACTGTTTGTTTCTAATGCCTCGTTGTAATTGCAGCCTGTGTGCATCCTCAAATGGCTCCCAAAGGGGAGCGCAGCCAGGCAGGGAGGGGAAAGAGGGGCTTGCGTGGGCGTGTGGGGTGTTAATCAGAAATATGTGGGGCCTCATCCCCCAGGTGTGAAGGAAGGCAGATAGCAAGCCCATATCCTTGTCCCTGGACGGCTGCGCATTCAGAGGATGCTGCAGTGTGCACGGGGCTGCTGCATCCCACACGCGTGATCCCAGGAGCCAGCGCTGAGCTGATGATCAGAGGGCTGGAAGCTCGGGCTTCTCTGGACTCTGCTCCGTATTAATTACTCACTATGTACATCTCGTGTAATTAAAAGCCAGAGCATCTCTTAGCATCTCTTCCCATCCTCAGTGCAGAGGCACAGTGCTGCTGTTGTAAACACACTTGAGATCGGAGCAAGGCCTTTTGCTGCCTGATCTCTTTGCTTTTATTTTGTGTTAAATGCTAGCAGCAAATACTACCTACACTGGGCAGGGGCAGGGGGCTTACATTAATTAAAAGTTGTTATGGAAACAGCACATCAAACATAGGATGGTGTTTCCAGGGGAAATGGAAGGAAAGAGCTGCTTGTAATGGAAAGGCTTGTGGCTGATTTGAAGGGACAAGGGTTTGGAGGATCAGATTAATGTAAAATTACCAGAGCCTCGAAACGTCTCCTAGGTTCATCTGTCCTTTTCCTTCCTATGGCTGGTGGCTCCTAACGGCACCAACCCACTCCCCTGAGCCCTGCAAGAAGCCCCAGTTCATCAATAGACCAAATAATCTTCTTTTCCCCTTAAAGGGTTCCCTACTTGCAACCCGAACAAGAGAGCATTAATAGTGAATATGTAAAATCGTGAATATGTAAAATTACGGTTGAGTGCCTGCTAAGGCAGAAACTGGAGCTCTGTCCCTGGTGAGAAAGGGGAGATTTGACCCTTTGCAAGGGGGCATAGTCAGACTAATCTGTACAGATATCTCTGATGTCCTGTCGTGGCTATGCAAAGAGTTGATTTGAGCCATTTTCAGATGTGCTGCTTTTTCTGCTACTCCGAATGCAGCGCTAACCAAGACACCTGGAGCTGTCAGCACAGGAATAAAAATAATTGCAACACATTTTATATATCTGAAGAAACATGTTTTCAGGCCAGTGTTCAGTTAATAGGCAGGTTTGATGGCTTACTGGGGATAAGGCACAGAGCCAACCTGTGGTTTATCAAGCTGAAGCTATGAAACACAGGCATCCCAGAGCAGTTATCCAAAGTACACGTGGATGAGACGTCTACTCTTTCTAAGTTGTCTTCCGTATATTTAAGGTGAGATATTTCAGGGTCAGCAGGTGATTAGACCATTTTGAGGCCATTATTTCCGTCTGCTTTGAGAATTTCATGGAGGAAGGAAAGGAATCTGTATGGCCACTTTGAACATGTCCTCTGGAAAAAGTGTTTCCCTTCCACACAGCAGGTCTTAAATCTGCCCCCAGGTTATGCTCAAGGACATAGTGGAGCTAAAGTGCATTTGGGACTGTAGCATGGCACCAAATTCTCTTTCATGCAGCCTGGAGTAAATGGTGGACATATTGTTTAAAGAGGCCTTAAAAGACAAAGGGTAAGAGAAGAGAGTATTGCGACAGTATTTTTCCCATTTCATGGACGATCCCACTCAGGAACTGGCTCCAGCTGACTTCTGTAAAGTTTTGCAGGTCTGAGATCTATGTGATAGCTCACAGCCAGCATTTCAGGCCAGGAATGTAAATCATCCAGCCAGCTTTGATTTCTGCTATTTAGTTGGGCTGTAGTCAAAATTCTAAAACCAATCTGTAAACAGTACCCCAAACCTATACCCCTAATTTTCACCTGGTACCAGTAGAGATCCATCCCTCAAATAATCCATAACCTGAGTAGCTGCCACTGGGAAAAGTGGTATCTAATTAGTTTGTGTCATTAAGAGATAAACATATCTTGTAATCAATCATCCATCCATCCATCCATCCATCCATCCATCCATCCATCCACCCACTTTTATCCCTACTTGTGGAATCTGAATGCAGATCAGCCATGCCACCTGCTTATCAATTAAGGAAGAGCAGATTCATGGTCTGATAAATTTAGCAAGTGCCGTGTAATCTCTAATTGGTGGACATGATCCACTCGCATAGCATCAATAACTCCAGAAGGTTCTGCTGATCTTATCATATCATGTCCTACTCATGTTTTAATCAGCCTCGCCCCTTCTGCATTGACATTTTCTCCTGTGACAAGCCCAGAATTGAAGCAAGCACCCCTCTGCTAAAAAATGCCTGTCTTGTTCAGAGTAAAAATGGACCAGGGGCTTTGCCTTCCAACTTGATTCAAGAGTGCTATAGGCATGAGAGGGTTATAAAAGCTCTTTTTTCAAGATAAAAGACAGTTCCCTGCCAGAAGCAGCTCAAATATCTTTATGACATCCCAGTGCAAAAAACAATTGAAAAGGATTGTCATAAAGGGAAGCGTGTCAGTTGTGAACTTTACTGAATTGAGCCTAATGCAAAATTCATGCCGAGGTGTCACAAACGAAAGGCAGTTTATTAATCCAACTTATATGGAGCTGGTAGGCAGCAGTCATGGTACATTAAGATCGTATGAATAGTCCTCAAGCTCATTTGGGTTTCTATTCAGGGCCCCTCTTGTGAGTGCAGCAGGGTCCGGAGAGGTCTTTTGGACCAGAAACTGCCTCGTCTTCCTCCCCCTTCCACATATCTCCTCATGCTTGTCACACAGTGGATGCACTGGGGCTAAGTGAAGCATGATGTCTGTGCCATCTGACTGATCAGAACGCAACGCCAAGCTAACTGTGTCATGCTTCTTTATTCCAGTCATGCGTTAGAAAGCGTTTTATTTCTCCATTACATTTTGCACGTTCTCTGGCTCTCTTTCCCTACCAAAGAGAAGCTGCAGGGAAAATGGGGTTCTCTGCTCCTTTTTATCAAATGCTCTCACCATTTTACAAAGTCCTATTTCCCCCACACGTAGCGGCAAGCTGTCTTACAGCTGGTGTGTACAGAAGAATGATTCAAATGAACCTCTGTCTGCCGAGGAAGCGTCGGTGCACCTATAGAAAGAACATAGTAGGCTGGTCAGCACAGCAACCTTTTAGAGAAAACAATAAGTACCCGAAAGAAGCAGTGGAGCAGGACTAATGCCTTCCTAAAGGAAGAGGGGAAGGTGGAATTAAAACAGGTTGAATTAAAAGCGAGGCAGGCTACAAGCTGCCTCCATTGTCTCCCGCTGCTGTTGGGTAGCACTCAAGGTAGGCTGGGATCGGATGGAGGGGGCTAGCCAAGAAAATCAATGTCAAAATGTACAAAGGAAACAGTGTCTCTGCTCACTGAAACCAAAGCAGGGAAGAGCCTCAAAGAAAGCAAAAGTCCTCCGGTCCCCTTGCTGGAAGAAGACTTGGATGCCTGTATTTAAAATGTGTTAAAGTTGATCCCTTTCTCTCTTGTTTACAGATGTTACCCAGAGAGGCTTTTATCATATGTGCATTTGGCTTAGCACTGAAGGGTAATTGCAGCAGAACAGCCTATGGAAAGAGATCTGCAAATGCTATAGAATGTGAGCTGGCCAAATTCTGTCCCCATTTACATCCGTGCAGCCTCATTGCTTTCAGTGAGGTTGCTCTGATATCCCCAATGGCAGAATTTGTTTGGGATGTTATAAAGAGATGGTGGGAATGTATTATGTGATTATGACAGTGGGCTTCTTTGGGTCAGCTGTTCCAATGGCTCATTTCATGACTTCGGTCATATCACTTAACCTTTCTCTGCTCTGATTTACTCAGCAATGCATATTTATGCTGACCTGTCTTACATGGGGAAATTACTGTAGAATTTCTTGGACACTGTAGAGAGAGATAGTCTACTGCCTACTACACATGCAAACAGCAACACTTAGGCAGTTGCAGTGGGGAGTAAAAAGGAACCAAGGCACTCTGCCTAAGCCCGAAGTGGGCCATTATTTGCCTTCTATAAACACTGTATTCTGGCTAAGGAATGAATTAGGAGAAAGATGCACCGAGTCAACATCTAAGGTGGGAAATTTGGCAAGCAGTGCTACTTGGGCTGGATTGCAGCAGTGGTGTCTTACTGAGTGTTTTTTTTTTTTTTTCCTTATTTGATCTTGGGGTCTTCGGATTGCAGCAGGTGCTCGCGGAGGGAGTCCTGGCAGCCTGGAGTTGCAGCAGGTCACACTGTCCACACTGTGCTGAGGTGTGAAGTGATGACCACAGCATGATTTGGCTTCTCCATGCTTCCTATCTTTACACTGTGGTTCTTTTTTTTTTTTTTTTTTTTTTTTAATCTGTCTCTTCAAGCCTCCTTTCTGCCGGCACTGTCCAGACAGAAAGCGATGAGCAGCTTTAAGCAGCCCGAGAAGCAGCTCCAGCGCTGAAAATACTCCCTGCCCTGAGTGGTTTCTGCTTCCAGGGCTGTTCGGGTTGGATGTTCAGGCCTTCTTGGTCTGATTGCCCACAAGATGGCAGTCGCCACCAGTACATCACTCATGGGCCTGTCAGGCCGCTGGATTGGCAGCTGCTGGCATCGAGCTGGCCGAGCTCTGCTCCTGGAAGGAAAAGGAGCCAGGAGAATGGGAAAGAAATGCCTGATTTCCATAGGGAGCCTCCCTGTGCCTGAGACATGCTCCTCCGGCTCTTATGGTTTCAGTGTAGACATAACATATATATGTGTGTGTCTATATATATATATTTTTCTTTTCTTTCAACTCTCAGCAATGAAAAGTGAGGCCAGTAGAAATTGAGGAAGGAGTCTCTGCATATGGCAACTGTCAGCTCGTCTCCTTCTGGCCAGGGTGCTGTAGGACCAGTTGAAAAGCATGAACGCATTTCTAGAATAAAGCATTTTAGACCTTATCATGTAGAAGTTGCAGTTTTAGGTTTTCTTTGCAGACTGTGATTTGAGAACCATTTTCTAGTGGGGGAATGGACCACATAAATAAGGAAAACACACAGTAATTTAGGTGGTAACCTAATTACGTGATTATTTCCACCCTCATAAATGCATACAACTTAGAGTGGAATATTCAATAAAATTGTAGCTTTGGCACTGAAGAGATTATCGCTAAAAATGTGCTAAGTGTTCTTAAAGAAAGGTCTAGTAAATTGCCTCTAAAGCACAGGAAATTGGTTTAGCTCCTTCTGTGTAATATTTGTCTTAAGAAACACATCACAGGCAATAGGGCTGAGAAGAGTCACTGAGGTCTGAAATACATGGACTCTTGCAGCAGCAATATTACCAGCACCTCTAGGAGAACCTATAGGGCTTAATTTTGCTACAGACTCTCTGGAGGACCATCAAGAAATTGCTTTATGAGTTGAAATACCCATGCTATTATACTCATAATTTGATACCACAACACCAGACTGCAGTTACTTGTGTTTCTGCAAATCAGTGTCTCTTTTCTGACTACAGCATTTCTCCTCTCTGCAATAACATTCTTTAAAGAAGAGGTAGTGACCAGGATAAATTTTGCTAGTGGCACAACACAGTGGGATGAGATGTTTCAGGACACTGGTTTCAGAATATAGATAATAACAGTAGAAAGAAATCACAACCTCCATTTTCCCCTCTTTATGACTTTACAGAATTCATTAGAGTTGAATTGTTTTAAAATGTTATCTGTGAAAAAAATAAGGCCCTTTACGGCCAAGCTGGAAGCATCCAAAAATTATTTACTGTTTGGTGATCTATATGGAAATAACTCAGTCTCTGATAAGGATTGGTTGTTTTTCACACGTTGGGCTGCTTCTCCCCAAATCATCCTTGTTAGCATCCATGAATGCTAATCTGCACCAAGCCAAGGTGACAAGCCAAAACCTGCTCAGGTGCGATAGCTGAAATCATTTCTTAGTACTTCAGCTGGTGTGTTTGTGCCATGATACCTTTAATCAGGGTGGCGGGTATAAGTGCCATGAGGGAAACATATGCTCTTACCACACAGATGTGGGATAAATAGAATTATCCCACTGTTAGTTACCCCCAGCAGCTTTCAGCATTTGCTGTTCTCCCACAAAGACTTCTTGTAGAAGAGCGTCTGAATACGGGTTGGCATATCCCTCCCAGTTAATGTCTAAATATTAGCTACATTAGACTGTCTTTCCCTCTCATTTGAGTTGCAGAAAAGATGAGGTAGTGCCTGAATGTTTCCTCCAGGGGATATTTAAAGTCAGAGAACTTTTCTCATTGTTCTTTTCCCCTGTTCCTTAATCTAACATCCAATTCTAGTTAATGTGCAGTTTCCAAGGCTAACTCAGTTTTGATCGGGTTGTGTTAACTTTGAAAAGCTGACTGAGTCCAGCTTAAAATGGATGCTCTTAGAGAAGGATGAAAGGCCTTTTTTATCAGTGTTGAAGGAAGTAGTTCAAAAGCAGAAATGGTTTCTTTCTGAAGACAAAGAAGCTCTTTCTCACTCCCCTCTTGCCATGAAAGAGATCTTTTGCAACTTACTGCCCATCAGAGAAGAATTCGATGAACTGGAGATGAAGCGGCAGTGTATTGGGAATTTTATTATTATAGCCGGAATAAAGGAAATTTTATGTATGTGTATGCCCTTCCTTGCTCCCCAAATGCCCTTTTACTTCCATCTTTTTTGAACTGCCTTTTTCTTCCCCTCTTTGGAAGCAAATAGTTTTGCTGTCTAGGTGGACAGAGAGACTGGCCTTCTTGTTACCATCTCATGCCGTGAATGACCCTAGACAGTGAAGTGGAGGGAGAGAGAAGCATAGAGCTATAAATTCCTCATCCCGACTCCACTAGCTGTTGAGGCCGTCAGGATTAGAGACTTAATTTGGAGACAAAACCTTTTTGCCTGAATAAGACAATTATTGGTGGAATAGCACTTTTTAGAAGGGCTGAATCCCCTGTGACTTGATTCCATCACTTCCTAAATGAATATTTAATTGTCGCCTATTAAGACACTCATTGTCTGTAAAGTAGACCATACTTTTGGGTTGCTGGGTTTGCCAGCTGGTGAAATTGGTGATAAGTTAGATTATAGCAGTAGGTCATGCCTATGCTCAGGTACGTTATGAAAATTCAGCAGAATAACAGTTGGGGCTTTGCTGACATTCATAAGATCAGAATGCTTAAAAAAATGGGGCCAAAAGAGACTGCCTTAAATTCCACTCATCCTGCTTGAGAGAAGACTCCTTTAAAACTTCCCACAGGTTTCAACAAGGGTGTTTAGATTTCCCTGTCTGCATTAGACTTAGAGAAGTAAGTTCAACCCTGAACCAGAGTGTCTTACATAAGATTTCTTTGCTTAAATGGTTTCAAAAATGGGAAGAGACAACACACGCACACACACGAACACACACACACACATGGAGCAGCACATAAGCATATGAAGCATGTTCATATAAATTATTAAAAGCAATATCACAGTAAAGTTGGCAGAAATATAACCTACATAATTGGCACCAGCGGGCTGCATGTGTCAGAGAAAATTAACCAGAAATTAAACGGATATCAGAGCAAATCCAAAGTGGTTTCTTGGTTTGACAAGTGAAATTTGAAGCAGGAGGGTGTGAAAAACGCCGTTATTTCCTTAACCCTTTTGAGCGTTTCTGCAGACACATACAAATACCCATATGATGAGCACGCATCTCTTCTCTCTTACAGTTATCTGGCCCACAATCAGAAATATGCCAGCCTGCTAATTAGCTGCATGGATTTAGCAGCCATGTGATTCAGCAGGTTGGTTTGAGCATGTGTGCATCAAGTATATTTGTATTCTTCTAAGCCTTTGGGAGTTCAGAGTAGGGTGTGGTACTTTCAACACCTTTAACGTCCTTTGTTCTGAATTTCTGCATTCAGGATCGACAAAGCCATGCAGTGCCTGGCTTCCTTGGAACTTCAGAGGGTGACATTCATCAGCCTTGTGAGATACCTGTGAACATGTTGATGTGAAGCTGGCGAAGATTCTCCAAGGCAAAGAAAAAACTGCATCACCAGAGTCAGCCAAAGAGAACTAACGCTCAGCCAGCTGTTCCTAATCTGCTCAGTGACTCATCCCCACTCAGCTCTGATTTTTTTTATTTTTTTTTAACATATTTCCTCCCCACCTATGGTCTTAATTGTGATTCTCTCTTTTCTTTTTATCATCCTCTTCCAACGCAGTCCTATGATAGGTGGCACACCTGGATGGAGACTGCCAGGGGCTGCAACAGGACCCTGAGTCAACAGATAACTCAGCGTGAACACCTGCTGGGTGTATGTTCAATGACAAATGGTCTAGAACAGGCACTAAATGTATAAGCAGAGAGGTGCCTCTGAAGTCAGACAGCCAACTGGTAAGGAATAATAGTGAAATTCAGTTTATTGAGTGTAGACCTAAATGCCTGCATTGGCAACCTGATGATGAAAAGTCAGGGGGTGCAGGAAAAGAGATCCAGACTTGACTTGGTATCTTGAGAAAACACCTTCTAATTGGAATGTGTAGGAAGCTCTGTTTGGTTCATCAAACAGAAGAGCAAAAGGTGACTTAACTTGAGTGTATAAATACCTTTATGAGCATAAAATAACTAGTGTTAAAAGGCTCTTTAATCTAGTGCAGAAAAGCTCAGCAAGACTCAATGGTTGCAAGCTGAAGCCAGACAAATTCAAATGAGCAATTAGGCATACACTTTGATAATGGGGGACAATTAACCACTGTAACAAACTACCAAGGGAAGCTGTACTTTCTTCATCAGAAGATCTCTTTAGTTCCCAGACCAGATGCCTGGACAGTTTAGCCAGGCACAAATTGTTGCACTCAACAGAAGTACAAGGGTTGAATTCAATGGTCTGTAACCTATAAGAGCTTAGAGAGTTTGAGCTAATGATGCCTTCTCTTTTCAGTTAAGGATCTAGGGATCTTCTCCTTTCCTAGTTTTATATCTGGTATACATCAAACAGCTCTGGGGAAGCTGGTTAAGATGAGCACACATGTCCTTGAACTAAATTCCCCCTTTATTTTGGGTGCTTCTCTAGGTCTGAGAGGCAGCAGGCTTTGAGATATAGATAACAAAGTCCAGTAGAAAAAGCAGGAAGGAATAGGCACAGCTCCTTCCACTGCTGTTTGTACCCAGAGGCACAACAGGCAAAATCATCTCATTCTACTTGATCTGTATTTGCATCATATCAGATTGTATCCATTTATCATCTTGATATACATCACTCTTCAGATACATTTATTTAATGTATTTACTTCCTTTTGATGTGTGAACAGTGAAAAAGCACCCTGATATGAGCTCTGAGTGCTCTGTCAATTATTTAAAATTACACCCAGAGCTCACTGTAATCTGTTTATCCCACCTTTTCAGCAACAACTCGTTTTTAAAGGTAACCATCCCTTTGTTTCTCTTCAGATCCATTTTCCTGGTCTTCAAAGTCCAGAGAAAGTCCAAGTTCCAGTTATAGTGTCAAAGACATTAGTACCCTTGGCTATTTTTGACCAAAGCCAGAAGGATTTCAAGGGGTTCCCCAAAGATTTTTCCCAAAGAAGGCTCCTGAATACTCCATCCCTCTTTACAGGGTCAAGGAAGGGCAAGCATACGTGTCACAGCCAACTCCAACTATGATGATTTACAGTGGGAAGGAAGGTGGTTTTCCAGAGGATGTGAAGGTTAGAAACCAAATATTTCCTGCATGTGGAGTAAATAATCTCCTTCTAATCAAAAAAGTCTGTTGCAATGTATAGTAGGTGAGGGACTGATGCAGGGTATGGAAAGCACCGTGAAGGTGCTTTTCCCAGCTCCGTGCCATGTTCTGGCCATGCACTGCAGCCTTTGGAGCCTTCCATTGGCTTCTTTGTTCCTGCACATCAGCCAGCTGAAGCATCTTCCCGTCCCCTTGAAACCCTGCCTACGCCACCCCTCCTACAAACACCCTTTGATTCCAGATGCAGATGGGAACTAGAAACGAAAAGGGCAAAACCATGGGAGTGAGGAGGTGGAGATCAGAGAAGCTGATGAAATGAAAGGTCTAATTAAATGTGCCCTCTGCTCTGGAACCACAGCCTGGCTGTTGTTACACACATGACTGTACACTGGTTTCCAAGTTTAGAAAAGGGGAATATGCCCTCAGAGTCAGTGCTGGGGAATAACTCTTGCCATGCCCTAACCTGATAAGATAGTTAATGGCAGCCTCTGCTACATCCATATACAGCTACTTACTAATTAAAAATGCATAGGCTTCAATTTCAAGTTAAAGTGACACATTTAATAGCATCTTTCAGAGCTTGCTAATGCTCAATGAGAACTTGATAGTCACAATAAGTTTGCATAACACAAAATTTTGGTCTTGATATTAAAGTACTACACATTATACAACATGAATACAGAAGAAAAAAAAAGAGGAAAACTGAATAATGTGTTTCTTGGTCTTTCTAGCTACAGCAGCAGAGACATTAGTCAGGTGCACCTCATTTCAATTTGTGCCATGGCAGGAGCAGCATGTATTTGTGCCACGTGTGCACCCAAGTACCTGCATAACTTGATGAAAGAGAGCAGAAGTATACTAGGGAAGATGAGACCTTGAATGCTCATCTCTGCCTTTGGATGTACTTTCCCATACATCTCTGGCAAATCTTACATTTTATGCAAAAATAAAGGGGTGGCTTCTCTGACCCAGCTCTTAAAAGTGGGCTCCCAGGGTTTCCGTGAATATGAAAATTAAGTCTGATTTAGACAGGTTAGGAATTGCAATCAACTTTCAGCATGCTAGACTTAACAGTAATAAGGTCTCCTCTTATCCCACAATTATAACATTTTTACAAGTGTACTGTTCATCACCAGTTAGTACTGAATAACTTGATAGGCAGACAAAAATATGTAGCTTAAATAAAAGATTATTTTCAATGTTAACGGAACCAAAATTATTTTATAACACTGACTTTTTTCACCCTATTTCAATATTTATGCACTCATGTCAGCTCAGGTACTTGAGAAACAAGCTTCAGTTTCTGGTTCATGTCACTTTTGGAGTCTGCTCCTCATTGGTTTTGGCAACTGGTTCTCCAAACCAGAACTGAATCTTCTTTCATAGATTTTGTGTTTATATGATTCCTGACTTTAAAAGTTAAGACAGAATTGTTAAAATGGGAGACTTTTTTTTTTTTTTTTTTTTTTTTTTTTTTTTTAAGATTTCACTAGCTATCAAACTTCCAGAAAATCTAGGGAGTTTTTGTTCTTTGATGGGTAATGAAGTGTTCTAAAACACTCAGTGAAGAGTTCTCCCTTGACAAAGAATAAATAATATTTTGTATTAATGGAAAATCCTCCAAAGCTTTTGTCTTTCCAACGCGTTTATTAAATCTTAAACAAAATATAAGCCCTACAGTGCTTTTTTATGGCTCAGTTTAACACTAACTACTGTTTTATTTTAACTAAATGCTTTTGTTGCATTGCATAATAATAAAAATAAAGTCATAAAAAGCATCTGTGCCATACAGTATAGGCTCCTTTGTTCCCATGTGCTGTGAGGTCTGATGTCTGCAGTGAAGATGAATTCACCATGCTTAGAAAAAAAAATGTTCGCACTTTAGAGAAAAGATGCATTTTGAAAAGGCTTGTGTTGACCTCTACTATAAGGAGAAGGGCAGCTTTCCATCTATTCTCCAGTATGAGGCCACTTTTCTCCTCCCTGATTGTGCCGGTGCTGCAGATCCATCCCTATTTCACGTGGTGCTTCCCTTCCCCGAGCATCTTGCTGCGGGAGCTCTGCATGACACCCACGCAGAGTGGACTTGCGGGCGGTCCGACATCCCCCCGCTGGCTTCCAGGCTACAAAACGTGGTCACCTTACCCTGCTAATGGGGTTGGTCCCCCACGTAACATGACAGAAGCCTTTTGTGAATCTCATCCCCCATTCAAACCACACTCCACACCTACAAGGAAGACCCAACACAGAGGAGCTGCACCATTTCCACTGGAGAAATGTATTGCTGTATTCATTTCTCAGTAGCATACAAAAAGAGCCCAAACCTGGCTGGACAATATTCACATAGAGGGTATTTTTATATGGCTTAGAATATTTATAGAATAGCTGGACCACACGGCATGCTCAGACACAGGCCCACCCTGCAAAGGTCAACAAGCTTTTGAATTGCACTGAGGTGGGGGAGCTGAATGAATTACCTGATTTATCACCAACCCTGGAACTGTAATTATCTCAAACACTAAGATTTTCTCTCAGTATACCTTGAAAGCTTGTTTTTTGGTGTTGTTGGAGGTTTTGCATGACCAGGTGAATGAGTGGATATGCCTGGATAAAGCTTGGGATTGAGAGACCTGATTCCAAGCACCTGTAAGTTATGAAAAAGGGGACTCTGGGAAAGATGGAGGCGTGCCTCAGGGCTGCAGCCATTGGCAATATATTTTAGGAATGTCATGTCAAAGAGTTGAGTTTTGCATTTAGTCTTCAGTGACACAAGGCTTTGTAGCATCTTTATTTTTTTAGATAGTCGACAGAAATGAAGACACTGGGTCTTCACCAGCAAAGGGTCCACACCATGGCCTCCCCATCCACCCACCGATAAATCAACCTATTTCACAGCCTCCAGGGGTGCTTTCTGTGAGTGGGGGCAGAGGGAATGCTCCTATAAGAAGACAGTCCACTTTTTAATTACAGATAGACATTGGCCCAAACTGCAAAAATTACAACTCCATGCAGATTACTGGGGGCATGGAGAGACTCCTTTGAGGGAATCAGCTGAGAAACTCATCCCACAGCCCAGGCTCTGTGATAGCCTGAAGTGGGGAATCACCGAGAGCCTGCCCAGCAGCATCAGAACATGTCAGGAAAACACAATCCATGGCACAGTGAAGGAGGAAGGACAGCATCCCCTACTGCTCATTGCACAATAATCACAGAAGGATCCAGCTGGGAGGAGAACTAAGCAGAAAAGAATGGGGTGGATTGACCCAGTGATAGGAAAGCTGTCTCTGCCAAAGAGATAGGAAGTGTTTTTATGATGGAACCACTGAGGTGAGGGAAGATGAGAGAGGAAAGCTGGTATTTGGATTTCTCCCTGCTGGGTCAATAATCTGAGGCTAAATAACCCCTTACACCTTTTGCATCAGGGGCTTTTCAGTGTGCCAGAATGAGAATTTAAGGATATTAAACTCAGCTCCTAGTGCAATTACTATGCAGATGGTGGAAAATAAGTGTTGGCAGATTTAGTGTGGGTGCTTGGTGAAGCTTGTATCTATAGCAGAGGCAATGGGCAAACACTAAACAGGAAATTTCAATTTCTTCACAGCTCTGGAAGACCTGAAATAATCAAAAATATTCATAGGGGCTGTTCAGATTCTTCTTTTAGAGAGAAATGCTGTAGGCTGCTATCCCTCTCTGTTGTGCTGTCATGTACAGGTTATCTGCAAAGGGCAGCTCATAGTCTGGGGGTCTATTTGCTTTGATTCACAGGATGTGATGTGGAAAGTGATCCTCCCTGCCCTGTCCTGCCCCAGTTATTGCAGTCCTGGGTTAACTCAGCACCCAGGTCTACGCCACAGCACTCAGAGCCCCACCAGCTCTGAAGCCTTTGCTGCTGCAGCTGTCCCTTAGTGCAGAGGGTGTCTCCTGTCATTTGGGGACAGCCCTCAGTGCCAGCTTCCTCCTGACCAGCCCTGTTCTTCCATCCCAAACTTGTTAATAATGGCCAGACTGAGTTGAACCTGTTGCAGAGCAGTAAACAGGCAAAATAACCTTTTAGAGCCCTGATTTGTATCCAGGCACCCAGGACATTATGCAAATTGCTGTCTATCTCCTACCATCATATCATCATCTCAGCTGAAGTTGTTTTTTTTTTGTTTTGTTTTCCTCCTTCTCTAAAGGAAAGATTGCAAAGCTCCTCCTCGAGCAGAGTTTCACCAAGGACTGAATTTTTCTTTTCTATTTACTTCTTGTACAAAGCAGGCGATCTTGGTAGGCAGTCTGCCAGCGTGAGCTAGTCCCTGCATGAGCACTGTAACAAATGGATAAATATCCTGTCTAAGATATAACATTTTCCAGTGTTGATTAACCTGAGCTGCAGTGATGGATACTGGCTCCTGGAGACTGTGCTATCAGGGAGAGCAACAGTGGATGAATTTTGTGATGTGCTTTAGAACCAGGCCTTAGTAGCTAAGTGGGTAACAGCACCAGCTACCATTTAAGCACTTTGTATCTCAGCGCAGTGAAGTCACTCCAGAAGCACACAGGAGGTGTTCAATGGCCATGCTGTGCAGAAAATCCATCAAAGCCCAATCAAGCTCAAATCTGAAAACCAGGCTTGGTGGCAGCATAAAAAACTTGAAGGGGAGAAATAAATCTCTGCTTAATCTCTCAGAGAAAACAACAGTGTTGATTCAGTGCAGGCATGGTACAGTGCAGCAGTGGCTTCCTCTGTCTGACACTGTACAAAAAGAAGAGTTTCAGAGCTCTGCAGAAGTGACCCACTTCCAGGCTATTTAAAATGCACTCAGGTGCTGTGTACAGTATGCACAGGCATGCTGCAGACCTAAGGGAAAAAGAGAGGGAGATGCGCCACGAGGATAGGGCTCTGTTTTCATCCTGGTTTCCTTGGTCATTCCTCAAAGGGTAGAACTGCTGAAGGGACCCCAATTTGGAGAGCTTCAGTAGCTCCTCAACAAGAAAGAGAAACTGGTGCCAAGCCAGAGCTGAAGAAAAGCAGATGGCATGAGAGAGCACTGGAAAGCCATGGCCAGCAGCTGCATTGTCCATGGGATGGGCAATCCTTGAACAAAATCACCCTCAGCCCCAGCTATATCTTTGCTGTCTCAAGAAGGGGCACCTCAGGAGTAGGAAATGGGTCGTGGCACCCATCTGCCATTTGGTGATGGCTTTATAGACCAGTCAGTGCATAAACGGGATGTTTCACACACACACAGAGCCAGTCCTTCTCCATTGACCTCTTTTTTGCCTTGGAGAGAATTTTCAGATTTTATATTGCTGCACTGGAACTAATGAGAGCAGCCTGATCAAGCTGCCAGAATGAATCAGGGGGATAATGCTGCACTGATATTCTAGGCCACAGTCTATTTTTTTCCCAAAACTTTAAATCGGTTGAAATCCAATTTTGTGTCTCATTTTTTACACTCAGTGGGGGAATTTTCTGGCAGTGTTTCAGTCTGGAGAATTTGCTTCCTGAATATCATACTTCTTCCAATCATAAATCTGGAGGGAGGTCAAGCTGGGCAATATCCCCTTTGTCTGTGAAGAGATATACAAACTGTTTCTCATTAGAGAAGAGGCAGAGTTTGAAACCTTAGGTCTGAACATCTTGGGGTACTGAAAGCGAACCTTTCTCCAGGGTTCTGGTCCAAACCTAGACTGGACTAGCTCCATCCTCCTCTGCTCAGTAAGACTGCAAAATCTGGCTTGATTTTGAACTTTTACAGGCTGGTAGGAAAAACCAACCAACCAACCAACCAACAAACAACAAAAAATACACACAAAAAAAGGAAGGAAGGAAGGAAGGAAGGAAGGAAGGAAGGAAGGAAGGAAGGAAGGAAGGAAGGAAGGAAGGAAGGAAGGAAGGAAGGAAGGAAGGAAGGAAGGAGGGAGGGAAGGAGGGAAGGAAGGAAAGAGAAAGAAAGAAAGAAAGAAAAAGAAAGGAAAGAAAGAAAGAAAGAAAGAAAGAAAGAAAGAAAGAAAGAAAGAAAGAAAGAAAGAAAGAAAGAAAGAAAGAAAGAAAGAAAGAAAGAAAGAAAGAAAGAAAAAGAAAACAGGAAATATCTGTTTCTTTAATGTAAATCCACATGTATCTGAAGAAAGGATTATTTCAACATGTGTACTACCCATTAGGCACCTTTTCAACTGCTTTGACTTATCAAAACAATTAAAGCTGTGTTGTGCTTATAAACATTCAAACACCCTTCCTAAGCCGTATCCATTCCCACCAGAATTACCAATATTTCCAGTCACTGCATAAATCAGAATCAGCAGGGGTCCTGATCAAAAAAAAATATATATATATAAATAAAATTAAAAAAAAATCAAGTGCTTTGAAGGATTGTTTAAATTCTGTTAAGGAAAAAGATTTGTAAGCTGAGTGAAGAAATCAGAGGACGACGATCCCCAAGGGTTAAAGATGATGGATTTGACCTCAGTCTAGAAAAACATGTAAGATTAACATTTAGTTGGAAGTTGGATCTTAAAAAAAAAAAAAAAAAATCTTTTTACTTCTAACATTTGTCTTCCCTTTAAAGTTTTGAAATAACCTGAAGGAATGCAAGAATGAAGGCCTAAATATACCAAGCTGACATAAGAAATATTTCACTTAATAAGTAAATTTATCTTGCACATGGACTCTGGCTTTTCAACAGGAAAAAAAGAGAAAGCTCATGGTTAGCATTTTTCTCCTTTATCCTATGAAGTTTGTATCAGGAGCTGCCTCTCATGAAAGTGTCATGAATCTTCTGTTATTTGGTAGGATGTTTGTAGTTTTTATGGCTCAACTCTGTGAGTCAAGAGATTTCTTTCAAAAGGGAAAACAAAAAGGTGGCTTCTTGTGCAGCTTTAACGAACAGGAAAATCCTGTGGTGTTAGCACCATCTCTCCCCGATGGAAATAGACATACATTAGCTGTCCAGGCAGAAATTGCCCCTATTTACCTTCGTTACTCATCCTGGGATGCTAGTAATCCTTCTTTGTAGGGTCATTTCTTTTTCTTTGACTAGATGGGGAAAGCAGTGGGTGTAGACCTACCCCTAACTGTTCATTATGTCTACATCAGCAAGCAGATCAATGCAGTAGGAATGGAAAAGCATCTGGTGCTGAGGCTTTTCTGCTATGCTACATAAAGCCCGGGGATTTTATTTCTGGCCAGATCTAGTCTGGTCCCTTGGACCAAATGTCCCCGTTGTACATGCAATTCAAATCTGTCTGAAGGGCCAGACATCAACTTAGTCATTATGTCTTACGTCTGCCTTAGGGTTTGGAGCACATTTGCTGCACATTTGGAGTGGAGATTCTAGTTTAAATTTCTCCAGAAGGAATCTAGTTCACGAGCATCAAAACAGCTCTGTGAACAGAGCCAGCGCATGGCAAATTGATGACTGGGAGATTTACTTCAAAATCCCACTCCTGCTCTGAAGCAAAATGCTAATGCAGAGGCAGCCTTATGTGATGTGTGGAAACAATTCATTTTGTCCTTCCAAATGTAACTTGATTTTTTTTTTTTTTTTTGTGTGGGGGGGGTATGTGTGTGAAAATATTTCTCACGGACGAGATTTCTATCTTCAGAAGAGCTTTGTCAACCCATGAACCCATGAGTCTAAGAGTAGGAGCTGATGGAGAGAGTCATTTCATCCCAAGGGGGAAAGGAGAACAGTCATGGTGGGTAAGATTTAGTAGCACTTTGTAATAAATTCATCATCCTTCTCCGAGGCTATTCCTGCTGTGCTGTTGCATTAGTGGCCATTCCTTTGACTTCTCTGCGGGCAAGATTGGCCAACAAGCTGGGTCTGAAGAAGGCAGCTTGATTTCCTCCCCGTCTCCCTTAGCTGGGTGTTGTGCTGCTGCCGGTGGTGGTCTGTCATTGTGAGACTATCCCAGTTGGTTTGAATCCTTGCAAACTCTTTGACTTGTTGACCTGCTGCAACAGCTAATTCCACAGGGTGTCTGCAGTGTGCTAAAAAATAACAGCTTTCTTCTCATCACCGCTAAATTATGTGCTTTTTAGCTTCTTAAAAATGTCTCCCCCTGTTCTAGGATGAGGGGAAAAGAGGAGCATTAGGTCAGGATTCACCACAGAGATCATTTTCTTCTTTAACTGCAAGCCCCCCCCTTTAAAGTCGGAGCCTGCTTTCTTTAAAATTAAAGGCGAAACACCTACTGGCTGCAATGAGAGCAGGTTCAAACTTTTACATTTCTCCTTTCTAGGTTAAAATCACACCCAGCCTTTGTGATCTCTTTGCAAATAGAAGCTTCTGCTCCCAGAGGAACTGCTATGAAAATCTGGCTGCAATCTGTTCACATGCTGCCGAGTCCATGTGTTTGGAGATGCGCTCCCAATGCACAACACACCCAGAAAACAGACTCCCACTTCCTTGGTTCTCTTCTTCCCTCTGGATTTAGACGTCTTCATTTGGTTACCTACAGTGACTCCCAGGTCTGTGCTGGCAGTGATGCTTCAGGCAGGGACAAATAAAGGAGTTTTCCTTATTTCCCAGGATACAAAGAGGGATAATAGCTAGTTGTGAGCCCTTGCAGGACTCCACTGTGCTGTGGGTTGTTGGCTTTCCTTCTGAGTGTAGCCAGGTCTCACTGGAGTCAATGCAAAGATTCTCAGCCATTTATTCCACAAAATAACAGTAAGATGGGTATGTTCCACTATGTTTTGTCCTGATGGGCCCTCCACTGCAGAAAAACACCTACATGTCTCAACCTTAAGGAGAGGTGGCCTGCAATCCTTGGCTACTAAAATCAAAAGGTGAGGGGAGGCTCTTAACCTCATAGGGACCGATTTCCCCCTCTGTCTTCAAAGATCATGACCATGTGGAAAGACCCAAATAGTGAAAAACTGAACTTTGCAAGAGCAAAGCTTGAACTTTATTTCTTGCCCATGCCAGCACTTCCAGGCACACAGCAGCTGCAGGGCTGTGAAGCTGGGACAATAGTGAGGCTGAGGCACACAAGTCCCATGAAGAGTCATCAGGATCAGCAGAGGCTCCTTGGCAGCCACCCAGGTCGGTGCCTATCAGCCGTCACCCTGCTTTGCTCATAAGAGCCTGAAGTGTAGCTCTGCCAGCACTGCAAGGAAGATCCCCACTCCTGGTGTGAAGTGCTTGGCTAGGGGTGTGCGTAATTAATGAGCTTTTCTGTGAACAAGAAGGAAATTGCTTCTCTCATCTGTTTTGTTAGAGAGCTCCTTGTAACAGAGATTCTCTCTTTGCACAGCCTTCAGTGACTTCTGTTGGTGCTGTAAGATAGAATAAAAATTCTTTTGCAAAGAAATTGGAATAATCATGGAAATGTTCCTGGCTGTACTCATAGCTGCTTTGTAAAGACCAGTTTCCAGTCCAAGATCACTGAATGAAATGGAGAGAAGTGGCCAGAGAGATGCTTACAGTCTCCTTAAAACATCCGGAAGATAGATGGTGATGATTTTAAACTAGGTTGCAGGAGATGTGTTTTGGCTAGTGCACCGTGCTGTGTGAAGCAGAGGTGTACCAGCACCCACATATGCTCGTACACGTACCCAGCACAGCGCTCTGTAATGCCACCGTGGTTCCCAGCACTGCGTGCCTGCATTGGCCAGGAACAATTCTCAGTAAAAAGCAATAATTAATTCAGGCATCATGCTGATGTGGGTATGCTGAAGCAGTGTACATCAGAAGCACGCCCTGAGATTCAAGTCACTGAATCAGATACGGACTTGGGTTTCTTGTGGCATCACAACTCTTCTAAAGGGTTTGTTTTTTCCCCAGTGTGGAATAAGAACAGCTTTGTAATTCTGGAAACTTGTCTGTGGGATTGGAAAGACTTTTCCTGTGCCTGTTGTTTGTGGTTTTACATCTCACAGCGCAGTTGCAACATGGCACTGGTGCTGAGTTGAAGTCTGCTGTTTTGAGCAGGAAAACACAACAAAATCAGTGTGGCTTTGTTCCCAGCAGGCTCTGAAAGGCCCTGCTTACAGCACTGAAATAAGTGATGTGTGAAGAATGGGAAGCTGATGGGATCTTGGTTGGCACTTCTGGGACATGCAGTGTGTGAGGGGCTGTATCTACATGAGCCCTTGCTGGGAGAAGCAGTGTCTATTGTCCTAAACACTTGTGGGGAGCGACAGTGATGATTTAGGGTTTTCTAAATCCCCTGGTTCGAGAACCAGGCCATCTGAGTCTGACCTTTGTCACAAAGCAGTTCATTATAATGACCATGGGTTTGCTTGTCACCATATAGAAGTACAGACTAAACACTGCTAAAAATGAAGTCCAAGTTCAGAAGTTGGTCCCATTTTTACCTCCTCTGTGGGTCTTTCTCTTGTTCCTCCTAAGTACAGACTGTCCCTCCATGATAAGGGCTGTGTTTTGAGGAGTAAAACATGCACAAGTGGAGTGATGTGTATATGGCCTGTTTTCCCTGCCGTCATTTGAGGTTCTTGGGAAAAAGATTCTGCTCAACATTGTGACATTGTAGGCATGCTGCTGCTCATGGGGCAACACTGAGCAGGGATCTGATTTACTGGGTCAGGTCATTGGCTCTTTTTATCTGACGGCAAGCATCCTCACAGCTCAAAGATCTACGGAAATTAAATGAAATGAGAAGGCCCCCTCGTTGTTGCATCTGTTTTTAGTGCTATTGCCTGGCTCCAGCCAGTGTAGTTTGGACTCAAGTGGAGCACTTTTGTCTCCTTCCTGTGTGGAAGGCAGATGGAAGCTGGAGACATAAATGAAGAGGGAGAGAATTAAGTGGTGCAAACTACCGACACCACGAGCTGTTCATCTCAGAGCTGTCAGCTCAAAACCCAAGGTGGCTGTAAGCTATGGTTATCGCAACCTGGCACTTGTAGGAAATGAATTGTGGTTTAACAAATATCCATGGCGTAAGGGTTCATGATTTTGTACGTCCCTCTCTTCCTCTTCTTACAGCAAACTGCAACATGGGTGAGGAAGCCTGCACCCCTGGAGGTCACGCTGGTCTGCCCTTCTGTGCTCACCCCTCACTCACATGTATTTTATGGCTAAACAGGAAACACGTTCAACTTAAAAAATAGAGGATACCATACAAATTTACTGAATATTTGCCAAGCCTTCCTGTATGGTAAGGCAGAGGCAGAGTACAGGACCTGATGTTGCTGTATTTGTGGAACATTTATGCAATTCCTGCCAGCAGTTATATAGGAAAGAGAGCCTGGGAGCAGTTTGCCAGAGGCCTGTTGAAAGGTATGGAGCCAGGTCTCAATTGCATTTGAAGGACCAATTCATCGAGGTCATTTCTCATGTGAAGCTTCTTCACACAAGATGTATCACATCATTAGTAATCCATGCACCACATATATCTCTCAAACACCTGCATAACAAGTTTCTCTTTATATAATGTTTCTTATTTTTATGAGTTTTTCAGCTCAAAAATCCTGGATCAAAACCGTAGCTGTTTGAGGTCCATGTGCCACTCCAGCTTTCAGTGGAGATGTTTCAGTTAACACGTGTGGCCACATCCGCAGCTGGTGTAGGACAGCACAGCTCCCCTGAAGCCAGGGATGGTGTAGTGAATGTCATTGGGTTCATGGTGGCTTGTTTGTTTTCTAAACATTTTTTTTTTTTTTCCTGGTTCTCCTACACTTTTTTTTTTTTTTTTTTTCATACTCTGAGGAATTTGACAGATACATAAGTGTAATATTTTGAAAAGCAGAGCTGATGTTGCTGTGTGAACTTTCAGAGCTTTCCCTCACCTCCACACCTTTGTGGAGCCAACCTGGTGTTAATCTTCTTTCACTTCTGACATAACTTGCCATATGTGTCTGTGTGCTTAACCTTACATTGCATATGCCTTCAGCTACCTCTAAAACTTGTCAGGGGTATGTACACCAATATCTCAACAATGCATTGCACCGGGATGATAGTCCCATGGTATTTAAAGCTGATAAGGTGAAATATAATGGCCTCTTTTGTTTAGTAGATGGATGATGTAATAGTTCTGTCTGACCTAAAAATTGATCAATCAATGGAAGGCACGTTTTAACCTGCAGACTGCTTATAAATGGTTGACCATGAACATTGTTTGGTGTACTTGATATTCATAATTTATTACTTTGGTTGCCTGGAGTAGATGTTGAAGTCACATGGCACGTATTAGTTCCTATACTGGCTGGATCCAGCTCCTTAAGACAGGTCTCTGGACTGAATAATGGCAAATGATGACATGATGACTAGTTTAATAGCCTCCTTGAAGGGAGAATTCAATAATATTTGTCTCTAACATTCCTATTATAATTGCTTGCTGGAATATTCATGTAAAAGTGGCACCGCTGCAGTCAAAACAAATCCCTTTCAGGGTCTGACCTGATATTAATAGAATATTTTTTGTTCAGTTTCTGTCTGAGCAAGCACAAGGTGACACAGTGATTCTGATGTATATAACCTATAGTACATCATGCAGTAATCAACATGTTGCTCATGGCATAAGAACACAAGAACTCAATTTAGGTTGATGAATGGATAACTCAGAATCTGTGGAATTTTTGGAGGACCGTCCTAGGCTGGAGAGATGTGTTATAAAACATTGGGAAACATTTGATCCTCCCGGTGTTTTGTGTTTCTACATGCCACATTCATGCAAGGAGAAATCTTTGGAATGAAGAAGGAGAGATGGCAATCACATCACTTGGAGGTTATAGCTCTGGGCTCAGGCCAGCTGGACATTGGTCAGCAGGACTGGGCTTTATCTATATTTGAAACATGCTCTAGTTTTAAATGTCCTCTAGTTAACTTTAACCCTTTAGCTGGGCATGCAACAAATCAGTGAGGGCTAATAGCACATGCTGGTGTTTGCAAATATCTGTTGCTTTTGTATTGAATTGGAGTCAATTAAAAGACACTGAAGATGGCAGAAAATCTCTTGACTTCGAGAGATAATGAATCAAGGTTTCCAGGGAGCAGTTGGTGATAGTTTTCTTCTTTCTTGCCAGTCCTGGTAGGGAAAAATTTCCATGTTTTAGAGTGAGTCCTTGAGGTGAGGCAAGATGGTGTGATGGTATGTGTGGGAGGAAGATCAGTCTTCCTCTGCAATTGTCACGCATGATCTGCGGAGAATAGTCTGAACTGCAGATGTTCCCTGCTTACATCTATGGCTCCTTCACTGCCTTGAAAGCTATAAAGCAACAGAGCATATTTTCAGAGAGGTGACGTTATCTTTCCCTTTTTCTGCCCTGCCTCAGATCTGTGAAGTATTCAAGAAGCATGAGCATAAAGAGGTACTTGTTTCTGTGTGAGACAATAGTGTTCTTCCTTAGGAGTGTTATTCTCTTAGAGTTATGGACAATGGAGCAATCTCATCTGTGGCTCAGTAACTGTTGTGCAGTATCCTGGTTTTAAGTAGCTGTCAAGATCTCTCTTTCCTGCAGAGTTAAGAAGGTATAAGCACGAGGCTGAAGTGAAATATATATATGTATAAGCATACGTATATACATAAATTGAAAGAGGAAAGAGAGAAGGAGGAGGGAGGGAAGAAGTGAACAAAGGAACAAGTAAGTATCAAAAGCACTTTAGCAACTTTCAGGATGAAAGGTGCTACAGAAATATTTGATATTATCGCTATTACTTTTATCAATAATACAATATTGCTAGCTCGCTTACTTCATTGCGGTCCCATTGCAACACTGATGCTGTTACCTGGCCTATTTTAAAATGGATTGGACTTTAGTTCTATCTTGTGCTAGGTAAGAAAGCACTCTGTGAACTCCAGCTAATGTGCTTCAGAGTGACAAAACAAATATGTTTTATGAAGCCAAATAAAAGTTTGCTTCATCAACCACTTCAGAGTATAAACAACTGCCAGCCATCTAAGAGAGTAGACATCCTTTTATTTAATCGCAAATTAAAAAACATAAACCACCTTAAACACAGAGCTACTGTCACATCAAATCAATACAATAATTGTGCTCGAGCAGTTGTAAGGCACATGATGCTCAGCATCTTGCATACTAAAAATAAATCAATCACCAGAGAAATAAGCAAGTCTTATAATATATGAGCAGATTATGGCATATTAGCACATTTTGTATTGTATGACTGCTTTTCCCCATTTACTGAATGCATTTAATACAGAGGGGGAATTTTGTCATCTGAAAGTTGTTAGCAATTCCTTTTGTTCTGGTGAATTCCTGCTAATGAGATAATCACTGGAATAAGGCAAGAGACACTCAGGTCATACTCAAACCTCAGAGACAGGCTTTGCTGCAAACTGTGAGCTGTTCTTTATTGTTTTTAGGCCGATGGATGTGAGGATTTTAAATATTTTTTTATTAAATATAGTAATGAAGAAATGTATTGGAGACTGAAATCCTTGACCTGCCTGAATAGTTACCCTCTGGCTTACAGGGAAAAATAATAATAATAAAAAAGGTCTTAAAACAAATGTCCAGAGTTTTGCACTAACTTCATTAATAACCTAGGGTTTGGTCTTGTTTTCACTTGACCACTGAAAATATCTCATGGGTATGGAGGGAGAGGTGGAAGAACAATGGAAGAACAAGCTGCTTTCTCACTAGTGCACTGAAGAGAGGACACTCTGGGGGCAAAGAGCATGCTGGCTGATTCATCAGATGCCTGAGAGGAGCAGGGGTCTTTGCTTCCCCAAGTGTACAGATCAATTGTTGTCACAGCCTGACCTGCGCTGGACCTAAGCTCTGGTGAAGTACCAGCTGAAGTACCTCGTGTAACACTTCTGAAAGCTTTTGGTACCTGCTGGGTTGGGAACAAAGGTGCTGAGAGGGGCCCTTACAGTAATACAGATTGACCAGGGAAACAAAGGTGCCAGGTGCTTCAGGACTCGCAGCTCACCTTTTTTTTTCAGAGAGGAGACAGTTTCTGTTTTCCCCTGTGACTGCTCCTTCCCTACCCAGACATCTCTCAGCTCTGCTCTGTTACACAGGTGTCAATAAATACCTTACCAGCAAACCCAGCAAAAGGCTGAAAGCCTCCCTGTGATGCTGGGGGCCACCAGCTTTTGCAGCAGTGCTGCTCTCATAGCTTATCCAAAGCTACTGATTTTAATCCACAGTTTTTTTTCTTTTCCATTCTTCTTGTAAACAAAGCTTTAGAAGTGCTTGACATTTGCAGGATTCAGCTGCAAGTAGCTGCTGCTTTTCTTCCTTCTGTTCTTGCTATACCTGACTGTCTAGTCTCTTTTCAACCCCTGAGTAGCCCCAAGGAGTGCATTTTGTTAACTTCAGGCTTATTGCTGCACGTTGATGCCACAGGGAGGGACGTAAAGGTTGGAGCAGACTTGCTCTTTGTTCAGATTTCTCACCATGGTGTTTGCTCTGAGCTCCAGTTTATGGTGTCCAGATTGGCAAAAGCCAAAGAGCTATCTCAGAAGAGCAGCTTCACATCGCTCCCTACCAGCCACTGCAGCCAGGGAATTTGAAACTCATATAAAGGGTAATAAAGGGGAGATTATTGAGGTAGAGCTGGAGAAAAGCCCAAAGGAAGTTATTGTATGGAAGTCAATTCTTTCCTAGTGTTAACTAAGGCTGCCCTTCTCTTTGTGTCAGTACTTTATTGCCCTGATCTGAGAAAGACAAAGTTTATTGTCCCTGGACACTAAGACACCGTTGCTGCTGGGTTCCTCCCATCCACAAAGCTTTCAAAGGTATTTCAGCCAAAGATGGCTGCAAGCTGCTCCTGACAAACCAAGGCATAAAAAGCTGAAACATGTTCCCCTGAAAGCCAAAGGCAAAAGTAGGCAAAGAACCCAGGTGTCCTGAGGCTCCCATGCGTGTTGCTGCCTGCGCCACGTGGCCTTGCTGGTGGCGAGAGCCTTTCGCTTTCTGTTTGAAGGTTGTGCCAGGGGTTCTAGCTTGGGGAGCTGCCATGGTGCCACTCTAAAAAAAGCAAGAAGTACCAACCTGATGCAAACGGAGATTTATGGGGGGGATAAAAGTCTTAGTGAGGAACCAAGGTGCCCACAGAACAAGCCCCAGAAGCATTTGGCAGCCAGCCCTAGGTTCTCATCTTCAGCCCATTACCCTACTCGCGTTTCGGGGGCTGTGGAGTGATAGAGCCAGTTTATCCAGATGATACCAGGGAGGTGATAAAAAGGAGTCACCAATTAACTCCAACTACGGGTGTTATGTAATTGGAAGCATACGGCCCCACGGGGGGCTGCTTCCCTGGGAAAATACCACACGAGGTCAAACACTGGCACTTCTGCCAGGCCCAAACATGACTATGTCAGCTTGTTCCCCCCAAGGCACTAAGCCTCTCAACAAAGTGTCACCCACCTTGTCAGCTTCTGAAGATGGGCTGAGACAACGTGTCCTCACAGCGGTGGGCAGCGTCCTGTGTGGAAAGGGCCAAGATCTTCTTTCCACTGGGATTGAATTGCAGGCAAGAGTGGCTGGGCTGGAACCTGAGCTGGGTTCCCCCCTAGTTCATAAAATTAGGCCACTTGTTGCTCTGGGCTGTGAAGGGTGCCTGGGGAAGGGAGAAGGTGACATGGGACACATTTTGATCCCGGATGGCTGGTCAGAACCCAGCTATGTAAGCTGGGTGATTGAAGCTGCTCACAGGTCAACATCTTAATCTCCTCCGAGTCAAAAAGCCAAGAAACAGCAAGAGGGGCAAATTTCAGCCGGGTTGGCTTCGATTGACATCTTTTTTATGAGTTGTGCTCCGGTGGCAGATGTCGTGCATTAGCGTTATTTACGCATTAAGAGACCTATAATTGGAGACTAGCAAGTGTCCTCATCACAGTTGACCTTATTTATGGAGGAGCTGACATCTGAATGTCAAATTTGCATCCATGACTTTTCTCCCCCTAATAACCACTCTAATATGCAAATACTGAATGGCAAAAGAATGAAAATAAATAAAACAGCTATTTTGGTTATCTCTGGGAAGATTTGTGTTTGCTGCGACTTTGGAGGCTGTACTGAGATTAGACTCTCACTTAATCAAGAAGTAAGTGAGAAAGAAAGACATTTCGGATGCAGGAATATGTGAATTGTGAATTGTAAATAGCCCGCAGTGCAATCTAAGGGAAGAAACAAGTATAAAGCATATTACAGAGCCATTTGCAGTTCTTTGTTCAGGTGTAACTGACGCTTACGGTTATTTCGTTAAATATTCTGTTTATATGCTTTTCCGTCCTGAATAAGAAGTTATCCTGGTCCCTGGAGTGAAGGAGATTCACAAATACCTGCATTCTTGTGCTAAAAGCAAGGCATTAATAGAGCTATGTAACTAAAGGATATGAGACATCAGCAGGGAAAGGATCAAGGAACAAACTGTTCCCTATTGCAATGGTAATTCTGTCCGGAGATGATACCAAGTGAGAGAAGAAAGAGCCTTTGGTGCTTGGCACGGTCTGGGTAGGAGACTTGGAATTTCACTCTGGAAAATGTTGTGATCAGTCGAAGAGCTTCTTTTTTCATGTCTCAGAGCTTTGGGAGGGCCTGGCAGTGGCATGCTTAGTGATCAGAAGCTCCTTTGCCACCTCAGGAATGGGGCCCATCATCCATCATCCAGCTCCCTCCCACAGCTCTACCCCGTGGCCCCAGGGGGATCAGGGAGATTCACTCCATGTAGCTCTGATTGCCCCAGGCTCTCTGTAAAACCAGTGGTGACAGATAAGCACTTCTGGAGGGTAAACTGTATCCTCAGCAAGCCGAAGTGCCCTTTCTCTTTTCCATGATTATCTGGACAGGTGATAAGGCTCCTAATTTGGTGCCTGAGGTAGCTGCCTAACTTCGGTGGTATGAATTGCTCCCTGGGGGTTTGCAGTTACATCTCCAGGGACACATGATAATAAAGCAAAACAAACAGCCCAGGATTTTCCAGGCACAGTAACTCTTTATGAGGAGAGCATAGAATACAAACCAACCCATCCCAGACAGAAAATACCTGTCTGTGTTTGCCTGCTCTGTTTTCCTTGCTCCTGTGTGTTTGGTCAGAGTCCTTCTGAATTCTAAGAGTCCGCTTTCCAGATGGAAAGACTCTACACAGTGTCCACTCTCCAGGGACTAGAGGACTAACTCCTCTGCTTTGGAAGGCTGAATGTCTTCACTCATTGCTGAATCTTAACAACTGTCCTCTTTGGACTAGCAGGCACTGCCCTCCCTTGCTGAGTACCACACGCATTTCCCAGTCAGTGAGGCATCTCTGCAGCACACCACAACGGGCATTTGCTACAACCAATTGACATTCAAAATCTGTGCATAAAGAGATGACACAAATTATTGTAGTACAAACCTCACAATTAATATTTTGAGGGTTAGCACTGAAATTGTTGAAATGTTTTTTTTTTTTTTTTTTTCTAGCACTTCCTGAGATTTTATTTTTTTTCAAAACAATGTGTTTGTTTTTTTTTTTTTTTTTTTTTTCATAGCTGTAATAAATTTGCATTAAGAAGGTTAATTGTATGAAACGCCAGAATGCAAAACATCTCAACATCGTTACATTTCAGAACTTGCTGATCAGATGCTAACTCTTTCCTTCCACAATACTGTTTTTATAAAACTGTCAAAGTGTGACTTAAGAGGAAAAAAAAATATCTTTGGCACCCTTAATTGTGTGGGAAGTAGGAAAACACATTGGCTGGTGGTCTACAGGGCCAGATTTATGTACATGATGGAGTGCCAGGCACAGAATTATAACTGTTGCTATAAGAGAAAAATCAGGCCCTGTCTAACGCAGGGGTATAATTCTCCTCCATCATGTTGTGTCAGTGAGAAAAGCATCTCTCTTGTGGCATGAAAGAGCAGGGTGCTCATATGAACTAAGTTTATCTAAAGAGGGATGGGGGAGAGAATGAGATGAGCTCGCCTATACAATGAAGAAAACTACAGGTTTCGCTGTGTTATTTGCAGAGACTTTATCTACTTGGTTCGCAGATGGCCGAAGGGAGATGCTTTCAAGGCCTTGCTGGCAGACTCATCCATGGAACTGAAACCTGTCAGCATGTGATAATTTGTGTTATTCTATATTTAGAGCAGCAAGTCACAGTTGCAGTTGTTCACGTCTGGTCTTTAAAGTGTCAAGGAGAAAGCGAGCCTTCCTTAGGCGGGCCTGAAAGTCCCTGAACAATCTCTGCAGAATAGATTTTGCTGCTTCATTGCACCTCAGTCAATACCACCGTTTATTCTGATGATGGAACATGAGGTTAAATAAGGGTCTGTTGTAATTAACATCTGCAACTCACAGGTCCAGACCTATTCGTGACTCATCTTGGCTCATCAATACAGAATCACAGCTCCTCAGTCCACATGGATGGTCTTGGCCGGATGCAGGTTGTTTTACCCTTCTCATGGGCTTGAGCATGGATCCATATTCCATGGCTGGCTCCTTTCTGTACAGCCAAAACTGAAATTGCAGTGGAGGTCTGCCTTGTTTCTACTTGGACTTTTTTCTTCTACATCTCTTTCTCGACACAGTCTGGCTGGGATCTTGGTGTTCTGCTCGAAAACACATATACATATATATTTTTAAGTATAATTTTGCCAGTTGCCTAAGATAGGACTGAAAAGACTGGAAATATTGAACTCTTTCCACATCCCACATCCCATTGATCTTGGGTCAAAGTATAACGTTTCAACACGATTGAAACATTTAGTTCAAATGTCAGCTCTTTAAAACAACATTTTTTTAACAAAAGAACAACCATTTTCTTTTCAGAAGTGTGTTTTGAGCAACAACATGACAGCTTTCAATTCAGAGACTGTTACAAGTGGGACATGCTGATATTATCTGTTTCATTTTTTTGCAGAATGAAATCTCACAACAATCAGGAAATTGTTGTGATGAAAGCAACTTCTTGCAAACCTCTCCCTGCCCCCCAGCAATCTGACAAAAATATTCTCCCCATTACACCCCTCCCAACTGCTGCACTCTGCTTTTTTTTTTTGACCTGTCAGTCAAAGTGAGTTTAAGCTTGATGGCCTGGCTAATCCTTGGCTACTTTGCTTGGATCAGCTGTGTTGCAAACCTCTCCGCTATGTGTACCTGTCCTCCAAATAGAGGCCTGAGGCAACCAAAGCATTTTCCATGAGTCATGGAGTAGCCACCAGATAGCAGTACTATTCCACTTGGGCAGACTGGGGCTACATGGTGACCCAGCCTTACCCGGCACCTCTGCCTCAGTTGTCAATGCTAATCCATCCATTTCTTCACTTTCTCATTCTTCATTTTTATTTTTCCAAACAGCACAAGCATGTGAAAGTAGGAGAAAAAAATGGAAATTCTACCTCTATTACTTCTGCCATAACAAGTGAATGTAAAACTATTCATAAAAAAAAAGAAAAAAAACAATCATGACGGGATTCAGAAACTGCTAAAAATTTTGAGTCACAATAAGGGACCCTAATTTGTCTGTTTTCTGTTTGTTTCAGTGGCAGGTGAAGGAGGGTTGATTTAATTATTTTTTAAAGAGAGTGAGACAAGTGTTGATTTAGCAGTTTAGTCATCAAAGTAATTCCACTTACAGAGCTGCAGGACTCCAAAGAAACGTGTTGACGAGCTAGGATTAACATCCTGCATGCAACAATGCAAGAGCTATGCTGACTTCCTGTGTAACGTACAATAAAAAGTATTTTTTGGAAGGAGGCTTCTATAGAAACTGGATTACAAAATATTTCTTAGAATGGAATGAGACCAGGCAGCAAACAGAAAAAAAATACAGAAAATAGCAGTCATAAAGACTACTGACTACTGATGAATAAATTTCAGCATTCATAAGATCAATAATGGAGTATGAGTTAAATTAAGAGATAGATAGAAGGAAGAACAGGAGAATTAATTTTAAAATGAATTTTGGAGAGAAATGGAGAGCTGATGAGGCAAGGAGAGACAAGCCTGATCCTTCCAGGTGGCAGGAACTTCCCAGAGGACAATCACAGGTCCTGCTCTGGTGGCAGGAAAGAGGTTAGAAGGGTGCAACCAGCCTTGATAAAGTGGAAATAACAAATTCTGTACACTAAATATCATATCTTTATGTAAGGTACAGTGAAGTGCATTTTATGCTGCCTTACAGAGTCCCTAGAAATACTTCTTGCCCTGGTGACTCCCATAGCAGCTTGCACTTTGCAGCAATGAAGTGGAAGGGAACGTGCTCTTAAGATGCCAAGGGCCATTTTCCAAAGTTGCTGGCACCTAATTTATGAGTATGGAGTGTGCACACCCGGGATCTCACTGATCCGTTGGCTATCTGGGCTAACTAGCCTGATGGGCATAAAAGGCATGATTTCTACAGGTGCAACAGGCATCAAAAGGCAAAAGTATGCATGCACAACTATGCCTGTCCGTTTCCCATTTAGAGATGATATACAGGGTAAAACATACATCCAAGAGAGCAGGTGTTGGGGAGGGCAGCAAGCCGTGCAGTATTTCTGCTCTTCCTCACATAGTGTCTGGTTTCTTTGCTCTGCTCTCCACCTTGTCATGGAGAAAAAAGGGGGAAATTAGGTTGGCTGAAGATCATGCTGGGGACCCATT
Source organism: Aythya fuligula (assembly GCF_009819795.1). Taxonomy (NCBI): domain Eukaryota; kingdom Metazoa; phylum Chordata; class Aves; order Anseriformes; family Anatidae; genus Aythya; species Aythya fuligula. The sequence continues at coordinate 14,758,165 of NC_045569.1, read as the reverse complement.
TGGAAGAGATTTAGTTCAAATTTTGGCAGAGAATCTGTTGGGAAGGGTGTGATGACAATCTTTTCTGCCCTGGCTGATTGGTGAGCCTGAAGGCAAGTGCACAGCTGTACATGCTCAGAGGGGCTAGGGATGGAGGAGCGATGTCCAACCACGTCACTTTTTTCTACATCCCCACCTCCTCCACAAAGGAGAGCCCAGAAGCTTTCAAAGTCAGAAAAGCTCAAACCGTCTGTGTGGATCACAGAGCTGGAAACAACCTAGGTTCTCCAATCTGTGGTAGCAGTGAGCTCTGCAAGGTAATGCTGCACAGAAAGGTTTCTGCTATGTATTCTACAACATCTGAGAAAATTTAGGTAATATGTTTGTTCCTATCCACTTGGTTCCTTCTTGGATACTCATTTTCTTTGAGAAATGGGGAGAAAAAGAAACATGAGGGAAAACAGACCTGAAAAAGAAGACTGAGGAAAAATAGAAAGTGAAGAATATAAAAATTAAGTGTTTTGCATAGATGTTCTATTTTAAAAAATTATAGAAAAACAAAACAAAACAAACAACAACAACAAAAAAACAACATGTTTTGCCTTGGATTCTGCTTAATAACAACAATGTTCATTCATGTGTGATTTTGACTTTTCCATTTTTCTACCACCTCCTGCTTAACATCATATAAATATTGTAAGAAAAGTGGCCTGACAAATGAAGAATTCAGAAAGGCAACCACTGTGCTTCATTCCTTTCCTTACACTATTGACCCTAGCATAGCGGTAAACTGGAGGTCGGTTATTAAGATGCAATCCAAGGAGCAGTTGGAGTTGTATTCATAAGGGAAATAGTTGCCACGGTGTTGGTTTTCATCCTCAGTCTCACAAAGTACCCTCTGATTTTGTTCATAGAAGTTGAGAGAAAAATCCACTGCTCACATTTGCTTCTTACAAGGTGGAGATTAAATATCCCATCCTAGATGTGACAATGGGTATTCTAGCTAGCCCTCATTTCAGTCCTGCTCTTTCACAGTTTAAAGCTAATCCTTGCTCAGAAGGTATAAAACTTGTGATATGCTTTTTTTTTTTTTTTTTTTTTTTTTTTTTTTAATTTTATTTTTTAAATCCAGTATTTCTTCTGGTCCTTAAATAAACATGAGAAAAGCTCTTTTGCTAATTTCTGGCTTGAGTGGAGAACCAAGCTTCTAGTACTTAATACTTTTTGACCATTAAAATAATCATAATAATTACAAGATAAAAAACTGCTTAGAAATAAAATAGATTAGCTCAACAGTTGCTGTACTGCATTTGTAGTTGATGAGGCTTATTGTATTAATCAATTGCCTACAACTCAGAAAGATATAGGAATCAGAAGTGGAATGGGGTGTGAACGTATCTAATTTTCAGCTTTTGAAAACATCGGGGTGAATTGTACATTGCTGCTGTGGACAATCTGGGGGTATTTCTTTTTAAACCCTGCATGCATTTTTTTTTTTTTAATTATTATTATTTTGAACCCTGCATGCAATTTTAAATACCTGCAGAAGTAAAACTAAAGGAATGCAAACAGAAGATTTTACATCCACTGGAGGCAGCACACTGTATTGTAAAATTGTGCCCCAAAACTTGTGCTGATCCAGCCAATCTTTTCAGTAGCAATGACCAGGTTGGCAAATTCAAGGAGTTTCCTGCATTTTCACTGAAATCTTTCCAAGATTTTTCTGTGTGTTGTAATATATTCATGGACATACAGTTCATGTTTAGTCTCTAGAAGAACTGGACTCTCAAATGCTGAGATGCCATTATAGTTTACTCTTATAGCATTTTTAACATAGATTTGAACATGTCAGGTGAGTCTCACTAAAAAGTCTTCTTTCAGGCAAACAGCAGGTCAACATCATAAAGAAATGAAAATAGTCCATGACTGCTACTAATAAAATTCCTAGTTTGTGGGTTTTATTTTTAAACAGTCTTGAAAGGAAACCTTCTTCTGTAACTGCTGTGGACCAAGAGATTAATTTGTGCTCTGGAGCAGGAATAAGTCAGAAGCTCTTCAGAGAGTCTAGTGAAACAATATCTGCCTATATCTCTCTTTGACATGAGCATCCAGAGCTTTATGGAGCAATAAAAAATATTATTCAGATTGCTTAGATACTGATGTCTTGTCTTGACTCATTGCTTTGTTTTCTCTCCCAGAGTATTTATCAGAATATGGATGTTGCTACACATCATCCGCTTCTCCCTTCCTTTTCGAGTTAAATGCAAACAGACCCTTACTGAAGAAGAAGCTGCAAATGTACACAGTTTTTGGACAGTCTCCTTTTCAGAACTCATTGTAATTGACCTTCACAGGAAAGCGTATGTCCAGATTGGTCTGTCTATGGATACTCCCATGAGAGGATAAATGGCTATTGAATTTAATGAGATTCTTGGTGCCCATCAGAGTTAAACACTATATACTTATTTGATGGGACAAGGATTTTAGTTTCTTATGCTTGTAGAACACTGAAAGTGTTTGTTGGTATTTGATCAATCATAAATAATGTTGATAATAAGGTCCAGGATGCAATGAAACCTATCCTTCTTTTTATCCTAGAGCCAATTAGGAAGACAGAAGTATATCTTCTGCGTAAGTGTCGTGGGCTGGAATAGTGAATCATCCATTGATAAATCCATGCTGTATATATATGCCATAGGGAATGATGTGCATTTATTATTTTTGATTGTTATGGAGGGAAGGATCAGATGGGTCAACATTTTTCCCTGTTAAATGAGTTATAATTTTTAATATTTCATGATATTTTAGTGACATTTGTTGCTTGTGTAAAATGTGTTTTTAAACCCTAGCAGTTAACTTAGTTCCTCAGAATAGAGCAGGGATTTGTACCCTAAAGGTGTAGGGAAGACAGTTTCTGACTGCAACTTTTTGTGACTCTGGGCAAAAGCTTTGCTTCAGCTGAACAAGTCCTCAACACTGAACTAGTGAGCATCTGAATTTTATTATCTGCAATAAAAGTGTATGAAATGAAACCAGGAAGTGCCTATTTGTCAAAAACACCCAGAGCCATTGAATCACTGAACTATGAGATGACACTTTTGTTCCTATTTGGTCTTGAAATGTGAGACCTGTGCATATTGCCACCATGCAGCACACCCTGCATTTACTGGTCCTGGAGGCTCAGCCTCAGCCCTGCAGACAGCAGATGCTGCAACGCCAAAGCATCTGCTGAGCATGGGAGACTCCTGGATGGCTGAGGGAGGGGAAACTTTGATTAGAAATACCCTGGAAACAAATGTATTGATATATATAATTTTTCTATCCTAATACCAGGGAGCTGTAGAGAGTTGCTGCTGTTTCCTATACAGATGAACTTGAAGCACAGGACAGAGAATATGAGAAAGCATATAAAATCCAAACTGTTCCACTGAGTTGCTTCAGGTTGTCACCAGTGGCCCCACTAATATCTGATCTTGGGGTTTGAGGTAGGCGGTGATACAAGGGTGCTCTGTCAAGGACAATTGTGCAGAAGTGACTACTTGGAATTTTAGGGCATCACCTAGGTTACTATTGCTCCCCTGACAAAAAGAAATGGTGCTGTCTCCCACCACAGGGTGCAGCTGTGCTGTGATACACAGATTTCTATGTCTCCCAAATCTCAGACGTAGTGGAGTGACATTGGGTGAAACTCCCCCTATAATATCTTGGACTTGCAATGCAGCACAAATGTGATAGCTTCTGTTCCTTTTATTCCCCTAAACTCACTCTTTGAGAAAGGGAGTTGCTTCTCTATCAATTCACATCTTGGATAGCTAATAGGCAGAAGGGACATACAGAGGCAATGCTTTTCTGAATCAAAATAAGTATGTTCCTGCTTTGGAAAGGTGCAAATCACAGGCTTACAGGTGGGGAGGGAAACTGCAGAAGAGTCAGGACTGGGAGTTGTAAGATCAGAGTAGTCAAAAACAGAAAAAAAAGTGATCTTGGAACAACTAGATTACCACAAACGTGGGGAATTCAGCCTCCAGCCTAGCTCTAGCATGTAGTTCAGTGCAAGTCTCTTTAGTATCTCTCTCCAAAGCGGGACTTTCATGTTTGTATCAATGCCCCAGTTTCGCAGAAGTCAGCAGGATTGCTGAGACACTGAATGTCAGAGGTAGAGGGGCTGGTGGAGCTGGGATTGCTGCCAAACCAGCTGAGATGCACTCAGCCAACAAACATTGATTCCATCTTTCCCAAGGTAATGATCCCAGTGAGCTGGTATGGAAATCTAACTGGTCCAACCAGTATATGCTGGGGAACAGGTGGTGCACGGATGCAAAACAGCCTCCTGGCCTCAGCAAGTGATGAAGGATTGAGACCTTCATGTACGTTTGTGTGTCTTTGTGTGGTCAGATGCTTCTGGTCTGCAGAAATGCAGTGAGTGATTTATTTCCAGTAACCTCCTTCTAAAGACAAGGTAAAACAAAAGAGAAAACAAGGAGGGTCTAGGCACTGCTGTGGCTTTGAGAAGCTCTCTTTGGAGACAGAAAGTATCGTATCTCTACCTAACAGGTTCCTAATGCTGCCCTGTCCTGGCAAAGAGTCAGAAACTCAGAAAGCAAAAAGGGCATCTGGAACACATGGGCTGTTGCCGACTCAGCATTCTTATTATTTTTATTTTGAAATTACTCTGTGCTGGCATTCAGTGGCTGCAATCCAGCTTGAGGAAGGCATGCACGGACAAACAATCTCCCTGCCCCAAAAGAGCTCACATTTTTAGTTTACAATGCTATTACTTCAAGATTCTGTCATGGACAATATTATAGACTAACACATAGACAGACCTTTTTTTTTTTTTTTTTTTTTTTTTTTTTTTTTTTTTTTTCTGGGCTAAAGTCCTTCCTACCTTTGAAAAATCATTTATCTTCTTTTGAATTACTTTTTTTTTTTATTTTATTTATTATTTTTTTTTTTTCAAAATTGATCAAATGTCTTTTGAAACATTGGGCCTGTTTTTCCTGGTTTGTCATGGAAGCAAATAAGACAGATTTATGGCTCCCTGTAAAACTTCAGCCTTGTTTATAAATTGCTTGTGATTGATTAAGTAATAAAAATGCTTTTAAGACAGGGAGGTAAATCTCCTGGCTAATTGCTCAGTGCTTTACATTATAACCTTGTTACAGTGACTGGACCGGACAGCTCTGCTGTTCCCATCTCATGAGAGTCCCAGTGGAACCATCACCCCCAGCGTGCTGCTCTGCCCTGCCTGTCAGAAGACACAGACCAATAATTAATGGGTCAATAAACAAACCAAGTGATTCAGCTGAAACACAAGAACAAATCTTGTCTTTTCAGGGGTGATTTCCTAGCAGGGGATGATTTCAGAGGCAGGGACATGGCCAGTTTCCATTAACGGCCTAGAGGAAGCTCGGCCAAAGCACAGGTCCCGCTGCCTGTCAGCTACTGCCTCTCTGCCTCAGGGAGCCCTGAACAAAAAAATTGCCTGTAGTGACCAGGGTTTGATAAAAGTGGGTACAAAGAAGAGTAACGTGGAGATAATAGTGTGATTCACATGAAAAATGCTTTCACAGCATGACTATGTTTTCTGATTTTGATACAAGGTAGAGACCCAGATCACATCAGACTTCAGGCACCATGAAAATATGCATAATATATATTTAACTGGAGCTCAGCAATCATGGATTTATTTTTGTCTTGCCAAACCTTAACTGTGAGAGAAAAATAAAGGGCTGTACATTAATTCTATTCCATGGCCTGTGTGGGAAGGGTTCTGTAGCAAATGTTGGATGGGGAGAAATTTCCAGCAGCAGTTTTGGTACAGTTCAGCAGCACACACTTTTTGTCCTGGAGCAGCCTGTGAGGCAGACCCTCCTGACTTCAGCCTCATGCTGTCACCTCAGATCAGTATCTCGACTGGCACACTTCTACAGCCCTCACGTGCCACGAGTACATGCCACTTGGCAAATTCAGACTGTCTTTGAAGGCCTCAGCAAGGTACCAACTTTCTTCCCGGGCCCTCAAAATCAGGGGGTGTGAATGTGCTTCTACCATCTCCTTTTGTTATTTTTTTTTTTTAAAAGTGGTCAATTAGTCTCTTGACTCCATGGTACCTTCCCCGTGTTCATCAGCGTCAGAGGCAGGAGGCTGATTGCTGGGGCTGATTGCGGTGTCAATGCTGCTGATTACAGGGCCTTAATTGCGATGATGAGAAAAAGACTAAAAAGTCACTGAGCCTTAAAACCCTTCTGGAGGGTGGGCACTACTTCTGTGGAGAGCTGGTGCCTGGACCAGCAGCTCTCCCTCCCTGATGGATTCTCCATAAGCACTGAGATGTGCTGGGGTGAAGGCTAGCTCACAAAGACACTCTGTGTCAAGGAGTTATTTCTGTGAAGGAAATGGAGGTGGGTTTTTCATAAACCATCTATGCCCACACCAGCTACCTGTCCTGGGGCTGCCACACCTTCAGCAGACACTGTTGTGGTGAGATGATGCTGAAGGAGGTGGTTTTAGGTGCAAACTACAAGATGCAGCCAAGCCAGAGAGCTTCCCCTTGCCCACTCACCTGCCTGAACAGGTACATGGTATTAGCATTTGGGTTTTTGCACACCTGCATGGTAAAAGATGAACTGGGTAAACGAGCCCTCTTTATCATTAAAATCAAAGTAACGCTCCGACACACAAAATCTGCCAGCAGGCAGTTCCGCCTTTCATGTACTCACAAATGTCTTGGAGTGGCATGACAAGATGATCCCCCTTTGTGGAAGCTCGTATCTTGGGGAAAAGAGCAAAGGAGACACCTACTTTAAATATGTTATTTTATAGTCTGTGTATCTACATATTAATTTCCTTAATTATATACATTATCATACCCCATGTTCAGTTGTAATATCATTTGCTTTGCAGCATGTTTGCATTAACGCCCTTGTCACGGCTTCATTATTATTATAGCCAGCGTTTGCAGGTGTCTTATCAAAATGCCCAGAACCAATGCCGTCTGGGATCTAGTTTACCTGCATTCCAGTCTAATGAGCTATCACATGCTTATAGACTGCTCCCTAGTTAATAAAAGGTCAGACTCCACTTTTCAATTAATACAAAGCTACATTACCCAATCCGGCTGAAAATCAAACAAAATCATTGCACCAATTATTCATTTACTTATGCTAGGTAGCAAAACTTCTAATAACAGAATCTTCTCTGGGGTCCGGGGTCTCTTCAGCATGCACAACTATGCTGCTGTAAAACCTTCATATCATCAGTAAGACCCAGCACTGCTTGGCATAAGAAAACATCTGGATGTTGGGTACAAAATGCTCTCTGTTTTCGTTCTGTGCCTGGCCTTATACATATTTCTTAGCTGCCTATCTCAAAAAGCTTTCATCGTCCTTGCTGGATATTTTATGCCTCTCTTCTGGATCTTAATTATATAATAACTGAGCTAATCAGTCCCAGATGTAGTAAGTCACAGGGGACTGTTTTGTTTCCTCAGTCCCCACATAACACATGCTGGTTCATGCAATTAAGCAGCCCTTCTGCATCCCGGTGGAGTGAATGACAACGTCTCAGTCAGAGAGCTGAGGCACTGATGTTGCCTCAGACTGAGTTGTCTTCTCACTTTCTTGCACACTCAGAGAAGATTAATGAGAATTCATACCGAGCGGGAAAAAACATAATGTTTTATTTTGCTGGTAGCATGCACATACAATAAAAAGTATCTTTTTTAATAAAAATCAATGATGACTTAAAACTCACAATAAATGTTTTAACATTAATAAAAGATGCTACACATAAAATTAGACCTAAATGTGCAGTTTGCCCGGCTATTTACAACCCACATTTCAGGCCTTATCATGCTTCCAGCAGAGAGTGAAATGGTCTAAAACAGATGTCAGATGGAATAAAATAAATATGGTCTCAGTGCAAATAAAACAAAACAGCATACCGAAAATTCCTGACTACAATGTCACCTCCCCACAAAACGAGGAGAAGGAGTCAGCGTGTAGCTCTGAAGCACACACGAAGGTTACGACCAGGCAGAGTTACGTAGGGTGCCAAAACTGAAACCGTGAAAAGCACTGGTAGGTTAAGCAACGTGGAAGGGGACTGATTTCTGAATGCAGGGCCCTGAAAGAATAGCACATCTTATCTGCCTACTTCAAGGCAGGGTTGATTGTGTTACACAGTGCTCGACAGATGCATGTGCAGACAGTTCCTAAACACTTGTTGTGTTGTAAGCTGCTGTCTTCTCACACTGCTTACTCTAGTGCTTCACTAGCCTTCACATCACTTGGTTTACCCTGGTATTTAATTTGTTATTTCTTGTCCTGTCTGCTCTGAACTTGGAGAATATTCCTTTCTTTTCTGCAGCCTTTATGTATGACTGGAAGAGGTTTCTGTTCCTCCCTGCCTCCCATGTTGTCTTCTGTAAGCCAAACAACCCCATTTCCCTCACTGGTTCCCTGTAGGTCACATTATTCAAACCAGTTGTTGTCATTCTATATTTAATCTGTTGATTATCCTTGCTCATCACTTTTGTGCTGAATTTTAAGCCTGTTTTCCAGTGTGATTTTAGTTACTTGATGTAGAGTGTTGTGTGCAAATGTAATAAGTTTATTTGCTGTTTTATCATTGTATTTATTAATGAAAATATTAAGCAGCACCAAAGCTAAGAGGTGCCATATAGATTCTCCATGTGTAAATTCTCTGTGAGACATAACCTTCTCATCTAACAACAAACATTTATTACTCTGGATATGTCTTTTCAAACATCTCTTCACAGAAAATATGTTTCCTTACTTTATCATGTGCAGCTACAGTTAAAATCTTAGAAAGTCAAATACAGAATACCTTCTGTGTCATTTTTAGGCACATGGCCTTTTACTCTGGAAAGATAGTATAACAGCTTACTATTATTTTCTTAACAGACACATAATCCTCATCTTGTAATACCTGAACAGTGGAAGAAAACTGCAGGATGGGTCTTGATGCAAGAGGGAAGGCACTGCCTTGCACAGAAATGTATGGATGAACTCCAGAGACAGGAACTGGCAAGAGGATGGGAAGAAGTAAGTGAAGAATGGACAAGCAGATCTGTCTGAGTCAAATCTAGAGCTCATAGTAGTATTTTTGTGCTGATGCCATGGTAACTCTAAGGACACACAGAGAAACGAATATCAACAAATATAGTGTTTATTCTGTTCAATGATATGTACCTGTTTTACCCATTGAAGCAGGCACAATTGGAAAGACCGTGTGGTGCACAGTGGGTCAGACTAAACAACCATAATGATCCCTTCTGGCTGTAAAGCTGCCAGCTGCAGTGAGCTTTTTTTTTTTTTTTTTTTTTCTGAATAAAGAGAGAAGGATCTGGCTCATTCCAGATGCTGCCAGTTTTGCAGGACAGACAGGCCACCAAGGAGAGAAGAGGGATTCCCCATCTAGTGTCCTGGATTACATGCCTCTGAAGTCACTGTCTCTAATGAAACCCCAAAGAGATAATTGTATATAGTTGCCACCTTCTGGCAGTGGCTACCTCCATGGTGGAGGAGAACTTCCAGTGACTGCAGAAGGCTTTAGATAAGTCCTAGTTAAATTGAGTTCAGTCACAGGGAAAGAAGTAATGCCCCCGTTTCTCATCCTTTACTGTCCGTAGTTATTTAGTGCAGCTGCTCCTAGCAGTGTGCTCCAGTAGTTGCCCTTTGTGCACTCTAAATAATTTAATTCCATCCTTGATTATTTATACTCTTAGATACACAGAGACTTTTATCGCATACCCTGCTAGTCATTAGTTACCCAAGAGGGCTATTTTTAGCAATGTTAATCTTTCCTCAAAAGTCACTGCCTTGAGTTCCCAATTCATTCCAGTCGCTCTTTGCTGAGCTCCCTCCAAGTTGTTGGCAGGGCGTACTGTGCAGCCTTTAATTAATTTATTTATTTATTTTGAAGATTCCTTTTGTGTTTTAATTCCATTAAGCATGAGATAGCACAGTGATGCTGGCTGGTGTGAGTCACTGAAAATGAAGAAATAAGGCCATGGGATATGCTCCAACCTTGACAAACTTGGGGAGATGCAAGGTGTCGGGAGGATTGGAGATGCTGAGAGGGCAGAGAGTTGTGCTATTTGAAGTGTTTGCAACAAAACTTAAGTTATAAGAACTCCTCTATTTTGGGGCATTATTAAGAACTCAAAACCTACAGCTGTGGCTCATTTCGAACAAAGTGGGTTGCGGAGTCCTTGAGAACTTACCATCACCTTTTGTCTGTGAGACTAGTTGCGTGTGGCAGGGTAAGGTCTGAACAAGGACCACTGAGTCTGTCTGCAAGCAGATGAAGATTCACACTTGAACTTGACAGCTTACTGGCCTGCACTTTAAATTCAAATACCAGATGAGATCTCAGAGGAACTGAATAAGTTTTACCTCAAGATTTTTCTGCCTGATACTCAGATTGAGAACACCTTTCACATCTTGCATATGCCAGGCAGAAAGGAATGCCTCTCCTCACCTAATCCCCTGCCCTCATTTCATTATATTAGGATCCATTTAACAAAGAAATTCTGTCATGTATTTTCATGTTCCCTCTTTTTCCAGAAACAGCCAGAGGTTGGAAAACTGTCCTTCTTGTATTGTTACCATGGAGAGAAAAAAAGCCCATGAACATCGTTATTTAGGCTTTTCATGTTATCCATCAGTCAGAAGCATGGAACAGGCTATGTGAACCTGCCTGACCTGAAGCACAGAGCACACACTCAGTACAGTAAAGCCAGGACATCCATCACCCTGTGCTGGTGCTCAGGGTCAGCTCCCTCACTAAAGAATAACACTATCTGCAATATCTATACACTTCTGCTGTGCTCAGATCCCAAATGGAGTTGGAAGACAGAAGTCAAATGTAAGCAGTGAGTAATTTTGGAAGAGTTTGCATCTGGCCCAGAAATGGGTCAAAATATCGCAGTTTGGGCCATCTCTCAAAATCTTGCAGACAGAAAGTCAGTGGTCTCTTTTCCTTTGTTTAGCTTCTTACATTCCCATCTCTTTGTGTCCCCAAACAACCCCACTTTCAACTAGAAATAAGGACGGATGTCATTGATGTCATTGGTGCCCAATATCCCCAAAATTGACACAGCCAGGAGTTAATCTTCACTTGCATAATTTCACTGATTCCAGTAGGATTTACAGCTCCTGGTCCCTAGGCTGAGAATAATAAAGCCAGTGCAGTCTGGCTCTTCTTTATTATCCCTCTTAAAGTTTATGTCTTCAAATATGGTCTGGTTATGAGTTAACAATACTGAAAAGATCAATACCAGAGTCTGACTAGGGGAGCTCAAAACATGTTCATAAAAGTTAAATTAGAATCATAAAATGATTATGGGCTCTGGGTTTTCTTTCCTTTTTTTTTTTTTCTTTTTTTTCTTTTTCTTTTTTTTTTTTCTTTTTTTCCCCCCTTGACTGTGCTGCCTGCTTTGGGTGGTAGTTCACTGGCCAGTGGGGAGGTGGCTCACATTTGTGTTCCCCTCCTCTGCCCCTGCCATATCTTTTGTCAAGACATGAAGAGGTGGAGCAGGACTGTACAAAGACTCTTCCAGAAGGTTTTGATGGACTTCAGGTCACATTTAAATGCTCCTCATTTTTTATCATTATTTTTCTGAAGGATAACTTAAATGGCTACCAAGCAGAAGGTTCTCCAAAAATCCCAGAAATGAATAAGAAATGCAAAACACATTCTCCATCTTGACTACAAGAACACTGTGGGCAGTGCCTGTAACACCCTTAATGCTTTTGCTGGTTGCTGCAGTCCATGACAATTTCTACCCTCTTGCCCACCTCTGCAAGACTTGGCCCAAAAAAGAAACAAATCTCCTATATGCTTTTATTGGTTTGTTCCCTCCCTTTCTTCCCATGAACCATCTCATCTTCTTTAAGGGCAAAGTACAAAACCCAGTTAAAATACATTGGATGCCTTTTTTTGTGTAAGTCTATGGTGATGTTTCTGTGAATGACCATTTAAGACGTGCAGATAAATCTGATCCTAGCTTATTGTTAGTAATTTTATGGTAATATGTCCTGTATCTGCTTTGGCTGCTTCTCTGCTTCTTGTTACTTGCTGTATTTTTAAAATACTCATCCTTGCCATGTCCGGTGAGTGCAGATTGGATATTACCCCAATTTATCAGACAGCAGGCAGGAGCACAGGACAATAAACTCCCTCTGGGGTGCAGCACAGGATAGATGAGCTCCTCAGCATCAGAGCACCTTCCCCCAGCATCTCCTTGCTCCGCTGCGGTGTGTTCATGTGCGTGAACACATGTGCACTCCTGCACGTGGGCGTACTGTGTGAAATACCAAACTGCTCTTGAGAACTACCTGAAGTAACCTTGCTCCCGCTTCTAACAAAAAGAGTTGTTCAGTGATTTACATTCCTTTGTAATCTGATGCAGTGATTAGAAAATCTCTTCATTGTAGTTTTTCCCTTTAATGCAGCAACCAATGACCCCTATGCTGTATTTGAGAGAGAAATGTCAGCTCTTCATGTGGAAATGAGTCGGCCGATCATATGTAAACATCAGGGGGAGCAGCGAGCGTGACAGAGACCTGAGCGAGGAGAACATGAATTGGGCTTTAATCTAATCACAAATCTCGCTGCTAGGGAGGAGAGCTGTGTGCTGCCAAGTGCCCTAGACAGCAGAGACAAGTCCCCAATTATGGATGTGCAGACTCAGGAGGATTAAAAGAAGGAGCTGGCAGGCAATGATATGGTGCTATTTCACTGTTGCTTTGTCTTTGATGCCAGCCTGGCACCCTCTGTTTGTCACCGCTATGTTTGTCATCGCTGCCAGCCCCTCTGCCTTTGCACCACTCCTTCTTCTCCAAGCCGTTGGTGCATGGAGAGGGGCGCAGTCAATCTGCCCTCTTGGCTTTTCTGCAGAGCTCTTGCAATTTGCTGGGACTAGTATTAGATTTTGGTCAGAACATTGTGTTCAGCCTGTCATTGGGTAGGGACTCTGATAGAACTGGCTGCTTCCTCATCATCTGATGGCCTTGAGCAACTCAAGGCTGCAGCAGAGCTGCTGGGGCAGTTGCTGACTGCTGCTCTCCTCTCCTTGTCCAAGCCCTGGTATGAACACCCTGCAGCACATAGAGCAGGAAGGTGAAAAGGTACGGAGTGGGGATCAGGTGGCAGGAACATAGGCAGTACCATTCTGGTACTCCAGAAACCCCATTTCCAAAGAGCCCAGCTAAGAGATTGTATTCCTTTTAGGTGGCTGTAATGACTTCAAGAGCAAGGCTGGGGAGAGATGGAGAGGGAAGGGGCTAAAGAAAGACATAGCAGGAAGGCAGGGAATAGCTTGGGAGGTCCCAGGTCAGCTCTGGTACAAAAGGATGCAGTCACTCATCCAGGTGGGCAGCTGGGGGTATGGCAATGGGTGGTCAAGGGGACAGATTCATGGATCACTTGCTGGTTGAAGGACAGTGGAGTAGTGAAGCTGCTTTAAATCTTTTGTTAGAGATGGGAGAAAGGAGAACCCCAAATCAGCTGGAGGGACAGGATGGCCACCGCTGCTCATGGGGAAGGGAACAACCAGGAGCTGTCTGAGGAGGAAAGATTTTCCAGTTTCTCTTGAAAGAGGATAATGTACCTGCCTTCATGGAGAGAAGCACGTTCAGGGGACAAAGTGTGCAATGCACTGCACTCAAGTACTAAGGAACAGAGTTTTAAGCTACTGTACTTTACTTTCAATAGTGTGTCCCCTGGGCATACTCCATCTGGGCTATCGTTCTCCATCATACCTGTTGTTCAGCCACTCTGCTGTTCCCAAATAAAATGAAATGAGGCAGATCCTAGTTCAAAGGCTCCGTTCAGAGCAAAACCTGTTAGGAGACATCCACCAAGCTCACCCTGCCGCTGCCACACACAGGGATATGGGGAAGTGCTCTCACTTTGAAAAGTGTCTGTGAAGCATTGGCACAGTAGCACACCACGGTGGGTGGTTACCTGCAATCTGGCAGCCAAAGTAGACTAATGATGATTAGTCTTGCAACCAGATTGCTGCTGCAGGCATCTTTGATCTCGGGTCATCTCCCCGAGTGCTGTTCTAGCAGTGGGGAAGGGAGTGTCAGTGAGATTTTATGCAACCACATTTTCCCTGGCCAGAGCTCTGCACAGCAGCTCTCCAGCCTTGCTCTTTTGGGCACTGATGGGGAAAACTGCATTTCTCTGCTCTGACCTTTGGAACAGATTCTTTTCCCCATGCTGAGATTATTGCAGATCAATGATTTTTAAGTGCTGACATAAACACAAATACTACACTTTGACTGTTGTTAATAGATACTGTTTATTTCAGCAGCCTTTCTCAATAATATAAAATTATGTTTACAATTATATGGAGCCTTTCAGCTGAGGACCTCAGAGTTGCAAAGGCTCACAAAGCCCTTGTGATGTCAATCTAATGCTATTGATGAAAATGAGAGAACAAAGAGCGTAACAGCATAAGAACAGCTTTTATGGCACTACCAGCTCAGAAGACTCAGAAGTCTATCTAGCCTGGTACTGTTATTCTTGTTTGCATGCTAGTAAGGAAAGCAGTCTAATACTCCGTGTGCTCTTTGCTTCCAAATGCCTGTGGCTCTAAGGTTTTCTAAGTTGTAGATGTTTTTTATGACGTTAATAACTCTGAATAGTGCCTATGGACCTATTCATGAATCAATCAGGATCCAATAGGATCCACGAAGCCAGGTAACACCTTAGCATGAACAAGAATTTCACAACACATTGCTCAGTCAAGCCAAATGGAAAAGAAAAAAAGGCAGAAGTCCATTTCACCATCATAATGGACACTTACCTTTAAGACAAAGACATGGGGGTACTAGCATTACTACCTGGTTTTCTCAAGTGCTGCCAGACTCCCCAGGAACTCTGGTAATGTTGAAAATTAGACCTCTACCTGCAGACTGGTCTGTGCCTTTTGTTATGAAAAGAGATCCGTGCTGCAACCTCCAGACATATATAGGAAGACATTTAAAATGAAAAATGATGAGAGTAGATTTCCAGCAAGTACAGAAGAGATGTAAAAGCATTTTGAAAGAGCACACTGTTCCCAGCCCCGCACTTCACTTGCATTCTCAGCTAGCGTAACTGGAGAGGGCTGGGTAAATGAAGGTCATTGCTGTTTCTTGCAAAAGTGTCTGGAGGGTTGCTTCTAAATGAAAGGCTACTTCTCTCATTTCTTCCTGGTCTAAGGCAAAAGAGATCTGAAGGCTGCAAAACACTGGGCAAGCAGCCCAGCATTGCCTAGAACCATGAGCTAAAATATTTGAAACTTTCAATATTCCTCTTTTTTTCTTGTGATTATTTTGCAACCAACATTTAGAGAGAGCTACGCAGCTCTTTTGAAGCTCAATTTACTGGTGCAAATAGAAGAGTGATTAAATAAATCCAAAGACCAGATGGTTTGGGAATTTAAGAGAGCCTAAAGATTCCCACCCTTGTTGAGAGGTCAAAACCAGTTTTACTGCCTGAATATCATTAGCAAATAATGGAGTTGCTTCTGAAGGAAATCATGACCGGACTAGGATGTCTCCTTGTAGTTTTCATGGAGTGGTGTCTCTACCACTAGAAATACCTCCACCTGCTGCAGGTTACTGCCTCTTCTGCACCATTTACGTGGGGCAGCTGGAGACCTCCTTCTAAGGTGGCCCAAGCTGAGTTTTTGTATGCTGTCTGCTTTGTGAGGAATTCCTGCTGGGTAGGCTTTTGTTCCTGGGAGGTTTAGGGATGCCAGAGAAGACACTGAGAGAAGGGACAAGAACCACTGTAGTTTTGTCTTTGTCAAGGAATGATTGGGGTCTTGCCTCTAAGTCTTGGTGGGGTGGCAGAAACTGTGCCACCCCGTTAGTGGAAAAAATGGAGGCTGAGTATGGTTTGAGGTTGAAACGTTGTCTCCTGGGTCACGGCACAGGCTTCATCAAAAAAAAACCCACGTCTTTCCCTCTTCATTCTTTCTGTGGGAATAACAGAACAATTGTCAGTCACCCAACGCTTGTCAGTCTGGCCCATTTCACCAAGCCCAAATTTGTTTTGCAGTATGAATAAATTAAGACAGAACTGAAAAATGTCTGGATGAGGATTAATTAATCATTTACAGAGTCCCATCAGCTCTCAGGGCTCTACCACAGGGCTCCCAGATCATCACTGGTATGTTCTGAAAGGCAGCCAGTGAGCAGGATCTGATTCACTGCCTGAATTAATCTGTGTGAATGGCTGTGGGATCCATTTGAAAGCAGCACTGAGAATTGGCCTATAAAAAGACAGCCCGACTTTTCGTGGAAGCTACTTTGGGAAATGAATGAGGACTTTACAATCTCCTTCAGCCATAAAAAACATACACATCTCATATTGCTGCTTGCCTATTTTAATTAAACCAATAATTAAATTTTAATGAAACAAAGGTTTCCCTAAAAAAGAGTCAGCAGTGACTGAAGAGTTTTCATTTGGAGGAGGGAGGCGATGTGGATGTATCAGGCCACTGGGCTTGCCTCCCCCCTAACAAATGCCGGGAGAAATACATGGTGAACAAGGTTCATGTAATGAGCTGAACAAGAAACACTTATGATAATGAAGTCAAGAGGCAGCTTGTTTCATATGGCTCTCCCTGGCTGTGTATTTTTTCCTTGCTTCTCCCAGCATAATGCTGTATTCGCAAGGTCTCGACTTACACCCGGGAGGCTGCTGCAGCGTGAAGTCCTTAGAGGTGCCAGCAGCAGTCACACCAGCAGCCCCAGAGAGACGTCAAGGTATAATCAACACTTAGCTCCACATTGCACTGAAAAAGGTGTAGACATGAACCTCTGTGGCCACTCTTAATTGAAATTGTCCTGTGAGGCAACTTTTCGTTAGAAATGAGTCAAAAACCTTATGATTTCACTGAGCCTGTCTCCAGAGTAAGGCGGATTCGCATGCAAGCTTGCTGGGGCAAAACAAAGGTTCACAAAATGCTACCCAAATGACAAAAGGGCACAGATGTTCAGATGAACACTCGGTCATCAGTAATAAGGGCTGGTTGCTTCAAATGCATGCAACAGTGCATGTGGCCACAGACTCTTTGACTTTAGGGAAAAAATTCAACTGCTGAATAGATGATGAATTTTTCTTCTTTTCTCCCCAGATATCACCACTTTGAGTTTTCCTGTGATGGCACTGGGGGCACTGTGACCTCCATTCTCCTTCTGTCTCTGCCACTGATGCCCTGTGTGTCCTTGAGAGACTCCTTGTCGACTTCGCAAATAGTAAGCTGGAAAAAAAATGATTGCCTAGCTCCCAGAGATGGAGTTGTGAGAGTTGATGGATTAATATTTACTGCATTGTGTACATGTCAAGAGCTATTGATAGGTACACTGGGGAATGTACCAGGCACATCCAGGGCTAAAAGGAAGAGCTGCCACAGCTTGAATGAGAGGTGTCATCTGGGGAATGTTAGCAATTATGTCCTGTTTGTAGAAACCACCACAGACCTATGCAGAAAGGTTTGCATTGCTAACACACCTGCATTGGTAGACATTACTGATATATTCAGGGATTATGTGAAAATGGCATTGGATTATTATTCTTCTAACAGTTCTTCTTTAGTTTAGTTTACTTTGAAACATGGCAAAATATTGCCCTTTCTAGATTTGTGCACCCACCCTAAAAACTTATGAACCCAGTGGCCTGTTTCAGAATGTGTTTTACAGAAAAGCAGAAATTCTAAAGATAAAGTAACTCATAGAATTTTAGTAAAAATAAGTGTCTAGGTAGAAGTGAGACACCTGGCACATGCCACTGATGAGAAAAGGCTTTTCCATTGAACTCTGGAGTACCTGTGGGTAAGGAAGGTGTGAAAAAGGGAGAGTCCAAAACATTGCCCAAAGCACTTCCAAGAGGAAAGCTTGTACAATCTCAGACACAATTGATCAGCTGTGAAACTCCATTCAGTAGGGAACCAAACTTCAGTAACCACATTACTTACAGAAATAGTTTTTACCCAAGAAGATTTCCACAGGGTTTTCACTTTGACAGAAAGCCTCTTCTGGAACTTTATCAAGCCATCTTCTTTAGCAGGTCCACAAAGGTTCATCTAGGGATGTGGAAGAGGTTAGAGTAGGGGAAAAAACAAAACAAAACACACCACAGCCTGCGATGGGAGAGGAGGCAGAACCTGGAATCACCTGTAGGATCTATGGACATGACATGATATACACGTACCTTTAGTTAGTGTTTCCTTTGGCTTCATGAATGTGGGGAAACTGGGCCAGCTCTTTTGAACTACTTCCTTCCTCGAGTGTTTGCCAGAAGCCAAGACACTTTTCTGCACAACCAGCAGGCTGAGAGGTGGAACTTATTTTTGAGTACTACAAAGCAAAGTCAGAAGGGCCTGTCCTTCTCAGAGATTGTCTTGAATTGCTTCCAGAGCCAAGTCTTCAGGAACCCTGTCTGCTTTCAATCAGTCAAAGCAAAATGTAGACAAATGCTGTCCCTCACTCTTACAGCTTCTCTCCCTCTCTGAGATGATTTCCTTCCCAGCAGAGCAAATTTCTCTGCATTTCAAATTTTGTTGTGTTCCTATTCACAGGAGAACTATTCATCATTCAGGATGGAGAGAATTTTAATGATGTGGGGTTGTAAATAACTGGCCATTCTCAGGTCTAACTGTGCTTCTCACGCAGCCCTCAGCAATGACAGCCTGCTTCCAAGGCCTCTGTAGTACTGATAAATTTATTATGTCACAAACCAGTATTCAGGGTCAGTCTTAGTGAAGTCTCAGTGTATATATAGAGGCTCCTCTAGCCTCTCTATATATATTTAGAGAATTCAACTCCAGCTTTAGAGAAAGCCAGGCTTCATGGGCTCAGGGGCAAGAAGATAGAAGAACTTTTGCTTGTCTTTGGAAAAACTACAAGTACATGCAAACAAACAAACAAACAAACAAACCAAAAAACCAAACCAAACCAACCAACCAAACAAAAAATCACAACTTGTCATTTTTGTTGATATTTCTGTCTCAAGATACAGGGATAAAGGAGGAATTTTCCTGTTTTTTTTTTTTTTTTTTTTTTTTTTTTCCTGTTTGCACCAAGTTACATGACATTTAAAGAGCAGTCACTCCCAGGCCTTCTGATGCAGCTCGGTGGTCAGTGAAGTCATTCAGTACCGATTATCAAATACAATTAATAAAGTTTAGTAGCCTACTGTTGCTGGAAACATTATTGCATGGGATAAAGTGCTTGCAAACTTATAAGGGGTCATAGTGCTTTTTTTTTGCTATGGCGACAGTCAAGTTTAGAGGTCCAGTGGTCAAAAGTGGTTTCTTATTTAGGTGCTTCCTCTGACTGTCTTGAAGGTGCCCTTCAGGCATTGCTTCTGACAAACTAGTTTGTACAGCACTAAATGTGAGCTGATAGTATAGCATTACCAGTCTTCCATCATGCGTGCAATCCCATACATCCTGCATTTTGCTTTTTCTTTGCTTTTTGTACCTTCATGGGTGTTTTTAATTGTCCAGTTCAGCCCTGGAATGATATTTATTCACCGTGATATTCATTCATTTTGGAAGCTTGTGGCAATCAAAGCAAAACAAGAGGAAGCAGGATGGCCAAACAAGCTTCTACAAAAACTCAGGTTTGGAATATATTTTGGAATTAATTCTCTGTGTTCTGGTATGGTATCAACTGTAACAGCCCAACTTGCCATCTTCTCCATTTGCTGGTCTCATTAAAATGTATGACCCACTAGGTTGTTCATTTGGTCTGAGTGTTCTCCTTTTTCTTTGTTTCTTATCTTCCCAGTGCTTTTTTTTTTTTTTTCTTTTTTTTTTTTTTTTCCTTTTTTTTTTTTTTTTCCCCCTGGTGTCTTTGCATACTGAATGTTGCTGTGTGTGTCAGAGATGCTAAATGTGAGACAAACAGAAAAGACAGATATACCACAGTTTGTTCTGTTAATGGAAAGGCTTTGTGTACTGCTGTGTCTGGCTGGCATAAAGTCCATTTCCTTAAACATTCAACAAAACAGATTCTTCCCTGTCTTGCACTTATGTCTGTGCTCACACTTTTGCAACTTGGGTGCCATATACAACTAAATTAGCATAGAAACATTTTAAGCAGACAAAATTGATGACAAAAGTGACAAAGAAAATGAGAACCGGGTTGTCAGGGTATGAAAAACAATTGCTTCAATTGCATTTTTTTTTTTTTTAATATAAGCAATTGAAAATCTTGACATAGGTATGTCTGCAAGAAAACAGGGAGGGTATTTCATCCAGCAGAAATATTTGCAGAGCTGTAGGTGACAAAACAAGGGACCTTTACTTTGTACTGTTGCCTGGAGACTTGATAAAGGCAAGTAAGTTATCAGTGCTGTTAATTTAACTATTGCACTATTATTTCATCCTCCTCATGGGCTTCTTCAGTACATCCCTACTGCTGTCATTCAAGACAATACCAGCATCATGGGCTACTTGGCAGGAGGTGGGATGGTCAGCCCCCTCCTGTGTGTGTTCTGTTAATGGCCAGAAGTCTTAGGAGCCCAGTGAGGGACTCTACTTGCCTGCATCTCAAAGATTCACTGGCACAGCAGGTGTCTCCTCTTGGAATGGACCAGGAACAATTGGTAATGCTGGGGGTAGATCAGCCTTAGACACACTTGTAGTATTCAGTAACAGAGCAAATGTTGTCTACCTGTTGGATCTGACGCATTGAAGAGCACAGTAAGGGGCTTTGTAGGAACAAAGTGGAAATACCTGACAGCAGTGAAGTGGTTAAATACATCTTCCTTAGGATAAGTGGTGTATGTGTGTTTAATATATAGCTGTTTTTCCATAAACTAGATTTAAATAAGAGACCAACAAAATATATTTCAGAATATTTGACAATCTGTCAGGGTGTAAGAAACATACATTCCACTTGACAAATGAAAACTTTTATTCTTAGATGAAGAAAATGACAGCATGGCACTGAGCCAGCATGTTTCCACTCCTGGTTCATGATACAGTTCACGACCAAATTGATCAACTGCTCAAAGTCTGATTTGCCAAAATATTGTTCATTGTTATTCCAAAAGAGATCCAAAGTGTGCAGAGGTCATGTGAAAGCTGTTTGAGCCTAGACTGCAAATGCAGAGTGTGTTTTCAAGCCTGGGTTAACGTGTTTTTATAGCAGGTCTCTTTATTTGATTCTATTAATGCCTTTAAACTGAGAGTAGTTTTTAGGGACC
Source organism: Aythya fuligula (assembly GCF_009819795.1). NCBI lineage: Eukaryota > Metazoa > Chordata > Aves > Anseriformes > Anatidae > Aythya > Aythya fuligula. Next base: position 14,736,943 of record NC_045569.1, on the reverse strand, counting down.
TGGAAAGAAAGAAGTGGGAGCATGTCTTTATATGGAAGCATCCCTCTCAGCATATGTCAGAAAGGACAGAGATGCAAGAAAATACCCTTTATCACATACTGACACAGCATACAATATACCTACCGTAGCCTCCGATACACCATCCCTATGGTCTTCCACGTCCTATATCCTTGGTCATCATGCTGCTGTAGAAATGAACTGTAGCGTGTCCACCAGATGATGCTCCCCAGGCCACACTGCTGTACAGCAGCAAATGAAAGGTGAGATGGCAGGAATGTCTCCAGAGAAGCAAAACTCTGATTAAGCCTGCTGTTCCTCTCTCTGCCCCAGGCACTCTGTACAGTACCAGCCTCATATTAAACCAGGGTAAGACCAGAAATTTCCAGTGGTATATTTCTGACCCAAAAGATATTAACTTCTTGTCCAGTGGCTGCAGGAGTCTTGGGTCACTTCCAGCAGCATCTGAAAATCAATTTCAGTGTCATGACTTCTTGTGTTTTCATTGTCATTTTAACCATTTCACTACTGTAGAAGAGTAAATTATTTCATGGGCAGGGGCAATGTTATTCAGAGAGGTAAACCTCTACATATGTATTCACAAATGGAAAATCATATCTTTTCCACATGCATATGTATTAATACTGCTCTGGCGATCGTTTATGATAAGCATTGTGCTTGAACAAAAGACAATGAAAATGAAGGGTTTGTTAGAGAAAAGAGTATCCAGATAATAATAATAATAATAATAAAACAATATCCCCTTATTAAAATATATACATTTCTTGGCTACATGTAATTTTGACAGCAGAACTCATTTCTTTATTTAACAGAAATGAAACATGGGCAGTTAACTCAATATTTTACACAGTGATATTTCAGTTGTGTTTCATAAAACTCAGGCTGGCTTTGGAATGAATAATTTATCCAATTAGTTTTTTTTTTTTTTTCCATTTTTAATGGAACCTGGCTGTTCTCTCATCTATCTCACTGGTTTAAAAATGGAAATCATCCTATTAGAATCCAGATGTGCAACTTGAGTACAAAATTGGTGTCATTTTTATGAGAGTTAGGTGAAAATATCCTCAAGTTATTCACAGGTTTCCAAGATAATTTTATTATTTGGACTTCATTTGCTGCTAATGCCCAAAAATTGAATGAGTTTTTTTATGCATTTGTTAGGTATAGACTCTAGATAAAAAAGGAGAAGCTTGTCTGTGGCTTCTCACCTGATTTTGGTGATATTGATTCTGGTTCTACAGCTGCTGTATTTAAGTCTTCTTAGGGCTAGTTTTTCTTTAGCCTGTGAATTACTTTCAAATGTAATTCAGTGGGGGTTCACATGAGAAAGAACAGGCTGAACTGGAATAAGTGGGCATGTGAAAATAACACAGGAATAATTTAAAATGTTATAATCTTGCGTGGGATTCCTACTTTTAATTTACAAATCAATAATATTACAGTTGCTAGGTATCTGGCAGAGGACTTCTGTCTTCCTCTCATTGCTTTGTTCACAAGGAAAATTTCCAGATTATCTCATCCATGGAGATTTTTATCCTTGTATCATTCTTATGCAATGCTATAGCTGAAAACTGTTATTTTTTTTTGTACAATGCTTCTGAATGAGAGCTTGCAAATTTTATAGCTTTACAACATCTGAACAAGGAAAGCTTCAAAATCTCCTTTTACAGGTAGGGAAGATGTAGGGTTAGGCACAAGAACAAGTTTCTGTGGTTAAAATATTACCTAGTGTCAGCTGATCCATGGTAATGGTTTCTGCATAAGCTCATAAAATGAAATAATTGGACTGAATGTTCTTTTAATGCAGGTAAAATCATCCTGTATTATCTTACCTTTGCTATGGGCTAAAAGTGTGTGCACATATTTGCTGGAGATCAGATGACATCTCTAACTTGTTTGTGTGTCTGAGCCCTTGAGCACAAGAAAAGAAAATTACTGGTCTGAGCTTGTGCTGCAACTGCAGAGAGCCCAGGGGTCCTGCCTTTGTGCTTCTAATGCCCTCTGTCCTCCCCACAAGAACATTAACTCCGGCACTAGTAGGAAGCTGCAGCCATGAGTTTAATTTTCATTTTGTTTAAGGATCACATAAACCTAAGGGCACAGGGGAAACAACAGTGGCATCAATATAAACTTTAACAAGCTAATCTTCAAGCTGGATTGACAGAGTAATATGAATGGGTAGGACAGCGTTTATGCTTTACCTCTGGCATTTGTCTCCGTAGGCTTCCTAACTTATTCAGCCTCTGAGGGTTGAGGTAGGGGACCTCCTATTCATAGAAACTAACAACGAATTTGGAAACTCGACAAAAATCTGGAAGCAATGGCTATGAAGAATGGTGAATAACTAGAAACCTCTGAGATTTACTGCTTTGAATTTGGTTTCAAAAGGTTTCTGAAGTACATTTTACGTTGATGTAAGCATCGCTGTCACTTTTGGAGTCTTTCGTTAACATTTCTATTTGTTAATCTCCCTGCTAATTCAAATGCAAGTTCTGGAACTTTCTGTTGTATGATATTTTCTTGTAGTCTCTGGGTGTAACCAAGAAAACTACCCCCAAATTTTAAAGAATGGAAGAGATTTCATTTCCCCAAGCTTTGCTGTTGATATTCTCTTTCCCTTGGGTTGATGTAAGTACAGTGAAATTTTTTGCAATTTTTTCTAATGCCTCTCCACACAGAAAAGAAGAACCAGGTCATGGGGGTGTGGTAGGGGCTTAGGAAAGATGGGATCCTATAGCAAAGGGCAGTGTGGTGTTCTAGGTAGGGCAGGAAGCTAACTATTCATCTAGCATCCCAAGGAGAGGGATCACCATGTGATAACAATGAATTCACATCGAGAACGTGAGGGATCTGGTGGTGTGATGTGGTAGAGAAGGAGATCTGAGGCAGCCGGGCTGCCTGCCACTGTAGCCTGCTTACATCCATCAGCTCTCATTGCCTTCTGAACAGTCACACAGTGGGAATTAATAGTTCCACACAGCTCTAGTGACAGGTACAATTGTCACAAGAAAGAGAACAAAGCGACAAAGTGGAAGAGCTCCTTTAAAGAGCTTCTAATCAGCTCTGAAATTATTTTCTGCCAGAGCATTAATTTGTGTAAGACAGAGTGTGCTGGAACTGCTCATAAAACCCATTACCTACCTTCCTCCTTCCCAGCCCATTTGAGGACATCGTCCCTGCACTCTCTCGGTTCTCTCCCCTCCTTACATAATGGTCTGTTATTAGATTTTATTGAGTCCTGCTGATGTGAAAGAAACTCTAAAGCCTTGTCTCAAAGTTGCTTGTCAAGTGTGTTAACTCTTGGAGACTTTAAGACTGTCATTAGATGTTTCCTTTGCCTTTAGGATGAATCTTTTTGCAAGGAGGGACAAATGGATCTGGAGAGCATGGTGCATGGGATGCTCTTACACCTTGAACTTCTTACTACCAAACTTAACAACCTTCCAACTTCAGGACGATTTCTCCATTGAGGCCATGTGTATCACAGTTGCTACACTCAACTCCACTATTTCATTTTCTTGTGTACTGCCTAAGCCTTCAACATTTTAAGACTCAGAGCTCATCCAAATTCTTTAAGTTTAACTTAAAGCAAGATTTCAGCATGTCTCCAGAGACAGTGGGCCAGTGAGATTAATATGGCCCACCACAGGCTGTTGTTTCTTTACATGAACTTTTACAGAGCCACAGGAGAAAAGTATAGTGCCACTCTGCATTTAACCCTTTGGTGTGCTGAAAGCAATATGCCTGCAAAGGCTGGTCAAAATTCAGTGTTCTTTGGGTAAGACTCCACCCCTCAGTTTAGCATATGGCATTTCATGGAGTGCAGCAGCTTTTTTGTTGTTGTTGAAATCAATATTTTCATTTAGAAAAATCCCCAAACCTGAACTTCCATAGGAAATGAGTCCATCTCACTTTTCTTACTCTGCCTGGTTGTCTGTAGAGCATCTTGTCCATCAATCAACAGTCCTTGTGGCATTCTCCATGAATGGCCTGCTGTGTCTCCATAATTAAGCAAAGGTATTTTAATCTGGTTTATTTTATAACCTGGTAGTGACGTCCTTGGACCCTGCTGGCACGCACAGAAACCAAGGAATGCCATGCTTGTGTCACTTGTTCACACATTACTGGGCTGAGCTGGAGAGAATTTGTCTTAGCATTTGTCTAAAACATTTGATCAATGGAGGTTCTGCAGCGTGGAAAGATCTTCACATGAAAACAGTCCCTAGCCAAGAGTAGAGTGGTTTATTCTTCATTGAGCTGCTTCTTAGAAGATCAGGGTTTTAGCTCCGATCTGTGATTTCTTCATTGACTTCAGCAAAGAAATGCCTGCATACATTGACAGTCTGGTATGTCACTTTGTGGCACTGAGTCCTGTAAGCATTTGTCTTGTGCTCAGAGACCAAGGCTCATGTTACTTCTTTTAAAGGCTTTAGTTATTAATTCAAAGTGGAAACACTCCTACTGGAAGGGGTGAAGAGACCCACACCAGCATTAGTTATGTATTTAAGAGGTAAAGACTGAAATTAACATCCCGAAATTGGAAAGACGAGATCTATCCTTAATTCTGCATATCAAGAAATTGCCTCCAAAGCCAGCCTACAGATCTCCCTGAAGTGGTGCCATTTGGTGTTAAGAAACCTGAACTGAAATTTCTGCATCCCTGAAAAAAATGTGTGTTGGACTAGTCGACATTCTCTCATTGAAAACATTTCCCTAGAAAAAACCTCATCCAGCACTCCACTCAGCTTCTTTACCTTCTCCTTTTTGTTTACCGAGCCCTTTGATATCATCTGGCTGAAGCTAAAAGTGGTCTCTGTGCCCTCCTAGGAATTCAGGCTACAACTACAGCCGTACCCCAGCATGGTTCATGCACCAGGGAAAGATCTCAGCACTGAGCAACAATCCTCACCTCACATACATGGATGGGTACGTGTGAATGACTGTAGTGGCCCTTAGAGCCAGAACTGCCCTTTGCAGAGGCAGACAGGCCAAACAGGGTGTGAGTGCTCCCCTTTCCTCTCCGGGCTTTGCCATGCAGCCGTGAGATGCCCTCTGCACGCTCTCCCTGCCCTACAACCGCTACGAGGCACTGCCCGTGGCCTTCGCAGCTGTGACTGGAGAGAAACATCGGGGCTGCAAGCCCAAAACCCTTCGTGAGCCTCAGCGATCCTGCTCCACCTGTCCCTCATGCCGGGTGTATCTTCCGTTCGTTGTCAGCGCTCGTTAAGACCGAGGGCATCTCTCCCACTCCCTCTGCCTTCTCCGCGTCTCCGGTTTCACTGGAGCGGAGTCAAACAGAGACGAGTCCACGCAGGGTCTGGAATGGATCAGCAGGTCAGCTGGGAATGACTGTCAGGCTGCCAGCGCTCTCCCTCCCTTCTCCCTGGCTTTCTTTGAGGTTTGTAGCTCTTCTGCTTTCTTGTTGCTATTGCCACCCTCCCCACACTCCCCCTGCCATACACCAAGCACCCAGACCTTTCCCGAGCACTTTACTTAATCCCCAGGATTCTTTATATAGGAATTAATCTTCTCGTCACAGTGGGAGAGCTCGGAGGGAGGGGGTACATTTATCTCTCCTGCTGAGGTCTAGAGTTGCATTGCTGTGATTATTGGTGGTAGCAGTGTGCGTGTGTCTGGGGATCTGTGTTTAGCTTCTTCATTTCTTAAACAGCACAGGGGCAGCAGCCAGGCAAGTTGGCAGCTTTGCTTTCTGGCTGCATTGTGTCTGCTGCTAGAAAGAGGGATTGTGAGTGGGGAGCAGCATGGCAGAACAAGAAGCCAGTGGCTTGCAAGTCCTTCTCTCCACCCTCCAGGTAAGAACAGCTTGAACTAATGAGAAAGGCGCTTGGGCTTGTTTTCCCCTTTAATTCACCAGCAGCAACTTGTTGGGCTGAGTTTGTTCTTACTAGCTCCCTGCTGGCTTGTCTCTAAAAGCATCAGCATGCAGGAGTCCTGACCTGCACCTCCCACCCTAAAACGCCTTTATGAAGTGAAGTTTCACTATTTGGAGATGAACGCTGGCAATTACTGCTATGCATCAATCACCGAGCCCTGTCTGCGGGCAGGCTCGGCTCCTGCGATCTCACCGCGTTCAGCAGGGGAGCGAGGGAGGTGTGAGGAACTGGCTGCTTCGCAATGAATGGGACCTGACAGCGCTGTCAGTCTGCAGGCAAGGCGAGCCGCAGCAGTGCATGGCACTGCTCTGAGGGCTACGGGGAACGAGTAAACAGATCTGCTCGGAGACCGCAAGTTCCTCCCTGTCAAACTATCCTCACCAAGACTCCCAAGCACTTGCAGGGAAGTGGCAAAACCTCCCAAGGCTGGGCTGGGTGTGCTCAGTAAATGTCCTCAAGGAGCAGAGGGGAGGGAAGTGTCTCGGTCCAGGATTGCACTTGTTGGACAAATGCGACCCTGGGACGAAGGAGAGGTATCTCTTCCTCTGTCTCTAGGCGATCCCCTTGGTCCTCTTTTCTCCCAGCGAAGATGTGCTTCTCCTGGTCTCACAGGAGATGTCTATGCTGAGGCACGAGCCATCCTATGAAACAGGGAGCGTGTTTTGGGAGGGGAACCTCTGCATTCATAAGCTTTTTTTTTTTTTTTTTTTTTTTTTTTTTTTTTTTTTTTTTTTTTGTCATGAGTGGTGAGTGGGAACTACTTTGCCAAGACAAGCGGCACAAAAATCCACTTTTAGACATTTATGGTGAAATTCCAGTTGTCTGCATTTTTCCTGATCTGGGTCAGAGCCCCACAGGGACTGGAGTTTTGGGCAGTGTGCGCTGCAGAGCAGTTTCACATTTGAGGCAGCAGCATCCTCTGGCAGCTATGTGGGCCACCAAAGCCTCACACTGCTGCACGCCACAGGAACAGAGAATAAGGGCAGGGTGTGTGAAAGACATGGACCACCTGGGTCAGCCCAGGAGCTCCTGCCTCACAACCTTGTGTCTCTGAAGGTCTCTGTGACCAGCCACGAGTGCGTAGAGAAGGTTACAAGACCCCGTGGTACGTAACTGGCTTCGAAACTGTAGTTGTGTGGGCTGACCAGCCTTGACGTTCTTAACAAAGCTTATGTAACTGTCAACAACTTTTATTTCTTGTAACATTGTCAAACCCTTGTTTGCCCTCCACAGCGCCCTGTGGCAGTGAGCTCTGCAGGTGAACGGGCACACAAGAAAGTTGCTTTACTGGTCTTTTTTTTTTTTTTTTTTGGCAGTGTAACTTGCCTGTCCCTGTGCTCTCACAGTTTGTTTAATGCATGTTCTGTATCTGTACTACATTGTGTTTTTGCCATATCTAAGTTACAGTCCTCTCCCGGTTTCTTTGGATAATTGAGAGCTGCGTGTGCATTTGTATGTGATTCATCAGCAAAGCTGTATGTGGGGCTAGAATAGGAACAGGTAGGTCCACTGCAAGCGAAAGACATTGCACTGTTGGCAAAATTGCAAGGCCGAACACTCAACCCTAGTGTTACAAAATCTAGGTACAAAGACCCTTGTTTCCCAAAACTCCACATTCACTTAAGAGCAGAAGGCTTTCTTGTTGTATCTTCAAGCAAATGCAGAGGTATGGGTGCGAGAGGACAGGAAAGTAAGTAGTTGATGACAATTATATATATATATATATATAATGCTGGTATGTTCTGATCCCCCTTGTCCTCCCTTAGCTCCAGCCAAAACTTCACCACTGTCGCTCGGCAACACCGTCAACTATCTTTGCTACACAGATCCAGTGATAAAAAAGACCTTTGCTTGAAACAATTGGAAAGCACTGACCTGGGAAATAATACATTTTGTTGATGTTTGCATTTGCTGATAACATCCCTCTGCATTTTGTTATATTCTGCAACAGCTGTCCAAAACATGGTTGCTTTGTTTTTGTGTCCTGCCAAATTGTCAGTGCTGGTTCATATTCTTTTATTGGGCATGGAGAACATGTCTGCTGAATACAGCAGGCTATTCTGCAGGATAATATTATTGTGTATTTTCCATTTATCTTAGCACATAATATTCCTTTGTAACCAGAAAGCTTTCAGCTGAAGAACGAGGGGACATTCACCCACCAAGCCAGTCTTTATGAACTTAAGGATAAAAACAGCCTTCCTCCTTCAGTTGGGGCTAGATTTCTACCTCATTTCCAAGTACTGTCGTGGAGTATTATTCTCAGCCTGGAGGATGTACCCACCTGAGATAAGCTCAATCACCTTCAGCCAAGGGGACAATCCTTCCCTTCTCCTCCTGCTCTCACAACCTGGCTTTGGTAAGGATGTTATCATGCAGACCAAAACCTGAACAACGTGCACTTCCTAACAGAATTCCTGCTCCAGTCAACGAAAGAAACACTTTTGGTTTCTGAGTTCTTCAGAACTGTTCCCAGCACAACAAAGGAGCATGATCCTCCAAAGACAGCTCAAACCCATGAAAGCACGACGTGTTACAGATGTTCTGAAAAGTGACAAGGTGAAAAGCAAAAACTGCTTTTAAAGTGCAGCTGCATTTTGTCACCAAAATATCACTTCAGGGAAGACATGACATTTCAGATCCCTAGGTAAAAAGTGCTTCATTGCTTACAAGGTGCAGCTTTCAAATGTGTTTCAGATTTAAGAAAAACCTCTCCCTGTCTCATAGGTTTTGTGTCAGAGTTGCAGAGCCAAGCACTTAGGAGTTTTCTTTTTTTTTTTTTTTTTCTTTTTGGTTTTAACACCATTACCTTCTTTGTTCTCTCTTCTTGACCTTTCCCATGTGAAGTGCTCCTACAGTTACCACCTCCCATCCCTCTGCCATCCTATTCTGTTCCTATTTCTGAATTACAGTAACTTCACCTCACACCTAGCTCTGCCCTGTCTTTCATACGCAGGTGGTACATTACCTATACCAAGGCTGGGCAGGTTGCTACTCTTCACCTTACTCCTCAGTCACAGCATGGCAGAAATCAGCATCCACCCCAGGTACAGTTTATCACCGGGGAGAAACTCTGTCATCCCATTTTGTAGGAGGCCTCCCTCATGTCAAATCCCAGAGATGTTTGGGTTTAGATCACTTGCTTATTTTAAAGCCAGGAGGATTTATCTGGGTGATATTTTAAAAAGCTGCTAGTAGCTAAGCAGAATAATAGAAAACTTAAGACAGCATCTTTCATTGTGTCCCAGACTATTGAATCACTTCAGGCTTTAGAGCATCGATCTTCCTACTGCTGGTTGTCCCAGCCCTTATCTCACTCCATTCTCATGCTCGTTAGCTAAATAAGCAGCATTTTGTTTCTTCCTTTGTGTTCTCTCTGCTCTCTTCCTTGCTTGCCAATCCCAGATGTGAGCCTGCCTTGGTTCCTCCTGAGAACGTCTCCTTATTCCATGGCAGCGTGCATCGTGTCGCCTGAGGTGTCCCAGATTTCCTGTTGGCTCTCAGCTTGGTGTTCACATGCTCCCTGAAGCCATGCTCCCTGTGTGCATATTCCACTAAGCTGGCAACCCCTAGGGCCGTTGGCAGATCTTTGGCTTGTACTTCGCCCTACTGTGCTGGACTGCAAATGTTCCTAAATGTTATGGTTCAAAAGGAAAGAGGTGAAAATCTTATGTTCCCATGGAGGATGTGTTTTGTGTAAAAGGATTCCTCTCTGAATGACTGTGGTGCCCAGCAGGGAAGGGATACAGGATCCTCTGTTTGCTAACTTGAACCTCTCTGCTTCTTTGTGCTGCCTCTTCCGAGCTGGTCTGCTGGCTGGCTGACAAAGCAGTTCTATTGTTATCCTAAAGTCAAGTGGGAAGATAGCTGTGCTGCTTCAGTGACAATGAATATGAACGCATTTCACAAAATGCTTTTGTCTCCTCTGCATCCTTGCACTTATTCTGTCAACAGAGCTGCTGAGATTCCTGGGACTGAGAGAAATAGATGTAAAATCCAAAGAATTGCTCACAAAACGGAATGCCCACTGTATTGCACAGGGAGTGGAGAAGCTTGGAGTTCAGCTTTGTATTTTTGAGAGGCAATTTGGCAAGCAGGGGTTAGTGGAATACACTTACAGGGAAGAAAAATCAGCTCAAAAACAGATGGCCATTTTTATGCGGTTCATTAAACAAGTTTTATTGACATTGTTGTACCTAAAGTGAACAGCAGTGGAGACAGCATTCTCCTATTCCTTACAGAAAATATTCTAGCTTTGGAGCAGCTAAAGTATTGCAGTTTGGTCCATGAGACACTTGGTTATGGGGTTCCAGGAAAAACCCTTCATGGAGAAACTTTGGATGTGCCACCATCACTTTCCTGTCTCTACTGCCAATGCCATTTAGACCACACGTCTACTTTCTCTTTTAACTGTGGAAGAAGAAGAATATTTCTCTGCAGGCAACTCTATAGAGATGGCCTAGGCCAGCACCCTAACTTTCAGGGTCACGGCCTGTCCTTCCCACCTCAGCTGTCATCTTCTCCCCATCCACAGAGGACCTAAAGGTAATGCAGTGCTTTTCCCTACAGTTCTTGCCTCACCACCAAGGGACACTGCTAAGCAGGAGGAGACCAGGCACCTACCAAAGGAAAAGGAAGCTAGCATTTGGGTATTAACCCCAAATTCCTGTAAGGCTATGGGGAAATATCAACGTCTGGCATTCTTGCAAATCAATACAGAACACTAGCAGCTCACAGGCAGCATGAGGCACTTTTTGGGCTCTGCTGAAACCCTTCAACTGGCCAAGATGGGACCAGAATTTCACTCTCTGTCCCCAGGCTGGCTGCAGCTGTTTCTCTGAGCACACTGCCAACTCCTCTGAAAATGCCTCCAGTTGGGCTCTCCAGAGTTCCCTGTGACTGCATTAATGAGGATGTAGGACCTCGAGGTGCAAAATACACCCAGAGACTGGCTTGGCAGCAACTACAGCTGGACTGAGCAAGAAAGTGCTTTTTTTTTTTTTTTTTTTTTTTTTTTTTGGCCCTGGAAATCAAGCAGAACTTTCCATGTCAAAGTTTTAAAGTGGGACTCAGTCTGTCTTTTCCTCAAGACCCCTGGGTTCCCTTAGTGAAGAAATGCAAATGCTCAGGGTAGTCTTGTCATTAGAATGCAGGTACGGGGAAATGGGTCACAACCTTCTGCATCTGACTTAATTCTACGTAAAATGGCTAATAATCCCACCATGTCCCATATCAGTGTTTGAGAAGATCAGGCAGTGAACATTTGAAAAGAAAAAGTTCGGGTGAAAACACAATAAAAATATAAAAAGTGGAATGAATTAATGATTCTGTTTCAGTGCAGGGCTTCGATTGGGCACAATAAATAATGCACAGGACCACATGCTAAACGATGAGGACAAAAAGCTATATGGGGTGATTTTCAAGGCAGAAGACACTGTTCATTCTGAAGCAGGAGGTTTGTGAAATAAAACAGCAAGTTATTGCGTAATTAAGAAAATATATATTGTTGTTCCAGGGGGCCAAATGAAATGACACGAACATTTTAAAACTGTCGTCTCTCAGCTGTTGAGAGCCCAGCCTGACTGCATTCATGGCCACGCTGTTTAACTTAGGCAATTTGCATGTAATATAATGGTACGTTATATCATGTTAAGCAGCTTTATATTGCATATTTTTGGACAAGTGCTGCATTATAGACACAAACACACATTAAGCTACATTAACTAAGAAGGTATATGCATTTGCTTATAATACTTGTATTTCTCATACAGTATAAAAAATATTCAGGTACATCTGATTATCTATATGTAAGTCAAGAATAATTGCTGGTGGTTACCTTGCTTCCCTGGGCATTTTGTATGCCTACAGATATATTTATTATATCACATCAATACTTTTATATCAATGGAAAATTTCAACCTTCTTCTTTTCTTGGGCTTCAATAGTTTCCCTCTGCAATACATGAAATGAGTTGTTTTCATACAGAGAGGTATTTGCTTGAATAGATTTTACTTGTGTTTCTTTATATAGCATAATCTTATTTTCAGTATATTATGATGCATTTTGTGCATAATGGCTTAGAGATCCTTTTGACACTTCTTTTTTTTTTCTTTTTTCATTCAACGCTTGGCTTTATCTGTAATGGGGATATATATCTGTGGTATAAAATATGTTCATGGACATTTAGAGCTAGAGTTCATCATATTACATTTAGAGGAGAGCACAAGACAGTTGGACAGTTGGTTGTATAGAAAAATGTGTGGGCTGATAATGGTTAACTTTAGCACTGTCTTCTAACACCAGCAGAGAGTTTCACTGATGTGTGTTCACAGAAAGGAAAACATTTCCAAAATGTACCAGGAATTTAAGAGATGGGGAAGGATTTCGTATCACTCACTGTGGTATAGCAGGGCTGAAAGTTGCCCTGGATATGTTGCTGTCACAGGGACACTGCCTCTGTGTGATTATTCCTGTTTGTGCCAAGATAGGTAACACAATGTGTGTCATCATTACATTCGTGGGAAAAGTTGGGGGAGGATTTGTGCTTCTGGGGAAAGAGAAGATGAAAGCCCGTTTTTCCAAAGAACTCAAGAGAAGTGCACAACTGAAGTGGTATTTGCCAGCAGCTCCTCATGAAATGAGCCATGGTCCTGGGGAGAGGTGGCCCTTTGCTGTGTGTGGTAGGGTTGATATATGGAGACCTGAGAACCTCAGGCTTTCATGTCTTTGCAAATCTTATATCTGCAAACGTACTAATCATCCACACATGTTGTCGTGCTCTGCCATACTTTAGCCCCATGACTACATTCTTCTCACCAGACCAGGATATAAAATAATTCCCTGTTGCCTTTCCCTGTTCTTTTAATAAGCACTTGTCTCATGGACTGTCTATTTGCACCTGTTGGCCTTCAGAGCCTGATTGGCCATAGGGTAGAAGTGCTGATCCATGAGCTGGAGCCATTCTACATGCCAGGCTCACTGATCATCTCCTCAGGAAAGGATGAGGAAAAGGATGGAAAATGGTGGGACATAGCTCTTGAAAGAGAGTGACCATCTTCTCTAGCAAGACTGGGATCAGTTCAAGGCAATCTCACCTGTCTCCCTTTTCCGCATTGACAAAAACAATATTGCTTCAGAAGGTAGGGAATGAGCATTAGGGGGAAGCCACAGTTTTTTCTTGTACAACTATAGGTATGGATGTCCAGCCTAGTTGAGAAATTGGTGGGTCTCCAGTGCCTACAGTCCTAGAAGCTATGTGTGCATTATTGTGCTGCTGTCATGAAAGACAGTTTAATTTCAGAAAAGGCAATTGAATGATGCTGACTTTGAAGCAAGAACATCAATCAATGAAGACACCAAATTCACACCCAAGATTTAGTATTTCCTGATGATCTGTTGCTCTGTTATGGCCTTTGTTTTACTGAGTAGAGACCTATCTTATTATAAAGAAATGAAGGTTTTAGAAGTCAAGAATTTGTCCGTGATTTCATAAGATTTCTTCTAGAGAGGTCAAAGATAATATAGTAGAGACTCCTCCACCCACAGGCAGTACTGAGCTACACAGAAGAGAATGAATGCTTTAGACTGTCTATTGATTGACAGAATAACATCTGCTCGACAAGAAATTCACTGGGCAAAGTGAAACCTCCTTCCCTTAGGGGGTTTAGGGAACAAGGCTGATTTTTTTTTTTTCCTTTTCTCCTTGTGGTTTGTTCTCCAAGAAGAACACAGCCTTCTTTTTCAAAAGGTGCTGTAGGTTGAGGTGGAATTAATGAGAACAGCAAAACTTTCATGGCGATTCTTATTAGAAAATTGAGTAATTCTGACATGGAAATGTCCTTTGGGAGAAATAACTAGTCTACCAAAGAAATCCTGCCTTTTTTCCACCTTTCAACAAGGGACACTTTGAAGGTAAAACATTTTTTTTTTCTGAGACTAGAGCCATGGAAGTGCCACAACGTTGCACTTTTCTCCAGTCAACAACTGGTAAGTCTTTTATGTGCGTTAATTGTTGGTGTAATTTACAGGCAGAGGTTTCCCGCTGGACCCAATGGGAATTTGATCCCTTCAGTAAACAGATTCCTCTCCCCTGGACCCATCTGCTCCACCACACTCCCTGCTATCTATTCCCTTCCTTTCCGCAGAATGATGTGGTATTGATGGCTAAAACAGGAGTCCTGGGTTTTGTACTCAGGACTGCTTCAAACTCTTTCTTTCAACCTCATTTAATATCTGTGCCTCCAGATTTCTCCATTTAGTTGCTAAACTGAGATAAAACTCATCTGTCAAGTTTGGGTGAAACTTAGTTCACTTCTTAGTTCACACTTTCCCAAACCAAAGGGTGGAACGACTTACTTCATGAGCAGATGGCATTCCTTCGCTGGGTGAAATCAGCGTAATGCCTGTGGTCCTCTGCCATCCTCTCATTTTTACGGCATTTGTTCTGGAAGACCAAAGCAGAAGATTTACAGTGAAGATAAAGTTGGCCTTCCATTTTATTCAAGATTAACCTGACGAGCAGAAGCGTGACAGAGAGAGAAAGAGATCCTTCCATAAGCAGTTCACTTGGCATAGTGAATGCCCACCTGTCTGGGCTGCAAAAGGAGGGGAGGAGGGAGAATGGTCCACCTGACCTTTCCCTACGATTAAAATGCTGATCTGATGAAGTCAGAGGAACAAACTGAACTGCCTCTTTCAACCCTCCATTCTTCCAGGAATAAACCAGCTCCATCCACATGGGGACAGTTTCTGAAGAGGCTAGGGAAAAGCAGAGGTACTGCCCTGTTTTGTCTGGCCTCCTGTTTGGAAAAGTCCCCTATATTTGAATGGTCTTTTGCCCCATGGTATGTTCTGTAAATGGGGGAGAGAGCTTGAGATGCCAAATGTGAAGGAGAATGTGTGCCTGGCTCTGTTTTTATTCAACAATTTCTCTTCCAATAGGGCTTAGGTCATTTGATCTCCCCATAATGCACAGGGATTTCAAGGGGACAGCTGGAAGCAGAGAGACATTAAAATGACTTGCTCTCAGAGATGAAAACCATACTTATTAGTGGTTTGTTTCAAAAGTTCCCATAGCAGAAGCTGTATCTCACTGAAAACTTTGGAGGATTTTATCTAAAAGATGATTATCTAAGTGGCTGACAGATCAAACAGATGGAAATCTTCTTAGCTGAGTTCCCCTAACAAAGCTATGTCCTAACAAAGCTTACGGAGCACTGCAATACCAATGGGACTGTGCACAAATAAAACAGGACACAACAACAACTTCGTGGTGGTCTCTCCATGCTGGCGACAGATAAAGGCATCAGGAGTTAGACCTTTATGACTATGTTTTGGCATACACTGAACAGCCTACTGGGTATTCCCTTAAAATTTCACCTTTCTCTCAGAGATCAGCACACCCCGGCATCAAGACTGCATTTGCTCAGATCTCAGCCAGACATGGGTGAGACTGTGAAGAGCTCAGAGGTCCCCTTTGCTATACCACCAGCAGAGGAATACATGGCTCCTGCTGAAAATCCCCTCTTTTTATGACTCATATGCCACCACGTGTTCAGCCTGTTCTCACATAAGAGTCTCAGGAGAGTCTCTGAAAGAGGCTGCTTTATTTGCAGTCTGTCCTTTTGACATGATTTCTCACAAAGGACCATGTCTGCAGCTATCACCTGCCTCACTCCCAGCATTGTTCAAGCTCTGTGAACTAATGCCAGCCCAGGGAGTTCTGCTCAGTCCACAGGTGTCTCAGCAAGGTGAAGTTAAAGTACAGAATGTCACAGCAGGGGACACCATGCTCCTGACCTCCTGGGTCAGGATGTTCTGGCTCAGTGTGGCTCTTCAGACACCTGCAGGCACAGCAAGTGGCAAAGTTTGCTCAGCTGAAGAGCCACAGCCTTGCTGCACAGAGAAAGGTGCTGGCAGGAGCAGAAGCTCTCATTTCTCTCTCACTTTGCAATGTCCCTGATCTACATCAGCCTGATCTCAGCTCAGGACTCTCAGACAGGACCCTGAGCTAGTATTTTTAAATTTAACTCCTGTCACATTTTCCTAGAGCACAAATGCAGCAGTGAACTCATTCATTGAGCTAATAAAATGCTTTTTAGCTTGACCGGCCAGCACTTAGTTTGCAAGTGCTTCTGTGCTGTTGAACTGAATTAACAATGTCTGAATAAAGCCCCAAACATGCCTGCCTTTAACGTGGTGGCATTGGATTGCTTCTGCTGGGTGTCTTGCATAGAATATAGACTAAAGATAATAGAAACCTTTGTTACTTTCTGGATGGAAAATGACATACCACTGTCATACCATTTAAAAACTTGGCAGGTTTTTCAGAGAGCTGAGGGCTTTGCTTTTAAGAGATTGCTGTTAAAATCTAGACAAATGACTCTCAATAATGCAGTTAGACAGATGTTCTGCTTTACATTACCAGTAATAATACTTCAAATCATTAAGAATTTTGAAGCAGGGTTTGCTATTCATTATAGATGCCGAGTTTCGTTTGTTGTTTGATTTTTCACTTATGCTGGATGGGAAAAATAGGTTCATCATTTTCACTTTCAGGTTCTATCTCCTACGAAAATAAGCTGTGACTAACAATATAACAATAGTTATTAGCAGTATGTCCCTGCTACCCATACCTCAATCATCATTATTAAGTGTTGATTGATTAAAGGCATTTTCAATGCTGTTCTGGAAAACACTCCTGAAAGCAGGGTAGATTGACATATAAGGACACTTATCTCAGCAAGAGAAAGGCGTGCTGTCAGTCTAAACCAGAACATACCTTACAGTGCTCCTTTTCTTCAGCCTAGAAGGTCAATCTCAGCCTAATATGTAACAAATGGGAGTATTAGCCCTGGAACAGAGAGAAAAGCCCCAGCAGAACACAACATTAAACTAGGAAGTGCCAAGGCAGACCAAGAGTAGACACAGGGACTCTTGAGGCTTTATTCTGCCTAACCTAAGCAGGAACATCACAGAGAAGAAGAGGACAGCAGTATCTTCATTATGGTTGTTTACGTCCACCTGCACATGCTTATATTTGCTGTGGTATTCAAAACCTATGGTTTTATTAAAAAGCAAGTACAGCTGGATTTTTTCCAAGCTCACTTGTACTTTGAGAAATGCCTTTGCTTGAAAAAAAAAAAAATCTTTGTTAATTTACAAATCCGCTTCTTCTTTGAAAGAGAGAGTATACTCTGGAGTGCGCCCGTAAAATCTCACAAAGAAAAACTGTAGCATGTTTCATGATGCTCTTTCATCACAAGTAGAGGAAAAGATAACTACACTGAATGCAAAACACAGATTCCTCCCTATTAAGTTTGGGTGGCAGTTGTGTTAAGTAGCTGTAACAGAGCAGCATTTGAATGAAACATTAATATTTTAAAATATTTCAGTAACAGGTAAAGTAATATAAAGTTTAGGAATAAACACAAGAAACACCAATAAACAGTAGGTGCTAGCATGCATACAGAAATTGTCGTGCAAGAATAATTAATGTTATATAAAGTCTCATAAAGAGAGTGTGAAAGACACATACTAGGATAATTTTGGCACTAGAATAATTTTTTTTTTTTTTTAAAGAAAAATGTGAATGATATAACATTAAATTCCGTCAAAATCTTTAGGTGTCAGAGGCAACTTATTGTGAAATAGGAGATGAAACCTCTGAGAATTTATCTGCAGTAGAAATTACAGAAAGAACATTAGAAATATTCAAGGGAACATCTAAAAGCCTTTTGCAGAATATCACGTGTTTTGATTTATTTCGAAGTTTTCTCATTCTTTTAACACTTCCAATTTGACAGAAGCATTTTAAGGTTATATAATAATGTGTTTTACCACTGGTTCTGCATAATAAAGTAATTGCTCTATTAGAGATGCATTAGTGAGAGGAGGAAGTGACACAAAGGAACTTTGTATCAGGAGGAACTTCTGCAGAAGGACAATCTTTTTTTCTTTTTTTTTTTTTTTTTTTTTAAGAATATATAGAGAACTTTGGCATGAGAAAAAAGCAGGAAAGAAAAAAGCAATTTCCTTTGCTAAAGGCATCCAAGAAATTGCACTCTATCAGGGCATAATTCCTGCAGATATCTGGATGCGAACATGTATTAGTGTGACATGCTAACAGTGTGGCACAGATGATGAACAACCTTGCTCTGAAGTGAAGTGAAACACCTTGGAGACTTTGTGATGCAGCAGGCAAAATCACGATCTATGTGCCTCATAGCTCCTGTGTAGATGTGCAGCATCTCTCTCATCCTTGGGCATGAGGATGAATATCACTTCAAAAATAGGGCTAGGACACACTAATGTCAAGGAGCTGTAATACTTCTGTGCAGAAAGTGTTTCTGCTTTTTACCTACTAACTGTCTGGGCTCTGCCCCTGGTTTTGCCATCAACTCACTTAGGTGATGCCTAAGTGAATTTCCCACCAGCAGCAAAAAACAAGGGACAATGAATCTGATAGCCTTGATGAAGGATGCAGTGGGGCAGGTGTTAATTAATATTTGTAAAGAAATCTGTGATCTTGTGATGAAAGGTGTTATGTTAGTGCAATTTATTGCATTAAATATAGTAGGATTCCTTGGCACAGATGATTTCCACCATGTTATTCACCAAGTTATTTTGGCTAGAGATCAGCTCACGCCAAGCTGTTACATCTCAACACCTTCAGTGTTTTGAAGACATTCAGATATAAGTTTGGACTTTGCCCATGTCTGCCTTGTGGCAGTTCATTCCCACAGAGCGTAGCACATATCCTTTGAGAACAAGCCCTGAAGCTCAATGAACAGGAGCAAAGTCCTGTACAATAACGTGCAAGAAGTTGGCTTTGAGGCACTGTTTCTGCCCAGACACCTGGATGATCTGCCATCCATTGTGAAAGATGCCTAATTACTGAACCCAACTGTGAGCTGCTGCGTTATTGAAAAAAAATAAAATAATTGCATGTTATCACACCCAAGTGCAAGCAAAGATGAGAAAAACATACTTTCAGGTCAATGGAGATCATAAAAAACCCCCACACTTGACTCCATCAGGCCACAGACAGACATATTTTATGAGTTTTTGCTGTATTCCTTGGTATAAAACCCACAGGTGCTGCTTTGGGATGATGCACAGAGCCTGGCTTGAGCATCAGCAGTGAGCATCAGTAGGAATGAGAATGGCTGGTGTTGGGTAGAGAGGGCACCAGCCATGCCAGGCAGGGGTGCTCAGGAGCAAGCAGAGCTCACAGGCAGGAGCAAGGAGCAGTCAGACCACGTGTCTTGTTCTTGGAGGCCCCTTGGCCGCCCTGCATACAGTTTGAGGGCTACATGATCCCACACAGCTGTGAATGCCTCTCTTGCAGGATTAAGGAGGTCACTTAGGACACTATCCTAGCAGTAAGGTCCTCCTCTCCACTTCTTTAAATAGACCCCTTCCCTTCTACATCTCCTTGGAGTTTCCTGGCCTATCTGACTCCTGGGCAGAGGAAACCCAGAAATGCGCTTGCTGTTTACCACAGAAGATGGTGGCGATGCTGAGGACATTTGGACATTTTGGGAGCAGGGGCAACAAGACCATGACTTCTTGGGATTCCTCTAACTCTGGATGATGTTAGGATTGTAAAAAAGTGTTTCATTTAGTCTGTAATCACTTGAGTTGCAACACTCCCTTATTATGAGTCTGCCTAGTGAAATTTCAGAGATCCCTGAACTTATTTTTTCCCCTCAGAAATAATGACATTTTCCAAACCTCCGCATATCCAATACTATCGATAACCTCCCAGCAAGAAATCATAACTAGCTGGCTGAATATTGAGGCTGAGGATGGGAGCACACAAGCAAGGAACTCTCCAGGGCATTTTGCTCTCTTATTTTAGCATGAATTTTTAGTTCTGCTTAAATTAGAAAAAGCAATTTACTCTGGCAAGGCGCAGAACGTAAGGTGCTGAACCTGGTTTGCGGTTATTGCAAGACCTGATAGGTGTGAGATGTCCAGCTGCCAAACCCCTAACACTAGCGGTGCTGAGTAGTTGGGTTTGGTGCACACCTCCACCTCGCTGGCAGCAGAACATCAGGAAGGGAGCCTCTGATTTAGGTGTTAATGCAGTTATTAGCAGCTCTATATTTTCTGGAGGTCTCGGGAGACAGTGAGGGCTAATCTTTCTCAGCCCCTAAACTAGTCTTGGTTTTAGCTAGTTTAACTTTGCACCTAGTTTTCTCTTCCAAAGACTCCGAATGCAATGAACAAGAGATTTTCTTGCAGATGCAAGTGTCATTACACAGACAGTTAGGCTTCTGACTGCTGCTATTTGTGTGAGCGTATTTATTAAGGGTAAGAGAAGAAAGAAGGATGTATTTTGAACATGTCAAATCCTGCTTCCCTATTTAGAAACAGGCTATTTAAAAACAAGCAAACAAACAAATAAAACTTGGAACTGGACATCCTATTCCTCAGCCTCTCTCTAAAAAGAAACAACTCTAGAAGTGTGCTAGCCCAGATCTTTTATTTATATATAAATATACATGTATTAATATATTTATATATTCATACATTTATATATTTATATATTTATTTCCAAGTAGTCACACAGCTTTGTGGGACTACAGCCAACAATTAATTTAATAGGAGCATTGTTAGAAAACACATTATCCATCGCCTTCCAGAAGTTACTTCTTTAATTTTGCATTCATAATTTTTGCGGGTGGAATAACAGCTTTGTACTCCTTTCCTCAAATAAAATATTTATTAGTAAATATCATGCTGCACAAATTAATATTGTATGATTTCTTACTGGGCATTCTTCATTTTTTTCAGCCACAGTGCTTAGACTCACAGTAAACACCCTCATTAATTTGCATGTCTTAGTTGGAGAAATACGTACCTTTGGGCAAAAGACATGAAAGCCCAAGAGCTACACAGATGACTGCGTTTCTGGGAATTCTTCATTTGAGGGCAGCACTAACAGGGGAACTGCACCAATAGCTGCTGTCCTTCAGGTGGGACAGGAAAAATAATCTCTGGTGGCTCTTCAACACATGGAGAAAAAATCCCAGGTGATTTGTCTGCTGAAATGAGATTACCTGGTTCTGTGGCTTAGTTGGAATTTTATAATCTTGTCTTGAGTAAATAACAGCTTTTCTTGGCATGTTCCCAGGAGCAGGATGAGGAGATAGGAACTCCTTCCCTGCGTACTTGTGGGTCAGCAAAATAATCTAAGCTGCCAGTCGGAAGGATCTTGGGATGGAGCTGTTGGCCTCCAAATCCAATGTCACTAACTAATCATTTGCTGCCTGGATGTATCAATGCCTATATGCTGGGGTATTTTTTATTCCTGGCTTTCTCCATCTCTCTGCTGTTTATGTATGAGGAGCATTAGCCGAGCTAACCAAAGCCCTGGTGTTTCAGGGATTAATTCCCAGAAACAGCTCAGAAAAGTCTCAGAGAGGAACTATCAGCTGGAAGCTGATTAAATGCATCTGAACTCAGCCCTGTGATACTCCCAGTTGGGTGAGAAAAACAGCAGGCTTCACTGAAGTAAGGCTAAGATGAGGGGCTCTGGCCAAAAAGTACAGCCATGCTTGATATTTTAAGTGATGCTTTTTGTTACTTTAGACCTTGTCCAGCTGCAAGCCGTGAAAGGCAGCTACAGGCTGTTGTTAATAGGTAACAATTTGGCTCTGACTCTAAATCCTTTTAGTGAAATCCTGCAGGAGGCTGGCGATTTTGTAATCTAACTTGAGCCTCTGGGATCTTTTCTCTGCTCTCATTCCACCCATATACCATGAATGCATCTTCATTAGTCTGTACGTGTACAGATATTGTATGTAACGTTCGTAAGTGCTGGCAGGAATGGAAAATATTTAGCAAGAGGAATTTTACTTCTCTCCTTGCTTACCATTTGTTCTTGAGCAGTCAAACATATCTTTCAATAAAAATAACTAATGTGTTTATTTTAACCAGAGCTGGGTAAGTAATTTGCATTAAAGAAATTACCCTATTCATCTTTTTTAGATCAGGCACAAGTTGTGATTTTCTCATTTGTATTTACTGTTCAAAAAGATTTACTGAATATTTTTTATGAATGAATTTGTTGGCAATTCTTCCACAGTTTGGTATGAGCATTAAACAACTAATTCTCCTGGAACTCAATGTCCAGATTTCTTTGATGTTTTAGAAAATAGCGAGTTAATTAGCCAAAATCTGAGCTGTCTCTATTCAACAGGCAAGCCATCATCTTGTAAGACAACAACTGTAGAGCTTTTAGAGCTTTATATATAATATATATATAAATAATATATATAAAATATAAAATTATAGCCATAATATATATATATGTGTGTGTGTATATATATAATATATATATACATATATATATTTGGCCTGGATATCATGAATTGGAACTGTACTTCTCTGTGATATTCTGTATTATTCAGTGGTTGAAATCCTGGTGCCACTAAAGTTAGTGGGAAATATATTATAATTTCTAATGGGACTAGGGTTTTATCCACTGTTTCAGCAAACAGACAAGCCCTCCAATTCCCTCATTAGTGCTCTGGAGGTAGGGGAATGATGGTGCACCAACACAATTAGAGTTTCAGTGTTAAAATACCAAGAGTAAATACTCAGGTAAAATATTTGGCAATATTACCCAGCTCTAATTTGCACATTTTAAAGGTTGATCTTTCACATCCCCTCAAGTTCTTTGTTCATCTGTGTCCCTGGATAAAGCGCATGGAAAGTCAGAGGATATCTTATGTCATCACTATTTGTGTTAATGGCTTAGGAAACCCACAATCCAATCAGTTAAAATAAACAGCCCAGTGTAATAGGAGCATAAATCAATGAAGACTTCATTACTGAAACCTTAATGTGTAATCCATCCACCTACAGAGGAAAGGGATACTGAGAGGCAGCAAGACAAAACCAGAGGACAGTAATGCTGATATTTAAAAAGGTGCTGAGGACTGTAACTCTTCCTGGAGTCAGTAAATTTGGTGGACACTCATCACCCCTGACAGCTTGCTCCTGACTATTAAGTCCCTATTCTAAAAAATGTCACAGAACTCTTGGGAAGAGAGCTCTGATCACTGTTTATTTCCTCTGAAATCAAGAGACTTGAAACAGCACAGGATTGTGGACTAATGAACAAAGACACCAATTAACAGGATTATCATGTGACTGAAACTATATGTTACCAAGAAGCAATGGTATTCGTAGCCACTCTGACCCTATTGCAGCTTTTTCTCCCTTGAAAAAAGGCTCTCTTTCCCTTGTGTGGTCCCTTGAGCCAGTAAGTTGCATTTGGAAAGGCTCTCTAAGGTGAAGCTGAAACAAGAGCAGATAGATTTTGTTAAAGTCATATATTCTCTTTGTCTTGGCTGTGAAAGACCTGGTAATCCCATCATACCGACCCTTTTGGTTTCAACGAGCTTCCTATTTTTATATGCATATAAGCATATGTAAGCATATTCATATGCTTCATTCCCATGTCTCACTCAGGGCACATCTTCCCCCACTATAGCGGTGAAAGGGTATGATACAGAGCTGCCTAATTAGCTACACCATCTGCAGCACCATTTCAGCTTGTGCTGTGACTTTAGCAGGGATCCACTGGAAATAAATTGTCTGCTTGCATTAATAATAGTCATTATTAAAGATCTGAATTAGGCAGAATTTCCAAATGTTCCTTCTACATGTTCTTTTTGCTATGTGTTACTTCTTGATTCCTTGTCTTATATCATCAGTTGCATAATGTTCAATGTGTCAGAGAATGGTTGAGTCGTTTTGGCTGGTGAAATAATTGCATATATCCAGAATATGTCCTAGTAGGTAAAGTTTCTGAAGCGCTTCAACATTCAGAAATATAGGAGCCATGTGTAAGATATGTATAAGATATTATCCTATTTTAATAACTTAATGGGAGATACGGTGATTCCGGTATAGCTTATGTGAAACACCTAATGTTATTCAGGACCAAAGCTACACAAATGAAACTTTTCTATTATATTGGAAATTTCTTTTGTGTTGTGTTTTATCTTTACGGATATTAAGACATCTAGAACTTAACCCAGATCTCGCATACAACAATACAGACCGGTGATTAATTCCTCAGTCTTAGCAATGAAATCTGGTTGGAGGAGGATTCAAGCAGAGGTCTAGTGTATCACACAGATGGATGGTAGATATCATGTGTTCCCTTCTCCTCGAGTACACTGTATCTGATTTCCTCTAGAGAAAAATTTAAAGTGAATCTAAAGCAGAATGTGTGATGGCAGGGTGTGGTGCTTACTCAGACTTGATTAAAAATAAGTTTAGGGCATCTTTCTGCTCCGCAGACTCCAGGTTTCCATGCGGTTGTGGCTGTAAAACTGCAAAGACAGGGTAATTTTCTTGTAAATGAGATGAATATAATTTAAAGTTATTCTTTTCCAGGTGCTGCAATAAGGGATGTTCTCATTGAAAACAACCACATATTTAGCATTGCTGTGTGATAAAGAAAAAAAGAAAGAGATGTAATTTAGAATTTAGATGTAAATTCTGCAGAAATGCTACTGTGTATTAAATATTGTGTGGTATGATCAGTATGTCTGTCAGAGGCTTTTACAATGTGTTATCAGTATGGCTGCACATATTCACTGGACAGATGGCACAAAAAGTACTCAGTATCCAAGCAAGGATATTGGTGCCTCAGCACCGCATGTGGCACTGCAGCCCAGTGTAGCAC
The DNA here is from genome assembly GCF_009819795.1 of Aythya fuligula. Taxonomy (NCBI): domain Eukaryota; kingdom Metazoa; phylum Chordata; class Aves; order Anseriformes; family Anatidae; genus Aythya; species Aythya fuligula. The sequence goes on along the minus strand of NC_045569.1, from coordinate 14,712,322 downwards.
GAAGTTCACTGTTCTGATTTTATCCCTGAAGTTGATGTGTTTCCATTTCAGAGCTCCTGTGACAAGGATGTTTTGCTGAACATTCTCAGCGTCCTCACTGACCTGCTCTCTCTGGGTAAGGAATTGAGCTTTGGGGCAATGCCTGCAGGCTAAGGGCAGGCAGGTGTTTGAGCAGGGCAGGGAATTCAGATCTGTGTACACTCAGCCAGGTGTTTGCAGTGTGAAAAAATATGAATTGCACCTATAGCTACTCAGTCCTTACTTCCATGTCCAGAAAATTGAATTTTGCTCTAAGTTATAAAAAAAAAAAAAGGCAAAAAATCTCTATTGATTTTAGTTCAAAATAAGCCCGTGAGTTTCAAGGTTTTCATAATCCCTGGCAGTCAACCACCAGAAATATTCACCTGTACCATTGGAGGTTGGGTTGTGAAACAGAGAGAGGAACCTGACTTCCTGAATTACAGGGACTCTGATGGAGAGAGTTCATCACCTTCCCATCGGCATCTTCACTTCAGGGCTGCAGGGATGATATGTTGCTGCATGTGCCCAAGCAACGTGAAAAAAATAAGTGAATTGGCACAAGAACTGAAAGAATATTTATTTTTCCTGCTGTTCCACCTCAAAAATGTCTTTTGCTAAGCAATTTTCAATCCAACCGAGCTGCTAGGCTGCATTGGCAAGAATCGAAGCCTCCTGCATTACCCACTCCTCACAGCCCCATCACAGACAACACCAGTCCAGTTGAATCTCTCTTTTGAAGCCCTGCAGAATCATTCCTCAGTTAGATGGAAGGATTGCCTGCTTGAGGGCAGAAGGTACTATCTCCCCTCCAGGTGGTCTGAGGGCTGAACATGCAGCTTCCACCAACCACGGAGAGCTAACAAAGCTGCCAGAGATGCACACAGATCACTGCTGATGCAGTGGGGCTCACAGGATTAGTGTGTGGTTTCTTTGGAGACCTTGTTTGAAAGCTGTCTCCAAAGCTTCCCTAGGATTCCTCTTCATTTGGCAGACATCCAGAGCTTTATTCCTTTGCTAGTTTAATTTCTAATATCTAAGAAAAGATCACTGAGCCTTCTGCTCCTTTGAAATCTGCTGGTGTCTCTGCTTATTCCTCTCTGCTGCATTTCAATGCACAATGAAAAACCAGCAGGACGTAGGTTTGTAAAAGTAATGACCGCTGGAGCAAGAAGAAGCATATGCAATGGTTTCACCACACAACCATGAGCCACATCTCCAATCTGGGGGCACCCAAGAGGTCAAATCTGCAAACACCCTGGAGTTTATAACAATAAAACAACACAGGAAGGCCTTTGTATGCATTGTGCAGGTTGAAAGCTATCAATAACTGTGGCTCTGGGGCAAAGATGCTCTGATCAAAGCCTTTTACTCTTGCCCTCATTTCTCTAGGGACTGGACGGAGAATTCAGTATGTGATCAGCAAAGGGGGCAGTGAGGCCCTGCTGCAGGCCCTCATCTCTGCTGCCCGCACCGAGCCCCCCGACCACAGCATCCTCCTGCCCCTGCTTCGCCTCCTGGCCAGGGTTGGCCAACGAGGTACTACTGCATGGTGGGAATGCTTAGGTGGGTGGGGGAACCCCAAAATTCATGGACAGACTGATTGATAGAGCGCTGTGAGTTTATTTGGAGGATGTACTACTTTGGAAATCCAGGTCAGCTATGGTTTGGCCAGTTGGAAAACTTTTAACAAGACAGGGAAGGTGTATGTGCACATGCTGCTGCTTCTTGCACAGGTTTTATCCATGTTTTGCCTTGCATTGGCCTGCTAGCTGAACGTCCACCTCACCTCTCTCGCAGAAATTTATTTTTGTTTCACTTAACCTATGTGAAACCTTAAAATATGATTTCTCTTTGTATATGGTAACTGTAAGTAAATACAATATTTTCGTGTTCTCAGTGCAATCTTCAAATGACACTGATTCATTTGAATAATTTTGTTATGAGATTGCAGCTTAGGCATGGTTCAATTATGCTTAACAGCACTACTGCAGAGGCTTGGGCTTCATAATAATTTTGATTCTGCTTTGCTTTTCACAGATAGGAAGTTTGGGCTGAAAGTACAGAAGGCAGAAGCAACTGATGTAATCCTGAGTTTGACAAGACAAAATCTGGGCCACCACCTGAACCTCACCCACTGTCTCTGGGTCCTGCGCGTTTGTGCTTCCAATGGTGAGTATCTGGGTTTTCCTCCTTTCCTCATCATGGAAAGGACAATAGCTCTTTCTTCATCATTTCAGAGCAATTAAACATAATTCCCGTTTAAGGCAAGTGCCTGCATGCACTGTTAATATACAGAATTGGACTGAAAAGTCAGAACAGTCCTAGAAAGAGGTATTCCCCACAAGTTCTGTACAGTGTATTTCACTTGCAGGCTATAAAAACGTAAGTGCTATAGTGAAAAACTATTCACAATAATGATCTCCTATTCCATAATATACACAGTCAATTCCTTTGCTGAGACATAGGTACCTTAAGCCTCTATGCAGTTTCTCAGAGCAGCTCCACAAGCAAGGGAAATGCAGGTGGAGAAAGGCAGAGGGAAATCATTGACTTATTCTAGGTCCCTCAGGAAGCACATATTAGAGCTGGGAACTTAATACCTGGTCTTCTGTCTTAGTATTCCCCTCATGCACTCTTCCAGCTTTTCTTGCTTAACTATGCCCTCATATTAAACAACTCAAGTAATGAGATTTCGAGTATTCTCTCCAGGGATCATTACAAATTCATACAGGCTTTCCCTACTATAGAGCACTGAGTTTGTCAGCACAAGTTTCCCCTTGCTCACTCCAACCATTTCCTCTCCCTCCCTGCTTCCTTCACCTGCAGATAACTCTTGACATCCATCCTGCCTGCAGTCTGCATCATAAGATTTAACATTCCTGGCTCCTAGCCCTGCTGGTCCCTCCTAGCTGTACAGGAGCTAGTTTCATGCAACGGGCTTTCTCAGGCAAGCAGCCAAGCCTCAACATTCAATCCTTCTCCCTGCAACAGACAGCATTTAAAAGGCTGAGTCTGGCTGAAAGTGCAGCCAAGGCCAGAAGCTGAAATGTGCCTTTATTTGGGTTTCACAGCTGTGGTAGTGACCGTGTGCTGCCTCCCACCCAAAATGATGATCTACACCAATCGCTGCTCCCTGCTTCAGTGCACCTGCATCCATTTTAGCTGCAGATGTTGCAGAGGTTCCAGGATGTGCACTGCAGCCTGGCCTCCTTTCTGTTCATATCAAGCCCCTTACTCTACCCCAGAACCCATCCTCTGTTCCTTCACAGAGCTCTGTTGCTCTCCAGGTACCTCCACCTCACCAGCTGTGCTTCCACCTTGTCCAACCAGTTTTGACTCTGTGGTCTCTGCGGCCCAGATGGAAAGCTGAAAGGGAGGTTAGGTGAAGGTTTGTGAGGATGTGGTACCAAACTAGGAGATCACACACTCCTTACATTAAAAATTATTTTTATGGAGTGGAACTAGTGAGGATGCACAAATATATAAAACTCTGAGAGTGCTTAGGCATGAAAGCAGAAAAGATAAATCCTTGTCAAGCTTCTTTGACCTGCATTTCTCCCTTCACAGTCTCTGCCACCAGTTGTATGTGGCAGCCCACCTCCCACTCTGGGGCAGGATGAGTTCAAGAAGCCTTGTCCACTGCCCTGTCTCTAATGAATCACCAGCTACAGTGAAAGTAGTTGGCAAGCCACACAGGGCTTTCCATCACCGGACAACTTGGCGGAGGCACAGCAGGACAGCAGGAGGTGATGGGCCCTCTGGCAGCTCTCTAATGACCACCAGGAAATATTTACAAAATAGGCAAAACCTACTAGTGGGCAGACAGCCAGTTCTCCCTCTGGCTGTTTTTGATTACTGATCCCTTCACCCTGTTCACTTGCATTTAACATTTTAGAGCTTTATTTACCCCTTCTTTACACAGAGAACCTAGCTCATAGTGCTGAGGCCTGGCTAAACAGCTTATGGGAATTTTTAGAATCAATTGCAAACCTTATCTATACAAGCTCCTGGTGTGCTAGCAAGTGAAAGACTAAAGGTAGCTGAAATTAGGCTGCACTTGAAGCACCCCTTCCAAAAATATACTTCCAAACTGCTGAGTAATAGCACAGAAAGAAACCTTGACCCTCCATATCCATGTGAAATAAGCCATCTGCATGGAGCTGCCTCTGGGAAATGCAGGAAGAATTTGAGCCCTTCCATATTCCTGAACCTATTTAACTATGATTTGTTCCCTCGAGAGTACAATATCCACTGGGAAAGAGGTTTTGGGAAGCTCAGAAGAAGTGCAGAATCTGAGAACTCGTTTTGTGTCTGACCTTGTCTCAGGGTGTGTCCACAGACAGCTCTCTGTTGCACTTCTGTGCCTGTAAAATGATCTTTGCAGTCCAGTTAGAAGGCCATAGAAATCTGCACATAGCCCCAAGGGCAGCTACTCCCTTCCCTGCATCACTTCTAAACACAGTATCGAAGACCACTTGCTTCAGAGCTGACTGCTTTTCTCTTTTATTGCTTCAGTTACTGCAGGAACCACGCTTGGCATCAATGGAGCTATGGAGCTGCTTTTCAAAGTCATCACCCCCTACAGCAAGCGACACATCAGGACAGTCAGGTAGGCAGTAGCCACAAGGGAACTCATCTTTCCTGGCCAGCAAGAAATAAAATTTTGGTTCCACTTGAAAAGGCAAAGAAATCAGAAATGGATGCAGAATTTCCACTTGCTTTAAATCTGCAGAGTTTTTTAAGAGGCAGAAATAGCTCCCCGAAGGACTTGCTTGTGCTGTGATTCATCATATGATTCATGCTGGTGGCCATTTATTTGTAGTGTACCCTATATTGTGATGGCAGTTTGATTGCAAGGTATCGTCCTTCATTTTCCAGTCAGGACTGGATTTTGAGAAGCACATCCCAGCAGTAGGCAAACTGCTCCTGCCTGTCCCTTAGCAAGAACCTCCTGTCACCAGTGGCCTAGGAGCAGGTACAATGAAATTGTGGCAGTTCTTTCTTTTCCTCCTTTTGGAGAGAGTTGTGACCAGGTCATCATGATATTTTTGGAGGATGACAGTACTTGCTAGTATTAACCTGGGTCTGTTTTTAAGCCCATTCCAAATATTTCAAATAATTGTGTGTGTTTTGTTTGTTTGTTTTGCTTTGTTTTTCTTTTTTTTTTTCCTTTTTTTTTATTTTTTTTTTTCCTTTTTTGTTCTTATTTATTTATTTATTTATTTGTTTGTTTTTCTGGACAGAAGTCCATTTTGTATCTCCATCTCAATGGTGAACATTATTCCTCAGGTTCAAGATTCTGGCCACATCCCCAGATACCTTTCAAGACAAACTTTTAAATACAGAAAACAAACATCCTCAGAAGGACATAACATATTTCTGTGGCTTGCTCATCACAAACAAAAGGTAGAACTTACCACTATGACCTCTGCTCACACAATCATGTTTACTAAAGCAACACAGTACCTGCTGGTTCTCTCCTTTAGACATGCTCTGCCATGTGGAGCACATAACACTGACTGTTCATGGATGTCTGAGGAACAACATGGCAACAATCTGTCAGGTTTTCCTTTTGTATGGACTTAGGTCCAGTTCATGGCTGGTGATTACTGAGGAAGTAGCTTTAGGATGGGCATGATGTGAAGGTGAGAGGTAGGTGGACAGACATGGCACAACAGTTTGACCTTTTAATGCACAGCTGTAGCTGGGAAGTGGACCTGTCACCCTGGATGAGGAGTCTAATAAATCTTGTCCCTCCTGGCATAATTGTCAAAGATTAATACCAGTTCTCCCAACAAGGCCAGTTACACAACACACTGTAAAGGAAGGGATTCCTACTAACAACAATTTATGAACTTGCACATCAACACATGGTACTATTGTTTGCTAAATGCAGCAGTCTTCCAGTTCTCCTGCCTGTGCATCTGGGGCTATAAAAAAAAATTGAACAGTTTGCCTTGCTAAATAAGATAGTGAGTGGGCCCAGCAGATACATGACTTCCTGCAGCTGCCTTGTTAATGGAGGCCAACTCACTTTTGTCTGCAGTTTTGGCTTTCTAGTGTTGTGCTAAGTACCTGGAAATGCTTCACAGCTTCAGTTCTCTCTTAGCCAGCATACCTGTGATTCCGCTACATGGTCTCTCCAAAAGTAAGATATCAGGATGTTCCTGCACAGGAACAGTTGGGATATCACACAGCTCAAAGAATGTTATTGTTACGGTATTAGTCCTAGGATATCTGAGCACTCTCCAAGATTCCCCTCAGGCCTTGTGTTACAACTTTAATCTTTAAGACTCAGGGAGCCTGGAAATGGCAGTAGAGCCTAGGATAAGTTACTTCCAGAGTTGAACTTCGGAAGCAAGCAAAAATGACTGATGAGTCCATTAACTTAACTAAGTAAGCAAATTCCACTCAATTCCCTGGTTTTCTTGTGTTTTCCCAAAGTGTTGGCTATGATTGGACTAGAGTTAGTTCTACCTGTGTGACTGCCTCGTAAGTCAGGATGTGGGTGTAAGGGAACTTGGGTCTGTATCAGTTCTTTGTTAAGCATTGGGACTGGGTGCCTGAGAGCTCTTTAAATCAATTTGTGCAAAGTTTCTTCTTCCATTTGCATCTTCCTCTTAGGGAAGGGGACATCTTAGTATGTCATACATTTCTAGATCAGATTTTTGCTGGGATTTATTTAGAGGTACAGAATGCCAACTTGCAATATTTGGTGTTTGTTTCTTCTCATCTCATCTACAGAAATTGTTTTGAACAACTCTTAAACTATTTCTTTGAGGGGGTCTCTGGAGAGAGAAGAAGAAAATACAGTCTCAAAAATTTCCTTTATTAAAGCTTAGAAAAAAGTGATTTAGCTTCCATAAACACATGGTTTAACCTGTGACAACCATAAATCAGCTGAAGCCTGATAGCCACTCAGTTAGTTTGCCTGGAGGTCAAAGCTGGTTGTTTCATTTAATAACTAGAAGCAGCTGAGAAGATCAATGGTGCAATGGAGACAGGCTGTGTTACATCAGAAGAAGCACACTACACTGTTTTGTTTTAAAAAGCACTTGCCACCTATTTAAAGGTACTAGTTTCCTTTTGTTCACTGGGGATTGTGTTTGTTTGCAGTCTGTTTTGGGAACAGCGTGCTCACTGGGGAAAGGGGTCTTAAGCGATATTGCTGGAAAGAATGTAGGTCTTGAGACTAGAATTCCTGTCTACAGAATGGGTTCCAATCTTCTTTCTTGGTAGTTATAAATAGCTGTGTTTTGAAAATCCTGGGTATCTTTACAGCTCATCAAGAAATAGAGGTATGTGTAAAGAATGTGCTTCTACTGTTTGAGCAGCTCTAGTTTAAAACTTATAGGGTTCCTGTGGAGGGGGGTTTATGGGTGGGCTTTCTGAGATGGGGGAGAAAGTGTAAGTGGGGTGCACATGCTTTGTCTAGTTCAGTATGTCTTGCTGGTCATCTTACTTGAAGGAACTGCATAGCCTTTCCCAAAGGTCTATGAAATCTGGAGAAAACTGTTCTGGTGTAGTGAGCTGTTCAAAAAAACATATCCTTCTTTTTTGGCTTTTAGTATAGAGCTGGAAGAGAACATTAGTCTGTAACCTGCCTACAGGGGAAATCTTTTTAATGTCTTCCCTGCAAGCCTCTGATCCTCCCTTTGTATTTGTCCTTGATACCTTCTCTCCATAACTACGTGCCACCATGATTTGCCTTGCTGCTGGGAAGGAACAGCCGGCAACTGTGGGGGCTGAGATTACCCTTGTTCTTTGATCAGTTGCCAGGAATGCAGCACTGAAAACGCACCACTTCTCTGGTGGATACACCCGCATTCTCCTGTCCTAGGCAGCAGTATGACCAAGGTCACTTTAAGAATCTGCCCTGGAGAGCGCACTATCAGAGCTATTTATTTAGCCAGCTAAGATGTGGAAACTAGATACATAGTTCTATTTATTTTTCTCAGTAGTGATGCTCTGGGTTATTTAGAAATGGTCTCCTGTGCTCCAATTGACCTTCTATGGGTGCATGCCAAGTAGCTCTGATTCCCCTGAGACTGTGACTCATGGACTTTATTGGTCTTACTTAGGTATCTGAGGTCTTCAGGTTGCTGGTGCCATAACTGTGTGGTTCTCGCTATGGCTAACAATATCTGAAGCAAAAGCCGTGGGGAAAAATGTGGCACTTACTGGGGCTTAAAGAACTCCTTATTTAAGTACCATGAAATCCAAGTGAGATAGAGAGTCTATAGGTTTTCTTATATGGTGTTGTGCTGCAGTGAAAGCTTTCTGGTACATTTCTGTAAGAGCAGTTTAAAATAAAACCAGATGATGTTCCATTTCTCTCAGTTCTGTTTATGTCAATACCCTGGATATCTGATACAAATGTGTGGGTGGGATGCTCAGATCTTCACTGTCAACACCTCTGATGTAACATCCCTGATGCCCCACACAGTGCAATGACCCCTGCTCTTTTCGCCTTCCACCTTACTTATTCCCTGGATGCTCTGATCTTCTATGCTTTTTGACTTTCCAATGTTCCTTTCACCAATCTTGCTCATTTTACCAATTGACTTGTTCTGAGAGATATTTGGATGTGCTGTAGACAGATGGATGTGGGATGTGACACTGGCAGATGTGCACTCTCTGTAGCTGGATCTCTCTGCATGGGTCCACCTCCAGGTGGCCAAGCATCAGATATCCTCCCCATGCTGTTGGCATGCCAAACATAGTTTTGAGGGCTGCATGTGGTCTTTGGCTACATGTTGTACCATCTCTCCTAGGCCATCTCAAGTTGCAGATAGATTATCAAAATTAGTGAAGACAAAAATCCAGAATTTGACTCTTATATGGGGAAAATCACTTCAGAAAATCACAAGTGAATGTGAAGTGTCTTTGAGTGGTTCCCTCCACTATATTATCCTTTTCCTTTGTTCTTCAGAAGTTGGTGGGCTCTCTTGCTCCTGCAGTTTTATTAGAAGTGACTTAGAGTCTTTTGAGATGTCTTTTTCTCAAAGCTCTTGAGTACAACTATTTGCCACACTGAGAAATAAGTACTTCCATTTGCCACAAATTGTAAGAAGAATGAATGCTCATCAGAATTTTAATAAAAAAGACACAAAAAGAAGCCTTGCTTTCTGTGAATGTTCACACAGCTTGGCTTTCTGCAATGGGTTGTTCTAGTGAAGTTTGACTACTTAATTAAAAGTGGAAAGTGAATAACAACGTCTGGGAATAGTGCCAAATTAATTTGGTACAAAATGTGACATGCAGAAATTATCTGTCTTTGCTCATGTCCAGTGTCCTTACTTATGACACTCAGTCATGAATCTTCTGATGTTTGGTGTTTATTTGGATGTTCCTAGCTCCTCAAACACTTGCAGTGAATCTCAAATTCCATTAAAGGGAGGAATTTCTCTTGCATAACTTTATTCCATCTGAGGTAGCTGTATCAAGTCTTTACACATTAAAAGGAGGGGGGGGAAAAAAGAGCAAGGTTATCTTCATCTGGATCAAAGCCTCTGGAAGCTTGGGGTGAAAATATTTCTGTCCACTGACTGGAGTGTGAGTCCAGGGTGGATAACTTGGAAACAATGTGGTAAATATTTAGAGTTGGGTCAGGTGGATGGATGCTGAGAGAGATTTGGAAAATGCAATATTCTGTATCTAGTGTCAGGGCTCAAAAGCCAAGAGGAAATAAGACCACCACCCATGTATTTCTTTTGGTGATGTGTACTCAGGTATGATTTGGGATGGTGAGTGTCTCACGAATAAGAAACATGCAGGAATAAGGATGATATTGCTATAGTCAGGAAGTGACTTCTATTTTGCATACTTCTGTCACAATGTGAATTGAGAGGAAGACTTTTTTTCTGAACTGGAGTACAGAAAGCAAGCAAAGATGGAAATGTTAATGTCATTGGAGCACATCTAAACTAAAATTCCCTATTTAATCAGACACTATCAGACTGACCAAGAATACAAAGGCCATGAAAATACTGTAGATGAAAGCAGCATACATCCCATTAACTTAAAGTGTGCTCTGAAAAAAAATATATATATATATTATAAAAAAATATATATATTTTTTTCTATTCAAACTGGTTTGCATGCGACAGATTTTTCTCCTCTTAGGACTGGTGTTGAAAAGTGACAACAGTTGCTATTATCAACAAATGATTGGAAAAATGATCTTCTGTGGCCTTAACAACAGGAGAAGGAATCTGAATGACAGTTAACTATGTCTCACTTAGAAAGAGAAAATGTAGCAGAAATGACCTGAATACTAGAACTCTTTCCTCTTCTAGGAGTGATGGAGAAATACATGAAAGATGTCCTTGTGAATGCATCCCAGACTCCATGCAGGCAACTAGTTTCCTCAACCCTAATCCAGGATAATCCATTGCTGGTTGATCACCATATATGTTTACTGCAGTTCCGTTTTACGGATTGTCCTGAGGTTTCAGTTGCACTCTTCTTGATCAGAAGAACATGTTACATGACTGTTGCCAGACAATATTTTGAGAATGAGAGAAATTCAGTACACTGACATGGTGATTACTTCTGCAACCTGATACAGGAGCTGCTGTGATTGGTTCTTCTTGAGGAATCGTCCACACACAACTCTGCCTCTGTTTATTTGGCAACAGTTCCTGATAGGAGATCAAAAGCAAATCATCCTTAATTCCTCTTGTTAGTCACTGTTTTGCCATTAATCATGTAGAGTGGTTTGGATATTTAGTTGGAAAGTAACAATTCTACTGGAATGTGGTCAGAATTAATCAATGCTTAGTGCCTGCTTACTCTCAAATTGCTGTTTGGTTCATTTGATCCCTGTAGAAAATGCACAGAAGGGGATGAGATTTCTTTTGAGCTGTGTCACAACCAAATGACATTTTTCCCATCTGGGCTTGATCTACATGTAATTCCACCTAGGAATTCCTGCTAAATAAAACAAGTAAATATTATTCTGAATGAAATGATGCCAGTGACAAGGGGAAAAAGAGTTGCCTTTAAAGCTCTTGTTTACATCAAGTGGTTATTCAGCCTTATCTTAGCATGGAGCAGCGATATGTACATCAGTGATAAGTAAATAAACCTTAGTGTTTGAATTCAATGCAATGAGCCATTGTAATAGAAGAAATGAGCTCTGAGCCAAAGGTGTCCCAGTTTTATGCAGTTCATTCTGTTCTTTTTATGGTCCGTGTGATTTCTTTCCAAGAATGACCTGTTCTAATATTATTAATAAGTTATAAAATCTCATTTCAGACTGATGGTATCTCAGCGCTACTTTGCAGAGTAAATAGAGTTGCACTGCAGAATTATAACTTACTGGCATTGTACTGTTAATAGCGGCAGAAGAGAGAAATTGAAAAATTAAGAGGTAGAGGCAAGGGAGGAAAAATACTTTCATATGAGATTTGAAAATAGATGAAGACTTGATGAGGTGGAGAGAAATACCATATACCAAGGTTGTTCCAGATAGTCAAACATGTAACATGTAGAAATCCTGGTGCCATCTCTTGGTAGCCTGTAGTATGGCAAGATTAAGCACAGATAACCTATTTCTGTGGCATTAAAAGTTGGTGAATAAACACTATATAAAGGAATCCACTTCTAAGTTTAACTTAATACCTCATTGACAGGGAGGAACTGGCTTATAAATCAGTGTACTTTGTGAGAATTAATTCAAAAAATGTGATTACTTTTCTTTTAGGTCTATCTTGTTTCACTTCTATTTCAGGTAGAAGTAACAGAGTTTGAAAAGAAGCAATGTTTTCACCTAAGGGTTGTTCTTTGCTTTCCCGTTATTTTTGCCCCTCTGAGCTGGTGGATTATCTTTGGAAAGATGGTATGAGGGCATGTTGCTGTCCTCAAGTGCTTTGGGCATGTCTGCACTGGAGGACCTCTGTGCTTGTTGGGTGGGAAGGTTTCTTTGCCCTAGCTTTGATGTACTTAGTTCTGATAACTGTTCAGGTTTGCAGCAGGGTCTCAAGTGTGGGTTATCCAAGATTCTTAGGACAATCTGGGGGCATTATTCACATGGCCATATTGTCTCACTGTTGGTGTTAGATTAAAGCTAACACTTGAGTGCCTTACTGCAGTGCAGTGTCTCTTAGAAGCTCTGAGACATATCTTCCGCCTAACTGGGGAACCACTGTCAGTCCCATCGAAATGGGAGGTAGCACTTGATTTTTATTTATCAGTTGCATCCTAGAGTGCTGCCCAGATTTATGTGAATTCTTACTGTCACTAAGAATCCCTTGTGGCTGAATATGATAGTCCTATAGAGGGAAGGGTAAAGACTGGTGCGTACTAACTGTACGAGGCATTTTGTAAATGGTAAAAAAAGAAACTTTGGACTAAACCACAATAAAAATGAGAGCAGAGGCAGAAAGATTAGACATTTTGTAATAGAGGAAGAAGTGGCAGGTTTGAGATAACCTGCAGTTTCCAAAAGTCATCTGAGATGAGGAACCAGTGGTTGTAAGACTGTAAGAGAAAAGACAAAAAGTCTGGTAGAAGACAAAAGATGTCTGAAGGGCTTATTTAAGACCTGGTGTGGTGTTGTGGTCAAGTCATCTAAAGTCAGGCTTCTCATATACTTGATGCCTTAACACCAGACCGCACCTCTTAATGCCTTTCAATAAGGTCAGTTGTGTCTGGGGCATTGGGTGAGGACAGATGGAAAAGTGAGAAAAAGAGAAGCAGTAGCAAGCAAGCGAGAAGTTTTTTTCTTGGGCAGGATGGGGCTGAAGCAGACTGAGGAGCTGGCAGGGTGAGGAGAGGGCTGAACAATGTGACCTTGTAAGCATGTTTGAGATGGACGCTAAGTGCCAAAGCTTGCAGAAGGCATCAGTCAGACAGCTGTGGGATACTGGGATTGGAGGGAAGGGGATTTCTGAGCAAAGCCTGGTTGAATCTCATCACTAAAGTGATGAGCCTGTGCCTACCCTCCCTGTTTTTCAGTGTTAGTTTTCTTGTGTCCAGGAGACAAAGAGCCCCTTTTGGGAAGCACTGAGTTGAATAATGATGTGAATCTCTGATGGCAGCCAGAAAGGGAACACACAAAGCTGAGGACACTCACTCGTGTGTCAGCCCATCTGAGAGCCCAGAAATCCCCCTCCCCTTGCCTTTCACCTGATTTATTGTTCTTTTGGCGTTCTCCTCCCACCCAGAAGCCTATTACACCTATGAAAGGGAGAAAGAAGCTATAAGACCCTCCCAACAAAAACTTTATGTCCAAAGATAGACATGGGAAATACGACAAACAACAATGAAAGAAAGCATCAGTGCAGAGCTCCAGTAGCAATGATTTAGAGTGATGCTGGCCCTGAGTAGTTGCTGTCCACACAAGAAAAACAGCCCTAAGAATTTCCTGGGGCTGCTATGGCTTTTTTCCAGCTCTGCCAGTGCTGGCGGGTGAAGTGTGAGCCAGTCTCTAAAACTATCAGTGGTTTTAAAGCACCACAGTGATTAGACCTGCCCCGAGCAGAGTTAGACGGCACAGTGTCAGATCCCCTTAGCAACAGCCTTTCTACACTAGGATTCCCTATCCTGATAGCATTGTTGGAGCTGCACCAGCATTAGCAGCAGCAGCAGGGTGGCTGGCTTTAGCAATACAGGCACTACAACTGACTCATTTCCAGTGGGCAGGAGGCAGAGAGCTCCAACAGTCACTTTCAGGCTCTTTTGGATAGTTAGTACATGCTGATTGTAGGGAAAAAAATAGCCAAGAAACCTACAGTATTAACCAAGTGCAGGTGAGATGATCTTCATTAGGAAAGGAAGGCTTTTTAAATAGTGGTGCTACATATGCAGCACAGGTCTCTGGGTAGCTGACACTGTCAGGGCTCTTCTTGGTCTCTTTATCTGCAGGGTAACACTTGGAATGGCAGCAATGCCAGTAAAATCTGTAAATAAACACAGAGCTGAGCAGCTCTGGGATGTGTTCAGAGACAGGACTTGAAACATGGAGGGGAGAACCTGAAAACTTGAAGTGACTGCTGAGGAAGAACAGGGCTGCTGACTCCGCATACAGCTGCGGTGCTGGGGTTGGGAATGGAAACTCCCCCTGAAGTGTAAATCTTTTAGAGGTCATGGCTCTGAGCTTCTACTGTCAGCCTGCGGCAACACTATAGTGGAAGATAAAGAAAATCATCCAATATATTTGGGTAACTTACTCTATATTCTTTCTTCTCTAGTGTTAAATGGAGATAGTTTGATCTTTGTGTATACCATAGGATATACGTTGCAATGCCACAACAGTTCACTGTCTACTCATCTCATTTCTTTTTTGATTTTTTTTTTGTTTTAAATTGCACTTCAATATTTGTGGTTATTCCAGTTTTAACTGCCTTCCAGGTTTTTCTGTGCAAAAGAAAACACAATGGCACATGGAAAAAACATCCTGATAATGCTTCTATTATTATTATTATTTTTTTTTTACTGTGCTTTTTAATTATTTCCATCAATTCGTTCTTATATTTACAGCTGAAGTTCCACCAGCCTTGGCTTTGGTATGGTCTGTTTTCAAATCTCAGACAGTTTGGCTTGTTTATATCAGATGGAAGCTTTCCAATGAAAAGAATAAAGAAAAAATACTGACTTCAATTACCTAGGCTTCTGCAAATTACTGCTTCAAAAAGCCCCTGCAGTTATACTAGTGACATTGCTTACTTCAGATGGCCGATGTTGGGAGAATTTGACCCAGTATTTATTGTATTTTGGCTTGTTACTGATGTCTTCCCTTCTAATTGCTGTGAAGAACAGTCATCAGAACTAAGATGTGACTAATTTTCTGATTAATAAGGAGTTGCATGCATGTACCAAAAGAAATTCCATGAGCTGATGGAGAATAGTATTTCTCTGGCTGAAAGCTTCTGAACTCAATGTACTTCTCTTCCATTCTTGGAACCATTACCTATGCTGTTTCCATTTCATTCTTATATAGCTGATAGTCTTTGAAATGCTAAATATCTTGAGATACTGTGGCAGCAGAGAGTCTTATCTCTGACCTGCAGTCTGTAGGGTGCTCTTGCTGGGGTAAGAAGTCTTACTTCTGTCCTGCTTGAGCTGTGAAGTTGAGGAGAGGACAAGGACAGATTCACAGCAGTGGTGGTGTCTGCTGCTGTGTTTAAGTGTCTTGTGACACTGTCTTGGCCTGCTTGCCCAGATAGATCCTGCAGAAGATGCATCCTCATTTGCAATGGCTATCCTATTTAATTTGAAGTTGATCACATGTCCTCAGATGACTCTGCTTTTCCTGTTACAGCTTGGAGATCTTATGTCCAGAAAACTGCTGCAGGGCAGTGAAAGCTGTTCAGTTTCCATACTTTGGCTCCTGTTTCGGCAAAGATGTATCTGGGTATGCTACACAATACAGCAGCATCCACATTCTCTCTTGCCTTTCAAGCGAGACAGAAACCACAGAATGGCAGAGGGAGGCAAATAGCACAATGTTTTTTTCTGTTAAACCTTTATTGAAATTTCCAGGCCAGTTAATAAGCTTTCCTCCCTGCTCTGCAATTGCAACATCTATTTTCCCAAAGACTTCATCCTTACTTTACTTGCCTGCAGCAAAACTACTCAGTGCTGTGTGTCTCTAGCACTGTTCTACATGTGTTTTGCAGTCCTCTGTTTTCAAAACACACAGCAGGTAAAATTGATGTTTCTTTTACATATAACAGAATTGAAACATTTCTTATCAACTGGTTATTGGTCTTGAATGAAGAGACTTTGGTCAGTGAAGACTGAGTCTTCTGAATAAAGGTTCAGACTCTCAGAGATACTTGGTGGCATAAAGATGAAGCTGACAATCTGACGTTCTCATTGGAAAGTCTCTTGGCAGGCTAAAGGACTAACTCCATTGAGTTAAAAGGTAGTTCTGATCTTAATATACAAAGGGGCTTTGAAAAATCCTGCTGAGTGTTAGCTGCATGTTTACACATAGAAATGCCTTTTCAGTGGAGGTCGAGATGCCTAATGTAGCTCTGAAAGAACATTACATTGTGTTTCTCAAGCGTGTTTATGCATTGATCTCAATTTGAGATTGATTTAGTACCAATTAAGCTCAAAGTTGCATGTGCACACACACGGGGGGTTTATAAAACAGACACCTCAGTATTTCCAAGCAGCATTAGTTAAGACCCTGAAACTGAACTGCCCAATTCACAGTAAATTCAGTGCTGAAGGGGGTAAGTTTAAAAAAAAAAAAAAAAAAAAAAAAAGTTTATATATGGTGAGGGAACTTCACTGAAAGAAATGAAAAGTCAGGTAGTTGAAAAAAGGGAGAAAATTGATGACAGTTCCTCCATATCTTCCATATATTTGGTTGAAATTCTACTTGCTTGTGAGCTGTCAGGTAGCTCTAGCTCTGACCACTGTCCTTTGGGATTCAGATATGAGCAATATATAAAAACTGCTTAACTTGTGCTCATAACAGAGGAAATGATGTTTCCCTACTTGGGAAGCGTGTGGAGGTTGATAAATGGAAAGTCTTGCATTCAAGAAGATTAATTAGCATCAATATTTTTTTCAATTTGCTCCCTACTGCAAATGTGAATGTAACGCTGTGCTGTCAGTGCTGCAGCTGATGTGTAAATAGTTACTTGCACATTCAAACCGTGGACTTGTGCTATAGGTAGGCTGTATAACTGGACACTTAGGAACAGGCAGAACTGAGTAGGACTACAGGGCTATGTTATAAGACATTGCCAGTTTACAATCACCCAGTTTGCACCTTGTCATGCAGAGTAAGGAGAAATGATTCCAGCAGCTGTACTTGCATGAAAATGTTGTTTCCTCTGGCATATTCAAAGAAGCTCTGCAAACCAGCTATTTTTCCTTTGAGTGTTAAGATTTAAGTTTCCTTTGGCGGGTCTTTGTGGACATGCTTCATCTGAACAGGACCAGAGGGGAAACCTGAAGTGCCATATAAACTCATGGATTTATTTCTAGACCTTTGTAATATGGAAACAGTGTCATTAGATTAAAAAGAGCAAACACAGTTTTTCATCTTGTGTTCAATATCAGTAATTCCTTCTTTTATTTGGAGGCATCCGACTTACGCTTAAAGAAAGGGCTGCCACATAAGTAAACCTTGTTTTCTGGTGTAGAGCTTGAGGGAGATAGACCTGGAGGGGGAAAAAAAAAAAAAAAAGAAGCTGAAGGACTGAGAAAGTACTGTTATTGTATTAACTTAAGTTAGTTTTAGGCTGACTCTGGGCACAAGCAATGGCATGTTAGATACATGCCATTTACTGCCTGGACTGCTGGCACCACAAGCTGCATTTGGATAGCCTGCTGCCAGCAAATGGTTGCATACATAAAATAAAATCTTTCAGGCAGTATTGTGTGAGAGCAGGCTTGTTATTTGGCACCATGAGGCCCTGGGTATCCCCATCTTCATAGTCTCTTATAACTTGCCTTCAGAGGCTCCCCAGTGGCAAAGCACCTGCAATTCAACTACTCTTCATGATGACAGAAGATCAAGTTGCCCTACTGAGATTTGAGCCTGGGGCATCTGGGTACATCACCAAGCATTGCCCCTTGACTTCATCATGCAGCAAGTAGGGTTTCTTCGATGCGGATTGTGTCCCTCTTCCTGCCCTTGCTCTGGCTATATGTAGCATTCAGAAGAGCCTCGAGGAAGGGGGGGTAGGGAGGGTCCAGAAGAGAGCAGAAGGGGTTGGGTCTTATCCCCATATGCACCTTGCCATGCACACAAAGTACATGTCAATTATTGGGGTCTCCAGCAAGTAGACTGCCAGTCATTGTGAACTGATAGCTATTAGTTAAGTGGCAATTAAGGATTAAGCTGACAGACCACCAGGCTCTTTCTCGCTGGTGACTGAAATGAGTTGGAAGACAGTTCTCTGGGGAAACAAGGGGTTTAACCCTGCTCACTGACGTGCTTTCAGTGTGTATGAGATGTTTTGTAGGGCTGTGCTGGGTCTTGTTATCAGACGTGGCCTCTGAATATCCTCACCCCTCCCCTTCCTGAGTTAATCAGGGATAGGATCAAGCCCTTCTCTGTCCCCCTGCATGTGTCCCTTGGGTGTGAGAGCTGGGTTCTCACACTGTCAGCCTGAAACTGCCTGGGTGATTGATCTGTTAAGAAACCTGTCTGACTGATCCTTCCAGCCTCTTTATCTTGATGTGAATGACAAGCTGTCACAGCCTGTCTCAGCCATATTGGTGACATCTGACCTCAGAGAGGGAGTTGACAGGAATAGGAAATCTTCTGAGCTTTGGTTTCTGCCTTTGGAAGCAGTGCCAGCTCTGCCCATACTGTAAGAAATGCCTGGGCATTTGTTTGGCAAGGATTCAAGTTTTTTTTTTTTTTTCTTTGTACCTTGTTCTTTATTGCTACTTTTAAGTTAATTTAAGTTAGAGGTATAAAGAATAGGATGGATTTTTAGGATACAGCTGTCTCTCCTTCTGTACTCCTACACTAGAAAGAGTAGGATAGTTGTAAGGATGCCTGGAGGGTAACCCTGGAGTGACTCTTCTTCCTGGGAGGCAGAGATGAAAGAGGCTGAAATGTTATACCTTTTCACTGATGTAACCTAACAGGCTCCAGGGCAGGCAGAGGTGTTTGGAAGGTGCTTCAGTGAAGGCTTTGAGCTGAGCCTGGGAACTGAGATATGTTCATCGTATTGGCCATGAGAGCAGACAGGAGGATTTCACACTGGGGCTTCTGCATCACAACTATAACTTTTCAATAAGCACAGCATGTCATCTGGAGAACACGCTGATTTCTGCTCACCAAAGTGTAAGATAGGAGAAAATTCCATCCTGGACTTGTTTTAGGCTTAAAAAGTAGGGAACCATCACTCCCTTTGCTGTTAGTCTTTTTGCGTTGACTTTTGTACCTGTGCTCGCTCATCTTTTTTTTTTTTTTTTTTTTTAACAACCCTACTCTGACAGTTAATAGCCATAGAAATCCTTAAAGGTGGGGATGAAATACTGTTCAGTATGTGTTTAATTTCTGCACTTTTTTTTTTGGTACAGGATCCTATTCAGTAAAATGAATAACATCATAGAGAATAGGTTCTGTAGGAGATGTAGATTTTGATTAAAAGCAGCATGTGCTTTTCCAGGAGGGGGGAAAGAAGGCACTAGAACTGAAGTTCCTATTAGAAAAGGAGTGTGACTTATTCTCTTTCCTTTGGCATTATACCAAAAGCACATCTGTGAAAAACAGCTGGATCTCCAAACTCCACCTGTTGGCAATGTGTAGGACATTGCAGACTGCAAACAAGCTTTGCCTTTAGCATAAATTTTAATACCTACCTAATAAGCTGGAATTAAAGTGGGTTTGATGGGTGTTTTTTGTCAGTCCTAGACCAGCAGTGCTATGAAACTGCTAGCAGCATATGCACATTTGCCCACCTGCATTTCTAAGGCTTGTGAAACTGCTGGTTTTAAAAACTTTAAAACAAAACAAATCGCATCATCAAAGTGTTTGCATATTGAAGATCTATATTTCTGAGCCACAAGGGAAATGACTATTCAAGACATCTGTATCGGATGAGATATACCTTCTGGGAGGATTTATAAAGTACCTATTGCTGTGGTGCCTACACATTTCTAAATGTCTCTCAGTTGTCAAATGTAAAATTGTCTTTTGAGTGAGCTGCTCTGTGACTGTATTAACTCCAGTAGCTAGTAAAAGTCCCAGGAGTTGGAGGAAAAATGCAGCCAGGCAATATATACTCCTGAGTGCACTTAATTCCTTACAGAGACCGGGGCAATTGAAGCTTATAGGCCCTAAGCCTGTAAGCTGTAATACCTTGAGCCCTCAGTTGAGATTCCCGGTGATACTGTACAAGTATATAGCATGGTCCATGCCCCACGCTGTGTGAGATATAAATAAACATGACAGCAACAAGTGAGTTTACTGAGAAACTGCAGGGTGAAGAGCAAAAGGAGGCAGCATGGGCTGAGGCAATGGGGGCTGCCAGGCAGGGGCAGAATCTTTTTCTTAAGTCTCTATAAAAATAGTACTTACATCTTCATTATCCGGGTGTGATTGCCTTTAGGAATTGCAATGGGTCTGAAGAAGTACTTAATGAAGCACCAAACCATTAGCTTTCATTCAATAATTTGAAGAGGATGTTTCATGTTTAAGCATGTATAAGATAAAATCTCACAGGTGAAGGAAGATGCTGGTTAAATTACTTGGGAGCTGATTTACAGAACCCTTCTGGATCATTTCTTTGTTCGTTCTTTAATTTCTCTGCTGTTCCCTCTTCGTAATCACAAGGTAGCACTGAACAGATGGGCGCCAAACTCAATGTGCCCTGCGAGTCTTAAAATCCTTTCATATAGTCCACCAGGCATGCCTTCTGCAACAATGTTTTTCATTTTCAGGAGTCTTTCTAACATAGAGTGAAATGGAAATAAATGATCTAGTCAAAAGACAGAGAAACAGAGGCACAGAGTTGTCCATCATAATGCAGAGAGCTACAGCCTGTGAGACAAGATCAGAGCAAGGAAGAAAACTTGAGACACTGACTCCCAGTCTCCTCTGTCTGCAGTGATTTCCAGTGGACGCTGTCCCCTAGGCCAGATCTAAAGGGGTGACCTAGGCGTAAAAGACTTTGGTCTATGCTTCTGAGCAGCTCAACTTTACTGGCTAATCCAATTGTTCTTTGGCTTGGGAAGTGGATTTTTTCCTTTGTTGTTGCTCCTGGTTCCTAAGCACAGAGTCTGGAAGTTGTTTGTCTATCTGTCTAGTAGTTGTACTCCTGCCCTGATACCCAAGCTGCTGATTTGGAAACACTTCAAAAGACTTCCATGCTTCAAAGTAGCTGTCTTGACTGCTATTACAGGCAGTTTTAAATGTTTTCTGATTATGGATCAGCATTTATTATGCCTCTTAAGACAGGGGTGCTTTATTTATATATCCTTTTATTGAAATATATAAATGAGTGTTCTTTGAGATAGCTGCTTTGTCAATCCCAGTGTAAGATTTTTACTAACATATTACCACAAAGAACAGAAAATCAGAGGAAGGCATCTGGATAGGTTTGCCAGTTTTTTTTTTTTTTTTTTTTAATGAAATCTTTCCCTCCATTCCTTCTTGAGACAAATGCAGAGTTCTGCACTGGGCATGCTATCAAATTCTCCGGTCTAGCATATGGCTCATAGTCATCTTTCTTGTGCTCTTAAAATTTCCCTACTGTTCTCATCTTTTATTTTTCTCTCCTGCTATCATGTACAATTTATCTGCTTTCTCTCCATCTTCCTCTCCTAGGCTTACTCATCTCATTCTCTTTTCTGATGCCAGAAAAGATGCTGTTGGTTTACCATATGCTGTTAAGAGGTGCCGATATCACAAACACCAGTTGCCCTGGCTTGCTGTAAGCTTATTGATACATCCTGCTACTCTCGTTGAAAGTTTACTCTTCCTTCTCTTCTGTGACTTGATATGATTCCCACAGGGTATTTTGTATGCTTGATTTTTTTCAGCACCAAAGGCAGATAATATTCTGGGAATACTTGTTGACAGCTGACTTAAGGTGTAAATTACAATGATGATATAAACTCCTAGTTTAAAAAAAAAAATGTGCAAGGGGATAGTTCACAGCTATGCTGTGTGAGGCACTTCTTTCCTAGGATGTTGTGGATGACTTTGCATAGATTCAGAAATACATTGTAGGAAAACAAACTAAGCTAAAAAATTCCCATGGGCACTGGTGTTATGTTATGTTTATGACATCTCTGGACTTCAAACTGTTGAAGTATGAGTTTCTTCTGGAAGTTCCAGCATTGTGTTTTTGCTCTGGTCTTGTATTCTTTCCCTGAGCACTGTTGGACATGGGATACCAGACTATCTGGGCTTTCAGTTTAAGCTGGTGCAGTTGCTCTTTTCTGGCCTGGTTAACTGACTTTGTGTTTAGAATACCTGTTTATCATTCACTTCTATTTTATATATGATTAAAATCTAGGGGTATAGGACTGTAGTGATTTAAGGGTCAATTTTTTTCAGACCCCTTCCTCATTGGCAGCTGAGCCTCTTGATCCCATTATAAGCAATTCAGGCTCCCTTTTCAAAGTCATTACATTGTTCATCCCATTGCTGCCAAGAGGATGTTTCAGAGCTTCATTTTCCAGTGCTTAAAACCTATCTTTTAATTTCCAGTTGAAATTTATTCATGGCCATTTTATATCCATTTGTCCTCATGCCAACTTTGTTCTTTAGCTTAAGTAGCTCTCTGACTTCCTCAGTGTTTACATCCCCCTGTCCCAGTGCGTCTATGGAGAACAATCAACTCCCCTTATAACCATTATTTTGCAAAGGTGACCAAACCGTGATCTTTAAGACTCCTCATGAGACTTCTGTTTCCATATTCACTTCCTTAGCCCTTTTCTGTACCGTTCCTTTTGAGTACTGCACACAGCTGCTCAGGTGAAGTCTTGGTGAAAACATTCATGCCGTCCCTTCACCATTGGCAGTGGCTTTTCTGAACCCTGATCTGTCCTTTACGCAGTTGTATCACCCTGCTGGGTCACACTTGTCCTAATCCTCTAATAGGCTCATATATCCAGGGTGTCCTTCTACTAGTTTCCAAATTATGAGCCCCTGCTCATAACAGAAATTCTTATTTAAACCCTAAATGCATACCCTTGCACTCTGACTATTACATTTCATCCCATTTCTATTGCTTCAGAACTCAAGAACATCCTGCTATTCCTGAAAGATAATCTGAACTCCCCGCTGTTGGCAATGGCTCCAACACTTCACACTGTCAGCAGATTTTGTTAGTGTACTCTGACTTTTTGTGCCAAGGTCATTAAGGAAAGTATAAAATAAAATCAGTCTCAAAACGTATCCTTTAACTTCTACACATAACCTCCCCCCAGCCTAATAATTCCTCTTTCAGCATAACTCCTGTCACTGCGTCTTTAACCAGTTCCTTACCCACCTTGCAATTCTTGTGCTAATCCCCATCTTCATTATCTTAGCTAATAACTTCCAGTATGGTGCTTTTCTGAAGTACAGATAAATTAGACCTACTGTGTTTCTCTTGTCTAGAAAAATCAGTTATTTTATCAAAGACATCAAGTTAGCCTGGCTTGATCTGCTTCTGGTTTAAATTCATTTTATTCGTTAAACCTGTTTTATCCACTTGGCACCTTACACTCAAGTATTTAATTATTCTTTCTCTCAAAACTTGTTCTAAAGCGATGCATATCATTGAGGTTGGTCCACTGGGTCTGCACCTACTTATGAGTAATTGTAGAGTACCTGCTGTAGGACATACAGAACACTACATATCACCTATGACAAAATCTTTGTGATGAATCTCAGTTGTTAAGGGATGAAATGTACTAGTTTGTTTCCACTTTATTTTATTGTGGTAATACGTACAGGCATGGACTGAGATGGAGATGGCTCTAGGCTGTTAGTCTGGCATGTGGGAAAACCAGCCAGCTACAGTTGCAGGACTGTAATATTGCTTCAGAAGTAGATGGTGACTGAAAATTCTTAAAATAAACCAGAAGCTGCCTTAAACTCCCTAAATTTCTTCTGCTTGCATCCAGAAACACTCCGGTCCTTCTTTCACTCCTTTACTGTTCCGGTGTGATCACATCAGGCCTGCAGAGACCACTGTAAACTCAAGCAAGTAATGTTTGCTTTAACAGAGAAAACATGCTGTAAGGTGACCTCACTGAGGTGCTCTGGATGGACCTTTTAATTTGCTTAGAGATATTTACTTTGTCCCAAACATGAAGGCTTAGGGACAGAGTGAGCGATCAGTGGAGGTAGCATATCCCTGTCCTGAGCATGCAGAATGGCTGGTGGCTGACGGTATTCCTCCCACCAGCTCAGTGATTGTTGTTTAGGTGGAGTTAAAGCAATGAGAGCATGACTGTGCTTCTGCTGGTGAGATTTTTAGCTGCTGATTTCTTGTTCTGTCTGTATTGCAAGTAGTTTTTATGCTTTTTTTTTTTTTTTTTTTTTTTTTTAATACTGGTGTTGAATTCTAACAGTTTCATTACGGAAGAATGGCAGTATGCAAGGACATCAACCCAATATCAGCAAGAACCAGATCTCAAGTCTTTCTTAGTCTCAGCCACTGTCAGGACACAATGAACAGCAGCTTGATGACAAAAAATATTTCTTGCTACAGGATGATAATTGGCTCAGTATGGGGAAGTTAATGTGATTTTATTTGGGGATTGGTTTCTAAAGAGATTACATTTTAAGGAATCCATGGGTATGAAGGGTATTGTAGCTGTATTTATTCAATAAGCTGTGGGCACTTGAAATTTCACAGCAGTAAGCCAGGTTAGAACAAGGATCATCTTGTTCCAGCAGCATGACTGGAAAAGAAAATCTTGCCTGGCTGGTAGGATGGGCATATACTATGTGGGGGCGGGGAAGGACAAGGATGTCTCAGTATAGATTTTTCAAGCTGCAAATTCTGTTGGCCAGATCCCGTACAAACTGGTGCTATGCTGAGTCAGGCAGGATGAGCAACTTACCTGTGCATTGAAAATGCAGAGGGTCCACAAAAGTATCTGCATCTACTTACTATGGGGCAAGTAGCCTTGCCACACAGCTTCACCACCTTTCTTACAAGCCCTGATCTGCATGAGGACCTTGACATGCTACTGTGATGCAAAGCATTGTCATAATTAAAATAAAACTTACTTTCAGTTAAAGTTGATGGAAGGGAGGATGGGGTGGAAGCTTGTTTTGGGAAAATGGAGAATGGAGTGGAATTTGGCTGGAAATGCTGACATGGATGTCCCAGATTGATGCAGAAGTTATCATCTGCTGATGTAGATAGAAACACTGGTGTCTGGAATGGGCATGTGCTGAGTCTCTGATACAAAGAAATAGCTCTGGGGCAGCAGTTTAAGGACTTGCTTCATTACTTTGGATATGTGGGTGTTGCTTTAAATTTAATGGTCGCTACAAATCAGTGTAACATTAAAGCTAGAGGGCTAATGGTCTTTTAGAATAACTGAGTCAGCTGCAGAGACTATGTTCTCTGCTTGTGTAAAACACTGCAACTCTGAAGTCAATGATAAGCTGTCAGTATAGACCAGCTGAGAAGCCTGGCCCCAAAGACTGAAGATGAAGGTTAAAAAATTATGAAAGAAATTGACATTTCTTCATCTTTCTTCTTTCCCCAGGGCAGCCATTGAGGCTCTGGCAGCTTTGCTGAAATCAAGTAAGCTTTTCTTCATATTATGACTTTTCTGTGCTGTGCTGCTGGACAGAATGATCCTGTTGAATGTCTTTTCCCTTAGTATGTTCTTCAACCTAAATCCCAAAATGCACTGCTTAGAAAAGAAGGTTAGCTGACTGTCTTGCAGTGCTTTTCAGCACCTCACAGCTCTGTGATCGTGATGCTGTAGGTCCTAGGAAGTAAGTTGCTGAGGGAGCAAGACTAGGCAGTGTTGTCCTGGGGCTTGATGTAGTAAAAGAAACGGGGAAATGTGTCTAGCCAGCAAAAAATGCTCATTTATCTGTTCCAGCGTTATTTCAAAGTGGGGCCAGAACCTCCCTGTCCTGTGGTTCTGTTGGACTGTGCACTCACCTGGAAAACACGGTGGTGTTGGGAAACACTCAGAAAACTTCTGCAGTCCAAAAGACATGACCTAGTTTTCCCTTGCAAGCACGTGAGGTTTGATGGCACACAGATCTAAAAAAAAAAAAAAAAAACATGGCTGAGACCTATTGATTGCTGGGGTACAGCCATGCTATGGCAGGTTGTGCTTGACATTTGCACCAGCTGGCTGGGGGAGTTGGAGACCATAACATGGATTCTCAGTCACACACTGCTGGTGTGCCTGTTCCAGCAACGAGCGTGCTACCCTTTTTTGCCTTTTTTCCCCATCCAAAAACACTTAGCTTTTATTACCAGAATTTAATAAAGCTTTGATTAAGAAAGAGCACTCTACTATTGCAGACAATCTACTCTACAATAAATCACAAGGGCGTATTGTCCTTCTCTCTCTCTCTCTTCCCCCCCGCTCCTTTTCTCCCCTCCCCCTTCTCCTTTTTATAGTATTAGGAATAATGCATTTGTGAAAAATTGTAGTCCTGGAAGCAGTGCTTAAATGAGAACACTGCAATGGGATCATGTCTGAGTTGTACCAGCTCAAGTGATGAATTTTGAAATAATGCCCCAATATTAACCTTGCTGCCTATATTTAAAGGTCACGTTATTGCAACCAGGGAAGACCTTCTGTTTTGGGCACTAAATCTTAATAAGGGGGCTGTGGGGCTATGCCACAGCCACTTGCAATACGAAAGCAAAATTAGCATTTAGAATAGAAAAGAATTCACAGAGAAGCCTAGAAAAGCAGCGCGAGATCTGAAAGCTCATCAGACAGTTCGAGCTTTTCTCCATGCTCCTGGTACCTGCCATAAAACAGGAGTTCAGAAGTGAAATTCTGCTGTCCCAGGATATTTATAGAACTGGTTTTCTGTGTCAAGACTTGTTCTGGGTCTAGAGATGAGGATGGTACAGGGAAGTGGTGAACTAATCACTGAGGGAAGCTGCAAAATCTCTTGAGGAGTTCTAAACCCATGTAAAAGTCAACGCGTGTGAGGGGACCTTTAGTCACCTGAGGATTATCTAGGGAATCTGAAAAGGGTGGGATTTTGCTCCAGATTCTCCCAACAATTTTTTTTTTTTTCTGGAGTGAAGTAACTTCTAAAGCAACTTTATTCATTTGTTCTTAGAATAAATATATCTTTCTGAATGGCTCTTCCAAGCCAGTTTAGGCTGTAAAAATATCTTGGTTCTTCCTCTTACTCTTTCTGTGCTTTGGGAAGTGCATGGAACATTTCCAGTACAACATACTGTTCATCGTAGTAGTTTGTTTTGCGTGTTTTCACAGAGGGCACAAAATAAGAACTCTAATGAGAATTTGGTCTATTGAGCAAAGCCATATGTTGTCACTTTGGAGGATCACTGTGATATATACATTAGGGTTCTCATGTTCATCAATAATGCTGACCATCAAAACAAAAAAAAGGCATTGCTTGAGAGAGACTTCTTCATTTGGAAACACCCTTCCAGGTTTGGCATTGTCCTCTCTCCCTTATCATTTGCACTGAACAACACTGTTGTGGTAACCCCAGCTACTGCTTCCACTAGGAAGTGATTTCAGGAAAACACATGGCCTATTTTCAGCTGATGTTTAGTTAAAGCACTGGAACTGGGATTTGGGAAGTGGTGCCAATACCGTGTAACCAAATAGAGCACTGCAGCTCACAAACCTGCTACTTCTGGTTTCTGATGGTTTCTACAAGCTGATGATCAGTGGTTGGAATATCTTTTAGCTTTCCTTGTCCTGTAGCTCAGGACATTAGAAGCTCCAGGCTTCTGGAGGAGACTGTGCTCTGGTAGCTGCATACAAATTAGCAGGCTGTGCCTTTTGGGATGTATGGGTTAGGAGATGTGAAAAACATCTCTGGTTCTTCCAGAGATAATTTGGTTCTTTTCCTGCCATGGTGAATTTGTTTTTCACAGTTGTCTCAGGACAGCTTTGCTCGTCACAGTTAACTTACCTATGCGTATGACCTTAGTGTCTTTGAATGACATGGAGGTTCTTAGAAAGCTAAAATATTAAATATTTTGATTAAATACTGTGAACATTACAACACTTGAAAATTTCTTGCAAAAACACAGGGTAAAACTGCATGGTAAAGCATTCAGAAGGCCTTTAGCATGTTTTAGATGAGATGCAAACTGAATGGGAGGTGGGAATCCCATAATGTGCTATGGTACTGAATTACTGGACTGATTATTGTGATGTTTGTTGAAGTCTTGCAATAACCCGCTCGTTGGGAAAGGCTCTGTTTTGCTGGGGTTGAGGGCTATAAAGCAGACAGAACAAGAACATGCAGCTTCTTGAGGGTCTCCCTGCAGGGTTTTTGTATCGTTAAAAACTTCAGCTCAACATGAACACGAGGGTTATAACTATACATGGAGGGTGCTGGAGGGAAACTGTCCCTCTCACTTCTGGCAATGAGCTGTGATGGGAAAACAGTTTTAAAGGGAACAGGCAGATGGCAGTATGTCTCCCTGATGGATTCAGAAACATCCATCTTCATCTCCTCAGGCTTCTCTAAGTTCTTAGTCCACCTGCAGAGCCAAGGGCTAGATGGAAACTTTCTGGCCTCTGCCTCTTACCTAACAGAAACTGATGCAAAATGTCCACTTAACAGGTGCATATCACTGCAAAGAGTAAGATTTGCCCTGACAGCCTCACTGGAGAGGGGAGGGAGGTGGGAAAGCACTCTGCACACTCATGGTTCATCCACAACAGGGAGGAAATGCTTGCACACCCAGCACAAGAGCAGAGGGACCTTGGTTCTCCTGTTTACCTGTACCTGAGCAGAAGTTGTTGATGGCCATGGAGGTGGTGAATAATGTTTAGGCTGCTCCTAAGAAAGTGCTGTATCTTTCTATCAGTGGAAGATACAGAGAAGATGTTTCACACCTAACTATCAGCCAGTTTCTCACTCCTGACTGTCTCTTTCTACGCAATCCAGAGTCATTTCCCCATCCTTGTATGCTGCTCTCCCACTTGCATGCCATCTGTGATACAGATAGCTATAGAGCAGTTTAGGCAGGGTGAGGCACAGCATCCATCCCACCGTCTCTTCTCTGTCCCAGGGTACACCTGTTACTTTTTCTAGCCTTGTTTTTCCTACTTCTCTCTACATCAGTCTTCATATCTTGCTTCAGTTCTGTCTTAAGCTAGAAGAGACCTGAGTAGCTCTCTTTTTCCCTGTAAGAATCGTGGGTGTGGATGGGACATACCCCAGCTAGAGCCTTTTTGAGAAGGGATAGAGGGTGAGGGAGCTATTTCTTTTGGTTACATCCTCTCATCCCCATTAAAGCAGGCATACTGCATTTTTGGGGAGCTGGAAGAACACTGGGCACCTGATACAGAAGTGTGGACAAACATGTCCCAGGGCTTGCATGCTGAAGGCAGTGTGATCACCGCTCAGCACCTGAAGCCACACGGTGGCGATGTTATTATAGGGAACCCTGCTCCCACCGGTGCTTAATCCAATATTTATTTTGGGTGAGTAATTTGTTTATCAGCAGGTTATTTTAATCTAATTTTGGTTGTATTTGTTATTCCTGACTATCTGTACTTCCCAGAATTAGTGGCTTGCATGTCTTTAAGGAAATTAGCTCGAGCAGATCTCAGAGGCATTTGCTCTGCTGATATTGAAGCAAAGGGTTAGGGCGATGGGCAGGGCCCTTGTTGCAATGCTTGCCTAGTAAAAATGTAGTGAGCAATTTAATGAGACAAATTGTGGTCACCCCCGATCATGCCTCTTCTATCAAGACAATTCTGTGCGCTAACGGTAGTTATTGCTGATGGTCTTCCCCTTCTTGCTGTATATTTTCCCTTCCTCCTTTTGTCATTTTTATCTTCTCTTCCCCTTTTCCCCCGAGCCTTTCATCTCTCACTTCCTACTGTTTCCACCTCGTTCTTCTGTCAACTAACCTTTTTTAACCTTTCACTCACTTTTTTTCTTTTTAATCAAAGCATAGGGATTATGTCTTATGGCTGGCAGGATAAAATAATCAGTGTCATTTTTTTCCTTTTATGCTAGCATCAAGTAGGGGCAAGTAACTGTGAGGAACAGAAAGCAATATTCTAGCACACAAGCATATTACAGTTTCTGAAAGGCCTGTACCCTCTGTCTGAATTCATAACGCTTTTCAACAGACTGACACAGGTCTTAGATCGTGAGTCAAGGTAGCCCAATGCTTAAACCATGTCGGTTCCTGTAGCTAACAGCACCCCATCAGTGACTTGCCTAGTATTTTGCTAGGTACCAATTTCTCACAATCAGTTTAAGACTTTGTTTTCCACCTGTGGATTCAGACTCCATTAGTAGTCTGGCCCCAAACCTATTACCACAATTTGTAGGATACCATGATCAGAGTTAAATTTGCAAATAGTTCATTTCATAACTTTCTAGAACAAGTTCTGTGCCTATGTTTTCTTCCTGAATTTCAGAATGCAGATAGTCTTGATTCTGTTTTTAAGCTGCTTTGAGAAGAGCCACTTGATGGGCAAAGAGGGAAATTGAACCTCCTTTAAATTCCTTTCTTCAGGATTCGCTGCTCGTTCATAGAGATGTTCCAGGCAAAAATCTACTCAGTGCCCGAGAGAAAAAAGCTTGCTTCAGCTCCCAGGGCATGGCAACTTTCCACTGTTTTGCTCCTGAGGGTGGGTATAATGGAGGTAAATTGACAAAAGCTGAACTAGTTAGTCTCTGACATCCTTAGTAGTGATTGCTTGCTGCCTGTGTCTTGGCGTAGGCAGTGTTTGTGCCCCTAGTGAAGATCAGGCTTCAGAAAATTCAGTGGCCAAATCTGGGGAAGCTTCCCAAACTCTAGCATCCTTAACTTGAACTCTTTCAAACCACTTTGAGGAAAAATCAACCTGAAAATTTTGAGCGTTTTTTTTTTTTCTGGCTTTCTGTTGGGTTACAACTGAACTGAATGAAACTGAAAAATAAAGGAGAAAAGAATCTTTTTAAAGGTCACTTTCCTTCTGGGGTTAGTTAAAAAAAATTCAGAAAGGGCTGACTTGCTTAATTTTTATATATGAATAATGCAACAAAGGCCAATTAGAGAAGAATCATGTCATGATACAATTTGCATGATTGCTGCTAAACTGGCCAGTATCTGGAGCTAAAAAAAAATCAGAGCAGAAAGAATTGATTGTTCTACTGATACTAAGCTCATCACTGATTCCTGGTCTAGGAGCAGACACGGTATTTATACTTCTTTGCAAATCCTGCCTCTACCTTTGTGCAAGTGCAATACCTCTGTTCCAAATGCTCCAGTGCATTCCATCTCGGGATGGTTGTGAAGCTTACAGGGCATAATTAGTTCCTGGCTTCTTAAAGAACTGAACCTAATGCTAGCTTCTTGCTAGAACTGCAGGAACTGTAAAACCCACTGGGTATGGACTCATCCCACCACTTGATGGGTGACTGGGTTTCTCTGAGGACCATAAATTTGATTTTCATAGGGAACCCTAATGTTTGTCTCCAGCAAAAGTGGTCTCACAATGACAGAATAGAATAGATGTTTTCACTTAGCTGTAGGAGGTATCTTGTGTCTTTTATTCCCAAGAGACAATATGTGGAGCAGAGTAGGGGAACTGGAGATTTTCTTACTCCTTTCACTCCCTTAGGGGCCGTGGGGTTAATCTAGCAGAGCATTTTTATCTCCAAACCGTAGCAATGTATGCTCTTGGCATAATGAATCAGCTGAGTGGCATCAACAAAGAGATTTAAATAGATAGACAGAAAGATAAATATCTCTTTGTTCTGCCTGGTAAGCAGTGCATTGCTCATCATATTTCAGGATGACTGTAATTCAGTTTTGTGATTAAATATACTGCATGTTTTCCAGTGGTCCTTGTGTTCCTGGCAAACACTTCAAAGGGGGCTGGAATACAAGGAAGGGCTTCAGATTTTTTTTTTTTTTTGACAGTCATAAGACTTATCTACTAGTTCCTTTCATAATTTTCTAATACAAGTTCAAACCCTGGCTTTAGAATCTGTCCTTGACCCTCAACACAAAATTAAAGTTCTTTCAAAACTGTGGATTTCTTTGTCATACAAGCCCCTTGTTAACCTTTGTGCATCTCTTTTTGGTATGTCCACATACTGGCTGTGCATCCGTGTTACATGCTCTTAGCTAACTGAACAGACCATTCAGGCCAGCTACTCTGTCACCACAACAGAACTATTTTCAATGGTTAGCAGCGCTGCCCTGGAAGCCAAAAGGGGATGACTAATTCTAGATGTGTGAGGAAATTAAGACCACAATGAGTGTCTTCGTATTGCCTGCCCAAATCTCAGTGGGTAGAATTGAACTCCTGTAAAGAAAACAGTATGTGAGTGGTAGGGTTGGGGAAGGTGGTGAAGGGATGCCGGAAGACAGACCAACCAACCATGAATTAAACTATGAAGTATCATGCCTGGGCACTTGTGAAAGTTGCCCAGAAGAAAAACTTCCATTTTGACTGAACATACTTGCCAAGCCCAAGAAGGTAATAGATTTTAATAAATAAATAAATAAAAATGAACTAAGCAAAAAGGGTCATAGGATGCTTTACCACTTACCACATGGATCGTGCATACTCGCTCCAGGAGGGGTGAGTTCTTGCTGTCTACAAATCTGTGCAGTGCTGCTTGTACCTGTATGATTCATTTCCACCATCTGTATTTGTGCCAGTATATAGACAGATACACAAGCAGGTGCATCCATAGATGGAGGCACCAACAGACAGACAGGTGGGGAGGCCTCCTTTCTCCATTCTGCCTTCTGGAGATCTTGGCATACTTCCTCCTTCATTTATTTGCTACTTTATTGACTATACAACTGAAAAAATCTGGAAGGAAAAAAACACTGAAAACACAGGAGAGCAGAAGAGAATCAATGGAATGAGACAAAGAAACAAAATGAATGCTTTCTTGCCCTTTCAGTTAAGTAATTCTCATTGCTTCTGATCAAAGTGCTGAGGGAGCCATTGTCCTGCTTCTCCCATCTCCTTGCAGAACAGACTGCCTCAGATACACTTTTCAAAGTGACTGTTTTGTTCTTAAAAGCGGTATGGAAAAAAATAAGGGAAACAAAACTGTCTTGCTCAGCTTTCTCTGTGCTTTTCATCCAATGATGAGGCTGATAAGCAATGGGACAGTTGTTTTCTGCCCCCCACAGAGCTAGAATCCAAATGTGAAATTTTGACCTGAAACAGAGGAAAACCTCACAAACACGCTTTCTATCTACAGGATATCTACGGTATCTATCTATCCTATCTACAATAGAATTCTATTTAACTTCCCCAAGCTGCTCTACGCATGATGCTTTCCAATATTTCCCTCAGCGTATTAACATTGACACAGAAAGCTTGGACATCAAGTGGTGAATGCCAGGAGCTGTAAATCCTTAAATATAGTCTAATTTCATCTGCCTCTGAACAGTTAAGGGAGGGTCTGAGCCTGATCTCTACTGTCCCTACCTTGCACTGCCTGACTCTTCTTGTCATGTTTTATATACTTATTGACTTTTACAGAGCTCTCTGAATAATTCTTCAAGGAAGATTGACTGATTTAAGGGGCAGGTCATCCTACAGGTTAGTAAACATGACAGCTGGTTGAGGATTAACAGGAAATCATGAATAAAATCATTGGGATTGATAAGGGATTCTCAAACAATTAAAGTGTTCTAGCAGAAAGTCAAATAGAAACAAGAAAAAGAATGAAGGTCAAAGGAAAAGGATGACCTACATGCTAACCACCACTGAGCCCCAAAATACAAGCTGTACTGGTAGAGAGAGTGTGAGAAGGTTAAAAGGGGGATATAGTGCTACAGAAGGATGTGGACCACAGTGTAGGTATCTGGCATAGCTGTGCATAAAGTACAAGAAAGGAATACCTGTGGGACCTGCAGGTCAGTGCAGTGGCATATCAACAGGATGGTGTGAAGATGCAAAGCAGGATTAAAATGAATTAGCAGGCTTTTGATGGTCTGGAACACTGTTTATTTCCTGCCTTGTGATGGCAAAGGTAAAGGAAAAAATGCAGGGTGAGACCAGGTAGGCCCCCCAATACCATCTTGAGTTAAAATTTGCTGATGTACCATGGCGAGAAAATTGAGATGTCTTCACATATCTTCCTTCTCCTTCCTGTTTTCATGTATCATCGCTGGGATTGAGTTCTGCTGCCTACTAGCTGCTTTCTGGTTATTCTCTCCATGGCTTCTCTTTCTACTGATTTTCTTCATCCAGAATCTTACCCCTTTACGTTTTCTCTTTTCCTGGCCTGTAAATCCTCACTGATGACTTTAATGTTCCAGGTGTGAGAGGTTCTGGCACTCTGTTTAATGAACTGGAAATGAATTGGAGCCTACTAGCCCTGGAGAATCCATACCAAGAGCCATCTGTTGTGAGCTGCAAATGCTGATCGGTATTCAAGGAGCTGAGCTCCAGTCTCACTCACATATGCTACCTGGCCCCTTGGTTGATTAGCGAGCTTCTGACAGCTTCTAATACATGTCACAGTGAAGAGTGTCAAGACCAGTTGGGAAAGTATGTTTAGGCAGGGTTGACTCGATTGAAGTGATTCTAGAGTCTGGTATGGCTTCACGTTTGTCCCGCGAGGCAGGGCAGGGGGTACTGTGGGTGAAGGGATGTGCTTTAGAGTAGTCATATGAAAGAATTTATGTTTTATCACAAGCTTTATAATCTTCTCTGAGCCCCATATCCTGAAGCTGCATGATTAAGGGAACTTCACATCTTTTCTCTTATATTTTTATAAAACTACTTTTTTTTTTTTTTTTTTTTTTTTTTTTTTTTTTTTTTAATATTGTCTCATCTTTATGAAGTAAAACCTTTAAACTGGATCTGAGCATTACTTTAAACTTTTTCAGAACCAGAAAGAAACAGAAAAGAAGCCAAACTGCTATTGCTCATGTTGGTGTTTTGTTAACTTTTAAATGCCGTGGGTTTTATCTAGCCTTATGATTTTAGGAGAAGGGCTATGATTTTCCAGCATCAACTGACTCATGGCTTTCACTATACGTGTATGTGTGGGAATGTAGTTAGAAAGTAAATATAATTTCACTGGCTGTGACAGTACAGCTACAGGACCTCTGTATCTATTGATCTCATCAATGTTTTCTGCCAGGACTCAAATACAGCACTATATGAAGACTATATGATCTGTTGTCAACTAATCTTATTGTTTAGCTTTTTTCAGTCCTCGGGATCTTCCTTAATTTTGCAAATGCTTATGGTGTTGTGATCTGGATTAGCTTGTTTAGCACTTGGAAGGAGATAAGAGCTCTGTGCCTATGCCAGCCCTGGTTTGCTTAAAGGAAAATCTTTGTTCTTTAGGGTTCTGAGCAACTGTTTCCACCTAGAAAGGAGATATTTCTGTCTAATTCCAGGAACTTAGCTTAACAAAGTAGAGATTTAAAAATGCTGTAAAAATACTTAACAAAGAACTGGATCTTAAACTCTAATAACACAACAAAATAATTAGCTGTGTCTATTAGGCAAGAAAGAGGAGCTGTAAAAATCTGAGTTTCTAAGCACTGAATAGCCATGTGGTTCTCAAATAAAATGAGTAGTCAAGAGAGTTTCAGCCCCTTCTTTCAGCCTTTCTTCTTTGATTTCAGAATCTAACAGCCGACGGGCAGTGAACAGAGGCTACCTGGGTGGATTGCTGAGACTCTATCAAGACTGGCATCAAAATGACATCTCCAACAACTACATCTATATTCGTAGGGGTCTCCTGCTCTGCCTAAAGCACATCACCAACATCCAGCTGGGCAGGGAGACTTTCCTTGGTTCCCGAGGTATGGAGATTCTCTTCACGAGTGTGCAGGTAAATGGTGCTCCTGTGCTGAAGTGAGATGGATTGTTCAGTTAGTGCTGGGTCCTGTCTCACAGTGTAGAATTTTATTGAAAACTAGACATTTCATCCTGCAGGGAGTGCTGGTCTTATTCTGGATTTCTAGAACATATATGAAAAAAAAAATGATAATGTCTAAATAAAAAGTATTGACAATTTTCAGACAAATGCAAATGTTTCAGTTTTCAATTAATTTTAATCTCTGCTGAGCCTCACAGAAATTGTAGTTCACTCTTTAATGATTTTTTTCCTTTTCCCTTGTGGATCCTGCTGTCTGCTTGGACAGCCTCTCCTGAAGTGCAGTGCAGAGTCTCCACAGAAGAGTTTTTGAGGTGTTATGTGACATGTTTCTTTCTGCGTATTCAGATGGATAACTGCACTGTATCACTTTTTCCGTGAAGGAATGTTGATTTAGTCAGACTCTTGTTAATGATGAACATAGAATCATTTAGGTTGGAGAAGACTTCTAAGATCATTAAATTCAGCTGTTAAACTTCCAAAATGCATGAGCTGCTTTTACAGAGGCCCAATTTTAATCTTGGGAAAGACGGTGTAGGTCTGTAAAGAAAAATGACATAGTCCCAAGGATGGGATCCCAGTAAGGTATAGAAAAGGTAGATTTAGAACATTAATGGTTTCCTCACAGTCTCTTGCCAACATACTTCTTTAGCCTCCTTTGGAGAAGTCCTGCACGGAGAATCCTCTAGTTCTTGACCCATGTGATTCCACAAGGAGTGTTTTCATTGTCATTCTCAATGGCCAGTGCATTATCTCCTTTCAGAACCATCACATACAGGATGAAAAACCTGTCCCTTTCTCTAGAAAATCCATTGCCTTGATATCCTGTGTATCTGCTCTTCCACTGTTTCTATTGCTATCGAAAACTATTCTCTTGTGACAAAGATACTTCTTACCAGCAGTAGATGATAGGATGGCAGGCTTTTTTTCCCACCTTCCCTTCAGGTGACCACAGTCAGCAGAGCTTGCAGGGAGTACAGAGACTTTTTATGGAGAGTCCCTGGTCTGCAGAAACTTCAGTAGGGTGCATGGCAATGGTTGCTTGAGGGTAGATGTCAGCTTATTCCCTCTCAAGTGCTTTCTACAGCCCTTGTTCCTTTCTGAGCTAACATCTCCTGATAGCTCAGCCTAGGAGCAACACCACAAAAAGTGCAAACATGGGGTCACATTGGACGAATAACAGGAAATGACATACTAAGTATCCAGTGAACACTGAGAACACTAATCCTTCCCAAGGTTAGAAGTGGAGCGGAAATGAGAGCTTCAGGGGCCCCCAGTTACTCTTTTCTACTGTGTGCTAATAGGTTGATCTTGCAGGCGGAATTACCAAGGTTAATAGATTCAAAGCTCAACCATCCTTCCTTTCATCTTTGGCATATTGTCAGTCTTACAGTGTCTCTCCAAGATGTGAGGCATCAGGAGGAGTCTGGCAGCCATATGAGATGTCACTCATGTTCTTCTTTACTCCATACTCCCCTCTGTATTCCTGATATTATCTGTTAGAATCATTCTCTTTTGCCTTAGTGTAATATTGAAGACTTTTTTTTTTTTTTTTTTTTTTTTGCATATATCACATATATGTCATAGTATCTTGTAAGAACATTATAGCTTCAAAGGTGGAAAGATTAACTGCAGATGCTGAAAAGCAGATCCTGTGGATTTGTGGATTCAGGTTAGCTTTACATGAGGTTTCAGAGCTAAGGATTCACTATGTTTCCTCATTCACAACATTCCACTACAAAGTAAATGGGATAGTTTGCACACATACAAAGCAAACGGCTTTCTATTTCTCAGTTGTCAAAATAAAAAATGCTTTCTAATACAGTGATGCAACACTTTGCAGTCACCCGTAAACCATGTTATCTTGGAATCTCAGAGCAATTTATGATCAGTAATGAAAGCAGTCCCACAGATTCCCTGTAAGGTATCTGGAGGCTTGTTTGCATTTGTAAGTTAATTTGCTATAAAGAAAAATTACTTTCAAACAGTATTCTTGAATAACTCCACGTGTGGAAATTCATTGTCAGTATGAACGTCTTGCTCTTGACTATCTCAATTCACTTTGAAATAAGTAAAGATGGCTAGCCCAAGGCAGTCATTTACAGTCTTGTATTCTACTAAAAAACAGAACATTTTTAGTTAGTAAGATATGTCTTGTAAACTATATAGTATAGTAAACCATAGTCAAGATTTATTCTGTTTAGACAAACTTTTCTTCTCTTTCAACAATGAGCAAACTAAGGTGCCCAAGCACCATATGAAAGAGTGAATAAATTGAAGAACTGGAAGTAGAAACCATTTCCCCTTGGTCTTTCTCTTTAGCCACAGTAGGACTTTCATTGGAGATGCTTTCAAAATTGTCTATTCTCTCACCCTTGTTCATAACAGCCAGAGATCTAGAAAAATGTATTAAGATTCTTGTAGTGAGTCTTGTAAGCATGTCAGCTTTAGATGATTTTTCTAGTCTCCCTACAGGAATCCTGGTTAATCCCACTGAATCTTTTAATGCTGTTCAATCATACATGAGAAAACAGAATAAAATCCTGGAGAAAAAAAAATAAAAAATCAACACAGAAATTTTCCTGTTCTTGCTTATTAAGAAGCACTTTGTTTTTCTGGCCCATTCCTTGCTCTGCTGAGTTCTTCTTCTCTAGCCAGTGTCCTAACTATAGTCTGTGAGACAGTGGCCCAAAGTGTCTGCTCTGCCCTTTTGTCTGTTCCACTTAACTGTGCTGAAGGGAGGTGAACACTTTTAAATGATATTAGAACTTATTTTAATATTTCTTTTTTGCCTTATAGCACATTCATGCTGTTTGAATTACATTCCTGTTCTGGTGGGCTAAACTGTAGCTCCAACTTGATAAAGATATCAGCATGCTCATAACCATGGTACAAGCTGTGAATTTCAGAAAGATGCTACATAGATTCATCAATCTGATGGAAGCTGTATAGATACAATAGATACGCTATACTGGGGGGAAATATAAATGGTTTTCTGAGTAGTGCTCCTACCAGTTTTAAGCTTCCATACCCACCCCCAACCTCAAAAAAAATAATAATAATGGAAAAAAAAAAAAAAAACACACAAGAAAAAGATGAAAACATATCACTAATGCATGTTCCAATCCAAATAATGTCTCTGGGAGATCATATGCAGTAGGCAGGATGATAGTAAGAAGCAACCAGTTCTTAACATTGGTTTCCTTTGGTTCACAGGACTGTTTATCTTGCAAAAATCTGGATCCTATCGTAACCACTGTGACTCAGATTCTAAGAAAGTGCTACCCCAAGGAGCCTCTGCCTGTGGTGTCAGTAAAATGTTCCTATTCCTTCCCTCTTCCTGGGAATGTCAAGACTGAATCTCCGTGTGTGGGATTTGAAGGTAAATTGCTGAAGGGTGAGTTTGGTAGGAGGAAAAGGAGCATGACATGAGAATTAAATGTGGGATCTGGGGAAGGGATTCTTGGCAGCATAGTCCTGAGTTTTGTGATTAAAATTAGTCTGGTGGCCTACAGTGGCGCTCAGCAGGGATGAAACCAATTCCACGTCTTCTTGAGGTTTGGAGATTCTGTTAGGAGAATAAATCAGAGAAGATTAAAAGGACCAAGGGAAATAAAATAAACTATTCTATGATCCAAAATAATAACAGAACAGATAGGGTATGGCAGAGGCTGGAAATGTCATTGCTCCATAACAACAACAGAGAGGGAAGAAATGGTATCTGTGCATGACTGTGGGGATAATGCTGCCCTGCAACTATTTCAGGAAAGAATTGTGGGAAGTATGATCCTTTTTCCTTTCTAAAACACAAGCAGATAGCAGGCAAATTGCTTGGGTAAATGATATATTTCAGCACTTGATGAAAATAAGAACTTGGGCACAGGCGGGACAGCCACTCCACAGAAACAGAGACGCAAACTCCATGATACACACAAACAATTTCTCTGTTGTTTTCAGTTTCACATGGAAGATGCTCAGATACTATAATGATGATAACAGTAAAACACCCTAATCTAGATAACATGGATTAAGACCATCCTGTAATATCATTGCAGCCAAGCAGAAAATCTCTATTGCTTTCTAATATGAGTTGGATCCATATTGTGGTGATATTTGTCATGGTTTTGAAAGGCAGTACTTGATTCCAAGAGAACAGAGCTTTAAAAACAGGGAGATTTAGTGCCAAATTCATTTATACTAGATTAACAAATGGGATCTGCTTTAATCAGGGTTGTGATGGGTTATAGTTGGAAGGCATGTGAGCCACGCGTGCGAGAGACTGCTCATATTTCTCTGGAGGGCCTGAGAGGGATATTAGATTGAACCCTTTTGGCTCTACCCCTTTTGTACTTCTGCAGATGACTGTGAAAGTGATGGAGAGGAAGAGGTAGAGAAAGACCTGGATAAAGGCGACGTGGAGAGTAAGGAGGAAGTAGGTATATAAACAACAATTTCCTTTATTATCCGTATACTGCAAAATAAAATGTTTCATTGTCTATTTTGATATCCGGACAGACCATATAAGCAGAGAATGTAGATATGTACATAGTCTCATAAGTACACTATGAATAATAGAAGAAGAATACTTGAAGGAAGAGAAAGGACTGCCTTTCACTGAAGAGCCCCCAAATATTTATTGTATTAATTGCCAGGCTTGTGACTCCAGGTACAGGTTTGGTGACTTCTCTGTTCCTGAGACTGCCCAGTGACAGTTAGTATCACATGCACAGTCAGGCATAAATGAGTGATCTTTGATTTCAATAAGTGTACATCATCCTCAGCAGAGGATAAATGAATTATCACCCAGGAAAGACTAACCTTCTTTTTCTTCCCATATCAGAGCATATTTGTTGTATTCACCTATCCTAAGAAAAATGTTAAATGTTTTAAGTCACACCTGGGGCATTTGAACTTAGATTCCTTCTTTATTTGCTGCTGCACAAAAAAAAAAATAAAATAAAATGAAATACTCAATACTTACTTTGCCCTTTGCGCTCTTTGACATGGCCTAACTGGCAAAAACAACAAAAAACCACCATCAGCTGAGGATGAGCACAAAGTTTTTGTTCCGAAGATACATACAGGCTCATACACAAATGTGAATTAACGAATGCTGCTAGTAAGTCTTGTCCACAGAAAGTGTTTGGGGAAGGAAAACAAAAGAAATGAAGTTGCAAATGAAATGAAGTCTAATTAAATGTGATTGAGACTTCTGTGGAAGAGTTTTATCATTAGTTGCTCTCTTTTTCTCTTCAAGCATTAAACTGATATGTCACCCACTGAGAAAAGTAAAACAGAAACAAAATAAAACAAAGCAATACTATTACTTCACACCATAGTGTCCTAACTTTCCTCTCTGTTATTATCTATATATTAGAGGTTGTCAAGATGCTCACTAGGAATAAGGTTCATTGTGAATTTATCTCCTTCTTTAATTAGTTATTCATTCAGAAACAGAGCCTATATGCCTCTCTTCTGTTTCATTATTCACAAGGATTTACTGAGTAGAAGTGAGCAGTTTTGTTTGTTTTTGCCTAAGTTTACTCTGACTGAGTTTTAAGTACTATTTGTTGGGTGTGCTAGTCATACATCTCCCATGACAAATCTTTCTAAAGGGAAAACAAGAAGGGAATGAATAATGAACTTTCAGATCACCTTTTTGTATGAGATATAATTTGCACAGTGTTTCCTGGTACTAAGATAGCTTACAAACATGTTTGTGGCTAGCCACGCATACTGGGTAATACCAAACAAGCAAACTTGGCTCTACATTTCCAGCAGTGACTGTTCATGCAATTCTACAAAAATCAAAATTATCACCTCAAAAACAGATCTACATCAAGTTTGAAGTTTTTTTCTGTATTATGTTGTTGATGATAAATCCTTCTGAACTGACCTCAGATACTCTGACCTGAGATGCTCAGAGGCTCTCACTGCCCTTTCAACTATGCCCAAAAAACAGTTCAAACTGCTCTGAAATACAGCTGTGGCTCGGGGTTTGAAACACCGTAGATGTTTTTGCATTCAGGAAAAAAATAAAAAAAAAATGAACATGGTAACAGCTTCAGAAAACAGTTTATTTATCAGGAGTGAATAAATTCTTTGCTAGCATTTGGTGGTGCACACTTACTAATGCATGCTGAATTATTAAAATAATGTTGTATTGTAATGACCATTCGATAATGTCATGTCTCCATCCTTCATTCTTGCCTCATCTTTCCCTGGTTACTTATGCAAAAATGGAATGCTTGGCACAGCTTCTTTTTGGTTCTGGAATCTGATATGGAGGTGGTTGCACATCAATTTGATCCTCTACGGTTGCTTTTGAATGTGAAAGTTTCAGATACAATTCTTATCCGTGCTTTACTGATAACTACCTAAAAGTGTTTTTTCATATATAAAAATAAAAATTAAAAAAAAAAACAAAAAAACAAAAAACAAAACACAAACAAAACAGAGTATAGAAAATGGATTGGACAAGAATTTTAAAGATTGTTATTAATAGAATTGAGATAGGAACATAAAATATGAGTAATTGGTTCCTGCAAACTCGGTGATGCTGAGGTGGGCCCTTCTGTTTGATCAGTAGGTGCTCAGAGACACCATTTGTTTATCTAAATAAAAGGTAGAAGTATCAAGCTTTCTAATTTCACTGGTAGCCTGGGAGGCCATTTCATTCCTTTGATATATTTGGGGAATTTTCTTGGTGAATATATATATATATTTAAATTATCGTTTCTCTAAAATATTACCATTTATCTCTGGAATAATATACTTGGTTTTCACAACATAAAAAGAATGGTTGATATGCTTGAAAAGAATTAGTCAGTTGGTGTCTCTTATTTTGGAACCTCAAGCTGAGCTGCTTATAAATAGGTTCAAATTTAAGTGAGTGGGTCTTACATACTTTTTAAAAACTGTTTTTTTTTTTTTTTTTTTTTTTTTTTTTTTTTTTAACAGTACTTCTAGGTAAGTAATTGAATATTAAAACATCAAATTCCTCTTTTTCACCATCTAGCCTCTCCTCTTGTCCCACTATTTTCCATTCCATAAACTGACTTCAACAACCTTCATGAGTAGGCCGGAATGGTTGTAACACATATACCATTAGAAACAGAGAATGCAGAATAATACTTTTACAGTTGTTTTGTGGGACATGTTCAATATATGTACTTTTTAAATTCTGTGTTTATAGGATTATGACTTGGAGACAGATGTTAACAAATTGAGGTCAAGGCCAGTACTTGACCGGCCAGAGGAAGAGCTTGGACAATACGAAGCGATGTGCCTAGAACTTTTCCATAATTTTCAGGTACAATTACAACATGACTTCCTTTACTTCTGAATATTCAAGAGGTTAAGAAATACTTGAAAGGGAGTAATAACAAGAGAGAACCAGAAGACTATTGCAAAAGGAAACCTGGGTGTCTCATGGGACTGGAGAAAAAAAATAAAATAGAAAAAAATAAGACTTTTTGTTGCAGCTTATTGGCGTGAATCAAGACTGATAGAAAGGGAGTGATGTTGTTTAGTGCACATTTGGCTGGATATGGATTAACTAAGTGCTACTGAATCAATTGCCACATGAGAAATCTGTCAGATAATAATTTGTATCTTTGCTGGCAATTTCAACAGCAATATCAAGATCAGAATGAGATGTGGAAAATAAACGCTGTCAACTAGCGGTTTGAAGGAAGTGATGGAGAAGATTGCATTGCCACTGAATGAAATGCACAGTTCAAATCATTGCTCTATTGCAGTTTGGGACAAGAAATGAAGAAGGGTGTTGCACTTGTTAAAAGTCTCAGAGAATTTAGGAGAGTTCAAAGCTGGGATTCAAATATGAAGCTGGGAAGGGCCATTGTCTTAATATATCACCTGTACACATGATGCTGTCACATTTATTATGACCATAAGTAACTAAATAGGTTTAAATTATACTCTTGCGTAAAGGCAGGGGTGGAGTTTTGCATGACAGATCAACCTCCTTTAGCCTGCTGTAACAAAGGCAGCCTTTTGTGAATTATCTTCCCTAATTTGTTAGAATAATTGGTTTTGGTTGGAGATGACTCATCTAGATGACTCAGTCTGATCCTCTTTATATTCTGAGGACTACTGCTGATACAGCTTTGTGGATAGTGAAATTCTGGCAGGTGGTCCATTGGCTGAGTTTATTTTGGATGTCTTATTGGATAAGTACAGTTCTGGGAGATTTGTAAATATTTTCTTTCTTCCTTGAAGCGATTCCTCTAGAAAGAGGAACAATCTGTCTTTAGTTTCTTTTAATTTCTTCTGCTTTTTAAATTTAAAGGAGCTTCAATCAGAGTCTGAAGAAGACAAGAGCTTGGAGGACAGGACTGAGAATCTTCCCTCCACTCCTTCTCATTTCATTCCAAGTGACAATTCTGTGAAACATCCAAACTACAGATGGAGGAACCAAAGTGCCACAGAGGCAGGACCAGATCCAGGAGAGAAGAATTTCAAAGTTCCACTGCAGAGCTGGACAAACAAAGAGAAATGCAGACGGGATATGATTGATGAAGAGAGAGACATAGAAGCAATCCAAAATACAGACTCCCGTGAAGAGGAAAATCCAGCCAAGAGTCATGTGTTTACTCTCCGCCCTCTCCCAAAAGAGGCTGCTTGGTACAAAAAAACATTTAACCCTGAAAGTGAGGCTTCAACTGATTCTAGTCATGGAGAGAAGCTCGAGACCTCAGACATGGTGACAAACCTGCTGGAGGAGCACCAAGAGAACATCCCATTCCATAACCCTCACTTCTATGTAGCCAGGGCAAAATGTATCAAGTCCATACCAGCATACAAAGACTTGGCATTCCCTGATTTCTGGGGTCACCAGCCACCGCCTTGTGGCAAACCCATGTTGGAGCGACAGTATGGGGTTCAAAGGTGATTGTGCTTTAATATAATTAGGTTTTGACTGTCATATTTCTGAATTTCTTAGGAAGTTATAGAACAAATTTTGGACCATTTGCCACAAAGAGATAGGCCACAGAGCAGGATGCTTTCATTTAGATTTTATTCTTGAAGAAAGGAAATTTGTTCTCCACAAATGAGAACAAGTTTACTTTAGAAAGACAGAAGACTGTGCCCTTTCAGGATACTTTTTTTAAAAAATATATTTATTTTTTACTTTCAGTCTTCTAATCCAGCG
This sequence comes from Aythya fuligula, assembly GCF_009819795.1. Taxonomy (NCBI): domain Eukaryota; kingdom Metazoa; phylum Chordata; class Aves; order Anseriformes; family Anatidae; genus Aythya; species Aythya fuligula. The sequence goes on along the minus strand of NC_045569.1, from coordinate 14,667,677 downwards.
GCTTTTAGTGCTTGCAACAAAAGGTTCCCTCTCATTCTTTGAGGAAAAATCCTTTCAGTCACCTTAAACCTGTGTGTCTATGTCAAGTTGTTCTTGGGGAGCTTCCTGTCTACCCTTTTGCTGCTGTGTCCCTCCTCGCTGAGTCTCTTGCTCTCTGCTTGCTTCATGGGGTGCTCCAGAAGCTGCTTCTCCTCTTCTTGCACATATACCTGTTTGTGGTGAGTGTGTAAGTAATGACTCTTCTGGAAAGTCCTCTGTAAGCCAGAGAGAGCAGCAGCTTGAACAAGGCAAGTAGGTTGCTTTCCTTCCCTGCTGCGCAGTATTCTAGGAAAAGACAACATATATGGCATGCAACATACAGCAAGAATGAAAACAAGACTTCACTCTGGCACATTGCTAGAGGTTTCTGTTGTTCTCATGTCATTTCAAGTTACAATGGAGGGGAAAGCCGTGTTTTGAAGCTGTGCTGAGAAAGAAAATTCTTCCTATAACAACTTTTTTTTTTTTTTTTTTTTTTTTTTTTTTTTCTGTTCCATGTGTGGTTGCATGCAATGACTTTACATTTCTTTTTAGCAGCATAGAGATTTATTACCAAACAACAGACACTGACCATACAGGGCTCTTAGCTAAACTTCAAAGTTGATCAACAGTAACCAAATGGAATTTGTGAAGACTACTAATTTCTGACCTCTAGAGAGAGAATTCTTTCTGCTGAAAATATAAAATCTAAAAGTCTTATTTAGAGGCAATTCATTCTACCATCTCCTTGCACTGTTGCTCTAAAAACTTTGTTTTTATGCTTATAATAACACGTGTAACCATACAGCTGAAATGGAAATCATCGTATCATGCTTCAGGGCATAACATGATTGCTGCAAAGGTCAGAAAGTACTTCTGGCGTTTCACGTCTAAACTTCTTTTGGAATCAGAGAACCTCAGTTTAATAAAGAGTAGAAATTAGCCTCATTTGGAGTCAAGATTCATGGTGATACAGCCTGCTAGGTCTATAGCTTACAGAAGGTATTTTCTCATGGGGCAAGGCTAGCCAGTTGGAAGATTGAGATTGACTGGGAAGAACTGGGGATAAATCAGACTTGACAGAATACTGCAGAGAATAAAAATTGTACAGAATCAGTCATTTAATCCAAAAGGAAACTTGTGATAATGGGAATGGAGTAGGAGCTTTCTCCTGGTTAAATAAATACAGATGATGTTCACCTGGAATTAGCAAATGGAAATCCTCTTTCTTACCAGTCCTTCAGAAGAATTTCCTAAGCCTCTTCATATTTCTTCTAGAAGATTACCATATACTGAGACTTCTCACTATGTCCTTATAATTCTTTTTATTTTATTTTTATTTTTTTTGTAGGGACAAAGTACTGGATGACGTTCGCCGCTTAATCCAGCCGTGTGATGTGATAGGCAGAACTGTTTATGATCTAGATGAGCCCAGGTGGGTAACATAAAAGCTCAGTACACGGTTTACTTGGTTTACCTCAGATAAAGGTATACAAGAAATGACCTAGGAGGTAAAATCCAACAGGAAATATCTACTGGAGGAGTAGGTTCCTGATACATGGTCCTGTGGAAACAATTTATTTTGGAAGGCCAGTGAATTGGTCCAAGAGAGCCTCAAAACTTTTTTGACAAACTAAGAAAATCAAAAAAACAAAGGGACTCCATGGTGCCCTTGGATATGTCTTCATTGCCTGTGCTGAGTTAGAGAAGACACACAGGTTAACGCTTGGAATTGTAGCTATGAATCCAGACAGTCTACCCCCACCCTGAAGTGACACCTAGGCTGAACTGACTTTCTGCTGAGTGCATTTGAGCATCTGTACTGCTAGTGTCACAGGCTGTAAATGTACCCTGAAAGGTGGGACACATTTAAAGGCTTCTGAAAACATACATCAGAGTTGTGTTCAACCCTGAGCAACAGAATTGTGAAGTTGTTCAAGATGATTATAAGGGTTTCTAAACTTTAGGAGAAGGAAACTGTATAGATGTGGGAAGAGTAAATGGAAAGCTTGCATAGAGCTGCCTTGTGTAATTAATGAACTAATGGGAAGCTAATGAACTAATAAGTCAGCTATGAAAGTAACTGAAATAAAGAAAGTAAATAAGAACTGGGACAAAAGTGAGCATTGGGAAAGGAAAATGATATGAGATTTAGTATTACAAAGCAAGATTAGAGGATGCTGCATTGAATGGAAAGATTATGGATTTGCTCATCTCTTGCTACTTCGAAGGGTCTTGCTTATTAACAAAAATTTACAAATTCTTGTACTAGCATACAACGGGTGCTGGTGAGGGCTTGTCTTTGAAGCAACCTGCTATAGTTATTCTTGCTTTGATTTACTGCAGTCACTCAAGCCCAGGTGCTCCAGGCTGTCTGACGTTCTTCTCCAAGTTTGAATCGGGAAACCTTCGCAAAGCCATCCAAGTGCGTGAGTAAGTACTCCTTCAGTGGCTGTGTCCCAGCCAGCCTTTGTGCTGTGTCCACAGAATGAAATGCTGTAGTTTTGCTGGGTTCTGAAAAGATCAGCTAGGGAAGTAAGTTTTATGATGCAGAGGTTATGACGCCTGCCAACACTTAGATGTTCTGAAAGAAAAAGAAGTAAGAAAGTAGAGCCCAGGAAGTTTTTGTGTGACTGAAATATGATGAATATTTCATGATGACTTTGGGTGCTGGTGGTTCGATGGAGCTCTTTGACACTTACAATTTATTAGTGAGTTTGTTTATACGGCCTGCTCTCCTTGACAGGTTCGGTGGCAGATTGGGGTGTTCATGGACACTGTTTCTTTGTCTTCCTTAACAGGTTTGAATATGACTTAATTATGAATGCAGATGTGAACAGCAACCAGCATCACCAGTGGTTCTACTTTGAAGTCCGTGACATGAAATTAGCAGTTCCCTATCGCTTCAACATTATCAACTGTGAGAAGTTCAATAGCCAGTTTAATTATGGTATGAGTCTTTGGGGAATTGGGATACTCTTCTGTTCACATTAATATCTTTTTCATGATGTAAAGGCTTCAAAATTTCCATGTCTATAAGTAAAAGGGAGACTTTAAGTTTCATTTTACTTGCCCTGAAATCCACTGAAAGAGTTATTTTACATTTGACAAAGAACATTTCTGTATCCTCAAGAGGACCGAGGAGTGAATTGAGTATTGAGAGACGATTTGTAGAAAAAATATTCATTGTTCTGTGTTTAGTGACCAGAACTGAGAAAGAATGGCACTGGCATTGGGATAGGAGAGAGAGAAGGTCTGCTGAGATTGAACGAGCAGAATAGGACTGGAGAGCTCTTTTAAGATTTAAATAAATGAGGGTAATGCTCAAATATCCATGATTACTTGGGTTTATCCAGAAAGACTTCTCTGTCTTCAAACATCATGAAACCTTTGCTGATTTAAAAAATAAATAATAAATAAAAAATAATCAATAACTAGCTGTCTTTGAGCTTCTTTCATAGTCCATAGTTAAGGAGAAAGGTTGCATTGCTTAGAAATAGGCAGGGCAAATCCCAGCTTTCAATGCCTGTTTTAGCAGAGAAATTATTTCATCTGTATGAAGATTGTGGATTGAATTCTGAGCTGGCATAGGCTGTTTTTAAAATTTGTTTCCATGGAGCTGTGTTAATTTACACCAGCTCAAGACCTGACTCAGAATGTTCAATAAGTCTTTAATATCAGACTGTGCATTCCTCTGAAGCTCTGTGGATACATCTTTCAGCATTACAAGGGGAACTCTCTCAGGATCAATGTACCTAAAACAAATAGCACTGGGAGCTGGAATGACTTGTCACTTGTATTTGTGAAACTGTCTGGATGAATGGCATAATGAATTATAAGGCATTTACTCTTTAGCCCTAAGGGCTGGAGTTCAAGTATTCACATAGATCCCAAATGAAAACAATTTTTTTGTTGTCATCTTATTCTGCTTCCCTAAATTACCACCATTAAAAGTGCCGTGTCTGGTAGCAGCCTGAATATGAAGTACTTTGGGGTCTTTCCCATTGCAAAACCCACTGCCACCTTCAATACAGCCACTGGTGGCTCCATAGCTAAAGATTCTGGCTTGTATCAGTGGAAGGTTGCTTGTTAATCTGCTATTTTGGCTGTTGTCAGCATTTATCACCTCATTTTGTATATCTGAAATTGGACATGACTTGCACATTGAAGCGTATAATGAAAAATACATATTTGGAAGAAAAATATGGAAATACCATCCAATGTAATGAAGTTACGCCTTGGCTTGGTTTTGTATAGCTTGTTAAGGCATTTCTTCTGTGGTTTGATTCTGTTGCTTTGAGAAGGTACTCAGGCTCTAGCTTATCTGGCATGGCTGAACAAGGCTTACTGCCTTATCCAGCACATGCACAATATTTACACAGACTGTGGGTACAAGATATTGCTTTACTGTTAGATTTCCTTGATGCTTGCCTGTGCTAATGCCCATACCGTAAGACTAGGAGCTTCCAGTCATGATTTTGTAATGGGTGTCAATACCTTACAGCTCCTGGTCACTAGTCTATTTTCCTCCCTTCCCTTTTGATCTCAGTTAGATGGCACTATCTGATTCTCACACCAGCAAAAAAAGGATATTTCATGAAACAGTTGTGATGATGAGCAAAGCAAGTCAGGAAATATGGCATCCAACTCCTTCCTTCCTTAATTTTCCACCAACAAATTCTACCTTGGAAATATTGATATTGTTCTCAGAAGCCTGATTTGTATTTTAAAACTGAATGTTTCCATGAAGAAAAGCTGGCTGTCTTTTTGGACTGAATTAAGATGGTAGACCACTATCAATCATTGCTCTGAGGCAGTTCAGTGTGTATGTGCCTTTGTGCTCAGAGAAGGGCAGGAGCTGGAATTTGGAATGCTTAGGGCATTGTAGATCTTGAGCCTCGTATTCCTTGTCTAACGAACTGGGCTTCTGGGCAGGTTTGTGTCTCCCACAGCTCACTGTGGCCCATGTCCTGGAACCAAATGCAGGATTGCTTATGTACGTGGCTCTGGTTCAGGAAACAGCAATTGAGAGGTTGCTCCCAGCTGTATGCTAGCTAGTGCTACCCCACAGCCAAAGGTGAGCTGGAAAGGCTTTGTTGCCAGTACACTTGCCAGCTCTTAAAGCTCTGGGGAGATTAACAGAGAAACCTAAATAAAGAAAGGAAACTAAATGGATGCTTATGGAAATACATCATCAGGATGAATGACTTTCATGTACCACCTCCTCATGGCACAAGAACACTCAAGAGAAGGGTTGTGCACCATGTTGTTGATGTGCATAAATATCTGACAGAAGTTATCTGTAAGGGTGTGTTTTGCCCTCTCTAAATTGTGTTTTCCTAGAGGAGTCATCAGTGCCACTGCTGGGTGTAGCTGTGGCTGTGGTGGGGCCTGCGGCAGAACCAAGAGGAACTGATCTGGGGCGGCCTGGTCTCTCTCGCGCTTTCCACACCTTGCTGGGGGCACCTAGTGCAGAGAGTTTCACTGGTGTACTGAACCAGTAACAGGGCAGGAAGGTGTGTGAAAGAATTTGATAGAAAAACAGCTTGCAAATGGGCTGGCATCATGGAGCTGGGAATAAATGTGTGCAAAGTTCGGACAGAGCCTCATACCCTGGGGCCCTGAAGTGGTAATGTTTTGGAGGTCAGGAAGAAGTCATCTTCCGATATAATATGGTACAAAGACAGATGCTATCATTATCAGCATTTATAACGTAACCAGTATTATTTAGGTCTAATGGAAAGTTTAAAATCATACTCTAGGACAGTTAGTTTTGCTTGCTGCTTTCTGAAGGTGTGTTACTAGGTGCACCACAGGCCTCTAATGTTGTGGCAGGCTTAAGGATTCAATAATGATGCAGCCAAGCATGAAATACTGGACTAGCCAAATCACTGATCTGTTTGATATGTTGATTCTTATTCTTTTCTTTTCTCCCTTCTTCTGTTTGCTTGTAAACAGAGCAGCTTGAAGTTCTCCTCTGCAAAGGCCAGCGGGATAATTTATTTTCTAATGAACTCCATTCAGCTCACTTCTGGCAGTGTTTTTTGTACTGACATGGCTGCATCAGAACCAAGCATGGGGTTTAGGGAAATGTATTTACTTTGCATAAGCTATTTGCAGAGAGCATAGACAAAATAATGATACTTCTTGTTTTCCCTTTTCCTCTCCATCCTTGCCTTTTCCAGCCAGGGAGGTCATGTCATTTGAAACTATCTTGTTTTATGCAGGAATGCAGCTCGTTATGTATTCGGTGAAGGAAGCTCTCCTGGGCAGGCCTCGCTGGCTTCGAGCAGGGCATGATATCAGCTACTACAAGTAAGTGCATTTTTGATGAATAATTTGTAGCTTCCCTTCTCCTCAGTTCCCCTCCTGTTAACCATATTGATATCGTTAACCTTTGACCACTAGTGCCACGTTTCAAATGTCTCTAAATTAATGTTAGTTCTATGTGTTATGTGCCTCCAACTTCAGGAAACACCTAAAAGTGAGATCTCTAAATTAGATGCCTGAAGAGAAACAAGGCACATGCAGAATTCTCTTCTCTAGAAGGAAGACACCTTTTCTTGATAGCACAAACAATAGCGATTAGCCTTACCCACTGCCATATGGGAACTTTTATCTTTGTCTCAGGGGTCAGAAAACAGGGGTGTAAAGCAGTTCTGACAAGCTTAGGGCTGATGCTTACATAAACTGCCTGAGTCTCAGGCTGTTTCTGCAATTTTCCAGAGTCTCTGAAAAATGCTAAATCAGTCTCATCTTCAACTTATATTTGACCTGGAGCTTGATTCATGTGAGATTCTCTCACCTAAGTATTTCATTTCCACATGGCAAACTGATCCCATATACATACATCCTGGTTATTACAGTCAAAGAAGAGAAGTGCAGGACTTAGTTTCAGTAGGTTGAATGAACACTTTTTATTTTTCTCAAAGCTTCTAAAATGTCATCCACAACGCTTACTAATTATTTTGCCAGTGAAGATTGAATGGGCTTTCAGGACTAGGATAAATGGTATGTTTTGTGTTAGTCTCGACAGAGTTGAAGGTTAGGGGACAAAATAGAACAAGCATGAAAATTATAGGGGTGAGTAAGGTGTTTGGTTGGGTACCTGTGTGTGTCTCGGGATGATGTAGCCTGGGGCAAGGCAAGCAGGAAGAAGAGCCCTCTGCAGGAAAGAAGTGGTCATAAATTGGGATTGAACTGGTAGAGCGTTATGGGTCAAATTCACATACCTTGTAATAAAATGCTGCAGCATTTGGGGTTAATTAACTAGTTTATCCTGGCTTTAACTATCATGATCTGAAAGCTGGGACTGAGAGTGCCTGAGTGACAAGCCTTCCTGTTTTTTTTTTTTTTTTTTTAATTCCCCTATTGTTTTTTTTTATTAGTGATGCCTGTTCACCAATTTGCATCACAAAAATGCCTCACTGTCTCAGCAGTCTGTGGGTGGTGTATTAGGCAACATATAAACAAAAGAAAAGCCTGATCCTCGCCCCAGATACCTTGTGGTTAAAATATAGGGCTTGGGCTACCAAGTAACTACAGACTGAGAAAAGCATGAAAACTGAAGGACATTAACACAATTAATAACAATAACTGTCTGTGGCAAGATAAGTAGTGCTCTTAGGACAGAACTGAATTCTTTCCATGCTGTAAACTATATGAATTTCTTCATGAGCTCATGTGATAAAGCTGATTTTAGAAACTGAAGTGAGATAATGGGCTTTCTCCTTATAAGAAGTTGTATTTTTGTTGTAGCTAAAATTTTTGCTGTAAATGTTAGAGATGGCTATGTTCACAAATGGATTTGATGAGACAATAATCCCCTACAATGACAGAGGGCTGGCTTCCAGAGGTAGCAGAGCCTCAAATTTGTGTTGCTAAAGAGGGAGGAGAGGGGGAAAAAAATCTTGGTTGTAATCTCTTTTCTTTTGAGGGACAAGATGTGTGTCTAAGGATGAGATTATCCTCTTTCAACCTGGCATGTTGTTCACAACAATGAGTTGCAATTTCATTTTATTCCAAATACTCCTTACTAACTTTATTCACCTGACCTTTTTGACCTCTGGAGGTGTTCTCTCAAGAGCTAGCGTACTGTGGTGCAGCGACTTCCCTTTGCATGCCTGTAACCTCTGACTTTGAGCATTGGCTTTTGGATGCATGACAGAATGGGCAACATCAGCAGTTGCAGGTTGGGCAAACTTTACATGCTGATTACCATAGCAATGGTTTCTCATATCATTAACAAGATGGCTATTGTGTAGTGATTAAACCAGCAGCTGACTTCCAAGATTAAGCCATGATTGTACAATTAAGCAAGTAATCAGATTCTTGTTCACAATATGAGAGAGAATGGAGTCTTATTGATTTGGTGTTTTCTAACTCTACACTGGATTATATGTCAACATGTTCATTTAGGGAAACTGCTCATTGTCCCATCTACTCTTTATTCCAGGTTTTCACATAGTCTTGTATGCACAAGCGTACATATCTGTACACATGCACTCTCACTTCTGAAATTCTAATAATTTTGTTTTAGTGATTAACAAAGAGGTTCCCACTCAAGAGAAATTGTACTATGGCAGGGAATATAAAGGAGGTATGTATATGGTTGCTCAAATTATGGTTTCCAGTTGGGATTGCTGTAGTGATACCACGCTGCTTGTGTTTTTGTGAAAGCAGCTCACTTCAGTTCTATTTACTCTAGTCACGTGTATCCTGGGGGAGAGCCTGGCAGATTTTGAAGGAACCTCATCTAATTACTTTTACCAGGGGTTATTCATGATTTTGGAATGCCCTTAACTACTTTTGCTGCACAGCTGTGATTGAGAGCAACCTCTGAGCTGAAGGACAGTGGGAGGAAAGGCACATTCTCGGGATGTCTGGGTGATGCACGTTGGCTGATCTCTTCTGGCATTCATCTTCACTGAAGATGGGATAGTTCACTCATAAAGATGAATGTTGTGGCACAGCTCTGTCACTGCGTACCTTTCTCATATGTCTCATGAGAGAGTTTTTATGTTACAGAGAATATTAGCAGTGCTCTTGTCAAAAGGAAGCTGAGTGACACTTCTGCTCTCCTTTATTGCCTCTCCATGAAGTGACAGGATACACCCATGATAAACAGAGTTGCAGTTACTATAAGATCATCTAATTCACTTGCTGTCTTGGCAGCTTTTATGCACTGAATAATATTCCTTTCCAGCAAATTATTTAAGGAACAATGGCAACATGCTGAATTGGAGACAATGTGCTTGTGCCTTTTGGTTTCATGGCTCATTCTAGGCATATTATCTAACCTCCAGCTTTTCCAGACAATAGTCAGTTCACAGATAGTAATGAGGTACATGGAGTGTTTTGTTCGCACATCACCAAAAAAAACTTTGCTATTTGGTGATCACAGTGGTGTCAGAACGAGGTCTTTTTTTTCTCTTCAGCATCTTTGTGATCACATAAGAAATCATAATTAGCAGATCACATCTCTGTTCTAATGATACCTACAAGAGTGCTGAGACACTGGTAGTGCCTGACAATCACAGTGTGAGTGTAGGCCTTAATAGCAAGATCGTTATGGGAATATTCTGCTTTGAATGGGATTCTGCCTACAATTTAGAAAATAAAGATGACTTAACATGAATTAGCCCTTGAAAGGGAAGTTGTGCTTCTCCAGTTTCCAATGTGTCAGGCCCCAGATAACAGCTGAATTTATGTATGACCCATAAATACTTAAAATACTATTATTTTATGGTGTAAACAAAGGCGTTATTGAAGCATACTGCAGGTAGCACACTTAGATGTAAGAAGATCAGGTTGTGTTGTAAAATGAGGACACCAGATTCCAGACGGTACATGGATTTTGGACAAAGGGAATGCATCAGTGGTAAAGTGATGAACAGTTATTTTCAAATTAGTCTCTTTCAGGTGGTTTGGAGATCTGGGCTATAGATATTTTCTTCTACATTGATACCATGCTGTTTTCCATCGCTTACCAGTGCTTTTTACTATTCTAAATATTGCAGATAGAAAGTAAAGGGACAAGATGAGCAAGACATGTTGTTCTTGTATCGCTTGGTGCTTTTGAATTCCCGAGTTACAATCCAGCTCCTTTACTGACCTGCCAAGTAGCTTCACCTGTATGTGTCTCAGTTTCCCCGTCTATAAAAGGTGGATAATTAGAGTCACTTATCTGCTACCCAGAGAATTGAAACAGATAAATGAGAGGCAAATTTTAATTAGATAATGCTTGCAGAGGTCTTTTAAACTCAAAAAATTACTGTATGGAGTAAATGATAAGTATTATTATTAATTAACTTTCCATCACAGCTGTATTAGAAATATACTACCTGTACATTATTTCTTAAGGAGAGCAGTAAGCAAAATGATTTAACGATTATGATGTGACTGAAAGGCACAGGAGGTACAGCTTGCATGCTGATTTAAAGAAAAAAAAAAGGGAAAAAGAAAAACTCTTTGGTTTCTTATTTCCTTTCTAATAACAAGTATATTAGCTTCTGGAAAGTGTGTGAGACTTTGGGAACATTTTTGGAAAGAGACAACAAATAAGATAGTGAGGACCTAATGTTACTATGGTCTATATTTTGTTTCCTTCTCTCAGGACCAAACAGAAGAAAAGTGAAAATACATTTACACTTTCCAGTCAGAAAATAAGATCCTGCTGAATGGTGTTTCAGTTCATTGGGAAAATTGTATCATCTGTCAGTGATGCTCAAGAGTCGTGGTCAGGATTAGGTCCTCATCCTGCAGGGTGCTCTAGAAATGCACCGGGAAAGGCAATCTCAGCTCCCCTAAAAGTAGACAAGGATAGGTCAGGACATGTTGGGTGGAGGATAGCACTGATGCTCACCTACTGAGATAAATCTCATGCCAGTGTTACAATGCTAGGTGGGCTGCAACACCAGCAAAGCCCGAAATAATAGCCTCTTCCTGGCTTGCTAATTTGTGTTTCCTGCTGCTATGGTAGTGTTGAAAAAGGGGCGTTGAAGAAAAAGTAGCGGTCTGGTGGAGTAACAAGGAGGCAATAGAGCCATCTTGGGGTGTCAGCAGTGGAAGGAGAGAGGGAGGCAAGAAATAAAAATGCTGTTTTTAAAGTTTCCTTTAAAAAGATTCAGAGCTACTGCATTTTATGATGGATTGTGAGGAGACCAGATTATATGCAGGATGAACACATGATCATTTATATTGCTTACACACAGGTATTTTTTCTTCTTAATGTATGAGTGAAGAATGCTGAAGCCTTACAAAACCACTTGTAACCTTCCTGTTACTACCAAGCAGTTTGCTGTAGATTGAAGTAGGTGTCAAGAAGTGATTAAAAAATCTAGAAATATCTGTTCTGAGTGGGTAGCTTTCTGAAACCACAGAGGTGCACAAAACAAGAATGCTAAGCATAGAGGTTTGAGAGCTACGCATCCATACACTCAGGATCATGAGATCTGAGATTTGTCAGGAGTAAGCAGCATGGACTGCCGGGTTAGTATCAAGGTCAGAGGTGTGTGGTGGTACAAAGCTTCTGGTTTAAGTGTCCATTTTATACAGGGAGAAGCCTTTACTGGACCATTAGGGACAGGCAGGAATACTTTTCCAAATGTGCATGGAAGATATGTAGGCAGTATCTTTCTGCAAAGTCCTGCTTCTCCTAACATCTCTGACTACAAATATAAATTTAGATGGAAGAACTCAGAAGATCTCAGCACTTTATGAAACTATTTCATAAGTAATGTTACCTAATTTTCCAAGTGACACTGAATATAATAGACTCCAGGGAGATGAGTCCTTTCCCATTGTACAAGAAATGGTTCTTAATTATCCTTTACTGACAAAACTAACAAGAACTAAATCAAATGGTATTGTCCTGACCTTAACAACAAACCTCCACCACCAAAAAAAACACCAAACACTTTCATATCCTGGATCCACTGAAATATAATAGCTAGGTAGATGTTTCTATATATATTGGATTCATTGCATTTTTTATCTGACTCTTTGTCCAATATTAAGGTGGTTTATTTGCAAGATAAATATTGGGGTGAAGGGTTCAAATCATGTGGGTTAGGAGGATAAAATCATAGGCTTTTCAGTTTGCCACTGTGACTCAGTGTTCCTGTACTGTCTGTCTATTGATCCACTCAATGTCATTCACCCGCACAAGTTCCTAATGTTAAATTCAGGTGAAAAAACAGCAGCATTGTATTGTGTCTTCCTTATGAAGAAGAGATGATTATTTTGGAGAATTTTACAAGAATAATTATCTTTTTCTCTCCACCCCTTTGAATGAGAATGAACAGCAGCAAAATAAACTAGTATTGTAAATTCCAGGAGCTGAAATTGCATCTTTTGGTTGCCGCCTCTATTTTGCATTTTAATGCAACGTTGATGATAACATTTGTCAAAGAAACCTCACAGTCCTTCAGAATCAGAAGGTTCCACAACCACATAATTGGTGCAATGTGGGAAAAATATTGTTTGAAATGTACTTATGGATGCAATTTGCTGTGAAGCTTCTCCCTAAAGTGCATGAATTGTCTCTTCATCTCTGCTGAAAGAAAACTTTATCAGAATAAATCTCCTGCAAGAGCAGATTGGGAACGGATTGAGAAGCTCCCTTTAAAATTTTGTAGTTTTAATGAAGGGAGTGTCAAGTGACTGAGTATAGAGATAGGTCTTGGTGGCCCTGACCAGGTGCACCTGTGGTCTCCACTGCCCAAATCCTTTGCCCATGGGCCCAGGAGCTCTATCTGAGCTCTGTGCTGGCTGTTCAGTCCCTGCCTGAGCTATGTTGTAGAAAGGCTCTAACTCAGTTGCTGCTACATCTATGCTTTGGTAAGAACCATAGTGATCTGGACCCTGACCCACAGACTGATCTTCTGCCTTGACATCAGACCTGCCTCATCACCCCAAACTCTTCTGATGATCTGGACTAGCGGCTGAACCTGTCTGCCATCTCTGGGCATATCCTGCCCAGATACCATGAGGGAACCCTGGCTCGTGATGCCCTTGCATTTCTGGCTTTGATGCAAAGCTTAGCTCACTTTCTCTTGGGGAGAAACTGGCCTTCTTGTTCCCTGACAGGGAAGGACTAAAGCATTTGAAAAGAAGAGATCCAAAAGAGGATTTTTTGTTAGTTCTTAATTTGCAAGTCTGTGTGAGCTCACTTCTCTGTGTGCAGTCTCCATACAAATCCAATCTCCTGCTCTTCCTAGTCAAGACAGAGGCTTTGATGACATTTTAAAGACTTTTATGCGTATGCTGTGTTTTTTTCCTGGCATGTCCCTTGTTGTCTTGTGGTTGAACTGAATGACTGGTTTCACATTTTATTAGGATATTTGTATTTTCTAAATCTCCAGACTTTCACAGAATATTTTCTTGTGGCATTGTTTGGGGATGTGAATAGGTACATACAGCTCAGAGCAAGATAACCTGGATGTTGAAAGCAATACAGCAATGTTAGCTGAATGCATTAATTTAAATGTCTGGACTGCACTGTATGAACTAGCATTAGTTAGCTTCTTATTTTCACCTTCACAAAATGAGACAAACTGTTAGGTTTCCATGAGAGAGCTCCCATCCAGGAGCAGCATGACTAGCTGGGGCTGGCTGTGCCAGTACTGCTACACGCTGTTTTGTCACTTATCTGCCTGCTGGCCTTTGTGGACTGAGTGAATCCCAGAAGAGCCTTGAATTTGTATTTGCACAGTGGTACTTAAAATCAGGATGCTTCTTGTATTTCTATGTCTAATAGGACCACGGTTTCTCTAGCCTTCCTCATTTTCATAGAGCCTGCTGGTGCATTGCTATGTTACAGGATGTTGTTTAGCACCGTTATATTTTGTACCTGTTCATTGCTGGCATTGGAGTTGCTGTATTTACATGTGGCCTTTCTAGACTTCATCCAATGATGGGATGAGTTTAGAGCCCATCTTCAGTATGAGGTGAAAACTCATTCAGGGTGAAGAGTTTTCTGAATACTTAGTTCTTTCACATCTACTCGAAATGTGCATCTGGGAGTGATAACTGTCCACTTTCTCCTCTTTCTCTTTCTCCAGAAACCACTACTGCTGCAGCACAGCTGCAGGAGGACGCATGAGAGGAAAATATTACTACACACTCACCTTCAGCATTAAGTTCCCTCACAAAGATGATGTCTGCTACCTGGCCTACCATTACCCCTACACCTACTCCACAATGATGGTAATGCTGATATGTCTGTCTAGATAAGCTAATAGACCTGACAGATTGGAGCTGCTTGGACATGAGAAGTCTTTGTGATAGCATAGAGGTCTGTTCTCACAAGCAGCTTTTTAACTATCATGATGCTCTCAATGCCTTACGTGCAGCTGTAGCCTCTGTCAGCTCTGGAGCCCAGAATGTTGTAGGAGAAAATAATTTTTGTATGGGATAAGTTGGAGTGCAAACATAACAGTCATAAAATGTCCTAAAATACAAGACAAAGATGTCTCTATTTGCTTGGACTTGCAGTATCCTCCTGAGAGAAGCATAGATCTATAGCTAATGGCAAGTAAGAAGTGAAGGATGCCCACTCCCGCTTCTGCCAGAAGATAGCAGCTCAGCTTTCAGAGCTACACCTGCAAGTAGAGCAATAGCACAATGCTGGGCCTTCTTCAAATATTCTTTGTCAGCTATTTCATCTGTGCCAGTTGGAGTGTCAGGAGGCATTTGTGACATCCCAAACCAGTGCTGTCAATTTGAAAACTAAAAGAATATGAATCCAAGGCATAAATTGTATTAATTAGTTTTACTGGGCTTATTTTCCGTGGAAGAATTTGTTTTCTCCAGCCTTTTCTGGCTGGGAGTGGATGGTAGAAGAATATTCTGGGAAATGCATCAAATGCATTTTCTCAGATTGATCTGGGAGAGCCCAAGGCCTAAAAGGAAGGTAGAATAAAAGAGGGGAAATGAATGGTTTTGGAGGTTGCTTTGTGACTTTCTTGCTGTTAAAGTTGAGAAAGATATTGCAGAAAATGAAGACATAAGATTCCTGGAGATCAGTTCCACCCGTGGCAAAAAATAAAAAATAAATTGTTTTTAGTTCTGGACATCTAGTGACAGTGTGGGTTGGTGAAATATGGGCTTATTCTAATTTTTACAATGATACCAGTTTGCCATTATCAGATATGAAAGCATACACAGGCTTTCAAAGGAGACTGTCCTCTCTCACTTAGTAGCCATGCAGCTTTGTATGCTGCCAGCATAGCTTGGATTAGATTAATTCCCTCTCAAAAAACAGTCTCTTGTCAACTGCTTTACATCCCATTATGGATGTTCAAAGAAACTGCTTTCAATAGCTGGGAGAAGGCCAATCAGGCCTTCACAGTCCAAGCTATGCCTGCCAGCTCACTTCTCATCAGGCTTACGGGCACCAGCTATTCCTCTGAATCAATGAGGAGGAGAACATGCCCTAGTTGTGGGTTTTGACCTATAGCCTTAAAGACACATATATACTGCAGTCTGCAGGGTTTTACAATTACAATTGTAGTACTGAAGAATTGGGTAGACTTATTCACCACCATACTTTATTATGGAGATGCAGTGCCTCATCACTATTTTACTGTTATTGATTTCTACCTTCTGCTGGCACAAAAGCAGGGGAGACTTGGAGAATTTGTATGCTCTGGGAATCCCTGAATATCTCACCTACTCTGGGATGAATTGAATAGAGATGAAAAAGATGTTATTCCTAGACTTGCAGGACCAAGTCTTGAAGTATTTCACTGCCTCTTCAAATAAAATGCTTATTGAAGTTCAAGGAAATTTTTGCCCCAGGAAAAGTTTAAATGAACTCAAGCTCAGTAAGGACCATAAAATTTTGTAAATGGGAATTATAAGTGGAAAAGATTGATAGATTGTTCTGTCCAGCTCTTTATCCAAAGCAAAATTGTTGCCTCTAATATTTCTAAATGGCTTATTTGCTTGGACTAATTTAAAATGTCTTGAGTGATGCAATTTGCACATTTCCATGTTACTTTAATTTCCACAGTGAATAAGCTAAATCAGGTTTGTGCACCAGTGGATCTTATTTTAAATCATTTGTCCACTGGTGAATATGTTGGTTTTACATATCAGTAATAAATTAAAAGTGATTAGGTACCCAAGGGCCCAATTAAATACATAATGCTTTGGGGAAGAAGATAAACTTGGATATGAAGTTAGTAATTTGGAAATGTTTTTAAATATCATATATATTTAATTGTTACAGGCATGTTTACAGGAAATACATATTGCGGAATCCTATTTGAACTGGATGCACTCTGCAGTTCATTACTTTTTGTCCATTAGTAATTATATTTATTTTATGAACTGTAATTTATCAATTTTTTCATCATAGTGTTAATTGTTTAGATATTTAGCTGAAAACTCTATGACAGCTATACCCAATTAAGTTTCACTGGGTACCAGAAGCATAAGTAAAAGATGAATATTGAGTTCTCTGTATCTATGTGAGATCTTTAAATGAGTCTAATAATTGAATTTACTTTATAGAGCAGTACGTTAATTATTTTATGACACAGATGACTCTAAATTTCAGTTCTGTGTTTTCTTTCAAAAACGCTGGGAAAAGCAGTCTGCAAGATGGTAAAGTTCAAGGTTTTGGGAATAGAAATAATTTGTTTCTTAAACATTGGCTGAAATTTACCCCTGACTTCTAAACACAAAAAATTACCAGGTAAAGGCTGTTCTGTGAACTGACGCATTTTAGTTAAGATTATTTTAGGATGAGCGTGCATACTGCAATGTACCTGTTTCTTCCAGTCTAGAGGCAACTGCTGCTCCACAACAGTTAGCGACACTGCAATGAGATTACTTACCGTATTATTGCCACTTGCAATTGCAACGTAAACAGGGAGAGAGAGCCACTGAGAACTGCACATCATCTGGTGTGTGGGTGGTGAGCGGCTATGTGTCTAATGAGGCGATTAAAACTAGTTCCAAAAAGATTTAAAAGATTTTTTTTTTTTTTTTTTTTTTTTAGGCTGCCAATTCGTTTTCTCAAATTTCTCAGGAAGGTTTTTTTTTGTAAGAATTATTTAGAAGTGACAACCATAAACTTTGGGGGGTGGGGGATGGACAACTTTTTAAGTAACTTTTTGGAAAGATGCTCTTACTCACTTTCCCCAATAGTGGCTGTACAAAACTGTTTTGATGTAAACTTTTGACTGCCTCTGGTCTGGACTTGTTCCTGAGTCTCACTGACATATGCTTGACAGCTAACCAGTCAGTTCTATAAATACTGAAAGAAAGACAATATTTCTCAAGTTACATGATCCCTAAGAAAATATAAGGAGTATGCAGTTCTTTTATGGACTTCATGCACACATAGAAACCCATTTTTGCTAATAAAGAAAAAACCTAGGAACAGTTCAGGTAAAATGATACATGAGTAATAGACCTGTGCATCTTCAGTGAACTGGGCTGTGTTCTGAATGGCTTATGCTTACTGAAGGTATGTTAAAGGAGATAGTGTTAACTGGCATAAGAGAGGAGCTGGTAAATTAGCAAGAGATGAAATTGGTACCAATAATCACATAGAGACAGTGGAATAAAATCAGTTTTTATAAACCATGAACTCATAAATCTGTTTTCTTGCTTCTTTCTTAGGCTCATCTTGACATTCTGGAACAAAATAGGAACCCCAAGAAGGTTTACTGGAGGAAGCAGACGCTCTGCCAGACGCTAGGAGGAAATCCATGCCCATTGCTCACAATCACTGCCATGCCAGAGTCTAAAAAAAGCGATGACTTGGAACAGTTCCGTAAGTAGCCAAATGAAGCATTTAAAAAGAAGCTGGTGACGTGTGGTCATGTAAGGAGTGGCAGTGACAACCTGTTTTGTGGATATGTTGATTTTCTTGCTTTTCTCATTTTGAAAAAAAAGAAATATAAATATAAAGAATAACAAATTACAACACTTCTTTTAAATGACAAATTTATATGGAGGAGGGAGAGTACCTAACATCATTCTTCACTTCAATTTTTCTTTAATAATCTGAAACAGAAAGTTCAGTATCAAATATCTCCAATGTCAAGAAACTTCTCGAGTAACCAATTCAAAAAGAAATTTGAAATTTTTTTGTTGTTGTTGTTGCCATTCCAAATTGAAAATATTTATTTATTTTAAAGTTTCAAACTTGCCAAAGAAAAAATACAAGATCATTCTTTCCCAGATGTATGTAGTAATTGAAGTGTCCTGGTCAAATTCCAGATCCTCCAACATGCCTGGTAGCTCCATCTGGACATACTATGGCTTCTTGCATTTTGTCAGTCTTAGCTGATGATGTGGTAACTATAATAGCTGTCATGTTATATCTAGAGATAGTTATTTTTTGTTGTGAAAGTCAAAGATTTAGATCTCCAGTGGCCTTGATTAACAATGTTAAGCTATATATGTTTCTGTAATCAACAGCAAGTGACAAGAAGATTCTGTTCAGCATCACATTGGATTAGCTTTGTCTTTCATGTCTAAATGTCAGACTACCTATATGTAGGTTGACATAGAAGGGAAATTTTTTCCTGAGTCTGAAGCAAGGCAAAAACATATTTTTTTTTTTCTGCTCTTCACATATCTGTAACACAGGTGGAGAACACCTAGGGAGTGTGGAAATTTAGATTGCCTTAAATCTCTTAGCTTGTTATGCAAATACATATTATCTCACGGAGATGTTAGGCTAAGTATATCCAAAGAGATTCTGTGTTATGAACAACATTTCTTATCACAGAATTCTCTTTTCAGGGATACGTGGTAAGTCAGACTCCGCACAATGTCCATTCCAAATTTATAAACTAAAAGGAAGCTCACGTAACAGAGTTTGGGGGAAGTTATTGCTGTCTTCCCTGGTTTACGTTAGAGCACAGTGACTGCAGTTATGCTGACATTACAGTATAATCATCCTGAGCTCAGACCTCTTTATAATTGTTGGTAAGTTTTCATTCAGGGAGCATTTACATTAGAATTAGCATGTTTCTGTGCATGAATATAGTTTCCTAGGTTGAAATTTTAAAGCAAAATGGCAACAAATTGCCAACTACAGCCTACATGGGAATTCATAAGATGCTTGCACATAAACGGCCTTAATGGTGGGAACTGGAGGCAGTGTCAGAGAAAATTGGATCATTGGCACTGGTATTATTAGTAGTATTTACATTACAATATCACATACAGCACTCGACTAGGGAGTTTGGCTGTGGTGGGTGCTGTCCATGCTTAACAGGAAGAGAAAATTCCTGCCCTTAAGCACTTTTGTTCCATGATAATAATGGTACAGAACAGAAAACCAGCAGGTGGGGGTTGTGGTGCTAGAGGGTGGTTATGTAAAGAAGTCTTTGGCATACTGCAGATGGTCACCTGGTTAGATGTTAGCTGTTGACAAAAATTTTCAAACCTCATGGCAGACAGCCTCAATAGGGCAACTGAACGTAAATTGGGATTAAGGGTTGGAGCCATGCAAAAGAGACATGCAGTGAACAATTTTTTTGTCCAAGTAAATATGCTTTTCCAATGAGGGTGCAAAGTAAAAGGTAATGGTTGGATTTATCAAAGCAAGGACTTGGAGTGGGTCAGTCACATGATACGTGAATGTGCTGACCACTGGATTAAGCACTGTTGGTTTTGATAGGACTGCAAATTCTTGCTTTTCTGACATAGGAAACTTAAAAAAATAATTGAAAAATAAAACAAACAAACAAAAAACTAACAAACAAAAACAAAACTTCAATTTTCCAAAACAGAAAACAATGGTTTTGCTTTCTGACCAATCCAACATTATGCCAACATCTGCAGATATGCAGACATAGTGATCAAGTTAAAAACTCCAGAACAAAATCACCAGACTGTACCAATGGAGGTAAAGCAGGAATAACTAAGGATGCTTCCACCTTTGGTGCCAGGCACCAGAGGGAACTGTAACTGCATATGGTATTACTGTACCAGACTGTATATCATCTTACAGTTCTTGCAGACCTTGATCTGAAACCTTATTGTACCAGGCATGGTACACTGGGGAGAATGATTGTCCTTTGTGTATGCAGGACTTACAGCCATGTATTTGTGACAGTTGAAAGGTACAGACATACTGAAATGAGGGTTGTGAGGAAATGACAACACCATATTGACCAGTGCAATCATACCCCCCCGAAGTTGCACTGCTTTTAGGGAGTATTATGAAATATATGTGACAGGAGGCATTACCTTTTTCTGGGGCACTCTGTCCCCTGAGAATGCATCTTTCAGTGCTGAAATAGTGTCTGGCAGGCTTTCAGAAGTCACTAACCTGTCTGGAAAGGCAAGGTTTGCACAATCCCAGTGCAGTGTAGGCTTGGATACTCATTCAGTACAGATTTACTGAAAGATTCATGAAGGATTTGTGAACATTTTGGACAGGTCTTTATTTTGAATGCCTCAGGATATTGTGATATTCACCATTTGTGTTTAAATTCTAGTTATGTGGCTCAAGTCCTTTTTATTTTTAAGAGAGAAATACCTCCTGGTTTGTGATCCTACATGAATTCAGTAGGAACTCATAGTTCTGACTGAAATTCCATGAAATTATGTGCCAGTAAACTCTTCTGCTGGAGCTTTGCAAGGAAATGAGATTGACTTCCTAAATCTCTCTATGAACCAGTTGAACTCAATCAAAGCAGAATGTGTACAAACCCAATTGCCTGAACTGAAATAGAAATTGTCTGGGGGAGAGACAGTGTCAAGGAAAGGCAACACATTTTCTCTTAAGTTTCCAAAACTATAAATGTAAACACCAATACTCTTAGGTGATGAAAATATTTGTTGTTTCATCAAGTGGAAGAACAGCAAGCGCACCATGTGTTTTATGCTGTGGGGATGCCTCCAGGCAAATGTGAATAATTATATATATACTTATTTTGTATAAGCAGCTTGGATAATTATGGCTTTGGGGGACGTATTTAGCTTAATTTGTGCTGCTTTTTGTGGCTTTGATCAACAGTTGCTTCTTAGCTTCCTCATCGTCTACGACATGGCCTTCTCTCTATGAATTGGGTTGGTTGATGGAGGGGCCTGTTTGTCAATATTTTCCAGGCTGAAAACATAACTCAAAAGCAACAACTATGAGGGAATCAAAGGATGGAGACATTCTCAGTAGTAACTCTCACTGCTTTGTACAGTGTCTATGCATATGCATTTCAGCTTGAGAAGTGATGTGTGGAGCTCCAGCACTGGGAAACTTGGCACACGGGTGATGAATAAAAATTGATAGCCCTTGTTCTTTCCTTCTGTTTCCAGAGTTCTGTACAATTCATAGTTCTCATGAGCTATAGCCGTTTTACTCTCCTATCAAATTTGTTATTTCTGCTTTGTACATTCGTTAATCTGTGCCTTGAGAGGTTCTTTTCAATAATACCAGTGGTGCAGGTAAAATACAAAGCTCTTCAGGGCTTCATAGCCATTGCTCGTGATTGTACTTTTAATACTCTAAATCCTTCTCTAGTATAGATGCATGAGGAGTGGGAAACATCACTGATGAAGAGGCATTGGGTGAGGAGTGCTGGGAGGAGACCATGATACTCCTGATAGGAGCTCGGTGAGGAGGAGTTATTGCACTACTGGAGGTGCTGATAGAGTGGGAGCGACCCAGGGATGATGAGGGCATGGCATCTTCTGTGTCAGCTGTGCTTTATTTTCCTCGCTCGACTCTTTCAGATTGGTCTTGTCAGGCTTTTGATTAATGTGGCCCTAGGATGGTTAAATTTGTCTGAGTTAAATTTATTAATGTGCACCTTGTTAATAGGAAGCACAAGCCGTGCACGCTGACAGGAGCTGCACATTCACCGCATACTAAAGGGAAGAAAAATGGGCTGCTGTTTTTCTTCATTATGCGTAGTTTATGTGAGGCTTTGATATCCACATAGGCTCCTTTCTCATTCCTCTCTATCTCCTGTTTATGTGATGGTGGTGTACTGAATTATTTTTATTAAATGATCAATTCTGAAACTGATATGAGGAGAGAAAGAAATAAGCCAGGTACTCTTTGACTCCCTTTGTTTTGTATCACTGTCATACAACATCTCAGATACAAACAGCACAACAACTTCTCTTCAAACTTAATCAGTTTGTTGTTATCTGTGTTTTCCATATTCCTCCTTCCTCCTTCTTTTTCCTTCTCACAGAGTTACACTCTGCAAATTTGGCCTTCCATATTATGTACAGAACTTTTCTTCAGAAGACTGTAGCTCTTCTCAGAATTATTTAAAACATAAAACTAAAACAGCATTCTGCAAGCTCCCGTGAGCGTGGTGAGCTAGTACACCATGCCTGCCTTGGATATTGAATCACAACTTGTAAACCTTTTGAAAATGAGAGAAGTGGAAAGAATGGCTGGGTAGGCATTTACTCTTTGGTGACTTTGCTTGTGACTGTGTCAGATCTAGCCTTAGACATTGCCTGATGAGAGGGACTTTCCAAGAAAGCAATTCTCAACATCTTTCAGGAGTGTTCGTAAATGCAGAAGCAGCAAGAATGACAAAGCTTCAAATATTGGTGCTGAGTCGCTGTTTAATGAAGTTTATTGGAGCTTGTAGAGCTCTGATTTTCTTGGGCTTACCCTACATAGTCCCATGAAGATGGTGCTAACATCATGTGTGTACTTAATAAACCCTTAATTCACAGTGTTATGTATTCCAATGTGCATTATGTGTCTGTGTTCTACCAAACCTCTCTGGCAGACAAAGTTTGCCACTGCAGTTAACCTAAGTTCAACAGAAAGATCTCTCACTCCTGAAAGACCTCTATTATTCCTGGTTCTTGACTTACATGCTCCATTTTTTAATGGATACAGACAATTGCAAATGTTCAGTTAGTGCCTAATCTTATCATGGTTTCTTATGTGTCTTGCACAGTTGCCATTTTTTTTAGCAATGAGGTATGCTTGGCCTAGCGTAAAATAAAATAGTGTGCCTGTCATAGCGAAGACTGGTTTGTGACTAGAATCTTGTACAAGAATCTGTCAGAATCCAGTTCATCTTTCACACCAAAAGCAGAGTTTACCAGCTTGGCAGGTAGAACAAATGTATAATTTCTAGGCAGATTAAATGAACTCAGTCAGTAGTCTCCAGGAGATGATGAACATGGTAATGCACATTGACTCTCTTTTAGAAAAGAACTGCGCTTTAATGAAAGATTTTCCGTAGCTGGAACAGCTATCTGTGTGCATAGCATTGTACAACTGAGGCATTAAAATGTTTAAAATATGAAGGCTTAACTTCATGCCTTCAAGATACCCATAGCGATGATGGAATGATTCTTTACCTCTTTCTATTCATTCAGTGACAAGTGATGCTTAATTATGACTGGAAGAGAACTAATAACCTGAAGTAGTCAGTATAAATATGAAGGCAAATCAGAAATAAAGTGGGTACAGTGGCATTTTCTATAATCCACAACCCTGAGCTTCTGAGCCCAATTAAACGATTAGGAAAGCAAAGCTGAAAACTGGTTCTTTTCCTGCGATAAGCAGGAGCCGATAAGACTGTGAAGGACAATGAAGGTGATCTGCAAGCTGACAAGCCCTTGCAGACCATAGGATACTATTATGAATGGCAGAGTAAATGGACAGATTGACTCTTCAAAGCGTAGGTAAAACATCTAGCTAGTCATGCGTGGGTGATGATGAAACTCTATTCTGTAAAGAAAGAGCACACCAGAACATTGTCAATGTTAAGAGTGACTGAAATGAAATCACCAAATGCAAAAGGAGTGATCGGAGAAGGCCTGTTTACACTGCACTACTGTTCTGAGCTTGCTGTGTGCATGTTTCTCAGGGGGTGTTTCCTTGGCTGTGCAGTGACATGGTGTGGCTGTGTTAGCACCCTTCTTTAGGTTGAGAAGGGGAAGGGGAAGATATAACTGAAGTGGTGTAATAGTAGCACAAACTGGAGTGGTGCCTAATACAAGGGAATAACTGAAACAGTGAAAAAGAAATTCCTTAAGGACTGAAGATTTTGGTCGTTCTGTGGTTGTACAGCAGCATGCTCCTGACTGATGACCACCATCATTACTGCATTCTCAGCTCAAAGGCATGAACATCTTATATTGCTGTGGGGGTTAATCCTGCATCCATTGAGAATATAGGGACTTTGTCACTTCTGCAGAGTGGAATGGGGCAGGCCTGGGTTATGGTATAAGGAAGTATAAAGTATAAAGGAAGTAATTGGAAAGCTCTTCATGGCTGGCTGTACTGTTGTGACTCCCATTAATAATAATGATTATGCAGTGTGTTACAAGTATTTCCCCTATGCACCTGATGAGCGTCCTTGAAGCAGTTTGTGCAGTGTTACAGAGCTGAATGTCCTAGCTAACTAGCAGCAGTGGTGAGGAAAATTAAACAAAATATGACACTAGTAAATAGATTTACATCTGTAACTGCTGTCGCTTTGAGTTGCTTTTCAGTCATCACATGTCCTCTTTATGCAAGGCTGGGGAAACCATTACGGGTATTATTATAAAGAGACAATGACACCTCCTTTACCAAAATGTAATCTTTATGAGAGTTGGGACACATTTTCTGCCTGAACATGTTTCTGAAGATGGAAAGAGTAATATTTTTGGAATAAGGAATGGAAGGATGCTTCTGCCGTTCAAATCTCCAGTTGCTCCTAGAACTAGAATGAGGGATAAAGTGAGGTTAATGAGGTGTGTTTACTTGGTCTCCTCTTAAGCATAAGGAGTCAAAAGACATGGTTGCTGGGAGAAATATTCTAACATTTCTTGGTTGGCTTGTATTAGCTAGTTACATGGTTGCTTTGCAGCTTTGATCTTTTCTCAAAAAGAAACAAACCCCTTTACCTTTAAATGTAATTTGCAGCAGAGAACAATTCCTGAACAAAGAACAGCAAAGGATGTGAATTGCAAAGGCCACTTGTGCAGGATACTGGGAAATAATGATCATGTGGAAAAAGTACACAGTTTAATTAAGCACATTGATTAAATCAATATGATTCAAATACCTTAGTGCTCCAATCAGCTTAATCTCATTAAATGTAATTCAGGCCTCGATAATTGATTAATAATGCATTATAGTTTATGAATTATTGACTTCAAGTTATAATAACTGTGCCTACTCCCTGCATGGCAGCAACCAGTGTTGCATGTTAATTATTAAAGACTCATGCTCTGTTCTCTTGAATAACTTTTTTAAAGCTGGAGATGACACATCTCCTAATGAAATGGGGATCAAATTAGATCAATGCCTTATTGGAGTTAGCCCACCCAAAAGGAAAATGCATTCTTTAAAGGAAGCTCTCATCTAACAGTGCTGAAGTAGGGAGGCAGAATGACCTGCTTTGATTAGTAATGATCTTTCGAGCAGTCAGAAGAACTGCCTGTAGCAATTCAGCTGAAGTGCTAACCTGGCATTGTGCTTGTTGGAAACAGTTCACAATGGCAAGCACATCTGTTGTTCTCTTAATGGCATTGCATTCTGTACTTTCTCCAACACACATACACACGGCATAACCAATGCTCCCGAGCCCTTAGGTCACACCTGTTTGCCAACTATTCATAGAGCAATTCAGTTTCCAATATTTCTGTCTGGATGCTCAGTGGTTTCTGTGGAAAGGATGAATATGCTTTTATAATAGTGGAATATTCCTTTAGTGGTAGTTACCCATACTCATGGCAAGGGAGTTGCAACTAGATGATCTTTAAGGTCCCTTTCAACCCAAACCAATCTATGATGATAATTGCAAGTGTCATACAACAAAAAGCACCATTGCTACTACTGATGAAAGTCTCAGGGAAGAAACCAATACTTTAAGAAAGCCTCAGCTCCTGAAGTAGAGGCCTTCTATTAAATGACATTTCCATTGAATCTGAACAGAAGATATTGTCTCAGATTGTCTTTCTGCCTACTTAGGTACTTAACGTGATCCAAATTGCAATTTTATGCAGAGAAGTCCACGAGCATTACACTTCCTTAAAGTATTCCATTTATGGAATATTTACTGCTTTTTTATTTCATCTCCTTCTTTTCTATTTCTATTCCTTACTTGTGATTATATTTAAAAATGAACAGATTTTATTGTGTATAGAAATTGAATGAGAAGATTATAGCAAACTGTGGAGGGGAAAAACAAAATATTTTTGCTTGATTCTTGTGTCTGCAATAGTGATTTTTTTTTTTTTTATCTGCATATCCCCTTGAGTTGAAGATTTATTCCTAATTTGTGGAGGTGCTGGTTTCTCTCTTGCTTTGTACCAAACACTTTGTTTTTGGTGACAAGAAGTCAGCTGTAGTGAAAACTGTGATTCTGTTTTAATGCAGTAAAGAATGGATGAATAAGGATGTCATGTATTCTGCAATGCTAAATAGTTACAGAATTGTGAATATGAACTTTTTCTGCTTGAATAGGTAGTTTGTCAGGCATCTAAAGCCAAAGTAAAGCTCTCTAAATATGTAACACCAGCAGTGTGTGCTCTAAATTTTTCAAGATTGTCTTTCAATTTGAAACATCTTTTCTTTCTTTTTTTTTTTTTTTTTTTTTTTTTCTTTTCTGATATCCCAGTCATAACAACATGGCAGCCCATTGCAATGCCCTGAATGGTGTGCTATTTACAGACAAATTTCTGCAAAATTGTGTTCCTGTTTGAATATTCAGTCTGCAACCATAAAGGTGGAAGCTGGTTGAGTGGAATATGAAATTTGTGAGATAGATTTGGGACTGTCTGCGGACTGAGGCCAGTGTTTTTCATAATGAATCACTTGTTCTTTGACCTCCAGCATTCGGTGGGACTCACTCAGCTAGCACAGCACTGATGCCACGGTCAGCCTTCTGTGAGTTTGGCAAAATACCTATTAACATATTGAATCCAATGGTCAAGACAGCAAGCAGAGCACAGAAAACACTGAATTGAAGATCATGAAAAATGTGCCTTGGAGCATAAGCAACTAGCAATGTTATTTTGCAAAAGGAGAAAGCAAATAGTGTAATCTCTTTCCTCTCCCACCCTTTGTGCATGCTAGTGGGACAACTATCTGAAGTGAGATAATTTGTGCTGCTATGGATCTTCTTCATTCATCTCTAGTTTTTCACAGTGGTGGTGTGTGTCTGTGTGTCATTTTTTTATTATTATTATTTTTAAAAAGAACCTTCATTCTGAAATTTGGAGATTTGTTCTAAGTTCCCTTCTTAGTAGATTGTGCTATGCAGTTTTCTTCCCTTTCTTTAATTTTTGTTCTATTGCCCTTCCTTTTTTTTTTTTTTTTTTTTTTTTTTTTTTTTTTTTTGAATTATTAGTCTCATCTTTGTCCTAAGAGACTTGTAACCTTTGCATATCCTTTCCAGAGAATAAATATTGTTATTAACAGCATTTTCTGGAATATGAGTTAGCAATGTCTTCTTGGTTGGTACAGACTTGGGCTAGAATATCAGTAGCTCTCAGCACTGTATATGCCCCATTCTTCCAGTGTATCAGAGCCTTTTCTGAAATGTTAATGAATTAAACATCTTGAAAATCTAAATCAGTACATAACTGTCATAATTATTTTCATTAGTGATTTGTTTTTAAATGCCTCTGAGGTGCCTTCTCGCAGGTGCATGGTACAACTTGGATTTTTGATATAAGGCATTGAAAATTCTGAATGAAACTGGAAAAGGTTTGGGGGAGTTCATGCTTATTTCTTATTGCTTCAGAAATTTATAGACAGCTGTTTGGAACACACCTGTCTTACAACACCCCTGTGTCCTAGCCTTGCTGCAGTGGAGTTACAAGATTCTATCACAGTAATAGGTTGTCCAAATTCTCACCTTCATAAAAGGGGGAAAAAATAATTCATCATCTCTCCCTTAGGGGGAAAGGCTTCAGAAAGACCTGCAGATGCTGTGCTTCCAATGGTCAATCTGTGTATCTGGTAGAGGTATTGAAATATAGCCCATCAGAGCCTCCAGACAGCTTTTACTCCCTGAAATGGTGAATGAACATTGAACGGCTACTAGGCTTCTCTTATCAACTTCAAATCACGGCATGAAGGAAAGGAAAATTAAAAAAAACAAAAACAAAACAAAACAAAAAAAAAAACACCAACAACACAACAAATGTGTTTCAGTGAGCTGCACATTTCCCCTCTCCGGCTATAAATTCCAGTCACATATGGTACTGTGGGGCATACGCTAAAAGGTCAATGTGGTACTGTATAAATTAGCCAGGGAAGCATTCAAATTGAGTTAAATTTGTTCTCAATGTGACAAAGAGAGGCTCTGTGAGGGAGGACATAATTTTAGGGTCAGATTGACTGCAGACTGAATATTGTTATAAGCAATATGCTTAGAAGGGGTGAAGAGCTAATGCTTATGCCTCAAGGTAAAGCAGAGGTCAGGAAGGGGTTTCTTCCAGCTGGTCACAATGTTGCCCAATTAGTTGTGTCTTTACTGCACAGGTTATTGTTTTTCACCACTTACAGGCTCTACAGCACCTCCTGATACAGGGTAAAGTGGGTTGGCCTGGAGGTAGTTGGGTTTGCTGCTGCACACCTGTTTCTAGCTGACAAAACAATCAGTTGATTGCAGATTTCAGCTTCCTGCTGGAGTTGTGGATGGTACGGTAGTTTGTGGAGCACTTTTTGTCCTTAAAGGCCAGTAAGAGGGACTCATGGCTGCTGAGGTGGAGACTTGCTGTAAGGTAAGAAACTGGAGTTTTGTAGTGGAGTTTTACACAAGCATTGCCTGCGTACAATGTTCTTTTCTGCCTGCTCTGTCTTGTCTGCTATCTGTAAGGCAATTAAGAAGTGCTCCTCTAAGAAAAGGAGATGAGCTGCTGAGCTGTCACAGTGACCAATTGTCCTCCTTTCTGTTTAGTTGTACCTCCTCTTTGCTAAGTATCAGGCAAGCTGTGGTCAGGGAGTGAAGGGCAGGTCAGTTGGCAGGTTGCTCTTGTGAAAAGGAGTAATCCATAGCTGGAAAGCTCACTGAGTGTAGCATATGTATGGGCTGATGTCAGGCTCAAATAAGTGCACTTGCTGTCACAGAGAACGGTGTCTGTCTCCAGTATTTTTTTCTTCGCTGGCCCAGATGCTGTGATTGCAGATTGAGCTAGATATACATTGCTTTTTGGTGCCTGATGATCTCATGGGAACAAACTATTCTTTGACCTGGACTCAGTAATGAGATTGGACAGAGCGGGCAAAGTGTGGACTCTACTACTCTCCTAATAAACTATTGCTGTTGGTTTCGGAACTCAACTTAGAGATAGGTTAGGGGAAGATGGTTAAGTCTGGCACAAACTGTGCTAAAGAATTGCTAGGTTGTGGCAGGAACAATAGCACACCCTGCTTCCAGAGAATCTGCTACTCTTAGATGTTCTCTCACTGTTCTCTCATAATCCAGTGAATCTTGCATTTTGCAGTCTCTAACCATAGGCTTCTGCCATGCAGAGGCAAACACGTCAATATACAGAGCAGGCAGACCACTGGGAAACACTGTGGGTGTCATCATAACTTTCATGTTGTTGTCATCTTTACCCTTTAAATCTTGGCTGACTGGTTTAGAGGGACTGTCTATTGCAACTTACTTTAAACAAAATAAACATTTTTTAAACTCACTTTAAAAAATACACAACTTGTTTTAAAACAAAAAAGCCCTAATACTTCAAGGCTTTGTAAACTTTCTGGATAACAGTGTTCCAATTTCTGGATTTCATGTTAGGAGCTATGTGCTTCTGTCTAATAAAGGCTGACCTAACTAGTCGTGTATTATAAATTACTGGTGTTGTTTGGGTTGTATGGAGCAGCTTTACTACTTGTTTGCCAGAGCTGCAGGCAGGTTCTTCTACTACTCTGCCCACGTTGATGCGAGCAGTTCCACAGTCATGTGAAACATAGTGGATAGTATTCCTTTGTGTTGATTCTAGTATTAATATACCAGAGAGCCTTAGTGGGTGAGGGGACACTTTTGCAATGCATGGTGTGTGCTTGGTTTTCCCTTGTTTTGGTATCTGTAATACTGAACACCTGCTATTTGTAATTTTTATGTGTAAATTGGTTTTGCTGTGAGCTTCTCTGTAGGTTTCTATTTGATCTGTTTAACTGAGTTTCATTTCTCTAATTCTAGAACAGGATCACTTCTATGTGACTGATACAGCCAATCTTATCTCAGTAAAATAAGTACAGCAGTATATTGAAACTCATAGTTTTGCAGGCGCCACTGGCTGACACTTCTTGTTGCTTGTAACTGACAGATTCTAGAAGAAATTTGCAGTTAATGGGCTGCAGTTATATATAAAATGAAATAAGACTGAAAATACACTGTAATGATTTTTAAAATACTTTTCAGTTAATGAGAGGATTTGTCCATCTCTACATCAGAGAAACTTGTTAGCTCTCTGAGCTTGACCAACTGTTTCTAATGCAGAAATAGAAATTGCCAATAAACAAGTGGAGACAGCTGCTACGTTCAGACTGTAAATGTGCTGATAAGATCAACTAGTTGACAAGTGACATGGTAGATGCTGCAAAGTGCACCAGTGTTTGTAGAGAGCTGAACTTGAAGGGTATCTTTTCAGATTTTTTTTTTTTTTTAATTATTTTTTTTTTTTTGGTGACTGATGGATATTAGTTTCTAGCTGACAAAACTAGATGCATCAGGTCTTTCACTCATTTTAGGTTGCTTTTCTTTTTCTGCAATTTCTACTGCTTCATTTTGTTACATGACTTTGCAGAATTGAGTAGCAGAAGGAAAAATACTAGTCAGTGTGTCTCCTGTTTCCCTGGTCTTCTATTCCAGAAGAGAGGAGGGGAAGGGGAAAAGAAAAAAACAACACAGGAAGCTATTGAATTTTGAAGTCACCATTTATCTGTTATATGTGTAAGCAGGCTGCCCAAATATTGACATAGGACTCTTATAGTCCTGTCAGAACAATTTTTCTTAAGGCATCCTAGAGATGTTCCGTGCCTTTTCTCTCCACTCCATCTTACCTTTACGTTAATGAAGTTTGCATAATGGAATTAGGTCCCAGAACCAACAGGACTTGTTCCAGATCTTAACTTTTTCCCAAAGAAGGCATTTTCTCAGTAACACTCAGAAAATATCTATCAAATCACCAGCGCATTTAGAATTCAATTTTCTCTCTCAATTGCAATTGTCGTACTACTTAGTTGTGGCTGGAGCAGGGGGGAGTAATTTCTCTGCCACTTGGTAATTTTTTTTACAAGCTTTTTCTCTTCTGTCTTCATTAAAGTTGTTTAACAAACTGTTTTGAAGATTTGCTTGCTTAGCCAGGTTGCTGTTTTTGTCTGAAATGGACAAGATGTTAGGTGAAATAAGCTGTATTTTGTATTAAAAATCTGGTGGGGTGAACTGGTGGGTAAGCGTGAGTGAATGAACAAGTCAGAATGGGGTTGGAGGTATATCTTGACCCACAGATAAATGAGGAGTTTTGGATGACTCGGGGAAAACATGAAAAGGCATTATGGAATTGTCTTGTGAGTCTTTGCCAAGTGTTCTAGACTTTTTTTTCTCCCTTAAGAAAAAGCAGACCTACTACAAGTTCCCATTTTCTTTCCTCATTCTTCCCTTGGTCTGAACTTACTGATTTCATACCATTTTATTTTACTTCATTTTATTTTTTTTTTTTTTACTGATCTGCAAACACCACTTTTCTCCTCAAGTCTGAAAATGAGACATAATAATGATTGATGCAGGAATATTGTAGCACTCTGCAAAGGTGTATGTATGTACTAATTTTGGGAAGCATGGGTGGGTTTCAATATGAAATTGACAGCTATGCTGTAGTATCATGATATAAGACAACATAACTGAGGAGGGACTATTCTGATAATATTTAGGTTCCAGATTCAATTAATTTTCATGACTGATGAACTAAATACCAAAGCAAAAATAGGAGGAAGTACTCTGAAGTCATGGTTCATGTGGAAATTCAATTCTCAAGTGAATGTGGATGACACAAAATACTTCATAATTGGGACTTTGGAAACTGAGCTTGAACTCAGTGACTGATATGTATGTTATCCTTTGGCAATTTGCTTGTTCTTTAAAACCCTGTGTTGTTAAACTGGAATATGCTTGAAACATGTGAAGTCTTTCAGAAGATGATGAGTGAGATTGGGATTTATTTTTGCTGGCATCAGGCTTTGACAAGTCTTCCAAAGGACCTTTAGGTACCACCATAAGCACCTACCTGAAGACTGTGACTGAAGTGAAAATGAAGAAAAAAGGTGGACAGTTGAGAGGGTAGAAAGTCCTTAAATACATCATTGGTAAAGCTGTACCTACAGGAAGAAAATGTAGGGAGGCGTTTATTGTAAAAATGAGTCAGTAGTGGATAAGTGGATAACACAGCAGAAATTATCTGTGACTTTTTTTCTTTGTGCTTGCTGTGCTGGAGTAATTTCTGAAAAACGATGTCTTAGTCTTATTTATTTTTTTTTTTTTTTATAGTGTTCCCTCCCCTGTAACGTGGTGTAAAAGGTGCAGCCAGTGCCAAGGTCATTCCTTTCCCCTTCTTGACCAGCAGGAGACAGGGTAGACTCTAACAAGATTAGTGTCTCATCTGCTTTGTCATTTCATAGCGTTGCAGGTCACCCTAATGCAGCTTGGGAATTTGTATTGTAGCAGAGTGGGAAAGTGCATTCAGTAGAGCAGGCATCGAAGGCTGTTCTTGAAACACAGTCCTGTAAATCCTGGCCCCTGGCAGCACAAGCTGTTTAGTTATGTTTTATGAATCAGGTCGTATAGTGTCTGTCACAGCTTCCAGATGCCAAACTCCTGTGACAGCTTTGTCAAGCATTTTGAAAGGGCGAAAATACAGCAAGAGGGTCACCGTGAAGCATAATCCAACACACAGGAATTGTTCTGCACAAAGAGCAACTAGCCAGAGGCAAAAGAATAAGCAAGAGACATGTGAAGGCCTCTGGAGTCTTGTTGCCCCCACTCTCTATATTCTGCCTGCGTTTAGCACTTACTAACTGTGAATGAGCAATAAATGTAGCTACATGTAGTCTCTGTGCTGACATAGGTGATGGGCCTGCGAGCTATGTGGAATGTCTGTAGATAGACTTGAAACAAAGCTCCTGCTCATCGCAGCTCAATCAACACTCAGCAAGGTGACTTGCTGCTTAATTTCTTTCACATCATACCCTTTTAATCAGAACGCTCCCAGAATCCACCTTCGAGCTTGTCAAGCTTCTTTCCCACCAGTTGGGATATCACTTGGAATGCAGATACTGCGACCTTATTTGTTAGCTTATCAAGATGTGACTTGAAATTGGGCTCAGCCCAGATAAAATAATTGCTGTTTGCACACAGGGTAATGCTGGTAAGATGCTCCCCACGAGGCCATCTGCTAACCTGCCTCAAATGTAATTTAATAGAAATCAAATAAAATAAATCAAATTAAAGCATGCATCTAATACATACAAGCTCTGAAATGAATTTGTATTACAAACAGGCAGTGAAACTGAGTGGTTGGTTTCTTCATCCATGAAGAAAGCTTGCTAACTAATATAGAAAACAAAAATAATTTAAGGAGACCTTTTGATTTTGAGGTTCATGGGGATGTTAGATGACAGGTGAAGGTTGTTATTTGTATTCTTGCAGTTAGAAAGCATTAGGTAGATTTTTTTTTTTGCAAACAATGTATTGGTGTAAGAAGCTTTGTTAGACACAGAAGGACAATGATTCATCTTTGCAATTCTTGCCATTAGCCTGTCATGACCATGATTTGCAGTGATTTTCTTTTATTTAAATAAGTGATTCTTTTAAAAGCATTCTGATAGTTTATAGAGCAGAAGATGAAATGGTAGTGAATGCTCTGAAATATAATGGTTTCAGTGTGAGTGCTTCGTGTCAAGAAAAGCAGAACTCATCCTAGGGATCCGATGGTGCTGTAAAGAATGACTGAGCAACAATGTATGGATTTGAAAGCTGGAAGAGTTCTGCTAGGGAAATGTTGAGTTGAAAATGAAGGAAGGCACCTTGACTGAAGAAACATGTTACGCACTATCAGTTTCCTGAAGCTAGTCTGTACTACGCGTCAGAAATTCAGACTGATCAGCAGCCATCACTCATACTGTTAAATTATTTGACAAAAATAACTTTATAAAGATTTTTAAAATAAATTGGATATCAATTAAACTATTAATTAAAGAACAAAAACATCTTTTGTATGAAAACTCCCACTTTTGCAGTGATACGTAATGTAATGTGAAAGGAAAAGCAACTGAATCCTGGACATTACATGTTTACTTCTCCTAGACATGTTTACTTCTATTAGTTTGCCTTCTGATACTGCCAAGGCTTTTCTGCAGACTGAGTCCTTTATTCATGAGTAGCTTTTTTTTTTTTTTTTTTTTTTTTTTTCTCTCCTCTGTGCTTTGTTGTAACTTTTGGGAGAAAGAGGAAAAAAAAAAGTTCCTTTGCCTAGCCTTTCTGCCATCTTATTCCTAAGAAGAAATATTTTTCCTCAGACTAGTAGTCTTCCTAGCTTGACATTCAGCTCCCCATCATGATTGATGCAGAAAGACATGATTCATTAGAAATCACTTCACAAGCATCTGAAGGGAAGAACTTCTTTCTGACCTTAGATTGTGACTGCTCAGTGTCTTACCATGTACTGCTCGAAACTTTCTCATGTTATCTATTTTATTGCACTGGCACATTTTGCTCTGCCCATCTTTCTGTTGAGTATTCTGAGTTTCTGATTATGCCATGGGTTCCCGTTTCTCTGGTCATCCTTAGGGTATATCAGTAGTCGAACTTGCTTGTGGTATGAATTTACTTTCTTTTCATGGCCTAAACAGCTACTGAGAGCCTGTGTTCTGATGAGGGTTTGAAAACAATCTGTTAAAATGCTAATATTTCTAGATTGCCATTTGGCAGTAGGGGAATTGGGGTTAGGACTAGCCACTAATATTAAACCAGTTACTGATATGAGTTGTCCTAAACATTTCAGGAGGGAAAAGTGATGAAGTTCCATTTATCATGTTTTAGACACAAAGTTTTAGTGCATCCCACTTAGTTCTTTATCATGATAAAATTATTTATGTAGAAGTAAGCTTCTCGTCAAGGCTGATGGATGCAGGGATCTGCACCAATCCTGGATGGACAGTAGGATGATCTGTTTAAAGATCTTATTTCCACATCACTGCGGTGCTAAACATTTCCAGTTCAGTCAAACCCTTTGTGCACGTTATATACATCACATAGTCTAGAATATGAAAAATGTTTTTGCTTATGTCATTTTGCAAGGTCATGGGGATGACACCAGTTCTGTTGTTACAATGATCTCACTGAAAAGCCTTTTATATTGTTTGTTTTCTTGCATTCTTTTGCTCAATTGTATGGGGAGTTCATCTAAGAACTTGCTATCAAGACCAGATTCATTGTTCAAAATTAGAAGACCAGTTCTGGGGGGTTTTCCTTATGTTTCTTGTATGTGGAAAGAGAGAACTCCTTTTGGGATCAGCTCTTGGCAAGACAGTTCTAGAACAGTGGTGAGGTAAGAATCGATTTACTGATATCCCAGATGAGGTGAATTGGCAAAAGGTTCATTATTAAGATGTTGACACAATTAAGTATTAGAAGGTGCATTTTGTAGACTGTTTTCTTTCCTTTTTCTCCCTTCCTATGAGTTTTTCATGTGTACCAAAGCACACAAGTTAAAACCCTCATAGCTTGCTAACTGCAGGAGAAATACATGATAATATTTTTAAGAAACATTCCCTGACAGGATATTTCTAGAGCAGTGGAGTGATAAATATCAAATCAAGTGAAGACCAAGAATTTAATTTTTCCCATCAGAGCCAATCTGCAATGCTTTTTATCTTGACAAAAATTGATATTTTATCCCTTTGATAATGGGATGCTCTGATTGCACTTCCTTTTAATATATTTTATTTCTTACAAGTCGTTCCCTGAGGAAGACCTCAAGTCAGAGACAGATTGGATCTGTACCTCTTAAAGACACAACCCTTGTTTAAGAATGAGCATTACTTTATGATGCAGGTGGCATTAGGTGGGGTTTAAATTTCTGTTCTGTACAGGCAAAAAGCTTCAATTTACTACAGAACTCATCTTTGGTAGAGCAGAATTGCTTGAAGGACTAAACAGGAAAGTAAGTTTTCTGTTGTGAAATTTGGCTGTTTTTCCCAATGGGAGAGAAATGTTGACAGGTGCTCTATTTTCCATGCCCATTTTAGGGCTAACAGACCAAGTTGTGGGTCCCAAGTTGATCTTTGCCTCCTGTGGTAACAGACTGGGCAAAACATTGAGGTCTTCACACAGTTTTTGACCATTCCTCTCCTGCCCAGATTCAGCAAGGAGCTATTCTAGAAAAGTAAGGGCTTCAGAAGTGGATCCATAGAAATAAGAAAGAAAATAAAAGCTTGTTGGGTTATCTCTGTCCCCAGATACTGCAAGATTGTTATGTACAGAATGGCTTCTAGTGCTCTGGGCAACGTATTTTTAATGTTAACTTCTACCTCTCCACAGGGGAGACTCTTCAATATAATTCACTGATATTCAACCTAAATGTTCCTCTGTGAAGTTTCATCCCATTAACCCTGGCTTCACCCTGGTTTAGTACTGTAAGCAATTCCTTTTGCTGCTGTGCCTGTTCGCAAAGTGATGGCAGTGAAGGGCATGGGGGTGTTACACTGGGGTAAAGGCTGTCTCTCATAAACAAAAAGCATAGGTTGAGGCATTGCTCAGCGTGAAAGCCATTTACTCCTGGAGTGTACTCTGGGGGCATCCCCACTGCAAGTGATTCCTGCTGCAGACTGTCCTGTCCATCTGCTACCCTTGATTTCTGCAGAGGAGCTATTAAGGATATCCACAGAGCTGGGGATGTGGCCTGAGGGCAGCTTATGGTTCAGAATTCAAAGCTCTGATGCTCTGCCCTGTAGGTGCACGGTCAACTTGATCCCTTCAGGGATCAGATACTCAGAGGTCTCTCTGGCCAGGGATGTCACCAAAAGTGCAGAATTGCTGTTGCTCTCACAATACTGAAATGTGCCCTGCAAATGAGATAGATGGGCTGTGGGTGAATAGTGGATATGTAGGATGAAATGTAAAAGTAAAGGGTGAGAATATTTGCTGTTGTGGAGCTGAAGCCTTATTAAAGTCCTGTCTGTCCTATTTGGGCAAATTCTTTCTAAAGTATCATGTGTCACCAAAATCCCATTAAACTGTCACATAAATTATCAGAGTTTCCTTTTTCCATCACTGCGGATTACCCAGGGAGATATTTCTATGACAAAGGAAGCTTTTTCAGTCTGCTCCTCCTGCCTGATTTCATTTCAGATGAAATCCTTCTCTCGGAAAACAGCCCATGGATTTCATAGCTCTATGGATTTCTGTACTCAGCCTGTGCAGCAGTTATGCTGCAGGTCTCTGCTGCACTTATGGCCTGCCCGTATCTTCTTTTAGGCATGGGAACATTTAGGGCAATAATTCCACTGCGCTGTTTATAATGAATGAGAATAGGATTGTAGCCTGTTTTGATGGATCTCTGCTCCAGTGTCTTCCAGTCTTTTGGGCAGCCACTGACTGGCTCCTCTCTCAGCCCAGTGTTGTTATCCTGATATGAAGAACCCAGAAAGTTAGAGCCACAAGCACACCTAACTTGAAAATATTTCCCTTTTCTACTTGCCATGTCTCAGGGGTGTTCCATTTCTGCAATGCAATCTGTGTTTTTCCTATGCTGGTTGAAAATCATATGGATTGATGGTCAGGACATGACAGTACAAAATACTTGAGTATCTGAAATCGCCTGCTGCCATAGAAAAAATTAAGACTAATGTGTGTGTTATGGAAGCAGGCGATGATGGAGCTTTGCCTGCTTTTGACAGAAAATCTGGAACTCCATACATCAGCTACCTAGATAATCTGTTGTGAAGATTCTTGGAGATTATTTTATTATTTATTTGGTGCTTTCAAAGGGCACACTAACACATGCACAGAAGCTTGCAACTAGTAGACTTAAGGATAATAGAGGAGCTTTGGAAGGTAATTATTAAAGAAATCCCAGTAATTATATTATTCTGTTCTTAAAAGTTCTAAGACTGTCAGTAATGGAGAGGGCAAGAGAGAATTTTCTATACCTATTTTTGATCTATTTGTGTGAAGAAGTCCTGATGATGAAAATATCACGATGAAATAAAATATTTCTGATGTCACTAATGGCTAATGTTTAACACTTTTAACTATCTGATCTTAAATAGCAAGCAGATGCCTTGCATTGCAGAGATAAAAAGAAGTGGTTGAGATGCTGTGTAGACTGGAATAGTGATTCCAGCAGCTCTCAGGACAGAAGAGTTCATTCCAGAGGACTACAGGGTTTCATGGATCAAATTTCTAAAGGGGCAACTAGGATGCCCTAGTGACGAGGATGACCTATGTAGCTATAGGCATAGTCCTGACACTATTCCAGGAAATGTAGTGGAGTGGCTTGATGCAAGACTTGTGTGAACAAGGACCTAAAGGAAGTTAGTGTAAATATGCAGGCACACCATTGAATGTGAGTAAGTCACTGCAGACTGGGACCAGCAGCAATAGGATGTCAGGCTGTACCAGGGCTGGACGCTTTATACCCACATGCATCTCCCCAATCATCTCTGATTCAAAGGTGAATGAATTCATAAAACCCATGCACAAAAGGAGGTTGCCAAGCAACTTGGATCCTGAAACACCCCCACCACGCTATGAAGGTAGAGAAAAGCTAGCCAAGGCAATTTGTAGTGTTCACTTCTTTGCCATAGGTAAGAGTAATAATGCATATAATGTAAGTGTGTTTAAGGGAGAAATAGCTCCTTGATAATTCTGGAAAACAACAGCTGGTCCTGCCAGACTCTGTGTTCTGCCTCTGTCACAAGACATGTCTGCTTCTGCAGCATTTAGCCAAAAGCAGGGTCAGCAAGGAGACAGTAACGTTGGGGTGGGGGAAGAATGGGGGAGGAAAGAATTGTATCTTAAAGTAACTGAAAGACTGACAACTAGAGGAAAAGCTTTAGGAGGAGAGCAAAGTGTCTGACACAGATTCTGCCTCAGATCAGTCTCATGTTTTCTGTGATCTCGGTATTTGAAGTAATTTTTTTTTCAAACTTTAATATATTCATTGTACATCACACCATATCCTGTCTTCTCTCTGACTTTGCGTAACTATGCAGCCTTGGGCATATCAGATGTATCCAGAGCAGGACGCAGCCGTGACATGCATGGAAGAGCTACATTTGGTGCTCCTTTTTCCCTATCATTTGACACTCAGAATAAGCTGTAGTGGTCACAGATAATTAAGTTGGGAGGGAGAGTTAGCGTTCTTGGTTTGTCTCCTCTGTCCTGGGGTAAACGTGACCCTTTGATCTGTGCAATGCTCATGATAAATTCATGCTGTATTTAGAAATAAAAGGAGGAAAAAAAAATAAACACAACGCACTGCGTTTTAGTGGCCCTGGGCTTGGGGGTAAAGGAAAGAGAGGTATGCAGAAGCACAGCCAGAAAAATTTGAGTCAAGACCTGGATCTAGGTTGAATTTCTCACATGCTGTGTATATAATTCCCTTTGACTCCTTATAAAATCCTGTGTTGTTTCAAAACCTTCTCCCTTTACAAATGGCACAGCCCAAATCTCAGCTTGATATAATTTAGAACCTTAGCCCAGGTCAGGGCATCTGGAACTGCATTTCCTTTCCTTTCTGTGCTCGTCTTGATGAGGGATGCTGCTGTGTTAATGTGGTTTTGTTCTTTTCTTTCAGGCTGCTCTTTCCCCAACTGATGCCATGATTAGTAACATCAAAGTCACCTCTTAGTGAATCTTGGTGATGGCATAATGAGAGGAGGATCCCTACAACAGACAGGAGATTAAGCAGCAAGTTAGCAGTGCTGAAAGAACAAAGCTCTTATTTTCATGCATATATCCACAGTTAAAAATGAGTGAAGAGAAGGGGAGATGGGAAGTAGGTGATACATTAGAATTATTACTCAAAGGGTTTTTGCTCAAAGTTTTGCAAGAGGCATCAGTGATGCTTTAATCTCTCATCTCTGGTTTTGTTGGTGCCACGTTAAATCCTGGCCATGTCGAAATGTAACGCAGAGTAATGAGACAAGATCTGTTGGATGAGGCTTTATGTAGCATGAAAAGGTTCCTCTGCTCTCTCTTTTTATTATTTACATTCCTGGAGAAGGTTATGTGTCATGTGGGCTTTGCAGAGATAAATGGCTAACCTGAGCTTTCTGGCAGCTTCCCCAGAACTTGGGAAGGATTCTGCCTAAGCATTGACCAGAGGATTTTGAAGACTTGAGCTCTGTTCTGGGCCCCGAGGGATGTGTTTGAGAACTTGTAGCTCAGTGTCATGAAGATAGGTGTGATGTGGCACACTAGGTAGTCACAAGAGGCTTAGGATTGAAATAGGACATAGGAAGGGTAGCTGAGCACCAGTGGAAACCAGCAGGCTATGCTGGGTAGCACTGAGCTGGCCCGATCAGGACTGCAGTAACAGGGCAGGAATGAAGTGAAGCAGCTCAGCTAAGTGCACAAATCTTGGCTGGTGCTTTCCAGCTGGTGAACTGAGCACAGCTGACCAATGCTGCTGTCTACTGTTTTCATAAGCTGCAATGTTTATCACAGTTATCACAACAATTTCAAGGCAGATAAATTACTGGATATGCTTTACAGTTATAAGATTGAGTGATTTCTGCCTGTCACAGAGTCAGGTCTGTCTTTCCCAGGTGTCTCAAGGGTAGCAAGTGTTATGGCCATAACATCAACTCTCTGCTCTATTTAGTGCTTCATTAGTCTTCACGCTGGGTGCAGTATGGGGGGAGAGCAGCACTTTGATATGGGATTTGGCTGCAATGCCTTCTGCGAAGGGAACAGGCACTTAACAAGATCTGCAGTTTGCCTACTGGTACGGACCTTTGTTATGACTCTCCTGTGGATGGGATGTCTGAGTTGCAATCGTGCTTGTCAGGAGGGGAGCTATTAAAAGAAGCTTTAACTGGAGTGGAAAGAACTCCCTGGTTGAACCCTACAGCTGTGGGCTGCCACTGTTGTCACCCAGAGGGAAACAGTGTAGATAATGTCTGCCTGCTCTCTTTACCCCAACCATTTCCTGGGTTTTAAGATAAGGAAACTCTAGAAGCTTTTCTCACATTCAAATGAGGACAGACAGGCATATCGGTCTTGAGAAGAAGAACAGAACTCAGGTCTCTGGCAGTCCCACAGTATTTGCAATTAGCAGAGATGAGAAAGTCCTTGCTTAGTTTTTTTTTTTTTTTTTTTTTTTTTTTTTTTTTTTTTCTTTTCTTACTTTGAGGGAAGAATCTCTCAATTAACATGCTGTGTGCTCTCCCAATGTACAGAAGAGACAAGAGTTGTTAAAGCTGTATTCATCAATTGCAAGAGAACATGTTTTATTTTGCTTTGTGCTATTTACAGCTGTTGTCCATTAGGAGTCCTCAAGAGCCTCATTCTCCACTACAACAGCACAGTCCCATAAGTTTAGCTCAGCAATGAGCCTGCAAAACAGCACTAAATCATGGAGATGGGAGAAAGAAAAAAATGTTTGGAAATGGCAAAATGCAGCTGATGTCTTTGTGAAAGCTAGTTTTTTGCTTGTTTCTATTAAAAAGCATTACTAAGGTAGATTGCAATGCACAGCATTTAGCTGGAGCAGAGTAGAAATTGTGTATTCTAATTTTGGGAAAAAAAAGGCAGAATGGCTGGGATGTGACTTGGGCACTTGGTATATTTTCAGTGATGTATATACGTAATTTGGGTTTATGATGTGTAAAAGTGTGGTATAAGAATAAGGTGTAAGAATGATTTAAAAAAAAAAAAATGTATGGCTATTGAGAAAAGAGTTCAGGTTGCTTTACCGGACCACAGCAAGATTGTTCTCTATGAGTTCTTTGAGCTGACAGTGCAGTATTGCCCACCAAATGCTTAAGAGGAAGGCATGGAAGTGGGGAGAGTACAAAGGGGATTATTTCTAAATCTGTATGCATCCCTGAAAGACATAATTGTATTGTATCACAATGTACAGATTGAGCAGAAGTGTACAGAATATACATTTAAGAAGAATTATTGTTTATTCTTTCTCTGGGAAATGAGAAAATTTCACTTGTGTTCTCAGCTCCAGCAGTCTTTGCTTGTTGGCGAAATCTCTAAACAGCACTTTAATAGCACTATATTTTTCAGCTAGGTGTGCTACCTCCCCGTTTCACATTAATTGATTAATGATTTGTAAAGCATTTAGAAAACTGAAGGACAGCTTTGGGAGCCAAGGGCAAAGGAGCATAACTTGCTAATTCAGCATTTGTTTACAAGGGCACTCAGATGATACATTTCGTTGTGTTTTATGTCCTTTTACCTCTCCAAAGCCTGTCAACTGAGGTCCCTTCAATTCATGCAAGTGAACAGAGCTTGAGCTCTGACATCACCTGACAGAGCTGGAAAAAACATCACGGCATCATTGTGATTCCCTGACAGATACTGGTTTCCACTAAAGCAAATCTGTCAGGTTGACTTGTGACAGCTGCGTGAGCTTGTGAACGCCTCACAAAGGGATCATTTTAAGGCACCTCATTGCTTTGTCCTTTCCTTTTTATTTTCACTGCCTGGCAGGTGTCTCCCTCTGCCTTCTCCTTTTTCCTTGGCCCATCCGTGGAGTATGCTCGACACAGATGGGATCTTCAAAGAGTCTGCTGTCAGACTTGGTCTTTTCTAAGCATATGTATACTGAGAGATTTTGGAGATTTATAACTAGGCCAAATGTGGGTGCTTTTTCACAGGAACAGCAAATAACATATCTGATAACAAGGCAACTTTCTCTGCCAAGCTGCAAGTCTACTTTGAAAGGGGGGTTCATCAGAGCTTATCAATGGACTGTTTAGTAAGATTTTGATTAAAAACAAACAAACAAACAAACAAAAAAACACAACAACAGAAACTCCTTTCTGCTATCCCAAATTCCCACAGCTTATGTCTCCTGTGCCAAATGTATTACTAGAAACAGTTGAACTGCTCTAGTTGCAACTTCTGAAAATCATTCTTGCAAATCTGAGTCTGTGTCTACATTAACTGAAAACAGCAAAAGTAGTGGACTGTCTTAGCACGTTATTTCTAACTTTTATTGGATGCTTACGAAATGATGGTTAATTTCAAAAACTCTGCCTCTGCAGCTTTGATGAGTAACATCTTCAAATCTTTTCTTGTTTTACAGACAGTCGTCCATATGTCTTTCTAATGGCCCGTGTTCACCCTGGAGAAAGCAATGCTAGCTGGGTTATGAAAGGGACCCTAGAATTCCTTGTGAGCAACGATCCCATTGCTGATCTCCTGAGGAAATGTTTCATTTTCAAGATTGTCCCCATGCTCAATCCTGATGGAGTCATCAATGGCAAGTGAGTTGTAGTGGCATGTACTTTTTGTGGGGTTTTGCTGGGTTTCCCTGCAGGCTTCTTTCCTGTACACTGAGCAGGTCTTGTCTTGCATGTTTTGGGTCAGAAGAATTCTCTTTGCCTAGAACCTTGTGTTTTATTCATTCTGTTATTAATCTTGTATGGTAAATGTAATTCTTGGATATAGCCCAGTGCGCTGTCTTGCGTGGGTCAGATGTTTGTGATTCTGTACTGTGTGTGGCCATAAGGTGTCTCATACTGCATAGAGGTACCAGACAATGTGGATCTTGATTGCTAAATGGAGATCTGTCTGTTCTGCTAAATCAGCAGGGCAAATTTCACCTGTAAGGAGATATACTTGGGAATAACTGTCTTTAATGTTTTGCATAGCCTGAGTGAGGGAAGATGAGTAAGGATCTATTAAGTCTTCAAGTTTTCATGGAAACATTTCCATATAGTGAAGCTCCCTCCTTCTCCCACCTCCTTTTCAATCTTCTCTCCCACACGTTTCCTAAGAGATACCAAGTCTTTGTGAGCTTACAAAAATGCAGATTCATTTTTGCATTCTTTATATCTGCTTTTACACCAACCCTGCCCATCCACACTAACATACCTTCCTTCTCCTTTCCCAACAGATGAAAAAGTGTAAATTTGCTTCTAATATGTTAAAGTGAAATGAAATAGATCACTTCAGAGCTAGTGAAAGAGGAATTCCCCTTGAGTGATTGACAAGTGTAGTATGATATGGTAGGTTTGCACTTGACTGTTTTTGGAGTGATGGTGAGTTGTGAACTGCTTGTAAATGGTTGTAAGTCTCTGTACTGTCTCTGATGCAGGGGCAGAAAGTTGTGACCACATCCCATCTGTAGCAGAGAAGCTGTGCATTTTGACCTGGTAATAAGGTCTTGCAGGTTTCACTAAGGACTGTGTCCTCTAGCTTGTTGGAACGGACCAATCTCAAAGCTGAAAGATGGTTTTAGACAAGCACTGTAATACATAACAAAGCATAGAGGTGCAACTTATCTTAAACTACAGTCACCCATCTGGTTTAGGTCAGGCTGTGCTGATCAGGTGTTGCAGGGGCAGAAAAAGGACCCTAAACAAGAACTTGAACTTGTTTGGCTCTAAATGAATTCATTTCAGTTGTGGGTGAGGGCTTCAGCAGAGAGCGACTTAGGTCTCTGTTCGGTCTCTGGTCTGTGACTCTGAACAGTTTTTGTGCTTCTACACTCCCCAGGACATGAGTGTGTCATGTTAGTAGTTTGGGAAGACTATTCTGAGTAGCTCAATACTGCCCCTGAGTATTTGAAGCTTCTGCTGGCACCAAATTCTTCCTTGATCCT
Organism: Aythya fuligula; assembly: GCF_009819795.1. Classification (NCBI taxonomy): domain Eukaryota; kingdom Metazoa; phylum Chordata; class Aves; order Anseriformes; family Anatidae; genus Aythya; species Aythya fuligula. The sequence goes on along the minus strand of NC_045569.1, from coordinate 14,622,911 downwards.
TCCAGACAGCAGAAGCAAAAAAAAGGAAAGGTTGTGGCTTTTTTTCCCCTTTCTATTTTTCCTTTCACTGTGCTTAATTAAAGTTTCCAGCAGATGGAGGACTGGAGGGAACGTCTGACCTTTTTTTCTCCAGCTGTCAGGAGTGAGTATAGCAGAGAAGGGGCCCTCGAGAGGGAGGATGTGGCTCTCGGTGACACCTGGATGAAGTGTTCTGTCTGAGCACAAGTCATACAGGAAGGTGTTTAGCCTTCCCTCATGCAAAGGAGCTTAAACTGTAGTTAAACCTGCCGACAAGTGAAAAAGTTTGGTAAGCCTTACATGCGGAGTAGGAGCAGGGCAAAAAAGACTTGGCCATGGCTTTGTAACTGATGAGGCCTGGGGAAGGGAGAGAACCATTCTTTTATGCTCTAATTTAAATGCTTGTAGGCTTTGAAGTCTTCTGTGGCTCAGATATTCTTGTTTCTTCCCACATGCTTTTTCAGTGGACTCAGGCCCTGCTACATGAACAGAAGCATTTCTTTCTTGGGCCTTGAGGCTTACTGACAGTTTAGTGAAAATAACTGAGCACTGGAGAAAAAAAAAAAATCTTTCAGGCCCTTAATGTCTGTGTATGCGCATTCAGATTTCTTTAGCTATTAATGTTCTACCTTACCCAGGTTTAAGTGTCTTAGTAAAGCCTGTTGTCTTTCAAATCAAATCACTGCCAATGTTATGAGGGAACCTGTTTTCTGAGGAAACAGGTCTGTAGCCCATTCTCAACCATAACACTTCTAAGTAGTTACTTGCTACGTATTTTTTTACACCTCTAAAACACATTTCATGAAGCCACTTGTTTATCTTGGGATTCACAGTCCCTTTTGTGGAAGGGATTGACACACTGAATGCGTCAAACATGCTGTCGAGGCCAACAATTGTCTTGGTTCTCTGCTGGAAATACCTGCATGTGGTAACCTGCCGTTTTATTTCTTATTATGAGACAGTGATCCCTTCTGTTTTAATGCTAGGATGATGCTCAAAGTTTTCAGGTAAAGTGACCTTTTCCATAGCAAAAGCTGCTGTAGAAGCCATCCAGAACAGTCCCATTGCCCTGACCATCCTGGCTCTGGCTTTTCCAGTATGCAAGCTGATTTTTATTTATTTATTTAAACTCTATTTTTGCTTTGGATGTGCATCTTCCAGTAAATCTCTACCCTACTCTCCTTCTATCTTTTTGTCAACTGGTGTTAATCCTTCTTTAATCTTATCTCAATATCTTTATTTAAGAAAGAGTTGGACTCTTGCTGTTGGTGGTTCTTTTGAAGCTCCTCACTCTCCCTCTTCCTAACCCTTTGTGCCAGAGTGTGCTTAACGCTTCCCTGACCGTCACAGAGATGAATGTCAGTGCACCATTACAAAAGATTTCTTCCAGCAGCCCAGCTGTGCCTGTACCTCTGCTGGCTCCCTGCTGCAGGCACAGCTCAGTGGAAGAGTGCTCGTCCCAGCAGGGTATCTCGCGATTGCACTTTGGGAGCCTTGTGCAGCAACAAGACGATCATGGCCTTGGTATTTGCTTTGGTTAATGTGATCTGAAAGTTACATGCGGAGAATGTTCCTCTATCACAGATATGACTACAGTAATGCAATTATGCTCTGACTGTGCGTGGCTGAGCTGGGAAACAGCTCTCCACTCTCCCTTTCACTTCAGTTGATGAGAATCCGTTCCTGTCTGTCAGTGATGGAGAGAGTTGCAGCTAAATGAAGGTAGTGGTGATGTGTGTTTGTACAAGTGAGGTTGTCATCACATAACAGTGCAGATCACTACCAAATATTGAAGCTAATTTGAGTTTGTTCAAGCCAGAGAGAATTGATGATTGAGTTGCTGTGTATGGCTGAGTGTTTTGTTCCATCCTGAACAGCAGTCAGGTGTAGAGTTTGTTAAATAATATTCAGCTAATGTGATAACTGATATATATTTTAAGGATAATGATAGGTACTACCTTTCATAAGCTGATCTTACACTTTGTCAGACAGTGGCTTTTGACCACTGGAGGGGATGGGATGCCTCCTCCAATAGACCTGTGGTCTGACCTAATATGATTATTTGTATGCTTTATTTTTTTCTCTTCTTCTGATATAAAGTACAAGGAAAAAATAGTTTTAATCACCAGAAATGCAAGTGTAAGTCAGTCTCAAGTGACAAACACATTAAACTACTTAGGAGAAATCGTTCTTGCAGGCTGACTCTTTTGTGTAGGTTGTTCTATAAGAATCCAAGTTTTTAAGAACGTTCTTATGAATCTCTGCCTCCATACTTCTACCCCTTTTTAAAATTAAAACAGATAAATAGGAAAGCTTTAGAAGAAATTCCAGTCTATTAAGTGGTGGAGAATCCATGAAGGAGAATAGTGGTTTCATTGGGAGACTGATATAAAATGCAGTGGGTAAGCGAGAGGCTTTGTTCCTGGCTCTGCTATTGATGGACTATGCGACCTTGGTCATCTTCTCCTCCTCTTTTTGTGAGTTTTCTTCCTGGGAGAATGAGATAATGACATACAACAACCTTTGCGCAGCGTGAAGTGAAGTGAAATGTGTGTACTGGGAGCATTTACTCTTCAATCTAGATTATCTTCTGATTCGACTAGTGAAACCAGGGTCAGGCAGGGATCTTGTAAAAGCTTAATTACGGCAGCATCAAAGGAAATTTTCATAAAGAAACAGAACACTTTCGGCTGTCCGCACTGTGTCCACTTAAGTTTGTTATCACACACTTGAGCATCGAGTTGCATGTGCACTGACGCTTACCTATGCAGTCACAAGCTGCTTTGTGATGTGCTCTTGGGCTGTCTTCTCTGTGCACCTGCTGCGTACGCTCCTGTCAGTGGCTTGCACACGCAGCCATTCCTCAGCATCTGCTCCAACCTGCATACCTCCCACACACACCTGGCAGTCCCACATACGCTCACAGTTGCAACACGGTAGTCAGCATTTTGTTTTTCTTTGGCTGGACTTCTTCAGACACTGCAGTTCCATATAAATATTGCTATTTATTACCCCTAAATTTAGGGTTATTAATTATGTCAGTATAACCTAATTTATATCACCATAAACAGCAATAATAAATGCTGCCAAATGCTAACACTCAATGCTTGCCAACTGTGCCTATGTTTAATGAGTGTTTTTTTCCCCCCACTTCCCAGAAGTATTAAATTAAAAATGATTCAGCCTTGCAAGATCATTGATCAGGCAAGAGGTGGGAGCTCCTAGAGAAGTCCTTTTGTTTTAAAAAATACTTCCCATACAGACTTCCCGTGCAGTCTCTATGTATTTTGTGTATTCACAAATTCTCTCCCCCTTCACAAACCCCTAACTGCCCAGTGTCACACTTCTGAGTTTCTTGTTCCTACATTGCCAACCTCTTCCTCTTTACTCCTTTTAATGTGTCCTCTTTCTTCTCTTCTGTCTGCCCTTTTCTCGCTTTCCTTTCCCTCCTATTGAATCAAAGAAGCTTTTCAATGAAAAGAACTTGATGCTTTTTTTATAAATGAATTTGAACAAGTCAGTGGAGATTGGAGCTGGTGAGCCCCCCCCCCCCTTTTTCTTTTTTTTTTTTTGGTAAAGGAAGATGAATTTTTTGGAAGCTGCATGATTTTTTCAAAGCCATGGGGTAACCATAGTAGCAGTTAGGAAGAGGAAATCCTGATTTGCATTTTGGATTATAGCCATGGACTATTCTTTATCTGGTTTAAATACACCCTGTTCCCTCCTGCACCTGCCCTCCCACAGCACAGGCTGAGTAAGCTTTTCTGCTGCTCAAAGGTAAGGCAGGTGAGCTGTTGTTTTTGCTGTTTCTCTCTCCATTGATATTCACTCTACTTTAGTCAGACTGTTTATTCTATCCTGTTCAGCTTATCAGACTTTGTTCATTACCTCCTAGAATCTGAAAAAGCAGAGAAAAGCTTTACCTCTTTAACAATTACTGAAATGGAGAGATATAAATGTCCTCTGAAATCCCCTCCATAACGTGTTTCCTTTGTGTGCTCTCAGAAGTTACAAAGGGAAAATACCAGTGTTGCCACTTATTCTGTGGAACCCAGTTTGTTTTTTGAAGGATACTCTTAGGAGGAGGAGTAGAAGCGGGTTCATCTGTATACCAAAAAGCATTATTTGTATATATGACTCTTCTCCTTCTGCATTATTGCTTATTCCCCTCCATTGAGACATTGTGTTCTGAAGACAGTAAGAGGCAGAACTGGACAGGGACAGCAAAAAAAGCTGATGGCTAGTCTTAAGGAGTTGTTTGATGATCCGGAACTGCATCCTCAAGGATTAAACTTTGAGGTGATGTCATACGAAGCCATGTAAATGTAGACATCACTCCTTTTTTCCACCTCCTTCCCTTTATTGCTTCTCTGTGGTCAGAGGATTGAAGAGGAGTTTAATTCTCAGAAGCTAGCCTTGCATAACTAAATTGTGCCATGCTCTTTGCAAACACACTCCACAGGCTCTCTCCAGACCAAATCTATGAAATGTGTTTCTGTAAGAATTGTGCAAAGATGTGGGAAGGCTGGGAAAGGAGTGTTTCTGAACTGACGTTAATTAATGCAGGGGAAGAATTATCTCTAGGAGCGAGAAGTACTCCAGGATTAGTGTGCTGCTGTTCTTTAGCAGACAGTGTTGGACTCTGTCCCCCATGTTGTATTCTGAAGCCTTGAATCTAAATGAGCACCACTGTGCCATCAGCTAAATGCACGCAGAAGGCAAGGTATACTTAGATAAAAAAAATATTTTGGCATAAGATGCAATCCTTACTCATTCAGAATGTCTGTGCTCTGAGCTGCATGTTGTAAGGTGGCGTATTTGCATGCACTGACTCAGACCTCAGAGGGGATGAAAATGCCAGGTTGGGGAAATGTCTGTCCTGGCTTGGTATGTGGCTCTGGGAAGCGTTTATGAACTGTGGGTGAAAGTTCTGTGTACAGAGTGAATGCTTCTCAGCTAATTGCTGCTCTGTTACCTCAAGCATTGCCTCAGTTGCCCTACATTAATAAAGAGAGCAGGGATCCTGTTCCAGTGGTGGAGCAGAGCTGGTGAATGAGCACTGTGGTCTTCTCAGCAGGCCATCCTGAATATTTTTGGATGCTTGTCTGCCACCTTCATTTCTTCCAGTGAAATGGAGCTCAGAGACTACTTTCACCTCTTTAAGGCAAGCAGCCTTATGGCTTCTGACAAGCTCAGAAAGTCCCCCTTAGATGACGCCTGTGATTTGTGAGTTTAGGGTATGTGAACCTGGCTGGTATGTGAGCAACAGAAGATGAAATATGGGCTACAGTGTTCCTCTCCTCTTGTCTCAGCAAACCTTTCCTTGGTGGACTCAGAAGTGGGGTCTTGTCCTCCACCATACAGTTCCCTGAGTACATCTCTGTACTGGGAGGTGACCTATTTCAAACCAAGCTCTTTGCCCTGTGCCGTGGTGGCAGCCTATCCTTGGCTCTGCTGAGGCGCACATCCTTCAGCAGACAGATGTGCCCCAGGACTCCCTCCTGACAGCGCTTCCAGTGCAGGATTGTTTATTCCTTCCTTTATCAGCCAGAGCTGCTGGGCCCCCTGAGTTATTAGATCTATTCGCTCATTGTCAGTGTTTCCTCCTTCGTAAATATGTCCCCATACGTCTCTGCTCCTGAGGAATATGCTTTCTCTTCTATTTACTGCTTTTCCCAGGCCCCCACCTCCTCATTGCTTCCTCCACCCAGTGGCCCAATAACAACTGAGGAGATAAATAAGCTACATAACTCTTCCCAGCTATTGTTTTTGTTGTTGTTGCCCTGCATAGTAATATATATAATAACAAGGAAACAAATCTTATTACTAAAGTAATTACAATAAATAAAAAGCTGAGAAGGGAGATGAAGGAAGGGTCTGTCGGGGGAGAGATTGCAGCAGGATTTTTTAAAATTTAATTTACTCGAGATGTTCTCTGCCACTTTATTGATACCCTGCTGAGGGGGGCTGTGACTAATTAGCAGCCAGCTGTTGTTCTAACACACCCTCACCTAATTTATTGTGTGGCTGAGTCTCTAAAACAGGAACCTGTCTGCTATTGTTGTCTATGGGACTCAGCACCAGTCTCAAGTCAGTGGTTGGCATTATTGCTTGGTGCTTCTGTTTCCTGGAAGCTCACTAGCTGAAATTTTGGGTGCTTTGCAGCCATTTCTTTTATTTTCTAGCACATCCCATGTGCTTCCAGAAGTCTGGGGAGGAGAATACACTCAATCTGTTGAATATCAGCTTGTCCCAGTGTCCAGCCTAATAAAACCAACACAACTGCTTGTTTTTGATAGACTTCCCAGAGAGTTGCATCGCTGTTTGTATGCCTTGGGAGAGAACAACAACAACAACAAAGACCTGGTAATAGGTCTGGCATGGGCAGGGCATCTTACAAAGTGATGTACCATGCTTGTCAGTGCAACAGAGAAAACAGTACCATCTGTCTTCTAAATGGTCACAAAAACTAATTAGTTAATGCTTGTATTAAGGACTGGAAGGATCAAATGCATTGTCTTGTGTTTCATTAGGCCTCCAGTTGCAAAAGCATGTGTGGTGTTTGCTCTGAAACAGCAAAGGTACCTCATGAGCTGAGTACATCTCCCCTGGCTCTTTCATACACAATTTATGCTGATGATTCAAGGTCACCTGGGAATTTCACTGCAAAAATCACTTGATGTGGGCTCAGTGATATTAATGTCTTGGACTAAACAATTCAGCTTTGAGCCTTGAAAATTATTTCATTTTAGGTGGGTACTACCTTGTATTTTCAAGTTAGCATGAATATTAGATATGAACACGATGTTCCGTGGGCTCAGAAAGGAATTATTTTTGTTCTGCATTCGTGTCTATTCTCCTGACTGACAACAGGAGTTCATAATCAGATATGTGCACTCCTTTGACATTTCTAGGAGCCAGGAGACTGGTGTACAGAGCTAGCTTTTAGTATATTTAATGAGTTGATTGAATTATATTATTATTCTTATTAGTTTGATTGTGTACAAATATCTCCTTTGTTTGTTATTATGTTTATTTAAGCCCCCTTTCTGATATATTATTCCCATACAAATTGTGCCTGTGCTGGGCTCTGTGCAGACAAGCAAGGAGCAGCTGGGCCCCGGTTAGGAACTGATGCATTAGTGGCACAGTCTATAGTATTGATGAGAATGAAAAGGATTCTGGGGTGCTGGCTGATAGATCTTTTCTGGAGTCTGATCCATTTTCTCAGCTGTGGCCACTTGATGCACTCCTTCACTGTTACATCCTGGGACGGGGAAAGTATCTCACCACCACGACTTCTGCAGCCATCCAATGAAACTTTATGAGGCTCAGTGTCTTCAACGCAGGAACAGAAGAATTGTATTAAATCACAGGAGTCTCTTTACAACCTCTTGCACTTTGCAGGAGATACCTGCAAACCTCAGTGCAGCTGGCCCCGTGGTAAACAAACAGTGAAAACTCTGATGGTTACCGTTAACCTTGGATTTTGCATCTGATTCCTGGTTGTGGTAGGAATGCAGTACTGATATAAAGGTTGAATATATTGGACAGGAGCTAACATCATGAGCAGAGAGGCTGTTTTGATCACCCTTCTCCAGATCAAGTCTTCTTACCCAAGCTAATGCCTTTTGGAGGCTACAGATTCAGTGCTGGGGTTGTAATTCATGGGATGGGAAAAGTCCACAAAATGAAATTGTAAAAACTTCACTTTTATAGATGCAATGAAGAATGTCCAATACTTTACTGCAATATCCACACTACCTGGAAAGCTGAAATTGCCTGGGAATGAAGGTTATTGTCTCTTGTAATATACCTTCATATATTACACTGTGTAATAAATCGGGCAGTATTTCTTTTGCCTTGCAAACTGGACATCCCTGGAGTTCCAGGTGACATTTCAAGTTTTATATGACCATTCAGTTCCTTTTAAGTATTAGAACACTTTTGTGTGTGTGATATATGCACAGAAATTCGTTTTAAAAGCATATGAATAAAAAAACTGGAGTTCAGTTATGCAAGTGTAGAGCTGCTTTTCCATGTGTTGTTTGCCTTTAAAAACTCTGTGCTGATTTAGCTCTGTGTTTTGGCTACTATTGTTCTTTAACATCTGTATTTCTGTGTTTCTCTTCTGCTTTTCCTTGCCTTCTTTGTTTCATTTAAATAACAGATTCCAATAAAAGCTGGCAAAGTGCTACGATAGGGGAGCAGATATATAACAGCCTTGGGTTGAAGAAATGGACTGGTGATTGAAAATGGTGTTTTTAGAAATGGGACGAAGAGGCATATCAACAAAAATAAGCTTCATTTGGAAACCTGTACTTTTAAAATTGCTTGTGCAAAAATACACCTACAGAGGACCAGCTGAGGTTGAATTGTTCACCTGTGCACATGGTTCATATGATTGCGCACGCAATTGGGGTAATTACATGGGCAAATTTTGCTCCAGTAATTTGAGCAAATTGCCACCTTAATTTATAAATCCACCTGAATGTCCCAGAGAGGCAGCAGGAAAATGAAAAACAGAAAATTGAGTCAGTGCTGGAATGGCAAGGAGTGGGAAATCAAAAACTTTTCTGCAACATAAGAGACAACACTGCTGGGAGTCAGGAAAAAAAGTTGACCACACTTTTAATGATGTAAAGCAGCTCTGGGTCTTGATGGGGTAGAAAACCAAAGAGCTTTTGAAGTCATACAGCCCAGATTTGAACTGGGGGTGGGGTGGGGGAGAAGTTAGATAGGCAAGGAAGAGGGCTTCTGTAATGGTGCACCTTGAGTCTGTACTTACTGCAAAACTTTGAGGTTAGTATTTGAACAGAGCTTAGCTGAATGATATTGTAACCATGACAGGAACCCTTGGAACCCTACAATGATGTTTTGTTGCATGGGAATAGTGATTATCTATACAGTGAGATTCAGTAGAAATTATGCTCTGTTCAGAACTGTTTAGAGCTGAGCAACTTTTCCCTGACCTTTTAGAACTGGAATTTTACAAGTGGTTGAGTCTAACCATCTTATATAAGATGGTTAAATATTCTTTTACATTCTATGGGACTCTTCCATGTCCTCTGTCTGAAATAGCAGTATACAGTGAAGAAGTGGCACTGAACAACGTAGTCTAGATCTTAAACCACTTTTCGGATTGCTTTCATTTGTCTGTAACAAATGATAAGTACTTAAAGTATAATTATTATAATAGTTTGAGACCGATTATTCCACTGCATATGTATTATACACTGAAAATAGGCAAAGTGATTTATTTCTAAATATGTATGCATAACAATCCATAATCAGGTCGGTACCTTCATGCAATGCTAGTTTTGATTATTTTCTCTGCCTTTTTTTTCTTAACGTTCTCCTTCTACTCCTGTAGAGTTACTAGGCAATAACAACATTGTGAATGCAAGGATTCTTTCTATGTGAATCTATTGACATCTCTGGTAGTACATTTTTGTCCCCTATGTTCCCTCATTTTTCACCCCAACATGTTCAGCTTCAGCTTTTGATGGAGAAGGAAGTACCATCTCTCCCAGGGGACAGCTGCTCAGATTGAGCAGTGCCTAAAGCAGAAATTCAATTCCCAGTTCTAGCTCTGGTCCATGGTGTCTTTTACCAGTAGGCAACAAAGATAACACTAATGAAAACATGCTTGTTGAGGAACATTTCCCATATTCATTGTATGTTAGCTAGCAAAATATCATTAGGGGGAAAGAAAAAAAAAAAAAGACAAAGATTAGAAAAGTGGCAATTTTTCTGTCTTCTCAAAAATGGTTATGACATAAGAGGATGTAAAGTGCAGAGTAGCTGAACAATCATAAACTATTTTAATACCATTTAGAAATGATAAGAAGCAGGAAAAGAGGCTTAGGTATTAATGCAGTTTATTGAACTAATCAGTCACTTCTACAGAGCATGATCATGGTTTTAAATCCTTGCTCCAGTGACATGAAGAAATTTGGTGGTCTGTCATCCAGTTCTCTAATAGATGTTTGTCTATATCATAGAAATCTCTAGTGCCATATTTGAGCTAGCAGTGAATTCTATGCTCTGATGGATATAATGCCAGGCAAGGCAGGCCTGGATTATAAGTGTGATGGCAGAGATGTAAAGCAAGGCCTGAAATTGAAGTAGAAAGAGCTAAAGGAGATTAAGTGATGTTCTACTTGAATATTTTTAGGAATTTTTTAATAACATCTTTGGGTTTAGGCTGAGATCTCTGGGAAGTCAATATGGGAAAAGCAGGTCATACTTTGTGGGTTAAACCATTTCCATGGAGTAGCCAAACTTACTACTTGTTGATCTGTCTAGTGTTTCACTATAAACATGAATTAGGGTTGAATGTGAAAAGGCAATGGATGAATAGCTGTTTTCCCTCCTCCACAACATGCATATTACGTGAAGAAAGCTGGCTTTGGAATAGGTGTGTGGGGAACGTGCTGTGTGGTTGCGTGCACATGCTACTTTTCAAGTGGAGAAGAGCACTGAAGAGCTGAGCACTTTAGGTTGCAGTAATTTCTGTCTCTTTCCCTGACATGCAGGTGAGGGCACCCTTGAACTATGCTACTTCTCCGTCTATCTTTAGACAGATTTGAACAGTATGTAATCTCATCGAGCACACAGTCTGCTCAGAATCAGTGTCCATATCAATGGCTTTGCGCTTCCAGACTCATAATGCTAATACAGCTGGGAATGTAAAGAAAAAGGAGAATATTAAGAGAGATCCTCTGTTGCTGTAAGCTGCAGAAATAATCTGAATCAAGTATATCTTTCCATTACATGGTTTCTTACCAAAGCAAAAGCCCAGCTCACTGCTGCTCTTTGCCGGTGTTCATACTTTTCCCTTTTTTGGCTGGTATGTGTCAGTTATGGCTGTGTATGTACTGATGACGGCAATGTATTTGTTATAATTTTTTCTTGTCCTAAAGGGTCACAAAGCACCATAGCAAAGCTGTACCTACTTTAATGTGAGGCTCTGCCTAGTGTACCACCTTTGGACTGGGACAAGGCAGCTCTTTATAACCTCTGAACCTATGCTGGAGGTTGTTGGTTTAAAGCCATTGGGCAGAAGCTGCAGCAACTAGGTTTGCAGCAGATGTTGTGAACTACAGAGTGACTTGAAAATTAAATCACTTAGTTGCAATCAAACTGCTTCTGTTTTGTGTGCGTGTGTTTTTCCCCAAGCATTTTATCCATCCTTAAGAAACACACACGGCAGCTCCGAAACTATAATTTTGCTTGTACAGTCTCAAATGAAATATGTGGTCCCTAAACAACATGTATCCAGCAAGCACTAATTCTCCACAAACTAGCTTGTGGTGTACGTATGATTTTTTTCATTGCTAATTCTTGCTTTAACCTGATGTGAGCCTAAAAAAGGAGTTTGTTTTGGGGTTTGCCAAGAACAGCATTCTATGTGTGTAAGTGCATATATAGTCATGGTAATCGAGGCCATTTGATCCAGATTGTCACTATTGAAAGGATGCTGTTGTGCTTGAAAAATACATATGCGTTTGCATACACAATTACTCAAGTTGGAGCTTAGGCATTTAAACAGCCATTTGTGCTCTCATTTTTGATTATTATGCCCATCCTATGGGAATGGGTTTATGCAGATTAGGCACACAAATATGTGTGTGTTTTGAGGTGTGTGATGCTGAAAACATGTTGCTTTACTTGGACATAAACTTGGACTGATTTTTCTTTTTTTCTTGCCGTGAAATATCTGTTCTAATCTGAAGAATGTGAACTGTGGTGGCTGAACAGCAGTGCTTCAGCAGTATGTTTTCCTTTTCCAAATGGCTAACTCTTGTAATTGTTTCTGTAATGTAAGCTAATATTTCCAGCTAACAGTTATTTAGGGTGCTGTCATGACAAGTTGTAATTCAACCCTGTTGCCTAGTGGTCCAAGTAATGACCAAGGCTTGCCCCTAGCTCAATTATCATTCTTTTGTTTCTTTCCCTTCATACACACAAACAAGTCTGTCTTTATGCCAAACTCTAAAATACACAGGAAAGCAGAAGTGATATTTTTGATTCAGAACTCCATCCTAGCAGCTTCAGGGAGAGAACTGCTTATAGGGTTATGAAGGTCTTTGAAGGGCTTGTTAGTGCTCATGAGGCCCTGCTCCATCACACCTTTGATATCTCTACATGAAGCATCTACTGTGAATACGTAACATTGAGGATGAAGAGGTATGATCTGATCTGTGACTAGAAGACAATTTGGCTGGATGCTAAGTTGCTGCCCCAAAACCTTAAGTATTCTGAAATTTTGAACCTTTGAGTCACCCAACTTATGACCCAGCTTATAGAAATAACACCTGTAAATAATATAATGTTTAATGTATCTTCTGTGATTCTCCTTTAAGAAAGAGTAGGCATCAAGGAAGGAGAGTAGTTATGTGAATGTCACAAAGATATGGAGTTTTGTCAGTAAAATCTTTGCTGAGGAAGAAATTAATTTTTACTTCCCTCACATTAATAATCCTATTAAGGGTTAGCATAATAAAGTTTTATTGACTAATTTCCAAGCTGTAATTTGCCAGTGATTCTTTTGAAAATTTTTTAATGAAATGGAAATATACATAGACTGCATAACAATGACCTAATGAAGTGGCAAATCGTATTTTTAAAATCACTTGTGATCCAAAACGGCATCTTAATTCTTGGAATTTAACACCATTCACACTGAGGGAATCTGTGAATCATTCAAAGTAATATGGAACATTTTCTAATTTGGGAAATGCTAGCAAGGACAAAATTAGTCTATGAAATGGTTCGTATAAGCTTGGGGCAGCTTTGTAAACTGCTGAAGGAACATGAAACAAGATTATAACCTTGACTTTCTAAAGGGTGATTCATGGACACACAGGGTATGACAATTTGTCTGGTTAGATGTGGGATCTCTGCTCCATCTTGGGTGCTTCAAGGACTAAAAAGTTGTTTCTGGGCTCATGGAGAGTCAGAGATGCCCAGGTGGTGCTGGGGCTGCTCTGCACAGACAGCTCTGAGCAGAGCAGGATGGGGTTTGTAAGAAGCTGAGAAAAAAAGGTCTGAAAGCAAGCCCTAGTCTTGTTGAATGAATGTCTTGGAGACTAGAACTGTGGAGAGTCATGCCTTGGCTATTTCACACTGGAGGGGGAAGGTAATTTAGGGGATAATAAGCAGAGAGAGAGGTGCAAGTGCTACAGACAGCTGCTGTTTGTGCTCAGGCAGTCCAAACGATATAATCAATGAAAGTGGCCAGCACAGTCAGGCTACATTCCAAGTCTAATGGCAAAAGAGCCTGGATGGATCATGGTTTGATTATCATCCATGCTAACACTTGAGAGACAGCACAGGGACTGGTAAGTTTGTGTTAGTATAACAGAGAGGCCCAAGCAGTGGCTCCAGTCTCTAGCTTGTGTTTCCAAGTGTCACCTGGGAACTGACGTGCTGAAATTTTGCATTAAGGAGTGATTTCTGATTACTTTAGCTAGCCCATAGCAGGACCTACTGGATAATCTCAAGAGGCTTTCCTGGGAGCCTCAACTCCATTTTGTACCTTTGAAGAGGTTGAAGAGATGTTGTATACTTCCATTAAGCAGCTGAATTCAGGAGCTTATCTGCATTCCTTTAAGCTCCCTAGTTTCACATCAGCACATTAAAGAATCTTTTTCCCAGACTGGGAAGGAGAAGGGACTTTTTTAGGTCTGCCAGTAATTGTCTTATACCTAGTGCTCATAGACTGTCTTTTCTTTCTCCACTTCAAAATGTCACATTGGATTCCTGATGGAATTGGAGATTATCTTCCTCTTTTCTGCTAGACCTGACATTTTTCTGGTTTTCTTCTACACTGAAGACTTAATTTCTTACATGTGAGACAGGGTGAAAATTAAACAAACAAGCTGGCAGATAGACAGAATGGTTCTTCATGTCTGGAAAGCTGCAATGAGCTGTGACTTAAGAATTACAGTGCTTCATATTCAAACATTTCTTTTTGATGCATTGGGGTGGCATAGGAGCTGACAGTGACATATGGAGAAGGCCCTGTTAGCAGGATTGAGGCTGTTATGTGATAAATGACATGGTATGTCAAAGGACTTCTGTTATTCATCATGCTGGCTTCCTCTGAACAGAGTCTCACTCAAAAGAGAAGTAGCTACACAAACAGCTGGGGGATGCTGTAAATAGGGTCAGTGTTATGCTCTAGAGAAAATAAAGCTGGAAACTGCATGTGTGCATGAGAATTAATAACCCTGGACATTTGAGTTTAGAATTTTAAAGTTAAATTTCATTTAAATGTCTGTGGTATCTCAGTTCTACGTTTGTGTCAGGAATGTCAAGAGCACTACCTTCGAAAGAACAGTTTTCAGCATTGAATAGCTAAGCTTTCTCTAAAGAAAGGCTGTTTAGTATCAAGTTCAGGATTGATAGCATGGTTCTGACCACTAATATACACCCAGACTTTCCAACTTCCTCCTTTTCATCTCTGTTGACTACTTTGAGTCTGAAAGGTTGTGGAGTGAAACTCACGATTACACTTACCTATGGGAGAGACATAGATACTGTTGCTTTTACAAATACAGGGGATAGAAAATATTCTGAAGTGAAGGAACAGGGCTTTGACTCTCAAGACTTGATACAACAATGTCCTCTGTAAGACACTTTCTACAACTGTTGATCATTCAAGTTGAGAAGAATCAGGGCAGACTTTCACAGCTCTGTACCTTCCACTGTTGGAAAGTTTGTCAGCTTTCAATCTCAGGTTTCTTCTCTCTCGTCAACTTTAATCCAACAATACCTCCTTATTTCTTTTCATTTCAGAATGATGCATAAACCAGTGGCTGTACAAGAGGGGCAAGGGATGTGTGGCTCAGCAGAGACACGTGTCCTGTTCAGCCTCCTCTAGTTCATCTCTTTTCTGCATCAGCCATAATAGCTGTATTTTTCCCACATGATTAATGGACCCTCGATAGCTATGTAGTCTATAAACCTAGACAAGACAAGTAGTCTGTCTCTTTTGATCCCTGAACTCCTAAAAGCCTGATTCTGACTCCGCTTAAGTGGTGTTTATGTGCCCACATGCACAGTAGTAATTGGTGCAGAATATCAAATGTCACTATTTGACATTTCATTCATAACAGTAGTATTTAAAGTAAAGGCTTTAACTTGATGATTCATCAGGAGCCAGTGTCAAATCATCTGGGATGGTCCCCATTTTAAAAGTTTCAATCAACAAATGGATTACTCTAGAGATAATTTAATCAGAGGCCATCAGTGAACTGGCTTTAAAAAAAAAAATCCTTCAAGTTTATTACCACAGCCTTATTGCACATGAGACTGGAGCTTGTTAGGGAGCACAGTCTCGGTAGAAGAGTTGCTACAACTTCTGTAGCCCCTCTAACAAACCCATTTTTGGGAGGATGGAGTTGTAACTCCCTCAGATGAATCTGTCCTATAGTAAAATACAGGACTTAAGCTTCTGTGGCTGTTGAGCTGACAGCTCCTGTCCAGAACAAAATTTTCTAAACACAAACCAGCCTAAATACATAGATGACTGCCCCCTCCAATTGCTGTGCTCCACTTTATTTGACAGTACAGCTTTTCCTTCACAAACTCTTCATGTGATGAGACACTTATTTCAGCTGTTGACCCCTATCAATGACCCCTCACTGGGAGATCAGGTGTAGAGAACCAGGCTATTATCTGCCTTCCACTCACACATTTCTAATCAAAGCAGCCAATTTTGCTAACGCCTACAGCTGAAGTCACAGTGAGTGAGACCTGGCTGAGTACAGAGAAAAGAAGTGCTTGGAATGGTGGAGACAGGGGTAAGAAATCCTAAGGGTAAGGCTAAAAAAAAAAAAAAAAAAAAGTCAAGCTGGGAGAAAAGATGAACAAGCAAAGCAGGGAGAAATTTCAAATTCTAGTTTCATATTTAATGTAAGAATTCATGAAGATTAGCAGAGTGAGGTAGAGAATCTCCATACCCTCCACATACCTCTCCATGTTTTCTTACTCTGTGCAATGTTGGTAAAATATTTTGCATTATATTGTATTTTCAGCCTGTATGCTTAAGAAAAAATAGGTTAAAAAATAAATAAAATCTAAAGCTGCTCTAACAGGAAGATATCTCTTCATCTGTTATAGAGGTTGATGTTTAGTCCAGTTACATCTGTTGAGCTTTTCTGACCTAGGTTTTGAATTCTTATAAGTCTCAGAGAACACTCAAAGTTATGAGCCTCCATGCGTTCTGGGTTCCAGAAGAAAAGGTGGACAAGGTGGCACTGTCTGCTTGGTCTTTGAAAGTTATCGTCCAGGCTCTTGGCTATCCCTCTTTATGGTCATTACTGCAACCAGATAAAATCTTGTTAAAATTATCCTTGGTGATATGTCAACCGTTAATGTTTCCTGCCTTGGAGCATTAATTTCAGATGATAAGCACAGTGCTTACTTTCCAACGTGATATAGAGGTGTCATTGCTTGTCATGTTTGAATGTTTTAACTGCATTTCAATAATAGGCAAATGATACCAGTATTTTGTAAGCTGGTGGAGCAGGTTGTCAATAGTTTACAGTCACAAATGATTGATTGGCCTCTGAGGCTGGGTACTGATACGCTGCCTTTATCTGCCATGGTCTTTGATTTTCAGTTTTTTTCTGGTTTAAAGGTCCTGTAGTCTATAATTACTTTTTTGGGGCTGATAACATTGTATTGTTAGCCACAATTTGAGAACAGCTGTTGTCTTCAGTTCCTGTATGTTTCACTGTCTGGATTATAATTATAGTCCATAAATTGTGTTAGGATTCTTGGTAGCAGGAAGTAGGCTGAAAATGAGATTCTTTTCGGTATTTGTGTCGCTTTGCAGAAGACAGGGAAGGAAGAGGAATATTGTGAAAGGACAAGTGTGTGCAGTTTTTCTCATCTTTCTTGGTTTTTGATGTGAGCAAGAGTTTGTCTGGCATATTTTTTAGGATTGCAATCAGATGTTCACCTGTTGCTACTTGGATTTATAGCATGAACTTTCAGCCAGAACCACCACACTGCAACAGCTTCTTAGCAATAGGAGAGTGATATGAGCATCTTTTCCAGTGAATGACCTGATTCTTTATTTGTAACTCTGCAGTAGAGCTAATGGAAGATGCTCTAAGCAAAGTCCTGGGTCTCTGGGTATAAACAAAACAACACTTCGTCCCTGAGGACCAAGCTGTTGGTTTTTCTTATGCTTTATGCCTTTTCAGTTATGTGAATAGAAATGTAAATATTTACCTTATCTTGGATTGTTTTTCTTCACTATCCCAGCATACAGTGTGTGTGTGTATGTATATATGTGTGTGTGTGTATATATATATTTTTTTTTCTAGCTGTACCCCAGTAGGGAGTTAAATCCTAATTTCTTTTCGGTTCAGAATCTATTCTACTCTTGCACTTTATTTCTTGGAGAAAGTCTTTTCCCTCCACATGCAGTTCTACTTCTGTCTTTTGTCTGCTGCTCTCCCACTCTTTTGTTTGTTTAATTTTGTTTTGCTTTGTTAATTCATTGAGATTATATAAAATTCCTATTTAATGTGATGTGGACCAAGGAACATGGAAGCTCTGAGGTTCTGTTTTCCATTAGTGGTAGATACCATTCAGAGCTCTCTTTACTGTTGTTTCGTGTTAGTAGTAAGGCTATCTGAAGATGGTTGATTTTTGTCAGATAGGTTCGAAGAACATCATCACAAAATGTTGTAATTTAGCAGGTTAAGTTCCCACACAGCAGATAGGAAAACTTATGAGTTTGTCTAGTTGCCCTCAGATGATTACATAGATTTGCTATGCAAGATCTAGTTTTTTTTTTTTTTTTTTTTTTTTTTTTTGATGTAGTGTTTGGAAAAGATGTCCCCGTAGGGTCAGCTATGTTTAGTGCACCATCATCTGACTTGCAGCATGCCTAGTTTCTCTTTCTGGTCCTTTTCTGTGCCAATATGCCTCAATATTGACCTGTGGTCACAGTTTTGTCCCTATGGAATCAATCCACTCTGTCATCTGAGGGAGCTCTGGCCTACCCTAGTTCTCTTGCATTTGTAAAATGATTCATTTCTGCCTATTCAACACAATTGGCTATATCATGTTCCTTAAGTAGCTTTGCTCCCCACTGGCCTATTCTATTATAATATTTTCCCTATTACTTACGTAGTAATGTTTTATATTAAATAATAGAGAGTTTTAAATGGTCTCATTATTAGCATTCAGAAGTCTTTAGTGTAGCTTAAGCTCTCCTCAGACCTGGTGCAAGCTAAAATCCCATTAAAAAGATTCCTGGGTTTATATCTTCCAAACCATAACTTTCATTTCTATGGCAATTTCCCTTCATCACCAAGAAAAAAACAAGCAGTGTTTGTAGATTCTCAGGCTAATAATTCAATGATTACGATATTAATGATATGTTGTGCAAAACAGGTGGTGGTGTGGGGGGAAGATATAGAAGAGAAGAACAACTATCAATCTTGAAAATGGCAACAGATTTCTTTGTTTCTCCTCCTTGAAACTCATTTGGCTAAGTGAAGTGGGATTGGGTTTGATCGCTTGTTTTAAAAATCATGTTAGTAATAATCCATTTATCTGCGGGATATGTGGAAAGGCCTCTGAATTCCATGACTTACTGTAAACATCTCTGGGGTTTCACTCTCAGCGTCTGCAATTGATGCCACTCATCCCAAATAGGTAAAAATGTACCTCAGCAGGGTAGGAAAAGAACTTGAAGTCATTTAAAAGCCACATTGTGGTTTTTATTTAGATAAAATTAACCAGCATATGCTTTTTTTAGTTGTGCGTTATGAATAAAACATTTGTCTGTGTGGAGCTGATTGTAACATAATGTTCCTGTTGCTTCCAGTAGGGATTTGGGAAGGGATTTGCTTTTATATACTGTCATACCTGGGGGCTAAGAAGATGTATGTCCAGCCGGGAAGATAAGTTGTTCCCATATATTATTTCTGGATTTTTTGGAATATTCAGCAACAGGGTACATTTGAGAGGAAGATGATCATATTTATGTAGCATGATGTATGGCATATCTGTGGTACATCCAGTTATATGAAGGTTATTGTTGGATCAGTCCCCTAAAGATAAGGGTACTCTTTTCTTTTTTGAGCAGTTTTTTCACCAATTGTAAGCATTTCATTGCTGCAAATTTGAAGTGTACTGACAGTATTTATAGTTGATGGAAAGAAGACATCTTTTCCTTCATATCTTACAAAGTAATAGAAATCAAAAGGAAGCTGGAAAAGCACAATGTAGAGTTGACAGGTAACACGCAGAAAGCCTGCTCCAACAGGACAAAGCTTGACATTTGTCACCATCATATTCAACAGGTCACACTGAGCGACAATACTGAGCTCTGAACATGCCATTATGATGGCTATGGGTGGCAAGGAAAAGACTTTTTTGATCTGTTTGAGATTATCTTCTGTCTGGGAACAGAAGGAATAAGAAGCTTTATGACTTGGATCTAAATAATTTGTTCCTCTTACTACTACAAATTACTTCTTTTAATGTACAGCATGATGCACCAAGTGATAACGTATATTTTTGGCAGATTATGAGCCTACGAGTGTCGTGGAAGTGAATATACTGCTGGTTATTCATACAAAATAGTAAAACAATCATTTGGTGAACCTTCTTGGTTCTTCTGTTTTAGGAAATCATAAATCTAGATGGCCTTTTGCAAAGCAATGTTTGAAGCATCTCTACAGCCTTTAGCTTTGAAGGGCAAGTTAGTCAACAGAGGGACCTTGGCTTAAGGTTGGATTCTTCTTTCCTATACTCTACTATAGACTCACAATTGCTCTGCTGAAGTAAATGAAATTACTTTGCAGGCTGACTGTCTAGCTGGAAGCATAACTCACTTGTGATGTGTAAATTCTCCTGTTTTCTTTTTTTATTCCACTGTCCTAAGAAATTGTGAACTTTATCTGCCAACCAATCGGAAACTCTCAGTGAAGCATCTGGCTTAAACATCTGCTATCAGAGGAAACGATTTGCATTGCTGCTTACAAGTAGCAAACATTGTGTATGCTAGGGTTGTGATGACAAGAAAACTCCGTTTCCTTTGGGAACAGCAAAAGGAAGATATGTACTGATGTTGTCTTGCCATCACAACTTTTGCTAGGACCTGATGTGTACACACGCACACTCTACTAGAGAATTAGAGAATATATATTTATTGTGCAGGAAATCCAGATGTTTTTTATCCCCTTCTGATCACCTGACTTAGTCTAACTCCAGAAACTCCTTCTAAAATCTGCTTCATTGGTTGTTGTCTGATTTCCTTTTGACTCTTTAGGTAAATGGCAAAATAACTGACCCTTCCACTCCCATGTGACAAGTGGGAATGATTGTGGCAGAATCATCTACTGGTATTCAGCACTTGGGGGGATGAGGCCTGAATCCTTTCTTACAACATTAGTAGGTTTTTAGCCCGGGTTAAGTATTCATTAAAATGTAACCCACAATGTCATCCATAAATACAAGGCACAGCTTCTCTGAGTGTTGCATAGATGTTTTCTGTGTGGACATTCCGAGTTGAGTTTGAAACAGAGATAAGCGATCAGGTTAATGGAGCAGCAAAGGCATATTTGCAGTTGCAAGCAGAGAGCTAAATAATAATAATAAATCAATAAGTAAATAAAATTCAAGCAGCTCTCTTCTCTGAATGCCATTAAGGGATTGTGTCCATTCAATCAGTGTAGGCACTTTGCATTTGATGAAATCCTGAGTGCATGTAAATAATACTTTGAAAATACACGTAGAGTTGACTCAAATGTCCTTTTGCAATGATGGGAAACATGTTTTGGAATGAACTTCAACTCAGCTCACTGAATCGGGGTACCCAGGGAAGTGTTTCTTTCCTTTTGAGGCTCTCAAGTTACTTTTATGTATAGAAGTAAAAAAATAAAAATTAAAAAAAAAAGTCCATACATCTGTCCTAAGCTTTATTCTTGACACTTCATCTGCTTCAGGAAGATTTACTGACCTGAAAGAAGTATGATTTGACTGAATTGATTCCTATTGTTTCTTTAGCATCCCCCAAACTGGTGCTGCAGCAAAACTCCTCTTGCTTCTTGAGAGAGCTCATGTCAATGATACGCTGGGATCTTTGTTGAGCCTCTGCTGTCTTTAAAAGTTTACTGTCCTGGAGATTTCTGTGAGAAGCATGTATGATTTTTTTTTTTTTTTTTTAAAGCAGAACTTGTGATGGATGCAAACTAATTTACCTTGGAACCTGCTCCAAAGCATTGTCATCGCTTTAAATAACGTCCCTGCTGAGATGGTAGATGTGACTGGAAGTTGGCAAAGGGAAGAGCAAGAAAGAAAAGAACCCTTGAGGCACTCCAGTTAAAACAATGTTGTAGCCTGTCACTGAATTATGCGAGAAACTGTTAGGCAACCTGCTATGGACCATGACAAATTATCCCTGGAGAACCCTGCAAGATGAACACAAGTAGCTATGAAGGAATACTGTGAAAGCCCAAAGCTGTTTCCTGTCTATAAGGCTGAGTGGCGTTATGCATGTATCTTACTGACCCTGTTAGGTGAGCAACATCTAGTGATTATTTGTCCTCTGGAGTAAGGCAATACCATGACTTTTTTTATTAAACAGAGAACTTGGAATAAATGGTGACAGCAAATCAGTCATTAATTATTACTGACTCATCATGTTCTGTTTGTAGGCCAGCAGCAGAGATCTTTAAATTATGTTAATTGCTACTTGTACTCTCAGTCATGCAAAAAGAAAATTTAGACTACATCTGGTGATCACCCCAGCATGGAAAAAGTCACCCATTTCCTTCTGGTACCCATCTAGTTACTTCTTGCAATAGGCTGAAGTGCTGTTGGGGAGGAGTGGGGTTGAACTCTGATGTCTTTCATCTGCCAATTCAGGACAGTGAGCTCTACCCAAAGGGTAGTGCCAGTAGAATAAGCTAGGACAGGCCTGTGGCATCCTATTATCTTCTTGATGCCAGGCCAGACATCCACTCTGTCACTGCTGGGCCCAAGTCATCCCATTCCAGCAACTCCGTGATGTCAATGAGAAACAGACTGCTCATAACGACAGGGCTTGGCATTCTTTCTCCAACTGTTAGAGCAGTAGGCACTACTACCGTGTGTGCGCCAGTAATGTGTGACAACATTAAATCTTGTTCCAAGTGAAATTTTTCTTCAGTGTTTGACTTACAGACAGGTAATTTGACAAACCTATAAATGGCAGGAAGGGAACCTGCACCACCTCACATAGCCTTGTCTTTACCTGCAAAGGGCTTCTTGGTTTAGTAAATGTCTTTAAGTTACTTGAACAACAGCTTATTATCCGAGCAGGCTGATCTTTTAATGGAGCTTTATACTTGGAATGAGCTGAAGAAAATGAGGCATGTTTGCTGAAGATGGTAGACTTTTCTTTGATGTTGTGACAGCTTTCTACATTTCTTTAAAAGGCTTGCTTAATTCTTTGGGTGGTGGAGAAATTGTCTTTACCTAAGAATAAATGAAATCTGAAATTCCTGAGCAGCATTGAGAGCTCAAAAATAAACTCTGCAGAGGAGACGTTCTGTGGTGGTTTGCTTATCCCCATGAGATCCATTTTAAGTCCCAGTGTGTTGTTTAGAGTAGACTATTTCTATGCTGTTTAGGGTATTATTAGCTTTTTTTGTATAACCCCTGAACTTGTTGATCAAGAGTTACCTTCAGCTGATGGGAGGTAACATGACAGATAAGTTGGAGTTTAAATACTATAGATCACTTGAACTCATAATGCGAATACATCTAAACAACAAATGAACTTGACTAGAGGATCAGGTTGAAGGATGGAATATTTTGGAAAGGTTAGCCAGATGCCACACGTGGAGCAGAGCTATCAAATATATGTCAATTCAAATGTATTTTAGGTACTAAACAAGTTCTTCCACCTTTGCCAGTGTTATCTCATGGAATTAGTTTAGATTCACACTAACTGAAGGAGGCCAGTATTTATACCCTCTAGAGGGTACGATCATCATTCATTTTGTTGGGTGTAGCTATAATATTGAGGAAGATGTAAGTTTGTATTTTTGCATCCAAGCTGTCATGCTGTTAATTCATGTCTAGTATCTGTAAACCATCCAATGCAGTGTTTCTTTCAGACAGCAACCAGTACTGGATGCTACCCAAGACATGAAAATCCACCTAAAAGACAAGCATGAGAAAAAGGCATAATCCTGTTCTTTAATCATTGGAAACTGTCTCACAACTGGAATCATAAGGATTTTATATTTCCTATGAGATGCGTCTACTTTGAAATTCATCTCTCCTTTGTCTATTTGGAGATGTAATGCTTAGAAGGTCACCTAATCACCTCTTCCTCTCCAATAGTGTAAAATCATATTCTGTGATTTCTTCCAAGCAAGTCATATTCATCTGACCGAGCTGAAAAGCACTAGAATGAAATCATGCTTAGCAATCATGCTAAACCCTTTCAACACATGCACAATTTGTGTCTTACTAACATTTACGCACAGTTGCAGTTACTGCCTTTCTGCTAGGCAGCAGCTGGGGGCTGACTGCGGGCCAGCTGCAGCCTGCCACAGCCACCACTGGAGTGCCTGCATGTATAAAAATAATAAAACATCCAACCCTACAGTTATTTAATTGCAGCTGCGATTTTGCAGCTGTGGAGTCACACCATGAGAAATGTATTCAATGCTGCAATTCAGTGAGCATGCTTTTCAGGCCAACACATTTGCCTTGTGAACTGAAGAGAAATGAGCTCTATAGACCTAGTTCTTCCTCTTTCTCTTTTTCTTGTTGCTATCCCTTTTTGCTTTCTGTCACTTGTAGTTTGCTGTACTCACGAATAGAGATAAGCATCCTTCATGCCATCAACCTTTGAGGACCACTAAGTAATTGCTTCCCTGTCTGTGAGCAGCTTAAAGAAATTGTCTAAGGAAATGATTATGAATGTTTTGCTCTCTTGAATTGTCATTCTTCCCCTTCTATCAAATGTTTACTGTGTTACTTCAGAGAAGTCATTAAACTGTTTTGTAATTACTTTACTCATCTATTGCTAAAGTGATGGTAGTAATACCTTAAAGAAGCACTTTGGGCTTAATTTAATGATAATATAATTGTTTGAAACATCTAAATGTTTATTTGAAGAAAGATGGTCCTACTGAAGGAAAGAAGTCACATTAGAAGCACCTTTAGCATACTCTGAGGGAGGGTGGGGATGATCCACTTCTTAAAAAAAAAAAAAAAAATCAAAATGCAAAAAAAAAAAAGACTTTAAAAAACGAACTCACTAGAAAGTTTTGGTGATAAAACTTCACAGCTGGCCAGAAAAAAAAAAAAAAAAACACCCCCCCAAAAACAAACAAACAAACAAACAAACAAAAAAAAAAAAAACAGGACAAAAACATTATCAGCTTTCTGGAAAATGCTGTATACTTCTATCTGGTTTTGTTGATATTTTTTTCAGAGGGTGGTTGTAAGCACTGTTATACCATAACAATTAAAGCTATTTAGTATTTTGCAGCACTATATAACATCATTAATCATGTTTGTTTGTTTGTTTTTCTTTTTGAATTAAGCTGGTCAAGAAGGGTAGAAGACTGTTTGTTTGAAGTTTTACCAAGGTTATCTCCCTTAGGCAACATACAGCTTTGTTTATAAATATTCCAAAAAGATAAGCCTCAAAGCCGAGAAAGCACTAATTTACCTGAGTTACAACTGTGATAACTGAACTATTTTGCTTATATGTAGAAGGAAGAGAAGATCTTAAGGTCATTCTTATGCCACTGCTTATTCCACAGTGTTTTTACAATCTCAGCCAAAATAATTTGCAACCTTTATTCCAGTTGATCAGAGTGGCCTACTTGAATTTGCATTGATTTTTGCAGGGGATATTTCTGTGAGCTTACCTATATTGACTAAATGTTATGCAGCTGAGTCTTTAATCTCTCTTGGGTCTGAGAGTGGCAGGATAGCTCAAAGAACAAGGAGCCCTGAAGAAATTCAGAAAGGAAGAACACTGTTGGGTATCATCGGATATATTCTAGAGACTTGTTAGCCTTCCTGCCTTTTGTTATGATTGTAAGTAGTCGTCATGCTTATTTTTGTTTCAAATCCGTCTTCAGGCACAGATTTTATTCTTCTATACTTTCTTTCCGTGTTGCTCCACTGATAGAAACACTATGGAACACACCTCCACTGAGGGAAAAAAAAAAAAGTCTGGAAGTTGTATCTAGGCTTGCTGATTCTCAGCAGTGACAGAATATTGCTTTTGTTTTTTTTCAGAAAGCAGTTTAGAAAACCTCTTGGTTCAAGGTTGGAGCTTAGCATAGTTTCTCCTTAGAGGCAGATGTCATATTACCCAGTGTGTTGCACTTTGCAGTAAATCAGTGCTGTCATTCACCTGTTAGGTCTGAATGTGTATTAACTAAAACATCTTCAACTCTTTTACAGAGGTAGGCAAAGTCGTCTTTCCCCATGAGGAGCTTAAAAAGAGTTTTCTGTCTAGACAGAGAAAAACTGTAGTCCTCTGTCGATTTAAGTAAAGATAGGCAATATGGTCCTATTCTTTGGTTAGTAACTGAGCGTGCTGAGTTAGATCAGCCGCACGATATAAATTGCTTTCAGTGGCACTGCATCAGTTTTTACCCATGGGCCTTCTAAGTAGAAGAGTTATAACTGTAAATTACCTTTCCATATGGCTTACAACAAGTGATCGAGAGGTTATATTAGCACTCTCTTCTTGTCCCCTCTTCTCCACATCTAAATAAGGGATTTTGTCAGCTTGGTACTTTGTCTTCTGCCCTCCCATGGAAATATTTCAGCTTTTGATCAGGAGCTGATATTTATTTTTGACTTGCTGAAACAGGACAGTGCTTCTAATCTGAAAGATTTTAAAACACTTTGCTACTAAGATTGGATGCTGATCATTGATTTTCTTCTTGAGTGTCTTCACATCAATCGATCCCCAAATATTCCTAGTTCATTCCCCTTTAAGAGATTATTCTTCTATTACATTACATTAAAACAAGTTGGAGTGGGGTGAGAGGAAAAGCTAAGCGAAAAGCCCCAAATGTTTGGTAAGCGCTGTATTCTCCATTCTGAAATATTGCTGATACCTTCTGATGTATAAAGCTTCCTGATTCAATTCAAGAACAGCGTTAAAAAATGAATGGTAAGGACCAGTTGCCCTGATCCAATATATTTTAGGAAGCTAGTTAAGAATTTTCTGACTTTGGAAGATGCTGAGTGCT
Organism: Aythya fuligula; assembly: GCF_009819795.1. Lineage (NCBI taxonomy): Eukaryota > Metazoa > Chordata > Aves > Anseriformes > Anatidae > Aythya > Aythya fuligula. Next base: position 14,596,635 of record NC_045569.1, on the reverse strand, counting down.
TGCAACTCTATTGAACTTCAATAAGCAGTGATGAGTAGTTCCATATTTTGAAAAATCAGGTCATTTATTTCAGTATTCAAGTAACTTCACTTTACAAATCTGTTTCAAGAGGGAGTTTTTTGATCGTACTAGCCCCCAATTAAAATTTGCCAATTGCTATGCAAAAACAGCTTAGATTTCTGCTCACACAACTGTATATGAACCACTTACGTTTGTTCCTATCTAGTGCCCTAGTTTTTCTTTGACTTTTGTTTTTTACTAGAAACTTCTAGCCAGACTGTTACCAATAATGTGGTTGGCCTGGTTTCTGTTGCAAGTCTTCTGGCTCCCCTGAGATTCTGATAGTCCCTTTTAGGAATCTTAAATTTCTCTATGCACCCTGAATTTTCAGTGCCAGCTTTACTTAGCACTTGCAAGGACTCTTTAACTTGGCCCAGTCTTGCTAGTGTGTGTGAGTTGTCCTGGAGAATTAGGTTCAATTTTTATTTTTTTCAGGTTTTACTGCCTTAAATGTGTATATTTTAACATTTTTTTCTGAATATTTTGCAGACCTCTACAAGCCAATCAGGCTTCTCTAGTGGATACTTTATTTTAATAAGTGTATATTGAATGCTTCGTTTAACTTTCCTATTGTGAAGTGCCCAGAGACACTGTGCTTGGATGAGCAGTTATATAAGTGCAATTTGTTTTAGGGTTGTTTTATTTTTTTTTGTATCAGAATTAGCATTCAGCTGAGGTTTGAAGTCTCATAGCGCATGTGCATGGGGGAAAATAAATGAATAAAAAACTGAGTGCGTCTACAGACGACCTAGACTACTTGGCATATCTGTGGCTACTTGCCCTACTCATTGACAAATCAGTCCCTCAAATGGCCTCCTAATAATTCTAGAGTGGCTGTTGCCTCATCTTTGAGGATACAGTGAAGGATTATCTTCCTGCTAGCATAGCAGAAGACATAGCATTTGCTTTACTAAGAATTTTAGAATGCCCTCTCCCTCCTTCTTTCTCCTCTATTTATCATAATTGAATAATTATTGCTTGTCATGCTCATCCTGGGGACCAGATGTTGCATTGGTAAACCTTTGTTGTCTGCAGGCTGGATGTGCTCTTATTTGTCAGGTTGCAAGCAGGGACAATTCAAATTCATCACTTGTGTGGCAGTCCTAAGACACAGAGTTTCTCTGGCCTGGACACTGAAGGAATTCAATCTTTTTTCTTCCCTTTATTGAGAGTCCTATGTAACAGGTAGAGTTGAGGAGACCATACACAAAATTGTCAGCAGAAGAAAGGTCCACAGGAGAGTGAATGATGTTTGGAATTATTTTTTTTAGGAACTGCAATGACCTTATAAAATTATTTGTTATGCATCACTTACTAGCTATTGCATGAGGCAATCTCCAGTTATTGGCAGTGATGGTATCTCTAACTCATTGCTAAAGCCTTCTGAAGCCTTAATGGTCTCCCCTGAATACACAGGGGAACCATACAATATGTTATCCAAGAGTTTGCAACACCGGAGAGAAGTATTACGTAGGGTATAACATCTATGAGGAAGATAGCATATGCTGGCAAGGAAGGAGGAAAGGAATATGTACCTAATTAAATGGAAAACACCCATTCAAAAGCAGGTGGAATGTATGACTGGAAAATAAGTCTTTTTTTTTTTTTTTTCTCCTGTTTTGACTTGGAAGCTGTGTTGCAGACAGGTCTGATCCGTAAATATTGCTCATCTGCACAGAAGGGAACGTTTATTGCAAAGAAAGCAAGCTGTTTTATTAGGAACTCCTGACTATTCAGTGGAATTCGCAGGCAGAGCTTGAAATCCTGTGTCAGAAAGGAGAAAAGCCTGGATTCATATGTATTATTGCTGAGTAACCTGTGAAGAAATGTTGATTGCAAAGAGATTACATTTGACATGCAGGTACCCTGTGAGGCTAGGAGAGGTCAAGTCCCATAACACAGTAGCCTGTTATAGTGGGAATATCCAATGAAGTTATACATATCGGTACCAATATAATCATACTGGTTTTACAACATGACTGCAAAAAGAAGGGGGTTTCTCTTTTTTCCTACCTTGTTTTCCCCCTCTAGCATGAGCAGCTAGCAGAATCTGTTGTTACTTTCTTTAACTAGCCTGTGCCTGCCTTGCAGAGGAGAGGAGTTGGCAAGCTGTGTACTTGGTTGTGTACTGTTCTGCAAGCTACCACTCAGCATATTTCCGTTAATGGTGCTTTGTCAGAACTGTAATTTACTAACCGAGGAAGTATAGCGTGTCTTCGTGTATGTCAGCCTGTGGCCAATTCCCCTGTAAATCACATCACAGTCTTGTGTACAGTGAAGTCCCTCTGCAATTTTGAGCTAGGCTGAGCAACTTAGTGACAAAATAAACCTGCCCTGTCCCAGTCTGTGTTTGGAGAAGGAAAACAGCATCTTTCTTGAGCAATGGGAATTAATATTGAAGGACGAATGTATAAGCATAGTGGGTATTACAGTGGGACAACCTTTGCCTAATCTAGAGCAGACATTTTGTTTAAAGAAGAAAATGAATTTATTATTAACCTCTCTTCTGGAAAAAAAAAAACAGAACATATTTGGCAAAACAGTCTTCCAGCCTCCTACAAGGCTTAAAAAAATGTGCTTAAAAAGTCTTATTTTGGAATTCCACAACCTTATTTGTCATGCAGGTGTGACTCGTAGAGGCTTATCCCTGCTGCTTATTTTTATTGAAAAAGACTGCTGAGGTGATGGAGAATGGGGGTGTAATGCATCTCAGCTTGGGAAGGGTGACTTCAGCCTTCTTCACCTCTGTCTCTTCCTTATTCTTGGCCTCTTCTTTTTTTTTTTTTTTTTTTTTTTTTTTTTCCCTTGTGTTCAGCGCCAGCTGGCATGTCAGTGCATTGCTTTGCTGTGAGGTATCAGTTTGCTGAAACAAGTCTGTTTCCCATACAAAGCTTTGCAGGCCCCAGACTGGAAAGGGATTCCAGGTTTCCAAGCAGAGCTGTCTTCTGGGGTAGGCTGACAATACCCTAATCAATTCCTAGTCCCTGAAAGCTGGACATTGGAATCTAGAGAAAGCCTTTTAGATGATGTTGGATATGGTTAGGCCAGGATGATCTAGTGATGGTCCAGGAAGGAAGCGTCTCTTGAAGTACGTTTCTTGTACAGCGTTCATCTCATTACTCTTTTTTTTTTTTTTTTTTTTTTTAAAAAAAAAAAAGCAAGTACAAAGGTTTTTCACCATTTACTAGCAACGATTTTGAATTAGTCCAATTATTATGTAATTTATTAGCAAAATATTTCTGATTCATAGCAACTGCTTTGAGATTTTTTCCTCCCATTTCTAGTTATCTCTTCAGTTCCACAGAAGCAGAGGAAGCTTGGAGGGAGGAGGTGTTTTTTTTTTTTTTTTTTTTTTTTTGGTTGGTTGTTGTTTTTGTTCTGTTTTGTTTTTCTGGGCCTCTAAACACTCCTCTGCTTGTGATTCTCATTGTTAATCTATGATGCCACACTTTGCCCTTCTGTGTTTTTTATTTGTGTTTGAGGTTTAGAACCATCATCTGGAAATTGCAATTCTTAGTGCTCATTTGTATGTGGAGATTGCACTGATTTAACTACCAGATTTTTAAATCAACTCAGTTAATTCAATGCAACCCATATGTGAGCAATTAGCTTAAGTCAGTTAAGAATCCTTCCTGAACTATCTGAACATACAACACATTTAAATTAAGAAAATTAGAATACAAGAACTAGAAACAGGTTAAAGGATGTTACTTAAAAAGTAAAGTTTTAGTTAATTCAGTATGCTTTCATGAAACCTCTGGTTTTACTACGGTTTTTTCACCCATTTGCTACTTTGTATGAGTATCTTCATTGTCAATATTTCTGCCTGCAAAATTAGGATTTGCTGACATAACGTGTAGGAAGATATAAGTGAGGCTGTTTGGGAAAAGGTATTTTTTGTTGGCAGTGGTGGTGTGTTCTTTTGTTTGTTTGTTTGTTTGTTTTTGTTTTCCCTCTAAGAATACTTAAGTTTTTAAAGGAATAATGGATATTCAAAACTGGAGCCAAATCTTCCCACCTAAAAGATATATTTCCATTGGGAAGTGTCACTGTTGTGCCCTTTTGGAATTGTTTCACTGCCCTGTTGTCTGAGTTCCCCCTGCCAAACTACAGCTTCCATGCTACATCATAATTCTGCATCTTACTGAACAGCTGTTGTGGAGTCTTGCTGTTGTGCTATGGGACATGTAGCCCAGCCAAAGAGACCCTATACACAAAGAAGAATGGGTACCTAAGAAACCCTCAAAGGCACTTTCTGCCATGTGCTGTAAGCACCTCTTAAACAGTTTGAAATTTTGAATAGTAAAATTTGGAGTTCTGACTGGAAAGTCGAAATTTTGAGGGGAATTGGGTATTTGCATAAGAAAAGCCAACATTTCCTGCAGAAAATAGATACTTGTTACAAGAAAATTCTTGAGCTGAAAATTAACTTTTCCAACCAAAACCAGTGCCTAATAATTCTATTTTAGGGCTGTCTCATCAGTGACAAGCAAAATATTTGATGGTCCTTAGAACAGGCTCTTGAGATGACCCCATCATATGGAAGACATTAAGAAATTGAGAACCCAGTTTTTACCTGCTCCCTGAATCTTTATTTACTCCTCCATAAAGTAGTACAAAGCATTATTACTTGCATTTTTTTTTCTTGTAAATGACAGTGCAAAGCATGACTAACTGCGGGTGAATAAGTTCTCATATTTGATAGTTACTGTTGTTACAATTAAAAGGAATAGAAATCTGATGAGCATCCATTCATGTAGAACTGGGGAAGTAGTTCAGCTGATCTGTGATAATGCTGTTTACTCACCTTTTCAATAGTTCTTGTGAACTTGTTGTCTTCTTTGATTATGACACGGATAGTATTAGTTGGGGGTGATGATAGTATTAGTTGGGGGTGATGCAGATCTCATTCTGTGTGTCTGACTGGTTTGTGACAAAATATGACAATGAAATGTGTCCACAGAGAGAAAAGGAACTCTTCTACCAGAGCTGAACAAGGATAGAGGCACAATTACATGCACCAAAAGGGAAGAACACAGACTACATAATTTATCTTGGGAAGCAAGGATTGTCCATTGTGACAAAATCAGTCAGATGTAGAAAGTGAAATAGTGAAGGTTCATTACGCTAATTAGCATCAGTGTTCTGCTGTAGGTAGGCAAGAAGAAACTGGCAGTGATGCTTTAGAATAGCATTTGCCCAAGAGGGAGCATTATGCATCGTGGATTCATTAGTCTGTGCTGAAAGGAAAAAGTCCTACAGCAGCCACAGTCCAAAGCAGGAAGGCTCCCTTCAGTGGCACCGTTAAGTTGGTTGGCAGCCCGGTAGTACAAGTGTCATCTAGGAGATGAGTTTGGCATTGTGTGCGTAAGGTGCAATAAAAAAAAAAATAATAAAAAAAAAAAAAAGGCAATAAAAATTTTCCTCTTAAAGGCCTGGAGATAAACTAGTATGACAGTAAGAGGTCACAGTGCAATTGAGAAATTGCCATCGCTTGGTATTTTATGGGACTCGCTTAGGAGAGGTTGACTTTCTGGCCTTGATTTTCATAATCTAGTACATGCCTGCCTTGGTGTGCTAATACTGACTCTGGCCTTTACTTACGATGAAAGCAGTGTGATAGGAAGATGTGGTGCAAATGAGGCTTGAGGGTTCTTGACATTTGGAGGACTGGAGCATAAATATAATTTAGGAGTGAGGTAGACACTTGAAGAAGAAAAAATGTGGAATGGGCATTGTGGATCCTGAACTCCTGGCTGTTTCAGTTCTCTTGGGAAGGCAAACCGCTCTTGGTCCTGATTCTACACAGGCATTTTAGCATTCATAGTGCTTGCAGTCAGAAGGAGAAAGCATATATGATCAGTAGTGAACTGTCAGCTGCAGTAATGTGGATGGGAAGTGTTTCATTCATCGGTGTCTCTGTATATGCCTTGCAGCTATTTACCTGTATTTCACTGTGAACAAATGAAAATACAATAACTTCAAACAGAGAGAACGTCACCTTCTTCACTTCTTGGAGTAACTGGGCAAGGGATTACTTCCCTTCAGGGAAACACTGTAGCTTTCCAAGATGTAAAAGCAAAATGTCCCAGAGGGAACTTAAAGCAGCCCACTTTAATGAAGGGAAAAAATTTTCACCGTGAAACTAATGGTGCAGTCCAGCATACAGTATGAAAAAGACCCTGCCCTCTAATCCCCCATCTTGTATTCCAGCTGTAGAGTGTGGTAGTGCAATTTTGCATACTTATCTGCTATAAAATGAAATAGTTTAAATGAAGAGCTCTACAAAGAGGCCCTCAGCAATTCAAAGTTTCTCTTATGCCATTGAGAAACATAAATTTCAGAAGATGGAAGACCAGTTAGTTGTCATACTGAAGCTTCTGAAAAATATCCAAACATTTTAAAATCCAGCTGGTTTTACATTACATAAGCTATTGTTTCATTGGGTTGCTCTCAATGTAAAGCCTCCAATATTTTCATTGCTGTGGGGACGTTTTGTTTCTAGAATGATCCCTGGCATCACAGGGCAATACTATCGTGCAATGACTGGGTAGTGTTGGATGAGCATCTCTGTGGAATGGACATATGATGAATATAGTCATTTTAGTTTTAGCACATGGACTTAAATGTAGAAAAAAATGCTGTATTTCTGACAGCTTTCTTTAAATAACGAGGGAGGGCTTTGCTGGTACTGCTGCTTCCTAACATCATCGAGTTTTGCTCTTTGAAAAGATTAAAAAAATCAAGCAAAATGCAGAATTCCACCCTCCTACCCATCCCCTGACCCCCTCAGGTTGCTCTGAGCTTTCTGAATGGCAAGACCAAAACACTTTCCTGCAAACATTCCTGCTTCCATCCTAGGCAGTAGCTATTTATAAAGTCCAGCATGCTGTGTCTGTCTGAGGCTGCCACATGCTGCTCAACAGCATCCTGATGTTTACTTGTGCCTACTTACCTTTATAGATATTCTTATCCTGTGCTAGTACTGCTGTATGCTTTTAAGATGCACAGTGAATGGTGATGTTACTCTCTACATATCAAACACAATGCATCCCTTTAGATTTCATAGTTCGCTGTGCCCCAGGTGCTGTTATTATCAGTCCTGACATCATTCATTTGATATGACGGGCCCTGTCTTTCCATTTATCTGTAATGGACAGGAGATTTTGAATCATTTTATCTTCCGAGCACAGCAGCATCTTTTCTTTAAAAAGTGACTTTCCTCTCTCTCTGTCTCCATTTCTTGCTTTCTTCCCTGCCTAATATTGTGTGCTATGTTTATCCGCCAGTCCTTTTACTCTTTATCTCCAGTTCTCTTTTGTTTTTGTGCCCACCCCAACACCCCCTTTCTCTCTCTCTCGTCTCTCTCTCCCCCCACCTCTCTTGTTTTTCTGTCTCTGCAGGGCACTGGACCAGGTTTATTGCATTCAACAAAAAGGCGCTGTTGACTTTATCAGCCTTGGTTTAGGACTACGTAGCATCTCCCCATTCAAACACATGGTTCGTGCAGAATTTAGTGCAGCTGCAAGCTGAGGTGCTCAGGATCTTCTGCTTTGCACTTAAGCCGAGCAGGCTTAAGAGTAAGACAATAAAGAAGACACATCTGTAGTAAAACTTGATGTCAGACTTTGAGGTACAAGATTAAAAGCAAGGTCTTACAAGTGCAAGCATTTAAAATACAATTCTGTTTTAAACTGAACAAGTCTGTACTTTAGCTACTTAACCTCTTTCTCATTAACTCCCCGCGAGGTGGCCCTGCCTTCAGAGCAAGAGTCTAATGCTTCTCTTAGAAGTGCAGTTACCTCCCTGTGGGTTATGAATGGGAATCACACCCTGGTCTTTTCTGATTGTGTTATATCAACTTCAGGTGTTAAGGATCTGTTTCTTGTAGACTAGTTCTAGTTGTCCCATATGCAGTTCTAGGTGACTGCCTGCATTTATACATCTTTAGAGATGAGGGTTGTATATAGAGAGGACTATTATTGATGGCATATAATGATATTTGAAACTAGCAGTCATCAACAAATTCACCTAAGGTTGAATTTGCTCTGCTCACCACCAGTCATTAGGGTTACACATGTTCCATCACGTTTCTCCAGGGACTGGCTGGCTTGAATACTTTTTCAGTTCATCTAACTGGACTCTGTGGCACTATTGCAGCACGTCTGAAAGACGGACTGCCCGAGTGTTTCTTTCCTCAGGCAAGGGTGAGCGGTGAATGCCTTGCTGTGTAGCGTTGTGGTGGCAGTGTTTTCTAACCATCTCTATTTTTAGAACAGCTTAGTAAAGCTCAGAGGATCCCTTCTTCCACCAGCTCCATGGCTTCTTCTGAGTCATTCTAGAGACACCTACAGAAATGTTACAGCCCTAGGGTCTCCTTGAAGAAGGTCAGAAGTATTTAGTTTAGCCTGGTGGGAGAGACGTGTGATATTTGCACAGGCCACCTTGTATCATGGAACTGATTCTTTCTCCACTGTCCCTCATGGATCATGTCACTGAAAGATTGTGGGTGAAATGTTTGATGGAATGACTTCAGTTGTCATGCAGAACAAAAGGGGAAGCTGTCTCATAGTTTCCTTTAGCTGTGCCCCATTTGGAGCCAAGCACTATGCCAGAGGCAGCTAACAGCTCTCCAGTAGGCTGACCCACATCAAAGAATTCCCTGGCTGTTTAAAGGTAGAAGAGGAGGCAAAGCTATAACAAAAGTACAATCTAAAGCATCAGGCTTGTGAACAAGAAAAATGTAATTTAATTGTTTCACACATATATGTGTAGCACATCTGGGCTCAAGATGCAAGATAACTAACAATTACAGGCAATCTGTATAGAGGCACAGAGGTGGGGTTTTCTTTACTTATTGGAATTCTTTGTGGCAAATGTTTTCATCATTCCTGTTGAGCTGCTAAGAGTCCCATCTAGGGTGGCAGGTAGTCTCACTAATGCTGTGAAGGAGAAAAGACACATAAAGCATTTAAAGCAAATGTAATAGCTTGGAACCATGTTGTAAGAAATGTCTTTGATTTGAGCAGTGAATTTCATTAAATCCTGCCAAACATACAAAGCCACTCTCAGCTTCCCAGCCCCTTTATTTGCTATCAGCACTTGAGATCAGCTTAATATTTTACCTTCACCCTTGGTTGCAGAGCATAACGGACAAACCCATTATCTGCGAATGTCATCGCTATTAGGAATGGGAGAGAAGAAAGAAAGGAACAAGGATACAGGGCTGGTGGGGATGTGCAAAAGTAAACAGGCTTTAACAGAATGGTCGGGGTGGGGAGTGAGATGGAAAAATCAGTCTCATAATTTAATTAAAGTTGTGCATCTCCTTAGGAGCTACGGATACAAGCTGCCAGGCAGAGTGCTAATATTTAAAGGTCATTTAAATGAGCAAAGATGTTAATCATTGAAGGGACAAAACTGAACTTTGTCTCCCAGGTCTTGCCTATGTGCTGAGATTTTACCTTCCTTCCCTGCTGTAAATAAAAGCTTTCTGATGATTGCTGTAGTGTTGGATTATGCTTACTGAACCCATCCTATGTGATCAGCAGTGTTGGTGAATGGCATGGGTGGGGGATTGGCTTGTCATAGGGTCACCTCTAAGAAAAGTCTCAATGTTTATTAGAGCAATGGAGTTGGTAAATTGCATCACAGGCAGAGTGAAGTTTGCCCGAAGACTGAGACATGTCAGCATGCTCTGTGGAAACTGTGCTCATGTACAACTAACACCTTCCAGTCCATGGGCCACAGCAGAACCAGATGCTGCAGTGGGAAACACTGGTGCCTTGTAACACCATCTACTTGGCTTTAACATACGTTAACGGAGTTTTTTAGGAGTTTTTCTTGCATCCTTTTTGAAGAGCTCTTGGGATTTCTTGTATACTCTAAAGGATTTACTTATTTATTTAATTTTAACAAAGAGGCTTTTAGTTTAGTCTACGAAACAGTGAAATAAAAATTGAGCTTGGTGTTAGCTTGACATTAATCTCTATATTACTGCATCCTTTTGGGAGTAGTTCATTTGTCATGTTCGTACTCCCCTGCATGTTTGGCTTGATACGTTGGAGTCTCCCAGCAAGTACCAAGGCATTTTAGCCAAGGGAGACATGCGGGTGGTTTGAGAAGACATAAACCAGTGTCAATTCCAACAAAAAGGCAAGGGAGAAGTTGTTTTATTTAAGCAATAATAGTGCTGAAGAATTATTTGTGCAGTTCTATAATAACAATAAGACTTTTTTTTTTAGTTGTTAAAATGAAGAGTGAGAATTAAAGTCTAGCCATCATTCAGCTATTGTTTTCAATTAGTTGTGCTCCCTGATACAACTGTTGGGCAGGCAAACATCGCATGCTTACGTCAAGGAAGTGGTTGGTGCTGGGTCTTTTTTTTCACCGGTCACCAATGAAAAGACGATTGTTTCTGAATGTAATTCAGTGATTCTTTTTGGAGTTGTATCGGCTGAAAGGAAAACATCTATGAACACAGGTTCTTGACAGAAATACAGTTGATAAGCTCATCTGAGCAGCTGTGGTCCTGAAGGTCGGGAGAGGTGAGCCTCCAGGTACCTTTGCCTGAAGGACCATTATGCAACAGAAGTGAAGTGGTTGTGTTTTCACTTCGAATTTTTGGCAGAAGCATCGTATCAGTATTCAATGACTTCCCATGTGTTAGCTTTTGCTAATGTTTTCCAAATGGCAGAGTGAGTAATGTGGGAACTATGGATTATGAAGAAAGAGGGGAAGTCAGGTAACACTGAAACTAAAGTTGGAATGGATCTTGTGATGTTGCCAGAAGCCCCAAGATGGCATCAGAGACCTTGTTTTTCTACATTAAAAACATATGAAACATTTTTAGTGACTCTTATTTTTTTCTTTGTCATGCTTTCTTATCCAGTTCTCTCTTGTTTGTACTTTTATTTATTTTTTATTTTTTATTTTTTTAATTCCTACCTTAGGACCCTTTCTCTGTAAGCATTATTTGCAAGGCATTGATAATACCAAAGCTACTACTTGCAACACACCCCAGTTGCACTTCAAGATTCTGCCTAAACACCACCAAATTGCATCCCTAGGAATACATTTGTACTTTGTTACTAGGAGGCTAGAACAGCAAAGCTGGATGCAACTGTGTAGCTAGAAATTTGCCCAATACTGAGGATAATTAGGCTCTGTACTACACACAGTCACTAATGAGGGAGATTAGACAGATTTTGCAAAATTGTACAATGATGTACTGCTCCATACAGTCAAATATCCTGCAGAATTTTCCACTGATCACTGACTCAGGAACAGAATATTTTCAAGCCAACTAAAGAAAACACTTTCTCAGTGCAAATCTAGGATCCTTATTTAGCTTTTTATTCAGCCTTTGCAGTGAATCTAGGTAATTGTTCTACATAATGATGTAGCATGCATCAAGATCTTCGTGATGTGCTTCAGATAGCTACATTTCTCGTGAGCAGAGAAGCTTAAATGAGATATCCAGCTCATCTCATTTAAGTGCATACATATTTCAGACTGGTCGAAGAGATTCAAGCACCTGTCTTCAATTAGAATGAGTAGGAGTTGGATGTACTTATTTGCTATAGAGGTTTTGAGAAGCCTTTGCTCTATGTAAGATGGCTGAATTTTGTTAGATAGCACGGAATTTAAAACATTTCCAAAGATATTTTGTTTGTAAGTAGTCTTGGTTATGTATGTACTTAGGTAAAGGAAAAACTGTGTTTATTTTCAGGACTGCAACTGTGTGAACCTTAGAAGGAAAGGAAGTGATAAAATGTGCTTACTGTAAGCACCTTTGAAAGTATGGGCTGTTGAGTCATTCCAACCCAATGTTCAAAATCTTTATATTTGTGTTTTAATTTACATTCCCTGTCCTTGTGCCATGTCTTGGCAGAACTGGAAACTCTCTGGAACCAACTGTTTTGATGGTTTATGATGTGTTGTTTTTTGATTTCAGCCATCGCTGTTCCTTGAGTGGGGATGATCTGAACAGACAGTGGTTGAAGCCCAGTTCCCAGCTTCATCCAACTATTTACCACACCAAAGGTCTTCTGTACTATCTGCGCAGCATTGGCCGGGCTCCTCTGGTGAGTATTTTCCAATGTCTTTTATAAGTTACTGTGTGTAGATTGATTATTGCAGTTGTGCGAACAGCTTTGTTTTAGAGCTAGAGAGATTTTGAAAGTATCCTGTGCTGTTATGCTTTCATCTTATAGATCTGTTTTGAATGTCTTGGATTTTCTACTGAATCTTCTAACCAACAACTCCAAATTTCAGAGCCCTTGCACACCTGTAATATGAATATGAATTCTTTAAATCTCTTTAATATCCTTAGAGTATTCCGACTGAGCTAAATATTGTTAATAGGTTATTGTTATCTTCCTGACAAGAAGACAAGAAATTCTGCAAAGACTTATTCTGAATGGATTTTGCAAAAGCCCATGCTGGAACAACCTATGCAATCCCCAAAACACGGGAAGCAGCCCTCAAAATGGCTGAACTTCCACATTGCTTTGGTGAGGAGAAGGAGATGACTGGATTTTAGACTACGAGAAATTCATGAGAGGTGATTCTAGTCTCAAAGCTGCAGCTGGGGCTGGTCTGGGATCTGTCCCATCTGCTCAGTCTTGTTGTCCAGCAGAACGAATAGTTCTGAGACCTCAGGATAAAAAGCACAGGGAAGTTCAAACGTTAATGAACAGAAATGGAGGCACAGACTAGCAGGTTGGCTGCTTATAGCTACAGTCATGCAAAAAATGTCCAAAGATACATAATTCTCTCTAGTCTTGACAAGGTGAAAATGCCTGTGAGCTTCTTTAAGTGAGTTTTTGTGGAAATGTGATTTTTATTTGTATTTTTATTTTTTGGCCAAGGCAATAGCCTGGCAGCTCAGCTCTGCACTCTAAGAAATCTCACGGAAGCACAGCTCACAGTTGTGAGCTTTTCACCAACCTTTTTCTTTGGTTTAGAGACATATATGATCAGTTCTGGTTTACTACGCTATTTTCTATTGGGTCTTTTTTAATTCGAAACCCTCACTGTCATAGCCAGATGTGTAAAGTTGAACGTGCACACAGTACAAGTTTTCATCATTGCTGAGTGAAGGGAAACTATTGATCCTATCATCTCTCTCACTCACAAGCTGCATGTCAGACTTGGTAAACTGATTTTTCTCTTCCTTTGAAGAGTACATCAGTTTTAGGCTACACATGCTCAAAAATGCATTTTCCCTGCTCCAGAAGAGAGCCGAGTTTCTTCTTCCCTGGCCCTGCTGCCAAGATCCCATGGAGCCAAGTTCCCAGATAGCCAAAAGATTTTTGTGAAGCTACTTAGTTTAATTTATCCTGGAGATGCGCAAGCAGTTTCTTCAAAGCAAAGAAAAGCTTGAAGGAGGAAAGAATTTCAAAGTTAACAGCCTTTCAAAACCCTTTTAATTGGTAAACCCTTCCATAGCAAACAGCCTGCCTCTGGAATCCCAGTAAACCAAGGGGCTGGAGGCACTGTGGCATTGCAGCTCTCCACTGCGTGGGATCTCTTTCCAACTCAGAGCAGCAAAGTGGGAGTGTTAGAGAGTTGTGTCTTGGAGCAACCAGGTCTGAGGGGGAGAGAGGTGTTGCTTTCTCCTTAAGCATTTGTGGTGAGAAAATGCTAGGGTTTACAAGTTGTGGTTGACAATGTAGCTGCAGTATGCAACAGGGAACGTGCAGCTCATACAGAGAGACCAGGATGCCCTTGGAGGGGACAGAAAGAACCTCCTAGGGACCAGGAGACACAAAGCAGAGTTTGCTGCCATTCAAAAGTATTCTGTCAAGCTTGGAAACAGATCTGCTTGTAAGGATGCTTGTAAGGATATAGTTTTTTTTGGGGGTGGGGAACAAAAAAACTAGACGTGTCTACCTCAAAACTCTGAAACTGAGTCCTCTCACAACACCACTAAGGAAAAATGGAAATTTTGCAGGAAAATCAAAGAGATTTTTAAATGATCTATTTTCCAACAGAGTTTCTTGCTTACCGTTTTCTATTTTGCTTTTCCTTTGTTTTAAAAGCTGCTTGGTTCTGTGAGTCATGAGGAGGGTTGTTTTTGAGTTTGAAAGCAGTCCTTACCTCTATGATGATCAGTGCTGGCAAATAACTTTAAATAGATAAAAATTTGCATGTGTGTCTTGAGTCATATCCCACTGAGCACAAGACTTGGAGTTTGACTGTGTGTTAGTGTCCCAGCTATGCAGAAGGACAGACTGGAGAAAAAGCAGATGGGGAGGTCCCAGGTTTGCTTAGTGTTTGCCCAGACAGGAAAATTTCTGTATTGTGTGTTGAAATTACAAAATAGAGCTTTTTCTTCACTGAATAGTGAGGCGTACACTATGCTGTGGTGTGAAAATGAAGCAGAAGAGTGTATTATAAAGAACAATTTGTTATAAACATTGAGAATAACTGCAGTATTCAGCAAAGTTAATTAAAGCGTAGGATTATAAGACTTGCAAATGGAATGAAAATATTTCCAGTAGCACTGACTTCTCTGCCATGGAATTTAGTGACAATCAGTGGAAGATCCCATGGCCTGAAACAGCAGCAGTGTTACAGAACCTGGCTTTGATAATCCTTTACTAACACAGAAGGTTCATTCCAGACCTGTCATTAAGGACTCATCGGCAGGTTTCTGGAGATGCAGAATTATAGACCTCACACTTACTAGGCAGCCCAGCTATCTGAATAGCTGATCATCCCTGTGTGGTTTCTGATAAGTAAAGTAATCTTTTAGGTAATAAAATATCTGCGTCTTTTGCGTATTAGTAATTCCGTAAATTGGCAGGTAATTGATACCCAGTTGAGCTGGGATCTCTGCCTTGAACCAGAATGAAAGCTATAAAATCTTCTTTTTGATATTCATAGGAATAAATTCTAGGTGGTACCTGTGGTTAACCTAAACTATGACTATATGTCACTGAAAGCAGAGATGGAACACTAGCTGGAAAAATGTCTGTCATTAAGAGATCCAATAAATGCAGCTGTTTGGAAGGGACCATTACAGGGTAATTCCATGTGCTTCAGCCAGCTATTTCTAGTGCATGGGTTGTATAAACCCTGTAAAATATGCACACTGCCTGACAGGGCTGAATGTCTGGGGTCTGTGCAATGTTGTCTTTTTTTTTTTTTTTTTTTCCCCTTTGGGAAGGATGCTGATTGTAGGCTTGCTCTCGTTAGCAGCTCTCAAACTGCTCTCTTTGTCCTCCCTTTTCTGCCTTTGCCAGGTGGCAAGGGTATAAGCAATGCAGGAGCACTTGTTGCTGTGAAGGTCACTGATCTCATGCTTTACATGTGGAATGCTCTGTGCTGCATGGATGGGGATGTGCAGGTCCAGAGTCCTACAAAGAGAACCAGAGCTGAGTGGTGGTGTGCGAAGGAACATTGACAAGTTGGAAAACAAAAGGAGCAGGGTATAAGCAAACAAACTGCCAGAGTGAGGTTTTTGTCAAGATAAGCTGAATTGTCCAACTAATTAGGAGCAGGGAGATGGTTCTTCATGCGTGTATGCCTTAGCATCTTCAGTTTGTCAATGTACAGTTTGTTAGAGGAGCTGAAGGAATTTAAATACTCAATTCCTAGATAATTAAACTCCATGACTGCCTTCAGCTAAACTTAGTTACTGTATAACTGGCAAATAAACGTACTAGGGTAAATCTTGCCTTAACAGTTGGTGGAAGAAGCTCAACCGCTCCATCTGTTTCTCCCCTCCTGTATACGTGTTTATGTAAGAATACATATTTTTCTCCCCCATATTTTTCCCCCATCTCCCTTTATATTTTTTCGTAATTCTTTCCTACCTTCCAACACCTGTTCCTTTGTCTATTGCATATGCCCCAGAAAACAATTTCAATGAGATCTTGAAGCTCCTTTCTAATAAGTGGTGAATATTGGTTTAAAATGAACCAATTTCTTCTCTTTAGAAATTCTTGCCTTTCATTGACAGATTTCTGAATTTTCCTGATAAAGACATGGAGAATATATGTAACAGCAGTGTGTATATTGACTTCATATCTCAGAGGGTACTGAGATTGATTACTCTTTAACACTTGGGTCAATATTTACCTCTTAGGTCATTAAATCGTGATTTTCATTTCTATAGGAGTTGATATCTGCCTATAAAGGTGATCAAAGATTCCACTAAAACTAGAAACGTGCCTTACACCTAGCTTATATGACAGCTGACATAAGAGAGATGGATTAAGTAGATATATTAGATAGTGTGGAATGAGATTATTTGCCATGAAGATAGGTCATGTTCTGTGCTTGGCTTCCAGGAATTCATGCAAAGATCTGACAGCATACTATACGTTTTCACATGAGTGTGCAATTATATTTTCCTGAAAATTAAGTAGCACTGGTTTTGAATTTAAAGAAGCTGAGGTGATGATTAATTGCTGAGGAAAGTGCAGTTTTAGAATCTCTTGAGAATAATGCTAGAGTTTAGAAGTTGAGAAGTCAAAGGAGCCTGAAAAATTGCTTTGTTGTATCCTAAGTTACCATGAACTCTTAGGTTCCTGAGTTGCCATGGATTCTTGCACAGGTGTCATGTTTATTTCTGCTGCAGATGGAAATGCACTGGTCTTGACTCTGGATTCCTAAGATCATGTCAGATCCAATAGATAAAACAAGATACAACTGACTAACAAAGTTTGACACTGATTATAGGCACGGCCCAGAGTCTGAGCTTGTCTGAAGAGACCGGGGAAAAAAAAAAAGTGTTCAAGATTTTGCCTTTTACTTCTTTAGGTATTCTGTGACTACCATGGCCACTCTCAGAAAAAGAACGTGTTTCTCTATGGTTGCAGTATCAAGGAGACCTTGTGGCAAGCAGGCTGCACGGTTGACACAGCAGTCATCACAGAAGATGTTGGCTACAGGGTAAGTCTGCTTGGTTCCTTTATGCAATTACTGACATGTACGTGCGCGTACATTGCTCTCCAAGACAAGGCCAACTCACAAAATTTGGGTGTAGGTGAGAGCTTCCCTTACTCCAGAGGAGTAGATATTCAGAAAACTTCAAATCATTCACAATGTCTCATGCACCAGGTATCAGGACAAATGTTGTCAATAGGTGGGTCCCTATTTATTTTATTTTAGTAAGATGATGTGTCTTTGGCCACAGACTGTTGAAATGCTATAGTTTTGTGTGTTCTGTGAGTTCCAAGTATATGTGTGCTTTTATCACCCCGCCATAATAAGAAAATAAAAAGGTATTCCATAATAGTTACTGACGAAATGTCACTGTGCCTTTGTCCTACTCAGTTGAGTTGCTTCCTCACAAAATGCTCCTGGTCCCAGTGAAAATGCCAGAGAATTCAATGGATGTCAAACAGATCTAACACAGTGAAATTTTCATGGCAAGTGCTGGGCATCATAAATGGGGAAAAAATTCTGGGATTTGAAAGAACGAATATTGAAATCTGTCTTGCTTCTATTTCATCAAACTCTTCTCTGGATTTTCTGCTATCTTTTTTTTTGCGTCTGTCTAGATGATATTTTCCTCTTAAATGACAAATTTCCATGAAAAAAAGATCTGATAAGCTATATTTATAGTCTTAGAAAAGGTTAATTTCGTAAAACATTAACTGTGGCCTTAAACTAATTATAGAGGTATAGCTTGTCTAACTGCAACCTGAAATAGGTTGACAAGTCTAATTATCCTTCCATAAGGTTACCACATCCTGTGTTGGTCTTAAAGCAGTGTACATACCATACGGCCACTTTCCCTGAAGAAAGTACTCCAACATTCATCATAAGGGGTCCCTGTGGCAAACACTCTGTTTCACAAAGAAAGCAGGAAGGGTGCTTACAGTCATGATATCTTTTGCTGTGTTTGAATTCAGGCAGCTTGAAAAGGCTGGGGATGGTTCACTGTTACACAAACAGAATTCAAATGCTGCTTTCAGCATCTGGAGCCTGTCTTGAATCTGCAATGAAGAAACCAGGAGCAAGCCTCCAAGGCTGTCCAAAAAAACTCTGCAGTGGCCTATATAAAGGATTCTGTGGTTAGAATTCTCTCTTTTTTTTTTTTACATGATACGGGAGGTTTCTGTCCTGCCTCCTGTAGATAACTGGGGATCGGCCTGACCTCCACAATGGATTTGCTCCTCAGGAGCAGGAACCAAATACCTCAAGAAAATGGTGATTTTGGAACAGCCTTTGCATCATAGACATAAACCATAGACTGAGCTGTAGCCCTTGGCAATTCACAGGAGTAAGAGTCTTTATTACTTTCTATTATTTTGTGCCCTTAGATGACTTGTGCAGCATTGGCATCACAAAACCCAGTTTCAGGATTTGTCCTTTTGATAGCCATTCCAGGCCCCTTTGAAAACAATTTCTGCAGGGACATCAGCAGAGAAACCTAATTCCATTCTCCTCTAAATGGGAATAGTGGTTTTTGGACATGGTCCTGCATGAGGGGAGCAGCTCTCCTCGCTGTTGTGCATGTTAAATCCAGCTGTGTGAGAGAAAGGGAACAGTCACACTGCTGCATTACTATAAAAGAATCCTTTAAAAGGGTGTGTTTTCACCCTTCCAAAAACACAATTGAAAGATAATTAATGAGAAAAATAAGTAGAGAAGAAAGAACCATTAGTGTGAAATCCCGTGAAAGCTGGTAAAATGAACAGAATATTAAATTCAGATTTGCTAATGCTCCTAAATGAGTCCTGCGTACAGAGACATTACTGTTACCTGCCAGCATTTTTATTTAATTGTATGTAAAAGATTGATTATGCATATAATTTCAATTGTTTTTAAAAGCTAAACTGGATTAAGGATCTGATTATTGTATTTCATAATATATATATTTACAAAAATCTGTGTGTTGTTTCAGATGAATACAGAATGAAAGCTATCTGTACCTTCAGACACAGTTTAACTGGATCTAATGATAGTGCTCAGGATTATAATTGTTTGGGTGATATGACTGCTGTGTTTTGTTAATTCGTGTTCAACCCAAGTCCAGGAAAACCTGGAAGCTCTGCACGAAAGCAGCAAATTATACTTTGAAGCAAATAATACTAGCAGCAAATAATACTATTTTGCAACAAATACTTTGAAGGCAATTCAGAATGCTTAGTCTAGAGCAAGCAGTGCATTTTAAAGATTCCTCTCTTCAGTATGCTCACAGAAAAGGGAGTGCTGCAGTTCTTAGTATCATGCTGGAGATCTTAATGTGAGATTTAAAGCTCATGTTGATCTCAGATTTAAAATATAATTTATTTCTCCCTTTGTTCTAGTTTTCTCCTTTTTTTTTTTTTTTTTTTTATCTAAAAAAATAAGTAGGGTCCATTGACAGCTGTAACCAGGATATACTAAAAATTGACATTTACTTTTTTGTTACAGAGATATGCATGGTTAAGCTGTTTGCAGGGGATATTGCAAAATAGTTTAGACCAAAGATTTATCATTCGTGTCAATCATGCTTTAGGAAAAGACCTGCTGTTAAACCTTACTCTTTCAATGTTGATGAAACCAAGAATTCCAGCACAGTGCTATGAAGTAAAGCTCCACAGAATGGAACTACAATTGCTCATAATCAATCAGTGAACCTGATTGTTATCGGGAAGTGAAATTAGCCGCTTGGCTTTCACCGCCCAAACTGAATGAAATTCAAGGGTAAATGCCACTAGCAATGAGCAGAAACTCCTTCTACGTGATTCCATTTGGTTCAGAAGTTTAAGAAAGCTGTCATCAAAGAAATAATGAATGTCCTCATTTTGCTTGCTGTTTTCTAGATGGACCAGATGGTCTTTTGGCATATAATCAGGGGAGTATGCAAGCACTAAAATTTACACACATGTACGTGTGTATGTAAAGGTTCAGTACCTACATAAAGCACACCTAGTGTTAACGTATCTAGTATATGTTTTTACAGGTGTCATGAATAAGTATGTGTTGCCTCCGCACTGATGGAAGGTTTTGATACTGCAGTGTGTTAGGAGTGTTTATAGACTGTTTTAGAAAATATGGTTTCTAGAGTAAGAAAATTACTCAGGGCTAAGATATAACTTTTACTGGGTTTTCATGATTACTTTTTATTGTAATTTTCTAAATGAAGTGTATAAAATACACCGTTTGGACCCAGATAAGAATATTTTGGTTTCACAGTGCAAGGTAGTTAAATGCTAAGCCCTATTTTCATGTAATTTTCTGTGACCTTCATTGGGATTACACATCCCCTTTCTCTGCTGTATGCTAGGTTCAAAAAAAACTCCTCCCATAGCTGAATCCCTTGTCAAATTGTGGATGTGTGATGGCAGGAGATACAGTGGGGCTGAAGAGGAAGGAAACATCGTGTACTGAGCTGTGACTGCAGCCCTCTGGGCAGAACAACACGAAGGTGTAGTTAATGTTGAAGCAGCTTGAATATAAAACTTCGTGACTTCAGCAGCCCATAATTAGTGGATGTGAAAAATGGTTAATTTTGAATGAGATATACCAAATGTACTGTATATTTGGCATTTTAGTCTTTGACTTGAAAGAAAAATAAAACATTAGAATATGAGGATTTCACATGGGATGAACTTAATGAATCCAGTTTGGCACTAGTTGGAGCTATCTTAGTTAACAGCTTCTACAGATAGGTCTGATGATAGACACTTCAAAAACCACAGGTCTTTCTGAAGATGTGTGAGCAATATAAACATGTGTTCATCTGTTCAGTTCATTTTCTCATTGCTGCTACTTTCTCATAGACTCTTCCTAAAATCCTGGATAAAGTGGCCCCTGCGTTTGTCATGAACAGCTGCAGCTTCCTGGTAGAGAAGTCCCGGGAGTCAACGGCGCGGGTCGTGGTGTGGCAGGAAATGGGTGTGTTGAGGAGCTACACCATGGAGAGCACGTACTGCGGCTGCAGCCACGGTCTCTACAAAGTGAGTAAATCTTCCAAAAAAAAAAAAAACCTGTGCTACCCTCCTTCGAATGTATGTCTCATGAGCTTGGAAGAGTAAAGAGATAACTATTGCCTTGCTGCTTAGTGTTGCCTGCTTTTTCCAGACCTACTACAGCATGAACGTAGCCTTAATTCTCAGTTTCTCCTTAGGGAAATCTTTCAAGGATCCCTCACTCTTTTAATCTTCCATGTCAGGAAAGTGGAGTCCTTGCTTTGAGGTTTCATTCAAGAGTGAAACGAAAAGAAACTCCAGTCTGGAGCCAAAAACATTGAGCTGAAGGCAGGAATGTTTCTGGGATCATACAGGGCACTTACTCTTCTAAGAGTATTCATGGTGTTATTAAAAAAAAAAAAAAAAAAAGTGTTGGCAGGTCATAGGGACATCTTTAAGCTAGATCTAAGGAAATTAAACACTCATAGAATGGTTTGGGTTAGAAGGGACCTTAAAATCATCTAATTCCAACCCCTGCTATGGGCAGGGACACCTTCCACTAGACCAGGTTGCTCTGGTCTATTCATTATTATACTTGTCTTCCACTAGTATTATCATCAACATGAGTACTAGTGGTTGTATGCTGTATGGTACAGGCTGGCTACCTGAGCATTCACTCAGCTAAATGTAAGAACCTGTGCTGAGAATCCTGCGTTTGGAGCTGCCTATTACTGACAGCCAAAGATAGCTTAATCTATGGCTAGTTTAACAGCTGCTCATAAGTTCAAGGCATGCCTTTAACTATGATCTAAATGGACCCAAATTCTGTATAAAATGAGGTTCTAGACTTTGTGGGAAGGACCATACTTGCACTGAATACTTCAGAGACAGAAGTCTATGAGATCTCCTGGCACTTCTTTTGTGCACGGGATGAACTCTGTTAATGCATGTAGCTGTTCATAATTTTCCATTCACTCCAGTGGTGAATTCTTTCTCTGTTCCTTTCTCTAACCTGTTGTTTTCATTGAATGGCTTCCATATTCCACCTTATTTCTCCCACTAGGGAGCAATCCTTATCTATACAGCATTAATAAGCGGTTAAGGATTCTAAAAGACCCTTAAGGAAAGAGCCATTATTACAAATAACAATTAATTAATAAGACATTCAAATGATTATCTTTGCAAGCTCTATACTAATCCTTTTATTTCTCTGTAAAGTGTAGCCAGGAAGTACTCAGCAGCTGTTTTAACAATGTTCTCCTATACACACATCAATTCCAAGACAGAAAAGGCAGAAGAAACTGCAGACAGTTTAAAGAAAGTGAATATAATTGCCTTGAGCATTACATTTAACACTCCCTACTCCTGAGAAGTTCTAATGGGTTTTTAATAGGCACCACAGGTCAAGACAGTGGTTTTGAATCTTCTTTAGACAGTGAGGAAAAATTCTACATTGACTGAAGTCAGTGGCAGAAATTCTAGAGATCTCCATGGAGGACGATTTCACTCATTTCCTAAACAGCCACAGTAACACCCAAAAGCAGTGACATATCAGGTTGTATCAATATCTAATGATTTGCTCTCTTCCTCCTTTAACATCTGTGAGGTCTTTAACCCAAATTTGCTTAAATTGTGTGATCAGGTTCTTGAAATAGTAGGAAGAGATTAAATGCCTCATTCAGAGGATGAATATAAAGTGTGCCATTTACAGGTCCCTATTATATGGTGGAGGCACCAAAAAATAAGCAGAAAGACCTGGTGAAGATGAATCTCTTTTTTTTTTCCTCTCTCTCTCTCTCTTTTTTTTTTTTTTTTTTTTTTTTTTTTTTTTAATAAATCCTCTAAAATATGTAAATGATTTTCTGCTTTATTTCTTGTTCTATTTTTCATCACTGATCAGGATCACAGACAGGCACTGAGGACATGAGCAATTTGACATGAGTGTTTGTCACTGGTGGCAGAATCCAGTATTCTGATGCTGGCCCGTAAAAGTTTTTTGAAATTTCCATTCCTAACATCCTGAAAATGACTTCTGTATGTTGAAAGGCTGAGCCCCAATATCCAACTAGTATCTATCAGGTTATTTCTCTTTCCTTTTTTTTTTTTTTTTTTCTTTGCTTAGGATTTTCATCCATCTCAAAGATGAAAGAAATGTAAATATGTAAATATATCCATGAGGGAACGTTTCTTCATTTCATCATAAGGATAATAGAACCACTTTTTGCGTTTTCTCTGATTAAGGCATTTCAAAGTATTTCCACTCATTTTTCCAAACTACTTTAATACCTGACTTGGTAGCACTGAAACAAAATATTTCTTACATTGACTTTTATGCTGGAAATGCATAAAAATGCATAAGCTATCTCTTTCAAATAATATTAATAGGCTATTTCATCTTCCTTTTAGCAGTCTTTAGCATTAGTTCTTGCTTGTTTCTTCTTACAAGTGGATTCTTTAGCGTACAGACTCGATATGCTGACCTGAAGATTTGGTTGCATAATACCATTTAATATTCAGCTTCCATCTGTCAAGCCAAAAGTAGTTCATTAGAATCTGGAACCCCTGAAATATTCTTGTAAATTGGAAGTGAATCACACAAGATTTTTTTTTTTTTTTTTTTTTTTAAGACTTCAAACTGAATACTTCACTCTTGGACCCAAGTGTTGATATGTGTGAAAACAATAGAACTGAGATTAATGCTCAGGTTGCAGATGTCAGCATCATAGATTTAGAGCTTTCTGGTACCTGGATTAGTTGATTTACTGTTTTTACTCCTTTTTTTTCTCTTTTACATTGCCCCTTGTCCTATCATTGGATGTCACCAAAAAGAGCCTGGCTTTGTCCTCCTGACACTCACATTTTACGTATTTATAAATATTAAAAAACACTCCAAGGCCTTGAAGTCTTTCTTCATTCTCCTCAGACTTTGGGATGCAGCTCCCTTCCCTTCCCTTCCCTTCCCTTCCCTTCCCTTCCCTTCCCTTCCCTTCCCTTCCCTTCCCTTCCCTTCCCTTCCCTTCCCTTCCCTTCCCTTCCCTTCCCTTCCCTTCCCTTCCCTTCCCTTCCCTTCCCTTCCCTTCCCTTCCCTTCCCTTCCCTTCCCTTCCCATCCCATCCCATCCCATCCCATCCCATTGTTATTTTTTTTTCTTTCCTTTTCTCTTTTTTTCTTTCCTTTTCTCTTTTTTTTTCTTTCCTTTTCTCTCTTTTTTTCTTTCCTTTTCTCTCTTTTTTTCTTTCCTTTTCTCTCTTTTTTTTTTCTTTCCTTTTCTCTCTTTTTTTTTTCTTTCCCTTTCTCTCTTTTTTTTCTTTCCTTTTCTCTCTTTTTTTCTTTCCTTTTCTCTCTTTTTTTCTTTCCTTTTCTCTCTTTTATTTTTCTTTCCTTTTCTCTTTTATTTTTTTTTTTTATTTTTCTTTCCTGTTCTCTTTTTTTTTTTTAAATTTTTCTTTCCTTTTCTCTTTTATCTTTTTCTTTTCCTTTCTTTCATTTCTTTCTTTCTTTTGGAGGTAGTCTTGAGTTGTGGTGTCAACTGCCTCTCCCTGCATGACCTCAAAGGCAGAGCCTTTCACCACATCTTCACCACATCTCTGCCTACTTCTCCTTCAGGGTACAGGCCCTCAGAGGCCCCACATTAGGGCACGATTAGTGCCCTATGACGGAGGGGCACAATTAGTGCCCTATGACGGAGGAGCACCTGGGGAAGCAATGTAGGTAGGGAGGGACGTCCTGTGGCACCAAACCAGGACTCGCTTCCAACCCTCCTCATCTTCTGGCTCCGACAGCCACAGGGCAGGGGCTCCACCACCCTCTGGGCGCCATCCTTTTCCCTGGCACCCCAGGGAGTTGCTCCAGGCGGCCACCTCCTGCTCACGGGCCCTGCTGCTCCTCAGCGAGCGGCCCTGCCCCGAGCCCAGGCCGTCTCCCCGCTGCCCTCCGCCGGCAGCGGCAGGCTGAGGCACTGCGGGCAGCCAGGGGGCTGAGCAGCCACGGCTCCGGGCAGCCCCTGCGCCTGGGTCGCCACGGTCTCTGCCCGGTGGACGCCATGGGCGGTGTGCTGCCTCACAGCCTGCCAAGAGCTTGTGCAGAGCCCCGCGCCCTGCCACAGCAGTGTGTTTGTGCTGTGCCAACCCCTCCCTGCTCCTGGTTGGCAGCCACATGAGGTGTCGCCGCCCTCCCGGAGGCTGTTCCTAGGCAGAGAGCCGGGCAAAGTCATGGCACTGGCTACGCCCAGCCCCTGGCAGCCTCTGAGGAGAGCTGAGGGGGGCGAGGCCCCGGCCTGTTGCTACCCCGGCCACCCCTGTGGAGGCAAGGGCGCGAATTCCCCCTCCCAACTCGTGTTGCTGGGCTGGGTCTGAGGGGAACACTGTTGCACAGAGACATCTGACAGGAATTTGCAAAGAATTTAGGAGAAACAAGAAAGCCATATAAAGGCTGCAAAGGGTTTAAATAGTAATTGCACGAGGCTAGCACAGGTGCCCTCTCTCACCACAGAGCAATGTCGGAGGGCTGAGGTAAACCAGAACCTAGGCTGTCTGGTGGAGAGTCCAGAAAAGACATTGCTAGAGTTTGTCCGAGGCACTGTGTGTGGCCTGTCTTTGACTGAAATGCGACTTTAATTTTTAAAGCAGTTCAATGCGTGAAAGATAAGACAGGAATTTATTACTAACAGTATGTAAATGAGAAACAATAGTGAACCCAGACTTGTTTAAAAGTCATTTGATTTCAGATGGGGCAGGGGGAGGCAGGAATGGAGGGCAGAAATGAGAGGTTAAAAAATAAAATTAAAAAATCTGTTGACTCTTCCTGTCTGTGATCAATGGAAATGCAATAAGCCAACTACCCTTAAGGAAGAGAAACATAAAACTAAAGAAACTATTGATCTTATCTGAGGTTTTATTCAACTTAAGGAAGAAGAAAAGAAGGGCAAAAAAAATCCAAACTCTGTTTCATTTTGTCTGGATTGTCCAATTGAGTCTTAGAGGAGCAGTGCCTCCATTTGAAAGTTGCTTAAAACAAAGCAGCCCATTTCCATGGGGATTTCTCCTTCCTGCTTCTACCAGTTTACAACCCTGCAGTTAAAACAAAACAAATCAGAAGAAGAAACTGCCTATCATTTCTCTCCCAGCGTGAAGGCAGTCTGCATTATTCCCCTGTTGGAACTGCTACCCCTCCAGCCTACCCCTCTAGATTTTTATTGCTGCCTCCCTTTTGCAGGATGTTGAGCCATCTTTTCATCTTTGGTTTGTGAAAGACCAAATGCAAGGCCGTACTGTAAGAAGTTCTACTGAATACACTCAGGACTCAACATGGGCCCAAACAAATTAAGTCTCCAGCGACACACGTTGATATTTTCCCAAGCTTCATGTGCAATTTATTTATAATCTTGCATATCACTTTTGCTATTCTTCTTGGTTTCTTGTTACCTGGCCTAATAATTAAGGCCCCTCCATAGCATGCTGCACTGTGCTGTTCAGTTCATTAACTGTATCTGTCACTCTACAAGTTAATATATATTGTGCCATGTATACAGTTGAGTTCCAAAGCATATGTCTTAATAATACAGCAAATCTCAAAAATTGAGCTACGTGCTCTCTGAGTACATGCTACATTGGAAAAATGTTTTACTTGTCATGTCGTGACTAGTGGAGGACATGAAGTACTAATGGGAATAGACTCCAGCTTCGTGCTTCAAAAGGATTATACACAACAAGGAGTAACAAATGAGTTTTAAAATTATTGCAGATATCTAGACAGTGCCCTTTGAAGGAGATTTTACTGGTGATATGGATCCCTCTTTGAAGAAAGCCTTTGGGGAGAGGTGAGAAGAAAAAAATATATCTCCAATCTAATGGTTCTCAGTTAGAGAAATTGAATACCCCCAAATTTATCACCGGACTTGATGAGAAGGAAAAGTCATCCCTTTGCGGAGATGATGGAAGTAGAGAAAGCAGCACCAAGCAGAGTGGCTGCACAGTTCAAAAGAATTTGTTGATAGTTGTTCAAAATGTCTTTATTGAAAGGAAGACTTCAGGAATTTCATGAGTGATTGTTTGCAGAACTTGTATTCACACTGGAAGAGTTTTCTCTGTTGAATCTAATCACTCAGCTCACAGATTGTGTGGCGAAGCTAACCAGGGGTGGGTAAATACTTAACAAATCTTGTGAGAGAATACTAGAATACTTTTGCTAGAATACCTAGCAAAAAGCATGGCCTGTCTAATGGGGGTGTCTATAAAACTCACCCAAAATAAATTGAGAGTAAATGTTCCTGAAGTTCCTGTATACCATCTACCAGGGAGCTAGGATGTGACATTAGGAACATAGCTTGTATTCTACAGCGTCAAAACATAAGTCTTCACTCATCCTCCTAAAGCAACAGATCTTCTTCAGAGGATGCCATCTTGCTGAAGCCTGACTTTAGTCCATCTAGTTAGGTAAATAAATTGCACATTTTTTATGCTATATGGGCATAAACTCAGAATAACCTTATTGATAGATGAGGGCCGATAGTTTATATTTTAAAGATGGAATTACTTAAACACTAAAGGATAAAAGGACTGAGCTGGTGATAAACCAGTAACAGAGCTGGATAAAAAGCCCTGCATCCCAACCTCTTGCACAGTTACTGCAGTGATGAGAGATGAGTCTAATAAATTGGAAGAGCTGACATTATCCATTCCCTGTAACCTGGCTAGCCTGGGCTGAATTATTTCAAACAAGTAATGAATCAGTGAATTACTATGAAACTGTGGCAGAACTAAAGCAATCTACCAAGATGAAAGCCTTTCCTCTTGATACTCCTTCAGAGGTGGACTGCTCTGGTTTGACCCGTTTCTGCCCAAAGTAACCAAATTGTTATTAATGCATCATTTGTCCATTGAATTACAGCACTATTTCTTTATCGTTATCTGTATGCAATGAAAGATTTTCATCTTCCTTATTATGGGAGATTACATACTAAATTTCCATGAGGAATTTTTATGTATGCTTTATTCATAAGCAGTTCATTACAGTTAATAGTGAGAAACTGGGTTTTTTTGAGGGATTTAATGGGTCGCATGACATTGCTTCTGTATACTAGCAAGATGTATATTGTTATTTTACTTATAAGTTTGTGCACCAGACTTCCAAGTAATTTAAATTTGGCCCCTTGCCAGTATCCAGGCACCAACAAAAATGTTTTCAGTGATATTCTTGCCATATAGCATATTTGGTAAGTATTTGCAGAAAGGAAATGTAAAGAAATGGGGTATATACTATGTTTTCTGGGGTACGTTTCTGGAAAATGCTTGCATCGTCTTTGAATTCTGACTGAGACTTTTCCTATTTCTGGTTTCTTTTGTCTTCAAGAACTTATACTTTTTCTAAGTATGGGTAAGACTCAGAAGCATTCAAAAGTTTCTTGCCAAAAAAAATCATCTCTAAAAAGTGTGTTTAGCTGACCCTCTGTGGTCTGGGAATCTCATTCAAAAGCAGATGCTGAGAATACAAAAGGATGATTTTCTTTTTGATAGTTTTGCTTCCAGTTCTGATCCAAAGTGACTCAAATTGGAAGCAGCTGTAATAGTGAGAAAAGTATAGAAAAAATAGTTATAGTAATTTAAGGATTGAAGGTTCAAATTAAGGTTTTTGCTTGTTCTGTTTTCTTTAGTTGTTATCTGGTGCAAAAGTTTGCATCCTGTTTGCTTTATTTTCCTGTTCCTTTTACGTTCACCAGCCTCTTTCAATAATTGATTAATGATTCAATATGCAAGATATTCTAATTGTATCTTTTAGGCATGTGGACCTCACTTACAAATATGTAGAGGTTAATGGCATTTAGGAAATGGAAAAAGTCACGTGGGGGAAGAGGAGAGAAGGAGTTTCTCAGAAAACAAACCAGGAGATAGTGGGCATCTGTCTTCCTTGAAGACTTGTAGGCTCTTATATGATCTGTTGAAGGATTTTTAATGTTTAGGTTGTGCAGTTTTTGTTTTGTTTCCCTCCCTTCCTATTCGTATGAGTTTTATTATTCAACTAGGAAGTTAAGAACTGGTTGACAGAAACCAACTATGAAATCAGGTGCTTAACTGTGCTCGGATCTGCTGGATTCATGGCATGTTAAACAACAGGAGTGTGGAGGAGTGCTGGCTTTGCCTCTTTCAGACTGTTTGGAAACGCACATTGCAAAACCGGAGTATCTTCATAGAGTTTTTTTGCCCATTTTACACCTCAAAGGAAACATGAATTTGTCTGTAGTTTGAAGTATCTGGCTGATCTCATCTTCCTTAATGAGTAATAAGAGGATTGGTTATATGATGTCAATTGTGGCCAAAGCTGCATGAAACAAATATAATCACTGTTCCCCAAAGTTTTGTGTGTTAGTAGTATTTACTGATTTTTGTTGAAGGTACTCAATATTGGAGGACCATTTATGTGTGTTTAAAAGTACAGACATTTTGGAAGAATGAAATCTGGTCATTCACATTCTGTCTTCCATTTTCTCAATCCAGTCCACAGTCAGTTTAGCTTTTCTATTTGGGGGGAGATCAGTAATTGAGTAGGATTGTTTTTCTTGTCATGATTTCTGACGTAAGATCGTTTCTTTTTATTTACTAATTTTTGAACACTAGGTAGGACAAGACCCATTTTCTGGCACTAGTATGAGTTCTCGGCTTTGTGCTGAGAACACTTAGTCTCTCTTTCTGAGTTGCCAAATGAAGCTGTTTTCTGAATGACTCTGGAAAAGTAATGGTCTCTAAATCCTATAGACTCAGTTTGCTGCTTTACAAACAACTCTGAGCGACCAAATAAGTTCTTAACTCTTTCAAGGGGTTAGCAAAGGGAGGGTTGCCTGCCAAATACTGTGCACTGGTCCATCTGTTGAGGTGTCCCATGAATGCTGCCTTGAAACAGATTTTGGAAGAAGTCCTCGCAAGCACCTGCTGCAGTGGATTTCAGCTGCCACTCAGGCCATCTGCTTTCCTGTTGCCAGGTTGAAAGTTTCAAGTTAGGGGACTGAGGGATGTTCCATTGCGTTTGAACTCACATGGTTAATGGAGATGGGAGAATGACACTTAATGGAGAAGAATGGCTCGTAGCCTTCTTTAGCTTCATGTCCCCAAAGCACTCAGGAAGCACTGAATGCTAGCACCAGAATTGTCAGGGGGTATTGGGCAGCAGTGTTTTAATTATTTTCATTTTCATATCCAAGAAACAATGTATTAGAAAATCTAGATATATAAGACCAAAAATAAAAAAGTAACTAATGCTTGTTGGATCATGTGTAAAGATATTAATTTAAGCTATTCTAATTTGATTATTTCTCCAGAGATGCTAGGTCAGTTGTATCCTGGACTTGCCAAGTTCAGTGGTGTTATGTCAAGGTAGATTTGGATACTAGGCTTTGGAGAGAAGTTCCAGAAACCCTAACAGGCTTGGAAGGAAGGAAGGATGCATCACCAGTGTGCTGGGAATAGCCTGTGAATGTGGTCTCTCCCTCTTACACCCCGTCTGGAAGGAAACAAGACTGCCTCTGACAGCTTTGTTATTGATAGCCAAACTGCTAGGAGAGGCACCAGGTTTTATTCTTAGTCATATACTAGTCAGTAAGTTATTCTAACTGTGGACATTTGGTTTAAGAAAAAAAAAAAAAAAGGAAAAGTCTGTACATAAGAGCTGTCACAGTAGTGATTGTTTAAGACAAATCAAACTGAATTTGAGGCATCTCTTGTGGGAATGAGCCACAGGAAAGGCAGATCACAGTTTACTGCCATAGTGCTAGTCTTTTGTGCTTGATATATGATCCTGTCCTGCACTTTTCCACCAAGGTTTGACAGCATAGGTTAGTACTGATCTCTGGCATTCCTAGCTATTCCAGTCCCAAACGTAGCTTTTGACACAGCTTTCTTACCTAGCTGTAATGAGTCTTTCCTGTTGGAAATAGGCAGTGCTATTCATAGTGTCAAATGTGTGGTTTATGATATTGATTGTCCTGAGCAACATAATGATTAAGTTGAAACCACTGTGTCTTGTGGCTTGCAGCCACAAAACCTGTGTTTTCTGGTCCTGTTAGGCTGTATTCAGTCAGATGAGCTAGTTTTGTACAAGAACTCTCCACAGGCTTGACAGAAAAAAAAATGTGTGCTATCTCCTTCCCCAGCATTTGCTGATAGAAACGTGTTACAAAAGGATAAATACATGATCCTGAACTACAAAGGAATGCAAAATCAGCTAGCTTCTCTACCTTTTGGAACCAATTTCAAGGCTGACACAAATGGGATCTCTACACTGTCAGCTCCCAAGTAGCCTAGTCCAATCTGGAATCCTTTGGAAGTAGTAGTATCTTAAATCAGTTCTGTCTCAGCTGTTGATGGATTATTGAGGGTTGGCCATCTGTGAAACTGGAGAATAGGTCCTGTGTCCTACTGTGATTTGTAGTTGTTGGTGGGTTTTGATTTGCTTTGGCCAAATGGATGAGATGGTAACAGATATGACCTGGCAGAGTTGGGAGGGATGTGGTTCTGGAGGGGTTCACTGGACATGGCTAGGTTCAGAATGAAAAATCAGAGCCGTTATGTGCTCCCACCTTTTTCCACTATCACATAACTGGAACAATTGTCTCAGCTCTGCTGCTTGCTTCTTCTGTTTGGGACTCAGCCTTGGAGTGCTTGTTCCAACAAATCCCTACAGTCTCCTGATTTCCTTTTACTTGCAAATGTTGATATCATTTCCTTTTTGGCACCTTGTTTATTTTTTAAACTAAGAGAGGCATCAGACTCTGTGGGGCTGAGAAGTGGAAAAGAGGTGTTACCTTGGTTGTGGCCCATCTTGAATGCTGATGTTCCTTTTTTTTTTTTTTTTTTTTTTTTTTTTATCTTCCCCTCAATGTCTTGTAAACAACTGATGTTTCTTCTTTGTTTATGGGATCTTTCTTCCTCAGCTGCTTTTGAACTTCCCTAGATGTTTGGTTGCAACCCAGTCTTATCATATTTCAAAGCTCCACTCAGGAAAAGAGGTGATGGGTACCAATTTAGAAGGGCTATCAAACTGTTTCTCTACAACAGGAATAAGGAAAAAGACTACGTGTAATCAGAAGTGCAAGTATCCTGTCCTATCCATTTTCCAGAAATTGAGAGAACAGGATTAGATGGAAGAGTCTCAGGTTTTTACACTGCAAATGGGGGCAACCTAGACGCTTCAAGCAAAAAATCCATTTGCAATTAATTGCATTTGTGGTTGCATGGAAAAGAGATTGCACTTTGTGAGGGAACAAGATACGAATCCATGGCTTATCTCTATATTTTCAGCCTGCTGATAAGATATTCTTATTGTGGCACCATCTAAAAATGAGCAGAACCAATGTACTTATGTGAAGACATCAAAAACAGCAAATGCTGTTAACTTGTGACCAAGGGAGTGGGTCCTTCCATGTGCTGTAAGGAGGAGCAGACTCTAGTAATAAAATCAGTACTCTCATACTCAGAAGTTAAACCATCTTTTGTATAGCCAGAAAGCTGAAAATGGCTAGTAAGTTGTAGCTGGACTCAATTACAAATTCTGTTTATTCAAGTTATGTGCATAGCTGAGCAGCTGGATTTCCTTCAGATGTGGATTTGTTAGAGACTTAGCGACTTTCACAGTGCAAATTATTAGAACAAACAAAAGTACAGAAGTGAAGCGAATTAGATTCTTAAAGATTATTTTTAATTTTGTAACATAAATATTAATGGTGACGTGAATCAGACAACTGCAGTCACATACACACATGATTTTTCTGGATGAAATGGTACTTTCATTTGAAGACCACTAAGAAGTTCTGAATGGCATGACCTTGAATGTCAGTGGGATTTCAGTCTGCTAAAGAAAAGAACTCTTGGGAAGGATGAAGAACAGAAAAGCAACGTTTCTAATGAAAACTAACTCCAGTATTTTGATGGTGTCCCTTTAAAAGTCTAAATATCATTGCACATCATCCTTTCAAGTTTTCTGTGGAATTACAGCAGCTAGGTTTTTGATTTCTGATGTGTCTCTTCCTTGTTGATCTGGCCCCATGTGGATTTATTGTACAAATCTATTTGGCAGCTGAAAATTGCCCTTTGATGAAGCTCATAGTCTAATCATGAACTCCTCAGGCATGGAAAATAAGAACTGGGAGGTGGCAAAAGCACGGGCTAAAGGAGCCATGTTTGTTTTTGACTCTGCATGGATTTTAGAAGCATCTAAATTTCAAAGTCTTTTACACACAGGATTTTCTGCAAAGATTGATTTAGCTTCTCTTAGGATCATAACATTTGCCATGCTGGATCAGATCATTGGTCCATATAATCAGGTATCCTGCCTCATACAGAGTTTGGTTCCTCATGGCTCAGAAGAGAACAAAACCAGGCTGTAATGCAACTGATTCAATTACACTAAGACACGGAAAAGAAGAAATAATCCTACCAGCCTGACCTGTCTCCCCTCTGTGTGTTGTAACATGGGGCCTGATTATCATTTCCACAACCTTGAAATAATGAGCGACTTTCTCTGTGAAATTATGGCACTTTTCTATCCTCTTTCATAATCCTTTCCCAGATGGGATTTCCTGCAGCAGTGAATTCCACTAGTCGATGCCTATAATATGTATATGCTATCCAATATTAAATGCAAACTATATATTGAAATCTGCTCTCCCTTCTTGCTCCATTCTGTCCCTTTGCTGGTTCCTGTATCCTTGTAAGATTCACTTCCCACAGCTGCAGTAGTTCCTAGTCTTTCATCTGTCTGCTCTGACCAAGTCTGCTGCTGTCTTCTTTCCTCTATTATCTACTCCCAGGTCCATTGGTCTTGTGAAAAAAAAAAAAAAAAAAAAAAATCAAATCAAATTAGATTCCACTTTTTTACTCCAACCTTGAAATCTGTAGGTACATTCTCCTTTTCTCCTTGTCATCCAGTTCTTGTCTCTTTGGTTGCTTTCTTTATGTTCCCAATCCAGATTTATTTTTTCATGTGTGCTAAACTCTCATACTAAAAATGTTATCTTTCCTCTCTTTTTCCTTTCTACCACAACACTTTTTTCAAATTCCTGAACATACCAAGGACCAACTGTTATTCCCCTGCATTATAAGTACTAAATTACAGCCTCACTGTTAAGAGTACTGCCATTTCTTTTTATTTAAATCACAGTATATGTGCCTTTGCCTGTCCCTCTAAACATCATAAATAATACAGGCATGTCTGCAGAGTGTGCCATCTGGCAGGTTTGTCCTTGGGTAGGATCTGGACTTCCAGCCAGTGAAGGTGAGCATTGCATGAGCCCACTCCTTGAGATTCTGCTTCCAGCACAGCTCCTTGAGCATGGTAGTAGTGTCTGTTGTGCAAAACACAGCTCCAGAGCCTCACTCCCTTTCTGAGACTTCAGACATTGGAAGGAAGTTATAGGGGATCCCAAATCAGAGGCAGAGAGGGCAGTGTGCTGCACTGCACGTGTATGAGACGCACATGGGGGCATATGAAACAGGACTCAGAATTCTGAAGTCTGGACTGAAGACATTACAAATTATTCATTGTCAAATTCAGAGCAAAGGGGGATCTCCTGCTCTTGTCTGCTATGTCTGGACTCAGCCTCACCTATAGCAGGGAAGGCTGCAGTTGTTGGGATAGGCATTAGGCACTGAAAACAGTACCTTAATAACATATTCACGGAGTTTAATGGCCAGGAGGGATCATTAGCTCTTCTGGTTTGACCTCTTAGACAGCGTAAGTCTGGCTTCACCCAGGCAGCTTTGTACAAAGCCCAGTAACTTGTGTTTGTGTAAGTAGATTTTGTGTAGAAAAAAAATCGGACTGGATTTGAGGGCATCATATGATTGGAAATCCATCTGGTCCCATGGTATTTTGTTCCAGGGTCAGTAACCATTAAATATTAGTGCCTTATTCTAATTTGAATTCATCTGTCTGCTGTTTTCAGCTTCGCTCTTGATTTTTCTCGGCTGGTTTAGAGAGATCTTTAATAACTTCCAATTTACTGTCTTAAAGATACTTATACAATACAACCAAGTCACCTTTCAATTTATTTTAATAATTAAAGCAGGCTGAATTCTATAATAGTTTGTCTGTATCAGAACATGCTGGAAAATGGCTCTGATTTAGCTAAAGGTGCAAGTGGAAAGTCCTGTGCTAAACCATATTAAGCCACATGTCAACATTCTGAAGCAGAATTAAGGTGGCCTTAATTAAATTTGGCTTAACTAATTTCCAAAGTAAATTAAGCCAAACTGAATTGCAAATACTTTAATTCTGAATAACAGAGCAGAAATACGTGCCTCTATATGCAATAAACTTGTAGAGTAAGGGTATGCTTATGCTGGATAATCTACAAGACAGAAAAGTCGATATGCCTTGCCAGGATAGTTTTAGTGAGAATTTGGAGTTTTACAGTTTGTCTTTAGGTGAGACTCACAATTGTATACTGCATATGAATGACGAAGAAAAAAAAATTGCTGTGATCTGCAAATGCTGTGATTCTAATTTTTGTCTAAGGAAGAAATTTTTGGTGCATGTGCTGCTGAGATCTACAAGTGAAGATACCTGGTCTGGAAAGAGAAACTTCAGCACACGGTACAACCCAAAAAGTTATTGGTTATTCATAGCCAAGAGAAGAAAGAGAATTTGGGAACATTCAATACTGATGTTTTGTAGTATTTTTGTTTCAGATACTCAGTAAGACAGCTTCAAGAGTATAGAGAATCATGAAGATATCCTTAATGCTTTCTGAAGTGAAAAAAGAAACCACTGATGTGTTTTCAGCCGAGTAATTATCATAAGTGAGCTCCACTTAGGAAAAGAGGACAGGGAAGTAAAGGAAAGTGCAATGGGACAGTGCATTTTCTTTTTAAAACAAAAGAGCAAGATACAAATACAAGTTTGGATATGACACATGGAGACACATTGTGGGGAAACAAGTGGAATGGTATGTCAGCATACTTCACAGTTCTTGGTGACAAGGCAAATCTTGATGATATTTATCAGAAAGCCTTTTAAAGCTGTCAGTGAGAGAAGACAGAAAAGATGGAAAGGTAATCATTGGTTGCATAAATGACATGAAGCAGAAGACAATTTTTTGGAGAAAAAAATGAGTTGCTTTCCAGTGGTCATAGGGGACCCATGAGCTTCAGGGGAAGAGAACTGATCTTCCATGAAGCAAAAAGTAAATAATACTAAAGTAGCAAAAAAGAGAGTTCAAATAGCTTGTTATAAAAAGATTGGACAAATATGAGAAAAACTGCAGAAGAAACACATTTCTCAGATGTCTGCATGCTAGTATGAGCCATCTTAGTGGCTAATGATGAGCAACATCAACCAAAAGATCTTGTTGATGAAGTTCAGTGTAATTGTTTGTGCTGAAACCTGATAGGAAAAGTACATTTTTGGAATTTGAGAATCTCTACCTATAGGTCTGTCTGGTTTGGGAGGGAGGAAAAGGATAGTGAGTATATGTGGCTTGGGTGGGGCAGAATGGCTGTCTGTTATATCTACATTTACTAATGATCCAATTCCTTACTATATATCGCAGCTATGCTGACAAATTCTAGCAAAGGAGCCTGCTTGGCCCCACTGAACACAACTATAAAATGAGGTGAATTACCTTATAAGTAGTTGTATTCATTACACAAAAAGTAAACACGGAGTTAGGGACTTCCATTTGGGTGATATATACCTGAGATTTCATGCAGGCAGCACAAATACTATCACAGATTCTAAAGACTGCAGATGATTATTTTCTAACACAAAGGATGTTGTATGCAGTGTAACTCTATTTTGGACTACATTATAATAGGAAAGGATGAATTAATCTTTGGTGTGGGAGTTTGTGGTTACCTAGACACCAGTGATCATGACCCAATTACATTTAACATGGGCAGAGGACAGCATTCCTATTAACGTGTGTTCATGTAGATTTTTTCTTTAATAAGGGCTGATTTTCCAGAGCTGAGGAAGTATTACAAATAAAATAGACTGCAAGAGAAGCAAAAAGGCAGAAGCATTATGAATAAAAATTGTGTCCTTTTAAAGGGATTTTGTTACATATTCAAAAAAGGACACAATTTTAATCAAGAATTGAGGACATTCAGTTAAAACCCATCCTGGTTTAGTAGCAAAGAGAAGGCAATCATTAGAGTATTGAGGACAATGAATCATAATGCTGATGAAAAATCTACATGATAGATTGATTATAGTGAGACAGATTTCTGTTATTTCAGTCTGATTCTTGTTTGCTAGTGCTAATTGTTTACTAGTATTTCTGAATGTAATGAGTAAGCTACAGTAGATGCTATTTACCTAAACATGGCTGACAAAAATGATCTGAGGAATAACAGCATAGATTATTTTTTTTCAAAAACAACAAAACAGGGAAAAACAGATACCAGCCACTGTAAAATCATAAATAAATATGATAAGCTCATATATATTATATCATATAATAGATATTATGATAATATCATAAGTAAACAACATGGTAGTCAAAGTTAAGGACAATAGGAAAGCATTTGATACAGTAAGTAGTGAATAAGCTATAGAGCACTGTTGTGGAAATTATTACATTTATAACATTGTTAAACAGATGCACTTAATAAAGAAGTACCTTTTCGTTGTTAGAGGTGCTTCTCCTTTCACCTATAACATTGTTGGTCTTTCCAAAGATTATGG
This sequence comes from Aythya fuligula, assembly GCF_009819795.1. NCBI lineage: Eukaryota > Metazoa > Chordata > Aves > Anseriformes > Anatidae > Aythya > Aythya fuligula. The sequence goes on along the minus strand of NC_045569.1, from coordinate 14,559,046 downwards.
TATGTTATAGTCTGGGGGTTCTCAATAACAATAATGCTAAAAACTGATTATCATTCCCCATATCACTTCTAACTCTGGGATTTGTTAGCTCACTGGTCCAGGTGCAGGATGAACACACTTCCTTTTCACACGCTTTATTTTCACGACCCTTTGTGTCTTCCATAGATTGGCATCTCTAAGGCATCTATTCAATTTGTTCTATCTGCTTCTCCTTAAACCAGAAAGAGGCTAATTCTATAACTTGGCAGCAAAAGTACTGGCCTAAAGTGCAACAGCCCCGTTCTAAAACACTGCTCCAACTTGTATTGAATAGTTCATAGGGAAGAGAAGAGATCAACTGGAAAGGCTATCTTGCTTGGGAGGTCTGATCAGAAACGTCACCCAAGAGCTGAGCAGCTTTTTCTGAGGAAAGTCACCTCAAACCTGCTATGTTCCAACAAGGAAGTTTTGTCTCACATAAACAAAAAAATAAATCAACAGCAACAGTTTTCCCAAAACATTCCTAACCAGATCTTTTACTGTTTCTCCCATCTCTTCTTGGCTTCGGGAATAAAGCAGAAAGTTTCCTTTGGGGGTGCTGGAAATAATGAATGAACTTCACAAGAAAATTGAATCAGAGATTCGTACAAAGCAACAATGAAAAAGATTATTTTTAATGAGTTGAGGAAGATATTGCAAATGAGTTTGAAAGAGAAATACAGCTAAGTACAATCAGGAATAAAAGTCTCTGAAACTTTGTCCATTTTGCAGTAGTTTATTCCTGCTGGCGATTACTTTTTTATTTTATAAGGTATAATTATAAATATATATTGATTTATTTTTTTTTCCACATGATCAGAACAGCAGGTTGTATTTCAGTGGAAGGTATTCTTTTTGTAGTCATTCCTGTAAAAGCTAATGGTCAGCAGATTGCAGGTGCAGAGACTTGTTCTCGTTTGGAGGGGAAGCTGGTAGTTTATAAAATGATTTTATGTTGTGAGATAATTGAAAGTTGAGTGAGGAGATTATTAGATTTGAAATGCTAACTCTACATAAAAACAATTGAGGAGGAGTCTAGCACTTCTGAAGGTGCTTCCTCTGCAACTCACTTTTTCCATTATATTCTACCTTCATTCCATTTTTTATTGCTTTTCGTGTATATATTTTTTTTCATTCCCAGGCTTGAAAAGTAATAGGATTGGATCTGGCTGTCATGTGAGCTGGGGAGAACAGGCTACAGAATGATGTTGTGATGGCCCAGAGCGTGCATGCTCCGCCAGTTGGCAGTGATGGGCAAGAAGGGAGACAGGCCTGTAATGCAGCATAAACGCGTCTGAATAACACAGCGCCTTGCTCGCAACCTTCAGCTGACCTGCACCCAGGGGAACAGGCACCTGAAGTCAGCACCATAGCCAGTGCTACTTCTTTCCACCAAAAATGAAAGCAATGACTGTGCTCTGTGACAGCTTTTATGTTCCCCACAGCCTGATGGCATGTATGGATTTTGTGGTAGGCAGCTGGACACCATTTTCATGGTGACCTTTTAAGAGCAGCCCTTTTGTCTTTTCCAGTGAGGGAGAATGAAATAAAAGGGATCTGAAAACAGCTCAGGCTGGCTCCAAAAGAGTGACAGAAAGGTCACTTTTCTGATAAAGCCGGTATGTCTGGTGATTGGAAGGGCTTCTGGGGGTCAAAGGGTTGACATTTTTTCCAAGTCAAGTGCACCTCCATCAACCTCCACGTGCACTGAAATGGCTTGAATTTCTCCTGGTTCATCAGCTCTAGATAAATGTATTGCATAGACTGGATACCTGCAGCAGGCTACCAAAACTGCTTCTCTGGTTTCGTGTATTTGGTCCTCTCTCACAGATACTCACCAAATCCTTTGATTTGTGAACCCTAAAGAATGATTTGTACGGCTAAGTGATATTAAATGTCAGCTTTGAAAATGGGCCTTGTCACGACTAATACAAAATTCACTCCTGTGGTTAATTTAACGAGATAGATCGGCAGACATCATACATTTATTAAACAACCATAATTATATTTATATTAATGCCATTTTCTGCCCAGGAGAGATTCGGGCCTAGCATAGTGAAACGTGTTCATAATGCAGAATTGAGATTTCTGAATATAGACATAGTGAGAAACTCAGGTCTGTGAGAATGAGGCCATGTCATGGGCTGAGACTGAGTAGCTTTGGGATGTTCAGACGCTAGTTGGGCAGAGGAAGCTGTGATGAAGGTACATGATAAGAGCTCATGTCAGACTTCGGGAATACCGACAACTTTTTGGTTATTCCAGATGCTGCAAAGTTGGTTGAAATTCATTGGCAGAGGTATTGACCGCTCTCAGATGTATTTCATTTGTATGCTCATATACTTTAAAAGGTCAACAGAGCAACCTGACAATTTTAAAGACAGCCTGCTGTGTCTGAAGTATATTTAGTTTCATGCTGTCTTCTCTGCAGGGTATGATATCAAGTTGTTTTGGTGTTACACCGAGCATGTTGCACATCTTTATGTGGACAAGATCATTGCTCAGACTTAGGAAACAGATAAGAATTGGATTTTTTCTGAATCTTCCTATGTACAATTATGTTGTTTCAGGGAAATGGCTCATGGTTATTGCCCTGTTTTGTTCTGCCTGGTTGCATCGATGTCCTGGGAATAAAGCGGAAAGTTTCTGGGACAGTGGCAGCTCTGCTCTTGGTTGCAGGAGGCAAGAACAGCCTCTACTGAATTCAGCAGCTTCTGTCTGCTGCTTATGCTGACACAGTGTCCACTTCTCCTCCTCTGCATACTGATGTTCCCTATCCTTAGTTTGCTTGTCTGTCACTATAAACAGGGGACAACAAAGTTGACAGTGTTGGATTGAAGGGCTGTAAGTGGTTATTGATTCCCAGGCTTCTTGCATTCGTAGGGGTGGGGGTCAGGAAGGGTGTGTGTTTGAGTCCAGGCACGAGCATGCAAGTGACTTGGTATGTTACTAACAGTGAGTAATGGGTTGTACATAATTGTGCTTTTCAAGTGGATTTATGTATGCTGTAGCTAGATGCGTGTTTGTATGCACACTGAGGATGTGTTTATATGTTCTATTTGGAAGTTGTGTGCAAGGGTGTGTGTATGTGTACATTCATCTCTTTTTATAGGCAGAACATGAAATGTGTCTAACTGCCATGAGTATTTACTGCTTCAAATATATGAGCGCATGTATTTTGTGCGCATATGTGCACATGGGGTTCCTGGTGGGTCTGTATTGGGCTACATACAGATCAAGTGATTTTGGAAAGGGCAGCATTTTGCTGTTGTGTGACATTATGTCAGAATTGCTAGTGCTGGTGGAAGGGAAAAAAGGAAGAGATGCATAATCCTCAGCTTTTTTGCTAAATCTTTATTGCATAGCGCATATGGGAATCTGGAGTACCTTGTGAAGGGGAAAGGGACCTCATTTCTAAATGAAGACTGAAAAGAAAATGTATATAGCAATGATGAAGGTCAGTTTTCTTTCAATTCTTATATCTGTGTTCACAGGAAAAAATCACACTTCCTTGGTGACCTTTTAATAAATGCAAAGCTAGGTGGGAAATCTGTCTTTCAGTTCCTTTGCATTTGTATCTAATTAGAGTGGAGGTATGGAGTGTGGTGTACAGGATTGCAATGAAGCCTGCTGAAGGACAGCACTGGCATTTGTGACTGTGTGGCTGCTCTCCTATGGGCTACCACATGCAGAGGAGATGAATGCCTTCTGGGGCCCTGTCCCATCTCTTCTAGCTGAGATGGGACCAGAACTGGAGGGCAGCCTCCTCATACTGTGCAGGTCAGTTCAGTGATACCTTCAGTGACACGAGGGGTGCTAAGATGGCAGAAAGCAAGACAAAACAGACCGTGCCTGTCAGTAGTGCTTCTTTAAGCTGCTGTTGCCTACTACATTGTAGAGCAAGGAGCAATGCCTAGTCACTTATAATATTTTCTTGTTACTGTTCATCCAGTGTTTATCAAAAGATTGAAAGGAACACAGCATGTGCTCCTTGACTTTCAACGCTTTTCTCTGGGGTCTGCTACAGCTCTTTCTCAGCGTAGGTGTTTTGGTAATTAAAACAACACAGCTGGATTTTGTGGCAGAGAAGGATAACCAAGATTTGCCACAACAGTGACTTGTTGACTGGTGTAGTATGAATGGTGTCTTCTCTGAGTTCACTGCTAGAAAAGAGGAGGAATCATAGCAATATTTCCTGTGTCTCTTTGGAATAATCTGTTGTGATGCTTTCTGGGAGAGGAAAAAAAAAAACAACAACAGATTTCTGAATCCATGTGAAAAGGTTCTTAGAAGAGGGGCAGCCCAAAGAGAGATCAATTTTATTGTGGAACTGATTTGGCTTATTATCTGCTCGCATATTCCACAAATGAGAAGCACGTGGCACTTCTAGGCTTGCTCAGAATATGTAAGTACAGTTCAGATGGCATTTCAGGTCAGGTTGGCAGTGCTCAAGATCCTGACTGGTTGGAATAAGCAAGGGTAAAATTTTGAAGAGAGATTTATTTCATGTACATTTAATAACAGATATTTCAATTCCCAAGGCACTTCATCAAGTACCCTACTCTTTTCAGTCAGTTCCACTGATTTCACTTGAGAGCATACAGCTATGATAAACTAAATTGAACATGAGATCTTGTTAAGTCCTCATCTGGAATTTAAACCTTAAAAAGCTTCCAAAAAGGCAAAATCAGTAATTGAAGACCTCTTTAAGACAGCCAGAACCCTTCCAAGGCAACCAGAAGTATTTTACACGTATTATTTCTGTGTCAGTGCTACAGAGGCTGGGCACAACTCCCAGCTACATCTCATATTTATATGTTTGACTATAAGAGGAAGAGGGATGCTGGGGGAGTGGAGAGAAACCCTTAACACCTTTCATTCCTTTGTGGCACATTGGCACTTCTGTTTGCAACAGCACAAAGTTATTTGTTATGTAGAGAGAACTCAGCCTGTAGGACTGTGTAGAATTTACATCCCATTTGGAGGGAAAACCAGCTGCAGCGTACATGGAGAGGATAATTCCACGTGCAACTTGTAACCTGCCTCTCACACTTAATATTTGCCTATGAACAAATGATTTGCCCTTGTGAAAGGATGCACCCACAGCTTTTACAGACCCACAGTTTTTACAGACCTGCTAAAAGAGCCTGTGGGGACAGAGTTAAAACTTTGTCTTTCCTGATTGTACATAATCCTTAGCAGATTTTGGATGTAAAAGAGAGACTCCAAAGTTGGACAGAACAAAATGGGAAGAGATTTCCAAACAGAGCTGGCTTTTAGTGTTTTCAGTAGTTGAATAATTGTATTTCAATTCTTTTGCTTAAGACTGACATCCAAATTAGGGACTTTGGAGTGACTTTAGGGGAAACTCACAAGTGATGGAGTTGGGCCTGCTGAGTTTGGGACCTGTTGCATTTTCCAGTTCAATACTAGACCAGTGGAGAGGCATAGGCAGAATTAGTGTCCCTGAGTCACAGAAAACACAGCTCAGGGTAATGGCTATGCATGACGATAGCGTGCATAATCTGTTGCTTGCTGACAAGAAGTGGAAAAGAACAGGGTATATTTTTCTCAAATCATTTGCCAATCATTTTTGATTTTTATTATGAGTCTCAGTAACAGTACTGCCTGGCTTGGCTCCATGTAAAAGGCTCTAATTTTTATGTTTCCATTTAGTCATTTTTATTGTGTTGTTTCCTAGCTCGTTGCTGAATAAATCCATGTTACTCAGAAGCAAATGCCTCAGAAATAGAAAAACAGTTCTGTGCTATCCCGTTGTATTTATTGTGGGTGACTGGTATTACTGGGTGTAATGAATTCACTTATAAAGGCCAAGATCGGTATTCTTCTGTTTTGCTGTTTATAAAACTAATTGCTAGAGATAATTAGCATGGTGTTAATAAACGCCTGAAGACCATGCACGCAGTTTAGAAGAGAAGCAGATATGAATCTCTGTGTGTTCCCACTTAGTTGCCTGCTTGTACTTTCTTGAATCACACATTAGGTGAATGTTCGTATTGATGGGGTTTTTGTTTTGCTTTTTAAATACCCAGTGAATATTTGTGTGCAAACTAGGAACTGTGGAAGACTATAATATAACTATGACAGAATGTGGATACGTGCATGTGGATGTGGGAGCTAGCTCGACACGTTCTCTCAGATCTTCAGGTGTGCAAACGTGTGCTAGTATGTCAGATGAACATTGCATGTTTATGGATGGATCCTGCTGTTATGGTACTACAATCTTAGAAATGTGTCCCTGTACCTCTCCAATCAGGTGTATGTGGAGATCTATGAATGTATCTTATGAGAAGTGCACATTGGGGTTCCCAAATAGGAGATAAGGTGTTGTTAAAAACTGTTCTAGAAACTCCAACACATTCATGCTTAGCAGTCATTTTGTGATTAAGAACCAGGGGATTTTCCTTGTGAAAGGAGAAGTGTATGTGAAATGAGTATATGAGGGCATCTGTGGCATTGACCATACAGCTAATTGTCAGTCTGAAACAGTGAATTTTCTATATGTGCCTTTTTCTCTCACTGACCTGCATAGATGCAACCTCTGGTAATAAAGGTTTTTTTTTTTTTTTTTTTTTTTTTTTCCCCAGAGAAATGGGCATAAGAGCTTGGCAGACACTGACGTTTCTTGAAAGTCATGTCTAACATTTTTTCCACTAGCAGCCAGTTCCTCCTGTTAGTCTCTGAACATAAGACTTGCCAATAAAAGCCCAGAAATAGCTTTTCTCACTTGAACCGATGTTTGCCAACAATAACTAAGGAAAAGGGATCTATTTTTGTAGCTGGATTCTAGTGTGAGGTAGCTCTGTTGGCTTCAGCAAAAATGAACTTGGCACCTAAAGTTAAAAGGTTTATTTGTTCTGGAAAGCTTTTTGGCCAAATTCAAACACAGTGGTCGAGAGGTGATACGTGTTAGTTATCTATGGACAGGAAGGTGTCAGTCAAGTAAGCATAAAACAGCGCAGTGAAGCTGGTCTCAATCTAGCTGGGATTTAGGATGTTGTAACCTCTATATTGAGGAGTGTTGGAGAAGGATAGTGTGTGCATTATCCCCATCAACATCTTGACCTTTCTTGTCTGAGACTTCCCCAACATCAGGACTGAATGCCAAGGGACTGTGGGGCTGAAGTGGAAGGGACAGACAGGTTCAGCTCAGCTAGTGACAGGTTGAGGGCCAGTGTTTCTTGTCCATACTATATCATCTCCACTGTTGCTCAGCTGGGGTTGAGTTGGACTATTTAGGTTGCCTCTTCTGAGACAAAGAATGAAAGTCAGTGATGGCAATGGGAGAAATGGAGATGAAGCAGATGTCTCTGCTGCCAGATAAGGCCTGCTCCCACTAGCCCCAAGATAAGCAGACCAGGCCTCTGAGGACACTGGGCTTCAACTAGGAGCCTGAGTCATTAGGCAAGACTATGGTGATAAAGCAGGTCCAAAGTCAAGGTGGGGACAAAAGTCAGTCAGGATTAGGTCCGGTGTTGTTCACCAGCGTCAGACACAGCCTGGCAGCCACTTGGCAGGTCCATGGTGGCAAGGTGAAGCTGGGAGGTCAGCCTGTGGGTCAGAGCCCAGACTGATGGGCTGTGTGGTCATGTATAAGTGTGGAGGCAACACAGTTGGAGCTGGAGGTGAGCACATTTACAACATAACCCTGAGCTGAAATGAAGCTTCTGGCTCCAAGGGCAGAGTGTGAGCGGAGGCCCCAGGAGGGCCAATTGCAGGCTGCTGGTGCACTGAGGGCCCTGAAAGCCAGATTCAGTTCACCACCAGAGAGCATCATGCCTGGTTGTCTCCATCTCTGTTCCAGATCAGAACTGTGGAACAGCTGTTTAAAATAAACCCTAGAAAATCAATTCCAGACTTTATACTAGACCCTGTCTGCGTTGGGCAAGAGATTTGGGAATTATTCATTCAAGTCTTTGCAAACCTCAGACCCAGCTGGGTGTACTCAATAAGTATGTTAGCTCTTCATCTGAGTTTTATAACTTAAGCTATAAATTCAAGGCTTCTGTTCTTTCTTAACTAGCTAAGATCCTGACAGAAAGTCTAATTCTAACAAACCACTGACAGTCTCTTCTGACTCTTGTTAAGGCCAGGCTTCATGGACAAAAATGTTTTTTCCTTTTGTTTGGGAGACAAAAACAGATTCAGGTTCTCATTTACTGTAGTAAAAGTTATTCAGATAGAAGCAGACACCTTCCAAAGTTGTTTCCATCTGTTGCCATCCTTGAGCATCACCACTTTCCTGAACTCATGTGGCTTTTTAGTCCTACTATTGTCTGAAAGACTGGTTGTATGTTGTCTTTCTGAGTCTGTCCAGATTCCACCCCGTCTGTCCCTGCTGTGGGGGCATAGCAGGAGCTCCCTGGCCACCTTGTGTTCAGCTGTCCAGCTGCAAGGTCTTTTCCAACCATGATGATTCTATGAATCTATGAATCTGTGACCTGCAGGGCTTTGTCAGAGTCAGAGTGGTGCTCAGAGGCTTCTGGTACTCAACTGAAAGTGATCCTGCTCTATGCAGACATTGAGTTAGAGACTTGAGGCTCTCTGGAGTATGGGGATGGATCTACCTGAGGGAAGGATTTTGTCTCAGGTGGAAGGGAATAAGCAGGGCATAACTGAAGATTGAACTGCTGTCCTGCTCCCTACTGCTACCTGTCAGTTTGTTTGAGTGAGTCTGATGTGGTGGTGTTGTTTATTACAGAAAACCAAACCAAAACAACAACAACTAACAGAAGTTTTTCTTAAGATAGTCTTATATTGCGCTTTTTTTTTTTTTAATTTAATCTTTAATTCTTGTTATTCTATGGTTAAAAACAAACAAACAAATAAAAAAAACAAGTGTGGCAAAATTTTGAATTAATATCTTCAAACAATTTTGTTTCTAGCAGTGAGATGTGAAGTGTGAGAGGTAAAGAGAATTGTAGGCTCCCCAGCTCTGCCCATGCCCTTCACTAGGTGCCCTTGACTTGGTCACTCCTCCTCTGATTCAGCATCCCTGATTGCAGCTTGCAGAGCTGCTCTCCTATCCCCCAGGGGGTATCCTGCGATTAATTGAGGGATGTATCTAAATCGCTTTAGCATGCAAGCCGAAAGTCACCAGGGACAAAACTGTTACTAGGGCAAGAATAAAGGTCAGACCCTTGCTGACATGGTTGTCTTGATTAATTACTACACTAATCTCTGTAACTCCTCTTCAGCAAATATAATTTGGCCTCATCCCTTGTTTTCTTCATTTTTCTCTGACTTAGTTCTGAGAGAACTAATGGAAAGACCTATATGGAAAATACGTTTCTCTCTGCATCCCCTCCTCTTGACCAGCTGTATGCCTGGTTCTGTCCTTGGGATCCTGTCCTTCACCCTTGCTGGTGGTGAAGCCCTTCAGCCCTTTCAGAAAAGTCCCCTGCCTAGTTAAATGACCCTTCATTGGATACCAAGAACAGACTTATCCCTCGATTAGTGACTTGAGGAGTGATATGTGATTACTTGAATTACCAGGGACATACTGTGTAGAATTGACTGAAGGCAAGAGTTACATTTGATACTGCTTTCCTATAGCTTTCTTTATATAGAGAGAAGTGCAAGGTCAATGCTAGAAAATATCACAAAGTCTTTGTTCTCTGGGTGAATCCTGCTGAAAGGCTGACTAGCTGACTGTGACTGAGGAAGGGAGGTGCTGGTAGTTTGGATTTGGTGACTGATATGGCCCGGGAGCTCATTGTTTTGGGACAATCACTTTTGAACACAGAGATTGTCCAGGATCTATTAGGGATCACCATCAGAGGCATCAGAGAAAGATGCAGCAGAAGGCAAAGTGAGTGAATGTGTGTGGGGAAGCGCAGTGAACCAAGCCTTCTGTGGATGAACATGAGGGAAGATTCCCTCCAGGTACCTACCCAGTGGGAAATCAAAGAAATGAAGAAAATCTCTCCTTGTCTCCTATTCAGGTCTTTGTTCTGGTGTGTTGTATTTTCCATTCCTTCGTGATTACATCCGTGTCTCAGTCAGGTATTGTTTTCTGCTTGAGTTGGGAACATTCCCTAAAGCTGTTCCGAGTGCACAATACTCTTATTCTCTTTCCCAGGCCAATTTTAGAGTGAATTTTGGCAGATTACACAATTGCAGAATGTTTACTGTCCTGTCTTACATCATCATTTTCCTATATCGTTTATTTTTCCTTTGACAGATTTTTAACACTGTCAGTTTAATATGCATCAGAGATTAAAGTGTATTACCATAATGCAGTGGAAAAAAAAAAAAAAAGGCAAAACAAAGACTTTTTTTAAAACTGTTTGTTCTTTAGATTTCAGAGCAGCTGCCAGAGGCAATGGTTTAAACCAGTTGTTTGGCATTCAGCACCATGTGTAGTGATGCTTCTCCTCACAGGACACTGCTGAAAGGATGGAGTTGTGCAGTGTACTAGGTTTTCTGTATACGTGCCTCTGATGTTTAGTTTTAAAACATTGTCTAAGGAAAAATCTGAATGAATGTTGGGGTAGCATAGGAAAGATAAGTGTTTGTTGCTAATTTTTGCAGGTCTATTGTGCAAATGTATATAGGAAACATCAGTTTTTATGAACGTGAAGAGTATCAGATGCCTCTTAGAAGTGTCAGATCTGATCATATGTAGTGCTTTTTATATATATATTTTTCTCTTCTTTTGTTCTCTGTTACCAAGGTCATTTGCTTGGAAACTGGCTGCTTTTTTTTCTTTCTGAAGTCCGTATACTTCCCCAAACTGAGACAGTAATCCTCTTTTTGGACAGAACTCTTGATTGTAGTAGAAATGATTGCAATGTCACAAACAGAGGATTATCATTTTCAGTAGGGATCATAAAAGCAAGTTGAAAAGGTCTCCTAAGAAAGAGCCAGTTTATTCTTATGCAAATTTTCCCAGGTAGTAGGGCTGCAAAATGAGAAGTCTTAAAAAAAATAAATTAATTAATTAAAAAATGTAATCTGGAGTCAGCGTCTTCTCTGCTGATGAGGTTTTGCCTCCTTTGCCTTGAATAATCAGTAGGTCCTCAAAGTCTTGGAGACATGTAGTTTACTCTTGCAAGGCCTCCACCTTTTTTTTACCCGATGCTTTAGGAAGCTGCTATGCATTTGCTTCCGTCTGGTCTCCATCTCTGAAAAAGCCAAAGTGGAAATATCCACTAGAGAACAAGAGGAAACATAAGCTGCTTTTGTGTGAGTCACATCAGTTATCCCACTTGCTAGATTCAGCTGCCTCCCCCTCACCCTAGTTCTGTCTCTCTGATCTTGTCTCCCTTTCTTCAGTCTGTTCCTTACAGCCTTCAAAGACCTGATTTATTTTTCTCTTTCTCTCCAAAAGCACAGTAAGTGGAGATGTTAAACTGAGCCTTTGCTGGTGGGATTATAAAAGAGAAAAAGCTTATAGGTGGTTTGTAGAAGTTTGTGTCTAACTGATATTCGTCCTTGGTAAAGAAATCCAAATGTCTAAGCTCATGTGCATGCTGCTGGTCAGTTCCTTGTGGGCAAACATCATGGGTTCATCTCTCCTGTGATAAAGTAGAATATGCAGTAGAGAATCTTCAGAGGAGAGCTTTGATCTCCATTTTTTTTTCCTTTTAATAATCATATTTCTAGCCAAAAAGATGGCTAAAATATTCATTATCCATCAGTGGACATGTGAGTTGGCAATAAAGTGAGCCTTTGGACTCTGCAGACCTGTGAACCCAGGTGAGCAGTTGATGGCAGCTGGTTTTTGATTTTTGATTTCTGACCGTGCAGTCCGTGTTCCCACGACTTGACACGATGTCCCTCCTAACCCAGCCTCCCAATAATATGATCAGTGTCTTACCCCTTGGGCCTTTTGGTAAAATCTTTCCTTGACATAACTTTCTCATGTATTCTTTAACTCTTTATATGGCACTACTGCATTATATGTTTGTTACATGAATCTGTATTAAATCAAAGCAGACATCAAAGAGTGTTCTGTGGTACTTCTGCCTGATTTACCCTCAGAGTTATCAGCTAGCTCTGGGTGGCTAGGAAAGAGAGAGAAAAAAAATGGTCAGATTGTCACTGTTTTTGCACATTCTTCTATTAATGTGACAAGCAGCAAGAAGGGTCCCGTGTCAGAATAATTATGCTGACACCTGTAAGAAAACAGCCAAAAAAACTCCTTGCTTGTACTCCCATCCTTTAGCTTCAAAGAGTTGCCAGGCTGGGGGAAGTCCTCTCCTACGCAGTGTCTCTTTCCTCTCTGATCTGAACTGGGCATAGATGCTTTTTATGCTTTCCCATGTGCCTTTGGCTTGGAAAATCAATGACTCTTTTGTTGTTTCAGAAGTGCTAATACAATAAATTGTAGAATCATAGTTGTTTCCCATCACTGATCCCGAGGTTGTAGGGAGTGATAGTTGGAGGCCAGCTTTGATGGTTTACTAAAGATGACCAAAGAGAATTTGTGATATTAAAAAGAAAGAAATTAGCATGGGGAGTCATTTATAATTTAGGACGAAAGTCTCAGATAGCTATTCAGTTGTATCAGCAAAAGGGGATGGGCATACAGAACACAGAAGGTTAGAGTAATTAGAGTTGAAATGGGAGAGGAAGGCACAGAGCGGTAGATGGCTCTCTGCCTTTGCCTCTTACCTCTGGATCCTTATGTGAAGAGAGGTGTTTAAAGTAAGTTTTTAAGGAGTCTGACACACACAGGGTCTCAGGCTAATCTGTGAACATGGGCACGTGATGATTGCACTGTGCAATCTGTGGCATGTGATGTTGTCCAGGCAGGGGAACAGCAACCAGGTAGAAGCTGTGCTCTGGCACCATTGGAAGAAGAACATGGAGAAAATGAGTGATTCTGGGGAGAACAGTCTTTCATCTGTCAAAAGCATGCTTAAAAATAAATAAATAAAGTATGCCTCAAAGCATAATCAAAAAAACTCTGGAAATAAATATAGGATCCTCAGCACTGGAGTAATAAGAAGTTGTGTAGGCTGAGATTTGGATGCATTGTGGAGCTATTTGTGCTGTCCTGGAGCCACAAGTACATTGACAGAGCTGGTAGGCAGCCAGGATGGGAACAGAGCAGAATGCTGTGGGACCATGCTGGCTGGTGTATACAAGAAGACAACGCTTGTATGATTTCTGTTGGTGTTACTTTATGTTCTGTCAAAGCTGTAACTCAGAATCAAGTGAAGCTCAGTAGCTCAGGTTTTATTCCTGCAAGACTTGTAAAGGATCTAAGGAACAAAGAAATTGAACTACATAAAAAGAAATAATTAAAAATGGCCAGCAGACTAGAAAGCATATATCTAAAACATGATTAGCAAGGTGCTAATTATCGTTCCTTGTGTTTAAAAAGTTATTCTAGAGGCTGAGAACCACCAATAAAAGAACCACAGGCACTGGAGTAACTCAGGGATAGGGAAATGCAATGACTGAGTTAATTGTGCCTTGATATGGTGCATTTTTTGAGGGGGATGTATAGGGGATTGGAGGATGAAGAAGAAATGGAATATAATGTTTCACATTTGCCAAGACTCATGCTTGTGCAGGTTGGATTAATGAACATCCCATATGGGTCAGAACAAACAAGAAGGGAGCTTCCTGAAAAATAAAAAATAAAATTTGGGGCTGTGAAGTGCACAAAAGGAGCATTTGTGTAGTCAAGACTTAGTTAAGAGCTGAAAAAAATAGATGTGATACCATTAGCATAATTGGGATGGAAAGAAATTGATAGTAAGTTGATTCCGGTTACCTCTCTCTGAATTGGTCTATATTTATATTTTTAATGACTGAAAGGCAAGGAGGACAGTAAAATAATATTTATTGTTTGCAACTGGTATGAATTATACAGTGGGAAAGAGGACCGAAAGATTGTAGATGGAGTGGAAGATGAAACATAGACAGTGGCAGGGTAAAGCATGTTTGAAGGAATAGTTTTAAGCATTTAGACACATGGTTGGACTCTGAATTAGCTCTAACCATTCAAGAAAACATAAGTAGCTATTACAAAGACAGCTTGATAAAGATGTCTGTGCTATGTGCAGCAGCAGCAATAAAGAAAAAAATGTGAATAAGATGCCTGCATGTGTGAAGAAAGAGGGGGGCTAGGAAGATGCTATAATATTCCTCTAGACATGAATGGTAGTACCTCCTGTGGAGTACTGTGTTTGTTATGGGTCATTTCCTTTGTAAGAGACAAAGCAGTGATGAAAGGGGAGCTAGAGAGAGCACATGAAAGTGCTTAGTGGCCTGGAAGGCAGCTTTGGTATGGGAAAGTATTAGGGATACTTGAGCTATTGAGTTAGGAAGGGACGGAATAAAACGTTACGGTGCAGAGAGCACAGCAGCGTGCAGAAGTAACACCGAGCACCACGCTGGGGAGAGGTTTTGCAGTGCTGGGGATATTTGGCAGCAGCGGGAAGCAGGCTCCCCACCCCAGCGGGTTCTCCTCCACGTAGCATTGCTGCCAAGCCAACACGCAGCTTGGCTGGTCTGCTTGCGTCTGTAATGCACTAGCACAGGAGCAGAGCACCAGAGATAATTTGGGCAGAGTTATCAGGCTAGAGAGGCTGGGGCAACGTCTGCGTCGTGCTGTGCTGGCTTCTCACGAAATGTACTTCAGTGCCTTAATCCCCACGTTGGTGCAAAAGTGGTACTATGACCCTGGGGTCTGATTTTGGATGGGGAAGAAAAAGAACACTAGCCTTGTTGTATCATTTTGGTCAATACATATTTTCATCACCCCCGAGGTGTGGAGAGTAGCATGTATTGCAGCAGGGTGAGAGGGAAAGGCTTTTAGGTTTCCTCCATTGCAATTTATAGCACAGTGAATTTTAAGATAAAAAATACTTTGGAAGTTCCCAGTATTGCTACTTTAAATCTTACTCTACTTTAAAGCCATGCAGGAAAATAAGAAGGTGTGTAATATATTAAAAGAATATGAGAGCATTGCATGTAATTAAGATGCAACAATTACTTCTTTATGTAATGCATAATTAACCTGGAGAACCCAGTAGTGGAAGGCATTATGGAGACAAATACCATAGTAAGAATTTTTTAAACAGGTTAGACAGTTTATGAATAGCATCTGCATTTACATTAGCCAGAATAAATTTATAAGGATCATAAATCCTTTTGTTCCAAGGCATGTGGTGATCACCAGCCAGGATTAGGAAGTTATTTCATGGCCAAACAGGGTAAATTCATTGCTGAAAAGAAGGCTTGGGTGGGCCTAGGATCTGGTCACTATGCTGGAATTATTTATATAGGCAGACCTCTATGTGGAAGTAGAGAGAAAGGAAAAGTGATCCAGGGGTTAGACTGCCAATTTAGGACTTGAAAAAATGTACCTTCTTGCTTTCCCAGACTGCTTTTAAAAGCTAATTCATTTGACACAGATTCTCAGACATACTTAGAGGTCTACCTCCCATTTAATCTTCAGATACCTCAGGTACCTGTCTGTGCCTTGTTCCAGAATCCACAGTGTTCACATAGCAGGAGAAGGCATGCACGTGAGAGACACTCATGGACAGACTACAGGTGAATTTCCAAGGTACCATCAGATGGGGTAACACATCATAACTTGTTGCAAATAGCAAGATTATGGTAAAGAAAGGTGCTTTCTCGAATAAAGTACTTGATTGTCGCCAGTGTATGGTAGCTCCCTTTCCTCACACTCCCCAAGAATCACTACATGACCTTGAACAGTTTCCCTGGTACTATTCCTTAAGCATCCTGAAGTTTTTGTTTTCTTTTAGGAATCATCTTTTATATATATATATATTTATATTAATAATATTTTTTATTTAAAACAAACAAACAAACATTGGCAGTGCCTATTGCTTTTGTTATCTCTACTAGCAAAAACTTACCTTCTGGACCTTCATTTCCATAGGTGCTTATCTTCCCCCTGCCTATTCTGGTTGCATTATTGTCTGGTCAGTAACGTGAGACTTGTGCAGAAACAATGTACAGGTAACCATTTAGATCAGATTGTGTGGGCAGACTTCTCCCTAGAACTGGCTGCGGTCCTTAGATCAGACCTTCAGATACGCCTGATCCAGTCACTGAGAAACAGTGCAGACTCCTCCAAACTGGCCTGCCGTGTCATTCACTCAGACTCTTTGGTTATGTTTGAAAAGACACTGTGGGAAGAGGTGAAAGATTGCTCAGCAAAAAGAGGGATGATCTGTTAATGCTGCTCCAGGTCCATCCAAAGCCTAAAAGCAGTTCCCTAGCAAGCACGTTGCATGGTAATGAATAAGACAGAAAACCACTGTACTACTCAAGTGTTTTGGAAAGCAAGAAGTTTGCAGAGAATAATGTTTTCCTATATGGTTTGTCTACATAGGGGAAAATATCCTCTTTTTTTATTTCTTTTTTTGTTAAATTTTATTCCCAATTTGTCTACCCTTCACAGTTGTGCCCCATATAAAAGCACAGTCAACCCTTGTGCTCCTCAAGAAGCCATTTGGCAAAACTGGGCCTTCTGGTCCCCTGCACTGTCTTCGGCTTCATACAGCAAAGTAGAACAGGTGTAACAGCATCCAACAGGCAAGGAAGCATTCCTTGTCCAACTAATACTGCTTTATATGTGTGCTGTCTTTTGGGGAGGGTGCTGGGAAGATGGATCCAGCCCTGTGCACGCCCTGGGTAGTTTTCCATGTTGACGTAAAAGATGAGACAGCAGCGTTGAGGGATAAAGCGGCCAAGTTAAGTGGTCATCTGGGGTTGGCAAATGCAATGCTGATATAATTTCTTTGGCTCTGACGCAGCTGACCATATGTTGAATATTGAGTCAATTATGGGAGGAGATAAAGGAAGGGAGAAGGACGCCAAGCAAAGAGCAGAAAAGGAGAATTTGGGGAGGGATGGAGGGAAGAGACAGCTGTGGTAATGCTGTGAGGGAAGGGGTGGAGATGGGAATGCATGACAAAAAGAGGTCAGCGCGGTTATAAGGAAAGAAGGGAAAAGTAACCTTCTTCTCCACAGTAAGTTCAAGTAACCTTTTTGTCCACAAAGGAGAACGCCTTATTAAAATAATTGTTTTGCTGGAGAACTTGACCAGAAGTTTTTCTGTTTACTAAATCCCCATTTCTCTCATAAGCAGGCCTGTCAGGCCTCTTTCTCCCTTCTGCTCTGCTTCACTCCATCCCTTGAGCAGTCTTGCCTGTAACATCCATATCTTTAGTCAGGGAAAGAGTCCAGGTGAATGATAAAAACTGTAGCATGTTCTTGGGTACAGAAAATAATAAAATAAAATTGCTTAGTCCCTGCTGATGCAAAACCCCAGGCAAGTTCAGCAAAAGTTTTGAGAGAGGCTTCAAGGCAAGCTAGGCCTTGTTTCCTCACCATGTAGCCCAAGTGCTGGGTATAATGAGAACAAACACTCGGAGTGAGGCACACCTCTCCAAGGGTGAGGTGGGGGTGGAGGTTTCCATTAGCTTTCCTCTTGTTACCATTCCTCTGTATCAGCATCCACTGACCTCAGCAACCCCTTCCTCTTTCTCATCCTTTTATCTCTCCCGTCCTTTTATCTTCTGTCTCTAACTCCAGCCCCTCTCATCTTTCTTTCTAGAAATTCCTGCTAGCTTATTTTTTTTTTCCTCGGATCTTCAGCCTTTTCTGCTTGCTTAATCCCCTTGAAATCATTTGGCCCAAATTCCTATCCCCTCAACTCCATCTGTTTAGCATGCCGTACCTGCTGCTTAGGGTTCTCTGGGGCATGAGAAAACCTGGCTTACTCCCTCCTGTCCTAGTTGTCGAAATAGCCAGTTCCCCAGTGTGTATCTGTGTATATTCGTTCCCAGGGGTTTAAAGGACAGTACCTTTCAGGGTTGGTCACAGAATCACAGAATTTCTAGGTTGGAAGAGACCTCAAGATCATCGAGTCCAACGCTAAAATTTAGGCTGCAGACACCAGGCACCAAATGTTTCTTTCAGCTGCCTGGTTTATCCTCTGCGGCCTCCAAATGGTTTCTATCAGTATTCTGATGAAGAGCTCGCTGATGGAATTAGTGGGAAAACAGACTGTCAATTTATTTATACCCAGCCTTAGGGCATAACCATTGTGCATGTGTAAAGCTATTAGGATGCAGAGAATACTCTGCATGTGTGTGTGTGTATATTGACTGGCAGGGAGTTTACAAGGAAAAGCCATTGCCCCAGGGATTGAACGGTGACGAAAAGTGGGAGAGGTGACCATGCCGAGTGCCAAAGATCCTCTTTCTCCGAATGCAAGGAACAACTGATGGCTCTGAAATCTTTTGTCTACTTGTGTTTATAAATATCTTTCGACTCCAGTTTTGCTGCAGCTCTAGTTACCCTTGTGGAGAGAGAAATTTCTAATTTAACTTTTGGAGTCCTTCCACCTTCTTCAACAATATCTATTGTTATGAAACTATTGCTGCCTTTGGCTGTGGGATTGTTTAAAGCATAAGAGTAATGAATAATAAAGTTTTTCCATCGCATTGTCTTTTAGCCTGTGTTTTCAGGGGAAGTTGAGAGACACTGGAAACATTGAGTTGTGGATATTTATTTGATGCAACAGCGCTGAGTATGGACTGTTTTTCCAGTATGATTTCATCAGCTTTGGGTGGGAAAATTTGTATTCTCAATATCCTGATCAAATGATAAGTGAATAAATAGCTGCCTTTTTTTTTTTTTTTTTCTCCCTCCTCCCCAGTTTCCTATTACTGTGTCAGTGTCAATTAGGAGATGCAGGTGAGCCCCCTGCTGCCCCAGCCATTACACTAAGACACTTTTAGCAGAAAAGGCAAGACATATGTTGGTTGAAGTGGACCAAGAGCTAGTAGAGTAAGTGTCCATTTCATTCGATTATCCATGTTGCTCGTCTCAGGGATCTGTTTCTTCCCATAAAACATAAATATATATGTGTGTCTATGTCCAAATCTTGGACTGTTGATATGCATCATCTCCTGCCATGCTGTCTGCTGTGGAATGAAAAAGTGAAAAAGGATTAGCAAAAACTGTTTAGCTCTATTATTCTTTATAATAGCCAGAAAACAATTAACTGGTTATCCCTTAATGTTATGCCTGCAAAAGACTGCATGAGAGGGCCCATGGGACCACTGGGCACATTTGTATTGCGCAGTGGAGCGTGCTGTACCAAGCTGATGCTGATCCAGACTGGTTCTTTCATGTAATAGGGAGCAGAAATTGTGCAGAGATATGAGCTGATCATCAAAGTAGGATGGCTTTGTTAGCGTGTCTCTGAGCCTAAACTAATTGTGACTGATGAGTTTGTCTGCAGCTTTCTGGTGCAGCATTTTCTGCTTCAGAATTTGCTTGGATTTTGCTGGCTTGGAAGACTTCGCACCGTGCTCCACGGCTCATATAGATGTGTCCAAAGGAGGACAGAGCCATAAAGCATTGTGCTAGGGAGAAGGATGGGGTCACCGAGAATACAGACTGGCAGGACACTGCAGAAGACATGCCATCAGGCACAGCAGCTTCCTCCTGTACGGCAGTGGCAAATAGATCATATCATGTGTGTAAAAAAAATGCAGCTTCACTGCCATGGAGGTGTGCTTCCTTCCAGCTTCGTAACCAAACCAAAGTGCACCACCTCTACTGTTATCTTCTTCTCTCTTAATCTCTTGTAGAATATTTTCACAACTCTGAGTCAAGAGCACAAGCTGAACAGTTTTAAAGCTCTGTGTTGCAGAGCTACAAGGGAAATGCCTGGAGACCAAGCTTCCCTTTTGAGTAATGCAAGTGGGACTGAATCCTAACCAGCACACGTGCTCCTGGCATTGCTGGCAGATGCCGTCAATAACATCGGTTTGATATGTCAGCTCTGTCAACATCTTCGATTTAATGGTAGTCAGCTATGCACCTCCAGCTCCGCCCTCTGCTGGGAGCTGAGGAGGGAGGAATTATCTAAGTTAGCTGCATTAAAAGATAAAAGTCTGCCTGTGTTGGAAGTGAATAAGGTGTGTTAACTGGTAATCTTCAAACTGAGGTCTCCAGCTGTTACTCCTGAGCTGTTTGCTATCAAAGCAATATGGATCCATCACACAGCAGCTAACTCCAGTGCATGAGCAGTTACTGTCTGAGGTTTCTCAGGTATATTATAGTTTTATTATTATTATTTCTCTGCTCATAGTTTCTTAAGGCCTCTTCATATCCTGAATAAAGCCCTAGGGAATCATAAAGCCACAGGCTGAGTTTTAGCACAGACAAAATTCGCATCACCTGAATTGATAGGTATTTAGTGTGTTGCCTTGATCTTGGAAGCAGGACCCTGAGATGCACCCCAGGGAAAGCTGCAAGATGTTCTTTGTATTTTTTGCCCCTGAGAGAATAACTCTTTTGCTGTGGAAATGACATTTTTTGCTCAGAAATGTCACCACTTCTGCCTGCCAATTGTAACTCTGTCACACTAAAATATCTTATCTTTTAAAGTAAAATAATAAAACATTTAGGAATCTATGCAGAGCTGCTAAGCACTCTCATTGTTTTGCATTAATGACACTTCCTTCCCATAAGCCTCTCTCTCTGTTTTCTTACCATTATTAATAATTGCTGTAGTTCATTGTATCTGAATCTTGCTTGGCAAAGCTTGCAGAAAAGATGATTAGGGTAAGAGAAGAAATGGTGTCAGAGATTTGCTTACTGTTATTAAAAATATTTAGGAGACTGTCCCAAGAGCAGAAGTCCGTTTGCCAGAGACCTCCAGCCCTGCCTGGCACTGAGGCAATGTTTTCCCAATTGTTTGCATGCTCTTCTAGGCAGTCTTGTGCTTATCTAGCTGTCCAACCACTCAGTGTAAGTTCAAGCTCTGCATTATTTTGTTCATGTCCATCATTATAATAACATATTCACACTTGGCTTGCAGGGTCTCAGAAAGGAAGCAGAATTTAAGCATAGTTATTATAGGAAAATGTATCTGTTATCAGATAGGGCTTCTGTCATGCTGGATATTTGCACATGCCAGACCTACCCAAGTTGTAGTGGTGGTTTTCACCCTGTCCAAGTAGTTTGTGGTCTGTAACAAAAATGTACAAAAAAGCTTACAAGAGAATTGTAGACAGTAATATGAGAAATCTCTTCTTTCTTCCATCCACCTGCAGGTTGTTGGCTCAGAAACAATCTCACAGCTCTGCAGAGCGGCTGAGATCCCAGAGAACTTGACAAAGGCAGTGATGTTACACAGCAAAAACAAACAGGAGGACAGAGCTCAGCCCTGTAATAGATTACTGGAAAATATATGGGCTCTGTTACCCATAAGATGGCCACTAACAAATATCTAGTAGAGAGTCAGGTACAGGCCATGCTGTTGTGGAGCACGCCCTGTGCCTGTGGCTAGGGCCAGGGCTGCGAGCGTGGACTTGTGACAGTTGCTAAGGAAACAATCTTGGAAATGGGATTGGAGCTCTTGTCGGAAAATGGGTGGCTGCAGAGATGGCTTGTGCTGCAAAAGCGCACGGGGCTGATAGAAGCAGCAATTGTTCAGCAATTGATTCAACCCCTGATGTGATAGCATTAAGGAGCAACATGTGATGTGGTCACTAAATGCCACAGATGAGGGATTTTGCAGTTTCTTAGTTTTTTTTTTTTTTCAGTGTATCTGTGGTTTTTTTTGGTCTCTCGCCATCTTGCTGCCTGCATGAAACTACCAGTAATTACATTGAATTACTCCTATGCAGACCTTTGATGTCTTACTTTTTTGTTTGTTTGTAATATCTGTAGTTAGTGAAAAAACACACAGAGACTTGGTAATCAGGGGTGTTCCAAGTGAGGATCCACAGCTTGGAGGAGTCCCCTTGGAAAGATGATGTTAGTAATCCAAACCCTGCTTGTGCATCTTTGTCTCAGCCTGTCTCTGATAGAGAGACATAAGCTTTTAATAGACTGAGAAATTCCTTGGAGGTGTTTGTTAGTTTGCAATTACTTTGCAATTGATTTTCTTAAAAAACAATTCATAACTTGTTAAAGATCTTCCCTCCCTCCTTCTCTCCCAGTTTCCTTTTCCATCTCTGTCACTGCCCAGTATTTACAGTCATAAAGCCTATTTGTTTCCCATTGCTTAGGGAGATGATTTTTTCTACAGAGAGAAAAAAATGAGACCTAATCATTTGTAAAACTGGATTTACAGTCGGATCCTCCTGGGGACTGAGTATAATTCTTACAATGATGACTTCTGCAAATGTAGTTTAGGTGGTTAACCTATTTGCCTCTGTTTCCCCTTTTGTAAAATAAGGTCTGTTTTAGAATAGCTCCTGTAGACCAAATGCTGTCAGTGAATTTGTGAATGGCTTAGGGGAAATATAGCAAAAGTGAATGAATGGAAGGAAGAACACTAAGAGTTGTCCTCCAAAGCAAACCTGACTGTCTCCTAACACCTGCAACTTGCACACTCAGCAATGAACCTTCCTGCTTTTTCTCCACCAGGGCCTGCAGCTGGGGACTCAGGAGTTGGAGGAGATGGGAAGCAAGTTTTGCCTTGCTCTGCTCATTCTGCATCTCAAATCCTTGCCCTGCAGCAAGAAGGTGATGGACCAGGCAGCGCTCCTGCTGGATCTGGATGAGGAGATAACAGACCGAGCACAAAGGTCAGTGATGGTATTATTCAGAGGGTTCTCCTCTGGGAGATCTTCCATGGAGACAATCTCTTACAGGGAAGACATTCTCTAAGGGCTATAGGCAGGGAACAAATATTGCAGATTAGTAATGGAATTTGATGACATGATTTAGAAATTGTAGGCCTGATTCAGCAAGGATTCTCACAGATATTCCTCTTCACACTGTACTGAGTCCTACATACATTTAGAACACAGGTTGGTGACTTCTTGATGCATGTGATGAAGTCAGTATCCTACTGATCATTGAGGAGGTGTTTTTCTAAATTGCAAAATTCATTTCTTAGCTTCCTTTAGGAATTTATGCAACTCAATTTGCCATAGTATAAATATATGGGGACTTTGGCCTGGATAAGTGTCAGAATATGGGACTCTTCAGCTTGAATTGGTGATGAAGTGGAAATGTATATACCCTTTCTAGAGCATTCTCGTTAGTGCTATGTGCAAGCACATATGCTTGTAATAATGTTTTTCCAAGACAAATGGAGAAAGAAAACTTAGTGATGTGATATGATTTGAAGCTTCCCAGTGGGTTTGTCATCAAAGAGTGCTTCAAGCTTCATCAATGAAAAGCAAGTTTTTCAGTTGCAGAAATGCCCCTATAATTTATAGCAAGCTTCCAGTCTTCTCCCTGCAGGAATACTTAACTGACATTACCACCACCTGTTCTTCATGCCGGAAACCATTCTTACAAGCTTGTTCACGGTTTTTAATGTTTATGAGGGACAATGAAGAAAGAGGCCTGAAAAATAGAGACATTCCTTTGGTATAGCTGTGCTCACTTGAACGTATGAACACATAAATGAAGCAATTAGCATGTATCCTAAACAATTTCAGGGCTGCGGACATCCATCCAACAAATCGTTGGTGTGTCAATAGAGAGAACTACTGGCCAGGTGTTTGGATTTGAGATATAAATCAAAGTCTTTTGAACTAGAGCTGGAAGAGCCTTTGCATAAAATAATGTCTCTTCTGGGAAGGAAAATATTGAACCTTGATTAGCCCTAGACAGTGATAAAAAGCCACCCAGTCACACTAGCTCAGTGAGGCCTTTCCCTGATCTGTGTAGTTTTCTGTTACTATTTGATTTGTTTGGTTTCATACTATTAGGCATTCCTTTAATTTTTTCCCAGTATCGTGTGGTAATGGACCTGTACCAAAATAGTAGTAAGAAACTCTCTAGTTACCAATACTTTTAAAATCAACAAACCTCCAAATACCTATAAAGCTCCCATAGTGTTCCAAACGTGGCCATGGTGACTGAAAGCAAAACCTTCTGTCCCTTCAACTTTCCCCAGCATAAGTGTCATCCAGGGATGTAATGCCACTGTTGAAAGGCAATGTGACAGTTACTTGTTCATTTTCACTCCCCTGGGTAAAATTGCAGATCTATGGAGTTTTGGTGGGTTAAGTGCAATTAGTTACCATTTGCAGAACAGGTAAACAGTTGCATTGTTTAATCCTATCTAGAGATATGCCATATTGCAGGAGCTTGTTGCGTGAGGCTGGGGAAAGAGAGACACAGGGACCAAGGGGCTTGCTAGCATATTCTGTTTTTTTGATAAATAATTCATTGAAAATGATTGTGTAGTCTATTGATTCTGATTCAGAAAATTAATATTTTGCCTCTGGGTTTCTATGAGACTCACCAAAAGAATTGCGTAATTTGATTTTAGAGGGAATAGGAGGCCTACTGGAACCAATGCAAGAATGCAGAATACAGAGAGCACGTTGGTATGGGCAGGAGGGCAGCTATGTCCAGGCCTCTCTCTCAACTCAGACTTTGAAATAAAATAAGACACAGACTTTTAAGTAAAAAATGATTCTCCATAAAAACATTTATCTGGAGGGAGCTGTGGGGTTCCACACAGTCTAATCTTACTCTGTAAAGACAAAGACCAATCTTGCTCTTTTAGGTAGCACAAGGAAGTCACCAGAGCCTTGCAGCTTAAGGTGGCGTATCATTACGTCAGTGGAAATTATACTCTGTTTTTTTCTAGGCTGGTGCCGTCTTTGTGGGTTTAAGGAGAATGAAGTGTCTGTAGTTTAAACCCAGCTCTGCTGTCTTCTATGGTTATCACAAAAATGCATGGCATCTTTGAATCCTTTCTATATTTTCTTCTTATGAAAGTGTGAGTAAACGTGGATAGAAATACCCAATTTATTTTGTACCTTTGCCAAAGCAGAGTTAGACCTGGGGCCTGCACATGCAACACAGGATCAATCTAGGTGGGTACCTTGTGGGATTTCTTTCTTGTGTGCTTTATATTGTGAGCAGAGGTGTTTTTTAACACCCTGAAGGTAAACCCTTTTCCAACAGTCTGTACAACCCTGATCCCAGGAAATATTATTCATAGATGTTGAAGTGGGAAGCATTAGCTCTGATTGTAGCTAATGCTTTTCTGGCAAAATAAAGTGTGTCACAAAGACTGTCCTACTAGCAGTGTCAAAAGAAAATAATTGCTATTGCTCAACCTTGATGAAAATACAATCTTTATTCATTGGTAGGGTTTTGTTTTGTGGAAATAGGATGAAATTGCACTGATCGCTACAGATGTGAGCAGTGTGATGTATTGCACAGTGCTTATGTTAAATATGTCTATCTCAATCTAATGTGTTTCCTAAATATGTATTTCTCAGTGCCCATCTCTGTAGTACTCTGGGTGACAGGTCAAGCAATGGAATGAAAAGTTAATCCAGCACTGAATAGAGCTGGCTCCCAGATGAAATGTCTCATTGCAAAGGTACATAGATCACAACCTATGGAGCCAGAGGTCCCTTCTGTTGTGAAATCCCCACAGTTCATGCCCTGCATTTGTCTCTCTTTTGCCCTGGTGTCTGGTGTGCGTGTCATTGACTTGGCATTTCAGCATCTCCTTCCAACAGCAAACATTTTCACCTGTCAAGGTTTATAACTGCATGTGTCTTTTACTTTTCCTCTTCAGGCTCTCTCTGCTCTGAGTATTTCGTAGCCTTACTCTTTCACTACTGCTGTGAAGGAGGTGAAGATGCAGGCTGGACCCTCCCTGCTTCCCTGGAATAAACTGTCCGCTGTGACCTTTATACAGTTCTTTCAGAATCAGTGGTCAATAAATCAGAGCAAGGTAATAGCTGTCAGGAAAATAACTGGTCTGAAGTGACTGGTCCTCCTGTGTGAATGGGATATTTCTCACATCAGATCTGGTCCATAGTGTTCAGACACAGTCTCCAATGAGCCAAAGAAAGGTGTACAAAACCTTTAGCAGACCTAACTAAATACAGTTTGATACATGGGCAAGAATTTCTTCCTGACCCATGCATTCTTCAGTCTAGTATGAAGAGTAAATGGAAGTCATTCACAAGTGTGAGTAGGGCAAATGGAATAAGTTCCCAGCAGAGGCAGAGCAGTAAAGTATCTGAGTCTGAGGATAAGTAGAGGGGGCTGAACTTCCATCACTGGGCCTACACCACTAGTAGAACAGTAGAGTATTTCCCCTAAGACCCAGAAATCCTTAGACATCATGAAGTTGGCCCAACAGCTATTTGTCACTGGTCTGCAGCAGTTCTATGTGGCAGCTGTCTCATAAACATGCAAAAAGTTGGAGGAAGTATAAAATACAGTACATGCATTATATAAATTACAACCGTAAGGTGTGACGGCTGCAGGAAGAGCTCCTTTCTCCCTGTGTGTCATCAAAGCTCAAGGGCTAGATACAAACTAGGCACGTTCAAGGACTATTCCAAGTTCCACCTAGTTACCAGGTGACATATATGTCCTTCTTAAGCCTGCCTTAGAGACGAACAGGTAACTCCTGAAATTATTGCCACTGGTACTGCAGTGATATAGGATTTCTGGACCACCTGGAAGTGCTCATCTGCGTCATACCTGAAGTGCTTTAACTGTGAAACCTCTGTAGTAAATTCCAGGCCTGTTATTCAGATATTATCTCTCCACAGAAAGTTCCTATGTGCTTCCTACCGAATGCTGTACCTGATTAAATCAAGGGAAAATCCAGTTAAGGGACTTCTGAATTGATCTAATGTAAATGCTATATAAATGTTGTGCTTACAGGGTCCTGGAACTAATGCTCAAAAGGTTATTGGTATCTAATATGTTGCTTCTCATCATTTATTGAATGACGACAAAACCAAGTGGCTATCTAAGTGTTTCCAAAAACATCCATATGACGTCCTGAAAACTTCAAATGAATAAATGCCCTTGGGACTGGAACAAACTTTTGATAATCCTAGCAAAATTCTGCCCCTCTAGTGGTTAAATTTTTTAAGGTATTAGCCAGCTTTTAATTAGCATCCTGTGTTCCTGGGACATTTGTTCAAGCATTATCACCCTCATGTTTCACAAAACCTTAAGAACTTAGTAGTTTGTTTATTTTATTTATTTTTGCTCTTCACAAGTGTTATATAGGAGTTTTTCTGCATCAAATAGCCCTTTTTCCACCTCCGTGCAACAGGGTCAGTCTTAAGGACCACTCTGCCAAGGTCAAAGGCCAAATGTGTGGAGAGTTTTCTGGTCTTTAACAGCCTTCTTCAGAAAATAAGGTAATGTATCAGATGCTCATACAGACATTTTATTCTGCCCTCTCCCAAAGGCACAAGCTGGCCTCACAAGCATTTGCCATGCTTCAGGAGGAACCACTAATTTTGCGTTTCCAGCCTGCCACCACGCCTTGTAGTCAATTCAGGCATTCAGAAGCTCTCTGCTGGGAAAGTGAAACGCCAGCATGTACTTCAGACATCATGTGTTTTGATAATAGGTTTCATGCCTCATTTGCTGTAAAAGCGATTAGGTTTTAAGTCAATGCTGTCCAGGTAACTTCACATTTGTCATGGCCAGAAAGAAGATGGGAAGTGACTGTTTGTTCACTTAAAACAGGTTTAAGAAAGCGAGAGCATCTTCTCATTAAAGGTGTCTTCCCCTTCTTCCTCACGTTTTGAATGGATAGTATATTCCTTCATTCTCTTCTCCTCTGCCCTCCAGGTTGTGCTTGGGAGTGTTTTGCACTGCAGCGGTTGTATCAGTTTGTTCAGGAGACACATGGTACATGTACATATTGAGACAGACCTTTCAGGAGTCATTAAGAATTTTCTGCTGACTCAGATATTATACATCTCTTGTGTTTCTTTCTCATTTCTTACATTTCTTGAGCAGAGCCAAATCCTTCTCCATCCCAGATGGCAAATATGCCTAGCTCTGATATTAATCAAAAGCAGGAAGGTTAATCACTATTCTGGCTCTTTGTCCGGATGTAATCTTTTCATCTTCCATACACTGAGAAGAGTTAGATTGCTTGGTGAGTGGATGGCAAATCCAAGAATTGACAAGAAGGATTAGCAGATCATTTGGAACTGTGCTTGTTCTTCTTCTATAGTGCATTGATGCACCATCATGATCCTGGATGGTATTGAAATGTTGGATTTCCCATCCTTGCACTCTAATTCACCCTCCCCTGATTATGGCTGTGCAAGCAAGTCCACTCATCTTTTAAGCTATGTGGCCGAAATGCCATTCAGATCAAACTAGAGTGAATTTTTGGACATGAAGCAAACAAGAAAGAGGAAAGTTCAAACAGCAAAATAATACAGATGGAACAAAGCACGTTTGCTTCATTTCAGGCATTTCTGACATCTTTGAACAGCAGAAATGCAGCATGATACTTCTGTGCAGTGATGGCAAATGGCTCCCTTGCCTGATAGAGTATGTCTTCCTCTAATTACAGGTGAATGTGGATTTAATTCCTTGTTGCATTTTGTCTGTTTTTATTAAGTAAACTGGAACAAATTTCAGCTGAAAGGTTTGAGTGCAAGACAGTGCTTCACCCAACAAAATGCCCCGTCACCTCGCAGTTAGGGTGTTCCAGCAGCCATGGCATCTGGTTCCCTGAGGCAAACTGGGCAGTTGGACTCTGAGGAGTCCTCTGACACATGCATGAAGTTGAAAGTGTTCTTTCATGAGGTTGTGAATCTAACTCCTTGGGGAATGTAACAGCAGGACTTATTTGACAGTTTTGGTTCAGACTTCCATTTGATTGAATGCTCATTTTTCTTTAAGTAAAGATTTGGGACTTTTTTTTTTTACCTTGATCATCTGTAGATGTTAAATATCTTGTGCCAGCTTTCAGGAGAGGAGGTTGCTTATTGATACTGGTTTTTTTTGTTGATGTTTTTGTTTGTTTTTTAAGCTTAGTCACAGATTTTATTGCTGGTAAAGGAATTTAAAATTTCTACTGCTTTATGAACATCTCTGGATGTGGTATTTCTATATTTGGATGCCTGAGCAAGAAGTGCCAAGGAGATGCATTTAGCTAAATAAACCAATTGTCATGTTTGCCACGCTTTGTCATATTGGTGGTGTAGAACATGGGACAAAAGGAGTTTCTAATGTATTTCTTATAACACTTTAATGGGCACATAATAACGTTTAACATCAACACAATGCATCAGCTATAAGAGTAACTGAAGCTAGGTTCTGGTGTGGTTTCATATCACCATATCACTGTAAGGAGTTTCAGTAATACTGAACTGTAGTTGTCTTCTAATACTCTACAATGATCTTTCTTACAGATGGTGCAAAAGAGTGGTGGTACCTTGCCCTCCAGGGTCTGACCTAAAACCTGGAAGTCCCTGCTATTGGAAGGAAAAAACTCAGGTTTTGGGTTTGGATGTATTACAGGCTTCAGATTTTACTGTCCCTGTATACCTTGATAATCATGTTTTCCAAGTAAGAATGTGAACTTTCTCCTATCCATCCCTTCATCCTTCTCATCCAGCCTCTTCAGCATCTTTTCTTTGTTAGTGTGAGAATCCGAGCCCAGTGAATTCTTTGGAGGTTCAGCCAAGCAATACAGCCTATAATGAATGCATTTGGTATTCAGAAGGCTTTTATGTAGCTGTGCACAGGTGAGCCACTGTAATTCAGCAACTTTTCATTAACACTTTCTAGAGCTGTCCCTGTTTTCCCTTTATTGATTTTTATTATGATTATTATGAAATACCTTGGGAGCTGCACAGCTTTTGTTGATTGTTATCAAATGCCAGCCCCAGCTATGCCAGACTGGGAATAATTATTCATGCTTATTTCAGAGGTAATTAATTTATCATTTAATAGCTAATAATAGCAATTTAAATGGCAGCAGAAAGGAATGAGAGGAAAAGAGTGAAAGGCAGAGAAAGAAATCATAGAAAGAACTTCAAATATGCACAAAAGGACTACTTGCTATCATATCTGTCTGAGGTTATTCAAATTACTATACACGTACAGATCTGACTAGAGTACAGATAATGAACTTGTATATATCCAGCAGAACAAATGGGCTCTGCATTGCCCTTTCTGTGAGGCGTATTGGTATAGTACTGTCTGGTATTAGACATTTTCATATTGATTAGGAGCATCTGTATTTCTGTGGTGCAGTCCTTTCCCTTAAAATCTAACTTGAAATATGAAAGCCATTGGGTCCCTTCACATGTTGGGATAGAATAATAAAGCTGATTGCTGAAGTGTCCCGCAAAGGAATGGATTATGAGGGACATCCACTTTCCTCTGAGGTGACCTTTATAGACCAGGATAGTGCTGACACTGGAACAGGATAGATGGTCTTTTCTGGAAGGGCACAAAGAATTGTGGGAAGATTGGTCTATTTAGACTATTGGTCATTTTGAATGCAGCTGGAGGAGGGATTTCAGACTGAATATACCATGGATCTAATGTTTAAGAGGTAGGGTTAGGAGATTCTATATAGCATTATATAGGTTATATGTATACATATAATGTATAACATATATACATATAACATATAACCTTCAGCAGTGGCTGAAGCTCCAGCTGCATTACATTTGGGTCTCTGTCATCATAGCAGAAGGAGGCAATTTAGTGCAACTGTGGTGATCTCTGTCCTTTGCTTTCAACTATAGTGTCAATCCTTGTGCCTTTGGGCCGGTGGGAAACATGGTTAAGTGATAAGGGAAGTCCAAGGCTCTTATTATCGTATTGTTTCCATGTGGTACTTTCCCAAATGATTCCCAAAAGAGCTTCTGCCTTGTGAAAAACAGAACTGGCATGCATTTCATAATGATGAACACTGTAGTAGGGCAGGTGAAGCAATGGGGTGAGTAACAAGGATGGTAGTTAGGCAAAATGCACTTCCAGCCCCTCAGATGGAAGCATGTTTTAGTGGAAGTGGTGTATTTTTCCTCTGATGAGTTGTTCTCTTTCTGGCAATTGTCACTTGAGGTGACCTTTAATTAATCCGTCCACAAGTCCCAAAAGAGTCTCTTGAGGATCACACTATGTAACGGAAAATTACACTGGTTGAAGGTGAAAATGGACTTTGCTTTCCAGTGTTCTGGAGAATTAGTAATGGGATGTAGATCACAGGAACTAAAGGCTTTATCTGGTTTATCTGGATTGAACACTTCACCATTTAGAGTCCTTACCTCTTGGACCCAAATAGTAGGGGCTCTGATATCCAAGCATCACAGAATTTAGAAGCAAACTGAAATGAATGCCAGGTATCTGTGAAACCAGGTAGAGTTTTACCCATCACTAGCATCAAAGCCTCATAGCGCTACACCGCATTGAAGGTGGCAGTGTCACGTACCTTACTATTGTTTAAAGTGAATATTTCCTGTCATGGGCAAGGTATAATAATAAAAGGTGCTGAAACCCCTGTAAAACCACCAGTGGGATCCAGTTTTTCTCCAGGTCAGAAGTTCATTACCGATTTAAGTTACTCAGGCCATAAGAGTGAAGGAGAGCCAAATGGTTCTGCTATAATGATATTCCTAGGCACATTGTGTCTCCATCTCTTCATCCTTTCTCTGCAAAGTGAATGTAAGAGATTTCTGCTTTCGAGGCAAAAGCTTGTTGCAGGTTCTTTTGGTTTGGTGCCCAGCCTGCAAATGAGAGTCTGACCAGGCCTCTTGTACTGTGGTGACAGTATGCAACTGCTATCTAGGAGCATGTCCAAAGAAAAAAAAAAAATAATTTAGCAAGACAAATGAGAAACTAAACAGTTAAAAGGGTAGAAAAGGCAGAAATTCGTAATTAAAGCTGGTGAGTTACTGTAAAAGGAGCACATAGCCTGTAAGTGAAGTGGGTGGGTGAGCAAAGTGTCACATTTGGAGGTGAAAGTCGGCACTTGAACAGCATTTTTAAAGTACTCCAAAGCCACCTCCACAGACATCTCCGCTCTATTGTATATTCTGTCAGAGGCTCTGGCTGTTCAGTGCATTGTGTCTGTGACTCACGCAGACCCTGACGCTTGCTGCCACACGAGATACTGGAGAGAGAGACGTGGCAGAGCTATCATGTGAGACATAAGATAAATGTGTGCAGGTTGTTGTTTCAAGGCCCAGAACATGCATGTACCACTGTGGATGAGCACATACACATGGAGATACAAATGCATAAGCCAGTCCCTGTTGGCTGTAACGATTCGTTATATCCTGTCAGAAACCATATGGATTTA
This sequence comes from Aythya fuligula, assembly GCF_009819795.1. Taxonomy (NCBI): domain Eukaryota; kingdom Metazoa; phylum Chordata; class Aves; order Anseriformes; family Anatidae; genus Aythya; species Aythya fuligula. Next base: position 14,526,963 of record NC_045569.1, on the reverse strand, counting down.
TTAGGATGTATAGGCTAAATGTAATGTTGCGGAAAAGAATTAGTGAGAATTACTGTGCCTGACCACTCCTTCTGGGTGCAGAACCTTTCCCTCACACCCAGCCTGACCCTCCCCTGTCCCAGCTCCATGGTGTCCCCTCAGGTCCTGTCATGGTCCCCAGCAAGCAGAGCTCAGCACCTGCCCCTCCGCTCCCCTCGTGAGGGAGCTGCAAGCCACCATGAGGCCTCTCCTCAGTTTCCTCCTCTCTGGGCTGAACAAACCGAGTAATCTGAGCTGCTTCTCCTATGTCTTGCCCTCTAGGCCCTTCACCATCTTTGTAGCCCTCCTTTTGGACACTCTGTCATAGATTTTTCTACTGTGGTGCCCAAAACTGCACACAGTGCTTGTGGTAAGGCCGCATCAGCTCAGATCAGAGCAGGACAATCACTTCACTCAACCAGTGGTTGGAGGGCAGAGCACTGACGGTTTCTCATCGCTGTCACGGTGCAATGTGAGAGCTACGGGACTGTTTCTGGCCTGGAAAAGCGTAGATGGACCTGTGATGTGGGGTGGTGGTAGAGGAGGGGGAAGGATTGATGCTAGGTGAGGTCAGTTAGCAGAACTCTATAGAAAGCTGTAGCTCTGAAAGAATTAGATTGGAATGCAGTGGCCAACGCAAACATAAAAAACTAGCTTGTTGTGATGTTTTCCTATCCCAAAGGCCCTATCATTTCAGTCATGGCTTCTTTCTGCTCCCATGGGTGGATGCTAAGAGCTCAGGCAGCTGCCACAAGTGCTGAGCAAAGCCAACGTGCCAGGGCATGGGCTGGGGGAGAGGCAGGCTCTGAACAGTGGAAGAGGAAAGAAGAAAAACTTTCCCTTTGCAGCTGTTAGGGCAATATTCCCTCTCTGTATTCTCCCCACGATGCAGTTGGAGTTTCCTGCTGAATGGCTCCATCTCCCATTCTGACTTCCGTTTGTTCTTGGTAAAACTTTTATTTTTCAAGTGGATGAAAAGCTAATTTCTGGACGGTTGAGTTTCATTTTCAAAGTAACAGAAACAGGCTTTACGGTTAGATTTTCACATACGTCTTTAACCATTTAGAAGTACATAATCAGCAGCTTTATCTATTGCATACTATTCACCAGTTAAACCATAATGGTTTCCTATTAAGCGTTAACAGTTAGTTACTACCTTAAATCCCTATTTCAAAAAGAGTAAGAGGATTTGGAGTTGGAAGGCAGAATAAGCAATAGAAGCAGCTGAATGCCAGAAAAAGATTCTGCTATCAGGGCAGTATCATCAGAAATGAAGAATAAGGGGAAGAATAGAAAGCATCTGTTCTCTATCTATTTCTCTGTCTAATCTGTTTGTTCTGTCTAGCCTGCCCAACAAGTTTTTACATCACACTCTGTACTTCAGAATTGTTTCTGAAGATGCCATTCTACAGCATCTTCCATAAAGCACCAGCATCTCATTAAAAGATAAAAGTCCTATGCAATTCAAATAGCAAGCAAAACCCCCATTTCAGATAGGAAAATAGTGTCTCATCTTCCGTCGACCTGCAGGGGGCAGCCAAGAATTTGGGTAAAGTATTGCTACCTGGATTTATCTTGGCAGGCTTTTGCTGGTATTAATACTTATTTTTCATTGTAGCACACAACCTGTATTTTCATCTGTGAATAAGTGAATCATAAGAAGACAGGATCCATTGTAGTACATTTGTCCAGTTAAGTGTTCTATCTGACAGTGCTCCGCATTAGAGATTTCGATGAGGGATGCAAGAAATTGCCATAGTGGGCAATTACAGACTACCCCAACCACCTAGGGGAATGCCTTTCGATCTTCAGACACTTATTTATTTATACCTGGAAACATGAGAATTTGTAGCCTTTCCAAATAATTATAATAGCAATAATCCTGTCTAATGAAATGTTCCAGGGCTCTGATTTTCTGTAGTAGTGGCTAATGCTTTTTGAATCTTATATTGCTCCTGGCTGCACGCTGCTATCTCATGAGTTTTATAGATTAGCTGTGTGTTGTGCAGAAAGAAAGAGTATTTCCTTTCATCAGCTGGTCTTTCACCTTTGCAAATGCATTTTTGTCCTCTGCTGTAAGAGAGAATAATTGGGAGTGCCCAAATTGCCAGTTATTTTGTAAACAACTATCACCTCTCTTCTTGTACATCTGGTCATGAAAGATGCTCAGTTTATTTTCAGTCTTCGTATGCCTCTAAGTACTTTTATCACCCGGTCTGGAACCCTCCTTATTTATGCACTGTCTTTAAAGTTATAGGAAGACAAGAATTCAAGATGGTTTTGCTAAAGACAGCATAGCATTTGTTAAAGTAACAGTTGTGTAATATTTTCACTTTTACTGTCTGCATGCATTGCAGTTGAGTTTTGGTATTTTCAAGAAGAGTGGTAGGTTCCTGGATTAATCAGCCTGATTTGATGAATGTATTGGAGAAACCATTTTATCTTTAAGCCGTTATTACCTTGGAAATTTACTGGCCACAAATAGGAGATGTGAAGGAAACCAGAATCTCTCAGGTGAAAGTGCATGCCCATAAGAAATCATGTCTTTTTTTTTTAAGACCATTTAACTGTATTTATCTGTCTGACTTGAAGTCAATGATTATTCTTACCGATGTCTAGAAAGGACCAAATACAAAGTAGAAAAACAAATGGATGGAGTTGTGATGCCGGCAGCTTGTGGGTAGCACAGAACAGTGAGAAGAGAGAGGGGCCCTGAAAAAGATGGGTATGGAAGGTCAAAAGCAGACCAAGAGCTAACCCCTCTCCCTGCCTTCTCCTTGCAGCTCATGGAAGTGATCCTGAAGACTGCAAACAAACTGATGCCTCACTTTCAAGAGCTCAGGATTAAAAAAAAAAAATAAAATGTTATGGGTGGAAACATAAATAATGGAATAGGCTGAAAAAATGGTTTAGGTATTTTAACAATGTCTCTGAAGCATCTTTGCCCTTTCAAAGGAAGAGCAGATTGGAGGCATAAGACTCAAGCAGGGGTTTTGTTCACTTTTCTCTCACTTCTTAAAATCATACCCGAACTCTTATTGTGCAAATGTACTGTTCAGGATCAAAGCCTCAGCTCCAAGTGGAGAAACTCCTTGGAGAGCAAGGCCTGAAGGCTAAGCCCATAATACTGCCGCTGCTGGCTGCTTGGGAAATCTAGTCATGTGTGACCCAGCACCTGGAGATACAGCAAAACTGGGAGCAGCTTACTCAGGATCACTGCATAACTTGCGATCTTTTTTTTCTTTTTTCCAGCTCAGGTCCCTCTGTTGGTCATGGTCCATCAGGAATTTAACCCCACCAGTGTCAAATGTCTGTAACAAAGCATCCACTAATTCCTTAAACTTCTCAGAAATGGAGTACTCTGGCATAGGAGCTGGAATTTATCAGAAAGGGAATAATGAATAGGCTCACTCGAGGTCTCTACTCTTTTCAGTGTATTTTCCTCATGTCTGGCATTTCCATCCACTTACAGAGTGGCTCTGAGTAACCAGCTGTTGGTGAAGGATCAGTAGGAAGATGGTTACTGAAATTTCAGAGATTATTTCCCCTGTAGGTGTGACAGGAATAGTCATGAAGACCGGATACCTGTTCGCATAGATGTCTCTCATGCCTTCTGGTACTTTCTCGCTTTTACTCCATCCCTTGTGGGGTGCTGGATCTGCGTGCAGTTAATAGAACTTAAATAAGGTGACTCTCAAACAGCAGTGTCCTTGATCCATCATTAAAAATGTCCTTGAAGCATCGTGTCATCAGATGGAAGGTTTGTGTTGCTACTCACTGGCAGTACTTGTTCTGCCGTGTATGTTACACAGCCCCAATATATTTTGTGCTGTTCAGGGGGAAGTGAGCTGCTTTGGTTTTGTTTCTTTTTACTTTTTTTTTGTTTTCTTTTGTTTTAAACATTTTTCCCTGAAGGGCACATGAGAGCTGTGGGGGTAGGAATGCGATTGCAGGAAGGTAACCTTTCCCATCCCTGAGTTTTCTCAAGAGATGCATGCAACAGCAAGATACATGTAAACCCATCAGAGCTGTTAGTGTGGCTTAATACTAACAGATGTAAACCCTTGAAGGAAATAAACAGCCTAGCTCTGAACAGGATGCAGAGGTATAAAGCTGCAGCCATGTGCTTACTCCCCATGTTATTTCAGGCAGTTATTAATTGTTTAGCTTTCCTAGGAAAATGACAGCCTTACTGCTACTTTCTTTCATGTTTGTGTACTTCTACCAATAATACAGTATATTTTTTTTTATAAATTTGAACATCAGATGGTGTTTTTTTTTGTTGTTGTTTTGTTTGCTTGTTTTTGTTTTTTAATTATGAGGACTCCATTCTAAGACTTAAACATTGAAAGAGTAACTAGAGGGGTAAACAGGCCAAATTTCCTTTCTTTCCCAAGTATTGAAGGTGGAGGGAAATGGAGAAGTCTGTCTTCTCCAAGCAAGATCTTCTCTTCCACACCAGGAAAATAGTTTTGGAAGTTGATCAGGGAGCTTCAGAACTTCAGGAGTAACAAAACCCAGATCCCTGTTGTGTCTCTCTCAACAGAATTTATCTTTGCAGGGTATGGGCTTGGCTGTTTCTCTGATCCTTTGCATCTGAGTGACATTCCCGTGCAGTGTGCAGCCTGCTGGCTTGTCCTCTCAGCTAGATCTGTGGCTGATGTAAGTGGGCAGAGTTTTCAACTCATTTACGGCAGTTACACCATCTTCCTCCATCTTCTCTTACAGTAGCGGCGCAGCATGCCTGGAGAATTTCCCTACTTACTCCCACATAGCTTTTCTAGAAATCACCTGTGCCCTGTAATGGCTCAGAAAATAAAAGCATGGAGGCATTTGCCCTTGTTTAGTCCCCTGCTGATGGGTCAGAAGTAGAGATTAATAGGATAGGAAATGTGTTTCTACTCTGCAGTCAGTAAAGGAAATTCACTGGAACTAAATTAATCATGAAACGGACACAAAGAAGAGAATAGATTAGCAGGGAATTAACTCATTAATTAGATTCATACTGAAGTTCAGAAGAACCTTTCCTTCAAGATAACAACCGAGTTCAAAGATCAGCAAGGGTAGGTCTTGGGAGGCAGGCACACCATTTTATTTCTGAACTCTGTCAGGTTTTACTTTAGCCCAACATCTGCCTAGTTATAATAGTGCATCAAAAAAGCTGCTGGAAGGAATTCAGCAGCTGGCAAAGTCTATCCACTAAGTGCCCAGCCATGGAAGCTATTATCAGCCCATTCAAATCGCTAAGCTCTGGTTCCTGGTGTTAACATAAGTGCGGGAGCCCTCTCTATTGTGCCACCTTGCTATATTTAGAGCTCGATCACAAGTCCTCATATGAATAGCAGCAGCTTGTTGGAGAGTGTTTTTATTTTTTTTTTTTTCCCTCCAGCATTAGGGTGAGCAGAAACCTCATGCAGTTTTAAGACAGGTGAAGTGCTAAAGCACTGTTCTGCATGCTGCACTTCTCAGGGCTCCCAGCTTGCCCTTTTTGTTCAAATTCCCAGTGGCAGGATGGGCTGGAGGTAAGTCGCTGCATGTTTCTCAGCAGATAGGGCTTGGCTACAGTCTAGTTGTTGTTCTAACGGGACACTTCTCTACATGATCCCATCTTAGGCTAGCCAGCAGCTCAGGCTCAGGGTTAATTTGTGATCTACACTTCAGGCCCAGGGTTAAGTTGCAATCCACACATCAGTGTTCTCATTTAAACAAGGTGTACGCTGCCTGTCTTGTTCCTTGCACTTCACCATAAGCTTGAGTGCTGTGCAAGAGAAATGTTTCCCTTCGTGTTGCCAAGTATGGACTCTGGTGGAGGGAACAGAGAAAAGTGAAGAACTTTGCAGTTACCTGGTACTCTGTGCTGCAAAAAGGCCCTGCCAGCTCCCTTCAGGCTCTGCAGAGCCCTTGGAGTGAGGTCTGCTACTGCCCAAACGCCAGAAGGCCCTGTAACCATGCCGTGTGTTGTAACAAATGCCACACCGCTGCACGATGGAGCTGGTGATATGTGTGTAGAGACTGTTTTTTTGTAACGCGTTCTTAACGAACTAACAAACCAGAGCTAAACACCAAGAGTGAATCCATGTGAGAAAGGCCCCCTGCTTTCTGACTTACGCTTTCCCTTCTTTTGCTTTTGCTATCTCTCAGCATGAATGCAATCAAACCGCACTCAGGAACATCTGAGCTGTGCATTCGCCACTTAGGACTTTCTGGGTAGTGAAGTTTCCACATTGTTTACTTAGAGCTAAGTGTTCTGCTGGGTCTCTTATCACTTTCTGTAAATAACAACTGTCCTCTAAATTCTTCAGGCTGATTACTGGGACTGACAATCTGTGTGTTTTGAGTTGCTGAGCTGTATTAATCTCTAATATACCCTGGTCTGTGGATGGAAAGGCTAATGTATTGAGGATGTCACAAGAGGTAAAAGCCAAAAGACTTACTCTTCCTGGGCACGTGAAGTGCTTTGGTTGTGACATGAATAAATCTCCCAGCAGCAAGAGTGCTATTTCTGTTGTGCATAAAGATGTAAGAGGAGTCTGTTTTTTAATCCAATTTGTTAGAGATTTTATAGCACCAGAGCTAATTCATTTCTAGAAAAGAGAAGGCATACTTTATTTTTTACCTACCTGTAGCTTGCCATGATATAGTTTATTCCACCTGCTTATTGATGGAGTTTATAGGAACTTCATCCTCAAAAGAAAAACTCTAATTATAACTAGATAGGAAAAGCATAGTTTATGGCTCTAATCTGTTCTCTTTTGTTTTTTTTTAGAGTCTAACCCTCTTCCTATCAGTGTGAAAGGTGGAAATTCATCTCCTCAAACCCTGTTGAATGACACCTACTAGTAGCCCTTGCTAAAATGCAAATGGGAAAATGAAAGGAAGCGTCACATCCATAGGCTATATAAAATACAATTCAGAGTTTATGCTGTGATAATTCAGTCCTGTATAATCCACACCAGGCTGATGAAATACCAGTTTGTACTGTGAATATGACCCAAAGCAACTGAAGACTTTATTGTGCTTTGGATGAGGACAGTTAAGAATGCAGAGTCCACATTCAGTCGGCAAAACATTTCTTCTTTGTGCTTTTAATACAGCAAAATGCTTTGCTGCTGCTTTTGTTTCTTTCCTTCAGTCACAACAAAGGAATGTTACAAGTGGCTCCAGAGAAACAAAGCCTAGAATAGAAAAGGGATTTAGAGAGAAGAGAAGAGATTAGATGAAATTGGTAAGAAAAAGAATTCCCAGTGCCATGTTCCCAGCTCAGCCTTCCGAAGGGAAGCCCTGTACTCCTGATCCATTATGATTCACTTGGCAGCTCTGCCCAGATGGCCTGTCCCTTCATCTATACTGCTATAAACTAAGACCCAGTGATAGCAGCCCTGCCAAACCTGGTTGCTGCTAGTGCATTGTACTCAGCTTTCATTAATCTATTTGTTCCTAGCAGCTCATCAGTGAAAGCTCATTCTAATTCCCTTCCTTTTGATCTTCTCTAGATTTTTCATGAAGAGGAGTGAGTTTGCAAGAAAGGAGTTGACCTGTAACACTCCCTAAATTTAGCTGTAGCATAAGCAAGTTTTATTCAAGCTTACCTTTTACACTGCACAGTTCAATTCGTGCATGTTGATATAGGCTTGTACTTTCTTGTCTTCCTGTCTTCTGACCTTACAGTGATTTGGTTTTAAATACTGCTGTGTCCAGTAGTGATTGATTTTCCAGTCTTGGGTTCTTTGTGTAACCTCAGCAGTGTATACCATTCCTGATATGCAACTATTCCTGCTAGGCTTGGTGGAAAGTGGTGGAAGTCGTCCTGCATTGCTGTAGCAGACCTGACCTCTAAATGTCCTGCTGCTCCTTTGTCTCTGTTCTGCCAGTTAGTACTGAAATTATTCCTCCTATATTCCCATGGTGGGGAATGTTAATGGCTGGCTGGGATCTCCACAGGTCATTTGTTTTCTCCAGTGAAGATCTACTTAACCTGTAACATTCCTATATGTTAGTCTAATTTTTTTCTTAAAGATCTCTAATAATGCAATTACCAGACTCTCTCCAAACAATCTATCTCAGCTCTTACTATCCTTATGTTTAGAACATGTTTTCCAGGTATCTAGTCTGAGTCTTATCTTGCTACGGGAAGTCCTTGCCCATTATTTTTTGCCTTATCCAGCCTAGCCATTGGGAGCAGATTATCTGCTTTTCAGTGATGTCTTCTGGACCCTTTTCAGTTGCACCAAGTCCCCCTTGAATTGCTTTCCTGAGACTAGAAACAGATTTTTAACGGAGAGCTTAACAGTACTGAATCAAGGCAAAACAGATTAATCTGTGTGTCTTGCTAGGGTACTCTTTTTTTTTTTTTTTTTTTTGGAATACCCACCCAGAATTGTATTTGCATTTTTGTTACAGAAAGGAGTAGCAGGCACACATTCAGCTGGTAATCTTCAATAATGCAGACTGTTTTTTTTCCAGCAGAAATGCTACCTAGTCATTGCTCGTCATTTGTGTGTTTGTACCATTGATTATTCCTGTCTAATTGTAGTAACTTGTACTTGACCCTATTGAATTGCAGCTGTTTTCTTCAGGCTGCTTTTCCAGTTTGTCAAAATGATTTTGAATTCTAATGCAATTTTTGTCTTACTTTGGTTTCATCTGCAAATCAAATTATCATACTTTCTATTTCATCTAAATCTTTAATGAAAATATTGAATTGTACCAAATCCATGACGGACTCCCGCTGAAGCTCATTTAGCACATCTATGCATTTTGGCAGTGGAACACTAAGAACTGTTTTCTGCATACAATTTTCTAAACAGTTTCTGTATTTACCCTGCTGTAGCCCATCTAGACCACGCTTCTTATTTGGTCTGAGAATTTGAGACAGTTTCAAAAACTTTACTACGGAATCTTGGCTGCTGGGTATTGCCCTGATACCTTCTCACAGAAGTAAATTATTTGGTTAATCATAATTTGTACCTGACGAAGGTGTGTTGACTGATACCCACCTCTTCTTTTCTCCTTAGGTGCTTCTAAATTGTTTCTTTGTTCTGAGGAACTAAAGTTAAGCAGACAGGTCTATTGTTTTCAGTCTCCTCCTTTTTCTATCGCCAAAAGATAGTCACTACCTCGTATCAGTTATCTAGTTCATCACCAGGCCTTCCTAAGTTCTAAAAAAATAATCGTTAACTGCTTTGCGATTGATTGAGTCAGTTCCTTAGAACTGCAGAAGGAATATAGCAGATTCAGCTCATTTGGAAAGATCTAAGCCATGTAACTTCTTTAACCTGTTCCTTTTGTATTCTAGGCCTTTTTTAACTTCTTTGTTAGTTCTTAACAACATTAATTCATCACGGTTGACCTTTTTATGAAAACTGATGCAAAATCGCTCTTCTCAGCCTTACTATCAATAGGTTTTCCTTCTCTTAGGAGCAGTAGACTAGGACTTACTTTATGCTGTCTTTTACTATAGTAAATTTGAAGAATGCTGTCCTTTTCTGTGTGATTTTTTGCCAGTCTCATCTCACTTAGTACATTCATTTTTCCAGCTTTACTCCTAGCTGTTCTTTCACTTACAGTCATTCATATTACCCAATCTATTTTTTTCAACTTTCAGTGTATTTTTGTCTCACATTTGAAGTCAACAAAGAGCTTATGATATGGCCAAGTTGGACTCTTAACACTGTTGCTACCTTTCTTTGTAGTAACATAGTTGGTTTGTTCTTATATCCTTTTTCTCAGGAACTGACTGTTCTTAAATCTCTTCTTAGAAGAAAGAAGACTCTTAAGGATCCTCATCCACCCACCCACCCACCTCCATTGAGTACTGTGGAAAATTTACATAAAGCCTTGTCCATTTGATTTATTCTCTTGCTGTTTTGGTGGAGCTCTTCCATGATAGCACTTTTTGTCAGAGGAATATGGTTCTGAAATGTGTGTCTTTCTCTTCTGACACTGTTTGCAAGGAAAATCTGAATTTGTGCTTTAATGCTTGAGAACCACATGTCTTGTGCTGGGTTGACAAGGTCTTTCAAAGTGAGACAGAAGCTGGTTGATACGGTGGCTCATTGACTTTGAAGGAAACAGAGTTCCTCTTGAGAGTCAGCTTTACCTGGAAATCATACTTGTAGTTGAGCAAAGTTACAAGACGAATAAAACCACGTTATTCTGTCAAAGCATAGCTCAAACACAAATTGCAAATCTCATCACAGTTACAATACAACAAGCAAAATCTTTGCTCATTTTATTTGAACACCTTGGCTTTATCTCTCATTCTGCAAGTTCTGTTTCCCAAAGTCTCTTCATTCTTTGAAGGTATTGACAGTAGCTTCTGATCAACTGAACGTATTAAAAGTAGATTGGAAGTAGATTCCAGTGTACTGACACTCCTTTAGTCTGGCTGATGCTCTGTAATAACCCAGAACTGGCCAGCTGAATCATCTGATTATACCAGCTGGGTGCCTGATGATTGTAAACCCATGAATACTTGTTTTCAGATCTCTTGCTGAGTAACTTTCTTTTACCTTACAGAATCTGGGGGTGATCCAATGAGTTCAAGAGCCTTGACCCTGGTCAATGTCAGCAAATAAGAAAAGTGTTGTGTTTTTGTTTTTGTTTTCCCTCTCCTTTTTTCTTTCCCTTCTCACTGAAGTGTAGGAGGTAATCCTGTATCTCATTCATTAATGGTCATTCTCTACCTCATGCTGGAGTGAGACTTGTCAGGTAGCCTGCCACACTTTTGATTATAATACCCTATTGGTTCCATGATATAAATGTTTAACATTTTTCTTATGATTTTACTGGTATTCTGTATGCTCAGAGCATAAACATGACACACTCAGATGGAAACAGCTTTATTGGCAGGCCCTCATAACTGATCCCACTGGTGATATAGGTGGGTACTGGTATTGTCAGAGCACTCATTTGCTTGCTGTCTTAATCACCATGCAAGCACTGTCAGCAAATCTGTCTCCCACTGTAATTGGTGTTTCAGAAGTGCATGAACACCTTGACATACGAGGCAGTGCCCTATCTCTTATTCCCTAGCCTGTCCATTCTGAACAAGCTGTACACCTTCATATCCATATGCTACTCATGAATTACCCCCTTGCCTGCTTCCAAAAACCTTTAGCCAATTTCTTTCCTATAAGAGGGTGTTTCTCCTCTGCAGGCTTCTTTATCCTAGGAACTGTCCATAAATATTATGCTGAAGATGTAATTACTGATGCGTCTCTATGGCTCCCTCCCCTGCTTCTGGTGAAAATGAATCTCAAGTCTAGAGCAGAGCATCGAGAGTTTCACTGCTCTCTGAGAACAGCTGTAGCAAGAAGACTGGACAACAGTGACGGAGCAGGGAGTACACCGTGTCCATAGAGCCTGTTTGCTCTCTCCATCGTATGCTTCTTAGACTGCCTGCAAGAATTCTCTGTTTTAGCTTACTCTTTACAAGCTCTTCTAATTGAAAGCTTGTAAACAATTCAATCAAGAATTTTAAACATTTGAAATTTCCTTTGCAAAAGCTATAGGTTTACCGGGATAGAGCAGACAACATTTCTGTGTGTACATATGGAGGTGGGTGTGTTTAGGTGTGGGAGTGTGCATGTTGTGAAGTGTATTATCCATTATCCCTAGTGTTTATTATCTGAACATTGAAGTCTGTAGCTGCGCGCTGTTGAGTCTTTGTCTCCTCTAATTGCAGCAGCTTCTAGCTCACGCTGATTTATAGCCTGCAGAAAACTGACTATCCCATAGGGTAGAAAGCGTGATGTACAATTTTATATGGCAGGACAGACACCAATGAAAACTAAAAAATGCTCTTATCTGGATGGGGAAAATATAGAAGAAACTAGAAGGAAGGTATGATCTTAAAAAAAAATAAATAAGCAAAAGGGAGAAATTGGAGGGAAAGGGAAATATGGCAGTATATGGTGACCATACCTGCATTCACTCTGCTTCAATGTGGTATCTGGACAAGAATTGTTCATGAAACAGCTTCAAGAACAAACTTAGTGATAAATTTCATTTGTATATAGGTCTATCTGCTACTTTCATAATACCTTAATAAGAACCCTTAAGTAAAACCTTGAGTTTAATCTTGCTGAGCTCTGAGATATTCATTGTGCTTCTGTATTTCTCAGCTCTCATCAGGATTTTGGAAGCTAAGGCACTCAGTAGCCTGGATCCTTGATGTTTCAGCAACCATACATTTGATGCTAGGTAGCAGCTGAGTGGCAGCCAGATCCTCAGAGATGTACAGCATCTTCTGAGTACCTCTAATTCTCCCAGACTGCCCACACGCAAAGTTCCTTTGATTTCACTCAAGGTGTGTACTAGAACTCAGATACATGCAGTGTTATGTACGCAGAGCTATATATATCAGGGGCTTAGTTTGGCTTACATCAGCTGACCTCTTCAGTTAGAGTAGCTGCATTTAAATCCATGCAGCTCGTTTCTGACACAAGCCCCAAACCTTTTGCCTGCTTCACTTCCATACCAAAAGAAAGACAAGCGTATTTAATTTACGCCATGTGGGGTGATGTTCATTTAGGTGGAGTTGTGTGGGCCAGGACTTGTTCTTTCCAGTTGTGCTTAGCACTAATTCAGTGGAACTGCACCTCACCTGCCTCTTTAGAAATAAAACAATAGGAGCTAATACCATGAATTAACTGTCTACCTGAAGAGATGGAAAATCTCCTGTGAATTACAGACTTAGACTGAGGTGAAGATGAAGGCAAAGAGGCAGATCCAGAGCCCGTTGAATATAAAGAGTCTTTCTATTGACTTCAGTGAGTTTTAGATCAGACCCCAAGTGCACAGTGCATGAGAGAATGTAGTCCTGAGCAAGGGAATTTAAATTATTTCGTATCTTTTTTTTTTTTTTTCATCACTTTTCTATCTAATCATGTTTTGTATCTTTTTTGGAGTGAAAAACACTGATGTTCTGCCTGCAAACTGGAGAATAATAATAATTTCTAAGATGCGCTTTTTTTTTTTTAGCTGAATGTTAAGAGGAAAAGATAATAGGAAAGACAAGTGAATTCTTGGGATCTCATTCTTTAGACTTTCAAGGAAATAGTGGCACATTTATAAGTTCATTGTTTTCAAGCAAAGAATAGTCTTGGAAAAGACAGAAATAGAAAAGAAAGAAAATGAAAATACAAAAGAAGAAAGGAAAAAGAAAAGAGCAATATTTTTCCCATGGATTTGTGCTTTCTCTACCCCATTACCCCTGTGCTCACAATAAGTTTCTTAAAGTCTGGTCACTCAGTACGGGATAAGGTTAGATATGAAGTATAATACAAATTTGGTAATACTCTTTTTATAATTTTCAAAGTACATCAGATACTGTGGGAAGAAAGTTTGTTTAATTTCATGACTGATGAATGAGATCCTCACATTGCATATCCTCCAAACTAATTTCAAGGCTGAACTTTTACATAAATGAAAGAGAGCCTCACTGGGGCCTGGAAGTGAATTCAGGGATGGGAGAGAACTGCATCTGGGAAGTGAGCCGGGACTTAAAAAAAGGAAGATAACACAGCTGAAGACTGAGTGGATTAGCAGAGTTATTTGACAGCCCTAGACTAGAATTTTACAGTATTTGCTCCAGATTCATGCTGGCATACATTTGATGCCATTATGTTTAGGCATCATCCTGTCCCTGAAAGCACAAGCAGGGACTCTGATTCATTCTGAACCCTACGCTATTGTTAGGGCTGCGTTCCTAGTGAGACAACAAAGAACAGATCCAATAGTGCTGAGAAACAAGGGCTTGATTGCTCTGTTCGATTACTGTGTATGGGAGAACCTGATTTCTTTGCCCAGCATACAGATTTTTGGAGGATCTGTACAAAGAATGTAGATAAAGTCTGAAGCAAATATTTTTGGAAAACCCTGGAGAATGCAACTTGGAAGATCCTGGATCATTGGTTTATGTTTTCTCTTGCTTTCCTTACACCATGTCAACAGCTTCCTATTTCTAATGGCTTCTTCTTTTATGGTTTTGGCCTCTTCTTTTCCCTCTGTTCCAGCCACATCATGTGAAGTCAAGGCTTTCTAATCTGTGTTTGTAATACATACCAAAGAGGAGATTAAGTTTAAAATGAGAATAGAAAATAGTACCTGGCTCACTCAGATAAGCCTGAGACAAAGCCAGAACAGAGCTGATCTCTGAGGAGTCCTGGTTATTATACTGACTTCTGCTTGCCTTTTACTTCTGCCATTAAAATACAGTTACAGCTCAGAAAAGTGGCAGTAAAGATTACCTTGTGGGGTATCATGTTCAACCTCTGTCAATGATGCCCAAATCCACTTTGCTCGCTTCAGAAATCAAAGGGTGATTATTTTTTTTTTCCCCATGTAGGTCTCTGGCACCAGGAGTATTACCTTAGATCTTTTCAGTAACACTGGCTACTTTTATACCTGCTATACTGTCATTGATAATAGAGAACATGGAAACAAAAACTTCTAAGCAGAATTTTGGGTTCCTGTGAAATAACTGTATCATGGTTGCTTTAACTAGTTCTTTCTTTCTTCTTTATAACCTGATGCAAAGAAAACAGGCTTATGCTTTTGAGCTGTTGGTGTAAAGAGCTACAACTTGAAGAACATATTTCCACAATTTTAATGTTGTTAATATCTTCATTGCTAGTATGATCTGCTCGGTGTCCAGGGCTTTGTGTCATGGCTATGAAGAGAAAAGCTATCTAAATACTATAAAAAATTTCCAACAAATACGAGCTTGAATTTTTGTGTTTGGTTGATTGCATTTGCATTCCTTCCTTCTTCCTTTCTGTCAGAATCTCAGCTGAGGGTGAGCTGGGACAGAGGCAGTTGGAAGCATGGGCCATAGAACAGTCATGGGAGGGAAATGAAGACCTGCAATTGTGTGTGTTCTTGATTTTGAAAGCCAAGCTTCTCCAGCAATGAAACAGAAACATCCTCCATGACTTGAGTGTAGATGGAAAAAAAAATGAAGAAAAATCAGTCTTACATCCAGATTTTTGCAAACAGAAGAGAGGTAAAGGTTGAAGAACAATCTGTTACTTGTAATTATTCTGAGTATAGAAAGAGTCATTTCAAAAGGAACAGTTTAAATGTGGAAAGGCGGTGGTGGGTGGCATTTGATAACAGTCTGTGTCCAAGGTCCTGAAAAGTAGTAAATTAATGCATTGTCCACATTTCGGAGGCAGAAGTGAAACTATGGCATTGTTCCTTTCCTGAGGTTTTGAGGTTTAGAAAGTGCTATTTGGTGACCTAAACAATTTGCTCCATCTTAACTGGTCGTAAAGTTTTGTTTGTCAGCTTTATGGAACTATGTCTGTGTCCTAAGTCTCATAGAAGTGTAAAAGTATGGATTATAGCTCATTTGGGGATTGTGGCACAATTCAGGTAGGACCACTGAGATTCTCAAATAACAGCGATCCAAATGAAATTAGCTGAAATTGATCTCTTTTCCGATTTAGCTAAATCATGTTGTAGTCCAATAGAATGCTTGCATATGTAATTGCACTAAAATAACATATATTAGGGAACGGATCCAGTGGTGTG
Source organism: Aythya fuligula (assembly GCF_009819795.1). Classification (NCBI taxonomy): domain Eukaryota; kingdom Metazoa; phylum Chordata; class Aves; order Anseriformes; family Anatidae; genus Aythya; species Aythya fuligula. The sequence continues at coordinate 14,511,408 of NC_045569.1, read as the reverse complement.
TTCACAGCTGCACTCAGCATCTTTCTTGGTGACTGTCAGGAGTGATGTCCTCTCAGACTCAGATGGGCAGGGTAGAATGAAGATTAGGAAGGCTTCTAGCCTGATCTTCAAAGAAAATAAGTGCATCTGGGAAAAGACAATCAATGAGAAGGAATCCTTGCTTATGTCCATCTGCCATCACGTTTTTACATCTTGTCTTGCAGCAAAGAATTAAAAAGAGGAAGAAACATCAAGAATGTTTTTTTTTTTTTTTTTTTTCCAGGAAAGGGACTGTGTGAAGGGAAAAAAATTGTGAGAGATACTCCGAATACCTCTCTGAATACAGAGTAGCAAGCACTTGACATCTCCTCTTAGTGCCAACCATCCTAGACATCCTAGAGCTTTCTTGTTTCCACCAAATGGAACTTCCCTGAAGAATAATCAAAGTAAAGCATAAAACCTTTTCTCTCCTTACTGCCATTCTTCTCTACTCAAGAGGGAAGAAGAAGGGATTTGGCATCCTGAGACGACAAAACTATGAAAACAGAACAAAGACATAGAAACTGCCTGCCTTTATCCTGCCCAGGATTTCCCTACTCTGACAGACTGCTTCACTAGCTTTGCATTTTGCTCATAGTCTGAGCATATTGGTATTGAACTTCCCGTGAAATGAGTCTATAGCACCTTGGCTTCTAATTAGGTTACATCTTCAATATCAAACACCTTCTTTGGAGTCCTCTTAGGAGAAGCAATGGGCAAAAAGGAAAACAAGGCAGCAGTGTAGTGAAGACAGAAGTGGTGAGATGGAAAAGGATGCCTGTGAAAAAGTAGGGGTGAAGTCCTGCCCCTCCGGGTATATGCTCTGCTTCCTGAAGTGTGTCTCCAAGTCCTGATTCTACCAGGCTTCTAAGTAAGAAAGGACAACTATCAATTTTTTTAGGGACATATCAAAATTGGATGAATCCTACATTTTATCACCTTTGTGGGCAATTTTCCAATCATGCTGCTGCTATATTTACTTATGAAGGCTGAATCCAGAGAACAGAAAAATAGTGCAGTACTCATCCACAATTTGAACCACGTGCACTTCAGTGCCTAGGAACCTTATTTTATGGAGGCAGTTGAGATATATTAGTTCAGTGTCAAATGTAATGAATTAACCAAATATGTATGTGGAATATTGCCCTTTACGGAATTAGAATTTATTCCGGTTTATATTCTGCTCTGCATGGATATGTCTAAACTTCAGGACCCTGGCAATATCCCAGTTCAGTACCAGCACATCCCGTCCCCTTTTGTTTCCATTAACCCATGAGCTAGGGCTAGAAAGAAGCCATGTCCTGCATCTGAAGAGTGGTGGACTACAGGAAATACACCTGTCATCTGGTGTCACTACACCTTATGTTGTTCAGAGCTAAGGGAGAGTCTTAATAAGTTGAATTGATTTTTAGTTTTGCTTCTGGGATAGCTGCTTTATCAAGCATGGCAAAGATGTGAATGAAAATGGAAAGTCATCCTTCCAAGTGCCACAGAACTCTTTCATCATATTACCTGTAAAAACATTATTTGTCTAACAAGAATCTGATTTATATAAGATATAGGGAAAGAGAAAACTAACACTAAAAAAAAAAAAAAAAAAAAAGTAAAATTCTTTTCTACTTGAAAGTGTCATGGCTTTAAACTCTGCTTCTTTGGTCCTTCCATGACATGGAACAAAAAGAACCAGCTACAGGGCAAAGTTGAAACACTCCTTTTTTTAGTGACATAGAGCTTCTGGTTGGAGCCATGAAAGTTCTTACTGTGGTTTAACAGTACAGGTACCCCCATCCTTTTGCCCAAGAAGGACTGATGGAAAAAATCCACTTGTCAGAGAAAAGAAGTTGACACACTTGTGACTTTTATCGCAGTTGCACTGGAGTGAAAGTAGGGATGGTGGAAATAGCCTTGACAAAGAAGGAGTATCAGGCAAAGTGCAGGTGACAGTGCAATTTATCACATGGCTGTGAAATGTATTAGCTGCCTATCACCCTCAGTTATGTAAAACAAAGAGAGAGAGAATTGATTAAACTATGACCTCTTCCATCTCCCAGCTGTCATTTTAGTTGTTGTGACAGAGGCTAGTGTGTAGTCATTAAATGCACAGACTTAGTTTCAGGTTTGAGCACTAGATTAATGTAGTCCATGTAGCGTGATACCTTTTCCTTTTGCCTGGCTCGCTCTGTATGGGGGAAGCTCCCTTCTGTGTACATCACCACTCTGGAGTTAGCTGTCTATCCATCACAGAGCCATGGTGTATCCCTCTACAGTTCCTCACACATCTTTCTTTTGTCTCAAAACCTTGTACTCTTGAAGTTGGCTCAGGATTTCTATCTGCTTCCAGTAGCCTACAGGTCTGATTTCTTCTGAAGAGCTGGACATCAGATCCTATAGTGCAGAGTGACCAGTTGGTCTCATCCAAATTCCCAGTCCCGGGGGAAGTTAGGAAACTGCCTTAAAAAGTTTAGTTATGTAAAGGATGATAGTTGCTTCTATGACAAAAGAATTTGAAGTAGCAAATAATTTAGCACCACACTTAAGGGGAGTTTTTACAGGTTTCTGATACAGTCTGTTTCCATCTGGTTAGTCCAGATAAGGCTTTAAAAGAACCCTTTTTCCATAGAAGCTTGATACATCCACCCCTTATTTACCGTTTAGGGAGATGGATAGCTGTAAAGGTAAAACAAACTTTAAGAAGGTAGCTGCTAATTATGAAAATTAATTAGTGAAGTTTCACGGGCTCTTTAATCAATATAGATAGCTACCTGACCTGAGTCAGTAACTGAGCTGCAGGCAGGCTCTGTAGAATTAGCATTGCAATATTAGTATATTGCTTCAGCAGCAAGGATTTATGATAAATGCTATAAACCTTTACAGTGTAAGGGTCCACCAGACCTTTGAGAAACATTCTACTATTTCATCTGCCAGAGTGTGTTCGGGATGAATACAGAAGGGTTGCCCTTTAGGTGTCTGCATGTATCTTTATTCATCCCCATGCCAGGTTATCTGAGCATCTAATGTGGAAGAGTAAGTTATCCATGAAATATTAGTATGGATTTGTTTGGGGTTCCTGGATTGTCAGAAGGTGCTAGAATGAGTGTATGAAAGGACAGGCTCGGTCAGCAAGTCTTGTCCTTGAGGGGTTAGGAGCGTATGGAATGAATGATCAGCGGGTAGTAGAAAAATTGTTTTCCTTAGAGCTTAATCTTATGATTCTGCATTAAGCAACCTGATCTGAAAGCATCTCTCCTGAGCAGTTGCTCTTTCCCATAGAAGGCACTGGGTCAGAACAAACTTCACGTCAGAGAGAGTCGGATTACCCTAATGTTGCTGTCACTGCGTCCTACAGTTTTTCTTACATTGAAAGGAACACTTCTGTGCGAGGCACGAAATAGCTGGGAAAGGATGACTACCCACGGTCTGGCAGAAGGCCAATGTTGAATCTATGGTAATCTGATCCCACTGTATAAAACCCCAATTGCTCGGGTTTGAGAATGTTCCTACTGTTGGCCTTTCTGGAATGAGGTGTAATAAGTGGTAGAAACACAATCCTTCCCTGGGCTCTGCTCTCCTTTCCTCTCCTGAAGTATTAAGCAGGAGGAATGTGTTCATTTGCCTCTGGATGGTCTCAAAGATCAAAGCCTCTGCAGCTAGACCTGGGCTATTTGTGGTTACGTTTTGTACTGGTTTGCATTTGAGAAATGGAGTCGGTGGAAGGAGGAAGTCCAGTGAAATATAAATAAACACAACAGAGTGAAGAATGGATCCAGCAGGCCCCCAGTGCAAAGAAAAGCACTGTCAAGCTGCTCATATTTGTGTCCGCTATCAGTAGCCATGTAGGACCTTTCTGGTAGCTAAGCAACAGAGGTCATAAAGACATCCTGGCTGCACAAGCTATTTTTTTAGACTTCTTGTGTTATGGGAAAGCTGTAAGAATTGGGCAGCCAGGTACAAGAGAAACCAGCAGCGGATTTCTTCCTGAATTTCAAAGCAGCTAAAGTGGGGACTAGTATCTAGCCACGTGAATGTGAGTTAGAGAGGAACAAAAGTTCCGTGAATTCAAATGAGTCCTGGGAACCTTACAAAAGCCCAGTATACAATTTGGAAAGTTCATGGAACCTCTGTGTGCCTGGGAGTCCCCAGTCACTACCTAATAAATACAAGTCTCCTTATGTTGATTATAGACTTCTGCCTGCTTTAGTTGCCTGGGTCTATTAGTCACCAAATTAAATTTTGTATAAGTAATAGTGAAGCACTTTCAGGTAGTTTTGTTCAGCAAATAATGAAGAGCAGCCTGAAAATCAACTTACCTATCCATTTATTCTGTGGATAAATGCCGGAGAAAGTCATAATAGCAATAACTGAGATTTATTTAGCTCCTTTCATTTGAAAGAATCCCAGAGGGCTTTTCTCACAGCATACAAAGAGATTGCTCACTCCCTGCTGAAATGCAACACTTCTGGGGTGGAACACTGCAACTGCTCTACTCCAGCAAGAACTGCATCAAATTTGTTAACAGGTATATAGAGAAACAACAGTAGTATTTTATGTAGATATAATATAATCTTCTTAACTGGAATTTGGCCAGAACCTTGGATTTAAAAATTTTTATGCTTGCAGGAAAGGACAGGGTAATCAAGACCTTGATTTTCTGTCTTATCCAAAAGATAGCTGCAGGTTGGGCACTGGTTCAGTACAGACTAACAGGGAAGAGCATTCTATATTAATTACTAGTTCTTTACAACATCTGGGTTTTCCTTAGAGGCCCTTCTCTCATCCAGATTCAGACTATACTGGTTCATAAGGAAGCATGAGATCATACTCTTAATGAATTGCACATACTGGTTTACCAGTCTTAATCAAAACTGGATTTCCTTTGCCTATATTCACTTGCCAAAAACTAAACTAGGTGTGTGGTGCTCAGAAGATCGCTTTGGGAGCTTGAGAAGAGATACCATCTTTTATTATTCGACACAAACACAACGCATCTGATCACCACCCATCTGCTGCTCCATGATCACCGCAGAGTTGTGTTAGTGCAGTTGAGGTCATATGAAATAACTTGGTGTTTAGTGAAGGAGGGAGAGAGTATCTTGCATGCACTGTAAGCCAGTAAGAATGCACGCCTATGCACAACACAGGAGGATGTTTCCCAAGAGACCTTTGCTCTCATGTCAAAGTTCTCCATGTCTGCACATTATCTGCCCTAGTGGTTTTCATTGCTTTGTCAGGCTGCTGAACTCTACTGCAAAATAATAGCAAGAAAGAGCAAGAAAAATACCATTCTCTATATATGCATGCTTCTGCCTACTAATTATCAGAGTTGAGACACTGAAGTTAAAGCTATAGCTTTCTCTCTGGGTGCTGGGAGAACTCAGAGATGTATACAGCTGATGCATAGTGGAGGATGGCAGAACAAATTGCTTTCTAAGTGACCTTCCTAAATAATGAGCATTGAGGGTTACTATCACAGAATAGATAAATCAGGGTACAGTTTGAGAAAAACCAAGCAGTAACTTATGGTAGAACACAGAAACATCAATCTTTCTGCTTTGGCTTTAATTTCTTAACCTGTAGATCCAGGCTAGATAGAGACAAGAAATCCAAAGTGCCAGACCTAAAAAGAGTAAGGCCAACCCTTGGGCTGGCTGTGTGACTGTGGGTTGAAAGCTGTAAGCATGAAGTTATCCTCCTCATCTCACTGCACTCCTTGTTTCTAATGCATTCTTCTTAGGATCTTTTTCCAATGTCATATTATTACAGACATGATGTAGCTACATAAAGGTAGCAGTGGTTTCTGTATGCTTATTTAAATTACGAAAAATATTGATGAATCAACTGTTAATAGTTGATCGTATGCTGTTGAATGAAGAAGCTGAAGATACAACAAGCCACATTCATTCTATGTAGGAGAGTTAAATCAAGACAGCACCACTTTATTTGTCTTCAAATGTGATTCTTATTAACCAGCTTCAGAAGACAATTATGACTGTCATCTCCTGGCTGTTCACCTTATCTAGCCAGCAGGGCTCCTGGTGAATGTCAGCAGTACTGCAGGTCACTTTGTTTCCTTAAAAATATCTTAGTGATTATGCTGTTTGTCTTTCCCTGGTAATGTATGAATCCATTAGCCTGTTCAACCAAATGTGGAAGGAGGAGGTGTGTGTAAAAGTCCTACTAAGATTCTAAAAGTGTTTTGAAAATGGATGTTAGAAAAGAGCAGAGAGACTCAGGTCACATCCCCACTAGTGTGGGGAAGGCTGAGGTCAGTTGGTGTGTGTCCTGTATGCAGCAGCAGGTGGACTGGCCAGTTGGCATACTAGTCTTGATCAACCTACAGGTTGTTTCAGACTTGCTCTGATGCTTTGGTGTTCGTGGAAGACTTTGCTGGGGAACTGGGTCTCTTGCAGACCGGGGAAGTGGGTTAGATGAAATCTATAAGAACTCAGGCTTTGCTAGTCCTGTTTCTCGAGAAACTTATTTTTCAGTCTTATCCATTTAGAGAATGCTACTAAAACTACTCGACAACGATCATTTATGAAACTAATGGGCTGTTCTAGGCTGAGCTTTCCCCTAGATCCAATGGCTGGGAGCCAGCAACTCTTGCATTTTTCATAAAGTGCCTACAGTGCTGGCTCTTACATCTCTGTGCTTTGGTTTTGCTGCCTGTAAAAATGGGAATAATAAATCATGGCCTCCACAGTGAGGTGTTTTAAGACTGTTCTATATTCTCTCATGTATGTCAATATTTTGAACTGATGGGTATAATTTCTAATTATTTTTAGTTACCGCTAGACCAAGCTTTATGAAAGCCTGTTAACGTGAAGTGGGGAGCAGTATTTACCACGTCTGATACCTGTGGTCTAGTCCTTGCAGAGAGGTGTTTTTTTTTGTTGTTGTTTGTTTGTTTGGTGTTGTTTTTTGACAGTGAAAAATATAGCAAGCAGAGGAATGATCTCGTTAACCAGGTAGTGGAAGGAGCAGATTGTTCACAGTAAAAAGAAAGATGCTGTATTAATATTCTTCTTCCTCTTTTTATTTGACTCTGTTGTGGACTTCCTCTCCTTTGCCTACTACATCTCATCCTCCTACATCTGAGGCAGTACGGATATCAAATCTGCTTATTTGTTCAGTACATGTGAGAGCTAAACTCTAGGAAAAGTAACCCATCCAAAGCCTTACACGTGATTTGGTGCAATCTGCCCTCTCATTGAATATGCTGCCATCCAAGAGCCTCCCTTCTTCCAAAGAAGTAACAGCAGAGAGCATGCAGTTCATACTAACTGAACTCCATCCATCTGACTTTGCTCCACGTTTTCTGAGCTGATCCAGACTTTTCCAGTTGGAAAGTGATTAGGGACTGCTGCACTGAGATAAAGGAGGAGAAAGGGGAGAAAAAAGATCTGTTCCGCAGGCAACACTTACAAGAGAAATAGAAACACACGTAGTGTTTCTGCTGAAGAGCATGACTCAGCTGTCAGTGTGTCTCAAACCAGGCCAGCAGAAACCTGCTGACTACAACAAAGACCTTTAACTAATACTTGTAAGCCACATGTGAATGGAAGGGCAGCAGTCAGTGCTGAACACCGTGTTTTCTGAAACCTCCGAAAGTAATTAACATTATCATAGTGCTTCATGGCAATTGTACTCAAGGAAGAATCTATAATCTGGATGTTTTACAGACTTTTCTCTGTGTAACGCAAGAACACCTGGTGTACAGGATCTGTGAGGATGGGAAGACAACACTGTGTCTTCTGTAAGTTGGCATAGATATAAAATTTATGAAGGCAGCAGCATAATATTTCTTCTTAAACTATATAAAGGATATATGATGATCAAAATGCTTTCCAAGGACGTGTTGGAAATCTAGGCCAGGATTTACATAGAGCCTGTTGCATAGGTTTTTGATAAAATTTATATTTGTCATCTCTATCACAGGAGGTTTTCTGTTTTACAGATTAGCACTGTGGTTTTAATGATTGCTGGCAACCTGGTGCAGCACACAGGTCTGAGGAAGGTGTTTGAAATGCATCCTAAAATGATGCTAGGTGTAAGCACAAACTAGCTCCAATTTGTCATTTGTCAGCTGTCTAGGCCCTGTTGAGCTGTATCTAAAGAGTGAAGTCAAAATATTTCTCACCATAATGGAGTAGTTATAAATGATGCCATAAATATCTAAGCAAACATGGGAATCACCAGTGCTTAGCTCTAGCTTGCATATGGGGTATGACATATTGCCATTCAGGAAAACTTAATTGAAGCCATTTTCCATGGGAAAACACAGCTTTGGTAAAATGGGTCTTTTTCAGGAAATCAGAAAAGCTTCCAAGAACCCCCCTACAAAAGTATTTTATTGACACAAATCCTTTTGTAAAGTCCCTTTTATAAAGAAAACAAAAGACTTTATTTATATTATTTTTTCCCCATCTTTTTTTGTGACACTTCAGTATTAGTGATGCAGAATATGTCATCTGTTATGAAATACCTTTTTGGGGTGTGGGAGAAAGTCACAGTAGTTGTACTTACTAGTACAACAACTAGTTGTACTAGTTGTACTTTGACTATCTGTCTTAAACCTCTACCCACTTATAAATGCCAAAGTTTGTCCAGGAATTCTTCTGGTGCAAATTACCCCCTGTTATTTGGCCTGTCACTTGTAAATAACCTGAATTGTGGGCTTGTGCCGTTCTGTGTCAGAACTGTTTCACCTGTCTTGTACAGACTGTAAATACAAGAATTGCATTTTCTGGGCACGGGGATAAAAGGCACAGAAGAGAACGCAAAGCTTTTATTTATGGCATTGCCCAAAGACTGAACTGTCAACAGGGAAATAATACTTTCTTCTTTTAAACACTGTTATGCTATAAGAGAGGTCAACATGAGCTCTGCTCTTGGCCTCAGTGGGAGCAGGACTGGATCCAGGAAAGTATATCATGCATTTCTTCTTTTTACCTTTGCACACACAGCCTGTTGATATACAGCTGAGAAGGCTTTTGATTGACTCACACTAATGTATGTTATTTTCAGTGACTTAAATAGCTCCTATTATTATTATTACGATAGGGCTTGCAGACCCCCATTACGATTTTGGGACATCATAGTTTGACATTGTGTAAATATAAAAGGAAACATGGCTCTCTGAATTCACGATTCCCCAGCGCTGCATGCATACTGTGCGTGAAGCACGAGCCTTTTGTCATAGAACAGTTTAGCACTTTTTATTTCAATGCCTAATTATTAATGGAATTAGTATCTCCATGCTAAGCAGTTTCTTTGTTGCCTTCCTCTTAGAACTTTTCCATTTTCCTTCTATGCCAAGATGACCTTTTGGTCAACATAAATTTTTGAACTCTAGGGAAATCTGACTGTGCCCTTTCTGTTGTTTAAATCATTTTCTCTCCTACAGACATACACTTTCTTTTCTCTCAGATTTCATTCTGCTGCAGCATATTCTCAATGCACAAGTCAGGAAGAATGAGAGGGACAAACGCCTTTGCAATTTGAGATTTATCAAAAGCTTTTCATTCTGAAATGATGGCAGGGAAATTGCATCATCTGTATATCTGTCTGGGGAAGAGAAAGCAGACTGGGAAATATTTCTGCAGAAGAATGGACTCTGGTGTCAGAGTCTGTTCCAAGAAAAAAAAAAAAAAGAAAAACAAAAACCAAAACTGTGTGTGGAGAATTAGAATTAAAAAATAATAGATGTGGATATAGGTGACCAATTTTTGGCAGCCATAACTGAGGAGATATCTAGGCCAATATTGTTTCTTTTGTCTTTGAAAATTCAAATAGATATGTTCAATTGATCTCAAAAGGGAAATCAGAAGAAAAGTCTACCTTTCTTCTTGAATTGGTCTTCAATTACAGCTCAGTATTGATTTCACAAAATGATTAGGCCAGATTCATGTCTGGTTTAAATAGACACAGCTCTGGAGGATTTAACAGAATTCCCTGATTTCTCTCTGTTGAGGATGTGTCTCATTGGTGTGATCGCAATTTTTGTAGCCATGGCACCTAAAGTCCTGAGCAAGTTAAGTCCTTGTATAGGATGTAATGAAGATACAATAACTTTCTCTAATACGCAAAACTTTGAGAAAAGCTCTCAGTTGGCACAGTGGTCGCCACTGGGCTTCAAGTCAAACCTAAAAGAGGCTCAACCCAATCCTGAAGATTTGCTTGTATGAAAATGTTGATTTATTTTTTTATTATTATTATAAAATGCAAATGCAACAAAAATCCCACATTGATTGCTTTCAGATGATCTTATGTTTTTCATATACTACATACTCAAAAATCCATCTCCTGAAAGTGGAAGTTCCACTAAATTGGAGACCAGCTCCAGACAAAGTCAGCACAGCAGCTACTTAGGGCAGGAGATTGCTGGGAAAAGCTGGCCTAGCATCCCTACTTCTCTTTGTGTCAGCACAGGGGAAAACTAGGTTTTCTGTAGCTGAAGAAGGGTTTGAGTTGTGCCATGCCCTCACATAGCCATCAAAAGCAGCCACGTGTTCCCTCTGTTTCACAGCTCCAGTGCGAACAGCAAGCCCAGCTTTCCAGTTTGTGCTCTCACCACCTCTGCCTCCCTGTTGTCTCTCTTCTCCCTCCTTTCTATTACCCCTCCTTAGACACCATGGTGTGATTTCACGTGAGCTTTTAAGAAACCTTCCATCGTCTTTGGCCAAAAGTGCATCAAACTGGTAATGAAATATAGCACTTGAATTCAACCAACTTGACTGACGTTTATTCACCTGTGATAGCTCTACACTGACCTATGCAAGCGGCATCTTTTGCTTTGGTTCAGAAAGTGACCATCATTGCAGTCTCTCTAAATTCTTCAGATAATAAGAATAGCAAGATTTTACATACAGCTTTTATAATATATAGGAAATTTGCAGTGATTTAGCAAGGAACTTAACTTTCCAGTACAGACCAAGGCTGCCATTAATGGAATTAAAGAGAAAAAAAAAATAAAATAGCAAAGCAGATCAAATAGTCTTTTAGTAAAGGAGATGTCCTGAATTTCTTTCTCAAATCCCTAGTGCTGATTGATGTCAGAGATAAGATATGTATGGGTTTGATCTAGTATGTAATTTCCTACATTTCTGAGATAGATCGTTACTCATCCTTAGATCGTTTCCAATGTAACTGCCGCCCAGTCTTGATTGCACATCTCTGCCTCTCCTCCTTCACTGTGTCTGGCTTTTGTCTCATGCTTACAGCCTTTTTGGCACATATGGCCAGCAGAAAATCCACTCAACCAAAAGAAAGTGAAGAGTTATCTGCCAGCTGAGTGCCCTGAGTGTGCTGGTTTCACTGAGGTGGCCCCAGTCTAAGATGCGACCAATCTTTCTGCTTAAAACAGAAGATACCAAAGTGACCAACTTAGATTAAGCATCCAACTTTAAGATGCCTAATGGTTGGCAGAATAAATGCCACCTGACCAGCTGTAAGCCCATTAATAAGGTCTAGTGGGCTGCTAGTTCCTCCCAGAGGGTAGAAACCTCTGACAGCTCCTTTTGTATTGAGTCCCACTACAAAACTCTCCACCTCCAGCCTGGAATCGCTTGGAGATCACCATGGTGGTTGACTGCAGCTTTCCCCCCATACCTCACAAACTCACAGAATCACAGAATTTCTAGGTTGGAAGAGACCTCAAGATCTCATGAAATTACAGCCTCTGGTGTGCAGAGGTTCCCACGTCTGTACTCCTGCTCCTCATAGGAGCACACTGAACTGCAGCAGGGCTTGGTGCGGATACAGTGGTCTGGCTTTATGCTTCCATTTCTAGAATGGGGCCTAATTTTGAATAAGAAAAAATAAAAATAATAAAAATAAATTGGACAGATTGCCCCTATCCTCACTACTTAACTTTTCAAGAAATGTCATGGATCTTTTACGGGAAAGGACCTAGCAGCAGGCATTGCTGCATTAGGGAAAATGAGGTGTAGAGCTATTTTTAAACACACTGAAATAGCACCAGACAGATTCCATTTATAGGAACTTGTACTTGTCTTCTTCTGTGCCTTGAAAAGGATAATGATTTCTGTGAAGTAATGATCCTCTCATCATAAACAGGATCCCAAGTGCTGAACCTGGTGCCCTCCTTGATATTTCTGTTAGTTTTTTTGGACTAACTTCCCTCATTCCTTCCCCCCCAACCCAACCCTTTACGCAAAGAGAGCACAAAGATTTTTCTCCATCCCTTTTTTGTTCTTCTTCATTATAAGAAAATTAGAAGCTGGGGAAAAGCCTCTTGTGGTGCTAAATTGTTACTGGCTAATAAAACTGCAGGAGCCATACACAGTGTTTTTTTTTTCCATAAATCAGCAGTGGAGGGAATTAGGTGGCAAGAGATGGAAGGGCAATGTTTAATCAGCTCATGTAGGAAATCATTAGCTGCACACCCTCATTCCATCGCTGGCTCATTCTTCATTCCCAATGGCTGCTTTGCCACCAGACCATTAACATTTTTCAATGACTTTCTAAATGCAGTGAAAAAACACGCAAGTGGTGAAATATCAGTGGATGTTGTGGAAACAAAAGGCTGAAGGATGTGCTTGTCTTTTGATTTTTTTTTCTTTTTCTTTTTTCTTCCTTTTTCCCCCCCTTTTCCTTTCTTTATGCACTCTCTCTCTCTCTAGATTAGAAATGTACCTTGTTAAAAGACAAGTGACCTATAGCCTGGAAGGCTGTCTCTCCCATCCACCAAATAAAAAGAGACAGAAGATTTAGTAGTAACATGAACAAGAATAAGATTTTTTATTAGATTTACTGTATGTTCTCATTTATGCGTTTGTCGATTTCATGGCCTTTTGCACAATCTACCATTGCGATCCAATTTCTGCAAAACTGATCAGAGATTAAGTTTTTCATTTAAGTGGCACCAAAAAAAAAAAATTGGGTCACAATTTATTTGCTAAAAATTCAGGTCAAACCAAACTAGTGCTACTCAGCCAGTGTATCATAGCTCATAAGGGTCCCATAACTCAGCTGTGTGTCTCACTTGCAAAGGTTAAGACAAAACTTCATCTTCTACTGCCAGTTCTTTATTTGATCTGAATGAAACTAGCTCACAGACTCCAATGAGATGAAAACCCATCCCTAAGGAGTCAGCGTGACTCTTTTCAGAGACTGCGTGCAGTGGAGCTAGGCTTTCTGCTCTGGGTTGTTAATCCGCTATCTTCTACAAGCCTCCCTTTGCATTAGCAGATGCACTTAGTGTGGTAGTTTGCTAGACACTCATATGCATAGCTGTGGAGAGTCTGTATATCTGGGTGTATGGCTGTGCTATCCTTGCGATAACTTGCAGAGCTCTGTGATGAACCTCCCTGCATTTCTCACCTCATCACCTGTTCCTTGCTCACCAGTTCACTTCTCCCACGACTATTACACACTGCAGTCAAAGCCTCTGAAGATTCTTGCAGTGTCCATGGCTTGAAAAGCAAGAGAGAGCTTTAAAAATGAGCTCCAGTGCATTTTCCAGAATTGTGTTCAATATTTTTGAAATGTTTTAATTATTATCTTTCTGTAGCTTTTGAGGTAAGTGTAGAAGAATTCAAGGTTCTGTAGAGTACTTTTTTCTTTCATATTCGTGTAAGATGATCTGCTCACATGCAGATTTGCAGTTTGTAAGGGATGTTCCCATGCCAAACTCCTGTTGCTTTATAGACAACATTTGCCAGTTTCTGCATGTACAGTTAAGGATGTCTCTAACTGGTTGTCAGTATGAATGCATCTGGAATGGAATTTCCTAGTGCAACCTGTAGCAGAGGAAAAGAAGTGTCTGCAAAAGTGTGAGCCATATACTGAGCAAGTTGGAAGTGCTGGGAGTTTCTGTGAAATAATACAGCTGTAGCTGAAGAGAAATTCCTATGATCTTGGATTGTCCCAAAGATATCAGGTCCACAGTCCTGGGCCTTACTGGAAATGTCCTCAATCAGTCTGTCCCCATGTAGAAGTACCAGTTTAATTTCTGCTCTGTGCTAATGTTCAAAATTGGTGACATTATTAATTCAAACTTCTGGATAGCTGGTTCAGTCCACACTTGACAAGAAGAGCACATCCAGCTCCTTGACATGCATTCCTTTGAGTTTGCCTTGCCACTTTCCCATCCTAGTATAAAAAAACCACCAGGACAGAGTTTAAGGGCATCTTTGCATGGAGAAGGTGGGAGGCAGTCAGCTGGGTGTGAATTTGTGCTACAATGTGAAGTCTGGGAGGTCACAGACTAAGAGTCTTTCTACCTGACCTGAAGCCCACATGATGCCCATAGCAGGGTTATCTAGGGCAACACAGTTATCTAGGCAACACAGCTAAAAAGAAGTAGGCTTGTCTAATCAATGGGAAGAGAAATGGGCAGAAGGGACTTCCAGTGGGCAGCTGGAATCTTAGGTGGGATTAATTGCATTCAGAGAGGGTGTTAATATCAAGGTAATATAGGATAAACAGTTCCAGAAATAGGTGTCTAGGGTAGAGGGTGGGGATTAATTCAAGCCCTACTTAACAAATTCTATGAGGAAGAGTATTATGCTTTGCAAATGTGGAGTAACCTACCTTCCACAAGGCGCTCTATTAAGTTAAGATATGTGGAGAGTTGACTCAAAATACCAGGTGGTAGAAATTTCATTTGCTTCCCTATATGTGACCTAATGCCTGTAGAGAAAAGCTGGAGTTGCAGCCCCTTCCTCTTGTGAGGAGCACATATTGAAGATTCCTTCAAATGGATTCCAGCTGCTCCCCAGAAGGAAGTATGTCACTTTGAGGATATAGTTTGACATTTCTGTACAAGACACGTTTCTTCTTTTTCTCTATTTCATCTTCAGAATTCAGAGACTGTTTTATTCAGGCATTAGCCGGCACTCCATCATACTCTGACTCCTTAAAGTATAGTGTCTGCAAAACCCAATGTGAAACAAGAAACCGGTCTGATAAGTAGAGAATACACTTTAAGATGTAACATCTCATTTGTCACAGTGAAAGAAATATGGAATGGAATGATCAAAATGTGTCTGTGTATTAGTCCTGATGCCGTTTTGCCTTGGTGAACTGAAAAGGCTTCTTAAAGTAAGAGAAGGTAATGACAACCCACACCTGACTTTTATCAGCTATTGCAAGAAGTGTGCTTCTGTCCTCGAGAACCTCTTGCCTAATTCTCTTTATCCCGGTCCTGTGCTAGAGGCAGAAGTGTGGAACTTTGGAGTAAAAGTGGCTGTAAATCACTGTTGCGCTTTTTGGTCTTCAGCAGACACAGTGTAGTTTTAGATTTGCCTTGACTTTCTTTTTACCTCTCTTGAGCTTTGGGATGTGTAGCAGCTCTTGTGAATCACAATCTGTATGATACTCTCACTGTCATCCCTCTCTCTCAGGACTTCTTAATCAGGCATCTGAAGGCTTGTCTTATGGAGCAGGTAATGGAGACCATGCTAGGAGAAGCAAAAAACTCTTCCTGACAAGTTCAGAATTGCTGGGGACAGCTTGGGAGAAAGATCCCAGAAGCTGAAGCAAAGGCAGAAGGAACCTTGAGGAAAAATTCACGAGGCTGTGCGCTCTACAGGTGTAAGTCTGATTTGTGGTTTGCAGAGAGGATTGACAGAGATTGTATACATGCTCCATTTTAGACAGAAGAAGAAATCTTCTTAGAATCGTAGGGGTGGACAGTGGCTGTGCATTTATCAATCTATTCACACTGTAAATGGGAAGAGAAAATAGCATCGTGGCTCATTGTTTTTGGTTTAGAGCAAACTTGGATTTGTTTGACTGTCAATGAACAGCTTCCTCTCTGTGTTAATGTAGATTTACCTAGCCAGATTGTCACCTTTCCTGCTGTGACTGGCCTGTCATCATCGTGTTCACAATGAAATGTAAAGTTGTAAATCTCCTGAGCTGAGTGATGAGACTGATGCTGGAGAAGGGCTGCAGAAGCAGTTGTGCATAGACCAAGGGGGAAACCGGCCAGCAGTGGCACAGCTGATATCACTTGCTTTGTGTAAGAAATGCTCAGGGAAAAAAGGGACACACAGCCCGTGTGATCTCTCAGACAGAGGTACACAGCACGTTTTTCATCATAAAATTTTCTTACAGTTTCTCTGCTGGTAATGTGAGAGAAGCTCAGCCAGCCAGCAGAACTGGGGGCTGAGGAGGCCAGTTGGTTCGTTCTTGCTCTGACCAATGGACTCTTGCCAACCCTGTGAACAAAAGGTTCACTCATATGTTGGAGGAACAGAAGTGACATTAACTGCTAGTACAAAAGAAACGTTTTGTAGGATTTTATTTCTTTAGCTGAAACTATACCACGTTTCAACAGTCACATTCTTCAGAATATGCTGGCTGGATGGGGAACTGTGAAAAGCAGAGAAGAGCTGCTGTTTAAAACATTGAAGTAAGAGTTTAATCTGTAGAGAGATGGCAGGAGAAAGAGTCTCTGATCAGACGTTGCTTGCAGTGCTAGTCTTAGTGGAATATGGGGTCATACAGCACAATTCTTTGGTTACAATTTAGAAATCCCAAACAACAGGCAGAGAAACCTCACCCTGTAGATTTTAATTTGGGTACATTGAGCAAAAGACTAAAGAAGAAAACATTGGTGTGTCACAGATTAGAAAGCTGGTGATAACAAAGACCGCAAGAGTTCCAGTCTGTAGCACATACCTGACATGAGAAAACCACAAATGGGAGAGTGAAAAGACATTCTAAACCAAGAAAGATTTAAGTAGTTTTGTAAGGAGAAATGTCTGTGCCACTGGGGATGTGGCTGGGAGAAATGAAGATGCATCTGCAAAGATCCAAACTGAGAGCTATTAATTGGGATAGAACACTAAATCCTACAAAGTTTTGCTTAGCAACATTATTCCAGACAATCAATTTATTTAGGGAGCGAGAAGAAAGTTCAAGCAGCAATGATGTTAATAGCTGAAGACAACTAAGTGGGGTTCCATGCCCTGCAATGTAAAGCCCTGCATCCACTTGAAAGAATGAAGTTTAACTGCGGATACCAGCTCTGTGCTGCCACAGGGAGAGTCACAGCGCCGTGCTTGGGAATACGGCTGGATAAAAACAAGAGAGATTAAAACAGTTCTGAAGGCAGATTGATGCAGGAGTTTAGGCATGTGTTGCAATGATTTCCTCTTTTAGGCCATTGCTTTAAATTCAGACCCTGTCATCTGTGACGGGAATGGTAGCCTTCGGTAGCTCTTTGACCTGCCTGAGGTTAATTGGTGGTTTCAGTCCATCCCTCCTTACATGACTGTTTGTATCCAACTGCCACTATTTCTGGTTGGTCCAAGATAGTCTCTCTTTTTTTTTTTTTTTAACCTGGCTTGTTTAAGTGCCCTTATTTTACAGAGACATGAGAGTTGCCAGTGGACACCAGCCCAGTGACACATCTAGTCTAGGCTTCAGCTGATGAAGAGCAGCCAGGGTCTACTGTCATGGGAAAATGGGAAGGAAAAGGAAAAAGAAAAAAAAAAAAAAACACACATAATCCTGCAGATGAGAGATGATTCTTGTCCCTGGGTGTACTGTAAAATGAGATTTGGACAAACAAGCCAGCTACACACTGACACTCAGCTCAGATGCGAGTGAGCAGGAGCAGAAACGAGTTGTGTTTGTTGTTGCTGCTAATAGTAGTTGTATCTGCAGTGTCTTAGAGAACGAGTTGTGAGCTGAAACTCCTCTGTGTTAAGCAACGTGCAGACTTGTACCAGCAGAACTGCTTCTTCCCCAAAGAGCTCACAGATTATGGGTAAGGCAAGAGAGCACAGATGGGCGGGTCCAAAAAGAGGAGAGAGGAAATGATGTGCCAATGCTAATCAGCAGAATATTCAGAAATTATAGCCTGTCATTTCCATATTTTTGAAAACATCACAGCAATCGGGCGTGTTAATGAGGGATTTGCAGTATGTAACATTCTGGTAAATCTGAGGTGAATCGCAGAGATTCTTGCTTGGAAGTGCCACAGCTGTGTGATGGAGCTGGTGTTGTGTAGCTTTTGGAGAATATCACTGACCTCTTACCCCTAAATAAGAAGTGTCTGATAGGACAGAGGCAGGTGATAGAGTGCTCTGGGACAAATGGAAGGGACTGGAAGCCATGAAGAGATGCTGCCTTTGCCACCTAAAGCACAATTGCTTACTCTGGCAAGGATGCTGTGTCCTGCATTGTTGTCATGTGAACATACAGCACCATGCTGGGTGATGATAGTTATCGTTACTATTTCCTTTTGATTTAATGATGGATATTCTGATTTTTATTATTATTTTTTTAATTTTTCCCTTCAGTGAGAACTTGATGCAGGGCATCCCCTGGGGCATCAATATGTGGTCAAATAGTATAATCAACACTGATGCAGAGGGTATCCCTTTGCATGGTATGTTGTACCATGTGTGCTCCAGGACCCAAACTGCTTTCCTGTTAATATTCACATTTAGTTGAAAGGCTGCCTCTCAGCTGAAGTCCTAAATTGTTTGAAAAGTCTTGCTTGAGAAAAGGGAGAGGCACTCTTCTTCACTTTATTATTACAGTTCTGCTCAGTGGAGGCATTTCAGCTTCTGTGGAAAGCTTTCTTTAGGAAGGGCCCCTAGCAATGGAAGAAATTCCCAGCCCTGGTCCAGAACGGCTGGGATTGTGAATTGCAGTCAGAACACAAAGCACACGGTGCATCTGCTTGTGGGGATGGGAGGGGACTGCTCATATGATGACTTTTCTGTTTTGCTTGGGAGGACCTACACCCTTTTGGCTCTTGGGATATACTGCTGTTCTATTTTTGTTTTGATAACTGGTGTCAAGGGCAACCAGGGCTTTTTGTGTTGGAGAAATCCAAATAAAACTCAATAAATGAACACCAGCTGTGGGCTGCATTCTAGAAGGTCTAAACAAGGGGAAGAGGCCATACAGAGGATGGAGATGGTTTCTGTGAACTCCAAGCAATGCTCAGAGCTGTGGATCAGAATGCTTGAGGTTTGTACAGTTTTGAAGAAAAAAAAAAGTAAAATATAAGTTGAAAAAGAGAAGGATAAAGGGAAGATGAAACTGTTTGTTAATCCAAGTTTTGTTCTGGTGAACCAAAAGTCCTTTTTTAGCCCAGATTTTCCTAGTCTGGCTTTGTCTTGGAGAAGATCTCTGCAGCTTTTAAGAGAAGGAGAGTCCTACTGCCCTAAAAAATATATATATATAAAATAAAAATTTAGATGCACAAATCCCATTTGTTCAGGCTCATGGAGCGATGGCCGTGGAGCAGATTGTAATAAGCACTGAGATCTGTTGAAACTGTACTCAACAGCACTAAACAAAATGTTCTCCTCCCACTGGAGGTCAGCAGTGAAATGTTTTATCAGTTAAAGACAAAGGGGACATCTCTGCCGAATGTGACAAGCAGCAGGGCTTACCATTTTCCTGTCAGCTTCTGATTAAAGTGAAATTAGTTCAAACTTGCATTAACACAAGCATTGTGTCTTCCCTCTCCCTATCTCTTTTTCATTTTAAATTTTATTTTTTGTTTTATTCAAAACCACATTATATCTCTTCACTAGCATGTATAATTAATTAGAAGTCACAGAAAAACAACAGCCATTCCCAGAGGAGTTGCTGTGAAATTGCCTGGTGTTCCCTTTATGGCTCCCAGCCTTTCTGGTTGTTTTTAGAAAGATGTTCCTCTATATCAAATTATTTTCATTTTCCTTTATTTTTCCCTCCCGCCCTTCATGTAGTCTCTTTAGATGCATGTTGCACTTGGACTCAGCAGGACTCACATGATTCCAGACACAACGTATTTTTGGATTTATTTTTTTTTAATGGCACACTTAAAATACCTGCTCACTCATTTCTCTCATCACGTGAGTCAGCCTCCTCCAGCAGTCAAGAAGTATGTAGCTTAGAAAAAATAAAGGAAATCCACTGCTTTGTGGAGAAAGAGAGAGAGGAAGGAAGGATGAACAGACAAACAGACAGACCTCTAAATCTGGTAGACCTTCTTACCCCTTTTTGTAACTGCCAGAAATATCCTGCAGCTGAAAGTCAGCGAATTGCTAGGAAAGGAGACTGAAGACTGTATATTCCCAACACTGCCACTATAAGACCATTTTGAGCATGTAAAACAGCAGGGCCAGCACCTCTGTGGTGATCCAGGCTGCTGAGTGCACCTCTGAGGACCAGCTCCCACTGCAAAGTGAAATTCAAATGACCTGGCTCAGCAGCCAGGATATCACTGTCCTGACTGCAACACTGCCTTCCTTTCTGATGGGAAGGAACTGAATCTGACTTTGTGCTACACTGGTGGGGGAGAGAGCAAATGCTTCCAGATTCCTGGGCTGGATGTTGAGTCAGAGAAAGACAACATGAGCTAGGACAGGATGCTAAGAGCTTTGACAGTGTTCTGTGGATGCTCATTGCCCCAGAGTGGATGTCAAGTGCTTACAGAGTTTAAGAATAACCACAGTATTTGGGGCTTTTTCTGCTTTGCTCATGAAAACACAGGTTTTTCTCTGATAAATATATGATACTGTGTCTGCATGTGAAATACTCTGACTCATGGCAATCAGTGTGTCTTCTTAATCATCGGCTGTGGGATTCAGACTACTCCTTGTGACTGAAGACAGTTTTCTTCTATTTGGAGTTGCAATTTTCCTGGTGACCAGACAGTCTCTGGATGTGTTTTAGGGCTGAGGTCTTTTTAGGAGACCCGCAGCTTCCTGCTTGAGTTGTCTGACAGTAGAGAAAAGAGAGACTCAGGGATTAAAAAGACAAGAATATGAAGAACATGACAGAGGCTGGCAGGTAGAGCCTGGCAGGAAAAAAAAATGAAGAGATGCTGTCAAAGTGGGTGTTGTTTGGCACTTGGATGTGGAAGCTAGACAGAATAAAAATTGTCTCTCTCTTTAACAAGAGCTCCACCAGTAAAAACACAAAGCAAACACCTCAAAACCACCCCAAGCCCTCATCACAACCTGGTGAGGAATTGCATTTTCAAAGTGAAAACCAAATCTTTCTCTGCCTCCTGATGTATTGCTAAACTAAAGGGCCTGCTGGCCCACACGTGTGAAAACTCCCAAAGCCTAAATCAGCTGCTCAGCTCTCTATCTGGGTCAGAATACAGCCAGCATCCAAGTTAATAGGACAAAAATGCTCTGCCAGTCCTAGCTGCTGTGTCTGAATGAATTTGCTTCTAAGTAATGGAGCAGAGCCAGAAACAAGGGTCATTATGGAAATAAAAACTGTTTCTCTGCAGCCTCTATCTCACAGTGGCAGAAGGTGACATTTGTTTTCCTAATCCAGTTCTTGGTTTATAGAGATCCTGTATTGCATGACATGCATGTGCTAGTGGTAGCTTTTCAGGGCAGAGAGTAAATAGCATTAGGAAAGCCATAAGAAAATAGCTACTTCTCTTCAAGAAAGTGAGAGCAAAGAAATGCAGGCTTCTGACTTAAGAGGAGCTATGAAAAGCAAATCTCAGGGAACATCCCATCAATTCCAGCTCTATTTTTCCAGTTGCTGGCTGGCCACTTTAAAGCAATTCAGAATGAGCCAAGCATTTTCATTACTTGGTATTTTATGAGATTTCGTAGACTGTTCTGTGGTAGAACACAAACAGGTGATTTCAAATGGACCAGACTCCAGCAGTTTTTTACTTCTTGCACAACGCTGGGTAGGAAGCAAGCAATGAGCCTTTAAATTACACCTCTTCTGATGTGCCCTTACGCTATGCAAAACTGTAATCAGACCTGAGTCAGTCTTAATGGCTCTGGTGCCAGCGCTGGCAGTTTCCCATAATCCATCAACTCCCAGTTCCCTCTCAAAAATGTGTTTTAGGCATTCTCCAAATAATTTAACCATTTCTGCCTAAGAGAAGGAAATGGTTGTGTGACAAGATAATCGCCACTCAGCGATGATGCTAACGCACTGAATTCTTCAGTGTCTCTAGTGAGCCTGCTGCAGTTGTTAGTTACAGGCCCATGTTTCTGTACCGTTGGGAAAGTGGGTATTGAAGAAAAAAGCCATTCTCAACTCAGGGGTACTTTGTCCCTTTTAAGCAAAGGTTCTGACCAGCAAATCACAGTGCCCTTTTAGCAGAGATCATCTGCTATTCTGAGAGTAATGAAGGACTGTGACACATTTGCAGCATCTTTTGATGCTGATGTCTCAGGCATAGCATATGCTAGAGAGAGCACTCAAACCTGCATTTTGTCATTGAAAGTAATTTCAAATCTCAGTGTATACCAATACTGGATAAAGAGTTTTTATTGCTTCCAGAAGTCTGGTTGATGGTGTAATTGTGGAAAAAGCAAAGGAGATATGGTTTGTCAATACCACCGACTGTGTTGACAGAGAATGAGTGCTTTTCAGATTTATTACTGTTATTTTGAGCAGATTTCTTCTCACTTTGCATTTTTTCCCATTGCCCAGACCACCCTCATAGTGATCCCACATTCATCCTGCTCTCAGAGTCTGACTATGGGAAGATGAAAGGGGTGAGACAGTCAGTGCTTTTCCAGGGCTTGAACTATTAATTTGCCAGTCTACAAAGTGAGTTATGGGAGGTTTCATGATACGAAGCACTAGAGCTAAAACTGGGGTCCTTACACTTCAGGACAATTGTCTCAGCTGCAGTGCAGACACACATTAATGCAAAATTGTTGCTGTTGTATAGCTTTTGGGTGGGCTGTAGGACGTGATCTGTTATTTTCTGGTTGCTTCAAGCAGATCACTGTCTGCACTCACTATTAATTGACGTCTGTGGATTTAGAGAGTAGTGGGGGTGAGCTGTGTTGAGACCTAAGGCTTAATTCTCAGCTGTGCTCATCCTCTGCCTACTGGTGGTACTAGCTCCTGGGGTCTGTCCAGAGTTTCTCTCAGTCAGCTGAAGTGTACCCTGAAGAGACATTTAAGCAGGGCAGAACTGCTGAAGCACCCTCTCCCAGTCTCTGCTCTTCTTCTGTGAGCAGATCCCTACTGCAAACCTCCCTCTTGTAAAGTATCAGGTGTCCTCTTTCACTCCAGGGAGAAGCTGTTCATGTGTAGGATGGATGCTCAGAGTAGGCAAAAGTGACAACTATAAATGCCCTTCTCAAGTGTAGGAGAAATGTCATGAGCTCTTCGCAAACAAGACTGGAAAAGGAAACCACAGAATCAATGAGAAATTTCAAACATTTGGCCCCGTGGGCTTTGAAAAAGAGATGAGATCTCTGATCCTATCAGAAAACAACAACAAAAACCCCACCATCTTGTTAATTCCTTAAAGCTTTAGCTGTTTGCTGTATAAACACATGCAAGAGGGTTTCAGATTAGTGGTCCACCTGTAGTAGAAGAAGGAGGAGAAGCAGCTTCAGAAAGGTGTGGAAAATTTGGCACTCCAAAGAATTTTAATTGATTTCTACTGCTCCCTCAGGCTGAGGGTGATTCACATGAGGTCAGTGCAAGGGCACACCTATTGGCAGCTGGAACATTTGTCTTTCCTCTGATAGTACCTGAGATCCAGCCCTGTCAGTTCAGTTGATATTAGACTTGCTAGCTCTGTAGATCCATGTGTCATATCGTCAATGATCATTGACTTGCAATGTCCAGTTGTTGGATGTAAATAAGGGAGGTGAAGGTGGGGGGACTTATCAGACTCAGCTGAGATTGACTTGAAATATCCTGCTGAAATTGCCTCAAGTCAGTACACAATAGACTTTTTATTAGCTTTGGAAACAGAGCTGAATGTACCCCCAAGAGCTCAAAGGTTATGCATTTGCACTGATGATAGCATCCTAAATGATTCCCTCTGGCCTTATTATTGGGACTCAGAAGGCTTGTCCTTAGGTTCCTGAACTTGGGTTAATTCAGTCAGGGGGCAGTGAAGCCAAACTTCTCCAGCTGGGTGAAGTAGCAGGCAGAGAACTACAGCTGGGATATAGGATGTGCCTACCACTTCCCTTCACGGTTGAGCTCTTACAGCTGTACGTGAGGTGCAGACTACAAATAAACTGCCCTTCAGGGTGAGAGCTGGCTCGTATTGGCAGAACCAGCAGGGAGGTGTTCCTGTGAGAAAGAATAGTAACCACTAGTGTAAAATAATAATACTATCTGGCTCTTTTAAAATTCCTCCCGCCTTTCTCCTGTAGGATGATCCCCAAAGCCAAGCTGAACACTAATGCATTCCAAAACTGGAAGCAATCATGCCTCAAGAAACAGCTAATACCAACAGAGCAAAAACAACTGGGAGAGATCGTACAGCTAAAACCGTATTTAAAAAATTAGCACTTTGCTATAAGGTGATTTGTTTCATTATTGAAATGTTGGGTGTTTTCCTACTACCTAGGAACGTGAAGCAGAGCTGCGGTGTGACTGGCCAGAGGCCACAGCAATTTTCTACCTCACAGCCCTGAATGGCAGCTTCTGGTCCCAGGCCTCCAAAGAGCTCTGCTCTGTTCTTTTTCTCCTCAGTATGGACTTGCATATTTCCAGCCATCCTCATCATAGCTATTTCATGCAGTTCAGCTAATGCTTCCAAGTCTCTGATTTATATCCATTTTCCCCAGTTCTGCCCCTCCAGCAATTCTCAGTTCTACTAAATCCTGCCCTGTGACATTGCCAGTTCTTTCAGTCATGAAAACTCCTTTGGGTGAAGAAAGCGAACACGCAGGTCTGAGGCAAACAAAAATCCAAATGGGAATATCCTGAGATTGGCAAACTTATTCCCTCTATGACTCCAAAGGTGAAAGGGAGATGCATTAGCCTGCCGTGCCACCTGGCCTCTGCTGTGAATCAGATGGTGCTGTAATGACATGTAATATGCACGTGCCTTAGAGCTGGGAGAGCAGTGCAGGGACAAGGGGCAGTCTCCAAAAGGAACAATGCCATTCCTTTCCTCCCTTACGCCTTATGTCTTCATGTGCCAGAAGCTGCTTATCCCCCAGGCATCTTGACTTGCCTGCTTCAATAAATAAAAAATGTGCCAGGCAGTTACAACGGTGCTAATTGCTGATAGCTCTCTATTGATCCATCCATTTGGCGGCTCTGATTACAGAGTGATACTTCCATCTAATCACAGCTGTGGCAGCCAGAAAAAAAGAGCCTGGGCTCATAGCTTTGAAACGGTACGGTGTTCTCGAGCTTTCCAGCCATTCTTCTGAACGAGCGCTTTAGTGCATGAAAAGAGAATTTTCTGCTGCGTTGTCAGGTGTGGCTTCTTGGAAGGAAATGATGCTTTAGTGAAACTCTGCAGGTCTGAGCAGCATGCAGAGCAGAAACAGTGAGCTTGGAGATACGAATGGCAGTCCCATCTGGGTGAAGCCTTCCAGGAGCTGGTTGTCAGACGTGGACTAGAACTGTGGACCTTCCTGCCCTGCCATTTAGACAGTCCTCGTGCAGTGAGCTGGCTGATCAGCTAGACATCACCTGATCTTGCAAAAGACTGGGAGATCTTTGAAGGGCTCTACAGCCAGCACATTGCAGCTACTTGTAGCTGCGTAGCAGGGAAGCTCATACCTTAATGCAGCAGAAGCTGCTGTAGCAGCTGAAATGGAAGGAAACGCACTACATTATTTTGAAGGTGTCCCAATGAATTATGGATATTAAAAGCAACTCTTTGGCTCAGGTATATTTGACTGCTTGGGCACTGTCTGACATTCAAACTGTGCACAAATGTTCCCTTACTGTTCTCTTCCTGTTGCTTTTCTCCACAGCACTGATAGGTCCCTTGGTTGCTGTTGGCCTAAGGTCTGAACAAAGATGTTCTCGTTTCAAACACAGATAGATTATGTTTTGCCCCAGGGGCCTGGAATACATAACTAGAGCTGGTTGACATTAGCTGAATGGGAAAAATTGTATCAGAAAATGGCCTTTTTAGAAAATGAATGTTTTTGTTAAGCTGGAAAAGATTCTTTGCTTCCTCCTCCCCCCCCCCCCAAAAAAAAAAAAAAAAGTTATTTTTTGTTTGTTTGTTTTGCAGAGATTTTAAGCAATTCACCTCATTCATTTCTTGTCTTGTAATTTTTGGTTGTTTCTAGACGTGTCCTTGGAAATCCATCTGTCATTGGGGTTATTTTCCTTTGTCCACATGTTCTATCATTGGACACTTATTTTTTCCTCCTGCGTGTATAAGACCATGTTGCCATTGTACTTCTTTCTCTTTTGCCCTTTTTCCTGGCATGAGAGCTCTCCCTTTTTTTTTCCTTTCTGATTATTTAGCACTTCAATCCTTTCATATTGGCTTGGTAGACAGCTGCTGTATTTTTTCTTTCCGCCTTTGTGTTCAGCCATTGTATTTCACTTGGCTTTGTGTCACACCTTCAGCCATTTGCCACACCTTTGTACTTCTGCTTCTTTGAGTCGCTTTCCATTCGGAGTGTTTGATTGTGGTCAACATTCTGTTTTTCTTCGAACATTAAACTCCCTCAAGCATCAAATGTATTTTTAAATCTGTGAAGAAAAAAGCAATTAAGATCCTGTAGGAAAACAAACAAGCAACAACACAAACAGCATCAAAATGACAATTATGACAATTTACAATTACATTTTAGATACTTGTGGCTATTGACTGTAGACTGTCCTGAGAGATAAAACTTGACCGAGAAAAATAAAAGGGAAAGACTGAATGAATAGAATTGTCTAAAATCTCTGAAGAAAATTGAGATATTTTTTTTCCTCTTGATTGATAAAGGATCTTCACATGCTTAAACTGTATTTGACTTAATGAGACACATTCAGAAGTGACTCTAACTGAATTTAATGAGTTCAGGTCTGTTAATTTCTCTGGCTTTCTCAACACATTAGTGGGATGTATTTTAGAATCAGGTTCTCTCCCACTTGTTTCCCTGTCGCTCACACCTACTTACAGGTTACCATTACATTTTATCTGAGGAACAGGCTGAGTCAGTGCTGGTGGAGCAGTTCATGTGAGCTGAAAAGCAACAGGAGACAGAAACCCTTCCACTGGCACAGCTGGTTCTGGGAAGGCTTCTCTGTCTTTAGCCTTATGCTTTAGATTTGATTTCAAATTTAGTGCCACATATTTATAGGTTTAGATCTGCTACCTAAAAAACAATATACAGATGTTTTTTAGGAAGATAATCAAATTACTGGCGTTCTTAATACACAGTGGCCACAAAAAAAGAGGCAATAATGAAGGAGAGAAAGGGTAGAAAGTGCACAGTGGAGAAACAAAGTGAGAGCTATAGGAATTCCACTTCTACCATCCTGTAAATTATTCACACGTGCCAGCTGGTAATTACTTATAATGAACGTCTATAAAGCACTTTGATATGCTCAGATGAGCAATACTATAGAAAGTGTGTCCTCTGTTTAGATCTAAAGGATAAGACACTAGTAGAAAGGCAAGAACTACCCATGTAATTATCCACTTACGATATGTTGGCTCACTGGTGCTGTACCTAGCTGCGTTATTAAAGAAGTAGATTACTTTTTCAGAGTGTGAGC
Source organism: Aythya fuligula (assembly GCF_009819795.1). Taxonomy (NCBI): domain Eukaryota; kingdom Metazoa; phylum Chordata; class Aves; order Anseriformes; family Anatidae; genus Aythya; species Aythya fuligula. Next base: position 14,483,982 of record NC_045569.1, on the reverse strand, counting down.
TTCAGAGGCAATAATCTGATCATGATTCAGGTTGAGGAGTAATGTGGAGCACTGATAATTTCTGGCAGCCTTGCTGAACATGGAATTTGAGTCTTTTTATTTCCCAAAGAGATGATGTCATCATTACCCTTGAATCCATCTGTCCAGCTGCACGACTCGGCTTTGCATCCCTTGTGTCCATCAAGCCACTGATCAGCAATATGTAACTTGCATTCATCTGTGATCTCTCTAAGAAGTGAGTTGTGGAATGCACTTAATTAGATTTTTGATCCACAGATTTGTAACAAGATCCTTTAATGAAGCAATTTTCTACTGATCTTTGTCAGTAGCATCCTGAGCTGAACCTTTGATCCTTTGATGTTTCCCTTATGTGAAGTATGTCTTGATCCCTTGTGTTACCTGGCTTTGGAATGCTGCCCCATGAAAAATTACCACACAATGTAGTTGCATCATGTTTGTGGCCATGGCATTTGTAATCCAACTGGCAGGTTTCTTGAGTTTATGGTAACATTTCAGTATAGAATTGCAGGCTACACTGGAACTGGTGACATTGAAACCACTCGTTCCCAATCCTTGGGAACACTCACTTTTCCCTTCCCATCCCATGTCTAAGGTACTCCACATTTCCAAAGAAGAATGTGTGCCGGGTACTGTTGGCATCTCTTCAGGCTACACTAGCCAGTTTAGAAAAGTTGGCCATGGCCCAATTAAGTAGAAGCACCTACTGCAAACTAAATTTGCCTACAGCCTGTTTGTGCTGTATCAGATTAAGGAAAATTTGTTAAGGGAGGTGTAGCCAAATCAAGAGTAGTCTAATTCTACATAACATATAGCCACAATTCTCGCCCTTTTTTGTACTAGAAAGTAGAAGTGCAGTGGCAGAAAAGAGGAAGAAAAGAGGGAAGGAAGAAAGAAAGAGACTTGATTAAAAAATAGCTCTTCCTTTTATAGATATGTAAGTTAGAGCTTCTCACAGCACCGGTTGAAAGCTGGTGACATTTGAGAGTTCAAGATAAGTGAAACACCAGTTGGAGATCAGTATCAAGGAACATTTTTTAAACAAGTGTTGCACAATGGGCCAAAGGTAGCAAAAAAAAAAAAAAAAAAAAGAGCCTTCCCTTCATACATGCTTATCACTAGAGAAGGAAGAAACTTTCACGGTTCATGTCTCTTTGTGTTTTATTCTCAAAATGACCTGTGTATTCATTGGATAACAGCTTCAAAGTGGACTCTTTTCTCCAGCAAAGAACATGGTGGACCTTTTAAATTTCTATCTCAAGCAAAACTCTATAAGAAAAAGTTAAAAAAAAAAAAAAAAAGAAAAAAAAGAATGAGAACATTAAAGGAGTGCTGTAGTTTTCTTATCCTCAGGGATAGATTGATAAATCCCCCTGATAGTTAAACATATAAAAAATAAATGATAAAATGATAATATAAAAAAGACATGGAAGGTATAGTATACGTAGAGCCATTTGAAAAAGGAGATGTGTGACCCATCTCCGCATGGAGGAAAGTTACAGTTTCTGTACATCTGTCATTTTAAAAGATTGCCAGATTGTGCCACTCATGGGAGTAGTTTCATTGTACTCTCTGGGACTGCTTGGGTAAATAAAACGTGCAGCAGCTGCATGGCCTGGCCCTAAGTGAGCTACATGTACTAAAAAATGTAGAGATAAGTCACAGAGGGAGGGAAGCATCACATGCTAAGAGACCTTATGCCATCCAGCACTGCCAGCTGGAATTCAGCCCAAAGGACAAACCAAGTGCTGGCCATCAACAGTGTTAGAGAGGCCTGATGGGAGGTACCACCTGGGGACTGGGTCTCTGAAATGGATCACCAGATCACCAGAAGTTGATGGGTCATGGGAATGGAGCTACCCTGTCTCCTTTCCCGGCTAGTTCTCTGAGCTGGGATGCAATAGGGTCCAGTGGTCGCGATGGATGTTCGGAACAAGTGTTCTGTGCCATACACTGCTCTGCTTCTTTCTCTTGCATGACCTCCAGCAAGTCTCTAAGTCTCTTTGTTCACAGACAGTACAATTGGGAGAAAAGCTCTTCTGTACCTTCTAAGGCTATTGTGATGATGAATATGTTACTGATTGTAATGAACTCACATACTGGAACCGTGGGAGCCATATAAGCATCAGAGATAAGTAACTAGAAGCCAATAGGAAGGGCAGTGTGCTAAGGCTTTCATTGGCAGTACTGCATCTTTCACATCCTGCTGAGTTTTACCTGCTGCTGATCACAATGAACAACTTAGGCCCTGAAGCAGGAAGATTGATATTCTTTGTATTTTATTTTTATCCAAGGCACTGGAACACAAAATGTTATCCCTCTTCTTCGTACTGTCTAACCCTTCCTGGGCTCTGTCTGAGCTCTTTATCCATGGAATACCATGTGGGAATGAGTTCCACAGGTTAATTACATGCTAAACAGTGATTCATTTTTGTCCATTTTCAATGTGTAACCCTTAATTGCAAATTGCCCTCCAGGTCTTGTGTTATGGGAAAGAGAAAAAAGAGAAAGAGCAAGTAATTACCCTTCCAGACATTATTTGCAGCCCTCTCTTATATATCCTCTCTCTCTCTTACTTTCTACCCCACATAATCCCAAAGCTTTTCATTTTCCTTCTAATGGATTACTTTCTTTCCCCTTTATAATAAAAGAAACTACTTTTATTGTCCTCCACTCTTTCACTTTCTGATTGGCCTTTTTAGTGACTAAACCTAAAGTTTAGTCATTATTCTAGTACATTATTCCAGCAGAGGATGAAACCTACATTTACACAGAAACATGCATTTACCACAGCAATGGCAGAATGCTACCTCCATTCCTGTCCAGTCTCCTTTTCATATTCTTCTATTTGGGGTTTTGTTTGTCATATTAATCCTCAGGAGCTGCTGAGAAATGGGAGTGATTTCTCAGGAAAGAAGAGAGACGTTCTGAGGTGTAGTGGCAAGGAGATGCCTGGGGTCACTAGATGCCATGGGTTTTTGAGAGACGCTTTTGGTACCTTTTCAGGTGACTACAAGGACAGTAGAGCTCATTGGAGATCCTTGTGGTAGGATGAAATGCCTGCAGAGCCCCCCAGATTTGCAAATGTTAACCTTGAGAGTCCAAATCTGTCAATTTAGGCAGGAGAAATCCAAAAATACGCCATCAGATTATGGATGTTATTGAACTTAGGAAAGAAATAGACTTTATCTTCTTTGGAGATTAGACAGCTCTCTAGCCTGTAGAAATAAATCCTGAAAACATTTCTGGTGGTAGGAGAGGATTGAAGTTTGCTTTTTCCATTTTTTGCTTTTGGTTTTTCCTTTTCTGAAGAAAAGCAAATATGTCTAAGAATGACTGCATAAGACTGTGCCAGTGGGGATTAGTGATCCATGCCAACTCCGTTCCACCTGGATGTCTGCCTGGCCGGGTCTCCTAACAGAACACAGACAGACATGGCATTTCATGGAGGGCTGCTAGCAAACTCATTGAAATAGTATTTTCCCATGGATCTGTCTTTCATTTTATCAGGTGAAAAAACACATATCTCAGTCATCATGGCCTAAGTGACTCAGCATTAGAGTTTGGTGGCTTTGCATCACTTCAGAAAGTCATGTGTTGATATAAACACTGCAATCCTATCAGGCAGTGTTATGTTATTGTATGAAAATGGAGACCCAAACACACTGCCTCCAGTATACTGGATTTTCCTGCTCTGTCTGTCTTCTCTGCCATAATTTATAAATAAAACAGTGTCATACTTCATATATTTCTCTCAATCCTTAGCAGAGTATATGCTGAAATTTTGTGAGGACATATAAAGATGTATTTATGACCAGATATCCTGCAGATATATATCAAGACAGCTTGTGTTGTGTTTGGAGAACTGTGATGTTTTATACCACCCAAATACCTCGTGTTTTGTTTTTCAGACTATCCTAAATGTTGACACTGTTAGTATTGTTAGCTACACTGCTTTGCTTTGTAGCACCTTGTAATAGCATGTGCAACGCTGACCCTCCACAGTTTCTTAGAGATATGAAAAACAAGAAAAAAAATACACATAAAGCCATGCTCTGGAGGGATTAGAGAAACAGCAGAAGGAGAGATGTGGGGAACTAAATCTAGTCTGGAAAAGAAAGAACTTGGGATATGGTCAAAATCTATAAGCAGCTTCTAGGGAATATTATGAAAAGGGAAGGGAATTATTTAGTCTCCCAGCGTAGTAGTGGAAGCAGCAATAACTTGGATGAATGAAAGGAAAATTTGAGTTAGTTTGAAAAAAGGTTTGCAGTGATGGCAATTAGGATGTTAACACGCTGAAGTAAGTGCATATGTTGTGTATTGTAACATAGTGGTTGAGGTGTGTGGTTATCTGCTGGATGGTACTGCCAGTAATCTTGGGCCCAGGTGAATAAATTTTGGTTTCTATCTCAATTTCAAAAACTAAACATGTAAGTGACATGACTCTGGTGCTTAATACATTTTAAAATTAGCATATTAATAGAAAATTCAGGTATCTGTTGCTGGGTCTACCTGTAGGAACAATTTATGTGAAAGCTTGGATCCCATGGGCTCCATCACTAGCTGGTAGACAGCTGGAGAGATGAGAAACGGTGAGATTTCCGGAGACAAAAGTTAATTTCTTCCTGTGATCTGAAAGCAGAAAGTTATGTTTCCTAATGCTAATTCTGTAGGAGATCTTTTCCCACAAACTCGTGATTTTTTCAAGGCATATTTGTTTGATTACATTGAGCAAAAGGGTTGTAATTACAGCCATAGAAAAGCCAGTTGGAGAAGCTGATGTGCTGACCTTTAAAACACAAAGAACTTTGACACAATCCCAGCTTCCCCTCATCAAGGCAGTCAGTCCGTGCTCATTTCCGAGCCACGTTTGACATGTTATGAGCAGAAGTCTTGGTCAAAACATCCATTGGGCAGTTCAGAGAGTGATGTTTTACAGGAGCCAGGCAGGCATTAGAGCGTGACCTCGAAAGAGTAACATTGCAGTCCGGGGAGACGTGGGGTCACCTTCAGCAGAAATGCAATGCTGTGAAACAAAGCATAAATCAATAAACGTGGCCAAGGTCTTGAAAACAAAAGTGAACGGCAGTGTAAACATACCCCAGTATGATCTCTGGGGGACCTGGAGGAATGCTGGAGATTTCAAAAAGACTGGTGAGGTCACCTGGAAAGCAGCAGCAGAGCGTGGAGACTCCAAAAAGAGATCTTGGTATTGGCTGTCTTCTGAGTTGTTTGGTTATCCAGGATCCTGAAATAGAGAAGGCAGGAATAGTCCAGGGAGTGTAAAAGGTCCGGGAGCCCCAGAGGTTTGTCTCAGTGCTGTAGTTTTAGTATGATGCTGGTGCCTGTCTAACCTCACACAGGTCCCTTTACTGTACCCCTTTTGGTCTGGCTACAAGAATGAGTTTCTGCCAGGTGAACAGGACAGTGGATTTTCAGCATGCAAAATGTGTCGAAGTACTGTCTGTGTGCATCCTCTTATTCTTGAGGAACATAAGGTAGCTTGTCCCCACCTACTCTTGTAAAGTCAGAAAAAAAGATAGCCTGAGATAAGCTTCTGTGCAGGAAGTGAGATCAGATGAATTTTTGGGGATTGGAGGCTGTTGGGAGTTTTCCTTTGAGAGTCCTGTTGACATTATTCAGTATAACAAGGCTAAGAATTCAGAAAGTGCCTTGAAAATATCACACCTCAGGGCAGCCTGGAGGCAGAGAGCTTTCTACTCACTAAAATGCTAGGAAGACTATTTCCAGATGGGAATGAATGAACCTTTTTTTTTTTTTTTTTTTTTTTTTTTTTTTTTTATATATATATCCCATCTGGTCTTGCAAGAAGCATTGTTGAGTCCAGAGCAATGATTGCTTAGTTCAACTCTTCATTTCCCCATGGCAAAGGAACATGTTCTCCCTGACTTCATGCTAAAAATCCCCATTCCTCTAAACTGTCCCTCAAGCTGGTATTCCACTTCTAAACTCCCACACTGCTCCAACAATTTAGAAGCTGCAGCCTTTAAATAGGGCTTTTATTTTTTTTCTTGATATAGGTGAGTTGACAGGCAAGCCTCTACCCAGATCATTAGTGGTAAAATAAAGTAATAATAAATAAATAATGGATGTATACATATTATGAGCAAGATTTGGAAGTTGAAGCTGGCTTCAAGAATTTAAAAAAAAAAAAAAAAAAAAGAAAATTGGACAGAAGAGCCAGCATATTAAAGTGTCACATTAATTCAAGGCTGTATTTATTCACTCTTAAAGTGAGGTAGCTGGCAGACTGGCTCAGTATGTCTCCAACAAGTTCAAAAGCACGTAAGTTTTGCAAAGAGCTCAGATTCTTCTTCTCTGTAATAAGCTGCATTTCTGCTTGCTGCAAGAATGTGTGAGAGACAGAAAGAATACCTGTCACCTCTCTCTGCAGCTCTCACATTGGAATTAGAGAACAGTCTTCTTATTGGAAAGTCTGTTTTGGAGGGAAGAATGAATTTGGGTAAGCCAAAGAGAAGGTGAAAATCCACTTTCTCTGTTCCTTTTTTTTTTTTTTTTTTTTTTTTTTTTCCCACCTTCTAATTTTCTTATTTCTTTTGCTTTATGCTTTAAACAAAACCCCAGTACTGGAGAAGATTCTTGCAGACCATCAGACCTGCAGTTATGCCCTTTCCATTCCAAAGTTATCAGTGCTCTTTTGCTGCTCAATGCACAACTGCTTCAGTGAATCAGTATTTCCAGAAACCTCATCACTTGAGACGCTGAACACTATCCTGGATAGTTCATTGGGAATTGGACCGCAGTCTGAAGGATGGAGCTCATGGCTTAATAGGCTTTTTCTTTGCAGAGCTTCGATGGTGCTACAATTAATTAAGCTTTTCTCCTTCAGAGCCCTCCAGGGGAAGTCTGCTAGGCTACGAGAAGCTTTCACTCACTCACCCTATTTCTTCACATTCCATCTTCCCAGCAGGACAATTTTCATGTCCCTGATTTGAACCTACCTTGTGTATAGAAGAGCCCCGTAGTGGTAAGATTGTTAATTACAACACCTGCAGCGTTCACTGGGATTTTAGATTAAATGATACCCAGCCTATAGGACAACAGTACATGCTGACAAATCAGTTCTGAAAATGAAGCAACTGCCAAATTTTTTTCCTTTTCTGCCAGCTTTCCTTCTGGTTTAGCCTAAAGGAAGCAGTGCCTTCCCGTCATGCTTTGCATTTAATTTCCTGATCACTTCTATGTGCTGTGCACACTCGAGGCAATATTGGCTTTACAGACATCTTCTCTCCCTCTCTGTCACCACCTCATTTCCCTTTGGCATCTGGCATGCTCTCGTTCCAGCCTGACCTAACACGTGTAGCAGCTTAGTGGTAGCCCCAGTCAAACTTTTCCCTTTATAAGTGTCTTTAGGGAGAGGATATGAAGGAGTCAGCCAAGGGAAAAACCTAGGCTGGCAAAAGAGAGAGTGACTGACTTTGCAGGCCTCCAGGGTTTAATCTTAAAGGGACAGCAGGATACAAAGGAGTTGGGTGAAGGTTTTGAAGGTGATGAGCTGTGGCGTGAAGATCTGTCTGAGCTGTGGAGGTATCTCCAAAAAAATAGATAAAATATTACCTTTGATTAAAATCAGTTTATATTTGAGGATCCTTTCTCTGGTTCCCCTTGCAATGCAGTGTGTGCCATGCCAGCATCTGCAGCAGCTGAGAAATCAGCAGAGGGTATAGATGCTGGTGGCATTTAAACATTTCTGGAGGAGCTGCCAGTTGGCAAAGCAGCTGCCCACCTTCTTTCGGGTACTTACTGCTTAGGGAACATCACAGGCAGTTTGTCACCATTATGAAGGTGAGACCAAAATCAGCTGTAGAGGAGGGCTGGGCAAGAGAAAAGGTAGGAGCAATAAATACCAGAAACATACGAAAAGAAAGGTGGAAGAAATGACTTTGAGTCTGGTTTGAGTAGAGTCCAAAGCATCACTGACACTCTGACTTTGAGCTTTTCTAATGCGTGCCGTTAACCTCTGAGAGATGAGGAATAAAGAACAAGAAAAAAAAAAAAAAAAGAAAAAAAAAAAAAGAAAATAAAAGATTATACCTTTGCAGCCATTCTGCCACTCTTATTGTCTAGGGAAAGTGTTTCTTTTCCTCAGATCACTCGTGGGAACACATGGCTGTCTATCCAGGATGTTTCTTTTCCATTTTCCATTAGCCCTCTATTCCTATAGTCCTTTCTGTTGGCAGTTCATCCAAGCAGAGTCTGGAAATGAGAGAACATTGCCATCTCCATGATTAATGGTTTCCTCCATTGAATTGCAATTACAGCTTTTAATCAGTTCATTATTCCACCTATTTTTTGTGTCTTGACGGTTATGCTGTGGAAACTAATTGAATTGGCTTCATCTCAAGCCTTTCCCGCAAAAAAGATCTTGTCTCACTTTTGGGGATTTGGGGGGCTAATTGGCCAGCTCAGACTTAATTTCCTCTTTTTCCAACCTGAAAAAGGGAGATATTTTTATTTCCCAGTCCTTGCCAGTCAAAGGTTCCCATTTTGTATTCCACTTCCAAATTTCTTTTCCTTTGAAGTGCAAGATGTGGGCACTGCTGTACGTTCAACTTCAGATAACAGCTGGGAACTCATCATTTTAGTCAAAACTGTTAATACTCTTTTCTCTTTCTCCGAGAGTGGTTATTCCTCAGAGACAGCAACTATTTCTTCCCTGACTACATTTTCACTTAAGCTGGTCTAGTGGATAATATTTATAAGGATAGGTCCTGTGACCAGCAGAACTGTTGTTTTCAGCTTCTGTTGTAAGTCATCCTTCAGCTTGTTTTTCTGTGTGCTGTATTACTTGAATTCAGAGATGAGCAAGCAGTAAGTTCCCCAACGAGATGTATTCTGTAAAGAATTTAAATTAGCGGATACTTAGCACACCACCTAAAAAATCTCACAATTGGACTCCATCATGCAACACAGATATGATCTAAAAGAAATTTCAGCATCAAATGGAGTCAGATTGAGTTGTAAGCAGTGAGAGATCTGTAACCAGTAGCTGCAACAGCACTCCCAGGTAGGATCAACCTGCTAAGCTTTCCGTCTCATTGAAACACTACCACTCACTTTTCTCTCCTCTTCTTTGTTTTACAGTAGATGTTTAGTTCACAAGGAACAAAAATTCAGAAATATGCTCTGAGTGTCCATTCCTTAGGCTTTATTTGCTTATTTTACTAGGATCCATCTTATTCATGTTGTTAAGCTTAATTGAGAAGGTTGGTTGATAGAACAGCTGTTGCAGAAGCCAAAGAAAGGTAAAACAAAAAAGATCAGCTCAAGGTTTATATTTATTCTGTCTGTAATGATAGCAGTTCTAGTTGATACCAGTCCCCACACATCTTAAGAACAACGTTATGACCATGCATAGCAGAACATCCCTGTAATGGTTCAAGGAGGCCTACTATGGGTATTGTCTTTGAAATTAAGCACCAAAGAGATGTTGTGAAGCTTTAGCCATTACAAATGTGAAGGGAAAAGCTCTTTACCCACCAAGACCTGGGTTTCCATATCCCATATCTCTCTTACAGCAGTCAGTATCAGTGGATGTGTCAGTAAAGACCTGAAGTTATTTGCAGGCTCACCTAGTGGTGACAGTCACACGCCACATGGGATCTTCAGAACCCTGAATTTGGGCATTTGGACTTAAATATATTTGATTTCTCACTAACCTTTCATTTTACCTGGTGTGTGTGTATTTTAAAGTTCAGTACCCAAGCTGGAAGTTGGAGACAATCCTTTCTGTTTCTGGTATGAAGCCCTGAATTCACCTCTATTAAGGTTTTCAGATTTCTTCTTTGTCCCAGGGAGAACAATGCAGTCCCTGGCTGGGATGCTTTGGAAGGGGGTAAAGGCAGATCATGGAAAGTTGAACATGTTTTCCTAGCGATTAGGAAGGGAATCTCCTAGCAATGGAGATTTTTAAAGAATCAAATTTATTGAGGAACCAAAGTCTGTTATCTTAGGGTTCTTTTTTTTTTTTTTTTTTTAAACATTTTTTCTTTAATGAATCAAAGAGTTTCTGAACCTGCCTTTTCATCTCAGTTGGAGTCACCAGCCAATATAAATATCAGAGAAGAGGGCACAGTGGCATCCTAAGTTCCATTTTCCATTGGTGCTTCGCTGTAATTAGAAGCCTTTCTGCCTTGACAGGAAAGCCATAGGCTACAAGGGCAACACAGAAATAGGGCAGAACCATGCTATTCACCTCAGATTCCGTTTCCTTTTATTAAATGATAAAACCATAAGTTTTCATTTCACAGCAAGAGTTTAAGGCTTCAGTCAGAAGTGAAAAGGTGCATCATGCTGGAAAGCTGATTAAAAATACATGCTGCACATTAACTTAGCACAAATGGAATCATTTCTTTCTTAATTCTGTCAGTTATTAAAGTATATCAAAGGTACTTGCTTTTTAAATGATGAAAGAATATTGCCTCCTTTTAGTCAAGGTGATTAGTGGTATTAGTATCAATAATATCAATTAGTATCAGATCCTTTTGGTATCGTTAACAGGGAGCAGCAGTCATCTGGCAACTCACAGCGCAGTATCCAGAAGGGAGCTTATTAAAAATCTGACTCCCCACCCTTTCCCCCACAACCCTTAGAGGGCTTAATTGCCTTATTAATAATAATGCAGGATCCAAGAAGTAACATCCTCCTGGGTGTTTCCAAGCCGGGTTGTGGAATTATGGGCACCAGCAAGACTGAGAGGTATTTACATGCTCTGACTTTACGTGGGAAGAAGGGATATAAAACTGAGGAGCCATAGGAACGCAGCAGAGTCCAGGAAGCACAGCATGGCTTGTGATTGCAACCACATTTGAGCACGCTTTGCAAGCAAAGAGAGCACTTTGTGAGCTTAAGAGAAACAAACAATAACAGTTCCTCTAATGTGCAAAAATAAAGATCTGTTGTTTAAAGAGCACACAACTGTATCTACCACCTCCTGATGCTTTTGACAGGAATCACAGAAGGAGCAGATTGGATCAGCAAAACTTCACTCAGCCCTGACAGTTTGATTGCACTGCTGTGGAGGATATGACAGATGTTGGAACAGCACGAGCAACTTAAACAAAATGCATCATGCACAAAGCTGGGGCTCAAACTTTCCTCCACTTAAAATGATTTGCAGTCTCTGAGGGGTCAAAATGTAGGGGTGTTGGGTTTACATGTAAGGGAAGGAAAGAGGGGAAAGGAAGGATTATGACAAATGGGAAGAAATTGTCTCCAAATGATGAAGCGCCCAGCAATATCAGACAAGTGTGGGGAACTGGAAACCTGCTGTTTGTCTTTCATGAAATTATTCAGAAATGAATCATAGCTAGGGCACAGGAGGCTTTGGAGACTCATTGAGCAAGCAGAGAACAGATAAACAGTCTTTACAGCATGTGCATGTGTAAAAATAAGGAGAAGCAAAATATTCAAAGGAGACGAGGGACTGATGTTTGGCAGCTCATTCCTTTCTCAGATATTTACCTACCTGTGGCATTGTTTTCAAATTTGCTGAACACTCCTTGCTCTTGCTGATTTTACCTACTGTGTTCAGCATTTCAGAGAAGTGAGACAAACAAGGAGGAAGGGAGGAATTCAAGTCACATACCAGAGGATCTGATATATACAGCAGGCATGTGCAGTGCTGATACTTGGGCAACAGCCTTTCACAACCAGTGCCTAGCATGTCACTACCAGATGATGAATTTAGCCTATATGCTCAGCGAGCTCCTGCAAGCCACATCAGACTGCTTTCCACATCATAAGTGAGATATTGATTTACCTCCTATACTTCATGGAAATCTTTTCTGCTCTCTATTGTGGGTATGTTTGTGAGGTCAGCAGTCATATTTCATGCTCACCATTTGTTGTTTATCGTTACAGCAGCGTTTATTTTAATGTGGGTAAAACATAACCAGATGCTTGCAAAGTTAAATAAGCAGTAGTATCAGATAGATGAAAAGAATATGTTCACTATGAATGTGTTAACTTCTTCCACAGCAGTATGAATGCACCACCATCCTTACCCAACACACCTCTTACTGTTCAGACTTCAAACATGAGCACAAAGTTCTGCCAGACCATGGCAATCATGCATTACAACACCTCCTACTGTCCATCACCCTTAGGCAGGGACTGACAGTTCAAAGCCAGTTTCTTGCTGGGCTTGTGATGGTGAAAACTATCTGCTAGGAACTGGTTCAGGATTACCAAAACTGCTTTCCTTTGTGATCCAACCTGAACATGCATCCCACTCTTCAAAACTGAAAGGTTGGTTTTGTTCCTGGCTCTGCTTCCTGAATAGCATCAGAGTACTACTGTTAGAGTAGTTTAGCCCAAATATCATTTCTACTCCACATCTCATTTCCAGTACATTATCTCTGTGTCTTTTTTTCATCCAATGAATGATATATTATCCTTATCTCCTTCTGATGTTCTCTTTCCAATCCCTTTTAACTCTCGATAGCATCACCAGATGTAGCTGACCACATCTAGAGCCCAGCATTTCCTCTCTATTCTGATAGATGACGCCTCCCAATGCTGTGATCACCTCTCTTCACCCTGTCTTGGTACCTTGTGCTCCTTGCTCTTAGCCAAACAGAACTTCATCTTCTGGCTTGATCTTCTCACCCCCATGGCAGACTGCAGTGTCCCTCTTTGGAATTCTCCTTGTTGGCTTCCCCTGATCTGCTGCACCTATGGTCAATGTTGAGCTCCTGCTGTTAGGGGCCTAAATTACACTTTGAGTAGATTATGTGATCAAATGCACAGCCTGTGGCCTAAAAAGCTGCAAGGTTTGTCAAAAAGCTATTTAGATGTTGAGTTCTGTTGAAAGTGCTGGGCCTCAATGCCTTCTCCATTTCACAAAACTGCATTCTTCAGCTATTGATGTAAAATTCTCTCATTACCTCAGAGACAATAACATAGCCATAATGCTTGTGTTTGGGTGTCATACATGTGCAGGTCATCGTATACATCTATGTAGAAACATATATGGAATCTGTATCTGAAAGTCACAAGATGGGAAATGATTAGTGCCTCCAGTCTCTTAAAACTGCACTATTTTTTTCTGTTCCCATTTCCTTTAACATCTTTTGCTGTCATTTGGGGAGATCTCATCTTGGCAGAGCCTGCCAAAAATTGCTACAATCTTACTTAAAAAAAGCAATGTTTTCCCAGACTTTTTACACCCCCACATTCTAATGGACTTTCTTTTCTACCAGCAGTAGCCCAGATTCCCTGCTCCACTGCTCTTTCCTTTCTCAGATCCCTCCTGTGGATGCATTTCCTGTGGGATGCCTCCAAGGTGGGAATCAAACTAAACAAGATGATACTGATAATATCATAATTCCAGCAATATTTTTCTCTTTGCTTTCAAGTGCATCCCAAGCAGGTGGCAGCTTTCTTGTTTTATTATTCACAAAACGAACTCAAAACAATAATCCAGCCCACGCCTTCCACTTAAGCTATGTTGCTCCCAGGTCTCCTCCTCAAGGACCGCTCAACCTGGACTCTGGATCCTCTCCTTATATCCAGATGGGACAACAAATATCCTGCAAGACTGAGCCAGCAAACCACACATCATGTTTCTTAGCAAGACCATCGTTTGCTAACAGGCTGAGATTTTCAGGATAACACTACACTGCCACTTAATATATTATCATACTACTTATATATTCCAGCCCACTCTCTTGCAGGCTCAGTGGGGATAGAATTGCTTTCCCTTTGCATCATGTGTAATGCAAAACACATTCATTGTCTTTGCAGAGAAAAACAAGTGAATACTTATCTTTTGCATGTTCTAGACCTTCCTTGTTTCAATGACATATAACCTAATTTCAAGAGCCAGCATATCCAGACAGCCCTGGTGCAGGATTGCTACCAGTTCTGAACTTTGCAGGAATATGTAGATTTCATCATTTAGTCCTGTCTCTTTCTGCATTGACCATTTTAATACCCTCCACCTACCTCTGCTCCAACATTTCATGGGGTGTCCCTTCTCAGCAGCGTAATGCTTTGAAAAATGTTGCCCTTAGTATATGAAGTTTGGGTTTCTAACCAGAGCTGGTTAAGAAGCCTCTTCTCTAATTAGTGAAGAGATGAAGGCAATGATAAAAGATGATTAATCTATTAACTTTTACTACACGTAGCTACAAAAGAAATAAGAGAATGTAACTCTTATCTCCCACCATTGATTTGAAGGGTAGCCACAAAATTCAGTTTAGACTAGATGCCTAACTTTGAGTGGCTAAGCTAGCTGAGACTGATCCCATTCTTTCTTACCATGGTTCAGTACTTGACTTCGTACACGTGCTGGGATGGTGAGCCATAGAAATTGGAAAACTGAAGGCCAAAAACTGGAGACAGCAATAGGGAAAAAAAAAAATCAGCTACACTTTTCATAAGCTTAATTTCTTTAGGAAGAATGTATTTTGATTGGAATCTGGACCTTACAGGAGACAGGTGGTTGGGAGTTTCTTTTCTTTGTCCTCCCAAAAGATTTTGCCTATCCCTAGAAATCTCATGTAAATTAGAAATATTGTAAGATTTCTGCTGTGGCTGCTTCCTTGGCTAGATATGACTGGAGTAACAAGCAGCATAACAAGTACATGATGACATATGGGAACAGCAGTACACAAATATAGTCAGTGCAAGATAATCCAAATCACAATCTTGGGCATTCATTGACTCAGCTAGGTTTGGCAAGCAGAATAGGGATTTATAAAAATAAGGTTGTGCCTTTCAATGCTTTTCAGCTGATTTTATGCTAAAAGAAACCTGAGGATCAGAGCAGTGAGACACGCAAAGCTAAAGTCTCTAAAATCCCTGCAGGCCTTATTATGTGTGTAAGGAGACAGACAGCACGTATTTCAGGGCTGGGGAAGCTATTGCACTTGATTTAAGGGTAATTAAAGTGTGTGAGTGACAGCAGAGATGACATGTGATGCATCAGACACCTTTTCTCCATCTTGCTTCCTGCTTGGCAAATTCATTTGCATTCTGAATGAAGGATAATGTCGCATAGCCTTCTGCCTCTACCCTCCTAGGCTTTCTGTTCTGCTCTCCACATTCCTCCTCACAGCTCTTATCTGCTCAGGGAGTTCAGAGAGAATATCTGGGGTTTACAAGTAAGTAGGTCCTTATTCCTTCCAGGGCTAAGTCAATGACAAAACGTTTATTCCTATCAGTAGTTCATGGTCATGCCTTAGAGTGTAAAAATTACCAGTCTAGTGGGCCATTGAGAAGAAAATAGCTCCTGCACTGAAACATTTTTGTTGGCCATTGTCTACTGCTCTAGTGCAAATGCATGCAGAGAAGAAGGGATGATGTGCTCATTGGTATTTTAAATCTGCCCATGGCTCATTTTGATTCCAGTAAGTCAACCAAAACCAATGTGAGAGCGAGGATGCATTGTAAATATTCAGTTTTGGAAGTGAAGCAGTCTGCAGTTGTGCACACAGCACTTGCAATGCACAGCCTGAGCCTGATGGCTGACAGATGTGTGACAAACAGGCACAGAAAATATCACGAATGGCTTCTCTTGCACTTACACCAGCAGTTCCACCCGTACATGTGCACCAGATACTGAGAGCTCAGAAGACTGTTGTCTAAGCCTTATTTCTAAAAGATCTGTAAGGGGGTTGAAGGCCAGCCATGATTGCAGATAGATGTATTTACATTAAAGCTGAAAGACAGAGAATGCACACAGAGCTGATAATTGTTCACATTATTTCATCTGCCTAATAGCAGAACAAAATTACTGGCAGACTTGAGTTCACTGCAAGTGAAAACAAAAAGCCTAAGGCACTCACAGAGCCATTAGGAGAGAAAGGAAGGCTTGGGCTTTGACCTGTGACAGTCATTTGCCTCCTTTGACTGCACCTCTAAGTTGAGCTGAAGCAAACTGAAAGTAATCATGGAGCCAAGGATACATCTCTGTGGGCAGCAGGTTGCCAAAGGGGGAGAGGGTAGCCGTTCACTTGCCATACAAAGGAGGCATTTCTTTCACTGATTCTTGATTAAAATGGTTGTGAGCCACAAAGTCATGCTGGGGAATCCAGGGGTAAAGAAAATCCTTGGGGGTTTCACCATTTGATTTAGGAAGTGAGGATTCAAGGTGCGGAAGGGATGCCATTTGGATCGGATAGTTTATGAGCAAACAGTGTTGCTGAACTAATGGATAAATAAACAGTGATTCTGGAGAAGAGTCTTCAGGGAAAGAAACGGCCAATCCTTCCTGTGATAAATGTCACTCCAGTAGTATTGCTTTTGTCTCCTATTTCTGGAAGTAGAGCTCAGGTTTGTAGGTTAAAGAAAGGTTTGGAAGGAAATTGAGAGTCACAGAGTTGGGATCTATATTCTTTGACGTGACAAATCACAGCAGATCAGGGTGAGTACTGTCACATTGCGAAATCAAGCTTAAGACGCCTGTTCTGTTCTTTCTCACTAATACCTGGCATAAAGACCTCCCTGAGACCAGCTGTTCAGGGACAAAATAGAAAATGTCTGAAGGAGGATAGAGAGGGAGGGAGGGAATACAGCAGACATGGTGAAATTGCCTGTGTCTGAATAGATTTATGTAACCACTTTAGGATAATAAGGATTTTTTAATTATTATTATATTTCATTGTACACGTATGCACTTTTGGGCACCCCACATGCATACATACGGATTTTCCCTTTTTGAAAGCAACAATCTTTTTTTTTTAATCTTTTGAAGCAACATATCTAGTATGTTGCTAGCATGTCTAATATTCACTCTGCTCCATCAGATGCCATTATCCTCCCAGCAGTGATTTCCAATGGCAAAAACTTCATGGCTCTCCTCCCTTGAGTAACAGAAATGTAGCAAGGGGCTCAGCTGAGGTATTTAGCAGAGGGCTCAATAATTCTGGTGGAAAGAGGGGTGCTCATACAAAGCTGTAATGACTAGCTGTCAGGGAGATGCATGGTGTCCTTTCAGCAACTGAACACAAACAGATGAGGGTGACGGTGGTATTTCTCCAGTCCCTAATTAGAGCTATGTGATGGCAGAGGCACAAATGGAGATGTTTTCCATCATCTCCGGTGAGGAGGAAGGTAAAGCAGAGAAGCTGGTTTGCTTTTGTTAGCCCCAGGCATCCTTTGCACTGTGATACGTGTTTACCTCCTCGTTTTTATCACTCTCCCCTTAGCTGTTTATTTCCTCTTTTGTTCTGTTCCTCCCTGTGTTCCTTCCCTTCCCTGACCACCTTCAGATTCCTAGCAGGAACCCGGTTTCTACTTTACGTACCTGGAGCCTCCAGATTTTCCAGCCTGCCCAATCCAATTGTTCTGAGCTGCAGTGAACTTTAAGGACCGCCTGTAGGGGTGGTACATACAGGTCACTCAGTGCTGCAGATAAAAGAAGCTAAGAGTTGGGGAGTAATCCTAAAAAGCTGAAACCAGGGCTCAAGAATTGTATTTCCAGCTCTGGAGTCTCACCTGGAGGTACTGTGTAGGTAGGTGAGCTCTTTAGCTCTATGCTCTCATATACAGCACTGCACAAGCACAAATGTGATGCAGTAAAGAGAGATCTGGGGCTTTAGAAAATCCACTTATACCAAAGGTGCTCTACAGGAGGCAGGGAAGGAAGGACAGCTTTATGTCTAGCTAAATGTGAAGAAATTAAAAAGGAGGGTGGGGATATGTATTTTTTCAAGGTCCTGTGAGGGGAAAAGAGACACCCACATCCCTTCATTCATATCCCTGTCCCTCACAACCTTTTCCTCAGATCTAGTTTATCACAGCATCAGCTGCATCTCCTTCCCCACATACAGTTGAAAGCAGAAGCTCATTTCAGCTGACTGCACCAAGGAAACATGGGGGGAGTCTCAGACCTTGTCCCCCACAAAGTCTCCTCTGGGAAGTCCAAGGAAATGCAGAGTCCCCTGTGCTAAATTCAGAGGTTTTGGCAGGTAGACAGCAACAACAGGAGGTGGGAACAGACAGCTGTGCAGGGGAGGAAATGGTGATATAAATACATGTTTAATTGTAGTTTAATTACAATTACTTACTAGGCAAAGTTTATTTAAATGCAGTGTAATTAGAGTGAGACCTTGATTTAATCACAGTCTTATCAGATACGGTTACTACTATTTTCCTCCGCTTCCTCCTCCTCCACCTTCTCTTACACTCCCTCTCTTGAACTTGCCTGAGGAAATTAAACGCCAAAGCTTGAAGTAAGCAGAAGGTATCCATCTTGGAAAGCTTTCAGTTTCCTGAAAATTTGATTGCCAGGTGGCTACTAGCCCAGAATTTTCTCCCTGGAAATTGTGAAACCCCCACTCTGTCCTGGCAAGCCATTATTCTTCCTTAGCAGCTAATGATAATGGATCCTCATTAGCTGGGAATGACTTATCAGGAATATAATTCATCACTGATGGCAGACCTCATAACCCATCTGCTCACAATGAGTAAATTATATAGCCCAGTCAGAAGAGATGGATTGGTCTTTCTGATCTACCTTTGGAGAGTGTCCACATCCTGTCCCAATCAGTACGTACTTTGTCTTCGCTCCATGAGTTAGGTGAACATGAGGAGAGACATTTGGGCAAAACCTCTTGAACAGCTGACCTCAGTTCTCATCATTCACCATTCTCCCTCCTCCACTGCTGCCTCTTCCTGTGCTCCTCACCTTGACATGAGTCTCAGCATGGCAGTAGTTTACTTGTTTAGGAGACGAGCACTAATGTCAAACATCTCTTACAGCCCTCTACAAGGACAGATAGGACCAATTCTGAGGAGTGCTGGGCATTGTGGTGCAGAAGAGTGATGCCCAGTGCACCATAGTGCCAGCTCCTGGCAGGTGATTCAAATTTCTGCCACGATCTCAGCTGGCAGCCACCACTGGGTCCCAAATAACGCTGTGTCCATTTAGGGATGTCCTGTCCCTCCCTTTGGACAGTTCCGGAGAAGATCTTTAGAGGTTCTTTACTCAGCAGGTAAAATCTGATTCCCCTCTGTAATAGCTCCATAAACTATTAGCAGGTTTGCTGACTAAAGTGAAAATATCATTTACTCCTTCCATATCGATACCAGTTAACTCATGTTGCCTTACTATGCATCTGTCTCAGTCTTTTTTTCCAGCATCTCTAAGCAAAGGAAAGAGTTAAATGTATCCACAAAGCAGTGGAGCTCTTCATTAATTAATGCATATTTCATTCTGCCATTGAACCATACTGGCCCTTCAAGAAGGAAAATTATGAACTGCTTGGGTCTTTGCTCAGGGAACCAAAACCAGAGATATGGAGGCTTTTCCCTTCCTCCTTTTTCTGTCATAGTTTGCTCTGCTTTCTTTCTTTTCCTTTTTTTTTTTTTCTTTTTTTTTCTGTCTTTTTTTTTTTTTTTCCAGGTGCTCTTGACATTTTAACAGACTCTCTGATCACTTCCAGGTGACCTGAGCATCTTTTGTACTATTCTTGTCACTATTCATCTGGATGAGAAAAAAGGAAGGAGAGGAAAAAAAAAAAAAAAAAAAAAGGCAAGACAAGGTTTTAGTTTTTATTGTCCTTTCTTTCCTGGCCCTCTCCATGTCATTCAGACCAGTGCCCTTGGTGGGGACGAGCTCTCTCCCCATCACAGGCTTTTTAAGAGCAGAAGGTCACTTAATCCTTCATAGACTGTGGAGTGGGTGGCTGTGAAACCTATTTAACCCCTCGCTGCAGTGTTGTGCTGGACCTTGCGTTGCAGATCACAATAAATCACACAGTGTCAAATGGATTTTTCTCCCTGCTTTAATATTTATTTGGCATTGAAATTTTAATAGGGAGGCACATTCTCTTGTCATCCTGTGAATGCCAAGTGGGTGAAAGAAGGGAAGGGACAAACACAGAAGAATGGATGCAAAGTGCTGGGGGAGGGAAGAAAGAAAAGGCGGGGAAGGAGTATAGGAAAAGGGAAAGGGGGAGGCAGCAGTCACTGCAGCATCTCTGTTTGAAGACGAGTTTCTCAGATAACAGCAGCTCAGTACAGCTCCCTGCCCTTGCAGCAAGGGGCAGCTCACACAAAGCAAGGAGGTAAACAAGCCTGGGAAGGACCCAAAGGTAGTTGCACCCTCCCAAAGTTCTTTTCTCTCATCCACCTTTACAGCAAAAGAAAATAAATACATAAATAAAATAATAATAATTAATTAATCGGTGATTTGTGGAACTGGATCTGGAAAGAAAAAAAAAAGGAGACTGTGGTTGTGGTCCAAAATGCGCGTTAGACTCCAGTGTTGTGTATTACTGCGAGAACGGGATAGAGTCACGTCGAGGAGACAGATACCACTGACTAGATAAAGAGATGGTGTGGAGAGATACAGTAAGTGCTTCAGATAGGTGACAAGTGTTAGATGGAGTGGATATATAGTTATAATTAAAGAGATGGATACTATGAGTACACATGGGAAGATGCCTCAGACAGATGCACTGTGAATAGATGTTGCAGGAAGAGGGATATTGTGAGACAGACACTGTCTGGGAAAAATGGATAAGGCAACAAATAATGCTACAGCTAGGCACATAAAGATTGATTCCGCTGATAAATAAATTCTATAAATAAATACTCCAGAAAGATATTTCAGTAGCCTGCCATCTATGAATATTTGACACACACATCTAAGAAACTGCATAGTACCTCATCCAAAATAAACCTAACCAAGTAGCTACTAGATATGTGTACGACTCATGCTGTTTAAACATTGAAGAGATGTTAGCAGTTGCAGCAAAAACAACAATTTATCACCTGATTTGAAGCTCATTTCACCCTGATTGTTTCAACATTGATGGCCTGGCAAGAACATGGCAGAAAAGGCCAGGCCAGCAGGTAGACAATTAAGTGCTGAAGAGACACTGAACAAATAAATGGGAAAATATAGTGTTTGTATTTCAGAACTGGAAACAGACCACAATCTGGGTACAAAATTCCAATTTTATATCTGGGTTTACAAACAGATGACACATTTCAAAATCATTTCCACCTCTAGGTACTGGCACAGTTCTGATCTTCTGTGCCTGTCTGCCCCACGCTGCTACTACAACCCCACAAGCTCCCATAGGGAGCTCCATTCCCAACTCTCTCCAGTTACCTTACTGACTACAGAGAGCAATTGAAACTCCCACTACTGTGTGTCCTGGCAGCACCACAGAACATCGTGTTCTCCTATAATAAGCTTTGAGCAAGAGTTCTCATCTACATGGACACCTTCTCCTGCTGAGGCTGTCAGGTTCAGTCCCACACCTGGCAGATGGTGCCCAAATTGAGAGCCTCTCCAGGGAGGCAGGTCGTGTCAAGGTCTCTCTGGCCAGCCGTTCTGAGGACTGCCTGTGTCCAGGGCGTCTGAGGAGTGAATGTACTTTTGTAACTTACATCTTTCCACCTTTGCTGTGTTTGTTCTGTCACACCCCAGGCCTCCCTTGAGCCTTATAGAGGGCCCATTTTCTTCCTGTGGTCAAGTTTTCAGTATTCCCACTGGATGGCTCTCTGTACCTGCTACTGTCCTGTTTGCCTTTGTAGCCACCACCCTATCCTGAGTTTTGGCAGGACCCACCCTTCTGTTGATTGCTCAGCCCTGTCAGGGATGCTCATTTTGGGGCTATTAGGCTTTACTTAGCATGTTTTATCATGCTGCTATCGAAGCAGACAAGTTCCTTTCAGGGCCCTGGTAGGTATCCTCCAGGCTACTGCTGTGCTGCTTGCTCAGCACTCTCAACCTGTGCTCTGAACCCTAGGAGAGTTTATGATGTACCTCAAAGTCAATCTGGCGTATGCCAGACTTGGTTTGCTCAGTTCATTTTCTCTGTGACCTCAACACCTCCAGTCTGCAGGTCCACAGAGTTGGACAGACAAGCACATTAACCTCAGCTCTCTTCCTTTGGCACCTCCTCGCCACCACAATTAGTGCTTCAAAACAGTCCTAACCATAAGCAGTTTGATTTCTTGCTATGACAGACACTGTATTAAATATATGTTTTCTAAATCATTTGATCTAATGTGTGTACTTGTAGAGCCTCACAGAAGGAACTTCACAAACTGTCTTTTAGCTTGTTATGGATGTTGCCTTCAGGGTCCAAATACTAGTTTGTGGGAAGGAGATGATATATATTTTTAATGGCTTCAAACACCAAATTAAATTTTAAATTAGCATTCAAGTCTAGCATCCATTTTCAGTGATGATGCTTAATATTATGGTGAGAGAATCAAGTGCTTTACATGGTAGGTGCCAATCGAGGCTTGTTTGGGAAGTTATCCAAGGACTCTTGGGTACCACATGCTGGGAAAGTGATTAAAACCCTGTCAGGTTAAGTGAGAAGAGTATTTTTGGTTTTCCCTTCTCCCCTTCATTTCAATCTTTTTATCAGTCAGTTTCTATCTCCAAGGATATATCTTGTAATAATAATTGCTTGTTATCAGTGGATATTTTCCAGTACAGCAAAGATATCTAAATCCAAAGTCTCCAACAGAGGAAATTGATAGGTCTGAGTTTAAGAAGCGTTAGGTTAATCCATCTCAAAGGAGACCCTTTGTAAGAAGGGAAATGTTAGGCATTTCCTGACTATGGGGAGTAGTGTGGGAGAGGGGTGTGCCAGGCTTCTGAGGGGGACAGGCCTAGAAAGCAGCAAGGGAATAGACAGCTCAGGAAATTTTCTTCTTCCTCGATTGTCTCCCCATGGACTTCCTTTGCATTGGAAATAGCTAAAACAGCATGAGAATGTGAAAGGAGGCAACGGCGTGAAGCTAGGGCTGTTCAGCGTTCAGAGCAGATGACTGGGAGCAGCAGAATTTGGTTTGTTGTACCTGGCTTTGCTCGTCTGTCATCACAGATCTTTGAATGTATAATTTAGCTTCTGCTTAATGAATTCACCCTCAGCAGCCTAGGTTAATATGACTCTAATTGTGTGAGTGTATTTAATTGCAGCCCTTGTTCTCCAAAACTTGCAGGAGACAGTTACAGTAAATACCTGCGTGTCAGAAAAACAACCAGCAGGATCTGTGCCATCTTTCTCTGCGACCTGTTGCTAGGACCACGGCTGAAAAAGGCTGCACAAGGATGCCCTGGATCAGGCCATACAACCTCTCTGACCTTGCTCTGCCACTTTCCAAGCATCGTGCTTTCCCAGAACTGCCTGGGCAGTTCCAGTCCTCCAGCAGTGCCTGCAGTTTGCACCATGCCCTGTTGTAAAGCCTGTCCTTGCAATGGGTATGTAAGGCTGATGCGAAAGTGCCATCGGCTCTCCCTGCCATTGCAATTATGACAAAATAATTGTCACTGCACAACACTCCTGTCACTAGCAAAGCAAGAAATACTCTGAGTTTTAAAAATCAGGGAGATAGGCTTTGTATCTTTGCCAAAGATGCAAGTATTTGGATATTGTATTTGTCCATGCAGGACATATTTCTTATATCTTGGATTCCTTCAAATTCTGTTCATTGAATCTGGGAGTTCTTCACTTCCTGTTCTAAAACCAACAAGATTTAAAGCACTGTTGTTCCCTGCCTCAGAAATGGCTGCAAAATTAGTGGTGAATGATGCCGTTCAGGAGCTCAGCTGCTCGGTCAGACCTGCCAGTGCAGCTCCATGCACGTTAACGGACCTTTCCCTGTGTAAATCATCAGAATGCTTCCCCTGTTGTTCAGAAAGCAACATTGGGTGTTTCAGGCTGCAAAGCCTGTATGTAAAGTAAATGCATTGTTATTTAAAAGCAATTCATATTGTTGGGAAGCCCAGGCAGGTAAGCTGATTGGTGGGTAAGCAATGGAGTGTAATAGCCCTGAGAAAACTGCTGTGTAATAACAGCTTTGATTCCTTGCAGGATAAAGCTGTATAATGTTGCCATCCTTCCTGTACCTTTCATGTGTACAGCACTTCATATACACTAAGTGTATTACTTTGTCATCTGGACTGATATCTGGTTTGATCCTCCTGGGCTTTGCTAGCCTGCTTGTGAGAAGTATGAAGTTTTCCAACAAAGTTTTAGGCTTAAGGTAACATCTAAATTATAGATTTCTGAAATCGCCTTGGCAGTGTTTCTTGATAGGCTGCTTTTTGAGCTAAGCTGATAACCCATCTTGCCACAGAGCTGCTTTTTTCTCCTTGATACTGAATTGCCTGTATCATGCACCATTAAATCTGACACACTTTATCTGCAGGTTGGCTGTGCAGAAAAGGAGAAAGTCCAGCATAAGCTTGGCAATCTCACGGTAAAGTCAGCAGCAGGCTGACTTTGCTGCACCTGCTCTACCGGCCTATTATCTCTGCCATTTGGAGAGCCTGGGTTCTTCAGCACTGTACATTTTTTTAAGGGGCTGTGAGTTACTGACACTAGAAATGTTATTGCAGAGGGTACCCACATAAAGCTGCTGGAGAAAAAAAGTTCTCTGGAGAAAATGATGTCATTGTGATTTGATAGAGAAGAGGGAAAAAGGAAAAATATTCTATGAAAGTGCACAGCAGTCAGGAACCCTGCATGCATTCAGTAATACAACCTTCCCAAAAGCACTCCCTCTGTAAAGTATGTATGTATATTCTAGCACTTGGATTTCTGCTGTTTGTACTGGAAAATATAATTTTTGTGGGCTTTTTCAGAGCCTTAGGGAACAATTCCTGAGCCAGAATAACTCACGGTCTGGTCTTTTCCTGGTGTTCCAGTTCCTGGAAGACAGAACACACCATGAGAAGAGCAGATGTCACTTTATTTTGGTGCAATAAGCAGCTTCCTGAAGCAAAGATACAAAAATTGGAGCTAGGAAAACATAAATACAAAGGCAAATGCCAGGAAATACAAGATTTCTGTACTAATGAGGTTTTCAGGTCCAACGAAAGCAGCATACACAACTCCTCAGTCTTTCTTTCCTCGAGCTGGTTGGCTGGTTTTTGTGCTAGACAGGCGAGTTGGACAGTTTAAAATCAGAGGCCAGGCTGGGTACAGAAAATCTGGCAGCTCGCAACTGTTTCTTTCTCATCTGAATAATCTCCCCTTCACTTTTATGCCTTTAGTTGTTTCCAGCACTGCAAGAATTACAACATTTCTCTTTGAAATATGACCTGGCAGCTAATTCTTGGTATTACTGAGCACCTCTCTCTCCTCCTCATGTCAGCAGGAGTCCTACATCCTCATCATTCCTCCAGCTAAACTCTACATTCCTGCCTGGCAGGATCATGAACACTCAATTCTTTCCCTAATGGATCTGGAAACTTGCTATTTTCTTTACTGAAATCTTGGTTTGCTGAGGGGAGGTTTTGGATGTGACACACCAAGGTTGTTAATCACCTATTTTCTTACTGCTTTCAAGAAGGAGACGGGCACTTACATAGAAGAGGCTATTAAATAGCTTAGACCCTCGTTCAGACTAGCCATGTGGAAGAGGGCTTTAGATACAACCTGGCTCTACCTCCATGCAATAAAATTGCTGTCCAGGTAGAACGATGGAGCCTGCTATCTCCATGTTATTAGGGAACTGGGGCAAAGACTGAAAAGCAGTTTGCCTAAAGTGACTGTGAGCCTGCCAAGTGTAGAATCTTTATCTTTCAAACACAAGTGTTTTAGCCTCATGATTCAATTTTCCCTTGATGCACAGTCTGACGCATCTTTTCAGTCACTTACTCTGCACACAAGAATTGACCTTTTATCATTTTTGGTTGTAAATCAGAGGGTGACATTAAATGCTTAGGGTGGTTCTCTATGAAGTGATTGTTTCACTGCTCTGCAAGCTGTGCTCTAATTTGCTCCATCTATCCAAATATGTGTCCCATTTTGATTAAATGAGTACTTTTGTCAGTTTATGTTGCTTCAGCTTTCACTCAGAATGTGCTTGCTTCTGTGATGTTAGCAGTCTTTTAAGAATTGTAGTGGGAATTTATATATGCATAGATAAATATACACACACGCATATTCACATACAGAAAAAGTACGAAAACGTAATTGCAACTTTCAGGTAAAACACATAGAACATTTTGGCAGGCATTTGAAAATTGATTTTTTATAAAATATTCAGGAAATACTCATGTTAACGGAGATTTTAAAATATGTTCCCTGCTGGGAATTGATAAATGTTACAAGCAACAAATGGATTCATTTGAAAACAGCATCTCAGTGTTATACAGGTGAAACATTATTAAAAAGCTGCAACAGGAACAGAGGAAAGTATTAGGAGATCTATTGTACAACAAACAGCAATGGCAACTCATATGTACTTTATTATGTTCTCTTAGCAATTTTATGCCATTTCCTTAGATCACAGCAAATGGTTGCTTTTTCCCTTTTCTCTCTGTTTACTGGGAGTTGTATGTTCCTGACTGGTTGCTCCTTCCTGCACCACGAATCCCTTTAAACCCTGTTTGAACAACGACGGTGATGTTTCATGTTTGCGTTAGCTCTCCATGCGTATTGTTTTTCTTGTGCACTAAATCACTAAAATTCTGAATTGCAATTCCTGACAGGCAAATTTTAGGAGGATAATGAAATATTTGCTATTCTTCATGAAACATCTGGCAGGGCTCTGGCAAGATCAAGGAATTAGCAAGAGTTGCCACTTACATGCTGTATCTGACATTTTTGTTATCCTTAATGGAGTCCAAAGCATATGCAAATCAACCGCATAATGAGTGAGGTTAAGCAAGGTTTTGGATCTGGTTCCATATGGTGGTAAAAACATAATTGATCAGAATGTTTTGAAATATATTGAACACGAGTGTTCAGCTTTGTTTTATCTGAATCTCATTATGTCTGAGGAAAGATTTAGGGTGAGGGCAGAGGCTGAAGTTTTAACTGGATCTATTATTGGTTATCTGTGATCACACATACTTCATCAGATGTTTCTGCCATAAGCTCCACTTCAATTTGCTTTAAAAGCAAGATAGATGTTTTTGACCTTGCCTTTTCTGCTTTTTATTATTATGGGTGTATACTCTCTCTCTCTTCCCCCCTCCCTTCTTTCTTCCCCCTCCCTTTCTCTCTTTTGTAATCATGGTATTGACTAAGCACCCTTGGTCTCCTCAGGAAGGGTTAGAGAGCAGAAGTTAGGTATCAGCCTCACAATTTTTTACACTGCAGAAATTTCTCAGATCAATTTTAATGAACATACCTAGAATGAGATGCATAACTTTTGAGGGGATTATGATTTTACAGATTTCTGTTGGATTCATTTCAAGAAACCTGGGATACAGGATCTTGTAGAGATGAACTTACTTTGAGAGGTGGCCATGCTGACAGATGTCCATCAAGCTGGAAACTCTTAGGCTTAAGCATTTTGTCATCTTGTTGGCCCTGAAATTCAGAATTTTCAGAATGCTTCAGAAACTGTTTTCTGTGAACCTGAAGCTGAGATTTGCCTTTCCTTAAAGGCAGAATCCAGTGGTCAACCAGTTATCGATCCCCTACATGATGCTGTACCCTCTCCACTCTCTGGAGACTCCAGTGCCTGAGTCATCTCATCCTTTTTTACCAGAGCTCAGTGCTTTTAGTCCTGGTCATTGTTTACCGCTTTGAAGACACATGATTATGAAAGATAAAAGAGCTATGCAGAAGGGTTTCTGGAACAGTCATTCTTTACTTTAAAAAATTCAAGAATGAGTCAGGCTCATGTGGAACAGGAATACGTATTTCCCTACAGGAAATCTGAGATCTTACCTTCACTTTTGCCACACAGTTTTGCTTTTCACTCCTAGTTTAAGTTCTCAAACAGCTGGTGATAATGCTTTCTGTTATAGGCAACCATTTCTGCCTGGCAGTTGACCTTCCCATCTTTCTCAAGTCCTACCCATCCTAAGTCTCCCTTCTGATGACCTGCTGTTTTGTCAACACTCAGCTGAAGGCTAGAGGCAAAGAAATGGTTTGCTTTGGTCAGAAGCCAGCTCTTTCTCTGTGGTTGCTTCCACTTGAATGCAATAGCATCAAGGTTCAGTGATCATCTATTGTTATCTCTCTGATACCTGTAGGAGTATCTCCTGAGACCTCCTATGGCTTGTAATGAAAACTGTGCTCTGAATACAGAGCAAGTGATGCGATTGTGTGGGTGTAGAGATGTGC
This sequence comes from Aythya fuligula, assembly GCF_009819795.1. NCBI lineage: Eukaryota > Metazoa > Chordata > Aves > Anseriformes > Anatidae > Aythya > Aythya fuligula. Next base: position 14,455,912 of record NC_045569.1, on the reverse strand, counting down.
TGGGGTCTGAGTGTGTATGTATATCTACATGTATGTGTGTATATTATTTATCTGTCTATCTCTTAGGAAAGATAGATAAGGGATGGTAATCTGCATATTTACTTGCACACACACACACATGCATCTACCATATATAGAGAGATTCTCTGAAGCATCAAAGTGGTTATCAGCTAAAAATAAATTTTCACAAAGAGAAAATAGTAAACATGAGGTTGTTTTCTCCTCTAAGGGGCATAATGGTGGGAATTCAGTCATTTACAGCAGTTTTTATTTCAGTCAGGTACTTAGATGTGCATCTGTTATCTGGTATGCAAGCAAATATTTGCATACATGGTTATCTGTATGAAAAAATACCATGCTCATAAAATATATATGTGGCTAAAATACAGTCTGGAAGAGTCTTGGCTATCTTAAAACATTTTGCTTTCAGAAACCCTAAATCCTTTAAGTCGCTCAGAGACAACTAAGGGATATATACATATGGAACTTGGACTTTTGAAATTAAATATATAGAGCCAATTACAAACTTGGATGAAGTCAGTGGAATGATATGAATCAGCACCAAGGGAAACAAGAACCCAGGATTACCTGCATGCCTCTACATTATTTATCCTCAGCAGTGCAAACTTCCAGCATTTAAGCCAAAATCTTTCCACATTTCTTTCCTCCTTACAGCACCAACATCTGAATTACTGGAAGCACCCAAAAGCAATTACAAGGATTCCAATAATCTTTCTGTATTACAGTGGCTGGACTGCTAAGTATCATCGATAACTTGATTATCATTTTGAAAAGAAATTGCTTGGGGTAGGGGCTCTGGGAGAAAAGCTCCCAAACACTTACAAATCATATTTTCACCAACTCTTACATTATTCAGTGTCCTAATGAGTTCCAGTAGTCCCATACAGGGCTGTTTGACTGCTCACATTTCCACAGGAAACTTAAGCTGTGCAAAGTCAAAATGTTATCAGTTTTGGAAGCATTTCTTTTGACTCTTAATCTCAGAGTGAAACCCAAGCCTCTGGCAGTGCTTCCTGGTGGATATTACCCCAACCTATTTTATGCTACCCATCTTTTATTTCCAGCATTTACCTCCCATTTTTAATGAATGTAACAAGATTGCGATGGATCGGATTTTTAATACTTTATTGCTAGTTGCTTCATTGGAGCTGGCTGTAAGTTTCTGTTCAGCATAGGAATACAAAATCTGTCCAATGGCTGCAGAACATACAGATGAGGTGTTTCACAGGTACTTGTCATCCAAGAACTTCTAATTGATTTCAACAGCAAAAGGGGTTGTGCTGCCTGCATTCTGGCCCAGAATACATGTTGTGTGACATTCTTCTCTTAAATAAACACCAAGTTTTAGTGCAATATGGATTTGAAAAGCAAGACAGCTTAACCCAGGCTCAGTCTTCCAACAGTGCCTGATTATATCCAGTGTCTTATAAAGGTCTTCAACTTGCTTAAACTTGATTTCCAGGTGTTGAGCTCTGTTTGAGAATTTGGCCCAGTGCTGTGCAGATATAGGCAGTCAGAACTCAGATTTTTTTCAAGGATGACTCATGTTGTCAGGGAATTGACGCAGAAACCAGTGCTGGATGGCATTTTTAGGTGAATGAACTGTTCCCCAGTTGTGTGGAGTGGCTGAACTTGTCACATCAGACCAAAATTTAGCAGGTTGCATGCATGAACTAGGGAAGGGAGAGAGGAAGAAAACATTTTTGGATTCTGCACCACCTGTCATAGCTCCATTTCAGGGCTGATTTGTATCTGTACAAGGCAGTTGCTTTTATTAATGCTTACAAGCCCACAGCTATAAGAATGCAAAAGATGCATTGTTAACGCTGCACTGATATATGGACTGGTTCTCCATTAAGAAGAAATTAATGATTGTTCATAGGACCAAATCCACAGCCTTTGGCTTCTCACCAGCTTTTCCATCCTGCAAATCTAAAGATCAGCTCATATGATTTTTATTGGTTAATATTAGAAGACAGCCTGGATTTGACAGAGATATCTGGAATCTAGGAAGGCCACATAACCTTCAAACAGGAGAACACCCAATTGTCTTCCACCCAAACTCATCTTTGATGGAAGAATCACAGCTGTACCAGTGACACCCTGTAATTCAATTAAATGCAATTCCTCCTATTCAGAAAAGGGTTTCAGTCTCCCAACCATGTGTAATGAGAGGTGCGTACTCAACTTTTTCACTATTATTGCAGCAGTTACCAACCACCTTCTCACCAATAAGGAGAATAGAAACAGTCATTTCTTAGAAGACTGTCAGTTTCTGATGAATACAAGTAAAATGCTGTCCAGGGCTAAATTGTTGCAAGCCTGAATGAACATTAGGGGACAGTGTTGGCCAGGAGTCAGCCTGTTTCATGCTCTTCATGTTCCTTCTATTTACAAATCGTCTTCCCCTCTCTTAAACGATAAAGCCCCACTTGCTCCTTACTTATCTAACTGGTGCACCAGACATCCATTTTTAATCTGGCCAAATCAATTATAAATATTACAGCCTGCAATTGCCCTGGGAACTCCTGAAAAACTAATTAGTACAAATCTCACCAATGAATTACACCTTTCTCTTGGCTATTTGCAGCAGGAATAAAAAGAAAGAAAGAAAAAGAAAAAACTACACTCAAAGAGACCAAACATCTCTCAGCCATAGCAAACAGAATTCAAGGCAGTGGTTAATTACGTTCATATTGTTCATGGAAGGATGGGCCATGATGGGCTGAAATCCAGGGCACCTGGCATTGCCTAGGGCTTAGCTTGCGTTTTCTTAGGAGATGTAAGATCTAAAAGTCCTTGGCAAAGAGTCTTTGCAAAAAAAGCGATCTTATGGGAGCCTACAAAGTTCATATAATTAGTGTTTACTGTGTAGCAGCAAAGGAGGCAAATGCAATAGTTCTTTAAGCTGGAGCCATCTTGCATCAGTGCATAGCTGATTCCCTCCCTTAGTGAGGTCGGGGACTAAACAGAGCTTGTCTGGCTTTTCTCAGGCAGAAAGAGAAGCCAGGCTGCTGTCTGGGGAGCTCATGAATTGCAGAGATGAAATTGGAAAGTCATAGCAAGGTGTGCACCACACCTTGTACCAAGTGAATCAAAACACAGAGGGCAGACTAAAGGCCTTCTTTGTTGGCATCTTGTTGCTGTAGTGTATTTCTTGCACCAGGTGTAATTACCTAAAAGCATCATAGTTGTTTCATTTATCTCCTAAAATTATCCTTTATGAAGCTATTAAAGGCAGAATTGTACTCTGGGCTAACTACAAATGTGGCTGCTTTAGATTCATTTTAGATTCCTTACAAGACTTCAGAAGCAGTGTTCCTGTAAAATACTTTTAATAAAACATATGAATTCCTCAAAAGCAAAACTGTACAAGATCAAACACCCTTTTAGATTTGGTGACATAGATGGAATTTTTATGTCAAAAAAAGGAAGGGCAAGACAATCCCAATCCACCCCAGAGGGCATAAGAGCTGCAGGAGATTTTACTTACCAACACGTAGGCAATGCTCCATATAATTGGTACAGTTTTGGAAAAGGAGAGATTCCCCGTCCACACAGGTGATATAACTGGCCAGGGAACTTGGTGGTGTCTCCAGTCTCTGTTTGAGTGGAGAAAAGAGCACCATTATTTCAGGTGAATGCTGTAATTGCTGAGAATGTGGCCTGTTTCTGTCAGAAAATCCTTTTTATTTTCTGTTTTCTCACAGTAAAATGTCTGGTATCTTGGACATTTTCAACTAAGCCATTTCCTGACTTATTTCTATCTATGAACTCTATTATGGACGTCCTTGGCTCCATATGCACAGCTATATCCCTGTATTGGACAACTTCCAGTGGATTGGGACATATCATGACGGAGAGAAGGTTTAGGGGAAGGAGAGAGTAGGGCTATGGACAGGGTAATTATGCAGCTACCAGGATGTTATTTTTCACTGCAGAGAGAAGATAAAGATATGTTTGTTTGTTGATACATCTTCACAGGGAGTCATCAGTATATCCATGACCAGTGGTGGTCCCCAGCCTTGGGATTTTCTTCCTTTTTGTCTGAAGCATTTAACTACTTGCTTCCTAGATTTGCTCTGGCAAAACTGTAGCAAATTTCACAAGAGTGAGCTGAGCAATATGTATTAAAAAGAAAAAAGAAAAAAATAAAAAAGAAAAAAGAAAAAAAAAAAAAAGAAGTTCAGTTTTCTTCCCTACAATACTGCAACTTCTAGGCCAGTCAAGTGAAGGTCAAGCAGCAAACCTGAACAATAGTCACAGATTCCCTAAGAGGGACAGTTGTCAGTGCCCATTCTTTCCAGAAGAAAAGATAAAACATTCTATTTTGAGCGATTTAGTAGAATATACACAGAGCAAGTGACCTGCCACACAAACAAAATCTAAGTGAAAAATTCCAAGAAATTACTTCAGAAATATCTAGTTTTTCCCAGTGCTCTGGGAGTGTATGCACGTACATCATGTCGCTATATCCTATCAGCCAGAACTATAGGCTGTGTTTTCTGATGTGCAGTTCAGCAGGACAGCTGTCTTACAAGGTTTTTGTCCAGCTGTGAGGTCGGCTGACTGAGAACGGGGGGTTTGTGCAAAACACCTGAAAGAATTGTTTCCCAGCCATACATAAAAGCTCCAGTTATATGGACATACAGAGAAGCACAGAACTTGTCCTTTTCCTCATGTTAAGTAAGAAAAAAAAAAAAAAAAAAAAAACACAAAACAAACAACAACAACAAAAAAACAGAATTATTTTACAGTGTACCAAAGCCTGCTTTCTTTCTAAACCCAAGCAAACAAACAAACACACCCACATACAAAAGCAGAACTAATTAAGATCAAGTCATATCTCAATAACTATGCAAATTAAAAATCAAAACAAAGAAATTCTATTTATCACATCATAAAGTTGCAAATTGCTGTTGTGGCTCCCATCAGCTGCAATAGATGAGGGCTATGAGGCTGTAGGTTTTGAATTAGTAGATCAACCAACACGCATACATGTTTTATTGTGATAGCTGGGGGATTGTTGGCTGTAGATATATTAACAGCTTTCACTCCCCCTCTTCTGTACTGTGTTCACGTTCAGTGGTATTCATAGACTATATTTGTCTTGGAGTTCTCTAATGTAATGCCATTGGTCTTCCTCATTGTTTACCTTCTGTAAGACAACATCATTATTCTTTGGTAAATCTGTTTCTTGTCCCTTGGGTGTTTTATTTTGTTTACTTTTTATTTCTTTTTTTGTGGGGAGAATTCTTTTGCAGCTTTTAATAATCACATTAAAACCAAACAAAAATACCAAGAACCTGCCCCTAACAATAACCTCTTTTTTTGAAATGAAAGAAAACCATGCTCTCTGCAATTGTATGCAGTTGTCTAGATGATGGCATTTCTGCTCATTACCATTTTTCACCATTTGCATTATCTCCTAGAGGAGCTGGTCTTTGCGACGTGGTGGAGCAGCATGCAATGACTTTGGCAGCTTCATTAGTGGGGCTCTGGCTCCCCAGCAATGCTGTCTGCTGCCTCCTCTCCTCTTTCACAAGCGACTCTAACCTGCTGGTTTGAAATGACCCATTTGTATTGCTTTGGTTTGTGTTTTATATCTTTCTGCTGCAGAAAGTGAATTATTGGGATGGAAAGTTCCACATGGAAGAGAAATGTAGCTGGTTTGTAGAGGTTGGTAATGTGATACAGAGCCTCTCAATTTTTAAGTCACCAGGGTGATTGCAGCCTCTCGTTGGCAGCGAGACGAAGTTGATGCCATCTATTTGCTGTTTGGTAGCTCATTATGTGATGTGTGGTGGTGGCATTGATCCAGTTAGTAGCAAGTATCAATCCAAATCGGAGAAGCCACCACTTAGGTCAGTGCTAATTGGCTTGCTCATTCACTGTCACAGCAAATAATCAAGGCACGGAGCAAACTGGGAAGAAAGGCATCTTTCTTGACCTCTAAAGATGGTCTAGGTACAGCCTTGCATGTGGTGAACCTCTCTCTGCAGTGTATACTTGCAACTGTTGAATCGTCACAGTCTTAGTGCTTTGTATATTGTATTGGTAGGCAGCATGGCAGGAACTATCTTGGAGAGTTTCTGAAGGGCATTACAAAGGTTTTATTCATAAATACTTGCTTCCTAAAAACTGTCCTGTAAGTCTTCAATGTAATGAAATGCTTGTTTGATGTGATTTTCTTTTTCATATTCTGATGGTTGACTTCCAGATTTTCCTTCCATAGTAAAGTACTTCTGTGCTAGAATTCATTTTCCTCTTTTAGTCAGAAATCCAGTCCTAAAATCATTTAAGTCATCAAACTCAGAAGGTTCTCTGTTAATGGGTTTCCTAGGTTTAAGTAATAATGGTGATTTTTTTTAACTGTTATCCTGTTAATGCAAATGTTTGACATTCAGTTCCTAGACTGCAAACTGAATTGTTCCATCTGTAAAATAACAGTGTGTTGAGTGGCAGCTATGCTCTGTCTCAATGGCATCAGCAGCTCCTCCCAAACATACAAGTGCAATGTCGAAAGTGGATACACTCAGGTCCTTTTTGATTGCAAGTCATCAAAAGCTTATAAAGGAAAAATCTGGTTCCCCTGAGTTTAAACAGCTTTGAAAATTATCGCAGGTACTTGGTATCATGGTAATTCATGCCATACTTGCATCTTCAAAAAAAGAAAAAAAGCAATCAAACCCACTGGTCAGACTCAATATACTGAGACTACTGCTTGTTGCTTTTTGTGCTGAGAGAATTGTCCTGGTTTGTTTTGTTTCATGTCACATACTCAATTTCAGTATGAGTTCTTCCTGACCTAGATTTCTGGGCAGACTGAAGTGGAGCCAGAAACTGTAAAAGTGCATAATTATTCATTTATTTATTTTTAAGCTGTACAGCTCTATTAAGCTTTCAGAGAATCCTTTATACCCTGCCTTTGAAGTAAACTAAGCCAGAGATCAACCAGCAAAGTGGGTTGAAACTGCTTGTTTCTGATTGCAGAGTAGTCTGTATACAGTTAAGATCTGGAGACTCGAAGCTAGGAAATAGTTATGCTTTTTTTTTTTTTTTTTTTGCCTTTTTTTTTTTTTTCTTGGATTGCGGAGAAGAGAGGAAAGAGATCAATACATCCAAGAGCAATACTTTACACCTTTGGTATGTTCTGAAACCTCAGATGCTGGCAGTGCTGTGAAACAGCTGAGAGCTGGAAGATTATTCCGGTTACTGACATGTAAATGAGCAGACCACACATTAAATCTGTGTATACTCCATCTGCCAAGCCATTCATTCTTCCCAACTTGGGACAAATTAGAAACTCTGGCCCAGTGGCGGAAGATTATTATTCCTTTCCCAGTCCCCCAAAGCAATACATTCTCCTGCTTTGAGTCTGATTGAAAACACTGACCTGGAGGTGAAAAACACAGTATCTGTCCCCCTGATTCATCCAGACTCTGACCTAGGCAGCCCTGAAACCACAGGCTGCTTTCTAGTCTCAAAAAATTACCCAGCTGCCCTCCCGGACTAAGGGCCAAATTGGAAGTAGACAGCTAGATAGGAGAAAGACCCTATCCCCCAGAGCCATCGGGTCTTGTGGTTACAGTTCTGTCATAAATATTGCATTAGACTAACTTAATAGAAAATGTATTGAAAGTGAACATGTAAAGAAAGCCTACAACCATTCCTGTAAGTAAATGGCAGGAGGCTAAGATGGTATAACCTACCCTTCTGAGAGACAGACAAAGGAGCTGTGGCATCTGTTCAAGAGTCTCTCTTCAGCCATTCTGACTTGCTTCTGAATTTGGCCTTTCTTCAGTAAGTCGTGCTGTCAGAGCCTTTTCATGCTCCTTCCAAAACACGAGCACTCCTGGTATTTCTGCCCACCTCGGAGTCGGTGTGCTCCAAGTCCCTAGAGCCTCTGTTTTCTGCTTGTTGCTGCCTCTTGTTAGCAGCGCTCTGAGCTTGCACAGAACAGGAGGCAAAGATGCCAAAGCACTTCAAGCACCTGGATTACTTAGATCTTACACCACATATGGAACTACAGCGAGGTGGATGATGATTAAACCAGCAACCTTGTGGAAACTGAATACCGCCTCCTCTACTGCATTTCAGCTGCTTTAACCTTGTAAGTGCCTTGAGGCAAGGATGATGCTGTCTGTGTATAAAACACTCTACATTAGCAGTAGCAGTAATAACAATAATAGTGCATTTCTCCTATGGGTTTGGTAAGTATCACTCTTCATTTTACAGCTGGTGAAACAGACACAAAGACACACAGGATCTTGCTTAGTGCCATCTTATGCTCCATTAGCAGAGCCAGGATTGAACCCAGGAAATGGATTTTCTTGTTCCTTGCTCTTACCGCTAGGTTACACACCCTCCTTTGATGACATCCAATCTCTCTTGTGATTTTTCTGCAGAAGCTGCAGCCACAGCAGCCTGGAGACTGATGATGAACCTCCTTGTGTGGAAGAAATCGATTATAATACTGACAGTTGTTCTGATGGTGAAGGGGACTTCTCGGAGCTAGACCAAGAGATCCAGGAGTGCCTCTCATGGGAGGAAGCAGAGGCAGAAGATGAAGGAGAGACCACAGGACAGACATGCAGCTCCAAGGCTCTCAGGAGGCTTTACATTTCCAGCCAGCCAGCATCCAACAGTACGGCTCTCCCTCTGCGTTCAACACCACTTGGGGTGTACAGTGGGTTTGAGGGCAGCCCTGCGTAAGCAAGGCTTTGACTTGCAGAGCAGTAAGCAAATGAGCTACTGCTTGATATCACCTGTTTGCCAGCTTCAGCACCCTTCCCAGATGTTGCTCCAGTTCTGCATGGAAAACTGACTGTGTGTTTGTGGAATTTCTATACACATATATACTAAGAACAACTTGCACTTTGTACAGAAGGCAGAGAACATCATCCTTTCCTAAACAGATTCCCCACTTCCATGGCTGCCTCTAGTATGCGGATTCATACAAGCTGACCCAAGGAATGGTATTCTGAGTGTCCAGAGAACAAGACAGTGTGTCCCTTTTCATGGTTTAGGTTCTTATTATGGGCAGCAGCCTTTGCCCACAAATCCTGGAACAGTGACAGTTTCTGAGGCCTTTGGCCAGAGCTCTCCATTACCATTTATTTCTCCAGAACTTCAGAGCATGTATCCGATCTCTGATCAGAATTTTGACTGTGTTTTCAACAGGTTGGGTCAGGCTGTGCATGCTTCTGAGTTGTTCATATCTCAACAACAGTGTGCGAAATCCAACATGGCAGAATAAGGAAAGCACCACTGACAGTACAAGGCAGGTCTCTGGAAACCTGGGCTAAATTCACTTCTTTGCTGCACTGGAATGAACTAGTCCAGCATAATCTCATTTGAGTCACTTCATGCTTGAACTGATGGGCCCAAGTGCAGAATTTTTTTCCCAGATGCAATGAAATTATACTTTCTTTGTGAGATGTCCTTCCAACAGGATGCTGTTGGGAGTGAGAGGGGTTGGAAGCATTTCAAGGAAGAAAAGATATTCTTTTGATTGAGCTGGGGTCTCACACTGTTGTGCTAATGGATTAGTGATGGTGGCAATATCTAAAGTGAATTTAGCCTGAGAAGCAGTCCAGTGACTAATTATTCTGTGTTAGTTTTATTATGATACCACTAAGGAAACCTACTTCATGGAACAGGACCTCATTGTGCCAGATACTAATGGTGGGTTATTCATAGGACAGCTTGTGCTGGTGATTCCTGTAATGAAGTCAGAACAGCTTCTCCTTTGATCCACAAATGGCAAAAAAAAAACCTCCTCAAATTGTCTGCAAAAACATCCCCTGATTCTATAAAGTGCTGTCTAAAGTGCTGTCTATGTTACAGGTAACACAGAAATGTCTTTGCAAGCCTTAATCCACCAGCATTAGAGTTCACTATGCTTTCATGCAGATGTCCAAAGCAATGGAGATGTGGCTTCTTGAACTTCAACACAGACCAAGAACCCAAACGTGTGCCTGAGGTCCCTAAAGGCTGAAGCCTGTATAACCACACCTCACTCCTCATATTGCCTGTACTTATCATGCGTCTTAGACTCTGCTGCTGCAAATGGAGAATTGCCTTGTACACAGATGGCTTGAGTGTGCTGTGCAAGAGGCTCCCAACTCTGTCACTGCGTTCTTTGTGAGGCTCAAGGAGAAGGATGAATGTATAGTGTGTTGTAGCATTACAGACTGTAAGGCCTCCACTGCTGATGATTACTGTTATTATTATTGATGTGTGATTAAAAACACTATGACATTCTCTCCTCTTTATGGTGTTTGTGGAGAGAATTACTGGAGCAGACTGATTTTTTTTTTTTTTTCTGATGCATTTGTGAACACCTTTCCCCAGACTATGTGGACATACACTTCCATCAGGAGCCTGCTCTTTGGAGAAACTGCTTCTTCCTATCCTGCTGGGGTTTCACTATCCAGGTGTTTGAAAGTCTTCACTGCCATATCACAGTTCTCTCTGTCTCTAGCTCTCTCTTTATGACACTGCTCAAAAGACAGTCAGCTTGGGTCCTCAGAAGCTGAGCTTCTTAGACTGAGCTAATTCATTAGGTATGGTGTGTGTTCTCTGTTCACACGTCATGTTCTGCTTGCTTCAGCGTGCAGCTTGTTGCACACAATACTGAATTTTCATAAAAGGATGGCTCACAGGAATGGGCATCAAACAGGTGCTCCTATTATAACAGTTCGTATAGCATTGCTTAAAAGCTTATTATTGAAAAATGCTATATGTGCAGCATAGGTGACTTCAAAATCCAAGATTCATATGCATGACAAAACACTCACACTGTGCTGGATCCAGCCTGCAGTCCATGTTGTAAGATCTCCAGCATTCAGCATTACTCTAGGACACATGGCAAAAATCTACCACTATGTCTGTAGATGTGCATGTATGCATCCAGAGCTGCTCTTCATGCTGTGATCTACATCAACAGCCTCCAGTCTTACTGGAAAAGAAAATAACTCTTCTGAAAGCAGCGTATTTCTTAATGAGGCACCAATATTTTAGCTATAAATACTACAGGCCAGCCTCAGCCTTCTAGCTGTTTCCTTCTGAATTTCTTACGCTAGGGAGAATTCTGTTCAGTGGGCATACCCTGCCATAGTTGTGATTCATTCAATCTACAGACGGTGGCAGAGTTGCCCAAATATAATAAAAGGGGAGATGTCACCTCCATGCGTGTTTGGAGCCAAATGTATAGTGCTGTTACACAGATCTATGTGCTCGGAGCTGCAGGAGGAAGAGAGATGGCAAAGGCCCTTGGTGTGCTGTCAGCATCCAGGATCTGAGTGCAGCAGGGGAGCAAATCCTGGGGAGAGCCACCACTCCTGCACAGATGCTGCTGTGAGATATAAAATACCCAGCCAAGACTTCTCCCTGACAACTTCTGTGTTTGTGCCAAACAACCTGGTGGCGATGGGCAAGTGAACCCCCCAACCCAAGGGTACCCAGCCTTCGAATGAGAAGGTGGGAGCAGAGGGAATGCAGAGGGAAGCTTGGCTGACCAACCAGTAGGGAATGGCACCTGGAAACCTCCAGAAGAAGCAGTTTTGTGGGCTGCCTCATTCTTCCAAGAGCTTCTATGGGGAGCAGATACTCTTCTTCTTTTGACAGACCTCTAGAGGTCAGGAGAGGGCCTCCACCGCACATCGCTGTCTCTCCGTTATTAAAATTCTCCCTGAGTCATGGTAATTAAGCAGAACTAGGCTCTGCACAGAGGAACGGAAGTGCATTGACTTTAATAAAACAGAGTGTAAAACAACTTCAGATTAACTCCAGCCTTGTTTATTCTTGCACACTTGTAATTCTGGTTCGGTATTTCCCCAGTGAATGGAGCCGTTGTGCCCCGCGCGGAGGCATGTCACCTCACTTCAGCCTGCTAAGTGCTGAGCAGGGAGGCCACTGCCTTTTCTTGCCATCGCAAGCTAATCCCGAAGAATTTGGAAACAGCCGATGGAGAAAGGGAGGGAGGAGAGGGACGTCTCCCTGCTCTCCACCGTTGTCATTCCTCAAGAGTCGGCAAGGCTGTCAGGTTGAGACACAAGCCAAATATTTCCACAATGGCCAGAGGAGATGGAGGCACTCGGGTAGCCCACGCCGCTAAAGCAGTTCTGGGCTCCTGCCAGACACATTAACTTTTTTTTACTGATGCCTTTCGTCTCGCTGACTCTCTTCGCGGCCGTGAATAGCTCTGCTCTCCTTCCTCCCCTCCCTGTGGTTTACATGACATGGGTAGAAGATGCGGCGCCGAGCTGCGCTCACACTGCTCCCTCTGTCTCAGCCTCTCGCTGGCTCTCAGGCCCGCCCAGCCACAAGAACCGCTTCCCATCCGAGGTGATGGCGAAGGCTGCCTGGTGAAATACACGCGTGTGTGTAAACCCCTGGGCTAAAAATAAATAATTAAACAATAAAAATAAAAAGAATCAAGTCAGCAAACTAAAGGAAGAACAAAATCTAATTAGTTTTATCTGCTGTTTGTTATGAGGCTGTCAGAGTGCTCTATCCCCCGGTTTTACAGCACTCTGGAAAATAACAGCGATAATAATAATAAACAACTGTGCACTGGGTTGTTTTTGAAGCAAGCAGGGAGCAGATTAAGGAGAGGAAAAGACAGCAGCCCCTCTCCTCATGGGTTTTCTCCTCCTGCCAAAAAGCAGAGGTGCAGGTGGTAGCGCTATCTCCTCTCTTATCTGTCCTTGGACGAGATCCACTGCCCCTGTCCATCACCAGGAGACAGAAAGCACGAGTGGGCGACTGTTTGGCAGCCAATTCAGGGCACTCAGATTGTATTTCTTGCTCTGCCACCAATCTGTGTGCTTTTGACCGAGTTATTTAGCCTTGGCTCCCATCCTCAGTTACTGATGTGAAACAGGAACAAGGCTTTGATTCCTCATAGCGAATGCAGTAAGGTGTGAGTGACAGTGGGTGTGTATTATTATTATTTTTTGGGGGGGGGGGCAAGAAATAGGGGTGTAAAACTGCCCACATGATTGTACTACAGTGATTTTTACTGTTGTCAGTGGAGAAGGTTATTCTGTGCAGGAGTGTGGTGGTAGTTGCCATCACTACTTTCCACTTTAATGATGTATGGTGATGGTTCATTAGGCTCTTCCTCTTCCAACAGTGCTGGGTAATTTTAGAAGTCCCTCCTTGCAGGTTGGTATCAGCCTGTCCTGCCCCATGCTTGGGTCCTCATGCTGTGGAAACTTACACACCTGTTTTGGGGAGAGCAGGATTTAACCCCGTATTTGTAAACTGTTTTATGGTTTTCCAGACAGAGGGCTGGCCACAAGTCTCCACCTGGAGATAACATGCCTAGAGTACTCAAAACTTGGGATGTGTACTTGCATCAGGAAAAAAAAAAAATGAGTGAGAAGGCTAAAGAAGGGAGAAGAAATAAATTGGAGGAGAGGAAGGAGAGGACTCAGTACAGAGAGAGAGATGAAGGGAACAGAGAGGAATGGGAGTAGGGGGCATTTAGGGGAGAGACAGGCAGAGAAATGGGAGAATTGTTCCTATTTGTGTATCCTCTTCCGTCCCCAGATAATGTGTCAGTATTAACAGTACCAAGAAACAACCCTCTCTACTGTAGAATAAATCTGCCACTGTATTCCCCACGCCATAAACAGCAGCCAAGTCTGTATCCTCAGCGCTGCATTGTGTGTTCTGTGCTGTATTTTGTGAGTGCTTTTCATGATGGTTAAGCCTGTATCATTTCTGGCCTTAGGTTTCCTCTCCAGGGACTCACATCCTCAGACAGATGCTGGAGGATCCATGGCATTTTATTGTCGATGCAGCACTTTGTGGCTACTTTTCTCACCTTTTCTTTATTCTGCTTCTTTCATTGCGTTTTTTAAAAAGTGGAAGGGAGGGAAATGAAGGAGATGAACAGGAGTGAGAGAGAAAAGAGAAAGCAGAAAGAAGTTCCCTGCTATCTGTCTAGCAAGGTCTCCAGCAAGATGGTGAGGCGGCTATTTTGGCATCATGATTTTAAACCTTCGATTAAGCAGCTTGTAGCTCACGCAGGGATGAGCAACAGGGAAAGGTAAATCTATCACTAAAAACAATCATCCATTGGATACCCTGGCAATAGCTCCAGGCCTGGTAAACAACCATTACCTTTGGCTAACTGAGCTCTGGGCACTGATGGCTGGCTCCTTACCAGCTGATGTAATTTCAGAGCCTCATTTCTTGCCACCCTTGCTCCAAAAAGCCTGACCAAAGGCTTTGCCTGGATGGTTTCTAGTGTATGCTAGAAATTAGGCAGTGCATGCTTTCCATGTTTCCAGTGTATGCTCATGCACAGATCTGTGCTCATGCACAGCTCTGCAAAGGTTTCCCTGTTTCACTACAACATTTTCATAAAAAGTTATTTAGCTTTTCTGTGCTTGCTCCCACATCTATAAAGGTATTGATATTTATTTGCGGGGAAAGGAGTCACAATGAGGCTTAAAGCACCAGTATTTGCAACACAATTGGAGATCCTCAAAGAAGGCAGATAGGAGAGATTAATTCCTGCTTCCATCACATATCTGCTGAAAGAGAGAAATGCTGCCTTTTGCTGTGATCAGTTCAGTTTCCTTTGGTCTCTGTGGAAGGGGACACAGGTGGACCAGGCAACTTCTCAAGGTGAAAGCATGGACTGTGGTGACAAAAAGACCTTGGATTTTTTGACAACACAGTGGTCTTCCAAGTACCAGGCAGAGTGCTAGTTAGGGAGCTCAGAAAATGGAAAATTTAACAAAGGTGAAAAAGAGAGGCCTGGGAAAATAATGGAGCACCCCGTTAACATCTGAAATGGCCCCACGTACTAGAAGTATAAGGGGCAAACAGGGAGAATGTGAAGCCTTGGTACATATACCAGGCTAAGACTTAATCAGCTTCCCATACACATGGAAAAGGGAAAGTAGGAAGAGTGGAAGAAGGATTAATTGGCTGTGAAACATCAGGGAACTGGCAGGTTGGGTCAAGGAAAGGGGAATACAGGCCAGTAAGCATTGACTTAGAGACTAGGGCAGAGGTACAATGACAATATCTCCTAAGGCAAGTAGAAGAATAGAAGAAAAGTGAAACACTAAAGGTGTGTGAGGAATTTATTAATGCCTTAAAAATGAGAAAAGGATTGTTTAAAAAGCTAAAGCAGCAACATATGACTAGAAAGCAGAACAGAATGGCACCAAAGCATGTGTAGATGAAATCAGAAAGGTCCTGGCACAGAATGTGTTAGAGGTGGTTAGGGGCATACAAGAGAAAAAAAAGAAATCCTATAAATATTCTAGAAGGAATAAAAGCATTATGTACCACAGAAGGAGAGCACATGCAGAGGGTTGGAATAGTCATTGCCTTTTTAATTCTGCTTATCACCAAAACAGTTGCGACTAGATAACATAGCAGCAGTCATACTGACACAGGCGTGAGAATAGGCTAGAACAAAGGGGTGTAAATTAAATAATCTTTACATCGAGTCAGTGAATTCAAACTGTTGGACCCAAGGGAATTCCCCTTCAGGTTGCTCAAGGAAAGCAGTCTTCGAGCAGTTAGGAATGGGTTTCAAGAGCTTCTTTTGTACTGGGAGGCTTCTGAGGACTGGAGAAGGGCAAATAGGGCATTCGTTTGTCAAGATGGGAAATGAACAAGCCAGGAAAATTTAGATCAGCCAGCTAAGCTGAGTGCCTGTGGAGAAACCTCAACAAATTATGAAACAATCAATTAATTAGCAGCTATAGGATAAGAAGGTGGCAAAAGACAATCAACATGGATTTGTCAAGCTGATCTAATTTTCTTCCTTTATTGGCTAATTGGCTTAGAGGATAAGGCAGAAGTAACATATGCCTTTGCTTCAGGAAAGCTTTCAATAAGGTCTCACATAACATTTTCATAAAGAACTAAATAAATATAATTTGTATGGAATCCGTGTAAGATAGATGCACGCTAGCTGAGAAATAGCTCATGAAGGCTGGGGTTCATCACCCCTAACTTTAGGCATCCAGAAGTTAAGAATCTAGGCCAAATTACTCTATACAGAGCGTAAATATAGAGAGCAAATGTCTACGTGCCCTGCTAAGATAATTGTCTAAGTTACATGGAAAGGATCCTTTGCTGAAATACTGTTTTCCTCATTAGCTTCTGAGTTAAAGATAAACAAACCTCTTAGACAGGACACCTAGCTCTAAGGACATATCCCACAGTAACACTCGTAGGGTGGTGTTTCGCTTAAATAACCGGGGTGGTGCTGTGGAGAATCCGTTTCTTTTCTTCAGAAAAGCCAAAAGTGTTTTGTTGAAACTCAGTTCCCTGTTCACACACCTCTATTTATGTCCACACACCTCAGCACGCACCAGCCTCAGCTCCCACCTCTCCCACATCGGGGTCTGCTCCAGAGCATCCCGATCCAGCTCTGCAACCCCATCCTCTGCTCTTCCAGTCTCACTCCTCTGGAGCCAAATACACCAAATGCTGGCGATTCGGGGGACACCACCCCAGAAGGAGCTGCGGTCAGAGCATGCACTCTTACTGACGGCTGGCTTGCAGGTAGATGCCAAGAGCCCTGGAGCAGGGAGTGCACAGTGAAGCCACTGTGCCAGATGGCCTGCCCGCTCCCGGTTGTAAGAGCTGCTTTGTACTTTTTAGCTTTACTGATGCGGAGAGAACATTTTGAACTGTCTAAGCCTTATAACCTTGTATCATTGGCACACGAACAGCAGCAGCACACTGTTGAACATAATAACAAGGGGGAAAGAGCTGTGGAATTAAATAAGAATTTAAATCTTAGGGTTCGAAGCTTGGAGAAAGAGGCTTTAGCTGTGTTATTTCCAGGAACTGGTTGAGTCATGTTTAAGAATAATGGATAAGAGTAATTATTTCGTGACTATAGCTGAATAAATTATTTGCCAATAATTTTGTCTATGATTTGACCAGTTCTAGCTGCTTTCTCTAATGTGCATATGCGGGAACGTTCGCTGTATTCTGGACGTGTGTGCTGGATGTGCAGCTCCAGTCCTTGGCATCTAGCAGTGAATTTATTCCCCAAAGACAGTTTTGAACAAGATTTACCCCAGAGCAACCGAAGGCAGGATTTGATCTGTCATATTCAGAATGATTCATTTTTCACCTCATCAAGTAGGAAGGGAGGAGAGATAAAGAGAGTGGGGAAATTATTTTGCTCTTCACAACAACCCTTGTCTTCAAAGTCGGAGCTGCCACAGCGTGGTAAGCAGTGGCCCACTGAGGGACACGACAAATGTTGCTTGGCAACTCCACACCACTGATGGGAAGCGCTCGGCAGGCTGAGCATCACAGAGGGACCGAGACGGAGAGTGAGACAGTGGCACGCCGGGACACTCGCTGCTGTCTGGCCCTGCTGGAAGTGACACCGCTCGTGCCCCAGTAATTGGCAGAGGTGCTGACCAAAAGTATTTTCTCTTGGGTGGGAGAGAAATTGCAGGGCACAAATATTGAATTGTCCCCTGCCCACTCTCCAGGAAAATAAATAAATAAATAAATAAAATAAAAGGCTTTGGATCTATCAGTAACCTGAAGGTCACTGAATTCTTCCCAATGTAGCCACCTGTGAGCAAACCTTAAATGGGTCAGAGTCACGCCTTGGTTAAATGCTTACAAGGATCCAGAAAGTGATCAGTGCCCTTTGGAGAACTGCACAGCCACCGTGGCACCTTGTCAGAAGCATCAAGCCTTGGTGTAGTGGTGTTGTAGCCCTGGTAGTCCGAGGATGCTGGAGAAGCCAAGTTTGCAACAAGAGACTGGTTGTTAAAACTAGAAAGCAGGGTTTTCAGGCACAGTATTCTTTCATCAAGTGTTGTCAGTATTGAAAGATTATGAGTTAAATGAAACAAGATTGACCTCACAGAGCAAATCCCATGCGGCTCTTCTGCCAACACATTTTGCCAAACTCCTAGATACTTTCAACAGCTCACAACTGAGAATACACTACTGTGTGTGCCTGGGCACACAAAGTACTATTAGGATTATCAAGCCCAATGCTGGCATGGATCAATGACTCTGAAGCAGTTAGCAAAAATGGGATTTGGGGATGCAAGAGAATATTCTATTGAAGCTAGAAGTTCTGCTTCCATCAGTATTAATTTGGGGGAATATGGTGTTTACTTTCCTCTGACTTCATGCAGCTTTAGACCGATCCTTTCTTCTCTTTGAGACCTAAAATTTTGGAGCAAGAAGGGATATTTCCACAGAGCTGATTTTTCCTAACTACCTACAATTGCAACGATTTAAGAGTTTTGTTTATGGAAAGTGCCCACGCTGTAGTAATGCTGCGGGTGTTATCAAAAATCACTACATGCCTCTGAAAATCCTGAACAGTCTGGGTAGACAATACATGTGAAATCTTCCCCGTTGTTCCACCTTAGGGTTTTTGAGTGGCATACTGTCTTGGATGTTTTTAAGTAAAATAGCCTAACAGTTTCTAATGTGTATTAGAAATTGGATTTCTCCTTTTGCAAGCTGTTTTCTGCATCTTACCACCCACAGGAATGTACCTTTTTTTCTTTCTTTCTTTTTTTTTTTTTTTTTTTTTTTTTTGGGAAGAGCTGCCTCAACTATTTTTTTCCTCCAGGTTATGACTCTTCCACCCAAATATGACAGCTCCTCATTGTCTTGCTCCCTAAACACAGGCCTTAATATTTTGAGAGATTGAATCCAGATGCAACTGCTTCTGGTCTTCATTTTTTGTGTGTCATTATGGAAATTTTGCAGAGTCACAAGCTATGGCTGCATGTGGCACTGCCTTGAAAAGCCCATGCAAAAATTCAGCTTCTGACTGCAACTAAACACACATACTTTTTCTTTCTTTTATGTAAATAAGTCAGCATTTCATAAATAATTCTCCTATCTTTCTCTGTTGTTTTTTATTTTAATTGAAGCTTTGCCTTTGTAAACTCTTTTCCTTTTTTCACTGTCTCTTCTCTTATACTAATTGAAACAATTACATGGCATTTCCTGGGGACAGGTTCTTCATTCTGAGGGCTCTGACACACCGAGCGCCGTTCTGATCTTCCTCACTCAGGTTTTGTGCTGCTCAAACTCTTCTCCTTTTTCCCTTTTTTCACCCCTTCCTTCACAAAGATGCCCTGGGGAACAAACAGACAAACACATATCACATATCACAGGAAAAGCCTTGCTTTGGTCTCCACGCAGTTTTCTTGTGACGACCCCTCGTTCCTTTGGCTGCAAGTGAGTATTTGTCTGGCCTCAGTGGTGGGGACAAGGATTTCTTTACCAAACAGAAGGGACAGATTACAGACAAGCATCTTCCTTAGGCTTTTGCGGAGGTCACATTTAGCCTCTCCTGCCTTGCTGTCCCACACACCTGCACATTTATATGTATATATCCGAGTCACTCTACGTACCTGCAATCTGGACTCCTCCACTTGAATCTATCCAGGTAGATGCCCCTCTAGTGTCTGCCCCAGTGCCCTGTGACTGCTTACCTGCTGCCTCCTCCCACTGATTCAGCTGGCTTTGTGTTTCTAGTTAACATCCTACATGCAGCGTTCGTACAGATACCAGCCAGAGGAAGCTGGGATTTAGATTTCAGTCATGTTTCTAATGCCTTTGGTTTCCTGTAGCTTTCAATCTTCTTCCCCAGAGGCATTTCTCCCAAAACACCCGTTCACTCATGTTTTCCTTCTGCTGCTGTTCCTGGGCAGTGCAGAAAGCAGAGGACCAAGGAAACCCCACTTCTGTCTTCCACCTGACACCTTGGTGGGTAGGGGGCTGCAGCCAGGTCTGCTTCTGCACTGCAGAGTCGTAATACCTTTTTGAAAAAATAATTGCTTTTGATTAAAATGTAAGGTTGCCGTCTTCTTTTTTGTTGTTGTCATTAATGAGGGCTGCAGGGTATGGGCCTTTGAAGTGTTTCCTTTTGGCTCTCCCTGTTCTTTCTTTTTCTTTCTCTCTCTTTTTTTTTTTTTTTTTTTTTTTTTTTTTTTAATTCTCTCAATTATATGCCCTTTCCAGCTCAGAGTGAGATTTGTTAATTTTCACATGCTTGCAAAAACCTGGCTGGCATGGTACAGCTCCCCAGCAGCCTCTGTACAGGATGCCAGTCAAGGGAGCGAGCAGACCTCCCTCATTAGCTGCTCTCACCCCCACTTGGCTGCTCCAGAGGGGAAAAGATGGGGCACAGGTACTCTCCTTTCCAGAACAGCTCATCTGCTCTGCAGAAATGCCCCTCAGCAAGGCAGGAACGAGCGCACTGCTGTGTTTAGTTCAGGCTGGCCAGAACTATTTTATTTGTCATCTCAGGCCCTTGCAGGCTAATGGACTCCTCTGCATCACTTAACGTTGAGGGTCGTGTTTTTTTTTTCTTCGTTTGTTTTCCAGCCTATTACTGGAATAACAGGACACCCAGCTGAACTCCAATGGCCCCTCAGGTGTTTCCATCTGTATGCCACAGCTGATTGCTAGCTTGGGTTAGTCCAGAAAGGAAACAGTAAACTTTGAAACTTGTTTGTCTCTCCTCTGCTCAGAGCTGTGGTGTGGGCAATGGAAACAACTGGAGTGATCATCTCTTGGGTGCAGAGGGTTTCCCAAAAGGTGAGAAAAGGTGTAAAATGGCTGAGAGACTTGAGCCAGGTGATGCTAAAAATCAGCTGGAGACTTATGAGAGAACTCATCCCCTGGATGAAAATCCAGGGCTTAGTCTGTCGGACAATATCGAGCACTTTCCTGTAGGCTGTCATGTGGAGGCCAGGAGTTTCATTACATCCCTGGAACCACCTACCTTGACCTTTGTCATCCTTAAACCCTGGTTTCTTCTTCCATAAAAGCATGTGTAAGTGCATATAAGCAGTTTCTCTTTATCTCTCTCATGAAAGACTGCCTGCATGAGATTTCTGTCCGGTCTTTAAGGAGGGAGAGATTGCTCTAGATAAGAGCAACCTCTTAGCTGAAGTGCTTGCCCCAGTTACAGGTATAAATCTGACTTGAACACTGCACTGCTGGGCCAGCTAAACTGCTCAGAGAGGGAAAACCAAATCATATCAAATAAATTTGAGAATTAAAATTGAGGATTAATAGCAACTTCACTAACATTTTGCATTTGGGAGCCCTTTACACATCTTCCACCTCCAAGTGGCTTTTTTTTTTCTGTCAATAAATACTTCTCTTTGATGGGTATTGACTTATAAGTCAACATTGTGATACCAGCTCACCTAAGTTTTGCACCATGTTGGAATCATGCTTCAGTGTGGGGATGTAGACACACTGTGATGTGCAAAAATTGCTTATCTCTGTCTTATCAAGGGACTCTCTGCATAATGCTGCCATTCCCCTCACGCTTCCCTACCCCTTTTCTTCTCAAGCACAGGCATGATCTTCCTTTCCAGAGAGATGATTTTCTCCTAAGTATCATTTTAAAAATCTCCCCTTTCTGTTTCTTAGGCTAAAAGTTCCTCTTTTATTATTATTTTTTTTTCATAGTAAAAACAACACATCAGGGGAACTGATTTTAAAGAGATTGAAATGAATCCTCCAGCCTTAGATCTTTTAATGCCTCCAGCAACAACACATCAGAGAGCTCCAAAAGTGGCCAGTGATGCATCTCCAGACTGCCTTTTGTAGCACGTTTGTCTCAGAACTGGAAGGTGAGCTTCCCTATGCACAAATCTGCATGGAAATGCTCTAATTGCTGCTGTGTCATCACAGTGGAGAAACTCACATGGATTCCTGCCAGTGGAAGTGTTGGAGCCCAGCTGGGTCTGGTTTCTGGGACACAGATGTCAGCAGAGAACAGCATGGGACAATGAGGCTGTGGCAGCTCCCTGAGTCTGGGAGGGAATTGACGCACACAAAGTTCCCTCCTGCCTCGAGCAGGGCAACTCTGAGTTCAACCATATTATTAAATTAATGTGGTTTAATAAGTCATTGTGTGCCACTGAGCAAAGCTAAGTGATAGCAACTGTTATCCCCAGGTCATGTCACATGTGAGATAGGGGAGGTGATGCTGAAACCTCTTCTGCTAACATTTAGTAACTTCTATAGCCGCGGTAATTTGATCATGTGTCGCCAGCTTCAAAGTGAGACAAAGCAGATGAGACATGAACTATATGTATCTGACTGGATGCATTTTAATCCCAGACAGCCTCCTGCTCAAACCTCTGTGCCATCGCTGAGCTGGGTGCTGCCGTCCCCAGCAGCCCCAGGCTGAACAGTGCAAGCAATGCTGTTAAAAACCTCCAGGCCCCAGCAAAGCCCATTGGTGCTCCTGGATTTCTCTTCATCGGACCTGGATCTTTTTTTGCCAGACATGAGACGATGATGAATGTGACACTTGGGTTGCCATGGGAACACAGCATGAGGTTCGTGTTAGCAGCTCTCCTTCCTGCAAACGAGCGCCACTGGCTCTAGGGATAGGGACAAGCGGCACTGCTGGCATCTGTCCAGGGCTTGCCCACATGCACTCCCAAGGTCTAGGGGTGAGCCCTGTGTATTTAACCAGAGGAAGATCTGAAGGGACAAGTCACTGCAAGGTAGGAGATGTGTCAGATGGTAGGGAGGGAAATTGCAAAGTCCTGGTTGAAACTTCTGCTGCAAAACCTTGATGAAGATCATAAGGGAGGCCCACAGGGACCTAAAGACTAAGAGTCTGCTTCCTAACCACCATGGGGAATATATAAAAGTTTTCAGCATGGGGGAAAACTGGAGCCCTGAGGTCCCCCTGGGCTGCTCCAGCATCACTGGGAGGGTGGTGAGTGTTTCTACCACAGTTTCCCCCTGCCTCCTTCCTGAAGGCTTTCATAAATCCTCCCCCCAGTCCTTTAGAAATGTTCATGTTCAGTTGGTGACATCTGTGCTGTCCACTCTGCTGTCCACCCGTAGGACTTTCCTGAGCCTTAGCTTAGGAATAATCAGGAAGCACTTTTGTGCTGTTAGAAAACCATTTGGAGCTTTCAGAAAGGCAATTTCAGAGAGACTCCTCATTGTTACTGCTATTATTTTCCTTTCACAGATCTCCCTTTAAACCCTCACCTCATATCATTTTATTAGGGGAAAAAACACTTTTCCAAAGATCTTACTGAAGATCTATTTTGTTGAAGCAAAGGGAGGGAGGTGAGGTTTCAAGCCTGTTTGGAAGACAGGTGAAAACTGTTGTCCATCTGTCTCACTAATGTGATGATTTGAATGTGTATCACATGGGTGGGAGCTCCCCAGGAAGAGATAAGGGAAACCCGGGGTTAGGAAGAGCTGAAATGCTGCTAGAAGGAAGAAAGGGGTAATGAATGCAGAGGTTATGGTGTTGGCAATACAGATACTGTTAGGGACTACAAGAAGGAGTGAGAAATACCACCCAGGGAATCTAGCCAGGTGGTTATAAAGTATGATAAAATAGGATTTAGAGGAACAGCTTGCAGCATGGTAAGTGTTAGTCTATAAGACCTGTCAGAAGTTTGGTAGAGAGTAGCAAGAACAGCAGAAATAGATTAGGAATGTGAAGCTTCTCGCAAGAAAAGAAAATTTCTTTTCTGTCTGTCATAAATCTTTCCCTCTTCACCACTTTAGCTGCTTCCTGCATTCCCTAAGCAGGCTTAGTGTTCGTACGTGGCCAGAGGGTTTCAATTTGAGCTGCAAATAATAATAATAAATTCCATAAAGTGATTCCATGTGGAGAGCAGAGATGATTGTGCCTTATGCTTACACAGTAGGGCCCACATGAGTTTGGGTCAGGCAGGCTGAGGGGTGGTTTCTCACCTGCAGCTTGTTCTGGGGTGATGCCCTGCACCTGCTCTGCAGCAATTGCACGAGGAGCGGGGCGAGGGGGAAGCTGCTCTGGCTGAGGCTGTTGAGTTAAGGCGAGGTAGAGAAAGGAAATATAGCTCTCTGTACTGGATTTTAGCCAGGATGCTGAAGTTAAACATCTGGTTAATTAATACAAAGAGCTGCAACAGCACTATGCTTGCTACAGCCATGCTGGGACACTGGAATTGTTGTTCTTTTGTGATAGTGAGCCTGGGTCTTCCATTACAATTGCACTGCCATGAGTGCCAAGACTGTGCCTGGAAAGTGGCTCAGCTGACTCTTGAACAGTAGCTGCTGCTTTTTCCTGAGGAGTTGAAAACCAGGCTGCCTCCACAGCAGGCTCACCACCGGGTCCAGGCAGTGCCGCACTCAGACCAAGGTATGTTGTTGTTTCATCCCATTAAGGAGAGCAGGAGCTGCGTAATAGCTCTGCTGAGATCCCTCATTCTTTTTGTTAGTGGGAGGATTGTGTGTTTAGGGAGAGCAGAGAGAAGAGCCTATCTGTTATCACCTCTTTCCCTGCATTTGCCTTGGGATGTCTCATGCTTGCTTCCACACATAAAGGCCATCGCAGCTGCTCTGTCCTAGGGCTGGCTCATAACCAAGGAGCTCCGAGAATTGATTCTTGCAGATGATAAGAATCTATTTGTTGGGCAGCCAACTCTGTTGTGGTGGGATGACCTTGTGATGGCTTTCCAGTGTAATTTCTGGTGGGAATTACATTAAGAGCTTCTTTTATGCAGTTGTTTTGGCTTGCTGGAAACAATGACTGGCTTTGGGTTTGGATTTCAGTTTCTGCAGTTCTGGAAAGCCTTCTCTCTGCTTCTACCACCTTCAACTTTATTTGTACTCTTCCCAGCTGTAGTGGGGATGGTCCCTGTGCTGAGGCTTTTAGTGCTGCTGTTCCAAGAGTGGAGGGCCAGGCTTCACAATGTGCTAGTTTTCCGCAGAGATGGAGGGGAGTGTCTTTTTCCTTTATGGTACTGTTGTGTGCTTGGGCTAATCCACCAGACAAGCTGCTGTGACCTCCAGCTACCCTATTTGTATCCCTAATTGAGTGGTTTGTTAGATAATAATCAACAGTATGAGATGTTGCTTTGGTCAAGTATCCTTTCTTCTTGGTTTCTCCTACAAAAGCACAGCATTAATAGAATAAGCTCTACTTGCCAAACATATGCATATCACACAATTTGCAGAGAGTTGCCTGCCAAAAGCATGGGACTTTATCATTTCAATCTTCTGTTAGGTACATGGAACACCCTAAAAGCCCAAACTGGAACTGTGGCTTCCCATCAAATTTTGAATTAAATCCAGTTTAAAGAGAAGGACTTTGGCATGTTTCCTGTATCCAGACTTGTGGGAATTCCTTTCACCTCATTCGCACAAGACTGTACAAGGGGGAGGTCTAACACTGGAGATGCATCTCTTAAGGAGGGAACCGAAGTCTTTTATTGCATTTCACATACCAGCTTCTCAAGCAAAACAGGTGACTGCTGTAGACAGGGTTTGAGGGACACAGTTATAAGACAAAAATACAAGTCTGCATCTCGTGTATTCACAAGAAGAGCTGCTGTTCATCCAAGCCTCAAAAGCAATTAAGATCCATGTCCTGGCTAGAATAAAGCTCACTTAGGTCTAGAGTATGAAATTCAATGGTATGCAGTGGGAGGTGGCCTTTGGATTGCCTCTCCTTCCCACTTGCTCGTGGATGGATGTTGTGGAGTAGGAGTGGGCTTGAAGCGCTGTACTAGGGGAATGTCTGTGCTAATGGATGGAATCCTCCATAGCTAAAAGTGGAAGTGAAGCTGTGTTTCATTTTGTTTTTTGTTTTACCTTTAATGAGGAGTAGGCTAGGTTCAGCCCATGACTTTTCAAGGTGCTCTGCATCAGAAACTAAGCCAGGGAAGAACCATGTTCTCCCCTTTATGTTTGCTTTCACCTTCTTAGTCTGATAAGGTTTTAGATGTTTCTGTGTTCTGTCTTGATCATTCAAACTTTCCACAACCATCTTTTTGAATGTTTCCCAGGCCCCAAACTTTCTGCTTCCCAGGAACCACCTGGCTGGAATATATCTGACCAGATAAAGTCCTGTAGCTCTACCGAGTTCAGGGTCATTAAATTACTCCAAACCTACCTTTCCCTTGAGATTTCAACTGGATGCAATGACTACCTTACTTCCTGTCTGAATCTCTCTAATTGGCAGTGTTTATGGGACACCTGCTCTCTGCTGAGGCTCCCATTGGTCTTCCAGTATTCAGGCTCAACTCTTTCCTTTAGTTCTGCGTGCATCAAAGCACTCAGCCCTCCCATATGTCTTATGTACTGAGTCTTCTACCTCTGAGAAAATTTCATATCCACAGCACGGGGGATGTGGATATATATAACTTTCATGGGGACGTTTGTTCATCTAGTCTTCAGTTGAATTTTTGCTTTGAGATTTTTTTTTTCCTTTTCTGATTCCATCCCTTTGCTCCTAATCCCGCCACCTGGTATGGCTCACACTGCAAAATCTCTCTGCCTCCTCAGTGTATACGCCCTTCAAATATTTGTAGACATTTATCACTTCCCCCCCTGCTTAGTCATCTCTCTGCCAAGCTAGACATATTTAGTTCTTCTAATCTTTCCTTGCGAGTGAGTCCTTCCAGCACTCATAATTCATTTCTCCTTGCTCTTCTTTGTATGCTTTCCAGTTTGTCAGCACTTAAAATATTTCTTATTTGGGGTGTTTTAATATGTGCAGGCATGAAGAAATGGAGAAGAGAAACTTCCTGAAAAGAGAGAGGTTTTTTGGCTTTAAGCCATTGGGAATGTCTTAGAGTGGGCAAACCTGAGAATTCCCATTGTGAGTTTCCAGGTGGGTCTGTAAGATGTAGAAGAGTTGTCCCTTCTCTTCTGAGTTGTTCTGTTACCCTCCCCTCAAAATCTATAACAAAAAATATCACTTAATATTTTTTCTGTTCTCCCCTCCTAACCAGAGAAACTGATCTTATCCAACTGTCACGGGCTTGGCCTCTCATTCCCTGTCTGGCTCTGTCTCCCTCTCAGGCTGAAGGCTTTGTGTGTAAGTGATGATTTTCTACTGGGCTCTTGGGTGCAAGTACTTCAGAGAGAGTGACTACATCTTATCAGTGCTGAATCTCTCTTCCCAGCTTTGTTCTTCTCAAATACTGATAGGCACAGTGCCAAAGGATCAACAGAGAGCAGCCTGCTTCTTTTTATCTCAGGAATATTTTTCCCTTCTGGCCATTTATTGTTTCTGCTGCACCCAGGCTGTGTAAAAAGGAATACAATTCAAAATAGGTTCTGTTTCTAGGATCCCAGTTGGATGTTTTTCCTTCAAATAACCAACCTGACATTCTTTAGATATTAACTTGTTAATTAAAGCTACATCCTGGAGGGATCGCGTAGAGTTGCTGTTCAGCCTCCACCTCTCATTCTGAACTCCATGGTGGATTTTGAGGCGTTCCTGGTATCTCACTGATGGTAATTTGTGCTGTCTGAGATTATGTGATGTGAGCAGAATTGAAAGGAATGTCAGGGAGCAGCAAGTGTTCCCTCACTCATTAACTGCAGCAAGGTCTGCAGCTTCACTGTCTGCATTAAGAATTTTTTAAATATTCCTCATCAGCATCTAGTGACCTGCAAGGTAGCAGCAGTTTATCTAGCTAAGCGATGCTGTCAAATTTACTAGTCTGAGATAGGTATCAGTATCAAAATGTTTCCAAAACCAAAATAAAGCCAATTGCAAACTTGCAGAGTCTGGCACACCTTTGCATAATGCAATCTATATTTCAGCTGCAAATGCCAAACTGATGCTTTTTTTTTTTTTAAAAAAAAAAAAAAAAAAAAAAGAAATGAAAAGTTTCTGCTTTGCTTCCTTTGACATCATGTTCTTTCTTCCCACCCAGGCTAGATATTTATCAAACATCTGCCTTCTGTTTTGGTTGTGCACAGAGAATATTACGAGTTTAATAAGTAAGATGTGAAACTAGCTCAGCTGACTGGGCAGGAAATGTTCCTCTGCGGCAGTATGAAGGCTACTTGGATTTGTTAAGCCAAGCTCTGGAAAGCGAAATCAGAAGCAACCAAAAGCAAGGTTGGTTGGATAGGAGAATATATATATATATATTTTTTTTTTTTTCCATTTGTGTTGGTTGGGTAGAACAATATAATTTTTTCATTTGGTCTGTGTCAGTCAGTCTGTGCCACTGGCTGCAGCTACTGTATCCTTAGAAAGTGTAGAAACAGTGAAACCAAAACTTTCTGAGTGAAGAGCAAAAGCTGCTATTGCTTTGACAGTGGATTGACTTTCCTAGCTGTCTGTTGAAGCAGCCTTGGAGAATCATGCTGAACAGTGCATTACAGATATACACACTGGATATTAAAAAAGAGAGAGAATGCATTTACTGTCACTTGCAGGTTGCCATTCACCCTTCTAGTTGTCATAGCATTCAGAAGCATTAAACAATAGGTCTTTGTCTACAGAAGGAAAAATATCTCTATCACAAGCTTAAGCAGGAGCAGCAAAATCATTCTGAAAAACAGAAAGGAAAGCGTTAGGCATTTTCACCAGCCTATTCTCAGATACTTGTTTGAGGGGCTGATTCTTGAATCAGCACCAGGGCATCTACTTTTGCACCATCAGAGTGTTTATTAGCAGCGTGAGCCCAGCAACAGGCTCAGGAAATGTCCGCTGCCTTTGATGCTGTTGCAAACAAGCTTGTGTTTCCCAGAGGAATCAGTAGTCTAGCTTGCTTTGGTTTGTTGTTTTTCTACTGTCACTCACATTCAGAAAGAGGGTGGAGTTTTTTCTGTTTGTTTTTGCTTTATGAGAACATGCAGTTGCTCAAGATCCATTTGCTTGACAAAATGTTTTACAAACAAACCATATATAGGAATCACTTTGCTGCTTAGATGCAAAACAACAAGTTTTACTGTAGAATCTCAAGAGACAGATGAGATATGGTTCAGCACAGCATGACTTTAAGTATTTGGTCAAATAGAGGTGGGATTATTACTGTATTTAAAGCAAAGCATACATTCAAATGCTTTGAACTGAGGTTTATTCTGTGCAAATATTTGACAAGTGAGCTCTCATTTAAGTACCCTTTCTAGCTATTGGCACAGGAAAATTGCTTCTAAACAAGTATCCATGAAGTTTAATGGTTATTTCTCCTTGTCATGAGTTCCCTCAATACCTCACCTGCCTCATTGACTATTGATTTTTAACAAGTCTGTGGGAATGTTATTTACCTAGCCTCA
The DNA here is from genome assembly GCF_009819795.1 of Aythya fuligula. Classification (NCBI taxonomy): domain Eukaryota; kingdom Metazoa; phylum Chordata; class Aves; order Anseriformes; family Anatidae; genus Aythya; species Aythya fuligula. Next base: position 14,426,839 of record NC_045569.1, on the reverse strand, counting down.
GTTTGAAAGTTCTAATCTTTAGTGATGCTTGCTTTCTATTTTTTTTTAAATAAGCTCTATATATCAGTTGAAGTTCTATGAGCCTAAATAACTAATACAAGGGCAGATCAGGTTTTCCCCACGCCTGTTCCCAAGGTGTCCCTGAGCAGAGATGTTCAACCCCTGGCCTCATTTCCATTCATTGTAATGGAGTGATAACAAAACGCATGGCCGACTTCTCTAATTAGTCTCATGCTCCTCAAGGTCTTTCGCTATTGCCTGCTGTTCTCTCGTATCGCTTAGCTTTGTGGGCTTTGTTGGTATTTCCCTAACCACCTCTAGTAGTTCTCCCCCTCTTCCAAATTATCTCTTTGGGCACAAACTGATATATGGCAAACAAAAAGCAATGAAATATTCATCATTAATTGATCATGATCTTTCCTGGTTTTGTTGTTGCTGTTGGGTTTTATTTTAATTCCCTCTCTGTTTAGAGGAAATTGTTTAATTTTATTTAATACCACAACTTTTAAATTTTTATTAAATGAAAATGCAGATGTATATTCTGCGTAGCTTCCCTGAGCTTGTTTTCTTGTGGATTGTTCATCTCACTTTAATTAAAATAGGACAAGCATAGAAAGAAAATTAGAATGAGAAAAGAAAATGAGCAGTTGGTTGTCCCACAGTTCCTAATAGCAAGATATGATAGGGGACACGGATTTCCTATTTAAATTCAATGTATCATTCGTCCTCTCTCCAATAAGCATTAATGAGAGGTGAAGAAGAAAAAGGACCCAGTATCTGTAGATGATGGAAAGCTGAAGTTCTTCTCCTCACACCATGAATCAGTCTCTTAGGAGATGCTGTCTCAGACCAGGTTTGTTCAAGGGAAGGGCTATTATGTGGAATTCTGTCAAATGGTGAGGAGTGGTAAAAGAGATAATCAGTCCTCCAGCACTAATTACCTGTTCTCTATAGAAATCCCTAGCTCCATTCAGATTCCTTTTTTAAAGGAGAATCTCAGAGGAAACAACTGAAGTCTAGTTCTGCAAGTGCCAATTGAGATGGTTGAGAACAGGAAAGCTGTGGATTAAAGCGATCAATTTTCTGAGGCCTACCATACTATCTGACTTGATTTTTCCTGCCCTCTCTTCTTTTCACATTCGTACATTGAACCATAACAAGAAATCTCTGCATTTCTCATGCCTCCTTTATTCTGAAATCTCTAGGTTCTTTGCAAACATTAACAGATAAAATTTCTCAGCTATCTATACATCTAATCTCAAAGCCTTTATGGTTTCCTTTCACAATTCAGAGGCATGTCAATTGAATGAGTGTGATATCAAAATAGGTTTTATCAAAAGGAATTCTCTACATATATTAACAAATGATCGAAGGACTCCTAATTTGCCAGGAGGAAGGGAGTCAGGACAACTGCTGTCAAAGAGTAATTGCTATTTTACCAATATATGTGCAATGTCCAGTGATAAGAATTAGGAATAAGTTTGTTAGTATCTTGCAGTCAGACATTTAGGGTTACAAACAATTAAAGACTGCGGATAAATGCATTTGTAATATGTCCTTGTGACTTTGGAGGAAGAGAGGAAAGCTTGTGGGCAAAGTAATGAGATGCTACAAGAGAATATTCTGGACCAGAGTAAATCTGAAGAACATTTTCCTACCCAGCAGGAGGGAAGAACAAAAAAACATTTGAATCAGCATTAGTTTTAATGTTAGAAATATCACTTAGTGCATGTTTGTACTTGATCCTCTATCACTGTTTCTGAATATACTATCCAGCTGTATTAGAGATACACATACAAAGTACTCAATTTAAGTGAGCACAGATAAGAAGCAGGGACTGCCACTTTGATTCATGCCAACAATAATTTCAACTGGAATACTCTGGGAATATGGTACTACTCAGTACAGGGTGGTACAGCCCATATTCTGGTATTTATGGAGGTCTTAATGTTCTGTAGAAAGTGTCTGTGATCAGGGGTGCTTGCATGGATCTGTCAGTGTTTTGCTTTTGTGTAGCAATATGGAAAGAAGCACTAGAGATTGGCAGACAGGTTTGTTGTGTACTTGATGTTTTCCATTGGTATACAGAAGGAGTCAAAGGAGTTTCCTTGTGGAAGGAACTAGGAGAACATCAGGTTGGTTTCAACCATTGACTATCTACACTTCCAATTCATGTTGCTGAGTCTTAAGTATTCTTTACCACAAAAACTGAACTAGTGTATTTTTTTGTGCTCTGTATCTTTCACGGTATTATGAACTAAGTGTCTGATCTAATCCATGTAAGTTAGCAAGTTTTTATCTCTGCCTGTGACTTTTGTCTTAAAGTTTCCAAGGCTAGTTATTAGGCAGATGAAACTCCCAAGAGGGTCTTCTAGAACAGTATTAATAGTGTAGTCAGATCCAGGTCTTTAGAAGCATGCTCACAAAGACTGATCCAATAGCACTGATTTAACACATGTTCACTGCTGAACTCTGCTTCCCTGCTCTTTGTCCTTAAATCCCCTGCAACTTGAAAGTACACTGCATTCAACAACTACCAGCCAAAATCCTCATCACCAAGGCAAATTCAAACATCTGACAAAGGTCATGAGGCAAATGAGGAATCATTCCAATAACACCAAGACAAAGCATTAAAAAGGATTGAGAGTTCATGGAGAAAATCTGCAAAGTAATTTACATTTCAAATCTCAGGCAAGCAACTGTGTAATTTCTGCCTGTAGATTCACCACTGTGATGGTCATTGTCTGATTATCAGTACCTACAGCCTTTGTAGCACTAATGCACGTTGTCTTTTTGGCTCTTGAGTTATTGAGACGTCAGGCATTGAACTTTCGAGTAATGGCTATGGCTCCCCTTGATGAAGCATCTCACAGGACATGAAAATTAAATGTTCCTTCTCAAGCCATCATTTGCTTACTTTATTCTTATCTTATTAAATAATCATAAAATAAAAACATGTAATTTGAAATATGCATGTCATGATTGGGAAATGAAAGAACTGTAGATGACAAGCTTCTTAATGGATTAATGCAATGCCAGCAAAGTGTTTCCTTTCATTCTCTCAAACGTGTCATCTACCAGGCCTAACCAGACTTGACCAACCACCATTGCATGACCCAATTCAGTGCTATTTTGAGACTTCTGTGCTCTGTTTACAGTGCTGCAAACTGTGTGGGTCACCTCTTCATTGGATGGTCATTAACTCAGCCATAACTACTTTTTCCTTCTTTCTATTCTTTATTTCTCAGTGTCAAGCCAAACACTTGGTAACATTCACTGAAAGTATACTAACACAAGGAAAACAATAGTTGTAGCCAGCTAAATTCTTGTTCTGGACTGATTTCTAGGATCATTCTTTCAGCAGAAAGAAGCTCATCATGTTCTGCCAAAGTTTTCCCTTTCCTAGCCTAAAGAATTGGCAGTTTTCCTTATGTGATAGAGTGCAACTCTTTTAAGGTGTTATTATCTCTGCTATCAAGATGATCCACTATACTTCTGTACACAAAGTAGATAATTGAAGGAGGGAAAAAAAAAAGTAAATAAATTGGGGCTCTGCTTTCCATCTTTGAGCTGTCACATTCTGAAAAAAAAATCCCTTCCATCTGCACCTTAAGGTATTTTCTACAGCCCATCAAAGAATAGAGCTTACGACAAGTTATTTTCAACTCCTGTAGGAGAAATGAGAGGCTAACTGGTCCTCTTTGAGTCTTGAGTGAACGAATTATATTTGCATTATACCTGGAAGTGCTGTTCACAGTGGTGAACTTAATCTTCATGGGTTGTTGTGTGTTTTTTAAAGTACGAAATATGCATTTCCATTATTTAAAATGTCTTGTATGCTATAAAACTTGATCCCACTACAATTCTCTATGTTTACAATGAACTGTAAATATTTATAGCAGTGTGATTACAGTAAAGTTGCATGAGATTTACACAGCCGTAAGCAAGATCATAATCTGTTCCATTGTTCCTTCAGTAAAGAATTTCATTAGGTAGGGATCAAATTTGTAGATCTGTATTCAGGGGTAACTAAAACAGACAAATAAGAAATCCTCCTACTGCAGTCAGATTTTGGTGTAAGATTCATGTGAAATATATTCATTTTCTGCTCAAATAAATGTCCTTGGTTTTTATTCACAATGAGTAGTTCGCTTTAGGTTCAGTTCCTTTCTCCTTCCTTAGAGCTCTACAGCACTTGCTCTGTTCAGCCTTTATTTCCACAGTCATAGCCTGAAGAAATTGAATATGACTAAGGAAGAAAGGAAGGCTCAGTTTCTCATGTAATCTGTGGTTGGAAGAGGCTATGGTTGATGTTAAATATGCGAATCTTAAAGTGGGCTTACATATGTGCTTTAGAGTGGGCCTTTTTGTACTCTGGCAAATCTATTCTCTTTCTTCTCTAGGAATAAGTGTTTATATTATCCAAAACAAATCCTGTGTTTCTGTATCTTATCAGCATTTGTAAATGCTGGAGAACAGATTTTCAGCTGACACTTCCATGTCTGTTTTGTTTTCTTTCTACCACAATCTCCCTTGGCTTGTTTTCTTGCTTATGGATACACTTCTTTCTAGTAAAGAGGCTTTGCTGGCTGCCTGGATTCTGAAATATCCAAAGGCTGTTCCTGTCCACAGAAGCTACTCTGAAAGGGAAACCCATTAATGTGATGGCATGAAATGTCTCCATGGGAAACAATCAGTTATATTCAATGACAGAGCATGTCTTATGTTTCAGTTCTCTTCATTGGGGATCGTGTGGAAAGTGTTAATGGGAAAACTTGATCTTTATTCCAACCAGCATTATTTCTTACAAGAACGGGAAAAAAGCTTTTTTTCCTACTTTGCTGCTGGCTGTTATTGTGGTTTGTTTGCTTTTTTTTTTTCCCCTGTTTTTCACACTTATTCCTAGTTGTTCCTCTGTGGCTGTACCATTTATGTAGCAGTCAAATAGCAGGTTTTTCCTACCTGTGGTGGTTTCAAGTGGTGTAAAAGGTTAGTAAAATGATGCCCCAACCAAAAGCCTTTGGGCATTCTGTGTCTTTATGTAGACATTCACTTCTAAAAAAAAAAAAAAAAAAAAAAAAAAAAACTAGATTTAACATCTCTCCTAGGAGTTTGTGTGTGTATGAATAAAGAAAATTTAGAAAAAAATAGATTTAACATCTCTTCTAGGAGTTTGTGTGTGTATGAATAAAGAAAATTTAGAAATCAAGCATGTAGATAATTTAGTTTCTAAATCAAACTGTCATTTCCTCCAGGAGAAAGGAAGTATATTCACTTTGTGGATTAGTTTGTTTTGAAGTACACAGTGGGGAAATCCAGTGTGGAAAATACTAATCTTCTTTTGTGTGAGGGGGAAGAAAATTTGCAGTGGAAGGTTGGAAGAAATTGGCTCAAAACTCATATGGAGCCTTAGTGACAGATGTGGGAAGGACATCAGGCATCTGATTGCTGTCCAGGTGACCTGTCCACTGCAGAACCTTATCTCTCGATGTTCTGTATTGTGGTATTAAATAAGCATTTGTCTGAGATACTAAATGATAGAGGCAAAATGTATTTGTTCTTGTATGCCACAAAGTGATCTACTGTTTGTAAGCAGATCGTAACTGAAGAGCTGTAGAACACACTTCGTAGCTTTGTGCTTCACTTAATCACGGGACAGAACAGACCCTGAGGCCCTGTGCAAATTTTAGGACCTGTGAAATCTAAACCGTAAGTGAACATAAATGAACAGGTCAGCTCAGGAAATAAAAAGACAAGCTTATTTGTTTTTTATTCTGTTAAGAGGGACAGTTTCTAGCAAGAGTAACAAAAAAAAAAAAAAAGCTCTATCTGAGGCAATTTGCTACCAGTCACAATACCTGACTGGCCCACAAATGTTAGAGCATCGTCCAGTCTGGAGCACTGTGAGCTCCGGGGATCTCACCATGAATCTATCACCCTTTGGTCTTTTACTAAGACCATTAATCCAGTTAGTATATTTCATAAAGAAGGTGGAGCATAGAAAGGGAGGGGAAGGTTTCCTATATACTTGATATACTACGCACTTCATAATATGGATTGAACATCTGTGTACAATATATGTGGCAATATAAAAACCTTCATTTTAAAATATTTCAAAACTGGCCATTTTCCATGTTGCTTTAAATATACGGTATGTACTTGTATGTTTGACACAACATTCTGAATATGTTCTTCTATATTCAAAGTATAATGAGTAAGATTCATCACAGGGAAAGCGACATTTTCCATGTTAGCAATGCTAATGAATAAAATATACGACATTCCTGCATTGCTCGCTATTATTACTTGCTTTTAGCAGTTTAACTAGCAGGCAGAATTATTTCTTACAAAATTTTTGTGTTTGCAGCTAAGGTTCCCGGGCTATCTAATAGCTGTTTGGAGACCAATCGTGGAAGAGTTAGACTATTGCTCTGGCTCACAATGGGCATGTGTCTATGCTAACAACTCTGTAAAAGTAGTGCAATCAGCCTGACTGGTTTGTGCAATATTGTTTTCACTGGAGTCAGCTGCAGTTCAAGGGTGTAAGAGAGTGAATCATTCTGCATTAGCAAACAGTGTGAACCATAGAGCAGAACAGTTGTTGCTGAGGAATCTCTGTCCATGCTGTGGACCTTTCAAGGGGTTTCACTTCGGTAGCTCCACCCTGGCCTTGCAGACTAAATGCGCATTAGTAGTCAAAGCGTTTAAGTACTTGAAGTTGTATCACCCAAAAGGAATCCAGCTAAGGTCACACAGGGAGTTAGAATAGCAATGGAACAATCTGGAGATGCTCTTCAACAGTGCAGTCCTGATACTATATAAAACATGAATGTAGGTGGATCAAATGCCAATAAGGTTATTGGTGTGAAATAATTGTTTTATTTAGCAGTATATTATTTAGCAGTTATTTAAAGAGGAAAAAAAGTTGCTATAGTCACCTGGCTTGACTGGTGGGCAGGCAAGTGGAGCATGCTAACTAATACACCTATTATTTGTTTACTAAGAGTGCTTGTTTTACTGTCTGCTAAGTATTGTTTGTCTTTTTCCTTTTTGTGTGTGTGTCAACAAGGGGATGTTCCTAAAAGCAGGGTGTTGAATTAAATGTGCCCCTGTTAAAATAAATGCAAACAGGTTCTTTTCTTAAGTATTGTCAGCTCAAAGGAAAGATTGCAAGCATTTTCTCAACTGTGTGGGAATAATAGAAGGTAGAAGTTCTTTGCAACAATTGTCCTAATGAAGGATGATGATTTTCATTCAGGGTAGTGGAATTTGGTGGGGGCATCGGCCAGTACAGGATCAGTACAGGGCTATTATAAGATCAGGACCCTCAGCAATAAATGATTCACGTTCTTGGAATTAATGTCTGTAATGGGAATAACAGAAGTGCAGATGATAATATATTACCTTGACCACAGGAATGCATTGAAGGATAATTTAATAATGGACCAAATTGATATCTGATGTAACTTAACTGATCTGACCAGCATGATTCTGCCTTCGTGTTAATAAAACACATGAAAAAATAATCTTTACAATTCTCATTTTGATATTATTAATGATTGTTTTATAAAACCAGAAAGCAATTTGGAAGTCTGGTTTGCTTCAGATAAAAGTTTGAAGTCTTAGTTGGAAGCTTCCCCAAATTTGTCTGAAATACTGATTAGCAACCTCAAGGGAATGAGCTTCCTTGTAAGATTTCAACATTGCCATTTAGTTCTGGGCAAGGCAGAAACAGTGTAAGAAAGGCATTCCTAAAGATTTTCTTTGTATCTGGTTTCAGCTAAAATGTAATACAGGAAACTGAACAAAAGTGTAGTTTATACAGCAATCATGTAAGTGTCTTCTAAGCATATACTAACATCTCCACTCTGGAGTGGTGCCTGAATCCTTAGTCTTTCATTTGTTTGATTGCCCACAGAAACATATTATTTTAAGTTTGTACCTAACACTGAAAGAAACTGGCTTTAGGAACAAGCTGGTCAAATAATGATGGATTTACCATCTCTTCAACATGTGCCAGTGCCAGGAATAGCTGGCTGACGTCTGACTTATCTCTTTCAGATGGTCAGGAGATGTAATGGTCCCTCTGAAGTTGAAACCTTAGGGATACATGGGAAAACTGGCAGATTTTGTCCTTTTGAATCCACAAAGGTATATTCTGGAGCTTGAGAACAAGAACAGTTTAAGCTTACTATTTTGTTGCTGTATTTAAGGATGCTTCACTGCTTTACCACAAATTTATGCAGTTCATTTGAGCCCCACTGATGCGTTTTAAATACATGGGCATGAGCTGTTAATGCTCTGGATTCTGTCCATTGCCAGAAAGAGGAGAATAAAAGCAGGCAGAACTTTCAGGGTACTGTTGTAGGGGATGGATGCTGACTGCTGGGGGCCACTGAAAGTTTCACTGGGAAGACTTTGCAGCATATGATGATGGGCACTATAAAAGTGAATATTGCCGGCAATTTCCTCCTATGTTTTTTTTGTAAAACATGGAAGTGATATGAAAATGATAACATTATTTGTTTTAAACATCTGAAACAAGAACAAAACCTTATTTGTTCTGGAGCTTTGCTGCCTATTACTGGTCTTTGCTTTAACAGGATAGGCAAAAGAAAGTATGGCCAGAGCTCCTTGTGTGAAGCTGGTGAATCAGAGAAGCAGCCACACTATGTGCGTCTGACAGTGAGGACAGATATACTCTGGAGGTGCCAAATTAAAGTATTTTAATCCAATTTATCCAGAAACCATCTGCTAAAACAAGGTTGGCAAGGTCACATCTGTTCATGTTGTCTCCATCTATGCCTGACCTAGAGGTGACCCTCAAGTTTACAGGGAAGCTTAGCAGAGTGTAGGAGAAGTAAATGCTGTGTGTATCCCTAGCTATGTCTAATCATTAAAGATGTGTAATAAAAACTTATCAGCTGTTGGTTGAGAACTGAGTCTTGAAGTCTCCATGGGACATTCAGGGGGAAACAAGCAAACAATAACAACCCCTGCTCTTCAAGCCTTCCCACTCACAAGGAGGAGAAGATGCAGTTAAATTCTTCCGCTCGCTTCCCAGCAAACAAGGTCACCAAAAATAGCATGAAAATGACAACTGCACACTGGAATGTTGTCTTTGAAGCAATCTCCTGCTGTGTAGACTATTCAATGCCAAATCCAGGTCTCACACAATCCCGCGCACCTTGGTAATAGCCTTGTTTCCCACCTTGTGGTTTAATAATAGGGATGTCTAAATTTGACCTTTATTAGCAAAACCTTTCTCTTCTAGGCAAACACAAAGATGGCCTGAAACTTGGCATGTAAATATCTGTGTGTTAAAGGAGTAATTTTTCTGAAATTTGATGTCTGCTGGGGATTTCCAGTGCATTTTTGTGCTCTTCCTGCTGGAAACAGTGACAGGCCCTAAACCCCACAGTGTTATGGGCTCTAGTTCTGTTATATGGGCAAGTCTTCAGCAATCAGGAAATCAGAAGGAACTGCCAGATTATTTAAGAGCTAAAGATTGCTCTGGGCTGACTACAGGAAGGGGACCTTAATATGAATAAGCTGCAAGTTGACAGGGGGCTGGGATTGCCTAAGTGTGCAAGCTTTAACTTTGAAGGCATTGTCAAAACTAGTGAATATGAGCCTTGGTTAAATTGGCTAAGTTAAAGCTATTTTCCATGAGTTCCACCCCCAGTAACAGAACTGGGATTGTTATGCGTGTAAATAGGCTGATTCCTTCACATCTTAATTGCCAAAATGAAGCCCAAGGACATGGTGGGAGCTGATATTGATTTGAGCACCTAACTAATGTAGTGGTGACCCCTGCTTGGTGTCTTGATTAGGAATGCTTGAAATGCAGGCTCAGCAAAGTAGTGTGACCAACCCTGTACCTCTGTACTTCATACTCCCACAATTCGCATGACTGAACCTTGATGAGCTCTGCCCATCTGCTAGCTCTTCAGGATGCGGAGAGCAAACTTCATGAGGGAACTCTTCCAGCACCTTGATAACCTAGGGCTGCCTGCCCATGAGAACACTTCTAATCTCTCTAAGAGATGGTGGTGGCTAGAGGAATGAGAAACATCTCAATGAGTCACATCTTTGGCTTATTAGAGCCTCAGGATGTTAAAACCAGGCCTTTGCATAGAAATACTCATACAGGTGCGAATCCAGGAGCCCCAGTATAAGTAGCATACACATTTGTTACTACACAGCATGGCAGACAGTCTTCCAAATCTAGACTCTCAATGTATTTCAACCCTATGCATACCACAGCAATTTACTGTGCCCCTTCCCATCTTCCTACCTCCCCTGGCATGAGCAGGATGGTTGTGCATGTCTTCCACATGTGAGACTGTTCTGCATAATGCTTAAATCAAATAGGAGCAAGCAGAGGTATGCACCAACACCGCATTAACAAGATTGAAGCCATTATGCATGATCCATAAGCCCCCAGGCATGTTATCCTAATTTAAAATTTCTACTTACCCATTATGAGAGCTTCTCTAGAACACAAGCTTCTTAGTTTGTGTTTTGTCAGTTTGTTCAGTGTGTGTTTACAGGAACTCCAGTTCTAAGTCTATCTAAATAATTTTCCTCGGTGCCTCCATATATGTGTATGTATTTGATAAGGTGACTCAGAAGTCCTAGCTCTTTAAAGCTCTGCAGGTCAAGAAGCTTCCCTGAAAGACCAGATTCCTTCTAGATATATATAATTTGGTTGCTGTACTTTGCTCAACAGCTGCTGCTGGTTGATTTTGCTCAAGGCTGACAGCAGGCTGAGCTGTGCAGAGTCATTGCCCTGGACAGAAATGAGGTGACGCTCAGCACCTGCTTGTTGCTGGCAGGGTTGTGATGACAGCAGGGTCTTGTGTAGTGATCATCCAGCCTCGAAGCTGGAGAAAATGGAAACTTTGGCCATGGGGGACTGTGATACTGCTCCTATGCATTGTTATAGGTTAAAGGTGAAGCTTCTGAGTTTGTTTTTTGTGGAGGTGAAGGTCTTGAAGAGGAGAGTGTACCGTCTACAAAGCACAAAGTAGCAGAAATTTTCTTGCATTATTACTTTAGGATTATAGCAGCTCCTAGTCAGAATTTTCCCATCTATAACTGAGCATTGCATTCACAACTTTCTCTCCCTTTCTGTCTTCTGCCAATATAAGCAGTGGGCAAATTATAAGTAAAACATTTAATTGCCATAAAAGGTGTGATCTTATTCTTCGTGTGCCACACACTTCCACTGTGACCTCTGTCGAATTACTGAGTTTCTCTCGTTTCTATATTTAGGTTGCTAAGTTCATTTGAGTTAGTCTGTTTAACGTGAACATGCCTAGGTCTTAAAATTATGGGGAACTCATCTCAAAGAGGGCCTTCAGGCACAACTGTTACATACATCAATAATAGATATGTATTTTTACAAGCAATCTGGCCATTAAAGGTTTATTACATGCCAACAATGTATCAATGACTATAACTAACTGTTTATAAGGCAGTGAAAAGCCCCAGGATATCTCAGATTTGGCTTTCAGCCCTAGTATGCCTTTTACCAAAAAAAAAAAAAAAAAAAAAAAGGCAGGGAAGAAAATCAGCCTGTAAATATCTTCTGAGCAGCCTAGGCAAGATGAACCAGACAATTTTGTTTTATCCACTGACTGAGCATCGGAAGATGGTGTTGCAGGAGAGCTGCTGCTACCTCTATGTTAGCAATTGTTTATGGTATATAGCGGTGTTATTAATTCATTGTTGCATTCATGAGGGTTTAACAGCACAGCAGTGCCAGTGTAGGATGCTATAAAAGATCTCCAGGGCCCTGTGAAAGAAGAGGGGTAGGCAGCAGTGTTAGTGTTGTTAGGAAGGATAAAACAATTGTTCTTCCTTGGGTATCCCAAGAGGACTCCAGCAGGGACACCGCCAGCCAGCAACAAATTTTAAAAAGGCTTCTTTAAACACTCAATATATTCATAAGTCCGCACACACTAACGCAGTTAGGAAGTCTCTTATGATCAATGCAACGCGTGTGCAGATGGTGACAGTAAATGTACAGGAGAGCTGTGGAAAAAGATGAAATGAATATTATCAATGTGATTCCAGTGGTGATAATGAGAAATGAAACAAAAATGATTACAAAGAGAGAGTGATGTGAAATCATTTGGGGAGGGGAGTGATTACAATGGAAACAGCTCTCATTTAGAGAACTAATTATCAAATAGGCTTTGCACCATCCAAAAAGCAACCTGGAAGCCATTAGCAACACACCCTGTGGTTTCCCTCACGAAGGGGGATTAATGGCACGAGCTCCAGAGAAGCAACAGCAGTAATGAATCTCCAGTCCTTTAACAGTAATGATCTCCATGACAGATATTTCAGAGTGCTACGTCATCAGCGCTCCTATGACTGTCTTTTGCTTCATTTCTAAAATTACCTTGGGGATAAGAAGAAATTGAGATCTCCTTCGCAGCACTGTATGTAGCTTTTCCCTGTCTGTGGCTGAATGAAGAAATGCTCCATGGATAGTTCTGATGGATCCAAGGCCTCTTGTCATAGGAATGAGGTAATGCTGCTTAGAAGTCATACGAGTTCTGTGTGAAACAATATTTTGGACTATACGCCAGTCATTTCCTGGCAGGGACTGGACACAAATGCCATGTCTGTTTTGCAGAATATTTCATAGATTCCAAGGTTTTTCCTTCATCTCACGCTATTGTAGAAGACTTTATAAGAACCTGGTTTTAGCTTGCCTGTGGCTTGTGGAGGAGCTGCAGGGTGAGCAGGAAGGTGTGCGGAGGAGGTTATACCTGGCCAAGGCCAGCAGCAGTGAAGAACCTCTCCAAAGGGATGAAACGAGCCCTCAGGGCTGTCAGTCTCACACTTTCACCAGAGCTAAATTCACTTGAAAGAAAACATTGCTAAATATACTGTGTGTGGGTGCCATTCACGGTAAACAGAGACTCTGATTTCATCTGCTTTGAATTACATTTGCTTATGATTACCTGAACAGACCTTGTTTATGCTGGCTTTCTCGGTCTATTATTGGCAGATGTCTCAATGTATGAGTTTCCTTTCCAGTTTAATCCATGTTTGAATTTTACAAATAAACTTTTCAGTGATCTTGTTAGTTACTGTTCTTGTTGTTCCTGAATTATGCCTCTCCTCCCCCTCCTTGGTGTCTACTTTCTCCAGGGTGAGTTTTTAAACCAACCTTTTAAACCCAAGCTGACTTGTGTGGTTGGAAACAGACCCATGGGAGCAAAACAGGGTCAGTGAACAATTTAATCCATGACGAACCCTCTTGTCACATTTTTGGGTGATTTAGAGGAGAAATGTTTTGGTTGAAAATGGCTGTGTTGTTTGCAGCTGTAATAGTCCAAGGCCCTAGATAAGACATTTATTAGACAAAGTGATACAGCTGAAGAACAGAGGCACAAGTGTCAGACTTTAGAGCTAAGTATAATTTGAGGAATCAGAGTTTTGTTAGAGATGAGTAATACCATCTCGGTGGGAAGAAGCAGTTGGCAGAGCAGAGAGTGTTAGCAGAGGAAAAGAAAGGTGAAGAGGTAATTATCTCCTTGGAGAACGGTACAGAGGCACGCTCGGCACAGGCAGGGAAGGGAGAGGAATATCATGTGCTGTAAAACCACTATGACAACCGGTATTTTGGGGTTCTGGAGGATGTAAAGAGCTGCTGTTTCTAAGGAAAATGCAACAAAAAAGAAAGCTGAAACTCATGCCAAAAAAAAAAAAAAAAAAAAAAAAAAAAAAAAAAAGGGAATCTCCTTCTAGGGAAGGAGATTGCATTTTCAAAGAGATACCAAAATGCTGTGTAAGGAATGGTTTTGACTGATGAAGATAACCTCTTGTGGATGTCATGTACTCTGTTACTCTGCAACCGGTGTGGAAATTCCGTGAGTGATTGCAAGCCATAGTGGAAAGAGATCTTGTCTTGGTTTAAAACAGTCATTCTTCTTGATCCCAAAATTAAATCAGTCAGAATAAGGACAGAAATCTATTTTGTACACCCACAGACTGTCCTCAGCTCAGCAGTACTACTTAATGACATTTTAAGCACTTCAAGCTCTATTATCCTATGTGGAAGAACAGCTCGGTGCCTCAAGTCTCAGCCTAGGACATGAGAACTGGATTTAAGTCTTTCTCTTTCCAGGCTTCCTGTCTGGCTTTCGGACGGGATTCATTCTTCTCTCATTTTAGCTGTCAGATCTAAGCTCTGAGGTGGGTGGGATGAATCTCTCTCTGGAGAGCCTGATCTCTGGCTGTTGACAACAGGAGGAGCTTCAAGAAAAAAACTCGGCCTGGATTTTGAGCTTATATTTGGCTAGATAGATGAGAGCAATCCTAGCCTTTGTCAGTTGTCTAAATTTATTTATTTTTCTTAATTCCTTTCTGTTCCTTGGAAAGGAAGTGCAACACAACTTCCTTATGGTAAAGAAATAAATGCATTGAAGTTCATAGTGTAGCAAGATGCTATCCTAAGCTGTGCACCATATGTAACTTAGGGAAGAAGGATTTTTGTTTGTGCTGTTTTGGTTTCATGATAATTTCTCTTCTCAATACTATATCTTAATTCCCTTTTGCTGCTGTTTCTGCTAGTAAGAAGCACAATCTTGCATAGAAAATGATGCAAAAATCATCCCCCTTTTTCCCCCTCTCTCTTAATTGTTATGTTCACACTTTAGATGAAGTGTCTGAGTGGAGGGTTTAATTTAGATTTAATAGGATAATTATTGCATGACAAATTAATGCCAAACAATTATTAAGTACATCTCTACTGAGGCTTTTGGAGTTCGTAATAGGATAGCTATCAGCTACCTGGTGGTTCAACTTCAAGAAGTCTGCTCCTAATAATCACAGCATTTATTTAACATACAATTTAAATACTGATTTAGATCTAGTATTGTCAGAAAATTAGTCAATTCCCCTGACACCTGAAAGCCAGCGGTGCCAGATTTTTATCTTGGACCTCTTGGGTGGCCCTAAGGGAGGGAGATACAGGTATTGCTGGTGTTATTGCTGCTGCCAGCTCTACAGCTTTGGAAACAATGATGAAAACCCCAGGCCTTCACTTGTGCATGCCAGATCATCTGCAGTCAGTGCATGCCAGATCATCTGCAGTCAACAGCATTACCTCAGGGTAAAATTGATTGCACAGACTGAGGAATCAGGTCCTGGTCTGTTAATATGGGATTCATTTGACTAGGCATGCAATTAATTTGGGGGTGATGCAAGGTATTATTATTATTTTTTTAAAGCAAAGTACTTGGAGCTGCGTGCAATTAAATTAATGCTGAGGGTCAACTTCTGTCTGTTCCTTTATTCAAACTGCTTCCTCTGAGCCTCCCAACAGAGGCAGAATTGGATGGGATGTGCTAGGAGTCCCAGTGTCCTGCTCTGGCAGGGTGTGTTGTACAATTGCTGCAGGCAAACAGTAGTAGTGTCCTCTCCCTGCTGACATACCTAATGCAGGTGGCTATAGTGGATGAAATACTGCTTACTGACAGCAACATCTGAAACCACAGCCAGAAGTGGTGGGGTTGGTGGAGACTACAGAAATGACAGATATTCTTTGCTGGTCTCAATAAAAATTAATTCCCTGCTTCATCTAAACTGTACAGTAACTTCTTGACCTTCAAAATGTACTGCAAATTCTTGGGTGTGTTTATTTGTTGCTGTTGCCTTTTTCCCAAAGGTTTGGGACAGGGATGAATGACAGGAGGATAGTTTTCTTTGCGGGTTTTATGTTAATTTTGTGGCTGGAAAGCTTAGCTGGTTATCAACAGCATGGATAGTGGAGCTGGCTGCCAGCCTGTCATTACATTTCGATTAGTGTTTTTAAAGACAGGTCCAAAAATAAAAAAAAGTGCCCAGAGCTGCTATTTATTTATTTACAATGGGCTTACATTTGTAAAGTAATAAATAGCACGCCATCCCGTGAGCCGAGAAAGGGAGCTTATTGCAAGGCATTCGGGGTGAACGAAAGTAAAAGACATTTGGACCAAAATTGCCTCTCCCCCCTACAAAGTAAAATGAATATATAGCTCTGTGTGTCTTTGTGTATGTGTGTAAGAGGGTTGCGAGGAACATAAACAAAGGGTTGCCACAAGGACTTGCCCCTTTCCCTGCCTGCTGCTGCTGGCTGTTACTACAGCTTCATTTTAAAAAGGGCAAGGCAGCATCTCCTCTCCCCATCACACAGTGTGGCTTGTCCAATCTTGGAAGGCAGCCAGCTTCTGATATGGCATAGCCACCGATCGTATATTTGGAATAAATACCCATGTAGAAGCTTGAACTCTTGCTTTTGGGGTGGGGGCAGTGTTTGCCCTCCTGAGGGCTGCTTGGAGTACCTGTAAGACTAGGTTTGAACTCGGTTCTTTGCAAATTAATCTGTCCCTATGAAGATTCTTTTCAGATCCCATTATTTATGAGAGAAGATTACTCTTCCCCTCCTCCTTCCTCCCCACCCCCTCCCAGGCTTCAAATCTCATTGCTGTGCCATCTAGTTTAATTTAACCCACAGCAATTAATGTCCTTGACTGGCAGTGTTTAAACAGCAAACAATTTCATCCTGTAAATGGTAGTTTGCTGCCTGGAATACGAACAGATCTTTAACAATTACATCAGACTATATTTCCCCATGGCCACTGTAAATAAAACACCTGCTATTTTTTGATGCTACGGGTACCAAAAGCTACCTGTGACATAAACATATTTCAGAAGGTTATTTAAGGAATGGCCAAAATTGGGTTTTCTGGTGTTCAGTGCTTGGTTTTATGTTCCTGTTCCGGTTTTTGGTTCCTCAGCAGTGTAGAGTTCGACTCCTCACCCCTCGTTGCCAAGAAGGTGAGGGTTGTGCCAAGGGAAAAATGGATCCTTGGGAGGGATGCGTATGGATCAAGTGCTGTGGTTTTTCCCTATTTCAAGCATCCCCACTAGATGGAACTTATATCAGGGCTGCTATTTTGCTTCCTGCTTTTGTCTCTTCCCTGAGAGGAGGAGGAGAAAGACCAGTGTTAACTTTCAGTCTTTGGTTTCTCAGCAGAGGTCCCCAGCCCAGGGGCTAGGAGCACTGTTGCCATTTGGGGTTTTTACCTTGGGTACCCATCTGAGACTGTGCTGGGTTGTGCTCTCTCAAATCACTTGGATCACAGCAGTAACCATCAGATATAATCAACCAGAGCCTGGCTTGAACGAGCATTTCCACTTCTCTTATTGTACCTAGGACCCAAGCCTTTTTCCTCCAGAAACTTCTGGAATGGATCTTTAAAAGCGCCCAATATCTTGTTTTCAAACACTAATCTTGCAGCTAAAGTAAAGATGGTGAAAAGGCTGACTTAGAAGAACAAAGTCCCAGCTGCTTCAGCAGGCTGAAGGGGTTAAGAAGCCCTTACAGAAGGGGCTGCTCTGGGAAAAACTGAGAGAAGAGCCAGTAGAGTTTCAAGACGTGTCTCAAAGTACAGGATCTGAGTCCTGAGATGATAAAAGTAGCTGAAGAATATCAATTATCTGTCCCAAGCACCAAGAATCTGTTTAGTATGGGGCTGTGCTTTCCTCTGAGAAAATCCCTGAGAAATGCTGGTGCCTTCAAAAACTTGATTTCAGGAAAAAAAATCAAGGCTGAAGCTATCAGAGAGAGGTTGCCTGAAGTTCATGGGTAGGGTATTATAGGACATGAAGTCTCCATTAACTAGATTAACAGTTAACATTTTCTGACATCGGATTAAAAAATATAGGGTCATTTATTATTTATTATCTTACTTGTCTGATATTTCACCTGCTGCCACATCTGATAAGCACAGTATAGACTCCCAGGAGGCTTTCATCATAGATGCAGATGATACCCATATTGCTATAGATAGATGAGAAGGTAGATTAATAACCTCTTGTAATCTGTCTTTCAGAATGGTGAAACTATGGCTGAAATCTCAGGCTGAAATTTTCTGTCCTTTGATACCATCTTTTACTACTCCTAGAAACAAAGCAGGCATAAAAGGAGAAAGATTTAGCACTCCATAAAATCTTTAGCATATTTTTGAGCTAACTAATCATCTGAAATTAGAAAGCTGAGTTACTTTTTTTTTTTTTTTTCTAGAAATGCACAGATGAAATCAGATGAAATAAAGCTCCCGTTTTGAAGTTGTACCATGTGCTTGTAGGGTGTTCAAAATACAGAGACATGCAGAGTTAAAAAAGAAAAATACCTATGTCTTATCAATAGAAAGGATGCTTTTAAAAATATTTAGGATACCCTTTCTGTGACACATATGGCCAAACATATTTTTACACTCCTTTATTCGCTCCCTGTGTATGAATGTCTTCACAGAGATCTATACTCGCCCACACATACCTATAAAAGAAAAAATGACTGGAAAGCTATTTCTCTTAGGGCACAGAATAGCCAATAAGTTACAGGGTCTTGTGTGCTGCCAGTTATTTCTTGACAAACTGTCATGTTGAGATCACTGAACTTTTTTTAGTCTATGCAGACCAAACTCATTACATTGTAGTCATAGAAATTGTTTAAAATTTGCATCTAGGCAACTGTTGGGAGGGTTACGTGGTATTTTATGAGCCTTTTAGGAATTTCTCAACGCATATGCTAGATGGGCCACTGATGGCTAATGCTTTACTTGACTGACTATGCACACAGAGGGAAGACTTGGTGGTAAAACTCGCCAACGCAAAGAGCGTTGCATGGGACTAGAGATGGGGCTTTGGCAGATGAACCTTCAGTGTTTAGCCTAATTTTTATATAGGTATAAATAATTAACACTGAAGAAAAGTGATAATGCTGCAAAAAACAGTGAATAGAATTTTCCCTTCCAAAATGCCAGGTGGATTAAAAAAATAAAAACGGAGAAAAACAGCATTAAGGCAGCAACACTGCTGGGTTCTAACAAATAGAGTGCTGAGAAAGGACCCATTTTGGCATGCTATTTCCAGCAGCTCTGCCTAAATTGAGATGCATTGTTAAATTCCTGTGAAACCAGCACAGATCTGCATGTTTCACAGTGAGGCTTCTTGCTTCAGGGTTTTGCTGAGCAGGGAGGGTTTTTGGGCCATGCATGCATCCCTGGGAAGGTCTGGTGGTGCTGAGCACCCTGGCTGTGCCCCTCAGGCTGTGCTGTAGTTCTTGCCATGCCTGTTGCTTGGCTTTTCACAGCACAGCCTGGCTCTGCTGCAATGCCCTGCACCTCCACGGCCGCGCCGCAGCGGGAAGCTGCTGTTTTGCCAGTTCTAAAAGCTGCTGAACTTTGAAACCTGGCAGCACCTATCTGGTCACGGTGCCAGAAGCTCAACAGCTTAACGCCTCTTCACATTGCTGAACACCATCATTCCTGTCCTAATTATGACCTGGTCATTGCAGAGGGGAAGAAAGCACAGTGAGAGATAGTCCAGCTGTAATCTCTTAACTGCCACTCCTACGAGCTGTCCTTGCACCGCCTAGCATTGCCAGATTACAGTAGGCAGGCAAAAACCAGGGAAAATGATCAATCTCTATGTGCCCTACAGAAAAGTACTTCGTGTTATAATTTAAATCTCCCCACAGGAGAGCTCAGCTCACTCAAAATGGATCTTACCCATCATTTTTGGAAAGGGGACAGGCCAGTCTTTTGATGTGCTTCTCTCCTGCTGTAATCCACAGGTTTATAAACAGCAGCGATGTGGATAGGGGTGGCACAGGGGATACACACAATGTTTGTGCTGCCTTGCAGTGTGCTAGCATGCAGAAAATGCAGTGTAGTACCTGAGCTTTCAGGAAAAACCTGCTGGCACATTGGCTTGCCATCACCTGAGACTTGGGTGTAATCACTAAGGGATGAGTTCAGTGGTGACCTCTATAGCAGTGCTGATGTGATGGGTTTTTACAGCCTTCTTGGAGTGAGCAGAAGTAAAGCCTTTCTAAGAAAAGCAGAGCAGGGCACAATTTTTATACACAAGAACATCACATCTTATATTTTCTTTGTGAGCATGAACATTTCTACCCTCCAGAAAGTACTTTCTCTCTCCCAAACTCCCTTAGCTCACATGATAGTTGGCAAAATCGGCTAAGGATCCTAAATTTCTCTGACAGTTAAAATACAAGACCCTGAATAATTTATGCAGCTCCACCCCAACTTAAAAAGCAAACATCAGCCAGTGAGCAGCAGCCACTGAGTTCCTTGAAATACTACCTCAGCTTTGGGTGTTAGCTTTATTTTTTTCAAGAAACTTGGGAAGAGGCATATGAGCAAGCACACCTAAAATCTCTTCTAATCGAAGGTGACATGAGCTGAAATAATCATGATTTCCAGCACCTGTGTTAGATACATTAGTCCTGGATGTGCCTAAGGTGTTGTGTACAGACACCAAACTCCTGCTAAAGCACTTCAGTTCATGCTCCTCTACCAGAAGAATCAAAATCTCCATTGTACCTTGCATATTACTCCCCAGTATGATCTTAAATATTAATCTACTTCAGGTTATTAATCATCTGGAAGGCAAGAAATCTATTTAGGCCGTGCAGTGGAAATGGGACTGTCTTTTGTTATCAGTGACAGAGGTGGGATAATGCTTCTTGAAGTGGTGGTGGTGGGCCTAAGGCTAGCATCTCACACCTTATCTCCTTTTTTTGCACCTTTCTGCCTGCAGCAAGAATCCTTCTGAGCGTGCTGTGTGTGTTGCCTGGGATGGAATAGCTAGAGACAGAAAGGGGGCCAGAGTCAGCAGGAAGGGGCATATTTCAGATTTTGCTTCTAGAGTATGGGGAAAAAAACCATCAGGCCTGCAGCAAGGTGAGTCTCAGACTTGTTCAAGTCTGCATTCTCTTCCCCACTGCTGCAGCGGTTTACAAGCCACAGTCATGTCAGACATGGGCTATACTTGCATCAGATTCTATGCGCAGCATCCCTGGATCTCTTAAAGATTAAAAATGTAGCAAACCATAAATATTTGAAATCCCCTGGAGCTGGCATATGTACTGTCTTTAAGCAGACCTTTTTGATCTGGTATCTGTGTTTTTTTTTTCTGTAACAGCAACATGCCTCTCGCAAGGTTGTTTTTTTTTTTTTTTTTCTTCCTTTTTCCTTTCCCCTTTCTGGCAGCATAAAGTTTCATGATGCTCCAGCACAGCAACAAATGGGCATTGCTAATCCCACTGCCCAGACCCACAGACGGGATGTGACTGCAGCCTGTCCTGACCCCTTCTCCACCTATTTCCCCTTTTTGTCTTGTCCAAATTTGCTCTAGCATACAGTGATCAAATAGCACAAAGGTCTGTCAAATAGTGGGGTTGCCCCCTACATCTCAATAGGAACAGGTCTAAAAGGTGGTGACCCCCATTTTGTTGAGCACTCAGGAAATGGAGGACAGCATGCATTACCTGCAGTGCCCTTAAGGACCAGATTTTGCCATGCTGATCTTCTTTGAACGAGAGGGACTGCAGGGCTGGTGGGCTAGTCTGCCTAGCCCACTTGTGGGTCCTACAGAAGTATGTGGGAATCTCTTCCCTCAAACAGCATTCAATCTGAGGGATTTTGGTGGTGTTAGTGGCTGGGACATCAATGCTTAAATTTGCCCTTCATTGGGTTATTGTAGAGATGAGTGGTACCTGTTGCAGTGTTACTCAAAGCACTGCTTGAGCTTAAGTTGCTCCTGAACAGCCTGGGAAGACTGGCAATGTTTCACTGCAGGGTGGACAGACATTTACTTGAATTTTTCCCTAACACTAGGAATGTGATCGGGCTTTCTCTTATTTTCTCCCATGCATCTGTTCTAATAAGCACTCTCTTGTCTGTCAAATAGAAGAGCCAGGAACAGCGTTGAAAGAAATTCCCACTTGCATCCAAATGAGTATTGCTTGGGGGAAGAACGAACATATTCCCTCCCTTGACTTATAACGAGAGGGAAGAAACAAATCAGAGTTTTGCAGTGAAGTCATACAATTTTTATCAGCACAAGATTCCTTCAGTCACCCTGTGTAACTACATCTGACATTACCCCAGGGCGTCCCAGCGTTGTCCTTCCGCAGTGGTTCTCCCCTGGGAACTGAACTCTGCTCGCTTCGCTCCGTGAGAGGCTGGAGATCAGCAGCTGGAGTAATCCTCGTTAGCAGACTCATTAGCCTCTGATATGGATCACCCTGTAGGGGGAGACAGTGATTCTCCCTGCTAAAACATCTTATGTGATCAAAGGCAAGGGAGGATCTCACCCTCTTTTCCTTACTGTTAAGCTGAAATGCAATTATCTCCTTCCGGAGGCCAAGAAATAGATAGATAACAGCAGGCACTGACTTTCCTCAATGAACTTCTTTTCCAAGCGGTTTTTCAGAAGGATTTCCCCACCCGCCTTAGCTTCAGTGATGCTGCAGACAGACCTCTTCAGGGCATAATTCGGGGAGTCTCATAGTTTGCCGCTTTCTCAGTCTATTCCTATTTTTAGCCTGTTTTCCCAAAAAGCTAAGAATTTGTAGTCATGGTTGCTCTCATCTTCTGTCTGTCAGTCCCTCAATATTCTTCTAGTGCTCTCTGAATTAGCTGACCAATTTCAGCCATTCTAGACAGAAGAAATGATGTTTCTTGAGAAGAATAAGTAAAGGGCAGAGGTTTACCTGTTCCTGCTAAAGGAGGGTTGTGGTGTGACCTGTCCTGTGTTGGTCCAGGTGGCTGGTCAGCACATGCACAGCACTGACACGGCAACAGCATGGGCATTTTATTGCCTTATGTAGATGATGTAGAAAAGAAATTGGGAAGGGGAAGAGGAGCACTTCAGGGCTGAGATATTGTGATGTGTGACAGGCAAGCTTGAGAGAGAACTGGGCTTCTTAAGGCCAGCAGAAATATGGGACACTCATCTACTGGAAAACAAGTTTTATTTGTTTCCGAGCTCAGCTGATGGTGGTAGAAAGGGGTCCTGATGTTAGAAGATGTCCTAAGGGCAATGCTCGGTGTCACACTGGGTACCAAAGACACCAGAGATACCCCCATTAACACTCCCTTGGAAGAACCTAGCCTGGAGAAAAACCTCCATCTTCCATCACCGGCTCAGCTCTCAGAGATCTACCCAAATAGCATCTCCAATAATCACCAAACTTTTCTCACTGATACCTGTTGAAAATACTGTCAGCTGACTCCTGTTTAGTCTTATACAGCCCTGCACTTTACTTGCATTGCAGACAGACAGCTCTCATCTGCACGTCAGCAATCATGATCCACTCACTGATGAGAAGTGAATTCCCTTTCTTCTCTCTCCTTCGAAAGTTAGGTATGTACCTTCAACTATATCCTCTGCTCAGCCTGTGCTTTTTTTTTTTTTTTTTTCTTTTAACCTTCTAATAGTTTTGTAATCAAGATCTAATTTTGGCTCAGGGCTTATTTGAAGCTGCAAACCTCTTTGAGCATGTTGTGAAGTTGTGGTACTTCAAGGGGACAAGTGTTGCTGTTTCTCTGGCCTTTTGAAGTACTGCTGATAGGAGAGCTATCTGAGTCCATCACACACAGGGAGTTAATTGAAAACCTGTCTGCCTGCTCTATGACAGGCTGAATAACGTGTCACTCAGCCAGAGCATCCTGAGCCCTCCCCCACTGCTTCTTACCCCCATCAGTTTGGATTTCCAAGATCGCAACTGGAGGGAAGACAACATTTTCATGTCTCTGGGCAACAAATACAATATTAATTTTGCATAGATTTACTGTGAGTCTGGAAAACATATCTCTCCTACGTTTGCTGTGTAACAAAGCTGGCCAGTATGTCAGTGCCTTGCTGTACTAAGCACTGGTGATAGTCACTGGGAGCAGTATTGCCAGATGCACTGGCAGAAAACCAACCGCTCTCTGAAAGAGGCCAAATGCTTGGAGTTTCACACTGCATTGCAGTGTGTTGATATTGTTGAGTAACCACAAGATGTTGTTCTGTAACGGCATAGGCAGTCGTCGTGTCCCAGGTGACCAGGAGCTGCTTAAATCAGGGCATTGAAATTCTATATTGTGGTTCATAACAATGAACTTTATTGATCTTGTCTACACCAAGGACCTGATCCGGCAAAGCATCTGAGCATGTGCATTGCTCGGAGGCACCAAGTGTGTTCTTTCTCTCTGCTTTGCTCCCATTCAAAATGAAAAGTGCATTTAGAAATCCCAGTTACTTTGTAGAATGGGAATTGCATTCCCCTCGGAGCGCTGATTGCAGCAACGTCGCGTCAGTGTGATACAACATCAGTGTATCCCATGGGAGGAGACTTAAGCTGGGCAGACTGGCTTTGCAGTTGAGCAACTGAGGAGTGCTTTCACAATCTGTTGCAATGTTTCAGTAAAAGGGAGGTGGGAGTGGGGAAGAAGCCAGTTTCCTGCTGGTGGGTGATGATATTCAGCTATGGGTGATCATTTCTGATCTGCAGGGACATGCTGATTGTGCTGGAGGCAGCTCTGTGACCGTCCTGATTCAACTACATCCTTAGTTGTACACAATAAATGTGATTTTTTTGCCAGACACAGAGAGTGATACAATTGAAGATGGGATTGGCAGTGCCCTGAACCTATTCCCCACCTCCACACACAACAGTGTGGGTCGCCAGAACCCTGCAAAAATTTATTCTCATTTACAGCCCTCTGGGGAGTAGTTGTAGATCATTTCGGAACACATGACAAGCCAGGAACCTTTCCTGCAAGTGTGAGAAAATACTCAATTTACAGCTGTGTGGGATCTTAAAAAAGCCACACGTAGCTTTTGAATGTTACTTCAGTGGACATTTTAATTAGGCTAAATCTGTCTGGTAACCTTGTGCTGAGACACTCTTGTCGCTGCAGGTTAGGGTCTCTGCCATTATCCACAGCTAGGAAAGGAAGAAATGCATGGTTAAGAAAACCTGTTCATTTTAGCAGCAGAGTATTTGACAGTACCTGAGAGGTGAGGGGGTGGGCAAAGACATCTGAACCTGCCCGCGTGTCCAGGCACTACTGGGCGAGCAGCTTTGTGCTGGCTGCAAGTAAAGCAGGGGCCGTGCTTTGCTGAACTCTCATCTGAAGTGTCGCAGGACATGGTGACATCCCTAACATCAACGTGTGCGTTTGGGTCTGCTTTTATCCTAGGCTGCATTTTGAATTGCAATTATGTTTTATGGGGATCTGTGCGTTGGGTTGCAGCCGCTCCATGTGTAGGCTTTTGAGCTCTAATCTGAAGCTGTCGCTTTCCCTGGCTCCTGTTCCCCTCGTTGTCACACCTACTTTGATGTATTAAGCCATCACTTGTTTTGTGCGTGCTTTTTAATCCTTTTAATTCCTTTGATTACTGGATGTTGAAAGACAAAAGGAATAAATAACTGGAACAAAGACAGAAACGTGTGCTTGAAGCAAGTTTTCCTCCTCCAGAATTTGAGGTTGTTTTGCTTTTACTCAGAATTATTCCAGTTTGCTTAATTGTCTCTTTTGAATGGGAAGTACATAAAAGATGGGATTGTCTTAAGTCAGGTTCAGCAACTGAAGTGTTCAGGGACCTGGCTGGACTTTTGCCTTCCTTTAAGCTTCTTAATTTACTTGGTAATTAAAAAAAAAAAATTCAAAGCAGTCCCCACAAAAAATTAAATCAGGGTTTTTGCCTTTTTATCCAGGGAAAAGCTGTTTTTCCTTTGGTGAAGGCAACCAGTCAGGGCAGCTATTGCTTTGAATGCTGACTAGAGACACTGTCTCATCCAAATGTCAGACACATTCAAGAGCCAACATTATTTTAATCAGTCACCTCTGCTTCCTCTTCCCTCTCAATCACAGCCCCAGCAGGTCCCTGTGATCCCTTGCTGCCTTACCTTCCCTGACTCCCCTCCTCTCCGCTCCTTTGCCTTCTAAATCCTTCATTGCCTGCTTCTGCAGGTCACCTCTTCAGACCCTTGCTGAAGACCTGCTCACATCATCCTGATTCTTTTTCCAGCTCAGGCATACTTGTCCCTGCGGGGCATGATCAAAGCAGAAACCGATGAGACACCTGAAACAGGACCATGAAGAGCTAGTTGGGATGTTCACGCTGAGTTCATTAGGTTCATTGTCCCCCTGCTTCTTTGAGCAAAGTTGTCACTGATTTCCCTGGTCCCTTTTTATAACTGCCCAGCAGGAAAGCAAACAGCCTCTTGTCTCCAGCAACCTGTCCCTCCCACCACCCTAGGTACCTCTCCAGACCAATGGCATCAAGTGACTCCAGCTGGGAGGTGACCGTGCTCTGCTGCCTGCACTCATAAACATTTATGGAGACCTTCTGGCTAGCCCAGGCTGGAAAAACATGGCATGATTGAAATGAATTTATGATGTGCCATACAAACTGATGGGTCTGGGACAGAAGAGGCCCAGAAATCAGAAAGAAGATGGATGAAGAATAGGTTTCTCATACCAGAGGTATAACACACTCAAGTAATAACACATTGATAATGAAGCACTCATTGCCTGTGTGTGGCTTGGGCTTGTTTTGCCCCCTCTCCTATCCGCAAAGCCCCCAGTACCCTCGTCTGGGTGATGTATACTGCTGCAGCTCCCTGCATTTGTCCTGAAAATGGAAGGGGATTATTTTTGTATGCTTTCAAATATGTGAACATTTCTAATTTTCTTGCCTGCTCCTGGGGCCTTAGCTTTGTTAACATTTTGGAAATGAAGCTGTGCCTTATGAAAAAGCTTTTTACAAAAAAACATTCAAGCAATCAGCACAGCGGCCAAAGTCCTGTAACTTCAGAGTAATGATGTTGCCTTGTTCATTTTTTCCATTTAATGACACTGCCTCCCTTGCTCACCTCACACTCTTACTTCAGTGGGAATAGTCAAGTGGGAGCTCCAAAATTCAAATTATGTTGGATATGTTCTTTTGTTCATTTTGGAGAGAGGCAAAAAGGGCCTGGGCATGGAATTTTTAGACTGCATTTTTGTCATGCCTGGGAATGTATTTGTTATGTTATGACTTAATCTCTGTTGCTTCACTTAGTACCCACCTGTAAAAAGGATCGTAGTATGTCACAGCAATAGGATAGAAGAGGGAATCTCTTCCTTCCCCAAAAAGCCAAGATTTAATCATCTTTTCCTTTGATAAAAATGCCAAGTGGATGTCAGAAGACTGTGCAGATGTGCAACAGAAAGTCCTGTCATTTTGTTTGGCCTTGGAAAGCAGCTTGTAACAAGGCACATGCTGACAGGTACAGCCTTGCTGTGCAGCAAGCTATGGTGCAGTTCTGGGAGAGAGAAAAAAAAGTCTTGTACCTGTGCTCATCAGCCTAAAGTTGTTTTGAGTCCTACCTTTTAACTGTGCTGTGCACAAATAATGGCAGTCGTGAAATATTGTAACCTGCAGACCTTTGGAGAAATAGAACATCAGATCTTTCATTAAAGAGGCATGTTGGGTCCTGCTAGGAGAAGGAAGAAATTTATCAAGCAGGGAGGACAGATGAAAAGCCTTACTGGAACATCGTATTAAGGACAGTAAATATACACACATAAAACAGAAGTTTCCTTAATAAAAGATCGTTTATTTCTCAGCAGTTGAGTTGGCAACACTAAATACCTGCTATGAGGTTAAGAGATGACCCTTTCCTTCAGAATGAGTCAGAAGGAATTTGCTTTATACTTTTGCAGGGTTGGGCCATGGAACAATAAATGACATTAAGAACGATCTTTTTCTCACTTCTCTGACAGAGTAATACTCCAGCATTTTTTTGATGTAGGAACTTCTGTAGCCTTTGGTCTAAATGCTACATGTGAAAGAAAGGACTGTATTTTGTGTGAGGCAACCTAGTGATTTCCATTTGTCACTGGAAAGGCGACAAATGCTTTTCTGAGGAGCAAAGCCTCTTCACTGGGAGGCAAAGTCATACTAGTTGGTTGTAGTTAATTAATTACCTACTAATTACCTGTAGTTAAGATAATTACCTTGTAGTATTTTAGCTCTTTTCACATGGGTATTTTTCTTCAAGCCAAAAGGTACTGACACCCTCACCCCATACAAATAATGTGAGGTATCAGCCGTAGTCCTTCACAGGAGTAAATAGCCTGGACATCAGGTACTGAGAGTCAGTCTCTGTATAGCTCTACAGGATAAATTGACTCTAGGGGTAAATATTTAATGTTTTGGTTTTGTTTAGTAATATTTTTGTAATGTTTTTTGTTTTGTTTGATAATTTAATAGGCAAATGACAACACCAGAGAAATAACAACATCTTTGATATTAGAAAGAGTTGTTGCACTCTGTTTAGTAAAGACATAAACATTTTTAATTAATAAAGTGTTCTTCAAAAATGCATTATTTACTGGATTGAATAGTAATGAGAAAACAATTTATCTCATTTAATGAACCGTTTTAAAACATTCTTGACAGAGAGGGCAACAGATTGTTCCCTTTGGCATTTTTTTCTCCTACTGTTGGTACTCAATTGCATGTAAAACTAAATACAATAGTATGATGAAATAATATAAGAATAAGGCTGTAGAGCTCTTTTTCCAGAATTTGGGCCATGAATTCAAATCTAGCTCTCCTCACTATCAACTACTGTTATGAGTTACTTTTATTTTGTATACCTGGGGAATGCATCAGTACATCCCAGACCCGGCACTATTGCAATTTATTACTGGAGAAATAAGAACAGTTGCCATTGTTAAACTGCTGCCTCTTGGTAACCTCTGTTTATTCAGGGAACAAAATGATCTCTAAGTACAAATCTGGCCTGATAGTCTCTGGAGAAATCCCTTCATAAGACTATTTAAAGGTTATCTGCAATTTGGCTGGAAAATAGAGTCAAAGCTGTTAACATGACTCTGCCATTGTACAATCCCAGAAAGTTCAATGAGTTTTTGAGCTGTCAACACAGAGATTCTGGCCTGCTTAGAGCTACACAAACACTCTCGAGGATTCCTGCCAGAATTTAGAAATGTATTGATCAGGATGCGTCAAAGGAAAAGAATAAAAACACAATATGAAGTATCCTGAAGTTGAAATGCAAAGATCAAGCACCAACATATAATCAACATTTATCAAAGACCTTTTATGACACTAAGAATATATTCATTAGTGCATGTTAATTCTTTCAAGTGTTCCATCACAGTGGGGAGGAAAAGGTTAGATTGTTGCTGAATTTGGACTCAGTATTGGATTTACATGTTTTTAACAAAGCATGTGGATGGAAAGAGGAGCAAAGCTGAGCCAATAAAATGGGGAAAACATGGCTTTTCTTGACACCTGCAGAATAGTCAGCAGCCAGCCCCTTCCATCTCAATGCTCAGGTGTGTATGGGAGATTCATAAAGACTATTTCTCTCATCTGCACACCTGTGCTGCTGTTTTCCTCAGGTCTGCCTCATCCATCTTTCCTTCTTATCTTCTGTATGGTAGGCTTGCTCAGCCTGGTCATGCTGGGATGTGTGGGAAGGGGTCATCTCAGGCAAAGAAGAAGGGAAAAACTGTGCAGAAAATGTGAACAGGATGAGGTATGTGAGGGTGGAAGGGCAGAGTCGACCCAGATGGGCGAGGCTGTGAGATTCTTGCATGTCCACAGTGACTGGCTAGTGAGTGAATGGACCTTTGTAAGAAATGTTACAGAAAAGGCAGAGCCAAACTCTTCTCAGAGGTGCACAGTAGGAGGACAAGAGGTGGTGAGTACAGCCTGTAGCAAGGGAGTTTATGACTGGATGTAAGGGGTGAAAAAAATCACTGGGAGTGTTTTTGAAGTACTGAAGCAGGGGCCCAAAGAGGTGTGGATCTCCATCCTTGCGGCTTGTGGGATTTGACTAGAAAAAGCTTTGAGCAGCCTGATCTAGCTTTGAAGTTAGCTCTGCAGGCAGTTGGACCAGGTGACCTCCAGAGGTCCCTTCCAGCCTAAATTATTCTGTAATTCTAAGAAAATGAGGCTTATGCTTTATGAAGCACTCTATGGTACAGAAAACAAATATGACAAAAGAATGTTGTTTTTTTTTTTTATTATTTTTTATTTTAATTAAGCATTTCTTCTCCCTTGCCAAGATTTGGGTAAAAGATTTCCTTAGCAACAGCAAAATGTGTTTTTTGGCAGGGAAGGGGTAGTGCAAAAGTACTGTTCCAGCACAGTGTAGGTGCTTGGACCATCAGCAGGTGCAGTGTGAAAAGACAGATCCCTGAACCCTAAGCTTGGCAGGTTTACGTTTAAAAAAAGTAAGAAGAAAAAGAAAAGAAAACCATCTGTACCTCAAGCTCTGCTGAAGCAAAATTTGGAGTCAAGCAATGAAAGGAAATTATCTTAGCCTTTGAAACAGTCACCTGAGTTTTTTCTTTTCATTTGAATGTTGCCAAGGACTAAGAATAATGTTATACCAAATGTTCTTGTGAAGATGGAGAAAATAGCTACAGTCAAGCACTGTAAAGCACCTGACCTGCATTTCAAATGCACCTTCTTCCCCTTCCTCTTCGGTCAGCAGTCTCTAGGAAATGAGAAACAATCACTTTCTTGTTGGTTTCCTCAGTGGGCAGCCTTGCCTGTAAGCAATTTGTCATTTAGTACAGTTAAATGAGAGATCATGTGTTTTGTTGTGTTTTTTGTTGTGTTTTTTTTTTTCTTCCTGTTACCCAAGCTGTGATCCCACTGCTGTTGCAGCAGTGAATGTTCTTCCCCCCCTCTCCTCCCTGTACCTGCCAAACACGCACAGAAACACTAGAACTGTCTGGCCATAAGCAGCAGTGTGCAGTCCTGCTGTGGTTTACAGCATGAAATAGCCAGGGAATAATCAAGCCCCAGGATCAGCTCCAACCTTGGCTGAGCTCAGGAAAATAATGGGATATAGGGAAAATAGCATGAAGCTAAACCCAACCTTACTGGTGTTTTGCAGTCCTATTCTGGCGATAACCTTGTGTCTTCTGAAGTAGCCCCTTTCTCTCTTTCATAGGATGGGGGTGAATCCGCCTAAATTTGTGATAGTTCCTCCAGAGATTGCTGGGACCAAGAGCCAACTGCCCAGCTCTCACTGGTGTCTTTTACATGGGGTGAGAAGAGAATCTTGCTGATTCTTATTGTCCCTTGGCTTGTGGTCCAGAAGAGGTTCTGCATGTGGGAATTACAGAGCATTCCAGAGATAGGCCCAGGTAGCACAGGGGGCTGAATTAGTCTTAGAAATATATATACAAATCACCAAATCTGTGTGGTCCTATTCTCCAGTACAAAAAGATTATTGTCACTGTGGAAGCCTACCTGCAGGCAAATACTCCAGCTCTTTACCAGCTACTTGAGACAAATCATAAGACCATTCTGTGTATTTTCTCTTTCTGTCACCCTATGCCTACAAAAGTGCAATAAATAAACAAATAATAAAAAAAGAAGAATATGGCTGTTAGTCAAAAGAAAGCATCAAGGAGGTGAGAACATCTCTCTCCAGAACGGCTAGTGCCTGCAAAATGAGCCTTGAGGGGAAAAAAATGAAGGGAAGCCATGGAAATGAACAACAGGAGAATGCTACAAAACGTTGTTGCTTCTCAGTAGAATTTTACCCATCAGCTTTGACATAAGTACCATATTCCGGCTGTAAAACATAATTAGAGCAGTGAATCAGAAAGGAGCTGTCCATCGAATAGCACAGTGTGTTCTCAGCCAAGGAGAGGGATGTGAAACTCATGCAAATAAGGCTGAGTTCCCCTGCTTCCTCCTTAGGAAACTGAGTGTGACACAATCAGCAAAAAACGTCTGCAGCGAACTGCAAATTTCACATGCTCTTTGGAGCCGGAATTCGCCTTTGAGCTCTGCATTAAGTCGAGCGAGCTGCCTCCCTCCATCAGGTCCTGTTCTCAGAGCTCCTCTCGCAAAGTGGAAGCGTTCCACCGTGCTGATCCTCAGCTCTTTTGGGGGAAATGCTGGCCAAACTCAACAGACTTGGATGTGAGCTCGAAGCCTGGCTGGTGTTCTAGGACATGGCAGAGCAGCTCTTCCAGCTCAGTGGTGTGGGTTCTTCTGATGTTAGCCAGGCTTGATTCAATAATCCATCATTTTATCAACTATGTTGTCTCTGTGCATAGAGGACTTGAAAGCTGGGTCATTTAAAGGGCCTTTTCAGAAAAAGTGGACTCTCTCCTTTTTTTGACTCATTTGTGATTTAATGTTTTATTTTTGTGGTTTTCAAAGGTACAAGTTGACCCCTGGAGTTTCAGGGTATCTGCAGCCTAGGTGCAGCACAAATTTAGCAGTTCATATATACTTTTGTCTTCTGCATCTTCCTACAGCAAGCCCTGAACAATGTCCTCAGATGAGCCTCTTGTTTTCCTGCAAGTAAAATTAAGAAAGAAGACCTATGACAAAGCAGGGCAAGAGAGACAAGTGCACCAGGAGCTGGCCAGTTGGTCACTTCCCTGAGAGATCCAAGCAGCAATTTCACCATGCTTCTGAGCCGTTATCTTCTGGGGATGATTTCTTCAGTCATAACTGGAAGGGTACCAATTTAGTGACCCACAGTGTTGTGTCCTAATTATTACCCTATTATTCTAGGACCTTGCAGACTTTATCCATACCATTATGTTATGTCTAAATTTTAGCAATATATTCCTGATCCTCAGCATTACCTATATGTTGGGTCACATTCTGCTTGTTGTCTGGATCTACCTAATTTGTTCTCTAGGCTGGGAAGTTTAGGTACTATGGGGCATACATGGCTTATGCCCGAACACTACCCCTGCAAACAGTTGGCATGCAAATGGTTCAAGTCATACTCTTCTGCAAAGCCAAACCTGCACTTGATCCTAGTTACAGGGCACAGAGCAGACTTGGCCATAAGTCCAAGTGCATTGTACATCCAACTAAAAAGGCTGAGCCTTATAATGGCTCTTGACTGCTTAATATTGTATTGATTTTGGATGTGCAGCAGCAATGCAAGCAAGTAACACAATCGGCACTGAATGGGTGGAGTTTCACTGCTTGCACATTTCCAACAACTACAACTTTCTCCTGAAGGAATTTCCTGATTCCAATAATAAATGCTTATTTTGGTTCATATTTGAACTGAAAGACACCTTCCCTGCCCCCACCTGACCCAGAATCTGTAGCAAAGAGCATCTGCCCAGTGGCCAGGCTCACAGTACTGTTTGTCCCCAAGGAATCCAATGTCCCTTTCATTTGTGCAAAGGCAAAGTAATTGTGTGCTAAATGCAAAATTCTTCTTAGAGAAGCACAGCTGGTAGCAGTGGCCTTTTCAAATGCATTCAGCTCTCCAAAGACAGATGATTCAGAGCTACACATGCTGGTTGCTATCTTGTAGTATGAGGATCTGTGCTGTCCATTTGTATTTTTTATTGGGGGGGGTGGGGAGAGAGGGCAGAGCACTTATGGAGTGTGGGCACCTCTATCAGCTTCATGTCATTTTGGCAGCCCAGAAAAGATCACTGTTTGAAGTGGCATGGCCAAGACTTTTGCTGACTGGCATTAAAGTTGCTGGGTTGGGCACTTCTGCAACCCTCTTGCAGACTTCACCTGTACAGCATCAGACCCTTTGTGACCAAGTATCTTGGCTCAGGGATTACATTTTCATCTTGAAAGTAAATGTTTCTCTTGCATAACTGATAGAAAGCCACTGACATTTTGAGACAAATTGAGGTATCTGAACATAGGTGTGACATTTTAGGTGCCCAGGGGCAGCAGAGAGTGGCAAATATATTGAGGACCCAGTGGAGATTTTTGACCTTCTGAAAACATTAGCTGAAGGCCACAGAGCACACCCTTCAGGTGTCTAAAAGCAATTTGGACATGAGTTTTTGAAGTTAGATTTCTCCCTTCTAACCTCATGAGCCTTCCCAGAAGTAAACATCAGAGGAAAGTATTGGGTTCCCTCTGAAGTGGTTTCTTGAATTCATCTACAGGAACTTCATCAAGAAGAAGCAACAACAAAGGCAAAATGGCATTACAGGTAATAATTAACATCAGCTTTTTGTGAAGGACTCAAATCTTTGAAGATCTTTAGTTGCTGTTAACATCAATGTCAATAGAGGGAGGTCAGCACCAGAGAGAGGTAAAAAGCACTCTGTCAGACCAAACGTGTCTTTTTAGAGAGATACCAGTAAAACTAATAGGAATTACTGTTGTGCTCCCTGGACTCAAAAACACCTCCCACAGCCTCTGTCTTTACCCTGAACTGAGTTCATCACCAAGAACACATTTCAACAAGGAAGCTTTCCTGTGCTTTGACCAGGCAGCTATCTTCTGTGCTCCTGGAGTTAGAGATCCCACATTACCCTGACTTTCTCATGTGAGCTGTACTCTCTGCTCCCCCTCCGTAAGACAGTTTGGCCAGTAATGATGCTGGACAGCTGCTGTGTTCCCTGTCCAGGTCAATTCCATCACATCAGACCCTTTCATTCCCAATGCAATGACAAGTTTCTCCTGCTGCCTTTCTCTTTCCATCTGACGAAGGAAGGAAGATTGTCCCAGCCAAGCAGAACACGACTGAGCCTCACTGGGTGAATGAACTGAACAAATGAACACATTTCTAGGTTTTAGCATCAAATGTATCATTTGCAGTGTAATGGCATCCCTGCTATTAACTTAGCAAGAGAAGAGGGACCTGCTGGGAATCATTTTTCCATTTTCATTTTAATCAAGAAATCAGTAAATTAATATTAGATCTATGAAAGCAGCACTGCCTTTTTGTTTTCCCCGGTGAATATTTATTCAAGTTTTAAACAAATTCTCATCATTCACTCATGTTTTCCATGAATTTTGAGTCTTACTGCCAGCTCAGTTCAATGAGAGCTTATAGTAGTGTATCTTGAATGCCAGCTCAAGGAAACCTGGTGCAGCAGTCCAAAATGTGTTGATCCAATTTATGGAACCAGCTGGGAAGTAAAGAAACCTCAACTGTCTGATCAGACCAGACAAAATTGAAATAAAGAGTTGTAATAAAGCAAAATCCAGCCAAAAAGAAAGGTGGAATTCATTCTTTGATTTGTTTCTCAAAAACAAAGCAAAACAAAACAAAACCTTCAATCAATAGAGAGATAGGGAGATGTCAGGCACTTTCAAAGAATTCATTCTTCTTCTTTTTTTTTTTTTTTCCCTGCCACAATAATTGCAGAAAATCCCTCTCATGTATGCAACTGTGTGGGGCAGGATTTTTTTCTATCCTACAGCAAAGGAGAGACAGTAATCAGGTACACCAAGGCTTTCTATAGGCATATATGCAGAAGCTAGAAAAGAGCAAGAAAGTGAGGCAACTTTTCCAAGGCTGTGTAGTAAAGCTGACAACAATATGTGGATCTTCTGAATAATGGTGGAAAGCATCAGTCAGTGGACAAGTGACTGTCTTTCATTGCAAACACAGCTCTGATTTATAATATTGTTTTGTTTGCAGAGCCAAAGACTGTCTTTTCTACTGCCTACTTTGACTTCTGTAGCTCAGCAGCACTGTTGTGCCCAGATACCACATGGCTTTCTAAGAACAGGGCTGACTTGGAGAAAAACGTCTGCTGAGAGACCTTCCCCAGAAAAGCCCACCTTCCCCATGCAGTCCAGCTGCATTTTGTCTCCTCTGTTTGTGTCCTTTACTGACTGTCTTCACATCTGAAATGCTCTTGCTGAGCAGCAATGCCCATGCTGCTCACTACCCAGAGCCTCGGTCAGCATGTGTTCTGGCTACTTCTGCTCCACCTGACACCTGCCTCTATCCCAGTTTCTGGGATTATTTTTTCTTTCTCAGTGAGATTTAAACAATAAAAACAAATAACTCCCTGGAAAATAAACACTCTGGCTGAAACCTGGGTCGTGCATCTTCTCTGCTCGTCTGCAGAGAGGAAAAACAGAGGAGGCAAAGGGAGGAAAGAGTGCTTAATGCTGGTGGGTGTATTAATCACTATATATAGGGTTTTCACAGCAATAGGGCCCATCACCACTGCCTAATACACTTTCCACCTCCAGCCAGAAGTGCTAAGCTCTTGGCTTCGATGTGGCACTTTGTGTAGCAAAGCAGCAGCTGCAGTCTGCTCTCCAGCAAGGCAGTGAGGATTCAGTGCCATGTGACTGCTTCTTTATTTTCCTCTTTAATTATGGCAGTAGAAATTGACTACCACGATTGAGCTGAAGGACAGATCCTCCCATCCCTGTGCCCTCCTCCCACTCCCTGGCTGCCTGGCCTCTCCATTCCAAGATACATAACT
Source organism: Aythya fuligula (assembly GCF_009819795.1). Lineage (NCBI taxonomy): Eukaryota > Metazoa > Chordata > Aves > Anseriformes > Anatidae > Aythya > Aythya fuligula. The sequence continues at coordinate 14,390,753 of NC_045569.1, read as the reverse complement.
GATAGGCACTGACAGTTCCTAGGAGGCCTGCTATAAAGCCGAGTCCTTGCCACTGCCTTTGACACAATCTTCACAGGTGGCTGGTGTCAGCCAACGAGGAGATCATGCATGCAAACAAGGAAGCTCTGATCCAACTCCTTTGTCAAGATCGTGCAGACCACATGCTTGAAGACACACGGAGCACAATGCAAGCAGAGAAACACTTTCTGGAACTGAGGACAGAAAGACATTATATTTGGTTAGCTCACTGCAGTCATAAATTTAACCTATCTGCCCTGCTTTTTTTCCATCTTGGTGATGAAAATGCACTATGTTGAGATCTGCCAAACCCTGCTAGTGCATCATGTCTGCATCATAATTTCTACTTCCAGCACTGGAAGCATCTCCACTTGCAGTACTTTCACAAACTTTGGGAACATGTCTGGGTAGTTTTCTAATCACAGTCCTTTTGCTTGTTATTCATAATTATAAATACTGACTCTAATGATCAAACCAAAGGTTGCTAGTCAAGCTCCACCATGCTGAAGGGAGAGGAATAAAGGGCACCTGAGTGTGCAGGCAGGCCATGCAGAGTCCTGCTGGAGACAGGCTCTCATTGCCTGAGAGACAAGCAGAGCTTTGAATGAGCAAGAGGAAGATGGTTAAGCTCTTTTGATTTCAGAATTAAAATTGGGACCAAGGGAATTGAACAGGGCTCTGAGCATGCGCTTCACAGTTTGCCGGCAATCTCTGGCTTTGCCTGTTACATGAAAATATGGATAGTGAGTGAAGCTTGATAATTCCCAACTCATTTAATCAGATTATTTCATCACCTGAATGAAAAGTGACAAGTGGAAGGCAGAACAGGAACCAACGCATGTTCAACAGTCCTGAGCTCTCTTTGTCACGGCTCATTTACTTTTTTCCAGAGCTGTGGAAATGGTGATGGGGATATCTTGGGTTAGCAGAGTTTGCAGTGTGCTCCAACAGGCAGGGAGTTCACCTAGGAGAGTGGAAACATTTTTTTATTATTTTTTTTTTCCCTAGATTTTCTTTCTTTGCTTGGGGAATTCTCATGAGGAGAGATTAGGCTGCCATTCACCTCCATCCCTGAAGGTCTTTGGTATGATGTTAGAAGAAAAGAGGAGAATAGAGGATACAGGCTTTACCACTGCAGATGCTGGGCCACAGGATCTTCTGGGCACTGTGATGACTCAGGTCTTTGCCACCTTGCTCTGGGAGAACAAATTTACCTCAATGAGCTCTAGAGAAAGCTTAGAGAAAGTAACAATGCTTTATTCACTGGCTTGGCCAAACTGCTGGCAACCCTGACATTGTTCAGCTGTGTTTGCTCCTTTCTCTTCTCTTTCTCTCACTATATTCTCCCATCTTTTTTTTTTTTTTTAAAAAAAAAAAAAAACAAGACTGCATCTGTGCAATAACACCATGAAATGACAATAACAAAAAGGCAGGTAAAAGCAGTATCTTAACCAGCCCAGCAGGGATATGATTTTACCCATTTTCTGAGAGGTTAAGGTGACCAAGAACTCACCTGCCCTTTTCCAGCACTGATGTCTCATTATTTGCTGTCTTTCTTGCTCTTTTCTCTGTACTCATGTTTCCTCATGTGGTTGATTTTGTTTTGTTTTTAAGGAAAAATCCTTGGCTTGGAAAACAAGGGCAAGAACACAAGTCTCTGCCTATCACAGCACTTTTTTCCTTTCCCCATAAAAAACAGCTAATGCCTTCCTTAATTCTATCTAAAAGACTGTCTGGAGGGGTCATCTTGTGCCACTGAAGCTGTTGCTAAAGAAAAGAGGGAGTGAGAGAAGTTGTAAAATGAAAGCTTTACATAATTTAAAACACTGCAAAGACTTTTAGCTGAGATTGCTTCCTTTTTTTCATACTTAATAAAATAATTAAATTATTTTTATTGCACTTGCTTCCCACTGTAGCTTGTAATTGTTTACTAAAATCTTTGTAACAAAACATAAAAACAAAAACCTCTAAACTTCATTTAAGAAGGCTTAGTGCTTTGTTTGATTCAGGCGTGATATTGTATTTGATCCTTTGTGCCCATTTTTCCCAACAAAATTAGCATAAAAATTTCTTATGAATAAAATAAAATAATAGTTGCCCCGTTCTAGTATTTTTGCCACTGTAGAGGTGAAATACAGAGCTGTACTTTTATCTTTGGGGGGGAGGGGGGGGGGAGGTTGTAGTGCAAATAGAAAATTAAGTTTTTGTCTCATGACCTAAATCTTTCAAAAATATTTCTGTCCCACATTTTTGGAGGAAAAATCATGTCTCAATATGTTGGAGGTTTTTTGAGCCAAAATCTCAAGGAAATCTTTTGTTTAGGTACTTTGAAAATTTTGTTTAAATAATCAAAGATATCTTTTTTTGTCCACCTTTATTAAGTCACTGGCTAATCAAGGAAAATCAGGGCTTTCCATCAAAAAAAATGAAACTTGTGCAAAAGATCTTCCAAAATCTTTTGAACCAAGAAATTCATCAAAAAGAATCATTTTCATAAGATTTCTTTTTCTTAGACACCTCATTTTTTAAAAAGGGAAGATAGCAAATGTTATTTTAAAAAGTTATTTACCAGATCTAGAGCTAACTGATGAGCATACAGAAACTGGGAAGAAGGATGGAGCTTTCAGTCTGCTGCCTTCTACAAGAGACTAATTTAAAAATAAAAAATAGAAAGAGATGCAAAGATAGGCCTGATACCTGACCTAAATTCTTTGCCTGGCAGGAAGATAAACCAGGAAGCTTAATCGGTCTTTTCCATTTTGACTGCGTTTTGTAGCACTCCCTTTGAATTGACAGGTTGTGGCAGGTGTTTTGTACTCATCTGGGGTGAGAAGTTGCAAGAATTTAATACACCATATGACTACAGCCCGCAGCGCTCAGAGGTGTACCTTCGCTATGGCAACTGAAGTAGCAAATTTGCAATGAAGCATGTTGTGCCAGTTGTGTGATACCGATGCTACATTCGTGTATCACGGCAACTTGCCAAGTGTGGCGAGGGATGCCCGATGTGTGCTGGGAGGCAGGATGGACATCTACCTGCAGAAACCAGAGCTCCTCAGTCTGGCTTAGGAGCCTTATCTGGCTGAGGAGCTGAGGAAGTGTCCTGCTTTTAGCTCTTGAGCAGCTCCTGGATGTATAATTCTGCTCTTAAGAAGCTCGGGTACCTTCTCCAATTTCAGAGAGGAGCCTGGGGGCCACCCGCTGATGTTCATGTGCCTGCTGTGCACATGCATGACTTGTTTTACTTGCATGGGGCAAATGGCTGCAAAATCCAATACACTGGGCAGAGTGTGCACGAGCAGTGACCCCTTTCGACATCTGTGCAGTGAGCCCAAATTCTTTACATTTGCACTCCAGAGTTTCCTAGCAGAGGTTGGTCCCTGCTGTAGCAAGCTTCAGCAGCACGTAGCAGACTTTCAATCTCAGACTCTCAGAAACAGACCCATCTTCAAAATCTATAATGCAATTCACAGAGTCAATTTTTCATCTAGTGTTCTGTGTCTGGGGTGAGCCAAGTTTTTAAGAGTTGTAGTCTGCTTTTTCTTTTTCTTTCTTTTTTTTTTTTTTTTTTTTTTTTTTTGGCCTTTCTGTTTTGTTTGGTTTTGTGTCTTTTTTTTTTTTTTTTTTTCCTTTGCTCTCTCAGACGATTAACGGGAGTCATTGACCGGCTTTGTTGCTTCTCTGCTGATTTGATTGGCTTTGTAAGGCCAAAATGAAGCCAGTCCCTTGTCGAAGCATTTGAAGGCCTTTACTAATTCAATTAACTTTAAACTAAATTCTTTGTGGGAGGAAGTTACTGAAAATTGGCTTGCGGGGAAGGAATTTCGCTAGCTTAAGCTTTGTTTTGCAGTGCCACTGCACTGACCCATTTCACACACTTCCCTGAGAGTCTGAGAAGGGCGATTTGTGCATGAGACTGGTAAAGGGCTACTCAGCTGTTTGAGATACAGGACTAGAAGGGACCCATTCTGAGTAATTGAGTCTGAGAAATTTTTTCAGAACTGCTACTCTATGTACCATCAGAGAGCATGTCCTACTGCCCTCCATCCCAAATCAGTTGACCTGGAGAAAAGTTCAAAAACTACAAATGATCTTCCTAAAGGAAGACATTAGGATAGGCTGAGGATGTCTCCCATGTCCTAATTTTCCAGTAGTACCAATGGTTGGGTATGTTATTCAATTCAGCAGTGGATGAAGTACCTGAATAGAAAAATCTGAGTGTCACCGCTTGATTTCCAGATTGAAAACCTTCAGTTGGTTGGGCTAGATGATCTTAGAGGTCCTTCCCAACATGAATAATTCTATGATTTCAAACTTTCACTCTTTCTCTGGATGAGGGGGGATGAGGGTCTCTGCAGCAGCCCCGGCCCAGGTCTGGGACACAGCCTGTCATTTTCATGCTGTTTGCTGAGCCAAGAAAATGGGCAGAACAGGGAAATGTGCCCAGATCAGATGACCTATTTTGCTTGTGTTGAATTGAATCGAAGCAATTTGCATTTCATTTTTAACTTTGGTTTAACCTTTAAAAGAAAAATCTGTCAGCTTCCAAAATAGGACCTCGAAAGGTTTTGTTTAAAAGGAAAGCAGAAATGGAGCATTGAGAATCTCCCAGATTTCTTCATCCCACCTCTCCAAAAAAAGCTGTTTGCCCATTCCCCGTGGATTCACAAAGAGTACAGGTGATGACACACAGCTCACAGAATCCTTTCTTGCCCACACTTGAGCAATATTGTGACGAGCTGACGAATCACTGCCTGGCAATGCAGTGTACTCTTGTCCCTCCTCTCCAGCTGAACCTGTCACATCTACCAATGCAGAGAATTCAAAGAAATGTCTCTTTGGCTTAAATCACTCCCTTCAAACTGATGTATCCTCTCCTGATCACTGGGAAGCTTTTGATACTGAAGTTCATTGTCTGTTTACTTCCCACGTGGTTCTGCCATCGGTCATCCCAGAGTTTCAACCTAAATCATTCATGATGGGACAGTAAAAGTGCTAGTAGATTAAAGGATGCTGCCCTGTTGTTAGTTTAAATCTGATTTAAGGAAAAATGTTTCCAGGGATGGGTTTGTAGCATTAATGATGATCTGATACAAGGGAACAGAAGAAGGAAGGTGGGAGGAAGGTTTTGAAAATATCTGGGGGGCTGACAGAGAACCCAGCACCAAATGAAAGTTAAAATGAGAGCACAGTGATTTGAGAAAAGACGCTCAGCTGCTTTCCTCTCCCCTTGCTCTGCCTTTCTTCTCTGATAAACATGCGGATGGTAGAGTTGAAACAGATTTAGAGTAGAAATGCAAATGAGGTTTACATGAGGCAGCATCTTGTCCGTTGTTGCTGGAGGAACCTGGATCTCTCCCAAGTTCCCAGGCAGCGGTTTGCTAAGGTACAAGAGGAGCGGCAGGTGCCTCCAGGCTCCGCACGTATGGACCATCCGCTCACGCAGCGAGGGTTTTGCAGTGCCAGGTGGAGCAGATTAGGAAGTGGAAAAATGGGCCTGATCCAAACCTGTGCTCGATGTGCTTTCAGTTTTGAATGATTTAGTGGCCCCGGAGGGTATCTGGCTGCCCACACGTTGTGCTCAGCATCTCATAGAAAAAGGCTAAGGTTGGCTAAAGCTTTGACATTGCTCTATTAGCCTGCACCTTGCTTTTAGTTGGGCAGACTGCAACACAAGCCAGACATTCAAGAAATTTGTCAGAGAGACTTCTTGCTGCTGTGGTACTCCACACCTAAGGACTTCTGTATAAATTTCAACAGAAAAATTGTAGTGTTTGAGGATTTTTAATGCACCTTCCTCGAATCTGTGTGCAAGCTCAGATTGCCCTCACCTGATGTTAAATGTCTAACTGGGGCAGACAGTCCCAGACACACGAAAGAGGGCAGCAGACACTGTCCTGGTTACTCTGTACTGTGGGATATGGGAGCAGGAACTGTACTGATGCGCAGCAATAGGTGACCAAATATTCCCCATCCCCAGCTCTTGTAAGTCATTCCAGTGTCCTTCAAAATATCCAATTGAGGAGCCTAAACCCTGGACTAAGTTACTGGGAGAAACCAGCACCTCCAGAAGGTAGCAAAATAAATTGCTCCATGGAGGTCTTTGCTTGTGTAGGAGGTTATCGTTTTAGGCTAGATTGACTTGGATAAAGGTGGGCTCATGTTCACTCACAACATGCTCCTGGTAACATTTCTTCCCTCCCAAGATGCCACATATCCCTCTCAATGGTCCCACATCTATGTTCTCTAATGAAGGAGAGACAAAAAGTGGCTAGGGAAGAAAAGAGACTGGACGATTACAAGGTTTTATTTTAAGGGCTTGAAAGTGGTCATATAAGCCAGGCTTCGTTCCTCCAGGTTGGAAATATTGTGAGCTGGCGTTAGGCACAGTGCTCTCTTTTCAGTGACTAACTATCTCATTAGTTTGGGATGTGGGATGTGAGGGGGATGGCTGTTGTCAAAATGAAACATTATGAAGCAGGTAGATCTCAGGATGAGCGCTTAAAACTTGTAACTTGTAACTTCTTGGCATTTCTGTTTAATTCTCAGAAGGACTAGATTTAATGATACACTTATCCACTGTGTGCTTGACCTCATGTCTGGTCTCTCCAGGATGGCCCAAAAAATCAATGGCAAGGTTTTAATCAGCTCTAATAAGTTCATGGAAGAGAATCATTTACTGAGGCCCCCTCTGCTGTATACATTTGCACCGTGGTTCCAATTGATTATTTGTGCCAATTATAAACTAAGGATCAGGATTGGAGGGAAAATAATCTGTGTTTGGTCAACGCCGTTTTTTCTGAGATTTTCCAATGATAACATCGTCAGCTCCCTCTGCCCCTTATCCTTCCATTGCACCACATAATTGCAATGTTTCCCTCCTAAATTATCTGTGGTTATTTTTTCCCCCTTTTCCTAAAGTAAAACAAAAACATACAGTGGCTGGAGGAAACAGAAAGCCCCTTATTAATTGTGACTCCAAGCAGCTTTAACACAGATTGGGGGCTTGAAAGCACCTAGGATGATTTGTGCATAGATTACAAGCAGCTTTCATACACAACCATGCACTTCTGAAGTAGACAATTTAAAAACAAAACCTTAAAAAAAAAAAAAAAAAAAAAAAAAAAAAAAAAAAACAGTGTTATACAACTCTGGGAATTATTATTTTTAAGTAAAAAAAAGCCCATCTGGGCTCTGCTGAAAGCTAGCAATTAACTTGCACTGCAAGAAGAAGAAGGCAGACAACTAGTACCACCTCGGTGGTCGTCTTTGCTGTTTCCCTGCTACTGGGTCCATCAGAAAGATGTCATCTTCATGACAGTTACAAAAAAAAAAAAAAAATTTAAAAAAAAAAATCAAACCCTTTCTGAGAAATACTGTGCTTAGCTCTTCAGCTGTGTGCTTAGCAAAGAGCAAGCTTGGTAGAAGTGCCTGGTTAATTACATCTTACTTTCTCCCTTTTATACGGTAATTACACCAATTATAAGTCAGATCCTAATGTTTTTCAAGGGGGTGTTTCTTAGAGCTCAACTCCTTGAGAGTGACTTTATGAGAAAGAGGAATGAGGTGGAAGTGTTGCAAAGAAACCTTGTCTAGTGGGTTTCCAGCATACAGTGGATGCACATCAAAGCAGGATGGGAAATCACAGACCATGTCTGTTAACGGCCTTGCATCTCCAAGGTGTGGAAAACAAACCTAGAATTGGCTCCTGCAAATCTTTTGCATATAAGAACATCTGGGACCTCATGGCAGATTCTCTCCTAAAAAGCCATAGCTTTTTATTATCTCCTCCATAAGGAGAAGATAACAAATGATGCTAATCATAACCCTTAGCTCTGCTGCTCCTGGGTGTGTCTGGGAGGAAGCAAAGCATGTCCAGCCCATGGAAGAATTACTGAGACTATGTTAGATAAAAGTCATAGAGAAATCTCAAAAAGGGGCTTGTGTATGTTCTGACCCTACACAAGGAACTCCATCTTTTGCTGAAAAAAAAAAAAAAAAAAAAAAAGTAATGCTCAAGCAAGGGGTTAACCCACTTCCCATTTTCCTAAGCAGACAGCACTGCTGAAACAGAGAGAAAAAAAATAAAAAGTTTCTCTAGCAGTCCCACCACAGGCAAGGTTTCTCCTTCCCCAGCACTGCACTGGTCACTTAGCTAAGCACACTTCACCAAACGATGGGCACATTGTGAGCAAAGCAGAGGGGATGTTGCGTTTTTTCAGTAAGCTGAGTGTTTCCAGCTAGCTCGAAAATAGGAGATACCATGCCAGACTCCAGACCCTGATGATGCCTAGAAACACAGGTTGTAATTCTGAGAGCTTCCAGGTACCAGCGGTGTCGTGACCGCCTGGAGCCATGAGGGATGGTTATTCCAGACCAGCAGAGAGAGCTCTTGGTATGCACTCAGGGCTGAGGACACCGTGAAAGCACATTACAACCATTTCCATGGCAACTGGCTTTGATGGACTTCAGGGCAGTAGGAAACCAAAGGATAAGTTGACTTAGGGCAGGGGAAGAAAAACTGTGGTTATAAATATTGTGTAAGTGCACGTGGACCGTTTATCTGTGGTGGGTGCGTGTGGGGAGGTATTCACACATGTGAGGGCAATAAGGTGGAACCTGACCTAAGCTGCTGCCTGGGATATTTGTCTCAGAACCCAGCCTTCACCTGCTGCCAAACCTGTGAGGTTTTATTTTCATTGCTGGCCGCTGCTTCACCGCTTCGATCACTTTAGGGAAATAAACAACCGAGCCCCACAAAAATGACTGTGTGCCAGGGGTTTCCCACCTTTTCACAGCTTTTCTGTGAGTGTTTGCCCTTGGGAGATCAACAGGATGATGCTGCATGGTGATGAGCTTTGGAGGGTCTAGATCAGGGAAGCACCATCAATGGGCGTACATAAAAAAACAAAAAGCCCCAAATATAAAGCTTTTGTGAATGCGCAGCACATCATGTGTAGCAGCAGTGCTTGTCTATGCAAAGGGAGTGGGTGAGGTGCGGGGCGAGGATTGTATTAATTTATTTTCCTATGAACATCACATTCAAGAGGGAGAAGCAGTGCCACATGGCAAACAAGCATGGATTAAGCACAGCCCTCAGAAAAGCTTCTATCCGGTTCCTGAAAACAGCTCTGGGTGCGTTGGTGGCTTAACACTAATTGGAGAGGGCTTGCGGTGGTCCCACCAGAGGCAGAGGGATGATTCAGTGAGTCCTGCTGACTGGAGCTGAATGCTCCAGGCTTTTGTATTGTGCTCCAAGAGGCAGGATGCTCGGCCAGGATTAGCAGAGCAAAGACAAACACAGAACCTCGTTCGTCAAAGAAAATGAGTTCCTCACACGCAGCTTTTGAAACAACAGCTGTGCAGGACAGAGCAGAGTCTAGAAGAGCTTTGTTCTCACCTTGTATCCTCTGCTGAGATTAGCCTAAATCCCAAAGCCTCATCATGAGCACGCTGAGCCCTGCACCACAGTGAGCTGGGTCTGGATGGGCATGCTGGCTTGGAGCTATCCTCCAGTGCAAAAGAAGAGATGTTTTTCTAACTAATCATCCAAAAATGAAAAAGTGGGCCATAGACATGGAGTCTGTGAACCCTCACATCCCCTTGAACACCTGTTTCTCATCAGACAGGACCCACTCTACCGACACGGGCTTCTTGGAGGTTCTTTCTGCCGGGGCTCGTTAGCACCACTAAATCACAGCCACAGCCCTGCCGCTCTCAAGCGGTCGTCTCTGACTCAGGATTTATCATTCCCATCCCCACCCCTTTCTGTTTGGCATTCTGGAGTTATTTATTTATATCAGGAGAGACAATTGCAGTGTTTCATGGGTGGGCGCAGCAGAATGCTAAGCAGGCAGGAGCGGGTCCCGCAGGTACCGCAGGATGAGGAGTTGATTTGGCCGCTTCTACGTGACTGATATTAAATATCACCATATGGAACTGAAGTCTTCCCCAGGAGTTTATCACTAATTCATCTAAGGGTGACTTTTGTTGTCAGTGTTAAAGTAACACTGGACTTTTCTTCCACTTTTCTTTCTTTTTTTTTTTTTTTTGTCTGTGTTGCTACACTGTCTTCTATATCTTTTCTTTTCTTTTTGAAATGTCTATGAACTACTCAAGGCAAACAGAAATATTAATTAACCTGTTTAAAAATAACGTCTGCAGAAAGGATGCTCTTGCACCTGGATGTGTGAATGGAAAAAGTGTAATTTGGTCACAGGGGGAAAAATAGCGCTTCCTACCCTTCTCCTGTGAAATCGGTTGCTTAGCTATGAACCCTTATTCTTAGCAGAGATGGAGAATTTATTCCATGTAAACAGAATCATCTATCAACTGTTTTTTTTTTTTCCCTGTTTGTAAAAGTATTTCTTCATTTCATATCTGCCAGCTGGACTATTTAACTGGCAGCTTTATAGGAATCAATTCAAGCCTTTAACACATAGTGAAAGTTCTTCACCTTGACCCTTCACTTCTTACAGCAATTACTGGATTCCCAGACTGGTGTACACATGCTTATGATCCTGATGGAATGATGAGCATGCCTGACCAGGTATAATTAGCCAAACCTCCTGCTCAGGTCAGGATCCCATGGCATACATGGAAATGAAGGCTATTCCCTGTCACTCATGGCAATGACAGTCTCTCCCAATGTGGTCCCTCTCTTGCTCCCTCCCCAAACCCACCACCTTCAGAGTTATTTATTTCCAGAATCCCATTGTGCTGGGTACTGAGAAAACACAGAAGCAGAACTGATCTCTGAATGCTCACAGCCTAAATGTGTCCGTGATGCATCTGATTAGCCTTTAAAATCAAGAGCTGCCTCCTGCTTCAAAACTTGTAGATCTACCTCCTTCCTCTCTTGCCCTCCCAGCAATATTTTTATTTCTGATGCCCAACCCAGCACATCTTCTTCTCTCTGTCACAGGTTTTTCTCTTCTGTGGGAGATACTCTTGCCACTGCTCCCTCCCTTTCTGAGGAAATCTCCCCAGGCATTGGAGCAGCAGCCTAGGGTTGGGAACTACAGCCAGGGTGAGCAGCTCCACTTGATGCTCATTCCTCTCGATTGCTGCGTGGCGTGAGAGTGATGAGGGAAAGATTGATGTAGTGGCGAGCACAGTTCAGGTTGCATGCCGCTTGCTCCCTGAGAGCCCATTAAAGGGAAGATTTAGATGCAGCGGTGGTTGTTGGGATGACTGGAGAGTTAATTCCACGTGGAGGACAATTAACAGCTCCCAGTGAAGCAGAACTGGCTGTGCAGTGAACGCTGTCATGCACAGGTTTTCTTTCCCTGCCCTTCGCAGCCTTTTACTTCACCCGAGCCACCTTGTCTCTCGCTGCCTTCTGCAAAACAAGGAGGTAGATGTCAGGCAGGAAAAATGCCTGATGCTGTGCAGCACATCAGAGCCGAGCATCTGCTCCAGTTCTCTTTGCAAGACTGCTGATGCCTTGCCCCAAATACAGGCACGTTGGTTTAGGTGGGCTCCACTTGTCCACCATCTAACTGTGTGCAGAGAAGCAAGTCAAAAAATATAATAATAATAAAAAAAAAAAATGAAAATGGGAAATACAGCAGCCTGACCCACAACTTCCTTTAGCTATGTTCTTCCTCACCATCATGGACAAAGCTCTTTTGCTCCAGTGCTCAGATGGCACATAAAGAAATGTTGAGCCACCCAAGCCTGGCCATTGGCATGCCATGAAATAAGAAGATGGTTACACTTAGGGGTATTCAGTATCATCAGCTTCTAAGTGACAGTCTTGAAAGACTCATTCAGTTATGTTTCACACATTTGCACCATAGTATCAGCAATGCAGGCAGAGCTGAGATCACTTATATCACATTTACTTTTCCTACCTGAATGTAAAATGACTTTTTTTTTAACCCCCAGTAGAATAACTGAACCACCAGGGTTTGCAAGATTTGCTTTGGGGGTTCATTGCAGTCTCTTTCAAAAAGTTTTTGCCTTTATGTTACACATTCATGATGTAATTTAAGCTCCACTTCAACTTAGTTTTTGTCTAGGAACGTTTTTCAATTTCATTTCTGTTTTTCCTTAACTGTCAGAAATTTGATACGAGACTGATAAAAACACCCAATGAGACTGTTATTAGAGAATTTTGCTACAGATTAGCAGTCATATGGAATCTGCTTTAAATTGTATTTTTTAATTAAATTTAAAGGGCAGATTTTTATATTGAATTTCAGTCACTGTAAGTCTACAAATTTACAACTAAAATTAAGGACATCTTTTTACACATTTTATTGTAAGAACTTGCATTATTTGGTCATCTTTCATGGTCATAGCTAATCCAAAGAGTTTGCAGGTTGTGAACCACTGCTCTAAAATACCAGCTGGAAAACACCAAAAACTGGGACTTTCTACCTGATTTGCCTTGGCTGAGCTGCTGAAGCATACTAGTCTGCCTGTCCCAGCACTCACAGTATCTCTGTTTTCTTGACACTGTATTTTCCCTCAATGGTGTACTAGAGGAAAGTTGGTAACCCCAGGACAATTACACAGACTTGGATACAACCATCAGCCTAATTTATTTAAATATAACCACACTGCAAGTTCTCAATTTACATGAATGCATATTTGCAGTCCTTTCAAACCATTTGGGACAAAGAATAATTTGCCTCAGATGCTACTTTTCTTTGAAGGGACTGAGTTGGTGATTAAGTTTTCTTCATAAACAAAGTAATTGATTTACTCGTACATCTTCAAAAACTTCATTACATACTCAAAGAGTAAGAGTAATAGTTTTAGGGATGAAAAGCTGTGTCCTTCGTATGCCTTTAACAGACTAAACCCTGATTAGGCACAGAAGAGAAGAGGTGGACTTGTGATTTTTTTGTCTAAGAATGTGGTAATATAATTGAAAATGAAATTTCCATGGTTTAATGAATTTCTTCCTCTCGGTCAGTTTCTCGATTACTCAGTTGTCAGTTATGATAACCCATTTTCAGTTATGTGATCTCACTTTTTGTATTGAGCAATATTTTGGACCCGTCAAACTACCACTAGCTAGCCAAGTAGCTACGTAATCCTTATCTATTTACTCTAATCTCTTAAAATCTCCAACTCTTCAACATTCATCTTTCCTACCTGAAGACACACTGTGGCTAATCTATACTCAGAGATGGAAATACCTGAGAGTATATTTTTATAAAATTTAATGTTACGGGATTTATGTCTTTCTATGACAATTTACCTCATTTATAAGATGCTGTGTTACAAACAAACATGATTAATACTAAACCAGATAGTTAGTTCAAAAAAAGCCTGGAAATTAAGCTGTCAGCCACCAGTTTGTTCAACCATTACCCAAACCATGCTTGCCTTAACATGTCCAATAGCAATTTACACAGAACAGACACTGTCTTAATTCACTGACATTTAGGTTATTCTTGAGACCATTTTTTCTCTCCTTGTGACTAGGGTTAATATTCAGCTGAAATGTTCTGTTGCTTAGAAACCATCTTGTAATGCTGAATTCGTTAATGCTTTTTCCAGTTTGCTCCCAGGAACCTTGTTAGATAGTGTTTCCCACTTTTATCCTAATTAACAGGTACCAAGTGAAAAAAAAAAAAAAAAAAAAAAAGGAAAGAAAAAAAAAAATAAAAGAAAATGTATTTGAGTAGAGACCATTTCTGCTTATCCTTTGCCAGTCTCTTTCCCTCAGTCTCTGAGGAAACTACGGGATCTCTGACCTCAAGCTCCTAATTCTTTTTCAATAAATTACAATATCCTTTGAGCAAAGCAAATGTAATTCTCAGAGTGGTCCTGACACTGCTGACAGTCAAGACAACTCTTTCCATGTACTGGGTGACTGGATTGTAAAGCGAACGGGTCTGCTCTTTCCCCAGAAGCAGGCTGAGTTCAGCAGATGATTTCAACCCCAGCTAGCTCTTCACCACATCTTGACGTTGTTTTTTGTTTTTGTTTTTGTTTTTTCTTTGCCAGTACTTCACAAGGTAAAGGTGATGGTGATGTGATGTGCTGGAAAGGCAGGGCAACATGCACAGGGCTAGCAGGCTGTAGAAGCCCAGCAGCTCTCAAATGGAGCCCCAGGGCAGAAGGGGCTTGCCTGAAAGGTGGGCAAATGGTGCTGTCCTCTTCTCTGCTTGGCAGAGCTCCTCCTGATCAGCTCTGAAATTATCCATAAGCATCTCATCTCCTGCCGTATAGACATGCTTTACGTGCCTCATGCTGCAGGGTGCTTGTTCCAGTTTTCTTCTGCTGATGGGTGCCCTGGAAGCTAAAGGAGAGCACGACCAAGTGTATGTGCTGAGATTTGGGGTATTTTTGGACCAAGCTGCAATCTCGGTTGCATCAATAGGCAAGGCATTGATGTCATTAAACTGGCAGTGTCCTTAAACTACCTGCGTATTGTGATCGAAGACTGAGAACACTGAGGTTTTTGTAATGTTGACAAGTTTCTGCTTTCAGTTGGGCTTATTTCTTTAAGTTTTGCTGATCAAGAGTTTGTTGTTGTTACTGTTATTGTTTTCCCTTTTTTCTGTCCTTTCTCCTTTTTAATTTTTTAATTAATTTATTTATTTATTGCCTGTGCTGATCCTACAGCAGTATTTGCCCCAGATGTATTCCAAAATGCACTGGCTAGAAAAGGTTATGATATCCTCCCTGATTTTTTTTTTCTTTGACCCCTACAATTTAACAGAATTTCAGAAGCAAGATTATTTTCCGATTGAAAAACAGGGGATAGAGGGGGGTTTGGTTAATCTAAAATACAAGTGTTGATTACTGCTGCTCCTCCCATACCCCTTCTGCATGCAGAGTGCAGAAATGCCAAGGCAAAGGTGTTTCCATGGTGTTTTCCGCTTAGACCTATACAGTCGATATCCTGCCCTGATAATAGCACAGAGCATGTCAGCGTGTGATTTTCAATGCAGATCTGCAAACTCAAAAGTGTTGAGAATATTAGCCACAGACCTGAATAAAGCACTTACCTTATGGAGGCTTGTGCAAGCTTCTCATGCCCCCAAGATACCAATGACTCCACGCTGATGATAAAGAGCCTTGCTTTTTCCATGTTGAGTGTTCAGGCAGAACTGTTGATGTCACAGACATTTTATTTACTGCCAGCCCTGATTAGATCTACCAATACAATATTTAGCAGGCAGACACAGTATTAAGAGATCTTAAGTGGTCAGGTCCTATTAACAATTTGTCTTTGAAGTCGCCCTGTTAATTGCTTTGTTCTGCTTTAAGGGGCTGTTTCAAATTCTTTTAAAATTCTTTTAAATAGGAAAGACAATATGCTCTCCACTTTGTAAAAGCTAACAGCAGCATTCAGGTGAAATAAAGACAAATTCAAGGAAGTTATTTATGTGCCAAACTAAACTAGAGCCAGTTTTGGCAAATCATTCAACTTAGTTATTTTAATGGCAATCCGACTAAAATGGTAAAGCTGAAAAGGCATCGAACTTTTTTTATTCTTTTCTGATTGGGTTGAATTTCTTGTAGGAAAGTGGTTTTGGTTTGTTTCTTGAATAGTAAATACAGTTTGGTCAATTTAGTTCAGATGTTTCATGAATGTAGGTCAATTCATTCCATTATTTTAGCTTAAGAAAATGAAAATTTTGAGATAAAAGTAAGTATTTGGGGATATATACAGTTATACTGAAAAAAAAAAAAAAAAAAAAAAAAAAAGTTGAAAGAAACTTCCTTTTTAGTTCACTGAAAATCCTTCATTTGAAGCATGGCAATTTACAAGTTTACCTTTTGTTTATTGAAAATGTTTTTAAAATATATACTTTGGATTAGCCTGTTCTAAATCTCTTTTCCGATCTTGCAGAACTGCAAGCAAAGCAAAAAATCACTTATTCATGCATCTCTTCTCATGAGGGAGTCTATCTCTGAAAGCTTTCCAGCATATTTTCATAGGTGCTAGAACTTCAGATTCAGATAGGATTCGGAGTGATGTCCAGCCAGCTAGATCTTTATCCGTACTTTCTCAGGTTCACTATCAGTGACATTTCTCACTTTCTTTCCTGTGCACTGCATTAGCATGCTCAAAGTGATCAGCAATCACAAGAAAAAGTGTACAGATGACAGATGTCTAATATATTGCTTCACGCCTCTTTCCACAGCCTCAAAACACGGTTTGCAAATGAGAGAGACAGGAAAAACAGAAGCCAGTAGCAGCTGTACGAATTTGAATCCGCCCCAAAGACCACTTAGATCTCCGGTTTCAGAGAATGGTGAGCAGGTAAGATGATGGGTGACCCTGTTCTAAATTCACTTGGGCCATGGGAAAGAGCTCAGATTTAAGACAACCGCTGTCTCACTTGAACTAGAAGGTAAAGCATGCCCTGTCCCTGCACTGCTTTTCTCATCTAAGGGAAATGCAAAGGTGGAAAAGTGTGGCAGGAGAGATGGGCAGAACGGATGAGAACAAATCTGCTCCTTGGCATGGAGGGAGGAGATATGAGCCATCTGACTAAGCTGCTGGATGGAGGCTAGGAAACACTGGCATGGAGGTGCTGCCCTGTGTGACTGATATTAGAAGTCATGGTTAAATGAAGTGTGGCTGACTTGTGCGGTTTATGTGGAAAGTTTCTGCTTAGGTGAAACAGAAGATGAAACATGAGTGATTAAATGCCAGGTTTTTTCAAGAGCTCCCCCTGACTTTCCAGCCTGGTGAGGACATTTCCAAGTGAGCAGCACTGAGAGTCTCATGAGAAAAGCTGGTCCTGTGAGGTGGCTGGGTCCCTTTTGCAGAACAACTAAGCACTGGTTGAGCATTTATAAAGGGAAAAAAAAAAAAAAAAAAAAAAGCCAGTCCATAGGGAAAGAAGCTGATTTTGCGGCCTAAATGTTGCACTAGTCCCCAGGAGATGCAGATTTAAGGCCAATTTCTATTGCAGGCTCTCTGAAGAGGTATGAGCTAGTTGTTTGCCTAAGCTGCCTGTGTGTAACACTGGAAGAATAATACTTCCTATTACTCCTTTCCTGTCTTACTGAGATCATATTCCCTTCTGAGAAGGAAACATATATCAGTTGGTAGTGACATAAAGCTGAAACCAAGGAGCCTCAGTTGCAATCGATGCCTCTACGCATTCATGTTATTGCATTCCTCTATGTCATTCTTTATTTCTTTTACATCACCCTTGCCACCATGGGGGGCCATAGTTCTTGGGATTGAGCTAGCAAGGTCAGGAAAAAAACAGTCTGGATCCCATCTCTCCTTTGTCCTTCTAAGTTTGCCATGTGATTTTCAAAGTTTCTGCTTACCTCTGAATCCTGATGGCAGCCTGTCCCTGGGACATTCTGCCTTCCCGATGAAGGATGTGAAAAACAGTTGTTATCATGTGTCTACCTCTGACATTCTGTTCCTTTTCCTGAGGTTGTAATAAACAAGTCTGAATTATTTGCCATACATTAAGCTTTTTTTTTTTCTGCCTTTTTTTTTTTTTTTTTTTTAAGAGAATATGCCAAAAGAAGGAAAGTGAGAGGTATCTTTTGTAGAACTTTGATAAGACCTGTGTGCCATGACTCAGGTGATTACCTAGGATCATTCATGATTATTCCTGGTACAAAACTTCATGCAGCCTTAATGATATGCCGAGACAATGAGCACAACCCTAAAAGGCCCCTTTCTCTGCCCAGACAACAAACAGGTTATTCCTGACACTTATTTCAGAAATAAAAACACAAGCCCATTTAAAGTCTCCTTGAAAAAGTGAGCAGTGCCTTGTTTGACATCGCCGGTGGGTATTTGGATTGCTGCGACAGCACTGCTCCAACAGAGACTATTGAGTGATTCGTGCCTGTCCCTCTGCTTTATGTCACGGGGAGATTCACTGACCCAACTGCCCATTGTGGGAAAGAGCAAAAGGACAGTGCAGGAGATAGGAGGAACCCCAGAAGATGCGTTGTATTTGGGTGGACACCTCTTCATCATTCAGCTTTCCCCCTGTACAATCCTCGAGCATTCACTGTGCTTAAAAACTGCACATAGGAGAAAGAAGCAGGTTTTACGTGGCTACTGAGCCAGAATTGCATTCAAGGGGTGGAAGAAAGCCACCTTCCTGCAGTGCAAATGCTTGGTTCTTGATGACATTGCACAGGGCACAGAGTTTATGGCCTCCCTAATCCAAGTCCTTCTGTGAATTCCCCATCCCAGGCTCCTTCCCAATCCTGCTGCTCGCTCACCCTCTCCCTCCCCAGCCTAGGCTGGCCAGAGGGATGGTTCCTCCAAAGGCACAGATATAGCCAAGCAGATGCGTAGCCGATCACAGACAAATAAAAGGTGACTGGCAGCCTACTCCCTGCACAACAAATTAGAGGAACACAATCAGCGAGGGTTTGCTGGAACTGCTATGTAATGAAGAGACTGAATGCATGCAGCATGAGCAATACTTGTCAGCAAGCTGCTGCACAAACCTAGCCAGCCATCTGCAGATGTGATAACCACCAGATGAAAAGCAAAGTAGCTTGCAGTGGTTTCAGTACCCAGATACTTGAGCCCTGTGCTAAACCCAGCACTTGTTGCATTTTACGTATTTTGAAGGCTAGCAGCAGAATTGGCCAGAAACCTGGTTTTCCCATTTAAAGCAGGCACAGTTCACTACTGTGACAGAAGAGAGATGTGTATTTTCTGTTCCTGGTGTATCCTCTTACTCTGCCATCGACTCTGTTTGTTACCAGTACAATTAAGCGAGGTGTTGTGGCTGTGCTGCTCAGGGTTGGGGAGCTAAGCAGAATGACCTCAGGGAAATGGCTCTTTTTCTTTTAAGTCCTGACTGTGGGTTTTGGAGCTGTTTGCACGTGAGCTGTGGCACAGTGTTTGCTGAGCCAGGCCATGTGAATTGTCCCATGTGGAGCTCCACCTCCGAATGCTCTTGTTCTGGTTCGTTTCTAATGATAATTGCTGTTGTATGTCTCGTGTTTGTGTCCCCGCAGAGACAGGTGAAATAAGACCAAGACTTAGTATGCACACCGTGCCTTACGTACGCGAGTGATTAATTTGGCCATCCACAACAGAGAACAATAATCCTGTCCCAAACAAAGCAATCAAAAATTGGTTTAGGCTACAGAAATTGCACTGTGGTAGCAAATCCATCAATAAAGGCAGCATTTGGACTTGGGGCTTTAACTGGCCCGGTGCCATCACATGAACAGCCATGGAAAGAACCCTGTGTATAAATTGGGTGAGGAATTTTTAATTACTGGAAGCTTCATTTTTGTTCTTCCATCAGAGGGAACTGAAAAGCCCATCCAGGCATGTACATGCAGATCCCCACATGGGGTCAGGCACACGCACTGCCTGCATTTCCCCTAGCATTTTCCAGCCAGTCCTCTTCTCAGCATTGCCACTTGCACAGCACATCGCCTCCCCCAGACATACACGATAAGTCCTTGTGATTAAATATTCCCCAGGCTTTCCATTTATACCTCGTGCTATAGATCTGCTGGACATTAGTGTGTGTATACATAGACATATATATTCGATTTATGGAAACTATAATAACCTTCAACGAGATAATCTCACCTGTCCCCAGAGTGTTAATCTTCATTTCCCACAGCCACTTTCTCTTAAATCTAACTAAAGGCTATTGGGGCTGGCAGGAGAACAATAGTGGCCTTCTCCTGCTCGGAGATAACAAGAGTGGAGCCCAGAAAGCGAGAACGATGCCGCCAAGCCAAAGAATCCTGTATAAATTACACAGCCATCGTCAAGATTTCATGGAAGCTAATCCTATTTGTGTTTTGCTCTGTGTCTCTCGGTAGCCAGGCTCCTGCAGTAATTACACCTGGAACTTTTTCTTTCGTAAGCTGCTTTTTAAGAGTTCAGGGCCAAGGTCATGCTGCAGAGCTTCAGGTTAACCAAGCAGTGGCTTGAGATTCTGAGTGCAAAAGGTCTCATGTTTTGCTGTACACGAGTGCATTGGAATTATTATTTGAATGGATTTGCAAGCAGTACAATATCATGGCTGAGTGTTCTGATAAGACTGAAAAGACACACTCAGAATATTTCATTTTAGGAAACTAAAATTTGAATGTTTTAACTTGTTATCACGGTTCTTGTTTAAACCAGAGAAACTTGTCCAGCCCCACAAGATGGAAATTCCATTTCCTAATGAGCCCAGGGGATGATTTCCCTTCCCCAGGATTCTGGGTGGACAAGAGGAGCATTCTTAGAGCACAAGTCAGGGCACCCGCTCCCAGATGTGCTCGTGATATTAAATCCGCTCTGCACTGTCATGACACCAGACAGACAGAGCCTTAGTGAAGCTGGTCTTAGGGTAATAACTGTCTTGACATATTTATGGAGTAACGTATGAAACGTTTTTAATTCCTGGCTGGAAAGGTGCTATTTAAGCACTGTAATGTATGCTTGGTTTATATATGTTAAATAGGAGTCCAGTAAAAAGGAATCTCATTGATCCCACAAATAATTTATCATCAGGAATTAGAGAATCTGGGAGTTTCTCACTTCAGAACTGTTGATTATAAAATAAACAGCAATTTTTATTGAGTAGCCATGGCTGTTCCCCTGTGCCTGAAGATACATTACTGACTACTGACTCTGCTCCAATCTCACCGTGAAGCCAGTCAGTCAGCAGCATAAATCTTTCTTCTCCTCAGGTCACAGAACACTTCAGCTGCTTTTTTGTTTTGTTTTGTTTTGTTTTGTTCCTTTTTCTTTTGCATTGTTTATAAACCTGCCAACATCTGAAGAAGGGACTTGTGTTTGTCCCAGAGGTCACGTATTGTACAACTCATTTACTGGTTCGGTAACAGACACTACAAGCTGTCTCGCCTTCAGTTTGCACACTGGAACCACTTTCCTTTTGTAATTGAACCAGGCTCGTCCCCACGTGCATGGTGAGACTTGTTAGGCACTGTGTCTTTGTCTGATCATGCTCTGGCAGTGCTGAAACAAATCAAGATATCTGGAAAAGCGGTTTGGGTCATATGGAACTGAGCACATCCCAGGAGATCGTTTTGCTCTGGAATTTCCACACCCAGCAAGCATGCCAGAGGTGATATTCAGTAGGAAAAGAGAGAAGAAAAAAAAAAAAAAAAAAAGAGCTGTGCCACAATTTCTTTGTTTTTCAAAAAATTAGTATGGACAAAATGAGATAATGGGCCATACTGAGTTTCCTAAAGAGCTGATTTTACAAAATAAAATAAAGTAAGATAAAATTAAAAACAATAAACAAACAAACAAACAAAAACATAAACAACAAAAAAAATAAAACAAAATAAAATAAAACAAAATAAAATAAAAATATAAAAATTGCCCCGTAAATCACAGCAGGGCACACAGCAATTGAAGCATTTAGTCCTGGTTAGTCCCTTCAGCCCAGTGTAAAGCAATGCACATGGGGGTGGTTGTCATGAAACACCAGAATGACTTGCTGATGGATACAGGATGAAAGACCTGGAGTGGATAAGGAGCTTAACACAAGCCTGGGAAGGGTTTCTGGCCTTTATGCTACCTCAGGGAAAAGTACTAAACCTAAAGAGGACTGAGAAAAGAAGAGAGGAAGGAGGGAAGGTGTTGTACAATGGCTTCAAAGTGCAAGAAAAGATGAGACTGGCCCTTTCTCAAGAGCTTAGAAGCAAAATTGGCTTCCTGGAGAGAGAACATAAGAAATCTGGCAACCTAAATGTATTTAAAGGGCTTACAGCTCTCCAGGGAAAATTTTGAGGCTATTGAAGTGAAAAAAAAAAAATACAACATTTGCTAAGATTAAACAGGCTTTATTTATTTTATTTTTTTTCCGAAGGAAAAAAAAAATTGACAAAGCAGACAAATGTTTGGCAGGAGACCCAGAGAGGAAAAAAAAACCCTGGCAGTAACAACAACAACATGATGTGGGAAATCTGGGTAGGGGAGAGGTCCAGGCTGCTTCCCCTTTGTCTTCCACAAAGGCTGTGAGAGGAAAGAGATATTAGTCCATGAAGAGTTTCCTAAAGAGCCAATGCTGGAAAAAAAAAAAAAAAAAAAAAAAAAAAAAAGTTCTTGAAAAGCCAGAAGAGAGACTTTCAAAGTAAAAGATTGAGAATTTAAGGCCAATGAGAACCCCTGGAGATTTAATGTTGACCTGGTGCACGGCAGTGAATGACCACTGCTGCCTCACCTCAGGCTGGGGCTCGCTACTGGCAACAGGCATGGTCACCATGAGTGGCTCATGTGAGGAAATAGCAGGTGCTGAATGGTTTTGACTTCTTTGATCCCTCATTTTGAAGCAATAGGCCGTGGAAATATTAGGCTGTGAAATGGTTCCTGCACAGGGCCTCCATCCCTCTGTCCCTGCAGCAAGGCGCGTGCTGTTGAGATGAATCCATTTGTCTTGGTTCTCAGCATCTCCGCTCTTGCAGCCCACTGGCACAAGCTGGATGGCACAATTAGTGACATCCCAGCTGTTAATGTGGCAGCAGGTCGTTAGAACCAGGGCTTGGGCTTTGCCCCAGGGACAAGCAAAAGTAAGGAGGAAGCAAAGTTGGTATTGAAACTGTCTGTAAAGCCTGGTGATATTTGTGAAGCAAATGGCAGGTCGCAGAGAGCTTCTATGTACTTAGATTGAGGTAAAGGTGAAAACCCTCCGTTCGTGTCAGTGCAATTATACCACTGGGTGAAAAGGAATATGCAGGCTTATGGGAGAAATGTCCTTGCATTTCCCTTGCTGGCTTGGTGTGAAGGGCCCTAACAGAAGGTCAATATTAACTTGCCTTGTGAATACTGTGAGCAGGGATGTCAAGCTTATCAGCATTTCCCTCCAACAAGTATGCAAGATGGATGTAGGTTCTCGGAGAGTATATTCCCCTAAGATCAATGACCTGGTTAAGGCTAATTACCACACACTCTTGCTCTAAATTAAAAAGGACCTTAGTAACTGAAAGCCCTGTATGATTAAGTGGCTCCAAAGATTAACTGTGATAAGAGTGGTACGGTGCTTCCAGGTTTCCTCTGTGCTACGTATTTGTCATTCTTTGGACCCACCACATGGACCTTGGAGCTCTGTTTCAAAAGGTCTTCAAAGAGAATTAGCAATCATTTTTCAGTTGGGAGTGGACAGAACAAAGAATGCTTTTGAACACCAGCTTTGTCCAAGCAGCAATATGAGTTGCTCTGACAGAATTTGGTCCCTTGGGGTGCTGGCAGGGCTAGTAAACATGGTGCTGTCCTGCCAGCATCTGCCTTGAACTCATGTGCTGATCCCAGAGTAACCTTTAGAAGATTTTTCTCCAGCTCCTGACTTTGTGTGAATGCTGAAGGCACCAATGGCTTCTGTTTTATCCGCTGAGTAGGTACAGAATATAGCACCAAAGGGACACCCTGCTGCCTACCTTCGTGCTTTGGTCCTGCCTTAGAGGGGAGGTTTGCTGTACAGGCAGTGGGTTTCCTCCCCTACTGCTCATCCTGTGCAAGGGGAAGAAAGAAATGACTACAGAGAAGCAAGGCTGGCAGCTCTTGGATGTGGTTCTGTATAATCCCTACAGTGGAGAAGATCACAGATTACAAACTGTCTAGTTTCAGAGCACAGACCAATCTAGATCAGGATATTCTCTCTGTCCATGGCTAGTAGTGGGTGCTTACAAATGAGTATAAGAAAGAGGAAAAGCAGAGAAAGAAAATTCCCTGCCAGCAGCCCTCCCCATTTTTCAGTAATCTGCAGTTTAAAGAGTCCCAGATTGGAGCTTGGATCCACTTCACTGTGTTTAATAAGCCCTTGATGTACTTTTCTTCCATGAATTTGTCTAATTGCTTTTTGAACCCATTTAGACTTTGGGCAATGAGCGCTACAGTTTGATTATGCTTTGTGTATGGAAAAGGACTTCCTTTTGTTTGCTTAAGTCTATGGCCTGATCAGTGTATTCGGTGCCTCTTATTTCTGCCTTATGAGAAACAGGGAATAATTGCTTGCAGTCACTTCCTCTGTACTATTTATGATTTTATATAACTATACGTACACCCCTTACTCATTTGTTTTCTAAGTTGATGGGCTTTTGATTTCTCTGTGTACAGAGCCTGCTCCACGCCTGTTTGCTCGTGCTCGCCAGCCCTCTCTGTTCCCCTTGTATTTCTACAGATTATTTTTTTTTTCTAGAAAGCACAACCAGAGCAGTAGGGATGTAGGGCATTTATGTAGTGTTATAATGATGGCTTTTCGTTTGTTCTCTATTTCTTTCCTGATTATTACTTACATGCTCTGTATGCCTTTGACCTCTGCTGAGCATTGAACTGTCCGTTTTCAGAGAAATCTGTAGTGATTCCAAAATCTCTTTCCTAAGGGACGCCATGTAATTTGGAACCTGTTGCTGCGTATTTACCATTAAAATTATTTCCCTCGTGTACCTCACTTTACAGTTATCAACATTGAATATTCCTTCATCTGGAACTTAACCACCCACCTTGTAAAAAATTATCCTCAAAGTTGCTTGACACACATTCTAAGTTGAGAGTGCTTCAGATCTGTTCCTCCTAAACTTCTGACCTCCTCCCTGGTGAACTCTGCTAGAGGAGTTTATCCAGGTTTTGTGCTATAGCCTTTTCTTTCTTGAGCACCCATTGCATCCTGATCAGGAACTGCCAGTGTGAAATATCTGATGAGTTTCTTGTTTCTGATGTGGTTGAATTGTTACTTCAATTGCCTTTTGGGAGTTTTTTCTGAAAGTCTTTTTTTGCCCTACCATGTGATAAAATTTATGTTGGAATTGGCCAAGTCTGTTCTCCTCTGTTTTCTTCTTTTTGGCCCAAGTATTGCTTTTCAGTGAGTGTCTTCTTCTTTAAGTATCTGCTGTTATCTTTTTTTAAAAAATAAAAAATAAAAAATCTGCAGCTGAACCGAAGACAGCTCTTTTGCCTGTGTTTTTTCCTTTTACTATTATGATACTATAAATTTTAGCGAGTATCTAATATGATCTTTTCAATAATTTTCATACCACGGGAAAATTTTTTACCCTCTTAGCTGTTGATTCTCTGCCTCATATTTTATGAAGTTTGCTTTCCTCAAGGTAAATGCTAATACTACTGTAGTGAAGAAGTTGTTTATTTGTTTCTCAGCCCTGCAAGACTGCTGGATTGATTTAAATTGTGTTCGCTGTTCACTATTACAGACTGATTCTTAAATATCTGTGTCTTAAATCCAGTATTGTGTGCTGGTAACAACTGGATCAGGGGTTGTTTTTCTTCTTGAAAGATCTCAGAACTGTTTATTCAGCATTTCTATATTTATCAGGGTCAATATATAGACATGTATTAATGGAGATTGCAGAACTATTCCTGCCTGGAACATGATTTCTTCTCAGGATAAAACAGCCAGCTCAGGATAAATAACCAGCTTAGAATACAATCAGCATGAGATCTCCTCTGGGGCATTTTGAGGTGTATTTTGGTTTGGTTTGGTTCGTTTTGTTTGTGTTTGTTTGTGGTTTTGTTGTTTTTTCACTTGTTTATTTTCATTCACAAGGCTGAGTTTCCAGAAGTAGATATGCATATTGCATATCTCCATGCTGTGTACCTACCACAGTTCACATGCAGGAGGCCAGATTTTCACATTGCTAATGTCCAGCTTTTTCAAAAAATAGAAGTGGTAGCATTTTTTAAGACACTCAGAAAATCACTGGCCACTTCTGAGCATGTGTGGTTACATTGTCCATGTTTTTCTTTTCTGCCTTCCTCGAGAATTTCTCACAGTTCTCCAACTCTATAAATGGTATTTAAAAAATCCCTAAATACACCCGCCTTGTGTCAACTATACCAGCTCTTTCTAATAGTTGGCGCTACTATTTGTAGCAATAAATAACGCTTGGAACATCGAAGACAATAAATCATTATGAGAATAGCCTGAACCCAGTAGCAAATTATCACAGGCAAACTTAGAAATCTGTAGAGACTTACACATTTTACTTGAGCTCAAACTCAAATGTTTAATACGTGGACCCTCTGCATGGGATCAGCTGGAAAGCAGAAGCTTTCTCTGTAACCCTTTCATAAATCCATTCCTTTATTTTTAGTAGCAGCTTGAACTGCCAACAGTTATCTGTCATGTCTGGCCTGTCTGGTCTTCTTCATTGTCATATCAAAGCACTCAAATTAAATAATATACTGGCATCATGTTTTTGCAAGAGGATTTTGATAAGCACTAAAGGGAAAGTCTGATAGCTCTGCTATCCTGGAAGGAGAGATGAAGATGCCCTTTATGTACTGGAATTAGCTCTGCCAGCATGTTTCCAAGAACAGCTGCTCTTGATGGCTGTCCTATCCCTAAATTTCTGTAGCATTCAGTGAAAGCCTCTTCCTTCTACACTGGAGTGCTACCAACTATTAGGTGATGAGTCCTCATGCAGACACCCTGCAGCACTGTCCGCTCTTGTATTCCTGCTATCTCCTTCCGTGCAGGGAGCCAAGCAAAAAAAACAGTGAGATATTTCATGCTATTGACAAATGGGGATGAGATTCAGGTGGCTGAGCTTCTTTTCATTTGCCTTGAGGAGGTTTGATCCTTCATTTCTAGTGCTGAGAGTTTTAGCATATCATCTGCTACCTTTTGCTCCCTGCTCCAAGGTCAGACCCCCTAAAGAAAGGATTTCTGTTAATTGTCATAGAAAAGAAGAGACTTGAAGGCAACTGTCAAGAAATTAAAAGGCTGGAAATACAGAGCAAATACAGAGTTCCCAGACTGTGCTTTACCTGTTCCTGGACTCTGAAAGGGTAGGGGAAGTGGTGTATAGAACCGCACAAAACGTAATTGTTTTCATTTTTTTCTTTTCAAGTGAAATGTTATGATCAGGGTGCAGGGTGATCTGCAAGACAAGTTGGCAGAGGATTTGGGCCAAAGATAATTTGGGCTTGCTGCCACAGAAATACTGGAACCAGATAGACAGAGACATAAAAATGCTCTGCATGCAGGTTGAAAACTAAGTACAATGTTTTTATTCTGTCTGCCTTAGCCTGGCAAGATGCTGGGATAATAAGAGGTGGGTAAGCATTGTTTCTGCTATTGATACAGCATGATTACTTTTTCTAAGAATGTGTCTCCTTGGAGAAGATGTATAAAATTGACAAAGGCAATCTAACCATTCCCAGCAAAGGGCTGCAAAATTATGGGCTGCAATCGAAAAGGTGACGTAGCAGGAATGCAGTGAGATCAGCTCTGGCAGAGACTTATGATTTCCCACCAGCTGAATTCTCACAGTGGTAAGTGAGCAGGACAGGAGGAGTGTAGAGATGCCTAGGAAGATAGAGCAGCTATTTATGGAAGATAGAGCAGCTATTTATGCACTAATACATTAATAATCAACAATGATGCGAAATGAAATGGAAAGCTCACATGACAGTTTAATAGGATTTTGGTAACATCTGACACACTTATGAAGTTTTGCATGAATCTGAGAAGGACTCCAACAAATTCCTTTTCCAATTTTAATGGAAGTTAAACAGATTTGCTTAAATCTTAGGGCAGATTTATTAAATATTATGTAGATTTTTACAAACCCACTGGAGATTCAATAACAGTTATTTTTGAGTTAGCAAATCTTTCCTTGTGCTTGTTAGAGATCTTGGTAGATTAAATAAGGAGCCAGGTCTAGCAAATGTTGAAATCTAATATTTAGAGTCAGACTGAATAAACCATGGGCGTATTTTGCAATGACGTGTTCAAGATTTAACAAATATTGTCTCGTCTCAAGAAAATAAATGTTAAATAAGGATGAAGATAATAAGGTTCAGCAAGACGAGCTCCATTTACAAATCTTTTATGTATTTAATAAATACATTTATTAAATGATGTGCAGTGCTCATTGGAGATTGTATCAATGTAAGAAATTCATCTCTGCTACAACAGAGTCAGACTAGTTCCAAATTTATTAAATGTTCTTGAAATTTAAAGAGTCTACATCAAGCTTCGTGTGTATCTGGAAAGTTCTGTAAAGCGTTCATAAGAAATGGCAGGCAGCGGCAGCCTTGGGGTTAAGATGTCTCTTCATCTTCCTTGATTATGCTTCACCCTGGGAAAGTAACATATGAAGGAAGGAAGAGAAAGTCAATTTGAGATGAAAATATGTCTAATACTAAAGCTGTGTGGGAGAGAAACTTCTGGAGATAGTTGTGGAGGATAGAGAAGCTCATATCCAGAAGTAGGAGGGAAGATGAAGTTGATATATGTTATGGTAGCTGTAAGTTTGTACAGATCTAGCACACTGGAACAGAGACCAGCAAGTTACAGGGTACTGAATATTTAATATCCCTTTTTAGTACCAGGGAAAAGCTATACCCTGCAGATTGCAGTGGGCCGACCCCTTAGCTGCGGTGCAGGTGGAGTATCAGGACAAATGTATGCTTGTCATTTGTCTTCTGCTCTTTACCTATGATTCCTGGCCAGCTCATCTTTTGGCTTCCTTGCTGAGACTAACAGAGAGGTGATGAGTTGTTCTGGTTGTTTTATAGTGCAGATTTCTGCGTCCTGGGAGCTGGATCGGGGCTGTTTGGCAGACAGCACTGCAGAGTAAAAATTTTAGTGATGTTTTTTTCTAGGGAAATGTCTTGAGTTCCACTTCACAGAGGTAGCTTAAGAAGAGTGTAAATTAAATGTGTAAGGGCACCAAAAATACAAACTACATCATTTGCAATGAGCTCCCTGCACTGACATTCAGGCTTTCTTGGAGACTGGAAGGGATTACCTCGTAGCTTGACAGTGGCAACACCCATTTCACAAGTGACTCAAGTGGTGCAGTGTTGGGAGTCTGTTTCAGCTGCTCCTTACCTGTCCCCACACCCTGCATCAGGATGTATAGTGTGCCCACAGCAAGGCTCAGCACTTCCCAGTCCTGCTCAGTGTCTGTCTCGCAGCACAGGTGCTGTTCCTGAGTATTGCACAAGAGGGGGTTTCTGGCAGAGCACATCTAATCCTTGGTGCCTGCAGCCCATCTTGAGAGTCCCTGACCATCTCTCAGAGGGGGTGACAAAACAAGGGGACCTCAGCAGGGAAGGGAGAGTCCACCCGTAATGCAAACTTAATACAAGAGGGCATATTTACCTCTGTCTGCTGCTGTTTCAGAGCAGATCAGCTAAAGAGATTTCCCAACAGCAGAAAAAGCATCTCTCAGAGGAGATAATAATCTTAATTGAAATCAGAAAACCTTCAAGTATCTTTGTGCGTACAGTAATAGCACGACATTTAGAATCACAGCGGGATTAATAATGGTGAGCATTGTTCTGCTCCTTGTGGTCGGTTGTGTTTGGGGCGGGGGGGATGAGTTGTGCTGCTGTTGTGCTGCTCCCCTGGGGGAGCTTCTGCCAGGCTCCCTCCTCCCAGACCCTCGCTGCAGGAGAAGGTGGTGCGGCATCTGCTTTGCCGTTCAGTGGAGGAATGAGTAGAGATCACGCTGTAACCCCTGGCATGATGGAAATGAAGCTATTTAGCATTCTGCCATGCCACACAGGAAGAAAAGTAAAAGCGCAAGAAAGCTAAGCAGAGATTCAGCTCACACTAACCTTTGCAGGAACAATTATAAAATGCAAATACTATGGACATTTCCTTAACAAAGCAAATCTATCCATTATCTGCCTCTGTTTTTTTATCAAGCATCTGTTTAAAGAGAAAATTCTTCTCTATTTCTTTTTTTTTTTTTTTTTCCTCCCACGCTCTGTGATGTTAATACAAGTTGTCCATCAGATTCCTCACTGTGCCACCATGCCAAAGTAAGCGGACTCCCAAATGCTTATTGTGTCACATCAGATAACTATGATAGCACTGCTGGGCATCTTCTCGCATTGAGCAGCCTTTTACAGCATGAAGGTTTATGGCAGGTGAGAACTCTACATTTTACAGAGGGAACAGAGAGAAAAACCACACTTTTTGCCAGAGCTACTCCCACGTATTGGCAGGGAGCCACCAACCAGATTAACCCATACCCACTCAAAGACCGAGACGTGCTAAAGAAATGATCATTGCTTGAGACAACTGCTTTTATTTTTTAACTAAAATTCCCTTGGACCTCTATCAGCTCTGGCTACAGCATCACCTGTCTGTGATCACTTCTCCCTTGGCCAGGGTCCAAGGGCAGCTCAGTCCCATCCAGTTCAGAGCTTGAGAAAGTAAAAAAAACACTAGGTTACCAAGAAAGCCAAGAAAACACACACACAAAAAAGGCAAAAGCCTTGAAAAAAATAAATAAAAAATAAATAAATAAAAGCAGCATACAGCTGGAAAAAGCCTCCCCAATCCAGACAGCTGTTTTTCTTCTCGCGGTTAAACCTGCTTCATTCGTCACGGTGTGGACAATCTTGACACCGTGCCCCTCCTGCTATAAAAACCAGGACTCCCTTGACCAAGCCAGAGGAGCCGGTTCTCTCTCTGTTTTCAGGGATGTGACTCTGCCAGGCGGTTACGCAGCAGGTGTCAGCAGTGACGCGTAAAAGCAGACAAGAGTGTCTCAGTACTCCCTGCCTGCTGGCCCTTCTCTTTCTTTGTCATTTACATGATGTGCAAATTACCAGAGTATTTTGCTGCTTTCAACAGGATTTTGAAAATAGATCATCCAAAATTAAGGGCGCTTTTTTCCCCTTCTGATTGACATTGAGCTGCTTCCATATCTCAGGGGTGGGAAATAAAATTTAAATGAGGCTCAACGTTTATTAGGAAATTTTCTTTAAAATGCTGCAACATTCTTGCTTCTAAGATCTATTTCCTTGCAGCAATCAGTTTTAAGAGTCTCTATTTAATTCAGGTGACGGGTCCAGTGGAGTGAGACATGGGTAAATCTAAGACTTAAAGTTAGAATAAAAGAGAAATTGAATGGAATTGGGTTTTACACTCTGCTTTTCACACTGGGCGCATTGTTATTCACATTTATCACCATCTATAAAAGATGCAAGAGGAAGAGGAAAAAAGCAGGAAATGAAATGCCAAAAAAATAACTGTCTTTATATGATGAGCAGCTGAAGAAAGCCAGAGAATTCAGACTTAAAAGGGCACCCTGAGATAAGGCCCTGAGTGTTGGATTTGTTAAAAGGAGAGAGGAGCTGGAAGACATGAAGTGAGATGTGGAAATTTACAAAACTGTAAGCAGTGAGAACTCAGCTATTCCTAACTCACTTAATCTGCAGACCCAATTATCTTTCCCCCATCAAAAAGTCCTCCCCAACAAGTAAAAAGCCCAGAAAACAGCCCACCGTGACAGTCCCTGCACATTTTTCTGCTAGTGTTTAATAGCCAAGAGCTCTGCTGAGATTTCCCAGCACTAAGAATCCATTACTTTTAACTCAATATGCCACAGTACTTTTATGAGTATGCTAACTAGCACTGTAAATAATTGAAAATAAGTGATACTTGTTAAAATAAATGAACAAAGTGTATTTTGTAATGCAGTATCTTTGATTTTTTTATTGTGTTTGATTGCTAATTTGTAGAATTCTGCACTTCCGAATACATCTCTTAGTCATTAGTGGAACTTGTTCTGATCTGCTTCATGAATAGAAATAACTGCACGGTTTGGATATCAATAAAGTAAGGGAATGCATGCCTATGGGGTATGTCATTTAAAGAACAGGAAGGCACAGGAGTTGCTGTAGTTTTGTAGTTCAGGAATTTAACTTGCTTGCTTCTCATCCTCCTAAAACTGGATGGCTTTACAGGTGGGAGCAAGAGGAGAAAGAGAGGTTGGGAAACCTTCAAGAAATCTGAGATATTTCTTCTACATAGGATAACAATTTGTTTTAGACTCAGATCTTTGTGGTTTTATTTTTGGTGGTGGGATTAAAATGGAAGAGCCATGCTATGAGCGCATTCTTTTGAAGGAAGCTGCAGACTGAGTTGTTCCTTCCCTGTGTTGGTGAACACCAACAGCACTCCCACATCTCAGGAGACACCATGGTGAATGAGACCAGGTTGGTCTTATGACCCATGTTAGTTGAAAGATAGCAAACAATATCAACTCAGTCAAATATATTATACCAGGAACCAATTTTCGGCTGCACCAGCAACCACCCTGGAGGCTGAGAAACCACTCAGCACCCTCATCCAGCAAGCACCATACTACGATAAGCAGCTCCTAGCCAGGGTAAAGGATCTGTATATATGGACTCAGTGACCTAGGGTGCTTTATTCTGCCTCCACTTTTATTCAGTGTCCATTGCTGCTCACTTTGAATGTGCTCATGCCTTCCTTCTGTTTTAAAAGCTGCTTGTTATATTAGTACCTTATCCAGTACTGCTGGTATCAAACAGAGATGTTTCCTCTCCTATATAAATACGGACATCACATTCAGAGCAGACCTCAGCAGAGCATCATATCCATTTTCCTGCCCCAGGGCAGGACAAACTGTCCTCATGTCATCCCTGGCAGATGTTTGTCCCATTTAAATACTACCAGAGATGGGGATTTCAACTGTATCCCTGGTGCTTTGTTCTCTTCTTCACTTGAAAGCTTCTCCTGATATCTATTCTGAGTCTTTCCTGCTGCAATTTATTCCTATTTCTACTTATCCTACTACCTCTGAAAGCAGAGGACAGATTATAGCTTTTCTAAGTGCCTTTTTTATGTTATTCAAAACTTAAGTTCCCCACTGAATTTTCTCTTCTCTCAACTGAACAATCCCAGGCTGTTCAGTCTTTGCTTGCAGGTCATGTTTCAGAGACATTTGATTTTCCTGCTTTCCTTTGGTCTCTCTCCAATCTCTCTGCCTGTCCCTTGAAGTGTGCATTAAAACCTTATGCTGATTGCCTAGGAAAGCCTCCAATGCACCAGGTTTTGTTGCTGCTTAAAAGAGAGCGAAGTCATATCTCACGGCCTAAGAGTTCTATTACAGGCTCCCACATCTCACGCAAGCAGGCATAATGAAACCGTCTCAGCAGAAGTTGGTCTGGCCACCTTCAGCTGCTCACTGTTTGGACAGAATAAGAGTTGGCTGCACTCAGCCAAGCCAAATTCCTAACTAGTTTGAGCAAAAAAAATGCTATTAAGGACTCCAGGATTTGACCCTGAATCCTAAATCACAAAAGTGACCTCAAGGTGTACCAGAAAACAGTCTATTACCTAAACTGTCTCCTCTGCATTTTTTTAATACAGGAACCTTTCAAAGTGAAAGAAGTCTAGCAGCGTGTCAAATATTTTTCACTATGTATGAATTTCTATGAGCCATATGGAAAGGAAGGGGGGTGGGGCACCACATTTCCATACAAAACCTCTTCCCCATGATAATAAGGATTCAAAATTCCATTTGCAGGCAGGATCTAAAAGGTTAAACGTGCTGGCGGAGCTGCCAGTGTCACCCCCCAGCTTCTCCCCAAAACAGCTCATTTTTTCAACAAAGCCAATTATCTGAAAATGACAGGAAATGATTAGTCATGTTAATTAAAAATAATTTTCTTTCCCACTCCTAAAAAGGTCAGATCGTCAGCTGTATGGAAAATTGAGCCTTCATGCACTTTCATTTGATTTCCCATTCAAAGTCTAATTAGTTACAATTTGTTGTTAAAAGAGATCTTTTTTTTTTTGATAAAGCTCACATTTTTTATCCTCTCCCTCATCATTATCGGGTTGATATTATTATTTTGCTATACGTGTATATGTTCTCATCTTGGCTAGTCCAGAAAATACAGAACAAAAGCTCACCCAGACAGGTGCATTTTGAGGCTTTTGTGTGCACAATGCCTTGCACACGGGCAGAAGCCTCTGTGATGTCCTTCAGCCTGGGATTTCTGCAGCTTGAGCTGCACCAAAGAAGCTTTTTGTGGTTCAGAGGCTGGTAGAAATCGGGGCCTGTCAGACATTCAGCATCGCTCTCCTTGTGAACTTCTGGAGAGGTTAGAAGATGATACTAGAAAGCAGAGCTCTTCCCCAGCCTTTTGGGGAAAATACAAATGTTGTCCTAGTCCTTGCTTGGTTTCCCATTTTTCACCATTGAGGAACAACATTAAGCAGAGCTGGTAGAGCTGAGGCACTCTTTGAGGTTACTGCCGGGTGTCTGCCTGCTGCCGTGACACAGCACTTCCAGCCTCCTGTTAATTGTCAGCATCTTCCAGCCTCCTGTTAATTGTCATCAGCTTGTCTCAGTGATGGGAGCCACGTGGTTCCATCCAACAGGCTTTCGCTGGCACATTTGCTCAGTCAGCAGGGGTCTAAGTGCATCATCCGCAGGCGGCTTCCCCGTCGTTACATTCCCTTATCCCTCCGGCACTAACACTCTTACTGGCCAGTGCCAGGGCTGGTTTAACCAAAGCAGCGTCAGCCTTCCTTTAGGCAATAAAAATAGGGTGGTCCTGTCCCTGACCCTACTGGGACATCGTCACTAGTGGTTGTCACTGTTCCTGAAGATACCAGACCAGGACCCCCATGTCTACATGCGTGGAAAAAGTTCATTGACATGGGTAGGGAATTTCCTAGGCTGCTTGACTGGCTCTGCCATTTGCTTATTCAGTCTATAAACTTACTCATCCTGCACTCAATAAGCTTTGGCATCTGCATTCAAGACACGGGACCCGGCCTTTCCCATGGTTTCTGTGATAGAGACAGGGAATGGGTCCAGTGGAAAACACGTGTTCTTCTTTCTTCCATGGAGGATTTTCCTGAGTTCTCTCTCACATTTTTTTCCCCATCCTCTTCAAGGCAAATAAGTCACACAACTGGCAACTCATACATGGAAAGTAGCACGCTGAAAAATGAGCACTCACAATTTGTTTATGTACAAACTCTACACAAGAGAGGCAATGCTGATAGGATTGAACAGCTACAACATTCAGCTGTAAAACACTGAGACACCCTCTATGCATAGCATAGAGACTACCCAACAGGCTGTGATAGTGATAAATACCATCTCAGGAAGCTCCTGGATGGGAGAATTGATTAATGTAATGATTTCCAGTCTGGTCCTGGCT
The DNA here is from genome assembly GCF_009819795.1 of Aythya fuligula. Lineage (NCBI taxonomy): Eukaryota > Metazoa > Chordata > Aves > Anseriformes > Anatidae > Aythya > Aythya fuligula. Next base: position 14,355,877 of record NC_045569.1, on the reverse strand, counting down.
TATACTGGAATCAGCGCTCTGTCCCTCTCCAGTTGCCTTGAGGCAACTCGCTCCTAAAGAAAATTGCTTTTTCTTTTAATGAGAATTTGTGCTTCCACATCTCCTCCCACCTCCTGTGGGTGCGGCAAACCTGGGGAACAAATAGGAGTGTTATTACCGAAAATAACAGCTTGGAAGGGCTTCAGACTAACTCCCAGTGTCTTAATAGAGCCCGTCAACATGGAAAGACCATTGAGTAGCACCAGTCAAATGAGAAACCACTTAGCAGCGCAGCAGTGTGGGAGATTAAAATGCCTCTTTGCAGAATATAAAGGTCAGTGAGGCAGCAAACTCCTTAAAGGGGAAGACAATACATTTCACGCACGAAGGACCCAGCCTGGAAAGATGTGTGTCAGCCATGTGAGTCAATAATCCCTTCTGAAGGAAGATGCATTTATAGACACCATTTGGGGACTTAACAGCATGTGAAGGCAGCCCTGTGGCTGGTCACAGATTCCCCAGCTGGGACGAAAATCCTCAGAGACAGGGAGCTGTGCCCATTTTTCTGCTAACTGCTACAACACCTGCTCTCCAGGTGTGAGAGAGCAGCTCATGCCATAAAGCACCAACACACCCTGCTCTGCTCTCATTTCCACAGCCAGACTTAGCCACCTCATGAAATCACACAACTGAGCCTGTGTGCTGACGTCCATACTGACAGATTTTAAATCCCACTTGTCATCCAGCTGTTTGAGTGAGTCTCTGCAGCAATGGCCTCATCGTGCTCCACGAGTCTACCTTGCTCAGCTAATTGGAGTGCTGTCGAGCTCACCTCAGTCCAAACACATCCCTCTCCTGCCTATTGAGGCTTCCTTTCTATTCTACCCAATTGGCAAAAAAATAATGGCAAAAACCATAAAAGGAGCATTAGGGAGACAGGAGTTTTGAAGTTGTGCCAGGCAGCGGTAGCGTGTGTACGGAAGAATGAGCTGAGTACACTTGATGTACCCACAAATAAACACACAGAAGCAAAGAGAGGTTGAGAGTGTCTGAAGAGGTGAATTCTCCTCTCCTTAGTGACCCTGTGAATCCAAACCAATACTGCTAGTGATTGTAGTAAGTCAGAGCAGGATCTAGCCTCCTGCCTCCGTTTTCCAGTTCCATTTGCTATGCATATTATTGATGGTGATGATGGTAATGATGATGATAGTGATGATGATGATGATGATGATGATGATGATGATGATGATGATGATGATGATGATGATAATAATAATAATAAATATCCAGCTTTTAAAGCTTTTCCAGAAAAAGCTGATGTCTCTCAGACTGCTGCCAGCAGGAGATGTGGAACAGCTTGCTGTGAGAAAATGCTGATTCTGAAAAGTCTGAGTGTTTCAAGGGACAGTATCAATTTCATCTGACTTTTATTTAACATTCTGCTTGGGTAAGGTTGAAGCACTTCATTTCAGCATCATCACATTGACTTTCAAATGAATTATATTTTACAACAACAAATGTTGCAATGAGGAAATTTGTAAAAGCCCCAATTTCATTACATGAGAAATTTTGAAATGCTAGGGTCCTTTTTCAGAAATTGTTCAGCCTTTTCTGAAATTTCTCTGCAGCAGAAAGAGTAGAAATTGCAGTGTTCAGGGAGCTCTAGCTGAAAGCCACTGGCTGAAAAGAGACAGTGACATTGAGAGTGAGCTTGCCTATTCATGGGAAAATAAAAAAATAAATAAAATAAATAAATAAAAGAGAAGTCTGAAGCTCCTGTGGGATGCAGGCTTCAGCTGTCCTGAGGACAGCTACATCTATGACCATGTTGTTCATCAGCCTTTTCAAGAGCCCACCAACCTTCTAGAGCTGGACGAAGGTTTCTCAGCAAACCCAGTTGTACAAAGTGCCCAGAGCTCTGCTGTTGGGAAAGCAAATCACAGACTCTTTGCTGCCCCCAAAACACTGTGCCAAAACCCAGCACCACTCTTAAAGCTACTGCCAGGATACAACTTCTAACTTGGTGCATGCTGGCTTGCTGCTGTACCACTGACCTGCTCTGCATTCTCTAATGAATTACTCCATCTCTGCCTTCTACCCACCTTCCTCTGCTTATGTTCAATTTAGCTCTTCCTGAGGGCAAGAACTCCAGGTGGCTCTTTAGTGTCTAACACAACCTTGGTTAGCTCTTCTAGGCAGAAATGTGTTACAGATAATAAACTTCAGTGCTTGGATGATGAAAATAGCCTGCAGTCTTCATTTGACATTGTGCTCAACATGAGCATATATGAGATCAGATCTTGCATTATCTTGATCATTGCAATGGGTTTTGTTGCACTAGGAACTCAGTGAAAACCATAAAGCTAAGACATGAAATGCTGCTGCCTGCCTCTATCAAATCTTTGATTTGGATGTTAAACCATGTGGAGACTGCACACTCATTGTAAATACATTAGGGAGACAAAACAAAAACATCTCGAGAAAATGGTAAATGGGTAAAAGGCTTCTGAAATTTTTAATAACGCATGCTCTGTTTGAAGGGTTTGCTGAGGATTTTGTTTATAATCCCGCTGCAAATAAAGTACTCTGAAATAAAAGCTGTTTGGTCCTTTCAAGCTAACAGCCCTTTGTTTGCAGCACATTAATGGAACAATTTTTAAATAATGACTTACTTTTTATTTCTCTTGAAAGATGCTTTTTTGCAGTCAGAAGCTGGTTCTTTTTTCCCAATCTGCACTCTGATTCATTAGTACTAGTTGCATACAACTTGTAGAGGTTTATTTGTTCAGCTAGAAATGGGACATTAACATTTTAAGAGAATGATGCATAGCTTTTAGAGATAATATTCTCTCTGCCCTATTCTGCTGATGCTCTCTTAGAAAGTGCAGAATGCCACAATATCTCCTTCAAAAACGATTAGTTTATTATAAACAGTTTATCACTTGGGCCATGATTTTCTCTCTCTCTCTCCCTTTTTTCTAATAAACACACTTAAAATTTTGTGCATGCATTTGCTATGCAGAAAAATTGGAGGCTGTCAGTATTATGCAGAGTCAAGAAAAAATCAGGCAGGTCATGAGCCTTATCTGTCCCACCCCCAGAACCTTTTCAGAGCTTTTATGAAGGCAAGCCTTTAGAGTCCTTTCACCCTGTGCATCTCAGTCATGACCTGGAGCAATCACTTATAGCCAGGTCTGATATCCTATATCTGAGTGCCAGCAGCTCCTGTAGCTCTTGTTCCTGAGCACAGATGATATGCCAGGGACGTGTATAAATATTTATATATCCTGTTGCTCTGTGCACAGTTCAAAGTGCAAACCATCCCTTATTTTCCTATTCACTTTCCAAGCATTTTGGACACTCGAGTAGGAGATGAGCATCTAAATCACTAAAATACTACCCCACTGAGGCAAGAATGAAGTTCTTCATTACGTGCAAAATATTGCACTGAACGGGTGTTAAGGCTGTAAAATCAAGTGTTTGTAAATTAAGCCATGCCACAATTACAATTTCCCACTCAATCTGAAGGTAGTCCACTGGAAATATAAACACTGTGACACGCCATGTACTTTGTACTGTCTTCTGCTGCTCTTAACTTGGCTAAATATGGGTAGGTGAGATTTAGGGAGAAACCTTATGTTTCAGATACAGGATGATTTCTCACCCAATGATTACATTCCTGTCTCTGCTGCAGAGTATATGGGCTATAGAATTTTTCCATGAAATTACCGCTACAATTTCTTAACATCTGTAAAGCAAAGAATTTCTACCACATCAGATACTTATAAATGACTGAATTATCTGGAAAATAGCAGTAAAACAAACAAAAAGAAAACAAAAAAAAAAAAAAAAAAAAAAAAAAGGCAAACTCATCTAGCAATACATCAGGCACCTAAATGCTTTGCATTAAGCCATGCCATTTGCAAGTACTGCCCTACCTACCTGTGCCTTTTTGGCCCAAATATTTACCAGAGTATAAGTATTTCTAGCTCCTCTAGTCCTCTTTTAGTAATACTTTTTTTTCATTTTGTCTCCAGCTGTGGCCCGTACAATGCTCAATCACTGGAAATCTGCTGGCAGTGGTTAAGGCACATCTCCTTCCCTCTCTGTGCTGCTGTCTTGATAACCAGATTTCCCTCTGCCATCTTCCCAATCTCAAATACCCGGTTATATCTGTCAGGGTTATTTTTTTCAGCCCCTTGGGGCATCTGACACCAGGCAAGAGGGGGGAAGAACTGGTAAAACATGGGGCAGTTTGAGTCCGAGAGCTGAGCCTGTGATTGCGGTTGTGAGATGTCAACGCCAATCCCAGATCTGCCAGCATAAGCTTGCACCTTCCTGGGCAAAGCACATGTTTTTCTGTGACATCTTTCCCTTAGCACTTAGGTCATGGGCTAGCATCCACCTGGCTTTGTAATCCACTTGAAAAAATGTTGCTGGATTTGCTAAAATGATGACCACAGACACATATTTGCTATTATGTGCCTGCATTTTATGTCCAGAAGTCACAGCTGACAGTGTTTTAAAATAAAAGGATATGAGTGTTGTACTCCAGGTTTGAGAATGATCTGGAGTAGTAGGAGGAGGAGCATGGCATCGTTTATGTGAGTAAATGTAGTATTCAAATGCATGTTTATTCAGAATGCTTCAACAGTAAACTAAATTGAATGCACCAGCTACCTGGCAACAAAGGGACATTGAAGGTACAGAGAGACCAGATTTATCAGGCTGGACAGATTCAGGCAGAGTAAAGAGAATGAAAATGAGGTTCCCATGAATTTCCTGGCTTTTATCAGTTTGTGTCATGCATAGTCCTAGTATTAACTGAATCTACGTTTGTATCTGTTATCATCTATTTGGGTGACCGAGACTAGTAATTAATAATAATAGCAACAGGAATAATGCTGCTTTCAGAGCTGAAAAATATCTGACACTGATTAAACTGCAAATCTAAATAATTGATATTAATTACATGAAGTTTTCAGCAATAATCTGCACAAAAGAACTCTGAAATTAGAGGATTAGAAACCAGAGATAATACTCAGCAGCTGGTCCAAAGGCATAATGCAGGCGTGTAGGTGACGTGATACTAAGGGCTATGATTCATAGAGCTCTTCATCTTCCTTAACCCATGTTAAACTGGCATTTGCTGAAGTAAGATGTCCAGGCTGGCAAAAAATAGATTACTTGTTCCATGGCATGCTGGAAATAAAATCCTCTCAATTTTCTGTCTTTGAACAAGGAAATGATCCTGGAAGACTTGCAGTTTTATGATTTTGGGCCCTCATTTCCACTCCCAATTTGCAATCTCAGGACAGTGTATACGCCATCAAATACCACCCCAATGAGATGCAACCCGACAATTAATCCAAATATCATGGATATGGATTGGACCTCAAAACCACCACCACAAACAAAATTTTAATGTTTATCTTCCCTGGAAAGACACTGGCTTGTGCTAAATCTGCAGCAGTGGCAACCTAGTGGATAGATGTCAGACACCAGCTGAGCATCTGGCCCCTTATTGTATTTTAAATGATACACATTTATAACTGTAAAGCAGACCGACAGGCGATACTGTCTAACATCACCATCACTAATAGCTCTAATAGCTATTAGAGTAACAAAGTACATGTATCCACAGCCTGCTCCAACCTGTCCCATCTCAAAGCAATTTTGAGACAATGGGCTCATCTTTTCTTAGATAGATATAAATGAGATAGATAGAAGAGGCACAATTCCCTCCAGCACAATTAAATGACACTGCTCCCCCTTCCAACTTGAACCGCCACATTGCAACTACTTGTACTATTATTATTATTATTATTATTATTATTATTATTATTATTATTATTATTATTATTGCTGTTAGTATTGTTATCATTATTATTATTATATTTACTTAAAGTGAGGCAGTCTTTTTAAGGAAAAGAACTGCTGAAATGTGCAAATGTGCAGGTATGGGGTGATGCAAATCCATCCTCTGCTAAGCTGTCCTGGTGAAAGCGCAGTTCCCCTCGAGGCCAGCATGAAGAACTGCCTTTTTTGTGGGGAAAGTCCCAGGGCGAAGGCAGTATTAGCACATCTTTACCATCTTTACCATCATACTAAGGCTGCCTTAGCCTCGACAGTTTTGAAAGCTTGATAGGGTAAATCTGCCAGTATCCAGCCCAGTACCTGCAGGTGCTCCGGAAAGGGGTGTACCAAGGCTTCCAGCTACTTTTCTCCTTGGGCTGTGAGTGATGGGACGCTGGAATTGGCCTCCTCCCAGCAAAGCAGAGGCCTAGAAATGCTGCTCTCCAAGCGAGAAGGAGGAAAGAGAAATGGGGCTGAAGTAATAAGCACTGGGAAACCCATGGTATGACATGGTTTGGCTCTTTCCAAACTTAATGCAGTTTTTATATGTTGACATAAAAGAGCACATTTTCTGACTCCCCTCGGATAATTACCTGATAAACCCCCACTTTTGGAGTTGGTCCGAGCCATCCATTATACCACTGCCATGAACTTTATTTCATACCACACCAGGGAGGAGACGGAACAGTTGGAGTGCTCAGACATTACATGTAATAACTGGTCATAAAAATCAATGTAAAATTTAATGCAAAAGGTCTGTGGGCACCCAACCATTGGAATCCAGTGATAAGGCAGATGGAGAGCAGCACTATACTTTCCAGCAAGTAGTATATTTTCTTTAATGTCCCTACATTATATGTAATGCTGTTGCTGTTTTGTCCATCTACATAGTAGTTAAATGTGCTGCAGCCATGATATTTATGTCTCTGGGTGGTTTTTGGTTGCAGTTTCCTCTTGGACACGGGGAGTGTTATGAATTCTGGACAGATCACATCTCAGGACCTGGGAGAGAGAGAAGAAATGTCTTTTTGCCATTTCCTCTGGTGCTCCCTGATTGATATGCAGCTTGTAGTCCTGCTGTGCCCTACTCTTTGTGAAGGGATTGGGAACAAAGTCGTTGTGAGCCATGGGTGCCTGACCCAGACAGTCCCAAAGAGCAAAGGTTGCATTTACATGCAATGTGGGTGTTGTGCGTATTGCCCAGACGGTCCCCAAAGAAGTTTGGTCACATGAATAATTTTGTAAATTTAAATAACGGTGCTTGTCATCCAGAGGGTCCTTCCCAATTCACTAGCTGCTTCACAGCATGCAGTGGAGAGGAGATGGAAATGGATCCTTGGATCCACCTGAAATATGGAAATAAATTAGAAAAGACTAGGGGGTCACTGACCTTTGCTTCCAGCTCCACGTGAGAAGGCAATGGGATGCTAAATTCCCAGCAAAGGGATATGTCTCTTCAGTTTCTATCTGTCCTTCTTACTCAGCATGCCATTTTTTCACATGCATTCCCACAGGAGTGAGAGAAGAAGAAGATTGTTTGTTTATATCTTTTTTGACATGCACAGGTGTTCAGATTTGAGGAACTGAGAGTAGGGAGAGAGTTAATGCTCTGATGTGTCTCTAAAGGCAAAGAAGCGGGAGTCCTGCTTTGGTTGTAATGTTCAGAATTACATTGTTCCTAACCATTTTAGCTACAGGTTTATTTCAAACATTGGTAACTCATAGAATGAGTCACTCTATTAGCTTTCTTTTAGACATACAGCTGCGGTGGCTGTACATGAAGTGTATTAAGTCTGGGGCATTTTCTTTTAGTTCTGGGAGCTGCTATTGATTTTACCCTGATAGATACTTGGCTCCAACACACGATGAAAAATCATTTAAAAGAGAAAGAGAATTCTTAATTCCTCACATCTGTGGTTCAAAACGTCCGCATTTGGATGTCACAGCAAAATTCCAAGAAAAAAAGATTGTCCAGAAGAATGGGGGTCATTGCAAAGAGACTGGAAGATGAAGGAACAGAAACAGGATTTTGTGAAGCCATTTTACAGTGAAGCTAAAGTACTTCGGAGTATTTATTAAAGCAAACAATTATGCCATTCTGTACTGTTTAAGGTTATTATAGAACTTCTATTAGAAGAGTAATTGCCTCTGGATGAGCATATGGCTTCGTCTGCTGGTAAAAAAGAGACCATTTCCATAGGCTAATGGTTTCTGTATAAGAACTGGACTGCAGTGATTCAGAGAATGCAATAGATGAGTTTTCAGGCATAATCAGAAAGTGATTAAGTAAAAGTCTGCCTCGTATGGAAATATGAGCGTGAGACACAACAGCATTTGCTCCTGGATATGATATATCAGGGTGTGTTACATGTATTAATGGAGATGAATATTTACCAATACATATATGTATCAATGTCACCTGCGCACACCTTTCCTGCAGGTGCAAATGACTATCAGGCTTTGCCCACAATGCCAAAGCAAAATGATAAATTCTGCACCTTGAAAAATGCACCTACCTGCCCACCTCAGCACATCCTTCTGCTGCTGGCCAGAAGGAAGAAAAAAAAAAAAAATGAAGTTGAGTTGAAGCCCCTTTGAAGATACTCCTGAAATCATAAGATCAATTCAGGCCACCTTATCTGGAGTGCATAAAGGCAAGCATCTGCTGCAAGTGGTACTGAAACTCCCTTCCAAGGTGTGATTTAAAAACTTCAGACAACCTGCCTGGAGTTATACCAGAATTAGCAAATAACATCCCCATTTCACAGAAGGGTAAACTGGCTGACAGAGAAGCTGGCTGGATTGCTGGTTATTACACAGCGAGTTAGGAGCAGAGTTAGAGAAGTGAGCGGAGAGCAGCCTAGAGCTTCATCCCAAGCTTCTGTGGATGGAACAGCAGAGGGAGGAAGAGAACAGGAGGAAGAGGAAGCAGAGGGGTGGCAAAAAAATCAAGGTACTGTCTTCAACTTCCTAACTTGTGCTCGGCACTCAAGCACATTGCTGAGGGTCATGGCTATGTTGAGAACACCACGTGATAAGTACATAGGGGCACTGCCTCGGAAGAGGCTGAAGTGATGAAAACTCCCTGGAGGACTGCAGATAGAGGGGAGCTCTGGGAAGGAAGCCAGCACCTCAGGCACTGGAAAGCCGAGGCTGTCCAAGTGACGTGCACGGTGAGAGCCAGCGGGTGTCCTGTTCATGGGGCTATTTGTCACGCTAAACTAGATTATCAGGAAATAGAAGTCCAGCCTGTATGTTCATAAATCCTTCCACATCCCTGCTCCAGGGCTGAGGATGTGATGTGCAGGCATTTGGCAAGGAGGTTACTGAGTCATGAAAAGCAGGGCTCCAACCATTCCCTGTCCAGGGGAGGCTTTGGGGCTGAACTCTCCTTTTGGTTCTTTTGGTTGAGTTCTACCTTAGTTATCTGTTCCCCGCTGTTCTCAGCCACACAGAGTTCATCTGGTCGGCTTCAGCATTTCACGTAAGTGAACTGGGAGCCTGCAGAAGTCCAGGTTGTTCATGGCTGCCATTGAGCCCTCCTCCCACTGCAGGCACTGCCACCAACACAAGCAAATGACTGTCTCTTATTATGAGCTACTGTTGTTAGAATTGAGAACAGTTAAACAGAATTCAGGGAATATAATCATCTCAATTGATGCTGGATTTGAAGATTCCAATGTTAAATGAGCATAAAAACATGCAGTTCAGATTTAGATTCTGTTTTGTTGCACAGTTTATCTGAAGTTGGTGTGGAGAGAGCCTGTTAATTCTGGTGGTCTCATGCTCTGGAGTTTCCTCTGTCAGACAGAGAACCTCTAACTGGAGATGTTCTTCTGTGAGATATCTCTGATCAGCACCGCAAGGATGTAATGTATAGACAACCCTGCAAGGCCAAGCCATCTTCGTGGTTGTGGTTCTGCTTCCCAGATAACCAGGCTCCAGGATGGGAAGTAATAGTAGAAAAAAGTACAGGCAAGGCCAGGAGACAGCAGAAAAATTGCCATAAGTCAGGGCAAAACACTGGTTGCTGCTGGGTTGTGGGGCTTTTGCACTCGTGTCCCACCAAGCTCTTTCCACACCTGCTGCAGTCTAACCAAAACTGTTAAATTTTGTGTAACATCCCACTTAGTTCTGCCAGACCTCTGCGAACAGGAAAGGACAGGCTGGGTGTGAGCAGAGGGACCTCGTGTCTTGAGCAATAACCTTGATTCATTACTCCGCAACACAGCCACCGGTGTCACACGGGGATAGGAAGCAGGGTGATGAATCAGGCCCAGTGCTTGCTGCAAGTTCAGAACGCTGTCTGGTTGGCAAATAGCTCTGAAACCAGTCCCAGTGCTGCGTGAGTAGCTTCATTACTCTTAAGTGCTATATTTACTGAATAATTTGGACCGATCATTTTCAGGTTCGTTAGTCCCAATTGTTCACTTTTTAGATTGTTTGATATGTTTCTCAAGCCACGTGGTTTTGTTTTTTTCTCCAAAAATGATAGCAATGGGTAGAAAAGTGCTAATAACAAAAAATGCACCTGCTGGAAAGTTGTTTGTTTGTTCTTTTTTTAACAGAATAATGACCCAAACAAAAGCTCATTAAGCTCTAGGGGTTTGGGCATGTTGTTTGGATGCACTGGAGATCTCTGAGCATTAGGGGAAAGCAAAACTAGAAACCTGAGTTAAGCTGACAAGAATTCATTCTCTCAGCTCCACTTCAAGTTACATTCAGCAGTCTTGAGCCACATCCCCAAGCTACACATCAGACAAACACGGGTGCAAATGCCTCTTGTGATCTTGCCATACAGGCTAGTGGATGTCTTCTGCAGCTAGCCAGATACAGGGAAGCAGCCTGGCTTGTTGCAACCCAAGTCTCCTAGCTCATCTACCTGCTACACCAACCTCCATTCTCACCCACTATTTCTCCACTTAGCTCCTTGGAGGATCAGTCACCCAACCTGATTCTTCATTTACTCCTCTTTCCTTTCTGCTCTTCACCTCTCTCATTTGCTTCTCTCCACTGGGACTGTTATTCCGTTCTATTTTGGTTTGAGGTCCAACACCTAAACAATAAAAAATGACATGCAGCGAACAAGTGCTTTACCCAGAGCCTAGAGGATGGTTAAAATCTAAATGAAAACAATTTATAATAAAAACTCCAAATCTACTGCCGTTTAGCAAAACAGTTGAAACAAATGATCCCTATAAATCAAGCTAAGATTTGTTAAGGATTTTCAAGCCACATGTATTGCTTAATTACGGAAAAATAATATGCAAGGAAAATGCTGATGATCGCTTTTCAAAATACAGTCTTGAATGTCGCATCAGGCTTCTTGGCGGTAGTTTCATTCACCTGTATAGTACTGTACCATGAAAAGGAGATAAAAATCAGCCATGTGGTTAAGGGAAATCATTCTCAGTATAAACTGAAAATTAATATAATATATAGAACCAATAACACAATATCATGAGCATACCAGTATCAGAACCATTAGCTACACAGGGTAAGCATTGGAAAGTCAGAGATTTTAAGGCCATGAGAGGGTCTATAGCTCTGATTGTCCATGTAACTCTGGCCAGAGAAATCACCTCATACTCCTGTGTGTAAGGCCCACCTTATTCACACCCTGCAGGAGAAGAGAGCTGAGGAGGGTGAGTAGATCAGAGCAGGGGAAGTAGGAGCAGGGCACAAAGTGGGATCCCAATGAAGGCACCAAATGTCTGTGTTTGTACAGAACCCCGTAGAGATGAGTTAAGCAGGCTGCTCTCTCAAGACAGTGCTATACGTATGTCCCCAGTGCAAGTGGAGCTGGTTGGGAAGTTTCAAAGGTTTGATTGCAGATGTCTTTCTTGATTTAGGTTCATTTCATGTGCTTTTCCTTAAGTTGTTTTTCTAAATGCTACATCTGGTTTTGGAGCTTGTGAAAAGCTCATAGTAAAACCAAATTTATATTTCTTTATGGCATAACCATGAATAACCAGTGTTAGGATGGGTCCTGTGCTGGGCACAGAATTGAAAACTTAAATTGTGAAGGTCTATGGCTTAAGCCAGCAAGAGGATATCCATTTTTGGAAACGTTAGGCTACACTGAACTTCTCCCAACCCCAAGTCCTCCTGAAATGAGGAAAGAAATAAAGAAATTAGCTAATGCCATGATTTATCGTGTAGCATTTGGAATCTGCCCCCTTGAGCAATCAAATCCATCAGCCAAGTCTCTGTGGTGAATACTAAGGCTTAAGGGTTGCTACAAATCCTGTGCTTCAGCACATGCAGAATGAACCTTCAGGCTTCCAACCCTCAATGAATAATCCCAGAAAAGCCAGCTGACCTGCCAGGCCGTGCAGATAATGCTAAAATATATGATGTTAATGAAGTAGCAGATCTACCACAAATAGCAGGGATCATAAAAATAGAGTGAAAAACTGATTGCACTACAGTTGTGAAAGTGGTTGGTTCTCACTCCTACCCTTTAATTTTTTTCATTTTCAACAGAGTCTACCTCGGCTTCCATCATGAATATTAAGCAAATGAAGTCTGGAAATCTACCTCCACTACCTGACATAACAGTGTAACACAGCCTTGAAGTGGCAGCTGTGAAAAGAGAAAACCAGGACGGCCAGACAAACCTGGGAACAAGTTCGTACAGACTGGAGTGTCTGGAGGAATCGGCTCTGCAGACCAGACAAGGAGGCAAGTAAGTGAAGTTTTAGGTTCTCTCTTTGGTTTGCTACACTGCACCACAAACTGCCTGCAAGTCCTCTGGGAAGATTTTCTGTGCTACAATTATCCATCTCTTCATGGCTGAAACAGGATTACTGCCTGTGAACTTGGCAAGGTTTTGAGAAACATTGAAAGGTTCTTTCAGTCAGGACTTCAAAGTATGACCTTGCAATTGCCAGCTAGCACCTTCTTTCGTAAGCAGGGCAAGCTAACCTCCATGTCCTTCTTGCAAGTTGGGTGAATTTGCTCTGTCCAGCCATCCCCTCCTCATTCCCTTTCCAGATGCAGAAAACACACTTCATATCCCACACCAGTCCTAGGCACCTGGAATTGCATTGCACTGAGTTTCATCTCAGAAACCTTAATTCAACCCTAATTCAGGTTTATTTCATTGTCACAGAGATATGCCAAGGCACTTAATCTCAGTTAGTCCTTAGCACAAACAAGTTTTCATGGAAAATGTTGGCTGGTGGTGCCTGCTCTGCTTGAGGCTGCTGCCCTGAAGATGACCTCTCTCTTATACACCCCTCTTATTTAAAAATGGCACCTAGCTGCTAGAAAAACACTTTTTTTCCTTCCACTCCCAGAGCACCATGAGTGCCTGTACTGGGTCTGGCTGGAATGTTAACTTTCCCGGCAGCAGCCCATTCAGTGCCGTACTCTGTACTTGTAGCTGGAACAGCAGTGTTATCACACCAGTGTTGTGTCTACTGCTGAGCAGCAGTGGCACAGCATTGGGCCTTTCTCTAACCCTCCTAGGGGGTGGGCAAAAAGTGAGGAGAGAAACATCACTAGGGCAGCTGACCTAAACCAATCAAAGGGATATTCCATACCATGTGGTGTCACACTCAGCAATAAAAGGTGGAAACAGGAAGAAGAGGGGAGGGGTGGGATCTCGTTGAGAAGACGTCGGTCCTCCTCTCGAACACCGGCTGCGTGCGTTGAGGCCTTGCTTCAAGGACGTGGTCAATCATCGCTCATTTGTGGGAAGTAGAGAGTAATTTCTTTCCTCTGCACTTCCATATAGCTTTCATTTATTTTGTTTGTTTGTTTTCCTCCCTTTTTCCCCTTTTCCCTTTTACTTCCCCTTAGTTAAATTGTTTAGTTCATGGTAGTCTTTATTTAATTATTATAATTATTTCCCTTTAATTAAATTATCTTTATCTCAACCCGTGAGTTGTTCTTTGCTTTACTTCTCCCCCTCCTCATCTAAAGGAGGGGAAGTGAGAGAGCGGTTGTGGGGTTTAGCTGCCCAGCACGGTAAAACCACCACAGTGCCAGGGCAAAGGGCACTGATCTCCCACAGGGACCCATCTGCAGTGGTACCCAGCACCACAGGAGCAATGCACTCACAGCAGGGGCTGACACAGCTTTTGCCACTGCTAGGCCAGAAGGAGTCTGTCCTTCCCACACCTTGAGGTCTTCTGCTTTGTCTCTGAGCCAAAGGTGAAGTCAGCTCCTCTCATGACCCCCACAAAACATTGCAACCCCAGCACTACTTTCCCAAATTTTGTCCCACTAGGTCTGCTTCCTGCTTCCTGGCTTGCAGCATCACTGGTAGTTTGATGCAGGCACAGGTGGACCATGATGGAATGGTACAAGTCCAGAGTGGTAAAATGGGTAGAAAATTATCAGAAAGAAGAAAAGATTGAAATGAAGCTTCCAATGATGCAGTTTCCATGACAACTACCCTTCTACACACAGTTTTAATCCACTTTTTCAGGCAGCCATTCCAGGATGTGCAGGGAACCACACAACAGCTGCACATATCCTATTTCTAACACATCTCCTGATTAAAATAATTATTCCATATAGAGAGATTGTCCTGAATGGCAGTGGCTGAAGTTTTGGGTAGCCGTGGGGGAGGAGTATTCTCACAGTGCTAGATGCTTCCTGAAATAACGTATGTGGATGCAAATCCTAGCATTCACTGGAGGTGAAATGAAGGACACACATCCCAAAGTGATTGCAATGGGACATGTCTCATTGTCCCTATGGAACAAATGCCACTGAGTTGTGTGTATGGCACTCTGTCATGGATGAAATCAAACCTGGTCTTGTTAATGAGCTGCAGGTTGCTGAGGCCTTACTTTACTCAAAGTAGCAGGGCCAAGAGTTAGAGCCAGAACACATGCTTTGCTGTCACACTCCATGCTCATCCCTCACAAAGATCTAGGACAGCCCCAAAGCTACCCCTTTACTTTCAAATTGTCATCTTAGAAATGGAAATCGGGGAAGTATTTTGCAGGTGAATCATTTCTCTGTAATCCTAGTGGGACCGTGTGATGATTACAACACTTTGATTCTCTGTGGGGATTATGTGGACTGAAATCAGAACACAGGGAATCACCTTTGTAGTCCTGAGGATGTTATTTCTCACTGTCGTTGTTGCTATTGTTATCTCTACTCTGGCTTCTAAAGGCCCCTGCAAAGACTGGTGTTCCCTTCTGCTAAATAACATGACAGGATGAGACAGAGACTATACCTAAGAGCTTGTAACGTATACCAACGTGGTAGAAAAAGAGTAGAAGGAAAGTCAGATTCTTGACAGGTACAGAACTAAAGAACGGGTGAATTAAATGGTTTCCTTAAGGTCGCATACCGAGTTTATGGCCAGAACTGAGTGCAGATCCCTTGAGTCCCAGTCAGGCCTTTTATCACTGGCATGGCTCTTCCTTTGCTGCTCTCCCAGGCTGTCAGTCTCATTTGTCCTATAGAAATATTGAGATAGCTCTGGCAGATGCATTACCTAAAGAGGAAAATGTCTGAAATTATCTTTTCTTCACTCCAAGGAGTGCCAGGGGAAATCTACATTTCTACACAGTAACTATGTTAACCACTTAATTCCAAAGGAAGCAGATAGCAGGAAGATATTAGTGTGGGAATGAGCAAGTAAATAAAAGGATATTTCTCCCCAATAAACCTCAATTCTCTGGGAATTATTTTAGAAGTCTACAAAGTTAAATTACAAAGAAGTCTGCCAGAACAGGTAATGACTATACTTCAGGGAGAGGCAATTGTCCTAGAAAATTTTATGTGCTATGGTTACGGTGCTGGAAGCAAGAATGTAACCAATATGAGGGATCTCTGGGTTACAGCACCTCCACCAGGGACTTTGGGAGGAATTCTCGTACTACTTAGCACTTGATGTCTAAACAGTTTATGAGCTCTTGACTTTTTTGGCTTGTTACCTACTCACTCATACAGGTCATTTCAGTGTCTTTAAGATGAATTGAGTGACCACTGGACAGGAAGGGCTGAAAAATCTGACTTTAAAAACCAGTTGTATTATGTTGAAATTTAATGTTGATAGAGATGAAACACCTCCCTTCCTCCAACATCACTCAGGCTGACACCCAGTGTTTAGTGACAGTGGAAGCCACAACAACTGCATGTTTTCAGCAGAGTTGTTCCATGTTCATGGGGTTTCATGGGGATTGGCAGAGCTGTGTGGGGGGTGTCATGTTTGCATTAAATGAGCAATGAGCAACTGGGCTTGTAGGTAGGGAATGCCAGAGATAGGGTGGTGGCTACTATAGGACCATGGATTCAGGAATTGGTGGGTACATTTTTATTTAGCAGCAGTTCGGTTGTCTCTGTCAGACAGGTGTGCAGGATGGCGTGACTCTGAGAAGTGTTATTTGCCAAGTAAAAGGCACAGAGAAGGAAATCTTATCTTGCACTTTCCAGTGTCCCCATTTCATAAATATGATACATTAATATTCATTATACCACGTGCATTATCATTTTGGAAGGAGATTACTGGGGATTCACTATTTTCTCTCCATCATATTTTCCAATTAGGATCCTCTCTTTTGCAAATAATAAGCTTTTTTGTTGCCAGAGGCTTTGCAGCAAAGTTCCAGTCAGGGCTTTGGAGCTCTGCTCAACCTCCATTTCAAAAAGAAGTGCAAATTGAAGAACAATTATATTTTTAATAACAGGTTAATCTTGCGGCACTAAATATGATTAGAGAATAGCCTGGCTAGCGTGGAAGAATACAACAGATTTTAGAAGTTGTTCCCAAAAACTGCTGGGGGATGGGAAAGGGTGAATCTGTACAAATACACCACTGAGTTTACAGGGGTGGCTGGGGCAAAGGTTTCAGGGTTCTTAGGGTATGGACAAGAGGATAAGAGAAGAGTGGAGGAGCAACTAAAAAGGAATAGCTTGAGTCCTTGTTCCTAGCCCATGAATAAGTCTTTTGGCTCTGTTGTCCTCTCAAATGGGCAAAAGCATTCGGGCCTGTTCTCACTTGGCTCCGGCAAGGCAGGTGGCAGGGCTGACCTGCACAGGGCAGGGGATGAGCAGACCTTCAGTTTCTGGGAGCTGTCTCAGGTTTTTCTGTATCTCAAGTACTTCCTTTAGGCTCCTTTGTGCAGAGACAGAGGACCAAAACACGGCTCTTCTTCAAAGAGGGAAGAAATGGGGAATAGGTATGCAGTAGAGACACTTAGATGATTAAATGCTTGAAACCCAGACACCAGATAATGCTTGGGATAAACACTGGGATCCCACCAAAAGCCACTGTGTGGCTGTGTGTGCAGCCAGTGGTCCATCAGACTTCTGGAGAGTGAATTACAAGCAAAGAGAAAGAGGAAAGAAGGGAAATGTTATTGAAAATGCATAGGAAACCCTTCCTCTTCCTATTTCCCCACTGCCTCTCCTCTGTCTGTCTTTTCCGTGCTAGATTCCTTGCCTTTGTCAGCTGTGGTAGAAAGATATGTCTCCAGGTGAGCCTGCCCTATTACTCTGGACACAATTAGACTGGACAAGGCATCTACAAAGAGAAAAGATGTCCAGGAAAAGGAAAAATCACCCCTCCACACTGCTCCTTCCTCACCTCTTCACACTGCTCTGAAGCAAGTACTCGGTGCCTACAGCCCTTCATGCCCACGCAGACCTTTAACAAAGCGAGCCATCCTCACTAACACTAATTAGTTAGGCTCTAGATTTCTCCTTCAATTACCACAAAGTTGTAAAGGGGAAAAAAATGGAAAAAAAAGAAAAAAAAAAAGCTAAATTTACAGTCAACCCTTTGAGAGGCTAACTATTCCCCACACACCCATACACATGCTAGTAAAACAGCCCTTTAAAGTTGTTGGTGTTGTCAGTTACAAGAGCAGCATTTAACATTTAATGGTTGTTTTTGGTCAGAGCTGTTACTTTTCATTGTTTGCTAGATTTGTTCCTTAAATTTGCTTGGCTCTGTGCCACGCAGTTCTTCTAGATTTGCTTTATATTGTGCTTGGGGTTGCAAGATCTTTTTTTCTATGATTTTTTTTTTTTTTTTTTTTGCTTTGAAGACATTTTATGAAATGATTTTCATTTTTCTTGCCCAGTCCATTGTCTTGTCGTGTCTGATATTTATCTGGAGAGCCCAGGTGTCCCCTTACAAGCCCTTTAAAAGTGCCAACGTCCTCACATTCTCCTTGCAGTGCAAAGTCACCAATTGTCACAGTTGTGAGGATGCCTGAGAATGTTGTTGAGTTAATTGGACTGGACAAAAGACTTTGGAAAAAATAGTACCTTGTCTGCCAATGCTGCCTGGTAGCTCTTACAGAGGTCTATGGGAAAAGCAGAGTAGAGATACTAAGAAGACAAAAAAAATAAAGTGCCTTTACTTATTGTCCATAATAATGGAGAGGCTGGATTAGCTGTTCAATTCAAACAAATGCAAAACAAGAAAATCTTGCTGTGCATCTTGACCTTTTTTTTTATAAACAGACACTAACCCATTATTTGTCAGGTCTGTTTTAACCAAAATTTCAGGCAGTGAGAGGTTTTCACAGACATCTGCCACAGACCCTCTTTGAGCAGTCATCAAATCTGCATGGTCCTGGTGTCCCAGTGGTCCTTACTCCTGGCGCACGTGATTGAAATGTGGCAAGGTTTAAAAAATAGGACAGGCTCATCTTGTTGTTTGGGTTTACCTCCAGCTGCAAACAAGCACAAGACGCTTCCACAAAGTGTCTTTGCAGACTACAGAGGGCACCCAAAGAGCTGACCCAGACAAACAACAAGGGCACAAACTTCATCTTCTCATATATTCAACATTTTCCTTCCACCTAGACAGATCTTTCCTCAGCCAAACAATATTGACCTGTAGGTTTTTGAGTTCAATTTCTGCTCCTCTTACATCTTTACTGGCATGTTTACTGTGCTCTTAATTAATTATTTGTAATTGCTTGTGTTTTTTCCCTTCTTTTTGTGCCTTTGTTTCTTGTTTCTCTCCCAGCCTTGGTAACAAGATGTTGCATCTCTTGAGGCTGGCGGGGTAAAAGCCTATTAATAAATAATTAAGTTCTGAGGCTCCAGCAGCGTGGAGTCACGTCTTGCCATCACATGGCTGGAGTCTCCATGGCGACTCACCGGTGTGAACTGAAATGATCTCTTTGGGAGGAGGCGAGAGGAGGTTATACAGGGCAAAAATGTGTGAAGTTAAATTATACTTTAAAAAATTAAAGGCACCGTTATGCCAGCTAGTTCTCTAAATGATCTAGAAAGATGGAAACCTCCTATTAGCCCCGCTCCACCAGCATCCCTCGCTTCTGGCTGCCACTGCCCCGTGTTTATGTTCTGCTCCAGAGCCTCCAGCACTGAGGCTTTTCCACCCTGTAGATGCCAAGCAACATTTTCCCATTACGCAGTCCCCTCAGACCTTCCCAATCTGCAGCAATCCTGCCACCAAACTGTGCAGCCTCAGTCCCCATGATGAGAGTGACTGATTGCTAAAGAAAAGCAAGCATGAAATAATTTGTCATGTGTCACCAAATTAAGTCTTGAGGCCTGGAGTCCAGAGGCTCCTGCTTCTCTGCTCCTCTGTGTTCTTGTTTCCTACTACATTAACATGTCGCCTTTTCCCTAGAGTCATCCTGCAACCTACATTTGTGCAAAATTCACACCTGCTCCTCATTAGAGCCAGATTTTGAGCAGTCTTTGCTGCGCATTTCTCCTTTTCTGGCATTACTCAGAGGCAGCTTCATGTGCTGGCACACGAAGTAGCCCTTCTATTTTTCCCATCTCATAATCCACCTCTAAGTATAGCAAAGACATTTCTTGTCCATTCAAAGCTGTAGTTTTCAAATGAAAAGCAGTTAGCTCAGCAGTTCTAGCATCTGTAAAAGTATGTCCTTGTGCGGCAGCGTGATCTGAAACTCCCTTAGCCTGTTATCAGCTTTCCATCTGTGTTAGCAGCTACGTTATTCACAAGCATCCTGATTGATGTATTTCAGCCAATATAACTTTCCCAAACCCCACTTCTCCAATAATGTTTCATGGGAACACGAGAAATTTCTAGCTCCTTGTAATGCCAAGGATGTAAATCACACTAATTGTCTCCCAGATTTCAGAAACATCCTGGGCTTTCATTTCCTCTGCAAACTTCTGGAGCATTTACATTAACTTTTGGCAGGTAAATGGTAGGGGGCCCAAACCATCCGTCAAGTAAAACTGCATTGAAAACACATCAAGTTAGGAGCTGTGGCAGGTAGGTAGGTCTCTGCTCCAAGAGAATGAAGGTTTTGATATCCCAGTTCCCTTCTCCTCACAGGAGGACACAATGTGCAGCCCAGGAACCTCGCTCTTTCCACCCAGGGACATTTGCTGGCTGCTCAGTGTTCACAGCCTTACTGGGAAGCAAAGTCCAGCGGCAAGACATCCTCTCTGTGTTGCACTCAGTTTTTCTTTAACCTTGTGGGATGGGATTGGGGCAAAGGTCTGCATGGTAAAGGGTGGCTCTGGTGTTGCAGAGCTGAAATTTGTGGCAAACAAATCTCCACAGTGTGTACAACCTTATGTTCAGCCAGGGAATGGGTCAGTTCCTCTTTCTTATTACCAAATTTCTGGGAAAGTGTGTGAAATAGAAAGGTCTCTCTCAGCTCTTTTTATTGGCCTATTTCCCCCCTTTTCTTTTTTAGTGGAATATAAAGAGGAGATGAAAGATGGTTTGAGTGAGGTTATCACAGGGATAAAATAATACTTCAAGGTGTTTCAGACCTGTTTTCATGGTATTCTCTTGTAGCCACTGCAGAGGTTTTCAGAAATTGTTTCCCAGCCTTTTTCACCTCTACACTCCTCTCCTCCCAACAGACTAAGGCCAGAACAGAAGAGGAAAATGGATTAATATTTTTTTTCTTCAGCTATCTGGCATCCTGTCTTTGCTTCCACACTTTTGATATTCACCAGCCCCAGCAGAAAACAAACAAGCAATCTGAAATTCAAGGCTTGTTAGGTAAAACAAAGAATAACTATAACAATTATTTTGATTCTGAGGAGAAATGTTTGCCTTTTTTTTTTTTTTTTTCCTAAGACTGCCTATGGTTTCTAACACTGAGTTGGGATTTAAAATAATTCATCTATTTTTAAGTGATGTTGGCAACCTAATTTTGACTCAATAGTTCCATGACGCTGAAGGAAAAGGAGAAAAAAAAAATAATTGCAAAACACAAAATAAGCAGAAATGGTTTCAGTGAGGTGTTTTGATCATCCCCATGAGCTGTTTTCTTGCTGTGTTGTGCGTGACTGAAAATCAGAAAGTGAATCTGCCTATTAACAAATGGGAAGCTGACCAAACCAGTTTCATCAGACTGCAGTAAAAAAAAAAAAAAAAAACAGAACAAGGGAAAAATAAATTTAGGAAAGTAGGTGATTAGAATTATTTCCATTCTGTCAAAGAGAATGCATGAATGATACAGGAAAGACTTCCTTATGAAGATTAAGGAAAAAAAAATAAAAAAGCATAATTTAATTTCTTTAGATGGAGAAAAGGCTGAACAGATTCCCATGGGTATGACTGAAACATGGTGTCATGAACTGGCAGTGAATGGATGGTTTGGGGCAACCCCTGAGAAAGGACTCCACCTCATCCCCTAACCATAATCTGGTTTCTCTATATGCTGCTGCTCACTTTTGGAGTAAACTGCAAACCTGCACAAAGAGTTGAATAAACAAAGTACTGCCTGCGCATGTGTGTTCATTAGGAAAAAAAAAAAAAAAATCACAACATGCTGATTACTTGGCAGCCTGGCATTTCATAATATCACAAAGGGTATTGAGAGATGAACAGCTACTGCAAGCCTGCCGTGGAAACCAATATCTTCACCTGTGGGAAATGCAAAGATAACAGGCAATTGTGACTAAAAATGCAATTACTACAAGAGAAAAAGATTCACTTTCCTCCATGTGCATAGAAATCATGAAAAGATATTTTCATCCTAGGCCAACAAGGCCTGAAGCTGGGTTTTATTCTGCACTTAGAACCAGTAATAATTTTTCACCTATTATGCATCTCTCAGACAAAAATATATTCTTCTCCATCTCACCTAGAAGGATCTCTACTTCTACGCAATTATTTTATCAGATGCAGGGAAGCAGGATAGAGAAAGCAAATATTTGCCTTTGATCATTTAAAATTCCTATTCTCTGTCTCTCTTTTATCCTGTCTTTCAAGATCAGATTTCTATTGCAACATGAGCATGGACAAGACAGAGCTTTTAAAACAAAACATCCTAATTTTTAACCACAAGCAAAACATAAGAGAAGCACGAGACCACTCAGTGCAGAAGATGAGGAAGGCACATCCTGCACACTGTGGGATGGATGGAACTGGTAAAACCCTTTATAAACCTCAGCAAAATGCCTTGTCTGTCACACTCCATTTGCTGTTGCATCCCTTCAGGCAGCTGACCTGTCAGCTGATTGCTTTACTTCAGGTAGAGATGTTCAACCTCCTGTAACAGGACAAGTTTTCTGAGCTTCCCAACCAGAGACCAAAATATTCACACACAGGACCCACATACCTGGGGTATGCTTGAAGGAGGGGGATATGCAGTGACTGCTGCTCTGCTGGGCTCCTCCGCCACAGGATTATGAACTGCCTCTCACAAAGAGGCTGTGAAATTTAGATCTGCTCATGATCCACTTGACTGAAGAGCCACAGTGTGACTGGTGCCACTTTACCCGGCCAGTTCCCACAGTGTATGACCCACTTAACTCCCAACTCACAGACTCTATTTAAACTCATTTGCAGCAAACCCAAATTAATTTATGCTTCACCCAGCTTCTGTCTCCATTTGGAGTTTGGAATTGCAAAGGTATCCTTCAAAAACAAGATCAGACTACATAGACAATTTGAAGAAACACGGTGAAGGGAGAGTAAATCTCATGATTATTTACTCATTTTGGTTTTGTGACCACCCAAAGCATGAACATAAAGCCCAAAGTTTTGCAGAACCCTGTAGATAGATGCTCTGCACCATACAGGTTTGCAGTGTGTTATAGGGAAATCACCCATGAACAAGGAGACATCTTCACGGCCATAGGTCTAGCATGGAAGCTTGAGGGCTCTCTTGCATTATCTTTTTGCTGCAGTTCCTCTGAATTCAATATGCTGACCTCCAAATACAATATATTGGTCTTCTGTCTCCAAGTCAGTGCACTGTGTTGGCCTCTTGTGACAGTTCTGTGAGTGGGGTTAGCTAAGGGACACCTCCTTAAAGTTAAGTGGATAGAGCCTGTGATTTGGCAGAAGGAACCAGGACTTAGTCCAGCACATGCATTCTCGTCACACTGTGCATTGCTCCTACACAAGGAGAGAGAGAGTGCTTTATTGTTCCTGAAAAGTCTTTTTGTTAAAAAGGAGAATGGTTAAGAATCAGAATTACTGTCTCAGTCTGTCACTGACTCAAATACAGAGAATGAGACTAATGAAAAATTAGTTATTTCTTTCACCTGAGTCTTTCTGGACGTGGCAGAGTTCCTCCAGAGGTGAGGAGCATCACCAACGTGTAAGCTCAGCAAAGCTCCATGACCACACCTTTGTGAATAACAGATTACCATCATTTTACAACAGCTACAAATCTTGGCCATGCCATTGCTTCTAGTAGGAAAACAAATCTACTTTCTTAGCAAATATGGTACATTGATAGGCAGCTTTCTGACTTAGGAGAGGCTTGACAGTGTACAAAGCCTTTCAGCAAAGATACTGCAGTAAATCTTGCCCAGGCTGAAGTATCTGAGAAGTGCTTATACCTCACTGATCACTCAGCCTTAGATTTGTGATAAGACAGAAATCATTGCCATCTGATACCTCTCTGTTAGCCTGTAAGATATGAATCAGAGAAGTCTGTGCTCTGTCCGGAGTTGACAAAATGCATCAACACAACAGAAAACATCATTGGTCTGACACCTCTGCTGGCAGCCTCAGAAGGAAAGGGAAAGGGGAACATAGTCCATGCTGCCCACTGGTTCCTCCAGGGTAAAGCTGAACTTTGCTGGTAAGGAGAGGAAATCCCTACTAGTGACACCCAACTGAATAAAATACCTTCCTACCTGATTATAGAAGCATCGCCCCCTTCATCAGATAAATACTTTGTAGAAAATCAGGCACACTGATTCTGTCTCTGGTACCATCAACCCCAGTTGGTGAGGTTATAAAGTCTCAGTGAAGAAACCCTCAATTTCACAATCTCAATAAAAACAACAGAACATCCTTCCCGGGGTAAGATACTTACGCGTATAATAACTTTTCGTCTCACCTTTCGCACCTGAAACAGCACATACAAGTGCACAAAGCAAACAGAGCCCTTTCTGGTGTGTTTTGGAATAAGCTGACATCCACACTTAAACATATTGCGCCGTACTACATTTCCTGGGGCCCCCTGATGTTGTTACTATCCTGACAGACACAGCCGCCTCCCAAATTACACTTATTCTGACCTTATACACACTGACACAGAAATGCCTCGAAGACAATGTTGTCTCTCAGAGGCGCTGCGCATTCACACATGCACATGCACACATACACACAAAATTATGTCAGCCATTTAAGTAATCCTTGCTTGGCTGTTCTTTTAAAATGCATCTTTCGTCTTTCTGTAACCAAGGGCTTTAATATTCAAATGTTCATGAGCACCAGCTTTATTAAAATTAGGGCTTGGGGAAATGTCTTCGAAAAGGAGAAACGAATATTACCCAACCATTTAAAAGATGCTAATTAATGGAGTTCTAAAGCCCAAAGAGGCCATTTGACGGAGCAGAGATTCCTCTACCAGACAGATTTGTAACTTATCGGTTCGAGTGGCAGAGGCGGAAACAAGAGACTAGCAAAATAAAATGCAAGTAGGTTAAGAGGAACAATCCTCCAGGTGTTCTGAGGGCTCCAGAGTTTAGTTCTGTGGCAGCAGTTTGAGTTTTCTGCCTACGAGCTCTGCGTGTGAAGATTTTTCTTTCCCTGACACAAAGCAGAGTTTGTGTCTCTTCCCTGCTGGAACTGCCCTGTGGTAGGAAGAAGAAGCCATAGCCCACACGCTGCTCAGCCGTGGTCTATTGAGAGTTGTGGCTGCCAGCTGGTGTGGTCACAGGGGGATTTATTCTGAGATAAATCTAATCTCAAGGGTACATGGGTATATCCATATGTATACATGTGCACAAGGAAAGAGCTTTGCGCTGAGAATAGCAAAGATACACTGGAATGGTCAGAGCTCTCCAAACAGACTTTTTTATGATTATTTCATCTGAATGTATAAAATCAGGGGAACCTCAGCAGCCACCCACTGTCACACTTCCCTAGATCCTGCCTATCTCTTCTACTCTCAGCAGAGTGACTGAGTTCAGTTCTGTATCACTGAACATGGTTACTAGCATCCTAAATTTTCTGTCTCCTCTCCTCGCCTGTTCTTCTCTTTGTGCACAGATAT
Source organism: Aythya fuligula (assembly GCF_009819795.1). Classification (NCBI taxonomy): domain Eukaryota; kingdom Metazoa; phylum Chordata; class Aves; order Anseriformes; family Anatidae; genus Aythya; species Aythya fuligula. The sequence continues at coordinate 14,330,630 of NC_045569.1, read as the reverse complement.
AACTCTGGGTCAAAACCCCAAAATATTCCTCACACTAGAGAAATAGATTCTTTTGGTGCCTATGAGTGTACATACCAACTCCAGCTCTGTAGTAGAAACAACATCTCTGAAGTCTATCAGTGATTCATTGCCACAATTTCCATCAACTACTGATGTAGTTCTTGCCAGGTCAGCTGTTTTCAGAAAGTCAGGGTAGGCTGGTGATTTGAACCCCATCATCTTCCCTTTGCCAGGTGGCAGTTTAAGTGGTCTTCTGTATTTACCCCATCACACCTATTTCCAGACTTTGGGCTGAAGCTAGACAACTTCCCCCCTTCCTAGCACCAGATCCCAGCAGAGACAGGGAAGGGAAGGGAAGCTTTGAAAGGGGCCTGGAAAGCAGTATCCTGGTTACAGCTTCCAGAAGGCAGAGAGTTGGTTGGGATGTACCTCTTGGAAACATTCCCATCATTAATTGCTTTCCTGGCATCAGCTGGGTGCTGCTGGAGTCATGATAAAAGCAGAAAGAGAAGAAGGTAACCCTAAGGATGGACAGAGAGATGGGCAGCTTTCTGGTTATATCAATAAATAAAACTTTCCTTGCTGCATCTACCCCTCAGACAATGCTCTCCTCCCCACATAACCTAACCCTCCTCAGGGAGCTCTGATCCTACCATCCTGCCTGTCTACAGTACCAACACAAAGACTACAGCCTCTGTGATTCAACTGGGCTTTCTGGGGAAAATTAGAGCAACAACCACCAGAACAGAGCAATCGACAAATAGAGCTCAGAGGGGCTCAGCTGAGACTGTTGCTGACCTAATGAACTCATTTATGATTCATCTTATGTTTTCATGCTCTCATTTTCTCTCTTTTTCTTTTTAACTCCCAGACCAAAAGCTTCTGATTCAAAGTGAGTTCCCTACATTTTCCCAGTTGGCCTTTGAAAGCATCCTGAATGCCATTTGCTGGACAGGGAACCCCAAACAAGTAAGGGGAGTGGGCCATTTACGTCTGTAAAAATTCCTTAGTGTTTATGAGGAGGTTAAAACCTAGGCATTCAAATTTTTCAGCTGAGAATTCCCTCTGTAATGGACCCGTGTTTCAGCTGACCTCAGTCTGAGTGGAGGTTCAGCCATTTGACTTCAGCTTGGAGGTTTGAGCCTGTCCTTACAGCGTGTTGTCTCCTTATGTCAGTAGTATTGAGATTGCAGACCTGACAATAGCTCAGTGCAAGCTGTTAGTATTGCATTAATCCACCTTGGGGGTGGTGTGCCTCTGCTGTCTTTCGCTGATCAGCCTTGGTTATAAAACCCCTTTGGCTGATGTGGTAAAAGCTTGAGACTGTTCAAGCAGGAGGATCGGGGTGTTTGGATAAAACATTGGGTCACAGAGGCTTAATATGTTATTGCACATCAGCTGGGCGAACTTACCTGTTCATACATGTGCTCTTTGCCTGGAGCTAATGCAAAATAATATGATGTAGCTTCACTTTGTTTCACTGTCAGCTAAGTTAAATTGCATTATTATGTCTTTGTCACAAGCCAGGAACGTGCGCCCAGACTGCTACCTCAGCTCTTCTGACATTTGGTAACTTGTTAAGCTGCTCTCGCTTGATCTTGTGTCAGAGCCTGGAGTCCTTCACAGCTGTCAGGAAGTCCTTGGGAGACCTGTTTTTGTCACCTTGGGTTGTATTCATATTTACAAGGACTTGTGGCTGCATATAGCATGGACCCACAAGGGATGTGACAGATTGAATGCTTTTTATTGATCAGGAAAACCAGTGTACACGTCCCAAGAGACCAGCACTTTCGATTCACACCCTTCCAAGTTCTTTTACAATACTAATTGCCATCATTAATTATTATTAATAATAGTAGTAGTAATAATTAATATTAATAATAATAATCTGGAAAGGGATTTTAAAGAAGAAAATGGTTCTGCCAAATCTCTGATATCTGCAAAGCTATAAATAGGGAGATACTTTTTTCAGTTCATAGAACTTCATTGTCTTCGGAGAGCTATTGGGACGAACAGCATGAAAAAAATGATGTTTGTTTCTCTTGTAAAATATAGATTGACCCTCCTAAATGAAGACAGTTGGCAGGAAAGATATGATCTGAGACAGAAAAACAACAAAAAAAAACAGAGTTAATGTAAATTTGTGTTTTTAACATATGTCTTGACTTCAGCAGCCTGCCATAAAGAAAATGAAATGCAAGCTGGAAACACAGGCTTGTTCTGATAAATGCAGGGGGAAGAATAAAACTAACAAATATATTTGTTTCCCTACTAATCCCTCTTCATTATAGGACATAGCTGTTTTGCCTAATGGTCACAAATGAATCCAATATGAACTCAAACAAGGGGAGGTTTCTTTTCTGTTTGTAGATTAAATCATTTGTAAAAATATTTCAAGTGCAGTCAGCGTCAACAAAGTCAAATAAAACCTCTGTCTCACAACAGCAAAAATTTACCATAGTGAATATCTTTCTATGACAACTGGTAAGAGGTAATTTTTCCCTGGAGCCAACTTCCATTGGATCAGTGATGCACCAGTCTATAGCAGAGAGAGTTTGCATTAGGATCTGTGTACCAGTACGCATAATGAATCACACCCTACATTGATTTAGTAAACCAATAGGTTTTATTAACTCAACAATGAGATTAAAATGGATTAAAACAGGAGAGGGGCTCTATCATTGTACTAGTAATTTACCCTTGATTCTACAGCAAGTGCAATTCACTTTGTTTTTAATACCTGATTAGAGTCTCTCTTAGTATTGCTGTAATGTTTTCTCGGGAGGGGGGGGAGCGTACTGGATGCAGGCAAATCCTATACCAACATGTAACTACAGAGAAAGCAAGTTAAAAATAAATAAATAAATACAACTTTAATCAGAACTGGGACTTTACACTGTTATCCCAGACAAAGAAGTCAATAATTTTTCATGGCAGGGACTTCTGAAGCTTCCTGTGCTAAAACACGTAGAAAAGGCCCCCAGGACTACAAGAAAAACATCAGCAGGGTATGTCTACGCCACCCTGCTCGCTCTGATAGCCAGCACCTGCAGCGCTGCGTGGGAAGCTCCAGCAGAGCCACAGCACTGAGCAGCAGCACTGAGCCCAGCACAGGCAGCAAGATCTGCCTGAGAATAAAGTAAATTAGGTCATGCCAAGCTGCACTGCTACCGGGACCTATGCTGGCAATTGTAAAACTGTGGCTACTTCACTGTGTTATGTCTAGCTGAGATTTGTGCCCGTCCCAGTAGTTCCAGCACATTCAGAATGCTACGCTGCCCTTCCTGCAGGACTTCTCTGGGAGTCTGTCAGGACAAACCAGTGGTTTTCAGCCCAGTGACCCAAAGATGCTTGGGGATCTGTGGATTATTCTGAAAGGATTTGCAGTCGGCAGCTATACAATTTGCAAAACGAAAAGCTATTGGAAATAGGCTTAGAATTGTTGGAGGGGGCTTATGCTTGAAAATCAAATAGGTTTTAAGGGCCAGAAAATTGAAAAAGCTTAAAAACACTTGCATACAACCTGCCCTAGAGTCTAGAGAGAGACTTGGAGATCCTTCTACTTTGCCTGGCTGAACAACCTACCCAAATACCCCATGGACTCAAAATGGACCTTCACAGAAATTCCTGTTACTGCCCAGTTGGGCCTGAGCCCTGTCCAGTGAAGGCCAGTTTTGTAGGGGCTGGGCTATGGCATATAGAAGCAGAGAAAATGGGGCTGTAGGAGACAATACAAAAGAATCTGCTCTTCCTCCTGAGCCAGGAAAATTAACATAATAAGCATTTTATTGCTTTAGTGTGTTTTTGTATAAATTGTGTGCAATTGAGTTATGCCACACATATGCAATAAAATTAAGCAAATATTCAATGTCTCTTCACAGATAGAGCTAAAAGAAATCTAAGTCTCCCTTCCTGAGTTAATCCACCATGAACAACTCGATCAATAACCATCCTTCTAAGCCAACATCCACCCACCTCACTCCTTCCCACCTCCTCCTGTTTTCTGGGAGAAGTTTGATTTAAATTGCCAATAACCACACTCATGAACACTGTAATTATGACAATCATTATTATTGCTATTTGTTATTAGATCAGTGAAGGAAATGTTTTTTCTGTCTATAGGAATTTATATGATTTTGAAATGTTTATACCCATTGTGTATTCATCAGTGTTTGTGAACCAATAATCTGAAAAAAAGTACAGATCAGATCAATGCACAATTCATATAGATACCTTCAAAATATTTCATTTAGATGGTGGTGAGCTTTCTGAAATAAAAACATAATTAACTTAGTTATTGAAAATGAGGAAACAGGATGTTTTGGCCATTTAAAAAAATGTTTCTTCAAAAAGGGGAAATTCGTTTAAACTGAGCTCCTCTATAAACAGTTTGTATTGTCCTACTGACATTCAACAACAGGAGAACTTTTAATCCAAATATTGTCAGCTTGCCATTTACAATTAAAAGTTTATATATCACACATGGAGCTGCATAAAAAGTTATTGCTTGCATTCTCAAAAGAAAAAGAATAGACCTAAAGGAGCTAGGCACAATCAAGAATACAGAGTCCTAAATTTCTTAGGTATTTCTGATACCATCTCAGCCTTCAGGTCACACAGAAATGACTTCTAATTCTGCAGCCCTAAGAGAACATTCCATAGCTCTCAGACTTATTCCAGGATATAAACACATTTTTATATAATTACCAAATCATCACCAAACCATTATCCATCCTTTTAACATTTGAAATAGTCTCTGAAGGTGTTTGTTTGGGATGAATCTGATCTTATTACCTTTAACCCAGTTTTCTGAATTTTAGCCAAATGTTGTTAATCACAGATATTTAAAATCCAACCTCTGAAGCATGGGCAGCTGATACAGACTTGACTTGTCACGGAGTTCAGTCTGTGAACTTGGCAATTGCATGAGCAAGTGACTCATGCCCCAGTTCGTGTTTGTCTCTTAGCTCAGACACATTCATCTTGAGCAGAGCTGTGAAAATAATTGTTTTTTGGGGGTTGGTGACGATTCTGATTGTATAAGAATACTATAAATCACATTCAAAATGTGATGCCAGCTACCTTTACTATCCTACTTTTAAAAGGTTGCATCTAAAGAGGTTTTCTGCTCATTTCTGGCATCTTGAACTTCTCTGACCCTTTGTCTTTGCCTCTTCACCCTAAAACCTTGGGGCATGTAAGGCCTTTACGCCATTAGCTGTCATTCCTCCGTGAATGCCCTGGCTGTGTTACCTTTGCTTGGTCTAGCTCCAGATGGATGCTTTTGTCTGTGTAAAGCAGTGATGCTGAGGCTCAGCAGGTCAGTGCTGTGAGCCTCAGCAACATGGGAGGAGAGCTGAAGGAGTGCCTGCACTTCCTTAACCAACCACAGAGGTCTTTCCTGATATCTGCACCAACAGCTCCAAAACTGGCAGCAAAAAGTCCATTGTCTTCAAAGAGAATGGATGAGCCCTGGAGATTTAAGGATGCTTCAGGCAAATTGTGTAAGTTCCTGCCTTTGTAAAAAGGGGGTCAGCCACTGAAGCCCACCAGGGAAAAACGGTAGCAATCAGCTAATACATTCTGCTGGAGGCACTGCATTCAGTCCCTGTGACGCTGCTGGTGCATAGCAGAGCAGGACTGGGTGCAGCAAGCTCCTTGTGATTGTGTTAGAAATGAAGTAGCGCATGGGACACCCTCTTGCCTGACAAAAAATAAAAGGAATTGGGCTGAAAATAGCATAATCCAAGGGAAAGCTATGCAACTTAGAGGAAGATAAAAAGAAGCTCATAAAATGTGTTTCCCAAGGAAATGATGTAAGCTGAGAAAATAAATATGATGGGAAAATCCAGCCTGACCATTTGCTTAACCCAGTAGCCTGCTTCCATGTTAACATGGGTGTTTGACACAGCACTCTGTGGGAACATCCGCCTCAGGTGAAGAACTGCAATTAGAGTATTTCCAATGTACCATCTATTTCTCCTTAAGCTATCTGAATTGTCCTCTGTTGAATAAAAAATGATAATCATATGAAAAGGTCTTTAACCCTGCTGCAAGCAGTAGAAGAAAACAGGAATATTCTGAACATACCCACAAAGTTTGTTGGAACAGCCTGGGGAAAATCGGTCCAATAAATGTCTGGTTCAGAGCTAGGTGCTCCAGATGGCATCAATATATCATAAAGTGTCAAAGAGAGCCTTTCTGAATGCAAATTACTATTCACATTTTACCTAATTTATGCAAATTAGCTCATTCAGTCTTCCACCTAATCCTCTCTGGAGTTACTCCAAGGTTTGAAATGAAAGATATTCTTCTTGCAAAATATATATAATCCATATTAATTGCTTCTGATGGAGATGAGTGGGATGGACAGCTATTTCTGCAGTTAATACTTTAATCACTTCACCTCAGCAGCAGCCCTGCTTCAGGTGAGCAGACTTTGGCTGTCTGTCCCCATTGCTAAAGCAAACCACAAACGACTGTGTGCCGGGATGCTCCTGGTGATGAGGGCTGTCAGGCAGGCAGATTTCAGGAAGGAACCGATAGGCATTGAGCAGAGTTGAGGAGAGAGCTGGCATGTGGGCAGATCCGATAGGCAGCAGCTCAAACCGTCTTGGATATCCAAACTGGGAAGAGGGCTAAAGGAGAAGGATGAGGTACAGGGAGGGAGCGGCTTGGAACTGGTGTGCACCAACACCTTCTCCCCACTCCATCCTGTACCAGGAGAACAGATTTTGTAGAAGAATGAATTGAAAAAGCAGAAGATGATGGAGCTAGGAATTCTCTCAGAATTATCCATTTACAAAGAAGCAATTAAAATATGCTTGGTCGTATTGACTTCAGCCTGTCCTTGGTTTGATGTTTGTGTGTAATCTTGCATAGCTACTCTTTAGCCACACAGTGGTACTTATGGATTTCTTATCCCTATTCTTTGTGTCTGGGTGGCTGTGATCAGATTCAGTTTTAAAATGCAAACGCTTTAATTTTGAAATCAATGAATTAGAGATTTAATGTATTGATATTTCATAGCATATCTCTGTGGAGAGAAGAGATTAATCTGCAAGCAGTAAAATGTAGTATGCCACTTTGTTGTACCTGACAGCCCTCAGAATAGCTCGCTCACAGATTGGGTATTGTCAGTCTGTTGAAGACCCCTAAATTTCAAGTGGGTGTTACTTGGGCAGCAGAGAGAGAAGAGAAGAGGGGATCCAGATGCAAATGACTTATAGACTGCTCTGCAAGTTCTCGATCAATTGAGTGCACATGGCAACCCATTGCACCTGTACCAAAAAACAACAAAATCTGTGAAGCTGGAGCATGTCTTAGGTGCAACAGATATGAACTGGGGCTGGTTTAGCACTTCACTGATATCACCCAAGCCTGTAATATGCTTGGCCCAGCAATGGCCCAGCAATGGCCCAGCAATGGCCCAGCAAAAAATTATACAAACCCATTGTGCTATCTGTTTCCCAGGTCAGAGGAAGGGCATTGGCTGGTGCTTTTGCTTTTCAGCAGATATTTTTTTTTGCTATAGTTCTGTCAGTGGTGGGTCTTCTTTTCCCGGTCTGGAAAATTTGTCTCTGAAACATTTTGACTTGATATTTCAAACAACTCTTTTTTTTTTTTTTTTTTTTTTTTTTTTGATATAAGTATGTCTGCAGGGAAACTTTGATACAATTGAATTGATTAGTGAATTTCAATATACTTTTTTTTTTTCTTCTCTGTAGGGAAGACTATTATTATTATTATTATCATAATTATCATAATTATTATCATCATTATTATTTGACAACCTCTAGGGACAGGTATATCACTGCATCCTGTATAGCCATATTTACATAACTTGACTGATATCACCTGCTACTTTTTAGAGGGATCCATAAGGTTATAGAGTGCAAGAAGGTGAGAAGAACATTCTTTGCCCTCCAACTACACATAATGCTTTTTTTTTTTTTTAAGTGCTACTAGAGCAGAGTAAGTTACAGTAATTTCCAGTTTATATCACCTGAAATGGAGCTTTGATCAAAACAGGTTGATCACTTTGGTGTAAAATAGCTATAAATTCTAAATTGTGCACAAAACCTCAGAAAGTCAACTTTGTTTATTCAGACCTCCTCTTCTGCAAGGTGTTTATATGCAGGTGCCCAGGGACAAACCTCACACTTTTCAGCACAAGCTGTCACTCTGTTGTCTCCACACAGTCCCCACACTTAACTACTTGGAGGGCACCTCTCACTGAATTAGCTTTAAGCCCAGAAAGGAAGATGCTCAAGTGGATCTTCATCAATTTTTTAACTGATTTACTTGAATCAACTCAAATTCTGCCCACCACCAGCCCACACTTCCTTAAAGGCTGTGGACGCTTGCACAAAACAGATCCTAGTGCCTCCCATTTCCAGGGTTTATGAGTCCATCCAACAAAACACATATGTTTGGGCTTAATTTTAAGTTAGTGAATACCTCATTAACATCAGGGAGACTATGTTAAGTAAAGAATATGTTTAAAGTGCTCTTGGATTGGGGCTGCAGCTACTATAGTCATTGTTGCTAGGTAAAAATATAAGGCAGGCAAAGTGTTTCAGTAAGAGGATAGTACAATCTTGAGAATTACTCAACAACAGCAAACTGTGAGAGCTGGAAAATGATTGACTGATTATTTTTCCAATTCATGGGAACCCATGGGAGCATCTAAATCAACTTCTACTGAATGCTGCAGGGTGACTTCAGACCAGTGATTAGAGCTGAGTGAAATGTTTTGATTCTGAATAAATTAATTCAAAAATACTGTTGTGGCTAAATGGAAATCTTTTCCTGACCTATTTTGATTTCCTCTAACTTTTTTTATTTCCTAAGAAAAATCCCAAATGAAATATCTTAAGCTTTCTGGATGTTTTCAGGGTAATGTGTATTTCCTTTTTTTTTTTTTTTTTTTTTTTTATGTGTGTGTGAAAAAGTCCTATTTAACTGAAAACAAAAAATATCCAAACAGAAGAACAGGTGTTTTCATTTTTAGCAATATCCCACCAGGAAAAAAAGATCATATTTTTTGTGTTTTTTAATTGAAATATTTGTGTATTTTTTTTCTCTGGGGAAAAAACAATGTCTCTTTATTTTTTAAATTATACATTTTTTGTTAAAATGTGGCAAGTTTTCATCATGATAAAAGAAACTGAGTTAAGTGAAGGACAAACTCCCTCTGTTCTACTTCTACATGAAATGACTTTTTTATTCCCAGCAAGCTCTGACAGTTATGTAAAGCTATTGAACTGGGAACTCTCACCTTCAAAGAGCTGCAAGGAGACAACAATTTGCAAATGAAGGGTTTGTTCCTGTCCCAGATTGAATAGTAGTTTTTTCATTGATTCAAATAGTTTTAAGATCAAATATTCTTTTCTCAAAATCACAGGATATCCAATTCCTGTTATCAGGGCATGATTATGCTTTATGGTACAAAGAAATAGCAAAGTAACTTATCTGCTGTCATCACTGCATGCGTGTCTTAGGAAGTTCTTGCAGTTCCAGCACTATCTATTTCCCTACAAAGTCAATGAAGCAAATAATGGCCTGATCACATGTTTTAAGATGGACTGTAGGAATATTCCCCACATAGGCATTGTCCTCAGATTCAGGTAAGAAGTTGCTGCTCATGGTGGAGAACTTATTTTCTGCAAACAGGGCTGATCCTCACCCATGGTGGCCTCTGCTTAACTCCAAACATCCCAGCACTATTCAGTCAACCAGATTTGTATCTTGTTGCCTGTAATTGGATCATATTGATTTTTAATGAGATTAATTGGTTATGATTGTCTTGAGGGCTGCACTGACATCTCTTTGTCAGAGGCATGATTGTGTTGTAGAGTCTGAGGGCGCATAAGGGGTTAATGAAAAGCTATGCAAGTTAATGGGGAACTGGAAAAAAAAAAATAATAATAATAACAAAAAAAAAAAAAAAAAAAAAAAAAAAAAAAAGGAAGACCCAAAATGAACACCTATAGAAGAAGCTAATGATGAATAAAGGCAAACAATTTATCTGACTTGAAACAGTTATAAATGACAACAATTGTTTTAAATAGAAATCTGTTGAATTATAATTGGAAGTAATTGAAACTCACCAAAATATTGAATAAAACATTAGATATTTTAGATGGTGTTATCTTCACAATTATCTTTGGAAATAATTACGGTGAGGCCCATGAACTGTTGTGAGAGGAAGAGAGTCACCCAGGGCCCATTGTCTTCAGGAATCACTACATAAAGTGTTTAATGGGGAGGCATTTATAAATAAGTGGCAGCAGTTGTTTCGGATCTGGCATTTCATGAGTGAATGCCCATCCTACTAAGGGTAAGAAGAGAGGTAAGCAAGGAGCTAGAATGAAGCATTTGTTATTTTCAGAGCCATTGCCTTAGAAATTAGTCTTGAAGATGCACCTCCCTAGAAGTCTTCCCACTTTGTTTATTCGATTTAGGGGTTTAAAGACACATTTTTATGGCTGTGTATTGTCATTGTGAAATGTTTTTCTCAGTGTTTTCAGGGCAGCATGTACACATTGTCCTTTTTCAATTAGTGGTGCTGCTTGAAAACAAGAAACTCTTTTCAGCAAAAAAATGATGTTCATTCGTCAGTGCTCAAAGGTTGTCACGTTAACATATGTATTTATTTTTGGTTCAGTGTCAAAAGTTGTAACTGCTATAACTTACTAGCTTCAAACACAGCCTTTTCATAGCAGAATTCATAGATGTGTTACACAACTTCTCAGCTCTGACCTAAATGTGTTCCCAGGTGTGCTTATGTACAGTCCTCTCTGGAGAGGTACGGTGTCAACAATCATTTTGGAGCAGGCTATGGCTTCATGAGATGTGGCATCCTACCAGAGCTTCAGGGTGATTAATATAACTATTACAATGTGCTGGATGAATTTTGAGATAGTTTCTATGATAGGAGCAAAGCAATATCTCTTTTACAGAAATGTTTCCTTAGATTCTAATCAGCTCTTACCTAAAAGTTTGTCACATTCTCTTCCTAATTGTCATGGGCCAAATTTCCCCAGGCAGACACAAAACAGGTAAATAATTGAATTGCAATGATTCCAGGTTATTTTTAGTCCCATGGAAATAAACCACCTTCCTTCCCCCACATGTAGAACTGGTGTTAGATGTTAGTTTATCAACGCTATCTTTCTTATGGCCTAAACTGAGGAAAGAGGAGTGTCATTGAAACATTAATTGGGAATCTGCTGAAATGGAGTGGCAGATGAAGAGGATCTGAAAAAGAGCTTTATTTATAAGGAGAGAAAGTAAAGGGTGAATATGGCAAATGTACAGAGGACAAAACAGCCATTGTAGTCTTCTAATATTCCTGAAGGATCTGTTAACAATGGGATGACTTCTTCCCAGATGATTGTCTGTTCTAGGCTAGACTAATATCTAACAAAGTCATATGCTAGGCATCTGGCTTTTTTGTGCTTCTTCTCTTGAAGGACAAATTAGAAAGGGGATCTTGCTTTGTAATAACACTTAGGAAACCTTTCATGCTCTAGAAGAGCAGTGGGAGAAGATAAGCGTCAGCTGAAGGGGAAAGGACTGATCCTGCACCACCCTAAGCCAGGCTTGGGCTGTAGTGTGTAGTGCAAGAGGAGCTAAGTGGCTGCCTGGAAAGGTATGGGGAGGGCTGGACATAGCTGGACAACCCCAGGTGATCTTTTAGGATGCAGTGACTTGTCAAGGAGAGTTACTGATTGTGTGCCTGAACTCTGTGCTCCATGTAAAACCTCAGCATTATACCTCCTAGGGAGATCAAATGCTGAGGCGAGAGACAGCAGAATTCCTTCTGCCACAATCTCTACCACTGGTATGTCCATGAAATTTTCACAGCTGTGTGTCTACTGGTGTCTCTCTTTGTACAATACCACCTTGTATATTTAGTCTAGGTCATCTGGCCTTCTCCTTGTTAGGAAAAAAAAAATCTAAATTCCCATGATGTGGTGGCTTCTCCATAAGTATCCCTTCCTCATCATTGGAGCTCTTCTGGTGTGACAGAAGAATAACACCAAGCAGAGAATGAGGTGATACTATTTATTTGGGTTTGCAATGATTCTGTAGTGAAAGGTTTGTGATTTATCTTCCTTGGGAGACCGGAGGCAAAGATCAGAATCTGATGCAAGGAGCCCTTGCTGACACAAGTGATGTAAACTGGTGCAAGCATAACTCAGCAACTGGAGAAGCCAGAACAATGTGTCTGATCATCATGGTGCAATTTCCAAACTCCTCCAAGCTTGTCTTCATTCTTTTTTTTTTTTTTTTTGAATGTGAAGTACTGTGTGATGTATCTATTTCTGGAAATTGTGCAGGGTGAATGGGGTGGAACATGCAAATGTAAATATTAAGCACTAGTGGGAAAGGAAAGAAGCACTTGCTAAAGATGTCTAGACACCACAAAGAGCAATTAGCCAGGTTTAAAATTCTGCCAGCAAGTATACACGGCAGGAAATGCAAACATAAGGAGAGCAGAGCCACCAGGCTTCACTTGGCTCCTGCCACTTCATCAGGGCTAATTAAAGTGTTCTTCCCTGAGTCCTTAAAGAGATCGACTATGACAGCAAACAACTTCAAGTGAGACACACTAGTCTACAGTGAGGGGGGAAAAGAACAACAGGGAGGCAGCAATCTGCATTGTTAAATCCCATCCTGTTATGCTCAGTGGAGAGTAGTCAGAGCTGGATGAAGGAAGGCCAAAGACAAGGCAAATGGATGCTCTTAGGTAATTTGTGTCACCATCCTGCTTATCACACCAGAGGTGGAAAGAATTTTCTCAGCCATCTGCAAGGTCCCAGCCGTGTTCCCGGTGTGTGTGTCACTGCTCACACACTGGGGTTTTACAGCAGCGTGACTCAATCATGAGTTGCATTTGCCACATATTCCTCAGTGAGTCTGGATTTTAAAAGCTGGATGTATGCGTGCACTGTGGCCAGGCAAGTGAAGTGGTAGCAATGCTCGTAAGTAACGTGCAGATCTGTGGAGGCGCTGAAGGTGGAAGCTTCTTCTACAGTCACTTTTATTGCCCTGTCAATTTTTCTATCATTTCTACAGTGAAGTGTCCCTGCCTCCCAGCGCTATGGGAGAAGGATCACAGGACATTAATGATTTGGCAGTTACAGTTGTGATCACACCATGAATATGATGCACAGCTGCAGGTGCATAAAGGAGGCGAATGAAGTTTGCAAAGACAATCATACGCTTTCTGAAGTTTCAATTTTGCAGCCAAAAAAAAACAAAAAGTGCATTTGTATAATATACATACATCAATACTAAAGTAACAATTTGGGCCAAAAACAGGTTGGCAGCTTCCCTTCAAACAGTTATATGCATCATTAGGTACCCCACAGGAGGCTGACTACACCAGCTACATTTTTATTGATAGTCCAGAGTTTCTAGCCTGAAACAAAAAAAATATTCACATTAACCAGAGGCTGCAGTGAAGTGTCCCAGACCTGTGTCCCCTCAGAGCACAAGCAGAATCAAAATCTGGTCTCAGATTTATATCCTGATGTATTTTGCTCTTTACCCAGGATTATAATATTCTTATGGATGCTTTCTCTAAACAGGTTAGCACAACTGTTTTCCTGGGAAGATCTTTGGCAAGCAAACAGGATTTTTGACATGTGCTCCAACAAAATGTCAGCATATTCATATAAGTAATACATATTCCTCTAACAAAGTCACCAAAAATGAGCTTATCTTATCAGCAGAGTCAGCCTTCACAGTCCCTTGTATCACACTCTCACATGAAATTGTACACTTAGGAGCAAGGTGAATGGTGCCTGGTATTTCTATTTACTGCCTTCTACCTCAGATAACTAATACGCCAGGAGACTTTGGAGGTTCAATGGTACAAATTCCCTAGAAGGCCTTGAAATGTCTCAAATGCTTTCAAGGAAAACTAGTGTGATCTAGTGTACATAGAACTGTTAGTTCACTCAGTACTTAGCTCATACCTGAACGCTACACTATCTCCCACAAGACCCACCTCCCTTAGGCTGCAGGGCAATGCTATTTATCCCTATTTCATAGCTGAGGTACAATGTGATGAAGGGACAAAGATTTTCCCAAGAGCTCAATGTCCTCAGCCAGTCCTAGCTTCTTAGAGAATTCTAGACTTTTAGATACTGAACGAAGCTTGAAACTTTGCCTTTTTGTGCTGTAGTTGGAGCTCTTCTAGTGTGGTTCTCGTCTGCAGTACCTCTCGCGGTCCTGTGAGACTTGACCAGGAATAAAGAGAAAAGGGAGGAAATTGAACCTGGGTTTGCCAAAATCATGACCTGATCACAAGACCAGCAGATGACCAAGTCATATTATGACTCACTGCAGCAACACATTTATTTTAATATTTTTTTTTTTTCAAAATCTGATCTGGCCATTTGTTCAGAGCTAATATACTGCCACCAAAATGAAAATACTCATCCAGCCCTAAAAGCTCACTTATTACATGCAATTTGTTGTTCCAATGAAATGTATGTGGGATTTATTGCATCTCTAACAAACCCTGGGCAAAATCAAAAACACTCCTGGACAAGTAAGTTACATGCACACATAGCTCCCATCATTTCAGCCCTATCTTAGTATTTTTCTCTTGATACAGAAGTCTTCATGTTAAGATGCTAAATCTAGGAAGCTTCTGAAATGATAAATCAATTATGAAATGGGAACTTCCATTACTGTCTGTCTACTTAATTATTTGACAAGTTAATTAATCTCCTAAGTAACTGTAGAACTGCTGTTTCTTTGGTAAATGATGGAAACAAACTTTGGCAGATCCCATAGGTCTTGGCACTACAGTATCAATGAGACTTTAGAAAGTTATAGATAATAAACACTAAGTGAGGTCAAGCTGCCTCCATAGGAGTAACTGGAATTGCTTATTGCCTGAGGATGTTTATGTTGCTAATTATTTTGCTGCAGCTAATTATGGTTTGCCTGTTTAGTTGTTGCTAAGTTTTCAAGAGATTCCTTTATTCCCTTCAGAAAGATATCAGATCATGATAGGGAGGGACAGAGCCTCCTGCCTTGTTAGAACAATGGCATTGTCTGCCTCTCCTCAACAGACAACACAATTACAGCTGACACAATAATTGATGCTGAAGTTTTCCAGTGAGAAAGATGGACACACATTATTACCCCATCAATCTTGTTCCACATGGTGTCTTGTATCCCTGTTTTTTCCTACTGTGGCGGCAAATTGACTGAAGCACTCCTAGCAGTGTGTTTGTGCTCCCGAGGGTACACTGTGATGGGCAGAGGGCATCTTACAGGGCACAAGGAAAAAGGTGAGTCCAGTGGAAAGATCAGCCAGTGGGAATTGAAGCTGAACTTCCTTCCAATGCCTTCTTCGCATGCTTATGTCTTCATTATGTAGTATTCATATTTCAAAGGAAACATGAGAATGTCCAACATCTACTTATTACACATGCACTGAGCACATTACTCCATTGCACCGAGGAACCATCTGACTATTAACAGCAACTGTCCATGATTCATATCCAATTCTATCGGAGTCTAAACACAGACTCCTATGAGATTTCTGCCAGGTCTGTAAGTATGTGGAAACCCCAATGTGAATGAGATATGTATCTATTTGACAACACTCCAGTCATCTAATCTAAACTTCAGTTTTGCCCAATTTAAAATAACATTTGGCATCTAGTTTATGTCTATTTACTGCATTTCATGTGCATCATAATCTATACATCAAATTCATGAAGCAGAGCTTAGTCCAAACCCTACATCTCCTTTTTATTATCTCTTCTTAAAAACAATTTCTGTTTATGTCTGAAAGATGCCTGATTTCTACCTGCCCACTGCTTTTCCCAATAGCTGAGTAGAAAGTTATTTTCTTTGGTTAATGACAATAATACAATTAGTTTACAAATATAATCACTTTAAAAAAAAAAAAAAAAAAAAAAAAAAAAAGAAAGAAAGAAAGAAACACAACATAAAGCCACTTAAAATACAGTGTCTGGCACAGCTGTATTATTCCTGTAATGAATAATCACTAAAGATATTATTGTGGAAGCAGTTACCATGCAGCAATGTGAATAAAATGCTTTAGATGGAAAATTGTACTTCAAGAAAATGTATGCAATAGTACAAATGTATTACTGCCCATTAATATGTATTAATTCAATGGAAAATGCCTGACTGAGCTGGTTTACATAGATTAGGCTGGCAGGCAGTGAAAGGAAGCACTTGGACTTGGTTAAATGGGCTGTGAAGATAGGAGAAACTCTAATCCAAAGTATAGAAGCAAACCACCAAGATAAGCTGTCCAGTTATGCTGGTATGGTTTGTTCCTTCTCTCATTCATATCGGTGTTTTATTATGGTCAGGACTCAGCATTCAGTTCTCCTAATGCATCTGCTCTACTCAGTCCTCTTGAATCTGTATTTTAAAACTTTCTATTTAAAAATAAGAATAATAAGACAATTCTCCCCAAGGTAGCTACTTAGTAAGAATCATCTCATTTGTTTTAGTGTCTCCAGGATGCAGAATCTGAGCTCCTGTCATTCTTGTCGTTGTCAAGACAAGCTTATCCGTGTCTAAAACACTCAAGTAATTCACTCATTGCTCTAACTTCTGCGCACGACATGCAGAGGGTTGTTCCAGTTTTCCAAACTGCACAGATGAAGTGAGGTATTCCCACAGCCTTGGGGGGGAGCTTTCTCTGAAACACATCAGTGTTTTGAATGATGCCAAATGCACCCTTCTGCCCAGACACAGTTAGTTACACATACAAAAAATAGTGATTTCACTTTCCCTTCTGGCTAGAAATCTTGTTATGAGACAGACTATTATGGCAGTCATATGCTCAACATAAGATACAGTTTTCAATGTGTACATTTAAAACCACACAGCACAATTCATAAAATAATACTTCAGCTTGGTGGCTCTGTCAGCCACATGTCCTACACAAAGTCCCACTTTTGGTATGGGGATAGTTGACAGCTTCACTCTCTTCTGCCTGCACAAGAGACATGAAGGTGATAATTATATGTGTCCCAAGAGATTTTGTTTTTTTTCATGATATGAATAAAGGTTTAGGACAAGAGATATATTGGTGACCTGCAATTTTGGGGCTGAGCACACTGAAGCTAGCCTGCTTTCCTAATTTAATACCTCACGTGTCTCCAGAAACTTTGGTCTTCTTCCTCCAAAAGACAAGTATTCGTACAAGTTTGAGGTCTTGGTGACAGCAGTCAAAACAGGCCAGTCTTTTACATTTACAATAGCATTAGCTGCATTGGCAAGACTGCTAAAGTAAAAAAAATATATATATAAATGAAACAGCTTTGTCTTGGAACAGCTCTATAGGTAATCTTCATTTTACCCTTTCTGTATGTATTCTCTTCCAGTTATGACTGGGAAAAGATGTGGTATTTCAGCAACCTCTATTTGCATGAACCAACTTAATCTGAATACTCAGAACTTGATCTATAGCTCTTTCATACTGGGGCACCAGGATATAAGCATGCCTGAAAGGATAAAAAGACAAAAAGGACAGCCTTGTGTTTAGAAAAATATCTTTACATATGACCTTGGTAGGACACAAAGGTTATCCAAACCAGTGAAAAATGATATCATAAATGACTAAAAAAGATTTACTATCTTCTTTGCACAAGCAGCCTCATAAATTGTATGCGTAATCCCCAGTCTAGCCCACATCCTCATCCAAATTCATCTGCCTTGCATAAAACTTAGTAACCTCTCAGCAAACACAACTGACCAACAGGAGAGCAAAGAATGGAGTTCCTCTAGTATGCTAAATCCCTTCCCTCCAATAAAATCCCATGGGATCTTTAATGGCCATTTTTATCTAGGAATTTTTGAAAAGATGGAGCTTGCATCGTTCTTTCTCCTTAAGTTTATATGCACATGGTTCCCAGGGCTCTAGTGACATTCTAATAAGTGCATTGAATTTTGAGCTGTTCAAGGGCTGTTGTATATTATTTATGAGAATGGATTGATTTCTCTCTCATGTGAAGAAATACATGTAAAATTGAGTTTTGTTGTGGTTGTTTCTTTGCTCGATGTCTCTGATATGATCATGGCTTCATAACAATTTCAATGTATTATTGCCAGAGGTATTATAAAATAGGGAAACATTATCCTTCATGTCATAATTCTTTCTGTGCTGAATAGACTCATAGGCTCAATAGCTTTTTTTGTTTGTTAGTTTGTTTATTGATCCTTATTTTGGAAAATAGTAAATTAAGTGAATGCTGTTAAACAAGAGGCCAAATTCCCCTGTAGTTTCAGCAAGATGGACTTCAATTAGCTATGCTTCCATGACTATGCTACGATGCTACTCATAGGGAATTTATGACATTGTCAACAAATCTGTGAAAGTTAAGCTCCTGTTATTATCATCTTGAGCTCGAAAATATAGATTTCTTATAGGGGAAAAAAGCAGAAAATACAGGTGGGTGAGATGCTCTAATTTCTGCCACACAATCATTTCAGCTGTGCGGCAAAGGGATATTTGTAACCCACATTCTGGTATGGCCTCAAAGGTCTGTGGTGGCCAAAACTAAATAACTATTGGACACGCAGAGTTTGTCTCCTTCCTGAGTTATTAAAGACATTGTGGGTACTGAATCTTTATATGGGTTCAAAAAGTAGGCTGGATAAATAAGGAGAGAAACTTCTGTAAGGGATTAATAATATAAGGGTATCACCGCTAGTTCAAGAAGTTCCTCACCTACAAATTGTCTTTCAGAATGAAATTTTCTCCCAACACTATTCACAACCAATTTGCTGCTAATGTAAGAAGTACATTAGAGTACTAACGTAGAGAATTTTAAGCCTTCCCTGAAGAAAGGCTGATGTTGTTCCAAAATGCAGCTGTGTTGGCATTACTGTGGTGTCTTGATCTGTTGATGTATCTAGCAGTCTAGCAGGAACACAGCCCTGTGGTGCTGCTCAAGGTGTGATCACTGTCACAGTCATGCTGCTTTGTAAACTCATAACAGACCCTCCTGATTTAACTTTTTTTTTTTTTTTTTTTTTTTTTTTGGTGGTTGTTTTGGTAGTGTGTTTTGTTTGTTTGTTTGTTTCATTTTGTTTTGTTTTCCATTTCCATTGCTCTCTCTGCTTTATCCTCATGTCTTCTATTTAGATTCCCAGTCCAGGGTGTTGAACTGGCATTTTATGGATCAGTGTAGAGGGTGACTTCTCTGAACCCACCCTGAACAGTCATCCCTATTTATCTTGCTGATGCAAATCTCATCTCCTGTTCCCTATTACTCAAAAATATGCTCTTTAGATTTTTTTATTTTATTTTGAATTTTGTAACTATTCAAAGACTATTACTTTGCCTTTTTTTTTTTCCCTTCAGCTAATGGCTAAGCAGCTGCAGCTTGTAACTTCAAAGCACCCTGATGCTGTTCTCAAAAATGAAACAATCTGTACTTAAACCAATTTGTGAACTCCAGTTTCCCTGCCTCTAGTCTGCTAAAGTGTTCATGCCCATCATGTCAATCTGTTTTTCCAAAGCAAAGAATGCTCTATAAGTGCTAAATAACCTACCACAAACTAAGGCTGTAGGCTTTGCCTAGAAAAATCTTACCACATGTAACTACATTTTTGGGGGGCAACATAATTTAGATTGACCACTGAGGTCTGGATGAAGGGCAAGTTCATTTTAAAAGGTGAATAACATATCTCTGTCATCAGGGTGTAGGATTTACCTCTGGAATCCATATTAAAGGGAATCTCACAGCTATCAGGGAGTTGTGAATATTGTATTTCAGTCTGAGCAAAATGTACCTAACTGCAATGCAAAAATATATGCTAGAAATCGACTTGAACTGGTAAGATATAGGACACTGAGAATGAACACAAATAATTCTAAACCAAGGTACCAGCAGGGGACTGATAGAACGTATAACCAGGAGATTGGCTGTTTGTTTCCTTATTCATACTGTTTTATGATTTCATTTCTGTGTGCTGATTAAAAAGGGACTAAAAAACAGTTCTGGAGATGGAATATTTTGGGAATGTGCTATACAAGTTTCCTCAAAACGGCTCTGATACAGCCAAGTCCTTTCCATCTTTAACTTAGCAGTCTTTTTTAAAAAAACATTTATCCTAATTGATGTTCACTATTCTGGTGGAATGAGATCATTCTCTGAAATCTGATCTGAATATATCTTTTATATATTTTATCAACGGGTACTTTTTTATTTTTATTTTTAACTAACTTTGCCCTTTAGGTCAAAGAGTTTTTGTCCTCTACTGGTGTTTACAGCAGTGATATATTCATGAATTGCAAACATGCTATCTCAGTTTTCAACTTTTTAGGCTATGCAAGACAGGTCTTCCTAATTTGCCTAGTAGGGCCAGGTTTCCATTCCCACAATCACATGGCTTGCTTGGTACCACGGCTGCTCCATTTTTTAATCTACCCCTCTTGATCATCAGTCACTTGGATCAGGACATTTGGCCTTGAACAATAGCATCAGTACTTCTCTGTTTCTAGCAGAAATAGACTAGCTGCTATACTTAAAACCCACATTGACTTTTTTAATTGTGACATCACATTGGTGGGTCACAGCTACCTATCATGCCATCAGTTGCAACACCTACATTCCTCTCCTTTTGTGTCATTTCCAAGTGACAGATTCATGAATCTTAGTCAAAAATATCATTACTGCTACTTAAATTCATGACATTGCAGTCTATACTAATAGATTCCATCCTGTTTCTGTTATTCCAACTGTCAAAATCACCGAGCTCTTCTTGTATGACAGCCCAGTCCTTCTTCTCATTTGTGATGTTTTCCAGGTTTGTACCTACAGAAAAATAGCTATACTTTTTGTACACAGAGCATTCATGAAAGTTTAAGCCAGATTAGCCTCCAGGAAACCTTTCCCATTATTATCCTTCTTCCCACCTGACATTTTGCCCTTTAAACAAACCTATTTTTGTTTCCTCTTCAGCTGTTTCCTTGTTAGCCTTAAAATTCCTGTGCTAAAAGCCATATTCCCCAACAAAACTAATAATATCTCATGCAACACCATATCAAATGCTTTACTGAAATCTAGATCGATCAGATCTACTGCATTTCCTTGGTCTAGAAAATCAATTATCTTATCAAAGAAAAAAAAAATTGGGTTACTCTGGCACTCTCTGTGTCTCTCTATTTAACTTTTACATATACTTCAATGTCTCTAATTATTCTCTCTTTAAGAATTTACTTTAACTCTTTTGTGTAGTCCTCTCAATTTGTGATCTCAGTGGTTCTGACTTTGGTTTGCAGGGACCCTATACAATGTGGTTCATAGTCAGATCCAAGATTTAGATGCAAATGTCAGTACAGTATTGTGATATGCAGTCAGAAGAATCTGTGCAATGGGGAGTGCAACAGGTGAACAATGAAGGACTAAAACCATCATGCACTTGGGAAGCATTAAAGAGAGCATAAATCTTTGCCTTATTCTTATACTCTTTTATTAGACCCGTACCACAGGTAAGATACTGGCTTGAAGGACCTTTAGTCCATCCCTGTACAGCTGTTTCAATGGTTTTCTAATGAGGATGTTCTGAGCTTACCCTGCCGCCACCAAAGTATCCATTGCACTACAGGAAAGTGTCTTAGAGAGTGGAGGTTCTTACGCAAAGTATTTTCTGCAGATCTACGGACTGAATTATGTCCTTTAATGTGTTCTGTCTTTGGTGTTCTAGCCACCATTTCCCAGAGGGAAATTCAGGTATGACAAAAGCATCTTCTGCACCATTGCTTGATATTTTGCTAACCAATTCACATCCTTCAGAAGAACAGGACCGGTAATTGGTTTTGCAGGGGGAACACCTTGGAGAGAAATGCTGCTCTTCTCTTTTTCTCTTCTTTTTTTTTCTTGTCATTCTTTCCTGACCCATGAAATATACTATCCTCATCATGCTGAAGCTGCCATAAATGAAAGTCTGTCAATGTTACCATTATAAGCCCTATTTTTAAAACAGTTTATCATTCAAGGGCAAAGTTGCTTTTTCTCTCCTCACCATGCTGGGTCAAAAAAGGTCAGGTACAGGCTACTGTCTAAAATACATTTCCTTCGAATTTTTAAACATTAAAATAAGCACTGTTGAACAAAGATGGGCCAACAAGCCTCCAATATAAAGACACACTGCCATTTCACCCTATGAAGTCAGGCACAATGCTGAGGTGGAAACCTGAATATAAAATAATTAAGTTATAATATTAATGTCCTTTATCCTGCAAACAGTCTTAACTGGATTCCCACAGCCAGGCTTCTTCAGACTTTGGGAGGTACATGAACCAGATCTGTTTTTCTAATCTGTGCTCATAGAAAAAGAAATTATCTCAGCTCTTTTTAAAGCAGGCAGAAATAGCAGAATTTCCAGGAACCTCAGGGAGACAAAGAGCAGAACACAGTGTCAATAACTCTACATAAATTTAAACCTCTGTGTAAGCTTTTGGATTCTACTGGGATGAACAGGGAAGTAATACTGAAGGGAGAGAGATCCAGGAATGAAAGAGAGAAATTTGACCTGCATCATAGACAGATGATCTGTTGGTAGAAGAGTAAATGTAGGGTAGTACAAAGGCAGTTAACCTCCCTGTGTCCAGATTTCTCATCCATAAAAGGATAATAATGATACTTGCCTTTGTGAAGCACTTTGAGATCTGTGGTGGAAAAGTGATGTATAGAGACAGACATTGTTATTTCAAAGAGATAGAGAATAGCAGGTGTCATAGATCCAGAATTACACAATAGACAAATATTGTGGGGAAAACTGTGGGAGTCAGCTGTACCCTACATTTTGTTGTAGCTTTAATAATGTTGGCAGCTTTGCTATTCAAGTGCAATATTGCAGGTAATCACTCCATTGCTCCATAGCTATCAGGGTAGGGATGAGAAACAGTTTATTTTGCTGGAAGAACATAATTGGAGCCAAACAAAATAATCTGGTATGGAACAATTAGCAAATTCATTACTTCTCTGCAGATTTCCTACAGAAATTCCCACACGCTCTTATTCATTTTTAGTGAGTATTCACCAATTTTCTTAGCCATCAGTGACACTGTGAAAACCACTCTACCTTCTCAGAAATATCTGCATATTTCTCTGTTGTGGATGGCAAAATTTCATGCAATTCCTCATCCGGATGGGCATCTGTACCCACATCTACCTCTCACACATCACTCCCAGCCTGGCTCAAGGTACAGTTCTGGTAGCCACAGACCCATCCTTGCTGAACCCCTGTTGCTTTCAGGGGTCATGCCTGACTTTGCATTGTGCCTCCTTTCATCTTCCTATGCACTCCATCCTGGTGTTTACTGAGGGAAATCAGAGTGAAATACAGCAGAGCAGATTAATATCCATCGTGAAGGGATGTGGGGAATACGCAATCACACAGCCTGGATGCTTGGCAGCTCTGCATGCGACAGGAGAGGAGAATCAAAGGGAAAAGTTCATGCATCAGAGGGACAGCAGCCGGGCCTTCTGATTAGTCTATACAGAGTGTGCCTGGAAAAAATCGGAGGGGATTCACATCTAAACGGTGGCACTAAGGTCAGGCCACAGCTCACACCACTATCACCCCGAGCAGGGCACACATACCAGGAGACTAAAACTCCTGAAAGCTGCCAGGCTTGTGGTCCCTTGGCCATATTGCTGACCACATGGCCCAGAAAACATTGCAGATGTTTGGTCATCTGTAACCATGCAAGGCTAAAGCTCTTGGGTTCATCCACAAAGAGGTAAATTACCTCCTCTATCACTTATATCTATCACTTGTTACCTCTATCAGTTGTTACTTCCTCTATCACTTGTTATATCA
The DNA here is from genome assembly GCF_009819795.1 of Aythya fuligula. NCBI lineage: Eukaryota > Metazoa > Chordata > Aves > Anseriformes > Anatidae > Aythya > Aythya fuligula. Next base: position 14,306,777 of record NC_045569.1, on the reverse strand, counting down.
ATTTCAAGGGTTGGGGGAAAAGAGTTTAAAGACTTGGTGTTGCCACAGGCTGATCTCCCGTGCAGAAGGGACAAAGCTGGGGGTGGCGGTGAGAAGGGGATGGGGAGCACACACAGCTTCACACCCATTGCCTGCCCAAGGAGAGCTGCCACCTCCGCCGATCACCCGCTGTCCTGCCGACTGCAACACAGGGCCCCAGCTGGCAAATTGCCACCTAGCGCCTGCACAATCACAGGCATTTCAGGTAGTTTCGAAAATCCCCGTCTGGATAAAAATGGAGCAGGAGCATCAGGCCAGGCTGTCCAGCTGAGCTAAGTACCCGTCTGGGAGCTGCGTTGAGAGCCGCTGAGCAGAATGGAGCTGCCGGCGGTGCTCAGCCGCCTGCGAATCAGCCAGCTCGGCTCGGGCAGCAGCTCCTTCACTCTGTGCCCTCTCAAATCCCACCCCAGGCAATGCAACGGAAGGTTTACATGACCGTGCTTGAGTCAGAAGATACAGACAGACTGGCTTTTTGCTGTGTGTGCCTGTTGGCTGGTTGAAGTCTCCCTCCCTGGGCTTTTCTCACCCTGCCCATGAATGTGTTACACAGCCAGAGTGGGGCTTGCTGCTATTTCGTCCCCTGGCTGATGGCTGGTGGTGCTCCCATCACCCTCTGACCTGCAAAAACACATTTGGCTCCTTCATTGCGCAGTCACAGAAACCAGTTTTTCCCCCACATCCTTCTTTCACTCATATTTTGCGTAAGAAGGAAAAAAAAAAAAAAAAAAAAAAAAAAACAACCCTTGGTATGAAATACAAAACATTCCCATAAAATTTGTATCATTCTCCTCAGGGCCTGCTCCTCACATTGGAAAGGAACATAGCAAAAGCCAGTCTGCTGGTTGTAACACAAATAACTTTAAGAGAGGTATGATAAATCAAGCGCACATTGCTGTCATATTGTGGTCTGGATGAGGTGAACTATCTTCCGTCCTTGATGGCACTAGCAGGATGTTTTTCTATACCAAATTACAAGAGGTTCATGATCACTGAGCAGAGACATTAAAATAAAGCTGAGGGGTGACTTGCTGAAACCGTGGCCAAAACAGCTCCACACTCTGTCCAAGAAACAGCTGCCTGATCTCTTGCATTTGTGGAATCATTTTTTAGATCAGAAAGACATTTTGGGATTATTCTCTTTCAGTGGGTAATGCAGTTTTGGTAACACAGCAACTTTTTGCAAATTTATGTTTGCTTCATTGAATCCTTCTCACAGGCTGGAGGGGGAATTTAGAAACTTCATTTTGACATTGAATTTGTTACTTGAATCTAAATGTTTCATTTTGCGATTTTCAAACTAAATATTTTGATCTTTCCATTGCAAATTTAGTTTGGTTCAAAATTACCTTCCCTTTCATTTTGAAAGGTGTGCTCAAAGCCCAGCTATCACCCTTACAAAAGGACTAAAAAAATGTTTTGATTAAACTAAGATTTTTTTTCCTTTTACTTTCGGCTTTAAAATAACCGTCAAAAACAACAGAGAAAAGAGGTGTTACTGCTAGTGAACCAAAAATTCAATTACCTGAAAGGCTGTTATTCTCATTTCAGTATAAGGTCTTGGCCACAGAGGGAGGCTAGTGTGCAGCACACTGCAGTGCACACAACGCACCCTGTTGCATAATAACTCCCCCGATGCATGCCCTCCATTGAGGACAACATAAGTTAGACCATTAGAAGATAACCTGTCCCAGCCAAAGGCAGAATGAGGCTAGGATTCAACCCACTTGAATGTCCCACCAGGGTTGGGTGACTACATGACTACATTTTGCCCCAGCTGCAAAAAAAAAAAAATATATATATATATATATATATATATATATATATATATATATATATATATATAAAATCTGATTTTTGCTCAACACCCATCCCTGGCTGACTCAGGAAGGTTGTGGGAATTTAAGGTATGGTTTCACATGAGCCTTGGCCACCTCTACCAAACCTTGACAGATACAGAATGTGGAGAAGGTTCAAACAAATACCCACATGCCAGGGCCATGATCTGAGTTGGGCATGTTGCTCTGTTGCAGCAGGCCGAGAATAACCTCATGGGAAGATGTCCCTGACTCAAAGGTTGTCGTCTTTGCCAGGGTAATTCTGTGCCAAAAGAACAATCCTAGACTTGCTGCTGGGGTCTGAGTAGCATCTTCTGCAACAGGAAAAATGTAATACTGTGCTGAGAAAATGTGGCTTTATAAATTTCTTAATCCATTTTATTGGCCAAACCATTTCTGCTTGTGCCTGAAACCTTCCTGCCTCTGACTCATCTCGCGTTGTGCTCCACCTTGTCCATGGGATGAAACCTTACACCCGTCAGCTCCTGTCATCCAGAATGAAGTCTGACAGTGACTGTAAAACCTCCCTGGGGAAACTGAGTGCAAGCAGCTGCTGAAGCCAAAAAAAAAAATAAAAAATAAAAAAAAATGCAGTGTATGGCAATCCATAGATCTGGCCTGCTTCTTGGGGGAATGCAGGGAGGCAGTTGCAGAGCTCCCTGTGCAATGTCCTATCCAGATCTTGTTTTCTCAACAACAGCAGAATCCGCAGGACACCAGAGTAGAGGCTCTTTTCTGTGGCTGTTACATGGCTACATCGTCCCCATCTGGCTCAGATGTCAGCCAGCCACAAGGGATCAGCCCTCTTGCTACTGTGATAGAAGTGTGATCTTCTGTTTTCTTTTTTTTTCCAGTAGCTTGATCTGCCTTATCCAGGGAAATCATTGCAAGTGCACTGTGCCAAGTCCTGATCCCACTGAAGTCAGTGACACTGCTCCAGTTGACCTCAGCGGGACCAGGACTTAAGTAGCACCATGTAATTTCTATAGGCTTCTTGCACAGTTTATGTAGCATATGTGCTCTCTCTCTCTGCACGCTTATTTGACTTTCACACTCTTGATGGAAATGTGTCTTTATAAATTTACAAATAGCGCAGCAGCTGTGTGTTTATATAACCTCATTTGAGGGCCACATGTATTCTCACCCTTGTGCTATTAATATTTATACTGTCACAATCACATACACACAAATACCTCACACAAATACACATGCATGCTGTGGAACAATAAGGAAAATAGATTAAAAACACTTCTGAGTCAGTCATGCCTTAAAAATAAATAAATTAAACTGAAAGGCACATCTAGTCTCTTGAAAGACATTATGAAGGAACTTTTCTCTAGATTTTGGTGACTTTGTGCAAACTGCTGTGCCTTTTGCACCCTTAGCTTCTACACAGCAACACCTCTCCCTGATTTAAAGTGACCAGATTGCAAAAACTTTTGCAAAGCAAAACAGATACTCCAGCCAGTCAGGAGATGGGCAATTTATAGGGCATCCAGGACTCCAGGCACTACAGGCTGTTGAGGCCAGGGCAAGTGACTCCCCCACCATTATAAGGCACATTGTTCAGAAGGCCACAATGAAGCTGGTTAACAGCTCTTGGCAGAGATTATTTTTTTTCTGTAAAAATGCAGAATTAAGCAGATTTAGTCAATCTGCAAATTACTCCTTGTTTCAAATGCAAACAGAAAAAACCTGCCAAACATACAGCCTGGATGTTTTATTTTGACAATTTCAGATGAAACATTTTGATTTTCTTATGTGAAAAAAAAAAAATAGCATTCTTGATTTTGCTTCCAATTAATTCTCTCTATTCCAAGAAACCAAAACTATTTGTCCCATCCTAAGTATTGATTACTTCTTTAACTTCCTGCCTTGGTAGAGAAAAAGGTTTAAATGATCATTTATGGGTGGCCAAGTGGAATTTCTTTTCTTCCCCACCCTCCACACAGATTTTCCAGTTCAGTCAAAGAACCAGCTCTCTGTAGGAAGCCTAGTCCAGATTTTATTTTTAAGGTCCTAGGACCAAAGAGCAAAAACATGAAGGTGTAAGTAGGATGGGCTTTGTTCACTTATTTGCACAATGTGCACATGAGACAGAGAGCAAGCAGCCTTGCTGTCTCCTCCTTCCCTTTTACAAGGAAACTTCACTGGGAGACCACATGGCCGTTCTGATGCCAGCAAGTTCCCTGCAGATGGAGAGAGCAAATAAAAATGTGCATATTTACATTATACATGCAGATTAGATAGTGTGCATTCCTCACAGCTTGTCCCTGAAACACCCTCCAAAAGGAGCGTGGGGGAGAATGCAAAGAAGTTGCGTCCAACTCTGTTCTCTCATTGTCTCCCTCCCACACTCTTGCTCTCAAACATGTACCCCTGGACAATTAACCCTTTACAATTCCCTGCATCACAGACAGAACTGCCAATGCCTGGCAACCTCTATGTTAGAGCAAAAGTGGAAATAGTTTCTCATAAAGGATTGTTAAATTCAGCCAGCAGAAATATCTGCGAGAGGGCAGTGCTAATGATGAGGGAATTAATTATTGCATTACCTAAACTTTGCATTATCTGGCAAAAGAAAAGAGTGGGTGTGTGGGTGCATGTAAAGGGTTACCCTGGAACAGAGACAGAGCATTGAATTGGGGAGCTGAAACACTTTTGTATTTACCCTCCTGAGCGCCAATGGTTGCTCATGTCCCTTCCCATGGAAGTCCTGCTGTGAGCTTGGTGGGTTACTAGGGGGAGCAAGGAGCTGGCCAGCAATGGGACACCCAATGTCTGCTCCTGAGGAAGGTCAGATGGAGCTTCTTTAAAAGCAGGAGTGTAGGAAAAAGAGCAGTATCACCACACCTCTTCCCATACTGTACTGGATGACTTTTAGACCCCAAAGCTCCTGTCTCCTGCTGGGCCAGGTCCTGGATACCTGCCCATGGACGGGGCTCCTCAACCCCATTTGCAGTGGAATTGCCAAGTGAAACCATCAACTTGCTCCATGTCACCCTTTCTTAAAAGACCTGGAGTTTGGCCTTCTCCATAGCTAGGCCCCTGCACCTGCTGCAAAAATCTGCAAGGAAGAGGGTTGGGATTATCCTTCACTGCCAGACGCAGGGCAGCAAGGGCCTCTGGGCAATCAGAGTTCATCACTTGGGCTACGAGGAATCACTCTGTTAGGCATACATGCTCCTGCATTCATCTGTATCTCCTCTCTCATGCTGTAGCACTCATGTTTGCCCTTCCAAATGAGGTTCCTCAGGGCATTTACTCTTCAGCGAGTAACACGCTCACTCACACATGCTCCCTTCACCCTCCCACGCAGCTCAGCATTGCGGCTCTCTCCTGGTAAGTTATGCCCCATTTCTCTCCAGGAAATCCTTGCCCGGCTCTGCCAGCTGCCACCTCGCTGACAGATGTTCTGCTCAGGCACACTCTATCATTTTTACATAGTGGCAGCCTGGTTAAATATTTCACAGCTCACCCCGAACTTTTAGTGCTCCTGGTCAGGGGGAACAGTGCAGCCAGGTCCAGCAGGGGTCACACATGACTTAGGGGCACTGAGCTCTGATCTCCTCCTGGTCTTCCTTGCAGGTTGGTCACAACACCGTGCTTGGAAAGAAGGTTTCCTTTGAAATAAGGTCAACTCCAGCCTTTTGAGGTACAAGGAAAACTTGCCTGCACGGTACCAGCTGCAGTAAAAAGCTTGGCTGAATATAAGACATGGAGGAATGAGAGATTCATGGCATCTTCTAGGCAGAAGAATAAATTAGACTTTTTGATATATTTTTAAGGATGCAGTTTGGCAATTTATATCCATGAAATGTAAACGCCTCTGACTTTTGCCATATAGAAAAAATCAACAAGAAAGCATGCAGTTATTAAGTACTGAAGGGTGGGATAGGTGAGGTGCATGGCAAAAAAAATGACTGCTTGATTCTGGCTGGAGGACAAAGGGTTGGGAGATTTCTTGGGATACTGCAGGTTTTAGGGATTATGAAAAGGGACTCTTCAGGTGCTGTGGTGTAAGCAGCCATCTCAGCTCCTTCTTACAGGTTTTATAATGTTCATATTGCTGTGATAGCAATGGTATCAGAGTAAATGAAATATGACTTAAAATCATAATGTAACTAAAACAATTTCCTTGTTTCATGTTGCACATTTACAGTCTCCTCTTCAAAGGTCTTGCACATAACTATTTTATTTTGTTCTAAATTGGCTCTCACACTACTTTCTCCAGCATTATAGCTGGGTGCTTCCAGTATTACACCGAGGAACATGACTAACATCTCTTACAGGTTGTTTGTGACAGTCCTTTTTCAGGAAAGATATTATGGACTGGACCAGGGTAGCTGCTTCTGACACTGATTAGCTCATGTGGCTGTGTGTGATTTAACCATAGTTAAAGAAAAAAAAAAAAAAAAAAAAGCAGCCTGTTTAAGGTCCCAAATCAATCCCTAAACATATGTGCAAACTTAAAATTAGAAAATTGCTTTTGCATTTTTAAAGAACATCCAGCCCTCATTCACTTCGCATGCATAATATTGCCCATTCAGGGCCTTGGAGCCCTGTTTACATTAGTGTTTCATCAAATTTATTTTCAAGCATCATAATTCTTTGGTAGGTCAATCTCAACCCTGTTGTGCTCTTTTAAGATGTGGTGGACCAATTCCCAGAATGGCAAGTACAGAGTAAAACAATCAATCAGGCCATTGCTGTCCTGGAACATATGAAAATGTAATGATGACCCCAGATTTTACTGCAGAGAGGGAACACCCGATGCACTGCATGAATGAGATTGACAGATCACCACATTTATAGCATCTTCAATGCAGATCTGGAGTAATTTTGTTTAAAATTGGAAGAAAATAGTAAAGTCAATGTGCCACAAAGTAGCACGCAAGTGTTGTGAATAAAAGCTTCAAAGGGTACTAAAGTGCCATTGATTACCTTTGAGAGGATCTTTAACATCTCAAGTCCAAGATAAAGAATTTACACATACACTGTAATGTTAAACCATCATCTCTATATTTCCAGTAATCACTTCTGCAGTAGATGAATCCAGGCATTAGTATCCTGTCAGGATTTTCTAACTAAAGGTACACAAGGAAATCACAAAAATTTAGATTCCAGTTAAGTTCAACAGTATTATGCCCTTAAAAAAGCCTCCAGAGGTCGATTCTGCTCTGTCAGCTAGGATATTAAGAGAGATTAGTATGCCTGTTCTTAATGATGGCTTAATATCTTGCATATCTGGAAAACCAAGCACAATTCAAAGGTGGCAATAAGATGCCTCATCACCTTTCTCTATATTTTTATCGTGCCTCATACCATTGCTTGTTTTATAGAAACAGAATCTAATAAACTAAGATCATATACTTTTGGGGAGAGGAGAGGAGGAGAAAATTACACGTTTGGTTGATAATGATAACAAGATTGCCATATGAAGCATTTGAATAGATACTGACTGTCATTTTGAGGAGGAATTTAGAACAAAGCAGGATAAGCGTGGCATAGGTGAAGTGGATTTAAAGCTGACGGAGTGCAAAACAGAGAAGGGGAATGAAAAGGGAAATCATTCGGAGTGTTTCCTTGTGCTTTCCAGAAAAGCAGTGACCTCTAGAAATACACGTCCATGGGTGATTTCAGTGTGGAGATGCATTTGCTTTCCTCTAAGGCAATGTGTCAAAGACAAGGAGAAGGAAGAGGAGGAAGAAAGAGCATATTTATATGGGCAGGTACCCATGGCAGAACACTGCTGGTCTTCACAGTTCAAGAAAGCTGTCAGGAAATCAAAGGTGCTTCAGAAAAAAAAAAAAGCCACATTAATTGCACCTAAGATAGGAAATACCACCTTTGACTCTGAGACCTCCTCCCAGGTATCTTACCAAGGATAAGCTGGTGGGCTGACTTGGTCATGGTTTGGAAATTCTTATTTGGGGAATACATACATGGCAATAAGCTTCTCAGCCTGTCAGACAAATGCAGCGAATTACAGTGCAAATTACAAATTAAGAGCGGGACTAATTTGTTTTAGGATGTGCACAAATTTTCAAGTGAGAGTGATTAAGTCCTGGAGCCATTTTGTAAAGACTGTAGTGGATTCACAGTCATTTGTGGTTATTACATCAAGATCTGATGAACTTTTACAATATTTTTTTTATTTTGGAATAATTGATTCATGGTAATTTGTGTAATGCGGAAACCAAACTGAATGGTCACACTGATATCTTCTGGCTTTGTGGCCTGCGAACTTGAGGAGAGGAATTTTTGTGATCCACTCTTCCAAGGAGAGAATGATATTCATTTTACAGGAGAAGATGGAGACCCTGAAAGATTGAATGCTTTGCCCAGTGGAGTCCATCACTGCTTCTCTCACCCTTCTTCATTACTACCTTTTTCATTGTTTTGACCCTTGAGTAATTTTTCTCATTTATTTTTTTTTATATTTTGGGCTTGTTTTAAGCTTCTGAGTGATGATGTTCCCTGCTTTGCTTTTCAGGGAGGTGGATTACGAGGAAATGACAGCAAGGCATGTTCTGGGAGCACAGCCTTCTGCATACAAGACACCTGTGAGCATGCATAGGAGCAGACCACCTTCTGAAAATGAAGCCAGGGAGCAGACTGTGTTTGCAGAGACCTCCCAACAGGACAGCCTGGAAATGTCAGAGCTCCTTTCCCTTGCAGACTGTTCTTGGGGAGCACAGGAAGAATCTCCGCCAGGCCCCAGGCTGCTGTAAGGAGGGTGCTGTCATGCGGGAAATCTTGGCAGAAGCCTTCCTTCACTGAACCCTCTCCCAGCACCACACAACCGGCCCAGCCAAGTGAGTGACAGCCACTAACAGGCCATCTCCAGCCTGGCCCAGGTCCGACTCGCTGCGTGAGCCAATGCTCGCTGTCACTGTGCTGCATTACCTAGGCAGAGCCAGACAGGTGGCATTGGCAAGAAACCAAGGAAGAAAAACACTTCATTCCCGGGGAGAGATCTTCCATCTGAGATGACACGTGATGCAAGGTGCAGCATGTGTTGGCCGTGAGATGAGATGTGCCTTATAACAGTTTCCAAAGTTCTGGAACTAGCTCAGACTTGAAATACAGAGAAATTTGGTTAATTTTTTCTGTTTTGTCTGAGTAGCAATATTTTTTTTTTCTCTGTGTGTCTTTTGGCTTCATCTCCTGTTGGGAGTGCTGAAATTCCGTCACAAAAGCTGCATCATCACTTGGCTTTTTATTATAGTTTTTCAGCACTACATGACTGCTAGTGCATCTCCAGCCATGCTGGAAATGGGAAGAAACAACCAACAGCTCTTTAGATAATGCAAAAAGACCATGCCTTCCTGCTAACAGCCAGCTGTGCCTGCATTTCCCCTCTCCTCCAGCAAGATACTGATGCTGCTGCAAGACTAGAGATTAACTGGAGGTCCCCTTTAACTTCGGGAAGACTATTTGCAATGAGAGATATTTTTCAGAGTGAGCAAATGACAGGACTGTGATGGGAGGGAGAGAGTTCCCTTGAGGGGTCCCTAATACCCCTCCGTGCATTTACCAGTCCTCAGTAATCTCTCCTCTGCAGGCCTGTCCTACCCAACCCTGCTTAGCTGGTAATTGCTGAAGGAATCAAAACACAAGGTATGGCAGCTGCAGGCATCCAGTGGAAAAAAAAAAAAAAATCCCCACATGCACATGCACAAGTGTAAAAGAGAGACAGAAGGAGAGAAAGCACATTAAAGGAAAGACAACATTTGCAGCAGGCTGGTGTGTCCTTGACCGAAGGAGACATCAAAGACAGCTTCAGTGATTTACTCTTTGACAGGCTGGCATCTCTGTGATTCACGGAGCTAATCAATTAGGTGATACATTCCCCCTCCCCACCGCCCCTTTATTTTTAACAGCTTCTTGCCAAGAGTAGAAATGCTCCAGAACTGAACGGGGACCAGCGTCCTGACCGTGCTGCAGGAGCTGACAGGCACCAGCCCAGTGGGTCTAAAAGGGGATCGGGACACTGCCAAAGGGGATTTTCCATGGGGGGCAGGGGCAGTTTAGCCCCCTTTGGAAGTGGATGCCACATTTTCCTGGGTCATATGACACAGATGATGTTGCAGAGTTTCACAGCCCCTCCATTTATTTGGATATATGTCTGCCATCCCTGCTTCCCCAGTTCTGTGCCACATGAAGGCTTTAAAAGCCTTCCAGCACTTGAGTCCTTCAGCCATACATAAACAGAGTCTTGCCCTTCAGATTTCTCAGACTGTTGGCTGTCCTATTGCAAAATGAGAGACACAGTCACAGCCAAGCTCTTCTTAGTGAGGAGAAAGTCCTGGGAGGCACAGAGGCTGGGAAATGCACCACAACAGGCTTGTGGCACTGAGCACTGCAGCTGGCCAGGTAGTGCAGAAAGCAGCCTGCATTTAACGCTTGTGTTTCCTCTCCTAATGAGAAGCTGCAGAAATCTGGCCACAATATGGTACAGTCAGGGGGATGGGAGAAGTTGTTGGGGTTCAAGGAATAAGCCCCCCCAGTTGGGATGCTCTGAAGCCCATGGTCATCTCAAAATGGAAACCTTTTCAGGGACACACATGGGGACAAAACCAGCCAGGGTGTGAACGAACAAGTGAGTGGTGGGATGCTGAGCCAGCCATATCAGCACTTGCAGTGTTTAAAATTTCATTGAAGATAATATCAGAAATCTCTATCCTTTGTGCTTGCAAGCCTTCTCTTCTGAACATGGCCACTGTAGTGCTTCCCACATGAATATGCAGCAGGAATGAGTCTGAGCAGGCACAAATCACAAGGAGAAAGCAATAGCACTGCTTTGATGTAAATCCAGATTCAGGAACAAGGCCCAGTTGCCCTTGAAAGAATGGGGATTTTTCCCAACTTGTCTCAAGAGCTGTCCAGGTGCTTGATGAAAATTATTTCAGGGTAAGTCTTGGTGAATTTTTCACTACTGATCATTCTAGAAGTAGCAGGATGTTAACAAGGAAGAGAGGACAGTATTGTGCACTGGAGAGCAACATCTGGTGGAGATTTGTTGGAGAATTTGGGAATTCACACAGGTGTTAGTCCTGCTTCTTAACATCACAAGACATAACAGTTGCATGGCAATGAAAGCCTCTCCTCTGGGTTCAGACTGAAGATTCTTCTTATGTCTCACTTTGTCACATTGGGAACAGAGGATGCAGGCAAAAACCTGACAGTCTTACCCCATGCTCCCCCTCATCGCACAGACTGCCCCAAGGAGGTTGGGGCACACCAGCTGAGCCCTTGCTCCTGCCTCCCTAGAAGAGTCCCCTGTGCAAACAGAGACATTGTTGAATATTCTCTGATTTGCTCTGGATGAAATCTCTCATCAGATCCCGCTGCTCTTCATGGCAAAATACCCGCAGGCAACAGAGTCCAATTTTTACCCGTTCAGCTTCAGGCATAAATTTGCTGTTTTCAAAGTGGAAACAGGATCAGATGGCAGAGAGAAGGGGAGAAAAAAAAAAAAAGTCCTTCACCAGCTGTGAAAACTGCCCTTTTAATTTTCATGAAAAGATAGAAAGAAATGTTCTGCTGGTTGTTTCATCCCTCATTGGTATAATCGACAGAGAGCATTTCCTCTCACCCATCAACTATAAGGTGTCATTAGCTGCTGGATCCATTTTTGGCTTCCCTCCTTTTCCCTCGGTGAATTACCTCCTTCGAGATATCACCTCTTAAATTCACGTTCAATTTTGGGGGGCAGGTTTTATCTGTTCTGCCTGTGAGAGGAAAACGGTTTGTTCCTCTTGTCCTACCCAGCTTTCTCTGTTGTGGTAAATCCTCTACCTGTTCCTGTTACTCCACTTTGAGGTCTCCCTTCAGATGTTAGTCATTCTGTTTTACATCTAAACCATACCTCATTAAAACTGTGCATCAGTCCAGATTCCTGCTCATTACAACAGGCAGAAAGCTCAGCTTATGGGAATGCAGCTATAATGAGGGCAAAGAGTATGGCTCAAAAACAACTTCTAATAGCTCATTAGCAAAAAAAAAAGACTAGTCAGACACCGCTGTAGTTTCCTCGTTCCTTCTAAAGATCTGAGAGCCATCCCCTTCCCAGCCCATGGAGGTTAGCAACATTTAGTCTTCAAAATCAAGGCGAAGCTGTCTTCTGTGCTGAGGACTATCTCACAGCCTTAGAACTGTCCTGGACTCCCATGTCCTGTGATAATATCTGCAGATTTCCTGAGTCACTTAACGTGGTTGCTCGGTGCTCATTTGTCACCTCCTCTACACCTGCTACATCTGGGAAGCCAGCACTGCACACTGGCAGCCCAGCTGCTGATGCTCCCTGCTCCCCTAGCTTGGTGTGGATCCCATCCTGCCTGATGCTGTCTCCCTGATATCCTGCTTCTTCTCACTCGTGGTTGTTGGTTTGGGATATCAGCCTGACCCAGATTCAGAGAACAGGTAAAATTCCAAATATTTGCCTGAGTCCTGGCAGTGGGATTCTAGTCCAGGCTGGTGATGTATGGCACACAGAGAGTTTTGCTTTCTGTGTGTGTGAAAAGAGAGAAATAGAAAGAAGCCACCAGGCTGGCAAATAAGTTTTAAGAGTCCACATTGACTCTGGTTTTCTTCCCCATCTAGGTAACATGCAGCAAGAGCAGCTGTATACCTAGAAATATTATCAAGAGCTGCTCGTTCTCTGATCCATAGAGGAGTTAATGTCATTACCTAGGCTTTATTCTGCTCTTGCTCAAGCAAGGAGAGTAAACACTGTGTAAAAACTGTAAAAACTGAGCAGAGACCTTAGGATTTATGCACTCATTACCTTGCAGGACCATCTCTCAGGATGAAGCAATTTACACAGTGAAATATCAGTGCACTAAAAAGCTTAGGAGGAGCTTCGACGAACTGGCAGCCCTGTTCATGTGTTCCGATTAGCTACTCACAGCACCTATCAGAGAAAAAGACTTCATCAGCGGTGGTATTTAATGCTCATCTTTTGTCTTCATTCAGTGCAGGCTGAAAATGTAATATTTTGACAGTCTCATGAGATGCTGTCTCCTCTTAAGGAAGAGCTGACACAGAGGAGGCCTCTTCTGAATGGGCGATGTCTGGCATTCAAAGGACTGAAGAGTGATTATGCCACAACTAGGCAGTGCCCCAGCCTTGGGGACAGTGTGGCTGTCTTCATCTAGCAGGCTTGAATCCCATGCTGCAGCTGCAGGGCCATGAGGGAGCTGCTTGCTTCGGCACCCTTCTCGTGGCTGAACGTGCTGCCCAGCTTGAGATAAGCAGGTATCAGCACCCCTGGAGGAATATGCTCCTCAGTCAGAAGGAGGAACACAACTATATTTGAAAGCGGTTTATTTTTAGCTCATCATTCATAATTTTGCTTGTGTACGTCACGGTGACTCACACTTTGTTCCTCCTTACTCGACCGTGTGCCTGCAGAGACAACAACATGTTTGCTTGTTTAATGCACGGTCTCTCTGTTTGAGGGCTTGTTGTTTCAGCGAGGTCTGGGAGCAGCAAGGGCTTCTTCTCAGACAAACACTTTCATGCTGTGAGAGTTTGTAGAAGTGTCTTTCTTTTTTTTTTTTTTTTTTCTTTCCTGTAAGAAATGTGGTTTTAGTAAAATGCAGATGTGTTAAATGCATATGCACCGGTCACATCTGCCTGAAAAAGAAAAGGCCTCCAAACAGAAATGGAGCTCTTAACACAGTGCAGAAGAGACCATCCTGTGCACCAAATCCTGTTCATCACATCACTGCCAACCCCCTAGCAGATGTTCAGTCCAGACGATTCCCCAGAACATCTGTGCCATATCCTCTACCTGCTGCAAACCACAAAACACCTCCCTGCAAGACCTCCTAAGAAACTGCAGACCCTGCAAAGAAAACACAAAACCTTCACAATGATAGTGTATTGCAGAGAGAAATGGCAGAGATCAAAGGCAAAGAAAGGAGCATAGAGTTCCTAATGGTTGCCTCGTGCTTTCTCTATGCACTGGTCCTGACTTTTCCTCATGTAAAGCCGTGGCACTGGGCTAAAAACAACCCCCTTTTGTTACCCAGGAGCTCACGGCTCACCTAAGCCTTCTCCGATCCCTCCAGTGAGCCATTAGAGCACCAACTGTTGTGAGGTTGTTTTAGCAACAGTTTGAAAAGTGATTTTTTATGAGCTGTTTATTACCTTCTCAGATTTATTATGTTCCATTCAGACCGATTATGTGAAATAATAAAAAAAAAAAAAAACTCTAACAAAACATGACCTAAAAAAAAAAAATGTTTCTAAAGAAAATATGGACCAGGGTTATTTTTCCTTTCTTCCTTCCCCTCCTCCCCCCAAACTTTTGGAATAAATGTCAGAATTAATTTAAGTCAACATTGCCAGAAGCAATCATTCGTCTTGAATATTTCAAACTTGGAGTAACTAAATGAAGGTTCCTGAGAATGAATGTAGTTGAAGGAGGAGATTTGTGAACCCATTTGTGAATGTAAGCTGATTTTCTGCTTCTTCCTATCTCAGAAACCTGTGTGTCTCTGGTTGGACATGTAAAAGAGGACATACCTTGTGGAGAAAGACATTTTCAAACTTTTAAATATTTTCAGGGAGTGATGGTGCTGATGGGGACTTCTTCACTGTCCAAACCCACATCACTGCCAGGGATTGCACCAAGCAGAGCCCATGGGCAGGATTTCCTCTCCAAGGATACAGGGCTGTGCAAATTAATGTTACACCAGGCTGGTCAGAAGCATCACAGCTAGATGGGAAACGGGAGTTCTTCTTCTGCCAACAGTACTAATCTCTGTGCTTGCACTTTGGATAAAAGATGGCCTGTTGACAAATTATTTTTTTTTTTTCCTATTTACCCTGTATTTTCCTTTAATGGTCCCAGCTGGAGATCAAAGTCACAAATTTTCAGCCGACTTCCAATTTGTGCTGTGCTTTGGAAGTCATTTTTCGGGGAAGTACATGTGCAAAGCAGGTAGCTGACCAGCCAGTCCCTAACACGGCTGCACCAGCCCTGCACATCTCCATCCATCCTCAGCAACAAGGGAGGCATCCCCTCCACTCAGTGCCAGGGGGAGCCCTGCTGCTGCCTGCAAGAAAGGCTCTGGGAATTGCAAGACCAGGCCCTGGGAAATCCAGTGAGACTGAAAGCTGGCCACCTGGCTGAATGTTTTAGCTTTCCCCTGACAGTTAATGAGATTAAAACCCAGGAGGATTCCCTGGCAATTACAGCGGATGATGGGAATTTGGCTCCCACACAGCGATGAACAGGGCTCACACGAGAGGCATCCTGCAGGGAGGGGGTGGCGAGTCTTCATGGGAGAAAATGTGTGCCCTGGCTGTGCGAGGCACCAACGTGTCCCTGGCACATCACTGCTGGTTGCTTTTTACGCTTCTTTTCTGGGCTGTCTGTTGACTGAAAAGGCTGCAGAGAACAAGCTCTCCTTCAGCCCTTAAAAATGGTTTCTCTCGGGTTGAGCTGTGGCACCAGGATAGAAATAAAGATCTCCAGTCTCCACAGTAATTAATACCCATCCATCAGCTTTAAGAATCACCTGTGTATAATAAATGCAAGAAGTTAAACATCTTGCTGCTGAGCCTCCGCTAGTTGTCATCTAGGCAAGACAATTTATGGCACCTTTCCCGAGCATCCTGTCAAGGGCTCATTCGTGTAGTTCCTCCAAAGGCCATACGCAGCCTTGAGAATGTAAGAATTCAGAGATTTGCCCTGCTGCCTCGTTACCCTGCGTGATCATTTCTGATAAGTGTTCTTGTTTAATCATTTCCCTGAGTAGAGCCCAGGGTTCTCTTGTGTTTGTCTGTGTCATATTAATAAAGGTCCATTTGGGAGGATGCTGGGGGTGGAAATGATTTGACCGAGGTTAA
Source organism: Aythya fuligula (assembly GCF_009819795.1). Taxonomy (NCBI): domain Eukaryota; kingdom Metazoa; phylum Chordata; class Aves; order Anseriformes; family Anatidae; genus Aythya; species Aythya fuligula. The sequence continues at coordinate 14,291,037 of NC_045569.1, read as the reverse complement.
GTAACAATTGTACAAAATTGTTTTGACATTATGTTAATGTCTGCTTGTGTATTATCCCCAATTTAAAGTTAATCACCAAAATTACCGTTGCAGTTCCCAAAATCTAATGAAATAAGATTTGTTGAGGTGTGAATAATACAGAAATTGAGAAGCACGCAGTCACTATAAAAAAAAAAAAAAAAGGAAAAAAAAAAACGAAATTAACTGCTAGCTTTAACTCTCTGAGTGCTCATATAAACTGAGGTGTGTTCACAAATTAAATCAGACCTTTACCACTTGAAATTGCGCTGGTGACAGAGCAGGGTCTGAGCAAAGTGTCCTGCTCACGTGCCTGAGTGTGTGCACAGAGCCTGGCACAGCAGGGTCCCACCCCGTGTCTCAGCTCAGGGGCATGGCCAGACGTTTCATGTTAAGAAATACGAATTGGTGCTTTAACGGTCAATGGGTTCAATCATGGCTTGGCTGTGCTAGGATGAACATAGCTGATCTGGGCAGATAAAGACAGACCACTGCTATCATGAAAAAGCATTAAAAAAAAAAAAAAAAAGTCATTATCATAAATTCAAATAAAAATGTTATAGGTAAATGGTAGCAACAGGAACTGAAAAAGATGGAGGAGTCTGTTTGCATCTTCTGTTACATCTGAACGAGTATGAGCAAAAGAAGGAGGAAGAAAGAGGAAGCATCAGTGCTGCATTGACACAAGAGCATGGTCCACAGCCCACTCTTAGATGAATTTCAAAAATTAGCTAACTCCTTTCCTACACAGAAGCTTGATGCAGGAATAATTTAAAGCAAAGGATGTCACAGTATATGAAATTGCAAAGAGGATTTTAATATATGTCTCTGTAGAAACTGGAAAATGAAAAATAACTCTGCTTTTGAACCAGTGATTTAACCACAGGAAGAAAAAATACAGTAATTAGGTTTGGGGAAGGGTGTCCAAGCAGCACACCTACAGGCTGCCTGCTCTTAGATATTTGAGTAGGGTATAATGGGAAGGGTGGGAGAACAGCTAGGCTGTGGGCTCAGCTGAGGGGGAATGAAGCTGGAGATGGAGCTGCCATCAAGGCTCTCCCTGCTCTCTACTTCATCTGTACCATTTTGGGCCCTGTAAGCATGTGCAGAAGGAAAGAAGCAAGCAATGTGTGGCTGTGGCAATGGAGCACAAAGCAAAACACGTGGATCCAGCTGCACAAAGAGAAGAGAAAGAAATGTGAAAAGAGCCCAAGAAAGGATGGAGGAGAAATCAAGCTCAGACAATTGCAGCAGCTTCCCTTCAGAGTTGCCACAGGCATAACTAAAAGTTGCAATGAATTACTGAGCTAGTAATATATTCTTATGTCCAGAATGGAGTAGAAGAAAGACAAAAATGATGCAAGGTGCTTGTAGAATACATTCTAAAAGCAGGTGTATATCACTTCACAATCCAAAGTGGCTAACTTACTGGGTGAGGCAGCAAGAATCACAGTTTTGATAGAAAATTCCAATTTTCACATGCAAAAGAAAACAGTCTGCATTTTTGTCTAGTTTTCCTGAGGCTGTGTGTACAAAGATATAGTCAGTGACAACCTGACCTGTCCCAGCACAGTAATTGCAGCCAGTTTTGTGGATAACAAGTACAATTTCAAGTGCAGAAACAAGCTTGAGAAAGGCTGAAAAACTGATCCTCCGTATGCCTTAAAGAGCTACAGAATAGCTGTATTGTTGGCTTTAATAAATTCCCCATGGATATTTCAGATCCTCTGTAAAGTGTTTCCACAAAATCCTGTCTCCAACTTCTTCACCTACCAATCTCTCTGAAATGACCCTTGTCCTTCCAGCCACTTTGGTGTTGGGACTTTTTCCGTGACACCCAAATGGAGACATTTTGATCCACAGAGGTGAAAATTAAAGATGCTTTTCTCTTTAATTTTTTACTGATTTTGTATGGCACAATGGAGCCAAATATCTATCAGGACAAAATCGATAGCAAAAAATATGAGAAAACGCCCCAGGCAGAGTGTACTTCACGTGTGGCCTCTGTATGTGTATTTCAGAAGGAAAAATAATATACTGAATTATTCCATGAGTTAATGGAGTTCAGAATATGCCCATTGCTCCAATAGTTCAAAAGGAGGTAAATTTTAGAAATGTTGGCAAAACCAGGATCATTCCACCCTGAATTTTCAAGTTCAGGTTCAAAAATCTGTGGGCTTCTGAGACTTTGTGTAAAGCCTCTTGCCTCAGTAGTACCACAAGGAAATTGATAGAGAATGCGTCCTCTTCTGGCTATAATGGCATTAATGCCGAGCTGTGTGTGACAATGTCACCCTCTTGTAGACAGGAGAATAAGTATAAGCCCTTGCAGTAGGACAACCACCTATGGTCACATCAACCTGTCTGCAGCCAGCCTGGATCATGGAAGCCAAATAGGCCCAGACTGGGTTAATACTGGGCCGGGAGTCCAAGAAGCAATTGCAGGTTCTGAAGGCAGAAGATGGGAAGTTGTGGCCACAAACGCAAAGCAAATATTAAACCACAGAACAACAAAATAATCGGAAAACAATAACAAAACAAAACAAAACAAAAAAATCAGTTTTAGATCCCATTGGTGCTACCAATCTAGTAGTAGGCAAGGCTGAAAAGGAAAGAACCCCACAGTGATTAGTAGAGATTGTGTGTTAGCTAAGGGTCTGGGTGCAGCTCCATCAAAATAAAACCCAGAACTTTTTAGGAGACCTTCATCCAAACTTGGGCCACAAGTAGGCAGCAGGTATAATCTAGTACATTTTTATTTACACTCGCCTCATTTTCAGTGTCACACAAAAACTATCCCAGGACAACCAAGTGCATTCCATGAGCTGACAGTTATCTCCACTGGGCAGAGGTCTTCCAAACAAAATTGCTAGTCTACTTAAGTCTATCTATTGTACAATAGCTCAGAGCAACTTCATTTTCTAATATGGTTTTGTTAACAGAGAGTTTTCCACGCTCATCCAAATCAAACTGCTCACTGGTTCTTAGCAATTGCTAATTAGACATGATTTAATACCTTGGGAACCCTTTGCCTTATCTCTGACATGACCATTTTGCTTTTAATTGGAGAAGGCTTTGTGGACGGACTGCTGCCAGCTCAGCCATAATATTTTGTCCTCTGATTACCAGCCTCAGCACAACCCCCTTTAACAAGCGCTCAAAGTTCAGTGGTACTTTTGTTTTCTTGCAGAAGCTTCTGGGAGGTTACTAATAAACTTAGCATGTATGTATGGCTATATTATGATAGTATCTAACACACAAGGTTATTCAATTTGTTTAATTTATTTAACGTGCTTACAAGTAAAGTCACAAGCTCCACCTTCTACCTACAGCTGATTGCCTGGAATGGCTGTCAACAGCCAGGTAGAGCATCTGTCTGCATGGTCCCAAACTTGCCATGGCTTCAGACACAGACAGCCTGCTTCAGCTTTAGCTTTGCTCTGGCTGAGCAACCAGCCTTGAGGTTGTGTGGGTGAGTTTGGCTAGCCTCTTCCCACAGAAAACAAATCATCTGCAAACTGGAACTCAGGCCAGCCTTGCTGAATGGTTAGCAAAATGTTCACTTAGCCCGAAGCTGGGATTTGTGTTGTCTGAGCCAACTTTCAAGAGAGGCAGCAACAGTTCTTAGTGTTGGGTGGATGCCAGGCAGGTTATGGAAGTTATGAGCAAGTGTTGAGGCCTGTTTCAGACCCAGATTTCAGGGACGCAGACTTAGCAAAGCAAAGCAGGGGAACTTTCTCATGTAGACCCCTGAGAATTGAAACTGCAGTTTTCAATGCTTTTTCCTCCCTTGGGATCTGGCTGTCAGATGGGGCCCATTTGCACATCACCCCAGGTTTGCAGATACATCCTAGACTTCTGAGACAGAAGTCATTTCATTTTAGTTCTTAATGGTGGTGCTTTAGAAACCACAAAGTTGCCTGAGAAACTCGTGCTCAAAGGTCTCCTTAGCTGTCTCTCCAAGTTTCCTTCCAAGCTTTATGGCTTCTCCAGACACACTGGGCTGCTTTACAAATGGTTTCCATCAGCAGCCAGCCTAAAAGCTGCCCGAACCACTGTCCAGTCCTCTGCTCAGAAGGATTAAATGGTGCATGAAAGCTCTGGCCTCTGGTGCATTTGCTCTGCAATGCCCTCTTGGGCTCTGTCCTGTCTTCTGCACCCTGTCCTGGGGCATCCTTGAAGTTGATAATTTTCTGCCTGCAGCACAAGGGTCCTTCTGAGCCTGGAATAATAAGGCATTGAGAACTTTAAGACTATGGAAACACATGGGCTGAGGGAATTTACAGGTTCAGGCCATGCACAGTGAGCCAGAGACTTTATGGCTGAGACTGGCAAGTTGGATGGGAGAAGGGAGTCTTACGGTAAGTCCTTTGTCACTGGCCTGGTCCTCTGCTCAGGGGAAAAAAAAAAAAAACAGATTATTTCCGATATAAAAATAAGATCAACAGTAGAAACTCTTCATGTTGGTTTAATTGTCCGTTTTCCCTTGGTCCTCCTTTTGCAGACTTTGTAAACCAAAGAACTGTGTTGCTTGGCTGGCTGTGAGGGAAAGAGGTTAATACTGAAGACTACACAAGGTTCTGCAATTAGACAATTTCTTTGTAGCATAACGTAGGCGCCAAGATGACCTCAGAGGCCTTTTTTTGCTGTTGCAGAAACATATTGGACAGGTTTTCTCAGCAGCTGTGCATTAGCGTTCCGTATTTAATGGGCTGATTATAAATTACAACAGCTACCCTAAGATCTTCCCATCACCCTGGATTTCTTCACAGCAACTTTCTTTCTTTCCTTCTTTTCCCTTGCCTCCAAGGACTGCTTTGCAAATATGTGCCATTTGGTGGGAAAGCAGATGGGGGGATAATAAAAGTTATGTTTTATGGATTCATGTGAAGATTGCTCTGTACTTTTTCTCAAAAAAAAAAAAGAAGCTAAAAAATAATAATAAAAATAACCCTCCTCATATTTCTTTTCAGGAAAAGAAGTTTCAGGATAACAGTGCAAGACTGATAGCCATGGGAAAGATGGAGGTGGGCATACACCACAGGATCTGAAGATAGAGATATTATTTTTTTAGAGCTCCTTATACAGATGGATTTTTATTATTATGTTTTGCTGCACCTTGGGCTTTTGTTTATATTCTGTTTAATTCATCCCACTTGTACTATCTCCCTCCACATGACAAGCTCAATAAGTGGTGTATTTCTGCTTGCTGGACTGCAAGCTCGTGGAATAAAATTGGGGAGGAGGAAATTTGGGAGAATCGCAATACTCTCACCCACCTGGGAGAGGCACGCACCTGCTTGGCAGAGTGCAGGGACCTCCAGATTAACAAAGGTGCCCAGGTGCTGGGCATCAGTCAATCACTTGCCTTCATTTCCTCAACACGCTGAAAAGACCTGTGAAGGAGGTGCTAAATTTTAGATTTCCTTGAGGCAGGAGAAGGGCTTTTCTCTTGACCTCTAAACGATACATAGCTTTAGTTGCAAGATGTGTTGTTGATTTTGATTTTACTTTAAACAGTTTCTTATTTGTAGTTTGCGATTATTATTATTTTTTCCTTTCTTTCTTCTCTTTCATGTCATTTCCAGAGGAAGCCCTGGATGAGGGTTGTTGGTCTGGTGTGAGTAACTAACAAAAGCTATCAGATGTATTTTCTAGTCATTTCCTGGGGGTAGCTGGAATCCTCCATACTTTCTTAATAGGCATGTAATTTTTCTCTGAGAAATGGATTATCTTTGTGATAGAGGAAAAGGGGTACAAACACCTTCCCAGCTTTGTTGTTGTACCCAGGTCCTATGATCAATGGGCCTTAGCCTTACTTTCAATAGGGGCCCTCCAAATTTTTGTGTAGTGTGATGAATCCTCTTGTAAGAGTTCATGTCTCTGTTTGGTCTCTTAACTACCTGTTATGAACTCTTAGAAGAGATCTGTGGATCCCAGGAGTCATTAAGCAGCAGATTGGAAACACCATTTGTAATTGTTTGTGAGCTAAGCCCAGAGCCTAAATATTTTTGGCTGACTTCTGAGCTTTGGCTCTTTCTCTTTTCTTCCTCTTTCCCCAGTGCATGCCTCCATCTCAAGGGATCTGGAGATTCCCAGCCCAATTTTAGGCAGCTAAAACAAACTTTTTTTTTTTTTTCAATTACGTTTCAGGCTTTTTGGAGCCTGAAACACAGCAGGAGAGCCAGACTAACGCAAACCAAAAGCACATTTGCTAACCTGGCCTTTATCCTTAATGTGAGTAAAAGAGCTGTTAGGATGAGGTCAGTGGCACACAGCACCTCCGAGTTGGCTGAGATGTGGTGGTGTGACAGCAGCCACCTGACCATAGGGACAGGCATGAGAGTGGGATTTTCCAAGCAGAAAACCACTGAAAAGCTAAACTGCCCAGGTTGAGATTGATGATGAACTTGTGTCTTTTAGAACTGCTATCTATCTGTTGTGTGTATCTTGCCCTAAAACTGGCACACTCCATAGGTGGTAGGAGAAGCTTGCTCTCGGTTCAGAAGGAAATACACAGTGCTTAATGTTAGGGAGGATCTTTAGACCAGTGGAGAAATGGTTGTATAAAGATCCAATGCCTGTGTTTGTCTAACATTGATTTCCAATTGGGAAATGAGGTGGATGTTTTTAACAATAGGATGATGAACCCCTGGAGCAGTTGCCTAAGGGATGTGGTAGGCTCTCTTTTACTAAAATCCAATATATCAAGTTCAGATCGCTTTTTTGAAAGAGGTGTTTGAGCTCAACAAGAAGTTCCTGGGCTCAGTAAAAGACCTCTGGGTGAATTTTATATCTACAAGTAAGTAGGAGGTCAGATTAGGTGATCATAATAGTCTTTTTTTTTTTTTTTTTTTAACCTTCCGAGTTGAAGTCCTTGAGCATGTACTTTGTAAAAGTCAAATCAAAAGGATGAGAGAGGTCTTAAAGCCAAATATTGCCTGCCAAACCCAATTATCAGGACTGCGGTTCAAAGTGGTTCATGGCCTTGCTGGGCCAGAAGCATTTGACCACTGATTATAGCAAAGGATGTAAGTGCTAGGAGAAATGAGAGGGCTGCGGGAAAAGGGCTTCCAAGTGTAGGAAATGTGTACTTTCTCCATGTAGAGACAAGACAGGAGAGAAAAGTGAATTGCCTCAGGCTAGGAAGTGTCTACTTTTCAAAGAGGATCTCCCAGAAGGGTGCAGGATCCAGTGTGTTCACGCTATTGTAGGCAAAACATTGGTGGCAAGGAGCAGAGCTGGGAGCTGCAAGAAAGCCACAAGGATGGCTCTCAGCATGCATGGAAATGAAATGGAAGATGGGCAGCTGATGACAAAATTATAATGTGCATCAAAGCTCCTGCTTCATCTTCTACTGCAGCAACAGCAGCGCAGGTGGACACGAGGCAAGTTATCTCACACCTCCAGGGTTTCCCTGCAATCCCTTATAAGACTGCGAGAGGAGATTTTGCTTCCCAGTGTAGCAAGGAGAGAGCTGGCAGCTCCATTAATGAGCATTTGCAGCCAAGCCTGTCTTGTATCCGATGCACTGCATGCATACAGGTTATGAATAATTTCTTCCCTAAGAAATGAGCCCAGGTTAAAAATAGCCCCTGCATTTAGCTGCTTGCTGCCTCCTTCCTGCTTGCTGAGGCCAGAGAAGTGCTGGCAGTCATTTTCAATGTGGAAATGTTTAGAAGCTGAAACTCTCTGGTGTCTCTCCCCGGTGTGGGGAGCTCTGGGGACAGCTGTGGGGCAGGCAGTGGGAGTCTGTTTTTCTTCTTACCCTGGCCTGGAAGGGGACCTGTCTCCAGAGTGAACTGGAGACAACTTCTCCATTACACATTCCAGTTCCAGCCTTGACTCTCTGCTGAGGCGGTTAACAAAGGGCCAATTAACATTAGGCAGTTTTGTGATGAGCCTTTCCAGCTGGGGCTGTGGCAGAGCTTGCTGTACATGGGAAGGTGCCCTGCACGTGACACTATCTCCCTGTTACTGTCCGTGGTGAACTCATAAAACGGGACGTGTTTAAAGGGTACATGGGGACATTTCCACTTGTATGTCCCTGCTTCTCTTCGGTGGGATTAAATCTGCTATGGGCATATAAAATTGGAGGAGCTGCAAGGTTAGGGCCTTTCCTTCTCCACCTAAAAAATGCTGATGCTTTCTCATTAATTCTCAGCTCAGGGCTTGCAGAAGGAGTTTGTCATCATATGAGAAGCAGGGGCACAGAGAGCTGGTAACAAACAAGGGCTCCCTCATCACCTGCTGACCTGAAGGACTAAGTAATAGCTTATAACAGCACTGTAAGTAATGATATATCCTGCAGTTGGCAACAAAATAATCAGGATTAAGCCCAAAGGCATGGTTAAAGCCATGCAGCTCACACTGTGGTGAAGGGAATGAAAACAACCAAGTATTTACTTACAGGACTGTTAATGAAGTGGTTTTTACTCGACTAATCAAAGCTCTTTCGAGGTGTGTGGTGTTTGGTAGATCTTGCCTGAAGAAGTGAAGGTTTCTGGTCTCTGCTTGGAAGGAGAGAAGGATGGGAAATTCAGGAAGAAAAAATAAAAATAGCACTTGAAATATCAAAAACTCTGTGAGGGATGGCTTGTTTTTGAGTTTCTGGCATACAGATCTCCACACAGAAATCAATCATTGATGAACAGTGCTAGGAGTGTGAGCGGGTTGATTTTTATGCTTGTTCAAGAAGGCTCTGAGCCAAGTACCAGGTTCTGAGACAGCTCATTTGGAGCCTGAAGGGAACTGAGGAGCTGTGGACCTCCATCCATATTATCAAGGCCATGGCTACACGACAAGATTAGTGTCAACAAGAGAACTTCTTCCTCTTTCTCCAGTGCTCTGAAAAGATGCCATGTGATTGTCTTGTTGTGTTTTTATTTTTTATTATTTTTTTTTTTTTTAAAGTATTTGAGCCTGAAGCTTGGTCCCCTCTCTCCCCAGTGAAAACCTGAGTGGCTCCTTGCTCATCAAATGCACGTATGCCTTTTCTGTAGTATCCTTCCTGTAGAATTCTTCATGTGAGTACTCTCAAGTCCTGCCACTTTCTCTCTTCCTCAGCCACCACAGCAATACGTGCTTAAGGTTTCACTCAGTCTCTCTCCCTTGCCTTGTGGCTATGCCTTGTCTGTTTTCAGCCTCAGGGATTCATTGTAAAAAATGATCCAGTTTTCAGAAATCACAAGGTTCTGTGTCCTCCACTTAATTATTGTTTTATTTTAATAAGCAATTATGTTTTGAAGGCACCTCAGGGCTCCAGGCGTTAACCACTTATCACCTGCTGAGTGATTTAGAACTAGTGAAGCACATCCCATTTGCAGGTTGGAATAAGGCCTGAATCCTATCAGCAGACAAATGAGTTCAGAAATACTCAATGTTTGTAGCTCATTGCTTAAGGATTCAACCCCTGGCCTTCAGAGAGGGTCTGATTGTGTGTTGGAGGGGTTGTAAGGATGTCTGTTCCCTTGTTGTTCTGATAAGAAGTAAAGGGCTCCTTAGAGGGTGTGAAAGGGAGAAGGCTATCTGTTGGCTATTCTGCACTATTTGCTTTGCCAAGTATAAGTATCTTCCACAAGTCTCTCTCAGCTACAGACCACAAAACCCTAGCTGCTAAATCAACCCACAGCTTGGGCTTCCCATGTGTGAGAGATTTAAATCACCTCAAAGGTGAGACCTTTGTGGGGGCAATAGGGCAGTGAGTCTCAGTTCCAGAACGGATGTGGAAAATGTGTGCAGTCTCCCAGGGCTGAGACATTGGGCACAATTATTGGTTTGTCTTCAGGACTCATTTTCCACCAAGAGGCAATTTGTTGAGCGCACTCTAAGAGCCTGAAACTTGCTGGCTGTAGCAATTTTTAGGAATAAACCACGAGCATTTCCATAGTTTTCAGGGTGCAGTGCTCTGAGCACTAGTACCTTGAAGAGTGGAGACCTGGGTTATCAAATGCTGGCTGGCTTTTTCCTGCAGCTTTTATGACCTAATGCTTTCTTTATTGTCCTCCTGCATCTCCTTGACTTCCAGGTGGCACAGTTGGAAACCCGTTTGAAAGCATAATCCCATTACATCTTCTCTATTTTTATGTCACACAGTAAAAACACAACACAGCAGCTAGGCCTGCATTTAACTCCTCGGTTGGAAGGCTCAGCAGCCCAGCCTGTGCGTGCTATAGAGCATTATTATTGACACTATCTACAGTGTTAGTCAGCACATGTGCCATATGCTCCAAGGTCTATGTCCTCCATGTATTGACTGACTAGTTTTATATTTTCCATATGGGGTCTGTTCTCAAGGTTCCACACAGACTCTGAGGTATTGGGATAATAATGAGAAGGATAATAAATGTAATAAGGGGAACAAGAGGGTTGAACCTTTCAGGGAGACCCTGAGCAGCTGGAGTAGGAGGCTTAATGTATTTCCCCCTGTTGGGTTTGGAGATATGAAGCAAAGGAGGGGTGGAAAGGAGGTAAAGTAGAAAGGGGGGATGACAGAAAAGGATCCCATGCCCTTGTTGTGGAGAACTGTTTCCTCCCACTTGCTGCACAATGTGTCCTCTGGGTGTAGTAAACTTTAAAGAGTCCTTTCCATGTTGAAGATGCTTCTTTAAAACCATAGGTGCTCTGAATTAAATACAAGGTAGAAGTTCCTGCTGAAGAGTATGATTGCTACTAGTTGTGTTCCCCAAAGTAACAAGCTGTTCTGCTGCTGTTCCACGGCCCCAGGCTCTTTGCCCATGTGGGTAGTGCCTCCAGCCCATTTTCTTCTCCATACTTCCCCTTTTTCCAGCCAGAAAGAAATGAGGATGGGGACTTTCTTTTTGGAGAAACACAGCCATTTCTAAGCAACAGCCGGCATGAATTACATTTCAGAGCATCCCTTATTGTGTTCTCACCTGTGCATCATCAGAATGGGCCCAATAAAAAGCCTCATTTCTCTTTATTTCATTGTGAGCGTTACCTCCCTTGTCCATTTGACCTTCTATCATCAACCTTTATTTCCTTCTGGCCCTATGTCTGCTCTGATTTAGAGACTGATGGTTCCAGAATATCTCTTGACAGAGAGAGAAGGATTCCCAGAAGACTCTTAGAGCTCAGAAACATGGACTTTGCAGGGGCTGGTCCAGCAAGGTCTGGGTAGTACTTGGTTGATGCCTGACTCATCCCCATCCAGCCTCAGGCTGCCTGGAGCCAGCTGGGCTAGGATGTTTCAGATCTTTTCTGCAGCCCACTTGGTGTTCTCAGCTTGGATTTGAGGCACAGCTCAGCAATGTTTACCTGTCACATCTGTACCAGGCTGGGGATAGAGATGCTAATATTGCAACACCTTTAGCAGAGCTCAGTGATAGGATTTGACCCAAATTGCAGAGGGAAGAGAAGCAGCTCTATAAAAACTGAAATTCGTCTAGGTGACAGGTTCTATTGAAAGCAAATAAATAAAGTCAGGTATGAAAGGGGCACATTCTGATTTTTCTCTTCTCTTAGTGTGATTTGAATGTGATTTTATGGGGCTCAACTAAGCAAGCACTGCAGGGACCCTGAGGAACTAGGCTGTGTTTGCTGAGAAGGCAACGTCATGCTTCCACAGCACTAGAAGGAAGAGCGGTGTGAATGAGATTGCATTGAATCAGCCCCCTTTCTCCCTGTTGGAAGCTTACAGAGTATGGAAATGCACTTGAAATCAAATAGACATATCTGGACTTGCAGGTTGTGTGGGCATTTTCATTTTCTTGCCCTTCCCCAGGGCAGAGCTCAATGAAGAGAGCAACAAAATGTACTGGCTTTATGTAGCATGGCTTTTTTTTTTTTTTTTTTTTTTTTGATGGGGGGAGGAAGGGAGGGCTGCAGGGGTGGTCTGTGTGAGCTGCCCCATATCAGATCAGAGCTAGCTCCACACAACTCCAGAAGGGACCCACTGGTGGCCAGAGCTGAGTCAGTGAATGATGTCAGTTGCCTTTGCAACTGAAGATTTAAGAGGGGGAAAAAAAAAAGAAAAAAAAAAAAAAAAAAAAAAAAGGAGAAACAGCTATGCAACAGCAGCTGGTAGAGAGTATGAAAATGTAAGAGAAGCAGCCCTGCAACCCCCCAGGTCAGTGCGGCAGGAGGGCAATTGTTGCTCCAGGCATGGAGCAGAAGTCCCACTGTGTCCTGTGGAGATGCTCTTGGTGGTGCAAGCTGTCTCTCTGCAGCCTGTGGAGAGGCCCCTGGTGGAGCAGTCTGTCCCCCTGCAGCCCATGGTTCCCATGGAGCAGATCTCCACACTGCAGCCCGTGGAGGAGCCCCCGGTGGAGCAGGTGGATGTGGCCTGGAGGAGGCTGCGGCCCATGGAGAGCCCCCGCAGGAGCAGGCCCCGAGCCTGAGCTGCAGCCCGTGGAGAGGAGCCCACGCAGGAGCAGGGGGTCTGGGGGGAGCTGCCACCCACCCATGGGGGACCCATGGATCAGTTTGGGAAAGATAGCATCCTGTGGGAGGCACCCCATGTGGAGCAGGGGCAGAGAGGGACTGTGGAGACAAAGCGTCAGGGACTGACCACAGCCCCCATTCCCCTGCACTGCTAGGTGAGGAGGTAGAATAGGGTGGCTGGGAGAGAAGAAGTTTTCAGTTTGCTTTTAGTTTCTCACTAGTCTAGTCTGTTAGTAATAGGCAATAAATCATATTAATATCCCTACATTGAGTCTGTTTTGCCCTGACAATAATTGGTGACCAATCTCCCTGTCATTATCTCTACCCTTCAGTCCTTTTTTAATGCATTTTCTTTCTTTCTTCCTTCAAGGAGGGAGAGTGAGAGAGTGGTTGTGGTGGAGTTCAGCTGCACAGCAAGGTGAAACCACCACACAAAAGTGCCCTGGGTCTGAGTTGTTAAAATGGGACTAAGCTCTAAACCACTGTGCAGACCTGTCAGGGGTGATGAACAGGGGTAAAATTAAGTAAGAAAATAGTGGACAGACTTAGCTAAAGTAGAAAAGTACACGGAATTCCTTGGGTGAAGATATCTACCTGCTCATTATCAATACTTAGCATATGATTTATCAATACTTATAGACACATCCCTGCTTGAAACAGACTTACAATCAAGTTATTATGTTTTCCTGCAACTAGGAAGCATGGTTTATTTGAAATAAGATATAACCTTCAGACAGCTGAAGGGACTCGCTTGCTGCCCAGCACCCAGGGTGATAGTGAAATGTTTGCAGTTCAGTGGGAGATGCTTTTAGGGCTGCATGAAGGAGCAGAAACTGCTATGTGTGGAGCAATTATACAGACATCAGATTATGCTTGAAGATCTTGAACTTGCATATATAAGCTAGACAGAGATACAAGGTTTGTCCTGATTAGTGATGACAAAAGATGCATGTCTGGGTTGCATCAGAACATAATCCAAAGGATTCTGAATGATGTGACCCTTTAGAGAGAATTGTGAAATGCAGATATTAGAACTGGAAGTGAATCTTCATGAGGTTTTATGATCAACCTTGTACTTGTCTTATGGATGCAATATAAACATTTCCTTCATGTGCTTTTTGTGTTTGTTTCGTTATTGTTGAAATGGGGTGATGTTTTCCGTACTCAGTCTTGGTGGATATGCCTGGGACAGTGATGAAACACAAGCTGTCTAGCTCAACTTTTCTGTCCTCATCATCTCTGTACAAGGCTTGTGTTGGAGGATGAGTGACTACTCAATATTTTATCCAAGCCACAGGGGAATGGCTGGTGAAACAGGAGGGACACCTTGATAGAAAAGCCATTTGAAGGAATATTAATTAGCAGGCAGCCAGTTCTGGACAATTGAATCTCAACTCCAGATGTTCCCATTCTGACTAAGTGCTTTAGCAAAATGCTTAATTGATTACAATCTTGTGAGCTCTGTGTGTGTGTGATAAAAACCGAGACTGCTGAGCTAGAGGGATTGTCTGTTGATAGCAACACAATGCAGTGAGTATTTCCTCACCTTTTAAAACTCATTCTTTTTTATCATAGGGAAACCAGACTAGGCTACAAAAATGTTCTTTAATTTATTATCTTTATTGTAGTCACAGTGCTAGTTAAAGTCACTGAAAGCTCAAGTATACATGGATGAAATGAAATAGACACATCTGTGTTTGGCCTGAAAGGCCTTTGAGCCTTGTTTAATGAGGGCCTGCAAATTTAAAGCCTTGATTTCTGTACATCTATATAACAGGTACAAGGACAGGGGGGTAAATTAAAGAAGAAATAGGCTGTTGGGACGAAATGAAATCAACCTGAGCTTTTGCCCCAGGCTGTAATTGAACTAGAGCTGAAGTTCAAATAAGAAATACCTTTTTTTTTTTAACCTGGCCTTTGAGTTCCAACCAAGCTCAGAAATATCAAACAAGTATAAAGGGCTGTTATAGCTGACATCTTGGATGTGGAGGGGTAGGAAGGGAAGCTGCAAGGTAAGGGAAGCGGTATAACAGGTGAAGTGATATTTTGCAATGGGATGATATGGTGCCAGATATTTGACTTGAATTCTTGCAATTGGGTGGGAAGAGGTTTTTGTTTGGTTGGTTTTCTTGGTAGATCAGATCCGGCTTCTGGTGAAATCACAGAGATCTCTTCATTTAAGTCCAGTGGAAGATGGCATGACCCTAAGAGGCACAATGCTCACAAAAAGATTCTTTTCATGGTGACTGGTAGGCTTGTTATTAGCAAATCTATTGTGGTTTCTCACCGGAAAAATGCACTGATTTCAGTGGAAATCTCTCTGACTTCTTTGTCTTATTTCTTTTGCATATCATAAAAGCTAAACTGAGAGTAGTAGAGGGATGAAACTGTTGAATGCTTTTTCTAAAACTATGGAATGTACTTAATGGACAAGACTGCACAAAACAGGCATATTGGTAGGTAATATTAGTGCTTTGTGCTGAGAGAGCAATTCTATATTTTATTTTGCCTTTTCTCTCAAGATTTCCAGGGCATGAATTTCTGCAGCATTAAAAGCTGCTATGAAGACCTCAGTGCTGCCTATGACCTTTGGAAAATACGGAATTTAATAAGAGAAGGGGATCTGAATCTGATTTGCTGAAATACCCAACTACTTATTCCTTATCATTTGGTTTTGCTGAATGCATTTAGTCCAGGTGGGGTTGTTCATCTGTGAGCAACAAACTAACAGCTTAAATCTCTGCACCTGACCTTCATGCTTCTCTGTGGCTTAAGAAGGTTTACACCCCACTTAATTTGCAGACACCGTCTGGATATTTCAGTCCGATATCTCAATATGTGTGGCAACAGGTAAATGAAAATGAAAAGCCAATTTTAGGGTAGCTGCAAAGCAGAGACTTAATAGCTCTGATATGAGAAATTTAGGAGTAATGAATTTGTTCTTTTGAAAATAGCATCTATTTTTAGTTCTCAAAGAGGGTTGTTTTCTAGGGATCAGTGACAGGCTGTGCTGCCAAGGTGTGTAGGTTGATTTTGGAGAAGCATCCAGCCAGCTTGCATGGGGGTTGATGTCTTGCAAACTCCCGAGAGCACACTGGCACACGAGACTTCCTATTAGACTTGTGCTATAAAAGCTGTAGCTGAACTGTTCCTTTTAACAGATAGTACTAATCCAGCCAGCTAGAAGGGAGTGACAACTCTGGAGGAATCCAAGATGCCTTGGCTTCCCTTCTCAGAGGCAAACAGTGTGCTTCCCTCCTAGAGCACTGCTGCAAGCTATGCAGGGCATCTTAACAGCAGCACTGATGGGCTATTTATGTGCAAAACAAAAGAAAAGGAGGTGGGATTTTTTTTTTATCTCCATTTCAAGTTCCATTGATCGTCAGCAGAATCTGTAACCTTTTAGGCCATGAACTGACTGGCAAGAGCCACAATCTCTTGTGGCTCACATGGGACTGAGATTCAAACACCCAGAATGTCACAGAATCAGATTTGGGCATCAAATCTGAGCCTCTGGCAGGGAGATGTCAAATTCTGGGCTGAGCCTCTTCTTGTTTGTTAGTTCCTGAGCTCAAAATGACAGACTGCTCCTACAGCAAACAAACTGCTGCTTCAAGAGAAGAGATCAGTGGGAGCAGTAGAGTATTGATGAGCAAAGGCTGGGAGCCTGCTCCACGATGTTTAGGTCTTTGTGATAATAATTAGATCTTAAAATGTGTCAGTTCTGCATGAGGCAAATCATCAGCGTAGGCCAGGAGCATGTTTCCATGGGAGTGTGTCTGTGTCTGTGTGATTTGCGTAAGAGCTGTCTAATACAGCTGTGACCCTGCATAGCTGTATCTCAGCTTGAAGGCTAAGGGAATGGAACAGAAATGACTGGAAAAGGAAGAACTCTTGCTACCTCATAATTTCCACTGTCTTCACCACTTTTGACTTTCATAAAACCTTCCCCCATGGAGCTGCAACCAGTGTTGCTGCTGTAAAGGCAGTAAGGAATACAGCCAGGGTCCAAGGGTATTCAGATAACAGCTTTCTTTTCCAGTCAGAAAAGCTGTTGCCTATAAATTACCATTTGAATGTTTTGAGAGAACATCTCTGCTTCTGTTTCTGCCACTTCTCCTTCAGTCTCAAAGGTTTTCATGTTCTGAGGAAGGCTGAAGCTGTTCTTTTTGGGGAAGAGGAGTCGTTGAGGTGACCAGGGATAACTGCAGAAGCAAGGCAAGGAGGGACGGTCATGTGAAGTGTAAACCCTGAACTGATGCAGCATACTGGTCATGCTTTCTGTGTGAATTCATGCATTCAAGTTATCCAAGGGCACCATGGCAAGCAGCCTCAGCATGTCACATCTGCCTTCTGCAGACCAACAATGCAGGGGAAATTTCTCCTTCCCATGATCTCCACCTTCTCAGGACTGTTTCAATCTGTGTTCAAGAGGCTGAAGAGGAGAATTTGCTGACACGTTTGGTTTTCTTCTGGATCTATGGCATGAAATTGCAACTTGTATTCAAGACCACTACCATTTTACGTTTTATACTCCTCTCTTCCATTCCAGCCTTCTCACTATTGCCTACATGGAGTATATATAACCCTTTCAGCTTTTTCCCCTTTTGTTATTTCCCCATGCTTGATAGAAGTTGACTTGGAATATGTTTCTTGTCCGTTTAGAGCCTGGATGGGAGTTTGTGGAAGGACTCACATCCTGTTTTATTAGGAAATACATGTAGGTAGGAGCTTGTTGAAGACCTGGACATGGGTTCTGCATTCTGCTCCTCTGAACAGGATGATTGCTACTGCCTGAAAAATGGGGAGGATCATGCAGGGTCTGTTGCTGCTGGCTGTGAGCCCAACATTGCCAGTACTCAGGCCTGTCTCTCTTGAAGGAATCGACATTACTACCAGTCTTTATCCCCCTTTTCAAAGCCTGTAGTTTCAGACTAACCTTTCAAAGGAAAGAGCAGTGCAGTTGCTCTTGCACAGCCCCTGATCCACCAGCATGACCTCATTGAGAATTAGGTCAAAGCTAATGCAAAATAGGTGAAGCCTTGCAGAGCAGAGAATACCCAGGGGGACTCCAGACTCAGAGAGCAAACTGCTTTGTCACCATATTAAATCAAATCCACAACACAGCTAGTTTCTGCTAACATGTAGTCTGCAGAGGCTCTGGAGGATGGGGGAGTGAGGTGAGAAGGGATCTGAGGAGCTATTCATTTTATTTGTGTGCAGTAAGTCTTTTTTTCCTACCCCTGTAGGGAAAGATAAATGCATGCAGCTTCTGGAGCCTGAGGTTGCTGAATTCCACATGGATTTGAATGGTTGCATCATAATTGTGTCTTGGGAGCTCATCAGGCCTCACAACAGAAACAAACCTGATGATATGCAGTGCTGGAGAAGTCAACAGAGAAAACAAGCATCCCACAGAAACAATGGCTGTAACTTACCTGGCCACTGCCACAGCAGTGCCAGGATTACTACTTCCACGTGGAAGCTGAGTCCAATATGTGTGGAGGGAACCCAGTAAGCCAGTGAGGGAAGTCCTGGAAGTCCTTTCAGCATCAGGGCTGGATGCAAAGCAGATAATCTTGTTCTGTCATTCAGAATGCCTGCTTTGTTGCTTTTATTTATGAGGGCTACTGTTTTCTCCTGGCACCCAAACTGCTTTGGAGGTTTTGCTGGACTCCACTGACCACCAATTTCCAATACTGGAGGTAGGTGAATTTCAAAGATGAAAGGAATTACTTCGTGAGCTTATTGTGAGATGTCTCTGGCTAAAAGCCTGGAAAACAATTTTCTTATGATACTAGTATTCAGTGACAGTGGACTGTTTTATGCTGCCACAGCTTCCTCCACATGCTTGTCTTTAAATGACACAGTGACACAGCTCAGCTGATTGGGAGGGGGAGAGAATACAAAACAAACAAACACAAAAACACTACTGATCTACATTGCTGCTGCTGGCAAAGGCTGGTGCCCTGCATGGGGCCCCCCAAGAGGGTCAAGAATCTATCTTGAGGTTGAGCCTGATTTAATTCTTCTTACAAAGCATTCTGGCAGCTCTCTACAACTGACAGATTGTTAATAAGACTTTCCCTCAATGCAAAAGGGAAAGTAATTTACATTGGCTTCACACCTCTGGCAAGCAGAAAAGATCCTGCCCCACCTTAGCATGAATGGGGAGCAGGCAGAAGAACAAGAGCAGGCAGCACAGGGGGAATGGAGGAGGGCTTGCTCCGTGCTCAAGCAAGCACAAAGAAAATGCCATTTGGAAAATTCCGATGGGTGAAAGAGCTGGGCAGAGAACCAGCGTGCTGTCCATGGCAGTGCTTCGGAGCAGCTTTCCAGCCACATCCTGAAGGATCACTCTTGCAAGGAGCAGCAGCGCTGCCTGATTTTGTTTTGCTCCATTTAGCCCAATGCTTCTGCTGACACACTGCTCACTTTGCCTTGCTACCAGCACCAAGCTGCCCTATGATTTTTTTTTTATTTTTTTTTTTTTTATCATTTGGTTCATAATAAGCTGTTAGTCACTACAGAAGGACTGTGACACTTATTGCATGGTCAAGGCCTCTCCAAGAGGTGCAAGAATGCAATTACCCAGCCTACAACTGTCCTGCTACCTGAGCAGGCACAGCCATCCCTGAGAGGTCTGGCAAGCCAAGACTTCATCTGCATTATATTCCACCTTAAACCTGCTGTCACACTCATTCTGACTTTAGCTGAGTGCTCAGCAGCTCTCTGCTGGTGTCCTGGCCTCCAAGAGGAATCGTGGAGAGGCACTTGGCCACTTCTCCATGCTTCATGCACTGGTCCTGCTGCTCCTTAATGCACTGCCAAGGGTGGTAACAGCCCCGGGGCGTGTACTGGAATCCTCAGGTGAAGGCTTGCTAACATGGTGCCATGGCCTCCAGGGAAATGAGAAGTGGCAGGATCTGTTCTTCAAAGCCCGCTAGTCCCTGCCCTTTCTGTCACAACTGAGTTGAAGAATGGTGGGGAGGGGAGAATTGGAATTATGTCAAAACAAAGCGGGTGGTGAAAGCATCTTGTTTGCTTGTTCCCTGACCACTGGGATCATACAGAGGATTTGTTTTGCTAGTATTCTAGTGTTCTGCTCTTTCTCCTGGAGTGCTTTCTATTTCAGAAAGGATTTTAGAGTAACTGGAGAGGAAGGACACCTGGTTGCTGAGTGTTCTCAGCTGGGGCAGTGCAGGCTGGGAGACACCTGAGAGCCTTTCAGTGCCCTGGCCAACATCTGTAGAAGAAGAAAGAGGATTTTTGTACTTTGTGTCTCTTTTTGTTTGTTTGTTTGTTTGTTTTTGTAATCCATATTGATGCTGAAAGATGCTGGACATCAGAACAGAAGAGGACCTTGTGCTGCAAGGACACCATGACCACAAGGTAGTTTTGTTTTTTGACTCCTTATTTAATCTGTCTTTAAAAGAAATCCACGTCAGAGATTGTGTTAGTGTATGAGAGCTTCAGATAATATCATGCAGTGGTTTGGCAGAAATTGGAGGTCCTACCTGAAAGCTGTGGCTGATTTGGATGTTGGTAGGGGTGAGGAACCTGCCACGGCATAGGGAAAGAAGTGTTGTGCGGTAGATGGGAAGGGTTTTGCTCCTGCAGATAATGTTTGAAGGGCACATCTTGTGGTAGGTTGTTAGACGATGCCATTGTAGAAGATTGCTCAGGAGGAAGGTACATGAGTTCTTCTAGGAAAAGTTGTTTCTAATAATCAGGACTATGAGAACTTAACCCAAATGTTAATTAGAAGAGTCACTTATTTTGATGTGAAATTGCATCCACGTCCTAGTTGAGCTGTGCTGAAGAGCAGTGTGCTTCTTCAATGGGTGCATTCTACCCCTGTTCTCTGGAGGTCTTAAACACTACCTGTCATTGTGGCAGGTAAATATGGGACCTTGCTAAAAAGGCTGAGCATTTACAACAGCCTTTACAAATGAAGGATCTTGCCTGAATGCAAGAGAGATGAAATTAAGACAAGTGCAAAGCGCTCCTTTTAGATAGGCAAAACACAATGCAAAATGGGGAATATGTGATGAGGCAGCAGTATGGCAGGAGAGGACCTCAGGGTTGCACTGGTTCACAAGTAGAATACGAATCAACCCCGCGATACTGCTGCAAAACAACTCTTTGTATCCAACACTGTATTAACAAGAGTGCTCTTTGCCAGATATGAGAGGCAATTATTACAATCTGCTCAGGGATGGCAGAGCTTCAGCCAAGTGTGGGTGTCTGGAACTGATGTGAAACTTTGTCTACACCCATTAAAAATTTTTGGAGGGATAGTCCAGCAGGGGGAGAGAAAAAAAAAGTGAATGATAAGAGGTTGGGCAAACAAGTCTTATAAACAATGATTAAAGACATGGCATTTGTTTATTTTAGGAGAGAAGAGATGGAAATGGGATGCAGAAAGTTGTCTTACACATAAATAGTGCTTATAAAAAGGCTGTTGATGAGGTGTTTTCCGTAGTCACTGGCGTACAAAAAAGAAATTGCTTGATTTTATAGTGAGGATGATTTAAGATGTTTAGGAAAGCCCTTCTAATTCCTGGAGGAGTAAAAGCACTAAAGCAGGCTGCATAGGGAAGCCGTAGCAATCTCTTTCTCAGTGGAGTTTAGGAGTGGGTTAGACAAACAACTATTAGGACAAATACTTTTTTAAGTATACTCGATCCTGCCTCTGATGATCCCATGAAATGCCTTTCTGCCATACATTTCTATAATTAAGCACAATATAAAAACACAGCCTCTTCCTTGAGGAGTTAAAAATCCATCTATAATTAGATAAAGTCTTTGTCTTTTAATGATAAAACTAGGTTAAACGTGCCTTATGTGACAGTTCAGGTAATGTATCATTGTGGAACAAACATCAGGAGGGAAGGAAACTCTTTAAACTAAAGAATGGCACTGGTGTAACAACATGAGTATAAAACTGGCCAGGCATAAATTAGGCAGAAAATTGAAAGAAAGTTTCAGACTGTCAGAACAACGATGTTCTAAAAAAGCCTTTCATAACGGGAATGCTGGGGGCAAAAATCAGAACGTGTTTTTTAAAATAGAGCTTGCTAAATTAATTCTGGGGATTATACAGAGCTACTGCCTGTCATAGTGGAGCCCGGGACTAGGAGATCCCTTTTGTTGCTGCATTTTGGGAGCTGAGGGGAACAGAAGTATTTTTATGCCTGTGGGGCTGGTTTTTTTTTTTTTGCTGTGTATTGACACAATTGTACCTCTTTCATCCCTGTGCTTTTTTCATGTGCAAGGCAGTTAATGATATTCCTTTTAAGAGATGAAGGTCACAGCTCAGTTTAAAATTGCATAATTGCGCTGCCATGAAGGAGGGAATTCCAACTTCTCCATCCTTCTTGAAGTGAGCTGCAAATCCTCAGGTGCTGCAAATCTTCCTGACTTTTCCAAGGCTGCAAACACTTCCTGCAGATTGCGGAGAGTGTCATTTGGGGTTAATACAAGCAGCTGGGAGAACTGCCTCAGGGAAGAGCTGAGCCACTGTAGTGTGCTAAGCTGGAGCTGGATGCTCATGTCCCAGGTGGTCACTGCTTGGCAGCTGTGGGGGGGACAAGGTGAGGTGTCAGAGTGGGGCAGGAAACTGCTGCAATGCAATGCTGTGTGCCAAATATAGCTAATAGGACAGCGCGGGCTCAGTGCCAGGAGAGGAACTGAACTTCTTTGCTGACAAATGAAACAAAGATGTGATTGGAAGTGCCATGCTTTGGAGGCATGAGCAATTTCCCTATAATCAATCATCCAAACCAAATTGTTTTCATTTTGTTGCATTATTTAGCAGCCTTTTGATGGCAGGCAATATGAGCTGGATTTTGATTTTCACCTGTTCCTTATGTTCATGTGATTTGTAGGCTTTGGCAGTGGGATGCTGGGGTGAAGGAAAGCTGAACTGGATTTCTATGTTTAAAAAAAAAAAAAAAAAAAAAAAACTTGGCAAAGATTATGTCTATGGTTATCAGCTAATCATTCAGACATAGACATTGTTTGTCTGCTCTCATTAGGTTTGTACAGTATCTGGCTATGCAAAGCTGACAGCGAAGCACCTACAGAAGAGGATGTCAGGAGCAAGAGGGAGGGAATGAGGAGGTGATAAGGTAGAGCTGAGTTTGATAAGAGCCTCTGGCTCCTCCAGTAATAGCAAGGAAGGTGAGACATATTAAACCTCTCAGCTCTCCTGGGTGTCGCTAGTTACATGAAGCTACTGACATGGCTAGAGACCATGCAGAAATGGATAAACAGGGCAGGAGGGCTGGTTCCTATATCCTGGGCTGACCCATGTTGAACAATTCCTATTCTTCTCCTAGGGGTAATTGCACCTCTCAGATCTCAAGGGGTTCATTTCACTTTGCCTTGGGCAATGTGTGTGAGAAGGAAGAGGAAGGGGAAGTTCGGGAAGCATGTGCTAAGGTAATTCCAGTGACTAGTTTGTTTCCTAACATGGATTCCATAGCTCAGACATTTTCCAGCATTTCGTGGTACTGGGTCAGGCTGAGAGAGCTGCTTGATGCAAATCTAATAGAGGAGAAAATTGTGGGGAGATATAGCAAGAATAATGCCTACTCTGGAGCACGTGCTTTTCATCCCTCTTGAGTCTGATGACTTCGGCCACATTTCAAGTCGCGACCTGTTTGCACCATGCTATAAGTCAGCTAGAGCCTGGTTTATAGAGGGGCACCCTGCACATGCTGAATAACACCCTGTGTCCCTAGCTGAGACAAGAAAGTCTTTTTCCTCAGGCAGGTGATTCGCTGAGCAGGACAATCTGGTGCAGTAAATTCAAAGCTGCCCTTAAGCTGTTCTGTATGCCTCAGCAGGCTGCATCCCACTTTGTAGCCAAGATGCAAATATCACTGCATGCATATCAGGCCAGGTGTGCATGACCTGTGCTGCAGCAAATGGCCTGAGACATCTGCCTAAAGATCCTGTCCAGCTGTGCAATGCTCCCCAGGGGACTCTTGGATTGGGACCTCCTGGTCCCGCAGCAGGGAGCTGGGAGGTGGCACTGCTGGAAAATCTCCACTCAGCATGTCCTAGGACTCTGGTTTTGTTGCCCATCAGGGCAGGATGCAAGACTTCTCTTCTAAAGAGAGCTTTAGGACAGACAGAATTGGAGATCAGCTTAAGGATCCATTTAGCTTTGGCTCAATAGCTTGAATATTTGTTTAAATATCACTGGTGTGTTTTGTTTTTCATTTAGCTGGCTTTCCAACACTTCCCAGCGGTGTGGCATGTGTGGGAGAGGTGATGGTGGGGTTCTTCTCGCTGTCAAATCTGAACAACGACCAGGCTGGGAGCCTGTGCAGTTAACACTGGGAATCACAAAGGCATCAGGACCTCCTAGCACGTATCTGTAAACAAGAAGGGCATGTTGACTGCATCACTGGCACAGCAGATTAGCTCTAAGTACACGCTTACCTCTCTGTGGTTTAGCCTCTTGTAAAAAAAAAAAGTGGGGATAATGCTACTTTTCCTCCTGCCTTTGTCCATGCTGCCTGTTTGGCTGGTTGCTCACGAAACGAGGAGTATTTCTTATTTAGGATTTCTATGGTTCTTTGTACAACGCACCCCTGATCACAGCAGGGAGCTTTCAAGTGCTGCTGTGTTAGTGAGCACAGAAATGTCTGAACCTGGTGGATGCAGCAGCCTGCGTAGCACTAACGAAGGTTATAGATGAGGCATGTGCTTGTCAGGCTGTAACAGCTGAAATTCACTGTAGGAAATTCTGCTTGTAACAAAGCTCCGTTTACAGACATCCCAACAGTAAGAACCATTATTTTTCCATTGCTAATTGGTTCTCCTTGATGGAACAAATGCTTACAGGAGGTTGAATGGATGCAATGATCTTTGTCTTCTTGCTTTCCCCAAGGTGTGCTGTACTTAGCCCGCATGGGTATATCTTCCCTTCTTCTTCATGTCTTTATTTTCCTTTTAAAGTGCCATTTAAATGTTGAGCAGCACACAGCATCAAAGCGCTGCATATTTATGGACAATTCAAATGGAGTGTTTTTCTTCATTATTCAGAGGTGGTGAATTGCCCTCTCCTTTTATAGGGACTATCGAGATATAATGAAAATTTAGTCAGGGCTCTTGATGGCCACTTTGTGCAATACCAAAGGCCTTTATCTTTTCTTTCACTTCCTTCATCCTCTTTCTCCTGATCTTTAGAAAATAATAAAGCCACCTCTTGATCGTGGTGGTTGATGTTTCGAAGTTCTTTTAATTAAGCATGTTTTCCCTTCATTCCTCTCAACCCCATCTTATCAGTCCTCTCTGAGGTCAGAATTGATGGAAGCAGAAACTGCTTCAGACTTCAGGATTTATTCAGGTGAGACCAGCAGAAGCTACTGGCTCTTCAGAAAACTGCTTGTTTGCTTGGTGAGGAGTTAGAGGGCAGGAGAAAGAGCAAAAGCCCTCTAATTCATCTAAGTAGAATAAAAGTCAGTCTTCCACAGGCAAGCAAGGGATGAAGCTAGCTTAAACACTTAAATAACATTTGGAATAATGTTTGTCCGCCATTTGAAACTCTGAGCCTAGCTCTATTTTAAAAGTGCACTAAATATTTCCCTTGAGCACCATCCTTTTCCCTGAACTGTCCTCAGTGTGTCACTGCTTAATGATTCCAGCCCAGAATCTGTCTCCCTTCCTGCCCTCAAAGCCTGCCCCAGTGGTGAGGGGCGGTTTGGGGAAACACTGTAGTAATCATGAAAGGGACTTTTCATTTGTCTCTGAGCTATTGGTGAAGGCTGTTTTTTGGGTGGAGGTAACAAACAAATAGCTCTTTTTGCTTGGCTGGGCTGGTGAAAGAAGCCATGCTGTTGGTGCTTTTACTATCAAACTGTGTAAAATTATGCAGTCAATAGGTTTTTAGTGTCTCTGGGATGTGGAGAGGTTTAACCTTTTGTTTGGCTCCAATTTCACTGCTGTCCTGTTGCCTTCCTTGGTTCACAGTTTACTTTCCCTTACTTTCTTCCTGCTGGAGAGACCTGGGAAGTACCTGCTGGGGGGAGGAATGTTGTTGTTTGCTTTTGTTTTGCTTTTTTTTTTGCTTTTTTTTTTTTTTTTTGCTGTGCCTTGTTAGCACCAGTAGCGTGTACCAGCTGCTTCATGAGGGTCATTAATCTCTAGAACAAAACCTTCCATGCCACAGCAACTGTTGAACCTGAAGAGGAAAAGTGGTAGCAAAATACTCCGTACTGTCTTTCTGCTGTCATATTATCCTGTGTTTGATGGCTCTTTGCTCGCAGAAGTAGAGCAGTACTTAAACACTGAGCTCAAGTCAACCTAATGGCCTCAACCTTCACTTGAATAGGAGGGACAGAAAGCTAAGAAGTGACTCAGCATGTGCTGTACACTTATTTGTGTGTTTGCATGTGCTCAGGGAGGCTTGTTGGGTATGCAGGCAAACTAAAATTACCAGCTTTGCTCGTTCCCATTTCTTCTCCTTTTCCAGTGACCGACCCTTAGTAACCACCAGAGCCAACACGCAGGTATAGGTCCTTGAGATTCATTTCCCTTAGATGAAGGGGCAAAAAATTCCACCTGCTATGGGTGGTAGCTGTTAAAACCTGGCCACCACAATCTGAGCACCTTTGCCCCCGATGTCAGCCCGTGAATACATGGCAGTGATGGAAGGTTTAGTCATAGCAGCAGGTCTCCAAGAAACCTCATGTGGGAGAACGTTGCCTTGAGGCAGCAGACAGCATTATCAAAAGGGACGTATGCAAAAAATGGGAGTTTAATTGCAGTATTTCCCCTTTATCTTGGTGTAATTAACAAGCTGGTGTCTCTGCAGCTTTAGTTGAAGGGAACCCTTAGAAGTATGTTGTGGATGTGTTAAGGAACAGGGGAGCTGTGTTACTGGGTTAGTGTTTATGAAGTCCTAGTGGCTCCTTGCACAAAATCAGCAGACATTTCAAACTCTTGAAGAAGGATCCTTTTTTATAAAACATGACAGTGAAATCCAAGTCCTTGACACGCAGCACGGCTTAGCTGAGCATCCACTTGCAGGGAGAAATAGGCACTAACACTTCAGATGAGAGATGGACCGATATTCTCTGCATGGTTGAGGCCAGTAACTATCTGTGAACAGTGACTCACGATCCGGTCAGACGCACATCCACACAAGTGATGCCAGCAGCCTGGTCCCAGCGGGATGTACACCGAGTGGGATGAGTCAACCCTGCCGTCTGCAGTGCTGCATTCAGACTGCCCAGGAGGAGACACCTGCCGGTACCAAAAGGTGAGGGCTTGAGCTAAAATTTCCATTATGATTCAACTTAGTGTCATGTAAAAGCCTACCGGCTCTGACAACTTGTCTTGCATCTGGTGATCACAGAAGTCTGCTTGGTTTGCGCCTAGTGGCATTTTACTGAAAGACTGGGTTCTACCTCTTCCCTGTTTGTACATCCTCGCTTTGCAGGCACGATGATGTGTAGTCACAGCAATGAGAAGAGAGCTCTGGAGTGTGAAAGCAAGCTTGGCTGAGCTTGGGTGCGAGTCGAGTTTGAGTGGGACTTATCTAAGGAGAAGGGACTGGCAATGGTTTTGAAGGCAATACACTCCAGGCCTTTTACATTTCCAGGCCTTATCGGGGATCTGGCTGTTTTATCTATAATGGCTTTTCATAAGGGATGCAGAAAGCTCCAGTATGTTACTCGTGCATCGAGTATGCAGAAATCATCCTGGTTTGTAGAATGATAGGTGGAATTGCAAAACTGAACTTAATGACTGAGTGACAGTCATCTCCACTACGTGCTCTCAATATGATATTATGAAGGATCATTTTTCTCCTGCCTGCGAGGCTGAAAGAAACCCAGGGGAGAGGATCTCTTGGGTTTATTTGCTTTGTTTTTAATTGATTTTCGAGATTAAAGCCTGAGTGAAAGTATCAGCTTGAAAGCCATGGATACAGAGAGCTGCTGTTTTTGTCAGAGGATGTGCAGAGCAAGCATATTGTCAGCCCTTCTGGGTCCTGACCTGATGCTGCTGGGACGGTGTTGGTTCATCCAAGTGATGTTGTTCTGGGTGCTGTGACACTTTTACAAGCCCAACAGGCTACAGAAGCTAAGTGCTTTAGCTAAAAAGCACTGTAAACCAGGAAAGCTCTGGTATGGGGGAGAGAGGGGGATCTGTATTTATGGCCTGATGATCTGTTCCAGGGTGTGTGACAACTTTCTCCAGGTCTGAGAGAAGCCAAAGCTTGCTTCATTCAGGTCTATGCTTTTTGTCCGAAGAAGGTGAGGGCACAGTTGCAGATTGTGCTCTGTAAATGGCCATCAGAAATTCTTCACCTGTAGGAATGGGTAGTTTCTTGTGAGGACAGTGATTCGTGTTCTCTGGTCTTGCTGGGCTCAGTACAAGGTCTCATTCAGCATCCCCGGTGTGGCGGCACAAGGCATTAAAACCACAGAAGTCCCTTCACTGAGCTGCTGACAGGTCAAGCATTCAGTCCGATGGTTGTGCTGTTAATCTGAGATGGCAGGGGGCATACAGGCACAATTCTTTCTTTTGCATGACAGTTCCAGCCTGGGTAGCTGTCAGGGATTTTGATTAGGCTAAAGGGTGTGTGTGTGATGCTCTACGTAATTTCTTTTGGAATCTGGAAAGAAACTCTGGGTTCTCCTGTATTTTTCTGAAGGCCCTCTGCACTTTCATAATTAGAAAAGGTGCATGTGTGGATACAAATGGAAATCTTGTGCTTACAGAGCCACTGATTGCACGCTTGTAAGCATACATGCTCACCAATGCCCTAAATGCAGCCTTGCGAAATGTGGCCCTTGCCGTACTGAATTCATTCTCAACTTCTCTCATGTATCGCATTTCTCTCCTCTGCATATCTCCCAGCTGTGACACTGCTGCTGTTTTGGTGGATTGCTTCTTGTAATCTTTCTTTTTTCGAATGGTAAACTTGTTCCCAATGTAATTACTGTGATAAAGCTCTGTGGCATGACGGATCATCCTTAACAGCACTGTTGCTGTTGACTTCAGACAAGAGGATATTTTATTTCAATCCTTTCCTTTGTGGAAAATGTGGTAAACAGTAAACAAGTTTGTTTTCCCCGGCACCATCTTCCTCTGCATTAAGTCTGTCTGGCAGAGAAGATGGTCCCCAGGTCCATCTCCCACAGCCCTGAGGTTCCTGTGGGACTTCTGTGCAGCCTGGAATAATGCTGATATAATACTGCAAGGTGGGCAGCATCTTCTGCAGGAGGTGAATTTGGTCACCAGGACACATGGCCACCGTGCTGATGGCAGCCACTGATTGTCCCTCCCGTCAGTGCTCCCACTGAGGGTCAGTGCAAGCATGCTGGGCTCTGCAGTGAAACCTCCACCCAGCCCTGAAAAACAGGGCAAAAGAGGTAATATTGATTTTTTTTTCTTTTCCTCTTATAAACAGAGGAAAACAAATTTTAATCAAAACACACTTGCTGATCAGAATGCAGAAGAAGAGCCTTATATGTACTCATTGCCTGAATCCTGTTTGTCAAACTGTATGATCCAATGAATTTCTGAGTAAGGGGGAAAAATGATTTGGGGGCTAGTCTGGCAGCTCTTCTCTTCTTACAATACTCAGTGACCTATCTTGTCTTTTGCTATTAAAAAAAAAAATAAATGAAATCTACTCACTCTGAAACTCATTTTTACTATTTGCTTTCACAGTCTCAGTTGACAACTAAAAGATGTAGCAATTGCAGCTTTCCAGGTTCCGTTGTACCGCATGCTGTATGCCATGGTGCCTCAGAACAATTTACAATAAATACAGGGATCCATGGGAAAGGGGGATAAAAACAGATGAGTTGTCAGCATGATATAGGAGCGGGGAATTTGCAGGGTTTCTGGAGGAACCTCACTGCAATGTATTGCTGGAACAAAGGGAGAAGATGGGATAAGAAAACAGCAGAGAGTGACAACTCCGTGGTGTGTAAAAGATTTACCTGCTTGGAGGAAGCGTTTGAAGGACACTAGGCTGTTAGAAGGACAATGGGGGAATGAGTGAGGCCAGCAGGGGTTATGCTGCTTTGCATCTGTACAGTGTGGTGTGAGATGTTCGGGTGTATACGTACAAGTCGTACGACTGCAGGTCATTTGGGGAGGCAGAATGGATGAGCTGGAGTCAGCATTGTCACCAGTTTTGAGTGTGGTGATATGAACCATGTCTGGGAACAGAAGCCGTGTTGTTTAAAGAGAAGTCAGCTCCAGAGAGTGAAGTTTCCCCAGAGCCAAAGAGAAGCCAGGAGAAGGGTTTGTTGGTGCCTTTCCCTGTGACTGCTGTGGATGTTTTAGAGCTGGGGTTAGGAGCCTGAGCTGCTGTGAAGCCCAGGGAGCCTCTGGAGGCCAATTTCCATCACCTTGGTCCTTTGTGAGCCTGAGGGCTGACCTTGAGAGTTGCTATGAATCCAGATGGAGTAAGGAGAGCTGGAGTCAGGGGAGCCCTCTGGTTGTATTTCTCTGGTGACACGGCTCTTCAGGCTCAAGGACAGTAGCTGAACATAATGTCCAAAGCCCAAACCAGTCTACAAATCCCAGTGCTGCGAACGGAGAACTTCAGAAGGGCTGCTTCCCTCATCTTATCTCTCACAGACAGTTACTGTGTTCTTGATGTAATTATAGTGATAAAACAATGTGACATAACTGCTGGCTTCTATCATGGTATCACTGCTGTTGACTTAAACGACAGGGTAATAATTTTATAAGAGACCTTTTATTTTTCTTTCCCTGGCAGCCACTAAGCATAGGAGCCGATATCTCCGATAAAGCACATTATGCACATTCCATGAGTCCTAAAACTTTTTATCGGTTTTATTTATGCGCTTCTCATCCAGGTGAAATTCTCATTTGTTCCTACAATATCTAGGCAGTGGCTCTCCCCAGCTAGCATGGGGACTGGTGTTTGCACAGCGGGACTGGAGCCGCAGCAGCAGCCAGCAGCCAGTCACGCTTGATGCTCAGAGAGGAGAGAGAAAAATACCCGTTTCTGCACAATTCCCTCACTTTTCAGATGTTGGTGCATTGCAGACATGCTGTTCCCCCCCACTCAGCTGGAGGAGATGTCCTTGTGATGGATCCTGTGAGAAAGCCTGGCTAAAAATGAGCCACATGAAGAGGATTAGAGAGTGGACTCGGGCACCTCCCTTTTTAATATATGAAAGCCCTGGCAGCATCAATCTGTTGCTTTAAATTAGCTGGAAAGCTGCAGCCTAGAGGCAGACTGTGCGAGGAAACTTTCAAGCCAATGGGAATCTAATCATATATATTTACGTCCCCACACTCCCTTGTCTCAGCTGTACGTGTATTGATGTAGCTTTCACGGGCGCACGGAGCCTTGCTGATCTATGCTGCTGTCTGACGCTGTCAGCCAAGCCTTGCTGTGCAGCACAGGCCACTGGGTAGGGAGGGACACGTGGTGCTTCTAGTCCATCTTAAAGCCCTCCAAAGCAACTACAGATACTTAGCAGTGCAATGCACAGATCTTCACAATGCCTCACAGATCCTGGAGAAGGGGCTGTTCTCCATAAACATTTCCAGGTGACATAAAGGGGCTGGATGCCTGGGGTCAGAATATCTGGTAGGACTGCTGGTGTGGCTGATATTTCCTTAACCAGCCAGTCTGGGTCTGAAAAACCCCCACAGGGCATCCCTGGGACTGGGCTGCACGGGTGGTATTTCCCTGCCCATTTTTCCTGGTTGCACTAGCCTAGGTGTATAATGCAGCAAGCAGGTGTGGCTGCTGAGAGCTGGAGCTGGGGACAGCCTTCAGAAGCTGTGCTTCACTGTGTGCAAAATCGGTTGTGCAAAACAGTAAAAATACATTTTATTTACCTGTATGGAGTTGTCAGGGAGGGTGATGAACTCAGACAATCTAGTTAGAGGTAGGCTTAGTGCTCGTTTGCAAGATTTTGGATATTCAGTTTTTTACTCTGACTTCCTTACTTTTTTTGTTCATTACTAGACTCGAGAATATCTGGAAGAACTGATGTTTGCATTTGGTGGCAATCAAATAGAGGAAGGAATCACCCGAGAATATTAATGGGCAGCGAACCTTACAGGGTTTATAGTTTGAGCTTGTCAAAATGGCTCTGTGAGGAGTTCTGACAGTCTGCAGTTTTTGAACGTGAAGAATTTTTCATTGCTTTAAACCAACCCCGAGTCTTCCATGTGAGAAACATGGGTTTTATTTTGAAGGTTCAGAATTTTCTAGGGTTTGCCTCTCCACCCAAGAAGTAAAAGAGGAGGGAAAAACCTCAAACTTGCATAGTGTAAAATCATTTTTCTGTCTTTGGTTTCTCTTGGAAAACAATACCAACAAGTTTCTGGGGGGTTAGACAGCTCTCTGGAGAGGCAAAATAGGATTTGAAAAATTTCTACCAGCTTTAATAGTTGTGGTTGGAAGGAAGCCCATGGAAGGTGAGGCCGTCATAATGTCTTTCCCATCACACAGAAGCGTACAAAAATGCCAAAGCAAACTTCCAGCGATTTCATTCCTTTTGCACTGGGAAAACATCCTTCCCCATGTTTTATCATCACCCTTAGGGGGAAAAAAAGGAGGACTCTGCCCGATGTAGGGGTGCTGGTAGCTGTGCCCTGCTCTGCACTGGGGGATTTCCTCACCAGCAGCATGTGGGGGGACCTGCACTGCTCTCTGCCTGTTCGTGCTGCTCTTCCCTGATGCTGTCTCCTGGGGCCGTCCCTAATGACAGCCTGAGAAGTTGAAACAGGCACCAGAGGTAGGAGAAGGATGTAACTGCTGTTTTAATGCCTCTTTTGTAGTCTTTTCCATCTGCATTGAAGGTGTCTGTTTAATACCAAGCGATGACTGCCCTGACTGTCACTCTCCGGGAGATGCTGTGTTTAGGTGCCCTCCTGGGCTTTTCAGACGATCAAGCAGTGGCATATGGCTGCGATAAACAAATGCCTCTAAAAATTCTCCACGTTGCTATTGAAGCACTGGTCCTGCTGGACGTGCGACCCGTCACACCGCAGAGCAGGGAGAGCTTTTCGCCCAGCGCTGTCACTCTCCCAGCCGGCAGCTTTTGTGTGGCTCAGAGCTGTGGTAGAGCCCCAGACAAAGGAGAAAAGGATGTTTTAATAATAACCCTTTCTGCTGCTGATGGGAGCTGCCAGAAATCACCCTGGGGCTCCAGGCTGGAAGGGGACTAGGTTTGCCCTGGCTCTTAGATTCACAGCAAGTGCTGCTCGTTGGAAGTGATGCTTGTCTGGGGATGGAAGAAGGTGGACATTGAAGAAGAGGGACAGGCCTGGGTTTGGGATTAATTAATATTGATCATAGAGGTGAGAGGGTACTGAACTTCTTTACCAGTTATCCAAATGGGCCATGATCCCCACATGGGAATGCCTGGCTGGTTGGACAGAGGGTAGATGGACAGAGACTTCTTGTCTGGGGACTTGTCTGTTGTGCAAAGGAAACACATGAGGTGGGATCCAGCTGGGGAAAATGTGGGTTTAGATGCTGGGCCATAACAAGAGCACATGGGAAGGCTTTTGTTTCTGCCTGGTTTTCTTCATTCAACATCTCACCTGTTTTCTTCTCTCTTCTCTACTGTCTCCTGGTTTCCTGTTTCTCACGTTAGTTAGCACTGCAGTTCTGAAGCCTCTCCCTCCTCTCCCCTCCCACCACCAGGGCTTGTCCAAGAAAGGCCTGGAGCTCTGCATGGATTTTTGTGCTCTTCTCATCTTTGCTAGAGCCCCGGCTTGCCCGGGAGGTGGGCTGTGAAAGGACAGAACTCAGCAGTGCTTTCTTGTCCTGCCAGCGATGAATTTCCTTGTGCTTGATTTCCTCATTCTAAGGCACACATCAGCCTCAGGGCCAAGCTTTCCACTGGTGTGCATGTGATAATTTTTGGAGTAAGCATTGACCATATGAGAGTGTTTAATGGCTTGTTGCAGT
This sequence comes from Aythya fuligula, assembly GCF_009819795.1. Classification (NCBI taxonomy): domain Eukaryota; kingdom Metazoa; phylum Chordata; class Aves; order Anseriformes; family Anatidae; genus Aythya; species Aythya fuligula. Next base: position 14,257,673 of record NC_045569.1, on the reverse strand, counting down.
ACTGGAAAGGGATCCCGTTCCTTCTAGTCTTCCCCTTCAAAAGTCAATCTGGTCACATAGTCCTGCAGCTGAGGGGTTTGCGTGGCTCTAGGGGGGAGTGAAGGGGTCCTAGCCTGTGTATTTGTTGCATTATTTATTGCAGGCACACCTATGGGGCCATGCAGCCTCTCTACCTCTAGGTCAGGGCAATGATGTCCCAGGAAAACCACTGCGTGGAGGTCACTGAGGTACTTAGCGCTTAGGTTCTGCTCTCTTATTTATTTTCCAGATGAGTTGGTTCTGTAGCATGAGAATAAAAATATTAAAAGTGTTGAGGCACAGTGTATAGGTCGTGTTTTTACAGAAAGATCAGGTTTTGCCTTATTTGAATTCTTATTTTATTTTTAATAAAAATGAAATTCCAAATGACTTTACTTTCAAAGTGAATGTTTATTTCTTAACACTTATTTGGGGACGGTGGGTGAACGTTTTGACTTTTGGAGCTTATGTGCCTTTTGATTTTTTTCCCCAACTTCCTTCTTGGGCACTGTGTTCTTTGAAGAAAATCTCAGATTTTTCAGTGCCATCATTTTTCTGTAGATTCCATTATTATTTTTTTCATTTTTTTTCTCTTCATGGTGCCAAGGGAGAAAGAGAAGGGATTGCCTGTTTTAAAGTAAAATTAGTTCTGATTTCAGAATAACATTTTGTCAGTGTGGAAATGAAAAAGAAAATTTGCTTCCTTCTTTTGAGGTAGCTTTAATATTCTTTGGACAAGGGAGGAGGGAGAAGGGAGCGATGGAGTCAATCCCCTGTTTCAGCTAGTCCAAAGTAATCTCTCATTCTTATAAATATTTCAGCAGTTTTCAGTCACTCTTAAAGCATTATGTTTTGGCCAGGTAGTTCAGATTTATAAGGGATGTAACATAAATTAATTTGCAACCACAGTCATCTATATTATGTCACCTACTCAATCATAGGCACAGGAGAGATACTGACCCAGGGCTCCAGCAACTTCTTTCCAGGGCAAGTAACAAAGTCATCTCTAAATCTTTCAAACTCCTTTCCTTTTCCTGTTGGTTGGGAGAATAACCTCATCTATGCTGTGAGATCTCATTACGCTTCCAGGTAAGTGAAGTCTATGAAGCCAAGAGAGATGCAGTGCTTGGTCTGGTGCTTTATATCAATTCATTTTTTATTTTTTATTTTTTTAAATAAATAAATGAAATCAACCTCTGTGTAGAACAAGGTGTAGATAGGTAGGTAGCTGGTGGAGGAGCTCAGCCCCTCGTCCTTGGCTGAGGTGGTGTTGTCTGGGAGCTGGGCAGAGGGTCCCTGGGAGATGATACGACTGATGAGTACGTGTTCTTGGAAGACTGGCATGTGTCCTGCCTGCAAACACAAAGCAAGGAGCAGTACTGTGATCCGACCCAGCTCACAATACTTGCTGCAGACATAATGCTTGATTTACCATTTAGGTTTGTCTAGTTTTATCTTCTAGTTGCTGCTGGTTCTCGCTGTTCCTTCCTGTGTAAGCAGAAACCTGTCTAATGTTTGAGATCTTTGCTACTGGAAGTCGTTAAATTGCCGTCCCCCACGACTCACTTTTTTTGATAAAGTGACTTGTACTCCTCTTGGTCCCTCACAGCAAGGCATTTTCTCTGCTTCCTATGGTGGTTTTTGTAATTCTCTCCAGCATTATCTCCGAGTACTACTTAGGATCCTTTGAAAAATATATTTGTGAAAGCTGTTATCAGCATACTAGCATCGGTCTCACTAGTGCAGTCTGAAGTTGCAAGACAACTTCTCCATCCCTTTGCCTTTGACTAAAGACTGACTGCCTATATGATAGACACCACTGACTGTACCCTTCTCTGGGAGATCAGTTACTTCTTTATCAGAAAATAACTCTTTTTGGAGTGCTTTGCTTTCTTTGTTCTTTCTCATTGCAGAGACTCCCTCTCGCTTTTCCCTGCAGCCGTCCTCCCACAGCTGGTAGGTAGATCTGTCCTGATTTGTTTGTTCTTTGGTGCATACCTTTGTGTGTGCCTCTGTTAAAGTGTTTGGTTTGCACAGGCCCAGAGTACCAGGAGGTCTGCAAAGCTCTGTGGGACCTCCTGCTGAATTGCTGTCTGCTGCTCCGTCAGCCTTTGTGTTGCTTAGTCGCAGGAATTTTATTCTGCCTTCCTGAGCAGCACTGGAAACACTGACTGGTATCAGGTAATACCTGTCCCCCTGGAGCCCTACAACAAACAGCCTTTTTGGATGCTAATTCCCCATGCTTCCATCTGTCTAGTTCTGATTTCAGCTCTTTGACTTCTTCCCTCTTTTCTCAGTCTCAGATTGATGACTGCTTTCCAGCAGTTGTGGAAGAAGCAGGAGATGGTGTGAGAAGGTCTGGGGAATGAAAGGGGTGAATGGGAAAAATGTTGATTTTGCAGGTAGTAGGCATAGTATCTGTGTGTACACATATACATATTACAATGCGGAGCATAAAAGCATAAAGTCTCCTTTAGCACAGCCCATAATCCTATTAGAAGGATTACTCTGTTGTCCTAGGCTATCTGATCGTGGTAAGAACTCATTTAGGTCAGCTGTTTAGGAAATATACACACAAGAAAAAAAAAAATTAAATAAGCCTCTTGCTGTATTTCAGAGGGATCGACGAGCTCCTTTCAGACATTCTCTGTGCTACTGATTACATCCTTGCTCTTGTAGTTTCTCTGCATCCCTCTTAAGCCCTTATGTAAATGACTTGCTTTCAGCTTTTTACTTCTGATGGCAGATGTTGGATAGACGGTGTGGTAGCTAGACCCCAGGTATTTCCAGACCTTGAAAGGATTAGAGTTTTAAATACTAAAGTACTTTGGTTTTTGCTCTCCCTCTGTGTGCTTGTGCACATTATAACTTTGAGAGTAAGGGTATGGGCAGGCCTGATTTGTGGGCAGAACTTAATGAAAGCTAAATCTGGTCTGGCAGGGCCCCAATCAGTTTAATCCCTGGTCTGCTGATTATCAGCAACGTTATAATTTAATTTGAAGCCTCTGTATTTCGAAGGTCAGTGAAGCACTCCCATGCTCTCATTTGTGGAGCACGGTGGCAGTTGGTTCAAGTGCCTGCCTTCCTCGGCACTCCAGCAGAGCCAGGTATTAAACAGAGGAATACTTAAAGCAGTTGACCAAACAAAGCAGCTGGACACAGAAACGTAATTACACAGCCAGGTAGGAAGCCCTTCACGTTAGGAAAAGCATGGTGGGAACCTTCACCTCCCAGTCTGGAATAAAGCCACATCTGTCCCAGGCTTCACATTGTATTTCACTGCCCCTATCCAAATCTTTACTGCAGAGCAGGGAGGGAGATGTGTATAAAAAAAATCTCACCTTTTGCTGCCAAAACACGGTCCAGTCACAAGGGACTCCATTCTGGTTGTTGGCTGAGTCTGCGTTGAGCAGTTGAGCTCTTTCTTTCCATCACACTGAGCTCTTTCTTTTCATCCAGAGGGACATGCTGTCAGTGCACACATACAGGTGTGAATCCCTGCATGTAAGGGATGTAGGACGTGAAGTTCTCCAGCAATTGGAGGGTTCTGCCTGCAGCCCAGCAGGGCTTTGAGGAGATCCACACTGCTGTGTCTGTGCAGGAGCTCCAGATGTCTGGCAGGCCAATGTGGATTGTGTCTATCCAAGCTGCTGCACATACTGTAATCCTAATGTTTCTGCAGGAAGCAGCTAGATCAACTGTGCAACATGTGTCTGTGAGGTTGGGCCCTTCCAGAAAGCACCAGACATGGTGTGAATGTGCTACTGTGGATCAAACAGATGCTCTGCAGCAGCTCCGCTCCTCCACAGGCACTTTGCCTTTCTGAAAGTGAGCCTTGGCTTTGCCCAAAGTCTTCTCTTCTCCTGTGCTGGGATCTGAGCAACAAGATCTGAGATCTTGTTCTCTCATACTGGCCTGGGATGTTGAGATAGAAGAGTGTTTGGTGAGGTTATGGGAAGTGAAAGGCTTCCATGACCACAGAAATTAAAGTGTAGCAGTAGACTTTCTTCATTGGGAGATGTCAGATTATAGTGGCAGGTATTTCTCATTTGTATTGATAAGCAGGGCCCTTCCAGAAAGCCCTCAGGACATGTTGATACATTGGATGTGAAGGGGAAGGAGTGGGCTCCTACAAGCCACCATCAATTTTCTTTGACAGTTGTTAAGGCTCATGGATTCTTGGATATCTGGGAAATTCTTACACCATCCTTGGTCTTGCTTTGTCGTCCAAGACAGGACAGCAATTTTTTCACCCTTTCCTTCACCTCTTCACTAAGGTCTCCTTTGCTGGATTCTGGCTCAATGATCCTTGTTAATTCATGCTCTGCCAACACTTCTTTTAGCTAACTGTGCTTTAAGAGAGGATGTTTTTACTGCCAGATACCTGCTCCCTCCTCTGCATTTCCAGTGGAGTGCTGGTGACATCCAGTGTCTAGTTTGGCTTATCACTGGCATGCGAGTGTGTCCTATGCTCATATCCCCAGGGGATGATATAGATCTAAAGACTTGTTTTCCCCCTCAGCTAGTCTGTCTTTGAATGAGGAATCATGCACCATGTTGGAGGTGTTTGTGACATCTGTAATTCCACAAGAAGAAAAAGGAACCTCTGGGGCCAGAACTCCTAGGAAAAGCTGTCTTTAAAAGGAGAGGCAACTGTGTGCGAAGAGAAATGAGAACTGAGAAGCAAATCACAGCTTCCATTGGAGATAATGAGAATCTCAGATAGTAACACATGTAACTTACTGAGGCCAGAGCGGTCCCGTCTCTCCGTTCCCCAGAGGGAGGCTTAGTGCTTTGTAATACTCGCAGGGTCACCGCTTTCTTCCCCTTTCTGAAAGCAGCACTGGCCCTGCAGGAAGGGGGCTGGAAAAAGGTGCACAAGAAATGCCAAGGGCCAGCAGCCAAGGCGGCTCTCCACTTGCTGCTCTGTGGCTGCCTGGGGCTCACACGGAGGGACTCTATTTTCACAGCCTGACAGGGAATGAGGACTGTCCCAAAAGCCCAGATACTGAGCTCTCAGTTGGGATTTGTGCTGGTGAGAAGGACTTTGCTGAAGCACTGCTGGTGGGAGGTCTGGTACAAGCCTGCCCCAAGTACTCCAGAGGGGTAGAGCAAGCTAAAGCCAATATTTATCCTCATCCCCACTTTCCACCCCATTTAGCTAACTGGGACAAACACAAGATTTCCTCCCATGGAGTTTCCTGAAGCTGTAGAGTCATTCCCTGAGAGAGTAAACAGAAGCCCTGGCTGCTTGGGTCATTAAACACAGGACAAAGCACAGGGGAGCGATCTGTCACTGGTGGGCTAGGAGAGAGAGCAAATGGACCTTTCCATCCCTAACTGCTGTGATTTTCTTCACTCCTCATTTCCTTTATGACATCCAGCCCTGAGTGTAGTTGCTGTTCCTGCAGCTGTGTGCCCAACCTCGGGGGCAGAACATGCTGCTGCTTTTGTTCCCAGCATCCTCACTCCCATTTCACACATCTTAGGAGAAAATAGCCTTTTCTCAGCAGGGCTCGAGAGTCCTGGCATGGTGTTGGGTGCAAGAGAAGCTTCTGAAATTCAGCTTTAGACTTCAGCAATTTACAGATACCTGAACTGTAAATGGCAGGCCTGGATGTAAAGAAATGGAAGTCTGCTGTACATTGACTAACTTCGGATGGGCTGTGCCTCTCCTTGCTTTGAAGAAAACTTGAGATGAAGGCAAGTGATTTCACCCCCAAGAGTGAAGGGGCCCTGGACTGTGCTGCTAAAACCTGTTGCAGCGGGACCTATTCTGTAGCTCCACATCCCAGGTCTCCAGGATCCCTGCTGCTGCCAGAAGAGCAGAGGACGAATGCGTTAGCCTGCTCAAGACCAGAGCCAGCTGACTCCCAGCAGGATGGTTTCCCCATCTTTTAGCTCTGATGATCTTAGTTTATGCTGTTTGTTTTCCTTAATTGAATATTTTATAAATTAACATGATCTCTGCATAGTGTTTATCTTTCTCTCTGTGAGCCTTTATGGCCAAGATAGCCTGGAGTAGACTAATTAAAACACTGAACCATGACTGTACCCCCAGCCAAAGAGCAAGAAGACCATATAATGTATGTGGTGCTGATACAGATCTGGGAGCTGGCGAAGCAGAGCACCAGAAGATCTGTCTGCCCATCAGTCTTACTTAAGAAGCCTTTTCTATTCATTGCTGTGGAGGCCTGTCTCTTCTCCGCCTTAAGTGGATGCTAAGATTAGGAGCCTCTGGGTGAACATCATCCTCCCAGATACCGGTGCTGCCAACAATGCAGTCAGGTACTTCTGCAGATGTTAGTGGAAAGCGTGAGCAAAACTGCACACCGTTACTGCCTGGAAGGACTCTTTTTCTCTGCACTTTATTGGTGAGCACTGCCTTGAGAAGCAGATCAGGTTGTCTTCATTGCCCCATAAACGACATGTTCATGCTTATCTCACTAGCCAGAGACAAGCCTGAACTGCAGCTTTCCCAACCCTAGGTGCCTTGAGAGCTGCCACTGCGGGGCTGGAGGCGTAGGAGTTAAGTCTCCTACATTCAGCTCGGAGGCAGTCTTAAAGGGACTTTTCAGAAGGCTGCCTCCTTCCTTTACAGGCCTTTTTTTCACTATTGTTCTCTCAAGATAAAGAACTTGGCTTGGTAACGGAGTAAGCCAAGCACTGTTTTATTGCTACCAGCTGAATAGTAAAAAGCCAAGCATAACCTGTTTGCTATTGTGCAGTGGTTAAAATCCAGCTCCGTACTTTGCATTCCAAGACATTCTGCCTCATCCTTTTTCATAGATTCCCTTGCAAGCAGTAAAAATATCTTGCAAACGACTTACGCCCAGCCACAGAAGCCCCCAATATGCTGGTGCTCAATTACAGAGAGGAAGTGACTGCACAGCAGCAGCTATAGGAATCTTTGTTTAATTTAAATGAAGCAATCTCTTTCCACATCCGTAAAGGCACTCTAAAGTTAACCTCAGACTGCAGGCTGGTTACCTGCACAAATGGAATCAGATCATAGCCATGTTGGTGTTAATGCCTTCGGTCTTAGCTGAACAAAAGCTTCCTCTGGGCATGGTCTTTTAAAATGTTTGTGGTTGCTGTCTGCACTCATATACATCTACAAGCATCTGGCCCCTTAGCTGTGTAACCAGAGGTAGGTTCCTGACTTGCTGGGTAGCAAAGCTCACTGGGGGGATTAGTTCTTTCCCATCTGTGGTCATTACACCATGTTACTGTGCTGAACCTTGTTGTTTTGGCAGCAAGTGCCTTCCTTTGTGGGATGGCAAAGTGTGTTCTGGAATTAAACTTGCACTGAGAACCTGCACAAACGAGACCTGGAGGAGGCTGGAAGTAGAAGCTCTGCAGGGAAACAAGGACACAGTCCTGGGCCAGCTGCCTTGAGCCTTGTTCCTGTAAGGCTGAAGTCTCATTACAGGAGGAACAGACCAAAGTTGTGATGGATGAAAGGCACCCAGTGAATTAGGGTGGTGAGAGCTGTGGTGCTTAAATTCATTCTTTGCCCTCCCCAATGTGCTTATAGTCTCTTCTGAAGACCCTCAACATAAATTGATGGGTACAAATCCTCTGCCCTGCATTATCCTCTTCTCCTTTGGCTTGATTTCCAGTACAAATGTGGCTTCTGACTCTCTTTTCCATTTACCAGGATTGACTATAAGTGAATCTTCTTGTAAGATCAGCTCCAGTCCACTTTCCTGCTTGTCCTTTCCCTCAACCATATTGCTGTTTGAGCTGAGCTTTTATTACTTCTGACAGCCAGGGTTGTAGTCCCTGCAGAATGGCTTCTCTAACACTTGCAAACTCTCTGCCAAAATTAGCTATTCACAGATTTAACCTCCAGTTCCAGACACAGATTTTCAGTATCCTTGGCCAATGCTCTTGTTCCTGCCATAGCTCACCTCATCAGCACCAGAAGCAGCCCAACTGGTCTTATTGCTTCAATCTGACCCCACTCCCTGCCTTTAAAACACAACAAACCAGAAACCTCCCCAGACGCCACCAGTGCTGCCACTGATGAGTGAAGCTACTGGTAAGGATTTTTATTTTTTTTTTCCTAGTAGGAGGAACTCATTGCATTTGTAGTTTTATAATTCACATAAAACAAAGTGGAAGAGCTGGAAGTATGGCTCCAAGCAGGGATTGAGCAGTTTGGCTTCTCATGGTCTGATCCCAGCAAGATGCATTTCTGACTGTCATTTTTTCTTCCAGAGACTCTGGAAACCATTGGAAAACGGTTTGTAGGGCTGGATGCCTCCTGTGCTTGGAGGAGCACAGGAGAGGCGTTCAGGATGTCTCCATAAGATGTATGGAGGTGACAACAGATGAAGCTTTCAGAGCTTATTCCACCCCAAGGTTTGGGCTGTGAGGGCTAAAGATGATGGTAAGATCCCAGGCTTTTTGGTGCTCACCAGTTCCTTATGTACATAGGGAAAGTTTGGGCAATCTTGCTGTGGCGCTGTCATTAGCACACTTTTGTTTCAAATTAATTAAAAGCAAAGATGAGATTCCCAAACTCATTTATCTTCTTAATCCTTGTTCTCCAGGGAATGACAGTGGGGAAAAAAAAAAAAAAAAAAAAAAAAAAAAAAAAAAAAAACAGCTGAGGACCCAATGTGTCCTTTAGAAAGGGATGAAACGCAGTTAATCCTGGTTATATCAAAGGAAAAGTAAATTCCCATTTGAAAAAAAAAACTTTCCTTTTTTCCCCTGTGCATTTTCTCCTCTCTCTTTTTGCATACAAGAACTTTCTTGTCCAGGCAGGTTGAGAGATATTTGTAGTCCTGATTGTTTAAATATTAATCTGTACTTTAAGATTTGTTTGTATGTGTGAAAGAGAGAGGCAAGTGCGGTGGAATCTTACAAATGTGCTTTCTACCCACTGGATAGAGCTGCTGCAGAGTGTGCAGTGATGTTAGGCAAAGCCAGGGATGTGATATGCTTTGACAGGACCAGTCTATTATGGGTTTCAGAAGTACTAACCTGCAGCAGGCCCATGTTATTAGTTGGATGCATGGGGCCTGAGTTTACCTAAAATACATTCATTACTGTTCCTAACCTGGAAAAAAAAATATATAATTCTTTTTTGAGCTGAAAGCCTTTGCAGAAGTGGTATCTGTGCTGCGTAAGGGAGGGTGCTTCGTCTGTAAAGGCAGAAAGCAGAGGGCAGGCTGAGAGGGTGGGCTTCCAGGGTGCTGGCTCTGAAGAGGCGTAGGCACATTTTATTCTGCAAGAGAAATGTGTGAGTTGAGCGGTATGTAAATCTAGATTAAAACTCTGCTTTTTCCCCCTCTCCAAATAGCCTTCCACGTAGCTGGTTATTATTTTGAAGCAATTTTGCTCTCTGATGATTCAGTGAGGGAAGCTGCTGAAACAAAACAGAAGTGAATTGCAGAATAGTTAATATTGCAGAACGGTATAGGAGGCACACATCATCTCTGGTTTTTGGGTCTCAATCCTCGCTCAAGGCAGTTAACCCTCATCCAGCCAGGGAAAAGACTTGCAGCATCTGTGAACTAGCTGTTCACTCATGCTCGAGCACTGAATATGGAGGACATGTTACAAAATATTTGCAAACAAGCTCTAAGAAGTAAAAATTCATAAATGGTCTGGTGAAAACATTTGAATAATGTATAAATAAGATAGAGTGAGGACAATTTATGTAGAGGAAAAAGAGGCGCAATTTTTCACTGCGCATTTATTTATCTTCCCTTAATTGGCGTTTTCCACTAAGGCAGAATATCAGGCTGGAAAAGAAAAAAAAAAAAAGAAAAAAAAAAAAAAAAAAAAAGAGCCCCAAGACCTGAGATTTTTGATGCCATGGTAGCAGTGCTTTTGGGGACAGGGAGCTGACCAAGCCTAGTAGCACAGAGCATGCTGCTCTGGTAACATTGGGCTGGTGCTGTGGGGTGTGCTGGAACTGCACTGGAGGATGTTTTCATAGCACCTGCCCACGGTCTGCTCAGCTACGTCCCACAGAAATCTTGCACTTTCACACACGGTTTTTGCGGGTATGCAGTTCTTCTAAGTAGACGTGAATGATGGAGGGAAGGAGCATTTTCTTGGAGAGCAGCAAGTTAATTAATGGCTCCAAAGGACGTTACTATAGCAAGGAGTTGATGCATTAGAAGTTGCTTCCAACCACTGACTGAAGGTTATATCAGTGTGCCGTGGACCTTGCATATATGCCCATGGTTTTCTTCATCTTTGGTGAACGTCTCAAGCTGAAATTGGAAGTCAGACCTTTAAAACAAGTGAGCACAGAAACCGCGCTCCTGGAGCATTTGAAAGAAAACCTGCAGTTACTGCATCTGATCTGTACATCTAAATGGATTCTGGCGAAGCCGTTAGAGCTCTGGAGAAGCCTTTCCAAATGGATATGAGTCATATACCACTTAATCATTTAGATACTAATGAAGATTGTTTGTTTGTGAGATCTTCTCCTTTTCTGTAAATTAAGTTGGCTTTTTTGGGAAAGGCAAGTGTTGGCTTTGCTGTGATATGTAGCTGGTCTGCAGCTGCTTGTTAAAACCAAGCTGTTCTTCTTTGTGTCTGTATCATTGAGAATCACCATCAGGCTTCCTGTGATGGAAGTGCCTTCCATTTAAGATGAGAAGTCATGAGGTGGAGGGGAGACTTCAAGGGGAGAGGAAAGGGAAAAGTAGAAAGGAAACATGTCCTAATTTTGGCTGGGAGATGGGCTTATGCATCTGTTTGAATGAGAGCACAAATTTGCTGATCAGACTCACTGCACTAATTTAACTGCACCATTCTCCTGCTCAGCTATTGCATACTGCTGAGGGAGATGGGGAGGTGTACGGGCATTGAGGAGGTGTACATCTCCTTTGCAGTGTTTGTGTTTCATTCTGCCTCATTTATGATATTTTCCTTGGAAATAAAGTTATTTCCACTGTGTAGGCTTTTGCTTTTGCTTTCTCTGTTTAACAAACATTAATTTTATACTCTGAATCCTGTGGAGAATCACAGTCCACCTGAAATCAGAGATGACTTGAAAATTGTATTAATGAAGGCAATTGCCTTCCTTTTAGCTATGCAGCTAGAAATTCCAGGCAATTTCTTGATACCTGAACAAATCATGGTGCCTCATTCTACTTTATTCAAATAAAAATCAACTCCTTTTGCAATACTAAAGAAGGTTTGGTTTACTCCCAAAAATAAGAAGGAATAAATCTAACTAATACATAGGCTTCTGGATGGAGTAAGCTGAACTGGAAACATGCAGGAGAAGGGGAGGGCAAAGATGTGTTTAAGGCAGTGAGGTCAGCACAAAAATTGGCTGGTTGCCTCCTCCCAGAGGCTTCCCCAGAAGGCAGGTCTCCAGGAGAATCAGGCATACAGTAGCCACACTGCAATTAGAGGGAATCCTGTGCACCTGCTTGAGGCTCTAATGGGTGGATGACTTGTATCATGTGTCTTGGTTTTCATTTCTTGTGAGTAACGTTTGCCATACGAAGGTTTTCATATCTTGGGATGAAGGCACCTGCAGTTTTAGACCTTCAGGACCTTCTGTACCTTTTATCTTCGATTTGATTTCATCTCATCTTTCTAGTAGCCTTTGATTTCCCAAGTGAATTAAAGTTCCAAATGTCATATTTCTGAGGATTGGCATAAAAGGGGTTTTAAAAGGGCTTATTCTGGAGCACTACGAACCACACGCATCCAGCATTGAACAGCTCCCAGATGTGGCAGCTTCATTTAATTGCTGAAATCAGAGATGTTGGGAATGGATTTCATCTGAAAGTCTGATCTCCTAAAGTAAAAGGCATAGGACAACATTTGCTCATCCCCTGGAGATGCTGCCAGAAGTCTGTCTCTGATTAGCAATGTTAATGGAGTATTAACATAAGCCATGCCAGGAAGGGAAACTGTAGAACACATTATCATCAGGAGAGCCAGCTGTGTATAGGCATGTAAAGATGATGATGAATGTAGTTTGTGGCTTGGGAAGCCGGCTGCTGAACTGCTCCATCCCCTAATCCAGAAGAAACAAAGTGGGGTTGGACAGGCCAGCTTGCTCTTCTCCATGCCACTGCACTAAAGAGGGATGGAACAGGGAAAGAGTAGAACAGATGTTGTCTTCATAGGAACAGGGAGATGAAGGGGACTTCCCAGTTGAGTCAAGACTTCTGCTGTCACAAGTTGAATATTTTTTGGCCTAGCTCCAACTTTCAGCTGTTCAAGATCTTGCCTTTTGTTGCCTCTGTGGAAGGATGATCCAGGGTCTAAATATTTTGATGGCTCTAAACATCTCCAGAAGTACTTTGTACTATTTATTCTAATTTTGTACGTTCCTTTCCCCTCACCCCCCACCACCCCCTTGGCTCAGAGCCTGTGAATGGTCTGAGAGCGAGGCTCAGAGGTATTGTAAAGATACTCATTTCCTTTATTCTTCGTAGGCAAATGTGGGTCATACAAATCCTCACAGGCTTGCTCCACCACATCACAGAATCACAGAATGGTTTGGGTTGGAAGAGACCTTAAAACCCATCCAGTTTCAACCCCCTGCCATGGGCAGGGACAGCTCCCACTAGATCAGGTTGCCCAAAGCCCCATCCAGCCTGGCTTTGAACACCTTCAGAGATGGGGCATCCACAGCTTCCCTGGACAGCCTGTGCCTCACCACCCTCATAACAAAAATTTTTTCTTCCTTATATCTAATCTAAATTTATTCTTTTATTTTAAAGCCATTACCTCTTGTCCTATCACTACACTCTATTTCCTGCTTTCCTGTGGGTCTCCTCTAGGTACTGGAAGGCTGCTACAAGGTCTCCCCAGAGCCTTCTCTTCTCCAGGTTGAACACCCCCAATTACCTCAACCTCTCTTCACAGGAGAGGTTCCTCAGTCTTCTGATCATCCTCGTACATCTACATCCCTAACAGTCTCCGTATTGCCAGATGACACCATTTGTTTCTCTGGACTAGTGCTTGAAATCTGGAGCCTTCAAGCTGTTAAACTCAGTACATCAGCTCCATTGTTTATAAATTGTGTTTCTACTTCGCCATGTGAAGAGAGCAGCGAGCTCTAGATCAGCAATACATAGAGCTCTGAAGCAAAGTACTTATGCTTTAATGTGGCAGGGCCAACAGGCACTTTGCAAGTGAGCAAGATAGTGCTAAACCCTACTGACACAAGCTTGTTTTCATGGCTTCCTGATGGAGCTACACATTTCACCCATTGACCTTTTTGACATTTTCCTGGTTTCCCTCCTGCAGGAGTACTTCAGCAGTAAAGTGCCATACTCTGCTGAACAAACTTGGCATCTCGTCAAGCTGACTTATTTGGTATGTATTTACACTTGTAGACTTTAGTACTCTCCTGGCAATTGAGCTTCCTTCCTGCCTACATAAATATGATTTCATTATTAGCTTTGTTTAGCTTTGTTTAGTTGTTGTTCTGCATCTGCGTGCTTTCCTTTTCAAAGCTGCCGAAGAGTTGCAGGTGTTGATCTTGATTTGTGCCCAAAGAATCCTGAACTCCATACCCCACCTGCTAGCTCTGATAATAAGCAGCACTCTTGACCTCTTACCTAAAACAAATCATAAAACCTCACCCTATTTTCTTTTCCTTTGAGGAGCCCATAGCTTCTGTTAGAACTACAGCCTATGGTTTTGTTTCTTCTCAGAAAAAATGTATTCAGTGTCTCTCAAAGCTAATTTTCTGCCTTTTCTGTTTCCTATGTTCAGACCTGTATTTACAGAAGACAACCCAAGACAGGGAGGTTGACTTTGCACAAATGGTCCCAGAATACTTAGAATTCATCTTTTTTAAATTCTCATGAAGTGCAGGGAGAGATGTTATAAGCATAATCTGGAAAGAGATCAAAATCAAAGATGAAAACCTTATTTCCACTAGAAATGCTGTCTATTTGAGCAGGTTAGATGAAAGACGCAGGAATGTTCTCGCATGATTTGCTCATAACATTGTGCTGGCCCTCCAAAGGGCTGAGCAATCTCTGCTCCCATTGAAAGTAACATGTGTCTATGTTCATCAGGCTTTGTTGGGTACAGGCAATGGCATCCTAAATGTCTCCTAGAAGATGAGGTAACTTTGAGGAAAATTTTCCTGCATATTTCTTGGAACTAATTTCTACTTCAAATCCTAGAACTGTGTTTGAACTAAAGCATTTCTGCTAGGGGAGAAGAAAACAAAACAAAACAACAAGAACAAACAAACAAAAAAAAGGCAACAGCGACACAACAACAACAAAAATTAAAAAATAAAACACCATAAATCTCACTTCACCAGGCTGGGACCTGGGTCTATAGCAGATGGAGCAGCTGCTGGAATAAGGGTAGATTTGTTTTTTTCTCCTGGGTGGGGGCTGACAGGAGAGGTTTCATGAGATGGAAGAGAGTCAAAGAAAGAAAGTGAAACCAAGCAGTCAATTTGCTAGCTGCAATCTTTGATCTGTGGCTGTCTGCAAACAGAATTGGAGCTCTGTGATTAGATGTACATGCTCATTATATGTTGTACTCTCCAAGCAGGCATTGTACATACAGCACAATGTATTCTGCTTCCTTCTGCCCAAATATCTTTTTTCATCTATATTGCATTAAGACCTTGAGGCCTATCATCGGGGAAAGAAAAAATACAATTTTCTTATTGTACAATGCATTTCATTCCCAGCTGCTGTATTAAATTTATTCTTATTTGAAGTGGTGTCTGTGAGTATAAATCATTTAAGTTTATATGTTTTTGTTGCTGCGGCAACAGTTTGACTAATTGAATTCCAAAGTGTCTCTCTCTATTTCAAAGCTATGATAAAGGGCACACACATTCTTAGCAGCAGAAGCCTGAAGCGAGAGGCAGGGGACAGACAGCCCTGACAAAATGACATGTTCTCCATCTCCCCTGCACGGGCTTACTGGTGCCACCCTTGGCAATCAGTGGGGAGGAGGGCGAGGGCTGCAGAGGATTCACTGCTACCTGGAAGCTCCCACTGAATGCAATGCTCAGAAATGCAGTCAGTGTCCTTAGCAGGATGGAGGAGGCATGGAAAAGAAGTGACTGAGGCTTTGGGAAGGTCACGATTTCTCTCTCTGTCTCACTGTTCCCTATCATTTATCAGTTCCCAATAGACCTGAAGTACTGGAGTACTTCGTGGTTTTAGACATGCCCATGTTATGTTAAGCCCATCTTCTTTCCATAGGGACATTGTTTGAGCTCCTGGGGCTTGTCTGCTAGCTGGGATCACACATGTTCCCATGGTATTTCTTGCCCCGTCAGTTTTTAGTAGGAAAATGCTCCTCATAGCTATGGCAGAGGGATAGGGAATATCCTGGGCAGCTCCAAATTTCCCCTGTGGGACTTGCAGGACAAATTCTACCCTGCTGTATGAATTTTTTCCAATTGTAAACTAGAGGTATGTGTTCCCCTAGACTGAGCCAGGAAGAGTGGAACACTAAAGATTGGCTCTTTGGAAGGGAATTTGTCCTGAGAGGATGGAAGAAAATTCCTTTCCAGGCAGAAATTTCCAGACATGAACCAGCCCCTCTGTGCTATTCCCAGCTTGTTCTGGCCACTTCTCGTAGCCTAGAGAGAGCTCGTTTTTTTGTGTTAATTATGTAGGTGTTTATTACGGCCACAAAATGTTAATAGACAGCCTAATGGAAATCATGCTGGCTAATGAGGAGCTCCTGAATACCTGCTGCTTTTCTCTGGGAATAACGGCAGCCACAATTTAACAGGAAATAGCTCCCCCCACTCCTGCCCTGTGCTTTTACCTTCTGATTACATCGTGCTGTTAATTTTGTCTGGAGCTCTGCGACCTGGGGGAAGGCCAGGACCTCTCTCTTCCATCTGCCCAGAGGGGACGGAGGGGTCTGCTTCCCTCTCTGGCTTTCTAAAGGGTAATCTGTGAAAGGTTTTACAGAGCTTGAAAAGGTTACTGCGTGTGCCTGAGCTGAGGGTGGCAGGAATGAAGTACAGGGAGCCCTGATGGACTCGCTCCTTCCTTTGCCTGCCTGCCCCCAGGGGATGCTGTCAGATGCGGGGCATATGCTGCAGACTGACAGCACTGTTGTAGGCAGCCTCAGCTGTTGTTTATTTTGGTGTGGTTTTATTCGCAGCCCCGTTAGATGCTCCACCAGCCACTGCATGCTCCTGTAATCACCTCGGATAGACAAATAGCAGGAACCTGCAACAGGCACTGGAAGGGGGCAGAATGGGGTGATTCCTAGGTAGTTTGTTCAGATGGTAAGGGTTTTTTGTTTTCTTCTTTATTTGCTTTTTAATGAATTTCCAAAGATTTCTATTACATAAGTGCTTTAAATCAATAATAAAAGGAAACTTTGTCCATCAGGCTGGCTAGCCACAGCTAACGAGGTTAAAATGCAAACTGTCAGCCTCTGGTTTGTTTTGCTGATGTAGAGAAGGGAAAGGGAGCTGTCTGAGGAGGGGTGAGGCTGCAGCCTAAATGTGGGGCTCAGAAAGGAGCAGAAACAAATAACTAGTGTGGCATTTATAGAGAAAAGAGCAGGCTAAATCTGGGCTCTTGTTGAACAAGAACAGGAGCAGGCAGAAGAGTGGTGGGTGGGAGTATCAGGGTGTACGTGTACGTGCTGGGTTGGGAGGAGTGTTGCACTGGGAGGATGCTGGTGGGAAGATGCCTGTGTGGTGGGTTGGCATAGGATGTGTATTCTCATGGGGAAAAGGAGGCTTCATCCATTGGAGATACTGAAAAGCTGTATAGCTGAAGCTGTATATAAAAAAAAAATAATAAAAAAAAAAAAGTAAAAAATAAGACTGTTCACCAGGCAATATAGGAACTCCCAACTGGGACAAAGTTTCACAGTTTTTCCCTTGTGGGCAGAAATTTTCTGCTTCTGTCTCTGCATGCCAAAAATAAAATATATAAAAAAATGCAGTCTCACTGCTGCTGAAAGAGCCGAACAGTTCTCTTGCAGGCCATGTTAGTGAACAGTTGTGAAAACATCACGTTTCCTTGTGAAGGTGGGATTTCTCAGTAGTGAAGAGCTGCAAATGAGGCAACTTGCAGGGGTCCATATGGAGTTGTTGATAGGAAACCACCACCAGGCTCTTGGAAGTGTTTCAGAAGGGGGCTTTCAGGAAACAGCAGAAAAGTAGTTCAAAAGGTTGGTTCTTGGTAATACATAATGCCATAAAAATTGCATGCGAACATCTTCTGTTACCTGGACACTGGTACCCGGATCCTGTCAAGTGATTTCTCCGGCATCCATTGTGCCTGCTTTGAGTATAACAGGTTGTGCAGATTATTTTATGATCAATAAATATCCAGGCAGACACTGTGAAATTCCAATCAGAAAAATTTACAGCATTAAGGCAGATATTGTATAGCAGGATATAAATAAATAGAAATTGTCAGTCAAATTCCTGGCAGCTAGAGTGTGGTGTCAGTTGCAGTAAATTAAGCGTTACTTCACAAATCACTGTTATGGTTTTGCCCAGTAAGTGTATCTGTGAAAAAGCTTTTTTTTTTCAACTTGCAGTGGTAAAAAATCCTTTGCTCCTGGTTATTTCTGCATGAAACCAGTGTCAAGTCAAGGTGACAGTGGTGAATTGTGCCTTATTCCTCAATCTTGATTCCAGTCCCAAGATGTCCTCAGGGGCGTTGAGTTTAGGTGCTGAGCTCTCCAAGCAACAAAAACCAACAACACAAGGAAGTTACTGAATCCTTTTTAGGTTAAGGAGGGTGTTCTGCACTGTTGAGGGGGTTGCTTGATGTGGTGGTGTGGAGACCCACTGACAGAGGGGAGGAGCAGCGTGGACTCTGTCTTCTCTACCAGGATGAAGTGAGCTGTGAAGGCTGTACCTGGGGGCAGGTGCGAAGAATAAATCAGATCAATAGTCAGACCTTCAGTTGCTGCACTTTGGACAATATTTCACCTATGGATTATTGCATTTTGTTCTAAGTATTATACTCGTTGGCCTGACACAAGCTCTAAAGCATCATCTGGAGGTTCCTGTGCTGTCGGGATGGCTGGAAAATGTGTTAATTTTCAGCATAGACTTTTGTGAATTAAAGCCGAATGTTCAGCATGGAACAGAAAGGAGAGGAGGACCAGCTAGTGGTAGTTTTGTACTTTATTTGAGAAGAGAGAGCTACATAAACTATGTCAGGAGGGTACAGGTCTACACACAGTTTTATCAATCAATAAATGGAGTTGTTAACGTAACACTGAGGATATGATACTTTGAAGAAGACATAGACACATGACCAAGGAATATTTACAGCTCTAACATACAATATATTTATATTTGAGAGAGAGATTCGTGTGCATCTGTGCGCACAGATACCCCTGTGTACACGTGGTGCACGCACGCGCACACGTAAATAGGTATAAAAGGCTTTAAAAAAAAAACTTACGTAATTCAAGAAATGAGTCTGCCTTTCATTTGCAGCAACTGACTATTTTTCAAGGTGGAAATGGTTCCAGTTTGTGGTGGTCTGGAGCGGAGGTTTCGCTTTGAAATCTCGGTTCTCCAGCGGTCGTTGGCTGAACCTGGAGCACGTCTTTGTGGTGTGGTGGTGGCAGGGGATGCGTGAGGTGCATGGAGGGGAGGGCAGCAGACATATGGGGAGGAGGGGGCGCACGGCCTCAGGGCTGGGGCAGTAAGGTGAAGATGAAAAAAATGACCTTTGGTGATGCCATTAAATCATCCTTTATACTAAACATAAATTATCGACACAGTTTTAAAAAAATAATTTTCTGTTTCATTTCAAGGCTGGGGGGAGAGGAAGGGACAATGCAGGACAGAAGGGAAGGGAAGGTCTGGGGAGGGGAAATACCTCAGCACTTTAATAAAAGGTCCCTTGACCTCACTGCAAATCCTTAATTTTAAAAGTGTTCTTGTAAGTCTGACTAACACTGTATCAGTCGTCCCCTTCCATGGTGGCAGTGTACTCGATGCACGTGGCGTGGCAGGTAGAGGATGCCTCTTCCTCTGAACTGGGGCCAGTGGAGGTGGGCTGGGCAGGCAGAGGTTGTGACCACCTTGCTCTTGCCAGGTTCTCCCTTGAGGGGTAACCTGGGTTGTTCCCAGAAGGGGAGAAGGGTGAGTTGTGATTTGGAGAAGGGGAGACTGCAGGATGGAAAAGGTTGAGAACCAGCAATTCAGTTGGCAAATAGGATACAAAGGATGCCAAAAAAAAAGCCCCAAACTAAGAAAACACATGGATTGGTACATGGGATAAAAATAACTAAATTAAAAAATAAATAGATAAAAAAAATAGACCGTCAAAAAATCAATTCAGCAAGCATCACCAGAGGATTTGTTTTCTGCTCATGCAGACTTTCAGTGACATTAACAGAGATTAAAATAAGCTGGTTTAAATAATAGTAACAACAAAATATCTACCAATATATCTTTCCTCTGGGATCTAGCCCCATCCCCCTCTTGTTGCCAGCTCTCCTGCCAGAGTGAGCTGTGGATCAGCACCTTCTGGGGCCAAGCCTGACTGTGTGTCCGAAGGGCAGGTCAGCTAGGTGTAGGAGCAGTTTCCTGCATGTTAAATATACCCATGGCATTTTTTAGAGAGTGGTGTTTCTCCTAGTGACAAGAGTGCCAGCATGGGAAATGCCTGAGGGTGTGTACCCTCGATTTTACCTGGGGAAACCTTGCCTCCTTACCCGACACACAAGAGGCAGAGGGAGCTGCAGCACTTGCTGAAAGCTAAATCAATGTCAGTTGTTTGCCTGCACAAAAATCCTTCATTTCTATTGAAATAACATATGTAAAGTAGCACTTTGTTAAGACAAGGTAGGGGAGAGGAAGGTTATTTAGAGTATTTATTTATTTATTTTTGTTCTGCTTTAAGCCTATCTATACGAAGCTCTCATGCAAGAAATTGCCTCCCAGTTTAGCTGAAAATTTAAAGGACACTTCTGGGAAAAAAAGAAAAAGGCAATTCTCTTTCACACAGGGAATTGGCTGGGTGTGGGGGCTGAGCAGGGCAAGTGAGGGATCTAAAACAAGACAGCCTGTTCATACTGAAACCAGAGCAATCCAAGAGCAGAATAAACCCAGTGGAAATCATAGTATTTTTAAGGGTTTGTAGCAGAAAAGGTGGGCCTTTGTTTCTCCAAACCTTCAGCACTCATTCAGATGAGTACATCATTTTGTAGTGACTGCTTCCTCACATCCATAGCACTCTCCTGGTCAGAACTCTCTACTGCCTTACCACAGTGCATATATGACTTTTACTACTCTCACTATGGCTGATCCCTTACTGAGATTTGAGTCCTTGCCTATTTGCTTCCTCTCCCAATGTCCCAGCAGGCTTCCTTTCTTCAGCACCATTTGCTCTCTGAGCCCCTTATTAAATCATCTTTGCAGTCCCCTGCAAGTTCTTCCTTCCTAGATGTCCCTAAGCATCAGAAAACTGGCCACAATTCCTTGCTTTCAGTATTGTTACTCACAAGTTTTGAGGTTCTGTGTCTCAGGCACCTCCCAGTCCTCACTTTCTCTGAGTGTCAGTCCAGATGTCCCATACTCATGACTGCAAATCACTGCTGGAGTATGTAGGGGAAAGGATATGGAGGAAGCTGTTTGTAGGAGAATATATGTGCTGGGGAGGGAGGAAGAGCCCATCTTTCTGGCTTACCTTTCTATCCTTTCTTCCTCACCTTATGTTTTTCAGGGATGGAATTGGACCTTCATGTCCCTGTGCAAAGCTTTTCTTAGTGAAATCCCAAGAATGCAGGCTGACCAAGGTGGATGCTGAAGAACCTGCCTTCTCCTATACGTGAGGCATAACTTATTTTCCATTCAGAGCCATGTCTGTTGATGCTTGCTCTTTCCTGCATAGCTTTTCATCTTTGGCTGACTCTTTTCTGACAGGTCTCCATTACACAGTAATGTGACTTTTTTATGGATTGATGTTGAAATGATTTTTAGGGGCTACAGTGTCATTTTTATGCCCCTTACTTTGAATTTTCCAGGAGATCTGTCTGCTGATTCGTTACAAACAGTAAATTTAGCTGATGGTCAAAGCTGAATCACATGAAATAAATACTCAGTTTCTAAACTGCTAACGGTATAGTCTTTCTCTATATGTCAGGCTGTCCCAGTAGACTGGAAGATAAGAAAGTTTCACAGTCCAACTAAGAGACCGAATGTTCTCAGGTGGAACACAAGTGTGGGAAAAAAGCCAGGCAGAAGGTTTAATTCTAGCAGAAGAATTGTTCTTTTGTATCGGATTGATTGATTAGTGTTTTAACCCATCCTCCATCAATTGAAAACAGATACCAGTTGCCCATTTTGTGTAGGAGGAAGGATGGGAGGGGAGAGGGATGGGGTGAGGCTGGCGGCCGCTGTCCCTGGTGCTGATCCCAGTCAGTGGGTCCATGGAAATTCTCGTCCAGGCAGCTGGTTTTCTTGTTCTTGAGTATTGAACCAGTTTGTCCTCACTGGGAATAGTATGTGCATCGAAGAAAGAGGGGCGTTTTTTTGTTTGTTTGTTTGTTTGTTTTGTTTGTTTGTTTGTTTGTTTGTTTGTTTAAAAAAAAAAAAAAGACACCATCCAGCAGGATCTGGTCTCTCTCTTCTCTTCCTCTCCCAAATCTGCCTTTTACCTTAATTTCAGATTTCAAGGAGGCCATAAGGCAGGATTTGTCTTGTATTAGCAGAAGGAGACAAAGGAAATTAAAAGTGAGGGGAGTTTTGTAGGACAGAGATCTGCTCTTGTCTTGATGGCCAATGTTCTTTGTTGCCAGGGTGAATATTCTGATTCTTTTCTCACGTACAGCGGTGGATTTTCTTGTACTATAAACCAACCAATCTCTTTTCATATGTTGTGAGTTTTGTTTTGTTTTGTTTTGTTTTTTGTTTTTCTTGTAGAATTTCTCTTCTTCTCTCCTGACATCCTGTTCCTAACATTACAGCGATCATCAGTATCCATGGCCTTCACTGACTTCAGACACAGTTGTGGGTGTTCAACCCCTTCAAGGTTTAGCCGGCTGTTGCACAGGAAGGTTTAGTTACACAGCAACAACAAATCACTCCTTTTCTGATCATTTCTATTGTTTCAGTCTAGCTACATGAGAAGAAGTCTGGACTCGAACAGATCCCAGCCGGAATCAATCCCAACCATCTCTCCAGCAATCAGAACAACCTGCTGGGGGCTGAGTAACAGCTGAATTCTTGGTGAGAGAAATTACAGGCATAAAAACAAAATCAAATAGACTCCTTGTGCTCATTCAACATTTCAAGGCATATTTATAGGTACTGCTGCATGGCATCTTAAATATCTCAGTTTAAAAAGAAACTGCATTACTCCTGTTGGGGAAAATAATTTTTCTGTTCTGTCACTTTCACTGTCTTTGCCCCGATGAAAAAAAAAAAAAAAGAGTAGAAATGCACTGAATTAAATACCCATTCAGACCTTGCCGTCTCCTCTTTGAACTGTCTGGATACCCCAGAGATAGATCTGTGAAGATGAGAAGATCTGAAGGTCATCCGAAGGCCATCAAAACTGGTGTAGGAACATGAGAGCTGAACAATAAGCTGCTAATTAAAAGCTGGGGTTTTCTTGCTCTATGAAGGTAGGAAGGGCTTGGTATAGGCAAAGAGGTGACCTTGCAGTCCAGCTCCTAGTTGGGTCACTTCCTTAGACTCCTGCATTGCATCCCTCTCTACCTGTTCCCAAGTCTCACTGTCAGTGGAAAGAAAAGCCCAAGAGAAATTTTACCACTGATGAAGATCCCTGCATAAGGGAGAGAAATCCACCCTATTCCACTTTTACTTTCAAGACAGAGAGACCCTAATTCTCATACTAGGTAAGCAGGAGGGAAAACCACACAAGCCACAGCTTTGAGCTCCCTGCTGAGTGCATCAAAGTAGAAACAAGTTAACAGGACAGACTGATAGACAGCTTTTCCCTCTAGCCCATCGAAATTCTTTGAAAAGGTATGAACAAAAAAATAGTGTAAAAATTGGGGAGGGTGCTTTTTTACACTTTAAGAGGGAGAATATTCTTCCAAAATGTTCACAGGACTATTGAACAATGGATCAGCTTTCGTTATAGACATCTGAGGCAGAAGGTAGATGGCTGACAAAGTTTGTGCTCTGTAATGGTCTGGGAGAAAAAAAACATTTAGCAGATAATAGTATTTGCCTTGGGAACAGGAGTCAGGGAGCCTCAAGTGGGGAGGACTTTAGATACCGAACTAAAGCAGCAAACTTGCCATTGGTCAAGGACTTGAGGGAGCTAAACACCTCTATCACATGCCTGAGACTCAAGTGCTCTGTAATCTCTGTGGCATAGACATCTAGGCACCATTGTGGACAGCACATGGCTGCTGAATGGTGAAAGCAGATGACTGGGCAGAGCAAAACCAGAAGGCCTCAAATCACAATCACAAAAGTCAGCTCTTGAGATTAAATTGAGATTAAATCAACCCAGCCACCAGAAGGGTGTCACACAGCATTGCAGAAACACAACTTACTACCAGACACAGGAGGGCTCTTGTAAAAAACTCCATGCTCCCACTTCCCCCATGCCCCTTCCCACCTCCGCACACACATACACACTCTTCCATATATAGCAAAAAATATCAAGGTTATGTGTTTCCTGAAATAAGGTTGACTGAATAGATACACTTACAGAGAATTCTTTGTAAAGTTATAGCAAAATGAGTAAGAGTGCATCACTACCATGGGAAATAAAAAGAAAAGTAACCCAACTGCAATTCAGCCAGAATCATTCCAAACCCCAAAGGTTGGCCTCTTTTTTTTTTTTTTTCTTTAATGTGTCTGACATTTTATGGCATCAATAATGCAAACAAAGAGGAAATCATATTTGCAGAACACTAATGCACGGATGTCTAAAGCGAAATACAATACTGATTACTTTTTAAATGAAGCCACCAGGTTTTGATGTGCTGTGGCGGTTAAATTGGTCCATCAAATTCCTTCCCCAGTCCAAAGCAACAGCTTGACCTTCTCTATAACCTTGGATAGCCTTCTCAGCTGCATTCTGATTGGGAATGGTAAATGTTAGTTTGAAGTGATCTTCCTTATGGTCCTGATTTCAGAAGTACCAGGAGCACACATCTGAAGCTGAGGGGAACGTCAGGCATGTCACCACTTCATAGTCTATTCAATGACTTTGACAAACATAACAATAAACCTACTACTAAGACCTGCTGGTGAAAGGATGGATAGGCTCTGAAAGAGATTTCCAGACGTACTAGTGAGATTTTGCCCTTATGGTTAGTGACTAATCTATTCTGCACCTGATAGCTGGTCTCTTGCTTAGACCTTTCTGCAGATGATTGCAGAGGAATGCCTGAGTTTGAAAATAAGTGTATGAATAAGAAGGTGTGGCAAAAACAAATACTTTCCTTTCCTCTTCCAGTTTTTTTAGATGTTAGTGGTTTGATTTTTTTCATGAAAAAGTGGATTTCAGAGATACATCTTGAATACCACAGGCAAGATTTTCTCTACACATAAGAGAGTGAAGAAGCTGTTGGGCTCCTGCCTCTTGCTGCTCATCCCACTCTTCCAGCAAAAGACAAAAGGGCTTGGTTCTGGCCTCCGCTTCCAACCTAACAGTGGGAGCACTGAGTTCAGGAGTCAGGAGATTTATTTTGTAATGTCCTCTGACTTGCACTGAGTGAGCAGTGTGAACTTCTTTAATTTATGCAGTTCTGGTTTGGTAGACAGAGTTAATAGTGTGCCTGTGGGCTAGTGGGTAGGGTTGGATGCCATCGACTCTCATCAGCTGGGAGTTTGTCTGCCATTCAGTCCTGGATGAGGTCTGATCAGTGCACTGTGGGGATTGCATGCTTTGGAGTTAATCAGTGCAAGCAGCTAATTGCCACTGGTTAACTAGTGCCATTTAATTAGGTCTGGGTTGTTGGATGGATTTGTGAAGGGAGCTGTTTATCACTAGCAAAAAAAGTCAGCCTTGTGATGCAAACCTCTTTAGGGAATTAAAAAAAAAGAAAAAAAAAAAAAAAAAAGCCAAGCTGGAACTACTGTCACTATGGCAGGGTAGAAAATCAAAATCAGTTTCAGCAGAACTGGCCTGGATGAGGTTAGAGTCACGCTCTGCTGGGGTCAAAAATGATAGCAGCTGCTCCCCGACCCTTTCTCCTGTGCAGAAGGGTGGGACACCATGGGTTTCAGCTGGGATTTACAGGAGATACCCCACATGCATTACAATGAGCTTTGCTGTAAAATTCACTGCACAGAGGTTAATCTAGATGTCAACATTGCCTGACAGCAGTGAAATTACTCCGGGGCAGTGCTCCTTCTGAAGTCTTAATATAACAGTCAATTCCATCCTGCCTGCAGGAAATGAAAGTTTTCTGCTTTGTGTGCGGAATCATTCGGCGCCAATTTTCTCACTGTTTGAAGTCCAAACTGTTTGTGGTCTCGGGATTCACCTCACATTAAGACTTTCGCTTCATTTAAAAACTCTGCTAGTCAAGTCCTGAGAACTGCAAGGGCAGGAGCTGCATAGGGAGAAAAAGAAGAGGGCAGGGGGAGAAATCTTATCTCTCCTACCACATCCAAATCAAACAGCTTCACCAGCCCTCTGTGCTCTGAACGCAGTGAATGCAGCAACTCAGCTATCTAAATATCAAGCAACAAAGATTGGGGAGGTTGGAAACCAGCAGAGAGAGAGAGAAAGCATGCGAGAAAATATCCGGACCTCCCAGAGCTATGATTTTCTTTAGAGGTATTTCAGTCCTTCCCTGCTGGGACCTTGTCCTAAGAAGCCAGTAGTTCAGCAGTTAAACACCCCGACAGAACAACTGCTCAAGTTTTTAGCTGTAGGATCAGTCACTTGTGCCGGGCAGGAGATCAGTTCCCACAGAGGATTCCTGATGGTGTGGGGAAGTGATGGTTAGATTTGTTGTGCCTCTTTTCTCCTTGGAGAGATGCTACTATTGCAGGGTTAGCAGGAAAGAGGAGAAATGTTGGTCACTCCTCCAGTCTAAAAAGACTGGTCAGATTGGGTTTGTGAGAAGTAAAGACATTGAGATGAAAACAACCTATCAGCTCACTTAGTTCAGCCCCAGAAAAAAAAGAAAAAAAAAAAAAAAAAAAAAGCAGTAAGATTGTTTTCTTCTTTGGTCTCTTTGGTCTCTTATCTCTTTCCTTGGTTCAGTTTGTCATAGTTGCAGGCAATGGGCCTCCTATCACTTCTCTGAGGGAGCTGTTTCATTGCTCAGTAGTGTACTGGGAGGGAATAAGAGACATGGGAGAGCCCAAATGCTCCGGTTTTCATATTTGAGCAATGACTGACAGCTCTGTTTGTGTCATATATGACACAGCCATCCAGAATGAATGTTTGAAAAAACCTATTTTCTCCAGGCTTGAAATTCAATATCTCACTTGCAAAGGAGACACTCATTTTGGGGGACTTAACAGCTTAACAGCTACTTGAAGAAACCTTAAATGTGTACTGATGCAAGAGCCTGATGGGGAGCACCTTAGTGTTGAGCAAGTTTAGCCACTCCTGGAAAACACTGCTGAGAGGGGAAATTTCTCTTTTTATATTCTTAATACTCATTTGGAGCCTAGCTCCACTCCTATTCCTTGCCAGAAAATCAGGAAACAAGGACAGAGACGATGCACCACAAATTCAGCTACTTGCTTTGCCATTTCATTAACCACTGGGATTCAGTGGGGCAAAGGATGTGGGCACTCCCTGGAGAGGAAAATTGAGCAAGATTTAATGCAACTTTTGAAGATCACATTGCCAAATGGAACATGGTCTCCACCCAGAAATGTACATGAATGACTGATGATCAAGTGTCCAGAACTACTTACGGTTTTGTGGGCTTGCAGTGACCCAGGTCTGCATTCTTTGATCCATAGCCTGAATTCAGGGAAACTCATGCACTTGATTTTGGGGAAGTAAGAGCCCTTCATGTGGAAGGAACCAGCTCATGTAATCCTATTATAATCCTGTCTGTGGCCCAGAAAAACTTAACTTTGTCATTCCTTGTAACAGTTGTATTTTCTTATAGGGAAAAAAAAAAAAAAAAAACACTAATGAACTGCCTGGATAAATGGTCCCTTGCTTTTATTGATATATGTCTCCTTTTTAAACCAGTATTTTTCCAGTATAACGTCTTGAATTTCCTAGTGTCCTAGTATGTTTCTATTTTCCTTTTTTTTTTTTTTTTATTTGCTTGTATACACTGTGGTACTTAAAATTCTATGCCACACTCCCGAAACCAGTCTCAGTTTCCCAACCCAAGATCCTCACTTGCCTTCTACAACCAGCCCTTCCTTTTCCTTGGCTTTTTTATTTCCCCACATATTTTACCACCTTGTTCCGCCCACTCCTGGGGACAAGCAGACGGCTCAAAGCTAATCATGTCTCTCAACCAAGCAGCCTCTCCAAAGGCATTCCAGACTTTTCACATTTGTCTGTGCAGCACGTGCTCCCAGAGCCACCTGTCTGCAATTCAACACCCCATGGGCAGAGACACAGGCCTGAAATGAGGCAGCCCAGGCTCTTTTTCACCCCTAAAATACATGCCTCAAGGGATATTTAGATCAATATGCAATTTTTTGTGGGAGACAGGGTGGGCTTCCAATCTGTCAGATCGTTGCAAGTCTTCCCTTTTAGCCACATTTCAGCTTTCAACTTGGAAGCTGCCAGACCATGATGGAAGGAAAAATAATGGCTGGGAAAGACAAGACAGGCCACAGATGAGCCCGTAAGGCTAGAGCCAAATTTACTGCCCACACTTTGCAGCCCTGGCATCAAATTGCCATCTGTATCATGCACTAAATAGTGCCTTCCCCACCGGGACAGCATCACGTCAGTGACACCCTTAAGGGACTGAGTTGGTGCTCACATTTGCAGTGCTCAGGAGCAGAATGCTGCTCGGATGGGCACCATGGCCTCTTGTCAGCAGTGCCCAGAGCAGCATTCCTCCCAGCTCCCTTTCAGGAAGCCCCTTCAGAAAACTGCTGATAGTGGAGGTCAGGTGCTGGGAACAAGGTCTGGCCTGCCCTGGACCTGGATGAGACCTGTTGGTGCTCCCATGCCACAGGGATTGCTCTCCTCTCTTAGCAGAGGCTGGGGCAATGGGATGTCACTATCTTGGAAATGGAGGAGCACAAACTCATTTCTCTTTGCCTCCAAATGTTGCCCACACTGAGACTTATGGCACTCCGTGAGGGTTTCCCCCAAATCTGCTCTTCCTCCTCCCTTCACATGCAGTGGGGCAGTGGCAGGATCCCCTCAAGAGCCCCTCATCCCACAGGGAAGGCGCCACCATCCATGCTGATGGGCTGCTCCTCTTCTGGCCCAGGGAAGGTTCTTCTGGAAATGAGGTCTCAGGGTGTTCACCAGGAACTCGGCACAGAAGCTTTCTCTCTTCCTCTCCAAAACCAGGCCTCTCTTCCCCTCCTGACCAGGCCTGTCATACCGAAAAGGGATGCAGCAGTTTCAATCACGTCTCCAAAATACAACACAGCCCCTTCTTCCCCGCCAACAAACCTCCATCCAGCACCACCAGGCCAAGGGGCACAGGGAAGCAGCAGCAGACAGGGAGATGTCACTACAGCTTGTCCTGTTCTTCTGAGCAATTGCTCACAACTGGCTTTGACAAAAGGGCCTTTTTCTGAGGCAGTCACTGCACTCGGTGGGGCTAACAGCAAAGTAGACAGCCTGAACCTTGGTCTGAGCCAGTTCACATCTTCTGGGGGCCCATCCCCTTGCCTCTTACAGGCTTATTTCTCACCACGTGGCCCCGAAGCCTGGTGAGATGCTCAGCTCCTGTGCTTGCCTCACTGTCGTGACCATACAAATAGCTGGCACAAGGGACAGGGCGGTGGTGGTGGGGAGGAGAGGAAGGAGGAAAGAAGGAAGAAAGGAAGATATAGCTATTATGCATAATGGTTCTAGGGGAGTAACGGCTATGGGAACACAGTGTCTTTAGGTAATTTGTTGTGTGAAGGCCCATGAAAGTGGTAAAAAGAGAAATTGAGAGCCAGAGAGGAGGGTGGACAAAATGGTGGCCTGGCACAGGCCAGCACCGTGCCTGGGAGCCATGAGAGCAGGAGGCCTTTTGGGGCATGGGGCAGGCAGCCCCAGAGAAGGGATTCCTTTTGGAGGCACTGGGCTATGAGCAGCCACCACTTCTTCTCCCTGCGTACACTCTCCAGTCCTGTCAGCCAAGCAGCCTGCATACAAAGAGAGCCATGCCAGGGCTAGCAACCCTTCAACCAGTTTTTTTCACTTCCAAAGATGAACCTTAGCTGGTGGGTGAGGAAAAAGGCTGTGTCCTTATTCCCATATGGTTACTGCCACCCATCCCCTCACCCAAGCACAAACTGAACCCATGGACACTGCTGCCACCACAAACTTCCTTGGAGAATTGTCTCCTGCCTCATTTGAAACCATAAGGTCAGAGCCATGAATGGGAGGTAGAGAAGGGCAAGAGACGAGGAGGATGAGGAGAGGATGCAAAGCCTTCCCTTTCAGTAGCTGGCCATAACCAGGTCTCAGCCAGTCTCACCCATCTCCTCTTGCATCCTGGCCCTGAACACCACTCTGGCTTTGGGAAGGAGTCAAAATCACTTCTCCGTCTCCTCTTCCCCTATCTGCATTCCCTTCCAGACAAGCACCACATCCGAGCAGGCTATTTTTGTGCTGGCGATTGTCGCCTTCTCAAAATTGCCTTGACAATGCCTGTGGCGTCCGCTCCCTGCCTCCTGAGAGCGGCTGCCAAGCTGAGGTTCCCCCTCATCCTCCAGTACTGGAGGAAAAATAAAAAAGCAACCCAGGAAGGTTTTGTTTTCTCAGCCCAGTCTGGATGGGCAGGATTCAGCGTCTAACTCAGCCGTTCCCCAGATAGGGATAATTTCCTGCTCCAGGGAGGTGGGCTGTAGGGAGGATGCTGCTGTCTCTCCCTGGCTGTCCCCAGCACCCCCTGTCGCTGCTGTCAGCCCTTTATCCTCATTGAGATGCAAGGCTGGCCACTGCGGCCATCCGCTGAGCTGTCTGCTCCTGAAGGCACCTTCCCTTCCTTCCCCCCTCCTCCCGGGGCTGCCTGTGGAGCTATTCTTCAGCCTCTGCATTTCACAACAGCTCAAAGGCAGATGCATCAATCCTTTCAGGGGATGGGGACGTGAGGAGAATGGCAAGGGGGCCGCAGGCAGGTGTTGGTAGGTTCCCAGCCATCTCACAAGCCTTGTCCCCCTCCCTTGCACCCAGTGGCTTGTGCCCAAGGCTTGGACTGAGGCATGGGGCAGGGATGGGGAAGGGAAGAGGATAGGGAGGGAGAGCACTGGGATATGCTGACCCCATAGGCACGCTCAGCTGGCATGCAAGCGATTCCCAGCTGGTCTGCTCACTGCAGCCTTCCCCCGTGCATGAAACAAGGGATGCAACCCTGTCTGCTGAGGGTCTACACCAATATAGCTGTGGTGTGGACAGCTGAGGCAGGGGAACAATCCCATGGCCTCAACGAAAGTGAAGGGTGAGGAGAAAAGGCAAGGGCTGGGGTTGGGGGGGTTGTTCCTCTCATCTCTGCCAGGTGCAGAGAAGAACAGCACTCCTGTCTCACACACCAGAATGGGTTGGGATGAATCAGGAATGGTTTTTAGGATGCCCCTCAGCCCACTGGGGGGTCCCTTCGGTGCCACTGCTCTCCTGCCCCAGAGAGGGAGGGAGGGCTGGGTCCGGCCGACGCGCTGTCTGCGGGAGGGCAGCTGGTTCCCGGTGTGTGTTTTACCCGTAGGTGCCACAATCCTTTGACTGTGTGTTTGAAAGCCTTGAGTCTATACAGTTAAGAATCAGCAAATTAGAAAAATTGTCCTGAAATGTTGGAGGGAGGAAAAAAGGCAGGAAGGCAGAGAGGGGCAGGGAGGGATGGAGAAGGAGGAAAGGGCTTGGTAAAAGAGTTCATCCAGGGGCACTGCCCTGGCTTTGCGCCCATCACCTGTGGGCTGGGAAGGAGGAAGGGAGGCGAGGACAAAAAGGAAGGACTGATTTCACACATTCAGTGCATATCATACAACCGGGGCAGGGCTTTCCTCCCAGAGCTCCTACCCAGGCTGGCATCACTGCTGTAGCCAGACTAGAGCCCTGCCCAACAGCCCGAACCATACTCACAGCAGGGTTACAATTCACTGCTTCATTGCTCGGGGGAAGATACCTTCTCCTTTCTTCTTTTCTTTTCTTTTCTTTTCTTTTTTTTTTTTTTTTTTTTTTTTTAATTATATATATATAATTACTTTTTTGTCTCCCATTTTTTTGTTTCTTTTTTTTTTTTTTTTAAGTCTTATTTTTCTGTAACAGCAGCTTCTTTCTGTATTGGTGTGGAATTTATATAGAGAGAGATATCTATAAATATATATAAGCCAAACTGCCTTACAGGTCATTTTTTTTGTGGGATTTTTGTTGTTTGCTTTCTGTTTTGTTTTGTTTTGTTTTCAGTGTTGTATGTGTAGCAGGCACTTGAGTTTATATGAAGATGTTTGCTTGGGAGCTGAGGGGCAAAGGACTGGGGAGGGGGAGAGGAAAGGAAGGACGGAAGAAAGGAGCAGGGACTTTTGACAAGTGGCCACTGCTAGCCAAGGATGTCCAGGTAGATTGGTGTGGCCTTGCCCAGAGCATGAAGAATCTTGTAGATCTCCTTGATGTTGAGCCGTTGCTGAGGTTCTCTCTGCCAGCAGCCCAACATGATGTCGTAAACCTCCTTGGGGCAGACTCGAGGTCTTTCCAAAACTCGGCCTTGGGTAATGCACTCAATGACCTGAAAGAAAGAAAAAGAAGAATAACTCAGCACGATCTGGGCAGTTTCTGGACGATGTCCTGTCCCGGATACTTCTTGGCCATTGAGGGAATGGGAATGCTGAGGAGCCTAGAGGTCCACAGATCCTCAGTGCTCATCTGTGTGTCAGAAATAATAGTTTTACAGGGAGAAGTTTGTCTCCAGAAGCAGTCTTGAAGCTCCTCAAAACTTTCCTCATTTGACACCTCCCTCCCTCACTGCACCCTTCAGGCAGGAGGTTACAAGCAAATTGCGTGATGTTTTAATTGAAGTTGTCAGGTTTTTCCTGATAGTTGAAGAATGAAAAAAAGAAAAAAAAAAAAGCTTTACAATCCCCAAACTAAACTGATATTTTACACAGCTGAAATGTTGTTTTATTTCCCTGAAAATCAAGAGTCCTTTCCACTG
Organism: Aythya fuligula; assembly: GCF_009819795.1. Classification (NCBI taxonomy): domain Eukaryota; kingdom Metazoa; phylum Chordata; class Aves; order Anseriformes; family Anatidae; genus Aythya; species Aythya fuligula. The sequence goes on along the minus strand of NC_045569.1, from coordinate 14,225,483 downwards.
CAAAGCCCAGGAGAGTTCCACGAGAGAGTTCAGCACTTCTCTTTCTACCTTCATCTCCAAGGGCAGCTTTGCTTCATTTTGACACAGAAAAGCAGTTGGAAAAATAAAAAATAAAAAAAAAAAAATCATCTCAAATCACATCTGTGATGGAGAAAAAAAAAAACTGCCGTGTTAACAGTTTGTTCTGGGTCAGGTCAGTGCTGCTAATGAGAGAAATGTGAGCTCTTGGACAGCATGAAATTCTCTTCAGAGGGATGCTAGTGGCATCCCCTATGTGTCTGTTTGAGTTTTGCTCACCGAAGGAATGGATGCAAAGGGAATGAGGGTACGAGTTGTCAGAGAGCTGCTACTACCTCCTGGCCTCCTTGGCTGGAGCCGATGAGCCCTGACATTGCAGTGTGCGAGTGACCTGCCACGCTCTGCTGACAGACACAGATCCCAAGCAGTGTGTTGAGGGAAGCCACCCAGCAAGGGGTGTTTGGAATTTATCAGTTATGAATAGTAATGGCCCTGCCACACAGCTCAATGGATACTTATCGCTCTGCTGTTTGCATATAAATGCAGAGGGGCGCGATTAGGATCTGCTGAAAGCAGGCCAAGGCGGATGCAGTGTGCAGAGAAGCCTGCATCAAGGCAAAGCTGTTGGCAGCATTGACATGTGAGAGGACGTAGGAGGTATAGGAGGTAAGTTATGGTTTCTGACAGGCATCCTGGACATGCAGAGGAGCCCTGCGGTGGGCCCTGTCTCTCCAGAGCAAAGGGCACAGGGCTAATGGACTGGCTGAGGCTTTCAGATTAAGTCGTTCCCTGCCTCATCCACCTGCTGTGGAAGGGTGTCCTCCAGCCTTGAACAAACCTGCTGAAAGTGCTCTGGAGGCCACGCAGGCACTGCAGAAAGGAAGGCAAACCTAAACCTTGGCAATGCCCTCACCCAGCGTGCTGCTGCTTGGCCCACCAGGCTTTATGGTGGCGGCCAGGCTGCGCTGCTCTGATGTCTCCTCGTCCAGGAGCTGGTGGAGCCATCAGTCCCCTGGGTTCTTCCCCTTCTCCATGACCAACAAAATGAGCCAAATGAGAGCTAATACAGCTCCCTCCCAGCAGGATAGCGTGGTGTGGGTGAGACTCCTTAGCTCTCAGAAAGAAGTGGACACAGTGGTAGGACAGGGAATTACACAGCTCTTCCAGGGATGGTAGGAAAACCAATACCCTGCATCTGTGCAGCTCTTCACTATCCCTCCTCCTGCCTGGGGTACGTTTCTCAGCCCCACTACCCTGCAGAGGAAACTGAGGCAGAAAACACGAGGACAGCCGAGCTCTCTTTTCCAGCCTGCCTCTCACCACATGCTCATTTGTGTGTGTTTGTATTTACCCTCCCAGGGAAATGCAAGAGCAGCTCATTAAGTAGCGTGACAAATAACTTCTGTCGCTGTCTATTCCATTGTTTGTGTCTCTAAAATGTTTGCGTGTGCTACTTTGGGATATGCAGTCAGGCCCCATTGAGCACACGAATGGGCAAGTATTAGAGATGTAAAGCAACACCTTGGATTTGCCATCTCTGCAACTCACTTAATTAAGGGATCTGTATCCAGAAAGCAGAAATGCACATTTCTCATTACAAAAGGTGAAATTTCTGAAATCCATTAGATACACAGTAGGATAAAAATGTGCAAGGTTCCCACACACGGCTCTGTCAATGCATCCGGCTCCTCGTCTATAATACCCCCTGCTATTCTGAGCAAAAAATCTTCCAGTGCCTTTCTGCTGATGTGCCTCAGACCTTGGCTTTGACACTCTGCTAATCCTAGCCAGCCTTCCCTCGACTTTTTTTACAGCGCAGCCCTACACTGTTATTCAAAGAAATAACAAGGATGAACCAGCCCCTCAGGTCCCATCCTCAAGGAACAGGGGCAAACTCTATAATAGGTGTCCCCGTGGCAAACAGCCCCACAGAAGTGTGCCACATGCTTCAAACACTTTCTCACAAACTGAAGGCTGCAGTAACGGTGTCAGCTACAAAATAAGGAGAAAGAGAGCATAGGAAATGCAGGGTGACTCAATAACTTATATCTGAGCAGTAATTTGGGTATTCTGTCAGCACACAAGAGTTTATCAGGTGCGGCTGTTACAGAGCAATGTCAGGAACTCAGAGGGCAGAGACTGGGGATAACCCACTGCATGGCTTTGGCAGAGCCCTTTCATTCCTGTGTGCCTTGCTTTCCCCAGCTCTTAAATGGAGATAATGACACTTTTGCCATCTGCAGTTTCTTATCTCTGTATCTGAAAAAAAACAAATAATTATCACGGGTGCCGAGGAGAGGACAATCAGCGTATGGATTGCTTTGCAAGCAGTCTGGAAAGCAGGGATGGTAACAAGCAGTGTTTCCAGCTGAAGGTGTCTCAGCACTGTTGTACCTCTGTGTTTGAGAGCTGGAACCAGGGCTGCTTCCCGTACGTGAAGATCTCCCAGAGGATCACCCCGAAGCTCCAGACGTCGCTCTCCGTCGTGAACTTCCTGTACATGATGCTCTCCGGAGGCATCCAGCGGATGGGCAGCATGGTGTGTCCTCCAACCTGCGGGAGGACAAAGGCATGAGGAGATCTGAGTGAACGGAGCCCTGGGGAAGGGAGCAGCCCTTACATAAAGTGAACAAACTCAGGGCTTCCCCGCGAGCTCCATCAACAAGGAGCTGCTCAAAAGAGCTAGGTTGGATGCTGTCTCCCTGCCCGCCCAGGGGCTTACCCGCCAGTCCCACCTGGTTAATATGACGGATAGGGAGTGAAATGTATCGAGATAAATGATGTTGTCTCCTCCCAAAACAGGCTTGTAAAGAAATCAAATGACAAACTGCCAAGCACATCCTCAGACCCTACACTGGTGGTGAACCAGGAGGCTTGGCAAGGAGCAGAGCATTCGGCAAGGTGCTGGGATGAGTTTTGCAGGGCCTCAGTGCTCTGAAGCATCCTCCAGAAATACAGAGAGGGCTTTGTCCCTCCTCGGCAAGGCTTGCTAAAATCCATACACAGGCATCTGCGCATCACCTAATTACGTGGAAGATTTTTTGCACTCATAAAACTGTGCTACAGGCCTTTTCAAAGAGTGCTTTGAATATGTAAATGACTGCAGGACCGCACTGCAAAAAGGCGGTCTGTTTGTAAAGAACAGGCTCTTACAGGCAGGGATATGCCCAGTGTTTGATGGAGGCAGGAAAGCCAGCCCCTTTGGAGAGCCTGGAAATGGAAGAGCCCATGGATGAGGTCCCATCAGGGCGTGCTATGTGAGGGAAAGGCCCTCTCTCCATCACAGTCTGCCTTTCTCTAGGGCACTTGAGTCCAGCAGGTGAAAACATGCAAAGATGTCGAAAGCAGATGGATTTACCTTCAGATCCACTAGAGGTTTCTAAACAAGTGTCTCTAAGCAGGGAAAGTTTTTTTTCCTCTGTTCTGTCCTATACAAGAAGCACCATCTGTGGGGAAGCAGCTAATTGATAAGCCCTGCCGGTGCTGGGAGCAGCACAGCCATGAGGCTCCAGCACTCGTTTCTGCTGAGGATAAAGCGTCCAAGGGTTTAGCAGTGATGAGAGACAGTGCTTTTGTGATGCTGCTCAGAAGTCTGCTTGTCTCATTACGGACACCAAAAAAAAGCAAGCGCTAAAAACTTTGTAGCACCACAGCTGAATCAAACAGACAGAAATCTCTCTGGTCCTATGAAGGAGTGGGGGAGAGGCTTTCTAGTTTTCCTGCACGTGTGTGCCTATTCAAAATAATGAGATCGTTGTGCTTGTTTGGATGAAAACGTTTCTTGTACAAACAAAAGCTCTCCTCCAAGCTCCTGGCTTTCCAAAGCTCCCACTGGTTTCTGTGCCTGATTAAAACCAGAGTGGGGAAGGGTCAGTACAGAGACCAGCCACGTTTCTTGGAAGCAGGAGGGACAGGGTTGGTGAGCAGTGCTGGAATAGGTTGTGAAATGGGGACAGTGCCTTGCAGGCTTTCTGCATGGAAGGTGCAAGCCAGGCCCTTCTGGGGTCTGACAGAATTTGGACCTGAGCTCGCAGCATTGTGCTCAGAGGTCTGTGGACCAGCCCTTTTTCTAACTCTGAAAGTCTCTTTCTACAAAAGAGAGAAGGAGTTTAAAAAGTCTCGGGAACATCTTTCATGCCTAAGTGCAGGGATGCTCAGAACTGCGATGCGTGAAGATAAAAAGCTCCGTGCAGCTCTACACCTCCTATGCAGAGATGCCTTGGCTGGTGTGGTCTCAGCTTGTTGCTCTGCACTCCCAAGAATGTCCTCCCTTAATGGAAATGGAAATACCCTTTCCTTGGTTTGTTCCTTTGAAACCCTGTCCGCAATTTTAGCTCTTTCCTGCTTTCTCAGCTTTTACAAGTTGCTTTCCCTTTCTGTGAAGGGCTCCAAGGAAATGTTATCGACAGAACATGACATACATCAAACTTGATTGTTGCAAAAACTCTTTTGCACTAATGCTTATTTTTTTCCTCCTTTAAGTAGCTCTAGCTCTTCGGTTTTCTGGCAATCTCAAAATGATTACAGATTGCCAAGCTCTCTGCATTTGCAATGTCCTGAATCTTGCAGGATCATCTGAGATTACAGGTAGTACAATGTATTGAGCACATTTAACTCCCTTTCGAAGAAATCTTAGGGCAGTTCAGAATCTATGAACCAAACCCTCAGCTTACACAAACAGTATTAGCACTACTTCTCGAATGGGAGTGCCCTGAGTCACACCACTAGAGGATTTGGCCCCAAAAGCAGCAGAGAAGCCAGTAGACCCATTTCACTTCTAATAAACTACAGAGCAGTCAAGGTCTTTGGTCTCCTCTAGACACATCCTAGTGACAAATTGCCAGTAAAGTGACATACACAGTCAATAGTTGTCCCAAGGACGTGATGACATGATCTTGGCTTAGATCATATGGTAGAGTCCAGTGACTGCCAAACTCTCTGTTTGGCATCTCTGCCCTCTATGTCACATGAGACATGTCTTTTACTAAAAATAAATCTGGTACTAAGTAATACATTAATTCTGGGGAGAAAACCAAGCCAAGCAACGCCCAGAACTGTGCGGATCCTGGCATATGGCTCAGCTGTGCTCATAGGTAAGAACCTCAAAGGTATTCTCTGCACCTCGCACAGAATACCACATTTTTGAGAGCAAATGTTAAGTCTCGTCTGCTAGCTAACTGTATGCAGAACAAGCATCAATTAAATTGCACCACAAAATCACTCCGATGCCTAGCTTAGCACACAAAGCTGAATATTACATTTTAAAGCATTTCCTTCGACTGTCCCTTGGTGCTCCCACTGCAAACTGATTAGGATTAAAATTCCCATTTCACAGATGAGAAAACAGATGTAAGAAGGCAGGGAAAGGTCCTGCTCTGACACTGTACAGTGAGCAAACTCTAAGTTGAGCCTTCTTGGTCTGCAGTCAGCTGTACCCTGCTTTCTGCTGATGTAGCAAAATGATTTAGAGCTGAGCACAGATGGATTGAGCTACTGATGCCATAGGAAACAGAGTGTGTCCAGGATGAAGGAAATCTTTTGCATAACATGCAATGGCTGTGATCTGTGTTATGCCAGCATTCACTTGCACGTGATTGCCACGGCTGCATGCTTCATTTGCAGGACCAGCCATTGCCAAAAGCATGAAAGCAAAATGATGCTATTAAATCAGGCTAAAAACAAAACAAAACAAAACAAAACAAAACAAAAAAACTAGATGCTGTTTTTTGGTGATTTTTTTTTTTTTCCTTTTGTGGAGCCTGTTTACTTGGCATGTCCTTGGCTCTGGAAGGAACTGCTACTGTGTCATTAGAATCTGAAAGTTTGCTTTGGTCAAGTCTCTGCTCACAGCAGGCTTCTGAACTAAATGACCTCGCAGGACTTGTGATCTTGATGCTCACCATGAGCATGGTATTGCTGAGCCTGTTCTGAAATAGTCAGGTCATCTTCCCACCCATCTGCCTCCATCCCCCTGGGGAGCCAGGGACAGGAGACCCCAGGCCTCATTCAGGTGCACATCCCAAAGCCACTAAGGATGAAACGTCCTCTGACAGCAGCACTGCAACATCTCCCCCAGAGGCACTCCACAACCTGGAAGAGGCTTCTGCTTTCAAGTAAATATGGCAAGCAAATCCTCTGCTGTTCTTCCCCTTAAATCCTACAATGCTGCCAAGCTCACCCTTTCTCCTTGTTATTTTAATGCTTCATAGACCTGCAGACTGGCCTCTTTATCCCATTGCCATGGCTGTCTAGCTTTGCTTGACATTTTTAGCTAACTTCCTCTCCCTAGATCAACTCCTCGTGCCCACATTGACATGTTATTCCCACTGCTTTGCTCTTTCGGTTTGCAGTACTATCCTGGTAATAAATAGAGCAATCAGTGTGTATCCTCTGAGCTGCCAAAGTTTCCTTCTTCTGTCTCCATCTCAGGGTTGCAGCATCATCCACTCATTTCCATCGCCTCCTAATGGTTACTCCCAAGGGCACGACCTGGTCTCCAGCCACATGTTTCTGATACTCCAGGGCACCAAGGCTGTGCTCTGAAGCCTCATTACACATCCAAGCCCCCAGACGGCGAGATAACCAGCCACCCCCTTTGAGCAGCTTATTGCTGTATTACAGCTGAACCTCGGGGAGCTGGGGGAGGTTCGTGAAAGGCCAGCGTTAATGGCCATTAGGGAGAGAGATAATTACTTAATGCTAGTACAGCACTTTGAAGATGTAAAGCTATATAAGTGCTATGTACAAGTAGTATTATAAGGCTCTAGGTTTGTCTGCTAGGAAGGAAAATGGGTGTCTGGGGAAAGGATTCTCCTTGTCCCAGCTTTCTGAATGACATCCAGCTGATTAGGAAGGGAAAAGATGACATGTCATCCCCGATGAGTTCGACAGTACAGCAGCAGGTAGTGGAGCAGCAGCGTTCAGCAAAGGCAGTGCAATATATCTGCAGTTTGGGCCACTTGCAGAGATAACATGAAAAATCAAAACCAGAGCAGAGCTGAAAAACCCTCATGAGAACTTTGTATGCGTGGGAATCCAGACCTCAAAGCTCTGAAGGCAGGCATTAGCAGGCAGCACTGCTTCCCCCCTCCTGGCCCCCACACTAGCTCCAGGGCTGTACCCCAAGGCAGCATTCAGAGGGGGGTACCGAGCCATCCACACCATGCTCACAGCTGAGGGCTGCTTCAGAGATCTCAGCTCAGAATGGAATTTGCTCTCTGGCATGCTATAAGGCTGTGTTTTAGTTTTCCTTTTGTGCAGTTGCCTTCCCAACTTTGAAGTAAAAAAGAAAATAAAAAAAAAAGAGAAAGAAAAAAAAGTAAATAAATAAATCAGTGCATTGCTTTCCAAGGTCATTTGACATTTGTTTTCCAAGGCCATCTGACAGCTGTATTCCTACTCTTGGCTTACTTTGGGGATGTTCTGTTCCTGCTCCTGCCTTGGGAAGTCACAGGAAACACTGCAAGGTGTCTTTGCATGGTGCAGCATTGCTTGAATGTCCCTTAAGTGTGCAGGAAGCCGAGATGTTTGAGTTTGTACAGAATCATGTAGCAGTAGTGGAGACCTTGGAACTATTTCTCTCCAGGAGAACCCACTCAACACATCACCTCTTTTTAGAGGTAGCAATAAGACATGCATTCCCTTGGTTTCTGCTGCTGTAGGTAGGGATGACCCGGGCTCTTCTTTAATTGCAGACCTGGCTGTCATCCCAGGCTGGGCTGCACTACAACACGTGGCCTTTAGACCTCAGCTTTAGGATCTGGGTGATCCCTCGAAGATTAACTCTGAACATTCCCCCAGCAGCCAGATGTACGGCCTCATCAGGACAAAAAAAAAAAAAAAAAAAAAAAAAAAAAAAACCAACAAAAAAAAAACACAAGGTAATGGAAACAAGAAGCACAAAAAGCTGCATGTTTTGGCTAAGTTGAGTTCTTGGACAAAATAAAAATAAAATTGAAAAAAAAAAAAAAAAATTGTAGATTGTGCCCTTGTAAGCTGAAGTTTCTCAAATGAGGTTGGGGCAGGAGAGGGTGGCTTCTCAGGGAGAAGGCAAAGGGATGTAGATGTTTGTGGGTGAAATTCTAGGAGGAAACAGTCCTTCCATAACATCAGTGCTGGATCCAGAACTGAGACACATCCCTCTATCAGTCAGATGGGCCAGCATTTACCTGTGTGAATCCCAAGAGATCCCTGGGCACCTTGTGCAAAGCAGAGGGATCAACTGTGACATGCCAGCCAGATCGGGGCTTTGCTAATGATTAGCTGTCCCAGAGTTCATGGTCTTAACTGACACCTTACTGGGCTCTAAAGCCCCTAAGTAGTTTCCATCAGAGGCAGCTGCATTAAAGTGCACGTTGTGACTGGTTGTGATTCCCCAGTACTTTATCTGTAATTTCCTTTGGGTTTATTCAGGAAGGAAGGTGCTAGCTGCATCTTAGACAGCACCATTTCCAGAGTTATTCTCACCTCCAAAATCCCAAAGCTGTTCTCCTGACTCTGAAAGGCATCACGGCTGTAGCAGCCACAAGCTGAAGCCCCTGCTCCCTCCTCTTCTTAAAAATTTGTAAGATGTCCCTGCAAACTCTCTCAACCAAGGCCTTGCCTTCAAGTCTTGTACCTTTGCTGTCCCCGCTGTCACAACCAGTGCTGAAGGTGGGTTTTAATACTGTCAACAAACAGCAAAAAGCTTCTGCCAAACATTTCAACTTACTTGGCTCGTTGTGTCCTCACCATGCATCACTGCACATGTTTGTGGCACTCTCTGGGCATGGTCTGATCCTGTCCCATCCTCACCCCCTGAACACAACCATCTCTCCCAGGCCCTGGAGGTGCTGTAGTGTGGGGCTTGCAGCCTGTTCCTCTGCACATCAGTGAGTGAAGACACCTTATAGCAATCTGCAAGGGGTCTCAGAGGGTTTTGGGGGGCTTATGAGGTGAAGAGTGACCGTAGCCATGTCTACTATGTGTATGCACCTGCACCGGGTGTCCCAGACTCACCCAAAGCAGAAGAGGTGCCTGCTGCCAGAAATTGGACTTACCCAGGGAGAACATGGGGAAACCAACTGTCCCTGTCGCGAGGTGATGTAAGGAGCCAGATGGACTTGTTTGGGAGCAGGGAGAGCTCAGGCAGGGTTAATGCGAAACTGAGAAGGGGGTGAGACCTTCCTGCTGTCGGTTGGACTCTTTGGCAAGGGGCTGTTTGTTCCCCCCAGCTGCACATACTGTGTTTAAACATGAGCCTAAGAATAAAGCCTGCCATTGACATTGTTTTTCCTTACTTCATTTAACAAACTAGTTGCTTTATGACCTGTAATTCTGCATCACGTTGAATCAAGCAGTGTAATTTGCAAGCAGGGACGGTGGCCTTTCTCCCTGTTCCCCTCATCTCTGCTCCACCGAGTGTGTTTTAATCCCACGGTTTTCAGCATTCCTAATGAGCCATTAACAAGCTGCCAATTACTTACGCAAATGAGGGGGGGCAGACATGGAGGGGTGGCTGTAGCTAGAGGTAAATTCTGCTACCTCAAAACGGCCTGAGATAAATCACTGCTTCTCTAAGAGCTGCCTGTACCCAAGAGTCCTCTCACTTATATTATCTGCCATCTAAAAATGCCAGAGGTAATGCAGAGGATGGTTAAGAAAAGGGAAACAGAGGAGTAATTGCACATATATTTTTAATTATGTTTGCCAATAATCTATTTGGTGCGCTCCTTACTACAGATCACCACTCCCCTTTCCTTTCCAGCTCTCAAAGCAGCTAGGAGAGGGCTGCACAACCAGCCTGCAGAGGAACAAGGGCCAGTTTCTCATCTTCATGTAAAAATAAAAGCTCCAAAAATAATGATCTCCATCATGAACATCAGACATGAGCTATGAGGAAGATATATTTGGGAAGAGCAACCGTACTTTGCAAAGCACTTGGAAAAGAGGTCAGTGAGGCCACCACCAGCTCCTCAAACTCTCATCCTAACAGGTGCTGCTAGAGCCTCCTGCCCCCCAGGCCAACCTACTGAAAGCTTTGTCGGGCCCAGAGTGAAGAGACCCCACATGAGGACATCTCAGACAGCTGAGGGAACTGGTAGCACTGGGATGGAGACACCAGCAGGACACCCAGTGTCTTCCCAGGAGTCCCACTGTTTGGCTGTGGCTTGGTGCTGGGTGGCTGGTCGGAGGGGTGCATGCAGACGGTGGCCTCTGCAGTGTTTTGCACCAAAGCCCCCATGTGGGCACTCTATCCAGCATAATCTGGGAAGCCACTAAACCCTTTTAAACTCCAGCCATCAGATAACCAGTTTGTCAGGCACCACATGGATTTACTGATTTTCTCCACAAGGTAGGAGACCCTGGCACTGCACCACGCTCTTTTTTAGGGCGGACATGCTCAGAGATGTGCAATACCCATGAAACAGCACAGCTATTAGCTGGTTCCAACTTCAAAGGGGATCTGTAGTCTGCAAAGACTGCGAGCACCAACAGAAATTGTCCATGACTGATCTGCATTATCATTTTTCAGTGAGCTGGTAATACTACAAGAAGTGTTTAATAGCTCAAAAGCTAATCAGATAGAGGCTAAGTTAAACCATCACGATGCAAGGAACATGTCCATCAGGATTCCACTCTTGTGGCAACACAGGGAATGAAAATCAGCTCGGTTTCTGGCTCCAGAAAGTAGGAAGAATATTTGACCAATAAATCCTAACCTGGTGATATAAAAGCAACATCTCGACATGGCCTGAGAAATGCAGCTTAGGAAATAATACCAATAAAGCACTTGCATGTGCTATCACTCTATGCTAAAATGCTTTCAGATTGGTATCTCATAATCTCCCCTTCCATCGTTCCTCTCTGTCTGTCCTGACAGTGACTCCCCTCTGGGTACCCAATAAAGCTCCGTCTTTGTCTGCAGCCAGAGCCGTCCCTGACTGACGACTCTACATGATTTAGATAAGGCTCCATTACTTAACTTCTGGATGCTGGATAATCAGTTCAACTGCCTTGGCATTAATCATAATAATATTCAAAATTCATTAGGTTAGATTGTTTGGGAATCTATTTCTTATTAATGTCAGATTCGCTGAGCATAGGCCTGGCAGCAGAGAGACACAAATTTAATACAACGCAGGGCGTGGGGACTCCCAGCAGAAGCAGAACCCCTTCCCTTATGCACAGCTGGGTGCTGAGCTGACAGCCTGTCAGCTGGGAGGGCTGGTGGATAGCAGAGAAATACCATGAGCATGCTGCCTATTGGCTCACCGAGGGGTACCTATAGAAACATGTAGAGGGTGGAGATTTGGGGGAGTCAGATCCGCATGTAAATCTTATAGCATCTGTTCTATCCAAAAATTGGGCAGGCAACTCAGAGCTTTTTGTGCACAGTCATAGTATGGAAGCACACAAAATAGAAGTCTCTTTATGATAGAAATCTGTTCCTTGCTTTTCTGAAAAAGTACAATATTTTAGCTTAGAGGAATGGGCTGTAGTGCTTTACCACAATGAAAAACTTTCAGCAATAAAGTAGCTGGATCATCCCTTCTAGCTGATTTCCTGTAAGCCAGCTGAGGATGGTTCCCAGTGCTGTACCTAACAGTTTTTTTTGGCCTGTTTAAACATTTTGGGTGCTGGTACTTTCCTTCTGGTACAAGTTCTCACCCTGCAGTTGAACAATGGTTGCTCAGCAGGGAAACATCACAGAAATACCAAACAGCTCCAGAAGATGCTTATGCTTTCTCTCCTAATGAAGGCAGTGCAAGCACAGATGGCATCTCACACAAACACGTTGCAAGCCATGTTAAAATAAAGAGCTCATTATCGGAGGCTGCAGTGTCACACCTACTAACGAAGTGATTAAACTCATCAGTGCCTGTGTGAAAGCTGGGCTGGCTCTGGCACTGCTGAACAGAGAGCCATGTCTCACCACAAAGGCAAACCCCAACATCCTCCCCCCCAAACACTCATGATTTCAGCCACTGCAGAGACACAGGAATTAGAAGAGGCTAATGGCTAAACTTCCAAAGTAGAGAAAGTTGCCCTGGATGTGTCCTTCCCATGCCTGCCTCCAGCATCCTTGTTACAATGTGATGTGGCACACTTAGAGACCGTGCGTAGTGGGCAGGTGGAGGAGAAGAGCGCACCCACACCTGTCTAAAGCTGGGGCTTGGCTGCAGGTTCTGATGAAAAACAAGCTAAACCTGAAACTGAAGAGTCAAGCGTTTCATCCTTCTCTACTCAAGCACTTTTTCACCCGAGACTTCCCGTGCATTGAAGTTTCCTCTGCTCTTTACCAAGTTTTGCAGATGTCCTTGATTAGGACAGAGTTGCAGGAGTCCTATGCCTTTTAACCACTGAGAGTTAAAATCCTTCCTCCCTGCTTCACTTAGCCAGGAGCTTAAATAAATAAGCAAACCCACAAACACAGGAACTGGGTTGCAGATGCCATTAGAGTCTTCCAGCACTACGAGGCCATCACAGCGATCACTGGTTGCCTTCTGCTCCCCTTCCTGCAGCCAGCCAGGTGCTCCACGTCACCTAGCCCACTGGAATCATTTTACAAGCCCAGCACCTTGTAGGACACATGTGGCTGTTTTTGCCATAAGACAGGACTAGCTCCTAGATAGCCAGCTCTCTGAACAAGGCAGGTCTTCCTAGCGGAGTCTCCAGACACCAGCTCTCCATTAGGGTTAGCCACAAGAGGAAGGACGGAAAGAGAAAGTGAGCCTAAAGAAACCGCTAATGTTCTGCAGCGTCTGGTAGGATGAATGACCCCCGCAGACATATGCTGAGCAGACAGGACAGTCCTCAATTATGTCATTGCTGGAGCATTTACTTCAAGGAGAAACGTGACTGCAAACGCTGGGCTTAAAGCCCTGGCTGGTTTCGCTGCCTCTGGATAAGCTGCTGGAGCCCAAGAGCATTAGGTATGTGCATGCAGCATGCACAGGCAATGACACGCATGTCTGTGTATGAAACAGCTTTACAGATCCAGGAGAAGAGCTGGAAAAAACCTGTTAAGTTCCATTCTGCCCTCTTTCCCTTGTGAATGAGGGACCTAAAGGATTTGCTAAGGTATTGATGGGCACCAATTCAAACATCCCAGTGGGCAACCCCCAGCTTCCCTCAGGAAATCAGAAGCAAATCTTGCCTACACAATGGAAAATTCCTGCTTGCCACACTGATTTTCCCCTGCCTCATCTTCAGCATTTTATCCTTGTGCTAACTTCTACGTACTTCCCTGAACAATGTTTCGTAACCTTTAGGCTCACAACTATGTAAATATTTGCAATCAGGCAGCACATCTCCCCCCTCTGATCATTGCTTAGCCAAACTATTTATGTACAGCTCGTTCCACCCTGCCTCAGAAATCAATTGCTTCCCCCTGTCTTTGTTTCAGCTTTACCTCTCCAGAAGTAGTTGACCTTATGGATACTCTTTGTGGGGCTAAGTCACAAGAATGTGGCTGTGTAATATTTAAAATGATGATTGCTGGAGAGGCACACAGGGGTTTCCATTTTGCTCTTTGGCATGGGTTCTCCACGTGCTCACTGGGCAGCTGTCACCCCACAAGGGACCATGAGTGGTTTAAAGAGGATGGGATTTATGAGGATGAAGTGCAGCATGGCCCGGAGCAGGCACAATCTCACTTCACAGCAACATGCCGTGTATTGATCATGGCCGATTTGTGTTTGTTAACCACCCGAGAGGTGAAATGAGCTGCTGCTGGAATTTGTGCTAGATAATCAAAGGTGTTTGTCAGTCTTCAAAACACTCTGCGAGTAGGTGCTTGATTTGGGTGCACGGGGAAAAAAAAAAAAAAGAGGTTAGGTTCCCTAACCCCCTGGCTCCCATAGCTCCCTCACAGCCCTGCTTTCTGCCTCAGCTTCCCTGCATTTCCTAGACAAACTGCTCTGTTTTTTCCCCCCTCTTGCTGACTGAGAGGTGCTCTTGCTGCCTTCTCGTTTCACCTCCCCCAACCTGAATTTTAAGCCATTTAACAGCTTTAAATGCACCTAATGAGGTTTCAGTCTGCACTTTGCTGCTGGCCCTCGGCTTCTCTGACACTGGGAAGAAGAGAGGTTTGGAAACCTATGGTGGATTTCCCTGCGTTGGAGGTCTAATTATATGGTAACTGGTGACCCTGTAAGTACAGGGTAATCTGCTGTGTAATGCTGGAGTAAATTATCCCACTACTGCTGTCTTTTCCACTGCAGCCTTCTGCGGAGATGGAAATGCAGCCGGCTAAATGGTAATTAATCTTTGACACCCGCCCAGGCCGGTGAGGAGCAACCTGCGAGAGCCCCCGGCTCTGCAGGGCCACGGGACCTGATCAGGAGCCACTGCTGCGGTGTCACCTGGCCCTGCTGTCACCTGGGGACCAGAGCAGGGGACACTTGGTCACCCAGGTGTCAGCTGCTGGGGGCAGTGCACGTGGGCTGTGGCTCTGGAGCTGGATGAGGCTGGCCCGCTGCCCAGGATTTAGGCATTGCTTATTCAGAGGGACTCATCCAGAGTCATCTGCAGGAGGAAGAGGGCATGCATGGATGGGTTTCCTTGGCTGCTTCCTGGCTGAATTTGGCTGTGGTGGTGTCCTGAAAACACCTGGGAGGGCAGAGCCATGGCCATGTGGATGCAGGGTGGGAGCATCAGCACCCTGAGTCAGCAGGATGGGGACAAAGGTCCCAAGAGGCTCCTCCACAATGGGGTGAGCTGCCTGGGGCACTTACTTTTTCTTATCATAAGGGAGGTGGGTATGAACAGCACCATTGCCTTCCTCTGAAGCCACCCAGAGCAGCTGGGCACAGACCCAAGCATTCACCCATCACAACTCCTGGAAAACCAGAGGAGAGGTCTGCTGGCTGTCCGCCCATCAGGAGATGTTCCTCATTCTCTCCCCACCTTAATCAGCCTGCTGCTCTGGGGCTGGGGGCTGCCCGTCTGACCCCTGGGATCTTTATGGCGATGAAATATATTTGCACACCTTTTAGACCTACTGACATCCTTCCCTCCAGACCGCCTCAGGTTTTTATAGTAACCCCGGTGATGATTTTCAGGTAATAGACTAATAAAATATTTTAATTTGTTAGGAACATTAAGGTGGGCACTGTACAATTCTTATGACATTTAAGTAGTGATTAAAAAAATAATAAAAAAAAAAAAGGGTTTCTGAGTGAATTTCTTTTCCAAACAGGAGCACTGAAATAGAATGTTAAAAATCCCACACGCTGGTACCCAGAACGGCTCTGACACCTCCTGCTCATGCCTGTTTCACTTGAATACCTGCCAAGTTAAATAAGCAACCATGTTTTTGTCAAGTGAGCCCTCCCCCTGAGTGTCTCCAGCAGTTTATGTTGCATCTCAGCCTGGATGTCTCCATGTGCCATTGCTTTCCATGGGCTGACTCTGAACTAATGGGTGCTGAGTTGGCTAACTGCGTGTTTTTGCACCTCTGCCTTTCTCAGCTTGGCAACATTCACCAAGGTCCTTCCCCCCATCCCGTTGCCACTTCACTGTGCACTCTGATTGACCAACAGAACAAGAATGAGAGCAAGCCAGGGCTCTAGAGCATCCCACCATTCCCATGGCTTGCAACAAGCTGCTGCACCGGCCCCTTTCCTCTGGCTCTGCAGCAGTTGTGTGGTTTGGAGAGAGTAAGGCTGCCCTAAGTGAAGCAGGGGCATTTGAGAGGACAGCTGCCCTTGTGGCAATGCAGGTGGAATTTTATTCTGGCTTTTTTTCATGGATTTTCTGTGTGCCCTTGTGCTCTGTGCTTCCCTTCCTAACCTAAAAAGGGGCGATGCAACCCACTCACTTCACAAAACTGCTGTGCAGGTAAGGGCTTGTACAACGAAGCAAGAAATGTCATGGAAAAGCCTGCCAAGAAAGGGGAAAACAGGCAGGTGTTTAGCTCAGGGTTAGTTACACCTTGCACAAGAGACAGGGTGTTACACAACGAATATTATGTAGAAGAATAGCGAAGAAGTTCCTTTGTTCCGTGAGCGTTTCTGCCTTGTACCTCAGCTGAATCATACAAGATTAATGGCAGGCGGTGATGTAAAGTCTGCACTACAAGGCAGAGGCAAGGCGTGTGAGCTGAGGCCTTGCCATTGTCATTACCTGACCTTGCACGCTCCCTTTTGCAACCTCAGCATTTTTTTCTCAATAGTATTTCTGGGTGGTTATTTTAAGAAAACTGTGTTAAGTTTCTTGCTTCCGTGCCAGGCACCTGCTGCGCGGCGAACGGGCCGTGACTAAGCACGGGCTGGAAATTAGAAGAATCTGCAAGTTCAAGCAACGAGATGCTGGGCCTGTCTTCCCTTAGGAGCACATTTAATAGTGCTGCTTGATTATGAAAAGATAAATCTGATGTGATTGATGCAAGAGGGGATTGGCTTTGATGATCCTGGGAATCCCTTCCTCTCCACTCCTAATGAATTTATTTTCTAAGGGCGGGGGAATGGCAGAAAACAGCAAAACACACGGATGCCTGCTGATGCTGGGGTCTCCACCCCCAGATTTATCTACTTCCCATCACAAGAAGGGGGAACAGATCTGTCTCCAAGGTCTGCCTGTCCTGAATGTGTCAAGTGGAGGTGGAAGTAGGGATCCCCCCGCTTCTCTCTTCATATTTTCCAGCTACCAAGAACATCCAAAATTCACTGTCCTTGAACCAGTACACCAAGTGTCTCAGCTCACAGGTTCCCTACATATTTCCCCTGTACTTACCCGTCTCCTGTCTTTTTTTATTTACTTATTTTTTTGGTGGATGTGTATCTCCTTGCTGAAGATGACCAGGGATCACCTTTTAAGAGTGGGGAACTGAGACACAGAGGGACTAGCTGAATTTCCTATGGTGACAGACTACAGATGGCATATAGAAGGGGCTCACAGCCCAGTCCAAGACTGATATCACTTCTTCTCCATGCACCTAAGTGGGGTCTGCCTTTCAGAACAGGAAGAGCAGAGCAGAAAGTGTTTTTTGGGATCCTCTATCAAGTCAAAGGGCCTGAGCTTGGGATTTCTGAGGACACAGTGCAAGGTTGTTTCAGAAGGGATGCAGAGGGTGAGCAGTAATGTTTGTGTTTTTTTTTCCCCTCAAAGAATTATAATTCTTTAATTGCTACTTACTAATAAGTGAAAATGCTGTGATTTCTGCAGGATCAAATGGTGCAGGATAAGCTGTTTATTAATTAGCATGCTTCTAAGGCTGGGAAAAAAAATAATAAAAGAAGCAACATGATTGTAGATGATAGCTATAAACATGACCCAAGCATTACCTGCCATGATATTTTAGCCAAGGGGAGGCTGTCGTGTTAGTGCTGGCCACGCGACCCTGACAGTGAATAAAAAATCTCCAAAACACTGCTATTCACAGACATGTGCTACATCTCTCTGGGGCCTGATCCTGTGAATAACACCAGGTACAGCACTTCTGCATGTCAGTGCTCCTCTAGTTTCCCCAGGGATTGCTCGGGCAACTGAGTGCTAAGCCCAGTGGTAAGTGGTTGCAGGATCAGATTCATAGTCTGCCGAGCATTTGGGATGAAAAGAGCTATAAAGAAGTCACATATTATTATGTCACATTGCAAAGGTCAAGTCCTGTATTTGTTCTGTCATAAGGGCATGATTGAAAGGCAAAAAAATAGTGTCAGGGCACAGGGGGAAATCATTTTTTAAAAGCTGCCTTCAGGCCTGAGGATACAAAATTACATCAGAGCTTAGAACTAAATTCCCATCCACACCCTGCAATTCGGTTTTGGCTCAGAAAGGCATAAACATAACAAAATCACCTTTTGGTGGCACGTCTTCTTAGCCGCTGACATAGCCCCTGTAAAGCCGGCGAGACCTAAACTCACACTCCCTTGTGATTTGGGCAGCAGTCAGAAACTGCCAGAGCCCTGCTCCGGCACAGGTTCAGGAGGGCTCTGCAAACACACCGAGCTGCTTTACACCCCGCAGGCATTCGCTGGATCCCTGTTGCTGCTGGGGCAGGAGTGCAGTGGTGCTGGGAGGAGGCTGGGCACTGCGATAGCTGGTCCTCCATCACCTGGCCAGGAGCACACACTGGGGGGTTGGAGCCTTTAGTTCTCCCCGTCCCCAGGAATTTGTCCAAGTCATGGCTACTTTGTGAATATTTATGTGCGTCTCTTAAGGCTTGCTGGCACAGGGAAACTATTGAGAAATAAACTGGGGAGCCATCACTTTCCTGCCATAACCTGTTAGGGTGCATCACACTCTGCAGAGTGTCTTTGGGTGGATTAGCTCAATCCAAAACAGATTTAAGCAATGGCTCCGCAAGTTTCAGGATCCACAGAATGCTTCTTTGTGCACAAGCAGCAAAACCACAATGGACAATTGAGTTCAGTATTTGCTCCTCTCATCAGCTCCTGCAGCTGACCTCCAGCAGCCCTGCAGATTGCCAGCAGCAGCCTCTGGGATGCAGCAAGTGTTGGGGACCCACCATGCTGCATCCCATCTCGCTGCACCCCGAGGCTCCAGCATCCAGCACACCACACTGGGACTAGGGCTTGCCTCTGTGGGAGAGTAAAGAGGATTCACCAGCCCTCAGCTGGCTGGCACAGCTCCCATCAGCCACCATCTTGGCAAAACCGAGCTGTTTTGCATTGCTGGATCATCGAACCCACGCTGATCTCCCCGTGCTACTGCACCAAGGAGGGAGGGGAGCAGCAGTGGGGCTCTCAGTCTGCTCAGCGGCTGCTGCAGGCACCCAGCTGCTCAGGCACAGGGGCTGTGTCTAGACTAGCAAACAAAAGACATGAGGGTCGGCATGTGATGGTCCAACTGTTTAAATGGCCAGCGTTAGGTCCCCGCCAATTCAACAGCATCCAAGCAACTGCTGAGAGGACAATACAAGGCAGGAATGGTCCCTGGTAGGCAGAGCAAACACCACCCTGCTTGGAGGTGGGAGAGGTTTGCATGGAGATAAACCACGCTGAGCACGCTGCCATCAGAACCAGAGGATGTCCCACACCATTTGCTAGTGCAGACACAGCCTGAACGCCCATGGAGGAGGACTGCACTGAGGAACTTTTGCATTCATCCCGTTACCACTCCATACAAGCCCCAGGGAGCTGCTGGAGTAGAGAAGCACAGACATTTCCCACCGCACACGA
This sequence comes from Aythya fuligula, assembly GCF_009819795.1. Classification (NCBI taxonomy): domain Eukaryota; kingdom Metazoa; phylum Chordata; class Aves; order Anseriformes; family Anatidae; genus Aythya; species Aythya fuligula. Next base: position 14,206,341 of record NC_045569.1, on the reverse strand, counting down.
GAGCCCCTCGGCTACCACACGCACTAGACCCGACCTAGTCCCGAAGCTGCTTGGCCCCACGGGTGTTTCCACGGCCAAGCAGCACCAGTCCCCCGCCTCCAGCTGCCCCAGGGGTCGGGATCCACTCACTGTTGCAGCTGCCGGCGGTGCCAGTCTCTGTCGCTGCCACGCTGCGCTGAACTGGCCCTTCGGACGCGGCCCTTCCTGACAGTGAATGGGCGAAAACAAGGGAAGGAGACAAACAAAAGAGAAGGGGAGGGTGAGAGAGGGAGGGAGGGATGGGGGGGGATGAAGCAAGGGGACAAGAAGGGAAAGGGTATGTCTTTAACCGAACCGTATGTCTTGCACTGCCTGCAGCACCCCAGCTCTGCGCAGCCCTCACCAGGGGGGACACGGGGCAAGCGAGCCCCCAGCCCTGGTGGCTGTTACCTGGCACCCCAAAGCATCACCTGCACCTGTGCAGAGGGAGGGCAAGGGGCGAGCACTGGTGCTGGGCAAAAGCCAAATGGGGCTCCGGGCTCTTCAGACTTCTCCTTGGCCAGAGAAGCCCCATCCCCTGGCGGCCCTGAGCCCCTCTCTGGACAGCCTGAAGGAATTTTATGGGTCCTGAGAGGTTGCTGTGGATCTAGTAGCTAAGCTTCCAGCTCCTGATCCATTGCCAGCCCTCCTGGGCATGACGCAAGGACCCATCTGTCTCTGCCAGCAGAACAAGACCCAGACCTGATGTCTGTACTCAACCAAGTTCAGGGGTAGCCAGAGAGAAAGGGCATCTTTAGCCAAATGTCCCAGTGAAGCACCTGGTACATCAGCCTGCTTTTCCCCCAAAGTCTTTGTCCCATCACTGCTGTTGCAGGTGCTCGCAAAGCTGAACCCTAGGAAGGGATAAGGGAATTGGAAAATACGATGCTACAATTTCCAGTGCATCGAGGCAGGAAAGGTTTGGGGAATGGAAGGGAGGAGAAAGGGCAAGGATCTCAGCGTGCAAATTAAAAGTAAACGATTAGCAAAAAGTCTGCTGGCTCTTTAGTAAGGTCTTTGTGTTCCCACCAGGACAAAAAGGAGGCAAAATCCCAAGATGAAAGGGCAGTTGGTGAGAGTGGTGGTTCGGGGGCAGGCTTCTGGCTGTGGTCCTTAGGAGCTCAGGCTGACAGCTGCCCAGGGAAAACCCAAAATACGGGCTTAGGGTGTGTCTGGCTAGTCATCACCCCGGGGCGCCTTCCCACCCTGCTCCAGAGGTGAAAACCGAGCTGTTAAATGTAGCTGACAGCTCATTCTGCTTGGGGAATTGCTCTGAGAATGACTGACTCGCCTCCCTTCCCAAAAAGTTGAGGTAGGAAATGGGTGGGGGAAAGGTTTAGAAAATTGTTTCATGATGGTTGTTTAAATTGCCTCTGCGTTACAGGGTTACAGTTGGGGAAAAAGAAAGAGAAATATCTATCACATAAATCCGCATCCTAAAGCCAGCTGTGGCAGAGGTATGGACATTGGAAGGAAGCAGAGCAGATGAAGTCATCAGTAGTGGAAAAAAAACATCAATATAATATAGTGCAGAACAAAGCAAATTCTACCTCAAACGCAGAGCTGAAAGAGAAACATCTTCTCCTGTCAGATCTATTACCATGCATTTATTCCAATAACAAATAACTAACCCAGAGAGTAACCCAAACCTGATTTATTCCTCCATCTAAGTAAATATGAAGAGGCAGCTGAATCTGACTCCAAAAACCACTGATCTCATATGTTTTTCTTGTATGTATTAGAAAAATTAGGAGTGGAGTTTCTGCCTTACTGCCAGGGGATGCTGGCAAAGCATCTGAGCTATAGATATTGTATCTTGTCACTAATGACTGCAGGGAACTAAAAGGGATTTGGATTTTTTTAATGCTTCACATTAATTGATAATTTGGTCTCTGAATCCACAGTGGAACACAGGATTTGCTATATTGGATCAGTCTGGTGGCCCATCAAATCTGGCGTCTTGCCTTGGTGATGCTCAGAAAAATTATCTGCCAGCATCTTTGCTTGCAAGGTGGCTGGCCATTTCTGTAAGGCCATACAGCTGAAACGGAGGAAAGGTCCTTCTGGTCTCTCTAAGACACTGAAACATGGTTTTGGCTAGGCTTATAATCATCCCTGTGTCTTTTCTTTTTTAATGCAAGGAAAAAGCTCTGTGACTACAAACATTTCCAAGAGACGTGCTGCTGTTTTTCCTCTTGGTCACCGCAGCTCAAAGAACAAGAAGGTGAACCTGTGTTTTCAGAGGGTAAATGAAAACACAACCAGGGCTGGGAGGGGGGCGAGATGCCTTGTACTGAGCAGAATGATATTGATTAGGCAGTATAAAGATTTCACTCACTAATTCCTTTAGCAATCTTATCGTGTGTTGCCCACATAATTGGATGGGGAAGAGAGAGGTGGAATCACTTAAGCGTTCAAAGCTCAATACGCACCAAGAAAAGATTCCTATTTTGTGTGTGTGTGCAATTTTGTGCATCGTTGCCCCTTGATTGTACATTGAACATGCTCTCTTTGACAGCCCAGTCCTAAACAGCCTGTTTATTAAAGACAGCTGCTTGCAAACAGGGGCTTTCTCCATCCAGCTGGCGTGGAGAAGGAGCTCTCTGTGGCTGCAAGAGAGGCAGGACTATGAAACAGGGGGGGAAATCAGGAAAGGAAAGCCCATGGGAGTTCCGGCCATGCAGGAATCAGGAGGAAAACAAAATATGTTTTCTTTCCATGTAAATATCTTAATTAAGGATTGCAATGAATAAATTTGCTTCTTATCTTTTCTAGGGAGGTCTTCATTTTGTCTGGAAGTAAGGCCGGTTGCGTGGGGGACATTTTCAAGTTTCACTTGAAAAAACACTAAAAGTCACACAACACATCAGGAAAAGGGAATAAATAAAATACAACCCAAGTCATTTTATCCATGCTCCCCCTAAAATGGCTATAACACCTCTGACTCGGGTTCTCTCACTGCTCACCTCAGGGCTGGGGCTGCTCCCCACCTTTCCTGGCTGATCTCAAAGCTGTCCCCCAGTAAGGACACCTGAGAGTGGGGTGCTGTGGGTGGGAAGGCAGCAGAAGGCCTCTGACAAATGGGGGGCGGTGGGGAAATGGGTCCAACAACCTACAGGAGGTGAGAGTTTGGCACATCCATGCCTCCCCTAAGTGGTGATGCTTCTTCCAAAATATGGGTGATTTTTTGGTATGCTCAGAAACACACACATTGCTTGTGGTGTTCCTGGAGCTGGAATAACGCAGCTTGCTGGCATATGGTTCTCTACCTTCTTCTGCTCTAGCTACACTTTTAATCAGGCCACCTTGGTAAAAAACAGGAATCATGATCTCCTCCAGCCTGCTCCATACACAACCTTTCCTTGTTTTGGCACAAAGGAGCACATTCTGGCTGGATATCCATCATGGGAGAGTCTCTGGCTTAAGCTAGGCACCGTGCTCCTTTCCATGCCTCTCACAGTTTTTAGGCTAATGGGGTGTTCAGAGCAGGGACTGCAGGAGGAATGCAGGACGTTACAAGCAAGCAGCTTCTAGCAGGTGGATATTCACTCTTGGATGGGTCTGCTACTCAAGAAAATAGACTGCTCAAGGATGGGTGGGGTTCACAAGTTGCTTCCTTTGCCTCTCTGGGTCTGTTTGCTGTGTTTGATTACCTCTAATAGATTATTTTTCATCCACAACTCTTTTCAACCACTTTTTTAGCCCACCCTAACTGTTGGCACCTACCATCTCTTGGGACAAGGAGTCCCAGCACCTTACTACCCACTGTAGCACCTCCATTTGATCTCAATGTGCCATGAACATCACCAGCTGCCTGAGATCAGAATATATTGTCTACCGCTGTGATCCCAGCAAACGGGAGGCCAGGTGTTAAAAACCATCAAGAAGTCAAACTGCAAAGCTTCAAATTTCCCCTGCACTCTGGAGTTCAGGTCTGGTGGTTAGGAGAAAGCACACACCTCAATTCACACCTCTGAGAACTGGACTGAGCTTTGAGTTAAAGATCATAAGCTTGATTAGCTCTTGGTGAGCGTGCGAGGGTTTGGGGGGGCACATGGAGGGGTTAAGTGTGAAAGTCAGCATTAGAGACAATATTAAATAAAATATATGAGCCAAATGACTTGCAGTGCAGCAGCAGCAACATATCCCAGGCAGCAGCAACGGTGAACATGGAGGTCAAGTACCGTAGCAGGGAGTTTTCATTTCCCCAAAACAAACTGCTCTTTTGTGTCTCAGCTTCAAAGAAGATGTCACTAGATTGCGAGAGCTCTTCACCTGCCACATCCCTCTCATTACTGAAATGAAATAAATGGCAACAGCATGAAAACAGCAACTCAAGCAAGAGAAAGACAGGTCGACAGTGAGGAGAAGGGAGGGGGGACAAGGTGCGAGCGGAGGGCTTGGCAGGGTGGAGAATTAGGGCAATTACCATTTCTGAGAAAATGCCAGAAATACAACACAACCTAATTTCCCCAATTAATTCCTCTGCACTTGAGCTGTTTTGTGTGAAGGGCTCTTAATGTTTCAAACAGGAAGAAGGGTGAAAAATAAAGACTCTTCAACATTTGTTTTTTTTTCCCTCGGTGCAGAAATGAGCAAGACTTGAGAAAAAATGTCTGTCTGAAACACAAGATGATGCTGTTACATCTTCCTTCCAGGAGATAAGGAGCTGTGCCATGAATTCAATTTGCAGAGGGTTTTATAGGAGCCACAGAGATATCAGAGAGCAGCACATTCAGTATCACACCGACTTTTCCTGAACGCAGAGCACACCAGGACAAGCACAAAGACACTTACCCCATGTACCCACATTTGAGCAGTTCCTTCACCTCCCCTCTTTCCAACCCTACTACCACTTTGGGGAAATTTGCCCTTTTGGCCCCAAACCACCAGTTGGGGCAGCTGTGAGGCACCATGCTGTGAGCCACCCGCACCTCATGGGTCATACAGGGGGTGATGGCCATGAAAACAAGCAAAAAAATAACAAATCAGGGGTTGGGGTAAGGGGACACACGGGCAAACAGAGGTTGAAAAGGGCATGTAATGTTTTCAACAGCATATGAAGGCTCCTGCACATAGCAAGACTATGGCTCTGCCTGGCTGGCCCATCTGTATCTACCTGCACCAGGGGTCTCCAGGGAACATCTCCAGGTCACTCTGAGACTTCCCTGCCCCTATTTGGGCATGACAAAGCAAGACATGCTCTCCAGAATCCCACCTGTTACAGGAGAAAATGAAAGTCCTTTTCACTTCTAAGTCCGTTCCTTACTGTACCGTATAATTACAGGCATGAAACCTTCTCAGCACCCTGGGAGAAAGGGTGGAGAGAGAGTAGCACGTTATATTTTCCACCTGGGAGAAGGGGCAGAACAGACAAAAGGTGATGCTTTCCTGCTTAGCATCTGCACAGCATTTAGCTGCTGGAAATTATCCTCTGCTGGAAGCTGAATGTGGCACACATATTAAACCCTATACACAAGACCCCACAGCACTGCCAGCACAGCTGGGGACTGAGCTTGCTCCTGTTCTCCTGCTGGCATTCCCTTTTGTAGGTGAAGAGGCCAACCTCTCCTTTCCAGAGCTTGCTTCAGAGAGTTTGCACTGTCCACATTTGGGGGAAGAGGGTTGGGTGCTAACAGGGCTGGGCAGCAATTTCCCTCACTAGGATCAATCCCCCATGCTGTAAACATGCTGCATGAGATGGACAGCAAAGCAACAGAGTTTTGGAGGACAGGAAAGCAGTAGTTGCACGACCAAGGGACACACACACAGGCACTGAGGAGCCCTGGCATAGATGCACAGAAAATGCTGGTGGGCAGAGCTAAACCTCTGCAGTGGGTTCAGAGCTGGTGGGGACAGAGCACCGTGATCACTGAGGGACCCTCTGTCTAGGAGGGTGTTGGTCAGGCTAAATCTGCTTTCAGTGGAAGGCTTGTCTATTAGTCTTATCTGCCACGCTGAATGAGCCTCCAAAGGAGCATGACCCAGGCAGCTGCTAAACCTCAGCGATCTATTACTTGCGTGGAGACTTCGCTGGAAAAATAGCTGACTGTAGCCCAGGAAAAAAGAAAACAATTTTGATCTCCAGGGAGGAGAAATAAAGTAAGAGATGGTCTAGATGGGAGATGGTCATCAGAAGGCAGCCTGACAAGGGGCACTGCAAATTATAAAGAATATGGTTTTTATGTAGCCATTCTAAAGCGAAGAAAGAAAACATTTACCGAGTAAACCTTCATGCTTCAGAGGAGGAGACATCTGCCAGAGGAATCCTAGAGTTTTTAAAGAACACTGACCTAAGGCCAAAGTCATAGCAGAACCGTTGTTTTGGCACTGATGGTCTAAGGATGTGAGAGCCAAGGTTCATAGGAAGAGATATTAATCTTTTATTAAACCAACAGATATCACTGGAGAAAAAAAAAAAAAAAAAAAAAAAAAAAAAAAAAAAAAAAAAGAGCTCAGAGAGGACTTATGTGTCTAAAATTCATTCTTTTCTTTTTTTTTTTTTCCCCTCCAACAATATCAGATGTTCCAATAAAAGATATTGCCTCTTCCTGCAACCCTTGTCTCACCCAAATCCAAAGAATGCTCCAGAGTGGTGAAGACACAGAAGTGGGGGGTGGGTTTTATTATTCTGTTTAGCTCTGCATTGCCAGAAATACAAATTTATTTTCAGAGCCATTTGCAAATCCTGCATGTGCCATTTTTTATTTATTTATTTATTTTTTTTGATGAGCGTGTGTCCTCTGCATGATGAACAGTGGCCTGGATATACTCAGGACAGATCTCTGGAAAAGGATTCCTAAACTCCCTAGGGGTTTTGAACCCAACACAGGATTCGGGACAGGCTGCCAGAAGGGCAGCGCATAGCAGAGCTGGACAGGAGGTTGTCTTCATGAAATTTAATTCCTACATAAATCCTTCTTCTACTCAACCCGTGTCTTCACTGCCAATGTCTCACCCATGTCAGCGCATTACCTTGGAAGTTATTGAGGACTGTTGACTAGGATTTAAGACTGTGCTCTCTTCCACAGATGAAGAAATACTGTCCTATCCCTGGGCAGCTGCCAAATGACTTTGTTTTGGAATTGCATTACTCATTCTGGGGCAAGAAAGGGAAATGATCTGGACATCGCCGGAGCACAACTCGGCGGGTGGCTCTGGGCAGGCTCCACGTGCCTGACCTTCCTAAAAAAGCCCCTACTCACATATGGTTTTGAAGGAAAAGTAAAGGGAAAATTTCCTCCCAACCCTTTTCTCTCCAATATGGGTATATTCTGCCCTGTGTTCCCATGGAGCCAAAGCTTACATGGCACATTGCACAACATGTCACAGAAGTGCTCCTTCAGCATCCCTGCCTTTTCTCTTCACAGCCCTGCTGGGCTACTTCTCCCCAGTACTTCCACCTTCCTCTGCTTTCTAATCAGATGCCATTTCACCTCTCCCCTGCCTACACCTCCACAACCATCCTCTCTCCAGCCTGTCTCACTGAAATGAGGTTTAAAGGCAACAGCTGATGAGATTCCTCTGTGAGGCACGAGGAAAAGGACACATCTGTCTCCAGGCAGATAGAGAGGCACAGAGAGGAGAGGAAACAAGCCTCTCTGCTGCTTTTGTTACGCAAATGTTTGTTTTCTGTATCCAAATGTGTAACAGGAAATTAAGCAGTTCACCTTTGTAAAGCACTTCTGCATCCCACAAATGCAGGAGCCAGATGGTGTTTTTTCTTTGTTTTAAAAGATTAAAAATGGGAAAGAAAGGAAATGCCTAGAAGTTAATCCTCAGCCTGGAACACACTCACACATCCACATGCCCATGTCTCTGTGCTCATGGGGCCCGGAGCAGCTGGGCAGGAGCAGACAGAGGGACCCAGCAGACTGAAGTGAGGCCGTCTGCAGAGATCTCCAGACCTGTCACTTTACATCAGCCTCGAAATTGAGTCTTTCACAGTGTTCCCAGAAGATGACAAATTGTGGCGTTCCACCCACCCTCCAGCTTGGGCACACTGGGATGTATTTTATAAAAATCACCTGAAACAGAACTTTGCTCCACTGGGAGCTGCAGGCTGTGTCAGCGGTAAAGGGATGTGCACTACCTCTAGGGATCAGTCCTGAGAATTGTACCACATGTGGATGGGACCAGGGAGAGCACAAAAGAGTTTCAAAGTTAGCTCTTCAGCCACATCTCCACCTTTCATGGGGAAGACCCAGGAGCAGGTTGGTTCTCACATCTGAGGTCATTTGTTTTCTCTATCCATTCAAAAGCCCTCCCTTGGGGTATCTTGGTGGATTTTGTGATGGGTCTGGGTACTTGAAAGGATTGTCTAAGGAGCCTTGAAGAACCAGCTTTCACGCCAGGGGTGTTCGGAATTAAAATTGTGAGGAAGACAGAGCAGAAATGCATGATTGTGAAGCCAGATTGTTTTTCTTACCTATGTTTACAGGAGAAAATAAATGCACATACCAAAGTAAATATGGGCAATCAAACCTTAATTTGCTGGAATCCCTCTTTGGACAATAACAGAGAAAAGGTCTCCATGCGTGCAGAGCACAGAGTTTTTAAGGTACCAAAAGTCAGGGAAAGCAGAGAGAGGAAAACCAGCTGAGAACACAGGGCTGTACTGCTCTGAAGCTCAGCTGTAGCTCTGGTACATGAGTGATAACTAGTTGTTGGTTTGGCGTGCATGGCATTTGTGTGAGCAGAGAAAAGTCCACTAGGAAATAGAAAAGCCTTATGACATTGCACAAAAGAGCACGGAGCAATCATCAGCAGAGTGTTTTGCACAGACAGGATGAGGTTTGCAGGACACCATCACAGAGAAGACAAAAAATCCCACTATGGTGAGCTGGCCTATGATGTTCTTCGCAGTTCTCGCTTCCTGGGGACCCTCCCATCCTTTCTGTGACAATAGCAGCCAATTGTCCCATTGCAGAAAGCTGTTGGTGCTGCGGTTAAACAGCTTCTGCTGGGATTGTCTCAAGCAGCAGGATATCACCTGCAGTAGGGGTTGGTCTAACATGGCTGAAGGAGAGGACCCAAGCAAGAGTGTGGATAGTCTCACAAGCTGCTTCTCCTCCTCCCCTGGGCTCTGTTTTTCCCTACTTGCTGTTTCCTGAAGTTTCTGTGGTGATGGGACCATAGCCCCAGCAGTCCTCTGAGACCTTTTCCCAGCATGGGCTTTTGTGCTGCACAGGGAATATAAGTTCCTTCACTGGCAATTAAACTCAGTGATAAGGCAATGTCCTGGCCTTGGAGGGGTGATAAGTCTCAGCAGAAACTTGATCACATTTTTCTTCCTCCCCAGCTCCACTTGGCAACTGCCCATCACACACAGAAAATCTTTCCAATCAGATCAAGCCCACAGGTCAACCCTTTCTTAAGGTAGCTGATGGAAATCAGCCTCAAAGCCAGGCATCCATGCTGTAATCAGAAATAAACCAGCCTTACACCAAGCACCAGGCAAGAAACCCCTGCTCTTTTCTTTCAAGAGCCCTTCCCTGCTGGCGGATGGCCCAGCCACAGATCCCTGCCCCAGTGTGCTTCCAACACTTTGCTCATCCCGGTTTCTCCTCCAGCAGAGGACGGGTGACAATGCCACTCTCTCCCTGGGGACGTTGCCATCCTGGGCTGATAGGGCAGTGCCAACGGGCACAAAGGGAGTGTGAGAGGCAAGGGGACAGAGCGAGCATAAATCACAGGAGATAAGACTGCAAAGGCATTCCTGACTCATTGAGTCAGTCCCCAGAGACTAGTGCAGGATTAGCCTCTGCACTAAGCCCGGGCGTTTTTATCTAGCTGCTTCCTGAACTTCTTTAATGACAGGCCCTCAGCAACCTACCTCTGGCAAATTATTCCATTGTCTAAATGATGTCCCTGCTGGAAAAAGTGTTTTGAGGTTGAACTTAAATTGCCTATTATTTCCTCTTCCATATTTTATGCACTTATCAGTCAGTCTTTCAGTTGCCTTTTCTCTAGGTCCCTGCATTAAGTTTCTTTAATCTAAGACAAGAGGTCACAGCCTGTAGTCTTTTAATCATCATTGTCACCTCTTTGGATTACCTTTAATTTATCAATGTCTTTGAAAAAAAAATGAGGAAGAAAATAGGAAGGAAGGAAGATCAGGATGACTTCAGAGGCATCCCAGAGGCTGTGGCTGTGTGCTGGGGTATCACAGAGCTCTGTTTGTAGGCATCTGCATGGATGTCTGAACTGCAAGCATGCCCAGGACTGAAAAGGAGTGAGAACAGTGGTTCAGGGATAAGGCACACACCGATGTACCTGATGGACACCTGTGTGCATGTTTCACTGAGGGAATAATCAAATGTGTAGCCCGAGAGCTCCACAAACTGATTTACGGTCACATTTCCTAGCCTCCCTTCTCTCTGAGCATCGCACTGCCGCTGGAGCCGCCTTACCCTGTAGTAATCAGTGCTGTAGACATCTCTTGACATCCCAAAGTCTCCAATCTTCACCAGCAGGTTGGCTCCGACCAAGCAGTTCCTGGTGGCCAGGTCTCTGTGGACAAAGTGCTGGGAGGCAAGGTACACCATTCCAGAGGCGATCTGGCTAGCGATGTGGAGCATCTGGGATAGCCCTAGCTCCCCTTTGGCTTGTCGAGGCTGCCCATCCACGAGGATCATAGCATCTGGGCCATGTGCCCTATAGGGAGGAAGAAGCAAAAAGCATAGGGTTGGGTTTCAAAAGTGACCAGGAGATGGGGATCCCACACAGTCACTGGTGCTGCTGGAGTGGGGACGAGCCCCCAGCTCAGCAGGGGGAGGATGCACACACAGCTCCAGTGGAAAAAAGAAAGGAAAGCTTAAGAGAACAGGAGGTTGGGTGAACATTTGTTGGTTGAGGATGTGCCATACATCCTTCTCCTATCTTTACTCTTTTATCTTCAACCTCTTATGGCCACAGGCTGCTGGGACAGCAGGACCTTGAGGACCTGCCATCCTTCTCTCCAACAAGACCTGTGCAAAACTAATGGGCTTCCAGATACTTACATGTTCGCTCTAGTTAATTCTTACACCTTTGAAACCTTCTCAGATGTGCAGACATAACCCTCTTTTCTTCCACAGCCATCCCGTTCTTGTTGCCAACCCTCTTTATTAATCCCAAACACCCTCCTTTATTTCATCCAAACACATCACCAAACAATCTAGCCCCAGTCAATACAAAAACAACCAGAGATTACATGAAAACTTTCAGGAAAACACCAGCAGCTTCATCCCTAGAAATTATCTTTTATACCCTAAACTATCCCAGAGGTAACACAGGTGCTATAAACTGCGAAGGCACAGGTAGAGGTACAGAGGTTAGACCTGGATGCCAGCAGAAACAGAGAACATCCTGGGCAACAAAAGGAAATATTCTGCTGAACCAAGTGCATTGTAAATGCAGGACTTAAGGTCAGCCTCATCCCTGTCCTGTCCCCTTTTCTTATCCCCTCCCTCACTGAGTACCAAGCCTGTCTTGTCCTGCTCCCTCTGTGATGTCTCTTCCCCAGTGGAGCTCACCCTGCGGTGGACTCTGTGAAGGTGGAATAAAAAAAGCCTTCATATTTAGGGAAAAGGAAGAGATTTTGCTGTGACCTTCCTCCTTGTGACTAAGACGCAGCACAGCATCTCCTCTGAGGCTTTCACACTGTTCTCTTTGAAATGGTTCTTGGAGTTTCACCCCTGCCACCAGCAGTAACTCCGCAGAGAGCTACCAAATTGAAATGCAGGTTCCAAACTTTCTCTCCTTCTCGATACAGGACTGAACAACCCCCGAGACCCAAACTGTTTCCCTCCTCTGCCTCCATTTCCTAATTGCTCTGTTGGGCTTATGGTGCACCAAGGAATTAGCATCCAGGCATTCAGGGTTCAACCAACAGTTGTTAAAATGCTGCTGCCTTCAGCTACCTCCCGCTGCTCTGCCCTTGGGTACATGGCTCCGAAGGTCCCCTCCTGGTTGCAGGACAGCTGGAAGAGGAGAGCAACTCCAGAAATGAGTGCAGAGGGACCAGGAGTGTTTTGGGGAGCCACAAGTGAGTGATGCTGCAGCAAGTGAGGCATGGGCAGATAGGGAGCAGCACCGCAGGCTGCAGGGCTGGGGCTGCCCAGGGAAATGTGGAAGCTTTTGGGCATGGTGAGAGCAGCAGTGTACTGGAAGGACTGCTAAACACAAGGAGAGGCTGCAGAAATAGCTACTCAAAGGTTTTAAACAGCCCTTCCTGGGCTACAGTTTACCCCAGGAAATTACCTGGTGGTGACCACAGATATTGACAGCAGGTGAAGCTGAGCCAGGACTGAGCGGGTTAACTAAAAACTGCAAAGCAGGACAAAAATAGCTCCTAAAATTGTGCTGGACAGTTTATACCAGTTGTGCCTTGCAGTTACACCGTATTTAGCTGCAAATGATACCTGGTGTCATTGAGGGTAAATATTCCTTGGTGAGAAGTGAAGAATATATTGCTCTCTTATTACTGCTACCTTTTTCAAATACATTAGTTGTCCCCAAAGAAGTCTGCATCTGAAGGGAACAGGTCACGTGTAAAAAATGGTCAGCCAATGCCTTTATTTGCCTGGTTCTTTTTACACCCTACTATAACAGGAGATACCTGGGTATGTCTTACAAAATCCATATTCCTCTCTCCATCCCTTTTTCCATCCCACGTGGGTATAGTCCAGAATAAAGAAGTATCAACACACTCATGAGATTAATAGGAGGGATTTTAGTGCATTTAGTTCCATCAAAAAACCTGCAGAGAATACGAGAGGGATCTGCCCATCTCTTCTTGGAGCAAGGGGTTTAACTCAGCTTCACATAAAGGTCATAGGATTGGGTAGATCCCTGCCAAAGAATGGTGGTGTTTTGTTTTGTTTTGTTTTACTTTTAGGGTGTGATAGAGGCTTTTGTCAACATGGGGAGGAAAATCACCTCTCTCTGTGCTCCCTCTGCTCCCAGGGCTCTTTCTGTCCCAAAGCAGTCTGACTGTGGGGCTGCTCCCCTGGGAGGACTGACACAAAAAGCTCAGAACTACACAATTTTTTAAACAAAAAATACTGTCTTAGGTAACAGCAAATGGCAACAACTTACTGTAGATTGCAAAGAGGACTTGTAATGGCAACATGCACATATCCCCACAACAAATTTGCTGCTGCCACAGACAGAAACACAATAAAACCTAGAAAACAAGTGACTGAAGGAAAATGAGAAAGTGATGGGGATTTTCAGTGAGCAGTTGTTGCAGACCCTCCAGCACAGATCTGTGTGCTTGGGAGCCCCCAGACCACGTACACCAGCCCTAGGGATGCTGTGCTGCCTGCAGAGTAATGTCCGTATTTCTCCATGGCAGGATTTTTCAGAACAGGTTCCCGTTTCACTACCCATTTATTTATTTATTTGTTTATTGTGCTTTTCTCCGGGAAGCTGGGTCTAAAGTCAGCCTCTTCCATTTTATAGCTTTTCCAATTTCTGCAGTTAAACTGGGAAGAGCTCACCTGAGTGTCTCTTACAGACACACCGTGCCCCTGGCTCCAGTGCCCGAGGGCAGCTGTCTGCTATGGGCTGGGTGAATCATGCCACAATAAAACCTGCTACTCGCCAAGGGGTGCTCAGCACTCCTGCATCACCCACACTCACTGACCCCTCTTGCAGCTCTCATCCCCCTGAGCCTCCCACTATTGCTGCTGTGAGCAGAGCAGGTAGCTGACCTCACAAACAAAGCCCAAGATTTTATTTCCATATAGATGTGAAGATTCCCAGTACTGGGCCAGGCCCTGGACATTTCCATGGTGGGGGTGGGATGTGGAGGTGTGGTGGTGTGTGGCTGCAGCACCAGCCTTAGGAGCACATCATTGTGTGGAGCAATTATGTGAGGCAGTGGTAGAAGGCATGAGCTGTCCCTCAGAGACAGCAGGAGAGCCAGTTTCGGGCTGGTCTCTTTGGGAGGTCAATTAGAGCAGCAAAAGAGGCCATGCCTCAGCTGTAGTATCTACCTCCTCTAAGGAGAATAAGGCTGCTGCTTCTGCCAGGAAAAAAGATGGGTCAATTTTCTTCCTTCCTAGTGAAGGACTTGAGGAACGTGGCCTCTCACGCTCTGCTGTAGAGTGGCTTCCCTCGGTCACGAGGCTGAGGCTCTGACCTTAACACTGCATCACCAGTCTGTACTATCCAGGGCATGACACAGGGAATGAGCTATAAACTTGTATTCAATCTACCCACTACCATGCCAAAATGAGGGGGAAAACCACTGCAGGGGTGTCCCCGGCCACTGCCCTGTGGGTGCTCCAAGGGATCTGCAGACAGCTTGGCTCTGCTTGTCAGAAGAAAGAAGAAGCATTTGGCATCTTTTCCCATGGTCCTTGTGCTGAGGGTGGTTGCTTAGAAGTGAAAACCTCAGGAAATGATTTGTTTCCTTGTTTTCCTTGGTCAGAAACAGATTGTGATGATGAAAAAATAAATTCAGAGTGTATCCCAGCCCCAGATCTAGACCTGAGGTGCTCAAGCTTCTTGTTCCCACTGCAATCATGCTCCCACTTAACAGTCAAAGCAGGAAAATATCAAGGGTCCAATTTTCTAAATACTGGGAAATAAAACTACTAATTATTTCAAGAGGTAAGTACCACTCCACTTGCACGCAGGTTGCAGAGCGTAATTTCTGTATCAGGGGAGAACAGCACCACAAACATTTCCCCACTGTTGTTCCCTGCCCCTCGCCACTGGTGGATTCAGGGCATACAAACCATCTGCCTCATGCTGATGAGATGGCTGAATGATGGCTTGGGCGGGGGGAATCTAGCAATTTGTGTCTCTCTAGAGACAGGGAGGCAATTACGGCACTTGGTCTGGCCTTGCCAGGCATCTCGAGTAGCACGGTGCCACAGGTTAGGACATTTTGTCTGATAAGATCCAGGGCATGAGCACCAGGGATGGGCTGTGCAGGCACTGCACGAGGCCCCTCCAAAATTTCTCGTCACTTTTCTGAATATAGAAATAAGAATTATAAATCAGTAAATGCCCCAGATTGCAATCAGATCAAGGGCTCTGGAAAGTTTCTCTAGGGAGTATTTTGGTTGTGGTGCGATTGAAGTAGAAGCTGGGTGACATGGGGAGTCATGGCTTGTGACGTCCCAGCCTTGGGAGCTGTAGGGCATAGATACATGGGACTTTCACAGGGCAGAGAGGGACTGCAGCCCCACTTTCTGCACCTCCAGCCTTGCAGGGGTGGGAGAAGAACCATCTGGTTTCCATAGCTCACCTGGAGGACAAGCCCTGGGACTGCCCAAGAGGAAATGCTGGGGTAGGGCTATTAAAGCACCAAATCTGGTGAGGACCCTCATCTCCTTTGAACCACCCACTCCCATTACCCAGCCCTCCAACACCCAGATGACTGCGATGTCTCTGGAGCACCCCATCCCCTGTCCCCCTTCACATGTACCTCAGGAACTTGTTCAGGTCCCCGTGCTTCATGTACTCGAAGACCATGATGAGCGGGTCGCCGTCACCACACACGCCGTAAAACTTGACGATGTGCTCATGCTGCAGGTTGGTGAGCAGCTCTGCCTCCCTCTGGAAATCCTTGCGGGCTGCCAAGGTGGGGTCTTTCAGCGCCTGAACGAAGGGACACAGACACGCACGGGGTGGGCTCAGGCAGGGCAAAGCCTGAACAAAGTGGTTGAGGCATCACAGAGGGGCTGATGGAAGGGGATAGGAACCACTGCCACCACCAGACGTACTGGGAGGGTGGGTAGTTGGTGCTGGTGGCACCACCTCAGCATTTTGTTCATGTATTTACCAGCCCAGCGGGTTCCCCGGCTCATTTCCCAGGAAGCAGCAAACATGCCTCAGAGGGTAATAGCTTCCAATTATTCCCAGCTTGGGCAGGATTCGTACTGGTGACCTAGGGGTGAATGGCTTCATATCTCATTATTATTAAATTCCTGAGCCAGCCAGTCCTTGCTATCCGTCTTTTATTTTGAAATAGCTGACTATACTACCTTTATTCAGAAGATGGATTTGCCTGGCTGTGCAGTTATTGTGTGGATTTTTCAAACTGCCTCTGAAGAAGGACACTGTCAAGTATTTTCTCATAATTTTTAAAATCATGTTTTTATTCCCTGCTGTTTATAACAGCTCCCCTGGCAGACCGATGCTGAAATAGGTATCCTTATGGAGAATATCTCATCTTCCACATTTGAGTGCACCAGATTGCCATCGCAGGGTAGGTTGCAGGCTCTGGGCTGTGTGCTCCAGCCCAGCATTGTAGGGCTGCTTTGAAGATGCTGTTGTGGGTGCAGCTGGTGATTGAGGAGGGTTGCACATGCTTGGGGGCTGGCTTGTCCTTGCATTATTGGGCAGTTGCATAGGACAGCTGGTTTGAAAGCAGCTTGTTGTCATCTCAGGATACCAAGGGAGGGCTCTGCCGTGAGCACTTAGCAAAAAGTTGAAGTCCAGAAAGTTTGACGAGATGGGACAGCCATGAAAATCCGCTGTCTTCACAAACGTTTAAGGAAATGAAGAAGCAGCTGTAGCTTTGAGTCAAAGAATCTCAGTTATATGCTGTCCATCCTCCACTGTTCAGCACCAGGTTGGGCTTTAACCATGCAGCATGATGGGAGTCAAAAAAGACTTAAGGCAGCTTGTTCCAGTTTATCCCAGTTTCAATCTGAGTCCTCTCTCCAGGCAGCTTTGCCTGTAGCAGCCGGGGCCAGCAGGTTGCTCTCCTCTTACCTACACACACACACCTGCCCCTTTCCCCACACCTTGAATCTCCCCATGACAACAGGACAGGTGACATCAGCTGGCTCTAATTTATGAGCAAAAAGGGGTGCTGAACATCCAAAAGCTGTGTCTGGAGGAAGGGGCCCAAGCACCCTGCTAAGGCACCCCAGGCTGGTCTCTGGCTCTGCTGGGATCAGTGCCACCCTCAGCAAAGCACTGCGGCTGCTTTTTCCCATCAAGCAGCAATCCTGCGAAATTTTTACCTAAGCCTTAGGACACTCCTTCATCTCCTTCTTCTGCCCCCAACCTGCTAGACACATGGCATAATTTTATTTTAATTCTGTGTCCTCTGGGATAGCTTGACTAGAGATATTTAGATGGATGGTAGTTACACTGTGCAGATGGCAAAGCATCCATCCTTATCTCAGGCACCCAATTACTTTTAGTCATTTAATATCTTCATAATGTTGATGCTACCCTTTTTTTTCCCCTTTTTTCTTTTTTCTTTTTTTTTTTTTTTTCCTCCAGGAAAACACTCCTCCTCCCCCATCACTCTTTTCTCCATTTTTTTTTCCTGTAGTTGCACATAATATTTCAGGTTGCAGTGAGTTTAGGTTTCTTCTCCTTCACACACTACCATTTCCACGAGGTGTTAGGACTGTGACTTTGTAAATATCACACGGAATAAGGTATTAAAAAACATAGCTGAGGTTGCACAGCCAAGCATTTCGATGCAAAGCAAAAGGAGCTGGAAGTGGTGGAACCAGGAGAGAAGATGAGGACAGAAGGAAGACGAGAGGAGGCAGAGGTCTCAGCGGAACCAGAGGCAGAAATATCTCTCCTAGAAAGGCTTGGGGTGAATTGAAATTTGTGCTTCCTTCACAAGGTTGCTACAAATTATCAGGCAGTTCTCTCACTATCTGTAGGTTGCAGCTCTTGCCACCAATTGTCAGCTCTGATGACATTGCCTGGGAATTTCTTGCTCATGTGGGATCAGGGCCAGGTCTCCCCAAGTGCCGTGTGTTTGCTGCAGCAGCAGGGCTCAGTGTCGGTCTGGTACCTGCTGCCTGGAGCACTGGAAAAGCAGGTCAATAACTCCGTCCTCTGGCTAAGCCGACCGTTTCAGCTCAATTTCCCAAAGTCTCCATCTGCCCTCTGTGAAATGGGGATCGTACAACCCCAGCACTTGTCTGGGAGGCTTCGAAAGTGAGCACTCATCTAGGGAGCTCTCAGACATGGGAGTGAGCATGACAAAGGAGAAGCCCACAGAGAAAAGAAAAAAATGTGTGTTTGGAGAACATGCCCTGAATACCAGCCCTGCCAACATTCCTGGTGCTTGACTCTGTAACCCCAACACTCTTTGCTGACTATACTTTTTGTGCACTTCTTAAGATGTTTTTAGAAGCAAGCTGAACAAAACAGGAAGCTTGTCCGTGCCATCACATCAAAACTCAGCTTATTTTCAGGGCTGTAATCTTTAGATCTGCTGCAGATCTGAGTCCATTGAGCCCAGTGAGGCATGCAGCCACTTTCTTTGCCCATGTCCTGGCCCTGGAAGGGAGCCC
This sequence comes from Aythya fuligula, assembly GCF_009819795.1. Lineage (NCBI taxonomy): Eukaryota > Metazoa > Chordata > Aves > Anseriformes > Anatidae > Aythya > Aythya fuligula. The sequence continues at coordinate 14,188,051 of NC_045569.1, read as the reverse complement.
CAGACTCACGGTTGTGGACTCAGTTGCCCTAAAAGCAGCAAAGCAGCACGTCCTGCAGCTGCCAGAGCTGCAGTGACCATGGAGGTAGCTCTTAGCCTCTGTTGGGAACATGAGATCTTCATGAAATGCAGCCAAATCTCAACTTTATACACAGAGCCTTTTTGTTTTTCTTTCTTCTTTCTCCTAAGACTGATAATGTGGTCCAAATTAGAAGGAATTCCCCCCACTCCACTCCCCCACCCTCCCCTAAGCTGGGAAAAAGCCAGACTGCAGGGCCCCGCTCTGATTCTGGGTCTTTGTGACCTGGTAGGATGAAAGGCACTCTGGAGATGTAAGCTCGTAATAGCAATTAGCAGAAACAAGTTTGGATGTTGTTTCTGTCTACATGCAAACGAAACTGAGCAGAGACCTGAGAGACGGCATCGCATAAGGGACGGCTGGCACTGATAGGCAGGTGCCAACCCTATAATCAGGCAATTAATCATGTGGGTACCTGTGCTACCCTGGTCTTAACCAGTCTCTGAGGTGGAAGGTGCAAACTTGCAGTTCGTGGCCAAAGCATGAGGGGACAAATTAGCTTAAAAAATAATAAATAAAAGCAAAAAGGCTCAAGCTGTTGATGATTAAAACAACCCTTGGGCATTACTCTGTGTATTTGCTGCCTGGTGCCACCTGAGAGCAGAGCACACTCCTGCCATGGTCCCCTGCCCCAGAGCCATGCTGGCATGGCACAACTCACGTGAGGAGCCCCACAAGGATGCAAAGAGCACAGAGCAAGTCAAACTGAACTAGTGCCGGCCCAAAATCACCAAGGGAAGAGCAATTTGTGGCCCCACAAACCCCACAAACTAAGCAGAGCTGGTTAATTCATCTTGCAGCAAAGCTGTCCCAGCAAACAGATCCCAGCAAGTCAGTTGATTGTGCTTATGTTTCGGGTGCTTGTTTTTCCTGGGGCCTCTTCATATCTTCTGTATGTTCCACAAAAAGACAAAATCCCAGAAGAGAAGCTTCCCAGTCCCTCACAGAGGGGAGTGGGCTCCACACCACACTGCTGCAGCTGCGCGGCGCTGAAACCTCCCAGCCCAGCTCCAGCTCCGTGTCTCCTGGCCCCATCGGCAGGAAGAGGAGCTTTGGCATTGGCAAGAACAGATGATCTTGAAGCGAAACACTGAAACTTCATGTGACTAAGTGGATTTACCACAACCTCCAGCATCAGATAAATCCCCGCCTCTGGCCCCCAGCCCTCCCCTGCCTCCCTTTCCCATGCAGGCTCATCTCTGCACTCTTCTGCCATTTGCCCTCGGGATTTACCTTCACTGCCACCAGCATTTTGTCATTGGTGGGGCTGAGGTTGTAACACTCGGCCAAGAACACCTTCCCAAAGGCACCTTCTCCCAGCTCCCTCTTCAAAACGATGTCTCTCCTCTTAATATGCTGGACATCTGTTGGAGGGAGGGGAAGGAAGAGGGAGAGGGTTGGGGGAAGAATGAATCAGGGTTAATTCAGGGAATGGAAAACAACTAATTCAATTTTCTAGCAAGCTGCAAAGGATCTGAAATTGCTTTGCAAAAATATCTACAAGGATCTTTTTACCCACCCACAGAACGCAGCCATCTCTGGGATGGAGCTAGTCTTATGCAAAACATCTGCGAGGAAAGTACTTGAGGTTTATCACGTCGTCACTGCAAGCTTGTAGCAGCCTAGTCCTCAGGGAGAGGAACCTTTGGAGTAAAATCTGCCACAAAGACCTGGATCTTTTCAGAAATAATTCATCTCCTGTGAGGCGTAGCAGAGGTCGCATACTTCTGATGCCAGGCCAGGTGAGATTAGGAGGTTGAGTTCCCAGAAGCCGTTGGATTTTGCATTTCAACAGTGATCAGTTTAAACCCAAACTCAAGCAGATTTCTGAGGCTGAATTTTGGCAAGTCAAAGAGTTCCCGAGGGGAAGAGAAGCACTGACCCCCCTGCACCTTAGGGCACTAGCAGGAGCTGGTTGGGAGCACCGAGCCCTGCCCTGTAGCAAGACCCTGACCCTGCAGCCATCTCCTGCGCAACCGTTCCCTCAGAAACCAGGTCACCACGGTATAAAGTCCCCGGCAGAACAGATGAACTCCAGCCATTAGTTTCAATGATCCTTTCCACTGACATTTAGGATGGCGAGGACTGACAGAAAATAGCAACTGAGGTTCCAGGAAGAATCAAAAGAGCAATAGCTATTCATTTAACGGGGATACAGAAGCCTATAAAGATTGGTCTGTGCCAACTGTTCACACATCAGCTAAAAGGGTTGTTCATAAGGCTGGATCCACCCAGGTATTAGGCATGTACAAGGGAAAACAACTACAGTGAGATCTCCATAAATGCAGGGCTGTGATTAAATGTCACGGATTGCAGGGAGAGTTTGGGAGTCTCCATGCTCTCGTTTGGGGATGACACTAGGGCACGGCTACTTCCTGACAAAGCTCCAAGCACCTTTCTAGCATTGCATTGCCCATATAACTCCTCTTGAAATATGAAGAAGCATTTTTTTTTATCCTGAAATGAACTGTGAAGGCAGATAGAGATGAACAGCCACCACAGCACTGTCTGCAAGCATGATGTTCAAAACTTCATCCCTCTAAATCTCACTTTGCTGGAGCTAACTGCCTGCCTTTGAAGAGTGTTGTAGCACAGATCACCCGCAGCTTCAGCCTGATGGTCACAACAGGGCAGTGAGAGATACACACTCTCCTCCAGTGCTTGGTGAGCAAAAAGATGCATTAGAGGTCTCCTCAAACCGAGGCATTAGATGGGATAATGCCCTCTTCCCATTCCCACCCTGAGGCTTTATCTTTGCTCTGAACCACCTTTGAATCTTTTCCATCCCTTCCATGTGCCACAGGAGCTGTAGGAGTATGCACCCCTCAGCTCAGATGCATTTCCCTTGCAGCACTGGAGATGCAAGAGATAGAGGTGACCGTCAGCAAATTGTCTGCAGGGAGGCATCACTAACAGCACTCACAACCTGCCACCAGCTCCTGTCGCCCAAGTTTGATTCAGTAGGCACTGACACCAGCCCAAGAGAGCAAATGCCTCACAGCAAGCTAGGTAAAACTCAAAGCATCAACAAGCCAATGGCTTGGAAGAGTAACATCATAATAGCTTTCATACAATTAAGATTTCTCATTAGGAGCCCACAAGCAGGTTTAAGGAGCTGCTGTCTCTGGCTCTTTTGCTTGTTTGGGAAGATGGATGCAGCAAGATTGCATAAGCAATGGGCCTTGTAATGAACGATGCTTCTGTAGAGAATTCCCATCGACCTTTTCATTAATCGTTCAATAGACTGAAAACTGTTAGTAACCAATATTATTAATATTAGCAACATTAATGCAGAGGACGGGAGGCACATCCAAAATGACTTTGGTTTTAAATCCGTAATGACAGCCAGAGAGAACAAATCACATGTGGACTTAGCTTTCTCCACCTGTTTCCACTGGGTGTTTAAGGAATACCTTGAGAAATCTGAAATACTACATGTTGAAATGTCAAGTGATGCACTTAGGTGAGGAAAGTCCTAATCTAAGAAAAGCTCAAATGGCACAATTTACTTAACAGAGTAAGGAAAAGTGTCGTGGTTTTTGATGTTGGCTTTTTATTTGTTTTTTATTTTTTATTTTGTATGTGTGTGTGTTTTTCCTCCCTCTTTCTCTTGGCAAGCATTTCTTTAACACTCATCACTATAGTACCTAGTATTTACTGTATTGACAAACCGTGTATTTGCATTCTAGGACTCTCGATAAACAGCAATCAAGAAAGCTGCAGGGAAATGATCATGTATTAAGAGGAACCCAAGCATACTTAAAAAAAAATAAAAAAGTAGAATCCCAACAGCAATATAGCATTGCCCCTTTTGATGTGAGATAAAGTTAAAAAGGAAACTGTTGCAGAATAAGCAGTGATAGTATTGGAAATTATTAACACATCTAATAATTGGTAACATCATGAGAACTGAAGCAAACCTCTCTTTCTGAACTCCCTAGGGTCTTGCTCCAAATTTTCAGCTCCCAATTTTACTTCCCAACAACATATTAATAAATGATGAGACGTTTCTGAGAGCCAGTGTCCAGACTGTGTAATTATGTCTACATTATTAAAATAATACCCCATCTGTCTTCAAAACCTAGATTTCATAGCAAGTTGTTAGGGTCACCTGTGAAGCTTCAGGGAAAATGCGTATGAAGAATTTAAGGGGATATTATGACAGAAGGAGATGAACCGAGGGAGAAATGCTGCTGAGGTAGCAGACTCATATAGCACTGCTGGATTTAAAGTAAACTTTGATGGTTATTTAAAAAAATAAAATAAAATAAAGCTCATGAAGTTAAGCAATTAGACAGCAACTGGACAATCTTAATGGAGAATGAGAAAACAGTTTTACTGATCGCAATTTCCCTCAACCTTGAACAGCCGTATATTTTGCTTCATAGCATTTTAGGCACAAATGGAATAATAAGTGAGTTACAATAAATTGCTTTTTCACATGCTATAGGCTTAAAATACTGAAGTTTACATCAAATTCTTCCATTAGCAGTGAGATCAGCGCTGTGATTAATCCTGCATTATTATTAAATATGGGCTTGAAGCACAAAGTGGTGAAGAACCTCCCCGGCGCTGTCCGAGCGGCCGTGTTATTGTGCTAACCTTGCATCTACTCTGTGCTTGTCTGCCCTGGCTGTAACTCATAAAGAAGACCGAATAGCCATGAAAGACGCTGCACTGCAAGGGCACCTGGGAGGCTCATCTGCATAAATCTGTTTACCTCCTCCTGGAGGAAGCTGAGCCCTGTCTGATAAACAGCTGGTGTTTATTTGTTTTAGGCAGGCATCGATGCGCTAATCTGTCTCAGCTGTGTTGCGGTCAGCCCTGCTGACAAGGTGTATGCAAACTGTCTTCCCGTAAGTACCACTCTCTTATTTTCCTCCCCCCTGTACCATTAACTTATAAAAACAAGCCAACAAGACAGTTCAAAAGAAGAATCTATGCGGGAACCACAGCAAGACCCGACAGGAAAATAACCAGACTTGACAGCATGATGGGAATTCATTCAAGGCCGTGCTGTATCTACAGGAAGGATGTGAGCACACAACACTGAAGTAATTCCAGTTTAAAATGAAACATCTTGCGGTCCTTGTTTCAGGATTACTATGCTGCTGTCTGATACAGAAGGAGAGTAGGCAGATCCTCCACCTCCCTTCTTGTCCATCAAAGTTTAACACGTGGAGAACATGTTTCAAGCCCTTGCCTCTGCTGTAGTTGTGAATAACACATGAACCGCAGCAGCAAACAGCCGACCTGCAGCTGGTTGGGAATGCCTCACAACTTCGGTTCAACGATGCTAGCACGTGGGTAAGCAAGAAGGTTAGCAAGAGGGTAAATCTGGGATGCTGCACTTGCTTTTACAAATCACCTCCAGAGCAGAAAGCTTTCTGTTTCTCTCCAAGACTCAAGGCAGAAGGGTTGTGGCTTTGGATCTGCGATGGGATCTTGCCTAACCTCCTCTGAACCTCCTGCGGAATGGCTGACTTTATCTGTGCTTAAAGTGCATTCAGTCAGAAAAGCGGCTGTCTAAAAACAGCAGCTTCTTCCTCCCTGTATTTGTTCCCGTGTGTCTCTTAGTTGCATCTGCTCCCGTTCTTGATACAAACATATTCTACTTTACTAACCTTGCAGACCCAGCACAGCAAGGAATATAGGGGAGGAGAAAAGAGGGAACAAGATTAATTCTGCTTTCCTCCTCATACATCAATCTACCATGCCCTGATAGGTAGTTTCTGTACTAGCCCCTGGGAAGGAGCCTGGAAAAGCCAGAACTTTTTCACTTATACGACTGATTCAGTGACTCTTCACGATGTTTTACACCGATATTGCAGAATCTCTCTTGCTTATGCCTTGTGTCAAGGCAGAAAGACCCCAGCTGAACTTCCAAATCCCAGGTAGAGCTTATAGAGCAGATGACAGATGGTGTGCAGTGAAAACACCCTTTTTCCAATAACAGCTACATTTCAATCACATGAGAACAAATTGGGAACTTGCTCGGGCCCATTTCATGAATCTAATTTTCCAATTATTGTCTCATTTTCAAATCAGTCCTGGGGGTCAGGCAAGGAAGAGAAGGGTTCAGTGATACAGCAAATTCTGCATTTGAGATTCCCATCACAGCCAGGGTCCTTAAAACCACAGTTTGATAATATTCTTGCAACCTGCTTGCGCATGATGCAGTGTTTGGACACAGACGACTACAGTGGGAGGTAAATGGACAAATCAAACTCCAAATAGAGTAAACCATAAGCAGAGACAGTACCTAAGTCACAGCAAAATGCAAAACTACTTAAGCTGGATCATCTGTTCCGAATGGAACTAGATCTGAAATTAATTCCTTGCACCTCCTTTCAAACTCCTGAGCAACAGTCTATCTGGGTGCTGTATTTCTAGAGGATTTCTTCTCCTTGGACTTTTAATTCACAAACAACACGTAGTTTTCTGGAGAAACAGAGCAAACCTATGGAAGTCTTTTCTTTTACTTTTGCAGCCCTCTTTACCAGCAGTTTTCTTTTCTATCCTAGAAATGACCAATATGAAATTTCTACCAGTTTCTTCTCCTTTACACATGGCTCCATTTTCCCTGGAGATAGCTCCTTTCCTGCACCTCTCCGTCATCAGCTCCTCCGCCTTTAGCTTTGTCACTTCATGTCATTTCTTCTCGCTTGACCTGGCTTCCTGTTTCTTCCCTTTCTACCTGTCCAGTCTCTGTTTTAATATTGACTTCTTTCATATGTGTTTTTAGGGTGTCCCAATTGGAGTCTGATCCTAGGCTCTTTGTTGTAGTGGCCTTAATTTCCATAAGCTTCTAAAGCTTCATTTGCATCAACAACACTCTATAAATGATAACAACAGTGACATTTTTCAGTAGCAGCTGAGTCATTTGCTGTAACAATTAATTTATGCCAAATAATTGTCTCTTTTTTTCCCTTTATACATAAGTTTTCCACAAAAAGGTAGCAAAGTTCTCAGTTAGTCAATATGATTCATTCACTTCTTGCCTGACACACTGCTAAAATAATTCTTATGAATAAATCCTGCATTGCTTTCCTGCTCCGTGACAATTAAAAGCAAATAAAACAAGCTCGCTATTTGCACTGGAAATTGTGTCATTAAGAGGTGTAACTACCAAACAGAGCGCCTTTCATGTCAGGCAGTCAATTGCAATCTCGATGTCAACCAAGTATCTCGAAGAGTTACCCGATGTACCTGATCAGAGCAAAGTGTGCGGATCGGGTAGGACCAGATCAAAAGCCTTGCCACTGGAGGGCTGATAAGTCATTCTCTCACAGACTTGTAGTGAGAGAGGATAATGCATAAGCTAGCTGCACAGAGTGTGGGTCTGCCTCCTGGCCTGGTGCAAATCCATCAAAGTCAAAGGACGATATTGATTTCAATTGCAGGCTGCCGTGAAGAACATGTAAACAAAGGGAGAATCAGTCCCACCTCATTTTAAAAAATGGAGAAATAAAAAGGCTGTTTCTTATCTCCATATGGACTCCGAGTAGGTAGCCCTCCACTTCTGGTGGCTCCTCTCCCAGCTCTGACATGAGCAACCTTTGGGAAAAGGCCTGGGCACACATTTTGGCAGCTCAGCGTTGTGCCCAGATGCTGGTGCTTTGCCAAGTTCCCCTGTCAAGGCATGCTCCAAGGACTCAGGTTCAGAATAGTTGTGATTATAAGCACCAAGCAGTTCTGCAAGTCCTGTCGAAAAGATCCCAAAGCCATGGAGTTTTAGCTAAAACATGTCTGGATCTCTGGGACCTCCGTGGAGCAGGTCTAGTCCTCGGCTGGACCATGTGGGCCCCAACCCACAGCTGCACCAATGTCCTTCCCCCCCTCTGCTTTGCAGGCCCTGCAAGACCACCTCGGTCACACCTTTCTCTGCACTTCTCAGGCTGTATTTCAATCTTGCTAATTCTGACAGCTCTCACAGCCATTTGTGTGTGTCCACACAGCAAAAATAGAGAGACTTTCCATCTCACATCTACATTACTTCAGCTTCTCTCCTTTGGCCTTGATAGAAACAACCTGAAACGCAACAGATGCTCTCGCTTTCACTGTTACCCCTCTCTTTGCATCCCTCCCCAGGCTTTTCTATCTCCAGCAATCCTATATGTGGCATTTGGCTTCACAGCTTCTCTTCAGACTTTTTCATATCTTCAATCTTACCAAGGTGCTGGCAACTTGCTTTCAGGCAGCCAGCCCCTGGTGCCTGAATACCTATTGCATTATTCATGATCATAGTCATCCGTAAAGACCTTAAAAAGCACCTACATTAGGTTTCTGCAGTTCTTTGTATTTTCTTGTAATTCCCCTCATTCTCTGGGAGCAGCTGCAAGGCACCAGTGCAGATCCCAGATGAGGAGGGGACAATATTGCCCAGATGACCTGGAGCTAATGCAGTACACGCTGCTAAATGGACCTTGGCTAAAATAAAATAAAATAAAAATTAAATTAAAAATAAATACTGTGTGCCTTGATGCGTTTAGCTGGACAATCTGGGCTAAAAAAAATAATAATAATAATCCAGAATACCAGCCTGTGACGTTCAGTTTAATCAGGCTCAAGAAAATGGGAGAACAGAAGAACTACCTCTGCAGTCTGCATCTCTGATCCTTTCAAAATACCTTACATGCACCACTTCCAAGCAAACCTCTGGCAATCAGGCCATCATCAGCTCCTCTGGCCTTTGCTGTTGCGATGCCACGTGGAGAGGAAGCACTGACCCAAAGGGCTGCCTTTCACTCATCAGCTAACTCCACCAGTCCCAGCTTGAAGGAGAGCTGCTGTTCTGCCAAACAGCCCTAGAGCTGCACAGAGCGCTTTGATGAGTGGCAAGGAGCGGCTGGATGAGCCCCTGCTGGGCTGCAGTAACTGGAGCTGCTGCATCTCCGCGGCAGCACCAGCCCTGCTATCAGCCACACAGCATCAGCCAGAGCCCCCGCAGCAGCACTCTGCACATACAGTGTGCTCCGAGGTGAAGGTGAGCATCAAGGGATGGGGAGGTGTGCGTGTAGGAGCTGAGAGGAAGGTGAAACAACCACAATTTCAACCAACAGATCAATGGGTGCATGCCCAGACGCTGCCCAGCTCCCATCCTGCATTAAAAACCAATGCCTTGGTTTGGCTGTGGGTGACACAGGGTGGTGTGACATGCCTGGGGGATTTATACCCAAACCAAAGCTAACTTTCATTTTCTTCCTTTAAAAAATCTGAAAAATAATAGTAATGTTAAAAATGCATTTAGCACCAACCCCACAAATGCCTTTTCAGGGAAAACTAGTCACAGCTTGAAGTATCCATCACTCCTATAAAAACAAAATGATTTCAATCTCTCATCCAGTTCAGTCCCGCAAGTCAGAGCACAAAACACTTGGTAGTTATTTTTACAAAGAGAGGAAGATAAAGCATCCCACAGCTACAGGGTGCAGAGCAGTCTCAGCTGGGATGCACAACACTTTGCAGAGTCTTACAGAAGCACAGCCACACCATGACGATGGCATGTGATGAGATGTCACTGGGTGAGGATAGATAACCTTGGTCCCACCTCTGCAAAGCATGGGTGCAGGTTTGCCCTGCACCTGCCCATGCCTCTGTATACACTGGCTCCTCTGTAGCTCCCAAGGGAGCACAAAATGCTGCTGATGGGACTAAAACCTTATTAGCATTCCAAACTTTAAAACAGACCAAAGATTCCCATCGTCTCCTGCATCCCCTCAAATAATTTCTGGCTGACAGCAGGCTCCAAAACCAAAGTTAAATATACAACTGGCTTCTTCTGAGGAGCAAGACCATGCCCAGCAGGAGAAAGGTAGAAGAAGGACCAGAGTGGGCTGCAGTGGACTTTACTGGGTAAATGCCTTATGACAATGCATCATAAAAGGGGCTTTGCATAAAGCATCATTCTCACCGACTTGGTACACTCCAGGATCTCTCAGAAGCAGGGATCGGGATTCTTAGGAAAAGGGGTTGTGAGAGGGGAAGTGAGTCTTCCTGGCAAACATGTTTTCTTTCCACCAGCCAGGCCCCTAGGTCCCCTGCTGCCAGAGCGCTCAGAATAAAACATTAATTCAATACCACACATTTAATTACACATTATTTGAAAGTGAATTTATTTAACGGAGGAAAATAGTCTTCAGAGAGCATCTGCCTCCCTCAGACTCACGCGTCTGCTGGGAGGGGGGCTTGGAGAAGAGATAGGAGGAATAATGGTTTGTTTTACATCAGCAGCTATAGCTGTTCAGCTCAGCCCTTCAAAAAGGGAGATTTTAAAGAGATAGAGTTGTGTTTTGCAGGAACTTACCGGCTGATTTGATTTTCCAGCTACTTTTCACTTGATTGGAAAGCGCTGCTGCAGACAGATACCACTTGTCTTTCTTTTTTATTATTTTCCCAGGGAAGGGAGGGATTACCGGTGGAGGGACGGAGGAGGATTGGCTGCCCCTTGAGGGACCACGCAGCAGTCAGATTTCAGGCTTAAGGCTTTAACAACACAGTAATCAGACACTTAGCAGCATCCTATTGCTGAGATGGATAATCACAATAAAGCTGGAAGCGACCAGGTCTCAGCAGCAGCCTCTCAGCTTTAAGACTGTCTCCCACCAGGAACACAGAGGCTTACCTTCTGTCCCTGAGGTGGCTTCCGAGACCCTGGGCAGTCGGCTTCCCCAGCCTGAAAAGTCACCACCACGGCTCTGCCCATGCCCCTCAGCAGGGACCAGAAGCCTCCCAGTGCCTGCTTTCAGGCATTATCAAGGCTCACCTTTCCCCAGTCAAATCTCCGCTGCAGAGAAATGGGGACTGGCTCTGGTGCCTGGCACAGGCATCCCCTCCTTGGCTGTGTATAAATCACGATGAACTGCTGCAAAGCCAGAAAAGAGCTCTTAGGTCCACATGAACCTTTTTTCTAACCCTTATCCCTGCACAGAATCTTCCTCCCACTCCTTAATTTGGGAGCAGCACGAGAAAACTCCCTCCCCTCCTCAACAGCTTTGATGAGCCAGCAATCCCCACCTGGGACGGTGATGGAGGCAATGGGACCAGCTGGTACTTACCCCTGCAGAGGGCACATCTCTGAGGGCTGGGTGTCCCAAGGTGAATATATTGCTCTTTTCAGCTTCACCAACCAAATCCTGCTGGTGCTAGCCATGCTGTAGTTTGCATTCAGACCCAGGTAGATATTGCAGCAATGGGTTCAGGATTTTAGGTTAAGCTTTTCCTTGCAATTCTGAGGATGGAAGGGTTTGGGGTACTACTGTTTCAATATTGTCCAATTTCCATGAATTTGGGGTTATAGCCACAAATGTACGCTGCTTCTGCTTAGTCTAATTCTGCTGTCACCATCTTCCTAACAACTTTTAGGCTTAACCTGCTCCACTCTAAGTGCTAAAAAATCCCTCATACAGCAGTGTCAGACATAGTGAATATAGTGAATACATTCTGTGGACTAGGCAGCTATTAGAAAGGTGGCATTAAAGAAAGAGGCAGGGTTTGGAAGCAGTCCCAGGACTGATTTACAGCTGTGGTTCACAGTGCAGAACCCTCTCTGAACAGAGTGAGAGCTGGCCCCAAACTTGGGTGCAAACTGGAGTGGTATTTTTAGAAGAATCACAGTTCCTTCCAGATGTGAAAGTGAGAAAAGGTTTTCAGAAAAATCTGTCGTGACACAATTTCTGGACCAATTCAAAGCAGGTGATTTTGTGAGAGGGCCTGGTCTTCTGAGCTTTCCAACTGGAGCTCCATGCAGGTTGGAAATGCTTCTGACTGTTGTCAGCCTCACCAAAATCGCAAAGGAAAAGGAAAATTTGGACAAAACATGGCATTTTCTACTTTCTGTTGTTGTGGTGGTAGATGATGTTTTCTCTGTTCTATTTATTCCTGGTAACTCTGTGTCCCTGTGTCTTTTCTTGCCCATTGCCCAGTCATTCTCCCACCAGTGGCTTCCTTTGCTGGTCATTAAATGAGGGGCTAATGCAGCCAAACCCATGGAACAAGAAAATTCCAGAAGTGAGGCCATATGGAGTGAAAACATGAGGTGCTGAAAGACAGATCTCAGGCTAAAGTTATGATTTAATTAGAAAGCCTCTTTCCAATTTGCCCAATTTCCATCTCTCTCCTTCCTTTCCCTTCCTTCTCGCCTCCTCCAACTCCCTTTCTCCTCGGGCTAACACAGGAGATGCACGCACGTCTATGGCTTGATGAGGTGTTCCCTCAGACTCATGTTTTCCTAACACCCCAAACGGACCTTGTTCTGCCTTTGTTTCTGCCTGAGGTTTCCTTGGTTTTCTCCCTACTTGTTCTGCGTGCATGACACTAACCCTTCTGCATCTTGCCAACTCCTCCTGCAGAAGGAAACCCCTGAAGGAAGAGTAATGTGAGCCATTTCTGCCTGCTGGGCTCTAAAATTTCTGTGGTTTGGGCAATTTCAGCAATTGTTATGAAGCACCAAATTATGCAGAGGAAAAAAAAAAAAAAAAAGAGAGAGAGAGAAGGATGGATCATACAAAAGAATTAGCTAATCTGATGGGGAGAGCAGCTTGTCCTCATTCAGTTGCACAGGTCTGAGAGGAGCTGGTGCTTCTTCTCTTTTTCTCTGTGTCTGAGTCAGTCACAGGTAGAAGTTGATGAATATCGGACTGGTGCTTTTGTGATGCTTCACACAGTGAGAATTCCCCCTGTCTTCCCATGTCCTTCTTGTTGCTGAAAAATGAGCAGGACCTCTGAAAGGCAGAGCCTTGCCTCTGTGCGGGCTCCAAAAGTGCTCCAGGGTGGGATCCAACTTGTTTCATGGACACTGGCTGAGCAAAGAGACCACCTTGCCAATGACACCTTCCTCTCCTTGGCAGAAACAAAGTGCTCTGAAAAGCCAGGGGTCAAACAGAAGAAGTTGCCTTTGGACAAGGCTTTGCACATCTCTCTGTTACCAGGAGTTCAGGACTACTTAAGAAACCACGTCTTGTTAAGGCACCGCTGTTCTTTCCCTGATGCTATTGCTTTATTGTATTCCCCCCGTGCCCTACTTTTATTATGATTACAAATGAAAATCTGTCTTGACTTGTTGTCTCCAACACTCCCAACGCAGGGAGAAAACAGGGTAATAAAACACTGTAAATGTGTCCATTTTCTGTCTGTCATCCTTCAGTGATGCCTCATGCCATTACGAGCCAGATGGGTTGGGGTAAATTTTCACAGAAAAACATTAAAAACTTCACTGTGTGAAACAAGAAGAAAAAAAATCCTACAGTTTTCTCCTGTGCCAAAAAAATCAGCGTCTGCACCAGGGGAAAAATACCCAGTTAATTCTTTGTAAGGGCCCTGGTGAGACTCAAGAAAACATTCTGCAGTGCTGGTAGCCTCAGAAGACATGATTAATTGCAGATGGCAGAAAGGTGCATGTTCAGTTTTAACCGAACTATGCGTGAGGACTGGATGAATGCTAAGTTGGTATTCGAGACACATGGGGAAGGCAACCTACTAGGATCTTCAGCTACAAAAACAAGATTATATATATATATATATATATATATATATATATATATATATATATATATATCATATACGGCTTAACAGCTTAAATTTTAAACTTGTATGCTGAAGTTTTACAGCAAGACCATACTGCTAATGGAAAGGAGAAAAATGAGCAAGATTACTGGAAAAAAAAAAAAAAAAAAAAAAAAAAAAAAAAGAGGAGGGAAAGGCAAATAATGTTTTGCAGTTAGCTGAGGAAACAAAGGCATGAAAGGGATCTTTGCTGCACCCCCCAAAGCTAGCAATAGCAATCTGCAGATGAAAGTATGTGGGTGGTGCTGCAGAGCACAGAGCGGGGCATAATGGTGGAAAGATCTCTGAAATGCTATTAGTTTGTTCTCCTCACTAGCCTAGGACAGGTCTCGTTTAATCGGAAAATGGCTTGAACAAGAGTATATACGTTGCTTTCCTGAAACACCTTAATTGGAGGGCCAGCAGCAGATATTGGGATGGTAACACGGAAAAAACAGGGGCCAGTTTCCACTAATCTAATCCATCAGTCTGCTGGCAAATCCTGTTTTGTTATTGCAATCTGAGCTTGGACAGTGACCCCGAATTCAGTTTGTATTATAAAGGTCACTTTGATGTCTTTTCTTTATCAATCAGAGTTTAAATCGAGTCCCTTAACCTTTTCCCAGAGTAGAGATTTTTCAAGCTGGTAATGGGCAAACCTACACACATTGAGAGCTGAGTGCAGATGAGCACCCAGGCTTCAAACCTTCGCTCCAACTCCTTGCATCTACACTGCCAGGCTGCAGCTCTTCTGCAAACAGAGCTCACATCAAGTCTCAGTCACAAGGTCTCCAAACCAGGAATCGGAATTGTAGAGAAAGCAGACAAAATTAAAAAATAATGAAGATAAAAATAATTATCAGGCTGTTCAAAATCATATCTTCATTTCTGGAAGGAGTTAATGAAGGAACAGATTCCTACGCTGTCCAGCTTGCTTCATTTATCCTGTCTTCTTAGATAGCATGGCATCTCTGTTGCCTAAATTGCAGTGTGCCCAGACGTTGTCTTCCCTGGTGTGGGTACATTTCTTGTGCTGCTCGTGATATTGCAGGAGGGTCTCAGAGCTCCTCTCTCTCCACTTCTTTTCTCTCGCTTGGCATTCCTCTCTCAAACACATCTCAGACAGCAGATTGCTGGGTGCTGTTGGGACCTTAGCAATAGTCAGAGCTGGTGAAAAATCATTCACATCCGTGGTGTTGCAGCAGGGGTGACTCTGGCTCTTGCTTTCACTATTTCCTTGTAGGTCATTAGCAGCCGTTATGAAAAACACAGATGATTAAGGCTGACCTCCAGGACACATCACGTTCAGCCTCTTTCCAATTGGAAACACTCCTGGCAATAACAATATCTCCTTTCTGTCATTGCTCTTAGGGCAAGATTTCTTCACGGGCTCCTGTTTTAAATCCTACACCAATGTTTCTACCCCCAATCATTAATCTCTGATGCTGATCCTTGTCAAACACTTGCTGAAAATCTGAGTGTAGGATATCTGCTCAATTTCCTATATATCCAGTGGCAGCTAGATCCTCAGGGAATCCCAGCAGATCAGGTAAGTGAGATCTCCCAGTACTTTGAGCCTCGCGTTTGACCTTTCCCAGAGTGCTGCTTTCCCAGGTGTTTTCCCACAGCATCCTTTAAGGTTTCATATTTCCAGGATTTTCCCAGAGCCCGCATTAAACTCATCAGATTGCCTCTTTTCCCCATTATGCCCACCACCTTCCAACCCTCATCAGTCTGCCCCTTTTCAGGCAGGCAAATTAAAATGTCAAAGAAGAGCTCGGTGAGTTGTGTGCATGCCCACACGTGTGGATATTATGGGATGTGCTCTCCGTATGTAGAGGATGCTCACTTTGTCCAGTGCCCTTCACCAGGTGGCCACTGGCATCTTCCTCTTCACCCTCTAAAAAATTGGATGTAATTTTGGCAGATGAAAAAATATGTAAATGTAATTATCTCTCTTTCCACTTATCACTGATATGACTGACTTTTGTTCTCTGTGGCTACTCTAAGTTCTCCATGTATCACTCCTGACATAAGCACTTGCTCCTCCGTATCATCTGGCTCACTGTTCTCCCCAAGCTGCAAGCTCATCCTCAATGTGAGAGTGGTTTTGTTGTCTCTCACAGATACTTGTGTGCAAAAAGACCTTGCTATCTGAAATACGTCCTCAGCATCCCATATGGCTCCCGCTTTCCATCGCTTTGTTTTCTTCTTCCTCCCCTCTGCCGTCCCTGTGATATTTCAGCAGTGCCCCATCATGGTGTCTCCACCTCTTCCATACCTGTGCATCTCAGTCCTTTCATCCCTTATTTCCTTTAGTTTTACTGGACTGAATGTTTAGGGCAGCCTTCCCAACTGTATCTTAAAGACCTGCGGTAAAGCCCAGCCAGCTTTCTTTGACTCATTTTGCATTCCCCATGCGGCGGCTCGCTGAAAGGCCAGTGGTTTCGTGCGGCTGCCCTTTCCTCAGACCCTCCTCAGCACTTCAGCTCTGCGGGGAATATAATCACTGCATCCTAGACGCTCTTCAATTTCAAGTGTATTTATTACAGCCGCTCAATTTCCTTTAATCTGTCATTTCTTCTTCTCCTCCCCCCGTGATTGCCTTCCTTTCACTGAAGTACAAGTGCACTGAAGAAGGCTTTTCCCTCTGACCCTCGCTGCCCTCTCCAGCCCCATCCCTGCATCGACTCGCTACCAGTGTCCTGTGCGCTGATTATTGCTCATTACCGTACGGCTTAACGAAGATGCTGGGCCCTTTGCAAACAAGTGCAATTGCAGCAGAGAGCATGCTCCCATCGGTGACCCCTCAGGACGAATGGAGGGAGGGAAGAACCATTTTCATGCACAAATTGCCTGTATATCATAAGCACTGGGATGACAGTAGGGACTGAGAAACTCTCCTGGAACAGCCAACCTTAAAGTGTGCCCATGTCTGCCAGAGTCTTGCGAAACAGTGAACTACTGGGCGCTTGAACTGTATTTTCATGATGCATACATACCCCTTAGGAAACAAGGTTGAGCATAAAACCACAAACATCCCTGCAGAGCCGGAGCTGAAGCAGCCCGAGAAGCCCCAGCTGATGTGAAAGAAACCCACATGCCTTCCTCTATGTTACACTGTGTGAGCACCCACGCACATGGGGGTTTAATCGGTGTATTAATGCGTTAAAACACCGACACAAACAAACAGGGGCTGCCTTCCCAAGCTAGAAAATCCTTGAGTACGCTGCAATTAACTGGGCTTGTTAAACCACTTAATAAGCAATAGATAGCATGTCTGATGCCCCCGTGCCTTGGCTCAGTGGAAAAACGAGGCATGAAGTGCTTAAATAAGAAACAAGTTCAGTTCTGAGATGAACCCGTAAGAAATATCATTTCGTTCCCTGTCAGAGAGCTTCTGCCCAGGGCAGACACAGCTGAGACCAGTGCCTGGGTCACATCATTCTCTGGTCATGGTCCCCATGCCTGTCCCGGGTCCTGTTCCCTGCCTGGCTACGTGCTCCTACGAGAACTGCACCAGCCTGGGGACACACCGTGCCTCAGTTTCCCTTTCTGAAAACGACCACCAAAATATAGCCTCAGCCAGAACAAGTCTTTTTGATTTTTTTTTTATCACAAAAGTGCTCTAAACACCTTCAATAGCACAAATACAGAGGAAGGGAACAACACAGCAGGACTGTTAAACCATGCACACAACATTTCTCAGCAGCCACCAACACTTTACAGACTAAAGGTAATTTCAAAGGGCTCTTCTCTCTTTTGCAGACTGTCTACTCAGAGCAGTCACCCTGCACATCACTGCACACCAATTTCACACGAGAAAAAATATCTTAGCCCTCAGCATTGAGTAGAAGGAGATGAGGGGAAATATATTTCCTTGTGCTTACCCAGGCCCTTTCCTTTCCAAATGTGGAAGCTGTTGGGCCATATCAAGCTCCCTGAAGACACGTCTGAGAAGAGGAAAGACCTGCCACATGCTTGCTCCATGATCAGGCTGCTCCCAGGCTGTGTTGGTGGATTGCAAGGGAAAGAGGAAAAGGCAGGATTGGGAACATGGGGCAGGAGGCAGTGTGCAGGACACACAGGGGCTTTTACCTTGTCAAGCCTCGGACCTCTTTCCTTGTGATGTCTCATCTTCTGAATATTCTGGGGAAGTACAGCTGTTTCTCAACCCAGTGACTGAGGACTATCATGTGTTTAGCAACATGTTAGCCTCCAGCACGTGGATTTTGGGTGGGATTTGGGGACGCCATACAACACAGTGGTGCTACCCCAACTGCCACCAGCTCATAAAATGTCCCGAAGTAGTGAGACACAAGAAATTATACACAGAGTTTTCTGTCCAGCTACCATTATCAGGACCCACCCTGTGAACACCCTTTCCTTACTCCCTCAGGGGTTCAAGGAAAAGGGAAAACTCAGAACGAATGCAAGCAGAGCAGATGAGACCTCTCAGTGTTACTTAGCACCCCTGGATGCAGAATGGGCAGGCAATGCCTTTGTTTTATGCCAAATTCCAGCACATACCAGCACACCACCACCCACCCATGCCCCCACAGCCCAGCTGGCTCTGAGGCAACCCTGTCTCCACTCCCCCCCTGTTCCCCCCAAGCCCAGCAGCAGCTGAGAAGCAGGGCAGAGAAGTGCCCTTAAATCCAGCTCCCTGCAAGTCCACCCCGGGCCCTCCCAGCTCTGCGGCTAGTCCTAGATCCCAACTGGATTCTTCTTTTCATTCTTCTTTGTTCTGCCTCTCATTCTAGTGCTGAACCCCAGGCCTGCTGCCTCCAAGCTTCCTCCAAATGCTGCATTCATCCATTTTTAAAGGTGACCTTCCAACTTTAAAGGAAGTTTGCAAGCCTCGCTGTCTTCATTTGCCCTCTCCTTCTTTTCAACCTGCTCTGTATTATGAATTGAAAAGGGCCCAAAAGGTTTCTCTATTAAAAAATAAAATCTTTAGAAAGAGCACAGGTTTCCAAATCATTTCTCTCCCAGTTTTTGCAGCAGCCTCCCTGGGTGTCACGGCACTTGCTGCAAGCTGCCAGCTCTGCTGGTGAAACTTTCTTGGGCTCTCGGTCTCCTCGCATCCCCACATCTGCACCCCCCTGCCTCGTGCTGTCGCTGCTGTTTGGCAAAGCAGCACTCTGAAATCTGGGTAAAAATAACCTTGGAAAGGGCAGGGATGGAAACAGGGTTATTTTTAACTTGGATCATGCTAGAGACCTGGGTTAGGCTGTGGCCTCATAAGCTCTTGTGCTGGCACAAATGAAGGGCAGCAAATAAATGAAGTTCTCTTTATCTCACCTTGCTGCCAAAGCTGTGTCTTACAAGCCCTGGGGCCATATAACGATGGAAAGGGAAGATGTCTGCAGCCCTTAGCAATAACAGTATTACTCTTACCAATGAATTGGTCACAGTAATTAAATAGGCAGTAACAAAGCAATACAAGAGTTTCTTGCTGTTGTGGTACATTTTGCTATTTAATCAGGAGAGACAGGACCTGAATTTTTACTGCAATAAAACTGAGATAAGGAAAAAAAATGATTTTGTAAAATGAAAGCTCAACTTCCAACCCTTTTCTTAGAGTATGGCTTCAAACAGAAAGCAAATATATAAACCTACCAACCAGTCCCTCTTCCATCAGAGTTTTCATCTTTTTTTTTTTAACTATGATACTGGTACTGTGGAGACAGACTGGTTATCTTCAATATTTCTTTCTTTTTTTTTTTTTTTTTTGCTAAAGGGTCAGGGCACTACAAAGCAGTATCATGCAGGAACCCTGGATTCACTCATTGCCATCAGCTTCCCTCCATGAAAGCACTGATGCTTTCTGTGCTATGGACTTTTGACTGCCAGGAACGAGGCTGACCCATAGTGACCAGAAATTAGCAGGAGCCCTTATTCACATCTGCCTTGTGCCACACCAAACCTGGAAGAGCCTGCCTCAGTCAGAAAGCAGCCAGCCTCCTTCCAAACCATTCAATTGCATTTTCCCCTGTGACTGTTTGCCAGCTTCAGTGCTAACCCTTCCACCTTCCCTGACCCCAAAGCACACCTAGGGCTCTTCGTTCTCCATCAAACCCCATGTGTCCACATTGTCCCTGGCATCCCCACTGTGCTCTCACACACTCCCTAGGACACACTCTTTACTTCTTTAAAGACCAACCATCAAGCTGCACAACAAGGGAAGTAGCCGACCAGTTTCCTGCTACAATTATCTACTGAAAGTAGAAGAGTATTTCGGATTACATTATCTTTAGAAGGAGGGAGTGTTTCCCAAAGCAAAAGCAGGCTCATGAAGAGAAGGTGCTAGCGGGTCAAGCTTTAGTACAATAAATAATGGAAGGTTCCTTGCCTCACACCCTCAGCCTTTCCTCAGCTCTGATGCTGGGATTCATCTTTGGGATATGAATGATTCATGGGGCCTTAAAATATATATAATCCATACCTCCTAGAACAAAGAGTCCTTATTCAGAGAGTTGTGACGGAGCAAAGAGCAGCGTGTGCAGTGCCAGCACCTGGGCTGGGATGTCCCTTGGTAGAGGACCGCCATAGCTCCCCATCTCTTTCTGGACCCAGAATATGTTCTGAGCTTGAAGCTGAATTCTGCAGGAGTCCCCAGCTTGGTCTCTATGGCACAAGAACATGCTTGCTGATGAGGGTTTCGGGAACTGCTTTCTTGACTCATGCCCAGGACCAGCCCAGGGACAGAATCTCCTCATCCATCCCCAGCAGCCAGAGCGTACAAATACTACCCATGCACTGCAAGGGATTTAAATGATTTATGCGGGATTACAGACAGGGAAGCTCTAGTGAAAACTTACCTCCATGTCACAGGCTAATAGACTGAGGGCTTCACCATCCTGACTTCTAGTTCTCTGATCAGATGATGACATTTACCGACGGTGTCTCTTCTCTTGGAAACCTAACACAACTCTTCTGCCGACAATATTTAATTCCTACTGTGCATATAAACATAGACACACACATATCCCGCACCACAAGCAGTGAGCATTGACTTACTTCTCCAGACATGAATGTTACTTCAAAGAACTGCACCAATGTCATGCCAAGGTACTCTCCTTTCCCACCCAAGTCATGGTCTTCCTCTGACTCCTTGTTGGGTAACCTAAGCATGGGCCTGGGGAGGGCCTGGTGAAAGCCCCAAGCCCATGAGTGTCTGTTCTTACTCCACATCCATCATAACCACATAATGCCCACCCTGCTCTCACAGTGCCCGTGCTGCTTTTGGGGGGTCCCACAGCTTGTATCCAGCAAGCTATGGGATGCCTCCCTCCCTGTGCTGACAGCAGGCAAACCTGAGCTTCAAGGTACCAAAAGCTAAAGGCACAGACATAAAATCATTAAGATTAGGAAAGATCTCCAAGATCATCTGGTCCAACCAGGAGAGCTTGAACCATCCCCTTGAAGAATCACCAAGGTAGCCTGTTTTCAGTGGTTGTTTCAGGATCAAAGAGCCAGGCTGAATTTGTGCTGCATCTACAGCTCATCAGTACTACTTTTCCTTGTTTTTTGGAGTCTTAGCTAATTTATACCTTAGAAGGGACATTGCCAGTCCTCATCCTTTTGACCCAACAATATCTCAGTATCTTCAATGCTTGGGAGTCTTCTTTACTTCCAGGACCAACTCGCAGGAGTCCCCTCTGGTTAACAGGATTAAACTGAACTTTTCTTTTCTGGTTTCCAGCTCTTACCCAGTGCCAGATCTGTAGCATTTTCAGCCAGAAGAACCCCAACTAGTCCGTGAGCAGGGACTGACGCTTTCTCAGGTACTGTCTCATGCAGTTATCCTTTATGCATTTAGACCAGTTCCATCAAAATAATTCCTTCTAGAAGGCTGAATTCAGTGTATTGCACAAAATAGCTCCCTGGAAGGAGAAAAAAATGACACTTACCTGTCTTTAAGCGAGTCCTTTTTCACACAACATCTGTGCACTGTGAGATGTGATGGCTTTGGGGACTGTGTATCTCGCGTTGTTGTAGCAGTACTGAGCATATGACTTACGCAATCCTAAATTTGTAACCCCTCTCTGGCACCAGTCAACGAACAAATGTGTCTCAGGGAACACAAAGCAAACCCGCAGCAACATTCACCAGTCCATGGGGGACCAAACCAGGCACTACCATGCAAACAATGACTGTGCACAGCTGCTCCTATGGTCCCCACACATCACTGGGAACTGATGCAGCAAAACCAAAATTCGGTATTGATCCATCACTTCTCTCAATTACCAGGCACCAAGGCCTCTTGAGGAGATCAACTCTTTGGCCTGGCAAGATGAGCTCACAATTGTGGCGTGTGAAATGTGCACACTGCATTATCACAATGCCACTTTACATCTCCATTATTGTCACCAGGGGCTGAATCCTTGCGGAACCAAATCCCTGGACACATGCAGAGCTTGCAAGACCATGAGCTGCTTCTCTCTTGTATAAGATGTTGCAATACTCTCCCTTGCCTCCTCAGTCTGGGCCACAGACTGCACGTATCCCTCCCTCTCCCTGACCCCAATTATCTTAATAAACAGCCTGGACACATCTCTGACTCACTTAAGATAATGATGACCTGGCCATGATTAGCTTGTTCAGACTTCCTGGCAGTTTACTGAGCCTAATGTGACTCCAGTCTGGCTCTTTCGGACTTCTCATGAAAGAGGCTGACCTCCAGCAGCAGCTGCTCTACCATTAGTGGGTGGAGACCTATACACAGATCAGGCACAGGCTGCTCCCAAAAATCAGGCTTGAGCCATGAAGGCTACTTTTTCTGAAAACAAGCTCCTAACTACCCTGGACGGCAGAGGTAGCAGTGGTTTCTCGTGCCAGCAGACCGATCTGGTAGGGTGGTACCACTCCCAAGGTATCAAATGGAAATATGGGGGCAAGGACAACCCCAAATACCATAGTACTGAAGAGCAGCTCTGCACGTTAACATTTCTGGCTGCCTGTCTGAAAGATTCATTCACCCAACCTGAGAGCAAAAGCAGCACCATTCAGCCAGTCTCACAACATGAATATATGAAGCAAGCCTGTGGAGGAAAAAGGCTAAATAATCTGAAATCATAGGCAAATCCTTACAAGAAGTCAACTCATCTGCAGGAATTGGGCATAGGTCACAAATGACTCACTAAAAGCAGAGCAAATCATTTAACCAGTGCCTGGAACAAATCCTTCTGCTTTGTATAGAACAACCAGAACTTATTCCTGCTGATTAGTCAACAGTTACACTCACAAGTTCAAAATTATTATCAAAGTTCAAATATAATTGTCTTGTACTTGCACTTTGCTTCACTGCTGGAGAAACCATCATCTTTTCTTAGCTAAGGAATCATCTTGCACTTATTTACCAAGGCTGGGAGCGTGGCTTAGGATTTTCTTAACTCTTAATTTGACAAACTCGAAGACAGAACTCCAACTCAGAACCCCAGTCTGCAAAAACCCAGTTAACACCGTTTTGCATTTCTGTACAGATTGCAATAGGAGCAGGCACTTACCAATTCTCTGGAAGCCAATTACCAAATCCCAACAAGGAAGATGGACAAACAACCCCCAAAACTGCTGTGACATATCCAAGGAGGTAAAATTCAGAACAGAAGGGTGACTTCAGGAGCCGAAGCAACCAAACTGAGTTTTCAGCAGCAGCAGAGAGGCACTGTATTTGCACCCCTCTGCCCAGCACGTGTCTTCTCCACATGTCAGCTTACAAGGGCTTGGGTGTAAGAGAGAACCAAAGAAAGCAACATGCATTTCTCAACTGTTTGGTGCTGCTTTTGAGAAATTGTACCATTAGAAGAAACACAAAGGAAGTCCCACTGGGTAAATGACCTTATTTTTACAGTTGGGCTTCCTATGTTGTTTGTTGGTGGGTCAAGATAAAGCTGGTCAGTAGGGCTAAATCGGTGTGATCCCCTGTGGTGTAGAAGTCCTGCAGCCTCCAGTACAGGACTGCATCACAACAAGCCACTGGATATGTGGGGTTGGCAACTGATGCCTTGATGCAGAGCCTGGCACACCAGGCTGCATGTTGGTTCCACTAAGGAGCCTGCCTGTCAGGAGGAGAGTGTGGGAAGACATCAGGGAAACCACAGAAAACAAAGGCAAAGCAAAATGAACCGTAACAGCAGAGGGAGATACATCGCTTTGCCAGATAAAGCACCTTTTCCATCTGTGTGCATGCTGGTCTCCCATCACAGTCTTTCCCATTCGGAGTGGATGTATGCGTTTTCCCACAGCTTCTTAAACTTCTCTGCTAAATGATCCGGGCCTAGAGGCACTGGGACATACACAGTTAACGAGGACTCTTCAGCTCGTTGCATAAATCCTACCAGAAGCACTTCAAAATGTTAAACAAAAATTAAGTCACCCAGCATTGATTTCTTGCATGCTCTCTTCCCGTTGCTCACCCAAACCTGCGTTTTTGAGCTATACTTCTGTGTCTAGGCTTCTTTATCCTCTGCTAATGCCCAGGCTTAACCCTGAGGATCTGCAGCTCACTCTGGGTACAAATTGGAGCGGAGTGATGATGCACTACTTCAGTTTGCTGACACGGCAGAAGCACCTTCCTCCAACTGTCCACAGCTCCCAGGACTTCTGCCCTGGTGTCCTCCCCTAACAGCACGGCACAGACACATGCTGGGAAAGTCAAAGACCTGGTGGTGGGAAGACTACCACCTTCAAAAGAAGCTCCAGCCTTTGGGGAAAGAAGGGCTGACTCTTTAAAAGCACATCTAAATAACCAGAAGAGCAGTAAAGAGCATCGAGACTCATCCTGTGCAACTTGAATAAGCAGCTATGGAGACTTACAGCACTCAGCAGGGCCAACAAACCCTCATCATGACCTTCAGCATCACAAGTATCAAACACTCATCTGCATCAAGTCCAAGCCTAAGGTCCTGCCAAGCCACACAGTGCTTCCTTTGTGCAGAGAGGTATTGTGCCAGAACTATACCATGCCCATCACACTCACTCCAGGCATGGAGCTAAAAATGACTCCATCTTTCCAGATTCAAAACACAAGGAAACAAAACTTCACTTCTCTGCTCATCCCATGCAGGGGTCACACTGTACAATACCCAAGAAGACTTTTGGAAGGATCTGATATGTACCACTGCCTGCACCCTACCAAACCAGTACCCCGACTCCTTCAGTAATAAGCTGATAACTCAGGAGTCACCTGAGACAAGTTTGGAATGGAAGAGCAGAACAGCAATATCAGCTCATGATCTGGCTCTCCTGAAGAGCATGGAGCCTTCATACAAGTACTTCAGGCAACAGAGATGACCAAGAAGCAAGCACAAGGTGAAACAAGTGCCCAACCCCTCCACAACACATAACAGAACCCCAGAGCATAGTTATACTTGCTCCTTGGGAACTGAGCATCATAAGCTTCAGGGGAACTCATACCCAAGGAATCAGTTGTCCTAAAATACCAGCAGCCTATGTAATTGGTTACTCAAGCCTTTGTTCTCAGTGTTGCTGGGCTGTGAAACCTGATAATAGACCCTGGAGTGGTGGGGAAGACAAAGCAGAGCTTCCAACACCCATGTTTGCTTCCCATAGCTGAAAAAGGAGCAGGAAACAAAAAATCCAACACATCTCAGCTGGCCAGCATACGTATAAGGTTGTATACACATCAGGAGACAAACATTCATCACAGGCATTGCATAAATCCCTAAAAAGGTAAAGATCTCAGCCATCATCCATCCTGTGAACAACAACACCCCATCGCTTCTAGAGACATTCTTATCCGAAGGGAAAAACAAGCTGAAATGTACTCAGTGTCATTTTGAGATGTTTGCTTGAAATTCATGCCAGGAAGTTACAGCAACAGAAAGATGCTGGAACACGTTTTTGTCCTGCTCATCAAAATTCTCACCAACTTTCCTTGACGGTTCCAGCACCATCCACCAACATCAACTCAAACAAGTCTCCAGTCTTATGCTCACCATCACCTGCAGGTTGGCACAGAAGCTTTAAGTCACAGAAATGACTTCTCCAAGTGACAATACAGACATGAGCCACAGCCTCTAAGACACATCCTTGAGCCAAGCCCTGCACACTGCAAAGCAGCTCTTCCCTACACCTGGAGCACCCAACCATCCTTATGTGAAAGCCAAGGAGAAACCAAAGCCTGCCACTCACCTGGCACCCCACTGCCTCTACATCACACACATCCATGTTAGTTTAATAGGATAATTGTCCCTAATAAAGGGACAACAGTCCAACACGCAAACAGAGGGCAACTTGCATAGCCAAGCAGCAACAGCATGTCCTGAAATGAGCACTGCAGCCACAACCTTTTAGTGTCAAGATCCCTGAGAGATAAGGCTCCTAATAAAACTCCTTCCACTGAGTGCCAAAACTTGCCTTGAAAAACCCTACCACCATCTCCCAGCAGAACTACCTTGACCATTTTGAGCTACAAAACTCAACAGGTTATCAACTGAGGTCAGCAGCAGAGATACAGGAGCAAGAGCCACACCTGAGCAATGTTCACAACACAACCGTAAATCCCACCCTCTGCACCCTCCCGAAGGTACAAACAAACCAGGCTTCCCACACGTGGATCATCTCATGAAGAAGTGGTCTATAGGACGTGTCATTGTGAATGTTTATTTATTTTGTCTTCAAAGAAGAGACCTGATGCAGCTGTTTCGTTAGAAAATAAAGTGTTTATTAAGAAACTAGACATTGAACACCCCTATAGTCTCTGTGAAAAGGGACCGTCCCATTTCCCATTAGCACAGGATGATAGTTATGGCAAGATAAGAATGCTCAAAGATGGAGGAGTCTCATTGACAGAAAATGAGGTAATGATTTACAATAATTAAAAATAAAATAAAATTTAAAAAGAAAAAAAAAAAGAAAAAAAAAAAAAAACATCCTTAGACTTGCTACTTAAAGCCACCGATCGGAAACGGCCATGACTGGCTTTCGTTTTCAGCAGTAAGGAACCAGAGACTGTAACTGGTGTTAAACAAATTGAGACATCGATCACAGTGGGGAGAACTGTTTTAAATTATACTGTACGGTCTGGAGGATTTCTTCTAAGCAGAGATGGACCTGAGCTGCAAAATTCAACCCTTCCTCTGCTAGGGTGTTTGGGTATAGGCTTCTGGTTCAGGCCCACGGATGTGTCTCTACGACTGATATACACAGTTGAGAGCAGAGTCCCCTGAACAGTGCTAGGGAGAGGAGAGAGTTCAGACGGACGACACATCCCCAGGTCGGGTGGGCGACTCCCAGGAGGTGGGGAATTCAGTTCAGACAAGCACCCAGTGATTCGCACGCTTTGCGAAGCTCCTCCTTACTCCGTGAATCCGCAGAATTGAGGTGTGAGTATCGAATGGCCGCGGCTCCTCTCTCGCGGTGCACCTCTCGCATTTCCAGCTCCGATGCGGGCAGGAAACATTGCTGGAGTTTGGTCGTGGTTTCTGAAGTGATCCAACCCGAACCAGGCCTCCTCGTCCTAACGCAGGTGCCCCCCTACGGCACGTCCGTTAACTTAAAGCAATCTGCCACCATTTCTCCCGTACTCTTCTATTGCACTTTACCTTTTTGAATTAGCGAACCAGGAAAAGAAGCAAGAGAATGGAACATTCCCGGGGACATCCCTATGAGAAAGCTGATTAAAAAACCTCCTGGCCATCTCCAGGGTGGTTCACGTAGGGCACATGTAAAGGCAGGGAGAAGCAGAACATCCCATTCTGAGGCTTCTGCCCAATTCTGGTGGATAGGGACCAGGACTCTTTCCAGTGGCAGCGACCCCTCAGGGCTGGTGATTTGCAGACATCCCTGGTGTGATAAGGTCATCTCAGGCCACCAAGAAGGCAAGCACAGCTGAGTGGCTGGTGAGCAAGCTCCTGGTTCAATACTCCCCTCCGAAAAGGATCTGGCCAAACCTGAAGCTTTCGGGATTTTGTTTTTCCTCTAGAGAAAATCCTCTTTGCTTATAGGTTTTCACTGATATGTGTGAGCAAATCTGTATTTCCCCGTACACGTGACATCCAGAGAGTCCAAGGAAAACCCTGCAAGTTGCCACGAGGGCAGCTGACTTCTCTTGAGGACAGGATCAAAGGGTTTATTTTTCTATCTGAGAGGCTTTGGATGAAGTAAGACAAAAGTGGGAAGGGAGAGGGGGAGAGAATACAAATACCGGCCAGAGAACAAGATCGATATTCCTGTTTATGCCACAGAAGAAGCAACAGAATACTTATTTTTCCTCCCCTTCAGTTGGTCTGCCTCGAGCTGATCGTTCTGGGAACGTGACTGGGTTACAATTAACCTCTACTTGGGTGGAAATACAGGGGAGAGCTAAATGGGGCTGGAAAAGGCCCAGCAACTGGGACCTGCGTGCGCCTGATATGCTTTTCCACTTTGCTTACTGCCCTAGTCCTGTCAAGGACACGGACCCTCCTGCGCTATGGATTCTCCATCCATGCAGGAAGTCCAGGCACCTCCTCAGATAAAGCTCATCATTCAAGCAGCAGGGAGAGACCAGAGCACGACAATGATATAGTCAGATCCAACGAGTTGCTCTAACACACAGACAGACAGACAGACAAAAAAAAAAGCCTCCTAGAATATGTGCACTTCAAAAATAACCACATCCTCTTCCCATCAGAGAAGCAAGATTTTCTTTCCGTTATTATTCCTTCCAACATTATTTTCTGTGCAAGAACTGGGAGCGGGGCTGCCTTTTCTCTTACCAAAAGTCTTCATTCTGCTTTAGTTTCTTCCAGGCTCCCGCCTCAGCTCGCTCTGGGAGACCTCCCATCGCGGTGCCACAGTAAGAGGTGATGGCGGCATTCACTGGGTGTTGCGAAGACACAAGCTTACAAGGAAAACTCCAAGCAGGGAGGAGGACATGACTAAAGATGTCAGTTTGGTTGGCTTGGTTGGTTTTGTTTTGTGTTTTATTTTAAAGCAAAAGTACAATTATTTACTGTGTTATTAGGATGACTCCTTTCAATTGAGTTTAATTTTCTTTATTTGCTCTCATTGCTGCTGTTGTGCCTTGCAGGAATATTTAACGAACACAGCGACCATTGGAGGAAAGAACAGCCCTGTTATCTGGTGACAGAAAACCACAGTTTCAGTTGGCTTTAACGTGTGTACAGGCAGGGCTGTGGAGTCCTATTAGGAGGAGACCTCAATCCATACAGACCACGCTTACTGCTTCCCACCATTTTGAGGGCACAGCCTATAAACTTGACATCAGAACAGGGACTTTTAAGGAGTTTTTAAAAGCCATGACGTCCTTTGCTGAAATAAACACTGACATCCTCAACATAAATGCCTTGGTTAAGAGGTTTGGAATGTCCAGGGAGGCTTATTGGATTCAACATAATTTCTCTGAAACCTAAAGGGGGAAAAAAAACAGAAAAAAGAAAAAAGCAAAATAAAGTAAACGAAAAAACAAAAAAGAGCAAAACTAGAAAAAAAGAGAGAGATATCGACACACATGTAATTATTAAAAAAGAACCAAATGAATAACCAGCAAATGGCTGCAGCTAAATTAAAGCCAAAATGCCTTCTCTGGGCAGGGCTATCTCGCTCTCTCTTTCCACCAGGACCAGGCAATCACTTCACCTGGTGCATGCAGGCACGAGTGCTCTGAGGATAAGGGGCATGCAAGCAGTCTGGATGGAGAACTGGGAACAACTCTCTGCTAGAGATTCCCACTAACCAAGGGTGGAAAAGTCCTAGTTCCTACCTAGTCCACCCTTCCTTCTAGGCAGGGAGTGAGGAAAGCAGAGGATCCTTCTTATATCTTACACTTCTCTAATTATTTATTTAGTCTGGCTTAACATTTCTGAAGCAAAAGAGTACTATTACGAGGCTGGGGAGAACTGACTCTCATAACCCATGAGACTTCCTTAGCTAGCCTCAGCTGTCCCATCTACCCTGAAACCTGGCAAGCTGGAGGCATCTTCTTCTTGGACAACCTCACATCTTTAGAACTAATTTGAAGGTATAATATTTTCCAAAAATACTGTCCAGATGAAGAGGAAAAATAAGTGGAGCAGAGAACACATGCATCCACCTTCCTTCAGCCACAGCAAACTTCGTGAGCAAAGACAATGCTTTCAAGGACAGTAATAACCATCTCTTCATAACGCTCCTGTGTTGGGATGTTATGACCAGGGACACCTACTACTAGCGTGTTTTTAGAAAACATATATTAGTATAGAAAGTCTATATTAGTATAGAAATCATTAGATGTTCTTTACTATTGAAGATGAACATTATTTGCTGAAGTTATATGCAAATATTCAGGACTTGTGAGAGAATAGTTCTCTGGGCTGGAGCGAGAAAACCTGCTGTGGAACCCTGGATAGGACCCCAGGAGGGAATCCTCCTTTGCTAAGTTCATCCCATTTTTGTGTTAAATCCTGCAAGTTTCTTGCAGAAAAGACTCATGTTTGTCTTCAGGTGTCAGCTCATCAGTTTTACATTACTTCTTCAGACACCCATTTGTATTAGTGTTTCTACAACTGAGGCCATCCCAGTGGAATGGGATGAGACATGGCAGGAACAGGCAGATGTCACTGAAGGTAGCTGTTAAAGCTGCAGTGAGGTAGCTCTTGGCTCAGGGCAGGCATGTAAAACATAACCAGTTTTTACACCAGTTTTCAAAATCCTCAATGCAAATCCATTGAGATGCCAGGCCCAAGGCACACATGGCAGCAGTCATGGTATTGCTCTAATCTGTCCCAAATTTTTATGGGCCCAAAGGGCTTTTCCAAGAAAATTAATGGGATTCCTTAGCTACGTGACTGCTCTAAAATCTGGAAAAGTTCCTGTTCCTCATATTGTCACAGGATTCTTAACAGATCAGGTAAGTTAGCCCCAGTCTGGCATTAGTAGGGCAGCACGAAGCAGCCTGGATGTCCTTGTGAATTGATTGCAATAGGAAAAGTGCCTTCCACTAGCCTAGGAATGGAAAATTAATCTAAACCAGATTTTTTTTTCTTAATATTTCTATTACTCTTCCATTTCTCTTTCATTCCTGTACTATCTTGTTCCATCAGCTCATTGACACATACCTCTTTTGATGAACCTGAGGATGCAGACAAAAGCTGTTTGCTTGGTTTGGAACTGCTTAAATTTGTTTGGGGAAAACTATCTGTTATTCTCAGTGGCCCTGATGGACTAATCCACAGGGGAGAGTAAGACAGGCTCAGCTTCAGTTCATGTGTCATGAACAAGATTCATAGGCAAATTCCAAGTGCTGAAATATCACTGGTAGTGAGAAAGAGCCTAGCTCAACTCTCAGAGCCAAAGCAGAATTTAAAGTGCTGATGCTTTGAAAAGTGTATGTAAACTAGTCCATTTCTTATCAGAGCCACTGGGAGACAAATAAACATGGCATCCCTGAACGTCACTATTTATCCTGTTTTGTTTTTCATAATATAAATATACTTTATGGTCGCCAAAGGATAGCTGGGAAAGCCTATACTCAACAATATCAAGTATCTCAGAGGAGCACTCCTGTCTGCTTTATTTTCTTTGCATTTCTAAGCTCTGCTAAATTAAGGCAATTCCACTTCTGCTGGACCACGTGCAACAGACCTAAAAACCCACTGGGGACACACAGCCTCGGCAAAGGGACGTGTGAAAGATCAGCAAGACTTAAGGCTGGGAATGCCAAGGGCTTCGCTCTTGGTTGTCAACACTAAGCTTGGAATCCCAGCTGCAGGGACCTCTGTTAGGGCAGGTTGTTTGCAGGGTGGGACTGGGGTAGAGGTTATCCTATAACCGACATGCTGAGTAGTGAGGGACAATGAGGAATGTGGCAGGAGGATAGCCTCTATTTCTGAAGATAGGGGGCTGAATGCACATACTGATGACTTGGGAAAACAGTGAAGCATTGGTCATTTTGGCATTCTCTCCTGATTTATTAAAGTTCCCAAAGTATCTGAAAAAACAAACATGCTTCTTGCCTGACTGATCATTCCTCTTTCCTCACTGCTATCTCCCATATTGTACTGCTACCTTCACCCCCATTCTCTTGTATGGAGCAGAAACCAACAAGGCTCTTGCTACGTTTCATTATCAGATGTGAGATGGATGATGTTCACTGAGATGTCCAGGGTTAGAATGGGTGAATCTCAATAGGTTCAGAGTTTGGATTCTACAATGACAAATGTAATCTTTCCACTATCAAAGCATTTAGATCATAAAAAAGTAGCTTGGAAAATTCTTAAAGAATGGGCTTTTTTTGTTTGTTTGTTTTGCCCTTTTCTCCCTCCCCCCAAAATAACAACAACAAAAAAAGCATTCACCTTTTTGGAAGGTTGGGGAAATCTTAAAAATAATTCTTTGTGTGAAGTTTCACATTTGTCAGTGCCAGTTGAAAACTGGGAGAAAAAAAAATATTATCTTTGATATTGGTTGTCGATTTGGAGGGAAACTCCTATATATAAAGCCTGAAAATAGTGAGGACGTTAAAAAAAATAAAAATTAAAAAAAAAAAAAAAATCACCAAACAAAACAACCAAAGGAAAAAAAAAAAACTGACAAAAATAAAAAATAGAAAACCATTGTAGATTCAAAGCAAAAGTACTCCAAATACCTACAAAATTGGGAAGGGTCTGACAGATTAAACTTTGTGCTTGTCCCTGTTTTAGGGAGACCGCATTTTATATTAAAACTTAATGCTGTCTGTCTTTCCTAATAGTCATGGTATGGGAGTGGAGTAAATGTATGGAGAGCGTTGGAGAACAGGGGAGGAGGAATGAGCTCAGATTTGCTGTGCAGCTCTAACAGCTTGAGATGGAAAGAGCACATGGGGCATTTCTCTAAGCAGGCTGGGGGATGTGGCAATGAAAGGACGAGAAGATTGAAGGCAACCAAACCATGCAATCAGTTTTTGTCTTCAACCCTGGCCATCCACTTAGTCCTCCAGAGCCGTCTTGAGTTTCTCAACACCCTGACTGGTGAGTCTCAGACACTCCACCCCATGCACACACCCAATCCAAGGTGCTATGGACAGCACCTTGCAAGGAACACCCTGCCTGCACTGACTTACAGCAAGACTAAGGAGACGAGAGAAAATTTCACCTCGCCATCACTGTTTGCTTTCCAGTAAAATTGCAACTGTTCAAACATTTGCCTGAGATTGCTCCAGGCCAGATGATAAGAGCATCAGGGAATGGGGCGTGCAGAAGGCAAGAGAATGACGCAGAAACGATGCACAACTCACGGCAGCCCCACCCACCACGGCGGCAGGAGTGGGGCAGCCCAGTTTTGAAATCCATGGGTGGAAACTGCTCTTAGAAAAAAAAAAAGCAGCATAAATTGCTGTGAGAATGGATGAGAAAAGTAACGGAATGTCATACAATGCCTGGCAAGAATGGATTAATTAAAAATAGCAAATTAGGGGCAACAAGCTGGCCAAACACAACACTGCTATCCAGACAGGGTGACAGAGCTTTGATGTCTCTTCTATGTTACAGCACAATTTGAGATATAAAGGAAAAGCAACAGGAGACTCCAACACCAGCGTACATTATCTTTGTCTATGCACAGATATGAAGTATGAATAGCATCAGAGGAGGCATGAAAACCATCAAGCCTGGACCACATCCAGAGCGAATGAAACAACCATCCATCTAGTGAAAGCCAGGACCGATATATCTATACCTAAGGGGAAAGCAACACAGCAATCCAGTTTTCCTGCCATGGATGGGTTCATCTGCAGGGCTCTGATACAAAATCCTTTCTCTTTCTCTCCCCCAACATATAACAGGGCAAGAAGCAGTCCAGCCTGAGGCTTTGCTTTCCACGACAAAGCAGGTCACAGCAGCCCAGCAGAGGCACACCACGAGGTTTTCCCCAGCGCTCTCAGCTGCAGACAAGCACGTCATCTCCTCTACCATCAAACAGCCTGGCCCTCCTCTCACTTACACCAGCTCGTCACTGTTGACCACAGCGAAGAACCGCAAGACATTTTAGCACACAGATGAATTTCACACCAATACGCAGACCTCAAGCAGACCTTCAAGTAGACGACAACTCTCATAAGGTTCACAGAGAGGTTCTCGGAGCTACAGATGTGCTTATGGTTGTTCATTTTCATAGAAACAGGGTCCTTATCCCCCTCCAGAGCAGCTCACTTTGTATTGTTGTTCATTTTCCAATGCTTAACCTCACAGCTTAGAGTCTCCCACTTTAGTCAGTGAGATCTCACACCACTGGAGACCTCTTGGGGATGTGCAAGATGGAGCTCTAGCTATGGTTTGTGGCACCTTCATCAACCTCAACCCAAAATCACGAGCAGAGGATTGAGGCACTGTGTATGTTTTTGAGGACATGAAAGGGAAGAGATGGGCTAAGAACAAGAGAAACAGCAGAAGCAAGTGGATCCAAAAGATCCTATTTCCACACAAGTTTCTCTTATGCTTACCTATAGTGCAGGAAGGGATAGGACAATACTGCAGACACCCAAGAGCTGAACAATGTTCCTTGAGAAAAGGGCAGTGCTCATGGCTTTCCATGCAATGAACTCTGTAGGACTGTGTAAGACTCATTAAACCCTTGGTCGGAGGAATTCCAGCATCCGTAGCATTTCTGCTGTTGCTGCCGTTAATGTGAGCCATTTCTATATTAGCTGGGATCACAAGTTTGTTTTCTCTGGAACTCCTTCATGGATGGAGGAGTTCCAAGATACTAAACGATGTAGCCTGATAGCTCAGAAGGCAGAGCTCCAAGATTCCCCAACAATTCCCCTTAGGAAAAGCCCCAAAGTGCTTACCAGGGTATAAAATTTAAAAATATAAAATAAAATAAATACAAAAAGGAAGAAAAATATAAAATGTCTATTTAAGACAAAGTGCAAAATAAAAGGGCTATTTTTAAGCCTGCTGCAGCATCTGAGATGCCCTGTGATTTGAGCTGAAGCTACCCTCCCTGTCCAGAGGCACAGCCAATGCTTTCCCCTAGACTGCACAGAGGTGCAGCTATTTAAAGCCACTCAGAGGCCCACTGCATGATGGAAAGCAGCCAGATCAGTTGGGCCTCCTCGGTTTTGTTTTCATTAGATTGAAGCCAGAGTATGTGGAATTATTTATAAGAGGACCAGGGACGGGGGACAGGCTGGGCACCCAGCAAGTTCCACCATAACATACAGAGGTTACTCTCACCTCAGATAAATTGCACAGGGTCAGTGAAGGTTTCTGAGCAAAGAGGATGCCTTATTTTGTCCATCATGACACCCACAGCCCTGCATGGCAAAACTCTTGAGGTTTTCATGCCAGCCATGAGAGCAAGCTGCAGGAAAGTTTCCAGGTGCCTGAGAGCTTGGTGGTAGCTTACATCCCGGGTGCTATCTGGTTATTCTGCCCCTGTCCCTCTCTGTGCTTGCACCAGTACGTCACAGAGCCTTCCCCTCTATACTTCTCTCCAACTTGAGCATCAATAGAATCTCCCTAAAATCCCCATTTCTCACAGTCATGCACTTCCTTCGCCTCTGAACTCCACAAATCCCACAGGACCCAGCATCAAAGATCCCATCCCAACACGTAATACCTTATTCTCATATCCCTTTGGTTTTCAAATACATTCTTTTTTTTTTTCTTTCTTTTTGGCCCTCGGAGTGCTGCTGATTTAAGAGCTGCGCACCGTTTTGCAAGAGCTTCTCATTTCCACTTTGCCTGACAGGTATTCGCGTCCCTCTGTTCCCCAGCCGCTTCAGATAGCAGCAGTTACCCTGAGCGTTTTACATGGAGCTATTGAAACCACCAACTACTCTGCTCAGCAATGAACATCCGCCAAGAAAGAACCTGGTCGGGCTCGTGCTCCGTAATTGCTGATTAATTCCAATTACTGTACAGCCGATCCACCGGTACCGCAGATCGCCACATCAAAGAGCCAACCCGCAAAGGAAGCCCCTAAGTTAGAGCAGCAACAGCCTCGTTACAAACTTCTTTTCAGCCGGGGAGAGCTTCATAAACATTAATTTGTTACGCCTTGCTCGTTCCCTTGGGAGACAGGAGCTGTTGTATTCATTACGCAGATGGCAGAAGTGTGGCACGGGATGGGAATGAAGTGTGTCCGAGGTCCCCAGGGGAATCGATGCCAGGGTGTGAGCACTGCGCAGGGAACAGCCCCAGCTCCTGCGTCCCATCCTGTCCAAGAGACCTGGTGCCTGGAAGGGGATAGGAGAGCTTGGAAAAGCCAGATGGTCAGGACGTGAGCACAGACACCAAAGGAGATGCATACGGTGGGTAGGAAAGCACAGAGCTCTGCAGGCTGCAGCTGGGACCAGACGGTTCCGACAATGCTCTCCTGCTCCTCGGTGAAGATGAGGCTGGCAGAGGAGCTGATCAAGGGCCAGAATAAATTCTCGCTCGCTCAGGTCTCTTTAGTCTGCCATCTGCTCCAGCAATACCTGACTTCATCTGGAAAGGCCAGAGCTGCCTTCCAGGAAGCCCAGGAGCAGTACAAGCCCAAGAGCCTGACGTGTCAGGAGAAGCTTCCTTCGGGAAAGAAGATTTAATAGAGTTTGCAAATCAGGGATGGAAACTGAGGAGCGCTCGAGCTCTCAGCAGGCAAGGAGGCACAGAGCGCTACAGAGGAGTTGTAAATGGAAGAGGATGAGCTGAGGGAAAAAAAACACTGTGAGTGCAGCAGGGAGCCTCGAGGAATGAGGTTTTGTTGATTTTTTCAGCTGTTTGGATTCAGGGTTGTCTGATATTGTAGTCCTTCATCTATGTTTCTCTGGATCTCCTACTCTGCTGATTGTTCTGGAAATGAGTGCTACCACCACAACTCTTCTTTCCTTCATAATTGCCCCACTAGATGGTTCTTAAAACAAGTTGCACCAATATATCTTAGAAGAGTGTTATTAAGCTTTTGAGAGGGGAGATCCTGACTCCATAGTTTCCTTCGAGACCAGGTTTTGGTACCTGCCAACACATGGAAAGCTCTCAAACACGAAGCCCAGGGCAGTCCCAGGACTGAGCTTTCACCAGATGAAGAGGACAGCAAGCAGAGGAACAAGGCTGGTGCTAGGATTGTGCTGCTCCTAGGGAACAATTTTGGTAGCACCAACTGAAAAAGTGGCTGATATTTGTGGTGGACTTCATTCTGCAGGAGAGGAGAAAAGGTACCACTCCCACAAAACACACACAGAACTCAGCATATTTTGTAAGAGAAGGTCTGAAAAAAAACAGAAAGACCCTTTTCATTGCTGCCAGCAATGAGATGAGGTGGGTGGGGAGCCCCCAAACTGCCCACCCAGGGGAGCTCCTGGTGGCTGCTGTGCCAGAAGACCCTCACTCCCCCCTGCAGCAGACAAGGAGCTGTGTAGAGCAGGAAGGTCCTGTACATCACTGCAGGGCAGCAAATGAAGGCCAAACCCCAAACACACAGCGTCTGCAAA
Source organism: Aythya fuligula (assembly GCF_009819795.1). Lineage (NCBI taxonomy): Eukaryota > Metazoa > Chordata > Aves > Anseriformes > Anatidae > Aythya > Aythya fuligula. The sequence goes on along the minus strand of NC_045569.1, from coordinate 14,151,027 downwards.
AGAGACATTTCCATTCAGAGGGAGAAAGACCAGGGTTTCTTTCTTGTAAGATTTTTCCAGCAAGCAGCCTAGCAGTGAATTTTTTGCTCTGGCAGTCAGCTCCAAGCTTAATAAACTACCTGACTGCCAGACCAGTCTTTGACCCAGTTTCATTTTGGGACTGAAACTAAGTCTCTCTCATTGAGTCACCTAAACGTACAAGGCATTTAGAGCACTGCAGCCCAATCTCATTTCACACCATATCACTCCATGTGAGCCTTTGTGTCTGTCCCACTTGTAACACGGTACATGCCGATCACATCTCAGCACGGACGAGGGACAGAGAAGGGGCTGAGCTCTCAGACCTGCAGACGGGGAGGCACTGCAATGTGGAAAACTCTGGGAATTTAACTGCCCAAACCTCATTTTCCTTCCACCAGAGGACTGCATGCTTGAGAAAAAGGGAAACAGCTGTACTTAAAAACCAAGATCTTTCTTCTTCTCCACTATCCGTTGTGCAGAAGGCAGAAGTCCTGCCTGTTATCCCTGCAGGACACGTCCTCCTCAAAGCCAGAGCTGCCAGAAAGTGCCAGAAGGAAACAGGAGCTGCCGTGTGCTCGAGGCGTGGGCTGGCCCGTGGGTAGCGTGTACGTGGAGCACATGGCAGGGAGTGGAGGAACATGGAGCTGCGAGCACGCACGTGTGGGGCTGAGAGCACAGCGCTGCTGAGCATTTACTCTCACTTTACATTACGGGTTTAATGGCTTTTAACGGGAGACTTTGTAAGCGATCAGGAATCGGAACAAAAGGAGCTGGGGGAATAATTATTCTAACCAGGGGAGCTAAAGAACATGGCAAAATTGTGTGCTGAGCAATCGTGCTAATTAAAGGCACCCAGAAGAATCAGGATAGAAACGCCAAATGGTTTTCACTCTGCTGCCCTAATCCACTAACTGCCTCCTCGCCTTGACTCCCACCAGCTGTGGGAAGGACGGCTCTAGGTGAGTTGGCTCGTAGCAATAAAGGGACCGAGCTAAGCAAGAGCCACAGGGGACCAGTCCCCTCTGTACCAAAGGGCTGAAGCAATGCATGCCCTGCCAGATCTACCAACAGCTCCTTTGCACCGCCAGGCTGGGGGAGCAGATGCCCCTGCTGCCTCTGGCTGAGCACTGAGGTTTCAAACACACTTTGCAGAAGAAGAGCAGCTGCTGGCAAATACCAGCACAAGGCTAAGCACAAGCCACAGTGACCACCCGTGTCCTTTTGTGCCAGTCTGCCCTGCAGCATGATCGCTTCTCTGTAATGGCCATGGCTTTCCAATGGATAAAGACATCTGAGCAATGGAGACCATCCTGATCTTCCAATGCTTAAAATGCCAGTCCTCTTGCTGAGTTTTCATGTGCCACGCTAACATCAGAACAGCAAGAACTAATGCTACAACATGGGAAATTTATCACCCAGAGAAAGTGGAGACTTGGAAAACGTCTACATCATAAGGAAAAGAAATGTATGTACAATTGCTCCAACAGGCTGGAGGCTTTACAGACACAAATAAAAACTTTCAGGGCCTCAGCCTGGTGAAAACCCAAGCCTGATCCCTCAGGATCTGCTGACCTGTTGGGGATGTCGGAGTGAGACCTTCAGATGCCGAGGCTGGTGTATGCAGAGCACACGACACAGCGATGAATTCCCACACTGAGCCCAAGGAACATCTCAGTCCTTTCCACTCCTCTGAGAAGATCCACCTCTGATACCTGCTCCTGGGAGATGGGAATGTTTTTTTCCCTGGTCGTGCAGACCTGGGTTTTGTTGCAGCAGTTCCCGGTGCTGGCACAGAGTATGAGTTACATGTAGGAGAGGTGGAGCAGCAGAACACCCGTGCTAACCATTGCCATCAGGTAACAGCTTACTATTTAAAAAGCAATGGTTTGTTTGTTAATCAGCGGGTCCATTAACATGGAGCAAATGCCTCTCTAATGGACACCCACAGGATCGCAGGCTGAACTATTTGTGTGCAGCATCTTTTGATTGATTCACCCTAAAGATCATCAAGTAAATGAGAGAGGATGTAATATTTCTCCAGGAAGCATTCCGCAGCGGATACATTGATTGCAACGCTCAGCCAGCTGCCGCGTGCCAGTCTCTTCTTAAAGAGACTTCGTGTTTGATTCGTTGATTAAATATTTCAGAAGTGCAAACAAATCATGGGCATTGATTAACTTTTGCCAGATGCTTGGTCCATGGAAAGCTGGTATCCTGCCAAGGAGGATGATGTGAGTGGCCAGTGCCCAGACTGTTCCCATCTCCCTACCCTCGAGCGCACAGTACAGGTTTCACGGTCCTTCCCCAGCCAAACAGGTCACTGCCGTGCTTCTGCTTCTGTGCAGCCTCACCTCCTCCCACCATTAAATCCTTGGGCCAAGCCAAGGGAGCCTGCTTGGTGGCACACCAGGAGCACAGAACTGTTGACTCAAGTGTTCAACTCCACTTGTATCTTAAGCTGCAAAATCACAGTCCGTTTTGCCTGCCAAAGCCTCTCTGACTCCTGCTCTGTCACTACAGTGAATCTCTTTTTAATTGAAAGCCCAGTGAATGCCCAACTGGACAGGAAGAGGCAGGGATGCAAATGAAGACTATCCTGAGAACTAAGGAAGAAAGTCCAAAACCCACAAAAAATAGCTGCCACACCAGCACTCTCAGCTGGCAGAGGTGGTCCACAAGCCAAGAGCAAAGTACTTGCTGCAATTTCCATTTTGTGAAAGTAGGTATTTCTCTTCCTCTTTTTTTTTTTTTTTTTCCCTACAGATCAAACACTGGACTGACACTTCCTTTATGAACTGCTGCAAAACCAACTTCTCCTGAAAGTGCCCTGCAAAAACACCACAATACTGCCAGTTCCTGAGCAAGCCCTGACACTGCTCACTCAGCCCCAGCCCTGATGGAGCTGTCACAGCCACCCTGGAGGAGTCCAGCAGGGCCAGGAGAGCCAGGCTGCTGCCACCACTTCAGAAATGACACGCTTCTTTTGCATGCAAATGAACCACAAATTGAGAGCAGACCCTCCTTTTTCCCCTCTGAGCTACTCGTAAATGACAGAGGTGAAAGGTCTTGGAGGCAGGCGCGGCACGTGCAGGTGGAACACAGAGGTACAAAGGACTGAGCAGCTAATTGGAGGTGAAATGAGAAAGCTAAACACTCACCCGGGTCCCACGGGGAGACACAGCTAACCCTCCCCTCCGGAGATAAACTCCATCAAGAGAGAGTCCAGCCTGCTAGGATAATGACTCCTCGAGGCATATCAGAGGTGCCAGCATCTATAAATGGGGGCCTTTGCCTGCTGGAGCTTCCATCCTTTCTCCCCTTCAGTACTGGCAGGGAAAAAAAAAGAAAAAAAAAAAAAAAGAAAAAAAAAAAAAAAAGCCTGCAGGTCCCATTCAGGCTGAACTACACGTGCCATCGCCGTCTCACAGCCAGGCAACAAGAGGAGGGCTGCAGGTATACGCTAGGCTGGGGATGCTCAGCTCCTGCCCCCATTTCCTTTCTTTTCAAAGAAAACAAGATTGAGTTTGTATTGACTACTGAGAAAACGAGACAACATTATACAGGACACGACCCTCCACAATCAAATTAGGTCATTACAACACCATAACCAGCACAGAATGCGTAGCTGTGATAGCGTATAGGATCAAGGAGAATGTTTTTATGCTGCAAATATTAAAAGACAAAAGGAAAATGAATAATATCAGGACATCAAACAAAACCAGAACATAAGTTTGGAGGGGCAGGAACAAGCAGCACGCATGTCTCAAGGCTTCCCTCACTAAACCTCCCTGTGCACCTTGCTCAGGCTGGGTTGCCACTTCTCAGAGCTTGCCATTAGAAGCACAGCAAATGCTGGCAAAGAGTTTTGCCACCTCCTGCACAGCTCCCTTGCTTCCCTTCCCCACAGAGCTGACTTTCCAAAAGAGCAAAGCCCCTATTCCCAGAGCAGCTTTCCAGCCATGGCCCCCACTCTGTCAGCAAAACAGCCAGCAGCAACATACTCCAGGTGCTGATTTCAGGAGTGCTGAGGTCTGTTCCGATAAGGGACTTAGCGTCCTACATTTGCTTTAGGTCACCACTTCTGCTTCTATATATAAATTACACACGGATCATCAGAAAATAAAAACTGAAGGCATGGTCCAGCTACACAGACTTTGCCATCGTGGCTTGGCACCCAACTCCCCTCCTGCCTCCCCTGCCCAGTTTACGTGTCTCAAAATGTGCTGTCCTGAGCTCTCAGTCTCCCGTAGGAAAACACTTATCCCCCAAGCCATCGCCAACAGAGGCCAATCCATAAAGCTGCTTCGACAGAGTGGGATAAGTGGGTGTAGCAGCAGTGGTATTCACTGCTACTCTGGGACTGAGAAGATCTAGATGTGGGGTCTGGGCTCCACACAATCTGGGAGGTAAGCACTGCCACCCAGGCAGGTCCAAACCCAGCTCAGCAAAATTCTCCCAGCACCTGTTCCTCCCCACTGAGTGGAGGAATATGCACTCATAGTCACCCTGCTAAGTGCAGGAGGGAGGACACAAAGCTTCCTAAAACCCGAGATTTACATACCAGTTTGTGGCAGTGGTTTCCCCACTGCGTAACGAGCACATTAACTTCAGTCAGCCTGGTTCTCCAGAGATGACGAGATGGGAAAGAATGATCGAAGTAAACTGTGATAGAGTTTTTGATTAAGAAGCTGTTGATCAATAAAAGTTATCTGCAGGGCACAGAGTGTTAATGAGCTACCATTCCTTCGTCAAAGCAACACCTGAGCCCGCACTACCTGCTCAACACAGCCCACAGAGGTCAGCAAGACTTCTCCTATTCCTCAGGAATGACAAGGTGAGAACATGGGCCACTGGGCAGGTAGAGAGACCTCAAGTCTCCTCTGTCCCCCTTGTTGTTTAAAGGGCGATAGTGTAAGAAGGAAACAATATGACTTTAGAGAGAAATTTGGCTTGAGAGGAACGAAAAAGCTTAACAACCTGATTCAAGGCTTGAGATGCTATGTTTGGTGGGTGGGCGAAAAGAAATTGAAAAGGCATTCATAACCTTCTCAGACAGCTCCATTAATTCAAAGAGGCCTTCCAGCTCTGCAGCCATAGCACCAGCACCCAGCACATCTGCAGGGAACAGCAGCTCAGGAGCAGGAGGGAGCAGCCAGCCAGGCTACTTGTCCCTGCAAATGGTGATGTGATGCTCAAAATGAGCCACAGCACAGCCCGCAATTGCTGTCACGCTATTGTGCCCCCAGCAGTGATGTAGCTACAAAGAAGCATTAGGTGTTAATACTTATTAACGTCTTAAATTAATCCCCAAAGGTTCCAAAGCATTAATGAGTGGACTTCGGAAAGGGTTTTTCATAATAATGCAGCCACCTGTTTAATAGTACACAGCAGCAGGGCTGAGCAAGGGTTTCAGAGAGCAGGTGGAAAGAAGAGCTTCAGAATAAAGCTATAGAAAAGAGACCAGGCTTTCATGGGGAGAGACAGAGAATATCATTACGTCCACCCGAATTCAGACATATCATCGTAACTAATCATTTTATTCCTCCAGAAATATCCAGTGACCACAAGGAGCTACTACGATCCTTGTATTACATTTCTTCCTGAAGTCATCTCCTCTGACAGCCCAACACAGCCTGCCTGCGAAAGGGATTTGTTTTCCCAGAACTCACTCAGCCTTCCCATCCTTGGAGGGTCTAGGGAGAGTTGAGGAAAAAAAATAAACTGACAGACAGGATACTCTTTCCGGAATGTCCCAAAGGAAACAGAGGGGATGAACACATTAGGATTTCTCCCCCAGTTTCTCAAATTCTCACGGAACTGGGGTTTGCAATCATCCTCTGCAGAGACCATGTCAAGACAGATCATTAATAGTACTTGATGCCGAGTATCTTTAGTATTAAAAAGCACGGCAATTACTTAGTCCAAATCTCTATATTATTCATAAGATCCATATCTATCATGGATATAATATTTACGCTACTATGGGGAAATGTAATAAATAAGCCAATAAGCACTTCCTTCCTCCAGGTCAAGATGAAAGTCTGTATCTTGGAGAGCGATGCTGTCCTCGGGCAGCAAGGCTTGTATCCCAGGCTCCCTGCTCAGCTTCATCAGCCAGAAACTAAAGCCAAGGTAAAAAATAACTGTTTTTGTTCCCAGCCCAGCAAAACTCTGACCAAGCAGGCCAGGAGGCAATGCCTAGGTGGAATGAGGTCAGCACAGCTCCTAGGAGGTCTCCTAGGGAAGATCTTTTCAGAATTAGTTGGCAGAGAAAGCAAAACTTGTTAGGCTGTTGCGTGCCCCCCATGAAAGCGGAAAGAGATTATCTACCTGGAAAGGAGAAGGAAAAGTTCAGAATCCACATTTTGTTGACTTGCTATGTACAGCTCCTAGAACTATTTTGTCCGTCTAAACTCCTGACTGCACTTGGCACCAGCCTGGCTGTGAAAGGACGTCAGGTGGTGTCTCAAACACACGCCGTGGTCCAGCAGGCTGAACGTGGGGCTGGCTGCTGGCTGTCAGCAACCCAGCATGACCTTGAGCAAATCAACATCTTCCCAGCTGCTTTTCCTCACCCATAAAATGGAGATGAAGATTCTTGGCAGCCCCTTGTTGGGCTGTAAGGAGAAATGTATCTTTCCAGGAAGCAGTGGAAGAGCAGGATGCCAGGTTCCTTCTCTCCTTTAAGAACAGGGGAAAATATACCCCACCTCTCAAATATACCCCACTTCCCAAACGCTCAGCTCCCTGCTCTGCTCTCGGTGAGGTTCCCCTGACATCTGGGCTCTGCTGGGATCTGGCACGAGAACAGGACGGTCCCACCCCACCTCTGGAATGTGCCCAGGATTTATTTTTAACACTGCCCTCACTGTGAACGTTTGTGGTGGGATTCGTATGGTCTCACGCTGCTCTCTGTCTCTGCGCTGTGTGGGTAGCTAGTAGCACCGAGAGAGCAGACGGTGCCACAGCCCTCATCCCAAGCAAAGTGCTGAACGCAGGGCACCAAGCATCCCATCTCCCTCCAACGCAGAAAGGGAGCCTTGGGGAGCTGCCTCAAATGGAGCTTCTCATGCTGCCCGGGGGCAAATTTGTTCTAGAGAACGGCACACTAAACACAGCCCAGAATTAGGCTTAAAATGACAATTTCAAAATTGTGGAGCCCTCTGCCAAGCTCTTTATGTCTTTCTGGCTTTGGATTGCGAGCAATGGGGTGGAGCAGAAGCTGTGGCTGGTCCAAGGGAAGGCTTGGAGAGTGGGCTGCAGCCTTCTGCTGCATCGAGACCTCAGGTATGTTTTGAGACATCAGGTCCTTTGCTTTGTCACCCACATGGTGGCCATCGTTTCCCCCTGCTCAACGTTCCACATCAATTACAGTGCAGAGATGTAAAATGACTGATACTTTTAATACAAAGGCCCTGTCATTTATTTATTAGCTGGCGACAGGCCCCGCAGTCCAGGATGGATGTATTATAAATCAGCTGCATTTCTAACCATTAAAAATTCATCCAATTCATAATGTAGGACGCCAGTAATTTCCTTATTAGTGGTGAGTGTGAAGGATTTTTCTTTCTTCTCCCTTGGTTTTACTTCGCTTCTTTGCGTTCCCAAAGATCTTGCTCATCTGAGGATTAGCTCAGCTTAATCCTACAAAAGGGAGGTGGAGGGCTGGGGGAAGGGAGACCAGGGCTGAAGTCATTTTGTTCCAGTGTTTTCTTCTAATTGCAAATTTGCCATATAAACTTAGGAGACGTAGCTGCCTTCTCTCCTAGTCACACTTACAGGAGTCAGGGAGACTGTTCATCCTGAATTTAAGAGATGCTTTTAGGGAAACGAGTAAAATAAATCCCTTTTTTTTGGCAAAGGGGAAAAAGGAGATATAGTGGTAGGACAGGGAAGGTTAATGTTAAAGTTTTTTAAATCTATTAGCAATATAAGAGCAGGTACCAAAATGCTATAAAGTGGTATATTTTTAAAAGACCAAATGTATATATTATATAACATATATCACATAGAATATATATATAAATAAGTAGACGTGTTAGCCGTTAGGCTCAGCGCTCCAAATCATTGTGAAAAATAGGTTAGTAGGGCTGCAAGGAAGGTGTGACATTTCTGCAGATGCATGACTGCTCTGAAGAACTGCTGCACCATCAGCACAAACCCAAGCTAGGAGAAAAGTCTACGCCAAGCTGCAGAGCATCGCTGGCTGGGGTACTGCACCCAGTATGGACTACGCTTAGCTGCGGACAGCAGGACAGTCCGAGCGGTGATGTGGTACATACAGGCATTTTCATGCTCTCATTGAGTCTCTATTTCTGTCTCTTAAACAGATCTGTTCAGATAGGGGCAGGGAGAGAGGGCGTGAAGAGCATTTTCAAACAGGGTTCAGCATTAGGTAACTCGCAGCCTGGTTAGGAACAAGCATGCAGGAATGTGAAAATGGATTATGCAATAAACCCTTCCTTAATGGGAGACAAGCCAGGGCATCGGGAGCAATCCTTACACGCTGTGAATTCAGTGTACTTTTCACCTCGAGACACTTGCACACAAATCTCGCATCAGCTCCACGTGGCAGCGGGTTTGCTGAGTTCTCAGTGTGGTCGGCTCGCATCGGTAAATCATGCCAAATTCAACAAGGCTAGTGCTTTATGCTAAACCATGGTGCACCAGGGATGCTCAAGGTCAGGCCTTCAGGAGCACACCAGGGTGCAAGTGAGAACAGCACCCACTTGTGCCACCGCTACCTCGATGCAGCGTCAGCATCCCCCGTGCCACCAGCCCTGCTGGCAGCCATCCCACTCCCCCTGAAACACCCTACAACCAAGAATGACTATTTCTACATTTTTCTTAAATGAAGATGATCTTATTATGTGGGTCTTCCAGCAGTTTTCAGAATTGAACAAAGTATTTTGATCCGTTTAGCCCAAAATCAGCACTCAAGTTTGTTGTTTTTTACCCTCTCCTGATGGCTACACAACTTCCCTGCTGGATCCTGGGCTGTACTTTTTGTCTGATAACTTTAGTGCTGTGTGTGCTCTTGTGCAAGCCTGCCCCAATTCCTAAACATTAGCAGCTATCTTTAATCAAGACATGTAATTTAAGTGGACAATGAACAGAGAATGAGAGCTTTCAGTCTTCTAACCAGAAGACATCTCCTGTCTGACCACGATGATTTCCCCATGCACCTCTGAGCTAGATTATAAACCTGAAAACCACTCTGGTTAGATTAAAAAGTCACAATGAGATCCTGCAGATTCTGTTTGCTCCCAGTGCCTTTCAGGGTACCCCACTGCCAGGACCACAGCAAACCACAGACCCATCCCTCTGGCCCCACCAGCACAGAGGTGCCCCAGCCTCCAGATAACTTTCCCAGCAGCCAAGCATTATAAGCCACAACAAACTCATTAAAAGCAAGATAAACATTTAACTGATGGCCAAAAGAAATCAGTACCACAACTGTACCAACATGCACATACACTCACAAGCTATTTTAAATCAACCCACAACATAATTCACGCCATCAACGAACCATTAGGAGAACACTCTTGAAACCTCTATCGTTACCACTGGCACCAGCACTGCCTGAGATTGCCGTGCTGTACCGTGCCTCTCTCTCGCCTTTCTGGGACAAAGTACCAGGCACGAGGAGTGGTGGCTGATGAACAGAGCTCCCCTTTCTCTATCAAGGGCATCTCTATCAGGTTTAAGAGCACTGCGGGGTCAACGAGAGCACCTGGACATGGAGAAGCACTGATATCTGAAGACACAGCCATCGCGTGCATGGGAGCTGAGGGATGCCACAAGGACAGTAGGAGGGTGCTGGTAGCAATGAGTGCTTGAACAAGGGACAGAGGTAATACAGACCATCAGGAGCACGTGTGTACATCCTCCCTGAGATAATGCACATCTTGGGCAGTTATGGTCCAGGCTGAGGGACTTTGAGCCCCATCACTTTGGCTGTACAGGAACAGACCACCCATCTGATGCTAGGACAATGCTGCCAGGCAGTGAGGGCTGTGCTAGAGCTGCTCCAAACCCAAGAGAATTCAGCTCAGAGCCTCTCCTCACCTGGCTTGTTCAGTGCTTGACAGCTGACACATCACAGGCTCCCTTCCAAAATCCACCCCAGGTGGGCTAACCCTGCTTGCCGCCCCTACAGACATTGGGATTAAAGTGTCCCAAGGAGAAGCCTTCAGGTCAGAGGAGCAAGCAGATGGTTGTGTATCAGAAAACACTGCCCCTGTCCTGCATCACTGCTTGATGTCTGTATCTAGCAGTATTTCCTCCACCAGAACAGCCTCTCTGGCGGCTGGTCAACATCAGCAGCACAAAGCCATGCTCTGCTTGATTTAAGGACTTCTCTTCCTAATTTATCCCCACCACCAGGAAAGTCCCTGCCTGATGTACCATCACCACCACATCTTTGCTGCCAGCACCACCTCCCTGCACAGGGCTGGAGCCTGGGCAGCCACACTGATTGCAGGTGTTGCCACAAACATTTTTGGTAAGCAGATTAAAGATATACAAATGGATAATGCCAGACTTTCCAAGACAGCAGGAAAAACTCATCTCTGTGGCATCTTCATGGCAGAAAGGTTTGAGGATTGACTCCTTGAGCATAAGGTTACAATTCAAAGAATAAATGCAATAGGTAAGATGAGCTCTCTACTTCTGCTAAAGTAGATTGGGCTTCTGTGTTCTGGAAAATGGGGATATTTCTTCCACTTGCTCTTTTTTCAGGGTTGGATGAAGTGAAGCAGAGTATAAAATAGCTACAGGTAAGTAGAAGGAAGAGCAGCTGAGCAGGCTGAAGAGAGTTGAGCAGGCTGGATCGAGTCCCACGAATGCCCCTGTTAGGTGTTGCAGCCCAGTGAAGGGGACAAGACGGTGATGCCAGCTGCAGGATAAGGTCAGTTCTCCGAGGGGTGACAGGAGCAGTTGGCTTTTGTTGCTCATGCTTTTCTTCAGGAGCCTGCAACATCTGCACTGGAAGCAGCCAGCCAGAGCGTGGGGGGTTTCTGTTCAACATCCAAATCCTTTGCAGGATGTTCTTGTCAGCACCTGGGGCTCAGAGCAGTTTCTATCAAGAGCAAACGTAAAACAGGAGCAAGGGAAACTTGGAGGCAGAAGGTCTTTGTGTAGACCTCCAACACACACACCTGCCAGTAGCTGAACGCTGAAGTCAGGGCTTTTCCTCAGACCTGAACCAGAAAGCCAGACTTTGTTAGTCCAAATGAGGAGATGGAGAGCTGAGCAGCAGAGCACACACAAATGAGTTTAAAACCACTCAGATTAAATTCCCCAGAAGTATCTCAGGCAGTCGGATGATGAAGGACAAGGCCATAAAGCAGCGAGGAGCCCCAGTGCAGAAGAGTCTCAGACTACGTCGGGTCCTGCTGGAGAAGAGCCTAGAGCTTTTGACTTAGAGGACAGAAAAGGAGAAGATAAGTTTGGAGAAAGAGCAGAGGCCTGTAAGGAGGCACTGAGGCCTGTACTTGGGCTCCAGGCTGGGCACAGGGCATCAGAGCGATGCTGTCACTTCACACTCAGCTCCACATTTATATTTAATGAGAATAATATTTGACAAATGCCCTTATTCCTAGGGGTAAAAAAAAAAAAATCCATTTTCCACTACCAGTAGTTTAGGTTTTCTTTTTTAGATAAAAGAAACAGAATACAGCTTAATTTTGTTGTTTTTGATGAAAATGGGAACACGAACTGACCAAAAATAGAAATGCTGCAGAGTTTCCAGCTTCTCATGCCCAGGATGAATAAAACACACTAAGCGAACAAAAAGAATTAACCGTGGCAAGATAAATGCCACAGTTGTAAATGTCCTTGCCATTTTGTTTCCAAGTCCTATTAGAAGCAGAGGTAAGGAAATCCATTTGTTTAAAAAATATGATTTTTGAAATGACCACAATGTTCCTTTTAAACTGCATTGAAAATACAAGATAAAGACAGGGTACTGAGTGAAAGAGTGCTGATGGCGCTTTTATTGTGTGATTTGCCTTGTTTTTTTCTGAAGTACTTCTTTTTAGCCGATAACCATGTATTTACAGTTGGTGTAATTATATCTAATTACTTAATTAGCATGAATACATGTAATTACTAACTTCAAATATGTAATTATGTCAGGGCAGCCTGTAATAAATGAGGTTGAAAAAAACCCTCATTAGGACTCTACGGAAGGACGGCTGCTCCACCCGCGTGGAGGATGCGTCGCCGTCCCGAGACCACGCCAGAAGGAAACTCAGCCCTGCAGGAGGAGAGCAGGGGAAGCATCTGCCAATGACCCCTACCCAAAACCAAGCCCCTTGCCCCAGGAGCAGAGCTTCTCAGCGCCAGTGGGAGCTGAGCATCATCCCTGTGAGGTAGAAAGGGATCTGGAAGGGATCTGCCACCCAGGTTTGTTTCCTCCACTGAGATTTGGATTTTTTTCACTGATGCATGGTGTTCTCCAGACCTGGTTTGTCTGGCAAGAAATACCAGGGAGCAGAACAACGGCTTGACTGTGCCATGGCATTCGAATATGGCTTCAGAGAGCAGATCCAGGAACAAATCTGCATCTGATGCACTGTGCTAGTAATTAATTACTACTGTTAAAGTAAAACAAGCCTCCCAAATGTTTCTTCAGAAACATTACCAGTCTTTCACCACAAAGATCTCCAGCTACTCATAATTACCCATTTTGCAAATTCAAATCCTGAACATCAGGAGACAAAGCTAAGCTAAACAGCCCCTGCTTACTGCCAAGAAGCACATCTATGACGATGTTCTACCTACAGCCTGATGGCCACCTCATGAACTTATTTCAGGCCAATGCTCCTTTCTTTTTTTCCACTGACCAGGAGTTATTTGTTGTACTGAGCTGGCATTTCCTGCCCATAAGGACCAATAGCCATTTTCTGGACACAAATGTGGGTAGACTGGATCTTATTTTGTATTACCAAACCCCCTGACCTCATGACAGAATGCAGAACCACACGGCTCCATCTCCTCATCGGATGTTGTGTCCATGGTGCTTGCCTTACAACAGGCCCTGTTCTTCTCCTCTTATCTGTTTATTTCCAAATGTAGAGAGGTGCAAACTCCTCACAACCTGTCGCTTCTCCTGCCGGCATCTGCCAAGCAGACGTGCCACTTGGTTGTTCTTCCACGTGCCAAAGAACAGGAGGAAAAGTCTATTTTAGGTTATTCTTCTGCAACTGTTTCGTGGTTGTTCTGTCCTCGTTGTCAGTCCTCGTTGCCCAACCTTCCAGGTGGTGCTGAGGATGGCTGAAATGAGGACTGGCTGCAAACCCTAGTACTGCCCAGAATGTCTTAATGTGTGAAGATCGGGGAGCATCTTCTCAAAGAGTTGATGTTTTATCATGAGAAAATGGGATGATGTAGCTTCTTCCATGGCTCAGCCTGGAAGGGAGGAGGACACTGAGCCCAGCTCATCCCTCCTGCTCCTCTAAATCAGAAAGACATAAATTTGTGTGAAGCCCAGAAAGTGAGAGGTGGCTCCAGCACCCTTCATCCCTTCTTCTCTTCCCAGCACCTTCTTCTCCTCCCAGAGGACACGTTAGCTGGTGAGGAGCCCACGGGACAGCCTCACGCAGTGGGATCAAGAGGGGCTGCAGCTCTGTGGGCAGGGAGCTGCTCGCCATATTTCAGCTGCAATTCCATTATGCAGAGCTAAGTGGCTGGGAATAAACATCCGTCATCCCTGCGTGATAAGCGATGTTTGCTAGTATAGAGGGTGACAGAAATCTATATCACATCAATGTACTATTAATACTGCATTAAGCATATAGAGTTCGCTCTCCTCATTGCAGTGCGGTAATGGGTATCGGCATGTCCTCCACCCAGACAACATCCAAGAGCACAGGGACACTTGCAGGAGGAAGGAAAGAGAAAAGCTGAGTGATGGAAGAAGAAATTGCTTGCTGAGGATGTTTTTCTCTGTTAACACTTCTGCGCAAAGGAGAGGCTGGGTGCCACGGAGCTCCTTCGCTTGAGGACGCTGCAGCCTTGCAGATGGGCTGAGGCTCGGCAGGTGACAGGAGGGAGGTGACTCCTTGCATCAGTTTGGGCTCAGCTGGACACCAAGGCCCTCCCTGGGCCAGAGGAGCTCTCCTCTCTCCAAGTGGCACCAGAAATGAAGAAATGTTTGTGTCCAAGTTCTGCACAGGGGGAAAGAAATACCCTCCAGCGAGAAAACCATGGGGAGAATGGGAGCAACAAATACTCTCCAGCTCAGGTTTAAGTTGAGCAGAACACATCAGATCAAACAAAACCCTTACAGCTAAAGCTCCCCAAAGCACACTTAATTTAAAAGGTGAATTACGAAACTTTCCAGCCTCAAGCAAAGCCACCAGTAAAGTCAGAAGTTTTGTCCAAGTGAAGTCTTAGGGACTAAAATACAACACATACCAAATTCAACTCTGCCTGAGGTCTCCAAGACTGCTTTTTTGCATTGTGAATGGCAAGAAATTCCAAAAAAACACAAGAGTTTCCAGCCTGCCAGCATCCAGCTGTGATCTGCCTCTTGTTAGCACCCAAATGTAGCACCTGGGTGGGGAATTTGGCTCCATCAGCGCTGCCTCACAGCCCCAGGAAAGCTGGAACACAGAAGCGAGCAATTTGTCGTGGATTTCCAGGGTGTGCACAGTTATTGTTATCGCTGCATTTTCCCCCTGTGGCACCTTCCACAGGAGAAAAGGCTCTGGGTGCCCCTCAAGGCACACTTTGAGATCCTAATCAAACAGCCCTGTAAAACTCCAAGGCCAAATCCTGCTGCAAGCAGCTTCCCCTTCAACCCATCCCAATCTGACAAGCCCCACAGGGCAAATGCTCAGGGCAAAACTCAGTCCCCTCTGGGTTTTAAGCTTGGCAGCTGCACCCTTGCAACAGCACTCACATACTGAAATGGTTGCACAGAAAGTGATCTGAGAGATAGCACAGAAAGAGAAGAAAAAAACACGGGGGGAACCCCTCCCTCCCCAAGCAATCAGGGTTTGTAAATCATTTTGAGATGAGGTGCTATAAGCAATATATAATGTATAATTAACGGCACAGAAAAACCGCGCTACCTTCAGCTTCTCTGCTCCTGCCTAATCAGCGCCCTCCTCCCCCTTCTCTGCAAACAGACCAAATTTAGTGCATTAACATGAAAATCAGAGGGAAAGCCGGGCACGTTAATTGGATACACCCCTTCGCTCTGGCGATGGAAGAGCTGTGATAACTCACGGCACCCGAGGGGTCTGCCCCAGGGACCCCCCCACAGAGCAGAAAGCTGCGGGTCTCTCTCCTCGGGAAGGAGGAGTGATGCCAGCAGAGGGTTTTATGCTGGCTGAGCTCCTGCAGGTTGGGAGCTTGGCCTCCTCCCAGCGCTCCAGCTTCCAGAGCTTGAGTTATGCTTCCTGCGCTCGTGAGTCAGCAAAGGGGAGAGAGCAGGAGGCGACTTCGGTGCGGCACTCCTTGCTGCTGGGCTGGGCCACGGGAGATGGGACAAGTTTGTTTTTTAAGACATTCCTTTTTTTTTTTTTTTTTTTTTTTTGCAAGCTTTTATTTATTTGCTATTAGATCCGGTTCTGCCTGGAACCAAAGAACGCCAAAGGGATGAGCAATAACAAGGGAGGAACATCGTCTGGACCTCCTGCATTGCTCAGCCTGCATCTCAGAGCTGGTAAAGAGCAGAGGAAAACTGAGCTGCCAGCTGTGAGCTGCGTGTCGGGGGGGGGGGCTGCACCTCCCAGCCCACACGAGAAGCAGTTGGGAACTCCCAGCAAAACATCCTTTTACCCATTGCTTTTCTTTCACGCTCAGAATTTAGGAGCACAAAACGGAGGACCACTTTACCACCACCTGCTATCCTAATGAGCCGAGCTCACAACCCAGATTTACACCGAGAAGCTGCGAAAGCTTTAGAGAAGCCCATGAAAACAAGACAGCCAGCATCTAAGCCTCCTGTTCTCCACGCACCTGCCCCATCTATGGCCACTTGTCCTGAGCTCGTCCTCGGCCCGGCGGGGAGCCAAGGAGGCAGCCCCATGGCTGGGAAGCTGCTGGAGGAGGAAGGGGAGGCAGGTTCTTTTCCCCAGCCAGGCAGCGGGTCACCTCCATCCCCGCAGCTCCTGCTCGTGCCTTGGACCCAACAAGGCAGAGCCCGGCTTCAAATGGCGTTTTTCAGGCAAAAGGGGGGAAGGTGACTGGTGGGTGGCGGAGGGAGGGTGAAGGGAGGTGAAGGTGAGGGTGGAAAGTCTCCTTGGGAAGAACCTACATGTATGTTGTGATTTCTGAGACCTGAGATTCGCTTTGGTTTCTGGACCATACCAAGACCCATTCTCCTCAAAAAAATATATCCTTCTCTCCTTCCTCATCCTCTTAGCCTCTTCCTCCTCGCCCTCCTTCCCCCGTCCCCCCACCCATCCCCTGGCTTTTGCGTGGGCTCCAGCCGGCTCGGGCACTCACACGTGTCTGGCTTGTGGCAGTTGTGACCTTGTCGGAAGTACTGGGGGTTCTCGATGACAGGAATGCGGGTCATGCCGATCACCACCGTGTCCGGGCCAGCGTCCAGGGACGAGGGCGTCGTGATGCCGTGGTTGATGTGGTGGAGGGGACTGGCCGAATCCTCCTCGCCGCTGATCACTGCCACGGGACCTGCAAACACCAGACACATCCATCAGGCACGGCAGAGGAAAGGAGACCTAAAAGTCCTACTGACCACATGGGTACAAACTGCTATGGGTCAGCAGCAGACTCTCACCAACCTGCCCTACCATCCCTGGTGCCATTTCCAGGACCAGTTTCTCTGAACTCACAAGGAAGACACCAAGTTTTTTTCTGCAGATTACAGGGTACCAGATTGAGCAGACCTTGCTCAGCTCGTGCTGTGTTCTGCCACAAAAATCAACATCTCCCCTCACCCTTTCCAGCTCTGAAAGGCTGAGCACCAACAGACAGGCTAGGAAACAGCCAAAATAGTCAAACCCCTGAGATGGGAGTAGCAGGAGTCTCCCAACCCTTCCCAGCCTCTGCCACCCATTCGTGGCTCTCACCAGCACAAGAGCACAGAGGAAGGTTCCCATCCAAGGAGCCCTGTGCCATGCTGAACTCCATCTCGAGGGGCACAGGCTCCAAGACCAGCAGAGAGGAGACCCCCAAGCACAGTATGGAGAAAGCAGTGCCAGAGCTGCACCCCAGCCAAATGCTGCCCTCCCAGGCTGGTCTGCAAGGCCCATAGCACCAATTCCACATCCTCATATCCCTCTTCATTTCAAGTCCTAAAACAGCAGTAGGCCCAAATGCACCCAGAACAACCTAAGATGGCCAAACCAGAGACTGCTCCATCCCCGCCAACCTTCCGACCCAGCCATGGCTCCTCACACCGAAGCGCCTGCACCCAAGAGCATCACTGCTCTAATCCTGCCCTAGCCAGGGGCAAGCTTGTTCCCAAAGGTAAAATCCATGAAGGAAAGAGCTTCCATAACTGAGAGCCAGTGCCTGCCTCTCAGACAGACCTATTTCATGATATTCAGCTATTCCTGAATTTTAGGTATATGCTTTGTTTTATTTTTAGGCCTTCTAATTTTGCTATCAGCTGCCAAGGCTGGAAAAACCTCAGGGGAAAACAGCCCTTAATATATTATTCCCAAATTCCTTCTATTCTCACACATCCCAGGGGCCCGACCTGCCAGCCCACAGCAGCTCCACAAAAACACCTTCATCCTGAGATGAAACCCTTTAATTCCTGCTTCATTTATTGGTGCTACATAAACATGGGATCCCGAGGAGTGGACACTAGAGACCACGCTGCAACCAGACTTACATATTCACGGGAGGTTAAAAGCACTCAGCTAGAAATGTTCCTTTTCTCTTGCATGGAAGCTGCTAGGGACTACCAGCAGGTCAAGCAAAGGTGCTGCATTGAGCCTTTAGACCTATTCAGGCCTTTTACCTAAGTTCTATAGAAAACACCACTCTCCCATCAGCAATCTATTTCCAATTACACAATTAGTTTATTATGCAGCACTAGCAACAAAGAGGGGAGTCTTCAAGCCATTTTCCTCTCCGGAGTCTCTGGGAGGACAGGGTGAATACTGGCTCCACGCAATCATTCTGCCTGCATTAATCTTGTCTAAAGGCTGCTCGTTTTTGAGGCATCAAGTATTGTTTGGTCTTCCAAGTGGGATATAATAAAGTTATTGTGTAATTAGCAGAGTCCTGGCAGCTGTGACAGGTGTTTTAGTCGCAAGAAAAAAAAAAAAAAAAAAAAAAAAAAAGTCTCTCCCTTTATTGTGAATTCCTTCTGGCAGGTTCTTGCTTTTTTTAGGTTAGGCCCTGGGCCAACGTGACTTCCAGCCTGTGAGACGCACAGGCAAAACTCAGCTCTTGCCGCAAGATGCCTCTGGTGGGACTACGTAGGCTGTATTTCTCCAAGCACAAAAAGCAAAGAGGCAAGAATTGCAATTTGAAGTTTCGTTCCTTCACATTATCAATTCTTTGCGTGCGGACCCAAAGGACTGGTTCTGCATGCTCTGCGCCACCGGCTGGGCTGTGCTGGGAAGGGGCCACCTCTGCTTTTTGAGGTGCACTTCCCAAAAACAACTCATAAAAATATCTGCTGGATATGAACTGGTAACAGTGACTTGAGGAGAGACCATAAAGACCACTAAAAGCCCCAGATGATGGAAGCATCCCTCTGGTATGTGCAGGTTAGGACATGGCTAGATCGTAAGGAGTAGGGCATGACCGAGGTACTTGTGAAATTAAGCATCACCAGCAGCTACTACTACTGGATGTTCATATGGCAACTTTCATGCCAATAAACAGATCCAGTCTGATCCTCTTTATACTCTGCAGGTGTTTTGACTGGTTTTATTTTTTTTTCTCCCAGCAGCTCAGTTCTTCAGGGGAAGGCTTTCTATATGTTTTATCCCTGGTTTCAGACCCCATATTTGCACTCCTAGTCCCTAGCAAATATCAGGTACTCTGAAGTGACTCAACTAAAATCAGCAGTGCCCAGCTTGGACATCTACAAGACCTACCAATCCTCAAAAGCCTCAGAGCCAAGCTCTGATACTCCGTGACCCTCTCAGCTGGAAAAAGTGGGAAAACAAGCTGTTGCAGTCAGGACACCACACGGCTATGAAACCACACACGTTATGCCCTTGCAATAATCTATGGAGGTCTTGGAAGAAAAAATACTGAGTCCTAAGGAACATACCATGATGGATGCAATGCTCCAGATTTCAAGATTTCAGAAACGCTTCTGGTCACAGTAGGCAGAGAGCTGGCACAAACCATTTGGGCAATTCCTCCCCAATATCCTCAGCAGGATGTCACTGGGTTAAAGACACAACCTAGAGCTGAGGACTTCTCCAAGTTTCCCCTATTTTTAATGAGGGTGGTGATGGGAAGGGCATGGGGGCAGAAATCAGTGCAACATTAACTCCTACAACACAATCTTGGCTTCTTATCACATTCAGTCTTTCATTCCCATCTCTTTTGGGTGGTCACAGCTGAGATCCAGCTCTCTCTAAGCACACAGCCATTTTCTTGCCCCTCTAAGACTCAGAGGAGCACCAGGTTTGCTGCACTAGCCTGAGACAGACTTTAAAAACATCACCGATATCAAGCAGTCACTGATCACTTTTATACGTTTGACTACTGCTCTGGCACTCAAATATATACTGTTATCTGTAACTCCTGGAAATAAAGCAGCTACCTGCACTTCAATTTTTTTAATCTGTCTTGGCAATATCATATATATTTTTGCTGCTAAGTAGGTAAAGAGGTTTTGTTTCTGATGTATAATGCTGATGAATGGCTTTATTTGGAAGAATTCTCACTGGCCTCAGAAGTAGATTTTCCAGGTAAGGTTAAAGAAAAAAAAATGGAGTAAGAAAAGAGTACAGTTTTTAAGATTTAGGTTTATCTTCCACTTGACAGAGGAATGGCAGAGGACATAGGAATGAAGCCAGTTTTGTACAGTAAAAAATGCAGAATAGTGAAGGGTAGTCTTGAGGCAAGCCCTTGTATATAGTCCTATGATCTAAAAACACCATGAAATATTTTTGGAGCTCCTCTGAAATTTAAAATCTAAAGAGTGATGCAATAGATTTTGTGGTGGATAAATCAGTCTGTGCTCCAGACAAACATATTGTGGATAGTGACTATAAAAACTGTCTATTTGTTAGTATTTTAAGAAGCTTTTGTATGTTCTGAGCATCAAAAGTAGCATAGCTGTATTCTGAAAGGCTTTTGATGCTCCCCTTCCATCCAGGCAGAGATCTTGCCAGCCAGGAGCATCTCCACAGCCTTTAAGGACAGAGTTTAGCTGCTCTCCATGCTAACCACATACAGTTTTCCTGACAGAGAAGCAACGTCAGCAGCAAAGATGGAGCCACAGAGCTGCAGGAAAAGTCTGGGGAGACCTGAAGGAAACTTCAGGTCTGATTTAATTTCATGTTACCCAAAGAGGAGTGAGGCAGCTTGAAAATGCTGTTCCTATAAACATAATGAAAGACTTCACCATTCTCCCTTCCCTTCCACACACCCTCTCCACAGGCAATTCCTCTTCCCAAGAGCACATCTGCCTTGGACAACATCCACCCCAGCCTTTCCTCCACCCTCTTTTCTCCCCCAGCCTAATCAGCAATGCTCCAGTTCTTTTCCTTGCTCCATCTCCATCTTGGTATAATCATCTCTGCAAACACTGAGAAAATACCCTTCCTGCCCTGAAAGCTCTGCTATTCAGAAAATCTCTCATTCCCTACTCATCACTCTTCCTTGTGGCTAAACTGGAGCTTGGCATGGTGGTTTTGTTCCCATCTGAAAGCTCTCTGAAATAGGTTATATGTTTTAGTCCATGCCCATGAATTTCCTGGCTCATTCACAGTGTTATACGGACAACTAGTTATTTAAGAAAAATAAAGCAAATAATAACAAATAGCTTAAGGACCCCCTGTTTGCATGATCATATCATAACGGTAAATTATTTATCAAGACTAAGAGCTATACTTTCTGATAAAGCACAGGCTCAGGATTATAGCATGTTTTATAAATAACCACAGATTAGAGAAGATAAGATAATGGCCACATCACACACATCCATAACATAATGAATGCTCCAAGGCAGACGGGTGAAGAACAACAAAAACTCCAGCTTGCTATCACAGTAACCTCTCCAAAGCAGCAAAAATGATGGAAGGTGTAGAAAACATGACCTCCAAGGGAAAACTGAAAGAATTATGCTTTGTGTTGAGAGAAGAAGACTAGAGGAACACGTGATAACAGCCTTCAAATATGTAAAAGGTTGCAGCAAAGAGAAATATAATAGCTGTTCTCCATGTCCACTGGGGATAAAACAAGAAATAATAGGTTTAAATTGCACTGAGGGAGATTAGGGTTTGAATGTTTTCTCTAATGCCTGGCAGCATGGATGGCTGAGCATGGGAATAGATAACCCAGGGATGTTCCAGGGGGGCTCTGCTGGCCGGGAAGGGAAAGGTTAAAGAAACTTCTCTCAAGGACAGTTTAGCTCTTGGGCCTGATGCTGCTCGGAGCTCTACTCACTTTCCATTTGCAACCAGCCTCAGCAAGGAGAGCTTCTCCCTTTTGGACACTTCCAAAGCAACTCCAGGCTGGGGCTTCACCTTGCTTCTCCGTAGCAGCTGGAAATCAAGGATGTCTCCATGTCGTTTCACAAAGGACAACTCCATCACACACCTGGCCACGTTCTCAGCACAGGAATGAAGTTCACTTAAGCAGAAATGAGAAGGCAAGAGCTCAGGGCTGCAGGGCATCCCCCTCCCTCCACCCATGTTTCTGGGAGCTGTCACTCGGAACATAGTTTCTGATCAAAAACGATCACTGCAAGAGCTAATTGTGCCATCCGCATTTGCCTGTGTAATATAAAGGAGCCATATAATTAACCTACTTAATTAGGAACTGTATATGACCCATAACTAGAAGAAAAAAACTCTTGTAAAGTGGGTCACCATGCATTGTATAGCAGCACTGAAGCAGGACTCATTAAACCCCAATATATATTACATATAAAATCCCCTCCTCCTTTGACTTCAAACCTCTGTTGGCACTTGCACATTTCCCTGATCTTAATCTTAAATGTTATTCTTCAAAGGGACTGTATCACCGTTGAGCAAGCAGATAATCCCAAAACAGGATCTCTGCCGAGCTTTGCAATTGGGAGCTATACATCCACGTATACACATTTATTTATAACAGACAGAAAACTAACCCAAAACTTCAGCTGCTCAGAAAAAAAAAAAAAAAATGTTTAAGAAATCCCAACCTTTTGCAGGAGCTGAAATCAAACAATCCCCCAGGGCTGCTCTCTGAGCCAGCAAGGGAGAGAACTGAAACTCATAAAACAATAAGTGAAAGCACAACAAATACAATTAAAACTCTAGCCATGCTCAGAGTGAGATCACATTTACTGTCTCATAAAAAGAGCCTTGTCCTGTCAGGCAAACAAAAGGAAATCAATTTCTTAATTTTTATTGGCAGATGCGGGCACGGGGCCAAGGCAGTGCTTGGTGCCTGCGTGGGACCCGCTTGGAGCCAGGCTGCCGTGGGCTCCAGCCGTCCCCTGCCCTCCTGCCAGGGGAAGCAGCCACTTCTCTGTGTCCCCTGGGACGCCCGTCCCAACCGCTGGGTTGTCCTTCATGAGATGCCTCTCCCCCGAGCCGCAGCAGATCCCTAGCTCATACAGAATACCGTGGTTTAGCTCGAAAGCCTTGTAAGCTCTCCCTGTCCTTGCTTTATCACCATCAATTTAACCAGATTCAGGATCTTTCCTGATCAAAGAGTGCCACCAAAATGCTGCCATTGGCCAAAGACCATTTCCCTCTTCAGAGACTGAGGTTTCCTTCTGAATTTTCCAGGTGTTTGCAGGAGGAGAAGAAGGTGCATCTTTCCTCATCCACACCAGCTACCAGCATGGAGCGTCACTCGAGCCCAACTTTGGAGGAGTATCCTCAGACCTCTCCCAATCTCCCTGTGTCTTTTTTTCTTTTTTTAACCCACCTTTCCCAGGTTTGTTTATGGAACTTAGGTATGAATCTTCTAAGCCCTCACACTTGGGAACAAGAACGTTAAGATCCTATCATACAAAATGTAAAGTCAATGTGTATGATGGCACAAATGCATAAATCCAGAAGAAGAAGCAACAGAAAATGCTGAGATGACCTGATAATTAAAAAGAGAGGTATTTAACAAGTCATGGCCATGTGCGACAGCAAGGCCCACCAGCAGGAAGGCAAAGCAGGAGTTTTTGCGTCTGGACATAAAGCTCACAGCCCAGTTTTACCAAGGTGCTTCAACTCAGAGCTCACATAACCAGGCAAGGACTGCAAAAACGGGGGGTGGGAGAACCACAGGAGTATTTTGGATCTTACAGCACAAAGACCTGCTCACTCTCCAGCCATGTAATAGGGGAACGATGCTGGATAGTTGCTTTGTTCACCAAAAAGCAAACACTTTCACCCCAGAAGCAGCAGCTCCCAGAGCAATGAAAAAAGAAGAGAAACTTGCATTGGCCAGTGAAGGAGCCTGCCCTGCCTAAAAGGTGTCGGGAGAAGGGAACAAGCAGCAGAACCACAGCTAGGAGCTGACGCCGACATCCCCAAAGCTGGTGGGGAGGGATGGGATGGTTGTTGGGTACCACACCTGCAGTGAGACATCAAAATGAGGTCCCCAGTGCCTCACCTCACACACACAAAGCCATCATTTCCATCCCAACAGGCTGCATCTTGAAGCCAAAACCTCATCTTCTGTCCCCAGCTCTCCAGCTTCACCCAACCAGAGCTGGGCACCATGCTGTCTGCCCCAAATTCTCAGCTTATTGCCACTTACATTTTCCCTTCACCCTTTCCTCCCGACTGGAGCTTCACCTTTGTTATTTCCCAGCCACGTCTCTAAGCTGTCACCTCGGGGGCACCTTGAGCTCCAGCGCAGGGCTTTACGAGGTGCGAGCTGGGCAGCTGCTGGGTGAAGGCCGCAGCAGCGCCCATTAATCTCCCAGCTCACTCATCCCTATCACAGACACGCCGTAAAAATGATATAAGCATTTCATTCAAACGGCACTGCAGAGGGAGTGGGGAAAAGCACAGGGCCGATTGATTTCCAGTATGTCTGCTCTTTACCTCCAGGTATAAATACAACAGCAAAATCAATCGGAATAACATCATATCAGCTCTCTAATCTCTTCTGTTTGCAAGATGCGCTTTATATACTGCAGCAGTTCCTACAGCCGACACTCTTGTCTACAGGAGGCACCTTCCCACCCCAAATCCACCCACCCGGCTCCCAGCCACTGCGGTGCCAGGCTCTGAGATCTGCAGGTCCAAGCCACAGTATAGAGAGGTCTCCCAGCTCAACGAGCCTTGTCCCCGTGAGACCAGAACCACCGAGCCCTTGCTGAGAGTTTGGGTCACATTAGAGCTCGTTAGAAGGGAAATGCTCCCTCCCTGGCATCTCTTGCTAAGTGGCTGGCTGCTCGCTCAGGGTCGATGGGCACCCAGGCGTGCCCAGATATGCTGCCAGACACAGGGACACCAAGGCTGAGGAAGCAGCATATGCTTCCCCTGTGCCCTCAGGACCCCATAGCTGTACTCATCCGAGAGCTCGCACGCGGCCCCATAACATTTCTCCTCCTCACGGGCACCCAGCAGCCGAATGACCTCGTGCAAACACCCAGGGCTGCCTGCTCAGCGCTGAGCACACGCATTTCCTTTCTGCATTTCCTATTTATCATCAGCCCAAGGCTTTTATCCTTTCTCCTGGCCCCCAGCCACTGCAGAGGGAGACTGTGACAAACTGATAAGCATTTTCCCCGAGCCCTTGCTTGGGTGAACGTGCAAACGCAGCGTGAGGCTGGAGAGGGGGCTGTCTGGGGAGGCATCGGGGGCTGTCCTCTGCACACTTCAGCTCAGCCGAGCTTGGGGAGATGCTCCCTCTCCCACCTCAGGCCAGATCCTGGCTGAAAAGCTGCAAGATAGAGCAAAACCAAAGGTGGTTTAAGCTGCACCTTTGTCTTACACTGCAGTTGAGGCAGGAGATGGACCCCACCACAGCTCTGGGGCACTGACCTGAGCCAAGAGCCCAATGTTGCAGGAACCTCTATATCTGAGCCAGGAAATACCTCAAATGCTGAGAACCACGGATGGTCCCAGAGGCAGTAGCTCAGACCACTCCTACCCAAAGCTTTCCCTGACCTTTGCCAAGACCCATGTCCAGCTCTAATTAAAAAACACCCTCCAAGGAGAGAAGGTGCTGTCAGAAGCATCTCCGCAGCACAAGCCAGGGCAGCAGCATGTGCTCCCCACCAGCCAGGACCACTGCACCCTAAATAAAAGCACCAGCCATGGGCACGTTCCTCATCAGCCTCCTTGATGGGCCCCCAGCTGCCTCCGTCCCCCTCCCACTGCCAGATCAGTCCTGGGCCGCCTGGATCTACTTGGAAAGCTCACCCGCCATGCAAGCAAACCGCTTGTCCTCTGGCTCCAATCTCTTACCGAGATTAGTGCCAATGGAAGTGTCACCACCAATTTCATAATATTATTGGATGGACGCAGAGCCGGGCCAAGTCCCATATTCCTGACGGGCCATCAAAGCGGCGGGGGTGATGGGGAAGGAGCCAGGCGGCCCTGACAGGAAAGGCAAAGGCTCAGGATCAATTACCCTGACGAGGCTATCTCAGAGCCACATCGCTTCGTGCTGACACCAGCCCCTTCTCCCCGGAGCCCCGCGGCCCCCGCGCCACGGAGGCTGATTTTCTCCAGCAGTAACCAGAGCCCCTGCAAGCCCAGAAAGCTGCGCGTCCCCTCTCCAGATATCCAATTTATGAGGCTCCCGAGACACCGAGGGATTGCGCTGTCATTACAGGACATTAATTTTCAGGCCTCCCTTATTTTGGTTTAATATTCTGTCAAGATAAAAAATCACGCATTAAAAAATAAATAAACGCCCCGCTCTGCATCGCTCGGAGGTTTCAAATGGAAAGGAGTGCTCAAAATGTAAAGTACCTGGCACAACACATGCTTTGTCTTTGCTTTGTGTTTTTCTTTCCTTTTTTTTATTTTTTTCTTTTTTCCCTCTCCAAGATACTGCTTGGACCGTGAAACTGGTCAGTACCGCCATCTGGTTCTCATGCAGCAATTAGTAGTGCTCTTAATTTTTCAAACAAAAATAAGCTTTGGTTATTGGGTTTTGGTCTATTTCTGACCTTTTTATAGAGGACTTTTTATGAAAGCAGCAAGCAGTCAAGGCTGCACATGGCAATGTGATGGGTTCCCTTCCCACGGACACACCACATGCCTGCTCCCTGTCAGCCAGCAGCAACTGCTTCTGCTCAGGGTGCAAATCTATAGACTGAAACCAAACATCAGGCCCATGCTTAATTTCAGGCAACAAATAAATCCTTATGTGGTCAAAAATAATAATAAAAGCCAACCTTTGCAACCACACTTCGGTTTAGTTCATGCATGAGAGTGATGAAAATTTAAAACTTCTGCCTTGGAAGAGGCCATCATTTTTTTTTTTTTTTTCGTTCCTCCACAGCCCTCCTTGAGATGATCTCCAGCAGTGATACCAATCTCTCAGATTTATTCTATCCCGAAATAAATAGCGCATTTCTTACAGAAACAAAACGTATTTAACGTGTATAGCAGTTTATATCCTGAATCTGCTCCTGTAATATTACAAGACTCTTATGGAATATAAAGTCTATGTCGGAAATATACACAAACAAACCAAGAAATTCTTTTTCTTCCCACCGAGTGATGGAGAGGGGATGCAGGGCTGGGGTTTGGGCAGCCCAGGTGCTCTGCAAGCAGTACTGGGAGCACAGAGTTTTACTTCAAGCCCAGGGAGCAACAATTGCTAAAGGGAAAAAATTGCTTTAAAAAAAAAAAAAAAATGAAAGAGGGAAAAAGAAAAAAAAAAAAGAAAAAAAAAGAAAAGGAGAGGAGAGGTCAGGGGGCTTGTAGGTTTTCCAGAGCCTGTTGTAAATTCATGGGGTGGGGGAAAGCCCTTAACACTCTCCAGGCAAAACTGATTGGCAAAGGACCGATGCATTTTGGCTTGACTGAAACCCACCACAGCATCAACACACTGCTGTTTTCCTGCCACGTCCTACTTCAAAATTTATATTCCTTGTTTGTAAAGGTGGTGGCTTTGCTTAAAAGTCACAGAAGTGGCCCCTAGGGAAAAGCTCTGAAATTACAGCTTTCTGGGAGCTGCTGGCTCATTTGCAAAGAGTATCACCAGCTCGGGGTCTCTGCCTGCCTTGCTGCGACCCTCATTGAGAGGTCCTACAAAGGAGAGGAAAGGGGAGGGGATGAAAAGCTGCAGAACAGGGAGGGGGGCACAAGACAGCTCCCCACTCCGGGAACTTGCTGCATTGTCTATCCACCAGCCCAAACAACCCCTTTAATAAATTAGAGAACTATTCATTGAAATGGCTTCCTCTGTCCCCACGCTGCCAGTTAATCTGTAATTCAGATAGATCAGTCAGAAGGCAAGAGTCCAGCATATAAAATGATTAATTCCTCCAAGGCCCGGGGAAATTTCCCTTTATAAACAGCACAGCACTCTCCCCTCCTCAAGGCTGAGCTACAACAGGCGTGTACGCGGCTCCCGTCAGAGGTCAGCCAGGAACATCGCTTGCATTCAAACACCAGCGCTCGCAAATGCAGAGCCACGTCCCTGTGCTTGTGGTGCCAGGGCAGGGGCTCTGCCACAGCCCTCGCAGGGAGTTTGTCTTCTCACCTCCAGCACCCAGTTAGGAATGCTCTGCCTCTTGCCACCCTGCCAGCCTGACACCAAAGCCTTTCAAAACAATGTTGTTGTGTGTTTTTTTTTTTAATGCAGTAAGTGTAAATCATCCTCCCAAGCAAGCAGCCTGGGTTGCAGAAATGCAGCATCCACTGATCCCAGTAGAAAAACAAGCTGCTGGTGCCCACAGAGCTCGGGGCAGGGCACATCTCCCAGTTCCCACAACCAC
This sequence comes from Aythya fuligula, assembly GCF_009819795.1. NCBI lineage: Eukaryota > Metazoa > Chordata > Aves > Anseriformes > Anatidae > Aythya > Aythya fuligula. Next base: position 14,122,988 of record NC_045569.1, on the reverse strand, counting down.
ATCACCCCCACTTCCATCACTGTCCTTTCCAACATCAGGAGCTAACCATGGCACTGACGTGAGCAGAAGTCACAGCACAAGCCTGGATGATTTGCAGGTACCAGCAGCACCCACCAGAGAAGGGGAGGGCTGAGCTTTAGGGGCGGAAGAGATCTCAAGTTGTCACCAGAAAATAGCTTCCCATGCCAGCAGGGGGTCACGGCCTGGGACACAGCAAGGGAAAGACTCAGAGGAGGCCTCTGGCTCAAAGATAGGAGTGAAGAAGCTGTGCAGATGGAGCAGCTTCAGAAAAGGAATGAAGGTGGGAGTTAACCAGATGGACACGCTGCCGCGGGCAGCAAGAAAATGGGGACAAGTCATATGAAACTCCACGTGAGACCAGGGACACCTGAACACGATGCCAGCCCCGGAGGCTGCAGAACATAAACAAGCAGCTTCCTATAGCCAGGAGAGAGGCAAGAAGAAGAGGAAAACCCCACTGAAAAGGGATTACAAAAGAAGGCAAGAGGCTGGGCATCAAAGCAGTCACCCAGCATGGGGCTGGCACAAGCAAGAGTTTGACAATGTGAAGGGACATTAAGGCAGGCTCTTCGGAGCCATGATTTTGACTCTGCTGATTTTTGCAAACTCACTTGCCAGCATTTAAAGTGTAAGAGGAGAAGAGCCATCGCCAGCCAAATCCCTGTCTCCCCGCGCATATTTCACATCCTACCCCCAGCTCCTCCGGCAGCATCCTGCAGGCAAGTGGGAGGGAAGCTGCCTCGCGTTAGCCCGCGAGCCACGAGGGCAGAGAAAGATGGGCTGCTTGGCATTTACCTCCGTGACGATGTGCTGCCTCCCTGCCCCGCACCCTGCACCCCCAGCACACATCTCTAGCTCGGTGGGTTTGGAGCTCTCGAGAGGAGACACGACAACACTTCCACGCTGGGAAGCCAGACCCGAAGACGCGCGGAGGTCGCGTGGCTCCTCCATCTGCGACACCCAGGGAGCCGCAAGGAGCAAGTTGGATAAACAGCATCCTCACCCACAGCACGGTGAGGAGGGGGAAAATAAAAAATAGTAAAAGGGAGCTTGCACGAGGCTGGCAGCTTTCTAGCAGGGGGCAGCCCATATCCACTGAGCTCCAGGCCAGGCATCGCTAGCACAAATCCCACCTCAGGCTGCCAGAGCATCCCGCAGCAGACCCTGCCAACCCCACTCCCACCTTCACCCACCAGGCTGGTAGCACCCTACAGAGCATGGTTTGAGCATGCAGGCAGTGCAGACGTGTGCCTGGAGGGCAGTACGAGGTGAGGACAGGCAGGGAAGGGAGAGCTGTGGTGGCAGAGGCACCTGGACCACAACCAAGCAGCTTTCGAGAAGCAGCTATCGCGTCTCCGCAGAAGTAGTGGAACAGAGCCACTTTTCATCCTACCTCTCAAGGAAATCATCACTGCTGCTACGCAGCCACAATTATGTCTCCAGAGCCTTTTAACGACAGCTCTTTAGGGCTGAGTGGGTTGATGGAAATCTTTTCGTGGGGCTGGCAGTGCACAGCTGGGTAGCGACACTGCCACCGACTCCGTGCCTGGGGAGGGATCACAAAATAAGAGAGGTGTTGGGGAGGAGCCCCAGGCAATGCCCAAGCAACATCTCCTGGGAGAGCCATACCTGTTCCCTTGACAGCAAACCATAGAGGCTAATTCCTTATCTTATTTTTCTAGACCTTCTGTTTAAAGCAAAACAAAACCATTAGAAATGGGGGTGCTGTCTTTTCTTTTTTCCTTCAATTTTGTGCTCCCCTTCTAGAGGCAGCCACCTCTCAGAGACGGGTGGCTGCACATCCATGTAAGCCACATTAGGAGAGTGCAGAGCAGCATAAGGCTGTCTCGTCCCCAACACTCACACCCTCCAGGTAGCCCTAAGCAATGCCAGGATCTGTGCACTGGGTAAATGAGAGCACAGGAGCACACGTTGGCCATCGCTCTCCTGTTACCTTGCCAAGCCCACAACCAGAGCAGAGGGATGCAGGAAGCTCTTACTGTGGGACCCTTGGACCTCATCGCAGAGCCCTCTCTGAGCTTGGCAGTGATGGTCGGGGGCTGCTTTATCATATCTGCCATCTGTTTGCTTGCTTTGCCATCCTCTGCTCTTGCTGGCTACGCTCAGACACTCCTACCTGTTCTCCGAAAGCTTTGCTGGGTCTCGGTAAACAAACCACAGGCAGGGACAGGAACGGGTGAGGGCGAAGGCAGAGGAGGGAGAAAGAGGGGGGAGAGAATCAAAATTTAATTAAAGATACTTTTGCTCCAGGGCCTCTGAAAATTACAAACTCATAAATCTCTTCGTAAATGCCCCGAGCGGTTGCTATGCCAGGCCGCCTACCAGTCCCACCAGGAGGGCCATAAAGAGCGAGCATGCGGCTCGCCGGCTCCCTCCCTCCACCCTGCAACATCAGGCAACCTTGAGCAGCCTGTCAAGCCCATGACAAGTGCTTTTGCAACCAGGAGCTATCAATCTGCAGCCCTGTTAGTGGCACGGAGAAAAGAGCCGCTCCTTTCATCTGCGGCTGTGGCACAACAAGAGGTGAGAGAAGGGAGGGATGTGGGGCAGGAAGAGTCCTGGGAAGCACCAAGTCTTGTTTTCTAAAGAAATGGCCAACAAACAAGTGTAAATCAAGACCTGGATCCACAGGGATTTCTGCTAGGCAGTGCCAATCTGAGACATTATAGTCAAAACCCCATCTTGTGATAATTCCCTAACTAATCAGCCCGCTCTTTTCTTCCGTGGCTGTGACAGAACCTCACCAGAGAACACGTGCATGCTGTCCAGCCCAATGTACTCCTCACCAGGGTGAAGAATAAAGATAGCGAGCATCTGCCACCCAACAGCAGCAGGAACAAGCTGTTTCAACACGTCCCTGGTCGGGCACGCAGCGAGGAACAGACTGAGCGTCCGGCACGTGGGGGTGTCGCACGGCTCTGCTATATTTAAACGGAGCTCTCGGTACCGCCTCTGGTTGTGCTACACACCAACACACGTTTGCCATAGGAATCACAGAATCATCGAATATCCCAAGTTGGAAAGGACCCATAAAGATCGTCGTGTCCAACTCCTAGGAAGGCTTGGAAAGAGGATTCTGGGGTATTTTTCACCCTTTACTCACAGCTTTGAAGGTAAGAGTGTGTTCTTTGCAACGTGGTCAGGTCTGAGCCTTCATCTGCTAAGTAGCCGGGTAGTGAAGTGGTAATACATTTTTGCTTGCTTTCCTTTCAAGTGGGCATCAGTGGGTGGAAATTGAAAGTTTCCCGCAGAAGGAGAGACTGGTATATAATAAAATTGTTTGCTGAGCTATATCATTGGTTAAACTGCAACCAGAAAAATAATAAAGAGGTTCGCATAAACTTTCTGGATTGCTGAACCCACCGTAGGCTACACTTTAAATCATATCAGCTGCTCATTCATCCAGTAACACCTATTTTCCATGACATTGAGTCCAGTGGGATAGACCAGCGTTGGTTATATCAGGAAGCTGAGGCAGATAAAGTCCTCTGCCAGAAAGGAGAAGACAGAACTGCTCTGAAGAAGCATCGCCCACACCAACTTTGGCTGTTTCTAGAACCAAGCTGAACGCCCAAGTCTTTCTAGGAATTGACAAAAATCCCACATCCCTCGTCCTCTCGGCAGTTTAGGTAACTACTGCGATTCTCTTTCAGGTCATGAGTGGAAGCAGAAGAGCTGAAAACTCAGACAGGAGTATCTGCAACAGGAAAGCTTTGGGAGCCAGCCAGTTTTCCAGACCATCCCTGCCAAATCCTCCAAAGCGTGCTTTGAAACACCCAGGACGAATGCAGACTTTTTGACTCGAATTCTGAACAAGCTAAAGGAAGGATATCAACAGTCCACTCTTAGACTTTGTTTTGCGTTTCTACACCATCTGCTAAAGCACAAAACCCCGCCAGGCAGAGGCAGCAGCACAGAAGATGCCATGTTTCCCAATGGGTATGCGAGCACTGGAGGGGTGCAGGCAGCCACCCAGGCTGGTATCCCCCAGCTCAGCACCCCTCATCCTGCTGGGCCAGGAATGCACGGGGAGAGAGCTGGAGGCAGCTCTGAGGTCGGGTGTTGTCATAAATGGGTCTGCACGGCCTTATTGAGGTCTCTCTTCCAAGGCTGCTCTCCAAATTGGCGATGTAACGCTTGGAAAGCTACGGAGTACAAAGACTGGAAATCAACCCGAGAAAAAACAGCAACTTGCCATGCAAATGAGTGCTCTGGCAGAAGCATCAGCAAAGGGGACAAAGAGTTCAGGGCAGAAACAGGGCAATATAATCAACGCATGTCTCTCCTGTTCTACAAGAGCATCCTGCTATCTGTACCAGTTCTCACCCATCAATCTACATAATTATCTACAGTATCTAAGCATTTATCTACAGTGCTTATTTAACTAGGCAGCCTGTCTCCTTATTCTGTTTATCTTTTTTTATAAATCAGTAACTTTTGTCTCTATTTTAAGACAATGTGGTTTTTTTTGTTTGTTTGTTTTTGTTTTTCCCAAAAAAAATCTCAAAGCAGCCCAGTTCCCGGGGAGACAGGTCCCTCCTATTGCTTCCTCGTGGCAATTCAGGGAGAGTCCTAGGGAGGTGGTGGGGTGGGATGGAGATGGGATGTATGCCCATGGGGCAGCAGTGCCTGAGGAGGAGGAGGTGTCGCATGACAATGGGCTTACACACAGGGTTCAGGCTTGGAAGTGTGGAATATGCTGCCACGGGGTATTGCTTTTTTCGGTGTAAGCCAGGATGGCAGCTGACCCAGCTTTCTCCTTCTACCTGCCTAGTTGGATCTTTCTCTTTCCCCGGCTCTCCGTACACGCAGAAATGCACCATCCTGGCAGTGCTCTGCTCTCTCCCCCACGCAGATGACTTTGCTGGGGCTGAAGTGCCCAGCATCTCCAGCTTGAACCCCTGATTTTTCAAGCAGGCTCACAGCTGATACTCTCAAATCAACATCAGAGAATCATGGCATGGAGATCAGCCCCTACCAGCATGGGTGGGGAGCACCCTCAGACCCCACAGACAGGAGAGTTGGTGCTCAGCTCCACGTCCCCCATGCTCCTTTCCCTCCTGGCATTTGTCTCCTGTTTTATCCTTGTTTTTTCTCCTTGAAGAGCGAAAAAGGCAAACAAGAGCTTATAAATTATCAATCCTTCCTGATTGATTTTGCTGAGAAAAGCACATAAAACAATCGCACAACAGAGGAGAAGAAGAATTTAGCATTTCAGGCAGGGAATGGTGATGCTGCTGAGACAGCTCTTTGTAGGCAGAGTGCTCCTGAGCTGCCCAGCAGGATCTCACGGCTCCAGCCTCATCCTCCTGCCCTTCAGAAACACACAGAGTGATGGCCCAGGGCTGACCCACAGCCCAAGAGCTTACACTGCAGTAGAGCAAGACTTCTGCTCCTTTCACCATGCCTGCACGACTCCAGTTTCCACCCAAGGAGCTGCATCACAAGCTAAGCGAGGCTGTTAGGAGCAGGTACGTAAATATCAGCCTGCACCAACAAGTTGCTGCTGTGAATGGTTCGTACAACTGCAGCCCTCCCATTCACGCCTAGCTGCCTACTAGCTGATAGTTTTGAGCTATTTTCCATCTGTGATCTCTTAAAAAAAATAAAAATAATTCTGCCAAGCGCTAGCAGCTCTAGAGTTTCTCCAACACCACATGCAAACTTTCTGAGTTTGAGTTTACATGGAAAATGATGATTTTCTCCAAAAATTAGCAATAACATCACCCCACTATCAGCTACCAGGCTGCATGTTTTGTGTCTCAACAGTTTCATCAAGACCACAAATGCCTCCCTACTTGCCACACATACAGCTTATAGTTTCTGTTACGGAATCAGCACAATACTGGAGCTACAATGTTTTCCAAGGCAGCTGATGAAATCACCCAGTGATTACTTGCAAGATCAGAGACAGGAGAGAGCAAAACAAACCTCCCACGTCCCTCTAGGAGCTGATATCTGGGGACTGGGTCTCTCCAGCACCAGCATGTCTGTCGGGACAGATATGGGCTTGGCTGAAAGCAATAATTTAAAGGAGATGAAGAAAAAGGGAACCTAATGCAACTACCAAAAGCTTTACTTACACATTCTCCCTAGCATAAATAAATGAGCTTGAGGTCCCTGTTGTACCTTCTGCTCATAAACTGCCACCTCTCACAAGTCCCTCTCAAGTGACTCACCAACATCTTGAGTTTTGCAGACCACCAGCCAAAAACCAGCACTAGACCTGATGTTAAATGTGCCACACAGAAAACAAAGTTATTACCTGAGCTTTAAGGCAGCCAGCAGCCACACAGTGTTACAGCAGTGAGGGAGTCCTGTGTTTTGATATGTTTCTTTAAAAATAAAAATAAAAAAAATAAAAGATGCTTGCACTCCTTCCCATCTTTTCTGTTCTGTCATCTCTGGCAACAAGAGCCCACTGTGCTAAACAGACATACAAGCCCAGTAGCTGGATTTTGGATGAAGGAGAGTATTATTCAGTTTGCAGCAAAGATGCTCATGCATGTGCCCGTCTCAGCATCGGATTTCAAGTCGTCTGAGGTCTTTGTTTGCTTGGGTTTAATTCTGAAGAAAAGAACATTTTCCACACTGCCTAAACCTGGCTTACTTCAAACCCCACTGTAAAAGGCAGGAGGAAGTTTTTTGACCACACAGCAAAGTATAATATATATATTTATAGATAATATTTAGAAATAAATAAAGAAGATGCTGAAAGAGGTTGTGGCTCATAGATTAGGAATTGTATTCCTTCTGTGCTGCAGTAATGATCTGATTGAGATCCAATCCTAGCACTTCCTTCATGCACTAAGTCATCTTTACAGAGCTGAAGTTGTCCAAGGGAGAGGGATGACGGGAGGGGTGCGGGCGGCTCCGACACGATGTGGTACCAAAAGGACTCTGCGTTCACCCTCTGGTCACCCGACAAAATGAGAAACTGCCTCGGGAGCTAAAGCACCCTTTCCAGGGGTTTGGCAACAACGCCTCTTTAAAACCACAGTTTCATCCCTACAAAATAAATTATGTGCGCATTTGGATCTTGTGCAGGAGCTGGAAATCCATCCATCCTTTTCAGTCTGTTATTTCCCCTCTCCCCCAGACTTACCACCTTCCTTGCAAATCTGGCTTTCATCTCTCTCTTGCTCCTATTTCCAAGCTGCGTAGGAAACCAAAAAAGCGTGCCAGCGCTGCTCCACCAAGTCGTATTCCTTCTGCTTCTGGCTAGATTTTCAGGATATAGTCAGAATATCCAAATTATTCCTTTTTCCTGTTCTCAGAAGTTAATTGTCTGATCCAGACGATGCTCACAGCCCAGACGAGCAGCTGGAGAACTTTCTCCCCGACTTGCTGCCCTCCTCCAGGCTTCCAACTTGCAGCAATTAAGGACAGGCTCCCTCAAAAGTGGCCCAGAGCCCAGCTAATTCCTAGGGCAGTAACACCCAAACACACATGCCAAGACAAGAGTGAGCCATGGGACAAGAAGCAGAGATGTGACCACCCCAGGGCTACTCGGTCACCCCGCAGAAATGACAGGAGGACAGGGCATCAGCTCCCTGTCCCAGGAGGCTGAGCAAAGGAGATCACAAATCCCAATGTGCTCTCCCCCATCCTTGTAGGAATTGGAGGTTGCTTGGCAATAAAACACCCGTAGCAGAGATTAAAAGGCAAATAAAGGGCGTTTGCTGTCTAATGAAAGATGCGATTAACCTACAAAATCACAAATACAGGACCACTGGCACCCAAAAGGAAGTTTCTGCAGGACTCCAGCGTAAGAACAAATCAGCTCAGGTCCCCTAAATCCCCCGGGGCTGCATCTGCTGGGATGTGGGACTTCCCTGCCAGAAACTTGCCCCACAGCCCTGGCGCTGCAGGCTCCTATGGGGAAGGGCTGCAGTTGGTCACAGTGTGCTACCAGCAGGGCTTCATCCCTCCCTCACCTCACCCTGAAATCATTGCATGTTTAAAGAAATAGCCAAAAACGGACCATTAATCCATTCCTGTAACTCAGGAGCTGGGCTCCTGGACCACAGCAAACTCCAGGCTATTTTGCAGACTCGCGCGTGTCCATGCCAAAGCAGCAGAGCACAGCCCTGATTTGTCACATGCCCACGGGGCCAGAAGGGAGTATTTTCTTCGAGACAGTGACATCAGAGAAAAACAAGCGCTGGCCCAAGCGGCTTCGCGGCCAGAGATCACCGGCTGCAGCCTGCCCAAGCCAGCGTGCCCTGGTAATCTGTCAGGGCTGCGTTAAAGCCACGCATACAGGAACAGCATATCCTCTGTGTGCAGTTCAGCCTCCTTTATCAGCCAAAGCAATGTGTTTCCAGCAGGGACAACGCAAAACGGCAGATCTAAAGCTGATTTGAGCATTGTGACTGTCACATTGCACACGGGGAGCACAGCAGGGCTCAGGGCAGGGCTGTACAAGGCTGTCACAGCCCAGGCTGCAGGCTGGGAATGGCACTCAGGCCAAAACTTCCACAAGCTGCTTGTGCTGTCAGTCAGCACGGAAATAAATCCATGCCCCTGCCTCTATCCACACACCTTCTTTCTTCTTTTCTACCACTTGGCACTTCAAAGTCAGCCAAATTCATTAGCTTAAGTCATGTTTATGTATAAAGCGCACTAAATAGCCACCAAACAAAAGGAAAATTTTGCTCTTGGGCATAAAATACTCTCTAACCATGGCAGCTGAGTTCACAAGGAAAATAAATTCAGTAGGTCTGAGCTGGTGTATGCTACAGCCTCACATCCAGCCACAAAACACTCCTCTAGAACAAGGGCCAAGACTTGCTGTTGCTCTTTAAATGTTGGTTCCCAGGGGTGAGCATCAGTTTATTGCATGTAGGGAAGATAGGGAAAGCTTTCATTCCTGCTCAGGGATTCATTTGGCTGCGTTTCTTGTCCCATCATAAGTTATGTTTTTACTTACACTTTATTAAAGCATCCAGAGGCCTTTAGGAGCGGATGCCCAGGAATAAAAAGGGAAAAAAAAAAAAAAAAAATCCCCACCAGGATCAGGATTGTACAAAATCTCCATGCAGAAGGCAGCAGACTCAAGAAAAGCTCAGCCTGATGGCACCATTTACACTGAGCCCATGACCTGCACTGACTGCCATCCCCACAGTTCTCCCAGTCCCCTCCTCCTAGCTGGTGCTGTCCCCACACCTCTGGGACCTGCCCATGGCACTGGGCAGCACACGTCCTCGTGTCTGGCTCCTCCTGCCACACCGCCAGCGTATCTTGGCTCCTTGCATACATCAGAAGCTGGTTTATGAGCTTAGATGGTTGCTTTAATGACGCTGTGAAAAAAATAATAAAATACTCTAATGCTGCTGAACGCCGCTCCCTCCTCCTGCCTCCTTTGCAAATTACCAGGATATTGTCGCTAATTATCAGGCTCAACAAGTGAAATCATGCCATTTGCTACAGACACGCCAGAGAGGTGGCAGGGGAAGGAGGTCTGGGGGCAAGGAGAAGAGGGGAGTGGGCCAGCCCCACAGGCGGGGAGCTGCGGCACAGCCCCTGGGTGCTGGTCCCGGCGTGTTTGTGTTTCACCGTGTTTGCTTCTTTTTTTTCCCCTGATGTTTACTTCAAGCATCGCACTCTGAGGGCTTATAAAGAGGATTAAGTGGTGAGGAGGTCTCACCGAGTTAGGAGGAATTAATCAAGCGGTAATCAGAAAGGAAATTAATCTGAAGAGTTAATTAATCAGCTGAAGCAGGGAGACTGCAGCCACTCGTCCCTATCACGCCTTACAGGTTGCTAGCGCATGCGCCGGCACAACAGCAGGGAGGGGAGAACACAGCCAGGGATGGGGGTAACCCAGAGACCCCCTTACCAAGCAAAAAGCAGCAGCACAGTGAGGCTGTGAGTTTCCAGCCTCTTTTTTCAGCCTCCCACCAGGCAGGGACCTTGGGGAGAACATCTACGTGGAGGCATCATGAGGAGAGCACTGGTCACCGGCCCGCCACAGCACAGCTCAAAGGTTTCCAAAGTTCCCAGGTGTCCATTACATGGGCTCCTCGGTGCTCCTCTTAACTCTTGCCTTTAAAAGGGGATCTAGATATGCAAGTTTTTGATTGCTTAAATGATTCTCTGCACCCCAAATTCACCTTCCTGCATCCTCAATATTCTTTTTGCTTCTCTGTTGTTCAACTCCTAAATATGCACCACCAGTAATCAACTCCCCTTCACTCTTGCCTATCTGGATTTTCTACATTTAGCTTTTCTTTTTCTTAATCTCTTCTTAAAATACAGTCCCTGCAGAACCTTAATCATTTCAGTTGCTCTTCTCCGAATTCCTCCAACAAGGCAGCAGGCAGAATGTTTTGCAAATCTGCTTTTGCCCCTTCTGGGCTTCATTTTGACTAACGCATATTTCCCTTGGGATGAGACATGCCCCACACAGGCTGCTCAATCGGAGATGCTCAGAGCTCATTACAGCCTGAAGCACTTGGGGGAAAAACACTCTGCAGCTCACGGGGGTTGAAACTTCATTCAGCACAACCCATCTTTGAACTTAGGGAACCTAGGCCAGTTAGCGAAGACATCTGAAATCTCATTAACTTCACCATTATTATTATTAGACTCTTTTTATACACCGAGCAGACATTTTAATTGCCTGGATTGTCGAGAGCAGCTTCTATTGTGTGTTCTTCAGCCCGCAAGCAGAACTTCTTGTCTCCCGCCTGCCTACGACCTGCCTGCGGGGAGCCTGGAGCTGAGCCCAGGGGCTGGGGTCATCCAGCAGCCCCACAGCAGCTCCTTCCAAGCCTTTCCTTTGGAAGCCAGCAGGAGACACCTCTCCCGACGGTCACCTTGTGATGCCTGAGAGGTCCTTACGGTGGCTGCTGCCTTCTCTGAGATGAGTGCCCCAACCCCAGCTCAGGTAGGATGTGTTATCCTGCAGATCAATTGGCCTCCCTCCACGTCAGCAGCCCAGAGTGACAAGGGAAAAAACAGGTATGCAAAGATTTGCCCCGCAGAGCCAGAGCTCTCTCTTTAAGCAGAAGGACATCTCCTTCTGCCACAGTGGGGTATCGCAGGCGAAGTGCCCTGCCTGCTGCAGGCGGTACCACTGCCAGAGAACTGGGACACGATTAACATGCACTGCAACAGAGCGGCAGCATTAAACTTCACAGTAGATATACAGCCTTCTCCCACCCAAACTATTTCAAAACATTAGGAAAATTGCATTTCATGGGAAAGGATCTGAGGAGCTAAAGGAATAGCTGAGAGATGGCTGGGGACATTATAGTACGAGAGGTGACAAATGACTACAGAGAAATCACTTGAAGCTTCAGCACGGCTAGAGCTCACCTGGGTGGGGACCAGCCACTCATAAGCAATGCTCTCCATCGGTTGAAGGCCCTACAAGACACCTCGAGAAGCCTCGAAGGTAAACATATCCACTTCACAACTTATTTGGCTCCTCAGTTGCAACAGCCATGCAAGCTGCTGCATTCATTCCTGACATTCTCTTCCCTTTCACACCAGTATTATTTCCAAGGAAGGCAGGGAAGAGTGCCCTTCTCTCCTAGAGCGTACATCATGCTCACATAGAAAGCTCCCACACCACCTGGGGTTGTCCCTCTCCTACTTAGAAGCTCATCTCTTTCTTCTTTTGATATAAAAAAGCTATTTTCATGCATACTCTAGAAGGAACAGTGGCCTTAAAACAAAACAATACCAAACAAACAAAAGCAAAAAGGAAACACCTACTGCTGTTGCATAAAGAAAAAGCTAAACTTTGCAGAGCCCAGAGGCAACAACGACCTCCCCCCCATTCTTCTGGATATTCTGCCCCAGCTTCCCCTGCTCTTTTCCCACCACCCATGCCCTGCTTGACTGTAAACTGCTGGATCCATTCATTGTTACTCACTTCTGTAACTGTCTGTTATAAAAAAACGGATGTGAATAATTTATAGCCTGCCCAGCACTGCTGTGCACACACCAACAGGTATCCAAAATGCTGGTTCTGATCTGGAAAGCTCTCATTCAGGGCCTCAGACACATCGGCAATCGATGCACCTTGGCGTGGCACCCCAAGAGCTGAGATAAAAGGGACGCCACCGCTGCTCCTCTCCACACTAATAAGGCCACAAAGCGGGCACATTAGCAGGCAGCAGCGCCCCGCTTTGAAATCTGCCTCCCCTCCCGTCTCCAACAGAGACTAAGGAGTGAAGATGTAGTCCCCGGGAAGCTTGCCACTGTGTTCTGACTTTTCAGGGTGCGACGCTTTTTATTTAGGCTTTTCAGGTGGCAGTTCAAAGGAGAAGACATTAACCCCTTGTTCTGCACCCCAGCCTGCTGCAGGAGGATCCCATGGCATCACCTGCCTGGCTGCCACACGGAGCTGGATTAGGATCGATAAAAAGCTAGCATAACAAAATTTCAATTGAAAGAATAAACACCGTGCACATAGGCAGGGATATGCGGGCTTGAACATACATACCCACAGATAAATGCACACCTCTCAGATGATGCTATCAAACGCATTACTCCCCAAATCCCTGCAGAGCAGCAGACCATCTCCAAAGTCATATTAGTGCAGAGATAATGCAATCCCATTACCCAGGCTCCCTCTCCCTCTCTCCGTTTCGATGTTGATGTTTGCTCTCTTAATTTTAAACACCAGCCATGTATCTTGTGGCCCAGCCTGGGACCGCTTTGCTCAAGTGGCAGTAAACACGTAGCTTAATTCACTCGTTCTCCAGAAAAAAAAAAAAAAAAAAAAAAAAAAAAAAAGCTTTTCCCGCATGAAATACACACGCCCGCCAGCACGATGATCGAGGCAGGGCGCTGAAAGCTGCTGGAACTAACTCGGGCTTGGGGAGCAAGCAGACCACGCAGGGCTGTAAGCGGAAAATCTGTACACGGCACACTTGTCAGGGCTAAAATATGCAGGTGGTCTGTAGCGGGGAGAACTGCAAACAGCTCACCTTGCAGTGTCAGGGGGCATTCGCTAATTCCCCAGGAGGGTGACAGGGTCACGGAGAGAAAAGCTGGCGGAGAAGTCTTTAGGGAGCCAGCCCCTGAGGTCACAGCATGCAAACCTCTTGGAAACCTGGCTCTGCTGCTCCGCTCCGAACTCTGAATCACTGCCGTGCTGGACACCTTCCTCCTCCGCCTTCCCCAAACTTCTCCAACCACTCTAAATCCGCCTGAAGTTCAGGCCATTACTCTCTGTCTATTCACCTCCTGAAAACATCTCTAATCTGCCTTTTGCTGCCTGCGGAAGGCTGTGATAATGTATCCTCCTTCGCAGCTCATCTTTTCCAGCTGACACAATAATAAAAAGTTTAATAATAACAAGCTCCAACAAAGAGCACAGTGAAAGAGTGCAGGAAGCACTTCTCATCGGTAGATGCTGGAGAGATCTGCCAGAAACATATACCCCTAAAGATGCTTAGCATGCACTTAGACTTGTCCCAAAACCTGTGTTTGCCCCTTCAGAGAGCTGAACAAATGGCACGAGGATGGTCAACACTTGCTCCCTGAGCCTGAGGAGAGTGTTTCAGGATGCTTTCACCCTAGGTGTGCACCACTCTCTGCATGAGCAGCTTCCACACTAGGGTCAGAGCAGGAGGCACCACCACCCTTCTGGCAGCACAGCCGGGTTGTGCCCACACCAGTTTCTGTGTCTTGGACATACAGACACAGAAATTGCAGCCACTCTCTATGCATTTTCCACAGGCACCTTGAGACCCCTGGATCTTTAAGCGAAGCCCCATGAAGGGCTGCTTTAACCACGCCTGACTGCCATCCCCTGGCTCACTCTACGGTCGGTGGTGAGAGATGTGCGGCTTCAAATGCTTCTGCATTTGCCTAACAAGAAACCTGCCCCTCCTGGATGGCAGAGGAGGCAGCCTGCACTGAACAGTCTCATTAAGCCTCTGCAAAAGTTATTTCAGCATCAAACCGCTGTGTGCGAATTAACCAAGACAGACTTGCTAGCAAAGGGTAAATGAAAACCCAGCCCAGGAACGCTAACAGTCTGCGAGGCAGCCTTTCTGTTTGCATGGCCCCTGGCCCCTACATGCTCCGGATGGCTCGCTTGCTCGTGGTCACAGCAGGGAGCCTGTCTGTCCCCAGGCTTGTCTCAGTCCCAGTCTTCACACTTACACCATACAAAGTTGCTCACTTTGAGTGACTGTGAGTAAACCCTTTTTCTCTCATTAATAAACCATTTTAAGTCCCCTCCCATACTCCCATCATGTATACCTCAACACTTGTTAAACATTAAACCCAGGATTGCCAAAGGATGTTGCAGGAATTACAGTAGGATTTGTCCATTAATTCCCTTCAATACTTCCTAAACTCCCACACTTAGAGAAACGCTGGCACGTGCGTCCTTCTCAACAGGTAACCGCTAATGAAATCCTCCAGCAGCAGAGCTCAGCCCATCGGGTAGGAGGACACCCGGGATGTTCTGCTGAGCTGGTGGGGCTTGAGGCTGCGAGCACGCTGACGAAAGCTGGAGCAGAGGCACGTCAGCGGGTCCTCACGCCTCCAGCAGCTCTCATACAGCATCCACCCACCCCACAGCCTGCGTTTCCTGCATCCACGGCACGAGAAATGGCACAACTGCAGCGTCATCTGTGCACGCGACGTGCCCCAGAAATGGGGATAAGCCACCTTGAGCAGATGAGGAATGCTCATTTTGTTATCCTCTAGGAGCCAATATTTACTAGCAACACTTCCCCCAGCCCACACCTTCCAGGAGATTATGTCTTAATATCCTGAGGACTTTCTTCGGTACCACGATGTGTCTGACCCCCCTGTGCCTCAACAGCTGCAGCACAAGGCAAAAACAGAGGCAGCAGCCTGCAGTGCTGCTGCTCACTCAAAACACGCTGAACAGCAGAGAACGATTACATTTATGTTTCCATATCCAAAACTTCACTCTATCAGAACTGCAGGAAGATGCTCACATGCCTCTGTTGAACCTGCCCTGAGCAGGATGGAGGCAGGAGGTTAACAACCAAGGGCTGCCACCCGGCTGCCCCTGAGAGCAGCACGAGTGCTAGGATGGCCTTTGACTGGCAAGGAGATGGGTTTGTGTGTTCTGCTTTGTTTTTGCTGTTACTTGATTGAGACAGTCCGATGTACCTCCTCAATAATTTAAGCTGACAGAGCTGTGTTTGACTCTGTGTTAACCAAACCTCTTTGTCTAGGCAGCATCCTAGAAGCATCCATCAGAACAAAGTATCCAGACCTGCTACTTAAGGACAAGCAACTGAAACTAAAATTCAACAGCCAGCTCTCCATCTCCCACACCACTAACCAAAATGGGAAACCATTGCTACTCCTCTCTGATCTTCCCAATCCACACCCCCAAACAGACCCAAACACCGGCCTCCCTCTCTCTCCACCACTCAGGACACCCTGAGCCCACTTAGGGAATCATTAGCGTGAATCCCAGCCAAGATTATTTATCCTTAAAGAACCTTCCTGACAGCAAATCTCACTCCAGCCCAGCTCTGCAGCTCGGCGCAGACAAATAGGCACTTAGTGCCAGCTGCTCACAGCCCCATAAAACCTCTCCCTACCTTTATTCCCCTGGGATGCCTGCACAAACTCGCACGCAACACACACACGCTCCCCACACACAAAGCACTCAAATCTGGGTTTCTCCTCTCCATACCTGATTTGTTCAGAGTGACACGAAGCCTCAAAACGCATGCATTAGTCTGACAAGAAAGCGCCTGGGCTGCTGCGTCGCCTCACCCCTTGTCCTTCCACATCCTCATTTGTTCTCATTTTTGGCCACGAGCTTCACGAGGAGATGCCTTTGTGTCTTCGCACACATTATAAAGTGTTGTGGTGTCTAAAACGCTCTGTAGATAGTGCTAGTGGTGCAGGGGAGCGTAAAGTTTTCAGAAGACAGGCATACTGTGGGAGAGATCTCTAATGGTAAGGCCTGATGCAGTGAAAATACATGGTTTTATGATTGGTTGATAACCAGGATTCATCCTCAAAACAGTGTCAGGCAGCTCACAGCCTCCCTGCCTGCCTCCAGAGCAGGGTCTGAAGTCTGGTATCAAAGAAGGCTGCAGCACTGCTGGTCAGTGGAGCCAGCAGGAGTTTGAACTGAGGAATCCTCTGCAAAAAGAGAGCTTACACGGCTTTCTGCAGGCTGCAGGCTAGCTGCTAAATAAATGCTTGTGCTGGTCTCATCCAAATACTAAAGGAAAAAAAAAAAAAAAAAAAAAAAAAAAAAAAAAACAATGTCTGGCATGCATTCAAAGGCCCAGTAGCACGTCAGTAAAAAGACTCAATTGACGAAAATGTAATAGCACCTTTCCTCTTTTAACAAAAATAAAGCAGAAACTCATTGCTTTTTTGGCAGACGAACAAAAAGCCTACCCATACAACCGGTCCCAAAACCACAGGCTGAAACCCTGACAAAGCTTTGGCAGAAGTGCACCCGAGTGAGACGTCCTTTTCTGAAGTGTCCCTCCACCAAACGCAGGCTTCAGCCTCTCTTTTTGGATGCATTGAAGAGGAAACCACTTTTTTTTTGGTGTGACGTTATCACATAGCGACTCCAGCAGAAGTTAAATCGATGCCTTTCCCCACACATCTCAAAAGGTAGGAAGGTGCCCTCCTTTGCCCTTTCGACATCAGTTTTAATACGCCAGGGTAGAATACACGGGCTCTGCTGATGAGGGGTTTTGGCACATGCTGACATCCCATTAACTCCAATATCACGCTAATAGACAGTAGCAGCCAAGAAGCGTTACTTGAAATCTTTAAGCAGAGAGAATAAGCCCAAATCACTCCTAAATATACCAGCAGCATAATAAACTTGGTTAGGGGCAGAAAAAAAAAAGGCAAGAAACAACCAACACATAGTGAGGACCATATGTTTTGCTCTTTAGAATTAAATGACAACATATAAAAGGGGGGAAAAAATCTAACATCCAGCTGTCCCGAAGCAGCAGATTACAAAGGGAATTCTGCAGACAGCCACATCTAATTGCAACTTCTATCATGACGCTTCAGATGAAGAGAGACTGAGAGCAAATAGGAGACAGATGAATTAATACTCATAAAAAGAAAAAAAAAAAAAAAAAAAAAGAAAAAAAAAATAATGGTTAAAGTAACTAAGCAAAGTCCTACTGCAAAAATCAACAGTATTTCCTCTCCTGGTCCCACACCATAGGGACGAACCTGCAGCAGTCTATAGCAGGATACTCAGCAAAAGCACTCAGCAGCCCAAAAGGCATAAAGCGTTATTACCAGATGTTGCTACCGATTTAATTCTGAGCAGAGAAGCTCGTTGACAAGGCAGGCGTACAGTAAATCAGTAGAGAAGTTTCCCGTTTTATACGTGCATGTGTGCGCATATGCACACAACTTGCATTTGTTCTCATGGCTGCCGTGCAGAAGAAATTAAGAAGTCTAACTTTGAAATTTATAGTAAAACATCAAAGGAAATATTAAGAAAAAAAATTATTTAAGAGCCTAAATGATAGCAGGATTGAGAGGATGAAGCAGTTGGTCTATAAAAACAAATCACGCTGAACTACCTCCACAGCCTTATTTTCTCCTGATTGAATTACAAAATTAGTCAATGAAGGCTGCAATATATTTGGGCTTAGTAAAATATTTGATAGCATCTCAGGAAAAAAAAAAAAAAAAAACTTACTTGAAAAATTAATTTAAATTGGCTTGGATATGAGCTCTGCCATACACCAGTGTTAATATTAACAGTAAATTTTGCTTTCTCAGCTAGAGGCGGTCTCGGTGCCCACAAAACCTCCCCAACACACAGAGTGAAGGGCAGAGGGTGGGGTGAATGCAGAGTGAGGGGCTGCAAAAATGGGGCATGGGTACAGCAAGGGTTCTGCTGGGGAGCCTCGCCACCAGGGTTGGTGTCACGTCTGGTTTTATCCGGTATCTTTAGTAATTCTTTGGAAATGAAACATATCCTGTGAATTAGCTAAGCTGTGTATATGTGTCATTTTGAGGGTGGGGGTGCGAGCTGCATAATTGCTGAAAGCACCCACTGATGGGGGCAGCAAACTGTGCAGCAAGGAGGATTCCTGCCATTGCTCTGCTGCTTGCCCACCAACCAAGTGGCACTGCAGGTACAGAAATGACATAGGCAGCACATCCCTGAGCCAGTGCACTCAGCCACAAGTAAGAAAACAAAGACCAAAACTTCAAAAACATTAAAGAAAACCAAATTTTGATGCTGGAGACCTCACCCTGAGGGCTCCTGCATGCATCAGCCCCACACCCACAAGCTTCACCTGTGCAACAAGTGATGCTCACGCCAAGCCACCTCTCCTGAATCTGGCCCCAGAGCATCCTCAGCAACCAGCACAGAGCAGTCCAAGCCCACACACAGCGGGATGTTGCATTTCACATGGCTGCCTCACAGCTCCCAGCAGCCAGCCAGACAAGACAGCAAAACCACCATGCCCAGGCATCCCCAAGCCACTGCAGGCTCCCCGCACAGGGAGAAGCACGAGAACCTACTGAAAATCCAAATGGAAAAAAAAAAATCGATTAAGGAAACTGAATATTGATCCTAGGCTGTTGTTGCCTAAAAATCATGGGGTTTTTCTTTCCTTTTTGCACTATCAGACATTTCTCCTTCTTGAAAAAATCATAGCTTAATAGGTTGGACCACGCTGATTATCACACCCTGCAACAATGAGGAAAAGACCGCATTGTTGTTAGAAGCACTTTAAAGGAAGAAATTCTCTGCTTATTGGCACAGACCTGGTAATTGTGGGAAGTTCCTGCTCTGCTTTCCTTTCCCCAGATCAGGACTGAAGCCCCGTGGGAGCACGGCAACCCCTGGGCCAGATCCAGGAGCATCCCTGCTGGCTCCCTGCCTTTAAATAAAAGCCACCAGCGGGTGCAGAGGTGCCGAGGGGCTCCCAAGCAGGAGCACGGTTGCAAGGAGAAGGGGCAGAAATCAGCCCAGGGGGACGGATCTCCGCAGCACATCTCAGCCCAAGGACAGCAGCAGCTTCACCTGCCTCCCGAGCACTGGCTCCACTTAGCGTAATGATTATTAAGCCCTGTCAGCAGATATGAAACCAATGGATGCCGCTCCACAGGCAGGCGCTTAGAAAGCCGCCGAGACGCCCCTGCTTACAGGTTTTCGTTATCCATCTGGAAAATTGCAGATGTCACAAGAGCTTTTAGAGCATCAAGATGAAATCGTCTTGTCAGCAGCAAAAAGGGGCCGGTTCCCTCGCGCCGATCCCAGCAGCTGCCTTGGTGCCGCAGGCTGTCACTGGTGCTGCGGCAGGACACCGATCCTGCTGGTGCCACCGAGCTCCTGCCCCCCAAATCTCACACTACAGGAAAGCAGGGTGAAGGAAAACAGTATTTTTCCCCTTGTACTTATTCAAAGCCTCTTTGCTGCTGATTGCATGAGGCTGGGAAAAACTTGCAGCTTGCTGGGGACGAAGCATGTGCTTGGTTATAGAAGATAGTGATGCAGGGTCCTGGCACCGGCTCCTCTTGTAGGTGATTCAGGTCAAACGAGAAGCAAGCCAAAGAGCTTTTAATCCCAAATCCGTGTAGATCCATCCATTCTCTCTGCCACAATTGTATGGTTTTGTCAACTTCTGTGGCTTTGGAAGCTGCTAAACTGCTTTGGCTCAGGTGGCTTCAAAGGCAGGTGTTACAAACCCACGTTGCCAAAAGCTGCTCCTCTCAACAGGACTCTGGTCAAAATCAACTTTTTCCCTTTCCACAGGAAAACCTCTCACTGGTCACAAGGCGAGGTCTTTCAGCAGGATCAGACGGCACACAGCAAAGCCACAAATCCACCCCAGCACCAGCACATGTAGGGTGCTTGGCTGCAGAGCAACAGGCCAGATGAACCAGGGCCTTCAGGCATGGCTGGTGATTCTTGCAGGCACTGGGCAAAGCAAAGAAAATGAAGAAAAACTGCTCTGTAGCTAGTGGGAGCCAACAGATCAGGGCAGCAATGGAGCCACGAGATGCAGAAGATGACCATGATGAACACCAGACGACCACCATGATGAACACCAGCTCCAGGCTCTTCTCACACCTCAGGTCTGGGATCAGAGGGGAAATCCTGCAGCTGCTGCCCTCCTGAGCACTCTGAAGGCTGATGATACACCACGGGGCTCCAGGGCCAGCAGCATCTGGGCACGGAGCAAGCGAAGGTGTCCACAAAAGGTCAGGGAAAAGAGCTTGTGGGAACTTAACAAGAAAGAGGCTCAGGGCTTCCTGGGTCATAGAAAACTGCTGAGCTGATTTTTATTTTTTTTAAACTGCTTTTAGTAGCTGCCTGAAATAGATATTTTGGTTTTGTAAAAGTAACTGAAATAGATGCTAGCTGATGGTTGGTCAGCACACTTTACAATTCCTTTATAAATAGGTTATTAGTGCTTCTGGGAGTGGGAATAACTCTTATTTCTAGGTCTAAATAATTGCTGACCTTCTAATTTCTGCTGAAGGCTTTTTAGTGCATCTCCCCAGCCCCCGTCAAGGGTGATTCCCTGCTCCTGCAGGCAGCACCAGCCCATCTTCCAAAGCCTCCACCAGAATAACAAAACCTAGGAAATGGGCTGTGAGTACAGACTGCAGGCAGGAGAGCCTTGGTTGAGACGAGATGCAGGAGCCTTGTCACAGCCCCCTGGGGAGGTGGCATCTCTCCAAGGTTTGTCGAGGAGCCCAGGGCCATCATGACACAGCTGCACCAGTTACCAGAGGCACGCTGAGCAGACCGAGGCACCTACTGGCTGGGGAGAGCTTCATGCTTTATCACCTTGAAGCCACCAAATAAATAAATAAATAGCACAGCTTGCACTTCAGCAGAGAATAAACAGGCATTTATAGAAAGAAGCCCCAGTGAAACCACATGCCCTTTCAATCCACTTCCCAGGCAAATAAAACCAAGCAATATTGAGTGCAAGAAGTACATCAAGGGGCTTTTAAAACAAATAGGAGAGATACCAACAAGGAAAGGCTCCAACCTGAGACAAGGCCATGGGGTTGCTCTGCTTGCACACTTTGGGGGGGGGCGAGGAGCTCTGGTTGCACAACCAGGGTCACAGAAAGCAACAGCAATCGGTTCCAATTTCCAGTTCATTTGCATGGCTCAGTGTGCATGCCTAAGCTACCATGGTTATACACAACTTTTAATGTATGGTTGCTTCTCTCCCAGTTCTGTGCTGGCACTACTTTGTTCTTCCTTCCTCCTCCTGCTACATGACAGGAGGATGCTCTCCCAGGAGGTTGAAATGAAAGAGGCCCGACCACAGACTTCCAAGCACCTAACCCTTAAAGTCGAGCCTCTTTGAGCTGCACAGCATTTTCATTCCTATACAGCTGCAAACTAATAATCAGGGAAAAACAACTAGTGCGTGATTATCGCCGGACTCGGCCAAGGCAATGCAGGTCAGCATTAAGCCTCATCTGAAAGGTAGGTCATGTCTCTTGTATATTTTTTTTCCTCCCTCTTCAAAGCTGCAGCGATAATTGCATGCCGAAGGAGGAAAGCAAAAAAAAAATAGAAACAAAAAAACAAATCAACAAAAGCAAAAAGCCAAGCATCCGATACATCTTTGCAGGAGCAGGTCCTCTTGAATCAGAACCCTGGAATTGTTCTGCAATCGACTCAGCGGACAGTTACCATCTGTTTATGGAAAAAAATGTTAATAACCCCCAATCATAATCAAATAGGCAACCACTTTACTTTAAGTACCTATTAACTAATGCTAAATTACAATGGAACAGCTCTGCAAGTACTTCTGACATCCACATGCACATCAGCAGTGCCAGCACTTTGATCAGGGCTATTAGAACAGATACAGAGTGAACCGAGCACGATGCGATTCCTGAAACATCACACAAAGTGTGGGCAGTGTTTATTTACTGGTCTTTCCTTTCTCCCCCTACTTCCTTCTTGTTGGTTTTATTTTTTTTTTCAGAAAAGATACGTAGATGCACTTGCACAGACGTACACACCACCGACCACAGCAGACCCCATGAAAGCCCCTTCCCATGTGATTTGTTTTTCTGTCCCAGGATGAGCATCTATAATAGATTCCCAGGTGCCCAGGAAGGCTCGAGGTATTTCCATCAGCGGAGCATCACCCGAGTGGTCATTCTTTATTCAGCTCCTTATTTCCATGGTGCCTGTAAAAATTAGATTTCTAAATTCTTCCTCCCTCTCCTCTGGGTGGAAGGGGCCAGCAGATCTAAAAACTGCTACAGACAAAGAGGAAAAAGCAGGAGAGCTGCACGCACACTTGCACGTGCAGGCACAGTGTGAACACACCTTATTTCTTCAGGAAATCAGATTAAAAAGCAATATATTCTTTGCTATCTGTAACAACTCTGAACCATTAGCTAGCACCGCCTCCACCAAGGAGGAAACCTCATTTAGGAAATATACGAAGTTTTTAATCACAGAGCCTGGAAAACAGTTCATCTCAGCAAAACAAGTACTCTCATCTCTGGATTTTTTTTCTAGCTTCTTTCTCTCCATCTCTCTGCAAACACTTTTTTCTTTTTTTTTAAAAAAAAAAAAAAAAAGGTTTTGCAGCACCAGGAATACATCACACAAATATGCATGAGCACACTCTCTTTATCCCTAGATACTTGCAAATGTAACAGGAAATAGGCAAAAGCAGCGTATATTTTAGTCCATCAACCTAAGCATTTATATGGCCTCCATCACTGTGCCATCCGAACATTTTGTTAGTCCCAGGACTTCTCTCTGCCGTTGTTATTGTTTTATGAAATTTCATTTTTGTTAGTCCCAGGACTTGCGTGTGGCTTTTTTTATTGTATTATGAAATTTCATTTCCTGTCATCTGCTGGGGTGCTATTTCAACGGGAAGACTTGGGTTTATGAGGCTCCCGCTTACAAGGCTGACCCCAAAAGGTGAGGCGTAAAACCTTCCAGTGGGAGCTCCGGACATGGAGATGGAGAAACAGTGAGTGAGTGCAGGATGTTGCTGGGCTCCTTCCTCCCAGCTCTTTCACAAGAGAAGCTTCGTGTGCCCCTCTCCTGCCACCTTCACCACCCCACCAGGTGGTCCCAAGCCCCCTTGCCTACAGGAGCCGCTTCACCCATCCCTATCCATGGGATGTAGGCAGTGGGCTCCGAGGGCATGCTACGAGCCAGAAAGGGATGACCACGGGCACACCATCCTCTCCCTGTCCTCCTCCAGCACATGTGCCCTGAAACAGTGATCTCCTTTTTCCACCTAACAGACCAGCCCAGGGATGCTCGCCAACCTCACGGGGTCTCCAGCCCATTAGCCCAAGCACACCTCTCTCAGCAGGCCACAAACCATCTGCTGAACATTCGGCGATGCAGAAGGGAAAAGATGTGCTCAGAGAGGCTCATGAGGTACTTTGGGTAACGTGTCCAACACGAGCACACGATGTTCTGCGTCCCTGACAAAAACAACAGGGAAAAACCTGCTCCTGCAGGCCTGCCAAGCTGGGATTTCAACAACAAGTGGCAATGTATCAGCTGGCTGGGAACAGCTCCTGATTCAGGGAGTGATACACTTTCCCACAGAGACTCAGGGTTTGGTGTTTTCTGTTTTTTTTTTTTCCTCTTAATCCATGATAACATGTTGGATGCCACACATGATGGCTCCTGCCCAGGAATTAATGGGTAACGAGTGACCCAGAGGAAAATGCCAGCTAAAAGAAGTGTCCAGTACGAGGTGTCACAATAAGGTAGGACCTGTACACAAGACCCTGGGAGAAAATCTCAGGACCACTCAGTAAAGTCATCTGATGGTTTGATAGGATCACAGAAAGGTTTGGGTGGGAAAGGACCTTAAAGACCATCCAGTTCCAAACCCCTGCCATGGAAAGGAAAAACAAGATTCTAGACTCATGGACTGGTTGGCCAGCGAGGAAAGACAGTTAGAAAGAAATTACATTTTTCAGAAATTACATTCAGGAAAAAGCAGAGGGGACCATGACATTTGTTGAGGGGGTGAGAACTCAATTGGCTGCCAGGGCATGCCACAGCCAGAACACTGCCAAATATCTCAGCCACTGCAAGGCAATGGAAGAGTGGCATGCATGGTGTGGATGAAATGCTGAGGTTTGCTAGAAAGTTTGTTGCAAGGGAGGAAGATGCAGGCTAGAGATATAAAGCCTTGTGGCATGGCAGTTGACATTGGCCCCATAGCAAAAGAAAAAAGCAGAAACAACACTTGAAAAAAAGCAGAAGGATCAGAGGAGGTAAAGCCATCTGTGAGGAAGACTGCTCACAGGCCAGGAGGATCTGCAGCCTCCAGCAGGGAGCAGAGTTTAGGTGATATGATTAGGCTGCCTTAGCTTAGAGAAACAGAGATAACAAATTAAACACATCTTTAAAACCACAGAGATATCTCTGTAATGAGTCGCAGGTGCCATAGGCACCGGCAACATCATCAATAAAACTTTTAGGAACTCTGCAGAGCTGTGGTTTCACATCAGAGATGAAGAAACACAGCATAATGAAGTGGAAAAGAGGCTTTTCTGGTTAAATGTGTTGTTGTTTTTTTCCTCACAAGGACTGCAACACACAGGTCCGTCACAGCACACCTCTGGTTTCTGGGAACACAGCACACCCACTAACATGCATAGCCAAGCACCTCTGAACAAGTACCACATCTGTTCACGCAGACCGGTTATTCGCATCATGTTCACTCCTCTTTGCTTGTTCCATTCAGGTCAGAAGTTATTTTCCCTTTTCATATTTGTATCCCTCAGCCCCATCAGTGGCAAATGCCCAAACGCTTTAGAAGTGTTCTGACAAATCCCACCAGAAGGCACATAACATCATCTCAGTTCTACAGATGGGGAATTAGAGCAGAGGCAGAGGTTAAGACAGCTAATTGACTACGGACACTGAGTCAGGCAGCAGAAGAGCTGGGAATTGATCCCAGGAACCATGTCTTCCATTCCTTTACTCCACCCACCAGTCAGTACACCCTACCAGATGGTTCCTATCATTGGACATATGGACTAAATATTGCTAAGTTGGTGTAGAAGATTTGCTATTTAATTAAAGTCCTGTCTTCCATCTCCATAGGATGCATAGGGGAAACTCCAGCCAGAATCCCATCTGGACCCACTCAGGATACGTCTCCTTAAAGCAAACAAAGCTCCAGGCAAGCACGAGAAACATTTCCAAACCTGTCAACCTGCCCTACAACGCAGACACCAGCAAGGCCAGGCAGCAGGCTGCGACTCGGGAGCCTTGGCAGCAGCTCATGTTTGCCAGAGCCTAGCTTCAAAACAGCCCCTGCGTGAGCCACCGGCTGGGCTGGGAGGGCTCTGTCATGTGAAGGCTCCTCCTGCCTCCAGCGGGCACCACCAACGCTCCCACCTGGAGGCAGTGGGACGGTCACAGAAATCAGCTGGTAGCCAGTCATCGGCTTCCTTCTGCCACTAGCACCAGCACCACACAGCAAAACGACACGGCTGCTAGCAGGAGTGAGAGGCCAGCTCTGCACAGCAAGTAGTAGAGGCCAAAGTTACTTGAAAAAAACTCCTAAGTGGTTATTTTTAAGCAAACAAGGAAAGTTTCCAACAGAGAGACAACAGAAAGACCTTCTACATCACTGTAAGGCAGGCCAGCATTTGTTTTCCTGACACGGACCTTACAAATTTATAGCAGCACCTTGGTCCCCACTCGCAATCAGGCAGAGAATTGATGCACCTGTTTTTTCTAGAAGAAAACAAAATAATTTCACATCCTTCTGTTCCCCCTCCACACCCTGCCCTCTGTGCCCAGTACAACCAGAGGGAAAACCTTTCATCAGGGCCGCAGAAAGAGACTTCATACAAGCACATCCTCCTCTGAGAGCATCTCCATTAGCAAGTGGCTGCAGGGAGCAGCCAACATTTTTCTGGACAGCCCATGGGCTCTTTTACAAAGAAAACATTCTGCCCAACATTAATACACGTGCACACACTTCTGAACAAGCCACAGTGCATACAGAGAACCACCAGCCCACATAACTCCACTGCTCTCTTGACAAAAAAAGAGGGCTGAACAACATCCTCGGGGCAATATCCTCTTTAGAAGGTTTGCACCGATATCGACAACATAGGAATAAAGCCACAACACCTTTCCATGGGCGCTATAAGGACCTGGCAATCCTGGAAGGTGCCTCCTGCTCGAGGAAAGAGACTGCACGTACCTTTCATCCCGAACTTGGACCGCCGGCCATACTTGTTGATCATAATAAAGAGGACCACCAAGAGGACACAAGCAAAAGCCGCCAGCCCAACCGCTATGGAAACCTGGAAGGAAAAACCTGGAGTCAAGGCAGTGGAACTGGGGAGAGTAGACTGGATGTAGAGGTGCCTCCCTGCCTGTCTGTAGGCTCATACCATCTGCTGCAGCCCCACAGGCATCAGCTGTGGAGGAAAATACAACAAAAAGAGAATCCTGATACAGACTGCAAGCACCATGGGCTGCTCGGGATCCCTTTGTCAGCAGTGCTGGTCTGGCACCAGTTCTCCCAAGCCTCTCACCCCATGTACCTGCAGGGGAGGAGGACCTCTGCTCCAATGCCTGGCCTCTCCCCTCACCATACATCATGAGCTGTCATTTGGAGTGTCCCTATCGGGCCTTGGTGTCACAATGCTAAAGCTATACTGACCTCAGCTTGGAATATGCAGGAGCAGCAGAATATTTAGAGCAATTCTCTCCATCCAGCCATCCCTCAGGACAAAGAACAGGGGGCAAAAAACATAACCACAAAAAAGAGAACAGAAGAAAACAAGAACAACCTCCCCCCCCCCCAAAAAAAAAAAAAAAAAAAAAAAAAAAAAAAAACTACTTTTTTTCCCCTAAAGCCTCCAACGTTTCCCTATTTATTCTAATTTTTAGTGGTAAATATTTATGCTATAGCAATGTCCAAAGTCCTTCACTGGAACTGTGGTTCCAGTGTGTCAGTGAACAAGCAGAGAAAAGAAAACCTCCCTGCCCTACAGGGTTTACCAACTCAGGCTTATTTTAATATTTATGAATATTTATTGCTTCAAGTCTTTGCTCGAGATGCTTTCATTACATTGATGTAAACAACAATTTCTTTGGCATTTGGCCAATTGTTCTCCTGTACTGCGTCTTGCATTGCATTTAAACTTCACTTCATTTTACAAAACTGTCTACTCTAATAGAAAATGTATCATTTAACCAAAAAAGTTATTTTATTGTGCAACATTTTTCCCTGCCCTTGATACATCAGCTAAGATATTTTTAAATTTTTCATTTTACCACACATTATTTTCATCCCCCAGATTGTTTTCTCTGCTTTATATTTAATAATCAGCGCACATTATTACCCTGATCCCACTGTTCAAAGCTTCCACTTCAGCTATAGGAGCGTTTCAGTTGGATGAGAACTGAAACCAAGGGGAATTGTGTTTTGCTCATTCTGTTAACACTTCGTGGATTTCAATATCTTAAAACTTTCATATAGCTAGAACAATTATATAATGTGTTTTTTTCCAAACTTGTACACCTTTTTTTTTTTTTTCCTCTACCTGGATTCTGTAAAAGAAAGACAATGGTGAGATCTGATAAGCCATGGGTTTTCTTTCCTTTTTATTTTTGGCGTACCCTACAGAGCAGGAGGGAGGGCAAACTGGCATTGACAAATTTAAACCAAGCTAAATCCGAGTCCCTCACAGGGCTAGACTTAACAGTTCGATAATAGTATGAAACACACGGCCGGCTGTTTGTTTGTTCTCTGGGTGCTACTTTCTCAGAGCACGAACTTCTGACCTGCCAGCAGCAGCTTCACAGGATGCCTGATTTTCAAAGGGCTGCCTGGTTCCACACTGCAGACCCAGGAGGCTCACATGGTTCACATCAGAACTTTGCTTGCCCGACACAAGTCATAAAATCCTTCTGATTGTTGGTTGTCTTGAATCACAAAGGAAGAGATTTTGCCTTGCAAACATCTCAGAACAGCAGAGGTCTGTAAATACTGAGCCGTCATTAATGAGAAATACATGCAGAGCTGTTCTGGTGAGAAGAGGATGGGACTCACCCCAAAAGTGTCCTCCTCTGGTTTGTGGGTCACAGTGATGGGTGGGGTGGGACTCACTTCGTAATCACCGACTGCAACCAAAACACCAAAGAGAGGATTCAGTGAGACTCCCACAGACACTCCAACCTTACAACTGAGAAACACTGGGGTTCCTGGTCCTCTAGGGTGGGTAGCCTCCCACTGAGCCAGCTCCTAGAAATCTACTGGGTTAAGTAGGGCTAAAATATAGCAAGTTCAGCAGAACTTGGTCTAAAGAAACAATTACTTGGATCATTTTGGGAGGGGAAAAAAATAAATAAATAAAGGGAAAAAATACATGGAGAAAACACAATGGAAATTCAGTCCCACTTCTCATCCTGTTCCATATTACACGGCACATTGAACGTGGGCCATGATACACAAGGTCCTTCTACAGGACCTCACTCACGGGAAGCAAACAGGACTCCAGAGACACCCCAGATGAACCCCCCAGTAATCTTGCTCATGTATGGAGAAGCCAGAGCTTTGTGTGACCTCAGCCTCAACTTGCTTTTGACTCACTGATTTTTCCTCCAGGAGCACATAAGAGGCAGAACAACAGGAGGGAAAGAAAATTAAAAACTCCCACAATATTCCAAGTGCAGGAAGACACTTACTTGAGACAAAGTTGTCCGTGCTCTCTGTGGAAAGGACAAAGAGAGAAGCAATACAATTAGCAGCACAGCAAAGTGAAAGCAGCCTCATTCCCAGCCCCCCCCCCCCCCCCCCCCCCCCCCCCCAGACACACTCTACCCACCCCAAGAGCCCAGGAAACCAAAACATTTCATTTTTTATTCTCTGGGGCAACTGTAACTGGAAATTGCAGCAGACATGTCAGCAGAATATCTCAGGGGTCAGAACAGAGTACACAGGGGCCTCGGGCTGAGACGGGAGAAGAAGGATGCTACAGCAATGCCAAAACGGAGGACAATCAGCAGCATGTTGTGTGGGACTTCTGCTAAATGGCTCAGCTTCCAGCAAGCAAGCAAAGCTCAGCAGAAACCTGTGCTCAGCTGGATGGAGGTGAGGGTAAAGGCAGATTTTGTCAGTCTTCACCCAGGGACAAAGTCCCACAGGGACAAGGACCAGCTCCCACGGAGAACAGCCCAGCTTGGGGCAGAGGGTTACAGGAGACCTTTCCTGGGCTCACTCAAAAGCCTCCTGAATCACTGCTGGAAGCTAATAATGTCTGTACTGGATATGTATAGAGGCAGTGTCTGTCCTAAAGCTGCCTCTTCCACACACCAGCCCCTTGTGTCAGCCACTTGACTGCTCCAGACTATTCAGTAAAGCCCCTTCAGCTCCGAAGACAGCTGAGGGCTCCGACGATGAGGTCTAAAGCTCCCAGTGACACTCAGTTTACATAGTATGAGAACAACGTCAGCTCTCAATTCACTTGCCCATGTAAGAAATTGAGCCTGATATTAACTGGAGTTTACACAGCTTTGCTGGCAGAGAGCTCCTGGAAGGATGAGAAAAAGCTCAGGCTGAAATACGGGTGAGGTTTGGAAGGGAAGCAGGAAGCAATCCCCAGGTGACAAACATGGCTTTCCAAAACAGGGGGAAAAGAACTGAAAAAAAATATTTTTGTGTCAAGTCAAGCAGAAACAACTTGTCTTGGCTTTTCCTAGCAGGAGAAATAATTAATTAGGAAGAAACACTTTATTTGGAGAATTCTTTTTTTTTTTTTTTTTTTAATCTAACACAGACAGTCTAATCATAAAACATTTGCTGACTCTACATTTTCTTCTTTCCATTTTTCTTTGCTGGACTAAAGCTCAGCGGAAACCCACAATATTTATTTTTTTTCCCCACTTAAGCCTCCTTGTTTTGTGAAGCATAAAACATAAACAAGAAATTTCAGTCAACTTGACTTCTGTGAAAAGTTGCCAAAGAACGGAACATTCGTCAAGGGGGAGGTAGGCAGACCAACCTCTGTGGATTAAATAGGGAGATGGCAACCTATGGTAGAGATACCAATGACAACATGAAGTGAGATTTTTACTGGGAATGGCACAAGTTTGCCCTGGGAGCTACTGTCCTTGCTCCTAGAGCCACAACAAGGCAGAGAGACAGGTTATAGAATAACATCTCCCATCCAGTTTGTAATAAAATATTTCTCTCCCAACCCAGGTGTGGTGGTTTTACCGTGCTGGGCAGCTAAACCCCACAACCGCTCTCTCACTCCCCCTCCTTTAGATAAGGAGGGGGAGAAGTAAAGCAAAGAACAACTCACGGGTTGAGATAAGGATAATTTAATTAAAGGGAAATAATTATAATAATTAAATAAAGACTACCATGAACTAAACAACTTAACTAAGGGGAAAATAAAAGGGAAAGGGGAAAAAGGGAGGAAAACAAACAAACAAAATAAATGAAAGCTATATGGAAGTGCAGAGGAAAGAAATTACTCTCTACTTCCCACAAATGAGCGATGATTGACCACGTCCTTGAAGCAAGGCCTCAACGCACGCAGCCGGTGTTTGAGAGGAGGACCGACGTCTTCTCAACGAGAGCCCACCCCTCCCCTCTTCCTCCTGTTTCCACCTTTTATTGCTGAGTGTGACACCACATGGTATGGAATATCCCTTTGATTGGTTTAGGTCAGCTGCCCTAGTGATGTTTCTCCCCTCACTTTTTGCCCACCCCCTAGGAGGGTTAGAGAAAGGCCCAATGCTGTGCCACTGCTGCTCAGCAGTAGACACAACACTGGTGTGATAACACTGCTGTTCCAGCTACAAGTACAGAGCACGGCACTGAATGGGCTGCTGCCGGGAAAGTTAACATTCCAGCCAGACCCAGTACACCAGGCATCACAATCCAGCTTTGTACCAACTAGAGGTTGAACATCAGGGGGTTCTAAAAAAACACTGTCATGGGTTCTTTCTCCATGCTGATAAGCCTTCCAGGTCCTGCTTTCATTAAGCCTAATAACCCCATCCTGGATAGTTTTAGCAAAATTTTTGCATGTTAGAATAGCTATAGGCAATAAGCTTCCTGAATGAATCACAATAGGGAACCTTCAATTTGAGGCATTTTCTGGAGGAATCTACCTTCAAACGGGAAATAAGCGTCAGCTGCATTGAGTGTTAATGTCAGCTTTGGCAGCGGATGGAGCAACGAACTTCAAGTAAAGTAAATTACAGCCTGGATTGTGCTGACAGGGTCTACCAGGGTGAGGAACAGCCTGGGACTTTGGATCAAAAGAAATACGAGAAATGGGTCATTTCTTGCTGGAAGATGGTTCAGAGTCTGAAAGCACTCCACACCAACAACACATACAAGGTGTGGGTGACGATGCGCCAAGGGCAATGTTTTACTTATATTTCACACAAACAGATTCTCCCGGAGCCTCTGACACAAGAGGTGCTTCAGACATTAACATGCCTTCCACATCACGGCACGGCTCAGATCCGTTTCCAAAATCAGCTCTCCAGAACAGCAGATCTGCACCCTTTTCTGGAGGTCCAGCACCTACTTAGAGCTGTCCCCATTTCACAGATGGGGAAATGGAGTCACAAAGGTGGGACCTGGCAGAGCTGACACTGCAAACCCGTGCCTCACCTCACCCACCTACAGTTCATAAGCTGCTCTTCCTTCCCGACAGCAGGAAACATAAATAGGTTGGATAGCCATACAGGGCATCATCCTTGAGGCCTGAATATAAATTTTCCACTCCCATTCATATCAGCTCATTTGTTCAATTGTCAGATCTTCAAGGCAGAGATTTGGGTTTGCATTTATGATATTTGACCTGCGGGAAAATTCTGTGTACATATATGGTGTGATATAAATAATAAATGAGACTACCATTGGTATTTTTCTATATTTAGCAAACGTCCTATTTTGTTGGATTTTCTTGGGCTGCAGGGGCCAATTTAGAGCTGCCACTTTCTCATGGCATCATTCCTGAAGGCAGCAGCACACAGGGATCTTAACCCCATAATGGCCAGCGTGATGCTGCAAAGCCAGAGAGCAGACAAAAACCTTCCACTTTCCTACAGAGCAGACAAGTCGCCACAAGGTCTCCGCTGCCCCCCCAGAGCTGGATCTTCATGTCCTCAAATGCTTTTTTGCCTTTAAGCTGTAAGTCACTCGGGAGCGCGCTGGGGCATTCCAAACAATTGGTTGAGAAATCCTAGCAAACTGATGCAAAGCAACTAATTGAGCTGTCGCCTTTTTTGTAGGCCTGTCAGCCTAGAATTGCTCGTGTCATATTTGGAAAGAAAACAATCCCGACACTGCTGCATCCAGCTACAATCATTTCTCAAATGCAAGCTGGAAGAAAAAAATAAATAAATAAAATAAAAAAGAAAGATCTGCATCACTTTAAAGGGGTTTCCTTTCTTTAGCTTATAACAACAGCCACATAGAAGAAAACTCTATCTCCAAAAATTATCTTCTTATGGGTCCCCAGAGCTGATACAAAATCCAAAATAATTAACCAATCCTATACCCTTCTCCCACTGAAATCCCTAAAGATCTTAAATATATATATTGCAGAATATGTTACAAAACACAAGCATCTAAACAAGTTAGTCTCTCGCCTCTCAGTGCAATTTGGACTGACTTCCATCAAAGCTCCAGATCAAATTCTTCCTCTTGATACAAGCAACAAAACGTGGGATTTCCTGCTATTAAACTGCATTGCGAGCTCAATTCCTACACCAATCCACATCAGGCCTCATCGATACGTGGCTGATGAGAACCAGGACTCCCAACACAACCCCAGCCGGCAGGTTTCAGGTGAACCACATACTCGGGGTCAAAATCTTGCAGAGATGCTGAAAACTTGACAAAAGGTAGATTTATCCCAGTGCCTCTCCTGTTATATACGTCAGTTCTCATACTCCCAGCCAGATACCAGATTAGATACCTGCACCTCTGAACTTTCAATGGAGGCTGATTCTTCTTCACCAACTTTCTTAATTTTTGTATTGATCACTACATTAAAGAGTTACGACACCAAAGCACATTTTTGTAGGAGAACAGTACTGGTCAGAAGATGCCTCCAGAGGTCACCTCTTCCAGAGAAAGGCCACCTTGGGTTGGGTTGCCCAGGTCTTCTCTATTTAGGTGTCAGGATTACTAGTGGTACCATATTAAGATTGGTCCCATATTCAGATTGGAAAAAAAAAAAAAAATGTAAAGAGATAAACTGAATATCCCACCTGGAAAAGGCTTTTCAAGGAAATGTCCCTTGATGGTTTGGTTGGCTGAACCCAGCTGGTTGGTGGCCACAATGGTGTAGTTGCCATTGTTGTAGTGAGTGGGCTTGTTGAAGAGCAGGCAACCTTCCGAGACCTCCCCTTGCTGGTAGAACTCCATGTGGATGATCTCCGTCTCCCGGAGGACCTGGCCATTGTGCAGCCAGTGGAGGGTGGGAGCTGGATTCCCATGCACTGCAAACGCAATGCAGTGCTCCAGGTGCAGCACCGGCTCCTCCAGGGTTAGGATGCGGGGGGGATCTAGCAGAGAGAAACATGGCAGGCTCACAGCAACCCAACACCCACATCAAGCCTCGTGCACCGGGGAAATTAAGATTATGGAATGTGAAGCCTCGAAAATCCCTTGTTCCTTTTATTGCTCCCATGGATGTCTGCAAAGAAGGAAGACTAAGTCATGAGAACCACTCAACACTCCCCAGCAGGAGGATCTGAACCATAACCTTGGGCTTGCAAACAGGGTTACAAATTAAACACGGGGCTGATCACTTTACCAGACAAGAAATAATGAAGCTTGGAGCTGCCTGGTCCACACGCCTATCTATGGCTGCGCTCCTTCCCCCCGGGGATCAGAGGGAGGCAGCCTGTTCCATGGAGGACACCACCACATAGTGCCATCACGGTACATGTGTGTGAGGTGCCCATGGGGGATCTTCAGTCGCAACGAGCGCTTTTGGATTTCATAAGCTGTGGAAGCAAGTATCCCCCAGTGGCTGCCGGTCCTTGAGGGTTTCAACTGCCTGAATATCCCAAAGGAGTTCCCACCCGTCGAGCACCCTCCGGGGGTGTTTTAATTAAAGCGAGGAGAGTAGGACAGAGAGAAAAGCAGACACCACTTGCAATTTATTGCATATGCATCGTCTCCCCCAACCACGGGCACCCCAACAGTTCAAATGCTGCTCTTCCACCACTTCTGAAACCCCCGTTATGACATCTACATACTAGGTCCTGAACCCCAAGACCAGCAAAGTATGGACCAGAAGAACAGAGTTTAGTGCAAAGAGCAAGGACACATAGATGTAGGTCTTCCCTAAACCTCTCATTTACCTGAGAGCATCCAGCTGCAAAGGCAACCCACAAGGGAAAGCAGAAATCCACCAACTTTGACCCCATTTTTGGGAAAAAAGTCATGCATTTTTCAAACAGTAAAGGTGGTAGAAGAGAGCAAGGTACAGACCTGGTGGGAGCAGAGCAAAATTCTCCCCCCAGCCACCCTGAACCACATAGCCATGTCCCAGCCACCTCGCTCCATTTGCGAGCCTAGATCTGCATGTGGCTTATTCACATCTTCCTGGCAAGGATGATTCAAAACAGGCATCCACCTACACACAGAAACCCAGATCTTTTTTGGCGTGAAATTGCAGCCTGAGTGATGGGTCTGGGCAATGAGAGCAGGGGTAGCAGAAACTGTCAGCAGCTTAGAGGATTACACGGGTGAAAATAGGCACTGGCATCGTGCTGTTTAAGATGGGGAGGAAAAGCAGCTAAAACGCAGTGCAAAAAACACCCGCCTGCTGACCTCTGAGCTGATGTCAACTTTAAATACCTCCATTCTTCAGTCCATCAATACTTACTGGGAGGCAGATGAAAGAAGAAAAGCATCTGCTCTCTTCTTTCCAATCCCCTCTGACTGCCCTGTCTTTCCAGGACCTCGTGGCTCCCGCACTGAACATGGACCACATGGGTTCACCGACACCCGCCAGAAGCACACATGGTCTCCTCTGCCTAGCAGGGCTGGGGGATTGGGGGGGCAGGTTTCCAAACTACAGATTAAGGGCAAATGTTACAGACACAGCAACGTATAGTAAATCTCAGTTGCTTGAGAGCACAAAGCTGTGTAAACTTCCTCTTAAGGTCAGGTTTGTGTTAAGTTATATTAGAAAGCACACAGAAAGTTTCGCTACTTGCAGCTGAGAGTGAGCGGTGGAAATCTGACACGTGTGTGTTTACACGGCGCGTGCTGTTTAACTTTGTAGGAGCAGATCTAGGAAGAAGCAATAGCATCCCTGAAATTAGAGGCAAAATTTACACTGGCTTTAGCAAGGGTGACATTTAACCTCTCACACAGCATCAGGGTGAGCAACCCCGTGTTTGTAAAGAGAGTTTTAGCCCCTCTACATCTTTTCCTCAATCAGCTGGATCTGCCAAGGGACAGATGGCAAGACAACCACCACCAGCATGGTTCTGTGGATCCTGCCTGCGTAGTGCTCATTTCTGCAAGAAATTTTGCAGAGTACTGACCTTAAGAGAAACGTACAAGGACCCACCTCTGTGCTCTGCTCCTAGTTCTCGTCCAAGAAAACAGAGTACCACAGGTAGCAACTGGTTCACGCGGTTCTCAGGGCATCCCTCCCCTCCAGCCTCTATCATCAAAACCTTGCCACGGCTACTTACAGTAGACGGTGAGCAGCACGCTGGCATTGCTCATCCCCACCACGTTCTCAGCGATGCAGGTAAGCAGGAACCCGTTGTCCTCACTGGTGACATTCACCAAGGTCAGATTGATGGCGTGAACGTTGGTCCAGTTGAGGTTGGTCTATGCATCACAGAGAAGCACAGGCAAAAATCAGCCGCTGGTGGCTTCTTTCCTCCCTGCTCCTGCTCCCAGGAGGTGAGGGTCCCGGTTTCCACATAAAATGCAAGAAGGGCTTGAAAATTCAAGGACAAGTAGGACCTGGGGGAGGTGAGGCATTTCCTCACCCGATTAAGTTCACCGTTACGTATGAGGAGCACTACTGGGAGGTGAAGAGCCATAGCGCTGTAGCATTGATAAACACAGCTTGTCTCTAGAACAGCTTGCTTAGCTGCCTGCTTCAGCTACAGCTATTGCAGACACCTCTGTAAACAGGTAGTTTCATTAGAGGAGACATGAGTTAAGATTCAATTAGGGAGCACTGAGATATGAAGCTATCTCATGTTCACTTTCCTGTCGCACAGAGGGAAGTTTTTGCAATGCCCTTCAGATGCTTCCTAGGTTCTCATCTGGATAAGGTACAGCTCTCTATTTTCTTTTGGATGGGGCTGTTCCACGTTTCCCATTGCACTCTCCAACATCTACCTGAGCCCTGCCCTACACACGTGGACGTGGAGATCCCCCAGCTGCAGCCATGTTCCGATGTCCCTAATTCCCTACCTGGTGCGTGTTGATGGAGTGGAGATCTGCCACCGTCCAGTCGACGTCGGGCAGTGGCGAGCCCGAGCCATTGCAGGTGATGACAGCATTCTCCCCTTCCCGCACCGTCAGGTTCACGTGGCTCACGCTGATCTCCGGGAGGTCTAGGAGGGCAGACACCGAGGTGCTTAGGTGTGGAGCAGCATTTGCTGCAGCTAGCTGTAGAACATGTACATGTGGACCCAAATCCTGCCAGGCTGTGTGCCAACTCAGCCCTCAGCACATTGCAAGAAGCAGCAGGAGGCAATGGCATGGCATTCTCCTACCAAGGGAAGGAGGGAGCATGGAGACAGGAAATATTGGGAACTCTGAAGAAACACCAGCTGAACAGACCCTCCCATTAGACTTTAATCCAAAAGTTGTGCCCAGTTCTGGTTGCCCATCCCCTCACACAACTGCCCTCCCTATCTATATTTTAGTTCCACCGAAGGTGATTTCAAGGGCAATCACATTTGATGGCAAAGTTGCATGCACTGGGAAAGGACCCAAAGTGTCCCTACCTCTAGGGACATGGCACAGAGTACTCAACACTCCAGGCAAGGACAGCGTTCCTCTGACTTGTAATAATCAAGAGAAGATGACCAAGGATGCATCTTCATAATAACCACAGCTCTCCTAATAAAAGGCGCCCTTGTTCTTCCTCAGTGGTGGCAGCGATTCACTGATCTATGGTGGCCCTGATTTACACGCTTTCTTTGCTTGCTGCCCCAACTACCAAATATCCTTGCAACATGAAACAAGACAGAGCTGGCTGCAAGAAGGGCAAACAGCCCTTCCATCACCCATCCATCATGCTGACCCAAAGACAGGACCCTCTGTGTTCCCAAATCATCACCCTGGTGTCCCCTCAAGTCTAATGCCACCACTGCTGGAGTCACCTCTCTTTCCATCCCTGATCCCTAAATTGTTTGTTTTTTTTTCCCTCTCTAATCCTTACAGATTATTCTTCTGATTTGGGGAGGAAATTACAGTGCTCTCTCAAATCTTTTTAGTTCATCCCCATGCAGGCACGCTTTGGCCAGTTTCCAGAGCTTAGTAAAGGGACATCGTGAACTTGGGAAAAAAAAATTAAAAAGTCACGCAAATGAAAATGCGTGTTGTTTGTCTACTACTGCTGCAAGAAACAAACCCAAATTCCTAGAACACAGATCAATAATCAAAGAAAGAAAACCTCTATTTTTCCTCCTTTTTTCATCTGGAGTTTGACAGCTGCTAGTGTATAGACAGTTTAATTGTTCTGTTGAAGGTACACGTCCTTCCCCTTACACTACAAGGAATGCTTTCCAGTAATAGCAACAGCAGAGCAAAAACTGATACCAGACAGGCAGCTGACGTGTGAACAAGGTGAGGGATAGCTATCGAACACGCCTCATGCTGCTCCTGGAGCCACTGGACTCTGTTAATCAGCAGGAAGCAGAAAGAGACACATGGTCACTCCTGCCTCATCCCTACAGACCTGGGCTTGCAGTTGAAAAATTAAAGCAAGGAAAATGGATAAAGACATGTATTTCCTAGGAGTGTTTCCTCTTATCAATATGCCATTTCTAGGATTTGTTAGACAGAGGAAGAACAACAAGAAACCTATCAGTTCTCACGAGCACAGCATCGCACATTGTCAAGCAGTGTCAT
The DNA here is from genome assembly GCF_009819795.1 of Aythya fuligula. Lineage (NCBI taxonomy): Eukaryota > Metazoa > Chordata > Aves > Anseriformes > Anatidae > Aythya > Aythya fuligula. The sequence continues at coordinate 14,084,874 of NC_045569.1, read as the reverse complement.
TATAGTGAAGGAAATCCCCCAAATCCCCTGATACCTTCAGGCACTCAAACAGCAGCCCCACGTTTACCCTGATACTCTATTTTTAATCCACAAACCACTGCGATCAGCTTCAATCATCTTGTTCTTGACCACGTGGTGAGATATTATGGCATCAGCTTCCCTAAGTAAAGGGGTCAACTGGAAAGGGCAGAACAGGACAGGGCTCCCCCACGGCACGGGCTGCCCCTTACCGCACTGGGTGATGTTCATCTCCTGCAAAGGGATGACTGCTGTGTCCATGTTCGTGCAGTAGAGCTCCTGGGACTGCAGGTTGGCCTCGCCCTTCTCCTGCCAGAGCTGGATCCAGCGGATGTCGCAGCTGCAGTTAAAGAGGTTCCTCTCTAGTCTCCTACGGGCAGAGAGAGAGAAACGACAGTGGGGTGGGGAAGGAGGACCAGGGAGATCTCCTGGCTCTGTGCTCCCCAAGGACAAAGGGCACCAGGGAGATGCAAAGGGCTTTTCTGAGCTGATGGAGAAACTCCTCCATGGGGTATTCTGGAGCACATGGTTCCCATCTCTTCTTGCTCCAGAGAGATGGAGGTTGTGCATCCATGTGCTCACACACACTCCTCCCTGAACAAGGTTTTACATCTTCCAGGTCAACACACATGTACTCAACATCTTTCACTGCAAGGACTGCACAGCCATGGCTCAGTCCCACAGTAATGCCACCCCGACACCTCAGGCATTCATCTCTCAGCAAAGGAGCAGGCAGCTTCACACCGCCCTAAAATACTAATCCACATCCTAAAATTCTACGTCAGTGGGGGTCCAAGACCCTGCTGGGGAAAGCACACCTCTGGCTGCACCAGCACTCAGCAAAGCTGGCAGTTTTTCTCCTTAGTAATGTGTACAAACAGAGCCTCCCAGGGCTCCAGGACATGAGCTAATGTGCAGGATATCATGCATTTTAATCAAATCAAACAGCTCTGTGCTGAGACCCTGCTGACCCGGCCGGGAGAAAAGGAAAAAAGCACTGCCTTTAATGTACTTCATTTAAAACACACTTATACGTTTTATATACGATGAATGTTTATTATTATCGATTTTCCAACCTATTAACCATTTCATTTACATTTTAAAGCCCTCCGGCTCTCTGTGTAGATGCAAGGAGGATGGGTCTCCTTGCATGGGAACAGGGGGGAGACCCCGGTGCTCAGCCAGGACAGAGCTACCAACCCAGGGGGCTGTCTCAGGAGAAAGCCTGGACAAAAGCCTGCCCCCCACATTACCATGAAGCAGAAAAAAAGCAGGGAGCAGAGGATTGAGCACTGAAAAGGTGAGCTCAGTCACCCCAGAAGAGAAGGGCTTCTCCAAACATCAATCCATTGCTCCACGTAGTGTTTGGATCCCTCCCATCAGACAAGGGGAAGCTGCTTTTCTGGTCCGTTCCACGCGTTACTGCAAAATTCATGCTTGCTTTTACAAAATTAATTCCACAGACTAACAGGATTTGGAAACAGCCTTCCAAACACGCGCAGCTGCTGTTGGGTCTGTAACGGCACTGCAAAAGCAGGAGGAGAAGGGAGCTTCTGTCAGCACCCAGGGCTGTTAAACTTTAATCCTAACGGTGTCAGGTTGATCCTCCTCATAGAACAAGATGTCATCTGGTTTTTATTTTTATTTTTAGAACAAACAGAGTTAAACTTCACTTCATGCCTTTTCCTTATTGTATTGCTTCCCCTTCACAAGCACCCAAACCTTCACAAGACAGGTATGAGGCCTAGACAAGAGACTTGAAGGCCAAAGCACCACATTTAAGAGGCCAGAGCAGATTGGCACAGCGATTTGGTGGGATCCAGATGACAAGGCACACTCTCTGCACACCACAATAGGTACAGTCAGTGCCTTGCACAGGCATCACAGCTTCATTGCAGCCCCAAATCCAGAGCCCACATTGTCTTGGGGACCCCACGTCAGTGCTGGCAGCAGGGCTGGATGCTGGGCAGGAGCAGGGGACAGAGCCTCAACATCCCAGGACAGCACGTAAGCAAGCAGGAGCTCAGCTGATGTTAGATCAGGTGGCTGGACATGTACCAGGGGCCAGGCAGTGAACAGGGGGAGCTCAGAGGCAGTGGGGGTGAAATTCTGCTCTGCTACAAATATCCTCATGAAACAAGGCTGCCGGGAGAGCCGCTGTCACAGCACTTAAGGGCAGCTCTGTAAGTAAGAGAAGGCAGCCTTCCCGGCCCATTGCTAATTCATGAGGGGCCATGAATAATACAGGAGGAGCGTGCTTCAGGGCAGAATTCACCCACGACCTGCCCCAGCACCAGTGATGTAACTCGCTCTAATCGAGGCCCCCACAGGGGCTTTTGCACAAATTAACTCCCATCACTGGCTGGACGTGCCAAGTGCCACCAGCTGCTGGCATGGCACCTCAGTGTGAATGCACCATGGGCATTTAGATGTGCACACAGATGTGTGCACCATTTTTCTCTCACATACTTGCAAAAAGCACGCTTGAGGTGTGGGAGATGCCTTTCCTCCTTGCTTGGAGCCTTCCCTGCCACGATGGCTGGCTCTCCAGAGAGGTCTACAGGGATTTCAGTGCTCACTCTGCCCTGGACCTGCCCCCAGAAATGAACCCCCATCTTTCTTCTCAGACCTCATCAGTGTCCCTGCCTTGTGGCATGCATGGCTCATTAGGAGCTGCGGCCCCTTCCAGCCCTTTCTCCTGCAATTGCTCTAACACATTCGCTCTTTCCTGTTGCAGATTTAACAAAAGCTAAAAGCAAAGGCTGGTCACAGGCTGGGCTAATGAGCACACGACAGAAGCGAATGAGGATATAGCTCTCCTCAAAGAGCACGTTGGCAGGGCTTGAACCACTCAGTCACCCCCAGCCAGCTCGGTCACCTCCGTTCCAGCATACAACAGAAATGAGTAAAAGCATCCCCAGTGCCTGCGGAGATAAGCACGCCTCCCCTTCCCTGCAAAGAGGAGAAACACCTCAAGGAGCTTCCACCACGTGCTGTAAGGCACCATCACCACCCAAAGCTGAGGGACTTCGCACACGAAGCAGGTTTTTTTTGAGCTCGGCAGCTAACAAAGACACACACCCTGTCCCCTGTCTCATCAGCTAAAACAAAGCTGTCTGCAGCTAGAGCCTCTCGGAGGGCAGCAGAGATCGCTGCCACACTTGTGCTGTCTGTTTTGATTCACATAAAGCTGCTACCGAGGTTTCTCACGCTCGCAATTAAAACACTCTCCTACCTCAAGACTCAGCCTGCTTCCACAAGCAGGAGAACCAAAGAGCGCCCAGCGGGGAGAGAACAAAATCTATTTTCATTTTCCATTTCTATTTATTTCCCAAAGCCTGTGCTTCTCCTGGGGGTGCAGCCAGACTTGTTGTTTCCAAAGCTCTGCCAGAAAGGGAGGGGCTCAGACAGGGAGCGATGTACGGTGTCCGAAAACTGAATTAGCTAACACTCAGAGCACGCGAGTACCAGCCATCCAGCTCCAACTCTATTACCGTGACTGTTGGTGGCAATAAGTTTTTAAGCTAGAGGCACATTAAACGTTAAGTCAGGCTCATAACAGGGATGCTGCTGTGCCCCATCCCTACCAAAGCCTCTTGCTGTAGCGTTGCAAAAACCTTCTGCAAGGCTTGCTGGCGGGGACTGCTAGTGTTAGAAATGGTCTGGGCAGAGCAGGGAGATGTTCAGGACTACAGGGTTTCAGACAACCAAGGAGGTAATTGGATCCAGAGTCTTAGGTCTTTCCAGGAAGGAATTTCTTGAAATGTCAGCCTTAAGCTCTCAGAGGACATGACAAAGGAAGCCAAGGACATGACAAAGGAAGCCAAGGACATGACAGAGGAAGCCAGCTGTGACTTGTGGATAAGAAAGGCTCTAAGCCCAATGTTTATGAGCTGTTGCAAGTGTCAGACACTTCCCCACGCACACGGAGCTTCAGGCTTCGCAGAGCTGTGTACACACTGGCTTCAGCCCTGCTGGTCAAGGTCAGCCCGTGCCGTGGGAATTGAGGCTGGAGTTACTGGAAACCATTCCAAGCCCTGCTTCTGGCCAGGAGGAGGAAGAGATAATATCCTTTGGAAGTGTGCCTCATTTTTGCCATCCTTTCTTTGGTGAGTCAGCAGGGGACAAGCTCAGCTCTGTTCAACAAAAAAAACTCTGCTTTAAAGAGTTATCTTTCCTAGCTCGAGATGCCTCAAAGGCAGCCTAGAGGCTGTTTTGAGCCCCAGGTTTCCAGCCACCCTCCCCTCTCATGGCGTGGCACAATCTTCACGTGGCATGAACTTGATGTTAGCCTTCTACTCTCGCCTCCACAAGGGGCTTTGTCCGGTTGCACATTCCCTGGCACTTTCCATGTCACACAGCTGTGGCTCTTCTCCCAGCACCCTGCTGGAGACGATCCTCCCATCTCTTCCCTTCCCACCCTCTCTGAGCTGCACACTGAGGTTTGGCCTTCGCTGAAGTCCTGGGCCACATGTTCCATCTCCCTCCCAAATTCTGGAAGCCTCCTTGGAGCTCACCATGCCAAGAAGCTGTCTTCTACTCACCCATCATCTGCATTGCTAAAAAAATAAAATACAATAAAATATGATATTTCTACTTTTGCACATCCTTTACCAATTTGTCTCCAGCTTGGGGATCCATTTATCCTCATTAGCAGCTGTAGCACTCAGGACCACATCCACTCCACGAGAGAAAATATTTCTTTATCTTAATTCCCAGCATCTTTACGTGAATGATTATTCAAAGTGCATAGCTCAAGCTACAGCTCTGTGAGGTCTTCTCTGCAAAGCTCAGCAGTTTCCTGGCCCTGGCAAGGATGCTGCAAGCACATCTCCAAGCCACATTACCACCAGCTGAAACCTTCCTCTTCTTTCCTGCTCTAGGAACCAGCATCACCACATTATCCTGGTTGTACCTGTGCTCATGTGGAAAGAGGGCCCCTGGGGACACGGAGCCCAGAGGGAAGATGTGATGGGAACTAGCAGTGACAAAGCAATTCTTCTGAACACCGCCGACCAGACCAGGCTGTGGCTCCTGCTCAGCAGCAGCAGGCTCTAAGCCCGTACCTCTAAGCTGATCACTTGAGCCCGTGCCAGGGGGTGGTGTGCCAAGAAGCCTGTCAGAGCACGATGGCAGGAGACGTCCAGACAAGTTGGGCGCTGCCAAGCCTCTTCAAAGGAAATGCTGACACCACGCTTCGTGACAGAGCTGCTGTCCCACTCCTCTCCTCTTCCTATCAGCCAGTCCCGTGACCTCCCACGTTCCTTCCCACGTTACTTTTTTCATCAATCAGGGCTCATTATCACTGAGAAAACCGCTCTGAGCACAGCTCCGATGGGAGCCAAATTGTTCACTTCGTTTCCGTTTGCCAGGCTGCAGAGCGCTGGCCCCAAGTGACTCTGCTGACACAGAGCGAGGCCACCTCCAGCCCACCAAATTCCCTGCCAGCATCAATGGCATGGCTCAACGCAGATGCATCCTTCATCTGGTGGGGACAAGTACACTTTGCTGCCCACACAGCACCATCTCGATTCCTCTTGGGCTGGTATTGGTCTTTTAAGCCTGACTTGGAAGACCTGGGACATGCCCAAAGAAAGAAGACAGATCCAAGTGAAACAAAACCACAAAAACGAGCTACGTTGGAAGCATCCCCATCAATCCTCAGGTTCACCATTACCCCAAGCCCTGCCGGTGCCTCTCACACCCAGGACCACAGCCCCATTTGCTCCTCCACACTTCCTGGGCAGGAACCATCAATCTGAGTTTTGCCAGACAGAGCAATGACAAGAAGTAAAGGTCTAAGCATACAAATGACTCACACTATTACACTTGAAACCTGAGCCAGGCTTTAAAGAAATATTTGGGGTTGTAATCAGCGAGAGGACAAATCCCAGATTCAGCATTTTAAGTTTGCAAGCCAGACTCCCCATCAGGGGGGCGTTTCTCTATTTCTAATATCACTATTAGTATTTTTCATTTAACAATTTGACAGAAATAAAATACACTGCAGTAACACCAGTGATAACACACTTACTCCCACTTGAAAGACTGTCTTTATTCCTTCATAAGTCACTTCTGGCTTACAGCTCTATTGATCATCAGCGAGGATGAATGGAGCTTCCCAGGATCCTCTGGGAGAAATCCTACATATATATATATATATTTAGACCCACCAAACAACTATTTCTAAAATTCAACAAAACAGGTCATCAGGGCAACGCTCCATTGATTTCACGTCCACTTTTTCCTCGAGCACAGCACTGAACGCTCCATCAATAATTCAGCAGGCTGAAGGGCTCTGCTGCCCCAGGGGAGACCCTATCTCCTCACCCACACAGGAGCTGGGAGGAACCTCAACTGCTAGAGACCGAGGGAGTCATCCAACTAAAAAGCAGGGTTGTCTTCTAAAGAATGGCCAGCAGATAAAGAAATACAGCTGGTGTCACCCTCCAATAGAGGAAGGCCAAATCTTTGGGAAGATCCACTCAAAATCTGGCCCAGTGAGTATTTCTAAGAGTATCTCTAACCTTTTCCCAGGGTCAGCCAGCCATTTACTACCCCTGGAATGACTTGTTCATCATCCTGACGTTAATTAGCCAGCCCCTGTGAAGTTAAAAGAGAAGCAGTTCTGCTCTGGTGCTCCCATAGCCAGGGAATCCTCCCAGGGAAGGTGCTGACCACTGGACTTTTAGGTAATTATTCACGGGCTTCAAAACAGCTCTATATAAAGCTCCTTCCTCCTCTCAGCCTCCCTCTTCTCCCAGGGGGTACCTCTGGGATGGGACTTACAGTTCGAAGAGCCGCAGCGTCTGGAAGAGTTGCCATGACAGGGTGGTGAGCCGGTTACCAGAGAGGTCTCTGAAAATTAACGGGAAAAAAAGAAGTCACCGTAAATAATTCCCCCTGCGCGTGGCCCTACTGCCACCACAGAGCCCGTCATCCTCTGCAGGGCTGTCAAGCAGCGTAGGACCTAGCTCTAGGGTTCCTAATGAGAGATTTTAATGAGGATGAACCTGAATGGAAGTTCTCTTTTTATTATTATTTTACCCCCAAAGGGAAAAATGGTTTGTATCCTGCTGGAGCGTTAAAATAATAATGAAAACAAAAAAGATTTGTCTGATTCTTGCCCACGAATCCGGAGCTCAACCAACCATATGCAGAAAGAACAAGCCTAATTTTGTAAGTTGAACAAAAAGTTAAGTACAAACATCGTGTTAAAAATATTAACGACCGGGTTGAAGTGACAGAATTATGATTACCCAAGGCATCATCATACAATACTTAGTGGCTGTGCATTAGAAGCATCCTATTATGGCTGTTTGCACCCAGGGGTGTCACTGCCACAGCAGCTGACAGCTCCCTGCCCCTCCCTCCATCTGCCCAAGCTTGCCAAAACATAAATCTCATCAAAATCTCAAAAACATAAACCTCATCTACCTGGGAGAGCTTCATGACCCGGCAGATATCACCTCCTTGGCTGGAGGCCAGAGAGGATAAGAGTGCAAAAGCAACCTGAGAAGTACTAAAAGCAAAAGAGAAGAGGTATTTTGGGGGGCAGGCTACGCAGGGAGAAGGCAGCCACACAAAGAGAGCCTTGGGTTGACAGCAAGGTGAGAAGGAGATAATGAAATCAGGCAGCCTTTGGGGGAGCAGAGGGAGGGTGGCCGCACATGCTGGCAAAATCCCAAATCCTCCCATGTCTGTGCGAGCATCCAGACCTCCAGGAAACACAGGAGGGGGCACTTTGCATCCTCCTTCACCGAGCGCAGTCCCATCCCCATCAGCTCCCTTCCCATCAAGTCCCACCCGCCACCACATGCCCCTGCAAAACCCCGCTCCCAAATTCCGAATTTAGGAGCTGCTGCTGCAGCTCTCACACCAAAGGCTCTTCCTGAGCCTGGCAGACACCAGCCCAAGCACCCCGAGAGCACGGTGCTGCATCATTAAATTCTGGCTCTGCCTCGCATCAGACTACCCTGCTGCGTAAAGCGCCAAAAACCACAGGTTCCTTGCTTCACATGACTGAGATCCCACCATTCCTAAGGCTTTAGACAAATTGCTTCCAGCCGCCAACAAAGTTTAGGAAGGCAGCAAAAAATAGCAAGTGATGTTAAGCAGAAGAAAAACTAAAAAAAAAAAAAGTCACAAAACTCCCTCCTTTATCCACCCCGGAGCACTCGGCACCTGGGAAGTTTGCAAAGACAGATGAAAAGTAGGAGGGGAAGGAGCAGCTCGCTTCTAGAGAAAAGTGAGACAGTAAACTCCCTCCCCCTACACAGGGAGAAGAAAGAAGCGTAAAGGGGATGCAGGAGAGACAGCAAGATGTGGGAGAGAGGCAGAGATGCAGAGGAGGGAGTGAGTCTTGCTAGAATGTCCTTTCTCAAAGGTCATGTTTTGCTACATTAGGCAGAAATGTCAAGAGAAAATTGGATTCTGAAAGAGAAGAGAAAAAACAACAGGCTTTCCACGCAAATAAGGGAATCAAAAATAGCATGATCATGTTATTACAATTTAGGGCACAGAGAGATGGAGAAAGGAAGCGCCCTCACTAATGCAGGCAGCTTTGCCAGGCAGATGCGCTCCGCTTCTCTCCTCCACTCTCTGCAAACCCGCTCCTAGCGCCCACCTGCCCCAAAAAGCCACAACCCACAGCGAGGGTTTAGGGGCAGCGGAGGAGCGTCTTCACGCAGACGTCTGCTCCTGCTCTGGCAGGGCTGGCACTGCCTGATCTGACTGCAGGACAGGTCAGGAGGGATACGCCAGCAGCTCCATGTCAGGGCAGGCAGGACACAGGCAGGGAGGAGCGCGTTCGTCACCCAACAGACACACCAGACACCTTAAAATGTCAGCAAGGCCCTCGTAAAATGGCCCCTGGTATCAATGTGGAGACAGAAATACATCGTTTAGGTTGCAAAGGCAAACACTGGAAAGGTCAGGAATGCCAGGACCGGGTGTGCAGGTGCAAAGGGTCCATCCACCGACTGCACAGACACGGAGCTGCTGCAGAAAAACATCCCTGCACGGCCCCGATCTCTCCCCAGAATAGATCCATCCCCTGCGCCGGATGGGGCAGGTTTCCTGGGGAAAATAGCGTGTGATTATGTAATTAGAGACGGTATCGCAGTACATGCACACGAGGAGATTAAATTACAGCTCCGCGGGTGAACGAAGCTCTGGCATTTTGTAACTCCTCTTCGGCACTCGCAAGGTTCCCACCGTGCTCTAACCCCAGCCATGCACACCAAGCTTCCCAGTGTTTGTAAGGCATAGGAGAGGAGGATTGGGGAAGAGCAAGACCTTCCCCATCAAGGACTAGCCCTCTCCCACCTCCAGCTGCTCACACTGCTTGGGAGGCCAGAAATCCATTATCACTTCCATGTCCCCACCATTTCCAGTGACCTGAGACCACCACCTTCCACTCTTCACTCTCCAGCCACCCCCAAACACTCCTCATCCCCAAACTCCTCATCCACGCCCAAATCTCTTATGATCTTCCCACCCTCCACATCCTCCCATTCCATCCCCAGTGTCCCAATAAGAGCTGCCCCCCACATCTCCCCCCAAAAATCCTCTACCAAACTTCTCCCTCCAAATGGATCAAGAGATCCTACGTGAGACCCTAGAGAAATAAATTTGGGTGCCACAAGGCTGGAAAGTGTGGGTGTCACATGAAACTCAGGCAAGTTACCTGGGAACACTGTAGAAGTCTCCAAGCAATACCAGAGGGATTTCTTTTCCTTTATTTTTAATTCAATTCAGTTTTGGCACACTTGTATGGGAAGAGCAAAATTAAGTCTTTCCTGCAATGCCTGCTCCTTGATGAGCAGTGTTCCCCCCTCCACAGGAGGGATGCAGGTGCTGGGACAGAAGCATCACCAGTGTTTTCTGGCTTGAGCCAAGCAGCCCATTTCCCCCATCTACCACCTGAACAGATTTTATTTGAAACTTGAAAGGAATCATTAAAAAAAAAAAAAAAAAAAATGCCTTCAGCCAGGAGCAGACACCCAACACAGAAAACTTCAGCCTGAGCAATTAAAATTTGGCAGTTGCAGGGAAGTGGAAGCAGTCGTGGAGCAGAGCGTGCCAGACAACCTTTCTAACAGGCTGTGCATCAGCTCCACCTGTAATAAAATCTGGCACATCACGAGCCGAGGAGACGCAGGGGGAGAGGAGCAAAACGCCTTCCCCACGTATTTCAAGGCGGCAAGCACGAGCGTGCCTCGGGACGGAGCTGCCATCAGCACTCCCGTAACGCCGTCAAGCTGCTGCTTTGCCGTGGGACGTGTTCTCCATCACTCACAAGACACTGCTTTCCCCAGGGCAGCCTGTGTAGAAAGAGCTGCCAGGGGGCTTTTTGCCTCCCGAGGAGGTCTCAAAGCTGCAGGGAGGGGCATGAAAGAGGGACCTGGACCCACACAGCCCGGAGCAAGGGGACTTTCCTGAAAGTGGAAGCAGCGTGTTCTTCTTTTCCCTCAATTACCCAGCTGCCAAAAGAGTTCCCACTATTAAAGCCATTTTTATTCAGCTAAATTAAGCCGGATGCCTCATTAATGACACCAACAAGCAAGAGCCCCTGTAATTAAACTGTAAGCTATATTATATGGTTCAGCCCGACGCAGTGGCAGAAACGCTGCTGGGGAGGGACTCTCCTCGCCTGTCCCTCCTCCACTCGCCCTTATTTTCAACCTGACACATTTTCTCCTGCATGGGACAAGTCTTCCACGTATTTTAATAACACAGTGCTGCTCTGGAAGTCCTGATTGCAGGATTCACTGCGCGGAGCAGCTGGGGTTGGAGGAACTCAAGCAACAGCCTGGCACACATTCGAGGTGAAAAGTACCCCCTCAGCTGCCCTCCCCAGCACGGGATGTGCCAGTGGCACCGCACCTGACTGCTTTGGTCCCTCCCGTGCCCTGGACACCCTATCCAGCACAGCGGGTGCTTCCCGTCATCTCACAGCTCACTGGGGATTTGGCTCAGTACTGGTGGCTGCAGGAGAGGACAAGGCTGGCAGCTGGAGGTATAGGGGTAGCTACATCCAGGCTTCATCTCTGCAGCAAGTAAGGCACTGAAGCTGGGTTTGAAACAGCAAAACACTGGAGTCATTCTGGGGCTTACTCATCTCTGACAGACGACTCCGGTGACCTCTAAAAGCAGTGCCACATGCCCCTCCTGCCCTCTCCATCACTCTCCCTCCCTTCCCTGCGTAGTAAGCAGCTTTGTTCATTAAGGAAAAAAAAAAAAAAAAAAAAAAAAACAAACCAAAAAACTGTCCTTTCTTAATGAATGTGCTAAAATTACCCCAGCAAGTCCCAGAAGCAGTGGAAGTATGGTCTCACCACAAATCAGGCTCTACAGACATTGGGCTTAATTGAGATCTCTGACAGCTGAGTGCCAAGCCCCAGCAGGACACACCTGAGGCAGCGCCTGTGGAAGTGCCAGACGATGCCAAGCACACCCAGAAAGTGGGGATAGGCAGGGCAGGAACTGCCCAGGCTCCAGACACAGAGGAGTAAAAAAGCTTCCAAGGCTCAATCTTCCCTTGGGAGCTCAGACACCACAACTCCCTCCTTGCTGAAGTCCACGGCACTGTGCCACACTCCATGAGGCACCTGAACTCACATGGTGCATCCCATCACATCATCTCATTCACCCCAAATTACATCTCATTCTAAGACTAGAGCCAGAATTTGCAACAGTCTCCCAAGCTCAAAGCCTCCTGCGTCAGAGGAGAGTGGAAGACCCTCGTCACGGAGGCAAGGAGAAACCCTGCCACCCCAAGCCCGTGTCCCTCCCCGCCTCCTGCTTACAAGCCCGTGATTTGCAAACCCCGAACGTCACTGAAACAGGATCGAAGGAGGTGGAGAGGGGCTGGTCCTCTGCATTGTTCTTTAAACAATAGCATTAAAAAGCAGAAGTAGCAGAGCAGGGCGAGGGCGTGCGGCACCACGCCTCCGCCGCAGCTCCGCGGCACATCTGCCTCGCCTCTCACCGCCCCTGCCAGCACCGCCAGCCCTCTCCTGCTGCTGCCTCCAGCCCAGACTAAGCACTTTAAAGGCCATCCCTGACCCTGTGATGCCTCCACACCCTCCAAGTCATCTCGTCAGAGGGATGTCCCAGCTGCATTCAGCTTTGTTTGGAGGCACCATCCCTCGGAGCTCGTTGTTGCGCACGGTTTTGGTTCAGCGCGCGGTGCAGATGGGAGCAGCCACCAGATGTGGGTAATAACATCCCCATGCTCTGAGGCGGATCAGATGCAGGGATCCAGCCCTCCCAACTACATTTGTTGTGTGCTGTTTACACTTGCTCTTCTCCGCAGACATCTGGGCTCTCCCAGGACTCGAGGAAAGGTTAAAAGCTAGGTCAGCCCTGCAGTCGCTTTCCCTCTGCCTGCCAGCTTCCCCGCAGGGCAGAGTCCAGCAGCAGCCACAAAACCTGCCAGGCTCCCGCTCAAGGAAAAGAAAATTAGCATGCAACAGGCAACAACCCTTCCCCCTGGCTGTCCTCCTGCCACCGAGATATCCTCAGGGATGCTCTGACCCCACCCTGCTTCTTTTCTCCCAGCCTATAGTCCTCCTAGGCCTGGAACATAACTCTACAGTGGGTTTCTCTCCTGCTTTGACACACAGAAATAATATTGGAGATTCGTACTGATTGAGAAAAAAGGGTTGCCAGCCAACAGCTCCAGCAAGGGGCTGGGTTTATCCTGCCTGCTTGCTTCACGTTGCGTGTTTCTTCAAGACAGAAACAGCAAGCGACGGGGGAATGCCTCCTACTCACAAGTTTCCAGCAGGCCCAGAGCAAACCAGACGGCTGCAGGAGAGAAAAACCACCCCGCTGCGCTGAGACACGGCACAAGGAGACGGCACAGGATGGAAAACCCTTAACGGGCATTTCCCAGAGAGGGGCTGGGACAGCAGCAAGGGCCCTTCAGATCCTCTGAAGAAAGGAAGGGGTACAAAAATTAATACAATCACACACCTATATCTCCCAGCAACAGCAAAACAACAGGGCATAAGGCGGGCTAAGCTCTCGGCAGACACCGCTAAATGGTTTCCAATTAATTAACTGATTACATGATAGAACAGAAGGGGATTCAAGTGAGAGCTGTTGACCTTTAAGAATAATTAATATCATCAGGATCGCAAAACTTGTCCAAGAAAAATAATTAGGAAGATTCTAATATTGCCTCCAAAGCCAGGCTGAAGGGGAAGAGGAAGGTTCTGGTTAATTTGCAAGCACATTTCCCAAGTATTTCCTAGCAAACCCATTTCTCCTTTATATTTACTTACTATAGAACTGATACAGGCATATTTTCCTCTCCCATTAAACCCCCCTCTTCTCTCCAGACCCCTTTTTCCATCATTTTTCCATACCTCACCCCTTGGCCACATGGATCCAGCATGGAAAAAGGGCTGGAGAGGCCCAAAGCCTGCTGTGCAGGAGGCACAGCAGTGAGCTGCCCGGGGAAGGCCTCACGAATACCCTGCAAAGATTTTGCACAAGCAGCCAACATTTCTTGCAAGGGAAGCATGAAAAAAAAATCCACAGCCTTGGAACGAAACCCACCTTCACAGCAAATAAATAAGTTTCCTTTGCTGCTTATTACCGTTCAAACTTCTGCGGCTTGACACTTCACTAAATTATAGATAAAAGGAAAAATGGTCTTCCTGGGCTCGGGAAAGGCGGCGGCTGCCAAAGAGCCGTGTTTACAGCAGCTAATGAAAAGAGAGCTGCCATTAGCCCCCGGCATTCACCCACCTCCCTGCTGGGGGCGGCGAGGTGCCCGTGTCCTCCCATCTCCTGGGAGCAGAGGCTGCACTCTGCGAGGGCGCAGAGCTGGGGAAACGGGGCTGTGCTCATGGGGGGAGGACAGGGTGCAGGGCTGGGGACCACGATCCTCCAAGGGGACCACGCTCCTCCACAGGGACCACGCTGTCTGCCAGCAGATCTGGCAGCTGCCTCTCTCCGTGCCGTGCAGAGGCTCCTGGTCGCAGCAGGAGGTGAGGCTGAGACGCTCTCGCTGCACCCCATCAGCCAAACCCTCAGCCTAGCAGACAGACAGCGCTGAGCAGAGAGCTGCCTCGCTCCAGGCTGCTGCTTCCCCCCGGGGATCCATGGGGAGCAGGTGCCTGAGAGCACACCTGAGCACGGACGTAGCGTTTTGGGGTAGAAATGCTCTTTTTTTGCAGTTGCTGAGCGCACACACAGGGGAGAATTGCGCTGAGCGGAGACTTGCCGACAGCTACACCTGAGCCTTGGTGTGATGCACCTTGTCGTGGCTCCAGGCACACCTAGCAAAGGGCAGCAGGGGGCTGTTGGTGGCTAAAGGCAGCCAGCAAAACTTATTACAGTGCTCACTCAGCCGTGCCAAAAGCAGAAACATGTTTTGTCCTTGGCAATTAGCTCTGTCAAAAAAAAAAAAAAAACGCACTAGAATATCTTTCACGTTCTTCTCAACACATCTTGTACTTAAAGAGAAATACCTTTCCTCCACCCTTTATCTACAAATGTTGGTCACTGTCAGTATTTTTAAATGAAAAACATAATTACCACGAAGCACAGAGTGCTTCAGACTGCAGCAGGCATTCCTTCATTATTCTGCGATAGCAAATTGCCCACAATTATCAACAGGCACAACTGGATAAAACAAACATTTAACCAAGCCCTGTGAGCTGCAGCGAGGCTGGGTGAGCTCAGCCCCAGCCAGCTGCCGGGTAGCGGTGCTGCAGGATGATTCCACTCCTGCTGCAGAACAACGCCGGTGCCAGGAGCCACTGCAGTTCAGAAAGTTTATATTGCATCTGTCAAGCAGGCGTCTCGGCAGCCTCGCTTCACATGAGGGAGGGACAGAAGGATAAGGGTGGCACTGGTGAAGGAACCAGGCTGGGCTCTCCTCAGTGGACTCACACCGGGTTGTTTTACATTGCCACTGTTCCCCTCGCTGCCCTGGGGCTGGCAAGGGAGGGAGGGGATGCGAGGGAAAAGGAAGAGGAGGCAGAGAGGCCATGCGCCAGGTTGGGGCTGAGTGGGAGGCGGGGAAGCCAGGAGGCTGAAGCTGGGAGGCCTGAAAAGCTGGAGGCTGGGAGGCAGAAAGGCCCGGTTAGAGGCAGAAAAGCCCAGACACGGGCTGGAGGCTTGAAGCAGCAAGGCTCAGCCATGAGCAGGAGGATCAGGGTAGGAAGGCAGGAGGCCGGGGATGGAGGCTGGAGGAGCGGAGGGCGGCGAGGCTGGCCCTGTCCGTGGTGCTGAAGCAAGGCCACACGGAGCACGCTGCCCGGGGAGGCCGTGCAGGTACATGGCCTCACGGCTCCCCACACAGCAGAGGATATCCAACACACTCCCTGTTCAACCCAAGGGTCAGATCTGTCCCCCCCAGCTTCCATCCTCCGGTCACCCCCAGCTCCTGGCAGACAGACCTCGCGATCCTACAGGCGGCCTCATCAACATCCCAGCCTCTCGCACCCAATAATTCACAGCTCATTCCTTCACCAATACAAGGAGGGGGGGGGGGCTGGTGGGAAACTTCCCCCCTCCCTACGTTTTTCTAATAAAGTTTTATAATTCCAATAAAACACACGACTGCCTAACTTATGACATTTAAATTCTTGCCTAGTCACACACCATCATGAATTAATGTCCCATCATTCATGCCCTGTCGTGTCTTATTGCTCAAATAACATATGATTTGAATGTTTCTATTTTTCTGCCCTGGTGCTTATTGCCTGTACATCAAAAATGGAAAGTCATCCCTGCAATCAGCCTGTTAGGAAACCAGTATCATGGAAAGAGAAATCCCAGGTGAGATCGTTTGTGTGGTCATGCAGCTTTCACTCATCCTGCTGTGACTGTTCTCTCCTTCTCCCAGCAGCTTCCCATGCCCTCGGGTCCTATCTGGAGAAAGTCCTCCTCCCTGTGCAGTAACTCTTACATTGGCCCAGGCAAATAAGACATATCTTATACCACATCTAATCAGCTGAGCCCCAGCATTTGGGGAGAAAGCAAAAGGAACAGCCAGAGGAGGTTTCTTGAGCACCTCCATTCTGCAGGGACCCCAGGAACAAAATCTGGTCATTGTCACTCCCAAGTCACCTGGGATCAGCTCATTCTGTGCAGCTGGTTTTCTCTTCTGAGAGATCAAAAGAGATGGGGTGAGGTTTAACTACAACAACTACATCTCTGCCTCAGGATTGCATCCAAGAGGAATTTTTGGCATCTCTTTGAAGGGAAGCTCACAACAAGACGTGTCAGGCTATTGTTGCACAACAAGGACTATGTGACAGAGAATGAGCACCTCCCCCCAAAAAATGTACATTTAGAGTTCACTTTTTACCCCATCCTGAAATACTTTGCCCCAAACCTGAAATAAGGCTTGTAAAGAGACCAGAGAAAATCCCCATAACAAGAAACATCTGGGCAACCTCTTTCAGAACATCCCCAACATCATCTGCAGCCTTTTTAAAGGGAAGAAAGGTAAAACAGAAACATTCCAGAAATGCAGTTTCCCCTTTCACACATCTGCCAGAAGACAACTGGTCAATCTTCAGAAAGGGAAATAAATGCCACCGCCACACAACACAACTAGAAACAACATTTCAACATCTCAAAGGAAGGAAGGAGAGCCAAAGCCAGAGTAATATCCTGAGAGCCCAGGTACTAGAGCGATGGGCACAACATAAGAATCTGAGCAGGCAACAAATATTTGTGATAGCATTACTATAACTCATCTTACATTGCAAACACATCCCACAATTCAAGGCTGGATATCACTAGAAAGCATACCAGGTGTTAGGCTTGCAAACAGATTGAATAAAAGTAGAGGAAGCAAATGTTGTTATTCCAGGTGGAGAATCAAGGCAGGATAAATCCTACCCAAGGATGCGCAGTACTTGAGTTAGAAAGTTTCTTTCTCAGGTCCCATTAGAGTGTATAGTACACAAACTCACTGTTCCACCTCCTATTATAATGCAATAAACCTCGTCCACAGCTCACTGAAGCAGCCTGCAGTCAGAAATCCTATACCCAGCCCTCCGAACACAGGTCAAACGATTTCAACCCAGCCTGAAGGAAAGCCACAGTCCTGCAGGGATCTGGGCTCTCCTCTGGCGTTGCATAGAATGCCTGATATAACGCAGAACCTGCCTCTGCTGCTGCAGGAAAATGAGGAGCTGCAGTTACCTGCTTATCAGTCACCTGCGGTAACAGCTGGGAATAAACACGCCATCAAACCCACCGCTGGCAATTAGCATAGCTCTGAGCTCATCCAGGGTACAGAGCAGGCAGGGAGTCAGACAGGAAAGTTTATGGAAGCAGAGGAGACGCTGCTGTTTATTTTAGTGACTGCACTATAAGTGAGCCCATCATTTTATAGAAGAAGTAGAGAGACATGGGGGAAAACGCCTCCAAGTAAATCACAGCACGGAGGCTTGCTCCAGGAAGGCATTCGGGCAGTAACATCTTTAGAGTGCAAGTTGGAATCAGATGGTAACCAGACTGTCTGCTTGGTAAGGAATAACGAAGGAACATTCAGCTAACAGAAGTGAAAGGCTATTTAATTTTTTCTCATATTACTTTTTTTTTTTTTTTGCCTACAGTCATGGGGAAAAAAAAAAAAAATGTTTCCTATTTAGTCCTCTGCAAACGCAAAATATAACACAATAAATTATCAAGGAGCTGGTTTAGTTAAACACATTTTACTTCATACTCCCAGAGAGCTAAGAGCTCACATATAGTCATTTACTGTGCCCCAGCTGATACGCAGGCCTTGTTAGACTGCAGTAGCTCAAGAGTACAGAAAGGAAATCATAAACAATTAACACATGACAGTTTGGATTAGGAGGAGACTGCCAAGATGAATACGAGAGCAGCGTAGTGATGAAAGGACAGAACATGGAGAAGTCATCAGGAAGACAGAGAAAGGGTAATCGTACATCCAGAACCAAGCGATGGATTGCAAGCAGCCAAGGGTGTGGAGTTGTTTACAGGAGGAGAGTAAAAAAGAGAGAATTTAACTCTGCCTCCTATCCACGAGTGGCTCTTTTAGAGGCAGGCAATAGATCATTAAACACAAAGCACGGAAAACGACCCTCAAGCCATGACTGAGAGGGAACGGTGCTATACTTGCAATGATTCAAAGTCTGATATTTTGTTTATTTCTTTATTTAGTGTAAGATCTCGATCGAGCTCCCAGACGCACAGAGCTAGGAAGGTGAACCTTGCCAGCCTTGCAAATCTGTTGCCTGCAGCCCTCGCAAGCAGGCGGGCCTCAGCTGCTGGAAGGCTTCAAGTGCTGTCCCAAAACAGCACTGAAGAACATACAGAGAAACCTGCCAACCCTGAGCCGCCTCAGCCACCTCAATTTTCAGGGGACAGAGCTCAGTTTCTTTCTCAAAGCCTAAAACCATGAACACCCCTGGGAAGTCCTGTGTCAAAGCCCCAGACTACTTCTCCCACCAGGGCACCAGGTCCATGTGATGCTGCACAGCTGCAGGAGCCCAGCCATGACACCAAGGCCAACTCCACCCTCAAAGCAGCAGAGGGTTGTCAAAGGAAAAAAATATATATATATATAAATATACACACATACACACCACTAGCAGTATGACACAGATGAAAACTTCTGGAGATCAGAGGGCCATCTAACCACATGATACTCCAAAAACAAGTGCAGCCTGCACAAAATACTCCCGAAGCCCACTCTGGCTGTACTCGAGGACTCCATTTTTAAGATGCTTGGGTGAAGACCGGAGGAGAAAGCTCTGTCCTCAATGCCATCATGCTCTGGCAGGCAGCACTGAGTGCTCTTTGACAGAAGCTGTGTCTTGGCCAGCCCACAAACCAATTTAGAGCATGTATAAACCTCCAAAGATAGCTTAAGAAGGGCTTCTAAATGCAAGCAGAAATGGCAATTATTAATTTCCTAAATAGAATCTGACTACTTAAGCTTTATTTAAAAGTGTGCCTGTCTCTATAATTACACAGCCTTAATTTGTTTTCTTTACTCCACAATAAATAAATAAGGTGCACACAATTACCCTCTGCAAACACAAGCCCGTGCCTCCTGGCTGGCTGGCCTCGCGTGCTGCTGCCCAGGAAAGCATTCAGAAGGGATCAGCCTCTTCAGGACCTCTTTCCCGGCACAGGGACACTCAGACACTGCAAACAAGTTGAATTAAATTGGCCAAACTGTTCCAGTGTTACTTACTAGGAGGACAGGCAGAGTAAGAGTATGTAGGACTTTTTCCTTAATGAGCTGTGCTGCATATAGTGACATAGTAAGTATGCATTTAGATTGTTTATGTCTCAAATTTAGGAACTATATCATCCTAAAGCCTCCCTGTACATCTCAAGCCAAAGACTGAGGCTTTCTGTCATCACTAAATACCTCCTACGCTCTTCTGCACAGCCTACTATCACTAATTTACACTGATCTGGGCTACGAGGACTTGGTTTTCCACAACCTAGACCTGCAGGTCCTCACATCCAGTGCATGGCGTTCCCCAGGACCCTTCCCATATTAGCCAAAAGACTGTCAAAGCTACATAGAAATAGGAACAGGAACCTGTCAATGCAACTTAGCCCAGAAAAAAAAAAAATCCAGATGTAAACTGGATGACCTTCAGTTTACATTAGATCCGCATCCACCCCATTTAACATCCAAGCAGTGCTTGTTCTAGAAGAAATCAATGGCCTCAGCCCAAGTGCCAGCAGAAGAGGTAAATCCACATTAAAACCCAGCTATATTTTGGATTAATTGTGTCTAACAGTGATCGGTTTCACAGCACTAATGTTTGGACAAGCCGTGAAGCCTTAGCGCTGCTCATTCAAGGAAAAGGATCCAAAGCTATTTCTGTGTATACACCTCTGGCTCCCTGTCACCAATTCTGGCTCCTCTACCAATTCGATTTGTTCAGCTTACATCTTATATCTGTACAGCTGATTTCAAACCTTAAAGGTCAGGAACAACCCTACCAGCCTGCACTCGGGAGCACGTGGAAATCTACCACTTAGGCAGATGAATGCTGAAAACCCCTTCATGGTTTTTCCACTGGTCCCCCCTGACTTTGCAATGGGGAAGGGGGAATAAACAAACACACACACTGAACCTCATCCAGAACCATTATTTTAAACCCCCACAAACCCGAGCTTCTGCAATTACAGCAGGGATAAGTGATCTGCTTGTGATTGCACAGCTGGGGTCTGAAGACAAGTGCGTGCACTGAGGAAGGACCAGAAATAGAAGCTTCTGGGAGAAGGCAGAGAGATCTGGCCCATCTGAGGGGAGGAAGCCTTGATGAGAGGCACTGGGAAAAAAAGTCACTTCAGCAGGAGCCTGGGATTCAACCTAGGATGGGGAAGGATAGGGGGAAACAGCTACTGAGTCCTTGTCATTTGTACAAAAGCTTCGTATGGAAAAATGCCTGCTGTGGTTCAGACCCAGCTTGCAGCACCCCACAAGGTCCAGCCCAGTGCTGGTCCACTTTGACAGTAAAGCCTCTGTGTTGTTTGTTGGACACGTTTGGAGTCTATAGGCTCAACTCCGCCTGCACCCCTCCAAACACTCACAGCAGTAACCCCACAAGCCTCAAGCCCAGCATCCCACAACCCATCCAGCACCGCCACCAGCAGACAACCACCCCATAAGGGGACTGGAACAGCATCCCTCGATCCTCTCAGCTACTGCACCAGTTAAAGCAGCCTGAGACATACAGCAGGGTGACATTTCCATTAATCCTTTTATCCCTGGCACCTGCGTGCAGTGGTTGCAGAGAACACCAGGACCTCAGCGAGCTGACACCAAGCTGAGCAGCAGCTGGAGGGCAGCCGAGGAGGTGCCCCAATGTGCTTGCATGGTCCCATGGGCACACAGGGGGCCCCAGGTGGCACCATAGACTCAGGGTTGGAGAGCCCCAGGAAAAGGAAGCCAGCACCATGCCCCAAAGGGCTCGAGGGAGCCAAAATCCCTGCAAGACCCAGGTCTCCACCCCCAGAGACTGAGCACCCGCCACCAGGAGCAGCCACTTTGCAAATATTCACACACCAGGACCACGTTGTCGAGTGCCAGCACCAGCATCAAAACCCACTGGCAAGCACCAACCCAATAATGCACTTACTTGCCTCGAGCTTCAAAAGGCAAGGAAAGAAAGATGTTAAGAACATGATCAATCTTACACGGCTCAAGCAGTAAACAAACACATATTTCATCACAACATACCAACCTCAGCTCCTGACACAAGATGGATATGTTTCTTTTTTTTTCCCCCATCTCAAAAGTAATATCAAAAGACGAAAACAAACGTTTGCTGAAAGAACAGCAACAGTTGCATGTGCACACACTTAACGACACGTTCAGACTCCAAACGAGTGTACATCTTTCTAATCTCCTATGATAACCAAACTAATTTCATCAGGAGTCAAATGTTATTCATTTTTGTCTGTTATATGCATAAACAGCAACAGCACAATTGACAAACTATCCCCCAAAAATCAATTGCGAGATGTATTTTAGAGAGAACGTTTCCCAGTAACAAACATCAACAGAAAATGCAAAACAAATGCCGCAATCAAAATAATAAAGCATGGAAATGGGGAAAATCCCAGCGTTCCGCGTCAAGGAGGTTTTATTATAACGAAATATGCACTTTTTAAACTCAAAATGGCCCCATGTTTGTTTGCAATGCCCTTAACCATTCATGCCCTTTGGTACTGCAGATCTCCTATTTAGCAAGTACTTTACCGTCACTTAGCAACTGTAACTGCTTTTCAAAAAAAAAAAAAAAAAAAAAAAAAAAAAAAGCTTGGGGGGTTTTCAGTTTACTTCACCTCCAAGCAGACATCAAAAAGACAAACATACCCGGCCCTGCAGGTCGTGTCCACCTCCCCTGACCAGTAACACCCCATGCTGGTGACCCCATGCAGCCACACGCTGCCATTTTTCCCCCACTAATGTCTGTTTCTAAAAAGCAGGGAGATGCTTTTTAGATGCTCTTCATCCAGCCCATCAGCTCACGCCCAAGGCTGTGGGCTTCTCACCAACCCTTTTTCACCCCACTTTTTTCTTTTCTTTTTTAAAATCTTTATCAGAGCCAAGAAGTGGTTGATCTCGGACAGGGTTGCTTTGACAAGGTATTTTAAGCCCAGGAAGCACCATCCATGCTTGCCCAAAATCCAGGGTCTGTTTATCACCTTCGGAAAAGCAAATATATGACCAGAGAAGAAATCAGTGCCTTTGGGCTTCAAACTTGAGCAAATTCCCTGGGACACCGTACCTGATGGCTAACAGTGCCCCAGGAGCTGGGCACTTGTGCAACACCCCACAAAAACACTGCTCCTGCCCTTTGGCACAAAACCTCCCCATCCCATGCTCATGGCAGATGCCAGCTTACAAACCCAATAATTAGGGGCAGAGTTGGCAATGTAAAGGCTACCTCCCAGCCCTGTCCCCTCCAGCATCCTCCCTCCTGCTGCTTTGGGGTGTTGTGGCCACAGCCTCGCTGCAGGAGCAGCAGGGATGGGGACAGGGACGGGAGCAGAGCACACTCACATGTAGCGCAGGTGAGGGTTCTTCGCAAAGGCCCGGGGCTGGATATTTCGTAGTCCTGAGTTCCTGATTGTCCTGGAAAGAGATTTGAGAGAGCAGCAATGGAATCGAGGCTGAAGCCTGCTCTGAAGCCTCACGCTGTGAGTGCCAGAGGCAGCGCCCCAGTGCTGGGAGCCCTCTGGGGACACACATCTCATCCCAGCCAAGTGCAGAGGAAATTGGGCTTTGCAGTTTTGTCTGACATGGTGGCCACATAACTGAGCATCTGCTGGGCAACTCCCTTCCCCCTGCTCCACCAGTACAAGCTGGGGCAGCCCCCAGCACCTCCCACTGCTCCCAGTCTCCACCAACAGCACTGCCTGCTCCCCCCCCCCAGCAAACCCAGCCCCAGGGAAAACCCCTCTGCGTGGAGCCCAGGAGGAAGAGGTGAGCGTAGTGCTCAGGAGTTGTGGACATCAGAGGGGGATCCTCTTCCCATCCTGTTCTGAGGAACCAGGATTTATCAAATACCTGCTGCAGACAAAAATATTGTGGCTGGTTTTGGGGTTCTTAGGTGAGAGGAGAGCAGCAGGCAGCCTGCCTGCAAGGTGTGTGTTAAGTGTATGGATTAATGAGGTACAGTTACTGAGTGCTGACAAATAAACACCTTTCCTCCTGCATGTGGGCACCCTGGACATAAGCTTCCAACAAAACCTATTAGCACCCCATGATTAATCCGGAGCAGCACCGTGCGTCCCAAGGGAGCAGCACCCAATGGAGCCCATGGTGCTCCCAGATCCAGGAGGGGGATTTAAGAGACAAGGGGATACCCAGGCTTCCCAAGCACCTAGCAAACCACTGCTGTCTCACAGACCTCAGTTTCCCCACCCGTGATGGGCAAGAAGAGGCTCTCCCGACACCGGGGGGCTGTGCAGGGAGACACCATTCCCTTATTGTGCAGCCCCACCGTGACCACAGCCATACAAAATGGGAACCAACAGCCCAGCATTGAAGGATCGGTGGAGACAGCTGGAAATTCACATTGTGGGACTGAAATGACTCAGAACAATGCACAAGCCCAGCACCAGAACAGCGGGGGAGAAGGGAGGTCAGGGCTGATGTGTGTTGACAGAGCTGTCAGGAGCTAGCAATCTTCCTTCTCACAGATCCAGCAAGGACCAAAAAAAATCACTTCATCTCCATTTTGTGAAGTCTCACAGCAAAAACACCACAGAGCCAGCAGCTTAAGCAGGCTCCAAACACCACAGTGCAGAGATGGAGGGAAGCTGCAGCTCCTGGCTGGAGCTGTTTGCTTAGGAAATGAGGGGCTGTGCAGCACAGCTCTCCTCCCCATCATGCAAACCATACTCACAGCCTCTGGAGTCCCGTGTACAGCTCCATGTCTACGGCGTTCAGCGTCTGCAAGTTCTTCCAGTTCTCTATGTGTCTGTGAAAGAGGAGGAAAAGCTCAGCCAGGGCATATCAGAGCATCTCCCTACCCAGGCAGGGCAGCACAGCACTGTGCCCCACACCTCTTCCCACCTTGCTTCAGCCAAAACCTTTAACTTACAGAAGGTCTGGGGCTTGGACACACTCTGGCTTCAGCATCCATATCCCCAGACATATGTGGTATGCATCATGCTGCCAAAATAAGCAGTTTTCTCATTCTGCTTTTATTCTGTTTTCCCAGCACTTTGGGTGAAAAAAAAAAAAAAAAAAAACAACATGGTTTTACCCAGAATTTCGAGCATAGGAGGTGCAAACAATCCCCTGCACATCCCTGGCAGAGTCATCGCCCCTCTCTGTGCACATCAGTGAAATAATGCCACAGCCAAGTGGCTCATGCAACACTAGTCAAAGTAAACAAAAACCTCTCTCTCAAAAAAAAAAAAAGGTAAAAAAAGGAAAAACACTCCTATTTATCCATTATGTCACTGGGGTGGACAAAGAGGCTCCTGGTCTTTGCTGGCTGGAAGTGCTGCTGGCAGGAGAGCACCAGAGTCAGTTTGGAAACCATGCCTTTATTATAAATTCCTCCATTGCCCGGGGTGCTGTGGCAGGTATGTTATGGAGAATGAAAACAGAAATAGATCTGTCACTGAGGGATCATTACTCAGTAAGTATTAGAGCTGGGGGAAAGGTGACAGAGCAGCAGCCCCAGAGAATGGGGTCCCTGTTATCAGGGGAACAGGAGCATGGCTGCAGCATGGCCACGGGCCCTGCTAATAAGCCACAGTGCTGCAGGGTGGGGAAGAAGCTTGGTTTTCATCAGCCAGGCCAGCTGAGGCTTTGTCCCAGACCAAACTCAGACACCAGAAAACACATTTTCAAGAAAGTCTTTCTGCGGAGCAGGTAGAGGTGAAGAGGAGAAACATTTCCAAGTGACGGAGAGGGGGTGATGCACTGAGAGCCATCGCCTGTGGTTACAGGATCACATACAGTGGTCCAGAGGGTGACTAAGTGGAACTGGGACTTTCAGCCACTTCTGGAGCAGTCACAGAGGCCACATGTTCCTCCTCCAGCACTCATTATGTCTTGAAAAACATGTTTGCACAGGAACAAACAGCAGTATCTAGACCGATTTGAGCCATACCCCAAATAATACCCAGCTAAAGAAAAATAAATAAATAAAAGTCTGGACTAAACCTAAATTCTGAGCATATTCCTCCTCTGCTGTCACCATTCAAGGAAAGCAGAGACCCACAAGAGTCACCTCTGCTTTCCACATGGTCCATGGCTGTCTGCATCTCCAGAACGATTAGCATAAGGACACAGCACAAACTCCCAGCTGGCTGCTGCGTGACAGCATAAGTTACGGTTCATCCTCAGTGACCTGTGCACCAGCTCGGATCGCCTGTGTCCCAGACAGAATGAGAAACAGGACATTATCACAGCCGTTTCATGTTCCCTGCCAAAGGCCCTTGCAAGCTCTTGCAGAACAAAGCACAGACTGGGAGGCATCACTCAAGTCACTCGACAGCTCACTGAAAGTCTCCAGAGAGAGGGCAGCTCTGCAATTTCAGGTCCTGGGGCACGAGGTTGCAGGTCTGGGTTGCTGGGGACTTGCCACAAAATATCCTGGCCACATTGGGCAAGGCTACACACACAGGTTGAAAGTGTTTCTCCAACCCAAACGAGAGTGTCCTCCAAGGAAAAAGAAGAGTGGCAGGAAGGGGAGGACGTGGGTTTACCACTGGGGCACGCTGGAGCTCCAGCATCCAAGCGCTGACCTTTGGGCAGGGATGGAGCAGCCCCGAGCCAGGAGCTATGGAGCAACCACAGCTGGGGAGGAGGCAGCAGCCAGCTTGGCTCTTGTTTTATTGATTGTGTTTGCTAAAAAAGGCAGGGTTATTTTTGACCTGACACTCAAAGCCACATACACGATTTTAGAAGAGGTAGGACGAGACCTGAGCCTGTGCCCAGTGACGTGCACAGGCAGAATTTTCTGGGGACTCAACATTCAGGTTGTGGGGATATTGACAAAGCTGTAAATCTGACAGAAGCACCAACATCTTGGCCAACTCCAGACTCAAAATTAAATCTCTTTCTGTCCACAAAATGGAGCACAATAACTATGGAGTGGGAAAAGAGAGCCATAAACTGGTGTTATCCCCCATGGGACAGAATGGCCACTGCTCCCCAGGCAGTTAACCCCTACAGAAGTGACATTACACCAGGTTTAAAACACCTCCACGATTTTTGCTCCAGCCTCCCAAAATCAGCCTGTGAGCTTCACGAGCCAGATACACCCCTCGGTGTGTTGTTTAACATACACACAACACAGAGATGAAAGAAGCAACCATGGAAATAAATGCACACACACTTACATACAGGATAGTCCCACAACACAGCAGCTGCTTAACATACAGCACAATAAAGGGCAATAACATCATAGTGAATTAGGTGCACAGGTCAACAAGGGACTTTGAGTTCTTTTAGCTACACAGACACTTCCCTTCATAAGGGCCCCCAGAAACAGCTCTTCTCCTTTTTTATCTGTTTTTTGAACTTAGCAGGAGTCACTTCCTAGCTCCTAGAAGTGACAAACCAGTTTTGGTTCTCAGGCCCCCCGAAGATGCACCTGAAAAAACATTTTCTTTGGTTCCTTTTTGTTTCTGAGCAAGGAGCGTAACTTTGTGCTGGTTGGATTTGCCTGAATCCACTTTAAAAAATACACAAAAATGCATCTTATTCTGAAAGTTCAAGGAGTCAAGCTGTGATTGCAAAATTGGCAGCTGTTGCACAGAAAAGCAAAACAACTAAAGAAACTCCTCTCCTAAGACATAAGTCCCTCTTCATGTCCTTCAGCCTCTCAACAAGTTCCTCCTCTTTTCCTTCCAGGGTTTTTGCGTGCCCTAGAAAGATCATGTCCTCCCAATTGCTGGCCAAACCAGAGACCTTCCCTTCTCCTCTGCCTCAGTTCATTAACCTGGCAGGAACACGTGTGCAAGGTTCAGGCCAAAAAAACAGATGTATCAACTCCCAGCCCTACCCTGCTCTCCACAGTCAGGCTTGGAGGTATGAATTACAGGCAGAGGGTTACTCCCTCCTCCCTGCAGGCTCCTCTAAACACACATCCCCGTGACATTCCCCGGTTATTACTAAGGTAAGCTGCTCTTCTGCGAGATGCAATAGCTTCATGAACAATACCCTACTCCCCAAATCCTGAACTGCTCGCCATATACACATCCACCTAGACTAATTCCCAGCCTTATTATCGAGACCATGTGGAATACATCACTGACGAAGATGACAGTGCTCATTTTCTTGAAAGGAGAGTGAAAGGGCTGCTCATTTTAAGTGCTCGCTTCCTTCTCATTCCTCATGTCTGTTTGGTGGGTCCTGGCCAAGCCCAGGTCTCCTTGCACTGCCTTTCACAGACCAAACAAAGTCCTGTTCAGTAGTAGCTGAATTTTTGCCTTCCCAACTCATCCTGAAATGCTGCACCACAACTTCCCTGCTCTGCTCATTTCTTACCAAAATAGACTCGCAAGCATCTTAGATCCATTTTGTCTTATGTCAAAATAGTCCTTGCTTAAGCAGCTTTTTTTTTCTTTTCCTGGCATTTACTCCTCCTTCCTCTACAAGCAAAAGCCAGACCCACCCAGCTATCACTTATAAATTACACAAGGTCAGCTCTCCTAAGGCAGCACGTCTGTACCGAGCAGTGAAGTGCAAGGCAAATTGTCTCAAGTGCCTTGAAGAGATACTGACTCAGGTCCCAGAAATGATGCAGATATATTGCTCAGACAATCCTGGTGGCGAGGATGTTTTGCTTTTGGTTTCAGACCCGGCACACGACAGGCATTTACTCTGGGTGACCTATGCAATAAGCACCGGGCTGTAAGGGAAAGCAGCGCTGTTTTCTTCACCAGCCTGTTTAAGTCTCCATGTGCCTTCATCCCACTTGGCATTACAGGCTCTTGGTTTTGCAGCATTTCCCCTTGGCCGTCCTCGCCCGCTTTGTGCTCCCACAGCCCCAGCACTGAGCCAGCAGCAAAGCCCACGAGCCTGCTCTTGCCTTTTGTGCTGGTGTCCTCATGAAAGCAGAAGCTAACATCATCCCCAAGGAACCTCAGCACTTATCTCCTCTTGCAACGTGTCCCCCCACCTTTTCTTCTTTACCCAGCTCGTCACCTACAACAGGTGAGCTGCACTGTGCCTTCTCCAAAAATAAAAATAATTTAAAAAAATAGTAACAACCCATTCCTGGCATAACGCAGCATCACATTAACCTCTCATCACAAAGTCAGCTCTTTGCCTAGGCAATCAGTCACCAGATGCAGAGCTAGCCTGACACAAGCTGGCGTTAGGACGCCTACCCTGCCTTGTATCTCAGCCTCCGTGTAAGAACAGCCTTTAATGCCCGATGAAAGCCTCGCAGAGCACCGATGTCAGACCAATGCTCGATGCACAGCATCCCCATGGGAACAGAACAGCAGTTCCCACCACTCCCCCAGAGGTGTTTGACAGCAGGGGCTGGTGTCACCATGCAGCAAGCCTGCACAGCCCCACGTGCTCCTCTTCCAGCTCAGGGCCAACGCGACGAGGGAAGTGAAAACATCATCCACAGGGATTTAAATGCAACCAGGCTCATTTTGTCCCATATGCGTGAGGCAGAGGTGAAAAGGAGCAGCTTACGCCAATTTGCCAAGTGATTAGCTCAAGGCTACTTAATGTCGCTGGCCTCCCTTCACTCTCCTCATACGACAAGGATAATATTTATCTAATCTCTCTCAGCTTTTCAAGCGCTGCGGTCAATAGCTAAAAAAGGCACTCGATAAGCACCGAGTATTATATAGCGTGTGTACACACGCGCTGCCCAAATCTATATCCAGCCCAGATTGAGGAACGATGACTTTTCGTCAGGATGCCATCAGCTCCACTCACAGCCAAAGCAGATGAGGGGATTGAGCCACGCTGCACAAATGCCACATCTCGTGTTGGGATGCTGGGCAGCGAACGTGGGATCACAATCCAGCAAGCAGGCAGACTCTGAGAAACACACACTGCTGTTGGAAAGGCAAGCAGAGCGTTTGACTCCTCTCTGCTAGGGCCACAGGAAAATTGGTTTGTCATCCAGGCACATTATACCTCGTGATGCCGACAGAAGAATTAGTTTTCAATTACCTGATATGCGTAGCATTATAAACAAACCACATGGCACGCCAGTGCCAAGCCATGCAAATATTTTCCCCCTGCCATCAAATTCATAAAGAGAAGTCCTCTATTAACACCTTTGACCACTAAGCCCTGCCTGCTCCAGGCAGAGGTGCTGCAGAAGTCGATGGGAAGCCCCGGAGGCTGGGAAACCCCCGCCACCAGTGCCACCAACCTGGCACATGTCCCATGCCCCGCGGCAGAGCACACCACGGCAGGAGTTTCTGGCCCCTTTTACCCACGGGGTTGAGGAAGCCATAAAGAAATCAGCCATCTTTCACAGCATCATAAGGCGCTTATCGCATGCATTTAATAACCAGAGGCATGAAGGACTTGATTCTCTCAATATGGAAGTTATAAAATTGAATTGGTAACTGAGCATTAAAGGCAAGTGCAGCTGAATAAAGACTTATGAAGGCAATATTTTCCCCATTTAAAGCGTGGGCTTCCCCTTCCCAAAAGCGCACAGAGAAGTCACACAGCAGCAGACAACTTGGCATCATTAAGGATAATTTGAGGTCAGCGAGAGAAAGGGGGGAAGGAGAGAGACGCAAGCAAATCCAGCTTTGTAGAAATAATTATTAGCGTAACCCCACAGTGTAATTATGATTCGTCAAGGTAACAATCATAAAACACAGCACCGAGACACAGCTCCCTCTGCACCAGCTCTGTTCCTCTTTCCAGGGCCACGCAGAGGTACGTGGATGCTGTGGAGGAGGCTCCTGGTTACCCTCCTGTAGGTCCAACCATCATCAGGTTGGGCATCCAACCCAATAACCCAACCTGGGCTCTTCCAGAAAGTCTAGGCAAAAGGAAAAGCCCTAAATTCTCACTCCAAAGCCCCGTGTTTGTGCATTCAGCAACTTCCCTATGATCTCCACACGCCTCCAGCTCATCCCCAGACAGCCTCCACATCCAGCACCAGCTCTGGCTGGTGACTTATGGCGCAGACAGGACCCCTTCCAGGGACAATGTTTCAGCGTTACCGGAGGACAGCAGGCTGCCCGGACCCAGTGTGGACAGATTGCTGCAGGACACGGGAAGCAGTACGTCCCCATTATCACACACTAAAGCCAAGGTTTTTCAGCACAGGTAGAGTTATGTCCAGACACTTGCTTTCAGGAAGGAAGAAATAGGTGCAAGGGGGGCAGTGGAGCTGAAGAAGTACTGCAGGCAGCAGGGCAATGGCCATCATCAGATATCCTCCTTAATTCCCATCATCATTACATCCCAGCTAGTGCTCAAGCAAGATCTGAGGTGTCCCAAATCCCCACAGAGTTGAAGAAACCTCATTTATCAGGGATGACCAATGGTGGAAAGGCTTCAGGAACACATCCAGGGCTGCAGCATCACCTGCATGCAGAGCAGGGAGGGGATGGTGTCCTGATCCCCTGTACGCAGCGTAGGCTCATGGCTCAGCACCTCCTGCAGGCCCACTCCCTACCTCTTTTTTATTTATTGCCTATCCATATCCAACCCTTGCATGGTCTTGGACACCACCAGAAGGCAGAGAGCACAAGATGGGCTCATTCCCACTGATGTGCACATAAATACAGGAACACAACAACCTCAGGATGAGGCATCTGCCCAGTGCAAACAAGAGCTCACCCCCTGCCTGCAGCATCAGCTGTAGCTGTCTCTCCTTCTCCTCCAATTGACAGATTCAAAAATGATGATTTTCCCTCCAGAATACATTTATTTTATTATTCTCAGGCAGGACAGTGCACAAGAAATAACTGTGCAACCGCCTGGGAGGAGAGGGCAACCCAAGGGGAAAAAGACAGTTCCCCTGGGAGTTTTGCGCTGAGCACCAGTCCCAAGACAAGAAAGCAGCCTTTACTTTATGGGGTGCAGAAAACCAAAAAAATCCCCTTTTAGGCAGCAGCTGGCTCCCCACGTGCCTGCCAGGTCAAAGGAAGGGATGCTTTTATCCATAGGATTTCATAGGCAGCGATACCTAGCAGCATGCAGCATTTTGTGGTCTTTAAAGATCAAACAGCATTTTATAGAGGAAGCAGCACCCTGGTCAAAATCAGCTGCAGTAATCATATTCAGCCTTATTAAACCCTCTCTGTAACTTCAAACAGGGTCAGACTTCCTCACACTCCCACCTCCGAACAGGTCCGTGGCTGTTCAGAAATTAAAGTATATAATATACACATATAGATGTGTGTACACAAAAATTCATGTAATGAGACAGAGCTGCCAAACTCTTTCCAGAGGCAGCTGCATGCCTCCCCTGCGGAGCACGGTGCTTATACACATTAGCATGATGAAGGGATGGACCATGGGTATGGGATTGCTGCGTTCAGCTTGGCAGGAGGAACTCTTGGTGTAAGTAATGGCACCAAGCATCTTTCTTTTTTGTTTTGTTTTTTCCCCAGCTTTAGGACTACACCTCCATTAGACCTCATTAGCTCAGCCCAAAGGGGAGCACTGCCAGCCACATGCCCAGGTTACACTTCATTCTGTGCCTGAAGACAGGTAAAAAAGATGGAGAAAAGGGAGAAAATAAAATCTCCCATGGACTGGTTGAAGAACAAGGATGCAGGAGCAAGAGCCCAGTGAGAGCAGACACGAGAGCTGGGGATGGGACTGCAATCCTCCAACCAGACCCATCGCTGCCCCCAGCTCTGCCCTTGGCCGTGCACCCACACAGACCTGCAAGCACGTTTTCTGAAGGCACAGCCTCCCGGGAGTCTAAATCTGGGAACTTTTACAGCCACGTCAGCTCCATCCCAAGCCCTGGGTAAATTTAGCTGCAAGCCTTTGGGCTGCGCAGCGGACACTTCCCCCCGCTCCTCTGCCCGCATCTTGGTGTGGGAAGCAAATTTTGGAGATGCAAACTGCAGGCACGGGAAGGTCTGTGTGCTTCTGACTGCTGCTCGGGGGCCAAACCCAGCACCCTCCCTCCCCTCTCAGCACCCCCATCCCACCACATCCTCCCCTGCAGCCTGGCTCCCAGGGCTTTCCCACAGCCCCAGCACCAGGCAAGCTGCTGGCCCCGCGCGGTGGGGGCACGGCCAATCTGTCCCGGGCTGGCGTCCTGCTCCCACGAAGCGTTTGTTTTCCCAAGGAGCCTGAACTTTGATCCTCCAGCAGTTTGGCTGCCCCGATGTTTACGAAGCTCGAGCGAGCGGGCAGCAATGCCCAGCTGGGCTGGCCGGGGGCCAGGCTCCCAGCCGCTCGGCTCGGGACGAGCACAGCAGCTTGGGGCTGTGAGGGACCTGCCAGGGTCCTCTCTCGGATGCTGAGCCTCCAAACCCACGGGCTGGCAGCAGCTTTCATCAGGATAACACTCTGATTCCTGCAGCCCTAGCAGGGAAAATAAAATCTCCCTTTTTTTTTTTTTTTTTGCCTGCATACATTTCCTATGAGGGACACACCTGCCAGCAGAGGTGGACGAGTAGGAGCATTACTCAGGAGCAGGGGATGCACGCTTTGCAATAGGGTGGCAGGGCTGGAGGAGATAGCAGGTATTTAGTGGGAACACGACCGGCTCTTAACAGGAGAAGCGAGCCAACACGCCTATAAACATGACACGGGCAGCAGGAGGCAGGGTGGGGAACCAAGGAGAGCAGGGAGCAGACACTTTAAAAAGTTTCTCTCCCTGTGCTCCACTTTGTTCATGTAAATGTGAAAAAAGGGCTTGGGAAACACGTTACATGAGAAGACACTGACAGGCAGAGATACTAACTGGGCTGTTGTGTCTGAGTAGACCTAGTAAGGCTGGGAACAGTTTCCATCTCGTACATCAGCTCAGGCTGCTGTTCCTCCAGATAAAGGCACAACTGAACTGCAAAAAGCCTGCTCGCTCAGCATCTGGGGGGAGACCGGCATGCACCCAGCCAGGGCTCTCCAGTGGCCAGAGAGCATTCAAACCAGCCACTGGGGCCAAGCTCCTGCCACGAGACACAAGTACACAATACTTCAGTGCTCCTTGGTGAGGTTCCTACTCCTGGAGTATTCCTAGAGGCTGGCATTACACAGGCAGGCACAAGAACCTGCAGGAGCACTGAGGAACCCAGAGGTCACACCCAGCAGTAAGTGCAGAGGCAGCAAATTCTGACAGCACTGCTCCACTGGTGTTTATGGTGCATTCAGTGGGATACCTTTCTTTTTGGTACTGGTTAGAGTCATGGAGCAATTTCTAAGTAGATCATCAGACGTCCTTGTAAGTGTTGTGTTTTTTTTTTTCCCCTCCAGATTCACTCCACCTTTGCTTCTGCCCCTCTGCAGGACCTGGAGGTCCCAGCACCAGCCCAACCTTGGAGCGAATCCCACAAGCCTGTAGGGTCAGCAGCGAAGAGAATTCCCCTCTGCATGAAGAATGAGGACCCTGTGTGCCTCCAGCCCCAGGAACAGGCTGGCTCACTCGCAGCCTGCAGCAGCTGGGGCCGAGAGCCTGTGCCATGTGCCAGGCTGGGGCTCACTGGGACAGCAGCTGGCAGGGCAGCCCTCCTGCACATCAGCTCCTTTTCCCTCTGTGGGTACTGCAGTGGGGTGGAGAAGGACTGCTGTCGTGCTCCCCCCTGCTCTGCTGCAGGGGGAACGCGGCTGGATCTCATGGTGCCTGATGCCATTGAGGCCACCCATCATCGTGCCCTCTCCAACCATCCCCAGGCCACCTTCAGGCTTGCCCGGTGGCCAGCAAAATGCCCCAAACCCCACTGCTGGACCCCAAGCCACCACCTAACCACAGATACCACATTCGGAGCTGCGAGGGCATCACAGCTGCTTGGCCACAAGGACCGAAGCAACCATCAAGCCAGGGAACCCATCCCATGTGAGGGGCACCCCACATCACACCCTCTGACCAACAGCTTCTGCCCGGGGCAGTTTGCAGCTGGGTTGTTTTTACGCATTTTTTTTTTTTTTAAATAAACAAACCCAAACACATCTTTTCCCTATCTCCCCTTTGAAAAATCCTGTAGTTGCTATGGAAATGGTCTCATCAGTATGGGAGGAGCATCGCAGCGCCAGCCAAAACTCCCTGTGGCTCCCAGTTGACACCACTGCCTAGGAAGTGGTCATGCTGGAGGTGATCCCAGGGCATACCTGGGGCTGAAAGCAGCCACGGGCACCAACTGGAGAGAGATACCTATCCAGGAATCAGGGCAGGGATCTGCAGTTCACCCAGGAATGAGTGAATAAATCAAGACATGCTCACGCTGGCTAAGGGATGAGATGGGCACAGCTGTAACAAGATGCAGCCCCCGTGGCGGTGCCCTCGCTGTGAGCAGGGAGGTGGGCACGGACAGGGCAGAGCTGAGCTTGGCCACTGGTCCTGTGCACATCTCCCAGGGGATTTCTGCCATTTGCTCTGTGCTCCGGCATCCCTACCTTGCCTACTAAGCAAGCAGGGTGCAAACGGCAGCCGTCGCAAGCTGCAAAGAGGGTCGGAGATCAGAGCACTGACCCCAGCACATTGCACACTTGTGTGCCCCAACACCCCCACTGCCCGCACCGAGCCAGCCCCTCTCCCACCCTACAGCATCAACCGCAGACCCCTCAGATCTTATACCATGAGCAGATTCCTTCACCGAAAATCCTGGTGTGGGACCACCTGCAGCACCAGAGCTCAGGCCAGGTCCCTGTGCACCCAAGAGCTCCTGGCACAGGGATGAACGTTCATTCCTATGGCATCCCCAGAGCCCTGAACCTCTGCAGGGTGGGTTTGTTTGCCTGCTGCGTGCATGGAGAGCACGACCTCCAGTCTGAGCATGCTGCAGAAGCTCAGAGTGTCTGCTTTTCTAGACACTGGTAGGAAATGCATCTTCCCCCCAGGAGCCAACAGCATGGCCAGCAGTGCTCTAGAGCTGGGGGTGCTATGGCTGTGTGGATACTTCTGTCACCAACCCTGGGTGTAGGGAACAAGCTGGGACCCCGCCTCCATCACCCCACCCAGTTGGGAGATGTGGGGGACATGGCTCCCTGCCCCAGCACGAGGTGCGTGCTGCCTCCAGCCACACCAAGCAGCTGTGCTCAAGGTGTGTCCATCACCTTGTCACCAGCTGCAGCCTGTGACAAGCAGCAGCTCCCCCAGCGATGACAGCAGGACAGGCTCTCCCCTCCATGGGGTGCTGATGCATGTCTCAGCCACCTGCCCGCAGCCAGCCTCAGGGCTTTCCCCAGCCAGCCCCACTGCAACATCACTCCACGCCTGGTATTTTAACCCCAGTGCATCCTGGTGTTGAGCTACCGAGCTGCCTGGTGGAGGGACACACAACCAAAACCTTGTCAGACCATCACGTGTGAAACTCATTTCACAGCATCACTGCACGTGAAATTTTTCCTACATACATGCTGATGCTGGTCTCACCAAGCTTCTCCATTCTTCCCCAGCAGCCCAACATGAAGCCTCGGGGTCTGTCACACAACACATCCCATGCAAAGGACACACACACGGGCAGTGCCACCAGGCACCATGGTGCTCTCTGGCATCCACTGGGAGATGGGTGCAGGGTGGGTCCGAGCTCAGCACGAAGCACTGTCAGACCCTGCTGCTAATTTGGGCACAGAAGCCTAATTAAAGTCCTAAATAACCACTTGCATCACCAGACTGCAAGGGGCACGTCCAGCTGAGGAGCCTCGTACATCCTCAGCCTTGCCAGATCCTGAGTGCCCTCCCAGAAGAGCACACCCAAGGGAGAAGGAAGGGCTCAGCTGTTATTGAGCCACTCATCTTGGTCAGAGACGCTGCAAAAGCAGCCTGTGCTCTGTGACACACACCATCCCTTCTGGTCCAGATTTAACAGGTTCAGGACCTAAAGTACAAAGCAGCAGCCGGAACACTTCCCACCCCGATCATTTTGGGCAAAGCAGGCAATACCCCGCCTCTCTTGCTCCCTGCTGGCAGAAATTTCATCTCTCTAGCCCAGAACATTTTGCTCCACAGCTCCGGGAGCAGCTTCTGCAAGAAGTTTCATTCAAACCTGCCTTGCAAAGCAAGGAAACCACCTGCAAACGCAATGAAGAGCCCTGATCCGGCCTTGCTTGCACCAGGGACAGCAACCAGGCTGGAGCTGGGGGAGCACCAAGCCCTGTGTGGCCCTCCTAGGGCACCCAAGTGACAACAGGGTCCCCCGTGTGCCATCCTGGCTGCACCCCGAGGTTCCCAGGTGGGAGCCGCCGGCAGCACGCCGCCTCCCCTAGCAGCTCCCCGCAGCCGATACAGCGAATGAGATTACAACAAATATAAACTAATGATACAGCTGTCAAGGCAGATTAGGCTGCACAGTGTAAAAAATTGCAGGGCTGTTTAGTCACAACAATATAAGATTAATTTATCAATACAGCTTATGTGGCACTGGAGAGATAGCAAATTGAGTAAGTGAATCTTTTCTACACCTTGTGCGGGGAGGGAGGCTCGGACCCGATGGGTGCACAGGGCTGGGCGCCGCAAGGTTTTTTGGGCTGGGGATAGCCTGGGGGGGCTGCGCACCCTTATCCCAGTTGCTGGGACAGGATGTGCATGGGTGCCACGCACACACAGTTATTTACTTGCACGTTTTTAACCCACGGAGTTAACACATGCAAAAATATGCGCAGCCACCTCCACCCTTTGGAGGCTACAGCCCTGCAGGCACAGGGAAGCTTTTGGGTACCTCTCGAGGGTACCCAACACCGACAACATCCCCGGCAGGCCCGTATCTTTTCAGATCTCCCCTACATTGCCATCTGCGGGTTAAAAATGTGCAAGTAAATAAATAGCTGCGGCGGTAATGAGCCCAGGCTTCGATCTGTGAAGGTGAGAGCGCAGCAGCAGCCGCCGCTCCGAAGGAAGCGCCCGTTTCTATAAATATTGAAATCCGGTAATTATCATCATTAGGACTGGTTGTGATTTATCCGTAGCTCAATCCCCACAAGTAAGAATGGCATTTATTTGCCACGATTAGAACAGCTAAAAATACCTCCCCAACCTCGCCTGGCCCAGCACCGTCCCCGTACCATCGCCCTCGCAATGGGCTCAGCCATGGGGAGCAATGCAAAGAGAAGGGGGTCCTGGGGAGAGGGGGCCCTGTGCTCCCCCCAAGTGCTGTGGGACCTCAAACTGGTGCTCCTCCACCTTCCAGGAGCCATTCCCAGCTGTGCTCCACATCTCCCCACACTACACAATGTCCCCTCTAGCAGGCTGCCTCTCCTGCAGGGATGGTTTCTTTGTATTCGTAGCAAAAAGTGCCAATTTTCTTGAAGCATCCCTCCCAGACACCTCTATGGATGAGTGTGTTGGAAGCCCTTGTCCTTCCTGACATCTAAGGGCAGGGATCAACCCACAAAACCCTGCAAGGAGCACTCAGCTCCCCATCCCCTGCCATCCCCCTGCCTGGGGGCACATCCACCTATATCCAGCTGTCAACCAGAGGTTTTCCAGCCTTGACCCCAGCACTGCCATGCTGTAAACAAGTACCTGGGGTGCAGGCAGCTGTAGCAGGAGGCAGCCCCGTGATGGTTTTCAGCCCAGAACATGACCCCAGCCAAGAGAATCCCCCATCAGATGGCCTAAATCACCCCAGGCCACCGCCGGCTGCTCCAGCCGGGCTCGCTCCGAGAGCGCAGATTTCCCCGAGGAAACGTGCCCGGCTCCCTCGGTCAGGGATGTTCTTTCTGACAGTCACGCCGAATATTTCCCCCGCTTCTTTGCTAATAACTGGAAAAACAGCCGTGAAATGGGCAGCCTGGCGAGCCCGCGCTGCGCGGGGGCGATGAGGACGAGGCGCGGGGCCCCAGCAGTGGTCGGTGCCAGCTCCATGCCCCGGACCCAAACCCACCTGGCCCCACAGCCACCACCTGCTGGTCCCCAAACCCAGCACACCTTCACCTCCAGCCTCTTCCCAGGGCAACGGGACCCCTCCAAGGGATTTTTCCCCTTCATTTAGCTCTCACTAGTTCATCAGTACTCTCATAGGATGCTTCCAATTCACACCCCATTCCTGTTTTTTTAATTTAATTTTATTTTTTAAGCCCTTTGGTAGCTCTGCTCCCCCAGCGCCCGCTCCCCCAGCCCAGCCCGTTGTTATTTGCTTAGGGCCCTAAGCCACTTTTCAGTCCATTTGGCAGCGTCATATCCAAGGCAAACTGAACTAATTTTAAGAGTAAGATTTGGTGAGACACTATATCAAATGCTTTGCTAAATCCAAATATATTAGGATTTCCACATTCTGCTCAGCCACTAATTTTGAGATTCCATCAAAAAGAAAAAGCAATCAGGTTTGTCTGGCAAGATTTATTCTTCCTAAATCCCTGCTGTTATTGCTCATGCTTTCCTTATCCTCTAGTGCTTCACTTTTCTTAATACTGCAGGGCTGGAAGTGTTTGCTAGAAATTTATTTTTGCTATTTATATGGATTTTTAGAAATCTGCCTCTGCTCTCCTCCGCTGCCCCCTGCCTTCCCCACTGCTAGCAGCATCCCCGTGCTGCCTCCACGCATCTCCTCCTCCATCCTCCTCGCAAGCCAGCACAGGGTGGTACCGTGAGCTGGTGTTAACACACGGCTGGCCTCACTCACAGGATGCTGGGGAAAAAAATAATACGAAAGTACAATGTGTTTTTGCCAGCAGGAGAGAGGTCTAAAGGAAACACCAAGCTGGGTCAAGCCCACAGCACCACCTCACTTCTATCGAGGATTGGGCAGAATTAAACCACAGCTGGCACCGGCAGGGATATCTCCAGCAGGAAAAACAAAATGCACAAGGGGCTGAGATCTCCTGCACTGTTTTTTGTTGTTTTTGTTTTTTTTTTTTTTTCCTCCAGGAGCCAGGCAGATGTCTGGACTCCAACACTGCATGGCAGCCCTACCAGCTCCGTCCCCAAATGCCCCAGCGGCCCCATCCTGCTGCATGAGAGTGGGGCTGAGAGCTCATGCATCCCAGGTGAGCCTAATGAGCTCCTGCTCATTAGGAGAAGAAAGGTAGTTCTGCTCAAGTGTAACCAGCTTCTGCTCCTCACGTGCAGCAGGGTTTGGTGTTTTGCAAACCAAGCGGCAGCCAGCAGGCAGGCCTCACGGCTCTGTGCGCCCACCTAGCAGGGCTCCTGCTCATGCAGCATCCAAAGACTCATGTGGCCACAGAAAACAGTGGGGCTACCAGCCAGCATCGATGCTGAGCCACCAGCTCCAGCACAGCCTGCTGCACAAACGGGAACCACCAGGCTCATGGTGTCCCCACACCAGCCTTTCTTCCCACCCCTAGGGTCAGCACCCAGCCACGGGCACAGCAAAGCTGGGCCACGAGATGACCCTGAGCTCTAGAGGGATAAACGGAGATTGTCTTTTCGCTCTGGCTATTTTTACATCCTCCAAAAATAAAGCTGTCCTGGAGGAGCAGCCCTTCCAAGGGCTGAGGTGCCCACAGTTAGGAGCCAGCAGCACCCAGCTGGCTGCAGCCCCAGGCTGGGGATGACAGCCCCGTGCTGCCCCCCCTTTTAAGAGGGATTAACCCCCAGGGCAGCTGCCCTCCATCACCCCATCCCTGCATCCCCCCCCCCAGCATTACTGGGGTCAGGGGCTGCACGGGGGCTTGGGATTTACGGCTGATGCATACGGAGGATTTACAGGGAAGGGGCAGCTTCAGGGGACCCAGAGCAAAGCACCGGTGATTTATGGGGTCGGCAGCAATTTACACAGCAGGTAGCAGCAGCGAGGAGGCAAGGATTTACAGGGGCAGGAGAGAAGCCCTTTTTTATTGGTGTTTATTGGGAAACGAGGGCCTCCTTCCCCTAATTACTGTGACCCAGGGAGGGGCGCAGAAGCAGCTGGATTTACAGCGAGCCTCCCCCTTGCTCTGGAGGTCACGGGCAGGCCAGCAGCGGGGACCCTCCCATCCCAGTGTGACCACAGATGGCTTCTGCTCGGCCACAGCACCCTCAGGGGCAGCTCAGCACCTCCCTGGGCTGCCACCGCCCCACGGCAGCACTCCAAGGCTGGGCTGAGAGCTCAGCCTCTCCAGGGAGGCTGCAGAGAGCAAGACCTCTGACATCTCAGCAAATCTCCCCTCCTGGGTCTGATCCAGCCCATCCACTCGTGGGGAGGCAGATTTCCTCCTGCAGGGCTGCCCAGGTGCCAGCACAGCGCTGCCGCTGCTCAGCACCCCAGGCTGGAGACAGGATGGGCACGGAGACACACAGATTGTGTCTGAGCAGCTGCCAGGGGGTTAGCCTCTAGGGCTGCACGTAACATTAAGAATATAGAAATATATAAATAAATATTGAGAAAGTCATCTCTGGTTGCTGCTTCACCACATTACAGCATCCTGCCATCAGTGCGGGACACCTGGGGAGGTGGGGCAGCCCCAATGCTGCCCTCTGCCACCCCAGGAGGCTCCACAACCAGATCCGACTTAAAATTCAGAAGCAATCCAGGAAAACCTCAAACTCCCAGCCCTCCCCTACCTCAGCTCCCAGTACAGGCTGAGGGCAGCCTCTGCAAAAGGAGCAGCCCGGAGATGCCAGCACAGCCAGCCACTGCCTGGTTTAAGGCAGACACAGGTACAGGAGGGTCCAACATCGCACCCACGCAGCTCCCTCCCAGCAGGGAAAGCAACCTCCAGCAAATCCACTCAGGCATTTAATTTCGTGCTCCTTTTCTAGCCGCCCTCCAGATTCCCTGTTTCACCCCAGATCTGTGCACACACCAGCAGACCACGCACAAAACTCATGCAGTATTTGCACAGGACACACAATGTTTTTCAGCACTGACTCTCTCAGCATAGGGGTGCAATAGGATTGGGTTCCTCTGGCAGAGGGGGATAAAAGGTGCCAGGCATCGACCCCAAACACAGGCTAACACCGAGCCCTGCCCGGCTGGTGCTGCAGCTCCCACAC
This sequence comes from Aythya fuligula, assembly GCF_009819795.1. Taxonomy (NCBI): domain Eukaryota; kingdom Metazoa; phylum Chordata; class Aves; order Anseriformes; family Anatidae; genus Aythya; species Aythya fuligula. The sequence continues at coordinate 14,043,856 of NC_045569.1, read as the reverse complement.
CCAGCAGGCACACAGCGTCCCATGTCCCCACCAGCCCGTGCCCCCACCCCCCTGCCCCAAAGTTTGACTAAAGCTCAGGAGTATCTTTGCTTTTATAAATCTCTGCCTTTTAATGATGGCTTCAAGGCTCAGAGAAAAAAAGGCCCATTAAACTCACTGAATAAGTTAATGGGGCAGAGAGAATCCATTTCAAAGCCACCCCAGGCTATTTTCCTCTGGAGCTAAAGCCTGAATAAGCAAAAAGGAAAAATTAAAACTGTACAGTGCTTTGCCAATAAATAACCCCTAGTGTAATCTGCTACAGGCAGGCCTCCATTTGCAGAGATAATAGGATGCAGATCAGCTGTAAAACACCTCCCCTTGCAGGGACCACCACCTTCTGATTGCAATTCACCGTGCACGAGAAGCTCCCACCTCCTGCCTGCCCCATTCCACCTGCCGGGGCAGGGCAAGCGCTGAATATCTTGCAAAGAAGCACCAAAATCCAGCACTTGCATCCCTAATATCTGTGCTCCAAGCACTCACCCCTGCTTGTCTGCATCTCCACCTCGTTTTTCCCAGCCATCCTGGCTGCCCGTGCCCTTTCTCCCCCCCTTTCACCAGGGATGCTCTGGGCTCAGCCCTCCCCAACCAGATCCCACACGCAGCTGCTCCTCCTCGAACACTTAAAACGCAAGTGCCTGTCCCAGAGAGGGATTAAAAAAAAATAAATAAAAAAAAAATCCCTGTTTGTAAATGTTGATCCCACTAGACGCAGTTTGTTTACTGTTTAATATTTAAAGATGCTAATTAAGTCTCTGAATAAATAAATCTATGCTACCCGTGCCTTTTGGAGCCAGGAAGCCCTCCCATGGGGCCAGGGCAGCCCAAAGCACAGCGGGGCTGGGGCAGCCAGCCCAGGGCATGCCTGAGCATCCCACCCCAGGAAGGGAGAGGCTCACGTGCAGCACAGAGCAGCAGTGCCAGGTTAGGGACATCAGGGGACCCGTGGCATTTGGAGGCAGAGGGATCACAGGCAAGGCAAGAGCAGGCAGGGTCATTCTGGCACAACTGGTGCCCTGCCCATGGGACCACACAGCTTCATACCTGAGAGCTCCACTCCTCTTCCTAAGCCATCCTGCAGCCTCATGAGGAGCAGAGCATCCCCTTGCTCCCATCAGGACCTTCTCCACCCTTCCACCTGGTTCCTCTTTAGCCTCATTGGGCTCTGCCTCCCCGAGACCAGCTCCACCTGTGCCCTGCTCATTGCCATTAACCCTCTGGGCTCCCTCTTGTACACGCTGCAGCCCTTGGGTGCCTTATACACACTTCCTGAGCTCAGGTTTTGTCCCTGAGGACACCCTCCATCTCCTGTCCCAACCCAAAGCAGGGTGCTTCCCAAAAGAGCACCACATCCACCTGGCTCCGTGCACCCCACAGAGCCCATCCTGGGACAGCTGCAGAAGTGACAGAGCCCCCATGAAGCTCAAGCTGGGAAATTGTCCCCAGCACCACTCTGTTTCCCCACACTGGCACAGCACACAGCATCTTTGACCCCGTGTCCTGCTGAACTCTGCTCCCCAGGCTGCCCAGCAGCAGCCACCAAGCAACCCAAGGGCTTTCTGCTTGGTTTTGGGGGACGTATTTTGGCTGCGAGAGCACAGGGAGGTGGAGACAGCCAGAACTGGGACCAGTGCCTGCCCCAGCAGTTCCCAGCCACGTCCTGGAGGCAGGAGGTTTGGGGAACACGAGGAATCTGCTGGTGATGCAGCTCTGGAGATCAGCAGCACCCTTGGCACAGCGCTGTCCCCCACACAGCCTCGTGCCCCGAGCAGGGTCCTTCATTTATTAGGGTCTCTAATTTATGCACCTGCTCAAACATTTCCACCTTAGCTTTTTTCCTTGCAGGATCCACCTGGGCAAAGCTCTGGGTTTGCTATGTAAGCGACAGCCTTGCACAGCTCGGGGGCAGGGACCACACCCCACTCTCCTCCCATTACCCATTTCTCAGCCCCCCAGGGACAGCACAAACAGCTGGCAAATTCATCAGCACCCCATGGCCCTCACCAGGGTCAAGCATGAGGTTGCTGGGAACATATTTCCATGCAGGAATGAAATACGAAGGGCTGGCGTATGTCCGCTTTGGGGGGGGGAGACTGTGGGGTGAGGCAGGACCGCAAGGGGATGCGACAGAGGGGATAAGGGGGCTGGGGAAGACATGGAGTGGCTGTGCCAAGTCCACTGCCAGGATATTTTTGGTCAAATAAGCTGTTTTCCACCCCACGTAGGCAGGCTGAAGCTGGGAGAAGGGGAAGGTGGTGGTGACGGCGTGTGCTGGACCAGGGACAGTCCCCAGCGTCCCTGCGTCTGCTACAGCAGAGCCCTTGGTGGCAGCTGGAGAGAAGCCTGCTGCGTTCCCAGAGCTGCCTTCTCCTTCGGCTTCCCGACTGCTACGTCACATGAAAACAAGCTCAAAAAGCAGCACATTTTCCTGCTGCTGCTCTTCCAGGCAAGCCAAGGCCAGAGCTGCAGGCGGGCATCACGCAGAGAGGACAGGGCAGGGACCCCGTGGGGCCAGGGCAGGGAATGGGGTGGCACGTTGGGGATGGAGATGTGCAAGCATGGAAATAAAACCTGCATCATCCCAAAACCTGCACCATCCCCAGACCCAGTCTTGACACAAGTTGGCTTCTCAACATTTTTGCATGAGTGGGGCGATGACTGCTGAGCAGCCTTCCAAGGGGCACCCAGTGGAAGATATTTTATTCCCTTTTCCTCCAAGTGGAGCCAGGCCCTGAGCCACGGAGCCAAGCACAGCTCTGAGCAGCACCCAGCTCCCAGCCCAGCACCCCTCCAGGCCCAGACCTCACCCCGAGGTGGTGCTGGGGACCCATTTGCTGTTGCGTTGTGGGACCACTGGGTGTCACAGCCCTTCCACCACGTGCCCACTGCCAGCAGGGAAACAACTGGCTTATCCTTGGCCCCGCTGCCAGGGAGGAGATTTCCTTTGGAAGCCCCATGCTGAGGACGCTGCAGGGTCAAGACCGGTTTCCTACCCCTGTTTCCTTTCTCCATCCCTCACCGGGCTCTTCTCAGCCTCTCTCCCTAGGGAAGGACACACGGCCTCTCTAATCCTCCAGCCTCCACCCAGCCCCTGCAGCAGGGAGTTAATTGGAGGAGCTGAGAGCATCGCACTCACCCCAAGGGCATCCAGAGACAGCTCTCAGCCTGTGCCCTCTTGGCTCTGCATCCAGGATTTCCCTGGGGATGCCTCTCTTGGCTGTTTGACACCACAGGACCGGTGGCCTTGTTTATCCCCCCTTGTGCTGGGCATCCCCCTAAGGCAGGGATGAGCAGAAGGATTTCTGTCCCTTGGTACCACTTGCACCGCTGCTCCGAGCCTCAGTTTCCCCATCAGCGATATGGGCAGAGGTTTTAAGGGCTTCTCACCCGGCAGCTGTGACAGCGGGCGGCACCCCACCCCTATCAAACCCAGCAATTCAAACACACCACCCATGGGTGGGTCGGCATCCTCCAAAAAGCTGCAAACCACCCCAAATCCCAGCTCAGCTCTGGCCGTGCCTCCTGCAGCACTGGCGCAACAGCTCCCTGCGTGCGGGGCTGTTCTGACCACGTCCTCTGGCAGCTCCGGGGGTCCTGGGGGCCGGCGACACCCCGGGGTGCTGAGCAGGGTGACCTGCCCGCAGGGATGTGAGGCTGCGGAGGCACCGGCGGCAGCCTCGCCCGAGCCGTCTCCCGCAGCCGCTTGCCCTCTAGCGGCTCAGCCGCCCTCGGAAAGCAGGAGGGAAGAGGCTGCGAGAGCGGAGGAGAGGCTGGGGAGGGAGCGTGGGGCAGAAACTCGAGTGGGCCGGGGGCTGGAGAGCATCCATGGGGATGTTCGTGCGCAATATGTGACCCTCATGTGTGTCCCGCAGCAAGGAGCTGCCCCTCTGTGTCCCCCCGGCCATGCAAGGAGGGTTTTTGTGCACCCCTAAATGCAGGAGTGGGGAGAGAGAGGGGAAAACTGGGGCGGACCGGAGCCTGCAGGCTGCTGATGAACACACCTGCTTAAAAAGCATCCACGCAACCTGCTCAAACCCCCGCTGCAGGGAGCCCAAAGCTCAAAATTACTGCTATTTGCCTGTGCCCCATAAATAACTCTGAGCAGGTGAGCTGCGAGCATCACGAGCACTCAGATTCAAGCCCTGCATCACTGAGAGCGAGCTGTGGGATCCCCGGGGACATCCAAGGGGGCTTGTCTGGGGGATTCACAGAAAAAAAACAGGGTTGCAAATGCCCCGGGCCAGATGTAACCCATCTCCAAGCCCCAAAGAGCAGCAAGGTAAAGGTTTCCTCAGTCTCTTCCCCCTAATCCTTGCTTTCCTCTCAGTGGAACACCTGCCTTAGGCCTGGAGCATCCTTCCCGGAGCATCCTCCTGGCCCAGGGAGAGGAGCCAGCAGGCAGAGCTGACCTGAAGCTCCCCAAATCCCGCAGGAGACAAGGAGATGCCACACGGACCCCAAAACCCAGCTCCTACAGCCCAAGCCCTCAGTTCAGCACAGCCAGAAAGCCCCAGGGAGTCCTGGCAGGCACCAAAGTTGTCTCCTCCCAGAGAAATACTTGGCATGGGCCCTCGGCAGAGGCTGGGGCTGGGCATGGAGACATGGACAGGCTGCCCTCTGCTCCCAAAATAAAAAGGAAAAGCCGAGCTGAGAACCGATCAGCTCCTCCAGAACCCATCTCTTACAGCACATCTGTCCCTGATCCTTCTGCTCTGCCCCTGCACCGAGCCTGGCAGGCTGCAAAAGCACAGCAGGTCCCAGACATTGCCCGTGCCAGGAAAGTGCCACCCTCCAGGACTGCTCAGCAGAAAGGCCACGGGGCAGGGCACGGACCCAGCAAGCTTAAATGTTCCAAAAAATAGGGCAGCACCCACTTTGGACCCAATTCCTGCTGCAAGGGGCAACACCATGGCAGCCAGGATGGGTGCTCACAGCTTGAGCTGCCTCCAGGACACCAAAACCACCATCCCAAGCATCTCTGCACCTCCTTCCACCCGCACAGCCTCGGGCAGTGCCCACCTCCCCCTCGGTGCCTTGCTCTGGGATGGCTGCTCCATGCAGACAAGAGCTGCCCAGAACAAAGCTGGATTGAATTAGGGACCTTTCGGATGGTCTCTGCAGCAGCCAAAACCTCAGGGACAGGGAGGGACGGAGCGGCTTTGGGGAGGCAGAGCCCTTGGTCCCCGGGGAGCAGCAGCACACGAGGCACAGCGGGCGAGCTGTGGATGGTTCACAGGGGGAGAAGCCTGCACCCTGTTGCACAATTCAGAGCCATCCCAGCAGCACCAGCTCCTGTTTGCCCATTGTACCAGCAGCAAGGGGCTGCTGCAGCCCTGTACCCCCTCCTCCGGAGCCCTCCACTCTTCCCCAGCCATCCCATGCACTAGTAGGGGCTGGCATTGCCACTCGCCCCCCTATGCCCTGCTCTGATGCTGTCCTCCCACCCTCAGCCATGCCCATGGGATGGAGCTGACGCTGCCATGGGACAGCCCAGGGGGCAAGGATGGGGCTGCTCCTCCTGTCCCCAGGGGGAAACCCCAAGGGAGATGCTTCCCCTTGGGCCTGCGAGCAGGTGAAGCCCCGAATTCCTCCATCCCTCAATGCTCCGTGATGATCCATCTCCTCTTGGGCTGTTCTGAACTTGTCCCGTCTATCTGACGGCACCTACGAGCTGCACAGACACCCTACAGCTCTACCCACGGGGGGCATTTTACCCTAAAAAATACATTCTCCCAGCGAGGCTGGATAACGGAGCGAGGCATCCGGGCTTTCCACGCAGGGGACACCTCCCCACCTGGAGGGAGCCCAGGGGGTGACACACACAGGCCACCGCCACCGCCGCCACCTTCCTGGCAGCCCCTCGGCAGTGCCATGGCAACAGCTGAGGAGTGGGGAGGCCCAGATGGCAAACTCCTCCGTCCCTCCTTCCCCACGCGCCGTGCCGGAGCACGCACGCCCTGCCCACGCCGCCAGGAGAGGTGGCTCCCCGGCACGCAGCACCGCAGGCGAGCCCGGCCTCCCCCAGGGCCCTGACGGGGAAATATGGCCTGGGGAGGTGGCACCGGCCCCGTGGGGCACAGCTGAGAGAAGAGAAGCCGCAGGAATCGGAGCTGAAGCCCTCTGGCACCCAGAGGTGAGGCAGCACGCTGAGGGCACCCATGGGCAGGGCCACGGGCTGGGTGCCTCCTGTCCTCCTTGCTGTGGTGGTACCTGGTTTTTTTTTCTGGCATGGAGGTGGTAAAAATAACCCACAGCTCCTGGTGGGGATGTATCGGGGTGGGGGGGTCATGCCCTGCACTGGGTGTGAGGTGGGTGCACCCCCTGAGGTGGACCCTTGCCAAGCTGAGCCTGTATTTTGGGCACAAATACAGCCCTGCTTGGCCCCCCCGTGTCCCATCTTTCTGTTCACCAGCAGCAGAGGGTGGAGCAGAGCCCCCCACCTCTCCCAAACCCTCCCAGGCCCCGAGCATCACCTCCCCCAGCTGTGGGGATGGGGCTAAGCCCCCCTGCTCACCCCCCAGCCCCACACACAGAGGCACCTCTGCCCACTTGCTGCCCACAAACGAGGCAAGCCGCCTAACGAAGCCGAGCCACTGGCGAGCGTGGCAAGCAGGGGAAACACCACGCAGTGCCGAGCTGAATCAGACCCATCTGCTGGAGTGATTCAGCGGCGGCCAGGCTGGGTTTGAGGCGCCGTCGCCCCAGCACTCGCTGATGGCCAGAGAGGAGAGGCCAAACATCGAGCATGGAGGCTGCTGGACCTGATGCCAGCCATGTAAGAGCATGAATCTGGTTCAGCCTGGCTCTGGGGGACTCCTCCTTCGCTAGGAAGCAGCCTCGCCACCCAGAACACCCCCCTGCTCCATCAGCATCCCGCACAAACCACTGCCACCTCCCCAGGAAACGCAGACCTCCCGGGGAAAGTTGGCACTCGTGTTCGGTCTGGGCCTCTCGCGGCATTTCGGGGCTCACCCCGGTCCTGCTCCCTCCTGGTCCCAGGCCCAGACCTAGGGGGAAGGTTTGGGGCCAGTAGCAGAGCAGGGGGGAGATGAAAAGGGAGCAGAGATGCAGCCAGCAAAACCCAGCACCCTGCCCTCACCCCCAGCTACGAGCAGCTCCTCTCCAGAAAAAAAATAAAATTCCCAGCATCTCTGGTTCTGGAGTTGGGTCTTTTTCTTCTGTTCTCCCTCTCCTTTTTTACAGGCTGCTTATCAGTATTTTCCAGTGTCAAAGCAGTAAAGGCATTTTCTGGGCACAAAGGGCTCACGCAATAACACCTCTCGCAGCAGTTCAGACCCGTGTGGGCACCTGACAACACGCACTCGCTGCCGAGCCTTCCCGGCCCTGGCCACCCCACAACGGGTTAAAACCAAACCACAACAAACAGCGAGCACAGGGGGAAAAAAATAAATAAATAAATAAATAAAATAAATAAATAAATAAATAAAACACCGTGAGTTTCTCCGACTTCCCTAAGCATCACCCACGTCCCTCCGGCAGCGCAGAGGAAACGCTCCGGCCCCGCGGCGCTGGATAAATGTGGGGTGTTTGGAGGGTGGTGGGAGCTCCACGGTGGCTTTCCCCCATTCCTGTGGGGTGGGCACAGAGGGGTTTGCTGGCCAGGGTGAGTGGTTGTGTGCTGCAAACCTGCCTGGGCACTGCATGGACCCGTGAGGCAGCGGGGAAAGCGGCTCCAGTCATCTTTCCCCAGCAAAGGTGACGAGCAGAGCTGCGAAAGAAGCACTGCAATTACTCCATGGCTCTGCTGCAATTGCTCTGTGACCAAATAAAACAGCCTGGGGACCCGGCAGAGCACCCTCCCTCCACGCAGCCGTGCGATCGGGGTGAAAAATAAATAACTAGCCCTCCATTAGTCATTCCGAACCTTGCTGCATTTAACTGCCAGAATAAAGGATTCCACCTCTTCGCTGCTCAACTCCCACTGGCAACTTGCTCTGGGGGCTACATTTCCCTAAATGCTCACATTTCAATTAGCATTAGAATAATGAAATGGCTGGGAGTTCATCTCACCCAAAAATGTACTGGAAAATAAAGAGGCGAGATTGGAAGCGATGAGGGCTTTTCACGCAGGCACACACGCACACACACGCAGCAGGATGGATCCAGGAGGAGGAAATCTATTCCTTTCTCGACTCCACGCTGATGAGATTAACATGGGCTTTGCTAACTGCCTCTCCAAACAAGGATAATGCAACTTCAAGTTGATTTTCCAGATAAACAAGCATGCAAACAAACGCAAAGTGCTCAACTAAAAATATCTCCCGGCTCCGATGCTTCTCCCCACCACCACCCCGAGAGGAAAACACACAAACCCTGTCACAGCTCCACGGCGAGCCGCAAAATTATGACAATGCGAGTTAAATTAGCTACTTCAGGGACATCGTGCTCTGCCCTATTCCCCCCCCACACACATACCCCTCACGGAGGCGAAACCGCAGATTCCCCACATACACCCAGGCAGGGCAGAGAAGGGAACATTTTCTCTTGTGGGATGAAAAAATGACACTCTAATCAGCTCCAAAGTCTGGGAAAAAAAGAGCGAGCGGCTCAGAACTCGCTTTTCTTGCCCGATTTGGGTATGTGTGGCTGTGTGTGGCTCTGGCCAGGGTGTTCTCCCCCCTCCCTTGGCAGAAGCAAACAGTTAAAGGCGGCAGCAGCTTCAGCATCCTCGCCTGCTGCTCTCTCTTGCTAAGGAACCAAACCTCATTGACTTTATTCCTTTTAAGCTCCGGCCAAACTGTTGCTGGGCTTTTTTTTTTTTTTTTTTTTTCTTTTCTTTCCTTTCGGATGAAGGAAGGGAAAAGCCCGATCCTCGTCCTCCGCAGGCTGAGCTGGGGCGAGCGGAGCCAGGCAGCACCCGGGGCACCTGAGCCCAGCACCCGCAGCCCAGCCCCGCGCCCTGCCGCCGGGGAGCCCACTTACATCGAAGTGATGTTCCTTGAGATGTCCGTGATGTTGATGCTCGTGTTGCCATTGCTGCTGCCTGAATCCTGCCCTTCCAAGAGAGGGAAGAGGTTCCCATCATCCAGCTTCTTGCAATTGATGTCTGTCTTGCTGCAAAGACAATTAGCAGGGCAAGCCAGCACCGAAAGCAGATAGTCTCCCCAAATGCTCCAGAGCAAAAATACCCTCCAGAAAGTGCACTTGGTAGGGCAAAGAGAGACATCCATCTCCGATTGCTGCTGCTAAAAAAGAGGAGGAGGAGGAAAGGGGGGATGGAGGGAGGGGAAGGGGGGGAAAGGGGGGAAGGAAACAAAGACGGAGGGAGGCAAAAAAAAAAAAAAAAAAAAAAAAAGCACAACAACAAAAAACCTCAAGCGATCAGATGCAAAAATCCTCCAGCAGATGAAATCATGCTGGCAGCTGGCTCGGAGAGGCTGTAATTCCCGCTAGGGCAGCGGCAGCGGGCGGGGATGCATGCTGGCCCGGCCGCCCGCCCGCCGCTCCGGAGGATCGCAACGGAGGCTGGGGAGGCAGCCGGGGAAATAAATAAATAAGGCAAACGGTGCGAAAGTCACCAAGTCCCACCTACTGGGCAGAATTAAAATTGACACACCTGCAAAAAAAAAAAAAAAAAAAAAAAAAAAAAGGGGGGGGGGGAAACAACGCAGCCCCACACACACACACGGACAAGGAGGGAGAGGAGGCTGGGGAGAGGAGGGGGCGACCCCCCCTTCCCATCGCTTCCCTCCCCCGGCCTGGGCAGCCCTGCTGCAGCGGGCACCAAAAAAAAAAAAAATAGCAGGGGGAGGAGGAGGAGGAGGAGGAAGAGGAGGAGGAAGGCTTGCAAAGCGAGCCGGGCTCTGCGCGCTTCCCTCTCCGCAATAAAAAGGATTCCCCACCCCCCTCCCTCTCCGCCAAAATCAAGGCAGGGGAAAGGGGGGGGGGGGGGAGAAAGGGGAAAATCCCACCCCAGCAGGGCTGGAGCCCCAGCCAGAGGAGGAAAAGTTGCAGCTGGGGTTAAATTTGTGCCGGGGATGGGGAGGGGAGGGGGGAGCCGAGGGGCTCTGGCTCGGCTCCTGCTTTCTCAGGCTCTTTGGGAGGACGATGCTGCCTTTAGCTCGGTCCTTGGGTGTCTGCGGCCCCCCCCAACCCGGACAGATGGGTGGAGGGGAAAGGAAGACTGGACTGAACTGGAAGAGCGTAAAAGCCAGTGTGGATTACAGCAATTTTTTAAATATTTATTTATTTATTTTCTTTAGAAGATCCTAGCGAGAGGCTGATCAGACGGCTGGGTGGGAAAAAAAAAAGAAAAAAAAAAAAAAAAAAGCGGCTGGAGAGCACCCAGGAAGGACTTTCTAGAAAACACAGACACACACACACCCCTCCAAAAGGCAGCGGGGGCTCGGTCGGGTGCCCGAGGTGCGGGCACAGCACCCAGGGCCGGGGGCTCCCATCCATCCTCCCTCCCCTGCTTCCCTCCTGCAGCAGATTCTGCAATCAGACATGCAAAAAAAAAAAAAAAAAAAAAAATCCTGAAAGAGGAAGACTGAAGTGTTGAAAAGGCTGAGCTCAGAGTGCCGAAATGGCATCAGGAGAGCAGTGAGTGCGAGCTGAACAGCAGAGCAAATTAAGATGCATGGTGCATTTTTGGCAAGCACAAACCCAAGCAGATCAGAGCGCTGCTTAATTTGCTCGGCTTTTCTACAGCGCTTTTCTGCATGCCTTTTTTTTTTTTTTTTTTTCCCCCAATAGTTTCATGTCTCTGCTCCTCTGCACAGAGGCACGGCGCTAAGGGGACGGGAGAAGGGAGGAATTACAGGTGGAGGGCTCCAAATATTTCCAGGGTCTGCCTCTGCCAGGCTGCACGCCAGGAGGGGAGGCAGGCAAATCTCCGCGGGGGACTCAGCCAACACCTCCAGGCTCTGCTCTGCACCCCGAGCCGTCCTAGTCTGGTTGACGAAGCAATAGGATTTGGAAGGAAAAATTAAAATAAAGAAGGAAATAAAAGAGAAAAACTAATAAGGAAATGCAGAGGGGATTTGTCCACCTCCAGCCATGCCCACGGGAGCTGGTCCCAGCAGGGCTCGCGTGCTCCCCGATTGCACGCCCCCATGTCACAGCCCTGGAAATACCCATGTGGGGCACAAGGGATCAATCCTGCTCCTGGGGGGAAAGGCAGCTTTATGGGGTGCCCCATGGGGAGCAAGGCACCCATCCAGTGAATAAATAGCGAGGTCAGAGGGCTGGTTTCTCCCTTAGCCCCACCTGCTTGGAAATTACTGAAGCGAAACACCCAGGTCCCCATGGAGGAGCCTTTGGGGACACCCCACAGCCAGCCCTGTGCAGGCTGGGTGGGGGGCTCAGCCCCTTCTGCAGGAGGTGAAGGGATGGGGATGAGGATGAGGAGGGACTGGAGGAAATGTTCCTTCTGCTCCTGGGCTGACCTGGGTGGGAACAGGAGGGAAGCAGCTGTGTGTGCTGCCAAGACCCCCAGCAAAATCCTGTCCCCTGTTCCCCCAAGTCCTGTGCTACCCCTGGAGCTCGTTCTCTGCTTCCCACCTCCCTCGCACAAACAAGGCTGAGCCCAGAGGAAGCAGGAGAGGTCTCCAGTCATGTGCTGGGGGCTGTGCTGTCCTGGGAGAGATGCTGGAGCCCACCCGTGCCCTGATCCGCTGCCCCGTGCCAGGCAGACCCGCTGACGGGCAGGATTTGTGCCAAGGCACAGCTTCCTCTGCAGCAAACAGATAAAGCCTCTGCTCGTGGATGAAATGTGGCAGGGCAAAGTGGGGGAATGGAGCAGACGCTCAGAGGAGGTACCGAAAAGGAGCTCTTGGGGGTTCACAGCTCGTGTTTGCCAAGCAAAACATCCCCGTCTTCCCCCAGATGGAAGGGGATGCTCGGCGAGGCCACCCCTTGCACACCTGGATCCAAAAGGGGCCAGGAGCAGTGGGGAGGTGCCGGCGGTGGGACCGTGCCACCCCTGCCTCCATCCCTCGCTCCTGCTCCTCTTGGAAGAGGGAGGCTGGAGCAGGGCGTGAGTGATGGGGCTGTCAGAGCGCAGAGATGGTATCTCGAGCAGAGGCCTGGCCGTTATTGCTCTGAGGGATGCTGGCAAATTGCTCTTTCAAGAAGCATCCCCATGAAGGATGAAATCGGCGCCTCCTGCGAGAGCTCTCCCCCACGGGGACCGGGGGGGCCGTGCTGCAGCTCCTTCCCCCTGGCCTTGCGGTGCCCCCAGAAGCTCACCCCAGCCCAAATGGGGCTGTTTTATTTGCATTTCTGCACTTCCCACCTCCAAAGCATCACTCTCCAGGCTGGCTTTCCTTTTGGGATGAGCTTTCCTTCCACCACTGCTGTCCCCAGGTAAACGCCATGTCCCTGTGCCATGGCCACAAGGCACAGCTCTGCTCCAGGCAGCGGGCAGATGAAAGCAACGGTGCTGGGGGCAAGCCCACAAGGATCCCCGTGGTCCTCTCTGTGCTCAGTCATCACCACCCCACCGAAGCCTCCTGCCTCTGATCTCCATCCCTATTGATCTGGCAGCTCCACGCCGAGGCGCGCACCGCACTGCCTCTTACCAGAACAGCGCTCGCTTGAAATGATGAGCTGACGTTTTTCTGGCCCCCTCTCATCCAGAAGGACGTGCCCCTTTGCAGAGGTTTTGGAGATGGTTTCGGTGCCGGGTGGGTGCTGAGAGGAGAGCCCCCAGCTCACCAAATTAATGCTGGGGGTGCTGCCAGCATTCAGGGGGCACAACATCCCCCCAGCACCACTGGCTTGGGGCTGCAGGAGGGAGACATCACCCCCATGGGGACAAGAGGACTCTTGCCCAAGCCTCAGAAGTCCTGGGAGCATCAAAAAGTGCAGTCCTGGAGCAAATCCCCTCGCTCCCACCACCCCAGGAGCAGCTCTGGGGCAGCTCTCATCCTGCACAGCACCCAGCCTGGGAACACGCAGGGGGATGCTCATACCTGTGGGCACTGTAAGCAGTGTGACAAAAGGTTCGGTCTCCGTGGGGACCTGTCCCCAGCAGGGTGGCAGCAGATTTAGGGGTCCCAGGAGCCAATGGAGCCGTCGCAGCAGATGAACTCTCAGGGACTGTAAAGAAAGTATAGGGGAAAGTACCTAACCAAGGACTGCGTGCCCATATAAATGGGAACAAGAATTTCAAGGGAAAACATATTCAGGGGAGGACGAAAGGAATAGCCCTGTCCCAAAGATAACAAATATTGCTGTGCTTGCATTCATGGCTCCAACCTGAACCAGATTCCCACCTAGGAAGCTCCTGAATTAATGTGTCTGGAGAGGGGAAAGGTCTGCCCGTGGCTGTGATGTCCGGGGAGGACAACGGCAATGATCAAAGAGAAAAAAAGACAGAAACAAGGGTCTTAGAAAGTGGAAGGGAAACACAGGAGTGTAATGCAGAGCAGATGATAGCTGCAGTCAGGACACCAAGGCAGCACGGCTGGGTGGACCTGGCTGGTCTCTCACCAGGAAGAAATTGGAGCAAATCCCAGGCAATTGGAAGGAATCACAGACAGCAAAGCTCCAGCATGGGGCAGACTGAAAATCCTGGGGGTCTGCTTGGAGAGGGGTGCTGGGGACACGGGGATGGGGCTGAGCACAGCTGAGTGTGCGCTTCTGCTCCCCCTGCTTCCTAATGTTAGAAAAGGCTGGCAAAATTAAAGCTGTTAGAAGGATAAAGAAGGCCTGGGAAACTCACTGACATGTGATATCGCCTCAGCAAGGAGCTGAGCGAGGCTCGGAAGAAGATCAAGGAGATCAGCATCAGAAAGCACTGAGGATGAGCCACCACCGCAGCTCCGCCAAGCTCCCTGGGCACGCACCAACCCCTGCTTTCTCCAAACCTCCCCATCACAGGTCCTGCAGAAGTCCCAGGACGGACGGGAGGCTGCGGGTGTGCTGGAAGCAGATAAGGAGAATTACGGTGCTGGCATTGTTCCGCTAATGACCTGCCATTTGCGTGTCTCACGGGTGCCCTGCATCCTCCGGCATCCAGGAGGGGCAGAGCTGGGATAACCCAGGAGCAGGACGTGGTGCTGGGCACCAGGTGAAGCAGCACCTGGGTGGTGCTGGGTGCTGGCTCCGGGTGCTCAGGTTAAGTCACTGCTCACTGGAGAATCGATTCCTCCTCACCCTGTGTGCTCTTCCCCGCACACGCACACAGACGTGCTCCCAGCCCCTGCTCTGGGAATAAATCGAATCGCTTTACAAAAAGCTCCCCAGCCTGTTTGTGACTTCAGCTCCAACCAATTTGCCTTCAAAGGTGACTCTCTTGACTCCGGGAAGAGGTGCCAGAGTGGGCTGAAGCAGGGAAGAAGCTAAAATAACCAGCTCTTCACAAAACAATTTACCAAAACATTTTTCTGAGGGTGCTCTGCCAGAGAGATCTGGTGAAGATGCTATTATCTGAGGCAGGGTAGGGAAAGCAGCTTCTGCCTCTGTCCAAGCCCTGATGGGGGAAGAAAACCCAGCCCCAACTCAGCATCCGGTGCCTTGATGTGCTTCCCGGTGCCGGGGAGAGGAGAGGTGCTTGCAGACCTGTCGGGGAGATGGCTGTGGCCCCAAAAGGGCATCATTTCAAAAATCCCTGCTACCTCTCTCATCCCAAACACAAATCGAGTCATTAGCTGCTTGAAACGGTTTCCTGGCATACCAGGGCAACTGCGAAAGCCTGAGTTTAAGACATCTCCCTACCCCGTGATGGGTACAATTAAGACTCTCAACCCACCACAGCCTCGTAGAGAAAGAATTGACTGTGCCAAACCCAAAGGGACCATAACCCATGCAGCCTGGCTTAGCCAAAATACCTGAGTCGAGCAAGCAGCACCCCAAAACACCCCAAATCCCTACGTGGGGATGGTGGCAGCTGGGGCTCAATGGCACAAATGTGTTTTGATCCCTCTTGCCAGACTTCCTTGGCACAGGCTGGGAGGTGATGCCACCTCGCAGGAGGGATCTATCTCACTGCTGGAAACATCTCCTGCAGGTTCTGCTCACCTGGGGGGCAGAGGGGCTCAGGGCTGGGGTTTGGGGCAGGTTTGGGCTCTGCAGCAAAACCCTTTGCCATCCCCATGGTGCTGGGATTAACCTGCGAGCCCCCAAGAGCTGGTGGGGATGGAGAGGTGGCTGTCCCCAAGCTGGGACAGGCGGTGCCCAGGCCAGCCTCAGATGCTGCCCCCAGCCCCCATGGGCTGCAGGGGGGGTGGGAGGCAGGAGCCTGGCTTGTGAGCTGTGGCGAATGTCCTGCCAAAGCGTCTGCAATAAACAAATCAATAATTAAGGGAGGATATACATTAGCCCTTGAACACGCTCCAGGTAGAGCTTATTTTAGGCCTTTAGGAAAACGTGTGAGGGGAGGAGAGGTGCGGGGCTGTAAGGGGCCACAGTCTGCAGGGGGACGGGGTGGGCTTGGGGCTGGAGGTGGAGGGTTGGCAGGATGGGGCTGAGATGCAGGATGAGGGACGTGGGGGAGGCAGATGGTTGGGAAACCCATGTGGGGCCATGGAGAAGAGGGATGAAGGCAGTTGTGTAGGCAAAATGTCCCCCATCCCATGTTTTCTGGGTGAATCCCACCACCAGCACTTCTCCTCCAGTGATGGAGGTGCCCAGGGCCTGCCCCAGCTCCTGGGGGGCTGGTCACTGGCTTGGGGTGGGCACTGGGTGGAAGAAGTGCTCATCACCACCAGCACAGAATCACCAAAGCGAGATGAAACATCCAGACTGTCTGCTGCGGCCTTTGATGAGCACAGATCTCCACCTGGGGTGAATGAAGGGTCTAGTTGCCTGCACAGAAAACACCTGGGAGATTTTCTTCCCCTTGGCCATAAGGCAATCTTGCTCACTCCTGCCTGGCTCCTCCAAACGTATCCCTTGCTGAAGTTCACTGCATTCCCAAAAGCAGCCCGCCAACCTCACACCTACCTCTCTGAAGCTCGAGGTGCCAAAAAACCTCTCCTACCTCCTGCCCAACTCCATCCTACAGCCTAACAGAGCATCCTGCAGCAGAAAATGATCTCTCAGGTCATTTTGGCCATGGTGACGGACACAGAGCTCCCAGCTCCCTATGGGTTCAGCATTTCAGGGCTGTGGGGCACACCACTGGGGCTGGGAGGCAGAAGACACCAGTAAGCCCTGAAGATATAATGTCACTTTGTTCTCCACATTGGTGCCCGTATCATCACTGCCTGGTCACTTCTAACACCTATGGGGAAAAAAAGCCCAAGATCTCCCAAATAAATCTTTGTGCTACTGAAAGGGCTGAATCCCCCCAACTTCTAGCCTGTTGCTGAGCAGTTCCCAGCACCGAGCAGTTCCCACTATCAGGGTGCTCCCCCTGCCCTTACCGAGAAAGATCTGGCTACCGTGATTTATGCCTGCCGCATATCCGAGCTGGCTTGCCCCACACCTCTGCATTCGGGCTGGAGCTGGAAGCCACGCAGGAGCATCAGCTAATGTGAAACACAACCCACCTTCTCCTCCGGGGGGGGGTCCCAAGAGCCCATCTTTCCATCCTCCCCTCCCCTGGCTCAGTACCCGCTGCCAGGCGAGGCTGCGGGCTGCCACAGCCAAGCCCATCAGCAGCACCGAGCAGCATGCTGCCAGCCCTGCTCTTCCCCCCAAGCTGGGGAGGCTCAGGGAGAGCTGTAGGGAGGGATGGAGGCAGAGCTCTGCCAGCCGTGGTGCTCAGCCACCCCTTGTACCGCATCCCGGGAACCCATTTTGGTCCGAAATCTCCGACACGGGCGAGTTTTTCCTCCAGCAAAGAGCTTCTGCTACCAGGAGGTATCGGTGAAACACTTGTGATGCAGTTCAGCTGAGTAAAATAAATAAAAGTGACTAATGACTGATTAAATATTAAAGGATCACTTTATTTTTGCAAATACACAGGTGACTGCACACAGCTGAAATCTGGAGGTGGCCCCTACAGCTGAGGCGGCCAGGGACAGGCCATGAAATGGCACCGGGCTTTTCCTTGCCCTGCAATGAGGAGCATCTGGACTGAGACTTCTGCTTCCCACCAGGACAGAGCTACCCATGTGCAGATTATCCAGGCAGAGCTCCTGCAACCAGGACAGAGAAGCTGAGCCTCCAGGCCACGCCGTGCCAACCAGAGCCAGTAGGATCTGCCTCGTCGTGCTGCAGGGCTCCTCTGGCTCCCCAGCCTGCCTCGGTGACACGCCAGAGCCACCTAATGAGGTTAAGATTAATATTTCCTCCCGCTGCCCATTAAAGCTGCCTGGTGGGGAGCTCCTTCTCCACCAGTCCCACCATTCTGCTGGCTTCTGCAGCTGCTGTGGCCCTCCCTTCCCCTGCCACGGGGTGGAGGAACCTCTCCTTCCCCCAGGGCACCATCACCTCGTCCCCCTGGGCACCCCACAGGCACGCGGGCTGAGCAGCCAGCACATCTCCAGACGGCTGGGACACGTGGAAAGCACGTGCTCGCTTCCCAGGCAGTGTGTATGGGGAAGAAGAGGCACAGTTTGTTATGAAATAATTCTCTCAGCACCATCTGGTTGCTTGATCCATCCCCAAAAGCCTGCTGGAGAGGACCACGCTGACCCTAAATGCAGCTTCCTTCCAGAGAGATTGCAACTGAGTGAGAATATTTTTTCTTGGTGTTAGTTTTACTTTTTTTTTTTTTTTTTCCAGTAAGAGGGAGTCAAAGAGGCACTGCAGCAACACATCTACACCAGCCCCAGCCTCTGGAGGACCCAGAAAAAGTTGTCCTGGGTTTTTCCCTTCCCCAGCCATCTGCAGCTGGCCATGACCACTGCCCAGGCGCGGAGAGGGAGGGCGCTCGGTGCAAGTCCTGGTTATCAGGAACTCCAAGGGAAAGGAATGAACCAGTGCCAAATGGCGAAGGATAAAATCAATATGGGGAGAGCTGTTATTTAAGCTTCTGAGCTCCGGGGTATTACAAACGTTGGAGAGCAATGAAATAAAAATGATACATAAAGTGACAACACCATCATGTCTGTATAACTGACGCCCTTAGCAGCTGTTTGGTCGGAACAACAGAAGTAAATCCAAATCTGTGCCTGCTGCCCAGGGCTGTCTGGCACTCCTAAGGGGGCACTTTGTGATCAGAGAGAGAGGAAATTACAGGGTCTTTATGCCAACTGGATCGTTTTTAACCTCCTTTGGTCACCATGCCCTGGAAGCCTGGAGGACCACGCCGTGAGCTCCTCACCCTGCTGAGCAGCCCATGGGCTCTTCTGGAAGAGGCTGGGTCTCTGTGGAGGTGGTGGAGATCCCACAGGGAGCCCAGGAACCTCAGGTGGCAGCGAGGATCCCTGGGCACAGGAGAGCTGCCATGGCCAGGAGCTGCCCCTTGCAGGACGCCAGTCCCTGGGCTCCACACTGCACAGGTGGTGCTGGGAACAGATCCAGCAAACGCGAAACCAGGAGGGAAAATGCTAGGCTGGCTTGCGAGGTGTCCTCTTGCTGCCTTCGAGGCTTTCTGGCACCTTCTTATCACCCTTTAAAGCTTCCCACACCAGTACAAAGCAATCATGTTTTCATTTCTCTCTTCATTGGTAGAAAAGTGAGTTTTTTTATGGCTTTCTCTGCCTCTCAATCATCTCCCCTCCTATCAACAAGATCCCGAGCTCTTGGTACCGACTGCCATTCCCCAAGCTTTTCCTCCTGCCAGGGCCCGTGTGGCACCTTCGCATCCCGTGGGGCATCCCATCGGAGCATCCCGGGTCCCCAGGGGAGCCAAACGGGTGCCAGGCTGGGCTGCAGGATGGTGTGGATGGGAAGCGAGCCCCAAAATTATCTCTGGGCTCTTTAGGAGGCAGAGGGACACCGCAGAGCATCCAGACCTTAAACTGCGAGAGGATGCTGCTGCTGCGCGGCGATTCCTGCTGCCACCTTAGGGAGAGCCAAAGAAATGCCAAACCCAGCTGCTCTCGCAGAGCATTCAGCGTTAAAACCCAGCTCCGGCAAGGCCGAGGCAGGAGTTTAACCTCCGTGCAGCGAGAGGTGCTGAGGGACAGCGAGCATGTTAACCCCGCTCCGGGCTGCGCCCTGCAGCTGCCGCCGCATTAACCCAGCTCCGGGAAGGCTCCAGCACAGAAGCTTTTAGCACAGCCCCTGCCACACGGTATGGGCTTGCTGGAGCAGAGCAGCAGCTTCCCGCTCCCCCAGCACCACTTAACCTCCCCGAGATGCTCTGGGAGGTGCTGGCAGGCTCAGTGGGACGTGCGGGCAACGAGAGGAGCGGTGCCAGGTCCAAATCGATGGCATGGCCAGGGGCAGCAGGGATGAGCCAGGGCTGGCCAAGGTGCATGTGCACAGGATTCTCTTTTCTTCTTTCTTGCCTGTGTTCATCACCTTGGCACGCTGCCTTGGGGACACCTGGCATGGTCTGCAGCCCTTCTCTGCCCAAAGTGCCTTCCCCAGGCTCGTGCTTCCTCCAGCCTCTCCCACCGCAGTCCCTGCAGCCCCGACACAAGCTCAATGCTGCTTGGATCCACCCCAGGGGCTGTGGTTTTCTGCCACACTCCTGCCTGCTCCCAGTTCCTAACAGCGGTGGAAATGAGGGAGGTAAAGGGGATGTTTTGGACCATGGGCTTTCTGGAAGGAGAAATGAGATGGATGGGATGGGATGGGATGGGATGGGATGGGATGGGATGGGATGGGATGGGATGGGATGGGATGGAGTAGGATGAGGAGCTCAGGTGTAAAGCTGGGAACATTTCTTGCTGATGCTTCCCTGCATTTGGGAAGAGGTAGAAGGGCCCTGCTGCAGCCACAGCCACTGCCTATCCCACAGGTACCTCCCAGCCCACACAGCATCCCTGGATTTGAATCCTTCCCACCTCCTCTGCTGCCCCCCTGCTGGTGCGCAGCTCCCGCCCAGGACCCCCGTCAGACGCAGCGTGGAGGTGGGCGGTTACACCGCGCCTCACCCACCAGAGGTGTCAGGAGTCGGGGAAAAGAAGAAGAAAAGGGGGAAAAAATAGAAGCAGAAAAACAGCCTCTGGGTTTCTCCTCTGCAGAGCAGCACAGGAGAAAGGAAGAGCTGGGGGGTTGGCGGCGGAGCTTGGTGGGTGCTGGGGGGCTGCGGGGAGCACGTGGAGCAGAGCTGGAGCATCCAGAGCAGGTGGAGCAGGAGAGGCTGGGAGGGCAAAACTGAGGCAGGAGCATCTCTGCCCACAGAGCTCCCGAAACCTTTACCCAGCAGCGTGGGCTTGGCACCGGAGGGTGCCCACCTGTTGGGAGCACGGGGAACAGCCGAGGAACTCGCCAAATTGCAGGCTCCCCGTAAGCAGCAGGTTAAGGCAGGTTTCCTTGGATACAGGGAGCTTTCCAGCTGTTCTGCAAATGGCCAGGAGGAAACCCCAGCCCTGCTCTGCAGAACAGGCAGGGATTTCTGCCCCGTTCCTCTGGCTGCAGGGGAGCAGGGAGGGGATGCTCGGGGCCGGGTGTTGATCGCTGGTTGAGGGGCATCCACATTCATGCCTAAAAGAAGGGAGCAGGCTTCTTCTCGTGGTCTTCTGTCCTTCAAACCCATCCTGCTAGCCTGGCTTCAACACTCTGCAGGATGTCAAGAGACACAGAGCCCTGTGGGAAGGTGTGGAGCCAGTGACAGGGTCCCCAGTGTCCCCAGGTGCTCTGGCAGCACTGCTGACCAAAGAGGGGGTGGCTGGAGAGAGGGAGATGAAATGCAAGGCGTGACTTGTTTATCTGGTACAGTGTTTTCTTCTGTTTCATGCTGCTGGTTTTCTGGAGGGGGGGTTAAGCTGCAGCAATGACAATCTGCATGGGAGAGGAGCGTGCCACTCCAAGGACAGCTGTCCTGGAAATCAGAGCCCAGCTGGAATGAGATTTAGCTGGCCTTCAAAACAAGGCCAGTGTTGCTGATTTAAATGAGGATGCTTCTCTCTAGTTGGAGGGGGAAGGTCC
The DNA here is from genome assembly GCF_009819795.1 of Aythya fuligula. Classification (NCBI taxonomy): domain Eukaryota; kingdom Metazoa; phylum Chordata; class Aves; order Anseriformes; family Anatidae; genus Aythya; species Aythya fuligula. The sequence goes on along the minus strand of NC_045569.1, from coordinate 14,022,916 downwards.
CTGTCAGATGCACCAAGTCCTGGGACAGTGACTGAGATCCCTGCTCCTGCTCCCCCAGCCCTTTCTCATTTCTGCTGCCTCTTCCCCTTCACTTCCTCGGGTCACCATTAGGAAGTTGCTCAGAGACGACACCAGCAGCAACACGAGGGAAAGCAAAGCTTCCACGTCAGTGCACATGACTTGACAATGCAAATAGCTGGGGATGCACAGTGCAGAAGTATATATTATTAAGCAGCGATAAATGAATGAGTTTCCCGCACTCGCCCAGTGGTGGGGGCAGGAGGACTCAGCAAAGACCCAGGGACCCAGCAGCCTGGTCTGCTCCCTCTCTGCCTCTATCGAGTGGCTTGTTTGCCCTGGCCGTTTGAAATTGATTCAATTAAGATTCCTTGTGCATTCAGGTATAATAAAACAGGGACAATTAGACCTAATAAAACTCAGATAGTTGTGTTCGACCCTTCTTGCGCCCTCTTGTTCCTTACACAACCTCATACGAGAGGCCAGGGCATGCCTGAAGGATTCAGCGTGAGGGATCGTTCAACATATCCTACCCTGGATAGCCCCAAAACCCTACAGAGGAGAAGAAAGAGACAACATGCTCCCATCCATTGACCCAGACACCAGCCCAGGTGCAGACCCTTGGATGATCAACTCATAAGGACCATCCACCACCTTGGACCATCTCTTACAAACAAGGTCTCCTGTGCACACAGCGAAGGGAAAAAGGCTACACATCATGCTTAAGGCAGGGCTTAGGACCTGAGAAGTTAGAGGGAAGGCACTGCATTTCTTCCCCAGCACTGGATGAAGAGTGTGTGGTTATGAGCATGGCCATCAATGAACCACAAAGCCTTTTAGCATCCATTATTTGCAACTGCTGCTGAGCAAACAAATGCGACCACATCAGTCACTGGGCCCATCCCCTGCTGAGAGCAGCTCACATCAGCCATGCCTCCCCCCAAAGAGGGAAGAAAAGCTGACCCTGCGGGAGCACGGTGTGCACCCATCCCCCTTTCCTTCTGCGGGTTTGTCAAGGAGGGACGAAACGGGTTATCTTGCCTTGCCCCCTTCAAGGGGGTCTCCTTGGGCCGTATCCTCCTCCCCATGTCAGCAGAGTGACCCCCACTTGCGAGGTGGGTTTGGGAGATGTGCACAACCCCACCGTGCTCCTGTCCTGGCTTTAGCATGCCAAAAAATGGGCTGTTCCCATCGCGCTCTGCTCCCCCTGGATGTTGTGACCAAGCACAACCCTGTTTGTACCCCACAAAAGGTGGTGGAAACCCCAGCCTCCTGGAACAAGGAGTCCGAAACCAGTGCCTGCTGCTCCATGCCTGGCTGGAGTCCCTTCCCCATCCCCGTGCACACCTCAGGGGCAATTCCCCACCCGCAGCCCCGTGCCCTGCCCTGACACCACCCTCTGCAAACCTCCCCCAGCCCTGGTGGGGTGAAAGGATGAGGCTGGGGCTCAGTCCCTTGGGGTCACAAAGGGGAGCCACTCCTGGGGACATGGGGGTTTGGCTGGGATCTCAAGGGCTGGCCACACCGAGCAGACACTGCTCTCCCTTGGCAGAACAGACAGCACAAAGCCCTACAGATTCCTCTTCCCAGCCACAGACCTGCCCTGGCCTCGGAGCCAAGGCTGATGCTTTGCCAGCACGCTGGGACCCCGTGCCCCTCCGCCTGCTTGCCTGTTTAACAGACCTCCTTATTTATTTATTTTATTGCTCTGCCTCTCTTTTCTTCCCCTCCTATTGCTCACTCTTTTCCCTTTTGTCTTTTTGGTCTTTTTTTTTTTTTATGAGTTGTGCTGCACTTCTTGGTAAAGCACTTTAATCCATTTTAATGCCCCAGTTCTGCTCCTCAGTGACAGCCTGGTGGTTAGTCTAATGCGTCCCGCTCACCTCGGGGTTACTAATGAGGTCACAGCGAAGGCAATCTCCAAACTGAATAATTCACTAATCAGATGCTGCAGACTCCAGTGGTAAAATTTATTTCTGACACCTAAACAGCAAATGGCTTTGTGGACACGCACGCACGCACGCATGCCTGCACACGCGCCTCTCCTCTTTTCCATTCTTCAGGGATATTTTTGGTAAATTGGGGCTGTGCCATACGTTTAATGATGGGTTTCACCACAGAGGAGCCCGGCTCACCCTGAGCCTAGGGCCAGGAAGATCTGCTGTGATGGGCAGCTTCGTTATCTGCTCCGTGATGGAGTGCGATGATGAGACCAGAATCTGGGGACAAAGGCGTGCCGTGGTGGAGGTTGCTGTCTGTCTTCTCCTGGCCTTTGCCTTTGGGGAGCTTCCTGGCTGACTGCTTGGAGAGACTTGCTGCTCATCCAGACACAGGGAGAATAAGTTAAGGAGAACCAGTTAAGGAGTGCCAGGGCTAAGGGCTGCTCACCTCTGCTGCCTTGTGCTACCCAAAGAGCACGGAGTGAGTTCCCTCTTGTCCTTTTTCCATATTGAAAGCCAAGCCTGTTTTTTTTTGGACGTGCCACCCCCAAACACCTCCAAGAGAAATGGTAGTAATAACCCAATTAATTAGTATTGGTAATAGTAAAAGTCGCAGGGAGTCATTAATAATAATTAACAGGCAGCATTCCTGGAGGAGGCAGCAGTTTGGGAAATTTTGCTCGTCTCCTGCAAAGCCTGAGAACAGGTGGCTGCTGTGGTGTGCCTGGTGGGTCTTCAGCACGGGGTGCGTGCTGGCAAAACCTCCCCGTGCCTTGGAGCTGAACCAACACTGCCTCGGCAGCCAGGAGGAGCTGGGAAGCCCTGGGAGGCTCCAGGCTGGATTCCTCAGCCCAGAGAGGTGAGGACACAGGGGAGAGAGAGGCACTGCAGGTGCGTTAGGGTATGGGGCACCATCGTGTTCAAGGTGGGAAATAATTCAAGCAGAGAGGATTTGAATTTGCCCAGCACACCCACACGCCTTCAGGACAGCACCCGAAGGTTTGGTTTTGCTCAGAAAGCAAACAAACAGCAAAGTCTGAGAGCAGCGGTGGAGTCGGCACTCATCCTGCGGCCGGCTCTGGCAATTACAGAGCTAAGTGCTCGTTTGTGACAGGACCTGTACAAATTAGCCATATGGCTTGGCACGTCCCTGCTCTCCTGGAGATCCAGGAGATGAGGGGATCCACAGAGCCCGTTCACGTCTGCTGGAGCCAGGGGCACCAAAGCTCCATGCGGGGATGTCCAGCAGATCTGCTGGCCCCATCCCTGATGCGAGCTGCTGCCGTGCAGAACCAAGTGGCGTTACTGAGAGCAAGCCACAGGCTCACGGGAAGGCAGATTGGGCTCTCACAAAGCCCAGGCAGCAGCAGGCAGGGGGTTCCCCGCCCCAGACCCCCCCACAGCCGTTGCAGGGATGTGTGGACACAGAGCTGCCACCCCCTGCCTTGCAGCAGGGGTCAAGCACAGGCGAGTGAGCTCATCCTCGCCTGAGGCTGCCCTTTGATGTCCCCCCCGTCCCCCTGGGGCACGGGTCACATATGGCCCAAGCACGGAGCAAACCCTAAGATGCAACATGAGGAGGGGGAGAAATTCCCTCGCTGCTTCCTTTTGGTAGCACTCTGTCGCTGACCCCTTTTTGCAGCGGCGTTTCAGCAGCACTTCTGTTTGTGGCCGGGTGTGAGGAAGCAGTAAATCCCGGTTCCAGGCTAGCACTAACACAGCGTGGAGCCAAAACGGCCTGGTGATGAAATGTCTCAGCGCAAGCAATGACCTGACGAGATGCCATCTTTTCTGGAAAAATAAAAAATAGAAAGGTCCGCCGTGAAACATCACGAGCCCCGCAGCAAGGACAGCCTGGGTCTGGCCCTGGGGAGGAGGGAAGCATGGAAAGGACAACGGGGAGCAAAATAAGGTGGGTCCAACAAGCACAACAAGGCAGCAAAAGGGAAACCTCAGGCCCTGGAGGATCCAGGAGGAGCATCCCTCACCAACTGGAGCAGGGTACCCGGGGCCAAGAGAGCCTCCTCCGAGTGCCAGGCACTGCCAGGCTCCCCGCCCCACTGCTGAGCGAGATTATGTGATAAATGATTGCATTAGTCCGGACAGCTTCTCATTTTCCTCCAATCTGGCCTGTCTGCCCTCTTAGCACGGGGCTCCTGATAGCATTTCTCCCTTCACTGACTTCATTTTTCCTGGTAGGTTGTCAAGCTGTCAGCGGGGAGGAAGACGAAGCACGGACAAGGCTGTTACCACCCGTGTGCCCGGCGCGTCCTGTGCGTCCCCAGTTCCTGCCCCAGCCAGCCGTGAGGAGGGCTCCTGGCTTGACAAGGGCTGGTTTCTCCAGGAGCAGGGATGTTCCCACCCTCTGCTCATCTTCAGAGGCTTCCCTGGGCATCATACACATCTCCAGCTCCCCTGTTGCTGCCTCTGCCTCCGAGAACACCAAGGATGTGGTGAGGTTTTGGAGAAAGTAAGGGTAGAAAGGTTTTGCAGACACTGTCTAGCTGAAGATTTGTGCATTAATAACAGTCTGGGGGGTAAAATCTAGTGGCTTCTCTGTTGGGTTATGCAGGTTATGCTTGTGAGCCCTTCTGAGATGTGCAGCCACCCCTGTCCTGGTTAATTGCTGATGGAGAGAAGCAAACTGCTGGTGGGAACCACGCCAAGCTCGTTCCTTCCCTGCACTGCCTGCCTGATGTTTCTGCTGCAAAGACAAAATGGGGAGGTTTGGGGAAAATTAGTTTTCGTTCGAGTCTGCTGGGTAATGTGCAGCTTGGCTTCCAGGCGGGCGTCCCTCCTGGCACCACAGAGCTGTGCTGGAGGCTCCAGCGGGGCTGTAGCTGCCCGAGCCTGCCCTGGGGACCCTGCTCCAGGGCAGGCTCACGGTCAGGGTGCCACTGCTCCGACACTCGGCTCCAGTCCCACATAAATCTTAGGGGGATGTTGGGGCAGGATGGTGAGCTTGGGGGTTGGTCTGATTTGGGGACGAGACCAGAGGTGAGCTCTTGGATCTCTCCTGGGTCCCTTAAACCACAAAGGCAATGGTCCAGACATTGTTTTAGGCACCCTGTTTGCACACATGGAGGTTTTTGAAAAACCTCAATCTTTAACTTGACTTCCATATAGAACATTATCCATTTATGGCAGCATTTTAAGTCAATCCATGCTTTCTAAACATGAAAGTCTTCAAATCCAGCAGCCCCTGGGCAAAGGAGTACCACAACATGCAGAACAGGACTCGTTTCACGTGTCAGCCCTGTAAGGGATGTTCCCCAACAGCTCCCCGGAGCTGCTCGATGTTCCTCCATTTGCTGATAACGTTGGCACCTCCTGCACATGTTCAACCCTGTGATGTGCCATGAAATCCTAGGGTGGAACATCCCAGAGCACTTTGCAAACATTGACTCCCCCTACAAGAGGGCTGGGATAGCCCAGTTATTGCTGGTATCAGAGCACCCCTTGTTTTCCATTGGCACAAAGAGAGGAGGGACTCTCATGTCTCATTTCCCCTATGAAAAGTGCTGAAATCAGTTAATATGAGGGATTTTGTCCTTTCAATGCAGAGGACAAAGTCACCTTCCCTGTGTGGGGTGGGAGCAGCTGCTGGGGATGGGCTGAGGCAGGGCAACTGCTCTGCATGCCCGTATTTTAGGATTATATAGGGTCTAGGCAAGAGGCCAGCATGTGGAAACTGGTAAAAAGCGCCAATTTTCTCTTCAGCTACCTTCACATCCCTCACTGCACCCCCTCATTAGATAGCCTGTTTAGCTATTTACTGCTAGATGGGCCTTTTTATTGAACTTGTCAATATTTGCATTTGCTCCCTCTGAAGCAGGTGAAGCTTGGATAAAGAGGCAGAAATCAGGTGGATCTGCACAATTTCCACACACCTCATCTCTCCGGCTTTGACAGATGAAATATAACTCAGGAGCAGAAAACCCTCAGCTGGGGCAAGGGTTCAGCTCAGGAGGAAGGTGCAGAGCTGGGGAAGATGTCTCAGAGATTAATTGCCAGGTGGGGGCTTTCTGAGGAGCCTGAAATTTGGGGAGACTCTGGCAGGAGATACAGAGGGTCTTGTGGGGTCCCCTCTCCTACCATGAAGGTGTTGGAACCATGGCATGGAGCTTTTATACCTTGACACCACATCTCTCCGAGAGGCTGCAAAGCCTCCCAGCTTCCCCAAACTGCATTTCTCCCCCTTGGCTCTCCGACCCATCCCCTCCTCTTTGCCCCAGACAGGCTTTTCCCTTTGGAGATGCCCCCTGTGTCCTCAGACAGCCTACCAAGACGTGCCTACTGCTGGGAGGGGAGAGGGCTTCTCCGCAGGGAGCAGATCCCATAGCTCCTGGTGCACGGCTATTTTCAGCTAATTAATCTCAGAACAAGGAGACATCAGTCACTGCGGGCGCTGACGAGGTGTCAGCCTGCTGTTGGCTGACAAGGGTTGCTTTTTCTCTCCCACTCCATGGAAACTGAGGCTTCCTCGCTGCCACCAACCCTTACCCCAAAAAAATCTCTTCTTTAGCCTTCTCTCTCAACTCTTTTAGGCCCAAAATTTCCAACCATTTCCCCACTTTTTTCTCTTCCACTGGTTCAGAGCTAGGTTGGAGGAACAGCAGGTTAAGTAAGGTGACAACTAGTTCTCTGCAGCAATAACTTCTGCTCCTGAGCCTGTCAGCACAGGGGGACAATTCTCCCCAGAGATGTCAGCTACATGACCTGCCACGTGTCCTCCACCCCTGCTGGAAGAGGTGGCAGCTCCCAGATTTATGTGCTGCTGGCTCAGACCACAAGCCCACCTCCTTCCCTCCACATCTTCCCCAGCCCTGGAGACCAACAGGACTCACCCCACCAAGACTTGCAGCCACCTGGGCACATCTGAGCAACATGGTGGCTTCTCAGTCCGTCCCAAAATCTTCCTAACATGCAGGAAAAGACTTCTCCCAGCCAGGCTCCTGAAGAACCCACTTTATTTCCCATCGCAGTGCGTATTTTGGACCCTGTGGAGTCTGAGTTTAAGGAGATGCTATCATAAAAAAAGGGAAGGAAAAAGAAGAAAAAGAAGGAAGGAAGGAAGGAAGGAAGGAAGGAAGGAAGGAAGGAAGGAAGGAAGGAAGGAAGGAAGGAAGGAAGGAAGGAAGGAAGGAAGGAAGGAAGGAAGGAAGGAAGGAAGGAAGGAAGGAAGGGAGGGAAAGAAAGAGAGAGAGAGAAAGAGAAAGAGAGAAAAGAAAGAGAAAGAGAAAAAAAAAAAAGAGAAAGAGAGAAAGAGGGAAAGAGGGAAAGAGGGAAAGAAAGTTCTCAACCATTTTCTTTTAATACTTCTCTGGAAGGAGGGTTCAGCTCCCCTGGGAACGGCTGATCTGCATTTTGACAGCGACTCAGGGACACGGGGCCCAGCGGACCATGTAAGTATCAATTTTGCAGAGTGGGCAGACCGTGTGTAATTATGGACCGTGCCAGGGTTTATGGCTGGAGAGAATCTCTCCAACTGACACTAAAATGCTTATGAAGTTGTTTTGAATTTTTTCCAGGAGGAAGGGATCCAACGTGGACCATCCAGGCCCCTCTTTCTGCCCTGTCCATACACCAGACCACCACATGTATGGGCTGAGCCCTGGGGGAAGGATAACCAGAAGGCAAAGGGCTAGAAGCTCCAGAAAAGCAGAGTAGGACCTTTGTCTCTCTTCTCTGAAACTATGTGAGAAGAACAAGAGATTGGGCTGAGACTCTCAGCAGCTCTGAATAAGAGAAGATCACAGCTCAGAGTTTGCTTTGGGCCATAGCTATCAGGTGCTGAATGTAGGCAAGGTGCTGGAGGGGCTGGAGATGAACCTCAGAACCTCCTGTTATTTCTCCTGTCTCTTTAGTATCAACGCTTTTTCAGGACCAACCCGAAAACCAACAAGACAAGTGCAAATACACATCTGCTCCATGAGAAATGATGTAGAAGAGGCTCTCACACTGGTCCTCACCAGGAGACTTGATTTGGGTCCCCTGACATAGGCTGAGTCAGCCTCCATCCAGCCTGGTGAAAGCAGCATGGAGAAGGTCGGCAGCCACCTCCAGGAAATCAAAGCCCGTCCATGTCTTCAGCACCAAACCTGGCTGTATGGCCCCGTCTTCCTCCTCGCAGAAGCCCTCGTCTTTTATAAAAAGAATTTCGCCATGAATTACAGGGAACAAGCCATGTGAGACACCAGGCAGTCTCCTGAGAAACGTTTAGACTAAATCTAGGCTCTCCAGTGAGTCAGTAGCAAAGTAGGTGAGAAATAAAATGCTTTTAGGAAAAAAAAAAAAAAAAAAAGAGAGAGAGACATTCTGAAAGGAAAAAAGCCCTTAGAGCAGACTTTTAATAACATGGCCATAAAACAGTGGAATGAAAAAAGGACATGAAATAACAGGATTGGTGCTATATTTTTTCTAATTTCTGAATCATCTCCTCTTCTGGGGTGGATAACCAAGCATCATGGGGCTCCACCCGCGCCCACCTCACTTAGATAGAGGTTCTCCCTCCCTGCCACCTCCTTCCCCCAGCCCTCCTCCAAACCCCCCTGAGCATCCCTCCCACCCGCGGTACGTCCCCGAGCCCAGGAGGTGTCAACAAGGCGATGCTGGCCCATGGAGCAGCCACGTCCCATTTGTGCCATTCCCAGATAGCTACCTCCATGTAGACACCCTTTGTGGGAGAAGAGAGATTTCCCTTCCAAAGTAATTACTCCGCTTGGAAGCACACTAATTAGCCTGGAACAAAGTGGCTCGAGTGTCCGCATGGGGAGCTATTGTGGAATAGCTTATTCTGTCAGAGCTATTCTGGGCAATTTCCTCTCACAAACAGGCCATGAGATTTAATTTTCCTTCTCTCTGCAAACAGATGAGAGGTCTCTGCTAACCAACCCCAAATCATCCCAGCCTTCCCTGCCAGGAGCGAGCAATGGGTGCAAACTGTCCTGAATTCTCCATTCTCCTCTTCTTGGAACTCCTAAATTCCTCCTTATTTCTTTATTTCTTTATTTTTAAGGGGCGGGGAGACATAAATCAAGAAGATTTGCCTCACCACGACTCTGGACCTGCTCCAAAGGGTGATGCCTAACCCGGCATAAATTAACCCAAACAATGGCCCTTGAGGACAACGCTGTGAGCACCCAGTGAATGCACAGAGGACTTACGCAATGCGTGTTTACAAGACAAAGGAAAATGCAGAGAGAGAGGGGAAAAAAAAAAAAAAAAAAAAGAGCAAAGAAAAAGAAAAAATAAGTGGTTTAGCAAAAACAAAACAGTACTCCCTCTTAACTCGGGTTACATTTTTTTCAATAAATGTGTTACACATTTCATTAGCCTAGAATTAAATTCACTTTTTCCCAGCATATGAGATGGGAATGAGGAAGATACTGGGGCAGGAGAGAAGAAAAACCCTGGGCAAAGTGGTGGAAAGCAGGCTAGACCCATCTCTAGCTGTATCCCTGGCTCAAACGTGACCTTCTTACCCAGCTTTCTGGGCATCTTCTTGACATAAGGTGTCTTCTTCATCTCCTTCTGCACACACAGGTCTTGTGGATACGGAGAGGGAGAGCAGACTGGAGGGGATGGTTTTGCTCGCACCTGATCTTCTCAACATCTGTCCCACTTTATGACAGCTCTCTTACTTAAAAATAAATCTTTGGAGAAAAAAAAATAAAAAATAAAATAAAAAAAACACCACTCTGCAATTTGTTCCTCCAAGCCGGGCTGTTTTTCTGGCCCTGATTTTATCAGAGTGGAGACAGGCTGTCCTTGCAGAATGATTTTACCATCTTGAAAATGATTACAGAGCTGCACAATGCCTTCAGCTCCCCGTGTAACGATATTTTTATACGCTGCCTCGTTAGATCGCCGCCCGGGTTGAGGATGTTTTCAAACATCGTCTCTCCATGGCCGGCACGCCGCAGCACCAGGAACAGAGTGACGAATCGGAGGGAGTTCAGAGGGCAGCGGCAATAATCGGAAACCTGATTTACAAGGAAACGTTGAGAAAGCCGAACCCATTTTGTCTGGCGGGAGCGGGGGACTGAGCATCCACCCACAAGGAGCCGGGAGGGCAAGAGGCAGGTGCTGGGGAAGGTGGCTCCGAGCGTACAAGCAGGGGGGAAAAAAATAACAAATGAAAAGCCGTAGGTGTTTTATACATTTTGTTTTCTGCAGATCTGGTGTGTATTCGTGGAAGGATCACTGCTGGAGAGGCAGGGAAGCTAGAGCCCCTAGGGAACAGCCCTGCCGAGGTGGCGATGAAGGGCTTGGGCTCCTCTCCACCCCAAACCAGATGAGGACATCCAGCCTCCAGCACCCGACTGCAGGGCTCACCGCCACCCCTCAGAGCCACGCCGGCCCCATCGCGTGTCTGGAGGCACTGACGTTATCCCTGTAAATCGGGGACACGGCATGTCGCATGTTTTTTTTCTTTTTTTTTCCCTTTATAAATACATGTGCTGTAGCACGGCTGCACTCCGTGATCCGAGGGTGTGAGCAGCCTGTGATTAGAGGAGAGTGAAACGCTGATTGTGGGTTAATTAGCTAGGCTAATAAACTGCCTGTAGCTTCATTTGGGAGAGGAACTGTATTTCATCACACAGAAAATGGCACAGAACACAGAGAAGAAGCGTGCTTTTTCTTAGAAAGATCAAAATTCAGCTTCTGATGAGTTTTTTTCTGAAGCGGCTTTGCTTTCTTCGTGTCTTTTCTTTTTTGGTGGAGGAGAGCTGGGAAATCCCAGTGCCTTCCCAGTGGCATTTCTGCTCCCAGGTCTCGCCACAATGACTGAGCACCCTGCAAAAAGCTGTGGTGGCTTTGCTGGCTCTTCCTGATGCCATAGGTGGCACCTGAGCATCCTGACACCACTCATCCCACTGGAGCTGACTGCCACCAGCCCAAAAACATGCCAGGCAGGGACCGAATGGGGGGCAGAGGGTAATGAAACCCTCCCACGTGCCCATGTCCACCAGTGGAGGAGAAACAACCTCGCGCCCACCTCTGTTCTGGCTGCCAAGGCGCCAGCATAAAAATAAATCCTCTCCTGTCACATTCCAGCATATTAATAATGACACTTAATAACTTCTGCCTAATAGCCTCCACGTTTCTGGAGGCATCTGTGACACACCGAGAACTGGACACGCTGCCTAAGCGCACGCAGCGTGGTTGCCCCATATGTCGTGCAGCTTGCATTAAAAAGGAAAAAAAAAAAAAAAAAAAGAAAAAAAAGGAGAGGGACACGCAAATGGGGAAAAATGTAATGTAACTTTTAGTTGAACTTCATGTTGCTGATAAAATCAAAATCAGGGCTGGCAGCTTTGGAGATCAAGGGTCTTCTCTTTATACTGCGGATATAAGCGCTAAATACTCATGAGCATGGGCAGATCCTCAATCTGGAGGATTTGGTGAGGGTTTGAGAGGGCTTCTCTTGGTGTGCATCGCATCGCTATCCCACAGCCACGGGTGCTGCGGGTACCATGGTTGCTCAAGGATGTTCAGCTCTCATGACTGGGCCTCGACTGTGCCCAAGCCATGCCTGTGGCTTGCTCCCGTACTGACAAGAGATCCAGCCCTGAGGGCAGCTAAATAGCACCATGTTTTTTGGGACCTGGCACAGGAGGGCAGTCAGGCTGCTCAGGCATCCCAGGGGGAATGCTGGAGGCCAAGGTGCCCAAGGCAGGTGAGAAAAGGGGGTCTCCTGGGAGGGGCTCAGGTGGAGGCGGTGGCAGGGGAAGCACCTGGAAAGGTCCCCCCGGGCCTTGGGCTTCGCCCCCCCCATTTGCAGCCCCACTCCTCTTGGCTGAATTTCCACCACGGGTTGTGTTCCTGGCTCTGCTCACTGGGTAATTAAAAACACTTGTTTGAAAAATAACAAAAACAAACAAACTAGGAGTCAGTCAGCCCTCCTCGGTCAGGACTGCTCCGAAGCAACCAGCAGCTACAAGCACAGGGAGGCTCTGATTCCCAGCCTGGTTTGGGGTTAAGGAGAATCACCTTCCCCATGGAGATGAGGATGCTATTTCCATTTTTCAGGGAGTCAGAAACCCCTTCTGCATAAGTCCCTGTGCTTGTTAGAGAAGAACCAACCCAAAGTGACTCACAGGCGTGCACGTCCCGGAGGAAGGCCACCCCGTGAAACCACACTGCCATTTTCTGCCTGGCTCTGATTGCCCCAGGGGGAATTTTATCACCTAAACCCTACACATGGGCTTCAGCCACCTAAATCTCCTGCCTAGATGAGACTATAGAAACAGGGGCGATGGAAATGGAGGAGGGGGGACAGGACGGGACGTGTTCAGACATGGTGATTCAAGATTCTTCCATCAAAACCCTTCTAATTGGGCATTTACCTAAGCTGCATTCTCCGCCACACAAAGCCATTGCTTAACGCAGTGCATACAGTGAGGCAATTGCCTTTTTATTTTGCTGGTTATTATTCCTCACTGGAAACAGAAAGAAAAAGCTATCACTCTGTATTTTTTATCAGGTTTCAGCCACTCTGGCTGATGTTCAATAAAAGAAAAGCTATCTCTGTTAGAGATGAGTAGCCCTTTACAGAGCAGTCATTGCCTACAAAGTAACCTTTAAGCACCTGGCTGTCTCTTAAGTTAATGCAGGTAGAGGATGGAGAGGAAGTTACAGTCACTTCTCCCTGTTTGAAAAATGCAGCTATTTCTCCTAAAATCCAGCAGCCAGCCGCATGCGTTGATTGGTTTCGTTGATGTTGTCATTCCCAGTTTTCGTGAAATCACGGCACAAAGTGGCATGGCGAAGCCCACACATCCCACCCAGCGTCCCTGCAGCACCTGCTGCCCTCAGGGATCAGCACCAGGCTCCACGATGGCCAAGAAAAAAGGAAAATCCATGTGTCACCCACTGCCCTGCTCCATGCACCTCCATCCCCATGGGCACTGCAGGGACAAAACCCCCATGGCTTTGCTGCCCTGGCTCTATGGAGAATGGGGAGCACTGGACAAAAAACTCAGCCCGATCCACGGCTGCATCCTGCCTTAAGAGGCTCAGGATTTAAGGTCCCCCCGGCACCCACCCTGTAAGTGACAAGCAGCTGTCAGCAGCTCGCGGGGGGCTCCGGCTGCCTGCAAATTTCCGCATTAAAGCTGTAAGCTCTCATGCCTCACTTGGGACCAATAAAACAGGATAGGGTAGAGGCTGTCGTGATAAATGGGGCATAAATCACACCTCCCCCTGCCCCCTCCCCTGCCAAGGGGGGTGGTACATCAGACCCCCCCCCGGGCCCCGCTTCAGTACGCCCCGACAGGTCCTCTCCTGCCTGCGCAGTCAATTAGGACTTCATCAGAAATCAATTTGCGAGGCCCAGCTGAGATGTACCTATAGATCAGGCGATGCCAAGTGATTATTACGCTAATGGAATATTCCATTGATTAATTGAATATTTAAGTCCTGAAATGTAAGCCCCGCTGTCTTACCCGCGCCTCGCTCCCGAGCTGAGCAGCTGAGACACCGCACCGGTGCGAGGAGCCAACCTCCAGCCTTGGGCTTTTTGGGGTGAAAGGCAGAGGGTTTGGTGCCGATCACACAGGGGGTGTTTTTCCCATCTGTGACAGAGTGCCCTGAGCTGTTCCTCATCCCTGGGGCAGCAAGCATTGTGCCCTGTGTTTTCTGGCACAGGGTGCTTGGGCGCCTGTCCTGACTTCTCCACGAGAGCCCCGGGGGTGGCCAGGTGCCTCCTGCGGGGGGCTCCCAAGTTACTGGCTCGGTGAAACACCTGTGTAAGTGCTTTGCTGGACGAGGGCCATAATGACCGAGAGAGAGAAATGAGATAGAGACGGGGAAGGAGGGAGGGATGGGGTCAGGAAGAGGAGGAGAGGTGCGCTGCAGCTGGAGGAATCATCACAGGAGGGCCGGCGGTGGGTTAAGGGATATTCCCCCTGAATTGTATTACACAGGAACTCAGCAGAGAGCTATTAACATCACGAGCAAGAGAGAGGGCTCTTGACCTCCCCACAGAGCTCCCACACCAGGCAGGGGGCTCCTTCCACAACTTGAAGTGTGCCCATGCCCAAACCCTGTGGGTTGGCTGCTGGAAGAAGCAGCCACCCAACCCAGCAACGTGCCCAAAAAAATGGAAAGGAGCATGTGGAGGACAAACCCTGTGCCTTTCTCCTGGCTGGAGAAGATTGGGTGACCCCTCTGCACCCCAACCTCACAGCTGCATCCCCCTCGGCATCACTGGGGCCTCCCCATCTCCCCCATTGCCCCCAAAGTGTATTGGGGTCTTTGGCCTGAGCAGTAGAACATGCCATGAGAAGCAGCATTTCCCCCCTTTATTTTTTTCCTCTGAGCAGGAAGGTAAAAATAAATGGAGAGGAAAAACAAGTATTGATGGAACAGCTGGGAGGGAGAAGAGAGCCTTTCGTCTCGCTGAGAGCTCTGACCTTTCAGCAGGAGCTCCAAGAAGCCTCCCGGAAAGCTGCCTCGCTGACGTTTGCTGCGGGTGCAGCACTGGGAGCTGTCAGCCCCTCGCCCAGGGGATAACACTGAGACGTTCATTAACCTGCAGTCCCCAGGTGCCCTGGAGAGCCCAGGAGCCTGGGAACTCCCTGCTGGTGAGATCAGGTTCTGAAATCCCCGTCCTCCCAGCTAATCCAGGACTCACAGTCCATCCTTGCCAGGTCCCGGCCTTGCCAGGTCCCTGTCCTGCTGACACAGAAACTGGAGGGGAGGCAGAGAATGGGCTCGTGCTGTCAGTAATGGAAGGACGAGATGCAGAACGATGGACAACCCACCTCATCTGGGTGGCCTGCGTCTCCTTTGACCTCCCCTTAAGCAGAGGGATGCAGGAGTCCCACAGCAAAGAGATTAGAGCAGAAGATGGACATGCACTGGGGGAGGCACAGCACCTCCACCTCCCGCTGTGCAGGAAGCAGAAATTCTTTGGTGAGCCCCAAAACACAGCCCCTGGGGCAGGAGGCGAGGCAGGACCAGCAGCTGGGTCAGTGCCAAATACCACAGCTGAGTGAAGCAGTGGTCAATGCCCACGTGCTTGTGAAGAGAAGAGAGAAAATCACCAGGACTGGATTTTCTTCCTCCCTCCTGCCCAGGGATCCCCAGCTCCAAAGCCAGAAGACGGGGAGAAAAGCGGAGGTAGCGAAACCATGGCATGAAACACAAGGAGAGTCCAGGTTAATAAATATTTCAGGCTGACAACTATTCCTATCCTTGGGAGTTCATTCATCAGGCTCCCAGCACGGCCTCCACGTCCCAGGACCATAAATACCAAAGCCTATTTTAACAATGCCTTTTGGTGTGGCTAATACCAAAATCACACCAAACTTTTCCAGCCCAGCCTATACCCTTGGTTATTTCAGTGTAACATATAAAAGGCTATATTCAAATATTCCTCTGTTGTAATTACAGCCCCTGGCTGTGTGGAATCCACCCGTAAGCTGATTGCACCTTGTTTTGATATGATTCCAGACAATGACAACAATTTGGAGACAATGGCAGGCATTAGTACCTCAGCCATACACACAGTCCCCATTCCACACGTCTGCTGGTGGAGGGAGAGTCTGATCCTGAATCAGGAAGAGCTGCTTGTCAGGAGCAGGACTCATGGGATTAGCTTTTGGGCAGTATTTCATAGTTTTTCCTTAAACTAGTTACGAATGGCTGGGTTGCCCCGTTGCTACCCCAGGCAGGTCAAAAGCCCCAGTCAGGCACCAGGAGCTTTATGCTGAACACCTCAGCAGGAGGGAACCAGAGCCCTTCACTGAAGCACATCCCTCCCTGACACCAATGGCACAAAATGACAAAGAGGAAACTTGCTCTGCTCCTCTCTGTCTCATGACTAAATTCAGCCCCTTACACCAGCCCCAAACTGCGACACCCCAACACCAACCAGGCTCCTCTGCTCCTACCTCCAAGCACCATCTTGGTCTCCGGCTCTCCAGGCAGAGCCCTTGCCTACCGGGCACTCTTAAGCACCTTTCACTCATGAATTAAGTCCCTGACAGCCCATATCTCCATGATCAATATGTTTGTTTATTAGCAGCAGCTGCTGTGTTTTAGCAAAACGGGAGGGCTCCAGCAGGAGCAGCGCGCTCTAACCACAGCGCAGGGCTTGGGACGGGGAGGAGAAGGACCTCCTGATGGCAAATGGGAGCCGGGCTGGATAAGATTTCACGCTAATGACCCTTTAATTGAAATCACTGCTCGGGACAGATTGCTCAGCTCGGGGAGAGCTGCGCTGATGGCTCCCGCTTTGGCCACTCCTGAGACGAAGCCATTAACTCAGGAGCAGTGAACAAAAGCAAGTGAGGGGGATATGGGGAGGCCAGCCATCGCCAGCACAGTTGATCTGCGTGCCCAAGAAGCCCAGGCCAGCAGCTGGTATAAATGGAGACCTGCACAAAGGGAGGAGAGGGCGTGTGGCTTGCTGGATCTTCTGCTTTTTCTGTAGATCCGGGCTGGATGCAGCCCCTCCTTAGCCCCATGTGCTGGTCTTGTGTGCTTAGGAAAGAGAAAGAGGACATCTGGGTCTCCTCCCTGCCTCTCAGTGTGGCCATAGCCTATGCTATGTGTTTGTTTCACCTTCCTCACAGTCTCACTTCGTGGGCATTACAAGGCAGTAATGCAATACCTGTCCACCCTAATGCATCCCAGGCGGTGAGATGGACACGGAAAAGGAGGAGCTGGGGAGAAAGGAAAATCCTGGTCCCCTTTCTTCTTCTGCAAGTGAAAAAGCAAATTCCCTCCCTGAGGTTCCTTTTCACTTCACGTCCCCTGCCATGGTAGCAGGGCAGCATCATGCAGGAACACAGGCAGGGCTGGCCCTGGCTGGACTAGAAGGGTTGGCACATGCAAACACCCCAAAATATCCACGTGAGATTTGAGAGGCAAGGGTTTGCACCGTGCCAGCCGTGCACCTGAGCGAGAGCGCGCTGCTCCTGGGTGGCAGAGAGCTGCAGGAGCTGCTGCAGGAGCTGCCCACCACCTCCAGCAGGGAACCTCCTTGTACCCCGCACCATTCGTGCCCCAAGGTGCTGACGAAGCCAGGTTTGTCAGAAGCAGGCAGCTCTTCTGGGCCTGTCTGTTAAGTGGAAATGTTGATGTGCGTCTCTTGCGATGCAAAGAGAAGTCTGAGCGCACAGAAAGGAGGGTTACGGACCTGCTCTGAATGCATTTATTATTCCCATTAATTACTATGCCTGCTAAAGAGGACCAGCTGTTCTAGGAGGCTGTGGTACCAATTTATCAGGAGAAGATTCCAACAGAAGTCACAGAGTTTTCCTCTGAACTTGGGAGGATGGAAGATGGAGGTTTTTTAATTAGAACTTGTTATTAATGGGAACGTAGCAAATTAAAAATAGTCTCCCTCCCCCCTCCCTATTATACGGAGCTCTGATCTCAATTAGAAAGATCAGGGACTAACCATTGAATGGGAATTACTGAGATGAAAACTGATTGAAAGACAAAAAGCGAAGACGGAGGCATCGCAGGGAGAGAACGGGGACGGGGAACAATGAGCGGAGGCTGGCGGAGGCTGCGTGCAGCTGACAGGGGCAGAGGCTCAGCCAAGACCTGTGGCTTTCTGCCTCCCCCTGCAGCAAGGACAGCCTCCAGGGATGGCTGTGAGCAAGAGTCTTTCGTAGCATCCCAATCCTCCTCCTCCCATCTCCCCCCACCATCGCTGTAGGACCCCTGGCTCAGTTTGGGGGCTCCGTGCCTCCACCTCTGCCCTCCTGCAAGCCATCAGCCCAGGGTCCTGCACCACCTCCCTGGGCTCATCCTGCTCTATCCCAAACCCAGGAGCCCCGAGCTCAGCAGGACACCATCCCGTTGCAGGTGCACAGCATGGGTTGGGCTGAGGCTTTGAGATCTGTTTGCTTTTACCAACCTCAGCCGTGCCAGGCTGACCAGACCCATCTCCTACATGAAAAACTCAATTAATGACTTCTTAACGAGAACCTCTGCTACTTCTCCTGGTCCTTCTCCGGACACCTGAGGACCAATGCCCCTGTCTTTCTTCCACGCCATATTCTGGGGCAGGCAGGGACCTTAGGCTGAAATTACAGCCTTGCTTACTAATTGCTGCATGTTCTCTCTCCGTAGGTATATCATTGGCAGCAATTAGTGCAAAATCCTTTCCCACTCTTGTTAAGTTCCTGTGCTGCAGTTAAATACTCCCAGATCCCATTTAAATGATTTCAAATGCAATTCATTCTGGCTCGTTAAATAATTCCACAGCAGTGTTTGTCGTCTTCTCTCTCTGTTTTCCAACAGCCACTTTCTCCCAGGAAGAGTGCGACAACTGAAGAACAGAGAGGAAAGGGAAAGAGAGAGGAAAACTGAGAAATCTGGAGTCCGTCCTCTGCACGTATATTTTCTCTTATGTTTACCCTCTCTTCTCCAGCCATGACTTTCCTGGTAGCTGGATTTCATGGGGGTCCATGTGCTGGTAACGGGCTGCTCAGGTCCAGCTGGGACTGCCTGGAGGAGCCATGAAGGTGGCTCTGTGGACATCTGCTGTGTTTCTCCCACTTCTCAGCCTTATCCCTTCTGTCCCTCCCCTTTTCTAGCTTCCACCCCACACCCCCTGCTGCTGGCCCAGCATCCCAAGGCACTGCCCACCTCACCCAGAAGAAACCCTTCACCTCTGATCCCCCAGTAGGTGCAGGTGCAATGGAGGGGAGCAGCCAGGCTGAGCTCTTTGCCTGCCATCTCCACCTGATGTGACATCCCATAGCCCTCAGTCACAGCCGTGGGGTCCTGCCCTAGGACCAGGGCTGCCCCTCGAACACAGCCCTGGTGCTGTCCTCCCCAGCACAGCCACGCTTCATCACCTTTTGGTTTAATTTCCTGGTGGCACTGCCAAGTCTCACGTGTCCGCTGCAAACTTCCCAATATTTAGTGTTTTCCTTAAATCTGCAGCTCCCCGAGACAGGTGATTCAGCAAGACTCAGCTTCCAGTTTACATGGAGAAAGAAAAAAAAAATAAAATGAAAAGTTCTAATTCTTGTTGCTTTGGGGGAGAATAAATAAAAGCTGTGAGTGGTATTTGAGCACAACATACTAGTTCCAGAGCCAGAAGGCAGGGGAAAAGAAAACAGGATTTAATGTCATTGCTTGAATTTGGAGACAAGGCTCCCAAGCTCTGAGCATCAGGGGTCAGCACCACGGCATCGCTGTGCCCCTGTGCTTGACAGGAGGAGAAGGAGCTGGGCTGGCAACCTCAGGCTCACCAGCAGGGAACAGCACCCCGTCCATCAAGAGTATCCAAACGCCCGCTGCAATTCCAGCAGCTCCTTGTTCCCTCCTGTATCCACGTGAAATGCCTGAAAACACTGACCTGCTCCCACCAGGGATGCTAGGGGACGCCAGCTCCGTGCACAGCTCTCCGCAGTCCTCGAGTCCTGGGGGTCCCAGCCTGCGGAGCTGTGAAAAGGTTGCAAGCAAAGCAATTTCCTTCCTGCCACTCAGCAGTCTATTGTCGGCGATGAAAGGTGCAAGAAGAGAGTGCTGGCACCAGGAGGGCAGCTCCCGGGCTGCCTGCACAGAGACGGAGAGAAGTTCACGTGGGCAGAGGCATTCACAGGGTGCGAAACTTGGCTTTGTGTTTAACTGTGTTTGTTTGAGGGTTTCAGGATGAATTTCAGGAGCACGGATGAGCTCCTCGAGCCACCTTGTACCCAGGGCGGAGCACGGCTTTGCTCCCAGCCGACGATCCTCCAGAAACATTTGATGAGAAACGGGAATTTAGTTGGAAGGGAAGGAGGCACCGAAAGAGATGAAAGCGAGTTTCAGAAATGTCACGAGAGTGTTCACACGGTGAAGTTTGCTGCTGAAAATTAACTCGAGTGGCCGCAGACTGGAGGCTGGGACGCCAGCTCAGTGCCAGGCAGTCACGGGACGGTCCTGAAAAACACCTCTAAAATAAGTGGGGTGATGGAAGGGAAATCTCCGCCTGAAAAATGTGTGTCCCCATCTGTTAAACAATATTCAGGTGCTCCTGCATTTACACTTTCTCCAGATTTATGCGGCGATGGCTTTCGAAGGCAGATTGTCTATGAGAAGAACAGATGGAGGGAGCAATCCTCCCATCCCAGCTCTGCTCCAGGACTGAAGAAGTTTGTAATCTGCTTCTTGTCTGCCGAGCCAAGGCTCCAAATGAAGCCCCCTCTGCTCCAACACGCTGGGTAGCTCAGGAACCTGTGGCAGAGCACAGAAAGCCCTGTTTTTCCTCATCCCTTTCTGCAGGTTTTTCCATCAGGTCCTGTGCTGTGGACACAACAACGGTGCCAGGAATTTCTGTGTGAGCACCAAGAAGATGGGGCGAAGGGAGCGGGGCAGACGAGAGCAAATTTCCTGCCTCCCCACAGGTACGGCAGAGCACTTTTCCAGATGTCTGCCTGCTCCCCAGGCTTCGTGCCACACGGGTGAGCGAAGCCTCCAGGGCTCATCAGCACCGAATTTGCTGCGAAATGGGAAAAATCATTTCACGAAAGCAAAATAATCCCCAGTCGTATCAGCATCCCAGCTCTCCATCTCTCTGTTTCCTCTCTCTCTGTTGACATTCAAAAGGAAAACAATGTGATTGTTAATTACAAACTGCTTCGAATGCATGCAAGAGACTGTTTCGGAGCCAGAGCCAGCCCGAGGCAGGAAGGCTGGGGACACGACGTGTGCCGAGCTGCTTTAAAGGGCAGCAGGTTCCGCTGCAATTAATGCTGATGCAATCACCGTGCCAGACACCAGGTGGAAACATCACCTTGCGCAGCTTCCCACCCATCTCTTTTCTACCTACCCGGCTTCCCTTCGGGCCGAAATACCAAGGGAGAGCTTTGCATTTCGAAGATGTTGGTGCATTAGGGATGTTGTGATTCATGAGCTGTCCGTCAGCGCATCGGCGTGCCGGTGCCCACAGATAAACCAGCAGCCCCTACTGAAAGCCTTATGCTCGTCTTCTGCTGGCAAGTCCAAGGAGCAGGGAGCATGGATGGGATTGAGGACCCCAGCCCAAGGCTGGCAACTCAGCCCCTGTCGGGAGAAGGGCAGACCTGGACCTGGGTGCACCACTTAATGCTCAAATGTGTTGTTTTGCCCCAGTCTGGATGATCCTTTTAATCCCTTCATGGTCCATGGGGAAAGAACAGTCACGGCAGCCTGATGGTGTATGGGATGAAAGAGCTGTAAGCACGGGAGAGGGTTGGGATATGGTAAAAAGGTAAAATATGCAGGTATGGAGTGGTGTGCACAGTGCCTTGTGTGTGCCGGGCAAGGGTGAAACAGGCTCAGGTGCAGCCACAGGGACACGTGTGTGGCACACACGGAGCAGACCTGGGTGTGTGGCATGAGGACAGCTGAGAAGCAGCAGCTCGGGGCAGAGGGATGTTCACTAGGTCCTGTCCCTGTGCACGGTGTGCTCCTGCCTTGCACACAAAACCCCTCGGTCAGGAGAGGGGTGGCAGGGACAAGTACGGGTGGCGGAGAGGGGAGGAGAGGCAGAGAGGTTTGTGCTTCCACCTGCTCCCTGCTCTGCCGTTCAGAGGCAGCCGGGCTGGGCTGGCTGTAAGGAAGGAGACAGCAGCAGCAGGCTCCTGTGGTGCCCTCTCCTCTGGTCTGCTGCCCACACACTCTGCGGGACTGGGGGCTGCAGACATAAAGGTAGCTCGTGAGCAGAGCTCGTCCCAGAGCTGAGCCCTGTGCCTCTCGGCCAAGGAACGTGCAAAGGCCCCAGGCTGGGCTGGGAGAGGCTTTGGGGAGCAGTCCCCCAGGGGGCAGCTCCGGGGAGACCTTTCCTCAGCCCCCAGAAGAGCCTGGAGCAGGCAAAGGGGTGTGAGCCCACGCACGGGCTGCAGGGTGCCAGGACAGAGAGGAAAAGCAGAAAAGTCCCGTGGGGCTCTGCAGGGCACAGGGCTGCTGGCCAGGCTGTCTCCTTCCCACCTCTTGCAAACTGCTCAGAGGGGGGCGTCCCTTTGCTCTGAGCCCCCCCAAGAGCTCTCACCCACCCTGTGGGTGCCCTTTTCCCCTCCTGCCCTGCTTCCTCACCCACACCCCAGCCACTGTTCAGCCAAACCGGCCAGGGTGCTTTGCTGTCCCCTGCCCAGCTCATCCCCAGCTTTATCCCCCTGCACCTGGCTCCTCCTCCCCAAAAACGCTGCCCAGGAGCACCGCAGCTCCCTGGCAAACCAAAATCCTCCTGCACTCCTGCTTCTCTCCCTCCCCAACCCCATCCACATGCCCGGCACCTTCCCTCCCCACAGCCCCTCATCGTGCCAGCGGTGCCCCCACCTCCACCACCCCAGCAGCCTCCCCGAGCCCACTGCCACCATTTCGGCCCCCCCAGGAGAGGGACCAGGGGTGGCCGTGGCCTCTCTCCGCGTTGTGGCTGCGCTCCTCTTCCTCCTCCTCCTCCTCCTCTGCTCGCAGCCTTCCTCCCTCCCTCCCACGGGAGCGGTGACTAATGCCGCTCGCGCACGCTCCTCCGCGGCGTGCATCATCCCGCGGGGGTGTGCGAGGGTGAGGAGCGGGCGCAGGTGGAGGAAAGGGGGGAGAGCTGGAGCCGGAGCGTGAGACGGGCTGGGGAACCTGCGTGGGGGCTCGTGGGGGGACAGCCCGGGGGTTGCGTGCAAGCAGCAGGGTGCAGCAAGGGTTGGGGATGTCCAGGTGGTGCTTGGAAAGGGAACGTGGTTCATGGGGTGGTCGTCGTGAGGGGGGTGAACCTGGAGGAGGTGGGAGCAGGGGAGCACTGGGAAGAGCACACTGCTCGTGGTTTTATTGGGATCAGGTGAGAAAGGGGGAGTGGGGGTCAGGGAGAATGGCTGAGGGTAAGGAGGAGACAGCGGGGCAGCCACACACTGCCCTGCGTCCCTTTGGTGGGCTGCTCCATCACCCGGGGGTGTCAGACCTTCAAGAAAAGGAACTGCCCCGGGCAGGCACCTCAGGGACCTTTCCCTGCCCCAGCTGTCCCAACAGCCCCAGTCCCCACACAGGGCAGTGCCTTGGGCACCTGGGGGACACAGGGTGCCGAGGGATGCGGGATGCTGAGGGGTGCGGGAGGCAGCCCCAGAAAGCCAGATCCACACAAATTCTCAACCCAGCCAAGGAAAACCGCACTGCACTGAGGTTTTCTCTCACCTGCAGTGGCCCATCCAGCCTCGGGTGCCTGTGTGCCATTTACCTGTGCACGGGTGCTCCCGTGGGGACCTTGGAGGCTGCTTCTGGGGGCTGCAGGACCACAGCCAGAGCCACCCTTGCTCCCTGTGGTGACCGCAGCCAAGATGATCTCAGGTTTTGGCTACAGGATGGGTACCAGCACGCAGATCCCCAGCTACAGCCACCCCCCTGCTCCCAGGACATCCAGGAGCGAGACCCTTTGCCCTCGCCCTCGCCACCCTGCCGAGGGGAGGCCGGGAGGCTGCGGGAGGGAGGCCGTGCGCTGCGTTTAAACAAGCTGGGTTTAACACGGCTCCGTTTTCCAGGCACAGGGGGGTGGTTTTTCTTTACAAGCCCACTTAAGAGCGGAGGAAGGCTGCAGGGCCGGCGTCCCAGCGGGCTCCGGCGCCCCGCGCTGCCAACCGCAGCCCCGCGAGCCCGCGGTAATGGCCTAGAGAGAGGGGGAGAAAGCCAGAGCCGTCTGCTAATGCGAGCGGAGCAGACAGAGCTGCCTGCCCCTCCTCCTCCTCCTGAGCCCTGCCCAGATGAGCAGCCTGGATGTCGGGGCACCAGGGGGGCTGGAAGGGGATGGGGATGGGGTTAGGGATGGGGATGGGGTTATGGAAGGGGATGGAGAGGCAGCTGGGGTGGTGGGTACGATAGGAAAGGCTGTCACTGAGTGTCTGGGTGGCAATGTCAGGGAGCAAGGGAGACCCTCCTCACCTCTCCTTCTGCAAACTGGTGTGCTAGCAGCCACAAGGTGCCTGCACAGACCCTGCACAGGGTCAGAAATGCCACGTCTGCCCAGCACGTCCTCAGGGCTGAAGGCTGGGAGGTCCCTGAGGTCCCTAGCAGGTGAGGCTGGCTGCAGAGGACAGCCTTTAGCAGGTCTGCTTGTCTGGAAGGAAGCGGGGTGCTGCCTGGTGCCACCTCGCAGCAGGTTGCACCAAGTCCCCGTCACTGACAGGAGGCAGGTTCAGTGCTCACAGCCTCGGTGCTCCTTTTTGTCAGCTCCTTTTTATCCCCCTCAGATGGGACAGGGATGGATGCAGAGCACAGGGCGCAGACATTCATTGCCCAGAGCCTACCCAGCTCTCACCAGAGATGCCCTGGGATGGTTTGGGTATGCTGAAAGTGTCCAGGCCTCTGTTTGCAAAGTTCCCAGGTGCAGCAGTCGGCAAATATTGAAGCAGCAGGTCAGCATCTGCGCTGACTTGGAGAATTCCTCAAGACCCAAAAAATCCCCCGAAACCTCACACCCCATCACCAGCCTGGTGACCACAGGAGGTGTGAGCCCACAGTGGTGGGGATCAGTGCCATAAACCATCAGCAGCTGCTGGAGCCCCAGGCAGCAGGTTTCTCAGAGGGTCCTGAGCATTTTTGGCACCTCCAGACACAAAAATTGGACTCCCAGGAATGCCCCATCCTGGGCTGCCCCACGCCTCCATCCATCACATTGGGGCAGGCTCCTTGACCACCCCAAGGGTCTCAGGGCTCCTGGCAGCCATGAAGCCCTTTGTCAGCTCCTACAGGCAGGTCTGTGCTCCAGGCTGAGCCCCTCAGCACCAGGCGGTGGTTTTGGCATCGAAGATGGAGCAGACACTGCCTGCAGCTCAGCGGTGCTGTGCAGGGACTGCTCGCAGGGCTCTGCTGCTGGCCAGGTCCCCTGCTTGGAGAGCATCCACCAACAGCCCTGCTCCTGGAGGTGTGAGCACAGGTTTGTGTCAGCTGGCGGTATGAGGCTGAAATGAAGACAAATGAGAGCAGAAGGAATGAAAAAAAAATGAAAAAGAAAAAGAAAGAAATCCCTCTTCAAAACACATTTGAACTCAGGATGAAAAAACAACTCGGCAGCGAGGGTTTCTTTTCTTCTTCTCCCCAAACTTCAAGAACTCAAATGTGGGTGTGAATATCACTTTAAGGATTTATAAAATGACACATGGCCTCACCTGTCAGCATGCCAAAATCTGAATGTCGGTTTTAATTACACCGAATATTTTACTTTCTTATGCAGAGGCATAATCAATTATCTTATTTAAAGGCATTACGATAATGTGTGTGTAAAATGGAGCCATTCCCTGTATTGCATTAGATTCTCTAATTATAGGAGAATGTTTGGAGCTAAAATGTCAGCCTGTCATCTGGCGGGTGTGTAATTCATGATCTGCATTCGCCGGCGCGGATGGAACTGACAAAAATTGCATCCATTCCCTTCCACAGCTTTGGCCTCAAATTTGCCTGGTCTGGAAGTGACAAATCCCCCCCGCCCATCAGTACTGAATACAGAAAGTCCTGTCCCACCACATCCCATCTGATTCCATCTAATCTGATCCTATCTCACCTCATCCCATCCCACCCCATCCCACCCTATCCCATCCCACCCTATCCCATCCCATCCATCCCAACCTATCCCATTCCATCCTATCAATCCCAACCTGTCCCATCGCATCCATCCCATCCATCCCATCCCATCCATCCCAACCTATCCCATTCCATCCTATCAATCCCATCCCATCCCATCCCCAGCATTGTAGGGACCTGACTTTGAACAAGTGCTTCCTACTAGTGGGTGTTTGTAGCAAAACCTCAGTGTGCCCGGAAGACACGTGTGAAGCACATCCCATGCTCTGGGCGAGCACAGCACCATCAGGATGTGTCCAGCACCACCCTCCCACCCCTCCTGGTGGGAGAAGCCAAGGCAGGAGCGGCAGCAGGGCAGCACGTGACTGCAGAAATCATCGGGGACTCTTATCCGCCCTCCTCTGAATTACTAATAACGAGCCCCCTCCAACTCCCTGCTATTAAAGCAGAGGGATTAGATAAAAATAGTGCCTGTTTCTTGGGAGCCCAGCCCTTTCTGTAAGCAGTACCCACGTGGAAGCCGCCCGGAGGCTCCCCTCCTGGTTCCAGTTAGCTGGGTTCTGCAGGGCAGCTCCTGGTCCCGTCCGTGCTGTCCCCTCGGGGTCAGCAGCCACGCGGGGCAGCAGGGGAAGAGGAGCCCCTTTGGAACTGGGAGAAGGAAGGGTTTGGATTTTTTTTTTTTTTATTATTATCCATTAATTATGCAGCTTTTGAAGTGAGGGAGGAGTATGGCACTGGATGCCGTCAGCCAGCACTTTTAGGGGGCAGCCCAGGGGGTGACGAAGGTGAGATCTGGAATTGCTCTGACAGCACCAAACTGGTGGTGGTGATGCACGCAGGACGAGGGGCAGCGAGGACCTTCACCCTAGGCGTGGCACCTCAGCAGCACCGTGACGAAGAGGATGGTCCTGATGATGAAGAGGATGACCCCAAAGAAGAAAACACAGGACCCGGGTGCGCCCCTGGGCTCTGCTCATCGCCCCTGCATTACCCCGTGGAGATGGCAGCCCTGGCACCGCTTCCACCTTCCCTGGCTCCCCCTGGCACAGGGGTTTCATAATGGAGGCATCCCAAAGCTGCCAAGGAGCCGCGTCATGCCATTAAGAGGCTTATTAAAAAGTGATGCTCCGATTTAACACCTATTAGCCAGCACAGCGCCCTTCCTCTGCACGGGGGAGCCTGCAAATGGAAGCCCCAGCTCCCAGCAGAACCCTAAGTGGCTGAGTTTAACTTTATGGCTCCAATTAGAGGCAGCGCTAAGGCAGCCCCGGCGCTGTGGGTTTATTAACACTCGTCCAGGAGCAGGCTCGGGCAGGGCTGTGCCAGCCCTGTGCCCTGTGCCACCACGGTGCCACACCGCCGCCGGGGCACGGTGCAGGAGCAGGAGGAGAGCAGCCACCTTCCCGCAAAAATCTGGAGCTGTTTAAACAGCCCTGCTTGTTCCGGGATGTTTACAGGCCATTTTTGCCTAATAAAGTCATTTTTTTTAGCAGCTCACATCACCCTAATTGCTTGTCACAATAATGCGAGACAGCTCCCATGTGCTGCGCTCGCAGGGCCAGCAGGAGAGGTGCGGAGATGTCCTACAGCCCCGCAGCTCCTCGGGCACAGCCCCATAGCCACCTCCATCCCAGCCCCTGCACCCTGCAGCTCCAGCACACCTCAACAGGGCCCCACGGGGTGCAGGGGCAGGAAGGAGGGTGATGGAGGGGAACAAATGGGCTCAGAGGATGGAGATTTGGTGTCGGGCGTTCCCAGCCCCAGCGCTCAACAGGATTTCCCCGAGCACCTGTGCTTTCTCGTTTCCCCATCACAGCCCCATAAATCAGCAGCCCCTGCGTCCCGGTGATGGGATGGGAACAGCATTTTGGCATCTTGCTGCTGCCCCAGGACTGCAAGCCTCACACGGGTGTCTGTCCGTCCTGCAGCTCCTGGCCAGACAGACACCCAGCCCTGAGCCACCAGGCAGGGCCAGCTCAGGAGCTGGTTTCAGAGCTCACCCCCAGCACAAAACCAGAGGCACTGGGGACACCCACTGCCCTATTGGACCCCCATAGCTCACCCCCTTGCAGCCCCTCCAGCCTCTTGTGCATCAACAAAACCCCAGGCAGGGTCTCGGTGCTGCAGCTCCCTCCCTGTCCCCACCAGCACCCGTTACCCCGCGTGCCCCCGCCAGCTCGCCGTCATTTCCCCGCACGGAGTGACATCCAGCAGCTCTTCTTCCCTCTCTGCTCAGCCAAACAAACAAACAAACAATCCCGGGCCCTCGCAACCAGAGGAAAATTAGTAGCAGGTGAGAGCAGGCTGTAACGAGACCAAACTGTTCCTAACGCAGCCGGGGAACAATGCTTCTTTCCCTTCCCTTTTGCTGTTCTGGGGTTTGTATGGAAAAAGAAAAAAAAAAAAAAAAAAAGAGCATGGGGAACACTTTTTGGCTTTTCCTGAGCAAAGCACATGTCTAAAGGAGAGGGACCTGTGTCCTTGCTACCTGAACAGTGCCCTCAGCCCCATGCAAAGCTGAAAACTTTGCAGCTCCAAAAAAAAAAAAAAAAAAAAAAAAAAAAAAAAACTTCATTCCAGCTTAACTCGAACTCTTTTGTTTTGTTCTCAGGTTGCTTAACTTGCTTTGTTAAGCCTTTAGAAAACAAGGAGGATCAACTGCAAAGCCTCAGCCCCCAGCATCTGGGAACACAAAGTCCGAAGCCTGGGTTCCAGACAGGCTCCCGAAGCATCTGGCCGTGGCCACAGGCTGCCCGAGAAATGCTGCAACGCCTTGGAGCCGAAGCGAGCCGCGGCGCTCGCCTCCAGTCCTTGGGTAGCTTTTGTTCCCCGCGGCTCTCTTTGCTCCGCGTCTGTTTACAGGGAGAAAAGCCCCCCCTGCCCGCTCCCCAGCACGTAGTGGAGGTTACAGGGTATTTATAGCTCAGCTGAGCTTGCTGAATGCCTTCTTCTAGGAAAATAGTTAGGCACGCTGCCTGTCCTCCGTTTAATCCCTCTTGCTTGGCTGCTGACACTTGGAAGCCAGCAGGGGCTCAGCACCACCTGGGTCTGGATGGGCACCAGGCTCGGTATGGGGACACCAGGCTCGGTTTGGGGACACCAGCAGCTAGGTGGGAGCAGGCAGGGAACCCCAGGTGGAGTTACAGCTCCGGGAATCACACGGGTACACAGGAGGAGCATCCAAATGTGGGACAACCCCACATTTTTCCTCCAGGTACTGCCTGGACGATATCGGCATGGAGCCAGGAGTGCCACCCCCTGCCTGTCCCCAGGGCAGCTCCGAAGCCACCTCCATGCCCCCGTCTGGCAGTGCCCATCACAGCTGGCACGATTTGCTCACCCAGCTTTGCTCACTGCCCGTGGGCACAGCTCGGGGCTGTCCCTGGGATGCTCTGATCCCCCCGCACCAGCGCCTTGGCTGAACGCTGCTCTGCTCCCTTTTAACATATAGGAGGGAGATGTCTGAGATCACTGCGGGTTTTATGGTCAGGTTTGGCAGCCTCTCCCTATTTGCTCGGATTGAGATACCAATTGAGCTCGGTTGGCTCCTGCTGACTCAGTTAGCTGTTAGAGGAATAAGCGTGTGGTCATGAATCCGAGGGGAAAGATTTCTTTTTCAGGTGTGGGCTCACCGTGCCCTGCCTCGCGTGTTCCCAGTGGGGCTTTGCATGGCCAAAGGCCTCTCCAGCTCCTTCCCTTCACCAGCCGCTGCCTGGGGACTGTTTTGGTGGCGTCCTGCCTCCCCTTTCCCCGAGGAAATCGACCGTACGATGAAATCATTTCCTAAATTCCCTCCCCACCCATACCCACCCCTTCCCTCGGTCCCTATCGGTCACCTCCCTGCGAGCAGCACAGCAAAGCAGTTCTGGGGCTCTTCAGCTGCTCCTGCAGCCATCCCCCTTCAAGCCCCCTCCACTTTCACATCCTCCCCCCGTGCAGACCAGCTCCGGCTCCCCAGCATCCCTCTGCCGTGCCACCAGCAGGGATTTTTCACAGCAAACCCCTAAAATCCCGTGCCCGGCTCTCGCAGCATCCCTGAAGCCACAGCACACTCTGCAGGCGCTCCCACCGCAGTGCTCACCCCAAACCTTCCCGGGGCCCGACCCTGCAGGAATCTCTTCCCCGAGCTCCCTCCAGCCCTTACACCCTGGGGACGGTGACACCGGCCTGCGGAGGGGTCCCTGCAGGGGACAGATGGCACTTTTGGGGACAGGGGGGCTGCAAGGATGCCAGAGCCACCAGGGATGCTCCTCAAGAGCACCCCACAAATTTCCACGCAGCAAACCCACTGCCGGAGCCCCAGAAGTCAATGAGGCCCTTCAAAACACTAAAATAGCTCCCAGGTGTGAAAATTAAGCAGAAAAAAAATATATATATCACGTTTTCTCTCCAAAGGGTTTTGTTGGTAAAGGCACTGGGCAGCAGCGGGAGCCCCTCAGCTGGACCCATCCGCCACGCGTGGCTCGGGCACGTGCGCCTCTGGCAGGTATGTAAAAATAGAAATAATAACAACCTCCCCTCTCTTTCCTGCCTGGTTGGATAAATAGCTTAATTAGTTAATAAGGGGTTTAATTTGTTGTGTAGCTGCGTGAAGAATTCGCAGAGGGCGAGGGAAGTCGATAAGTCAAAGAAACGAGCCTTGGGGGGAGCCTGGGGAGGGGAGGGGAGGGCTGGCTGTGCCGTGGTGCTGCGCCCACCACCACCAGCTGCTGATGGCAGCTCTGGGATGGGGATTTCATCGGCCTGGTGAGAGTGCCCCGTGTGCTCTTCCCTTACCCTGGTGTAAAGGCAGGGTCTGGCCCCCATCGCCCAGTCCCCTTGGCTGGGCTGGCCAGGCCACTGTGCCTCTGCCCCATCCAAAACCCTCTGTCTGCTAACACCCAGCCACAGCAACACCTAAAATTACACAAAATGTGTCCTTACTGGGTGTCAGGGGTGAGCGCTGTTAGATGGAGAGGAGCAGGATGGAGGAGCTGGGCTCCAGCACTGCCCTGGGGTGGGTGCTACCTGGGGCTTCTCCCCAGCCTGCTGCAAACCAAGGAAAAGTCAGAGCAAAATCCGCTGTTGTCCCCCACCACGTTCCCTTTGGGTGCCACTGGAGGTGATTCCCAGCTTGACGCCCCGCCAGAGGCAGGAGGGAGGCCCCAGCTCGAGACAAGAGGGCTCTTTCTTCATCAGCGTTAACCTCAGGCAGCTCTCGAGAAAAATCCTGGGCAATTAACGGAGCATAAGGAGATTTATAATTGAAATGGAGTTTGTAGCACTACAGGCGGCTCCCTCGAAAGACATCTCTCATCACAAGGAAAAAATGAAGGCGAGAGAAGAATAGAGAGAGGCAGAGGGGGAGAGAGAACTAGTTAAAGAGTTTAAAAACCCCGACCAAAACTCCATTTAGTTTTAACGTTGCATGATAGCTTTCATAATTCAGAACAAAGTGCAAAGCTCTTTAATGAGGCCATTAATGACCCTTTAATTTACTCCACCAGGGCTGAATTCATAAAACATTTATGTTCCATTTACACAGGATTTTCCTGCAACTCTCCGGGGCAAGTCCCCATCACGGAGCAGGTGGGATGAAACAGAAGGCTCTTCTCTTCTCTTCCTCCCCTCTCCTCCCTTCTTCACCCGTTGCTGGAGCTCTGCGTGTGCCTTTTAATTCTGCTAGCGAAGCTGCGGGGACCCTGGAGGGAGAAGAGCCATTCCTGACCCTTCTGCATAGTAAACAGATGCAGAGCACTCCGGTGTTTCTGCTCTAGGAAACGTGAAACCCTTTTAAGATCTAGCTGGAGCATCAAAAGCCAGCCTTAATATTTTTATTGAATGTTTTTTTTTTTTTTTTACATCATTACAGCCCAGCTCCGGTTCAACCCTTGAAACACTGCCTGCTGGGAGAGCTCTCTGTTGCGATACCAGGTTTGCTTTTTGGGTCATCTCAAAGCACCCAGGGACGCGTGTCCTGCCTGATTTCCAGGCTGCCCCCTCGGGTCAGGGCAGTGATGGGGGAATATCTGAGCATTTCTCATCCCAGAGGCTGGGGGAAGCTCGGAGGGCACACGGGGAGCAGGGGTGGTGCTGCCACTTGCATGATGCCCCAGTCTGGCTGTCTCTTGACCCAAACAGCTATTTTTCTCACCAGTTTTTCTTCTTTTAAGGGTTTCGAGCAGGGAGAGACACCCGGGAAGGTGTAACTGCTTGCATCAGCTGAAACACCTTTAAAAATTTAAAAAAAAATAAAACGTCTCCCTAGTTTATTGCAGAGATCTCACTCCCTTTTCTCCAGAAAACATCAGTTTCAAGCACCTTCTGCTGAGAAGTGCCATTAATCACCGCAGCTGGGCTCTCAGCACCTGGAGCTTGCTCTCACCAGCCTCAGGACTGTCGAGCTCTCTGCTCGGCTTCTCTCCTTCACCTAAGGAGGGTTTTTTGCATCAGCAGGTCAACACCCATGGCAAACCCAGCTTCCCCAGGTACTGTTCCCAGGGGGAATCCTACCCACGAGTGAAGGCAGGGCCTGTAGGGCCACGTCGGTGCTCATCAGCACCGGGCTGTGCTCATGGGGTAGTTTTTGTAGGGTCTCCAGCACACGCTGGGATCCGAGCACCAGGCTGGTGGCAGAAACTAGGTTTTCTGGTCCAAATCAGCCCCCAAGTGAAAATGAGGTGGCACAGAGGGGCACCGAGGGGACCCCATGGAAGGAGGTGGCTGTGCCCAGGGCTGGGAGCATGTCTCATACGTTTGTACAGTGACAGCTGACTGACAGCAGGGAAAGGAGCCAGGTCAGAGACCAGAGACCTGCTGTCATTGGGGGGGAATGGTTTAAATATATTTAGTGAAAACAAGACCTTTCCCTTGCACACAGAGCCCCTGACATCACGTAAACGCGCAGCTCCCTGCTCCTCCCTCACAGTTCCCTGCTCAGCACGCCCCTGCTTACAAAATCCCTCTCTAGGGGAACCCATTTAACCATTTCTTAATCATTTCCAGGCGGCTCGCACACCTCCAGGGCTCCGAGGGCTGGAACAGCCATGAGGGCAGGCGGTACTCGAAGCCAACAGACACCACCTGTACCAGGAGCTTTTCCTGCTCTAGCTGGGACCAGAAGCACACGGTTTTGGGCACAGCTGAAGGACACCTGCAGATATATCCAGGAGCCATCCAAGCAGTCCCAGCTCTCTCTCCAGCACTACAGCTCGCTGCAGGGCCACCTGAGGATCCTCCAGCATCCCTTTCCCTTCTGCTGCTTTAAACTCCCCAGGAGAGGGCAGCTGGAATGCTTCAAGCCTCAATTCGAACACTTCAGGAGGTGATGGAAACCCTCCAGGAGGGGGGCAGAGCTCCCGGGGTGTCTGTCCCACCGGGGGTCGGGGCTGCCTGAAATTAGGGTGGTTTCACAGCTGAACCCCGAGCTGCAAACAGGGGCAGGAGGCCACCGGGAGAGCCCCACAGGACTGCTGGGTCTCCTGATCAGCAGCAACACGCTGATATCACTGCTGCAGTGGTGTCACTCTCCATCAGGGTAGTGGCACAAGGGATTTACAAGGGAGCTGTACACACAGAAATGGGCGCTCATGCTTGCTAATCCCTCGTAAGCCTCTAATTCCCATTCTTTTTTCCCCAGATCATAAGTGCAGATCTGTTAAGGCCCCGTCACTTGCTGCACACTAAATTCCTTTTTTTCCTGTCTGGAACCTGCTGGGTTCCCTACAGGTGTTGGGGACAGGGGAGCCGTGCCAACCCCTGTCCCATACAGTGACAAAAGCAATGGTGCGGGTTGAACGTCACCAGCAGGGACACCTGGAACGAGCCACTGCTCCCTCTCTGGAGAGCCCGAGGATGCCTTCTGGAGGGCATTTCTGCACCAACCCAAACCACCATTACTCACAGGAGTGCAGATAAGCAAGGGGATGCCTTGTTTATCAGGGCTTGGGGGGTTCCTCCAGCCAGCCTGGCAAAGTCTTTCCACGCTCCTCTTGTTAGCTTCCAGGGAGTCTTGGTGCCAAACATCTTCTCATCGCCACTCCCCAGCCACTACACACACACACGCTGGAAATAATCCTCCTAGGAATGACAAAGTAATAGTCACTAATTACACAATTAATTTATTCTTTGGCACTAATAAAAAAAAAAAAAAAAGATTTTGTTACAAAGGAGGGTAAAAAAAATAAATAAATAAAGAAACAATCTAAGGCTTTGTTTAATTAAAACCACAATACACCGAAAAAACAAGGAATCCTAATGACACAGACAATGCTTTGATTGTGTAATTAGTTACCTACAGAAAAGATGCTTTCTTTTCTTCAAAACCCTGTTTCTTTTCTCATTACTCTTTGCTTTTCCCTTTTTATTGCAGTCGGTTGTCCTCAGGGCACACAAACCCCGGCAGCAAACCGCTGCTGCCAGCCCTTACCTGCGGGCAGAGGGCTCACATTCTCACCTCTCACACCCCATGCCCACCTTGGGGTGGCTGCAGCACAATCCCCGTGCCCTCCACAGCCATTCTCCGAGCCAACAGCACCACAAAATCGCGACCCCAGCCCCGAGGAGCTGGAGCTGGCAGGCAGAGCAGCCCCAGCCTGCTGGAGGGAGCCAAGGAGCAAAGCGTCAGCCCGGCGCTATGTATATGTTATGCTTCCGTGTCCCGCCGTTAACCGACGTTAAATATATGTGTGCTTTAAGTATTCATATATTCATAGCTATAAAGGCCCTTTCTCGACTCGAGCTAAATTGCATAACCGTGACCTACTGTCCCAGAAGGCTTTTTATTCGTGTTAAATGGGTACTGAGATTAGAAAGCTCCTTGGTAGTAGGTGCAGAAGCGTTCCGGAGGAGATGGGAGAAGATGGATGGATCCTGCTGAGGCTCAGCGAAGAGGGCAAAGCAACTCACGACAAAAACACGAGAGCTGAGCCACGCTGCAGCCTGGCTGCCTTCGCCTCCGAAAACTGGCAGCAGGGGCTGGCTGCCCC
The DNA here is from genome assembly GCF_009819795.1 of Aythya fuligula. Lineage (NCBI taxonomy): Eukaryota > Metazoa > Chordata > Aves > Anseriformes > Anatidae > Aythya > Aythya fuligula. The sequence goes on along the minus strand of NC_045569.1, from coordinate 13,988,493 downwards.
CTGGGTGAAGGCAGGGCTGTCACCAACTTCGTCCCCTCTCCCCAGGGGCCCACGGCACAGAGGAACACCAGCATCCAGCACGTGCCCCTTGCACACTCACACATCCCCTATGCACATCCAGAGAGCCCGCAGCTCCTCAGAGGTGGCTCCTGGGATTTGTCACCTCCAGGCCGTCAGAAAGGGATCAGGACAAGGGCTGGCCCCCGTGCCAGGATGCTCAGAGGTGGCCAGGGCCGCTGGTGTCCCCTCGCTGAGACACAGCCAGGGTGGAAGCGGCAGCAAGCTGGCTGCCACGGCGCTGCCAGATGGTGGATGAGATTAAAAGAATTTGATTTTCAAATAATCCATAAACCTGGCTGAGCTAATGTCGTTTCATATGCATTATCTTGTAATCCCGGGGAAGAGAACATTTCAGAGCAAAGAGCCTTATTCTCCCTCCCTGCGAGGCCTCTAACAAGCTATAGCTAATCCCCTTTTTGTTGGAAGGTGCTTACAGGGACCTACAACACCCAGCACGGGGCTGTGGCACCGTGCCTGGAGGGGACACGCAGGTGCCCAGCACCACGGGGGCTTTGTAGGGCTGGGGGCAGCACCCAGCAGGGCACAGGGACACCTCCAGCTCAGACCCACAGGAGATGAGGGAGGATGGAGGAGGGAATTGGCCAGTCCTGCTCCCTCAGAGCACGTGCTGCAACACTTTGGGTAGGGGCACAGCTGCACCCTCTCTTCTTGGCAACTCCATTTCTACCCCCACCCGTGGGGATAAAGCCCCGAAAGCTCAGCCAGGTGAAGCCGTGTCCAACACACTCTCTAAAGCAACCCCTGCACAACCAAGCCCTGGGAAGTGGCCAGAGGAGCTGCTGACTTCTGCCTGCCCGCACCCAACACCCACCACCACTTTTTGCCCCTCTCTCTACCCCACACAGGTCCATCCCCCCATGCCCCCGACTCACCTGCAGCCCCAAGCATCCTCCATCACCAAACCCAGCCTGCCTGCTCCCTACCTCTTTTCCCTGCTCTCAAGGCTCCTTTGAACCCCTGGTTACTTGTCAAGCCTCCGTGGAACAAACACAAGCCCCTGCTGGTCCCCGGGACCCTTCGAGGCGCAAGCCACCAAGCCTGGGCACGGTGGTTAGGAACTGGCAGTCCCCACAGAAGCCTTCAGGCTCCCACTCTGGAGAACAGGAGCTGAAATAGAAGATTTTAAGGGGGAAGGGAAGGGAAGGAAGCTCCACGGATGGGATTTCCCAGTCGCTGCCTGCCATCTAGTGCCCAGCACCGAGCCGTTTCACAGGCAGCAACACCCGACTGCATCCTCGGTGGATTAAAGCTCTTAAATTGGAGGCAGGGATATCTGGGTTTTGGGCCCCACACAGGGAGTCCCCACCGTGCTCCTCACTTGATGTCAGGGTGAGGGCTTGGGAATCCACCCAGATCCTGATGGAAACCCTCAGGGAAAAGAGGAACAAACAGCCCAGAGCATGGGGAGGTGACACCACGTACAAAGGGCAAACCACGGCTCGGGAGGCAACTGCTGCTGGGCAGGGGCACACGGGGGTGTCCGACACTGAGGGGCTGCACCGCTCACCTGGAAGAGCCAGGCAGGGCAGGACAGGGCCTCACGGGCACACAGGAGGAGGTTCGCTGGTGAGCACGAGGCTCTGAGCACCTCCAACGCTTCCCAAAGCGCTAGGGGACATTAGCGAGAGGATTACTCGGAATTCAAAAGCAAATGGGATTTGTGACCCGTTACATTAACCGGGGACTGGGGAAAGCTCTGCAGAGGGAGCACGCTGCCGGCAGGTCACCAAACCCATTATTAAGAGCTCACAGATCACGAAGCCAGATACACACACACACACACAGATAAATTTCTCTTTGCCTGCAGAGCAGGACGCCGGCCAAGCCTCCCTCCCAGCCCAGTGTGCTTTTTCTGTGCGCCCATTAAACCTGGATTACACCTAGTCCCTTTCCCCAATAATTCACTTTCCCCCACAGGTCAAACGCAGAGGAATAACATCTGGGAGGGGAAAACCTGCAAGGAGAAGGGTGATGTGCATAACTGCTGTGATAGATGAGGGTGAGCAGGAAGAGGACGGGCAGCACGGGCAGGCAGCAGCCCAGCCAGCAGGAATCAGCCTTCAGTTGCAAACTGTTACCTGGGACATTTTCTCCTTAATTTTTGCCTCAGTTAATTATGAGATGGGGTGTAATTACGAGATGGGGTGTTTGCTGTAGCTGTGCAAGTGGCCAGCTCCTGCTAGCACCCTTCTTGCTTCTGGAGCAGGCTCTGCCGAGCCCCAAAGCCTTGCACACCCCGTTTAAAGGCTTTATTGCCTCGCCTGGCTTTTGAAGAAGCCTCGTTTTAATGTTGCTGAACACCCCGTCATATTTCAACTGAGAAATGCCCTTGGGTCTCCAAGCCCTGCCTATGAAGTCCTGCCAAAGGACTTTATAACCCCCGCGATCTGTTCGGGAAAAGCAGCCTTGACAGCAAAGCTGTATCTAGAACAACCTGAAGGAGCTTCCTGCTGTCAGCATTTTGTGCTTACCTCACCAATTCCTGGCTTTGCTTTTGGAGAGCTTGGTGCTGAGGATTGGGTATTAACAGCAAAGCTTCTGGGGCTGTTTTGCCCGAGCCCCAGTTTCCCAGCAGCTCTCCTCCTTTTACGCCCGTCCTTACCTCTGCCTGCCCCCGCTCGGCGTGCTTCCAGACACGGGAGGGAAGAGGCATCCTCGAAACAGAAGGGTGAGAGCTGATCCGCTACTGTCGCTGGTGACCTGCCTCAACCTGATTTCCCACAGCATTTTCTGCAGGGCACCTGGGCTGCCCTGAGCAGAACGCTCTGTGCTGCTTCTGTAAGCACACGGCGCTCACAGAAACCCCAGGGACTGCCAAAAAACTCCCCCCACATAGACAGATCCCTTTCAGATCCCTTTCAACTCAAAAATGGAGCTTGGACAGAACAAAAGCAGGTGACCGATGCTGCTGGGGAGCCAGCCACAAGGCCCCCCATCCTCAGGGACAGGACAGGGGTGACCCCACAGGAACAGCCCAATTCCCACCCACCCACCCTCATCCCAGCTGGACAGGACTCTGCACTGGGACAGCTTCCCTGAAGCAGTGCAGACCATGGGCATCAGCCCCTCCTGGTTCCACATGCATTTATCTTCCAAATATTGAAGTTTTTGGTCGCCTGGAGACAGCCAGGAGGAGGAACAAATGCTACCAGCTGCCTGTTACATGGGCAGCATGGGGTTGTGAGCAGTTCGGTGTTACCACAGCACTACACAGGCACACAGGGCTCTGCGTAGAGACCACCAAACCCCAGACAGGGCAGGGTATCAGCTAAGGAAGGCATTTTGTAGGGGAAACAGCGGAAACCTGTACCTGCAAAGCTGAGAAGTGGTTTTATTAGGACTTGTTATCTCTCCATGGCTGGAGGGGAGCGCTAGCATCCCATTTGTCACGCAGAAAGCTTTAATCTCTCTCTTCTAACATGGTGGCTGAAGCAATAACTCAGATGCAGGGGTTTTAGGCTGCAATTGATCCTTACATTTGTTTCTGCTTCAAGAGGCTTTTAGCAATGGCTGCTGGGCACCACTGCATGAGGGAAAAGGCATCTAAATGGCACGCATCCTTGCTCGTTGAGTGGGGAACGAGCTGGCTTTTGTGCACCACCTTCACGAAGTGAAGTGTTCTGTGCTGAGCATGGCTTTGAGCAGCAGAAAGTCTCCGCAGGCTGACTGTTGGCACCCTCCAGCTCCTTCCCCAGGCGGCGCAGCCTGCAGGATGCTCTACTCACAGAGGCCACAGGGAAGGGGAGCAGGTCACACAGAACAAAAAGTGAGCAAAGGCACCCAAGTGAGAGGATCTGGGATTGTTCTCAGCACCTGGCTGAGGGTCCTTAAATAGAACAAACACTAGAAGGAAAAAAAGAGCACAGTTCCCATGCAGGTTGGGAGCAGAGATTCCTGGTTTAGGTGCTGAGAAAGCAACAATGTCAGCTTCCAGAGAAGACCCAGTTTGTTACACACCTGAAGCCTGTAAGAACAAAGGCCTGAGCCTGAGGAAAAAGATAAAACATAAAAGAGGCCGAAGATTCTGGCCTCTCCGTTGCTGGAGGGTGCTACACCTCTCAGCACACACAGTGCCCACAGACTTGTTGCTCCAGCAAGCCAGAGAAGAACTGTCTGAGTTTCAACATCACCAAGCTTTCCATACAGCTTTTTCTTTCTTTTGTGCTCCTTGTTTTGAGAACAAAAAAGCACTGATTAAACACCAGCTCATATGCTTTGAAAGCCTCATCGAGCAGCACAAAACCTGCTTTTAGCACGGGAAATGGCGCAGAGACCTCGGCAAGGGGCATGCCCTGAGCCCCTGCACACAAAGCTCTGCCCAGAAGCTGGGTGCTACTGCGCCAGCAACAGCCTAAAATCAGGGGGCAGAGAAAAAGCCCAGTCTTTGGCCATCTGCACCAAAGCCCCAGGCTACGAGGGGCACAGCCTGAGGGGAAAGACTCACCTCTCCCCTCCACAGGCGCTTTCAGTCTCAGAGAAGACAAGTCTCCCCTTGCACAGGGCTGAGCACAGACAGCAGCCAACAGCCTGCAGCTTGCAGGCACACATTTTGCTTCACATTTACTTCCTCTTTGCAAATGCTCTCTGCTGCAGGCAGCCTCCTTTGCCAGGCCTGCAAGGGTGAACCCAAGTTTTGTTTTGTTTATAGTTTATGGCAAGCCTGCAGCTTCCATCTGCCCAGCATTAGAAAATGGAAGGCTGCTGTGCTACCCCTCCCCACGCCCCAATGACTTGTGGAGTGATTAAGGACAGCTTTAATTTGAGGCCTGCAGCTCCCAAAGGACTGATATAATATATATAGCAATCTCAGTTCCACCTCTGGAGGCCGAACCCTCTCCAGATGATTAACGACACCTATTTCCTCCTTCTCTCTCTCCCTGCCACTGAAGGCTGATTCCGTGCAAAGTCCAGCCAGCGCCGGGCCCACGATCTGACTACCAAACAGCAACATTTACAACCAGAAAAAGCACCCCAAGAAATAAAAACAGACCCAGAGAGGCAAGCCAGCACCATATAATCACAGGATAGCTCTTTTAGTAAAGAAATCGCAGCACGTTGGGCTACCTGAGGTAGACCTGGCTGGGCTGGGTTAGCAGCAGGGCTGGCCTTGCACGCTGGGACAGAACTCAAAGCCACCTTGAAGGCTGCTCTCAGGAAGCAGGAACATTAGAGCAGCACTCCCCTTGCAAGCGAAAATTAGCATTTCAGCCCCAAAGAGCAGTTGCTCGAGTGTTACTCACCTTCACTGTTACTGCAGCTTCAGGCCCCAAAGGACTGATTCAGTGTATGTGGGAAAGCAGCACTCATCTGAGGAGCTACCGCCAGTTCCCACTGTATCTGTCCCCTTCATGGTCACTGTGTATTGTGGACTCAAAGACCAGAGGCAGCTTCAATACTGATTAAACACGACTAAGATGTGAACAACCCAGCTTCAAACTCCCCAGAAACTGCCCAGCCTTGTGAGCCCTCACCTGCTGCCCGTGATCCACAATGAGCTGCCCTCTCTGCAGTACCAGGCTTGTTCCTGGCTGGAGGAACTTCCACCCACGGGGGACAGGTTAAGGACTGCTGCCCTCCTGCCCAGCTGTGCCAATGAGCTGATCACCTCTGGAGAAGCTAAAGGGGTTCCAGGGGATCACAGAGGGAGCTTGGCCACCACGTCCAGACAGATGAAGGCATTGCTGGAAATGCTGGTGGAGCTGCTCCAGGCCTGCAAAAGCTAATCCTTGGGTAAGCAACTGATTGCTGCCCTGCTGCACGCTGCAGTGTGCATATCCTCCCCTGGGCATCGTAACAATCCTCCAGAAAACTACAGCCTCAGGGGGCTGGGATGGCGCCAAAGAAAATCACTCCCTTGCCAGGTCTCCCATTATATCTAGCTGGCTACTCCCCTCTTACACTTAAGGGCAGCTATTCCCACCTGGACACAAGATCACTCCGCAGTGCTGCTCTTACTGAAGAGCAAGTGTCAGAGACAAGCATTAGCCATTGTTTAGAAGAAGTTTAGAAGAAGCCATTTGAGCTCTAGACTGTGACATGGGTCTGGTGAGGAGAGCGAGCCTCCTGGGTACCAAAGCCCCCGGGAGTTGCACACCTGGGAGAGGAACAGATCACAACATGCACTTCCAGAAGAACTCCCTGAGGAGAGCTTCACTTCAGAGTATAAATTTTAATATTTATTTAGAACAGGCCTGGTGAAGAGAAGTGGGAAGTAACGCAAAGGCAATTTATCCTCCAGAGCCCTATTTAATATCCTATATACAGAGGCCACACAAAGCAGCAGCTCTTCTCCTCCTCAGAGTCACATCCCATGTCTTCCCCATGTTCTGGAGGACAGCTTATCACTTATAAGTCCAGAAGGAATCGATTGACTTTTTTCAGGTATTCCGGCTTCAGGTAAGCTCCCAGCTCATCCTTTGTGACCCACAGATAATCTTTCTTCAGCTCTGCCTGTGACAAATCGCTGCTCTGGAGGAAGGCTTTGTAGAAGAACACTTTGGCTCCCACGTTATCCTCAGTCCTGATGGCCCTGGGGAATTTATACTTGTAAATCCCATGTGGTGCATTCCCCAGGATTTTGGCTTGAATGTGATCTCCTGGAGAAAGAAAACAAGATGTAAGAACACAGACCAACTGTAATTGTTCTCCTGTAATAACAGACAGACAGTATAGGATGGTCCTTATATCTGGTTCAGACTGACTGTTCCCTCTTCTTGGCAGAAATACTGCCCGTTTAAAGTCTTTTCTCATGAAAAAGTGACTTGTCCCAAGTTCATCAAGCCCTCTGAGAGATAGAGAGAATATCAAGCTCTGCCAACTCACGCAGAAAAGCAAGGACACACGTGTTTGCTATCACCCATCTGCCACAGAAGCTGCTACAGGGTGACAAAAGGGAAGGGGGGAAGCTGCACACCTGGAGCAAGCTTAGACCATCCAGGGGGCATCTGGTGCTGCTCAAACATCAGACTGCAAGGGCCAGGCCTGGCACCACAGCAGCTGGCCGCCAGAGAGCCCAGCTCCCAGCCGGCTGGCTGGCAGCCCCTCACACTGCAGCACAGCTGAGTGCAGTTAAGGCACAGATCACCCAGGATCTTGCCAGAAACCCCATTACTCGAGCACAGTCCCACTGCTATGAAATATCTCTTCCCAGCAGATGGGAGGCAATTTCACCACAGATGGCAAATATCCCTCAGGTAGAACAAGGGGAAAAACAAAAAAAAAGACTGGGACAAAGAGGAACAAGAGGCAGGCACACAGCAAGCTACATACCCAAAAACATAGCCATAGCTCGCTCAGCTGTGTTTCGCATAGTCTCCCCAGGCTGCCATTCCACTTGAGGCAGGAGCCACAGCTCCTGGTTACCAATCTTCTGCTTCACCAGCAGCATCAGGTTACTGTCCAGCTTCCTGTTCAGAGACTTCCGATCATCTTTTTTATCAGCATCTGCCAAAAAAACACAACATGTGTTCGAAACAGTCTCCCAGCCACACTGGTCTGATCAGCAGGATTCTCTCTGCAACTTACACCCTTCTAGAAACCATGCAGACAGAATGCAGATATATGGAACAAGGCAAAACTCTATACAGAAATATTCTCAGTCACTCTGGGAGCCAAAGCAGGATTCAGGACTGCTAAAATGCAAAAGCGTAGTGCTAAGATGTACTCTACCTGAGTACAGGCACTCTAAGGCACTGCTAAAACATATGCTTACCTGTTCTGTTTTCAAAGGGAATTTGCAGTGAGCAGCTTAATTTCTGTCAAGCTGGAGACCCAGTAAGAATGACAGGCAAGTACAGGAACCAAACTTTCTCAGGTTTTTCTTGGAAGTTTCCTGGGAACAACACAAGTTTTCCCCACTCCGGTCTCACAAGGCTGTGTGAACATGCCTACCTTCACAGCACTGCAGCCCTGATTCCTTTATAACCCAGTTAACTCCTCACACACATACTAGCCATGCTGCCAAAGCATCAAGTTTTTAGAGAAACAAGAAGCTTAGCAAGTACCTTCTCTGTTAGACACACCTGAGTGTGGTTTTATGTAGGGTGCTCCCCCCTGCCGAGACACAATTTTAGCCGGTACCTGTCACCCTTGGGGCCGGGCTGAACTGCAGCAACTTCTGCTCCCACTTGTCCTCCAGGTCCTGGGCCATGATGACAGTTTTTCCAGGCGCCTCATCGTCGTCGTACGAGCTCTCCTTCCTCCTCCTCAGCCGCTCCTCTTCCTCCAGCTTGCGGACCTCGTGGTCGGAGTAGCGGCTCCTCTCCAGCTCTATCTGGAGGAACAGCACAAGGTGTGACCGCTCAGGGCTCCCACCAGCACCAGGAACCGGGTTTTGGGGCAAAACCCCTCACACCGAGCAGCACCGGGGGACTCCCCTCCTTCTCCCCTCCAGCTTTACCTGCTCCATGAGCGCCGCCATCTCCTCCTCCTCCCTCCGGAGCGGCTGCGTGATGCGGGGCAGCCTCAGCAAACACAGCGCCCCGAACAGCCTCCACGGCCGGGGCGTTACAGCGCCAGAAGCAGAACTCACCCAGCGCCCCCATCCCGCTAAAGCCCCGCCGGCCGCCGCCATCATCCCCCCTCCCCTTCCCCACAGTGCCCCGCGCCTGCCCGCCGCCATCTTTCCTCCCGCCCTGCCTCGCGCCAAGGCGGCGGCCGCCATCTTAGGGGAGCCGCGCGGGCCGCCATGAGCGCGGCGCTCGCCGTCGCCTGGCAACGGCTGCTCGGGGCGGCCCGCGGGTGAGGGGCGGCCGGGATGGGCCCCCCCGGGTTGTTTTATTTCCTTTCTTCACGTTTTGCTTTATTTTTTTCTCCCTCAGTGCCCGCTGTTTGCATGCCGGCGTGTGGAGGCAGCGGGAGCTGGCCGCGAAGGAGCCCGCGCAGGAGGCGGAGGGGCAGAGCGTCGGAGACCTGAGGTGAGTGCTGGGGCAGGGGCAGCCCCCGGCCCGTCTTTCTGCCCAAATTGCTTGAAGATACAGCGTAAAACTTGGCCGGATGCAAAGAGCGAGTGTCTGACAATCTGATTTTATCTCCCCAGCGCTCTGCTCCTGCAGAGGAGCTCCATGAGGTGGGATGGGAAGACCTACGAGGAGATCCCGATAGCGCACGTCAAGGCCACGTACAACAAGTGAGCAAAGCGGCTTCCCCTGTGCCTGTGAAATGAAAGCTTATAACGTGCCTGGGCCGGTCAATTTAAATGAAAAATGTCAGGGAAGTTCCTGGCTGGGGGGACAATACTACTAACTGCAAACCTATAACTGTCCTCATAATGTCTTTAACATTAATAAGATTATTATTACTTCTTGGCTGCGTTCTGATAGGAATAATTAGATGCTGATGGCTTTAATGGCAGTGTACTTCCTGCCCTCAGTTCTAGCGCTGTGCGGCTGTTGAAAAAGTCATTGTATTATCCATGAGAGATGATTGTGTTTCATTAGTGAACCCTAGTGTGACATTGTGTCGCCTCTTAAACGTCTGTTGAGTTTGAGAAGTGTTGTTTTGTGTTTTTTTTAATACGTAGAAAAGGTAAAATGCTCACAGTAAGAGGTGGGTCTGACAGGGTTAGCTGTACCCAAGGGATAGCTAGCAGAGCAGGTCACCCAGAAAGATTTTACCATCTCCGATTCTCCAGTCATGACCTTGAACATCACTGCTGGCAGGTTTCTGCAGCTGGTGAGCATAACTGAGATACTTTGAAAGAGAGGGGTGAGTTCAGATGGCTTTGAGAGGGGAGATGAGCTCTGCGGTGAGCCACGCGTTTTGAGAAGCTTTGCAGAACGAGGAGAAACTGGAGAATTAAATCATCTGCTAGCTTACTCCTTTCTTTTGCCCCTCTCTTTCTGTAGCACCCACATCCAAGTGGTCGGCTTTGACAACAGGCCGTTTGCCCGTACGTCCTGCGGCACCGAAGGCTTCCAGAACGCCAAGAAGGGAACTGCCATCGCGGCACAGACAGCCGGCATAGCGGCAGCAACGGTGAGTCTGCGCTGAGTATTGTCACCCTCCCAGAGGGGGTCCCTGACTGCATCCTGCTGCTACCTGGGTACAGGGGAGTGGAGGACAAGTACAGTAACTTCAGCTATTTTCGGGGGAAAGTAGGGCTTCTTGTTCACATTGCTTATCCCTTGCTCATGAGCAGCACTCCAGACCTCTGCTCCTTAGCACTCGAGCAGCACGCTGTTTGCTGACAGTTTCCCTAGCTTCATCTGACACAGTGAGCATCTTCACACTGACAAAATGTGTTTGAAACAGCAGTGAGAAATGCCCAGAGGGTGATCTTAGCTGTGCACGCTGTGACTGAGAAATGTAGTTTGTAGCCTTTCTTAGCTCCAGTTTCGTAGCTCTTTTATTCAAAGTGAACATACCTCAGCCATTTTGGAAATAAAAGCCCCTGAAACAGCAGCAGTTTAATTTGCACAGCAGGGGATTGAGAAGTGGCTGTAATTACTGGCTGAATGTTTTATATTTGCTCTCTGCCACAGGAGAGCTGAGCTGCTACCAGCAGTTCTAGTCAGAAAAAGCAATGTCCCTGGGCACGTAGTTGCCAGATGCATACGGTTTACTGTAGTAATTCCTAAAAAAACCACGTGGGCGTCCAGTTAGCAGGAAAAGATGAAGCTGGCAATGTTATGGCCCCTGTTACAGCAACACGAGGCAAGGTTAAACTGAAAATCCTCATCCTCAGTTAGATGGAACCTTTCATGTCAGAGGTGTTCTGTGCTGCTGCTGGCCAACAGCTTATTATGGTTGATTCAGAGGAATATCAGAACACTTTCACTATTAATCTTTGTTCACCAGAGCCTCGTAATAGCTCAATAGCTGTGGTTGGCCAGATGTATTCCCATCCCTGTTAAAGTTTGTAGGAGATTAATTGCACTTGAATGTGCAAACCGAGAGACTTAGGAGAGCTCCACTTGGTGGCAGCACTGCTCTGCTTTACAGCAGGTGTTTTTCATTTTCAATTTGCAAGTCCCTAAAATTTTTGCACTGAAAGTGTGGACTCCTGCACAGCAGGTATAAAGCCTGCCCACTTTTCTCATTTACCCTCTAGAAGGAATCCACTGATCACAGGATAGAAGTCACTGCATTAGAGAAGGGGAAAACAGCTTTGAGTTACTCTTTGTTAGCCAGGTATCCATGGATATGTCATTTTCTGTCCTGACTTCGGGTCACAGATCGTTTGATCTTAACACTTTCTCTGTATACGGAGTTGACAGCTTAACACAAGTTTTCTTGAAACTGCCACAGTTGTATCCATGCTTCCTTTTCTTCTACTGTCTGGCTTTGTGCAATAACCACCATCATTCTCTTCTGTATCCATTACTATCTACTTTTTATTTTTAGTTAGAGAATACTGTGATAGTGGGTCAAAAGCAAATGAAAGGCTCCAGGGGAGCCAGAGCAGCAGTAGATACATCAAAGAGAATACTAACCAATTCTTCTCCCCTCAGAAAGCACGTGGGAAGGGTGTATTGCACGTACGAGTCATGGTGAAAGGACTGGGACCAGGACGCAAAGTAGGTGTCAGATTCTTCGCATATATTTTTCTTTCCCAGACATCATCCTTTTGTGTTTTTCTTTTTGTTTGTTTTGTTTTTTAATTTAGGCTAGTCTTATGACAACACCTATTTGTGGGATTTATTTTCAGAAAGTGATATGAAGGATTCATCACTCAAATGCCTAGCAAAGAAAACTGAGAATAATAAGAATTTTAGAATAATTCCCTTCTGGAGACAGAATAAAAGCTGTATTGGGATCTTCTTCCAAGTAAAGTAGCAAAATTGATGGGAAATCTGACGAAAGAATGGAAGCAGATAGTTTTAAACTGTATATTCTGATACTAATTACTTATCCACAGGATAATTACAAAATAGAACTATTGGAAGAAGCTGATTTTTTGGGCAGGGGCCCAAGCTATTTTTCCTTTAGCTTTTTTATCCCCTTTTGCTCTGCAGCGTGTTGCTAACAGCGTGTCGTCTGCTGTCTCACCCCGCAGGCTGCCATCAAGGGTTTGACCATGGGAGGCCTGGAGATCATCTCCATCACCGACAACACCCCGGTTCCACACAACGGCTGCCGCCCACGGAAAGCCCGGCGAATGTGAGAGGGAGTGGAAGAGCCACGCTGCATTCAATGCTAGCTCACACAACAGGGACTGGGTTGAATGTTGCTTGTGTCAGACTCCAGAAAGGCCCCCTCCCGGGAATTGTTTGCTGAGGGGAGCTCAGAGAAGACAGCCCTGGGCCGTGGAAGGTCAGGCGGTAGGAGCTGGTGGTAAAAGCAGGAGTGCAGCTACCTCCTCGTGGGAAGCCTCTTGTGTACAAAGTTTGTTGATTAAAATGTTGATCTTCCGACAGTCGTTCCCGCTGTGTTCCCAGAAGTATTTTGGATTATTATTGCCTCTCAGCTGCTCTCTTCCTCTCTCCACAGTGTGTGGCTCTCGTCTAGCCCTCAGTGCTACTACTGCTCTGCTTATGTGGAAGGGGAGCACGAGCAGAATCAGCCCTCCTCGCAGTCAGCTGTAGTAAACAACTGCGTGGGGTCACTCCATCTTCCTTCCCTCTTTCTCTCACCACACACATTTGGCAACAGAGGCAGTAACTCTTTCCTTTCCGCCTGGCTTGCAGAGCTCCCTGTGGCATGCGGTTGGCGCTGCTCCCCGTCCACACCGCGTGGAGCACCGCAGCCTGACTCCCTTACTGGCCAAGGTGTGCTGCTGTGTTTCAGATAAGCTGCAGCTGGCAAAGGGAAAACGCCAGCCCTTCCAAGGGGCTGAGGTTGTGCCAGTTTTGCTGCTCGCAGCCCCTTTGGTTCTGCCCCACAAACTGGATTTGCTGGAGCTCCTGGGGAAAGCAAGCAGGGAGTGAGCAGGCTTGAGAAATGATGAAATGCTGCCAAGGAGATTTAAAACACTTACGGCTTGAACCGTGCCTCTGTATATCCACAGGCAGCATGGGCTTGTCACAGGGCTGTGATGTGTTATTGCCGTCCCAGCTCCATCCAGAGAGAATTTCTGCCAAGCAAACATGTCTGAGGCTCTCCAGAGGATTAAGCAGGGAAGGTAACAGCGCTGACTGACAACAGCTTTGATTTCCTGGGTGGCAGAAACCCACTGCCCAGCACAGGGCAGTGACGGGAAACCCACCCTGCCAGAGGATCCTGGGCTATACACAGCACGCAACTGGGCACACGTTTCACTTGTAAACACGGGGTGTTTTGGTGCAGCCAGCAGTTTCATCACAAACCCAGAATCTTCCTTTCGATTATTTTTCTTTCTGTCGCTCCTCCTTAGTTTCTTAAATTGCATAATTAACTATTCTCTTCCTCTTTAGAGAAAGGGTACCATGGCAACGAGGCAGTGAACCTCCTTCGTGGGGCTGAGTGACATGCAGCAGGTTTTGAAAGAAATCAGTCTGCTTAGAAGAGCCTGGTGAGTTGCATTTGACAGAAGAGAATAAAATAAGACTTGGATGAATCCCCTCCCTTACTCCGACTGGCTGAATTTGAACAGAGGGGTTATCTTGCAGGGAAGTTCCCCGAGCTGTCACAGCTTTGACAGCAAGGCAGAGAGGTTCTTCCATACCTGTGTGACAGACTAGACGAGCTTCCCCCTTGCTCCAAAACATGGCCGAGCTTCTGGTGACTTCATGCTACTCTTTTTAAGGAGAATAGGCCACGTCTGCGACAAACCACATTTAATCTGAGTGTTTTGGGCAGCCAGGTGGGGGAGGCAGCCATGAACACAGATGTGCCTTAGAGCAAGGCCGTCCTGCTTCCTGCTGAGTCCTGACAAAGAAGCACCAGCTGCTGGCAGGCTTGGCAGTGCGGCGTGGCACAGGGCACACGCAGAAATCCAAACACGAGCGTGCTCTGCCACCAGCTGCTTGTGGCAGCAACGCAGCGGAAGCGCCCGTGTTGGATCAATATGAGGGAAGGGTTTGAAAAACAAGATTGGGAAGAGATCCGTGGTCCTGTTGAAATTCAGGGAAGAGTAGGTGGATGACTCAAGAGTCAAATAGCAGCTACAATAAATCTTTGGCTCATCCAGACTTAGAATCAAGGCTGTGCCCTTTATAAAGGCTGCTTCTGAACACCCCTGGCTTCTGAGCCTTTGTGAGCGTTTGATGAACTCCACCAATGCACCACCTCTGCTTACACAGCGGGACGTTTCACCTGCCTGTCTGCTCCACTTGCTGCTGGTACCTATCCCTATTTTCTTCCTCCAAGTCACATCTATTTTGCACTTTCCAGAAGATTTAACACTCTTTTCACTCTTTTCAGCGGCCAGATCTGTACAATACCAAGCCACGCTTGCCTTCCAACCCCCTAGTTCCACGTACCCTCCCTGAGCTCTCCAGCACAGTGCCTCATTTTTACAGCTTTTCACTGGTTGGATTTTCCACCCCCTTTTTCTCCTGCCCTGGTGGAGCAGCCCAAAACCACATCCCAGCTCGAGGCTCGCTCTGAGCTGTTAATTCTGCAGCAAACCCCAGGTTTCTGGGGCAGTTGTTGGTGCTGTGGGAGCGCACGGCTACACAAAGCCAGCTTCCCTTCCTTGTGCTAGGGCTCAGCTGCTCCTCCCTGCACACGCTGCACGGTGAAAGAAGTCTTTAAACCCTCTATTGTTGTTCCTCTACCAGGGAATTAATAGACACCAATAGCACTTAATGATTTCCTTACTCTTCAGATGAAACTATTAATTAAAGGCCTGGTTTTAGTCAGCCACTGGCATTTACCAGTTTTAATTGCTTTCTTGGCGCCTGGGTGGAATACCGTGTTCCACTGGCTCATTCCTCCTGAGCAGCAATTACCTGAGTAGCGTGGCCACAGCGTTAGCACCCTCATTAGGGTCACATCCTCTCCCTTTGGGCTTCCCCATTGCTTTGGGACATTTTCCTCACCATTCCTTCCTCTTCCTCCTAACCTTTGATTCCTTAACTCTCAGAAAATTTTGTTGTTGCTGTTGTTTTGTTTTAATCCCACCCTGAAAACAAGCTCAGAAACTGCTACTGACTGCAAAGCTTCAACCAGGTTCAACCATGGCCTTTCTGGGTGTTTGCCCTCTATTTTAACACACCCACAGCCCTTTCCCCATCACATAGGGGATGACACACAAAACAGTATTCTGGCCAGCAGATAAGATGCTCTGAGCTGTCTGCCCTTTAACAAGCACCTTGGAGACTGAGTCTAACTCGGTTACCTGTCCCTTGGACGCGGATGACACCTGGTGGCTTGGAAGAAACAGCCCCCAGACTTATCCCTAAGAGCATACATGTATTATTTGGGAAAGAACAGCTCTTCCCCTAACCCCCACAGCAAGGGCTTGCTAGCTAGAGCACAGCTTTATCCGCTGAACTGGTGATTTACTATTTCCTCCATGAGCCTCAGTGGCAAGGAGTCAGGCAGCCAATTCCAATCCCTTTGTGAGATTCAATTAAGCCATTAATTAAGCGATGTCAGTGTCCTCTAACGGCTGGCTGTACACAAGCGGGTGAGGAGAAGGGGACAGACCCTGCAGCGCTACGAACCTGTGGCCGCAGGGGTGGCTCACCGCAGCCCAGCTGCCAGGGCCACCTGCACAGGTTCTGACGCTTTCCCTCTGTGCACAAATACCTGGCTGCAGATCCGCACGAGGCAGGTCCCTGGCTGGGTGTTTATAACCCCAAAACGCCCCTCGGGAGCCTCTGAGAGCTCAGGGTTCAAGCCAGGCTGTGTTTGGCACTCAGACTTGGGGCAGATAATCACGCCCCGCGTCCCCATGCAGCCGCCCCTCCAGCCTCAGCCCCTGACCTCTCAGACCAAGCAGAGATCAAGGACCCTCAGGTTGTTTTTGTGCTTTTCCACCGTCCTCCTTTCACCTCAAGAGGCATTAACGGATGCTCAACAGCGGTGGGAACCGCTCAGGGGTTTTATTAATGAACTGCCTAATAGCATCCAAGTCCCCAGGCTGACGGTGAAGGGTCCTCTCAGGGAGCTGCAGAGGGGAGCCAAACCTTGCTCCTATTTCCTTATTTTTTTTATTTTTTTTTTTGAAACCACTCACACCTCCTCCGCCGTGCCCTCCTGGCTCCCCTTCTGCTCTTGTCACTTCTCGGGGTCTTTTTGTTCCTTTGGAGTTCACAGCTCACCTCCTACACCCCACATCTGATTGCCTGAGGCTGCACACAGCGCTGGGACCTGGACCAAAACCTCTCCGCAGCCGGGGAGCCCCAGCAGCCACCCCCAGAGCCCTCCTTGCAGCACGATGCGCTCCTCGGGGCCTGCACTCAGTTGCTTTAAAGACAGCACCAAAATCGTCCCAGCACCATATTTACAAACTGCTCCTAAGCCTCCCCAAGCAGCAACGACAGCCCTCAAAACCTTCCTTCCCCTCCTGAAGCACCATCCTCGGTGCTTCACCACTTCACGGTTCACTTGGCAAAGCCAAACTCGCAGCCACACCACCAAACACTCCGGCTTTCAGCCCCTTTTCCTTCGCTTGCTCCTCTGTGCAGGAGCAGACCAGCTTTCCCACCGCACACAGGACTTCAGCTAACAAATAAAACACAGCCGGGCAGGAGAAAGATGCACATTCCCCCCCCCCCGGCCTCTCAGCAGCAGCCTTTTCAGCAGCTCCCAGGCTGAGGTGGTAAAATATGGCTCCAATCTCTCCACACAGCAGCCCGCAGGCAGGCAGCTCGCTCTCCTAATTGCCAGGAATGGTCCCCATGTTGCCCCTCGCGAGGGGCTGGGCGCTGCCTTTCATTGTGCTCCTGCTGCATCCACGGCAGAGGTAAATGTCCAATTTCCTGAGCTGTCAGGGCCGAGCACTACCCAACGGCACCGGCACAGGGACAGAGACGGGGCAGCCCCCGGGCTCCTCCGTGCGGCAGGGAAGCCTCAGCACCGGGAGATGCTCCAAAACCAGCTCCTTGCAGAGAAATCCCTACAAGAGGGCAAGCATCGCCGTGCCACGTGTTTGCCCCGTGTTACAGGAGACCTCGGTTGGCCACCAGCTGCCCCTTCTCCCTTCCAAGGGGGGATTTGGGCAGCGCTGAAGGCAGGGCTGCCACGGTGACCCAGCTGTGCGCTGCCGCCGCTATCAGCGCAGCCGATCTGGGCCTTACCCTGACCTCGGGACGGGCTGAAAATACCGGTAATGAAAGCCATCCTTCAAGGCTGGAGAGCTGGGAGCGTGCCAGGGCTGCTCGGGGGCGATGCTGCTGTTTCAGGAGGGGTCCCCAGCGCCACTGCGGCTCGTGGCAGGAATCAACCCAGCCGCGGCAGGGCCAGGGTTGCTTGCCAGCGCCCCTCGCCCCTCCGAACTCGCCTTTTGACCCGTTTTCCCCTTGATTCTGGGCGCAGCAAGGCCGTTTCCATGCGGATGGCTGTTTCTCCCCGTTGCCGTAGCGACGCTGGGCCGGAGGCGGGAGGGCGAGCGCCGAAAGCTCCCGGTGCTGGCCAAGGGCAGCAGGAACACCTAATCCGGCACCGCTCCTCGCTGCGCCTCCAAGCAGCGCCCAGCAACGTGCTCCTGGCTCTAGAGAGGCTGAATTCAGCATCAAGAAACTACCGGAGGCTTTGCAGCATTATCCCCAAATTCCCATCGCCTTGTTCCCGTATGATTTTTTGCCTCGGTGGCCAAATGGCAAAACCCCGGACAGACGGCAAGAAGGTGCCCGAGGAAAGGATTTGGCTCCTGGGAGGGAGGAAACAAAGAGACAAGGTAAAAAATTCCTCCTGCACAAAGCCTACAGGTACACACGATGCCCTCCACCCCCTGCTCAGCAGGCAAGGGCCAGCAAAAATAATAAAAGCCCTTTCACCGTTCCCTTCTCGTGAGGAGCGTTTGGCCAGAAGAGTTTTTCCAGCCACACTAACAAGGCAGGAAGGTACAGGTGTGCCGGCATGCCAACAGCTATGAGCAGTGCAAAAGCAGGCCCACAAAATCCTGTCCCACTGCGTGCCCACAGGACCCAGCTCTCTAATAAAGGTTCAGAGACAGAGGGAAGCTGTCGTGCCACCCGTCCCGCTGCCTCCCAGCCATCGCCATCTCTCTTCTCCAAGTCCTGAGAGATCCTGCAGGAAGAAACGGCAGAAGAGGAACAGGGGACAGAAACAGGACAGGCAAATAAAGAGAAATGTATGAACTAAAGCATCCGAAGCGTGATTCTTCCAGCTGGGTCAAGAGACACCAAGGGAAGGAAGCGTAACAGGCACGCCAGCACCTGAGCAAAAGGAGGGGTCGGTAAATAAATAGAGAACATCAGGGAGCTAAATCAGGGGGCAGCCGCTCGGGGCTGGAAGGTGAACCGAGAGGAGTCTTGAGCAGAGACGTGCCGCTAATGGACACACCGGCTTGATTCCATCGGGATCTCTGCGGCTCGCTGCCTAATGCAGTTTATATAACAAATATCACAAGTGTCCTGCTTTTATATTGTTTTTTTTTGAAAGCAGGCAGCACGAGAAGTAACAAAAGATGGGATTCCAGTGCCTGCCAAACGTGGTTTCCAAGCAAAGCATCTCCTTGTCACTTAGTGCCGCTCTGAAAAGGCACAGGCTCAAGAGCTTTCTGACATGCTCAAGGTCTCCAAAGGAAAGCATCGGAGGAGTGCAGACACGAAATGGAGGACGGGTTCAAAGGAAAGCAGCTCTCAGGACCACGATGCGGACGGATACAGGAACCCACAGGCACGATGCTGGGTCACTACAGAGCAGCAGTGGGTTGCAGGGGGCTCCCAGGCTTTGGGGAGAACCGTTCAGACGCTCCCAGCCCCGATCCTCATGGCTGGGTGCAACACGCAGATGGAAATGCGAGTGCCTTACCCAATTAAAAGCAAGGGGTAGGTGATGACTTCTGCCAAGCGAGCTGTGTTGGTCAGCTTTCACCTCCTGATGGTGGAGCAGCAGCAGCAGCAAATGGCCACAAGGCCAGGCAAATGGACTAAAGGAAGAGTCTGAGTACAACTTGGGCTAGTAATACAATAAAAAAAAGGGGAAAAACAACTGCAAGCCAAGTATTCCTCCCCCAGCATTAGCTTCTATAGAGAAGAATTTGAGAAATCTGCAGCAGCCACAGAAATACCCGTGGCAGAACACCCTGAGCACACCAGTACTCCAGATGCCAAGAAGAGGCAGCAAACCAGCACTGTGTGTGCCTGCACAGTGCAAGGCACGGCCCTCCCAGCCCTTCTCAGCCATGGAATTCTTGGCTACACCCCTGAGATTTTAGGAAAACAAAACCAGTAAGTCAGGCTCTTAAAGCAAATTCTGTTTATTCCAATTTTTTCTTGTGTTGCTAACAAATCTTCATCCTAGCCTAGGAAAAATATCAGGTAGAAAACATCTCCCCTTTCCTCCCACCCTCCCCACCGCACGCTTTTTTTTTTTTTTAAATAAAGAATCAAAATTTCAAGCATGAGAGACTTTTCTTCCAACACATTTCTGTAATAAAATTAACTCTGTTGTAGATATAAAATGCAGCAGCCACAACCAGAGGATCTGCAACGCTACTCCAAGGCAATTAGTACCCAGAATGAATCAATCGGTTTGTCTGCAAACATAATAAGAAAATACTTAGCACTTACCCAGCACTTTTTATCCATGAATCTCAAAGTGGTTTTTTTTACAAAAGCTTAAAATATGGTTTTGGCCTCATTTACAGAGAAGAAAACACCAGCTGGAACAGGAATAGATTTGCCCCCAGTGACAGAACAATTTAATAGCAGAGCTCAGAACAGACCTCTGGTCTCTCAGCCCCAGGTCCAATAATCCATCGTCTGCTGTGCCACGCTCTCTGCTTCACTCGGGATAGCCTGACCCTGGCAAAAGCCCCAGCTGCAGAAATGCTGAAGTGCTTTACATTTTTGCCACCTAAAAAAAGATCTAAATGGAGATCTGACAGCCATTTTAACAAGCACTGACGTCCCAGGCCGTGACACCAAGGAGTAAGCCCAGTCTTGGACGGAGCTGCTGAAAGCTTTGGGAAAGAACAGCCTCATACTGAAAGCGTGAACAAACGTGGAAGGGGTGCAGGAAGGAGGTAATTCCATGGTCTACAGTGTGCAAATGATTCTCCATGTGGAGCTTTAATTGAATGTTTGAGGAACAGATCGCAGGATAAAAACCTAAGACCTTGACAAATAGTGTTATTAGGTGGAGAGGAGCCCAGACCCAAAGCACGCGTGGCCTGGCGCCTCCTCTGCCAGCCGTCTTCCGACCTGAAGTCGCTCCTGACAGACCTGAGAAACCAACAGTGCAAACAGCAGGAGAAGAGCAGTGAAATACAGTGCCTTGCCCTAGAACTAAGTTTAGGGGGGCGAGGAGAGGAGAGAAATACCATGAGACCGAGAGTGACGGCTGATTCCAAGGGCCAGGCCACAGCACCCACAGCCCGTTTTGGTCCAAAGATGACACCAACAGGGCCCTCTAAAGCAGGGGTCTCCCACGTACAAGCACCAGATTTCTAAAACCCCCTCTATACCTCCCATGGGATGGCTGCAGCGCCTTCCAGCACACAGTCATAAACCCAGATGTTCATCTACAACCACAAAAACTCCCTATTTAACAGAGGAGGGCAGCCCAGCACCCCCTCCAGCTCACGGGACAGGAAATATTACACCCAGGAGCTTGTTCTAGAGGCAGCAGACACTGCAGCGGTCCGGTCAGCAGCACGCTGAACATCACGCACCAGCCGGTTGTGCTTTGAAGCCTGCCAATGTCCAAAGGGGTTCTCACAGAGAACAGCGTACCCCACGGGGGGAGGTGAGCAACCTCAGTCAACAAACGCAGCTCTCAACTGCAAACCTGCAGCAACGCGCAGTAATTCAGGTCTCCTCCTTCCTTTCTGGGGGAACCCAAATGCTACTAATCCTCCAGGTCCGTTCTCCAGCACACAGGAGGTGCCAGCAGCCAGGTCTCTCTCCTCAGCAGCAGAACCTGCAGATGCCCAGCAGGATTTGTCCGTGCTCTGCAGAAAGAAGTCCTCCAACGTGAGCAAGGAGCTGTCATTGCTCCCCACGCCTCTCCCAGCCACCCACCTTCCTCCTGTGCCCACCTTTTCATAGGCTACAGACAGTCAGCTGCACTGGCCTCCTGGTGCTCACACACCACCTTCCACTGAGGGGCTTTACGGCTACTAAGGCACAAAAATTAAGTGACTTGCATAAGAGTCAGGAGCACGCCTCATCTCTCTCGATCCCGGTGATTTCTCACACCTTTTTTGTTTCCTAACCTCTTGCATATTAAACTCATGTGAGTAGATTGTGTGGATGAGAACAGGGTTTCATTTCCCTATTACCACTGAAGATCCAAACACGGGCAGCTGGATTTTCAACCCTCCCTGTGGCTCCCATCCATTCCCTCCAGGACAGGCTGTTTGTCTTGACAAGGTAGGAAGGGAGCGCTCCACAAACACGTTGCAAAGCTCCGGACTCGCCATCCTCAGACACACAACGGGAGAGCAAACAGACACGCCGCTGGGAAATCACGCGAGGAATCTCAGCTACACTTTGTTCACCAACAGGAGCAGGGAGCAGCAGCAGCACTCAGCACGGTGGGGACGCCGCAGCGCGAGCAGAGTCAGAAGAAACATCCCCAGGCCTTCAGCTGCTCGCCTCCCCCCAGCTGAGGCTGAGGGATGCAGGCTGGTAGGAGCTCCCGGGTCAGGTTTCTTGAGACGAGCGATGGTTTGGTTTCCTAGAAGGCGCCAGAGCCCGGCTTTGGTGTGTCTGTGGCAGAGGCCCAGACCCGAGGAGAACGCTGCCCTGGCCACGCGCCCCGCTACGTGCAGCTGTGCCTCATGTGGAAGTTCACCACGTACTCCGCGTTGGTGCGCTGCACCGAGATGGCGAAGGGCTCGAAGGGGTGGAAGGTGAACGCAACCAGGCGCCGCACCGTGTGGTTGATGGGTCGCCCCAGGAGTCCCGCCTGGATCTCGAACTTCAGGAGGCCAGAATCACGAGCGTAAAATCTGAAAGGAAGGAAAAGTCCATTAGGGCTGTTCCCGGCTATTGACTTCGCCATCTGGACTCTTCACAGAGACAAGAGCCTCGTTCGGGCTCTGGTATCCTTCAGAGGCAGAGGTCCTCAGCTGGGGGTCTGGCTCTTGGCTACAGAGGAAAGCCCCTCCTGGGGCAGCTGGCCTCCCACTGTCTGCAAAGATTTCTTTTAGTGCCATCAGCGAGAAAACTCTGCCCTCGTTTTGGTGGGGTTAGCTGACCAGTTAGCTGGAGTTAGCAGGATCCAATCCTGCTCAGGGGTGAGAGGTTCCACCTTACACCTCAAACAACTCTGCAGGTCCTTTTAGATCTCCAACAACAACAACAAATCTTTACCAGGATAGCCTGGGTGGGAAGTGCCAGGTGGGCAGCATCCACCAGGCCTCGTGGTAAAGGCAAACAGGAGACGTGTCCTGCTGCTGCCACCAGAAACCTGCCTGCGGGTCCGAGGAAGCTCTTTTGTGCCCCCAAACAGGTGAGCTCAGGAGCACAGCTTCAGCAAGAAGCGAGCAGTGCCAAGGGCACGAGGCAAAGCACGGATGAGACAGACTCATCTAAAAAGCTCTTCCTTTCTCGAACCTTCTCTGCACACGAGCACAGGCTCGCTGTGTAGCAGACATTACACCATCACTCTGCATTGCTGGGGGATCAGGAGACTGTGCTGACCCCACTCTCCCCAGTACTCCGGTGGAGGTTTCAGGGATTTGGTACCTTCACCAGGCAGCCGAGCTCCAACTGACAGGGCTCAAATCCTCCCTGCAGCTGCCTCAGTTCTTTAGACCATTTTTTTTCCTCTGCTCTTTCAGTTACAGGAACAGAATTGCCATTTTGCCTCCCAGCCATTTCCTTTTCCACCAGCGCTTTGTGGATGTGGGTATTTTGCATTTTTCCTCTGGTTTCAACTCGGAGAATGCTTTTAATATTAGAGCACATTTCTCTCCCCCCCCTCCTCCCCATGCCAGCAAGCAATACGAAGCACTCTGCTTTCAGCCTGGAAAGAACAGGTGATGGCAGATAGAGGCGATGCTGTTTCAGGAGCAGACACACTCCACGTTTTAACAGCACAGCCTATTGAGATCCTCATGTTCTTCCTGGAGGGCCACTCTCCTCTCCCTTCCTCTGAATCGAAGTGCTAGCCAGCCCTGCCTGAAAATTGCACACAAGAACCCAGCAAGAGAGTCACAATCTTGGTATTTGGCTTTTCAAAAAGCCCTTTCCCTCCTACACAAGGCTGGGTATGTGGAGGGTCATTCTTTAAATAAAGCACAGTCCCTGGTCTGCTCCTCTCTCTCCCCAATTCACAATAATTTACTACTCAAGATGAAGCTCCCTGTAATCTCAAAGATGTGTTCAGTTTGGTATTTTTAAATCTATTTTTAAAAGTGCTCTGCAATCAGAGGCCATTTCCATGGGCTCTCACTCTGGGGATAAATTAGGCACTGCAATATAAAATTGTATGTCAACAGAAACAGCAAGACCAGCCTTTTCAAACTGTATGAAAATGGAAGATTTATCTGCAGACCAATTTTTTTGGTTAAATGGCTCCTTCCTAGCCATCTAGATGGATTTTAGAGACCCCCCGCTAGAGGTAAAGCTGTATTAGAGCCTCTTCCTCCCAAGGCCCACCATTTCACCCACTGAATGTCTCTTCAAGCCTCCTGAAAAGACGCTGGAAGATGGCAGAGATGGGGAACCTAAAGCTCTCCCGAGAGCAAACCACCACTGGTCTCTCAAGCAGCCGGAGATGAGGGTTGAACCTACCAGGACACGGAGAGGCAGCAAGGATTAAAGTAAGGATTAAGGGGAGACCACGCACGGAGGTGCTGAAACCGGTGTGTAAAAGGGGTGGAGGCTTTCACATCATGGCCATCCTGCTAGGAAACGACCTATGGATCACAACTGATCCTAACACCCTCGGCTGCTGGAGGGTTTTATACTTCAGCCAGTCGCAGGGCTTAGGTTACAAATCCCGCCGCCCCTCATTTCCAAGCTCTCTAACCTCAACGGGCGGCTGCATGACTTTATTAATCCCTTTGTTTTGCAGGTGAGAAACGCAGCAGCGCGATTTCAGCCGCTGAATGGTTAAGGTTAGCACCTCGCCTTCTCCTTACTTCCCCAAAACCAGCAGCCCCGCCGCTTTCAGACCCTATTCAGGCCCTAATTGACTCTGCACAGCTCCAAGCTTTGAAAGGGCTGGCGCTGAAACGCCGCTCTGCTCAGGGGAGGGAGGAAAGGTGGCACTTGGCTTTGTTTACTACAAAGCCGGTAACTGCAGCAAATGACTGCGGCTCCGCTCCCTTTTGTCTGCAGGAGATGGAAGCAGGTTGGCGCTGCCAGACAACCACTGCCTCGCAAGTTTTCCCAACTCAGACAAGGGGGAAAGGGCAGGCTCTCCGCAGATAGCACGGAGCCGGAGAGTAAAACCAAATTATACAGGCAGGGGGAAAAAAATTATTAATTAAATATACATAATTTGGGAATTGAGAGCGCAGGAATAATCAGAGGTTCCCCGCCACCTGAGTCAGGGCCAGGGAGACATGAAGCCCGGTTTTGATGAAAATAAAGTTGGGAAAGCGGCCAGAACGGTCTCCCTAGGCTGCCGGAGCCCCCAACATGTGGGCAATCGCTAAACAAAGCACTTGGAGATTGAAGGCTCTCTTTGTTTTTAGAGCATAGGTTCATTTCCCTTTTGTGGGACTCTGAGTGGAAGGACTATTCTGCCTGGAGAACTCAGTCCCTTTGATTTGAGCCTTTCAGGCTGGAGAGATGCTGGATTTTTAAGCGCTACTACTTGCAGCCATGGCTGCAGCCAACAAAAAGAAACAGCCGTGGTGTTTCTGCAAGAAGCACTGCAAACCTCCTCATTCTCCAGCCTGGAGTTATTCCTGCTGCCAGCATCGAAGACGCAGACGTAAGAGGCACAGAACAGCTCTTACACCTGGCTAAACTCCCACCACAGAAACTAATTTCCTATAGATCATAGAAAGAAGGGGAGCATGAAGAGGAGTGCAGCTTTCAGGGTGAGAAACGTAAACAAGGCAAGTCTGAAAATAGCAAAATCAATATGAGAAGCATTATGAATAACACCTAACCCGGCTGATATTTTATTCATAGGACAAACCAGCCGATCCTCACCAGCTAACCCTACGTGCTCAAAAGGAATCCCTCCAGCACAGGAAGGCAGGCATCCAGAACCACGTTGGGCTGCAATAAAAGGAGGAACAAGAACATTCGTATGGAAAAGGCTCAGGCAAGGTAAGAGATCACAAGGAGAGATGCCAAACTTTGTGGGACTACTGAAATAAACGCTCTGCTTAAGGGATGTCAAAAGAGAAAAGCAACTCATCTACTTGGTCTTCCTGCAAATTTGTCACCACATGGTGATTTAGCAGAGGTGATTTCGTTACTCCCACACTGCTCTCCTCGCACACATCTCCCTGGCCCGTTCCGTACCTTATCGGGTGATCGCCGCAGGTCTTGGGACGCTCCATGACTGACACCCACTTGTCGTCATAGCTGAAAAGGGAGAGGTCGAGGTAGGGGCTGCCGCTGTAGGACTGGGCGCTGATGGGGAGCTGGCCCAGCAGCCTCCGCACAGCCTCCGTGTGCCCTCCGTACTTGGCGTTCACAATAGTGTCTTTGAACCTGCAGCAGAACAAGAAGGGTTTACTCACAAAGGCCCCGGGTGAGAGGCACAGCTTAAACAAACTAAGGAGGAAAACCGAGAGAGAAAGAGGAACGGCAGCAGTGTAAGAACCACGACAGTTCCCTTCGAATGGTGCATCACGGTGATTCAACCACCAGCCAGTTCTGGTGACCTTTTCCTCCTCCCTCACCGTTACTGTTTCTGCTCTCAAAGTCCAAACTGAGAAGGACGAGGCTGTGCCTATCCACGAGGCCTGGCCCCAGCTGCTCCACAGCACAGGAAATGAACGGGATCAGAACCAGGGAGAGGTGGATTAGCAGCTTATCAGTCAATCCAAGTTTTACCGTGAAGCCTGTAAACAGCAGCAGCAGAAGCCGGAGGGTTGCACAGTAACAGTTGAGCCCTTAAGGTTGACTCGAGAATCCCCCTCTCTCTAGCCACAGCGTTTGAAACACGTAAAGGGAGAAACCTGAGATGAGGCAGAACCTTGGAGAGAAGCATAAAGCTCTTCAGAAACAACAGTGTGCTGGAAGTTCTTCCTGGTGGAGAGACTAACGCAGGCTGGATTTCTCTTTCCAAATATAATTTGAACTTTCCACAAGCAAAGGAGAGTCAGATCAGCTGCACGAATGGCAGACACCAGGGACAGTGAAAACCTTCCCCCTAGGCCAGAAACACAGCCAGAAGCCAGCTTGCTGTGCCTACAGCACTGTTACACGTTGCTGCTTAAGCTAAACACTCCTGTTACAGGCTCTTAGAGCCAGGTGGATGAGCAGATTCTCCTCTTTATTTCAGCACAAGGCAGGAATTGTTCTGCAGGTACCTGCAGTAAGCTCTCTCATTCTCTCTTCCCCCCAGGCAATACGGAATTCACGACAGGGAGCTCTAAAAAGTTACAGGCAGCCAACTGCCTTTAACTTATGGGACATGAACCTAAAATCAGCCGAAGCTTCATTCCCCTTAGTGACTGCCAAGTGCTTTGGATGATGTCAAACAAGTCACTAGAAGAACAAAACACCCTGAGTCACATAAAAACATATTCCACAAGAAATAACACTCTGCCTCATTAAAACCACATCAGACTGTTAAAGCACATTCTAGAAACCTTGGTTATTTTGGTATTTTGCTCGCTTTTCACTACAGCTTTAGGCAGATCAGCTTCCTTCCCCCGAGCAGCGTCTGACGAGAACCACGAGCTGTTTACTGATGTTACAGAACGCAGTTTGCTGCACACTAAATTTAGAGAAGGGCACTTGGCAAAATACATCCAAATAAATGATGTAGCATCTTGATAAAACCTTATCTGCAGGGCTCGAAGCTACCGCTTCAATAACCTCCAGAGGAGTTACTGCTCAAGGAGTGCCAGCCACATCTTGCCCTTAAAATTCCTTTCCCTTCTAAGCACCGAATTGCCACTGCCTTTTCCTTCCTGCACAGATATTGCAAAATACAAGAGCAGCTGCACGAAGCTGCAAGCTGAACCGCCTCCCAGCCGGGCT
The DNA here is from genome assembly GCF_009819795.1 of Aythya fuligula. Taxonomy (NCBI): domain Eukaryota; kingdom Metazoa; phylum Chordata; class Aves; order Anseriformes; family Anatidae; genus Aythya; species Aythya fuligula. Next base: position 13,961,290 of record NC_045569.1, on the reverse strand, counting down.
TTTGCACCCCTCAGGGCCTGAAGGAGCTGCTTTTCTCGGGGTCCTTGGTGTTATTTGATACTAGCCTTCAGCTGGCGGGGGGCAGCGCGTGCCTACACGGTATAAAGCATGCTCCCAGGGGCTCACCGGCGCTGGATCTGCCTGGCAAAGTTGTTGCTGGACGCCGAGCAGGGGAACTGGACCGCCTCGCTGTGCAAGGTGGCGTTCCTGAAGAGGTCGCAGAAGTTCTCGAACAGCTCCAGCAGCTCGTCAGACGTGTTCTCAAACACGGCGATGACCTCGGTGCTCACCATGTTGTACACGACGAAGAACGAGGGCTGGGGAGAGAGGCAGAGGCAGCGGTTACCCCAGGGGAGAGCTGTCCCTTCCTGCTCCCCGGGTGACATCCCGGACCCTCTCCAAATTTCTCTGCAGTGCAGGAGAATCCCACAGCCCCACGGTAATCCCTTCTGCTACCCAAATGCCTCAGCAGGTCCCAAATTACCCGCCTGCTAACTGTGATGTGATTACACATGGAAAAAAACCTGGATGGACTTCCAGTTCTTCCCCCTCGAACTGGATGTCGGTATTTCCCTCTCTCTCTGCCCTCTACCAACTCCAAAATTCTTTCTGAAGTGCCAAATTTAATTTCCATTCCTGCTGACAAACTGATCTCAAACCCATACTAGCCGGCAACAAATTATTTTTTTTCCTTTATGCAGAGAAACGATTTGCTTCTCCCTTCTTAACGCTGCCGCCACACAGAGATGAGCCTTTTCAGCGCACCGCAGCACTGCCGACAGAGTTGTGCCCTCCAGGTACCCTGCTGGCACAGAAATGAAAATCTGAGAGGCATTAATGACAGCTTTTTAACATCGGCGCTCCCGTGCAAGAAGCCCCAGGCACTGTGCTGCAGACGGGCAGCGTTTTGCAGGAGGAATGAGCCAGAGGCGGGGAGAAAACGTGACATTTGTACCAGCACGGCTGCACCCAGGGGAAGACATCCCCATCCCCTGGGCATCAGCAGTGCTAATTTCTTGGATAGAAGAGGGCTCAGATCCCGGCACCCCAAAGTCAGAGCCTGCCCCTGCTTCTCAGATAACTAATTCCCCTGCTACACGCACGTATCTGGTAAGTCTCCTGCTCACAAAGGCAGTTTGTGAAGGCTTCGCCTCCTGCTCCCGAGCAACGCCCAGCGATGACAGCAGGCGCTGTGCCCGCCCCACCCGTCCGTAAATATCACCAGGTTTGTTTGTTTTAGGGGCCCAAAATGAGCCCTGCTCACACAATCCGGCCCCCACGCGCTGCAGGAGGAGGTTACTCACTGAACTGCTGCCCGAGGAGAGGGAAGCCCTCCTGAAATACAGAGAGACAACGCAAGGAGACAGCAGGAGGAGAAACTGGTTACAGCTTTGGAAATCGCAAGGGGTGTCCTGCAGTAAAAAGGTGCCAGTTTAACACAGAGGCGCCAACAGGCTGCCCTTAACGGCAGGAATCACCCTCGCTGCGTTTCAGCAGTACCTGGGACAGGCAAAGCACCCTCACAGCACGCAGGGCAGGAGCTGAGCGCTGCAAGAAGCACCCAGCAAGGCTAAACCACGAGCCTAGAACAACAGCCCCCAGGCTACGGATCCACGGCACGCGATTAAAGATCTTGGGAGGCTCGGCGCAGACCTTGGCAATAGAAACAAGCTCCAACAGCAGCTTCCTCAGCCTCCCTGGCAGAGAAGCCTAGAACAGGAGCAGCCTGAAATCAGATTAAATTTGTGTTCTTGTCTGATAGAAGAAAGACAAACGGGAGCTTTAGGCATTCCGTGACGAGAGCTTTCCTCAGGAAGCCCTAATAAAGAGCCGAAATGCAGGCAGGTCAGCTCCGCATCTGGAATTAGCTTCTGAAAGCAACAACAAACAAAATGCTTTGTCCTCAGCAGAAAACACACAAATGGCACAAACAAGCCCAAATTCCCATCTAAAAGGGACCTTCAGGTGAAGCGAGTGGAGGACACGCTGCAGCAAATCGGGCACAGAAGCCTCAGTGAGCACGGCAGAGAGCCTCAAACCAGCACTGAGGTGAGGTTTAGCCTCGCCCATTCTCTCCCAGAATAACTCCCTCCAAACAAAAACACAATTTAAGAGGAAAATGTGGAGGACAATTCGAGAGGAAAAAGAGGAAGGACTTCTTAGTCATTCTCCGGGGTGAATGAGGCCGAGGGACCTCGCAGAGAACGACCGCCCGTTTCTGCTGGTGTCTCTCTGCTGGAACTGGCAGAGATGGGAAGGGAGGGACAGGTGTGGAAATAAAAAAAAAAAAAAAAAGGACCTAGAGAACAGATCGGCACTGGAGATTTAAGATTTCTCACTAAATACCATCAAACATTAAAAAAAGCACAAATTAAAGGAGCAGGCTAGGTTAAGATGTAAAAGACCTGGCTCGGTTTCAGTGTTACTGGGTTTTTACTGGGTTTTTGAGCTAGCAGTGGGGAAAGGACGTTCAACCCACAGGACTGCAAAACGTCTGGAGGGCCTCGGCACTGCCGGGGCTGCATTTGCCCTCCTCTGACTTCTTCAGAACTCAGAGGAAAGGAGAAGCAACTGGGACATGAGCTCGATTTAAGAGCTGCTAACCCAACTGGGAGAGATCATAAATGCTGTCTCTGGTAGAAGCTCGAAAGAGTAAGTAAGTAGGCAGAGCAGAGAAGGTAATGCTACTGGGGGAAAATGGAGACCATTATGTTTGAAAACCATGCCGGGAAATACAGGAGAAAAGGGGGAGAGTCTGCAATACAAGCCCATTACATGAAATAACAGCTAAAAAATCAGCTGGGGATTTGGGAGGGAAAGAGCATCCACAAGCACGGGGAACAATCCCTGGAGAAAGGGGACTCAGAAAGCACCTCAGATCTTCTCCCTCTCACTTTGAGTCGAGAAGGGTGCAGTGAAATCACGAGAGCAAAAGACAGTGACGTTATTTGATACCAGAGGCGTCAAACGTTCACAAAAGAGCGAAGCAACGGGCTCCTAACAGCTCCTGCATGGAGCGTTCGGAGGCTCAGGTAAGGCACGCAGCTCACAGCGCCCGCAGGGGGCAGGCAGTACCTGCGAAGGATCCGTCACCCGCAGCGTGACCACGTCTTCGCTCGTGTACTTGATGAAGAGGTGGTTCTCGTCCAGCAGCTGCATCTTCCACATGCGGAGCTGCCTCAGCTGGTCGAAGTACTGGAAGAACCTCCTCTTGGCGATGGCGCTGCCGTCCTGCTCGGCCCTCCGCCACAGGTACACCAGCAGCCGGTGCTTCAGGGAGTTGATGAAGGGCTCCTTGTAGGGGTTCGCCATCCCCGTCTGCGTGTCCCGCTGCACCTCGGGGTACACGGCGGAGAGGGTGAGCAGGTCGTCCTCGTAGCAGAAGCGCCCGATGGTCCGCACGTCGATGAAAGTCCCCTCGGGGGTGACCTGGAAGACGTGGATGGTCTGCTGCTGCACGGAGAGGATGGCCAGGATGTTCTTGTAGAGGTAGAGCCCCTGGTTGTGCGACAGGATGACCTTGTCGCACTTGAAGGTCCGCGTGTCGCACAGCCTGCCCGTGTGGAGGTCGATGATGTGCAGGGAGTAATCCTCCAGCGGGGAGCGGGGGTTGGGGGTGACCGACTCGCTGTTGCGGTAGACCTCGAAGAAGGGCGGGTGGGGCTCCTCGGGCAGGTAGGCGGCCGAGCCCACGATCACGTAGCGGCAGTCGTCGGTGAACAAGCTGCACTCGCGGTTGAGGTGCTCCCCGTTGGAGGCCACGTTGGTGATGTGCAGCAGGACGAAGAAGCGCTCGAAGAGCCGCCCGCGGATGTTGACGGCCCGCTGGTCGTTGCCGTTGGCCAGGATCTCCCCCTCGTAGCCTTGCAGCAGGTCCTCGGCCGCCTGGCAGCCCTGGTACTCGTAGATCTCCAGGGAGGTCTGGTCGGAGGAGAAGGCGATGAAGTAGCGGCCGTCGGGGGAGAACTTGCGCAGGAAGCAGGGCGGCTTCTCCACGTTGACCACGGTGAAGTTGGGGAAGACGTTCTGGTGGAAGACGCGCACCTGGTGCCAGTGGCTGCCGGCTTTGCCCGAGCTGATGCGGCGCCGCTCCAGCCGGTGGATGACGTTCTGGTTCTGGATGCGGCGGGGCCGGATGGTGGGGGCCTCATGGTCCATGGCCAGCGCCCTACCGCATCCTCGCCCCGCCGCCAACCGGGGCACAACGGGGCTGGGGAGGGGGAGCACCGGGAGGGGGTCTGGGGGGGGACAGGGACAGGGACAGGGCCGGGGGGGGGCTGAGGAGGGACCGGGGCTGAGAGGGGCACCGGGGGGGGGGGGGCGCTGTGGGGGAGGCGGCCACGGGGAGGGCCCGGGGGGGGCAGCGGGGCCCGGCCGCGGGTCTGAGGGGAACCGAGGGGAACCGGGGGGGTCCCGGGGGGTTCCCAGAGGGTCCCGGGGGGGTCCCGGGGGTCCCGGGCCCGCCTCAGGCCGCGCTCACCGCCGGGCCCGCCGCCGCCGCTCACTCTATGGCCGCCGCCATCTTTCCGCCACGGCGGCGGCCGGAGGGCGACGGCCCCGCTGCCCGCTTCCGCTTCCGGTCGGTGGAGCAGTGAGAAAGGCCCGGGCGGGGTAGAGCGTCCTCAGGGGGAGGCACAGCGCCCCCTGGCGGCGGGAGGAGAGACCCCCATGGCTGGGCAACCCCAAAGCTCTGCACCCCATAACCGGGCACCCCCATAACGGGGCACCCCCATAACTCTGCACCCCCATAACCCAGCACCCTGATAACCTGGCAGCCCCATAACTGGGCATCCCGAAAGCCCTGCACCCCAGTAACCAAGCACCCCCACAACCCCGCACCCCAATATCTCTGCACCCCAATAACTCGGTACCCCAATAACCTGTCACCCCCATATCCCCGAACCCCAATAGCCACGTACCCCTGCAGCCCTGCACCCCTCTAGCCACGTACCCCTCTAGCCCTGCACCCCTATAACGTCGCACCCCCAAAAGCTGCAGCCCCCTGTGCCCACCCCACACCCCTCATCCTTCACCAGGGGGCTCAGGGGACCCCAAGATCCTTTTGGTGTCCCCTCACTGTGAGCTCCACCGGGAGCGGGGTGCTCCAGGGGGTGCTGGGGCTGTGTCCCCCCCTATGCAACGTGGCACCGACATGTCCTACCGTGTGCCAACGCAATTCCCCGCTTCTCCTCAGTGTTTTTTGGGGTTGTGCCCCCCCAATCCCATAAACTGGGCTTGTCCCCAAGCAAATGGGGTCCCTGCAGAAGCTCGGGGACGGGGACAGCAGCGGCCAGGCGGTGGCATTAGTGCCACAGAGCTGGGGACACCCGGCCTCACCTGGCACCCGAGCGCAGCCAGAAATGGGGCGTCTCACCCCAAAAAGCACTCAGTGGCAACCCCACAAAACCCTGGGGACGTCACCCCAAGCAGCGTTATCCCTTGTGACAGGTTGTAGGGGATCTGTAACCCCTGCACCCCATAACCAGCAGGGGAAAAAGGGCTGGGGGCACATAGGGTCCCTCTCCAGGCCCTTTATGGGGCCTGATAAAATCCTACACCGAGCGGCCTCAGTGCCTCCCTTTGTCTCTCTCCCCCCCCCCCCCCATGTAATTAATTGGGCTCCACCTTAATAGGATCAAACTAAATACCGAGGAGCATCCAACCGCACAGCAGCTGGCAGGAAAACAACCCAACCCGCACACAGAGAGAGAGAGAGGCGGCTGGACGGACAAAAGGGCCATTAATAGGGCAGCAATTAGCGCTCCCCGGCTAATAACTTCATCACCGCAACCTCCCCGCGGCCAGCACGCTCCCCTGGCGGGGACGGGCTCGTTAATTAGCAAGGATGGGTTTTATGAGGCCTCACCTGGCCGAGGCTGGGGGCAAACCCCACTCCTGGGGCTGTAGGGTGGGCCCCTGCAGGCACCCCGAGCTGGGAGAAGGGCTCGGGCACGGGTAGGGTTGGGAGGAGGTGGGATTGGGGCGGCTGCTCTGCTTTTTTGGGGGGGGGGGTTATCCAGCCTCCAGCTGCAGGTGGCTCCCAGGTGGGTTTTGGGGGGGGTTTAGTGGAAAATGCCACGAGAAGAGGGCTGGTGGTGCAGGGAGAAGGGCTGAGCTGGGGTTTGGGGGCTGTGCTGGGGCTGCTCTCCTCCCCGATGCCGTTTCATGGCACGTTTTTCCCCAAAACGGTGCTCGCTCCCAGCTCGGCACAGCACCGGGGCTCCTGCCGTGGTGGGGACGGGGACACGCGGCCGTCACTGTCCTCACCTCGGGGAGCCCTGGGGACAGCAAACCCAGGGCCCCCCGCTTGGCTGGCTGGGGTGGCATTTAGGGGGAGGGCCCTGGGGCATGGGGGTGGCTGGGAAAACCCCAAAAGTTTGTGCAAACGGCCCTGCTCCAGATCCCAAATGCGCACAGCTGTGGGTTAGCACCCGAGAGCTAGGAAGGGCGCTCAGGGGCTTGGTGTTAATCCCAGGGAAACCTCTCCCGGGGGTGTTTTCTCCGTGGGAGGGAGCTGGGGGGGCTCCTCCAGGAGCAATCCCCGCTGGCGGTTGCTTTTCCTTGGGAAACGAGCCGCCTCTGTGGGGTTTTTTCCCTGCACCCCAGTGATGGGCAGCGGCACGCTTCGCCCGGGGCACCCCGCTTGGGGTGGGTGCTGCGGGGGCACAGGGGGAGCCCAGGGCGGGCAGGCAGGCAGCAGAGGTCTCCATTTTTTCTTTTTTTTTCTTTTTCCAAGCTAAAAAATAAAATTTAATTTGATATTTAGCTCTGTCCCAGGCCTGGAGGGGAGACTTCGTGAACGGCTGCAGACCCTCGCAGCCCCTTCCAGGGGCATCTGGGCACACATCTGATGGGACACGGGGCCCGCCTGCTGCCAGGGGGGACTTTTTGGGGTCAGACAGACCCCAAGCAGGGTCCCCCGTGGGGTGCCACCCCCGTCACCCCCCCGTGGGTGCCCATTTGCGGCGCGCTGCCATTTGCAGGCAGTTGCCATGGGTGCCCGGGGACTTTTGCTGTGGAGGGGGATGGCGCCTCTCTTCCCCCCCCTTCCTCCTCCTCCTCCTCCTCCTCCTCCTCTTCATCCCTCCCTCCCGATGACGTCATGGATGACCACGGTGGTGACAGGGCCACCTGTGGGCTGCTGAGGGGTTTAAAGAGCCAGGCTGCGGCGGCGACGGGAGCCCCGGCTATTGTCTGCGCCCCTGGCAGCGGGGGGACGCGCAGCCCCCAGACCCCACACACACACATACCCCCCCCATCCATCCATCCACCCCATCCATCCCACCCCACCCCATCCATCCCATCCCATCCCACCCCATACAACCCATCCCATTCCATCCCACCCATCCCCACACCACCGCCGCCACCGCAGCTCCCCCGGTGCCATTGCTCTCCGAGCCGCTTCCCGCTCGGTTTTAGGGCCACCGAGGCTGGGCTGCTGCCCCTACAGAGCTCCCTCCAAGGTAAGGCTGCGCTCCGTGGCCCCCGCAGCCCCCCCAGACCCTGCTGCAGCCCCCCACCCGCTGGGCCCAGCTCTGACAAAGGGGTCGCTCCGTGCCACCGAGGGGAGGTGGCAGGGTGCTGTGCCGGGACCCCCAGCCCGCAGCCCCCCGGGAACCCGCTGGGATCCAGCCTTAAGGATGCTCCCACCGCCTCCCTGCCCTCCCCTCGCCTCCCTGCAGGGCACGGGGATTATTCCAGAAGACAGGGCGACCCCTGGGACAGCGGGCACCCCGGGGTGGCAGAGCCCCGCTGCCCCCGAGGGCCATGATGCCGTGTTTTGGGCAGCACCGGGCTCCCTTCGCCTCCACACTGGCTTTCCCCGAGCACCCCTGCGGGCACCCAGCTCTCACCCCCTCGGCCAGGCACCCACCTTCCTCGCGTGGCACCCCTGGGGGCATCTCCTTGTCCCCGGCACTGTGCCACGCACCCGGGGCTCCGAGCCCCGAGGGCTTTGCTGGGTGCCGGTGGGTGCTGCGGGAGCCACGGGCACGGTGAAGGAGCAGGGGCAGAGGGGCTGCGTCCTCCCCCGGGCTCTGCCCGGTCCCCAGGGTGGTGGCATTGTGTCCCGCTGTCCTTCCAGCAGGTAAGTGCCCTCGTTCCGGCTGCGGATGTCGGCGCCGCTTGGATGTGCGGGGTGGAAAAAGGGTCCGGGAGCGGCTGAGAGCACAGCGGGGTGGGGATGCGCGCATGGGGACGGGCACCTTCCCTCCTGGTGAGGCTAAGGGCACGTCCCACCCCAGCAGGGACCGTGCAAGTCGGCAAACTCCTCACCTGGGCACCTCGGGGGTCCCCGTGCCCCCACCCTGCCTCTCCCCTGGGTGCCAGGGGGGTAGAGCTCCACAGGGGCTGTGTTGGATCCCATGTTGGTGGCCTCGGAGGGGTGGCAACTGGGCAAACCCTGCGGCTAGTCCTACCCTGGGCTGCCCCTGCAGCCTTCAGGGGGCAGGTATCGAGGCAGACGGGGATGAGGAGCGTGGTGGATGCGTTGCCCAGCTTTGAGAAACGGGGTAAAAACCACTGCCCGGCCAAGGGGGCCGCGCGGAGAGGAGGCGGCCGCGGGGCTCTCCGCGTGCTGCTGCGGCGGCGCTGGGGTGCGAAGGAAGGAGCCGTGGGGCCTTTCTGCACGGAGCCTGGCAGAGGATGAGGAGGGCTTGGGCTGGGCCTGGGTTTGGAGTGGAAGAGGCAAAAAAAAATTGTCGGATGGGTGGGAATCTCACCTGGGAGCTCACAGGTCCTGCAGCGGCCGAGCGGTCATGAGCAAATGCGCCAGGCACCCTCTGCTTGCCCCCCCGTGCGTGGGCAGGGGGTAATTTTAGGGGTTAATTAGGACATAGTGCATGTGCGAGGGGCTGGAGTCGAGCTGAAAAGACCCGCAGTCTGTCTGGACAGGCACGGAGCGGGCAGGGAAATACCACGGGCAGGAGAAGTTGTGGGGTGGTGGCTGGCCACGACGGCTGCTCCAGGGATGCCGATGCCTCGCTGAGCTTTCGCCCCCCCAAAATCCTGCGAGAGCCCGTTCCCGGTGCGACCAGGGGAGCGTGTGCGTGCGTGAGAGCACCCAAACACGCACCCATGCACACGTGCCATACCCAAATACGTGGCAGCGCTCAGCAGCACCGCCGTGTAAGCTGGGTGCGCTCCCCGGCCCTACAAACACAGCCTGCAAACGCCACTCTCCACTCCCACGGGGAACCACTCGGTGCTGGTGGCAGACAGCGACGCCGTGGCTCGGGCTCTTCTTTGCCTCCTGTTTTTGCAGCATCCTAAATCCTGCTCCGTAGGCTGCAGCCCAAGATGGTGCCTCCATATGGGGCCAAGCGCAGCAGGCGAGGTGGGGACCTTGCTGCCACTCGGCTGGGCACGAGAGAGGCAGAGCTGAGGCTTGATGCGTTTCCTCCCCGGGCTCTGCTCGCTTCCCCAGGAGCTCAGCATAGCCAAGCAACGTGGCAGCGGGATGACAAACCCCAGAAGTTGCACCCCACAAATCCTGTCGGTGTCTCTGCCCCTGCCAGAGGGTTGCAGGAGCGAGGTGCTGGCTGGCTCTCCCTCCACGGGGCTGTTGCGGTGTGCCTGCAGCAGGGTTCAGGGCTGCGCACCCCAGCCTGGCAGCATGGGGTGTGGGGAGCAGCGCCCGTGGCACGGCCTCGGGGGTCTCCAGCCAAAGGGTCTCATTTTGGGAGCGGCTCCCGCAGCGTCCCGGTGTCTTGCCAGTTTGGGGTCTTAAAGCAGCTCCCCGGTGGGAAGCCCCAAAGGCAGGGTGCACAGCTTGTCCCCGCACAGCTCCCCTGCTCTCCTCCCCAGGGGCTCAGCACAGGGGACGGGGCCAAACCCTGGGGGCTCTGGGGACAGGACAGAGCCCCGAGCATCCCTCTCCTCCTCCCCGTCCCCACCTCACCATCCCCGGGCCATCTGGCCACACTCATCCACCTTAAACAAACGCTGGAGCCTATTATCCAGCCCTGCCTTCCCCTTCCCCCCCCCCCAGACAGATGGAGGCTGAGCGCGCCCAGAGCCCCGGCCCGCAGCATTCATGTGCGTGAATGAGAAAATTGAATTATTTATGGCCACGCGAAGCAGGCTGGCGGAAAGGACTCCATTACGTGGCGAGTACCTGTTGCTATGGAGCCGGGGCTTCTCCCCCTCGCCCGCCCGGCCCCAAACACCCTCCGCATCCCTGCCTGTCCCCATCCCTGCCCTCGTCCCCTTGGGATGCTGGCTGGAGCAGCGGGATGCCCAGCTCCGCCGGGACGTCGACCTCTCCAAAATCCTCCTGCATTGCAGCCGCTCCCCGGGGCTGCCAAATCCTGCAGCGATGCTCTGAGCGGTGCCGGGGCATCCCCGCTGCTGCTCCTTTCCCAAACCCTCCTCAGCCAGCAGTGAGGGTCCCAGGGGCACCCTCGGGATGGGACCAGCTCTGGGGGTGGTGGGAATGGGACCTGGCAGCCCCTGCTCAGCGCAGGGACTCCCGCTCCTCCCGGGAGGCTCTGCAGGGCTAAGAATAGCCTCCGGCTCCGCTCCCGGAGCTGAGTGGGCTCTGCCGGGCTCAGAGGAATAAAAAGCAGGCAAACGCTTATTTTAGGCGCTGCAGTCTCGGCAGCTGTGACTCCGGTACACCCAGGGAGCAGCCTCGCAGAGGGTTTACCCCACAGCCAGAATACAGATGGCCAAAATCCCACCCGGATCCCAAGCTCCCCGTGAGCCCCTTTCCATCCTCCTCCCTGCTGGGGGGGCTCCCACCCCTCCTGGTCTCAGGGGTGCCTTTCCCCAGCTCCCTGCCTTCACCTCCTGCTCTGGCTGGCAGAACCCTATTGAGATATTTAGGGTTTGCTTGGTGTCCTGAGATGTGCCCCGGCCAAATGAGACAGACAAACCCCACAGATATCCCTGTGGCCGAGCCAGGCATCTATATGGGATGCTTGGGCATGGGGCAGGTGTGTGCTGGGGGCAGCCCCCACACCAAGGGGGGGAAGCCGTGGGTCTGCCTGGCTCCCCTCGCCCCCGAAAATAATAAAAAAAAATAATAAAAAAAATAAAAACCCACAAGAAAAAGCTAATTGTTGCCATGGCTACGCCGAGTGGCCTTTCTCCGCGTCATCCTCGTCGCTGCTGTCACAAGGTTAAGGCGGTGGGGAGTGGGGGGGGGGCCGTGTTTTCTTGGGGAAAACCATGGCAACAGCCACTTCTATGGGAGCAGCTGCGGCCGTGGGGAAGGGGCCAGGGCGCACGGTGCCAGCCGAGCTCGGAGATGGGGCTGGCGGCTCTGTGAGCCGTGGGGCAGGAAGGGGAAGGGGGTTTCTGGGGCTGCTGGCCATGGGGAGCAGGGAAATTGATGCTTATCCCACAAAAATGTACTAGGGAAAGGCCCTGGTGGCACAGTTTGTATGACCACGGTGTTGGTGGAGTCAGCACCGGCCCCAAAAGGGCCTCCCGCAAGTGGTGCGGCCTCTCCTGCTGCTGGGGCCAGCTGGGAGGGAGCACAAGCGGGGTTTTGGGGGCTGAAGGACCCTAAAAGAGCCGTCAGGGCCACAGGGGTGTCCTGTGGGGTGCTGGGCACGGAGGGGCCCGTGCTGGCCAGGCTTCGCCCCAGCCCGCAGGCCCACTGAGGTGCTGGTCCCAGCTGCAGGCTCCGTGCTGGCTCCCATTGCCACACGGAGCTGGGAATTATCTCTCTTTGCAAGGCAGACTCTTAATTAAGACCGTTTCCCTGAAGGAAGCCAAGATGGAGAGCTTCAATTCTCGGTATTCCAGCGCTTTCTGGCGTTCGTTTCCACACCAATTAGGGCACAAATTAGTCATCCGGAGTGCAATTCAGTCCCTGTGCTCGGGGGAGGCTCCTCAGCACGCGTGCCGTCCTCTTCCAGGGACACGGGTTGCAGGTGCGGGCACGGTGGCCTCGTTGGGGACAGGGTAGGGACAAGCTGGGACCCCAGGAACCAAAATCTCCATGGGTTGGGGTCTCTGAGGGGTCCCCATGGGCTGCGGGCACCTCTCCTTGGCTGTGCACAGCCCTACAGACTGCGGGGCCACGACGCTGAGACGGGGACCAAAAGGAGCAGCTGGAGAATGAGCCACGGGCAGCACGATGGGAAGAGAAAGAGTGGAGGAAGAGAAAGGGCCAGGCTGATCCCCAGCCCCTTCTGCAGAGCCTGTGATCCCCGATGGTGCTGGCAGGGAAGGAAAGATCCCAGAAATCATTTTTTTGGGCTGGTTGATGAGTGGTCAGCGCTGTCCCTCCGACAGCTACACCACCAACAAACTCTCTGAGTGCAGAGGGAATTGAGAATGAGACTCGTTGCTCTGCACCCCGGCGCAACAGCATCCCAGCCCTGCAAGAACTGGCAGAGAAGTGTGCTCTGATGGCAGCTGAGCTCTCGATCTTGATATTTCTGGGTCGTGACGGCCTCTCCGCACCGCAAGAGCACAGCGAGCTCCCTCGTGCCCCATGAGCACGGCCACCACGCTGCTCGTGGCCCTCGCCCCGTGGCAGCCTGCCCCGTGCCCGCTCCGGCTCCTTCCAAACGGCACCGAAACCCCGCCGGGAGCCGCCTGCTCCTGGGGCATGCCCTCCTACCCCCCATTAGTTAGTGGTTGTCTTAAGCACTGAAGCATTTGTAGCCTTATTCCTCCTAATCCTGCCTAATGTAGCTGTGGCTGTCCTCATTAGCCACGTAATTGTCGAGCAAACACAAAACAGGCCCTGACACAGTCGAAGGAAATTGGTTTAAAAATACAAACCGGCATTCTCGGAGGTTTTCAAAGGGGGCCCTCCTATTTATTTGCAGTCACACAGCGCCGCGTGGAACGATGAAAAAGTCACTCTTCCCCCAAATACGGATTTTTCGAAGCATGTTTTATGACAGTGCGGGCTTGAGATGCCAGCAGGGGAAAACCCCCGGCCCCCGTGCTGAGGACAAGCGCATCTCCTGTCATTCCCTGCCACACGAAGGGGTTTCCAAGCAGAGGAGATGGCATCGCCCACCCACGTGCAAGCACACACTCAAGCACACGCACACACACAGCACAATGATCGCCCCAAGGAGAGGTTTACCCATCCCCATCCCCGAGCGATAAACCCTACAAATTTCAAAGGGGTTCCGTCCCCTCCTGACAGCAGCCGACAGGCCTACGTTAATTGAGGCAGCAGCGAGAAATCTAATTAACCCACAGCACGTCGCGAAGCTGCTGCGGTTACCCGGCTCCGAACGCCACCCCAGCTCTCAGGGCAGGCACTGGCCTGGCGGTGGCACCGAGTGGCCCGGCCGTGGGCCACCACCTCCTGCTCAGCCTCGGAGGTGCCCTCAATTCCGCACAAAGCGTCCCGGTGCTTGCCTCCACCTGCTTCTTCATGGCATCTGAGACTCTCTTCCAGCTCCAGCCTTTGGAGCAAGCACCTGCGCTGCTGCTCCTCCTGCTCCGGCCTTCAGGCTCCCCAAAATTGGCCTCCAGGACCCGGCGGTGTCAATCTGTTGATTGCGCCCAAGTCTGGGAGATGGGCTCAGGTCGCTGAGCTCCCACCGTAGCTCTTAGGCTGTAATTACGTTCAAGGCTCTTTGCTTCGGCGATTTCTCCTTGCTAATGCTTGGAGCTTGCCGCACCGAGCTTTTCTTCAAGGCTGACCTCCACACGGCTTCCCAGGAGAGAGCCAGGCCTGTTATTTAAACCAATTCACAGACCGTCTCCCGAAGGCCAGTTGCCCATTATGGGATTTTTTTGAACAGCAGGAATCCGCAGGGCTGATGGCGGCTGAGCTCTTTGTGCCGGCTGGGGGAGAAGCAGAAGAAAAAGGATGGATGGCGTGGGCTAGCATCGCTTCCCAAGCTAACCTTTCCCAAAATCCTGGAGGTCGAAGGATGGAAAAGCTTTTAGGCAGGTCTCCTCTTCTGGGAGGTTAGAAGATGATCCGCTGAGCGTGCTGAGGTCCTGCTCGAGGTGCTCCAAGCGTGTTGGGGATAAAAAACACCAGGCAGGAGAAGCTTCCCAGCAAACAGCCTTCCCAACAAGCACACGGGGCTGCACCAGATGCCCGGGGACACAGCAACACCCCGAGCAGCAGCCTCAGCTCAGTGCCTGCCCAGACAGAAGGGATGCATTTATTTTATTTATTTTTATTTTTTATTTTTTGAGGAATCCCATTGACCGAATCCCTCCAAATTTTGGCACGGAAAATAATGTGGGTTGGAGACCTCTGGCCCACACACAGCCAGCCCCTCGTGGGGAAGCTCGGACACCATCGCCTCGGAGGATGGAGCCAAAGTAGGTCGGCGTGCTCCGAGGGGAGAGGAAGAGGAGCTCCATTTGGGGGCTTTCATTTGTTTATTTATTTATTTATTGAAGAATTAAAAAGTGGCAGTGCTAGCGCAGGGTAATTATCCCTCTGTTCCAGCTGAAATACAATTAAGGCAGCTCTCAACGAGCCCCCGGGATATTGTGGTTTACTAATTAACAAGCGGATATGCTGTGGCCCCTGTCACGGCAATTACAGCATGAGACAGGCTTCAGGAGCTCTAATTACACGTCAGCCCACGACACACGCCGCAGGACAAATTAACGAGGGCCCGGGCTGGCGACGGAGGGAGCTCACCCAGCGAGAGGCTGAGCTGGGTGGCAGGGAAGGGGATGGGGACAGGGACGAGGACGGGGGATCCGGGGGGGTCTCCCCGGCTGGGGACGGCGGCACGGGGAGAAAATTGGGGTGAAACATCCCCAAAGCCATAGCGGTGGCAGCCGGGGATGGGGGAGCCTGGATTGCGCTTTGCTTTGCTCCCCGAGCCAGGAGGAGCCTTTCTGGCAAGGTGGTTATTGGAAAAAAGTGAGGCGGACCCAGGTCGGATTCAATGAATGATTTCATCCGGGTGATAAAAAATAAAAATAAAAAAAAAAAAATTGGGATTTTTGTAAATCCGTTTTGATCTGCTCCGTTTTGAAGAGAAGTTGCCGTCCAGAGCGTATTGGAAAGGTGGAATTAAAGCAAAAAGCACACCTAGAGAGGACATTTTGTTTCTGGCAGAAGGAGAGGATGTTTGCCAGGGTTTTTTTAGGGAGGGCAGCCCGCAGGGAGAGGGGCTGGGGGGCACACAGCAGGGGTGCTGAGGCTGCCCTGGGTGACACGGGGGTGATTTTTGGTGTTGTGTACCCCCTCCAGGAGGAGCTCCTTGAGCAAAGCAAGAGGAAAATGGGAGGTTTCACAGCAGGCAGGTGCTTTTCCAGCCGGGAGCACAGCCAGCAGGGTGGGACTCGGTGTTTTGGGGGAGGAAGGAGGAGGAGGAAGAGTTGGGAGGGTGGAAAAGGGGGGACCCGACCCCGTCCTCGCTGCTGGCACTGGGAGCAGGAAGCCACCAGAGGCCCCCCCAGGAGTGCAGGGGCGGCACCGAGTCCCCAAATAGATCTCATTAACCATGGCAATTAACACGAGCTGGGCCCTCTCTCCGTCTCGCCGCCCCCGCCGGGGCCGTGCGTGCACCCAGCCGCTCCCCGCGCGGCGGGCACAGCCCGGCTTATCGCCGCCGGCAGGAAATTGCCGCGCAGGAACGGCACGTTTCACTTTTAATAAGTTTGGCAATAAAACGTCTCGTCAAGCCAGGCCGCGACAGAGCGATAATTGAAGCCTCGGCGTGGCCGTAATTGCTCGCTGCTCTCCTGGGGGCGAGCCAGGAAGCCGGGAGCAGGGTTAGGGGGGGGAGCATCCCTCTGCCTCCTGCCCTGGGATGAGGAGGGTCTGCCTCGCGTCCCCATCCCGGGCAGCCCGTCCCTGTGTATGGCCAGCCGGGCTCCTTTGTCCCCAGAGGTGTCCCCAAAGCAGTGGCACCCGTTGGGATGTGGCGGAGGAGGAAATCTGCATGGGATGGAGGGGTTGGGGTGCGGGCACGGGGGACAGGAGGTGCCTGAGGGGTGGTGGAGGAGGAGGAGGAGGGCAGTGGGTTTGTGCCTTCTGAGAGGGACTTCCCAGGAGGGACGTGGTCTCCTGGGGGATTTGCACGAGTCAGTGCGGGAAATGCACAGCACCGAGGGCATAAAGCAGGGATGAGGAAAGCTTTCCTTGGCACCCAGCTGCCCGAGACCCTCCGGAGACCCCCAACGAGGTCCTCCTGGGTACCAACTTATCCCCTTTTCCACCCCAATCACCCCATCCTCCCCCGAGACACCTGACCCCGAGCTCCTCTTCCCCACCTGCCGTCCCCACGGGCAGGGGGTGACGTCCCCCCGCGCAGGGACGGGTACAGCCAGCGCTGCGCGGGGCGGTTAATGGGGACGGAGCGGCTGGCAGCAGGAAATGAGGCATTTCGGAGGCACAGCAGGGACGGGCTGCTGCTGCTGGCGGGGGTCCTGGCCAGGCCGGGCGGCTTTGTTTGCCTCAACGCGGCGCTCAGGGGACGTTACCTGGAATTACTGATCCGCATTCGTCACCATGATCGCGCTAATTGGCCACCGCCGCCTCCCAGCGCGGGGACTGGGCTCCTCGCCCTTCCCCAGGGTCCCCGCTCTGAGCAGCACCACAGGGGGCAGGGGACGGGGACGGGGACGGGGATGGGGCTGAGGACGACTGCATATAGCGGCACCTCGCTTTGCTTCGCCTTTCTCCCACAAAGCTCCCACCCAACACCTCCCTCGCACCCGCACGCTGTTTGCAGGCCCTGACCCCGATTCCTGCAGTGCCCCATATTTGCCCCCGTATTTGCCGGTCTTTTTTTGCACCTCTTTCCCAGCACAACCCCCTCGGTGCCCTTTCGTTTCTCCCCCCCCTGCAGAAGCAGCCCCCTTCTGTGCCGTGAGATGTGCCGAGTGCCTGCCGGTGACCCCGAGCTCGGAGCTTAGCGGGATGAGAGGAGCTCACAGCCCTCGCGTCGACCCCTTTAAAGCCATTTTGACTTTTTTCCCACTTCCATCCTCGCGCCTGGCATGGAGGAGAAATGTGGGGTTTGGGAATGAAGCTGCTGGAGCAGAGAGGGATCCAGGGGAGGTGCCAGCAGCCACCTCCATCACCCAGCCCCGAGGGTTTGGGGAGGAAAAACATAATTTGTAGGGTGACTCGAATCTCCTCCTGACCAGGCACAGCAAGCTCCTGAGGGCAAGGATGGGGGACACACATCCTGAGTCCCTATATCACGGAGAAGCCGGCGTGGGTCCCAATGGGATCAGGCCAGGCGCCCTGTGGAAGACTAGTGATTTTGTTGTTGTATGGCTCATCCCACAACAAGTCACAGTCTGCCCTAGGGCGCACGGCCGCTGCGGCGAGGAGGCGCACGGGGACGCGGCCGGGGCCCTGCCCAACGCTCCTCGCTTCTGATCACCTCGGGCGTTGCTTCCGTCAGCCTCCGGAGCGGAGCGACGAGGGGACGGTCTGAAACCCCCTGTGCCACCGTGCCCCGGCCAGAGATGGACATCCTACAGCCAGGACATCCTATAACCAGGACATCCTACAGCCAGGATATCCTATAACCAGGACATCCTACAGCTGGGACATCCTATAGCTGGGATATCCTACAGCCAGGACATCCTACAGCCGGGATATCCTACAGCCAGGACATCCTACAGCTGGGATATCCTATAGCCAAGACATCCTGCAGCTGGAGCACCTTATATATGGGACGCCCAGTAGCCAAGGTGCTCTATACCTGCAGCACCCCATAGCTAGGGCATCCTATAGCTGGGACACCCTACAGCCAGGGACCCCTCATCCCTGGGCCACCCTATAGCTGGGGCACCCTATAGCTAGGGCACCTTATACCCAAGGCATTCTATAGCCAGGATGCCTGATAACCAGGATGCCCTATAGCTAGGGCACCCTATAGCCAGAATGCCTGACAGCCAGGACACCCTATACCCAAGGCATTCTATAGCCAGGATGACTGATAGCCAGGGTGCCCTATAGCCAGAACGCCCTATAGCCAGGACACCCTATAGCCAAGGCATTCTATAGCCAGAATACCCTATAGCCAGAATACCCTATACCTGGTTCACCCTATAACTGGAACACCCCCTATCTGGATCACCCTATAGGCAGGAAGCCTTACACCTGGGACACCCTATACCTGGGGTGCCCTTATACCCAACTCACCCTATATCTGGGCCATCCTATATCCGGGCCGCCCCATACCTGGGGTGCCCCATACCCAGGTCACCCTACACCCAGGACACCCCATACCCGGGTCACCCTATAACAGGGTCGCCCTATACCCGGGTCGCCCTATAACAGGGTCCCCCTATACCCAGGTCACCCTACACCCAGGGCGCCCGCAGCACCGCCCCGGCGCGCCTGACGTCACCGGTCCCGCCCCCCGCATGCAAATCACCCCTCCCTCTCAGCCAATGGGAGAGCAGCGGGGCGTGGCCAGCGCAGGACTTGCCCGGGCATGTGAGCGCGGCGGCTTCCGGGCCGGACACGTGGGGAGGCGGTGGGTGAGGGGGGGGCTGGGGGGGGCTATGGGGCCGGGTATGGGGCCGGGTATGGGGGGGGGGGCAGGGGTATGGGGTATGGGGCCGGGCAGTGGGCAGGCAGGGTCCTGGGGGGGGGGGGGCAGGTTGTTATGGGGGGGGCAAATTGTTTTTTTGGGGGGCATTTTTTTTTTGGGGGGGGCACATTGGGGTCGGTAATGGGGCTGGGGGCTTCGGGCGGTGGCACAAGGGTCGCCACCCCCTGCCCACACGGCCTGTAGGGGATTGGAGGGGGGATTTGGGGTGTGGGGGGGCTGCTGGGCTCTCACTGACACCCCCTTTTTCCCCCCCCCTACAGGCATGCCTCCGGGTAAGGGGCAGATGGTGCCGCTGCCTCCCCCCAGAGCCCCCCCACCCGCACCCAAGGGTGCCCAGGGCCCCCCCGGCAGCAAGAAGCGGAGCCGCAGGCACCAGCGCTACCTGGAGCGCCGGGCGCTGCTGGAGCACAGGGGGCTGCTGAGACCCCCCCGGGGGCTCCCCGAGACCCCCCCGAGCTGCGGGAAGGTGCCCAAGACCCTAAATGGCAGCACCAAGACCCCAAATGGCCCCACCAAATCCCCAAATGGCACCGCCAAGACCCTAAATGGTACCACCAGGTCCCTAAATGGCACCGCCACGTCCCCAAATGGCACCGCCGAGGACGCCACCGGCACCGACACCCCCACGGGGGTGCCCCCCCTGCGCCCCACCAAATACGTGGCCATCGACTGCGAGATGGTGGGCACGGGCCCGCGGGGGCGGCAGAGCGAGCTGGCGCGCTGCAGCGTGGTGGGCTACCACGGGGACGTCATCTACGACAAGTACGTGCGGCCCCAGCTGCCCGTCGTCGACTACCGCACGCGCTGGAGCGGCGTCACCAAGGGGCACCTGAGGAACGCCATCCCCTTCAGGGCCGCCCAGGCCGAGGTGAGCCATAGGGGGGTCCTACGGTGGCCAAAAAATGAGTTTGGGGAGGGTGCGTGGTCGTGGTGCATGCTAAGAGGGGAGGGGAAGGGTGATGTGGACTTGCACAGCAAAACCAGTCTAATTTATAGGAAAGATTCACCAGGCCCAGCACTGCTCGGCTCTGGGATCCCAAAACACTCCAAGTGAAGGAACTGAACCGATCCCAATTATATTTTATACCTGTATTTTATACCTGACTGAGGTTTTGTGTGTTTAACCCCCCCGTGACGCTTCCAGATCCTGAAGATCTTGAAAGACAAGATCGTGGTGGGACACGCCATCCACAATGACTTCCAGGCCCTGAAGTACGTCCACCCCAAAGACAGGACCCGAGACACCAGCCGGATCCCGCTGCTGAACCAGAAGGCAGGGCTGCCCCTCAGGGCCAGCGCCTCGCTCAAGAGCCTGGCCAAGCACCTGCTGCACAAGAAGATCCAGGTGAGCTGCGGACACCTCGCTGCGGGGTGGGGCTCCCATTTGGGTCCCCATTCGGGCTCCTGAGTTTCTTTTCCCACATCTTTGTGGGGTCTGGGAGATGGAGACCCCCTGTGCTCATCCCGCGTGCCCTCCAGAAGGAGAAGAGAGACCTCTCCTCGACATCGAGCCTCTTCCACCCCCAAAAAACCCCAGCGCTGGTCCTACAAGCACGCAAACAGTGGGATTTCCGCCCTCCCTTTCTTCTAACCAACTTCTCCCCTTGGCTCAGGTGGGCTCCAGAGGCCACTCGTCGGTGGAGGACGCCCAGACGGCCATGGAGCTCTACCGCCTGGTGGAGGTGCAGTGGGAGACGGAGCTGGCCCGCAGCCAGCCCGCCCGGCCCCCCAGCCCCCCCACAGACCCCAGTACGGACAGCGACCAGTACCTGGACGACCAGTACTGGCCCACGGACCTGACTGCGGGCAGCCCGTGACGGGGCCGGCGTCTCATCCGCCTGGTTTGGGACCTGGCGCCCTCAACTCGTGGGCACGGAGGCAGCCGCTCACCCCCTTCCCCAGGGGGGAATCTCCCCCCAAAAATGGGATCCGTGGGGACCAGCCGGGAGGGGCACCCATGGGTGCGTGGCTGTGGAGTGGGGCTGGCGGGGTGCCTCTGGTGCTCTCCGAGGGGATGCTCTGCGTGGAGGGTGGTGGTGTGTCCTGCTGCTGGTCGGAGGATGGAGGTTTGGGGGCTCTCCGCACCGTGGTGAGGGTCTCAGCCCCGGGACAGCAGCTGGAAGCTGCTCTGCTGCCACCTGGCCACCCAGGGCTGGGGGCAGGAGCAGTTTCCTCCCCGTTTTCTTTGCACAGCAAATCCTGGCAAGAGAGTCCAGGTCTAATCTGTGTCCCTAAACCCTGTTGGAAACAGCTTAGGATGCACTTTGTATTTGTCAACTTCTGAATTAAAAATCATTATTGCAAAAACCTGGATGCCTTTGCTTTTTCCATGTTGGTTTTTTTTTTTTTTTGAGTCCCTTGTCACGGGAGGGGTGTGGGTGTCCTGCAGCGGTGCTGGCAGCAGGGAAGCTGCACCCTTGGGTGCAGGGTGGGTGCTGCTGGGGGCAGCATTTTCATTTTCCAGAATGAAACGTGGCCGTGGGGGGCTGGCACAGCCCTGCTTCCCTGCGGCTCCCTGCGTGAGTCACCTGTGGTCGGGACGCTCTTAAGAGCGATTCAGAGGAAAAAGGGGGGAAAAAAAAACACCTATTGTGGCTCTGAAGGCTCATCCCAGCCTGGGGAAGTGCTGTGCCTGCAGGAAAACCTGCGTGTGGCTGGCGGCTTGCTACCTGAGCACAAAAAGATGGATTTTATGGGAAGGGTGCGGGGTCCCCATGAGCACCCCAGCCTTTGGTGCAAGAAGGGAGGCTGCGGGATGGCACCGTGGGGTTTCCAGGAGCCTGGCCATGCAAAAAGCTGGCACAGGGGCCAGTGTTCAAGCAAAATCCGTGGAGCACAGCAGGGCTGGGAGGCTGCTCCAGCCCCAGCCTGGGGAAGCAGGCGAGGAGCCGGTGACGCAGCGCACCTGACGCACGCATCGCTGCAATAACACCAGGCGGCCTGCGCTCCCCTTAACTCCTCCCTGCCTGGCGGAGGAAGCCTGGGGACGGCTCAGAAATGCTCTGCCACATCCAACAGGTCAAAAACCTGCCCTCCCAGCGGCACTGCTTCGGCAGCTCTGCTGCTCCAGTCCAAGAAACAACCGTGCTGCAGCCAAGTGCATGCAGGGGGATGGCTGGTGCAGGTCTGCGTCCCTCCTTGCTGCCGTTCCCACCTCTTCCAGGCTGGCAGGAGGGAAGCACGGGAGCCTGGCCGGCTCCAGGCTCGTTTCTCAGCGTGTTTTCCCCTCGCTGCCCCAGGCTGGTGACCCAGGCACAGGCTGTCCCCGAAGTGCTGGCCGTGGCACGGTGCGGGTGCGCGGGGATGGGGACAGAGAGCTGCGACAAGAGGTGCACGGCCGGGAGGTTTCTCAGCCTGTGACTCATCCTGCGAGGCAGCCAGGCACAGGCGAGAGGAAGGAGTAATTAAGGAGAAAAAAAATCACCATCAGAAGAAGATCTCTGAAGTCTCGGCCATCCAAATGCTGTAGCGAGGACGCTTTCGGAAGCGTGCCTGGGCCGGGCTGCGGCGCACGGGATCGGCTCTGCAGAGAGGGACAGAAAGCTGTAAGATCTCACCCCCTGCGATCCAGAGCCATTGCAGAGCTCTCCCAGCCCAGCTCCCTGCCCGTCCCCATCACCACCACACTGATTTAAGGCCCTGCTGAGCCACTGCCCTGCTTCGGGGCACACCTGAGGGCGGCGATGCAGCCGGAGCGCTGCTGCCCACGCACAAGCTTTGCTCCTGGCCTTTAATCTCCAGCTTTTGGAGAAGGGGAGGAACAAACTGGGGAGTAGCAGGGATTTACATCGGCTTTGAAGGGCTGCAGGGCATCCCTTCATGCCTGCAGGGCACCCTGAAGGCCCAGCACGGGCATCCCTGCAGGGTCACAAAGCGGGGGTGGGCGATGGGGAGGCGGCGGCACCCCCAGCCCCCTGGTGTCGGGGAGTGCCAGCCAGCTTGGCTGGGAATCACATAAAACAGCGATTTCCACCCCTTTTTCCACCCAGTGAACCGAGCAAGACCTAATCAGGATTTTCACAGATGTTTGTGAATATTCACCTAAATGCCAGGGAGCTGCTGCTGCGAAGAGCCCGTGCCTGCCTGGCTTTGTCCCCGGAGCTGCCCAGTGGTGCTGAGCACCTTCGGGCGGGCAGAGGAGAGCAGGAGCAAAGCCTGGGCCAGCTCGTCATCCGCGCTAAATTTCGTGACAATTCGAGAACCCGCAGAGAACTCTCCGGTTGTCTCAACGACCCTGAGTAATGATTAACACGAGCCCACGGATCCGGCAATGGGGACTCGGGGCTTTTTTATCAGAGGAAAAACATTGTCAAATGAGTTT
Organism: Aythya fuligula; assembly: GCF_009819795.1. NCBI lineage: Eukaryota > Metazoa > Chordata > Aves > Anseriformes > Anatidae > Aythya > Aythya fuligula. Next base: position 13,938,496 of record NC_045569.1, on the reverse strand, counting down.
TTTTTTTTTTTTTTTTTCCAGGCAGCTGCAGGAGCAGGTAACTGATAAGCTCGTCATTGGAGTGGGGCTGAGCCAATGGGAGCCGATGGCGACAGCTTTTACTTCTGTCTAGCAACAGCTTCTCCTCCAGCAGCAGACAATTCGAACCGCGACCCGCTCCCCGTGCTGCTATCCAGCCCCCCCTCCTTCCACCCTGCTAAACGGGGCTTGGTGTGAGGGTCCCTCACAAATCGAGTCCTGGGTTGTCCCATTCCCTGCACAATTTGGTGCTCCTGTCCCTCGGGGTGAGGGCTTTGCAGCCTTGGAGACGTGCACGTCCCCATCGTGGTCTGCATGGGTTCTACACCACGCTGCCTGCACGGCCAGAGGTGCTGGGGGCTTCTTTGGGTTGGGTGTGGGATGCCCATAGGGTGCTTGCCCTATTTAGGACCCCAACAGCAGCTTTGGGCAGGAGAGCTGGCTCCAGGGATGTCTTCCCCACCCCATGCAGCGAGCATTTGGTCCAAATGCGGTCCCATCCCCAGTGTCTGTGCATGGAGCGATGCTGGGACCAACAACCAGCCCAGGGCATCTCCCTGCCCAGGAACAGCCCGTGGGGGTGCTGCTTCACCATGGGGACACAGAGGGACACAAATTCCCCCCGCCACTTGTTGAAAACCAAGCTGGTTCACAGCAAACATGGGGAATCAGCCCCGTTGCACCCCTACCCCCGGCATCGCCCCTCTCCTCTCCACCCGCAGCGGGAATTAGAGGGCAGAAACCTCTCTCCGCCTGCTCCAAATTAAAATCTGTCGCCCTAATAACCTGCCCGGGCGGAAGAAGCAACGAGGTGCGACCCGGCGATGAACAGGCACATCTGCCAGCTGGAGCTGCAGGAGGGGTGTGCGTGCGGGCATGTGTGCGAGCTGCCGGCGCAGCCTCGCGGATTGGCTGCGAAACCCCCTTGCAGCCGATGCGAGGGACCGGGGTGGCCTAGCAACAGCCGTTCCCCGATGGAAAACAAGGCACTTCAGCACGGCGCCTGGCTGCTGAGGAAGGGAGATGATGGCACATCTCCCCCTGCCCCATTTTCTGGGGGCTCCGGTGCCAGCACCAAAATGCTGCGCCCGGAGGCTGCTTGCACCGTGCCCCAGGGGTGTGGGGTGCGTGGGGTGGGCTTGCTGGGGGGTGAAACCTTCCCTGCACAGCCACTGCTCCATCTGGCAGGTGTGGGGTCACCCCAGCGCTGTGATGGGGACCCCAGTAAGGTGCGGGTTGGGAAAACGTGCAGTTCCCAGTAAGGCAACGGGGGTCAGAGCGATTCTTCCATCCCCAGGAGCTGCATCATTTTGGGGAGCATCAAACTTTTGGGGTTCCAGCCTGCTTTTCCCCACCCCAGCTCACCCCTGGTGTGCAGATGGACAGCTGTTAGAGCACCTGTGGGTTTTTTTTTTGTTTAATTTCCTAAACCAAAAGGGAGGTTTCAGAGCTGCCCAGAGGCCAGGAGCATCCTTGGGAGAAGCACGGAGAGCACTGGGACCGCCACTCCTGCATGCCTGGCACCCCCTCACAAAGCAAGCCTTGAGTTAGCCGCCACATTTGGGGATTTATTTTTTTCCCCCCAAAACTGGGAAACAGCAAAATACTGACCTCTTCCCGGTGCCCCCTGGCCCAGGGCAGAGCACTGAGGGCAGCGTGACCCTGCTCCCCAACAGAGCATCCCCAGCTCCCCGCGGAGATGCTGAGGGCTCCTCTTGGGTATCACCACGCAGAAACCTGGAAAACAGCAAAACCGTGACCCTGTGCTCCTATGGCCGACCCCCAGGGACCCCCCCCGGGTTTCCCCTCCGTCCCTGCCCGCGGTGGGTGCCTGCAGGCCGGGCTGTTCACTAGATGGTGCCCTCGGGCTGCCGATCTCCCGTTTGGTCCCTCGCAGGCCGGGGATGGGGCAGCCTCTCCTTGCTCAAACAGCCAGCTCACCCCCCCAGGCTTCTGCCAACATCCCAAGTAATGCACGGCTCTTCCCTTGACCACAGCTGGGGCCAGCATTTTGGTGGGTGATGTGTGTCCCTGGCCTGCCACGAGCCCACAAGAGGAGTGTGAATGCCCCGTGCCTTGCCCCCATTACATTTTGGGGACCATTGCTTTGGTATTAAAACGGTGGAATTAAAAGACAAGTTGGGAGTACACTGACCATTCAGCCCCCTCAGCAGCACAACAAGGGGCTGATATCACAGGGAACAGCGCTGAAACCTCAGCACAAGCACACCGATGGATAAAATAGCAATAACGCACAGCCAGCACCCCATATAGCCATGGTTCCGCAGGACCTGGGCAGGAGGACGATGAGCTAAGACACATTAGCCCTACTGAGATATTTATTCACTTTCACACGTAAAACAGCCAACATAAAGCAGCGTTGTACACCCGTGTTAAGGAGGAGCAGGAGGAGGCGAGGGGACAGGGTGGCAGGGCACGGGCAGGGGACCTGGGACAGGAATAGCAGGGGCTGCAGGTCAGCACCGGGCTCTGTTTGCAGTGCTGGGAGGTCACTGTTTGCTTTTGGCCTTCACCTGGCCCGACCAAGGCTCCTTCCCTTTTAATAGAAACCGCCCCAGCCTTCATAAAATGGGAATCCCAGCTGCGAGCAGCATCTGCCGGGGCCAAGTCACACACGGGCACCCTGCGGTGGCACTGTGGGACGTGCCCACGTCGCCCCTAACCCTCTGCTCTCATAAAATAGCAGAAGGATGGGAAAGATCAAAGCCAGAGCTGCACAGAGCAGCGCTTGTTGGCATTTTAAGATGGCATTAATACACGGTTCTGGTCAAAAAAAAGGTGCTCCCAAAATGGTTTCTTGTTGCACTTTCAGCAGCAATTTTGTCCCAGACATCCTAGGGGATGAGACCTGGGGAGCTAGGGCAGCTGAGGGAGGTGCGTGCCTCTTGGCCTCCAGCATGGCTGGCTAAAAAGTGTAAAAAGGTGGGAAATGGGGCAAAATGGCACTCACAGGCCTCCACAATAAAAGCAGAGTCTGTGCTCCTGCAGTGGAAAAACCCACTGGCAAGGCTCTGTGGTCAGTTTTGGGGGGAACTGGGGAGGGGTATGAGGGAACCTGTAATCTCTGTAATCCACCCTTGTGTAATCTCAGCACACCCCCTTACAAATGCCTACAAAGCACCGTGTTTGTAGCATACGCTATGTTTGACATGTGTGTACTCCACACCTAATTGTAGCTCAGGAGTAACCTCAGAGCAGGAACACCAACTCCTACCCATCTGCTCAAACAGGTGAATTTTTACTAATGGGCTACAAAATATTCAGATACCCAGCTACAGGAGGAGCAGGAGGGAGGCAAGCACCACCAGCCCTGCTCTGTGGAAACCCCCCCCCTCTCTCAAGCTGTCTTTTTAGCTCCAGCTTATTTTTTTTTAATCACATATATAAAGTTTTGAGGATAGCCTCCTCGCTGCTGCTTTTCTTCACCTCCTGCCAACTCCCCCAGCCTTCTGATGCCTCCCCCAGCACCTCACCCTGCTGCAGACCCCAACCCGGAGGCTGGCACTGCCAGGCTCTGGTGCAAAGTAACCGCAGCCTGTCCTGCACTGCACGGGCTGATTTGTGAAGCAAACCCATCCTGCTCCAGCTCTGCCAGGCTTTTGATGCTCACACAGCCCCATTGCTGCTCCCTGACTCAGTTTTCCCACCAGCAGCATCGCAGTGGGTGGAAGGGAGGTTTGCAAACCGCTGTGAGATCCTCAGTGATGGGAGCTGTACCTCCCCCCTTCCCACGGGGGAAACAACCCAGCAGAGAGAAGTGAGACACGCACGGGGATGTTCGCTTGGCTCTCAGATGCTGCTTTGAAAAAGCAAGCTGAGAACACAGCTAGGAAGTGCTGAAACGGGCAGGGGGAGGATCGGCCCCTTGGAGGGAGCAGGATTGAGGCCAGGGAACAGAACCACGAGGCAGAAAGTCAGCCTGTCACACCAGGAGGAAACGTTTATCTGTGCTCTCAGGGAAAGCCTCTCATGCTGTTGTTCTGGTAGAATAAACACAAAATCAAGGCAACAGCTCTTCAGGTGCGCCCCGGGCTCCAGAGCAGCTGGGCTGTGCCTACACAGCTCATCCCATGGCTCTGGGTGGGATGTTAGGGCCCTGCAAAAAGGCCCTAATTTCCCTGGGGAAGATGGTGAGAAAGGCAAAGCTCAGGTCTCCTGACCCCAGGCTGGGAAGAAGCCACCAGGCAGGACTGATGTGGTCAAGAAGACCCAGCACCCCCAGCGGGCTGTGCCTCGAGCTCCATCACTGGGCAGCTTTCTGATGTGCTCGGTCCCCACAAGGAGAGGAAGAAGTCTTGAGCTGAGCCCCAGGTGAAGGCAGAGCAGATAAAAGCCTGTTTGGGGACTGGCGCTGCCCCTGTTTAGGAATCATTTTGGCCAACCTGCAGAGCACTGCTGGTTCCCCCGGACTAGGTTCCCAATTAGCCTCTCTGCTCGAGCACAGTTGGAGGGCAGAAGATGCCCTGCAGCGCTCAGATCCTCACCTGGCCTGAATTATCCCTAAAGTGCAGTGTAGTTAAGGTTAGCAATGGATCCAGGCTTTAGCTGGTTTAAAAAACATGGCTTATTACAGGGGAAATTAACCCGTTTCTGCTGGCCACACAGTGGTTTGCAGAAAAGAGATCAATAAATGAGAATCAGCCTCAAGAGAAACAGAAGAGCAGCGCTGCTTATAGCCAGAAATCAACCAAAAGGGCAGACTTGTAACAGGAAACATGCTCACAGCTGACTAGCAGCAAGAAAAGCCTCAGCTTTTAGAGAATGGGAGCAGCAGGCATCTTTCTTTCATAATTAGAGGTACAGGAATTAGGTGACCCTGAAGGTCCCTCCCAACCCAACCCAAAGTGACCCGCACCACCACGAAGGCACACAGCTCTCAGGCATTAAGGAAAAAGAAGCCACCCCGGGATCATACTGTGACATCCCAAAAACAAACAGGGGAGGGGATGCCCAGGGGGCAAGAGACACAGGTTTCCCAGAGAACGGGAGCAATAAGGGGCCCCAGGACCATTTTTTTCTCAGCAGAGGAGCAGAGAGCATCCCACCACCATGCTGTGCCCTCCGGTCTGGGCCAGCTCCTGCACACAACATCAGCAGAGCTGTGGGTCCCTGCTCTGCTGCTGGCAGCCTTACAGGCTCCTGCACAGCCTCTGGGCTGCACTGAAAGCATTGCAGTACCCAAAGCATCACCTCTGCTCTGCCACAGCCACCTTTGAGGTCTCTGCACCCACCAGGAGCCGAGACCCATCCACCTTCCCCTTCTGATGTGCATCTCCAGAGAGCGAGGCGCCGAGGAAAGGGGATTCAAAGGCTGCCTCGCCAAACAGGGAGTCACTTAAGCAAGAGAGGAAGGCAGGGAGAGCCCCACTCAAGAGCTTTGAGATGTCAGATCTGAGGGACTGAGCCGCACCTGCAGGAGCTCAGCAGCAGCTCCGAGAGCACCCTTAACCCCAAGAGGATGAATAGGAGCTGCCCCCCTTCCTCTGACACCTACACCCCTTTTGAAGTCTGAGCTCATATCCTAAAAAGCTAACTGTTTTAAAGAGAAGCAGAGAGAGAAGGAAGCATCTTATAGCAAAGAGTAGGTGAGCATGCATATCCTACTGCTGTTCATTAAAAATAGCTTGTAATCTCATTTTTTTCCAGCTCAGAGAAAGTGCTGTGTATAAGTAGATAAGAGGCTTACATACCCAGGAGGCTCAATTAATGTTCTTAGTTCACATGGCCCCAGGTAGAAGGCATTGCTGACCCTGAGCTGCTGCTACCAACTGTTTCAGGAATAGCTTTCTTTTAAGTCCTTATAATCAGAGACTTTTTTTAAAAAAAATGTATTTCTAGTACTCCTCACCTCTGTAATGCTTCCGTATGATCTTCCCTCGCTTTACAGGTACTGCCAGCTGCATACCAGCAGCCTGGTGAATACTATTGCTCTTCCCTTCCCCCTCTGCCCAAACCCCAAACAAAAAGGAGAAGCCTTCCTGAGCCCAACCCTATATAGGGGAGCTGGATGGGCTCAGCTGTACTGTGTGAGTGGCTGCTCTGCCCACCTGCACCCCATCCTGCATGTAAATGGCCATGGTGTAGGGATTTTGGTCTCTCCTGGCATCACTAGTGACTACACATGAAGGTGATTTTCTCATCCAAATGATTTTTCTTCCCTTCTTTCTGCCCCCTTCCAACCCTCAGCACCTCACAGCTGATCTCCCTCACTGTGGGGAGGATCTGGCCCAGGTGCTGGGATGGACAAAGCATTTCACCCTGGGTGCGATGTGTGCTGTGTGCCCAGGCACACCGTGCTCCTGGATCCCTCCTGTGTGTCTGAGGAAGATAATCACATTTCTCAGCCCAACACCCATCCCTTCCCCTCTTGCCCTGCTCCTCTGCCTTCCTCGGGGACCGCACGGTGCCTGAACAGCTGATGTGTGGTGGGGAGGCTTCACCAGCATCTGCACTGCACGGGCTAGGGAAGCCGAAGTGCTCCCTGCTCCTGAAAGGGCCATTTAATCCACTTCCAGCCTCTACCCCTCCCCTGGACCTCCCTGGCATGCGGGACACAGGGACTTTTATTACACTGCTGCAAGCCTTGAAGGGGACTGATCATTTTTGTGCCTGTTCCACCCCTCACGGAGAGCCGTCTGCTCCGCCGGGCCACCAAGCTTACGTGCCTCTGGCCACGCACACACCGCCGTGGCACCAGCACAGCCAGCGGCCTGCTTTGGCCCCAAAAAGCCAGGCAGCGGGGAGGGCACTGAAAAATGCTGTGTTATCGGGGATAAGGGCTGGATTTTGGCTTCTTGCTCCCTTTGGTGGTTTGAGAGGGACTTTGCACAAGGTGCTGGCAGGGTGACAGGATGGCTGCAGGCAGGATGGGGGCGGCCTGGCCTTGGCCTTCCCTCCACGCCTGGCTCCCGGCCTGCTTCTCGCCAGCCCTCTGTGCCTCTCGCAGGGCACAGCCGCTGGATGGAATAGCTGGAATTCCAGGGATGTCTGAAATTCACCCGGCCTCCTTGTTCCTAGAGGGAGAACAGGCTGGTGGGAACGTGAGGCTTGGGAGAGCGGTGGTGGAAGCAGATTGCTGCCTCTGCTGAGCTACCTGGGGTTCTCCCCAGGGCAGCACCTCAGAGGCAGCAAAAGCACAGGTGGCCCAGTTTGACCCCCAAAACAAGGCAGCAGAAGCACAAGTGGCCCAGTTTGGCCCTCAAAGCAAAGCAGAGGTCACAGCTCAGCAGCAGGTGCCTTGCCAGCTGCAGATGCCTGAACTTGGAGGGGCTGGATACCCTCTGGAGCAGACAGCTGTGGAACTTGCTGGCTGTTGGATGCTTCACTGAAACCTCTCTGGGTGGGAAAATGTGACCCAGAAAAGCAAAAGCTTTCTCACATGGGAAAGGTGAATTCGCCTGCCTGTGGCCCAGCAAGGCTTCCCTCTATTTGCTACCCTTTACAGGAGGGGTTTGGATTAATCCTGTGCCCAAGGAGAGTTTCCCTGTGCCTGACTTCTAGATATTGCTTTGTGTCCAGCGCCCCTGCAGCCCTCTCACAGGGATAGAAGCAGACAAGTGGGACAGCAACTCTGCACTGCTCTAATCCCAGCTTCTGCCATGTAGGAGGGCATCTGTGGATATTTGCTGCTGTCACCGTCTTCCAGCCCTTTGCCACGAGCCAAGACTGTGTCCCTGCAGAAGCCGTGGCAAAACCCCAGCGGAGCTAACAAGCCTCCATTTCTTATTAGGAAATATTGCTGAAGGTACAGTAATAAAAACAGTATTTCTGAAAGAATCAGAAGCCAAACAAGGCTACTATTTTCTCCTAAAGATGTGCCAATAATGAGAAAATCCTCAGTCAATAAACAGCGAAGAGAAATGCTAAGCTGCTAGAAAGCAGGTGGGGCTGTCTCCAATTAGTCAGACCGTTACCACGCAAATGCAACATCTGGATTTTCTTTTGTTGCTCTGATGCTGCTTTTCCAACAGACAAATGCCCAGCGGTTCGCCTTTCCCCGAGGCAGCCCATCCTTTGTCAGCTCTGCTTCCTACTGTAAGCGGTGAGCTGCCAGCCCGTGTTACCCAGTTCTGGGATGCACTTTTTTACCCCGAATAAGGTGAATTTGAGCAATAGGCTTTTAAATTCACAAGCAATCTCTGAACCTGAATGGGACGTATGTGTGTGCTGCTGCAAACCACTGCGTTGCCAAAAATATTGCAGCTGGCAAGAGAGGGGCTGGCTGTGTGCTGCTTTAGGTCAAGCAGCAAAACCCTCCTTTCTCTGTGCCATGGGCTTACACAAAGGGTCTGCAGTGGGGCATCCAAAAGGGACGGTTTCTATCCACTGCTCAACGAGCTCCTGGGGGAAGATTCAGTCGATAAATAAGGGCAGAACTTTAGAGCTGGGCCTGGCTTATCGTTTGGATGAGGTGAGCAGGTAGACATCTTCCCTTCCTTCAGTAGGAACAGGGAGAAACCTGTCAGCCAAGAGGTTACCAAGGGCTTCTGCCTTTTTTTCCCTTGTCCACTGCTTGAAAAGAAAGCAGAGCCTTCTGCAGAGTGTGTTTATTTAGAGTGAGTTGCCTGAACTTCTCTCCCTAGGTGTCGGACTGTCGGACGTCTGTGGAGTCAGAGCTGCACTGCTTGCTCTGATGGGACACAGGTCAGGTTTCTCTCTGAATCTCTCACTCCAAACACCCTCTCCAATATTTGCTTAAAAATCACTCTTTCCATGTCCATTCTGCCAGTAATTTCTCTTACTGGAATCTCTTCTAGTTCAAGTGCTGTCAAAAGAAGAAAAATTGCCCAAATAACCTTATTCCCTGGTGCTATCACACGCCGGCTGCTCCGGCCAGGCTGTGCCCGCGCAGTACCGAGGCAGAGCTGCCAATAAAAATCACCACGATGGTGCTGCAAGAAGCCCTAAAAGGCATGGTGGTTATGGGCAGGAAAACCTGCTGCTAGCAACCGGGTCCAGTTTATGCAAACACGACCTGGCTCACAAAAGCCGTAGTCAGATGAGGAGAGAGAGCTCCTTCTGTCATCCCCGGGCTCTTTCCGCTCTCGCTGAGCCCCGGGATGAGCCCATACCAGAGCCTGCAGCACGAGCCCCTCTTTCCTTCCCCGAGGTCAACCTGAGCTTGAGCATGGGACAGCACATGGGGCTGAAACCAAAGTGATGCCGACTGCTGCTAGAAGCACAGGAGGAGAGCCCCGAATAGTTGCCCTTATGGTAGCCTGCTTGTTTTCCAAGCCTCAGTACAAACAGAGAGGTCACTTCTGTCCCCAAATCTAACCCACTGTGTCATGACTGGGGAAAGCAGTGGGGTCTGTGGCTGTCCCTTGGCACAGTCCCTCAAGCCCGCTCCTCCTGCTGCCTGTAGCAGCTCTCCAGGCACTTGGTGCCTTCAGAAACCAGCTGTGTCCCACCATGCCTATAAAGAGAGAAAACCCAGATGCTGCTGGAGAGCAGGAACCCGAGCTTCCTTTAACTCTGCGGTACAAGCTGGTGTTCTGAGCAGCACCCCCGTCTGGAGACAGTGAAGTGCCTTGGGACAACCATGGCTGACCAAAGGGTGCCACAGGGCTGTGCCGATGAAGAGCAAGGGCAGAGAAAGCTCAACACCTCGAGGAGAGGGATAGTTTGGGGCACTGGTTAGCACATCAGCTGTAGTCCACCTGGTTGGAAGCACCCCGAGCCACATTCACAGAGCTAACAGTTGGCGAGGGCATAGCCTTGTGCACCAGGCCACAAGCCTGTCCATGGCCCTGGAGACACAGAGCAGTGACTTCCCTGCAGCAGACATCACATCCTCCGAGCTGTGGGTTCAGAGACCTCACAGCTACTTATCTCCAGCCCAGGCCCTCCACCGCCTGTTGGCTGGCCTCATTTAGGGACATTGCCTGTGGCGTGGGACACCCCCGTGCCCCCTCCCTCCTGCCCCTGCCGTGCCCTGGAGCGAAGGCACCTCCAGCCTCCTCCCAGGCTGGTGCTGCTGGCTTTATGCTAATGGAAAGTTTTCCTCCACGAGGCAATTTATTTATTTATTTATTTATTTATTTATTTATTTATTTATTTATTTTCCCCTCTGGCCGGTCACGGCTAAAATCCAGTCCTCAACTTAGCAAGGACAGAGCAAAGGTCTCTCTATACGGGTTGTGGGTTCTGGCTGGCAAATCCTAACAACATATATGGTTGTTGACTTTTCAGGTTTACGAATGTACAAGTCACACATTTTGTAGGCCAGCTGGTGGGAGGTATTTTCTTTAAGCTCTTTGAAAGCCCCAGTGAAGAACAGTGAACATTTCTTATCCCCAGGCTACGTACTTATTTTATCCTTAAATGTTCTTGGTAACTATTCACAGATTAAGGCTCTAATTTTCTTTCAGAATAAAGGCCGAGATAGATTATAGATAGCAAGGGCTATCAGCAGAGGGGAGGGCACAGCTGAGATCCTTTTTGATCACTACAGGGTGATGCAGAGAATTTAACAAGCCACGTGTTGCAAGGCCAAAATCACGCAGACCAACATTTTGATGAATTATGTGAAGATTTATATATAAATATTCTACGTGTGTAAAAATAAGTATACAAACAGATGGAGAAAACGAGCTTAGCTAATGGCTGTGCCTGGCACTCGCGCTGCCTCCGCCACGCAGGGGGCCCAGCGTGGTTTATCGGCCCTGTGACAGCGCTTCCCTCTCGCCATTGAAAAATGGGGGGGGGGGTTGTTTTAATGTCTCATAGCAACGCCTTGGAGGAGAAAGTGCAGTGTCCGAGTGGAGCTGCTGGCTAATTCGGGGAGGCAGGTTTGTTGGAGGCTGGCTGGCGCAGCCCGGTTGGTGTGCTTCTTGCATCGGGTGCCAGGGGACACCTTGGGGACCACAGACTGCCAGTTTCTGTCTCCCCCGCCAGCCCAAAGGCAGCTTTCAGGTGAGGCTGGCCTCTCCCGTAGAGCTGCCTGGTGTTACCAGCTTCTTACTGAACTTGCAGGGATATCTGCAGTTCTGTCCATGCCAGCGGGTGCTTCTGGGGCCAGCCTGCCTGCTGGCATGGTGAGCAGCCCTGTGCCCAGATAGGAAAGAAGCAACGAGGCTCCCAGTGAGTACAGGTGACCTCCATGCTCTGCAGGAGACCAGGACACTTCTTGTCTTCAGGACAAACCTCCCACAAATCAGCTTCATCCAAGTCCTTCCAGCTTGAAGGAATTCCCCCCAATTATCTACGGTGTGGTGGCACCCAGGGAACCCAGTCCTGCCCCGTATCCCCTCGTGCTGGGTTCTCATGTGACCACCACAAGCAGATTTAGCTCCAAATCGTGCCATTCCTGACAAAATGTGTCACTTTATGGAGTCTTGGTGCCTGGAGGTCCAGTCTAAGCCTGGATCCTGTGCTGGATCTCCTGTGCCCAGGTGTTCTAGCAAACAAGCAGATGAGAGGCAGCATCCAGCAGAGCTGTACCAGCCAGTGCAGGAGGGAAGCAGGGGATGGAGCAAGCACCACCATGCCTGGACCAAGGTTTCTCTACCCTCAGAGGATACTGCTGCATCCTGTGAGCACCCTTTCAGCAGCCGGTGAACTGCATGGTGCTGACAGAACAAGACAGCATTGCTTCTGCCTTCATCCTCCTTCGTTGCCCTCTTCTCAGCTCTAACAGTTGTTCTTTTTTTCTTGGTTCCCCTTTTCCCTCCCTCCCTGTCTCTTCTCCCTGTGCCTGCTCCAAGCCATCTCTTCTTAATTGCCTGCATGTATTTTTTTTTTTTTTTTAATGAAAGGGCTATACAAACAGAACCCTGCGAGTGCCAGGCTAAATTCCTAAAACAAGCTTTCTCTTCCGGGAGGAGACCCGAACACATTCACTCATTGATTGGGCCGCTAGCTGATACTCAGCTCACCCCCCTCCTCCTGTATTCCAGATAGGTTTTATTTTTTATTAAACGTCTCTAAAAAGCCCAACAGATTGCCTGTGAATGACCACACAGTAGAATCCTACAAAGCTCCCATTCATGGCCAAGAAACTTGTACAATCCCAGTGGTGCAACAGAAAGACAGCTCTTTATAAACCAACCTGAGTTAAAAGGTCAATGGCCATAAACTCCCCCTCCCTGCTTTCCTGCAGGGTTTGGGTTTTTAATAGTAATCAGTGCTCTTTACTATCATAAGGAATAGGTCTCTTTAGGTGGGGGGAAGGGTTATTTTTTTGCTCGAGGACTGCAGGGAAAAGGCTGTATTATGCTGGGAGATGTGCTGCAGGACCTTCTGAAGGGTGCATTGCAATTCCCTATATATATTCCCTGTATATATTCCCTATATATATTCCCAGGCTCTTGGTTGGATGGATTAACCCTGGATTGGTTTGGTTTATGCAGCTGTCAGAGACCAAGGACGTGGTCTCTGAGAGAAGGCAGGCAATGGAGCTGGTCTCCTCAAGGATCTTTCATTTGTGATAACAAGAGGCCACAGAAGAACATCTGGAAAAGGAGAAACTAAAAGGAATCAGGTCATCGTGGACAGAACAGCCACGTGCTGTGTGCCCGAGTGGCCAGCTAATGTCTATCCACACTGGTAGAGCAAACGAGGTGTGTTGTAGATGCAGGTGGACAGAACACCAGCTCTGCCTCCTCCGAGCAGGTTCCTCTGCCAGAAGGCTCTGAAGAAGAGCCTGCAGACTTCATCAGCCGTGTGGTGGGTTCCCAGTGAGGAAGGCATACGAGCAGGCTGTGCTCTGCTAAGTCAGGACCCGTGAACCCTGTTAGCTGGCATCCCCCAGCTGTCTGTCTGAGTAGGAACAGCTTTTGCACCATTTCTGACTTTTAGGAGTTGACCTGGATACCTTCGTATCTGTGAGTGGTAGCTGCAAGGTGTAGAGTAACCGATTCTGAAATCGTTAAGTAATGTTTATAGGAGAAGACAAATTCTCTTTCCTAAAAAGCCCCCACAACCCAAGGAAACAAAGTCCTCCATCACAATAAATGACTCATGGGACTGTAAATAGAAAGACTTGAAGTATTTATGAACTGAGCACATAACTACTGTTTCAGAGATCTCATTATTCAGGAATTAGCAGGGAAGGACGATGGTTCCCCGTGGCAATAGGGATGGATGAATGGGAGGGTCTGGATGGAGCCAGGTGTGTGCCCATCCAGGTGCATGTTCAAGTGGACTTCAAAGGCATAAGCACACAAACATACATGCTCAGCGTGATGGGAATAAAAGGTTATTTAAGTTCTTCCATTAAAAATATCATTCAATTATTTTAGCATATTTAAGCCTCATTAACATCCTTTAAATCTCCCTTTCACACACACTGCAAAGCCTTTCAATGGGGGACTCATTTTAATGGACTTAGAGGTAATCTTGTTTTTTAGCAAATAAAATAAAGGTTTCACTAATTAAAAATGTTACAACATTTAGACTGGTCTTTTCTTTCCACTGCTTTAATTAAATGGCATCTTGGGGGAAGGTTTCAAGAGCTGGATCCGAGTTTTGTTTAATAATCCTAATACCGAGGCCAAAAAGGAACAAGCTGTTCTTGAAAGAACTTCATTTGGGAGATGCAGAGAGTAGAAAAGGCTTGATTTAGCCACGAGCCACGAGTTCAGTGGCTCTGAGAAACCCTTCAGGAGAACAGCTAAGGGTCCATGACGCAGAGACGGCATTACTCTGTCTCTGTTCCACGGAGAGCAGGGACAAAATATTCACGTTATCGCGTTCAAGAGGTAGTAACAGGCTCCAGAGGTCCCTCAAGACAACCACTCGATGGCCTCTCCAGCCCCGTTTGGATGGATGGGCACCCCGTCACCACTAGGCACCAGTGCAGACCATTACCACCCGCAGGAGCTGCTCCCTTCCAGCTGGCCCCGTGGTGCACCAGCGGAGGGATGCGCCCGCGTGCTCCGTGTGATCTTCTGGCCATCCCCACCATGCCTTGTAGGAGGCTGAGGTGCAAGGTAGAGGAGCCTCTGCTGTGTATTAGCTGACACCAGGCAGGTATCCGCTCGGCTTTGCTGTCTGTAGGGCTCGGACTGCCACGTCCTCTGGGCAGCAGTTATCCGCCTGGCTGGAATAAACGGCTCAGTGGAAAAGAGGTATGGTTTCTTTGGTGGAAAAACAGATATGGGGAGTTGTTTCCTCTTCTTTACCTCTCCCTCCCTCAAACTGCTGTTGATGAGCACCTTTTTTTGTGCTTAAAAACAATCAAGTGGACGAGGTTCGTAAGAAAGCTGCTGTTTATTTTTGAGGGCTTTTTTGAAACTCAGATCCCTGACCCAGTTAGACCGAGTTTGGCACAATGGAGTGGGGTGGCCAGCTGCCTCACAGCAGAGAGGAGCTGGAGGCTGGCAAGCTGTGGACTCCAACTGGCTTTGCCACGTGGAAAACTGCGGTGTGGCACCACACCCCACACCTCCACTCTCATCTCCTTCCCCTCCAAAAGGCGCCGGAGAAAAGGACTGAGTCCCAGCCTGCGTTGCAGTGGGCACCCCATAGCACAGTGCTGCTGTTTGCCCCCAGATCCAACTCCCTTAACCCTGAGCTGCTGGAAGACATCGGGTTGGGGCTCAACAGTGGGGAGGCAGAGAGCGCCTGGTGTTCACACAGGGCACGAGGTGCCAAGGAACATTGCCCTAAAGGGTGCTGCTGATGTCCCTTTCTGGGAATGGGATAGAGAAAGAGGCTGGCTTTCCCTTGTGAGGGAAGGACATCGCCCAAGCCAGCCTCCTTTGCCTTGTGCAGGGATACCTGGAGCTCTGGGTCCCACCTCGCTCCAGTGACCAGGAATGGAGGAAGCCAGCAGGTGAAGATGGAGCTGGCACTGCCCTACACGGACACCCACAGCTCCGACCATGGGAGAGGGGCTGCTCTCCCTCCGCTTGGTTCTGCATGCTCCATCCATCCCTGGCTGGAGGAGTCCAGAAGGGATATTCCCATGTTGGGAGCATTTTACAGCCTTCACCTTGCTCGGCACCTGAGCCCTGAAAAGTCACAGCAATGAAATGGTGGGAGCCTGAACCTGACTTCCAGCACTAACTAGCACAGAGGGGCTCTTGGTTCATTCATAAGTCTTTCCTAGACTATAAAAGCTCTTTCCAAAGCTTGGCTTCATGTGCCTTTATTGGTGTTGAGCAATGACACCACTTCCCCACACGCAGTCACTCACATCCCTCCCACGCATCTGTTAAAGAACCAGCAGCAACTGTGAAAGGGTGCATGAGACATCAGCCACTTCTTGGAAAATGTTAATGTTTTCCTGCCTGATACGCTCAGCTAGCCTGGAATTATTTAAATAAAAAAGAAAGGACTTTTCCACAAGATTTCTGGGAGGGGTCTCCAAGGAGGAACTTGTTGTCAGCCACAGCTCATGACTAATGTAATATAAAAAGCGTCTGTTTGGCAGGGCTTTAGGCAAGTGACTGTTTCAGGAATGAGGGTATTATTTTATGTGTAACGTTATATTTAGTATTTGTAGACTGCAGAGTCGCAAGAAAATAATTGCATCAAGGAAATCTGGTGGAATCATAAACCATGAGAATGCAAAGCCTGAATCATCGGAGCCCGCAGGAGCCTGGGATTTATTCCATCAGCACTCACTGCAGCTCATCCATTTGTTGGCGTTTGGGGTACTTCCTTAGCATTAAAGGCGTTTATACTTCAGTGTTTATGTATTTACTGAGGCAATAGCTGCAGCATGTAAGAACAACTGAAGCTGTGAGATGGTTACTAGACCCCCAGAAAACAGACTTTGAACTGCCTCATTTTGTACTGTACTTCCTACCTCTGGTGCGGATGCATCGGAAAGCTCCAAAGATAGGAATGCTGAGGAATTTGACTATTGTTCAGATGTGGTTTTCCACATGATGATTCACACCATCCTCATTTTGTGCATCCTGGCATTCAAGAGATGATGTGTCCCTTGCTCCTCAGAATCACTCTAGAATACAAAGTGCCCCAAAATGAGATGGCAAAGCATCGGGCTGTGACATCCCCAGCTCCCACCCCCAAAAAGTCCTCCTGTGTCAGCTGAAAGACTCCCAAAGGGCTACTGAGGTATTTATGGCTTCGAGATATGATGTTGCTTATATCCATGAGACCAGGTATCTCAATCTCTGGCTGCATTGTGTGAGGGGGTGAGGATGAACCAGGCAGTTGCTGATCTTGCCTTTTCTGACAATACAGGCATGTGTTTACCCCAGGGCAAACAAGACATGTGAACAGTGCCAAAGGTTGGCTCAGGTAAATTTGCCTTCCAATAAAACCAGAACACCTCATCTTCACTTTTGCATCTGAGCTGGAGAGCATAATGGGGTTTCAGTTCCTTTTATGTGAGCAGTGAAGACAAGACCCTTGTCATGACATCTCAAGGGACGGTGGAGCACACGTCGTCCGCGGCTCCCAGCCTCCCTCCAACAGAAGGGCACGTGTGATCCCCAAGAAGAGCCACTTTCTTCACCAGTCAATACAGTGCTATAGTGTCCTCAGTGAGCAGGAAGGAGGGAAGGGGCAAAAGAGGGATTCAGAGAAAGAGATGAGAGCAGTGGTGACATTTATTTCAAGACCTTCATGATGAAAGGTTCCCCGCGCTCTGAGGACTCATTCATGCCATTTCAGAGCTGGCATCCAACCAGGGCTTAATCCGGTGCAGAATGAAATCGGGCATTATGAAGAGATGGATGGTTGTAATTGAAATAATAACATAAATATAATTGAAATATAAATATATGTATGCACACACACATGCACACTGTATGAAACCTCCGTGGAAGCAACAATAACCTTTTAGCTCTGCGAGCCAAGCAGCCTATTCCTGTAACCGCCTCTAATCTGGATGTTTGCACCTGGGGTTCTTTAAGGAAACGCAGAGTTGTAATTAGCTGGGGGTGTGGAGAAGTCAGATGAGTGGGATATTCACGCTGCAAGACCAGAGCGTGAATTTGCACCGGGTCATGAGCATAAAGAGAGCAGGCGTGCCAGCTTCGTCCCGGGAGATCGATTTACGTGCTCTCCGTCATCAAATAGCCACACATCGCAACTCACAAATTTCCTCCAGTGACTGTAAAGTTTCTCAAAAACCTTTCCTCCTGAGTTAGCCATTCAAAAAGTTGCTTTGTGATATTAAAAAAGATCCTTGGATTTCGTTAGGCTTCTGAACAGATTTAGCAGCCGTGGAGCTGGTACCAAACGGCCACGAGATGTTACAGTGCCCACATTGTTGGTGGGAACCTTAGGGAAAGAGGTTTCTGGACATGCCCTGGCGTCCACTTTCAGGTGATAACTTCTTGGCTAATAAACACATTTAAAACACAAAATATGAATTTCCCTTATTGCTCATGACGGAGTGGCTGCCAAGCATCGGCAATTAGGGTTCTGTCTGGAGAAGGAAGGGGCTTAGCCAGTGCCTTGGGATGCAGTGTGAGTTCAGACCAGGAGCCTCTGCTCGCTGCTGGGACACTTAGGAGAAGCTTCCCATTGCGTTCACCTTCATCAAGGTGTGTCTCTGTCTATAGCTGCTGTTACAGCAGCCCCTGAGACACAGGTAAATGGTAGTTTTGGCACAACTGCCTTCTTGGCCATTGTGTGATCTACTAGGGGGTAAATTGTGAGAGTCTGCTTAATTCGGGCAGGTTTATTTGCTGACACAAGAAGTCCATAGCCCAATTCAAGCAATCTCTTCTCCAGCATAGCTGGATTCAGTGTGTAGCTGGACCCGTGAAAAGTCTTGGTCAGATGGAAAATGGGCATTAGCAGCCCATGCGATGGATGCTCCGAGAATGGCGAATCTGGAATGAAAATGCTGTTGTGTGTGGTACACAGCACCAGCCCCCCATTTTCACAGCTCGCCCCGAGTTCCCATTCCCTTGGCAAATGGTTCTTTCTATTCTCCCAGATGACAATGCTGGTTCTTGCCTGCTTTTTCCTTGGGGCTGAAATTTGTCTGCAGAATCTCCACATCCAAACCAGCAGTGTCAACGATATTTGGGAGGCTCCTCAAACAAAAACAAGGTTATAAATCTGTGTCTCTTATCAGCCTAACACAGCCCACAGGTGGGTTCTCACCTGGACCTCCTGTTGACACTGCAGACAACAAAGTGCCTTTTGGAAGGAGACGGTGTCTGTATTGTTTGTAAAAAGGGGTCTCTAAACAATTGGGACACATCCATGGCTACCTTAGACTGACATCATGGTGTGGTTAACAGGGTAACAGTAGAAGAGAATGTGACAAAATGAGCGATGGCACTGAAAGTAGCATGGAGACTTCATTTTGTCGAGGCGGATATTGCTGTTGGGTGGAGGTGTCTGGTATGTGTTCATGTCAGCGACAACTCCGAATATGCCAAAAAGTTGTCATCAGTGATTAAGTTCCCTCACAGAGGGAGGCTTGGGAATATAAGTCAATGGCTTCATAATTAGCAAAAATTACTGAGAAAAAAGTCATTTGGATGAGTTCCCCCCCTCCCTTTTCTTCCTTTTTTTTTTTTTTTTTCCTCATCAAAGCCTTTTTATCTCTATGTCCCCTTCTGAGCTGCTGTCTCGAGGCCCAGCCTTTTTGTGATGGCAGGGGGTGACGGGCCGCCCCAGAGCCCACTTGGCAGGATGGATTCACACAGCGACTGAAGAAACTCCGTGGCTGTCTGCTCCTTCGAACAACGTTCAGCATTTGCACCGCACCTGATTCTAGCTGGGCGGTGAGGCCCCAACGTGTTGTGCCCTGCTGGGGCTCACCCGAGCCACCTAAATTTCCTCTTCAACAGGCCTGGAGCTGGCTAACAGCCCCCTAGACCCGTGCTCTAGAAACTCTTTTTAACCTGCTGGCCTACAGCCCAAAGATGTAGATGTGACAATGAGGGCTGCATCAGGCCCTCTGAGCCTGTCCTGCTGGACTGAGCACAGTTTCTGTGCCCATTACCATTAAATCCTCTTTTCTAACCATGTCACTCGCATGTAGTCAGAGGACCAGGATCCTGACAAGGTTTAGAAGCAGGGTTGCTGGCACTTTGGGTATAAATGGCACTCATAGATGATAGCTGTCTTGGTGTGCACACAGAGCTCCCTGCCCTACATGGAGGAAGGCCTGCCTGGCCCTTTCCTCCTGGAGCTGGAGCCTGAGCCGCAGGGAGGGTGGCAGAGCCCCAGCCCTGCTGGATGAGGCCCTGCAGGGGAGCAAAAAGCCCTTTCCATGGCCACACTGCACATATTAGTGTAGGAATTTCCCAGGAAAACCGATTCTTAGCAAGAGCTGGCTTCTCTTTAGCAAACTCTACACAAAACAGCTGCTATGAGAGTGCTGTATCTCCTACAACTAGAAGAAGGCCTGGAGGAATCTTCTGGGACATACAGATTTTCTCTGCTCCCCCGTTTCTCTCCCCCCCCCCCCCCCCAAAAAAAAAATAACCACCATGAAGCTGACTGCTTCTTACAAACGACACCGGGGACAAGTGGTCTCAGGCATCGGGGCAGCCTGGCGCTGCCACCCCAGCTCCACGTCCCCAGACCCCACAGCCTCCAGCCAGCCCCAAGCAGCACCCGTCAGGCCGGGCTGGGGACAGACAGGAGCTTCTCGAGGCTGGAAGACTGGCAGTGTTGTTCCAGGCATAAGGGAGCAGTGTTTTAAGCAGCTGGTCTCCGGGGGTTTCTCTCGCAGGCCCGGTAATTGCGTCATGTCTCCAGTGAGGTCAGCGCGCAGTTATCAAGATGGAGCTGCGCGGGCGCTCGTGGGGGACATTGCGGCAGGAGGGCACAATGCGATGTCTCTCAGCAGCCCTCCCGGCTTTCCACCGCCTCTGTTGGAGAGCTGGGAAGAAAGGGCCGCTTGTTCCCTGCCTGTCGTTAGCAGAAAGTGCTGGAAGTGTAACCAGAAATGACAACTTGACTGAAATGCGATGCCTCTGGAGGGGCCCAGAAGGCAGCAACGCGGTGCCTTCCAGCCAGGCAGAGACCCCTTTCTCTCCTTCCCCTAAGCAGCAGTCAGCTTGGGAAATGCTATTTTCACAAAGGTGCATTTTTCCCTCTAAAAACAATAAATGGTGTTATTGATGGGCAGAGCTGAGGTCCGATGTGGCCACACACTGTGAGGTTTGGCTGGTTTCCTCCGCTGTCTCTATGCTCTTCGTTTCCCAAGGAGATTTTGGATACTTCCTTCTGCTGCCAGGGCCATGCATACAGGCAGAACAACCCCTGGAGGACCTCCTATACCCCAGCCAGGACCCAGGAGGGCGAGACACTGGCTCCTGACCCTAATTCAGGCCTTTACCTCCCTCCATCACTGCTGACCTGCAGAAATAGAGCCTGAAGCCTCAAGGTCTAGCCTGTACTCACCAAACCATATTCCAATGCCAGGTTTCACTCCACCAGGCTGGAGATTCATGTGCAGACAGAAACAGCCATTCTCATCCAGAGAAAACACCCCAAGCAACGGCTGCTCTTTCAGCCCTGCATCCTCTGTGATCTGGGCTGATTTAGGGCTGTCCTTATCTCCGAGGTACAAGTGATTTGGGAGCTTTGTTGAACACAGATGCCTCAGGCACGGGTCCAATCTCATCTGGACAGGATTTAAGCAAGGAAGGAAACATTGCTTTGTGTCTGGCTTGGACAATGCATAATTCTCAAGAACTGACCTATCAATTTTCCCCTAACGCTGTCTCTAGCCAGTAGTTGGAAAGAAAAAAAGGTCAGACCCTAGACAGATGTTAGGGAAGAAAAATTAGAGCAAATAAATAGCATCTGGCTTCGTATCAGGAATCCAAACTATGAACAAAAACCCAACGGCCGGTCACCATTAAAGCAAACACGGGAGAAGAAAGCGGAAACTGGCCAAGCCCTTGATCTCTCCCACACATCTGCAACCCCGAGCCGATTTCCATCCCCTCGTGTCTCCTCCAGCTCCTGTGCACGTCCCCCTCCATGTGCCAACCTCCGTGCTTGCACAGAGACACCTGCACATTCTTGCACGTGGCCGTGGCTCCCCGCTTGCCCCGGCCGTGCCCGTGCTGTGGATGATGCTGATTCACATGTCGTCACCGGCGGCTGCTCTCCCGCGGCTCCCCGGCCCTTGGATCTGCTGCTCTGCACGTCGCTGGCACGCAGCGGGGCCAAGAGCCTTCACCGGCATGAAGTAGGGCACTGGGGCAAACGCCCGCTGAATGCCGATGAGCACCCGTGAGCGAGGTTCCCTATTCTCTTCTCTTGGCTGCTGGTGCGTGTGGGGCATGGGGAGGTGGGAGAGGAGCGGCACGGGCCAGAGACAGCAGCAGGAGCTCGGTCGTGCTCAGGGATGAATGCTAAGCAGACCCCACTGGGCGGGAGTGCCCAGATGAATGGGATCCTTTCACTTCAGCCTGACAGAGGAGGGATTTCATAGTTCTCCGAGCAGCACAGAGCTGCCTTAATCCAGCAGATACAATGCCCTGCTCATACGGCTCAGGAAACAAAATAAATATGTTCTTGCAAAAGCATCACAATGAAGCTTTTAAGGACTCGACACGAGAAGGCTCTACCTGGTTCTCGGGTCCTCTTGCATGTGTGGGAGCTAAGAGCCAGGCTTTTTATTTTCTCGCTCTGCTTTTTTCACAGTGCTTTCCTCCACTGCTGAACTTGGCCCTGAAGTGGAGGCGAAGAACATTTCCATACAGGCTCTCATCTAAAAATAAGCAGAAACAGTCACCCCCGGGTTTGTCCTAAAGAAAGGTATCAGAGATACACCTGACAAAAAAGTTGGAAAAGTCTAGTATCCAGCAAACTCTGAGCGGCCTTGAGATGCTTTCTCCACTTGCACCCAGCTGTGGCTGGAGAGCAGTATTTAGCATCAGCAGCTAACCCAGCTGCTTGCTCTGGCCACACACCTGGCTTTTGATGTTCTGCCCTGGTTTTGTGATGCCGCTGCAGCTCTGTTACCAAAAATAAAATAAAATAATCAAAAAATAAATATTCCACTGTACAGGCATGGTAGGACAGGGGATCTGTGGCACACATGCTGTGTTGCATGGGGTGGTTATGGTACCAAAATCAAGGCTGTGTGCATCCATCCCTCTCTCCCAATACCTCTTCCCCAGGTGGCATGCAGCCTGGAGAACAGGCTGGGTAATGCCAACCTGCTTATGGGTCCTCTCTTATTTCTGTGATGGTTTCAGCTCCCAGCTGAAGGTCACCCTTGTTCTGCAGGGACGGGGTATGTTAATATCACTGCTAAAAGGTAGTGACAGCTCTTTCAGGTGTTGCAGCTGACATCTCCCCTAGGAATCGCTCCTAGGAGATGGGCTCATAATATCCAGAGGTTATGACAGAATTATACCATGGATATGGGATGCGGTTTTGGCCATCTGCGCTGTCCCTGTTGTGAAAGACCAGGTACATGGTGTTACTTTGGCAGCTTTGGTGTCTGTCTGGAGCAAATCTCCAAGTGCAGGACTCTGTGCTGTCCCTTGGCTTGGGGAACTGCCTGCCTTCCTGTTCGGCACGCTGCAGGTACCAAACAGCAACACGAGCCTGCCAAATCCCCTCCTAAGACAAACAGCTTGTGTCAAGCTGATGAGAACATTCAGACATGAGAAATGCACAGGGGAAAAGATTTTAAGACCAGAACCAGTGGCTTTTCCAGCCTGACCTCCGTGCGTGCACCCAGGCCATAAAACATCACCTGGCAAACCCTGCGGCGGCACAAATCATGCTTCCCATCGGTGCAGGGGCCGGGGAGCGGTGGACCTTTTGGGGACAAAGATCTGCCTTCCAGAAGCATCCAGCTGTCCCGCTACAAGGCTGCTGGCCACGTTTTGGTTTCTCCAAGTGTTAAGCTCTGTTAAAAACCCGGTGCCTGTGCTCACTGCTCAGACGGAAACACTCGCCTCTAAAAATTAGCCTAGCTGCGACCCGAACCGTTCGACGTATGTGAGGTCCCATGCTCTGGAGCCTGTCTGGATGAGGAGGAAAATGCCCGTTATCTGCCAGCTTCCCCTGCTTCCACGCCAGCCCTGCCGAGATGCAGCTGGGTTTGGCTGGGATAACGGGAGCTCTGAGATCCCCGGGCCGACGAGCTACCAAAGTGCCAGACTGTGTCAAGCGAAGTGTGAGTCACCGCTCACAGCTTCTGCTCGGCGGCGGAGCAGAAATCCACAATTCTGGCAAAATTGAGGCCTTTTTATTATTCTCTCTCGCAGTCTTGCCAAGCTGGTATTTTTAGCGTCCCAACCCCAAGTTGAATAGAGCTGCCAAGGGCTGTCATCCCAACTTTCTGCTTCTAATTTCCTTGCAAGTGGAGATGCTGAGACTGCTGAGAATATTTCATTTACCACCTGGCCGCCAAAAAGCTAGGTCTGCATTTTGGGTGATGTCACATTTCCTGAGCTTTGGAGAATGGTTGTCTCTCCTTTCTCCTTTGGCACAAAACAAGCTCGATCATTCAAAAAAAGAAATCCCTCATTAGCTGCCAAGGAAATACCAACGAGAGAGACTAGAACAAAAGCCCAACTGTAAACTCAGAGGAGACAAAAGGATTCAATAAATCTGATGATTTCTTTTCCCACCCCAACCGTAGCATCCGTGTGGACTGATGACAAGACTAATTTGGTGACGTTGGAAGAAATCAGAACAAATCTGCTCTTACTTCAGAGGCCTGTGCCTACGCCATCCATCCCAGGGGGCTGTGGTCGGTCTGGCTGAGGTCTGTGCCCCTCTGGCACGAGCTGCAGCTCCCATGCAGCCCGTGTAGCCCAAACAAATTTCATTGCAGAGATGTCAAGGAACTGACTGCTAACAGAATGTGTGATTCTCTTACTAGAATATAGGTGACTATATTCAGTAGTTGTGGCCAAAGACCTCATTAATAGCCCGCACACATAGCATATATAGCTACTTCTTAAATATAGAGCCATTATCCAGAGTTATTTCTATTATACACCCAAAGTGCTTGGGCTCAGACGTCTCAACGGCCTGAACCTGGATGTGGGTAAAGCGTAAGGCAGTGCTCCAAAGGGTGAGACAGAAGGGAAACCACCGTGCCAAGCAGCTTTAATGGAAAACACATTCAGAGTTGCCACAGCTCAATATTATTTTTAAATCCAAGTAATCCAAAAAGTACAGTGACTGGGTTACATCAGAGATGGGGGCTAGGTGCTTGTGGAGGAGGAGAAGTCAGTCATGATGAAAAGACGAGATTTGCTAACTGGAGAACCTCACTACTGGAAAAGCTCGGAGGCTGATATGCTGGGAATTCCCACAGGAGCAGCTGCCTGCTCTTCGAGCAGTTATTTGTAAGGCACAGCCTTTTCAGCTTGCTGGAGGAGTGACCCCAACTTCGAGACTGCTGCTCCAGAGCACCTACCAATGAACCTCTCTCTGATGGTTTTGGGGATAAGGACTATTTGATTGTTATTTCCAGTGTGTTCTCTACACTGTGACATTTAGACGCTGAAATGGACGCAGTTTTGATTTTGGCCTGGGTTTACTTTTGTTTGTGAGTTGTTTGGTTTTTGTTGTTGTTGGTGGTGGTTTTTTTCCTTTCTGAACAGAGAACAGAAAATCAGTCTAAAAGACAACAACAAAAAATAGCACCTGTATGGCAAGGACATGTGAACAGATGATCACTAAGGCTTAAGTAATGTGGGGGTTTGCAAATATTTTCACCCAGAAGACAAGGTTCCTCCACCCATAAATAGCAGCAATTCAAACAGAGGGCTCAAGCTCACAAACACACGCGTGAATCACTGTTTTTATTCCTTAGTCACATTCGCTACCAAGTACTCAGGAACTCCAGCGCTTCCACTCCTAGCTGGGCTGGGAAAAGCAAAAGCGTAAGGCCAAGTACTGACTCAGAGCAGCAAAGAAAAGCATAGATCGGACAGAAGAGCTTTTGAGAGCAGCTCTCCTTTCAGTCTGCCTGTTCCTGCTCGTCTTTGGTCTGAGACCCTCGGCCAAGGGCTGAGATGATGGCTGGTTCCCAGCCCTGCACCAGGCAGGATCTGTGCGGCTTCTGGACCTTCTCTCCACATGCCGAGGATGGCGGCCACCACACAAGCTTTTCTTCCCACATTTAGCCCTGCAGAGGAACACTGTTGGTGGTTTTGGCATCAGTGAAAGCACATCAAAAAAATAAAGAGTTCTGGGGAGAGGAAATGGGGAGAAATGAAAGGGAAGAGGCTCGAGACTGTGTCTCTGTCACCAAAGGGATAAAGAGAAATAGGCAGTGCTAATTAAAGGGCATTCTCAACATTATGTAAAATGATTTGAGCAGCCCCATTAGCAGAAGAGCTGCCTGGTGCGCTGGGGGATCTTTGAACCTTTTCAGGTCCCAGCTGGCCCCATGCTGCTACCTGGCTGCCCCCACAGAAGTGGGGCATTCATCCCCCAGCCCGTCAATGAGCTCGCCCACCATAAACCAGGCACCCCACAGCACACACACCAAGATGAAATGCTCTCTTTGACGGCCAGGAAGAGTTTCTCCTCCATCCCAGGGGAGTTCCCCACGGGAAGGGTCTTCCAATGCCTGCTCCCCATGGAGCCACCTCATCCTTTGAGCCTGGCCAGCATTGATATATCAATATATTTTTTCACAGCCGTCCTGGGACTCATGGAGGCTGTGAATTCCTGGCCTAGCACATTTCCCAGAGCCAGTCTTCCTCCTGGCTGGTGCTGTAATGAAGGCTTGGAGGGACCCCTTACACCCTGCAGCTCTGCTGGCAGTGAGGGCCAGGAGTCCTCTCATCACAGAGCTCTCCGGGCCAGGCGCACAGGGTTAATTTGTTCCCCAAGCACTCCGTCGACAAATTTTACAGGAGGCTGGGAAAGTAATGAAAATAGTCTGCCTTGCATGTTTATTTGAAAAATGCTATAAAACCCCCTGAATAATTTTCACACTGAGGTGATCTGCCCTGCCCTGCGAGGAGTAACTAAGTGGCTAACAGCCCTGGATGCCGCTCGCTGCTCCAGCCATGCCTCGGGGTTAGCAGCAGCCTGCTGCTGGCCCGGGGCTGCTCCCACCCTACAGGACCCCCATGGCACCTCAGGGAGTATGGGGCACACAGAAGGACCCTGAGCTGGGAGATTCACAGAGGGTGACTTAGGGTAGCACTGCAGCATCCCAGGGTGAGGAAAAGGAGAAGATAAGGCAAGGGGAGACCAGGACTTTTCTTTTCCTTTCATGGAAAAAAAATTGTGCAAGCATTCAGATGCAGGGAATTAAGTGTAATCCTATCTCCCAGCTGAAGCGTTGTGGGGAGCTGGCTCTTCTGATGACATTCCCCAGGTTCTCCACCCTGCAGCTTGGACGTTTGCAGCTCCAAGGAATCGCAGATGCCGATATGCAAAGAGCCATCTCCTGCTGAAAGGCCAGAGGGACATATGGGTACTCCTGGATTAAAGCATTTTTCCTCATAAGGCTCCACAGCAGCACAGATGTTCCCATAGCTGTTATCCTCCCTCCATCTGCGTGGCTCTGGGGGTCAGTATTTCCCCCATGGCACTCCGATGCTTTTCTGTAGGTGTTAATGGCAGGGGCATCAGCAGCTTTTTGGGCCAAGCAGCTTTATGTGGGCTCACACCACGATGATATACACTGAGAGGAGCCCAGGGAAAGCAGACGGGTCTCCTGCTAGCTGCTGGCCTTTCCCCTGCGGCTGGGAGCGGGTGGCAGTGCTTTCAGGGTAGGGCACGGGGAGGCACAGCAAGCCTTCATCTAGTAGGGGATCCTCAATCAGCAGGTGGAAAAGCAAAAGAACTGGTGTCAAGGCCCCGACACCGCCCCCCTGCAGACCTCCTGCCACACACCGTGACAAAACCCTTCTTCTAAATGAGAAAAATACGAAACAAACACAAGCTTTCACTTGCCTTCACCTCCTTCGGACATTTGTCCCAGGAAAACAAACTCAAAATATTGACTTTATGTAAAAAGTGCTCTTCTATTCTTGGTCTTTCAGGGCTTTTTTTTTTTTTTTTTTTTTTTTTTAATTATTCCTGTCGTCCTAAATGAATTAAGAATGGACCTTTCCACAGAGAAAATAAGAATAATTTTAAAAAGCCTAATTCTTGTAAATATGCCAGCTCTGTTGGCTTTCCCCGTTCCCTGTGTGCTGTGCCTGCGCACTTCCATGTAACTTTCTGTGGAGAGCTTAGCCTGAGAACAAAAATCCTATGTAAATATATAAACCAGAATCTTCTCTAATTAAGCTCTCTGGTCTTAATTGTTCCGGGAAGAAATGGCTAGGGAACAGCTGGAGACGCAACGGAGGTTGGAGGTCCATCCTCTTCTCCTTCTATCTCTCTGAGTCACGTTCTGTGCAGGTGACACCAGGTTAAATTCCTGAGGGGGTTCCCCAGGGGCAGGCAGTCCCCAGGACAGCACGGCCAGCCTGGTGCCAGCTCTGGATGCTCCCCATGTGTCCTGCCTGGGGCAAACAACCAAAGCCTCCCCAGACTGGCTTTGGGGTGGGGATGGGAGGATCCATCCCACCCCGCGGTGAGTTATCCAAGGTGAGTCAAACACACGGGGCTGACTCCACAAAAAAAACAGGATTACACACGGGATTTGTACGTCTCTCTGCCCTGCTTTGGACTCCCTTGTGCTTTTTTTTCAGGAGGAGCAGGGAAAGAAAGACGCATTCAGCCGCTCACCCAGCGGCGCGGCTCCAGCCCGCCAGCCCTCTGCCAGCTCAAGACCGAGCACGACAGATTTTCGGCTGGAGAAAATCTCTCTTGGCCCGCACTGGCGTTTTCGTTTCTTTGGATGCGTTCCCCCAGGCTTTGCTTTCTCTCCTTTCCCCTTTTCATGCTAATTGTTGCGACGAAGCCCACAGCACGCAGGCGGCAGCGGGCGCAGAGCCGCAGCAGCACGGGGAAGTGGCACTCGCTTCCCACGGCCCCGCTCCTGGAAAAGCCCTGCATGGACAGGGACGGTGCTCAGCTTCTGTCCTGAAACACATTCTGCATCTGGTTCCCTATCAGCAAGCACAAACTGGAAAATAAACGCCAACGTGGCTTTCCCCATGGTGAAAACCAGACCATGCGGCAGACCAGACATGAGGACGAGTGGGGGGTGCGTGCCAGCAGTATAATTTTCTTTTCTTTTTCTCTTTTCTCCTGCAATGTGGAACTGCAACATGACCAGCTGTTTGCCACGCTGTGGATCTCCAAAGCTGCAGTCTGCTCTGGGCACCACGATGCCCCCGGCAGCCCCCCTGGGCGTGCAGGCAGCTCGGTGGCAGTCACTGCTGCAGCCATCCCTGAGCTTGTCGTTACATCCATCAAATCTTAGCCAAAACTGGCATCCTTCCTGTGTGATCTCATCACCCTCTCCCTGTGGTTAGATATATTCCTTCCACCTATGTAGGTAACAGGACAAACTGCCCCAGGGCTACTGTAAAAGAGAAAGAGGGAGCCACCTGTAAAGGAATAGTGCCTTAATGTTTTACAAAGAGTAGCATGTTTGAAAGCTGACAGAAAAAAAAAAAAAAATAATAATAATAATAATAATAAAGATTTTGCCCTCTTTTGGAGACATGATCTTTATCTTTAAGGTTAAGGATTTCCATCTGCTAAATTAATTCCCTGGGAGAGCCAATGTGCTTACTTCCACTGAGGGGCTCGAATCCCATGCCGATCTTTTATTCTAACAATTTCATTTCCTCCCAAGTGATCTGGAGCTCACATTATTTTACCTGATGGATATTGGCACAGGAGACGCATGCTTCTCATTAGAGCATGATGGAGAAATCACCTTTCTCAGTGGTTTCCTAAAACCCAAGCCAGCACCAGCTCTATTTTCCTCAACTCATTGATCTAGGTGGAGGCATACAATCTCCCTGTTTAGTTTTTTGTTTGTTTGTTTGTTGTGTTTTTTATCTTGTTGATGTTGTTTTGTCTTACTGGAAGCTGAAATTCTTGTTTTCTCTAATACATTAGCTGTGTCCTAGCGATCAGACCCGCAGCTGGCAGAAACCAGGGTGCCCCACTTCCTCACCAGTTTGTGTCCCATTTGCATTTCACAAGCATTTTGCACTTCACATCCCTGTTGGGGATGTGCAGGAAGAACTCGGAGCGTGCAGGGTGAGCTTGCTCCATCCCTTTGCCGAATCTCTCCCAGATCAGCCACACGACACCAAACCTGGCATTCCCCAGCTCACCTCACCAAACATACAACCAGACCATGATGGCTTTTGGACAAGGCCAGTGTGAAAGCAGAGGAGGATCAACACTCCAGAGGAAAGCTGCTTCCCTGCTTCACTACTTGTGCTGGTGGGTAGAGAGTTATTCTCCCAGAAAGGCACCGAGTCCCATTTGCTGTAATTCGTATTTGTTGAATGCACACACTCCTCCAGCCACTGGGAGCTCACAAAAATATTTGCAAGCCTGATGACTGTCTGCATGGTAGCCCAAAGACCAGCATGTGAAGGAAATGTGTAAGCAGAAGCCCTTTCTTATTGTCCTGATTTTTAAATGCAGATTTTGTGCAATCAGGGGCTGGACGCTGGTGGCCAGTCGCTGAATTTGGAGTCCCAGTAAAGAAAGGACGTGGCACACCAGTAACCCCTGGGATGATGCAGAAGCTCCTCACAAACATGTAGGACAATTCCTGCAGAAGAAGCTCAGTTCAGCGTGTCTGGAAGAGGTGTTCCCCCAACATGGCCAGGCTGTTCCCCCAAACACACAGCCCTGTTTCCACCCATTTAGGGATCCTACAAGCCTTTCTTCTCCCCCCGCATTTGCTACGTGCGTTTGCTTTGGCCGCCTGGCCCTGACCTCCTTTTAGTTCCTCGTTTTTGCATTGAATCCCTTCACAGAGAGCAATTGGCTCTCACACAGCTCCTCCCTTGTCTCCCAGCAGGAGCCGTACAGCGTGCAGTGTTCGGGGCAGCAAAGAGGGGAAGAAATGCACAGCAAGGAGCAGACCCAGGAGAGGCAGGACAGAGCGGAGGGGGACTGATCCACGGGAACGCTGGCCCCAGGGGCTCCTCGGCTGCTGCTCTCCGGCAGCTTTCTGTTGTCCACTCCAGAGAACATCGTGTTTTTCTGGCCTCGCAACTGCCAGCCGGAATACAAAACGCCATGTTGTTCGCGGTGGGGTTTTTCATCCAGGGCTCGTTTTGATTATTTTTCTCCTGCGAGAAAACAAACCTCGCTGCTGTTTCTTTCCACTCGCAGCGCGTGCGTAAGCCGGTGTTGGCATGCCTTGGTGAAACGAGGCAGCGGTGGCTCGGTTTGTTTGCTCCTCTCCAAGAAATGCGGCTCGCTTGGGGCAGCCTGGCCCCGGCTCTCTCCCTGCCTCATCATGTAAATGCAGAGGCTGTGTGATGCAGCCAGGCTGAAATCTGTTACAGAGCTGGGCACGAGGGATTTGCCCAAGGAGAAGAAAAATCTCGCTGCCGTGCAAGGCAGCAAGGAAACCTCGACAGGGTTAGGCCTTGTAGTGGTGGCCATTCGTACACCACGCTAGGCCGGGCTAAGCCTCAGGGCTCAGTCCAGCCCTTTAACAGGTGCATTGAATTTAGCAAAAGAGCAGGATAATACCCCTCTCTTTCCTCCTCCAAGAGCCTAGTGCCTTGTAAGATGCCTGCTGTGTAATGCTGCCAGCTTTGTCCTGCAGGATTTTACACCAAACTCGGGTACCTCTGCTCACAGTGCGCCAGCTGCCTCTGGGGATGGGCTAACATCCATCAGGCCTCATGGCTAAAGTAATTCCTCAGGATATCTTTTCAGTTCCGTTTTAATAAGCAATTCATAATGTATCTCGATTATTTTTACAGCTTTGAAGTGTCACGTTATGAAATAAAGCACTGCCAGATGAAGGCACCCGTTGCTTATGGGTGCTGTACAGCAAAACCCACCCGGATCACTCCAGGCTCAGAAATAAGGCACAGAGCTTGTCCCTGCTCTTGGGGAACTTTCATACCCACTTCTCCTTTGCTCACTGCCTTTCTAAACCTCGGGTCAGGAAAACTGACAAGGCAGGTGTCTTTGGGAAGTGAGAAGAAGGCCGGGGGTACCTGTGGCTGTGGCAGCCCGGCACTGGAGGAGTTAAGCTGTGGCAGCAGGTCTGGAATCCACAAAGGTGTGCAAACGGCAGCCAGCCCTTCAGATGTGCTGGCTTTGCCCAGGGGCTGCTAAATTCCTGCCTCTCCCCTTGCAGTTGACATCTCCATCTCCACCGACCTGCTGGCTGCCTTCCCTGCCCGGCCTAGCTGGGAGAGAAAAATGAAACCAAAGATGACTGTGGGAGCGGGGAAAACGCTGCTGCTGCAAAGGTGGCTGCTGGCAAAGGAGGGCTGGCCACGTCATGGGACACTTCTTGGCTTCGGCCCTACAGACAGCTCCCACCCCGGCAGGCAGAGCCTCGGGGAGGATGGAAAAGTACTGGTGAGTGCAGGCAGCCCTCCTCCTGCAGGCACCGTGCACACATGCATGCACTGTGCACACACACACACACCCCCCATGCTGTAGATTTTGGCACTGGGCTGCCTTGGGATGGACACACGTCCCTGCACCTTCTGGGGGTGTCGTGGGATGTCAGGACATCAGGCAGGAGGTGCTGCTAGTGGCACAGCATCGTCACCGGGCCTGGGGTTCTCTGTTGGCACGCAGAAGCAGCGTTATAAAGCTATAAAGTCCAAGTGGCCTCATCCTTTCAAAGATATGAAAAATGGACCTTGGGCTGGCGCTGTTCCCATCCAACACCCCGACACTCACAGAGGAAGAAGGAGGAGTTGTTTGGACAGCCCCGATGTTTCTGAGCCTGTGCAGGAGGAAAATCAAAGCTATCAGCAACCCTTACAAACCTGCAAGCCCCAGCACCAGCAGATGCCCCAGAGGTGCAGACCTCTGAGAGCTCTCCCTGCGTTTTGCAGTCGTGCCTTGAAAACAGGAGGGGAGCAATTTATAATGGAGCAGTGTCACCAGCTGGCATGTGAAAAGCATTTCCTCCCTGTCAACAGGCGGGAGAGAAACTGGAGGGAACTGTGTAAAACCAGATTTAGTTTGCCTTAGTTCATAAAACGCTTCCCCAGCCCAGCAGCTCCAGGACAGCTTTTGGGGTCAGGGACACAGAGTGTCTCCCCTGAGCCAGCAGCTTCTGGATCCTGAGCCAGCAACCAGAGCCTTCAGCCCTGTTTGCAGCGTGGTGTGGACCGGTCCCTGGGGTAAGACTCATGTCAAGGCACGCCAAGCAGCATCGGAGGCATGCCCTTATTTTCTTAAGCTGATTCGGTGTAAGAAATCAGAGAATTCAGATCCCGTGTCAGGGGGCTTTGTGCAGCAACGCAGAGGGAGAAGAAGGGCTCTCCCCTGCCTCCGATGTGATTTTCACATTAGCTCCCAGCTCCTGCCCACCAGCCGGGGAGCCACTGAGGATCCAGCTCTCTGTAATTCCCCTCCACAAGCACATGAGTCAGAGCAGCCGCCTTCATTCACAGGTAATCACAGGGGTGAATGCATCCGCACTGCCTCCTTGCCTTTTAGCACCCTTGGAAGGGGTCTCAGGACTTTTAGTGCTCCAGGCCCAGATCAGCTCTCCCAGCTCATAATTTATGGCTGTTACCCCGACCTGCAGTGGGGCCCACAAGCTCTTTGGTAAGCAGGACGGGGGAATCATCTAATCCCAAAGAAGGAGGGAAGTGCTACCACCCCCTACCCAAAACAGTGGTGTCTGGAAAACCTTGGTGGATTTCCCTTGAAGCTGCCACCATCGGATTATCTGAGTGCTCCAGTCTCAGAGAGCACTGCCATCACATAGCCCTAACACTGCAGCCCTGCCACTTCTCTTTTATGCTAGAAAAGTCAGGAATTAAGAGGACGCGACTTGCCAAAGGTCACAACGTAGCCTCAGCAGCAAGGCAGGGAACTGAGGAAAGCTATTGTGGAACAACACAGAATTAAACAGAGCATCCTTCCTCCTGCCAGGGTGTAAGTACCCCATGGAGAGACAGCACCACAGCCTCCATCTCCCACCACGTACCAACCTGCAATCACACTAATCCTTAGCATCATTTACAGATGATTTTCCATTTCGTGTTGGTCAAATTCCCAGTACTATTCTGCTTCTCCAGCACAGAAACTCCTGGTTAGGGGGTATGGCCACAGCTGGGGAGGGCAGTGGGAATGGCCAGGAGTCATAGCACCCCCTGACCCATCGGCGAGTCTGCCCCTGCCTCTGAAGAACCTCTCCTAAAGCCTTCAGGTACACCAGCAGGACCCTCTGAGATGCAGAGGTGGCTGTAGCTGATTCTCTGCACCAGCCAAGTGCCATGATGCTGTGCTCAGGCCACGCAGATAACAGTTTATCTCCCATTTAATTCTCTTAAAGGAATCAGCAATAGATATCTGCTGAATTTTACTGGGAAAAAAAAAAAAAAAGGTACAAAAGCAGCTGGCACGGGAGCCTGTTGACCTAGGGAGGGATGCAGGGAGAGAGCAGCTGGCCGACCAAGCTGGGGAGCGTGCAGCGAGGTGCAGGGCCGTACCTGAGCCCTGCTGAACAAGGGCAGTCTGTGCGGCAAGCAGCAGGACTTCCAGTCCTCCCGCACAGCCCAGTCCCTGCCAGATGCTTGCGGTCACCGGCAGCCAGGACAAGGTGACCAGATCTGCCTCTTCTCTGCTCCAAACACAGAGCTGAGCAAATCACCTTCAATTAAACACCGCTCTGCTTTTCACCCGAAGGTTGCGATGCGATCCGTGATGCCACCGAGACTGGAGCTTATGTAAAATTCCTGCCCCCTTTATTCGTGGCCTGAAGGCAATCACAGGCAGCCAGCAGAGCATCCCCGCTAACCCAGCTTGCACCCCAGGTCCGCACAAACCCCAGCCTTTGGGGTTAGCACCCACTGACCCAGCTCAACACAGTCTGTGGTTCCAGACCTGCAGCAGATCCCAAATAAATGAACCCTTCCTCAGCCTCCTGCTCACAAGGGCTGAGCGGGCTTTCACCCTGCTCCCCTGCAGGATGCCAGAGCCAGGCACGGGGGAAATTTAACTCTAATCGAAGCTTAATGTCTGTATTTTTCTCTATTGCTCTCTTTCTGCTGGCACTTGTGGCTCCAGCGGGTGCTGTCGCTTCTGCAGAGGTCGGAAACAAAGCAGGAGGCAGCCGCGGGCAGCCAGGGTCCGTGAGCCTCCTCCTGCAGCACGCTGGCACTTCTTGGAAGGCAGCACCAGCTCTGCCCCGGCACCGTGGGCTTTCAGGAGGGCTCGTCAGCATGTGTTGGAGGTCAGCCTGCCCCGAGCTCTGTCTTGAACATCCTGTCGAGGTCTCGGCTCTAATTAACCAGTTCCTTGGTTTCTCCTCAGCCTGTGATCCTGCCTAAAAGGAAACCTCTTTCTCCGTCCTTAGCATCCTGGAGGGCCCTCAGCAGGTGCTTGCTGCAGTGCAGACCCCAGGCTCAGCGGGCAACTGGGGGCCAATTTGGGGAGAAAAATGTATTTCTGTTGGGAAGCTCGAAACTGCCCTACCAGACCAGCCCCTCCTTCTTCTATCTCCCCAAATCTCCCATCCCACCTCTCACGTCATCCCACCAGCGCCGTGTTGAAAAATGGCCAATTACTCTCAATCCCCCCTGATCTCCCTCAGACTTTCTATTCCCAGCTCCCTGGTGGAAAGTGTTTTAGGCCAATTTACTTCTAAACCCCTCTTTCCCACTGCCCATGTCTCCGAGTTTCGCTCCGGTTCCATTCCCTTTGCCCGTGGGCTGCCACCCTTGGCTTTCTTCAACCAGACCCACACCAGCAGCTCGTTCGCCCACCTCGGCACAGCAAGAACGAATGTCACGAACCAGCCTCAGCACTAAGGGACGTGGAAAATTGGCTGGGAAAACCGGTGTAATTCCAGTGGCCGAGGGAGCGCGGAGCAGAGCTGCACACATCAAAAAAAGATCCCTGCGGAGCTGGCTGCCCATCTTCAGCCCTGCTTCCCTGCTCCATCCCTTGTGTCCTGCCCTCGGGATGCTGCAGGGCTGCCAGCCCTCTGCCTGGGCACCCAGACCTGAAGACAAACAGTGTGGCTTTCAGGAGGGAAGAGCGGCGAGGAAGGGACTGCCGCCCCGAAGTGTCCGCGGGTGCGCACAGTCCTTCCTCTGCCTCGGCCTCCTCCCCGCAAGCTGAGCTGGGGTGAATAGAGGAGCCTGTCTGGGCTGGCGTGAGTCAGGGGACAAGGATGAGAGCCACACACAGGGCAAATGGAAAAATCCAACTTGCTCACCCCGCTAACGGTGCTAGGGGAGGTTATTCTTGGCCACCCTCGCCCTATACCAAAGAGGAGGGCTGTAAACACTGTCCCAGAGCCTTCCTCACCTCCTGGCACTGCTTTTCAGCTAATCTGCATCCTCTGTTTCAGGCCATAGCTCCGTACCGGGCAGAAATACCCACCTATATAACCCCCAGTGCCCAGCTGCTCCTGGGCCAGTTCCTCAGCTCCATTTCAGACCCAGCACCATTCCTGCATCCTCTCTCACCAGGTGAATCCTGCCCAAGCCCAAGCACCCTTCCACTCTCTTTCCTCCTCACCTTGATTTTATTTAGGTTTGCTCCTCTGCCTTCTTTCCTTCCCCTCCCCATCCTTGTTGCAGACACAGCTTTCAGCCAGCCTCCGGGGAGCTGCTCCATGACCAGCACCAAGGAGGACACTCAGAGACACAGAGGGACAAGGAGGGGACATAGAGGGGACACGGGGGGGACATGGGCTGCGAGTCGGGGCTGAGCACAGAGAAATGGAGCCAGGACCAAAACCAGGAGGGATGTTCCAGCAGGGAATATCCGTCGGGGAAAGGTACAAAGTCCAAGAGGAGAAGAAGAAAGGAGAACAGCCCCTGGGTAAAAGGGATGGACACAACTTGAACATATTGCTGAGGGTCTCGTGTGCTTTGCTCCCCCTCCACAGTCCCTCACGAGTGCTCAGCGCCCCTAATTCTGCATGTCCTTTAGCCAGCCAGCCCCACGTAGCCAAAGCAGCACGGCACGGCAGCTGAGCCAGGAAGGCAGGGCACAAAGAAACGAGCAGATGCTGAATTACCGACGGTTAAATATCCTGATGCCCCTGTTAGGGACGAGGAGACGGGGTCATGTCATTTTGCCTTCAAGGTCGGTGTCAGGGCTGTGAGTACACCCCCGGACTCCTGCCTGTCGGTCCCTACGCCAACCACCCGGCCATGCTCCTCCCTGATGTCTAACAGCAGCCGCCACAAGTCTGCCTCGCTCGCCTCCTGCACACGGGAGGAAATAAACGGGCACAGTGTGCTCGCTGCCTCTGTAGGGCTGCTGTTCAGCCCTGCCGTGCCCTCAGGTAACCCGGGAAGAGTGGCTCCTGCAGGACACACGGGACCTTGCTGCCCGCAGGATGATGTCAGCTCGGGAAATGAAGCGAGCGGCGACGATGAGGAGGGCGAGCCAGCAGGCAGCGAGCGCTTCGTTTTGCAGGGGAGAGCAGGGTCTGAGAGCAGGTGAGGCCAGGTGCTGCCTCCCCTTCTGAAAATCAAAGGGTTTTTCTTTTTCCCCTGTCTACAAATCCCAGATTTTTAGCATGGCCCTGGGCAAGACAGTGCGCTTCATTTCTCTACTGTTAAAGCAGGAATATTGGTACTTCTCCATGTCACAAGTGACACCTCGGTCATGTGGAGAGCTCAGATGGTGCCACGCACTAAAGCCGCTGCGTGGGTCTCGTGGACACATCAGCCCTCTGCTCCCTCCATCAGTTTCCATTAAACTAGGGTCAAAATGAAACCCAAGATCTTCATTTTCAAGGTTCTCACTGAAGCTAAAGGACCCAAAAATCCCAACAACAGTGAAAACCCCACCTAGATAAGGTTACAGCCCACCCACACAGCTCGCTGTGGAGAAAATGTGAAAGAAAGGAAAACGGGGAAAGAGGCAGCAAGATCCACAAGGGAACTCCAGACTAAGGGGTTCAGAGCCCACAGTGATGGGGTTTTGAGACAGACAGGCCTGTGGAGGGCTTGTCGCTGAGCCTTGGGTCTGTCCTGGGGGCCCTTGTCTTAAAAGACCTGCTCTGGAGCAGCAGCATCAGACAGGAGCAGCAGGCAAGGGCTCCTTTGCCACGTTGGAGGGTTCATCAGGACAGAAGGACCTCCTGGCTTTACCCACTGCCACAGGGGGGAAATTGGGTGGGTTTCACTGAAGAAAACACCAAATTTCTTGATGCTGGAGGCTCCCCTCCCTCTGATGCAGTGCCGTACCCGTGCCCCCTGGCCCTGACCACCCAGGCCGGCGGCCGGCAGCGCTCCGGGGCCCAGGGGAGGCAAACTGGGAGCATCGTGGCCCACAGCAGCTTAGTTTAATCCCAGGCCCTGATGCACATGCTGCCCTCCTGAACAGTTTCTTTCTTGCTGCTTGAACGCCCCGCATTGTCCTTCCCCACCGTTTCGCAGGCAAGGTCCTTCTCCTGGCTGCTAGTGTTAACACAGCTTTCCCTTGTTCTGTCCCTTGAAATTTCCAGTAAAGCGCCTTTAATACAATCTCTCTGTGGCTGCTCTAATTATGTGTGAAATATTTTTTCCCCCCATAAACCAAAGAAAACAAATCAACACAGTGAGATCCTTTCTCTCGGGCTGTTTGGCAGGTCTCACGGTCTTCAGAAAAGTTGCCCGAGGTCCACACAGTCCCTGCTGTCTTTTCACAACAGCACTTTGGGGCTTCTGTAAAAGGACCCAACAAAGGTACAGGTAAAACAAATGACAAAGCCCTGACAGGCCATTTTCCCACCTGAGTGCTCACAAGGCAAAGGAGGGCTGTGTGCTGAGTGACAGAGCATGGGTGCTGTGCTGGGAGGAAGGCATTTGGGGTAGGGTGGCAGGAGGAGGGGATGCTCTGAAGTCTGTACCTTACCCCCACAAAGGCCAAGATACATTGGGTGCACTCAGCAAGAGAAAGGTAATTCATTTTGTTTTCAGAGCACGTGGGACTTTTCACCTCCTGCACACATCAATGCACATCAGCACCTCCAGCACCCCGCGGCCCTGTCCCCGGGGAGCCCTTGGGTACACCCACAGTGCGCAGCCTGCACCCGTCCCTGCACTCTGCTTGAGCCCTCACCCTCCTTGCAGCCCTCAGGAGCTGCTCAGGCCCTTTCCTTTCTTGCCATCAGGGTCACGTTCCCTGCCTCTTCTTGTAGTGTTTGGGAAATGTGGGCCCAGAATGTGAATATCTTCAAAATAAAATCATGGCTTCATTGATGACTCCATGGCTGTCACTTCTTCCACCCAGGGAAATATTCTTACAATTTTATTTTTTTTTTCCAAAACCCAACACCGCTAAAGAACACACTATCTGCACATTTAGGACCTTCCTGAAATACTGCAAAGAAGAAAGAAAACGGGGAAGGGCTCAGGCCCTGTAAGAAGAGCCAGTCACTTGTCTCTGCGCCAGGACTGCCACTCGGTGCCTGTGGGCTCCTGGCGTGGTGTCAGCCCCAAGCACACTGAGGGGAACCATTCCCACCTCTTGCTTCTTGCCTGCTCTTGCCCCTTCAGGGCTGGATGGTTGGTGTCACCGTCACTTCATCCCAGCGAGGATATGGTGCTGTGACACCACATCAGGGCAGCGTTATCCCTTTCACAATCATCCCTCGTGCAGCCGCGCTCTCCTCTCAAAGCTCGCCCACATTTTGCTGGAGCAGCAACACCGCAACACCGACACTGACTGCAGGCCCTGAAGTACAGCACAGCACAGAGCCCACCCCGACCCCAAAGGGGTCAGGGCCATGAGCAGAGCCACCCGGTGTCCTCCCGCAACCCCAGGGTGGGTCGGGTCGGGGGGTACTGGGTGCCTTGTGTGCCCCGGGCTGCCCCCGGCCCTGCACACACAGCCTGGTTTCTGGAAATGCTGCGGCTGGCAGGGCTCTTCCTGCTTCACAAATATTGACACTAAGAGCTCCTCATCCCGGCCTAGAAGTAACATTTTTGGGGCTGCATTTAACCGGGGGGATTTGGATTTTGGTTCTTCACTTTCCTCTCCCCCATAGCAGAGCCTCACAGGGACCTGGCTGATCTGACCCTGCTTTTGGCCCATGGAAATACCTCCAAGTCCAACCGTATGCCTCAACTCAGCCTAAAACATCCACTGTTCATCTTACCAGCCTGGAAACTCCAGCTCTGAGCTCAGCAGAGGACACAAATAAATGCGGCAGAGAACATTCAGGGGAAACTGATCAGAAGCAGAGAGACCCACTGGAGATCCTTCTTCTAAAACAGCCATACGCAGAGAAACGGGGACACTCGGCCAAGAGCTTGGCTACGAGAAGCTAAGGAAAAGGAGTAGGTTGTCCAGAGGTGCATTTGGTGATCATAGGATGATCTGTGTAACCCTGGATGCCCCTCAGAGCCACTCATGCTGGGGGAAGGACGGGACAGTCCCAACCATCTCCCCATGGGTTTTAAATGGGAGGTTAGATCTGGCTTTCTGAAAGCTGAGAGCTAAAAGCCGAGGCAGGCTATGCCTTCCATGGACAGAAAAAGGTGAGGTGTGCTATTAGTAGTAACCCTAGGGCTATTTCTGGGCCTCCTGAATTAAAACTCCAGCTCCAGCCACCCCTCCTGCAGCCCAGACAGAGGAATGATCTCTCTTAGGCAGCAAACAAAAAGATGCATTTGCTGAGGACTGAGAAACAAGGAGGGAAATGTTGGTGCTGGAGGGTGAGGTTTCACAGGTAAACAGGCCAAGAAAGAGAAAGGTTAAGAATAAACCTACGAGGAGCAGCCCTTGGTGCCTGCTCTCCCTGTCTCTCCCCTTTGTGCCTGTCCTTCTTACTTCTTATATTTATCATTTATTATTATTCCTTATTCCTTATTCATTTAATTTCTTATTTCTTATTTAATTCTTACTTCTTATTTTCCAACATTGTCACCAACGAGATGAGATTCTCCAGAGATACTACACGGCACCTGCCCATCCCTGGCTTATGGGGATAGGGAAGGAAACACCACCCCATGTCCCCCAGTCTCCCTGCAGCTCCTGGTACCCCACGTGTACATGACTGTGCTCCTCGCTGGGATGCTGGCTGGCCCTCGAGAAAACTAGAAACCTCCTCTTGCTTCCCCTCCCTGGATTTGCCCAGGACTGGCAGCTCTATGGCAGAGGAGCCGTGGGTCTGCCAGTGGCTCTTCTATGACAACACACTGTGTGTGGGAACGTGCAGCACAACCCTGGTGAGCGATTCACGGCACCCCAGAGCCAGTTGTAAACACCCTGAGAAGGCTGCACGCGGTGTTTTAGGGCCACCACTCGAGGCCATGCTGGATGACATCTCCAACAGCTCTAAAGGTGCCAGCCTGACGGCTGTGGCGGCGGGGTGGGAGGTGAATAAGAAGTTGCAGGAGGTAAATGAGAAGCACATCCAGGCGAGGAGCACCTCATCCATGTACCAGACCAGCTCCTGCTTCTCCTCAGGCCTTGCTGTGGGAGAAGCCATGCCCAGAGCTGCCCGGCAGCCCCTTCCGAGGCTCAGGCTGCTCTGCTTCCATTTCACCGCCACCAAGTCGGGTAAAACGTTTCTGTGCACAGGGGCTTTGGCGTGTTCCTGCCAAAAGCCTTTCCACTGACCTCTCCCACCTCCAAAGGGCCCGGTCATGGAGGTGCGAGAAACTGGTGCTGTTTGCAGGAAAAGGCCAGAGCTACACCTGCTGTCAGCCCCCGTTTACACCCCCTCCCTGCCTCCTCCCCACCGTGAGCAAACACCTTTCATCGGGGGGGAAATAAACAAGAAATGATGCAAAATTTCCACTAAGAAAATAAAAACTAAGCAAAGCAAAGGGAGAAGCTCTCTGCACGAGGTCCCTGGAGGTCGGGGAGCCCCCAACCTTCCCCCCCCTGCCTGCCACCGATCCCGTGGGCACGGAGAACATAACCTCCAAAGCAAGGGGACCGGGAGCAGAAGTGCCCAGCCTGCTTTGCTTGACGTAATCTCCCCGCCGGCTTCCAAGGTCAACAGCGAGCTGTTTGTACGGCCCTGGGCGAGAGGAGGCCTTCTGGGAGGAAAGCAAACAGAGGAGATGTCCTGTGCCCACACAAAAGGTGCTGTATTCCCGTGTTGCTCCGTCCCCGGCTAGGAGGGACATAAAATTAGCGCTGTTTTCGTTCATTCATTGTATAAATACCGCACGTGGTGCCCACCCCCCTGTTTCCTCCCGGAGCTTGCAGGTCTGTGATGGGGAGGGGGGGAAGGCAGGCTCAGCAGCTGGTCAGCAGGGTGAGGTGAGGGCACGCACATGTGCAAAAGGGGGGGGAATTGAAAGAGGAGTGTGTTCAGGAGAGGAGCATCACGGAGAGGAGCTGCACACAGCATCACCCCAGCCACTCCGGAACAAAAGCAATTTCCCCATCGCCTGGGGATCGCTGGGAGGGGATGGACACGTACAGAGCACAGAGGGATGGATAACAGATCCCTTGTGCTATGGTGATGCTGTGCACAAAGCTGGACCCCACAAAACTCCAGTGAACAGCCCCAAACAGCCCTGCCACATCAGGCTGTGGCCCTGAGGTGCTGCTCCTGCCCCTTGCAGAGGAGATGACAAGCATCCTGCACCCCAAAAGCCCTGCCTGGGTGCAGGAGGGGTTCCCAGGTCCACCTCTCTAGGTCATCCCCTCATTTTGCAAAGCCCCAGCCCTCTGGCAGTGTAAACCCTAAACCCATAAATGTTTGGAGCCCATTCCCCCTGTATCCCCCATGACATCCGAACTCCATCTACCCAAGCACAGAGATGAGGAGCCAGGACGAGGCCAAGATGCCCCATCCAGCACCCAAATATGTGACTGGAGGCGTCCGTCCCTGCTCCCTCCACGCAGCCCTGTTGAGCAATCGGAAAGACACCGAGAGGACAGGAGAAGTGAGAAAGAAAAAAAATATTTTATTAAAAAAAAAAAAAGGCAAACAGAAGCCGCTCTGTGCACCCCATCCCACCCGCAGGCTGCTATTTTTACCGGGTGATGAACAAGCCACAATATCGGGGCGGGGGCGCGGGGCGAGCCGGGCTGTTTACGTCTGCCGGCGCGGGGCGAGCAGAACGCAGCTCATTGAGCACGGCACGGCCGCTGCGGGCTCAATGGGTGCCTTGTGCGGCGCGGGAGGCTCGCGGAGGGCAGCAGTCCCGAGCTGGGATGCAAACGGGGCTGGGAGAAGCTGCCTGTGAGCACACGGGTTGGTTGTTAAAGATGGGTGAGTTTTTTGCCTGTGCTGACAAGGGTGGATATTCGCCCTGGAGTAAAGGGGCGCAGGTGCTGGGGTTTGGGAGAGGTCCCTCCATGCCCGCTGATGACTTTTTGCATTTTCAGCCCCTATCTTGTGTTCTCAGCATGTCTCAGTGGGCAAAACCTCTTCCAGCAGCTCTCATGCCCCTCCTAATTTTTACCCACAGGGCTTTCAGCACTGCTTCTTCCCATCCCTCTGGTTGCCCATCCTGGCACAGGACCCCAACGTAGGGCCATACAGTCCCCCCCAGCACCCAGTGACACAGGCCGTGCCGATACATGGACATCACACCCTGCTTCTCCCAGCCCAGGACCTTGGCGTGGAGCAGTGCTGGACCCAAACGTGACAGTCAGAGCTGACTTCGAGGCACCCTGGCAGCAGCGCTCAGATGAGAGATGGTCAGGCTGGCTGTAAAACCATGGATGGGACCCTTTAGGCAAAAGCCTAAAGCCTCACAGATTGGCCCTAAATCTCCAGTGCCTTTTTCTGAAGGTTTGGCACAGACTTTCAGATTGTGCACAGCCCCATTCAGTGGCCTCCACACGGAGAAGCCAGGATCCTGCACCCCCTTCTCACATCCCTGCTGGTTTCTTAAGTGCCTAGTTAGCATCAAATAGGATTAAATAATACTAGAAATAAGTGTTCTGGGATGCCAAGCCCTCCATTTCACCCTGAGAGGAAGACAAGGGTTTGAGCTGCAGGCCATGAGATGGCTTGAACTGGTGGTTGTGGAGAAGGAACAGCTTCGTGGTAGTGAGGGGGTAGGTCTGCACAATTTTTAAAAGCAGTTTGAGGATTTTATTCTTTATTCCTGCTTGTTCTATTCCTGATTTTTTTTTTTTTTTTTTTTTGGCTGGAAATCCACCCAGGCCTGCCTTTCGTTGCTTTTGGAAACCCACAAATAACTATCAGCCCAACTGATTGAATCTTTTTCTGTCTGGTGTCGTTTCCTTTTCTGCCTGTTTGCAGTCAGTGACTGCTTCCACCATGCAAATTCTGGATATTCAATAGGCAAAGCTATTATTCACCCTTCCTTGTGCACTGGGTTTGTTCTCTGATCAAATATTTGCACTCCCCAAGGGCTGAACCTCTCTGGGAATAGCCACAGGTCTCCTTTGAACGTTATAATGACATGTAAAAGCTTTACCTGACTGTGAGCACTCCTATAGCTTGTTACCTGTACTCCTGAGACCTCTGAATTGTCACTTCCCTGCTTTAAACAAAAAACAAAAGCCACTTATATGGCCTTTTTGACCCAGCCTCTCCTCAGCTTCAGAACAAACAAACACAACCGGCTCCAGCAGCGGTTTATGAATCACAATTTCTCTGCACGTATTTAGCTGTTTTTCCAATCGCTCCCGATGCAGACACAGAACTGGGACAGCCAGCAGGTACTGTGCAGTTTCTATCCCTTCCCAAAAGTTGCTAAGGAACCGCTTTGTGTGGAGCATCACATTTTCCTAGCTGGTCAGCTCCAAAGTGGAATTTTCTCTGCTCCCTGGCTGCAGCTCATGAAAGGTTCAGATGGGGTTTTCTTTGCCAAACCACAGTGGCAGCAGAGGGTACACAGGGCTCCCAGTCCCTCCCCAGCCAAACAACCCAACGTATGCATTGCCCGGGAGGACTTCGTGTCACGGCGAGAAGGGGCTGTGGCCAGGCGTGATGTGTCGCAGAGCCCCTCGCACACGTGAGTCAGGACAGAATCACTCCGGGCGCATTTTATAGCTCCTGTCTACGTGCTTTTCTTCCTGCCCAGCTGGAAATACCGAGCCCTGCCTCAAGCACAGGCTGTCATGCCCTGTCTGAAGTGCGCCTTGCCTGTCATCTTGCTGCTACAGCCATGCCATGCTGCCCGGCATCAGAGGCAGGCGATGCTCTGGCACAGCCACGGCAGCACCGCTGGAGATGGCAGCAGCCCCTGGGGCTGAGCCCGTGCCCTTTAAGTCATTGGGACGCCCCCGCTTGACCTTAAAGGATGGAAGATTAAACATGACTTCGACAGGCAGCGTTCTTATCCACCAAAAGGCACGCAAGGCAGGTGGGAATAAAGTATGAGTCTCGGACAGGGCTGTAAATGTCCTGTCCAGTGGTCCTGAAGAGTTTTCCCTCCCCACCCTTTTGACCTTAAGCGTAAAGGTACCAAGAAAGCTTTAGCATTAAGTTTTCCCTGCTGAAAAAAAAAAAAAAAAGAGGGTGATCTCCAAGGGGGAGATTCGTGGCCAAAGTCCCTCCTGGGAAGGAGCGTGCCTCCACAAGCTGTGGTCTGGCTCTGGCTGTCGGGGTGATGGATGCCCGGCTCTCACGAGGGGGCATGAACACAGTGAAAGGGGTTACGAGCCTCGGGTTTAGCAGTGGGACAGCCGAGGGAACAAGCTTCGAAATGAGGCATGGCACTGAGGTAATTC
This sequence comes from Aythya fuligula, assembly GCF_009819795.1. Classification (NCBI taxonomy): domain Eukaryota; kingdom Metazoa; phylum Chordata; class Aves; order Anseriformes; family Anatidae; genus Aythya; species Aythya fuligula. The sequence goes on along the minus strand of NC_045569.1, from coordinate 13,893,916 downwards.
ATGGAGGGAAGGCAAAGCATTGTGTTGTAAACCAGAAAGCAAAGGAGGGTGCTGGGGAAAGAGAGGGAAACGCAGATATCAAAATTGCAGGCACTGCTGGCCTTGGGGCTGCCACCTTGACCTCTTGGAGATGTCTGAGCACGGGGATGAACGGGCAGGTGAAGGGACACAGGCACAGCCTGAGCCAGGGGACTCCTCTCAAGGTAGAGGTTGAGTCCCCAGCCCTGTGCCCACCCTCCTGTGTCGCTGGGGAGGCACACAGTTTCTCAGCCAGAAGAGGTTTTCTCAACTGGGAAAGCCTCAGCTGCCTGCCACCGCCCCCAGCTGCCATCCAGCCCCTTCCCAAGCCGAGGCGCAGGCCTGCAGGAGCAGACCCATCTCATGCTCCTCGGGCACAGCTTCGCCCACTCCAAGTCACCAGCATCCACCACTGAAAAATAAATAAATAAAAGTCAAAACTCATTACAGCCTCTTCAGCACCTTCCCACAGCATCCGAACTGCCAAGGATTCCACGATGGGATCCTCCCTGAGGTTTTGGGGTGGTTGCTTCAGCCTTCATCATCCCTCAGTGCTCCCTAGCTCTGCGTTTCTCCCCCAGTTCTTCCACAGGCACAGCTTTTGGACAACTCCTCTCCACTCATCAGCCTCATTCCTCTGCCTCCATACCACTCGTCAGTTACCGCTGCTCCAGGTGCTTTCCATGTCCTCACAGCAAGCATCCTCTCCCTCTTCCCACACCTCCACCCACCTCCACCACCTGCCTCCCCCTCTGCCCCGCAGAGCCCCCGGAGAGGTCCCCAAACTTTCTTCTCTGCTGCTGTCTGTGGGCTCCCTGTGAACGTGCCCATTGCTGGTGGGACAGCAGCGATACTGACTGCACTGCAGACACGCGTGCTTTGCTCAGGTTCCTTAATTAGCTTCATGTTATTTTAGTTTGCATAAACCACGTTCTCTTTTTATTACATAAACTATTTCTTCTCTCTCAACCACTTGTGGTGCTCCAAGTAGTTTGCTTCCAAACCAGAGGGCTAAATTTAATCCCCCACTCCCCATTCAGCTTTCTCCATTTACAGTATTTTTTTTTGGCAATGCTTTTTTTTTTTTTCTTTTTCCCCTTTCTTTTCTTTTCTATTTTTTTCCCCTCTTTCCAAGAGGCTGGGCTTCCTTTTCTGTCCTTAAGCCCTCCTATTTCCCCCTGCCCCCTGGATGCCTGCCTACCTTTACTCTAAAATCCAGAGGAGGATCCAATACACTTAGTTTGCCAGCTCTTCAAGAGGTATCTAAGGAGGCTGACAGGAGTTTGATGGTCTCTCTTGCAGCCAGTGGCAGCTAATGTGGTCTGAACCCTCTCTCTCTTTTTTTGCCATTCACACACAGCACTTACTCTTCAAGCCTGCTGCTGCTGCCACTGCCTGAAAGGACCTGAAATACCACACAGGGAATTTTGATTTCTTCTGGGGGAACCGGGAAAAAAAAAAAAAAAAAAAAGGCAGGAAAACTCATCTGGAGATTGCGAAGAAGACATACAGCAACAGCAAGAAGTGGCAAGCTCTTTCCGTCCTGAACGCCAAAAAACACCTAATTTCTCTGCCAGGTGTATGGGACTTAGATTCTCCAAGCACTGCACTGAACTGTTAAAGGTAAGGGGTTGCGCTTTCCTCCCTCTTCTCTCTCTTTGGGATTTTTTCCTTAACTTCCCCACTTCTTTCCTCGGTGCTCTATAGGTGCGGGCTCTAAAAAAGTGGATTGTCTCTTTCCCTGGTGAGCAGTGATGCGAGGGAAGTTGCACGCTGACTGCTCCCAGGGTTTTCCACGGAGCTGCCCTCCTGCCAGCAGCGCTGCTGTGAGAGGAGCCTGCCGGGATCCTATGGGGCCGGGCTGCCAGCAGCACCGCCGTGCCGGCCCCACACCAACCTCTGCAGCTATGGGGCTGCGGGGGCACGGCCCCATAGCCGGAGACTGGGGCCATGTGCTGAGTTTGTTAGTTCTTGGGCGAGGGAGGGAAAGCAAGGCACGTGGCTTGGGACACCGGGCATCCAATGCCACCAGGTGGGAGCGCAGAGAGGGGGCTACCCCTCTGCCTGCTCCCCAAACGATGTCGGTGTTCCTGCACTTTGGATTTTGGCTGCCGTCGGTGGCATTTCTCATCCTGCTGCTGAGCGCGGGGCACGGAGGCTGCGGCTGAGCTCGTTTGTCACTGGTGTCCCAAACCATCACGGGCTGTCTGCTGGTGACCGCTCCGCTCGCTGCCACCGCATCACTATCGAGAGCACGAAGGGTGCTCTGCAGGCTCGTAGGACGTGAAGCCGCAGGTCGGGGGGATGAGAGCAGGAGGAGGATGAGAGGAGATGGGATCGGGGAGGTGAGACGGTGTGCAGCACGCGTGCCACAGCTACGAGTGAGCCCCTGGCACTGACAGCAGCTCCTGGATGGTTTCCAGAGCATGATGCTGGGCACTGCTCGGTGGCTGCCCCTCTCTGAGCTGATTCCTGGCTGAAACACATTTTCAGCAGTAGCTCAGTAGTAGCTGAGCTCTTCTCTAAGAGCAGGCAGAGCAAAAAGTTTTTGTTCTTCGGCGCCTCTGTTGGAAATTTCTCCTTTTAGGTCACTCCCTGCTTTTTAAGACTTTTTCGCTTAAACTTTGTGCTCAGCAGCAGCCTACCCTCTGCACGTAGCGGAAAGCATGCTTTGTAACTCTGCCCTTTTGAGATGTTTGGCCAAAAAAATGCAGTTTGAAAAGTTCTCCCGGTTTTCTAAAATAACTTTGCCAGATGTGGGAAGGGGGGAATATCCCATGATGAAATAGTTGGGTGAGAGGAATTTTTTAGCATTCCCCACTATTTTCCTTTTTGTCTACGAGCTCCAGATAGAGGACGCTGGCTGGGCAGAGGGGCCAGGGGTTTGGGGACCGATTTGGTGGGCTTTCAAGACCCCGCGGAGGAGATCTGTTTGTTTCTCTGCTTTGGTTGTTTGGTGCTATATGTTTTTGCAAAACTTCTGAGGCTGTACCCACCCAGCAGGGCAGATGGGAGGTGTTTTCCCTCTCCGAGACGTTTGGAGGTGCTGTCAGAGCGCAGAAGAGGGAAGCATCCCCGCCTGCCCTCACTGGGCCAGGGATGTTCCCGTGCTGCCTGCAGGCTCTCAGCAGCCCCAGCGACCTTTAGGAAAAACCCCATCTCCTCTGCTTGAGTTCCTGCTTGATGTTTCCTACAACCACCTCCACAGACAGAAGCAGGGTTTGACGGCAGCGAGAGGACTGGAGGACGGGTGGGCAAAGAGAGTCCGGGGGTCAGGGAGCTGAGGAGATTAACTAAAATGCTGCAGACTTAGCAGCGTCAGTGTAAATGGCAGCTCCTCACTGTAAAATATGACCTAACTGGAGAGAAATGTTAGGGGGTTTGGAGGAGGAGAGGATGGGTGATATCATTTAAAAGACAGAAATGAATGAATGAGCGTGTAAACTCCTGTTCCGTGCTCTGGTATCGACCAGAGATGTGTATAATGGCCAGAAAACCTGGGGACTCCAAAATCCCCTCCGTTACTGGTCTCTTCTCTCCTCCTCTCTCTGGGGCAGCTCCTCCTCAGCCATAAATTGCGCAGGCCCGGTGACTTCCCTGCCTCCCCACACTGCCCTACACCCAGCAGGGACACGGGCTGGTGGAGGGCCAACTGCTGCCCGTTCCACACTCAACGGGACCTTTCTTAGCCGCCTGAGACATCTTTTCCACTGCCACCTGCCGCCGTCTCCCTGCCGGCGGTGGGACGGCTGCTCCACCGCAAGCCCGGCCTTCCCCAGCCTGCCTCCCTCTCCTCCTCCTCCTCCTCCTCCTCCTGCTCCCCCCGGCAGCCTCCACGTGTGAACAAGCCGGGCTGTGTGTGCTGCTCGCAGGCAGCTTCCCAGCAGCAGCAACAAAAGCCGTCTTCATCCTAGGTCTGGACCACATACGGAGCCAGAGAAGGACGGCTGCGGAGCAGCCCGCTGCATTCAGGGCTGTTTAAAGAGGGAAAGAGAGAGAGAGACAGCAAAGAGAGGGAGCTGTTATAGATATATATTTAAAAAAAAAAAAAAATACTTGAGCCCAGTGCAACAACGGAAACCTTACAGTTTACTTTTAAAAACTCAGTGCTTCCTTGTGCGCGGGCAGAACAGCCCGGCCTGTGTGCGCGGCGGGGCTGCGGGCGCTGCCTGTGTGCACAAGGCAGGGTGTGTGCGCCGCTGCCCCGCGCCGCGCTCAATGGGCTCACAGTGCCGAGCTCAAGAAGCTTTTTGTTGGCCTCATGAATAGGCGGGGGGATTTGTAGTGTTCGCCCAGGCAGCCTTTTTTTTTTTTTTTTTTTTTTTTTGATGCTTCGCACTGAGATTTTTCCCTCCAGCGTCTTTTACGACGGGCTTTCCCTTTTTAATAAAAATTTCCATTTCTCCCTTGCGTGATGTTCTTCCTTCCCAGTGGTTCCTCAGCACAGACTGGGGAGCAGAAGGCTGGGGGAAATGATGGGGAAGGCCAGAATCCTTTGACTTGAGTACCCCAAAACCTTGCACATGTGTTAGCTGCTGAAATGCGTTGAGGTGCCAAGCAGCAGCCAAGTGGACCGCCTTGCTCAGCTCTCCTTGCCCTGCTTTACAAGCCCCCGTGCAGTCACTGTGGTGAGCTAACACCCCTGATGGCTTCACCTGGAGCCACATTACAGCCCCACAAGCAAACGGGGGAGATGGTGGCACCTGGGGGACCAGGTGTCCCAGTGGCTCTGCGCTTCCTCAGGGAGGAAGGCTTGCTGTGCTGGGAAAGCAGGACACTCGGAGGCCTATTTCAAGCACCATCGTCTGCGTTTTCACCTTTGTAGTCACTCTTTGTGCCAACCAAGGCATGGCAACTCGTGGCTTTTCTCCAGATGCTGGCTCAAGCCGGAGCACAGGGGGCTCATGTGGAGTAGGAGAAGTTCGGGAGAGACCCAGAACTCAGCTGAGGGCTGTACCCCGCTGCTCAGCTCCCCCGGGGGATCGGAGGCCTCCTCAGGGTGCAGAGGCTTGCACTGGCAAGGAGTGGAGCTTGCTGAGAGGAATTTGGGCGATGGGCTGTCCTGGGGAAGGCAGGTCAGCACCGTTTGTCCTCCATTTGCTGTTAAAGTTGATGAAAGTTGACCACGCAGATGGCCCTGGTTGCCACCATCTTACCTGGGCGTCTGCATGGGAGCTGGGGATCTTCTGAAGCACCCGGGTCTCACACAGGGTGTAAGGAGCTGAACCCAGCGATGGAAGGTGCAAGAGGGGCCACAGCAGGCAACAGGAGACAAAAGGGCATCTGTGAGGCAGAAGTGAGGTGACCAGGACAGCAAAGTGTTTCTGGCCGGGTAGGGAAAGGACTGCTCACGAGTTAGGCCCGAGAGTAAAGCTGCCTGTCCAGCCATGCCCAATAAACCTCGCTTACATTAGCGGGAAGATATGGAATGTAAATACTCATGCTTCAAGGCACAAGGCAACCACTAAATGCCTAGTGTCAAAAAGAAACTTCCTCCTCAGCAATTTCTCCCCTGTTTTTCGATGATGAGAACTTTGCTCTGAAGCTGGTGATACGGATCTTGTCCAAGACAGGATGCTGGCCTGGACACACCACTGGTTTCATCTGGGCTGGCAATTTCCAAGTGCTTTTGGCTTCTACAATGCCCTTGGTTCACACTAGGCAGAGGACTTGGACAGGTAATTAACAGTCATGACAACCGCTGAAGGACAGAAGGAATTGTCTGTGAAGGCCACAGGAGGGATAGATGTGACTTAATAGAGAGAAAATTAAATAGGAATAATTTGAAAGGAAAATATATATGTATTCTTTACGGGAAACTAAAAAAAAATAACCAATGAACTGAGTCTTAGATCATGGACTGAAGGGAAAAAGGTGTGCAAAGGAAATGTGGAGGCCAGCAGCTGATAAACAGGTGAAAATGATGGCAGTGATCCCTTCCAGCTGGAGCTCCCCTCCCTCATTCACACCTCCTCCAGGAGAGCCGTGCCCAGGACTGAACAACCTGTAATGCACAGCAAAACCTGCTGCTCCTGCTGGGATCCTGCACGGGCCAGAGATAAATCCCTGCCACAGCCCTGGAAGTCCCCAGTCAGAGCAGGCTTTGTGCAGGGCAGATTCAGCCTGGCTGGCATAACTCTTCTGGCTTCAGAGGATTACTCGGGATTAGCAGTGCTGTGGCACAGCAGCTAAGTGTAATTAACATTACATCATCTGTACCACGGCTTCAAGGTTGAAATCATCACGTAGTTCACATATTGGAAATTACAGGATGGCTTTTGTATGAATTATTAACTGTCACTGTTACTTACCCCAGAAAAATAGTTTCTGTGGGGTTTGGTGTATAAATAATACCCTGTGTCTTCATGGTGCTCGGCTTCAAAGCAATGCTTCAGTGCTGTACTCTAACGAATACCCTCCCGTTCTGTAATGACTGGTCTGCAAATGATGTCTTTTCCTCTGCCGTAAATTATACCGTGCAGTTACTGCTGCTATTGCATTCCGTCTGGTTAGTAAATAATACTCTTTACCTACTATTGTATCTGGGGTTTAAATAATACCCTGTCCTCCCACAGTACTTGGCATCTAAGTGTCACCCTGATCCTGCATGGTGCTTTGGAGAGCAGAGAACATCCTGCTGCTGCCGAACAAATTGCAGCCTTCCTCTCCGTTGTATTTGCCCTCTAAATATTACCCTGCTGTTTTATATAGCACTTATTGTATAAATAATACCCTGCTGCCTTGTAGCAATTGATATGTAAGCGATACCCTCAGGCGGCAGGGCACTTGGTCTGCTAATGCTGCCGAGTGTGACAGCAGGAGGGTGCAGTGCCTGAGACAAGGCTGTGTGCAGCGTGTGCCCATTTCTGCTCCAAAATTATTCTTGTATCCAGCCCTGATGGGCAGGCACCCATTCCTTTACACCTTTCTGAAGTACATTTGGCATTGTTTGGGGCCATTCTCTCGTTGTAGCCACGTAGGACATGCATTACAGGCATGAAGATCTCAGAGACAGGGAAGCAGAGATCTTAATTTCAGTTCATTCCCAATGTTGTGCTTACAGCTCTCACTGGCGTTCCCAAAGTGACTTCATATTACCATTACCACTCCAATCAAGACAGCATTGAGTTCAGTGTGGGCTTCAAAACTTTCCTGATAAATTCTTGGGTGAGTTGGCCTCTGCCAGACACCCCACTGCCATGGCAAGGTGCTTAGCCAGGCGCAGCCAGCTCATCCTTCTCTACAGCACCTTTTGAAGAAGGCAGGGCTTGGAGCCCTCAGTCTTCACCTACATTCTCCATTACAGAAACTATGTTTTCCCACAGAGACCACATTTCAAAGAGTTAATAATCTTTTGTCGTTCCTTCTGCTAGCCCTACCACAAGTTCTCCTTTAGTCAAGGGAAGGTTTGTGACTGAGGTGGTATCTCCAAGAGCAGCTGAGAGCACTGGAAAGCAAAGATGCCTTGGCTAACACAAGCCTTTCTTCCAGCTTTTCAATCCATCTCACTTCTGCTACTTCTGATCTTGTTGACACCACCAGCTGACTTAAAACTGCGTTCCTCCTGACTTTGAATAAGCACATCCAACCAGTGTAATAAATAAATAAATGAAAGTACTTTATGGATATTATGCTCAGCCCTTTCTTTTTTAGGTGCTCAGGCCCCCACTCACCTGTCTACATGTTGCTGCACAGAGAGTTTTGGCAGCTGTAGAGTCACGGTCTAACATCAAAGACAAAAGGCTGGGTTTGCTCGTGCTTAAAATGCAAACAGCTTGCTCATGCTGCACTCTGAGTAATGCTGAAGCTTTTCTCATGCCTCCATTATGTATACTAGGGAAACTGGCGACACTGGAATACAGTGGTTGGCACCTTCTCTTCAATTCTGACATGGTTCATTACCAATTTCTTCTAATCTCCAAGTTGGTTGCTCTCTATTCCTCAACTGCAAATGCAGCTGACATTGTGTATAGAACTGTGGTGCCTCATCCTTCAGAGATGTCTCTCTTATCTGTGCTGTTAGTGTAATTAAACAATAATATTTTGAAACTGATTGGGAATGAGAGTCATTAGACACTCAGATATCTGATTGGATTTATTTCCCTTATAAAATTATGTCCTTTTCCAGAAGTTGCTTTAGGGACTCAAGGACACATCTTGCAAAGCAGCAAAGTGCCCCAAGACACAGAAAAGCACTTCTGCAAATTCCATTGAGTGCCTCAGACATCCTTTTGCATCTTTAAATTCTGAGATACCATGGACAATTGGGCAGGTTATCAGACTTTTACAAAGCAATTTTGACATTCCCATAACTCTCGCAGTAACCACTGGAGAGTACACTGTAAGAATTTAATCTATTGCTGCTGTATCAAAACTTGTAATCAAAATCTTTGAAAGCTCAGCTCAGAAGCCATTTGCTAATTTTCTTAATGACCAGCAGTGCATGCCTTTCTTGCTTTCCAAAATACTCGCTTATACTTATAATTCTCTTTTGTGACATCCCTGCAGTAGGAAGGACATCACATTGAGTCTTTCAGGAAGCAAGCATCCAGCCCAAGGGAAGACAAAGTCCAACATGACTTTCGAACATCTTCAATGCTGCAGCAGCACAGGGAGCTCTGGAGGCCCCAGATGTTGGCTGGACAAGCCTGGGGTCTGCAGGGACTGAGCTTTCAGGGCCAGAACCTATACCAGTGCTTGCCCCTCACCTTCCCAGTATAATTCCATTAGAAACCATTAACTTGAAGCAGGACTCACTCAACCACATTTGCCGGAATGCTCATCCTAAAAGCTAGAGAACATTTTCTTTTTGAGCATTTAACTGTAGCTAGTCTTGCTGAGCATCACCCCCGTTGCGTGGCTTATTTATGCAGCGTGGATTGATGAGTATGAATGTCACGATGGCTTTTCGGTCACAGCTATGGAATTGCCACAATCTGCAGACTGCTCCATGACAGTGCCCAAATGTTATGCATGATTAGATCCAGTTCTCCTACTCTGTGAGAGCCAAACAGGATTTTCCTTGCTATGTTGTCTTATGGAATTAATTCTTCTGCTGTCTGAAAGCAGAGAGCTTTGTGCGAGCTTGCGGGGATTGGGAATTCCTTTTGAGTGCTCTCCCTGCTGCCTGTTTGGGGCTTTCAAAGAGTTACGTGTCTAGACTAGGTTTTAAAACCATAGCTTGGGTTTAATGTCACGAACCTCAGGGTTATAGGGCCTCGTTTCTACTGATTCCAATGGAAACTGGATCTGGCCGCCAGATAATTTACCTACCCATCTTACTGGGAGAATTACAAGATAGCGTGTTTAAAATAGATCATTATTATTTGTCGTTGAATCGGTCTTTTATGACAATAGTATAAAACAAATTTTATTTGTTTACAGTTTCTCTGGCTAGTGCTGTGTGTCTGAGTCAAAATACCAGTACAGCATGCTCCAGGGTCCGTGTTAAAGCCCACATCTCTTCCATCACTGCCTGAGCGTATTTGCTGGTTTGAAGCACTTCACTAGGCAGTTATTTTGCCTACAAGGGGATCTGTGTTGGTGCCTTTCTGTTTCCCCAAAATGTGGGCACTGTTGGTTTCAAACTGTTCCACATAGCTCTGGAAAAACAACATTTTCTGTTGCCTTTACAGAATGCTTCACCAAACACTGGGCAGCATTTTGGCTCTCCCTCCCGACCACATCTCATGCATAGGAATTTATTTGCCTCTCAGAAAACTTTGTATTCCCATTTAATTGCGTTTCTGGTTTCCTCCATACCTCGCTTTCTCTTTTTGAAGGTATGACATATGGACTTTTCTTAGCAAACTGTAGGTTTGGGCTTAGCAGCATTGGCTCTCCAAATGTCTGTGGCTTGTGTTTAGGTTAAATTTCTTTCCCATTGCAGTCTGCACCTCACTGTATGATTTTATACTTCATGTAAGAGCCTTGCTTTGTTTCAGTATTTCCATGCTCTCCCCAAATTTACGTTTGTTGGGCTTGGTCAGCTGCATATTTTGTAGATTGTGAGATCTTTGAGGCAGGGGCTGCTGTCTGTCTGGGCTGGGGTAATTCAGTGGAGCCCTGAGATCTGAGCTGTAAGGAAATGATTACTGATGTGCATTCAGTGACCCTCATCTGAAACTAATTTTGGGGAGGTTAATTGTCTCTGCCTTGCTCTCTCTTTCAATGTCATGTCATCACAGTTGCTTCCTAAGTAACACCAAACCAATGCCTGATTATAGATTCAGATGCATGTAGAGAGAGCTCTCTGTATACATAACATACATTCACGTCAAAGAGTTGGGCTGTTATTAAAGTGCAAGGTTTCTATTCTTTCTTCAAGCTAATTTTGTCATGTGTTTGAAGGAAACAGACCACGGAGACTTTGAAAGATACCAAAATCCCCCTTGGAAAAAAAGCAGAAGCCTGTGATTTGTTTCTGGATTGAACGATAGGTCTCACATGATTACGTATTAATCCTTTTATATTTGCTGCTAATTTCAAAAAGTGGTTTTTGTTTATTTGGTGGATTGGTTGGTTGGTTTGGTTTTTGAGCAGCTTTCCTGGGGAAGTTTTGGACTGACAGAAAATGGAAATCTCAGCCAGGGAACTGAAACCCTTCTGCCAGTTATTGCCTCCCCCATGCTAAGGGTTCTCCTTCTTGTTCCTGCTGGCTGGATGAATACATCACCCAGAGACTCACGTGCACTCTCACAGAGGGCCAGGACAATTTTTTAGGCATCTTTCCATCACCTTGCTCCTTCCCTTCCAACTCCTTACCAGTCTCTTAAAGTAGAACCCAAAACTTTTGTGGTCTCTGATGGATGGTCTTCTCTGAAGCAAACCCCAGGCAAGCCTGTTTGGCTGTGAACTATTTTGCTGCTATCTTCTCTCTTCTTTTGTTTCCTGCTTTACAATTTGGCTTGGTTCAAAAACCTCAGTGTTGTAGGAAAAAGAAAAAAAAAGAAAAAAAAAAAAAAGGAAGATTTATTTTCTGCCTGGAGCCCCAGCTGATTTCTGCCCGAGAAGAATAGAGCAGGCTGAACCAAAGGCAGGAGTTATTGTTTGGATGAAACGACTTGACAAGTGAATAGGAGCAGTGGAGCAGTGTCCATGCCCAACAGGGCTGCTCCCAGCAAGGGAAGCTGAGCATCCCTCGGTGTTCCCAACGCAGCGAAATCCCCTTGGAACGATGGGGCAGGGCAGATAACTCCATCCCCCTAGAGGAACAGAGCAATAAATAGGGACCTTATTGACTGAGCCAGGCAAATCGAGTTAAACACGCGCTGTGTGTCTTGGCTGCGAGGGAAGAGGGCACCGCATGCCAGAACAGCCTCCTGCTATGCGAGAGGTGCGAGCACACAGAGAAGGAAGGGATTGTGCAGGGATGGTGGAGGGCAACCGTGTGCCATGAGATGGAGTCAACGGAATACCGGGTGAATAAAGGGAAAAGAAAAAAATCAAAGAGACAGGCCAGGGAGATTTTTACAGATTTTCAACATACTTATGGGAAAATCCATACACTGCCTGGGAGGGGTGTTCTATACAACTTTGCAGGTGTTTTGGTTTGGTGATGCGGCTCTTGTACGAATGGTCTCTTAGAGGGCTGCTCTGCTACAGGAAGAGGCCTGACATAAAAGCTGACATGTCCAGCACAGAGAGAAGTGCGGGTTAGGAGCCAAGGGTTACCAGAAGCACCAAACTCTTCTTGACCTCAGCCCATCTTTACAGTCTGAATGTGAAGTCTGTGGTCTTAGTACAATGTGTAAACTGGAAGGCAAGCCTAGCCCACTGTCTCTGGAACCAGGGCTCATCAAATCAGCCTTAGAGATAGACAACTTTGAGGAAAATCTGCTCTGAAATTTTGGTAAAGCCCTTCTCCAGACAAAGAGGTGTGAGAGATCCTTCATCAGCAGTAGTAAAATCCACGCTTGCATTGCAGCTGGGGGTTCACATTGCTGTTGGAAGATGTATCTGAGGTCTTTGGTGTAAGGTGATGCCTAGAGGCTAGTGAATAAAGGCAAAAAGACTCCTCCCCTCCTGTGCAAGGAATACACATGAACAGTTTGTATGCATGTGGATTTCTGAGGAGTTGCAAAGAGTTGAAGCATCTGGAAACAGAAGAAAATAATAATCCTTTGCTTCTCCACTGGAAAAGTCAGTGATCTGCTCAGGAGAAAGAGATTCTCCTGTGTAGAAAAATTCTGGAGTTATGGAGAAAAAAAAAAAAAAAAAGCCAAGAGATCATTAGATTGCAAATCTTGCAGCTTATTTATGGAAAGTAGCAATGCTCGGACTGCAGGCTCTGCCTCCTGAGCAGCACATGGCAGGATGTCTCTGCCCTTCCCAGCCAGTAACCAGAAAGGCCCTGGCCCTCTCCCATGCCATTTGCCCTTTTGTCTTCTAGGTCACCCCAAAGGGAGGATGGAGTCGAGATTCCACCTTCCCAGCAGAACTAAACTGTGCATGTCTTGAATTTATGAGACAGGAAATCTATTTGGGAGGAAAGTTGTAGCTGAAACAGCCTCGTTGAAGTAAATCTAAGCACAGTGTTTACACAATGTCTGGAATTAATGCAGAGAAAACTTTCAGGTGCCAGCTTTGGAAAGAGAAAATGGGGAGCAAAAAGAGGCAGATACTGAGCTTGTAATGAAGCTAGAAACTCTTCCTCAAGGGTGGATGGGAGGTGGTTTCCCACTGTTAAACACCAAGGGCATGCACTACTCGGCAGTGCAAAGGGAAGATAGGATGTGTTTGCTCACCTGCCTCCTTTGTGTCCAAGCAGTGACAGCGGGAGGATGGTTAGTGTTGCCAGCTGGGTGTATTCACCCAGACATGCAGTTATTGCAGAGGCCCTGCAGCCATGCACAAGTTCATGTGGTTCTTCCCTCAAATCTAACTGTCTTGATTTGATTTGATGTTTTCTCTCTACCTGGAGCAAGAGGAAAATGTTTGTACATTGTGAAGCTGGCAGCTGGTATGTCTTGTCTAGTCCTGCCCAGTGCCTCGTTAGGTGAATTTTCACATCACGTTTCTTAGGAGCACACACGTTCAAACCAAGGCAATTTGGGGCAGCTGAGTATTGACAGCTATCAGGTTTGGGCAGTAGCTAGCAAAGTGAGTGAAGAGTTTCATGCTTAGGTCTCTGTGCCTATGGATTCTGTACTGACACAAGGTCTCAGGGGCATTGTGGAAAACTTTTCATCCTAAGTGCAGCGTCAGCTGTGAAGGGAAGCAAGGCTTATGTCCATGAAGCTTGAGCCAGCACAGAAGTATTACTGAGGTTTGCTTCTCTGCAGACACACTTCTATCTTGTCCTGTAGCCTCAGGAGCACATTTTCTCATGTTTAAGGCTGCTTCTCTGCACAAATGAGGTTTCAACCCATTCACAAGAGAAGTGAAGAGGCAAATTCTGCACAAGCGAATGTCCCCAGCACAGCCTGTGCACCATTCAGTCTCCAACAGAGCAATGGCTCAGCCCCCAGCAGGGCAAATATCTGCTGTCCATCAGCTGGGCTTTACCCATCCTTCTCCATCTCACTCAGCACCTGCAGAGAACTTGCCCATCTGTTTAGCTTTTGCCTATTTGGAGTAGGTGGGTACGTGGTGGAAGCCTTACGAAATTAATGGACATAGGTTTTTCCATGTCCCTTTCTCCTGCTCTGTACCAGGCATAGGAAGCTCAGGTCCTAGGAGCACAGCAGCAACAGCTTTGGGATTTTTCACTGGGATTTATGGGGAGACAATGCATCTGAGCAGACAATGGTGTCACTTGGAGAGCCACATGGCCAAAGCTGCCACCTTCACACTTGACATCCTGAGGGAATGAGATGTCTCAGGTGCCTTCTTCTGTGTTTTGGATGTTTTCCTCTCTGTGTCTAGAAGAGGTTTACTCAAGGCCGATGACAGCTCCAGAAAAGACGCATATCGGTACTTTCTTTCTATGGGTTATAATTTTTTACCTGCCTCTTCCACCAAAGAAGAAGAGTGATGGGTGACTGTCATTCCCGGAGACACCATATCCTGGAGGAAAGAGTTTGCCAAGTCCCAGCTCTTCTTTCTGGCTTAAATTCTTCCTTGCAAGCCAAGGGACACGCTCCAATTACCACTGCTGTGTGTAAAACAGGGTCTGAGGAGGCTTTATGCATAACCACCCTCCCATATCTAAAAGCTAGATGCTGAAAGAGTGCTCCAGGCTCCCCTACCACCCAGCAGACAAGTGGCTGAGCAGCTCTTTAAGGGTTCTCAGCCAAAACATCTATTTCATATGGAGATGAATTGCTCTTTAGAAGGTTTTTTCTCCCCTTGGACCAGCGAGGATTCTGAGCAGAAGTTTCAGCCAGTCTCAAAGGCTCATTGTTGCCTTGAGTTTAGAGGCTCTGGGGGCTGTGAGTGTGGCTCTTGCTTTCCACGTTGGGCAGACACTCAGAGCCACAGCAGCTCAGGCGTAGAGCTGACCCTGTAGCTTGCATGAGAGACTCCAGCTGCCATCTGCTCACCAGAGGGGGCATCTTGAAGCTTCTCTGTCCTCAAATGACAGGAAAATTGTCCATGTGTGTTGCAAGCAACAGGCAGTTTTGACCTTCCTACACAAGAACTAGTTTGGGGGTGGCTGGTGGCAAGGTCTGCTTGATCTCAGGAAAAAATAAAAAATAAAAATATGGAGAAATGCTGCTGAAGTTAATGGACATGTAATGTAAAACCAGTATAAATCAGGGGAGAATGAGAGGCATTCTGTGGTAGTTACCAGAAAAAAAAGATAAATGCTTATAAAGCTTTTTGTGTTCAGCCGGCCATTAGTTCCAGACCCAGTCTGAGCCTGGGTAGCTAACCAAGCCTAGCATCCGACTGTTTCGGCTTGACCAAGATTTCCTTTGGCATCCTGCTTGCTGAAGGCTTGTCCACACATCCTTGGGTATTTTGGCTCTTCCTGTAGTGTAAGTGCAATATAATTAAGCAAACAGTCAAATTATAACAGACTGGAGCTCTTTTATTAAAGGAAAGGCCATAAAGACATGGAAAATGGAAAAACACTGAACCAAAATTACAGGTCGGGGCGAATTTGGTTCTTTGTAGAGGAGGAGAGAGAGGAGCTCTGGACCAGACGATATGGCTGAGGGGCACGCTGATACCAGCCCCGGGGGTGTGAGCAGAGCTGCGTCTGGCTATGGTCGTGCCTGCAGGAGCAAGGGGTGCTTCAGGACAGGAGCCAGCTGAGGCTCCAGCAGAAACCTGACATTTTTCCTAGTCTTCAGCTGCCGTTCTCTGTTTTCTGTCTTGCACGCTGAGCACACCTCGGCGCTGCCAATTTGCCATCTCCTGTAGCAATGCAGGCAGCCAGCGGTGCGGGGCTGTCAGCGGGGAGGACGACATCCCTCGATGACACAGTATCAGAGCAGTAACTGCCGTGTGTCCTCCTGATTGGGGAAAAAAGGGCTTTATTGTTCCAGGGACAGTTTCAGAGGCAGAGCAGGCGGGAGCAGCATCCAAGCTGCTCTGTACATAAAGACCTTACTCTCAGAATGGTTTGGAAGCCAGACAGAATGGAATATTTCTCCTATTTTCTTTACAGCTGAAAAAACATGAAAAATCACAGGAGTGCATTTATTACCGTATTTCAGTTCCAAAGTTTGCCTTATTTAAAAAAAGAAAAAGAAGAAGTAAAATGAGTTTTGCCCACCCTCCTCACTTTTTTTTTTTTTCTCCCCTTCCTTCCCTCCCATTTCCTGGACCTGGCTGAGGTTTTTAACAGAAACGCTCTCAGTCCTGGGAACATGCAGGGGGACAATAAGGTGTTTGTTCCCAGAGATCATAGAGGAACGGTCTGTCGTTTTACACGGGAGAGGTGAAACCACTCTCGAAGGACATGGAGCACGCTGCTTGACCGGGCATGAGGACCCTCCTGATGTCTCTGCTGGGTGGTGGTGTCTCCTCCAGCCTCATCGTGCCCTCAGTCCTCAGTGCTGGTACCTGAATCAGCGCTGGATGGAGGTGTCCTAGGGATACTAAGGTCTGATGGAGAATAAACAGGGAATGGAAAACTAGTTGAAGAGAGAGAGGCCAAGGCTAAATGACTACTGCTGGTTTTGACTCATGCTCAGGAGCCTCTTTATATCCACGGTTTGAAAGGAAATGTTGTCTTTGGAAAACACCTTTATGCCCAGGCATATCTTCTAGTTAATGAGTGGCATTTTATTAGCTGCCAGAAACAATATGTAAGTCTATTAAAGGTCTTCCAAAACTGAGGAACAAGAAAGCTTAAAATGACCTGTCCACCCCCGTCCAAAAATAAATAAATAAATAAATAAAAATAAGGACAACAGCAGGATTAAGGGTGATGAAAATAAATTTAATTGCAACAAGGGTGATTAACGTGGTATGGAACAAGCAAAGGCCACAGGAGAAACTGCAGATGGGACTCAATTAAAATAAACTAGAACAGAAAATGCTTTCCAGCAAGCAAACAAGTTAGACTGTGCTGCAAGTGGGCCATCTGGCTATTTTCCACCGCACAGTCTTACTCTGTAGGCACTTTGTTGGGCCTTGACTGCAGTGACTTTTCTTTTTCTTGCTCTCTCCAGATTCTTCAGGCCTTTGAAAACCTGGGGACAGGGTTGGAAGAGTAAGGGATTAAACCTGTCTGCACATATGTACACACTTTCCTCCACACACACTTAGATTCTCAAATAAACATATTTATATGCAGCCAATTTAGGACAGCCTGCACACAACCTGATACAGAAGCACGGCCTTAGGCATAAAATAAAGTGGCAATAAACTCCGGTGAAAGGGACAGTTGTTCTCCGGGGTGGAGAGCTCCTGAGCCTACCAGCATTTCCCGGCTCTGTCTTTTTTGGAAAGGTGAGAGCTTTCCTGAGCTCTTCCTGGCCCGGGCTGAATCGGAGAGGGCCTTGCTCGTGTCTCGGTCAATGGTTAGAGCAGGTAGGATGGCCGGGATTTCTGTGGCAGTTCGGTTGGATTATTCTTCCTCCAGGCTGCTTGGTACCTTGTGCGAGGATGGTTGTTCTGCTGCAGTGTGCCACTTGCCACAACAGCTCCCTGCCCCGTTTGTTCTCCAGCAAGAGCAAACACAGCATTGCCAGAAAGTTCCTTGCAGGGCTGGGAGGTGTTTCTGTAGCATGGACCTTGCAGAAAGGGTAGTGTGAGCAGAGCTCCTTGTGGTGGATGTGTGCTGCAGGAATTAGTCCCTCCCAGTGCTCCCTGATAGATCTTGGACAGCCCCGAGTTAGTACTCACCCTAGGAAGAGCTCCACCACTGTGTCTGCAGAGCTTCTTCTCTTCAAGGTGTTTATATTTTCTCCTAGGAGGTAAGAACCTTGCCACTGAATTTAAGTGACGCAGCGACCTGGTAGCTCCTATGGGTTTTGCAGCCCACCTTTTACTATCAGCCAGGTTACCTTGTGCATTTTCAAAAGAACAGTCAAATGAAGTTATCACCAGAAACCTGTGTTATTTATAATGCAAAAGGTGGAGGCATTGTCTGTGTCCCCAACACTTCTCTCCTTAGCTGTTTGGCCACCACTAAGATCCTGAGCCAGCGATGCTCTGGGCTTTGCTCTGCCTTTACTCAGCCGTGCAGCTCAGCACGAGCCAGTGTCTGTGAGCACACACCTCTCACATTGGTTCTCCCACGTGCTGAACTGTGCCTTCGTGCTCCTTGAGCATGGCTCATCTAATCTAAACCCAGACCTCTGTAGAGAGGACACCCACACCTGAGCTGATCACCCCCTCTGCTCTGACAGGCAGCAGTCATCAGTCCTGCAGCACGTGCTGTGTGTCTGCTTGAGAATGAGAAGAGCAACCCAAATCCCCTGGCTAGGCAGACCAGATCTCCATCATATGTGCGATTGGTGTTCCCTCAGCAGATGGCTGTTTTTCTTTATTTAAATCCAGAGCTGCTCCTTGAGGCAGCTGTTTGCTGGTTATCACACCCTTGGCCATCATCACGGCGTTGCAGCACGGAGCCTCGCTGTAACAACGGGGTGAGGGTCACAGGCTTTCCCAGCACCATGAATCCTGCGTGCAGGCTCCAGGCTGGATCTCTCTGGCATGCTTACAGGGAGAGAAGAATGGAGATCAGCACTGCAAACAGCACCCGGAGGAGTAGGTTGGGTTTCTTCCTGCGGGGAGTCAATGCTTTGGCAGAGCACACCCAAAACATTATTATTGTGATTTGTTTAACCGCTGCTCACAAGGAAAAGGCATTGCCTCTGGGTTCTGTGGATTTTTTTTTCCCTACAGCTAAGCTAATCTGTGGCAATACTGCAGGTCCCAGCAGATATCATATGAGGCTACTTTTTCCATGTGGAAGATCAGTATAAGGCTCGAGTGAGACCAGGAGTGCACAAGCTTGTCTTAGCTTTTGTGACACACTGAATTTCCTCCATTTAGGGCATTTTGTCCTGTGAAGTCCCACTGATGTATAGGTGAGCCTTCTCTCTTCCTACCCACTGCCAATGCACACAGAAACAACAACTGTGTGGGACTCAAATCACTAGTAGCGTGCTGTAGACAGGGACCCTGAAAGAGTTTTCAGCTCCCATTATATTTCAGTGTCTCTTTCATTTCTCATGTCGCTGGTAGGGCAGGTTTGGGATGGTGCAAGCAGAAATTACCTGAGCCCAACCACAACCCCAGTTTAATCCAGGGAGATGTCCCTCAGGTGAGGTCAGGCTGCTCTGTGGTGGAAGCAGTGGCCAGCAGGGCTCTCGATGCCCAGTCCCCAGCTGTTTGTGCCTGTAGGAAGCATTCTTCTAAGGAAACAAGAATATGCTTCAATGTTTGGATTTTTTTCCTCCCAAAGCATAAAGGGTTGCCCAAATGCTGAAGCTGTATCTGCTTCAAGTTCTTTGCAGTGCCTCATGTGTCCTCAGTGACTGATCTATAACCTGAAGGGGCTCCCCAAAATAAGGGTTAAGCCCTCATCCATCTCCGTCACTGGCAGCTTACCCCTAAATCTCTTTCTCCCTCCTAATGCCTATCCTGTGCAGACTTCAGGGATGGTTCGCTTAAACTGAGGAGGGAAGGGAGTTAACTTCGTAGGATGTCTTTTTGCCTTCGATCCTACAAAGCAGTTAAAAAATTTGCATGATATTCATGGCTCTTTGTACTGCCTAGAGCCAGGCAAGATTAATAATACAAGAGCAGAGATCGAAACATTGATATATTTGTATTCATGAATTTTAATGTCAGAAGAAACCATCCTGGGCTGATCTCCTCTGTATCTAGACCCTTTGAACTTCTCCCAGATAGCTCCGTATGGAACCCAGTAGCTCACATTTGCCTAAGCCATATCTTCCAAAGAAGTTTTCAAGTGTGGATTTGAAGCTACCAAAGGATAGAAACTCCATTGTTTCCCTCGGTGCCAGTTTCACTGATCCATCACCTCCTGTTTAAAATGTGGGCTTTGTTTCCCGTTTGAGTTTGCTTGGCATATGGCTCCCAGCTATTAGTTCTCGTTATGCCTTTCTGTTAGATTAAAGAGCCCTTCAGTACCCGCAGCTTCTGCCTGAAAAGATGTTTGTGCACTATGGTCAACTTCTCAGTCCTCGCCGTTGTTGTTACAATAACTCGATTCAGGCTTCCTGGTCTCCCCACATCAGGCATTTCCTCCAGCCCTCAGATCCTCGCCCGTGGATATATTCTGTCCTGCTCGCTAGGACACAGCATCCCATTTTCAGCCATGTTCCGCGTCCCTTGTTCATCGGTGGATAATTTTTATATCTGTTTCCATTAAAATATTGCAGGCAGATTTATCAGGCACACTTTGAATCATTCCAACTAACAAAATCAAGTTTGGAAGCACCTGTTTTCTCTGCAAGTGCTTCAACTAAAAATAATATTACGGCTTTTCTTCAGTGCTTAATGAATTGAAGTCTGTATCAGATTTCCCATTATTTTGCCTGGAGCTGGTGTCAGTCAAGCCAGGGTGTATTTAGGAGGTTCTTCTTTGTATATCTTTGCTAAATCTTGGCACAGTGTTCTGGTGTTCGGGACCTGCCCCAGTGCTCCAGCACAGATTAAAACTGCACAGCAGTGGGCCAGCAATTTACACAGCCAGCTCTGTAAGGACTCCTGGGCACGCTGATTTCAGCCTGTTTATCCAGAGCAGATGGTGTTTCCAATTCTCCTTGCCTGCTGAGGAGCAGAAGGCACTTCACTGTCCCCCACCCCATCCGATGGCCACATGCCCCTGCTTTTCCCTAAATACTGAGTGCCAAACCCCTCGGCCTCTCCTGCAGCACCACACCATGACACTTGTCTTCATTTCCCTCTGCTGATGGCCTGTACCATGGCTGGTGTTTCCTTGGTTCCTATTAAGCTGCTTACACAAGTATATACCATTCCTAGCTGAAGAGACACCCAAACATGCACACAACTCCACAGCTTCTCCTTGAGCTTGGCCCTTTTATCTTTTATTCCCAAGCCCAACAGAAATTGAGATATGTCCGGTTTGACCTTACCCAGCCCTACAGCTGCAACCTTGAGCCTCCTGCTCCTCTGCCAACATGTTCCAGCCCTGCTCTGTCCTGTTTTCCACCGGTGTAGCTGTCTCTTTTAACTAAAAGTTTCAAAAAGATGACATTTTGCAGTGTATCACGTTGAAATGGATGAGTGCAGGGAGGTCAGTTTTTTTCAGAAGCGAAAGGCGAATGCTGGGCTGTACAGGATGAGGTTTATTTTTGGCCTCGACTTGTGCCAGCGAGGATATTTCGTGGCCCTTTCTGCCAGGCCGATAGGCATATGCTCAGGATGTTCCCTGCCAGCTGGGATCTTTCTGGACCACAGCAGCGAGGCAGACGATATTTGGACAGGTGACCGGGAGGAAACTCTGGTGATTCAGCAGGTGGGGTCCTTCCTTCCGAGTCAGTGCTGAAACACCAAACAGCGCTGGGTTGCCGGAGGATGCGGTTTTTATTGGAAATATTAAAACTGATCCAAGCACTCATGGCTATTGAAAAATCTGATGATATTATACCTCAGAACAGTTATGAATGATAATCCGTTTAGGATTAATTTAGTTGGTCGAGGCTTTATTGCTTCTGCCATTCAGCGTCGGGAGGATTCTCGTTTCTTTTCCTAAAGCTTTCTGAAGTAACAGGTGGCTCTGACTCGTTGATGGATCCCAACAGGATACTTACTGGGTGGGTTAGGATGCCCAGAATTGTATCCTGGGGATTTGCTGTGTCAATTCAGGATCCATGTGCAGTTACACCTATGTATGCTGTCGGTGCAATGAATTGGACCAAAGCATTGTAACCTTTGGCTTTTTCACCATATGGAAGCAGATTTCCCTTCAAGCATTTTAAGGTGTACAAGATGTATCCAGGCATCTGTCCTGAGAGCCAGTGCTGGCTTGGATGGAGGATGCTGGTGAGGGGCAGCTCCTGCTGTGAGTTGTGATGGTCCCTGTGGTGTAAATACAAAATAACTGGGAGAATTTGTTGGAAAATTGTCTTTCTGCTCCACAGGGAAGACTGAACCACAAGAGACAGAATGGGAGAAAAATACAATAAGTGATCTACAGTGACACTTAGGTCTGTTGTACATGAGAGCATCTGATTTACTTGCCCAAGGGCTCCTTTCCTGTGCTCCCCCTGCCAGCCTCGTGCAGGAGGCAGCCGAGAGCATCACCCTGCCATGCCGCAGCACGTTACTCTGCATGGACATGCAGCTGTCATAAATCCTTTCTCCTGTGTTGTTTCTTGCAGGTAAACTATGACCACTTTACTACTAGTGTTTGTGTGTTTGCGAGCCATCACCGCGGCCGCCTCTGTGGTGCTCTCAGGTACGTGCTGTGGGGCGCAGGGAGCCGGCACCAAGCAAGGTGCTGTACACAGGTCCCAAACCCGAGCGTGGGCATCTCTAGGTGTGCCCAAAAGTTCCTCTGTGTACACATGGAGCCCTTCGCCAGGTGGCTGCAGCCACAGTCCATCACTGTCCTAGTGCCTGGGGAGCTGGGGGGGTAGCTCAGCGTAAGGTGGATTTAGGGGGAAACCAAGGGAATTTCATCATTCCCCCTTTTTTCAGCCCTATCAGGTGTGATCTCGTGTTGCAGGCAGTAGGCACGCTGCAGTACAGCCCTTCATTCCCTTCATTCCCACATCCCAACTCCCAAGAGTAACCACGGAGCAAGGGTCATTGCTGTAACTTCCATTTCTGCAAAGCATTTCCTGCAGACTAGACCAGAAAGGGCTCACCTGAACGTGTGGGTAGTTTTCGTAGCAGACAGGCATTGGGGACGTACAGAAGCACTGGATATTTTGGATAAAGTGCATTACCTCTGTAACCATTGCTTTGTTTGGGAACTGGCAGACAGTAGTGATGGCCTGGAAGTGAAGATACCTGAGCAGTCTCCCCTGCGCGTTGCCCTGGGCAGCTCCCTGAACATCCCCTGCTACTTCAATATCCCGGAGGAGGAGGACACCAGTGCTCTGCTGACCCCGCGGATCAAGTGGAGCAAGCTCTCCAACGGGACAGAAGTTGTCTTGCTCGTGGCCACCGGTGGGAAAATCCGGCTCAACACGGAGTACAGGGAGGTGGTCTCCTTGCCCAATTACCCCGCCATCCCCACCGACGCCACCTTGGAAATCAAGGCGCTGAGATCCAACCACACTGGGATTTATCGCTGTGAAGTGATGTACGGCATTGAGGACAGGCAAGACACAATAGAGGTCCTGGTGAAAGGTGAGACCCTGCCTTTGCTGTTTCCTCCCAGGATCGTGCTGGGCAGAAGGGAAGAAATATATGGGCAGGGAAGGTGCTGCTCTCCCCATAAGCATCAGCCCTTTTGGTCAGGCCTCAAATAGGGTCACAAACAAGTGAGCAGAAGCCATGGGCCAAGCTTTTATTTCAGCAGGTTAGCGGCAGACTAAACTGAGCAGAAATGACTCATGGCTGAGTACATGGCAATAAAAGGACTTTTCTGGCAGAAGGTGAGTTAGAGGCAGGAGGATGACGCCCTTGTCAGGAGGTGGTGCTGGGTATGCTGAGCTATTGCTCAGAGCGAGGCAGGAACAGGGCTAGCGCAAAACCTTTTAATTCATCCAGACATTTTAGGAGATGGGATGCCCTCAGCTGGAGAATTGGTCTGTTCTGGAAAACCTTTCCCCACAGTCTTAAAAAGCCCACCCTACTCATAGGTGGATAAAAAATCGTTTAGTTTAAGGATCCTATGATCCTTATCTTTATCACGGGTCTTGCTTCCAGCACAGCAGGAGAAACGAGGAGCTTTCTGCTGGGCACAGGCACAGCACGGGCTGGGAGCCCCCTCTTTGCCTCCCAATGCATTTTCCACTTGGCTGATGCCAGACCAGAGCATGCAGAGAGCCTTCCCTCGGAAAGCCCCCTGTTTATCAAAAAACACAACTCACATTTTCAGATGATCCAGAGATTTTAAGTGGTACGCCTCATATGAAATATTGTTCTTTTTCCCTGGGTGTTTGCAGGAGCAGGGGGTTGCACCCTTCAAACACACGCAGCAGTCACCGAGTCACCCTGGGCTCGAGATGCTAAAACACAGAAAATCAGCACAAACATCCATCGTTTCTCATCCCTTTCTCCACATCCCTAACTCCCGTGGAAGGAAGGGGCTGGGTCCTCCCCAGCAGGCATGCCGCTGATGCCCGTTGTGTTTTCCAGGCGTCGTGTTCCACTACAGAGCCATCTCCACGAGGTACACCTTGAACTTCGAGAAGGCCAAGCAGGCCTGTATCCAGAACAGCGCCGTCATTGCTACCCCCGAGCAGCTGCAGGCTGCCTACGAGGACGGGTACGAGCAGTGCGATGCCGGCTGGCTGGCTGACCAGACTGTCAGGTAAGGGCAGGGCTGTGATGTGAGGGCAGGAGTCCCATGATGAGCTGCTGGATGGGGGTGGGTGGGATGCAGCTGTGAAATAGAGGGTCTCGTGATTGCTGGTGTGCAGGGGGAGGTGTGGGCTGCAAGGTTTTTCCTGCTGGGGAGGGACCTTTAGGAGGACAGCTGAGTGGACAACAGCTTAACCCCAATCCTTCCTCTCTGATGGATGAAACAGATGCTAAGGAAAGATCCCCGAGTGTGGCTCAGCCCCCACGAGGAGGCACCTTGGTGTGGAGCCCGGGACCATGGTGGGGAGAGCAGGACAGCGGGTCTCAGGGGGTCCCGCTCCCACCTCCCCACACATTTTCTCCCCCCAGGTACCCCATCCACCTGCCCCGGGAGCGCTGTTACGGCGACAAGGATGAGTTTCCAGGAGTGAGGACCTACGGTGTCCGTGAGACTGACGAAACCTATGATGTTTACTGCTATGCAGAGCAAATGCAAGGTGATTCGGGGGGGTTCTTGCCAGGTGCAGGAGCTGCCAAAGCTCTGCTCATGCCTAGAGCAGACAACAGTGCACAAAGGGCCTAGAAGATGGCAGGTTACAGATGAAAAACACATCATCCCCCAGCCAGGCCGTATGTTCTCTACGGTGTCTTTGTTAGACCTTGGACGATTTTAATGTCAAATGACTAATGCAGCCCAGAGGGTGGAGCTGGACTAACCTCCACCAGAGGCCGCGCCATCCTGCTTGTCTCTGATCACTCATTCAGGGCTGTGATATCCAGAAGTGTCCACCACCCGTGGTTATAATAGAGGCCCAATGAAATATTCAGCACATCAGAAGTGAAATTGTCCTTTATTTTCCTCTTACCCCATGACTCCAGCTAGCTGAGCGTGTTTTCCTTCAGTTATCTACTCCACAAGACTCCCTTTCTTCTGGTCTCTAGAGATAGTCACAAGGTGGGGCTGCAGCTCAGCTGTAGTGCACAGGATTTTTTCCTCTTATCCACACTCAGGATTGGGAAAGGGAAAAGAGAGGGAACTGGGATTAAACCCGACACCAAATCCCTGTGCTGACGGATGCTCTGCTTGCAGGCAAAGTCTTCTACGCCACCTCCCCCGAGAAGTTCACCTTCCAGGAAGCATTCGACAAGTGCCGCAGCCTGGGAGCACGGCTGGCCACCACGGGGGAGCTGTACCTGGCCTGGAAGGACGGCATGGACATGTGCAGCGCGGGCTGGCTGGCCGACCGCAGCGTCCGCTACCCCATCTCCAGAGCACGGCCCAACTGCGGGGGCAACCTGGTGGGCGTGCGCACGGTGTACCTGTACGTCAACCAGACGGGGTACCCGCACCCCCACTCCCGCTACGACGCCATCTGCTACAGCGGTGAGTGCAGTAAGAGACGTCTCTGTACCCTGCAGGCAAGGAGCAGCTCCTTGGACACAGCTATCTTAGCCTGGAAAGGTCCCCAGTGCTTTTCTTTTGTCGCAGTGCTCACCGGAGGTTTTTCTGTTCTGGTTTGAAAGAGGACCAGGTGGGACTACCCAAATATTTCTTGAGAAAACATCCAGTAGTGTAGTCTAGGAGCGTGAATTAAATTCATTGTAATAATTCACACAGGCTGATGGAGGGGAGAATTTTCCACTCTTGGTCATTTTTCATCTCAGGCACTGCCAGGTAGTAATTCAGTGTTGCTGGTCACTGCAGAGCAGCACAGAGGCAAAGGGACCTGGTCTGAATCCCTCATTCATGTTCAGGTTGGAAGCAAAGAGTCCAGAAAGTGCACGGGTGCCTGTGCTGTGCAGGAGAGCTCCAGGAAGGGGGGAGCAACACAGTCCTCTGCTCCCCAGTGCCCCCACGCCTTCCAGCTTTGGTAGCAGACATGGAACAGAGCCCAGGTGCTTTTTGTACAGGACTTTGAATGCTGGAAAAGAGGAGAAAAGAGAACAGATCTGACCCTGTCTAGTGCTGTGATGTGGTGCAGACACTTAGTTTCCGTGCTGGGATGAATCAGAGGCTGCAGCAGTCTCTGGCAACTGTAAATGGGGCAAAATTGCACCTGGGAAGTGCGGAGCATCCCTGTGATGCCCTCTTTCTTCTAACTGCACTCTTCTCCCTGCAGCGAGAAGGGGGTGAAGCACAGCTGTGTACGGTCAGCTCAGGGCAGCCAGCAGTCAGCATTCGAATAAGGCTTCCGTCTTTGCAGAAATGATAACAAGAAGATGTGTTTTGAAACCCTTTTTCCCAGGCCTATTGTGCCAAATAGGTGTGTTCAGAGTATCAGAAGGTCCAAGTGCCTGTCCCTGTAAAACCTCTCAGACTTCTTGGTATCCATCAATGTGGCCAAGCCAAAGATGGTTCCAATCAGCACAGCTCCCCGGTTATCTCAGGGCAAGCATTCAAAACCTCTGAGTACAGCCAGTCCTCGTCTGAACATCTCTGTCTAATTTATTGAATCCTTTAAGATCTAAGAGGTACGACCTAAAATGAACTAGCAGGAAAATGGAATTGGAAGTAAGTAGAGCGGGGACAACAACCTTAGAGGCAAAGCCTGGCAGTGTCTTGTTAGCTCTCCCTCCCCAGCAGATATTTGCCTTGCAGTGTTTCCATCCCTCCCCGACCTCAGTTCTGTTTGATGCTGCTCTTTAAGCCCCCATCCCTGCTGTAGGCTGACCTGCTCAGTGGAGCATCAGCAAGCACATTCTCCTACCCCTGAGGGATGTGGCTTGTGCAGGAAGGTGATTTGGGAGGGGAAAGGTGGGAGTGATGCACTTGATCAAGTGTGTTTGGTGATGGAGGAAGCGTTCTTGGGTGTGATGAGTTCCTAGGTCCTCGCAGAGCAGAAGGAGGCAGTGATCCTGGTGAGGCTTCTTGCTCTTAGTGTGAGGCTCCAAGTGTCTCCCTGCACCTCTGTTGGGCTCAGACCTGCTGTGGAGGTTTCCCCAGTCCCCTGCTTTCCCCCGGCCACCTTAAATTCCTTGCAGCAGGCACTAGAGGTCAGTGCAGACTTGGATATGGGCAAGATGCTCCCGGGAACGGGAGCTGGGAGGAGAACAGAGAAAGTCCTCTGCTTTCCCAGCTGTGGTGAGTCATTGCCTCGAACTCATCAACATCCAAGGCCAGGCTGGATGGGGCTTTGGGCAGCCTGGTCTGCTGGGAGGTGTCCCTGCCCATGGCAGGGGTTTGGAGCTGGACGGGCTTTAAGGTCCCTTCCAACCCAAGCCATCCCGTGATTCCAAGACCTATGCCCTCCGTGCTGGGCTGTCATAGAGTGGAGAAAGGAAAGCCATGTGTTTTACCAGAACATCAGGATTTTCCTGCTAACCTCACAGCCAGCAAACACCCAGCTCCTCCAAGGCAGCCCCAGCACCGCACACCTCTCAGGACTGCCCCCTGCTCACTTTGCTCTGTCTCATGATGCAGGTGACGACTTTGAGGCTCTAGTCCCGGGGCAGTTCACCGACGAGGTGGGCAGCGAGCTGGGCAGTGCCTTCACCGTGCAGACCGTCACCCAGACCGAGGTGGAGCTGCCCCTGCCCCGCAACGCCACCGAGGAGGAGGCCCGCGGCAGCATTGCGACCCTGGAGCCCATGGAGATCACCCCCGCTGCCACCGAGCTGTATGAGGGCTTCACCAGCTTCCCCGATCTCCTCGCCACCGGTGCCACGGGAGAGACAGCATCCCCTGGGGAGGAGAACGTGACCAGAGAGGAAGTCACGGGGGTGTGGGCTGTGCCCGAAGAGGTCACGACGTTGGTATCAGTCACCACTGTCACCACCGAAATGGCAGAGGTGAGCTCGGTGGAGGAGGCCATAGGGGTGACAGCCACACCAGGGCTGGAGCCTGCCTCGGTGTTCACAGTGGAAGATCATCTTGTGCGAGTGACAGCAGCCCCTGATGTCGCCCTCATCCCCCGGCAGCCCATTTCCCCCACTGGTAAGTCAGCACAACTCTGAGAAGCCTGAAGGTCAGCTTCTAGAAATAACTGAAAAGCTGAAAAGTCTGAGCTTCTGCCATCACAGAGGGCACCCAGCTCCCTGGAGGCATGCAGGCCTGTTTGGGGTCACAGGCAGGCTGAATGCCTCCACTGTGGTGGGACAGGAGGGCTGTGGGACACCTCAACATGTGCTGGAAGGGCTCAGGTGGCTGCTGCTTGGGGCTGCAGTGGTCATATCTACATTCCCATGGACATCTGGCTCCAGGGAAGGGGGAAGCCAAGGTAGCAAGATCCCAGAGCAGGGCTAAAGAGATCCCCAGAGCATCACCCTATAAAGCAGCAGAGCTCAATGAGTGAGGGATCTCCATCAAAGTGGGTTTGACAGGCGGCAGCCCTTGCATTGCCATCAGGAAGACCCTATCTCGTCACACATCTCGGTTTGGCAGGTTCCTGTGTGCCCTGTCTCACCGTGTCTCCTCTTCCCCCAGGTGTGGTGTTTCACTACCGCGCCGCCACCAGCAGATACGCCCTCTCCTTCGTGCAAGCCCAGCAGGCCTGCCTGCAGAACAACGCGGTTATCGCCACCCCCGAGCAGCTCCAGGCTGCCTACGAGGCTGGCTTCGATCAGTGCGATGCCGGCTGGCTGCGGGACCAGACAGTCAGGTAAAACCATATAGACGAGGGCAAGGCACCCCCTGAAATGACTTTTCAGCCATGAGCTTGGGGCTTCACTCCGGTCTGCCCTGCTGCTCTGATCGTCAGCAGCTGAAGCTGCCCTAAGGCTGTCTCATCATATCCAGTAGTGGCTGATAGACCTTCCTTCTCAACCTGTCCCACCCCTTTCCTAATCTGTGTGAGCATCCTGCAGTGCTGAGCCTCACAGCATACTGACACATTGCAGGAAAGATGGAGGAAAAAATTGTATTTACTGCCCTGAGCTGGAAGTGCGGGTTAAATTTGTTTCCAAGTTGTGCTGGGGTCTCTGAGCACCTCTAAATGTGAAGACTTTGTGTCCTGTTCCCAAATACATGGAGATCCTTCATCCAGAGCTCATAAAGCTGAGCTTGGGTTGCTTCCTCTCTTCCCTCTGTAGGTACCCCATCGTGAATCCCCGCAGTAACTGTGTGGGAGACAAAGAGAGCTCTCCGGGCGTGCGGTCGTATGGAATGCGCCCAGCCTCAGAGACCTACGATGTGTACTGCTACATCGACAGGCTAAAGGGTGTGTTGTCCCCGTTCCTCTGAGCTCTACTGTGGAACAAAACGTGCTCCACACCCCCACGTCTGGGGTTGGGCAGATGTGCCACAGGATGCCAAGTGTGGTGAGGTTCCAAGACTCATGCTTGTCTTTTCCATTATCCCTCAGGTGAGGTGTTCTTTGCCACCCAACCAGAGCAGTTCACCTTCCAAGAAGCCCAGCAGTACTGTGAGAGCCAAAATGCCACCCTGGCCTCTGTGGGGCAGCTCCACGCTGCCTGGAAGCAGGGGCTGGATAGATGCTACCCGGGCTGGTTAGCCGACGGCAGCCTGCGGTATCCCATCGTGAGCCCCCGGCCCGCCTGCGGGGGAGATGCACCCGGCGTCAGGACCATCTACCAGCACTACAACCAGACGGGATTTCCCGACCCGCTGTCACGGCATCACGCCTTCTGCTTCAGAGGTACCATCCCACCCCTCGTAGGTCATAAACACCTTCCTGCTCAGGGAGCGGGGTTTCATGAGGGAGCTTGGGCACATCAGGGTCCCAGTTTGGGATAAGCAGGATCCACCAAAGAGTTGCTTCTTCTGGGAACTCAGAGGCACATCCTCATAGTTATGTATTTACTTTATTGTCTTGATAAGCCCTCAGAGGAAAAGTCTCACCCAATTCCCTCTGCCTCCACTTCTCTGCTCAGCTTGTCAGAAGTAATCTTCCATTATCAGAGTCTTTGTCTACTTTTTCACCATGGGTCATTATTTTAGTGTCTGGCTCATCCCTTATGCAGCCACTTCACCTGAGAATGCGAATTCCTGGAAACTCCCTCCATATCTTTTTTTTTTCCAGCTCTGCCATCTGTGGAGGAGGAAGGGGTTACCTCACTCTTTGAAGAAGAGGTGATGGTAACCCAAGTGATCCCTGGAGTGGAGGGGATACCTTCTGGAGAGGAAACTACTGTGGAGATGGAGTTATCTACCGAAATTGAGAATCAAACAGCCTGGGGAACAGAGGTCTTCCCAACCGACGTATCGCTGCTCTCAGGTGGGTCAGGTGCTTCTCCATCTCTTGGGTCATGTTTGGCTGCTCTTGTAGGGCCAGGGCACTCCTAAAATAAACAGGCTGTGTCCTCACATGGGGAAATCCTCTCCAAATGCATCCAGGAATCAAAGAGGAAGCTCAGAGGTCTCCTATCATGTGGAGTTAGCTCTTCACATAACAGTCTCAGGTGCATTTCAGAGGAGTGTGCTGGGAAGCGTGGAGGTGCTCAGGACATATCCTGTGCAGTTAACAGTTATTTAAGATATTTTACTCATTAACAAATTTGAGAGGATCAAAGGATTTTTGCAAATGCCTTTATCCCAAAGGTGATTTTATTATTTTATTAGATATCAGTTTGGAGGTAAAGTCAGTAGGGAAGTTGTTGACAGCTTCTTTAAAATAGTTTAGTAAATGATTGTCCTATCTCCCTCTCTTTTTCTCCTCCTTTTTTTTTTTTTCCAGTGAGCCCATCTGCTTTTCCTCCAGCTACCGTAATACCAGGGGAAACAAGTACCAATGTTTCCATCACCGAAGTGTCAGTGTCAGGAGAGATCCCTGAATCCGGAGAGCACCAAGTCAGTGGTGAATCTTCAACATCTGGGTGGGTATCTGGAGCCCCAGATACAAGCGGAGAACCAACTTCTGGAGGTTTTGAACTTAGTGGAGAACACTCAGGGATTGGAGAAAGTGGATTACCATCTGTAGACCTGCATACCAGTGGCCTTCTACCTGGAGAAAGTGGCCTGCCCTCCGGGGACCTGAGTGGCTTGCCTTCTGGCACTGTTGATATCAGTGGCTTACCTTCTGCGGAGGAAGATATAACCGTGTCTGCTTCCAGGATACCAGACATTAGCGGGATGCCTTCTGGAGCTGAAAGCAGCGGGCTGCATTCTGGCTTTAGCGGAGAAATCTCTGGTACTGAACTCATCAGCGGGCTGCCATCTGGAGAGGAAAGCGGGTTCGCCTCTGGCTTTCCTACCGTCTCTCTTGTGGACTCCACTTTGGTGGAAGTTGTAACAACGGCACCGGGACGGCAAGAGGAGGGAAAAGGATCGATTGGAGTCAGTGGTGAAGGAGAGCTATCAGGGTTTCCGTCTGCTGAGTGGGACACCAGTGGAGGAGCCAGGGGGTTGCCCTCAGGAGCTGAAACCAGTGGAGAGCCCTCAGGGCTGCCTGAGCACAGTGGGGAACCTTTTGGGGTGCCTGAGCTCAGCGGGGAACCTTCTGGGGTGCCTGAGCTCAGCGGGTTCCCCTCGGGGCTGGATGTCAGCGGAGAACTTTCTGGAGTCCCTGAGGTGAGCGGTGTGGTGGACCTCAGCGGCCTTACTTCTGGTGGTGATGGAAGCGTTGAGGCCTCAGGCGTTACCTTCATAAATGCCAGCTTGGAGGAGGTGACTACCCCTTCACCCGCAGAAGCAGAAGCAAAAGAGATTTTGGAGATCAGTGGATTGCCCTCAGGAGGTGGGGAGACATCGGGCATGGCGTCTGGGGGTTTGGAGCTCAGTGGCCAGCCTTCGGGACACATGGACTTTGGTGGGAGTGTTTCTGGGGTGCTCGAGATGAGCGGACTTCCAAGCGGGGTCATCGACAGCAGCGGAGAAGTCTCTGGTGTGGATGTCAGCAGCGGCCTGCCTTCTGGAGAGGAAAGTGGACTCCCCTCTGGCTTTCCTACGGTCTCTCTTGTGGATACCACTTTGGTAGAAGTTGTAACGCAGACATCAGTTGCACAAGAACTGGGAGAAGGGCCGTCTGGGGTGATGGAGATCAGTGGATTTCCTTCTGGAGACAGAGGACTATCTGGAGAAGGGTCTGGAGCCGTGGAGTCTAGTGGGTTTCCTTCAGGGACAGGAGACTTCAGTGGAGAGCCATCTGGGGTCCCGTATTTCAGTGGAGACATTTCTGGAGCTACGGATATAAGTGGACAATCTTCAGCAGTGACTGATATCAGTGGGGAGGTCTCAGGACTTCCAGAAGTCACTTTAGTCACTTCTGATTTACTAGAAGTTGTGACGAGACCAACAGTTTCACAGGAACTGGGTGGGGAAGCAGCTGTCACCTTCCCCTATGGTTTTGGGCCAAGCGGTGAGGCCTCTGCATCTGGTGAACTCAGTGGGGAAACATCTGCGCTGCCAGAAAGTGGCATAGAAGCATCAACAGTTTATGAAACCAGCGGTGAAACATCTGCATATCCCGAGGTGACTGTAGAGACATCCACGATTCAAGAAATCAGTGGGGAAACATCTGCATACCCTGAGGTCAGTGTAGAAACATCCACGATTCAAGAGATCAGTGGGGAAACGTCTGCATATCCTGAGACTAGTGTAGAGACATCCACAATTCAAGAAATCAGTGGGGAAACATCTGCGTTTCCTGAAATTAGCCTAGAAACATCCACAATTCAGGAAGTAAGTGGAGAAACATCTGCATTTCCCGAAATTAGCACAGAAACATCAACAAGGCAAGAAGCCTGGGGTGAAACATCTGCTTACCCTGAGATTATCATAGAGACATCCACGATTCAGGAAGTCAGTGGGGAAACGTCTGCCTTTCCTGAAATTAGCACTGAAACGTCCACCATTCAAGAAACCAGTGGGGAAAGTTCTGCCTTTCCTGAAATTAGAATAGAAACATCCACCGTTCAAGAAATTAGTGGGGAAAGCTCTGCCTTTCCTGAAATTAGAATAGAAACATCCACAAGTCAAGAAGCCCGGGGTGAAACATCTGGCTTCCCTGAGATTAGCATAGAAGCCTCCACTGTTCATGAAACCAGTGGAGAAACATCTGCCTTTCCTGAAATTACCATAGAAGCCTCCACAGTCCATGAAACCAGTGGAGAAACATCTGCCTTTCCTGAAATTAGCATAGAGACATCCACAGTCCATGAAATTAGTGGGGAAAGCTCTGCCTTTCCTGAAATTAGAATAGAAACATCCACAAGTCAAGAAGCAAGGGGTGAAACATCTGGTTTTCCTGAGATTAGCATAGAAGCCTCCACTGTTCATGAAACCAGTGGGGAAGCATCTGCATTGCCTGAAATTAGCATCGAAACTTCAACAATTCGTGAAATCAGTGGAGAGACATCTGCATTTCCCGAAATCAGCATAGAAACTTCGACAGTCCACGAAATCAGTGGCGAAACATCTGCGTTTCCTGATATTAGTGTAGAAACTTCAACAGTCCATGAAATTAGTGGTGAGACGTCTGCGTATCCTGAAATTAGAATAGAAACGTCCACAAGTCAAGAAGCCCGGGGTGAAACATCTGGCTTTCCTGAGATTAGCATAGAAACATCCACTGTTCATGAAACCAGCGGGGAAACATCTGCATTTCCCGAAATTAGCACAGAAACATCAACAAGACAAGAAGCCAGGGGTGAAACCTCTGCCTATCCTGAAATTAGCATTGAAACATCCACCATTCAAGAAGTAAGTGGGGAAAGCTCTGCCTTTCCTGAAATTAGAATAGAAACGCCCACAAGTCAAGAAGCCCGGGGTGAAACATCTGCCTATCCTGAGATCAGCATAGAAGCCTCCGCTGCCCATGAAACCAGCGGGGAAACATCTGCATTGCCTGCTGTTAACATGGAAACTGCTGCCACATCTCTGGCCAGTGGTGAGCCCTCTGGTGCTCCTGAGGGGAAGGAAATCCATGATGAAACGTCGGGAGCTGCGACACACTCAGTCACAGGCGTTTCGGGGGAAACCTCTGTCCCAGACGTTGTAATTAGTACCAGCACTCCAGATGTTGAGCTAACTCAGGGACCCAGGAGCCCTGAGGAGGCTCAGCTCGAAATAGAGCCCTCCACTCCCGCGGCATCAGGACAAGAGACAGAAACAGCCGCTGTCCTGGACAACCCCCCTCTGCCAGCCACCGCTACTGCTGCTCTGCCTCAAGCCTCACAAGAAGCCATCGATGCATTAGGACCCACTACAGAAGGTACTGTGCCTTCTCCTAATCCTAACACTACAGAGGGGAAGGGGAGGGAGGAGAGGAGCGGGCATAGCTGTTACTTTTTGCTTCTTCTACAGCCAAGAGCATTAACGCAGAAGCAGACTGAAGAAGAACATTATTATGGTGGGAAGCCATAAAAATAGGGGGGGTCCCACTATCCGTTAACAGCTGAAACCTCATGGTCTCAGTCCCTCATGCAGCAATTATTGGTGTTCCCAAAGAAACCTGTGGTTAACGCCCCAACTGTGGGGACAGTTCTGCAGAGGGAATGCTCCCGTGTCACTCTGCAGCAACACGAGCACACGAGGCCCCAAACCACGTCATGTTCAGTAGCTCCTGTCTTAACAGATGATAGGCTGTGCCGGGTAGGTACTAATTATCCAGCCCCTGTAACCGCATCCCCAGGAGCCTTCTGCACCTCCCTCCTGCCATTTAGCAGGGAGAGCAGCTGGGGACCAGCACCAGGAGACGTGCAGGTGGCCTTCCTGCCCCTGCTGCACCTTGTAGGAGGCATCGGTCGCTCCTCCGAGCTGCTGCTCCTGGTGGATGCGGCTGCAGCCCAGCCCCGATGAGCAGCCCGGTGGAGCTGCCAGGAACACAGTGGGGGCATCGTCTGCTTCTGCCCCCAGGTCCATGGCTGACTGCTGGCACCTAGGTGAGCTCTCCCCTCCGTGCTGCTGCAGGGGGAGCTGCAAAAAGAGTATTCTGTGAACGATTGGCGAGAGCCGCTGGGTGTGATATGGCTGGGGAAGGCACCAAGGCATTCACGCCCCAGCTGAAATTGCTCTTAGCCATCGCTATCATCTAAAGAAAACAACATCTTTTTTTCTTCTCATGTGGAAACTAAAGCAAAGACGGCTCCGCCCGCCGGAGACTTCCACCCTGGCTGAGGGACGTGGCTGAGAAGTTGGATAAGGCAGGCTGCGAGCCTCTGCCCTGTTTTGTTTCTCTTTCCGTGATGTGCTGACTGGCTGCCCGGACCGCCGGGTGTTTCCAAGCACTTGCTCCATGGCTGCAGGCTGGCCATCAGCTGCTGTGCAGCGCCAAGGGGCTGAGAGGCAAAACAAGCCAGCTGGGGACCAAAATCTCTGCTCTGCGCCTTGTCACTGCTGGCTGTGACATTAGCATCGGGCACGCGGCTCCCATCTTCCTACTGCCCTTTGGCACGGAGTGTGGCCACCCTCCAGTCTGCATCCTGTGCTGCTCTCTGCAGTGCAAACGGGCAAAATGTGTGAGGTGATGCTCACAGCAAGCCAACGCTGCCTTCTGGCAGCCCCGCTGATAGATGTGCTTCCCTCCACCCTGCCCCTTTTTGGTGCTTTAGCAGGACCCACTGCTGCCAAGTATAAACAGATACAATATTTAAATCTGAGCAGCCTTGTATGGTGAAAATGCTTCGCTAGCTTTCTGACAACCATGCACCAAGCAGTGCTGACGTGCCTTGAAGGCATTGGGATGCTACAAGGAGAAGAAGAGCAGGGGCATTGTCATGCCTGCCAGCCACTGCTTCTTGGCCAGGAAGGAGCCCAGGAACACAACATGTCCCACGACATCCCTGGCCATGGCTTGGTTTCACTTTGCTACTGCCAGTAGCAGGTTCTGGGGCATGGGCCCCATTGCAAAACTATTCGTTCTTGTGCTGTGGCATAAAGGTCCTGCGTGTGCTTTAGGTGCGTCATGGTTCTGGACGGGCTGCACCCTCACGTTGGGCACTCTGCAGAAGCATGGCACAAAAATATCTGCAAAGAGACCGACTCAGTTCCTTCTAGCAGAAGTAATTCATCCTGCCTCCTTCCCATCTTACCTCCTGCACTGGTTAATCCGCGCCCCGTGGCACAGGCAGATGGATTTGGCAAGGGTCTGTAAATGCAGGGCTGTGTGAAGCTCAGCCTGGTTTCTAACTTCATTTCCTTCCTCGAGGCAGTTTGAACGAGTTCCCTCTGCATCACTTCTCTCTGAGACACCAGGTAATTGCAGACCTTTGTTCAGCCCTGGTCCCACACATCTGAGGTCCCCCATCCCTGCAGAGCCCCTGCACAGCAGATGCTGCAGGCATGGGTGAGGACAAGGCATTAGGGTGGTCCCAGGTCCTGGAGCTTGGGAACTTCATACCCAAAAAACTTCTTAGCACGCCTAAGGAGCCCTGCTTTTGGGCCATGCTCGCTGCCACGTCCTAGCCTGGAGGTAAAAACAAGTCAGCAAAGGCGGAGGCGAGTGGAAGGAAAGGAACCAGCCAGTGAGGCTCAGCAAAAGAAAAAAAAATTGGCCCCAAAGTATGGTTTTATTTCACTGCTTATTCTTTTTATAAATTACCCACAAGGCGATTGCCAGATTCTGCGGAGCATTTGTTAGCCAACATTCTTGTGAAGTATTTAGAAAGAAAACCATGTGTTCGGCAGCTCATGTGTGAAGAAGTTTGAAAAATGTTCCAAAATTGGAACGTGTTGTGTATTCATGAGTCACGGGAATGACGCTCCGGCAGCTGGGGTTTCTAAGCAGGTGACAGATAGAGGTAAGCGACCGCTGCGTGGAGCCTAACGTGGATTCCTGATCAACCAGAGATGGGCTTCAGGACATGTGCTTGGTTGGTGCTCCCCCAGAAGATATTCTAAGGTGGAAGAACATTTTGGTCAATGAGCTTCGCAGCAGTATCCCTGCAGGGTGAAACGCAGCCCAGGTTGGGGTCTGAAGGAGGCTCATCCAGGCAGCAAGAAAGTGTACTGACCGTGAACGTGCAGCACCTCTGCGCTGAGGGGAAACTCCTCCAGAAAAGCAAAGTGATGGCAGAAGGGAGGGGAGGAAGGAAAAACGTTCACAGATCTTCTTTTACTTCAGCTACTCTTCCCACATGAAAAATCTATGAGGAAGATCCACGGGTTGGAACCCAAAATAGTGTTTCCTGTGCTGTGGCTCCCTTTCTACCTGAAGCTTCCTGGTCTTTGACTTTAGCTCTTGCAGAAAGACCACCTCTAATACCTGTGCCTTGTGCTGTGCTCAGAGCTCGCAGGGTGTAATGGTTGTCCATTAAATGCAACAAATTTTGACTACCACTGAAGCACGGGTGAAGCTAGTTCAGCTCACAAAAGGAGCATGGAGTGAGGAGCAGGGGGCACGCGGCTGCTGGGCTCCTGTCCTGTCATTTAAGTGTTCCAGTTAGATTCAGCAGCCTTGTTAGTGGGATGATTTCAGAAGAATGATATTTCTCTGCTCTGCTGTAGTCCCTACTTCTCTCTAAAGGACAGAGCCAGAAGCACAAGAAGACCAGAAATTAACGCTTGCCATGCCAGTATCCTTTAGTTTTTAACCAAATTGAAGGCTTTGCCTGCACACGTCTTTAGTCAGCAGTTTGACTCCTCCATGAGGACAGGAACCCTACGAGCCTACAGCTTGAAGAATTGTCCATGGACTTGGCTTCTCCACCCAGAGTTTTGCCAACTCAGTGGGTCTTTTTGCTTCTGGTAACATTTGAAGACAAATAATTATTAGCTGAGAAAAGCAAGCTGGCGCTTCAGTGAGAGGCTGTGGTTTGGAGCACTCCGACCAGCCAATGACTTAACAACTTCACTCAGGTCAGGGGGGAAAATAGAAATGTGCTGAAATGGCAGCAATTTATGTTAAGTTTTGCTTCTCTCTGGTGAAATGAACTCATGGAGCCTGCTGCCTAGGGCCCCAGCACAGCTGAAGGTTAGAAGTCATAGGGTGAAAGGTCTTGATGAGTTTTCCTCCTTCTTCATACCCTGGAAATCCAAGGGATAGTGCTTTGTTGGTTCAAAGAAGACTGAACCAGAAGAAAAATGTCTAAAAACCATTCACCTGGTTCATAATGCTTCACCTAGTGTGGAAGGGAGTGTACATTCTCAAGAAGGAAATGGAGCTTCCAGCCCTGGCTGAGAGATGAGCAAAATCAGAAACCATTCACGGCCGCCCAGATGATTTGATGTCTCCTGGACACACTGTGCATTTTGCACCAAAATTTTATTTGCTTAATTCAGACCTTTCTCTGAAGATGCAGCCTACAGCCCTGGGCTATTTTTTTATATGTATCAGTTAACTTCTACATACAAGGTTTTGGAGGCAGAGATACTAAAAGTTGCTGAGCTCTCCTTCCATGGGAGTGTCACACTAATCAAACATCCCAGCAGATTGGCAGCTTCTCCTAGAAACAGGCTGTGCCAATATCTGCCCTTCCACTGCATGGAGGATGTGGTTTAATCGTTAAAGTTAATTCTTTTCAGAACTTAATTGCTCATCATAAGTCACCAGCTGGCTACATGATGTTCAATGCTGGTACTTTACTTAAAATGTGAAGGAATTGTTTCCCCCAACTCCTCCTATTCTTTTCTTGTAGGAGTCACTCTTCAATTTCTCAAGTGTTTTTCTTCTCTGAGTTATCAGTTCAAACTTCCCCAGAGTCTCTGAAAAGCAAATTTAATTTGTACCTGGATTTTTTTTCCTTTGGCCTCTAGAAGATAATGTTGTATCTGGTCTCTGAATCCCTGTCTGGATAATCACACTTAGAGGAATCTATAAAGAATGGGTGAGAGGCACAACAGGGACAGCTGGACATCCTGAAAATGCCTTGCCTTTCAGTCCTATATTTTCCTCTCTGCAGCACAAAAACAGGAGTTTAAATCCTTGAGTGTGTTTCTAAACTAGTCACTTAGAGCTCCAGTAAAACTGCACAGTTTATTTCAGGAGCTGGGTGATAGCATCCTGTCTGTTTGCAAGCTGCTTCTCCCCAGTAAATGTTTTAAGTGCAAACCTGGCCTTATTTAATGGATATTCTTGCTATCATCGATCCAGGCTGCCATTGAGAGAAATGCAGAGACTTTGTGACAACTGCACCATTTTAAGAAGTGTTAGCACTGTTTCTAGCATTGTCTTCTTAGCTTGGGATGAAGGATTTTGAAAGTAGTCCCTTCTCGCTGTGTGTTCACTTTTGCATGCCATTTGCCTTCTGAGCAAAACCAGGACTGATCTATTTCTCTTTCATTTCTAAAGGATTTTTCTTTCCAATTTCCATGATCTAGTACAGCACATTGTCTTCAAAGACACTGGGCAAATACTTCTGCTGTGTTCAGTTGCATCAAAAGAAAATAGTACTGACTATATTTAGTAAGTATCTGGCAATGCAAGAGAAAGCTTAGGAGGAAAATGGTGAAGGAAATTCAAAGTTTGCATTGTAACACTGCAACTCCCCTTGCTTTTGCCAGCCAACAGTTTACATCTTCCAGATGCAAGAGCCTATTTACGTTAGATTTCTTTGTTTTAATTTCTGGTTTCGTTTAAAAAAAAAAAAAAAAAAAAAAAAAATCCAAAAGTTAGACCTTAAGTCCAGTTAATATTGTAAAATAGAAACTCTTCTGACAATAGGTTTGGATAATCTTTTGCAACTTCTGGGTGATATTAACTGCAGTGCAAATCATCTCACAAAGAGCTGTTGATTTTGCATTATCCTTGAGAAGTGAGTTAATAATAAGGTCTAAATGGGCTTCCTATTCTTGGCACTGTGAAGCATTTTCTTCTCTGCCTCTGTTTCAGAGCCGAAGCTCTTGAAAGCCAGGGCTGCCTCTGTTCTGCATCCCATGCCACATCAGTTGTCCTTTGTTAGTGCCGGGTAATAATAGCAGGAGTTTCTCCTTGTCGCTTGATAAGCTCTCAAGCTGCACCTCAAAGCAAAGCTGACTTCTGAATGACTGCTCACCCAAGCAAATAAATAGCTCACGTATGCTGAAGGCCCTTGGGTGATGAGGGAGGGAGGAGGCAGCCGGTGCTGTGGAGCTTGGGGCTGGCCCCTGCTGAGCACAGTCTGCTGGTGACGGGCACAGTGATGTGCTGACCTCACCTAGCCCCAAACTCTGGGGAAGCAGGTGAATTTCTGGCACAGAAAAGGTTAAGAAGAAAAAAGCCAGGCACTGAATGATAGATGGGATTCTTTTCACTGGAGTTCTCACCTCCCATAAATCCCATGGCTTTGATGTGATATCCTAGAACCACCCACAAGCCAGGGTTTCCAGAGGCACCATGGCTGCCAATCTTAAAGCTTACTTTCCTACAAGACCAGATTTTCTGGGAGGACCAGAATCAGCAACACTTCCTCCGAGCTAACTGACATGTTTAAGTTTCCTGATATCAGCCTGGTGAGGTGATGCTGCATCCAGATGGAGGCACAGTCACTGTCCCCACAGCAAACGGGCTGAAGGGGGAGTTTGGTATTTATGATCATCATGTGTTTAAAATGTCTTCTTTCCAGCCATTTGCAGCATGCTTCTGGGGGAAGAAAAAGAAAAAGTCTCACTTTTATTTGTTGTCTGTTTTTCCTTTGCTACCTGTGAGTAAACACCTTCTCTCTGTGTGTGATATAAACAGATATATATGGGTACGTATGGAGATATACATACCATATATATTGTACGCAGAGATTTGTTTTTACAGCCTATATAATATGTGCAGTCATATTATATACACTGTCTGTAAAAGGAAATTCTGCCCCGGTGTTATTTCCCAGCTGGAGATTTGTGGCAATTAATTTGCATGTGTGTGTCTGCTCCCTCTTCCTCCGGCCCAAGGGATGGCAACAACTCAGAAGAGATCTCGGATGCACCAAGTTTTAGTCCACCTTGCCAAAGACAACCAAAGATTCATAATCCCCTGCTAAATATTCTGCTTTAGCTCTTGCTTTAGTACTCTGTTCCCACTTCTGCGCTGTGCTTTCCCCTCAATGGAGCCTGATGGACAAAGGAGAGCCTTTCCTTACTTGTTCAGCTGGAGCCCACTGGAATCAGTACAAACATCTGCTGCCACTGCTGTTGGAAGCCCGGGGGGACCTCTAGAGCTGTAATCATCCCTCAGGATCCTTCATTTTCCTTCACGCTTTCTGTCTTCTAAGAACTCCAAGTGTCACTGATCAGCAATAGCCAGCCAAGCACAGCTCCTCTCTTCTACCAGGCCCCCTTCTCTCAGTGAAGAACTAACAGCAGAACTGGTGTGAGTGGTCCACCAGCCATCTGAGGAACGATTACATTGCTCACAGTGACACAGCCTAGAATAAAGATGAGAGTCCTCGTGCTCCAAAGCACGAACCGATTTACCATCCAAGGTCAGGAAGAATGTTTTGCATCCCTCAGGCACATTACAAAGCATGCCATCTTTTACCTGACATCGTCAGACATTGGCCACTGAGCAACCAGACGTTCACACCAGGTATAACGTGTCTGCTCTCATGTGTCTGGAGACACTGAGCAACTGGGCCACTCAGGCTGAAAATGCCCTAGCCAGAAGAACACAGATCTTGAAGAATCCCTGCTCTGCTCTGGTATTTGCACAGCCACCATGTTCATCATCTTCGAGTGTTTCTTCACTAACCTCTCTCATCCACAAGAAGAGCATGGGGAGTTAGTCAGCACTTTTACAGAGTTGCTTCTCTTCTGAGTGTGAAAGAAAGAGGTGTTATCTCGCATGAAGAGCTAATCAGTCATCACTTAGCCTAACCTGCATGGGGTGCTCCCACCTTCTTCCTTAGTCTTGTTTCTTTAGTTGAACATCTCTGAGATCTTTCCATTCTGAACGATTTTCCTTCTGATTCCAAAGGTTGATAAGTAGGATTAAGGCTCAGTATGGAGAGATACTGGGAGAAGGACTTTAATTCCAGCACAAATTACATTTTCTTATATAGAGATACAAACTGCTTACACGTGGTCTTCTTCAGAGCATCCTTGTCTCCTTCATTCTTCCCCAAGATGATAGAGGATGGAAGTGCTATCAAATGATGGCACTTACCGCACAGGCTTGTGCAAATTAGCAAACTGAGAAACACTGGAAAGCTGGGGGCTGAATTCTTCCCATCCCAACTTCTCTTTTCAGCTGTGGAAAAGCAGAGGGAATCTTAAGAGCTGCTCTAGATGGGAAAATAGGAATAGTTTCCACCACCATGAGGGAATCCACAGCTGGGAAAGACCTACAGCTTCTTCCAGGCCCATCACAAGCAAGAGAGTGCACAGTGTGGACAGATCTGGAGAGAAGGGCACTGCACTCCTGTGTTCTTCACCAAGAAGAAGCTGCCATAGCCCTTCCTAAAATCCTCACAAGGAAAAGGCTGAGGGTCTTTGAACCATCATTGAATGCCCTTCTTTTCTTCCCTGTACTTAGATTCACTGAAATTACTTGCCCTAGGACTTCATCTGAATGATGGTTAGGAAGAAACTAGTAGGGAACACTGGCTCCAGGAATGCCAGCAGGGATACAGACATCCATTTCAGGATGTTTTTCCCACTTTTGGGAAGCCCACGTTCTTCCTGATGTGCACACAGCTGGTGGAGACGGCCACATGTTTGCATGTTCCATCCCTCGGGCAGAGATGGCAGACAATGAGGAGTTACCACAGCTATCAAAGAGGCTGAGAGCTGTGTCGGATATACGTCTTGCTGAGGCTGTCTTGATGTCTCCAGAACGGTGTTCAACCATCAAGTGACACCAAACCAACGTCCTCCTCGTAGGGTGGTCGGGCCTCTTGCCTTCGTCCCTCCAGCAGCAGCAGTGGCAGTATGCTTCCAAATACGAACCTGACACCTCCCAGGTTCCCCCAGAGCACCTGGTCCTCCCTAAACAAGCAAGGAAACGAGTTCTCCTCTCGGTGGGGTTCCCTGCCCAGAGCCCTAATGGAAGCCCTTCATTTCTTGCAGACACTGATGAGTGCCACTCAAGCCCCTGTCTGAACGGAGCTACCTGCGTTGATGGCATCGACTCTTTCAAATGCTTATGCCTTCCCAGCTACGGAGGGGACCTGTGTGAGATCGGTACGGCCTACCTGGCTTCAGCTAATCTTACTAACAGCTCCACCACCTCCTTCCCACCCTACCCCAAAGAGCTGATCCCAGGTGCTCCCGTCAGCCCTCATCTCCGTTAGCTAACCTCTAACAGCAGCTTGGAGGACAGCAGGGGAAGGTTTCGAGCCTTTTGCTTACATATTCTGATTAGTTTGCTCATCACGGCGGCGTGTTCTCTAAGATCCCTAAGCAGGAACTTCTGGCGTCTTCTTCAGCTTTCTCTCGCTCAGTTTCTCTGGTGGAGCTCCGTACAGAAGTCACTGTCTCGTTGGGTCAAGGTCCTGTTCATCTGTAACAGCAGGGAAGCATCTGAGCACATCTTCACCCCGGGCAAGCTGTCTCTGCTAGACTGGAATTTCATGGAAGGATGCTTCAAGCAGGCCGTGTGAAATGATTGCGTTTCACTCCGTGAGGATGCAGCTGAGAGAAGCCTCCTTCACCCCAGGACCCTCGGCCGATCTGACACAGCACGACATTTTTGTCATCTCTGCATCGCGGCTTCCCGTGGCAAAACCAGCAGGGAGTGTGTATCTTTGAGAAAACATGAAGCGACCTACTTCTACATCGAGATGAGGCGCACTTTGACCTGCACTAATACTTCTTTTTGTTTCTACAAGAAAAGAAAAAATATTATTTTTTTTCTTAAAGCTGATGGAAGCCCAAACTTTTGTCAGCTTAACTGAGGAGAAGCTCCCCTGCCTTGCTCAAACAAGAGGAATAAGTTTGCAATTTCGTACTCACCTTGACACAAGGAATGATAACACACGCTGGATTTTTTTCTTCACCTGTCTGCATCTCTCTTTCTGCTTTCAATATGAGCATATGGAGCAGA
Source organism: Aythya fuligula (assembly GCF_009819795.1). Classification (NCBI taxonomy): domain Eukaryota; kingdom Metazoa; phylum Chordata; class Aves; order Anseriformes; family Anatidae; genus Aythya; species Aythya fuligula. The sequence continues at coordinate 13,850,309 of NC_045569.1, read as the reverse complement.
CCATAAGAAGAAGGCTCAGGATTTTTGGACCACCTGGGCAAGAAAGATGCTGTCTTTATGTCTCCTTGCTAATGAAACCTCATCAGCTCCCGATTTACTCATCCCTGCTGCCTTTTGTTCCGCCAGAAGATGCCTCCCCTGCAGCCGCTTATAAACTTGTTTGGCCCAAGCCAGCCTTAATTTCCTCCTTTCTGTGATTTATGGGCTCACAATGCCTGGGGCCCATAGCGTGGGAGATGCAGGAGGAAATCAATGCCCCGAATTCAGTGGTGAATGCAAATCTTGATTATTCCCATCAGGCAAGTCTTCCTTTCTCTGACATCTATTGGGCTCCAAGAGCACCGGGACACTGCAGGTGATCTCTGCCATCTGTGCGTGGCCCGTCCTTCCTGTCACCACGAGTGTCCCTACTAGGGACAAAGCTTTTTGTTGTTCTCCTCCAAGACGGTTGCTGTCATGTCTTCCCCTAAGTAACAGCTGTGTAGGAGAGAGCGGCCCTTCTCCCAGGCAATGTCCTGCTGAGGCTCTGTGCCATGTGCTGTCCCATCCCCGGGCTGTGATGACAAGGGGTGGCATTCAAGCAGCTGCAAAAAAATACATTTAAATCTCCAAAGACAGAGCAAAGTCTGCTCACCTTGTGTGAGCGGTCTGCCTGCAGAGACCAAGGATCCTTAGAGCTTCAGCTACTTCCAGATAATCCCTCTGATCTGCTAAGGAGGACAGAAAACATTTTAAACCCTCCCAACGCCTATGAAGCACCTGCAGTCCCCAGTCGGAAGAAGACAGAAGGGTGGATTAGCAGGAGTTTGTGTGACTGAAGGTGACCGTGCTTTGACCTACAAACAGCAGAAGAAAGAAACTGAGCACAGAAAACCTTAAAGGAAAGGGAGAGAGGCACGAGCACTGATGAAATCTCACTGCTCCCAGAGCAGAAGGTGGCTCAGAAAAGATGGGAGGCCATGCACCTGCAAGGCTGACATCAAACCCCTCCTGGCGTGTCCTCAGTTTCTGCTCTCACCTCTACTGGACCTCTCTCCATCCAGGGTGTAGCAAGGCTCTCTCTGCTCCCTCCTCGTGGACTGCAGAGGGAAAGCTCATCCCTGCGAATGCACATACTGAAAAAAAATGATCTGGCAGAGCTTGTTCAAGGCCCTAGAGGTACACCACCTCCAGCCAGTGGCTGCTCCTGCCCAAAACTCAATTTCATGTGCCACCATAGCACCATTTTTGTGTCTGCCTCCAGTTCCTTCAGGCACATGGAGAAGTGTGCTGTTGTGTTGGATGGGAGCTACTGAAAGCTACTTTTGTGGTGGCTTCTCCATTGACCTCTGTTCTCCCCATCCGTGGTTATATTTTATAATGAATAGGTTCGACTCTTCAGAGTTTCTCAGGTGGTAAAAGACACTCTAAAAAGCTGAGACATTTTCTGTCCTTTTCTCACAGCTTCCAAGACTTTCCCTTGAGATTTCATTTTCTTTCTCTGCCATGGTAAGTTCCTGCCCCCTCTCCTTTCTCCATCTGGGTAGGCTTCCTTTTCCTCAGAACCCAGAACCACAGCAAGCGATGTGACCACCTGAACCCGGGTTTTCCTCCCCCCTTTCCTTTTCAACATGCAAAATGTCGATTCTGGGCCCTGGGATTCAGGTTTTGGAGATACTTTCCAAAGCAAGAAAACTCTGCAGGTCAGCACAAGTGAGAAAAGGGGGTTGTGGCTTGGGCCAGCTCCTCAAGAAGCCCAGACACCAACGAGGATGGAAGAGCTCAGAAATAAGTGTCTTACTCAAGTTTTCCAGTAGCACTGATCACCTTAGGTCAAATACAGGGCCTTCAACACAGGCTCCCTTCTCTTCTGCATTTTTCTTGGATATCTTCTGTCATTTTCCCTGGGATGTGGCACAGACACCACGGTCAGGGGTTGCTTTTTAGCGGCGGTGACCGCGTGTTGTCCTGTGCTGTGGCTGCGTCAGCTGCCAGCAGGTGAGTTGGGAGGCCTCCAGGCTCACGCTCCAACTCCTTGTCATCACGCCCTTGTGTGTTGCAGACCTGGAGAACTGCGAGGACGGCTGGACCAAGTTCCAGGGCCACTGCTACAGGCACTTCGAGGAGAGGGAGACGTGGATGGACGCCGAGACCAGGTGCCGAGAACATCAGGCCCACCTGAGCAGCATCATCACCCCGGAGGAGCAGGAATTTGTGAACAGTGAGTGTTGGGGGGCACCTGGGGGACCTGCAGCGAGACACGGGGAGCCACCACCCACTCTTCTCTCCCCGTCTGGTTTTTTCAGGCCACGCACAGGACTACCAGTGGATCGGGCTCAGCGACAGAGCCGTGGAGAACGATTTCCGCTGGTCCGACGGGCACTCGCTGGTGAGTCCCTGGGGAGAGCCAGGGGCACAGCAGTGGGGTTCCCCTGCTGGTTCCAAGCCTCTCGTGAAACAGAGCCACAGGCTGGGCCCCACGGTGGTAGAAATAATTGGGCAGCCCGTGGTTTCTCCGGATAACAGGCAGGAGACACAAAGGAGGGGAGGAGAGGTAGCGGGAGAAAAGGGAGGGCTTGGCCCCAGGTGAAAGGCTTTCCTCTCCCCCCAGCAATTTGAGAACTGGCGGCCCAACCAACCCGATAACTTCTTCTCCGCGGGTGAGGACTGCGTGGTGATGATCTGGCACGAGCAAGGCGAATGGAACGACGTCCCCTGCAACTACCACCTGCCCTTCACGTGCAAGAAAGGAACAGGTGAGCTCCTGCACCAGCAAGGAGGGGGGCTCAGGGAGCAGCTGTGGGGCCAGGGCACAAGGGCAGCACTGGGAGCACCCAGAGCATGTGAATGGGAACCCGTGGGTCAGCTCCGATGGGGTTTTCCTCACAGGAAGCTTCATTTCTGCACAAGAAAATCAACGCAGGGAGCAAAGAGGAACGTGACATGGGTTTGTCACTGCAAGGGGTGTTCAAAAAGGTGGAAGGAATTGGCACTAGGATTTGACCTTGATCAAGCCTCTAGGAGAAAGATTCCTGAGGTCTTGAAAATGGGTAACACAAGCCAGCAGGAGCCAGGGCCTCATGTCCCCAGGCAGGGCTGTACCCTGATCGCTCCTGCACGCCAGCCCCATGCCCTGCCAGGGAAGCTCTCACTGTAAGCCAGCCTCTCCAGTGAAGTTTTTATGAACTTTTTAGCAACATTCCCCTTTTTTGAATCACCTCCCTCTGCTTCTCCCCAAAACAAATGATCCCCCCACTGTCAGCTGCTTCTCTGGCCCTGGGGCTCAGGCGATGAGCCAGAAACCTTTCGGATCCCTCCATCTCTCCCTGTCTTTGCCCGTCTCCCACAGTTGCCTGCGGGGATCCCCCCGTGGTGGAGAACGCCAGGACCTTCGGCCGGAGGAAGGACCGCTACGAAATCAACTCCCTGGTGCGGTACCAGTGCGACCAGGGCTACATCCAGCGCCACGTGCCCACCATCCGCTGCCAGCCCAACGGGCAGTGGGAGGAGCCGCGGATATCCTGCATAAACCGTACGTCCCGGCCACCCCAATCCCCACGGCCCCGTCCCGTGGGATGCCTTTGACCACATCTTTCCCCCCCCTGCAGCCACCCTTTGGGGATGGGGAGGGTTGGGGCTGATGCGGGGGTGGCACCGCCATGGGGTCAGGGTAGCTCTGAGCCAAAGGGATGCCCTGGTCCCTTGTTTTGCTGGAAGTTTTCCCAAGATGGGGCTGTAGGAAGGGGAAAAAAAGGAGCTTAATAAGGGCTACTTGAAGAAAGGGAAGAAAAAGGAACACTCCTGCAGTGGTGAGCTCAGGCATCAGCAGAGGACAGGAGCGGGGCGCTGTGCCCGGGGTCCCCCCATCCCGGCACGCTGCCGAGGGGCCAGGAGCCCAGCGGCAGAGCTGCCCCGAGGGACGGGGCTGGGCTCCTCACCCCTCTCCTCTCGGCCCTCCAGCCCTCTCCACGAGGCGTCCCAGCCCATCCCCAGGCTGCCTACACCCCGCTCCCATCCCTGCTCGCAGCTTCCCAACAATGTCATCGCCCTCAGCCAAATCACATCCGTCAAGTGTCAGCCCAGCTGCTGCTCCGGCTGCAGGCCCGGGGCGGAGGGGACAAAGCTCCAGGCGGGGAGGAGAAGGGGAGCAGGGGCAGGAGGCAGCGGGGCAGCCCCAGCTCGATGCACCAGGCAGGGGGCTCAGGCTGCTCCCCTTTTTTGAACCCTCCTGCAGTTATTGCAGAAGGGTCGGCGGTGTGAGGCTGCCTCCAGGACACCCTGCTCAGCCTTGTTTTCCCAAGGATTTCATTCTGCAGGGCACAAGCAGGGTCTGTGCCACCAACAAGGTGTCTTTTCTCCCCCTGCAGCCTCCAGCTACCAGCGCAGGCTATACAAGAGGAGCCCCCGGAGCCGGTCGAGACCCAGCGGCAGCGCCGTGCACAGACCCACCCATTAGAGCGGGGCGAGAGACACCGAGGGGCAAACAGAGAGAGAAAGAGATTTTTACAGAACAGTTATATTAACAGAGTCGATTTCTTCTTCTTCTTGTTGCTTTTTGTCATATAAGGAAAACAAAAAAAAATTATATTAAAGACAAACCCACCTTTGTGTATATATATAAAAGAAAAAAAAAAAATAATTAATGTTTTTCCAAGCACCAAAGCAAAGCGAATTAGAAGTCAGCCTTTTTACTAACCGTCCGGTTCCAATTATCTTCGTGCCTTCGGGGACAGGGAGGGGGGTGGGTTTGCAGAGGGCAGGGGGTTAAGTTAAATAATAAAGATGATTATTTTTTTCCTGATTTTATCCACGAACAATGTAATTATTTCTGTTATTTAATCTCCGGGGTGGACAGCACCTTTTGGGGTTAATTTTATTTTTAATTTTTTTTTTTTTTGGTTTGTTGTTTTTTTTTTTGTTTTTTTTTCCAGAATCCTCCTACTGCTGCGGCACGTCGGGGCGGGTGGGGAGATGGGCAGTGAATGTACCGGGGGGGCCGGGGGCTGCGGTGAGGGGGAGCCGGGGGGGGATGCTGAGACCCGGGGGTCCCGGCCCCGCTCTGCTTCCCCGCCGCCACCCCAGGGCGCAGCGCCCACCCCGGGACTCCGTGCTCTTTCCAGGGGACCGTGCGGGGCACCAGCGTTCCCTGCACCTATTTATATTTTTGAACATATCCTATTTTGAAAGAATGATAAATAATAAAGAGAGCCAAATCCGAAAGGGTTGTGTGGTGGTTTTTTTTCTGGGGGGAAAGGGGGTAGCGGAGGGGCTGGTGGAGGGTTTTCTGTGGGAATGGAGGGAGCCCAGACAGGTTGCACGGGGGTGCACTTGTGGGGACAAGGGAGAAGTGCAGGGGGACCCCAAAAGGGTAGGACACCGCTCCCTAAATTTGTCTTGGAAGGGGCTGGGGCAGGAGGAGCTGCCCAGGAGGGGTAAACCCCATCCACACCCCACAGCTAAAACCCAACACAGAGAAATCACAGTGCCAGCAGATGCTCACCCTCTGCCCTCCAGGTCCAGCTCCTGGGGGTTAATTAGCACTCGTTAGGAGGGGATGCCCCCCAGGAGGTGATGGTGAGGAGATGGAGGCATGCATGGCCACGGGAGCACCCCGGGGGTCCTGCCGGGGACCCCCACATCCTCCCTCCAGGCTAGGACAGAGGCAGGGACACAGCCACACCACTCCGGGGCTTTCTCCCTCGTTTATTAGAAGAGCTCCAGGAAAATACATCTTTTCGTAACAAAACGCTCGAAGAAGAAGGCACCAGAGTTCACACGGAGTCCGGGCGCGGGGCGCACCGAGGTAAGGCACTGGGGCCCCCACGGGGACGGGCACAGCAGCACCCCACAGCGGGATGGGGACGAGGACAGGGATGCAGCAGAGGCACCCGCTCTGTGCCTCGGGTCCCCTGCAGCCGGGGTGGTGGGGGACAAGGGGACAGAAATGTGGCAGGGGACACGGGGGCAGAAACAGCCCAGGGCCGGCAGGGTGGCTGGCGTGGGCGAGGGGCTGCCCCGGCCCCGAGCAGCAGCCCCACGCTGTACGTGGAGCAAGGTGCCCCAGCCAGGAGCCCGGCTGCGTTGAGAAAGTGTAAAATGTAAAGGAAGGAATAATTAAAATTAAAAAAAAAAAAAAAAATCAAACAAAATAAGCCTCCCCCCGCCCCGCCTCCCCCCACAATCACCCCCAGAACAGCCCTTGGGAAACACCCGGTGCCGGGCACCGTCGGGCTGGGAGCATCCTCAGGCCGAGAAGGAGAATCCCGGCTCCTTATCTCTCCTTGTAGCAGAAAACCCCGAACCTGCCCTTGCTGGGGAAGCCGAAGCTGCGGACGCCGGGCTCGGGGGGGCCGCAGTTGGCTCGGGGCTTGGCGATGGGGTAGCGCACGCTGCCGTCCGCCAGCCAGCCGGCGTCGCAGCGATCCAGCCCCAGGAACTTCCAGGCGGAGTAGAGGTGTCCCACCCTGGCGATCTCAGCTCCCGCGTCCTGGCACGCCTGCTTGGCTTCCTCCAGCGTCAGCCCGGCCGGGCGCTCCAGGTAGAAAATCTCTCCTAGGAGGGATGGAAAGAATCAGAGGGGGGAGCCCCCCGGTGCCGAGCATCGCCCGGAGCATCCCCGCCGGGCTGCGAGCCCCACACCCCAAGGGGCAGGGAGGATGTGGGGTGCCACCAGCGGGGCTCCAGATGCCACCAGCGGGGCCGTGCCCCTTCCCCAGCCCCCTGCCCCATGCCCAGCACCCACCTCTGAGCGCGGAGGAGAAGCAGAAGACGTCGAAGCGGTGCAGGTGCCGGTGGCGGGGGCCGTAGCTGCGGATGCCCGGGGCGAGGTGCAGCCCTCCGCAGGGCTTACGGGGCAGGCGGATGGGGTAGTGCACGGTGCCGTCGGCCAGCCAGCCCGCGTTGCACCAGTCCAGGCCCTCGCTCCAGGCCTGGAAGAGCTGGCTGAAGGTGGCGATGAGGGCGCCCTGCTCCCGGCACGCTCGCTCGGCCTCGTGGAAGTTGAGGCGGTACTGCCCGCGGGGAGGCTGGTAGGGGAACACGACGCCTGGGGGGCGGACGGGGCACTCAGGTGACACCGTCCGGAGGCAGCACGGGTCCCCAGACCCATCCCAAACCCACGCTGCGGGGCAGGGAGCACCCCAGGGTGCAGGGAGCAGCCCAGGCTGCACAGCCTCAGGCTGAGGAGGGGCTGCGCTGGGCACGCGGCCACCAGCAGCGAGATGCCAGCGACATCTGGTGGCACTGGGACAGCTGGTGGCTGCCTCCTGGGGACACGCACACCTCCCTCCTGGGGATGCTCAGACAATAATAGGGCTGCCGGGACCGCCATCGCAGGGACACACGGACCCAGGGACACACGGACAGGGCTCCCAGGGGGACACGGCACCAGCACGGGGACAGCTGGACAACGGGAACCCCCAAACCTCCACCCGGAGAGCTCTGAGCCCCGAGGATCACCCCGCACACCCCGGCCCCTTTCTGCCCAACGGGGCCGGCTGGGCTGTGCCCCCAAACACCCCGCTGCCCCACAGGGGTCCCCACCTTGCAGCCGGAGGTCCACCACGTCGCTCTCGTCCTCCAGCCCGTCGATGACCTCGCAGCGGTACTTGCCGTCGTCCTGCAGGCGCACGTCGCTGACGACCAGCGAGGCCTCGTGCCGGCCGCCCTGGCGGAGGTGGGCACGGCCTCGGAAGTCCCCGAAGGCCATGTAGGTCTTGCCGATGGCCACCAGCACGTCCTGCTCCTTGGTGTAGTCGTCCCGCAGCTTGGACCACTTGATGCGGATCTTGCGCTTGCCCTCCTGGTGGGGCTCGAAGCGGTAGCGGCAGGGCAGGGTGGCGTTGGCACCGCTGAGGCTGTAAATGGGGTCTCGGGGGGTCTCCACCACCAGCTTTGCCCCGTTGAAGTAATCCACTGGAGACGGGGAGGGAAGATGTCACGGGCTGGGCCTCCCCTCTCCCCACAGCCACCTCTGAGCATCCCCGAGCACCCCCGGTGCTCCTCCAGCCCCGCGCACCCCTCAAGCTGTGGGTCCCGACCCCACCCTAGAGGCTTTGGGGGCAGCCTGACCCCTGCCGTACCTTTCTCGTGCCCGTTGCCCTTGTCGTTCATGACGTGGTTGTAGTAGAAGCCGTTGTAGAAGGGGTGGTGGGAGCCGCTGGCCAGCTGCAGCAGGGTGGCCTCGAGGAGCAGCGGGAGCAGCAGCATGGCTGGGAGCGGGGCTGGACCCTGAGCAGAGAGGGAAAGGGCTGGGGCAGGACCCCAGGGCGTCCTCCAAACTGGGAGCACTGGGAACACTCCCCTGGGGCGTGCGGGGAGCACGGTGGCCGAGCTCAGCTCGCAGAGGCAGCGGGGCGTGCAGCAGGGCAGGGGAGGAGAGCTCGGGGCCGCCCTGCTCTGTGCGGGGCCGGGGCAGCGGGGGCAGCCCCCAGCCTGGCCGCAGACCCCCAGCTCCCCCCAAAAACCGGGTGCCACCCCCCAGCCCCGCCGCAGCAGAGGCTGTCCCCATACAACTTGCTCAGCGCACTCCACGTCCCATAGGACGAGCCCGGCTGCCCCACGGCACCGCGGACCCACTTGTGGGGTCTGTGCCCCCAGCCCTGACCCCACGGGCACCCAAGGGTGCCCAGCGCGGTGTCCCCCCCCCAGGACGGGCACATCGCTACCTGCCGGCCTGCAGCCCTTCCCCAGAGCCGGCAGGGGGGGCACGGCACCCGGCCAGCCTCCGCAGCCCCCCTGCAAAGCGGGCAGGGATGCGGCACCCGTGTCCCAGTCCGGATAAGGTTTAGGATTGCCCCAAACTGCGGGCAGGGGGTGCCGGCTGGCACCGCGGGGACCGGGCTGGGGACAGCGGGGACATCCAGCAGGCAGCCGGGGCTGGGACCCGCAGCCCCCTGCTCCCAGCGCGGGGTGCCCAACCCCGGGCTCTCCTCCTCACCGGGTGCCACCGCTCTGTGGGTGCAGCAAGCACTTGGCCAACCCCAAAACTCCAGCCCTGGGTGCTTCATGATCTCAGGATGGAGGCAGCGGGCTGGGTGCGGGTGCTGGCAGCGAGGTGGGTGCGAGCTGGGTGCCGGGCACTGCTCGAGGCACCGTGGCCCTGCGCACGCCACCGTGTGCTGGCGGGGCGGCGGCACGGGCTCGAGGCACCGGCAGCCTCGCACCTCGGGATGGGGACTCCAGCCCTCACCCCGCTGCATCCCAAAGCTCCTCGCCACCCACAAGGCGATGGTGGCATGGGGACGTGGCGGAGAGCTGGTGTCCTCCACCGCGGCGATGCCCGGCACCCTCCGTGGTGACACCCGGCGGTCCCATAACGATGCCCAGCAGTCCCATAATGATGCCCAGTGATCCCAAAGTGATGCCCAGTGATCCCACAGCGATGCCCAGCCCTCCCAGCCCTCCGTCCCCGCTGGGTGCCGCACCCCAGGGTGCCAACCCACCCCGCACCCGTCCCCGGGACCAAGCCCTACTCACGCCGGGCAGCAGCGGCAGGCAGCGGGCAGGCTGCGGGCGGTGCGGTGTGTTTGGGGCTCTTGCAAAGGCTGAGAGGAAGCAGCTCCAGGGCCTGCCTCTTAAAGGGAAACACACGCCTCTCCCAACCCCCTGCTCGCGGCCCGGAGCAGGGGTGGGTGCCCCGAGCCCCCCTGCCCGCCCTCCAGCCCCAGCCGGAGCCGTGCGCCCTTCCCCGGGCTGTGCCCTCGCCACGCACCCGGCTGGTAACGGGACGGCATCGCCCCGGCTTGTCGGGGGGAGCCAAGGGGAACGGGGTGCCCCGTCGGGGATGCTGAGATGAGGGGGTGAGCCCCTCAAAGTCCTGCTCCAAGATGGGTGCGTGGAGAGGAGTTGTCCCGCTGGGGACAGGAGTTGTCCATGGGGACCGAGCATGGGCAGCGGCGGTGCCAAGCGAGCACGTTGTGGGAGCACCACAAGCACCATGAGTACGTTTTCGGAGCTTCACGAGCACGTCATGCAAGCAACGAGCAGCTCTGGGGGTGTCTGTGCTCTGGGGTCAAGAGGAGGCACCAAGCCATGAGGTTCAGCCCCATCAGGGCTCATCCTGGGGCCGGGTGGGCAAAGCGGAGCTGGGAGAGCGCGGATCAGGGAGGGCTCTGCACCAGGGCACAGAAACGGGGCCAAAACTTTTGGGCAGCCCATCTGCTGGGGCATCTCCAGCCACGGCACAACCCCAGCTCCTTCCAGCTCCGGGGCTGCCATCCCTGGGAGCACAGCAGCAGCGTGTGGCCTGACCCGCTGCCCCGCCGGCCCGGCCCGGCGCTGCGCTTTGTTGTTTTACGGCGAGGAAATGAGGCTCAGGGGCCCGGGCCCTGCTCCTGCCGCCGCTCAGGACGGCGTCAAACCGGAAAGAAAACAAGGCGTGCGAAAATAAATGGGAAACCCCATCCTGGCGGCCCCGGGATCCGAGCCCGTCTGGCACCGGTGGCGCACTGATAGGGAGCGGCGGCGGCCGGGACGTGGCGTTATCTGCCAGCAGCCCCGACCCCCTTGGGAAGCGTGGCTGGGACTGCCAGGGGACACGGGGTCTCATGGCTCTGCCTCTCTAATCACAAAGAAATAAGAGATTAAATCCAACCCCCAAAAACCGGGACGGGCTGCGTTTGGGGGGCCCCCACCGAGCAGCTCTGGCTGGACACAGAGGCCATCGCGGGTATTTTGGGGACGCCAAGCCCCACGCTGGCTGTGATCACACACATCCTGCCCCCAGCACTGCCAAGGGGCCCCAACCCACGGCACTGCCAGCTCGCTTTTGGTGAGGGACAGCCGTGGGTGCGTGACGCCCGGCGTGCCGCCCGCCCTGCCGGCCGGAGCGCGCTGCCCCGCAGCCCACAATGGGGGCGATTACATCTCCCGGCACGGCGGCTCCGGGCTGTGCCCCCCCCACAGCCCAGCCCGTGTCTGATCTGATCTGATCGGGGACGGTCCTCTCCCCGCTGGGGCACGCTGCTCCTTGGCGCGGCCGCCCCATTGTTTGGGAGAGGAGGAGAAAGCTGCAGGGTGCCCGAAATGCCCCACAACGAGCCGTCCCTCTGCACGGCCCCAGAAGGGTTGTTTGGTGAATCCCCTCTGCTCCTGCCCTCCTCTCACCCTATTTTCGGTGCGTAGGGGATGCTCCTAGCCCTGCTTTCTGCTGGGGCTTTGGGTTGAGCTCCCCAAGGGCGGCTCTGGGCTGTGGGGTGAGCAGCACTGCATGGGGTCAGGGCAGAGCTGACCCTGCAGCATGTGGGACGGGCACGTGCTTGGGGCTGGCCGAGCCCCACGGGTTGAACGGGAGCCATAAAAATGTCATCCCCAGCTCCCCCACCTCAAAGCCAGGGGCTGACAGCTTTGGGATTTCTCCCCGAAACGCCGCCTGCACAGGACCCATCTCAGCTCCTGCTGGCAGCCCCGGCAGGGACCTGGTGCTGAAGGCTACAAGCAGGGAGGAAAACCCACAGCAGGACGAAGAGGCTGCGATCGGCGCTGGGCTTTCCGGGCAGGGAGGAGAGGAGAGGAGAGCAGAGGATGCTCTCCCCTGCGGCTGCTTCCTGCCCACCAGGCAGCTGGCAGCACCGGCAGCGGGGTCAGCAGGCAGCGGGGTGCCGCGGCTGCAGCGTGCCGGCCTTCCTGCCTCCGGGAACAGCATCCGAGGGATGGGGACGAGCCGCAGGAGGCTTTGCGTGGTGAGCGGGGTGCCCCGGCCCTCCTCGCCCTCTTCAAAGGCAGCCCGGTGCTCTGCGGGAGGAAGGAAACGGCGCGGGGCTGGGAAGGGGCTCAGCATCCCCCGGCGGGGTGGGGGTGGCAGGGGACAGCGGTGACGGGGTGGGGGGGACGCGTCCCCTGCTCTGAGGGGTGGCTTTGGCTCGCTTCATCCTCCCCGCACAGCTTCCCCCGGCTGTCTCGGCCCGCCTGGGAGCAGGCTGCCCTTATCTCTGCCACAGCTTCCCGGTGATAAGGGGGGCACGGCTGGATGGGAACAGAGCTCAGTGTCCCCCCCAAGCTCCGGTCTGTCACCAAGCAGCCAGGGCTGCAGTGAGCTCAGGAGCTGCGGGAACACGGGTGGCACCGGGGCAATTTGTGCCAGCCTCGGGGTCCCTTCCCAGTGGGGCAGAAACCCCTGGAAGGGAGCAAAGCTGCTCCACCCCAACACCCCGCTGCCTTCCCCGGTGGGCCCAGGGTCCCCGTCCAGCAGCCTCCACCCCGCACTCCACGGGAGCTCGGCCGGCCGCAGCCCCGGCCAAAGCTCTCGCTCCACCTTGGGGGATTTGCTCCAGGAGCAGAGCCAAAGGAGGACGGGCAGGGTGTGGGGTGCTGAGAGCCGCTTCCCCTCCCCATGTCCCATCCCATTACGCTGGGCCAGCTGTGAGCACCGGGAGGGGTGGGGGCCGTGGGAAGGATGCGCGCAGCCCGGGCACCCCGGGGCCCCTCCGCCTTCCCCGCAGCCATGTGGCAGAGCAGCGAGCACACGGCCTGAAGTTTCAGCTGGTTTTAATACTGTCAGTGACACCCCAGCAGGGCCACCCCCAGACCGGCCAGGTCCCCTCGGTGCTTTCCGAAGCCAGCCCGGCCCCGCAGCCGCTTCCCGGCCCAGCACACGGGGACAGCGTCGCCACCAGTGCTGCCCACAGGGACACGGTCCCAAAGTGCCCCCAGCCACGCTCCTGCCTGGCAGTGCCAGCCCTCGCCTCTCTCCTCCTGCCATTCCCGGCTGCTCCGGCATCGAGAGGCTCCCCGCCAGCACACGAAGGGAAAAATCAGGTTACAAAAAGGGTCAGGGATGGGGCTGTCTGCCCGCTGCACTTGGGTTGTTCAGCCAGCGCCTGCTGCTGCTCCTCCTGGCACCCCGTGGCCACAGCCCAGCTCCTCGACCCACTGCGTGGCTCTGGGGGCGTGGGACCTGCAGCCCCCCCAGTAAGAGGGGACGGTGGCACTGCTGAAGGTTTAGAGGAGGCTGGAGCTGGCACCCTGGGACTGCGATCAAAGGGGAGAGAAAATTCCCAAGAACTTCCCCCGTTAGGAGGGCAGGGTGCCCCCACCACCCGCAGACCCCTGGGTTTGCTCCCTTGGAGAAAAACAGCCTCGCTGGGGGCCGGGGAGGGCTCTCGGCTGCCAAAAAGCCAGAGCCAGGGGCAGAGCTGCCGGCGAAGGAGACGCGGCACTTTGTGATAGGAGCAGCCTCTCCCCCCTCTCATCACTCCCCTCGCACTATGCGGCACTGACACCGCCGGCAAGGGGACTCGGGGCCTTGCAAAAGGGACAGGGGACCCAGCTGAGGGGTTGCAGCCCCTGCGTGCAGCTGTGCAGGGAGCAGGAGGGGCGGCGGGGGCTGGTTTGGGTCCCTCCAAAAACAGCCAAGCCCTGAGCTCTGGCGCGGCGCTGCTGCTGGCTGGAGCCTCGCTGCTGGAAGCAGAAGCAAAAAGGGGCAGAGAAGTTGGCTCCGGGGTTGGCGGGGGTCCTACAGCCAAGCCCTGGTCGCAGAAGGGGCCCTCGTTCCCAGCTCACGGGGCGAAAGAGCAGGGCCCATCCCCACATCCCACCCGCGACAGGCCCGTAAAGTGCAGTGCCGCAGCCCCAGCCCCATCCAGCCAGGGCAAAAAGGCAGCGCCTCCGAATTTGGGGGAAGGACGGGGGAGAGGGAGGCTTGAGGTTTGGAGCGGGAGGTGCGCGGGGGCGGGCAGGGCAGGGCAGCCCCCTCTGGTTGCTCTGCCCCGGCCCCTACTCGTCGCAGCCCAGCAGCTCGAGGCGCAGCGTGATGCGGTTGTGCCAGGCCACGGGCAGGACGCGCACGAAGCGGGCGTAGAAGGGCACGTCGAAGACGTTCTTCTTGTGCGAGTAGTTGTCGCTGTTGCCGTGGAAGATCTGGGAGGGGAAAAGGTGGAGGTGAGCACCCCGTCGGCGGCCCGAATCTCCCCCCGTGCCACCCCGCCCCACCCCGAGGTGTCCCCGAGCCCCCGGAGCTCGCCGCCCCTCACCTTGGTGCTGTTGGTCTGGCTGTCCCGGTACAGGGTCCAGGAGGTGCCGTTGTCACTGTAGGCCACTTTGTAGGCTGCCACGTACTGGATGTGGCCAAAGTCGCGGGCGCCTTGCGTGATGATGCCCGTCACCTTCTTGGGATCCCCGAGGTCGATCTGGCACAGAGAGGTCGGGTCGGGTTGGGCACCTCAGCGGGGTTGGCACAGCCCTGCCGGGGCAGCAGCGCTCCCACCCAGGGCATCCTACACATCCCAGGGGTCCAGAGCACAGAAAGCACCACTCAACCCCTTCCCCGGTGGCAGAGCAGCTCAGAAAACGCTGTCGTGACATAGCTGAGCCCCCTCCGCACCGTTTGCTGAAAAGGTCGGGGTGGGAAGGATGGCAAAGCTCTCCAGGCAAAAAAAATAAAGAAAGAAGCCCCAGTGGAGATGCATTTCCAGCAGAAGGAGATTCTGGCTGGGGAAACACGCAGCTCGCTGCGGTCTGACATTTGGGCTGAGTGAGATGGTTCCTGGCTGGCGCAGCGTGGGGCAACGCAGCAAAGGAGCTGAAAGCCTCCTGAATTTAGCTCCTATTTTATGTTCCTTCAGGCCAGTACCAGCCACACGTACCTGTGTATTTATATATCCGAGTGTCAATGTAAATCTGCACGTACACAAACGCCCAGCCGTCAGTGTGGCAGCCCAGAGCTGCGTGTCACTGCGACCCCATCAGGAGGCATCCCCACCAGCTGCTTGATTTAGGGCCGAGGAGCAGCTGCTTTTAATCATTTCCCAAATAAAAGAAAAAGTGGGACAAATATCTAAACTGCTCTGTCCTATTATGTCACGGAATCATGTGAGAAGGATAAAAACAGCGGAGGAGAGGAAACCGAGAAGGAAATTTCAAAACTATTTGTTCCCATTCCAGGCTGGGAATGGAAACGCAGACCTGAGCTGTCCTGCACAACGGAAGGGAAGAGGAGCTGGGGCTGAGGAACCGGGGTCCGCAGCGGGGTCAGGGCTCTGGGGGGGTTACTTTGGGCCCCCCCCCAGCCATGGGGCAGAGCCTGGGGCAGGCAGACCCACCTGCAGCCACTCGGCCTGCCCGTTGTGCAGCGCCGTCCAGGCGTTGGTCTTGCCCGTCTTGTCCAGGCGGGCGTAGTGGGGGTGCCAGGTGAAGGCGTCGATCCCCCACGTCTTGAAGACGCTGGAGGCTGTGATCTGCTGGTCAGAGATCTGGTGGGATTTCATGCCCAGAGGCTCCGAGCAACCTGCCGTGTTGAAATACACTGTAACACAACGGTTTATGCAGGCGGTGAGAGGGAAAGAGTCCAAAGCACCACCAGCATCCCCACCGCAGCCGGCAGAGCCCCGCGGGGCCAGTGGGCACATCCCA
The DNA here is from genome assembly GCF_009819795.1 of Aythya fuligula. Taxonomy (NCBI): domain Eukaryota; kingdom Metazoa; phylum Chordata; class Aves; order Anseriformes; family Anatidae; genus Aythya; species Aythya fuligula. The sequence continues at coordinate 13,834,982 of NC_045569.1, read as the reverse complement.
GAGGCACGGAGAGCAGAGCTGGGCACGGGATGGCACCGGGGACACGGGACAGCACCAGGGACACGGGATGGCACCGGGGAGGTGCAGGGCTTGCAGCTCACCCACGCTCCCGGCCACAGCCAGGACGGTGTTTTCGGTGCCGAGCCATTCCCTGCCTCACAGTGCCTCCTGCTGCAGGGATGTGTGGACAGCCCCGCAGCACAGCCCGGCACGAGGATGGCTCAGCGCTGAATTCCCAGCTGGCACCGCACCCGGGTAGGGGCAGGATGAGGCCTCAGCCCCAGCCCAGCATGCTCGCCCCGCTCGGGGCTGTGCCAGGCACTGCCGAGGACGTGCAGCAGGGCAGGAATGTGGGGAGGAGAAGGGAGAGCCGAGGGCTCCGGCTAATCATCAGTCACGTTTCCCACAGGACTTTGATCTTCGGGAGCTTTTCAAGCTCTCCGGCAGGAAAAGCAGCCGGGTCAAGGATTGGATGGGGAACAATAAAAAAAAAAAATAAACGGCCGTGAGCTGGGACAGCTTGGGAAGGTGTTAGCAGCGTGAGAACGCAGCTCTGCCCGGCTGAGCTGATGGGATTAACAGCCCGCGCTCCCTAAAAGCTCCCGTGGGGATTTCCAGGCATCACGAGACAGCAGGAGAAAAACAAGCACTGGCTGGCCAAGTAGGGATGAGGACGGGTACGAGGGGGGACGCCCTGTCCTACGTCCCCTACAGCGACCACGGGGTCAGCCTGGCGAGGTGAGACGTCAGCAGTGGGTCCAAACTGACACCCCCCAGCCAGCCCTGTGGTCCCTGGGGAGGGGACAGCCCCAGCCCAGCACCCGGAGCCCACGCAGAGCCCCCTCCCCGTGGCACAGGGCAGGAATTTACCGTTCATCTCGCAGCCGATGAGCTCGAAGCGCAGCGTGCAGGCGCGGCGGCACACCACGGGGTAGATGCGGATGAACTGGGCCGTGATGGGAGGGTCCAGCATGTTGGTCTGCATGGTGCCATAGTCCACGTTCCCTTGGAAAACCTGGAAAAAAAGCAGGCGGAGGTGGGCATCCCAGCACCCCCCAAAAAGCCCTTGCCCGCCAGACGGACAGACCTCGGTGTCTGTCCCTGTGAACCAGGAGAACTCGAGCGATTCGATCGTGCCCCGAGGAGTGCAGGAGCTGGCAGCAGCCCCAGTGCTCTCAGCACCACCACGTGATGCCCCGTGCTTCGTGCGCACGGAGCTGCCCCCGCTCCCTGCAGCTGCGCTCCCCAAATCACCGCATCTGCTCCACAAGCAGAGGGGCGGCGTGCTGTCGGGTCACGCTTCCACGCTTTTTTTTTTTTTCCAGCATTGTGCAGATGAGATAAACTTTGCTTTGTTGAAAGCGAGGTAGATATTCCCAGCCTGTCCCCGGGTGCACAAAAAAAAACAGCCAGGAGGCATTTCCCCTAAAAAAGGGCTGCACTCAGTGCCTCCGGACCGAGATACGCGGTGGGCTCACGCTCAGCCCAGAGCCACGCAAGTTATTTGTGAGCACTTCCAGGCTGTGCCCACATCCTCTGGAGCACGTTAACTACAGAGATGTTATCTGAATGACCTGAATAAATCAGCCCTGCTTCTTCGGGCGTGCTCATTATGGTCAATTAAAGAGCTGGAGAGCACTCCCGAACTGCCCGGGGTCCCCAAACTGCCCAGGGTCCCCGATGTGGCTGTGACCCGGGTCGGGAGCACTCCCCGAGCTCAGGACAGGGCACACAGCCCCACCGCTCAGCCCACCTTGTCCGTGTCCAGCTTCTCGTCCTTGTAGAAGGTGAACTCCCTGCCGTCCAGGCTGTAGGCCACTTTGTAGGCACGGATGTACTCCGACTTGCCCACGCGGCGAGCGCCCTGCGTGACGATGCCGCTCAGCCTCATCTTCCTCAGCAGGTTGGCCTGGGGGCAGCGAGAGGGTGAATACAGCGGGGTGTGAGAGTTCTGCACCCACGGCACCACCCAGAAACACCTGGGCACCGTAGTTTCCTTGGTGCTAAAGCCTTGGTGCCCTGCATCCTCAGTCCCAGGTGTGGGCAGAGGAGGGGACGTCACCACGCCGGGTGCCCACGCGGTGTCCCGGGTGGCACCGTGCTCAACCCCAGCAGCAGCAGCTGACGGGGCTGCTCGCCGCTCCCCCCACGGGTACCTGGATCCAGGGGCTCTTGTCGTAATTGCTGGAGGTCCAGGCGTTGACGATGCCGTGGTTGTTGAGGCGGGCGAGCTCCGGCCCCCAGCGCTGGAGGCCGAGGAAGCCGTAGTGGACGGAGGAGGCCGAGAGCTGCGCGTCGGAGATGGCTCCTCCTTCCATGCCCAGGGGAACGGCGCAGCCTGGGGGCATGGAGAGGTGCCATACGTGACCAGGCAGCAGAACCAGGGGCTCGTCTGCCTCCTGTCTGGGGACAAGGGGTGCCGGGAACTTACGGACGTGGCAGGACCTCCCGAAGAAGGGAGAAGGGCACTTGCAGGTGTAGTCGCCGTCCAGGTCCAGGCAGGTGCCTCCGTTTTTGCAGGGCTGGGAGGAGCACTCGTTCTTGTCTAGGACAGAGAAGAGGCTCAGGAGGTGACCCCAAAACCAGCCCCAGGAAGAAAGGGGAGAGGTGTCTGCAGAGCAAGGCTCCCACAGACCTGCTGGCACAGGCTGGAGCTCTCCTCCAAGCCGTGTCCCTGCTGAGCTTTGGGGCAGCCCCCGTCACATCACCGGGGCCACCAGGTCCCCCTGGGAGCAGGACCAGGGGTGCCTGAGCTGCCACCTCCAGCCCCCCCGGCCCCCAGCCTGCTGTACTCACTGTTCTGGCAGTGCACCCCGTCATACCCCGCGGGGCACTTGCAGATGTAGTCGGTGAAGACGTCCCCTCGGTTTGGGACCAACTGGCACTCGCCGTTGTTGTGGCAAGGGTTAGGGTGGCAGGGGCCTGGGGAAGGGGAAAGGAGGTAAAAAGGAACGTTATATGGGCGCAGGGGGGGAAATAAGAGCATCCTCTGTGTTTTCCCAGCCAGAGGATGCAACAGGGCTGGAGGCACAGGGCCACGAGGAGGGCACGGTGCCAAGCTCCTGTGGGTGCCTGGTCCCCTGCACCTCACAGAGCCCCTGCGACGGGGACTCGGGTCCCTCCCTGAGCCCCACCTTTCTCTGTCTCGTTGCAGTCGATCCCCACGAAGCCTTCAGGGCAGATGCAGAAGAAGGGGGCCTCGTTGATGCCGGTCAGGCAGGTGCCCCCGTTCTGACAGTGGTTGACGTTGCAGAAGTCACCTGCCAGCAAAGCCACGTGTCACCGCGAGCCATCAGCAACAAAGCGCACGGAAAAAAAGTGGTTGGACAGAGCCCGAAGGTCAGCCCGGCGCCCAGGGAACGGGGCTGGTCACCCTGCTGGGTTTTGCTAACCAAAGTTAAGTATTTACAAACAAAAAAAATGATCGCAGGGGGAGCCACGTGCCTGAGCTCACAGCCGCTGGAGACAGGAGAGGAGGAAGCGCAGGGTGCCGCACGGCCTCGGGGAAATTCCTCCCACCCCTGATTTACCCTGCCCAAACAGCTGCGGGGTGGCAACGCTCTCCATAAACCTCGACGGGATTCCCACGGACCTGCCTGAAAACCTTGAGAGCCCCAAGCCAAGCACAGGCACTTTTTCAAGCGTGGCACGTTGCTCGGTGCCACACTTGAGACGGAGCAAAGCTGGAACCCAGGTGGAGACCCAGCAGTAACCCCCACTACCTGCGTGCCCCGGAGAAGGTGGAAGGTAACGAGCTGTGGGCTTGCTGCCTGGACCCACACGGAGCAGCAAGGCTCTCATTAGCCTAAGCTACTACTCAGAGAGCTCCTACTCATTAGCCTTTTAATAGCAGGGCTGCTCCGGGGTAATCCTATTCTTCCCCATGCTCAGCGACTGCAGGGGAGGCAGCAGCAGCAGCAGGAAGGCCAGGCAAGGCCCGGCGTCCCACGAGGGTTTCCAAAAGGATGCTGGAGCTCCCTTAGCCTCCCTCGGGAGGCAGAAAACCTTGGGCACCGGTTCAAGGCGCTGCTGCCCAGCCAGCTCTGCATGACCTCATGCTCCATCAATGCGCTGCCATGAGCTACGGCGCGGGAGGAGAGGGCTCCTGCACGGGCTGCTCCCCGGGGATGCCTTCGCCCCGCACTCCTCCGCAGGACCTGGGCACATCCAGCAGCCTCGTCCCAAGGATCCCCCGCGCACAGAGCTGCCTGTGTTGAGCAGCAGGAGCTGCTGCCTCCCACAGCACAGCCTGCCAGCGGACGTGTGCGCCCCGGCACCCTCGCGCACGCTGCTCCGCCGGGGGAGTTTCTGGGGTGGGACACTGCAGGAGAAAGAGAGAGCAGAGTAAAATTCTCTGCATATCTTCCCAGGGCTGGGATGGGATGGGAGGGGTACCGGTGCTGGATGTATACTTGATTTATTCCGAGGGAGTAGATTCTCTTTTATCCCCTCCCAGGAATAAATCCTCAGGTGGCGGGTGTCGCCAGCCAGCCCCTGGCCCAGCAGCAAGGCACGCCACGCCGCTCACATTTTCCAGTGCTGCAAAAAGTTTTGGATGCTCCTACTTTTTGGGGACGTTTCAGGGCCGGTGGAGGAGCGGGTCAGCATCTCCATCCTCCCCACACACAGATCTCTCGGGTCAAGGCCGGAGCTGTCCCGGGTTGGACAGCCAGGAACCAAGGCAACGAAGCTCAGGCACCGCTTTTGGAAATGTTTGCTTATGTGAGCCCACAGGCTGGCCGGAAGGCAAAAATAACATCCTCCGAAAACCGGCGGGGCTGGGGGGGGGTCAGGTCAGGGCTGCCTGGGGAGGGCCGAGCGGGCGCCCTCCTGCGCATGGGCTTCACTCCTCTACTCCCTGCTCACCCCCGTCCCTTTGGGGTCACCTTTTGGGGCCAACCTTTGGGGTCACCCTTTTGGGATCACCATTTCGGAGTCACCCTTTTGGGCTCACCCACCCCACGGTAACCCTTAGGGGTCACCCACTCCACGGTGACCCAGAAGGAGCTGCCTCTCCCCACGCCTCCCGGTGCCTTGCCGTGCCGTGCCGTGCCGGCCGCTCCCAGGGAAGCTGTTTACCCGCTTATCTCAGCCCCAAAGCACGGCACGGCCCAGCTCGGCTCGGCTTGGCAGCCAGGAGCGAGCCGCGGCCCCGAGCTCGTCCCACCCGGCCCCTGCGCTCCCGCGGGGGCTGCGCGCACCCCCGGCACCCCCGGCACTCACCGGCCACCACCAGCAGCAGCGAGAGCCCCAGCCCCAGCAGGAGCAGCGCTCGCCACCGCCTTGCTGGCTCCATGCTGCGTGCCGAGCCGTGCCGAGCCGAGCTGCTCCGCTCCTGCTCCGCTCCGCCGCGGGGCTCGGGGCGGGGAGTGGCTCGGGGTGGCCCCGCACGGCTCGGCACGGCTCGGCTCGGCCTCACGTGCTCCGCCGCCCGCCCCCGGGGTGGGACCGGCACGGCCCGGCACGGCCCCTCCGAGCCCTGCCGCCGCTGCCCACGGGGCCGGCTTCAAAGCTGGAGGTGGTTAATTAGTAAGCAGGAAGCGAGGCGCTAATGAGCGCGCTCGGGGTGTGCGCGCCGGGGGTGTGGGGGCGCGCTGATGGGGCAGGGGGGGCGCGTAGGGTGTGTAGGGGGCACACTCGGCACAGGGTGCACGCTCAGAGTGCATGGGGTGCACGCTCAGGGTGCATAAATGCACGCTCAGAGTGCTCAGGGTGCACGCTCAGTGCGTGGAGAGCACATTCAGGGTGCATGGATGCATGCTCAGAGTGCACGGGGTGCACACTCAGCACATGGATGCACACTCAGGGTGCATGGGGAGCACACTCAGTGCATGGGGAGCACGTTCAGCACAGTGTGCACACTCAGGGTGCATGGATGCACACTCAGGGTGCATGAAGAGCACACTCAGAGTGCACGGGGAGCACTCAGCACACGGGCTGCCCGCTCAGGCTACATTTTCTCTCCCTGGGTGGGCTTCTCCCTGGGTGCGCTCCCCCAGGGCACGTTGGAGCTCCGGGCGCACCCCACAGCACCACGCACACATCAGCCCGAGGAGCCCAGTTTCCTCCAGAGCAGCCTGCAGCCAGGCCGGGGACAGCCTCAGAGCACAGCACCACACGTCTGTTGGCTCAGCCACGAACAAGACCCTCTTTGAGCGTTGTCCAGCCCGCACCCCAGGGGAGGCCGTGCTGGAGAAGCCCAGCCGTGCTCTCCGGAGCTGGTGCCACGTGGGGAGCTCTGCCCTGGAAGGCAGGAACTGTGGGGCTCAAGCACGCTCAGGCTGAATTCATATTCAGTAGCAAACACTTCTGAAGAGGGTACAGGAAACCACACAGTAAAAATATGCAGGATCATTTGCCTCCGCACTGGAAATCTACTCCTACACCCCCTAACCATGAAGTTGACCTTATCTCCTCTTGCAAAACCCTCTGTTTTAGCATTAACTAATCTGCTGCAGATAGTCCTGCTGCTGCCCACCATTACATGTTGACTCTTCCCGAGTCTTGCTCCATTTCTGGCTCTGGCAGCACGGCAAGCTCAGCCGGCAGCGAGCTCAGCAGCCTGGACACGTGCCGTGCCCTTTGATCAGCCGTTCCAGCTCGTTTTCCATCCCCACTCCATCCCCATCCCTTGGACACAGCGGTGCCCATGCCTCCTGTGAGGTGCAGCCAAGCGCTGCCCCACGCACAGGGAGCTTGCCCACCCTCCTAAATAAACCCCTTGAACGTCTCCCCGGAGCACCGGGGCGTGAGGAAGGCAGGCAGCACGCACGTCTCTCACGGCCAAGCTCGGCGGTGGAATTTCCATCAGTTATTGATGGAAACGCCAGCGAGCGCTTCACCGTGACGAAAGGAAAAACAGCAGCTGGAAAGGAGAGAGTGGACAAGACACGGGGCTTGCTTTCGAATAACCCTTCAGCCTTAGGGTAATTACTGCTATTGTGTTCAGCGGAAAACAAGGTCGGGAGGGGAGCACGGGGCAAGATTCCCAGGCCCGGATGCAGGCAACTGGGCCAAGGGGGTTTGTTTTGCCTTCGGAGGGGTGACCGTCTGGATGTGTCCCAGAAGGAGCTCCAGAAAAACCAGCAGCCTGTCTAAAAATGGAAAGCGGAATGTTTTCCTCCTGGCCCCTGGGGCATAAACGCCGCTGTCCCTACTGACACGCATGGGAAAGGATATTAAAAACGGAGACGGGGGAGGCAGCCGGAGCTCTGCTCTCCGCGGGACCCCCCTGTCCCGGCAGCACCAGGGGCTCCTCGAAGGGGATGGAGGGATCCCAGAGAGGGCAGGGGGGCACCTGGGGCTGGAAAGGTGCCGTGCTGGAAGATCCTGGCTGTCGAAGGAGAGAGAAGCAACCTGTGAAGCCCAGGGAAGCGACGGGGAGCAGAGAGAGCCCCCCATGCGCTCACCACGCCCCAGCTGCGCACAGCCGCCAAGTTTTCGCAAGGGATGGCTCTACTTGAAAGAGTTTGGTAGGTCGAAGGTCAGGCGTAATTTCACTGCCTTCTGCAGGGACTATTTAGGCCTTGTTATAGCAGGATTTACCACTGGGCTTGGTTTCTTCTGCGTGGAGACCTTCCAAGCCGAGCAGCGCTGTAACTCTTTCTGAGCCACGCAGATAGCCAGTGCCCTGGGCCCCAGCGGCTGCGTGCTCCTGTGGTGCAATCCTCTTTATTTCCAAACTCAGCCAAAGTTGTTTCCCCTTGACAATCCCCGGCCTTCCCCTTGCTCAAGCGCCCAGCCAGCTCCCGGGCCATAAACCCCTCGGGTTTCGGCTGAGGGCTGATACATTTGCAGGGGTCACGCTGTTATCGCTGGGGTTTCGCACTCCTCCTCACCACCCCGTGCACAGGCAATCCCCTCTGACCCACGGGACCTTTCCCCCCCATCAGAGACCCTCCCCGTGTGGATCTTCGTGTGGGCAGACACCCTATTGTTTCAGCAATCCCTCCATAAAGCAGTTGAATGGTTTAGGTTTATCTGGGGAGCAGGGCAGTGTTACACCCGGGAGGGATTCCTGATGTGGTTTTCCTCCCTCGCCCCAGCACCGAGCTCAGCCCTTTCCTAGAGCAGCTCCGCGCAAAGTTGTGGCTCAGGCCACAGCATGGGTCCTGGGAAGCTTTCCTGCCCCGGGGGATGAAGCCTCTGCCCCTCCGAACAGCAGGGACAAGCAATCTGCAGCGCCGTCTCAGGGGATTAAGCCCCAGCCCTAATCCTAATCCTGCTAACCAGGATAACCCGGCGCTCGCTGCCAGCACCTCGAGCCTCCCGCAGCCCCGTCTGCCCCGACGTCGTCAGCACCCGCCTGGGTGCCAGCTCATGGTTTCCGATGGCTGCCGAGGACATCCACAGCCAGGCCAATCCCGACTTCTGGCTCGCCTCCTCTGTTTATTTTCTAGAAGAAGAAAAGCTTTCCAAATCCTCTGCCCTTTCCACGAAAAGGTCAGCGGTTTCTGTAAAGCGGGCTTTACAAGGATGCTAACGCTTAGGTACCGGGAATTTCAGGGCTCTCTGAAGAAACCTAGACACTGAACGTCCTCGGGGCATGGAGAGCTCTTCACAAATTCCCTTCGGGGTATGAAAAACCTCATGAGTTAAAAGGAAGGAGGCAAAGGGCAGCACCCCCCTCAGTTCTGCTCAGCTCCCACCGCTGATCGTGTCAGGGCTCAGATGAGATCCCCGCCAGTTTAACTCTGCTCTAACCTCCATAAACAAGATTAGACCCAGATTAGAGCCGGCGTGTCTGTGTAAGGTGCTTAAAATAAGCACCTTTATATAACCCCTTCTCCGAATTTGAGTGCTTTGCAGTCCTCCAGGATTTAGGCACGCTGTGTCCAACAGAGCCTTCATCTCCGGATGGGAAACCAATGGCTGGAGGAGCTGGGGGCGAGGACAGGCTCAATTATTTCCCCCATCCCAGAGGCACACCCCAGCCCTGCGTCCCTGCTCCGTGCCCGAGGGGCAGAGGCACCGAGGCCGTGCTGAACTGATGGAGCTGTGCCGCAACGTGCGATCGAAACCGCGCATCGACCGGCGGCGTGGGTGACCCCGATGCTGGGGGCACGCAGGCCGAGCTGTTTGCTCTTCCCCTGGAGCCCCCACCGAGCCCTGACACGAAAGGCTAAATCGCCTGCCCGATAAGATTATCGTCCCCGTGATAACCGGGGTTTTTGTGGCACGGCACAGCCCCGCCTGCCCCCTTGGTGCTCCAAGCCGGCGGCTGGGTGCACGCGCTCCCAGCGCACGCCTCCTCAGGGCCTTCCTCCCTTTCCTAGCAGCTTCCAGCCTGGCCCAGCTGCTAATGCCATATGAATATGTACCGGCCGGAATGAGGCCTAATGAGCCCTAACGAGCTTTGAACCCGTCCTACCGGCTGGTTGAGCCGGGCGCTGCTCATCAGGGCACGCTCCCCGCTCCCAGCCGTGAGCGGGCCTGGGCCTGGTTCCTTCCTGCAGCTGCCTTTGATCTCCTATCTTGGAGCATAATTAGGAGGTGGGGGCTCTGCCTCGCCCCCTGCCCTGCCTCCCACTCGCTCTGATCCCCCCGAAGAGCCGGGCAGGGTGAGATTTGCCATGGCTCCGGGCTTTTTCCATGGCTGTGGCAGCAGGAGAGCGCGGATCCCTGCCTCACACCCCAAACACGGGGCCTGCAGCCCAAATTGGCCCTCAGAGGCCACCCCGAGCCACCCGTGTCCCCGTGCCAGGGCATGACGGTGGCTCCTGGAGGAGCTCTGTGCCAGTGGGGAGCTCCTGAGGCCTGGCTTTGTGGGCTGCAGCCTCCAGGGCCACAGCAGAAAGCGCCGCGAGTGCCTGGCACCGAGGTCTGCACCCAGCAGAGCCGGCTTGGCTGCTCCATTCCTCCTCTCCCACAGCTCCTCCTCTTTTCAGAAGGAAACAAAAACAAACTCTGGGCCAGAAGTGGCTTTCCTGGAGGACACACGTGTGAGCGCCGACACAGGCTGCTGCTTGGTCCCGGTGTCCAAACCCCTTGTAGAGGATGCCCACAGCCAGCCCCGGGGTCAGCACGCACCCGAGGCACAGCCCAGCAGGCACCTCCCTACAGTTTTGGGTAGCAAACACACGTTTTTGTAGCACTGACAGCCTCCTTAGCAGGATGGAGAGTATCCTGAGAGGCAGGGGTGTACACCCAGCCCCTGGCTGCTTCTAAAAGCCCCTCCGGAGCACATTTCCTGGAGCTCAGCTTTGTCCCAGAGCCTCGTAAAGCCTCCCAGGCAGCGAGGCGTTTCCCCCTTCCTGCCCAGAGCTTTGCACTGATGTGTTTTTAAGACACCCGGCCTGTTAGTCATGCCCCACGCACCCTCCGCAACCATCCCTCCTTCTCCCTGGGAACTGCCACCGCACCACTGACCTCGGCCAGCCTCCAACGGGGCATTTACCGGGGCTCGGGGAACGCTGACACGCGTGGAGGTGGCAGCTGTGACACCGGGCAGTGCTCCAGCACCAAAACGGCTGCTCCACGCGTGTCCCATGCCACTGCCTCAGCCCCTGCAGGCACCAGGGCTGTCTTGCCCGGTCTTGCAGCTGCCTGCCAGCCCCTGCACAAACACGGCCCCGGCGAAGCAGCCGCCCTCGCCTCTCACCCGCCCTGCGCTTTGCTGGGCTCCAAGATCAGCCCCGATTGCTTTGGGAGGTTGGTTTTCTCCCAGAGAAATCTCCCATCTCACCTCCTGTTTTCTTTCTTCTACTTCTATTCTTTTTTTTTTTCTTTTTTTTTTCCATTCTCAGCTCCATCTTCTAATTTGTTCCCCGTTTTCTCACTCCTTCCCCCCACTCCTGTCTCAACCCCCTCCTTTCTTTTCCACACACCCTTTTTAACGCTTTTTCTCTTCTCCAACGTCCTCTTCTGCTTTCCCGTCTCCCAGCCTAACCCTCCTGTGCTGCTCCCTCTGCACGACAGCACAATCAGACCAGCAGTCAGCAGCCTCCAAAATGCAACCAGCTGCTGCCCGCAGGCCACATCCCTGGCACACAGCACAGCAAAAATTCCCCTTGCTGCATCCCACGGCCCTGAACCCACAAAGCCCTGTCCCGAGGAAAGCCACCCAGCATCATCTCCTGGGGGATAACCAAGAAGCCGGACGGGGCCGGTGTTTTAGGCTGGAAAAGCCTTCGGGGTTGTTGGTAACTGCGGCCAGCGCCTTGCTCTCCACCTCACCTCGCAGATTTGTACCTGCCCCAGGAAGGATGCTGAGCGGGGAGGGAGGAGGCCACCCATTCCCTGCAGCACAGCACCCTCTAGCCTCCGCTGGGGCCGCAGCTCGTTGCTGGTCCCAGGGAGCACCTCCAGCACCAGCGCTCAGCCAGGCGGCCTCCTGTGTGTCCCCACACATCCAGCCCTGGCGGCCCGAGCAGCGGTGACACAGAGGATTTCAGGGGAATTTGGTGGAAGATTTGGCTCCCCGCTGCCTCCAGACCCCCAACCCCTTCCTCCCTTGCTCCCCACCACTCCCACCTCCCCCCAAATGCCCCCTTCCTTTCTACACCTCCACAAAACAAAGCTCCTGCTCTTTGCACCCCAACACCACCCCCCTTTCCCCCAAAACACAACTGCAGCCTTGCTCTTTGTCCCCACCCTCCTCTGAACGCAGGCTGTGCTCCCCACCTCCCAGCCCAGCCCAGCCCCAGCCCCACTATTTTGGCACGAGGCCGTGCTTCCACCTCTGCTCGCTTTATTTATTTATTTATCTATTTATTTATTTATCTATTTATTTATTTATTTGTGTATTTGTGTATTTATTTCCATAAATACTGCTCACTAGGAAGAGGCTCTCGCCCACCCCCCAGGCAGTACAGAAGTGCAGGTTTTTTGTCAGGGACCGACAGTCCCACCGCTCGGTTCACGGAGCAGTTTGCAGGGCTGCAAACTCATTCAGCACTACTTCTATCGCAGCTTCTGCAGGGAAAGTATTTCACAAGCAGGCACTGAAAAAAAAAAAAAAAAAAAAAAAAAAAAAAAGAAAAGCGTGGCTTTAGCAGTCTCCCTGGCTGGCTTCCTGAGGCTGGATAATCATAGCCCTTCCAAACTCCAGCCTCAGGAACACGGCATGATGGCAAATGTCAGACAGACCACTCGGAGTTCAGCAGCAGACAAACAGCTTCCTTTCTTCGCTGTGACATCTTGGGAATGCTCCAGGAGCAGCTCACACATCTCCCTGGCTGTGCTGTGTTCATTTCTTCCCTCCTGCTCTCCTCCGGCAGCTCCCTTCCCAGCTCAATCGCCCTGCCCGCTACCTGCTGCTCAGGAGCTGCCTCCCCTGCGCACCAACACTCCTCTTCGTGCCTGCAGCTGTGCCTCAATTTGCCAAAATTTGTGCCAAAGGGGCAGAAACGGCTCCCAGCAAACAAAAAGCAGGATCGCAGCTGGCTCCTGTTGGGAACAGGTCTGCTCAGCTTGGCAGTTTTTGGCGCATTGATGGGGATTTCACCTCGCCAGGCTCCCTGGACAATTCAGGAGCGTTGTGGCACGGATTCAGCTGAGGGAGATACTGAAGGAGCCTTCCCCTGCAGGGCTGGGGCTGCCTGGGGAAGCAGGCAATATCTGAGTGCCACGGAGCACCCAGAAGCAGGAGGCAGACCCCGTACTCCCCCAGCACCCAGGAACTTGGTTCCCAAAGCCTCTTCCCCCAGCCAGCAGCTGTGGGGTAAAAGCAGTGAGCTGGCTGTCAGGAATTTGTGGACAGAACCGGCTGAGCACAGCCTGGTAAAACACTCAGCTCAGTGGCATTTCTCTTGGCCTAAAGAATTTGGGAACGCAGCAGCCTATCTGCTCTGAAATGGTCAGTCCCTGTGATAGCAGGCAGAGCCCTCTTGGTTTGGCAGAAAACCAGAAAAAAAGAGTCGGAAAGTTGCCTTCAGCCACAGGAAGGGACCAGGCACCTCTGCTCTACAGGGGATGAAAGGGTGGACAGCAGGAGCCCGGTAAGGCAGAGGTTAGTCACCAAGTTCTATAATTAGGAAATAAATAGCGTGCTAAATAAACCCAGAGCAGAAGCTTTTGAGGAGGGCGACAGAGCTGGAAGTTGGCAATGAGCAACCGAATGAGAATGTGATGGAAAAATACTGAGCAGGTGGGCCATGTGCCACCTCCACGGCTGGCTTGCATGATGCAGCCCTTCTCCCATCGCTGGCATTTGTCTCTTTACGTTGTCAGCTCCTCAGGACAGAAGGCCAGTCTATTTAGAGATCAGCAAAGTGCCCATTACGCTTTTAGACACCATTTTCAGAAAACACATAAGAGTCCAAAGAGCACTGTGCATCCAGCTCCGACAGGCTCTCAAGCGGCTGAGTGCTGCAGCCGCCGAGCCAGTACCTCGCAGGCGCTGCAGGGAAGGCAGAGAGGAAAAATCATTGCCTTTATTTCCATCTGTAAAGCTTTTCTGTGCTCACATGTCCCTGACAGGCACTTTGCTTACTTTCAGCTGGCAATCAAACCCTGTCATAAGAGATGTTTTCTCTTTTGCTCCTGCTGCACTGGTGGGGATCAACACCCCGATGTTTCCTCCAGCAGAGAGGTTTCCTAAGAGGTGCAAAGTCCCTGGGTGTCCTTCAGCACGGTGAGTTTGCTGACCAGGAGAAAAGCTGGGCCAACGGAAATGAAGCAGAAAAAGAGCCGGTTCCTTACGGCAGCAGCAGCCAAAAGAGAGAGGGATGCGAAGAATAAAACGTCACTGTCACCAAGGCGTTGCACTGTCACCAAGGTGTTGCACGGCACGGCTCAGCCTGGCCTTGCACTGTGCCAAGTTCTCTCAGCCTGGTGCCTTCCCAATTGCTGGGTTTTTAGAGGTAAAATTATGGTCAGTTTTTCCTCGGCCTTGCTGTACAGAGCTAAGCACCTGCCCAATGCACTAGGCAAAGCTCTGCTCTTCCCATGTCTACAGTTCCCAGCACATACATCTGGCTTTCTTTGCAGTACCCACACTAATCAGAGGAATCCTCCTGTCTCCGAAGCATTAGGATGCTGCTGGACACCCTCATCCCATTCCAGGGCAGGAACATCACACAAGCACCTGCTGGGCTGGAGCTGCCAAATGTCTCCCTACAAAGCAGGCAGGCTGGAAACGGAGCTCAGCTCTTCCCAGCACCCTGCCTTTAAGGGATGGGATAGTTCAGGCTCCTGCTCGGACGGCGTTTCCCCAGCGTGAGCTGTGCACTGCGAGCGACACAGGCTCCTGGCTGCGGGCCACATCCTGCACACGCTGCTCCCACAGCAGCCAGCAGCACCGTGGGGAGCATCGCGGGAGCAGCCCTGTACAAAAGGCCGCCCTATGTTTTACTTCTCTTTCTCAGCAAGTGGGCAGATAAGAGTTTTCTTCGCTGTGCTTTGTGGCGGCGTGCTGAAGAAAGCTCCCTGCTAATAGCCAGGCCAGAGAAATCCCCAACAGCCTCAAGGTATGACGGTAAAAGCCTTGCCTGGGGGCTCAGCACCGCTTCACTGCCTATTTCCCTGCAGTTTGCCCAGCCCACGGAGAGCAGACAAGGTATAACTAGAATTAATCGGACTGCAATTGCGTGTAATCAAACCCAAACATTCTTCAAATACTTGGTTAAGAGGCTGATACAGGAAGTTTATCTAATAAGCCTATCTTGCAGCTTGATCACAGGCATAGCTCGGCAGACCTCAGCCCAGCCAGGTTCACGCTGTGTTTAATTACCACCACGCACTCTGGGCATTTTTACGAGGTTCGTTAAAAGCTGAAGATAAGGAGCTCGGCTCCTGCTTGACCTCAAGGTGCGGGATCGCTCCTACAGCAGGGAGAAGAGGCCCTGAGGCGCTGCTGCTGTTCCTCTCCCACCTTTTTTCGGCTCAGCAGTCCCCGTGCTGCCCTTCCCCGCGCTCCCTCCTTCGCGGTGACTCAGTGCACGGCAGTTACTCATCCCTCCAGATACACAGCTCTCTGGAAAATGTGACTTGCGCCCTGAAAGCTTTCTCGACGTAGGAAGCTCCAACTGCCGGTAAACAGAGGGAGACAAGAGGACTGAAATCAGGGAAAGGATTTTTCCACCCGGTTACATAAAGTGACCAAACACATGGCGAGGAACAGCTGATGCTACTAGGACTGCAACGCGCTGCCCTTTTGGGACACGCTGAGAGGAGCGAGTTGATAAACAGCGCATTGCAGACATTTTTTTCGTTATTACTTGTTTTCCTTTTGTGCCTGACCCTGCAGGCTGGTTTTGGATGAGAGGATTTTGCTGTCGCCCGTCCCGCGGGAGGCAGCCAGACGGCTCCCCCGTGTCTCTGAGGGACCAGGAGCCCTCCTCGCCCCTCAGGGACACCTTGGGCACCCTGAGGTGAGCCCCTGGCCACGCACCGGCCTGGGGAAGCCGCAGCCACCAGTTTGGAAGCCCAACACGGAGCACATCACTGCACAGCCACCTCAGCGGAGGTGTGGGGAGCTGGGGCTGGGCTCTCCTCACAGATAACTCATGGTAGGGCTGAGGGAATGGCCTCGAGTTACACCAGGGGAGGTTCAGGCTGGAAATGAGGAGACATTTCTGTCAGAAAGAGCGGCCAGGCGCTGGGACGGGTTGTGCAGGGAGGTGGTGGCACTGTCCCTGGGGGTGTTGAAGGAGAGGTTGGATGTGGTGCTTGGGGACACGGCTTGGTGGTGACACTGGTGGTGGTGGGCAGCCGGACCAGGTGCCCTTGGAGGTCTCCACTGCCTCCAGCCCCAGCCCGGCCCCGCTCTGTCATGGCGGCGGCTCCCCACAGCCCCCCACAGCCCCCCACATCCCCATCACTCCCGCGGCCGCCCATCACGGCTTGACTGACGGCCCTCCCCACCAATGAACCCGCAGGTCTCCGCCCCTCCTCTCCTCACCCGCCCAATGGCAACCGAGCGGCTGCAGCTCCCGCCCCCTCCCCTCCGCCTCCACCAATGGGCGCGCGAGAAGCGGGGCGGCGCCGCCAATGGGAGGACGAGGGCGGTTGCAAAGGGGCCACGGGCAGCGCGGCGGCCGCAGACGGGCGGGAGCGGTGGCGGCGGCCGGGCAGGGGCCTGCAGGTGAGGGGGCGGTGGCAGGGCCGCAGCGGGGGCCGGGCTCCGTGAGGGGACCTGAGGGGGCTCCTCCGCCCCCGCGCCTCGCGGTTTCGGTCCCGGGAGGGGTTTAAAGGCCCGCCGGGCCTGGGGGGGGAGGCTTGGCGGCGCTGTGGGGTGTAATAAGCGGAGATTTGCTCCTGCTGGTGCTCCTGGGGCTGCCCTGATGTTTTTAAGGGGTGTGTGAGCGGTGGGGTTCCCCTGCAGCTGCCCCCGGGGGGATCCCGTCCCTCAGGTGGGCCTCCTCCGAAGCCATCCATCACCTCCCTCTTGCTCTTCCTTCACGCTTGTCCCAGCTCTGGTAAGTTCCAAAGGTCCCCGCCTGCCCCTGGCAGGTTGGTGGTGGCTTCCACATCATCGCTGCCGCCTCGTGTCGTAAATGCTCGTGGGCTGTTCGTCAGCTGGCTGGCACGGTGGGGGCACGGTGGGGGCACGGTGGTTTACGTGCCCCGTTTATCAGCGGTTATCGCCTTGAGCCATGTCCGTGGTGCTGCTGGGGTTGGCATGTTCCAGTCCACTGATATCGCCTTCCTAGAAGGCAGCGTTGGGCTGTTGGCGTTCCTAATATCTCAGCTCCACACCTTCTTCCATTAATGCTCATTTCCTGTGCTGGAGTGGGGAGTTTTGTGACTGGCATCATCTTTATTCCGTCGGTCTCCACTTCAGCTCCTTCCCCAGATGCTCGTTTAGGTCTTGTGTCACCAGAGCAGCTTGAATAAGTTGTTGCCTCCTCTTGGGTCAGTGGGCACACGGCCTTCCTTAGAGCAAGAACAAGAAGGATATTAAAGAACTGAGAGGTAATATTTGGGTTCTCCTGTCTTACTCTTAAAAACAGTCATTTCTCAGCTCTTGCATTGGCAGGTCCTTAGTGTTCCTGGGTGAATTAGCTGAACAGGGCACAAGGCTGACCTCGGATTCTGTCTCTTCTAGGGGTGCAATCTCTTCCCTCTCTGACCTCCAGAGAGCCATGGAGGTTGGGGTTAACGCTTTCCACCTTGCAAAACTGCTTCTGAAGAAGTTAAGCTAAAAACCAATTTGTTCTGCTCCTCTTGTAAAAGCTAGATTTTCTCTTCAGCGAATAAATAGCAGCTTAAGCTTCCAGCGTTTCATAAAGCTGCGTTATTAAACTTGTCATGTGAAAACCCAGAGATTAATGTGGTGAAATGGTCACTGTTCTGGGCTGTGGTGGAGAGAAGGAAAGATGGCAAAACACCATCATTTGTCCTTGACAGGCACATGGAGAGGTTAGCCAAGCACAAAGTTTCAACTGCATTTATAGGCGTCTTCTGATGTACCATAGCAAATGGTGGCTGTAGAGCAGCGATTCAACCCTTCTGCAGTCTGACCTCACCCAATAATGGAAATGTTTTTGGTGCTGCAGGATTCACCTTGTCCTGTTACTCTTCTTTCTTGTTCTGTCTCTTGTCTCTTCATCCTTTGTGCGCCAGGGCTGGCGGCGCTGGAATTTGGATTAAGTTAAAAACCAACAGGATTTAGCAAAGTCTGTAATAGGGGGTTGCATGCTGAGGTCTTTAGTGTCTATTTCTAGCTGAAGGGTGCTGACACTACCTAGACCCAGCAGATCTTATGTACTCAGGCTTTGTGAAGCACGTCAAACACCACACAAGCCACAGTGTGTGGTGATGAGTTGGGTGCAGAAGGGAGCTGCATTAAAAACCGATAAAATTGGCAAGTACAAACCAGATCCATAGCTTAGCTGGCATTATTGAAAGTTCTGGCTTCTCGTGCCTTCTTGTGATTGTGTTGTGAGTTGGCAATTTAATATTTAATGATACACTTCACCTCTCTGATCCTTGTTTGCAACATGTCTAGACTAATGCTGCCATTAGTGGATTAGAAATGGCCAAGTGCTCAGTCGTCTACCCCACCACGGAAAAAGCAAGCTGGCTTTTCTGCTTCTTGGGAACGGCTCCTGGTGCTCTGAAGCTGCTGGTGTGGACTTCCCAGCAAAGGCCTAAATCTCCAAAGTTTTGCTGGTATGTTGGAGTCGGCATCTGTATTTGCTGAGTCCTCTGGAAGATCTTGTGGTGTGTCAGAGTACAGCTCTGAGCAGCTCTCTGTGGTGTGTGCTATAGATCAACTGCTGCTATATATGGCAAACGAATTTCTCTACAAATATTTGCACTTCATCCTAAATGGCTCTTGAAGATTAAGCTTATAAGCAGTTCAGATAACAAACTGATAAAACTCATCTGGCTGTTCAGACATTAAATTTAAACTCGATTGACTTTGTTACCAAGCAGTTTACTTCATTTCAGTGTGCAAGGGCAGTCTGACCTTCTTATGGAGAAGACAGTCCTGCCTGCCCAACGTACCTGTTGTCTGGTAATGCTGCTGACCTAGCCAGGCAGACATCTCAGCCTCTTCCAGCTCTAGGAAGCCTTGTGTGCCCTGAGGCTTGTCTTTTCTCCAGCTCTATCAGTTGACTTGATAATAAAACATAATTGTGTCTGGCTGCCAGCTTTGCTCATCCAACACTGGGCAGCAATAATCAAAACTCCTCTGTAAAGCAATTTTGTACAAACCAAGAGCTTGAAACATCTTTGTGCCTGTGCTCTCTTAGAGGTAAGGGCAGTGGAGGAAGCATCGTACTTTACAATATGCAGATGTCTTCATCTGTATCTCTGGATTCACCAGGAAGTGCAGCTGCCTGGCTCTGGAAACTTGCTTTACTGCTGAGAAATACTCTGTAAAACTTATTTACATCTTCCCAAGATGCCTTTGCATCAGGATGTAGGTTCCAGAAAGATAACACCGAGGGCATTCAAATCTGGCTGTCCCTTAACTGGAACACCCTGTTCTGCACAGTGTGGGCCGGGCATATGTCAGTGTGGAAGGTTTGTACCAGAGGGAGCAGATGCACAAAGCGAATGTCCTTGTAAGAGGTAGAGAGAAATCCCTAAGAAGTGTGGCTGTAATCTCCCTAAATTCCCATTCATGCTTAGAAGGATGGAGGGCAGTCGAGCTCTCCAAGGTGTGAGTTGCTGGTGGCTGCTCTAGTGCACCAAAACCTGCTTGCTTTAATCAGCATCCTGATAAAAGCTGCATTATTTTTCAGTAGGGGTAAGTATGTGTTGGTCGGGTCCTGCCTCCTGGTATTCGGTTCTTTTACCCCGAAGCTTTGTTGTTTAATTTCTGAATGCAATGATGCCAATCAGCCTTCTGCCTGTCGTGGGCAGCCTCAGCGTGAATGACTCTGCAAATCTCTGCAGCCGTGGAGCAGAGCTGCTGGGCTGGGGGGGGAAACAAGCGGGCTGACTGAGGGCTTGGGAGCGAAGCGGCAGCTCAGCTCTGGTTATGCTCAGGTAGAGGTGTTTGCTGACTGCTGAACTCGGGATTAGACCAGCTCGAGCACTGCTGGCTGGCTCGACTCGTGCTTTGCTGATGGATGGCGTTCCCTGCTGCGCAGCTCGAGCGGCCTGGAACAGGCTGTGCTTGTGCAGCTGGGCTCCCTGCAGCTGGGATGTGCGTGGACTTCAGGCTGCTCTTCCAGCTCGGGCAGTGCGGGGACAGAGGGAACGAGTCCGAGGACAGGCGAGGCTTTGACAGCGTGGTGCTGCGTTTCACAGCACAGTGAAGGAGTGGGGCTGGCTCCTGGGGCTCTTCTCAGCCTGTGCTGCAGCTCACAGCAGCTCACCTCACTGCTTGGGGCTGGGTGCTGGAAGCATTCCTCTCTGAGTGGGGACTGGCAGGTTCTCTGCACCTTTATTCAGCTTCTTCCCTTGAGCTTAATGCTGGCCCTGGGCAATGCGGTAGGTAAGTGACACCTGCTGTAAGACCACAGAAGGGTGTTAGCCAGCACTTTTTTCCCCTCCCACAGTACCTGAAAGTAAGCTTGACCTCTTCTACA
Organism: Aythya fuligula; assembly: GCF_009819795.1. NCBI lineage: Eukaryota > Metazoa > Chordata > Aves > Anseriformes > Anatidae > Aythya > Aythya fuligula. The sequence goes on along the minus strand of NC_045569.1, from coordinate 13,815,054 downwards.
AAGAGCTGAACCCTTGCTGCTCCACGAGGCAGTAGTTAGGGTGTGACAAAGTCCTAAGTCTCTGCAGTACGCAATGAATGATGTTTGTTTAATAACATAAGCCTTTGTTAAGATAAGATGCAATTAATTGATTTCTATGGAGTCATCAGAGCCTTAATAGCCGTGTCTGAGTTTAATCTTGTGTATCAGGTGCGTGTAATAAAAGCTAATAAAGTTCTTTGATTCATCTATGACAAACAGGATCCAGCTCGTTTGCTGTGCAGCCTCCAGTCTGTGCCACCTTCCTTAGGTAAGATGCGGGAGCTGCCTGTCCTGCAGTAGAACTGTTCTGATCAGCTGAAGAAACAAAAGCAGTTCCTGGCAATCGGAAGGAAGTGAAATTGAAGGCTCATCTGACTGTAAATTAACCTTCCTGGGGAAGTGAAGGAGCTCAGAAGCCTTTGGCCCTGTGGGCTGTAGAATTACTTTCAGGTGCTTTCTCAAGTGAGCTGCCTTGGCATGTGCAGCCAGCCTTCTGAGGGGCTTGGCTTCTGCTCCGCAGGTGCTGGATTGTTCAGAGTCAAAAACTAAAAGCTGCAGTTGAAGGCAGCTGTCCTTCTGGCTGCCCTGCTGGTGCCTCGTGCGATGAACTTTGTCCCTGTAGCCTCACGGTACCCCGAGATTTAGTGCCTGAGCCAAATATTGTATCTGGTGGAAAGGTCAAATTCCCATGAAGCCAGCAGCCAACGAATTCTTGCTGGAACAGGGTGTAAACAGTACCTGCTGCTTTGTGCTCTCCCCAGCCAGCCAAATCCTGGCCTGGGTGCTGGCTCTGGCACAAGGCGGAGGGGTTTGCCCTGAGGAGCAGCGTGTTGTGTAAATAATGTTCTAGTCAGCACCCCGGCGATGGGACGTGTCAGTGTGCCCCGTTTGCTTGGAGATTAAAAACTTGTCTGATGACAAAACCGCAGTGGGCTTTGCCAGACTCCTGATGGTCTGGTGACTTTCTCCCTCTTGGTCACATCTCCTGAAAACCCAAGTGCTTAAAGAGCTCCAAGTGCTCAGCTAATGCTTAATTAGGCCCTCAGTGCTTTGAGGTCTGAAGCTCAATTGGCTCTTGATGCACTCCTCGGTACTTCTGGCCATTTACAAGATGATCTCAGTGGTTCTGATGTGTTGTCTTCTAAAGCCACCCCCGAAGATAACAGGAGGTTCTGCAGTGTCATGCCTTGCTTTGTGTGCCTAAAATGATGGTGTTAGTACTGGTGTGGCCCTAAAATACTTGTATTTGTGTAATTCTTTGGAAAGATGGAAGTAGTAATCCAGGCTTGACTTTTTTTTTTTGCTGAAAAAATAAGTATCTTTTATATAAAGGGTGCTCAGTAGAAGACAGGATTCTGGGCTGTGCAGTAATGCTTGAAGCTTTTTCATTGTTCCCCTTTCAGGTTCCTGTGCTCGGGTGGCTGCTGTGACCTCGGGCTGTCCTCCAGTGCTTTACAAAACCTTAATCCCGTGGTCTTTCTCGTCAAGAAACACTGCTTCAAGCCCTTTCACTACATACATTTTCATCTGGATGGTCTCTAAACATCTCCCTCTGCATTTAAACCTCTGGCTGCAAGCACACCCTGACACGTTTCTGTAGGCTTCCTGGAGTGAGTTTCAAGTAATCCTCTGACGTAAAGCTTGGCTTTCTTCTTTGTAGTGCCCTGAGTTCCCACCCTTTCCGTAGTAAAGTTCCCTTCTCCATGATGCAGGCCTAAATGTCCCGCATGATATCAACAACCTGTAACCTCTGGTTGTGTGGTGTAACACTGGGGAGAGGTGTGAGCTTTGACTTTTATTAGAGATAATTTCCTGGGAACACTTCCTAAAGAGCTTCAGTGAAGCAGCCTTCCTTCTCCCTTCAGAAAAGGGGGGGAAAAACCCACACGCCGCCTTCCGATGTGAATCTTTCTAGGCATAGCTTTTGTTTTGCTTCCCTTGGCTACTAGACTTGCTTTCAGAATTTTCTTCCCTGTGCAAGCACCAAAACCAAATTAAACTAGTCCAAGAAATGTCTAATAAGTTAGTTAACGAGGTCTGCCTGCTTAATCCGTTCAGACACAGCCTCTTTGGCTCTTTGAATTGCAGTGGGGAAGAAAGGGCACTGTGAGTTTTGATAGAAGCCCTCTGGGAGCGGCTTCCCTTGGTGCCTGGCTCTCCAGCACTCAGGGCTGGGTGCAGCTTGGGCCCGGGTGGAGGAGCTGCAGGGCTCAGTGGCTACCAAATGCTGTTTGTGCCTCCCTGAGTCATGGGAGTGAAGCGACCTCTGTCCCTGCAAGAGGCTCCTCTCCCCAGGGAAGCTGGGACAGAAACATGTGCAAGTCCAATTTGCTGTCAGGCGTGACTTCACTTAGTTTGCAAGCAAATATCTGGGTTGTGGCTTTCCCAAAACCAGCATCCTGGAAGGGACACGTAAGGGATTTGCTGTAGCTTCTTGGTACTTCCATCTCTATCTGGAAATTAAGACACTGCTGATTTTTTCCTCCTTGTACTGGTACAAGTGAGATGCGCTCTGTTAACACTAGTGCTAAAATAATTCTTTCCTGCTTGGTTTAAAACTTCTTATTCTGTGATGAAAGAGCAGATGAAAAGACTTCACAAATCCAGCACTTGCTTCCAACGATGGATTTTTAACGTTAGTGCTAAGTCACAAACAGGACTTAAGTATCCTGATTAAAGAGCTGTAGCTCATTAGGGATGTCATGCCTTTTAGTGATTTATAAATAAGAAAAAAGGAGTTGTATACTTAAGGTTCATCAAAAAATAACATCCTTGGCCCTGAGAGCTTCAGCTTCCTGGTGTTCCTTGTGGCTCTCAGCCCCCGTGATGGTTGGGAAGGCAGGCTTGATTGCTTCCAGCAATGCACTTACTGTCCCTTGCTAATTTTGGCTAGCTTGCTAAAGCGAATCCCATGTTGTGTATACAGAAAAGGGCAAATGTCTGTTTGCTTGTATTAGCGCTGACCCATTTAGAGGAGATTGAAGATTAAAATTTGACTGGCTCAACGCTGGAGTTATCTGTACTTTTTTCGTAAACTGGCAAGTTCATTGGGTCAGTGCAAAAAGGGTTTACCAAAACCGAAGCAAGGTGACCTCATCCCTGCCTGTAAATAGAGACATTTGTCCTATGTGATTAGAGGCAGAGAGAGCTCTCAAATCCATTTCAGTAAGCTAAACCTTTAAATTTTTAGAGCTTGAGTACTCTGGCTCAGTTCCTGCACATCTGCCATGGCTCAGACAGGTCTAAGTAGGTCTTCAGCAATACCAGAGCCTCGAGGAAGTGCCCAAAGTGCTGCAGGTGGGCTCAGGGGCACTGAGCTTACCAGCCTGGGCTTCTGAGACCGGTTTCGTTGCAGAAGTTGATCTGTGCAGCCAGCCATCTGTCTCCGTGTTACCCGTCCGCACTGATCCGAGCCTGTGGGTAAAGATCCTGGCAAGCACACCAGCATTTAGCACGTGTTTGAGGTGTCTGCGTCTGCTTAGAACATGTTGGGTGGATGTGGTTTTAGACTCTGAAAGGGAAGAGTATTTGTGTGTAAGTGACAGGGATAACCCTGCCTACCAACTAGCTGGTTTTCCTCTGAGAAACACCAAGCTAGCAGACTTCTTAAAGGTAGCAACAAGCAAAAACTGGGAAAGGAGACTCGGGGAGATGCGAGCTAGTTGGGTGAGTTACACTGAGTCACCAGTACAAAACGCTAATGACTAATTGTGCTCAGTTTTATTTTTAACAACTTCACTAGTGATTGAATGCTGTAAACAGCAAACTTAGCCAAAGATCCGTGTGGCAGGGAAGTCTTAAGTTTGTCTTGGTGTCTCTGTTACTTTTCTGAATAAAACAGCGAAGAGAAGAAGCCAGCAGAACATTATGCTTGGATTCGTGATCATCTGATTAGAAGTGTGGTTTTTAATAGCCTACTCTTTTCTCCCCTCTCCGTGAAGCTTGGGACTGGAAAACCAAAGCTTCAGAAGTGTCCAACGTTAAATGTCTCTGCAGTCCTCACCCTCTGTTCTCTTGCAGCACAGATGGCAGTGGTGGCAGAGACTTGTGGCTCTCCGGCGTGCTGCTGATCAATAGCTGATGTCAGACTTGTTTTCTGCCGAGGGATTTTGGTGTAGCTGCATCGAGTACAGCAAGTACTTCTGAGATTTTTGTCATCCTGATAGGAAGAAGAGTGAGGCTTCAGAACGGCCTGTCCTGCTGGCACGTTTTCCAAGTCAGAAGGAGCAGACAGTTCTGGGGCTTTATCTTGGAGGTTCCGATTCCATATCAGCTTATTGTGTCTGTGAGGAATCCAGTCCAAACTGTCCATATCGTTTCTGCTTTGCACTCACAGGCTGCCAGCACTCTTATTGGCATTATCAAATTTCTGCAGCGAGCCTTGTGCATGTGCAGCAGTGTTAATTAGGTGGCTGTGTCTCAGCCTCCCGGTGGCTCTCACCTTCTTGCTGAAGTGTGGTACGTGCGATGTGCTGTAACTCCTCAAGCAGCAAGTGTGGGAACAGGCAGAGGCTGTTTGTAAACTTGTCTGCGAGAGGCTGCCTTGCTAAGCCTGCCTGAAAGGAGCAGGAAACTTCTTTCTGCCTGGCTTTGCACTTCAGTAATTGTGTAGGTAGTACACAGAGTTGAGAGGAGCAGTGCTGTTACCTCTGGTCTTCTAAAGGTGCAGAGATTGGGGCAGCTGTCGGAACTAAGGGTGTCACCATCATCTCTGTAGAGGTGATGACTGCATGGTCTGCTGCAAGTTCACGACCCTCTGAGTCACGTTATTTTTCATTGCAGTTTTCTCTCCTCGTGAAGCTATCCTCATGCTGCAGAGGGATTAGTATGCTGTAGGCAACTGAGCTAGCCTGGAAACTCCACAGGCAAGAGGTTTGCAATGCAGATGGGTCAGAGTTGAAGTGGCTATGACTGAATGCACAAATCAATTGCAAAGTCTGTGATGGGACCGCTGTATAAATGTGTGTTCTTGCATTGCAGCCAAGAGATGCAGCCTTATCAGTAACAATCGATCTGTTTTCCCTCCCTTCGCAGGATAGCTCAGCTAGCACGTGGGTCCAGACAGTGAAAATTCTACAGAGGACTGGCAATTATTCCTCGTTTGAAGAAGAAGTGACATTGGTAAGGCTTACTTGTCAGTTGCTATCTTATTTGCATTACCCATGTGGCAGAGGAAGGACCAAGGGTAAAAAGTGTCCCTTCAATACAGATGAAATATCTATGTAATAACTGCATCCAGTTATTTGAACCATATGTTCAAAAGCAGCTGGCTCAGTTCAAGAATTTGATTTCAACCTGGAAGGATATTGTTATATTGCATTTCTCTTTAATTCTCCCTCCCACTCTTTCCCCGCTTCCTTTACTCTGAAGCCCTTGAAGGGCTAGATTTTAATCTAGTCCTCCTTTCACTGTGGAACAACAGTGAATTAAATGCTGAACTCAGTGATATATGTACAGTGACCACCCTAAACACATGCAGGAGTTAATACCAGTATAGCTAAGGACCTACCACAGTAGTTCTTTCAAGTTCTTCTTTTCAAGCCTGGCTTGTACATCTGGGAAGAAACATCCATCCCGAGCTGCCAATATCCCTTTATAGCCTGGCTTTTCACTCAGCTTCTATTTGAGCTAGGTAGTCTTGGCCAAGATCCCGAAAGCATTGCCTGGCTGCAGTCTGCAGGCTTTGACACCTGAGATACTGTTACAGCTCCAGTGCAGCACTGATTAGGAGTAAATCTCCTTTCCAACAGGTCATCCAGTTTCCATTCCTTTTGGTGGTCAGGGCGTTTAGAGCAGTACAAAATAAGCTTCCTTTCATCTTCAAAGTAGCTAGACTGAGCTGATCTGCTAGGATTTGCGTAGCATTGTTAACTGACAAATTAAGGTGGTTAGCACAGTTTGGTCTTCAATGTGGCAAGTGATATTCCTATCCAACAATATATTGTAGAAGGCTTTAATATTGCTCTTTATCTCCAGGTTCAAGATGAGTGTGATGCTGGAAACCCCTGAGCTGCCAGCAGTGTTTGATGGGGTGAAGCTTGCTGCAGTCGCTGCTGTTCTCTATGTTATTGTTCGCTGCTTGAATTTGAAAAGCCCAACTGCCCCTCCTGAACTCATTTACCAGGACTCTGCTTTGTCCCGCTTCCTACTCAAATCCTGCCCGCTTTTGACCAGAGAGTAAGTAGGAGATTTTTTTCCATGTTGTCCTGTGTTGTGGGGAGAGGAGCTGCACCTAGGCATCCTTCTGCTTAGTGTATTTAATTGTGGGTACTAATGAATGGCAGGGTATTCTCTCGAAGAAATAAATGTCCTAAGTGCAGGATTTCACTATTGTTAGTGTTCCAGGAAGCTGGGTTAAGACCAAGCCTCGTTGTGCAGGGTTTTCCATGGATGTATGGAGAAACATGTGTGTCCCTCTGTATAGGATCTGTATGCAGGTGCTGCAGTGTACAGGCTGCTGTCTGCGGAAACGGCTGAGGGATGGATGCAATCAGCACATGTTCCTGTTCGTGTACTCTCCTCTCTAGTAGGGAAGAAATCTATTAGGGCTCACAGGAAGGAAATATTTTCGTAGTGTGGTTATGTGCTAGTAATGAAAATGGGGGTGGCTCTTAGTTTTAAAGTGCCTACTTCTATTTGAAGTGCCTTAAATTGGAGGCTAATGAAATCTATTACTGGGTAAAGCACATCATCATAACTAGTTGAATAAAGTAACAACATACCGGACAGCTCTGAGAAAATCCTGTTGAATTTGCCCTCAATTTGAGGTTATGTCAGCTGTATATTTGAGCAGACTGATCTTCAGCTTCCCCTTCTAGGACCTCCAGAACCAGTGCAGTTGCCCTTACCTCCACCAATAATATGAAGCATTTACTACAACTTCATGAAGCTGTGGAGGGCTTTGACACTGCAATCACCTTGAAAACTTGCAGGTCCTTCTTAAAAGCCCTAAATGCATCAATTATTTAGTAAGTGCTAAGTGCTGCCAGATGGACCTTGCTTGTGGATCGCTGAAGTCACGCTGACTTAAAGATAGTCATTTTAGGGAAGATGAGTCTTTCAGCAGTGCTCTTAGGTACCTTGGCTACCTGAAGTGTTACGATCTTAGACCACAGGGTTTGTAAACTCTTAGAGAGAACAAGGTACTATCTATTTTAAATTGGAACCCAAAGAGTATTCCCTGATGCACTCTGAGTTCAATAGTAATGTGTCTGAAGCTGAGCACTGAAGGTGAATATTATTTCTAGTGCCATAACTGCAAAGCAGTTGCTTCCCTAAAACATGTCAAGTCGCTGGAACCTCCTTAGTCCATTTTACACGCTTGCCATTTAAGTGGTGGCACTCTGGATTGACGTGTCCCTAGTCACTGAAAGAGCAAGCATTAAGCTGTGCTGATTGCCAGTCTTGAAGACATATTAATGACAGGGTAGAAACTTAGAAACTTAAATGGATGTGCTTGTTGTGGAGTGTTTCAGAGCCTGTTACTGCTATTCCAGCGCCGTTCCCATGGCACGAGCTCCTAAGCAGCACCATATTAGAGCCGTGTTTCGGACTTCCACGCAGTTGAAGAACAAAGCATTCCCGAAGGAGTGGAAATGCAGAACATGTCTAAACATTGTAGTACATCTGTTGTGTATTAGCTACAGGCGTGAAGAGCTTCTTGCAGAACCCTCGCCTTGTGTTCATCGTGTGCAGCCTCGCGTTGTTTTTCTTTGGATCAGCTCGGAGCTCACACTTGGCAGCTCCTCTGAATCCTGTGGCTGTGATTTCCAGCACCCAGTTCTTGGGCAGAGTGCTGTGAGAAAGGCTTGTACCACCCCAGGAAACAAACTCAAACAAATTAGAATAAAATATGTCAAGAAGTAGTCGTTCAGTCTTGTTACCTGTATAGCTCTGCTCAAGCAGAGAGGGGGATACAATGCTGGTGGTGATTGAAAGGGCTTACTGGAAGGAGGACACAGTTGTGAGATAATGTTTATGAGGTTTTGCTATTCTGTTGAGGTTATTGCAGACTTTTTTTTTTTTAAATGCAAATATTGAAATATCAAAGAAGTCCTGTCTTTATGCATGAAAGTCACCTGGAGACTAATAGGGAACAAATGTATTTAAATTCCTGCAATTATGCATGAAATGGTTTGTAGTACTAATTAGGAAGAGCTATGTGGAAACATCTTGTGCTATACTCCACTGAAAAACCTTGTAAGGCTTTGATTGCTTGCTAATTATTCCGAGTGTTAGGAAAGCTGATTAAGCAGCTCTTTTCAAATTCTACCATGAAAGCAAAATAAGTAGCCCAGCAATGCCTTCTGTTAGATCAGTGCTGGGTTTGTTGTAAGATCTCCCACTGATTCTTCTGTGCAGATGGAAACTGTCTTTCAGATGTGGTGCCTTCAGTGCCCGTATGCTCAAGAGAGGAAGGAGTGAGGGTATTACAAGCAAGGTGTCAGGTAGAATAGTTTTTGCTTATTTCTTTCTATCTGTGCAGCGATTAAAAATAACTGAAAAACACTTCTATTGTATTTCCCCTTCGTGGCACCATCCTTACCTGTGGACTTACTGGATAAATTGTAAACAGAGCATCATTCAGCAAGCCGAGTGATGGTGGATGAATAATTGAAGAGCTTTGGACAGTAAAACTGCCCGAGATGGCTGTGTGCCAGGTACCTTCTACTTGCAGATGTTGGTACTGCTTCTTACAGTTCTCTGAACTGCTGGGAGCTTTCTACATATCTATCAAACACTGGGAAACAAAAGACTTTTCCTAAATTAGAAGGAATTCTCATCTCTATTTCCCTTCCTGAACCTGTGTCCAGCTCTGTACTTTTGCTTACCAAGTCGAGAAGCGTAATCAACCCCTTTTTTATTCTAAGATCTGCTGCTTCCTACAAACCTCTTGCACATCAGGTCAGCTGCTGGTACCCTCAAGCACTCAGGCCTATCCACTGGTGCTCTTTCCTTGTCTTTCAAATTGGTACAGAAGGTCTGCCACCTCTTACCCCTGTAGAAATGCAGCATTGACTCTTCAGAATCACAAAAATAAATTTGGCCAGTGTTTGCTGTACTGGGCTAGAGATTTTTTTGGCTGTTCCCAATTCTTCTACTGTCAAGTGTGTGTGAGTCTAGTCCCGTAGAGCCACGGCACAAATATCATCCTTACGGAGAATAATTTTCCTTGCCTCCTGTAAACTTATCCTTAATAAAGGATGGGCTCAAGCAAGGCTTGATTTACAAATCATCCTTTAAATACCTCTGGATTGGTCTGCAAAGGGGATGAAAACAACCTGTCACCTGTTGTAATGCAGGTGGCAGTTCTCAGGCTGTCCCCTGGTGTGAACAAATTGCAGACTGCTTTCTTGTCATCTGTACCCTGTGTAGTATAGCGCATCAAAGTAGATGCAAGAGTCAATGTTTAAAGTGTTAATCTCCTCGGTTGGAGTGAAGTAATGCTCCAAAAATAAGCCTGTTGCTGAACTTCCACTTCACATCTTTGAGGATCTGAATGCTGATGCTTGCTAATAAAAATAGCACAGTTTTTATGTGCTTTGTTTGAGCTGCTTATGCAGCTGCTGCTTTCCTAAACTCCTGTATGTTGGGAGATGTACGTGCTCTAAAATCATAATCTGCTGTCCGACAGCCGCTAAAATTTAATCTACGAGCACAGAATGGAATCATTTTTACTCATAAAATGCTAGGAGAATGTTTCTGGAACACCTAGGAGTTGCTGCTCTCAGGGGTTGGTGTGGATGAGAGATCCTATCACGACGTGGGGATGGGCTCTACAGCTGAAATGAATCACTCGGAGATAAAAACGCTCGCATTTGTGAGCAGATCAGTGTAACTGTGAATGCATCTGGCCAGTTAAGACACATGATGTGATGAGTACATAGTTCACTAAAATCAGTTTCCATAATAAGTAACTGCAGCCCCAGACCTGCTCTCCCGTCTGCTGCTGAGTCCAGTTACCAGAAGTTGTAGCTGCAGGAAACCTGAACTGCCTCGGGTGCTTCTCTTCTGTCACAGTACCTGCTGTCTGTTGCAGCTCACCAAATCAAAACGGGAAATCACTCAGACGAGTTAGCTGAAAGCTTTGGATCTCGAGCAAACCAGGAAGCCATTTTTTTTTCACAGAAGCTGAGATTTTTTGTTTCCACTCCAACCTAGCTCTGTGTTTGGATCTCCCACATGTCAGTATCTGGTTGTGTGCTCTGTCGTGGTACATCAGCCTCATCCTCGTGCAGGCAAGAGGTCTTCTGGCTGCTGTTCCCCACCCAGCTGGCTGCTCACGCCTTGTCTTGCTCCAATAATCTCAAACTGCTACTGCAGGGTGGTGAAAGCTGTGCCCGTAGGTAGATGTGGTGCCTGTGCCTGGGTTCTCCTACGTCTGTGAACAGCTCGGTTGTAACAGGGCACGCCGAGGAGTGCGTGGTGAATCAGCTCCATACAGTGAAACTTGCTGTCCTGAGATAATCCCTGCAGGATAATGGTTTATTTCAAAACTATTTCCATCTGCAGCAGGCATTACGGAGAAGCTGAGGAAGTCTGTCTTGTCCTTGAGCACTTTTCCTCTTCCAACTTGCTGTATCTGAGGGAGGCCACCTGCTTTTCTGAGTGAGAGCCCTCATTTGAAAGACACGGTAAAATTTAGCAGTAGTGATTGTCTTTGTATCAAAACCTACAGGACAAGGCTTGAATGCTTCTTGAACCGAACACTTATTTGCTTGCCTTTAAGAGCCCACATGATACCTAGCACATGTTTTCACGTGTCACACCCTGCTGAGCTTGTTTGCTTAAGGTAAGACACAAGAAAAACAGCCTGAGTACATGCTCCCCTGCCTACAGGGGGATTGTTTCCGAGGAGCATCTTATTTGAGCTGTTTGCCATGAGGAATGTTGGCCTCATTGTGAAACAGCCTGTGCTAGCTACAGCTATCAGCACCGGCTATAGTTAAGTGCTTTCAGCTGGGTTGAGTATGAAAATATTTCTGGAACTGATTTTTACATAATATGGTTGAAATAAAATTTAGCTTATCTAACCTGCCCTCTCAGAAGGTAAGGACTCTTGAATAATTCCTGGCTGGTGTTTTTTTTCCTCACCAGTGTGGTTTCATGTGCCTGTGTGATTAAAGAGTTCTTTCTATGCTCTTTAGTAAAAGCAAGCTGAAAGTCCATGTAAACCCTAAATAATAACATGTTTTGTCCTTCAGTCCTGTGCAGTCTCGCACTGCAGTGCTCAGTATCTGGTCTTAAAAGTTCCTGTAGACTTCCTTCCATCGAACGACACGAAGTCACTCACAGGAAGACTTTTTCAAAACCAGGTTTATCTATTGCCAAAATAGAGGGTCAACAACAAATAGTCTCAAATCACATGCAGCTACAGATTGTAAGGATGCTTTGCAAAGTCCACCTTGTCCATCAGCTGAGCACAGCTTTTACTGGAATGCATCGATAGAGACACATCCCTTTGCTACTGCCAAGGTTTTACAGGGTTTTGTAGTAGGTTAAATTGGCAGCTTGTTGTCTTGTTTAAAAAAAAGTCTAATATTTTTAATCACTGTACTAGCTGGCTGCTTTTGCAGCAATCTGTTCTGGTGAGTTTTAATCTGGTTTAGTTTTTCACTAACTCCGCAGGATTTATGCAGTCTGGGCAAGTTCTTTCCACACTCCCCGTTGAAGTCTTGTGATGTTTCCAGCCTGCAGGAGACTGAACTAAAAGGGCTTAGAGGTTATCTAGCTTGCTGTAAGCCTGTAGCTTAAAGGTCAGTGGGCAGTAGTAAAAGAAAAGGTGGGTGAGATAACAAGCTGTTGCCATAACACCTGTGTGTATTGCAGAGTTGTAACTGCTTTTTCTTAAAAGGGAACACCAGAAATGTACATTAGCATATTTAAGTAAGGCTAAGTGGGAGTAACAAGTCTCTGCATCAGAATAGTGTCCTATGCACATTACTCACGCTGGATTTTGACCTTTGAATATTCATCTGGAAGTGTAGTTACGCGCAGGGTGACTAATGCTAGCACATCTCTGCTGCAGGCGGTGATGCTTCAACAACTGACTGAAGTTAACTTAAAAGATAAGCTGAGTGGTTTTCCTCCTCTATCTATAGGATGCTCAGAAACGCTGGCTTGTGCTCTCTGAAGGGACCAGGCAGTGAATTCACCCTTCTTAAGGCTCTGCACAGTTCTAGCACAGAGGGAAATGTAAAACCCACAGGCAGCCTGTCCCTTGCTAGACAGAGTCGCAGGGGTTCCTGCCTTGTTCTCAGTCCTGTAACAAATGATGTATCAGGGAAACTGCCTGTGCTCTTTGCCTATGAAAGAAAAAACTGGCATAGAGGTTTGATTTACTGAAGATCAGTACTTCAGGCAACTTCTGCAGTCAGATTATTTGAAGGCAGTCTTATTTTTTTTCCCCAAAGAACCCAGCTGTGAGTTGAGGAAGCAGGCTGCGCGCTGTTGATAAACAGAACTCTCGAAGCCATTTGTCTGCATTTAAACTCCAGCAGCAGTGGTGGGCCTTGGAGACTCTTCTGATTTGCTTTCTAACAATATCCTGTGGTATGTGTGGCTGCAGCTGCTGCAGTGATTGCTCTGGAGCTCTGCGACTTACAACCAGAAACCGAGCTGCAGATAAATGAGGAAGGGTTTGGTGCCTGCACAGATCTCCGGATTTTTCATCAAAGTGGTAGCATTGATCAGTCAGAGCTGTATAACTTCGCTCCTGTAGCTGGAGAAATGGCTTTCCTGTTAGCCCTGCTGGGTAAGACTGCGGATTCTACCTGGGATAACTTTGACTTGAAGAAGTGCTGTGTAGAAAATCACCCAAGCTTCCAATGTTCGTGCTTATCCTAAGGTTAGAAACCATGCAGCGATGTTGATGTCGGAGCCTCTTGTGGAGGAGTTACAGATTTTTATGGGTTGTATTTGGGGGGGGGAGCTGCTAGCAAAATGCAAAGTTATTTAAGTTATTTTTAAAGGATATGGAAGGGGGATGGGGGGCTACAGATGTGACACATAAGAGAGCTGCCATGGAGAAGCAGGGCCAGTGGTGATCAGCGTCAGAGCATAAAGCAAGGCTGCTGTCCAGTCACACCGATGGGTTACAGCCCTGAGGAACACATTGGGTGAGCCAAAAGCTGCCTGGTGTGCTGTGGGCAGGGAGAGACATGAAAGAACGGGATCTCTGCTTCATAGGGTCCCAAGCAGTAGATGGGAATAAGTGCAAGAAGCCCTAAAAAAAAAAAGGGGAAAGATGAAGGGGGAAATGCCTTGCTGATCTCTCAGGGTGCAAGGTGGTGTGGGCAGCTCCCAAGCTTGTTCTGGACACCCAGCCCCATGCAGCAGAGACCACAGCTCCTTAATTGGAAGCATGCTCCCTGGGGCGGCTCTTCTCCTAAATCATGAATCATTCATGCTTTCCTGTCAAGAGCTGATGTAAGGCTCATTTTCGAGGCACTGGCTCGGTCTCTCCTTTGCGGAGTGGCCAGGTGAGTGCCCCAGCAGCGCATTTAGGCCACTTGCAGCTCTGCTTGTAGCCATGGAGCAAAGAACCCAGCCTTTTTGAGGACTGCTAAAGGCAGAAAGAAAAAGGCAGGCTGTTTTGGCACCTTGCTTTAATGTGCCCTTGATAAACAAGGTTGGTAGAGTGCTCCTCTTGTGGTGGAAGGGACGGATTTATTCAGTGGTCAGTTATTACAGGTCCTTTTGAAACTGGGCCTGCTTCCCTACCAAACCCTGCTCGAGAGGCAAAATTTCCCTGTACCGTGCTCTTCATTCAACTGAGAAGAATATTTCTATAGAAAATTGTCGCAATGAGCAAGTCTTGTGGCTTTTAGTCTTCCAGACCTTGCTGTGAATCCTCTTGTTTCTCCGGCTGACTTACGAAATCGAGTGCTTACACAAGTCCATGTGGCTCAACCCAGCAGGCTTCGGCGCTTCAATTAAAACAGATTTACAATATTTGACAAGTTTTGAAGGTCAGCTTGGTTGGCTAGCAACGTGCTGCTCCAGGCTCAGTGAGCCACCAGGTCTCTGCGCAGTCTGTGAGCAGCATTTGTGCACGCGCTGTTTCAGTGCGTAGGAATGTCTGCGTTTTGGCCTCTTAGTGCTGATCTCTCAGCAGGGAGAGCATATCAGTCTCTCTGCTCTAGTAAGGCCGTGAAGAGCGATGCTGTTGGTTCAGTCATAGCAAAAACAATTTTGTTTGTTATTGTGTTTGGAAATGAGGGGGAGATTTGTTATGGCTTCGCTTCTGTGTTCTCCGAGCTTGTTAACACAGTGGGGATGCGTAACTAAATGACTCCCTCTTTCAGGTACATTCCGCCCCTGATCTGGGGGAAGAGTGGACATATCCAGACTGCCCTTTATGGAAAAATGGGGAGAGTGAGATCACCGCATCCGTACGGACACCGCAAGTACCTCACGATGCCAGATGGAGCAACAGCAACCTTTGATCTCTTCGAGCCGCAGTCCGAGCACTGCACTGGAGGTCAGTCGCAGCAGCTGCCGGCTGCATCTAGCTGCTGACCTTGGTTCTGTGCTCTGGGCCATGGAGGGGGGTAGATAAGAGCCCTGATACTTGATTCTCAGAAAAGATGGGTGTTAATTCTGGTGATAGGAAGGGGGCAGCTACACAGTGCTAGCCAGCCTGTGGAGGCTGTGAGACCATCTTGCTGTGTACTCATCTCAGACAGCAGAGTAGGACCTGCTAGACTAATTACCCGTGTGTGGCAAGGGGTGGGCATTAAGGAGCAGCAAAAATGTTCCATAGCTTCTCTGCATGAAAACAGTATGTGCTTAGGATACAAAGGAGTCCAGACTATAAGATAATTCTGTGCAAAAAGTAGGAAATCCTGGTGATCTCCTACTGTGCTACGTATGTGTTTTCAGAGCAACTGTCAGATTTCAAACACCCTATTAGTAGTGGTAACAGCAACACTTAAAATTGAGTTACTGTGACTTCAGTAGTACAGTCTAACCTCTGCAGCAGCTGACTTCATTGTAAGCCCACAACTCCCGCTTGGCCTTCAGAAAAGGCCAAATTCTTCACATTATCGGAGTTGAGATCTCTGTGGTATAATGCTGTGCTGCAACAGTTTCTGCTGGCCTTATCACTGAGGAGAATCTGAACAGTGCTTTCCTAATGAGGCAAAAATTCACAGTGGGTAGAGTTAGAGCTTTGCACGCAAGTGCAAAGAGTATGAGAGCTAAGTGGAAGTACATACATGTATGCTAATCCTGAATATATTTTTACTGTCCTTACTTGAGTTACGGTAATGGCTTTCTTAGCTGATGAAATGATACCTTGTTAAACTGATGAGCAGTGCCAGCAGATCAGATGTTAGATTAGCCACAAAGCAGGTGATGGCTGATGTCCGTTGGTCAGAATTTCTGTGCTTAGCAAAGCTTCATTTTGAAGATCTGGGTTGTGCTGGATTCTGAAAGGGAAATGAGAAAAATAGCTTAGTGTACCTGGTGCATGGAGAAGCAGTGGGCTCTCGTGCTTCCACACACTCAGCAGTCTCAGCAGGCTGTCAGAAGGCAGAACGAGTGTGATGTTCAACATCTTTCTTCAGAGGGAAGGATTTTCTCTTGGTCACTAGGCAGTTTCTGTAGAACTGTTTGGTCAGCCTTCCCCAAAGCTAGGAGATTGTTCGTCTGCTATAACATGAATTACTCCTTCCACATCTTTAGCAATAGAGCTGCTAGTTTTCTGTCCCACACCAGGCTTTTTGGCAGAACGGTAGGATTTTTACCTTTCTTCTGCTACGTGGTTTCCCATGGATCTGAAATGGAAAGCTTCTGAATTTCTTAATTTGCATGAAGTGACATTTACTTAACTTCCCTCTCTTTCTGTGCACAGAGGATGTCACGATGGTGATCTGCCCTGGGATTGCTAACCACAGCGAGAAGCAGTACATCCGCACTTTTGTTGACTACGCGCAGAAAAATGGGTACAGATGTGCTGTTCTGAATCACCTGGGGGCCCTGCCGAACATCGAGCTCACTTCTCCACGCATGTTCACCTACGGTAGGTGCTGTGACAGCTGACGGCTTTCGAGCCTGTGGAAGTTCTAGGGCTTGATCAGGCTCCTTCAGCACACCACAATTGCCATAGGTGAATTAGGCTGATCATTTTATGCTGTTTCTTAGGACCTAAACTTAACTTATGAGGAAGAAGGGAAGCTAATAGCAGGATTCAGTTTTTCTTTCTCACTTATCGTAGTTCTAACATATGTATCTTAATTAAGGAGACCATTTTTGAAAGAAAAATAGAAAAAAAAAGTACTCATGGCTACTATGAGCCTGCTCAAGTGGTTACAGAGATGTTCAAATGACAGTTTAGTGGGATATGAATGACCTTGGCTCTGTAGGATGAAAGCTATTTCTGACACTTTGGAAAATGTAGTATGAGAAGGAGCATGTATCACCTTATCCAGAAAGTACATTTCTATTCTAGGAAGGACGTGGTCAGATTGGTCCCTGAATGTAACACAAATGTCAAGGAATGGCAGCAGTTCTGTAGTCTGACAGTAAAACTACAGTAGAGGTAGTGCTTAACTACCCTGATGTGGGGCTTTCACCTTGAATATAAGGAAATCCTTCTTAACCTAGAAATTAAAAGGAATAAAGTGCTTCAAGGTGGGTTAAGAGTGACTCCAGTTATTCTTACCCGCCCTGCTAGTGTGTGATGTGATCTTAGTAGAATGTGGCCCTCTTGCCAGGGACCTGATCTGCCTGTTCCCGAGTTCTGTTGAGCCTTCGTGTCCTCCTTTACTGCAAACATCTATAGTTATATTACATCAGGAGTCAACTGTGGCTACAATAGCCTGGTGTTGGGTTTCTTTATATCTTTCTAAAGGTAACTAAGATACTTACTGCTAAGAGTTTGGATTAACAGCTCAAATGTTGATCTTGAACACTTGGATTGCCAAAACATCTCGTGCTTTGAGACTCTGGGTCTAGCAGGCAAACAGGCAGTAGTGCTTCGTTGCTTGTTTTGTAGCTATTAAATCTGCTCCTGAGAGGAAAACATTTCAGGAATACCAATAGCTTTAATTTTTAATGAGATCCTAGACTGGTAGTTGTTTTGAGTCTACCAAGCTTGACTTCCCAAAAGCATTTGATGTTTTGATAGAATTTGAGAGCTTCCTTCCAAAAATAGAACCTTCCTAGTGCAGAGTACAATCCTCAAATTCACTGGCTGCTTTCTGAAACTTCTGGTAGTGTCATGCTAGCTTGATATTTAAACATAGGCTATGGCATTATTATTATTTTTTTTTTGAATAATTAGCTAAAATGACTAATAAGGGACTGGGGAAGAGGGGATGTAATGCCATCATCAGCATGTATAGATCTGCTACTGCTCTGCCTGGTGCTGTTTTCAATAAGATGGTGCTCTAACTTTGCCTAGTGTCAAATGCCAGTCTAGATTTCCCAATCCCTCTCTAATTTTCTGAGAACTTGCTGGAGCTGATGGCAGATTGTTCATTTCATGCAGCTGCCCTTTAGACCTTAGGGAGCTATTCTGCTCTGTAGCTCCGAAGATATGCCTTTCTAAATCTTACAGCCTTGGGAAGGGCGAGGAATGTCTAGCACTTCCTCTGAGTAAGACAGTAAATCACTTCGCAAGCAACTCTGCCAAGTGTTGTGCCAGCAAGACCCTGCGCAGACTTTACTCTGCCTCCAGCCCGAATACCCTGTTGTCCTTCCAGCTTATGCTGGATTCCTGATGCATTTGTTGGGGAGCAAGTAACATAAACATGATTTGCTGAATCCCAAAGCCTTTATATCAAGCTTGACCTGTTGCTGTTCCAGCTTTAGGTTTCTGAAACGGCTGCCAGCTGCTGTCAAATCATGAAAGTCAAACACGGTGTTTTGACTGCTCGCTTCTTCCAGAGGAGACTAGAGCGATGCAGCGTTTGTCATCTTGAGGAAAACTGTCCATTACCAATGTTCACAAGGAAGTGCCCAAGTTGTGATGAAAGGCTCAGCCAGAAGCCTCCTATTTCACTGAAGTGAATGCAAACTGTAGTGCTCAGCATCTTCTCCAGAGCTGGCCAAAACCTGTGTCTGATGTCCAGCAAGGATGTTGCTTTTGGGGTGGGGGCACACTGGAGCAGTGCTTGGGTGGCACAGCGTACAACCCAAGCTCTTTGGATGTACCTTCCTGGAGCAGCTCCACAGGACAGAGCTGAGATTCTGGCCCTAAACCGGAATAAACAGCTGTAGTTTTATTGCTTTTGCTCATGTGGTGCCTTCTGAGTGGTTTGAAGCACTGAGTCCAACTGGAAGGCTAACAAAGTGCCTAGCCTGCTGATACGATTGTCCTAATACCATCAGTTCGGGAGCTGCTTCTCTTTGTTTCCTCTTCCAAACTCAAAGGCAGCAGAAATAGCTGTAGGTACTGATATGCAGAGATTTTACCTAGCCATGTCAAAGCCAGGGTTGTTTGACTTCACTTCTTCGGTTGCTTTGGAAAGGCAGAGTTTGGATTGTCAGAGCGGCTGCTCCAAGGGTTAGGCTTTTCAAATTTTATCTTTGGCAGTCAGTCGGACAGGCATGAGCTAAGGTCCACAGGACTCATAAAACAGAGACATGAACATGTGTGTGAATCAGAGCCCTTAAAGTCTTGAGGTTATTGAAAAGTCAGAAAGGGGAAGGCGCTGAGCTTAAAGCACACAACTGGAGTGTGAAGTAGAGAACTGTTGGAAGATAACTCTTGACATTGTCCTTATTTTTCAGGTTGCACCTGGGAGTTTGGTGCGATGGTTAACTACATCAAGAAGACCTACCCTCAGACCCAGCTGGTTGTCGTAGGCTTCAGCCTGGGTGGAAACATCGTGTGCAAGTACCTGGGGGAGAGCCAGGCCAACCAGGAGAGAGTCCTGTGCTGTGTCAGCGTGTGCCAGGGCTACAGCGCGCTCAGGTGAGCCTGCTGCTCTCTTCTGGGTGGGGAAAAGCTTGCTGGTTCTCTTGCACCTAATTAAATTAGTCTGTAGGACTGCAGGATGCCGCCTTCCTGAAGCAGCAATCAAAGCTTTGCTGATCAGCAGTACAAACTGGCTTTCTGTACCTGGCCAGGTAAACGCTGGCAGCTTCTGCTCTGTGCCTGTGGGTTGGCCTGGCTCTGTTGTGGCAGCGCTGCTGGTGTCGTAAGGAGAGGCATTCCCCATGCAGTCCTGGCTAATTAATCAGGCAGGTTGGGCAGTGTGACAAACTGCTGAGCTGGTGCCAAGTTTGAGGCAATAGTTTGCTTTCTCATCGCTCTGAGGAGTATCACTTGGCCCATAATAGCTTTCCTGGCTTCGCTGCCGAGTGTCATCCAGCAGCTCTTATCTGGGGAGGCTGGAAGGACACAGCTCGTGCTCTGTCAGTCCGTGCTCCCCTCCTTTTGGGGGTGCTGCTGAAACAGGCAAGGGGCTGATGGAAGGGTGAAGAGGCTCTTGCAACCCTTGCTACCTGCCTGAAGTGGGGAAGGTGGAGAGGCTAAGGATAATAGCCCTAAGGGCTGCCTAAAACATTAACCTGTTGTTCCCAGCCTGGAAGCAGAGGCTGTAGCACTTCACAGGAGCTGTAAGGGCTCCACCTAGTGTTAGCACTTACATTTACTGATGGAGGCTTTGGGTACAGCCCTGCTGCTTCAGACCTTGCAGCTCAACTACTGTGCAATAACTTCCGTGTGCGAGTTACTGAAGATTGAAACTACTGAAGATTGAAGCTAATGCTCACGGGTCTTGCTGTCTCTACATATGGGCAACTGGTAAGGTACAGCTGGTTGTACAGTAACTTAATTGCCTCTCTGAGCAATGAGAATATTTGAAAAGCAAGGGGTTATTGAGGGCAGGGTGTTGGTGTGTCAAGATCCTTTGGACAGATAAAGCTGGAACTGGCAGCACGGAGCTGGAACTCTTGATGCTGCTGATGCTCTACCTCTACTGTGACTACTTTGGTATTCAGCAGTCTGAAGGCACCTTTTATAAGTTAAGCTCTTACAGGTGAAAGTCAGAAGTTTTTTCTGGAAGCATTGGACATGGCTGAAAGTTCGATAGACAATTCAGTAACATTCCAGTATACCTCGTGCCTTTTGAGACTTCAGATCAGGTGCAAATCAGATGCTTTCAAGAATAGTCTGGTTTTGTTTCAAGTAAAGTGTTAGTTGTATTGAGGTTCTGGCACAGAGTATCCTATTGAAACAAGCTCCTGAAACTGTTTTTGTAGCCATCAAACAGGGTTTGCAAGGATTGCATCTGGCCTTGGCCGGTTTGATTTATCTTGGAGTTATGCAACGTTGTGTTTCTGGTCTCCAAAATGTTCTGAGTAATTCTGTTCCCTGAGCTGATTTCTTAGTAGTATGTCATGGTGTGCTGGTGAAACGGCAGGGTAAGGACAACCTGTTTAACAATGCTGCACTTGGATATCTGCGTGGAAAAATAACAGCTGCTCCTGTGAGCTTAATGCAAGTCTTCTGCGGGTTGCTGTGGATTCCTGAGCTCTTGACTCCACCTGCTGGGTGAACACCTACCAGCAAATCTCCGGTCACAGAACATCTGCTGTGCATTACCGTGCGCCTAGCAGGAAAGCTTCTCGTATCTTGTGTCTCCCTACCTAATGTTTAGTGCTGCTTTTAAATGCTAATTAGACAAAGCTAGGGAAAAGCAACATCAGTAAATAACTATGAAGTAAACGACAGGATAGGGTGGGCCTTGTTATAGAAGGGGGAGGGAAGAGGTACAAAGCATCTCCAAAAGCATCTCCAGGTGGAAAGGATAAGCCTTATCCTTCTTGGACTTGGTCTGCTATGTGAGAATTACTGTTCTTCCCTCTGAGCTACACAAAAGTGGATTGCCCTGGTAGATGACCAGTTAGATTACAATTCTTTTTATTAGCTTGTACAGCCTTTGTCCCTAATTATCCCCAAATATCTTTAGGAAGTAAAGGAAAAAATTAGGAGAAAGTGGTAGTGAGCAAGATGAAGCAGGCATTTGAAATTTGGAAACCTTTCCAGGGCATTAAGCAAGTGCCCCATAGAGGGGCATGGTAAAGTAGAAGCAAAGCAAGGCTCTGCCGGCAGAAAATGGGTCTCTGTTTAATGAATTAACACAAAGTCTGGGGAATTTGTTCCCTGAGGCTAAGCAGGGACCTGTCTCCTTATTCCTTAATCTCTGCCTGCACAGGCTTGATTCTGCTTCTTGATCTTGTGGAATGCATCTTTAGTGTAGCTACAGGCTGTGGGGAGAGTCTCCACCTTTGAAACCGGTGCAGTCCTCAAATAATACTGGAAGTTGAATTTTTGTCAGTGCTTGCAGCCCTTCATATTAGGAGTCCTGCTGTCTGCTGCAGAAATTGTGGGGAAATGTCGTAGCTATAACTTCGGTTGTCTTGAAATCACTTTAAAGGTTTGCTTGGGAAATCTTTTCCTGTCTCTATTCCCCTGTCCTGGTGTAAGCGTGGTAGCTATAGCCTGGTTAGACAACAAGCCCATGTTGCAGCACTGCTTGCAAGCAGGCAGCCTGCTTATGCTCTGCTAGGAAACCTGCAGCTTGTGGCTTGGAAGGTCACGATAAATCCCCTGTAGTTCTGGTGGTATGTTAATGTTTAAATGGGAGTAGTTCAGTAGCTGGAACTGCCTGCTCCCAGCATTCTTAGGTCGCTCAGTAAATGATAGTAGGTTCCCTCAGTAACAGCAAACCCTTGGTAAGAGTAAAGCTCTAACCTGCCCGTGACCCTGCAGAGCAAAGGAGTGCTTGTATCTGGCAAAGCTCACAGAAGTCTGGACGACTTTAATTCTGTTTTAACAACAGATAAGCTGTGAAGTGCTGTTCTGCTCTGAGAATAGGTAAAGGCTTCAACTCCGATGCCACTTGCAGCTGCAATGAGTATTTCCCCTTACAGTTCCTGCCAATGAAGGTAAAACAATAATAGTGTGTGTAAATATTGCAAACATCTGCACAAATGATTTCCTTTGTAAAGCTATTACATGCAATTAACTTTTTTCAGCAACAGGTTTTAGTCCTTTCCTCGGTGGTTCCATTAAGTAAATTGCATTCAACTTATGCAAAGGGATAGCAGAGTCCTCTTGTCAGTGTTGCAGATCTTGACTGATGGCTCCTAAATGCTCTGATCAGGACAGCTAATTGCACTGTGCAAAATGAGACTGCAGATCTGTTTTCTGATACTCCCGAACTTCATCAAAGTGGAAGTCATTTCCTGGAAAAGGTTAAGCTATGGCAGGGGAAGCCTGGAGATTTGTTTACTTAGCCTCTAGGCTGCAGTGAGATGTTACGGTGTATTACTCTGATCTTTCAAGATCTCCATTAACAGCTTAGATTGCTATGCTCTGTGTTTTTTCTAGGGCACAGGAAACCTTCATGCAATGGGATCAATGCAGAAGATTTTATAACTTCCTCATGGCAGATAACATGAAGAAGATCATCCTTTCTCACAGGTAAACTTGCATTGGTGCAAGTCAATTGCTCTATTGGATTTATCTTCTCTTCTCAGTCAGACTTTAAATTCAGACTCCTGAAAGATTACGCACAAATCCTCTGCTCGGTGTCTTTTAAGTGAAGCAAGAAAAAGAAGGGGAGCCCATGCCAATCGCGTATACTGTAAAATACACAAATAAGCTCTGGTAATCCTGTTAGAAGAAAGTAGGCTTTGTTGTGTTTTTTTTTTTTTTTTTTTTTTTTTTGCCTTCTGAGGAGACTTGCTTAATGAATAAACAAGATGAGCACAGGAAAACATTGTAATTAAACTTCAAAGTGGAGTATTGTGCATCTGTTTCACTTCTAGCTAAAGAATCCTCTATTCCAGGAGCCTCTTGTTCTGCCACCTACTGGAGGTAGGATTAATCTTCAAGATCTGCTGCAAGGGGCTGCTGCTTATCAGATAAGCAAACAGTCATCCTGTAGATCTGGCTTCTAGTTTTCTTCTCCAAAGAGCACGTAGCCAGCAGAATACTTAGTGCTGCTCTTCCTAGAGTGCTACTGTCCTTGCAGTATCCCTGTGCTACTGTTGTGATCTGTGGCTCTCAGATACAAAAGGAATGTGTTGGTTAAACAGGTGACATGCTCCGTGGTGTTTCCTAGACCAAAATTACCTGGGTGCTTCTAGGGCAATGAATATGTAAGTACCTCATCAGTGGATGCTAATTAAGGCCCATTCCAGTAAGGAGCATGTGCCACTTGCAAGCTTGTGGTTCATAGCTAACAGTCCTGTGTGGTATGAAAAACAGGCAGGAGGAGGTAGGACAACTGATGTGTAGGATGGTCCATGTAATTCACTGCAGACTGACAAATATTTGGACAACTTGGCCAAATTATACATGTCAGGGTATATAAGCCCCCATGAAATGGTGCTTAGATTCATAAGCCAGATAAAGGCAGTGCTGGCTTGAAGGAGATTCAGTTAAGTAATCTTTTTTTCCACAATCGTTTGTGCTCTAGGGCAGCTCCCCCAAGTCAAGCCTGGTCTCCCTCCTGCTCTGCCCTGCAGCTGCTTCTAAAAGGGAATAAAAATCCTTTCCAGCTTGCAGCCTTTGTTCTATTTGTTAAGGGAGCGGTTTGTTCTGGTGAAGAAACACATCCTCTCCTGAGGGTAATAACTAATTATGACAAGTGTCCATAGTAAATAGCTTTCTGCTAAGGTAATGCCCCCAAGTAATTTCTGCTGGATGAGCTAACCTAATATCTGTGCTGGGGAGACTTCAGGACCAGATGGTGATGGGGCTGCTGTGCCCAGGACTGCTAGTGCTCTCCCTGAGCCACCCACTGGTTTGATCTGAAGCCAGAGGACCCTCCCTCCAACATGAAGCCTCTGTTCTAAATCCCCCTAGTGCTGTCTGTTCTGGGAAGGTTCTTTATAGAAGCCCCTTCTGCAGTTTTTCAGTATAACAAGGGAGCATTTTTCTCTGAAGTGGCTGTTAGTTTCTGTTACACCTTATTCAGAAGCAAGGTAGATGAAAAAGCTGTGCTTGATCCCAAGAAAGCCTCGTGTACGTAGCCCACTTCTGTTCTTACCTTGTCAGATTTGGTAAACTCACTTGTCCTTGAGCAGGTCACGGCTTTGCTGCACTTGTTATGGTGTTTGGATATTTATCTTGTTATTCCTCTTTCAGGCAAGTTCTTTTTGGAGATAACGTGAAGAAGCCACAAAGCCTTTCAGATGCTGATCTGAGCAAACTCTATACAGCAACATCCCTTATGCAGATCGATGATAATGTTATGAGGTATGAAGGGGGACTCTATGCTGGTCTCTGGAAGTGCCTTCTGTTTTAAGTGTTACTCTTGCAGGTCTCTTTCTGTGCCTGTAGGAATCTGCTGAAATGCAGCGCTGACAACCCCAAATCCTTCCTTGTCTTTACATTGAATAAAACCATAAAAAAAAAAGATTATTTTTGATAGTCACAGCTTCTGTAAAGTCATCCAGGAGGCAGTTATCTATAACATCTGAACCTGCAGCCCAGAATAAACAAGGAAGAGGCAAGCTCTTGCCAAGAGGTCCACAAAAAATAATGCAGAATGTGAAAAGCATCTCAGAACTGCTCATGAGTGTTTTTAGTCCTGCTTGAATTTTGAAACAAACCCTTCCCCCCGAGAATAATGCCTTCTTTGTGAGCATTAGAACTGGCTGAGATAACACGAACTTTTTAACTTGTCATACTTGCACCTAAATTAAGCTCTCTGCATTATTAGGCAGCAGGCTGTTACTGCTTGTGTCCTTGAAAACAACTTAGTACTTTGTTCAGTGGCTGTGATCTTGCCATGGCATGTTCTATATCAGGCACTGACACCTTTACAAAATGCTGAAGCTGTACACTGCCAGCTATACAGCTAAAAGGGTTTTGGAGGAGTAGGAATATTGCTGTTTGTTGTCTAAGAGTGATTCCTAGGGGAAATATACTTGTCCTTCATCCCTGAGGCCTGTCTACTTTGGGCCTACGGCTGCATCATTGTCTCCTACCCCAGGAAAGAAAAAAAGCACATGAGTATAAGCTCACTGCATCCTTGGTTTGAGATGAAGGGCTAAGGATACTGCAAAAAAATGGAACCACAGTGGATTCTGCGTGGCTTGTAGGCAGGCCCTTTTGTCCAGTATGTTTGAGGTTTGTAAGCTGTGATGGTTTTATGTTTGTAAAGGCTTTCAGGTGGTGAATAAGTTTATAAGTTATTCACACAGGAGAAAGCAAATTAAGTTTAAAAAAGATGCCTTGAAGGCTGCTAGACTTCCACGTGAATGTTTAACTTGGTGTGTGTAGAAGAAACACAAATCCTGCTATCAGTGTTTGAGTAAGCACAGAAAGCATAAAAACATGTGCTGCCAAAGGTGAATTTTGCAGAAAAAAGGCATTGTCCTTAAAAATACGGGTCTGGGCATGTATGTCCTTATTTGCAAATGGGAGTCAGGTGGATGCTAGAAACATGATGGCAATGACACTATCCATTTCAGGAAGTTCCATGGGTACAGTTCCCTGAAGGAGTACTACGAAGAAGAAAGCTGCCTGCACTACTTGCACAGGGTAAGCTCTTGCAATTGACTGCTCTTGTACCATCTTCTTCCTACTGGAGATAAAATGCTCCGTGCTTTCTGGTTTTGATACCTAGACACAGCTGTCTTAGCTTGGATTTTTAGAAGTAATCAGTATTTTGGAGTGGGATATCAGTTCTTACTACTCCTAATGCTGGTTCTAAATGCTCTGGGCTCTCTAGAGATTGTAACTCTGTAGTAGCATCCAGATGATCCAGCTAAAGCCAGGAGTTCAACTGAACCCCTTTGAGTGTAGGTGCATAAGGTGGAAAATGGGTGGTGGCATACAGCCTTCCAGGCAGAAAAGACTAGATACTCTGCAGGAGGCTTAGCACACTATCTGGAAGGCAGATGCTTAGCAGGCCGAAGTAATGCAGAAGTAGAACTGGAAAATTAATTCCTGCTTGATTTGCTGAACCGGAGGATGGAGGCACTCCAAGGGAGTTTCCTGGACTTTAACCAAGGTGTCTATAACAGCTAGCACTGGCTGCCTGATGTGCAAAGCAATGTAGAGTAAAAAGGGTGTAGCTATTTGAATTCTGAGAATGGGGAAGATCTGTGATTTAATCTGTTTGCTTTGTTACACCCGTATCGCTTTTCATACAACTGAATTGGAAAAAAAAAATAAAGTGCTGCAGAGTACTCCGTTGGTAAAAAGCCACCAGTCTGAATTTTTGACTGTTTTGCTGATGGTTCTCCAGTTAAAGGACAACTGAAATAAGATGTCTGAATTGAGCCAAGCTAAGAAGCTTTATAACAGTTGATAGAAACTCAAATACCAACCCCTAACTGTTTTTTTCTCTACTATGTTTCTTGGTACAGATCTATGTTCCTCTTCTGCTGGTTAATGCTGCTGATGACCCTCTTGTCCATGAGAGCCTTCTATCAATTCCAAGAGCTCTTTCAGGTATGTTGAAGCAGTCTGCTCCAGCAGTGCATATTTGTTTACCTGCAGCTTCCTTATCTCATCACGATCCATGATTACAAAGCAGCTTGACTTGCCTTATTACGTCCATAATCCTGTGGGAGGTGTACTAAGCCTCTTTAAAACACCAGTTGCAAGAACTAACGAGGCTCTTTGTGAGGAGGAAGAACTCGAGTCCTCCTTTCAGGCATCTTCTGCTGTTTAGGCTGCTGTTGATAGCCAGTAGTTTACATTCGGGTTACTTTCATGAATGGAAAAAAAAGCTTCCTCGTGTCTTTGTTCCTCATTGGGATGTAGTAGAAAGGTGGGTTACTGCAGTGACAGTCTTGAACAAGTATAGATGAAGGGCCCCCCTTCCCTGATGAATGGAGCCCATGCTTTGCTGTGTTACTTGATAATGAAATAAGGTGTGTCCTTTGAAAGGAGTTCTGTCAGCTCTCTGTCTTCAGCCAAGAAAAAGTCCAATACCCTTTAGAAGCTCAGAAGAATGAGCTGCGTGCTGTTTCTCTGCACAAATGGTGCACAGGAAGGAAAGATGGGTTCATTCTTCTCTCTGAAAGCTACAGGCGGAGAATTCATCTACAGCTGCTTCCAGACAGAACCAAGCACAGGGATTTTCTCACTGCACATAGATCAAAGTGGATAATATAATGCCAGAGCTTTGGTGCAGCTCAGCATGATGCTAACAGTCCTAGTTCCAGTGTACGTGAGTTAAAGGTAGAAGGATGTGACCTGTGTTGCCATAAGGGCCCAGCCAGCAGCATTTCTTGGCCAGCCTGGTTCCTGTGGACCATCTTACTTTGTGAAATTGTTAGGTTATGTGCTTTTGACTTCATATTAGCTGTGGCCTTTGTCAGCACATTTCTGCTTCCATCACAGGATTGCTCCTTTTGGTTCAGACCCTATGCCAAGGATCGAGTTGATTATTGCAATTTAAGGTGGTTTAGCTCTCAGCTCCAAATCGCTGACCTGCTGGAACTGTGTGCTTCCTTCTGTCTTACAGAGAAACGGGAGAACGTCATGCACGTGCTGCCCCTTCACGGAGGCCACCTGGGCTTCTTTGAGGGGTCTGTACTATTCCCAGAACCTCTGACCTGGATGGATAAGCTCGTGGTGCAGTACGCCAATGCCATCTGCCAGTGGGAGAAGACAAAGTCTCATTGCTCAGACACAGAGCAGGCGGTATCTGGCCAGGAGTAATTGACCCAAAGACTCTGGATCACTTCAGTATATCTCCCCCTTTGGGAACTCTTTGTTCCCTCACCTGCTGCTTCAGGTTTCCATTCTCCTTGATATCCTATGGCTGGGGTTTGATCACAATGTTTCCTTCTGAAGTGGAGTTAAAACAGAGGTTGATATCTGGTCAGAGGATCTTTGCTTATATAGTCACTTGGGTTTGTAACTTACTGCTCTGCTTGAAGAATTAGATTCCGACTGTGACTTGTTACAGGGTAATTGAGCTAAAGACAGTTTGCTTTGATGTAACACAAGTTTCAGATGCCAAAAGCCTTTCACCTGGTGGTCAAAAACTTGATCTGAAGCATTTGTTGAGGTGTAGATGACAAGGTAACTGACTTTTTCAGTCCCTGTGCTGGAAAAAACCCTGTACCAAGCCACAGGCCAGTGAGTGGTTCAGTCCATGAGCCACTAAATAGTGGCTTGGGAAAACAGATGCTTGACTGTCGGTGGAGTTCTAATCTTACACCATCTTAAGGGAGTGTTTCACTTCCTGGGAGTGCAGTTACACAAGTGAATCACTTTAAAAATGCTTAACTTTTCCATGCTTCAGATATCTGTGGGTTGGGGTATCTTTACGCTGGGACTCCAGGTAGAGAAAAGCTGCGGGCTGGTAATACCAGTTAATGTTTCTCTGTAACCACATTCTCACACCAAGACCAGACCAGTCACCTTGTCGTATTTGCCTCTTTTTAAATGTAGTCATGTTTTTAGTACTGGATCTCTTGTTTGACCCAGAGCTTTTTAAAATTGGCTCTGGCTTCCGAATGGAAACCAGCGATGAAGAATCTGCAGGATCTTTTTGTGAGCTCAGTATGTTTTAAGAATATTTCATAGTTATGTACTCTGTTAGGGATTAAATTGTAGGGTGGGGGGGAATGTATCT
This sequence comes from Aythya fuligula, assembly GCF_009819795.1. Lineage (NCBI taxonomy): Eukaryota > Metazoa > Chordata > Aves > Anseriformes > Anatidae > Aythya > Aythya fuligula. Next base: position 13,786,465 of record NC_045569.1, on the reverse strand, counting down.
AGATTTACTCCCCTTATGTCAGGGTAGATTATACCAAAATTCTTGTCCTTAATTTTCAAAGCATTGAATGGTTTTCAGACACATGACTTGCCTTACTTGGTGGGATCTTGATGGGTCTAGCCCTGTGCAACTAAAATACCTTTGACTAACTACTTCTGTATCTGTGCAAATGCTGCAGGATTTTACTGGCTCCAGTAAGACATTGGGCTCCTCGCGTGAATTCCTTTCTGCATGCCCAGACACTCTCTTCTAGTTGTAATGTGCAAAGTGAAGTGCAAAAGCCCCTTGCAGGAGTGATGCCTCAAGTGGCTGTTAGGGCCGAGGTGGTTATTGCGGGCTCTGCTCTATCTCCTGGTAGGAAAGTTGCCCCATGACAATCTGGAGACTGAATTTTTGTGGTCACAATCTTTTTTTCCCTATTTGTTCTGTCAACATTGTAGTCTCATTAATCCACCCTTGAGACTTCTTTGTCCTAGTGTCAGTGAAGCTCTTTTCCTGTCACACTTCCCGCATCCAACAAGCACTTTATTGCTTTAGCCTTGGTTTCTGTGCCAGGCTCTTCAGTTTGTAGTTGAAAGGTGAAACAAGCTGCAAGACTTCAGCGTGGTAATGCAGGGAAACAAGCCTTCTGGACTGCCCTGTCCCGGAACTTCATTCAGTAGGTTGCAGAGGTAGCTTTTTTATTTTAATAAAGCAATAATTAACTATTGTAGCAAAGGTGCATTATCATATCAGGAAATTCCTTTCAGTTTGCCTTAGGCCAGACACCGCGGCCTGCTAGAATGAACTGTGGGTACCTGTACGTTGTCCTTGTTACTGAGCCCAGGTTTCCTTTTGTTCCTCAAAGAAAAAGGTGTGATCGAGTAAAGCTGCAGCAGTACTTGGCCGTGCTTGTGGCTGTTCCTTAAGAACTATTTTAGGGCATCAGTTAGCAAGGATATTCTTAGCTGATGGATATTTGTCTTTGTGTTGTTGTTCTCTCACTCATCCTGCATCTGTATATCACTAAAACCTGTCACACAAGATGCTCAGAATTTTGCTTAAGTAGCTGCTCATGCAATTTTTACTGGATGTGCTGTAAATGTATTCTCACTTATCAGGATTGGAGTGTAAACAACATTTGTGTGCATCAACTAGCCACAGTATGAATTTAGGTGTGTAGGGTATGTGTTGTTGTGTTTGTTTTTTTTTTTTTTTAATCTCCAGGGGGTCACATCTTTAGATGTCTCAGTTTTCCTGGCATATACATCTGCAGCTTCACAGGTCACAGCTTTCTGCCTTGAGGAAGCAAAGCTGCTCCTCCCATGGCGGGAGATGCCCTTTTTAAAATGCTTCATGTCCTGCTTCAGTCCAGCTTTGCTGTGAGTATCAACTCCAAAGAGATTTAGAGGAACAGGAGCTTCCCTTGGTAGTGACCCCACTGTTGAGGTGAGGAGCCCATCATACGAGCCAACATGTAACTACGAAGGAAGGACAGCGTGCATCAAGCCTCCTTGGAGATCAAAATTCTTTCTCAGATTTCCTCAAAGTTCCTCAAAAGCAGGGCTCCCTGCCCAGCTCCCCACATGGCTGCAATTCTGCCTTCCTTCCCAGGACCCCAGGCTTGCAGAAAGAGTTCATCTGTTGGCTGCCCCCGACAGGGAAGTTGGAAGTGAGAGCGCTATGGCTGGCTGCTGTCTGAAAGTGGATGTTGAGGCAAAGCTGGTGTTTGCTTGCTTCGGAATTGGGGTTAGGGGGCAAACTGCTTTTTGGCCAAGGCATGCCAGAGTAAAGCTCCACTTTCAGAGGAACTGGGTAGGTTTTTATTGAAGAACTTTTCCTCCTTCCTTTTTTAAGAACCGTTCCTGACAGACTGGGTTTTGAAACATTTCCTGTTCCTGAGGTACGAGGAAGTTGCCTTCTCAAGTGTACCTTTATTTCAAACTGACTTTGCTGTAGTTACAGTAGATGGCCAATCAGTGATTTTTTAAAGCAGACCCTAAAAAATGAGGTGAGCAGCTGAGCAATTTTCAAAGCAGCTTGTCTAATCAAATAGGGATTTGGCTCATTTTTTTTCAAGGAGTACTACATCTTCCTGCCCTGTAACTCATAAGCCTTCATATTTCAGAAGTGCCAATGCTGTGGACTTTCTGAAACTCTCAACTAGAGAAGTAATAGGGGTCTGTCCTGCTCCTTTGACCTGTTCTTGCACTTGCACCTACAGCTGCTTAAACCGCTTGTGGCTTGACAACTAATTCTAGCCTGTTTGGGGAGGAAGAACTTTGTCATAGGTTGGTTGTGCAAGGGTTCCAGAACCTGGGAGTCACCTTACTAACTTCTGTTGCAGACAGAAGCAGTAAAAATCTCTTCTCCCAATCCCACCCAATTTGCTGCTTTCAAAGCAACTCATGTTGTCAAACCTGCTGCAGCAATTTAGAGATCTCAAGGAAGCAGGAGAGGAGGAAGTGAAGCTGCAGTGCGTGTTATCTAGAGACCTTCAAAGAAGGAATCCTGTATTAAATCTTGCTGCTGACAGAGATTGGCAGCTGATACCTAGTGCCAGTACCACGAGCAGGAAGGGACTTTGTCCAATCCTTACCTGAAATGCATTTCTCTCCCAAAATAAGGCAGTGCTAGTTCTGTGATGTCTGCAGATGGTCTTCACTTGCCAGTGAACCCCACCTTAAATGCAATATGAATTTTTAGATCTTAGAGGTGAAGCAGTCTTTTCATCTCTTGCAAAGACACATGAGCTTGTAGAAGGACACGCTTCAAGCCCAGAGCAGTACAGCCTGGTAGCATAGTTCAAGACTACAGCATGATGAATCTGTCATGAGCTCTGTTTAGTTTCAAACCGGGATTAGAAAAGGCATCAGCAGAGCTCTTCATTTATTCTCATGTACTATACACCCCTCTTCCTTATCACTGTATGTAAAAGTAACACTCAGACATAAACCCCAAGGACCATCTCAATCAGATAGCAAGTTGCAGACCGTATTTTTGTGGTGGTTAGGCTGGTCCAACCATCTTTGTCAGTGTCTGGAGACACCTGGAACTTGTAGGGGAGCAGCTGGGACTTGCTCTTATGGACCACAAGGAACTTGCAGCTTCCACGACACCAGATCTGCCAGCGTGTTTAATGATCCCGTGGTTGGGTTCTAAACTGAAGGTGTTTTCAAATGAGTCAACAGCTGCACTGTAAAGACAGACACTTGAACCTCCCTGCAGTCCTTTCCTGACCATTTTTCTGCAGTTCCTGTTCTGTGAAGGTACAGGTTACAAAGACAGGGCATTAAGCAAAGATGTTGAGAACCATTGTCTCCAGCACTGAATTTAGCCACGCTACCTGTGTGTCATCTGTCCTGGGTCTGTCACAAGTTCCTAGACCTCAGCCCTTTGACACGTGGTGCCTTGCCCTTTTTCTCCTCCTCCCTTGACATCAGCATATCTAGAGACTTCAGCAGCAGCTCTGTCAGAGCTTTTGGGCTTTGCTTTTTAGTAAAGGATTCCTCACACAGCAAGCGGTGAGACCCCTCTGGCGATGTACACTGTACAAGCGTGTGCTGACATAAAGGACCTTTGTGGGCAGCCTACAACTAGATGGTCTATTTTAATGCTTAAAATAGCAATGTGTGTAAGCAGTGGATCATTTCTCAGCTCTGTTCCTCGAGTTCCTCGAATTTGCCTCTAGCCATAGGGATTGAGTCAGACGGAGGGTTTGCTTAGTATGTGACTCGTTACCTTGTGATCCCCAAGTTCTTGTGTCTGTTGACTCTTCAGCAACATAACTGGAGGTGAATTGTGTAAGGGGCTACATCTCAAACGAAAGAGCAGAGTGGTAACTTCAAGAACTAATTGCTGAACGGTTCAGTCACCTGGTTTGCTTCCAAGAACTTTTTTTTTTTAGAAATATTATGCCTCTCTGGAGGTTATTGAAATTCTTCACAGCCTTTTCAAGAAGACCAGGAGAGGCCCAAGTCCTGTGCTGCGTGTGCAAGTCATTTGTTGTGAAGAGCATCGTGTCAAGTCACGCTCCGCGTGTCCTGAGCCCTCTGGCAGCTCTGTCAGTTGGGTAGATCCCAGAGCCACGGTGATTCAAAGCAGGGTCTCCTTCGGGGCTTCTAGTTCTAGGCAAAAAGCAAACAGCTCTTCTTGGCGTGAGGGCTTCCTGAGCTGTCTACCAGCTTTGAATGCCTCAGAGCAGCCCAGAGCTGCAGAGGGGGTGCCTGCCCCCCTTTCATTGCTAGTAGCCTCTTACAGCAGCCTGGACTCTCCTCAGCTGGTAGGGAAGCTCAGGCCCGGTGCCATCAGTGAGTCACAGCAGCTGCCAGCTTTCCACACTGCAGTGGAAAGGTTTCTGGGATTACCCTGAGCTATTGCATTTCAAACATCTGTATTTGTGTTTTTCTGGTTAATCAATGGACACAAACACCGCAACCCAGGGCAGCATTTATCAGGTTGGATCTGCTGGTATTGAAGAACCTTTTCCAGGTCTGTCTGATAACGCTCTAAAAGCCCCAACCCTGCATCCCCTGTGGATGAGGACCATGTTTTGCCATCTCACCTCTTGGCCTTGCCTAACGCAGGTGACTTGAATACCAGCGAGGAGCCTGATGCCACGAGGTGGCCCAACACAAGGCCTTTTAGCTTTTGTCTGAGTGACGAACTTGCATCGCCTGCCTGCAGTCATGTGAGAGCTTTGATTAGATGCAGAATTTCCTTGTGGGATCTCTTACAGCTCTTCTGGGTTGCTGACCCTTCTGTGGCTCCTGCCAGCTGGGATGTCTTTAAAAATAATAACAATAAAAAGTGTATTTCATGTAACCAAACACTACTGCTTAGCCCACGTCAGCAGCTTTCCAAAGGACCGTGTTTTCTCATTCCTGACAACTTGTCCCTGTTTCCCCGTGACTAGAAATCCTTTCTGAGAAAGCGATAACCCCCTTGCAGGAGGGGCCCTTTCTCTGGGGGTGCCAAGCTGAAGAGGTGTGGGGAGCCCTCAGGAAGGCAGACCCGTGCCCTTCTCACGTTGCTGCTGCAGCTGTGTTAGAGCAGGCTGAGAATCGGATGTTCTTGGTGAGCAGCGTGGTTCATTACAGATAAATTTCCAAATTGGCAAAATTATCCTCTGGAACAATCTCTAAATGCTGCCCTGAAAAAGCTTGTGTACAGAGATAGCCTCCCTGCTGCCACGTTCTGAGTCAGATTCTCTGAAGCTGACAGCTGCAGGGGAGATGATTTGCAACTAGCAATGCAATTTTTCTATATCTGCTGATGTTTACCTTTAAAATTATATATATAAATATATATTAAAGTGTCTTTGATTTTTTCTTTAATTTTTGTTCTTCTGTGTGGTGTAAGATGGAAGTCATTGCACAACAAAATGTAATTTTGTTATCTTTGATTCAGTGGGATTTCTTTATTTAAAAATAAAGGACTTATGGAAGTCAGTGCTCTGTGGAGTGGCTGTGTCCCGTGTTACTGGGTGGGGGGGTGCTGCTGTCATTCCTGACACACGGAGCAGCAGTGAGGATGTCTGACATGGGAACGTATTGGGCCAACAAGGTCATCCTCACCAGAACACAGCCGGGTCTCTGAACACCTTCCCTCGGTCACGGGATTTGGATTAGCTCAAGGAGGAACTGGAGGAGTTCTTTGGCCCCAGCCCTTAAATGTGAGTTTAGTGTTTGGTGTTAAGGCTTCTGTTTGGTAGTGGCCTAAAACAGGAGCACCTCAGAGCAGGGCTGCCCATATATCCCTGTGGGGTACATGAAAGCAGGAGTTGCCTTGCTGCTCCCCCTCCTGTCTCCCAGATAGGAAAAACCCTTAGAAACCCTTGTCAGTAATTCCTGTGTCACGAGCTTTAGCCCTGCCTCTGGCTTTCTGACCACTTCTTGGCTCCTCTGGAGCTAAATGCAGGGGCTCTGCTTGTTCCAGGAGCTGTGGCTGGCTGCCTCCTTGGAGGGAGAGGCCTCAAGCTTGCGCTCTTTTTCCCTGCCCTGGGGAGAAGCTCTGCCACTCTTATACATACATAGATACCTACATATATATGGGAGCATCTCAAATAATTGTCCTGGCTTGAGCAGTAGCATGGGGAGTCTTGCTGTCCCCTGAGCAAAGCCCTGTGTGTTTTTCTCAGCAGCTGACGGGCTGGTGGCTCAGCCTGGGCAGCTGGCTCTGAGTTCATCTCCCCCCTGCCTCCCCTTCCAGCCCGCGTTGCGTGCACAAGTAATGCTCCAGCCTTTCCTAGTTGCTTTTTCTTCCCCCAGAGGAGGTGCGATTGCTTTCCTGAGCGAGCGAGCTGGGCTGTTGTGTTTTCACTGGCCCCAGGGCTGCGGGGGCTTCCCTGGGGCTGCTCGGTGGGCTCAGCGGGGTGAGGAGCTGCCTCCAGTCCTCCTCGGGGCCCCGGCACAAGGCTGGCATCGCAGGGTCCGTGGTGCTCAGCAAGCCGGCAGCGCTGCAGAGGCTGGAGGAAAGGGATTGCAGCCCAGACAGGCCCCGTCCTCCCGGCGGCTTCGGAGCCAGCCTCCTGTTTGGTTTGAGCCCGAGCCAGTGCCCTGATGAATGCAGCTCTTGTCGGCTCTGGATGGGGCTCTGGCCCTCTGCTAATGAAAGGCGCTGGTGTGTGGCTGCGGGGCTGGGGGACGGGGAGGAGGGGGCAATACTGGGTTGGCAGAGGAGGAGGTGACCGTCAAGTCCCAGGCTAGTGGTGCTGCCACCCCTCGCTGGTCGTGAGCAGCTCTCGTGCCCTCCTCCTCCTCCTCCTCCTTTTGGGGCTCCTCATGGGGTTTTCCTGATGTGAACGGCTTTGATCTGAGCTCCTTCTCAGATGCAGCACTGGGAGAGGCGGCTGTGTTAAGGCTTCTAGGGGATTTGCGAGGGTAAATCTGCACATCTTTCACTGTCCCGTGGTTAAAATTCATCTCTGACCCTCAGTGGCTGCTGTTCTTTCTCCCTGACAGAGTGAGGATTAGGTAGTCAGCTCCATCTGGGCCCTTCTTGGGATCTTTGCATGTTTTGGGCTGTTTTCTCTGGCTAAAGCAGGGGACAGAACTGGGGGGCCTGGTCCAGGGGAAGGAGAACCCTGGTTTGGGATGCAGGGAGGATGGGGAAGGACAGTTCCAAGAGGCCTGTTCACATCAGGGCTGCTGCTCCAAGCCTCTAACAGAGCTGAGCAGCAGCGCCTGCGCCCCCAAAGCCTCCCCCTGTCCCTTGCCGTGTGCCACGAGGGACCCAGGAGCTGTGCTGTTAAACACTTCTTTATTTCTCCGCGTCCAGCTTTCAGCCAGCCCCTGGCAGGGCCCTCCTGCTGTGACGGCCTCCGGCTGCGTTACCCCACTCCTGCCTGTCCCCCCTCCAGCCGATGCCACCCCAGGAGCTCCCCAGTGCCCCCAGGGCCGGCTGTGGAGCCCCTCTCCGGCTGCACTGCCCCACAGAAGAAAAAGCTAAGGCTGAAGCAGAGCAAGGCACGTCCTACCTGCATCCCAACCCCTGCAGTGTGCCCGGGGCAAAGGGGCAAAGGGACATCCTCCTGGCTATCACCACCCCCCTTCCCAGCATGGTCACTCCCCCGTGCCCCCTTTTTTTTTTGCAGGAGCAGGCTGGTGGCCAGCTTTCTCTGCTGGCTCCCAAAGAAAGGACCCTACTCCAGGAGGGACAGGGACCCTATTCCAGGTGGGACGGGGCTGCCAGGTGGCCCACAGCCAGGTCTGGGGATGGGGACAGGCACGGGGCAATGCACCCGGAGCGCCTCGTTCCCAGCAGTCACTCAACCAACGCTACGGGAGGGAGGTGGTTGGGGTTAGGGGACCACCTCTGAGCCTATGTTAGGGGGGAAGGGGGGCGGCCCCCGCCTTAGAGGGCCGTGTCTTCAGCCTCGATGCAGGGCCCGAAGAGCTTCTCCGCAGTGGCTTTGCCGTCGTACTTGGGCAGGTTGCCACCGAAGTCTGCCGGCAGGATGTCGGCGTCGATCTCCTGGTAGAAGGACTCCAGCTCCTCGCCGTGCACAAAGACCTGGCGTGAGGGGAGCGACCCTCAGCAGAGAGCTGGCGACCCCACAGGTGGCAAAGGGGTGCCTGGGGGACGCCGGCAGTGCTGGGAGCCAGCAGCAGTCCCAGCTCTCCCACCTTCTTCCCCCCGTCTGCTCGGCTTTACCCCCCTTTGCCCCCGGGTCCCCTCCCCGCACTCACCCTCTCCAGCAGTTTGCTTTTCAGGAAGGGTTTGACCACGTTGTAGGTCGTGGTGAAGTACCAAGGCTGGTGGATGAAGTGCACGGCCTTGAAGCGCGCTGGGAAGGAGTCCTAGGGTGCCAAACCCAGGCGGGGCCAGTCACAGACCGTGCTGGCCACATAGGGCCGGGAGAGGAGGTGGGCAGCAACAGAAACCCTGCACTGCCTCCACACCCTTTCCCCAGCCTCCCTCTTTTGTTCTGACCCAGAGGTTCAGCCATCCCAGCCCCAGGAACAGCAGGGAAGCTGCAGAGATCCCATCTTGCAGGATTAAACCAATTAAGGAGCAAAGGAAGGAGGGTGTGATGGGGAACAGCCCCTCCAGGATGGCAATCCAGCCCCCTGCTGGCCCTGGGCACGTTCTCTTCCAGCTCACCTGCAGCATGTCCACCATCTTCTTGAGCTCGGAAGGTTTGATCCCTGACGCCTGCTGCATGGTGAAGCCCTTGAAGTTCTCGATGATGCAGAACCCGTTGATCTGGGTCTCTTCGTTTTCCAGCAGCTTCTCCAAGATAACGCAGTAGGCACGAAGGATCTGGAGGGGAGGAGTGACAGCAGGGTCTGTGCCTCCATTTCCTCCTTTGCCCTGCGGGTCCTTCCTTCCTAAACCCCCCCGATTTAGTGGTGTGGTGCCCCCCTTCACCCCGAGTTATCTGGGCTGGGAGATGCACACCCTGTGCCCTGCAACCCGCACCACACCAGGAGGAAAGAAGGGGAGCCCCTTGGGACGGACCAGGAGAAATTCAGAGTTTTACTTAAACCTGGGTGGAACAACCCCCAAAAACCTGCTGACCTCGTCGAAGGTGATCTCCTCGTAGTCCCAGTTCTCGATGTTGAAGAGCATCACCACCCGGCCGTACTTGTCCCTGCTGGCCAGGATGCCGGGGTAGCCCGCCTCGATGGTGCTGCGCACAGCCTCGGGGGTCAGGTTGTCGAAGAGCTCGGGGTACTGCTGCCGAAAGTTCACGTAGCCTGCGGGGGGACAAAGCTGCTCACCCGTCCTCGGGAAGACGGGAGAGCACGGGGTGAGCTCCCCGCCCCTGGCACCCCGCAGGCACGGAATATGGGAACGTGCTGGGAAAATGGGGGTGAACAAAACAGCTCGTCTGCGAGGCAGCGCTGGTAATTACAACTCATTATCCACCCGACAGACACAAAGGAGAGCAGAGCAGAGCCAGGCAGGACAAAGCCCGTGCCCAACCCCTGCTCCCCGTCCATCCCTGTGTGCCACCCCCAGCATGGGGAGGGGGTGCCACAAGTCCCCCCTGCCCTGGAGTGGTCCCAGGGGTGCTGAGCCCCCCAGGCACCGTGCACAAAACGCATCAGGATGCGTGCAGAGACCTCCAGCCCTGCCTTCTGCTGCTGCTGCTCGCTCCCGTGCCCTGACAGGGGTCCGGGTGCACTGGGAGGCGCAGAGGGGGATCGGGACACCCATCCCCACCCACCCCCACAGCGCAGGGCCCCCCACCTTTCAGCAGGTCGTAGGCCCTGTGGACGTCGAACTTGCGGGCGCGGATGAAGCGGAGGAAGAAGGAGTCGTCCTTGCCCTGCATCTTCTCAGCCACCGTCTTGCAGACATCCTCGCTGCCCGCCCGCTCCTGCACCAGCTCCCGCAGCGCCCTCACCGCCGCCTCCCTCTGCTCCTCGGTCTCGTTCAGCTCGTCCTTTGCCTGGGAAGGGAGCAGGGAAGGGCCCTCAGCATCCTCACAAAGCCCTGGAGACCCTGAGCCACCCGCAGACCCACCCCAGCGTGTGTTTTGGCACAGAAAAGCAGCCGGACACGGTGCCACTGGCTGCGGGTCCCTGGGCTGTGCCTCACCTTCTGCAGGGTGTGCGGGGGGATCTGCTGGCACCTCCCGAAAACGGGGCCGTGGTCCTTGGTGGTGAGGCGCTCCAGCTTGGTGCGCAGGGCCTGCTCCTCCTCCGAGACGATGCGGAAGGTGCCCGTCTGGGGGCGAGGAGAGGATGGGGGGCTGAGGAATCCTCTGCTCACAGCCCCCCACCTCCCTCCCCGCCAGCCCCATGAGGCTGGGGACAGCCCCGGCGCTGTGCGGGTCCCTCTGGGTTGCACCCCAAGGGACAGGGAAGGGCGAGGGGTGCCACAGCTCAGCGCTGCAGGGAGGGGATGCTCAGTACTCACAACAGCAGACATGTTGCCTTTAGCCTTTATCAGCAGCAGGACACTGGAAGAGAGGAGGAGGAATTACCGTGGGGATCTGAAAAGCCCCTGCAGCCCCCGGTGCCCCTGTCCCTCATGGAGGAGGGTACCTGGTGGGCACAGCACCCTCAGCTCCATCGCCCGCTGCCCGTGGGGCTGCCTGGTGGAAGCTGAGAGTGTTGGAGAAACAGCAGGGCTGTTTGCAAAAGCAGGTTAAATACATGGGTATTGGTCATCTGATGCCTCCAGCGTGGTGTTTTTTTTCTGGGTTTACATTTTTTGGGAGGCTGTGGGCAGGAACACCCATGGGTCATGGGGACACACAACCCCGGAGCTCCTCCAGCACGGTGTCACCTCCAACCACATCCAGGGCAGTGCGGAGAGCACCAAGTGCTTCCCAAGACCTGGTACGAGCAACATGCCCCAAGCAGCACGCGTGGTGTGTGTCCTGCTGCCCTGTGGGTGCTCATCGTGCTGCTCTGGGGAGTCCCTGCAGCATGGCCCAGCACTGCCACGGCCCTGCTGAGCTGCTGGGTTGGGGATGTTTGCAGGAGTGGGGTGTAACGGGGTGTCCTCCTGCTCCCCAAATGCTCCCCTTGGCCCTTGGGCTCTTTCTGCACCGCTCCAAGGCTTGAGTCATGGAGAGCGATGCAGAACGACCTCAGGCAACGCTCCCACCTCCTCTTCTTAACACAGAGCTGCCTTCCCTGCCCACCCTGTTGCCTTTCATTCCTGTCCCCATGATATTTACCAAACAGCAGAGCCCCTGCAGCTCCAGAGCCCGTCCCCAGCCATGACACCAGACCCCAAAACCCCTCAGCATCTCCCCAGTGCCCCGCTTGTCCCGACACCTCCTGTGGGCTCCCCCACCAGCACCCCCTTTTTTTGAGGCACAGAAAACAAAACCTATTCCCAGAGGTGACAGGTCAAGGAGGGCTGGGCCACGGGGCCTGATGCAAAATATTTCAGCTGCAAAACATCCCCCATACTCACCAGGGACAGGGAAACCCAAATCGCCTGCACCAGGCTGGGAGCGCGGAGTGGGGCCGGGCAGCTGGGCAGCGAGGCCGGAGTGGAGCAGCAAGAAAAGCCAGGAGAAAGCTTTGTAGAGTCACCGGGTTGGGATTAGGCCGTCACAAGGCATCAACTCGCCGCAGCTTTGTAATTAAGTCCGCGCGAAGCAGGCTGCAAGCCCCGTTAAAACCTTACAAAAGGCAGATGAGGAGAGGGGAGGACGGAGCAGGAGGGCTGCGGGCCGGGTGCGCGGAGGGGCGGGATGCTGGGCCCGATTAACGAAGTATAAAAGCTCCTCATTGTGTAACCCCCTCATTAGCGTGGGGCCGGGGGTGGGCAGCGTGCCACCCCCCGCCTCTGCCCCCAGCTCTGCGAGCAGAGAGCACGGGGGGAGCTCGGCCGGGGTGCTTGTGGGGCAGGTGAGGATGCATCCACATCCTCTCCTCCTCCTTCGTCACCTCCCTGCAAAGCAGCGTTTGTTTTGCTTTAAAATTAATAAAAAATGTGGGCAAACGGTGTCCTCGAATGGGGCCGGTCCTGTGTGGTGTGGACAGCCCCAGTGTGGAGGTTCACTGGTGGCATCCCGCACACAGAGGGGATGGCCAGGGGATGGGGATCACAGGCAATCCCGGTGATCCCAATGACCGACTTTTCTGGGAACTCGAGGGCAGCCCACCTCAGGGCCAGAGGGACAATTTGGGGACAGTGACATGAGGCTTTTTGGGGTGTCCACAACACTGTGTGCCCAGGCTGCTGGGTGCTGGGGAGCTCTTCCAGCCTTCACTCTCCCTCGGTATGGGTTTATGGGGTCAGGATGAGGACGGTGCCATGCACGGCTGCTTCCTGCAGCCCCGTGGCTCCTCCACGGGGAGGGAAGACAGGAGCCCATTGAGAGCCAGGGGCTTGGCCGCGCTCCTGCTGCGCTGGGGATTTGGGGGGTGGTGGTGGTGGTGAACGGGAACGAAGGGGCTTACACAAGGCATGTTTTGTAACACTGTGAGGATTTACGGATTTGGATTTCACCACGCTGCCCCACAGCAGAGCCGAGACCCCTCGGTGAGGGAGGAGGAGGAGGAGGAGGAGGAAGGCACAGGGTTCCTGATGAGGGGCAGGCGGGGGAAACCCATGCCTGGAGCAAGCCCCCCGGTGACGCCAGAGCCACCAGCAGCCCCGTCCCTGCCCCGTGCTGACCCCACACGGTCCTGGCTATGCCCTGGCTCTTTCTCTGGGCATTTCTCCACAGACCAGCCCCGAGGGGTGGCAGCCCCGTGAGGGCAAACCATGGGGATTTTTGCATTCTGAGCCCTTGGGGGATCACCAGGACAGCCCCAAAGCCCTGTTCTGAGCTGCGTGACCCCGCTGAGGGGCTCACCAAGCCCCCCGCCCTGCCTCAGAGTGGCCAAACCCCATCACAGGGGGAATGGGGGCACGGCACACACATGGACCCCGTGCCCTGCCGCTCGCAGGCGACAGCTTTGGAGATAAAGTGGGGTTAAAGTGGGGTTAGACACACGGCAGGGGGCTGCGTGCCAAGGGCTCGGCGTGTCCCTACAGGTCCCTACAGACCCCCACAGCCCCCCAGCGCCACAGCCCCGCGCAGCAGCCGGGGCCGGGACTCGAACCCGCGGCCTTCGGGGTTGGAACGGGGGGGGGGGGGCAGGGGTCGGTCTCTCTCAGGCCACCGGAAGTGAAGGGCGGGGGGCGGGCACTGTTGCCATGGTGACGGGCGGCACTTCCGGGCGGGAGTTTCGGGCGGGCGGGCAAGATGGCGGCGGCCATGGCGCAGCGCGTCCTGGCGCTGGCGGCCGAGGAGGGCCCCGAGCGGCTCCAGGAGGCCCTGCAGGGCCTGGGGGAGGGCGAGGTGCGCGGTCGTGGGTCCCCCGTAACCCCTCACCCCCGAGCCGGGGGCTCTCCTGGCGGCGCCTGGCAGCTTGGCCTTCTCGTTGCAGCTGGGCGAGATGGTGACGAAGCAGGCCCTGAGGGGCAGGGAGACGGCGGCGCTGCTGAGGGGGATCTTCAGAGGTGGGTGGTGGCGGGGCTGGGTCCCCGGGGGGGGGCACGGTGAGCTGGGTGGGGGCCGTGGGCAGCAGCACGGGCTGTGAGGGGCGCCTCTGGGGAGAGCCAGGCGGGTGTAAGCGGGATGTGAGACCACGAAGTAATTATGCAGTGAAAAGGGAGCTGGAGTAACACGGTTTTGGTGACCATATTCTATAGTGGCTTTACTTTTGCTAGCACATAGGTGTGTTTCACCTGCTGGCTGCTGAAGCTCAGTTCCCAAGTGGTTCACCTCAAAATGCTGCCACTTGCTGAGCCTGGAGGGCAGGTCAGCAGAACCAGAGTGTGATAAGAGGGCTGAGTGTTTCGGCAGTTTTATCCAAGAGATTCTCATTTCCTGTGCTCTGTTTTTTATCTGTGTTGTCAGATATACAAAATGGGGAGCTGCAGCTGAGTGACGGTTTAGCCCTGCAAATTTCCTGTTTAGTAAGGCGTTGTTATTTGTATAACCTTGTTTCCATTCCTCATCTTACTTTGTTTTCTCATTATAAGGCTCCCCGTGTTCCCAGCCGAGTGGCGTTCTCAGGAGGCTGCAGGTGTACAAGCACTGCGTCCCGCTGGTGGAGTCAGGGGATCTGCACTTGAGCAAGGCGTCTGAAATCATCGGGCTGCTGATGCTGGAGGTAGGAGCTCCTTTGGGCTGGCTCTCCTGAGGCCTGCCGCTTATCCCCTAGCAAGTACACCGAGTGCTTCACCACTGAGACAAATGAGCTGTGGATCTGCCCTGGACTAAGCGGGTCTTGGAACTTGCCATGTGTGTAAACATGATTTTCTTTGGATATCTGGACCTAGGCTCCAAAATCGTAATTGCCTTCACTTGATTAGCTGCTCTGTTCTGTCCAAGACAGTGTGGGATAGAGGTCTTGGGGTGAACTCTCCCTTTAGACGCCCTGCACTGTGAGAAATGTTGTCCTTTTCTGGTGTTTGGTGACCGTGGGAACGTGTATGAGGAGTGCTCCTGTGCCTGCCCCAGGCTCTTTCACGTTATTCCATCTTCTCCCAGGTTCGCCAGCTGCCAGGCCCCGCGTTGGCTGAGCTCGCCACGCTGTTTGTTGATGTTGTTAAGGGCGGCAGCCTGTCTAATGGGAAATCCTTGGAGCTGTTTTCCACTGTTCTTACTGCGTTGGCCAGCTCAAAGGAGAGCCTGGCTTATGGGAAAGGTAACTTTCTCTTCTCCTTCTGCCAGCCTCTCCTCTCTCCCTCTGGAGCGTACACCTAAAAGACTTTTGCTTTCTTAGGTGAACTGAATGGGGAAGAGTTTAAGAAACAGCTGATAAATACTCTTTGCTCCAGCAAGTACGTACCTCTCGGCCAGCTCCGCTCTGCGTTAGCTTGGTAAAAACTCAGCCAGGACCTAGTCCTGTTGGGGCTTTTTACAGAAATCCCTGTGACACCCCAGAGGTGTGGCGAGAGCTAAATCTGCAGTTAGATGTGTCCACAGCCCTGTCGTTCCCTTAGTTATGTGTCAAAACAGTGTGCTTCGTGTTGTGCTTTGAGAAGGACGTGGTGGCGAGTTGGATGGCTCTGTCTGTGTCCTGTTCTGTTGTCTTTGAATCTGTGCCCTCTGTGACAGTGTCCTCCCTGGCTGGAAAGGCAAAGGAACAGCCTGTTGCCAGGTCTTGTAACAGTGTTGTGTGAATTGGTCTCAGGAAGTGTTTGTTTTTATTCCTTTCTTGATGTTTGTTGTTGTGGGGGCCAGGGCAGTTTGGAACCATTTTAAGTCTGGGTAATTTGGGTGACAGTGGTGATTTCAGGTTGGAAGTTTGGCTTCTGACGTTAATATCAGGAAGTAACAAACAGGGAAACTGAATCAAGGGATAAACAATAATTCTGCTTCCACTCAGTTTCCTGGCAAACTTTTGTTTTGTCAGGTGGGACCCTCAGAGCGTGATACATCTTGCCAACATGTTCAGGTAATTCTTCTTTCCTTCAGCAAGCACCAATGCTTTCTTGTGCTGCAGTCATCTCCATGTCCCATCTCACAGGTACTTTGGGGAAAGTGCAAAGTGTCTGAGCATAGCAGGTGTCATCACCCCGTGGGTGTTTCGGTCAGTGAATGTCCGGATTGAACAGTGTCCTGGGACAGTGCTTGGGGATTGGGTGATCTCTGTTCTGCTGGGAGCTTTGGGAGCTTGCTGCCTGTCTGTCTGTGAACTCTTTGTCTAGTTATGGATTGAAACTACTGGGGGACTCTGAAGGAAATTCATGAAAATGATCAGGGTCTGTCTTTGGTCCAACAGGGATATTCCACTGTCGGGAGAGGAGCTGCAGTTTGTGGTGGAAAAGGTCCTTAGGATGTTCTCCAAATTAGACCTGCAGGAAATTCCCCCCCTGGTCTATCAGCTGCTGCTGCTTTCTGCTAAGGTAAAAGCTCATGGGAGGTGACCTCCTTCTGGGCATGCATCACAGGAAAAAATATACACAAGCTGAGCTACAGGCTGGATTTTGGAAGGGGTTTTGATCGCTCCCAATCTGCTGTGGGGAGCAGGATGCAGCAGGACATCATCAGCTTTGTTTTGCTTTTTTCCTCTATCTCCCTCTAGCCTGAAGAAACTGAATGCTCAGAGGAAGACATAAGCTTGTTCTTTTATGGGGAACTGTAGCAGGGAACCTTTGGGAAATAAGGGATGAGCTCAGACCCAGGGGACAGCAGAGTGGATTGTTTTCAGTATTCTTAAGCGTGGGTCTGCTCACTCTTAGTGGCCTGCTCGCCTCTAGTGTAATATTGCCTCGTGCAGTATAACTTCTGGGTTGTACTGTGACTGGTACTGGAAATGTCTCCCCTCCTGTCTCATCCTGCAAGCGGAGGCTGCCAGCGACATACCTGCCCTTCGTCAGAGCGATCTGGCTCTTGCTCTGTTTGTGACTGAGTACCTGCCAAAATGGTCCAGACAAAAGTGAATTACCCATGTGTTACGGGAGGTCGTTGGTGTCCACTGGCCAAAATGTGATCATATATATATGAATTTAGGAGTTTGAAAACCTTCCTAATTGATTATAATATAAAGGATCCTTTCCAATTAATAACGACTTGGAACAAAACAAAAAACTGTGAGAGGTGCAGCTTCTGCAACTCTTCAATAAGTGCGGTCAAAAGAAGGGGACAAACTAAAGTCATCGTTCGTCATTTCATCTGGAAGCGAGCAGTGCAGGAGCCTTCCAGCACCTCAGCAATTTATGAAGGGACGTAAAGGATACCGTGACATTTGTAATTGCTGTGGGAATAGAGGGTAGCTCCCCGGGATCTTGCAGACCACGCAGTTGCATAATGTAATGTCCTTTCTTGCAGGGCAGTAGGAAGACTGTTTTGGAAGGAATCATCAGTTTTTTCAATCAGTTGGACAAGAGACTGAAGGAAGAACAGAAGGTTCCGCAGTAAGTTCTCTCTCTGTCATCCCCTTTCTTTACAACCTGGGTACTTACACTCACCCTTGTCCTGCCTGGTACTCTTGAATGTGACAGGCCTTGTACAAGTGCATACTCCCTGATGCCTAAGACATAATTTGTGGCATTGGATGGCTCTTTTTTTTTTTAATCTGGTAAACCTTACAGATCAGTGGACCTTGAGGTAGCCACGGTGCCCCTAGACCAGCTCCGCCATGTGGAAGGCACTGTCATTCTCCATATCATTTCTGTTATCAACCTGGATCAGGACCTAGGCGAGGAGTTAATCAAACATCTGAAGGTATGACAGAGATGGAACAGGCGCTGTTCTTGACGGTGTTGAAACAGAGCTTTTAAAATCAATACTGGTTATCTTGAGAAGGGATTTAATAATTTTTATGGCCATTTTATGATTTCATGAAGTGTTACGTGGAAAGAGACGTGTTCCCATCTGTGCCACAGCAGCAGTGTGATAGGAGCTTGATAGTTTGATTTGTGGGATGCTGCAGTTGAAGCTAGCATGCTTTTTAACTATTGCTTACTATTTTCTAGACTGAGCAACAGAAGGACCCCGGTAAAGCTCTGTGTCCCTTCAGTGTGGCTCTTTTGCTGTCGGTTGCAGTAAAACACAGACTGCAAGAGCAGGTACGTGTGATAGATGTACAGAGAACTTCAGTGGCAGTGCACACAGCCTTGTGTGAGAAGGGAAGAAGAGTTAGATCAATGTCTCATCAGAATCAGATTAAAAGTGGCTTTGGGATGCTGGTGGGGAGGCAGATCATCAGTACCCTGTAGTTTACCAAACACTATAAAAGACTTCAGAACAATATCAGAATTTTACAGAATCGTATTTCCTGTGGGCCAAATGTTGTAGGGTGAGAAGAAAAGCATTGTCTTCCTTCTCTAACGTTTTGGCTCTGTGGTAGACACCTGAAGTGCATCTGGCAGCAAGTTACCTTCTCTGGGACACTGAATGAGGTTGGTGTATTTGTCCTGAGAAAGAAGTGAGTTAAGGTTTTTGGCAGGTTGTACTGAGACTTGTGTTCTGCCTGGTGCTTGTACTGGAACGTGCCCAAGATTATACAGATCCCATTTCAAAGATTATTTCCTCATGCTCAGTGATTTTATGTTCCAGATATTTGATTTCTTGAAAACATCAATCACAAGAAGCTGCAAGGACCTGCAGTTCCTGCAGGCCTCCAAGTTTCTGCAGGACTTGTTTCCTCAGCAATATGATATAACAGCTGTGATTCTGGAGGTGGTGAAAAATAGGTGAGTTGTTGCTGTGCGCTGCAAAACGCTCAGCAGGCTTGGGGAGGGAGAGTGTTCCAGCCTTGCTGGAATGCTCTGGGATCACATGTTTGCTGCTGACCTGTTACTAGCAGGGAACAATGTCAAAATCCAAAGGTTCTATCTTTTTGCCCAGAGAAGCTGTGGATGCCCCAACCCTGGAAGTGTTTAAGGCCTGGTTGGATGGGGCTTTGAGCAACCTGGTCTAGTGGAATGTGCCCCTGCTCATAGTAGGGGGGTTGGAATTGGATAATCTTTAAGATCCCTTCCAACCCCAACTTTTTTTGATGCTATGATTCTATCACAGTTTTCTACTGGCGAATTTAAACAAACAAACAAATTTAGATGTATAAATGTGCCTCCTCCACCCCAAATCTCAGCATCTGGTGGTACACAGGACTAAACCGATCAGAATCCTGTCTGTTTCTTGCTAGGAAAGAAACTGATGGTATGAGTCATGCTGCCTGCTGTAGTTTGTGTTCTGATCAAGGGATGAGTGATAGGTTCAGTGTTTACTTTCCTCCACATGGTTAGTCCTTTAAACATCCTGTGGGATATCTGTGATCTGTCATCAGTTGTCCTTTAGTTTGATGTGAGGCATTCCTCTTCTGCCTTCCTCTGTGTCTTGAAGACTCAGGATCTGTAGGATCCGTGCATCCAGGCTGCAGCCCAGTGTCACGCTGAGATGAGATTGAGTGCACACTTCCCATAGGAAGGAAACCTTTGGATTGGAAAAGAAGTCTGATGGCTGGAGAGCCAGGAATGCAAAATGTGTGGGCTGAGCACCTCCCCCTCAACCTAAAGATAGTCACAGGGCTGAGAGGGATGGTACCTTCCCTGGGGTGAACAAGCACCTCTTGCTGCTGCTCTGCATCTGGAATGACTGGAGGATTTTAATACTGACTGCTCTAATCTAAATGTTTTCTGTGACTAGGTTGTTTCTTTTCTGATCTGTTTAATGTTTTCCCCAGTGCATTTGGCTGGGACCATGTTACTCAGGGCCTGGTGGATCTCGGCTTCAGCCTAATGGAATCGTATGAACCAAAAAAGCCCTTTGGAGGGAAAGCTGCTGAGACCAATTTTGGCCTTTCAAAAACGCCAGCCCAGCAGGCTTGCAGACTGGGAGCAAGTATCCTGCTGGAAACATTTAAGGTAGCGTATGGTTTGGAGAGTTCTTTGCAGGGGGAATCTCTTCCTATTTTCTCTTGGTGAATGGTGTCAAAACCTTGCCTACAGTATCCATCATGAGCACTTCACAGACAGGTTTTGGTTTCCTTTTTGTCCCTGTCCAGCAGGAAGAGGTCATCTTCATAAAGACCCAATCCTAATCTGTTCCGTCTAGCATGCTACTTGTGTAAGCACTGTTACACAAGAGAGACTGCAGAGAAGGTAGAGAAATTCAGAGGTACAAAGAAAATGTGACAGATGTGGGATTGAAACCAGCATCTTCACTGAAGTGGTAAATTTGCATCCCACAGACAATTTGACCCCATTATGTTTCACGTGTACCGTGTGTGCCTCGCTGATGGGCTGGTTCTGATTGGACTGGGATGAAACCTGAATCAGCCTGTCTGAATTTAACTGAAAAAGGGACTTCTGACAACCAGTCCCAATTTAGCCTTTAGATTTGGATGGATTTGCTTTGTGCAGGACAATGCCTGTGTTCTGGTGTACAGGAATGTCTTAAGTTTGTGTAGATTTTGATTTTATTTGTTGTTGTCTGTCATTTCAGGTCCATGAGCCCATCAGAAGTGATATTCTTGAGCAGGTCCTGAACAGAGTCCTCACAAAAGCAGCATCTCCCGTCAGCCACTTCATAGGTAACAGGAAAGAGAGAATTGTGTCCAGCTCTGTGAACACTTCAGAACGTAGCTTCTCAGAAGCTAAGTTCTTGCTGAGGTGACCCGAAGCCAGGAAAATCTCTCGTTGTTTCTCACTGAGGTGCCAGCCTCGGATCACCTTGCGTTTGTCGCAGGTGAAAAATGTTTTCAGGCGGTTGCCGTGGAATGGCTGACGCACAGAAAGGTGGTGGCCATCAGTTCCTGGTCTTGCCTTCCTGTCAGCCATGGGTAGGTGCCTGGGAGTCCCTGGGGCTGCTGATGCCTGTGCTGCAGCCTCTTCTCTTATACCTTAGTGCCCTCTGGTGGGGTGAGGCCCTGCAGCCAGGCTGTGAGCATGTTGCACTTTGTGCCTGCTGTAGAGCGCAGATTATCAACGCTCATCCTATTATGACTTCTCCAAGGAATGGAAGGGCTTTGATTGTTCTGTAATTGTTAACCCTACAGAAATCTTTTGCTCTCTTTCCTAATATAGACTTGGCCCCTTGGCAGCAGCTGCTCCTTTTGTCATTTTATTTTTCAGACTTGCTGTCCAATATTGTTGTGTCTGCTCCTCTTGTGCTTCAGAATTCATCCTCCAGAGTCACAGAGACCTTTGACAATTTATCTTTTCTGCCCATTGACACAGTGCAAGGGCTCCTCCGGGCAGTGCAGGTAAGGCTTAGCATTTCTCCATAAATGCCCTTGTTAGTTTAGTTCCAGCGATAGCTCCAGGCCACAATTACATGCATGATCTAATAACCTTTCTTGTAAAATAAGCCTTAATGCTCTGCTGTAGGTTGTTCAATGTAGCATGGAACTGTTCTTCAAGCATGGGTATGCACGTGCCCTCTAGCAAAAAACATGGTGCCGTTTGGAACGGTGCTGGAACTGCTCTGTGCTGACCTTTCATCTGAAAGAGGCCCAGATGCTCCACGACATAGAAACCTAGGTATATGGGTCCAGATCAACAGCTGTAGCTATCATTGTTGTGGTTTTTTTTTGTTTTTTTTTTTTAATCCTTCTAAGCTCCATGTCAGTGTTTCTCTTTGGCTGGGCTGAGATATTGCCCTGGGGTTCAACTTCTCCCTGTTTAGCTCAAACTGGTTATAGCAGTCATTTCCCAAACCCTCACACTGTGTCCTCACTAACCTGCTAAGGTGTCCTGCTGCTACAGCTCTCTGGGTTTAATTTTATAATACGCTATTTTGACATGTTTTGGTTTCCCTACTGTACTGATGACAGTATTGGAAATGCAGGGCCAGATGGGCCTGAGGAAGATGAGCTCATATGCACCAAGGGCTTGGCATGCCTTAGTGCTTTTCTCTCCAAAGTATATTTTCCTTTCCAGCCCCTGCTCAAAGTCAGCATGTCAGTGAGGGACTCCCTGATACTTGTTCTCCAAAAAGCTATCTTTTCCAGGTAAGCTGGGAAGGGGATTCTTTGAAAAGATTTCTGCAACTCATATCTGTATTTTTTGGAGCAGAAGAATTTTTTGTTTGCTTTGGCTATGAGTCGTCTTACTGTGTTCTTCCAGTAATTAATGGTGACATCTGTCCCTTCGGCCTTAGGGCTGCAGTACAGTCAGAGCTCTACCCGCTGAGAGATCCCAACCCCCACATGAAAGGTCTTTGGAAATTCAGAAAGTTGTTGGGAACTCCAAACAAGAAGGCAAAATTAAAACCAATCCTATGCTCTCTACAAATGAGTACATCCAGATGCTAGGGAGAGTCCAGAAGGAACCACTGACTCAGGGGGAAGGTGGCATCTCAGCATTCTGATCTCTTACAAAATGGTAGAGAAGCAGGCTTGTTGTCTTGGTAATGCTTTGAGCAATAAATACATCCTGCTGTCTTCATAATGCTGTGATCGTAGACTGGGTTCTGTGGGGCAGTGGCTGCCTGGTTATAAAAACAGAATTCATAATTCAGCATTATTATTCAAGGCAAGGGACTTGGTCTCGGGGAAAGATCTGGGGGTTTCAGTGAGCAAAGCAAAATAGCATTTTTTTGAGGAATTTTGCATCTCTGAGATGAGCTCTACAAGAGACTCCTATTCCAGTTTTCAAGGGATGTTTAATGCTTGTGTCTGGGGCTCTCCCTCAGTGTGAGCATTGGAAGGGCAGAAAGGAAATAAAATGCTGGGAGTGTAAAGCGAAGGAGTTCCCAGCAAGCTCCCAGCCTCTTAACTGCTTGGGGCTGTGTTGCCCTCTTGGGGAATACAGAGCCAGTGGGCCCAGGCACTGTGTTTTTGTGGACCTTTTTTCATCACTGAGTAGTTCTTACGTTGTTCTTGCTTTTTATTCCTTATGCTTCTCTTTTCTCCCCCTGACTCACAGGCAGCTCGATGCTCGTAAAGCTGCAGTTGCTGGCTTTTTGCTTCTGTTACGAAATTTTAAGATTCTGGGCAGCTTGACTTCTTCCCAGTGCAGCCAGGCCATTGGTGCCACTCAGGTGAGTGCTGCTCTGCAGGCTCTGGTGCAGGTATGTGACAGTCTTACATCTAACACGCACAGTTTGAAACAACTCGGAGTGCTGTGTTTCCCCAAAATGGAGATACAGCTTGAGTAAGGGTTAGTCCTGGAAGCGGAACTTTTGGAAATGCAGCATGCAAAGACAAGCTGGTCTGGGGATGGAGTTTCTCAGAGTCATTATCTCTTACAGCACACTGCCTGGCAGCATGCTTATTTCATGACTATTTCAGTGACTGTTTAGGGGTCAGGCCCCTTTTCACCTTGCTTCTGTGCTATTTGAGA
This sequence comes from Aythya fuligula, assembly GCF_009819795.1. Classification (NCBI taxonomy): domain Eukaryota; kingdom Metazoa; phylum Chordata; class Aves; order Anseriformes; family Anatidae; genus Aythya; species Aythya fuligula. The sequence goes on along the minus strand of NC_045569.1, from coordinate 13,763,785 downwards.
GCTGTAACCGGTATAACGTGACTAATATTCCATCTCAGGTCCAGGCAGATGTTCATGCCTGCTATAATTCTGCAGCTAATGAGGCCTTCTGCCTCGAAATCCTGGGCAGCCTGAGGCGATGTTTGAGCCAGCAAGCGGATGTCCGACTCATGTTATATGAGGTAAACATGGTTTCTCTGGCCTCCTTTTAAACAGTCAGTAGCTCTGCTGTAGTCTGGTTCTGCTGTAGCCCCAGGTAAATGATGATTACGTTATTGTAGAAAATGACCCATCGTCTCAGTTATGTTCTTCTTGGGACACGTACTGATACCAGACACTGGATAAAAAAAATATATTTCTTTTTTCAATCCTGCTGCTTTTTATTTTGGGCCATCATAAGCCCAAAGGCATGCTAATGTATTTTCCTTGTCTCATGCATTGCTTAAGAGTAGACATCAAAGTCTCTCTTCCTTTGGCGTGGCCAAGGAAATGGGAAGCATGCTTGATGCCCAGTGGGGAGCAGTGTTATGGCAGGCATCGGATGGAAGCAGTGCAGCTCTGCTAACGCCGGGCTCCAAAGAAAGCCCTGCTTGGAGAGTATGGGGAAACTTCCTTAAAGATTGCATTGGGGACCTGTTTTTTCTCCTATCCTTTTGCAGCCTCCTTTAAAGGTTTGTTTTTCTCTAAGATTTCTCATGACAACAAGCCTGGTGTACAGAGCAATTTGTGGGTTCACATCTGAGTAACTGTGGGGTACCAGCCTGAGAGAAGTTAAACTGTTCAGATGAGAGAGATTTTGTTTCCTTCCTGACTTGGTTGGACTGACCTTTAGTGAGCTGCAAGTTTTGTATGTGTTTTTCAGTGTTGCTATAGGACTTGTGCTTGTTTTATCCATCCACTGAGATTTCTCAGTCTAAAGGATTTTTGCCTCCTACGGTTTCCCCACTGACTTGTTTTGCCTTTGATGCAGGATTTCACAGTTTGAAGTTGGATCTAGTGCTGGTGTTAAATAGCAATGAAAGTCACTCTGGGCTTGATGCCACTGCTGCTAGGGAGATACAGCTTGTGAGAGGGCTCCTGCAAGGAAATATATGCTCTTTCTGATTCATACCTTCTTTCTGTTGAGTCTTTGCTTTGCCAGGTATGGGGTTCTACACTGAGCACATTGTTATTTGCTCATGGTTGGTGCTAAAGGGTCATTTCTGTCTTGTGACGCAACTTCTTTTGCATATGGTGTATTTTCTTTGTCAAGTAAGCCAAGTTGTCTTTCCTTCCTGTCTTCAGGGTTTCTATGATGTCCTTCGCAGGAACTCCCAGCTGGCCAGCTCTATAATGGAAACGCTCTTGTCCCAGGTAAAGCACTGCTCTGTGACATGGCTGCAGAGACACGAAGAATTCCGCACTGCGACCAGCACAGCAAGCAATTTAGGTTAAATATCAGGAAAATAGTTCTCCCACGCACTCACAAGACGTGTAAGTGCTGCGGCACTTCTACAGAGAGGTGTTTGAATCCCTGCTATATTGAGAAAGCAGACTAGGTAAACATCTGTGGAAACTGGTTCATATCCTGTCTCAGGACACAGGATGGAAGAGAAATGATCTCTTGGAGCCCTTTACAATCCTTGACACTTCTTGCAGCATCTTGGAGTTGATGCCCAGAGAAGTGTTTTGTGTGCTCCCCGTTCCTTAGCAGTGCACAGCAGTCAGCCTCCCATGCATCCCCAAGGATATGTAATTATTATTGCTGTCCTCCCATAGGGAGAGTACCCAAGTCCTTGTAGGATCTAGGAGGATTAACTCATCCCCCAACAGCGTTGCTCATGGCAACAAGACAATCACATTTCCTCAATCCATTGGACAGGCTGTGCTTTCTTTGAGACAAGTAATTTTCTTCCCTTTAATCATCCATAGAGTTCATGCTGACTAATTCCAGCTTTCCCATACCGGTATAGGGTCTGAGAAGGGAATAAGAACAGAACCAAGGCAGCTTTTGGGTAGCAGAAGGCGATTGATGGGAATTTGGTGCAAACGGGGTACCATTTTATAGCATCATTACATGCCAAACTTTCCCTATTTGCTTCTGTTCCTACATCAGTACTTGGAGCATACCTCCTTCACGTGCTGTGCTGGATGGCAAGGACCTGGTGCAAGCACGGTCTGTCACAGGTTTGTTGTAGAGCCAAGTGTAGCTTCCAGATCTGCCTGCATCCTTGGGCCAGGAAGCCGGATGCTATACCAGGGCCAAACGTTCAGTATCGAGGTGGGGCAACGGGAAGAGTTCCTTTTCCTCGCTGTTTAAAGGGTGGGTAACACTGCAGGTGAAACACAAGTGGCATTGCGTGTTGAAGGAACACAACAGGAAGTGGTCAGATAGACTTGTTTCAGCGCAGTGACCTGGCCTTTTAGCTGAGAGGCACGAGAGCAACTGGAGAGGGGATTTTAATTACTAGCAGAGCAGATGGTGGGGCTGAGTTACGTGTATGGTCCCATTACCATGGTGCTGGTTTCTCCTTTGTAGAATGGAGATAAAAGATTATCGTATTCTGTATTCAAACAACTCAAGAGGCTCAGTTACTAAGTAACTGGTTATTTTTATTTCGTGTTTTCTGTGGCAGATAAAACAATATTACTTGCCCCAGCCAGACCTCCTGCCTCCACTGAAGCTTGAGGGTTGTATTATGGCTCAAGGAGATCAAATCTTTCTGCAGGAACCACTGGTAAGAGCTGTATTGGCTGGCCACAGCTGCGAGTTCATCTGTTCCATAGGATTTTAGTTGTGCTGCTACATGAGCTGAATACGTCGTATTTCTTCAATACCTTGTATTTCTCCTAGCTTGGAGCTATTCTTTTAATGACAATAGAGCTGGGCGTTTCACCCCTGCCTGAGGCTATCTATCAGAGCTCTGTTAGCAAAGTGGTTTGGGGGACCTGGGTGAAAAATGCACAAGGAGTGGTGTCGTGTTCTGTTATCTTCTGTTGAGCTCACTCTGTTATTTTTCTTCCTTCAACTTAATTCTGCATAAAATAGTCGTGCAGTGTGTGATGTGGGGGAAGAGCCTGCCCTTTGATCTCGTTCCTTTGATATTGTTGCAGATGAGATCTCGATTCATGGGATTTCCAAGGGAACAAATTCCAATTCATTGCTTTGTTTTTCCCTAAGGAAGCTTCCATGCTGTGCTGCAGTAGCACACCCAGGAAGGGAGCAGACACTTCAGCTGCAGTGAGGGCCCTCTTGGAAATTCCCTCTCCGTCTCCTCCAACAGTTAGAGTAGCTGGGTTGTGGGAGCTAAGTCTGTACATCCTGTGTGGGCAAGCTCATGCAGACAATATTGTCTGAGGCTAGAACTCTTTAACTGCGTGTAGGGTTACAGAAAGCCTCTTCTGGGAATTAGGCGTATTCTGGAGACTGACATGAACCTCTGAAGGCACCTCTGGTTCTTTGCATCAAGCTATAATGGTCCAGCCTGTGACGTTGAACGGGCTGTCCTCATCTGACAGCAGTCTCTTTCTAGAAGGCTGATTGTGACTGTGTGGCTGCTTCCTTCAGGCCCATCTGCTCTGCTGTATCCAGCACTGTCTAGCCTGGTATAAGAGCACTGTGCGTTTATGCCAAGGAGCTGAAGATGACGATGAGGAGGAGGAGGATGTGGGATTTGAGCAAAACTTTGAGGAGATGCTAGAATCTGTCACACGACGGATGATCAAGAGTGAGCTGGAAGACTTTGAACTGGTAAATCAGATTTTCAGTTTGACTCAGTGACAGAAGACACTGAGTTCTTGTCAGGTTTTGAAATGATTCTTTCACTTGTTTCCTCTACCTCTTAGGATAAATCAGCAGATTTCTCTCTGTCTTCTGGTGTTGGTGTAAAGAATAACATCTATGCCATCCAGGTGATGGGAATTTGTGAGGTTCTGATTGAGTACAATTTCAACATAGGGAATTTCAGGTAAAACATCAAATCTTACCCTCTGGCACTAGCTGTGCTCTGCTGTGCCTTGCTTTTCGGAGTGCAGGACACAGACTCTGCAAGCAGAGGATAATAGTCCCAACGCAGAGTCAGAGTGATGTTTTCTGAGTGTATGTGCCTTGTGGCACAGATATTCACAGAACCTTGGGAGTGTCTTCTGAATGTCATGTGTTGTGGGAGCTGTGATATAACATTTTGTAAAAGGGCAGGTCAAGAAGGAGTGGACGAGGCTTACACTGTCAGGGAGATGTCATGTCATAGTTTTATCATCTAGAAGGTGTCTGTGTAATTTGGCAGCTGAAGCTTTGAATGGGGAACCTTAAGACTGGAGTTTCTCCTCTAAATTCTCCTCTAATGCTTTCCTTTACTTTATTGCAGTAAGAACAAGTTTGAGGATGTCCTAGGCCTGTTTACCTGTTACAACAAACTCTCTGAAATCCTGAGGGAGAAAGCCGGAAAGAACAAATCTGCCTTGGGCAACAAAATTGCACGGAGCTTCCTGTCCATGGGTTTTGTATCTACTCTGCTCACAGCTCTGTTCAGGTGAGAAGCTGTCCCATCTGGAGTAGCTTTCAGGCCTGCTCACAAGCTGCTTCCGTGGTGTCTGCATGCTGGCTGATCTTGTGCACTGTGTAAACCATACAGACGTTTTCATGTCTGTACGAAGCCTCTGTAACAGCACTTATTGTCTGGAGAGCAGCATCATGTGTCTTTTCCAGACAAAGGGTCTTTTCCACCCTGGATTCAGCTAGTGATTTTTTTTTGTGTAAATGGATATTTAGATCTTGAATTTAATGTGGCAAACTGAAAGCAAGCAGTAGGTGTAGTGATAGTTCTGTTCTATACAGTGTATTGCTTGTGACTAGAGCTCTGGTGTGAAGAGACGCAGTGCTGATAGGCCATCCTTGTGCTTTTTTCAGTGCATCCTCAATTCCCTGACAGTGCTCTTGATTCTTCAGGGACGATGCCCAAAGCCACGAGGAGAGCCTGGCGGTTCTGCGCTCCAACACGGAGTTCTTGCGCTATGCTGTCAGCGTAGCGCTGCAGAAGGTGCAGCAGCTGGAGGAAACGGGACAAACCGATGGACCAGACGGACAAAATCCTGAGAAGATGTTTCAGAACCTCTGCAAAATCACACGGTGAGTCACTGTGGAATGTGCAGTCATCAGCCCTGAAAAGCAGCAATGCATTTTGGGGAGTTTAGATTCTCATGGATTTGAAAGAAGAATGCAGTCTGTAACTGAAACGGTTGTTATCACTGGAATTAGATTGTTGCCTTTCTTTCCTCCCGAGAAATCAAGTGGAGCAACTATGGTTTCGGTGCCAGAGTGAGTGATACAACTCTTAACTTTTTACTTTAGTCTGGAAGAACCAAACAACATCAAACTCTCATTTTAATCCTCTTTCTGACTTTTGGTTCATCACTTAGAGTCACAGGGGAGGTAGCATGGTTACAGGCTAGATTCTTGAGGCCTCTGGAAAACTATGAAATTAAAATTCACTTCACTGTAAAACAGGTATAAGAGGGACACCAGATTCAGAAAACATTTTTTTTTAGGATGTTTGCAAGGTGTTTGAAGATACTCAGGCATCTAATCTTTTGGAAATCTGAGAATATTAAGCAACTAAATGTCTTTTAGGATCTGGGTCATATGTGCAAGTGGTTGCTTCAGATCCTTCTCAGCAGAGAGCACAAAAAACCAAATTACCTGTATATTTTGTCTCATCCCATAGATGAAACTATTTTTGTTGCAGTCATTGGAGCTAAATATGAGGTACATATTTGCGTGATTGGATATGGAAATAGAGCAAGTTCATCTACACAGCAGAGAGAACTAATGAGAAGAAAGGAGAGAGAATAAGAAAGGGAACAAGAACAGTTGGAGGGGCAGGAAAAAGGTGTTTGCCTGCAAATAGAAATGTCTCCTCAAGGCCAAACAATTTAGCTTTCTTCGAAGCTTTTCACTTTGCTTTGCCTGCATTTACCTTTCTGATTTTATTTATATAGAGCCCTATGGAGATAGCTGACATTTCACAAATTTAGACTGCCAGGAGATGAGCTGCTCTTGTCATTGACAGATTTGACACCAGTGGTCAGTGTTTGGGTAGTCTGAGACAGAAGAAAAACTGCGTGAAAGAAAGGAGTCCTTAAAAATGGACTTGGGGTTGGAAGGTCCCTTGGCATGTGGGAAGGATTAAGTTATTTAGCTGTGCAGGCAGAAAGCCGTGGCTGTTCTGCTCACATTGAAACAGTCTTCTTTAAAGTGGATCTCTTCGCCCTGCTCTTATAGGAAAAAGACCTTCCAATTTAGTTATATTAAAAATATGAACCGAAGATTCTGTGATTAGCCATGTTCTAGGCTCTTGCACTGTGCAGCCAGCTTTACAGGAGCGTGTGTTGTCAACTCCTCTCCCATCCCCTAGGGTCCTGCTTTGGAGGTACACTTCAATTCCCACTGTTGTCGAAGAGTCCGGGAAGAAGAAGGGCAAAAGCATTTCCCTGCTGTGCTTGGAAGGTTGTCTGCGGATCTTCAACACGGTGCAGCAGCTGTATGCTGCTAGGATCCCCCAGTTTCTACAAGCCCTGGGTAGGCATGTGGTACAATGCTAGCCTTCATGTTCAGCCCACGTGTATTCTTTATCCATAGCTAGAGGGGTCTAGTCATTGTCCCTCAGTAGCAAGGAGAGTTCAGTAGCCATGGATTTCCATGCCAGTTCCAAGATATGTTTACCTGCCATCAGTCTGTCAGCAGAGGATAGTTGGGGTCTGATACAGTGTTCTATTTGAGGTTTGCCTTTAGCGTGTTTTTGTGCTCACCACAGGTTTACAGTCTGTATTCCTTCCCTAGCTGTGAGCAGTTTCAGTCTTTCCTACTTTTGGAAATAAATCCTGTGTTCTGCTCTTGGCATTTAGCTCTTTTCTGCACCTCTCTGTCTGCCAGATACTACTGATGGTGACGCAGAAGCAGCGGATATTAATGTCACAGAGAAAGCTGCCTTCCAGATCCGACAGTTTCAGGTAAGTACCACTGTGTGCTGCAAGTGTTCCAAAGCACTTGTAATTCTGGCAGAAAATGCTGTTAGTTCTCTATTGCTTGACCACAGAATCAAGTATACACTAGCAACTCTGACACTGTGAGTCATTGGCTGTTCAGAAAAGTTTCTGATCCTTAAGGAAGGCTTCTTCAGGGCAGTGTGCAGGGCAGGATTGAAGTGCACGTGTATTCAGAGAGCTCTAAGGTCCTGCAATGCAGCACAAAACATACCTGAGTAAGTTGCAGAAGTCACACTGAATCAAAAGTGAACCTCAGAGTAAGCACTCAAAAAAAAAAAAAATCGGTGTGTGCTCCTTAAAGAAGATTCCTCTCTTTATATTTTTTTTTCATTCTTGAACGTTGCAAATTCCTTTATATGCTGCAGCTTCTGATTATTTACTTCTTAAAACGTCCCCGCAACAAGCATGTGAGCTCAGTGTCTCTGTCCTTCCTCCCCATGATCAGAGGTCTCTGGTGAACCAGTTCAGCAGTGCTGAAGATGACTTCAACTCCAAGGAAACTCAGTTACTTGTCACCGTTCTCTCCACTTTGTCCAAACTCCTGGACCCAACGTCTCAGCAGGTACTTCACAACCTTCTTGGGGTGGTGAGGATGTGTGTAGCAATCATAGATGTGGGAGGAACGTTACCAGATTGAGTTGATATCTGAGGGCTTTGATCTGGACTTTGACGTGTGTGTGTGTTCATGTTCTAGCCTTCTCCTGCAGACCAGACCGTGTCAAACCGACAGTTTTAGTAAGCTGTCAAGCATTATCTTGTCAAATGCCTGCAACAACAGTTAAGAACAAGTTACTTTCCCACCCTCCCCCTTGCACGTTCTGATGCTGCCTTTGGGCATCTGGAGCCCAAACTGTTTGTTTCCATGAGAAGCAACCCCTGATAGAGCCTAGGTGTGGTTTGGCTTCCACGTGGGAGTAAAGCCAAAAAAGGCCAGCAGATTTGTGACTAGTCCAAATACAGCTTTTCAGAACGGATTGGCTGAGTGCCTAATTTATTCCGTGCAAGGATGCGTTTTCTAAAGCACAGACTAGAGGTGCCCCAATTTTACATATTAGGCACTGCGCTAAAAGTGTGCTAGAAGTCTGGAGTTGTCATTTACCTTAAATTAAATGGAGCTGTTACTCTGTCAGAGGGCAGGTATAGCCATTCCTGTGTCCTGCATCTCAGCTTTTGACTTGTTAGTAGGTTAAATGTTCCTTGTGGAATTTAACAGAGCATGGCTGAATGCCCTTCTGCCAGAAGGGGACTCTGCTGGTCTCCCTTCACTGTGACTCATTGTCTTGAATGACCTCTTTTTGTGTTTCTTTTTGTTTCTTTGCTTGCTTGCTTTTTTTGTTGTTGTTGTTTAATTTTGTGTTTTGAGTTCTGTTTCAAACCATTAATATTTTTTTTCTCCTCTTATACAGTTCCTTCAGTTCCTGACATGGACAGTCAAAATTTGCAAAGAAAATGCTCTAGGTAAGTAAGCTCTGAGGGGTGTGTTTGGATGTGATGTCTCAGGTCTGATAATAGTCTCTTAAATGCTCTGCTCTTTTTTCTGTTTCCATCTCTTTCTTGCAGATAGATTCAGGTGCTATTCTGTGGCAGATTGCCATGACTTTGTGTTTATTAGCATGGCTATTAGGAAAGAAACTTCATCCCTATAAATACTAGAGCAGCTGAAAAAAGAGAAGTTACTTACTTGACTTTTTTCTCTTGTTACTTAGTGTACCTGTTGCTCAAATTTGGATTTGTATTCTGGAAAAACATTACTCTTGCCAGAGTTTGTATTGTGCTTACTAGGTGCTTCTGAGCACTGTTTTCCTGTGAGATGAGGGCTCTGTTATTCCCCCTTGTAGCATTATGCACAGTGCCCATTGTTGTAAACTCTGCTGTTGCAACTAGAGCATTTCGATAGGATTTTCATTTACTGTGTTTCTGGGAGTGTAGACTTAACTCCATACTGAATCTGAGACTTTCCCTCAATGGATGTATGATGTTCCTGAATAGTGAAAGGAGTTCTACATCTGCTAACATCCTGTTTTACTTTCCTTCCCCCACAGAGGACATCTCTTGCTGTAAGGGTTTGCTGACTCTCCTTTTCAGCCTCCATGTTCAGTACAAGAGTCCTGTCAGTCTGCTGCGTGAACTTGCACAAGATATCCATGCTTGCCTGGGAGACATAGATCAGGTATGATGCAGAGTCCACAGCAGCTTACCTCTCTTCACTTAGTTCTGTCAGGGCAGAATAGATGGATGCAAACCATGCAGTAGGAGCTGAAGTTTTGCTCACCAGCATTTTTCTCTCCCCCCCACCAGGACATAGAAGTCGAGAGCCGGTCCCATTTTGCCATAGTGAATGCCAAGACTGCAGCCCCTACTGTCTGCGTGAGTCAAAGCTGTGTGGATGGAGCAACCAGCCACTGCTACAAGTGACGTGTAGATTTCTGTTCTGTCAAACTCCTCCAAGAACCTGTTTTGTTATTGCTGTTTCTGTCTTAGCTGCTGGTTCTGAGTCAGGCAGATAAGGTCCTTGAAGAGGTGGATTGGCTTATCAAGAAACTTACCAGTCTGGGATCAGACACATCAGGTAATAGCAGTGGCCCACTTCTTACTGTTACACCTTTGTCAAAGACAAAAACAAAAAAGTATTTCAGGATTCTCAGGTAGCATCATCTCAGGGCAGGTAAACTCTCCCTTGAGTTGTTTTCACATCAGCAGTGAGAGTTGTCACAACCCCTGCCCCAGTTATTTTCCCTGTGCCACACTGGTGTTATGTGCACCTGACAAAAAGTGGTCTTTTATGTCTCCCACCTGCCTAATTGGGCTTGTTAGACACACATTTATATAGTATTCCTCTCTTTCTACTAGAAGACTCTACTCAGGCATCAAACCAGACCCAGGCTCTGGAGAAGGGCATAATTCTGCAGCTGGGAACTCTGCTGACGGTTTTTCATGAGCTGGTGCAGACAGCGCTTCCTGCAGGGAGCTGTGTGGACACGCTGCTGAGAAGCCTCAGCAAGACCTACACAATCCTCACCTCCCTCATCAAACATGTGAGTGCAGCTCTGCTGACAGTGAGCTGGCTGGGATCTAAAACCTTTTTCCCCATCTGCCACAGCAAGCTCGCAGTGACCCCTGGCAGCAGCTACTCAGGGCTGGGCTGTTCATCTCTTGCATAAAATGAGTCCTTATTCCATTGGCTTTTATGCACTCAGTTTCGTGACCTTTCCACAGCAGTGATAGGTAATACCAGGGGAGATAAAAGAAAGCTTTTCTCCAGTTGACTTTGACTGTGCTTGGCTGAGACTGGTTCTTTCCAGTGTCTCTTGTAGGCACTAACAATATTCTCACAGTGCCCAGCAATCCTGCCCTTGCCACTCATTCCCATCTAAGGCTCAAAGCATTGAACCTGGGGCAACTGGGACACGAGATCAGACCGGGGAACTCATCTGAGACAAGATGATGAATTCCCTGGAGCTCTCACAGCTCTGGAATGCAGAGGTCATTTGGGCTATAGCCAGCCGCTAGGGAGGATAGTTCTTGTAAATACTGCCCTCCTCACTGCGAGCAGTACTGCTACTGCTGTAGCCTCTACAATGCTGTATGTGCTTCAGCAGTCTTGGTTTCAGAAGAATTCAATTTATGCTCAGGCAATCTACGGTGTTCCTCGTTTCTTTCTGAACATTGGCATAGGAAAGAATTTTATTTTAAACTGAAACAAGACTTGGATGCTCTGGAAATGATACCCTGTTGTCTTCTGATCTGAGGACAGCAGGCAGCCCTCTGAGCTCCTCATCCTTTTGTCAGAACTTCCTTTCTTAATTGGTCAGTGGCAATTGAATGAGCTGCTTTGAGCCCTTGCCTGGAAGTACAGGTTGTGGGAACAGCGCATCCAAAAGAGACTCATTCACGTTTTCTTTGCAGTATATTCAAGCTTGCCGCAGCACCTCGAATACGATTCCAGGAAGGCTAGAAAAGCTGGTGAGTGTGAGCAAATTGCTGGAGGAAATGGCTCATTGTCTTGAGCTGGGAGTAACACCAGCCTCTCTGCTTCTTTGCAGGTGAAGCTGTCAGGTTCCCATTTGACCCCACAGTGTTACTCATTCATTACTTATGTACAGGTAGGATCTAAAATAACTGTGGTAAAATCATACTTCATCTGTCTGATGCAGAATGGTGAATCAGATGCAGTGCACGGGCACCTTTTGGGATTTTTAATCTTCTTGACATGACTTGAGCGTCTTATAGTTTAAGTTTTAATATGTCAAATAATAGTGTAAGACATTTCAGTACCATTGGGACCAGGCATGTTGATTTCTATTTGAGCAGGGAAGGAAGAAAACGCTTAGGGAACTGGTTTTTAGCTAATTTTTTATTTCCCCTTCTGCTCATGTGCCTTTTTTGGATGCAGTTGATACTGCTGTTAATCACGGTGGCAAGTAAAGGTCAAGGACACTGCAGTCGTCACCACACAAAGCGCTGTGGGTGCCAAAGAAAGCAACCTGGGATGAGATTTGTCTGTTTAGACAGGAAGTGGGTGCTTGAGTGAGGACCAAAGGACTTGTAAACCAGACCTGGCATGTTGGGGAAAATACAGTGGCATGCAAAGCTACTGTTGCTGGGGATGTCTCACACATACATGCTTATGAATGTATAAACCATTAAGTTATTTTCTTTCCTTCCTTTTTTTGTGAGATTCCATCCTTACATACTGCCTTTCTGTCACGTAGCTGGTAAATGCTGTGTTAGCTGGCTAGAGCAAAGCCTTCTGTGGCCTTACTTGGCTGGCCTTTCCTACCCTATTTACCCTCTAATGCCACATCTTTTGGCTTCCTTCTTCAGAACATCCATAGTGAGAGCTTAAGCTTTGTGGAAGAGAAGAAAAAGAAGAAGAAAGAAGAAGCTGCTGCAGTCTCCACAGTCATGGTGAGATTGTCTTGCTCTCTATTAGAATACGGGCTACGTTTGAACTTGGGATCATGCCTCAAGGCTTGCTTTACCTGGTGGATTCTTAGAGATCACCAATGACACATTGTCATTTGGGCCTTTAAGTAAAAATCTAATTTCTGCAACCTGAACTTCAGAGAAAAGTTTACAAAAAATTAAATAAAAATACTAAATGTAACCTAAAAGCTCCTAGGGATGGAAAAAGGTCAAGTCTGGATAGCTTGTGTTGTCTGACTGTTCTGTGTTTGGGATAAGCTATGAAATTACAGAAATAGAAAAAATTATTGGAGCTAATACTATATGCTATGCAAGGGTTTATTAATTTTATCAGTACATTTAAAGATAAAATACTGGATTCTGTTAAAGTAATGCAGCTGATACTGACTGGCTGATTTTGTTGGGAACAGGTAAGCAGGTTCCTGGCCTTTTGTGTCCTCTGTTTACGCTCATTGTTGGTGTCTCCTCTGTCTTGTCTGTTGTCCCAGACATTCCTGTGATGCTAAGTGTTTAAAAACCACAAGCCTGATCTTTCTAGCCACTTCCTGAGTGTGTGGAAACGTTAAGAAATGCTGCATACCCTTTTGCCACTCCCCTGTCAGCATGGGGAACAAACATTAGTGGTATGAAATATACAGGGCAGAAATGTGATGAAACAGCAGTGTGCTCATTGCCTGGAAAGCATAGGCTTAGAATGTCTTAGCAGAGCTGGAGCAGAGCGAGTTCTGCTCTGGCTGTCAGGCATATTGGGGCTGTGGACTGCAGAAAAAAATAGATATATGTGGAAGAGCCTTGCTGCAGAACCATTCTGGGAGGCAGGTTAAACCCAGCAACAAACTAGGCAGGTAAAGCAGGACTGCTGTGGAAAAAGGCTACTGAAGACAGTTCTCTGAACTGGAATGGTTGTTGCCTTTGTGTCTTGCTATAGCACCACTGGCTTTTGGGGAATCAAAACTGCTGGTAGAAATACAGGTGCTGCTGTAGTGCCATAGCTGGGATGTGTGTTAGTGATGACTATACAAGGCAGTTTTCGTGCTGTTTGCTTCAAATCTGACCTGCCACCTTTCTGCACTTCAGGCTAAGGTGCTTCGGGATACCAAGCCAATCCCCAACCTGATTTTTGCAATAGAGCAGTATGAGAAGTTCCTTATCCATCTGTCCAAGAAATCAAAGGTAACGTAAAGCAGAGGTCTTCTGTGATATGAGCTCAATGGAACAGCAGTACCGTGGCACGGTAGAAGGCTACTGCTGTTTCACTATAAAAACAAAAATCACTCCATTGCTGCTCAGATTAGGAAAGTGTAAGAACCTTACCCTTCTTTCAGGCTTAACTAAACCACACTTTGTTCTAGTTCTGTGTGTAGGACTAGGCAGGGTAAAAAACTAAGAAGCTAATGCCCTTTGTCTTGCCCCCCGGTTGCTGCAGGTGAACTTGATGCAATACATGAAGCTCAGTACCTCCCGGGACTTCCGCATCAACGCGTCCATGCTAGACAGCGTGTTGCAGGAGCATAACACAGAGGATGCTGAAAATGAACCGGACAATGACCAGGTAAGAATTCCTTCTGCTGCTGTTACTGTTGGGTTTCTGCTGCCATGTGTATGTGTGAGCTGTTTAGGTATATGGAAACTAGGCCAGTTTTGTCTCGCTTGGGTTAGCCCTCGCTTCAATAGTAAGCTAAGAGGAGTGAGCAAATAGGCCTGAAGTGTTCCCTGCAGTCCAGCCCTCTGCCTTAAGTGACCTTTGTGTCCGAGTACCAGTTGGCTGCATGCCTGGTGTTAAGCAGGACTGTTTATAAACCTTCTTGTTTGCCTCTGCCTGTCTCAGCAAGCTGAGAAGTCTGTCAGCATTGCCTGAGGCCTGGCTGGCCTCCTCCAGCAGCCGCTGCTGGGGAAGGTAGCACAGCTTGTGCTGGACAGAAGACACACCACTTTCCTTTGCTGATTGTCCAGGTTTTTATTGGTGCTTTTGCCCATATTTCCCAGAGTGTAACCAGCATCAACAAGCCAGAATCCAGCACTGAACAAACAGGCCTTGTCTTGTGCCGTTCAGAACCTGGGGTCTGAATTCCAGCATGAAGTAAAGAGGTCCGGGGGAAAGCTGTGGTGGGTGAGAGGAGTCCTCTATTTCAGGCCATGTTTGCTAGGGAGGAAAAAGTGCTAAATCCTGTTCTGTCAGTCTGCTTTCTTCAAGTAAACGTTCATTAGAGTACTCGCACAAACACATTCACCCTGTACTGGTACTCTCTCTCCTCTCTCCAGTCCACCACAGCAGAGCAGCCAGATGAGAACCAGGAACCCAAAAAGAAGAGACGACGAAAAAAATAAAGGTGCGGTTGCCACTGCTGCCCCCTCCTCCTGCAGTGCCTGTTCTGCGGCAGATTCACCTTGGTCTTGAAGAACCGTGTGTACAGAGATAGTAGTTTCCTTTTTCTCTTGTCAAATACTCAAGACTTCTTTCTTCATGCCTGGGGTGTGCAAACAGTGACTCTTGTCAAGCGTCTCAGGTATTAAAGCTGCCTGCTGCCTTAAGAAGTGCCTCTGCCATTCAAACACGCTGCTACCACAGTTCTCTTCTTCAGGAACATCCCTTCTTCCAGCAAAAAGCAAGCAGCTCACCCAGGATCAGTCCCTGACAAAAGATGTGCTTCTGAAAGGACAGCCGGGTTCTGGCACGCTCTCTGGACAACTGTCATTCTGGCACTCGAGCGTCATCACTTTTTTTCCAGCGAACCTTTGGTTATTTCAAGAAGCTGATATATATCCAGTGCTTCTCCTGGAAGACAATGGGACAATGAGTTCCGTGCATTCTGCAGTACAATTATAGACTGTACAACATACGAATACAAGAGTAACAGTAATTAGTTGCTTTTAGTTCAGAGCATGTAGCACAGAAAGCCCTAAATTTATTCAAACTTCTCGTTTGTATGGTGCTGTGAGTGCAGAAAACAGCCCTAGTAGGAAGCAGCACACGGGCTGTTCTCCCTCAGAGCTGAAGCTCGCTGCCACGCATAGTGCCAAAGAAGCAGAGAGGTGCCAGCATGCTCTGGAGAGCCAGCAGTAGGGGCTGTGTTACATTTTTGCTGATCCCGATGCACTTATTTAATTTGCTTTGTTCTTGATGAGAACACAAGTACCCTTTTTGCCCACAGAGCCCAGATTCTTTTTTTCTGAAAGCACACTTCACCTGTAGAACTCCTAATAAAGGCTGCTTAAGGCTGAAATGTCTGATGTGGTCAATAACTGACAAAACAACTCCGAGGGCAGGTTCCTCTTATCTGGCAAAATGCTGCTGCATAGTGAGGAGGTGCTATTTAAAGCAGCTCCCAGCCAACAATTAAATGTTTGTTTGCAGCAGTTGGAAGGTTACGTCAGGTGCACCTAGGGACAACTGTAAGCCTCGGGGCTGCTGGGGAGGGACACAGCCCTGCCAAGGCTGAAACGTGCAGCATGGGCTGGGCTCTGAACCCAGCTCTGCTGAGCTGAGGGAGAGGGGGGATGGAGAGAAAACACTGAAGGGCAGAAATGTTTGGGCCTGGAGGGCAAGACATACACAGCTGTAGAGCTGTCTCATTTCACAGAGGGAACAAGTCAGGCTCGGGCTGTGTTTAAAAGACGAGAGGAAGGCTCATCTGCCTTCTGAGGGGCACAAAGCGAACTTGTGCATGGGCTGACAGAGCCAGGCTCTGATTTCTTTATCAGAAATAGCTGGAAGCAGCAGCACAAAATGCCCAAGTGCTGAGAAAGGCGAGCAGGGTAGGGAGGGGCTGGCACCAGGGGGTGGAGGCCCTGAGGCTGGGCTTCACCCCCAGCAGCAGGGAGGCTCCTGTAGGGCCTCCAGCTTTTATAGGGGATGGCGCTCAGAGGGCTGCTGCTCACCTTGGGGGATGCCATACTTCTTCTCCATCCCCGTGGGGTTTGATGGTGTCACGCAGTTCATGGTCACCTCCTTCCTTAAGCACCGGTCAACATCCACGGCGCTGAAGAAAGCCACCGACTGCGGCAGGTCCTGGAGGCCCAGCTTGTAGGCAAACATGCACCTGGAAACAGAGGGGAGCAAGTGGGGCCGTGCCACAGCGCACACAGCTCTGTCACACCCAGGCTGCAGCAGGCAGCGTGGCACAGCCCAGCAGGGATGTGACAGGGGTGTCAAACTGTGTCCCCTCATGTCCCAAGCAGCAGAAAATCCCTCGTAGGCAGCGCCCCTTGGGGAAAAAAGAGCCAGGGAGGTTGCTTAACGGGGAAGCTCAGTGCCCAGCCCTTTCTGTCACCATGAGCACCGCTTGTTCTCCGCTGGGGAAAGAACTCCGCGGCCTTTTCTCAAAGGCAGGAACCAGCCAGCACTTAAAAGTTGGAGCGAGCCCGCCAACTTCTCTCAGGCGCAGCCAGCTCTCCTTTCCTCTTACTGCACGAGGGGGGCTTTGATCAGCCGCAGGCTGGGCTGGAACAAAGGCAGCCTCACAAAACCCCGCTCAGCCCTCGGCACAGATTGCTTTGCACCCGTGGCAGGCAGCGGCTGGCAGACAAAGTGCTGCGGGAGTGCCGGGGAGCGGGAGGGTCAAGGAGCGCCGGAGGAGCTGTGGGAGGAACGCAGCATTGCTAGGCTCAGCCTCTGAGGAAGAAAAGGCCAAACCCAGCCCTTCACTGCTGGCTAATCCTCCCACGCAGAGCAGATGTTGGATTTTCCCAGCAGGAAGCCCTGTGCTCGCAATAGCTGGGATAAAGGCACAAGCATCAGGGCGGCTCCCCCCGCTGCGAGTGCTGCCCGGGCGCAGAAAAGCTGTTTGCTGTATCCTTACCTCAGCCGGGCAGAAAATAGCTCTGCTTTTGGCCAACTCCTCTATAAACCACACGCCATAAAGCACGGGGAAGGGGGCTTCAGAGCTGAGGGGAACCATAACCCCGTGTAATGGGAGGAGACGTGCTCAGGACTGGCCCTAGGAGGTGTCCCAGTCCCATCTCTCTCCCCCAGCCCCATCTCTCTCCCCCAGCCCCATATCTCACCGTGTCAGCAGGTTGGTGATCTGCAGGGCCAGGGCGGCCCGGTAGCGGTCCTGCTCCTGGACCAGGTAGCGCACCTCGTCGTGGATGCTGATGCAGAAGCGCCCACTGATGTCGAACTCCTCGAAGAGCCACTTCATGGAGACCAGCATCAGGTGCAGGTAGTCGACGGCCGAGCTCTGCACTACCCAGTTCACCCTGCTGGTCAGAAACTGGGGGCAGGAAACACAGAAACGCTCTGAGAAACGCCAGGAGAAACACCAGGAGAAATGCTGGGAGAAACACGAGGAGAAATGCCCAGAGAAATGCCCTGAGAAACACCCAGGGCCTGGGCCTGTTCCTCTCAGAGGGGCTGTTGAGGGTTCCTGTGTTTCCCCTGAGAAAAGGGGAGCAGGACCCAACACCCGTGGGTTTCTTCTGCAGCTCTGAGGGGTTTGTAGGGTTTCCTGCCCCTCAGGAGGGCAGAGCTGGGGCCTTACCTCGCCCTTGGCCACGGCGGGCTCCAGCGCCCTGCTGATGTGGCAGCCCAGCACCGGGGTCTGTGGCGAGGAGGACAAGGCGATGCTCTCCAGCTTGTTGAACATTTCGGACTCAGTGCCGCCAGCCCACACCCGGTGGCCCACCACATCCCACTTCTTCTTGCTTCGGGACCTGTCGGGGCAGAAGGCGGGTCTGAGGGAGCCTCAAACACCCTCTTCTGGTTTGGGGCAGCCCCCACGGCCATCTGCTGCTGCTCACGCACTGGGAGACACTGGGAGCATCCCAGTCCCATGGACAGGGGTGGACCTGAGACAGCTGCCACCACCCGGCCCCTTCGTTGCCCACCACCCATGGCCTTTCCCCGCCTCACGCCCCCGTCCCACAAGCACCATTTGGGGTCACAGCATCTCACTTTCTCGCAGCTTCCCTCTGGAGCCGGTGGACATCCCGGGCCGACACCGAGCCATCTTCTGCCCTGTCCACAGCCAGGTCCAGCTCCTTCACCAGCCACTCGCCCTCCTCGCTCAGATGAAACCTGGGCAGTGACAGCCAGCTGGGGGTGACCCACAGCCGGGGCAGCACCCACGGGGACACCGTCCCCACGCACCCCACAGCCCCGGGGGGCAGCACCCACCTGCGGATGCCCTTGGTGACGGCATACATCTGCTGGGCTTTCTCCCGCGCCTGCTCCTGCGTCAGCCGGTGGTTGAACTGCATCAGCAGGCGCTCGGCGAAGGGCTGCCCGGCCCCGTAGATGCGCCCGTAGTTGAAGACCTTGGCGTGCTCCCGGCTGATGCCCACCGTGGCGGCCGTCTTGCTGTGCAGGTCCGTCCCGTTGCTCTTCTTCCCCTGCAGGGTCATCCAGCCGAAGGCCGTGCACCCTGCGGCGAGGAGGGAGGGAGGGGTTGAATGCCGAGCGTTTTGGGGTGCCGACACCCGCTGTAGGGCCCTTGCTCACCGTGCATGCCGGCGAAGTGCGCCTCGCCCAGGATGGCCGCTATCCACAGCTCCTGCGAGTCCACGTCCGCGCCCACCAGGGCGTAGCCGGGAGGCACCTGCACCATGGCTTTCAGCTCGCTGCCCACGCGGTCGGCCTGCGGGATGTGATGCCATCCTCAGCACACCCCATACAACGCCCCTTCCTCCTCGTCCTGCATCCCAGCACGACTCCGACCCGCCCCAGCTCCGCTTTCCCATACAGAACACACTCGCTGCCCCAAAACGCACGGACACCCCCTTGCCGTGCCCCGAACCCCGTGGGCCCGGCCGTACCCGTGCGTTGCTGGCTGTCAGCCACGTGGGCTCCACGGCCCGCCGGGTGATGGTGCCCGCGGTCACCACCTGCGGCAGGATGGCTCCGTAGTCGTCCTCCTCGTTGTAGTCCGGGTGCCTGGGACAGGGGCAAAGGGTGAGCGCCAACAAAACGGGGCCCCCCCAGCACCATCCGTCCCTCCCCATACCTGGTGACAGCGCGGGGCAGCTCCCCTTTCTTCAGCCACACCACCATCTGCGAGCTGCGGAGACACGTGGGGGCACAGGGGGTGCTGAGCTGCTCTGAGCACCTGTAGGGACTCCACACACACGCTCTGAGATGTGTGGGATGGTGGCAACGGGGCCGGGGCTGCTCACCTGATCCGCTTGTGAGCGTTCCTCCAGAAGGAGATCATCTTGTTGATCTCCAGGGCCCTCGTCCCGTGGGTGCGCCCCACGGCAGCCCGCAGGGTGCCATCCTCCATGCGGGGCAGGAAATCCTTGGCAAAGGGGCTCCCGACGTTGTTGGCGTTCCCGTCCTTTAGCAGCACGGATTTCGGGGCTCAGCGTGCCGCCGCTTGCTACCGCCACAGCCCCACGTGCCCTCCCACCCCACAGGGCAGGATTAGGGACACCGGAGGAGTAGAGCAGGACACGAGGAGAGGCTGGGCTGTGGGGCAGGGCGACGCAGCCCCAGGTAGCAGGGGGTGCTGAGCACCAGGACCCGACTTGCCTTGTGGGGCAGCTTGAAGAACCAGCACCCGGGGACGTCGACGTCGTTGTAGGGCCCATTGCCGTGGTGGTACGAGGGCCGGCTGTTGTCCTCCGGCAGCTCGCCCCACTCGCCCCCCTCCTCCTGTGACCGACACCACGAGGTGTGGGGGGCACGGGGCCCTCCTGCCCCATGTGGGCACCCGCTGGGAGCCCCCAGCACGGGGCTAAAGGGGGGAAATTGAGGAAAAGGGGAAGGATGCAGGGTCCCAACCCCGCAGCAAAGCCCGTTTACCTGCACCAAGCTCTGGTCCGCCCTGCCCACGTCCCCCTCCAGCTGGCTCAGCTCCTCCACCTGCGGCACAGAGAGGCCACCCCAAAAAGGACGGGGTCAGGCAGGTTATTAAAGGGTTTTTCTTACTGCTGGTGTTCACGGGTGCATTGGAGAAAGCCCAGCCTTGCTACCCACACCAGGAGGCCCCCTCCCTCCCAGCCCATCACCTTCTGCCACATGCTGCTGCCGTCCATCACCAGCAGCTCGTCCTCCACGCTCTGCTCCTGCGGGGGCTGCTCCCGGCCCTTCTCCAGCCGGTGCTGCCGGCACAGCTCCTCGATGGCCCTGCGCACGCACCCACCCTGAGGAGGTGGCCAGGCACCGCGGCTCAGCCCCCACAGGGCACCCCCTGCGTCCCCCCTCACCTGTGGGGGCAGACGGGACCCTCCCCGCCCGGGGGGGCCGCGGGCAGGTTGTCCTGCCGCCCCGGCACCAGGTATCCCCAGCCGTGCTTCTCCGAGTAGTGCAGGGGGAAGCCGTCCCAGGCCAGGCGCATCAGTTTTGGGGTCACCCTCATCTGCAGGCTGATCAGGCTGGGCCCCGGCACCCAGCCTTCATCCTCCAGGCGCGGGCACAGCTTGCGGTACCACCTGGGGGGGGATACTGGGGGTGGTGGAGAAGGGGACAGGGAGCACGGAGCGAGCCCCTGGCACCCCCGCGGTCCCCAACTCACCCCGGGTGGCCGGGGAGGTGCTGCAGCTTCTTGGGCTGCAGTGTGACCGTGTCCTTCAGGCGCTGCAGGAGGGTGCTGCCCTCGGGGGCTGCTCGCAGCTCCTCATCCTCGGTGGGGGGGCCGGGGTCTGGGGGGGACACGGGGAGCCCTGGGGCTGAGCATCCCTCGAGCCCCGGGTCCCCCTAAACCTTCCCACACTCACCTTCCTGCCACTCCTGCGCCGATCCTGCCCCGGGGGCTTCGCCTTCCTTCACCTTCTGGTCCTTCTTCTTCCTCGGGGGTTTCTTCTGCTTGAACTCCTGCGTGTCCCACTCCAGGTCCCAGAGCCAGGGGTCCTCCTTGTACCTGCCGGCACGCCGCGGCCGTGCTCCAGCACCCATGGGTGGGGGCGCGGCGCCACCCCCTCCCCTCGGCTGGCCCCCGGTACCTGTCCCCGTGCAGCAGCTGGCAGGCGTCGTTGGCCAGGTTCATCAGGGACTTCTTCATCTCCTTCTGCAGCTCCTCGTAGGTGCCCTGGGCGTCGTCCAGGTACCTCTGCCAGTTGCCGTTGACCGGCAGGTAGGACACCCCCATCTCCAGCATCCCTGCGAACGTCACGGGGTGGGGGCACCTGCGGCCCAAGGCAGCCCCAAATTAGGATCCTCCCGGAGGGGAGATGCCCTCCGAGCAGGGGGGCACAGCACCAATGGCTGTTTGCTCCTCCTCACCCCCAGACGGAGACGAGAGAGCCTCCTGGACGGGGCTCAGCACCCTCCCGGCCTCCCCAGGGACAGATCAGCCACATCCCATCCCCAGCAGGGTCACAGTGTCCCCAGCCTCCCACCGGGCCCCCTCACCTCTCCATGAAGAGCGGCAGCTGCTCCTGGAACACCTCGTGGGTGGCTTGGACATCGCGGGCGCAGTAGGACATCAGGTCCTGGGGGCACGGCACGGCGTCACCAGCAGCAGGAGGCGGCCACAGGAGCACCCAAACCCCTCGCACCGAGACGAGAAGCACCCCGCAGCTCCCCCTGCCCCGTTCCCAGCACCTGGAAGTGATCCCTGATATCGGCCATGGTCCCCTTGACAAACAGCTCCCGCGCCTCCTTCTCCAGCGGCTCCCCGCCCACGTAGAGCGCGTGCACGTCGGCCAGGTTGTTGATGCTGCTGACGTGCACCCAGTCCCACGCCGTGACCTGGCGGGCACAGGGGACAACCCCGTTATTTTTTATTTTATTTTTATTTTTATTTTAGCCCCCGCCCGCCTGGAACGGGCTGGGAGCGATTCGCCCGGCAGAGCCACCCCAAATCCCCGGGCGGCAGCGGCGCAGCCCCGCACTCACCGCCGGCCCCTCGGCTTTGCTGCGGGTCTTCTTGATGTGCTGCCTGACCTGCTGCAGCCCCTTCCTCTTGCCGTGCTTCGCGGCCATCCAGAGGCTGCGCTGGAAGCCCGTCAGCCCCGAGATGGCCATGTGCATGCTCATGGTGTCCAGGAAACGCACCCGGGAGCCCTGCCAGGAGGGAGGAGAGGTGGTGCCGGGCGTGCTGGAGGAGAAACGCGCTGCAAAACTGCTGAGCTGCGAGGCCACGCTCAGGATGCTTGTGCCAGGGCAAAGCTTTGCCTCCCAGCACCCCTCTCCTGAGAGCCCCAAGGTGCCTGTGGCCACCTCAGAGCTTGTGGCATCCTCACAGGACGCACGAGCACCACCCTGTAAAGCCTGCCCACCGCAGCCCCTCATGCAGGGGACAAATGCAAGGCACGGGGCTGGTGCTGCCAAACGAGGCGAGCACAACCCACGGGTTCTCATGCCTAACAGCATCACCAAAACCACCCCAAAGCGCTGATGCAAATCATTTGGGAAGCAAACCCCCGGTGCCAGCACGAAGCATCGGCACGGGTCTCACCCGGCCCTCACTACACACAGCCAGAGCAGCGAAGCGGGCAGGACGAGCCCCTGCAGGACAGGGCACCTGGATGAGGTACTGCTCCTTGATGAAGGCCCGGTCGAAGGCCACGTTGTGCCCCACCACCACGCGCTCCGGCCGCTCCTGCCGCCCGGCACAGCCGGCACCCGCGGCGCTCTCCAGCGGGATGAGATCCGCCAGGCTCAGGCGGCTGGACCAGGAGTAACGCTGCTCCAGCAGCCTCCTGCTGCACCACGAGTACCTGCGGGGCACACGGCCATCCAAAAACACTCAGGGGCTGCGCGCCGAGACCCGCGGGACCCCAGAAAACCCCTCCAGCATCTCACCAAGCGTGCGGCGAGACCGCGACCGCCAGCGTGGGGCAGTGCCCGTCGGCCAGGCACACCTCCACGTCCAGCACCACCGCCCGATCCTGGGGAAAGTCGATGGGCTCCGGCCGGCCGTCGGGGCCGTAGCGGGTCCAGCCGAGCTGCCAGGCCCAGCTGGGGGGCGTGGGGGGCAGGCGGCAGCGCAGCAGCTCCTCGGCAGCCTCCAGGTAGGGCAGGCTCTGCTTCTGGGCCAGCAGGCGGAAATGCTCGTCGATGTTGTCCCCGTACATGCGGGGCAGGCGCAGCTCCACGTCGGGCAGCGCCGAGGTCTCCTTGCCCCACAGCTCGTGGCGCCGCAGGTGCTCCACGCTGCGCCGCACCGCCGCCTCCGAGTAGCGCACCCGGGCCCCGCGGAAGATCTGCTCGTGGAGGCCGCGGGACAGCATCTGGATGTTGAGGGGGTTGACGCGGCGCTGCCCCTGCTCCGCGTCCTCGGCCGGGCTCTCTGGCAGCGGGCGGCCGGCGAAGGAGCTGGAGGCGCGGTGCCGGGGTGCGCCGGGGCACAGCACCGAGCCTCGCCGGAGCGCACGCCGCATGGTGCCTGCCTCTGGGAGCCTGCAGGAGCAGAAACAGGGGCTGAGTTTTGCACCGCTGCTCCTCAGCCCCTTGCAGAAGACCCCTGAGAGCGGTTGCAGCATGCACGGCCGGGCTGCTCGAGGCAGCGCGCGGCCTCCCCTGGGCTGTGCACAGCTCGCTGCAGGTGTGCGCCCTCCCTGCAAGCACCCACACCTCTTGGCATTACTTCGTGCACCGCCCCACGGCAGCACGCAACCCACCTGCGGGTGTGCACAGCCCTAGGAGCATGCACCGATACCCCCTGCAGCTGTGCACCCCCCTGCAGGCGTGCAAACCCCCTGCAGGGGTGCAAACCCCCCTGGCAAGTATGCAAACCCCCCTGTAAGAGTGCAACCCCCACCGGCATGCAAACCCTTTGCACGTGGGCAAAAACCCCGTAAACATGCAACCCCCCCAGCAGGCGTGCAAACTCCTTGCACGCATGCAAGCCCCCCATGGACGTGCAAACCCCTTGCACGCTTGCAACCCCCCCCATAGGCGTGCAACTCCCCCCACGGACGTGCAAACTCCTTGCACGCTCGCAGCCCCCCCTTGCACGCGTGCCCCCCCCCCCCCCCAGGCGCGCGCCCCGTTCCCGCCGCCCCGCCCCGCCCGCGCCCACCTGGGCCCAGCGCGCGCCGCCCGGCCCCGGCCCGCGGGCGGAACCACCCGGGAGGGGCGCGGGGGGGGGCTTCCGGCTGCCGCTGACGTCCCCGCGCCGCCCGGCGAGGCCCGGCCCCCCCCCCGCCCCCCCCCCCGCCTCCGCGCACAAGGCCGGGCCCGGCGGTGCTGCAGTCAGGGGGGTGCGCGGGAAGGGCCGGGTAGAGGCGGCCGCGTGGCCTAATGGATAAGGCGTCTGACTTCGGATCAGAAGATTGCAGGTTCGAGTCCTGCCGCGGTCGTAGCGGAACCCCTCTGGAAATTCAGGGTGTTTGTTTTTTATTCCCCCTCTCCCTGCTTTTTTTTATTTTTTTTGGGGATCATCAAGGAAATCAAACGGCACAGGGGGCACAGGGCGGCCCCCCACGCGTGGCTGTAGGGGGTCCTAAAGCTGCGGTGCCCCGGGGCTGCTGCTGCCGCCTCCCCACCCGCTGTTGCCCCCAGCTCTCCGCGTGTTTTGCTCTTTTATTCAAAATCAGCGTGAAAAGAGGCGGCTGCTGGCTCTGCGGGGGAAACTATGGGGTCACCGGGTCTGTGACAGCAGCAGGGCAGGGGGTGCTGGGGCACCCCATGGGCACAGCTGGCAGGGGGCTCAGCCCCACCCCGGGCACTGCTTTTTCACCATTTCCTCACCATTTTGCTCACGTCCGACACTCACGGGGTGCTCGCAGCCCCCAGAAGCGCTCCACGAGCCTCGGGGCACCCCAAAACCTCCCAGCAGGGCTATGGGGGCGGCTCGGCACGCAGCGGGACACCCCAGGGCCCCAGCACCCCACACAGCTTGGGCGAGGGCTGCGGGGCCGCGGGGCTGGGAGCCGGGGTCCCCGGCACCGGGATGGGTGACACCGGGGGGGACGGCTCGGAGAGGGGCAGGGGGCGGCTGAGGGACCCTGGGTGCCGATGGGAGGCAGACGGGGACCCGAGGGGGCGAGGGAACGGGGGAACGGGGCAGGGGGGAGCCGTGCCGGGCCGGGCCGGGCCGAGCCGAGCCGTGCCGGGCCACCAGGTGTCGCTGCGGTCCCGCTGCTGGGGCCGCTCACACGGGGCAGGGGCCGGGGCCGGGGCCGGAGCCGTCGGGGCGCGGTTCCTCCGCTGTCCGACGGCTCCGCTCCCCCGCAGGGCATCGAAGGGAGGCTCCGAGGACCCTGCCCCAGATCCTCGGGTCCCCGCGGAGCGCTCCGGGGGCTGGGGTAGAGCGGGGACAAAGCCCCGGCTCCCAGCACCAGCCCCGACGGCAGCGAGGGGGACGGGACGGGACGGGACGGGACGGGACGGGACGGGACGGGGTCACCTCCCCGGCACGGAGCAGTGCGGGGACACGGGGACAGCCCCGGCCCCTGCAGCCCGCTCGGAGAAAGGCGAGGCTGAGCCTCGGGCGTGCGCCCTGGGCCCCTCTTTGTGTCTGCAGTCGCGCCGCTATCGCGACCGGCGCGACATATATACTGCGCGGGGTGGGTCTCGTCCCTCGTCCTCCCCTCCGCTGCTTTATTTGCACGCCCATCTGCCGCGCGGTCCCTGCTCTGGTTATTTTTATCACGGTCAATTTTTTTTCTTTTTCTTTTTTTCTTTTTTTTTAATAAAAATAAAGAAATCGCCCCACTAAAAAAAAAATCCCTCCCTCCTCAATCGAAAAATAAATAAATAAATAAATTAATTAATTAATTAAACAATTTCTCCCTGAAACACCGCCGCTTCCTAAGGTGTGGAAAGGGGGTAAAAAAATAATAATACTAAAGATAAATGGGGAAAAAGCCCGCAGGAATTTCCCCGGGGCTGGGGCCGGGGGGGCTGCAGGCACAAGCCGGGGCAGGGGGGTGCCCCCCCCCCGGGCCCTTTGTCTGCCTGTCGGAAGCCCGCAGCCCTGCGCGCCCCGTCGGGGCCGGGCACGGAGCTGCCGCCGGCGGGGCTGGGGGCTGCGGGCCGGACAATGGGGCGGCGGCGGGACTTTGTTTAACCCCATTGCCCCCCAGCCGGCGGGGCCAGGGGTCAAGGGCTTCGCCAGTCGCCGGGGCACGGCCCCGGGGGAACGCCACGTCGGGGGGGGCGGCCGGTGCGGGACCCCTCCGGAGAGGGGCAACTGGGGGGGGTGAGGAGGGCTCCGGGAGGGTGTTTGGGTTTTTTTTTTATGGGGGACAGAGCGGGGCTACACGTTTTTCTAGGAGAGGGAGGCGAGAAGCGGCCGCTGCCTCCGGGCACCCCCCGGTTCTGCCTTCGCCCCCCGGTTCGGGGGGTGGGTGTGGGGGGGCTGCGGGAGGAGGCAGCCGGCTTTGGGGGCGTGCAGCCTCTCCCCGGGCAGAGGGGGGCTCGTGCCGCCTCTCCAGGAGCCGAGAAATGGGCATTTGATAGGTGACGTACGGGCTTACGTGGGAATCCGTGCCCAGCACCGCGCTGCCGGCGCCTTTTCTCCTGACACCACACTAACCCGCAGCTCGCACCCCCCTTGCCAGCCTGGGGGGGGGTGGGGGGGGAGCGGGAGGGGGGCAGGAGAAGGGAAAAGAAAAGCAGCCCCCTCTTTTTGCTGCTCGGGAGACCAGCCCCGGAGCTCCGAAAGTGAGCGAGGGCGAGGGCGAGGGGAAGCGGCCGGCAGCCGGCACCGAGCCGAGGGGCCGGGGGGGGGGCCGGCAGGGGAGGAAGAACCCCCCCAAAACCCCTTTTATTTTGATTTTATTTTATTTTTTTTTTTCTGGGACTAGGGGCGAGCCGGCGGGGGAGGAGGCTGGCACCCGAGGTAAGTCCCCTCCGCCCGGAGCTGCGGGCACGGGCGGTGCCGGCGCTGCGGGGGCGCGCAGGAACCGGGGGTTGGGGAGCAAAGGGGGGGGGCACAGCCGGGCCTGCCCCATCCCCGTCCCCTTCCCCATCCCGGGGCAGGGCCCTGGAGGGGCTGCGGGCTTGGTTTTAGGGCCGGGGGAGGTTGGAGGCGGCGGGGGGACAGGCGGTGGCGGTGGTCCCGGGGGTCGCGGGCAGCCCGTGCCCCGCACCCTGCCCCATCCGTCGGGGCCGGGCCGGGGTCCCCCGGGTGGAGCAGCCCCCGGAGCCCGCTCCCAGCCCCGGGCTCCTCCCGTGCGTGTCTCAATTCACTCAGGCTTGACTTGGCAATAAGCTCTCTCAATAGGGTGACAATAGAGCCCCAGTGGGACCCGAACAAAGAATTTGAAAGTAGTTAAATTGCAGGACACGTCCATCGCCTGGGTGCTTGAATTAAAGAAAAAAAAAAAATCGGAGAAAAGAAAAAGGAGAGAGACTTTTCTTTGGGCTGGTGAGAAAATGCTCAGGGTAAAAGTTGGTTTGGCGTCTTCATTTCAGCGACAATGGAGCAGAGCTAATTCAATAGGAAACGCGGGGATTTTTTAATGAAAAGACCGCCAGGGTTACACCGAAGTTAAGCTCTTGTGAATTAATTATTAGGGCAAATAAACTGGGGAGGGGGGGAGCGCTCTGGAGGGAGTGTTGCAATTTCTTAATATTCTCCTTTTCGTGTTTAACGACAATGCCATTAGGTTTCGACTCTGGGTGAGCAAAAGGATTTCTTACACTCCCCGGGAAGAGGAGAAGACGCTTTTTATGGTGTTACTTAATTGCTTTTAAAATAAAATACTACGGAATTTGGCAACGAGCTCCGGTTTCTGCTGGCGGTGGCGTTTGGGGTTATATTTCCTTTCGTGGCAACTCGCAGACGCAAAAAAAAAAAAAGGAAAATAACGGGGAAATTTAAAAACCCCAATGTAAAGGCGAGGCGGCGAGTTCGGCTCTTCCAGACCCCTCGGTCTCGATCGGTTTATTTTCTCCTACAGAGAAAACCCGTCCGGGGCTGGCTGCGTGCTCACCAGGGCGGCGAGAGGCTCCCCAAAGCCGGTCCGGGGCATTGCTTTGGGAGAATCGCAGATAAAAAAAATAGCAGCCGGGTTGGGTTAACCGCAGGAAGGAAGACGAGGAAAAAAAAATAAAATAGAAATAATAAAAAAAGGTCGGAAGCGAAGTAAAGGTGTGCCAGGAGGGTGGGTTATTTTATTTTATTTTTTGGTTTTATTCTATATTTTTTTCCTCGCTGCAGAGGCTGCAGGCGAGGCGCTACGGGTGTAATTATATAAAAAGGGGAATTAAGCCAGGGAAATATGGAAGGAGGAAGAGGAAGGAGGAGAAGGAAGGAGGAGAGGAGCGCAGGCGGCACCTGCCGTGCCGGACGGCTGCCAGCTCGCCTCCGCCTGCCGGCGGGCTACCGGCGGGGCGAGACATCGCCCGGCTCGGCCTGGCCGTCGGGGCTGGGTAGCACGGCTCGGCTCGGCTCGGCTCGGCACGGGAGGGACTCTCAGCCTTTTTCTCTCCCCCCGCTACCACCGGGGAAAAGCCCGAGGTGCTGCTCTGCCCGACGGCTGCAGTGCCGAGCCGAGCCGTGCCGAGCCGTGCCGAGCCGTGCCGAGCCGTGCCATGCCCTGCCAAGCCCTACCAAGCCCTGCCGAGCCCTACCAAGCCCTACCAAGCCGTGCCAAGCCGTGCCGAGCCGTGCCGAGCCGTGCCGAGCCGCCCCGCTGCGGGGAGCCGTGCGGACTTTCAGCACTTGGACAGCGGTAACGGGGCCGGGCCGGGCCGGGCCGTGCCAAAAAAGCCCGGGGGCAGCGCAGGCAGCGGGGCGGCCGCGGCCCCTTTCTGCTGGCCTCCTAAGGGGACCGGGGGGGGCGACACCCCGAGGGGGCCCCGGGGGGCTCCGTGCCCCGCTGGGGGGGGCAGAGGGGAGGCCCCCGGCCGGGCAGGGCAGGGGGGAGGCGGCAGCCCCGCAGCGGGACGAGGTGGCCCCGAGGGGGCGGGCAGCTCGCCGGGGGGTGTTGGGGGGGGACATAGGGGGGTGGATGGGGGGAGCGGCCCCTCTGCCCCTCGCAGCCCCATCCTCGGGGGGTAATTAGGGGGTGAGCTGGAGGGGCTGCGGGCTGTGCTGGGCAGAGCCCGGCAGCAAGCAACCCCCGCCGCCGCCGCCTTCCTCCCGTCCTCCTCCTCTCCCCCTCCTTTCCCCCGCCTCCTCCCCTCCCCCCTTCCCTCCTCCTCCTCCCTCCTCCTCCTCCTCCTCCTCCTCCTCCTCCTCCTCTCCGCCATGGTTGGAGTGAATCGGAGGCTGCCGGGCTGACGTCAGTGCGGGCAGAGCCTGCCGCCGGCGGCAGCTCCCGGCCAGCAGCCACAACCGGCACCGGCAGCCGCCGGGAGGACGGCGGGGGGAGCCCGGCAGCAGCCGCCCCAAACGCTCCGTGCCCGGCCACCCCCAGGGAACGGCGGCCGCGGGGGTCGCTGCTCGCCCCGGGGCAGCCCTGCCCGCCCCTCCGCCCGCCTGCCCGCCCGGGGAGGGGCTGGGGGGGGTCCGTCGTTCATCGTCCTCACCCCCCCCGCAGCCCAAATCCATCCCCAACGCCGCCCGTTTCGTCCAGGGACGGCCGCCGCTGTCCTCGCCCCGGCTGCAAGCGTGAGTGTCGCGGCCGGGCGTCGCCGCCGCCATCGGGTGTCCCCCGGGGGGCTGGAGGGCGAGGGGGGTGAAAGGGGGGGGGACGTGGCCCCGGGAGGAGGCTGCTGGGGGGGGGGGGGAGGATGGAAGGGAGGTGGGGAGGGGGAGCTGAAGTTGGGCCGGTCCCCGCGGGGAAGTTGCGAGGCTCTCCCGGGGGACAGAGCCGCCCCCCGCCGCTCCCTGCCCCGGCCCGGACCCCCCCGTCGGGGCTGAGCAGCCCGCGGCGAGCGGCGGTGGCCCGGGGGGGGAGGCTCAGGGGGGAGGCCAGCGGGGGAGAACGGCCACGGGGCGACCTTTGGCTGCCGGGGGCGAGTTGGCTCCGGGCAACCTCTCCCCGGCCGGCCGGGACCGGGCAGCCCGACGGGGCGGGCTGTGCCCCGACGGGGCGGCGGGGAGCCGGGGCCGAGCGGTGCCGGCGGCGGCCGAATTGTCCCCAAATGTCCCCGCTCGCCGGCCGGAGGGGTGGGCGCCGGCCAAAACACGCCTGAACGGGGCCGAGCCCGCCGGCACAGCCAGCGTTTAGGCCCCGGGGGCAGTCCCCGGCTCCCCCAATTTCTCCTCCGGGCACAGCGGGGGCTGCTGCGGGGCCTCGCTTTGCGAGAGGGGGGGACCGGGGGGGCACCGGGGCACCGGGCTCCCCGCTCCCCTGCTCGGATAGAGCGGCCCCGGGGCCGCCGCTGCCCGTGCTGCGGTCTGCCAGCAGCTGGAGGCTTTTTTTGTTTCGCATTCGCTTCTCTCTGCATCTCCGCTTTATTTTCTCCCTTTTATTTTTTTTTTCCCTTTTATTTTTCGTATTTTTTCTTTCGCTTTTTTATTTTTCTTCAATTCTCCTTTACTTCATTTTTTTTTTTTCCCCTATGCATTCTCCCCTTCTGCTCTCCCTTCCCCGCGGACTCTTATTTCCTCGGCTTTTTTATTTATTTATTTTTTTTTTCCCGTGTCTCCCTGGAAGTGAAACGCATTTTAGGCCTCAGCCTTAAGGAAACCCGAGCGGGAGCGGTGCAGGTGCCCTGGGAGCCTGCACCTGCCCGGATCCCCCCCCCTCGACGTGCCCGGCCCCACCGGGCCAGGAGGGGGTCGGGACCCTGGCCCCTTCCCGGCCTCGTCCCGGCCCCGGGAGCCGGAGGAAAGAGCAGCCGGGGGCCGGGCCGCTGCGGCGGAGCCTTTTCAGAGCCGGAGCTCGTTTAGACGTGGCTTTTAATTGCTAAACAAAGCAACACGTTTCCTCAACGCCCGTCGGGAGCCGCCGCTTGTGCGTAAAGTTGGCGAAGCCCCGGTTGTGGGAGGAAAAGGGGAAAAAAAAAAAAAAAAAAAAAGGGAAAAAAAAAAAAAGCAAACACACACAATTAGGAGGAGATGCAGCTCGGGGCGGCGAGGCGCGGGGGGTTACTCTAGGTTGGCTAAAAATAACTTCTCCTAATTAAAGAAAAGTGACGTCAGACGCGCAGGGCGTGAAGAGGGGAAGGCAGCGGGGCTCGGGGCAGGGCGAGCGCCTTCAGGCACGGCGGGGCCGCCCGGCAGCCGGACAGCACGGCCAACGGGGCTCCTCCGAGGGGCGGCCGGCGGGGCCGGGCTGCCCGGCTGCGGGAAGGGGAGCACCGACCGTTCCCGGGGCCCCCTGGCCCGGGGGGAGCCCTACAAAAAGCGGGGGGCTCCGGGGCCGCCTTCCCCAACCCCCGGGGGGGATTTGCGCGGAGGCTCCGCGGGCGCGGAGCGGCGGCGGCTGCAGCACCATGGCCAGAGCCTCGCCCGCCCCGCCCCGTCGGGGAGGCAGAACCTCGGCCGGGCCTTTTGGGAGACCTCCCCGCTTTTTTTTTTTTTAATAATTTCTTCTTTTTATTTATTATTATTATTTTTTTTTTCACCGTCCTTCTCGGCTAAACCGGGCCGCAGCCCGGGGGATCGTTTTCCCCCGTTGTTCTGCCTGTGAGTGCAGGGAAGGGCAGCCCCCGGTGTCCCCCATCCCGGTGTCGTCCCCCCCCCCGATCCTCCCGGTCCCCCAGGTGAGGCCGGGCGCTGGCTGCCTCCGGGCTCTGCCCGCTGCGGCCTCCGGAGCCCCCCGCTCGCTCCCCGCTCTGCTCGCCGGTGCTTTGCGATGTGCCAAGGAGCCATTTTGTACGCGTCCTGCTTAAACTGCGCCCCAAATAATAATAAAAATAAGAATAAGAATAATAAAATAAAAAATATAAACCAACGCCCAAGCGATAGGAAAATAATCCCCCAAAGGCCAGCAGCATTTTTCTCCTAGGTGCCGGGCCTCCGCCTGCACGGAGCGGGTCGAGGCCGGGGGCTCGGAGCCGAGCAAAGCGTTGCCGAAAAGCAGCAGGGAAGAATCCCGGGATTTATTTCTGCGGAGAGAAATCCCTTCCCTTACCCGGCGAAGAAAGGGGAGCCCGTTCCCGGTACCCCAGCAGGGGGACCGGGACCGGAGCGGGGCCGCATCGCCGCCGCCGCCGGCAGCCCCCCGGTGCTCCCCGCGGTCAAGGGATAACGGGGACACCCCCGGGGGGAAACTGAGGCCGGGTCGTGACCCGGGAGAGCCCCTTCCGTGGGCACCGGGCTGCGGGCACCGCTCGGTATCGCCACCACCGAGGGGCAGCCCCGGGGAGCGGGGCCGGTGGGCACCTTCCCCCGCCCCGGCCGGGGAACGCGCGGGCAGCAATCACCGTAACGGCGGCAGCAATAAATTAGGGGCAAATCCACAGCCGGAAAATTAAGGAGATCCGATTTGTAGCTATTTTTATTTTTTTATTATTTTATTTTTTTTCCCTCTCTCTCCAGGGCAGATTAGAATAACCTCAGCCGAGCCCCCTCCCGAGCGGTTCGGGGCCGCGGGGATGGCACCGAGGGGCTGGGGAAGGAGCAAAGATTTCTCCCCACCCGCCGCAGCCCCGTCGGGGTGCCCGGGGCACCCCCGGGCCCGTTTCTCGTTAGGGAGGAGGAGGAAGGCAGCCGGGAGCCAGGCAGGGCGGCTCGGCTCGGCTGTGCGCCGGGAGCGCGGAGGGGCTGGCAGGGCTGAGCCTGGAGCTTTTAGCTTAATTGAGCTCCCGTATTTTTATTTTTTATTATTTTTATTATTATTATTATTTTTCAAAGGAAACGCGGGGAGGGGGAAGCGAGGAGAGGGAGAAATAAAGAAGCCGAGCGGAGCTCGCCGAGAGCCGGAGCTGCCGGGACCGGCAGGCTGCGCTCAGCCGCGGCTGCTCCCGCAGCGACCGCTTCGTTCCGCGGCTCCCCCGTTTCGCAGCAGGTCCCATTTTAGCTAAACCTCAGATTTAAGGGAAAGCAACGTTTAGGAGCGGCGACGGATTACAGTTTTTATTTTATTTTTATTTTATTTATTTATTTATTTATTTATTTTTTTGCGGGGCAGGTCAGATAAGCATCCCAGATAATCACATTTACCTCCCGGCATTTTATTATCCTTATTGCTGCTGTTGGATTTGTGTGCGCCGCGTTCGTCGCTGCACGCACAGCGCGCTAAAAGCCGGCGAGGGGAAGAGCAAAAACCTAGAGGGGAAATAATTAAAACGGGGGCGGGGGGGGGGTAAAGAAAGGGGTGTCGAGAGGATCCGGGCGGGATCGCAGGCGTATCCCCGGCCCGGCTGCTCCTCGGCCGATTTGGCTGCGGGGAAGGCGCCGTCCGGGCCGCCCCGACGCCCGGCCAGGTGCAGAGGCCGGACGGGGCGGGCTCTGCTGCAGGAGGAGAGGTTGCGAGGGACGGGGGGGGGGGGGTAACGGCGTGCTGGGACCGGGGAAAGGCAGCAGGAAAAGGGAGGGAAAAAGGGAAGGAAAACGTACGGGGAAGGGAAGGGAGGGGAAAAAGGGAAAGGCCGGGGAAAGGGGAAAGGGAGAAGGGAGGGCGAAGGACAAGGAGAGGGAAGTTAGCTGCAGGTGGGTCCTCCGTGCCGTGCCGTGCTGTGCCGTGCCGGGGGTGCTGCCCGCCCGTGCCCCCTCTTTGATGCCGAGGGGGGTTCTGTAGGGCTGGGGGGGGCACCCCACAACGCGGCTCCTGCAGCACGGGCGGGGAGGCGAAGCACGGCGGGTGGGGGGCAGGCGGGTGCCGGGGCGCCGCGGGAGGAGGGTGCAGCTGGGGGCGTGCTGCTCCGAGCCGAGCTGCTCCGAGCCGAGCCGAGCCGCGCCCGCCCCGTCCCGCCCGCCCCGTCCAGCAGCGGGGGCTCGGCCGGGGCCGGGGCGCCAAAACGCGGGAAAAGGGGGCGCGGATTTAAATGCGGGGCCGCCGATTGGCTGGGGGGGGCGTGACGTCACTTCCCAAAGGGGGCGATTACCATGCGAGGGGAGTAGAAGTTGGGCGGCGGGGCGGGAGCGGGAGCGGGAGCGGGATCGGGAGCGCTGCTGCTGCCCGGGTCGGGACCGCGCGGGGCTCGGCTCGGCTCGGCTCAGCCCGGCTCGCCTTGGCTCTGCCCGGCTCGCCTTAGCTCGGCACAGCTCGCCTCGGCTCCCCGCAGCCCCTCACGGTGCCTTGCTCGCTCCCGCAGCGCGGCTCCGTCTCCTCCGCTCCTCGTATTTATCATTTTTATTTTTATTTTTCTCTTTTTCCCCCCTTTTTTTCCCCCTTCTCTCTCCCCCTCTGGCTCCCCGCCGGCAGATCCCGGCCGCTCTCCCTCTCCCCCCCCCCCTTCCCCACGCCGTGTGCCCTCTCCCCGCAGCCGACGGCAGCCCCGCCGGAGGGATGTTTCTGTCTTTGGTTATCTAGCTGTATGAGTGTTGTGGAGCCATCATAAAGCTAGATAACCGAAAGTAGAAATGACTTCCAAACCTGCTCGCCCCCGGGGAAGAGGCTGCAGCAGGACCGGCGCCGCTGGAGCCCGGAGCAGAGGCGAATCGCGGCCCCGCCACCTCGGGGCTCCAGGTAAGCGCCGCGCCCGCCCCGTCGGGGCGCTCCCGGGGGCTCCGGGCACCGGGACGGGAGGGCCGGGAGAGGCGGGCGAGCCCCGCGCACACGCCCGCAGCGTTTCGGGGCTCGGCACGCCGGGAGGCAGCCCTAAAAAACCCGCTCCCGGCTCCGGGCAGGCGCTGGGTGCGGGGCTGGGAGGCTGGAGGGGGCGAGCGCCCCGGGCGCCTCTCCTAACAAAGCCTCCCCCGTCCCCACCCTGCGGGTCCGACCTCAAAACCCCCCCCAGTTTTGGGATATTTTCTTCTCTCTTCTTCCCTGTCTCTCTTCTCTCTCTCTCTTTTTTTTTTTTTGGCTTGATTCTGGCCTCCCTTTTGGAAGGTCAGCTCGCTCATCATGCGATCGCTCTCCCCCCCACGCGTCGGCTCTCGCTTTTGTCCGTGGCTGGGGGGTCCCCGGGGAGGGGGGGGTCCCCGGGGAAGGGCAGGGGTCCCGCTGCTGGGTGCACCCCTCCTGGTGTGCGGCTGCCGGCCCCGCAGCTTCCCCGGGAGCCGAGCAGTCGGCAGGCACAAAGCCTCCCTCACCTCCGCTGCGAGCCCGGAGAAGTTGAAACATAATATGTATTACAATGTCTGGCAAAAAAAAAAAAAAAAAAAAAAAAAAAAAAAGGAAAGAAAGAAGAAGAAGAAAAAAAAAAAGCAATTGGCAAATCTGCATTCCGTTCCCATGGCGACACAAAGCACCGTGCTCTCCGCCGAGCCTCCCCAGCACGTTTTCCCAGCCGGTGTGGGGCGAGCGCCCTCGGCCGGGGTTGGGGTCCCCAAGGCTCCCCCCCAGCACCCTGGGGTCCGCACGGGGCATCGCCGCCAGCCCCTCGCCTGCTGCTCACATCCTACGGGGATGCTCCCCACGCCGCCGTGAGCCCCCGTGGGCCGTGACAGCCCCGGGGAGGTTTCTCCCCGTGGCTCCAGGGGGCTCCTCGCGGGGTCTCTGCCCCCCGGGAGCCGCAGCGGGAGCCGGGGGCACCGTGGCCGCGCTCCCACCGCTGGCAGAGGTGGGCAGCGGGTGCCCAGCCGTGGGGCGAGGGCGGCGTCGGGGGGCTGAGCCGCCCGTGCCCCCCGGGGAGGCGAGAGGAGGGAGCCCCGCGCAGCCCCCAGGCAGGTTTTCCAGCAGCCCTTGCACGGGGGAATGGCGTCAGACGCCACGTAGGCCCGCAAAGCTAAATCTGCCTGTGCACCCTTCCAGGGCCGGCAAAACGTCGCCATAACCGCAGTAAGGAGAAAGGATCTGAGCCTGAATCGGGCTATAC
The DNA here is from genome assembly GCF_009819795.1 of Aythya fuligula. Classification (NCBI taxonomy): domain Eukaryota; kingdom Metazoa; phylum Chordata; class Aves; order Anseriformes; family Anatidae; genus Aythya; species Aythya fuligula. The sequence continues at coordinate 13,728,270 of NC_045569.1, read as the reverse complement.
CGCGAGAGAGAAAAGTTCTGAGGAGCTGGTGGTATTATGTATTCTAATGAGGAGTCATTGGAGAAATTAAAAAGGGCAGAGAGAGACGACGACGGCAGCGCTAATTCCGCAGGAAGCCTCCCAGGGAAAAGGCCGTGTGAGTGTGAACGCTGAAAAGCATGAAGGCCTGGAATTAGACTATCATTTAGAGAGCGTTACTAATCCGAAGTTACAGCAGTAATTCCATGATTTGCTGGGTCCCACACGCAGCGCCAGAATTAAAGATACGGATTTTCTAGAAATGTAACTCAACTGTGGCACCGAGTCTCGGCGAGATCCGAATGAATCATTCATTCCAAAGGCAGCGAAAGACGTGTCATTAAGAACCAACCTCCTTCTCCCCAGCCCATCTGGAATATGTATGCTCAATGCAGCCCCAGAAATTGTGGAAGAGATCGGAGGTGGGGAGGAGGGAATGTAGTGCTTTCCCTCCTTTCTGATGGCGGTTATTTTTAAGAAATAATTTTCCAATTATTTCCACAATATTGTGAGCGGCACTCGATTCTTCTCCTATTTATTTCCCCCCCCCCCCCTCCCCTTTCCGTATGATAGCATCGAGTCAGGTGCAAACGGTTTCGGTGGAGATGCTTGAAAACTAGAGCGAACAAAGCAGGAGAGAACCGAGCAAGGTGGCTGATGAATGCATTTATTCCGGAGTAATGATTTGATGGGGGATGGAGGAAAGAAACATTCAAATTCCTAATGAATATAATTCAGGAGGAATCACTCGACCAGCGTGGCAGAGAAAATCTGTTTGGTGGGAGTGTTTCTGCACTGGCAGAGCCCAGGAGGTATTTCTGTCCCTGGCTTTTGTAATTGCAAAAGGTGAAAATTTAAAAAAGGGGGATCGGAGGGGAAAAAAAATTATATATATATACACGCATATAATAAATGTGTTTGTGTGTGTGTATATAAATACATATATATATATATATAATTTTACGAAATAAAATGGAAGTGTGGAAATCAGTGTCTACATGCAAACTCTTACAAAGGATCGAGGCAAGCTTTTTCGCCTTGCTGTTGGATCCGTTGTTCAGAAACCTCCCTTGGCTCCTCGATTTTTTTTTCTCCCCCAGACCTCGCGTTCTGGGCGGATTTTTCGGGTGTTTTTGCAGGCTGTAGGGCTGGTTGGCATAATCCACAGCAGCCCCCCCCCCCCAAAATGGGGTTGAGGCAGGGACGGAGCGCTCTGGCCTTTGGTTTCCAGCGGGGAGAAGCCGTGGTTGAATTTTTGTTGGTGCCGAATTCTGCCTTGTCGCCCTCCCTGCCTGCAGGGCTGGGGGAGGCGCGGGGTCCTGGTGAACAAGGAGGCTGAGGCTGGCAGTGAAGGATGGGGACGGTGGCAGGAGCCTCGCCAGCTTGTGCGCGTGGGTGGAGGGCGAGGATGCGGATAAAGCCCCCTGGGTGCACCCATCCTCGTGCAAACCCCACCGCCTCTCGTCCCTCGCAGCCCGGTGCCAGCTCCTCGCTTTGTGCCCTTTCTGAAGCCCTGGTGGAAGGGGGTCACCGATTCAGCTCCTTAGGGCCAGGGGTGGATTTTGGCGAGCGGGACCTCAGCCGAAACACCCCGGCAGCCCCCATGGGTCCCCCTCCATCCGAGCATTTGCCCTGTTCGCGTAGCTGTTGGCATCAGCGGGATCCTTCCTCCCACCCCAGGAGGTGAGGGGTCTCCTGCTGCTGCCCTGCCCCATCCCGTGCGGGGCAGGGGCGATGCCGTGGGCAGGGAGCAGAGCCCAGGCCCCAGGGGGCCACCCGGCGCCCTCGGCTCTCCCTTTTTGGTGGGATGTGGCACAGGCCAGTCACGGGTGAGGTCCCTGGAGCTGGGCCCTGATGTCTTTGTTCTTCAGGCAGTGCTGGGGATGGGCAGAGGGAGCCAGGAGCGTAAAGGATCGGCGTGCGTGGTTCGGGGGTAAGTGGAAAACATCAGCTGTGGGTTTCCCCCGGGGGATCGACGCCCCGGGACGTCGGGTGCTCAAACTCTTCTCTTTATTTCTCTTCTTTCCCCAAAACTTCTCCCCCGTGCAGCGGGCTGGGCTCCCAGCACGAGGTGAGGGGATCTGTAGCAGGTAGCCGAGCAAGCCCAACCCGGGGTGGCTCCGGGGGCAGGTGGAGAAGGGAAGGGGCTGCTCGGTGCCTGCCCCTCGAACCGGCTGCCTGTGAATGGAGGCAGGGCTGCGTCAGCCCGGCCGCTCGGTTCTGGATGAAATCCCATCAATGGGCATTTTTGTGGAATCGCCTGGCGATGGCTGGTGTGAAGCTGCAGGCCTGGCTCTCTCCTTTTCTTTTGTCTCCCTCGGCTCCCACCCCCTCCGTGCGCCCTTGACGCAGGCGGACGGTGCCTGCGCTTACCTGCCCCTCGTCCCGGGCTTTGTGCGTGCCGTCGGGGAAGGGGCAGAGCCAGGGGCACAGCTCGGTGGCTTCGGGGGCTCGTCCTGCTCCTGGCTGTGCCCGGGTCTGCAGAGCACAGGCAGCGGCTCCGCGGGCGCGAGGTGCTAATTTGGGTGCGAGGTGCTAATTTGGAGCTTTTCCGAGGTGTGAGCGCGGAGGTGTTGGCGTCTGGCCACGCGGCACCTGGGCAATTTGTCACCCCCGTCCCACTCCCAGCCCCTGGCAGCCCTGGGGACCTGCGGTGTGAGATGGGTGCGGTGCCACCAGGACTCGCTCCGCCCCGCTGGGTTCTTTTTTTTGCTGCTTTTCAGTGTTTCCTACCCACTGGGGATGCTTTGCCAAGAGCCTGGCTCGCAGAAGCGAGGTCTGGCGCTGCTCTCCCGGCCACGTGCTGGGGACCTGGGCTCGTGCTGGCCCTGCGGGGCCGTCGCCCTGCCACAGCCACGCTGTGCGCCCTGGGTGAGGACGGATGGGGCTTTGGGGTCGGGGTTTTCAGGTGCCGCCGGTGTTTGTTCAGCAGCTCAGGTTTGGTTAGGAGCGTTCGCCTCGAAAGCTCAGGAGTGGGGGGAAGAAAAAAAAAAAGAGAAACTGGGGGGGAGGAAAGCACACAATCTCCGTCAGTTAGCTGTCTCTTGGAAACTCAGCTCGCTGTTCCTATAGAGGCTTTCTCTTTGCCTTCACCCTGGTCTGGCCTTAAGTACCACTTTAAGTGGGCTTTGCTCATTCACATCCAGGCTCCTTAGAGCAATTGAGCCCGCGGGGGTTTGAAAAGAAGGGACAGTCCCTCAATGGCAGGACCTTGGGCCAGGCTAATTGGTTTTGGTTCAAGGGGATACTGGATTTGTGAAAAGCCCAAAGACATCTTTCCCACGCCAAATCCCAGCTCTTCAGAGGGGGAAGTGAGGGGTGCCGGGTGGGGAAAGGAGCTGAAAGGAAGGTGGGGTGGTCGGACCTCCGAAACGACCCCAGCACCCAGAGCCTCAGCAGGGATGGGGCACGGGGACGGGGTCCCTCCTCCTTGGGGCAGGTGGATGGCAGGGACGGGCCTGGGCGCTGAGCACACCCTCCGTGGTGGCCTGGTTTCATTAAAAACAGGCTTTTTCTGGGCAAGGCTACCATGGAGATGCCAGGAGGAACAGGAGGATGGGACCTGGGGAGCACCAAATCGCTTCTGTGTGTGTGTGTGTCCATAGGGGGGATTTGCTGAGGTCTTTTGTATCTCGTTTTGGTTTGGGATTTTTTTTTTTCCCTTACGCTGAATCTCTCTGGCACCATTCCAGCAGTCCCATGACCTTTACTCTCCTAGATCCATAAAAATCACTTAATTATTGGGCCGAAAATCAAGGCTTGGAAACAAAGCCAGCTTATGGGACCATCATTTCTTGATATATTTCCTGAGAGGACATATTTCTGGGCACCTTCAGAGCAGTGCGCGCAGCTTGTTGGATATGAGATATCAAGGCATTATTTATTGAGGAAGTCTTCACACTCCCTCATCTGTTATAATTAACTGATGACATTTTTTCTTAGGTTCAAAATATGGTGAAAAAGTATAATTAGCACGAAGCTGAGGCACTGCATTAAAATGTCTCCTATAGTTAATGTAAGATAGCCCTGCTATTTATTATAGGAGGAGCTGGCTCTGACCTCTCTGTTGCCTAACACTTTTTATTGTAAAGATTCTTGAACTTTTTTTTTTTTTCTTTTTGAGAACCTCTGACACTCCCATTGTTTGCTGCGGGCCCTTGAAATTCGGCGGGGGGAAGCTTTTCGGCTAGAGAAATGCCTATTCTTTGTCCCCGAAATTCCTTTCAGGTTTAGCTGAATTATGAATTGTTCGGGATCGCAATTTCCCTTCGGTTGCCTCTTTTGCGCGGGGGGGCAAAAAGGGGTAAAATTGGTGTTTCAGTGACATAATCACGGACGGGGAGCAGGGCAGAGCCCTGGGCTCGTGCTGCGGTGCGCTGGCACGGCCGGGAGGACAGTCACGGCCAACTCCACGACCCCTTCCCACACCCAGCTGATTTTCCTGCGGTGCATCCCAGGCGCGAGCTCCTCCAGGTCCCGGTGCTGAGGGAGGGGAAAAAAAAAAAAATCACGTTTGTGTGCGTGCTCGGCCTGGGTCCTGCCAGCCCCAGCGCTTCACCTTCCCTGCACCGCCGGCCCCGGGAGAGCAGCCTTCTGCCGCTGCCTGATAACACCAGCCCTGTATTTCACAGTGCCACGAAGCTGTGCCGAGGCTCGGGGCTCCAAATCCCTCTCCCCGCACAGGACGAAGGGCGTGGGGCGGAGGGAGGGGGGGATTCGCCACCCTCGCATACAATTGTTTTTTTTGTTGTTGTTGTTGCTTATACAAACAATCTATTATTTATTAGGCATAAATAATACATTTTCTGTGTGTTTAGAACGCACGTGATTGCTGCGGATTAAAAACGTGCCCGGTGTAAGGCGCCGAAGCAGGTCGGGGGCGCCCGGCTGCGCTTTGGCCATGGGACAGGAGCGCAGCCTGTGCCCGTGCCGGGCTGCGAGGACTCGGTCACAGCCGATTTTTGGCTCCCTCCCTCTTTCCCTGGCCAGGGTGGCTGCAGGGCGAGGTGGAATTGAGGTTGCAGGGACGGCCATAAATCGAGAATTGCCAAACTTTTGAAGTGCCTGACCACGCGATCCGAGCGAGGCCTTGGTAGGGGACAGCGAAGGCAGGGGCAGAGGGGCAGGCAGGGCCCATCAGGCCACTGAAAGTGCTCCTCCAAATGTGTGGGGTGTCAGCAGAGCCTACACTTGCTCTGAACTCAGTGGCCAAGAAGATGTCTCCAAGCTGCAAGGGCCTTTGTGCCAGCTCGCAGGCACCGCAGCCTGGCACCCTCGCCTTGCACACTCCTTCCCTGTGACCCTCCTGGGAGCCGTCGCACGTGGTGGAGGGAAAGGGGAGGCCTTTGTGCGTTGAGCAGCAGATCTGATCTCTGCTTTTCACTGCTGGAAGAATTTCCTCCACTTTACCTGGGAGGTGATTACACGCGATGCAGATTTATCTTTGCTCGAGATGGCTTTTTTTTTTCTTTCTTCCCTTTGTTTACTGGGGATTTCTCCATTCTGGCTGGCGATGCCCCCCAGGAAACATTTGGCTCTTTCTGTCCTGTAGGTTCTAGCTGAACAAACTTGTCTGGGGAAAGTAGGCGGCCACTCTTTTGTTTTACTTCTCTGGGTCTAACCCAGTGTTGTCCCCTCGCACACACCTGGCGCACCCTCTCCAGCCAGCAGTGTGTCAGCTCTGGGTTTTAATTGCACAACCTCGTGTTGTTTTTTTTTTTCCTTATGGATTCCTGGAGGCTGGCACGGATACCTGCCTGTGGTTTGGGTCTCCATTGTGCGGGTACGGCCTGGTGCTTCACGGGCTTCTTCTTCATAACTTTCCCCCTCTCTCCTGCCTCTCGGTTCAGCAAAGGGCCTGTCTGTCTGGATGCAGGCAATAAACGTCTGTTCTCACCCTGACTTCTATTAATGAGATAGAGACAGGTAAGCATCACACATACCAACTTGCCTGCTCTCAGCAACATCAAGGAAACGGTGACAAGCTATTAATGGGAAGTGATGGTCTGGGTGCTAATTAGTGCTTCCTTTTCAACTTTTACCTACACGTCTGCCGCGATGCCCATCCCAGCCTCTCCCCTCTCCTTGCATCCCTTTGTTTCCAGCGCGTTCTTCGTTCACTGCACACATCCCATGTTGAAGGGGCTCCTCTCTTTATTTATTTATTTTTTTTCTACCCATTTCTTTCTGCATCTCTTCATTCCCTTTTTGTCCCCTTTTTTCCCTTGGTAATTGCTGCCTGCACCCTCTTCCTCCCATGGTTGCTCCTGGCAAAAAAAAAAAAAAAAAGAGCGTGGTGCTGTAGTGGGATCTGAGCCCTCGGGGATGGGGCTACACGAAGTCGCCAGGAGTTTCTCACCTCCATCACCGGGTAGCAATATTCGCTCGTGGCACCAGTGCACGGGGTCAGGTCACCCCGGGGACGTGAAGGTCAGAGATCTGTCCCCTCCTCCCACAGGTGATGCTGCAGGGAGGCTCCCGGCAGCCCACAGGTCTTGGTCACGGAGCAATTAGTATTTAAAGCAGCTCCTCTGCTGATGCCCAGAGAGCCAGGAGGATGGCTCTGTGCTGCGTGAGCCTGTAGGAGATGGCAGGTCCTGCCCCACACAGCTTGCGGTCTAAGCCCTAAACGCACTCGCTCTCCAGCAGGCCCCAAAGTGGCTGGATTTGGGGATCCACCCCAATTCCTGCTGCTGCAGCAGCATGATGCCCGGTCTCAGCTCGGTGCCCACATCTCTTTCTCCTGACCTTTAGGCTCTGCCCCTTCCCCGAGGACCCTAACCGTCCCTTCCTCGCTTTTTTTTTTCCACGGGCTGTGGGTTTGCTGTGTCCCGAGGCGTGTCCCGAGGAGCTGCCTAATCTGCCCCTGCCATTCCCGGTCACAGGCTCTGTGCACACCGTGGCTTTGCGGGGAGCGCTCGCAGGGCAGCGGGGCCGGAGGCAGCTAGAGGTTTGCATATTAGCTAATTAATTTCCCTGACTGAAGGCTGCTGCCTGGCCTCCTGTTTATGCTCCTCGCCTCTCCCCTGCTCCCCCCGCCTCGCTGACACACACACGCGAGGCGACACAGCGCGGGCGAACGTCAGCAGCCCTCCGCAGCCCCCAGACGCCAGCGGGTTTTTCTGCGGGCTCGTCAGGCGCGGGTTTCCCCGCTTCATGGTACACAGGGGCCCCCTGCTTCACGTTCGCCGATTCCTATTAGACCCCGCGCGCCAGGGCCCCGTCTCTCCCAGCAAAGCAACGCGCCGCATCCCATCCATAAATCCAGCCCTGGAACAAAGCCTCCTCTACCCTGCCCCATATTTCTACCCAGCCTGCCCACTTTCCCCTCGCTCGCTCTCTCTTTCTCTCTCTCTCGCTCTCTCTCCTCTCTCTCCCATGCTGAAGGTTTCCTAGTGCCAGGGAGATATGATAATTCTTGTGAAGAGAGCATGAAATGCCTCTGCTCTTTGTGTCTGTTTAATTCAATGAGAATCCCAGCCCCAGATGTCATGAATGGTGGGCTTTGTGCTGGCCCTTCCTAAGCCCTAACCGCCAGCCCTGCTCTCTGTCTTTCTTGTTTCCCACCACTGGATACTGATTAACAAACTAAATTATTTTTCCTCCCTAATGATGTTTTCCCACTTTGCCCACCAGGCTGGAAGAAGCCACGGGGAGGAAGGAGTTTGTGCAAAGGATGAGATAGCCAGGGAGAAAATTAAAGAGACAGTGTTGCTCTCTGGGCTCTGGCAACGCGGGTCCGCTCGGCTTTATTTCCTTGTTAGAGGACGTGGCCGTGTCTGGCTGTGTTTTATGTGGCCGTGCGTGTTTCAGCTGAGGGGACGGGCTGGAAAGCCTCTGCACGAGGTGTGCTCTGAAGCACGCCAAGGTCTGTAACTCAGTCGTGTGTGCGCCAGTTTGCACGGTCCCAAATTTCAGGTCTCTCTTCCAGCCGTTTCTTCGTGAGTGACACTTGGTAATTGCTTGACGTCCAGCCGTACGTGTGGGAGCCTCGTTCTAATTGAGACAAATTCTCTTTTCCTTAATCAGACGTGACTGCGAGCGTGCAGAGTGGGATGCCTTGGGAAGGGCTGGGACGTCTCCACCTGGGCGAGGAGAGGTGAGTCCCTGGGAGTCCCGCTGGAGGGCCGAGTCCAACCTGGGCACGGGGGACCAGCTCTTTTACCCGATCCCTTCCTCCGCAGCCAAATTCCCCAGCTAGGCTTTTGAAGCAGGGCCAGTTCGCTGCTGCTGGAGGTCAGTGGTGATAATCCAGTGAGCCTGGGTGCACCTGGAGGCAGGGAGCCAAGGTGGGTCTGTGTGAAGCCGCCTGCTTCCCGGCCTCCTTGCTGGGCACCAACCGAGCCGTGGCCGGCAAATTCCCTCCTGAAGCAGGCGGAGAGGATGGGTGCAAGCGTGGCGAGCAGAAAAGGCAGCAGGGAGGGAGAGAGCCTTTAAAAAAAATAATAATAAAAATGAGGGTTCGAATTGGGTAGCTGGGAGTTACTGAGCGGGGGAGTGGATGTGGCATTTTGTGTGGTTGGTTTGTTTTGTTCAGAGAAGGGGGGCTCACGCAGGCTCAGCAGCTGCTGCCCTCAGTGCTTCGGTGCCCTGCGTGGCTCCCGTCTTCCTCCGCTTCGACTCAAGGCAGGAGAAAGGAGCAGAGAGAAGGGTGCTGCTTGTCTGCACCCACCGAGCCCTGCGAGCACAGGCACCGCAGCCAGCACAGTACTGCCTTGTGTATGGCCTTTGCTTCCCGCTGCAGTCACATCTGACCCTTATTACTTCTGCAAGGTAGAACAAGGCAGGAAAAATGGCTGTGCGGTGAGTTTCTTCATGCGCCAGGATTTATTAAGAACAATAGGGGAAATCAATCCATCTATGTAGAATACATCGCAGGCTGCAATGGGATAAAGCATTTATTCCGCTCTTGAAGGGTAGAGCTATAACTCATGGGAGGCAAAACCCTCAGTGCTCCGGAGTCCCTTCCCTTCATGTGTGCAAAGAAATGCTTTAGCCCATGGCAACCCACCAGCTATTGAATTTGTGTGGAGAATCTGCCGCCCTTCCCCTCCGCTGGCCCCTTTTTGGAAGGCGAGGCACTCATTAAAACACACCTCTGGAAAAATGAAGGGGCTGTCTGTTCGGAGGCATCTCTGCATCTCGGCTTTACTTAAAACAGAAAGCCAAGGCAGAGGAGAGAATAGAAATGTCTCGGTGACGTACAAGCAACCCCCCACCAATTTCGAACAGAAAGATTAAAACCGGCGCCGGTTTTGCTGAACTTTCTGCTGATGCCCAAGAACCGGGCGTTGCAATTACAGCGGGGAGGCACGGGTTGGGGTGCCGTGGCAGGGCGAGGCGATGTGCAGGGAGAGCTGTGCTCTCTGGCCGGGTATCTCCGCTGCTGACTGCGTGTGTGTCTGCGTCTGTCAGCACTGCCCTGTGCCCGGCTCGTGCAGTGCAAAGACTGGAGCAGTAGTTAGCAGGGGCAAAAGGTGACCGGGATTTGTTATAATCTTTCTGGGTGTGTGAGAGTGTGAAGGCGGGGGGGGGCATTACTAGTGAAATGGTATTTTCACTAAGCCTATTTTCACTGGGTCTAATCTATCTTGTGGGAAGAGGATCTCTTCAATAGGGCAGGCCCGGCGAGGCTCAGGAGCTGTTTGGAGGGGGTCTGGAGAGCCGAGGAGCGCGGGCAGGGGGAGGCGTAGCAATTGAGCGGACACATGTCAGACGGCCTTCCTCAGCTGAGATGACTTGGTAGGTAGCGTGCTGTTGGGCAGATGGGGTTAATTCTTACACCCAAATCAAAAGGCGACCGAGGGGGGAATGTTTTATTAATGAAAGCAGCCCTTTGTGAGTATTCCTCCTGAGGCACGTTCCCTCCACCCGCTGCCTTCCCCCCTGGCTGCTGTCTGGCCCCGCGTCTTGCTCAGTACCTGCTCAGCTGCCACTCACCCACTGATGGGTTTCATCAAGAACTGTCTCTGCATGTCTGAGTTGTGGGCCCGGGCGGGCAAGGCCGTGCAGGAGGAGGGACCGGTCCTCGGCCAGCCTGGAGAGAGGCTGCGCCACCGGCAGGCAGAGCTCGGGCTGTCACAGTTTGTGTGTCAGCCCGTCGCTTGCTGCGGGGTCACCTTTTGCTGGTATCAAAGAGCAAGGGATGGCGTGGTTGGCAGAGCGCAAGGGAAAATGCAGGTCGAAAGCGGGCACCTCAGTGGGCTGGGGATGGAGGGGACGACTGGAGGTTGGGCTGGGGAGGTTCAGGGTGCCTCAGCCACCATCCAGCCCTCTTCCCATCCCACTGCCTCGCTGTCCTGACAAGAAATGGGCTCAAGAGAAAGGGCAGAGGAGCTGGTTTCTGTGCCCCAGAAAGCATTCATTCCTGCCTGCTTCCTCAGGCGGACTGGGCAGCTTGTGCTAAAGGACCGGGCTGTGGGAGTAGGAAGATCTGTGAGCGGAATTTATTTCTGTCGCTTTGTTAAAAATAAAACAAAAGCTGGTTTATGACAATTGATTTAGAAGAAGGAGGAAGCGGAGCTCAATTCCCAGAGCTCCTTTTAGAAAGGCTCTGCGTGCGTGCGTGCGCGCTGTATGTGTGTCAGAACAGAGCACCCAAGGAAGGCCGGGTCGGGAAACCTCGCATGGAAGCGGGGAAGAGACCCTGGTGCATGGCTGCTTCCCTGAGGGAACCCCCGCAGGGCTAATGTTTGATCTGAGGCTCGGCTGTACTCCTCTGAAACCTTGGGATGTCAGGAGCTCGAAGGGAGCCTGGGACGGAAGAGGATGCTATTTGCATTTTCCTATGAATGCATCTATTTGTATAAATATGGTGTCTCCGTGCATGCGCACACTCCCCCTACGCATGCATTTGTTTGAAGAGCAACGCACTGTCCCCGTGGTGTTCTCTGCTCAGGGCCAGAATTGGTTAGCCTGAAATTCAGACTCTTCCTGGAGGAGCTGTAACTCCCCTCCCTGCTCCAAATCTAGCGATGGCTGTGGACGCGGGACTCCCGAGATGTTTTGCCATGCGATAGCAGAGTTTCATTGTGGAGGATTGCAACTCCCCCTTTCAAATTTGCACAGACATCAAAAGAGTCTGGAAGGTTCAAACAGATCACAACGTAATCAAAATGCCAAGCCACCGTCTGTTTCTGCCTTTGGGTTGACAAGCAGGATTAGCACCCAAGGGAAGCAGGGTGTAATAGTGTTTCACGGGCACTGTGAACAGCCCAGAAGTGCGCGGAGTACAGAAAGGTTAGCCGAAGGGCAGGTCTAGCTACAGACGTATGGTTGGGGGGTGGATTTTAAAGCAACGAGCTGTGCGCGTACAACCTCTGTGGATATTTACTTCAGCAGAAGGCAGGACTGTCCTGCATATGGTTATGTCATGCTGGAAGCACTTTAAGCTAAACTGGAGAGAGCCAGTCCTGGCCTGGAATGTGAGTGGAGATGTGCACCGGAGCAGCAAGCAGCAGAGCCGGTTGACCTATAGGGCTGTCATGATAACGGTGTGGCTTTCCGTGTAGACAACCCCAGAGTGGAGTAGCTAGCCTGCCATCCCGTATGTTTCCCTGTCTAACTGAGATGTATAACACAGCTTGTCTGTGCGTGGCTGTAATCGCCCTCTTGCCCGGGTAACGCGTGCTCTGGTTCTCAGCGGCGTAGAGGAGCAGATGCCAAATTTTCAATGGGTGCCATGTGCCTATTTTGCCACACGAAATAGCCCCATCTTGGCTAAAGGCTCATGAAATGCTTCCCAAATACCGCTTTTATGTCAGTAATTGCTATAGCCATTCTGAGGACAGCCCATGACCATGGATGAGAGTTCCTCATTTGGTATTTGAGCTTACTCATTTGGAGAGGAACAACAGTGATGTTTCCACTGTAAAATTCTCATGAAATGGGAGACACCAGGTGTAGCTTTGTTTGTGTCATCTGTATCACCTTACCTTTACCGTTTTCTAACTGACTTTATTTTAAATTTTTGTTAAATTGAAATTTGGGAACGTTGTGCGTTCTTTACGGGTGCCTCTGCAGATTTGGCTTGGGATTTGTTTTGTTCTGGACAGGAGAAAGGCAGGATTTGCCCGCGACTTGTTCTGGTGGCTGGGCAGGCCATGGTTTCCCTCATAGCTCTCAGCCCAACTGCCTGCACTGCTGTAGATGTCCACAAAACCTTTCCCTGGGTCAGAACGCAGTTGGGACACAATCTCCAGCAGCTTATGGGATTTATGGGGCACATCCAGACAGGCAGCCATGTACTGGAAGCTCCTGCCTGTGTTGTAGGGTGGACCTGAGGCCCGCCTCAGCTTCCACAGGTGCCTAAAGGGACAGGCATTGTGAGGGCACAGCCACCTCTATAATCACAGGCATTCCCTGGCAGTATGCACTGCCTTGTGAAGGAGAGATGTACTGTAGCAAACAGCCCCACGAGCTGAATTTTCAGGACACAAGGGCTGGGGGAAAGCAGTGGGAGCGCTGTGCACCTGGCGCCTCAGCCCTGGGAGCGAGCGGCCTGGGCTAAGATGGCCGCTCGCTCCGCCTGTGGGCACACTCAGGCCAGTGATGGCGTCTCCCTGGTGCCCAGGGCTCCCCATTTTCCCTTCGGGGCTGCAGGCTGGCCGCCCGTACTTCCAGCCCTCGGTGCCAGCCGCCAAGGGTCGGGCGGAGAGGAGCCCGCCGGGGCAGGCCAGCCGCAGCCCTGAGGCAGCGTGGGCCCTGGCGGCCATTTTGAGGGAGGCGAGCGCTGCCTGTAAGATGGCCGCATGGGCATGAGGTGGGGTGCAGCGCTGCCTCGTCTTCGCCACGCTGCCTCCCTCACGCCGTCCCCTCCTTATCTTGCTAATTACCAATGAAGGCAGAACAATAACGGGAGCTGGCATGCCCCAGTTCTTTCTCTGCCACCTCCTTCCTCGGGCGGAAAATCTGCACGCACAACTCCCCCCCCTCCCTCACTCCCCCCCGCCCGCCAGCCCCTCTGTGATATTAATTGAATTAACATACTTCCTAATTTGCCCTGTGTTTTCTGCGCGCCGGCTCCCAGCCGCCTCGTCATGGCTTATCCAACTGGTGGGGAAGGAGCGAGCGCATTCTTCCCCTCCGCTCGTTTGGTTGTATGCGAAAAATCCTTAATGACATATAAAAGGGGTGGCGTGGGGGTGGGGATGGCGGGACAATAGCCCATGAGGGATTTGGCAGGAGACGTGCAATATTTACCGAGATAGACCATCCTTGCTGTCGTTTTGTTGGTGGATTACGACGGCCGTTTTCACCGCGTTCCTCCATTTATTTATTTTTCCGATGGCAGGGGGGACGCGTTGGCACGCTGCTGCTTTGTACGCCTTGCTTCACCTATGAAAAGGACACATTAAGGTGTTTCCATAAACCCCTGGATGACAAAGAAAGCGCCTTTCTGCTCGGCTCGTATGCAACAATGACAGAAGCCTTTAAAACCATGATTTTTCCCCCCCCCAACGATTGCAGAAGGCTTCCCCTAAAAGGAACTTAAATACATATCATTAAATCTAAAGCACTAAGCTCCGCTCCTGCTAACTATGCCATGCTTTTTGTTTCTGATAGTATTTGTCCATTGCACAGAGCAAGCGATGGATGCGGAGCCTCCCCCGCCCTCCTCCCTTTGTTTAAATGACAAAATGTTTCTATGTTTTTGTTTAGAAAATAAACCTTTGTGTTTTTTTCAGCTTTTATTTTTATTTTGCATTTATCCTGGCATGAAATCCAAACTCCCCCTCTTCCCAGATCTTGGGAATCCATGTTCCTTGTGATCGTTTTTCCCTCCTTTATCTAAAAATGCAATGCTATTTTACAGTATTTCTCTGAAAATGCACCAATAATATTTTGAATTTGAGTATTTGGGGCTTCAGGATATTGCTTTTTTTTTTTTTTTTTTGTAAGCGATGAATGAAAAGCAATGATTTAAGTGTGTAATGCACAATACAGATGCCATGCATTGTAAATACATTTCAGGGGCATAAAATCCAACACAGAGAGCCGGTGTTCCACGAAAGCCGGGAGTCCAAAAATAACTGTAAAAATGAATTGTCTGTCGGGACGAATCTCTCAGATCCCATCCAATATTTGCAAGGTTACAATATACAACTGGGTTACTTATTGGCATACATATCTCATTTTAAAATGCCGATGACAAACTAAAAAAAAAAAAAAAAAAAGAGGTGAAGGAGATATTTGACTGATTATTGAATAATGTGGATTCCTCGCATTTAATTTCATACTTACATGCTATTTGCTTATCCCATGTTTATGGGTATGTGCTTTAGCTTCATATAAATCTCTCCTGTCTGTCTGTCTCGCCGTGTTCTTTTCTCTTCTGCTATCCCATCTGCTTCTCATGGTCCTTCTCCTGAAACCACATCACGGGGTCCGATGGGGATAAAGGGAATCTGCCTCTGGTCTCTATCATAAACATGCCAACGTGGGCTATTGTGTCGGGAGCCGGCGGTCACCAGATGGTGCTTGGTTGCCCAGGGTCTGTGTTGCTGGGTTTGGTCTCTCTGTACGCCAACAAGCCCCTTAGTATTGTGTCCCCTCAAGATCTACCCGCCCTGTCTAAGGATGTGGTAGGGACCTCGTGATGTGTCCCGGCGAGGAGATGCTTCTGGAAGTGCTCAGCACTTTGCAGCCTCAGCCACGCAGATACGAGCTGCCCTTACAAAGCTGAGCTTTGTTAATCCCCGTGCTCAGCCCTGTTCACCCCACCTGCATTCATGGGGAGGAAAATCAGCGTGTGAGTTTGTGTAGGACTAAATGCTGTCCTCATGCAAAAAAAAAAAAAAAAGGTCTGTGCCAGCCTGAGCAGACATCTCCCCTTGCTAGCTTTAAGCACCAGGCTTGGGAAGACAGGGCAGTGATACCTCTGCTTCTGTAGGGTGCAGACAAAATCAAGGTATCTCATCTTGCCTGATGTTTGCAGAAGGACTAGGTTGTGTGGGTATTATTGAGGAGTGGTTACAGACACCAGGGCTTTCCCCGAGAAAAAACGTTCAGTGGGTCCAGCCAGGAGAGACCCGGGACAAATCCTGCTCTTCACTTGGTGTCTGCACGTCCTCAGGAGGTCCCGGACGTTGTTGTGCATGTAGGCTGCAGAGGGGGAATTAATGCAGAAATAAAGATTGAGAATAAAAACACTGAATGCAGACAGATGGAGAGAGCCTGGCATAATTACATTTAGTGGAGGGCCGCCATGAATGAAACCAATTAAAGGAGAAGCAATGCTTCTGTGAGAGAGAGAGGGGGGAAGATGGCCACCTCGCCGTGACTTCTTAGGCATCCATCGTCCAGTGGGGGTGAGTCCCCAGGTCACGGGGGAAAATGTGCATGCTTAGCGGGACTTTGCTTATCTGCCAGGGCAAAAAACGAGAAGGAAATGGGAAAAGTAGGAGAGTGGCGGGGCAGGAGCAGAGCTGGCTCGCAGCCAGCCCCAGCCTCACGGTCCCCATTGTCTCATGGCTCTAATGCATGCCTAGAAATCCAGTATTTGGGATTCAGGTTGCCGCTGTAAAGCAGAAAGGTCGTGCTCAGCGCCGCCTGGCATGGATTCCTCGGGCAGCTCTTTCTCCTGCATGCCCCGAGCGTGCCTTATGGACAAGCTCGGCTGAAGACCTTGCAAGCCAGGAGCAATGCTGCTGGCTCCGGTTCCTGCTCCATCAGACACTCAGCTGGGTTCAGAGGGAGCTTTGCAAGTCGGTGCTGCAGGTGGCTAGGGCTAGGACAGTCTTTTGGGGCTATTTCTTCTGTTTTAAGCAGAGCTTTGAGAAGCTCTGCCCACAGAAGACATGTCAGTGCCCTCCTCTAGGGTCTGTGCCATCCCCTAAGAAAGAACTGAGGAATCGGTGCCCTGCTTGGGAAAGGTGGAGGTGGGAATGTCCCCCTGCACACTGCCAGAAATCCCAATTTTCCAGCTTTCTCCCGCTCTTCCCTCCTGCTCTCAGGGGTCGAAGCCTTCTGGGTAGAACAGCAGCTGGCGAGGCTCGGCCAGAATGACTCCCGGGGGGTTATCACCCGGCTTGGGATTTGGGATGTTTGTTGTAAAACCCCATCACCTGGAATCAAGGGCTGCCTGGAAGTTTCAGTTTTCACTTGAAAGTAATAAAACGGTGCTAACGAGGAGTGTATTTACGGGCATCCTCATTACAGGGAAGGCTCTGGAAACAAGGCAAAGACATGCTAGGGCCTGGAATTGCCAGTCTGAAAAAGATCTTTCCAAATCCTCGGGTGTTTTTGGAGTCAAGATTAGTGATTTTTGAGGAGTCAGATTCCTGGCATTTGGAACTTGAGGCTGGAAGCACAAAGTGCTGCAGAGCATTGATCAGGGAGGGAAAGAAAACCTTTTGCTATTGAAGTATGAAGGATTGCACTGGGCTGGATGGGGCCTGGCTTGCTCCTGCTGGATGTGCCGATGGCTCTCAGGAGCAGCCCAAGCCACTGGTCGCAGAGAAACTTGGAAGTGAGTGTCTGTGGTGTGTGCTGCAGCCTCTGGCCTGTAGTAATTGGTGATGCTGGTGCAGGCACCCTGTCCTGGTGGAGATCGCGTCGGGGTGCCCGTGTGTATGTGCTCGTGGGGGTGAGGCTGCACAGAGGCAGACCGGCTGTGCCTGTGGACCTGTCCTGGTGTGGCACAGGCTGGGGACAGCTTGCAGAACATTGTTTGACTTCCCCACTGCCAGGACTCAGGAGAAAAATACACTTTTTAATTATTTTTTTTTAATTTCTCTGGTCCTTGCTTCAACTGAGAGGTCAGTGCTGTGCTCAGTGCCACGGTGGGCTCTGCTGAAGAGCCAGAGGTGAAGGCGCTGTCCCTGCGCTGCCCTCCTGGGGCTGTGCAGGAGCTCCCCGGGTTGCCCCTCAGCCTGGTCCCACAGGGGATCGTGCTCCTTCGGTCCATCTGTGAGGCACTGCACAGGCATCGCCCCCACACCGGCCGCCACTTGGCCTGAACGCGCTGTAACCCGCGTGGTTTTTAACATATCCTGTGTGGAAATGTGCTGGAGCTCCCCGAGATGAAGGCACGAGCCAGGACTTGTACAAGCTGGCCCGGTGGCTTCGTGAATTCTTTCAGGCCTGGCTTTCACTCCCCCGTGCAGCCGCGCTAACAGCCCGCTCTGCTCATCCGTGGTGTTTCCAGCAGCTCGGGCCCTGCCCCGTCCCCAGGCGTGGAGCTGAGGAGCAGGGTGGAAATGCAGAAAACACAGAGCGCTAATGAGCGGGTGCTAGGCTGGGGCCCTTCGGGCTCGTTTTGCCCGTGCTTGGGCTCAGGGGTGACGTGGCAGAGCAGGCTGAGAGCTTGGGGAGGAAACAAACAGCTCACGAACACGGGCTGGCTGGGGAGCGCGTCCTGCGGGGTCACTGGCACTGCCTGCTCGTCCTGCTGACCCTTCAGACCTGTGTCCTCCGATCCGACCTGCTCAAAACGTGTCACCCCGGCAGGCACGGGGACACCGGGCTGTGCCAGCTGCACGCCGTGCCCCTGAGGGACCGGCTTGGCGGCTGTGCAGAATTAAATCCGCATTTTCTAGGCCACTTTGGGAAAAAAATGGCTGAAAATTTCCTTTCCTTAGCCTAAAAACCCAGCTCTCCCGTTGGCTCTTCAAGTGCCGGGCAGGGACTAGAGATCTCCTGCGACCCGAGAGCCTGATGAAGCTGTGAGCAGCTCAGTGAGGGGGGAGATGGGTTTTGTTGTTCCCCTGCTTTGGGCACGAGTGCCACGGTGCTGCGCCGGTGGCAGGGGGCACCTCAGGGCTGCTGAGCCCAGAGGAGAAGAAGAAGGGACGGCTCCGGTGACGACCACACGGCCCTGGGGAGCGGGAGGCTGTGTGACAGCCCGCTTGATGCTCTCCACAAGCCCTCCTGCCCGCGGAGCCGGCGGTGACACGTCTCTGACAGGAGCGGGGAGGAGATGCCAGCGGGAGAGCCTGGTCGTGTCAGCCGGGATCAGGTCCCAGGCCCGGCCGTGGCTGCCAGCAGCTGCCCCGAGCGCTGGTGAACACGATGCAGAGCTGATCCTGGGGTGTGTGCATGCCTGTGGCGAGGTGCTGTCCTAAAAATCTCCCGGCCCCCTGCTCCTGGGGCTCTCCAAAACGCTGCTGGAAGCGGCACCGTGGCTGCCGGAGGGGCACCGGCCGCGGATGTGACAGGCTCACGCTGGGCTTGCAGTCAGGCAACGGGTGCCGGCCTCGTAGGGTGCAGGCAGAAATGTTTCGGGGTGGGATTGGCTCTCCTACAGATCCTACTGCTTCCCCGGGAAGACGGGAAAACTCTGGTCCTGAAGGGATGAGCTCTGCCTGCACTTTGATGGCAGCCGTCCCAGGAACCGTGGGGAAAAAAAGACACCCACTGCTTTTTTCATATCTCCTTGTTTCTGTCTGCCTATCAGCCTGTCAGCTAGCTAGATGCTAATCCACATCAGCAGCAGCACAAATAAAGCTAGACTGGAGGGATGCTAATTTATGCCTGGATTTCATGCTTTGTTTTACTTCCCCACTTTATTGGACAGGGGAGGCTTTGTGAGTGACGTAAAATGTCGTGTGCGCTCTCCCCGTGGCAGGTTCCTGCACATGCAGCAGGAGAAGTTCATTGCTCTGCCTCCCCTGCAGCTCCGCACATGCCCTTCTCTGCCTCCCCGGGGTGTTTTTGGGGGGATATTTCCGACGGGCTCCCCTCGGACGAGGCCTGGCGCTGAGTTTTGCTGTGCTGCATTGAAAAGCCGGGGGTGCGTTTCCAGCCTCGCCTCGCTTTCCGCGCTGGCGCTGGCGTTTCTGCATCTAAACCGTAATTTTGTATGCTCTAACCGGGCAGCGGGGCTGCAGCCTCTGTCATTTGCATGAATAAATGTCATGTAAAATCATCTGCTCGGGGAGAGTGACCAGCTGCGGAGTAGGCGATGCGCTCGGAGCCAGGCGTGGGTGTGCGGGATGCGCTGAGAGCTGCTCGCCTCGCCGGCGTTGGGGAGAAGCCCGGGTGGGCGGATGGGAGGTCGCAGGGGCATCCCCAGCCTGCCACCGCCACGGCCAGCGGTGCCAGCAGGGGAGGAGTTGATCCCTTGGTGTTGGTCTGGGGGAAAACCCACAAGGCTTTGAAATGCGCTTAGGAAAAGGGAAAATGTAAAGGTTGCTCAAGGAAGAGTTAATAATGAAGGGTCCGGCGTGGTTTCTTGCGTAGGATACGCGCTGTGACCCTTGGGGTCTTTGACAAGAGGCGTCAGCCCGCAGGGACAGGGAGTTAGGGGTGTGGAAGGTCTTCAGCCCCGTTAAAGGGTGGGAGATGCCCAAATCCCTTTGCGGCTCTGTGCTTTCCCCTGCAGCCAAGGTTTGTCAGCAAGGTGGCAAACCACAGGTTAGGGAGAGACCAGGCCAGAGCTGGAGAGGACTTCGAAGTGGCCACGTTGGCTACCGATCGCCCTGCTTCTTCGCCCAGCTCCTTCACACCTCCCGCTGCCCTCGCCCAGCTCCCCCGGGCTGAACCCCAAGCGAGGAGCTCATCGCGTTCGGTACAAGCTGCCCAAATTTACAGCCGGGAAATGGGAGCGGAACCGCGTGCCCTGGTTTCTCCGTGCTGTCAGACAGCTTCCCCCAGCCCCGCGTCCTGGCACGCTGAGCCCTGGTGGTTTTATTTCACGCGGTGCCTGCCTCGCCCCGTTCCAACCACGGCTCTGCTCCTGGCCCTGTGCGTGGCGCTGCGCCCATCCCCGTGTGTTGGGGCAGGGGGCTGTGACCCTAAAACCGTTTATGACTGATGAAAACCCCAGGTTTGCTTCCTTGGCGGCTCCCAGAGCTCTGCCGCAGCGAGGCAGCTCTCTTTCGGGTTTCCATCACAGCTTTTTAATTTTGATTTTTATTTTTTTCCCCTGATTATCCGATGGCCGGGAATAGTTCCTTCCTCCCGAGGTGCATCTGCTGCTGGAGGAGGACGTGTGGGCTGTGGCATTTGTGGCGGCAGCTTTCTCCGGGCCCCTCCTTTACAGCTCCAGCAAAGCAGACCCAGGGGGCTGGGGTTGTGTTTTTTTTTTTTGGGGGGGGGGACCCAGGAGCATCGCCCCTTGCTCGGCTCTTCCGCGGAGGGGCTGGGAGGTGGCTGGAGGTGCCGGGCTTTGTGCGCCTGCCTCTCGCAGCTCTCTTTGTTTTGTCTCCCCCTCCAGTACCTTGTGCAGCCGCATTTGCATATATGGAAAACGCTGCCAGCCTCTCCTCCCCCTTCCCCAGCCCCTCGCCGCCTTGGCTCGGCCGACCCGTGGGCATTTCCAGCTGAACGGTGGCCGCCGAGCCCGGCCAAGCGTGCGCTGGGGCTGGGGGGCGAACCCTCCTCCGTCTGCCGTTCCCTTCCCGAGGGGGCCGTGGAGGTGCTCGGGGGGCGGGCAGGACATCAGGGGGCTTTGGGCTTAATTCCCTCTGACTCGCAGGGAAGGCGGCGAGGTCCCTGAGCCCCCAGCCCCGGCACCCTTGGTGGCAGCAGCCCCGCGGGAAGCAGGCCACGTTTAGGCGATTTTCCATCCTCTCTGGAAAGCTTGAGAGCGGGCAGCCCTACTGATAAACCCCCCTGCTTCACCAGCCAGCCCTCCACCTCCCCAAAAGTGTCCTCCTCAGGATGTTTTAAGTCCCTACATCCCCGGCACGGTGCTCGGGGACAGCCCGGGCCATTGGAGCGGCCGGGGACGGAAGAAGGGGGTGGAGGAGAGCCGGGGCAGCTGCGGGGCTTGTGTTAGTAAACACTTCCTCGGGTTCACATTTTAATTCCTCGCCCCCCCTCCCCATCTTCTCCCCCATCCTTTCCCTTTTCTGTCCGCTCACACAATGAGACCATTGTCAAGGGGTGATTTGAATGAGGGGTCTCCGGGCATGTTCCCAGCATTGTCAAACAGAGTGGGAAAAAAAAAAAAAAAAAAAAAGAAAAAAAACACAACTCCAGCCTAGCCAGGAGGACCAGACCAGACCGAGACAGATGCCTAAATTAGTGACAAAGCCTTTTGAATGTCCCCCCTAGACAAGGGGTGCCTTGTGCGTGTGTGCGTGTGTGTGTGCATGCTCGTGGGTGTGTGTTGGTGGCTGGGTGGCAGCTTGCATGTCTCCCCATGTTAATTAGTTTTGCATGCATGTCTGATAAGGTGCCAATGAATATATTTGTCCTCCTTCACATCGGCGAGAGCTGTCTGGGCGGCGGGGGAGATGCGGGGCGCTTTGGGGAGGGGAGTGCTGGGTGCAGCCCGGGGTGATCGAGCTGTGCGGGGCCGGGGTGAAGCTGGGAAGAGAAACGAAGCTTTTTTTTTTTTTGCTTTTTTTTTTTTTTTTGTTTCACTGGCTCTTTCTGCTCGTCTTCGCCGATTGTCTGGCTGAGGGGCTGTGGGCTCTTTCTTCCCCTTTGCCCTGCGTCTCTCTCTGGAGCCCCTTGGAAGGTGTTTATTGCCCAGGGGGTCGTGTCCATCTTTGTGTGCACGCAGAGGCACGCAGCCGCTCGCACAAAGCCCCGCGCACAAAACCTCAGCCTGCTGCTCCAGGAGGGCAGCCGGACCCGGTGCCAGCCAAAAAACACGGGAAGGAAGCGAAACGGGTGTGCGAGCGGGACGGGCACGGGGTGGGGAGACAAAGAGGTGGGCGCTGCCGAGGGTTTAGATGATTTGCAAGCAGTGGCTCGGGGTGCAGGGACTAATTACCGAGAGAAAAGTCTTTCTGCATCCCCAGCGTGTGGACCAGCACATCAAGCCATTCCTAGAGTGCTGTTACCATCCCTCCCTCCATCCACCCACCCACCCCCATCCTGTAGGTTCACCCAAGAATCCGTAACACATGTCAGGATAATTAATTTCTTGTGTAATTTTTTTATTTTTGCATCCTTTCCCTTAAATCACCGAGACTTCAGAGCCCACACAGGTTCCTCGAGCAGAGCAAGAAGAGGCTGTAGCAAGGCGAGGTGCCGTCGCTGCCCGTGCTGCCGCCTGCCCCTGAGCAGGAAGAGCAGGGAAATTCGTGGCTGAGCAGCGCCCGACACGAGGCTGCTTCGAAGCCAGGCTGCTTGGGGAACTTCTGCTGCGTGCCGAGGTCTGGGGGCTTTGCTCTCTGCTCCACGCCGGGGTCCTGGTGCCGGCAGCGGAGCTGTGGAGGGGCAGCGGGGTCCTGCAGGAGCCTGGCTGGGAGGTGGCAGAGCGCGGGGCGAGCAGCCCCAAAAACCTGTGGGTAGCGTGGAGGGAAAAGGGACCCCGGTGAAAGGCAGGTCACCCCGTCGGAGAACAAAGGCAATTTGGTGTGACTTCTCGGCGCTGCCTAATTGCGCGGGGTGAATAATGAGCAGCGGGGGAGGCAGCCCCGCCGTCCTCCCCGCGGGCTGCGGCCAGCGGCCAAGCCCCGCGGCTGGAAGCCCCGAGTCGGTGCCAGCAAATCGTGGGTGTCCTCGGAGAGAGCCAGCCCGCTGCTCGGCATCTGTGCCCCTCGCAGGGCCCGTGGGGCTCCTCCGTTGCGAAGCCGTTGTGTTCACGCCGAGATATCAACCGGGGGGGAAGCTGCTGGTGGGAGAGCCCACCCTGCGGGTGCTTGGACGCGCCGTTTGCGCACAGGGTGACCCTGGCCTTCAGTCACAGGGATGCAGAGGGAAGCAGCACCCTCCCCGTGCCTCATCCCCGAACAAAATCCTTGCTGGAGACCCCTTCCAGCTGCTCCCCCATCCCTGCCTCCTCCGTCCTGCTCCCAGGCCCCGCGCAGGGCTGTGGAAACCGCTTTGTCAGAGCCCCTTGCCAGGCTGAGCTGCAGAAGGGTGTTTTTTTTTTTTTTCCCTTTCCACATTGGGATGACAATTCCCACACAAGCACAGCCTTTTAATGAATCCGTGGCAGCGAGGCAGGTAGCGCTCGGCCTGCCAAGGCTGCTTGGCACAGCCGGGGGCACGGAACCGCCGCGGGCACCCGGCCGGGGACAGGGTGGGAAGAGTGAACGTGGGGACAGCGTGGGGACAGTGGGGACAGCGGGGACAGCTCCTCCCCAGCGGGGACCCGTCCTTCATCGCCCTCCCCTTCATCCACGCGCTCTCCCTCCCTCCTCACCGCGTCCCACCTCGTTCTCTCCCTCTCCCACCTCCTCCCCTGGCTGCTTGCTCCTTCCACCTCCCTGCGCCTCCTCCGCCGCGGCGTTTTCTCACTCCTCCCCCAGTTTCGTGGTGCCCCTGCTCTCCCCGGCAGGTTCCCCTCCCCGGCGTGCCTCCGGAGCTGGGCTGTGGAGTGGGAACTTGGGGCTGGGTCCCGGGGCTGCGGCGGAGGTCAGAGCTATCTGGGGATTGTTTGAAAGAGATTTGCCCACATCCCGGCCCATGTGACCAGCCTCAGCTGCAGGTCTCTCTTTCTTAATCTGGAGATAAGCGTGATTATCCGAGGAAGGGCTGTTCGGAGCTTTGTAACTGTGACAGGGGAGCTTTCAAGTCGCACTTTGCTGGCAGAGCAGCGTTTAAAGCCGGGGAATCAGATTCCAAGCGTGGCTTTGCATCTCTTTTCTGCTGGGAGCATGGCGCAGGGCTGGCAGTGGGGATGGGAGCTTGATGAGGACTTTGCTTATGATGCGGAAAAAAAGAGCTGGGGGAGGGAAACGGGGGTGGGGGGAAGAAGGAGGCGAAAAAATCCCAATTCGCCATTTCCCAGGAGAACAGAGATGCTCCTGCTCAAGGGGCCGGGCTGGCAGGAAGGTCCTTTTGGTGGCCGGGGGGGATTTTGGCGGCTGGCTCAGTGCTGCCGTGGTGGCACCCGGACAGCGAGGACGCGGCTGGGTGCTCCTGCTCTCCCGCATCACCCCGACAAGCCCCTCGCACAGGAGGCCCTGTTTGGGAACAAAATGCTCCTGGGAGCCAGGATCAGCCCGTCCTGCCCGCATCGTGCCCTGCTGCCTGTCCCCGTCCAGAGGAGGGACACTTGGGGACAGCGCAGTTTGGTGTCACGTCCCTGTCCCGCGTCACCGGAGGGCGAGGTGTTGACAAGGGCACGGCCTCTGCGGGTTTCTCTCAGTGGGGCAGGCATCGGGACAGGGGTCAGGGGGAGCGCTCGGCTGGGGAGCGAGGCGCTCCTTTGCTGCTATTTGCGGAACGGGAGCTGGTGGCGGAGACCCGTGGTGGCGGCGCTTTTGGTGGAGACGGGTCAAGGAGAAAGCGAGCTGGATCCACGCCAGGGGCTGGGATCTGGGTCGAGGCTGAATCAGGACGAAGTTGCCAGCGCTGCGGACCGCCGCCTGGGCAGCACTTGCTGTTCTTGCCGGCCCCTCTTTGGAAGTGGTTCAGCTTCCAGCGCGGCTTCTGAGGCCAGCCCGATCCCAAGGATGTCCAGAGCAGCCCCCTCCTGCTCCCCCTGCCCCACACACCCCCTTCTATCTGGTGGCAACCCACAGGGAGGGCACCGAGCAGCCCCTTCACCCCGATTTGGTCGAGCAGGGGCAGTTTCTTGCCTGTCACGGCACCGAGGGACCTCAGACATCCCTCTTCTTCCTCCTCCTTGGGGGCACGTCGTGTTTTTCGTAGCTCAGCCCTGCCGGCTGTCCAACCCTTCAGGTGAGAGCTGAGGCAGGTCGTGGGCCTTCCCCTGGAGGCAGGGGTACGGAGATGCGTGCCGGCAGGGCTGGTGGCTCGCCTTCCCCCCGCCGCTTCCAGGAGGGAAGCGATTGCAAATGCATCATCTCCAGAGCGAGCTCTGAAATATCTCCCACATTGTCTGCCTGTCCCCGGAGCCCCACACAGCTGGTCTGTGGGTGGAAGCTCTGTTTTCCTTGTACCCCCGTGAACTTTATTTCTTGCTATTTTTCTCCGCCCGCCGCTTACACCAATCCTCCTCAGCGCCCACAGCTTATTCCGGGGCTTTACCAGGGATCTGGCCAACATCTGCAGCCTTCCTCCAGGGCACGGCTCCTGAAGGAACTCGGAGCTGGACACAGCGTGCCTCTGGCCCAGCCACAGCAAGGCCGAGCAGCCCAAATCCCTGCCTGTAGGGATATCACACGTGCCCAGGGTGCAGGAGAACACGGAGAGCTCCCCCCGAGCTCCTGGCAGCCCGGCAGGCGGCAGAGGGAGCGTGGGCAGCAGCAGGGGGGTGTTGGCGTGTGCAGGCAGCAGCACGCGCACGCTGGGGCACGCGTGCCCGTCGGCAGCGGCACGGCCGCACGTGTGCCTGCACGGCCCCGTGTCCCGAAACCCTGGGCTGCAAGGGGAGAGCGGGGAGACCCTCTGAAGGGCATCCCCAAAGGGATTTGGAGGCAGCAGCACCTACACGGGGACGGACAGACAGACGGACACAGGGTGGGTGTGCGGAGCTTGGTTAATGCCTGCTCGGCCTGGGCACCGATCGGCCCCTAATGGAAAGCTTCTTAGCAAGGCTCTGGGCTGATGGCAAGCGGAGGGATGCGAGGTGGAAGGGATTGGTGGGATGAGCCATGCGGGGAAAGGAAAAAGCGAAAGGAAAGGCGCTGGTGGGTCTCAGAGGATAGAGCTGAGCGGAGATGCAGGGAGGAGAGGGGAGCAGGATGGACAGAACCCAGCCAGGCGGTTTCCCAAAGGGGAAACCTGCCTGCCCAGGAGGCAGGGCCTGAGCAAGGTTTCTGGGGAGCAAGGAGGAGCTCTGAAGGAGCCGTGGCCATGCCTGAGAGCTGCTTGTTGTCACAGCTCTTCTCCAAAGCGGAGAGAGGCGCTTTTTGTGGCCGGGAGGGCGAGCTGGGTGCCCTACCTGCTCCCCTCCGCCAGCACCGCGGGCAGGGCAGAGACCAGGAATTTCCCCGGGCACCACGTTAGGCCAGGCCTGGCCTCCAGGCTGGGGACGAGCCCAGCGCAGGGAATAACGCACACGAGGTCTGGAGAGGCCGTGTGCTGCCCGTCCTGCACAGCATCCCCCAGCCATGCTCTGCCTGCTGCCTCCTCAGCTGCTGCAGTGCCAAATTCCCTGCGGCACGGGGACCTTCAGGGGACCAGGGGCACCTCCAGCACCAGGAGGGTCTGGGAACCTCCTCGTGGCCTTGCTGAACTCACCTGGCTGTCAGCTGGCACCGTGTGGGCAGGGGCTGAGACCCAGGGACAACTTGGGGACACTTCAAGGACAACTCAGGGACAATTCAGGGCTTTGCATTTGGTTCTGCCCCTTGGGGCCATTTATCTCTGCCCCTCGGTGGGGCTGCTCCCCAGGGCCAGGGCTGCCAGCACCCCATGGCAGTGCCCTCCTTGGGGACACCAGTGACAGCCCCGAGGGCTGTCCCACACCCGGCCACCGAACGTGGGAAACTTCTGTCCCTGCAGCCGGCTCGGCTGGTGTCCCCTAAGTCAGGGCTCCCTTCCCGGCCTCCCATCCCCCTCCGCCTCCCTGCCTCCCTCCCCCCCCTTTCGCCGGAGCCTCTCTCCTCCCGATTTGCATAATTTTCCATTTTCAGTGTCCCCTTTTCTTTTTTTCCCTCTCCATATGGTGCGTCCCCCTCTCTGCCTGGCGCAGGAGCCTTCCTTAACAAGCTCGGCAAAGCCCTCTCTCTCAGGGGCTGCACATGAAAGATGCTCTGTAAAAACAGAGGCCGGGAAGGAGCCCTCCCCCTCTCCCCCTTGATTTATAAGGGGCCGGGATGTGGGAACGTTTCTGGGTCGTGCTTTGGAGCCGTCGGGTGCTTGCTGCCGTCTGCAGCGCCTGTTTGCCCCCCGCCATTCAGCGCAGCCCCCTGCGGCCGCCTCTCCCTTCGCTTTGATCTGCAATGCAAAAAGAGCGGCCGGGCCGAGCCTCTGCCCCTGCTGCCCGGCCCGACCCCTGTTTTTGGGGTGCCCCAGTCCTGCCACGGCGGGGCCAGGCCGTGCCCTTGCTCCGGCCTCACCGTGCTGTGACTCCACAAGGCTGGGACACAGCTGACACAGGTGACACGAGTGGCACGGGTGGCACAGGTGGCACATCCCAGCAGCTTTCGGTGCCATCTCCATCCCACTGTGGCTCCGTCCCTGCAGCTCCCAGGCTCCGTCTCTCCCCGCAGCAGCAGGCCCCGGGCTGTCGGTGACACGGGGACCCCATTGCCACCCCGTGGGGAGCCCGAGGGCTGTGCCAGCGCCGTGCCACCGTGCCCAGGGTGGCGGCCAAGCGGCGCCCGGCCAGCTGCTAACGGGTTAAGCCGGTCTCCAGCTAATTTCTCCCGGCGCTCCCCTCCTCCTCGCACTTCTGTATGCAGCAGGCAGGGCCTCAGCGCAGGTTCCTGCACTGAGCTGTTGCCAGGGGAGTAGTTAGGCGAGTCTGAGCTATGCGGGGAAAAGGCCCGGGCTGTCAAAGTGTCTGAGATGAACCATAGCCCGGTCCCCCTGCAGCTGGGCCCAAGCATGCATCAGCCCTTGTTTGGAGCCTGGGAATGGCAAAGCCCAGGGAGGTTCAAGGGCAAACTTGCTATTCATTAGTCAGGGGTCCTTGACGTTCCCACTCTCTGTCTCCCTTCTTCTTCTTCTCTTTTCTGTCCCGCTTTTGACAGATTCCTGGGTGCTTTGGGGGGGAAGCTCCCCTCCTCCTCCTCCTCCTCCTCCTCCTCCTCGCCCCGGCGAGAGCCCTCCACATAAACTTCCCCCGAAGACAAGGCAGGAGGACAACAATGAGGGCGAGCGGCAGCCGCAGCCCTCGGGCGTCCTCCCTGCCCGCTGCCCGGCCCTGCCCGCAGCTCGCCCGCCTGTGGTTATCTCGGAGCTCGCAGGAAATTGGAGCTTGAGATAAGGAGCGATGGCAGCGGCCTCCTCCTCTCGGGTTCCGCGCTCGGAGCTGTAAACGCTGGCCCAGGTGCCCAGGACGAGAGCTGGAGGGAAGCCTCCGGGGGCCAGGCGCACGCCCGACCCCGGGCAGGAGATAAAAGTGGCCGCGGAGGCGTAACGCCGAGCCTCCCTCCCGCCCCGCCGCTCTCAACGTCCCCGTGCGCGGAGGAGCCGAAGCTCCCTTGTAATTATCCAAAGCAAACAGCACGTGTTATTAGGTTAAAATGATTTTTTTTTTTTTTTCCCTCCCCAGGCCCCCGGAGCAGAATGGAGGTGTAATTGTGCTAAGGAGTTAGCAGGGGAGAGCGCAGCTTTTGGTCACATTCAAGTTGGAGGTCTTGAGCCAGGGAGGAGGTATGAAAGGCTTGTATTTGCATAAGCAGCATGCATCTGTGCAAAAAGAGAGATATCAGGGGCTTGCGAAATTCAATCAAGGCTGGGAGGGAAGAAAAAGGCGGGGAGGGGGGGGGGAGAAGGAAGGGAGGGTGAAAAAAAAAAAAATGACAGTGAAAAAGGTTTTTCTGAGTAACACCCTGGCGAGATTAAATTGTCCAGAAAGTTTCTCCGCGCGAGCCTGCGATGCAGAGGCTGGGCTGAGGGGAGGGGAGGAGCAGGGTCCCTCCTTCCCAGCCACAAACGGGGCTTTGGCAAGGGGTGGGAATATGATTAGGCAGAGCCTCGTGCATCGGCGTGCCGTTCTTTGGGGGTTTGTGCCCTTCTCCCTGCCCCGAACAACCCCAAGGGGCGGTTTGATGGAGTTATCTCCAGCCTGCTGGGTTGCTCCGGCTCCTCCTGCCCCAATTTCTTACCAAATGCTGGTGGGCATCACCAGGTGGGGTGGTGTTTGTAGCCGCGAGCATCCCCTCCATCTGCGCATTAAATGGGGAGTTCAGGAGCTCGTAGCAAGCTCAGCCTGCCCAGGTGGAGGTCGGGGGCACCCAGCAAGGCTTTCCCCTGGCAAGCACAAGGGTGCCTCCTCCTCCTCCTCCCCTGGGCCTTGGGAAAGCGCCCAGCACCCTGCAGCTCCCATCCGTGCTGCCCTGCCCAGCGGGATGTTAGGAGACAGCAGAGCTGAGCTCACCCGGGCTGGAGCTGCCTCCTGTCCCTCCAACTTGGAGGCTGGCCTCAAAGTTGTGAAGGGGAAGGGATTTTCCTCGGATTCCCATCAAGCGCTTTAGGAATAGTGTAATAAAGGGGTTACAGAAGATATCTATTTTTAAGAAGGAGCAAAAATACCCAGGCAAATTGCAGCCCGGACCCCAGAGCGTGGAGTATTTGCACAGTTCAAAGAGTGGCGGCGGCTCAGCCACTCGCAGCCCGGGAACGTCGCTGTGCGACCTACAGCACATCACATGCCAGCTGCTCCCAGGGCGGCTCATTAGAGAGCCACACGGAAGATTTATCTCTCAAAATGGGCTCGCAAATATTTTATAAAATTTGCAATATTTTATAAAATTACAATTTGGCGCAATAAGAAGAATAAATGAGCCGGCAGGCGGCTCCTTTTGCATCCTGGGTCCAAGCGTGCCCAGGAATTGGGGGGGCATTTGGCGTGGCTCCTGCCCGCACGGCGCTTTATGAGCAAAGCAAAGGGAGGACAGCGAAAGGTTCAAAAGCTTTGGAGGGGATGTGTGCTTGCCATGGGGAAAACAAGAAGGAAATGGAGGAAAAATTGTGAAAATTCAGGAAAAAAGGGGGAAGATGCTGCTACAAAGTGTGGGGCAAAAGCAGAAGCGCAGGGAGAGCCGCAAAGGGGGCGAGGCAGCACTTTTGCCCAGCAGACAGCTTTGGCTGCAGCTCCGAGGCTCGGTATCACTTTCTACAGACAGCCAAGGGCGCCGAGGGCAGGGAAAGTTAACGTGAAGATTAAAACATCAGAGGGCTGTTCCTTTAGTGGCTCTGACATGCAGAGTAATCCCATGCCCCAAAGCCTACGGAGGAAGGACAAGCGGCAACCCCTCCCCGGGCTGGCGGGGCAGGGGGCGGACGGGGGTCTGGGTGGGCATGGGGGGAGCCCGGTGTCTCGGGGACCTGGGCGAGGTGGCACCGAGCTGCTGGGCTGGAGGGGCCGGGCAGTGGGGTGGGGAGCTGTGGGTCCACCCGTGATCCGAGGTGTTCAGCCCTCAGCCGAGCGCTGCTGCGGTTCTGAGCGCTGGTTCTGCGCCCTGCCCCGCTGCAGGTTGTAACCTCTCCCTTTTTTCCTTTCCTTCCTAGATCCCAGTGAGTGGAGAAGGGATTTCTCAAGCCCCTGAGCTCCTTGTTGTGCAGTTGGCTGCCACCTGCCTGGACTCGCTGGCTGATGCCTCCAGGATCCTCCAGGAGGGTCCCAACCTGCTGCAGCGATGGCCCCACGAGGAGGAAGCTCATGAACAGAGGGTTCCTGCAGTGCCTCGGATCCCACCGCTGCGGGGAGGGACGGGGAACCAAGGGAAAACCCCACCTAACTCCTGTACACCTCCGGTACCCCAAACACCCCCGGCAGGACCACAGCGCTCAGAGAGATCTGAGCAAGCCACAGCCTCCAAAATGCTGGGTGCACGAAGGGGGCAGGAGGCAGGTCGGAGCTGGCCGGACCCTGCTTTCAGCAGGTTTTTTAGGTTGGGCTCTGCTCATGGAGCAGGGCTTGGCCCTTGCTGCTCAACCACAGGGCACCGCGTGTGTGTGGAGCCCCCAGGACTGTGACCGTGTCGAGGCCGGGCAGCCCTGCTGCTGCTTTCTTGCACTGTAAAAAGAAAAAAAAAAAAAAAAAAAAAAAGGAATGTCTGTAATTGTCTCCCGTTAACATCACCCCCACCCCTCGCGCTGTTGAAAATAAACTCTCCTTTTTGCAAAAGCGAGCCGTGTCATCTGCTGCGCTCTCGGGACGGAGGAGGTGCCGGGCCCACAACGCCCCCAGACGCAGGGGGAGCAGCCCAGCACAAGCTGCGTGGTGCCCGAGCGATCTTTATTTGGTCTGCGCCCTGTCTGGGAAGCGGCCGCTAAACCCAAGGCAAACAGGCCCTGTGAAAGAGGATAATGAATATGTCTCCAAAACGATTTGGAGCCCTTCTGCTTGCGGAGCGGGGGTTCCCCATTGTGCCCGGCTCCCGGCGTGCTCTCGGCGGAGCGCGCGAGGTGGCTGCTTTCCCAGCTGAAACCCTAAAAAAAAAAGAGAAAAAAAAAAAAAAGAAAAAAAAAAAAAAGAAAAGCAAACAATGGGTCAAGGCCCGCATTGTGCGCGCCCAGGCAGGCAGAAGGAGCGCAGCCCGGCATGGCCAAGTTCAAGGCTGGGCAGGGGGCCGGGCGCGCGGGGATGCTAATGGGGCTGCCGAGCCTTGGGGCCGGGAGCAGGGGGGCCGGGGGCTCTGCGTGTCCTCGTCCTACGTGGCCACCAGCGCCCCAAAAGCTCCTCGTGGGGAGCACTGGGGGTGGGTGCCCAGGGGAGCAAGGGGAGCTGCTGGTACTGGGAGCGGGGTGGGTTATCGGGGTGCTGGTGTTACTGGGAGGGGGTGTTACGTGCTCTGTCTTGGATTAGAGGGGGAACTGGGGTCGCTGGTGGGTTGTACTGGGGAAACTGGTGCTGCGGGGAGAAGGGGAATGAGAAGAGAGGCGATGGCCCAGCGCGGGCTGCAGGCAGCCCGTGTGAAGGGCCTGGCAGGGGCATCCTGCGGGGTGGGGGCGGCTTTGGGATCCCTGCAGAGGACGGGGCTCGGCCGCTCTGAGGACTCAGCCCAGCGGCAGCCGGAGCCCCCCCGGCCCCCCCCCGGCCCCTCTTTCCCCGCCGTTTCCCCCCGGCTCCCCCCCCCCCGGCCCGGATGAAGTGTGCGGAGACAGGCGGAGCGGCCCGTGGAAAAACACCATGGAGGGCCCGCACAAAGGGGGTTTTATTCAAATTTGTTTAGAGTTTAGCGGATTTGCATGAAAAATGTGTGAGAAAAGCCGGCTCCAATGACCTCATCCCCAGCTGCCATTAATGTTCAATTAAGTGCTGAATAGCGGCAAAGGGGGGACCGGCCGGGACGTGCAGAGAATCCAGGCTCGGGCGCAGACTGTGAGAACCGGGCGGCCCCCCCCGGCCGTCTGGCCCCGGCCAGCCCCGACGGGGTCCCCCCCCCCCCCGCCGCCCCCCTGGCAGCGGCGCTCCGGGAGCTGCGCTCGGCCCGACGGGGCCCCCTCCGGGTCACCTCCCCCCCCCCCGAGGTGTAAAATAAGGGGGACCCCTCCCCCGGGGGGGGGATGTCTGGGTGTCTGGGTGCTGCTGGCTGTCCCCTGCAGCCCCCTTTGATGGGGGGGGGACACACACAGAGCCCCCACCGCCCGTCCCGGCCGGGCAGGAGCCGCTCTCCGCCTCGCAGCCGGTGTCAAAGCCCAAGTTCAAGTCCACGCCGAGGGGGCTCTGCCCCGGGATTCCCAGCTCCTTCCCATCCTCCGCCTTTTGTTCGCCTCTGACAATTGCTCTTTATTTCTTACACACCCCCCAGCCTCCCCCCCGCGAGCCCCCCCGACCCCCCCCCACCCCCCCCACCCCCCTTCCCGCACTTGGCACCGTTTAGCTGCCTGCCTTGCAAACTTAACAGCCCCGGTTCTCGGTTATAAGCACTCAAAATTCCCCTTCTTTCCCCTTATAAACACGGCCCCGGGGTGCGCGGCTCTCCCCCGGGGGCTGCCCCCCCCCCCCCCCCCCGGGTTCCCACGGCCCGGCCCCGGCCCGCCGAGGGCAGCCGCGAAGTTGCCGCTCCGGGACACGGCGGGAGCAGCACAGGAGCGAGCCGGATCCTGCACAAATCCCCCCCCCCCCGAGGGCTCCCCCAAGCCGCTGCTGCCCCGGGACGGCGCTCAGGTAAGGGACCCCCCCAAAAAAAAAAAAAAAAATAATAATTGAATCCCCGGGGGCTGCCTCTGCGGCGGGGCGCGCCGGGACGGGCAAGTTTGGGGCTGTCTCACTGCACCCCCCAAAAAAAAAAAAATAAGATATCCTTTCCCAGGGCTCGCTGTGGGGTTGTAGTGGCCGTGGGTGCCCCCCCAGGAGTGCCCCCCCCCCCCACCCCTTCCCCCCGCAGGGGTGTGCGGCCGGGCCGGGGTGCGGGGATGCTCGGCGCTGCCTGGCGGGGGGAGGTGGGGAGGCCTTGGGGGACTTCCCCAAACTTCCTCCGCCCCCCTCGGGAGGGGAACACCCACCTCGGAGCGGGCCCGGGGGGCTCGGGGGGGACCCCGGCGAGCCGGCACCCCCGGCGGCTTCCCACCTGCGGCCGGGGAGCGCCGGTAAAACCGTGCCCGCTGCCGTCGGGGCGCTGGGGAAGGGGGGCGCTGGGGGAGCAGAGGGCTCCCGGTGGGCAAACCCCACCCCCGGGGCCTCCTCCGCCCCCCCCCGGGGGGGATAGCTGGGCCCCACGGGGCGCCGTGGGGCCGGGGTGCCCGTGGGGAGCGCGGTTTAACGGGGGGGGGGTCGGACTTGGGGTTATAGGGGGGGACAGCGGCGGATCCGGGGTGCCCAGCCCCGGGCTTGGCACCTGAGCTGGGGGGGGGCACGGCTCTGTGGCCGTGCCCTCCTCACGGGGGGGGTTCAACCCACGCAGGACACCCCACGCGTGCCGGCACCGCGCTGGGATGCGCCGGGGGGGAGCGGGGTCGGAGCGGGGCCGCGGGGCCGCGGCTGCCCCCAGGCCTCGGGCACGGGCGGGCAGATTTGGTTTTGCGCTTATTTTATTTTATTTTTATTATTATTATTATTTCTTTGAAGACAAATTTGGGGGAAGGGGGTGGAACGAAGCTTCCCCCCCCCCCCCCCCCCCCCCCCCCCCCCCCCCCCCCCGCGGTTAAAATAGAGATAAGGCAAGGCGGGAACGAAAACACCTTATCTGGGCGGGGAGGGCGAGATTTGGGGCAAAAAAAAAAAAAAAAAAGAACAAAAAAATAAAAAATAAAAAGGAGAGGTGAGAGGCTGGGATATGGTGGGAAGGCAGGAGGGGGGCCCGAGGAGCCGAGACCCTTCCCCACGCCCTGCGCAGCCCCGCGGGGGCCCTTCCCCGGCTCCCCAGGTCCCCCGTGCGCCTGTTAAAGATCCACGCGTCCCACGCGTCCCACGCGCCCTCGGGGGCGCCACGATTCCCCTCGGCGCAACACGAGGGCCGTTTCCCCACGGCCGTCATCCCCGCTATCACCCCGGGGGGGTGATTTTTATTTTTTTTTTCTTTGGGGGGGCGGCTGGGCACAGCCGGTGCCCATCCCTCGGTGCGCCCCAAGGCAGGAGCCCCGCGCTCCGAGGCGGCGCACGTTTGAAAATAGCAGGATTGGCGCACATCGGGGCGCGGACACGCCCGCTGATGTGGGAGAGGCTTTATTATCGTTATTTATTTTTTTTTTTCTGTAGCTATTTAAAAAAATAAAAATAAAAGCGCCCCGGTGCCACTAATTTCCGTCCCATCCGTGCGCTGCCTGGCGAGCCCCCCCCCCCATTCTCCGCCGCCTTGGGGACCCCCACGCGTGTTTGGACCCACGGAGCTGCGTGTCCCCGTGGGATTTCCCCCCCCTCCCCGACCCTGCAGGGACAAAACCACCTCCGGGACCCCCACCCGAGACCCTGGGGGGGGGACCGCGGCCGTGGTGGACCCGCAGCGGGCACGAGGTGCGCGGGGCCGGCGTCGGGAGGCGTCGGAGCCCCTCGGGGCGGGGGGGGCAAAGCGACTTTTCCCCCCGATCGGTCGGCAATCAGAAATCCCCTGCGCATGGAAACAGCCCTAATCGGCGGGGGGGGGAGAGGAGGGAGAGATAGGGGGGGGAAAGAGGGATGGAGGGATGGAGGAGGGATGGAGAGGAGAAGGAGGGATGGAGGGGGGAAGGAGGGATGGAGGGGGGAAGGAGGGATGGAGGAGGGATGGAAGAGAGAAGGAGGGATGGAGGAAGGATGGATGGATGGGGAAAGGAGGGATGGAGAGCTGGAGGGGGGGGGGCGGGAGGGGGGAAGGGTGCCGCGCCCCCGATTGGCCGTTTAAGCACAAAAATCCAGCGCTGGCTTTGAGGGGAGGGGGCCCGGGAGGTGCTGGGGGGCAGAGGTGGGCGCTGGGGCTGCTGGCGGGGCCCCCCCGACTCCCCCCCGCCGGCAGCCATTTTGCAGCAGTGCCTGCCGTCGTGCCAGGGCCGGGCGGGGCGGGGGGCGGGGGGGGGGGTGCGGGAGGTGCTCGCTGCCCTCCCCGGCCCGGCGGGGCTGGGGGGCTCCGTGCCACGGTGGGAAATGTATTGCCTCGCCCGGCACGCTCGCCCATTGACAGAGATAAACATGCAAATGAGACGATTTGCATGTGATTAACATACAGGCAGATTGGGGGGGGAGGGGAGGGGCCGCCTGTGTGCGCACTGCAGCGTGTGTTAATGCAACACCCAAACAGCCATTGCTGATGGCTCCCGCCAGCGGCACCTGCGGGCCCCGTTTCGCCCCCCCCCAGCTCCCCCGAAGCTGGCACCGACCCCCCCGTGCCCCCATCCCCGACCCCCTCCGGACCCCGCTCTCGTCGCCCCTTTTCCCGAGCCCGGCCGGGTGCAGGAGGGAGAAGAGCGCAGCCCCCCCCCCCCATCCCCAACCCCCGGTGCGGAGCCACCCGGCCCTGTTGGGCTCGGTTCAGCCCCGCGGGACGCGGGGACACGCGTGGGTCACTAAAAGGCTGCCCCGAGCCGGGGACGGGCTGGGGCTGGGGCTGGGTTTTCACCTTGTGCGTGGGAAGGAGGCGGAGGGCTGGGGGGGCTCCGTTCAACCGCTGCTGCTTCCAGGCTCCGCCACCGCCTGAAATCGCGCGGGGAAGGGGAAAAAGGGGCCGGGGGAGCGTGGCCGGGGGGGTCCCGGGCCCGGCAGCGGTCCCCGAGCGGCCCCGGAGCTGGGGGGGCACCGGGATGCCCCCCTCGGGGTGCTGCCATCGCGCCGCACCCGTGGCCGAGCACCCCTCGGGGGGTGTCCCCCGCCGGGGGCCGTGCCCGTGCGCGGCCGCGGCCCCAAATTTTGCACGCGCGTGGCCCCAAGCGGGTTCACCCACGGGGGTGTGGGCGATTTCTGCACATGCCGATCCCCCCTCCGCGCCCTCACACGGGGCTGTATCAGAGCCCGCTGCACCCGCACCCACCGAGGGGACCCGCACCCACCCGCTGGTCCCGCACCCACCGTGGGTGCCCGCTCCCCGGACACCCGTGGGTGCGTCCCACGGCGGGCTGAGCCCCGCAGCCGCGGCCCCAGGGGTGCGGGGAAGGCCGTGCCCCCCCCGCTCGCAGCTCGGCCGCCAGGAGCCCCCCAGGCCGGGCATCTCCTCCCCTCCGGCTGCGGTGCGGCGTGGGGGCGTCCGCGGGGCGCCCTGCCCACACCCCCGCGTGTTTTCGTTGAGGTGGGAACCTCGCCCTGCCCGGCCGGCAAGGCAGCAAAAGCAGCGGGCCGCGGGGCGAGGAAAATCCATCCACGGAGGGAGCCGGGGGGGGGCGAATCCAGCCTGAATTTGGGGGTACCCATCACGGTCCCCCCCCCAAAAAAAACAAGGACGATTTGGGAAAAAACGGGGGCGGCCCTTGGGGTGCGGGGGGCGCAGCGGGCAGCGCCCGTTCCCTGCCCCGGCTGCGGGGATGCTGCGGGGATGCTGCGGGTGCCCGGCTCCCCTCTCTGCTCTCCGCATCCCGGGGTCCCCGTTCCCAATTTAGGTGCCCCCGAGCCGCGGCTCCGTCCCCATAGCCCCCAGCAGCAGGTCCCCGGTGCGCACGGGCGCTTTGCGGGGCCGGGAGCCCGGCGTTCCTCCGCCGCTCCCCGGCAGCACCGGGGGGAGAGGGCTCCGGGGCCGGGCGTTATTTGGGGAGGGGGCTCAGGACCAAGGTGGGGGCCCGGGGAAAAGCCAAGCTGCGGCTGCCGGTGAGAAACCCAACCGCGCCGCCTCGTCCCCGTGTCCCACGGCACGGGAGATGAAAGCGCCGACGAATTTTGTTTTCCAAACCAATTTTAGAAAGCTCCCGTGTATATCTGCCCGCGGTTCCTCGGGAGAGAGGGAACAGGCGGAGCAGCCCTGCAATGAATTCTTCCTGCTGAAAATTCCTCCCAAATAGAGTTAATAGATTATTCTTACAAATAACTCTGCCTCTTTTCTCAGCGACTCCATACACAATCGGAACTTGGAAGCACCAACACCGTTGTTGTCCTTTTTTTCTTTTTTTATTTTTTTTTCTTTTTCTTTTTCTTTTTCTTTTTTTTTTTTTAATGTACCCGAAATATAATTTCCTTAGGGTTAGGAAGCCCTTCAGAACAGCCCGCTGGATAATACCCAGCAGTTCCTTCTTTTAAAACGACAAAAACGTCAGGTGAAGCCTCCAGGAGAAGCATCGTGCCAAGGACAATGCCGAGCGGGGCTGAACGTGTCCAGCCGATGCCACTTACGAGAATCATTTTTAAATTTAATTTAATTTAATTTTATTTTTTTAATTTAGGTCAATTTAGGAACTACCGAGAGGGGGGGGAGAGTGGGAAAAAGCGAGGCAGGGAGGGAGACCCGGGGACCTGCGGCCACCGCGGCTGCGGGGCGGCACCGGCGGCCCCACTCCCGGCCGCAGCCCGCAGCCAGACCCGGAGCCCTTCTCCCTGCCCCGTTTTTATTTTTTTAATTTTCTTATTTTTTATTTTATTCCCGTCCCCGATTTCCCCGGAGGACGCTGGGGGCGACCCCCTCGGTCAGCCCCGGGCTGCGGCAGTGCAGGGCGAAGTTGGCAGCGCCCGGCGGTGTTAGGGCGAGGCGTGGGGCGCAGGATCCGGCCCGGTAAAATCCCGATACCCGCAACGGGATTTTTTTGGGGGACAGAAGCGGTACCGTTTCGTGCCGCCCGCCCCACGCACAGCCCTGCCCCGCACCTTCCTCGCTCCGCTTTTGGGGCTTAGAGCGGAAGAAGGGGAAGCGCCGGTTAACGAAAGGGGGCTGCGTTTCTGGCAGCACGGCCGGCTTTTCGCCGCCGGGCTCGGGCAAGGCGAGCCCCAGGCTTGGCCACCCCATTTCCCCGTCGGGGCCCGTCGGGGTGTTCACGGGGACCAGGGCCGGGGGTGCCCTTCCCTGCCCGGCCGCGGCAGCAGCCCGGCAGCGGGGAGAGCGGCGGAGGCTGGCGAAGCCTCTGGGCGTTTATTAGCGCGGGTTAACAACTGCCTTTCCCCTATAAACCCTACAAACCATTACTAACCCTATAAACCATTTCCTCTCCCAGCCGCTTCGTTCCGCACCGGGCTCGGCACCGACCCACACCCGAAGCGCGACCCCGGGGGGGGGGCTGAGCCCAGCCCGGTACCGCCGGGGGAAGGGATGAGGGGCAAGGAGCGGAGCCCCGGGACAGCCGCGGTGCTGCGGGGCCGCTCGGGACCCCACGGAGCCGCCCCCCGACGGGCGGCCCCGCCCGGCCCCTCCTGTCCAGGGTCCTGAAAGCGCCCGCTCGGCGCCGACGGGGCGGGCGGGGAGAGCCACCGACGGGCCGGGCACGGGGCCGGGAGGTATTTTAGGGACGGGGACGGGGAACGGGGACTTGGGGCCGGAGCCGGGCTCCTCGCCGCGGCGGACACCGGGGGAGCTGGCTTGTGCGGCGAGACGGGGCGGCAGCTGTAGGGCTGCCCCGACGGCGCCTTTGCAGGCGCTATTCTTCCCCGATTTACTGCTTGTCACCGGCGGCTCAAAGCGTCCCCCCACCGGCTCCGGGACCTGAGCCGTCTTCCCCCTCCCTCGCTTGGGGGCTGTGCAGAGCGGGGCCGAGGGGACCCCCCCCTTTTTTCTCTCCTCGCCCCCTCCCTCCCCGGGCGCACGGCGCTGCCCGCAGCCCGCTCCCCTGCGCGCCCGCCGCTCCGGGGAAGTTCAAGAAGTTGCTTGGCCCCGCTCCCTGCGAGCAGAGCCAGCCCAAACACCAGCGTCTGCCCCGGAATATTTCACCGTCGGGGAGAGGAGGGAAGGAGGGGTGTGTGTGGGGGGGGAGACAGCTTAAAAAAAAAAAAAAAAAAAAAAAAAAAAAGCCCCCTCGGGCTCTAATCTCCCATGCATCGTTACAACTGTCCGCAACGAGGCGGGGGAGGCCGGGCTGCAATTAGCTATAGAGCCGCTCGCCTTGCAAACAGAGGGGCTCGGATTATTGCAAATTCATTTCTATTTTCCAGGCCAGCGCTTGTATTCTCTGTTAGCATAAGAATAGAGCCAGGCCCTGTGAACTCCTCCGACCTACTGACCCCTCTCCCCAGAAATGAATAGCAGCACTTTCCGTCCCCCCCCCTCGCCAGCCTCTCCAGCAGACTCGAGCCACGGCCTAAATTCCTAATCAGGGTAATTTAATATATCTTAAGCCCCTGGCTGCTTTATTTTCGCTCCTTTTTTTAGTTTGTTTTAGGCATTCACTGGCTCTCACCCCGTCATTAGAGATCCTTATTTGACGGATATAAGAAGCTGTTATGAGACTACAAGTCTCTTTTTATCTTCTAAATAAGCTGTGCTTCCCTGTAATTAGAATGGTATTCCCAGCCTTTGAGGCCTTTCAGGACCGCCTAACAAAAAACTTGCAGGAGATGAATAATCCCGAAGGACAAACTCCCCGTCCCGAGTGAGGACCGGGACAGAAAGCGGCGCTGGGCTGCGGGGAGGGGGGCGCACAGTGGGGGCACACACGCGTGTGCAGGGCCGGCCCTGCCCGCACCCCCCCCAAACACCGGCCCTGGGGGCGCTGGGGGCCGGTGGGGTCGGTGCAGCCGCTCGCCTCTTGTCCGGGGGTCACCCGGCGACACCGCAGTCCCCGTGTCCCCAAAGCTCCTTGCGGGGCACCGGGGTCCTCCCAGCCCTAAAACCCTCCCGGGGGGGGGGCTCCCTCGGCGGCAGGCACCGAGCCCTCGCCCCCCGTCCCCGCAGGACCTCGGGACCACCGGGACCCCAAGCCCCGGCCACCCCCAGCCGTGTCCCCGGCCCCCCCGGGACCCCGTCCCCCCATGTGCCCGTGGAGCCGTCGAGGGGATCGCGCCCCGGCCGCTCCTCTCGGCTCTCCTTGGCCAGCTCCTGCTGACGCCATGAGCCAAACTCGCCAGAATTGGCTCAGATTTATGACGTCACGGCCGCTCGACGGGGGTCCCCGTCGGGGGTCCCGCCTCGGCTCTGGAAACTGCGATTTTTTTGGGGGAGAACCAGCCCCGAAGGCTCTGCCTTGCCGGGACCGGGGAGGGGACACACCCCGCCACCCGTCCCCACGCAGCTCCGGAGGTTTGGGGAAAATATCAC
Source organism: Aythya fuligula (assembly GCF_009819795.1). Classification (NCBI taxonomy): domain Eukaryota; kingdom Metazoa; phylum Chordata; class Aves; order Anseriformes; family Anatidae; genus Aythya; species Aythya fuligula. Next base: position 13,688,311 of record NC_045569.1, on the reverse strand, counting down.
AGCTCTACACGTATAGAAAATAGATGTGGAAACGCAGGGAAAGTGGCTGCGGGATAATTAGCCTTCTTGATGTGGTTGGAGAGTTATCTAATCCAGAGGAGCCTCAAGGCATCATTACGGAGACAATATTTCAGGAAATCCAATTCATTGGAGCAAAAATATGACATTCATTTTGCTGGTTATGTTATTACAAATATCCTTCAAAGCCGACATTTCACGCCCCCCCCCCCCCAAAAAAAAAAAAAAGGAAAAAAAAAAAAGAAATAAAATAAAATAAAATGACCAGCCCGAGAGCCCCTCAGCTAGGGGCTGGGTACGAGGAGGAGGAGGCTGAGCCCGGCAGCAGAGGCTCCTCGCCTCCAGGAGCGGGGCTGGGTGTCCGGGGGGGAATTTGAGGCTGGAGGGAGCTCCCAAGGGGGCAGAGGGTTGAGGGGGGGTCTGGCAGAAGCAGCAGCAAGGCGAGGGCGAGCTGCCCGGCCCCGACCGGCGGACACCCTGCGCTGCAGCTGCCCGGCTTGGCGGAGGCTGCCCTCGCTTCGCCTTGCGCCAGCGGTGCGCGCTATTTTCAGCTCCCTTTCGCCCTCCCGGGCGGCGGGCGGCGAGCAGCAAGGCTCTGCCTCGCCCGGTGGGCTGCGGAGCCCCAGAGCTTTCCCTGTAACGCCGAGCCGCTGGTGCTGCTGGTGCCGCTGGTGCCACTGGTGTCACTGGTGCCACTGGTGCGCGGCGCGGAGCGGCGCTGCCGGGCGGTTCCCTGCCTCTTCCCCGCTGCCTGCGGCTCTCCCGGGGTTTTCCTGCCCGGCCCCGGCCCTTCCCACCTGTTTTAATTTGGGGTCGGGGAGGGGGAAAGCGGGGCCGGAGCCGGAGGGGGTGCGGGTGGCCGTCGGTCTCTCCCGGCGCCGAGGATGTCCGGAGCGGAGACTTCCCAACCCCTGTCAACGAAATCCGCCCCCCCGAGCGCCCCTCGACGCCCTCCCCGCGCCCCCCCGCACCCCGCAGCTCCCCCGGCCCACGCAGGGGCACGGACACGCGTGGCACCCCCCACGGAAGTGTTTATTTTTCGTGCAAAACGGGGAAAACACGGCGTTTCCCGTCCCTAGACGGCAGGGTCCGGGTGGCCCCGGCACACCGGGGCCGGTCCCGTCCCGATGGGGCGACCGCGGGGGTCGCCCCCGAAGCGCGCCCATGGCGGCTCCCCCAGCTGCCGCCACGTCTCGGCTCCAAGTCGCAGCCCGGTTGTTTTGTTTAATTAAACTCAATGTCAGTGTTAATTTTCCGCCTGGCCGGGCAGCCCTGCCTTCGCCGGAGCCGCCGTGTTGGTTACAGATGTCAGGACGCCCCGTCGGGGCTGCGCAGAGCCCGTGGAGCCGCGTGGCGCCGGCCACGCGTGTCCGCGGCCGCGGGCCGGCCGCTGGGAGGAGCAGGGAAGGGGTTTCCCTGGCGAAGCTCCCCCCTCTTCACCCGCAACTCGGTCCCGCGTGGGCGAGTGGCGTGGTGTTTCGCCAGCTTTGTAACGGGGGCGCCCCCTCTGCCCCCTACGGAGCGCCCCCGTCCCCTGGCTGTGCAGGGACAGCAGGGCAGGGGGTGCTGCGGGGGGTCGGGGGGGGTCTGAGACACTGAGCGGCTCTGGAGGGGGGTGCAGGGGAAGGACGAGGAGCTGGGGAAATGTAGGTGCTGGGGGAAGGCGCGGGATGGGATCCGTGTCAGGCTTTGAGGGGTGGTCCTCTGGGAAATGTGGGAACAGGGTTTGGGAGCGGGGAGTCAGTGCCGTCCACTGCTTTAGGAAAGAGGTCCCCTCCCGAGGTGTTCTGGGGGACAGAGATGCTCTGGGGATGAGCAGGGGACCCCGAGGCACCCCCAAACCCACGGCAGCTCCAGGGAGGAGCCGTCCCCTCCCCACAAGTGCCCCAGCACAGGACAGGGCTCAGGAGGGTGGCAGTGACGGATGTGCCCTCCTGCCTGCCTGCACCCAGCAGAGCCCTCAGCCGGCTCCCCGTCAGCCCTTCCAGCAGCCAGGCACCTCTCTGCTCTTGATTTCCCCAATATTTTTCCAACCCCTCTAAAACTGAGGTCCTGCACCCCCCAGGGGAGTGCCAGAGCTGCTCCCGTGCCGAGCGCCCAGCCGGAGCATCCGATGCTCTCTGCCTCTCCTGCTGAGACGAGCAGGGAATAATAAGTGCCCGTTCACCTTCTCCCTGCCACTCATGCTTTCACAGCCCCCTCTCTTATCCCCCTCCGTCAACTCTTTTGGCAGGCTGAAGAGCCCCAGCCCTATTGAGTCCCTGCTCTGACTGCAGCTACCGCGCGTCTCCAGCCGCCGGCCTCCCTGTCCCTCCCCGCAGCCTCCCCGGCTCTGGGCTCCTCTCCTGCCATCGCCACGCTCTGCTCTGCTCTTTCCCAAGTCATTTTGCCTCTTTGCCCCTCTGCCAGCGAGCAATGCGATCTGTTCAAAGCCACATCCACAGCCCGGAGCTCTCCTGAAGCCGCCTCGTTGCTGCGTGGGCAGCAGATTTGCGTCCTCCGTGCACGCTCGCCACCGAATCCCCTTCTCGTTTTAAGGCTTTTATCAGCACAGAGCCCCTTCTATCCCCCTCTGCGCAGTGCCAGGGCTGTAGCAGCGCTGGGTATTGGCACTTGGCAGCTTCCTCCCTTTCCCCAGCCACTTCCAAGCCTCCCAAGCACTGCGCTCCTGCGCCGCGGAGGCTCTGGCGGTGACCCCTCCGCTGCGGGAGCCCCAGGTTTTGTTACGCCACTTTGTCTCCTAACTTTTAACCGGTTATTCATTCCCGAGCTGCTTTTCAAACTTCCCTTCTCAGCAACAGGACCGGCCTTATTTACCAAACAATCAGGTTTATTGCTGTTTCTACTCATTCTTTGTTACAATTTCTATCTGTTTTCCCCATTAAACTCGGGACGTTGTGATTTTCCGGACCCCCCGTCGAGCCCTTTTTCGGAAGTTGGCTATCCTCCATTCCTATTTACAAAGACCGATTCACACAGGAGGCTACGCTCCAGCTACTGAAATAGCCATTTCATATTTAAGTCCTTCCAAAACTCCCGTGGAAATCTCATCCTTTGTCGCTATTTATTTCTGCGGGAGCAGCTCTGCGACCTTTTCCACCCCTACCTGGCCTGTGAGTGCACCCGGCTCCCGCAAGAAAGCCTCCTGTGGGGGAATTTCTGTAAGATCTTGTGAGCGATTGCCAGGGCAGGGGATTCATCTGGTTTCCTTCTTCGGCTGCCCGGCTGCCACCGCCCAGCTCTGCCTGCACGGCCACCTCTGGGGCTTTTTATTTGCCCTTGGCAAATTGTTCCTGGGAAGCTCTTTGTCCTGCCTCGCGGTTTTACATCAGTGCTGGGCGTTGCTGCTCCTCTGGATTTTCCCCAGTTTCTGCTTTTTTTCGGTGCATGTTTTTGCTTCTGCTGTTCTGTTTGACTGTGAGATTTCTCTAGGTGGCCTTAAATCTGCGTTGGCCCACAGCACGTTTGTTATAGTGTGGGATTTGGATGGGCTCCTGTCTCCCTGCCCGTGTCCCCAAACCCTGTGGGCACCAATGGGTGCCGGTCCCACGCATTTTGGGCAGTTCCTGCCATTGCTGCTCCTTTCCCCCCTACACAGCCACCATCCCCAACCCAGTGTCACCTCCAGGCTTGGCACAGAGCATCCTGGGGACTTTTACGAACCCACCACCATGCACCTGTCCCAATTAGGGTGGGGATTTACACCCTAATCTCCCCTTTGGGTGCTGGCAGGGTACAACCCATGCCTGCTAGCCCTGATTTCCAGGCGGGCATCATATCTCAGGAGGGTGATGGTGGGGCAGCAGCAAGAGAGGTGTGGGGCTGGCGGCTCGGAGCGGAGCGAGCCCCTTGGCAAGCGTCCATCCCACTGCCTGCTGGAGGTGCAGGTGGAAACGCCTCGGAAGAGAAAAACGCACCCGCAGCAGCGGGCCCGGCGTTATTGAAGCCGCTCGTAAACAAAGCCACTTGAGTGGAGAGTATTCAGGGAGCCCAACAGCCGCAGGAAACTATAATTACGTTTAAATATTGTTAGCGTCATTATCTTTTATCCGCGATCAGATTAAAACAATTATGGCATTTTCAGGAATTGTCCTGGCATTCTCTTGACCGGCGTTATCTGTCAGGCAGGAAATGTGATTTTCTCCCCGCGCGCTGGGAGAGGCGCCAGCAGCCGCGCGGTCCCCGGCACACCGGGAGCAGCCGGCAGCCGGTGCGAATTCCCCTTTTGTGGAGAAAACTTCCCCCATCCCGTTCCCATTCGTAGGGCACGAGCTGCTCCTTCCCCATCGCTCTGTTTCCAGCCTCTTGCTCCGGGTTGTCCAGCCCGGGTCCCCTGCCCCGGTGGCAGGGTGGGGACGGAGGGGGACACGGTCCCGTGCCACCACCTCTGCCGGTGGCGGTGGCGGCGTGCCGGAGCGGGTGGGCTTGGCAAACACGGCTCCGTGCCTGAAAGCCGTGGTGAGCAATTTACCCGAGGAACTCATTTCAGGAGATCTAGTCTAAGTTAATTAAAGATGGCTGGCTGGGGTCATCGCCTTGGCAACAATTAAGGGCAGGAAAGACGCCTCATTAGTAATAGTTTTTAACAAAAACCATAATTTTTCATATCAGGACAATTGCTGGCACACAAGGTGGGGGGGATGAGGACGCTTTGCTCTCTGTCCCTCTGTCTGTCCCCACCACGGCTGCTGGTTGCCCGCAGGGCAGGACAGGGACCCTCGGCCATCGCCACCCCAAGGCCTCCCGAGCATCCCAGCCTTGTACCTGGCCTGGGGTGGCTGCTGGTGGCAGTGCCACCCCCGCCACCACCATGGCTCCGTTCCTCCAGCTGTGCCCTTTTTTTTTCCTTTTTTTTCCTTTTTTCTCTTCCCTCCCCCCCCCCACCTCTTTGTAATCCAGAAATCTTAATGCCGCTGCCTACTAATGCCAGGCTGGGCAGAGCAGCTTTATTTTCTACTTAATTAACTGTCATCCTGTGATTGATCAATTAATGATGGAGCCATCACGGTAATGCTCCGGGAGCTGGTGCACGAGGGCCAGGCCGAGGCGGGCGCTCGCCTCCCCGCTCCTACCTGCCCCGCTGCCTGGGCACACTGCCCTAAATCCTGCCCTGACAGCAAAGGGCAAGGTGACAGGGGCAGCCCTTTCTCCTGCAAATTTTGGCCCTTTGCAGGGCACCAGCAGGAGGCCCAAGGCCCAGGAGCGATGCTCCTGCCCTGTTACCCCCAGCCGGGCAGCGGGGGGGTCACGTCCTCCTCCTCTTCCTCCTCTGCCTCCTCCTCCGCCTCCTTCTCCTCCACCTCCAAAGTTGCACAAATGGCTCAAACAGGAGGGATAAATATAAACTCCATTCAGATATCCATAGAAACAGAGCTGGAGATGGAAGACCCCATGCAGCTAGAACCTTCCTCCTCCTTCCCACACACTGACATTCCCAGCGTTATTCCAGAGCCCTTTACGAAACCCCTCGGGCTGGGCAGGGGCCAGCAAGGTGCTACAGGAGAAACCCCAGAATCAGGGAGAGCTGTTCCTGCTGGATAATTTATCCCTTGCCATAAGAAACAACAACAACAAAAAATCAGCATTGTCATCTAAGAGCTGTGAATCCACTCGGGGTGGATCTGCCCACTTGCACGCATGTGTGCATGGGTAAAGCAGGGGCACCGTGAGCACGGCGTGAGTCCTGCGGGTTGATTGCTGCTTCTTTCCTGCTCTGCAAAGTGCTGAGGTACGGATCGGATGTGCCTGGCGTATTGTCGTGCACCAACCTGGCCCCATCACCCTGAATGCAGCCCCAGCACGGCCCAGCCGTGTGCCTGCACCCACAGCACCGCCGCGTGTGTCTGTGCTCCGGGGCCAACTCGTAGGTTTTAAGCCAGACGAGGCTCCCCTAACCCTGCTGGCTGGCCGAAAGGAATTAAAACCATGCCACAGGCAAGCAGCCGCTCCTGCGGGCTGCCTGAGCAGCTCTTGTCCTGCAGGAGCTGCGGGCTGAGCTGTTTGTCTCACCGCAGTGCTGCGCACACCCCCGGCCCACACGCACACACACACACGGAGAGAGTCACGCGCGGACAGCCGGGGTGGAACCTTACAAAGTGTCGCAAACATGATGCTATTTTTCGAGTTAAAGCTCCGAATTGTGCATCGGAGGTGACACACGCTGCGCGTCGGGGGCCGAGAATAGGCCGGGCTTGGAAGCAACTCTGGCAAATATCAAAGGCTTCGGCACCTCCTTGCTTCCCAAACCCAATCAGACACAATTCCCGCGGCCGATAATGCACGTTTACGGAGGGGAGATGTTGGAAGAGGCGAATCTAAGCAGAAAAAGGGTCTCTTTGTAGCCCCAGCTGCTGAGATGCTGGCAGGGCCCCGGCTGTCTGAGCCCTCCCAGGTCTGCTCTCCCTTCCTGCTGGAGGTCTGGCGGGGAGGCTGGCGTGGCACGAAGGCTGTGATGGTTTGAGGATAATGAACCTGGTGGCCAAATTCAACCCCTGGCTGTCTTTGGGTGGGGACCGGAGCCTTTTCTCGGTGCCTGCAGGCTCTAGGTGCCCAGCAGCGCCCAGACACTCGGGACCAGGAGGAGCAGCAGGGACAAAGCTACCGTGGTTGTGCAGAGCCTAAAAATAATCTGAGGCTTGGGCAGGATGGGGAGAGGGTGGCAAAGTGAGTCTCCCTGTTGGGGAGCACTGAGAGAAAAAGGAGGTGTAGGAAGCTGGAGAAAATGAGTTAATATTTACAAAAACAGTGGCTGAGCATCCTCAGGGCTTCAGCAGCTCCTCTCCCCTGGTTGCATCCATTCCTCCAGGGAAGGCAGGGGCCTTGCTGCACAACCGAGCATAGTATATGTACACTCTCTGATCATGTACTTAGGGGCTTTTAGCTAAGAAAAGTCAGGTTAAAATGCTAGGCTACCATGCTTAAAGACATTTGCAGCAGCCACCACTGAAGCTGGGTTAAGAACACCAGCTTTACAGGTAACTGGAAAATGCAGGAATTGAGGGTTTCGAATGGTTTATCGAATCTCTTGATGAATTAAAACATTTTTAATGTGCACAAGAGCAAACCTACGTCCTGAATTTCCATGTGCTGGAAACAGCCCCCCCCATGCAGCTGCCGGGGCTGCCCCTGTGGCTGCTCGTCCCGGGAGCCCCGTGGCCGTGCGGGAGGAGAGCAGCACCCGGGGCCGCTGTGCCCGCCATGCCCTGACCCTGAGCATTGTGGCCGGCTCGTAAAGATGCTCCAGGATGGAGCCGGAGCCATTTAAAACCAATTAATAAGCAGTAAACTGCCCCGGCCCTCGCTGTTCATTAGGCAACCACAAAGAAACTTTATTTTAGAGTTGCAGCCCTTTTTTTTTTTTTTTGTTCTTTTTTTTTAATTTTTTTTTTTTTCTTTTTTTTTCTTTTTTTTTTCTTTTTTTTTTTTTTTTTTCCAGAAGGAAACTTTTTAAATATGTAATTGGCTCTGGGAACCAGGACCCAAAGGGGTTGCAAAAGCAAGGGAAGCAATTGCCTTAATCAGTCCAAGATCCCTGATTTATTTATGTATTTATTTCTATTTCAAAGCGGTGCTGCTCATCATATCAGGGCCTTTAGAAGCACAATTATTCTCTCGACGGAAGACCTAACCTAGGCTGTGATTACTTGCCTTTCTGAAAGGCAGCGTGGACCCCCCCAGCCGTCGTTCCCCCCCCCCTAGCCCCCAGCTCAGCGATTTCGGAGCCCCCCAGCCAGCTCTCCCCCTCCAAACCGCCCCTGCCAGCACACGGCGGAGCTCCGCAGCTTCAAAGGCCGGTGCAAATGTGAACTAAATAACGCTCCTTTCTTCATCTCCTCCGGCCCCTTCTCGAGTTGCATGAGATAAATGGGTGCCCGTCCTCGCCGCTCGCACAAGGCACCCGAGGTCACCCCCACGAACCCAGCCGGGGCTGCCTCGGCCCGGCAACCCGGTGGGTTTTGTCCCCGGGAGCCTGGCTTGTGCCATGAGAAGTGTTTTATTTATCTGACGGGGGTGGGATGCAGAGGGGCTGAGCTGCCAGGCAGGGCCTGCCAAGGCTGAGCGTGTTCGGGCGATGGGAGAAAATGAGGGGAAACGGGAAAAAGCAGAAATCGGGATGCTCGCGGTGGGGCGAGGCCCCTCTGAGCCCAGCCAGCCCTGCCTGTAGGGTCAGGCTTTTGGGGGCCAGTGCTGGCATTTTGCACACACCATCAGGGAGGGGGGGACTTGCATTTTCCCTACCGGCTGCAAATTTTGTCCCCCAGCACCCCCATCCCATGGCCCCGGGATGTCACGGCGCCGGGGCTCGTGGCGATGTCACGCCGGGCACGGGCTCGCGAGAAATTCTCCTCTGCCCCCCCAACTCCCGCATTGCATATTTTGCGAACATTTAATTGGCTGCAATTATTAACTAGCACGGACACTGGAAACCTGCCAGTCAGGAAAATAATGAACCGTTTTAATACAAATTCAGCCCGTAAACAAACGCGGCTGCCAGCGCCGCTGCGGCCGCCTGGTGCTCGGCGGAGATGCTCCAGGAGGGGTTCGCCTTGGTGGGGACCCGGGGTTGGGGAACCCTCCATCCCCACGGGACCACGCGTGTCCACATCCCCACGGGGACCCCACATCCCCCCAGAATGGTACCCACACCCCCCGGCATCCCCAGAGCATCCCTTGAGGTGCAGAGCCCAGGCCTTGTGGGGGGGGGGGGGTGATTAGCATCGTCCCCATTAATGCAGGGCTGAAACCACAGGAACCCCCCCAGCAGATGATGTCTTTTCTCCCCCCAAGCTCTCTCTAAATATTTCTGCCCAGAAAAATATTCCTGCCAAGGTGTGGAGCTCGGCTCTGCCTACTTCTGATTTATTCCAAAATTCTCCATTCTCTATGCTTCTAAAAATTTTTCTCTTTCTCTCTCTCTTTCTCTCTCTTTTTTTTTTTTTTTTTAAAAGTAAAATGGGCTGATGTTCCTTTTAACTTTCAGTAATTTGTAGAAATTAAAAAAAAAAAATCATTTGCTACGCGACCCAGATTTTAATAGCACTCTGAAATTAATGTCTCAGGGCTTTGTTTTATTTTTTAATTTTTTTTTTTTTGATGAACTCACTCCCAGAATGGTGAAAAACCTCTCAAATCTGGATCATGAAAGTAGTTCTGAATTGTTTTCCTGATTTTTTAAAATACTTCTGACAAATTAATTGTTCTGCATCTGAATGGAGATGAAAATCCCCTTCCTCTTGCACGTAGTGCGCAGAAGCGTATTTTAGCATTATAAAATAAAGCAAAATTTTACAAAACAGAGAGATTCTCAAAATCTAAATTACTGAAGAGGTGGGGCTGTGTTTCTCTGTTCTCAGGGACATGTGTGTAAAAAGGCATTTTTACATGTTGTCTAGGCTGAGAATATTGATGCCTGCCTTCACGAGTGCCTCCTTCCCCTGAATTAAGCAACAAGGTAGTAAAGATACAGCATTTATAAGCCAAAAAAGCAGGCACAATTTATTAAACAGCTACAATGTGACAATAAATAATTTTAATGTCAATCAAAATCTGATTATTGTCACAGAAATTTGGATTGAAAAGATAAAAGCCTGAAAAGGAGAATTGAAATCAAAACCGCAGAGAAGATTCCAATATCTTTGTTCCTTGCGATAAATATTTTGGGTGATGGTTTTAAACAGATAATTCTTAATTTTTGGGGGAGAAAAAGGTTGAATGCGATAGGCTTTTAAGAAAGGCGGTAAGAAAATATACACAGGTTTGGGAGGCAGTGAGAAGAGCTTTTTTTTTTTATATAAAATGATTTAAAAAAAAAAAAAGCAAGAGAAAACAAACATTATTATTATTATTTAAATTGAAAAAGACTGGTTTTAAAAAATTTTCTGTTGACTGCAGGGCAGTGGTGGGAGAGGGATGACTCGCACTCACTGGACAATATTCCCCCTCCGTTCTCCCACCTTGGCAAAAACAAACAAACCCCCAAAAAAACGCTGGGGATGCATTGGCCAAAGCCCAGGCTCTCTGGGTGAAAAAGCCCCGAATTAGGGCCACGCATTTATCCGTGCAGCAAAACTTCAAACGGCCGGGGAGCCCCTGCAGCCGCGGGGCCGTGCCGCCACCGCAGCCTGGGCTCGGGGCCGGAGGATGCTGGCGGCTGGGGACACAGCGTGCCGGCAGCTGGGGTGGCAAACGCCGGCCATTTCTGCTCAGAAATTAATTTTGTAGGGGAAATAGAGGTGGTTTTTTAAATACCGGGGGGAAACAGCGTGTTTTCCAGCAGCCTTTTGGGTGCTGCGTGTGTGGGGTAGTGAAAAAATAATTTCCCTCGCTGTGAGCTTGTCAGAGCTGAGGCCAAGGATGCAGCTGCTGGGAGGCACCCGCATCACCCTTTTTTACCCCAAAATGAGGATGCTGAGGGTGCTGCGGGGAGGATGCGTGGCATCCCCGGAGCGTCGCAGGGTGCTGCAGGGCTGGTGGCCTCTGCTTGCTGCCCGTGAGGGGCTGGGTGAGACCCTCCAGCAAGGAGAAGGGTGCCCTGCATCGCCCAGCTTTCCCCTGCAAGCCTGGGCAGCAGCTAGGGCTTGGCACCATGTTCAGATGACGTCTGATTTGGGGACATAAAATGCTAATATTTCACGGAGCGGCTAAGGTCGGAATCCTCCCTGCACCACTTCAGGCATTCGGTTTTATTCCGCACCCCAACCATGCCTGATTCTTCCTCCAGACATGCTCCCAGTTATTGTTATTCTTCTTGCAAGGATTTAGGGGCACGGCACAAATGTGCACACCTGTAAATACACAACTGGGTGGCCAATATTGGCTCAACCCCTGGCAGCAGAGCCGGCGGGTTTGGAGGTGTGGGGATGTCCAAGCGTGTCCCCAGAGCGGCTGATGGATGGACGAGGAGGAACCGGGCGGTTTTAATCAGCGTGCGCGCCGCAATAGTTGGGTGAAGAAGGGACCTGGCACCCGGATCCTGTATTTGTTATAAATCACACCCCTAAAAGCAGGGGGGAGAAAAAAAAAAAAAATAAATCGAGGGGGGAATCGCGATGCTTTCAGTGCCAACTCACTCCCCGAGCTGGAACAAAGCTTTGCCAGCCCAGGAATAAATGATGCCGCACCTAACGGCTCTTATCCCTTCCCCGGTGCCTCCGACGAGGCAGCTGTAGAGGTTTGGAGATGCGGAGGTGATAGGAGGCGGTGTCCGGGCCTGGTGCTGGTTTTACCTTTACCAGTGGAGATGCTGGGACCGGCGGAGGGGCCGGGAGAGGGGCTCGGCCCCGGGTCCCCGCTCGCCCCGGCTGAGCAGCCGCCGGGCTCCTCTCTCTGCTCAATTGCACAGCGCACAAATGGAATCGCTCTCCTCGCTGTGTTTGTGGCCACGGGAGTGGAAGAATTACATCGGGCTGAAAATAGTATTTACTTTTACTGATTGAAAAATAGATGTTTGAAAAAAAAAATGCAAAAGCAGGAATTGAAACTATAATTACAACAAACCGTATGTAAACTCCCAGGTAAACACTGATTATACTGTGTCATTTCAGCCAGACTTTATTAGCGAGGGAAGAGGAGAATCTTCTCTCTCTCTGCCTGCGGCAGATGCGGTGTGTAGGATCCCACTGCCTGCCATTTGCAGAGCACTTTTCACCCTAAAAAATCCCACGTTTCCGGCTTGATCCCACATGGCTCTCCTCACCCCAGCTCCCTCGGATGAGCCGTGCCGTCGCCTTGTGCACGTGCATGGGTGCAGCGTGGGGCTGCGGCACGGGGGCCTTGGGAGGAGGCTGGGGAGTGGGCAGGAGGTGCTGGGGGGATGAGGAACTTGGAATGGGGTCCTGAGGGGTGGGATGGGGTAGATAGGGTGGGGTGGGGTGGGTGGGGTGGGGTGGGGTGGGATGGGATGGGGTTGGGTGTGATGGGGGGGATGGGATGGGATGGGATGGGATGGGATGGGATGGGATGGGATGGGATGGGATGGGATGGGATGGGGTTGGATGGGGTCAGATGGGATGGGGTGGGATGCCCCAGCTGCAGAATCCCCGTTCCCACAGCACCCATGGGCCTGCTGGGACCCATCCCCACGGAAAGGCCGGTGCCAGCCGCAGGGCTCCCCGTGCAGCTCCCCATCGCTCAGCCACACGCCCTTCCTCGCCCCTGGGTTAGGCACCATCTCCCCTCGCTCACAGGCTCCTCACCCAGCCCCAAACCCCCCAAATTTCCCCTCTCCCTTGGGCCCACCGGTGCCGGAGCTGCAGCCCCCGCTGCCCCCCGGGGCAGTGCCAGGCAGCCTTGGGGACACCACAGCATCCCTCCGCCACCCCGGGCCGCCCGGCCTCCTGCTCCCCTTGCTCTCTGACATTTGGGGGGGGAGTTTTGGGGTGGCGTTGGGGCACGGGGGGGGGACACACAACGAGAAAAACACGGGGAGCTCCAGGTAGCTCTTACACAACAGCGCTGCGGGGCCGGCGGCGCGTACAGCTTTGCCATAGTGGCACCCTGTGGCAAGAGGCGTTACTGCAAGCCTGGGGGGGGGGACACGGGGAGGGGGATTTGGGGAGGGGGACAAGGCCCCTGGGGAAGGGGAGAGAGGGGCTGCTGCCCCCCCCGGGGGTAGGGGCAGGGGGGGCTGCTCTTTGTCTGCCCTCCAGCACGGCTCCCGGTATCCGCCAGCAGCAGGAGAGGGGGGCGAGGAGAAGGGCCGGGGGGGAGTTATTGACACAGAGGGCACGATGCTAAAAATCAAATCTCTCCCTCGCTCAGGCGGTGTTGACAGAAGAGGATGGGCAGGAGATATCAGCGGCACACACGCGCGTCCCGGGAGAGGGCGCAGGCCGGCGGGCACCGCACCACGTGGGTGCAGGAAGGCTCTGCCTGGGGTATCTGCAGGAAAAGAAACCCCAAACCCTCCTTGGAAGCTGGGGGGCACCCCCTGAAGCCCCCACCCCACCGGGCACCGCTGGGGAGCCAGCAGCAGAAAATCTCCCCCAATCGCTGTGGGGGCTATCGCCAGAGCTTCGGCTGCCCAGCGCATCCGAAAAAGAGATGTGGAAGAAGAGAAATGGGATCAAGCACTGGGGGGGCTTGGTGCAGGGATGCTCCCCCCCCGTGGGCCCTCTCTGCTGTGCCTGTTGCCACCATGCACGGTTGCTCCAGCACTTAGGAGTAGAGGCCTGCAGGTTATATGTATGAAGCAAAAACAACCTGGGCTTGAATGAGAGAGGAAAACCTATTTCTGGAACACCTCCAGGTTCAAGCCAGGGCACCAGGCAGGTGTTTCTAGTGAGGGATTGGGCTTGACACGGATTGCAGGGATAGGCAGGGTTTAAATGGTTGGTGCTGAAGTTCTGGGAGGGATGGACTTGGGTCTGGGCTCCTCTTCAGACCCCTGGGTGAGGAGGGGGCGCAGGAAGGCTGGGGCTGCCTGCAAAGCCTGCCCCTACAAGCTGCATCCTTCTTTCCCCAAAATGTGCATTTCTAGACCTCAGAAAATGCGAGGAAGAGGGGGGATGAGGAGCAGGCCCTCCCCAGGCATTAACCAAGGCCGTGGCTGTGTGACTTTGCCCCAGGGCTTCCCAGATGTCAGCCACCTCCCTGAAAAACCATCAGGGAAGAAAGGGGAAGTAAAACCCTGTGCGAGCAGTGCAGGACAAGCCCCCAGTTTGCCTCATTCCTGCTCTCTCTGAAGGCTCGGCTGACCCCCTTTTGGGGACTCCTGCTATGAACCCCAAATACAAAGCAAACACCACGTGGGGGACCTCATTTTGCCTGCAGACCAGGGCACCCCCGGCCCCAGTTTCCACAGCAGCAGGAGCAACGGGTGCAGACCCCTGTGGGACCCCCTGGACACCCCATCACAGCCCCTGGTCGTGGTGAGGGGGGGGGCACCAGCAGCAAAAGGTGTCCCAGCCCTTCCCTGGGGTGACCACACCAATCCCACACCCTCCTTTATCCCATCGGGCTGTCTTTGGGCTCGTGGCCCCCCTCCGCCCCCGAGCTCAGCACCCCTTTCTGCTGTTAACACCCTCTGGCTCTCCGCACACCTGCAGACAATCGGGTCCCCAGCCACCTCCACCTTCCCCCCGCCTCAAAAGCTCCCCTCAGCTGTCTTTAAGCCGTATCTGAAATATGCGGTATGTAGGAGGAGAAATTCAGTCTGACAGCAGTTTAAAACACTGCACTACTTGGCAGATTTAAATGCTATTTTAAATATAAGCTATGACACAACGGACAAAAATAGCATTGAAAATACCCTGTCATGTTCCATATTGCGAGGAGTAGAGAAGCAGACCAGGCTAGAAAGGAGCAGAGAAAGAGGCCAGATGGAGAGGAGAGGTTATTTTGTTTGTTTTAAAGAAACGGGATAAATGTATTTTGTATGTGACTGGGTAAATGTGTTTTATGGAGCATGGAGCCAAAAAAATAAAAAATAAATAAAGCTTCGCATGAAAATCTACGTGTGGCATTCCATGTGGGATCTGCCAAGCAGGTTTGCTGGTAAGTAATTGGGGCGAGGATGTATTTATTACAGGGCTGTGTTGGTAATACTCAACACCAGCAGCCGCCGGGCTGCTATCGGATTGCACTTGGTCACCTCTGAGCCTTTTCTCCCTCTTTATTTACCCACGATTTAATAGGAATTTGATCTGCCCAAGAAAAAGGGCACCCTGAAATAGCTGGAAGTGAGTTAACTCGCAGCCCAGCAGCCGGGCGCTGTGGGGCATTGGGCTGTCCCCCCCTGGTGCTCCCCCAAACGCGGGCAGGGAGGTGAGCCTTGGCCATCTCCTGGGGTCAGGATCCTGCTCACACGAGGGGAAGGACGGAGGCAAGGAGCAGGGAGCTGATTTATCACACTGCTAGGCCGGGGGTGCTGCCGTGGGGCTGCTGCATGCCTGTAACATCCGCCCCTCTTTGGTCTTCTGCTGGAGGGGCAGAGTTTGGCCAAGCGAAAGCCCCTGGTGCGGTCGCTCCATCCCCAGGGCCAAAGCAGAGGCAGGGCAGGGCTGGCACCCTCCAAAAATCAGCCTGCAGGAGAGGCTTTTTGGGGCAGCACGGCGTGGCTCAGCCTCAGGAACAGCATCACTGCTCCCAGCACCAGGCAGGGAGTGAGAGGGAAGAAAGCTGGCTAAGCTCCCAGAGCATTACCGTGACCTTCACCAGCTCAAGGCTAAGGCAACTGTCAGGGAAGGGCAGCCACGCCGCTGCATCTTAATAAAGATTTCGGAGACCTCCCAGTCGCCTCAGAAGCCCCCTGGAGCTGGGATTTGGCCCTGGGGCTCCCCAGGCCTCAGCACGACGACCAGGGCACCGCAGCCACGCGGGTGGAAAGGGCAGCAGAGGTGCTGAGCGGGGATAGGACGTGTCACCATGCCCTGTGTGGCCACCTTGCTGCCAAAAACGTCCCCCCCAGTGCACTGCAAGCCCTGAGCACGCGGCGTTGACGGTGCCCAGGCGTGGGGCAGGTAGTAAAGGGGCTGGGAGCTGCGTGCCGGAGTGGTGGCCGGTGGCATCGCCATCCTGCCTCCTCCTGCCGCCCTGCCCAGCTGCAGCGGCAGCTCCGCTCCCTCCCTCGCTCTTTGTTAAGCGCTGAATTCATCTGACAACTCAAAGAGGGGAGAGACCTCGCGGCCGCAGCGGCCGCAGCGGTTCCCCGGCTCCCCCTCTGCCCTCATTTGCAATGCTTGAGTGGGGATTTCTCTATTTACTAAGCTAACAATGTGGGTTCCCAGGGCCGGGGCTGATGATGACATCCCGGCGCTGGTGGGTGGTGGGGCCGGGGGGGGATTGCATAATGCCGAGGCAGGCGTGGGAAACCCAAGCATCTGCGAGAAAAGTCGCTGCCAGCCGCTTTGAGCGGGGCTCAAAGGGCTCCCGGGGACCCGGTGCCGAGGGCCTGGCGTGGGAGAGGCTGGGGGCTGCCGCCCCGCGCCCCGGCCCCGCTGCCACCGCCACCACCGGCTCCGTCCCCGGAAGGGTTAAGGCGGGCGGCGGGGTCTGCTCATTACAGGGCGAAGGGGGGAGATGGCACTTGCAAATCCCTCAATTACCCGGGCCAGAAGGCTGCTCAGGAAGAGCTTTATTAACGGTCGCCGTCTTCATTAACCGCTTCTCCACAGCTGCCTAATTACGGTCCGCCATTAGACTTGGCGGGGTCTCCCCCAGCACCGCCCTGACCCCCCGGCCCCCTGATTAACCTTAATTACCCCTCCTTGGCCGGGCGCTCACCTGAGCGGGGCCGAGGCCGGGGGCGCCGGGGGCTGCCTAATTGCGGGCGTCCCCCCGGCGGGGGTGCGGGGAGGGGGCCGGAGGCGGCCGCCCGCCCGCTGCACGCCAGATGTTCGCGGCTGAAAAGCGGAGGGCTGCCCTCGCACTGAGCTAAGAGGCGGCAATGAGATCGCTAGCAGGGCATTGAGGGAGGCGGTGAAAGGGTTTCCCACCTGAGCCGATTGGGGCCGAGCGGGGTTTGCTGGCGAGGGAAGGCCGGGGACGAGGGACGCGGGGCTGGTGGTTGTCCCCGCTCGGCATTGGGACGCCGTGGGGCCTCCTCCTCGCTCCTGTCCTCTGGGGAGTGGGGTTTGGGGATGTCACCCGGGACTGAAGGGACATCCAGCCCCGGAGGTGGCCTTATGGTGTGTGCCCACGTTACGTATTTCAGGCTGTCCCTTGCTGCAAGGCCATGGGCATGGCGGAGGTCGCAGCAGGGTGAACCCCTGCGCCCTCCAGCTCTCCCACCCCTGGGTGCAGCCACCCCTTCCCCAGAGGAGCCCTGAGCACCCCAGCTGAACCTCAGCACACCCCAATCCTCTCGTGGTGGCCCGTTCACCATCCCCATGCCCGGGTGGCTCCTGGGGACCCGGCATGACCTGGTGCAGCGATGCTGCTTGTGGCCACCAAACCAGCAGGGACAGCACCGGGGGGGGGCCCAGGCAGGTGGGGATGGCTCATCCCGAGGGTCCCGTGCCCCCCATTGCCCCTGCCCGCTGGGGCCTCCTCCCTGAGGAGCCACCACAAAGCTGCTGCCATCGCTTTTCTTCTCTCCCTCGCCGAACACAGTGAAGCACGGCTCCACAGATGCAGGGAAAATGGAGCCTCTTTCTCCATCTCCCGCGTGCCCCCACCACCTTCTTCTGCCACCCCCCCCCCCCCCAGCCCCCAACACACACCTCCCTTTTGGGAGCAAAAAAAAATAAAAAAAAATAGATAATAAAGTTCTTATTTCCACCACATTTGCCATTTCCTGGTCTAAGTAAAGAGTGTCATAAGAGTGACAAGCTAAAAGCCACTGATTACTGTGGATTCATGGCATTTATTCTCCTCGTGAAAAGAGCAAACATCAGAAATAATGTGGTCCGGCCTGCCTCAGAGCCTAACCCTGCAATTAATCAGCATTCATGTGCAGAAGGTGCACGAGCATCTGATATGCAGAGAGGGAGTAATTAAAGGCAGATGCAATCTCTGCTTCCCGCGGGCCTGGGGAGGGCAGCGCAGCCCCCGCCGGGTGCAGCGCCCCAAACTCGTCCCCCTCTCCCCTGCTGCTCCTGCTCACCCCTCTACTGCCTCAGCCAGAGGCTTTGGGGACGAGCTCTCGTCCCTGCAGAGCCCCCCAGCCCACGCCGTGTCCGTGGCAGCGCTGCGTGCAGCTCTCCAGCCGAGTGCTGCCTCCCTGCTCCCTCCCATCTTTTACAAATGACGTGGCCATGGCCCGAAACCCCCGAGGGGCGCGGGGCCGCTGGCCTAGCAAAGCGAGCGGGAGGATTTGGGGAAGCCGGTATTTAGCTGAGCTTCCGATGCCTTGAACCCTGACACGGCTCGGTGACACCGTGAGGAGGGGGTGAGGTCCCCGGGGATTGCTCCGGGCTGGGGCTTGCCCGGGACTATCAGTGGCCTCCTCCCGCCGGGGTCTGCACCGCTGCTCCCGCTGATCCTGTCGAGACCTTTAATCCGTGGGGGATCAGCAAATTAATCCACTAAAGCATGAAGGGCCTGAGCTGTGTTTAATCGCTCCCTTTTGTGTCAGGGGACGGCTAAATGACCATACAAGAGAAAAACCCACAGAAGGGTCAGAGGGGAGGCGGTGGGCGATTAACCCCCGTCACCTCCCCGCCGGCTGTGGCGCGGGGCGAGCCGGGACTGACCCTGTGCGCAGCCCGCTCCCCGTGTCCCCGGGATGCTGGCGGTGGGTGCCCCGTGCTCCGCAGCCCCCAGCGGCACGGCCACGAGCTGCCCAGCCCTGGGTGAGACGAGCTGCGAGAGGTCTCAGCCCAGCTCCCAGCGGACCAGCTCTTATCACGCCAATTACCCCGCAACGCGCCCTCCGGGAGCTATTTCGGCCGAGGGGTCAGTGGCAGCGGTGACGGGGGCCACATCCTCCCCGTGCCCCCGGGGAGGAGGAGCTGCGGCGAGCAGAAGCCCTGCTGGATCGTGCCAGCGCGTGGTTGAGCGCAGCAAACGCTCGCAGCCAGCACCCTTCAAAAATATCGCTCGGGGAACAAGTGACACCGCCTCCCCCTCGGCGTCCTCGCACCCCAACGCCCTCGCCCCAGCAGGGGCGGCCACGCCAGCCTGGGTGCTGCACCCCCCCTTCCCCACCGGTCCTCCTCCTCCCCCCCCCAACCCCAATTCGCTTCAAAAGGAGAATAACCTGCAATATATATATATATTTTTTTCCTTTCTGGAAACTAATGGACTCCTTAAATAGCAAAAATTGCACCCTGTAATTAAGATCTTGCTTTTTAAATGATTAATCATTCTAACCCCTTCCAGCGGCATCCCACTTACTGCTGCTCTCATATTGAAATGCAGATCTGAGAGGGAGGGAGCCGAGCAGGTCTGCGGAGAGGAGCAATTAAATCTTCCAGCTGTCGCTGGCCCACCCCGTCCTCCTGCTTTTCGGAAAGCCCTGGGTGTTGTCCACGGGGCTCACTCAGCGCCCCACTCTGCATCCCCCCCGCTTTTGGCCCTCTGCTCTCTTCTCCCCACATCCACCCCTTCTTTTTCCATTGCCTCCTGCTTGCTGGGCTGAGTGGTGCTTCCCCAGCCCAAGGCCTGGCCTTTTTTTCCTGTGGCGGTTCCCCCAAAATCCACCCATCCTCCTCTTCCCAGGTGAAAGGGGAAGGAGGACATCAGGGCCATGGAGAACTGGTGACGCCTGCACCAGGGTTCGCAGGTCCCCAGGTCGCACCTCCTGCCCTTCTCTTGGTCTCCCTCTGACCAGCACCTGGTCATAAAAAAATAAAATCCCACAAAAACCACTCAGGAATATGGGCCACCCTCCTGCGTGGGCTTCCCCGCAGCCCTGATGCATCACCTCCCTCGTCCACGCTTCGCTGGGACAAGCCATGGTTTTTTTTTGTGAGCAAACTGCTCAGCTGTGTAGAAATCACGACCAAAAGAAGCCCGAATCCCCCCTGCAGGTCCTCCTCAGGCTGGAGTGAGCCCTTCAGGGGGTTTCTGTGAGCACGCAGGTGGTTTTTCAGCCCCGTTGTGGTGGATATATGAGTTATGACAGTCAGCCACATTTCTTGGCCTGCTGTCCCCTCTGGACCAGGCTGCCACCGGCCACAGGGGAAGGACCTGGGGTGTGCATTTTGGTTGTAATGCTCTCCAGCAAATCCCCCTTCCCGTCCTCCCCTCAAGCCGTTGTATCTGAAGGGGTGAGGAGAGGGGTGTGGAAGGCAATGCCGTGGTGAGGCCTAGTGTGGTTACAGCCCTGCGCCCTCGTCCTCCTGCCATGGAGGTAACCCAAAGGGACCAGGTCCCTCGGTGCCTGGGCACCTTTCTCCACACAGATCTCTTTTTGTGGTCTTGTAAGGGTGTGAGCAGCACTGATCTGGGGCTTCCTTCCCCACAGCTGGAGCTTGGAGGCCTTGTCACCATGACAAGATGGGGATCAGAGCAGCAGAACACACAGCAGGCGGTGTGGAGCCGTGACTGCCCTCCCACCGGCCGCTCTGGGCGCCCCAAATCACCCACTGATCCCGAGGGATTTGAAGGCATTCAATGTCCGCTTTGCTGGTGTTTTGGCCTTGGTCCTGCTGGGAAAAACCTTAAGCGGCCTGGCATGGAAATACCCCTCACAGCCCCTGCAGGAAAGTGGGGAAAATCCACCAACTCCCTATTTACGGGTCCCCGCTCCTCCGCACGGCCCCTTTCCTCCTCGCCTTTGCTTTCCCCTTTTTACTCCCTGCCCTGAGCTCCAAGGCTCAGGACCCCGTCCCATCCCCGAGCCCCCGTCATTTGCATTTTCACCAGCCTTGATTAATGCCGAGGCCTGTTTATAGAGTTACAATCTCCAAATTAGGTTGCCGAAGGCATCCCGGGCCAGCCCTGGAAAAATCTCGGTGGCTGAAAGGAGCCATAACTAAGCCTTAAGCAGACGTCTTTATTCAGCTGTAATTGACGTTTAACAGACGTCTGTAACTTCGTCTGGACTTATAAAAAAAAAATCAAAAAAAATCAAAAAAAAAAAAAGTTCTCCCCTCTCTTTATGTTCCCCCCTTTTATCCAGCAGTCAAAAGTGTAAGAAACCACCACACAGCCCCACTCGGTCAGCGTGCAGCAGGGGCCGTGACAATAGTGGGGCTGAGACAAAGCCGCAGCCCACGCTGCACACACTGGCGCCTTGTATGTCTATTTACCTCCTAGAGTGGTTTATGCTAATTTATTGGCGAGCGGCGACCACTCCTGCATACTGATTCGCCTCCCCGTCCTCCTGAGCCGGGGGCCCTTGTCTGCAGGGGGGCAGTGGGGTGACCCCCTCCTGGCGGCGCCCCAAAAAGGATGCTGCAGCGCCCGCGGGTCCCACCCCTGCCAAGCCCCAGCTTCCATCATGTGGTGGCTCCTTATATCGGGCTTTTGGTGATGGAAAAAATGGGGTGCCAGCTCTGTCCCCTCGTGCAGGGACCTTCCAGCTGCTCGAGCCGCAGCGAGGGGAACCAAACCTTAGGCTGGAGCCATGGGCACAGCCAGCAATGCTATAGATAGCTGCGGAGACAGCAGGATCTTCATATAAATATCTCACTGCTGTGTGCCTGTTCTGCTGCCATGTGTGAGCATGGGAGGGTGCTCACAAGTCAGGAAGACACTAGAAATCAGGATAAAATTATTTTCTTCTCTCCTGAGTGCTTACATTGTGTACTATTCTTTGCCACACAATGGTTTCTTTCGGTGCTGGGACGTGGATTCTCAGGTCGGCTCTTAGTGACTGCTCCTTGAAAGCAAAATTTCCTTCCTCCCTTGAGAAGGTGTGGTGCTGGGGAAGAGCCCCTGTGCTGCCCGTGGGTGTTCCTTCAGGCAGGAGGACAGGCAGGCCCCTCTCACAGACCGCTGCCTTCCCAGCTGAGGGTTTTACAGGGCATTTCTGCATTTCTGCTACTTGGAGTGGAAGAGTAAATCCGTCCTGTTGGTTCAGGATTCCCAGGAGCAAAGCCAAGCAAAGCCAAGATTTGGGGGCAAAGCCAGGAGAATCGACCGAGGCAAAAGAAACGAAGCCAGGAGCAATTCCTTTGATGCTGGGGACTTGCCGTATGCAGCATGGGGAGGTCCCCAATACCTGGCCACTGCTGCGAGGACGTGAAGGCTGGGGACAGCCAGGGCTGGGGCTTTGCACCCACAGAGGGAATACTGGGTGAGGGTTTTGCAGGTGGTACAGTGAATGAGAGGGGAGCCTGTCCAAGAGGAAGGGTGTAAGGAAGGGCAGGCCAGTAAGATGTATGAAGTACATCAGACAGCCTTCGGCCTCCCCAGGGGAAGATGAAAGGCTGTGGGCTGCAGCCCCCTGGCTCTCCCAGCCCTGACAGGCAATTCCTGGCTGCACAGCAGGGCAGGAAACCTGCCCACGCAGTGGGATGGCACACACCGCCATCCCATGCCGGAGGAGAGCCCATCTTGCCAGAAAAGTCATTTTTTTTCATCTGCTTTGTGTCGCTCAAGCTCCGGAAAGGGGCTGCGTCGCAGGCACGGATCCGGCCTTTTGTGTTCCAACCCCCAAGGCCGGGGATTTCTTTCCTTTTTGTGCTGCTCGCAGCAGCAATGACTTTCTCAGTCCTTCTGGCATCTGGTTAGGCTCACGGAGAGCTCCCTGCTCCCCCCAGCCCCCTGCCCGTGAGGCAGGGCCCTGGGAAGGTGCCAGCCCCGAGCCTGGCAGCCGCAGCCCTGCCTGCACCGCTGCGTGCAGGAGGAGGGAGATGGATGCGAGCACCATGTCTTAGGCGAGGGCACCTCATGGTGGCAGCTGCAGAAATCGCCTGGGAAGCCTTTGTTTTAGCCATTTCCCTTTTTTTTCTCGCAGGGCAGTTTGCCCTGGCTGTGGCTGGCGAGGGGGAAATGGTGCTCAGGAGCAGCGTGAGCCTGCAGGGACCAAAAAAGCTGGCCCTGGCCTGCAGATCCTCCTCCTGGCTCCTCTGCCACATGACCCCTTCTCGAACCCGTGCGCAGAGGCACCGATGTGTGAAGCCAAGCCTGGGTCTTGCTTGGCTGCCTGTGGAGCATCCCCTGAGGCCATATCCCCACGGCCCCTTTGCACCCCAACCTAACGGGATATGGGGGCTGTGAGGGTGCGTGAGGCTGGGCTAGGGACAGCCACAAGTGTGGCAGCAAACCACAGCCATTTAGGGCTGAGCCCCCCGCCCTGACACCCCAAGGAGCCCTGCAGAGGCTTCTGCAATCTTCCCTTCCCCTGGGGCTCGCGGCACAGCGGGAGCATCCCCGGGGCTCGCCGGCGAGCTGTTATCTGCCAGTCAAAGGCGTGCGAGGAGAGAACACCCCCAAAAAAAAACAACAAGATGTCTGGTGTGAATCTCCTGATCCCGCTAACCCGTGCAAGCGTGCAAGCGGCAGCCCCGGGTCTCGCTTAGCAACAGGGCACGGAGCAGCCCGCGGCTCGCGGGAGAAAAAAGGGCCCTTTCTTGTCGGTGAAAGATTCATCGTCGGGCTGCAAGTGGCCCCTCCCCTCTTTCAAATACTTGTCAGCGGGGAGAATACAGCTTAGATACTGGGCTGATCAGATCATGGCTAATCTGTTATTCCTGCCCGCTAAAACTGCCGGAAGACTTTCAAACAACTTCACTGGGAGCGTGTGCGGCGGGAGGGAGCGGGCGGAGGAGCCGAGCCGCGGGCAGCCCCGCGCCGCAGCCCCTGGGCACCTCCTGAGCCTGGGGTGGGTCCCCTGGGGATGGGGGCGATGGGCTGGCCGAAGTGTCCCCTGCGGTGAGAAGCGGGTCCTCCTGGCTGCGTGGCTCTTTCTCCCCAGTCCAGCCGTTTCGGAGACGTTTGTTGTTGTGGAAAGGTGTGTGCCCAGGAGCCTCAGCGATGCAGGGAGTGCCAAAAGGTGGCCAGCTCGGAGGAAGGTGCTTTCCTGGTTGTTCCCTCCCTCCAGGCTGACGTATTTGTAACGGAAAAAAAAAAAAAAAAAAAAAAAAAGAAATAGACCAGACAAATCAAACAACTCATATTCAGTGGTTTGCAGGAATTTCACGTGGTGGCCCGCATTCTGCTCTCCCACATGCGGGGGTAAAGCAAGGGGATGCTGTTAGCAGGGGAGGAGGCAGCGCACTCACACACACCCCCTATAAGCACTCCTGCGCCCAGCACCTGGGCCAGGATGTGCAGCCAGCCCAGGGGACAGAGGGACGTGCAGCCAGAGTCCCCCGGCTCCGCTCAGCCGTGTCCTCGCCGCTCCTTTTCTCCGTGCTCATTAGCTCAAGCCACTGTCACGCCAGGGCCCCGAAGTCCCAGCCAGCAGCCCGGCTGGAGCGGGGAGGGACAGCGGGAAGGCAATGCCTTTGGCTGGGATTTGAGAACCAAAGCACTTAGGCCAAAGCCATGGATTTTGCAATCTTTTATTTAAAAAGTAGAATTTTAAAATGACAATTGCACGCTGCTCTGCCTCTCCCTAAATGCTCTGTGTGCCTACACGTCTTGCTGATGCGTCTTGCCCTGCTCCCTACCTCTCTTGCTGCCTTGCCCTGCTGCACAGCCCTGCCAGCCCAGAACTACGCCTGGATTTAGCCCAAATCTACTTCTTTTGGGCTCTGCACTAACCGTGGTTATTGTGCAGAACCTGCCATGGAAACGGACCCTCGGTGGGACAGCTCTGGCTGAGACAGAAAGGAAAACTCTCCTGAAGTGGCCAGAGCTCATGGGAGCCCATGGGAGGGGGACGGGGTGCTCAGCGAGCCTGGGGACAGGGTCACACCCCAGCAAGCTCCTCTTAGTCAGGAATAATTAATTACCTTCTCGAGGATCTTAGCTTCAGCCCTTCCCTGCTCATGCACCAGCCCAGGAGAGGAGGGAGGGAGGAGACGGCAGCGAAGAGGGTAGAGAATTAATTGGACATTGTGTTGGGAATCGCCTCCTGGTTGCTGTCAATCTTGGGAGTGAACAGCCTCTTGTCTCACTCAATAGGAACTTTATATGCTCCTTTAATCCTTCAGTCCGTATTGTCAGGGCTTCCCCCCTCCTCCTGTCTCTCCTTCCCACCGCAGGACTTTTGATGACCCCAGCTGTCTGAGGCAATACAAAGAAGCCCCTTAACTAACACCCTGTGATCTATACAGGCAATAAAGAGGCTCCCCTTGACAAGGATTTGCGGGCAGAATATATGCAAATGCTGGGATGTGGGTGGGTGGGGAGGTGTGTCGCAGAAGCCACTGCGTGCTTTGGCACGGCTCCCGGCCCTGGGACGGGGTGAAGGGGAGATGTGGTGCAGGTGAGGGAAGGTGGCAAGCAGGAGAGCCCCAGGCTGCACGTGGAGGCGTGCAGAGGGGACACCCAGTGCCACTTTGCTCCCTGCTGTCCCAGGCAGGGTGGGGATGGATGCCGTGGGGCAGCGAGGAGATGGGGAGTCCTGCACGCGGCTGTTACAGCAGCATCTCTCCAGCTCTTGGATGCTTGCATCCAAGCAGCGTGGGTTCCTCCTGCAGCGTGGGCTCCTCTCTTTGTCACCCCTTCCTCCCTGTCCCTGCAGGCTCAGGACACCTGGCAGTGGCAGCAGGCAGCTCAGCGTGTGCGTGACCAGGCTCCTTGCCTGCTCACAAGGACATCCGTGCAGGCAGCATCCCCCCGACCACGGATGGGTGGTGCCACCTCTCCTCCCCTTTGTTCACCACCTCCCCTTGCACGCCTGGAGTTTTTCCTCTCTTTCCCGAGCCAGAGGGGTGAATCCCCTGGCACGGCAGCCCCGTGGTGAGGAATGAAACCCAAGGAGCACCAACACCACGTCTTCACGTCCACAAGCACGTGGAGGCCAGAAGTCCTCGTCGAGCTCCACAGCCGGGGCATGGGGTGTCCCCGGCAGCCCGGGGACACGGGGCCGGGTGCGGGCACCGCGTGCTGCTCCTCGAGAGGCCACGGCCACCTCCTGAAGTCAGGAGGCCATGCTCCTTCCCACATTAGCACATGAATGGGGCTGGGGGGGGGGGGAGGCGGGAAGGGGGGCAAGCCCCCACTGTCCACTCAAGCAAACAATTTGGCTAGCAAATTGACATAATTACAAGGGACAGAGAGAAAAGAAAGGCGAGCCCCCTCCCCTGCGCTCCAGAGGGCCCGACCCCTGCCGAGTTACTTAGACCCTTTGTGAGACTCAATGCTAGGTACTGATTAGGGAACGTATGCCCTTTTCAAGGGCCCTAAGTGATTGGCTGCCTTAATCTGATTACAATTTACAGCACTCCTGAAGAAGGGGCTGGAGAGCCTTTCACACAGGCGTGGACGCGCCAGGTCTGCCACGCACGCACTCGCACCAGCACAAAGGTGCGCAGAGGTGCAGAGCCGTGCCGCGGCCGGGCGGCTGGCACGCGTCCCTGCGGGCGTGAGGAGGGGCACACGCGCGTGCAACGTGCCCGCAGACGTGCCAACGCCACCGGGCACACGGCGGGTGCGCTGCTGTGGCATTCAGGGAGCCAGGGGGTGTGTTTGGAAAGGGTTGGGGTGTGTGCATGTGAGGCAACACCCGCACGGCTGCAGCGTGTGCACGGGGACAGGGGGCTTGGCACACGCTGGCACCCCAAAACTGGGACAGCCACCGAGGCTTTGGGCGTGCAGGGAGCCCACGCCAGCCCCAGTCTGGGGTTACACCACACACCTAACCCCGCACAGGCACACCCACGGGCACAGACACAAGCTCGTGCCCCCGTGCCACAGATGGGGATCCTGTGCAGGGGTGCAGGGGTCCCCGCCAGTCCGCGCGGCCATTCTCCAAAATCTCTGCAGCAGCTTGCAGGAGCGGGAGTGTGATCTAAGCCCACCACCTGCCTATTAAAAGCAGGATTAAATGGTGCTGTTCCCCCCTCCCCACCCCCTTCCCGCTCTCTCTAACATCATCCCCTTGGGGAAACCACCATCTTTACATGAGATTTTCTTTCTTTTTTTTTTTTTTTTTTTTTTTTTTAACCTCTTTTCTGCTTCGTGCTCCATAGCTCCCAGGGGATTAGCAGCCAGGCTGGCCCTTCCAGCCTACTTGAAGGCGGGTTGTTTCAGCCAGCCCCCCCATGGGAACCTGCCCCAGGACAGCTTTGGTCAATGCCTCCGGTGCTTCCCAGCCAATTTGTACCACCTAATCCCTGAGGGTATCAACAGCTCCTTTCTCACACATCCTCCTGCCTGCCAGAGCAGGCCAATCCTCTGCTCCCCGTTGAGAAACCCTCCGTCCACTGCTGGGGCCGTGACCGCACTTCAAACACGCTGGCCCGACCCCAGCATTGTTTGTCAGGGAATTAAAACTGCAAGGCCGGCCCCAGAGAGTGATTTAGGTACTGAGACCAGACTGAGCCCTGCGAGAGCACAAGCAATAAAACGCTTCACTGCCCAGGAGTCTGGGCAATTCAGGTGTCTTCCCACGAGGAGGAGGCAGAGCCCAGAGGACAGGGAGTGGGGTTGGAGCTCCTTCTGTCCGCACGTGCATGTGGAGCAGGACCATCTCCTGCTGCTCACAGACCTGTCCTGATGGAGATGTGTGCTGGCAGCCTTGTTAAAACAATAAGGGCTGCTCAGTTTTTTTTTTTTTTTTTAGTTACTGAGCTCCATGGCTCTTTGCAGGCTGCTGGGAAGAGAGACCAGAGGCTGTAGGAGCTGGATGCAACCTCCCCACAGTGGGACACTGCCTCCCCACCCTGCATGGGGCTGGCATGGCTGGACACATGGCTAATGGTCAAAGCCCCTCTTTTTCCCATCCCTGTACTGGTTTGGGTTGGAGGGGGCTAACTTGGGTGAGCAACCTGGACAATCCAGGGAAGGAGCAAAAGTGTCCTGGCCAAAGCCTCTTGAGTTACAGCCAGCAATGTCAGTGCCTCACATGGGATGGGGGGATCTGCTATTTAGGGATGCTGAACTGGTAAATTGAGGGACACCCCAAGCTCATCCCAAGGGGAGAACTAGCCCAGGAACTAGGAATGCTGCATTTTAACAGCGATTTAGCTGAATTTCCCCTTAGACAACAAAGCCCTTTCCCTGAGTCCCACGCCACCGCTGTGCTCAAGACAATTACTGTGGAGGATTTTAGGCCTTTTCTTTTTTTTTTGCTGCTCCTTTTATCAACAGCAAGGTTGTCTCAGGCCAAGCAGAGACAACCCTGGTTCAGAACAGAGCATCTCCTGCGCCTGGCTGTCCCCGTCCCCTCGCCATGGCGGGGGAACACAGTGTTTCGGCGCCTCCTCCTCTGTCACAATGTTTTTCAGCTCCACCAAGCAAAGTGTCCAATTAGAGCAGAGCCTCTTGCTTCCATCTTTGCCGACATTTAATTAACATGCTGCTGCTGGCAGCCGCTGACAAATTCCAGAAACATGTTGTAAAGGGTTTTTGTCTTTACCCAGCATGGAAAATGAGGGTGTCATATCCCAAGGGGATGTGAATAGCTACTTTTGACTCCCCCCCTCAGGTGTGAGAATTACAGCTAGATGCAGTGAAGAGACCTATCAGCCCTCCCACCTCCTTTTTTTATTTTTTTTCCCCTTTTTTTCTCCTGCTCCTCACACATCACCCTGGAAAACACACAGGTTTTAGGCCTGATTTTCACTCCTGTCTCCCTATAACTCTGGCTGAAGCCTGATGGCCTTGCTGGCTGGAAGGAAGTGGGGTTAAGAGACGGGGCTGTGCTCTCTGCCTTTGGGCTCTTCCCACTAGAACAGCACAGTGAAGTGGGAGGAATGATTTGATGAAAATGGAAGAAATGGATGAAACTGGAAAGGAGGAAAGGGCCTTGTCAGCCATTCAGTACAAGCAAACAAGGCCCCCAAATTGCTGATGGAGGCCTCAGCAGAGTGATCAAGAGGAGATGGCAGTGGGAAGCACACAAATATGCTGCCAGGCTCAAAAGCAGGCTTTGGGCAGCAGCGTGAGCACAGGGACAGCCCCTGCACCCCAGCACCACCTCCCCAAAAGCACCAGCCTGTGCTCCCCACAGCGCTTCAGCCTTTGCCAAGGACAACCTGGCTGCCGTGCCTCTGCCTTTTATCAAGGAGATACACTATGAGAGAGCCATTAGAACAACACGTGCTTATTTTATTCACAGGAACTAATTACAAAACTGAACCAGCGGGGCAGGGTTGCGGGGGACAGGGCGATTTCTCCGGCCACCCGCTGTCTCCACAGGGGCAGGGTAGCGACCGCCATCTTCCTGCCGCCGGGGTATCCCCGCCACCCTGCTGAGGTGGCAGCCCCAAAAGCCGGTGGCTCATGGCGAGGCAGGCTTGTCGGGGTTGTGCATGTGGTACACGTCGCTCTCCTCATCTTCAGGCACCTGCAGAGCCATGCAGCCCCCTCAGCTCCGCCGCAGGCCCTCATGTGATGGGCGGCAGCGCCATCTTGTGCCTCCCAGCCCACCCGCCACCACCCCAGGCCTCACCTCCCAGTAGATATCATCCTCGAAGCAGTTCTCATCTGCCGCGTCACCCCAAATGGGCAGCTTCAGGATGGCCCCTGCAAGAAGCCGGGGAAGGTGGTGGGGTGGTCAAGGGGCACCCTGAGCGCGTCCCTGGGATGCATCGCTCAGGGCTATCCCCGCCGATCAGGGCTGATTTTGGGGCGCTGCCTTGCTCGTGCAAAAAGATGCCCAAGTGATGGTGGAATTTGTGTGGGAAAGGGGTGCTCCCTAATTCCTGGCTCTGAACCCCAGTGCATGGCCCTGATGTTGGGCCCTGACCCTGCTGCTCATGGCCCTGGGTGATGCCAGAAGAAACAGCGCTGGTCAGGAGATTGGGAAGAAAATGGGATTTCTGCTGTGCTCCCGCTGCCCACGGAGTGGCAGCAAGGACATGTTGGATGGAGACAAGGTCCAGGTGGCCAGAGTCCATCTTTCTTAGCAGCAGAGGGAATGAGCCAAGCCCTGATGTGGTGCTCAGTGCTATACCAACACAACCTCCCACCCCATCCCCCTGAGAGGAGATGAGGCTGTGGTCTGACCCACATCACAGTGAAACCCCCATTCCTCTATTTGACCTTGCTGGGATACAGTCTTCCCTCTTCACTGCCCAGTATGAGCTTTTGGGGTAGTCCTATCTGCAAGAAGTCAAAAGTGATGTGAGCAAGCCTGGGGCTGCCCTTTCTGCACAGCGAACCCTTGCAACACAACTAGGAAGGACTTGTCCAGCCAAGGGAGTCTCCATTTCAATTACAGGATGGACCCAACCCTCACCTCTCCGTGTTCTCCTCCTGCTTACCTACAAGGGCCCCCCCAGCGAAAGCCATCAGCAGAGACACGAAAATGCCAGCTGCCTGGAACCCTCCTTGGACACTGGGTGTCCGCGTCTTGTAGCTGCCAGTGAAGTCAAACGCTTTAATGAACCTGCAGAGGATGGAAATGGTGAGGATTGCTTCTGGCAGAGATCCACCCTGGTGGAGAAAGGTTGTGCAGAGCCAAGGTAGAGGAGCTTTGTTGCCCTGCTCCCTTGAGGGCTCCTCCCTAGCCCCATCCCTCTTCGACAATGGACCAGGAGTGTGTTGCAATGACACAAAACACTGTTCACTTCCTTCTGTTCTGCCCCCTGGCAAAACTTTACCTAGGAGGAGTCCAAAATGTAAACATTTCTTTTGTTTCAGAACTTCAGCCTTACTGGAATCCCAAAACAATGCACAGATAGAGGAAGGAACATCTCCCCACCCACTGTGCCCCAGAGTAATGCCAAGCAGTGGGGTCGATTCACTTTTTGAGGATGCCAGAAGTCAGCTGCAAAAGATTAGTCTTTCATGCTCGAGTAAGCCCAACACAGTCATTGCACCCCATGTTTTTGAGTGGAAAAGGGACAACTCTGGACACAGAGCAAAACCTATTAATTGCTCCTCTCTTCCAGCCCATGAGCCCTAGGTAAGATCTATTCTCATGGATGGGTTTCAAGCTTTCTTACCCTTCCTTTCCATATACATCCTCTGTGGCTGCAGCTGCAGTGATGGCTCCCACAATGCCCCCAATAAGGCCTGGCATGCCGTGGAGGTTGTGGATGCCACATGTGTCCTGGATGTGCAACCTGGACTCCAAAACAGGCTGAAGGGAAGGGAGGCAAAGAGATTTGAGACGTGAGCACAGCCCTGGAAAGAATTAGTTCCTTCCACAGAGGACTGGGATAAGCAGAGAAAGAAGATTGGTATTATGTGTCCCATTGAAGATTTGAGGGTTCGTAGACAAAGATGTGAGTGAAGCTGAGGGTAAAATAAGATTTTATCCTCCAAACACTCTCCTGTTTGGAGACTGAGCCTTCCTGAGTGTTTTGAGGCAGTTAATGGAGTAAGAAGTGCATCTCCCTAATAGCAGAAAGCAGGATCACTCAAGGAGAAATGAATCCGTTCCTGGTCTCCTTGGCAGGACCAGGGCTGCAGACCCCCAGAGCAGCACTCACCGTGAGGTAGACATACCCCACCGTGGACACGATGCCACAGATGAACCCGACAATGAGGGAGCCGTATGGGGTCAGCATCATCTCCGCGCTGGTGCCCACAGCCACACCGCCAGCCAGCGTTGCGTTCTGGATGTGGACCTGCAGAAACAACCGCCCCGGCTTGGCATCTCAGGGAGATCCCGATTGTTCAGGGAACGGTGCAAATGGTAGAGCAGGAGAACCAGCTCTGAAAGTGCTTCCATAGGAAATATCAGGGCCCACTTCCCTGCTCGTTGGTGAAAAACAAGAGGAGGAGAACAGGCAGCCTCTGTCGGCAGCACAGGCACACACAGACTCCCACTCCCCGTACCACACACGTTCTTTGCATCCACCAATCTGGGTGGGGAGTTGTGATGAGATGGAAATTGTCTCACCCGTGTGTCATGCCAGCTCTGCTGTCACACAGCTGTACGCCCCCACACAGAACACGTACAAGTCAGCCCCCCGATTGCTCACAAGCTGCTGCACAGGCCCCGCTCAGCTTGCTGGGGAGCGCTGCCAAACCTGGCTCTGCATCGTGCCCATCAGCAGCTCTCCTGGGAGAGCTGTGCCTGAGCTTCACCACGTGCAGGGCACCAGCCTGCAGCTCATGACCACCAGGGCTCACTTCCCACCTGCTTTTTCAGTGCACCCTCTGGCTGGAGGCTGGTTGCACCACCACGTCCCAAAACCCCAGTTCAGCAAAGGACAAGTGTCGCTCTCTTCCTGAGCCCTTGGTCAACCTCATTATAAGTCTCCTGGGGAGCGCAGGGCTCTCAGCTCCCTGCTTACCATGTCCAGCTTGCCTTTCTTCTGCAGCATGCTGGAGAAGGCCATCGTGGTGAGGACACAGGCAGCCAGCGAGCAGTACGTGTTGATGGCAGCGCGGTGCTGGGCATCCCCGTGCTCGGAAATGGCCGAGTTAAAACTGGGCCAGTACATCCACAGATAGAGGGTACCTGGCGGGGTGGGGAGGAGGGGGCAGAGAAGAGAAAGGGAAAAGAAAGAATACAGGAATTGAAAAAAAAAAAAACTCTAAAGGAAGATCTTTTTATGCAGAGGGAAGTTAAATCCCTGTGCCCTGCTGCCCCAGAGCTGCGACCCCATATTGGGACCAGCACCAACTGGGGCTGGCAGAGGAGGGGAGCCAAAGCACTGCCTTGTTTTCCCAGACACCACCTGATCTCTGGCACCGATGAGGGGAGCTGAGCAGTCCCAAGGTGCTGAGAACTGGAACAGAGTGCTTCTCAGCCCCTGCTCCTGGTTTTGCTCTGTTTTTTCCAGTGACACGAGGAGGAACCAGCTCTCTGCAGCTGAGCGGCACGCACATACCAGCGAAGCCGAGGCTGCTGCTGACTCACCGATCATGGCGAAGAGGTCGGAGTGGTACACAGAGCCCTGTTTATCCTTGCTCTGCTCCAGGTTGGGTCTGTACAGGACACGTGTCACGGTGAGGCCGAAGTAGGCTCCGAAGGTGTGAATGGTCATGGAGCCACCTGCATCCTTAACCTGCAGCCGTGGGAAAGCAGAGGTTCATTTTGGAATTGCCACTCGTACTGGAGGTGAGATGTGGTCTGCCCATCCGTTTTTCCAACCTGCATTCAGCCATGGGGAGAGGGGGACTGCCGAAAGCCTTACGTGAAGCAGGTTGAGGAGGATGTACTCATTCACCGCGAAGAGCGTGACTTGAAACAAGGTCATGACGAGGAGCTGTATGGGGCTGGTTTTGCCCAGAATGGCCCCAAAGGCAACGCACACAGAACCCACGCAGAAATCAGCATTGATTAGGCTGGAAAATGGGAAGGGAAATTGTGGTTTAGTAAGGAAACTTTGCAACTCACCCACACCCAGCTCTAGAGATCCCACCCTGAGACATGGAGGTGGTTAGGAGCCAGCTCTGGGATTCCCACTAACCTTCCTCCCAGCCTGACACACTGTCCAGGTAGGGAGCTTCCCCCAAAACTGTTTCCCATGGAACAGTACCATGGGAGGTGGCACCCCAGAGCCCGTATCTCTCCTTACTTCTCCACTCCAATGAGGATCTTCCCGTTCTGGAAAGAGTGGAACCAGCCTTGCATCAGGAGAGCCCACTGGATCCCAAAGGCGGCAAGGAGGAAATTGAAACCCACGGCTCCGAATCCGTAACGCTTGAGGAATGTCATGAGGAAGCCAAAGCCCACAAAGATCATCACGTGGACGTCCTGGAAAGCTGTGCACAGGGAAGGAATCGTCAGCTCTGAGAGGACGGCAAGGCTGCGAGCGCTGCTTGAATTTGGTGGGGAAAGAAAACACACATCATGGCAGCAGGGAGGAAATTCAAGGGGAAATGTGTGTGCCTGTTCCATGTCCCCCCATTTCCAAGCCTGAAAATGTCTTAGCTTTTGGAAACTGAATTTTCGGTTAAAAGGTTCAGTCCTGAAAGCCAAAAATGTTTATTAAAAGCTGTAAGCAAGGGAAGACTGGAGACTAATGGGGCGTGCAAAGGAAAACATTTTTCTATTCAAGTTGTTTTCTTCCCCTTTAAACAAACAAACAAAAAACTCAGCAAACATCGTGTGAAATGAACAGGGTCTGCCAAATATTGTTAAACCCAAACAAATGGTCATTTTGGGTAGGTCTATCCAACACAGGGGTCCTGGTGATGGCTTGGAGCAAGTGTTTAGGGAAAAACACAAGAACAGGGAGCTTACAAATACATTTTTAATTGCCACTGAAATCAGCGGCAAAATACCCTTGAGAACAGGATCCCACCTTGCGAGATTTTGAGTGCTTAAACCAGAGAGACCCAGTTCTTCCAACAAGTGCTCATACCTGTGAACTGGAGCCCCTCAGATGCCCTTCCCCGGGGGAAACCATACCTGCGTGAGCCTCTTGAGAGAAATACTCGGTGCAATAAACCCGCTGTACTTTTTAATGCTAAACGTTTCTTTCAGATAAGCATCACTTTGCAATTAAGTGAGCTGAAACGCTGCGTAATTACGAGTTGAACCATGCAGACCCTCACACTGGAGGCCACTCCAGTGAAAAAAAAGCAGGACACGTAAGAAGCTCAGGGCAGAAGAAATTCAGCGATTGAGGACCTGCTCTGCCCCTGGTCCTCTGCTGGCCCTTTGGCATCCAGCAGCCCTGGATGTGGTCCTCGGGGATGGTGGAGCTGTAGCCACTGCCTCCACTATGGGCTGGGTGAGAACTTGGGTGTGTGCAACTGCAGAAGTCTTGGCTTCCATCCTCTGGAGCTTTACAGGATCTTGCAACTTGAGTGAAGACGAGAATTTGGACAGGCGCCAGTGATGTATCGTCAGGTTGTGGAGACAGATTAATTCCCTTGGTTTCAAAAATGCCCCCACCTATGGTGCTACTCGTGAAAGATGGAGAAGACGAGACCTGCAGCTGACCCTGCTCAGCAGAGGTCACGCCAAGCAGCCTTCTCCCCAAGTCCTAAGAAGCCGTCTTTGTAACTCCGGTTTAACCGTGCAGTCACACACGCTTTCCCTCTGCAGCTATATTTATTCTCTCCATCTTTTTTTTTTTTTTTTTCTCAAGCGTAAGCAGCACAATACACAGCTAGAATTATCCTCAGCCATTTGCATCAAACACTCCTAATTTCATCCTGTAAGCAGAAACACGCGGGTCAGTTAGGGCTGCGGGCTGCGTGCCCTCGGAAAATACAGAGGATCCCTGCTGCGTTAGACCCTGCAGACAACCAGGAGGAAAAGCAGGTCTTTCTTCAAACTGCACGCAGTCTAAAGCCTTTTTCTAAACCTTGCCTTTGTTTTCCCTTGAGGAGAATGACACTTGTGTTACACGGCAGGGCCGTGCCCTACAGGTTTTGTGACCCTTCTTTTGTGGGAGGGCAATTGGTGTCGCTCTCCAGAGGAGGTGTTTGGGCTTTGGGAATACAACCTGTGCCGAAGGATCTGATTTCTCTTCCCTAGGGAGCAGATCATTCATTACAGAGTATCAACGTGTGACACAAAATGAGAAGACAGCGTTGTGCTGCCTGGAGTCGATGGCACCAGTGACAGGACTGCACGAACGCATCCTGCATTTCCTACTCACTTCAGGTCGTCACTGCTCGCCCACTGCGACAGCTTTGGACAGGTCCTGCGGGCAGCAGCAGTCACAGGCGTGTTAATACAAACGACCCGTGGGTGTTTAAGCATTGAGCTCTCTTCTAAACAGAGCTGCGTGGACAGATCGAAACGCTCGGGTTCTGCCCTCTTGCTGTGTTGGTCTATCGTTGCGGAGAGAGAGGATTTCTCTGATTAGGTACTGGTGGAAAAAAAAGAAAAAGCTGTTCCTTGGGCATGTGAGCCCTTCCTCAGGTCTGGGACAGAAACAGAACTCAAAGCTAAGCTGAGCTAAGCAGCTGCTCACAGGTTGATCAAGTTTTGGGAATCCACTCGGCCGTTTGAGGGGATACCTGGTGCTGCGGAGCGGAGATGGGCGGTGAGGATGGTAAGGCTGCAACACTCTGAGCTCCTACAAGCTCGTTCTTGGCCCCCCTGGTGCCCTCCCAGCCCTTCAGCCACACGGCTTTCTGAGCAGCGGCTTTCTGCAAGCAGCTCCTTTCTGAACCAGCTAATCCTCAGCAGCCACAGGTTTCTATAGCTCCTTTGATTTAGCAGGTGTTTTTTAATGGAAATGTTCTAAATAGATGCATGACTCAGGCCCGTTGCTTCCTTGGAAACAATTGCCTGCAGAAGCAGCCTGTTCCTCACGGCTCACAAAGGAGGTGACCAGCCCTGGAGACCAAAGCCAGCCCGGGGCACTGCCTGGCCAGAAGGGCTTCAGCCACCTGGGCAATCCCCGCGGCAATCGGGCGCCCCAAGAGATCGGCCCCGGGAAGCTGGCAGGGTACGAGGACTCCGGCATCAAAATGGCAGCATCTAAAGGGTAATTTGCTCGTGAGGGGGAGGGCGTAGGAAGGGGAGGAAGATGTCACAGGATCTCAGCAGCCGTTCCTCTGTATGCACGGGGAAGCTTGCTCTGATCCGGAGCCGAGGGAGGGGGCAGCAAGCCAAAACTTGCAGGGTGCTGGGAACACGTCAGCCCTATTCCTGGGGAAAAGACGTCACGTACTGGTGGCACGGCACCCTGCCAACAGACCCCCAGAGCACCGGAGGGCCACAAGGGTTTTTTCACACCCTTGGGTGCACCTCAGAGCAGCGTCAGGGCAAAGCCCAGCTCTCCGTGTGGAGACACCACCTCTGAGAGGCTCTGTCCCAAGCCAGGTATAACTGGGGAAGACGGAAGAAGCACTTGGAAAAGGAATATCCTACTGAAACATCCCCTTTACCTTCTCCCCAAACACTTGGGGTAACAAAAACATCTTCTGGGTGGTGTGTGTGCAATGGAGATGTTGGAGCATGGGATGTTGGGATGGGATGGGATGGGATGGGATGGGATGGGATGGGATGGGATGGGATGGGATGGGACGGGATGGTGGCCAACCAGCACTGGGACCGGGCTTCCTGAATACTCACACGGGTATCGGAAGTAGAAATCGTTCTCGATGTCGCTGGTCAGGTTCATCTGGTGCTTCTCTTCCTCCCAGTGGGCATCGGCTTCGGGGCCGAAGCGCACGAAGACGCCGAAGAGGACGATCATGGCCACCTCCCAGAGGAGGCAGACGAGCGGGAGCCGCCAGCGCATGCAGGTGTTCTTCGCCATCCCCTGGTGCCTCGGCCGCTCCATCCGCAGCTACGCCCGGCGCCCCGGCACGCTGTCAGCCCGCGGCCCCCTGCCTGCCCGTGGCGGGCCACATATATACGTCGGGGAACGCGAGGTGGGGCCCAGGGAGGTGCCTGCAGCAGGATCACGTTTCAGACACGGAGACTCGCGGATGTGCTCTCTGCTCTCGCCCTCCTTCCTCCCTGGGAGGAGAGCCGGGGCTCCAGCACCTCTTCTCCCAGCAGCTCCCGGCCGCAGTGAGCCCTGCCTCCCCGGGGGACTTGTAGCCGTGGAGCTGGGTGTCCTGCCCCCTGCTCTGCCCTGCCCCACAGCCCTCCCCGTCCCCTTTTCTGACCCTGCCACCCCAGCAGCCTCCCTGCCCGCGCTGTGTCCCGCTGCCCTCGCCCCTCGCTCGGCTCTGTGAATGCCCTTCCCCACTGCCGAGGATGCCAGGGCAGCCTGAGTCACCGGGCACGGCTCCATGAAGGTCCGTGGGACAGTCCCAGGAGGAAGAGGAAGGTAGATGCTTCCATCCAAAGGCCAAGATCATGCACAGGCACGCCGTGGCACTGCCAAGGCTGCCGGGTATCTGTAGGGTTACCCAGCCTGTCCTCCTGGCAAGACGAGCTGGGCTGGGGCTGCAGGAGCTGGGTGCCAGAGATGGGACTGGAGAGCTCAGCGCTACAGCCCTCAGCTGCAGGATAAATAAACGTCCCCTTCTCCAGCACGGGGCTTCCTTTGGTGTTACACTGAACACAACTCTTCCTTTTTCCACCGTTCTGAACCAGGTGCTGTGCCCTCAAAGAGCCAGGCAAGTCCTTCAAGAGGAGCCCAGCTCCTTCCTCTGCCTGCGGATCCCGGAGATGCCTGTCAGTCTTCCAGAGATGAAAGACTGCAGCCCAGGCAAGCTGCCCAAATTTGCTGATGGCATCTAATTGTGGCCTGCAGGCTGAGCAAGCAGCGCTGATTTCTGTGTTGATTAGGCAATAATTTGAGTTTATTATTATTTCTTGCTTGCTTTCTTCGCAAACTGACAGATGGCAGAAAAATGCTGGGGATGGTCTCGAAGAGACTGATGGCTGCACAAAATCCTTCTCCAATCCCATTTGGGCTCCAGGCAGGGCAGAGGCAGCTTTGGCAAG
Organism: Aythya fuligula; assembly: GCF_009819795.1. Lineage (NCBI taxonomy): Eukaryota > Metazoa > Chordata > Aves > Anseriformes > Anatidae > Aythya > Aythya fuligula. The sequence goes on along the minus strand of NC_045569.1, from coordinate 13,650,639 downwards.
AAGCTGGGAAAGGCAGCTCGGGAGCGAGGAGCACGTTTCTGTGGCACAGCAGCCAGTGAGAGATGCACCACGGAGGGTCACCTGGGAGCAGGGCAGCACGTAACCTAGCTGAGAAATCCTCTGGGCATCCAACTACGGGGCGGCTGCAGCCGTACACACCAAGAGGAGACCTTCAGCCAGAAAGAAGCCAAACCCATGAGCGACACCTGAGCCCTAAGTGCCAGCAGCTCTGTTGACAGTTGTGTGTCCTCCTGTCTGCTACGTGGCGGGACCAGTCCTCAGCCCTGCCCCGGAGCAGCTCTTGGAAACCTTGAGAAAGGAGACACGGGGGCACAAAGGAGCATTTCATAACATAAGGGGACCTGCTGGAGCTTGGTAGCCCGGCCCCAGCAGCTGTGCTCTACGTGGGGACTCCTCTTTAGCAGAAGAAAGCAAACTGCAGAGCTTTCCAGCCTGGGGGCTCACTGAATTGCTGGTGTCCCCCAAAAAGCAGCACCACAGCCCTGTCCCTGCAGAGCCCGGGAGGTCCCACAGGGGCTGTCCTGTGGCAGCTCTGTCCCCTGCCTCCCTCCTCAGCGCGTGCAGGCAGGGCACGAGGGATAACAGCTTTTCTATCAGCCCGATAGTCTCACCTTGCTGCACCGCCTCGCGCTGCCCCTTCCTTATCGCCCTGCCGATCAGCACAGTTCCCCTGCCAGCCCGGTGGAGCCGGCACGCTCTGCTGGCTGCCGCACACAGGGCTCAGCCCTCATCTGCTCTCACCCAGCCGTGCCCTGGGAGCCTCTTCCAGGAGCACAGCTCCCCAGGCAGCTTTGCAGGGTGATACTGGGATTGCCACACGCCAGGGTGAGCCACCAAATCCCCGTGAGCGTGCAGGTGTCTGTAAAGGTACCCCCAGCCCCCCAGCCCAAGGTTCGCTGAGGAAATCAGCAGGGTTGTGCAGGGGCTCGGGGCAGCTCCGTTTGTCCTTCTGCTCCGGGACGTGGAACTGGGCTGGCAGCGGGCAGGTCCCGGTTGCCTTGGGAAGGCTCTGGGTGAGGGTTGTACCGGACTGGTCCCAGCTGGGTCTCTCCCAGTTCCTCACTTTTAACGAGCACTAAAAATATTTCAGAGACGTAAAAACAAAATCTGAAGCGTGCACAAATCCCTCCCTCTTGCCCGGAGGCCTCTGGGCAGCTTCGCCCAGGAGAGGAGGGCACGGGGACTCCTTGGTTCACTGCGAGCTGTCCCAGCAGATCTTATCGCTGCTCGCACAGGGGCACTGGCACCGGGCTGGTCCCAGAGGTGACCGCAGCAGGTTTGTGCTGTGCATCCTGCTCCTCAGGAGGGGGCACAACGGGACACGTCCCGCTCCACCCTGGAATGACACCGGAGCTCACGCCAGTGAGCAGATGGACTTTAATACCCAAGAAGTCCCCAAACCTTCCTGCAGCTCTTGCTGTTGTCAGATTGCTGCCCAGAGACACATGGGGCAGCAATGCCCAGCCCTGCTCGCTGCTCCAAAATCAGGGGCAAAGCAGCAGCAGGCAGTACCCGTAGCACTGGGCACACAGGACAGGCAGGACACTGATGGGACATGATGTGGGGAAGCTCCGAAGCTTTCACGCAGCACAGGAGAGTCTCTGGGCATCAGCCAGCATCTCAGGTGACTCGTTGTGTGCGGGTCCTTGAGGAGTGTCCTGAAAGCAAAGCACCCGAAGCAATCCAAAACAAAGCTTTGTGGCTGGCTCAGCGGAATGAAAAACAAGCTGTCCACTGGGGCTGAACAAAGCGTCGGTGTGGTGGGAGATAAAACCTTGCATTTAGATCTGGGGCTTCTCAGCCCGTATCTGAAGTGAGACCTCGCCATTAAATATTGCTCTGGGAGAAATGTCGGAAAAAGGTCAAAAGAAAGCACGACTTTTTTAAGTTCAGAATAGCGCTTTTTGGATCAAAGTGCCAACCAAACGTGAGCCCAACCTACAAATGATTTTTCTGGCGGCCTTCCCTTCCCTTCGTCCCACAAAACCACGTTTATCAGCAGGTAAATGATTGTCCAGCGAGAGCCCAGGGGCTTTACTGGAAAGAGGAAAAGTCGGTGGTGTCCTTGGGGAGCGGGCGGAGAGGGCAAACCTCACAGCGAGGGAGGAGGAGGAGAGGCGTGCGGCTGTCCCCAGGGCGGTGCCGCCACACTGTCCCCGCACCCTGCACGCAGTTCTGGTCCCAGGCGGTCCCCGGTAGTGCCGGTTTGGGTCACGCTCCGCTCAGTGCCCTCTTTGCGCTGCGCACCCCCCGCACGTGGTCCCCGCGAACTCCCGCCGGCGCGCCCCCGCCACGCTGACGCCCCCGCCCCGGCAGCCAATGAGAGGCCGCCCAGGCGCTGACGTCACCGCCGCGCCCTCCCCTCCCGCCTTTAAGTTTGAAACCGGCGGCGGCCGCCAATCGGCTGGCCCCTCGCGCTTGGCCACGCCCCCTCGGGCTCCTCACCGCCGCCGGCCAATCGGGCGAACCCAACCGCGGCCAATCAGCACCGCTCCCAGACGGAGCGCGGGCCCGCGCAGCGCGCGTGCGCGGCCATCCGCGGCGAGCCAATGGGAGGCTCCGGTTGGGGAAGGCGGGCTGGTGGCGGCGGCCAATGAGGGAGCGCGAGGCTGAGGCGCGAGCAGACGAGCGCGTAATGGCGGCGGCGGCGTGAGGGGGAGAGGGGCCGCCGGGCCGGGGGGCGCCGTGAGCGGGCCGCGGGGCCGGGAGGAGGCCGTGAGGAGGCCCTGAGGGGGCCGCCGCCGCCGCCATGTCGGTGCCGTGCTCGCCCAGCGCCGTGTTCCTGCTGGACACCTCCAGCCCGTGCCGGCGGGCGCGGCTGCGGCGGGGCGCCCTGCGCCTCCTCAACCACCTGTGCTGCCGCTTCGGGCCGCCCCGCCTGCGCTGGGCCTTCCGCTTCTTCGACTCGCTGGGCGGCCGCGGCGGGGCCTCGCGGGGCGGCGGCTTTCGGCAGCCGGGGCCCAGCGCTTGGGCTCGCTTCGAGGAGGAGCTGGCCGAGCGCATGGGGGCCGCACAGAGCGGCCTGCCCGGCCCCGCGCCCCGCGCCGCCCTCACGCACGGTGGGCTGAAGGAGACGCTGCTGGGCTTCCAGTGGGAGCGGCCCGAGATCGCCTCCCCCACCAAGCCCCTCCGAGCCAGCCGCAGGTCAGCGCCCGGGCCGGCGAGGGGAGAGGTCCCTGAGAACCTGGCGGCCCCCGAGGGCTTCGCCAATGCCGTGTTCCTCTTCTCGCCCTGTCCCCACTCCGGCCGGGAGCTGCGGCAGTTCGTGTCTGGCAGTGCTGCTGCTGCGCCCCTCGAGCCGCCCACGGCCCAGGAGGTGGCGGAGAAACTCCTGCCCAGGGGCGTCCAGGAGCTGCTGGTGGACCAGAAGGTCACGCTGTACTGGGTGGACACCGCTGAGTGGTCACAGGTAGGGAGCAAAGGCTCTGCTGGGCCATCTCTACACCAAGCTCCTGTACGAGAAGGAAGGGGATCCTGTTCTGTGTGGCGAGCTTTGGGTGGGAAGGAGGTCTGCAGCCACTGCCACGTAGCCCTGGTCACTAAGACGCTGACAGCTAGGATCGTAGAACTTGCTCGAAACACCTTCTAGTCCTACATCCAAATCATTTATAAAGACATCAAAGAGGACTGGCCCTGAAATGGAGCCTTTAGGGACCCCACCACTGACTGTCTGCCAGCCAGATGTGGCCCCATTTGCCACAACCCTTTGAGCCCTGCCCATCAGCCAGTTGCTCACCCATTGGATGACGTTTTTGTTCAGCTGTATGCTGGACATTTTGCCCAGTAGGATCCTAAGGGAAACTGTGTCAAAAGCTTTACTGAAGTCCAAAAAGATCACATCAGCTGGTTTCCCTTGATCGACTAGATGGGTTGATCTTACCATAAAAGGAAACCAAATTTGTCAAACAGGATGCCATCCGGACCCATGGGCTTGTCTGGGTCCAGGTGGAGCAGCAAATCCTGCACGTGGTCAGGGTCGGTTGGGAGTTTGTCATTCCCACCGTCACGGTCCTCCTGCTCAGGGCAAGCTGGGTCCTGAAGCCCAGCATCAGCGCTGGAGATGGAGGCAAAGAAGGCATTAAATGTCCCTGCTTTGCCTATGTCCTTGTCATGGAAGCCATAATGGAAGTTCTCCTTTTGACTGAGACATGTCAGTGATTTACTAACTCCAGGGTTTATCGATGGGCTGTCTTGTCCTTGGAGTTAGGTAGCAGTGTGGCAGTTCAGGTGTCTAGATACTAAACTCAAAAACGCATCCTTGAAAGTACTGGCTACGTCTTAGTTCATTTGGAGTAGTCTTTTCTCTGTTGGGTGCCCCTGGAAGTTGGTAGAGTCCATGAAAACACTTGGGAAGAACTGAGATGCTGTTTGTGTGCTTGTTACACCACTTCTTCTAGAAATGTGCAGTCTTTATTTGTTGTTTGGGTAGAGATTGTCTCACTGCCAATGTGAACTGGAGCCCCCTCTGTTACTTCATTTCAGGTGATCGAATCCCCGGATCATGTTGGCTACTGGACAATGCTTGAGCTGCTCCAGCAGATAGGAGGCACCATTTTGCCATCCGAAACCTTAGTGCAGTGTTTGAGCCACCACAGGGCGCACCTTGGGCACGGCTTTCTTGGAGACCCGAGTTCCCCCGTGCCGCAGACGCTGCCATGGACGTCGCTTCTGCCGCTGGACTCAACCTTGACCTGCTTGTTTTCAAAGCCCTCCGTATTTCAAGCAGCATTCCCCAAGCAGGAAGGGACGTTGTTTCTCAGCATGCCTGGTAATATTTTTTAAGGCATAATAATAAGTCTGTTAGCCAGGGTTCTTGATCAGTTTCCATTGTTTACAACATGAGTGGGAGTTACTTTAGATGTTTAAGGGTCTACGTTTCTTATTATGTGTGTTTTAAATCTTCTTATTCTTCTGGTATGAGAGTGATAGGCCTGTATTCCTGTTCGGGTCTCTTCCATGCTTTCCAGAAGTTTGGGTGCATGAAGAGCTCATTGCTGGTCCCGTACTACATAGGCGTGCAGCCTTCTACGTGCTTTAGCTCAGTTTCTTCAGTCTGGCTAAACCAAGAAGATGCATAAAAAGGCCCTTCAAAAGAAAACTTAGCCTTAAAGCAGCATGCGGTGTGCATTTTCTTTCTTCAGTAGTCCCTTCATGCACTCAGCTCCTTCATGAGAGCCCGGGGAGATCTTAGTGAAGAGCTGTTCCCTGTTTAATCCTGATATTTGTTTTTCTTGCGTTGAAGCTGTCTCCATCCAGATAAAAGAATTTTTTACACAGTTTAGGGCTTCTGTTTTTATTTTGTCCTTGCACAGGAGGAAAGAAGGAGGAAAAGTGTGCCGTGATTCTGGAACCTCTAGCCATGAGCCAACAACAACTGTGTTGTCCAGTCGATATCTTCCTGAAAGGCAGCTTGACGGGCTGGAACTGGATGCAGGCTGGCAGCTTTCTCACAGAGAGCTGGGTACTGCACATTTCCGAGGCTGACTGCGCAGAACATAACCGGGTGGTGTTTCATCAGCTGCTGAGAAGTCTAGTGGCTGAAGAACTGTACATGGTAAATCTTTCTTTGCCCTAAACTAGTATCTGTTTTGAAACAAGTTGTGGTAAAAAGGGTGACAGTGTCATGTTATGAAAACAATAATGCTGCTATTTGTTATGCTGCAAATTGCTCATTTGGAGCTAGTTTTGGAACAGTTTTTAGAAGATCATGCATGTCTACAACCAGTTTGTAAAATGTTCATGCTCATTAAGTCTTTGTATATTTCCAGAAAATGTAAACGTGTATTATTTTTTTGATGTAGGTTGCTGAAGTGTCTCTATCCAAGACGTGGAGCCCCTGCACTGCGGTTCTGTCCCCGCTTTCTGAGAGCGCCGCAGTTCTCACCCTCCTGCGTGCTGAGCAGACCGCAGAGGCTCAGCAGCACAACCTAGTAGGAGCAGTGGTGGAGGACCCTCCCCAAGATCCCGCTCTGCATCTCCCAGATATTGTGCATAGCGTGTTGAGTAACATTGACATGTCAGCGGAGGATTCTCTAGCTAGCCCAGGTAGGCGTTAGGAAATGCAAAGCTGTATTTTGATCCGCTCTAGCTTCAGAGCCTTCCACTCCAAATCAGACCTAAGGATTTCCTCAGTGAGGAGTCTCATTTTGTCTTGATTTCTGTGGCTCAGGCCTTTCAGTTCTATTGACAGCATTAGTTCCTATTGCCTTGTAGGTAAAGCACAGCTGCACGTGCTTGGGGACAAGTTTTTTAAAAAGTGTTATGTGGGCTACCTCTGTGAAACCTTTGCATGTGGCTGCATGGAGACTACTTTTGGCTCACCTCTTGTGTTAACGTGAATCTTACGGGTCTCCCAGCCTGATGTTTGGCTAGTAAATTATCCCTCCATGAGGTGAGCTTTGGAAACCTGTCTTAGAGCCTCTATGGAGGCCAAAGCCTTCTGCCATTTCATTTAGCTTCCTTCTAATATTTTTATTTTTGTCTGTTCAGAAGAAACTCCTGTGCCAGAGTGGGTCCGACGGGAGCTGTCGGATACAGGGAGCTGGCATCCTTCAGTGCTTGAAGCATGGTACCATTCATCAAACGTTTGTGGAGCAAGCTCAGACCTGATGGAGTCATTCAGGTACTTCTTATGAAACCAGTCTGAGTAGTACTCAAGAATTTCTGCTCCCTTTTAAGGGAGCATGGCTGAATTGTTGCTCAAAGTGCTAGAATGAAATGCTCATCTTAGTAAACTGAGCACAGAAACAGAAGCATTATGTGCTTTTGCTTCAATATGCCTTGGTGTGTGAGACAAAAGGGAGTGGGAACAGGATATTTGGGTAGCAGTCAGCTTGCATTAAGGTCTTGACAGCTTCAGGAGTGAGATAGATGGTTTAAATGACCAAAGCTATTCAGATCTGCCAGGTGGCAGATTGCACCTCTTCTGCTTCAGTAAGATTCACTGCAAAGTGCTGGTGGTTTTGTTACCACCATTGGTGTTTACTGAGAACGTATTAATCTGCATGCTTTAAAGATCTTGCTGAATGTAACATAAAAAATGCATAACGTAGGACAGCCTCGGTAGCATGAAGCTGCTCGTGTGTGCTTTTGACATGGATCAGTGGCATTTGTCGTACATCAGGCAACTCCTGCCTCCTGCTGTGCTTGTTTCCAGTTCGGTGTGATTCTTTTAAGCTGGAGGATTGGGTGGATTTATTGCTTCTGTAAGGCTGATAGGGAGCAGGCTTTAGAAGAGTACCAGCCTGTGTTACTTGCACTGTAGAATTGTGCTTCCCTAAGGCTTGCAGGAAGAAAGGCTCGCGCGTAGAAGCAGGTTCATATGCAGTAAGAACAAGAGGCGTGCCTCCCCCTCTCTTTTTTGATACCTGTGTTGAATTGCCCTTTTATGTAGGCTCCTGCAGGCTCCTTGTGCTAATGAGAAGGATGGTGCAGACCAATCTGAAGTGGAACTCTCAGAAAGTCTGTCTGAGCTGTACCAAAGAAAATTCAGTGAAATATCTGCCACAGCTGGACCAGGAAATAACAGAAAAAGACGTATGTATGATTTGAGATTATATGTGAATGTTATCAATTAAAGATGATAGAGATTTCTCAGCAGGCCTCCTTATTGTATAAACCCTAAAGATCCATCCTTTCCTGAGTAGTGGCATGCTTTAGGGTTTTTTTTCTCTATTTAAAAGACAGCATAACTTAAATACTAATATTGTCCTTTAGTACAACCCAGATAACTCCTAAATTCAAGGCTACACAGTGACTGACGATTAAAAAGCAGCATGCAGAGCTCTGCAGTTTCGCTAGTTGTTGGAACAGAGACTGCTACAACTTCTGCTAAATATTGGAACCTCTTTATTTATTTTTTTTTTAAATAACTTGGAGAAATTGAACACTTTGTTTTCCAGAAGAGTTTCATTGTTACATTTTAGTATTTTAAGCAGTGGTGCAGGTATCTTCACAATATATCCTTAACCGTCAGATATCTCCATTTCTGTGACACAAAATTGCTTCAGGCATATGCAACTTCTGATTCTACTTGTAACTTACCTGGAGTGAAAATTTTCCCTCACTTCTGACCTGGAGAACTTGCTACCTCCTCTGCTGCCTGTACATTTCACGGAGAAATACAATCCTTTTACAGCCTATTTATTTTCAACTAAAAGTTACTAATGTTGCCTGATAGCAGCACATAACTCTAAATTATGTTCTCCCTTGGTGGTGTTCCTGGCCCATTGTTTGGTGGAACTAACTCTCTTTCTGTTGCGTTGCAGGTGGGGTTCCCCGAACTCCAGTCAGGCAGAAGATGAAGACCATGCCCAGATCCCTGCAGATGCTTAATGTTGCAAGGCTCAACGTCAAAGCACAGAAGTTTCAACCTGATGGTGTGCCACCAGCAGTGAGTGAGAAGGTTCCGCAGAAGCTTTCAGCGAAAAGGTTGGATGAAAAATGGGAAGAAAAGGAAAAGGCTCTTAAAATATCAGTAGGCGAGTACTGACTTACCAGTTCTGATACCAGTCCTTATATTTGTAGGCGGTTATGTTGGATTTTTGGGGAAAGGCGAAAGAAAGAAAATAATGGAGTGGAGTACCAGTAGGTAGCGAGCAGATTGTTTGGGTTTCTATATCTGTGTTGTCATACTCTGGTTATTACTTCTAATTTTTCACCTTTCTCCCATTTGGTTTTTGTAAAGGTTTACATCATAATGTTATAATAGTGTTATAACCTCTGGAATTAGTTTCCTGCCCCATCTGAAAAGAATGATAAAGGACTGTGGTGTCCTTTGTTGTAGTTCTGTACCAAAAGAAGTAAAGCAAAGTACCCCTTGGTGATGTTTGGATCATTTGTTCTGGACCTAGGGCCACTTCTGTTATTGTTATGTGGTCTGCGTGTGTCTTTGTTGGAGAAAAATCTTGTTAATGGCCTCCTGTAATCCTTTCTTCAGTTGGAATGGGGTTTTAATCAGTAAGGAGTGTTAAATTTCTGTTTAGTTGACTTCGATCACTTCCTTTGCAGACTTCAAAACCGAGGAGGAACTGCAGGCCCATCTAATTACAAGCTATCAGAAAGCTGTTGCTGAGGAAGTTATTTCATCTGTGTGTGCCCAGAACATGATCATGGCCATTAAAAGGTTCTTGAAAGTACAAAATGCCAAAGAGAAAGAGGTAGGTAAGAATATGTAAGCAGGGTTGTTACTGATCTAGGAATTAGATTTTTTGCTATTTCAGGCTACTTTTTTCCTTCAATTTACCTTATTCTTTTTAATATGTTTGCACTTGGTTAAAACCACTAACTCCTATCTGTCCTGAATCAGTTGTAAAAATCTGTAGGTAATTGTAAGGAATGGCAGAAAATCCATTTCAGTTATCAGTTCACACCACTGGTAAAAATTGCAACAGATCAATTTTTCCTTTACAATGACCTCATTTTGAATTTTAATGTTGCTTGAGGACAGTATAAAAAAAAAATCAATTCTAACAAACCATATCTTAAAAAGTTGTCTTCTGTTTTTTTGCTTTTCATGATTAATCTTTGCTAAGTCACTGAAATCAAAGCAATTCCTTCCTTGAAGGACAAGAAAAAATCAAGCTATTCCCAAGATAGTGGCACAAAATTACAAACTTTGTTTTAATTGTGTCTTTACAGGTGGCCTGCGTGGAACAAGTCAGAAACCATCTTCTGAAGACAAGCAAAGTGCTCAGACAACAGCATGGCTCAGAGAAAGAAACCAAAGTCAGAGAGTATGAGACATTTTATTTGCTTCAGCTTCAGAGATGCTGTAGAGTTAGTTAGCGATTCTTGATGGTAGCTTTTTTGTGCAAGTGGAAAGGTATTTACATGAGTAAACGTTCCAAAGAAGCAAACATATCAAACACTTCAAAAAAACATTTCAAAGAATCAATGGTAAAACCTTTTCATTAAATGCAAATATATATTATATGACAAGTATTACAGCCAAAATCTGAAATAAGGCATTTCCCCTGCCACCAAAAGGAAATATTAACTGATTTAGGTTGTCAAAAGGAGCCACTTCCCCTACAATATTTACCTTTTTTTTTTTTGAGTAACCATTTTCAAGTAAATACCAGTTTGCTCCAGATAAAGGGTCAGTAAATGACTGCTTGTTTTCTTAGGTGTCAACTTCAGGTATTCTTGCGCCTTGAGTTGTGTCTTCAGTGCCCTTCACTACAAAGCAACGCTGATGAAATGGAGCAGCTGTTAGAAGAGGTAAGTAGACTAGACCAGGTTGTGGATTTGGATGGCATGAGGAATGTAGACCTGGACCTTATAGTTTTCCCCTGATTCTACTGTAACATTCTGTATTCCTTGCTAAAAATCTGGTGTTAACAACTGTCATGGCTTAATCCATTTTTTCACCTGATTTTCTTCCAGATGACAGACATGCTGCGCATTTTATGTCTGACTGAAGACCCAGCTTATCTCACAAAGTTTCTAGAGGAAATACTGGATTTGTAAGTTTTTTGGGGTAACTCGATTCTTACTGGAGACTGTGACTTTGGTTGTGTGCTCTCTCTGAGTAAACAGAAATCTACAGCTTTGATTTACTGCATTCTTGTAATTCTAAGAAGTTTAGACCATTCTGCTTGTTACACTTTTAATTAACAGAAATGTAGCTGATAAGCATGTAAACCAGTAGCAAAAAAAAGCTTTTTTTTAATTGATACCTAAGGATTCAGTTTACCTAAGGATTCAGTTTAAACCTGGGGATTGTAATGGAGTTGGTTTTGTGGAGGACTTTATTTGATGTGGGTTCTCTGATGCACTAGGTATATGAATTCTATACCGAAGACCCTTGGAGATCTGTACTACAGTCTGGGTACACAAATACCACCGAAGCTGGCATCTGTTCTGCCTTCAGACTTCTTCAGTGATGATTCAGTGACTCTGGATAGCAAATCTCCAGGCCTTCCAGAGTCTTTATCATCTGCCCTAACTCCCAGTGCTGTTTGCCTACGCAGTGAGGGTGATCAGCTGGAGGAACTGCGCACCCGATCTGCCAAAAAGAGAAGGTAATAATCCCAAATGAGGGAGGCAGCTTGGTGCAGCCTGGCCTGCGTCTGTGGAGCTAACTAAACTATAGCTCTATCGTTTTGGTTTCTGTTGCTCGATGGCTAGTTGGGGCAAATTCACACTTGCTGAGAGCTCTGCAAGCCTGATGGGAAATATAAAGGGCTCCCAGTTTTCATTTTAACTTCCCATTATTTTATTATATGAAAGTGTAATCTTGATTTGATTCTGTATGCCTGCTCTATGCACAAGCAGAGTTTGTGGGCCTCTTCTGAGAGAAGTTCTGCTATGCAGTTAGGTGACCCTGTATCACTAAAGTTAAAACTGAGATTTACTGGAGCCCTCTGTGTTGAGGATTGTGTACGTTTCTGCAAACTGTGAAGTGAGTTTAATACCAACTTTAAAGTTAATTATAGTAGTTATATTGCAAATCATTTTTCAATATTGTAACAAATGATGTAGTAACTAATAATTTGCAGTCTGAATTTAGATAAAGGCTTTCTATCTCAAGAGTCAAACCCATGTTTAATTGTCATTAGTTTGATAACTACACTTCTGATCTTATTTTAACTTCATCTTTGTATGACTTCTAAAGGAATAATATATTAGCCAGACACAGGAGCATGACAGAAGCATCACAGAACTTGCGTCAAATTGAGATTCCCAAGACAGCCAAGACTCCCCTCAGAAAGGTAAAACTCTCACAGAAGGGTTGTGTGTGGGTTGCTCGTGCAGGGGTGCAGCAACATTGTGAAGTGACACTTGAGTGGGGAAAAAAGAAACCTTGCTTTGTATTAACTCAGTAGGTGTGCCTGGTATCAAAACTTCCAGTGAGTCTGATTTATTTTTGTTTGTTTTAGGAGAGCTCACGTTCTCACCTTGCCACTGAGAAATCCCAACAAATGCCTCTGCAGAAAGAAGCAGTGCAAGGTATATTGACTTCTAGCTTTTCCATGGAAAGGTGCGTCTTCAGCACGTGCTATCCCTGTAAATTTCAGTGAGCTCATGAAATCATGCTGAAGCATCCTGGAAATCTGAAGGAAACTGCTGAATTCTGGAAAAAAAACTTTGAGGACAAAAATAGTTGTTTTCTGTGTGCTCACGTACAGAAAACTTGCATCGTATATCCTGAAAAAAAAAAACCAACCTTTCAGTTCTTCCTTGGCTGTTGCAATTATTTCCATCTGCTCTGAAAAAGAGTGAGGGCAGGAGAAAACTCTTACATCTGGAAATAGGATGTTTCTCCTCAAAAGTATGTAATAGGATTTAAATCCCACATCTGTTCCCCGAACCCACGTGTACTTCAGTTGCGACTTTGTAGCTTACTCAGTGTTGCTCCATCTGGGATGCTGGCTGGCTGCTTTTCCTGTGGCACCTGCTAGCAGCTTATTGCTGGAAAGTATGGATAATACAAACTTAAGTCCAGGATAGATTTAGAGAATGACACAGTCCATAAACAACTCTCCCTCCCCTTCCCCCCCCTCCCCACACACACACACACAAACAAACAAACAAAAAACCAGGCCATTTTTCAATGTGTTCTGGCCTCTAAAATACTTCTGACTTGCTACTTTTTCCTTTTAATCTGATCCTTTCTTGCTTTGTCTTTCCTCACAGAGGTTACAAAGGTAAGGAGGAACCTCTTCAACGAAGGGATACGTTCACCATCCAAAAAGTCTATGAAAAAGATGCCTAGAAGCCAGTCAGTATCTGCTGTGGAAGGCCTAAAATACAAATGCTCTGATGAAGGTGCTAAGGGTAGGTCATAACTTGCATGTGTAGGATAGCTATGGAAGCGCTTCTGAAACTAATTGTGTGGTGTTATCAAATCAGGTGAAAGCATTTTGAATCATTGCTGTGATTGTTTGTAGAGAGAACAGGATGGCATTGGAACTGAAACCTGTTTTTTGCTGAATTCCATACACCTCACAAAGAAATCAAACGTTAAAAATGCTTGGTTACAAAAAGATCTGTGAATTAAGGTTAAAGAATGGAAGCAATCTTACGTGTGTCACATTAAAGTTAGTGCTATTAATAAATTGAGGGAATAAGAAAGAAGTGAAGACACTGGACTCCTAAATACATAGAATAATTTGAGTACTGGGAGGCTGATCCCTAGTTGTTCCATATTGGCAGTCATTCATAAGCTGAAACCCGTGTGAAATAAATTCTTTCTCCTAACTGCTTTCTAATTGTGTGGTGCTATATCCATTCATTGCTTGAATTTCTTTATTTTTCAGATCATCACAAGTTACTGACCAAGAGAGTTGCAGAAACACCACTACATAAACAGGTCTCTAGGAGACTACTGCATAGGCAGATCAAAGGCCGGTGAGTAAGCTCTTTCTGAATTTCGTCAGTAAGTGCTGGGTGTTTGATGGCTGAGCACAAGAACCAGATGTCTTTGTTTTCAAAGTGTCACCTTCACCTAAGGTAGCAAAGAGAACCGAGAACCAGTGGAGGCTAAGTTTCATTGTGTAAGTAAAAGTACTTTAATTCCTGCAGCAGAGCGCTGTTCAGGTTTAGCTGCTGCGCTGAGAATTTCTGAAGTGCAATCCTGACTTAGACGTAGCAGTTTCATGTGGAAGCAAATGCTGCCAATCCTACAGCTAGAAAGATGCTTATACTCAGTCATGTCTTAATAGGAGGCAGAGTGCTTACTGGCTGCTCAGGGTAGCCCCCAAAGCAGTGTATTGCAGAATATAGTACTGCTTTTCAGTTTTCATGGTACGTTTTGTTTTTGTAAATGAGAACAGTACGTGAAGTCTGAACTGTTTTTTTTAAAGGTCTTCTGATCCAGGCTGTGACACTGGTGTTGTAGAAGAGTCTCCAGAGAAGGCCATAATTGGTAAGCAGGAAGTTTTTTTTTGATTAAAGCTATTTTTGCTTGTTGTAGTCCTTAAGATGAGTGTGCTTCAATGTAGGTAACTCACAAATAAGTGACACAGAAGTATTCTACAATTGTTGGTGGAGCACAGCCTCCTCTGATGGAACTATTTGCAGCTTGCTGCTTTGGTTACCCTTTGACTACCCTATGTATTTTCTCTTGGAAAAGTTACTCTTTACCTGAAGTGAAGATATTTGAAGGACTTCATGGGTCAACGAGACCTTGAGCTGCTGTAATTATGGTCAAACCAGCACACGTTTTTTTAATGTAATGTGTTAGTGCTGGGAGCCTAAAACTGCTCTGGCTTCTACTGTCACAGACAAGTGTTCTGCAGAGCCATGTGGTGATGTCATGTTGGCTACTGCTGTTTCTCTTCCTCAGGAAGGAGGAAGAAAAGAGAATGGTTGGGCAAGTAGGAAGGTAAAATTCAGTAAAAAGAGGAGAGTTAACTAATCTGGATGTAACTAGTATTGAATATGGATTTTTCTAGTATTCCTTCTCATGCAATTGTTGGAGAGGAAGGAAAGTGATCATGACTTAGAGGACAGGAGACTGATTTGGAAGGAGACTTGTGTGCATTAGTATTCTGAACACCCCAGGAAAGTAGAAGCGTTTTTCTTCACATACTTGCCTTTGTATGCGAGATTAATGTTACTGTGTGGAAGTTTCTTCTTAGCGTGTTCTTTTCCATTGTGATCTGTTCCTGAAGATGTCACTATTGTTGAGGGAGAAAGAAGCTTCAGTCTCTGATATCATTACCTTTCAGAAGCAGGTTTAAGAAGAAGTCCACGCATCAAACAACTGTCGTTGAATAGGACCCACTCTGGTGTTTTCTATTCTGCTGCGCAGCCCAGCTCACAGAATTCACAGGGAGTCCACCAAGGACGAGAAGAGGAGAGCTGCACTCAGCAGGATGTAGCAGGTACTGAATGGAACCTGAGCAGGCTGATATTGCTGATTTGAAAAGCTGGTGTGGATAGCTCGAAGTTTGATTCGTTCTCTAAAAGACTGTAAGGAGTGAAGAGCTATCATGTAATGTCTTCTGTAGAGAGAAACTCAGCCCCACTAATTCTTGAACTGAGAATCTCCATCTGTAGGATGGAGAGGCAGCTATTTCTATGATGAGTACACTGCCAACTTCAACTAGTCAGGCCCATCTAACAGAATATCACTGATTGCCATTCTGCATCCCTTAAATGCAGTGAAACCATGTCAAATTTGGGACAGAAATCCTAAAGCTAGTTTGTCTCCTGGCTGCATAAAGGCATAAAGCAGTGACTGATGGGGTCTTCTTTGCTGGCTTTCTCACTAGGATTATCAGTTGCAATGGTTTCACTTATTTCTTTATATTTTACCTACTGGAATCCTCAGTCTTGAACTAGAACTTTCTGATGCTATGAGCTGTAAATAAAATAGGAGGCTGAGCTTTTTTTTTCCTAGAGCACTCTTTCTATGGATGGATATCAGTTTTAGTTTGGGAAATAATAATTCTACTGAATCTTAACATCAGGCTAGAAAAAAAAACCTGCTAGGGCAGGCAGCTTTGTATACTACCTGTCCATACATCTGAAGTGATTGAGATGATTGTTCATGGCGGGTTTCTTGGTGTTAGTTGAATTGTACTATTCCATTTCACAGCCATTAAGCTGCACTCCAAGAGCCCCACAGTCCAGACTCCCAAGAGACTCTTTTTTGGTGCAGTCATTGATACGTGTAGCCCTGCAGAGAAGCATTCATCTGGAAGGAGGAGAACAAGAAAGGATTCTTTAAACTTGGAGGAGCTGACGGCCTGTCAGGTAAAAACACTTGCCCCCCTCTCTCTTCCTTCAATCCCCTTACTCTGTGTTTAGTGAGACCAATACATCTTAAATTTAGTGTTTAAGTCTAATCAAACAGTTTGCTTTAAACCTTGAAGTAAATGTTAAGAAGGATGGGTAATACTGTTGGAATAGAACAAGGCTGATTCCTTTTCTTCCCCCCTGCAGACTCCTAGAAAAACACCTCATAAATCTACGCAGAAGCTACTGAATTCTGCCAGTAAACTACCTAGGAGATCACCTCGCATTCTCCACAGGACTCCCCAAAAACTGGAGAAGACTCCCAGCAAAAGCCCAGCTGCTAAGCAGAGTGCAGCCAAGTGTTTGGGAAAGTATTTTTCTCGTCCTGTACAAGGGGCCAAGTCCCCATCTGTGTTACGGGAAAGTAAAAGGGTTCACTTACTGCAAGTAACGCCTGAGGATCGTACTCTACAAGACAAACTTTCCCCTCCTTACAAAGAGGCTGCCTTACAAATGCCGGAGCATAACGAGGCATCAAACACTGTGAACTCCTCACTACCTCACAACAACTCGAATCCACTTGGTTCTTCCCCATCTGCCCTCCAGGAAAGCTTTCTTACAGAACTGCGAACTCCAAGGTGTTCCTTGAGATCCCTCTCAAAATTATCCTCCCCAGCTGGTACTCAGAGGCTCATCTTTCCAAGTGAAATTCGGGTGCAGCCAGAAGCAGTATCTCAAGCAATGGAAAGTACTCCCAGGAAGCTTGAAGATTCAGGTTCAAAGTTACCTGCACTACCTGCCAGCCCCCTGACTGCAGAAATGTCTGAGCTCACTGTGAAGCTGCAGTCTCCCTTCAGTTCTCCTCTCTGTGCCGCAGCCATCAGCTCTCCTTCCCATGTGCAGGCTGGGGAGTCTCGCTGGGAACTTACTGTGCCTAAAACATCTCTCCTAAAATCTCCAGGTATCGCTGGCTCTTTGCCAAAGTCCCCACTTAACGCCTCCAAGCAAGGTGGGTGCGAGCCAGATTCTGGAGGAGAGGACCTCACACCACGTGCATGTGAAACACCTTCCAGAAATAAGGACAGTCATCGTGATAATGGTGATAGCTCTTGTGAAGAAAGCCTCCAGCTCTCTAAGTCCCAAATTCCTGAAAATACCCCTGTGTCAGAGAAAAACAAACCAGTGGATGTAATGGCTCAGAACTCTTCTCCAGGAAAGGACCCAGAAAATGTGGATGAGCATTCCTCTCCGAAGCTGCCTGCTGGAGAATGTGCGCTGAGTGCTGAGACGGAGTGTGAGCAGGTGCTTAAGGAGGGAAACTCCAGTGCGAGCACCTGTGAGTCCTTCTTAAGCAGTTCTCAAACAAGCAGCGATGAGTTGGAGGCAAGAAGCCTCCTGAGGGAAGAATACACGAGGACAAAGGCTCCGTCTCTCCGGAGGCACTCCAGGTGTGCCCTGAGTACTTCACCTCCTCTACCAAAGTCTGCTCCTGCCTACTCCTTGCGCTGCACCGCAGACAGGAGGCAGCGGGAGGCCGCAGCACGGATGGGAAACCCTGAGCTTCCAGCCAAGTTCTCCACCCCTAAAAGCCATTGCAAAGCGCCTTCTGCCAGCCCACCCACTTATGAGGTCGAACTTGAAATGCAAGCTTCAGGCTTACCCAAGCTTCGCATTAAGAAAATCAACTCTTGCTCAGCACTGGAGGTTCAGCCTGAAGCAAGTGCCAGCAAACCCAAGGGAGGAGAAAGCCCCTTCGGTGATCTTGCTACGGCCTCGTGTAGCAAACATCCAGGGAAGCTGGCAGCTGCCTGTGTCTCACCCTCCTGCTTCCGTGCTTTCCACAGTACGCCTGGGAAAGGTGGGGGGCAGACCTACATCTGCCAGTCGTGCACCCCAACGAGCTGTGCTTCGAACGCCACCTCCCCGTCTCCCCTGGAAGCAGAAGTTCCCCAGACGCCTTCTCCAAGGCTGAAGGGGAAGAGCACCCCTGATGCTATCAAGGACTGGCCTCGGAGGAGGAGAGCAGCAGGCAGCACTGCTAGCGCTGGCTCTGGTCGAAACGAGAAAACTGCGGATGAAAGAAGGATGTCAGCAGGCAGAGAAGGAGAAGTGAAGGTCTTGGAGCGCTGCAGCAGCAGAGTAATAAGTATGCTCGGAGAGTTTGAACTGGAAGGGATTTGCAGGCTGCAGGATCAGGCATCTCCTCCTGATTCTGATCCCAGAGCTGAAGAGAGCTTTGTTGTGGGAACTTTTGGCTTAAAATCGCGGAAGCGGACATTTACATCCCTATCTCCAGAGAAGGAGGAGAATCACGAGGCTAAGAGAACCTGCAGTGACAAGCACAACTCGGATCCCTGTGTCTTTTCCCCGGATGAGGGCAACAGAAGCAAATCAAGGACAGACTCGGTGCTTTCTGAGAAGCCCAGAGCGTGTTCACTCGTAACTCCTGTGCAGCCCAATTGCATGGGGGACGATGATGTCTTCCTTTTATCAGGTAATTAAGTGGCTCTCTTGAAATTCAGAGATGGCTAAAAGCGTAGGGTAGGGGAGAGAAAAGGCACAACTATTTTCTGTCTGTCTTAGGGAGACTGAGATGGAGAGGGAAAGTGGGTTGCAAGTGACAAGGAAGCTAATTATGTGAAGAGATGGATCAGCTGTGAGGAATTCAGCTAGTGGGATTGTTTGTGAGCGTTTCATCAGTGGAGTAATAATGATGCAAAAGGGTAATAAATGTGAAAGAGCAGGAGGCTGGAAAAATTAAAAGGAAAAATTAAGAATTGCATCCAATTCCTCCCTGTAGAAGCACATAGTGGAAAAAGGTTTGGTAAGGTAACTACAGCACACAGGATGGAATACAAACCATGGCTTGAGGAAAGTGACAGCACTCATAGTGCAGTGTGTGTTGAAATTGAACCAGGCAATGAATTCTGAGAGAATGAAATGTGTGAAGGTGCAACTGCAGACTTGCTCGGTGCCAGAAACCCCCAGTTTTAGATAAATTGGAAATATTACTTGTGCTGATGGAAGCTTTGAGGTCGAGTAAGGGCTGAGACTTAAAGGTGCTCTCGAGCTGCCAGTTTGCAGCGTGTCACTGTGCTTCTCCAGGTACAACTCCACCGCTGAAGAGCGCGCTGTCTGCGAGCAGCCTCCTGGCGCTGACTCAGTCTCCGCTGCTGTGTAAGGGGCAGACGCCGCCGGCTCGGAAGCGTGCTCGAGGTAACTCCTTGTGCTGTAGGGGAGGGCTGGGCTCCAGCAGGCTGCCCGGTGTGCTCCCCTTGCCTGCAGTTAAATGAGAGCACAAGCTTGCCGGGGCTTGGGCTTGGTGCAGCAAAGCACTTCTGTGCTGTGTCTTCTCTCACACTTCCTAAAAATTTGGTGTGAACTGGGACGTTTGGAAGGTGGGGTGGTAGCAGTGAAGAAAAGAGTAGCAGAACAGAAAGTTGAGCGTACTGCTCCTGGTGATACTGGGTTTCTTGGAGTCACCAGGAAGTAAATTTTGAGCAAATTGTGGCTTTAATTTTTTCATCTCTTGTAGAAGGAGAATCGGATGCCCTTGAAGTTATGACCAACCAGGAGCTGTCTCCATTCCACAGCGTGGCTTCCAGGAAGCGGCCCCTCAGCAGGACTTACTCCCGGAAAAGGCTGCTCAGCTGAATTTGGAGCCAGAACAACACGGGAAACTGTTATCTGAGCTGTACCATGGGGATTTTAACAAGGAACTTTTAATTGGTGCTGTCCTGGAGCTGTCTGTATTGGTGGGAGATGGGATGGAGGAATAGGGCAGTGGAAATAAAGACCATCTAAAGGTTTTAACCTCAATTATGTCAGCTCTCTGCCCTGTCTGACACTTCTCCTGTCTGTAGTAGCTGAGTTGTGCAGTTAAGGTTCAGTCCTGCTCAGCAAAGAGGGAGAATTGCCCACCTTTGATGGCTTTCTTGTAAAATAAACTGATCTGAATTTTCACTACATCACTTGGTCAGAAGTCTGTCTCTACCCCACGTTGTGGGCAAGAGGTGGTGGCTGCATGAAGGAAGCTGGAGGTGAATGTACAGAAATCAGGCTGCGTGCTCCTTGGTTTGTCTTGTCCTCCTACTAACTGGGGCCCTCTGTTAGCTGCATCCACTGTGCCACAGACAGGGACATTTGAGTGGTAAAACTTGGAATGGAGTAACTGGAGATGAGATCAGGTGATTTGTACTTCCCCTTTCTGGCTTTTAATTCAAATTTATGTTAAAAAATTTCAAATGGGAATTGTGGTACTGGTGCTCACAACTTCAACTGAAGTGGGGGCTTGCTTCTAGTCAGGAGTCCCCCATCGTTAAAGCAGGTACCCGGGGCTCCTCCACGTGAATGGGGTCAGTGCCATGGCACAGGACTGTATTTAACCTCCCTTACAGCTGGAAGGGAACGCTGCTTTATTTAAGGCCCTTTATAGGCAGGAATGGAAAATGATGTTGACCCAGGGCTGCTTTTATCCTGGATGCTTCGATTGCACTGCTGTCTGGAGCTGCTTTTCCTACTTCATGTAGGAAGCCTGCCAGCTCAGGCTCTGTGGGCAGAGGAAATGCTGAACTCCTGACTGGAAAGCAGTGTTGGGAACAGGTATTTGTCATGGTTATTCTGAGTGCTTACAGAAGCAGGTACTCTAGATCCCATGCAGTGAGCTATAAATAAAACTTTCCTGCATAATCCGAGTAAATGACCACTGCAGCCTCTGGCAACTGCTTCATAAAACTCACTCTGCTTTATTAGAAAAGTTACAAAAAGTTCCTACAAAAACCTATTTACAAATTCTCCGAAACCGCTGAGCAAGCCCTGCGGCAGGGGCTTCCCAACTGTAAACAAGTTCTTAGTGTCAGAGGCCAGGGAGGCATTTCCCCTGTCCCAGTGTTCGAGCTGCAGCGGGTGCAGGAGGAGAGGCGTTGGGTCAGTGCTGTCCTGCATGGCAGCAACGTGGAGTGTGAGCTGTCCTGCACCTTGCACGCTTGTTTCCCTTACAGAATTCCTGTCTCTCTTCCTTGGGCATCTGAAATGTAACAGCGTTGTAGCCAGGCTGGCATAGGGGGCAGAAAGGCTCCTGTCAGCAGTACCCCCTCCTTCCTGCAGGGTAGCGTGAAGCCTACACCTAGAGCGGGTTTTTCCTGACGTCGATCATGGCTGGATGGTGCGGCATGGGGCTCACGTTCAGGCTGGCTCGGCGGGGCTCCCAGCGGGGCTTGGCGGGAGGGAGGCCCCGGGGCAGCTGCACCTCGTGGGGCTGCCCAGCCCTGAGCGAGTGCTCCGCGTCCCTCCGGGGGTCCCCGGGGCTGTCGCTGGGCAGGGAGGAACGGCGCCAGGTGGATGGCAACGGGGCGTGCACCAGGTCCCTGCTCTCATCCCGCAGGCGGTGGCTTTCTTCAGCGGCAGCCAGAGGCACAGGCAGCTCCCCAGGGCTGGGCTCCTCGCAGGGCCCGTGCGCATTTCTCTCCATGCCTGCAGGGAAAGAGAGGAGCATCAGCATCTCCACTCAAAGCCCTGCCTCGAGCATGGTAGGGAAGGCAAATCCCAAACCTCCTCTCACCTTTGGGCCCTCCCGGCTGGAGACTCAAGCTGCTCAGCCTCTGGCTCAGCTCCTGGTTTGCCCGCAGGCAGCGGCTCAGCTCCTTTTCCAGCAGCTGGATCCTCCCCTCGTACTGCAGCTTGCTGCTGGCCAGCCCCTCGTCCATGTGCTCTGTGAAGGGAAACAGAGGCCACTTCCAGCTCTGAAGCACGCGAGCGGCGTCGCTGCTGCTTGCAGGGAGCTGGGCGATTACCACGGCTCTGCTGGAGCAGCAGCTGCACGCTCTGCTCGTGCTCCTTCTGCTGCAGCGTCAGCTGCCGGTCCGTCTCCAGGCGCTGCCGCTCCAAGGCCACCTCCAGCCAGTGCACCAGCTGCTGCTGCTCCTCCAGCTGCATCTCCAGCTCCGAGAAGGCGATGTGCTGCCGGTGCTGCTCCTCCCGCAGCGTCACCACCTGCCGGAGGAACAGCTCAGCTCCTGCCTCGCCCCGCTCTGCCTCCTCCAGTTTCCTCGATGAGGAAAACGAGAGGTTGGTCAGCCCCTAAGGATCCCCCCGGCGCTCCCACCTTGTCGAAATACTTGCAGAGCAGAGCCCGGGTCTCGGAGGAGGAGAGGTAGCTGAGCTTGGCCATGAGGTTCATCTCGCACTGGGACAGCAGGCTGGCCGAGGCCCGCAGGACTCGCTGCCTGCACGTGATGGACTCGTTCTTGTACTCGATGGCTGCGTCCAGCGCCTCGATGGCCTCATCCAGCTGGAACAAGATCCGTTCTTCCTGCCGGGGCAGAGCTGCAGTTACCAGAGAGCAAAGGGTTTGCTGCCTAACCCCTGCCCTCGAGCTTTTTCATCTCCTGGCTAAGACAACGATGATGGAAGGTTGGGATCTGCCCGGTTTGGGGATGCAGAGGAGCATCTGCTGCTGACCCCGTGCTCAGATCTTTACCTCCAGCCCAAGAAGAGGTACCTCTGGGGACAGCAGGGTGCCCTGGCGCAGCTTGTTGTCGAGCTCCAGCCTCTGCTTGAGCAGCTGGTCCTTCTCCTGCCGCAGGCTGTTGATCTCCTGGCGGATCTGCTGCTGGTCGTGGGCGCTGCCGTGCCGCAGTTGCCCGCTCTTCTCAGTCAGCTCCTTTTCCAGGTGCTCCAGGCGGCTGGACACGCGCACGATGTCGTCCGTCAGCGCCTGCAGCAGAAGATACTCGATGGATCTGCTCCAAAGAAAAGCCCCCAGCCCCTTTTCACCCCCTCCATAAGTCAAGTGACCCCCACGCACACATAAGCCAAGGATTTCCAAAACAATGAGGTCAGAGGCCCAGCACAAACAGGCTCTCTGACAGAGGCAGATTTTCCACCTGTTTTCCAATACCATCACCTAGCCTGGTTCTGCCAGACCTGGGACAACACTGCTGGAAATGGTGCGAGGGGCAGAGGTGTCACGTTCTTGTCCTACCTGGCTGGAGCGCAGTCTCTTGCTCTCCAGGCCATTCTTCTCCTGCAGCAGGGCTTCCTTCTTGGCCACGATAGCTTCACGCTTCCTCAGCTCATCCTCCAGCTCGTCTAGGGCCCGGCGCTGCTCAAGAACTTTATCCATCTCCATGTCCAGCCACTTCTTCTGCTCCTCAATTTTCTGAGGGAAGGAGGCAAAAAGCCCGTGCAGGTGTACAGACAGCAGCAGCGCCAGGACTGCTAGCCTGAAGAGCAGGGGGGTTGACTCCATCTCTGCTAACCCAAATGGCCCAGACTTCACTGTTTTTATCCTCCTAGCTTGCCAAAACACAGAGCTGAGCCAAATCCCCAGCTGCCCAGGAGCCCCTGGGGGGCTCCATCTCCCACCAACCCCCTTCTGCGAGCAAATGCGATTTCAGAGCTTCTCTACTGATACTTCAGGAGAGATCCTGGCCCTGGAGATAAGACATGATTTAAGTCTTCTGCTACCAGATGCAAGTGCCATTACGGACTGTCCTCCTTAAGGGGAGGATGGATTCGTAACCAAGTGTGCTAGGTCTCGAGCTGAGGCACCAACAGACGAGGCAGGCTCGCTGTGCCCGTACCTGCTGCTGCTCCAGGCTGATCACCGAGCCGTTGCTGCCGCTCCGCCGCTTCCTCTGGAAAGCTGCGATTTCCTCCGTTTTGATGCGCAGGATTTTCTGGTGCTGCTCGTGCTTCAGTTCCAGTTCCTGCATGGGAAGGGGCAACCACTAGCCTCAAGGGGTGCACGCTGCTTGAGAACCAAGCACCGCGGGCTGCTGGACGGGTTATGCTCCCAGCCAGCTCTTTGAGAGCTCTTAAAAAAGAAACACAGCACCCGCCACCCTCTCTCCAGCCTGATGCTGAGATCACAGGCAGCATCAGAGCTACCTGCCCCTGCCCAGCCCTTCACAAACGCAGCAGTCGCACAGCTGCTCCTGCCAGCTCCTACCTTGACGCGGTGCTGCCGCTTATTCATCTCAGCCTCCAGCCGCCGCTTCTGCTCGCTCTCCTCCCGCAGCCGCCGCTGCAGCTGGCCCTGCTGCCGCCGCATCAGCTGGATGTTCCTCTCCAGCTCCTGCACCCGCTTCTCGCTCTGCGCCGAAAGCGACACCAGCCTCTCCGTCGCCTGCTTCTTCTTGCACAGGACCTGCCCGGGGGGTGAAACTGCTTGGTGGCCCCCGAGCCCTTGGCAGAGCGTCCCCAGCTCCCCCGGGGACAGAGCCAGGCGCCCTCCGTTCGCACCCACCTGCGCCTTGCTCTGGGCAGCTGCCACGCGCGTGCGGTACTCCTGCAGCTTGCGCTTCTCCCCGGGGTCCCACGGCTCTTTGCCCTCCAGCTCCTGGAGCTGCTTCTGGCTGTCGCTCAGCTCGGCCCGCACCTGCTCTGCCTCCTGCTCCAGCTCGCTGATCTTCTGGCAGTACTGCTTGTTCAGGGCCTGCGCGTCCTTGCCTGCAAGGCAGCCCCTCCGCAATGACCTCCAGCTCCCCTTCCCTCCCAGCCGGGCCAGACCTTTCCCCTCTGTCCAAATATTTTTGGCAGGTGGCTACAGACCGAGTGCAGGGACTTCCAGCCCTCCTCCCCCAGCTCCTTTCAGCAATTCTAGGCACGGGAATTTGGGCAGAAACCAAGGGGAAAGGTCTCAGGCAGCATGAGGCAGAGGGAAGCAGTGCCCTGCTGCCAGCAGAAGGGATGGGGCACACAACAAGGGAAAGGGAGGATGGAAGCAGAGACCAAGCATCCCACCTAGGAGGAGATTTCACAGGGGATGTGTGCACGTTCCCCAACCACCCCCTGCTTATCTGCCTCTCCAGCAGCTCCGCACCTGTCTTAATGAGCTCCGTGATCAGCTCCTCCTTCATGCGGATGTTGATGGCCAGCTCGCGGATCTTCTGCTGTGCTTGCACCAGCCTCCACTCCGAGTCCTTCCCTGGAAGGCGCTCCCGCCTCCGGCAGGCCTCTGCAACACAGATTCCCAGATAAGGACTCTCCCATCCTTGCCAGGGGACAGAAGGGCAGTTAGACCTCAGAGCTGTAGCCAAGAACCGCCCCGAGTCACCTGCTGCGTGCACCAGAGCAGGCAGCTCGTCCCACATCCCAGCAGGCCAAACCTCTCCCCAACAGAAGCAGGGAGAATGTTACCTGCTCCGCTTCGTCCCCTGGGTTCAGCCCGGTGGGACGCAGTGCCCTCCTATCAGAAGGAAACCCCCAGTCCCACCACCTACAGTTGCCACTTGCCTTTTAGCAGCTCCAGCTGCTCCTCCTGCATCAGGCGGGGACTGGCTCCGCTCAGCTCCTCGCCCAGCTTGCTG
This sequence comes from Aythya fuligula, assembly GCF_009819795.1. Classification (NCBI taxonomy): domain Eukaryota; kingdom Metazoa; phylum Chordata; class Aves; order Anseriformes; family Anatidae; genus Aythya; species Aythya fuligula. The sequence continues at coordinate 13,625,620 of NC_045569.1, read as the reverse complement.
CACGCCTCCCTCTTGCTCCAGCTCTGAATCCCATTTCTGGAAAGAGCAGCACGTTAATCAGCTGGGGCTGCTCCCAGCAAGGACCCTGAGATCCACAAGAGTCAGAACAGACGCTGGTGAGCTCCCCAGTGAGCTGACAGCTGTCTCTGCAGCACCACTGACCCCACAAGCAGCATTTGCTTCTACACCCTATGCAGAGGAGGCTGAGCTCCCTGCTGCAGCACAGGCTCCCACAGCTCCCAGGGCAATGTAGGGCGCTGGGACAGCCTCAACTCACCGGCGCTGGCACAGGGACTGTTTCTGTTCCCACTCTTCCTCCTCTTCCGAGGAGAGCTCTGCCAGCTTCTCTGAGTCCTGGCTGAGCTCCCTCCTCAGCACCGTGTCTTTGACCTCTGTGCTGCTGGGCGGACGCTGCGTGTGATTCGGGTGACAGCCTGCCAGGTCCTCGTCCTGCAAGGAGGGATTGCTGTCAAGCTGCCGGGGCAGAGAATCGGAAAGAGAGGAAATGTGCCACAGGAGAGCCAGTGATGGCAAAAGCAGCTGAGTCTCAGCTGGGAATCGCTATTAGGCACGCAGGAAAGCCACAAAACAGTGTTTGCAGGAGAACTGAGTTTTGCTAGAGGCAGACAGCTGCTGCTCAGAAGCTGAGCAAAGTCTTCAACCTGCCACTAATATCAAAGTAAGAGCCTCAGTTTGGAAGCTTGAGCTTTTCTCGAGACAAGAATCCTTCCTGGTGTGCATGCTGAGTGCAGCTTTGACCAGATTCATGTTCAGGGGTGGGAATAGCAGTTCCTATGCCGAAGGGAATCAGAGCAAAAAGGCAGCAGCTCCTCAGGGGCAGACCTGTGCTCTCACCTTCCTACAGAGGACCCTTCCGCTCTGCTCGGCAGGAAGGAGCCCCGAGGGAACCCCGCAGAGGCCGTGGGACTGCGCAGCAGCCAGAGGGGCCGTGTGAGGTCTCTGGGCGGCAGTGACCAGGTGAAGGTCTTCCAGCAGTTCTGGCACACACAGGTTTGGCATGGCCATCTCCAGGCGCACGTGCAGCTCGGAGATCTTATCCTGCTGTTCCTGCAGTTTGTCACTCTGAAAGCAACAAGAAAAATGTCATTACGTACATGTGGATCCCAGAACTGCTGCACAGGAGCCCAAAGGCTGGGTTGTACCTGCCCTAATGCCTGCACTGGGGCAGGCCCAATTTAAGAAAGCAGAGCCCAGAAATACCTGCAGTTTGTACTGCTCCATGGCATCCTCCAGGGCAGCCAGGAAGTCACGGTTCTCCTCCTCCAGGCGCTCCACTTGTCTCTGCAGCTTGGCCACGTGCTCGTCTTTGACGGTCTCACACCCCTTCTCTGTGTTCACCTGTCCCCAAAATACAAGAGAGGCGATGTCAGCATTCACCTTTGTCCATCCCTCCCTGTGCTGGCCTCCATAAGGGCTCTGCAGGCACAGCTTTGCGGAGGTTTTGCTTGTGAAATCAATCTCCCAGCTGCAGCTGAGACCAAGCTGTTGCTGTCTGCAACACGCTGTGGGAGCACCATGGCTTCCTGCCCCCCTGCGGCCTCTTGGCCACAGTGCCTTTCCTCCACTCCCTCTCCTGCTCCTTCCACCACGTGGCTGCTGCTCTCCGCAGCAGCGGTGGGACAGGGAAACACCACCTCCTCCCCACCTCGGCGCTGAAACACCTCGAAGCCTCATCACCTGGCCTTTTGCCAGCTTTGAGCCTCGTGCGTCGAGGCCCTGCTCTTCCGCGGAGGTGCTCTCGATGCCGCTATCCAGCCCGGCCGAGGTCAGCTCGCTCCTCTCGCTCTCCACCGCGCACAGCCACTCCTTCACCCGCAGGATCTGCTCCACCGTCAGGTTGCTGTCCTCCTGCAGCTCTGTCAGCAGCCGGTACGCGGCGTCCGTGCAGGTCCTGTAGTGAGCACACTCCGCCAGCAGCCGAGCCGTGGGGTCTGGGGCGCTGCGTTTGGTGGTGTCGGAGCGGTTGATGATGCGGGTCTCCGAGCGGTGCCGCTGCTCCAGCGCCTTCTGCAGGTTCTTTATCTGCCGGTGAAGCTCCTCGACGTGCTCCGTCTCCTTGCGGCAGTTCACCACCGCCTTGTTCTGGATGTTCTGAGCTCGGCTGGCGTAGTTCAGCGTGTTGAGGCTCTCGTCGAAGTCGGAGGAGGAAGGGCTGACGCAGGCTATCATCACAGTTTGGGCATTCCCTCCCAGGGAGTCTTTCAGGATCCTGGGGGAAGCACAGACACAGGTGATTAAACTAGCTGAAATGCAAAATAACGCAGGAACCCAAAGGTTTCCAGCCCTTTTCAAAGGTTTTCAAACCCAAGGAGAATGATGTTCTGGCTCTGCAGCCAGCTCAGCACTATTGCAGTGAGCAGTGATTAAGCAGAGGACTCACAGCTTGCACCACGGCAAGTTTCCATCTGCGTAACGCCTGAAGCTGCGTGCTACCCAACTCTGCGTTCCTTGCTACGTGTGTACTGCGAGGGAACATGCTGGAGACTGCAAAGGGCACCTGCTCAAGCTGAAAACTAACCGTGGGGCGGCTCGTCACAGGCAAACCACCAAGCAAACCGAACAGAAGCATCTTTAGTCACTGCCAGGCAGGAATGGCCTGAACACCCCACTGCAGATTCAGTATCATGACTTAAGCAAGCCTCAAGCCTCCTCTTCTGCAGCACCACAACGAGCTAGCATGAAATCGGTAGCCTGGCCTCACTGTTCTTCAGCTTTCCCCACATGAAACCTCCCCCACAGGGCAGACTTACGAAATGCCAGACCAGCAGAGCTCTCACAACCAAGCAGTCACACCGAGAGCCCTGGTGTGCGAGCAGAAGGGGTGACTCGCCCTGCAAGCCCCTCTCAGTTAGCTTGGGGTCTCTGCCACCAAACCTGGCAGGCTGGGCATGGGAAAGGCCATCAGCTGGCCAGAAAGCCACAAAGGAGCATCACATCCCTCCTGCTGGGCCACCAGCCATGAGATTGTGGGGTGCCAGTCCCGATCCATACCTGGTGATTTTGGAATCCCTGTAGGGGATGTGGCTGCTCTTCCTCCGAGGGTCCCCCAGGGCGCTGATGACGTTGCCCAAGGCCAGCAGCCCGCTGTTGATCTGGATGCTCTCCTTCAGCCTCTCCCCCGTGTTTCCAGTCTTCACAATCCGCTCTGAGCCCGCCAGGTCCACGAAGTGGAACTTGGAAACCAGGACCTGGCCCGAGGCGGGGACCGAGGGGTGGTTGTGGAGGGCGAGGCGGGTGAGGCGGCCGGCCCCGCGCCGCTGCTCCATCGTCACCGTGAAGATGGTGTGTGAGCGGCTCGACTGCGCGTTGATGTGGGTGGCTCCCGTGTGCTTGGCTGTGTTGCCCATCTCCAGCAGGCTCAGCACCTCGTCCAGCCCCTCCACCTCCGACTCCTTCACGCCGCTGAGCACTGCAACGGCAAACGGAGCCCTGGCCGTAAGGGACGGGCTACCTGAGGAAGGCCTGGCCCTGCTTTCAGGTGCCTAACCCCAAAACGGCCTTGGGAACGGGGAGAAAAGGGAGCCCGAGAGCAGCCACACGTACCGACGTTCCCCTTGTCATCCTCGCGGATCTGGATGTCTTTGCTGGCCGTATCCACCTGCAGCAAGTCCCGAAACTCCTCCTTGTACACCTCCAGGTAGGACACCCGCACCGTGTAGTCAACCAGGTCGTTCTCGTCGATGAGCCTGAAGGTCTCGGCCATGGCTCGCGGGATGATGCCCTGCTCATCTTCATTGATGGCAGCTGGCAGAGAGAAATGGACACGGTTACAGGATGCAGTGAGTGCTGTACTGGCTGGGGACGGAGGCAGGAGCCAGCCTGCAGCACACGTTGCTTCTAGAAAGGAGCATCCACGCTGCCTTCCCACCGGGAGTGCAGGCTAAACCTCCCTGGGGGTGTTTTATTTAAGATACTGGACTCAGGGGTAAATCCTATCCCAATTCTGTCCTGCATAGTAGTGGCAGATCCGAGCATACACTTCTTCCTAAGGTGCATTACATCATGTCTGAAGCTGCAGTGTGCCTCCCTGTGAAACCAGCATTACTCCACGAACCTTCCTAGCTCCGAGAACTTTTTGGTTTGTGCTCGGAGACTGCATTTATCTGCCCGTGGCACTGCACCGTTCAAGTTTTAAACCATCCTGCTTTTGCCTGAGGCAGCCCCCCAAACCAATGGAGCCCCCAGAGCGGCTGGGGAGCCAAATGCAGCCTGGGGACGGGGACAAAACCCAGCGGGTGCGAGGCACGGAGACCACCGAGCATCCCGGGGGGGGGGCTCCGTGAGGGGACCAGGGGCCAGCAGCCCCCCTCTGCCCCCTCAGAGCCCCCCCCCGGCCCCGGGGGAGCCCGGTACCCACCGACGCTGGCCTCGCCGATGGTGTACGTCTTGCCGGAGCCGGTCTGTCCGTAGGCGAAGACGGTGGCGTTGAAGCCCTGGAAGAAGGCTCGGAGCAGGGGCCGCACACAGGCGCTGTACACGGCCGCCTGCCCCGCCGCCTCGGGCAGCACGGCGGCGAAGCGAAAGCGGCGCCGGTGGCCCAGGGCCACCTCCCCGGTGGCGGCGTCGCCCCGCAGGCAGGGCCGGTGGCCCCGCAGCACCTCCTTGGGCAGCAGCGGCCGCACCCGCACCGCCACCCGCACCGCGGCCCCCTCCGGGGCCATGGCCGGGCCCGGCGCGGCTCCGCTCGGCTGGGCGCGGGGAGATGGCGTCAGGAGGAACCGCCCCGCACCGACACGGGGGGAGCGGGGACGGGACGGGGCCGGGACCGGGGGATGTGGGGGGGAGGCTGCGAGGGGAGGGGGGCAGCGGGCGGCATGCGGTGCCCCATCAGTCCTGAGGTGCCCCAGCAGTCGTGATATATACCCCGTCGGTCATGAGATGCCCCGCCAGTCGTGATAGAGCCCATCAGTCGGGTCGTGAGATGCCCTGTCAGTCGTGAGATGCCCTGCCAGTCGTGATATACCCCATCTATCACAATATACCCCACCAGCTGTGAGATGCCCCATCAGTCATGAGATACCCTGTTGGTTGTGATATACCCTGTCAGTTGTGAGATGCCCCACCTCTTGTGAGATGCCCCATCAGTCATGATATACCCCATTGATCGTGAGATGCCCCATCAGTCAAGAGATACCCCACCAGCTGTATCTCAACAGTCAGTTGTGAGATACCCTTCAGTCATGATATGCCCCGTCGATCATGATATACCCCATCGGTCATGATATAGCCTATTGGTAGTGATATACTCCATCCATCATGAGATACAGAATCACAGAATCACAGAATCACAGAATTTTCTAGGTTGGAAGAGACCTCAAGATCATCGAGTCCAACCTCTGACCTAACGCTAGCAGTCCCCACTAAACCATATCCCTAAGCTCTACATCTAAACATCTTTTGAAGACTTCCAGGGATGGTGACTCCACCACTTCCCTGGGCAGCCTGTTCCAATGCCTCACAACCCTTTCGGTAAAGAAGTTCTTCCTAACATCTAACCTAAAACTCCCCTGGCTCAACTTAAGCCCATTCCCCCTCGTCCTGTCACCAGGCACGTGGGAGAACAGGCCAACCCCCACCTCGCTACAGCCTCCCTTGAGGTACCCATAGAGAGCGATAAGGTCGCCCCTGAGCCTCCTCTTCTCCAGGCTGAACAAGCCCAGCTCCCTCAGCCGCTCCTCGTAGGACTTGTTCCCCAGGCCCCTCACCAGCTTCGTCGCCCTTCTCTGGACTCGCTCAAGCACCTCGATGTCCTTCTTGTAGCGAGGGGCCCAAAACTGAACACAGTACTCGAGGTGCGGCCTCACCAGAGCTGAGTACAGGGGGACGATCACCTCCCTAGCCCTGCTGGTCACACCGTTCCTGATACAAGCCAGGATGCCGTTGGCCTTCTTGGCCACCTGAGCACACTGCTGGCTCATACTCAGCCGACTATCCACCATCACTCCCAGGTCCTTCTCTGCCTGGCAGCTCTCCAACCATTCCTCTCCCAGCCTGTAGCTCTGCTTGGGGTTATTGCGCCCCAGGTGCAGGACCTGGCACTTGGCCTTGTTGAACTTCATGCAGCTGACCTCAGCCCATCGGTGCAGCCTATCCAGATCCTCCTGCAGAGCCTTCCTACCCTCAAGCAGATCGACACACGCACCTAACTTGGTGTCATCTGCAAACTTACTGAGGGTGCACTTGGTCCCCTCATCCAGATCATCGATAAAGATATTAAAGAGGACTGGCCCCAGCACCGAACCCTCTTTTTTCTCCTAAGCTCAAGTCACAATTCTCTGTTCAGCCAGGCCGGTCTTCTTCCCCGCCGGCTCGTCTTTGGGCACGTGGGGACAGACCGCTCCTGCGCCATTAAGATTTCCTTCCTGGACTCAGGAGTCCAGCCTTCCCGGACTCCTCTGCCCTTCAGAGCCGCCTCCCAGGGGACTCTGCCAACCAGTGTCCTGAACAGATCCAAGTCGGCCCTCTGGAACTCCAATACAGCAGTTTTACTGGTCCCCTTCCCGGCTTCTCCAAGAATGGAGAACTCTACCATTTCATGGTCACTCTGCCCAAGACACTTTCCAACCGCCACACCTCCTACTGGTCCTCTGTTTGTGAAGAGAATGTCTAGCAGGGTATCTCCCCTGGTAGGCTCACTAACCAGCTGTGCCATGAAGCTCTCTTCCACGCTCTCCAGAAACCTCCTAGGCTGCTTTCTCTGGGCTGTGTTGTACTTCCAGGATATATCTGGGAAGTTGAAGTCCCCCATGAGAACAAGCGCTGACGATTTCGCAACTTTTGGCAGCTGCCTGTAGAACTCTTCATCCGTCTCCTCATCCTGGTTCGGCGGTCTATAACAGACCCCCACCAGGATGCTTGCCTTGTTGGCCTTCCCACTGATCCTAACCCATAGGGACTCAGCCTTAGCATTCCCAGCCTCAAGTTCCACGACATCAAAACTCTGATATAGAGAGCCACAGCACCACCCCTTCCATGCTGCCTGTCCCTTCTGAAGAGCCTATAGCCAGACACTGAGTAGCACTCCAGTCATGAGAGTGGTCCCACCACATTTCCGTGATGGCAACCAAATCGTAGCCTGCCCGCCGCACGATGGCTTCCAGCTCCTGTTTGTTACCCATGCTGCGTGCATTAGTGGAGATGCACTTCACTTGAAGGGCCATTGCCTTCTCTCCCAGCCTTGCCATTGTCCCCCCGGCACAGCTCTAACGAGCCTTGTTTCAGCCCCGTCCCCCATCTTACCTAGTTTAAAGCCCTCTCAATGAGCCCCACCAGCTCCTGGCCTAGGATCCGTTTCCCCCTTAGAGATAGGGAGACACGATTATGTAAAGGGCAATATCTGGGTAAATATGACAACCCTCACCCCTCCCCATCTACCCCCAAATGTACAGCTCCTCCAGGATGTACGTGCAGGAGGAGCAGGCAAAGACAGGCTAATTTAATTCAGTTCTACTTTGGGCACCATGTTCCTTCTTCAGCCTTGATTTTGTGGCTAGAACTGAGTCTTCTCGTGATAGAAAAGCAAGGCCGATACAAAACTAAGGCCAATACAACAATTTATCAAGTTCAGCAATCCCTTCAGCTTGCTATACATCTTTTCTGTTTTATCCTCGTTGTTTCAAAGAGAAGAGAGAAGCCACAAAAGGCACTATGTCCCTTAAGGTGGAGTCAATCTTCAACATTGACCCTTGCGGAAGGGGACAGGCAGGGCTCCACAGTGTGCTGAAGGGTGTTCCCCGGGGTATGGGACGCGCTGGATGGCAAGAGACACGAGAGCAAACAGGGGCCTCGGCAGACCCTGAGAGGAGCCCGGTGCCCACAGGCAAGCTGACTTGAGGAAAAAGGACTCCACAATCAGTAAGACTGAAAAGCAGGTATGTTTATTCAGCACTGGGCAGAACGGGGGGTAGTCCCACCAAAGACATGCGCACCCGACGTGGCAACTTGCCTTGCTTATCTGCAGCGAAGAGTTACATAGGCCTGAAGCTTCACATACTCATCACCTGTCCCCGTTTCGTCTTAAAATGAGTCCCAAGCAGTCATTTCTGGAAACTCTTCCCATCTGCACTTGCGCAGTGTGTCTTGGTGATGGTCGTCGGGGGTCGTGGGGATGAAGGTTGGGGACTCTTCCTCGTCTCCGCTCCTTGACCTCTTGTCTCTGTGCAGACTCAGTTGCTCCTTGGCTCTTGTCCATCCGCAGGACCAGTTTCTGCCAGTTTCTTAAGACAGGCTCCCAGTCTTCGTAGGAGACTGACCTTGGGAAGGGGCCCACGGCTTCTTGCTTTAGGTAATTTGCACAACGCACCACAGTTAGCAAAGACACTGAGTAGCATCCTAGCTTAATGCCGTCAGCGCTCTATCTCGACTCGGTGAGATTCCCCCACCTCCCTCTCTCCAAGCTGCCCCTGTGCCCCTGCAGGGGACACCCGGCCCTCCCCGAGTCGGCAGCGGGTCACAGAAGGGCCCTTTGCGACTTCATCGGGGCACTCCCCACTGCTGCCTATAAATGCCAGAGCAGCCAGCCCCGCCACCCAGTGTCCGGCACGGCTGTGACGGGACAGGGCAGGAGCACGAGGCTGCGGAGCAGTCCCCGAGCATAGCCCGCGTCTTCACACAGCGCCGAGCCATTTCTGTGAGATTGCCTCTTCTCTACCCTCAGCCCGCAGGATGGGGGAGAGACGACCACCCAGTAGGCCCATGCTGGCCTGGGTGGAGCCTGAGGCTCCTCAGGAGAACACAGCTCCCACTGAACACCATGGGCCGCTGTTGAATGGTGAGCGAGGGCCCCCGTCAGGGGGAGCAGGGCTGGGGCTAGGGAGCGGGGGGGCCAGCAAGAACACCCTGCTCAGCGTCAGGACCAGCATGGCAGCCCAGCCCCAGGACACCCCCAGGGAGGTTGTGCCAGGGGAGCAAGCACGGGGCTGGAGGGAGGCCAGAGCTCCTTCCTCTGCTCCCTCCTGCCTTTGGCCACCCTCTACAACCCTCCTTCTTCTCCAGCCTTCTTAGAAGCTGACAGCTTAGCTGTCTACCAGGAAGAAGCGAAGAGCTTGCACAGCATCCTGGCCTTCGTCCTCAGCACACAACGGGTAGGTGTGGCCTTGCCATGGTGGCTGTGCCTGTGTCTCCTGAGGGTCGCGCAGCTCTGCTGCCAGGATGCTGGCGGGCTGCTGGCGAGGCAGAGCTGCCGCCCTCCAGGAGCCCCGCACAGCCCTGAGCCCCTCGAGGCTTTGGTCCTGCTGCCGGCCGTGGGTCTCCCCTCTCACGCTCCCCGTTGTTCTCTCTGCCACCCGGCTGCCAGGATAAAAGCCAGAAGATGAAGTTCCTAAGGAGCGTCATCAGAGTGTGCAGAAGCGCCGTGAACTGCGACCTGTGGAGCGGCCTCGATGACTTCTGCACCAAATACCAGCTGGCAGAGCATATTAAGGTGAGGGGACACCCCCTGGTGGCTCTGGGAGGGGTGCAAGGGCAGGCTGTGGGGACGGGACTCTCGAGGGCTTTGGCGGGGCCAAGCGCTGCGTGGACACTCAGCTGCCCCTGACGGCCTTGGGGCCATTGAGAAGCCCCGTCAGCAGCAGGGAGGTGGCAGGGCGGCCCTCTGGTGCCACAGCTGGCTGGGGGCACTGGGGCTCCACCGGCCCTTCTGACCTGGAGCAGCTCTGCTGGCGCTGCCGAGCTGTGCCGCCCGATGCCCGGTGCCATCCCGGTTGTGCTCTGCAGGTGCTGCTGGAAGACGAGCCCTTGGACGTTCTGCACACAGCGGTGCAGCAGCAAGCCATGCTTGCACTTGGCCACTTGAGGTACGTGCCCAGCCCCTGCTCTGGCCCTGGGCCTGGCTTCCAGGCTTCCCCTGTCTAGGCAGCAGCCTGGCAGTGCCGGCCGTGGGGCCGCTGCTCGCCAAGCCTCGGGGCTTCTGGAAGGTGGAAGGCAGCCCCCATGGCAGGGACCGAGGCCCCGCAGTGCTGCGTCCTCCTCCCTGAGGCCCTGAGGCCCTGCTCCCAGCACCGTGACAATGAGGCCCCTTGCTTTCTTTGCAGCTATGTCAAGTCAGTGCTGGAGGGCAGGAAGAAGAGCATCCTGCTCGCCTGTTTCAACAGTGTATTCCTGCTGCCCTCACACGAGCATTTGGAGGGCCTGAGCCGCATCAACTACTTGGAGGTATGCTCTGGGAGAGCTCTTGGAACACCTGTCCCTCTGGGTTGATCCCTGGCTGCTCTGTGCTGAGATCTGTGCAGATCCTGGCAGAGGGAGAGGGACTGGAGATCCACTGCCACCCCTTTGTTGTCCTTGCAGACCCTGGATGCCATGGACAACATGCTGGAGCTGTTCATCGGAAATTCTCCTGTCTCCAGCTTCTGGGAGCTGCAGGACATCTTGCAGGTCTGCCACTTGCCAAGAGCGGGGTTCCCAGGGGCGCTTCCTCACCCGGAGGGAATTCAGCATCCACTCCGGAACGGACAGGCCCTACTTCAGTGCCACGCACAGGCAGCACAGGGCAGGAAGGGTGCCCGCCTCCCTTGGGGGAACCGGGGGCTGCCCACTCAGGTCTTCTGGCAGCCCCGTATCCCCTGGCTGCAGACCTTTCCCCTCCACAGACTCCTCCTGTGTCGGAGAAAAGCCTTGCCCATGGCGCTCCTGGGCTTCCTTTGCGTCAACGCAGCGGCAGGAATTGGACCCCTCTTCCGAGGCACTGCACTGGTCACCACTGGTGCTGCTGCTGTCCACCTGCCTCCTTGTCCGCGGTGCTTTCCTCCCGAGATCGGAGTGCTGCAGGAGCCCAGCAGTGATGCTCCTGCTTTAGTGGGCATCAGCTCCCAGGGCAGACCAGCACTTTCTCCCCTCACAGATTCTGCTGCCCTTTGCCAACTCCCGCAGCGAAGTTATTTGCGAGAGGGCCGTGGGGAGGGCCGTGAAGCTGACCAGCTGGCTAGCCACAAGCTTCTCACCGGAGGTAAGGAGCCACGCACCCCTCCAGCCAGCCCACCTCCCCTTCCCCGCAGACCACATCAGCCTGCAGCTCAGGGGTGCTGCCAAGGCAAGCCCGGCTACAGACCCTCAGCTAGGGCTCAGCCCTGAAGCAAGGGCCTTCAGCCCTCCTTTGCCCATGGACCCCGATCCTGGGGGATGTTCCCAGTCCCTGAGAGCACTCTCGGGAGCCAGCTCTGCCCCCCGTCCTGTGCAGGCCTCAAGCGCCCAGGGAGCACGGTGGGAGAGCAGGCATGGCCAAGGCTGCTGACTCACCTGGGACCCAGCCCTGGGCACACTCTTGGCTCCAGGACTTTGGCCCCAGCTGCCTCCCACAGCACTTCCCTCCTCTCTCTCTCGCCCAGGACCGCAGCGCCGATGGAGGACCCACGAATGGATGCACAGAGTGCAATTTGCCTCTCCTGGGACAGTTGGTGGGATGGCTCCTCCTTTGCCACACTTGCAAGAACTGGCAGCTACGATGGGAGGCTTTGGATGCCCTTCATTACCTCTTCCGATTCCTCCAGACAAACAGTAAGAGAAGCTGTGTTGGGCTTCCTTCCCCTCCAGACACAGGCACTGCCTGAGGCACTTGCTTCTTTTCCTAAGTAGTGCCATGGAGCGCTCTTGTGGAGACCTCTAGAGTGGTCTTCCTAGAGAGAGGATCCCTGTATGTACCCCTCGTATCCCTGCACTACAGCGCTCCAGCCCTTCGAGCCACCCCCCACACCTCAGTTAGGCCAAGAGCGTTTTAGTTGTGCGATTGCACGCAGGGCTCTCGTTCCTTTGTGTGTCCCAAGCTGGGAGCATTTGCATGCGTACCCCTGAGGCACACGTCACCCCTTGCTCTCTTGCCATCTCCGTTGCTCCCATCAGATGTCTGCCTTTGCTTTCCATCTCTGTCCAACGCTTCCTCCCTGGGCTCTGCAGCATCTCCGCCCTCCTCAGCCATTCCTACTCAAAAGCTCTTTTCGCCACTTGGTAAGCCTCCTAACAAAAGTGGCTTGTCCTTGTGAATCTTCTTCTTTTTGTCCCCCTCCGCTGCCGTGTTTAGGAAGAACAGCACCAGAAGATAATCAACAGCCTCAGGGGAAAGCTGAGGCCATACCCTGGCTTCCTTCGCCCACTACCACGGACATTGCCACGGTAATGAGTTCCTCCCTTCCTGGCACACTTGTCCCAGCAGCAGCAGGAGACTTGTGGGAACACAGGGCTCCGGCATCAGTGCGGCTGGTGTGGCCTCGCTGTTCTGGCCCGCGCGGTCCTGCTGTCCCTGAGTAGGACCTCTCCATAGGCGGTACTCCAGCCTCACAGCAGCAGCTCCTCCTGGCCCTCCTGGCCACCGGCAAGCCCCACATATCTGCAGGGCCAGCACCCTGGGCCCGTGCCTCCAACCCTGGTCCCTCACCCCGAGGGCTCTTCTCAGCCCTCCCCACGCAGGGACTGCAGCCCCTGCTCCCTGCTTTCCCGTGGGCACTGCTGCCAGCACGGCCAGGCATCTGTCTCCAGAGCTGCTCTTACTGCTCAGTTCTGCAGCACCATCGGGGCACTTGCTGCAACGTGTCTTACGTCCCTTCCTCCTTGCAGAACTTTGGAAAATACCTCCAGCAGTCTCAGAGGACAGACATCATCCTCCAGGTCATTGAAGCCCTGACAGACTCCAACATATACGACAAGCAGGAGGCCAGCAGTGTGCTGGATATGGCCATCGAAGACCCTTCCTCCTGGCTGACCGACGTAAGTGGCCTGCAGTTGGATTGCCCTGCCCGTTAGCCCATGTCAGGCCCCGCTTCCTCCCTGCCACGTCCAGCCCTCTCAGGCACCTCAGGCAATCCCTGGAAGCCATCCCAGAGCGATGGGAAGGGCAGTTGTGTGAGTAGTGGCTGAAAATACGTCTGCACTCCATTTTTGCCTCTCCAGGTGCCAGAGATCGTGAGGTGCATCTACAGACACGTGGAGTGCATCAACACGGCATCAGCCCGGCGCAGCCTGGACATCCTCATCCTCTGGCTGGCCAACCAGCGGCCAAGGGAGGTGGCCAGCACCCTGCTGCAGATCTCGCCATCATCTGACAGGCATGCCAACCTTCAGGGCTTCTTGTATGGGAGGGGAGGGGACAGGACACATCCGCCTGACACATCCACAGCAAACTGCACGCTGCGTTTCCAGAGCAGGGCCCTCCACGCCACCATGCTTTCCAGCCGTGGTTCCTTGGCCACAGCCAGGGCAGCCAGAGCTGAGCAAGCCAGCCAGGATCCCTGCCACCACAGGGAACGTCATCTCTGCCCTCTCCTGCTTGCCTGGACAAGGCTCCCAGGGCACCCCAAGGGAGGGGGGCGGCAGGGCCAGGGCTGCAGGACAGCCTGGGGCCTGCGGGGCCTGTGCAGGCCACGGCGCTGGGGCGGAGTGTGCCCTGCTGACTGAGTGCTTCGTCCTTGCAGCACTGCCCTGGCCATGTGGGAAACCATGTTCTCCCAGAAACAGATGATGGAGAATGTCCTGAGGGAGACACTTAGCGTGCTCCAGGAGCAGAAGCTGCGCAGGCTCCCGAGCTTCATCCCTGACGACAACTGCATCCCTCACTTGGCGGTGAGTTACTGGACGAGGCCTTGCTCCTCTTCAGGGCCGTGTGTATGCCTCTGCCCATCTACCCCCAAACTGGCAGCTCCTCCAGGACGTCCGTGCGGGAGGAGCAGGCAAAGAAAGGCTGCTGGGTGCTGCCAGGCACAGGGCACTCAGGGGCCCTGCGGCCTTCCACAGCCACAGCTGCCCTAGGACAGGCTGCCTGGCCCCGGGGCCCCTGGCCTGAGGCGCCGCGAGAGCCAGGAGCTGCCTGCAGCCTCTGACAGTCTCTCAATGCTGTGTTCCTTTCAGCTGCTGGCCCACCCAGATGTTGGAGAAGACGACTTGGGGGCCCTGCACCATCTCCAGAGGCTCTTGAAGCATCCCAACCGAGTGACGCACTCGCTGGTGCTCAGCGCTCTCCTCCGAGCGTCAGAGACACCTGTCATGGTGAGCAGGGCACACTTCTGTGAAGGCCGGTGGGCCTTTGTCCTGAAGGTATCATGGCCTGCTCCCGGCCAGCTGGGAGGGCTCTGCTCTGCCCGCAGCTCTGTGGCGCGGAAGAAATGGCCAAGAAATGAGCTGGCCATGGAGGGGCCCAGCGGCTCTCTGGGGAGCTTTCCATGCATGCCATGTAGCTTTTGGGGCGGGTCCGAAAAGGGGGCACAGAGTCTTTGCTCAGCTGACCTCCTTTTCGTCGTGCTGCCTCTGCGCGAGCAAGATGGCAGCCTGGTGCCCTGGCACCACAGGCTTTTGGCCAGGGTGGCCTTTCATCGTTTCACCAAACGGAAACTCTGTCCTTCCTCCAGGCAAGAAAACTTCCCGTGCTGCTGCCAGGCATCATTCAGGGCCTGCAGGTTGCCAGGGCTGACACCAAGATGAAGGCCCTGCTTCTCATCGGAAACGTGATGGACCACGTGAAGAGGAAGCAGGCCAGCTCCATCGCTCTGCAAGTGGCTGGGGACATCCTGCCACTGTTTAACGACGTAAGGCTGCTGCGGGACCTGAGCCCACAAATGGGCACTCTCATGACAGCTGCCCCCCGTGAAGGAGGCCTCTTACGTTCCCTCTAGTGGGGCTGCGTCCTTTCACTGTGGCTACAGATCTGGCCACAGCTCCTTTGAGCACACTCTGATTCTGTAGCACCTCTGTTCACGTCAGCCACCCTAACGCCCCTGCTCACCGCGGGCAGGGAGCAGCTCTTGCTGAAGTCTTCCTCTCTTCCTCCTACCAGGAGTGCAGCCAGCTGCAAGAGCTCTCCATCTGCCTCTACAACAAAGTGATGCAGGCTGCGTTGTGGCGCCACAAGAGGCAGCTGAAGAAGGTCGTGCAGAGGAGCCTGCTCCCACTCTTTTTTCACCTGAGTGACCAGACCCAGAGCGTGGCCACGGTGCGTATGGCATACCTGACTAGAGGGACTAGCAGACTGACACCACAGGGGTTGCCTGGGCGTCCGGTGACAGGGCTGAAGGCAACCGGGCACTTGGCACGTGCGTCCCCTCGGGGTGCAGCCGCCTGCGTCACGGAGAATGGGGGCACAGCTCCCCTCCTTCCTTATGGCAAACGCAGTTCACACTCACCCCCCACTGCATTATCCCACCGTGGGCTGGGAAAGGCCTGCAGCCCTGCCAAGAGGTGGGGGTTGCCAGGTCCCCTTCCCTGGGCTCTGGTGCCATCTCAGCCTCTGCTGCTCTGCAGGCCTCCCTGGAAGCCCTTGTCACCGCTGCAAACTTCCTGAAGAAGGAAAAACTCAAGCACCTGGCACAGACAGAGCAGACCTGGAGGATCGCAGAGTGCTTGGTAAAGACAACAGCTCTCTCCATACCTCAAAACCCCAGCCCCACAGGGCTCGTGGCTGGGAGATGGGAATGGCCTGAGGGGAAGGGGGGGTGTTGGCAGGAGGGGGTGGTCTGTCCAGCTGGGCAGGGTCTGCAAGCCCCGTAACCTTGCGCTCTCTCCAGCTCGTGCAGAACAAGAGAAAGGTGGAGAAATACCTGCAGCAGAGCCTGCCGTACCTGCAGCACACTCAGGTCACCTTGCGGGAGGCAGCCATCAGATTCATCGGTGAGCCACAGCCCCCAGGGTCCCTCTTTTGTCAGCCTTTGCCAGCCCCAGTGTCCCCAGAGTCCCCCCGGGACTGGGTCCCCATGCAAGTGGGCCTGGGGGGCGCCTTGCAGGCTTCTGACAGCAGCTTTGTGCCTAGGTCTTGCCGCGCAGCACTGCAAGGACCAGAGCGAGAGGAAGATCCATGAAATCTGCGGCTGTGAGTGAGGGCAGCGGGGTGTGGGTCCACGACCGGTGGGGCAGGGGGCATTCACCTTTCTCAGAGGGAAGGGAGAAAGTTTGCATGGCCAAAAGCTCGGTTGGGGTTGAAGCTGGCCAGTAGCGGGGTGGCTAAGAGAAAGGGCTTTTCTGGAGTATGTTCTGGGGTGGCAGGCTCTGCCCGCAGTCTCTGCAGACAGGTGGGTTTCATTTCTGCTCTGTTGCTCTCCATTGCAGTCCTCCAGCCCTTGCAGAATGACGAGGAGGAAAGTGTTGTGTCTCTGGCCACTCAGACCATCTACATCCTGACACGTCCAAGGGAGCAGCTGACATCGAGCTGGTGCCGGCGGGCACTGTGCTGCTGCCTCTCCTAAGCCAGGGAGAGGCACAAAACCTTCAAACGTTTGCATTCCATTAAAACTCCAACAACACGTGCAGGGCCGGGGAATCCTTTGCATGGTGTGCTGAGCATTCCAGCCTCTACCGTAGTGGGCAGCCGTAAGGGTTTTAGGTGGTGTGGTGGGGAATGGCTTAGGAGTGGTGGCTTGTGGAAAATGGACTCCACAATCCATAAGATTGTAAAGTAGGTGTGTTTATTCAGCGCTGGGTGGCACGGGGGTAGTCCCCCTGTGAGAAACAAAGTTGTGTTTTTGCAGTACAGAACTACTTTTCTGTATTGCACGGTGGTTGTGTAGTCATAACAAGGAGAAATGCTAAGGAGATGAGTGGACGGTAGAAGGCCTCGCTGTTCCAAAATAAGTTGGAAGCTTGAGACAAACAGGATGAGCAGTGTGAGAACAGTAAAACAAAGATCACAAGACCTCAACGCACAAGAAGGGAGAAATTAAAGGGTTGAAAACAAGAAAAATGGTACATATATGGTATAGAGGAGGGTCGACTAGCTTGAGAACCTGTAGTACTCTGCCAATGAGGAAACAGGGGAGGTGATCAGGGGCTGGGCAATAGGGAATAAAAGGTTAGGATTTGTTTACTAAAATGCGCTCCGGAGTGATGGGACGCCCGCCCTTGCAATCGTGAATAAAATATCTTCACAGAAGATCCTGTCTGAAGAAAGTTATTTGAGATTTTTCTCACAGTTGTGCGTACCTGATGCGGCAACTTGCCTTGCTTATCTGCAGCAAAGAGTTACATAGGCCTGAAGTTTCACAGCGCGCCCGTACATATTCATAGCCTGTCCCCGCTTCGTCTTAAAATGAGTCCCAAGCAGTCATTGCTGGAAACTCCTCCCATCTGCGCTTGCGCAGTGTGTCCGCAGTGTGTCTTGGTGATGGTCGTCGGGGGTCGTGGGGATGAAGGTTGGTGACTCTTCCTTGTCTCCGCTCCTTGACCTCTTGTCTCTGCGCAGACTCAGTTGCTCCTTGGCTCTTGTCCATCCGCAGGACCAGTTTCTGCCAGTTTCTTAAGACAGGCTCCCAGTCTTCGTGGGAGACTGACCTTGGGAAGGGGCCCACGGCTTCTTGCTTTAGGTAATTTGCACAACGCACCACGGTTAGCAAAGACACTGAGTAGCATCCTAGCTTAATGCCGTCAGCGCTCTATCTTGACTTGATAAGAGTCTCCTAACTCCTGCTCTCAGTGGAATATGGTCGAGGAGGATGTCTCTCTCTCCCTGTCCTGATGGGGAGTATAACGAAGATCAAAGCACAGTGGTGAACTCCACCTGCACGAATCCTTGATAAACAGGAGCAAAGAGCAGGTTCAGTGAATCTGTGGTATGGGCCGAGCTCAGCGTTGTGTGCATGGTACTTGTGTACCTCTGCATAGGTGCTGCCTGGGGGATCCCTGGGTTGGTGAGGTAATGAAAATAAATAGTGGTAGCAGCAGTGCTGTAGGAATGGCCTCAGTGAGGGGTCCCAGGAGATGCCCCGTGGCAGATAAAGCCCATTCCCTCTGGCTCCAAAAGCAACCGCTGTCCAAAGCTGGACCGGTGAGTGACGCTGCTGGTGCCTGTGTGAGAGCGCATCTAAGAGAGGAAAACAAAAACCAGCAACAACAGAAGCCACTGTGCATCAGTCATGAGATGAGTGAGCAAGAAACAGTGGGAGAAAGAGCCCTGTAGCCAGCACGGTGAGTGAAGGAGGGGGACAAGGTGCTCAAGGTGCCAGAACGGAGATTCCCCTGCAGCCCATGGAAAAAATGCTCCCAATGGAAGCCTTTGGGTACACCTGAACTGCCTTGGGGAGCCTTTATGCAACCCCACACACAGCAGGACTCTGCTCTTTCTCTCTCTCCAAGTACTAACACACACAGAATCACAGAATTTCTAAGTTGGAAGAAACCTCAAGATCATCGAGTCCAACCTCTGACCTAACGCTAGCAGTCCCCACTAAACCATATCCCTAAGCTCTACATCTAAACGTCTTTTGAAGACTTCCAGGGATGGTGACTCCACCACTTCCCTGGGCAGCCTGTTCCAATGCCTCACAACCCTTTCAGTGAAGAAGTTCTTCCTAACATCTAACCTAAAACTCCCCTGGCTCAACTTAAGCCCATTCCCCGTCGTCCTGTCACCAGGCACGTGGGAGAACAGGCCAACCCCCACCTCGCTACAGCCTCCCTTGAGGTACCCATAGAGAGCGATAAGGTCGCCCCTGAGCCTCCTCTTCTCCAGGCTGAACAAGCCCAGCTCCCTCAGCCGCTCCTCGTAGGACTTGTTCCCCAGGCCCCTCATCAGCTTCGTCGCCCTTCTCTGGACTCGCTCAAGCACCTCGATGTCCTTCTTGTAGCGAGGGGCCCAAAACTGAACACAGTACTCGAGGTGCGGCCTCACCAGAGCTGAGTACAGGGGGACGATCACCTCCCTAGCCCTGCTGGTCACACTGCTCCTGATACAAGCCAGGATGCCGTTGGCCTTCTTGGCCACCTGAGCACACTGCTGGCTCATACTCAGCTGACTATCCACCATCACTCCCAGGTCCTTCTCTGCCTGGCAGCTCTCCAACCATTCCTCTCCCAGCCTGTAGCTCTGCTTGGGGTTATTGCGCCCCGGGTGCAGGACCCGGCACTTGGCCTTGTTGAACTTCATGCAGTTGACCTCAGCCCATCGGTGCAGCCTATCCAGATCCTCCTGCAGAGCTTTCCTACCCTCAAGCAGATCGACACACGCACCTAACTTGGTGTCATCTGCGAACTTACTGAGGGTGCACTCGATGCCCTCGTCCAGATCATCGATGAAGATATTAAAGAGGACCGGCCCCAGCACCGAGCCCTGGGGGACGCCACTAGTGACTGGCCTCCAACTGGACTTGGCTCCATTCACCACGACTCTTTGGGCCCGGCTATCCAGCCAGTTTCTAACCCAACGAAGCGTGCGCCAGTCCAAGCCAAGGGCAGCCAGTTTCTTGAGGAGAATGCTGTGGGAGACGGTGTCAAAAGCCTTGCTGAAGTCAAGGTAGACCACATCCACAGCCTTTCCCTCGTCCACCCAGTGCGTCACTTTGTCATAGAAGGAGATCAGGTTCGTCAAGCAGGATCTGCCTTTCATAAACCCATGCTGACTGGGCCTGATCGCCTGCTTCCCCTGCAAGTGCTGCATGATGACTCTCAGGAGGATCTGCTCCATGAGCTTCCCTGGCACTGAGGTCAAACTGACAGGCCTGTATACCCCATTGGTTGTGATATACCCTGTCAGTCGTGAGATGCCCCGTCACTTGCGAGATGCCCCATCTATCACGATATACCCCACCAGTTGTGAGATGCCCCATCAGTCGTGATATACCCCATCGGTTGTGAGATGCCCCGTCAGCTGTGAGATACCCCATCTATCATGATATACCCCATCTATCATGATATACTCCAGCAGTCAGTTGTGAAATACCCATCAGTCATGATATGCCCCGTCGATCATGATATACCCCATTGGTCATGATATAGCCTATTGGTAGTGACATACTCCATCCATCACGAGATACCCCATTGGTTGTGATATACCCCATCACTTGTGAGATGCCCCATTAGTCATGGGATGCCCCTTCAGTTGTGAGATGCCCCGTCACTTGTGAGATGCCCCATCTATCACGATACACCCCACCAGCTGTGAGATGCCCCATCAGTCATGAGATGCCACATCAGTCACAATATACCCCCTCGGTCGTGAGATGCCCTGTCAGTTGTGAGATACCCCATCCATCACGAGATGCCCCATCTGTCACGATATACCCCCTCGGTCACAAGATGCCCCATCACTTATACAGTCTGTGAGGCACCCCATCAGCCCCAAGCCCCTCCGCCAGTCGTGATACGCCTGTCACAAGCCGCTCCGCTGCTCCCCACAAGCCCCGTCGAGTCGGCGGGGAGGTGGCGGGGGACACCGGGGTGCCCGTTGGCAGGCGTGGGCAGGCTGCTGGGCCGCGTGCGGCAGCGCTGCTGCGGGCAGCCCGCCACGCTGCGGGATGACGGGGCCAGCCCGGCGCTGACGTGTGCTGGGATGAGCCGATCGACGGATTACAAAGTTTGGAATCCCTCCGGCTGCAGCCCCGGCCGCAGCTCCCCGGCGGCTGCCGGGAGCGGGGTGGTCCCGGCGGGTCCCCTGGGTGCCGTGGGATTTGCCGACTCCCTTGGACACGCTGCCGGGACCGCCGGCAGGGCACGGCCACGCTCGGCATGGGGCTCCGGCTGCGCAGGAGCGCCAGCTTCACCCCCGACCACCCTGCCCTGCTGGAGGTGCCCGGCCCCGCCGCCCTGAAAGCAGAAGCGAATGTGCTCGTGATGGGAGCCGACAGCGTGGGGAAATCAGGTAGGAAACGACCGCGAGCGGAGAGCTGAAACTTGCCAGGCACGGAGAAGCCTTTCTACTGAAAAATAAAAAAAAAAAGACGGAGAGCTGCAGCAGAGTTTGGAGATTAAGCTGCGGAGAGCAACCCCGCTGTGCTCTGGGACAGAGGGGGGGATGGGGCTGTGCTTTTGGGTACCAGGGAGGGGAAGCTGAACACGACCTTGCAGGCAGCAGGGGAGGGATGGGGAAGGTGTTTTCCACTGAGCTGCAGTCTGCTGGTGTGCTGCTTTGTGCCATGCCTCTCCGCTGTTTGCAGCCCCATGGCTGGAAGGGAGGGAATCCGAGATCGGTCCCTGTAGCGGGAGGTTACAGGGGGATCGCTGCCTGAGTGTGATCAGGGGCTGCGCTGACCTTGGTCTGGGTTTAAGCATGAATCCGGGAGGTTTAGGATTATTTTGTGACTCTTATTCTCCCCTCTGCAGCCCTGACTGTGCGTTTCCTCACCAGGCGCTTTATTGGGGAGTACGGAGACATGGGTGAGTGCTGGGCCAGGGCCGGTCCCACTAAACACCCGCTGGGGACTGGAAGGTCAGAAAGTGAGCCTGATCCCCATCCTGCTGCAGGGTTCGGTTCCTTCCCATCCTCTCCTGTGCTTCCCTAGAGCCTCTGCCTGCTCCCAGGACACTTGAAGGTCGTGTCTGTTCAGTGAGCCCTTTTTTCACTTCGGAACCATTTCTTTGGGGTGCCAAAGGCTCAGGTGGCAAAAGTGTGTATGGGCTGAGTGTGGGGTACTCATGGCAGAGGCAAATCTGCCCCACAGCCCCCGCTGCTGCTGTACAGAGAGCCTGAGGGCTGTGCCTCGGGGCTTGCAGTCTCTCAGGGTGGACACTAAAGGCTTTTAGGGGAGAAGACCTGGTGCAAGGGAACTGTCTCTGGGGTCTGTGTGGGCAAGCGTCTTTGTTCCCTCTCTTTTTTTTTTTTTGTCAGAATTCATCTACAGCCACACCCTGACCGTGGACGGTCGGGAGATTCTCTTCCACATCTGGGACGTCCCCACCTCCCAGGTGAGAGGGCTGCACTCCTCACTCATTTTCACCCCCAGGATGAAAACCCAGCCTTTGCTAAAAGCAGCACCCACGGGCTGGGAGCCCCAGCTACACAAAGCTCTCGCTTCAGGCTCGCTCAGCAGATGGTTTGTAGGATCTGAGTCCTTTTTGCCTGCTGAGTACAGGGCAGCTGTGCTGTTTGTGGTAATAGTCATCGCAGCACGCAGTTTTCTGACCGGGGAGGACAGTGAGGCACTGATATTGTGCCTCTGGACTGAGCACAAGGTATTAATGCAGTGGGAGTGCCCCACGGAGGACCCCACGCTGTTATTACCAGTGCCAATTCCCGTCTGTATGGGAAGGGGAGGGCTCTGACTCCAGTATCCCTGTCTGGTCACCTCTGTACTGCTCACTGCCATTCCTGTCCCGATGGGCTCGGGATCTCTGCACCCTGCACTAGCAGGCTGGCATGGAGAGAGTGAGCTGGGTAAAGAAACCTTCAGAAACCCTCCTTATCTCTTTCCCTAGGACCAGGCAGATGATGGCTCCTCGGAGGAGAAGCGAATCCAGTGGGCAGACAGCTTCGTCCTGGTCTACAGCATCTGCGACCGCGCCAGCTTTGACATCCTGCCCCCCAAAATCCAGTTCATCAAGGCGGCCAAGGAGGGGCAGAGCCAGGAGAAGGTGCCCATCGTCATCGTGGGCAACAAGCGGGACCTGCACCACCAACGGGAGGTGTCCAGCGAGGAGGGACGGCTCCTGGCCCTCTCCCTGGACTGTGGGTTCTACGAGGTCTCTGCGGCCGAGGCGTATCACGGGGCCCTCATGGTCTTCCACGGACTGGCCGAGCGCATCCCCGACACCAAACTGGCCCTGAAAAAGGGTACGGGCATCCGGGGCATCGTCAAGACCATGTCAGCGGTGTTTGCCCGCAAACGAACGGACTCCCTCTGAGCCGTGGCCTGGGTGTTGCTTCTCCCCGTGCTGCCCGGCTGGATGGAGCCTCCTCGGGGTGCCCGTGGAGATGGGGCACATTTCCACCAGCACGGTGGTTTCCTGCAGGAACATACAGCTCCTTCTCTGGGAAGCTGCCCCTGTGAGCAGGGAGGACATGCCACCTCCGCCCCGTTCCGTGTCCCCAATCTGTCACCTTGGCATCCTGCTGCTGACCCCGCAGGATATCAGGCCGGGTCCTTGACCCTCCCGTCCCACCCTCCTTCTCTCCGTGACTCCAGGCGGAGCCGTGCTGGTGACCTGCTCCTCCCGCCCGCAGCCCTTTGGTGGCTGTGGCCATTTCCCTTGTGCGAGTGGCGCGCGGGCTGTGCATGGGAAAGTCAGGCGCCGGGCTCGTTCCCAGGATGTGGGACTGCACCGTGCGTCTCGTAAACCCAGACCTCTGTGAGCCGGCGGGTCCCCGGGGAGGAAGGGAGGTGGGGAGGAGGGCTTGGAGGCTTTTCCCCTTCCCTGGTGTGCCTGGGAAAGCAGCGTGTAGGAAGGGGGTGGTGTGCGCGGTACAGACAGTGAGTTCTCCGCTCTGTTCTCCTCTAAACGGAATAAATCTTCTTTGGCAGGAAGCCCCTGGCTCCTCGTGGCTGTGAATTTGTACTCCAGGCATGGGAAGAGGCACGTATGGTGCTGGGCACTGCCCGAGCATGGTGAAAGGCAGGGGCCCTCCTTCCCGCAGTGTTCCCAGCCCTTTGTGGCTCACCACATAGACCCAGCTAGCGCAGCCTCTGCAGGCACGCTCGGGGTCCCCTTGTCCCTGCTTGGGTGCCCAGGGCCTGTTTCCCCTTCCTCAACCCATCCTGCTGCTGGGCTAGCTCTGGGAAAGCAAACTGTGCCGGGGGCAGGTAGAGAAGGTTTATTACTGCAGCAGATACAACCAAAAGTAGCGGGAAGTGGGGCAGAACTGCAGAAGGGGGTCCAGGCACTCCACCCACTGTCACCGGCCTCGTTTCCGAACCTCAACAAGGACCAGGGTGGCCCAGAGCTGGTCCCTTTCTTCTTCTTCTCTTCTCCAGTCCCCTCTGCTCTCTCCTCCACCTACTTCTCCCTCCAGCAGCAGCACTTTTGGCTGCCTTTGCTCTCCCCCTCCTGGCCCCAGCGCACTCCCCAGGGAAGAGCCACCCCTGGGGCAGAGCGAGGACCCTCCTGTGTCTGCGGGGGGGGGCGTGCGTGGCGGGGACAACCACAGGGCAAAGCACCCACGGGTTCCCTATGATTTGCTTGGGCTCCAGCTTGGGGATGGGGGCTGACACGCCATCAGGACACAACCATGGATGCAACTCATGAGCATGGAGACACCCCCTGGGTGGGAGGGACGTCCCTGCTCGTTGGCACACCGATGTCTGTGTCCGTGTGGGGACGCGGGTAGTGGCGGGGCGAAGCGTGCTGTGGGGTGCCGAGCCGTGTGCCCCCACCACCTCCTCAGTCCTTCTTGAAGGCCGGGCTGTAGAGGTTGGCGTAGTAGGCCCGGCTGTACATGGCCTCGGGCCCGAAGCGGTAGGAGCCCTCGCTCACGCGCCGGTTGTAGGGGGCGAAGGCGGATTTCCGCGGCAGGGGGCACTCGGGCTCGAAGGCCGGGCTGCGGTAGAGGTTGTGGCGCATGAAGAGGGGGTCCTCCAGGCCCAGGAAGGACAGCGGGTGGTGGCCGCGGTACAGCCGCCAGTCGCCCCTCAGCTGGGACTTCTCCTCGGCGGGGGCGGCGGCAGGCTTGCCGTCCTCCTCCTCCTTCTGCTCCGTCTCAGGGCTGGCCTTGCTGCCCCCAGCCGCCGCCTCGTCCTTCACCGACTGCCTGCGGAGCTGAGAGCCGGCGTGAGCGGCGGCCCCGAGGGAGACCTCGTGGGGCAGAGAGCTCAGGACAGGACATTTTATCCCCACGGGGGTCCCCAGAGGAGGAGGGAGTGGGCAGCCGCAGGACATGAGGTCCCTGGGGAGGGAAGGGAGGCGGAGGAGCAGGAGGGGGGGACGTGGGCTCGGACTGAACTTTGGCATCCCCGGGAATTTGCGGTCCCGTCCTGGAGCACACGCAGGGTGAACGGTGTCCTGACAGGGACAGGAGGGCACGTGTGGCATGGTGGCTTCAGGGCTTGGTGTCACTGGGGTGTGCTCTGCCTGGGGGGTGTCATGGGGACTCCCCATCACAGGTTTTGGTGACTCTCTGGCCCTACGTGGTGCCGTGGGGGGGGCTCATGGGGAGAGCTTGGACCTAAAAGGCTTTGCAGGAGGTGGACGGGACCTGATCCGTGATAAACTCACCGGCACGTAGCTGTACAGGGTGCCCAGCAGATGCTTGGGGGCGCTGACAAGGGTCCCCCCCAGCGCATCCACCGTCTCCATGGCCCTGGACAGCCTGCGGGGGGTGAACAGGATCAAGCCCTCGGCCGCGTCCCAGGCCATGGCGGGGACCTTCTTCACGCTGGAGATGCCGGAGGCGCAGGCGCTCTGCAGGTTGTGGGCCACGCTGCCCACCAGCCCGGGACCATCCCCTGCCTGGAGAGAGAAGACACCACAGCCACTCGTGCTGGCCACCACCACCTCCCTCCTTCCAGACCCTCGCAGCCCCCTGGGACCCCACATTTCCGCTGCAGGCAGAGGCAAAGGGCACCGACCCCGACCTGCAGCTTCCTGTCCGCGTGTCCCAGCAGAGCTGCTGCCAGCGGGGAAAGTTCCCAGCCCCGGCTCTCTGTGCTGGCAGCAGGGCCCCCCCAAACCTCAATACCCCCCATCCAGGGTCCTTCTGCCCTTTTTTCACTGCTGGGACCGTGCAGTGGGGGGACACTCGGTGCCGAGACCCCAAAGCAACAACTGGGAGCTTGGTGCCGGGTTGGGGAATTGGGGCACCTGCATCGTGCCTGGCACATAGCTGTCGGATTTGGGGGGTTCAGGATTTCTTTCCCCAAGGAATAAGCCAGGGAAAGTCAATCCTCTGGCTCGTACCCAGCCCCTGGGAAGGTGTCAGAAAAGGAGTGCATTTATTTTTCTTTTTGGAGAGGAGAGGGAGGATGTGTTGGGGCCAGGAGGATGCTTTGGGATGACCCCGTCTCGCCGCCCTCCCGTTTCTCCGTACCTCACTGGCGTGGCTGTCCTCCTTCTTCCCCGCTTTCTCCTGCTTCTGCTCCGGCACCTTGCTCTGCCGCCGGCTCAGCCAGCCGCCCGCAGTGCCCTGCCCCTCACCGTGGCTTTGTGGTGCCTGGGGTGCGCTCGGCTTGGCCAGGCTGCCCTGCGGGGGCAAAAAACAGAGCTTGGGGCAGCCCCGGGGCTTTGGGACCGGCTGGGAAGGGGCTCTCACCGCAGCACGGGGTGGGAGAGGCGAGGCACCCCCTGTCCTGATGGTATCTGGTCCTCCCACGGGGCGTTTGGTGCGGGGAGGATGTTATGGCAAGGCCATAAATCAGCCATCTAGATTGGGAGGCAGCTGGAAATAACTCGTCCTGCTAACGTGCTGCAGGCTGTGTGAATGTGCTGATGGCACGGAGACCGCTGGCCCCAGCTCCCACTGCTGAGCAGGGGAAAGCTGGCAGCGACTGCCCCCACTGCCTATTGTGCTCTCTGGGAACATGGGAAAAGGGCTCTCGGGTTTTACCATGGGAAAAGGCGATGGAAATCCCAGCCCAGCCTTCGGTAGGAATCCCAACATTTCAGGTCTGGCCTCATTCCCGTAGCCCCCGTTTTGCTGGGGGTCTCTGGGGGGGACTTGAGGCACTCACCACAATGGGGATCCAGGTGACCAGCTCCTGCCCCTTGGTTTTGGCGCGCTGGAGGCTCTGGGTGGTTTGCTGGTAAGCGCGGTGGGAGACGGTGCTGACCAGGGCTCCGATCCGGCCCAGGGTGCTGGGGGCACTGGGAGCGCTGGGAGCACTGGGAGCACTGGGAGCGCTGGGAGCACTGGGAGCTCTGGGAGCACTGGGCTTCCTCTGGGAGATCTTTGCTGCTGGCCCACGAGTCTCTTTGGGCTTCTTATCTAAAAGCAGAGCAGCCCAGGGCTGGGTGGGGGACCCACACCAGAAGCCTCTGGTGGCCAAGTGCCAAGCGTCCTCCCTCCACCTGCACCCCATAAACGAGCTGCCACCTCTTATAGGGTCAGGATCAGGGGGTCTCCTCCATCCCAGCCACCCCCTGCCCTGCAGGGACACCCCTCTGCACACCCTTTGGTGATGATTTGGGCATCGGGACTACCTGCTTCCTCGTCCTCTTCTGGCAGCAGGTACTCCATCAGCTTCTCCAGCCCGCCCAGCGCCGTGTCGACGCCGGCGGCCGCCATCTGGCTCACCGAGTTGCTCCTCGTGTACCTGGCCGTGGTCTCCACGGTGCTCTTGGTCGCCTCGTAGCCCTCCGCCGCCAGCTCCAGGATCTTGTCCACGGAGTTGCCAATGGTGCTTTTGGCGCTTTGGAGCGGGGTGGAGATGGTGTCCTTCAGTTCGGAGGCAAGCTGCGGGTGGAGAGATGCAGAAGAGCCCTGCTGGCCTGCTCCAGGTGGCAGGGGACAGACAGAGGGACAACGGAGACCCCAGCCGTGGCCGCACCCAGGAGGGGCATGACAATTTCCTACGGCCTGGGCTGGAGGCAGCTGGTGGGGATGGCACACAGGACACTACTGACATATATCTGGGACCTACCCAACCCTTGTGGCCAACTCCCTGCTTTGGGGTGCCCTGGAGCAGCCCCTCACCTCCAGCAATGACCACAGGCAGCATGCCCCATAGGAGAAGCACTGTGGGCTCCACAGAGGGGCTGTAGGGTCCCAGAGGCTGCTGTCCCACCCGTGACCTACCTTCTCGACGGGGTACTGCAGGGCAGGGATCTTCTCCTCCAGGTGGTCCAAGCCCCGGCAGGCCAAGTTGTTGGCTACAGTGACTGCCTCGGGCAAAAACACGAGAGCGGGCTGGTGAGAAAGGCTGGGGGCTGCGCTGGGGGTGCTGTGTGCCCGTGCCAGCACCACGGGAGGCTCCCCCTGCCGTGTCCCCCCCCGTCCCCTCCCCACGGGCAGCGTTGGAGGACTCAGGACTCACACTGGGGCTCCAGCCTGCGCACCACAGGCTCCACGCTCCACAAGGCCAAGGCGCCGGCGCCCTGCACGCCCCGCTCGTAGACCTCACACACGGAGGCCATGAGCGGGTGGGCCTCCTTGGTGCTGGCGTAGGTCCGCTGCAGGCTTTCGCAGGTCGAGCTGACCACCGGCAGGTGCAGGACCCGCTGCAGCACGTTCTCCTGAGCATCACAGAGGGATGGTTAGGGGCCAGCCAGCTCCCCAAAAACGTCCCGTCACCTACGGGCATCGGGCACATTGCTGTGCCCACCCGGGAGCTCAGCTCCCACTGGAGGAGGAGATGTCCCCCAGCCCTGTTTCCCTGCTTTCCAGTGGCAGCTCAGCAAGCAGCTGCTCAGGAAGCTGAGGGCCAGGAGGTGGCACAAGTGAGAGTCTCCCAGCCTCCTTTCCTGTGGCTCAGCTGTGCAAAACCAGCCTGGCTGCTGCTGCCAGAGGAACAGCGACCCTACAAATGACCCCACAAACACCCTTGGAGCGCTGATGGTCCCCACCTGCCCCATCTCCCAAGCATGACTGTTCTCCTTCCAGCTCGGGGTTAACTCCTGATTCCCAACTTGATAACTTCAAGCACGCCAAACGTTATCCTTTGCTCTGTTTTATTACAGGTAAGGATAACCCACGGGGCAGCACAAGGTGCGACTCACATCCACCTGTGCAGACCATATGAGCTGCCTGGCACTATCCACGCTCTGCCCTTTCCTCTCCCTCTTCCCACGCTCACCTTGGCACTTCCATCCTGCAGGGTCTGATTCTTCTTGGCCGTCATCGCGACACGTCTGCGGGCAAAGCGAAGTTCAGAGCTGCAGACAGTACTGTGCTGCCCGTGGGCTCCCTGCTCACCCCACAGCTCGGAGTGGGATGGGCTGGAGCTGGGCTGGGACACGCACCTCCCCTGGGTGCCACGGGACGTGCCATTGCCTAAGGCTTGACTTTTTACCACTTAAACCCTACAGCCAAGGGCTCCACGAGCTCCTCCCCTGCTAGCGGGCCTCGGCACCCAAGGGTATGAAGAATGGGCTGAGAGGCTGAGAGGTTGGGAGGAGCGGGGTCCAAGCAGGATGAAATGGGTTAGGGCTGGAAAGCAAGCTGAGGGTAGGCAGGCTGGGGGTAGGTGCAGAGAGGAGTGGAGAGAGGAGCTGCTGGCAGGATGAGGGAGGCTGAGCGGTGATGCTCGGGATGTGGGGCTGTGATGGGGACCGTGCGATCCCCCTGTGCACCACCCCATGGCTCAGCACCATCATCCCTGTCCCCACGTACCCGGCTGGGCTGCAAAGCACCGCAAAACCCCCGCCTGCGCTGCTCCTGGCTTGGTGACACCCCCAAGCACAGCTCCACTCCCTTTTCCCAGCAGCAAGCTGAATGCAGGAGATTGAAGGAAGGCAGGCAATCCCTGCCCTCACCCCGACTAGTCCTGCTGAAGCTGTCCCCCCTTTGGGGACCGGGGACTCACCCAGGGTCTGCCTGTGCAGAGCAGGAGCCGGTGGCAGCGCCGTCCCTGCGTGCGGGGCCTGTGCCGGGGTGCGCGGTGCCCTGGGCACTACCACCCCCAGGCCCCACCTCCCAGCTGGGTTCAGAGCCACGGGTTGCTGTGGAAACTGGGCAAACAGCACCCCGAGGCCACCCAAATTTGGGACAGAAGGCTGCAAAAACGGCCCCGCTCAAAGCAGGGCAGGCTGCCTGAGGTCAGTCAAGCCTTGCAAGGCCAAAATCCCCATCTCCCTGGGCCCCAGATGCAGTGCTAAGCCACACTCATGACAAATGCCTGTTCCCTTATTTCCAGGGGGAGCTCTCTCTGTTACAGCATGTGCCTGCCACCTCTTTTCCTTGCTCTGGGCACCTCGGAGCAGTTTGTGCTCCAGCTGGCACGGCACGTGCTGCAGACCCCTACATGTCCTAACCCCTCAGTGGTGCTGGACTCTTCTGACCCTCAGGATCTCTCCTGGGCTGGCGGGGCCAAGACAGGGTGCAGTCCCACGAATGTGGCCTCCAAGCAGGGCAGCAGCTCGGCCTCTGTCCCTCAACCCCCATGCAGGACACGGAGGTGTGTGCCCAAACCTGCGTGGCTCCAGGCTCCTGGAAGCTCTGCTCAGTCCTCCTTTCCTTCCAGAGAGCCTGGATTTGCTCCCAGCCCTGCAAAGCTCACAGACCTGCCTTGCCTGCTGGGCTCACCCCCCAAACAGATGCACACCAGTGCCCTGGAACAGGCACACCAGTGTTCTGGATGGGCTCCAGCGCAGCAGCGGGGTGAGTCACTGCTCTCCAGACAGCGGGACAAAGGGCAGCAGCCTGCTCACAAGTTTGCTCTCTTGGCACCGAGGCTTCTCCCAGCTCTGCTGGCCGGGCAGGGGCAGTGCCAGCCTTCTCCCTGCCTTGGCGTGAGCTGGGATCAACAGACAGCGCAGCCTTTGCCCTGCTGTGGCCTTTCCCCTTCCCCTCGCTGTGGGGCAGAGGCTGTGCCAGCACCATGACAAACAATTTCTGCAGGCAGCATTTAGAGCCAGATCAGCCGGGTGCAGGGCAGCAGAGGTTTACACCCTCGTCTCTGCAGTCTCCTCCATTCCCATTAATATACCGTGGTTGGGGGTGAGCTAGAGCCCTAAAGACATGAGGCATCTTTAAGCTTAGGTCTGCAGGGGGCTGGAGAAGTAGTTAATTTATTTCCATGCCCAACAGCAGGATCACCATCCCCAAATCACTGCTGGCAAGTGTCTGCCCAGTTTCTTTTTAAATAATGTCTTCCCTGGCAATCTATTTAGTGTTTTGTTTTACTTCAGTTCAAAATAAAATCACCTGTGTGATTTAATTCTCCTTTGTGGCAATATAAACGTACCTCTTGGATGGAGTTAGAGACCAATTTACTGCCTTCCTCTTGGCAGAAAGCCTTTTAGACACATGAATGCCCTTCACACCCTCTCTCAGTCACCTTTCCTCTACAAAACCAGTTCACCTGATCCCTCCCCAGAGCTGTTGGGTTTTAGACCTTTGATCATTCTTGCTGCTCACCTGGGACTCTCCAATGGCTCACACATTTCTTGAAATACTGTGCCAAGCAGGGTATAAACACTAGGAAAGCCTTGTCTGTGAGCAGATCCCTTATCTCACGTACCATTCTCCTGTTAATTGCTACCATTATGAAATATATATGAGACCAGTAATTCAGAGGGAAATTCGTACTAAATTGTTGCCGAACGCAACGCTTTGTGCATTACTCAGGAAGTGACATTTTGGAGCTTTTAAATTTGCAAAGCTCTTACTGCAGGGGACAGGAGTAAACAGCGAGCTACCAGCAGGAGCTCAGTTTTAATGGCTATCCCTTCCCCATCCCTCCCCATCTCAACCAGAGATGTTATCCTTCACTCTCTGCCCTGAACAGGTGTTCATTATTAAACAACCACAGCAATTTGCCCCACAACACAAAGAGCCATCCAAACGAAAGGCTGTTTATAAGATATTTCAGTGCAGGTGTAGCCATTGGTTTCACCTAGTGCTGGGCTGAGGGCTCCAGCACCAACTGCTTGTACTCAAGGGCAGACGATGGCAATTCCCCAAGTGTCATTTTTTGGGTGATTTCATGTGCACTTTTACCAGGTGCTCAGATGTTTACTTCTTATTGTTTTCACATCTGAAATTGGGGTTGTAAATGAGCCTGTCAAATCTGGCTGTTGCCCTGCTCCTGTGAAAGGAAAGCCCTATAAAACAAGAGCAAACACAGGCAGTGTCTCTTCAGCAGTTTTGCCCAATTTGGAGATAGGAGAGAGGATTCCTTCTCCAGCATCTCCTCTCCACCCTCTAAATCACACACAGACACGGTGTCATTCTTAGATAAGTTTATTGCTTGTGTTCAAACAGCTGTCCTTATTCCAACTGCTGTATTAGAAACATACAAAGAAAAGGCACTAAAAGGATCTTCTCCACTTGATCATGATTCTATGGCTTCAGTCACATCACATTAAAAAATACATTAAATTACTAGCCTCCAGCTGGGGAGCAGAAAGGCAAGTGTTAGTGCTTAACATCCAGTGAAGTTACTCCTGTATGCTCCGTCCTGTTCTATACAGAATGGGGCGGGTAAGGCTGAGAAAGGCTGAAAATTCATTGCCCTGTCTCCCAGGTTAAGTCTGTACTTGTTAATCCACCCCAGTCCCTCCAGGAGAAACATCAAGAACTGGCTTGTGGCTTTGCATAGTGTTTGCTTGGCACAAGGGCAAAAAACCCACACTCCTCCCTCTGCAGAGGGCAGAGCGAGGTATATCTGGCCAGGGGCCACATCAGCAAGTTAATCTATTTCCCTTTACCTATGAACTACAAGGGAAAAAGAGGAATAGGCTTGCAAAACAGTGGAAGATCTATTTCGTATCCAAGAGGTCCCCTGAGAGGAATCCGTAATGCAGTTTCTTGCAAGAAGACAAAATTCTGTAGGCAAAGGGTAGCCAGACCTCCACTGCCAGGTCGTGGAGATTCTTCTCCTTTCCTTAGGAGAGGAGTTAGGAGGGCGTAGGGGTTGCTGCACGTTGGGATAATGATCAATCTGACCAAGGGAGGGATGGGTCAGACATTGCCAGCATCTCAAAGGCAAAAGGAGTAAAGGAACAAAACAACCCCATTGTTAAAAAGGGTATCAGGAGGAAGCCCTGGAAGGCAACATATCCATTATGGTCTGAACTGCCAGTACGCTTTGCTTTTAATGGTGTTCATTTCCATATTAAAAAGAAGAGCTGCTGCAGGCCATGTTTGGTCTTCAGACACACTTAATTATCCTGCTCAGCAACCTCTTTTTTCAAACCTTTCATTGGCAGCCTAAGACTTCAGATTCAAAGTGGAAGTGATTCCAGGCGTGACTTAGGGTAAACTGGGGCCCTGCATTATCATGTCTACTCAGTTCCACAGCCCTCTCCTTTTAATAAAGGAGACCAGCATCTTTTAATTCCTGTTTACAGACAGTATCAGAAGTAATAAGAGAGTACCTTGGTCCTGGTTAGAGTAATCTCTGTTCACATCTCCTGACAGATGAAACAAGGAGTCCTTGCATCTGAAAGCAACAGAACACACAGGCCGAGCTCTGATGAAGAAGAGCGATAATTTTGTCTCCTATAAATATGATGTGCAAATTTTTCTCAGACAGCGTACTCTGCAAAGTCAGGAGCAACAAAGACTGCATGTCATGTAACTGTGAGGCAGCTGGACACAGCGTTTCTCCTTTAACCTAGATCAGTGCCAGGCAGTCATTCCCAGCTAGGTAACTGAAGAGCAATTACGCTGTCACAGGGCAAACACAAGGCACTTTCAAATGGTAGAACCAGCAAGGGAATGCAAAAGAAATCTTGTGGTTGTGATGGGAGGATAATGAGGATCAAGAAGGAAAATGTGAAACGTGAATGCCCAAATCCAGGTAATAAGCTTCTCTTCTCAAGGAGATTCTGATACAATCAAGTCCAACTCCATTCCCTTCCCTCCAGGAGCTTACGCAACTGGAAACACTCCCTTGCAGTTTGACTCAACAAGCTCCAAGACAGCCTTCTCTCCTTAAATACAGGTTCCAAAGCTCCTTATTACGCTGGATGTTTTCAAGTAAAATTAAAACAGAAGAACAAGCTGCTTATCACACTGTGATTAATGTAAAATGGTTGAATTTAGAATCACGGGGGCTTGGGAGTTAAGGTGCATGTGTAATGGGAAATGTAGTGCTCAGGAGACGTTCCAGATTCACAGCTTTGGAAAGTCAGTTCCCTACAAATCACAGCATTATCGGCAATGAGACCAGCTTTTCCCAGGCACTGTTCTTCACCAAAATCCTCAGCTGGAGAAGTCAGAGTAAGTGGCCAGCAGTCCTTGGCTCACATTAACAAAGGAGAAGAAGAAGGTGCTGATGCCCTGGGACAAAGTTGGCACTCACCAGACCATAGGTCTAGCGTCAACAGTGCGGAGATCACTGGAAGGTCAGGAAACACCACTCCTGTTATCATCAAACCACTGCCCACAGACGTCAGGATGCAGCAATCCAGTCCCATCACAACACTCAGGCATTACTTCAGGCCCTTTAAGCAGAGCTCCTAACTTGACTGAACACGCTGTAGAAAATTTGACTGCAGGAACCTTTGATTGGTGAATTCTAGCTTTCCAGTGTAAACACGATTAATTATGAGTCCTATTACCTATTGCAGTAGTCGAGGCAGCTATTTCGTAACCCCGTATTAAAATATAAAATCAGTATTTCCTTATCTGGCAGCCACGTTCCAAGTCCTGTTTCTGTTTGTGCAATATTATTCTGTCTTTCCCATTTTCACTCCATTGGGCACCAAACTCATCTGCAAAGAGAGAGGGAAGGAGCAAGGGTGGAGTTCATTTATTCAGAGGACAAAACTCATCTTGAGGT
The DNA here is from genome assembly GCF_009819795.1 of Aythya fuligula. Lineage (NCBI taxonomy): Eukaryota > Metazoa > Chordata > Aves > Anseriformes > Anatidae > Aythya > Aythya fuligula. The sequence continues at coordinate 13,591,613 of NC_045569.1, read as the reverse complement.
TACTGTGAGATATCTTCTTTTGTAAAGTGCCATAGGGAGAATCAAAACCTGTCAGAGGTTCAAAGCCGTCGGCTCACCACATGCCGTGCAGTTTCTCTCTGTCACTGTTTCAGCTTCAGATGAGGGCTTGCTAATGTGAGGATCCCCACCAGAGAGGAGAGGAGGCCACAGAAACCAATCACTCCTGGATTGGTCTTGTAGATCCCCAATGTATCCAAAGGACCCGTGAGATCGCAGAGATTCTTCACCATGTCGAGCACCAGAGGAGGATGATTTTTAAGTATCTGAAACAGTAGGAGGAAAAAACCATGCACGCCATCACATTTCAAACCGTTTAGTTCCTGATTTCGTTTGTCCCAGGAAGAATCCTCCTTCATCTTTCCTTCCTGTACAGCTTGCTCCAGCCTCCACGAGACCTCATACCAATCCCTGGCCAGGTTCATCAGCAGCGAAAAGTAGTAGCACTTGGTGGCCCAGTTCCGCCACTTCGGCACGTCGATGTCAGGCTGGAGTCCAACGCTCTTCAACCACAGGACTGTGTCACAGACGAAGTACAGGGCACGGGTCAGGTTGGAAGCCGTAAGGCAGACGCGAGGAACCACGTCTGGCAGCTGTGTAGTTCTCCTGGCTGCTACCAAGGCGTGCACCGTGTTGCCCAGTCTGAACACTGCAAGAGACACCACGAAGGTTAGCGTGGCTGCTGCAGAGACACAGCTCTAGGCACGGCAACTTGGCACGTCACTGCCCACAATTCATAAACTTAACAGGTTTCGGGCATTTGTATGCTTAAACATCTTCTCCACTCTTAAGGGAATTGTGAGTTTGCAGTGTGAGAGGCTAGTATTAGGGAAGGAAGGGGCGTAAATCCCTCCGTGTTACTGTCCTAAACACAATTTTGTCAGTAGCCAGGAATCACCAGCCTTTCCTGCTGCTCCATTTTCAGTGCTTGGGTGTGCTCTGGACCCATAGCACTCTGAACAGGGCAGTGACACAAACGGAGCCTCCAGTGTCAGTGGTACTCTGCTGTGAATTTCATTTAACACTGGACAGGAGGTGATGTTACTGCATAAACCTCATTGCCACCACGAGCTGCACCTTCCCTAGGCTTCTGCAGAAGCTGGGGATTTACATGCTGAGCACGCTGACACCCAAGTCCCTTCTCAGCCATGAATTTGTGAGAGGTGCACATCACTCCCTGCAAACAGGAGCAGTATATTCCACTTCCAGCTATAACACACAGCAAACCCTATTTCATGCCCTGCACAGTTTAGGTTTCACCTCATGAATGTTAATACAATACCATACAAAATACTTTTAATAACCTGCTGCACCGTAACAGTGACAGATGTTGGCTGTACCCGTGTTTAGTGGAGCTGCAAGCGCCCTGAATTTCGGCCTGAAGCCTACCGGAGGTTTGTTTAGCACAGACAAGAGAATTATGGCTATGCTGATAAACCAGCTGGCCTCTCTCCTGGAAATTACCATACTCCAGAGCTAATTGGCATAATAAAACAAATCTATGGTAACACATTAAATCAGCGTCCTTGCCACATATATTGAAACTGCTCCAGAATTGAGTAATTGATAAGTAGGTGTAAGATCAAGCCGAAAGCACACAGGACAACCACAGCAACAAATGGCACAACCCCAACAGATGCAGGGGTGACACGGCACGAAGTGATGCATACAGTCAGAGCACGAGAAAAGTAGGGAAGGGGAAAAAAATTAGTAGAGCGTAAGTGCTAAAGAAAAGTCGTGTGAAGTAAAATGTAAGAAGCCACATTGAAGGATGGTTCTTCAGAGGTGCTTTGCAGGGGATGGGGATCTTTAGTATTAAACCACCTTGCTGGGAGGACTGACAGGAGTGCAGTGAGGCAGCGGTGTGCCAAAACTCCTCGTTCTGTCCCAAAATAGGGCTGACAACTTCAACTCCTGCCTGTTAACTCACTGCTCCAGCTCTCCCTGCAGCAACTCATGGGAGAGGAGGCTGGAGGAGCGACAAATGCCACTGTAGCCGTGCAGATCCTGCCAAGCCAAGGCAGGGTAAGGATGCTGACGGCTCCGTGAGTCCACCAGAAGGGTTTTGTGTCCCCAGGAGGAGCTCGCCCCGGGGACCCCGGCACTTACTCTTCCGTCCCGAGCTCATGCTGGCTTCCAGCTGCTTCAGCTTCAGCACCAGCTCCTCCTTCTCGGCCTGTCGCTCCAGCACATAGCTCAGCAGCATGCACGTGTACTGCGTGGCTCTGCAACGGCAAAACACGACAGAGAGACGGGCTGAGAGCACGGCGGGCACCCGGGGCGAGCGGCACACGGGCCGAGCACTCACCGTAGGAGCCGCTCGCGGCCCTGGCTGCGCTCGGTGAAGTCCACGAAGCGCTGCATGGCGCCGGGGCAGCCCCGCCGGCACCGGCACCCGAACGGCGGCCGCCCCGCTCCGCCCCGCTCCGCCCCGCTCCGCCGCCGGAACCCCCCCGCTCCGGGCTCTGCTTCCCCGGCCGGGCCGCGTCGCTGCCGGCCCGTTGCCATGGCGACCGGCAACAGCGGGGCAGGTGCGGGCCGGTGTCACCGCGAAAAGCTTCCCCCCCCCCCTCCTCCCAGGTTGTTTTTTTTTTTTTTTTTTCTTTTAATGCTTTTTCATAAATCTTATCCACCTCACTCCTAAACTTTTACTTTATTTATTTATTTTTTTTAATGTAAAATATCAGTGTCTTTGTCCCCGATATTTGCAGAGCGGAATAAAAACTAAGTAACAGAGGGGATGCAACAAGTAGAAATAAACAATACAGAGCAACTTTGCTCTGCCCATACCCAAAGGAACTCCCGTCCCTCTTAACGATCATTAACCAGATTTTCTTTTTTCTTTCCCCTTTACCTCATGAAAGTAGATATTGTGCGATTCTTCGTTCTCCTGCACCTGCTGTGGTTACTGCACCGGTGCTGTGCTCTGCACTGGGAGAGGCAGCACGATGCCCGTGCATGTCCGGAAGCATTCCCTGGAGATTCCTCCGCCATCTGAAGAGGACTGGCTGAAGGATGACGAGGAAGACTTCTTCCAGCAGGATCCCGAGCGAATACGCGATGCGTTGCCTCAGCCCTTCAGGATGGTCAACAAACTGGTGATGCTGGTTTTTGAAAATGCTATGGAAATCATCGAAAGAAGGGAGACGCTCCGAGAAGCACAAAAACTGAAGGTCCGGCCCACAAAATGCTTCCCTACAGCTGAATTCCAGGTACAGAGCCCCTTACACCAGGGATAGCAGCAATTACCTTGCCAGTTTCTCTACTGAATATCCATTCAGTTGGCTTTACATCCTTCTGTTCATCACCTTCCTCAGAATCCACCACCATCTCCCCAATTCATTTCAAAAGGGCTGCAGTTTCTCAGCTTGTCCGACAGGTTCTGCTTGCCACCCATCTATCACATCTCTCTGAAAAGAAAGAAGCAGGTATTAAAGAGCATTAAATTCACCTTCTGCTTCCTTGGCTTGCTCCACCCTTGTTGAGCCCAGAAGGTAATTAGTCAGTAGCATACAAATGAGCAAGCTCAGCTTTGTGTAATAGTGAATATGCTGTGAGAGGTGGGAGCAGGTTTTTTTTTTTTTTTAATAATAAAAAAAAAATTATTTTTTAATTTCTGAGAGAAATAAACTCTCTAATTCCTGACCGAGCAATCTCTGTGACAGAGACGTGACCTTCTTCCCCGCTCTTCTGATGAAAACTCATGCAAAAGCTTCTCCCTTGTAGAATAAATCAGCCTTTGCTATTGGTGAAAGGCTAGGAGACTATTGCTAGTGTGGCTGATGTATCTTCCTTATCTGAAATGGTGGGGTGCACACATCTTTTTCTCTCTTGGTAGGTAACTGGAACAGCCAATTGCCTGTCAGTGTCTGGAAAATTCATCTTTGTTGGTCTGTCCGTGGGTCTGGCTGCCTTCAGGATGTACGACTGTAAGCAGGTCTGTGTTTGGGATGCAGTCAAGACAGAGATTTGTGTCATCCACTCCTCAGACTTGGGGGACGAGCACCACGTCCTGCTCACTGTGGATGAAATGGGTAGGTGTGACGTGGGTTTCTCTGACCTGGCTGGTGGATGGCTGGGCTCTGGAGCTGAAGAGTTGGTAGCTGCTTTATGGAAGAGTGCTAAATCAGGAGGAATGTGAGCATGGCTGTTGTATTTCCTAGAAAGCCCCGCAAAGAGTGTTAGGTAACGGGTTGTAGGGTGAGAGAGTGGCCCTAGGGCCTTGGGATTAGGAAAGGGTGTGGGTTTGGTGTCCTTGCTGGAACAGCAGAGACAGATGCAGGGCTGAGGCTGAAGTGCAGTAAGTTTTAGACCAGATGGAAAGAAGCATTGCTAGGTGTCACCTCCTGTTTGTGCTTTGTTTCAGCACCTGTAATTGCACAGCCCTGTGGTAAATAAGTTTGTTTGTTGATTCGTCTGAAAGCTGTCATTTCTGGCGGAGGTGCTTTTCAGACTGTCTTATCCATCTCTGTGTACAATCACGTGTTTGCTGGTAATGACATAAGGAAGCCAATGAAAGTTTATTGCTGGAAGCAGTGGAATATTCTTCCTTGAGCCCAGAAAAAAAAACAAAAACATAGTCCTGTCCACTCTCCTGCAGATATTGTAACAGCCCTCTCCCAAGAGCATGGCTACCATCTGTTCACTTTCCTCCTCCTACTTCTATTCCAGGGCTTGTCTCGCTCTTCTGCTTTCACAGGGAAAGCTTCCTACTCATTAAGATCTTAAATGAGGTGGTAAGTACTGATTTAATTGCATAGACACTGCGTAAGGACTAGTAAATAATCAATCATAAAGAGTACTAATTGCTCTCAGGAAATTCTGTCATGGGCAGCCACATGCTGACACCAGAGCTCATTCACTGAGCCAGGAGCATGCAGGTTGGCTGGTGATGTGACATATGCTCTCTGAGTGCCAAAGTCATCCCATGCCAACGTCCCAGAGATGTATCTGCAGCAAAAGTAGCTGCTGGAAGTCCCTGACACCATCCTATATGAACCAGAGGAATAATTCTTCATTTAGACTAGTCTCAGGGAAGTGATTTTCAGAACTAATGGCTTACATACATCTCGGAAGGACAGCCTGATGCAAGGCGCAAACTAAACATCTCTGAGGTGCTTAGACAGAGCACGCAAGAGCAGCACTAAGGGCCACCAGACCTTCCTGCCAACCCAGAGGAAACCTGAGAAACAAAACTCTAGGCACAAGATATTTTACTGGGAAAGAATATTCAGTTCTGTTCTTCCAGCACTATTGAGAACTGTGCAAGGCCGTGGAGCTCTGTGACTCAGTGATCTTGCTTTGACGCCAGCCTGCTTTTCTTTGGCAGGAAGATATTAGCAAGCGAAGTACTTGTGTGGAGGTGGTGCTGTCCTCAGGAGGTGATTATGCAGGAGTCCTGCTGCAAGGCAAGTGCAAGAACATGGTGTGTTTGATGGCGGCTGTTGTGTTCTAGCACAAGGGCCATCAGCAATGCTTTTAAAATGTTCCAAGCATTCTGGGTTCCCAGGGATCCTGCTCCTAATCTTCCCAGTCCCTCTTCCAGCTTAGAGACGTGCTCCTGCCACTCCCTTTCCTCCCAAAAGGCCTGGTATGGATCAGCACTGATCCCAAAAGTTGGCTGATTGGAACTGGTCAGTGCAGGACCCAGCTCCCATTAGGCTCAACGAAGCAGAGGCTCAGTGAAGGCTCTTCTTCTCCCCAGAATTATTTACCTCAGTTCTTTCTCTGAATCAGCATGGCTTTTATGCTGCAAGTATGTAGACCTGAAGAACTTTCTCTGCTGATGTAAGCCGGACAGCACAGAGACACTTTCTAAAAACACTACAACCAACTCTCCTTGCTATACCGTTCTGTTTCATGGCAGCTGCCTCTGCCAACTCATTTGCTGCTAGATGTTTTCTGGACCGCTTTGGTGGAACCTGCCTGGACATGTGCTGAGAATGATTTATATATGATTGATTTAAATATATATCTCAACCATTTGTAGAGAGCCAATGTGTGAAACCACGTCTCACTTCCTGCTTTACTTCAGAGGTTTCAGGTCAAATTCTCCGACTGTGTGGCTTCATGGAATTTATTTGGTGGTTGTGGGATTTTGAGGGGCTGAACTACAGGCTGTGATGTCAGTCTTAGTCAAGTATGTGAAGCCCTAAGTGGGAGGAGAGGTGGGATACATGGAGTTCACCGGGATTTTATATTTCAAAAACTCTCCACATTTTGTTTTAATGATTTAAGATAACAGAGGCTGCTTGCTTGAAAGACCTTTACTCCTTGTTTCCAGTTGCTCAACAAAGTTTCCCAATGCAGGCAGCTCTGAAGTTTGGCTGGAGGTCTACCGATTGCCCAAGGATTCCTGGCTGAAGGAGACAGAGAAGAGCTCAGGAGCTGCAGCAGGGCTGGCTTTCAGGGAGATGAGGTCAAGCTGGACATCTGTGGTACAAAACAGTTCCACCCCTCTCCGTGCTATTTTTTTCTTATACCCTTTTGCCTACAGGTCTTTCCCCAAACCTTGCTCTTGCAGACAGTGACAGCAAGATACAGGCTGAACAAGTCTGTCAGCCCAGGGGGATGGAGCATGTGTCTCTACAGCTGCCCATCCCACATTTCACAAGGCCTTTGTGTTATTGGGACATGTTTACTCTCCCAAGACAGGCTTTCCAATGAGGTTCCTTTGGTCCCAGGGCTAGCATTCCTGCTGCTCCTCCCTGAAACCGTCAGCTCCTTTCCCAGCAGTATTGCCCCATCTGAGGAGGCCCTGTGCAAGGGTATTCCCACAGGGTTTCTCCCTTATGTTATTAGGGGAAGGTGGAGGAGCACAGTGGGAATCAGGCCTGAGATCTCCACTCAGAAATCTGGTCTTGCAAGGGCCTATGACTTGGGTTCCTGTTTTAGACTGCCTGTGAGAGGGATCTGGGGGGTTCATAGCTAAATCCACCTGAGCAAGGCAATGTCTCCACCCTGCCTCAGTTAGTTTGTTTGAACTAACCAATGCAATCACCAGTTCTTTGGCAAAAAAAGGCTGGAGCTGCATGGAGACTGTTCTACAGAGATAGTAACTGGCCTCAGTGAGCGTCCTGGGCTGTTGCAGGAAATCTTAAAAGCTGAGTCAATGGTTAACTCTCTCCTACATCACCTTCACCCTTCTAGATTTCACCTTTCCACACATAGACACCTTCTGCCCAGAACCTCCAGCTGACCCTCTGTAACACCTGCCTCATACCTCTTGCTTCTCCTTCAGCAGAGACTTTTCTGGGCATTTAAGAGCGAACTCCTCCATACTTTGTAATGGTGTTAAGGAACTAGTGATCTCCCTCGGGTTTCTGTGTTTTGGCCTGAAGAATGAGGCTAAAATGAGTATCTCAATATTGGAGGCAATGTGAGCTTTGTGTATGCTTCCTTCAAGAAGCATTCAGTTCCTATAAACTTCTGACAGGTGAAAACTTAGCAGCATTGAACACAGCACAGCTTGAGGGAAGCCACTTTTTCTGTTTTTCTGTTTGACATTTTTCTGTTGCAGGAGTCTTTTGTGTCTGCAAACAAAGCTGAGGCAAAGCTGAGTCTCCCAGTGCTGGTGCTGAAAGTGAAGCCACCCAAACCCATTACAGGTCAGGGACTGTTTCTATGCTTAGAACATGCTGTCTTCTTCAGGTGGCAAAGGATTCATGGCCATTAAGTCTACAGAACAGTCAGAAAACTTCAGTAATGTGTTCCTTAGTCCCTTCCTGGCCTATATTTATTAGCACAAATCACTTCAGTGTGTCTGAAAGTGGTTGTCATACACCCTTGGCTTCATTGTCACCAGAGAGGGAGGAGACTGCTCCTAGATTCTGGCAACCTGACAGCACCATTACTTTTGTCAATCTGAGTCCTGGATTCAGGGACATACTGAAGCTTTACAGAGAGGATGGGGAGGGAGCAGACATTGTGCTGGGATGATGTCAGGGAGAATGCCACAGAAAGGGAAGGTGAGCTCTGAGTTGCGCTAATCCCTGCCTCCAAATACTGGAAAATGGGTTAGTGATATGGAGAATCTCAGAGAATATATTAATGTTGAAATACTTGCACCAGGAAAATGCAGTGTGGTCCTCTTCAAGACAATGCTACCCTGAAGGTGGAATGGTAAAAGTGCATCTGGGGCTCTCCCACATCTTCATGGTGCCTACTCCTCCCAGGGCTGTGCCTCTTTCCTTTATGTTTGCAATCTAGGAACTAATTTTAAAAGCCCTTTGGATGCCTTGAAGAAAGTGGATGATGGCAGCATGCTTGGCTTGGGGCACAATCACCTGATCAAGGACTCTCAGTGGGAGCAACACGAGGCAATCTTCCGCAGCATTTATCGGGAGTTTCTGGAGGCTGAGGGTGAGAGTGAGAGCAAGGATGAGGTTCCCAGGTGAGTGAGGGTCCCAGCCAGCATTTCATTCCATGAGTCCTCAACATGGGACAATTCAAGTGTAGATGGAAACCTCTTGCATAGCTCTGTTCCCCAGGGTGTCAAGGCAGGGGGCTAGAGCAACTCTAGAACCTGTTGCATCACTACCTAGGTATCAAGGCCTTTCTTTACTTGATTCCTTTTTCAGGCGTGCAACTTTTCATTTTCTCCTGCCCAGCTGGATCCTACAGGGGGGGATTGACATAAAAGTACAGCCAGGTAACTCAATTGTGCAAAAACGTGTTAACATGTGAAGTTTGTCATTGCATGACATTGAGCTCCAGTTAGAACTCAGTGACTCAGGGTTGGGTTGGCTCTATAAATTCCATCTTCAAAGGCATAAGTCTGGGTAAAAATGTCAGCCCTAGGACTTTTAAGTCAGTCACTGACATGAAGTCAAAAAAACTTGGCTCCATGGTTTAAAATAACTAAATGAGGGGGACACATAAGCAAGGAAAAAAAAAAACAAAAAAACAAAAAAAAACAAGACAAGGGAGTGTTTGTTGTGTTCTAGTTTGTGGGAGCAGAGTTTCTATAAGTCTTGTCAGGGAAACCATGAAAGCCTAGATAACAGCTTTCTAATTGGGGTTTTGGTGTCCTGGATTGTTCCTTTCTTTGTCCCTTGATATCCTTCTCTATTTTTATTGTCCCCTTCTCCATTCTAGATGTTCCAGCTAGCATCAGTGTGTACTGGGATGGAAGCCACAATCTCTGTTTCTATTTACTTAACCGTCCACTCAAGGAGAGAGTGGGTAAGGAAGTCTTACAGAGCACTTTGGGGAGTGAGAGTATTCAGTGGCCAGTAGCTGTCCCTCAGCCAGATCTTTCGTTATTCAGGGAAATGAGGAATGGGGAGGAGAGCTACACCATATCTTGTGTGTTAGGCTGCCATTTGGATTGCAGGGCTCTGTGTTGTACCGGCTGACAGAATCCTGTCAAGAGACTGCAGAATGGTTCATGTTTTATCGGGAAACTGGAAGCTGGTACAATGAGAGAGAATGTTCTGCACTTTCTTACAGTTATCCATCTTCCATCTTCCTGTCCTTCTGTTTAGATGCTGATCTGAAACCTGATGTTGTGTGGCCATGTGCAGCTCCAATTGCGTGCTCAGCTGTCAGTTCCTGGTACCTGGCACTGGCATGTGAAGATTCAGCAATAACTATTTGGGATAAACACCTAGGTGAGCTTGCCTTTTGGTACTGTGCACTGAGATCACAATGGATAGATATTTCCCTTCCTTAGGAGTGTGAGGCTCTGGCTTGGTGTGAACAGGGAGCTTCCAGTGAATTTACAAGCAAATCTGAAATTAATTTGGACTCGCTTGTTCATGGGATGCTCTGCCAGAAGTTGCCAAAGCAGCCTGACTCTGTAGCCCTGACAGAACCATTCCCATGCACAGCAATGCAGCGGCTGTGAACTGCTGCAGCGAGGACTGACTCCTCTCTTGTCTTGAAGCCAGTAGTAGCAGTCCTCTGCAGGACAGTCACTGCTTTGCCACTGCATCCTCAGGCTATCTTTGAGGCTGTTGTGGCATCATAGTCCAGGCTGTCCTCAGTGGAAGTATCATTCTGCCATGATGCATGGTTCTTCTGGCAGAAGAGTCTTCTGTCATCAAGGCTATTCTGGTAGCTTTTTTTAATTATTTTTTTTCTTCTTAAACTGCTGCCTTTTAATTAATTAATTTATTTATTTGATTAATTTTTATTTAATGCCTCTCCAGGATATCCACTGTCTGTGACTGTCATGCCAGAGAAACGTCCCATACGTAGCATCCACTTCCTGCAGAGTGCTGCAGCTGCCAGCAGTGAGACACCTTGCCCTGGTACAGATCCTCCCTCTCCAGCCGTGGAGCTTTTAGTGCTGTGTACAGATGGGTCTTTGTATTTGTTGAGAGCATCCAGGGCCAAGAAGCCCAGCATCACGCTCCTGGCAGACAGGTGAAGTAGTCTCTGATAGATCTCACTCCAGACAAGGGAGCTGGGTTATAGTGCTCAGGTCCATCAGGGAGGTCCAGATCTCAGTGGGATAGAGGAGATAGAGAACTTTCCACTGCCTTCACCCAGATAGCTCTGCCACGTTGCTGTCAGCAGCAAAGATGGTTTTGCTAGAAGTCAGTCCCAGTCCTAAAATCCAGTGGTTGTTCCAGAATGATGACTATTCCTGGGCTCTGTGCATTAGAACACAGGGGCTTGTAGCACTGCTCTAGGGCTGATGTTCAGCTAGCTGTGTCTCTGCCCAGGGCCCTTCTCTCTACTGTCCTTGCCATAGTAATGTCCACTTGGAAGTCAAAATAAGCATTTCCTGACATATTTCTATCAACTTGACTTTCACTTATCCCCTTGGTTTGAGGAGAAGAGAGGCTGCTGCTGCTCTGGGAGCTGTGGTTTCCTGCCTCCATGTCAGGCAGGTAACTTGAATCTCCAATGTAGTTCTTGTGCAGCTATGCACAAGACAGGCCTTGGGGGTTCCTGCCCAGGAGGAAGCAGCTTTGTTTGCGTAGGGAAGGGACTTGGCTGGAACCTCATGCCAGCCCTTGTAGCTTATATCGCCGTTGCCATTATTACAGCCTCTCAGTACATGTGATATGGATGAAACAGTGGCATAACCCTGAATCTGTTTTACAGGCCTGAAGATCCAAATCTTGCTGTCACTGCAGTGGTGCCTGTCCTGGCATTCCCCAGTGCTGTGAGTATTGCTGCCAGGTTCTTTAAGAACTGGGTAAGAGCACAGGTCCATCTGGCCTAGCACCCCTTTTCCAGTGATGGCTGTAACTGGGTGCTTGGAAGAATAAGAACAGTGCAAGCAGATGTTGCTGTCCTCACATTCTTTCCCAGCCTCTAGCTATTTTCAGCTCAAGGACTTCCTGCACTAGTTACAGTTCTGCATGTACCTTCTAACTCTCAAATGATTTCTCTTCCTTTACCTTACTTGGTATCCCCTTGTAGCTTTCTCTTGTTCTCTAATGACCACTGAGGTGGGAGGCACTGGAGGCCTGCACATGGGAGGGTCCAGCTGCAAAAATGAGAGGGTCTGGCTGTGAAGCTTCCAGGATCAGGGTCAATACAGGAGGGCATCACAGTGGGAAGTTGTAAGCACAAGTCCAGACAGACCTTTCAAGTAGCCTCCAAGTTTTCAGGCTTGGGGAGAAAAGGACTAAAAGCCTTTCACCAGAGCCAGCCATGTAGAAGACTGCATCTACTTAATTTCTGACTTGTCCTGCTGCCCCTTCCCAATCCCAACCCAGCAATTCTGGTCCAAGTTCCCTGCACAGCCTGTTCTTGGCTTGCTGTGGTCCTATGACTACTGGGCAAGCAAAGAAAACAGCATCATAGTTGGGGATGTCAAATCCTCAGTGTCAAGTCCTGAATGACATTCCCTGCCCTTTCCAGTAAATGCTTTTCACCTCTCTTAGATCCACCTTTAAGTCTCAACTTGCTGTTTCAGGCCCTGGTTTTCTCCTGGGATGGCACGGTGTCCTTGATGAACACTGCCACATCGCAAATGGTTTGCTGCTTCAGTAGTCCACCTTCTCATGCTGTAGCATCCCCCTGGCAGCCAGTGTTCACATTGGATACTGTGAATTGGTGCCTGCTTCTTCGAGGTGGGTATCAAGATGCAAAGTGTGACTGTGCAGTGATGTGGCAGCGAGAGGGCAAAGGACACTGCTGGGCTGTGTTTCTTGGCAGACAAATGTCTGGGGAGGGCACAGATTCTCACAGCATGACCTCATGAGTTTGTCTACAAGAATCGCTCAGACCTGACTAGATCTTGTACAGTGGTATATCTCTGCTAAGAGACCTCCACTGTTCTTGTCTCTGTCTAGGCGACGAGCAGCAGGCAGATGCATTGGCACAGAGCAGAGCCAGTCACAGCACCATCTTCCTCTTTTACTTTAACTCCTACCCACTGGAGGAGGCTTTCCCAAAGAAACCAGATTTGCCTTTCAAGTCCTTACAGAACCTGACATTGTTTGAGAGATGTAACATGTTCTTGCGTGATAGGTAAGAGTTTCCTTCTGCCTGATAGGTAAGTGCATCGATGTTAGCTGTGGCATTGCTGAGGTCCCAGCAAGGTCTCACCTTGGAGCCTCTGGGTTCTTCTGTGTACTGTGACACAGACTTATGTCTGGATAAGGTTGATGTTCAGCTAGTTGGATCCCTGCCAGCCACCAAAAACATGTGCCCCTTCCTCCTCTCCCTTCTGTCATCCATAGAATAACTTGCAACTGTATGTCAGGATGCCTGGGGCAGGCCTCTCCTTCCAAGAGGACTTGCTAGTTCTAAGTTGTTTTTGTACAGCACAGGATATGCAAGGTTGTTGGATAATATGATCCTTGCTTAACTGTTGTCGTCTTCCCTTTGACCCCATAGACAGGCAGAACTGGGATCTCTTTGTATGTTGCTGCTCACCTCCATTCCTGGGTTAATTCGTTGCTTAAGTAGATTTATGTTGTAGGTTTCTTGGTTTGAGAATGTCCCTGGCACCCTCATGACAAGGTTGCAGCCAGAGCTTAGCTGATGTGCTGAATTCATGCTGTCACTAGATGGCAATGTGACATCTCTTATTGGATGACTTTTTCCTTGAATTCTTACCTGGAGCCAGTTCCGTGTCAGTGACATTCTTTTCATTCTTATCACTATGCTTTAGTTCTCTGATTTGAAGTGGAACAGGTGGGTACAGGTATGACCTTACAGGACTTATTACCTGGTAGTCTTTTCTGATTCCTTGTCTCCAGGGTGAATCCTGTGGTGTTCTCTGATTAGTTAGGGACAGAAATGTAAAAGTTTCATCCTATGCCACCAGTTCTGCCCCCGCTTCTTAAAAAGATGGAGAGCAGACACTTGTCTGCCTCATGCCAGAAACACTGGTGAGACATCACCTCCCTTCTGGGCACTGAGAGCTCAGGCCAGAGCAGATCAGATATGACTGCAGTGAGACCTGTGTCTACAGACTGTCAGGCAAAGAGAAATACAGAGGCTCCTGCTATGAAGAGCAGCCCCAGGGACACTTGGTGAGCCAGGCTAGGGTTGTGTGCTCATTGGGAGAATGGCAGCGACTGTTCTAACTCCCTCTTCTTCCCCTGCTAGTCAGCAGCGCCTGGTAGGACTCGAGGAGCAGTTGCCTGAGTACTGGAGTCGGCTGCAGGCACGAGCAGCTGCCATGGACAAGGAGAGTCAGAAAATAAAGGGACAGAAGAAGCCATAGTCAGCCATGCATCCTGAGGACCCGGCTCTGCGCTATCCTAATTCTACAGACCCGTGATCCAGCACTGATATTTTAACAGCATCTCTATTCAAATCTATCCTGCTGCTTTCCAGCCTGGGGCAATTTGTTATCTGAACTATCTGCTTGTCTGCCACAGCCACAAGGATCTGCTCGCGACTCTCTGCTTATCTAACCTTCAGCCTGTTCCAGCAGCGTTCAGCTCTTCCTCATGGGAGATCAACACAGCTGATGGAAGAGTCTTCAAGTAGGAAAGAACTCTTACCAAGGTGGTAGGTGAAACAACTATGTGCTTCAGCTAAGGGTTTGTGCTGGATCTCTGAGTCCTCTCAGAGACCTGGAACATCAGAGCAATACGGTATGTTACAATGTCCCTCTTTAACAAAGCCTTTCCTCCAATAAATGTCTCTCACACTTCACAAGACTGGCTTTTTACCAGACTCTGATTTTCTGTCCTTCTGTTTCTGAGGCTCACCAGCATGTGTCATCTTCTGTTCTAACCCAGATGGGCAGGCAGCAGCATCCTTGTGCTCAGCAAGGGATCTGGTCTTTTCAAACTAGGCAGCAAATCAGCCATGAAAGTGGGCATCCCCCAGAGCATACAGGGTTGCAGGGCTAAACCACAGTGACCCTGCAGAGTGCTTCAGGTCTGACCTGGGCTGCTCCTTAGTCAAGTTGTTTCTTTTGACTTGAAAGAAGGAAGATTTGAGATAATACTACTTAGGATTTGCAGTCTGGAAATGTTCACACGAGATCACTGGGTTAAATTCAAGCTAGGATTGGTGTTTGAGCCAAGTATTCATGTCACTGAGGAGCAGGACAGAAGCTGGGGAGTTCAGAGAAGTCAGTGCTACGCTGAGCCAAAGACAGGCCAGGAGCATAGCCAAGCACACAGGTCAAAGGCCATAGAGAGCTGAAGCATCCCTTCAGCAGCACAGGACAAGGAAGTTCTAGGGGCAATGCAGGCATCCAAGCATATGTTTCTTGATCCAGAAGTTCTGCATTAAGTAAGTAGCTTGCCTTTTATAAGCAAAAACCTGTGCAGGCTCCCTGATCAGTCTTTCACGGTCAGTGTTTTCAGTCCTGTGGCAGTATCTAGATGTTAGTTTCAGAGTTTGATTTCTCTGTCAGGGGCTAACTGAATTTTTGCACTGGGTGTCTTTGCTCAGGGCAGTCAAGGGTCTTCTGGAACTTGAGGGGATTTAAGAGAGGTCACTTAAAATGTGCTTTCTTGAGCATCAACAAAATATCTCTGCCTGGCTCCTGGCACTGTGTAGAAGCTGTGCTGTTACAGCTGCCACCTCAGGAGGGGTTGTGTTAGTGTGCATGTAGTAAAGGTTTATATAAAATCATGAGAAAGCCTTGGTCTTTTTACAAGCAATCATGCTTCCAGGGTTACTGTCTAATCCACAAAGAATCTTACAAAGCTGCCAGCAACCATTCCTGTGTGCAAAGATGGGCTGTATTTTTTCCAGGTCTCCATCTAGTGATTCCCCCAAAGGTTCAGCAAAGCATCAATACATAGAGCCATGGATTCAGCACAGATTGAGCAATGTAGACACTCCCATGCCAAAGTCCCACTTCAGTTTTTCATAGCAAATTGTCTTATTTTGAATTGAGTTTTGATGAGAGGTCTCAGCTCTTCTTCTGGAAATAAAAGCAACCAGTCTGTTGAGGTAGGAAGCAGGAGAAGCACTCCATTTGTTTCACAAGTTTCAGATGCCTGGTTTTGCTCTGGAGAAGTGCAAGTTATATGAATTGAAACTTTCCAATTTTCTACCTTTGTGAAGGGTTTTGAGGGCCACAGTAAAGTCCTTTGTGCTGTCATTTTCCGTCTGCCACAGACTACAGCTCCACAGCTCATCTGATTGTTATGGATATTGATACTGGGTTGTGTGAGCACTTGCCATCTGCTTCAGCGCAAAGTCAAGCTGGTTAGCTCAAACTACCTTCAATGCCTATTTAAACCGAGCCACCTGGTTTAGCAATAAAGTGATCAAGGAACAATCCTTGATCTTTTCCTCTGTTCTTGCTGTGGTGGCAGTAACAGCTAAATTATTTGGTTTCTATGGTAGTTTAAGAAACAATGGACCTTCTGCCATATCTGGGCACAGGGGATTACTCTGGGCAGGAAATCCTAGTTCTGCATTGCTTCCCGTTCCGCAGAGAGCCAACACAACTACTGCGTGTCTGCTTGAGCAGCACTAGATCTAATTCTTACTATTTGTGAAAACGTAAACGGTTTGGGGATCTGTGCCCTCTAATCATACCCCTCCTGCTGCCTGCTCAGAAGTGGAACAGGGCTTGCCTAGCATCCGTAGAAGAGGCAGGACATTATCTGCTAAACAGTTAGATGTACTGTGCACCCACCAGTTTGTGTGTATTCATTTCAAGATGTGCTTGTTTGTTTGCAGTTTGAGTTTACTCTAAAACCCTAATCATGTGCTTGGCCAAGATAACCAGGAGTTGGCAGGCTCCACAGAGAAAGGAAAACAACAAGCAGCTGCGGGAGGCTGATGAAGAGTCTTTGTTTTTCCTCATGACTTCAGCAGGGGACCATTTGTTTGCTGCTTCTTGAAGGGATACAAAAAAAAAAAATTGGTATGATCAGCGTGTTGACATGCGTGTTGGTGATGGAGCTGTGTGCTGAGCTCCACAGCATGTTCTGGAGAGGATCAGAGGCTCCTGATTGCTTAGTCCAAAGATGATGCCCTTGCCAGCTTTTTTTTCATTCCTAGTCACTCTGTGAGCCTTAGGCAGCTGTAGATCTGAGCCAATTTAAGCTGTTTTGATGCTGGAAATTATAGAAAGGTCTTTAGATAGAGATACAAAGGTGAAAATCAAAAGATGAAACTGCTAGAGTTTTGGCTGGGCCAAGTCCTCACTCAGTGACAAGTTCGGTGAACTCTGAGTTGCTTCCTGAGTATAACAGGAGCAAGCGGGCTCTGCATTTTAAAAGGAAAAAAATATTTGGATTGAGAAAGACTGTGTGCAGGAGGAAGAGGAGCCCAGATCCACAGAGAGGCGCTCGAGCAGCATCATTCCTGCTGAGCCAGGTTGCTGCCCAGCCATGCAGAGATGGTTTCTGTGGGAGAAGAGGCTGTTCTTTAATCTCTCTAAATTATCTGCTGTTCTCTGCAAGAAGCCAAATGTCATCTTATTTCTTCACATGCTTGCTTGTGCTGTGGAAGCAGAGGAAATCAGAGGCCGATCTGATAACATTCTGCTGCTCCTGAGAGCCAGCAAAGGTTCGGGCTGCTTGGGTGAGCCATGTCTGTGGGGCTGTAAGGAGTGTGGTCCTACAACAGGAGTACTGTGTGCTCTGGGAGCTGCGTTCCTTGTGCCCATGTTGCCAGCCTTGATTCAACAGCTTCTGTATCCCTTACTGCCTCACCACATACAACTTGAAGCCATCCCAAGGAGGAATCTGCAGCAATCTCTGTGTGCTATGTGGGGCAGGTAATGTCACTGCAAGGCACCGAGGGACGGTGCCAGCCCCAGCAAGTGCTGGTTTTCTGTTTACTCTGGAAGCAGGGGCATAAGCAGGTGTAGGGGCAGCCCTACGATGCTGGGCCTAGACACAGGGGAACCAGGCACTGCATCCCATTCCTAATTGCTCAGTGCCCAAACTAGTGTCACCTCATTCCCTGCAATGCCAGTTCCTTGTACCAGGCCACAGTTTCTCTTCGAGTCCAGGCTATAGCTGGGGATGTGCTGCTGAGCCAAGCTACAGGGATTATGCTAATAATCTCTAATGCTTTGTGTCAAGCATCTCAGTCTAGTTTAATTTTGGGTTTCTGCCCAAATTAATTTTGGGTTTCAACCTTTTCCCGGGTTGTCCAGGTTTCTGTCCCAGCTGGTGATTATCTGGTGTTTCTGGTGGTGCTCTAGGACCTGGTACAGAATTTCATGTGCACTCATGGGCCACGGGCAGCCTGGCTCTGCTATCTTTTATACATGCTTTACCAAGAGCATGGCCAGTGACTAGGATGAGAAATCAGCTGCGTTCCTGAAGCCAAAACACAGGAGGAAGTTGGCTGAGCCTGGCTGAGGGCATTAGAAGGAAGAGATTTGCATGATTACTAGGGTGATGCTGGGTTCTGGCAGTAACCCTGTGGATTTACGGGCACTTCACATAGACGAAGACAGACAAGGCCTTGCTGTCAAGAGATTCCCTCTATGTAGGCCAACAGAGCAGCAGAGCAGCAGCAGAGGATTTGTCATCACAGGAGCCCGGCCTTCACGTGGCACACCTCTGTGCAGCGACTGCTGCCTCGGCCCCAGGAAGGGCCATGGCCATGCTCTGAGAGGAGCGGAGGCGACTGACTCATGTCACTGCTGGTGCTGCAGGAGGGCATGTACAACATCTGCGTGGCAAACTGGCCTGGGCTGCCATGTCTGAAGCGCTTCTCCTGCCCCCAGCTCCTCAGACTGAACAGCCGTGGGCTTAGGAGCTTGGTGCCAGCCCAGTGGAGCAAAGGGCAATTCTTCTTCATACATGGGGCTGGGTTGTTGTCATTCAAGGGTCAGGGGAGAGGGGAAAAAGTGTGTGATGTGAGGAGGTGTGCACAGGAAATGGAGCTCTGTATGGGGAGAAAAACAAGTCCCGTGCTGAGCTATGAGGAAGAAACACTAATTAGGCAAGGAGGAGGAACCTGCCAAGCTGCAATCCTGACCAAACAATCAAATAAGAGTACAATATAGCTTCGTAATGCAGAGTAAACACGGTGTAGAGGATGCTTCCGAATTAATTCCAGTTTGAAACAGTGATCATTTAAAAACATCCGGCACCCTAATTTTAAACTGCATGTCACAGACTTCATCACAGCCTGTGGTAAATCGTCCCAGTTGTTGATCTACCTGTGTTGTTCAAAACTGCACCCGGTTTTTCATCTGAGTAGGTCACGTTCCAGCCTCCAGTCCTTGGACCTTGCTGGATCTTTGTCTGGCAGCTGAAGAGCCCACCAGCAATAGGTGTGCCTCATGTTTGGGGACTTACAAGCCACGTGCAAAGCTGGAGTGGGGATGCTAAATGCTTCTCACTGTCAGTTCCGTGGCAGTCTCCTGGCAGATCCTGCAGCTGTGATGGCCAATGTGACAAGGCTAAACATCTGCCACGTTGCACCTTCCTGCCATTTCAGCAGCCCTTAACCTACACAGTGCTACTTTGCAGTGAGGAGGCTGTGGATGCTATGGTTTTGCCATCTCTCTCTCTCTTTTTTCCCCCTCTTCTTGTGTTATTTCTGTGGAATTTTACATTTTAGCAGTTCATATTCCTAAAAATATTTCTGCTCAAAGCCTCGCTAGAAGGTACCTTGCACTGGTATATGTTTGTGAAGGCTGGATTTTGTTGATCAGGTTTGTGGACAAGCATCCTTCCTGCAGATTAAATCAGAGCTGGTGCTGCTGAGTGGAGTAACAAGAGGTAAAGCAGGTATAAGTGATAAAAGGAGGAAGCCCAGAGTTATTTTGCTTTGCTGTGATCACTTTAATCAGCAGTTTTCAGGAACAAGTTGTATTTTTCTTCAGTGCACATTACCAGTGTTGTAAATCAACATTCCTCTGGGATCAGAAGGGCTGAGGTTATTTTCTTGTGGGAACCAGAGTGAAGAGATAGTCTTGCACGTTTCCTTTATAAAATTAATCGGAATCAAAAGCCTTCCTCTGTAAATTCTCCACCTCTTGAGGGAAAGCCTGAAATCCAGATCTGGATTTTACACCTGCATCCCTCTCTGACTACACTGATCCTAAACTTCCAGATCTGGGAAGAAAATACAGAGCCTATCTCTGTCATTTAGGCTACCTGTTTTGCATGTGCACTTCCATTTAAGACTGTCTTAACAGTTTCTCTTACTGAATACATTAGGATAGGCTCATTATAACATAATTATTTTGCTGAAACACATGCGTCTTGTTGCCTCATTTCAGAGCTTCCTGAGGAAAAGCGCTAATGCAGTTTCATTATCATCGTAGTGACAACTGTTTTCCCATCCAACTTTGAATTTACTTTCATTCTTTGGGAACAGGGCAACTGCTGGAGCCCCTCTCCCTTTTTCAAAGATGACATCCTGCAGTTAGGAAGTATTAACAAGGCACTGGGGTAACAGAACAGCTGCACAAAAGGCACATAATCAAATATAATGAATTGTTGGTGAAAAGATCAGCCAATTAATGCTTTCAGCTGCTGCAGCTCAAAAAAAAAAAAAAAAAAAAAAAGGCATATTTCTTCCCCCAAAGGTAGATCGAGCACTGTTATGAATTCCTAAAAGCCTCTTTAGAGAATTTAAATGCACCATCCAGCTTGAAGCTGTGGACTCATGTAGCATTCCAGCAATAATATTTTCCCAGGGATGAACTGTTCCTGAACGGAACAGCCACTGAAGTGCATTTCATATGGGAGGGATTTCGAGTTAGCAGGGGCTTATAGTTATATAAGTAAGGTAAGTATAATCTATCGGAAAGCAAAGTGTTTTGCCGAGAAGCTTGAAAAATCCTGTGAAAATGTTTTCAAATTTTGAGTACAAACCCAGTATTTTTCGCTTGCTTTTATTATCTAGTTAGAGGTGCAGTGTGAAGGAAGAATAAGACATTGAAGGAAGTAAGTTGTATTTTTTTTTGTTGTTTGGCTCAAAGGAGAAATATTGCCATGTTTTGTTTCATTCATGTAAAAAAATAAAGCCAACCTTTTTGACTGAAATGGCCTTCTGAGCAAAATCTCATTTCACTTAGCTTCGTGCACATGTTCAGTGTTTTGGGAAAGAATAGGGGCATGGTTTTCAAGATGAGCCATGATCTTGGATGCCTTTATGGTATAATGTTCAACTAGAGCTCCTTCAAATGGACTGTGGTTTCCTTGCTGTCGCCAGAAAGCCTTTTTTTAGGATTTTTCATTTGAGTATAAGATATTTGACTAGAAAATACATTGAAGATTTGTCTGTTATTCCCTAATAATGAAGAAACAACAAAAATTTCCATTGCTCCATTATGCAACAAAATTGCAGTGGGCTGAAATTGTGACCACCTCTGTGATTGTAGTGCCTGCAGCCTTCCTGCCAGAGGTGTGAGTTGGTGACAAACAAATAGGATGGGCTGGAAGAAAAGATGCAGGGACCTGGAAGTTGCCTCCTACTGGTGGCATGTTGCCAAAAAAGTAAGGGGGAACATTTGAACTAAAGCTGCTGGAGACTCAGAGACCTTCTGGGCAGGATGCTAAGGAGGGCAGGGAGCTGCAGGACTTTTTCTTTTTGGGAGCAAATGCCTTTTATGCAATCCTTTCAGACCCCCTCTTGGCTTCAGTGCTCTCCCCATCACAGTGCGGCTGATTATTTGTGCTAATGTCCTCACCTCTGGTGAACAATATTGCCGCTATATTTAATATGAGTGAGGGTTATTACAGTATTATCTGGAAGGAGCCATGCCCATTATAGGTTGCTGTGTATCTCAAAGCTAGTTTTAATTAAAGCTGCCGATAACTTTTGAGGTCTTCTGGAGTGGAAGCAGAGGACCAAGGTGCTCAGGTGGTTTCACTTGATTGTACAACTAATTATTAGAAGGGAGGAACTGGGTTCACTGGCAGCTAAACCCTGCAGTTCCTGTGCTGGCTGTGAGTCCATCAGAGCCTGGCCAGGCTGGGCTTCCCAACACATGTGTGTTTTTGGGACCGGGACACTATCATCCACAGAAGATGTTCCTCCACTCCACATCCTCATCTTGATCTTATTATGAGCCAAAAATATCTGTGTTTGGTCAAATATCCTGCGAGTCAGAAAAAAAGATCTGGCTTTTCAGCAGTTGCTCACTCTGGATTAAACACAGGGTTTTTATTCTCTGAGCAGTGCAGGATGTGTCCCCAACACCTGTGTGGTGTTGGTGTGAAGGATGCGATGAGGAGAGCCCAGCATGGCCCCGAGCTCCAGGAGATGGGGACATCACATCTCCTGCTCTGCCACTGAATGTGGCAACACGGGGTTGTGCCTCCCCTTACCTGCAGAGAATAGAAAAGAGCCTCACAAGTGCAATATTAAAAGACTGAAATGAACATGCAATTAGAGATCAGAGAAGTCTTCTTACAGGAAAGTGCTAATTAATCCAATCAGAAGTGCCTGCGTCTGTCTTTTCCTGTGCACATCAGAGTTCAAGCTTTTGATAGTCACAGTGAACTTTGAAAATCCATTTTTGCCCAGTACCTGATGGTTGGTATAAGCCATGTGTTTGATCTCACAATGGGTTTTCTCTATTCACCTTGGCCTCCCAGGCACCAGTACACTTAATATTGTAATCACTACCTGCAGGAGAAAATCATCCCAGATTTACTCTCGTGGGAGATTTAGTCTCGGATTTGCAGCCTGTCCCTTTTCTCAGGGTGTACAGGCAGTCCTGCAGTATTGTGTGATGTGAATAGGCTGGAACAACACCAAGTCATCCATCCCATTGCTGCAATGATATGATTAGAGGCCTCTGTAAGCAGCCCTGTGTATACTTTGGCTTTATTTTGATACCTAATCAGTTCACATTGAATCAGAATTAGCACCATAATACAAGGGAAAAGACAGCATATTTGTCTGGGAAAATACAGGCAGGCAATGATGGTATGTGTGAGTGATATTCCTTCTTAATGGTGCCATGAAACCATTTTTTCTCAGTCTGGAACTTCAGTCTTGTTTTCCTTAATAGCCAGTTCTTTCACTCTGTTCTCCTTCTTCAGCCTTAAAGTTATTTACAAGGTACTTCTAAAAGTGGGTGATTTAGGCTGCTCTAATGCTTGGTTTGTTTTTGTCTCATCAAATTGCCTGCTGACCTGCAAGCAGCGGCCAAATCAGACTGAAATTAAAAAGGTGGTGGAATATGCCCCAGTCTCTCCTCAATCAATACCAGCCTAAATTACTGCAAACCTGGAGCCATGGTGCATGTAATACATCATTTTGTAACCCCATAAATTGCTTTTAGCCAGTCTCTTCTGATTTCTTTTTAATGGCCTTTCAGCTAAGATCAAGTGTAGCATCAGTTTCACATCAGCTGTGTACCCTACCCAGGGACTGCCTTGTGTTGGCACTGGGATGATCTCAGCCAAATTGTTGTGACTCCTCGATGCTAGTCATTTCTGAGCTGCCCCGAGATGCCTCCCCGTGGTGAACTGCACTCAAAGAGGCCACAGCTGCCTGCAAATCCTGCCCTTGTTTATCTCCTTTTAAAATAAGAAGGAAGAGAGGTGAAGAGGAGGTGGCTGCGGCCTCCAGTGAGCGCAGCGGGGCTGCAGTGCCCTGAGCAGGGCCTTGCTCCTTGGCCATCCCTTTGCTTGCACGGAGTTGTATGAGATGTGGAGAGCAGGGGCCGAGCCTGTCCTCCTCCTGAGGTGGCCTGAGGATTGTGTGGGGATGGAAGGTCCTCATCATCTTCTCGCTGGGCTGCTCTGATCCCAAAACCTGCTGCAAATGTGGCCCCAACCCGCCTTCAGAGCAGGCGGCTCTGCAGCTCAGCTACAGCCATGGTGGGCACTTGGAGAGCGACTCAATCCCCTCCACTGATCCTCCACCTAGGATGCCAAGTCTTCTGTAAAATAAAGTGTATTCCACCCAGGCTGGTTTCATGGGAGTTATCAAGGGCCCACAGAATAAGAAATTGCATCGCCTTCATGTTATGCAAGTCCCACTGTGGTAGGCCTTCTGGGCCATGGCTGGCTGGGAAGAGAAATCAGCTGGAGGCCTGCTGCTCCCCCTGTCCAAACATTAATTGAAAAAAAAAAAAATGTTTTCCTCTAATTTAAGAGACATTTCTCTCAGACTTAACCCGAGGGCTGGAGGTCAGATTTGCATATCAGAAATATCAAACACCCTCTCCTTCTGCCAAAACACAGCCCCTTTAAAAAATACTTAATTGGAAAAACGTGCCTGTTATCAGAGGACAGAAATGCAAATGCCCTATTTCAAGCTGGCATTTTAGAATGAAATTTTCTGTTTTGGTTTGTTTCTAGTTTTCCCATGGGAAATGCCAACATTTTTCTACTGGAACCGAGGGCTCCATTCAAATGACTTTAGTTAGGAAGAAAATTAATTTTCCTCTTGGGACAGTCACAGCATCATTCTCAAAGGAAAGAAAATGCTTCTGATGCTCCAGGAGAAAGCACTGTGTTTTCCCTTGTGTGGCAATGCCCAATGCCCCCTTTACTGCTCAGCCCCTGAACCAGCTGCTTATGCCCTTGCACATAAAATAAAAGTGCACAGGGCAGCGGGTGGTTTTGGGGACACACGTGGGAGCTGTGGCAGAGCAGTTCTGGGTTGCTCTTTGCCCTCTCCACCACCATCTCTGGCCACTTGTGGTTATACCTGGGCACCCACAGAGGTCCCAGGAATGAACTTTTGCAAATGACCATGTTGTGGAGAGCCATGAAGATTTTGTACATCAGCTGCATGAACTAACACTGGGCTATAGGACTGAGAACTGAGGCACTGGAGTCACCCAGCCCTTGATGTTGCTTTGAATTAATGAACCCACTAAGTTGCTCTTCTCTTAGGGACAGATGCTGCTTCCCTGACCCCTGTGGAATAACATTTGCTCCACAAAGAGCAGCCTGGACATCAGCAGGACTACCTGGGGAATAACTGCTCTCCTGGTCTTTATTTTAAAAAGAAAATCAGATGGTACCACAGGGCATCCCAAAGGCTCAGAAAGCAGCACAGCAGCTTAATGGGGCCACAGGGTGGCATCCCACAGGGTTCCTGGGATGGGGCCAGAGGTCTGGGTAGGGTGTACCCGCTCTGGATGAGAGAGCTGCCTAAATGCTTTGCAGCTCCACAGATTCTCAACAGGGAGCCTTAAAGCTCCTCAGATCTTCTGTAATGAAATAACGTGCACATCCAGCTGCAAAACCTGTGCTGTAGGTAGGCAATCCCCAATTATGTGAGACTGCAGTGTTTTAAACTTTCTGTTAATAATAATAAAAAAAACCCTCTTAATTAATAGAGTCTGTAATAGCGACACTGGCATAACAGACCAAAATTTGACAAGAGGAATTACCTCAGCAGAATTGTAATAATGAACTTTTGTGCAGATCACAATACTGATAGGCATAATGCACTGCATCTGGTTTCAATTTGCTTTTTTGACCTTTTGTTGAAAATGAATTTTAATAGGCAATTGACTTAAATAATTGGTATGTGTTTGAATCAATCCTGGAACGTGATGGCTAAGTGGTTAAAATAATTGAGGTGTATGAAAGGGTTTTTAAAGATTTTTAGATTCATATCAGAATGATGGGGTTACAGAGCTCGGCTCCATGGCTGCAATATGACTAAAGCACTGTCTTTTTCCATCCCTTGGGCATTACTACCATTTTATCTTCCCAGCAGTATTGCAGGGTGGGTGTTTCTTCTCTTTGCCAGCTCTGGGAGTCTGAATTAAAGATCTTTAACTCCTTGGAAATTACAGCATGTTGTTGCACACCTCAGTTATTACCAACCCATCCTATCTGTAGCAAGGTCTGTTCTCCTTTTCACACAGCTCAAAGGAGCTGTGACAAGAGCTACATTTTGTGAAAGCACCTGAGCTGTCAGGCTGACCAATCCTGCAAAGCACAGAGATCAAAGTCTGCTTGTGGAACCCCTGTAGGAGGCTAGGGTAGGACCTTCCAGGTGGGGATGAGGAGCTTTTCGTGGTGCATTGAATCCAGACCACCTGGAAATCATTTAGGGCCATGAGTTTATAAAAGGCTCTTCCCCAGCTCAAAGTGAGGCTGTTGGTCTGCAGGATGAAGAGTTTCTGTAGAGGAGAGGGTGGTTGGAGGGGAAGAGGAGCTGCTCAGAGCGTGGATTAAGGTCAGTGGGTATCTGCTCTGCTTTTTTTCTTGAACAGCAGCTTTGCTTTGGGGTTCAGTCTCAGTGTGGGATGCTGAGGAGCAGGAAAGGACTTATATTTTGGCAAACCAAGTAAGAAAACAGAGCTATTGGAGTATGCCATAGCAATCTGCTCCTTCAGGGTGCTCATTTGGGTGTAAGCTCTTGCAGTTCAGGCAGCTTTTAGCAGAGCTGCTCCAGCTGGTGCCAGAGAAGTCCACTGTTGACCTGGGTTTGCAGTAAACACCCAGGAGGCACTTAAAGATGTGAAATGCAATTTTGGTTCCACTAGAATGTGGCAATGTACTTCTGTGTCCTGGCACAATTTCTCTTCTGATATGTGCTTGCCCTAGGGACAGAGGAGGCTGAGCTGGTTAAGCTGCCCTGCTCATTAGGGTGAGCAGAAAGGGAAGGGCAATAGTCTTTAGTTGTTGTGCTCCAAAAAATGCCTGCTCCTTTTCTTTCTCTGGCTGCAGAGAGATGACACTGAGATGTATGAGAACGTGTTTTAACTGATCAGGAAAGCTTAGAATAAAAAAAAAAAAAAGTAGCAACCACATAATGTCTTGAGCTGTTGGTTAATACTAGGCAATTAAGCCACCCCAAGACTTCCTGGTGGATTTGAGGGCAGGTCAGATGGGCTGGCTACCCTGATACAGGGGTAGCCAAGGGAAGGGTCAGGGTGTTACTGGGGACCCCAGGCTTTGCAGTGAGTGATGCTGATGTGCTCAAGATCAGCATGGAGAAACCCTGTGCTCCTGAAGTGCATCCTCTGGTGAGGAGAGGAGCCTTCCTGGCCAAGGAGGCACCTTGCAGTGCTTTGCTCCATGCAGACCAGCATCATTCAAGCATGGTTTTGTTGTGTGGTGTTCAGCTAAATTTAAGATCTATTTAGGAAGAGTTGTCCCTATTTTTAGCCCAGCTCGGTTCCTCAATCTGCTTTTCTGCGCAGCTGCACATGCAGCTGTACTGGGGTGATGGAGGGAGCAGTGCAGGGTTGAGGACCAGGGATGGATCAGGAGGGTATCCTGTGCCTAATTCAGCCCTGGGTGGGGGCTCTGAGCTCCCTGGGGTTTGAAGTGGGGGGAAAGGGTAAGAAACTTGGTCTCTGTTCTTGGTACGGCCCTGGGAAGGAGGAAGCTGCTGTGGTCATGCTCTGCCATGCCTGGCACCAGCATCTTGGCTCAGCTCAGGCTGGGTGAGGCTCAGTCCCACCCTGAAATCCTGGGAAACCATTGCTTTGAGTGTAGGATGATGCCATGGTGCTCTCATCCAGCTCCCCTACAAGGAGGTGTAAACCTGGAGCACAGCTCCTGTCTTGGCTGAACATGCAGCAAGCTGAATTTGGGTGGCATCTGGCTCCAAACATGACTTCCCTCTTCTCACCTGCTCCTAGCCTCAGAGCTGCACTCCCAACAGTAGATTGAGCAATGACAACAACATCCTTGCCTGTATTTTAGCAAATACTTCATGCTTTTAAGGCTTTTTACCTTATTAAACCAAGCAGGCAGGAGCTGAAGGGCTGCTGAGGAGAAACCTGTTTTGTACAGGTTTTTTAAAAGTTGCAAATTCCATAGGTTAGAAAACATTTTTTGCTATATTTGCTCTCAGAATGGAGTGGCTGCCAGCTCAAACATTTTTGTGGTGCTTCTGTAAATAAGGCTCACAGGTAAGACTGATACAGCAATCTATCATCATGCCAAGTGGCTGCTCCACTCTGTGCCTGCAATTTGATCCCAGTGCTGAGTAACTTCTCCAATGTGTAGGGTGAGTAGTCACAGCTTGTTTTCCTAGGGTATCCCTTCTCTAGAAAAGTAACCCGAATCTTTCAATCAAAGCATATTTCTGCTTAATTACTGCGTGCCACGAACCTTTCAGTGGCCGCTTTTCCCAGATGTGACAAAGATGAGCGTGGCAGTGGGCAGCAGGTGGATCTGACACCGATAGAAAGGCATGTGGGAAACAAATTTACCCTTTTTTCTTTAAGTAAGTGGGCATCCTCAGCGGTGTATCTGTCATAGCGCTGCTGCGATAGTCTCTCTTCAACAGTCTGAAATCTGTTAGGGTTTGGGGGTGATGGGGTAGAAAAAGGAAAAATGTCTTGGCACTGTTGAGCAGGCTGGGAGACCTCATCCTGGGGTGGCATTGGCAGTGTGGGGGAGCCATCTCCTGTGGGCATCAGAAAGCAGCCACTGCACTTATACACACATCGTGGTGCTCAGGTGAGTGTTGGCCACCTACTGGGAGCTGCAGCTTTCAGGCCTTTTGCATTTCTCCAGGCAGAATTGGTTGAACTGCTGTGTCAAGGTAATTTTTATAAAACGCTTTCTGCAGCTATACATTATGTACTCAAACCGTTCCCCAGCGCTCAAGCAGTGCCTGGAGGAACAGTGCCTTCTGGAGACATCATTTCATTCCAATGTCTTCTGGAAAGTTCATTGCTGCCTTGACAAAATTCAGTTTTTATTAAAAATGATTAATGTCTAGAAATTTAATCAATGCGTATTCACGCGGCAGCAGCTTTACTATAATAGTTTGATTTTAAACAGCTTGTGTCCTGATGCGTGAGGTGCATTATATTATTTGACAGCAGTGACATTTATATTTGTAATTACTAAATGGTGACAATCCATTGGAAAGCCTGCCCCACTTGAGGGAGCAAAATGGATGTGAACACGCGGCACCAAGAAGCACAAAAGTCACAATACATCAGCGGATCCTGAGATTAAAAAGCAGGGAATGACAGTCTCCTCCCAACAAAAGCACAGGCGCCTTCCCAAATAAATTGCTGAGTTCTAATTATTTCTTTTGTGTTTGTGAAATATTCTCCTCCTGCTTGTTGCCTGACACCGTTACCTCTATCCTAACACAGGAAGACCCTGAAAGCAGAAATGTAGTGTGCAGGAGTCATGGGACTCTTGGGGTTTCATTACTGAATGCTGAAAAATTGGGTGAGTCAAGCTGGGATAGAGATCCCAAACTTGATATAAATCTTGAATTGGTCAGGGAAGATGTTTGGAGCTGCTGTTTTTAAAGCACCAAGATGTAGGATAAACTTATCAGCTGGTGCAAGCTATTTTGGAAGTGGCTTTAGCCTATTAATGCTTTGCAGATACAATCCCTTCCCTGCCAGAGGAAGCTCAGTATTTATCCAAGTGCCTGAAAAACTGGGGTAGTAGGGAAAGGAGATATCCTCAGGCCTGCTGGTAATTAATAGGGCTTATCTCCTAGTTAAGAAAGAGCTGTGGGATGAGAGTTGCTACCCAGATTGTGCAGATATAGTAATCACACAGTTTTAAATGAAATTCATAACTTGGATGACTTACGTCATCTGCTCAGGTGCCTGGTGACACTGGGCTGAGTTTGTCCTTGATGTCTGTCTCCTTCTTGCACCTGTAAGATCTCTCAGGGCACTTTCCATGTTCTGGTTGGGGCTCTGGCCTGTCCACGCTGCAACCAAGGGGAGGACAAGACCTTGTGGGGTGTGCTTAATGAGCAGAAAACCCCTGAAGAACTGCTCCTGTAGAAAACCTAATATTTATTTCCTTTCTCTTTAGCCCTCCAGCCGCTCCTGAGGTGGTGCCCAGCTGTGGGGTTGAGCACCTGGCTTTGGTGTGAGAGGCACACACAGGAATGGGTTTTGCCAGATGTGCAGCAGTGTCTTGGCCAGGCTCTTCCATGTCAGACATTAATTATTAGGGCAAAACACAAGTATTATCCTCATTTCACTGTGGGGTCTGACAGGGTGGTCTTCAGAGCTGGTGGGGGTCAGCTGTGAGAAATTGGGATATGGACAGCCTGTCTCCTGGCTGGAGCAAGCCCAGGGTCTAAAGATAGAAGGTATCTGGGATGCTGAGGTCCTACACAGAAAACAGAGCACTGGGACTAGGGATTAGTGAGCCCCTCCGGCCTCTGGGACTCAGGCACAGCTAGGTCAGAGGCTTTATTCTTAATTAAATCTTTCATTACATTAATCCAACAATGGCAAAAGCAGAACAAGGCTTATGATATCCTGCTTTGTTTAAATAAAAATGCCATCAAAAATGTGACCTATTTGTTATCCTGCGTTGGGCTCTTCAGAGGAGAGCAGAAACCATCTTTTAGATGAGACCGAAGTTTTCCTCCCCAAGAGTTTTCCTAGTTTTTTTAATCAAACTTTGCTTTCAGGAATGATCTATAAACTCTACAAGTATTTATGTAAAAAGAGGTTCATAATTCAAAATGAAGAAATGAAATATTTAGGTAAGATTAATCCTGAAGGCATCATTGCTTCAGCTGTGTAATCATTCATCTTATGTCATGGGCATATTTGTTTGGCTACTAACTTTTCTTTTGAAAAGTCTTGTTCCAGGGCAGCTTAAAATATTAAAGCGGGTGCAATGGGAACAAGTTTTGGATAGAAAAGGATAACAGTATGGGGATGGAAGCTGATAGCCTTTAATCCAAAGGTAAACTGGCATAATCTGGCACAGGAACAAAAACAATTAAAATTGCCCTGTTTTGAGAGCAGTCTCTGACCATATGTGCCTACTCCATGCAGCTCTATGGGTTGCTGTCTGCGATGTCCCTGGGGAGGCAGCAGGATGCTGCAGTCACATCATCCTGCCTGGGGGAGATGCTCGGGTGGTTCCTTTCATCTTGGGGTAGACAAAAGCTGCTGGGACTAAAACTGCCCAAATGGCTCCTTTGCTGCAAAAAAATACTGTTCTGGGGGTAGCGTGGTGGAAGAAACACAAATACTTTCTGTATGACCCCAGAGACGGGTGTCCTGGCTTAGAGCTAGATGTCCTGTGGCTGCATATGTCTCAGGACCAATTATTCCAGAAGCTGCTCCAGGTGAAGTTCATCTTGATTTACCATTAAGGCAAACACTGGCTTTCTACTGCCTGTGGTCCCCCCAAAGCTGAAAACCTAACTACAAGACAGCTGCTTCTGGTGCCAGTTGGGGAAAACCCACCTCAAAAACAAGGGGTGTGGGGTCTGCTTTAGATGCAGTGCTGCCGACTTGCTCCATGCCTTCCCTTCATTGCGTGGTGGGTCCCTCCATCCCAGGGGTGACCCCGTGCTCCTGTGCTCTTTGGGTTTGGGGCCACCACGAAGCCCTCCTTGCTGTGTGGCTGCTAACACCAGCAAAGCATTGCTGTGCACTTCTGCCTGTGATGCTGTTGTGCCATGGTGAATTGCGGCCAGGTTCGTTAAATGAAATTGAATCTCGAATGTCCCGAGGCTGAGAGATATTTTGCTTACTTGTCTATAGTATTTCCAGACCTTAAGCCTGATTGCTGTTGTGGCAACCTTGAACTTTTGCTGTTTCTCATCTCGCAGCTAAAATGATTCAGTCTGGCAGGAGGCTGGTAAGGCACTGAGCTGCTTATGAATGCATAGCTTGTATCAATAAGGAAAATTAAATAATTCCTCAAAACCACACAACATGTCAGTTTTGCCACAGCGTAGTGTGCTGTTCACTTTTTGGTTGACTTTTTGTAGCTGAAGTTTTCTTAAGATGCATTGTGGAAGTGATACCCTGCCCCATTTGGGGGTTATGACACATGGGCTGAGCAGGGAGGCTGGCAGGGATTAGTCCTCCAAGAGAGAGGTCCCGTGAGTCCTGCTGGCAGGCTGATAAGGAGTAGAAAAGATTTAGTGAGAAACTTGGTGTAAAACCTGTGTGTCAGGCAGGTGGAGCCACATGGATCCCCCAGGTGTTGATTCCCACCTTGGGGCAATCATAACTCAAGACAGGGCTTCAAAAGAGCAGGGACATGGGGCTCACAGGGATCAGCTGCAGCACTGAGCTCAGAAACTGTTCAATAAATCTCTACTCCAGAAGAAGCGCAGAGCATCCATCATGTCCCTGCAGGCTTGGGGAGTAAAGTACAGAAGGTCTTGGTCATGCAAGCTGTAGCACGAGCTGCCCTGTCTGCGTGGGTCAGCTGTGCTGCTTGGAAGTCTGTGAGCTTCTCAGGAATCAACTTTTGCATTTGAGCAGGGGAGAGGACCAAAACATTTCTCTTTGTGGTATTGATCACTTGCCATGGTCCTGCAGTGAATTGGAGAGGGCTGGGAATACAACAGTAACATCAGATATCCCATTTCTTCTCCAGACAAAAAGTGTGCTCAAGTGTGTGACATGGGAATGTTCCCCTTGTTGTTTGTGGTCTGGCTAGTTAAGTGCTAGTTAAGACTAGCAAAAAAAAAAAAAAAAAAAAAAAAAAAAAAAAAAAAAAAAAAAAAAAAAAAAAGGAAGCCTGGCAAGTGCTTGTTACACATCCCAGCCCTTTTCCAGGCCCTTTGGGCTGAGGAAGCTAGGTAGATCCCAAGGATGCTGGCTTTCCTCACCTAAACACCCTGTAGTGCTTGTGCAGTTGCCTGTAGTCTATGTGAGGTCCTCTAAATGCAGGTAGGATTAATTGTGACTATTTCAGTTTGATTTGTCTTTATTCTGTGATTGCTACTGCCACAGAAAATGTGAGCTTCGTGACTTGAATTTACACAAATTTACAGGTATCTGCCCCAGGACCTTCTCAAGTTTTAACCTTTGGGATTACGGCAGTTGAAGCACCCTAAATTTTCTCTTTCCTACCTTGTCTTGCATGCTCTCATCTCCTCAGCATTGTGGTGCCACCTCCTGCTTCCCCAGAAGCCTGGATGTGAGGTGTAAATAGCTGGGCTTTACTGTATTCAGAGCAACCTAGAAGGAAAGCAGAGGTCCTGTGAAATAGCAGAGCTGTTACTGCTGTTGGGATCCATCAGGGCAACCTGTGGTAATGAGGCTGCTGCCTGATGGTGATGAAGTTGTTCGAGGGTGGCTGGATGGTTTTGTGCCCATTTGAACAGTGAAGTTGCTCAGAACATGAAAGCAAATGAGCTCTCAGGTGCTGTGCTTCTGATTTATCATTAGCAAAGAGCATCCCGGTGTCAGTCCCACAGGGGAGGTGGCTGAGACCAGTTGGCCGTATTTACAGCCTGTGCCACTCTGCAGCGAGCCTGACCTCTGCTCTGTAGCAAAACCTTCTTGTGATTCAGGGTTGTGCTGGAGTGGAGATGAATTAAAGGCCTGAGGGTTTTATCAGACTAAGTATGAATGATAAAATTGCGCTGGCATTCCTGCAGTTGTATAATTTAACATAAGGTTCATTTAGTTTGATCATGCCCCTGAATTTTTAATTTTTCAATGCTAGATTTATTTCCCTCCTTCCTTTTCTTGAAAAACTTGTAACTGTTTCATGGAGATATTCTGACAGATACGAACAGCTTTGCGGATGTTACTAGGGCTCTTGGTACCACAGAAGTTGCTGTCTGGGGGTCAGGGGTAAAGCAAAGGAGCTGAAGGCTTGTGAGCATCTTGGCTTGGGAAGGGACCCCAGCCCTGCTCAGGGGACTTGCAAGCAAGGTGCTGCTGCTGGGGTGTGCTCAGACCACCTCTGGGGAAAGGTGGGCATCAGAGGAGCAGTGAGATGATGTTATTGAAGCAGGAGCAAATTAGGTGCAGAGCAGGCAGCTACTGGCTGTGCCTGTGCATTACGAACTCTGCAAGATTTGTCCCTCTCCTCCCATAGGAAAGCTCTTCCAGCCTTGCTTCTTCTAAGGCTTAAGCACTTAACTGACCAAAGAGTTTACTCAGGAAATCATATGCAAAGTTCCCCCGGTGCTTAAATGTTTTATTGTCTTATGTTGCCAGAGGAGACAGGCATCACTTCAGATCATGGGACTCAATGCAAAACCAGGCAGGGCCTGATGTTAATCTCCCTGACCTAGTCACAGACAACTTGAACCCCAGTCTTTCATTTACAAACCCAAGTGAGATATTTTAATCTCCTGTTGAGAGATTAGCTAAACATCCATGCATTTTTGTACCCGTTCTGTCTTGAATTTGGGATGCCTGGCCCTGTCCTGATTTTCAGGTTCCCTACTGCTGTCTGAGCAGTGACACTAATCTCCAGCTTCTCCTGGGCAGATCTTCTGTAATAATTACAGAAACTCATTAGCCTCTCTGGTGGCCTGTCACATCATCGGCTTGTTCTCCTACCAACAAACACACAAAGGTTGTTGTTTTCCTGGGGGCTATCTGCTAGACTCTCGTCAACTATAATTCACAGGAAAAAATAATTTCTATCTCCTCCTGTCCGTGGTGCTTTCCCTGAAATGAAGGCATACTGGTTTCAGGATCTTTGCAATTTACAGCCCCTGTATTTCTGAGAGGTATCTCTGCAGCTGAGAGGGTGAAGGATATCAGGTTAAATTTGGTATTGTCCAACAATTCTGTTGGCTTAATAGCTAATCAAAGCAGCCGTGTTAATGTTGTCTGGCTGCCCTGCATAGTAAGAAATGGATGGGTTAGTTTACAGATGATGCTTCTGTACTGATGTTTTTTTCACTTGCAGGGTCTGTAGGAAAAACCCAGAGGAAGAGTCTGGAGGGAAGGCTGCTGTGGGTTTCCAGCATCTTTGCTTGGTTTGGAAAACATCTGATTACCCGACAAGGGAATTTGATGGCATCAAGGTGGATCTGGGTTTTACTGCTGTTAACTACCCTTGGCTGCTTGGAAAATTTTTTTTTTTTGTGAAGAAAAATCAGAAAGTGTCTCTGGTTGGGGTAGCATGTTGTAATTGTAGGGACCTGCATGGAGCTGTCTGTATGTGTGTGTGATCCAGTTTGCCCGTCTGCACTTCAAGCTGTCACAGCTTAAAGCTCTTTAAACACTGGCAATTGGTTCTCCGGTCAAGTCAAATGAAAAGCAAATATGTTGTACGGTTACTGTTAGCCAACTGCACTAGCTAGTGATTTCTGAAGGGTCAGGTCAGGCTGTCTTGGGCACTTAAAAGTGGCCTCTCAGAGCAAGCCACAGCTGGGCTTTCCTTGCTCTGGGTGAAGCAATGCACAGGGCATCATCTCTAATCATCAGGTCAATTCCTGTGAAAGAAAATCTGATCAAACCCTTAATTTATCTTCAATTGATTAGATAGCAACAGCATGTTGAGAAGACACTTATAAAGACCACTTCAACCTTAATAAATCCCAGAGCAAAAGACAGCTCTTAATTTTCCAGTTGGCTACGTAGAATTTGTTAAAGCCATATTCTGTGGAAATTGGCTCACCCTAGAGAGCTTCCAGTCGATCATGATGTGCCTTAACAAAAAGCCTCAGTGAAGCAGCAGATGAGCACTGAGGTCCTGAATGGCTAAGCATGGTAGGTGGCCTAAATATTACTTATTAAAGCAATTATTAGTGCCTGTGTGAGTGATACAGCTGCTCTAGAGCATTCAGTGGTCTCTGGAAAGGAGACCTTGGTACCACAACAGGAAATGTTAATTGATTCAGCCAAGATGGATATG
Organism: Aythya fuligula; assembly: GCF_009819795.1. Classification (NCBI taxonomy): domain Eukaryota; kingdom Metazoa; phylum Chordata; class Aves; order Anseriformes; family Anatidae; genus Aythya; species Aythya fuligula. The sequence continues at coordinate 13,556,778 of NC_045569.1, read as the reverse complement.
CTCTGAATCTGCAAGTTTCTCTAACTTCCTAGGTTTATTCAGGAGTTTAAAATACATTTATTACTTTATTCCTCTACCAGCATCTTGCTACCCAAAGTGCAAATGGGGCTGTGTGAAGTGCCTGGTCCTCCCCACTCACGTGAAGACCTGCCAGCATCTGAGCCTGTTCACAACTTCCCAAAAGTCAATCCATGTGAGATGAAGCTGCTCAGGACACAAAAAATTACTATTTTTTAAAAATTTCTGTTGACTGTCATGCACAAAGTCCATTTTCACTGACTTCAGCAAATTGTCTCATTCCTTAGTGGAGCAATCACTAGGAATGTGAATGTTCAAGTTCTTCGTGACTTTTTTTTGTGGATGTCTTGCTTTTTGCTGCTGTCAACTATGTTGTGACCCTTACAAAGGGGCATACCACAGTGTGAGGGCAGGTGCTGTGGAAGAAGAGGGGTGCTTTATGCATAGGTATGATGCAGGCACCTTCCAGCTGCTGTTCTCAATCCCAGAGCCACGCAGGGCCGCAGTATTTGTAGAGCAATCCTTTCAATATTTGTTAAAGCTATCTATCGTATTGGGTAGGGCTTCCTTTTGTGTTGAAATAGTTACTGAATGTATGCACAGAGATGTTTCCAGTAGGATTATTGTATAAAGCAGAAAATAAACTGAAGAGCTTCCCACCTTGGAAAACAGGATGGATTTTTCTTTAATTCCTAAAGCATACAGAAATTAAGGCTATTCGTAGTGGAAAACTTCTTTCCTTGCAGGGGTCAGTTCTGGTCTTCAGGGTCATTTTTCACTGATTTCAAGGAACATTGGGTCCTAACTTGTAACCACAAACTTCCTGCTATATAAATTGTGAAGTAATTAAAATCTAGACTGTTTATTTCTGGGTGGACACTATGGACTTGAGATACTGTAACTGCTGGGGGGAACATCTTTTAATCAGCTGTAGTTTAGCTTTGTTCCTGTTTAGGATTAGGGCTACTACCAGCCTCCTACTTTCCTGATCAATTTTGCTAAATCCAAGTGGAGAAGTGAAGGTAGTGCATGTTCCTCCTGATCTGGTGATTGAAAAGATGAAGAGTGCAGGTGAGCACCCATGATAAGAAACTTAATCCTAATAAAATCTTTAGGTGAACTGTAGCATGGCCTTGCTTCTGTCTTCAAAAGGTCTGTGGGAGGGGAAAAAATGATGGGATGGAGCCAGGACCGGGGAGTTCTGGCCAGGTCCTGGCCTGTCATCCTTCCCCCTCATGAGCTGGGTGTTCTCAAAGGCAAGCTGGGAGCACCAGAGCAGCTTGCCTGTACTGCAAGTATCACCGTAATGAGAGCGCCGATTGTCCTGGAGTTATGCATAGATATGAATTAAACTTTTTTTCATTAAGAATAAATACATTTCTAGCTCTTGTTGTGAGAAACCTTGAGCTAAGTATAGCCTACAGCATTTAAACAGACGGTGGATGAAAATAATGCAATGGATGAAGCTTTTTAATAATGATTCTTAGGGCTTAATTCATGACTTTAAAGCTCTTGGGGTTGGAAGTCGGAGGACTCCTGGAGTCTGAGGCACATCAATAACAATAATGGCCTCTCTATGGATTGATGAGCTCAACAGAAAGGAAAGAAACCAGCTGTGCTTGGTAATGGTGGCAGATAAGTCACAACTTCTGAGCCAGGAGAGTTTAACAGGGTATCTGGACCTGGTGCAGGTGGGCTGTGATTCTCAGCCAGGCTGAAAACCTCCACATCTCCAGTAAGCGTGCATGTCCTTAAGGAAGGCAGGTGTCAGGGATGGTGTCCAGGCCCTTTGCAGTGCCCCCAGCTTGTGCTGTGGTCCTGGTTTGTGCTCTTCAAACTCCACGTGCCAGATCCATTGCCCAGGGGTTGTCTATTGAATTCAAAGGGCTGTGTTGGAGACGTGTGGAAGTCAAATCTCCGGGCCTAAATGATTAATGGTAGGGGCTGCAGATGCAAATCTGTGAATCTTGTTCTGAGAAAAGTAGTAAGGCAATATATCCTGGCTGTCAGGACAGTGGTAATTCAGGCAGGGCCGCTATTGCTGGCTGGAAAGCTGTTCCTTTCCAGCAACCAGCCGTATGAATCCTTACTCCCTCCTCATCTGAATGGAAGGAAAAAAAAAAAAAGGCACCAACCACCCTGTTTAGCAGGCAAGTCAGCTTTCCTGCAGCCTGATAAATACTCCAGGCTTGATAGTCTTTCTTCCTCCACAGAAATGCTAGTAGCCATTTGCCAGCTGTTTGCTCTGACCCACAGTCATCGGTGTCCATCAACACGCTTTTTCAGAGGTGACAACACAAGATCTGGCGGCAATCAAGTAATCTGCAGCACTGCCCCAAGATCTATTAGACAAACCGAGTGAGGCAGGAGCCAGGGCTGGAAATTGCCTTATGCTCCAAACCTTAACTGCAAGAGGTATTAAATAAAAAGGGCTGAAGTCAGATAAAACAACAGGGGTAAGCTAGACTGCCTAGACACAGCTTCTACAGGAGCTTTCAGGCTAATGTTGATTGGATTTAAATGAAAATATAGGAGGGACACGGAGCCCTAAGTGGGCTGTTATGTACCTTGCAATAGAATCAGAACAACCACGCGTTCTTCCAGCTCATTTTCTCTGGTCAGGTTGGTTTGGTGAAGGGTTTGCATGCTGGATGAGGCAGTGCTGTTGCTGGGGGCTGCCTGCATGCAGCCAAGTACTTCTTGTGCAGCTCCTGCTCTGTCCAAAACCTCTGGGCAGTTCTGCTCCCATGCACAGGGCTGAGCTGGCCCCTGGGTGGGCAGCAGGGTTGTTGGTATTTGGGATCTTTGCATGTACCATCAGGGCTTGGTCCAGACAAAACTTCTGGTTGGTAAAAGACCTGTACAGGGGAAAGGAGTTTGTGCTGTGCTGAATGCACAGAATTTTTCTGCACATCCCGTAAATATTCTGCAGCAAATAGCAGTGGCTATAAAACAAATGTATATGATTTTGTTATCAGCAAAACACTTGTGCTGTCACTTGAATCCTCCTCAATCAGAAACTTTGCCAAAGCAGCAATTTTTTTTATTGTTGCAGCCGACAAAGTTTCTTGGAAACAAAATCACACTCCAGAATTAATAAACGCTGATCTGGAAGTTCCCGTTCAAGGGGATGATTTGCTGGGCAGGAATTCAAATTCTTGGCATTGTCAGAGGCAGCTTGTTCTCTCCTGAAGCACGAAGCGCATCCCTGTGCTGCTGTGAGGCAGCACCTGTGCCACAAGCTGCCCCCAGGAGCAGGGTGGAACAGGGTCAGTTCTGCAGAGCGGCTGGAGGCCCTGCTGCTGGGCATGGCTCATTTGTTCAGCATCTCCTGCAGGAGGGAGGCTCAGCTTCTTCCTTCCTTTGCCAGCAGCTTTGGTACAACCTAGGAAAGTGGCTTGTTCCTCCAGCTTTCTGCAAGCTTTCTTCAGGTGGCAGTTTTTGGGATCAGTCTCTGTGGAGACACGTGAGCAGGACAGCAGCACAAACAATGCATTTTGCTGCAATCTATGTCGAGTTTTATTTTATTTTATTTTTTTCAGTGACTGTAGCCAATTCCCACTACAGAAGCCTAGAGTGTTCCTGGTGCTCAGTGCACTTCCAAACCCATTTTTTTTCCTGCCCACCTCAAAGCTCTTTGCACTGTCCCCATTAACACTGCCTTTAGGAGCTGACTGGCATGAAGGCAGTGGCCCTTCAGCTGCCACAAGCTTAAGGCTGAAATATCTGTTTTCTGTCTGAATGTGGAGCTGGTGCACAAGGCAGGGTGATGTGGCAGGAGCAGGGTGTCTCCTGCTTCTGTGTGGCAAGAGATGCCTTTAACAAGGCCCCTCTCTGCTTTTAAAAAATTTTGGTGGCCAAAAAAATAGGTAAAATAAGAATACCCAAAAACCATTGTTCTAAGGGGAAAGTGGTGGGTTTTTATTGAAGCTATTGGCTGTTCTGTGTTAGACTCTTAATGAACTTGAGTCTAATTGTCTCTGTATTTAAGCCAGCCAGGTATCTACACCTGTAATTAGGTGGTCTCAGGCACAATTACTTTCTCAGCTTTCTTCAGTCCTTTGCTCTGTATGATCCCAGGGATGCCTGGTCAGATCAGAAGCCCCTGCAGACCAACATGGTTTGACTTGAGCTGTCTGCTGGTTTGGGTCTTGGACTGTCCTTTGGTTGCAAACGGGCTCCTTACTGTAATGCCAAACCTGTCTGCCTCAGAGTGGTCTTTTAACCCTTCCTGCTCCCTCTCTACCAGCTCACTGGGTGTTTTTTGCAGCAGATCTTCATCCTGGCCAGTGTGGACAAGCTGGCTGAGCCTCCTGGTCCACCAGCTGCCGGCGCTGACTGCCAGCTACTGTCACTTGGATCGTGGCAGAAATTAGTTTGCATTGATAAGGTACAAAATGAGACCAGGTAGTGTTGCTGTCACCTGGACACCCACCCCCACCCCATGCCTTCCCATCTCCCAGGTAGAGCAGGGGGATGATGGCAAGCAGCTGGGCTGACCCAAAGGTGTGAGCCTGCCCCCTTGCAAGGCATTAACCTCAGCATGGTGAGACATGGCAGGGAGGGGAGGTCAGAACTGCTCAGCTGGGCTCTAACAGTACTGAGCTACCAGAGCTTGTTCAACAGCCACGGGAGGTTTCTTTGGCTTAAGCTTGCATCACAACTCATTTTCCGGAGTATCTGCTGGAGAGCCCTTGAGGTTATGGACTTACCTCAGTAATTCTGCTCTGAACTGCAGAGGACGCATCTTTGATTTCCTGTTTTCGCTGATGTCTCCTGTTCCCTTCTTGCTCTCCCTGATAGCAGGACTGGCTGAACGTAGGCTGGAAGGATCAAAGTAAGCTCCTGACAGACCTGCTCACCTTGAGGGGCTGATGTGCTCTGTGCACCACGAAGGTGCTTCACCTTGTGGCTCTCTTTTCAGTGCTTGAGGTTGTTGAGCCAAGCTCACAGCAGGATTGGCGAGGAACTGCACTGGTGGCATTGCCTCTCTGAGCTCCCACACCTGACAGCAATAATAACATCCTTGGTGGAAGCACCAAGGTCCCACCTCAAGGATGGAGACCAAGGAAGCTGAGCTTGCACAAAGAACTTTGCAGATGAGGCCAACATGTGTGCAGGGACCTGTGCTGGCAGGAGAGGCACCGTGTCTCGCAGTCACACCCTTATCTTGTGCTTGTCACAGCTCCTGTGTTCTGCAGAAGCACTCAGCAGTTCTCAAAATATTTGCCCTCCAACAGCTATATATCAAATAATCCTCGGTAGCATGTAGAACAAACACATCCTTGTCGAGCAAATGAATCCTGGCTAAATTGCCTCGTTTCATGGAGTGGTACAGCAACAGCCACCAAACTGAACAGCCATTGCTGCTTAATTCTTGGCTGATGAATGAGCCAGCAGATTGTTTTTTGGGTTATCCTCATTTTTATCCTTTCCATTGTATTGCTTCTAGACCCATAGCCTACAGCAGTAGGTTAAGGAAAAAGCTCTTCTGAGATGCAGCAGAGCTTCTGGAAGGCATAGCACGTGCAAACAGTGAGCTGATGTCTGTATTTTGCAGAGTAATCTGTACCTAGTGCTTTGGGAGTGCTCTTGGCACTGGCTGTTTGTGTTAATTGGGCATCACTGCTGGAGCCCTAAAAATGCCTCGAAGACACAATTCTGCCTCACAGCTTTTCTCTGTTCCTGTCTCATCTCCCTGACTTAAATGGCAGGAACCTGTAATGGTGTCGTGATGTCTTCCTGAGTTGCAAAGCCTTTAGCAGTGCCTGTCAAGTTGTCGGCACTGAATAAGGGCCTGTCCTCGGGGGGTGAAGCAGGTATCCTCCACCTCCCTGCCCAGCAAACCCACTGCTGAAATTTGGGCAAAACAGCTGAGGGATGCAGGGGTTTGGATGACTTCCTACGGCTTCTGCTGCTGCCTGGGACCACTTTTCCTGCTGCTGCAGATTCTTCCTTCCTGTAGGCAAGGCAAAAGGACAGATGAGGCGAAGTGACTATTGATTTGAGTCTTGTTAGCTCTTCTCTGCCTTTCTCTGGGGCTGTTCAGTGGCCCTTTCTAGGATGGTATTGCCTTGTTTGAAGACCTGTTCCAGTTGATGGCATCTCGCCTTGACTCCTTGTCCGGCTTTAACGACTTGGGCAAGCTTACACCAGGCTAAGGCTTCACACAGCTGACAGACTGCCCTTGTCCTTTGTGTGCTGCTACTGACTGCTAATGCAGTCTGTGCAAAGGATTTTTCTTTAGAAAAGGCATCAGGATGCTTTCAAGTGTTTGTGTGTAAACAGGGGACATGCCGTGGTCACCAGCCATCCAGCTCTGTACTGCAACTCAACCAGTGGTTGTGTAATGTGTACAGAGGAGACGGATTTATCAAAAAAACCTCTCGATTTGGTCAGTTGGTGGCTGTGTGGGGAGCTCTGTCCCATAGCAGGGTGGAGAGGGGAACCCAAGAACCTGCGTGTGCTCAGCAGCAATCCCTGATATGCTTGGGGACAGGACAGGCAGCAAGGGGAAGCCCTCTGAGTAGAAAGGAAGAAAGATGAACCCCGGCCCTCTGCACATACACCTTATTATCCATCCCTTATTTTAAGAGCTCTTTGGAGCGGTAGTGTTGCTCAAGAACTGCTCTCACTAATGTTGGCATTAATTTGAAGGAAATGCTAGATTACATCTCCCAGCAGCGGGTTTTAATTTTAAGAAATATTGTACTTCAACCTATCAGAAGTGCTGTTTGCATACAAAACAAAAATTAAGTCCAGTGAAACTTACTGAATAAGCACTAATTACTTCAAGTTCATTACGTGTGATATAGGTTATTTTCAAGAGAGCCTTAACTGAAAAAGGAGCTGGAGACTTTTAACTGCTTATCTGCCAGTCCTGGCCAATTACTGGCTGGAGACAGAGCTGAAAAGGGTTAGGTTAAATATCTTTTCACTGAAAAAAATAACATGCAGAATATGGAGAGCCTTGTAATATCCTTGTTTCAGTTTTCAGAGAAGATTCTAATCTGATAGAGTAGGAGATACTCCTGGAGTATGATTGCCTCATCCAAAGCCTTTGAAATCAGCAGGGCTGGGGTGGGTAAGCTGGGAGAGCACCCAAAAAGTACTGCCATTATCCATTTCAACTCATTTGCCTGAGCACCAAAGTCAGGATTTTATCAAGAAAGAGTTTTGTCTTGTGCAGAACCTCTCCTCCGACACTGAGCACCTCTGCACCTCCCTGCAAGGGGTGCTGAACGCAGAAGGCATCTCGCTGCTCTTGGGCTGAGCCTGGGAAACTGGTTGGACTTGAAGGCACCCAGCAATAATGCCTTCTTCCAACTTAATCTCCAACATTTCCAAATGCACTTGTGCTCCTCAAACCCTTTAAACATGCTTAAGAAATGTGAAGCATCTTAAGGACAAACTTATTATTTTCCATTATTATAGGGGTTTAAATCTCCCTCATTCCTCATGTTGTATTTTCTGCAAAGCCGTTATCAGCCTTTGCTAACTTACTAGTATTTAACATTTCTGTGGCTTGTATTCTTGCTTTAAGTAGATCTTGCTTTCACCTGACTGGTCAACACTTGTAATTTTTAAACTCTGGTCCTGTTTAGCACTCAGAGCATGCCTGTGCTGCCTTGATCCCTGATTTGGCACCGGGGATGAACCGCTGGCACCTCTGTCGCACTGGTAGCTGAGCTGTTCTGTAAGGCCATGAGTACCCAGCCCTCAGCAGACCACGGGCTTTTGTCAGGGCTCAGAACAGCTCTCAGTGGTGCTCAGGGCAAATGGTGAGGTTTGCTGGGGGCACCCAACCTGCTGTTGCGCAGGAGTTTGCGCTGCTCCTGCTCTACGAGCCGACTCTGAAAGAAATGTTTTGCCTGCCGTCACCGGGCTCCTCATCAGCACGATGTGCTGAGTAAGAAAAATGTAATTCGCCATATATTAGGAAGAATAAGCAATTATCCCTTGTCAATTAAGCCTTCAATCAGTGCATATAAACAGCTGGTGATGCAGAACAGTCTTCATTTAAAATTAGCGAACCTTTTTGGAGAGCTTGTTAATTTCCATATATTTACCAAATTCCCTTCCTATAAAAATACTGTGTCTTCTTTAAAAATCTGTGACTTAATCCTCTTGGTCTCCGGGGCAAGCGAGGTATTTTTAGGAGTGACTAATTAGCGAACATGTGGAAATGGGGAGAGGGGGGATTTTAAAGCCTCTCTGAAAAGAGCACTGTCACTTGAAATGGTCGGGTGACGGCTGCTGGTTATTATGCGTCGCCAGCTGTTCCTAGCTTGGACAGATGAAGTTGGGCTTCATCTTGCTGAGAGCTGCCCCATGTACTGGGACAACCCACGGGCAGACCCCAAGAGGCAGCAGAGGTGGCATTGGGTGCAGGGGGATGCTCCTCGGTGAGGGCTGCTGATAAGCTACTATTAAGGCGAGGCATAACGTGCATGGCAGTTCATTTTGGCTTTAATTTTACTTAATAGTTCATAACATTTAATCTCGGTGTTTAACTAGCTTAAATAGAATGAACATCTTGTGCGCTTTTTATGTTAATTGGCAATATTTTGCTGCTGACTGCTCCTGTGCTCTCGGTCCTGCTAAAGCTTTCCCTTGACCTTAACTGATGCTCTCCAGGCCTTCTGCTGTGACACAACAGAAACAGGTTGTTTCTTTTCTTTCTTTCCTTTTTTTTTTTTTTTTTTTCTCATTACTTCTGATACAGAATGTTCACCAAATAGTGGAAAAACTTGGATTTCCAAACATAACTGCTTCAGATCACCCGAGGTTGTGTACAGGCTGCAGAGCTGAGGGGAGGGGGAATACTGCAGGTTTTCCATGACTAATGTGCTCTATCTACCCAAAGAAGTTAAATTTATTTTGCTTTGCTAAATTGTTGCTGTTTTAGGCCAAAATGGACTTTACCAAGGAGTGGAACAAATGATACCATTTTGAAGGTATGTGCAGTGGATAGCTTGGGAAATGGTTGGCTTTGGGGAAGACACAAAATTGAATAAACTGAGGCAGCTATCGGCGTCTGTTTTGTAGGGAAAATGCCCTTGACCCTCGCCACAGCACAGCAGTAATTCTTCTCTTCCAGTGCAGGTGACTGAGAATTATTTTTCTCATCTTGAGGGATGATGGGTGGAACAGCAGCAAAAATCCTGTGCATTGTCTGCTGTCTGATTGAATTTTAGTCAGAGAACTTTCCCCTGTCCACAGCCCCTCTTGCCTGGTGCTAATAAAATGAATGGAGCACAGTAATTCACCCTGTCTGTGCTCCCCTTAATAGACTACATCATATTAGAGGGTCTAATAGGTACTGGGAGCTCTTCTGTATAACTCATCAGTATGCTTATGGAGTGCGTTTTCCCCTCACCTTTCTCCAGGGTATCTGTAAAAGTACAATGCAGTCTGTGCTCATCATTAAACCAGAGGTAGTAGGTATTATTGCTTCTCCGAGGACTGCAGAAGTACTGGCTGTGTAAACTCATTTGCACCAGCCAGGGGTTAGAGGCCTAGATCTGAACTTCAGCCCATCGCCAGAGCTAATGTCTGGCGATAGATGCTGATGGCAGGATGATTGATTGACTGAGCTTAATTTCTGCGGTGGCTGAAGGATAAGGGTAGAGAAAGGAATGTGCCCGTCTCACAAATTGCGTGTTATTATATGGATATAGATATATAGATATATGGTTCACCTGCTGCTGCTCAGCTTATCGGAGAAATAGAAATATGAATCCATGTCAAACAAAACCAGAATTATTCGTGCCCCTGTCTCTGTTTCTTCTTGCTCTGGATGTAAGAGGCCATGCCTGGGGTGGGACACGTCACCTCTGTGAAACCCGGTGCCCACAGAGCTGCTCCCTCCTGCTCTCAGTGCAGGGTCTCCTCGCCTGCTCTGCCCTTGCCCTGTTCCTGCATCGTCCATCCCTCTGTGCTGGGTGTTTAGGGGCCCTTCTTCAGCTTTCCTCTCCTGCCGGGGGAAACTCATGAATGCTGAGGCATTTGTTCCTGTGAAATTAGTGTTTCTCATCAGCCAAGTTCTGTGCAGCACATGGATGAGTGATACCCAAGCACTTGTCTGAAGCTCCAACAATGCTATTACTGAAACCTCAAGTGTGTGTTTTGCTTGGCTCCACCCTTCAGATAGGGAAACTGGGCAAACCTCTCACTCCTCATAATCCTTAGAGAAGGGACATCCCCGTGGCACCAGGGAGGTGTTGGTGGCACCTCCTCCTCCTGCTCTTCCCTCCACGTTTCCATCTGATGAATAGAAATGCTTAAAGCAATGTACTAACTTGCAGAGTAAAACAATTAATTGCTGCTTCCTGGCCCATGAGTGAGCCCTAAGGGAGCAGTGCCACGATCTTCCATCCAGAGGTGCAGCTTGGGGGAGCTTAGGAGGTCTGATCTGCGGTGTTGGAGCTCAGCTGGATGGGAGAAGCACACAGCACGCCAGCCCATGTTATTTATTCTCCACGGGAAGCCGTGTTAACAGAAATGGAATTTATAGACCCCTCTGTGTGTTTATTTAAGCACATATCAGCCTCTCCCCATTTCTGCCTCTCTTGTGGTTTGATGAGGTCCCAGTTCTGCTTGGACTCTGGGGCACCCAGCTGGCCGCTCCATCCATAATGTCTCAGGAGCAATAACGGGAGCAACTGCAGTTTAGCAAGTGTTAACCATGCTCTTTATTGAATTTCGTTATAGCTGCGCAATTAAGCTTGGAATAGTAAGTTACGGTTAATGTGTTTATTAGGAAATCTAGTGAACCAAAGCAAACATATCCATATCTGATCTGACAAAGTTATTTTCCACCAAAGTTAATTAAAGAAGAGAATTCCTCCTGACTTATTATTTTTGCCTTGCACCTTAAAAGCAGGTAATTTCAAACTGATTGGATTGTTAACCATTCTCAACAGAGAGCAATTCTTTCTGCAGGGGTTTCCCTGCCACATTGGGACATAGCTGGGGTTTGTATCTCAGGGGCATTGTGCAGCTAAGCAGGACTGAGCCTGGTGCCAGGTAGCAGGACAGGGAATGTTTTGATGTACAGGGCAAGCAGCGAGGAAGGGGCTTGTTCTCTGAAGCCAGGAGAAAAGCAAGTGCTGTAGAAGCACTTGGGGCGAGATGAAGCCAGTTTGAAGACTTCTTAAATGTGCATCTGCCTAGAGACAGAGGTTTGCAATATCTGTGTTAAGGTAAAAAGCAGTGAGGAAGGCTTCTAGGCACGTATGTTGGTTCCTATTTTCCTCTCTCTTTTTTTTTTTTTTTTCCTAATGATATCACTGTTCCAATAAAATATACCTTCTCTGGAAACCTTCTGTCTCCCTTATGCTCATGGACCTGAGGAGATTTATTTATTTATCTCCAGAAGGGCAGAAGTGCCCCATAAAGTGATGGGTAGAGGCAACTTTGACACCCACCACCTTGCTGCAGCTGCATGGGTGCTGCTCAGCTCGGTGGGATGGATGTGGGACAAGCCAGGGCTGCATGCTGAGGGGGCTCCAACAGCTGGCAAGGGTGAAATGCCCCAAGGCAGGCTGTTTGGTGCTGCCCTTTTGCTTGTTGTTTGGTGTTTGGGGTGAAATAGTAAGAGACTGGTATCAGTTTTCTTGTCTCCTTTTGAAATATGTGACTTTCAGCAAATAAAAATTGCCTTCTATGTGTTTCTGAGCCTCTACAAGTAGAGCTGATCTTTCCCAGTGAGCTTCCGAGATGCTGTAAGACTGAAACATTTGCAAGCAAACTTTGTTTTCTGGAGACCGGTGCAGAGATACTGTCAGCTCTGTCATACTGTCCAGCTTAATACTGCAATCTCTTTAAAAGCTGTCATTGCATCTGCCGCCTGTTAAGCAAGAGTGATATTTTTTAATAGTGAGAAAACTGATTACTTATTGTTTGAATGTCATCTAAGATTAAAAACTTTATTCAATTACCTTCTGAATGGTATCTCGGTATGATCTGATATACGTGTAGTAACGTGAGCTGATTTGATTTTCCCTGGCTGAAATATTCATCACAGGAGGTGAAAAAAAAACACAAAATATTCTTCAGCAGTAAATTAGTATTCTTCCCCTTCTCATAAAAGATCAAATGCTTGTGGTACTCACATATTTCAAGCTGGCTAGGATTCAAATTGTGGATGGTCTTGTGAAGTTTTCTGTTGCCCTTTTTAAGGAATAGCTGTTTATTCATTATTTCTGTAATGAAAAGCGAGCTCTGGCTCATCGACATTGATTTCCGTTCCACAGTGTCTGAACCTCTGGTCTCAGGGAGGCAGAGCCGTGAGTCAGTGCATGTCTGAGCTTCTTTAAAGTGGTTAAACAATTATAAATTACACCAGGACTGGACCTCCTTCTGTCTCCTGTTGGCAAGTCAACTCCTGATGGCCAGCGGGGCTGTTCTTTGCAGGTGCATGCCGGAAGGGTTGAGCACCTTCCTCTTCCCCATGTTTTTCATCATAGCAGGAGGTTGCAGGACACCACAGAAAGCACAAATAAACCAAATTATCATTTTCATCCTCAACTGATGCCCTGGCAAGCCTGCTTGCTGCAGGACCCAGCTCTTCTGCAATCTCCCTGGTCGCTCTATTTCCCAAATAGGCACCTTTGCAGCATTGCCACATTACAGCCTGAAGATGCGAAAATTATGCACTGGCTTTCTTGGGAATTTTCACAATGTGTTTCTTTTTGTGTGTTTGAGTCGCTTTTTCATCATCTGCCTTGCGGTAGGTAGAGTGGAGGTCTGTACTAGTGCAGCCCTATTTGAATTTTATAGCAGTTTAGCACCACTCGGTGTGTGCAGCCTCTCCTGATGTTATTTCTTTAATAGCCATACAGATGCTTTCATGCTGCCAAACTCTTAATAAGGGGGAAATTGTGCCTTCTAGGCACCAGCTTGTGGGGCTGAATAGCCACTGTGGCAAGGAGAGTTCAGGGTGGGATCACGCTTCTGTGAGCCAAAGGGAAGATGCCTTTGTGGAAAGGCCCCCCAAGTACAGCGTGGACAGCTGCAGTCCAGACCAATGTCATTCCTGTATGGTACCAGGCTTGCACTACACGGATAAGGAAAAGCAAAGGAAATTTACACCATGTTCACTGTCTATTTCAAGGGACAGAAAATCACCGTGTTCCTTGAAACAAGCTCATTTTGCATGTAGGTTCATAAAATATCAGCAACATGAAAATTGAGTTTCATCAATCATAAAAACGCAGCAGGGGCCTTAATCCTTGGAGGTTAATCTAAGATAAGAGATGAGAGGGCAAGAATATGACATGGAGAAAGTGTTGTGTTGGAAACTGGTCTGTGGCATGGATGTGGATGTGGCATGGACAGCTGGTGAATTCTGGGCTGGGACTTGTGTGTGTCAAAAGAGTCTGGTGGCTCTTTCTTTTCAGCCAAATGCAAGCTGAGTTATTTTTCATAAGAACAATATTACTCACCTCTAGGTGGTGTCTTTGTAACCATGGCTGGAAAGTCATCCTGTGTTATGTATCTGAGTGATGGGTGGCATTCCAGCTTTCCAAAATAAGAACAATAAAACTGTGCCCGTCCTTAAGGGACAACTTGCTGCTCTTTTCTCTAACGTCATGCAGAAGTTTTGGGAAACTTCTAGTGGAAAGCTCCAACCTGATATATTTTAGGATTGAATTTTTTGTTTTCATGGCTATCTCATGTTTGGTGGCTCATGTCTATTGGGGTTGCTGTGCTCATTAGTGCATGGCTGTGAATTTAAAAATTAGTTTATTTTAATTATTATTATTTTTAATGCTACTGTTTTAATTCAGCCCAGGAAGGTTGCTGTGCAGTCAAGCCCAGCAGTGTTGGAGCTGGTGGCTCCCACCCAGCTCTCTACTGGTTTGTGGTTTCCCTGCCTGGGCTAGTGCCATCACCAAAATTGCCAGGCAAGATTGGTGCCAAGATCAGTGTTGGAGAGCTGAACCCTCCAGGACCACCCTGGTCACCTCCTTAGTGAGTTCCTCACCCCCTGCCAGTTCTTGTAGCAGGCTCTCTCTTTTCCACTCCCAACTATCAATTTCCCATGCAATTTTATTACCAACTTCTTTACAGATGTCCAAACAGATTAGACCTACTGTATTTCCCCTGTTGAAAACCAGTTATCTTTGTAAAGAAAGATATTGGATTCATGAGCTTCCCTTTGTAAATCCGTGCTACTTTTTATACCACTTTCCATTAACTACCATATCTTTTAATTATTGTTCCCTTCATAACTTGTTCAGGAAATCTTGCACACTATTGCAGTCAGATTAATGGGCTTTTCTTACACACTGTTTTACATTTGCTGCTCCCTAGCACACAGTGCCATCTCTGCCTTGATAGATTTACTTTTTTAATTATCACTATCCTCAGGAATTACCCAGCTCCCCAGACTTGAGTGTGCTAAGCTCCGAGTTTTACTTCTCCTTCAGATGGGGGTGATTTCCATTTCTATTAACTCATTCGTATTACTCATCCTATTTGCATCCCAGAGCTCGAAATCTGCCTCTTTGAGCACAAATTGAAGCTAAGTGCTCATTTAGTTTTGGGACCATACCAAGTCATGGTTATTTCTGACTGTTCCTACCATGTTGGAGGCCCCCATGGTGGATGCTGCATTAAAGACTTTGGTCTGAGGTGGTGGCTAGAGGAGGTTGTGCAGGGAGGAGCACAAGGGAAGCAGAACGTGCACTGGATTTTCCCTGGTAGTTTTCCAGTCTTTAGTCTAGAAATCTTCACTGCAGCCACAGTGAGCCTGGAGCCTTTTTTTGCCCTCTGCTTTATACAGTCAGCAACCTCTCGGGGATCACTCTTGTTTGTTTTGGTAGAGGCATTTCTCTTACTCTGGTGCCAGCTTCAGGTCCTGCCAAAGTTGTTTAAATCCTCAGGGCTCTTGCTCTCAGCATCTTTGTACTGTAAGGCACTTTCCTTTGTTGTTTCTTGCTGGCTGGACTCAATTCCCTTGTGAACTGGACCTTCATTACCTCCATCTTCTCCTTGAACACACTTCCTGAGCATCACTGGGGTTCTTCTTTAGTTCCCCTCCCTGCACTCAGGATCCCAAGCCCTGCTTTGAATGAGGAAAACACCACCACAGGAGCCCACTTCTCCTTGAAAGGGGATGTCTGAGATGCAGGGAATACCCAGGTCCTCTCTGACACTGCTATCACTTTACATCTTGCATTTCTTTTCTCCCTTGTGTCTCTACATTCTGTCTTGGTGGCCCTTGCAAGGCACTTGAAACCTCTGCAAGCAACACCCTCTACCCATTTCCTCTGAGGAGACCAAATGGATAAGTGTAGTAAAATGTATTTTCTTCTTTGAGCAGTTTTCAACATTTCCTTTAGGTCCTTATGCCACATGCCCATATAGCATGCTTTAAATCCATGCTTATCCTGGGGAAGGAAAGGGGGGGGGCGTTCAGGCTGGCTTAGCTTCACGGCAGTGCTCTAAGGCACCAAGGCAGAGACCACAAAACCAGGATATGTGGAGAGAAAAAAACAGGAAAAGCCTCTTGGTTCTCTCGTTAAGGAATTGGCTGCCAGCAGTGAGGTGCCCCTTCTCATCCCCTGCCCTACAAATATAACCCAAACGATGAAGTGAGAGGTGCTGGATGGGAGCAACATGCTCAGGAGAGGAAGAGGATGGCAGTGTCTGTGAGGAAGGATGGTAAATGGGTGTGCTCAGGGAAGGAGAGCTGTGTCTGAGCTGGCAGGAAGACAGAGCCACGTCCACCCCTCCTGGCAGGACCAGGACTCTCTGTGGGGATGGGGAGGTGCTGTCATGGGAGGTAAAGGAGCTCAGAGAAGCCGAGCACCCACTGGAGCACAAGGTGCACGACACTTTCTGATTACCAGTTTCCCAGTCCTCACACTTGGCCAGAAAACAAGCTTCTGCTAAAATAGACGCTGGCACTGTGCCTTGGAGCTAAGCAAGAAATGCCTCCGGGGTTTCACCAGAGAGAACAAGAGGAAGAAAAAAGCCATCCCTCCTGATCTGATATGCAGTGCAGCGTGTGCTGGGCTTCTTACCGCACTCTGGGAGACGCCGTTCCCTCTGCGATGCTGTTATTTGCTTTATAGTTATCGCTTATTTCTATTTATGCTATCTAAACTGCTCCTGCCCTGGGTGCAAGTACAAGACATGCTTCGGGAAGGGAGGAGGATGATCTAAAGTGTCTGAGCATTTCTGAGCAGGGAATGACCTGGAGGTGACAGCCTGTGGGCAGCATAGATACTGGGTCTGGCTGCAGGGCAGATCTGGAGGCAGGAACTGAGCTGTGGTGGGCACCAGGGCTGCAGCCACCTCCTGCCCTGTTCCTTGGGTGTTTTGGGGCTGGCCTGGTGGGGTCTGAAGACCCTGAGCCGATGTGAGCTCAGCACTGATGCCCCACAGGGTAAATACTGAGCAGGGAGGGCAAGATCTTGCCTGCTGACAGCAGGTGACACTGAGATTTGTTTGGGAGGGGGAAGCTCACCAGCCAGCTAACGATGCAATCACCTAGTAAGGTGCTGGGCCTTGGGATAACACCTCCAAAGCTTGGCCACAGCTGAGAAAAAGCCAAAATTTACCTTCCAGTGCATCTGAATCACTTTTGAAAGGGCTGGGTCTGGGGATAGAACTTAGCTCTTTCTTTCTTTTTTTTTTTTTCTTCCCTTAAAAAACCTTCTTGAAATTCTCCAGGGATGGTTTGTTCTGCAGCTCCTTCAGGTAAGATGTGTTCTCCTGCAAAGTAAAGCTTTGCTGTTGCCACGTGTCTCTGTTTCAATGGTTTTAGTGGATACTTCTCAGGCCCAGTCTAGATGCAGGATTCTGTTTACTAGAAAAAAAAAAAATACCACCACCACCACAAAAAAAACTATTTTTCTTAACAGCAGTTTAAAAAATGGCCCTGGTTAATGCAGTTTGCTGTTTGCTGTGGCAAGGAGTGCGGTGTTATTTAAAGAAGAAAAAAAAAAACATTCAATTTGGTATAAAGCTGAAATCTGCCCTGAAAGAAATGTGTTTGCAATTTCTTTTTGTATTTTTCTCCTTTCATATGAGAAAACATGAGTATGCAGCCTGAAAGATGTCTAAGTCTCATTGTGCTCACAGGCTTTTTCTGTGATCAAAAGCAAGCCCTTTCAGCTCCCCATCAGCTCTGTATCTTAGCCCAATTTGCATTGATGTGGCTGTGCAGTGCCCCAAAATACGCTTTTATTGGTATTTGCAAATAATTAATTGAGGGGTTTGTTGATGTTATAGCACACGCTAAAACCTTATAGGTTAAAGGAGAGCATCCAGCCTTGTAGCAGTGTTAATTAGGAGAGGAAAGAAAGCCACAACAAGTGGAAACTCATGCTAGCAGCCTGGGGGGGGGTTGGATCTGTTCTCCCAGCCACAGCAGCAGCCGTGTGGGGCTCTGGGACGTCTGAAGAGGAGAAATAACCAGGACCAGAGGTGTCTCTGTGCTCCAGAGAATAATAGCAAAAGGTCTAATTGTGAGACTCTAGTTTGAAGCTGCTTGTAGTTATTTGTTAATGATGTTTTTTCTGTATGTGGAGGGGTTTTCCTATTCCAGATGGGGTTGTGATAAAAAGATACAAGTTTTTCTAAAAGAAATTTAAAAAAAAAAAAAAAAAAAAAAAAGGAAAAAAGAAAAAGTGGCTTTGTTCCAGCTCAGAGTTTGTTTGTGCAGGGAAAAAAAAATAAATAAATTAAAATCTCCCCTTGCTGGATCTTTTGAATTTAAGATGCTGAGGAAGTTGTGCACAAAGAGGTCAGGCATACAAATGGCCTTGATGAGACTGTTTGGACAGAATAACGTTGAAACTAGTCCCTGAACAAAATATTACTTAGAAACATGTAAACAAAAACTGCAGAGGGTTGAAAGCTGAATAGTACCCTGTGATGTTAGCACACTGCTAGAATAACTTGGTGTAGGTTGTAATTCTTCCTGGGTGCTCCTCTCTGGACACACCTTTTTGGAAACACTGCTCTCCTTTACTGCTGTAAGTGCAGGGGTAATTCATCAGTGTGTTTTTCTTTTTCTTTTTTTAAACATCGCTAACCCTGCAAATTAAAAAGAGACCCATGAGTAATTAGGCTTTTCTTTTTCCTTTGTTAAGTGCATAAGCGATGGTGACAGCTGAAAAATGCACATGTTTTTCTCGCTCCGATTCTGCAGACCTTGGAGGTCCCTGAGAGCAAGAAAAAAATGTTCCGAGATACAGATTTTCTTGGATTCCCCGCAGAATATTTTCCTCCGTCTTTTCAATTGTCTCTGTCTACACAGGTTATAAATCTAGTTCAGTAGAAGCAAGACAATTTTTAATGGAATTTTTTTTGTTAAAACTAATTAAACATCTGTCTCCCTCATCACCACAAATGGACAGAAGATTAACTACAAAATAATGGCCAACTTGGAACTTGAACAAGAAGTTTGGAAGACTTAATAACTTGCATTCACCTTCTGCTTCGTAGGTTACTGTGTTTTCTGGATGTTACAGGAAATCACTGGCAGCTCGGGTTTCTGTGGTCACTTGAAATGGCCCATAGAGCAGAGTTAATATTGGCAAACATTCAAGAAATAGAAACTAATTGATTAAGACCACCATCTCCAAGAGTGATTTTTATTCCCTTAATCATGTCTTCATCATCTGCAGTTTGCAGACAAGTCCTGACTTCATGCATCACGGTTCTGTCAAAAATCACACCGTCTGTTATGGAAATGCTGGGAGGCTCCTGACAAATTTGGAGCAGACACCTTTATTTCACTCTGACATTTTGTTGTAGGCAAGGCTTAATTAGGTTTCAGGAGTGATGGCCTTTCCTGCGGATGGTGTTTTTGCAAATGTTTAACATCTTCCCGCAAGAGATGGTCACAAAGCACTCTCCCCTGAGCACTGGATATGAACCCACCTACATTTACTGGTTTTAGTTCCTTGCTTAGCACCACGCCTGTCCCTTCCCCTGGTTTTATGCAGCTGCAGAAGATGCCAGTCCTCCAGAGCCTGGCACGTGGGGGTTATGGTGTGTGTTTTAATGCAGGCAAGCACCAACAGCCCTCTCTCTACACCTGCTGAGCTCCTGGAGGACTGTCCCTCCGACTTATTGCACGTTTTGGGTTGACCTTCATTTGTTGGCCTTGCTCAGAAAGAAGCAGCACATGCTCCCTGTCAGGATGACAGCAGCAAGGGGTGCCAGGGGAGGTTGGTGGTTCCCAGGGGGTGCCCTGCCCGGGCACAGGGACCCCATACTCATATTGCCCAACCAGGGAAGGGTGACCCCAGTGCCTGAGAAGCCCTGGGGATAACAGGAATGCCTTGGGATCACATAAGTTTCTTCAGTCAGCGTTTCTCTTCACCTTAAGTTTTTAATTGTTCAGCACATTCATTTAATATTTTCAGCCCTTTTATTCTCTCCTGTTTTCAGATACGAAAGTCTTTCAAGCGATTTTGGCAAGAAATCCATGAGCGCGTTGGCTCGATATTCCTCCCTGTTTCATATTTTGATGTAGCTCTTTTATTCCTTTTTCCTTCTTTCTTTTTCTCTTTTGGCACCTCAGCCTTCATTTGTTAAGGAAAGAAACCTTCAAAACCAAAGAGTTTCTTGTTTATAATATCATGAATAAATGAATGTGAGCTCTGTGATTAATGTGCCTTTACACAGAGCATCGTCATGGTGCTGGGGGGCAGGGAATGCTTTGTACTCACTTGCTAGGGAGCATGTGGGGAGCTGGAGACAGTGCCCAGCACTTTGGGAGAAGGTAACAGCAATAAAAGGGTGAGGATGCTCTGAATGCAGAGGTTTGTTACAAAAAGCCATTGATGGGCTTTAACACAATGAGACTAGGGCTTGTGCAGGGCAGAGATATTTCACTCTTTAGCTCGGGAGAGCTCTCATCTTCAACATGAAGCTGTAGTTATAAGCCAGGACAGTGGAGCTGTAACTTCTGCTGCTTCACCATCACCACCAGCAGTGGCTGGTGCCACAGTGCCAGTAGGCAGCACCCTATGGCAGTGCTGTCCTTGGTGATTTTGATACAGAAGCAAGGCAATGAATCCATGAGGAATTCATTGTCTTCTCCAGCTGGCATCCCGGTGTCCCCCAGAAGCACAGGGAAGAGGAGGATGTCCTGAAGGCATGTGGGGCATTTCCTCCCATGGTAATTTGCCCACCCGAAGTACTTGGGCTGGCATTTGCCCTGCAAAGGGCTGAGCTCTGTGAGCAAGCAAGAACAAAACAAAAAGTGGTGCTTTGACACTAATAGAAACCAATAATGTGGTGCCAAAGCAGAGTAGATCCAAACCCTATAAAAACAAAGGTTGGAGCCAAGATCAATGCCTTTGACATTCAGCTGCTTTTAGCATGGAAATCACATAAGATATTCACTTAGCAGGAGAAAACGAGGTTAAAATGGTTAGCTGAGAGAATAATTAGGCAATGTCCATGATTTTTTTTTTTTTTTTTTCCAAAAGCAAATTCAATTTATCTGACTGTGAAGGCTCTTTTCCATTGTTTGTGTCTGACCGAGGGCATGGGATCAAATCTCTCTGCTTTGGAGCAGATCCAGAATAGAACAGGGGCAGGCAGGTGCCCACCCTTTGCCTGTAGGGTCTGTGTTAACTATGTCCAGGCTGTTGGGGGCTGGTGGTACTCTTGCACCAAGCTCCCTCTTCGGAGGGTGGCGTGGAAGTGTAATCCTAAAACCATAATGTAATGTTAAACCTAAGCCATTATGGCATTTCAAATGACTTTTAAATAAGTGCAGCGTCAGTTTTACATCATACCATTCACTTGTTATCCTGAAGGATGGTGTGGCTTTTGTGCTCATTTCCTTGGTGTTGTCTGTGATGGATATAGCTGCCTTCATCTCAGTGAGGTCTTTGAATCTCGCAGGCCTTGACATCTATTGCAATTTGAATAATCAACAGAAGCAGATAATGAAATGCCAGCGTCGAGAGGAAAATTCCCACAGCTTAATGTCCCAGCGCAGAGCATGGTGAGATGTACCAAGAGTTTTGTACCCTACTAAATTAACAGTGGAGCCGACTGAGCCATGCACGTGAAGTATCTTCTGGTGTGCCTGGAAATTAACCTTTAACAGCAGGTGGATTCTGTCCTGAGGCCTGGGGCTTGAAGCTGTCAGATTTTCTGTAGGATATGAGGGTTTTGGATTCCTTATCCAACACAGAGCTGGATGAATCTTTGGGCTGGGTTGCAGGAGAAGATTCAAAGTCTGCGAGTCTTCATCTCCCGTTGTCTGTACCAGTGAACGTTTGAGATATCAGCACTACATGGCAAGAGGTGCATCCCTGTGCTAATAAAATCCCTTTGTTGTGCCTAACAGCACTTCACATAACTTCAAGGGAAGATCACCTGGTTATCCAGCTCCTCAGTTCTCTGATAATTTCAGAGAAACAACAAAAAGCCTTTTAGAAGAGCAGTAAAATAGTTCTGGTCCTTTGGGGGTAAGCAACATTAAAACTTGGCAATTGGGTGACGTTGTGGTGTAAATAGGAAGGACTGGGGGAAGTACAAGAGGAGAAAAAAACCAGCTTCATCCAGGTGGCACATTCTGGGTGCGCGTTGCAATAAGCCATATCTGAGATGGGGTGGAGGGACCTGTCTTCCCCACCTTCATGTGAATCTCCAAGAATGAGTGGTTTTGCATGTTTTTTGGGGAAAAATAAACATGGGGAAAAAAATAGCAAGGACAGCCTTTCAACATCTCTCCTCAGCTTGGAGAAAGCAAGGGCATGAGACGGAAATCCAGGGTATGTTGTGCGCTGCTTGCTGTGCCAAAGGTCTTAGCAGCTGCTTTGCTCTGGCCTCATCCTGCTGTGAGTGTGCAACATGTAACGGGATTTGCATTCACTTCTTGCAGTCATGGAGCCAGAGCTGGCTTGGTCTGAACGTTTTCTGGGTTTTCCAGATGTTCGCAATCCTGATGTGAACTCCCACGCCACTTGTACAGGCTTCACATGAAGGACAGAAGAAGCAAATCTCCTCTGAACAGGCTGAGGGCAGGTGAATGAACTGATTTCATTATGCTTTTGTGCATTTCTTTAGTCCATTAGAGTTTTTAATGCATTTAAATTAATGCGTGGCAGCATTAACGAGGGTAATGTTGATCGCTGACCTGTGTGATAACCGCTAATACAGTCTCCAATTGTTTTTTCAGTATTTTCTTTTGCTGTGCTATTTTATTGGCAACTAACCTCTCTTATACTGGATATAAAAGCATTCTTCCTCAAAATAACATGTTTCTTTTTGGAGGGATTTTGAGAACAGAATTGCTCCAGTGACTTATTGCATGCCCAAAAGAATTCTCCAGCGCCACTTCCATATTACATCTGTTCTCTCTTTTTAACAGCTGAATTCTCATATTTGTGAAATCTTTGCCTGTGAAAGGCTCTGGTGTAACCTGCTTGCCACAGACATGATTTCTGGATGCTGGGTGCCCACGTGCCCAGTGATGTGTCCTACTGGCACGAGCAGAGTGGGAACGATGCCTGCTGGGACCAGGGTACTGCTGGCTGCCGGGGATGTGGGCTTGGGGAAAAGAGCCCTGCTGCTGCTACTTAGGTTAGGGGAAAACGGGTGACACTGCAATAAAAATAAGCTTAATCACATTGATAAAAGTGGTAATCGGTAACCTATTTTTGGGCAAGCTCGGGGCTGCTGTTCAGTCTTTTCTAGAGTCACCAGAAATGAAAGAAAGGATGGGGGAGAGCAAAACAGATGTCCCAGATACAGCTGGCATTTCTGATAAGCTGACTCCGAAAATAATCTTGCTTTGTAAAAATTGATTTTTTTTTTTTTTTTTTTTTTTACAAAGAACAATAGAGAGCGAGTTCTTGCTTCCACAAATCCTCTCTGAAGGCGCAGTACTATATAAATCAAACTCTGGTTCAGAGGGGTTATTTATTTATTTATTTTATCTTTAATATTTAATTTAAACCATCAGCTTGGACAGACATGTATTCACTTCAAAAGGGCATCCCATTTTTTCTTTAAGGAACTGATATTTCCCCTTTTAATGGAACCTTTATATCTTTTGAAGGGAAGAGAAGAAGGCCAGTATTTCCCTAAACAGCATCGTGCTCCCACAACCTTGTTTTCTCTGCCATGGATTCAAATTAAAATCAGGTCTTTTATGTTCCTTCTCTCCTAAAGAACAGGCCCATTAGGAGGATTTACAGCATACCAAGACAAAAAAAAAAAAAAAAGAGGTTTGGGGTGTGTGAGGCTGAGACTGCCCTTACTGCTCTTCTTGCCCAGGTCCCCTGCAACCAGAGCTGCTTATGGACCTTTGCACCAGTGGGAGCCAACAGTGAGCCCCCCCCAGGGGGCCTCTGGGTTGATGCTTGGAAATGGGGGGGCTACACGGGTCCTAGGAGCACCCCCGAACCACCTGCAACTTCTGCAACCCCAGCATCTGTACCAGCTGCCCAGCTGTTTTAGGCGCATCACGTTACAGAGAGCAAGTTCCCAGGGCCAGCAGAGCTTTGGAGCAAATACTAGATTCATTTTTTTTTCTTAAAAGTGTTCTTTATGTAGGGGAAAACATATTTTAAAATCCAGCAGTAGGCATTAAAATGAATGTGTTTCTCTTCCAGGAGTTTGTTCAATGTGCAAATAAAATCTGCCTTCACGCACAGAAAATCTGGAAGGTTTCAATTTAAAATTCATTGGCCTTCCTAGAACAGTGTATAATTTTTTTGTGTGTGCGTAGAAATGTATTGAGAGGGTTCATCTCATCTGCATAAACCAGCAGAGAGTAAATGCTTGTTACAGATTCATAGACCTACAAAAATATACATTACTCTTGATTTATCCTTCTGATAAGATTTATAAAGAACGGTGATAGTCTCTGTTAAAGGGAATGACTCCAGCTGGCATAAATAAAAATAAAGTTAATGGCACAAGTGATGATATCAGCCCAGAATGTGATCTGAGCAGCAAGAAGCAACACGAATTAGTAGCTGATGTCCGGAGTAGAGGACTGCATTTCCTATTTGCACTAGCGGGGTGTGAGAGCTCATTTGGGTCTGCAGGAGAGTCCTCATGCGTGACTCAAAGCAAGAGCAATGAGAATTATGTTGCTATTGCCCCGCTCGTCGAAACAGCAGTATGCACTTAAGTCTCTGCTGCTGAATTTGACTCGTTTATTGCTAGATCATTTGACACTTTCCGGCGTGATGTGCAGGGACTTAAAATGCATACATCTCAGGAGCCCTCTATCTAATGTTATTGCAGGCTGCAACAAAATGTAAACGCGGAGCCCCACATTAGCTGTGTGCCATCAAATCAGCTCTGCTGCAATAATGTAAAAGTACTCAAGAAAATGATATATTTGCCCTGAGAAAAAAAAAAAAAACTCGGGGAGGATGCTAGGATATATTGTCTGATGGGGAGAGAACATCCAAACTGAGAGTGAGTGTGCTGGACTGAGAGATTCAGTGTGACAAAATGAATTCCTGGCTGTTGTGCATCTTTGTGGGAAGGAAAGACATGGCTGTGGCTCAAGCAAGGCACCACGGACCTGGGAAAAACCACTCCTGACCTCTGTGCTGGCTTGCGTTCTGACCTGGGCAGCAGTTATTGTAGGTGCTTGCATAGCTAGAGCATAATTAAACCTGGAAGGGATGATTTGATGTAGTGACAAGTTGTGGTGTTGAGTTTCTGTGCCTCAGTTTGCCCAGATATTGTTAGTGTCACAGTATGTTAACTATAATTATGCTTGGTATTTTGGCAGTCATAATACGATTGTATATAGGTATGCATAACATTTTTTTTTTACATGGTTTACGGTCCCACTGCATCACTACTATAAGGATTGAGTCCAGTATTATGGTTTCTGATTCCCCTAATTATCCTATAATTCACAAATCTCTGGAAAGCTGGATGCCAGCACTAATATTTCAACTAATATCGACAGGACCTTTTTTTTCCCTTTTTTTTTTTTTTTTTTCTTTTTTTTCTTTTTTCTCCCATTTGGATGAACCCGTCTCACTGAGCCTTACTGCCTTTTGGTGCCCCCCTCTATCAGATAGCGGGATTAGACCTGGATAGCTGCGGGGAGGTCAGCAGCTCTCTTGGGAACTCCAAAAAGCAGGATGAAGGTGAGGAAGAGCTGGCTCTGTTGGTCCCTTCTGGGTTTTCCAGGAAGGGGCAGCACCGGAGGGGTGCTGTGGAAAGCAGTCCTGCTGCCTCTTCCTCTGCATGTAGGAGAGATTTGGAAAGGAGGCAATGATGCTCATGTCCCTGCTGTGGTCCTACAACGTAACTGAACTGGTCTGAGCTGAGCGCTCCCTGCCCCAGTGCAGGATCTGATAAGCATCAATGAGCTCAGCAAGGCACGCCTGGCTGGAGGGCTGGGACCTTTGCTTGGTGGTGCCAACCTTGTTACTGTGATTCTTGTTGCCTGCCTGGCACTCCTTTCATGCAGCACCTGGACTCAGAGAGATGAAATAAGGGAGAACTACATTGCTTGTTACCAGGGCTGATGCTTGCATTGCTTTAAAGCAGCCACTGGCCCATGAGCAGGAAATCACAGCCTTGGTGGAAAACCTTTTTTAAGAGAAAGCACGAACCTCTTGGAAACTTTGCAGAGGGTATGAGTCAAATGGAGGCATGGAGAGCTCCAAGATTTCAGAGGTATCAGTCAGTAGGTCTTGTGTCTGCTAGGTGTGAGAGTCTAGACCTGGGAGGATGGCTGGGCAGCAGCTTGCTGTCCTCATACTCAGACTTGTCATGTCTGAGGCTGGGGGAGAGAGGAGAAGTGTATTCTCCCTCTGTGTGGCTTTTCCAGAGACCCATTTCTATGAAAAATTGTTTTCTAATCTCTAGTCTAAATTCATTCTTCATCAATTTACAACTATTTGTTCTTGTGCCAATATTCTTCCTTAGCTTAAATATCTCTTCTCTCTCCCTCGTGTTTACTCCCTTGATGTATTTATAGGAAATAACCCAGTCCCTCTCAGACTTGGTTTTGCAAGGCTAAATGAGGCAGCTTGTGCAGTCTCCTCTTACAATGTGAGCTCTTCTTGGTTACTTTTCTCCTTGTTCTAAGTTGGACTTTGCTGAGCACAGGGGACCACATGGGGCAGGTTGTTCCCAGTGAGGCTGTGCCTGCTCTTCCCAGCAATGCACACCCCATTCTGTGCCCTATAGATGCACCGACATTTCACCACTGTGCATAAAGCCACTGAAGGCATTAGTGCCTTTGTGCTCTGTCCATGAGTAATGAAAATATTAATGAGAAGGGTCCCAGGCCTGGAGGAATTCCTCTAGTGACCCCCACCCAGCCTACAAATCCTTTTTTTTGAGATGTCAGCATCTCTCCTGTAGGAGGGTGGCAAACTACCCAGCAGTATTGAGTTCATCCAAATCATTTTCAATAAACTTAATTTTTCTGTCAGCTCCTTTGCTGAAGCCCAGTTAGGTCATATGTGCTACTTTAAAAAATGGGGATTTTTATCAGAGGGAGATAACGGTGTAGCTGGGTGTGATTTATCTTCGTGCGTTTTCTCCTGCCGCCATTTGCTTTCGGAGCCCTTTCCTTCAGCGTGTATTAAAAAGCCTCACTTGTGAATTCAGCCTGAAGAGCCCATAGCTGTCCAGATTACTTGTCTACACTTCCAAAAAAAAATTGTAATATCATATTTTCTTATTCTATCTGATTGCACAGATTTATTAAATAAATCCTTGCCTTGTAGCTATCTTATATCCAGATTTCCACGTCTGTGCAGGGAGGGTGCTGGTTCCTTCTGTGATGAAATCTATTCAAAAAGACCAGCAAATGAATCCCAGTCCCCATGCCTGGAAAAACAAATGCAGGCAAATAAAACATCCCTGGGCACCCTCATTTTTCAGGCTGTGTTTAAGCAGCACGGCTTCAGGTTGCAGCACTGTCTCAGTGTATTTAACCACCGTGCCTTCTGCAGGAACAAGCAGTTCGGATAGGATACAAAGCACTTGGCAAAGAATGGCTGCAGGAAGGTTTGCAATGAGCTCTGTGCCACAGAGGTTTGTCATTGAATCAGAATATCCTGTATGTACACTCCAGCTTCTATCATTCTCCAAAAAACTGCACGCTAACGTGGTCTTAGCTGAGCTAGTATGATAGATGGCTGTGTTATAATTGAATTAGTTGGGAAGCTTTGACCTTTTTGATATATAATGTCTCTGAATGTGAACAACAAATACAAACTAATGCTTTTATGAGTTTGCTGGGCGAGTTTGGTCATCAATTGACTCGTGATAAATAAGATGTTGTATGCTCCAGTCAATGGAAAACATGTTTGCAGGTCCTCTGCTTGTACTTGTGTGCTTTGTGAAATCAGCTCTGCAGGCACATCATACTCAGGTGCGGCTTTTATATTATGAACTGGACTCAGATGCGGTTTCGAGTCCTCAGAGGACCTCGTACTTCCTGGGTAATGATGAGCCCAGCAGCCGTGCTTGGTGTTAATTGTTTGCTCCCTCCCTGCGCGGCCAGATTAGCTGACAACGACCTGATGAGATTTCTGCTGTTTCTGCAGCACCTCTCCTGGTCAAAATAGTTATAGATCAATAGCTGTTACCTCCAGAAGTTGTACTGAAAGAGAAGGAAGAGGGGAAATGCAATTAGAGGAGAAGAAGCTATTTGCAAAGAATCCGCGTTGTTTGTTTGTTTGTTTGTTTGTTTTGTGGTGTTGCTGCAGACTGCTCCTTCCAGCTTCAGTGCAGTAAAGGAAACTTTGCTGTTTGTCTTTTATTTGGTTTGGATTGGACAGAAAAGTCCCCGTTTCTCTAACACATGACAATTTATTAGTGCTTATTTGGCCCTGATAAACTCACAGTGCTGCTTGTACTGGAGCCAAAATTACTGATCCCCTGGTGAAGGAGGTGCTGGGGGAGCTGACTGCTGTCTGATCTGCTTCTGCCCATCCAGCCTGGGCCAGGAAAGCTTGTCCTGCAAGACATCCGCTTGCTGGCTCATGTGCAATGAGCTGATGGGTCTCGGCCTGTGTGTGGACAATTACCCACCTTCAAAAAGCCTGTGCTGGGAGCAGGAAGGTTGTCTGCTACCCCTTGTGCCTGTTTGCAAGCGTAGATAATTCCCGGTGGCTTCTTTGGGTTTTCTGCACCGTTCATATGCAGTTTGCAGGTGCTTTCTTATGCACAGGATCTGCCAAACCCCTCTCTAGATCTGAGAGTCACCAAAAGTCCAGCAAAGAGCCCCACAGCCACAGCAGCTTCTTGCAGGCAGTATTGATTTAGGTAAAAGCATAAGCATTGCATTCTTCCAGTTTGAGTCTCTGTCTCTGGCCTCAGGCTCTTCCTTTTCCTCTGCGGGATCAATTACCTTCTTCTGCTTTGATGCAGAACCTGGCATGCCCTTTTGGAGCAGAGGAGTGGGGGCACTGCTGGAGCAGATCGGATCAGACGGATCTCTCTGCTGCAGGATACTGTCACCAGGAGGGCCAGCAGTGGGCATTTTAGGGAGCACTGCAGAAATGCATTGTCATGGCTTAGTTTTCACCTGAAGAAAAAAAAACCAAATACATCAAAGTACCTCCAAAGTGAAGTCGGTGTAAGCCATGAAAGAGCAAAACCATACCAACCAGCCAGCTACTGAAAGAAATTAAATTATCACGTTGTTGCTTTTGGACTTCTCTGACCCGTCCTCCCCTTTCACCCCCCCATCTTTGAACACCTCACAAAACCCTCCTGTGTTTTGGATGTTTATTGCTCTAATTGTAGGTAGTTTCACTGTCCATAAAATAGTTAAAAATATATAAAGTCACCTCAAAAAACATCCCAAGGACAGCCCAGCCAAGGAGATGGGGAGCGCAGCACCAGCCCTGTGCCCTCCCTGCACAGAGAGCTGGGTGCCCGCAGCTGCATCTAGGAGTTGGACTCGATGATCCTTGTGGGTCCCTTCCAACTTGGGATATTCTGTGATGCTGGGGTAACATTTTCTCAGGCCAGCCAGGGACAGTGGGAAACTGAAAGCAGTGTGACAGCAGCACTGCCTGTGAGGAGCAGCAGCCTTTTGCTCTGCAGAGCACCTACAGCCCTGGCCCTGAAACACATTGTGAAAAAGTCGGTGTCAGGAGTTGTACTCGACTGGTTCTTGGGATCATCGTGTTTCTGGGCAATCCTGCTCAGCTCCCTGTCTCCTGGTGAGACTTTCCTGAGTCCTCCTGTGTTTGATGTGCTAAAGCAGGTCAGATATGACACGCCTCACGGCTCCTCCCTGGTACAGAGCAGAAAAGCAATCTCTTTAAGTATTACACCGTTCCCATATGCTAAACCCATCGTGTCAAAACCACCATGTAAGATGTGGTTGTATGTGGTCCCCACTGATAAAGCAATTATGGAAGAACTAGACTTCGACACTCGTATAATCCCCCCAGAAACTGCAGGGGAAGTGTAAGGACTTAGAATAACTCACCCAGGGAGCAAACCTTGCAAACCTAATTAAATTCAATAGAGATATATAGAAAGAAGAGAGATTCTTTTTCTCTCTGACCTGCTCATAGTCAATGGGAGAAAAGATTAAATGCTAGAAAGGTTTCAATCTATTTATTGTGGTTAAAGAGCCTCGTGCAGGATGTGTCACAAGCAGTTCACTGTCTAGGTAATGTAATTTAAGTTATTGTGATCCATGTGGGTTATTTGTCTTTCTTCTACTATTTTTCCCAGCATGGGGAAGCCTGATTTCCTGGCTAATAAAGGCGAGTTGTTATCATGCATCTTATTATGTCCTGCAGTACTTCATGTGAATGATCCAGTGACCCATCTCAGGGCGGTTATGAGGGGAAGGAACATGAGAGAACGGGAATACCTGAAGATGTAATTCCCTTGTTTTCTGATGGCAGCCAGGTGGAGAAATCCCAGGGCTGGAGAAATCAATAGCATTGTTTATTTTTTTATTTACTGCCAGCCATTTGAAATGAAGTGAGTGATTTAACCCCAGCCAAGCCCTAAGACAAAACCCAGTGTGTGTTGCTGCCTGGATATTTGGATTGCAACCAGCACCCTTTGTGCCAGATCAAGGTAAAGGTGGCCTGAAGAAGCCAACGAGGAATGGGCTCGGCCATAGCGAAGTTCTGACCTGCTCTGCACGCCGGACATCACCTGTGGCTAGGAGCACAAAACCATGCATAACTTCAAGGGATGGTAAGGAAGACAAATGCAGCTCAAAGGAACAGATCCTAGGAGTAGTGAACAGTGCAGAGACTTGGGACAAAATATAAGACAGCTCCTTAAGTCGCCCCACACAAGCCTGGTGTGTGGGAGGTCAGGAGAAAATCCGCTCCCAGGGAAGCTGACCTTGACCCCCGCACAGCCATTGCCTTCTGCCTTCCCATTTGGCTCTCCCCTTTCCGTGGACTTTGCCAGGACATATTGCTTAATCTGTGAAAGCCATGGAGCATCTGGTTGATATGTGATCCGTATTCCCATGGTGAAGATGCAGGAAACAGATTTAAACAAAAGTAATGCCAAAGGAGCCCAAGGTTATATGGAGGTGTGTCCCTGCCCATCATCAGACATGAACAAGCTTGGTCCTAGGACTGCTCCCAGAATAAGACACTGCTTCCTGGAGCAAAGCTGATGGAGGAGAGCTTAAAACAAGTGAGAAAACAATGCTGAGAGCAAAAGGCAAATAGATGCAACTTTTGATCTGCTAGCAAGAGTCAGAATTAATCCTCTCTGTTGCAGTGATGGTTGCTTTCCCTGAGCCCTTGGGACCACCTTGAAAATGAGAGCTTCTTGTCCTTTCACTCACCTGTGATTTGCAAAGGCTTTTCATTCATTTTCCAAATCACAAGGCTGAAATTAGGAGGAAGGGCTCCATCCTGTAGGACAGTGCCAGGCATTTCTCTGCAAGGGAAAATGTGATGCATCACGGAGCATGCAAACATGAGGATGCTGAGTGTGGATGGGGGCTTCAGATGTTGGTGCTCTCCAGCTGAGCATCCATAACTATTCAAATCTGTGGGGAAATTTTGCAGTAAATGTGTTTCACTTTTAAACTCAAGAGGGATCAAGCACTAGACAACCACAGAAGGCAATGATAGCTTCTTCATTTCTTGACGTCTTCGGTGGAGACTACAGGCCTTCCTGGAAGATATTTTTTAATCAAATACTTGCTGCTGAGCTAAACACAGTGGTTATTGAGTGAAATGTTATGGGATACGTTATTCTGCAGACCGATGAGCTAATAGCCTCTGCTGGCCTTAAAACCTGGATGGGCATTTTAAGAGGATTCTATAAAAAGGCCCTCCCAATAAATAATTACTCAGGGCGGTAAAAGCTAAGCATTTGTGAATTCCTCAGCGACCACGAGAGATTTAAAGCCTGTTTAACATATTACCCAACCGCCAGTGAGTGCAGTTTGATGTCCGTCGGTGTGACTAGAAGCTCTCCCATGGTTTCTGTGGGCACTCAGAGAAGCGGTGCCAGGGCTAAAGGCAGGCAGGGCAGTGCCAGCCTCCATCTCAGAGTGCTGCTGGAGGTGAAATGCCTGCCTCCAGCTTTTAGCTCTCCTGGGAAGGTTATCTCTAATTTTCCTCTAGAAAACCTTGATGGGTAAGACTTGGGGACAAGCCAGTAACCAACGGAGAGACAGATTGCATAGCCAATCCACCTGAACGTGCAAGGAATCGTCATGTACTTCGCACAGCTTGGAAACGCCATCTCCTCTCCAGTACTCGGTATGGGAGGTAACACCTTCCTCAGAGCTCCCACGGCACAAATACCCCTCCAGCCCTGACCCAAGGTCCTATGCAGCCTGTTGTTGAGCTGCAGTCATGGAAGTCTTGCAAAGAGGACAGGTGGTGACCTGTCACACTCGTTGCTGTCGGATGAAGAGGGACTGGTGCCTAAGCAGGCAGAGCAAGGGCTGAGCACAGATAAATGAGAGCCACGCTGACTCCATCTGCACAGCCCTCCAGCACCCTGCAAGGTGCTCCTTCCCTCCTAGAGGCTGTGTTTGAAAAGCAGCCCTTGATTATCTCCCCTTCCACACACATGCTTTCCACCTAAAAATCAGTTGCATCTGTGCTTCTGTGCATGTTCACTCAAGAAAGAGAGCTTGAAGGTGTTGCTACCTGGGAAGTGTCTGAATCTTTTGCTCGTGGTTAACTATGCATTCTGAAAGACCCCAAAGAAAGAGCCAAGGTGAAGGCTCGTTTATAAAAATATTGCTCATGAATATAAATACTTGAGTCGTTGTGTGTCTGCTTCACTTGGCCAAACAAGCTTAAATATAAAGTTTCTTCTCTTAGATGGATTAGCCTGCAACCACTTCAGTCATCTGTGTTTTTGTACAAGGTCTTAAAAATTCATTTTACAAATGGTTGAACATGTATCATTGGGCTGCTGGTGGTGTTTATTTCTGATGGGCATTTATGCCAGCAAAAGCCAGTTGTTTCCACGCCCACTGGAAAGGAATTCAGCATAGCAGAGGGAAAGTCATTAAAACATTTAAAGCAATATTAAAAAAAAAATAAAAATTATCCATCACACTCCAGATTTACTTTTCTCTTTGTTTGTAAATATACTGGGGGAAAAAATCACTTCTGCTTCGGTCCGGTGTCAAGTGTGCTGCTTTGAAGGATTTGGCATATTCTCCACTCAGCACATCTGGTATGGGCGGATGCTGTTCAATAGATGTTTTATTTATTTTTTGTCATTGTTGTTATATTTCAAGTGATCCCAAGCCAAAAAACATTTAGCTGAACAAGAAGTTTGCCCATTATCAATCACTCCCTGATAACCACTGCCAAGCTGAAGGCGCATCTTTCCAGGCATGCTGGCCACAGAAGCCAACTTAAGCAATATTGATACCCTACTGAGATACCCAAGGAAGTGCAAACATGGAGTGCTTGATAAAAATAGCAAACTGCAGGCTGCGTATTGCTAAGTGCTATTTAATGATGCAGGAAGTTTTGGTATCTGTCCTACCCTCCAAAAGAATCAGATGCTTCACCCAGGCTGTGACAGGGAAGAAGAAAGCGGCTGGGTCATGTCCAAGGTAAAATGAAAATGTATTTTCTTTTACCTCTGAGCAAAAGAGATTAATCAGGAAGTGATCTGGGGGTTCCTGAGAGGTCCTAAAATGCTGAGTTGGGTGTTGGGTTGCTGGTATGTTGAGCTCTTGTATTTCTAAAGGTATGATCTTTCCCAGAGGTTGTAATAAAGAAGAAGCAAAAGGTTTACTGTGTGGTAGTTTAGTTTTAAAACTGAACAGTATGATCATACTCTGTGAAAGGACAGGACGGTGTCGGAAATACCTTTATTTTATGTTGATGTTACTTAGAAAGAGACTGTGGCCCCCATAAGGAGCTGGGCACTGGCTAAGGGTGCAGAGGGTGGGTGTGCACAGCCCTGGCTCAGGGGGATGCCACCAGTGGGTCACCTGCTAAATGTGCCAGGAGATGTTGGAAGGGAATATCGGAGCCCTGGGGGGAAGGTGGAGGCTCTGGAGGAGTCAGACAAGGAAGATGTGCCAGCGACTGAAGGAAAGAGGAGATGAAAGGGAAAAGGAGTGTGGAGAACAAAGCGCAGACGTCAAGGAAAGGTGGGGAGGGGAAACAGAGATGATGGTGCTAAAATTAGATGGGGAACAGGGACAGGGAGAGCTGATCTGGTGCCCTCCCCTTAGATAAATTCCCTCTGAAGCTGCTGTCAAACCTGGCTTGGGACAGGGGGGTGAGAATTGGGGTCACTGGGGTCCAGGTGGGAAAGTGAGGTCCCTGCAGCAGGTTTAACTGTTTCAAACCAATTTTCTGGGTGACTCCTAATTATATGCTACTAGTCACAGCCTACGAGAGGCTAATGAAACCTTTGCCACCAATTAAATGCCATTTCTGCATGCTGAGTGGGGAGTGAGTGAGGGAAACAAGAGAAAAAGTGAACAAACTTGGCTCCAGCTGTGGTCTGGGTTCAGGGCACGGCTCCTCCTCCTTGTGCTCTCCTTGCAGAGTGTGGCTTGATGGATCTGGGGCTGTGGGAACAATGCTCTGAACAAAACGTGCTGCACATGAGGCAGGAGCAGGACCTGTGTGTGGAGGACCAGGGGTGCAGTGCTCCCATTCACTGCCATCCACACCCCAGCACTTCAGCAGGCATTTTATTCCAGATAAGGGATGTGGTTCCCTACATCCCTTCCTCTGAACTCTTGAGCTTTTAAGTCACTGCAAATTCTCCCCCAGGTTTTTGCAGTTTCCTATCCCAGCTACAGCTTTCTTGTGAATTCTGCCCATTCCCGTGACCTGGTGGCATGCTCTATAGGATGTGGTATAGGGCTGAAATCATCCAAGCGTGCAATTTGCAAGTAAATGGTTCCTTACGGCACAAAACTAGCTGAAGGAAGCATGCAAAAAGGGGCTCAAGGACACTGCCTCTTTCACTGCTGATAAGTAGCGGGTAAGAATAAATGTAGTTCAAACACCTTCTTCTTCCATTTGCAAAGAAGTATGCTTGCCTTCTCCTCTTGTATTGGTTGTTGTATGCATAAGTGCCTTTATAGATATTATATGCACACTGAATCACATACGGTGTTCCTCAAAGTCAGTGGAAGGACTTGCACATCAGTGGGTTTCTGACAAAAAAACTCTCTCCTGATCCCTTGTTTCTTCCAGAAAAGCAGAGATCTGTACCCGAGGTTGTCAGAGTACGGAAAACACACAGCTTTATGCCAGTTTGCCCAGAGTGGTGTGATGTCCGTGGTGTGTTTGTGCATGCAGCCCTTCCAATTGCTTCGTCTGGGAGAGAAAACCCAATATTCCACCTCCTGAAGGTTACTAATGAAGCAAAAAGTCAAGGCTTTGACATCTTACTGCTTTATTCACCCGGCAACACCTCTATTAAAAACTCTCTGCAGTACTTTCTGGGTGGCACAGCAAGCTGGCCAGCAGCCGGGAGAGAAGCCCCGCTGCGACATGAGGTAAGCTCCTTACCTAACACCATGCCTTGCACGACCCCCAAGGTGGGGACAACCACGTTGTGTGACCCACACAATGTCCTGCATGTGGTGGCCCATGCCAGTGACTCCTGTCCAAGCTAGGGCCAACATCCCTTTATGTGAAAGGAGTTTGGGTACCGCTGGCAGCAGCCACCCGTGCACCCCAAGCCCATTGCCCCCTGAGCACCATGGGCACGCATGGGTGCTGGGGGAGCGATGTCCTCCCCACCCAGACACAAGTGGAGAGATGCTTCATCCATCACATCTTTCTAGGGGATTTGGTTTTAGGGGATTTGGGGTGCAGCAGGGTAGGGTGGGAATAGCAAGGCTGAAATTGGGGCCGCAGCTGGGTGCCTGCTTCCCCCCCGCCTTCTGGGGGCTCTGGGTGGCTGTGAGAGCTGCCGGCACTCGCAAGAAGAGTAAATAAAATAGTCGGGAAGGGTTTGCAAAGCCCGAGCAAGCATCCCTGGTGCCGCAGCGCTGGCTCCCGCCGGGCCGAGCCGAGCCGGGCCAGGGCTCCCTCCCGCAGCTGCGGGCTCGGGGGCGGCGCAGGGAGGCTCGGCTTGTGCAGCCCCCTCCCTCCTCTCCTCCTCCTCCTCCTCTTCTCCTCCTCCTCCTCCTCCTCCTCCTCCTCCTCCCATGCCAACCTGCTGCCGCCTTTGTCAGCGCAGCCCGGCGCTATGGCATCCTGCTGGGGCTTCAGCCTCGGGCTCTTCCTCCTCCTCCTCCTCTTCCTCCCGGCTGGCAAGCGGCTGCTGCAGCGGCAGGGCCAGCCCTGACGGGCACGAAAGAGGCAGGCGGAGCCCCCCCAGGTGAGCCCCAGGTGCCGGGGGGGGGATGCAGAAAGGGGCACCGGGGACAAGCTCTCCCCAACCCCCGGGGAGGATGCGGGGACATGGGGGGGGACAACGGGGGTGGCCTCAGCACCGGCACCCCCCGGGGATGGGGATGCGAAGGGGTGCAGGTTGGAAGCCCCCCGAGGTGTCGCCTCTTGGTCGGGACTCAAAGAAAGGGGGGGACTCCAAAATCTTACAATTCAGTGACTTTGGCAGCTGCGCTTCGGTCCTGCACTGCTGGATCTGTCTGCGGGCAGCTGGAGGGGAGAGAGCGGGGGACCCCCAGCCTGCACCCCCAAATCTTTACCGGGAAGGGATGAGGACCACCGGGGATGCTGCACCCACTGGTAGGGGGGGAACGGTCTGAGCAAAGTCAGCTATGGGGTGGCAGTGGGGGGTGTGGGTTGGCCATGCAGAGACGCAGGCTGAGCACAGAGGGAACGAATTGCTCAGAGCTCTCCGTATCTATCTGACGGTGTTTGCAGGGGTGTCCCATTGTGCAGGAATTTGGGGGGAAAAAACGAACTCGGATGTGCTCTAATAACGCACCGACAGGAGAGCGTTTGTGTGTGTCTGTATGGGCCGATAGTTGGCAAAGGATGGCCGGGAGCATATGATGCAGTAATAATTCAAGTAATTTACTGCACGGGTTTGGACTGATTGACTGCACTTTTCCAGACCATGTAGAAACCTTAACCTGGGTTATGTAACTGAACACTACAAATAATAAACCTGATGTGCTTGTGCAATGGCAAGCCCTGTTCGACCTGAGTGCTGACACCGCTGTGGGGGCATGCTGTCTTTACCCACAAGTTCCCCACCAATTTGTGCCCTGTGAGGCTTTAGAGGCTGCTGAATTTTGCAGGGGGGCTGAAGTGCTGGGCAGAGTCTGTGTGAAGCTCACCCTGCTTCTGGTGAGGAGCCTGGGTTTGCCTGTTTGTCCCCTTTGGCTCTGGAAGAGAGAATAAAAATCCCAGCAGGGAGCCAGCACAGGTCCTTCCACCCTGCTCCTGCACGCCTGGGGGGACAGTCCCATTGAGATTGCATGAGCCCGGCTGCTTGAGAGGACTTTTCAGAGATGCTGAGAAGCCATCGTGGGGATGGGGCTCCAAAGTGCACTTTTTTGTTATCTTTTTAATGGGCAGCAAAAGGCAGGGGGAGGAATAAGGTGTCCAGAAAGGGATGCTGTTTCTGCTGGGTGTGCACGGTGGAAGGCAGATGGAGCTCAGGATGTCTGTCTGTCAGAAATTCCTTCGTGTTTTGACAGGGAAATGGATCCGTGAGTATGGGAGGAAACAAAACTGAATCCCATCTCCAGGCGTTGTATGTTTCATGAGAGGCGTGCGCTGCCTGCCTTGTTTTATTGTATCTGGCGCTGGGAAGACAGGCTGAAAGATTTATGAGCTGAAGTTAATAGTAAAACAGCATATTACAGCCTCTGTATTAATGTTCTCCTGCGCTGAAGTAGCTTGCTCTTTCTGGGGGAATTTATGCAAGGATCGCTCGCTCTATCTGTCGTCGCGGTAATGGTATTATAGGGTGGCCCGTTAGTCACCGTGGGGGCAATCAAAACAAGGATGCTGTCTCCCTTTCAGCAAATCAAAGGGAGAGGGAAATGATGACTCCAGCAACTCTACAGCCTGTGTGTTAGCTGCACCTGCTGTGGGCACTGGGAAACGGGGAGGACAAATGTCAGAGGCACCAAGAACAGCGAAGGAAATGAAGGAGGACATAGAGGAGGAAGATAACAGGAGCTGTCTGCCAGCAGCCACGATTCGGGCTCACCCAAGGCACCTTTTCAGTGCCAGTGGTGGGACTTTCTCTTGAATCACATCATGGGGTTGATGTGCCCCGGTATGCACTGCCCTTAGCAGGTGCAGTGGGGGCTGAAGGTGCCACTTGGCATCTGGGAGCAGTGGCACTGATGAAATGAATTGCTCTGAATAGTAAATTTACAGGGGAACCAGCAGGTGGAGGGGACCCTTGCCCCAGTGCTGGTTCAGGGAGTTGAGGAAGGAAATTTTATTCTGGCAGGTTTCCCTGGGCTACGGGGGAGAGATCTTACAGAGGATTGATTCCCAAAGACACCAGAAAATAGAACAGCATCTTCCCCTTGTGCAGCCGTGAGGGATGGAGGCTGCAATCGCAATACTCTTGGTCTGCGCCTCCAGAGGCTGAGGTAGCAGCTTGATGGTAAGAAGAGAGCTCAGTTCATTGCTTTGGTGCAGGGCAAAGAGGCATTGATTTGTGGTGAGCCCGGAGCTCATCTGTGCCCAGAGTCAGACCCCAGCGACTGGCCGTGCAATATGATGCTGTACAAGCCCATGCTGCCATATAATGGTGCTGCTAGGGCTGCAAATGTCGAGCCTGAGGAGCTAAGTCACAGCCCCCCTCCCTGTGTCGATACGACAAAGTCATTAAGAGTGAAATGTTAAGTGGCTCATTTGGTCAGAGGCTGTCTGGCTGAGGATAAATAAGCAAGGTCCTGGCCCCGTGCCCGATTTTCTCCATGTTTCTGGAGATCAGTGGCAGTTTGGGGGGTGTGAAGGGTGCGTGGTGGTGCCGGGAGCAAAGATCAGGCAGGACTTCAGTGGAATTGAGGCCATCTGAACAACCCCATGCTGCTATGTGTGCTGTGGGTACTTTCATTCGCTCTGCTGCTTTTGACTGGTTCACGACTCTGTACCCTCTCTGAAAGGTCTTCCTGTGCTCATTTTGGAGCTTTGCATTTACATGCCAGGTCCAGGTCTATTCTGGTCCTGCTCTGAGAGGTGGTGAATGATCTTGGACCCAACAGCTGGGATGGTGCCTGGCCGAATGCTTGATGCCTGGGATGTGGCAGCTCCCAGGGTGACTTGACGAGAGATAGAAGCCTAAAAGGCACCAGCTTTGCCTGATTTTTGCATCTCTGACCCTGGAAGCAAGGTTTTAAGGCTTTGTCCTTAAGGGATATTACATCCTGTTCTGTTTCTTGTTCTGTTCTTTGCAGCCTGAATCTGCTGGGTGTTCCAGGGGCAGTGTTTCTGATGCTCTGGGACAAGAGAGCACACATTTCCATACCCAGCCTAAAGCCCAAAGGTATCTTTTACACCTGAGTGTGTTCACACCAGAAAGGTGTTTGTGAGCAGCCAAGGGACGAAGAGGAAATTATTCCAGCTCCTAGATATCTTGCTTTTCCTCAAGGCCTGCATCTAATTTTGCAACCTGCTTTTTCAATTCCCACCTCCCATAGCTGAGCCTCCGTTGAGCAAATTGGCCAAATTCCCACCTCTGCAGGCTCAGCTCTCTCCCAACGACCCTCGTCTCAAAGCTTCTGTCACCCCCTGTCCCCTCTCTGCTTTACAGCTGACTGCCACCTCCCAGGCTTGGCTCTGGGAAAGGAGGAGACAAACAAACTGGTCCCAGCCTGAGCTAGACCAGGTCTGGCAGAGCAACTCCGTGTGGGATCCGTGCTTCAGTGCTGCTGCCTTATGGCTTAACCATGGGTTGGAGTCCCCAAACCAAGGCTCCTTGTTGGTACTGATGCAGCTAAGCAAAATCAATATGAGAGGAGGCATTTGGGGTTTCCTCTGAACCTACTGAAGATGTCAGCATGCAGCACCTTTCAAAATCAGGCTGACCCAAGTTTTACTAACTCATAGGATTTGGAAACCTGAATGAAAGTTTGCAGTACTGTAAGAATGGCTTTATACAAAATAGAAAAATTCAAGAAATGCTACCCAGTTTACTCTCACTGGGGTGAGAGAGCACAGGCGGAGTGCTGGGAAAGGAAGGGAACAAAATGGGTTGGCAGTTTTTAAGAAGTATTTTATTGCAAACTAACTAGTGGTGTATTTTAGCAGGACTGTGAGTGGGGTGCAGACAGGGCTCTGGCA
This sequence comes from Aythya fuligula, assembly GCF_009819795.1. Classification (NCBI taxonomy): domain Eukaryota; kingdom Metazoa; phylum Chordata; class Aves; order Anseriformes; family Anatidae; genus Aythya; species Aythya fuligula. The sequence continues at coordinate 13,517,098 of NC_045569.1, read as the reverse complement.
GGTCAGTGCGGGCAGAGCAGGGTGTGTGTCAGGCTGTGAACATGCATATCCAGGTGCAGGTTCTGTGAGAAGCTGTGAAGTTACAAAAGGGAGGAGATATTCGCTGTTGCTTGTATTCAGCACGGAGGTGACAAAAAGACAGATTTCCACTCCTGCCGCAAATGGCAGATTTATAACGTGCTGAAAATTGAGTTGCAGAGCCAGTCCCCTGGCAGCTGGGACTGTCTCTTACAAGCCCCACATTTGAAGTTTACTCCGGGAGTGCTTGGTGGCTTTGGTGGCAGGTAGAGCAGCTTGGACCCAGCCAGAGTGCTTCATTTCCTGATGGTGACATGTCAGAGAGATGCAAAGGCAGGCTGATAAAGAGGCTGTGCCTCCAAGCACACTCGGTTGATAAAGAGAGAAGGGATACAACCATCCTCCTCCAGCTTTTAGCATCACTTTCTGCAGCCAGGCGCTGAGCAATATAACATTTCTGCTCTCTTGTCAGTTAGTAGAAAGGCTTTGCTGCTGTGCATAATACAGGAGCTTTAAAAGCAAACATGCATGCTACAGAGGAGCTGGAAAATCCCTGTAGTCATTGGTTTCTGAGAGCGGTGTTTACAATCACAGGAATACATTCATGCTGCTGCTCAACTTCTGATCAGAGGCAGCAGAAAGATGTTTCTTAAATAAACAGCCAAGTCTGCATGGAGATCTCCTTCAGATTTGTACAGGCAACTTGTTTTTCTTTTTTCTCTCTGGAAGCTGCTGCTGTGGTGTTTGCTATGAAAGCTGATGTATGGCAGCTTCTGACACCGCTGGTGATCAGCAGCATAATGTGGGGTCAGGATGAAAGGCTACAAGAGAGGGAGGAGTTGTTTAGGGTTCCTGGGACCGTGCTCAGGAGTTCTGATGTTTTTGGGTGGGAATCAGCTTTATTAAGGAGTAATAAGAAACCTTGCAAGCCTCACTTGTGCTTTGCCACTCAGGTAGATATTCTGCTCTTGATGCAGATAGAGAGACTCGCTCCTGGGGTCATTGCAGGGTGGGAGTGAATGGGGGGAGGCACCAGAGCTCTTTGGGCAAGGAGAAATATCCTTGTCATTCCTGTCAGTAAGAATAACAAAGTGCCCAAACATAGGAACTGCAGCATCCCAGGATCTGTCTGGTTTTGCAAACTGCCTCTCCTGGTAGCCAGCAGCAGACACCGACAAGAATATTCACTACAGGCAGATGAAAAATAACCTGCATCCCATCAGCAGCCTTTCTTAATCTATAATAGCTAGAGGTTGGTTTCCACTCTGAAAGAGGGGTTTTACATCCTTCCCAAGATGTTTGCTCATGTTAGCTGTGCTTGCCTGAGCTATTCTTATTACCCATATAAATGTGCAGCCTTTGCTCTCCACCTCTGCCCTGGTTCTTCAGACCGGTGAATGAAGCTGCACTGCCTGGGTTTCTCTGGGAGCACATTACTGAAGAGGATGTACTCCGTCCTTGATATTTCTCAGTCTTCACATGCTCCTTGATTGGCAGACAGCCCTCTAACATCTGCTGGATTTGTTTCAAGATTCAGTGGGATATTTTATTTTTTAACTCTTCTGGCTCTTTTCTAAATTTTGCACTTTATTTATGAAATTGGGCTCAAAGATTTTCAGGTGTGGTGGAGCAGCTCTTCTATCGCTGAATCGTAAAGTCAGGAAAAGGTATTTCTGCAAAGAGTATCATACTATCTAGAAGAGATAATATAGAATGGAGAGTAATGTTTTTTAAAAAGCATGATTATAATTACATGCTCAGATAACTTCTAGCAGATAACTTCTAACTTTCTTGCTGTCAGAAAATCTTCCTGTGAGTATTTTGCAGTCAGTATGGAAACAGCTGGAGTTGTCATGGTGTGGTAGATCATCTCTGGCTACAGAACAGAGGTAGAATTATTGTCAAACAACTTGACACATCTGCACTTTCATAAGTTGATCAGATACTCTGTGAAAGCCCAGTAGCAAGCAGGCTGTGGTGGTGTATCTGCCATGAGTTCAGCCCCTGCAAAGCTTCTGCTGTTTATTCACTTGCTCACTTTGGCAGTAGTGACACAAATGGGCCTCCTTGGATGAAATCCTGATCCCATTTAAGTATTACTGACTTCATTGATGCTTGGATTGCAGCCTTGGAGTTTGAAAACAAGAGGATGGGTTATACAACCAAGCCCTTGACTGCAAGGGGAAGGAAGGCAGGTCCTGTCTGTGGCTGAATTACAAGGTCCTGAATACTATCTATGGGTGACTTAAAATCTTTTTTTTGTTTGCTGTTGTGTGTTGCTGTAGAAGTGGAGCACAGTTTCCAGGATAAACAACAAAATACGCTTGAGCTATGGAGTCCAACCAGGAAACCTCACTCTTCCTGGTGAAGATCTTGGAGGAGCTGGACACAAAGCAGAACACCGTTTCTTACCAGGATCTCTGCAAGTCACTCTGTGCGAGGTTTGATTTGTCCCAGTTGGCCAAACTCAGAAGTGTGCTGTTTTACACTGCTTGCCTGGATCCTAATTTCCCAGCGACTTTGTTCAAAGACAAAATGAGATGCACTGTAAACAATCAGCAATCAAAGAAAATCATGGTTGCAGCAGATATAGTAACAATATTCAACCTCATACAAATGAACGGGGGAGTGGCCAAGGAGAAGCTTCCAGTTGCAAGGCAGAAAGTGAAGAAGAAAGAGTCCTTTGAGTCCTGCAGGTCTGACACGGAAATCTGCAACGTGGCAGACTGCGTGCCCAATTGTGAGCTGAACGACCAGGACTTTAACCAGGGTTTTCCGGTCAGAAGGTCTTCAAAATGCAGGAAGATGGACTGCAAAGACTGCCAACAGTTTGTTCCCTCTTCAGAACCCAACTTTTTGCTTGGGGTCAATAAGGAGATGAAGGGCCGGGCTGCCTCTCTGGACAGGCTGCAGGCACTGGCGTCCTACTCCATCGCCACGTCTCCGCCGTGTGAGATGCAGAGTACCTACTTCCCTATGAACATCGAAAATGAATCTATTTCAGACCAGGACTCCTTGCCAATAAGTGCAGGTCTGAAAGAAACTTTCATTTCAAATGACGAGCCGTTTGTGATGCAGTCATGCATCCAGAAAAGGAATATATTCAAAGAAGATTTTCATAATCTGATTACAATATCTCCCAACTTAATACCGCCCAACAAAAAGCCAGAAGATGGACACAGAGAGCCTCAGAACAGGAAAGAAAGCTCTAAGCAGGCTTTCTTCAACCACAGCTTTGAAATGCCATACAGCAGCCAGTACTTGAATCCAGTTTATTCGCCTATACCAGACAAAAGACGAGCGAAGCATGAAAGCCTAGATGATCTTCAAGCTTCAACGTATTTTGGCCCAACTACGATTCTTGGGCCTCAGGACAACAAAAAGTGGACAGGAAAACCAACTAAACAAACTGCCTGGCCAGCTAAAAGCTGGAGTTTAAATACTGAGGAGGTACCTGACTTTGAACGATCATTTTTTAATAGGAAGCAGTCAGAAGAGAAGACGCGCTACCAGAGCTCAAACAACCCATCTCCAAACTTTCCTTCAGCAGACAGGCATCAGTCCTACCTAAATGCAAAGGACCAGCAACCAATTATGCAGACAAATTATGCTGTGAAACAAAATGGGCATAAACCCAAGGAAATTCCTTCCATTCTAGATGTGGAAAAACATGAGCCAGTCAAAAAGTTTAAGGACAAAAGCATTAATTGTACTTCTGTTCAGATCTTAAGCATTGACAGGACCACGAGTGTTGGGACACAAACGGAGCAACAGGTCCTGGACCACAAAAAATGCAAGGATTTGTGTACACCAGGCCAAGCCAAGTATGGAGAGAGGCACTCCCTTAAGCACTCAGATGATGACTCTGAAATCGTGAGTGATGATATCAGTGACATTTTCCGATTTTTAGATGACATGAGTATCAGTGGGTCCACGGGAGTGATGCAGTCTTCATGCTACAACAGCACTGGCTCCCTGTCTCAGGTGCATAAATCAGACTGTGACAGCTCACCCGAGCACAATTTGACTAAAATCTCCAACGGGAGTGCCTGCAACAAATTAGAAAAAGTGGTCCGGGCAGATGTCAGTAACACAGACGATGAACTGAAAACAAGTGTCTGCAAATTGGTTTTGAGGATTGGTGAAATAGAGAAGAAACTGGAGTCTCTCTCAGGTGTCCGTGAAGAAATCTCCCAAGTCCTGGGAAAATTAAGCAAGCTGGATCAAAAAATTCAGCAGCCTGAGAAGGTCAGTGTACAAATAGATCTTAATTCACTGACAAGCGAGGCCGCATCAGATGAAAGTAACTCCCCGCAGATATTTCAGTGCCACAACACTCCTCATGGAGGCAAGCTGGAGAACAATCCAGAATGGTGCTGTTCAGATGCCAGTGGAAGTAACAGCGAAAGTCTTCGAGTAAAAGCCTTAAAAAAAAGTTTATTTACTAGAAGGTCATCGAGATCATTAACAGAGGAAAATAGTGCAACTGAATCCAAAATAGCAAGTATTTCAAACTCTCCCCGAGACTGGAGAGCTATTACTTATAGCAACCAAGTTGGCATTACAGAAGAGGAGATGAAAGAGAGAGATGGAGGAGAAAATAAAGACTGGCACAGGAAATCTAAAGAGGTAATTTCAACCTTAACTCACATAATAAGCACTTGAAAATAATCTAGTTATGAATGTCTTCCGCAGTCATCACAAGCCTTGGGGTATGACAATGCTTTGCCCCACCATATTATGCCTGTCTTTATTGTTATCATAATTGAGTGATTTTGTACCTATATGTTCTTGCTTGGCAGCTGCAATATGGTCAAGCTGTTCCTAAAAGCACTTTGCTCTTTTGAAAAGGGAGGGGGGTAATTTGGGTGAAATCTTCGAAAGAGGATGATGTTCTTCATCATCAGGGGCGATATAATGGAGGCTGGGTAATTAACTTGGTGAAAAGAACGTGAGGAAAATTGTTACAGTCTGAAATTCTCCAGAGGTTGGTTTAGAAGGGATATTTTGAAATTGCATTGTGATGGCTTTTATCAGAGAGTACATGCATATTTAAAAGGCAACAAAGTAGATTTGTGGATTCAAATCCCTCAAGAAAAAAATCCTTCTGTGTGCACCATGAGATGCAAATGGTAGTTATGTTTCCTTTGTCTGACTTTCATGGTCATTGACATGCATCTTAAACCTTCCGTGGTGGAAATGCAGCATAGCTGCCCTCTTGGTTTGGTCAGCTAGAAAAAACTCTGCTCAAATCCCTCCCAGCACCTACGCACTGCTGTCTTTGCAGATCACATCCCTATCATGGCTGTCCTTGCACTGGGCTCTGATTGCTGCTCAGTTAAAACTGTGCATGCCGAGGGTTATTGTTTCTGTTTCGTGGAAGTGGAGCCCACTGGAGAGGGCTGGGGATCCTTTAGCTTCACGGTCTATCAGGAACATGTGGTGGGCATGCTGTGCTTCCTTGGGAGGGGGATCAAAAGCAAAGCATGACTGAGGAAGGAGAAGATGAGGTTTGATGGGGGCAAGTGCAGTTGGATTGAATGAGAAAGCATAAACTATGGTTTATTAGCAGGTTTCAGATGGGGAAAGGGGTTACCTTTATCAAGCCCAAACCCTGGCATTTCTGTACATTGGTCTGCCCAGAATGAAGTAAAGACTTTGAAGGTCCCTTCCTCACTGCTGTGGTAGACCACAGCTGATGCTGGATTAGTAGCATGGATGATGTGTTGTCAAGGGGGTAGCACCTGGAGGCTCCCCTCATGAGGAGCCATGTTGAGATTTGATCTGGAAACACAAATTTTGAAGCTTGCGTGGGGCTCTGAGCTTTACCAGATCAGCTAGTCATTTCTGAATGTTCGGGGCTATTTTCAGAATAGTTTTATAACCTGTAAACAATACAAAACCTAAATTTCATCTTCTGCATGAGCTTTGTGCTCATGTTATGGAGAGTCATCTGTAAAATACCTCTTTGATCTGGTTGTGAGAAGAGGGTGGGCAAACAGATTAAATCCACCATCCAAAAACTTTGTTCTGGCTGATACTTCTCTTATCTTGGATTAAGCAGTATCATATAGTGAGTCTGAAAGGAATATCCTTGTCCTTTGTGTTTAACCCCCTCATAGTCCTGTTTCTTTTCTCAAATTCTTTTGAACCCTATTGCAGGCAGACAGGCAATACGAAATCCCACAGCCACATAGACTCTCTAAACAGCCAAAAGATGCTTTCTTGATTGAACAAGTCTTTAGTCCTCATCCCTACCCTGCATCACTCAAGTCACACATGAAAAGCAACCCGCTCTACACAGACATGAGGCTGACGGAGCTGGCTGAAGTGAAACGTGCCCAGCCATCGTGGACCATAGAGGAATACACAAGGAATTCGGGGGATAAAGGCAAGATTGCAGCATTGGATCTACAAGTGAGTCCCATTTGTTTAATTTGAATGGCTTGTTTGTGAATCGATGTTGCCAGAAAATGAATTTAATAAGGGATTTGGATAGCTCAGGAAGGAGCTGTGAGGTGTTGAGCCTCTAATCTTGCTGATCCCTATCCATCCTGGCTAAGGACAAAGAAAAATGTGGATGTTTGATTGCTGAGTGATGATCCTTGACAGGTTGGTGCTTCCACTTTGTTCTGTAATGGAGAGATGTCTGCTAAGCCATCACACTGTTGATAACTCTAAAGAAAAGGCTGGGGATAAAGGGATGGACAAAAGGGGGAGGTGAAACTGGTCCCTAATCACAGTAAGGTGGTGGTGCAGAATCTGGCGTTGCTGCTTTTTCTTTTATCCTTGTTCTTTCTGAATTGTTCACAGAGAATTTAAGTGTTAACACTTTTTCCATTTTGCTAGGAACATGAAACAAAATATTTGTAGAAGACATTCAATACCATGACTCTTTTTGAAATACATCCCTGTTTGAAGCTCTGAAGTGGCTGTTGGAAACTACAGTCATGTTAAGGGCAGATCAGTTAATGGTGGGTCTTGTTCATATTTTAGTTCAGCTTGGAAATGTGCCTTTGAGGTAGATCTCCCAATGGTCTCTGCTTGGGAGAGTGATCTCTGAGAGTGGAAATTGAGTTTGTTTGTTTGAAACTACACCACATGTTGTGTTTCCTGAGTAAACAATGCATTCCCAACCAGTAATAGGCCAGCCCAGACCTTGTCCAGAGCTACCTCCTTCCCTTCAAAGGCAAAAGGGGAGACCCTGTGTCTTCACCATTTCTCTGCTGCTTTGTTCCTACCAGGTTGCACAACTTGCCAGTGCAGACATAGCCTACATAGCTACATAACCTAAAAAGAATAACCAGGCTCTTTTTCCTGATTAGTCTGATAAAACACAAAACATCTTCTAGGAAGAAAGATCTCTGAGCTTAAAAGGGAAGCATAAAGAATGTAATCCAAAATGTGTAAAAAACAAACAGATGTTGCAGTATTGTTTCCTGAAACACAAAAAGCATCACATAATGAAATCAGCCCTGGCTCATGGTGTATTGCCTGTATACATTTATATAGCAGCATGCAGAGCCAGCGGAGGGGACTGGTGCTGCCCTCACAAGTCTTGGGCTGGAATTTGCTTGTGCAGGAATTTGTTCAGACTGCATTAACCTCCAGGCTATACTGGGTCTGGCTGGGATGTTAACTTTCCCTGCAGCAGCCCATACAGGCTCAGCTCTTGCAAGTGTCCTTGACCTCAACAGCCTCTGCTCCTTGCTGCACTAAAGCATGCCTGGAGAGAAACCGAGTAGCACAGGGACCAGTCTGCATCTTGCCTCAGCTGCCTGCTGCTGTTTGGGATTTAAAAGCATCAGAGGGGATACTAAATTCCTATTCCTGGCATTGCAGACCATATGCTGGAGTAGGAATAGACTGAAAGAAGTTCCTCTGCAGTATGCAGCCACAAAGCATCCCTTACCTGCTGTGTGGAGGCAACAGGGGAGGTGATATTTGGAAGCACAGCTCCCCTGAGAGAAGTGTTCTCCATCTGGTCCTTGTAGGACTGTTCCCTTCCATGTAAGCAGCTCTGCATGACTGTGAGCAAACCAGAGAAAGCAGCTTATTGCCATCATTTATCTTTAGGATAAAGGTGATAAAACTTTACGGGTTTGATTCTCTCCCTGCAAAAGGACTGTCAGAATTGCATCTACTCTGCAAAACCCATGTCTAGACTTTATAATAGAGCTTACTGACAAACTTAAAAAATAGACACAGACTGATGAGTGGGTTTTTTCCTAGTGATTAACTTTATTAGAACTGAAAGTAAATACATTATGCTTTAATGAACATTTCTACGTCTGGCAATGAAATGGGAAAGGAAGCTGATTAACAGTAATGGGCCTTTTTAATAATGCATCTTCCTTCTGAAGTAGTTAAAAGGTCAATATCAAGGCAGAGAGGTCCAAAACTATAATTTCCTTGAAGCATAGTTGTCATTTATTTATTTATTTATTTTTAACCTTGATTTGCTCCTTTAAAAATTCTCCCAGTCTTCCTTAAAACAGAAATTGCAAAAAACTGCGGTCAGGCCAAAGCTTGTCCCAGCACAGGGTCTGTGTAAGATCTCATCTCTTTGCCCTGCGTATGATGAGCCACAGGGAAGAAGCATTCAGCCAGACTATTTTTTTCTGATGCCCTTAGAGATGAGGTTGCTGTTTTATTTCTGGTTTTCTCTTCAGAAGGCTGGAATAGGTCATTCACAGATCGAATGGTACACTCTCAAGACTCAGCTTGATGGTCTCTGCTTCAGAGTACAGGCACTATCATAGAGATCTCCATTAATTGTTCATAAAACTGTTGCTTAATTTTAGTTGTTTATTTCTGGGGCAGCTATAAAACCACTTCTTTTAGTACTTCTGTACATAAAGCAAATAGTGCTGTCAGGCAAAGCAAGGTTTCAGCTGGTAGCTCATGGCCACAAAATCTGAATTAGCCAATTAAAGGCTTACCCAAATCCCTCTCGAGTCTGCTGGACTTTCTTTGTGCTGGGTCCAGTGAGCTTTGGATCAGACCCATTGCAAGCACAAAAAAGGTATGTGTTGGTATTCTCACCGGAACATTTCTGTATGGAACCTTTTTCAGTTGTTAAAGAATTGGCCTTTTGGAGCCTCAGACACAGGAGACAGCTTCAAGGAAAAGCTGTCATTTTTCAAACATTTTTTTCTCCTCTTTTTCACATTTTTGCTTTATTTCTTTCTTCTGGTAAGTGTGATATAGTGTCTAGTGTTGGGTTTTCCCTTTTTCCCCCCATTTTACCTTAGAGACAGGACGAAAGGAAAAAAAAAAAACAACCAAGCTGGAAATGCAAAGCATGAAGAGATTGAAAATTCTAAGGAAGAAAAGAAGACAAAAAGAAAAAAAAAGAAAAAAAAAAAAACAAAAACAAACAAACAAACAAATAAAAAACAACATGAAATGCAACATTCAAATGAAGGCACTGATAGAGTCCTCTAGGTTGCCTTTCATTTTGTGCCCAATTCAGATTTCAGATTTCCTTTTTTTTTAATTTTTATTATTTTTATTTTTTTTCCACACAGAGAGAATTGGATCAGACTTTGACAATGGGCAGAGTATTGTCTCCTGTGGAAATGTAGTTCATGCCCTTGGGGTTAAATGGTCTCACCTGTAGAGATGGTCTGGAGATGGTGTAATATGGAGTAGAAAATCTTGTGCTATGCGTCCAGATCCTTCTCTTGCCTCAGAAACTGAGAGAGCATCTTGCTGAGTGCATGGGGCTTTCCCTAGCTGCTGTACCTCATTCCTGTGTGGTTTTTGGTGTGAAGAAAGAGGTTGGCTCCTGAAAGACAAGAAAACTCATGAGATCTTAACATCACCTGTGGTATGTATGAGGTATGTGTACCTCAATGCCACATGGGAGAGTAATGCTGCAGCACTCATTGCTGTATGTGGTGACCTCTTCCATGGGCAGAAGGGAGGATATGGCAGAAAATAAAGTTGTACAAGGAGGGTGAGGAGACCTGCCTTTGCAGACAAGTCATGGTAGCAAAATTAGGGTTAGCTTTGTAAAATGTAGTTCATAAGGAGTGTGTGTTAAGAACATTTCTCACCAGCTGGGCTTTAATAATTTAAAAAGCAGTAACAGACCAGTAGTTGCTGACATCTCTGCTGTCTAGCAGATAAAAGAGATCTTATTTAAATGCCACCAAGGATGACAAAGTTTCCGGCAAATCAGAAATATGTCAGGGATTTTGAAGCAGAATTAAACTGTTGCGGGAGTTTATTTTTTGCAGTGTTTTATTGCCACTTTCATCAGCCTTATGGAACTGGGACCTGGAGAAATGGAGTTGAAGGGACGTGAGCTGCAGCAATAACCCACTTTATCCTGACAGCAGACCCAGATGCAGCTGGGAGGCCTCCAAGCACACCTGCTTTATTTACTTATTTTATTAATAACAGATCCCAGGCAATTAACAATTGTTTCCTTTTTATTTTTAGACTCAAGAATCTTTAAACCCAAACAACTTAGAATACTGGATGGAAGACATTTATACTCCTGGCTATGATTCCTTATTAAAACGCAAAGAAGCTGAGTTCAGAAGAGCAAAGGTTTGCAAGATAGCTGCCCTAATAGCAGCGGCAGCTTGTACAGTTATTCTGGTCATTGTAGTTCCCATTTGTACAATGAAATCCTGAATACGTGGACAGACTCGTGACTCCCAGCTGTGTGCATCTCAGATAGCTCATTCTGTGTTTCAAGCATCTGATGGCAAAACTGTATGGAATTTGCAAAGGAAGAATGTTCTGAGGATATCCTGGTGGAGATTGCCGTAAACGTAGACAGAACACAAAACGATGAGAGAAACAATTTTTTTTTGAGAAGTATTATTTTAAATAACAGAGCATGTGGCGGAGCTGATGGGAACTCGGTTCGATTTTTATGCATTTTTAAAAGTGCAATATTTTTTTTCCTAAAGAAACAATATAATGTTTTACAGAATCAGAGACTGACAAGGATCCAGGCAAAAGGGGAAGGTTGTCTGAGCTATGTTGCATTTACTGGAGGTGTGAGTACCTGGAGGTAGCACTGTATAGAAGGGAATGTTCTATATGCATTACACCGGGGAGCTAAGAAAGTCTTAAAGCTCTCTACAATGTAGAAAACTCTGAATGTATTGTATTTATTTATAGCATTGATGTATTTCATGATCATTTGATTGAAAGCAGACTGTGTAGCCATGAACAGAGTTCATTCCTATGTTCAGATTAAAAAGGGCTTTTTATATTTGGTCTTGCCCTAAGACCCACTCTATCATCACTGAGTACTTAGATAAGTGCAATGTGCTGCAGACCAAAAATATTATGTTTTAAAGCAATCAAAAGAGGTTTTAGTTGCTTCTGTTGAATAACATTTGCATAGAGCTGGCAAACATGCCTTGCCAAAAGGGTATTCTTTACCTCTGCAGACAGTGAAACTGTCTCAATTTCACTCCTGCCAGCAAGCAAAGCTGGCAAATCCAAGCAACACTCAGTTAAAGTTCTCATAAATGTAATCTGAACAGTTATAATTTTGTCACAAAGTCTTTGTGCCTTTTTTTAGACTGTAGATGAAACAGAACTGTTTAATTTTGCTATTTTGAGCCCATAACATAAATCACAACATAATGGGTACTAATGGAGGTTCTCTTCCCGCAAGCCTTCTATACAGTTCAGATTGCTCCTCAGATTGCAGGGCTGGTGGTTACTGAGCACTTACATTAAGGGCACAGTCTTCCAGCACGGGAGGAAACTTGCTGTTAGTGTGATGCATTCAGCACAGGGAGCTTGTCTGCTTCCCCTAGTGCTAATGTACTTAAGAATGATGGTTGACTCTGCTGGACAGCAAGCAGTCTGTAACCCCACGAGAAACATCCATTTAATGCTTTATCCCAAATGCACGTAGCAGGTTAAAAGGACTTCTCGAATTATGGTAGAAATGGTGTGCCATGGTTAGTGAAAGCAAACGCCCAGACAATATTTCTCTTCTGTCATGAGTGGATTGGGGGGAGGGGGGAGGTGTTAAAAAATATATATATAAAAAATTAAAAAAAAATCAGGAAATAATGTGAACTTGCTGGTCCTCTAAGGGGAAGGTGATTCTTGTGGTGAAAGCTCTTTCTGGAGGTTCATTGGGTTCCTTTGGAAGCAGCCCCCTGGTCATACTGCAGCTGAGAGCATCCCCTGCCCATCTGTCTGGCGCTTGAGCTGCTGGGGTTCTCTGGGCTCATGGGGTGTGCACCATAAACCTGCACTGCTTGGTGCAATCCTGACCCAAATTCTGTGGTTTTGGCCCCTTCCTGATACCAAGATTTCTCTCTGCTTCCAGATGCTGCAGGATGGAGTCACAGCAGGGAGGGAGTAATTCGCACCGTCTATTTTGGGCTCCCCTTAGGCCTTCAATCACGGTGTGATTCAGAGCACCTAAGTTTAGGAGCTCAGGATCCATACGTAGTAAATATAGACAGGTAGAGAAACCTCCAGGGATGTTTCAGAGCTGCCAGCAAGATGTCTAATATTAGACATGTGAACGCACTCCACAGGGGCATTGCTCTGCAGTTTACCTTATGCACCATTTAGGTTGGTTGTGTACGTAGAAATCTCTTCCTGGTTCCAGGCAGCATCAGAAAGACCTCAAGTCCCTCGTTGGCCCCACCACAGCAAGCAGGAGATGTCAGAAATAAGCAGAGTGGCCCCGTGGTTGCAGAGTCAGGTCCCATCTGCTCATGCTGGCAGAGTTGTGTCCCTCGGAGGGCGCAGGATGGGTGCTGGATGGACACCGGACAGACACACGGCCTCCACCAACCCCATCTCTGCCAACACGAGCGGTCTGACCCTGCGAGACCCAAACCTGCCAGCTGAAATCAGCAGTCTTAGCAATTTACTTTTAGGAAATATCTGATTATCTGAGATATGGAAAAGATGCAGGTAATGGTATTGATCGCGGGCAGGTTGGGGCCGTGCTTGCACTGCTGCCTTAGAGGAGGCTGAAGGGCCCCTGCTTTGTGTGTTTAGGGGTTGCCATCAGCTCCACAGAAGTGCTGAGTGCTGGCACAGGAGGAGATTTTGCATTAGGGATGCCCAAAATCACAAGAAGGATTTGGGAGGCGATGGAGTCATGGGTGATATGGAGCTGGTCTGACCCAAACACTCAGCACCCCGAGCATCCACAGCACCCCTGACTGAGTGAGGTGCTTTTGCCCATCCTCCCTTTGCACAGGCATCCAGTGACGCCCATCCTCATTGAGGCAGTAATTTCCCTGCCCAGGGATTGGCACAAATCCCCTGTTTGGAGCTTGACTCGGCTCCTGCAACCCCTGTGAGTGTCCCAGCAGTGCTGAGAACCTGAGGGGAGAGGGGAAGACAGAGCCTGGCTCCACCTCTGCACCCCACAGATACCTCCAGGAGCTGCTGCCTTGCCTTCCCCAGGGGACGATGGCCATCCCTAGGCGTTCCCAGGAGGTTGTACATCTGGCCAATGTATTCTTGCTTAAAATAACTAAGGTGGTGCAGCAGTGGGTGGCCACCACCAGGGGAGAGCTGCTGAGGAACGAGGGACCCTGCAGTTCTGCACAGAGTGTATCAGCTAGGGGAAATCCTGACCATATTAACCTGCGAGAATATTGTGATCGACCTTGTGAACCAGTTATCAACTAGTATATGCTGTATACTACACGATAGACTTTTGTATTAAAAAAACAATAAAAATAAATTAAAGCTATAGGTACATTGTAATCCTTGGTGTGATTGAAAAAAAAAAGTGTCCTAGATTGTATTACTTAATTAAAATAATGATGAGCATATTGAACTGTTTTTCGTATTTATGCCTTATAAACTTGATATATTACACATGATAAAATGCAACTGCAAGAATTATAAAAAAAAATACTATTTGAGGGGCAAATCTCATTTGCTTTTCTTAAAACAAAAGTACTGCTCAAATCAGCTCAATAAATCATGTGCGTAGAAAAGCAAGAGCAGGATCTGTCCCCAAATGACTTTTTAGGATTTTTTTTTTTTTTTAAACGGGGCTTTGGTTAATGTACTATGTAATAATTTTATTTTATAAAGTTACTGTACAATGTTGCCTTTTGGTTCATTTAAATGTAATACCAAATAAATTTGAAAAATTACAGCGTCCCAAGTTTTAATGAAACAGTTATAATAATTTATTACTCCACTGCTTTTCCTCTTTTTCTTTTCCAGGGACATCAAGATAGCCATGGGATGTGAGTGTCTCAGTGTTAGATAACTAAGCATCCTATCTAGTTCTTGGCAGAATTGCTAATGGATTTCTTACTTGTGAAATAATAAGATTGCAGAAGATAATGAAAAATGAGTTTGTTGGGTTTCTTTTAAAATCTTCTTTGCATTACATTGTATAGGCTTCTGGAAGATTAGCTCTTGACACTAATCATAATATTTCATTTTACAGGTTATTTCATAACTGTGTTATGCCATATCAACTGTTCTAACAAGGTCATGACTAATATTTTGGTATTTATTTCCCTTTCATGTTTATGCAACTACAGTCACTTTTAAGTCAGTACTATAGATAACTATTTATAGTCACCTATCAGCAAGCAATTAGTTTGCTCAGGATCTCTATATGGATTTAATTTGCTTTTGACTTGTTAATTGCAAAACCAGGTTGTTTAAAATTCCAGGTGCTGCAACTGCAAGTAATCCAGCATCAGAGGCTGCAAAGAGGAGCTGCAGAAAAAAAAAGACATAAATAATGAACAATGATAGGAAAATATAGTAGTATAAATTCCCAATTTCCTCATCTCTAGTGCACAAAAACCTTTAATGCATTGCTTTAGCAATTCTGTTCAGGATGGGGTCTGCTGAAAGTTAGGCATCTGGTGTACTGGGGATGCAAGCTGGTAGAAATGTAGACACTCAGCTTTCAAATGCCAGGCTGCAGACAGGGTTCCCTTGGGACCTCCCCAGATCCCCTTGGGATGGGCTCTGACCCACAGTTTAGTGTTGTCATTATTTTGGGGGAATGTAGCATGGGCTCACATCAGTTTCAGGCTTTTGCACTCATCAAATCCAAAAGCAAAAGTACCCCCTGGGTTTTTATGTTGCAGTGTGAATCCAGGAGCAGAAACTTTCATAAAAATGCTAAGTGTGATCACGCTTCTGCCAAAAAATCCAAAGGGCTCTGGCACAACATTCCTTAGCCAAGAAGCTGTATATATAGGAAATATAGACATCATCTGGGTCATCACTGTGCTGGAAAGCCCAGGCAGCTGCCAGGTTTCTGCAGTAACTGCTGGAAGAGCCACTGAGTCTCAAGGTAGAAGAGGGATCCTATGTGCAACGCTGTGTCTGCAACAAAGACACAGCCCCACTCAATCTGTGCTTCTCTGAAGGTATTGCTCACAGCAATCAATTGTGCTGGTTGAATAAATTCTTTATTTCAGATATAGCTTTGATGAATGGCTCTGCCTGAAACACAAAAGAGTCATGAGCAAAATATTGGATCTCTGGGCCATATGCTGCCCTCTGAAATGCTCCTGTGACTCCATCCCATTCAATCTGAACACGGAAGAGGAGCAAGTAGCCTGTAGCCTGCCGAATTGTGTGCAGCATGGTCCTATTTAAAAGAAAGGTCAGTCGTGTTGGCATGCACTTTGGGAAAAGGCAAGCATCTGTGGGAGTAATTATAAAGATGAGATATTTCCTTTCATCTAATTTTTACTTTGTTATCTTTTCAGGAAAGAGCAATATATCTTGTAAAGTGCTGTTCTGCTAGTAATTCCTCCAGCAAGCTTCACTTCACATGACTTCAGAGACCACATACCATTCAATCTCTTGCTGTTACATAAATCTTCACAGACCACTTAGAAACTGGAGCAAAATCTTCAAAGGAGGAAGAAGTGAGCTGCCAGCAGCCAAGCTCCTCCCATAAGTAAGTTTCTTTTGGTTTTATTTATTTCTTGTTAATAGCACAAAATACGTGTATGTCTACAAGAGCCACAAGGCTCTGCCAAAACCAGTACTTAATTTTAAATAGAGTTGAGGAAATGGTGGGAAAAGGGTGTCCAGAGACATGTTTGCTACTGAGAATGGAGGCCTTTAGAAATGAAGAGCAGCTTCTGCCCCATTATCCATCCCCAGGCCTGTTTCTCTCTGCCCTCCTGGATCTGTGGATTTGGGGATGTTCCTCTGATGCACTAAGCAGAAATAGTGTCCCGACACAGACTCAGATCCTATGTTTCCTCAAAGTTAACCAGATTCCCTCAGTAAACATGGGGATATTTTGCTGGACAGTTTTCTGATGCTTTGGCCTCAGTTAAAAAACCCTCTGAGGTCCAAGCTCTTCTTGTCCCACTGGTGGGGCTGGCAGCCCAAAGCAGATATAGAACTGCAATTTGGTGCTGCTTCTCACTGATCCCCAAAACATCCTGAGATTCTGGAAATCCCAAAGTTATGAAGGTGACTCCCGTTCACTTTAATATTGGGCATTGTGGAAGTTGCATTTCTACACCAGTATTGAAAATTGATTTAATGTATTGAAAATACTAACAAATGGGTGAGAACCCTTAGGAAAGATGTATTTCTGATTGCTGACAGTTAAAAAAAAAAAATACAAAACCTTGTTATTCACAATAAAATTACTTTTCTCCGTGCTTATTTTGAGCCCATGCAATGTGTGCTGCCTGCCTGTTGTCCCCATTACACCCCAGGGCTCCATCCCATGTCCACCTTGGCCACATGCGGGTGTGAGTGGAAGGGCAGAAAAGAGGGAATTGCCTATGGTGAAACAGCCCAGCTTGGGAGAGGAACAAGAGAAATGTGTATTATTCTACCCAGCCCTGGAAATGATGAGGAGTCTGCTCACTGCTGCATAGCTTTGCTGTAAACTCTGCTTTAGTGACAGACAAATCTCTGCCTGCACTGAAAAATTCCCAATCTGCCATCCTATTGGGCTGACACGCTGCCTGCAATAAAACAAATCTTTGTTGTTCTGAGTGTTTTTGCCCATGTAATGGTGAGGGGAGAGGGGAGGACCAAGGAGGTTGAGTCATTTGTCTTCTTGCTTTGTCTTGGTAATGAAATATTGCTGCTGAACTTTACCCTGCCTTTCCTGCTACTTTTTTTTTTTTTTTTTTTTTTTTTTTTTTTCGATGGCTACCATTTAAGAGGCTCATAAAATTGCATTACCAAAATTTATGACTGTACAGCAAATGTGTGCAAGTGCATTAATTCTCTTCAAGGCCAGCGTCTTGTAGCTGCAAAATTAATGTTATGGTGTGATTTCTAGTATGGCTAATTGCTGTTCAGTAAAGCAGAACTCATGGTTTTTCTCACCTTATGGCACTGAATTCCTTGGAACAGCCTTTCTCTGAGGAGTTTGTCAGGTAAGTGTTAATGAAGGATTCACGCACAACACCCGAATATGTATTTTTATACATTTTATACATTTTATTTTTATGCTTTTTTTTTTTTTTAAATGCAATTAAAGACTTGAAAACCTTGGCCTTGTGAGATTGTTTGGTTGGGTTTGAGCTCCTTTGGATGGCATTTAGTTCAAAGGTTCAAAAGCAGATATCTCTGTATGCAGGAGGATAAAAACAGGCCTCTTAACCTGGTCTGAGCTCTGGTCTGGGGAGGCTGACCTGGGTGCTGGCATTACCCTGTGAATTATACCCCAAGCTATTCGGAAGCAAGTGAAAAATAACAGTTCAGTAAAAGGTTGGATTACTTGAAATTATCTACAAGTAGCCTTATGTTTTCTTCCTGAGCAGAAAAAGTCACTTCCTGCTAGAAGACTGGAGCCTTACCAATTAAAAAAGGTGTGCTAATCTAGTATTCCAAGTTGAAAACAGATATAATAAAGCAAATAACCAATGATGAGTGCTTGCTTGTGTTCTGGTCAAAGAGGACTTTGGGGGAACAGTCTCAGAGTACAGAGATGGGAATTCAAAGGGGGTCCGACACTGCTTGCTGTCTTCTTCAAAGCTTTGTCTGACAGACAGAAGAAAGCTCTGTGCTCGTCGTCTTGGTTCAGTGGGCACGTGGGTTAAAGCACATGCAGGATCATTGCTGTTAAAAGCACAGCCCTGACCACTTGGGACTCGAGGAGAAAGTACAAAGCGTCGAGCTACTGAGATGCACTGGAGCTCAAGGGCAGGGTGGTGCAATCCAAATTATGCTGTGTATGAGCCTGCTGGTCCCACAAAATGGGCTCCAACTACAGTAGACCATGTGCTCATGCTAAATGATTACTGGGCAAAGAGGTCAGTGATGGCAGCCTGCAGAGATCTGATCATGGATAAAAAATATCTGCTTGGGCACTGGAGCATCCATGCTGTCTTAGCCTCTAGAAGCCTTGTTTGGGTCAGTGGCTTTGTGTTCTCTCTACTGGAGGACGCAAGCTGACAAAAGTAAGGCATCCTTGGGACAGAGAGACCAGCGGGGGGGGAAGATAATCTGATGTGAAAGCTCTTGACACAGTACCGTATGTCTTGCATGTTTTGGAACAAGTTGCTTGATCTCTGCGTGCTTTAGTTTCGTGCCAGTTACTCCCCACGTGTCTCTTCAGGCTCCTTCTTGGAACTGAGATTTTTCCTCACCGTGTGTTTGTGAAGTGCCCAGGAAAACAGGGACCAGATAGAAGCTAAAATATCTCACAAGCATTGTCTTAATGCTTATAATGGCATTAGCATTATCATAAATAGTTACAGCCAAATCAGTCATCAGTGGCTCTGGTGGTAAGCAGCAATGAAACACCTGGGAGATATCAGGCTCTGCTTGTCAAAGTGTTTTGGTGATGAATGTCACAGGGAAAGCTTTTGGGAACGTAGGGGAGAGGAGAGCAGGGGAAGCGCAACGCTCCACTGGGATGGCAGCACAGGGACAGCGGGATTAACGCTGCAGGAGCTGGGCAGACAGCGAGCATCTGCTTGGGGCCACCCGGATCAGAGCACAGCGGGAACGAGAAATTCTTGGACTGGTTATCAAGGAATCAGGAAACTCCAGGATACTGTACTCATGGGGGATTTTTACTACCCAGACATCTGCTGGGTAACAAATGCAGCTAATCACAGCGATAATGTACAGCACTAATTCACTATAAATTCTCTCCCATATGTTTAGAATTGTATTTACAGTAGGGAGGGAGTGATAGTTGTTCATGAATCAAGGTGAACTGAGTAGCTGGTGCAGAGTTAGCTGTGTATTGTGGAAAATAATGACAGGCTGGAGCAGAATCCCTCTGAGAGCATTTCAGGTATTTCAGGTATTCTAAGAGAAAAACGTTTCTGTAATTACTGGTTACTTTTAAATGTGCTGATGAAACTTCTAATTTCTCCAAAACCTCTGCTCACCTTGAAGCATGAGTTCATGAGGGGGAGCTGATGACGAATTACCTGTCAGACAAATACGCCTCCTCCAGTTCTGCTGATTGGGAGGTTGAGAAGGGTTAAAAATAACAAAAGAACAGAGATAATGGCTGCTCAGCTCACCAGCAGCATGTGAGAGGATGTTGTTTTGTTGATATACTTCTATGTCCTTCCTTCAGTTGCAGGCAATAATTTCACCATCTAAATCCCTGTGGCCCCAGAGGAACACGGTGAGCTCAGGTACACCTAAAATTGAGGCAGGGTAGAAGTGTCCCAGCCCTGGAGCTTGGGGCTGAGCATGGCTGGTTACTGGTGAGTTATGGTGCCTTTACCTCCCTATGGACGTTTCCCTGCTTCCTGGTTCTGCTTGTCCCTGCTCTGCCTTATTGTTCGTGGGGATGTTTTGGTAAGGATGCTGTATGTGGGGCCCTGGGATTTGCATAATGGCATTACTGCTTATTCCTCAATTACAATAGTGAATATCCAAATCTGCTGACACTGGTTACTGTAATTGCCCCAGCCAAGCTCATCCCCAGCTTGGAGCCATTTGCTACTAACAAGGATTTTCCTTCTGGTTTCTCATTTCCAGCTGTGAGTAAGGGAGAAGACCCCTCAAACAGCTGCCTGAAATGAGGGGAGTGAAAAGCAAATAGAGAGGGCTGCAAAACTCTGAAAGAAGAACATCTTTTTTAAAGGATCTTGCAATACCTTTTCCGCCTGTTATTTTCCTTGCAGGAGCTCATGTTCGTGCTGTTGGTGAGAGATGGATGGGTCAGATTGCTCCATCCCACCCACTGCAGCAGCATTTTGTCCTTGCCATGGCTGTCCCCCATTTCTGCCGGCCCTGCCTGCTTCCTGCTGGAAATCTGCCTTCAAAGCAGAAGGGCTGATAACATCCAACAGCTTTGAGCATGGCTGTCTGTTTGCAGGTGGTCTGGTGGGTCATTGAGAGGCAGGCAAGGAGTCCAACAGAGGATTATCTCACTGGGAGGATGGGGAAAGCATCCTGAGCATGGGGAGGCTGGGGTCACCTGTCCCAAGTTGGTTGTTGTTTTGGACAAAAGAAGGATTGATGAACCGTGGAGTATTTTAATGTGTGCTGAGCTGTATATAAATGTCTAGAGCAGGAGCTCTTTTCATTAAAACATAAACTGATGAATGTTTTCCACTTCTAGTACCAATATTTTTCTAACAGTATTTTGAGTAGTGTTATTTTTTCCTGTGCCTTTTCAAATAAGTAAGAGAAAATGAGAGCAACTGCTTTATTTTCTGAAAGAAATAGGTAAAACAGAAAAATCAATGCCTTGTAATCCTTCCTGGGCAAGGTTGAAATGCTGGTGTCTGACTTCCCAGGACTTCTAAAGAGACAGTATTTCACTGAAAACACCCTACAGGACTGACATTCAGTAAGAAGAACCATCCTCAGATCCAGCTGCCTTTGAAGGCATCACACACCCCTTGACTCCCAGCAGCAGCAGGTCCAGGCCCTGTAGACTTGCTCCCAAGGAATTTTCTAGTCCATTTCTCATGCTCACGGTGTGAAAACACCAAAGGCTGCAGTGGGTTAGAGCCGTGTCATCCCACCAAGACCTTGCTGTCATTTTTGCCAGAGCAGGCCAGGCTCTGCAGGAACATTTCTTTCTTCATTTATCCTAATATTAAGTGAAGTATCATTTCAATTAAAACTAACACTAAAGTAGGTTTATAATCAAATGTATTATTTAAAAGCTCTGGAAGGTCATTGTACTATTTCCTTACAGATTTGCCTGCTAATGCTCTGCATTCTCACAGCACCCAGGAGCACCCATATTCTTCTTTTCCCTTCCTCCACAGATCTGCTATCACAATTATTTTACATCTGAGTTAGTACCAAGGCTGCGAGAATGTCACAGCAATGCAGGTCAAATGTGCAAGGAGTGGGTATCTTGACAGATTTGAAAGCAACACTTTAGCCTCTGCATGGGGACATGTCCGATGCCATTATGTGTTAATGGATATGATTTATTTCAGAGGGAAGAAAAAGGAGAAAACCCAGGCAAACGCAGAACCAATGATGTATGGGAAACAACAGTGTTTGGAGTATAAGTACAGACAAGCAGCATATTTGTTGCTGATGGTGCTATGTTCCCTCAGATAATAAAACCATTTTGTAACTATTTGTCTGTGTCATGAGCTTGTACACATTTTGTCTCAAAGTTTTTCATTTCTAATGAGCCTTTCGATCCTGAATATTTTTTCTCAGATCAACAAAAATGGTTTGACATCTTTTTGTAAAAGCCTTCAGTTTAATGTATTAGTACGTCCTGTTCCCACATCAGTTTCTCCTGTTCTCTGAATCTCCTCTAGTGCTCCTTTATTAGCCAGACATAGGGGAAATACCTGGAAATACAGATGTATGTTGTTGCTGCAGATAATGTTCCTAGTGTTCCTGAGTTCTGCGTTCATGCCATACCTGGCAAGAGCTTGTCATGTTCCTTTTCTGGAAGATTAACATGAACTGAAACACTTGGAAAGCAATTGTTCCCCACATGGTTTTGACTCTTGCAGTGACTAATCTTGTAAGAGTTGTTCACCTTACTTCCACTGCAAGAATTTTTGCTGTACCATAAAAATAATGAAAAAATAACTGGAGAATTAGATTTTCATCTTATTCTATGAATAAAGCAGTACACAAGAATTATTTTTTATTATGTACCAATGAGCTATGTCTTTTTTTAGGTGAATTGTCATCATGGAAGGGAAAGAACAATCTGGGAACTGAAGTGCAGTGGTCAGGGCAAGTAAAGGATAACAACATTGCTTGTACTGTTTTCTCATCGTGTATCTCTATAATCTGTAAGAATCCCTCCAAAAACCTTTATAAATAAGGCTAATCTAGTGTGCAGTTTTATTCAGTGTTTCTTACCTTCTGGGACCAATGTGAAGAGGTGAGGTTATTATGTTGATGCTTCTCAGAAGCTGAGTTGGTATCACTAAGACTCTTCAAGCATATAAAGTGCCACAGCCACAGGAATCAATTTTTATATCTCAGAAATGGTGCAAATAAAATCTAACCACTCAGAAACACTGCAAACAAGTGACGTGCTGCTGTTTTTGTGTTGTGGAGCAACACGGCAATGTGGAAGCAAGAGCAAGTCCAGTAAAAGGCAGGACTTGGCAGATGTAATTTCACGACCAAAGTGTCCCACCCTGATTCAGACTCCTTGTAGTCAAAAATTTGCTGTTAGACTTTTAATATGTTCATCAAAAGTGTTTTTTTTTTTTTTTTTAATGTGAGTTTTCCCCTCATATTATGTCTATGAAGTTGTTTGGGTTTCCCATCTTTTTGTTTTATTCATGTTTCCCCCAACAATACTGGGTTATCTGTTCATCCCTTATCAGTTTGCCAGAGGTTGTAACCAGTGGAAGTGAATAAAATTCTTCAGGATTAAATTCTGCTGCACTGCTCTATTTTACTTAAATACGTGATCAAAAGACAATGCGGCTTCTGAGGAACATTTTAAAACAGGAGCAAAATCTGGCAACTTGTTGCATGCCCTCAGTGCCTCTAGTCTTACCCAGACACTTTGATCACAGCCTCCTTCGACTCTTTTCATGTTGCTTACAAAGTTACTCTATGTAAAAATGTAGTGTATGATTTACTTTTAGCAAGAAAACACAAATTTATGATGAAGGCAGGAGATGGCTAATCTCTGGGCTTGAGTCATGCACAGATCCTGAACAATCTCTGTGCAGCTGCTGTGGAGGGGACGTGCCAAGTGGCTGACAGCAGGGACACACCACAACACATCGCCGCACCAGTCACCAGCTATAACGAAGTGGAAAGGTGACTTTCTGCAGTCAGGTTTCATTATTTCAGACTAGGAGATGAACTTTCCTAAAAATTGTATGGTATCCCTGGTGTCTCTGCACTAATCCTCCCACAAACCAAAAAAAACTGTTTTTTGAGCACCTGGAAGCTCCTATGGACCACGAGCCATATCCTGAAATGGGACAGGCTTCTACTGAGAAGCCATGGAGGTTACTGATGTAGTTCTGCTTTCACTGAGATTTAGTCCTAAAGAGACTCTTCCCACCACAACTGAACTGCAGGCGGTGCTGGGTTGCTCTTCTGCAACTGCAGTGTTAAACTGTTATATTGCAAGAAGAAAAGTGGAGGATGACTTTTGAATTTGAAGCAGTATTAGGGGCATAAGCCAGACATCATGTAGCTACCCTGGCTGAAGCAGGGCCAGGGGACAAGATCTGCATCTCCCGATCTGTACTCTGATATTCAAAGACTGCATGGAATGCATTGAAATTAAAGAAACAAACTTCCTTTCTATCTGGACGTCTCCGTCATGCCTGCAGCAGCCACAAATAACCCATCAATGTGGTTTACACCATGCTGCCCTTGAAGGCTCAGCTTGCCAGCTCAAAGGAAGGAGCAGCGGGAGGCGAGAAGCCGTTCCCATTCATTCAGGTGAGTTGCGAAGTAGGCCACAAAAATGCTGTTTTTCCAACACGGGCAAAATAGGCTGTTCAGATAAATAATTTCTGCCTGTGACTCTTCCTCTTACAATAGAAACCATGGCCCTAATCCAGTAGAGCACTTTAGTATGTGCTTAACTGGAAATTTGTGAGCGGCCCTGCTGATTTCAGGGGATCAGCTCTCCTGCTTAGTTAAATATGAGGGGTGGGAGACAGCAGGTGGGTGGATGAACGGCACGATTGCCTGGGGGCCCTGCCTTATTATCTACGATTATACGGGCTTAACATTTGGCTGGATCCAGGCCCATTTGAACAAAGAAGCAGGATTAGCTGGCATGCAAATAGGGAGCAAAGCCAGAGGGTTCCAGCAGTGTCGAACACAACTTTGTTACTCTGACAGAATGTATAAAAGTGAATGAAAAGGCTGTATGATTGCTGTTGCCGTCCTGTTAATTAGGCTGAACTCATGGTTCATTAGTGCTATAATATGCTTCCATCTTAACAAAGCCCTGTTGGGTGTATGAAGCCACTTTACTATTAGTAAAGTGAACCCTTATCAGAAAGCCCCGTAATTCACTTCATAAGACGTCATGACATACATTGTACTGAAATTGCACTGGAGAGACAGATTACTTGCTTAACACTTGCTTTGCCTAATGAACATCCTAAGATGTTTTCAAAACCAAGTTTTTTTATTGTATTGGGAGCTCCTCTGACCTCATGCCTAATTACATCGTATAGTCCTATAGCAGGGTTTCAAGTACTTAATAAATAACCCAAATTGAGCTGAGCTGCTTTTCCTCTTGCACATTCTCTCAGTGGCATTGTGAAAATACAGCCAAGCAATAAAATCCTTGTTTCTTGCTGTCATTATGGGGAAGGGAGTTTTGCGTATAACCAGCGCGATATCCCTGCAGCAGGAATGCAGCAGAAGCACTGGCACAACCCACATTGCCACGTTACCTTCTTGCAGTGATCAGAAAGCAATACTGATTAAGCAGCATAGCAAAATTTTGGCATAGAAGTAAGAAATAAGATGTTTTGGCTCATTCACTGTCCCCAGGGAAACACTACACTCCCCTGACACTACCCTATTATAGGCAGAAGGTGCAGTTGTGGTGTTGTTAGGACAGATGCTGAACTCGCAGTGGTTTTCCTGTGGACTCCCTGTGCAGGGAATACAGTTTGGATTAAATCAGAGCATGGGTCCACACTGACTTCAACTGGGGAGCTGACTTTAGCCAGCCCTGCCCTACCTGATATCACCACTTCCTCAGCAATGCTGCTGGGTTTCTCTGGCTGCTTTTGAAACTAAATTTGTGCAGACTAGAGTAAGTGAGAACTAAGGTTCCTCCCAAATCCCAATGAGCTTTTGCTGACCTTAATTATTTGACCCATCCCTCTAGTGTAGCATATGGTAGCACTTAACGGTGTGGTCAGCACCATGGGAGTGACTGGTTGTGGGTGGAGAGAGAAAGAGCAAATGGGAGAGAGTGTGTGTAGGGAGGAGGGACTGTAACATCTACCACCAAGCAGAAAAGAAGGGAAGAAATTAGTGTCCTGCTCAAAAAGGTATGAACTTGAGGCAGAAAAATCTTCCCGAGCTGTGTAACTGATTGCTAGGGGCTGCTAGGGATATGAGGCTGCTTGTGGTTTGTGCCCCAGTGACTGCCAGAACAACAGCCAAGCTCAGCAGTTCTCTCTGCTACAGACTGAAGTTGAAGGTCTGATTTTGGCTTTATTTCACTTCAACAGGAGGAGTTTTATGGTGCTCCATCATCTCTCCAGAAGATCCTCATTTGATGGCTCCCTCCCAAGAGCCCCAGTGGCAGCAGTGCTGCCTGCTGCTGCCGAAAGCAGCCGTGTCTGGCAGAGTGGGTCCTGCATGGTGGAAAAAGCATCTCTGAGCTGCCCATCACCATAACCATAAGCCATCACCATAAGCCACGGCTGTTGTGTGTGGCCAGGTCAGTTTAACTCCAGAGCAGATCCCTTGCTGTGTTTTGCCATGCAGCTGTAGAGATGGTTGAGCTGAAATAAAGTGAAGGGACTGGTGGCAGGCCAGGACACGAATGGCTCTTTTAGTGGCAGAGCCAGCTTAATTCAGTTTAAAGCAACCACAGAAATGTGGTACAAGATAGGAAACTGCTGATGTTCTCTGCTGCTTATGCTGAAGGACACACCTACAACTGTTTGGTAATTTACCCATCTGATTTCCTGGGTTCATTTTCATACAGGTTACATATCTAAGTGAAAGGGAATAAAGAAAACTGGTGTGTCAAATAGCAAGAACTTGTAACAGCCAATTTATGCTTGTGGTTTTTAGTATATATGAGCTGTAAGAGCACCTAATTCTCCATTCTCTTGTCCAGGCTTGTCAATGTGAATACAAAATAAATGGTCCATTATCAATGCATTCCCACAGAAGTGACTACAAGAGCAGTACAAGATGCAATCTACTTGCAAATGTCTAATCCATTCATACTGGGTTTCTTTGTTGTTGTTTGGTTTTGTTTTGTTTTTAAGATACCAGTCCTTGTGTGAAATAAACATTTTTTTTGAAGGAGGTGGTCAAAATGTAACATGTTGAGGAGCACAGGACCCCTTCCCCCCTTCCCTGTATTTGTGAACCATCTACAAGGATGGTGGTTGTCATGCATATATATTTTGCTTCACCTGTCACATGCCGTAATTTACTACAGTGTTTTGCATCTGGGTCAGCTGTATTTTTATCAAGCATTAACATGCATAAGGGTTTGCCAGTACTTCATAAAAATGCTCCTGAAAACTGCATTCTTCCACCTCTTTATTGAAGCGGATTATATTGTGTTTGAACTGTGTTTGAACTGAAGGTACACTCATGTGAAAACTGTTATATTCATAACCCACACCTAAGCAATAACAAAGAGCTCAGTTAATGAAAATCAGTCAAAGGAAATCACTGCCCACCCCTTCCAAGATCAATTAGAGAGATTATTCCAGCATCCCTAATGCTGCCACACCACTGTTGTACTGTACAACTCCTCTTCCCTTCAGAAGGCTGAGTCAGGGAGTCTGACAATAATGTGTGATAAACAGTGCTGGGGGAAAAAAAAAAAAAAAAAAAAACATTTATGGTGCTATTACTACCATAAATCCCCACAGCAACGATGACACTTGGGCGGTATAAATAGATAAGGTCCCTGGGAGTCACACATTCAAATGAGCACAAGACTGGAAGGTCTGGGGCCAAAAGCTGCTGCCCCAAAATGGTTAGGAGCGTTTTAATGACATATTCAGGCAAAGGCTGGCAAACTTTTTCTCGGGGGTTGTACTGTCTTTGGAGGACAACTTGGTGTGGCAAGTTGTAATACTCAATAGGTCAAGGATAAGCTGGAAGATCACTGTTCCTCCAAACAGAGAAGAAAACACCCTTTCTGGCAGCACATCAGTAAAATTGGATGCTCTATGACCACAAGAGGTGGAGTAGCCACTGGAGAAGAAATATAATGTATAGAGAGGGGAATCAAACATTTTGTTCTGTGGCTATAAGCACAGCAGTGCAAGTGAACCCACAGCTGCTGGGACATGATGATGCTCCACTGGCTTCCCAAGACATACAGCAACTTATGCCAGCTGAGAGTCTGGCTTTGCTGTGGACATCCCAGTTTCCAAATGGGTCATCCTCTTCCCCTTTTTTCTCTCTTCTTATATCTCAACAGCAAGGAGTTTCTACCAGGGATTTATTTTTCCCACTGCATCAGAAGGTGGGCTTGAGCTCTGATGAAGCAGAGCTGAACACTGGAGTTTCTTAATAATTGGCAGAGGTCTTCAAATCTGAGACTCTAGTATTTATCGATAATGAGAAACTGTCAGAAACACTTTGAATATTTGTCTACTACTAATTGGCCTGCCAATTTTTTAACAATGTGAAAAATTAGCATTGCCAAAACATTATTTTTTGTTGCAAAAATGCACCAATCCTTGAACCAGAGTTAAAGACTATAATTCATTGACTTGCACAAATGAAAAATGTTCATAATCATTTTGGTAAATATTTCATTTAGTGTAAATACAGATCCATTTTATACTGCAAACAAATGCTAAGGCATGTAAGATTTATTTCAAACAGTTCACAGCACAAAGAGCTTCTGAATTTTTCAAGTGAGTCTTCCTTCTGCCAACATCTGGAAGCTAAAGGGGAGGAGGGAGAAGAGGGCTGACCTTTTCCTCCAATGGTCATGACTAATTCACTGAATAACTACTTTTTGCTCATTACAGCCTTGTTTTAATATGCAATGTGATTCACATACAATGTTGCTAAGGGAAAAATGCCCCAACAGAAATAGCTAGGGACAGAGAATGGAAATGCTAATCTAAGTACCCCTGTGTTTAAATAAGAGGATTTGTGGAGCACAGCAGGAAGAAGCGAGGCATCAGTTCCCTTTGAGCTAAAACCTCCCTCCTTGCTCTCTCGAAGTACAATTCATCAGCATAACACATTAAGATGCATTAGTTTGGCCATGTTAATTCCTCCAAAATATGTTTCAACCCATTGTGTTTCCAAAATCACAGAACGGTTGATTTAGCTTTACGTGCTTATGCGTTGTTGGCAAGATATGACATTTCGCATTTGCCTTTGTAACATTCGCTAATCACATACTTCAATTTTCTTGTCTGAGCTGTTAATAAAAGCTTATGAACTTCTGACTTCTGATTACAATCAGGAAATATCTTTTTTTTATACACAGAAGGTGCTTGCTTTTGTCACGCCAGAAGACGGGGAAACTTCCACTAATTCCCTCCATTGATAATTTTTATCTGGGCTTTGCTTGCTGCTTACAGTTACCTTCATCAAAGGGTGCTTGCAGAACATTGATGAGTGCTCCATGCTTTGCTGGAGTACCTACTGGAAATGGCATTTAACATCTTCATCGCTGTCCACAGCAATGGGGATCATAACTGAGCAGGATGCAGTAGTTATGGGCAGTGGGCAGTGGGACTGCCCTGTGCCAGCAGTGTGCGGCCCTCTTAACATCTTGTAGCTGTCTGCACACACTTTCTTCTCCTTCCCTAAGAGTGTGAATCTTTCTGTTCTTCTTCACAGTTATAAGGAGAGGTGGCTTGTGCTCTAAGTCATTCCTCTGATCGTACCAAGTCAGCCAACTACAGAAATAACCAAAAAAGTGTCATTTCTCATATGATAAATAGTGCATCCTGGAAAGGGGCTGGATGTGAAGACTTGCAGGTAAGGTGACCCAGGCTCACTGCCTATCAAAGTCACACTCCCTGGTAGGCTGCCCACAGATTTCAGAAATAATCTAAAAGAAGAGTGAAAGCTCAGCCTGCACCTGAGATTGTCAAAAGCACTGTTAACAGAGAAGCTGACAACTCACTTTGTCTTGGAAATTCACTGGTGAGGGTTTCACATCCTGTTGGAGTCCTTCGGTCTCTCAGAGAAATAAATATAGATGTGCAGAAGAGAGCAGAATTCCTTCAGCAGAGTCTGAAACCACACGGAGCCCTCAGTGTGAGATGGTCCTCTCTGAGGTTTGTGGACTTCTGTGCATGTGATGATGGCTGCAGTGAAAGGAGAGTGTCTGGAAAGCAAGCAGCAGATGTGGAGGGGTGGCTAGGGGAACCACCATTCAGTGGGAAAATAATGAGCATGTGCAGCAGGAATGTTTCATTCACGGAGGGTATTGCAGGGTGTGCTGGCCTGTGAATGGATAACTTGCTGTACTTTTATTAATCCTGGGTGTGGAAATGGCAGGGTAAATACATGGTTAATTCTCAGTAACCACTCACAGTGAAAGTCTGATATTCCAGCTGGGTCAGAAGCAGCCAAAACCAGTAAGAGAGCCACTGTGCTGGCAGGCTTCACCCTGTGCCAGGCCAGTTTCTGATGAGCCCAGCTGGACATAGCCTCCTGAAGGACCCAGCAGCATCTCCTGCAAAACTAGATGGGTAATAGGAACTGCCCAAGAGATGCCAAAACACTCAGGGATGTTAAAGACTTTAAGTTGGGGAGTCACAACAATAGATCAAACCTTATCTCTGCAGTGCCAGAAATATTGGGAAACCTGAAACTGCAGGCAACTCCCTTGGGTTTGCTCTCTCTCTTATAAATTCTGACCTTTGACTCAGCTGCCCAGACACTGTTTAGATTTTACATTGGTTTACCTCGTAATTGGATGAAGCTCAGCAGTTTTGGCTGAGTCTCTGGGTTCAATCAAATCTTCATAGATATATGAACTCAGAAACTTAGCATGAAGCACCTACTGGGAATACACATCACAGCCCCAAACACAATAAAGTACCTCGGGAGCGGTGTTGAAATGGCACCTTGTACAGCTGCCCAGAGGAAACTTAAACATCATCTGGTACTTCGGATGTGATGCAGCTCCTGCATCCCTGTCCCTCTGTGTAGCATTTTGGCAGCCTACATCTCTGCAGCATTTGCTTCCTGCTCTGGCTGCTCTGCAAAGTTTCTTAGATGTGCTGGTGTGCTGATGGGTTATAGAGGCATTCTGCTGCCTCTTGCATCTGAACTTGCTCTCTTCAGAAGAGGTTACATGAGTAGCCTTATATTCGTGTATATAACTTATCTGTTCTCACACACTTATTTTTCTGCTGTGATATGTGCAAGAAACACAGCGGGATGTGTGACCCTCGAAAAGACTCCTGCCTCCAATTTTCTATAGCATACTTTCTGTGTCTCAGGCAAATCTGCCCTAGTTCTGCCCTGTCTTTGATTTCTGTATGGCTTACTTATGGGTGTGGGCCATCTGAAGACTCATGGTAAAGGAAAAAATATGAAAATATCATAAATTGACCAGGTCTTTAATTGAGTTTTTGAGAACCATGCCACATTTGCTGTAGTGTGTCAGTAAGCAATTGCTATAGAAACTGCACTGTTTGTTATTTGGATGTTCCTATAGAAGCCTTTAGTCATCGCTTTTTTTTTTTTTTAAACAGAAATTGAAAAATATCTCTGGGTCAAATATTGCTTTCACACTTGGACTCTGTTATGGTGATAAAGCGTTTCAATATTTGCATTACTTGCTTGCAGCTAATGCTACGCCCCTGGAGGTTCTCTTAGTGGGAAGAACACTTTCTGTACAGGAGCCATATGTGTGGAAAAGATAAGATTTGCAATTGCATATTAAAAAATAAAAAAAGGGTGGGAAAAAAACCATCACATAGGTCAACTGAGCATATGGTCTCAGTCCTGTTTCCAGTGAGCTTCCTTGTATCCAGGCTCAGCTCAGAGAGTTTATGGAAGCATGGCACTACTTATGGCACTGGTGACTGAACTGTTATTGAACAACTGTTAGGAAATAGCCTAGGTGAGAGACAGGAGGCACAGGAAAAGCATTGGAAGGTTATTTAGTACAGTGAGATTTTTTTCTGAGTTAACCTTTTCACTTGGTTTCTGTGACCAAAATAAAAGATTTTGCAGCTAGTGTTCTTTTTCCTCTTTTTTTTTTTTTTTTTTGGTTTTCCCTGAAAGTTTTAGATGAGTCACTGGATTTTATTTTGGCAAAGTATATTAGGAAGTTGCTACGTCTCTGTTCTCATCCTTATTTTTCACGCCTGGGGCCATACAGTTCAGGAGACGAGCAATCGGCAGTGACCCAGGGAGTGCAGCTTCTCCCACATGAGCACGGGAGGTGTTGCAGGGCTGCGACCTTGGGAAGGTGGAGGTGAGATCTCCTTGTTCTCTGGGTTTGGGATAGCTGTGCCTGCTATTTGGGTGACTCCGTCCTGAAATTGCTATTTCACGTGTCATTGGTCAGGCTGCAAAGGCAAAAGGGTTAATAGACTTAGTGGGGTTTTCTGTGTAGTAACTTCTGGACTTCTGAATCACCAGAGCATCCCCACGAGCTGAGCTGCAGAGCTGTAAAGGACAGAGGTGGCTGAGCTGCCTGTGGATGCTCTGTTTAGCACTGCAATTTGTGATGCAAAAGCCCAATAAATACTTGAGACTGTGCGTGGTGATACGAGTTTGGCTGAAGTTTCCAATTCACCTTGCGAATTGTAATTTTCCAATTACTCATGAAAAAGGAGTGGAAAGTAGAGGTCCAGCTCTCTTAAAGGGTGTCTGAAAATCATGACATCCAAGGTTGCTGGGGGACAGATTTATGTGTTTTCATCGTATGCCCCATTTCTCTTGTGCTGTTCCTTGGCCAGCTCATTTTCCGAGATCATTCTGATTTAGGATATGGATTGTGCCTTCCCCTCCCAGTCACTCCCCTGCTGACAGTGACATGCTTTTTGAGAGAATACCTGGGAACACAAATCCATCAGGAATTTCAATGAGAGTGGCTTGTTTGAAAACAGCAGCTCTGAGTTTTGTACATCTGCCTCCCTACAGATGCAAGAAGCCCTACGGCAAAGCTTCTCTGGAAGGATGGTCCTGAGCTGCCCTGCCAGGATGCTGGCAGCCTTCAGCTTATGCAGGAGCAAAATATGGGGTATGTAAGAAATTTTCTAGCAAAAGAGTGTTTATTGAAGGTAGTTTTGAGGACAGTCACTCTAAATTCAAGCACCTAAACTCTTCCCCACTTGAACTCTCAAGCCCTTTAGTTGGTCTGACCTTCAGAATAAGAAGGGAAGAGGTGTGTGTTGAGACCCCTGCCAGACACCGTGCTCATCCTCCACGCTGACCTGAGAAACCAAGTATCTTATGGGGAACTTCTGCCCTAATTCATTTTTGGTTAATGGGTAAAAAGAGCTGGCACAGCTTGAAAAGTGCAGTGCGTGTGGTTTAGGAAAGTCTCAAATCGCAGTGGGAAGAGTTAAACTGTGCTTAGTTAGTCTTGTTAATCTGATTTATTATAAGCAAAGACACTCCCAGCAAAACAGCAATCCCTTAGATTTTTGTAAGAGATCTGACAACTGTTTTGCAGAAGCATCTGATAATGTTTAAGAATATTAAAAAGGCATATATAATTACCTCCTAAGAGAGGCATTTGTGCAAGAGAGTAGAAAGTGGCAGATTTGATGAATAACAGTAGAGAAAAGCTGAACTCTCAGAAATGATATTATGAAAGTGATGCCTAAAGAATATTTTCACAGTGGCAAAACTTTACATAAATATTTAGGGAGTACATAACTTGTTTTCCAACTCAAAGACGGCATTTCTGCAGCAATACATGTACAGATCTCTCCCTTGAGTAGCAAGTATTGGGCCCTGACCACAAATTTCTGTGCCTTAGAATTGAATGGGCAGGTAAATAGATCGGATCTTAATATTAAAGATAAGGGAAATAGTTGGACATTGGATTCTTTTTAAGTCTACTTTCCTGAGATTTGGCAGAAAAATAATTTGACATTAAATAATGTTCTGCTCAGGGTACCAAAAAATGTAAGTTCTGTGTCCTTGAGGTTTAATACCTAGGAAATTTGTTTGGGATGGGAAGAAACAAAGCCTTATTGAGTATCTCCCTTGGATCCAGCTGCTGTACTCTGGCTTGCTGCAGACTCATCCTGGGGCACCGAGCAGTGCCAGGCAGGGAGGATTTAGAAATGTTGTTGCAGAGCACTGGAAGATGTACAGCCTGCCCCAGCACAACCAAACCCAGCAAGTCATTGCCAAGTACTTTCGTCCCCAAGTGTCAAATTCTATTTTGACTCTTTTTTTTTTTTTTTTTTTTTAATAGTTTTTTCTTTTTAAATCATGGCATGGGAGCTCTCATGCTGAGTCGGGGCAGCTGAGCATGTTGGGGGAGTGGGGTAGCTGCCTGCACGTCAGCACAGCAGCTTGTTTGCGGTGTCCTGGCCCTCCTCTCACTTAGTGAGCAGGCATCAGGAAAAAGGAGAAGAAAGACAAGAGAAGCATGACTGAGTGCCTGCCAGAAAGATACCAAGTAAGAAAGGGCAATTTTTTAATGTCACTGCTTTGCAGAGGAAAGTCACCTTTCCCAGCAGCTTTTGAGGCAGGGAGGAGAATTCATGAATGAGCTTTGGGATACAGTTTCTGGCCTTGCACCTGCTAAGGGAAACCATGGATAAGAACAAACCTTCCTTCCCCATCTCTTTATTTTTGGAGGCATGCATAGGGTTCACCTGTGAGGTGAAGGCCAGCAGGAGGAGGCAAGGAAGTCACAGGTGGCTCATGCAAAACATCTGCTGCCTCAGCCCATGGGGAATTTTTGCAAAAAGCCAGCATTGCACCTGTAAGGCAGCCCTGGCCTCAGGAATGCATGTGGAGAATCACAGCCATGCACACTGCATCTAGCTAATTGTTTTAACTGGCCAGAGAAAAGCATGTTTAGAATGTAAGACATGTCTGAAGGGAAGTAGATGCGGAGGTCTTCTGCATTGGGTCCTGTACTGGGACAAAGCAGTGTGAGCAGCATCTGTGGTGCTGTCTAGGTCTGCAGTCAAAGTCGCCTTTTAGCTCTGGATACCAAGGCTGCTGTTCTGGAATAATTGAATTTATAGTCTTTCCTATCATGGGACAAAAATAAATGGATGCTGGAAGGTGTCACTGTGGGCTCGCTTTATCGCTCCTGATGGCAGCAGGAGTCCTTGAGGCACTATTGTGGGGTGAACTTAGCTATTGAGGGGATCAAGCATCACCTGAAATGGGAGATGCCTGAAGCCCTTCCTTCTGTCTGTCCAAAATGAGGTTTGTGCAATATCTTCCTATACCTGACATCAGATCCTTTATTCTCCCCGACACTTAATATATGCACTTTCGCACCCATTAACTTTCAGAACCTGCTTAATGCTGTGGGTCTGTTGCACGCTAATTCTTCACAGGCCTTGAAGCTAAATAGACTACTCCATCAGTGCCATGTGAGGCTGTTAGAAAGATGGATGCAGTAAAGCCCGATTGTACCTATACACTGTGGCTGCCGAGTCACTTTTTCAGGAGGCAGCAGGACCACGTAGGTGGAAACCCATGCACATGGAAGCTGAGAGCCCTGTGGGGCCCCTGGGGGCCATGATCATTTCCAACCTGCTCTGAGCCTGAAGGACCTGGAGCTGGCTGAGATGAGGCCAGTTGCTCTTGACAGTGCTTTGAATGTCCTAAGTTTAAGAAACAAGTGAAACTAAGATTTAGTTATTGCTTTGAAGACCTATAAGGAGGGGAAAAGAAAAAAAAAAAAAAAAAAAAAAAAAAAAAAAAAAAAAAGATGGTAAAGATAAGTTATCAAATCTTCATCTTCAGAATCCATTCTAATAACACCAACTTCTTCTGCAGCTTCTCTGATGGGTTAATATTTTTATACCAACTTAAAACCGTGGAGTTCAGACAGTATAATCCAAAAGTCATTACAGAAGAGGATAATTTCAACTTCCAACCTTTTATTATATATTAAAAAAAAAGTCCTGCAGGGAGTTAATCATACTGAGCTAATAGTTTTCATTATCACTGATACAAGCATAAGACTTTGCAAAGTTCTCTGAAGAGCAACTCAGTGGTACGGTGCCATCAGCTTTTACAGTTCCAGTTTGCTTGTTGTAGCCCGTGTGAATACGCTCTGTGTATATCTTGGCTCCTTGGGGATGCAATAGTTGCTTTATCTCTTCCTTCCTCCAGTAGCAGAGCACTCTTCCAGGAATTGCGATAATGAGGAAACCTCAGAAGATCACCCAGAGAGGGAATTTCCAGGATTCTATAAAAATTTAGCGGGGTTCCGCAGAAACAGTTTGAAAAAAACCTAGAGAATTGGGCTCTTTCTGTGGGGAGCTTTAAGCATCCAAAATATTTCTCCTGTGGCAATGTACATCTATTGAACTCTTCTGAATGATTTCCAGAAAAGCATATCTTTTCCTGTTGAGATCCTGAAATTCTGCACTTTTCCACATAAAAGGAAAAAGGAATATTTGTTTCATAATTACCTTGGCCCTTTCCGATTCAAGTTTCTCAGGGTGCTGGACTTGGTTCAGTTGGTGTGTTTTATTTCTGTAAATAGAACAGCTCCAAGAGCCACTGTACCAGAATCACTGCAGAGCACCAGTGACACACAGCACTGCTGCCTCCCAGCACTCACTACCCAAAAATGTGCTCGGAGTACTACTTAAATCGTCTTTCCCGATAAAGCCTGGAGAATTCAGACTTTGGGAAGTGGTTAATGTCATGCTACTGGGGCTGCAAATCCCATAGGGGTGAGACTTGTGCAAGGAAACATGGATGCCCTGCAGCAGGAGCTCTTGGGGCTGCAGAATGCAGGTGGTCCAACTGCATACTCACCAAGACCATCCCTGCCAGATCAGGGTTGATAGCTAAATCAGATTTTGTTTCATAAATTTCTTATAACACATTATTCAGAACAGCAGCACTAGAAATATTTAAAGGTACTACAAAACCTGAATTTCCATACCGTGCTATTATTCTCTTTTCTTTTTTAAACCCCATTTGGGGCCAAACTCCTCACTGGTGTGCACTGCTCTGACTTTGTGAAGCTGTGCTAATTGAGAGGAGCAGAGGATTCATCTCTTGTGTTATGTTTAAAATATTCATACAATTAAAAAATGCTTTGAAGTGCTCTGGAGCTAGATGCACACTGCTTTACTTTGGGTGGCCAGGAGATGAAAATGGAAATGTTTTAATTGGATTTGGTCCTAAGAAAGTGTGCCATGTCCTTGTTGGGATTTCCTTGTTAAGCAATACTACATCCTCTCCTTGTAGCTCAGTGCAGCTGGCCCTGTGCAGAGGGGACCGTGACAAATGGTTGATTTTAATCATCTCCACTTTGGAGTGAATTAGGAAGGAGGGGCATGTTTTTATTCACTGAGCTGTTTTACTCCATGAAGAAGGATTTGAACCAAGGAGAGAACTCAAATGCATGTTAGCTGTAGGACAGCTTTGGACTTGTCTATTTGTTTTGCTTTTTACAGTGAAAACCATTTACTCCAGCTTCTTACAGCTGCATAACAAGGTGCCATTTTCTAATAGGCAATATTTAAAGGTCACAAAGAGCCTTGCTGCTATAAATTAATGGCTCACGCTCTTGCCGTGTGCACAAGAATTTCCTCTCCCTCTCCTGCACCAAAGCATCCCAGCTCTAGGTAGGAGCTGCACGCAGAGAACAGGGCCTATGGCATACTCACTTTGTGGAAACACCTTCCAAGAAGCTGCCATCACTTGTGACATAGCGTTGAATTTTCAGATTTGTTGTACTGTTGCTGGATGTTTTTTTGACATGCTTGTCTCATTTCGGATTCATTTACAAATCTTTCAGTCTCTGTTTTTGCGAAGCTTTCACTCAGTCATCTCATCCTCAAGCTTTGTTGGGTAACATCTTTTTGGTGATATCGCTCTGGCACAGCTAGGAAGTAACAGCAGATGAAATGAATGTTAGTTTTCTCTCTTTGACAACAGCAAACATTGATACCTTCACAAAAGCTTTTTTTCCCTCCTGGAGTTGTGGAAAAAAACATGTGTGTATATTTATGTAAATATATTTACATATATTTATATTTGTGTATGCACATATATAGCATATGTGTGCATATATAAGTAAAATTACATATATACACAGAAATAAATGTGTGTGTATACACACATACACACAGAGTCGACGTATTTCTGGAAGGTTAGATGACATTGTAATCATTCAGAAGTTTACTTCCTTGCAAGTTTAAGTTGAAAAAACTGCAGGCAACACTAAATCCACTGATTTTAGTCACCAAATGATTTTGCCCCTCAAATGTGTATTTTTGTGACACTGTTCTTCCAACACAGATCAGTTTTCTAATTTTATTTTCCTCTTTCATCTTCCAGCTGCTTATCTGTCCTTCCAGATTCATTACCTCTCCACTCCTTTCCCCTTACTTCCTTTCTTCTCCTGCTGTGTTCCCATTTTTAATGATTTATCTTACGCTTTATTTTGTAATGTTTATATCTGCAGAATGAACTGGTTTTATAACCCCCCCCAAATGAGCTCTATAATTAATTTTCCTCACAAAATTAATGCTCACTGCTGCTGAACAACTTCTTGCTGATAGTGATGCATGCCCTGATATTGATGTTGAGTGATTTCACTGCAGCTCAAACCACAAACTCTGGCTGAGTCAGGATTGTATCATGATGGGGAGGAGGTGACCAGGCTGGGGTAGGATTTTAAATGCCGCTCTTCTGAGTCAGACCAGTTGTCCCACTGTCCCCAGCCCCTGCTTTAGACAGTAACATGTAACAGATGCTCAAGCTAGAATACAAAGAGGAGGAAAATACAGAGAGCTCCTTCCTTAAGCAGCCAGTTTATTTTCCCCTTCTTGCCCTGATTTACAGCAATCAGAACTGGGTGGCTTGCTAAGCAGTGGTTGCATCTCAGTTATCCTGTTTAACAGCCACTGCTTTGTCCCGTCTTGCATAAGTTTGCCTAATCCACCTGTTAACTTATTTATCCTTTCAGTCTCCATAACCCTGTGGCAGAAAGTTGCTCAACTTTATTATGCATAGAGGAAAAAATATTTTCCCCTTCTTATGGGTGTGTGTATTTGCTTTTCCTTTAAACCCATGCCCTGACCATTTCACTGGGAATCTCACAGCTCTTGAAGTGGGCAAAAGGGCCAGGAATATGCAGTACTGATGGGTTATGAACCTCTGTTCAGAGTTGGGACTCTGCAAAGCAAAAGCAGCTTGCTGTCAGCTGAAAACTGAAGTCCATAAAGGTGTGAGCTCACACCTGTATGACGGGTTGAATAAATGCTACCGAAGGTGCATAAATCAAGAAGGGAATTTTTAATTAATAGCATAACATCGCATTCATTTCCCCTGGGCGTCCTTCCGCCAGTCACCAAGCAGAGGGCCAGGACCACTGTGTGTGTGCATGGTGCAGTGGGCTGGAGTCACCACCTGGGGGACTTGGAAGGGCTCCTGGGGTCATGAAATCCTTCTGTTTGTTGGGATCACACTGGTGGAATGAGAGGGGGGGTGTCACAGGCTGAAGGTGCAATTCAGGTATTGGGAAAGCCCCACAGGAGGTTGTACGTGTGGGAAGTCTGAGGGGCACTGGAGTAGGCCCCATGCTGACCGCCCCTCATATGCCTGCTCCTGGGGGTGAGCGGAGCTGTCAGGAGGGGTTTTGTCCTTCAGTCCCAGTTGTTCTCAGTATAAAATGTAAGATGAGCATGTTAGGTGCTTTAGCAGCTCCTTTCAGGTGTCGATACCTGGTCAGTATGCTGCAACTCCTGTCCCAGACTGAGAGGAGGAATGGACCAGTCTGGAGAAAATGCTGGATGGGTGCCTGCCGAGGTCTGGAGGGGAACCCCAACTTCTCCTCCTGCATCCCTGGCTGCTGGCCTGGGATTTCTGGGATTTTGTTCCCAAGTGACTGAGAATGATTTGATCCTGAAGCTGGATCCAACCACTGCCTTCAGGAACAAGATGTGATTCAGAGTGGTCTTTGTCTGGGTTTTGTCTGAAGTTAGGTGTGCCTGCCTGCCTCCCAGCCACAGTGACATTACCCGATAGTGGGGACACAATGTGCATCTCCCATTTGATTATCCATCAACATGCAGCTCTGCTGCCAGTCGCAGGAAAGAGAGATGGTGGGAAGAGCAGCGGGAGGCAAGCAGTGCACTCGCTTTCAATTTGCCCATAAAGGAGGAACAGAAAGAGAAGGATGATGAGGTGGCCTGCAGTGCTCTGTGGAAGGGAACATCTTTTTCAATTATCTTCGTCTGCATTGTGTAAAATATCAGGAGTCCTAGTACATTCTCCCCAATATCCCTCTTCTGTCAACACAGATCAGCTTAATGCACAGAAATGATACGTGATATGAACAGCTTATTCAACACTGTAGGTAATTGCTGGGCACTTCATCCAACCATATGCTGGGAAGCCTTAATACTTTGGCTGTGACCCTTGGGAGTGATTTTTTAAGCTTGCAACCTCTGTTATCTGCTCCTGGAGTTCAGGAATAAGAATTATTTTCAGGAGTGGTTCAGGATAAAGATCCGGCCTCTGCATCTGTGAAGAGAGTTCCAAGGAAAACACCTGAGGTGGGTGACCACCTTGGAAAGCTGGGACAATGCGGAGAAATGCTGTGTGTGACACCATGTAAAAACATTTCCAACAGAATTGCTCACCACCCGCTGCAGTCCTGGTCTGACACAAACCTACAGCTCTGCGGAAGAGAGTTTATCATTTTCCTTCTCACAAACTCCTGTGGAAATAAGCATCCTCAAACCTTTTAATGTAGTGATCTTTGGCAAAGGCAAACTACATGGGGCTCTTTTTCATCCCCTCCCTCCCACCCATGCTGCCTCTTGATTATGCTGGTAAACACTGCAAAATAAGATAGAAAGTCCTTTTAGCATCAAGGACACTATCTCCCTAGCAATCCAGTACTTGCCAGCCTGAGAAGTGAGACCAGATGTGCTTTGTTGCTCTTGAAGCACCAAAAAAAGCACTGACTAAAGGGTTATTAACTTAGGAAAGTTGTCCATCCACTAAGAACCATAAATAATCCACGTCAGCCTCTCTGCCCGACTCTGCGTCCAATCCCCCCTGCTTACGCTGATTCACGGCCAGATGAGATTCTCCCCCTCGCAGCTGGCCAGCAGATTATTTTGGGCAAAGATGTGATGAACCGAGCTGGAACCACCTGCTGCCCCTTTGGTTCTCGTTAGCTCTGTGCAGCTCTCGGCGTCGGACTTGATGATCTTTTCTGGGAGCAAGGAAGGACAGAGGGTCCTGATTATAGCTGGAGAGCATTGCCATCTTCCTGGGGACAGCAGCCAGAGACACGCTGGCACCAATATTTGTCTGTAGAAAAGCTCAGCACTGCAGCAGTGTGGCTTACAGGCTGGCTGTGGTTTGGGAGCTTACAGCAGAGTAAATAGCTTTAGGCACATGTGCTTTGGTGCTCTGGAAGAATTCCTGTGCCCTGGCAATTCAGATTTTGGGGATTTTGCTGCTGTGAGGTGTGATCAGTCCCTCTGGTGGGCCTGGAGGTGGGCACTGCCCTCCTGGAGCAGGAGTGTTGGTGTCATCACCGTGTCACAGCTCCGGCTCTGGTTTCTGTGTGCTGGTAACAGCTTAGAATCACAGAATCACTTAGGTTGAGATGGATGAATAATCCATACAGGAGGAAAAAAAAAAAAGAAATGAGCTATCATGGCTTGGTAAGATGCACTCACACTTAATTTCTGCTTTTCTCTGGTAAAACTGTTTTGTTAGAAATAGCCTGACTCCTTCTGACTAAATTTCAGCTCAGTTTTCACGCCTGATGCTCAAACATGGCTTTGCTTGCTTACATGCTATGCATCTGTTCAGATGGCACAAAGCCTACTTACATGTCAGCAACATGCCTGTTGCACTGGGGGAAGTGTCTCTTTCCACTTAATTAACCTCTTGGAGGAAAAAATGACAAAATGGGCAGAAAGAGCTTCAGGTCCTCAGCCTTTTCTGTGTCTCCCTGATCTCCCACTTAGCGTGAATGACTTGTAAGGTTGCTGCGAAGAAGAAGAAAATAATTCCTTCTTTGCAGTATAAAGCAATGGCTTAAACTTCAGCAAGGATGATTCAGACTAAAAGGGAGGAAAAACCTTCTAATTGTAATGATGAGGGATTCCTGGGGAGGCCATAGAGATCCCACAGCTGGAGATCTTCAAGAAGAGGTTGGATAAATATTTATCAGGAGTGCTATCTAGGCTGAGCTATCACAAAAGCTCAGCCACGGTTGAGCTTTTGTGAGGGAAGGGAGTATAGAAAATAAACTGCATTTCCAGCCCCTTGATTCTGTGGAATAGGTATGAAAATGCTCATTTTAAAAAAGAAAAAGACATCTTCCACTCCTGCTGCTCCTCTAGGGCACAGAGTCAGGATATGAATTAGCCATGCCAGGAAAACGAAGCTGAAGAGCACTAGGCAGTGTCCTTCCCAGCCTGTACCAGCCAGCAGCTGTGGCATTGCAAGCTGGATCAGCCACAGCTTCTGAGTTTCTTCACCAAACTCAGCAATAGGGCACTCAATAGAAATTCAGATCTCCGTGCCCATGCATATCTTTGTCTGTTGTTGCTTTAGCTTTCTGGTATGGTTAAAGCATTCTTTAGGAAATACTGTTAATGGTTACTTTCTGAATATGCCTCTTTTGCTTCTTTTTACTTCTGCAAACTCTTTGGTTGTTACAAGACCTATCCACATTCCCTTGGTCTGCTTGCACCTTGCTTGCTGCTGCATTTTGTGTTCTGCATGCTGCTGTAGTTGCTGTGTTTGGCTAAGCTGAAATACAGACTTTCACACCATTATTTCTGTGCTTTGCCTGGCCAAAAAGCCTGAGACTTACGATGGCACTGATGCTATA
This sequence comes from Aythya fuligula, assembly GCF_009819795.1. Taxonomy (NCBI): domain Eukaryota; kingdom Metazoa; phylum Chordata; class Aves; order Anseriformes; family Anatidae; genus Aythya; species Aythya fuligula. The sequence continues at coordinate 13,475,022 of NC_045569.1, read as the reverse complement.
GTACAACTTTGTTGTTACCATGCAGAATTTGCTGCTGGCTGGATAACAGGAGAGGGCAGCCTTTTGGGTTGCCTTAGAAGCAACCAGAGATGTGCTCTGTGGTGGGACATCTCAGTCTGCCTCCCCGTTCTGGGGGAGCAGCTCCTGCACCAGGCTGCAGCTGGCCCCAGCACACGTCCCCCAGCTCTCTGGGGCAGCCAGACTGTCTGCTGCACGTGGGGAAAGGAGCTGAACCTCGCCTTCGTGCAGGGCAAGCAATTACCAGAGCAGGGGGAAGATGGTTATTTCCCTCCTCAACCTGGTAGCTTATGTGTGAGTAGCAAGATAATGACGCACCCCACAGCACAGGCAGCCCAAAGTCACAGAGCACTCTTACCTATAAACACATTAGGTGGTTTATTTGCAGAAAGCCAGCACAAAAGGAGCTTGTGGAAATTCACTTAGCAATCAGCACTTGTTTTTGGCCATGGCTCTTACCGTAGCAGATGAGGCTTATGTGACCCCAAGACCATCCATCCTCTTGAACAGAGGAGATGCTGTGAGCACAGGGTGAGGTAGCAGTTTTTTTCCATTACTTTGCCATGGTCCCAGCTGCTTGCCAATGGCTGTCTCTTCTGTCTCAGTTGATTTGGAGCCAACTGCTTTGCATCCAGATCTTCTATTCCCCCCCAGAGTATGGCACTTTCTAGGTAAATCTGTGTTACTGAGGCAAAGAGAGGTGCACCCTGAGGTCAGCAGGGCGCTGGCAACCTGTAGTGTTTTGCAGATTTTCCTTTAAACTGACAAACCACTTATGCAGGTCTTGTCATTGTTGTAGGTCATGAATATACCATGTGTCTGGGTAGGTAATAGCCTGCCAGCAATACTGATTGGGGACTGAAATAACTGTAGGTTTCTGGCCATTGAGCTTGATTTTGTACCTGTGTCTAAAAAGCCCCTGAGCAGGGAAAAATATATAGCCTAAAATGGCTGGGGGGAATGAAACTGCAGCCTAAGGAGGAGAGACTGGGACTCCCCATTTGGAGACAAGAGGGCATGGGTGGGGGGAACACAACAGAGTCTTATAAAACCACAGATCCAGTGGCTGAAGTGCACTCGGAACTGTTTTTTTTTTTTTTTACCAAATCCTACCGTATGGGATCTGGTCAGCAGCTGACAAAAGCAGTGCGGTTTGTTCTGTGTAGACATGGAAGAAATCCAGAACCCAAACCTCAAGGAGGGGAGCTTCTGAATTGTGCTGTGCTTATGTGAAAGGTGGTCCTGGGGGCCAAATGTTTATAAACAAAACTACTTTACTAGGTCTGTGCCAACATGTTCATAAAGCCAGTCTCAAGTCTGCTCTTAATTATGCGACAGGGAGACCACTGGTATTGCTTAAGCATTTGTCAGATTAATGTGCCACCAGCATCATGGCATGGCCAGTGGATGAATTCCAAGCAGGCAACAGCACAGTTACTTCAATGGGAAAAAAATACAGTTTTAGGGTTATGATGTGTCGTATAACGCTCCTGCTTTAATATTCACTCCCTGAACTGCTCTCTTGGATGTGTTAATTCCACGAGCCTTTGTCTGCTGCTCTGCTTTCCTCTCACAAAGCCAGGAAAGAACAAATAGCAGTGTAATGCAACGTGCCACAGTATAAATGCCCTCCAAAGAACAACTGCTGAGAATGTTGACATGAGAGTTTGTAAGAGAAACAAAAGAAAATATGCTGATTCTGCCGGTTTGCAACCAAACCCGTGCTGTGCCTGACTAAATGTTATGTCAGAGCTCTGTAGCTCATGGTTTTTCTGATGGTTTGCTGAGCAATAAATGTCATTATTTAAGTTATGCTGCTAAATTTCGAGTTGCAGAGTAGGTAGACTCACCTCTCTTCTATCAGCTGCCTGTCTAAACACTTTTATGAAATACAGACATTAGGTGAGAAATCTGACTCTGTTGCACAATATTCCCTAATTATTAAGAGGAAGAGAGCGATACACAGACCACCCCTGACTACAGCATAAGGGTAACACCTCCCACCTGCCTGTAGGTTCGGCTCAGCATCACCCCGTGGGTGCAAGCAGGGAAACTAAACTGCCTGCTGGAGGCTGCTGGTGAGCAAGTCCTCACCTGGGGGGAGCTGGCCTGGGACTGCTGCAGCCTGGTTCACAGCTGGGGAAAATCCGAGGGGAGATCGGTTTCAGAAAGTAATATAAAAGCGCTTGGCATTTCAGTGGGACTGGGCAAGGGAGATCTGTGTCATCCCTGCCACCAGCAGCAAATGTGGAAGAAGTGGAGGTGCAGGAAAGGGTCATGAAGAGGGCTGGTAATGAGGTCAAATGTGGAGCCCAGGCTTGCCAAGACAAAGCAAGGATGCTCCTTAGTTCCCAAAGTACCAAGGAGCCCACGGTCTTACTGTTGCCTCTTCTTGCCTGACCCTGTCCAGGAGTCTCCCTGGAGCCTTGTGTTACTTCATGTGGTGTTGCAGAGGAAAAGCATCAGTGCCCTGAGATGTAAGACCTAAGGGACCTTTGTGTAAAAGATGAAGCAGTATAAGAACACGATATAAGAAAGCAGAAGAAATTCCCTTGCAGTTAATAACAAAGGATTAATAAAGTTGGCTGAGGGAAGGAACTCAAGGTATTTAAAAGGGAGGAGGAGAAGGTATTTCATGAGTCCTTGTGCCCCACTCCTTTCCCCAAGCATTCTTTGCTGATCCACAGGCATTTGAAAATATATATCTCGTGGGTATTTACAGCCCCAGATGGAGACTTTTTACTCCTTGCCCAGAGGGGCGTGGACCGTATTTTCAGCTCTGGTGAGCACTGCTTCTATCTCAGCCATCACACATGGGGGGCTTGGTGGAAACCTGACCCTCGAGGGACTGCAGGGAGCTGCAATGAGCAGGAGAGGTTTTTAAGGCACTGTGCCCATGGGGAAGATGAATCAAGGCCACTCCCAACAACAAAGCTTCATCCCAGGCTGACATGTGGATCTCTGGAGCCACCTTGCCTTTTTCACCTAAGTGTTTGCTTAGGGCCCTTGGTCATTCATTACATATTTTTTGTCTTTCCAGCTAATTATCTAAGGCTCTAAAATCTGAAGCAAAGCTTAACTCGAGAGATAGTGATAATAATAACTTAGCATTTATCCAGTAGTGTCCCACAGTGGGAAGTGCTGAGCTGATCTTTAGTGCTTATTGATATTGGTTTCCCTCATGTATCAATCTGGGAACTTATCAGGGCGAAAAAGCATTCAGTCAATAATCTCCACTGAAACCGTGGGGTAGCACATTAATTGGATGCAGGCAGTCCAACCGGGAAGGCTTGGCAGAGCTAAACAGAGGGCTTGGGCTCACAACCTGTTTCCGTGGCAAAGCCTCTCTGAAGATTTATTGCAGAAAGGTTCAGAGCACTTGGCACAAGGTAGATCCTGAGCTTCTTTAGCCCAGCTCCTGAGGAAGGTAAATCCAGAAGCATTTTGTATGCCTGGATTCACCTTGACTTGCATGCACGAGGCACGTACTGTGAGCTGATCCCCTAAAGCTCCTTCCCTAGTTGTCGGCACTGCTGAGAGCTCATCACAGCACTGTACCTATGAGCAGGGTGTTGCTGCTTGGAGCTGCAGGTCTCCTCGATGGGCTATGAGGCAGCACAGGAGAAGCTGGGTTGCTTCAGAGGTTTAGTGTTAGGTGAGATGAATCCAAACCAAAATGCTTAATTTTGCACTGTAAACTTGAAGCAATCCTGGAGGAAAGGCAGAACTACTGCCTGGGGTAGAATTATCACAGCTTCTGATTAGGAAAGGAAACTATTTACTGAAGTCCTTGGAGTGGCTGCTTTCTTGCCTCGAGCTGGCTGCTCTGGACATGGTCCTTGGGGAAGAAAAGAAGCAGTCTCTGTGCTTGGAAGTGGGCTGAGATTTAATGCCTATGAGTCCAGCTAGATATTACCTTTGGATAAGAAGGTTTCTTGATCTGTTCTAAACCCGACTGATAATATCTGACCCTACACCAGGCTTCCAAAGTCTCTGTGGCAGCTGAATTAATTGCACAAAGCTACTGACAACAGCAGCACCTGCACAAGTAAAACTGACTGGCAATTCCAGTTAACAGCATCTGGCAGTTTCAATAGAAGTGTCAACAACCCATGCAAAGGTTATTGGAATTAAAGTGAATTACAGAATTGGTTCTAAAAACTTAATAAGCTCATGAACTCAGGAGACTGGATACAGGCTTTGGTTTTAAAGCTGTTCTAGTGCATCCTTCTGGTAAAGGTTATCTCTTTGACCATCTGTGAATGTAGAACACACAGAAATAAGGCTCTTGGCAATCTTTCCATTCACTATTTCTTTCCTAAAGCAATGTTATTCACAAGCTTTCTAAGAAGAGAAGCAAGTCAGCAGAGAGAAAAGGAGAGCATTGGTTATATGATATCTCTCATGCAAATGCTCAGATCGCTTCAAATCATAGGAATTTTGCCATGAATTTCAGGGACTAGACAAAAATTTTCCTTGTGAAGTCTGCATAAAGAAAAGTGCAATGCAACATCAAAAGCAGGGACAGCTTTTCAATAGATTTCATTTTTAGATCAGGCACTGGACAATAAGCCTAACAACACTGAAATCAATGGGATTTTTGGATATGGTGTTAGTAGGATTTCATCTACTAACACCATGCTTGCTCTCTACCAGATTCTGCAAACTTTCCAGTAGCCAAGCTGGTTTTGGTCACAAAATTACCCCTTTTCATTCAGAGGGACAACTGACATGACTAAGGGCTACTCAGGGATGGAGAAACTCTCTGAATCATCCTGTGTGCTTGCAAGCCAGGTTTCATCACTCATACCTCTGACCATTAAACACTCATCACGCGTACTGCAGTACCTGCGGAGAAAGTGTTGATGTTTCTAGGTCAATCAAGCAGCTGGAGATGTGCCACAGGGTGAATAGAAAATGTCTTCTTTCTAATGTGATGACGAAGGTGAATCCTTGCATCTGAGCATCTCACCTCTAAGCCAGCATTCCTGTTCCTACCAAAGGCCCTCCTGACTATCAGAAACACAGACTGAACTACGTGTGCTATTTGTAGGCTTGATGCATGTGTAAAAAAAGAACAACATTGTACTCAAAATCCTTAAGACAAACTGCAAACTTAATTAGAAGCAGAAGAGATGCACACTCCTTAGTGAGTTACTCCCTGATAATGGAGTGCATGCTCAGCCGCCTCCCAATAGCTCATCAATCTCCTATCTAAGGCTGGCATCATAAGATTTTTCTTTTTTTTTTTATGTCAACCAAAGAACAGATTTATGAGTAAAGAGGCAAAAATAAGTAAAAGAAATGGAAATGAATTGCCATCCTTCATTAGGCCACTCACCTGGTCCTTTATGCAGACATGAAATACGCCAGTGCATAATCTTTGTTGCTTTATATGCTTGCTTCAGGGCATTCAGGCAACTGCAAACATTCCCTTTAGTGTTTCCCTTTGTAAACTGAATAGCTGAAACTTAAATTAGCATTTCTGACAGATGCTGCATGCAATGAAATGCCAGACTTCCTGGTGGGGGGAAGAAATGCCTCTTTCAACTGGGCAGCAGCGTGTTGGTAATTTGAAGGGAGGAGACCACTGACTGCTGCTTTCTGCCCGTGCTTTGACCCTCCTGTTCTCTGTAGCCTTGGGCATGTCACTGAACCTTCCCCTGCTGGTTTCCCTTTCTGTAAAGGCCCAGGATAAAGAGCTGCTTTCCCTGCTGCCTTCCACTGCCAGGCTCTGTCTCTCTGGGGCATGCCTGGCTGTCAGGACACGTCCCAGCGCAGGTATCAGCACGGCTCGCTCCATGTCCTGCACCACTGACATGCACTGCTATTTTTTGCACGCCGTTATGCTCTCTATCACAATGCTGTCACCTGAGGAAGGACCCCAGGATGACAAATAAGTCCAGTCTCCACTGTGAGATTGATTTAGTCCCTCCTGGCCTGTCACTGCAGGATGTATGGCAAGCACGGTCCAAGCAGACAAGGCCAACCCGGATCATGAGCAGGCTTAGCCTGCCCTCAGAAGTTGTGTGCATGCAGGCTGGCTTCTCATCGTCTTCCAGAGCTTGCCTGTGCCAAAGCTCACACAAAGATGTTGGCTGAGGATGGACCTGGGGGCTCAGGGAGAGGGTGGGAGTTTGGACCCAAACATGTCCTCACAGACACTCTGGATGCGATCCTACCAGAACAGACCACTGCAGCTTCAGCTCAGCAGTAATAACTAATACCAAAATGTGGCTTCTTGTACTAGCACTGAGACTGGATATCCTAAATAAATCAGTAAAGAAGCTTGTGTTATAGGGCACTGTTGTAATACAACAGCAGAGGCATTTAGATCTTAGAAGTAATGTGAAGAAACATGGCACTTTCTGTGTGCATTTATTTACATAACCTGTCTTACACCTCTGGTATTGTTAAAGTAATTCCCAGCTCACAAAGTAATATCTTTTTTTTTTTATCTTTTTCTTTTTTCTCCAAATCTTCATTCTTTGGCAGTTCTATATTCTTCTGGCCACTGTCTGCTGCAGTTGGTCATGCTGGACTGTCAGCAAGAAAAGGGATGGCTTACAGAGGAAATGAAGTCGCTTTCACAGTAAAAGCTTCAGAATTTGGCTCAGATGATTTCTGTATTGTGTATCATTTCTAATCTTTTCTGCACAACATTTGGAATAATCCCTGCAAGGATTACTTGGATTAACAAGATTTACATTAGTAGTAATTACAGGTTTGTAGTTCTCCCAAAGACATATTTTACATACTAAAATAAGAACATTTCAAGTGTCTGCTTGGAAGAGGCAGCCCACATAGTGCAAGTACCTCAGTCTTAATAATATTGCCTAAAAGATGAATACATGTTTTTCCCAGTAGTACCTGAAACAGGGGCCCCCACTGCATTCAGAAGGTTGGAAGTGGGGAGTTACTCCAGAAGGATGAAGCTGGTCACTTTGGATTTACCTTGTACTGCTAAGAGCAAAACTGATTGCTGATGCAGTCCAGCACCTGGTACAGAAGCCCTAATGAAACCCTGTACAAAAGCCCTAGAGGGTCTACAGGGTATTATACAGCATAATAGAAATGAGTTCAATTTTTCAGAAAAATGGGTAAAAGATCCCAGCAGCATTATTCTCCTCTTAGCACTGAGTTATGTGTCCCATCAAGCATAGCTTTGGGCAACAAGGTGAATAACGTAGTGATGTCATATTGCTTAGACACCTGATAATCGTACCATTTGTAAAGTTTACCAAGCATTAGCAGAACCAGAGGAAGAAAAGCAAAAGCATATCCATAACTTGCTCTTTGCTGCTTTCATAACAAACTCTTTCTAAACAAACTGAAGACCTAGCTGGCCTTGCATAATGGGGAAAAAGAGAGAAACCTCCTGCTTCCCTTTGAAAATTCTGCTTCCCTCTGAAAAGTGCATGGAAAAGCCAGACATTGGAAAAATTCCTGTAATCTGCCTGTGTCCTTCCTCTCACCAACTGGTAGTGGCAGGCAGCTGACAGGAAGAGTAGTCCACCAAGAATAAACTATATGTGACAGTATTTTCAATTACTTTTAGAATTTTTTAAGAGTTGGGATAAAGTCATTACTGTGTAACGTTGTCAGATTCTCTGATCTCCACAAAAACACAAACTGTATCCATAACACTCGAGAACATTTTCTATTTGCAATAAAAATTTGCATTCCTAAGATGTGCCTTAAAAAGGCAGCAGGCTGCTGTTCAGAGCCAGCTGATGGGAGCGTGCAGGGCTGCCCAATGCAAGTGCATGTTCACTAATGCTGTATTCCTGAAGAACTGAAGAACAAATAAGTAGAGAAAATAGTTCCCAGAGCTCTTTGGGGAAAGTTTCAAGGACACCACAAAGCTAACAGCTAGAGCAGCACAGTGCCAGTGGGGATGTTAGTGCTTGAATCGTGGTCAGCAGTGGATTTTTGCTGGGTGACCTGGACTTCTGAGTCAGCTAGGCTCAGCCCAGCAGTGACATGGGGACCCTCAGGCATCATTGTTGTCTTCTGCCCAAGAACCTCAGAAAGACTATGAGTCCTCTGTCCCCAGACTAGAGGGAGGAGATTGTTAAGAGCTTGGCCAGGTGAAGAAGATTTAGTTGCTTTGCTGTGGGAGCTGCTTGTCCCTGCTCCTTTAAGTAAGGGTTGAGGAACATCATGGAGAGCTTCTACTGGGTTGGTTCAGTGCATTCATTCTGTGTTCATGTTTTGAGGCTGCTGTGATATTGGGACACTTATCTGAATTACTGCAGGGCTGCTTAACATGCTTCCTGGCAAAGAATAAGATTTTCAGCTGTGCTGCTGAAAAATGTACATTTTTTTTCTTTTTTAAAGTCAGGGCTAATAAATGCAACGCAGATGGGGAGGTGTCCTTCTCAACTAGCAGAAGCTATTCCACCATCTGCTGAAATGCACAGTGGGTCGCAGCTTGTACAGGAAAGCCGTTGTCCTCTCACGCTGTCTGGACTTGGTGGGCAAGAAGGACAAACATCTTATTTACTCTGTGGATAGCAATTTAGGGACCAAAAAGTGAAAGGAAGTATCTGAAATGAACTTTGGCTATTTCATTCTCAAGGACAAACAAAACTAATTTTGCTTTCAGGCTCAGACTGCCTGGGTGGCTGTTTCCAGCACAGACAACAATTTTTAAAGAAATTTCTTGAAGCAAAGATTTTAATGACTTCTCAACACCATATCACATCCCTTGGATTTGCATCATTTGAACCATATTTTTGGAGGCAATTTTTCAAAGCGGTGCACAGCACTTTATCTGCATGAATGCCTTCGTGTGAGTGATTCATGCTTCTAAACTTTGGATGTACAAAAGGGGTCCAGGCGTTTGAACAAAAAACGTAACACATTTTTCTTCTGCTTCGAGTGGTTCATCTAGGAAGGATCAGCGTGTCATTTGGTCAGGAGAAAATCACACAGCTGCTTTCATCATTGCTTGGGGCAAAGACCCCTTGGACCATCCCAGCCTGCACGGTGCTGTGCTCTGCAGAACAGGCAGGCTGGGGGGCTGCACCCCCATGAACCCCACATCTCCCATCTGTGTAGGGAGGCTCTGGGACTGTGCAGGATGCAGTGCACTGACCTGATGGACCTACGGCTCATCACATCCTCACCCTGCCCAGGGAGCTGCCTTGGAGGCTTCATTAAATTATTGCTCTGCAGGACGGTATTGGAGAGCCTGTGGCTGGAGATCTGCTCTTCCCTCTGCCTTCACCCCCCTTCCAGGCTATGCCAACAAACTGGTCTTTGTTCTGACAGCTCCAAACAAAAAGGAAATCTAAGATAGTACAGGGAGGTTTCATTCACCATGTAATCATGTCCTAAAAGAAAATAGCCCTCTTGTCCTGGAGATGGATAAATTAAATAACTCTCCAATGTTCTCAGTTCAGTGTTCAGCCGGAGCATTTAGAACCTTTAAAACAACCAGGGAAGCCATCTGATTTCACTGTGTCAGTAAGGATGCCACAGCTTTGAGAAATTAATTTCTCCCCCACTGCATGCTCTGTTTGAGAAATGATACCACATCGTGAGAGACTGCACCAAGCTTCGCAGATCACATTGCATAACAGGATGCTGGCTAATGATCCAAGATAATAGAAGGCAAAAGCTGAATACATTTTTAAAAATCATCACATGCTACAAACTAATGCCAGTACTTGGTACTGTGCAGGAGAAGGGAAAGTGTTCTAAATGTGCTGCCCAGATATTCCATCAGGAAGAATGCATTTTAATAATCTAAATCAGAATGATCTATTCCAGCTTTTCAGTGAGGGGATCAATGAAACACCTTGGGCTGGATGCTCAATGGGTGTAAATCAGCAGTGCTCCATCAGAGGCAACGGGTCGTTATTTCTTGCTGCTGGAAGAGGAAACTCAGAGCAGACACAGTCAGCAGCTAATAAGTCCTCTAGTCCCGAGCAAGTGGGACTTGCAATGCTGGCGTCATTAACATCAAGCAGAAACCTGCCCTCACTGTAGATTAATAGCAATCTTCCCATCAAAGCTCCCGAATACCTACAGCAGGGACCCTGGGTGAAATCCAGCCAGCATCAGTTAGCATTAGTTAAATCAAACCTCTGGGGCTTATTACGAAGGTTAAGCTCTGCAAGAAGGATGCTGTGGATTGTGTAAGCACTGACGCACCTCCCCTGACCTTGCTTCGCGGCTGGTGCCGCACGTTTCCGTCTGACACCACCGACCAACTTCACTGCAAATCCGAAATTATGTGGAAACCCTGTGATCTGCTTTCCAGCGTCTGGTGATGATCTCTCTTTTACAAGGCTGAACATGTCAAAATCAAGAGTAGAGGACAAGGAGAGGAGAACAGAGCGACTGCGCTGCTCGATAAAGCAGCCCAGTCTATTTTTCGTCCTTTTGCAGTTTTGTTACTCGTGGCTTCTTAGGTGAATGGATTTTTTTCCTGTTCAGAATAATTCTCAGATTTCTTACAAAAAAAAAAAAAAAAAATCAAACAGGAGTAGATTTGTTCAATTTTCTCCTGGAAAAATTTCAGAGTCATTAGGAAACAGAAAGAATACATATGGCCAGCCATATAGCAGGCATAATAACCAAGAACAGCAGGGGAAGAAAGTCAGACTGCGCTGCCTGTGAGACACCCAGGCCTGTTTGGAAACCCCGTGTCCAAGCAGCATCTGGACAATTACAAGAAATGCATCAAACGAAATTCAAACTCATTCAGAAGTGAATTAAAACAGGAGGAAAAGAGAAACATTTGCAAAGAATATCATTGCAGTGAATAATTCAGACAATACTATGGTGAGCCTTTAAGATGCTGCACAAACATTTGCTCTGATTTCACGAACACGGGGCTGCCATGGTACCTGTCCTCTGGGGCCACTCTGGGGCTTTGTGGTGACCTGATCTGAGTGGGGAACACGAGCACTTTGTGCACAGAGCCAGGTGTGTGCAGCAGGAGGTAAGGCTGCCTTGTGGCCTCACGCAGAAAAAACAATAATTCCCGTGGTCATGACCAAGGCCATGGGTGCCATAGTGTCACCTAGAGGTGCCATCGTGTCACTGAGAGGTGCCTGAGCACACACATCCCTCCTGCTTGCCTGGGGAGCTGCTCTCTGTGACAGCCCGCAGGGGTTCATCACCTGCAGTAGCCATTAGATTTGATGGGCAGCATGCAGACAGCAAATGGGGTAATTGGAGTCAGCGGAGAGGGAAAAGCCTGGATGGAAATGCTTTTTAATGAGGTCTCGAGTCATAGAACACAGCTGCTTGTGCCATTCTCCTACCCGCTCCTGCATTCCTGCGTGTCTTTGAACTCCTGCAAAGCCCAGAAGCCCACGCTGAAAACTGAGCATCTATTTGAGCACCACCCTGCACGTGTTCTGTGCCTGCTCAGCAGGGAACAACGAGAGACCCCATCAGCACGGAGCGGGCAGGCTACAGAGGCACTCAGCAAATAGGTGCTTAGTTATAATATTCCCTCCAGTGCCTATTTCTGTGTCTGGGGTCAAGTGCAGAACCACGTCTCCTGCACCGCAAGCTCATTAGCCTTATTTCATCTCTTCAAGGGCTGGACACAGATCCTGACATTTAGCGGGGAGAAGCAGATCTTCGGTCCAAGCCTGAGATTAATTGTTGGCGTTTCTCTCCCCTTCCCCCTTTGATGTGTGTGAAAATACATATATTTGTGTACGTCCATTAGGGGGAGGTGAGCAGGAGAGCAGCCCAGCGGGGGGACAGCCCGGAGCTGCAGAGCACAGACCCCAGTGCTGCCCCTGGGCACCAGCAGCCTGCTGACTGCTCCTAATGAGAGAGCAACAGCACTGGAGAGCAAGGTGAGATCCGCAAAGCCCTTCTGAGAGCAGGAAGCATCAGAAAAATCATTTCTCTCTGCTTCCCTCTGGCATATGGCTCAGCCGTGACAAGGTCCATGTCGTTGCTGTGTGCATGCAGGGAGCCGACACAAGCAAGCAGCAAGTGCTGTACACAGCCTTCCTGACCTTAGGCTTTATGTTTGTTGCCTTGCCTTTGTTGCCTCTTGCTATTTTCGGTGGTGCAAAAGGGAGCACTGGGGGCATTTAGGCTATTTTTGATGTTTGCGGCAGGGTGGATGAGTGCTTGCATGGATTTGCAGAAGCAGGCAAGAGCCAATTGCAGCTCAAAAACCCAAAAGCAACTAAAATGGTTTCATCACTTCAGTCACCTGCACCATACTTAGGCAAGCAAGGCAAGAGAAATTAATGAGCAAGCACAGCCTGAGAGCCTGGCCCTGCTGAAAGCAGTATGAAAGCAGCCCCGCTTCAATGGGTGCGGGATGTCTGTGGCAGTAAGGCCCATCTGCTTGCTTAAAAGCAGCCCCAGTTTGCAGCCCTGTGCTCGAACCCAGTAACCAGTAAGTAAACAAGCCAACACACCAAACCCACCACCCCTGCGGCTCTGCCAGCCCATCCAGAAGGTCCCCCAGCCCCAGCCATCCCCTGACTGAGTGGTACCGAAATGCCACTGAGCTATATGCAGTCCGAGCTCTATTAAACCCTTAGCCCCAGGGACGTGGGATGCTCCACCGCCCTGCATAAGTGATGCTCTGCAGGAGGGACTTGGCAGGGATTTCCAGGGCTGGCTGAGGAGCAAGCCAGGTAGGAAACAGCACTCTGATTTTCCAAGAGGAGTTGAGAATTATACAACACAGGCTTCCCCTGAGGAAGCAGAAAGAGCAGGACATATTACTCTTTCGTAGGTCTGTAATTAAGATTTTTCCTCCTTACACATCCTGCTGGTTTCCATCCTGCTGACCGTGTCCTCCCATCCCTGATCTGCTTGTGGGTTGCTGCTGCACAGCCCTGACAGCTTGTAAGTCAAATGGTGCCTTCAAATGCAGCATTGCTCCCAGGAAAAATCCGCCTCACACAGCACAATAGTGCCAGGTGTGATCTTTCCCCGATAAAACATGGTTTATAAGGGTTTGATGCTCCCTCAAATGGAAAAATTCAAAATGTTGCTAGAGGAACTGAGCACCTAAATCTTCTAATGAGCAAAAAATTTATCAGTACTGCTACTACAGCAGGCAGGAAGACATCGTCAGACAGTAAATCTGTCGTGGTGGTTATTGCCATTTAATATTGAGTCAATATAAGTAATGTCTTGGAGTCTTTCCACACAAACTGATAAAGCAGCCAGGACATGGGCTGCTCTCCAAGCAGCGAGTAGTTTGAACTTGAGATTTCTGTAATAATTTTTCTCACTCAGTGCTGAGGAGGAAAGGGTAAGTTTCAGGGGGCAGGAATTAGCTGGAGGGCTGGGTTGAAGTCTTGGCTCTGCCTTTGGCTTCCTGTGTGACCTTGGGCGAGTCATTGGATGAATCTGAGTTGCTTTGAAAGGGAGATTGCACTTCTGCCACCCCCAACCAAGTTATTTCAGGATAGAAATTGTCTGTTACTGTGGTTTGTATGATCTCAGCTTGATCTGAGATCTGGTGCATGTCTTGGACTAGAGCATAGGAAACATTGCGGACAATTATATATTCTATAAAATTTAATTTATGAGAATCATTTAACAATGACCCTGTCTTGAATTAATTCAAGAAAATCTGGTGGTGTTGCTGGTGATGCCATAGTTTTGTGCACACAGTCCTGGGAAATTGATTTGAATATTGTGGCACACTGCGACGCACATCCCCACATCCAATCTTCACTCCAGAAAACCTAACCCAGGGGGCCAAATCCCATACTATCATATGGATGGGGGGTAAGATCACCCTCCCTCCACTCTAGTTTCATGTATTCAGCTGATTTTTTCTTATATTTTCCCAGCTGTGTTTCCCTGGAGAAGTGGAGGGAAGGCATCCAAGCTTCTCTCGTGCTCCCACGGGTGCCACTGGGATGCTGCGCTCAGCCCCAGCCTGCTCCTGAAGCTTGGACTGAGCAGTGACAGGGACAGGGCTAGACTAAGATTTTTCTTTGTTGCCTTACAAAGTCTGTGCACTTTCTTTTGTTCAACATGTGTTCCAGCTTGGCACAACAAAGAGCTCTAATGGGTTAAACACGGCACCCAGATAAAACTGTCCCAAAAGGAAAACAGCCTTAATTTGGCTGGTCTGAAAAAGCCTCAGTCTAAGATTTTCACAGAGGTATTGAATTGATGTAGCAGTTTAGAATTTATTTAATATTTATATATTCATGCCTAGCATCCAAATAGGTCACGGCCCTATTGTGCCATGGGAGACAGATGCATTCGCATGTGCAACATCTCCAGCACATTTTGAAACCACTGATGTTACCTCCAGGCCGGGACTGCAGTCGCCAGCAAACTCCTAATGGGGAAAATGGGTTTTGAGCATATTTCTTAATGCAACAAAAACCCTTGGTGGAAGAGTTTGGATTACACAGACAAATGAGTTTTCCCTGAAAGTCTGTTCTTGAAGGCTTTGTTTCAGGCAGGGAAATCTTCTGAATTGGTGGCACTTAATTCCTGCCTAAATGTAACCCAATGCTGAATGGACTGGGGCTGAAGCTCAACATTGCTCCGGGAACTGTGCAAAGAAGTTTGGTGAAGTCTATATTTCTCCTTTCCCTTCCTCCTGACTCTCTCTGCCTGTGAACAGAAGTGCTCAGGTTGTATTTGTGCTCCTGTACGTTGCATGTATTACAGACTCCCATGTTTGTGTATACACCCAGATAATGCTGGTCTCTGAATATTTGGATGCTAGTATGTCTGCAGGTTAATTTAGCAGCCCAGACCTCGGCGGCCCTTGGCTTGCTGGAGGCAGAATATGCCCAAAGGGAGCTGTGAGCATGCAAAAATCCTGGCAGAGGGGAAAGGGAGGAAGAGGGAAGAGAAAACAGCTCCGTCCCCAGCCCCTCTCTGCTTGCGGCACAGCAGATGGTGGAGGGTTACGAGACAGCAGTTCCTTGAGGCTTAGCATAAGCCAAGAAACAATAAAAGAAAGAGGAGGGGGGAGAGAGAAGATAGAAATGAGAATTTAAACAGATTGTCGTGTCACCATTCTATTCCTGCCACCTCAGCGGGAAATTAATCACATAATGTCATGTAAAGCAAAGCTGGCCCTGGAGGGCCCATCCAAAACCGGCTCTGCCTAGAGGGCACATGTGAGTCAAACCTCAGGGGAGGACAAGGACGGCAGCTGGGGGGGGAGACCAGGGCGGTGGTGGCTGGACTGGGAGGTGCGAGCAGCTCATACAGACAAAAATCAGACTTGGATCTGTCCCATCAATGCATCCGACGGCTCTGAGAAGTGGATGAAAAGAAAAAGAGCTGCAAAGCCAAGCTGGGGAGGTGCAGCTCCCCTGGGAGCTGTGCTGTTGGCTGGGGGCTGCGGCAGGGCAGGCAGGGAAAGGGACCAGCCTGACGGAGCCGCGGGTTAGCAGCGCCTTGGCATCACCAAGGAGTAAATGAACCGTTCTCTTAATTGCAAATTTACGGCCAAGATGGGTACAGAGGAGTCCATATTTCTTCATAGGAGTTGGATGGCCGTGGAGAGAAGGCTCTCTGGGGACATATCTGGGATGTGGACGGACGTTACCCATAAATACAGTGAAATAAGTTTCCCATTAGACTTAAATCCAGTGAGGCGGCATGAATCACCTTAAACATGCATAACTCTCCCTTATATATCACCACTGCTGAAGCATTAATTAACCCATAACAACCATCCCTAGACACTCAAAAAGATCTCTTTCTTCATCCTATCCCAGTGTAGCTGCTGGAGAAAAAAAAAAAAAAAAGTAAAGGTTTCTGGGTCAAACCACAGTCTGTGCGCTTGGCTCTGCAAAGAGCTGTGGTGAGGGTGCTCTTCTCTTCATCAGGGAGATAACTGAGGACATGTGGGACTACATGGCCCAGGTAAAGAGGTGGCTTTAGGGGATCTACTCAGCTCCTTAGGCTACTTGTGCTCAAGCACTTTGCCTGGGTGGTGCTACGTCTGATGGCAGAACCTGGTAAGGCAGTAAGACCTGCTTGGAATATGGATATTTTTCTTTTTCATTGACTGACTTTATACAACTCTACCCCCAAAACAAAAACAAAACAAACAAACCACACACAAAGCACCTTGGCTTGCATTAGATTGCATGGATTGGTTTGAATTGGGCTTGCAGTCAGAGAGAGGCAGCTGAAAGAGCCAAGAAAAGCAAATAAAAAGTACAAAGCAAATAAAAGGGCTACTTAAGGTGGCTGCATCTCCAGTTGGAGCTCCTAACATTTGTGTCTGTGCCAGAAGAATGAGAAGCCAAAAACAGAGAGAGAGAAAGAAAGAAAGGAAGGGAACAAAGTGGAAAAGAGAAATTAATCCTCAAGTAACTGAGAACAGGTGCTTCATTTGGGCACTTGGATGTGAATGTGCTGCAGTTGGTTGCTCTATCGACTGGGGAATTCAATAAGCGAGGCTGGTGCACTTATGACAGAGCTCAAAGAATGAAACCCCATGTAAATTAACTGCCTTCCACCAGCCTGTGCTTTATTAAAAAGCACAAGTTGTCAAGGCACTGCCTTGAAGGTCACTGCTCCAGGAGCTTGGGCAAAAGAATTAAAACCTGAAGCTCCTAAATGCCTCGTGCAGCTCAGGGGATTTGAGTTGCAACCCTGTGTTTTTCCTTCTGCTGACAGGAGGCTGGTGCCTGCCTGACTTCTGTGATGGAAACGTGCCTGCTCTGAGCCTTGGGCTGTGACAAGGGAAGGAAGAAAAAAAGAGATGGCCTCACCCAGCTGGGCTTTTTCTCTTGAACTGTGGCCTCTTTGTATTGTCCAGAGGGAGATGGAAAGAGCCTTGGTACCCCTGTGGCATGGCATGGCTGCTGTCTGCCACTGCACAGCACAATGCTACGGCATCCCAGCTCCATTTGATGCAGGATGATGTTTCACAGAAGAGTTAAAAGCATCATGTCAAATATAATTATGAGACAATAACAGCCTATTAGTTCCAGTGCCTAATTTTAAACCTCAGACTGTCTAAAAACCATCAGTCTGCTTTTAGAAGAGCTGTCAGCTCCTGAAGGTATAAATAAGAAGCGTAGAGAATGGATAATCTTTGCCTGTCTTAGGGCCAAATATCGTCTTCCAAAAAAGGTAAAATTCCCATTCCATCGTTTACTCATTGAGACTTTTCTTTCTTGCTAAATCTGTGAGACTCCCCCTGGGATGAGCAGCCTAACATACGGGCTTTATCTGCTTTGCCTCTAATCCATTGTAGTTCCTTGGAAAAGGCAAAAACATCATGGAGAGGCACCATCCACCAAGAAGCTCAGTTCATTCCTTGGTTATTCTCAATCTGACTGGTTTTTACTTCCTTTGAAGCACCCCCTCTGGCTGCTCATCACCCCGCACACTGCTGCCGTTTGGGCTCCTGCACTCACCCTGACTTGTTCTCTGGATTCAGGCATGGGTCAGAGCACTCAGAGCAAAACATCCTGGGTAATTTGCAGGTCGAATTATCTACGGAGGAAAAACTAATTGGTCATGTGGGTATGAGCCGATACAAGGAGTTTATTGCTTGAAAATCTTTAGTTAATGTTATACACATACAAATAATGCCTTTAAATGTTCGGGCGCTGTTTGGGTTGCCATTATAAATTGCTACACAAAATATCTCCCCACCCCCACCGCGTGATGCAGAGTTGATTATCGTGTGTATGAATGATGCATCAAAAGCACCTCACATACTGAGTCAGGGTATCTTCCACTAATGAAGTCCCCAAAGAAATGCACCACAGACCTTCTGAGCTGCGATATTCTGATGGCTCGGATATATCAGAGATAGCTAAAATAGTGTTAGATATAAGATCTCCCTAGCAAAATTCTCCAAAGAAGCACACAAACATCAAAGAGTCTTAACTCTTAACTCCTATAAAATATTCTTCTATTTGGATTGATAAGAAATTAGGGTAGTGCCCTAGATACATAGCTAAGAGAACTAGTGTGGCTCTTGAATTGTTGTGGCGGCTTGTTTTTATAAAATTATAAACATATTGAAATAATTAATTTTTGCCTTACAAAAATACATCACTTTTTTATTTGCAAGTCTACAGCACATGGTCATAATATACTTGATTTCTCACTGCTGACCAAATACAAACACTAATAATGCTCAAGGGCTGCACATTAAATTGAATTGAAAAGTGCCTGCCTTTAGCTCTCTCAAGACTTTCCTGGCTGCTTTCTATGGCTAACTATTGGCTCCACTCACATAAATGAAACAAGTGAATTCTCTATCAGATCAGACTTTATCTGTTGAAAATAGACATTGTCACAGACCATTCCACACGATGAAATAAGTTCCTATCTTCACTTCTTATCATGAAATAATTAGAATATTTCAGTTCTGCACCCTGAGTCATAAACAATGATGAAAAGCTAGTAATTCAATTAGAAATCAGATTCTTTTTCTAATGAGCAGCAATATATTGTGATATCAGTATTCAAGCCTGGTGATAAAAAGGAAATATTTGCAGACTCGCTAACAACTTCACTGAGCTCTCTTGAAAATATGGACCTCTTGGTGCCCAGCCCTGAGGGTGGCTGTAAGTCCCTGAGTTTCTGCTCTGCAAGAGACTGAGGGCTACATATGGAAGTTAAATCTGGGAACTGGAAATTGGTTATGAAAAGATGTTTCAGTAGCAACCCCCTGTCCCTGGGTGCTTTGTAAAAATTCCTCCATGTCAAAGCTGGTGAAAGCTTTGGGGTGCCTCCATGCCATCTCCTAGGCTGGCCACCAAGCGCCACAAAGTCGAGTACTGTCTCCTGCTTGCCCCATGCCTTTCTCCCAAGGAACAAAGTAATTTGTGCCCACATATTGCTGCTCTGAGTATCTCCTCTCCCCAGAAACCTGCCCTGCACTGGGGTGGCATGGATGTGCCAGATGAAACGCTGCAGGGAGTGTTTTGCTGTCTCACTGCCGCAGAGCCCCCATCGCTGTGTTTTAGCACATGGCACTTGAAAACAAAGTTATCAGAATAAACCTTTTAGCTATAAATTGCAGGTATTAAAGATCCATGTGATAATTGTCTTATCTGGCTCCAAATGTGCTTATGATGCTGAGAGAGAGCAAATTGGATTACGCTTGAAACAGGCTCTTCCATTTTCATAAATTACCTGGAAAAGCAGTGAGGGCTCAGAAATGCAGACGCCTTGTTTTTGACAGATTGTGATTTTGTTGAAGGATCTCGTGGAAGGGAACAAGCAAACAAACAAGCTGAGAAAGGTCTTTCTGGGAGGAAAGGATGGAGAGTTAAAAAAAACATGAACCATCCCTGCAGAAATGCAGCAAAGCAACAGCAGAGGAATGTGGGGAATACTAAGTGACAGTGCACCCAACCCCAGACCTGGATAAATTCTGGGGTATGGTTATCAGAGAAGAACCAATCTGTGTCCCTCAGCTCGTCTCAGCCAGGTTCTGCAGGGTCAGATTGTCCATGCTGAAATTCGTGTTTTTCCCTGGCAGTGGCACCTCCTTGCTCTGCCCTCCACAATGGGGGAGCCCACACATGCCTCTGGGTACAGCATCACGGAGACCCAAATGGCAAATTTCTAAAATGCTGGTACTCATAGGGACCACGCCAGTTTTCAGCTGCCTGGGACCAGATGGGGCTGTAGCTTTTGCTCCCCATCCTCTCAAAGCCACTAGAAGCCAAATCCTTGGTGGCATAAAGGAGTTGTGCTAACCGTACCTTATTTTAGTGCTTAATTCTAGCTGGTTAGAGACAAATGGGAACAAAAGTGGCAGAAGATATGAATGGTGTTTTAATGTAGGGAAGCTCTTCCAAAATACAGCAAAGAATACAACATAGCTGTAATAAATATGAAAACTTTCTGGGCTCTGGTGTACATTAAATCTTGAGTGTTTGGTTAGTGATATTCACCATACTCCCGACACAGATGATTTTTTCATTTCCCCATCTTTCTTTTACTCTCACCCCTCTTTTTGGAGGAGAAAAGCTGAAATATGTATTTCAAAGCAGGTTGCTGAATTCATAAAATATGTTTTAAGATATTTCTCCACTCTTGTCAGCTCTTTGTAAAAACTCCTTTGTAAGCTCTTTGGAGATCCTAAGTGGATTTTCCTCTTGTTGGTTTGCTCAAAATGGTTATTGTTGAAAATTACTGGCATTAAAAAGAAAAAAAAATACAAACAAACCAAAAGCTTTTAGAAAGGTAAACTGAGAAAGGAAACTCAGACAAAGCTAGGAAGGGTTTAGCATTAAGAAATATACAGAAAAATGCAGTGAGGCTCCAGTCTGGGTCTTCAGCTGAAAAAGCAGCTCTGGGGAGCCACAGATGGGTCTGTCCTGGAGCCAGATGTTATGAGCCAAGGTCAAGAGAAGCCTTTTGCAGTGGTCTTGGGAAACTTATGACCAAGGCTACATGTTTCCAAGGAACAGTTATTGCAGCAAAATACTCTTTCTTGTGCCATATTTAGAGACATCCCTGGAGAGCCTCACCAGGTCGGGCTGATCTTCTGGTGTTAAGCCTGCAGCAGCCAGAAGGGGTGGGACGAGGGAGGACTGGGCTGATGCCTCTTTCTTCTGCTCACACTCTGACTGTGAGAAGGGGAGCCAGGCTAATATGCAGTACTGAAATTTTATTGTCTTCAAGGCTCATCCTCCTAAAGCCAACTGCCTTCATTTTAGGGCAGTAAATTGCTGGCAGCACAGAATAAAGAGACTGAACTTTCTTTATTACTCTGAATTTTCTTTATGGGTCTGACAAAGAGCTGTTTTTTTTTTTTTTTTTTTTTTTTTTTTTCTCCCATTCAGTTCTGGCTCTTTCTTCATGCTCCCTCCCTATTTTCTGATGTTTTTAATTTGCCTGTGAACACAACCAAAGACTCGCATGTGGCTTGTTTCTCCCTGTCACCTGCACACTTACTCTAGACAAAATCATTGGCACGTGGTAGCAGTGTAACTGCCTTTGAACAGCTGAGCAAATACATGAGTTATTGCTGGCTGTTAGCAGTTGGGAGGAAAGAGAACAGCAGAGCCTCATACCTCTGGTGTAACTCTGTGCATTTATTAAGAATGTATATGAAAAAGGCACATTTCCCAGAGGAAGAAAATAGAGTAAGAAGGGTCTTTTCCCACGCATAGCATCCGAACTGCCCCAGCAGTGGTCTCTGAAAGCTTCTTTCCAGGCTGTTTGGCAGCTATGCTTGGGCGTCATCTCTGTAAAATATCTACTGTTCCTCTTTTTCTCTTTCCCACACACATCTAAAGCATCCCTCCCTCATCATATTCAATAGAATCTTAGGGAAAACTCCTTTTACCACATCATTCAGGTTCACAGGTGTCTTGGAGTGTGTCCTTCTTGGAGCAGCTATTTCTGCCTGCATTTTGGGGAGGGCTCCGCAGTGACCAGTGGCTCCCAATCCAATCCAATCCAATCCGATCCGATCCAATCCGATCCGATCCAAAAACCAAAGGGAAGAGGCCAAAGAGCTGACATAAGCTCCTAAAAGAGACAAAACCAGCAAGGAGAGGGTGCACTGGTTAAATCCTTGCACGTTTGCCTCATTCATCCCCCCTAAGGCAACATCTTTATTGTGGTCTTTGCTCCTACACAAGCCCACACATCATTATAGTTGTTTACATACCATCACTAGCAATAATAATAATAGCTAAGTAATAATTCTTCATTTGAATGTGATGAACGGCTGCATCTCTCAGTAAAAATAAATACATGGGGAAAGGGAAAATACATCATTGTTACTAGCAAATGAGGCATAGTGCAAGAAATTAAAATATCTGGCTCATGGAAAAGCAGGGAAAAACAACTTTGCAAGGAAGTCTTAAACCAACAGGCATAAGGATCATTTATCGAGTGTAAGAGAAATTAATAGGAAAAAGGGATAATTAAGAGAGATATAAATGTTTGCTGAAGTTCTGTATAACTGAATACCAGCAGGCATAAAATTAGAGCTCAAATAAGAACACAGATTAGAGCTGCATACTTCGGCTGACACAATCAATTTGTACAGTTTATAATTTTATTTTTTAATTTTATTTTATTTCTACATTTTTACAGGATAAAACACATCCAGGCAAGACAGACCCCATAAGTTCCCTGACACTTAAATGCCTAGCTCGGTAATGGAGCAGATGAAGTTAAATTCCCCCGTTCCGCGCAGCGAGACACCCTGCAGCAGCCATCCACCCCAAGCACTTCTCCCTCTGCAGCAGGCATTTTCTCTACTGTTCATACAGCAAAAGTAGAAAAGGGAGGAAAGACACCCGTCCCAGGGACTGGGACGCTAGCAGCACCCTACCTGCCAGCCAGGTTTCCCCATCCCACCCAAGAGTACCCTTGGGCAACCCTGCTGAGCAGGCAAAGCCTGGGATTTCAGGGGTTGGTGCTGCCAAAGTTCAAAGGCAGTTCAGGTGAATGCTGCCAGCTGAGAGCTGTTACGGCAAAGCCCAGCCTGCTTAAGCTGAAGGCTTTAAAAGGGAAGGAAAGGCAGGTGAGCTGGCTGTTTGCCTGCAGAGGTGATGTGGGGTGGTGAGACATGAGGCTCAAGGTGGGTCACGCTATGCAATGCTCCTCTTACACCTTTCAACGCTTTGCCTCTGTGCTTCCAGGCTTGTCACCTCCATGCAGCGGGTGCAAGGCCAAGCTGGCAGCTCTCAGCTCTGGGCAAAGACACCTCTGCTAGACCCTGACATAAGGATGGCAGCTGCTGCTCTCACCTCTCAGGGCTTTGCTGGGCTCCTCCTTTTCCTCCTGCAGCAGTGGTTGCGCTGTACTGGGGAAGGGCATGGGTGCTTGGAAGGGGAAGGTTGAAACTTTGGGGCTCTTTGGTGCTCTAGGCACCTAGGAATCCAAATCATTTTTCCAGGTGGGAAGAGGCTCTTTTTTTCAGTCCTCAAAGGTTTGGATTTTATTTGGTGATGTGTCAGGGTTTAGCTTGCTTTCTGAAGCTGGAGGTATTGGATTCATGACTTTGATGGAGCTTTCTGTACCAGCGAAGGGGGAAAGCAAATAGATTAGAATTATTAATTTAATAGCACTCTAAAGCAGCTTGTCTGCAACCTGCTGCACACCCAGAATATGTAGCAGTGAGGAGGCATAATATTTCAACACTTTAAAAAAAAAAAAAAACAAACTTTCAAGTTCATGCTGGAAAAATTATCATGCTTGTGTTCTCTAGTATAAATACGTCAATATTAAAATCATGGTTTTTTATGCTTGTAAGCACTTTTCTGTAAAGAGGCTGCAGGATAACTCCACCAGCATCAGTCTTGAATAGCTGTGCTTGAGCGTGGCACAAAGCAGGGACCTAAGACCTGTCTTATCAAAGGCAGCCTGTATTTCTGTTTCATGCTTTTCTTCTTCTCCTGACCTGTTTACAGAAGGCTGTTTATCCCCTGGTCTCTGTCAACATGCTCAGACACAAAGCCTTCAAAGGTGGCCAGAAGTACTTCTTGCCTTTTGCTCTAAGTCCTTTCACCACCCCACTAGAGATGAGCTGTACTGTTTAAAAATAAAAGATCGGGAATGAGTCAGAGGCATGAATGCAAGTGATAACAATTAGGAGCTGCTGCTCAGCGTTGATTGTTTGGCATTTGGGCAGCTGCTCCAAGCCCTGCTGGCTGCAGCGTGGGGCTGGGCTGGTGGCAAGGCAGGGCACGCTGTTCTTGTTCATTCACAGCAAAATTGGAAACTAATTTCAGGGGCTACTGAGGTGAATTTTATATAAACCTTCCAACAAGCTTACCTGTACAGACCTACATGTTTATGCAAGAAAGCTGGGGAGTTAGCTGCTTCTTGGGAGCTTGTACCACTAATTGCTGTATTATTGCTGTTACAGTGTGTGTGCATGTATACATGCTGGAAAAAAATCAGATTTCTGTGTTATGGCTGTGTAAAAGGAGCAACATCTATATTTAATGAAGGTACATCATACGCTTATTACTCTTTTTCTGAAGTAAGGTGTTTTAGCTTCTCTTTAATATAAGAGGGTGAGAAGTCACCCGGTATGCCCGTAATTAATCATGGGCCCAGAGTACATTATTTCATTTTTGCAGGGATCCAGACTCTGAATGTTCATTAAAGCTTAGTTCACCCTTTACTTTTATTTCCTAATGACTAATGTTGCCACTGGCATAGAGAACTGGGGAAAGGTCTCTTTACCCCTATAGTGATGGAAAGGCTGGGACCAGGCTGCTGTCTTCCTGCTCACGTGGCATCCTGTGTTAGGATATGCTGATTTCTGACCACAGGCTTTTTACTAGGAAAATACAGGAGAAGGTTGCCACTGTGATTTCTTGAAGTGTAGGCACTGAAGTAGAAAAGCTCTTTTTGTTTAACAATGAGAAAATATAGGTTACAAGGAGGTAAATATCTGCAGTAAAAACCAAGTATAAAGTTCAGCAGTTTTGTTTACACATATATATATATATCATAGACTGACTTTCTTCTTTTATGGACTAGAAAAGACTTGTGTTATGGGGAAATTTGCTACAAGTGTTACCGAAGACAACGGGACACACTTCCAGGTGGGAAAGCAGCATGTTGGCTCAGTCTCTCACACACTGAGACACCAGCTGTCCCATATAATGTGGGGTTTCCTGCAGTACATTCACAAATCCTGTTAAGATGGCATTACCTGGACAGTAGCTTCAGCAGGGGTGTTCAGAAGCAGTCCATCTGCTACACCTAGCTGGCAATAGGCACTGTTGCTCCCTAAAAGCCTTACTGCTTGCAGGGTGTATAGGGCTCCCCATCATCCTGTGCCTCCTGTTTGGGATCTCTCCCCTCCTTCCAGGCTCTGGTGTCACTCTGGTCCCTCAGTCAGCGGAGATTAAGGTCCAGTGGTGGTTATCAGAGCTGGGGAGGGCAGGTGTCATGCTCATCAGTGGTTTGATCCCCATTGTAAATGCTTTAAACCTGACAGCCCTGTTCTGACTTCGGTCAGAAAAAAGGAAATGCAGAAATCCATCATTTCTACTGCATCTTCCTTCGATCACTATCTCCAAAACATCTTGTCATTTCGTTCCCTTCCTCTCCAGTTTCACGAGGCAAAAGTTGCACTGAAATTAATGAAGACACTGAGATTCAGCCTTATGAAATAAGAAAGCTGGGCTATATTAATTTTCTCCAAGGGCTTTATAACCTCAAATTCAAATGTTACTAATTAGCAAAGGTCACAAGGGAGAAAACCTAGGACTGAAAGGGGTTGCAATTAGGAGCATGTAACTGGAATAATTCTTCAATTTCCATGCATGATGAAATGAATCTGTCCTGGCAGAGCTAGTGTGAATAGAGGATGTGTTGTGGTACGTGTTGTGAAGTGTTTGTATTGTCTAGGAGTAAAGAAAAAGCTGTTTGTGTAGCAGCATGTTTGGCAATGCTTCCATGCTTGATCTGTTCCCTAAAATGGTTGGGTGTGGTTGTGCTGAGCTCCAGATGGTGGACTCGCATTAGGTTCAGAGGACAACAAGGTTAATTTTTGAAATAAGTTTAAAACAGCTCAGGGCTAAGCTGTATTCTACATCTGAGGGTCTTGCAGGAATCTAAACTGAGAAGAAAATGCATAGAAACTTCTGTAAAACTGCACCAGGATGGAGAGAAGTAATTCAGCTTGGAAGAAATGCAGCCCATGTTCTTTGGTTTGGATCCTGTTGGAATAACACACAAGGGAAGCATCCCAAAATGTGCAGCATAAAGGTCCTCAGCTTCAGGAATGGTGTAAAACTGGTCCCCCCTCAGGGGTGGGTGAGACCCTGAGATATTCCCATGCTTTCCCATCTTCAGCAGGGTTGGAACAATCATTTTTGGGGTTTCTTTGTGTTCTAAGAGAATTGCACAGGACTGTTCTCATTTTTTTTCCTTTGAATTTGAACTTTTTAATATAACTTCTGAAATATGAACACTTTCTGTTCACGGAGTCCAGGCTGTGCCTGCTTTTATCACTTCTGAGAGCTCGTTTGTACTCTTGTAAGGCATTGTATCCCATTCCTTTCAGTTGAAAGATTATCTCTGGGAACAGCTTACTCTTTGCCAGTGGGTCCTAAGGCAGAGGATCAGTCATGAGCAAGAAACTGTAATAAACGGGGCACTTCTCTCACTGACCTGCTCTGTCCTCTTGATGTAGCACTCTCACGGGTTTGCGAAGGTGCTCAGAGATTAATGTAGACAGAAGGAGAGGCAGTGCAGGGCCTCTGGCTTAACCATTCATTTTGATGTAAAGAGTATGTAGCAACAGTAGTTAGGGTGACAACCTGGGATTTAGGAAAGCTGTGCTCAATTCCCTGCTTCGCCATGTGTGACGTCGCACCTCTGTGCTGCAGCTCCACATCTATATAATGGGACAACTGTATTTTCCCAATTCATGGGGCTCTTGGGAGAATAAATGCCTTTAAAACTGTAAAGTGTTCAGTTAGCCTGACTATGAGATCATATAAGTGTATTACACAGATGCGGCAGAATCCCGTGAAGGTGGATTTAAAATAATATTAACATCTATCTTCTTGAGTTTAATTCTGTAAGAAGAGACCGTTCTGCACCTGCATTTCAGTCTATTAATCATATTGCTGGTTATCCTTCACTCAGGATGTTTCCTAGCCATGAAAACCCAAAAGTGCTTTGTCACAATGTGCATATTAGAATAAAGATTTCTTCCATTTGATAGAATTCTGGGATATGACATTTTCTTAAGTGCCTTGTATTTTCTTCTAAACTAACAGTAGTTAATAAAACACAGTGATGATTTTTACAAGGTGTCCCGTAACTCAGAGAAATAGCTTGGAGATTTGAACTTTACTCATCTTTCTAGGTGTCTTGTCTGGGCTCTACAGATAGGCCAATTGCAATGATTAAGGAGTTCTGTTAGCATCAGCACTATTCAGAGTTTTGGCTGCTTTATCTCTGTCTTGCATTTAGTCCCAGCTGAAATCAAGAAGTAGAAAGGCAAATTGAGTGAGAGTGATTATTAATTAAAAGAAAGTTTAAAAGTTATCCAAACTTTTTCCGTCTCAAAAATAAATTAAAAAAAATCAGGTATGATGTCTTAAGCTACTTGTACAAGTTGATATCTATTCCTTCTTTATCTGAGTCCATTCAAGCATACCACACAGTTGATATGGGCCCCATGTAGCTTTATCTGAATCAGTTCTCCCAAAGTCTTAAACTATATAATTAAGCTCATTTTAGTGACTGGAAAACTGCCACTAAATTTGAAATCTGTCATGGTAATTTCAAGGCTAAAAGAATTAAATTTAACACGAGATATTATTCCTAATTATTACCCTATCTTCAGCCTTTCTCTCTTGCTTAAATTCTTTTAAAGTTTTGTCCGTTCCATAGCCACCTGATCACCAGAATTTTAATTAATGCTAATAAGGATGTCTGAACCGTGACTGCCCATAGATTACTCTTTGACTTAATAGTAGGTGTTCATCTCAAAGCCTCATTGTATTTGCTACTTGGGGTGACATAGCTGTCATGGCTTCCAGTTTTGATGCAGCTTTTCCTGGAATTGTTTGAATTGAATGGACTGAATGTAATGTGTAATTTCAGAGTAGATTACCACTTTTCTGCATTATGGCAGTCTTGCAACAGGGTAAATCCTTCCTGGAACCATTTGCTGTTGCCACTGATACCATGTTAGATGCAGGCTCTGATTTTTATCCCAGAGAAGTATATATGAACTGCTTATATGGGCCACATTTTTGTTGGTAATTTAGATTATTGACTGCAGCAAATATCTTCATTGATTCTCTCTAATTACTGGCATCATGTTTTTCAGTGGTATTTAATAAGCTCCTCTAGAGTTCTTAATAGGATGAGTATTACTACAAAAGATGAATTTACTTCCATGGAGGAGAGGAGGATCTATCCTTCAAGGAGCAAATATCCACTGAAGGACAGTGGTTGCACAACACAGCTCTGTAAATGAAGAGGAAAGAAAAGGTTGGCTGGGAGAGGTTGTTCACCAATGTATTTGAATTTATGAAATTGTCTCTTTGGTTTTCCTGTGGCCACTGCTTGACTTCAGAAGCACTGATTTCTCTTTATTTTCCTCTTCATTTTCAGTAGATGTCATTTACAGAACATGACAATAGTTGGACTGGGTCAGACAGCTGACTGCCCCTGGAAACAGCCATGAGCGGACTCCTGAAGTACAGGGCAAGGATATCATGGCAAGCTGTAGGACTTTGCCAATGTGTTCTCCCTGGTCTTGGTAGTCAGAGAGCCTGTGACTGTCTGGGCTTTCCCAGGCACCAATGTGGTGTGAACTTATATGCTGGTGGAGTTGATTCATAATGATTTTTGAAGGTGGATATAAGAAATGTGTGTTTTTTTTCTCCTCAAAATCTGTGCAGCAGGACATGATGGATGGGCCCCGATGTCACATCAGGGGGTGATGTTCCTGGAGGCTGAAGTCGGGTACTGTGACTGCTCTTTGTTAGTGATACTCAGGCAAGCACAAAACATATTGCCAGTACAGTAGATGATCTGAATTTGAACAAGAAAGCAATTAAAGTTTTCTTGAAATCCAGATTTCCATTAACGGGTAGAAAAAAGCAAGCCCAAGGTTTCTTCTGCATCTTGCAACCTGATGTTCAGATAAGATGCAAACACAATATTCAGTGACTGTGAAGCACTGGAAATAAGGCAGTTGTGTTTGTTCTCAGGTATGGGCTTATGTACTTTCATCTAGGCACATCTTTTTGAATAGCGTGGCCTTCTGTGACACCATGGAGCATTTTTTATGTGCAGACTTAATTGAAACAGTCTTATTTATAGCAGTGAATATTCATTCTTGTTAAAGTTGGTTTTGAGGGAGGCTAATAAATGTTCTCCTTTTCTTTTGCATCAGCTAATGATCTGGAAAACAAATATACTGCCATTCCCTGGGAAACCTATCTTGCAATGCTGGATTATACTGGATGAGAGTTGTATTTTACCTTCTGTTTATTTATTATTCACCTCTCTCCAGTTCATAAAGCTCCTATGGTGATGCATCAGGCAGACCCGGTGGGCAGCCCGTGTCCCAGAGCTGGAAACGTTAGTCTGAGACAGGAGATGAGAGACGATAGATGGAGCCAGAGAGACAAAGAAGTACAAGGAGATAATTAGACCAAATCCATCAATGCAACTGGCCATGGTCTAGGTGCATTAACATAGTGGCAGAAGAGTGTAAGGAGGCTCTCCTAAGGTGTATGTGACACAGTGCTGAAATATTACCTTTGATACCCTACAACTAAGGAACATAATTTTAAACAATCTAATTGTAGGAGTAATTTTTAAACACATTGGTGGTTCTTTGCTCTATTTAGCACTCTGTTAGCTATCCATGGTTTATCAGCCTGAAGCCTGGCTTACATCTAGCATGATTCCCTGTGATAGAAGCAAACATTGACCTTCCAAAAAGTTGTATTGAAGGGAGACATCAGCTCTTCATGCAGCTATAGCACAACATGGAGCTGCAAGTTTTTGTGGGCAGAGGTATTGCAGTGTTGCTGTGTTGCCTGTCCAATACTGTATGCTGTCTGGCTCTGGTCATGTAACTTTTTTCCCCTGCAGTGATGTTTTGTCACTTAAACAACCAGGACACTTGGTGGCATCCTTGAATTTGGTTATTTTGCATAGCTGAATGCAAAGCTATACTGCAGTGAGAAATCTGGGGAATATGAGCCTGTCCTGAGCATTTATTCCCTCTTTTCTCAGCCAAGGTTTAACCAATGATGCTGTCAGTGGCAGTCGGTGAACACAGTTTATGGGCCAGCACTCCCATAAATTGCCTGAAGCTGGAACAGGTCTGCATGGGGTGACCACTGCACAGGGGCACTGGCTCCTGCTGGGGAAAGTCTGTAGGTAAAATGAATGACAAATGGTGAAAAACATTCCTGGTCAGCAATCCCCTCTAATGACTCCTGGCAACTGATCCTAGGCTGCCTCTGACTCATACTGAATCCAGTCCATTCTCAACAAAAGCCTTTTAGTGATGAACATAATTAAATCAGGAAAACTGGGATGAAATGAGATCTGGATCATAAAGCTGGGAAATGGCTGGCAATTTATAAGCCCTTTTGGGGTCCCCAATCCTGTGTGTTCTCCCATGAAACCAAGAGGGGCCGGGCTTTTACTTGGTGATGCTGACTGTGTCCTGCAGCAAGAGCCAGAGTACTGCTGCATGTATTGATTCACCTAAGCGATTTCTGACTTTTGGAAATTACATTGAGCTCTGAGAGCAGCAACTTTGGCAAGCCATGAACAGACCAACAATGGGATGAAAAGCCTCTGAACTGCAAAAACAACCTCACTCGCACCTTCTCCATTTCTTCTGTTTTTGCAGAAGTGCCTCCCTCTGTGAGCTTTTGCAATTACCTCTCATTAGCCATTGACAATAAAGGAAGAGAAGGCATAAATTAGAAGCATGAATCATGTCCCAGTTTAGCCTGTCTCTTCTGCTAATAAAAAGCAAATGCTCCTCAGATACTCCTCTGCTTTAAGGCTGGGAAGGGAGACAGCAGGAGGAATGAGGCAAAACTGAACCATGCAGGCTTTTGCAATGAAATTATTTAAGGGAAAATTGAAACAAAAGAATTATCAATTAAAATTCTATTCTGTCTCTGGTTTGTATCAGGTATGTGCCTGAACTTGCCTCTCATTCCCAAACATGTGGGAGGAAGGATTGGTTTCTGGTGAAGTATCTACATCTCAGTTAACTGTGTGGCTCTGCAGATTGTGATTAAGCAAATTTTATATAATCTGCATTTTACAGATGAATGCCCTCATATAGATCATGGGATGGTCTGTATGAGATTATTGCAGTAGCACCAAACTCACCTGTAAAACCTGTGTGTTCCTTCTGGCCCTAACCTCCTGAGTCTGCAGGATTGACAAGAGCATTATTATTTTGGAGGGTTTTGAGTAGTGTAATGATGGAATAAGTAGGCAGAACAAATGGACTCTTAAATATCCAGTGAGAATCTAGAGATCAAAACAACATCAGCTCCATTAATTCTTTTTCTCAGAACAATAGAGGTAATGGGGATTAAGATTAGGCTGTAATGCTCAGTTGATGGTAGAAAGCCAACACTTGTGAGAATGCACAGGTGTTTCAAGGAGATCACATTTAAAGAAAAAGTGATGATATCTTAGCAGAAATAAAGCGAGGATGTGGGCACAAGAAAATAATCCAAATTATTTCCTCTGGAAGAGAGATCAAACCCCACTCTTATTTGATTGCAATCTTTCCTGTAAACTTTCTGTAGTACTATAATACATTTATGGTGAAATGTAAGTATCTTATCCAGAAAAACACAAGTAGCATTTGGCTGAGTTATGACAGTGCTTTCAGTTTACATAAAGTTGCAAAATTCAAACAGGTCAAACCTACATCACAGGAAGAAGCAGGGATTAGTGAAAACAAATGTGTAGTAACAGAACACAGATTAAATATTGATGACTCCCAAATTTCCACGCGGTAGTGAAACAACCTTTGGTACTCAGACAGAATAACAACAAGGCTACTTACTTGGAAACAACTTTGCAATAACTCAGTGAAGATCTGTTGCAAAAAAAAAAAAAAAAAAAAAAAAAGACTTAGAACTTCATCAGCTAGCTGTTGCACCATTATGTTATTACTTTCCAGGAGAAGAAACAAAAGCAAGGCAGTACATAGTGTGCTTGCTAAGCTGTTCTATTTCTCTTATGTTGCTGCTAATGTATCAGAAGAATTTCTCATTTGAGTATGTGCTAAAAATTTAGCCTCTGGAAAAATGTCATGGCACAATTCCTTGCTTTACAACACCCTGCAATCCCAAAATGTGCTGAGAGATGTGGGCAGTGGTGTGTGGTGAGCAGGTGGGGGGCACAGCAGGGAGGAAAGGTGATGAATATAGGAGACTGTTTCCCCTGTTTTTCCAGCAAAGTCAACCAAAGCCCCAGCAATGCCCTTCCTGACATGATTGCAACAAAGCAGCAGAATTTGCCCAGAATAATCATTGAAACTTAAGCAAGAGTTTTGAGGTATAATTAGCAGCATTTTGAGAAAGTGTCCGTACCCTGCCCCCAAAGGCCAAAGCAGTTCCTCTCTTCGAAGAGAGGCAAAAATCAGACAAACCAAGAAAAGTGGCTTTCAGACAGTGTATCTTTGCCCTCTATCTTCTATGCAGAAAATATACCAAAGCTGAAGTAACCCCAAAAGGACAGTTTCTGGATACCAAAAGGCCAGCCCTGCCCTGGTGTTCCCCAGCTGTGCAAACACCAGCCACACAGGCAGCTGCTGCTGAGAGGAAAGGAAGTGAAGTTGTGAAAGCCGGAGTCTTCTCTGGGGACTTTTCTCATCCAAAGACACTTCTCTTTGCTGGAAACCTTCCCTTTGACTCCATCTGCCTTTGGATCTGGCCTTCCTGGTGTCCTGAAGGCTCCTGAGAGCCTTGGCAGGGAAATCTCACCAGGGATTAGACTTTCCTGCTGCACAGCTGGTGGAAGAGGAGCCCTGTAGTAACTGCAGGGTGATAACAAGCAGAACAATTCAGGTTAAACATCCACAAATCCACATGGATAACACAGTCCAGGCCAGCAGCACCAGATAATGAAAGTTATTATATGAAATGCAGCCCTTATTTTAGAAGTTAATGCTCATCTTTATCTACTCTAAGTTCTTTCTGTGAAAACTGTAAGTGCTCCGTCCTTTCCAGAGCCACTTCAGGCCTGCTGCACGGAGCGCATAATACGCTGATAGTTAAGATTTTGTTCAATTTTATACTCGAAAGGCTGAGTCCTCAGCTCTAATCTGCTGAAGCCTGCCGCTTCTGGGGGTGAGACCATGCAGCGAGCTCTGACGTTAGAAACCAGCAAAAGCTGCCTGGATGCTTGGAGAGCTACGTGCTGGCACTGAATGCCCAGGCAGATTTTTAGGAAGGGGCTAGAGAAATGTCTGTGAAGTATTTTTGGTAGCACCAGTTCTGCCATGGGGCAGTTGTTCTCTTAGGAGCCCTGTGCTCCTTTCCCTTGTTCTGCTTTCATTTCTTGTCTGGGTCCTGGGAGCCTGGTGTTTTCTGCTTCCCATCTGTGCCAGTTCTTAGAAACAAGTATCAGATCTCACGGTATCTTTGGGACCCCACATTACTGCATGAGGGCTCCTGCAACCCTTCAGACCTTGCAGACACGTGGGTCGTCCTGCTGTGGAGAAGCCATCCTTCTCAACCGAGAGGCAACAGCGTCAGCTGGGCCGTAAAACAAACCACATGTTTCTCCCCATTCAGAAATTGTTCAAGAATTCCCAAGCTAGCTTATTAACCTATAAATACTAATATCACCTGTCATGGGAAAAGAGGAGGAGGCTGGAAAATGATCTTCTGGGAAATACAAGAGCCTGCGCCACGTGAGTGGAGTCAGATGTGTGGATCCAGCAGGCTAATTTTATTTCCTTTGTTATGATAGTTAAAAAGCATAGTGAAATCTCTGCTAAAATCAACCATTTTTGGATCCTTCGAAGTAACAGATTTCAATCTTAAATTGTGCTGGATCTTCTTTTGGAACAGGGATGTTTGTTTCTGGAAGTGCTACAGGAACTCGCCCCAGGCAGGTGCTCTCTCTTCCAGTCCTTAGTCACAGCCATAGAGCACTGCAGCTTGTTCTTGTAAAGTATGCAGGGACAAAATTTGCCAGGCTGGAAAACATCCATCCCACAGAAAAGGGAGTTTAATATTCACTGAGTGCCATTCATCAACTCTGAAGTCCCCACTTTTGGAGATTAATTGATTCATTCCTTCCGTTGCCCAGGACAAGTGCTGCGGACTCCTTGCGCTCTCTAGGCTGCACATCCCACTCAGCAGGCATTAGCATGCCAGCAGGGTTTATCTTCTTACCTTCCCCCAGTAGATAACCTTCAGCCAGTCGAGAAGAGGGCCTGGGAACAGGGGGAGCAGGAACAAGGCAGCCAGAAGCTTC
The DNA here is from genome assembly GCF_009819795.1 of Aythya fuligula. Taxonomy (NCBI): domain Eukaryota; kingdom Metazoa; phylum Chordata; class Aves; order Anseriformes; family Anatidae; genus Aythya; species Aythya fuligula. The sequence continues at coordinate 13,441,104 of NC_045569.1, read as the reverse complement.
CCATGGACTCTGGATGTGGCAGAGACATGGACACTTCTCCATAATCCATAGGAAAAAGATTTCCTATCCTATTTCTATCTATGTTCATATAAAAGGGCACAAACCCCAAATGTCTGCAAATAAGCAAGGATAAGTTCATTATAAAATTAGGGAGGATTAAAAAAAAGAAAATGCAATAATGACTTGGATACTGGCATTGAGATCCACACACGTACTGAGAGAAGGATCTTTTGTCTGCGCATACCCCTGGGGCTATTCATCTGCTGGGAAACATTTTCTACTGCAAGCTGGTAATGGTTTGAAATGCCTTCAGGATCGCAGCCAGCTCCCCCTCCTTGCTGTCCCTCTGGGCTGTCCTTCCAGAGGAGAAATGCAGAGGGAGGGGAAGCTGCTCCTGCTGCCTCACATGGCCACAGCCCCCAGGTGTTAGCTCTGGCTCCCTGGGACAGTTGCTGGATGCACCAGTGACATCTCCTGCTTGCTGCACCCATTAGCAAGAAGTTCATGTGGCTGTTAGCACTTCTGGGGGAAAATGTTAATATTTGCATGCTCTACCAGGCTGATCAAGCCTCTAACACTCAGCAGGTGGGAGAAGAAATGAGAGGAGACAGAAAAAAATGATTCAGAGACCTCAGAACAGTGAATCTTCACATCAGTGGTCTCTGGACCAGAGATTCTTTGTAGCTGGCCTGGCGCAGAGACTTGAAACCAGCCAGCTGGGGATCATAACCATCTCATACAGCACCAGGACGGCAGCTCTGCTCATGTTTTGGAGGGGATGCGCACAGAGATGCAGAAAACATGGCACCATAAGGCTCCTTAGCAGCTTTTACAAACCAAGGGCATTTAAAGCAGTCTGAGGTTTGCTTTGTTTTGTACTGGTGGCAGATTTGGCTTTTAGCCTGTGCCAGAATCAGGAAGAGTGGGAAAAAAAGTCTCTGGTTTGTCTTTCCCTTCCTACGATACCTCCACCGAACAGCTCTTTACTCTGTTAAATCCAATTTCCTCAGTACTATTTCTGGTATAAAAGTAAAGGGTCATTGAAGTTACACTGATTGCAAAACCAGTGTAAAAGTGAGGAAAATTAAGCCTGTTCATCTCTTAGCCGGTGTGTAATTTTTAGCCGGAGCGAGCATATTGCCACAAACTTGTCAGCAAACAAAATGAACAGCGATCAGAAATACCTGGGGAGAATGTGCTTACTGGCGTGTGAAATGCCTCGGCCGTCACTCAAGCAATCCTTGCAGCTCCAAGGACAAACGAGCAGCGGCTGTGCGGTTGCATTTCAGGACACGAGCCCACGTTGAGCTGTTCCTTCAGCTGCTTTTCCATCTTGCTGATGGCATGTGTGAGCGGTCTGCACCTCCCCAGGGGTGCTGGGGGGATGTTCTCCCCCTTCGCCCAGCACAGCCTCAGGCCAAGTAAATCTCAAGCCACGGGGAACGCAACTGCGGTTGCTGTAAACCAAGGTTAGATGTTTCACACTGTAATCAGAGCTGGCAACTTCCAGGGAGCCTTTCTACTACTTAAAGGCAAAATTGATTGTATGGTAGCAGAGCTGAGATCATGAAAGAGCAATTTCTCTTGCACAGACTCATCTGGGCTAGTTAGCTAACCTGCTCTGCAAACTCTTATTTTAAAACAGTCGGGTAGACACTTAGGCTTACGGCTAAACCTTGAAGGAATCTCTAGGATCCTCCTGAGCCCCCCCAGCACAGATTAAAAGTCCCACCACTCATTGACTTCTGGATGCGCGATTCTGGCACTCGGAGCTTTGCCTGTTCAGTTAGCAGATGTTGTCGTCGTTTGCAGTCTGCCTTCATCTGTCTCTACTTCTTTCTGCTCATCCATAATCAAGTTTTTGAGCTACAAATGAGCTACTCAACAGCCCACAGCCTTATGTTCCTATCATAACCCATTAACTCTGGGCATGCAATGGAGGAAGTTTCTATTTCTAGAAGAGTGGGGAGAGGGTTAATAGAAGTTGCCCAGACACAAACGTCTTGTGTTAAAGCTGGTAGTAATCACATCACTCAAGGTGTTATTGGTAGCAATCAGCCATGGTCACAGGCAGCATATTGACCTGTCGGACTGTATAACAATCCATAACATTTGATTATCCATTTGTTGAATTAACTATTAATTGTTCATTAGCCTGTTATAAAGTATTCATATATTCATCTTTCATGTAAGGCATGACTGCAATGCTAAAGTCTAGTATTTGACCTCTAGATTCAAACAACCCAAAAATAAGTAAGAAATGAGTTTTAGGAGCATTCACATCTCTTTGGCTGTAGGAGTTGTATATCAGCACCTAGTCCCAGCTTTTGTTGGGTGAGGGGAGTTCATCTTCCCTGATTTTCCCTGTGTCTTGCTGAGGTTGTTCATCTGTGTTCCCTACCTCTCCTATTAAAGGACAGACCATGGCATTATCAGAGCAAAATAGATTGAACCCACACATTTCAGATCCCAGGTTCAGGATGGGTTGAATCACTGACTTTGGAGATGGCCAACCTGGAGAAACCAAAGAGCTGAGGTGCAGTGAGACCACTGCCCACCACTCCGTGCTCTGATCCAGAAAAGTCCTTCAGGAAATCCTTCAACCAAAGGGCTGGAGGCTCTAATGAGCTGTAGTGTTTATCTAGGGCAGGGAAAATGAACCATATCATGCAACAGTGTCTTCTTAAGGGAATGGTGTGCTTTACAGGGCACCTAGGCTAGTTGAGTGCATTTAGATGTCCACACAGGGCATGAAGAGCTTACATGCCAGCATAGGACACTCATTTTATCACATCAGGAGGTCAAAGAAACCTTGAAATTTCAGCAGGGCATTCAATTCATGGGCACATCTATTGAAAGGCCTTTTATCTTTGGCTGCACAACTTTCTCATTCTCTCCAGCTCTTAAGACTAATAACAGCAAAGCTAGCTGATGCTTATGAAAATATTTTGTCCAGCTTCCAAGCTGGGCACTGCACTCTTTCTGGTGTGTTTAGACTCCAGTCATCCTCCTTCATCATCTCCATGTCCTACATCATCAGGCAGCAGTGTGTCACAAGATTACACACCGCGAATTAAGCCTCACAACAAAGTGTTCTGAGCCAGGAACGTACGAGAAGTAAATTTTGGCAAATTATATGAGGAGCAGAGAAGAACAGCAGATGTTTCCAATAGGCAAATGTTCCCAGTTTGGCCTTGAGTCTGTACTCTGGGCCACTCTCTGGCACAACGCTGGAGGATGTTATCTAAAGGGAACAATAGTGGCTTAGAAATCATTTTTGCTCATCTTTTGATCCCAGTGCTGTGCTGGTATCTGCAAACTCTGGGAGAGCTGACACAAATCCCTTCCAACCTCAACCTCATCCAAAGACACCAAGAATTTCTTTATTCTCTGTCCCTGACTCTCCATGGCAATCATCCAACACCTGCATTTGAGCCACTAGAGGCAAAGATCCGAAATATTCACCAGGGGAATGGAGTGGCGAGAAGGCAAAAGACAATCTGCCGTGATACAAGGTGGGTAATTCCCTTTCAGTGTCTGAGCAAACACCCAGGCACCGTGGCAGCAAGCCTGACAGATGGTTAGAGCGGAGCGATGGGCTTGGAGTCACTGAGGTATGGCCACCTTCTATCTTTGAAAGGAAGATGTAGCCTGGATGGTAGTTGTCTGCTCCTTTGGGACCAAGCTGGTGGGATGGATGCTTACCTGGGGTGTGCTAAAACGAGGCAGGGTCCCCACCAGTTCTTTTGCATCCAAAAAACATCAGTCCGTGTGTCCGTCCTGCTTGTTTCTGGCCCACCAGCCCTTTCGGTGTTGGCACATGGAGCTGGGCGCTCGGGCCAAGGGCAGCTCAGGTGCCAAGTCCTCAGCTGCTGCTGCTCAGCACGGCCCCGCTGCGTGACTGCGGCTTGGCACGGGCGGCAGCGGATCCAATGTCCCCTCTGGGGATGCCTTCACTCTCCTTGGATCCTGTCCTGCGAGGGGAAGCCACAGCTCCTGGTTTGGGGGTGAGAGAGCAGCCAGCAGTGGTGTGGCCTCCAGGCAAGGACCCCTGGAGGGGACACTGCCAGGGATGGGGAAGGGGGCTGAATTTCTCACTGAATTTCTCCCAGTTGCGGGGTGCAGCCTGGGGCAGCTACCCAGGGACAGGCTTGTGTGAGGCTGGCAGCGCTGCCGCAGGGAGGGAAAATACTTTAAATGCTCTCTTTCATTTCTTTCCTCTTTTGTTTCATCAAGCTCTCTGCTCGGCAGCCTACCTCCAATGTCGCCTTTCAAGTGATTTCCCTTGCTGTTTTCACTACCACAAGTTTATCCCTCCTGGAGAGGTGAGCTGGGGATGTGTTGAATGCAAAAAGAGAAAGGCGAGGTAATCAAACACCTGCTCCCACTAAAACAAAGCCTTCCCTCTTCACAGGCTATTGAGCACTGATGGGGAGAGGCGAAGGCGAGCACCAGCCCTCACCCAGTGCAAGGTCCAGCCATCAGAGTGGGCAAATCAGGGCCATAAAAGCACAAAAATGAGCCACGCTTTGTGCATGGGTTTCAGCCACTCTGCCCAGTCTGGGAACATTTTGAAGACATTTCAATAGAAAGCTACTGGTGTTTTCATTGCTGCCTGTTCCTATTGCCAGGCATGGAAAGAACAAGTATGGAGTGGATAAAAAAAAAAAACCAAAAAACAACAAACTTTTGTCATTCTCATTGGAAGGCAGAGCCACAGAGCTCTCCACAGAGGGACCATTGTGCCTCTGAGCATCCCACCAACATTGGCCAGATCTGGCCAATACTTTAATACTCTATCAGGTGTCCCAGGCCAGCCTGGCAAAAGGTGGCAGAGCCCTCACAAATGCCAACCTGAGCATCCTCAGTCAGAACATGGGTTGCAAGGAATTACAGAGGGCTTCTCCTTGCCCCTGGTGGCTGACTTGCAATAATTTCAGGGGGAGCTGTGCACAATGCCCATCAGCAGAACAATCCATGTAGGAGGGTCATTTTTCCTTTCATTTCCCTGGGAATGAAAGCCTCTGGTTGGTCCTTTGGCTGTTGCTGCCATCAATCCCACACCTCAAAAGAATTTTCTCCATATCAAGCACTTTTTAGAGCCAGCTTTTCGAGAAATAAGCCTATATATCTTGTGCAGTACAGTGGCATCAGCCCTGAAGAACTCTCTCCCAGATCAGACACCTTAAAAAAATCCCATCTGATCCTGACTGCTCTGAAACAATAGAGATGCAGAGGTATATATTTTAGACAAGCAAGCCCCAAGGCAAATCTGTGCAAGTCTCTACAGACTGTACTAGTGCTTGAATTGTAACCAAAAGGAAATAGTCTGCCAAAACGTAGCAGGGCTCAGAGATGTTTTACACATCGCTATTTTATAGACTCACCTGCACGGCGAGCGTTTTGCACCACCTATTGTACGCTCTCCTTCGTGCCCATATTTCATTATAGGCTTACAATTTCTCAACGTGTAAAAATAGGATGTGCTGGCATGGTTTAAATGGTGCTAAGAGCACCGTGGAGAGGCACAGTGATAGCTGTGAGGGAAAGGAGAGAAGAGAAGAATTCTCCTGAGCAAAGAGCAATATCAAGCAAAGAGCAATATTGAGCAAATGCTGAACCGACAACCTCTGCTGCTGGGACCAAAATGCTCTGGCAAAAAGCCACCACCACATACACCCGTACAGCAACCAGCAGCCCCTCAGAGGAGAGCACATCAGGAATGCATTCAGCACATAAAGTCTCAGCTGAATGAGATAGTGCAGACAAGATAATCCCGCTGTTTTATCTATCTGAGGGAAGTCAGGTTTGGATTTGAAGGGCAATTTTCCAGGACTTTCCACCTTGTAAATTCAAAAGCAAGTGGCTGTACACGGGTGCCAGTCTCACACCTCCCTTGTGTCAAGGATGATTCAAAATAAGTGAGAGGGAGGTCTCCAGGGCTGGTTTTCTGAACAGGCTGTTTTCACTCCACTGCAGCATGGCGCAGTGCTCGGTGCTATCCAGGTCACTGAATTTTCAGCACTGATACATCCCGTGTGCTCCTGGTGGGCTTCCATTTGGTGCTGGGGCTGGTCAAACGGACCTCATGGTGGTGGAGTTTGGGGGGCCATCAACTCTCTGTTAGTGCTCTGATGGCATAAAGACTGTGTGTGGCTGGAGGAAAGGAAAATAAGGAGAAAGTGGGCTGGAGGTGATATTGGAGACTTGTTTGCCAGGATTTAATACATTTTGGATAACTGACAGCTGGCTTTCCACAGCCACATTTTTCCTCTCAATTCTTTTTATTTCCTCAGGCAACATTTACTTCTGCTTTTTAAACAAAATACAGGCAGAGCCAAAATATCACAGTGCAGGCTGACTGACTGCTTTCAGACAGCTCTCCGAACCTCCTAAACACGTTAAACCACCCTTCTGAGCAGCAGGAATAAGGATGTGGCTCTACCAGGAAGCATTAGCGAAAACATTATCATTCATAAGAGCTGCTCAGTATTTCTGGGCTGAAATTATCCACAACAATATTTTTATAATTTTGTTTTTAATTTCTAGTAGTGGGAGGAAGAGTTGCTGTTCCAGCTGCAGAGAGAGCTTTTCTCACCATCTAACATGGTAATGTTTTTTTTCCCGATGTTGAGAAACAGCAAATGAATCAAGGGAGGCTGAGGCCATCACCAGATCTTGGCATCACAAAAAACACATTACTGGGGTGGGGCTGGGACATGGTCAGCAAGTCACTGGCTGTACAGACCTGGAGCTTGGTTTTCAGCAGCTGCACATGCTGGATTTATCAGCCCGTATGAGATATGGCACCGCAGAAATTGGTCTGAGACCGCTGGACTATTTACTACCACTATACCAGAATAATTCATATGCTTATTCCCTGCTCTGAATACATCCAAAACTAAACCTCCCAGGTAAAGTTGCACTGATTTAAAGCTAGCCATAAATCTGTTGACCCTTTCTGAGCCAAGATTTTCTTTTTTTTTTAATTTTTTGAAGCAGGGAGATATGAGTCTCTTTTGTGTAGGAAAAAAAAAAAAAAAAAAAAAAAAAAAAAAAAAAAAAAAGCAACTGCAAAAAGCACTGCAAACTCTGCAGTGAGAAAGAAAAATGCTTTTGCATATTTGTCCTTCGTCCATAGGCATCAAGCAAATCTTCCTACCCTTTACACTGCATTGTCCCCTCGTGTTGCTCTGTTTGCTGTTTGTTTTTATCTCCCAAAGCTTTCCACAGTCTCTCCTGCAGTCCCCTAAATTTTCTCCTTGGCTTCTTGCAGAGGGATAGAAACAAGCTCAGATTGCTTGTCCCTGCCTAAGCAGGGAGAGCAAACAACCCAAAGCAAAGTCCCCGTGCAGTCCTCTTATCAAAATGTTCCATCAGCTCACTTGGATTCAGCGCCCGCCCCGTGCACAGTCCCTGATCCGCAGCCCACGGGGGGGAGGCAGCCCCAGGGGAGCCTGAGACATCTCCCCTTTACCTGCACCCTGCTGTATGTGGGAGGGTGCTTTTCAGCACAGGGTGAGCATGGCTGATGCAGAATCGCTCACCTCTTGTGTCCCTGAGCCGGTGCACTGAGAGCAGATAGCCCATGTTTTTATTACCGAGCAGGTATTTTTCCCCTTTGGGAAACAGAGCTGATTTTAGGGATGCAAAATGCTTCACCAGCCTGCTGATGGCCAGATTTTGGAAAGCCTCCTTATTCAGGACAGCCTGAGTCATTTTAGGCTTGCTTTCAACTCCCACTGTTTAACCATTAAGCTTTTTTGTAATTCTCTTCCACGAATAGGTGCCTGTGTCATACAGCATCTCACTTCTCTTTCATGACTTCCTTTCTTAGCCTTTGGACAAGAAAAAGAACAGGTCTTTGGTAATCAGAATATGTAGAAATCTCTAAGTTCATTTGCTGGTTTATTGCAATGGAAAATAGATTTTCTTACTGTAAAGGCATTAATATATTCTGATTAGCCTTGAACAGTGGTAGGAGGGAATAAAATAAGGTCTCAACATACTTCAAAAGTAAACAGCAATGTGTAAAATTGCTTTAACAGCTTTAGGATGAGGTTAAATGAGGCAATTTTTTTTTTTTTTAAATGACATCTAGAAAAAAATAGCCCTTCAGTTCTTTAATAGCACATTCACTTATATCACTTAATGTTCCATGCTGTTACTTCTACAGGCATGGCAGTGTGAAGTGCCAGCATTGCTGCGATCCAAATTAGCCAACTACTTCTTTAGCCATTCTGCTGGTTAGCTAATTTTAAGGGTGCAGATTTTCCCCATGAAATTCTCAGCTGGACACTGCATCAACAAGGGTCTTTGTGCATGGTGGCCCTTGACCATGGCCTCCAACATCAGTTTCTCAAACTAAACCATTTGGGGATGTTGGAATCCCTTCAAACTCCAAAAGCACTCACTGTGCATATTCTCCAGGGCTTTGGAGAATCCCAGTGGACAGAAGAAAAAGGGATTTTGTCCATTTTGTCCACTTCTTCCAGTTATCATTCTCTCTTCTACTTAATTCTCCCTTACCAGGGCTAAGCGAGCATTTCTGCAAACCTACTGGGAAATTTGGCTCAGAGGGCTAAGGGATGGGATGGGACTTGGGTTTCTCCATGGCTATTGCCTCGCAAGGGTCCTGGGCCTGGCGAAGAGGTGTTGGCAGGGGGCAGCTCCAGCAGCAGCCGGAGCAGGCTGAGCCCCATGCCCGAGGACGCCTCGCCCACGTCCTCTGGGTTCTGCGGTGTGCAATAAACAAAAGGAACCCCCAAAACCACAGACCGACTGGGTTGGAAATGTTGTCCCCAGTGTGAGGGAGTATTTGTCGGGTTCTGAGAATTGCCAAGATTACAAAATCCAGATCTCATTGAGAGATACGTAGTGTGAAGCTTCTCCTCCACCATAGTTGTTGGTATTTTTAAGGAACACTGAAGTCAGGGAAAATGAATCTCTTTATTTATTTATTTATTTATTTATTTATTATTTTTTATTTTTTTTTACTTTTCTGGCTTATAGATTGATTAAAAAGCAATTGGATAAATAACCACTTTCTACATTTTCCCCTGTTTTCTCTTAAATGCCCATAAGAAGATGGGAGGTTTTTTCCATGCCTTTTAGGAGACTATTTCACAGAGATTTTGTCCTGTTACTGAGCTCAGACTTCTGCTTCTGCCTTTTCTATCGTGCTCCCCTTAGCATCACATTTTCGTACACACACAACAATTCTTTTCTGTATGCCTGAACATAGTAACCATAACCCTAGTCATTACTCAGTGAAGCTATATATATTTAGTTCATCATCTTTCCTCATAAATCAATCTTTTCAACTCCAAAATCATTTTAGCTGCTCTTTGAATTGTCTCCGGCTTCTCTATTTTTGCCTGGTAATGATGTGCCCAGGACTGAATGCTGCATTCAAGGTAAACTGCCACCAAAGTAATGGGCACCAGGATGATTTCCATTATCTGCTGCTTGACACAAAACTTCATGTGAATACATTGCAAGAAGAGGTCTGTTCTCGTAAATGTAATGGCTCTGAAAACAAATCAGAGGCTGATTCTCCTCCATGTTCCCTCCAGCTGTCCTGAGCTGGTGCTGAGCCGCACCAGGGCTTTTGCTGCAGGGACAGTGGAGCCAGAGGGATGTGGTGTAGTGCATCCCATGGGTCTTCCTCAGCACAGACCCTGCTTGCTCCAGGACAGCTCACATGCAAACATTGCCACCAGAGGGGTACCACCCTGATCCTTGATCAAGCATTGCACAGTTACTAATTAGTTAAAAGTGATTGTCTTTTGATCTGGTAGGCCCAAGAAAATAATAAGCAGCTTCCTTCAGAAGGCATCATGACTTTCTTTTGGCTGATCTAGCCAGCAAACATCTCAGTGAGCACAAATTGGTACAAAAGGCAGCACAGGTTTCTCTGTAATTCAGCTTCCCATAGAAGAGAGGTTCCAAGGGGCAAATTCAGACCCTGCAGCCATGTGGCAGGGGTGAACCTATTCCTGTTCTGCTCTCTGCATTAGCATGGTGTTGTCACTGTTTGCAAAGCAGAAAAAAAGTTGTTTGGTTCCAGTGAGGGGACATGACTCAGGGTTGCAACACTTTCCTGGAAAGATCAAGGTCTGGTTTTGTATTTCTGGCCTGTCTTTCCTCTAGATACACATGCCGGGATGGCGAGAGTCCATGGGGTGCTGCGTCCCCCTCCTGGCACAGACGGCAGGGGTGGCTGCAATCACAGCTTCTGCGATGGTAGCTCTGGTAACGAGTGCCAGGGTCTGGCTGTTTATACCCTCTGTACCCCTAAATCACACCTCGTGGCAGGTCATGGCCTCCTTGGCTGCACTGGGACATCCAGGCTGGGAGTGAGCTGCTCCAGCTCAGCAGTTGGGCACAGGCCAGCTCTGTTGCTGAAAAGCTCTGCAGGTACAACTCCACCTTAAGGATGCTCTTTTAGGACTGACTCTCTTCCTGGAAGGATGAAGCCATGCTTGATTTTCTGCAGTGAGTTCTCAGTAAGGCAGAAGAGGAGTTGCAATGTGGAGATGAAAACCACTGCAACATGTCAAACTCACCTCAGGTCCCTTTGCAGAAGGAAGGCTGAGACTTCCAGGTCTCAGGTTTTCTTCTACCTTATCCAGCAGCCTCCTTCCTCCTCAGCTTCCTGAAAATGCGTCTCTCAGGCTCCAAAATCCCTCCTCAGCTCCAGTTCATATCAGGCGATAGGGCTGAACTCTCTGCTTGAAGCATTTACTGATCCTTTTTTATGGTGCAGCCGTCACATAAATACAGCACCAAGTTCTCCTTATGGCCACCTGGGGACTTGGTAGCCAGTCTAACATCCCTGTTATTTTGATGTTAAATAGAGCAGTAAGAGCAGAGCAAAAACAAAATCAGAACCCAAGCAAAACAAGTTTCCCCCCACCATTAACAGGATTTCTGGGAATTATTTCCTTCCCCCAGCCAGTCGGCTTGCAAAGGGCGCTCCCCCTCCTCGCATCGGTAATGGGAAAAAGCGAAAATCAATAACAGGGAGGGAGGATCAATGCGAGCAGAAATGGCAAGTTTTGTTTTAAAAGATTTTGGCAGAGGGGTTTTAAAAAACGATGCCATCTGTGGTATTTTTCTACATCGACAGCACGGGCTGTGGATAACTCCGGTCCCACATCAATAACATCTGCTAATGCCGCTTTCCGAGCGGCACAATCAATCCTGCCCAGCGGGCCCCAGGGTAGAGAAGTGAGCTCACAAACTGTGCCTGCCATCTGCAGCCCACTCCCCGCACCCGAAATCTGGCATCCTCACCCAGAGCGCCTGATGGGGCTGTAGCTCGCGGCACGGGCCCTTTTGGTGCTCGACAGAATGAGTCGGAGCAGGGGTTCCCCGCGGCGGTGCCAAAAGCCATCAGATGCTTTGGTTTGTGGCTTTTCGGTCTTGAATGTGAGCAGTTCCCCACCAGCAGCTCCACATGTCTGTGTCCAATTGGGGCGATGTCCCTGGTGTGCCACTGCAAGCCCTGTGTGCCACCACGGGGACCCTGAGGGGTTCTGGGCACAGATTTGGGCTGTCACTGGTGTTTGGGCTAGCAGCCCCGCAGCCATTGGAGCATCCACAAGCACTTATCATTTGTGCAAAGGAAATAAACCAAAAAAAAATTAAAAAAAATAAAAAGGAAAATTAAAAAAAGGGGTGAAAATATGTGACAGAATCATAATATATGCAATATATGGAGGAACTGCTTTCCTTGCTAGTCTCATTTGACATCCTTCTTTTAAAGAAACACCTTGCTGAGGATCTGGGGAAGGATGAAGCTGCAAAGCCCTCAGGTGGAAGGGGATGTTTCACCCTGGTTGAAGGAAACATTTTTTTCCCCCAATGCTGAAATGCGTTTGACAAAAAGCATAATTTTTTTTTTTAAAGGTTTTACATTTTGTGGATGAAGCAAAATAGGGATTTCACTTTGACATCCATTTTTAGACAGATTGTGATCTCTTATTGCTTTTTCTCTACGTACTGATAAAGCAAATGCTCCCTTCAGAGTTGTTTACCTTCAGCTGCACACAGCCAAGCAGTTGTTTTAATTAGAAGGTTTTCTATAGACAAGGGCATTTCCCTAATGCTGTTCTTGCTTCAAAACTGAACAGAACAGGAATGCAGTGCAAAAAAATGACTGTGAGTCATCTGTGAAAACAAAACCAGCCCCATATAAACAGAAACCTGGCCGGTACCTGACCCAAGCCCAGTCATCCTAGCACTGCTGCTCGTCAGTAGCTGCAAATGGAAACCTCTGTCCTTCCAGCCAGCAAGAAAGTGTTCGCAACCTCGCTGAGCCACTCTGCACAGCTCTGGTTGCAGCACTAGCAACCGGTAAATCAGGTACATGTCCACGTCAGAAAAATATGCATGGCCCTAACAGTTCTGCTACCGCAGGCAGCACCGTTTGGGCTCCTGAGGGACTTTGGGAAAGGGGAGAAAAAGTGAGAAGGAGAACGATGTGGTAAAGTCAGATAGATAAAGTTCCATTTGTCAAAGAAGAGTTGAGGAAAAAAGGCTGATGCATTCCAGCCTGTTGTATAGTGTATTACAAAAGCAATCTATTTTTGTTCCGCTATTATGCCATGGAGAATTCATCTCTCTGCAACAGTAGAAGTGATAAAGGAAAAATTGGCCCTTTTCCTGTAAATCAACTCCAGTGCTTTGGGGGAGGCTGGACTTGCTTTCCTTGGAGCTGAGCGCAAGCTCGTTCTTTCCCGAAGGAGCCCAGCAGTGGAAGCCAAGGTGCTCTTGAAGATCAAGTGCAAAACTCAGTGACCTGGGACGAGAGAACAGGTCTCGAAAATAATCAGCCTGAGCTGGCATCTGGACCCCGAAGTAAATCAAGCACTTGGAGCTTTCAAAAGTTCAAAAGGCTTTAAGAAAGATAAAATCACTTGCCACTGAGCTTCTTATTTAGAGCCTTGATTTTTTAGTTTTAATACAAAGCAATATTTCCAGAGAGCTCTTCCCATCAGCTGAGTATGCTGCAATGTCATCACTTGGAGCAAGAGAGGCCAAAACTCTCCACGAGAGGAGGACTCAACCTCCAGATACCGGCAGACATGAAGCCTCTGATGAGAGCCCAGACAAATGCATCTGATGCATCCCACATCAGCAACATTGCCGTGCACATGGACCTCAGCCCTGGGCATGGGCCTCACTGTTGAATGCAGAGTATCGGGGTGGCCAGAGTGTTTCACCCTGAACGGCACATCCTGCTTCACCTTCTGGTGGCCAGCAGCTTCAAGATGCACTCCCTGGGCATCAGGGAGACTGAAGGACTGGCTCTTTGCAAGAAGCTCAAGGACAGGCCAGGACCATGCCGGGTTTGCAGAGGTTGCTGGTCCTCACTGCTGGGAATGACTTTTCTGGTGGGCACAAGCAGCTCAGGCCTCGCTCTCCTACGTGCTGCTAGAGAACAAAAACACATCGCCTCTCCCCTGGGAGAAGACAAGTAGCAGCAGGTCAGTGTGGACAGACAGGCGGGGAAACTGAAAGAAATAATAAGGTTTTGGTAAGGGTGCAAACCAGCGATATCAACACCCCGGCTGTTCAACCATCTCAGGCTGCTGTAGGTGTGCAAGGCAGTATCTAAACAACAGAGCCCCAGCAGCCTCCAGAAGGTCAGCCAGAAACCACACTTCTGCTGCCTCTCGGGCTGCCAGCAGCAAGGAGGTGTCTGGGGATGGCCAAGCCAGGCGATGGGCACTGTCCATCCTGGGCTCTCGCTGCCTGGAGGCAGAGAGGGGCACTGCTCTGATGATACCAGGTTAGATATCACCGTGGATTTGCTAGGTGGTTGTTCAGCTCTCTGCAGAGCAGGAGAGCTTGCTTGAGGGGGAAAGTTGATTTCTGCTTGGGAAAGGCTGCAAATGATGGGTGGGGAAGGTGCAGCAGGCTGCAGGGCTGCTCGGAGCAGATGGCACAGCCAGGCCACGAAGCAAAGGGAGAGGCAAGGAAAGGAGCAGGGCTCAGGAGCAAGCAGCAGGCAGACCTGCTGGTCTTACCGGGCCTCTGCTCATCCCTGAGGCACCAAAAAAGCCACTGCCTTGGTCATGCAGGGGTTACGGTGGTATCTTGTGCAGGGAGCATCCTGTGTGGAAAAGGATGCCGCTGTTTACATGATGTACAGTGAGATAAGATGGTTTATAACAGTGAATAATGAATTCCTACGCATTAACCGGAGCTGCAGCACAAACCTGACACCCTCTAAGAGCAAAGTGTTTCCTTCAACCCCATCTTCCCACATATACCTTTCCCCAGCATTGCCCTGTGCACTCTTAATATCTATGCTGGGCAGGGCACTGGGGTCCTGAGGCTGGCACGAGCCTCGAGTCCTCCCACAAGCCCCACCATGATGGTGGTGATGGTGATGATGGTGGAGATGGGCAAGGCTGAGATGAAAGTCACGAGTCAGGCGGACAGGGGGAAACTGCCCTCAGACACATGTGGGCTGTTTGTTTATTGATTGCTGATAATTCAGTTCTTGCGGGGATAAAGGGCAAAAACAATGAAGAAGGGTTTGTAAGAGCCTCACGTTCTCAAGTTCTGGTCTGGCAGCCTGGGAGGTAGTTTGGGTGGTAGCTGCTGGAAGCTGAGTCTGTTTCTTAAATCTCAGGATGTATTTTCAGATTTGATTCCCAGATGGCCAGGTTGTAGCATCCCGATTTACACTGCAGACATTTGCACTTCTGCTCTGTTTTCCATTTTTTGCTTACAAACATTGTGAGGAATGAAAAGAGGCATTTTTCGGCCAAACTAATTTTAATCTAATTTCAGACAGCTTGGTAAGGTAAGGTCAGAGTTCTGTCAATGACAAATGTAATGAAAATAAAGGTCCAGACACCAAAATGTTATGGAAGTGGATAAGGCTTTTTGACTGCTGTCATTACAATTGATAGTTCTATTCAGTCACTTTAAATTTTATTGATTTTTTTTTTTCAAGCACTCCACCTTAAACTTATTTTTCATTTCAAGAAATCAATACTATGGATCCTTTGACACAAGGCATGCAGCATTCTGCCACAGTATGTATTTCATGATGGAAGGAGCAACACTTTTTTTTTTTTTTTTTTTCCCTGCTCAGTTCTTTTGTCTTGAAAATAAACTGAAATTCTCAGTTACTTACAAAAATACAAATCTGGGGATGACTTCCTGCCCTTGATTCTCTGCACTATATCACCTGTGCTGCTGGCTGCTATGGAGATTTTTTTCCTGAAGCCCTGCTGCTGGTGAACAACAGAGTTATGAATGTGCTTTGAGGTTCATCTAATAGCTCTGACAAGTGGATTTTTTTTCTTCTCCTTCTGTCTGTTTCCTTCCTTCCTTCCTTCCTTCCTTCCTTCCTTCCTTCCTTCCTTCCTTCCTTCCTTCCTTCCTTCCTTCCTTTTTTCTCCACACGGGTGAAGTTGTATTTCTGGGCAAAACATGAGTGACTGCAGACAGTGCTGCCCTTCACAAGCATCTCTGATGGGCACCTTTGCTCTTCCCATTTGATATATGAGGAACAGATATCTGGTTCCTAGGTTTCAAATCATGTCTCCATAGTGTATTTTTTTTCTAGCAAATGCATAATTTTCAAAGCCTGGGCTTGAATAATGCCAAACACTTTCCTCTGTCTGGAAAGCTCAAGGGAGTAGAAAGAGCAAGGTCAAATCCCTGCTCTGCCCAAAGGAGATGACCCTTCTGGGCAGCTCAGGTCTTCAGAAGTACCCTGGCACTATGGCTCCCACAATCTTTCTGGCTGATAAATAATTTAGCTCTGGGTATTATGAATCCCCAGCTTTTTATGAGTATAGAAATTTATTACAAGTACAGAAAGTCTCACCTTTATAAATAATTAAACTTAGTTACACACAATGACTCTTAGTGAATGATGTGAAACTGAAGCCGAAGGATGGAGTATTTGTCCCTTGTTTTCAAAAAAAAAAAAAAAAGAAGGGAGGCAAGGGAGTGATAATAACGTATGAGTATACAGGAGGGGTGAGTGGACTACATCTTTCTTCCAAGTATCTCCCTGACCCGGTGGGTTTACAACTACAGATCTGTAATTTTGAGGTAAATGAATTCAGCTCAGACAGAAGCAGGAGAGGAGGAGGGAAGCCTGCAGTCAGCATCTGTATATGTGCAACAGGTACAAAAAGACAATATTCAGCATCCGTATCTCATTACAACCACCACTAAAACAGAATGCTATTAGCAGTCGTGGCACAACAGAGAATGGGAGGGTAGATAAAGAAAGAAAAAAAAATATCAGGATTGATGTTCTCCTCCTGTATTTGTTATCTTACAGAAAACAGCAGCAGAATACAAATCAACCCATCCCATGTACAGACAAGTGGGATCCTTTGAGACTCTTGTTTTATGGATGAAATAAATTCAGTCATTGGGGGATGAAAGGCTCTATAAGTGTAAAGAAAACCTAACCTTTTGCATATTTTTTTTTTCTTCAGTCAAGAGCTTTCAGAACAGAGTCGTGCAAAGGGAAATGCTAACAGCAGCTTGGCTGTGGACGGTCACAGTTTTCCCTTTAGCGGAAGAAATGCACAGACAAATTCCTTCCACTCGTGGCAACTCCTTGCACCTTCCTGGAGATGACAGTAAAATGGCACATAAGAAACTGTTACTCATTTGGAAAAAAAAAAATAAAAAAAAAAAAAAAGGAAAAGAATGTCTTTTAAAAGGGAAATGAGCTAGCTAGGGAAAAGTATGTGGGCAAAAGTGGAAAAAACATACGTTCTGCAAGTTTCGGCAGAGACAGCAGCAGCAACTGCCAGTGCTCTGCTTTCCAGCCTGCAGTTCTCCTCCTCAAGACACAGGTTTGTATGCGCTGCACACAAAGCCAACATCTGTTACTTTTCTGAAGGAATCTGTGTCTTCATGAGAACGTGAAAACACAGCAAGCACCAGACTGGAGAAGCAAGCTCACGTCCCCATCACCATCTCCTCTTCTGCACTGGAGGCACTGCAAAGTTATTCCTCACTCTACAATGCACCTTGCGAAGAAGAGATTTCACAGCCATCTATAGGCTGGATACAGCAGCAAGAGCTGAAATTTGACTGTAAAGATACCCGAAATATTCCCTTTTTCATGTCTCTTGCAGATTAGCGTATTAGGTGGACAACTTTTCATGCTAGTGCCCTTTGCTAGAATATATTGACTTGCAAGGTGGAGTTAAGAAATTGGTCATTATAATGATATCACCCATAAACTCACGGTCCTTTAAATGCCCATCACATCAAATATCCCAGAGCAGCTGGGACTCTTGGGGTTTCCAAGTGCATTGTGTCCAGAAGGTGATTTCTTCATGAAATCAAGCCCCAGTACAAACTGAAGGGCACTTTTCAGGCTGGTGATGAAATTCTTAATTATGCAACATCAAACGCAGCAGTTCTAGGGAGAAGCAAATTCACTTACAAATTATGCACATACATCAAAACCACCCTCTGTTTCGGAGACAAATGCCCAATCAATCCGATCTATTTTGCCATCTACAGCAGACGCTGCATCAGGCTATTTTATAAGTATAAATTTTAATATGTCTCTCCACACTATATTCAGTCAACTCATGATTATCCAGACCCGGGAGAGGGAGCGGAACTAACTCAAATAAAGTAAAGCACAGTTGAACAAAACCAGAGTTAAATCAGATTGTGAAAATAAGTGTTTTATTTTCTATATTAATCTTAGTATAAACTGGAGTTATGATGTAGAAAAAGGTCAAAGACAGGAATAAAAATGCTTTATTTTTGGTGTAGCACAGTCCATTTGAATCTGGATAATCTGCCTACACTTAATTAAAAGTCGACAGTGTATTGCGCACTAGGTGAGAGATTCAGGGGAAAAGCAAAGCTGATTTTGTCTCAGTGTTTGCTAGGACTCTCCTGCTTGGTCCAGGTGATGGATTAAGACAGAACTGGAATGCAATTTACAGCCCCGTCCCCTGGGAAGCACTTCAGGAGGAAGGAGAGCAGAGACGGAGAAAGCATAATCCTGGTGTGCTGGCAAAAGGCAACTTGCTTCCAAAACATGTGGGGCAGGGCCACAGGCAGGGGGTTTAAATGAGACCAGGCTGGGAGAACAAAACCACTTGCTAAGCTTGAGGCGATGCCGAAGCCCTCTGAGACTGGGCAGGCAGTGCCCAGCTGGCCGGGGAGCACACACTGAAGGCAACGCTCCCATCACCAGCACCGCATTGCCCCGGCTCTTCTGGTGCTCCGAGCATATGAAGGAGGGGCAGGTAACAGCTAGAAGAAATTCTGTGTGTTCAGTAATCATCCTTAAAGGGATTTGATTCTTTATTACATTGTCCTGAATTATATTAGAGGTAGCACACAGAATAAAGATTGGGCTCCCTCGCCCTTTTATGCCTCCAAACGCAGCTGGAATGCTAGAAAACAATAAAGCTCCTTTTTTTTTTTTTTTGTTTTTCTCTCTTCACTTAAAGGAAAAGGTGCTTAACAGTAGTTTTAAGATTAGGAAGGAAATGGGTATTTAAAAAAGAAATATATTCCTCTTGGGTCACTACAAAAAGCTGTTTCGATATTGCTAGAACCAATGGAAATAAAGCCAGCATGTCATCAGATTCTTAATACAGCACCAGATCTAATTGAATCTTTTGCATCTATTTTTAATGAGCAGCTCGTTTGTTTAATGTGATGGCTACATAATTATGAGTATGAGTTTGTTCTCTGCTTGGGACATATTGGTACTAATGCAGTGATATTTAATTACTGTCTCTCAAGGAATTATGAGAAACAAGCTGCCAAGCTTGAAAACACGGTGATTTATTCCTTGTTGAACAGCCTGCAAAGTGGCACGGGCCCCATTTACCTGGGTGGTGTTGCTGAGAGGAGCAAGCCTTTCCTCCCCACTTTCTTCCTTAGCATCTAGCACTGCAGGTCTGTATGGAAACCAGCCCGACACCTCCTCATGCGATGCACTACTGGGTGCGACTGTCTATAAGGAGAATTAAAAACCTTAAATTAAATGTGCAAGAGCTCGGCGCAGCTAATTTCGGAACATTAGTGAGCAGTAAGAATGAGGATGCGATCCAGCTGTTGAGGCAGAAACCATGCAACACCCCAGACATACACATCTGATTTCAGAGGAACAGCATCATCTGTCCCCGTCGCAGCCTTGTGGCCCTATTTTTGTCTGCTAATAGGTAGGGGAGGCTCCAGCACCCAGCAGTGGCTGTAAGAAGCTGCCGAGGTTCCTGCTGGGAGCTCCCTGTCCCAGTTTCTGTCCCCAGGGCTCGGGACTTGACATGTGTTCGTGCCACATGGCACCGCTCAGCCTCTCCCTGCTCGGCTCCGGTGGCTGGTTGCTGCAGAGGGAGCTGACAGTAGCGGCGGGGAGGGAATTACTGCTGCTAATAACTCTGCAGCACATCCAGCCTCTGCCTTCTTTCCGCACTTTAACCAGGATGAAGGGATCAATCACTGTAAGTTTCCCCCCCACCAGGCTGAAGGGCAGCTCCTGACATCCACATGCCTTTGTTGTGGGCGCTGGGTTTTTCCCATTAGCAGTCACGTTCATCTGATCCCTGAAAAAAAATAATAAAACCCCTTAAAGAAGCATATAATAAATCTTTACCCTCTATCCAGCCCTTCTGGTAAGGAACAGCCTATGCACCTTGCCTTCCCTTGTCCATTCTAACTAACATAGGTATTTTTATTTTTTGATAAGACTTGGGAAGGCTTCTCCAGCATTTTCAGTGCCTGATTTCTGCAGCCAGGCCTGAGCAAGGAAGGGTGATGGAGCTGGAGGCCATCCACACACCAGGGCTGGATGCAGATCATTGCTCTCCTGGCCAATTTACAGCTCTTTCTCTGTACACCACCACTTCTCCCTTTGGGGTAAGGCTCCCATACATGCGACCCCATCAACAACACTGAGCTTTGTCCTGAAAAATACTTCTGGATCCTCACTGCTACCACTTGTCCATCTCTTTCTTAAGCAGAGAGACTCTTTGGGGGCTGGTGGCCATAAGGAACACCTTCAGAAGTGCGCTGATTTCTTTAACAACATATCCTACCTGCTCCATTCCTGGGTTGTAGCAGTGGCACAAGCTAACTGCAGAGCAATCGGGGAATAACATCATTTCACTGATGTAAATTACTGGAGAATTACCATTATTTCCAGCAGAGCTACAGTGTAGCCTCCACACAAATAAGTAACTTACATAAACCCTGTCATTGTCCTTCAGCTGTTTTCTAGGTGCCAGGAGCCACAGCTGTTGGGAATTCCATAGGTGTGCATTAACAAAATTAGAGATTTATAGTTTAGCCAAAGCCAGAAATCCCCCTGGCATTACTGAATCAAACCTCGCTACTTTGTTTGCACAAGGCAAGCCCAATATAACTCAAAGCAACTTTCTAGGGGGAAACAGGATGAACAAAATCCACTGTTATCATTTCCATTCTTTGCTCCAGCTTAGAATGAGACTGGAAGGGAGTATTTTTGTTTTAAAGGTGCATATTCTTGCCAGTACAGCGTGTTACAGGAGGAGGAGCAGGGTCAGCGCACACTAAAACACTAGCTTGGGCTGGCAGCAAAATATCATGCTCAGATGCTTGAATAACCCACATTGAAGGGAAGATTAGACAAATGAACGATAAAACTGACTGCTCCAGCTTGTCCTCAATGGATAGGAAAGTAATGAAAATCTCATGAAAGATAAATGGTAAAGTTAGTTTAAAATGGATTTAATGAAAGTAAAAGAGGACGAGTGTTCATTCCAGGCTGCTGATTTATATTTTCTATATTTTAGCCCTCATAACCAAGTCCTGTCTCATTAGCCATTAGAAGTTTAATACAGGGTTACACGTTCCATCAAAACCCAAGCAGCTTTTAATACTTTGAAGGAGCACAATGCTGCATTTTGAAAGATTAGCAAGGGCGTCCTTGGCTGGATTCTTGCATATTAAAAAGTGATCTTCAAACCCAAGTTTTACTTGTGGGATAGGGGGATGGGGAATAATTCAAACCATCTCTCCCTTTCTTTCTATCATTGAACTTGGCATAATGTAAAATGATACCAAACTTGCAACAAAAGGAATAACGGTTTATAAAGAATTAGCTATGAAATGAGAGGATCTTGTGAAGATGAAACGTTCCAAAATTAGCCGAGCTTTTTTTTTTTTTTTTTTTTTTTTAATTCTATATTCTTTGTCTTTCAGCTGCTCTCAGATTCTAGAAAGAATGAGCTAATTTTTTCCTACTTCTTCGTCTCAGTATTTTCCACAGCATAAATAATACATAACAATAACAATATTGGTTTTATTTGAAAATAAATAAATAAATAAGTAAATGGAGTCTGCCTTGGAGTCAGAGCCAGGCTGGAGGCAGCCCCAATGAGCACGAGGGTGATGCACTGTGACGAAGCCCTCGTGTTACCCAGCGAGGACCATGAACCAGCCACACCATCCTTGGCTGGATGTGCAGGAGAAACATCAGCAAATGGAGGCCTATGGATGCATGACATTTTAGATGGGCAAAAAATAAGCTAAAGTCCTTTGTCAAACAGGAGGCAGAGCACAAACGCAGCCCCAGGCTGCCCACACCGCCTTGCCAGTGACTCAGCACCGAAACTGAGCCTTTGGGACCAGATAGCTCAGTCTCCTGTGACTCATCCCCAAAACAACAGTAAGGCTGCCAAAATGCAGCGGGGTGTTGTGACAAAGTTTCTAGGCAGCGGTGTGGAGCGTGAGGCCAATGCACCCTCTCTGCAGGGGGAAAGGCAACGATTTTAGGTCACCACTGCTGACCTGGGCTGCATAGGTATGGACTTAGGAAGGAGCAGGTTTGGCCAGCCTGGGGCTATTTGCAGCTAGCGAGGAATTTAGAGCACTGGAGCACCTGGCTGTAGTGACAGCGTGTGAATCCAGAGCCCTGCAGATTGACAGCAATGTCCTCAATCTTTTTAGCTGTATAAATAAGTAAACAAATACATAGTGTGTAATTTCCTCCAGAATCAAAAGGGCATTTTCAACACATGGTCAAGGAGCAGCTCCCCCTCCCAGGTTCCTTCCCACCCACATCCCCAGGACTCCCAGGCAATGTAGGGCCCTGTTCGTGTCTCTGCTTCTCCTCTCCCAGCCTCCGTTGCCATAAAGCAGCTGGGAGCGCTAAGTGACTTTCTGCACCAGCGCCCATCTCGTTGCCTCCCCTCAGCAGCTGGAGATGTGGGGCCTGACTTCAGTCAATTGATTTTGATGGGGATCGCATCCACTTACCCAGGGCAGAATTGGATGCACCAGGAGCGTCTCAGCCCGTGAATGAACAATTGTACCAGCGGCAAGGACGCAAAGGCAACAGATTTCAGGCTCTCGCAGGCAGCAGTAACAGTCAATCACCTGCATGGAGTGATTGTGTTACAGTAAATCCTCCTGCGCCGTGGAGTGAAACTATCCCATTCCTGGCCTCTTTGGATTCAAAGCAGTAACTTGTTTCCTGATGAAACTCAGCTGCTCTTTATTTTCCCATGGGAACCTGTTGCACGGTAGCTTTGTAATCCGTGATCAAAATAAAGGAATGCAACCTTGGCAAAGGGAGCGCTTTGAGATGCAAATCCCCCCAGAGCCCACTTGCTACCCTGCACTCTTATTCTGATGTATGAGCATTTTAAAACCACAGTCTTATTTTGGTGGTCAGTAGTGCCTCGAAGTCTCATCCCAGATCTCAGTCCCATTGCAAAATGCCAACTGAGGAGCTCCCAGAAAACAGCCCCAGCAGCAGGTCCCATGCCATGGAGGTGACCCCTGTCCTGTGATTTTTGTGCCATGCTATGAAGGGGCTGTCTGGGGACAGCTGCATCACAGATGATCAGCAGATGTGGAGAAGTTTTTGTGGGTGTCCTGCTGCCCTGTGATGGGTTTTTGGCCCCTTTTCATCCTAAAAGCTCAGTGAGTGCAACCAGCAGGGTCTCAAACATCATGAGCAGGGCAGGACAGGGCAGATGGGTGCCCTACCACAGCCCCCAAAAGTGCTGGGGGTTGTTGCCCCTGATGCAGGAGAAGTAAATACATTACCCACTGTGGCCAATGCCAGACAAACACAGGCAGTTTTCAGGCCTTGCTGAGTAGGGCACATATCTCCCCAGAGAATAATCTCCCAGAAATCGACACATAACATTGAAAGACAAATGAGAATGAAAAGGCCTCTCAAATTTAATAGCCTCCATGAATTACACTGCCTTTCGTCTACATGGACTGTCACTCTTTCCATTAAAGAGTCACTGTCATCAGTAATCCATTTGAAGATTTATAGATGTGAAGATTTATAGACTTACTGTTCTTATCTGCTTTTTTTTTTTTTTTCTATGCATCTCCATAGGCTCCCAAAAGATGGGATTCTATCCTGAACCTCCCCCCTGCATCTGAAAAACTAAAACAGTGATGGGGTGGCAGGCCTTTGAGCTGGAGGCCAACAAAACCAATTATACTGATAAGGATAGCAAGAACGATAGTATGGAGGTGGGGGGAAGAACTAGAAAGAAAGGGTAAATGATGAGCAGGAGAAAACAAGAGAAGTAGAATCCAGGTTTTCATTTATTTTTCACAGATTCTCACTCTATAAGTTCCATAAGTTCTTAAAATAATAATAATAATAATTAGGTTATTTTTCTTATTTGGTCATTTTTATCTTAAGACAAAAAGCCCTGCATCCTTGAAGTGAATATATTCAGATCCAGCTCTCGCATATGAGAAGGCCACTTTACTATGCTCACAACAAAAAATATACTCAGGTGGGAGTATACTGACATTACAAAGTCTCTTCAAACAGCTAAAAGAATTGTAGTATAAACGAGCCTCAAGCTACCTGCTTTGCATATTTTTATCTGATTCTAGTGCAGTTGAACAGTTTGCTCTGATAGTAATTGAATGCTCGTATGTGGATTAATACCTCCAGCACAGAAGAATTTGAGTATGTTCGTGCTGCTTGAAACTCATCTGTTTGCATGTGCAACTTGATACTGGGTAAAATTGCAAATACTTACGTGACTTAGAAATCAAAGTACTATTCAAAAGCTTCAACTCATTCTGAATCTAGTTTTGGAATGTGTGTGTGAGAAACAGATTTACTTATCCTCACTTCATTATTCTGCATATTACGTTGCCAGCAGGTAGCCTTTGAGAGAACTCTGAAAAAGTAGTATTGGACAAAATTCCTTAGGTTACCTCTAAAATCTTTGTTCCTGCTAAATATTGCTTGATATTTTTGTATGTGCTTGTCTATAAGGAGAACTAGGACAAAGCTTTTTCTGAGTTTTGTTGCTGTGCTAAAGAAAGCTGCTATATGTGGTGAGATACTGCAGAGAATGCTTTGGTACAAATGGATCCGGTGTAGCACAATAGACATCTGCAGGCAACACTGTCCATGTATATTAAAAATAAGGCTCTCTTTCCAAATGCAAATTTTCTTAAGGAACAGTGAACTGTAGGGACTGTCTGTGTAATGCATTCTAATTAGCTTCCTCCTAGTAGTAGCTATTACCACAGGCTATCGTCACATTGGAAGCTGCGTCTGTGCTGATCCTTTACAACACGCACATGTGATGGCTGTCAAAGTAATTATCAGCACAAATGTGTATTTTCTGGTTTGAGACAGAGAGAAACTTCAGTGGTGTATTAATTTTCCTGTGCTCTTGGGGAAAAGCAGAAGAGTGCTAGGACTCATTTCAAATTGATCCTCCTCAAGCTCTTCAGCAGATAAGGTTATGACCTGTGAATTCAAGAGCTGGCTTCCTGCACTCTCATGTATTACGCAGGAAGGAAACCATGAATCCAAACCTGTTAGAGTCTCCTCCTTGAATAAATAGTTTCCCAAATAAGTGCCCTAGTCTCATTGACTTTGATAACCCTTTGGTTGAATGTCATTAATGTGCTTGTATTTTTCTCCCAACAGCATTGTGCTCCTGCTAAACAGTTTCTATTCTGTCTCTTCTGCTGTCTTTTATGCTTAACACTTTTTGCATGGCAGAACAGCTATTTGAGATATAAAATTCAGCTGGTCAGAACTGTAAATAATGGAAGTTCAGTGCTCTTACACTCATTTTATCCTATGTTATCTGGAAGCTGATGCTGAACACAGGTCGTTTCATGGAGAAATGGTGTTGGGGAGACCCTCAAAGAGGTGAGGTGCTTGGACACAAACAAATTCTTCCTCTCTGGGAAGCGTATTACAGAATCACAGAATGTTAGGGATCGGAAGGGACCTTGAAAGATCATCTAGTCCACACCCAGTCTAGTATTACTGCACCTGGAGCGTCTAGGGGATATTTGTGTTGTTCTGTGGCCTAAGGACCAGGAAAATGAGAAAATGGTGTAGGCCTCGCCCACATGTCCAACACCCTTCTTGCATCATGAGGGCTGTCTGTGGTCGCCTCCCTCTACCTGAAGGCCGGTGTTTCTGAAAGTGTAAGAGCTGGCAATTAGGGCATCCTGCAAACCTGTGGATCTTGCAGCTCTGTGACAAAAGGAGGCTTCTTACCTGGGAGCACAGACGTTGCCTGTAGCTGCTCCTGGGGTTCTTCCAAGCCACCCAGCTCCTGCAGGACCAGCTGTAGCTCAGCACAAGATGGACAGTAGGACACTGCAGTTGTTCACTGCTCAATGACTCCCACCTGGAACCACTGCAGAAGGGGCCAGAATTTGGCAGATGGCCTCTTTCTTCATCTCCCTTGCTCCAAATGCCCTAAGTCACGGCTAGGGCCAGTTGTGCTGGAGAGCCAGGCCAGAGGGAGGCACACAGGAGGCAGCAGCCTCTGTGTCTTCATGAGAGCTTGTGGAAGGTGACCAGTTACTAAATATATCTGCAAACAAAGCAGATGATGGAAAACACCATTTCACAGCCTTCTGGCAGCAGTCGCCACGCTGACAGGGAGCAACACGGTATCAGACGGTGGCAGAGCCCAAAACTCATTTTTTACACACACATCCCCCCTATTTTAGGTAGTGATTTAGAGATCAGAGGAAAGGCTTGACAGTTTAATATTTAAACAATTTGTTTCATGTTTAGACCATCATGTTAATGATCTGTGTGTCACAACAATAATCAAGTGGGGTGGAAACTCACTTGCAATTAGCCATGTCTCCTGTCACAGCCTACACAGAACATCAGGCCCATGGGCGCTAATTTTAGCTAAATGCTTACTTCAAAATTTAATTTGCATTCTATTTCTCCCCACAGTCCACAAATGCTTGCATTCTCCAGGGCTCTGCCTGTAAAGTCTCCCTGCTCTTGACTCACAGGGGATGAATCCGGGATAGCCCCAGCTGCAGAGCTGGTCCCCTTCGTGCTCCGCTGCCATGCACTTTCAGATCCTCATTCCCCATCCTCGATGCCCAGATGGATTCAATCCTCTACCTGAGCTCTAGCGAGAAAAACATTTCAATTTCTAGGTGCCAGCATGAGCAAGACACCTGCTGTGCCCCTCAGAGTCTGCCCGTGGGCCTCAGAGCATCCTGCACACACACAGGGAGAACACAGTTATTCCAGAAATTTGGGTAGCCATCAGGGAAAACTACAATGCTCTAAAATTATTTATCTAGGTTGTTTTGAACTACCAAAGCGGTGATAAAATAGCCTGATTGATCCACAGACCTTACTCAAAACCAGATTTAATCCTCTTGCACTAAAATACCCTCCTCTCACCTCTTTATTCTCCCTCTTTAATAATCTGCATTGTGCTGGCATTAATGCTAGCCAGAGGCCTGTCATGCTGAAGACTGTGTGCACAAAGCCAAGGCCAGTGATCTAAACAGCTGAAAACCTCGCTTCAATTTTGGTGCAAATAATGCAAAACAGTCTTCACAGCACTGTTCAACAAGCCATGGAATTTTCTGAGGAATTTGCATTATGTTGAAAAATCAAGCTGGACACTTTTTTTTTTTTTTAACATAAAAATGAAACAATAACCTTGTTGCCACCAGCAGCTTTTACTGAGAGCAACCTGGCTCATTTGACGATAGCGGAGAGGTTTTGACTGATTGTCTCGCTGCGTATCAAACTCCAGCTCTGCTGTGGTGGAGACCCGAGTAACAATATCCCCAGCAACACGCTGCTGTGCCTTTCCAACATCTTTATTAACGATGTACAGCAGAGCCCCTGCTGCTCGCTGGCGCTTACCACCAGATTTATGGCTAACTTCCACGGCCTTTCCCACTAGTCTTAATTTATTATAACAACACTGTTCATACATGAGCTTTTCCTGTTAGGGAGACAGTGGCGTGTCCTGTAGCACTGCAGCAGACGAAGTTTATTAAAGCGCCACCAGTTTAAGCAGCAGAAGTCCCAGGGCAAGGCATCTCTCCCAGCTCACAAGCTGCAAAGTCGCCTTTTTAGCCCTCGCAAAGTGGAGAGAATTTATCATGCTCATAAAAAAAGAGCAGTTTGCATCTGGCCACTTGCTCAGGAGGGGATCTCCAAAACCCTCGTTTGCAAAGTCTGAGCTAAGCCCTTTCTCCTCCCAGTGGGCCACCTACCACAGCTCAGCTCACCAAGAGTGACCTGTTTTTCTGTTTTTCCAGCATGACGTGATTTTCCCTAAACCTCCCAAGATTCCCACCTCCTCTGAGTTACTGAGGACAGACCAGGAGAGAAACCCTGGATGATGTGCCTGCAGAGAAGCCTCATGCCAGCAGGATTTCTGCAGAAAGGTGCAGAACTGGTGTGGCAGAAGAATGCAAAGGGGCGCCTTCTCCAGGGCACTGGTGAGCCATCCTGACCTACACATCCAGGGAAAGCAAGCCAGACAGCTGGCCCTGGTGGGACTGCTTTTGCATGAAACCCACAGATGACCTGGAGGGTCTCTGGGGCTATCTCACTCCAGACAAGGTTTGCATGTGCCTTGTGTCCCAGCTGGGTTGGTCTGGGACAGCTCCTGGCCCCACTCGAGGCACGCCACGTGTAGGAAGGCAGTGATGGAGAGCTGCCCAGGGGCACTCATTTCAGGCACAGCAACATCAGCCAGGGCCCTTCGAGGTCTATCTGTAACTACATTTTCCAGCTGCATGCAGAAGGAAAAAGTCATACACGCTTTTATATGGTCCAATAATAATCACTCTATGAATCTACACTATTTAATAGCAAATGATCCTTTCCAGTAATTTTTTAGTCATTCTAATGGAATTTCTTTATTAATAAATTTTTATTAAATTTGACACAGCAATAACAAAAAGCTATAGAAAAATATTCAATTTTATTATGGTCTATAGTACCTTTCCATAAAGGTTAATATGGACTCACCACTCCTAATAATTAAATGGCAATACTCCTGCTGAGGATAGTCAAACCTCACAGTTCTGCCCTTTCAAGAAGAGTCCTTCATTTTACATTTAAACTCCACTTTTCTTCTATGGTTTTCCCCATGAATAAGCTAGATTTGCAGAAATTTAGTGGTCTTTTCTTTCCTCCCCAGGTACTACTGGATACTATAGTAAAATACAAAATAAAATCTACTGATCAAGACAATTCTAAAGCTGTCAACATATTTTGTTCCCTAACTATACATCCAAATCATCTCGAAGGTATTGTAGTCGTCTCCTGGAGTTGATAAGCCATTTAATGTATTATTCTGGTGACAGGCAAGATGGCATTTGCTACAAGCATTTTATGATTCAGTAGTTTTCAGAGAGACTAGAAAACTAAGCAGCAGATTTACACTATAACAAAATAAAAGCTGAGATCTCATCAGCCTGATGAATGACTAAAGCAGCTTTCATCTACAGATTTTCAGCTAGTTTGCCTGAAGGTGGAGAACTTATTGTTTAGGACATTATAGCAGGACCTCGAGGCTATAACCAAATGGCATGTGGTGAAGGCTCTGCACATGCAGGGGGTAGAAATACTGCTAACTCTGGGGCAGTTTCCATCTAAGAAAGACATGTAAGTGCAATAAATTGAAAGAAAAAGGAAACATGAGGAAAAGAGAAGTTCTATATGCATGTACATGTGCTAACGTACCAGAAACCCTGCCTGGCAGGCTGCTCTGCTCAGGCAGTTGGCTGTTTGCAAAGGGTGCCACAGCGGATTATTTATTTATTTATTTATTTTCAGAAAGAGGTAAATGCAAGGAGAAAAGCAGCTTAGAAGGGCCATTACATACATAAGGTTTGGCATCGGCAGGCAGGCAGATATAGTATTACTGGCTACCTTATTTCTTAGCAAACAGATATTAGATAATGGCTCCTTCTCTGCCAAGCAATGAGTCAGGGGCTGAGATGAGAGGAGAGCTCTGGCCTCTTGACTCCCTCTCTCCACATCTGACCAGAGATCACTCCAGCTGCCTTCCAGCAAGCAAGTCAGGTTTCAGCCAGGCATTCGAAATGGAGACAGTGTCAATGGTATGGGTTAATGGTACCGGTGCCTGCGGCTCAGCACCAAGGGCCACATTCAGACCACCTTCCACCAAGGGTTAACCAGGCTGGTTTGAGCTAAAGTGCCACAGGAGGCATGAGAGCAATGGAAAACTCATTATGTCTCAGCACCTTCTGACTGTGCCTCTCCATCACCTCTAATCCCTCACCCCCTCCGTTCGGACGTCATCTGCACCTTCCCAAAGGCTCACAAATGTCAGGTCCTCCTCTCACAAAGCAAATGGCTGTGAGGACATGAAGCACCGTCAGATCTGAGCCCCTGTAGTACATACAAAGGCCAGTGGAAATCCTGGACAAACCCACCGACTGCATTTCCATGCATGTACATTTTGGTGCTTTCCATCTGACTTTTAAACCACGAACAATCTTCGAAAACTTCCGAAGATTTGTCCTATATTTGAACCTTACTCACAGTCTTCCACTTGCTTAGCCGTGAACATGATTTTAACAAATCCATTTCAACCTCTTAGTTAATTTGTTTCTGAGGCCTTTCTCTTTCAGAGTGTGTAATTAAACTAAAAGAGCCTGGAAAAGCCCCTTACAGTAAATAATTTACAAGTTCCTCCCTGGGGACATTTTTTAATTATAACTCCACTGGTCAGATCTTCCTGAATACTCTGAGATAGCATTCCCTGCTGGGATCCTGAAATATAATTACCTTATTCATTTGGTAATGGTATTTTTCCTTAAACTACCCATTTCTTATGCAGGGCAGGCAGATTTGTTTATAAACAAAGTAAAGCCTGATAGGCGCTTTGTCATGAGAAGAGCAATAATGACATTCACTGCAACAGACAGGGGCACATCCATTTGGGGAAGGATGATACCGTTTCGAAGCAATTTTTATAAATCCTACCCTGACAATCCAGCATTGATACGAGGGAGCATACAGACAGCCCAGGCTCCTCTCCTTGGCAGCCTGCCTTGCTCCCCAAGTGCCATTTTATGCATAGCAAACGTAAATAATTCTGACGCACCTACCAGCCCCCTAACCTTTGTGCTTCAGAAACACTGTTATATACCATCAAACTGACAGTGATTTCATGTTATGTGGCAAACAGAAAAACCCAGAGCGACAGCGGCGAGTTTTAGGTGTCAGATGAAAGCTGTCACATTTATTTAGCTCTGTGATTCTCGAGACGATATACATAAATATTGGTTTACTGTCCCCACCAGCCAAATGTTAAGGGCTGTCTGCATCAGCTGGGGCCCTGTGGCTCCCCAGGCCTGTGCTGATCTCCTTCTGACCCAGGAGGGGCTGGTAAGGAACACAGTGCCTGCTCCTCTCATTCCCACTGTCACGGTGCATTAAATGCCTCCCTCACAGCCGTAGCCAAAAGGGCGGTTGGGAGCATGAGTGGCAGAGATCGGCTTTGTAGTGCCCAGTGATGTGATCTGTGAGATAAGAAAGCCTTCAAAATATGCTTTCTTTTTCTGTACCAATTATTTCCAGCTAGCCCACAAAGTGGCTTGGCACCTACCTGCAGCTGTGCTGGACAGGAGCTCCTAGTTTGCAGCCAAATTTTTGCTTTTCCCTTTTGCCCCATTTTAAACTCCCCCACACCAAAATGAGTGACCAAGCTCTCAGTTCTCTCTAGTTTCTGTACAGCTGTTAGTGCTGGCCCTGAAGTCTCTGCATCATTTGCTAGCCTTGTTGTACACAGCTGCTCACCTGTTATCACCCGCAGTGAAATATGTGTGTCAAACCAAGGTCTGTTCTGGTGAACACACCAAAGCTCAGCCAGAAGGATTAAAAGCTAATCCAAAAGGCCCATAAAGTGTGACTAACCTCATATCTAACTGGTCAAATAATAGTAAGAATAATAAAATAAAATAAAGTAATAACAGTAATAATAATAATAAAATACCTTCTTATGTAAAGAATGCCTAAGAAAAGCAAAGCCACAAGACAGAGGATTTGGGTAAAAAGGAGGCTTTCTTGGTAGCTATTTGATTTATGTAATATAAAGTGTTCTAATAAAACACAGTCAAAAAAAATTATTCAGCCTCAAAACCACACATCATGGCTTCCCCTCTGCTTGAATGTAACAGCGAGAGGTCATTAGTGCCTGATTATATTCTGCTATGCTGCTATGGGCTCTCAATTTGTGCCTAAAGTAAGATTGGAGTGGCGTTGACGCAGTCATGCTTAGTGTCACACTAACCAAAAGCACAGAAACAAGTCTCAGGAGCCCAGCTATGCTGCCAGGGTTAGACTTTGAGGCAGGACACTCCTATAAGCACCCCAGTTTGGGTGGGATGGAAGGACGTAGCTGTTTGAATAGGGCTGGACGTAGTATACGCATTTAAAACATTTATCAGGATTGGGATCCAGGTTTCCTCTGTGAAAAATACTGGCTTCAGCACAGCTTTGTTGATGTCCATGGCAGGCAGTGCCATCTGGCATAGGTTTCATCCTAATGTGACCAGTGAACTCTAGCAGCCTTGCAGACAAACCTGCTACACACGAAGCCTGCCCTGTCTTTTCCTTTTTGCTCTCCTTATGCCAACAGAAGTTCAGAAATGAAGAAGGGATTAAAACACTGCCAGGATATGAAAAAAAAAAGTCCAATTTTCTCATCACACTTATTCCCTGAAGGTCCTGAATCTTAAGAGTCTGCCTTCGTCCTGTACAGCAGAACAGCTGACAGCACTGCAGAGCTGAGAGAAGCTGGAGAACGCTCTGCTGCATGCACCAACACCATCATCTCACCTTCTGCTTGCACAACGCTGTATGACACCTGAACACAACTTATTCTGCATAGTTTGCAACACACCAAGTGAGAAAATGCATCTTTCATTTGGCGGAAGGATTCAGTTTGATAAAGAACTGACAGGCAGCCAAGTCTGAGCACCATCGTTTTACTAAATAGCCCGAGCTGCAAACTGCTTCCAGCTGTCTTGTTCAGGCTGCAGCTTTGCTGTGCACGCTGGTGGGAAGGCCAGCAGGCCAACATTGAAGGTGCATCTTCACCCCAGGCAGACAGACCTTCAGTAGCATGGGGTAAAGAAACACCAGGGTGCACAGGCCAGAGAGACCTGAGCTAATGGAGCTCTGTTAACCTCAGAACAAGAGGGTTTTAATTAATTACTCTATTGGCAAAATGGGAATAAAATTGAATACAAGCTTTCTGAGATGAAAGATTCATATAATCACAGGTAGGCACGGTTTTGTTCACAAGGACAGTTACCATGGACGAAGTCTTAAGGGCATTCTGGTCTGCATCTGGTCCTTGAGAATTCATGGAATTTTTAATGATGACATGCAGTAGTTTGGTTAAAATAAATGCACTGACTTATTGATTGAGGGATTAAACATGTATAGGAAAAGTGAAGTCATGCTGAAGAAGGCAGGTAGGATTATTAATAGCACAGGAAGGGGAGAAACTGAGCATTTTGCCACCCTTCTTATCACCTATTATTGGCCTTTAATTCCCAAACCTGTTTTCCTTTAAAACCTAGCACCCTCCCTCTGAGTGGGCACTACACTTTTGCTGGGCACACACATTTTAGATGCTGTGCAGACTCCAAGACAGAGTCATGCTTTAGTTTGCTCTAGTTCCAGTTCACACGTGCAGCACATACACAGCAATGCACGATTACATGGCAAAAACTCTGTAAGGCTTTTGGACCACTGGGTACGGAAACATAATTTTGACTGTGATTGATCCAGAGTCAGAAATATCATGTCCTGTTACCATGAGGACAGCTTGCAGAGGAAAACTGATTGTCCTCCTGCTGACTTCCAGGATGGTCTGGAGGATTGATAATCTCTGCCACATCCACCTAACTAATGGGTGTCCATCTTCCTCCAATCTGCCCCTTGACATCATTAAAGCGTAATTACATACATATTGTTTTTAATCTGCCTGGGGCAAATAACAACCTCCCACCCAAAACCTTAGTCAATCCATAAAAACTGTTCTCTGCAATTCTTAGTGTCTAATCTTTTAACATACTTCCCATACTTTGTACAACATTTGGGGTATTAAGAATGGCTCATGTACAAAATTGTAAAGGTTGAAGTAATTCTGAATGTTATTTTACAAAAAAAAAGAAAAATATAAGTTGTTCTCCAGATCAAGAACTCCCTGCCCACATTTGAGACCACATGACATTTTTATATTAAGATAAAAGAAACAAACACGTATGAAAGTCATAGACATGAAACT
This sequence comes from Aythya fuligula, assembly GCF_009819795.1. Classification (NCBI taxonomy): domain Eukaryota; kingdom Metazoa; phylum Chordata; class Aves; order Anseriformes; family Anatidae; genus Aythya; species Aythya fuligula. Next base: position 13,407,520 of record NC_045569.1, on the reverse strand, counting down.
TGTTCTTAACAGATACTCTTTTTATTATGAGATCACAGAGACAAATAAACAATCAACATTACTTGCATACACTAAAATCAATTAAAACTTATTTTGAATCACCAGTTTTTGTCCAGCTTACTCTACGAATTATCTGGTGGTTTCTTGTTTTGCTCACAGATGCACATAATATTTCAGTACTAAGAACATTTACCATAACAAATATCAGAATGGATAAAGAAATGTCATCAGAAGACAGTTCACTCTGAAACTGGAATAATAAAACTGTTAGGTATCAAGTAGCTTGTTCATCATGAGTATGATGAGAATAAATGATTCTTACTGCAATAAACAGTCACATATTCTTATTTCTACTGATTCTAGAATAAGAATTCACTCCAGATATTTGCTAATTAGAAGCAAATCAATGCAATCTGCATTACTATTACCACATATACATTGTGTTTTTTTTTCTTGTTCGAATACAAATAATGTATTTTATTGCTCCCAACATCATATATGACTATTAAAAAGTTGTGGTTAATGGATCTGAAGTCTTTGGTCGGTCACTCTGAAGGCGGGTTGGTATCAAGATGCTTTTAGCAGTCTTCATAAAGAATTTCATCTACTGGGACATCATTTTCTGCCACAGGCACAGCTTCACAAATCTGTTCCTTAAACGCCAAGGCAATCGTGTAAGGCTTTCCACTGGGATGTTTCATACATCTTTCAAGATAGGTATCATAATATCCTTTCCCTCTTCCCAATCTGTTGCCTTTTTTATCAAACCCAAGGCCTGGCATGAAGATAAGGTCAAGACCCCCTGTAGAAAAATGAAATAAACATTAGTGGATGCACTGTGGATTTCCTGATGGCTGGACTACATCCACATAATTTCATACATAGCAAAAGTGCTAGCTTTGTGTTTTGCAAAATGCTTCCATCTCTTTGATCAGATGAAAAATACCTTGAATACTAAACCTGCGAATTTACATTTTCATCTCACCAATTGCATACTAGATCAGCTGTAAAATAATTAGACCCTGAAAAGCTAGAAAGAAAAAAAAATCTACCTTATAACAAATTTATTATATCATTTTAGCCTCACACTTCCAAATACTAATGATTATGACTCTAAATCTAGACAGAGATTGAACTCAGAGAAATTAAATGCAGGAAGAATCAGAAAATCAAATGAACTTCTACATCAGGCACAATAATAGAAAGGAAAAAAAGAATGAGAAGAAGATGTGTAAGACAGAGAGTACCTTCTTGACACAACCGTAAGATGCTATGACTCAAAGAGGCTTGAATACAAAGTATTTTGAAAGTGGTTATCTGCCCTCTTACATTGTGAAGAAGTTTTGAAGAGCTGTCTCTTCATGAGGTTCCTCTCCTAAAGGACTGTCCTGCTGGGTCTCCAGCAATTTGTGTTACTCCGGCAGCACACCCAGCTGTTCTGCCTGCCTTCACCAAATCTCTCTCCTTCCAGAGAGATTACAAAGAGTATGGATTCTCTGAGACCCTTCTGAGATTGTACAACTGGAACTCAGAATCAGTTAAAAAACTTAAGCAAGCTGCTTAAGTGGCCAGTTATCTGGGCAGAAGAGATCCGAGCAGTTGGGGAAACCCTGCCTACAGATCCCACCCGCCAGCTCCAGACAGAAGAGATGGGATCAGGAAAGCCCTTTATACTCGCTCTGCTCATACTCTGTCACCAGATGTGGAGCAGCATCATGCCAGGCGCATCAATACTCCAATTTACAGGCTGCTGCCCACTCGTTTCAGGAGCTGATCACACCTCTGCCATCAGGCAAAGGGCACGGGCTGCCCCACTGAGCACCCACCAGGCGCACAGCAGCCAGCGCGCTGCTTCCATCCCTTATGCGAGGCTTGTTCTGCTGGTGTTAGAAGTCTTGCAGGGACATCCTCTAAACAAATGAGCTTGGCTGGCCTGGTACTGACCGCTGAACCCAGGAACACACCACTTACTAGTTTCACAATGCAAATAAAGTCTTTCATTACTTGCTGCTGTAGCAGACAGACACTTAAGAAGCGGAAAGCAGGAGTGGCAGGGGAAAAATAGCACAGACTAAACACAGCTCAGATGAGTTTAGAAAGAAAGCAAATACTGCATCTCAGTCCACTGCTTCTTCCTTATAGCAACAGTACTGCCTTAAGAAGCAGTTTTATAATTACCTTCTGCTCCTTCACCAGAGCTAGCATGCGGCAGTACTTTTCCAAACCAACTCTCTACTGCCACTTTGAACTGCACAGCTCTCACCACATCTAGCTGAGGGACAACACTCAGCTTTCAAGGAGATACACGGGAGCATGGACTGAAAGAACCAGAGCTAAGCAGAGTTTTTCAGTTTCCAGGAAACCCTGTGTGAGACCAAGTATCAGCTCTGAACTCAGCTTGGAAGAGCATGCTGAAAGTGCACACAAGACCAACTCATTTGCACATCCTTCTCAGGCTCCTGGAGATCACCTTCCACTGCTCATCCTTCAGGAAGAGTCACTGATGTGAACACCCATCCATCATGACCTGACCGAACTAGAACATTGACATAAAATATGCAAGGCAATGCATACACGATGCTTGGAAAAGATTAATCTTGTAAATCTGGCATCATACAGTTAAGAAGTATGCTTTTTCAAAAGAGGTCAAGGAAATATGAGGAGGGAATTAGCCAACGGGGAGGCTACAGAATATTACTGGTTGAATTACAAGGGAGCCTCAGTAATTTACCACACTGCAGTCAACTTTTGTTTCCTAAGACAGACAAATGGTGAATAGCAAACAGAAAAAAAGAGGCAAGAGAGCAGAAATACGATCTCACTTGGATAGGGATGTCATTTTTATGGTGTCACTGTGTACACCACGTTGGACATACCTTGTCAAATCTCTTGAGTGTTCAAATAAAAACAGATATTTGCCAATTGTCAGGCCTATAGCCTAGGACCCGGAAACCAGTTGGTCTTCTCCCCATTAGCATGGTCAGTAATGGAGATTCTGCAGGTCAAATACTCTCCTGTTAATCCTGTGCTCATTCTTTGTTCTCTCCATGACTTGCCTCACATTGGCTTTGTACAGGCATACAGGTGGCCCAGGAACCAGTGCGGACCAAGCACCAATCATGTTTAAAAAGAAACACACTCTGGCGTACACATTTTTTAGTTGTTTTCTCTCCGTGTGACTCATGGAAAAAAGCAGAAAACATTTGCTGCCACTACTGTTGGCAGGTAGGAATGTACACAAGGGGCAAATCTGCTGAGGAAAAAGGTGCAATTTCTTTTTACATTTATATTACAGACAGGAAGGAGACAAGCTGGGGAAGCACTAAGGAAAGAGGGAATTGGCAGGAACAGTGCAGGGAAGAAATATATTTTCTGTGTCGTTTAACTGATAGCACAGGGCACACTCGAGTGAATTCAGATGTATTAAAGCACTGTGTTTTCTTCTGGGTTCTCTGGAGAAATGGAGTCTGCTTTAATGAGTTAGCTCCGCTATAATCATGGATTTTTTATGCCGAATAACTCAAACAAGCTTGTGCAAATCTCAATATAAAAAACAATGCTGTAAATACTGTAATAGTTACCGTTATATTTTTTTTTTTCCACTAGAGCAGTGTGACACCGAATGCCTTTGCTCTGACTCACAACACACTGATAGCCACGCAACTCACACCGCATAAGATTTAAGTAAAATACCAAGCAAGACTTTCAGTAGAAAAATGACACAGCTACCCTGCAAGGAGCCCGAAGGCAGTTCAAGCTGTATTAGCCCCAAATCCTGCCCTGGGAGCTAGAAGGAATGGAAGAAAGCTGCATGGAGAAAACACTTTCCCTCCACATAACTTGGGGAGCAACAAAACCTCCTGCGGTGCCTGCGGCAGCGCGGGGGAAGAGCTGTTGCTGGATGAGAGTGACACACAGATGAGACCAAGATTGCAGACATATAAGATTACTATCAGCAGTGAGCATACATCAACAGGATGGCAGGTGAGGGGAAGGACGTCTTGTCCCTCCAGGCATGTGGCCCTCCTCATGTTCACAAGCCCTTCCAGCCCTGTAGGACCATGAGTTGCCACTCAGGATGCCCTGAAGGCCTGTTCCTTTCCCAAATCCCCGTCCCTGAGAAGAAAGAGGAGGTTCTTGAGCATCAAACACCAGTCAGTTTTTACTGCCTTGTAAAATGGTATAAATGAGGCCTCCCGATGGCCACCAGCTTCTGTCCCTGTCCTTGTAATGCCTTCTGTCCCTCACACGCCTGCAGTCATTAACTGCTGGCTCAGGGATCCCTGAGCCTCCTGTGAAAACAGGCCAGAAGCCCAGGACACAAAACCAAGAAAAGCACAGCCACCGTCAAGAGGGCTTTTGCTGTGGTTAATCGGCACTTCTCTCAGAGTACTTCTCTCAGGTGGTCTGCAAAATGCTGAGGGCTGAAAACACACAAGCAGCAATACGTTGCACCAGCCCAGGTCTTCTGTGAAGAGAATACCAATGCTTCTTATAAACTTTAATTAAGCTACAGGATACCCATGTAAGGTTGGCAATTATGATGACAGTCACCTAATACTCACTCTACCCATGACATGAGCTCTTGTGGCTACAGCTCCTTCAACCGTGTACCACCGTGTGTGAAATAATACACCCTGACTTACCAACGTGGGCATGCAGCCGTGCTGACACGGCCACATAGGTTTCATTTATACAGCTAAATAAAGCAGGACGAGAAAGCAGACTCATTTACAGGATCCCAGGTGGTCCACACTGTTTATCTGTTAGTACTCTGCCGGGTTCTGCCAGTACCCGTGAGCAGCAAAGACAGAAGTGTGCAGGTCTGGCCCCTTTCACCCCGCACGATCCTCCTACACCATCCAAACTGGGGTTGCTCCTCCAGACACAGGCTTTCCTGCCTCCTGTCAGTTTATGCCACACAAATCTTTGTATTCTTGCTACAAAAATACTGCCGTGATGGTCTGCCACAAGGCCTCATGCTGGGAGGCAAGCCAAGTCCTGTGTGGTGGGGACAGGACCAGTCAGTGCTACTAGGCCCCGCTATATTTAGCAGTATCAAGTCACAGCTTCAGAACCTGCCATGTGGGTGTGCAGGCATGCTTTGTCTGCACTGACATGCAACATCTATGTCTATACACCTTATGTCTACACAGAGAAGTGAAATGACTGGCCCGAGGACTCAGGAAATGTGTGGCAAAAGTACATGCAAAAGGCAGGTGTGCATGCTGCGCGTCCCCTGACTTACCCAGCAGACCGAAACATTAGCATCCTCTCTCTGCTGTTTTAAATAGGAATACACAGTTTCGCTTCCTCTAGGCAGCTGTGGTGAATTTCCTCAGTTCGGCAGTGCATTTCTCATTACCCTTTATGATAATATCAAGTTTGATTTGATCCCCAGGGAAGGATTTTCTCCTTGCACCTCATTACCTCTCTTCTCCTTAATCTGATGTTCCTATTTGAAATGCCAACCGGTGTTTTCTGAAGTGTTCTTGACAATGGTTAATTATAGAAGAGTCCAGCATGGTGCACCAGACACAGGTCATGGAAAGACTGCTGGGGCCTTGGCCTGCCCGCAGATGGAGCAGCCGGCGCAGCCTCTCTCCTCCCTGACGTGAAGGGGTCCCAGCCCACTGCCACCCCGCTGTGAGGGAGATTTATTCCACAGTTTATCTTGGGGGACATATCTCCCCCAAGCCCAGCAGCCTGTGCTTGGCTTGCTGTGTCCCCACAAGATGCCAGATGCCTGGGTTCTCTCAGCACGGTGCCTGCAGCACCAGCGAGCTCTTGAGCAGTTGCTTTTTTTTTTTTTTTTTTTTTTTCCCAAGCATAGCTCATTCCGCAGTGGTCATTAGGGACTCCCTCTGCTTTGCTCAGATATAAAAGGTTACATAAGGTGCAGGGCCATGAAGAACCGGGCCAAGAACAATTTTCTGTTTAAAGAAAAGGAAAGCCTTTCTGCACAATGCTCACCATAAGCAGTGTCAGATCAGTCTACGCACAGCCTCTGCAGAGCTGACAAGTACTTGAAAGCTGTTCATTTACAAGGAATGAAAGCTGACTTTGGTGCTTTCATGATCTACCAAAGACCACAATGGAGAAAAAGCAAACCCTTACGCAGGAAAACTTTACTTTTCAGAACTAAAAGGACACGGTAACTGCCTGCTGTCTCTGTAACTGCTGCCCCAGCAGAGAAGAAAACATTAACTCAATCCATTTGATCCTAATATTGAAGTATCAGTCTTGGTGACATGCAGGGTATGGGCCAATGAGTTGGAATAACTGAGAAAGTTCTAATTAATGGCAGAATCATTACTATAACTTTAATTACTGTCAGCATCAGCACAGTTAGGCCTCTTGGGTAAGTGTTAGCTTCTTAACATATATTCTGCAGGACTCAGATCATCATCTTGCTCTTTCCACAGCACCTACCACAGTGTGCTCTCGGTTAATCACCAGACCTTGGGGAAAACAACTCCACAGAAGTAAATATTTCAATTATGCTGCAGATGAACAGTACTCAGCTTTCCCCCTGGAATGCCCTGGGTGCCCCTTGCACCACTACTGAGGTTGCTAACCGCCCAGTACTTCCTTCCAGATGCAAATTTTCTGCCCTCTGGAAAAAACCTGCTCTTGGTTTCAGGCACAGCATCTCTGCTATTACACACCTGCCATGGTAGAAGTTCGGAAAGGGAAATGACAAATCTGTTCACTACAGGCCTAATCCTGAACCCAGCGGTGTGTGTGCTTCCCAGAGCTGGGATCACTTCCAGAGGAAACCAGCTCATTATCCTAAGCCCAGGAGAGGGTAAGGAACACTATACAGCACCCTGCTCTGACGGCAGGACCTGGAGCCAGCCTTGATCCTGCAGCTCCTGGCCTCTGGGGCTCGTGTCCTTCAGGACCCACTCCTGCCACCAGCAAAAGGCTGTGCTCTGGCTGCCCTGTGGCGTTATCATCCCAATCTAATGAGCAAGGAGACAGAAGCATTACCCTTCGCTGCAATTGATAAGCATTTGAAAAAAAAGCCATTCATCCAGAACCAATTATGGCAAGTTTTTCCAGTAGCACAAGTGATCACAGCCATAAACAAGTGCGTTGTTTAACCTTGCCCCAGACAGGCTGCTAAAATGCAAATACAATCCCTGAAAAAGAAATATTGGTAAGAGTTTCATTTCTGATTTGCTCACATGACATAGTCTTTGAAAATCAATATCAGAAGCTCAGCATGAATCCTCATTTCCTTTGAAACCTAAGTTACAACACAAAAGGATCAGATCCTCAGTTACTGTAAATCAGCATTGCCCCACTGAGTCCCCTCTGCACTGACCTTGAGAACTACATAGGAAGTATCATGAATTACTGACACATGTTTGAGGAAAATCAATTCTTTTCTCTTGTAGGTATTTGTTGTTTGCTCATAAACAGCTCTCCTCTAAAGCTTTCCTAGAGTGCTCACTCTGTAGTCTCCTTGTGATCCCAAACACAGTTACCTAACAGGACTAAAAGTTGTGTTTCGTATTAGATTTAAAATACAGCTAATTTTAAACTGCAGACATGAGCTCTTCCTCCAGGTGTTTCCATTACATGAACAACTTTAATTGTGCAGTACCACAGCACTTTGGCAGGACCTCCTTTCTTCTAACTATTCATGGCCAGTCTTTCCCCTAAGAAGGAAAGCCAGAGAGATGCTTGTACTGGCCAGGCACAGAAATCAAAAAACAGACCATTGCAGAGCGTGACTGCCTGCAGACCCGTGCCAAGGGCTAGCTGAGTCCCTCAGCACCCAGAGAGTGGAGGACAGCCTCCACAAGCACCTCTGCACACCAGGTCCCACTGGCTGTGCCCACACTTTAGGTACAGGGTACACCGTGAGGTCCCCAAGGCTAATGCTCACCTCATCCAGGGGCACTCACTTGCTTCATTTGTATTCCTGTTTGTTTAAGGGCACTGCAGGCACCAGGAAGGTTTTTGTGTCCTTTTGTCTTCTGGCAAACAACATTTTATCCACATCCACACATACACATGGCCCACCAATCTCTTTTACATACATATATATGTCAAGTAGACTATCTCCTCTTCCATCCATGTGCCACAGGTAATTGGTCCACTATAGAATGACTGAGACAGCTTTGGTTATTGCTTCAATAAAATATTTTGCAGAAAATAGAACCATCAGCAGAATCTACAAACAAGCACGGAGCAACTCAGCACTTATTTGTCTGCTCATCCATGTCTGTGCTTCGTGTCAGCATGAAACATTGGTCTCCACAGTTCACACTTGCCCTCCTGAACTATGGCATAATAAAATATTTATACTTCTCTCTGAGAAGCTACATGATAGCCATCAGTCATACAGGTTTAAAACAACGGAGTGTCAGTCCCTCTCCTGTTATCAAACCTGCAAAACCCACTAATAATGCCTTTTGATCAGCTGCTGTGCTACTGAGCTTCAGAAAAGTAAACATCCTCCTCCTTCTAATTTGAATTTACTTAAAACAAAATTTAGTGCCAAAGCATTTGAGAGGTTAAGGGCACTGCACAGCTTCAGATGTGGTACTTCAGCCCTGCACAAACAACCCTATCCTGCCGCACGAATAAATATCCTTTCATGTGTCATCGGTATAAGGCCAAGACTTGTTCAAATTCTGGCTGGTTTCACCATGTGGGAAGGCTGTGTGAGGTTATAACCATCACACTCATTTCCCCTGAGGTTTAAGTTATTGTCAGCTGAGGTCTAGTGTCTCATTTTCAGAATTTGCCAAATGTCTACCTAAGAGAAAATTTGAACTAGTTCTTTTCTATTTCGCTATTATTCATCGAGTTGGCAAAGGCACAGTAAATAAACCATAATCACTCCATGCCACCTACAAAAACGTCTGCTTTTGCAAATTCAAAGTAAAGGAAATCATTGCTTAGAAATGCTTTAGCAACCAGTCTGTGAAAAATGACTTACCTACTTCTGCTATTCAGACGTTGGAGCAGTTAGAACAATTTGATTGGGAAAACTTGGGCAATGGAAGATTTTTGGTTCTAATGGTTGCACCTGCATTCTCCTGTGATTTTAAACCACCAAAATACTCTGAAACAAGATGTGCAAAGGAACAACTCCAAAGGGAGAACAAACTGCATTACAACCACTTTAGAGCACATCAACACATCCTGTTAAATCAGTAAATGCTGACTGCTGAGTTTCTCCTTCAGAGAAACTAACAAGGCAAGGGAGCTTGAGCTGTTGATGCTGGGATTGTCATAACTCTGCTACAACCTAAAACACAAGGATCTTTGTGCATCTTTCTGTGTGCCTGTGTGAGATTCATTAAGATTTTATCAGCTACATTTCCCATAGTGTTTATCTAAGCACTTATTTAAAATACTTCCACTTGATACATGCGTATGTGCACTTCATTTCTCTACTCTTGGTCTTCTTTTGCTTGCTACTGTCTGGATATTTTTAAATCAAAATATGACACAAGTGAATCATCTGGGGATTTTTTCAACACATCATGTATCGCTATCAGTATTTCCAACACCCCTTGACTCAGTCAGCAGATAGCCTATCATAAAATACAGAGAATCACTTGTGAAATACCATCAACTTCTTTGTCAGCACATAAACCTGACTCCTGTAAGGAGCTACACCACTTGACAGAAACATTAGGCATCCTTCCAGGCAGGGTTTGCTGAACATGTAGTCAGCTGGTTTGTAGGTGACAGCACCTTACCTGTTAGTGTCAAACATGTTAACATCACAACAGCTGAGTAATCCAGCTTCTTCCATCACAAGGTTTTATATTTAAAACTTGCACAGCTTAAAATAAACAAAACCTAAACCAACCGAAAAAGAAAAAACAAACAAACAAAAAAACCCCACCATCCCTGGAATCCTCCACCTCCCTCCAGCTCTCTGTGTGTTTGACAATACCTGGATGAGACTTAAATTATAGGAAAACTGCCTAAATGACACCAGTGCTCCATAGCAAATCTATGGAATACTGACACCTGCCGGCAAAGGGCTTCACATCACTCCTGGACAGTAATTTGCCCTCCATCTACACCCAAAAACTGATTCCCGTCCCATACACACAAAAGGCATCACAAGCAAGAACTGCATCCAGTTATGAGCTATCATTACACGGTGGAACAGCAGCATGTGAATCCTGCCCTCTGAAAGCCAGCAGCTCCCTGCCAGGTCCAAGGGATTTCCCACTGTACAGGGGAAATGACAGTATTTTCAATCTCAGCAAAGAGAGCAGGGGTGACACCTTTGCCAGGAAGACAAATTTTTTGTAGCTGGAAAAGTGCTGACCTGATTTAATAGCCCTCTAATCTGGCAGAAAACCAATCTTAGGAGAAGAAAAAAAAAAAAAAAAGTAATTTTCTGCCAGATTCTTGAGCTAAATCTGCTCACCAGAGATGACATCAGCGTTGTTGTGAGGACAAGGGGAGAACAGAGCTGGAAGCAAAGAAAAGGCAGCAGGACTGCCCCTCCTGGCACCAGCTGCAGGGCTCAGCTGTCTCACCAAACTGCATCTTCAATCCATGTCGCCATACACAGGTGAGCACCAGGTAAAGGCATCCTCTCCTGTCCTCCAGATTATCCAGATTATGTGAGCAAAGGCACAGAGACAAGTTCAGTGCCACCTCTTCCCGTCCAAAAAGGAAAATAAAGGGAGACAAAAATCTGTGGATTAGTTAATGCAGCCAAAGATGCATGTTTGCATTTCCCCTGTACTAGTTTGGTATACAGACCCATGCCACACTGCACAGAATAACCTAACCTCTTATTTGGTTTTGAAAGACTCCTGTACCTAGGAAACAGTGTAAAGAAAATGACAATACCACTATTCACACTAACAAAATAGCTCTCTGAAACAAAACACTTCAGAGTCACTTGCAGTGAATTTAAAGCCTGCGCCTATGTTGTTTTCACTTCTCTTTCAACATTAGTTGATGACAGAAGAAGTAATCTTTTTTGTTGTTTTGCTGAGTGCAGGGAGAATGTTTTCTGCAAGAAGGCAAATATGGATGTTAATCTTAGGATGATTACAAAGAAAAGCACTTTTAAAGCCTTAATGACCTTAACAAAAGCAAAAAAAAACAGAGTATTCCAGAGCTCTCAGACCTCCAGGTTCACTGCAGGATACCTCTGCACAGACACAGTATTAAAGTTAAACCACAGTGTTCGTGGTTTAGTCTGCACCAAAGAAATTCAGGACTAAAGCATACCAAAAGGGCATTACAAAGTGATACCACAGAAACACATCAACTTTTGCATTCAACATTTTTTTTACCCAAAAGTCTTTCAAAGAAGAGATTCTGTGTAATCATAGCAAGAACCTTTTTAAACAGAAGTACTGGGAGAAGCCCAGCTAAAAGTATGGGTATTCGCCCAGCAAATTGGGTGCTGATTGTTATTAGGCTGCTCCAGAGCTGTGGAAGGTGGTGCAGACTGCAGGGCAGGCATGGGGACAGAGTCGTGCAACTTGCAACTGAAGGCTGGAATGCAGGAAAACCTTAAGGGAAGCAGCTGCTGCCACAGCTGGGTCCAAAACCTGAACTATTTTATTTACAAGCAAGTATTTTCCTAGCATTTCATGTTAGGGAACACCCTATACAGAACAATTAAAGATTATCTCGTCTGTTTTATGGATCAGGAACACTGGAACAGACGTTTTTGTAACGACTTGTAGCTGTGGGATACCTGTGTGGAACCCAGTAAAAAGGCCTGCCCAGCAAGCTCATCTGAAAGCAGTGTTATGGCATATACAGAAAGAATTAACTTGAACACTGTCGTTACATATATTTCACAATATTTCTTCACCTGGGCATAAAACGTTTTCTCAGGCATATTTTCTCCAAAATTGCAAAGGCTGACAGGCCAATGGGTGGAACTGCTGCAGATCTAGAAAACTTCCATATGAGAATAAGAAAACAGAAAATGTTTAGTAAAGAAAAAAAGGTACAATTGATATAATACAGGTTTAACTAAGCAATGAATAATAAAAAGAAAGTAAATCAAACATCCTTATTTACTTCTTATCGTAGAAGAATGAGGTATCACTTGAACTGAAAGCAGCAAATTCAAAATGAATACAAGGAACATAATATTTCACATAGCATAGGAACATAATGTAATATTAATGTAACAAGGAACACAATATTTCACATTACAACTAACTGACTACAACTCACTGCTGTCAGAATGTTGCAGAACCAAGGGCTTAATAGAAATAAAAATAGTTGCTTATAGGAATGACCAGAATGCCCACAGGTAATGAAAAACCAGAACCTGTGTGTAAGGGGATAAGCCAGGAGCTGTATCTGCAGTGGTAGGAAGAAATTTCAGCTATTGCAACATAGCTACAAGTTGTGAGGTTTCCTACATCTTGTAAAACTCACGATGCTGGACTGAATGGCCAGTGCTGTGACCCTGCACTTCGTGGGGGCAGCATCCTCCCTCCACTAGTACACTCACCACCAGAATGTTAACGCCTCACTTGCACTGAATTTGCTCTCCTCATGCGTATCACAATACTATGGCTCATTGTCTCCAAGCAGAAGTTCATTCCAAACTTCTGATCATATCATTAAAAAATAAATTATATTAAGAGCTAAGCCTCGATTTTCAATTTTGTTTCATCCCATGGTCTCAGATTTTCTTTTTTATGACCAGTGTAAAAAGATTTTAAATTGTAATCTACCCCTTGACATATATTGTACTGTAAGTTTTAATCAAGACTCCCAGAGGAAAAGAAAATCTAATACTACCCTCAATCACTTCACTTTTTTTTTAACTAAGCAGTAATATTTAACGTCTGCTTTCCACAAACCTGTATTTCATTTATTCCAGATACTTTCCAATCTGTGTATATCACTTAAATATGTCACAGTTACCCGCGAGTATTATTTACCACAAGTGTTTTTTCAGAATGATTAACACCATTTTGTATGTTCCCATTATGCCTCCATGTACAACTCTACAACCTCCAATGGGTTTGAAGTAGCTTATTAGACCTTCCCTGTGCTTCAAGACACTGCTTTTCTTTGTACTGCTTTTTATTTCTAAGCTTTCATGAGCCGTATATTTCAAAATCTTTCAATTTCTGGTGCATTTTTGAGGGGGGCAGGAGAGGAAGTGGGTTCTAACCCATTATCTTTTTTTTTTTTTACATCCTATTTTACTTTGCAGCTGTAAATTAATCTCTTCCTCTTGAGACTGTGTTGCCACAACCTCAGCCACATTTCTGAAGAACTTTGCTAAAATTTGGAATGACAGAATAGCAATGTCATCAAAAGGCCATCACTCCTGGCAGCACATGCAGACTCTTCGAATGTGCAACAAAATTGTGGGACTTTAATGACAGGTGAAACAGAGCTTTCACAGACTAAAATGTTTCTGCAGGGCAGATCCCAATGGCAAAGTCTAAAATGGGGTTAATCATCATTCTGGAAAAAAATCAGACTACTTGGATTTGCTTGGAATTGTAGTCTAGAGGTAGACAGCATTTTGCTTGCAAGAGGTTCACACTTCCCAGTGTAAATAGCTCTTATAAACCAAATACGATCCACACAGGTAAACTGGCCCTGTCCATTCCCACTATCAGCATATTGTTGTCATTTATGTCACAGCAAGGCTCAAAGTATTCTGCAGGTTGTAAGGACAGAAAAATATAACTGCTCTAACCTCAAAAGTTAATGTACAAAGGGCTATGTGAAAATGGAACAGCAGTAAGTCACTGATAGACAGACATATGTTAGCATTTCCTCACTTTGACCTTTGGGTTTTTCCTTAATAAATATTCTGGTATTTATATCACGGATTATCTAGTTAGCATCTCACTAATTAATTTGAAGACAACACAAATATTGTGATCAGTAGGCCACTACTGTTTCCAACACTAAAAATTCTGGAAGTCTCCAAATTAAATTACAAAATACAAGTCCAGTTCTTAATGCATTCATTTCTGGAAGCAAAAATACATTATTCTCCAGGAGAGTAGTACCAGATTATTCAGCATTCCCCATTATATATAAGATGCTATATTTCTAAGTGCTTATATTTTTCAATCTGGGCATTTATGACAAACCAAGGTTTTTTATGTTCTTTTTTATTCAAGGCAAAATGGTTCACTGGTTTCTAAGAACAATGCTAGCAAAAAATGGCCAGGAAACCTCTGTTGCTCCATGTTTTGGGGCAAGTAGAAAACTTGATCAGAGTAGCCTCTGCGTCAACAATGTGGCTTTAGCCACTCGAATCCATTTGAGTTGATCTTGTAAAATATTGTCAATGTTTGAAAATCTGCCATTTGCACATCTTAGGGAAGATTTATTAGGGTTAATGCTGGGCTTCTCTGAGGATGCCACCTTCTCTACCACTGCTGGAGCTGCAAGCGCACAGATAGCCCCACAGCTCACGAGGAACTAGTGCCAGTTTATAAGGGACATTGTCTCCATCCTGGCTACTCAATCCCATCCCACGCACCCTGCATCAAGATGGTCATGTGGCAAACTGGATGTATTCACTCATCTGGGTTACAAAATTCCCAACCAAAACAGGCAGAGAGGAACAAAACGTTTTTTCATCCAGAGAAGCTCATTGATCCAGTTTGCCACAGAGAGGCCGGGGTGGGAATACGCTGAAATTGCAGGGAGGGAGAACTCCCTAGGCCAGGAGCGAGGCAAAGAAGGGCACATGGAGCTGCAGGCTCAGACTCAGAAGGACTCAGAAGGACTTTTATTGCAGGGGTTGCCCTAGTCCCTCTGCCTGGGCGAGACTGGGAACTGAAACATGGAAGGAAATGAGGGCTGGAGTTTCACTGACATTTCTTCTAGTCACCAGTTTGTGCAACCCCTCATCACCAGTTTCCTGCCAAGCCTTTAGTTGCACCAGTCCAAATTGGTGGAAGATTTCCCCGTGCAGCTCACAGCAGGGCCACACGGATAACAGTACCAGCACCACAGCGGAGGGCTGGGACAAACAGAAGACAAGAAGAGAGGGTAGCGGCTGATTTAATCTAGCAGTGCCCACAAGAAAGGATCACAAAACTCTGCATGAGAATCACAGAATGGTTTGAGTTGGAAGGGACCTCAAAGATCACCTAATTTCAAGCCCCTGCCATAGCAGGGACACCTCACACCAGACCAGGTTGCCAAGACCCCATCCAACACAGCCTTGAACACTTCCAGGGACAGGGCTTCTCTGGAAAGAACCTGTTCCAGTGCCTCACCACCCTCATAGTACAGAATTTCTTCCAAATATCTAATCTAAATCTCCCCTTTTTTAGTTTAAACTAAAGTTACTACAATTCCTGACAAAGAGCCCCTCCCCAGCTCTCCTGTAGGCCCACTTTAGGCACTGGAAGGCCGCTGTGGTATCTCCCCAGAGCCTTCTCTTCTCCAAGTTTTTTCCATGTCCTTCTCGTGCTGGTGGCCCCAGACCTGAACACAGTACTCCACAATCAATTTTGTGCTGTTTAGTACAAGTGCTGTTTAACAGAAAAGCTTTTTTTTTTCTTTTTTTATCTTCTTTTTTTTTTCTAAGGCAATGAGAAAGAAGCCACACCAGTGAGGAAGGAAATGAGAAAACTGGGACAAGGAATCATGTATGTCTGGACTCAGACAAGTGAAAGAAGAGAAAACACATGATCTCCTTCCTTTTGGCGGTGGAAAGCTATTTATGTGGGCCCAGTTGCCGAAAAAGTGACAGCCTATAACTGGGAGGAAGAGGAAATGGGCAGTCTGGTGAGAAAGGCCAAGAAGGACACAGGGAGGGAGACACTGACTCTGGGCAAAGAGCAGGAGGCAGGTATTCGGTTGGCAGAGAAATTAAAACTTGGAAAAGGGGGGTCCAGCCTAAGGATGAGACAAGCCTGGGAAGCAATCACTTGGGAGGGAACAGAGAAGAAGCCATATTGTTTGGAAAGACAGGCAAAAGAGTCTGTGTTCACTGGGGGCAACTCTTCCCCACAGCCTAGCCTGGAACCCAGGATCCTGAGCCTCTGCTGGTCCTCAGCAACTGCCAGGCAATATTCTTAAGTTATTGAACATTACAGTGATAAAGAGCCCATACGGAAATGACGACTTGTGTCATACCATAGTTGGAATAATGTACAGCAAAAAAGGCCTGCCACTCTAACTTGAACAAAAGGGAGAAAACAAATGACCGAATGCATACTTATTAGCAGCATTCATTAACAGCATTGATCCTTTGCATCTTTGGAAGAGTCTAGATCATTGCATCGGGGTTCATCTTGAATGACCCCAGATCCAATGGGCAAGGCCTATGTAATGGCCTACTTGAAGACTGAGGCAGAATATACACAGATAAAGAGGCTGAACTAAGTTTGTGCATGTAATCCTGTTTCTTGCATTTCTTCAGAGAGTACCTCACAACCCACTAGAGTAAGCAGATTCACAGCCACAATTTCTAATACCTATTTCAGCCAAAACCAAGTATCTAGGCCAAAAATCCTCTCCCCATCACCCAGGTGAATGTTTTAAAAATTGACTATAATTTATTGTACATCTTCAACTACCAGTCTACAATTTGCTTATGGACATTTAATTTTAATATGCACTGGATGCAAGATTTCCAGCTGAGATCCCTGAGGCCAAAGTTGGTCACGACTCCCTTCAAAAAAGTCACCTTCAAGAATTTTACCACAGGGACATATTCAACCCAATCAATTTTTTCAAGTCCCAGTAAGAATAATTGTTTTTTAGGAGGAACAACTTAGCTGTTCACCCATAGCACTCAAAGTAGATTTAAGTAATAATAAATAACATTATAAATGAGGAAACCCATGTCCAGCCTGCTGAATCACACCGCCTCCCTAAACCACACTGAAATGAGAGCTGCTGGGAAGGTGTCCTTTAAATTTCTGTAGGAGTCGTGATAAGAAGCAAACAGGGAGCATGGTTTTATCTGATTTACTCTTTCCATGGTTGTGTAAGGTGTTTACGCTCGTGTAAACAATTGCTGCAACCTGCCTAAAGTTTCATCAAAAGTATTACCTTGGGCAACAAACTATACCAGTGCATATTTATATTTCTGATGGGCAAGGATTTAAGCATGTGAATTCAGACCTATTGAGAAAATGTACCACTGGCTTGTTCCAAAAGTTGTCTAAAACTTTCAGTGAGCATACCTGGAAAGTCATGCACTTACATACACCCCTACTCCAAGTAAAATATCTGAGCCTCTTCCAGCTTTGTTCTTTCTGTTTCTGTGTCCACTTAGCCTGAAGAAAGGAATATTTCATATTAAAATAGTTATCCATGTATGGTAGCGAAGACAACAGACTTTCTACTACAGAAACTACACTGATCTTTGTTTATGACAACAAGGTGTAATGTGCTGTGCTGTCAAGATGAAAACAGGTAAATCCTGATCCAACAGAAAAAGGACCATCTCCCAGAGGAGGGGCTCATGTCTAGTAAACACAGCCTGCATGTACTACCAAAGATTGGGAAACCATGCAAAAATTATACCTAGTTTTACATTTGAGCTGTTCTTCACAATAACTCTGTCTTAAAAAGAGGAAAGAAGTTTTAAGGACAGTCTGAATTTAAGCTTTTTGTCATGCAAAATGAATACACTCAGTAGTGACATGACTTATTTATGTACCTGCAGGGTATTCCTTGGAAATTACATAGCAACTTATGCAAGCAATGGGAACGTTACTAGTATAACACCATGTCATCTCTTTATAACAATGTAAATGCCTCAGATCACCACAGTATTTGATAACATCACAAAGATAAATGTTTCATCCATGCATAATTCCAACAATGAAGGACAAATGTAGAAGCAAGGCAATTTGCATTCCTGCAAATGTACCAAAGTTCAAAAGATATAAGTGACACAAAAATATAGCAGAAGTATTTTAAAGATGCACTGAGATGCAGTGTCTGTTTCTGTGGGGACAAATTGGAGTGTATCTGTCCAATTATGTAACAGTGCAAAAAAACTAAACTTACTCTCTAATCTTCAAAAGCTTTCCAAGGAAAAAAGACCAGAATCTGACTTCCTATCCACAACAAATTATTCCTGTATTATAGAGTAAAAACAGACTAAACTGAAGCTTCAGACAGGACAACACTGACATGGCCTTATATCAGTTGTTACAACTGCTGATCAGAGAAACAGTACCATTTCAGAAATTACATCAAAACAGAAGTATGAGTAATTTTGAGCAAATGCACTCTCATCATTCTATGCTCCTCAAAACACAACACATGGGATCTCTGTGAAATGCCTCTTACAACTCTTCCCCTGTCCTCTCACTGCAGTCAGCAGCCTAAATATAGGACTCACAGGACCGCTGTAGCTCTCTTGGTGTTGCTCTCTGCCCATAAGCATACCCTGGTGCCGAGAATGAAACAGCAGCTCCAGGGCTAGCCAGGTACCACAGGTCCATCCCAGTGCCCTCTGCACCTGGTAGTCCCTGCTCCCATTACACCTAAAATTGTATGTTTCCCTTGTGATCTCTGCAACAGACTTGTTAAATTCAACAGCAGCTAGTTAGTAGTGCAAAAGTTTGTCCCAAGTATCTAACTAGACTTAATCAACAGAACCCTGGACACTTTAAGGGTTACCTTCAAAAGCCACTTGATACCACCAATATATAGAAATTTACAGGGAAAAAAAAAAAAAGGAAAACAAATAACAGTATTAAATATTAAATGGAAAGAAGACAGATGTATGAAGCAGTTAAATCCCTTGCTGCCTGAATTGTGGACATGGAAAAGATTCTGAATTAAGAAAGAGGTAGTGATCCAAAAAAACAAATAGAAACAAACACAGTGAAAATGCTGATAAATGAAGACTACGTACTAGAGCTAATGCTTCCAGCAGAATTGTCTATAGGGCAGTGTTCTGGGAAAGCACATTGGCATCCCAAAACAAACACAAAACCCAGTTCAACCAAACAGATTCATATAAATTTTATGTTCCTGTACTGAGCATTAAAAAGCTGGTGAGTCTGTGAGGTGTGGAAGCTGTCTGCATGGTAAATTTCCATCTAGAGAAAACTTCCCCAGCCTGAGGTTTCAAGCCTGATCCACTAAACATTTCTGCAGATGTTTCAGGAAGACACTAATGTGTTTACAAAAAGAATGAAAATAATTAATGCAGACACAGAAAAAGTAAGTTTGTTTACAATTCTGTAAAAGCTGGGGAATTTTAGGTTAGGAGAGAGATTCTTTTGGGACCAAACCACATGTCATAGATAGACCTAAATGAACTTGTAACTTTCCAACTCTGTAAAGAATCCAGTGTCTGAGACAGCATTTTAAGATCAAAATGAAAATGTAAGAGACAATGATTGAAAAGAGTTTGCAATGTTTACTCAAGCCTGCAATAAAGTTTTTGTTTTTATTTTCAGTCTAAGGTCTCAATCCAGAAAGCTGTTCTGCATGGGCAGGCTCCACATCAGCACTGTGATTCATCCATGCAATACAATTTGCAGGATCAAAGATTTCAGAAAATCCTCTTGTCAGCCTACAGGCATCACCTGAAAAGTTCTGTACCTTTCAGGCAGGGGAAACTAAAGTTCTCAGAGTGTGTCTGAAAATATCTGCGAATCCCCATGACTTTCAATGGCAGCCCAAGCATCTTCTAGCAAGCTCCTGCCTCCACGAGGCCCTATGCTGTGCTTGCCAAGATTGCATTGAGCCTCTCTGTGGAAGGGGACCGGGGAGCAAATTTATCTGGAGGGGGGGCTACTTTCAGTTGGATCAACTGTGCAATATTTTTCTTGCCAGCTCTGCTGGCATATCACAGGGGTGGCACACGTTAGAGAAAAACAGGCAAGAGAAAGTAGCACCTGCTGACATCGACTTCAGCATCTCTACCACAACACGTTAGACCAAAGCATAACATTTCATTTAATTCTTGCTATCTGATTACTTCTTACCAGCATCCTGACTACTCCTGATCAACAACCCTGCAATGTAGGAGGAAAATACTCACCACCAGCAAGAGCTTCCTCTCTTGCACTGTCATCGTCACTAGGCTGAAGAATATTCCAGGATGTCAAAGTAAGTGAAGAAATGTCTTCAGCTGATGATAACTTTAGCATGTCCATGTGATTGCTGTCAGGTTTGTAACGTGGGATGAAACACTCCTTGCCTTGCTTAAAAATGTCCTTAATGATTTCTTCTGTCTGGATTTCATCTGGCATGCTCAGAAAGATTGCAATTCTTTTGGATTCTTGGTACCTTGAATGCCCGATCACCTATACAGGAAATTGCTGTAATGAGCTTATGAAAAGTTTACTAAACAACAGACTTTAATAAAAAACACAACTGGAGGAAAATACCCATTGGAAAGAGCAGAGATACAAACTACCATGAATCACAAAGAGAATAAAATAAACTGACTTTGTTTCCTACTCCCTACCATGAGCAAAATCAAAATGGGCAAATTTTTGCTGCAAGTGAACAAAACATTATAACACAGGTTTGGGCCATCAAAAAACTGTTTTAGAGATAGTCCAGATCCTTTAAATATTTGTGCCATATAGTGCAGGCATCCTCAAACACCAAACATCACTTGAGAAAGATACAGCAGGTCAGAACTGCCAGCTTATACAAGACATGAGGATTTTGCATTCCTTTTTTTCCATCCTTTTTACATGCTGCATTTCACAACTGGGCCTAGGCAGGATGAGAAATGCATCAATGAAATTTCTCAAAAGAAAATTAGCATCAAAGCAGTTGACTGCAGAGCTCAAAGTCTTGCAAGATAAGGCCCTTTTTTTTTTTTTTTTTTTTTTTTAATCTGAAATGCCTTACATCCAGCAAATTTAGATATATGACTACAAACATCACCTGCTTCTGATAGGTGATCTTATTACTGCACATTTTTCAGAGCTTGAAGGAAAGATGGCCTTGCCATTTTTTTTATTTTCATGAGGTCGTCTGTGCTGGACTTATGAAAGATCGAATGTAGGAAGGAAAATAAAAAATGCTTATATGGTGAAAGAGTGTTAACAGATTCATACCTTACTATGTCTCTGCCCAATTCCAGATTAAATTCCACATTAAGATTTGTGCAGATTTTTTTTTTAAAGCTTGTCTTCTCTCTTTAGTATCTTATATATTTTGTTACTTACATCAAGACAAGACAAATACAAATGTGTCCCTTCTGACTTAAATGTGATTTATGCTTATTCTACGCATTTGCAAAAAGCTGTCAGAAATATCAGACAATTGAGAAACTGTGCTTACACCAAATCCTCTGTTCTGTGTTTGCGTAACTGCAGGGTAACTGCTCTCCTGAGCTTTACCCCTTGCCCTTTCCCTGTTTTGAGAGATATATG
Source organism: Aythya fuligula (assembly GCF_009819795.1). Taxonomy (NCBI): domain Eukaryota; kingdom Metazoa; phylum Chordata; class Aves; order Anseriformes; family Anatidae; genus Aythya; species Aythya fuligula. The sequence goes on along the minus strand of NC_045569.1, from coordinate 13,386,194 downwards.
CCCGTATCTGAGTGGAGAATTGGTTCTCATTCTTTTTTTTTTTTTTTCTTTCTAGCACACCAGCTAAAAGTCCAGGTGAAATATTCAAAAGATGGATATATTTTGTAAGGCAAGATATAATGAAACACGCTGGCCCAAATTATGGTAAGGTGTTGCTTGGCCATAGAAGTGCCTAACAATTCAAAAGCGTACTTTACTTCTTTTTATAATTTGTTCAACCTTACACATGGATTTTTCCAACTAAGTGATTAAGCTCTTAAACAACAGAATTTCCATGGCAGCCTTTGTTTGAAAGAACCAACTATTTAGTCAAATTGCAGACTCCAGACAATGCCTGTGATTCATGTTACTGAGGGGCTCCTGAGCTGAACCTTTTCATGGGCTGACAGCATAGAGAAACCGAAACACAAAACTCTCCTCTGTCAAAGAGGTGCTGTGGGCACCACGCAGGTCAAATCTGTTCTGACATGTCCAACACCACAAATGATTATGCAGTACAGAAAGAAGTGAGGTTGGAGATGTAAAACCACAAGCTATCAGAAAGGCATGACTTCAAATGTTTTCAGAAATGTGAAGACAAAGCTGCCAAGACTCTGAGCAGTTTCTGAGAAGAGTGAGAAAATTTCCACACTTACAAGTATTGTGTGCCCTTTGTTGATGGCTGTTGCTGCAGAATTAGAGCATGCTAACACCATGACTTTAATCATGAACAGACATGTTAAAAAAGAGCAGTCATCTAGAAGCTAAGCAATTTTGGTTTGAATTTAAAGATAATTTTGAGATGAGATTTTACTACTAAAAATGCTGTTCAGGTGCTATAAAAAAACATACTCACTTTTATTAGCTACACTTACTGATATACATTATAGAGCTACACTGTCAGCCTCATATTGTTCCAAGTATTTCTCATCATTTTCAAGAATTTCATGTCAGCTGCATTCCCTTCCCATAAGGAAGCTGACTCTCTTCTGTCAGCTGTGCAATGCCATTGTGTCTGAAGAAAGCTCATGATTTTCAACTTGTGTCATAATATTAAAATGGCATGATAACATCAACTTATGTCATATTTCCCAATGCTTTCTTTTAAGCAAAATAAACCTTTATATTCTGTATGTCCTCACCCACAGAGACAAGTGTCCTGTTGCTGAGTTTATCGGCTGCAGTTAGACCAAGGTTGAGAGCTCCATAAAGTTCTGTATATGGCCCGGGTGCTTATAAAGTTGGCAGAGGACTCTGACAGTATGTTGTAAAAATTGTGATTTAAGTCAGGGTTGTGAAATTATTAAAATATACTTGCATTGTAGTAGGATGTAATGCATATATATATATATATTTATATAATATATATTTTATATATATATTTGTATATATATAAAAGCAATGAAAAAAAGTTCATGTGAGTTCCAACTGAACCTATGACCTAAAGTTTCTGTGCTGCCATGTCACATTCATGAAGTGGCTACAAATTAGTACTACGCAAAGTTTATAAAAAGATTTAAGATCCTTTGGCAGGAAAATAACAATATAAACATAGATCATCTAGAAGTACACTCTGGTGCTGCAAAAAAAAAGGATGACTGTTCTATTACATGCAGTGACTGAAAAATAAAATTTTATTGTGTTTATTAAAATGACAAAATACATCTATATAAAAACTTTGCAATCCAAATGCGAACAGGACATTTCAAAAGAACACACTGGTACCACTCTGTGCTATGACACCAGTGAGGTAAACCCCTCTCGATACCTTTTAAAGTATAAAAATCACATTAGAAATCAAATTGCAGGGAAGAAATACCCCGAAGGACACGGAAGGGCAATTACAGACAGTTAAGCGGAAGGCCAGGATGAGCCAATCGCTAAGTTTTGACACGGAGCTGGCTGTAAAGCCAGGCCGACGCGAACATTTTAGGATAAGCAGCCACCCCAGAGCCACGTGAAGCCCCCCCGCGCCGGAATGCACCGCAGAGCCCGTCCCCACTCCACAATGCCCCCTCGCCCGCAGCAGCCACCCCAAATCCCTGAAATCCCAGCCCCGTCCTCTTCCAGCGCCCTGCTCCGGCCTGATCACCGCCGGAGCCGCTTTAGGAAGGGGCACGGCGATGGCCAAGCCGCCCCCGCTGCTCCAGGAGGGATCCGAGGAGCTGGCGGCGGCCCCGAGTCCCCTCCGGGGCTCCCAGCGGGGCTCGGAAACCCCCCGGCGGGCTTCCCCGCGCAGAGCCGGGGCCGGGCCCGCTTCCTTCGTCCTCCCCGCCCGCCCCCGGTGCTCCGCTCTTCCTGGAAGCCTCCGGGTGACGGCAGGGCCCCGGCTCGCACCCACCTTGCGGCTGAGCAGGCGGGATTGCCGCTGCTTCTCCGCCGTGCCCATTGCCCGCAGCCGCTGCCGCAGCTCGGCTCGCAGCGCCCGCTTGGCGGCCCGCAGCGCCGCCGCCATTTCGGGGACGCCGCCGCCGCCCTCCCGCGGCGGCTCCATGAGCCCCGGGGAGCCGGGCAGCAGCGCCTCGGGGCAGCGTTGTGGAGCTGCTGGGCTGGGTTCCCTGGAGGCTTGCAGCCAGCTGAGGTCCCAGCACAGCCCCGCTGTCCGGGGAGGGGATTGTTGGGCACTGTGCCCCAGCCTGGGTCAGGGGAACATGGGTGCTTCCATCCCTGCTTGGGGCAGCCACCTCCTCCGTCCCTCACAGCCATGGGGTCAGCCTCCCCTGCAGGGTGATTCCCAGCAAAAAGTCGTGGCTCTGAGGCCTGGTGTGCTCTGCCCACGGTCTCCACTCCACACAAAACACCTGTCAGGGTGAGCCCTGTGCCATGCAGAACCATTTTCAAGGCGGAATGTCAAGCTAGCATTGATTGCAAAGAATTTCCCCTTTCCTAATTTTGTTATAGAAAGGGAAATTACACTTCAGCAGGATATTTGACCGCTGCCTGACAGATGGTTTCACATCCCTACAAGCTCTGGTGGTGGCTGGTGGGCCTGGAATACAGGGGAGATTTTGTGCCCTGAGAGGAACTGAAAGCGCTGCGCTGGCACCGGCCCATGGCAGCCTCACAGCCCCTCACCCACGGGTGCTGGCCTGGTGATGGGAGCATTGAAAGGGAGACACTGCAAGTGTCCTTTGGTTTCTCTCTTGGTAGGAACTTGGGAACAGGCACTTTCATACATCTTCTCTAGGTGTTACTGGGAGACATCTCAATCTAATTACTGTGTTTATTGAAGCCACCAGCTATCCCACATGCGGCTTGTTGGCCACATGTTTTGCTCTGGAAAGAGTATTGTGTTCTCCAACGTATCGCCTGGCAGCTGTGAAACAGCTCTGCCCCAGAACCTGAGGCAATACATGTCGAACAGTGTCATACACAAACCCATGACGGTTAACAAAGTATATCTATACTACTTTAGAAGACTTAGCTAGTAGCACTGCTGTTTTAAGACAAACTCTGTTTAGATTCTAGACAGTATATCGTAGAATCATAGAATCATTAAGGTTGGAAAAGACCTTCAAGATCATCTGGTCCAACTATCCCCCTACCACCAATGTCACCCACTAAACCATGTCCCTAAGCACCATGTCCAACCTTTCCTTGAACACCCCCAGGGACAGTGACTCCACCACCTCCCTGGGCAACCTGTCCCAACACCTGACTGCTCTTTCTGAGAAGAAATGTCTCATTACTCCAACCTAAACCTCCGCTGGCACAACTTGAGGCCATTCCTTCTAGTTCTGTTGCTAGTTATCTTCAAGAAGAGGCTGACCACAGCTCCCCACACCTTCCTTTAAGGGAGTTGTAGAGAGCAATAAGGTCTCTCTGAGCCTCCTCTTCTCTAGACTGAACAACCCCAGTTCCCTCAGCCGCTCCTCACAGGACTTGTGCTCCAGGCCCTTCAACAGCTTCGTAGCCCTTCTCTGGACATGCTCCAGGGCCTCAATGTCCTTCTTGTAGTGAGGAGCCCAAAACTGGACACAGAACTCGAGGTGCAGCCTCTCAACCCAGCTTTTCTTGCTCTTAAATGCGAAGCAAACACATTATTTATGTCCTAGTGAAGATAATCTAGAGCTTAAGGAACTGTCAGTGGTCTAGGTTTCTTTTATTTAAACCCAGGCCTTATCCATGAAAGGCCAATTATCAAATCATTACAACATCTAGACTTTTTAAAGGGTCGGATAGTCTTTTATATTTAATTCAAAAATTGTACTCCCCAGTATAAAATAAGGTACTATATTAGTATAAAAGGAAGTGAATATAGCGTTAAACGGCTGATATTAGCCATAACACAGTAAGAGCTTTAAATGGCATAAGAAAGGGAACTGAATAAGAATTACTGCCCTTATCCTGAAGACTGAGACTATAAATAAATAAGTATGACAAAATACATTTAAAATGTCATTCCTGACAGAAACTTCCATAGCTGTCCTGAAGGGGATGTTTTCCTTTAGCTGCCATATGCCCTCAGGAAGCTGCCATCTCTTCTTCAACAGCAACAAAATTAATCTCAGAAATCCTGGTATACATGCTAAATCATCTTTATTGCTTTCATTGGAGAGGAAGAGGGAGCGGTGCTGTTTCTTGTGAATGTTAACGCATGCATGTGTTCTCTAGTTAAACCCAGCAAGTTGGAGAGAGAGCCCAATACTAGGAGGAAGCTGGTTCATTCTGCTGGTGTCATAAAGCCTTCATGGTATAGAGGATTTGTCTCGGGGAATACTGCCGTTGTGTGCCACAAGCCCACTGCTGACTTGGTTCAGTTCACCTCCCACCATGTCTACAGAAGAAGACTATTTAGACCTAGTCTTAGTCCCCAAATGTAGGGCAGTCACTACAGCTAAAGAAAACCCTTCTAAAATAAATTCTTGAGAAAGAACAGTTTAAAGTTTGAATGCAAATGGAACTTGAGTCAAAACAATAGTTGTCCCAGACTATAAAATTCTGTAAGTCTGTTAGGAACTACCTCTGAATTTTCTGACTAGGCCGTGTATCCCAAAACACCAGTTACTGTCATTGAAGCTGATCCAGTTCATTAATTTTGCAAAAAGCTATCCATTTCTTGTATAAACTGCCATATAACACTTAAGAGTACTACAGAAAATTAAAGTATTGACATCCCTGGGCTTCAGCTCAAACCCATGTATTACTTAGATTCTCTCGTAGCTCTGTAACAGCTTTTCTGAGAGTTATCTTACCCCGGTAGATCTTTCCCCTTCCTCCAGTTTTTCTGAAAGAGATGAGGCCAATCATAAGACTTTAAAATACATATTTTAATGTATTTTTCAAAAATATTAGTGTATTTACACAAATTTTTTGATTTAAAAATAATTTGTATTTCTCTATTTTAAAAAATCTAGTTTAAAAATGTTCAGGTGACTATATTACAAAATTTTGAAGGAACAGTCACTGTAGATATGAGCAATTAAAAATACAACAAAGAAACACATACCATTGCATTAACAGTGAGTGAGTGTACAAGTCTAAGTTGATAGTTTCCACAATTTGTTCTATGAAGATTGCTTTGTGTCAGTAATTTGTACCCACTTTTACATTGGAATTTGCGTTTCCTTTTTCTTCAGAGGAATCCCCTCCTTTTACTTATACAAATGTTGCAATAAAAATGCATTACAATAGTATTCATTTACAAAACAAATGAGATTAAAGTTTGTTTCCTAACCCATTGGATTGTATTTGAGAAAAACAATGTCCTTTCATGGAGGTGCAACAGAGATTCCAAGAACTGTCTGGATGTGGGGGACGATCTCTCTCTCTCGAAGCAGTCCTGCCTGGAAAGGTTGGCTTGCATTGCAGCATGTTGCTGTGTCAATTCCTCTCCAGAGGGGTCTTTTCTTTAGGTTTGTCAATTAGGAGAGCATGTTAAACTTTGCATTTAGTCAAAATAAATACAAATAAATTACAAAAAAACAAACAAACAAACAAACAAAAAACAAACAAACAAAAAAAAAACAAAAAAAAACAGAGTAAAATTATTTTCTAGTTGATACTGCTTGGAGGAAAGCTTAGCAATGAAGCTTGTGGCAATATCTAAATTGTGCGTGAATGGCAGGTCCATTATTTCAGTAGTACTCTCTGAACAAGGAAAAAACAGCCACGAATAAGTCTGTAATTTTGGAGAAAGACAGTAGTGATCTTCTTTCAAACTTTGTTAGGAAGCCATTTTCCTGTGGAAAAGAATGTGCACAGTTAGGGACAGTTTAGGAGCAACATGTATAGGGAAAATGTACCACATTGTGCTAGTATCAGATTAACAAAGTGCTACACCATTGTGCATAGAGAGGCAGCTCTTTGGAGCTCTACCTGAAAAAGATGAATAGGGCTTTAAAATGAGTAGGTGAAAATAGCTGCACCTTGCTCAATGTTTGTCAAGACCATGCCCTCCCTGTATAAATACAAAATGAATGTGAATTATATCATCTGAGCCCACATCTTAAAGGAAGACACAAGTACCGTGTTTCTGATATAATAATATGATTATAAATATCTTCCTTCAAGCCTCCTTCTTCTACTATGATGGGCCACATGTTATGACAGAAAGCTGCCTAGAGTTGATACTTCTCTAAAATAAAAATCACTCTATTTGCAAGAGATGAAGAAAGAAGCCTCTACAATAAATCTCATCAAGGGTCCGTGACTCATTATCACCTTTTTTTACTGTTACCAGCCAGAGAAGGATCAAAACAAGCAAAAGGAGAATAAAGGAAAAGAAAAGCAGTAGAAGACAACTGAGGGGGAAAAAAAAAAAAAAAAAAAAAAAAAAAATTAATAGCAAATAGGAAATGTAAGAGAAGTGGGATTAGAAAGGGATGGAAAGAGAAAGTAACATTTACAAATAGGTAAAGAAAAAAAAAGTACCAGGGAAATAACTAACTCTGATGTCACCGTTACTCAGCTTCCCCTAACTGCAATAGAAAAAGGTATTGGTGGGATGAAACTATGCAAAGCAAAAGGGACCTCCCCTCCACTAGCAGAAGGGAAATTCAGCAGCTTGACAAAGTAATCCACATATTGACAAATGCTTTTCTCAGCTTTGGCCATTGATATATGGAACTTCTAGGATTATCTCGGCCCAAGCAAACAGAAGAGATTTGTCTCCAGTTGTTCTTACCTCTAGATGTCTTTAAGTCAACTGATTTGGGGGATTAAATAATGGCTTCATGAAATCCACAGCAGAAGTACTGACTTAACTGTGAGGATGAGACCCTTACCTTGAACTTCAGTATTTTTGGACCAACTCCTCTATGAAAGCGTAATTGCTACACTAACTGTAGGATGCATTCAGTTTTAGATTTAATAATGGGAAGCTCTGATAGAATGCCTTGTTTAACCTGCTTGGAGCAGGAGGTTGCACTAGATGATTTCCTAATGTCTCTCTAAACCTGAATTATCGTACAATCCTATGATTAACTCTAGGGTTTTGACTATTAACAGGAAGTGCCTTTTTCAAAAGAAAGATGTCTTTTAGCGTTTTCCCTTTTAAAGCAGAAGCAAAGCTTTCTCTGTAAGTCTCAAGCAGACGTTACAGACATCATAAACTAAGCCACCACTTAAAGCCCTTAATATAATGTTTTTGAAAGTGTACATAACAAAAGTTTCCCTTAATTAAGAAAAATCTCTGACTCTATATTTTGGGGAAAAATTAGAAGATTCTGAACTGAAACTTACCCAGCCACCATTTGCATCTATCCATTCGGCTTTGTTGTTTATGATGTACTCTGTGATAAAATAAGAGATCTGCTCCTTCTTCTCTCCAGTGAGCTGAACTCCATGTTCTTGAAGCTTCTTAGTGAGAAGACCCCCAAAAGTAAATATGGTCGTAATTCTTCCCCAGTTAGTATTTCCATCAGCAAATTTTTCATCCATGACACCATTGAAAATTCTCTTGGCAACATCTACAGAAGTAATATCAATCCTGTCCAGGAAGGGTCTGAGAGCCTCCTCTGTTTGATCTTGCAGCGAAGATGCAATGTTTCGCAAGACATGAGCAACTCTGGTTTGTGCTGGTCCAAGATGTGATTCCTGAAGCACATATTGCAGATAATCTTGAGCTAAATAATAAACGTAATAGAACTCAGCAGTTTCCATTTAGTATGAAGCTCAGAGAGCAGTGCACCGCTCTTAATCAGGGTCAATAATGAGCAGCCACAAGACATGCACACAGCTTTGTATCTTCGGTTTTAGATGGAATTTTTTTTATTTTACCACGGAAGTTCCTGTAAAAGTGTAGTCAATTATCGTGTGGGTTGTGGAATATGTCAAAGCGGAAGTGAAAGAAAAAAAAGTCTGCTCGGGGGAGAAAACAAATCTTGAGTGATTTATTATTTTTATAAATAGTATGATTCTACAACTAAAAACACCACTTACCACATTTCTTAAGCAGTGTAAATTGTCAATTCCTAGGGACTTTTGCTATGTAACACTTGCAAAGATCTGGCATTTAAGAGAGGTGTTTTCTAGCAAAGGTTAAGCATTTAGCTGAAAAAAGGAAAAAAAAAAGCCTGAAAAGCTGCATTGCTGTAGGAACTTGCAGGCTGCTCTAATCCCCAACTTCCCCCACCTCAATCTTCAGAGCCAGTGGCTAAAGCTGCAATCTGTATTGCAGGTTTATGGGTTACCTCTGCTTCCCAAATTTTGGAAGAAACTGGTGGGAGTTTCCAACAGTATGGAAAAATGGATAAACCTTTTTTCATCATGCAGGGAGATTTATATAACGGCTAGAAGTGGGAACACAACAGTGGTGCATGTATGGATGGGAAAAGGGGAAAGCCAGCTTTGTAGCATTATTCCCTGGTCTGAAGTTTCCCACACTCTCCCTGTGTGTGCGCTTCAAGGTCCTTCTTTGAAGATTTGAGTGAATGGCTTCAAGGATTTCCTTCCCCCACAGGGAGTTCTGGTGTGAAAAACAATATTAGTATAAAAGACAATGCTAATGCAGTCAGCATGTCAGAACACGAGGCTGAAAATATGGGGCCAAGCTAGTGGTGTGTAATACCATATGATTCTTTCGTGACAGATTACAAAAAAAGCATCACGATGCCTACAATGGCTGCTCTGCGATTCAAATTTCTGGTCAAGCAGTTGTTTTCGGGGAGAAGAGGCAGAGGTCTCCAGCCCTCCCTTTTCCTGACAAATCCACTTGTCCTGAGGCAACCTGATCTTGCTGGAGCATCAGGCAAATCTCAAACTGCAACACGACCATGCTGTCAGTGTATTGCTAGCCCTACTTAGCCCCCTCAAATTGCATATGCTGCTGCTCTGACATCAGAGTTTTGCAGAAACCCATTAATTACAGAAGCGTACTTTCCACTTCCTTCGCAGGGTTTTTCTTCCGTATGAGGTGAACCAGGTTCGGAGTGACACAGTCATCTTCCACACACAGCGGGGTTCGAAACCTCAAGGTATCACCAGCGTAGCACAGACATCAATCCCTTTAGTTAGTGGGAAACTCCATTACCATTTGCCTCGCTTTCTGTTGGAAGCCAAGAAGGAGGTGGCTGGTGCCACGTTCACCCTTGGGCGAGAATGAATTTAGGAGGGTGGTATGAGCTGGAAGAGCTCATGTTTTAGATGCTCCCCCCAGGGCAGGATGAAATTCTAGGGCTGGGAATGGGCTGGGGTGGGAAGCTAGCTCTCCCTTCCACATGCACGCCTTCTTACTGAAGCTCATTTTGGAAGTTCAGAGGTGTCCTCTATCCAATACCTGCAGCTGCTGCTCTGGCAGAGCTATTAGGCTGTCTTTGCCTTTGTTATGTTCAGTGATTTCAGCAAACTGCCAACATTTTTATGAGGAATGCAAATGAAAATAAAATGAGAAAAGGAAAAAAAAAAAAAAAGAAAAAAGAAAAAAAAAAGAAGAGAAGGATGTGACAGCTCTTACCTCTTCCCAACTCTGCTAACCTAACTCTGGACAGAAATTTCTGGGAGAAAGGAGTGAAAACGCTGAACCCAGACAGCTTCCCTCCTGTCGAGTGCCTGCTGCAAACAGGGCTAACATCAGTACTCAAGGAAAAATCCCAAGAACCCCTTTTACATAGCACCATCTATTAAGTTATAACTCACTCCTGACTCTCTTAATAATTGATTAATGAAAAGCTGTTTGTATTCATTGTGAATGTAAGTAATAGCTGAATATGGGAACAGTGAACAATACCTACGGAGACAGGTTTTGCTTTCTTCACCACCTGCAGCATCAGAGCAGAGGCAGAGGCAGATATTTCTTCATTAGTGGAGCATTTAGGATTCTGAGGAGGCTGATGAAATAAGGCTATGAATATGTCGCCATTATAGAAAGAAATCAGTGTTAATATCTTGGCAGTTTTGGTGCAAACGCTGCCACTTCCAGCCCATTGATCTCTTACAGGGCTGAAAGGTGAAGCTCATGCTCAGCTCCCAGGAGGGGGGTGGCAGCTCAGAGCAGACGTCTCGAACAGCAGCTGTGACACTGGTGACCAGAACTGTGGATGGAGCTGCTGAAGGTGCCCCTGCTCCATCAGCCTCAGTGTTAGATGTATTTGCTTTTCAACAGTGTGTGGTGGCGGGTGTGATTCGAAGTGCTGGATGTTTAGTAGCCCTGACAGGTTATATGTATATGTATGCGTATATGTGTGTGTATACATATATATATATATATATCAGGTGTTTATACATGTATATAAATATATATGTATATATATATAAAAGGTTGACCAGAGCAGTCTTCTCCAGCTCTCCTGTTCAGCTCTGAGCACAAGAAGTCAGCTTTGGGATCTCTTACCTGCATCGTGCCACTGTAATGCTCCGATTCTCATTTTCTACATGAGGCTGTGCCTTCCTTTCTCCTGCCAGATTTTATTCACATTTTGTAGTTATAAGTGAATACCTCAAACTTAATGAATCTCTGCTCTTCTTCCTACCTGCTGTTTCTCCACAGTGCTGCCTGCAGTGAGCTCTCATACAGCGCACTACTTCTTTCTTCTTTTCCTCTTATCTGTATGTACTCTCTCTTTTATATAGGATAATTTTCGATAATAGGTTTGAAATAGAAACCAGCCTGACATGGAAGCTCAAATGCAAACCCTCTCCTTGCTACCTGGCATAGAAAGGGGCTTCAAATACTTTAATTTAAATCTGTGCTCTGCAGAGCTAGCTCCACATCCTCCCCTAACCTAAAAAGGCTTATTTTCTAGAACAGATGGGAACTGAGTTGACAGATTTTCATAAAATGGACTCGTATGAGATAATGTTGTCTCATCTTATTTCAGACCAAATTAAGCCAAAATGGCAAAATGGCAATAGCTCAGCTTCACTGAGCTATTTGTGCTGCATCTGCCTTGCCAGAGTTGTTCAAGTCCCAGGTAAATTTGGGAACAGCGAACTCTGCTAAGGCAGACAGGCTTTGTCTGGAGGAACAGTTTGAGGCCTTGAGAAAGTCCTTGCAGACTTTTCCTGTTTTTCCTCAGTTTTTAATGTCCAAACCTGGACAATTTTCATGCAGCGTTGGATTTCATCGCTCGGTTCACTTGTAACTTTCCAGCTGTCCCGCACAGCCCTGATACAAGACTTCGGGAGGCTTTGGTGACTTTTATTTACCCTCCATTCCCCTACAGTTTGGAATATGCAAGCCGGCTTTCTGTGAGCTGCGGAGCTGTGTTGGGATAATCCCTGGGCTGCTTTGCCCAGTGGAGTGCTGCCACCTAGTCGCAGCCGGCTTGGCTGCAGGCACAGGGCCCGGGCACTCGGGTGTCTCCAACACCAGCTCGCTTTGGATCCTGTGTGCAGCAAAGAGCTGAAATACTGCAGCACTGGGACTCATCACCGGTAATGATCTAAATTAATCAATGATGCTAGGTCGCCTGACTCGTTATCAGCCAAGATCTTTAGCCCAGAGCTTGGGAAGCTTATCTCCGTAAGAAGTTTGGGGAGCAGTTCATCGTATAAAACTCCTTCCCATCTCCTAATGTTTCTGGGATAGAAATGTGATAGGGAATATCTGTAGCAGGATCCTGGCTCTCAAATTCTGTGGCAACTGAAAGAGAGATTTAGAGCCAGCTTACATCCTGTGTGCCTCAGGAGGTGCTGATGTAGCACAGAAGACAAGCTCCAGGAAGGATTGGAGGGGGCAGCTATTTTTGCATCCTCTGGGCCAACTGAGAGATTCAGAACCAGTTGGAAAGCTAAAACAAGTAGCTCCAACTGCTTTCTGTTGAGCTGTAGTGCAGTCCTGAATGGCAGAGGGCTGAGAAATATGTCACAGGCTCTCTCCTGCTCTCAAAGTACCATGCAGTATATTTGGGAGGATCCTTCAGGTGAAGATGTACACTGCAGCTCTCCATTGACTAAGCATGAGAAGAATTCTCTGAGAGGCCGTCCTGACCCCTGGAGTGATGTGAGGGGAGTACAGCGAGGGGCAGGATGGCTGTGCTATTCGGGGCCAGCCACTACCTCGCCACTTCCTCTGGTAACAGCTCACAACTTGCCTTGATCCAACCTCTCTCAACACCATGAGTCAAGGGGGCAGCCGAGCACGTTGCTCCACGATGCATGTGCCATTTGTCATCATGTGCATGTGTGTGGACACATGTTTTGTTCTCACATGCCTTTCCAAATGTTTATCCAGGATTAGGATAATTTGAACAAGTCATTGGAGCTTGTCAGCAGTGAGCCATGGAAAAGTCAGGCTCCCTAAGCCTCTGGGACAATGGAGCACAAACAACTCTAGGTAGAAACTTAGCAAGATCTTGCAGATCCCAGCAGTAACATTTCAGGCTGAAGCCAACTTCATTGCTGAAAATACTTGCTCCCAGAAGCTAAATAAAAGGGCTGCTTGGGAATATTCATGAAATAATAAGTCAAAGGTTCATGCCTCAATAGGATAACCAAAACGTTATGTGTCCCACACTCCCACAAGGCAAGAGTGCTCTTGGCTTTTGGTTCACTGTTATAGCAGGTGCAACGTGAGCATGTGCAAAGTCCATTTGTGTATTGATCCGCAGCTTTTGTTTAGACCTGTGTCTTGGGACGTAATGGGATCAGAGGAGACAGGCATTCAACATCAGCCGTGTCGATGCTTTAAAGATACTTTAAATCGTGGTGACATTTAAAATGTGGTTGCACAGCACTTCAGTCACATAGCTGAGCCTTACTTAGCATACAGAGAGCCCCAGTCATTGCGGTTTTCAAAACACAAACAAGATTGAAGTAAAAAGTTGCTGCTGAGCGTAAAGAGGGTATATGTGCCTGGTTCCTTTAGGTGCCTTCCAAAAAAAAAAATGTAGCTGCTCAAAAAGGTGATTAACAGATTAAAGGAGTCAAGAGTGCTCTTGAATTATTTTCTATGTGGTTTTACAAAAGAAGTTTATGTATCTCATGTTTTTAAAATAAATTGCTTTAAAATTCAAGTTCACTTCACCAGGTGCAAGCTACCTGGATGTCTCAGACCCTTGCAGTCCTCTGCATCAGCTCTCCCAGGAGCACGTTTGCTTCCCTACTTCTCCCTCCTTCAAATCAAGGCTGCATCTGCTCCTGTTAATACCAGAAACCTTTGCACTGGGTCAAGTATTAGTGATTCATAGGTTAAATATCTCTCCTGTAGAAGATAATGTACCCTTCTAATAAATCATTTTAGTCCACCTTTTATGATACCCCCTCTGTTCATGACCCTATAAAAGAAGGCTGTAGCAACACTAATATTTCAGCTATAAATCATTCTTCATGGAGATTTGTAACTCGTCCTTATTTTGTTTTATATACAGGGTCCAGTCAGGGAGTGCATTTATTTTTATTCCCTTTGCAAATTGCCTTGAATTATTTCAAGTTATAAAAATGAACTGAAATACATCTTTACAGTATGCAGATATTTTCCTCTTTTATAATCAATCCAGATCTGCTTTGAACGAAATTATGTTTAATGACATGAATGTGTAATGTGATTTTAGCAGGCCTCATATGCTCAAAATAAATATTTATATTAAAATATGTTTCTGAACCCTAATTCAGTATTTCTACCACAATTTTATTACTTCTTCAAATATGTATTTGCATGAAAACGTTGTGGTGCTAGTGCCTGCTGTTTTCAGCTTTATTTTTTTTTTTAAAAAGCCTTTCACCTAACGTACCGGGAAGACAGACTACATTGCAATCTGGTAGGACTTTTCTGGAGTGTGAAAGCATTTGGTATTAAATTCATTCCATCCACCTATAGCGTAAGAAGTTGGACTGTATATAGTAGAATAAAAATGCCCTGCATAAGCCAAGTGCTGGGGAGAACTCACAAACCTAACATCCCATACAACTATTCTAGGGGGGCTTTTAATCCAAAGTGTCTTTCTCATGCTGATCTGCACCATGTCAGCACACACTCTGCTGTTGGCATTGTGCAGTATTTTCAAACCCACAATGATTACGTGTAAATTGCTGCAAATTGTAGCAAGAAATTAGCTGTAGCTCCCATGGTATAGTTTTATCCCCGTGTTTGTTATGATTTTGTGATCCTCCAAAAAAGGCCTGCTGAGATGGCATTTTTGTGCTCCTAGGAGAAGGCTGTGAGCAGAAATAGCTAGCTAATCTGTCTCTCCAGGTATTTATACCACATTCATTACCGTGCTGTCTGAGCATGTATTACTAGCCCCTCAATCTTTTTAAGTGAAATGACGACCTATTAAATAACTGTGAAGGAAGCTGATGCTACCATGACTAGTTATCCAGACCTGCTGTCATCCTTTGACCACAGCAGAAGGAATTTTGCTTTTGAGCTCATTTTTTAATCATATATCTTCACAGCATTCAGTGCTTTGAACCACATTGGTGCATCAATTCATTGTAATGTCTGTGTAAAAAGCCTTTGGTTCACCCAAAGCCAGCAGCAGAATTAAGCCTGCACAGAAACTAGAAGCATGTCAGTAATGATGCTAACACCGATGATTGCTCAGACCCCAAAAAGCTCTGCCTTTCAGAAAGCTGAGCTCTTCTACACTCTTTCAAATAATCAATAGTTTGTGCTGATTGTTATAGACAGTAAAGCAACACCTGGATGCCCCAGACAGGAAATGGATTGCCTGCTGCTGGCTCTTTCACCTGTTAAACCCACAAGGAGTCTCCTGTCCCTGTTCATGAGCGTGGGGAGAAGTGCTGAGCCTGCCCAAAACCTGCTGACTTCATGAAGCAGTGGGAGCAGGACCATGATAGTACTTCATTATGACTGCATTTCGTTGGCAAGGCACTTTAATGGCTATCAGTAGCAACAACAACTAAACTCCGCACCAGCAGTTCAGCACACATCATTTTGAGTTTTCACAACAAAACCCCAGAGCGCCCATTCATCCTTCGCAGACTTGCCTTTGTATCAATTTGGGACTAGATTCTTGGCGTGCCAGGGAATTATGCATCATAATGACTTAATCAAAGGCTTTCATAGTTTATTCTAGCGCCGAGAAACCTTTTTAAACCCAAATGCAGATGGAAGCTTGGACCCAGCAGCGAGTGCTTTGCTCATGAAGTCAGAGGAGCTCTGCACAGGCTGACCCCCCTGCCTCAGCAAAGCTCTATTGATTTTGGTAACTTCATCTGTGCGGGGACATGAATCTATCTACAGGGAGCTAAATGAAGCCCAAAGTTATTGATTTCCAAGGGAAAAGAACTTTAGTTAAAAGACCTCTTATGTTTTCTTAATGATTCCTGATTTTGAAATATGACATCACAGCAGATAAATGATACTAAGGAGTGACAGTAAATAGCCAGTTTCACATGATTTAGTGCAGCAAAACTAAAGAGAGAATAGGCTGACTGAGTTAGACAAGGTTTTTATTTGCTCCATGTGCTAGATAACTGTTAATCACCTAATGAGAAATGCATATCCAGTGACCAGTGCTCAAGTAACGTAAATAATAGCAACATCCTTGGCTCTCCTTTGCCCTTAATCTCCTTCTGGAGGCTTGACAATAAGCAGCCATTCCCAATCTATTTTGCAACTTACGACTCAGCTCCAAAAAGCCCCCTTCAGAAGTAATTAGTTTGCTTTACATCCAGCCTTTATATTCTCGAGCTAATAAATGGTCAGTGCAGCTCCAAAAGGAGTTCGTTTCTCTGGCTGCCTACGGGGACTGGGGGAGTTGCTGTCTCCGGGCAGCACAACTCCATCGGCAGCTGAATGTCTTGGCAGGGACCAGGGCTCTCTACAAAAGGTGGCAAGCCACAAAATCTAAAGTCTTTATACCCTGTATAAAAGTCAGCATTCACATAGTCTGGCAGAAACCTTCGGGTCTCCAAGTTTCAGTTTCCCCGTCTGCGGGAAGGGCTTCTCCAAAAGATTTGTTGATTCAGCAAACATTTGCCTCTCATGCCACAGCTTTCCTGCATGACCTTGACAGAGCTTCTGGCCTCTCTGTGACTCACTTCCCCACTTCTAAAATAGAGGAAATTAGAGCATTACAGTCAGGTGTCTGTCTTTTGCCTTCCCAAGGAGGCTTGCCAGGAGAAGTGCCACTTATGGTGCCACTCATGGTGCCACTCAGCTGGTTTGGGGCACACTAGGATGCCAAGGCCTGGGCTGTTGGTGGCAATGAGTCCACGGCCACGTGCCCAGCAGAGCTGGAGCAGGTAAGAGCTGACTCAGATGAACATCACTTCAGCCATTTGCCAGCTGCACGTGAGTCAGAGCTCTAGTATTTGTTTTCTTCTATTTTTTTTTTTTTTTTTTTTTTTTTTTTGTCAGACGTCAGTGGTGCTGTTTGTTTGTCCTGCACTGGGGCCTTGATCTCTGCCAGGCCTATGTGCTATTTTTAATAGGGTAGCCTAATGCAGCTATAGGGTGAGATATTGGTTTGGGCACTTGTGTGTGTTTGTTTATTGGGTCCTGTTTTTCTCCTATACGGCCTTGTGGATCAGAAAGAGATCTGCCCTAGAGATGACAAAGCTGTAGGACTCATGATTCTTCAGACGTGTGTTTTGGTGAAGTCCCCAAAGACTGAGTACTTGTGAGGCAATCTGAAAGACTGTTCTATCAAGTCTGTCTCTTCAAATCACTTCTTTTTCACAGTATGCCTTGCTGGCTGTAAAATTATTCTATTAAACTGTGTTACTGCACTTTGAGGTGATTCATTTTCCCGTGCATCGATCTTTGCTCCAAGGGGCTTTCTTCTGAAAATATTCTCCCTTTTTAACCATTATATAAAGGCTACTCTTCATATAATTTGGAAATTGGTGTAGAACTTCTTTAGTTTGTCCTCTGTCGTTTGCTAATGACTTCTGGAGAGCCAGTTTGTGAGTGGACTCCTCTTCTGTTGTGGCCAGATTCTTTGCAGCGTTTAGTATACTAAATTAACTTGTGTAGTTCTCCAAAGGAGTTTAAAGTGGTAGATTTTATAAAAGGCTAAAATCTTTTTGTAAATGAAGAAATAGTTCTGTCAGTATGTAACGTTTTGCAGATGGAAAATTGGATGTAATTGTAACAGCAATAAACTACCTTTATAGTTAATTAACTTGTAATCTAATAGAAACTAATCTCTCTTAGAAGGTAAAACACAACACACTTGCATGATGTAGTCAGGTTTTCTGTTAGTGGTATCCAGCTGGATGCTCAACAAAGAAAAGACTGGGATTTTATTGTATTAATGCCTTGCCAAATAAGGCTCTACGTTAACCACGGCCTCTGGTGAAATCAGTAGGAGTTTTGGGTACATTAGGGTTCGCTGGCTATTATGTCTCTCTGAGACATTGTTTTCTTCCAAAAACATCCACACAATCACAGTTCTTCCTTCCTGCAGATTCAAGACCTGGTCTTGTGGCCCCATGTATGTGTTTCACTGTCAGTGAATCCTCCTGAGTGGAAAAAGGCAGCACCCCACTGCAGGACCTGGCCTGTAAATGCAGGACCAGGCCTGTAAAGGGGCTTCCTCCACCCTAAGGAGTTGTGAGCACTTCTGTCACCTTCCGAGGGAATGGAGCTGGATGACAAAGTGTGATCTAGAAGCTTGCCCTGTGGCATAGAGCTCAGCGTTAGCAAACCTCTTCCCTGACTTGTGGCAATGTTAACGAGATAGGAGTGCTGAGACAAATGTTTACAGCCCCAATAATACACTGCAAGTGGTGTTCTGCTGTGAAAAGTGACTCAGTAAAAATGCCACTTGCAAGCTGCAGGATTACTGGCTCTCAGTGAGACCAAATGTGCTCACTTTATAAGCAAAAACACTTTTTTTTTTTTTTTTTTCCTCCCCTTTAGCAAACAGCCATAAAAAGGGGTTATGCTCCAGCTTTGCTGCCCTATACCATGTGTAGTCATCTTCCCCAGGCAGTGGTACAGTCATGGCTTGGTAGTGTTTTGTCTCTATGTCTGTTACCTGGGTCACACCTGGGTGTGAGTAAGATCAAAATAGGTTCCTTCTGATAAATATTTAAATAAAGAGAAGTGCTTATTTGAATCAGATCATCTAGTGTGCCATATTTATTAACACAATCCTTATCATTTCTATTAGGGCATCCTTATATATAGCTCATAACTCCCAGCTAAGTCAGGCTCTGCTAGCTGGATGAATCCCCCACAGCTTTATCATTTCATTTCTTGTAATGGTTTTGCAGAGATCAACAATTCAGAATGGGGGCTCTCAGTCACCCTTGCTGATGACAGGCCTTGCAACAGCCGCTGTGGCTCCTTCTCCCAGAAATCATTCCCTCCCTTCTTCTGTCCTCTCCCTACTGCAAAGGCAGCTCATGAAGCAGAATCTGAACTGACCTCAATGGATCGAGGAGGAAAAGCAACATTTTAAATCCTCTGCAATACCCCAGGTATAGACAACTTGTGTGCTTTTCTTTTTAGCTGTCGGAGTGATGCTGCAATAGGACTCAAGGCAGGAATATTGTAAAGCATCTTTCCACCCCGAGGTACCTGTTTGGCTTTCAGTGAAAGCTTGTCCTCTACCACTGATACCAGGGTATATTTTGCAGCAGGTTCAGTGGTTAAACAATCAAAATGATAGGTGAGGAGTTCTCTGCCAAAGACAAGTAACTTCACTGGTGTTGTCTTTCTGGCAACGTCTCTGTACCTGTATGAGTCAGGATATGGTGACAAGATAACTGTAATCTCTTACTCTAGCAGTGCTGATATCACTGCCATCTCCGCCCCTTACTGAAGTTTGGGATTTGGGTACCTGCTGACATTTAGGTTAGGAAGAATACTGAGTCAGCACAGGCTCACCCTTGTTATCGTGGGTGAATGACTGCATTGGTCACTGACTCTTAAGGAATGTGTAGAAATTTATTTCAAGGAGAGCAGTTGAGTTATCAGCTTACAAAGGACCGATCGATACCAATCAGTCTCAGCTATTACAGTGCTTTTAATTTGGTGCATTCCTCTTCTGTCATACAACATCACAGGGTTTCTTCTCATTTGAGGAACCTGAAGAGAGTATTGACTCTTAACTGATTAAAAAATCTGTGAAGTTTTACCTTCAATTTGTCTACAGCATCTCTGTATAGACAAAGCAAACTATTTAGAAGTTGAAAAGATGAAAGCAATTCTGTGCAGAGATTTAGCCATGGATGTCTGGCTGTATTAATGGGAATCCCACTGCTAAATCCCTGTGCACCCTGCTACATAATTTGCCTAATGATTTTGGTTAAGCACAGAAAACAAGCACCATCTGAAACAGCGTTTGATGTACTATGCCTGATGTGTGGGAGCCAGAGAGAAAAGACAGCACTGCAGTGTGGATGCCTTGTTCTCAGTATTGGGAGTGAGAGGGGGAGACTGGCCTGGAGATAGTGATGTCCCAGGACATTAGTGACCTCTCTGATAAATCCTGAGCCTATAGCATGAATCTTCCCTTTAACCTGCTTTTAGGGATGTGCCTTTCTTACCTCAGGTCTCCGGGCCCAGGCCTTTACCAAGGGGAAGTCTCAAGCTAGGTTCCTTGCTCAGCAATAGTGCTTGGGGCAGGTCTTCTAGTTTGCAAATTAATTTGGTCTTGATCTAGTTTGGACAGAAAGCTCTCTTCGTATAGTGATTTTTTCCTGTGACTTCCCATTACTTAGACCTCGGTGTTGGTGTATACTGCTTTGATTCTTCCTATCTGCCTCTGGTAACATTTTTTTCCTAAATGATGGTCTGATCAGTGCTATTCCCTTGCACTACAGCTCTATTCAGACAGTGGTGGGTTATACAGGCAATGTGATATGGACAGTCTGTCAAGAACTATCTGCTATTTCAGACAAATCTTTCCATAACTACATATAGCTACACAGTGAATGCAGAAAATAACAAAACAGAGGAATTTCTCACTTTCTCTGTATTCAACTCTGATCTTCCCATCCTTCAAGTAAGTGTCAGAGCCAGCCCCGACGCAGAAGTTAGAGCAGGCCGTGGGGATGCATTAATGATGCAGCTCTAAGTCCAGTAGAAAGCTATATATCCTCCTACCACCTTTAGGGAAGATTCACTGTGAATTAAACAGCACGGCATTATCTGCATTACAGCTCAGACATCAGCAAGGCGCCTACACGTCCCTGGCTGAAGGCTGCCTGTCATGCACCTTCCCACACCTCGGCGCGTGTCTGGACTGCGGTGAGTAAAGCTCTTTGTGCAAAAATTCTCCTAAAGCAAGGGGAGCTTCACAAGTCGCTGGGCTGCTTAGGAAACTATCTAGAGAGACTTGTGTGCTGTTAGGAATGAAGTTTTCACTTCTGAAGGCACAGTCGTGTCCCTGAGTTCTCCTGGAAATGGTGTGTAAATTGTGATGATGGAGAACCTGATGCTGGTGGAGCAGCCATCGCTCTCAGATGATGAAACCTGGCCCACCAACACTTCAGGGCATATTTCCACCACCAGCGGCATATCAGCTCTCATGTCCTCATCAAATTCCAACTGAAGTAATTAGCTTGTAATTCCAAATGGTAATATCTATTGCTTCGTTACCTCCTGTACTCGTAACGCTGTGCAGGATGGTCACCTCCTCTCCAGCTCAGCAGCGATTACTTTCCAGCAAAGAGAAAAGCAAACAAACAAACAACACTATTAGCCTCCACAGCACCTTGGTTCTCTTCAGGATGAATGGCGTAATATAAATGTGGAGGATTATTTAAAAACCCATTGTGAACACTTCTGGCACATTAGCCATAATATTAGTCTGAGTGTTTTATTTGGCCATAATCCAGTTCTTTTGTCGAGATACACTACCTGGTGCGTGTGCTCGCAGATGAACCGATTGGCTCATAAAATAGCAGGATGGCAAAATTATCAGGAAAAACAATGTGTTTTTATGTTGCTGTAAGTCATGGATATGTAATAAAAGGGGGACATGAAGTTCCTGAGCCAGTGAGCATAAAGGTGAGGGTTTTATTGCGGCCATAAGTTCTGAAGTGTGCATTTAATACAGAGTGATATTTAGCTGCCCAGCCTGAGTTTTGTGTACTGGAGTAATGACAATAAATGTGAACTAGGTAATTTAGGAATTAAGAAGTCTAGCAAGGCAATGTTTTCTCTGAGATCACTGAAGAAAGGAAAACAATGTAAAATGTTTCCAATCAGAAATAAAAAAGTAAGGGCCTCCATAAGAGCACTAATGAGACACTGGCCCGAATTCATTCCACATGTAGTTTATTTGAAATCTGAGGAGGTATCAAGAGTTCACTTCTGGTATTTGAACAACATAGCCACAATCCCACAGTTACAATAGAGCTTAGTTTCTATGAAACTTACTTTCTATGTGCAGTCCTTATTAACAGGTCTGCGACCACTCCACACAGGATGGCTCCAAGGTGGAACGGAGGCATGGCACAGTGCCGTTGCTGACAAAATCATGTATATTGTACTAATTGCCATCCCTAAACAATGCATATTGATGTTGATAACACTCATCAGTACTCACCAAACTTCCTGAACAACTGATTTTCAGTGGTCTGTGCAATTGGTTGAATTTTAAAACTGTGTTTTGAATCAAGCACTTGGCTGAACATGAAAAAACTCCCTGGAAGGGTTCACTGAGTAGTGCTCTCGTACTGTCAGTAACTGCCACCACGTCTGGGGGTTTGTGAGCTGTGTGCACTCACGGCAGAGCTTCCACAACCAGGGGCTTTATGCTAGGCCTCAAGCTCAGCTTGTGTCTTAGACTCAAGTATAAGGATTTTCAGAAGGATCTCCAGGAAGATATTGTGGGCTCTTCACCTTCTCTGCTGCTTCAGGGTTAAGTACAGAAGAGGAGCTCCGTGATCCTGTCACCCTCCCGCAGCTGCAGTGGGCTCTCAAACTGAGCAAACCTCAACTCCAAACCCCACCCTGTTCCTGTTCCTTTGCTCACACCCAAAGGCCTGTAGAGAAGAAGAAGAATAACTGATCTCTGTATCTCCATGTGGCTGAGCTAATTAAGAGATGCATTAACCACGGGCCTAACTAGTGAAGCCTCAGAGCATCTCTTGTGCTGCTGGTACATCGTATAATCTCCTCACATCCACAGTGGGCCTCAGTCATTCATGTTCTGGCATCTGTGCAGTTTCTTGCTTCACAAAGAGTGTCACCAGGGAAGAAAGTGTTACTCAACACAAGTAAATGTGACAGCGTCTGAGTCTATAGTTAAGTCTAAACTACTCTGAAGTGAGAACTGAAGAAGCCTAACCCTGCCAGATGAGTCACTGGCAGAATCAGGACAAGAACAAGAATCCTTCATTACCAGCTCTGCGATATAAACACATGCCTTCCCTCTCCGTTTCCCCAACCTTTCATTAACACAGCGGTAGCACTTAGAGATTTGGTCTATTTTTCTCAGGATCAACTTTCACCCATTTTCGAGTCGGGAAGGAATTCTTCCTCGCCTCTTCTTGCTCTTCATTAACTTTCCCTGCTCCTGTAAAGCACCAGCAGTGTAAGGCTCCTCCTGGCTGCCAACTGGCCAGTGTGAACATGAAGCAGAGATTGCTGGCATGGGCAGGATGTTTCATACTTGCTGGGCTGCCCCTAGCCTCTCACCTGGGTAGGCATCCCCCTACAGCTCTTCCCGTTGCTTTTCATTCTTTGTGGGATGCTGCAGCCCAATGCAAACTTATTAAAATGCTGTGAGTCAGGCCTCCTCGAAAAGTCATGCATGACTTAAAATCACAAGGATGATCAAAAACAATAAATTGCATATTTTCTACTTGCCTTTGGGTTTTCTGAAGTTAAGGCACACCCGTTCCAGGTTTGCAAGCTTGTCTTTGCAACCATGAAGGCTAGAAACTTGGGGCACCCATTTTTCATGAGCTACACACAATATCTTTTTTCTTTCCTCCTCCCCCCACCTCCCCGTTTTTTTATAAAGAAAACTCAGTGAATAATGTAAGACCTGCAGTAAAATGACCAGAATTAGCAACACCGGTGCTACCACTGAATGTACTCAGTGAAACCAAATGAGGGATTTTCCTTTTCCATCTAAAATGAGGGGTCTGATTTTCACAACAACACAATGACTTAGGGTTTGGATATATAAAACTACTGTAGGAAAATACAGATAGCTTTTGCTGAGATTTTTTTTTTTTTTTAATTGTGTCAATGGATTGGTGTTAGATGACGGTCACAATGGGGCTGATTGTCCCAAGACTGCACCTTCAACTTATGATTGAGTGTGCCACAGGTTTGACTTGGGCTTGGCATATTCATTTCTTCCTGTTGCCTTCACATGGCTTGGTGTGGTTAAGCCGAATCTTCCAAGCTTTCTCTCATTTTTCCTCTTCTCTAAATAAATTTCAAGCCTTAAAGCAAGATGCTGGCAAGGCTGTGCTTGGCATATCCAGTTGCTCAGACTAAGCACCTCGCTGGTAGTCATGCCCCTCAGATAAGTGGGATGCTGCAAAATGACTGTGCAGCCTGTCCAGGCTGGAGATAGCTCCATCCGTGAGTAAGCCCTGCATTTCTGGGGGGCTCACTGCTGTCACAAACATCACCACCTCCTGCTTCCTGTGCTAGCAGCAGTTCCTCGAGCTTAGCGCTCTCCTTGTATCCAGGAATGCGACAGAAACTGCCAAGAGACGCGGTCCTTCCCTCAAAAAGAAAAGAAAAAAAAAAAAAGGCTGAGAAAACAAACTACATGTGATGGATGTTAGTCACGTTGCTTATTGCACTGCTGGCACACTCTCCACCCGGGGCGCCTATACTTACATCCAGGATTTGGGGATGAGTCAGGCATCCCGCATATGTACTTCTGGGTGATTTGAGCATATGCAGAACATAGTGGGGACTTCTTGATATACCAACATGCTTTTTTATTTCCCTCTGTGTCTGTAAATCCTAGGCAGAGAGTCCTCTTTCTCTGACACGAGTTTGCTGGGTGGAAAAACCTAGTGTGCCAGTTAGTCTGCTGGAATTGAACAGATGAATTTTGCCAAAACTCACAATTTTACTGCAGGACACAGGGCCTGGTTGTGGTTCTTTCAAATCTCTCTATTCCAGAGTCATGTTATTACTCAAGAATCCTTGTCAAAAAGTAGTTTACAGCCTTCCCGTTTATAAAATGAAGCTGGTTTCATGTGATTTTCCAGCATATCAAGAAGTGAAGACAAATAAGAACAAACTGAACCTGTATTTTGGAAACCAACACTCTATAAGGCAATTGTGTGGCTTTGGGGAGAGGGGGGGGAGGCTGACAGTTTATTTCTGAACAGTTTGTGTTGGCAACTCTGTAATTTTCCTTTAATAGCTATGTCTATGCTTGTGCAGTTTGGCTTACAACACCTTCTGCAATAAAGCTATCAATGTTCTTTTGTATATATTAAACTTTGTTTTATTTTTCCTTCTAGTTCCCGAGTCACTAACAGGAGAGATAATGTTATATGTAAGGCAATAATTCAGGCATTTCAAGACTAAAAGATGGAATATATTTCCCTGGGAAGTAAAGTTTTTAGTCTTTTCCATTTATTTAAAGGGGGTGGAAGCTTAAACACTGCCTGTTCTGCTTCCTTGTTTGTAGAAAAATAATTTTCTTTCTTTCTTTCTGTTGTGAAAGCAGGAAGATTGATTAAAAAAAAAAAAAAGATTCAGAATAGGAAAGGCAAAAAAGCCTCTGAGCTCAAGTAACACATCGATGAGAAAATGTTTGCTAGCCCTTTGCTGTAGCATCTTGCTTCCATGAGGCTGCTTTACTGCAGGCAAAACACAACAACATTGCAATGAATAAAATATTAAATACTGCCGAGGCTTTTATAAGGACATTTTTATAGTTCTGCCAGGTGCAGTGGCATCCTTTTAATTACCTGGACATGACAAAGAGTGCTGCAAAGCTGAAGTGTTGATCCTCTGTATACATAAGGCTGTAAAAGTAGCAGCCGGGCAAGAGATCAACTGCAGGTGAAAGGTTCTCTCCTGTGCACAGCAAAGGTCAGTGTCTGTTTGTTTGGATCTGTCTGTAGTTATTACCCTGCTAATGGGCGGAAATCATTTCTAAGTGTGTAAAACCCATTCATAAGAAAAATCACTTGATTTAGCCAATAAATGAATTCAAAGTACTGGTGTCTTCCCACCAGGCCTTATTGAATCTAATAAACGCAGTGCTGTAAGGAGCAATGTGCCCAGCCACCTGCTAACGCTCCCTGCCTTCTATCTTTGTAGCTATGTGTCCAGACCTTCACACCGAGATCCCCTGTCCTTGCACAGCCCCTGCACGTCTGATAACTGCTCTGCTTTGCCAAACAAGTTGGCTTGTGTACTCTTGTTCCTTGTCCTCCCCTCTTTCACGGGACCTGACCCCTTAGAAATTTCACTCCAATATTTCCCCAGACGTTAGCAGGAACTCATTCCTCGGGAGCAGAATCGATCCTGACCCCACTGAAATACTTCCTACATGTGGTGCCAATGAGAAATCAATCTTTCTTTTAGCAAACAATCGATTTGCCCACTGAGTATTAAGAGCAAAACTACTTACCCCTAAGCTAAACCAGCTCCCAGCGTGCTGGTTAGGGAAAGGTTTCCTTATCACGAAGCTGAGTCTGAAAACTGCTGAGCATCTGCCAAGACCTCAGCTCCCACTGACTTGGGAGACACCTGAAGTCATCCCATTTCTATCCACCTTTTACAGGATTTGATACAACCCTAGCTAAAAAGTATTCTTTGAAATTCAGCAGCTCACAACACAAGCTACAGGGTAGGGAAGCATTACCTAACTCCACAGCAGAGAGAAATTATGCATCTTGCCCAAGATCATGTGGAAAATCTCTTGAAGCACTGGAGAAAAAAAAAAATAATCCAGTATGTTTAGATTCTGGCTAAGTGTAAGAAGTTATTTTCCTTATTCCAATGGAAAGGGTCTGATACACACTGCAGGGAGCTTACACCTCTTGTGTCCTGTGGGACCATTTATTCATACGCTGTCTGGAAAGAGGCAACTTTTTGTTAGATGTGGACTAATACATCAGTCTTCGATATTTATGACTTTCTCTATTTTGCTTATTGCTTTGCTTTCTCTGATTTACTTATGTCTCAGTATTGATTTTGGACTTCACTGGGATGTTTTGTTAGCAGACAGCCTTCTGTTTCATGGTCTGTAATTCTCACAATTCCTTTCTTCCAAGAGCAAGGGCCCTGGCAGATCAGCTCCAGCATATTTAGCAGTGGTGTTTGCAACCAGCCATGCTGCTCCCAGTATTTTCTGCTGGACTTTATTGACACCAGCATAAAAGCAGCACAAGAGGCTGTGTGTCTTATACCGCAGTTCATAGTCCAGCATCCTAGCACCAGCTCATCCCCACCAGCACTTTAAGCTGGCTAATTATTACAGGACTGTAATATTTATGGAGTTATTCTGGTTGGTTTTACAGGCCGTGTGGCTCAGCAATGGCTAAACTGGTAGCAGTACCCGAGCTTCATTTAAAGGTAGTTTGGGTAAATCTGTGTTACTTAACAGCCACATCAATGACTGTCAGGTAGACATAACTTAATGCTTGACATATTCAACTGCATAATTAGGTATGTCAGCAAATTAACAGCAGTGTATTAAGCACAATTCTTAGCAAGACCTGGTGAGCTTGGTGTGGTGTCTATAAATATTATTTTGTACTAGTAACGACAAGAAAATAGGTAACACGAATAGTCCCAAGCAGATTCCAGAAAACATTACATAAGAGAGCAAAGCACAACTTGAAATAGATTTTATAAAGCAATATTTCCGAAAAATTTGAATTACTCGCACATTCCAATTCTCTCATGTTGGAGCTTTGTACTGAGGTGCCTTGCCCTTTTTCTGCAGAACCTGTTGTTTATTGTGGCAACTTTGATAATTAACAGTTTCCCAAAGGAGGGAAAAATTTTGCAAGCCTGTAAAATGTCAGAATATTGTCAATTGACCACTACTGCGAAAATAAAATGCTAACATGCATTCATTTTGAAGAGTGAAGGGCTGAGGAAGCACAAATATATGACACAAAAATGTCACAAGTTTTAGAGATGCTTAAAGGGATAAAATAACACACACACTCTGTATTTTTAAAGAGAAAATTAATAGATACGGATGAGCAGCCAAGAAAAAATTCTTATCCCCACGACCAATGCAAGAAGCATTATATCACGCAAATCTGTGTGTGCGAAGCTGATGTGAGCAAACCAAGTGACTGCCTGCACAGTTCACACCAACATGCAGAGATGCATTTTGTCAGTGTGTGACGTGTATTTTGACCAACACATCCACTGGATGCCAAGGAGAGAATGCAAACAAGGCAGAGGTAATGCCAGAAGAGAAGATAATGCCAGCATGGTAATGCCATTCTTTCTAATGGCCCAATTTTCCTCTTTCTTTTAGGAGAGGAGAAGCAGAAAAGGCAGAAAGAAGCAGAGAGAAGAAAGCTGGAAGGGGTGGGATGGAGTGCTCTGATGTCATAATCTTCCGGATTATCAGATATGTCATAATCCCACTGCTCAGCAGGAACACTTTGTAGGGCAGCAGGAGAGCAGAAAGCAAGCAGCAGAGAGGGAGAAAGATGAAGAGGGGGAAAGATGATGGGGAAGGAAGCAGGAATCACAGGCGGCTGAAGTTCCCCGTTGACTGATGCACATAAAGAAACATTTGCTAAGCAGTTTACAGGCAACGTGAATTTTCCTCCAAGTGTGACGTTAAGACAAAGCCTCTCTTCAACTTTAGACTCATCAGTGATCCAAATCCTCAACCTTGCTCTGTGTGCACTTCTGCCCAGGAAGCCCGTTGGGGCATTTTCTGTGTAACTGGTAAGTTGCTCGTGTGTGTTTTTAATACATTCTGTACAGTGCAGAAGATATTAAAATGTAGTAAAGGGCACCAAGACTTTCTTCAGATCAAAGTAAATTAAACTTCACATGAGCTGGACCAGATCTAGTTTTATAAAATGTAGCAGGGACAGGATGGGAACGAGGATGGACAGGCCTCTGGTGTTCCTGGGTTCTCTGTCACTGTGGTCCTCACACAGGCAATTTTCTAAGTTTGTTGGCTTCTTTCCTAAAGTAGAATACCAGCCATCCCGTTCCAGCTTTCGTGTCCCCCACCAAAGCCTGAGAAGGCTCAAAGCTGATCATGACAAATTACTCGGCTATTATGGGACAAAATGTGTGTTCTAGGTGTATTAAGACTTTCAGCTCCAAATTTCCTAAGGAAAATAGACAAATCTCAAATGCATTCTAAACATCTGTGAGTCTATGGAAATGTCCTGTTTTATTACTCTCTCTAGTAAAACATGTTATTGTTTTCAAATCTGGCAAAATCTGATGACAATTTGACAGAGAAGATTAATTGTCTCACTTAGGGAAACACTGATCAGATCTGCTCTGCTGTAAAACTTTTTATTGGTTGCAAATTTCAAGTCATTCCAGCTATCCAAGTCTGCTTTAGAAAAAAGACTCGAGACGTTATAATTTTACAAGAAGTGAGTAACTGCTCAGAGATCTTTGCAAAACAACCAATTTCGTTCTGAGCAATCAAAGCAAAGTTTCAGTTTCTCTAATGAGGTGGTTGTGTCGAGAAGCTGGAGAACACCGACACTGGATATTCCCTCTGTTGTTGCAGCAGATTCCTCTGGCATTGACAAATAGCCTGTCTGAAATAGCAAGGTCAGATGGACAGTAACAGAACAAACAAGAGTGTCAAACCCGTCGTAGGCTGATGCTCTTGGCATTCCTAAGCAGGCAGGTAGATGGATGAACAGACATTTTTGTCATTTGTACCGTTTGTATCTAGATCCTTGACAGCCACGTCAAGTGTGCTGTTTGCTTTCTAGACGCTGGGATGTGTGGCCAGGCACCAAGATTATTTACACAGAGCAGGCCAGACCTTTCTTTGTCTCTAAATCCCAAAGTCCAGTGACACAAGATTAACTAAGAGCTCTGCTACATGTAACGGAGGCAACCAAAAATTGCAAAAGCAAAAAAATGGCCTCAGGGACGTGCTCAATCCTGCTGGCTTGCAATGCCTCCACAGGAGCTCTGCTGGGAAGCGATCACCCCACAGTGCTGCACTGATGGCAGCACCTTTGCTTCCCTCGACTTGCGAGGACCAGAACAGAGCCACGTAGGGCCAGATGGTGTACACAGAGGCTTTTGGTTCCTGGTGGCTGAAGGAATTCTGGTGTCCTGTTGGAGCATCCCTGGTCCCTTTGTGCTCACAGCCTAGCAATTGGTAGCCTACGGGCTTTCTGTACAGTGACCTATTTGTGCAAGGGTTTACACAAGCATGGTACAGGGATATTTTAATGTTGCAGAATATAGGGCTCCAGATTTGGGGTTTAAACAGTGATTAATAATAAACCCCTGTTTCAGCTGCAGGGTGATTGTCAAGCATACACAGAGGCCCTCGTGTTAAGATGCTGCTGTTGAGGGTAGGACTGAGGAGCACAGAGGCTCTCAGTGAGGCTGGCATTCGCTGTATTAATGACTAAACATGCAGAGCATGAGCCTCTCCCTTCCTCAAAGCCTCCACTATCTACATAGACAAAGCAGATGCAGGAGGGGAAAAAAAAAAAAAAAAGCACAGAGGTACCAAATAATTTCTGCGCCTGAAGTTACTCATTGGCCAAGAATGGCACACTGTTCTCCTGAATACCAGGCCATACTCAATGATCTATTTAACGTGGATATTAAAAGCTTAAGTAGGGAGTTGTTAAGGTTTTAAAATGCCCCAGCCTGGATTTCTAAACGAGGCCTGTCTAGAAGGAGGCTCCCAGATTTGTAATTGTATAGCCAAACAATCTGCTTCATTTTGGACAATGCTGAGCAGACGGGGCTCTGCTGCATGGAGGACCTCCATCATCCACTCCTTCCTACTCAAGAAAGATGCTCAGCAGCTAGATTGCTCCAAGGTCCCTTCCCCAGCTCCAGCGGTATCAGGGAGCTGTGGCTCTGAGGCTGATGCTGTGACTCTGGGCAGGGCAGCACAGACCTGGCTCTACTGCCTGCCTGGATGCTCTCAGGCAGCAGCAAGCACCATCAGACGTGCTTTGCCTGCCATCCCACCTACCTGTTTTTGCAGTCAATCTCTACTTTGTTTTTTCCTGTTGGCCCTTGTGATCATTCAGCTTTCCCTAGAGCTCCTTCTCTGCTCCCACCCCTTGAGAGGCAGAAAGAGATGAAGTGTTTTTTCAGGGAGGGACTCTGACTGGGACACATGTGCATAGAGACGAAAAGCTAAATATCAACCTTTTTGTGCGTTAATAAATATTTATTATTATTATTATAACTATTTAAAAACAGACTTAATGAGCAAGACTCCAGAATTTCATAAATCAATGCCAAGAAATGGGATTTTTCATTTCTGCATTCTTCTGGTGAGAAAGAGTCTCTGGGTTGTTTTGGAAAACGAATGCTGAAAGCTGGAAATCCTAATGGTAATCAGTGTTTTTTTCATTTCCATGTGTGCATCTTTCTTGCAAACTATGTAACATCAGCACAGTAGATACCCTTTATATAATTTAAAAGTAAAATGCAGCGTGAAGCTTGCTGTTAGTTCTTGATGATAACATCGTATAAACAGAAGCATGAGGGAATCTGAAAAGATCTTGTGCCAATTTCTGCTCTTGGCTAAAATCCTACAACCCCCTTGAAGTCAGTGGCATTCTGGGCTTGCAAATACAAGCAGGATTTGGATTCTAATTCTACAATTTTCTGAATGTGGGCATTGAAAGAGAGAGCTGGCATTGCTGCTCATTAAAGGGAACTGCCAAAGGACTGCTAGGCCAAATTTCCAGTAGGTCTGGATCACTGAAACTCCAACTCATCTTGTTATTGTAAGGTGTGGAACAGAGGTCAGAGTGACCGTGGAAAAAAAATCCAGAGAGGTTCAGAATGAAATCAATCTCATTGAAGCCTCAGCTGTTCAAGAAAATCTTGTGCTTATTTCTTTTGGATTTATACAGGCTGTCTCTCAGGAAGTAGGGGCCAATTCCTCTCTCATTAAAGCCTATGGTGAAATTCTCAGCAGTCTCAGGAGGTGCGTGCTGGGCCCCAAACAACTAGGTTATAAGAACTGAAATGATGTTAGCACTAAACACCTGATCCAAAGCCCACTGAAGTGAAGAAGAGACTTTCTATTTATTGCCTCTGAAGATAAATCTACCTCAAAATGAATACATTACTAAGATTCCTCAGGTGATTTCTAAAGCTTTAGCAAAAGAAGAAATAACAACCTTCTATAGCTGAAGGAAACATAAAAGGAACCAAAGAAAAAAGTCCTCTGTGCAGGCACATTGGTTAAATAGCTTTGGGAGAAGGGGTTAAAAATTAGAAGAGGAAACTTATTTCAGATTTTTTTGCCAATGTTTTCTAAAGAGGCAGATGGCCCTTAAGAATATGAAAATAAATTGTGCTGAGATATCAAGGTGATGGGAAACTAAAGTACGACAAACATCTAAATAATGCAGGTCAAGGAGATTAAACACTTTCAATTGTGACATTATAAGTTGTGAAGTAGTAATGTTCATGGGTTGTTCCATCTTGCCATATGTCATCAAATCACCAGCATACCTGTGAAATCTTTCACCCCTCTCTGGGGTGTTTCAGCTTGTACCAAGGGTCATCTTAAAAGTCCGGAGCTTCTTTTTGACTACTCTTGTCAAAGAAAAATCATGCCTGGTAGAATTAAGTTGGGATGTTCATCTCCATGCATTGCCTATCAAGCTGTACATGCTTCTAGTCATACTATGTCCTGCTCAACACTTGTGTATTCTTAAAAATCAAAACTATTCCTATCCTCTTTGGCTGATTTCTGGCCCTTTCTGAGTCAAGGAGGCCCTTCTTTGGGTGCTAACAGTCATTTCTCTCATTAGACACTTCCCTCTCCCCATACCCTATGTGAATTAAGCAAGGTTTTTTAGACTGTTGATCTTAAGGTCCTCAATTGAGAAAACTGAATGCTATTTCTTTATCTTCCATTCACAGTTGTTGAAGGTGTACATTCATTTTTTAACCTCCACACTTCATTCTACATCAAAAATAAACATGGTCATCTTTTTCATGATTTTTTTCTCCCTCAGAGACAGTTTGACTACAGGCTCTTCTTCTACAGATGACATGCAGCTTTGCATTCCCCATTTCCCATCTGTTTGGGTCTTGAGTTGTGGAGGCTTTTGACCATTCCAAACATGCTGATTTTGAATGCTTCAAGAAATCCACTTACTCCAATCACTGTAACTAAGCTTTCTCATTTTGGCATATCAGAAAATTGATGAGCTTCAAACACAATCAAGGAAGATTACATCTGAATGTGCTGCAGTCCCCCCCTTGACATTTGATGCCATAAGTTAACATTTGTTCCACCATGTGTTGCTGCTCAATAACTCCTGGCAGGAGGTGTCCATCTTGTTCACTGTCTGAATTTCCCTTTTTATTCCCACTGCTGTCCTGCCAGCTGTTGTGTTGGTTGCTCACAACTGCAAAAGAATCAGCTGGCCTTTTTCTAAAGAGACACTGTGAATGTTCTACCCTTCTACTAAGCATCTATATTTCTAATGATCACAGAATGAAATGATGAGATGAAACCTGGCGCAAAGAAAGTAGTCTAAGATGAAACAAAAGGATTTAAGTATTTTTTAAAAGAAAACATATAGAAGAGATGACCATAGACAGGCTTGGAGGAATGTGATCATCACTCCCCACAGCTCCTTGTGATTACTGCCAAGACCATGAAAGCACTCCAAATAATGTTGTGGGGAATGCAATGCAGGTCATCTTCTGTTCGTGCAACCTGGCATTTGGAGGACTTATTGCATCAGCAAAGACAGCCAAGTGTGAATAACCTCTACCAAAATAGCCGTGAAACTATGTTAGCATTTCCACGCTGGTTGCACCAGCATTTTCTGGTGTTGATCCAAGCTGAGATATTCTTAACAAAAATAATGGGGGACTTCTTGCTATTAAGCCCTTTTGCCAGGTTTATGGATTTGTCTGCTGGGTTCACAACGTTGGCATCGGTGAGCTCTTCCCAACAGGCCATCTCCACTTGGACTTGATCTTTGCTGAAATCCTTACGTGTCCTCTTGCAATCATGGCCCCCTACCCTGCGCTATCCACAGATAAATTCCGCTCTCATTTGCTTTGTTTCATCTCTCTGGAGTCCCGTCCTCCCCCCTATCTGCTAGGAGCCCCCATCATCCTTAAATTTCACCTCACACCCTTCCCTGACAGGGAAATTACGCCAGACCGTGCTGTGGGTGCGACATAAAAACATTCAGTGTAAAAATAAGCTGTGGCACACATCTCAGAACCCTTAATTTTAATAAAAGGAGCACAAAGAAGGCCGGGCCAGGTGACATTTTAACATTTTGGGGACCAGGAGGAGAGCTGGAACCCACAGCTGACTCCCCCGGGGAAGCGCTGACAGGGCCGGGGGAGGCACAGGGCCCCCGGGAGGCCAGTCCCCTCAGGCGGGTTTGATTCCAGCGAGCGCTGATCCTTCGCGAATGTAGAACACGGGACACAACATTTTATTTTATTTATTTTATTTTATTTTATTTTATTTATGAGGGGGGCGTCCTCTCAGGCTCCTCTCAGCCAGGCCGCGGCCCGGCCTGAAGGGAGCAGCCCGGAGGTGTGAGGGCTCCGGCCGTGTCCTCCCCCCCCCCCCAGCCCCGAGCTCGCCTCAGGGCCCCGGGGTGGGAGGGGGGTGGGGGGTAACGGGGACCGGTGCCATGACGCGGGGGGGGGGGGGGGGGAGCACCCGGGGTGCCGGGCCGCTGCCCCTTTAAATCCCATCCTGCGTTTCACGTCGCCGCCGCCTCCTCGCCGTACACAACCCGCCGAGGCGCCGCCCCCACCCCCCCCTCCCTTCCTCTACCACCGCCTCCCTTCCGCGGCGCCGCCAATCCGCGCCCGCCCGCGTCACTCCGAGGGCGAGGGCAGGCGGAGAGGAAAAAAAAAAAAAAGAAAAAAAAAAAGAAAGTTTGGTGAGGAGCGAGCGGGGCCGCGGGCAGGTGAGGGGAGCGTGGCGGGGCGGGGGGGGGGGCTCCTTCGGGACCGTTTTTTTTCCTTATTTTTATCTTTTTTTCCCTCGCGGGGCTGCCAGGCTGCGTGCGCAGGAGCCCTCCCGGGGCAGAGGTGTCCTTGTGAGGGGGCTGCGGGCCCGCCCGGCTGCCTGAGGGCCGGTGCTGGGGGGGCGCTGGGGGGGGCGGTGGTCGGGGGGGTTGGGGGGGTCGTGAGGCGTTTGGGAGCCCCCCCGGTGGGGTGAGGGCTGCCCCCGGCCGCCAGGGCCTTCCCCGCGGGGCAGGGCGCTGCCAGCCCCTCGGGGAGTCCTCGCCGTTAGAGGCAGGGGCCGTCTCGTCAGCGTTTTTGGTGTTTTTAAGAGGGAAAAAAGTTCGTTTTCGGCGTCCCTGTGGCGCTCGGCGAGGAACCCGGCTGGGTTTAACCGAGCTGAACTCGCTCTGGGCTCTGAAAAAAAAAAACAAAACACAATAAATAAAAAGGCTGGAGCGAGAGATAAGGGCTGCGGGCATCCACGGCCCCCGAAGGACTGTGTGTGTGTGGGGTGTATGTGTGTGGGGGGGGGGGGGGGGGGGGGCGTGTCTTGTGAAATAAAAAACCAATATTTGTCTCCTTGCTGCTACCGGCGGAGCCTCCACCAAATGTGCTGACGTAAGGTGGAGGCGTTCAGCAAAACCAAGGGCAGCTCCTTCGCCCCCTCCGCGGACCGACGTGGAGCTCACAGTTGTGCTCTGAAGTCCATTCCCTGGATGTTTGTTCAGGCTTGCCCTATAATGGGTGTCATTGCATAAGAGTTGCAGGCAGCGTGCTGGCTTTCTTTCCTTCTCCGAAGGGTCCGTGCCCTCCTCCTCGCCGGGCCAGGCTGGCTGTGTGCGCCGCAGAGGGAAGGGTGCAGCTTTGCGAGCTGCCCTATGAACTCCAGGGGAAAAAAAAATAAATAATAAAGCAGCTCCTCTCTTCCTCCTGCTTCTAAGCAAATGATTTTGTCTGATGTCATCGTAAATAATTCCTTTTGCAGAGCGCTAATCCTCTTCTGAACCGTGGACGATGGTAACTCAGCGGCTGAGGAAGCAAATATGTCAATTCCTTAGTTTCTTTCCTGTGTCTCCTTTAACTTTTCTAGCATTGCTCTTTGAATTTGGCCTGATTTGTTTAGTTAGTGCTGGGGTGCCTACACCTGTTCTTCGTATTAATTATCCCTTGGCCTAGAACAAGGGGACTGGCTCTTGCCTCGTATGTATTTGTTCTGGCCAAAATAACAGTGTGTTCTGGGGGAATTTTTGTTCCTCATGATAGTGAGTATCAAATCCTTGACACGTCAGTGGCATAATTCCTTGATTGTACTGCTTTCCAGATAGTGTCTTCAGTAGTGAAGAACTTCCTCTATGTATTTATTTCTGCGGATCCTCTTAAAATAACTTTTGTCTTAGAAAAGTATGAATCATATTAAAATAACAACAGATTAAAATAAACTTACCTCTTGACTAATCATGAGTTGTTGACAAAGACGAAAAACTTGCATGTTACAGACCACTTTTGAGAGTGTAAGAATGTAAGTTTACCTTTCAGGTTTTTGTTACTTTATGATGTCAGATGGCACATACAAAACCTTGTACAAATAGCTTGAAAGAGATAGTGGCAAGTTATCAGGAGGGGAGTAGCATTGACACAAACTAGTGAAAAGCTGCTGTGGTTACAGATAAAGGTAATCCTTGTTTCTGCAAAGGTGTGTCCTTCTCTAATAGCTGTATAAATTAGTTTGATTTCTGAGAGAATTGTAAGTGCACAAACTTCCAGCTCTGTTTTCTTGGCAGTTAGTAGTTGTACATCTACCTTTTTCTTTTAATTAAGTACTGAATAGACTTTGACTTGTGTTCAAGATACTTGATTTAAACTACAAAGAGTATTACAGATTATATATAGAATGTTCTTGGAGCATGCTAAATTCAATGGAAATCAGCATTTTTTTCTACCCAAGAGATACCTGATGACAAGGAAAAGTCTTTCAAAATGTCTGGATCCCTTCTCAAGTACTCTGAAGAGAGTGATGCGTGGCATCTGGCACTGGAGTCCTCAGCTGTGTAGCTGAACAAGATGTCATTCCCTATTCTGATCTTAAAAATACATATATTAAAAAAAAAAAAGTCATAATAGCAATACGGTGACTGCTGAGTGATTAAGACTCATTATGGCTTTGCAGCTTTATAAGCCAGGAGATAAGAGTGGAACAAAAAAGGGGGGGGGGGGGGAGAGGAAATGAAAGCTGTTTTCTTAATGGCTTACTCCCTGTGCAGAAGGAAGCAGTTGGAATTTAACATGCTAACCTTTGGGTGATTTGAGATAGCTGCCTGAACTTCCAGGGGAATGTTGGGTGCGTAAATACGGTTATCCAGGCAACTAACCAGCCCTCTCTGATGAAGACCTGATATTTACCACATGTACCTTTTTCTGTTATTTCCAGATTTGATTATCACAGTGCGGTAATACATCTTGGATTCAAAGCAGCAAGAGAAATCTCAGGAAGTTCTTCAAGCTTACTGAAATCTCATCAGTCTGGTATGTTGCACTCTCTAGACTCTTGGAGTAGCAAGCTGAATTCTTTGTATGCAAGGGCCTCCTTAGTTGCTGCTAAGGATACTGAAGTTTCTAGGACTTTGGCTTGCTACCAGCAACTTTATTCTCACGAAGTAATATGCTACCGCAAGTATGGAGCTTTGTTTTGCTGGGGTAGTGTAGAAGATTGCTTTTGGTAGTGGTATTTGTACCAGGGCAACAAACCTGTACTTCAGAACCTTCAGTCAACACATACTGAGACCTTGTTTTCATCTTGCCTGTCCTGCCTTGAAATTCCAGGTACTTGTTGCAGACTCTTTAAAGTAAAAGCAGGCTGGAAAGAGGCTACCACTAAGTGACTTTCAAGAAACTGCACACTGATATATTGAAGAATGTGTAAGAATACAAAAGGGAATGTTTCTTTTATCACGCAGGGGTTTTCCTTCTGTATGTAGGCAGTTTGTTTAGGTTTGATTAAAAAAAAAAAAAAATGCCAACTTCTCAGAGCTGTTTCTTAAATGGCAAAGTTCTGAAATTCCTATGCTTATGTGCTTCTAAATTTCTATACTTGCAAAAAATCTTATACAGCAAGTTTATGGGAACTGGAGTTTGTAAACAGGTATTGCAACATCTGAGGATACAAAACCAATAAGAAGCTAAATATTCAACTTAAAGCTATCTCTAATAATAATAATCTAAAAGACAGAGCTGTAATTGTTTTAAAAAAATCAGCACATACTGTAATGCTGACACAATTGACAAGGAGAGGGTAAAGTCCTTTTCTACAATACAAGTTCAGTGTGTGAAAGCACCAGTTCTGTTACTGTGCTACTTATTAACATGTACAAAATCCAGAAGTTCTGTTGTATTCAAGAGGGTGAAAAACAGGTGCAAATTGTGAGGAAAGCTGGTGTGCTTCGCAGTGATCTTTTGGGAACTAGAGAGCCAGTAGCCATCTCTTTATCTAATCCCTGAACAGCCATCACATGTAGCTTTTGATCGCTACTATTCTGGTCTCTGTTTGAACTGGTGACTTAAAGATGAAAGGCTCTGTTCTTGATCTCTTGAGCTGTCAAGTCCTCCAAACTTGCTGTCTTCTGTATATGTAAGATTGCAGAACAAATGGGCTTTTAGCTGCTCCATGATTACAATAGTCAAATGAGAGTCAGGTGCTCTCTCTTGTTGTTGTCCTCAGAGCAAAGTTCAGTGGCAGCAAACCGAATCTTTTTTATGCTGCTGTCAAAGCTTCCCTGTTTAGTGTACTCGCAGCTGCAATCTGCTGTTTCATGTTTTTGTGTGTTACTAAAGATATTGTAAGATATTGGCCTAACTTGAGCCCAGACCTAAAAATGATGCCTGTGCACTTCCTCCCAAATGTGCCTGTGTTTTCAGGGAAAATCGGTTACTTGTTTGCAGAAACTGAGCTTATAAATTGAGTTTTTTAGTGTTCAGTTCTACTAGTTCGTCTTCAGCATGGGATAACAACTTGAGTGGCATTTTCTATATATGTTTGGATTTCCAACATGTAAAAGTAGATGTGTGTACCCATGAATTCTGGTTCAGTGAGGCAGGGCTAACTGTGAACCTAGTTTTGATCCCCTATTTCACAGATTTTTGGGTTCTATTACTTTTGCGAGGGTAGCAAATTACTCCTGGAGCATTCTTAGTAAGACAGTGGTGGTTTTTTTGTTTGTTTGTTTTTTGAAGAGGGACTAACAAATCTAGGAGGTCAGTCTTGAACAGAGGAGAATCTGCTTTGCCATTTCCTGGATGCTCTGGGTGAGCCATGCTCTTGCTTATCAGAAGCTGGCCAAGCTCCTGCCAGATCAGTGAGTCAGAGGGGCATGGAAGGGGCTGATGAGCACCAGAGCTGTAGTAAGGCAGTAGGCCAGGCTGCATGGCTGGGAGGGGAAAGATGGGGAGAAAGAGGAATGAAACTTCTCCCTTGTAGCGATAAGGAGCTGCTAGCTGCCTGTTTAACAGAAGTATGAGTTGCGTTGTTCAATGATAAAAGTTATTTTTCATCACTGTTGCAGTTGCCAGGTGGTTAGACTTCTGTAATAACACACAGAGCCAGACAGTTGCAGGTTAATACATAGTTGTTTTTTTTTTTTCCTTTTGAAAGTACCCAAACAACAAGAGTGGCTTTAGGGTTGTCATGTCCTCTGCCATTACTGGGCAGCTCTGGTGATAAGATTGGTGACTTCTGACGTTGTTTTTATGGGCCTAAAGTTAATGTGCTCTGCACTGAAGCTTTCCAAGATTGGTCACTGAGATTCTTGGAGGACGCTTTCCTGGTGCGTTTTATTTGCATGAACTGTGTGCTTGGATTTGATTGCTTTGATAGCGTTTGGTCAGCAGTGTCCTGCAAGCGGCCCCACAGCTATCCTCAGGGGGCCGGCTGACTTCCTAAAGCACTGTTGAAGTCCTGGCTCACGTACAGCGCAGGATTCAAGTGTAAGGGTTAACGTCTGGTTCTTACAGCTCGTTTTAGGTTCTGCGGGGGAAGTTATGTAAATCTTGTTAAAGTTAACTCCAGTCT
The DNA here is from genome assembly GCF_009819795.1 of Aythya fuligula. Classification (NCBI taxonomy): domain Eukaryota; kingdom Metazoa; phylum Chordata; class Aves; order Anseriformes; family Anatidae; genus Aythya; species Aythya fuligula. Next base: position 13,346,751 of record NC_045569.1, on the reverse strand, counting down.
TGCAATGCTTTGTGCTCATTAACCTAACAGCTGTACGAACTGCTGCTTTCCAGTTCAGTTTGGCTCTGCGGGGCGATACATCGCTCTACAAGAGAAGGCAGCACGGGACAGGTTACGTGACTGCTCTAGAGGAATCAGATGTCCTTCTTGACGGTGTTTTTTGTTCTTTTTGGTGTGAACCACCGCGTGCTAAGCTGTTTGAGCTTGACTAACCTGCATTGGGAAAGTGAGGGGCTGTATGGCAGCACAGCCATCTCCAGCGTGTCCCTGGAGGCAAGAACTGTCCTGTGAAGGACTTCTCCTCTCCCCCTCGCTCAGCACAAACCCAGCGCGTCCCTGCAGACCAGCGCCTGAACTTCCCCTGCCTGACCCTCTCCATCGGGCCTCAGCGACCCCCCCCCAAGTTTCCAGCAGCGCCCGCAGCCGCTGCCCCCGAGGCGCCGCCCGCCTCTGGCCGTGCTGACTCACGCTTCGCAGCGCCGGGAGCCTCCTGCCAGCGGCCGCCGAGCCTATTTTTAGCCGGGCCGGCCCTTCCCCGGCCGGGGGCGGCGGAGGGGCCGCGGAGGTGCCGCTGCTCCCCGGGGAGGGACCCCCGGAATTGGGGGGGACGCGGATCCCGGCGCTGCCTCCCGTGAAGGGCGGTGGAGGGGGTGCGGCCCCTTTAAGAGCCACCCCCCCACACACACAGCATCGGGGGGGGGGGGGGGGGGTGCTCGAAGCGCTGCCTCAACCGAACCTGCTAGCGAGGAAAAAGTTCTTTAACTAACAGACGCGCCGCTCCGCCAATCGCAGCGCGGAGCCGGGCCGGCGGGGCGGTGCCTTCCTTTCATTCCACCAATCGCGGTGGAGGCGGCGCGCGCAGGCTGGGTTGCGCCGGGAGAGCTCTCCCCCCCCTCCCCCCCCCCCTCCCCGCGGGAGCAAGAAGTGAAGTTGAGCCGGGGTCGGAGCGGGGAGCCGGGCGGCGGTAGGCACCTTCCCCTCGCGGCCGGGTCCTAGCGCCCCCCCGCTGGCCGGCAAGCAGAACAAAAGGGGCTCGGCGGGCAGCAGCCCGGCTGCCGGGGGGCTCGGCGGGAGCGGGGAGGCGGAGGGGGGCGGGGGGGGGGGGCCTCGGGCACGGCCGGGAGCCCCGGGGGGAGCCGCAGCGGCTCCAGCTCCGGCCCCTGGGGTCGTGCCCGGCTGCGGGGCAGCTCGCCGTGACAGCCGCTGCGGGGCCGGCCCGCGGCAGCGTTTGCTGCGGGCGGTGTTGTCTCAAATGGCCCATTGTTGTGCCGCCGAGCCCCGCTCCGCCGTTGTTGTCTCGGGCTTTGCTCCCTCTCGCTCGCAGGAACGCCTGGCAGGTCCTCGGCGTGCAGAACAAAGATCGCTGCGAACTGCGAGCACGGAGCGCGGCTCGCCGCCTCCTTTCTCCTCGGCTTCGGGGCTGTGCTCACGGACACGGGCAGGGGAATTGTGGTGGTGCCCCCAGGGCAGCTGCGGCCCCTCCAGCCAGCTGGGGGGGAGCGGGTTTGGCTCTCGGGAATCCTCTGTTGTCCGACCGTAGCGGGTGTCTGCTCCGAGGGGAGATTATTTTTAGTTTCTGCGCCAGGTGTGTCATCTAAGGCCTTCCCAGCACTATTTTTAGCGATCCTTGGTGCCTCTGAAAGACCTTTGGGAAGAGGACAAGTGTGATTTGCCACGGGTGGCATGGGATGAGGGCGAGAGGGAGGAGAGCAGGAAGTGGCGAGTCAGGAAGTCGGGGCTTTTAATGAGAATGAAGACTTTTTTGTTTTAATCGTCATCCTTTTGGTATCTTTGACAAGTATGTTAGACGAGGCCACATACAGAACAATGCTTTCAGAGCGATGATTATATTTTCTTGCTTCCCTAAATATTTCCTGTTGTTTATTTAAAAAAAAAATAAATAAATAAAACAAACATTGTGTCTCTACACGGCTGCTCCTGGGAACTGGAAAGAAATACTCGTGGCCCTAATACTTGTTGAGACTAAGTCAGGAGTTTGACGGGATTTGTATGATTAGTCGAGATGACAGAAGAATGGCTGTGAAAACTGAGCAGCAGTCTTCCAAGCGGCAAAGGAAAGCTATTGTTTAAACCTGTAGCGAACATAAACAAAAGTGTGGCTATTAAAGTATACCCCATGCTTTCAGTTTTGTACTGAGCCGTTTTGCTTACTCCAAAAATGCTGGCTACAGATTACTTCTTAAAAAATATGTCAAAGCACCTTGACACGCTGGCATCTTGCCATACTTCAGTGGCTCATAGGTCTGAATTACTAATTTGCTTTTGCTTTCTGTTTACAGCATTTCTTTTTGTTGTAGATTATATTTAAACCTTGAATATGCTTCTGTAGAATGAGCAGTGACTGTGCACAGTCCTTTAGGCGAGAGGTGAGCCAGATCTCTTGCATAAGGGGATATATACGTTTAAATCCCCGGGGTTTGATTCATTTCTTAACTTTACAACTAATGCTAGGCCGAGACTGAGTGTCTAGGTTTCATGTCTCGGGTGAGGGCAAGAAGAATAGAATAGTTTGCTTTCATTCCTCTAAATGCGTGGTATGAGTACGTGCATTAGACTTGCTCAAACAAACTGGAGCAAACTTAGGTATTTGTGTGCTGTTGAATATTGTGTTTGGCCAAAAGCTGGTTTTGCTTAAAACAGAAGAAAAGCTGCATGCATCAGGCAACTTGAATCGTACTGCTTGGTGTATGAGTAGCAGTTCTTCCCTGGTCCCCTCTGCCCCCCAACTTAGTTAGGAAAGAGCTTATGTGGGGCCAATTTTACTGATGTGTTCAATGCAGAAGTGAAGTGCTCAACTCTCTCACCACATGTATACAATTCTAACGCAGGCTGTTTGTAGAAAGCAAATCTGCCCTAAAGGATAAACATACCACTTTGCTGGCACAGCTGTACAACTTCTGTATTCAGGCTACAGCAAATGTTTCTTGCCTGCATTGAGAGCCGTCACTGGCAGGACGCGTGTTGTCCCCGCACACCGATTGGTTGTTCCAGCACTCCTTGTTCAGAAAAACCTCCTGCACATGCTCCATCTGCGAGCCTTAAATGCTGTGAATGTGTTGTGTGCTGTGGGATTTACATGTCTGCTTCTTGCGCCAGGATGGGATATACATCTCTGATGTGAATAAGAGATTCGTACAGGGATTGTCAGCCTGGGTACAGAGTGCAGGGCCGGACCTTGTCTCCCCTGTTGGTGAGGCAGAGAGGACCTGTGCTCCCTCCTCTGCTGGCACCTCTTCCTGATGCTGTGACATGGGTGGCTTTCTGCTTGCTGGGATGGTCACCCCACACTCTGCTTCCATTTAATGCTTCCTGGAGAAGGCTGTGCACCTCCCCTGGGGCAGTCATTGTAGAACATGCCGGTAGCCTTAGGGAGGGCAGCTGTCCACCCTGCAAACAGCCAGGTGGGCTCCAGGGCCCTGCTTGTTGCCGAGTGCCTTTTGCACTGTGAGGTGCCTCCTGCTGCTCTCCCAGCACAGTGGGTCCTGTGGGTGCTGGGGGCGAAGCCAACTAGGCTCGCTTAAATTGTTTTAAATTAGTGGCTCGAGCCAACCCAACTGGCTCTTTTCCCTTACTCTTCCTCCCCGTATTCCCCAAGTGCTTCAGGGATCATTTCTGCTAATTGCTTCATGCCCAAGGCAGAAGGGAGGGAAGTGGGTGAATAATGTCATCTCACAGACCTTCAGCCCTACCAAAAAGGGACATCTGTCCATGGTTTTAGATGTGGGTTATGCCTGCTAACAGGTTTCATTGCAGTTCCTAGGAGAGATGCGGTAAAGGGGTGAGTAGCTGGCGATCGTTGCAGCCGTGCTGGTGCAGAGAAGGTTGGTACTGGAGGTGTGGCCCTGGTGGACAGATACAAGGCTCCTCGAGGAGATGGCTGCTGTCCTCTGGTGTGGAGCCTGGTCTGGGTGGGGCGGATGATCAGGCCAGTGATGTTTACGTTGTAGTAAGGTCTTGTGAAAATAAGCAGTTAATTACACATGACCAACAAAGGAATAAAAACAGCTAAGGTAAGGGACTGTCCTTGCTTTAAAATCCATTTAACAGAGGCATGAAAGGTTTAAGTTTTTTTAAACCTGCCTTTTTTTTTTACCTTTAGAAATATCAGGAACATTAAGTCTTTCTTCCCTATTCTTGTTGGATGTCTCAGATGTGTCATAAGCTTCTCAGCCCTTAATTGAAGGGGTGGGGTGATATATTTTTAACAGATCCCTTCCAACTGTGTTTATAGGGCTTTTGAGTTAAATAGAGATTAGCAAAAACAAAGCCTTGACAGTGTAAAAATTGTTTCTCCTCAATCAAGTTGTATTTGCTTGTGCATTGTGCAGTTGTTGACAGAAACTCAGGTTTTGTGCATCAGAAAAGTAACTTTTCTAGCTATTAAATTATACATAGAGATAAACCAAGTTAAATCCTAACTTCATCCATCTTCTGTTCCATTTAGATCAACTTAAGAAAATGTTTTGAGTATTACTTAAACAAATGAACTCTTGCATTTGAGTATTTCCTAAAAATAGTTCCTTTTTAAGCAACAGTTTCATTAAATGTATGGCTCTTCCTTTAACTTAATGCTTCAGCAATCTTACAGAAGCCGAAACTCTGGTCTCCAAGCTGAAGACCACCCCTGCTCAGCCGTTCTGCCCTGTCAGGATATATTTGTGTCACAGCACTCTAACCTTCAGGGTATGGTATTTGTCAGTCTGAAATGTAATAATCCTGTATCTGTAGAACGAAACTATAAACAGTGCGGCTGACTTGGCAGGCCCTGACAACCACCTGAACGTTTAACTAGCCCAGGGTTTAAGACAACACCGCGCTGGTGCGTCCTGTGATTCACAGGGCTAATGCATTTTTATCCATGTGAAGGATTAGGGAAACAAATATAAACTTCATTATCAAATTAATGTGGAAGCTTAATAGCAGGATTTTTGAGGACAGAAGTGAGGTGCTCTTGGCCTGTTTAAATGTTTTGCGTTGGGCGTGTTTTGTTTTTTTTCAAACAATGACTTGACTTCTCACCATTAGCTTGGACAAGGCAGAAGGCTAAACAGCGTATGCCACTGGATATATGTACAAAATCAGGCTGATGGAAATACTGCACGGGGAAGACAGTTGCTTTAGCTGCTGGCACTGAAGGCTTTAAATTTTGGGAGGTGAGAGGCAAAAGAGCATCACTGCTTTTACAGGCAAAACTACAGAGCTTCTGTAAGTAAATTGGGCAGTTTCATGCCTTTTTATACACAAGTCTTATCTTTGGGTTAGAGTGTCAGAAGAAAACATTTAACCAGTTGTTGATCATGCTGTTTCTTGAGGACAGGGCAGATGAGGCTGCAAAGAAGGATGAAATTGTCTCTGCTATCTGCTGTGTGAATTTAAGCTTTTTTTTTTTTTTTTTTTTTTTTTTTTTTTTTATATAATAGGGAATCAGCGTCTTTAGTTCAATGTAACTTTACCATGTAGTAGAACATTTTCTGTGCAACAGAATCGTCTTTAGTTCAATGTAACTTTACCATGTAGTAGAACATTTTCTGTGCAACAGAATCGTCTTGCATTAGAGCCTTATCAAGGCAGGGGCAAAGGAAGTGCCTGTGTTGTGTCTAGAAACTGAAACACTTGCAGGTTGTTCTTCCTGCCTAGTTAGTTTCCTAAGTGAAATGTACAAGACTTCTGGGGCTGGGCCTCCACCATCCAAATATCATGTTAGTATGGTGTACTGTTGGGTATTGGTGTTCAGTCCTTGAATAAGTGATTTTGTAGGAACTAATTAGAATTAGCTATCAACCAAATGTTATTATCTTGGGAAAAAGTAACCAGAAAAATAATTATTTTAGGGCGTATGATATCAAAACCATTTGATTTCATACCTGAAAAAACAGTGTCAACATGGGCGGACTTACCTAGAAAATTTTTTAGGGAAGAGACTTTAGAATTGCTCAACTGGGTTGTTTTGAATATCAGTATGTTTTCATGGGCTTTGTTTAAAGTATCCTGGAAGAGCAGGAAGGAGGCATTAGTAACGATAGGTCAAGGTAAGTGTGTCATTAGTTACATAATAAACACTGTCAGCTGAGTGTGACAAACTGTGCTGAGGCTGAGACCAATACTCAGATCAAGGAGTATTTGATTTGTTGTGGACTGGCTCAGCAGCAGTGCATGAATATTTTGCCTTCCTAATAAGTCTAGTCAAACTTGGCGTAGGGCTTTGATTTCAATTGAAAATTCTTGAGCATAGCCGTGGAGTAACTGACTAGCTTTTAAACTCTTTTTTTTTTTTTTTTTTTTTGGAGGCAGGAGGAGGGTCAACAAACAAACACAAGAAAAACAAACAAACAAGCCCAAAACTTAAGTCTAATTTCACACTTCAGTCACTTAGTTGATTGTTGCCGTCCTGCATTTGCTTTTCTCTAACCTAGTGTCTGTGAAACTTTTGGCTGTTTTTTGATCCTATTGCAAGAGTTAGCTTGTTGTTCTTCAAAGTCACAATGTGACCCATGGTCTTAAGTTTATACCTAGTCATTCTGTATCTAAATAAATCCCTGATTAGTTGTTACCTACTTATCCTTCTGTCTTTTACCACAGATCCCCCCCTGCACAGCCAAAATGCTTGAAATATCAGTCTGTTCTGTTGAGGAATATTTCTGTCCTTGATGCAGCTATGACACCTTAATTTCTCAAACTGTCAAGGCCTGAGATGAAGAGTTTGCTGAAACTTCTTTGTATGAGCTGGTGAACTTGTGCAGGGTGGCACATACAAAGTAAAAGGCATGTTGTGGTATTGCTGGGTTTTCTTAGGCAGCATCAGTGCTATTTATTAAAATAGGAGGAAGTCTTCTCTTAAAATCCAGGGTTATGAGTGAAATTAGTGATTTTTATGCAAGGGATACAAATATTCTTCAACAGTGGTAATTTGTGTGTGTGTGTGTGTGTTCCCATCAGAAAAGGAGTGTGAGACATGTTTCTGGGAGACAATGCCAGTGCATTGCCACAGCTTGAAAAACAAATGGTACTCACGGAATTAGCCTAATGTAATGTAGCAGCTGAAGCTGTGATGCATGTGAATGTGTCTGTAGGGCTTACTGAAGGGCTCTGGTCTTGCTGATCTCCCATGTATTTTTGAGCTTATGCCTTAATAAATGGGGTATATTGTGTCCTGTTTTCCAGTGCTTCCTGATAGAAGTCCTGTTGGCCAGTATTTATGAATGAAAGGGAACGAGTGCTGTGATAGAAAGCCATGCAGTTGCACAAAATGAGGTTTGATGTCTTCTGAGCAGGTTCTGTATCACACATTAGAATAGATGAAGAGGTCTTAGTATGCCAGGCAAAGTAATTGAAGTGAGATCTGGCTTTTGTTTTCTGTGATTTTGTACTTCTCCTTTAGATCATGAATTTTCCTTTCTCTGAAGGTGTTGTTACTCTGTCATGTGTCGATCTGTTCTCTGGCAGAATACAATCACTATGGCAAGAGAAGAAGTTAGATGTATTTAAAGAATTATTGTTCAAAATGCAAATTTCTTCTCATATGGGTGGATGAAAAAGGGGGAATCCCAAAGCACTGCTTAACAGCTCAGTCCTTTGGATACAAGTCCCTCCCTTAAAGCTATTTATGGCTGTATTTTTCTTTGTAGAATTGTAAAAAGAACTCTGTACAAAGGTACCATCACATTAAATGGGAGACAGTGGCATCCAGCCATGCTATTTTTAGGCTATTGTGCTCTTAACTTGCTGATCTGAGTGTTCTGGACAGTGAGCGGGGGAGACCTCGTACTAGAAATGCCTGCTCATGGAGTTGAATCTAGTCTGAAAACAGAACGAATAGCAAACTTGGCTGTCAGAAAAGCAGGTCAGAGTTGTACCTGAAGTGACTATTACTAAGTAAAAAGTGTGATTAAAGCACAATGCCTGCAACGTAGACTTTTACTCGAAAGCTGGCAGTTAGCTCTGGCTTTTGTCCTGCTCAGGTTGAGTAACTGAAATCTATGCAGTCTGTTCTGTATGGGCTAAGAAAAGAAGGAGAAAAAAACTGATTGTCTGTTCTGTGATGGCAATGGGAAAAATGCCAGTTGTCCTCAGTTAAGTTTCTTCCAATAGTTCTTAAGCTTTTCCTAAATGCTGTGACAACCCCTCCATCTGAGCAAGTGGTATAGTTTTAGAAACCTTCAGAAAGGAAATTGCCTTATACTTGGTGAATTTTGGATTATTTAACTCATCTATTAATCTGATACTACCTCAGATAGTAAAGGCTGCAATAAGGCATCTCGTATGTAATTTTCACCCTGGCCTCTTTGTGCCATATGCAGCTTTCATCTTTTCTTGACTTCCACTATGACTGGAGCTGTGGCTAGAGTTGAGTTCCAGTACTACTTCAATATTTCCACCTATCTGCGGCAGAGCAATGCCACCTTGACTCTGCTAGCACAGAACTGTAGAGCTGCACCACGAACCAGATGCAGGAACTACTCTAGGCTCTGGAAGAACAAAGTCCTCGAGGTAAATCAGTTCCTGGTGTGCTAACATTAAGCCCATGTTACCCGTACCATGAAACCACTGCACTGGTTACGTGGAAGTACAAATTGGATGCACGTTTGTTGGTTGCACTTGGTTGCTGGCTTGTTGCAGTGTTTCAAGCAGTGTAAGTGACAGCTGAAAGGAAACTAAGGAAAGGCACTCAGCTTCATGGTTAGTGTGACCAGTTAGCTGATACAGCCCTATATTTGGTGCAACGTGGCAGTAAATGTTAGGGGATGGATAAATATCAGTTGCCCAATGCGGTGGCTGCTGCTCAGCTGTGTAATATTTTTGTATGTTTTGTGCAGGGTGATTGGTTTTACTATTTAGACAATTCAGTAACTTCTTTGGGATCATGTAAGCTGGCTTCCCTCCTGATTGAAAAGACACAACAACAGAACTGGAATCGCACTGGGGTTAAAACAAAGTAGCACCTTTGAATCCTTGGCTAAATTTAAGTGCATTGCAGAAGACCAGGAATGTAGCTTTGCCACAGGGAACATTATACTTATACCTCTTTTGCCGAAAACTTGTCCCTAAATACCCTGTTTGTTTGGACAGGCTTTAGCTTTAGGTTAAATTCCCCATCAAACCACAGTAAGGGTATTGTGTAATTTTGAACACTTAAATTAGACATGGTGCATCATTCTAAATAGAACAACACATCATCCATGATAATCACAATGTTCTTGGAAGTTAAGTTGAATTCAAGATGCCCTAACCAGAAGTGATGATGATGATGATCCTTTTATTTATTAACATCTAGGAACCCTAATATTAGAGCAGGACCTCCCTGAGCATTAGGCCTAGGCAGAACTGTAGCATTATGAGCTAATTAAAATTCTACATGGTGCTGTTTACAAAAACAAATTATAACGTGTTTTGTGCTTACTGTCAGTTCTCAGCAACAGGTGTTTTGTTAGCAAGAAGCTGTCTATTTTGGGAACTCGTGTTAAAGCGGCTTTTATCTCTTCTGGGTTTGATATGCTTAAAATAAGTGAAACTTATGCTGTATTGTGAGCAGATTACTTATTCACTGAATATCAAAAGAAGCGATTACTGAATCTGTTTCTATTCTTTTAGTAATTATATGGGTAATCTTGTAAGTGTTTGAATCTTTCCTACGTATTATTTTTATCAGTTTGTAAATCCAAACCTGTTTTGAAACGGCATGAAAGAGAGTTTATGGAGTTGCCCTCCATGTACGGCCCTTAAACTTGGGTCTGGTATCGTAAAGGAATGTAGGGAATTTTAGGATCTTCTAATTTTACCCAACCCCTGATTTCTGAAATGGCTGAGTGCGCTGTGTGGTGCCAAGGCAAGCCAAATGTGGCTTTGTCTTGCCTGTTTCAGAGTAGCTGTCTTGTCATTTCTGGAGCACTTTGAGAATTTATTTGAAACCTGACAGATTACTGACATGCCTTCTTTTAATTTATAGAGCTGTGATAGAAATATGGAGAGTAACTTGAGGGTTCCTGCAGGATTCTTTGGCTCCAGGCACCTCAATGCCAAAGCAGGGCTATGAGATAGCACTCTCTAGAGTTTGTGCCGGGGAAGAAGAGGGCTCAGCAAGCAGTGCCTGCAGCTCCTGCAGCTTGACACCGGTTCTGCTACGCATGGTGGAAACTGGTTTGTGCGAGCTGAGGTGGCGGGCTGCTGGAAAGCAATTACTGAGATGGTTTGGTTTTCTAATGGGTGTAACTTCTCAATCGTTGTTCCTCCTGAGCAGGCGCCTGAGCAGCACTGCCTAAAACTTGTGCTCTTTTGTTCATGTTTACGTATCCTATCACCAAAATAACTTCACGTAAGGTTTCTGTGGCAGTCCGGTCACAGAGACAGCCATCTTCCAAAAATGAACCTGCTACCTCTAGTCTCAAATCATAGGTGAACTGGGTAGGCTAAGCTAAGCAAGTGCACCTTCACGTTTTGGGAGAAAGAAGCCTTTGTGTCTCCTTGGCTTGTGTGCTGACTGAGGGTGATTTGGGTAGGACAGCGTGACCAGTGGGGTGCTGGCCGGTGTCCTCCCTGCGTTCCTCAGATATGCCTCTTGGACTTCTCCCAGAGATAGCGATACAAAAGCAGCTTCCAGAAACATGACCTGCTCTTTTCTCTTGCTTACTTTTCTTGGTCTGTAATTCATTCAAAAGTTGTCTTTTGCTCTGTACAAAATAACTGTAGTTACTGTGTTGCTCTTGGTGCTTTCAATGTTTAACTAGTTATCTTTATTGAAGGTCCCTGTCCTGTGTTACTGTAAACAAGTGTGTCCTGCTCCAAGGGCTGCTTGCTATTTTTTTCTCTTGAATGGGAGAAGTGATTTTTGTTCTCTGCATTTTTTTTAATTTTTTATTTTTAAATGTAGGTTGACCTCTCCGAAAAGGCAGCTTTGTCAGCTTAGATTTTCTAACAGTCATCACTGAAGAGGCCAAAGCTTTGAGCTAGCGGTGGTGCTTCTGAAAGCTGCTAGGTACTTCTCTGCGCTGGAGTTTCCTGTGTTACCTGGGACTGTCTTCAAGGGTATTGTGCTGCTAGGGGAGAAGAATTAAAGAAGCAGCTGTTGGGTTTTCTGCCAGACTGGTGTCTCTTTGAATTTCACAAAGTTTGGATCATGCCATACGCAAGGGCCTAAAGCTAATAAAGCTGTGGTGTTAATCTTGATGAACTAAGAAATCCAAACATTATTTTTAGTACATCTAAACACATAAACCTTGGTATCTTGAGTTGTATTTTGCTGCTTTAGTCTTTGTGTGAAACACATCCAAGATAGGAAGATTCTTGAAGTTTTTAAATGCAATACTCTGTATAGTCTTGTAAGGTGCTGCTGGGGTAACATCTGGTACCAAAGGCCTGTAGCTCTCTGTGGCAGCTTTCTGGAATTCCAACACTCATGAAACAACTTTTGTCTGTGCTCTACCTCTTAGAAATCCTGTGTAAATGGCATCTGATTCCTTGTACTAGTCAGTAAACCACACCTCTTACCATTCTCATTGTTTTTAGGATTGAGCTTTCAGTAGAGTTGTGAACATCATGGGATTGCCACTTTATTTGGTATGGTGAAGGTAGTAAAAGGTTTGGAAACAAGAACAACTTGCTTCTGTTGTCCACTTGTAGACGTACTTAGTGGTCACTGGAAGTAACTTGATGTGTTTGTGTGAGGGGAATGAGTTTCTAAAGTATCTTGTTTTACAGAAGCTAATCTTTGGTTCTCGTAATCCGTACTTTGCAAGGGTTGAACGTGGCCACAAGTAAACAAAGTAACAGCTATTAATAGTGTATGCAGACAAGCATGGAAAGCTGAATGCTTATCAACGATCTTCTTAAGACCAGTATTGAATCTGCACCTTTATTCTTTCCTACTAAGAGCAAAGAGGTAGTCCTGAAATGTTTTCTTGTTCCTCGTGTAACCTTGAGTACGACAGCAGGCAGCTGAAGTTAACAATGTAAACTCCTTAACACTGGAGGCTTTGTCTATACCCAGTGTTCCTGGGTTGTGCAATGATGTAACGCTGTTAGTAGGGTACTCTGCCTCAGAGCAGTTATGAAAGTTGCTGATGTTCCTTCCCTTTGTAAGACCTGTGCTCTGTGCTTTCTGTCCACCTTCTGTCTCTGAGACTGCACTTTGTTGTGGCTTCCTCTACCAGTGTGATTCTGAGCTGTGTGAGTAAACAGTCTTGCTCCCGTCTTAAAGCTGGGATTTATGCTGTAGGGTGAGCGTAGCTTTCTTGAGGGTCCAGACTTCACTTTTAATTATAATTTTTGTATTGAAAGATCTGAACTAGCTAGCTACTTGGAATTAGAATTGGAGAAAAGACTTCCTATAACTCTTTCCATTTTTTTTGGTAAAGTTTCTGCAGGGAGTGTCTAATATAAGTGCTTGTTTTTATCCTAAAATAAGTCTATGCATGAAACAAAAATAAAAAGCTGTTCAACAGGAATAGACTGGAACACAAGTAGATATTAGATGACTTGTCAAGTGAGTTGCAAGAACACGTTACGCAAGTCTTTGGTCACTAGTTTGAATATTATGTTTTCAATATTAAGCCATTACATAAAATCTGCTTCAGTAGCTCAAGTTGCAATTTAAAGCTGCATTCAGTTCTGAGCAGAAGGGGGACTCAGGGCCTACTGGAGTCAACTGAAAGCTTTAAAACGCAGGGATTCTCTGGGTGTTGAAGTTAGATAACTCCCGTGTTTTGAAAAATGCAGCAGCTGTGTGTTCTGCTGCTACATGAACAAAGAGGTCACTGCCCTTACAGATCTGCTTGCACAGTTGGTCCTTAACCATATTCACTTTTTTTTAACCCAGAGCGTTCTGATGAAACTGGGTCAGAGTGTAACTCTGCGTGCAGCTACGCTGGCAAATCTGAACCAGCTGGAGTGTTTTAGCCAGGGTGAGCTGTAGATGAAATGACATGTCTGACTGCAACCAGAAAGCTGGGCTGAGCCTTAATGACTGAGGCCCCTATTCAAATCTGCCAGTTCTTCTTGGCTCCCTAGCAAGTTGCTGGGACATGGCAATGCCTTAAAGCAGCTACAAGTGTCTGCTCTGTGAATGTAAATTGGAGCCTTTTGGGAGAGAGCAGAAGAGTAAAGAGAAAGCAGGACTATTTTGTAACTCTCTATTGATTCACACTTCTAGGGCTTTATACCCTGAGCAACGTCCTGCTTTCAGCATGACACCTGAGCAGCCATTCCCTGTTTCTGTGGGTTCTGCAGGGGACTGGTATCCTCTAACACAGCCCTTTGGAAATTTATGCAGCAAGATTCGACAGAGCTCTTTGCTTAGGCCTTTATTTGCCATTTGTTTTTGAAATTCCTGTGGAGGAATGTATTTCCTATTTATTACTTTTCGTACTAACGTGCCTTTTTCCTATGGTGATACAGGTGGCATTAGATAAGCGTGCCAGCATGTGCTATAGAAGTAAATGCATTTTTAGTCTACCCAACTTCTTATCTCGCTTTTGTTTGGGCCTGGGATGAAGGTTTGTACGTTTAAGCAGCACAATTTCCATTTTTATAGTTACATCCTTGCTTCGTTAGCACAAGGGGAAGATGACCATTAGCACTGGTGCTTGTTAAATCAGCGTTGAACCGTTCCATTATAAAGGTGATTATGATAGAGGAGGGAATATTCTAATCACTTGTTTAAGAATTGGACTCATCCTTTAAGTGATTTGAGATGAGTGTCAGTTGAAATCTGTCAGTGCACTGATCCATCGTCCTTGACAGTGAGGAGAGGAGCCTGAACTAAATGCTCTGCTTTCTCTTTGAGGAGTATTTTTGAAGCTGGCATTGGAGCGCTTCAGACTGCGTTTGGGTTTGCTACCGCAGCCAAAGCAGCCGAGTGCTGCTGGGTGGTCTCCTTAGCTTCAGCGTTGGCATTTGGGAGGGATCCTTTTCAGACCAGTAACGGATTTTAGGAGCGTACTTCAGGGGTGGTTGATGGGGCAGGGATGGCAAACACAAGCTCTCAACTTAAAGTGCCAGTGGTGGAGTAGGAATTGCCTGTGCACTGTGCACCTCCTGGAGATTTTCCTCAGTGTAGACAGTGTTGAACAGGACAACAAAAATGGTAATTAGAAAAGGTTTAGAAGGGAAACAGAATAAATGCCATTCAATTGGACATCCCAGAATGGAAAGGGAGTTTAAGGAGAACTTGAATTTGGGATCTTTTCCTTAGGGGAAGACAGATAAAGAGAGAGCTGACTGCAGAGGTAGGATTTTTTCTCTTCTTGTTGAGAGGAAGGGGGGAAAAAAAAGATTATTTCTAAACCGTGTGTGTTTAATCCTACTAAATGCTGCTCTCTGATCTTACTGATTAATGATTCAAGCCTGTAAAGCTAGAGTATTGGTTATTTGAAACTCGTATCATATAAACATTTTAATTAATAAAAAAAAGAAAAAGCCGAGTATCATGGTGCTTGCTCCATGGGGAAAGGACGTGCGTAAGTATTTTATTACTTGCTTTGTGGAGTATTGGAAGAGGCATCTCTCCTCACAGTGAGCCTGACGTCCAGCAGATTTAACCAGCTCTCATGTTTCCACAGCCTCAGCTCTGTATATGTGTTATGATTATAATCACTAATGTCCTTTATATGGTTCCTCGTGGTTGCTGCTTGGTATGCAGAGTAATTGACCCTCTGCGGACGTGTGCTGGAGCGGAGGGAATGGTGGGACCTGTGTCAGCAGGCTAGTGTGAGATTTCAGTGAGTCAGGCCTCACAGATACAGGAAGGTATCTGTATATGGCAAGGCTAACAGAAATGGGCAGATTTTACTCTGAATTGGTAGGAAAAGAGGGATTTAGCATGGTAGCACACAGCGCTGCAGACTTATACTGGCAACAAAGAGTATTTTTGAATTGAGCAGTAATAAAAATTACCAGAGGTAATCTCAGCTTAAGTTTAGCAATTTCTAGCTAATGCAAAAAGAGGCTGTCTCCTCCATAATCTTCAGCAAAGTGGATGTTCTGGGGTTGTGTTAGGGGAAGATTGTGTAAGGCTCTTGGCCTTCCCTCTAGTACACTTCCCTCGCATTAGTGCTCGTATGACTGGTTATACAGCTATACCATAAAGCACAGCAGGTAACATGCTTAAAATATTGTAAAAAGTGTTGTTTTTTTAAAGATGAATCAATTCTACATTCAGAGTATCAGGGTGACCCTATGAGCATTGTGCTAGCACAGCTTGCAGGGAACAGGCAGAGGCTGGAAACCTCTCCAGCAGTGTTAAAAGCTCCACACTTGTTCTGTGACACCTCCGAGGGGGACATACACGCAGCCACATTGGTCCCAAGACCTTACTGTCACTGCAGCTATGGAGTTTCTTCCAGTTTTGTACTCAAGCCAAGCTGGGAGACCAGACTTGAAAGTACAGCTAGGGTATGTGCTTGGCATGTGTTGTACAGCAGCTTAATCCCCAGTAATGGCCTGCTGCCACTCGAAGGGGCCGTCCTGTTTTTAACCTTGTCACTTCCTTTGTGCCCTGTGTTGGTTCTCGAGTTGGTCATCTGTCAGATCTGCAGGCTCTCCAGTCCAGCAGCATAAATATTGCTGTTTTTCCATCGGATGAACGAGCTGCTCTGACTCACCCCGTGATTGCCGGCTCCAGTGCAGAGGAAGGGGTGGGAAGGCGCAGCGGGGGCCGGGGTTGTGCAGGCAGGATTACCCCTTTCACAGCCCTGCTAAGGTGCAATTTCCCTGACAGCCCCCCATTACACGTGATGGTTGGGCTCGGCGACGTCGTGGGTCTTCCTGCATGAGGAATAAGAGACAGTTTTGAAGCACATCTTCTGAAGTTGAGCCTGGAGCTGGAGGGGGGAGGTCTTTGCTCCCCCCAAACATCTGTTCAGGGATCAGTTCAGCGGCTGCTCCCAGAGCACGGTAGCAGGCCTACCCTGCAGTGCTTGCTGCTGTCTGACTCCTGCCCGAGTTGTCGGGTAGGAATGCCACCGAGGCATGGCACTTGGATCTCAACTCCCTTGTATTCTGAATGCCTGCTTTTGGCCGATGGTTTTCCTAAGGCTTTCAGCCCGCTCAGTTGCTGGAACAAGTGGTTCCCCGTGTGCCTTCAGCTGCTGTCTCCCACCCTAACCCCTCTCTTGTGCCCAGCAAGTGTAACAGATACAACTCGTTTGAGTGGCTGGTTTGCTAAGGCTGATAAATTTGATCCGTTTCAGTGCCTGTTTGTACTGAAAGGGAGGGAACAGCATGGGAGAGGGAGTGAGAAGCTCGGCAACAAGAGCTTATTGTGCTGGTTTGGCATTCTGTGGCTTTAGGGTTTAGGTAGATCAGATCAAGCTTCTCACCCCGGAGCTCACAGGCTGCTAAAAGGGGTGGTCCCCCGTGTGGCATCCCGCCTGTTTGCATGCCATCCTTCACATCCCTTCCCAAGTTTTTCCCCTGAGCGTGGTGCTTGTTTATGTTGGTTTGTGTGCATGGACTGATTGAGCTCACTGCCCTGCCAGAAGAATTGTGATGGCTTTCCTTCTCTTTCTGGCTTGGGGATCTGGTTTGTGGGTCAGTGCAGGTCCTGGTGAGCAGCAGAGCTGGTGGGGGCAGTGTATGTGATGGCCCCCTTCTGAATGCCACAAGCTATTGTAGAGGTTCAACCCCGTTCTCATTCGACTTCCTAACATTGCATCAGTTCAATACTCTTTTCTCCATTTTTATCCCCAAAATATTAGCAACCAATACAGGATCTTCCGTTTCCTGTGGCTTTCCTTAGAACTCTTCAGAAGAATCCCTGGCACTTCCCTTGGAGATCTGAGTGTTCTGGAGCTTCCTGCCATTGGTTTGTGCTTTGCCTGGTGGCTGGATCCACTGCTTAATGAACTCGGGAGCTGGCTGAGCTGGAACTCAGTCCAGCTTTTCTTGTTCTTCTTCTGGGCATCCTTGTGCACCTTTCACAATTTGTTTATTGAACTGGGGCAGGCTCTAAGTCCGTGTTAGAAATTGTTACTGTGTGATTGCTTTAGCACCTGGTCCCTTCAGCAAGAGTTGTGTTGGGGAATAAGAAAATAAGCAGTAACTGGTGCTGTTACTGAGTTCCTGCATGCTGCTTGAAGCTAACTGTTGAGCAGGAACCATGGTAAATTTTGAAAGTCAGTATGGTAGAGTTTTTTAATCTGCTGCTGTCTAAAATTAAAAGGTGTAATACTTGCCTTGTGACACCGAATCTCTATTAGCCATTGAAATACTCTGTCCAAAATGTTTTTTAATTAGTCGTTCAGTCTTAAATGTACTATGCCAGGAGTGACTTGTGTAAGGTTTCACCTTTAAAGTGGTTTGAGTTACCAAAGCAGAGAAAACCCGTGTTAATTTCAGCTAAGCCATTTGAGTGAAGTGTAATGTTGGGCTCAGCCAGCATAAGAATTGAATTCCCACATGCGTTACTTGCAGCTTTGTTTGAAAGGGTTATCTGGAGAAAGGCAGGCATGAAAGTGCTCTTTTAGCCACAAGTATAATACTTCAGCAAAATCAAATTTAGCTGCAATTTGAGGTCAATGGGGGCTTTGTGTGTCAAAAATCAAATGCTTTTATATTGGGGTGGGAGAGTGCAGTCAAACAGATGAAATAAGCTTCAACCTGCAATTAAGGTTAATAAAATACCGAGATTTTTTTGTCTTCCTACCTGTATATCTCCCTTGTCTTATATGTAGTTTATGGTTCTTAGAGCAGAGCACCTTACTGGCCAGGTTCTGTGTTGCTCCTAGCTTTGCAACCCAGAGATTTACTTCTGAGGTATCAATTTCCTATGCTTTTGGGAAATAACAACAAAATGCAACGGTTGTGGGTGTGAGAGGAGCTGAGGATATTTGTCTAAAAACAAAATAATGGGAAACTTGTTAGCATTTGGCTTCAAATGCATCTTATGTAAAAGGAAATGTTTTTACCCTGGTGTACTTCTGACTGTGGTTTAATTTAGTTTTATAACTTGGCAACTGGTAAAATATGCAAATATCTTGAAACCTCTTTCCCTCTGGATTTTCTTATCTCTGCTTTTGATATATATATACTGATATTACTTGAAGCATTGATTAGCAGTGATACTGATAATTTATCTTTGTTTTGACTTGCAAGGATTAAAGTCGTCTATGCTTCAATCTAATTTTTAATTGGGAGTGTTAAATGGTAGACCTAAATTGATCTTGAATGGAATAATTAATATGTTGAGATACTTAGTTTCTTAGTGAGAAACTTTTTTCTTTCACAACTGGTAAAAAATAAATAAATCTCAGCGAGTGACAGATGTCAATAACTCATCTACAAGTTGGACCATTAGAGAATAGGAGGTTCAAATACCATTGAAGAGGGGTGTTTGTGGTAATTCTGTTAAGAAGGTTTAAGGTTATCCATAAATGTCTCTTCTAGAAGATCTTGATGAGCCTTAGGGAAATCCAGATTTCCAAACACGAACTGTAAAAGTTTTTCCTGAGGCCTCTAAATGAAATTTCTCAATTTCAGGTGTGTAGAAGAAGGGAAAATGGCTCAAGAAACCAACCGTAGCCAAGTGCCTATGCTTTGTTCCACTGGTTGCGGATTTTATGGGAACCCTCGTACAAATGGCATGTGTTCAGTGTGCTACAAAGAACATCTTCAAAGGCAGAACAGTAATGGTAGAATTAGTCCTCCTGGTAAGTAATGCTATTGTAGTGCTGTTTGAAATTTGAAATGGAAAGTTAGGCTGTAGCTTGATTCTTGACCACGTCCAGATACTAAATATGCTTGAAAGAATAGGAGCATTAGAGCAAACCACTCTATCCTATTCAAGTATTTTACCTGCTAGATTAAACTTGGGTGAAATGTTCACAGTGCAGTTGTGCTGTGATTAATCTGCTTAGAACTTGTTAATATACTTTGCTTTGATACATGTATGTTATGTTGTTTCCAATGTCATGATAAAAATGCAGGAAAGCACTACATCAACACATTTCCTGAAATTACTGGCAATAGAGAGAACATCTAGCTTGGGGAATGTTTGTGAAAAACATTTAATATACAGGCATCTAGGTTTGTAGCCTGATGCTAAAAGATTAACTTCCCCTTCTTTTGAAAAGTTTCTCCTAATGTCATAGTTTGTTATCCTTGTTTGGCCCAATATACTTTGGTACAAAGCAGATTGTGTTTATTTCTGTGGGTTGGGGAACTCTTCCTATACTGCTCCCCAGGAGTAAGCTAGGAGATCTCTTTCCCCCTTAAAAATTCATGGCAGTTCTCTCAGAAAGAGGAACCCTGTCTCTGTTTTACCTTCACTATGATGTTTCTGCTTTGGGAAGAAGAGAGAGGAAGTGCTTCCCTTTGGAACCTGACATGTCTCTTCTGGCTTGGCTGGATAGTGACACCAAGAATCTCATGTTGTGAGATTCTCAAGACTTCCTTAACTTTTAATATTAACTTCTAATATTTAAGCAATATATTTCATTGCTTGAAATCTGGGGTTCTAGGTTCTACAACTTCAGAATGGATCCTAAGGTGATGTTAGGGTTCAGTAATACTGTTTCTCACAGATCCATCTTGTTTTATTTAATAAAACTTATGTCAGAAAAATTGAGTTAATCCTGAGAAGGCTGTTTGTAGACACTTGAGGTAGCAGAAAATAGTAACTATTTTAAAGCTCCATCTCTACGGTTTTGTGTTGTGGAACTTGTGGGGGCCTGGGGCTTGGAACATGTTCAAAACATGGCCAAGCAAAATTACTTCTTGTAAAATTATTTTTCATTATGGTATTGACTGAGATTCAGTTACTTTCCTGGCTCGTGTCACAGAGGTAGAAGAATAATTGCACTGTGTAATTTATGTAATCCCAGGAAGTAGTGTACCACATTTTTACATTAGTGTCTTCCTTCCAGCAACTTCTGTCAGTAGTATAACTGAGTCCTTACCAGTTCAATGCACAGAAGGCAGTGCCCAAGAAACTCAGTCAACTTTAGATTCTACATCAACTCCATCTATGCAGCCAAGGTAAGTGGTTTCTGTTATTTTTTGTACATAAAAATGTTTTAATCAGCATGATGAAGTTAACTATGCTCTGACTCTGCATAATTAAATGCCAAGACCTGGATTAGGAAAACATGCAAGATTTAACTGAGAAATTTAAAGCATGGGATCTCAGTAAATAGTGGCCGATCTGTTAGCTACATCTTGCATTCAAATGCAAATTTGCCTTTAGAATTTAGCCTCAAATAGGAGTATTGCCAGCTTCATGCTGTTCTACAAAGACTTGTCTGGCTAGTCTTCCGGCTCTGCAATGTGCAGTTGGTTGTATATTTACCAAAGGAGAGCTCTTTCCATCCCAGAAATTTGAGGGTTTTGTAAAATGGCAGAAAGCTATTGACTAGTACTCTCATAAATAAACATATGATAATGTGTTAAGGAATACTTGTTTCACAAAAAGTGGAACATACAGAGGAAAAGATGTCTGACTCTTAGTACAAGTGGTACCGCTGAACTGATGTCTTATTAAACAACTAATTTCCAACCTGATTATTCAAGGAGAGGTAACAGCCTGTTGTAAATCCCTCAGACTTAAAGTGCTTTCCATTTGTGAAAGCTAAATATTTATTTGGTAGCTGCATTTCAGTTTAGGAAGACATAACCAACAGGAACTTTTTTTTAAAGTGCTTTGGAAATTTTTGCAGTGAAAAACATTAGTTACACTATGGAAGCTAAATGAAAGTATGTAATAAGGGACAGGCCAAGGGTAAGCAGGATCTGATTTCATCTGTTATTGTTGACTGATTCTGTTCAGACTGTTTTCTGCTCCTTAGCTTTTTATAGGAGGTGTTATCTCATGCTTGGGTCCTGCGTATGAACTGAGTGCTAGGTGCCATGCTTGATGCTATATTCGATCTTTCTATTCTGGGATTTCTAATTGAGGTAGAAAGTATATATCTTACCCTGCTATAACACTTAATCTGTATTTAAAAAAAAACACCTGTTATATATATATTTATACATAGATAATTGTATATATACATATATAAAATCATCTAGGTCAACGCACAGAGGTGAACCAATTACAGTGCCTTGGGCTTGTTTTCCCACCTAACCTTTACAGTATTCACTTTTTTTAAAAAGTATTTTTTTGATCACTAGCTCAGTTACGGAAGAAAATATGGATGGCGGCTCTGAGACTTGCATTTTAAAAAATCAGTATTGCTTGTTCTTTTTTCCAAAGTAAAAGCAGGGGCTCTGGTCGTACTTCAGAGTTATGATACACTGAGGAAATGTCTGCTAAATTGAAAATGGACTTTCGTAGGTGACCTAGTCTGCAGTTCAAGACCTCTATGTAACACTTGGCAATTAAAATTACAGCTCTGGTGCCCTGGTTGCGTCATGGACTACTAGTAGGGCTTTGTTGGTTCATAGACTGCTGGGTAATCTGATTTCTTGGATTCAGAGTGAATCCCTGAGAGGAAGGTGAGAAATAAATTGGACAGGTGGATCGTTTTACCCCTCACTTGGGCCTTGTCCCACAGCACAAGTGCTGCTGAACAGTTTGTCTGCAACTGCTAGAATTAAATCTGTCTCCCGTAACTGTCCAGGGTATTCACCTCTGAGTTTTCAGACACACTGATTTTAGCTGACAGGGTTGAGAAATCTGGCCATCACTGCTTTTCACTGCAAAAATGTAAGGGGTTCTGCATACAACTGCGGATTCTTTATTGCTGGAAACATTGACATGCTGCAATTTTCTTGTTCACTGGAATCACTGGAATACCAGAAGTAGCTCCTCTACAATTATCTCAATGGCGTATGTTAGAAATCTTTGCGAATGTTGCATTGTTGCTTCTGTGTGGAAGGATAGCATGCCAAACTACAAAAAGGGGGGGGGGGGAGAAGAGGCAAACGTTTTTTGGTAGTTGAACTGACTTACTATATTCACTATGAATGCAGTGAATGCAAAAATGTTCAATTTTTCATCAGCTCAGCTTGTCTGGTATTCTTAGCGTAACACTTTTTTTTTTTTTTTTTTTTAGTGGTTACTAAAGCAACTTCAGAGTGAAAAGTTTTGGCATGCTCTCTTGTCAAGACTTAAAGTATTTCTTTAATGAATGCTCTTAGGGTATGGATGTGCCTTCTTTAAAAATAACTTTTTTTTCCCCTCTAGCCCTGTGTCAAGTCAGTCACTTTTAACAGAATCTGTAGCATCATCCCAACCGGATAGTACGGCTGTGGACAAAACAGTACCTGAGACAGAAGACTTGCAAGGTTGGTGCCTAGTTCTCAGAGATGGATCTTATGAATAATGTTTTTAAATCTGTGTTCATAATACACTCCTGTTGGAATGATGGCTCATTCTCAAAACCAAATGTTCTGTGAAATCAGATGGCAAAATAAGCATTTTTTAATATATGAGCCTTAAACTGGAAATTTCTAACTTGAATTGTGGATTTCAGTATCTGTTGCAGCAGGTTTATTAATTGGGGTTGGAAATGCACATCATAAATAAACCTATTGTTAGGTCTTTATGCCACAGCTGCTGCATGCAGATAGAGCTCTGACTATATATTACTTCCCAAAATAGTCATTTTCAAGTAGGGCAAATATCACAGAAGTTTAAGCATATTTGTTAAAGAGGGTGCTATGTCATAGCTAAGAACAGTGTTATTCTCTAGTATAAACATGAAATGCGTACAAAAGAGCCTTTCACCTAAGAATTTTATTGGCTCTGGTGTAATATTTTAAACCACTGAAATTAATGTTACCAAAGATAAAATTACAGAACTATGCACTCTGGTTGCTTGAAGGAAAATAACTGAGTGGATCACTTCAACTATATAGGCCTAAAATCCTTATTGTTCTTACAATGTAAAGTGTTTTTTTCCTCATTGATTCTTATGTACAGGCTTGCAGAGCTTAAAACTATAGTGTTTGATAGCATTTATTAGCAAAATGCAAAAATAACAGTATACCAAGTCTGCTCAGGCCTGTAATCTACAGATGTTAAAAAAGTTATTTTAAGGTAAGTCAGTAAGTATTCTGCTTTTTCTTTTGATGACACAGCTAAAGCTTCAGTGAGTAGAGCTCTGTTTCTATGGACTTGTCTTTAAATAGTTGTTTGGGTTTTCCCATAAATAGAACATACAATTACACTTAAAGCTGATAAATATGATTTTTGTTGAACTTCCAGTATTGCAGATATTATACGGAACATGAATTCTCCCTTTTATAAAAGCAAAATAGTAAAGTCATTGTTTGTGACTGTTACCTCCTCGGTGCTGAGTAAAGGCCACATCATTGGTCACACAAACAGTAGCTGTGAAACTCAGAGAAAAGGTTGTAATGCTAATGCCATTTTGTACTAGCCTTTGAGAAGTCAGTTATTGAACAAATGGTTGTTTAGTCTTGAAGATGTATTCTGGATGTATGTTCTAATAGCTGTTACTTAGTTTTCTGGAGCTGAAAGCTTTTGTTGCCTCAGCTTTCACAATGCACACAAGGCATGCTCTTAATACATAGATCAATGACATCTGACCCTACCTGGTTTGACAGAAGAGCAAGGGCTGAAAAGGCTTATGCTTCTCAAGTCATATATATTTGCCCAGTGGAGGTAGATTTGCAAGGTATGCTTTCAGCTGATACACCACTTAGTAATAAAAATAGTTTCTCTTTCACCTTAGCACTATAGAGAAACTGGGATGTGCTGCGTATCAACTGTAACCTAGCTCCTATGCAGGTATATCCCTTGCAGGGGACCTCAGAAGTAGAACAAGCACTGCAGATACACAAATTTGCTACTACAGGTTTATTCTGGTATTGACATAACATGTATCAGGCAATATAATGTCAATTTTTGTAAGCTGTTTTTCCTTTGACCGTCATGTTTTTTTCTCCCTCACTACTTCAAAAGTTTCCACAACCTGTTAGTCTCATGATCTTCGTTTTCCATCCAGTGCCTGAATTAATGTCTCTGTTTACATATGTATCTTGCTTGCTCGGCTTAGCTGTAAATCAGAACTCCGAGTTTGTAGCATGTACTGCTTTTTCACTTGGAGGCAGAAGGAAGAGTACTTTATTTTAAAATATAATCTTTGGTTCTGGTACTGTGTGGTGACTTGGGCCAGTGAAAAGACTTTCCCCAACAAATTTCCAGAAGAATGTCTCTCTTCTTAGCCATTTGGATAAATGTTTGCTCCTTCTAATTCTCCTTAGGAGAAGATGGTTTCATAGCTAGAAGTTTTGATTTCAAGGGTATATTCCTATTTTACTGTATGCATTTCAAGGGTCAACCAATGTCTGGTGTTTAGAGTACTTCAGCTGTGTCCTTTTCTTTGTACCTTAATGATTTCTAAACCAAGAACATCAGCACGTAATTGCAGTTCTAAATTACAATCTCTATTTATAACTCATGGTGGCAGGGTCAGCCCCATTTTCTGAAGAGTGCTTCTGTGCTGTCCCTTAACTGAAAATCATAGGAAATGTAGTGTTTCCAGTTTTAATATTCTACTTTAAAAAGTGTAAGTTTGGAAAGAAAGCAACTTACAATGGATGCTAAGTGGACTTAATTGAATTGTCACAATTCTGCATCCTAAAGACTCTTTTTTTTTTCTCACATCGTTCAGAATTTGAATTTTAGGCTGTTGACAAGAACGTAACAGAAATGTGTGAACCAATTATTTAGCAATGTCTAGCTATGTAATATTTAAAAAAAAAAAGTCTCAGTATTGTGGGAATTGGTCTCAGACAGAAGACCTTATAATTCTACTCATGTTGGTGCGGGGGAGGAACAAAAAATAAAATTGTCTGATTCAATCACTTGTTCAGCATTTATTATTCTGAAAAATATTGCTTCATTAGAATACTTGTCTGAAGCAAATTGTTTTGTACTGCTATAATAAGTTAGTCTACTGCAGTTGTTTGGTCGAAGTCCCATTACTTAACATTTATTAGAACTTAGTAGTATATAAAATCAATGAAAGATTAGCTGAATGCTTGGTTTCCTAGATCATTTTAAAGCAGACATAAATGGACTTGAGCTGTGTGCACACAGTCCTTGCTGTTTGCAGAGAAACTAAAACCACAAAGCTAAAATCCCAAAGAGCAGTTGAGATTTTTCTCTTCGTTGAATTTGTGTTTCAAAAGAAATAAAGGAAAATTACAGAATACATTAATAAATTTGGTCTTTACATTTAGTGATTGCCATAATGCTCGTAGGTACTGAACACCACAAAAAGCCCAGGTGCTAAATAGTGGCTAATAGATATTTTTATTTTGAATTTAATGTTCTTATGAACATATCATTAAAGGTGACCTAAAATGAAACACATTATAGTAGGTACAATCGAGCTTCTCTAGCAGCTTTCTTCTATTTGGAGCATTTCTTGAGTTCAGTTGAAGAAATGTCTCATAGATGCTGTACCTCTCACTCATTACAGCACTGTTATAATTAGCTGGTTAGGATTCCTTATTTGTTAGCCAGTGGGTTAATGGGGCTGCCTCCTGGCAAGACTGCAAGCGAATAAAGAGGCATTTCACTGCTCTAGGATTAACAGTCTTAAGACCATCCAGGTTAGGATGTGTACTCTATATTTCAGGGATGCT
The DNA here is from genome assembly GCF_009819795.1 of Aythya fuligula. Classification (NCBI taxonomy): domain Eukaryota; kingdom Metazoa; phylum Chordata; class Aves; order Anseriformes; family Anatidae; genus Aythya; species Aythya fuligula. The sequence continues at coordinate 13,321,185 of NC_045569.1, read as the reverse complement.
TTTAAAGGTAAATGAAACTTGTCCTGGGAAGTAGGATTATTCTAACATGTACTTAGTGGAGATCTTGCAGCTCAAGAGCATTGGGATCGAAGTACAAGCTATATTAATGGGTGAGCTCTCAGCCTCTGAGGCTGAAAACTACAGAATACCAAGAGAAACAATTTTTTTTTTGAGCACGTTGTGAATTAGGAAGGTCCATATATTAGCACTGCAAAATTCAATCAATAATGTAATATGCACTATTAGTATTTTTGAAAAATCAAGCTTAACCAACTTGAATAACTAGCTAAAAGGTGCATGTTTGTTCTTCTCAATGAAATCACCTGGCTTGGCATTGCTCTAGGTTTTTGAGAGGTAAAACATTGTAGTAATTATCATTGCTGACTAAATAAAAAAGCTTAATATTAAAACCAATGAGTAGCTACAGAATTTTATGTAGAGATAACTTGGACTTAATGTGAATTCTAGTGAACTAACGGCATCTACTGCAGTGGGCCTTATCAGGGCTGTTTAAGTAAACAGTGCTGGAAAGGAATTGATGGTTACTTCAGGTTTTTGTGACAGTACTAGGGATTTAGATGTAGAGTATAATTTTGATGCAGAAAATTATGTAGGATAGCCTGGGATACCAGCTGAATGATCCAGGGAGAGATGAAATGTTTATGATAGAGGTTTAAACTAAGTTCTGTGGGTAAGTGTGCTTTTATTTAAATGTTCTGTTATCTTAAGTAAACTTTTACTTAGTGCTTCCGTACTAAAACTGCATACAAGCTCTCTTATGTACATAGTAAAATATATATATTTTTTTAACTTCTGCTCTTCTGCTAAGGCTACTCATGTAGCTCAGTGATGTGTTTTTTTCTGGCGAACTTTGCTTTCTAGTTCACATTTGTAAGAAATAGCTCATGTTTGTAGTCCATGATTTTAGTAAATGATTTATTAAAAAAAAAAAATGCAAATAAATACTGTAGCTTTAATACATTTTTTTCCTTTGCATATTTTTTCTTTTCATGTACTAGTTTTGTTCTTACCAGTCTTTCATTTTTATCTTCCTCTCCAGGTTTCTATGGGAGTAACTGATCTTTCGTGTTTTACCTCTTGTCACAAAACATTTATCACTTTTAGCCTCACTTTCTATTATTATTAGAGAGTTTCTCCTGTAGAGTATCAGTGAAAACTTGGCGTACCCCACATCTTTTAAATATAAAATTTTACACACAGTTTTATTCCATAAAAAAAAAAAAAAATCAGGGGAAACCCCAGCCTTATGATGGAATATAAATGTAGCTTTCAGTTTTGGAAGTAAGGCTTGCTTTCCCAGTTTGCGTAAGATCTGCAGCAGTTCAGAGGCAGTTGGGAATCAGATAAAGGAAGCTTGGGTTCTCTGATAGTTTCTCAGATGCTTTGACATCTGAAGAGTCTCACCTCAAGGAAAAGCTGGAGCTACCATCAGTCCTTGGCTGAAAGAACTGAATTTGAATCCAGTCTTTTTTCATTTCCATAATATCTGCTGGACTTTATCTTTCTCGTCTTCACTTGTAGGCTCAAGATGAAAAGTATGGGATGAGGAGGGGAAACTCTTTTCCCTACATTGTAAGTTGTAACAGGCTGTTTGGTAACAGTTTGAGAAGTTAGAGGATGCTGGATGCTTTTTTCAGCTGCTAGTTTTAGTTTAACTGCAATAATGGAAATTTTAAGGGGGAGTGAAGTAGTTCAAAAGAGTGTAGGTGAAAGGTTTCTGAGGAAAACTAGGGGAATGTGCTTGCATTTTTTACACAGCTTTCAAAGAAGTATTTTGTCTGTGCTAGTGAAATGTTGGTCTGATCCAAGTGGATAAAATTTAGGAAGCAAGCCTTTCTAAACTGCATAGAAACTTAGTGTGAAGTGCAAGTGATGTAAGAAAGTTGATTTCTCCTTTTGTCCTGTCTTTAATCTGAGACTGAAACAATCCCTCTGCACTGTTTAGCTCACGTGGGTGGAAAAATGCAAACAAAAAACCCACCACAAAACTGGAATGCACCAATATCCTACTGTTACCTTTTTGTAGGTGCAGCATATTTTAGGTTGATTACTTCAGTTTGTTGTCAAAATGTTAGTAGTGATCTTCTGGTTAGGGTTAACCTTAAGTATTGCATTCATTTGGAGGAGACTGTGTTCTTCTTACTAGGTTTGATGAAATGCACTTAAAAGGTAAATATAGCTGTTAGTCCCCTTCCTGTGGGAATGACCTTTTTCTTTCAGAAACTCTGCCTGGTAATAGAGAGGCAACAAACATAAAGCATCCAGAGCAGGGGGAGAGAAGAGAACAGAAGAAATGTCAGGAGCTTTGCAACAAATGTGCTCGGTTCTGTGTTGAGCCTGCAGGGATACGAGGACTGAAGCGTGCTTCATCTCCTAGGTGCTGTTTTCATGGTCAGTCAGAGTATGTTGAAGTTCAAGCAAGCTTGGCACAAGCAAAGCAGTAGCAAAAGCTTCTGCCTCTAGGAGGAAATCCAGGCTCTGGTTGTTTTGATCAGCTAGGAACATGTTCTGTAAAACAAGGAGCGTCTAGCAGGCAGGCCAACTTGTCACCTGCAGAAAAATGAGTGTTTCTTCATGCTTTATTCTTTTTCGGTTAGTTGGCAGCTTGTACTGGTACTGCCAGTGCTTCTGTTCTCTAGCTAAAGGCAGAGCTGGGGCTGGGGGAAGGGAGGGAACCGGTTCAAGCAACACAGGCAGCAGCATCCTGGAATCCAGACAAAGTACAGCAGCTGGGAGTGGTTGCAACATATTTCCTGCGAGCTCCAAGCAGGGTGGTATTGCACTTTACCTGGCTTTTTTTTCTATTGTGTTTATCGTGTTTAGTTTATAGACAGAGCACTAAGCACTGGTGCCTTATTATCTAAAGGTGGTTTAGTAGTCAGGACATCTATAATTATCAAAGAGGATTTTGAGTTAAATCTCTGGCTTCCATGGAAAAGCAAACGGATCTAAAATTTATGGTTACTACAGTAGGTACAAAATGACTCGTGGCAGCAGTAGAAAAATCTTCCCACTCGGTTCCACAGAAAGCAGCAGCCCTTAAATATTTTTAAACCTTTTTTAGTGTGAGATTCATATGCACAAAGAAGATCTATGTATGTATTAGAGCCTTGTTATGCAGGGAACAGTGCCAGTTTTTCCTAAATCTGGCTAACAGTTAAAGGCTTTCTGTAAAACTTATATTGAAATAACTGGATCTTGCTGCAAGAGGAAATGCAAGCCTGAGAGTTTTAGCTCCTAAATGCCAATTTATGGCATAAAGCTTTCTTAACAAATTAATGAACATAGGAATGTCTGTTCCATATAATATGGCAAGAGTTCATTTCAGTAACTCTTACTTCTGATACTTACCTCACATCTTTTGATCCTTAATGCATTTATACTTATATTGCAAACCTTTTAATGTTGTCCGTCCACTCACATATTTGCCCTTTAACAGCCATGTAAAGTCACTTGCAAACTATTATTTTATAAATTTCAGGAAAAGAAAAAGCTGCTGCTTGCGACATAGATGGTGATTTTAAAATGGTTTAATAGCCTGTCCTTGCCATCTTAACATTTGAAATATACTACCCACTTCTGCAAAGTCTCTGCTGTTCAGATATTTTTCTAGCTGTTGTTGTCTCTACCATGTTTTGATACAATACAAAAAGACAAAGTGCTACTTCCTTAACCACCCTCTACCCCACAAAAAAAAATGAAATAGTAGCACGAGGAGAGGGGAGAGCAAAAACCACCTGGATTATGGAGCAGAGTCACTGTCAACTGGCACAGAACTAGCAAGGTCCTTGATGCATCTGACAGCCTGTGCCTAACAAAAGTCCAGCTGCACAGAGATGCCTGCAGCTATTTCCTGATAAATGTCTGGGCTTGGTGCTGTATTTTATTCTTTACCACACTGGTTCTAGTTCTGCTCCCACTGATGCTCCTCTGAGCTGGAGCTTGCTTTTGTTCTTTCCCTCTTTTGCTGCAAATACTTCTAGCTTGTGTGTACCTTACTAGAAACTTGTCCTGCTGTCATACAGCAATAGCTGCTTGGCAGAGCTCGGATCTTAGCGCTTCTTGGAATTAAGTGTTGTTTTTTTTTCCTGGTTTCTATTTCTGTTTTGTAATGTAAGGAATGTGCAAATACTTGAGGAAAACCAGCCAATATCTATTTTTACCTAGGTAAGGCAAATACTACAATTACTTGTTTATAATCTTCCATGTAACCTGTCCCTTTCAGACATGGGAAAATATAAAGGTAGTCTGAAGGTTGTCCCAGCAAGTCTCTTTAAAATGAGATAGGCGTTTACCTACCTCCTGAGTTTCAGGGTAGTGTACTTCCCCTTATATTTCTGTGCATCTTTGGCTATTAGTATCTTATCTCTAATTAGTGACGAGCCCCTGTGTGGGCTTTCTCCAGGTGTATATGAGCAGCAGCATCACAGTAGTAGAGACTGTTCTGAAACACTGCACGTTGTATGGCTTCAGTATTGCAGCCTTCAGCAAAAAATAACGTTGCTTCAGCATTTGGAAGGGAATGTTTTTCTGAACCAACCCTAATAATATGCAAAGCTTCTTATACTTTTTATAAGCAGATCTTAAGAAACAGACCAGTAGCACACATAGGAAACACTTGGTGTTGGATGTTCATTTTCTTCCAAAATTTGGTAACACTGAATCTCAAACCTAATTTTTATTTATTCTAATGTATAAAGGGATGGACATCAATTTTTTTCCTTTATGGTATTGTTGTACTGTGGGTTTTGTATGAGTGTTCAGTGAATTCTCTCCATGAATTAGGCTGAAGGTTCGGAGGGAAGGAGTTCTAGTACCAGAGCTGTGAGTACGTTATACTTCAGACATGAAAGTTGCAGCAAAATTGCTAACCCCAGAGCCTAAATTTACAATGTGGGATTTAGTTTTATCATATGACTTAAAGAGGGGGTAGGGAGAGAGAGAGAGAGATGCTTTTCCACTGTTCTCATCAACTTTTTAATATTAGCTTCAGTGTCAGAGAACGCAGAGCCTACACCTGAAGAACAAGACAAGTCACTTGACAAACCAAAACAGAAAAAGAATCGCTGTTTCATGTGCAGGAAGAAGGTTGGACTTACTGGTAAGAAATACCAATTTTACTTCTCTTTCTGAAAAGGATATGTAGGCTTTGGACCTTTGAAAGGGTCTTCTCTTAGGGCAGAAATGGGGCTTGGACATCTCTTGATGCTGTAAATTTGAAATAAAAATTGGGCAAAGGTGTTTTCAGCTGGCTTGTACTAGGTTTAGTCTTTCATGTATGCATTTTGTTTTTCAGCTTCCTTTTTTTTTTTCCTAGTGAAATTTATAATTCCAAATATTGCCCTTTTGAAGTCTGCATAGCTGAGGAATTGGCTGATGTTTGCTGCCCTTCGCTAACCACCTTTTGCAGTGGTTCAGTGAAAGGGCCTGAGGAGCTTGAGTTCTTTGGGGTGAAGATTAGCAAATTAAATGAGCAGGAGGTCTCCAAGAGTGTTTTGTACTAGTATATCATGATAGGAGGGGATGGTCAAGTCAAATCTTACTGTAATTGCTTAAATATATTGTTTGTGATTCTTATGCTTTCTGCAGCAGAGGCTCTTTGGCTGATTGACACTGGTGACTGAGATTTATTGATAGTGAGTGAACACATTCAGGATTTAAAACAAGCCAGTCTAATTAAGAATGTTGAAATGGCTAAACTAATATTTGTGTCCACAGGGTTCGAGTGTCGGTGTGGAAACGTTTACTGTGGTATGCACCGCTATTCAGATGTACACAGTTGCTCTTACAATTATAAAGCTGATGCTGCTGAGAAAATCAGAAAAGAGAATCCTGTAGTTGTTGGGGAAAAGATCCAGAAGATCTGAACTGCTGCTTCTGCTGGAATACAAAATCCTTTGACCATCTGCAGATTAAATTGACTTGAGCTTTTTTCCTTAGTCATCAGGAATGTAGAGCAGTGTATCTTGCCTAGACCTTTTAATCATGCATGTCATCAGATGAATAGATTTTGTTTTTGTTTCTGTTTTTTTTTTTTTTTGAAAATGACTGAACATTTATTTTCATTGCAGTTTTCTGTGGCTAAAGACTTAAGTAAAACTTTACAAGTATTATCCTTTAAGATCATTTTAATTTTAGTTGAGTGCAGAGGGCTTTTATAACAAACATGGAGAAAATATTGGAGGGCTGTGCTTTTCCAGGTTAAAACATGCATGCGTTAACTTTGCAGTTTATTTTCTTGTTGTATATAGCTTTTCTCTGCAGCACAATTTCCTTTTTTTGATAATGCCTTGTATGGCACAACTAGTTATCAGTAACTGAATGTATTTTAATCATTATGGCTGCTTCTGTTTTTTTCCCCATTAACGAGAGGTTATACATGTTCGCATATTAGCTTGTTTGCACCCTCTACCTATTTATGTATGAATCATTTGTAATGAGAGCGTGTGCTGAGATTGTCTGTGTGTTTTTTTTTAAATTGGTTTTTGTTTTTGTGTGTATGGGGGGAAGGCTGTATGCACATCACTGACTGCAGGTTTCATTGGGATTACATCCATCAGTCTGTCTGTACACAAATATGAAGAATGATCTGAAGTACCTGTGCTGTATTTATGTTTATCCACGTCTTAACTTTGATTAAATAAAATTAAAAAAAAAAAAAAAAAAATGAGCCCCTGTGGCTGTCACTAGCATCTGTCATCTGGATTTTTCCTGCTTTATTTTCATGGGACCTTCCACTGGTGTTTCCTTTACTTACAATGCATTGATCCATAGGCTGTACCTAACCCAATGCCAGCTAAGTTCTGGTTTATATATATAGAGAGAACTTTTTACCTGTTCACTTATAACTACAGGTAAGACTCTGATTTCCAGAAGCTTTCTATCTTGTATACTTTGGTATGCACTGCTATTCAGATGTACGCAGTTGCTTCTACCTTGTATATTGATCCATACTGCACAGGGAGTTCTCTGCGCTTCCTGTGCAGTGTCACTGATGTCTGACAATGCACTTTAGCTGGGGACGTGCCTACAAGAGCAAATGTCTCCAGCTTTAAGTCAGTGATTAGGCTGTGGATCCATGCGTGTGTGACTATGGTCCTAAATGATATTGCTGTGGGGTTTGTGATCCACTGTCTGATGGAGCACTGTCCAAACTTCCTTGAAGATGAAGATGGGTGAGAGAATGAATGGTTCCTGAGACAGTTTCTCTGGTGAGCTGTTCTTTTGAGGTTTGAAATCTGTAGGTTTCAACACTGAACACTGCACAATCACCGTCCCTACACTCCTTAGTGGATCTACAGGCTTGTAAGTAATCCTCCTGTGGGAGTAGAGGGTATTTTTTTATGATCTTGTCAGGGGTATTCATTAATTTCCTTTCAGTTACGTCTGCCTGTTTTCTCAGATCAGAGTCAGTGCCTCAGCTATTCATCCATCCCGTTCATCCATATGACAAAGGCTGAGTGGTTTGTGTAGTAGCACAGTAAATTCAGCCAGGGTTGCTTATCACAGAACATAACAGTACGCTAAAGTAAAACCAATTCCTCTCCAGATGGTACTGATCCCAAGTTGAAACTTCACTTTGGTGACTTGCCTGCTGCTTTTGAGCATTTGTGAAATAAATGAGATTGCATGGCTTTATTTAAAATGTTAAATTTTTAATCAAAGCTGACTGCATCCTTTAAAATTCTGAATGCTCTTTAAAAGCTATGGCTGGCAATTAGTAGATAAAGCACTACATTCAGCATATAAACACTACGCAGCAGAAGGAGCTTTCTCTATCAGATAGCTATGGAAAGTGATTTGCAAGACCCAATAATAATGAACTATCTTGAGCTTGCGAAAATGGTTTAATCACAATTTATGGAACACGTGTGTGGGTTTTTTTAATAGTAAAGGAGGGTATAAATAACTCCAGCAAGTTTCAGTAATGGTCTGCTCCTATGGGTCAAAGATCTTACAGTTCCTCACAGCATTTGCTAAATTTTCTCTGACCTAGCACAGACAAGGGAAGAGCAGCAGCATCGTCTTTCATGGCTGTCTCTGCTTTCCTTCTCAGTTTGATTTCTTCTCTATTCACTGTTTCTGGTCTCTCTTCCTAAAAGTGTCTTTTTCATACGTGTCCCTCTAGTCTGCCTTTCATCTGACAGTGACACTTCTGGGCTAAGCAGAGAAGATGCTGTAGGTTTAACAGTGGAGGAAAAAGAATTGAGCTTTGTAAGTTCTGCTATCTGAGAGACTGGAAGAAGGAAGGGTAGGAAAGCGGCTGCCCTTGGAATTCACATAATCTCTTTACCACTGCCTGCTGTGAAGCAACAACTCTTCTGGCCCTTGATTGTATGGTAGGAAATGTGACTGTGCCAAGAGGAAACTTGACTTGCAGTGTGGTGGCAGTACTCGGCCTGGGTCAGTATTAGGCAATTCTGTTTCTACACATCATTCTCAAAGCAACCTAAAAACCTTTGTGGCCTGGTTTATGCAGATAGGAGTTAAGAATATACATCAAGACCATATCTTTCAATAAGCTTGCATTTGGACTGGAAATCCTTCTTTCCCTAACAATAAGAGTTGTGTCATCTTCCTTTGCTTTGGCATTAGCTCCACGTTATCATGGTGGTTGATCTGCCTCTCAATCTGGATAACCAGTAATGCTTTATATTTTGTCATCAGCTTGAGGTTAGCAGATGAACACTTTAATTAATACCAGCGTATTCACAGCACCACAAAACACTTGAATAAATCTGTTTTTTCAAGATGCACGCAGTGTTTGATACATACTTCCAAGGTCTTGTTTGGAGTAAGGTCATATGCACAGTTCCTATAAGCTTGGCACAAAACCTCTTCATTGTGTTAAACATTTTAAACAATCATTGGAATGGAGTGGCACCTAAGATACTGAATTTGCTTACAGGAAATTTTACAGGAGTCAGTGCTAGGAATTGTATTGTTTTAAATAAGACCCCATGCCAGACAGCACCATGTGAGCTTTCTTCTCCACGAGGGAAGAGCTGTCACAGATGGGTGGTTGTCAATGGTGTTGTGTCATCTTACACTGAATATCTGGCTCTACAGCTTGCTGCGTTTCTTCTAATGAGTCTTCTCTGCCAAAAAAAAAAATAAAAAAAATTAAAAAGTTGAGCAGCGACTCAGTTCTTTGGCTTGGCAGTCGCAAGCCATCTAACTTTTTTATTGAAAAGAGGTGGTCTTTGCTATTTAGTTTTAATTCTACAGATATTCCCTCATTGGTTTCTACTTTTCCTGAATATGGATGTCCTGTGGGTAGGAAAAAGCTGGGGCTGGGAGCAGAAAAAGGCAAAATCTCCCTGTTCTTTTTTTGTTGTTTGTACGTGTTTTTAAGCAATTGGGGCTATCTGGGGAAAACAGGGCTTGGGTCCTGCATTACAAAACTGCTACGCACGTGAAGTGCAGTTTCAGGTGCAAGTTGTGCAATTTTCTCAGGGTTGCAGTGCTCCTGGGAGAAGACCTGCTCCATCTGACGTGGGCATCATCATCTCGCCATCGCCCTGGCAGGTACGCAACCCACGGGAGGTGAACCAGCAGCGTGGCCCTGCTCCGACCGCACCGGCCGGAGCTGTCTGCTGGGATTCAGCCACCCGCAAGGATGCAGCCAGTAAAAGGCGGCTCTGGTTTCACGGAAGGGTTTATCAAGCAGGAAGAGCCTGTTTCTCGCCAGGAACAGTTACCAGCTGCTGACTCACGCAAACCTCTGGCACTAATTAACTGCGGCGGCTGCCAGCAGGAGCAGGCAGAGGGGTGGGATGGAGACGGGGCTGCGATTGGTTTGGGGCCGAGGACGGAGGGTGGGATTTGGTGCTTCTGTGCTCCCCTTTGCGACATCTGGAGAGGTTCTTCCTTCCAGGTAGAAGCACAGCAGCCTGGCAGGTTCGTAAGCAGGGACTGCTGGCACTCAGCATGTCTTTCATCCAGGTAGACAAGGACTCAGATTTTCCTCTCCAAAATCTCCCCTATGGTGTTTTCTCCACGAAGGAGGAGGTGAGTAACAACATGCATTGCACTGGGGCTGTTGTAATTGTTCGGAGCCTATGAATAAGAGGAGAAATTCCCAGCAGCGTGGGATAAGGAAAAACTTCACGGGCTGGGACATCGGTGCAGGCTTCCTTGTTTGAGAGCAGTAGCTGGCACGTTGTCTTTTTGCTAAATGTGGTTATTTTTATGACAGCTTCCTTGAAACTATGGAAAAGAAAGGGAAAGTGTTAGTATTCCTGACGAGTGTTTTAGCTAATACATCCTAGAGTTTTTATGTAGTTTTGACTGTCGGTGTTTTGTTTGTTTTTGTAAAATCATTAAATCTGATCCTTTCACATCACTGTTTGCACTGACTTTTTTTTGGACTCAATTCCTCATTCTCTTTGTGACTGGGTATAATTACACCTTCACCCTCAAGAAGCCACATTAAATACCTATTTCATCTGCCATTAACTCTGTAGCATCCAGTCCCGTTTGCACAATATGAACTAGCATAGGGGGAAAATGAATTCTGTCCTGAAATAGCTGTATTTTCAAGTGAGTGCCTTGTTCTGTTTTCTTTTAAGAGCCTGCTCTTCATCAGTTTGGTGGAGCTGGGTGCAGAAGCATTAAGCAGGGCACAGACTGTGTCATTTCCATCTCTGCAGCTGACCAGTTGTGGTTTATTGGGCATAAGCATTGCAGCAATGTGTTAAATGTGCAAAAGTCCTAACTGCTATGCCCAAAGGCTACATCTTGAGCCAGCTTCAGGTCTTGTATTTTATCCATCACGTAAGAAAACGTGGCTCAGCCTTTTCCAAAGAAGGTAGCTCCCAGTTCCTATGTGCTGAGCCCAGTTAGGCTGACTGCTGACCTCAGACCTGCAGACACCCAACCTGCCAGAGCCACTGAAATGTGCCCTGGAGAAGAGAGTGATTTCTGGGAAGGAAAAACTAGAGGATTGTGAACTGAAACTTTGTTATTATCTCCTGCTTGCTGCTGTCTCCACTTATCAATACAGGTTCAAAAAAGAATTTAAGCCCAAAGATTGTGTTTTCTGATCTGGTATTTTCCCAAGATAAAATGAGATGGTTCATTTAATCTCTTCCTAGATGCGTGTGTTGTTATCTAACAAGTTTGGATTATTTTTCCACCCTCTCCAGTGACCGTTTGCTGAAGAAAACATCTTTGCCAAGATCTTATTAAAAGGCAGAAATTATTTGGGAAAATAACGTTTTAAAAGTGGCACAATGTTCCAGTGATTTCAAGTTAAAGCAGTCGATGTAATTCCTGTCTATCCCAGTTACAAATTAACCTGATGTGACCTTTAGAGTTTTCTGCAGGAATGTTTGCTGAATAAATACTTATTATCACACTTGGAAACTTGCTTAGAAATTAAAGGCTAAAAAATAGGTTTAATAGCATGGATTTTCATTGATGATTTTCCCATTTTGTTAATCTACTTTTCGTAATGACTGTGACCAGTTAGTGTCTACTTGCTTAAAGGCATGAAAAATTGAAATTTTGTCTTTGAGCACAGCAGCGTTTCTATAATTTCCACCCAGCTGTGGCAGAGCTGCATTGGGAATGTCTGCACTGCTCCGGCACCGCAGGCTCAGCACGCGCCTGGCGCGGGCCCTTCGAGGACTGCAGCAAATGAACGCGGTCTTTGTTTGTCTGTGTGCATCTGGCAGGCAAATGCATCCACAGCAATCTCCCATATGCACGGGAAGCTCTTCCTACACCAGGATCTACACCAGGGTTTGCCTTCAGGTGGTGGACTGCTGGCGTGCTATGAGGTTGCTCCAGGCAGAGTAACCTCCTTCGACCTTATGCAGGGATAACGTGGCCGAGCAAGATGCACAGCAGTGGAGCACAGAGCACCTTTCCTCAGCTCAGGAGGAGCTGGAGTGTAGAAACACCAATTTCTTTCTAATAATACACACACAGGGATGAGATCAATCCTTTGTGCCCATTGTGCATCTATGCTGCAGGTCCCCATCTGAAGGAGAAATAGCATCTTCCCACCTCACAACCTATTTCAAATACGTGAACTCATTCTGAAATGTTTGTCATTAATGGGGAATGGGCAAATACTTCTGGAGCAGGGAAAGAAACCTCTTCATTTTCCTCTCCTTCCCCCAAAAGGCCGGGATGAGGGGAATGTGCTCTTCCATCCCTGCAAGTCTGGGAGGAGTCTGTGAGGATGCTCTGCCTCCAAGCCTTAATGTTTTTCATTAGCCAGCCTTTTCTGCTAGCTGTCAGTAGTAAACGGCTGTGACATTGAGCTCCTGGCCCTGATGGATCCAGCTCCCTGTGACCGCTGCGTTCCCCCATGCCCTCTTTGGAGGATTTTTGGGTGCAAGCATAAATTCTTCTTCTCTTCCCCCTGCTCTCACCGTTTTGCAGCCTCGGCACAGGATTGGGGTAGCAATTGGAGACCAGATTTTGGATCTCAGTGTCATTAAGCATCTGTTCAATGGACCAGCTCTTGCCAAACACCAGCATGTCTTTGACCAGGTATTTATCAGTCTCTTGTTTGACTTTTTGCATGTGTTTTAGATATATTAATGAGAGTTGTTAGCAATGAGCAATGAGATGTAGGCCGTGAACTGGACATGGTGGCTTTTACTCAGCACTGAAGCTCTGTTGGGCCAGTTTTAGCTTGGTGTAACTGTCAAAGAGCAGCACAATGAAGCAATGCCACCCAAGTTTTGGGTGACATGGAGGGGTGAAAGAGAAACATCCAAAATTAGCAAAATATTTCAGACCACCTGAAGGCCTTTTCCATCAGGTTGGTTAGCAAAGCACAGAGCGGCACTAGCAGCTTTCAGTTTGAAACTTTGGATTTGAGTCTAAAGCAGAAACAGGAATCCAGATTTCCCAGGGTTTGGTGCTGGGGGGCATGCCTCTGTGGCAGAGCCCAAATTTGGGGCAAATTTCCCCTCACGGGGAACATGGGCTTGTGCCATCAGTTGTGCTCTGCTCTGAGGGAGAACCCATCGCTGTGGAGGCAGCCAGGGCAGCAGGGGATTTGGGACCTGAAGGGTGTTTTTATGAAGTGAGGCACAGTCTGCTATCTGCCTCCCCCTCCTCTCTGTCACCCCACAGCCCACCCTCAACGCCTTCATGGGGCTGGGCCCCGCAGCCTGGAGGGAAGCCCGGGCCCTGCTGCAGACGCTGCTGTCGGCCACCGAGCCAACGCTGCGGGACAACGCGGGCCTGAGGAAACGGTGAGCGAGCACCGGGCCCGAGGTGGCCACACGCCATCTGAGGGGTATTTAACCCAGCGTTGGGGCCTGCCGAGAGCTGCCCACTCCTCGTTATGTTGCTGGTTAATCCTCTCACCGCCCGCAGATCCGGGGCGTCAACCCCTGCTTGGGAACATGGAGATTACGCCCTGGGGTGTGCCCGGATCTGCTGCATCCCTACAGAGGGACGAGCTGGGTTCTGGGGACACCTGGGGCTCCACACACAGCGTGGCAACCATGGCCTCCACACGGGAGGTAGCCTCGAAGCCTCTGGTCTGTGCCTCCCACCTGCCCAGCAGAGCTCTGTCTGCCCAGGCTGTGGCTCTTCTGCCCTCCAGCTGCCCCCCTGAAGCCATCTCACTTTGCCAAAACCCAGCCGGCTGGGGCAAAGTGGCTCAAGATATGTGGTGGTGCTTGGTGCGGGAGGGGAGGGCAGGGCAGGGGACTCCTCCCTGTCCTGCTGGGTGGCACACATGCCAGGAAGCTGCTGAAGCTCTGCTTGCCACAAGGACCTTCCCTGCACACCCCCAGAGACACAAAACACAGCCTCGCCCCTTCCTCACCAAGGAGGGCAGAGGACAGAGCACATTTCTGCACAACAGCCTGCTCCTGCATCCATTTCTCACCTCCCTTGCCCACCGTGAAGGGTGCTGCTTCTGGTCATAACCCTCTCAGCAGCAGCAGCCTGTGCAGTCTAAGTCTAAATTTTCCTGTATACCCTGAACTAGAAAGGAATCACTGCAAGGTTTGGCAAAGCAAATTAGAGATTGAGCTGCTCGAGAGAAACGCTCAGTCCCTTACATGCTTGTAAACCACTTCAGGGTGAGAGCCTCAACTTTGCCGAGAGCTGAAGTCTTTGTCTTTTATTTCAGAGCATTTGTACCTCAGGCTTCTGCTACCATGCACCTGCCAGCACACATCGGTAAGCCTCCTGGAGCCGCCGGCTGCTCGGTGCTGCCCTTTGCTCTTGCCCAGAGGAGCTGCTTTATGTCCAGATTGCTCAGACAGATCCTAGCTGCAACAGGGAGCGGGCTTTGTAGGAGCCAGAAGTACATTATTGTATGCAATGAATGGTAGGTGCTGTCTGCAGCACAGGAATAGAAAAGCCCAGGGAAGCTCAACAGCAGCCAGAAAATTCCTGGATTTTCACTAAATCAGGGTTGTCTGGTGCCACAAACTCTTGTCATCAGATTTGCATCACCAAAGACCTTTGTGATTAGAGCCAGGCAGGAAACACAAGTTCAACTTCAAACATTGTCCCCATTTGTCATCAGAAAATAATCCAGATCTTACAAAATTTTACTCAGGCACAGCCTCATAAACAAGCGTGAGTCCCCGCCACCAGGCCGTTACCCTGCATCCCAGCCCACATCAGGCCGCAGACTGTTTTGGAGTGAGAAGCATCTTCAAAGTTTTGACAGAAATTTATATATGAATCAAAACCAGCTCGACCAAAATCACTGGAGAGATGTGACCAGCCCAGGATTGCGTGAACTTGCCCATTCCCCTACCAAGCACTGCTTCACTAGCCTTTTGGCTCCCGCGGGGCGCAGCAGGGCTATGGGACAGCCTGCCCTCTCCTGCAGGAACCGTGACACCTTCTACAAAAAGTGTGGGGATGAATAGGCCCATGCTTCCCCAGCAGACAGCTCGGTGAAGGATTGCAGACCCCGTGCATGCTGCTAGTGAGAGCACGACCCTGGCAATATCCCCCTGCCAGCACCTTGCAGCTGCGCGTTATTTAGCTTCCCGCAGCTTTTATGTCCTTGTGCTCCAGTCCTGCTTGTACCGAGAGCGAGCACTGCCTGTATCCCCTGCTGGGGCTGCGAGATAACACACCGAGTCTGCAAAATAATGCAACGAGGCTGCAAATTAACACAGCGAGGCTGCAAACGAGCGCCAGGCCGCCGAGCTGCTCGCAGCGGCGGCAGCAGAGGGCAGCAGCCGCCCGCCCCGCGCCAGCCCCTGGGTTGTCTTCGCCGCCGGGGGCTGGAAACCAAAAAAACAGCCGGTTTTGTCATCGTTTTCCAGGCGAACCACATTAATCACCACCCTTACGCTATTCCTCACAGCCCCGTAGTAATCATGTGAAATGCTGAATGGCTCCGCTTCACTCTCTGCATCCCCCCCTGCTCTTCGCGTCACGTATCGTGCGCTTTAGCCCCTGCAGATGATGGGCTTTCCCATTGCTGATCCACATTTGTGTTTGTTTGTTTGTTTGTTTGTTTTTCCATTCAGGAGATTACACCGACTTCTACTCGTCACGACAGCATGCCACCAACGTTGGGATCATGTTCCGGGGCAAGGAGAACGCGCTGATGCCCAACTGGTGGGTCATACAGGTGGTTCCCTGGGGCACCTTGTTTTACACAATCTTCTGTCAGTATATGTACATTTTTAAAGGTCTGGGTATTTCAGCAAAATACTGATTTCACAGTGGACAAGAAACTGTGAACTTTGTGAGTCTGTCAAGAACTCAAGAAGAGAACCAAAAGCCACGTTTCCCAAGAACCAAAAGCCCTGTTTCCCCAGCCTATGCTGGTACACCAATAGCAATGCACACCTCTGGTTCAAGGGCAGATTCACCTAAGAAATTGTTTTGCCACATGTCAAGAAACCGGGGTTTAAGCTCTGAGGAATTTAGGGGAGCAGTGGCACAAGAGAAGCACAGCTACATGGCTGCAGGACTGTATTTTGTTCCCATCTTTATCTCAGAGCAGGGAAGGTGCAATTGTTTGTGCCCATCCATCAGAGCTCAGGCCTCAAACTTCACACCCCGAGATGCCTCTGCCCCGAGAAGCTGCTCAGGGTGGTGATGCTCCCCAAACTAACCCATGCTCTGTGATGTTCTTTCACAAGGCTGCACTTACCCGTGGGTTATCATGGCCGGGCATCTTCTGTCGTGGTGTCTGGGACACCCATACGGAGACCTGTGGGACAAATGAAACCCGACAATGGTGAGTCCATGGCAGGCTTTAAATGTGGCTTCTTACTCCTTATTTAACTTTTATTTTTCCCCCACATCATCCAGTAGTAGGCAGCAAGTGTCTGGGATGCCCAGGCTGGGTGAGGGCAGAGAGCAAAGGAAAGCCCAGAGCTAAATCCATCTTATGTCTGCATGCCAGGCAGCATCAGCTGCTTCGTTTTTTTCTGCATGATGCTTTCATTGCCCTGTCTGCTTCCCGCTCATAAACCACTCTTCTTTCTGCCCACAGATAAACCTCCAGTGTTTGGTGCTTGCAAGCGTCTGGATATTGAGTTAGAAATGGTAAGACAGGCTATTTGCCTTGCCATTGTAATAGAGAAATATTAAAGAAAGGAAAGAAAAGGTAAATTCAGCTGCTTCTAAAATTAATGTCTTGAGGTCCACTCATTCATTTCATCTGGTACGTCTGTGTAGCAGGCAACGAAGAGTTCTGTCATGGAAATCTTCCTGTCTGATGGCTGGAGGGTGTTTTAGCTCATTCAGTGCTTTGGTAATTGAGCTTTCAGGCTGGAAACAGCTTGTCTGGCCAGACCCGAGCAACTTGGAAGCATGCGGCATGTTCTTCATATCAGGCACCACCGCCTGCTATCTGGCCAGCAGTTGCCTTTGCCCTGCAGCCAGGATCCTTTAGCAGACAGGGGGATTTTAGAAGCCCAGACCGCCCGTGCTGTGAATCCAGGGCTGGGGAAGCCGGGAATTGCTGCGAGTGCCATCCAAGCACCTCGCCCTGGCTAGGAAGAGAAAACCTGTGCTGTGTGTGTTGGAACAAAACATCTGTGGGAGGTGCATTTTGTGGCTTAGCCTGGTCCTAAAGGATTGTTTTGTCGTTTTGTAGGTTTGTTGTTTGTAATTTATACAATATATATCATCTGGATTGTGATTAGGGAAGACCATTTTACTCCCATGTTTTGGTGCAGTCAGGTCCTTGTTTAATGGCTGGCTCTTGGCAACACAATGCTTCCAAGCACTTCAAAGCTGCCAGCCTTAAGGAGGGGGGGAGAGAGGGAGTAGGCCATGTTCCTTGTCTAATTGTGTCTGGGAAATGATGCAGAATCACGTCCTGCCCAGCCTTGGTTGTTCACACATGTAACCCTCTGTATGGTAAAGATTTCTGACTTCAGAAACTTAAACAACACTTTGGTTTTTGACTTCAGGCATTCTTTGTGGGACCTGGAAACAAGTACGGGGAGCCAATCCCTATCAGCAGAGCCCACGAGCACATCTTTGGGATGGTCCTTATGAACGACTGGAGCGGTAACCAGCACTGCGGGCATCTGCCTGGAGGGGGGGATCACAGCACCGTGGGAAACCCTAGATATGGATAAAGGATGTCTTTTAATAGCAGATTAGGGGGCATTGAAATCACTGGGTATAGTTGAAAGGGATCAAAACGAAACACTACCTGCATTTCTCAAGCTCTTTCTAAACCTGTCTTTGATCAATCAGTAGAACCAGTGATTGCTGCCTAATGAAGATTTATTTACTTATGAAGGAGCTAATATCTATCTAGTTTCTTCTGAGCAGGGATGGAGCAGCCCTAAGGACGACGATTTCATCAGAGGATTGATTTCAGTGTCAGGATTAGGGAAAGGATTTGACAATCACAAATCCCTCTCTCTGTTCAGAGATTTAAGCAGACAAAAGCATTGTTATCGAGGTGAAATTAGCCCTATGACTGGCATGGACCCCTGGCGGGGTGTCAAAGCATTAACTAAACTGGGGAGGAAAATGTGGTTATCTGAGGATGGCCTGGCTTACTTTAATTATCCCTGCCTTTTCTTCCTAATCTAGCCTGTCTGAGAAATTTGGTTTGAGGGTTGGAAAGGGATGGATTTAAATCAGGGTTTGGGCACAATGGCTGGAAATGGGTGGCGGTGACATTTCCAAGTCCATGCAGCTGGTTCAGTAGCTGTGCAGAGATCTGTGTCTTCAACCAGTGTGAAAGCTCACAACAATTACTGTGTTAAATGGCATTGCTTTCAATTTTTCCTTCCTAGCTCGTGACATCCAGAAATGGGAATATGTTCCTCTGGGCCCGTTCCTGAGCAAGAGCTTTGGCACAACCATCTCACCTTGGGTTGTCACCATGGAAGCTCTCATGCCATTTGTGCTGCCCAATCCTGTCCAGGTTAGCAAGGGGAAGACTTGAAACTTCGGAGAGTTTACAAGCATGATCCTGCTTCCACACACACGGAGAAACCTTGAGCTCTTTGAGTCAAATGCTGATTGATGTCACTGGCATGGCCACATGGCACCCTGACTGCCTTCCTGCCTACTTGAGCAGGGCAGAAAAATTGTCTCCTTCAAGATATCTTGAAAATAAACTGATCAGAGAGCTTCTTGGTAGTGCTTAGCATTCAAGAAGCAGTAGAGAGAGAGTGGACTCATTCCAAAACACTTTGTTCAAACATTTCCAGTTGTCTGTGTTATGTAGGCGTTTTGTTAAAATGGAAAAAGATAATGAAGGTCTCACAGAGAATTTGCCATCTTCTCTGTGCAGGCAGAGAACAAAGTTGTGCTAGCACCGTATTTGTTTTGGATTAACATCCACACCAGAGTGATGGAGAGGGATTTTGGAGCCCAAGTGCAAAAAAAAGGGAATTTGGATCTGTGGATATCACTTCAGCTCAGAAAGGTCTTAAAAACATGTGCATGAGAGCAAGAAAAGCAATAATCTGAACAGTAATAGTGGTAAAGTAAATGGGGCGTGCAGCACAGCCTGCATAAACAAAGTCACCGGGACGGCTCATGGAATTTTTCCTTTCTGCTTGTTTAGACTGACATGCCTTTTATATGTTATTAGGATCCCAAGCCACTGCCCTACCTTCGGGATGCAGAACCCTACACCTTCGACATCAATCTCTTTGTTGCCATTAAAGGTACGGCAAAGCTGAGCAAGTTATAAAGCTGAAATTGCCAATTAAGGACTGCAGGACCCACCGGGTACTCCAGACAATTTGCTCTCGGCTCTGCAGTGCTCCTTTTTGCCTCTGTCAGGGAAAGAAGGAAGCTCCTCGTGCTCCCTGTTGGCCATGCAGCAATGCACCAAGGAGGGAATGCTGCCCACCCGGGGCTTGCAGATGAGCAGCTCATGAGGAGGGTCCCTGCGGGGGCTGCCTGCAGGGCATGGAATGAGCAGCTGTCCACGGCTGTCAGATTTAAGCCCAACACAGCCCCCAGCTAATGGCCCTGCTGAGCAGGAGGTCCAGTTGCTGCTCCTGTAGTAGAGTAGAGAATAGGAAATGGGTAGCTTGATGTTACCCTGGTGCCAGCCACACGCTTGTTTTCTGTGAAATGCTGGCCTTCATAAGGGAATGGAAAATGTTATTGCTTCTTTGCTGCAAGGGATCGCAATGATAAAAGGAGTCATCCATCTGTAAAATGAAAAGACTCGAGCATCAGTCATCCAACACAAACGAGTTGTTTTCCTGTTTCTTATTTTTTATTTTCCTCAGGAGAAGGAATGAGCACACCAACTACTATATGCAGATCCAATTTCAAGGTAAGACCTCAGTCTCTTGCCTCTGCTGAAAATCTTGCTGATGCCATCAGCTCCACTTTGGTGCCCGAGCACTGAACAAGGGAGCAGCTCCTCCTGCTGCTCAGCTTAGGATTCAGGCAAAGGCAATTGCCTTTTGCTGTGCCAAGGTGGAAGAGAGCCTCGCAGTCACAGCTGGTAATTTCCACATGGACACAACTGCAAGCCCAGGGCTATCCTTGGTGCTGCATGGGCAGAGTGGTTGGTGGCTGTGGCAGCGTGGGCTGATGGGGACATGGTAAGCCAGGGGGCGTGTGGGCCAGCTGCAGCACGCCTCAGGCAATTTTGTATTCACATGTAGTTCTGTGCATCTACAGCAATTACCTTAATCAGTAAATCAGTAGTCAGCAAATCAACAATTAGGAGATTTTTCTGTGAACCTACTGGGCCTGACCATTAATCCTGTGTTAGCAGTGCTGGCCTTAAAGAGAAAGAAAAGGAGAATTGACATCTAACTGAAAGAGATTTTAAGGGACTAAATTGCAAGGTAAAGTCTGAATTTTATATGCACATAATAGCTCCTTGTCATCATTTAGAAAGCAATCAGCCAGGCCACAGTAACTATTAAAAATATAGCACTGAGTAGCTGTGGATGTTATTTTTAGGCTGCTGAAGGTTAAATAAGGGAATTTTTTTAGTGACAATCTGACCAGCATCATCCAGAGAATGCAATACCTCGTACATAGGCATGCAAGAGGCTTGCCTTTCATTGCTTTAGCCTCCTCCTCCCTCTTGCAGCACATGTACTGGACGATGAAGCAGCAGCTGGCTCACCATTCGATCAACGGGTGCAACCTCAGGCCTGGCGACCTCCTGGCATCAGGAACCATCAGTGGGCCCGTGAGTGTTCAAATACTGATAGCCACAGCTACCTGGTCAGTAGCCCAAAACTGACTGAGCAGGGCTTTGGGTCAAAGTCCTGTTTGGTTTGAGCAGCCATGAAAATGCCTGCGGTTCCTTCCTAGGCATTTTGTGCTAATGGTTTGGCAACCCCAAAATCACACTGAGAGATGTTTTTTAATCCTTTGTTGTTGTTTTTAATCTCTCCCGTGTTCCTTTCCCTAAGAACTATTTAACTCTAGATGCAAATTAATTTATGTGTATAAGCATCCACATAAGCTTGCTTTTACTTTATGAAATACAGCTTTTTGAATTATTATTATTTGTGAAGAAAATATTAAAGGTGCATGAGTATAACTTGTAGATTTTCTAATACAACATATATGGACCTAACTTCACAAGCTATTATTCTCCTTGTACAGACAGTTGTTGCAATATCTGAGTAAGGTATTGGCACTTGCTGAAACATCAAAGATAAATGCTCTTCACACTGTCTGGAAGACAGCTTCAGGGGAAGTGGTTTCCAGACAGGGTTACCTGTACTTCCATTCTGAGCACTTCTGAAGTGTTTTCTGCTTCCTCTAACTCATTGCACTGCAAATTGACATTGAAGATGTACAAACCTTTGCCAGCTTTGCTCTTCTGAAGAACAAAAATGTAAATAAAACTGTGAAACACAGGCTACATGAAAGCACTGGATTTGCTTGAGTGCCCTATATTTGTTTCCCTTCTTTCTGTAGCAGGCTCAAACTTCTCTTAAAGGATTTAGGACTATTTTAAACAGAGCAGATAAAAGCTGGAAGGCATGGCTGCTTACAGTAAGCAAGGAAATAAAATGTGAAGGCAAAACAATAAGACAGTGTATCAATGAATCAAATCAACAGCAGAAGCCCATTCTGTAATTTTATGTATTTGCGAATCTACCTCCAGCGACAAGTAGCTTAGCAGTGGGACAGGTGCTAAAAAGCTGTTTATTTGTTGATAACTTTTGCTGCAGGAACCTGAGAGCTTTGGCTCCATGCTGGAGCTGTCTTGGAACGGGACAAAAGAAATCCCCATTGGCAGTGGACAGTCTCGTAAATTCCTGCAGGATGGAGATGAAATCATTTTAACAGGTAATGGCCAAGCTCCTGCTCTTACACTGTACCTAAGAGATGTTTCCAGATGTTGATGGCAGTGGCACAAGCCCCTGGCCAGTACACGAGCTGTGCTCCATGTGCCTGCTGTGCAGCCCCAGCTGTTTCCATCCCACCTACCACTAGGTAAAAGGAGGCAGATAGAAGTTTCCCTGTAATAAATGCTTTCTGGGTTAGTTTATTTGTTTTGTTAAATGAGTGAATGACCTCGCTATGTCTGTGTGTGAGTGTTAGTGGGATGTTGGGGTAGGTTTGCTTTTATGGGTGAAAATACCCTGGGACTAGCATTAGCTGATGTATTGTTGCCACCATGGTCTAAGTTTACAAGGCTTGGCAAGTCTTGAAAAAAGTCATTTTGAAAATAATATTTCATTGGCGACCTATGCGTATCCAATTTAATGGGTTGCAAATTCAGTACGTGGGAAGTAGCATGAAGCCTACTAGAACAGCTGACCAGGTCCCCTCAGAAAAGGGCTGCACTTGAGAACTCTTTCATACTGGGCCATGGTTTTAATTTTCATTTTGAGAAACTAAGGATTTTATGCATTGAAATATAACGTGGCCTTTTGTGATCCAAATCCAACTCCCTTCTCTTAATCCACAGTCCATAGAATCATAGAATCATAGAATCATAGAATATCCTGAGTTGGAAGGGACCCTTAAGGATCATCAAGTCCAACTCTCGACACCGCACAGGTCTACCCAAAAGTTCAGACCATGTGCCTAAGTGCACAGTCCAATCTCTTCTTAAATTCAGACAGGCTCGGTGCAGTGACCACTTCCCTGGGGAGCCTGTTCCAGTGTGCAACCACCCTCTCTGTGAAGAACCCCCTCCTGACGTCCAGCCTAAATTTCCCCTGCCTCAGCTTAACCCCGTTCCCGCGGGTCCTGTCACTAGTGTTAATGGAGAAAAGGTCTCCTGCCTCTTGACAACCCCTTACGAGGAAGTTGTAGACTGCGATGAGGTCTCCCCTCAGCCTCCTCTTCTCCAGGCTGAACAGGCCCAGTGACCTCAGCCGTTCCTCGTACGTCTTCCCCTCCAGGCCTTTCACCATCTCCGTAGTCCAGTGCAAGACAAATCTATTTTTCCTTTCCTCTCATCTTGTCAACCCCGTTATGGCTTTGAGGTGGCAAAGAGTTGACAAGAACAGTCATGTGAAACTTATTCAAACGTCTTGCTACGTTGTCTACTGAATTTTTAGAGAATTTTGGTGGGATTTTGTGCATCAGCAGCTCCCACTCTTGAGACCCAGCCAGTAACACGCCTGGCTCTGAAGTGACGAGAAAACATTTACAAATGTGATGTAGGCCAGAGAAAATGTGAGTGACTAATGTCTATGCAGTAACTGGAAGGATGTGAAAGTGTGATGTAGTACGTGTCCACAGGTCTTTGCCTACTTAATCCAGCCCACACGGTAATAAGAATAGATGGGATTTGTCCATAGAGGCATTGCCATATGCCTGCATCTCCTAGTGCTGGTGTTTGTGAAAGCATGGGCTTTGTTTTCTTTCTGTACTACGAGGCGTTTACTTCACACCCCTTAGGATCTTCATTTAAACTTTTTAACTCCCCAGGCAGTGATCCAGATGCCAACACTAAGCCTCACAGCAGGATGCAAGTGGCAAAATAAGATTGTGGCATGTGCTGCAAGCTATCATTGCCTGGTCTAGTTAATGCAGGTAAAATCAAAGGTCCTTCACCTAGCTGTGTTTCTACCACAGAGGTGTTTAATTGGAGAAAGCCCAACATGGTAAAGCAGAAGCACATCTAAGCAAAACATGAACCTGCAGTTATGCAGGACACATGTTGGAGCAGCGTTCATGGCAATGCTGAAATGGATGAAGTGACAAAAACCAGCAGCATGCATGTAGGTGCACATCACAGTCAGGTCAGCCCTCCAGACACACCTCTGGATCTGCAGCACTTCCCCTCTTAAGATATTCAGCATGAGGAAAAAGAGGGTTTGCACGCAGGAATGGCCACTGGGCCTGCCCATCTGCGTATGTATGCTGGATGAATGGCTGGGGTTTTGTTTGTTTGTTTGTTTGTTTAAGGGTGAAATATCAGAGTTATGTTGTGCTATACTTTTGGAAGTGCACTGCCCCACTGTTCTAGCTCTTTGCCAGGGCTTGGCTGTCTCTGATGACCCTCAATTGAGGCAGGAGGTGATAGGAACCAGGAACACTGCAAACCAGCTGGGGGTAAAAACCAGCTGCCAGACACATGCTGGATTTAGCTTTTAGAAACTAGTCAAAATGCACAAAACTTTCCCACACAACTCCTTGCTGGAAAACAGCTTTTTTGTGTGTGCTGTAGTTATCACTCAACATGGATCTGAGTGGTGGTTATGGGCTATTCTTGGCCAAGACTTTCAGGAATTTTGCCAAAGCAGTCTAAAAATTCTTGTTCTTTCAGAAACGTTTTTAACAAAAAGCAAGGACCTTTCTGTGGAGAAAATAAGTAGGGCTGCATTCCAGTCTGCCAGTGATGGCTGTGTGAGCTGTCCCAGTGGGGCCGCAGCCCCAGTGCCTCCTGTTTGGCAGCCCCTATACTGGGTTTGAGTTTCTGTGAGGTGCTGCCAGCTTTGCAAAGCAAGGTGCTGAGACAGCTGGAGACTGAGATGTACTGGAGGGAGATGGAGATGGAGGTACCAGGGACTCCCTGGTACCTCTGACATACTTCAGCCCTCAAACAAGCCTTTGTATATTCATGCTGCAGTGTGTAGATGTCTGATGCTGCTGTCCATTGCCCTCTAGAGGTGCAGGTCTCTCTCAAGTAACTATGCCAGCAACCCTAAATTAGGGAACAGGTGTATGAATGTCTCTTTGGAGTTCCATGCTGACATCCTGATCTGCAATGAGCACCTTGCAGTTTGGGAGCTGTGGGCACGTGGTGTCCAGCTGAGGGACAATGAGACTAGACTGTGACCCATGCTGACCTTCATGCCCAGAGCAAGAATCCTGAATGCCTTTTTGTATGATGATGTTGCTGTTAACCTGGGTGAAGGCACCGCTGCCCCAGGAGGATGGTCTCACGTCAAGCAGCCTGCTGTGCTGTTTCAAACCAGCTGCAGTTTGTGGTGATGGGGGCATCACGCCATTCACGAGAGCCACGTGCTGCTGGGACTGCCTGCAGGGACAGCTGGGGATGTGATCCTATTTAGTGATGTATGGCAGATCCAGCACCTTAGGGCACCCCTGAGGCAGGGCTGCTGCTATTGCATCCTCTCCCCACGCAGCACCACTAGCTCTTGCCAAGTGCCCAGCCCATAATTCCTAGTCTCCCATTTCAACTTAGTGTTTTTGCTCACTTTCATCTCTTCTCCCCTCATGGGAACCATTTCAGTGCCCTACTGCACAAAATGAGAGAAATACTCTGTTCCAAAAAGTACGTCCCGGGGAGGGAGCCCTGTTAGCGGTGGCTCGCTGAGGGTGTGCAGCAGCCGGCTGCACAAACCTCACCGCAGCTCCTTGGCACACTGCTCTGGCTGACACTGCCGGCAGCACAGAGCTGGCTTTGTGAAATGTGCCGCTCCTTGGTGCTGCTCTAAATCACAGTTGACAGCAGGGATAACTAAACTGGACTGAAATAATAAGCCAGTGCTCAAAGGAAAGCTGGCAATGGAGCCTGATGAGAAAAATGGAAAGTGAGCTGAGCCTCAAAGCAAGCGTCTTACTCTGGTAATGTTGAGGATTGAGGATGGCCTAGCAGGTACTGGGAGGATGTCTGTGGGATGGATGTTATACAGGTACTTACAGACACTGCTGTCCTAGGGAAAACTTCATCTCTGCCTAGCCGTGACAGCAGCGCTGGTGGGCTGGTGCTGGCAGGGTCTGTCCTGCTGCAGCCTGAGCCCACCCCATTCTCCTCTTCCTCCCCTGACCCCCCTGCAGGTGGGGATCGGGGGTTGAGCTCTGTTGTGTTCACATCCCTCCCAGCTTCTCAAAGGCAGCTGGCTTTTATCACAGGCGGGGAAGATGATGTATTCCATTATTTTAGGAAACCCATCTCTAACTATGAAATCAGCACAGCATGTGCCACTTGTGTCCTTCCTTTGATCAGCTGTTGCTGGCGGAGAGCTACAGTAGGTCTCCTCGGCTGCTTCTTCCCAAAATAGTCTTCCCAGATGGGCTCGGAGCCCCTCGCTGTGTCCGTGCCCCTCCTTCCCCTGCAGCTGAGCTGTGGATGCTGGGTTGACCCATGGCAGCAAGGGCTGCAGTGGCACCTGTGTCACCGTGTCACCTTTCCCATCGGTCTGCACCCTCCTGCAGTGGGACATGTTGTCACAGACCAGTAGCTTCAGCAGCAGCCAGCACATATGTGGTGTCTGTCTGCACAAGAGGATAATCAGATATTTTGTGTTAGTTACTGAGTTTCTTGTGGAATATTGGTGCTTGATTTAGGTCTTGTTGTTTGGGGGCTTTTAATGACCGTCCCTCTGGTTCTAAGCACCCTGATGGCCTAATGCTGGAGAGAGAGAACCCAGGTTTATTTTAGTAATTGCAAGGCTGAGCCAGCCACAAATCAGCTTAGATTGATGATGCTGCAGGTTGGGTTTGAAAGCAGGAATATTGCACATCTTGTTTGTTCTTTGATCATATTCACTGAACTTGTATATTGCTGTGTTTCACTTTTTTTTTTTTTTTTTAAACAATCTATTTGAACTTTTTTCCACCATTGCATTTCTGAAAGTTTTTATTTCTCAGTCAAACTTTAAGAATGCTGTACTCTTAACCTCAAATATCCACCTGAGGATACTTACACTCATTTTTGGTCTCTCTGTGTCTTTATACATGCGTATTCTTGGTAAAACCCTGCTGTCCTCATAGCACAACCTCTCCCTTCTTTTCTGGCACCAGGTTACTGCCAGGGCAGTGGCTACCGTGTGGGGTTCGGACAGTGCTCAGGAAAAATCCTTCCAGCCATCTCAGGTCCATGATGACTGCAGTAAGGTGGTGTCCGAGGAGGAAGAGAAGAAGGAGGAGAAGAAGGACCAACCCCCCCCACCTCTAACAGACATGCTGCTTTACTCAGATTTATTATTTTTATATGAGTGATTGGAATCTTACTGTTTTTAATTATCAATAAATACCTTCAAGATGAATGTGGCTCTGTGGTGTGGTAAGAAAAGGTTTTCAATGCTAGCTTAATGTTCTTGGAATGAGAATAGGGTGATTTAAAGAGAAAGTGAGATTTTTATCTCTTCTGTATTAATATTTTTATCGCAGCTATAAAAAGGACTTCAAATAAACTTAAATATTCAGAGCACTGGGTTGATGATACCAGCAGAGATCGTATGCTGACTTCTGGTTTCTCCAGTGTTCATCTTCTGATGAAGGTGAGTTTCAGATGGATGCTAAAAACTTGTGAACCCCTCCGAATAGAAGAGCTACAGGAGCATGCCCTCAACTAACACATAACAAAGCAATTGGGAAATGTGATCATCGATGCAACTGAAAGCACAAGAAGGCAAAACAACAAGGCACTAAACAACCTTTTAAACAGAGTGAAAACAAATTGCACTGTACCAAAGGCTGTGCACCAGCTTCCCTGGTGTTAGGGAGGGAAGCAGCATCACCATGATGGCCGGTGCTGTCCCCAGGCACCCAGTGGTGGCTGTCCCACCTTGTCACCCCCCAGGGGCCATGACATGGAGGAGGCTGCCCCCCTCCTTTGTGCCACCCAGTGCCATGGCAGCTCCTTGTAGCGGGCAGCAAACAAAGCCACACAACACTTGTCTCAAGTGTAAAGGGCATCTGCCACGTCCTGCTGGCCTACAAATCAATTTAACTCCGTGGCCGAGTGCCAGATCACATCAATTAGAGGGTATTACTGACTGAAGGAGCTCGGGAGACCAGATAATGAACTCTGGTACGGTGCAAGGGAAACTCGCTAAATATTTGCTTGTTCCTCAAAGTGAAGGGGTTGATGAGGCTGCTGGCTTCATGCAGGGACAATAGGATGAGCTGTTTTCCATGGCTGCCCGGTTGCTCCTATTGAGGCCTGCGGGTAATTTTGGGCAATGTGCCCCCACAGCATCATTTCCTATCCCACACTGCAGCTGCATCCCAAGAGCCAGGAGCTCCTCATGCTGGGGTTGGTGGGCAGCAGGAGGGTTGGCTATATGGAGCTTTTGAGTTCAAAAGTCTTGTTTGTGGAGCTCCCTGTAGGAGAGGGTCTGGGCCCATCCACTTCAAAGCCTAGGTAATATGGCATCGGGCCATGCCGATATTTAATGTCATCCAGGGGGAGCATCCAGTACTCATCAGGAATGTGACCCCTTGGCCAGGCAGGAGAGAAAAGTGAATTTGGAATGAAGATTAATGAAAAAATGTGACAGAGTGGATAAATCATTGCAACGGGGTGTGTTTGCTGAAACGGGCTCTCTTCCAGGCAGCCTCAGTGTGCAATAATAATGGTCCTTTCCAAGCATGAAACTGGGAGGATCATCCCTAAATCCACTTAAAATTTTAGCCAAAGACATTCCACTGTTACCAGAAGGGATGGCCTGGCCAGGAAAACAGTGGCTATTTGTTTATCAAGAAAAAGTAATATTTTTCTTCCAGCTCTTGTGGATACCCTGAATTGGACTACTAGATAGATATTTAATTTATTGTACTCAGTTGTCAGTTGATAGGATGCTTTATGCTCTCTTTTGACCCCAAAGGACAACCACAAATTGACACCTTCCCTCTTGGATTTAGAAATAACTCATGCTGTCCTTGATGCAAAGCTGTGGCTGCCCCACGTTGTGGCTTTGTCATGATGCCACAGTCCCACGGAAGCTAAAAAAGGAGAGAAATGGTTTTTATGCCCAAGGTGACGTTTCACCTTCAGGAGAAAGAGGTGAGCCTGGTTTTGGTGCGCACTGTGGGGACGGGGAGCAGGCCCAGCAAGCCTAGGCCGCCCACAGTACCAATCCCCCCCCCCCCCACCAGGGCATCCTGCCTGAGGTGAGTGTATATCTGCATGGCAACGTCCCCAAAATTGCATTGTTTTCACTTGCTAAGGAACCAGCAATGCTACAGGTACCGTAGTACCACAAAAAAAGCTCTGGAAAACACCCAGGTGCTCTGGGCACCTCCTGAGGACTTGGCCTCATCCAGGGCGGCTGTGTCCACTTTGTGGGCTTGACCTTTAAAACCCAAGGGTGCTGAAAACCTCCTTTCATTTTAGGGAAGGCATCTGCAGGAGTGGAAGGAAGTTGAGGCTTCAATGTGAGGCCCTTGGAGCATGAGGATGCTTGGGGACTCCCTGTGAAGTGTGCAGACCTGGTGCTGAGAGGAGTTTATTTTTTAAAGGGACATTTGAAATGGCTTGTCCCTCTCTGCAGAGAGCTTCCTCTGTGCTTCTGGAAGCTGTTGCCGCAATTAGATTTGAGCATGGCTCTCTTTGCTTCCAGAGTTTATTACTTTTAATTCAATATAAGTCTGCTTTCATTAGGTTTCTTGTATACTGGCTTCCAACAACAACGAAAGGAAAAAAGTCAAACCCAGAGCTCCTGCTCCTCTGCTGTGTCATAGCACCACGTTTATGACCTGGATGTAGGAGAAGAAATTCCTTCTTGTGTCTTCAGAGGCCTGGAGGAAAAGTAGAACCCATCCTGGCAGCCTTGTTTGGAGCTTTACAATATTGCATGGGAAGGGAGATGCTGCTTCCCTGGGCAAAGCACAGCTGATGGAAACCTCAGCTTCAATGCTTGCCAGGAGCTCCCTCCATGCCGGTGAGTGTTTCTTGGCAATTCCCCACCGCCATCCTGGGGGTGAGCAGTGGGGAGACATTGGGTGGAAGGGCCTGGGGGTGCCTCAGGATCATGCTGCCTTATAATGACACAGTGAATCACATTCCTGTACCTTAATCCATCTGGTTTTATTTTGCTGTTAAAAAAAGCTAAGGGCAGCTTCTGGTTGATACTGTTTAAGATGTATCTTTTTCTAGATCAAAGTGTCAGCTGGTTGGTGTGTAATGAAAGAGCTGGGTATAATTTATGATAGCACTGTGGTATAATTGTGTGCCAAAAGAAAAGAACAGAATAAAAACCCTAAAGCATAGTTCTGAATTTAAACAAAACACTGGATTTTCAGTGTGAAATACTGGCCTTTTTCACCAAAAATATTTTTCTGCAGAGGTTCTAATTAGAAATTGATGTGATATGATGAGAAAAACATCAGTGTTGATGAAAGCAGTTAGGTCAGCAATACTCTTAATTTCTTTATTAACCAGGCAGTAATTATTCAAAGTATAAAGCTTTTTCAGTGGCTGTTCAGGGTCAAGGTAGTGACTTTGCTAAAATGGGCACTGCTGATAATGATATTCACATAGGTTTGGCCTTAAGCAGGAATATGGGAGGCCATTTTTCAGGCTTGATTGCAGCTTCTGTCCAGGATGCTCACATGGTCACTGCTTAGTGAGAGACATGGAGAGTGTTTCTGGAACCTTAAAATTGATTTAAAGCTTTGGAAGTCTTTGGAAGTATGCGAAGAACATGCTGAAGCACTGGCCCCATCTTGCCCTATACAAACCTATTATGAGTAGCATGGCTGCTGCTTGAAAAATCCATTTACTTTTAAATATAAAATATATTTTAATGAAGTTCTCTTTCCTTATGGATTCAGCATGCTTAATGTATTTTTAATGTATTTTGACTGATTTCTGATTTTCTTCTGAGTTGCCTGGCCAAGTCCCAGTCATTAACACAGAGTTTTGCAACTAACATTTCCTAATACTACTGTGAGCTGACTGAGTTGAACCCTCAGCATAAATGCATCTAGGAGTTTTAAGCTGTGCATTGTTTTAAAAATGTATGTGTGATCACTGTTTTTCTCCTGGTTAGCAAAAAAGAATGCTGGCCAGAGGGTATTAACTGTTTTTAAAGAAAATATATTTAAGTGCAAATGCAAAGTAATGTAGATTGAAATCAAGAATTCCCATGGCTGCATTAAGACATGGTTAAAATTCAGGATTTAATATCCTTTATTTAAATCAATTCACCCGAGATGTAAAACCACAGGACAGCTAAGACAAGTGGTTTGAAGGCTGGCAAATCTGCGCTGACAGGGTCAGAGACAGCGATGGGAGGCAGAGGAAAAGAGGAATTTAAATTGTCTGGCCTGCATTAGGCAGCACTTTCACAGCATGAGCAGCTCAGCTGAAGCTGTTGTGATGGTGCTGAATGCACTGAATATGGCCCGAATGTGCTAACAGGATTGTGTGCAGATAATGCAAGGGGCCAGCATCAGTCTGGCTCTGGGGAAGTTGAATTTGTGGCTGTCTGGAAAAGGCACTGCCTTCATCTCATGCTCACCTTTTCTCTTCTGGGGCACCAGTGATGGCTGATAAAGCGAGGCTGGTCAATAGGCAGGGTTTCTGTGCTCACCTCCTCAGGTGTGCTGTGGAGACTGCTGGAGTCTGAGCATGGTGTTTTCTCCCTCCAAGTCCCGCTTCTAAGCTCTAGCTGTGTGGACTGAAGTTACCCTTTGAGACCCTCAAGGGCCCAGCGAGCTGGGGACACCTTTGTATGCTGCAGCAGTGTTTGTGTGGTTCTTGGTTGGCACTGGTCCCTGTTTCTTTCAAAAAAAAAAAAAAAAAAAAAAGGTTTTATGTTCACTGTTTTCTGGGATGTCTGCCCAAATTCAGCCACTGTTGGCTTCAGTTCAGGTCTGATCTTTTACTTGCCCTAGTAGCTGCTCTGAAAGCAGCATGGAGGCTCCAGTCTGTTTCTGACTAGGACGTGGTTAATGATTTATCAGTGGGTTTATCTCTGTGGCAAGCTGGGTTGTGGGCACGAAGATCCCTCTGCCAGAGAACTTGCTGCAGGGGTGAGCAGATACATAAAGTGCCCAGCTCTGAGGCAGCTCAGTCCTTTCATGAGGTGAGAGAAATAGCAGTTTCCCTCTCCATCTTTCTCAAGAGGAGTGCTCTGGGTGCCTTTCACTCAGCATGTTCCTTGTTCTGTGCCTTCTTCAGAGAGACCCCACAGATGCTCTGTGCTCTCCATGCATGAGATCCTGGCAAGCAGCACAAACCACAACTGACACAGTCTTTCAGTGTAGAAGCTGTTTATTGCATTAGGTAAATACATTTGCAGTAAATTTGCATTATTTCCTCTGAGTGCAATTGCTGGTAGTATGGCATAATGATTAAAAATAAAACTAGCAGAGGCACTTGTTACATGCAGCTGAAATTACTGCCAAGCCCAGTGATGCAGCCCCTGCTAACACAAAACTTCCTTCGGCCAGGAACACAGCTTTGCCAACCAGGCCCACAGGCTCAGCTTTGGCAGGAGCTGGAGTAACAAACATGTCTTGGGTGGGCAGGTCCCAACTCAAAGGCAAGCAGGATGAAACTTCTGCTTTTGCCATGATGTTCAGTATTGCTTTAAATTTGAGTGGTGAGATTGTGTTGGTAATCATTGGTGGAAGGCAGAAATTAGGATAGGGTTACGTTATCTTTATAAAAACAATCCTGTTGGTGTTTAGATAGTCATGAACAGGACTTGATAGGTGATATCAGAAAGATAAGTGCCTTTTTAGAAAATTGAGCTACCCAGGGGGATCCTTCCTCTAAAATATTTTTTTTGGGGGGGAAAAAAAGAAATTGGTTTGCATTAGCTGGAAATAGAAATAATGGCAAATACTTCTGTGAAGCTAACTTGTTAATTTGCCTCCCCAGCATTTGTCATGGTTTGTTCTCATACAGACTTTGTTCCTACGAGGGCTGTGCGTTACTGTCCCTGTCCAGCTAAGGACATAGCGTGTGGCTGATCCTTGTCCCTGGGGAGTCAGGCGGCCAGCTCAGGGGCTTCAACTTAAGCCTGTGCGTAAGCCCTTAGCTGAACAGGGGCTTATTGGTGATGCACAGTAAAGCCAAAGCATGTGGATACTCCTCAAGTAGCCAGGTAACCTGAAAAAATGGAAGTGTCTCTAGCCTGGAAACAGGTTTATTTTATTTGTTTTGTTTATTCTGTACCCCCACTGGCATCAAATTTGGGATAGTGACAAAAAATGGATTCTAAACTTTAGCCCAGAGGACAGAAACAATCTCCTTTGAGCTAGGGCATCAGTTCCTATCCTATAGATAGGCACACTCATGAATAAGAGGTGACCATATTTTCTCAAATTATGGTGAACGTTAGCATTCACACTTGTGAAAATATTCAATTACTGGTGGTTAATTGGCTATCAGAAACTGAGGCTGAATAACAGCCTGATGAGCAAACTGCAGGGGGTAACTGAAGCAGCGGAGGTCTCTTGTTAGAGAATAGCAGGATAAAAGCTGATCCTCAAATCTCCTGCCTCCTGAATGGGATCTCCTAGAACAGAGATGACCAGAAATTGTGTGACTGAGCCTAGTGCGGAAGGTGCATGCAAAATTTTTCATGTACCTCACCACCTGCTGTTCTTTAATCATTGCTGAGCACCTTTCCTCCAGTGTCCTCAGAAATCATTGGAATAGGCAATAAAGCCAGGTGCCATTGGCATGACCAGGGATATTCCAGTCTCAATGAGAGTGAATGGAGGGCTGGACAAGTTCTATGCCTGGGGAGAACTTCGCTATACTGAGATTTGGACCTTCTCCCCCTTTAGTTTCACAAGGAAGACCTGTAAATCAATACCTTATGTTCATGTCCAAGGCTGTCCAAGTGCTTTTTATGGTGGCACGATACAAAAATGAGACAAGTTACTGTTATTGTACCAATTTTACAAGTGAGTAGACTGAGGCACAGAGAAACTTGACTTTTATGGTGGTCAAACAAATCTGTCAGAGCTGAGAGCAGTAACCTATGAAGTTTGCATCCTAATCCTTTGCTCCAACCTTTGTTTCTGCCTTTCTCAACCACTGTACCTTGTCTTATGGCAAGAATCTAGAAGTCATTTAGAACGGAAGAAGTGAAATGCCCTTCTTACAAACTTGTGCTTTCAGGTCTTGTCTACGCATGATACTTGTAGTTGTTGTACCTATTCCTTATTGCTTCAGCAGCTATTTACAATCTATTAGGCCCAACATGTACTCAGTAAAAAGGTGGCTGTTGTCAAACCTTAGAACTTGAGGAATATCAGACACAGGAATCCCTCAAACACCACTCTTCAAAAGGTAAATAATAAATTTCGAAAGCTCCCTTGTATGTTTATGCCTTCTTTCATAATGGCTTTCTTAATGAAGTGAGAGAAGGAAATGTACAGATAATCAACCTACAAATTTGTGGAAAAAATCTTCTTTTAAAGGTGCTGAAGTTGTTCGAGGTAGAATGCATATTATTGTATGCTACTGTACCTGTTATGCTAAAGAATCTGACAAAGCTAGGAGCCATGTCTTTGCTTATTGTCTTTAATCTGTGTGTGATCCCACTGAATTGTGCCCGAAAGGAAAGACCAATGAAGTATCATGTGGAATTTCTCTTTGAAAATCATGGCACGCTCTATGTAGTTGAAGCCAGTGGTGTCCAAGTTCTGCTCAATGAATTTCTAATGTCTATCAAGATCATTGCAAATGGTCTAGTACTTCTGGTTAATCCACAGACCTATGGCAGGTGACAAAATATCTAGTGTTTTCCAGGAGTAGGGTAGAGCAAGGGGAGGCTGCAGGGTCAACCATACTCCATGACCTCTTAGGAACTGTAGCTTGAGTACTTCTGTACTCTGATCACTGGAAACGTGACTGCTTGTATGGGGTGTATGCCAACAACCAAGTTATCTGAGAATAAATCTGATCATAGCACCCTCCTTAGCCATGGTGTTTTAGTGCTTCTACTCTGGGATACAAAAACTGTCCCTTTTTCGAAACAAATATAATGACTTGGGAAGTTATTTGAAGCAAACATTCAGGGAAGATAAAATATTCTCGTTGCTTTTCCAAATTCTGTTTTCTGAACAAAGCCCTGGATTTGTGGGAGATATTGAGGGCAAACTGTGCTACAGCAGAAGTCTGGAGAGTCTTGTGCTACTTGAGTTACTATAATCACTGTTTTCATTAAAATGTGTTGCTGCATAGTATTAACTGTGCTGTGAGAATGGCTTGCCAATATCCTGATCTGTTGAGCAAGAATCATCTGATCTACGTGCTCTTAAAGATATTGCAGTTGCCCTGCATGTCTGAAAATGGCTATTTGTGCTTGCCTTCCAGGTAGGGAAAGGCCTCCTGGATTGCAGCATTTTATGGCTCAGTCTAGTGAAGTCCTTTCAGTCATCGAGATGCTGCTCCTCCCAGGTAGACGTAGGGATGGCGCTGTACGGGTCCATGATGACTTTTGCACAGCGAATGATCATCACAATCAAGAAAAGGCAGAGGAAGACGAAACATGCTAGTGTCAGTCCCTTGTCCACATCAACGTACACGGGTTCTGGGGTTGGTCCTTCCATTGCTTTTGCCGCTCCTCATCTGGGTTTATATTTGCTGCTAACATCATCGACCACCTGCAAAACAAACAGCGTTAGACACTGGTGAGTGCTGCCCTGAGCGTGGGGAACCTTGGGTACAACTGGAAACAATATCTGGAATATCTGTGTGTTCTTGGAGGGAAACAAACCTGCTGGGGATGTCATGCCTTGGCTAGCATAGCTGTGAGCAGGAGAACCCTAATCTCCATCTTCATTTAGCCCATGAATGTTTCTTGCTAAGACGCTAGACAATAGAAACAGGTGTTAAAAGAAAAAGGAACAGTGGTGAATGAACACTATCCACTTGAAATATCATCTCTTAAGAGGTCCAGACACTGTTCTCATCTCAGTTATTTCCTAGTCGTAAAAATATTTCCTCTCCTCTGTTAATGTGGAAGACCAGACAAATGGCAGAACAGACTGTTTCTATCCCAATTTTTCCCTCTGTCCAAACACTTCCTGTCTCTCACTGGCACAAAGCAAAGTGAAAATTATGCATACTTACTTTCCATAATGTTTAATCTCTGCTACTCATAGGTTCTTTAGGCAATCCATTACTTTTAGGAGCAATATCCTTTTAAGAGTGTGTTTTATCACCCAGAGAGCTATGGGTGATTATGTGATTCCTACATGGGTTATTTTATTTAATGCAGATGTGTGCATTGCTGAAGGTCTCTTCTGACCTCATCTGAATCCATAAGCAGAATCGATTCAGCAGAGGCACCTTTCTGCAGGGATGCTGCTGGGTAGTGTGTGAGCTGGTACCCCAGATTGCTTCAGTATCATGATGATGGGGAGAGGAATTGAGCTGACTCACAGAATAAGTCACTGCCCAGGGATGGGGAAACTCTTCCTGACATCCACCCCTGGTCAAGGTGGGGGGTAGAATTGTTGAGGGTTTCTACTGTAAAAGAGTAAGAACATGGAATGCCTCTTTAAAATAAACCACCATGTCTGTCGCATCAAAGCAAATAACCAATCTGAGAACTGATCCCTGTTTAATTTAGAGAAGAGAGATGGGAAGAGAAGATATTAAACGACACGGGGAATTGGGTGGAACTTGGGTATCAGATGGTGTAGTTGCTCTCTAGAACTGCATTAATGCAGTGAGGAAATCCCAGGCACAGGCTTGGTCTACACAGCCAAGTTTTCCCAGCTCCATTTCCAGGGATGTGATGCTGCTGGCAGGGCTGTTTCAGTAGCAACTCACATCTGGCTGTAGCACTGTGTTCTTGTACCATCTTGCTGTGCCAGCTGTGGGTGTCCCAGCAGCTACCGAACTCTTATGCCCTGAGAATTTTTCCCAGGGTGAACTGAGGACCTTCTGTTTAAAAAAAAAAAAAATAAAAATCACAGACTTGCTCTCATAATTTACTTCTTTTCAAGTTGTTTTCCAGTCTCGCCAGCTCCTACAAACAAGTATAATTCAGCTGGGCTCTCTAGTCTATTTTAAGCACAAGGATAGCAGATTTCTATTTCCTGAAAGCACAGAAATTACTGCAACAGCCAGTCCTGCAGCAGGGAGTTGAAAGATGCTGATGAGACAAAAGTGCATGAAACCAAGCAGATATTTTTGTGCATTTACTGATCTGATCCTTAGGACAAACCAAGTTTAGGCTTACAAAGTTTCTGGGGAGTGGGCTAAGATTTGTGATGCTCACCTGGCCTGACTAGAGGTCTTTAATAACAGAGAGGACTCTTACTGGTGTTGCTGGCATGAGTAGCCATAGGAGAAGATCCTGCTGCTGCTCCAGAAGACCCTGGAAGCCAAATTGGGTTGAAATCTATTGCAGGAGTCACCACCATTGGATATGAGTAGTTATTGTGATTCTGGGCTGTGTTTGAGGAAGAGTGGATTCAAGGAATGGATAAAAACTTCACAGATTTTCATTGAGGTTTGGGGGCTTCGAGGAATTTTGGTCACTGGTTGGTTGGGAGACTTCATAGTTTCCAGCAGAGTCTCCAGTGCTGAGAAAATAGCACTGATAATGAGAAAACAATTCTGCAGAGTCTTTTAGACCTATTTTGCTAACCAAGAGACCTTACATTATAACTTAAAACTTAATTAGTTAATTAGTAAAAGTAAAGACTTTGTCAGCAAGGCTGAGTATTAAGTGTGGACACTTTCTTGTGGAGCAGAAGAAAAAAATTGTTAAACTACTAATGCAGTCTTGTCCTTTTCAGTACTCTTGTGAAGGTCCCACAGGAATGGATCTGATTCTTCCCTCTGACTTTCTGCCTGTTGTACCACGTGCTGTTATTTCACACTAAGTTAACTCAGAACTACCTGGAAATTTCCATCAGTAATAATCTTTGAAAAGTTGCATTTTCAATTAAATGTACCTTAAAAAAAATTACTTGGTGTTCTGAGCTCTCATTGGGAGATCCAACCCTCTGAATATCTTTTCAAAGGGCATCACAGTCTCATGGGAGATGTGGTTAAAGTGCTTCTTTCCTCATAGGACTGTCTGGATGTTTCCTATGAAACACCTGAGCTACCATGCAGCCCCCTCTTCTACTGAAAGGAAAGGACATGCCAGGCAAAAAGCTTTAACTAGAGATCAGAGTGAAAGCATATGGCATCTGATCTGTAGTTTACGCATGAAATTAGTGACAGCTTGAGTCTGATTTTTTTCAGGCTTAAGCTAATATATTTTGTCAATGTCAACATTTTCAGTGTTGTAAACTTGTGGTTAGACAAATTGTATGTCTTTCTGTTCTCCCCGTAAACGTAAGGCTTCTATGATGTGGCTATTATTCTGCATTAAGTCAATAGAGATGGAAAACGTATTTCTTGGGGCTGGCCAGAAGGGCCTGGCTTTGGGTCGATCTCACTCACAGCTTGGCTGCTCACCCGGATCTGTCCGTGCAGCAGCGCTGTGGGAGGGGAGGGCTTCCCCTGCAGACCCAGCCTGTCAGAGCAGTGCCAGTGTAATGCCCGTGCTCGAGTCGCATGGCAGATCAGTTGTCAGAAGGCATTTGGTGGTGTTCTGCACTGTTAGTTACTGCAATCCCATTTCAGCATGCTTGGCAGTGTAGGGACAGCCATTAGCACTGAGCAGGTCTAGGTACTGGCATGAGGTTGTGTCTGGGACAGTTTGCTGTTTCCAAATTCATTTATTGCTGCTGGAACATACTGCTGCTCTAGATCAGGCCTCTGGGGATCGGACCAGCGAGAGAGGGACACCTACAAAGCAGTTATTTGCTCAGATGTCTTCACATCTTCACCAGGAATGGTTATCTTGAAACTGAGTCAGGCCCTGCCTGTACATCCCATTAGTGCTCTCAGCCACAGGGGATGTGCTGGGTGCATTAGCAGACCAGTTTTGCACGTGAAATCCATCAGGCCAGCATCGTTCTACTGAAAACAGTTCTTGCTCCTGCTGCAGACTAGTAGGCTGGATGCTTTGCTCTTATAACTACTGGTGATGCTGACAGCATACGTGTGGGGAGGGGAAAAGAAAAAAGATTAGCAGAAACAATTATTAATGTTCACACTTGACTGATCAAGTTTTCTCTGAAGAGCTGAATTTTAGAAAATGACTTTTTTCCAGGTTGTGAGTACCCAGCTGTAGAATAATATTTTTAATTTCTTCAGATTTGTTGAAAACCATTTGGTTTAATAAAAGCCATCAGATGAAGAGCAACCCCAGACTCAAATTTATTAAGCAGGTTAGCAGTCTTTCAAGTGTCTGCACCTCTGCAGATCCCAAGGTGTTTTGATATAATCTCTCTAAGAATAGATGGGCATCACAGATAACCACTTACAGAACTACTTTCTTGCATCTAGACAAGACCACCTATAAACTCTGGTGGCCTGATCCCAGCCCAAAGCCTTTGTTTGCAGTGACTCATGTAAGAAATTTCTGTCCCTGCAGCACCCCAGGGATGGAGATGTGCCAGCTTGTTGCAGTGGTCAGGGTAATTCAGTACCAAAAATGCCTGTGTGCACCTGGCTCCATGTGGATTTCCTGGCCAGGACCAGGCACCTTTGTATCTCTTCAGAGGGGTTGGCATCATCTGGTGTGGTGGCTCTCGCTCCCCCTGCCTCTTGTCTGACCACTGCTGCAGTCAGGAAATTCTGTGGTCCATGAGTTGTGTGGCATAACAGGCAGGGACTGTGGCCTGGGGATGAAGAACTCATGCAACTCAATGGAGAATCTGTCCCAAGCATTTGGTCTTCACCTTTGTTTCCTAGCACTTTTTGCATGGACTGCCACAGATAAGAGGATATATTTATTATTTTTTTTAATGTTGGCATCCTCTTTTGTATGTCAGCTGTTACACCTTCTATATAATGCTCGTGCTGATTGGTGTGGCTGAATTTCATGTTCATTCATACCAAGGTAAAATACTTTCAAAGATGTTTTCTTCTCCCCAGACCTGAAAATCTTGGCACTGTCACTTTAAACACAAGCTAATAATGTACCATGTAGTGCAGAGCGCTTGTGTAGACCGTACCAGTTTTTACACTGGTTAATTATATTTCCACTCATCTCAACCCATAGAATACATTTCAAAACACTTCTTTAATATTCTCTGCTCTTTTCCCAAAACAATAAATGTGCAGAGGGAAGGGAAACTATGTAATTTCATACATGCAGGCAGATTCTTACCTTCCAGACCTGGGTAGAAAGCCTGTCACATCCCGGCATGGCAGCATTGTGGAGTTAAAATCCTTACTGTAGTCATATTTTAAAAGTTTTGTTAGTCAGTGTGGTTTCAGCTGCATTCAGGCTCCACTCAGGTTCACGTCCATCCAGACCTGGAAGCAGTTCTTGTCACCGGTGTGTTCTGGAAAAAAAAAAAAATCACAATTGCACATCACGCAGGATGTGGGCGTTAGAGTCATTAAGCAGTAGGGACTCACTTCAGTGACAGCCTGAGGCAATCATACAGTCAGATGCGAGGTGGGACTTTCTGGCAAAAATCACTGAACATTTATGATGTACAGAGAGCAATGTTTGAGCCCAAAGTAACATTTCTTAAGTAACACCCATGCTTTTAATCCATAGTGAAAGATGAACCAGATCTGAATTGATACTGCTACTTGAGTCTGCCTCTTTAGTTGTTTTTCTTTAAAAATGGTCAGAATCTAAGTGAAACATTTCAATAACTTAATATGGTTGATCTGAGCTGATACAGCAACACTTTAAGAACAGTGAATTTGATCTTTCAGTCTGACTGGGGATGGTATTTTTTACACACAATTTCAACCAAAAAAAAAATTAAAAGTTGTTGGGTGACAAACACATTTCCCCACCCAGTTTTGCTAACTGAAGTTTCTGGTATTATTTGGAGCAGACAGTTGTAGGACAAGACATCTGTCAAAGCTGTACGAGAGGAGGTAGTGGTAATTAAAACTGAAGCAGTAGCAGTGCCTGATTGTCGTCAGGATGCCTACAGAGATGGTGAGAGTGAGGTGCTGGTGTGGAAAAACTGTGAGAGTTAGGATGTGAAGGCTGGAGAGAAGAATGAGCCAAAAACGACCCCAAACCCCAGGTGAAGGAAGCCGAAATGCTGTTTCAGGGATGTATTTTGTGTGTGTCAAATGAACTTGCCTTCAGTTTGAAGTTCAAATCTATAAAAGAGGAGTCTGGACACTTAATCATACTCTAATGTTCTTAACAATCTAGTTTCGATTAAAAACTCACTGCCTCTGAGCACAAAGTGAAATGCTGTAGATTGATATAGACAGATGGGCTTCTTTCTATATCCAGAGAGCAATAAGATAACCACTACCTTCATTTAAAAATTAATTGTCCTTTTATACTTACAGTTCTTTCAGCAGAAAATCAATACTTTATTTCAGTAACTCTGGCTTCTATGAGCATGACTTCTTCTACGTACCTGTAGCACACAGGTTTAAACTATTTTTTAACCCACTATTTGTTGGGTTTAAAACATTTGTTGTTTTATTTATTGTTTTAAGTACTGACTTCAAATCTTTACACTCAGCTTAGTTTATGCAAGCTCATTCAATCTAGCCACCTTGGTTATGGTCAGGCAATAAATAATCTTCCCTCAATAAACTTGCTTTTAGCCAGTCATAAATTACTTGATGTCAGTACACCCTCTGAAGACTAAAGACATCATTTACGGGTGCCCAAAAAGTTGAAAACAAATAAACACATAAATCAATCTGAAGAAAGTGTTAAAAATTGCTGTTGCACAAATGTTTCCTTCTGGCATAACCCCGTGGTAAGTGTAACATTAATCTTCATTGAGAAGAAGATGCAACATACACTTAAAATAACCGTGGGCTGCTTATAATTTCAGAGCATCCTAAATCAAATAATGATTTCTCACTTGAGGAGCATGCGGTATTGTTAGCCAAAGAAGAAGAGAAATACTTGGGAGGGAGTTGCTTCTTAGGGCTATTGAGCTAAATGATGGAGAGTTGGCCTCTGGAGAGAAAAGCTTCTCAAGTCTTCTAAAGTTCAGTTGGTGTGGATAATCCTTGATTAAACTTTGC
Organism: Aythya fuligula; assembly: GCF_009819795.1. Taxonomy (NCBI): domain Eukaryota; kingdom Metazoa; phylum Chordata; class Aves; order Anseriformes; family Anatidae; genus Aythya; species Aythya fuligula. The sequence continues at coordinate 13,279,577 of NC_045569.1, read as the reverse complement.
TGAAGTGAGATCCTGAGAACATTTAGGAAGCTTTATAAGACTGGAACTCTTAGTTCAGAGGTAAAAGCAGGGCAGAATCAAGGGTGCACCTTAGGGATTGTTGGCTACCGAGCACATTGCTAGGAAGAGCTAGGACTTGAGCAATGTACACTAGCTAAACTAAGGCAGGTAAGCCAGGGCTGATGTTATGAAGTGTTTTTCTATTAGCTGTTATACAATCCATGAGAGAGCACTGGATCCCCAGTTCAGAGGATTGTTTTTTTGTTTTGGTTGGTTGGTTTTTTTATATCTCACTAGTACTGTCTTCAGCTGGCCAGCCTCTGAGCGATGTGTGAGCCAATAGTCCAGCTATTTTCCAAAAGGAAAGCAGACAGGACCCCTTCTTTGGTTCCCCATTTGTGTTTCTGCCATGGGTGTGGGAGAGCTGCTTTGATTTTGCAACATGGTTTGCCCATCCTTGTTCTTGAAATACTCAGTTCCACCCAGGAGGGCTGCTGGGAGCATTCATCAGGCATTGAAAATCCTTTAGTAGATGATTCGAAGCAATGCCTATGACATGTAAAGTTTAGATGGGCTCAAAAAGCAATGCCTGTCTGCAGCAAGTCCATCCTTCATTCAGCATGTGTTTTGATAAGGAGTCTGAGGCTGCTTTTCTCATCACTCAGTGGTATGATGCACAGTGTGTGCATCCTCTCTAATCATGGTGAGTGGCAAAGAGAGGAGTTGTAGAGAAACAAATGGATTTGGCCTTTAAGCCAAGGCTTGTAAGGTCTGAATAGATATTATGTGAACACAGTTTAATGGACTATATGCTGTTTAAACATCATGCTGTTTAAATCGTATGGACAGAGACAAACATGCCTGTTGTTCTTGTCAGTTATTTTATAAATTAAACTGTGGTTGTTCCCCAGGAGAATCATAAGAATAGCCACATGGATATTTTTCATTGCAGCAAAGCTGACAGGGAGGGAAAAGGAGAAGCACTGTTTTCTTCCACTCTTGATCTGATGATATTTTCACAAAAGCATAAGCTGCACTTTGAGGTGGAATAGCAGCTCCTTTTTGCTTGAATGTTCATTTACCTTGTGGTGGAGATGTCCAGTGTTCTCTAACTTGCAGAATATTTCTCAGGCATCTTTTGACCTTTCGTCTTCAGAAGCAACATGCCTGGCTCAGACTGAGGCAGCATAAATATTTTGATATGAGGAAAAGTACTGTGGACGAAAGCTTAGAAAAATAACTGGGTTACATATGTATAACTGCCACTGACATTGGCATGACGGAATCACGTAGCTCTGCTTTTTTGCTGAACAGCTTATTTAATATGAAAAGCTAAATTCCCACTGATGAAAGAAAATCCTGGTTCAGGAAGGCATTCATTTAACAATACACACTCAAAACTGAGTTATAGCTATCTTTGCTATAGGAAAAGATAGGAGTTCTGTGTATGCAAGTACTCATCAGTCCAAATATATGATTAAAAGGATTCTGAATCAATTTTCTCAGATACTTAGAAATTTGAGGGGATATGATTAAAAAATAAGTATAGGAATGAACAGAGCTTAAAGTCCAGAGTTCTGTGTTCTGGTTGAAAACAAAACAAAATTATAGAGCTTTACACTGGGCTCCCACGAAAGATACTGCTCTTATCTGTTCCTTTTTAGAACTGCTTAAGTCCACAGAAGACAAATTACTGTGATATTTCTGTTCTTGTGGTGATATCAGAGGCACAATGCCAGCTGAAATACGTATTATCTTAAACTGGAGAAAAAAAAAAAGAAAAAAAGGTTTTGCAAAGGAAACTTAAAGAGTGAAGGAATAAGCTATGGAACTTAGAGATGCTCCTGATAATAATACAGATCTGATTGCAAATCAGGAAATGTTGTTATATATTTTTCAGCATGTGTTGCCAGGTCACTGAACAAAAACTGACCTACAGAAGAAACTGTCCAGAAGCCAGAAATTTCTTGAGTAAGGAGAAAATATCTCTAAGGAGAAACCTTGGAAAACATTGGCAAAAACAGCCCTACTTAAACAGATTTATCTCTTTTCACTGGTATGAGGAATTGGAGAAAACAATCCCAGGATCTGAAACAAGAAGGTAGGGCCCCAGGTGTTCTGAGGAGAGTTTGGGTTAGGGCTGGTTCAGGAGCAGAGCTCAGTGCTATGGGAGGCATCAAGAAGCTCGGTGTTACGGTCTCCAGCTGGAAAGGCAGACTTGTTGCAGCATGTCAGCCAATTCTTGTTATAATTTGCCAACAGGAAAATTAGTAATATTACTAGTTTTTCCCTGTTTTCTCTTCTCAAGAGAACTTTTTTTAAATACTGGGAGATTGAGTATTGGCTCATTTTTGGAGGTGCTGAGTGCCTGGAGCACCCTCTGGAATCAGTGCGAGCAAACAGTTCAACATCCCAATCTCCCACTTTTCAGCCCCCTTTTTTGTACAGTTCTGTCTGTGAATACTGCACAAAAGCTTTCTGATGAGGATCCAGTTGGCATCCAGATAGATTATTTTTTCAACTGTCTCCCAGTGGGGATAGATTGCCTTTTCCTTCAGAGAGGCCAGATGATTTTTATTACAAATGAACCAAAACCTTGAGGCAGGACATGCATTACATTTCCATGGCAGCGCTGGCAGGAGTGGAAGATCCTGATAAGAGTTTAAGGATAATTGAACTCTAGTCTCCAGCAGGTACATGACAAATATAGCAGCTTCCAAATTCTGTGCGTCACTGAGCGAGGCTGGGTTAGAGGATAAATGGGCTATTGCTTAGGAGAGCGAGGATCAGTCAGGGTCCTGAGCCTGTCCCAGCTGTTTATGGTCTCTGTCTGTTGTCCTTCATGGGACGTGTGGGCTGTATCTGTGCTAGTAAATCAAATGTGCCCAAGACTGTTTTTCAGCATTGAGGCTGGCTGGCAAAGGGCAGATCATGTAAATATTGTTAAAGTTACTTGACTTCTGAGACAGGTCATTATGTTAATGGGGTTACACAGCAAAAGGAAAACAAACTTCTACACTTTCAGTATCTTTTAGTTGCAGAGCATGTTTGAGTTGTGCCAGTTGGATGGGAATAGAATACAGTTTGTATTAAATCAAAGACAGAGCAGTCAAAAATGATCTCTGAGAATGGTAAAGCAATTAGGCATTTTCTGAATGGCCTTTGGTGGCATGAGGTGGGCAGAATATCGATTTAGTGCCCACCAGAACAGAACAAATGGACACTGAAGACTGGCTGGGTGGTGTGAAGCTACACAATGAGTCTGCTGTTCATGCCTGTTTCTGGGACATGCTCCACTGATCACCTCAACGCCCACAGCCCTCAAGCACTCAAGTCCCTGTGGGCTGCTGCAAGCTAAGCAGGGATATAGCTTCCCTGAAGCCGCTCTGACCTCTGCTAGTGATGGCTTTGGCCACAGCTTTGTGCTTGGTGTTTTGGGGGATGGTTAATGCCAGCTCCCTGCTTCCCTCTCATCCAAACCTATACTGGTGGCATTACCAAGTGCAGCCCATGGCCTGAGTGTTATCCTGTGTTTCTGCTTTCCTTTTCCTGATTACACTCTCTCCAAATACACGTGCAGCCATTTCATCAAATCGAGACAGATCTTTTCCTCAGCTGGAAGCTCATTGACTATTCTGTAAGACTTGTAGTCAGAGGCACTCTTTAATTAAGATTGTACCAAAGGAGCTTTGATTCAAACCATGTATTATAGCCTGATGTTGTTTTCTTTGTCACTTCACTAGGTTATTGGAAATGTAGTCCTTGATTAAAAAGATTGTGTGCAATTACATTCCATCTCCACATCTTCAGCTACATCAGTAGCTTGTCAGTGGGTCATTGGGAATCAGATTGCCAGAACCTTTGTACCTGTTCAATTTATAACAGGCTGGTTTTCTGGCACAGCATCTGACAGTGCTATGCAGCCAATACCTTATTAATGCGCCATTAGCCACAAGGAACATTTTCAAAGCGAACCTAATGTACAGCGAGCAACAAGGGCTTGCCTGAACTGACTCAGCAGTTTGAAGGTCTTTTTGCAGGGCTCACACTAACTTCTGAATGTGCTTGAATGTCTCAGAACTAATGCTGGTGAAAACTTGCTTCCGTCCACCTTCCTTATTTTGGTTTCTGGTGGACTGAGATCATAATTTGAAAGCAAGTTAGTGGGCTAAGGAATAAACACCTTCCATCAAGGACTTCTCTTTAAACACTTAAAATGGTCAAAGGGATTAGGGATTATCAGCTGCTTTGCAAGTCCCTGGAGAAGATGGGACTATTCTGTTTAGGAAGGTTTTTAAAAGGTTTTAAAATTATATTAAAGGTTTTTCAGAACTCTGTGATCCAGCTTCGGTTTTAGTCTCTATCCTTAAGTAATATAGCACTAATACTTCTAAAACCAGGCACTGTTCTTTGCTTCTAGGTTACCTATCTTTTTTTATGCACATATACAGCACAATATTGAGATTCCTCAAAAGTTTTTCGTGCATGAAAGGGAGCTTAGCTCAAACAGCTCCATCCCCCAAATGATAAGGTGAGATGTGTACCAGTGGGTCTCCGCTAGCCCCCTGACTGGTGTTTGCCCATTTATTGTCACAGGCCCATTTCACATCTGTGCTCTTGGAGGTTTGTTTAATTGAAAGTGCAGGCAGTAGGGGCTCGTTGCAGAACATGACTTTTGGACAGAAACAACCATGTATCTAACTGATAGACATTACATCCCCAAATCAGTACATCCTGAGAAAGATACAATTACCTTTCTCTGATCCCCATCTCTCCAGGCGTGGAACTCAGTACAGAGCATCCAGCCAAGGATCTTTTAAATGCTGCAGGGACCAAGTTTTGATGATAGCATTAGGATTAACTAAATTTTCCTGCCTTGTTTGGTGTACTTCCATGCTAAGAGCCGTGCTAGGGTAGGAGCCAACTGGACTGCAGTCATTTCTCATTTACAAAACTAGCTTTTTTCTAAGGCAAATTTTAATATATGTGCAAATACAGATCTGAAATTGGTTTTGGATGAGCTGTTCTTTCCTTCCCCTTGGATTGTTTTCCCTGCAAGGTTTTCTAGATGATCCCAGCACTGTGCATTTTGGTAAGGAATGACTCCAGATCTCCCACAGTTTCAATATGCACCAGCTGAGTCCAGGAGCATCTGGAAGGACAGCAAACTGGCCCAAAAACAGTGCCAGCTTTCAGTTGCTCAGCTGCAGTTCTGCCTGGTGTTATTCTATCAGTGCCGAGTTCAGAAGTGACTCCTATTCTTGTGTCAGGCACACTCAGTGTTCCTAAAATGGGGTTTTGACTGAGGAGGGGCAAGAGTCAAGTGCAGGAAAGAGCCTTCGTAACTCCATCATAGTTCAACATAAGTCTTCTCTTAGGAGGTGAACAAGGGCAACTGGTTCTTATCAGTTTTGCAGTATTTCTGACAGTACCTGCTTTATAAAAATAATAAAATTCATGATCTTCTCCCCTGTCACTGCAGATTAATGTAAAGAATTATCAGATCCCAATGTCTGGGGGAAAAATTATTTTATCTTTACTAAAAAGCTGTGATTTTTATCTACTTTTGTTCTGCATTAATAAAAAAAAAATGAGACCCCTGCAAACGATGCTGAAGAACAGGGGAGAGAATAGGCAGACCTCAGACTATCTGTAAGGGGTGGATAGGTGTAATAAGAACACTCTGAGAATGTGTCTATGCTCACAATTACCATCCAAAGGCAACTATTAATAACTAAAGCTAATATATTAAGCAAGATACAAGGAAGCTCCCTGAATATCAGAAACCTCCACCATTGCACCATGGTTTTTAATTCAATGCTGTGCTTTCTATTTGAGCCTGCTCTGCAAACTGAACTTTGCAAACTGAGATTTAGCCAAACGTTCTCTATTTGTTTATGTGACTACCCAAACTGCACCCATGGCTTTTCAGGGACTATGGGGAGACAGCAATGGAAAATAGCCTCAGACTGCCATAAAAATTAGTTTTTGTATACACCAAGCCTCAGAGTAGGAAAGATATATGTTGGCTTCTTGCTCAAGAAGACTGAGCATGGGAAGGAGGGTAGAGAACCTGCTCATAAGCATTCTGATGCATGTAAAGTTACCAAGGTCAGTCATCCTGTACTGATATGCTAGGTAAATAATGGGACTCATATGTTAAAGCTGCTCAGGGCATCTTTCCTGGGTTGAATGAACATTGTAACTGCAAACCTTTCAAAAGCAGAGAGATGTACAGCACTAAGCTAGAAAATAAGACTTTATGGGCATGCTAAAATATAATCTGCACATCGCACCCTTCTTTGAATGACTCTTCCCTAGCAGAGAATAATGTTTGGCCTGCATTTACTTGACTGTGAGCACCCTTGAATTATATTAGTTCTGTAAACACTGGGCTAGTAGTAGGCAGGTTGATTTCTAGAGAAATTCTCTTTCTAATAAAATGCCTCATAAAAACTGCATTGACTTCAGACAGATTGTGGGCAGATAGAAACTTCTTATTGCTTTGCTTTAACTTAGTATTTTTGGATTTACCTGTGCTTGACAAATAGCATCTTTCTGTCAAGTGTCACAAGCAGGAAAATTAAGGGCAATTATTTTCTGAGGCATATGGCAGTGATCAGGTATTACTCACATGGACACCTGGTCAGTGAGGTTTGAGGAAAGGGAGGCTCAATGTGATATTCAGCGTGACTAAAGCCCGTGTCTCCAAGATGCTTATCTGAAATCAGTGGGCCATAAAGGCTGACAGCCTACACTTGGCATTTCCCATATTATGCAGTGATGTGACAAGCACCATTTCCAAAGCCTCCATAAAACCTAAGGTGGGTCTGAAAGCTAAGCAGTTTCAGTAAACACTGCTGAACTTTGTCTTTGAGGAAAGCCTTTCTGCCAGAAAGGATGCTCTAACTGGAACACTGCATTCCCAAAACAAATTCCCCTTGGTATCACCTCCCCTCACCTGCCAACTAATAAAACTCTCTTTTCCTTGAAAATGAAGTCCAAGCGGAGTTTTGACTTTGCAAAAAGAAATGCCAGTAATCATCTGAGAGCCAGTCCTACTGATATGCAGTTTTTAGTAGGAAGTGTTGGCAAGCTACAGTAACAGCATAAAACCTTAAGGTAGGTAGCAACTTTGACAATAAAGAACGATGTTCAAACTGTCCCCTCAGCATCTACTGGAAGAGTAGTTTGAAGTGACAACTCTTCACGGTGGCCTAAAGTCCCAGTAGGCTGTTTTCTCCCAACTTATAACCTCTCTAAGCCTAGGGAGTAGCCTACTGAATGCCACACTCTTTGTTTTTGATTGCTTTTTTTTCTTTTTTTTCTTAGTGACCTACTGCAGTGGATAGCAATTAAAGCATTTGCCAAGTTTCTAATGAATATAACCTTGAAGCTACATTAGCAATCTAATGGTGAAACAAAGCTGGCCTATCTGTATATCTCCATCAAATGACAATACAAGTGTAGTGTTTAGAAACAAACACAGATCTGCTTGTAAGAAACCTGGGACATCCTTACTACGTACCACTCTGGTACATGTATCAGCTAGCTTATCAGCAGGGAATCCTCTCACCTTTCTGCCTGAGGTCTACTGACATCACTAATTATGATAGCAAGCTCCTTGCATTAGTCTCATGTAGTTAGCTTTTGTTTGCTGTTCTGTCCTAAATTTCAGATGTGGCTTGTTGGTTGCTGAAACTATGTACAGAGACATTTCAATTGCTGAGGTGATCTTAGATCACCATAAATTGCTCCTCCTGCAAATCTGCTTCTTGCAGTGAAAGTGTGATCATTTGCTATTTATTTATGTTTAGAAAAACTCCTTCACAGTGCACTTCTATGTTCACCTTTGTTGCTCTCCCCCCAGTCTGTTGGATAGCTCACAATTTCAAGAATCTGCTCTGCTATAGGAAGTGACTCTAAAAGCTGCTTTCCTTCCCCCTTCCTCTCCCCCATTTATTTTTTTAATGTTAATATATACTTTTTAAGCCTCAGAAGCTTTTCTAGCCCTGCAAAGCTTAGCCTGGGAACTGGATCTAGGTTCTTTTCTACCTCATGAATCACCACCCTGAGAGTGAACTTGGAACAGGCTGAGAATTCAAGAGCCAGGAGCCATTCCCACTCCCACCACACACTCTGGCCTTACAGACGGCAGTGCCGCACTGCTACAGGATACAAAAAGCTTACTGAATCTGCTTGTCAGTGAGCAGCTGGGACTTTGAATGCAGATGAGAAGTAGGCTCAATCCACTTGAGTATAAAGGGATCGGTAGAGAATGAACATTATTTTCCTGTCCATAATTGAATTTTAAATGCATAATAAGACTACAGTAACTATACACTAAAGGGTCCAACTGTTATTAATTGATTAAAATAGATTCTGAAAACAGTTTCTATTAAGGACTTAGCACAATGCTGTAGCATGGAATCAGGATGGGTTTGCAGTTAACTGGCTCTCTTCACTGGGTCAAGCAGTATGGAACAGAAGTGGTTTTTCACAAGTCAGGTATTGTCTGCCCTGATAAACTCAACCATGGGGCAACAGCAACATGTCTGGGGCCTTTAGAATCAAAACCCAACTTTTTCCCCTGTGAGCAGAAGGAATGTTTTCCAGTGCTTGTATAAAGTTAAGCTGCTAGAAAGAGGTACAGGGTAGAGGTCAGATGTGAGTTGAGAGTACTTGTACCCTGCTGCTTTTCCTTTTTCTTTTCCCTCTACTACAATGTCAAATCTCTGGTACAACAGTCAGTGTTTCCCCTCAGTCAGAAAGGTTAAAAAACTTCCCCCATAATAGCCCAGGGCAGGTTTGATAGTGACCACAAGGGTAATTATATTGGCAAACTTCAGGGGGCCTGGTGGAAAGAGAAAAATGACAGATAGTTTTAGAAGGACAGGTGGAAAAATAGTTTATGCTAAGTCAGTAGTATGAGGAAGGCTAAATCCAAATGTATCATCATAAGCAGTTCATTGCATTACAGAAGCACGTAGACAGGAATTGAGATTTTCTTCTGTGGGATCTTCAAACCTGGGACTCCAGCTGTTCTGATAAAAGGTTGGCTTATATGTCATTTGTCAGATATGGCCAAAAAAAGAAGTTAATATCTCACCTGTAAGATGAGACGGTAAAATCAAGACTGTTTTCTCTGCCTACGCATGGAAAATTCTAGGAAAAGTAGTTTTCTGTAGGCTCCTAGAATGAAAATATTATTTATCTTACCCTTGTCTAGAATGAAGGCTTTTGTTCTCTAGCCAAAGAATAAGAAGTGTACTTCTGAAGTACCTTGAAATTGGCTGTAGTACAGGTAGCTCAGCATTAATAAATGAAAAAAATAATATTACAATAATTTCTGCAATACCAGCTTGGTGTTTTATCTCATCACCTTTAAGCAGACTAAATAAAGCATTGCCTTAAATAATTTTCCATGAAGTAGCATGGCAACTGCTCCAGTTTACTGGCATTCATGCAGACAACAGAATCCTGGCAAAATTTTAGCATACACATTTGAAAGGCAGCAACTCTGGGTTTTGTCTTTTAATTGCAGAGCATTAAATCATACAATCTGTCTAGCTCTAGGCTCTCTGTCTGGGCCATGTCTTATGTTAACCTGCTGTCAAAATAAATTTGATTTGTAACCATACAAAAGTCAGGGCGATAGTTTAATTTTAGGTGGTTTCTCTGAACTATTCGGAACAATTTTTTCATGTAAGGGCTCCAATAAATGCATAACAATAATATGCCCTTATGGCAGCCCCGAGAAGTGAAGCACAAGGCCAACATACCTAATTGCACTTAGGTTTTTAAATCCTAAATTTTCATTGACTTTAATGAGAACAGAGGTGCTCAGGCACAATTTAGGAGCCAATCTATTCCTATGCCTTTGACTTTTACCTAAGTCCAAATAATACTGTCAGACTTAAATGCAGCCTCTAAGTATTTGCTTGTTTTACTGGATGACACCTAGACTAGTCCGTACGCTGCAGTCTTTGTACTGGATCCAGTACTTCTCTTTCCAATCTCCACCTCCACCGTTGAATGGCAAAGCAGAAAATTGAAGCATTGCAGGAAACTTCCAACTTTAAAAATTAATATGTTTATCTGAAGTCTTCTCTGGAATTCAAATGACTTCCTCATATCTCAAGAAACAGTAGCTATCTTTCCTGTAGGTCAGTGTGTACACGTTAATTTAAATCCATGTGACAAGGGGTATCAGATTGAGCTGAAAATATATAAATCATAAATTCACACTGACAAGGCACTTTTTGAAAAAAAAAAACAAAAAAAAAAAACAACAAACTAGAAATAGATGCTTAGTAAATTTATACAAAGCCTTTGACATCATAAGTGCTTTAGAATAACATTCAAACAGCTGGTAAAATGGAAGTTTGTCATCCTTTGTATTACATGGAAGGAAGGTCAGACTAATTAATTAAGCAAATATAGAGAAAGCCTGACCTAGCAGTCATTAGAAACTAAAATCAATGGGAATTTGTCTTGCAGAACAAAAACATTACTGCTTACAAAACCATTAAAGAACTCTGGACTTGGACCAAGTAGACAGAAATCTTTTTGGAAGGCTTTTCTTCCTAGAACAGGAATTTTTCCTAACTCTTTTAAAGAGCATTTCATTTACAAATATTGGACTTTTCCATTTCGTAACTGAAGAGTAAATCCTACCCCACACTTACTGAGACTGCAGCCTCATTTAGCCATTTAAGTAGTATTTGCCCCAAACAATAGCTATTTTTTCAGTGCCTTATCACATGTCTACGAAAGCAAAATTTTATGTATCAAAATGAAACCTCTAACCTGTTCTAACAAGTAGATTCATGTTCCATTTTAAGTTTCTAAGTGTAGTAACATTAATAAATGACAAAAACAGCCTTAGCTCTTAGGATCAGCCTAAATTCTTGAATGGCAGATCTGTCATTGTCAAGACTCAGCAGACAGTACAAGCAGACCCCTGGGAATCATCCTTTAAAAACCTGGAGTTCCATAATCATATTTTGAAGGTATACAGTAAGTAAAAACAATAACAATGGATTTGCATATTGATTGTCAGCCTTATTCTGTATCTCTGACATGTAACTTCCAGTTTCAATCTTGTAGGATCTTGTCTATAGTGCCTCTGAACTGCTTTCAAGAATGGTAGCAGTCATCTCCATGCTGCTGTAAGAGTACCGCATCTCTGTTACTGTTCATTGTATTGCATCCTGCTTCTAGATCAGTGAAGGATCCTTCTCAATTTACTTACCAGGACACAATATTGCTAGCTGTTGTTGGATGGTTTGAGTTCTCCTCTTTTAAGAAGAGAAAGTATTTAGTTCTCAAATTCATTTGTTTATACGCTAAAATTTGCAGGACTATTTTTAGATAGTGTGCCAAATGCTGCACAGATAATACAATAACAGATACAGTTTAGGAGTGTTCCAGTGGAAGCACTGTATATTAACTGGAAGTAAAAACATGGTAGATCCTCATGGCTTCCAGTACTGATGTGGTTTGGCTACAGAGAAATTCACCTTCCACAGCACTATGTGTTTTGGTATGTTTCCTATGCATTCTGCTTCAGTAGTTCATTTTCTGTTATTCTGATTTTATGCAAGAATAAAACTATGGTAACATGGCATTATACAGACTTCATAACCTCAAGGAATTATTTGGGACACAGTGAACTAGGCATAATTCTGTTCTCATCTATCCCCGTAAACAGCAAACTCCATAAATCATCTTCCATCTAGTTTGACATACAGTGGCAGTCAGGAAAATGTTATGCAGAGCTCTCCATCTTGCAAATGTAGGCTGTGGTGCCAGTTAATACAGCAATGCTAAGGCTTGCTTCCAGGCAGCAAGCAGGGAAGCCACAAGAGTAAATACTCTTGACTTCTCCTTCCTTTCCTATCTTTCCTATTTTTCTCTGTATACAAAACAACAACAACAAAACAATGCCAGCACATATCACAAAGAGCATGCATCTATGGATTGACCTTTACTTTAGAAATGTCCTTTTCCACATCTCTCACACTCTGAGCTTGGTGAATTTTATTAAATCCTGTTTTAAAATATGTTAAAACTGAGCTCTGTAGGACTAAATAGCTTCACTTTTAAAAAGAAAGTTCCTCTTTATGGGTTTGACTTTTACCTAAGTGATTCTCCGTTCTACCTGGAAATATTTACTGGTATACGAAGCGTCTAAAAATGTAGTGTTCTGACCTTGTAAGGATTTATGATTACTTTGCACACACGTAGATGGCAAGCTGAGAGCTGGCAAACAGGGACTTTGATGGGCTCTGTAGACAAACCCATAGACTGAAGTCTTCAGTGGTGGCCTTAAATTTCTTGCCTTACCACAGACTGACCTGATGAGTGTATCTCTGCAGAGAGACGTATCTTCTCTGGTCCTTGGTCCTGTGCTTCAGCAGCACAAGCTTTTGCTCTCCTGCTACCATGAGCTCTCCAATTGTATCTCATTTGCAATGCACAGTGAAACAAATTGCCTCCCCTTCCAACACTCAAACTTTAAACCACAAACTATAATGTTTAGCTGTTAATAAGGCAAATGAGGTGAGAAGTGTTGTGTATCGTTGCAATGTGGATGTCATTCAGAAATGCTGATGCATATTAATGTACTTTGATGTCATTTAATGAATAATAGATGTATTTGTTATTGCTATGCCACTCAAGCAGGGGAAACAACATCAGCCTGCAAGGAAATATGTCAGGAACCACTATTAGACAAACAAAAAATGTTTCTACATATTTCCTCATGCTGTATAAAAATGCAGATGGTGTAGAAGAGGAGAGGGGAGCTGACAATTGTGTGGCCAAGTACACAGGACCTGGCACCAGAGCTATTTCCAGTCCGATTTGCTGAGGGGCACCTTGGCTTCATGTCAGTTATGTGGGGCCTCGGGTAGGCCAACCTGTTTGCCACAGGTTGTACTCATGGTCCCCAGCCGGCCAGGAGCTTTTATCTGAGCCCTAAAGCCTGGAGAGCCCTGAGGGAGCCTGAATTTCCCAGGGTCCTGCCCTGCCAGGGGGAGGGTGGCCTGATGGCAGCCACAGCCTGCTCAGGCCTGCAAGGCAAAGCCCCATGTCGCCATGAGGGCTTTTTTTTTTTTTTTTTTTTTTTTTTTTTTGGAAACTATTTCTTCTTCCTACTTTTTTTGTAATCTGGTGAAAAAAGTGCTTTTATTCCTTCACAAACTCATTTTCTAAACAGTAACCAGCAAGGATTTATGGACCAGTGATTTTCACAGCACCCTCTCAGAGTCATAGCAGTTATTATGCTGTATAAGCACATGCAGCATACTTGAGAATAATTGCAAGAAAAGGACCCCAGATAATATTTTCTGTTCTGTACTCACACTAATCTCACATTTTTTTAAATAATAGCTTCTCAGAAAGTTACTGAGAACTAAAAATCTAAAAAAAGAAATTTGTAGAATTATCTTTGCTATTTTGAAGACATAGTAATTATTCAAACATGACGTAGCTTTCTTACTTGCCAAATTTGTTTTTTACAAGAACTTTACTGGTTATTGAATAACTTATGTGCCAATTTTTTCATGTGCTCATTGAATGATACATGACTCAAGTACAAATTTATATTAGGCAGAGTTGTATGGAAAAGAGAAAATGCTAAAACAACCAGAAAAGACTATAAGAAATCAGTTTTGCCCAGGAACTCTGTGCAGACCATTCTTTTTTATTCAGTTCATCAAATCCTAGCAGGAGCTCATGAAGATAATCTTACAAAGAGGCCAAGTGGAAAAAAGAAGCAATCGTTATCCCATGTATCCTATGAGAAAAGCCAAAAAATTGTACAACTTTGACTATCCAAGCACTACCTTCATTTTCCTCTGACAAAAGTTTGTAGTTAGAGATCCTTTATTTAATGATAATAAAAATATGGGAAAGAACATCCTGATCCTAATATCACAGTGAAGAGAGCCTAATTTTGATTTCATTTATCCTAGTGAGTATTGGATCATATCTGGCCTTCCTCACCCTTACATTTTTGGCCTCATAATTTTATTCATTGTTTTAAAATTCTCTTTGATTTGGCTTTCAAGGCGGGAATATGCTTAATAGCAGTGACATGACATTGCACTGGGGAGAACTAGCACAGCCATCTGAAGCCTTGCTTGCAAGTGCTCCTGTTTTCTTATCTCTCACAGAAGCATTTTGCAAAAATCCATTATTGTTGAGAGAAATGCATCAATAACGGAGGAAAACAAAAGTTTACAGTAAAAAGATGTTGTTTGCCACTATCAAGTAAGGGGGGAGATTAAATAATAGATCATGTGTTTGAAAGATTGAAATTGAGTCTAATCACTCAAATATTTTGAAGGAACAGGTATTCTTTTTTTTTTTTTTTTTTTTTTTTTTTCCCTCTGATGCTATTAGTCTATTTTATGGCTTAAACTGCTCTAAAAATGCTGACTTTCTCTGTGTAGTAGAATCAGATATTTCAGGAAAGTAAAATTGGGCAATAGGATAATAAAATTAATGTCTGCTTGCAATCATATCCCATTGCTGTTTGAAGATCCTGTTCTCTCAGCAAACCCAGTGAATTTAGTAGAGCTCTTGGATAAACTTTTGTTTTCCTGATCAAACTTATATTTTCCAAACGTTTGGTGGGTGAGACACTGTGTTGTATCCTATAATAAAGAGGGGGAAAAGACAGGGATATGGGAGAGCGGGGTAGGTGCAGCTCTAGTTTGCTTCTTCAGAAGAATTCCTTCCACTGCAGCCTCTTCCTGTCTGAGGTCACTTTGGTGGTGCAACCCTAGCTCCTGGTTGAGGCACAATCTCGTGAAATTGGGTCAGGTTGAATTTTGCTCTGCTAGAATGAGACTTACTGTACTGATGGGACAAGAAGTTTTCAACTCTGTTAAAATTTTCAGTACAAAATCTATATACACTTGCAGATAGAGATAGGACAAGGGGGAAAGGTTTTAATCTAAAAGAGGAAGGATTTAGGTTAGATGTTAGAAAGAAATTCTTTACTCTGAGGGTAGTGAGGCACTGAAACAGATTATCCAGAAGTTGTGGGTTGTTTTTTTAATGGAAAGAAAGGCAAAATAACAAATGTTTTTAACCTTTTTGAAAAAGAGATTGTTTATCACGAGATTATTTTTAGATGCAAAGTCTTTTTTTCTTCTTCATTTTTTTTTTTTTCCCAGAAAACAGATTTGAAACACTAATTGTAGTGGTTATTGTCTGTGATCTTTGTCCAGGGAAACAGTGATAGCAAAATCCTTTCAGAGGTTTTCAGTTCTCTGCCTCCAAGCTCATAACAGTGACTGAGATGGGAATTTTGGGGAAGTGACTATTTTCTTGGGATTCTATTTTGGTGCAGCTGGTAGTGCAACAGGAGAATGCTTTGTATTGAATATCAGTTGTGAGGGGAGAGAAAGAGAATGAAGAATTCTGCACTTCTTTGAGATGATCAAGCTGTCATGTTGCCTCGTAGTCTTTGGGGAATGACTCCATAACTGCCTTTTTTGGAGCAAAAATGCCCTGTACAATACACAGGACTGCATTGCCCAGTTTTTCATGAAGAATCATTGACTGAAATTCCCTGTAGCTGAAAGAAATTTCCTGTAGTTATTCCTTCCTCTAATAGCTGTCCAGCTGCCTATGCCGACAGATGAGCTCATGGCAAGAACTACTCCTTTCTGAGCATCTCCATGTGCCCAGAATATCCTGTTTGGTCAGTGTTTCAGAGAAGCCAGTGCTGTTAGTTGCAGTTACATCTGTCTGACTCAATATGGAGATTTCCTACTGTGGTAAATGGTGTCCCTATTTCTGAGGAGTTACCTAGAGCTACCTGTTGTGTGATTTCTCAGATAAGGTTTTGTGACACCATCTGCCTTGCACTGAAAAAGACCCTTTCTGTTGATGCTGAGCCATTTGGAGGAATCCTGCGTGCTCTGAAACAGGGCAGGGGCCTCTCTCAGATCTTTGCCTTGGTTCTTCCTGGATGTGCCTAGACTCTCACCATCCTCCAGTCATGCAGTTATTCGTGCAGTTATGTGCTCACCACTGTAAAGTAACAAGGATCTCTTCAAAACAGACATGGTTGTTGAGCAAACTGTTTGGCATATCAGCAACTCAGTATAAACATGTAACTTGCAAGGGAACAGAGAAAGAAGACATAGTAACAAATAGTGTTTTTTTTTTGTTTTTTGTTTTTTTTTTGTTTTTTTAAAGGAATGAGGTAGTAGGTGAGGTAGTACAGATTTGCTATTGTTTATTGTTTTTCTTTGCTTGTGGGGTGGCTTGCTACACTGCATTCTGTATGGTTAACTTACAGATAAAGTAAATTGTCAGTTAAGTGACCTCTCAATTGAGCCCTAGGTTTTAATGTAGGAGCATAAGGAGATTACAGGAATGAATTTTCAGGAGAAAAGCAAGCTGAAGACAGCCATTCTGATCCCTACACAAATAAGGAAACAAGACTTTGTTTATACAGAGCATCCCATTCTTACCAAATCCAATAGATAAAATTTTGCTTAGAGTAGCAGTGTTATTTCCTCCTCTGCTATTAATTTTAAAAAGTGCTGTAGGCATTCATGTTTTGCAGATGCTTGCTTAAGCTGCAAATACATGTCCACAAGTAAATAAGAAAATGTTTAAAGCTGAAGTAACATTTTTCTTGCTGTGAGATGAAAAATCACTTGGAAAATTCTCCTGTGCTGCATCCAAAATATCAGCAAAGCATTTGTGTGCTTCATTGTCCCAAGGCAATGTTCTGAGCATGATGCCAACCACTGTTGGTTTCTATTTCCCAAAGATTCCTCTAAAAAGTGTTTCAGTTTGAATAACCTGAAGCAGGCGTAATTATTCCCTTTCTCTACATTCCCATGCTAATTCTCTGACAACTGTCCATATAAAAGCTTTATCTTTGGTTGGTGGGTAGTGGAGAGTGCAGAAAAGCATGGGTTCATGGAAAATGATAATTTTTTTTTTGCGCCTGTCTGTTTTCTGATGGTCTCTACCACTCAGTTACCCACAGAGACTGTGGCCTAAGCTACACAGACCATACATCTGAGGAAGGGGTCCTTCAAGACCACTACAAACCGAGCTGGTTTACAGAGTTGGAAGATCTGGGATTGCCCCTTTCTGATGTAAAATGTCAATAAAATATGCACAAGCCTTGCCAAATCTTTCTCTGTCCCATGCTTAGAAAGTGTTGACTCTACTCTCTCTATAGATGCCAAATTAATTTCTTTGAATTCTTGAGCTGGAGTTGGCTTCCAAGTGGATCCTACAGCAGTTTCCTGTAGAGTCTGTTTCCAGTTGGCCAAGGCTTTGAAGTGCACTAGAAAGACTTTCCTGGACATAGGAAGATTGAAAGTTTCAAGCATAAGCTCTTCATTCACCTGAATAAGTAGCTTACAAAGCTGTGTTAGAGCTGTTTCTAGCAAACTTCATGTTGATATCTTTCAGCTGTTACTATCCCATAATACATATCATGGCAATAACTGCAGGTATGGTAGGGAACTTTTTATAGTCTAATACTTGTAATATGGTAGGGTTATGTTTTCTAGGCAGCCAGCAATGGGGGTAATGAATCTTTAGAAGTTACCTTCTGTCAGCTGAGACAAAGTAATGGACTGCCTGGGTGCTCTTAGCCCATATGAGAAAACCAAGTAAGTCTAAACCAGTAAATCAGACTTCCTAAAAAATAAATATATAAAGAATTTTTAAAAATCTCAACCTAGGCTGACTGCACCTGCATTTCCTTTACAGAGTCTTGCAAATTTAGTTTTAAACTGTAACTTCTGTGAATTTTAGCTAAGAAAATTCAGCGAGGCTTTCTGTTATCAAGCTGCCCAGTGATGCCACTGGAGCATATATAAATGGTCTTGAGAGCAGTGTATTTGTACATGCATTTTAATTTTGAATCCATGGGACAAGATTGCTATGATAGCAATGGTGCTATTGTGCACATCTATTGTACGTAAATGGGAAGACAATCCTTCCTGTTTGGAAGCAAAGCACAGGCTGATAGGTTTTAGCTACTGCATATACAAGTCCAGATATTTGAAACAGAGGAAAATATCACAGATGCTTTAAAAGCTGTGTTTTTCATTAATCTGACTGTAAACAGCATGCAAATCTCAGAGAGGAGCAGGTGAGGGAAGAGCTGAGCCAGGAATTTTATGGGAAGGAAGACTGCTGATAGTGGGGTTTAACCCTGTGCAGCAGTCCAGTCTCTTCACCTGTCAGGAACTATTCATTACTGTCTATGCCTTATCCCTCACTTGGGATGGCCAAAACAGTTATGAGACCACACACCAAACTGGGTGGATCAGGGTATGGATCTGGGATAAAGCAAACCATATTTTTCAGCTTAGTTTTAACCCAGATCTGTCCCCCAACCTGGTCACCAGCCCAGTTGTGACCATTTCATGTGGATACAGAGAAGCACCCATTGCAGGGTGGACTCTGGAGCAGGAATGACTGCTATTAAAATACCAAAATGTCCATGAAACCACAAGTCCTTCCCATGAGGCTGGAGAATGACAAAGGAGCATATTGCTTACAGGAATGACAACTTTCTATATAAATAGCAGCAGAGGGAGGAAAAAAGGGAGCCTTGCCAATGAGGGAAAGCGTGAGAGAATTACAATGTCAATGACATTGTTTTGTGTAGATCTGACGAAAACTGACTGTGCTGTCTACATCAGTGATCTCTTGGGTGCAAAGGACAAGAGGTAGCAAGAAGATCTGTGCCTGAAGTGATGAAGAAGCCTTTCTCCTCACCTGTGCTGCTGGGGCTTTTTAAACCAAGTATGGTGTTCAAGATGAGATCTCAGCGACTGTAAGTAAGGGGAGCAATTTGCCCTCCTACAACTGGGAGATGAGGCTGTGCAGGTGCGAAGTGTCTCTTCTGTGCTTGGTATGTTTATACTTCAGTGGCCAAAAAATAAAAAGCCTAGCAGACAGTTCAGGTGTTTTCTAATGAACAAGTGACTATTTGATTAACTATCACCTGAAAACACAACATCACTTTTGGAGCAAAATCCTAGCTGTGGGGCAATCAAAAGAAAACTGTTCTGTTGACTCAAATTGCACTTCTTCGTTTGGTTCAGCCTCTGCTGAATTTAATCTCACTTCCCTCACCTGCGGCAGGGGTGGGAGTGGTGCCTGTAAGGTACTACTTCTCCAGTCCTGCAGCAGCTCAAGGAAAAATGCTCAGAGATGCCACATCTGCAGCCAAGTGTTAAAAAGGGACAATAGAAAAGCTTTGAGTGTTCTTTGGTTCATAAGAAACTTAGTATATTCCTACCATACTGTGGATAAGAGTTAGAAAAATCATGTTGCTTGTGAGCTCCAGTGGTTCTCAAGTCCTTCTTAGCAGTGATTTTAATGGGTGGCTGGTGGAAAGGACCAAGGATGAACCCTAAGGTTTACATTTCTGTTTGTGTGTGCATGTACACACTTAGATATAAAATGCTCCAGCTGTATGTTACTGACATTTAACCTCTTGCTGTTATGGACAATGAAGTATCTGCGTGGGCTGTGCTTCCTAACAACTAGGCAGCATCCTTTTGAATTGGTCACAGCATCCCCTTAGCTGCTGTTGAAATGGTTAGCTGCTTTCATCAGGAGATGGGTATATCCAGGTGGGAACCATTTGGGTGGCACATTGCTTTTTTTCTTACAGGTTTGCTTTTTTTCTTACAGATTAAAGATAATAAATGCCTTAGTACTAAATAGTGTTTAAGGAAACTTAAGGAATATCTTCTGCTTTCATTTTTTTTCCAGACCTTGATTTATTGCTTTTATTGTGTGTGTTGTTTCTTTTAAAGACTGCTTCATTTTTATGCACTTACTGTTTCTTAAAAAATATCAGTTTTATGAAGATTATATGAAATAAATGCTAGAAAAAAAAAAAGAGATCCCCTTGCTGGCTTGCTCCAGCAGCCTACATTCTGAGAACCAAGGGTGTCTAAAGGGCAGCTGACATCAAGTCCCAGGCTGGGGAGTACAGATACAAAGCATTATTGAGGCATGGTATTTCTTCATGAGAAAAGTTATTCCATCTACTTAAATTTCATGTGTAACCAAAGTTTTTGTGGTAGCATTATGTTTTCATTTCTCTTTTAATTTATTATTTCCTTCATTTACCACAATTTAAATCAAACCACTATTAGAAAACACTAGGGTGACACATAACTTCATTGTCTGTAACGGCTGTTATAAATTTTTAATGCATGTGCAAGGACTTAAGCAAATAAAACCACTGATGAAAGGCTGGCTATTTATGAAAGAGAGAACTGCTCACAAAGGTGAGTGTTTGCAAGGTCAGGATCTTTTTGTACTTTTTTTTTCTCTCATTTTTAAATTTTTTTATTGTGCTACAACCAGGATTTTGCAAATGTGAGTAGCTGTTGGTTATTAAAATATTCTCAAGCTACCTTTATTAGAAGTCTGTTATGCTCTGATCCAAATGAGTCTCCTCATTGCTGCCTGATGATTTGGGATCAAAACCCAAAGCAAAAGAATGGTGAAGGAAAACTCCTTTACAGGTGCAATTATGGGTTCATTTTTTTTTTTTTTTTTTCCACTTGCTCGAATGTGATTACCAACCTGTTCCTGTTCTTCAGGCAACTCTTAAAAGAGATTGCTACTTATGTATGGCAGCAGGAAAATGTTATGAAGTGAGAGCAGGTGTTTTCTGAACAGGAGAGTTTGCTTCTTTCCAGAATATACCCATGGTGAATGTGAAGATGAGAATTGTAAATGCTGTAGTGGTGTGACAGTCTGAATGGTGAGAGAATATAATGCTAGTCATCTTCAATGTGCTGATCAAATACAGCATGTGAGAAGAGAATGGAGAGGTTTGTTGGAATAGAGGTTTGTTGCAACTGAACAAGAGCTGCATCAGTATGTGTTAATGAATATTTCCTTTCCTGCTGCCTTTTGCTTACAATTTGCAAAATTCAGTGATTATAGATTGAACTCAGTAGCAGAATGTGATCAAGAAAACAATATTTTCTGGTGATTTGCAGATGCAGGCATTAGAAAATCCTTCACTTTCTTTCCTTAGGAAACATTTCCACTGGCTGCAAGACACAGAGACAGGGATGTAAAATGGTAAGGACAGAAATGAAAAAATGTTTTGTGAATTTGTGCTGCTAAATGTAGAGGTTACCTAACTTTGAAGTTGTATGATTTTTATTTGAGGTGATGCTTTTGAAGCTGTGATCATATTGTGTGAAAATCTCTCATGTGCTTGTAGGTGAACATTTTTGAAGCATGAATCATAAAATATTCCAGAAAATGGAAGACAAAAAGAATGCAGTATTTTTTTTTCAGAGTTCAGTCTTTTTATTTTTGGATTACTCAAAGTCATGAAACTTGGATAATTATGTTTTGTCTTTATTTGGACTTCTTATAATGGGAGATACTTTCCTGACAAGTTGTCAGCTTGGAATGACCTCCCTTCCCAACCTAGTTCCAGTTCTTCCTGAACTTCTCTGGAAATCTAACAGGAAATGGGTCACTTGGTACATGTGTATAAGCTCACCTTTGATCTAATTCCATGGCACGGCTCCATTATAGACACTTCCTTGTGTTATAGTCCTTGTGTTATGTTGATATTCCACATTGATATAACATGTTCTTTTCCTTGATTTTCCCCATTAAAAAAAAATCACAAAATGACTTGGGCAGAGCAACTGACAACACGCTCCATTTTTAGAGTGGAGGTCAAGGAATCAATATGGCAAAGCTAAGTATGACAAATACTTAGTGCCTCCAAAGAAGGTAGAAGAAAAGGATCTATTATTATATCTCTTAGCTGGTCTCCTAGGTGGATTATGCTCAGACTGAGGGCTGAAGTTTAAACTAGGCTGATGAAAATCCAGAATAGTTCTGCAATGTACAGTGTGATATGGTTATCTGGTAAGGAGTTGTAGGTAGATTGGTGATGTTGGCAGAGGCCATGGGAGCTTGAATATGAACATGAGAAAAAAAGTAATACTGGATGGGTGACATCAGCTTACTTTGGACCCGTTTATAATGCAGGCTAAAGGTATAAGGCAGCAAATTCTTCCAAAAATCATGAAATCAATCAGAAGGGGCAGGAGCAGAAAGGGGAAGAAAGGCTTTTCCACCAGATAGTTTATATTTACTTGAGCATGTGGTTCTTTATTGCCGTTGGCCCTGACTGAAAGTCTAAAGCATGACATTAAGAGAAAACCTGTGATTTATCATAAAATGAAATAAATTTTTGTTCTGTTTCTAGCAGAAGAAATGTGAGCATCTGTGTTTTCAGCAGCCTTCTGTCTTGTTTCCTCCTTTCCCTCTGAACAAAGTACTGACTGACACACTGGGAATATGATGTTTTTCCTGTCTAGGAATCTTTCCCTCGCTGACTGCTGTGGATTCGGACTATCTGTGGATAGGACCCCCAGAGGCTTAGTCTTGCCAGGGCTAGGTGAAATGGTTTTGAAATTTAAATGCTAAAATAATGTTGGGAAAGTGTACTTATCTCTGTGGCTATTGTTCAAGTAAACCCTTGTCCAGTTGACATTCTCTTTCCTTTCTGTTTATGTTCAAAAGGGATGAAAAGATCGTTAAAGATTCCATGAACTAACTCATAAAGATTCAAAACTGAGCATACAGCATTTAATTTTCCTCCAGATGTTTCTGTGCAAATCAGATGTCTGATTAGCAGTCTGTCACTGATCATCTAGTTTATTAGGATATGCACTTCACAGACTTGTTTTAAAGTTCATTCTCTTGAACTATCCTCCAGAAAGACAGATGCCAGAATTCTTTCCTAAAGCTCTAGCGAACATGTACAAGAGGTGGAGGAATCGTTGTACTAATTCTTCTGTATCTTCTGAAGGTCAAACTGCCTTCTAGGTATGCTTTGAAGGTACTTTGCAAAATGTAGAGCATGGTCTTTCTAATTTCAGGTGTATTTTGGATGCATATCTGTTCCTTTTGCACAGCATTTGGAAGAGGCAGGTATATTATTTTTGTTCTTGCTTAAAACAACAGCTCAGGCAGCAGTATTTAGGAGGTACTTGATCTTAGTCCTTTAATCCTCCTTGAACACTACTGCACTGCTGCTTTATGCACAGGAGCTTCTGTGGACTTGTGTGGGTGTGGAAAGTACAGATAGTCACCGCGGCAAGGAAAGTATTCTGAATTGTAACTATTGCAGAGCATTAAACAATTGCCTTTGGTAAGAAATGCCAGCAAGTAATACTTAGCATATTCATTTTGTTGTTGAAAATAGATTGTCTAAGCATATATCTGAAAATCCCAATTAAATTCAATCTTGATGCTCACAGCAGATAAGTATAACAAAGATTCTAAGTAATTTGCTTTCATACATATGAATAAAATAATTATTATGTAGCATACCTAAGTAGTTAGACGCCATCAGAAAGTCTACCCTTGGATAACAGAAAGGGAAGAAAGTGTTCTTTCTTCTGTAGTCAGAAACAAAGTATTGACTATATGTGGCACATTTTGGATTTCACTAGCTGTAAGATATTTTTCTTTATAAACATGACAGCTCTACTAAGCATGGTAGAAAAATTCACTGCTCTTGCTCAAATATCTTTAAGTTTTTTCTCTATGAGAATGTGCTGAATGTCGTGTCTTTTAATTTAACATTGTCTGCACCATTGGTTCCTGTTGCAACTGACTCATTTTCACTGTGCGTTGAAATTATGGAGCGTGTTCATCTGCCTATGGTATATTCTTCATTACAGCTTTGTACTAGAAGCTTTGTCTCTGATGCTTAGATGTCAAGATGGTGCAGTCATATTTCATACTGTAAAGAATTGTCGGTGCTTCTACAAGTGAAAAAGTGGTAGCAAGATAGTGACATGAATTACTCTAAACGTTAATTAAATTGGGTTGCAATTGATTACTGACAGTGTAAGTTAAAATTAGTAAACTTTTCTTTGTGTGCGCCTCTCTAAGGTTTCAGTGCAATGAAGTGAACTTGACTTATGAGGCAAGGCTCTTGCCAGGATAACTTAAAAGGCAGGATGAAGAAGTGAAAGCATTTGTTTACTAATATACTTATTCTAGACGGCTGAGATATTAGATTACATGCTTAATGTTTTCCCATTTTAATTTTGACATGAACAATAATATCTGGTAAATAACTAAGTTTCCAGTTCAGGGAACACATTTTGATTAGGGACTCAGAATTGCATGAAGGCATAAAAACAGCTATAATCTTTCTTTTCCTCTTGTGATTATTATTATGAATCCAACATCAACTCCTATTTGCATTTTCTTTCCTCCTCATTTGTATATTTCTTCCTGTGAGAAAATCATTTGAAAACAGTGACTTGTTAAATTACCAGGATTAGTTTACCTGAAAATGTCTGATGATAATATCATCTCAACTGCATGTTCTGCGTACATCCTGATTACAGGTAAAATCTCCGCTATTTCCTTATGATAATCAACACCAGGTTTATACATCTCATTCAGAACTATCTTATAATAAATCCTCATATGTTCCAAATTCCTTATTGGTTTAGCTAGATATCTGGATGAAGAAGACAGAGGTAGATGACATGCTGATCATGGACCTGCTACTGGAAAAAAAGCACAGATCATGGGTTAAGGTCCTGAATTGTAAGCAGCTCTAACACCTACCAAATGCTTGCACGCAGAAAGGAAATGGGAAAAGTTGAGATAGGAGAGAAACGGAAGAGGCGAGCAGATCAGAGTCAGACACAATTCACCTTCCTTGTAGATTTGTCCATCTTCAAAGTTGTACAAATAGTGCAGAATATTTATCACTTACTAACTGTTCATTATTTTAATGATTACAGCTTAATAGCACCATAAGTCACAAGGATTGTCTTAGGCAGAAAGGAGAAAATTCTCGACTGCATTGTCAGGGGAAATAGCCATGATCAGCACCTGTGTCCCTCTCTCTCAAGGAGTGAAGTCTTTAAGACATGCATGTTGCATATGAGTAGAAAGGTGTAGTAACTCATAGCTGTAATTCCTGGGTATTAATTCCTCAGTGTCTTTAGCTGTGCCTGGGACTAAATATCACACATCTTTAGCAGCATCCCTGCAAAAACTCTGTTAGCAGAAACTGAGCTTCAGTTGACTTATTTGCAAGAAGTATCCCTTCTAATAACATGACACACCAAATTTTGTGCAAAACTTAATTGACAAGGATATATCAAGATGGATTTTCTTCAAAATGTGAGCACTTCCTGTATATTTCCTAGTAGTTGACAGTAACTAAATGAGCTCCAATTTTTAGGCAAAAACTGAGTTGCAGAATTAAAGACTACTTTCATGAGTGCCCTTTCAAGAGATCGATAACTATTTAATATTGACATTTGACTTAACAGCGAAAAAGAATACCTAATTTTTGGGACTTGCATGTACTGCCCTCTGAAATAATAGAGAATGCTTTACCTCAAGTAGTTAAATGTGTCCGAAGCTGAAAATGGCACTTATTCTCAAAACAGGCAGTTAGTCTAAACCAGTCTTGTAAGTCACTGAAAGAGCTGTATTAAGAAACCAGATGAACATTAAGCTATGTTCATCTGGTTTCTTTTCTTGCTCTGTCCCAAAATTAACAGTGAAAACTGCACAGTCAAATTTGATTTAAATGCTCTATGTTTTCTTCCAAAGGCCTGCAATTATTTCCCAAACTCTTACTTGACAAACACTTTCAAGCTATGTAAAAACCTCTCTTCTAATAAACCAAACTTTAAATCATGCCTTCTCTTTACTACACGTTACAGCTAGAAAGCTGTGCTACTGCAGGGTACAGAAACACAACGCTTGAATCTGTAGAAACCCACAGCTATGCTATGATAAAGTACTGCTTATAAACATTTATCTTAAAAAAAAGCATCTGCAGTTTCAAACCACACTGAAGTATTTACCTCAAACTAGAAGTTAGTTGTATCTGATGAAGTAAAATTAAAGTATTATTTTCACCAAGGCACTCACTCTCATAGTTGCAATCTCTGATTTTTCATTATTCAGTGACACAGTCTCTGCAAATCTAGCATAATAGTACAGAAAATAGTTTGCACCCAAGCACAGGAATCATGCTGTATAGTTAAAGAACACAGAAACACACACTGACAATAAGTTATTAAGCAGCATCCCTGTTTAAATGCTGTCAAACATGACTATAGAAAAAGCCACGAACCTAGCAGTACTACTTCGGCACAGGACTGTACAGCAAGCACTCCCCTGCAATACACACACATGCACACAATGCAAAATTATTCGCTTAGTGTCACTGCACATCGGCTCGATTCCTTCACTCAATTTAGAAACAACAGCAACAAAAACCGTGTGGCTCTGACACTGGTCCTGGACCGGAGGTTGTCTCTCACGCAGCAAAAGCTGCAAGGCTTCGGCTCCTTATTAACCTCGGGAACCAGTGCCTGCTGCAATATCAGAGTCACTTACTGCATTGCTTCTCAACGGAGCGAAAGTGGCTGCTCTTCCCAGCCACACATGGCTCTGCCAGCTGGAGGGGTTCTCTATTCAGCACGATTCAGCTCCACGGTCTCTGCGTGCGGAGGGTAATTGCCTCTGCTCCGTGCTGGGGTTTTCTGGCTGCAGTGACTGCTCACCCTATCCATTGCCTCTGGTGTATGCTAAGTAAGCAATCCCCTGGGTCTTCATAACGAAAGGATGAAGAGTCACAGCTCTCGAGAGCAGATAAGGTGTTCTGCCGAAAGCCACTGCTTCCAGGGCATTTTAAAGGCAAAGGGGCCGGGGATGCCTTCGTCTCGTGCTGTAGTTGGTTATAGTGCAAGTTCTTCTGTTTGGTAACTTGCAGTTGAATTCACAGCTGAGCGCTATTTTTATGTTTCAGAGAGATTTGAATTTCTGTTACAAATTCAAGCTAATGCATTTTTCAATGTTGAGGAACGAACTCTTTCAGCTGAGCTTAATCTTCTGTTTTTCAGAAGTAGAAGTGAAAGGGGGGCAGGGGGTGTCCCAGCTCTGACATGGAGCTTACCAGCTGTGCTTACAGAAAAGATACGGTCAGAAAGTAGCTCCCTAAAGCTTCATGGATTAACATTTCAGATTTAACACACCCCAAGAACTGTTCTACTCACCCTTGGCAGTTGTCTGTAGGGTGTCTGTTAGGGGGAAAATGTAGGGACTGGCCCTACAGTGTGCTGATGTGGCAGAAATAACAAACAGTAATAATAAAGAGGCAGAAAGAGGAAGAGCTGCAGCAAGAAATTCCTCATCAGGGATCCTACAGTAATATATTTGGCCATTGGGGAAGCTACTGGGGAATTGCACTCACTTTCCTCATATCCAGCTTGAGGGAGGTGTACGGATGGGCAGTTTTGTGAGGCCTCTCTGCTGCCCACTCCAACGCTGACCTTCAGAGGGACTCTCAGGAGAAAAGACCCATTTCGGTGCTGTGCTTGCTTGTTACCCAGGCCTCCTGTGACCTGCTGGTGCTAATTGTGCCTAACCATGTGTGGCGAATCTGTGAAAAGAAACACATAACAGCCCTGAAGGTAAAAATGTGATGTTTTCTCCACCTAGGTGCCCTAATATGTAACACGGCAATCATTAATTAAGATTTCCTAAAATGAGACATTGTGTAAGATGTTGATTTAATCATCCCACTAAGACTCTTGGGCAGGGGAGATTTTGTGTACATAATAAACTTTGTAGGAAGATTAACTGGACCGTTTAGGAAAAGGGCAGGCAAGGACAGGCATCTGGAAAGTGCATGTCACATTTTTTTCCTACAGAAAGTGTTTTATTAGCTGGACTTCATTTTTTTTTCTTTTTTTTTTTTTTTTTCTGGAGTTACTGTATTAATGCAACTTTCTACAATACCCCTCAGCATCATTAATGCTGTTGGTATCATTTTCAGGGCAGTACATTTCTGCTTGTAAAAATGCCAAAGATGCTCAGTCTTTCTAGCCCACAGATGTTGCTGGAAGGGTGGTGGTTTGCACTTTCACAAAAATAGCATCTTGGAGGAGAGGGGAAACCTACACACAGTATATTGGTGTCAGCATCAGTGGGTTCCTACAAAATGGGAAGACAGTCCTATAACAGAAAAACTGACCTTTTTTTTTTTTTTTTTTTTTCTCTTGTGCTCATAGCTGTGTTCAGCACCTCAAATTTGTTGAGTCATAGAAAATAAGAACCAACAAAGGTGCCTTGAATGTTAAGTTTATTGTACATAGTATTTATGTACTGGGTGCTTCTCATTTAACTCTTAAAATGTAGAGAAGAATCAGTCTGTGTCCCAAGCAGTTATGCAGTCAACATCAGACAAAATTATTCAGACCTTTAACAAACAGGATTGCCAGATGACAGCTTTGTTGCAAGAAGATCAGGAAAAGCTGACTGGGTTTGTGAGCTGCAGCATTGGTAGCAGAAATAATTAACTCATCGTCAGGGCTCTCAGCTTTTATAAGACCCTATAGAAAGGCCCTCAATTTCTCCTCTTTATTTCTCTCTCACACTTTTGGAGCATATTCATCCTTCCAATAAGTCCATTTACTTCCCTTGGTTGGGGGATAAGTTATAATGAATTTCTTTGAAGTTGGAGTTGGACAAAAGGAATTGAGTCAGCACAGTAATTAGGAGTGAACCTTTTTAACATTCCAGTAGACACCAGAACTGGCCATGGGTAGATAAGTGGTTATTCTAACAAGCAGAATAATCTCATGCTATGGAGCTGTGGTGAGGGTAGAAGGAAGGATTATAGATTTCAGTGGATCATTTTCATCTGGTTTTCTGGGCTCCTTGCCTCAGCTCAATAACACAGCAAGCTCTGCTGTGCTAACACATCACTTTACTTTCTGTTAGTAGCAGTATTTTAAACCCTGAAAACAAAAAGAATCAAGCAACTGATTTACTGGGGAGAGGCACAAAGGACAGCATTTACCATCTTTAAGAGACATTTTAAATCTAAAAGCACGGTTGCATGCTTTCCCCCCACCCTCCTCCCAGTTAAAAAAAAAAAAAAAAAAAAAAAAAAAGTTGTAAAATAACTATTATATTTAAGGAACAGACCAATAAATACCCTGGAAGTGCAGGGCTGTCAGTTTGTTGTTGAATAGGAAAGTACCAGCACCTAAGAAGCAGTGTAGCACAAGATGATTTAACTAAAAAGCTTTTCCAAGCCAGCTGGAAAGTATATTATATTTGCAAACTGCAATAAAAGAGAATTGAATTTTAACCTTCCTGCTAGGGAAACATAAAAGGTTTATAATTGACTCTGGCTATACAATGGTGAAGAGAGCCAGAGAGTGCCTGTCTATGAGGAAAGTAAACTAGTTCACGTATGGATTTGTTTATCGTACCCATCACTCTCTCTCTCTCTCTCTAAATATATATATCTCATAAATATATCAGGATTTATATAGTAGCAACATAGTTGTGTCAAAAACAGACTCCATAAGTTTAAAAGAATTTGGGAGCAGACTGAATATTCCTTCATTCAATTCCTCAGTGTGACAGTACAGGGCACGTTTGTTGTGGCTGCATTTAACAGCCCTACCAATAGTTGGAGGTAACTTGTGCTAGGTATTGTAGGGCAGAGAAAAGGTCGTGGGCAGCTGAACTGGAGGCCAGTGTTAGCAGGAAGGTCATCTTGTCCCTCCCATTTCAGGTAGAGAATAGAAAAATGGGAAGGAAGATGCAGAAAAGCCTGTTCAAGTCACTTTGAACCTTCAGAGAATGAGGCTCTTCTGTGCCTTCTTCCAAACAGTAAAGCAAAACATCATCCATTTTCCTTATTTAAGTAAATGATGTATATCCAATTTGAAATCTTCTCTCTCTTCATTATCTTTCAGCTGGCTTGGCAGTCAGCTGCTAACTGTGACCTGGAGAAATGGAGCACTCTACAAAGACATCCCTACTACACATCATCTTCTGATAGTAACTGGGGGAAAATCAGCCTTGTATTGTGTCCTAGAAGAAAAGTGGTTATAAAAGATAGATATTTTCATATTAAGAGTGAGGACATTAATACCTTGATGCATGAGATCAGATTTGCATATCATGCTAATGAAACAGTTATCATAACTAAACTGTGTTTAAAAGTGTGGGGTGCACACCCATGTGTAACTATAATGCTGATAATCAGTTTGCTATTATTCTGAAATTGTTTAAACTGAATGAAGAACACCTTAATTTTCAACAACAGTGTATAACTACAAGCTAAACAGGAATGCAATTTTTAGGAATCTGCTTTAAGTATGAAGCTTTAGTATTTTCAGATGAATTTCTAGAATACGTCTCCATAGGAAGACCCTTTAAAAGTGAATGCACAAGAGTCATTGCTGTCCCATCTAGAAGGACATTCTCAAGTCTTTCTCAAATTGATTTAATCCTGTTCCATTGGAGATACTACAGCTTGTGGAGATGAGCAAAGGGAATCAAGTACCTGAGTACATCACTGAAGAATCGTATTTGAATTAGGGACACGTTTTCTAATTTCATTGGGAAATTATCTGTGGGGATCATTATCTTAATTAGCTTATATTTTTTTCTTAAATTAGCAGATTGTGTAGTGTACTATATTCTGTTTCTGCTTTTATTCTTTTGTTCTCTCAGTGCTGATACTCTTATTGACTTGCTACAAAACATATATACATATTTAGTCTACAAATTTTCATCCAGAACATTTTCTTTGTAAAGTCCTGAGTTCAGCTTTTACTTTACTTTGTCACTCTTCATGAATAATCATCTCTCTAAAGTCAAGAATGAGGGGGAAATCTTCCTGGAAAAATCCAGTTATGTCCCAAGTAAAACTGAGACAGGGATTGTAGAACTTGAATTGGGTCTAGCTTAAAACTTTTAAGACCGTTTTACAAAAATTGTAGTTCTTGTGACCAAAAATATATTTGGCACTTCGCAGGTGACGAAAAGGCAGCACTAGTCCTAATGAGCCTTTAGTTTGGCAAAGGCATGCATTGAGAGGATGTACTACAGAGATGTGGGAAGCTATGGTTTTATATTTCAGCATGGGAGAAAGAAAAGCACAGAGCGTTACTGAGGAAAGAAGATGATGTGAACAGAAAGGTATGCAGACAGCCCTGATTGTCTATGAGATCAGAGAATGTCTTTTCTCCAAACACATTTTGGATTTGGATCTTGCTGTTTGTTTTTTGGGGGCAAGTGGTTGACTTCAGGCTCTGAAGGCTTATGTGTTCAGTTTGAAGGTATTTTTGACTTGAGGACCAGAGCTAATCATAGCATGAATGATAATTTAAGTAGAGTTGTTTGGATTTTGGCAGCATGGGGATGAGAACTTGAGGTGGTCAAGTTCAACAAGAGATAGGAGCTACTTGGAGGCCTGAAGAAGAACAGAGGACAGTGGCATTTGTAGTGGGAGATAATAAAGTTCATTTCCCATGTGAATAGAATTAATTTTACCTATCAGGTTTCCTTTGGTATGGAAAATTCAAAAGTGTAAGACAATTTATTTTTATGTAGCCAGTTCCCAAAAGAATCCAGGGGAACAAAAATGGCATGATCTTTTCTGAGAAATATTTCCTTCTCTTCCTCCTGTGTCTTTGGGAAAATGTACAATCTGATGAGCTCCTTATCTGTGCATCGTTACTCTTATTCTCTTTAGAGTTGATGTCACACACTCAACAGTCTGGGTCAAAAGAAGTGCAATAGCAGAGAAAGCAATCGGGCTGCAAATGCAGCCAGAAGAAAGACAAATGCAATGCTGCTGTGCTCGTGCTGTCCCATTAGCATTCTTCTGACCTAACCTAGAACAGCAGGGATGAGAGAGGATTCAGTTCTGAGGGTTCATAATTTTCTTCAAGACTGGCTGGCACTGGTAGTGGTGGTTTCATGCAAGCAATTTGTTAAAGAATCTAGTATCAAATGATAAAAAGGAACACCTGCGAGTTATCTTGGTAGCTCAGTCTTTCTCCTCAAAAGAATTGGATTGCTCCTTTTAATATCTCAGGGCTGAGAGCATTGAGCAAAGAGATAAGCGAGCACTCGTGTAAGCAAATACATCTTGCTGCTTTGCAGAAACTGATGTTCTCATTTTTTTTAGTGGAAGTGAGACTAAATGGCTGTGGTTCATTTTGTGGTTGCTCTGGGAAGGTTGGTGAGCCCAGGATTTACTTCAGGTAACAGTGAGGGGAAAGAGTCTTCCGTTCATTTCAGCTGGCCTCTGAGGGCAGCCACAGACTACTATAACCTATTGCAACACATGAATTTTGGCTTATTAGCTAATGTCTGGATACAACAAGTGGTTAATATTGGGTGCAAATCTGTTCTTAACACTTTATGTTAAGCAGCACCTAAAATATATGTATTAATATGCCTAGAAAACAAAATTTAATCAAGAAACAATTATAAGAAGTTAGATTTTCTTAAGATATGGAGAAAATCTCAAACCAAAAATAGGCCTTTACAGGATGGATCATAAGACTTGCGGGTAGTAGGATCATACATTACCCCAGGGTCCCTTCAAAAACGTGCCCACATGTGTATCCCTTGGAACAGTATGCAGGTAAAAAATGCATAATACGTGGAATGTGTAAGTCATAGATTGAGGAATAACAGCTATGAGCGAGCTCATTCATCTGTGCATAATTTTCAGAT
This sequence comes from Aythya fuligula, assembly GCF_009819795.1. Classification (NCBI taxonomy): domain Eukaryota; kingdom Metazoa; phylum Chordata; class Aves; order Anseriformes; family Anatidae; genus Aythya; species Aythya fuligula. The sequence continues at coordinate 13,246,970 of NC_045569.1, read as the reverse complement.
TATGTTGTTGTTACTCAGTATCACAAGATGTTTCTGACTGCAAGAACCAGAAAGAAAATATGGACTTGGAACATGAATTGGTTTGTCATGCCAAGTGGAAGATTTCTCTTCTAGAGGTCAAATCATGTCTTTCTGCCATATATGCTTTGGGGTTTCTGTGCATGAGGCAGACATCTTGCTGTAGTTCAGAGAATTGCAGGAAAAATGTCTTAAAAGAACATAAACCTTCCACTCTTTGCCATTGTCAAAAGGAATAGATACAAGCTGTTGGGTTGAAGAGTAGTCTGAATGCATTTCCAAAAGTGAATTAAAAATAAGGCTGTTGTTCTGTTTAGCTGAGCATAAAGTAAGGTAGAAAAGATGATTGGTTGGATATGAGTTAAGAAAAGATAGAAATGTCTGAGGGAAGTTATGATTCTCTTTTGTACAGAGACAACTTCATGTTGCATGAGTAGTGATGGGAATAGGAAATCAGTCATATTAACTCATGTCTACTGGAGAATACTCTTATTCTGTCTCCATTCAAACTTACTTTCAAAAAAAAAAGAATTATTTTCAGTGGGAAAATGGCATGGTTTTTACATACTTTGCCTTTAGCAGAAACAGGAGGAGAAGGTGCACACCGTTTCCTGCTGAGGTTTTGATTTGTGCTTAGAAGCAAACCACTGTATAAATGATAATCAGGCCTCAAGTCCCCAGATTTCCTTTGCTGTTGTAAAAAGCATAGCTGGGATTCAAAAAAAAATCATATACCCCAATCATGGAAAAAATCATATACCCCAAACTCACAGGTTGTTTTGCAGTGCACTTCAGTGGGGCTGATGCTCCTCTGGAAGTGAGGTTAAGCTAGGAACTGGCCTTTGGTTAGTGAGCCAGTAGGTGATGGGCTTTGGGAGGTTCACGTCTTTAGCTGTCGCAGTGCTTTTCTTTCAACAGAGCATTTTTTGATTGTATAAAAGCAGCACTTATATGCCATGTTTTTTTCATTAGACAAAGTCATTTTCCAGGCTTATCCTCTGTGATTTCCAACGGGTGCTGTAAAACAGCATGCCAAGCCCAATTTAGACAAGAACGATTATCTCTGAGGTTTTCTATCTGATGTACTGGGTAAGATGGTATTTAAATTGCACCTGTGGGCTGATTACCCAGCCACACCACAAACCTCACTATGGTCCCGAGATCAAGCTGCATAAATAAGACTTTTATTCTGCCTTTGTATCTGTTATGTATTGGTCTGTGCTGTAAGTGGATTCTTGATTTGGTACAAATGAGCAGCTCTGATGAGAAAGGTAGTTGTAAAGGTTAAGAAGAGATGTCTGTATCTTGCTACCTGTAGCTCCTAATAAAACATTATAGTCCCAAAAATTAACAGGCATGGGAGGGAAAGACTGCATTCTGATGGGGAGTTTTCTGAGACACAACAGTGCATTAGGATTTCTTTCATTGCACTGCCATAGCAAAAGATGCAAGATAAGTTTCAGTTACTAGTTCCAATAAAATCAGCTCAGTTTGGAGATAAAATAAATCAACCTTGGGCACAACTAACAACAATTTCACCTGAGACCTCCATTTCTTTATGATCAAACTGTCAGACATTCTAAGCAGATCATGAGCACAATTTTTCTGTAAACAAAGAAGGCTTCATTGTAATATCCACCATCTGATCTTCTCTGCCCAGTATATATTAGGAATGAAAATAAAATGCCTTTCCTTGAAAGAGAAACTATAAAATAAAAGCAACAGAATTTCATTTTTCATTTTCCAAAGAGAAGGACCTGGTTATACCACATGCATGTTTATTCTGCTGCAAGCATAGTTTTAAATCAGAATATCTCAATTTCTCAGCTGCTTAAGAAAAAAGCTCTGCTCCAGTAAAGTTGAGCTCAATTATAAAACTTTATTACAGCAAACAAAACTCTCAGCTCCCTAGAGAAGAATAACATTAAGAATGACGAGTTGTTTGTTGTTTTATGACCAAGTGTCTGTGAAAGGTCCAGTGCTGAACTAATTTCTCTTAATTTTTTCTCATATGAGGATTATTTTTCCTTTACTAAAATAGTTTTAAAATCTCTGCCACAAATTGAAAGCCCAGAAAAAAAATTCCCTCTAGGCCTCAGCCTTGTTATTGTAATATAGTGGGTTTTAGGGTTTTGAGCTTTCAATATTTTTAGTAACCTGCAACTTCTTTTCTCATTTTAAAAAATAAATGAGGTTTGCTACTTATTTAACACTGCTAGACATTTTAGTATAATGAAAACGCAGAAAAAAATCTAGATAAGATAAGAATGAGGGAGTAACCATACCAGTGTGACTGGTGGAAATCGTCCATTTCATGGGAATCCCTTTGCAGACTTTCTTATTAATGGCTCAACTAAGAAGGGAGGTTGTCCTGTCCTTTATAAGAAGCCTTACGCATGGATAACAACTCTTACTTCTTTTTGCTACTCAGACCATGCTGATGGATCTTTTCCTTTCTTGCTAAGGAGAAGATCATGACTTCCTACAAGGAGTCCCCTTGTCTAGAAGAATATGAAGACTAGGACAGACTTCTCAAGGCCATCCCACAATCTGCTTCCATATCCTACTCCAAGAGCAGCTCAACAGAAAGCCTTCAAAGGTGGGAAAAGGCCTTTCTTCCTGCCATAGTGTCAGTGCACAGATACGGTCCATGATGCAACGGAAGCTATTCCTGATGTGCTACATTCCCATCTCTCTCTTTCTTATCTTCATCTCTCAAGATAGTGCAGCTTGTGAAATGCACAAGGCTTAAAACCATGCCGGTGCCAGGAGGCTGGAGGACCCAGCTGGGGGACTGCACGGGGGCAGGAGGTGAGCAAGCCCTGGCAGCTGGCTGAGGCAAGAGCCGCACTTCATTTCTTCTAGCATGGCTCCTGCCAGGCACCCTGCTCCACTGTGCTCACACGTTCACACTGTCTCTCGCACTCACCCACTCACTCTTCAGTGGATTAACATTGACATTCTTCTTGGAAAGAATGTGTTCTTCAGAAGCTCATGACTGCAATACGTGGCTATTTATAAATACCAGCAAGTTGAATAGTTTTCCTGCATTGCAAAGGAACATTTCCTAATTCTGCAGTGAGATAGTGCATTTTATAGAACAGTTGGATGTTTTGTCTGGGTGGATTTGGCAATGGCTCCAACAGTTTCTTATAAAGTACCATAAAAATCCTGCATTTGCTATTCCAGCTGTTTCACTTTTACCTTGGTGCTGAATTAGGAGAAAACGGTTGAGATTGGCACTGAGTGAAAAGAGAGTGCTGGGCATTAACAAAATAAGTTTATTCTAGTTTATACAAGGATCCAGTTGACTTTAGGAAGGCTTTTATCCTTTCCCCTCACTGCTTCTGTTGAAGTGTGCCACCTTCTTAGCAGTGACTGAGGACAGAGCCGTATTTGTGTCATCAAAAGACACAAAAGATTTTAATATAGTATTACATAGACCCAATCAGGATAAAGTTAATGACAGCAGTTGTTGCAGCCCTATCTTCTCTTTCATTCTCATGATTTTAATTTAAAGAAATTATTAAATAAATAAAAAAAAAAAGTAAGAAACCTCAGAATTTCTTGGGAAAATATTCTTGGTATAAAATGGTTTGTAAAAAGAAACGCTATGAGAATATTATCTGTTTGGGAGGGGTGTGGGAAGAAAGACAGAGAAACAAGTGCTGGAAAACTAGAAAATGCTGAACAAAGGGGAAATCTGGCAGGTGAATTTCCAAAGTATGAAGGCTCTGGTTGCTATGATTTTTATTTTTAAAGAAGTTATCCACCTAGACAATACCCCAGGTGATGACTTGCCTACCCCTCACTCCTTTATTCATACGAATAACAGAGAGCAGAGAAGACTGACAAAGGAAAGCAAATTCAAGAGTCAGAGAGCCTGCAGGACAAAAGTCTTTTCCACCAGTGATCTAACCTATAAATCTGGGAATCGTTAGCATAGTGTTCTAGGTAGCTAATCTTAATTGCTGTGGTTTGGAGAACTGGGGGAATTAAGTACACCGCTTTCATGAAGAGCCTATATGCATCAGTCTGTGCGTGTGAAGATTATTTATAGAATTAAGTACAAGAAAGCTGTTTAGTCTGGGTGAAGATGGAAACCAATGGGCAACAAAAGAGCAGCTGAGACATGATACCTGGGGTAAACAACTTCAAGGGAGTTAAAATAACAAAAACTCAATAATCAGTTGGGAAAATGCTATTTTTCAGGCCCCAGGCAGTTGCACAGCTGGCTTGCCAAGTCTGAGAGCCCAGAGATCAAAAAGAATATGAATCTTAAAAGGACCTCGCTGGAACAAGAAAGGAAGGAGTGGGTTGTGAGCAGCTGTTTGGGGATGAGTGGAAGAGCCTGAAAAAGGAAGGGAATGCAGCTGAGCCCGAAGATGGAGAAAACTGAACAGACTGCAGAAATGTAGGCTGAAGCTCACTGCTGCACAGTGCTTATTTCAGCAGCAGGTGGAAGTAAATCCTAGTGCACCTGGGAATATGGTAACTTGAAATATCTGATTACCATAAAGACTTGCACTGATACCCAGGCTTTTGACAGGGCTTAATTTTCAGTGATCAAGGAAGAAGGCAAAATCTGAAACTGGATTTTGGTGCTGAAATTCCCTTACACTTTGAGATTCAGCTTTGTTGTTGTTGTTCTAATATTTCCCTGAATTAGTCCCACTGTATTTTCTATGCAGTAGAAAAATTTGTTGTCAGCTTTACTCAGAAGGATCAGTAAAGTGCTAATGCCTTTGTCCAGTAATGTCCATGCTATTAATTCTGTTGCAGTGCAGTTGTAGGGCAAGGAATGGTTGTTTTTAAGCAGGAATTGGTTCTTGGTGATGCCTATTCAAGAAAGCAAAGCTGACTGTTACTCACTTGGAAGGAACTAAAACCTATAGTGAACTAAGCTAGGCGACCAGTCATTTTGCAGATGATGCACTGTTTGTATATCTAGAAAAGAAACAACATAATGTCAGTTGTAGGAAGCTTCTGATTTCTTCCTCTGAATGAAAATTAAATGTTTGAAAACTAATGAACATCCAGTTATGTGCTCTGAGTCCATGCCTTAGTCTCATGAATATAAGGCATTTAGGATTTAACAGTATTCTTTTAGCATATTTTTTCCAGAATTAAGATAAGATATCAAACCAACAAATGTTTGAATAACTGACAAGGAACTCTGCTCATGGCAGTGTGCACAATTTCTTAAATTTTCATTTGCTGTAGGTTTGGCTCACTCAGACATCAGTGTAATACCATAACATGCTTGTGCTTTAACAACATCTGACTTAACATTCCCAATAGCGACTACTGGCTCTAATTCCTCATCTGTTCTTTGCTCCTTTTATTTATTTTCTGTTGTTACAGCTATAAACTCAAATTTTAACAAGGGCTTAAAAACCACAGAATTTGGGAATTGGTCATCCTTTCTTTCTTCATTGCAAAATGTTTTCTGTTTCTCTCATTGCCTTTACATTGTAGACCTGGTAGGTGTGGTTTAGGTCTCCCATCTACCAGAAACTAGAAATGGATGTGAAAGTACAAAATATGCACTTGTCTTTCTCAGGAGACCTTTAGCACCATGGAAAATGGAGTACCTGCATTTTCTGTTTCCATTAATATTTTTCCTTAATAAAAGATAAAACATAATAATAAAAAAGACGAGCAAAAAACTTTGGCAATTGTGTTGTAATTTTCCCCTTGTGAAGTTAATCGAAGTACAACAAAACCTCTTAATGAGCCTGCTGCTATTATTAGTAATGATCAGTAGGATCTGGGCTTGAACCAGTGAGCCAGGAGGCTCTGAAGCTTAGATTTCAAAATGGATATAAACTACATTTTAGCAGGTAATTGGGATATTAGGGAAGAATTGCTCCTAGATAATACCCTTGTGTTGGAAGCTCATGATTTTTTTTTTCAGCTTAACAGAAATAAAAGCACTAACAGCATCCCTGTAGTAATAAATTTGTGTGAATAGACAGAGAAATAATTAGCAAAGCCAGCTGAGAAAATATCATGGATTTGCATAAAGAAAAACTTGGTCTTTTACACTTAGCGATATAAAAGCCACACACAACTGTGAGTTAAGGATAGAGAAACTTGTAGGGAGTGTTTGGATCCTACATAGATGAATAATTCAAATAGTACAAACAGTGTAACTGGAAAGGGAAAAAATATGCTAAATAGAAAGAAAAAAAATATCACATAAAGCTATTTCTTTAGAGTCCAAGAAGTTTAGGAATACATTATAAATGAAAAAAAAAAAAAAAGTGAAACTGAAGGCTCAGGTTTCCAAAGAGAGTTATCAGAGGTAACAAGCTCCTGTTGGCTGATCTGCACTATCTGCTAGTGTTTCTGTCAATTATTGGTGAGTGGAAAAATCCTTCAAGGTTTGCTTAAAATCTCTGTAAAAGAAAGTATTGCATTGAAATTGTCTGGAAAGTATGTCCCTTAAGGTTGAACTCCTCTCAAAAATACATTGATGGTGAACGTAATGGTGAAGTTATTTTTGCTTTTTTCTTTGACTCTGACCCTAAGCCATACAGGCTAGAACAAGCCATGCTCAGCCTTTTGGTAAATTAATTGTGATCTTCTACATGCATCCCTTCTCTGCTGTCAACATCATGTCTGCTAACTCAACTCCTGGCAACTATATTCAAATGCAATACGGTTTTCTGCTGGAAACAAAAGCTCGCTGAGACAACAGCATGTAAGTACAAGCATTGTCTGTGTGGGATGAGAGTTTAGGTTTGGAATTATTTTTTTATCTTTGAAGCTTTGAAAACCATAATAGATATTTGGGAAGCAGATTCCGTGACTGGGGTTTCTTTGAGATTTTTTGGAGTCCCATCGTGCCTGCCTCCCACCTCATCCCACAGATTTGTCTCATCTCTGTGCTGTGGCTTGTCAGTCGAGTTTCAGGCTCCATAGAGCAAGGACCGTTGTTTCCCTCACATCTCAGTGAGCTGGCTGCTGTGTGCTGTAAACATTTGCTGCAAAATAATAACAGCCTTACCAAGTGGGATTCGGTTAAACATCCAGTTATTGCTTTTGCATTTGGAATTTCTTCTTCAAATCTTCAGGAAAATATTGGGTTTTCTGAGAGGAAATCCCTCTGCAGCCTAAAAGCCAAAGCCCACAGCAGAAACGGGTTCATTTAGCAGTGACCTCCACACTGGAGTCTGTGCAGTTGGAACACAAAGCTCTAAATATACTGCCAACCTGTGGCAAAAGATCACCATTTTGGATTCAATCTTTGGTGGATATTGAGATAAATACTGTATTTTATGGGTGCTTAGAATTCTCCCAGTGGACCTGAACAGCAAATCAGTTTGCTGAGCAGTTGCTAACAGACCCTTCTGGTGTAGCTGAGTCCATTCCCTCACTTTTCAGTAAAATGAATGTATGCCAATTTTATTATAGGCACACATCTGCCCCAGCTCATGTCAGCGCGGGCTCAGATGTCCAGGTCCACCCACAGATTAATGTTAACAGGGAGTAGCAAGCAATGCAACAGCTCATTTTTTTTTCTCCATCTCTGTAGAGAACTGGCCTAATGTTTCCATTGGACATAAAACTATGCTAGCTCATGCAGCAAAGGATTATAAAGTCGATCAGAAATACCATGCCACGGAATTTTCAGAGTGACGTATATCCTCGTTCATCTGCCTCTCCAAAATTATTGTCCACCTAAGCAACTTTTCTGCATCTTGGTTAAGTGCCAAGCATGTTCTCAGCACCAGGCAGGAAAAAGGAAGGCTCAGTCCTGCTCCTCAGAAACCACCATCACAAATCAGACATTGACAGCCTTGTGAAACCCATGGGAGAGCCAGGTCTTAAATCGTCACACATTTGCAGTTCTGAATCTTTACTCAGTGGCATCCTTGCTGGCAATGGTCTGTGGACGTGGAAAAAGTGATGCCTGAAGGGCGATTTGAAAAAAGATAAGACATCGATGGCTCTGGCTCTGCACAAAACTCACTGGGCCTGCTTTGACATCCTGCGGGGTATGTTCGGTGACTAGGTGGGGCTGCAGAGTTAGTTGTGACAGCATTTTGCTCCTCAGATTCTCTGAACCAGTGTGTTGTTCCCGTCAGCAGGGTGAGAACTAGGAGTAGCCCATGCTGTTTCAGGGAAGTTTATTGCATTCTATCAGTGGTGATTTCCACGATTCCTGCTGCATTTTTGCTTTGGCTTCATCTGTAGCTCTTGACCCTTTCCCATGAATTCTCTTCCTTCTTTCCACTCCCATTCAGCATAACAACACCAAGCATTCTGTTTGGTTTTGAAATGTAACAAGTTGTTTGAACTCACCACTAACAAAAACCTTTTCCTTGGGAAAAAAAAATGCTTACAAATAAATAATGAAAAGTTTAAGGATCAAAAGCACAGAGCATCTCTGACTGGTGTCAGCTGAAGTCTTCTCATTGACACTAACATCGTTTATAGCTACATAAAGGCCAGGAAGATATGCACAGGAATTATATATATATATATAAAATCTGTTCTTTGTTGAAAAATGACAAAGCATCTGGGAAATTGAGATGAGGGTTAAATAAATAGCAGATTAGATAGATTAATGATGATATACTTAAATAGGTAGGATAGGTTATCAATAACTTCATAACAGCTTGCTGGAGGTATTTAAGGCTGTCTATTCACTCCACATAAATTTCTTTTTCTGTTTGACAACAGGAACAGTATATTGTCTATTGCCAGGAAAAAGTGCATTGGCAGGGCTGGGAGGGCCAGATTTCATGTTTCTTCCACAGTACCTCATTGAACATAGCACCTTGATTTGTATGGAAAAAAAAATCTTAATTTTGATTTATATTTTTTACTGTTTGATAGAGGGATGTCTGTCTTAGCTCTAATAAAATTGCGAAATATCTTTTTAAGCATTTATCCAATACTACTAATACTCACTGAACAGTGCAATAAAAATGTATTTGCTGTCTTCCAACACCCATTCTCACAGAATGTACTCCACAAAAGGAAGTCACTTTCATGCTCTTAGAGCTCCCATTTATTCTTCCAATTTGTTCTAAGGTGATCCAAAAGGTAGAAAAGCAATGTCTTTGTATGTCCATGCATTTTCTCCTTCCAGCATGTATTCCAGCAGTAATCTTGTGTCATAAGTAAGTAAATAAAACCAACAACATATATTATTACCTCTTGCTGCTCTGTGTCTGCTGTCCAACATTACTTCATAACCCACTGAGTTTATTAGGGGGATTTTTGTAGGACGTTTCTGGAAATGCTGGTCAGATGTAATTCCACTGGAGTGAAAGAAATATTTTTTGACTTTGTGCTTTTGTGTGTCGAAGCCAAATTTATGTCTGGGTAGATGTGTTTTTTTTTTGTTGTTTTTTTTTTTGTTGTTGTTTTTTTTTTTTTCAGATAAGACAGTAATACAACAAGATCACTGTCTCTGCATTCCTCATATTTAGGGTTTATCAAGCTTTTATTAAAGAACTGTTTGTTTTTTTCTCAGAAATGTACCAGAGATGACATAACTGATGATAGAATTTAGTTCTGTAGACCCTAAACTCATTTTCATTACATATTTAAGTTAGGGAGATAGTGATTAGCCAGAAATCTTTGCACCCATACTGTATTTACCTTTGCATCTTAGATCTTTTATTTATTTTGCACTCGTTCTTTGCACCAGTGCTGTGTTTGCCTCAACATCTCAGATCTTTTCTGTCCATACAACTGATGGCTTTCCTTGATTAAATTGTCTTTGCGCTCTTCTGTAGATCCATAGCTAAACTTATTTATCTAGGTGGAAATTAATTATGCATCATCTTCTTAGGGAAACTGGATTCATGAATAGAATCTATTGAAGTATTATTGCTGATAAAATAATCTGTGTTTCATTTCTGGCCATATATTAAACGCCTGAAAGAGTAGAACAAAACAACCTTTTACTCATCAATGGAGCAGACTTAGAATAAAATGAATTATATTGTGCTGCATGTACCTGCTATGAACAGGCGTGATGCTCCCTGATTATCTTAGAGGCAAGGTGGGCAAATCACTCCATCCCTCTCTGCTGTTTCTGCCTCTGGGATCTTTGTTCAGGAGCCTGGCCAAGAGCTGAGCCATGAATTAGAGCTCCCTTTTCCCACACGTCCCCCTGTGCCCCAGCTGTCTGACCTTGCTGCCTCCTACACGTGGATGTAAAATAATATTCAGTGGAGGAGGCCAGCTGTGTAATTCATATTAATACAAGAAATCGCACTGAGACAGACAGGATTCTTTGTGAAACTAAGGGTTACTTGTGTGACTCAGAGACCGAATGTTTTTCTAGGTGCAAGCAGTGTCATTAACGGAAACGAGGAATTCAACTAAGTAAGGCTTGATAGCTGGAATACCTCAATGCCACACAGTCAACAGCCAAATATACTGTGTGCTAAGAGTGTGGGAACGGAGAAGCAAAAATATGGAAGTAAATAAGGAAGAGATCCTAATAGTTTAGTAACGTTATGATTTTTTTTTTTTTAATTTTTGTACAGCTTTAGTGCTTTTTTCTGTCTCGCAAGCCTGTTGCATTAGCTAGTGTTGCTGTCTTTGTGATTTAAATTAAATTCAGTACCTCAGTCTCATTTTACTGTTCATTTTACTCATTCCTTACAATGAGAAGGTCTTGCATCAGCATATGGCTTTAAAACACACACTTATGAACACTTGCTCATTAGGCAAGAATTGCAGAATTTCACATAATACTAGCGTGAAGCAGAGAAGATACTTTAAGAAATGCAATCTGAAATTCTCAGCATTGTAAACCTATCTTTTTTTACAAAGGCAAATTCAAATGATGTTTATTTTGTTCAATTGGTTTGTTTTTTAGATTGTGCAATTGGTTATCCCCTCTATGCTGGACATGTATCCGTCCTTTTAACATCCACATATTGAAAATCCTGGAAATCCTGAAACAAAGAAAGCGGAACTTCTGTTTTCTAGAAAAGTTTTCATCTTGCTGTGATCTACTTGGACACTGGGCAATGTGCAGACAATTTAATACATTTGCTACTGTCTGGGTACTTAGGCTCATTCTATTCGTATTCTATGCATTATGTAATTCTGTGTTTCCACGTTATTTATCCAAGACATCAACCTAAATTATCTTTCATGTTTGCCAAGCATTGGCCTTACCTGCTGGGAGGCAAGGGTAGATCAAACCTCTGTCAACACAAAACCTCACTGAAAGGGGTGAGATGAACAGACAAACTCTTGGCCTCACTGAAGACGATGGAATTTTGCCATTTGTTGGATTCAAGTTCTTGCCTATGAACTCCAGCACTTTGTTTCAGGAGCAATGAACTGCTGGCTTAGTGAACAGGCAATGTTGGAAAAGGCAGAGCACAATTCAGTCCGGTGTATGCAGCTCTCTGAGCCCTGTAAAGCTCTGCTGAGCTGTGTCATGGGCTGGTCTTTGCAATAAACTCCTACTTTCTATGAAAGTGAAAAATGAAATTATTTGTTTTTGCCCCAAGTTGTTTATTCATGAGAACAATCCCACGCAATCAAAAGAATTACTCAGATCGAACCGTTGTATAGCTGCAAGTCTCATGGAAAGTGACAGCCATACAATATTTACTTCTTTATGATGTTGCCAGAAGTTTGTATCCAGGCAGAAATGTTAAGATGCCTGTTTTCCTTGTAGTTCTCTTTCCAGCCTTAAAACTCTAAGCATGAGAAGTAAGCAAAAAAGTTCCCTTACCTTGACTGTTGCTTCCTTTTTTGATTTAAAGCTTTGCAAGTAATAGAGCATGGTGTTGGCAGTAAGGAATTTCTGTCCTATGATTTGTGAGACAATTTGATTTTCTCAAAGCTGCTGGAGGTCCAAAGGAACAACCCTGTAGACCTGCTTGTTCATATGAGTGAGGGACTTGGATTCCAGCACTTGTGGCTATTAACTCTGTTTCCAGCGTGATACAGCTTACACTGTGAACTCTGGGAGAGATATAGCCCAAGCTGGAATGCTACAGCTTGGCATTTGTCCTTACCTTTTATTTTTAATGAAAGTGTTTCATGGCATGTTACCCTATAAGCACTTGCATCATCCTGCCATAAAACTGCTCTAAGAGTCTTCTTACTTAGCCCCTTAGCATGAAATACCCTACAGAATTTCTGGGACCTGACACTTCTTCTGATGAAGTTAAACCTTGCGTTTGGAGTAATGTCCTTGATTCCAGCAGCTCAACTGACAGATTAATGCACAGTACAACCTGTGCAATGAAATCAGAATCTGGGCATCCATTTACATCGGGCATGACATTTGTGTAATTTAAATAACCTCCCATGGCCCTTGTGTGAATGTTATTGGTCATGTAATTACAGACAGAAATGATTGTGCCCATAAATCAGGTGAACTGTGTATAAGTCCTTGATATTAGGGAGTAGGATCTTGAAACGTAAGTTATAGGCAGAAGGAGTGTAACATGCAGAAGAAATTGCTCTTGCCAGAAAAAAATTAAAATAAAATAACATAAAGTTGATTCACAGAGCTCTATATAATTTTTAATTTATAATAAACTTCCTTTATCTTAGTTTTTGTACCTTCTGTTAAAATATTAAATAACTTTATATCAAATGTATCCCCTGTGGGATTGGAAAGGAAATGGAAAGCTTAGCCACACATTAATTACATTCCAGGATGCGGTATATAGCTTAATAAGTTTAATTTAAAGAACCTTAGAACAGAGACATTTACGTTTTAACTAGAGCAAACAAAAGTTGTGTTGCATACTTTTAGACAAACTATTTTTCCTGTTAAGCTAGGGTTTTCTGACAAGGTGTGTTTCCCTGCAGCATGTCAGTCTTGTTACACAGGCTAAATTGACTTTCTGGAGTTGGCTGTTGAGAAAAGAAAAAGAAAAGTAAAAAAGAAAAGAGAAGAAAAGAGAAGAAAAGAGAAGAAAAGAGAAGAAAAGAGAAGAAAAGAAAAGAAAAGAAAAGAAAAGAAAAGAAAAGAAAAGAAAAGAAAAGAAAAGAAAAGAAAAGAAAAGAAAAGAAAAGATATCCAACAACCACCACCACCAATAACAACAATAACAACAACAACAAAAAAAAAAAAAAAAAAAAAAAAAAAACACCAATAAAAAGCGTTATGAGAACCAAGCAGAGAGTATAGGCAGCTTTACAGCAAAACTTTGTAAAAAACAGATTGGACTTTCCCAGGAAAATGAAGTCATTTATTTCTGTTTGAGGAGAAGATATTAAAAGGACCAGATATCTTCCTAAACCAACAATAAGTGTTTAAGATGATAAATGTTGTTTTAATGATCCCTTTCTACTCTGGTATTCTAATATCAGCACATATGTCTGAAACAGGAAACATCAAAATTTGCAAAGAAACAATTGACATGAGACAAAGATCCCATGCAAAATCAGAGACAGATTAATAGATCTAATTTACTTAAAAGGTATTCACAAACTGTTATAAAAAACAGATTGGTCATAAGACTTAAAGTTGCTACCATATGCATCTCACAGATTCTGTTATGTTCCTTATGCTGGCAAACTGACTAATGATTTCAAGATTGCTCTCCAGACAAGAACATGACAATTTGTGTGTTGTGCATTAAAGCTCTTCATGATCTGCAGCAGAGTGAAACATAAATTTTGCAGAATTTAGATGTTCTTTCACAATCTGGTCTGGGAAAAAGGAAATTGTATAGCAGCTCAATGTATAGTTAAAACAGAGACACTTACAGAGGGTAGTTGAATGAGGTAGTACATATACTGCCTTTATATTTAATTTAACTTTTTCTTTCTTTTTCTTTTTCTTATTTTTTTTTTTAATATATTTTTTGTCCACAATTTCAGTATTTCATTATTTGGTGGATTTTTATATTGATAACTTCTGTAGGCTATTTCGTTGTTTTCTTAGGTGTGTCCATTTTTCTTGTGAATAGACAGAGTTTGGAGGCATGTGGAACTGTAGCACAGACAGGCAGGCCTACTGAAAAGCATAGCAATTCAACTGTGTACTCTGAAACCTAATGATGCAATTAAAAATGTCAATACTGTTAGTAATCCAATAACATTATCAATGCTAAGCACAGGTATTTGGAAACATATCCAAAATATGTCATTAAAAAATCTGATTATAAAATAAAAATGCCATTTCTTAGGGAACTCTGGGGGGACTGAAGTCTCAAAAATGCATTCAAGTCAAGAAAGGTTCAGATTCTGGAAAAAAATGGTTCAATTCAAAAAACGTCAACAGCCTCTATATTGGGGTTCATTTGGGCAGTTTAGAGAATATGAAAACTAACACTTTTTTTTTTTCTTTTTTTTTTTTTTTCTTATAATCTTTGAAGGACTAGAACTACTTTTTTAAAAGGGAAATTAATTTTGGAAAATGCTTGGCCTGTGGAACCATAGGATGTATGTGGGTCAGCCCAAGTGCTTGGTGTTAGCTGTTAATTGGAACTCAAACTCTTACTCCTTTTTGCAGGCGTGTATGCCTGAAAGGTGATAAAACCAGAGCAGTTCTATGCAGCACCGTATGCTACAGAAGTTCCTTAAAACCTTTCCTACAAACTGCCCCATCTCACTAGCAATAGGTCTACTTACAAATCCTGGTAGACTAGGAACTTCATTTATCTTAGACAGTTAAAGTCCTAAATATTAAGAGAAAGCCCAGCTGCCTAGAAAATGTGCTCCCATGCTCTTCTGCACAAAAAGATGACTCTGATGAGCTATGCAATTGGTGTCAGAGGATTTGAGAGTGAAGCTCTAACCCCATGTGATCCAGTGGCAAGGAAAAGTCATGAATTTACTGAGCATTATTTCTTCTGCCTGGCAGCGAAGACAGGAATAAATGAGCAATTACCACTGAGTTCCTCTCCTCTGTTTTAATCCTGAGACATGCCCTGCAGCATCACACTTAAGAATTTGAAAACATTGAATCACACTATTTAATTGTGGTTGCTTAAACCTCCATTTGATTGTAGCAGAGTTTTGATTCTGAAGACAAAAGACAAAAAAAAAAAAAAAAAAAAGAGTTAAGCTATGCTTATAATTGTGGGGTAAATATCATGTGAACTCTGGAAACAAACAAACAAAATCATTAGTAATTTAAGAAATGCCTTTTCTTCCCTGTTACTGCTATTTTGTTGTAACACAACCTGGTGGAGTGGGTTTTGCATGTGGCTGTGTGTTTCCAAGGGATGGTTAGATGATTAGTAATTCAACATGACCTTGAATGCTATCACCCACAAGCTGGTAATCACACAGCTTATGTCTATTTTGCTATTGCTTTGAACAGGGGAAGATGGAAGGATTTCCCTTCTTCATGAATATTTTAGCAGCAGGGCTAATCTGATTCCATATGGTATTAATAGAAGTTCACTTTTTTATTTTTAATTCAAATAATGTCTGGGAACAGCATTTGATATTAGTCATGATAGTATGAAAATATTGTGTCAATATGTTGTCCATGAAAAATATTGAAAGAAACGATGTATTTTGTGGATGCTGGTCTCCAACACACATCCCTACTGTTCTGTCACTGCTGCTCCTGTGGTAAGGCACTGGTTTGTACATCAGACTCTCCAAACACATGCCGAAGGTTGTGTTCATAGGAAATGAGAAGACAACTATGTTCTTAATTGGGAATATAACTTAATTTTTAATGACCACCTTTCATTCCAGGCCGAGATTCTCAAAGTCCTGATTTGTTCAGGCCTTTTGAAGTTCCTAAATTCAGTGACATAGCTGAGGGTAAATGGAAAGATTCAGCACTTATCCAATTCTCATTTTGGCATGGGACAGTGTCAAAACTGTGCACACATTTCTCCCTACCAGGCATTGACTACTGAAGCAGTGAATCCAGCTATGTGCCTCTACAAACATTCAGCAGCTTTCAGGCAGCCAGACCCTGATTCGGAAGTCTGGTCTGTTTTCTATGGAAATCATCTGTTTCGGGCAACGGGGACAGCAGAGGAAACACTAGTCTGATGCTGAGTTTGATTAAAGGCAAATTTAGACAAGGATCAGCTATGTCAAGCACCATTCCAGGAAGCACTGGGAGCAGTGCTTTCCTGTGATCTCGTATTATTACTGAGGCTTTGGCTAATCACATTTCATATGGCTCCCTCCTGCACTTGCTCAGTGCTCTGGTCTGTTTTCATCATGCACGGTCAGTGCCAGAGGTGCTGGTGATGTAATTGCAACACGGGGAACATGTGTAGTCTTGTATAGATGGACACAGCTGTGTGACCTTAATATTCTTCCTAGCTGGGTTTGGAAATTAGCATCATCTCTGTGGTCCTCAATAGCTCTAATGTGCCAAGGGCATTTCTTGAAAATTCTTTTCTCTGATTTTGCTTTCCACCACCATACAATACTCTAATTGATGGATTGTAATTTTGAAGAACAGTGTGCCTAGAATGGAAAATCCCTAAAAAAATCTGGAAACATCACATTGTGAAACGATAGCTCAGGCTCTGAAGAATGTCACCAATCCATCATTCTTCTTCTGATCTCTCTGTCTTTATCTGTCATTCTGCCTCACACCCATGGACATGATAAAGCACATCATGGAAGAGGCAGTATAAAAAGCGGTGATTTGCTTACATCCCACTAACAAAGTTTAAAAGGCATCTCCTTTCCTAGTTTGTTGCCAGCATGCTGCCGTGGAGTGAATTTCATGCACACTGAGGGATAAATGCTGCTCTGGAGTGGTTCTTCCAGAAGTTTGAATTGGTCTGCTTGCCAAAGTAGCATCCCAGCCCTCATCATATTGTATTCCACAATATGGTGATTTAATTGTGAAAAAAAACAACTACTTGATCTTTTTTTCTTAAACAGAGATGTGTGGGAAAAGGAAGAGGCTTATATTTCCACTTTCAACACCCCCAAATACATTTGCTTAATATCGTCCAGGAGGCTTATCTTCAACAAACCTCCATGGATGTGAGTCAGGCATAGTGAATACGCATGGATTGAACGCAGGAAATGCATTTCAACCTCAGGATACCAGGATATTTTGCGATAGATTTCCTTACTATTTTGTTCACCTCTGGCATTGCTATTCCACAATCTTTTTCTTATAAGCACTTATCTCAGTGTGCCTTTCAGTGCTATTTGCACTGTATCATTTCCTCTTACACCAAAAGATGCAGCTATGAAACAGCAATCTGTGTGCCAACTCTATCACTCCTCTGTTTAAAATCCTGATACTGAGCCTCCTATTTCAGGGGATCAATGCACAACACAGCCCAGGTGGGTGGAAATTAATTGATGTGACATTTTACAATTAATTCAGAACACTGGGCTAATGTTAAGAGGGGTTTTAATTATGCAGATGAAAGCTTTAAGGTTTCAGAGTATGGCAGAAGGAAGTATAACTCAGTATTTGCCTTGTCTTTGCCCTTTCTTCTTGAGCATTTCAGAGTTAGTGGACATTGTCAGAAACAAAATGCTTGGGCAGCTGGAGCTTTGCTCTGATTAGTTCTTGTATATTGACAACTTTTTTCAGCATAAGTATTTTAATGCACCTTTCTTTTTACACGTTAGCAGGTACAGTAAACGAATTAGATTATATTTGAAGTGACCTAGAAGGGTTGATAAGAAAGAAAAACATTTTGTGGCTATATATCCAGCTATTAAAATATTCAAGATGGTTGTTCCTTCTTTGTAAATGCAAATGCAAGAACCATAAAGCATATGGTAAGGGATGCTTTGTCACTTCTAAAGCATACTTTTGCTAATGTAGAAATGAATTATGTCACATTCCATAATTCAGGGATAAGATTTTTGAACGTAATTAAGAATGTACTGTCTGGTCTTTGAGACACAGGTGCACGTATTCACTTTGTCTATTTCAGAAATAAAATCAAGTGTGAAGCTACCAAAAATATTTTGTGCAAGCTTTTAAATGCAAGGGTCTGCTGAGAATTTGCATAATATCTTACTTATGAAATGTAAAACCTGTCATAAATCATAATTCAATTTATAACACAATTAAATGCATGTGGTTCTGTTCTCTTTTATGGTTCTTGGAAATTGTTATCTTGCATAGCTGAAGAAAGGGGGGGCGGCAGAAAGCAGAGAATGAGCATATTAGAATAGAGGGCAAATATCAGACAGCCATTTCCTTACAGATTTGGGTGTTGTTGTAGTTGCTGTTGTTTTTCCAGCTGTCCACTCAACTGAAATAGTGCTGCAGATTTCAGATTCCTCCTAATTTCTTATTTTATTTAGGACACAGAGTGCCATTTGTATCTCGTGGAACTCAGGCTGTTTTGCTGCAATTATTTCTGAGAAATTTTCTGCCTTTTTAGTCTTTTTGCAGCTTATGATCCTCAGCAAATCTCTCTGGTAAGATAAAGAAATTCTTATCCTCTGTAAAAGGGATAAAATGATGTTTATAAAACTTACCAAAATACCCTTCATAAATTCTCATTTCAAACCAGGTGAAGGCCTCCATTAAGTTGGCAGCAGTATTTTTCTAATACACTGTGTTTTTAAAGTATACTTGTAAAAATGCATTGCCAAAAATGTAAACTTGTTCTAGTTCTACCATTAGTTTTATTGTTATGTCAGAACACATTAACCTGTTGTGGATTATAGAAAGATCAGTTCTAGAAATATTGTTGGTTACCTAGAAAACCTGAACTGAGAAATGAAAATACTTTTTTCAAAATGTGGATGTTACATTACTTGAACATTTATATTTTATTGCATTCATGGACTTTGCTTTTGAGCAGATGGGGCAGCAGGAATCTGGGAAAATGGTAGTTTGCTCCTACCCTAAGCACTGAATATGGAAAAGGCCCTTTTTCCATGCAAAAAGACCACCTCTGGCTTTACTGATCATCTTTATTAAACTGACTAAGTTAATTTTTTACTACAACTAGTATTTTAGAACTAGTGAGCTGGAGGGTTGTCCCACAGAGGCAGAATTGCTAATGAAAGCCTTCATCTTGCTGTGCAAACTGGTTTCAGTAGAATTTAGCTCAGGCCTTATTTCTGAACGGGATAAAAGATGTTGAGGAGGATCTAGTGACGTCAACTCCACTTCTGTGACTCTGACCCAGAAGGTCTCACTTCATGTTTTAAATCACAGTCATTTTGCTGATTCAGATCCCAGTGTTTTTTCTGGGATCTATCCTGTCATTTTTGTCTTGGCATTTTGGTGAGGAGAACAGTATTGTTTATACCTTTTTGGTTTTTGCCCAGTTGCTTCACAGAATGGTTTCAGGGAAATAATTAGGTATGCAACATGGAAACTATATTCCTGTATGCTCTGTGGTCTGTTCTGCCCGAGTTAACCAGCAACAGCCTCTGTCATCCTAAGGATGTCACTTGTTGGCAGTGCTTCTGTCAGCAAGTCATGTTAACATTAGGAAAGAAAAATATAATCAGCTTAGTAAACCTTGTACAGCAAACCAGTGGTCTGTTAATGTGTTTGTGCCACCTACTCCTC
Source organism: Aythya fuligula (assembly GCF_009819795.1). NCBI lineage: Eukaryota > Metazoa > Chordata > Aves > Anseriformes > Anatidae > Aythya > Aythya fuligula. The sequence goes on along the minus strand of NC_045569.1, from coordinate 13,227,511 downwards.
TCCTAGGCTTGATTATCATTGAGTTTCATCATTTGAATTTTGGTTGTTGTTTAATATGTGGTTAAATTTGCATAGACTTGGAATATGTAGAATGTTAGAGCTGATGATATGAAATGAAAGAGTCCTGTGTGCTTGGTTCCTAGTACACACCAACACAGGAATATTTATCTGATCTCAGCTACATTTCTTAGGTAAGGGGAATTCTGCCACAGACATTTCACCTTTAGAAGGCTTTCTCCAATATTCAGTGTCATTTTCCCTAAAGGAAAAGCACCATAGAATTTAACAGCACTAACTAGAGAACATCATAGAAATTGCATTTCTATACCTCCAGGACTGAATAGAGATTAATGTATCTTCCACATTCTTATCAAGGTATTTTATTGCATTTTATAGGAATAATACAATTTTCTCTTAGATTATATGGGATAGTTAAAAGAACAAGGTTGTAATTTCCTTCACAAATGCTTTTAAGACCTTCCTACGATTGTTCATTTAAAAAATGTCATTATTTTCTCTATAGCTTATTTAGGCAAGTGTGGTCATCCATATGTGACGAAACAAATTTAAAAAGGGCACTTTATGTTCCAGTTGCCAACAGTTGGGTGGATGGGGTTGCTTAATATCCAAGACTTTTGGATGAATTACGAGCAATATATTAACACAATTACAATGGTAACACAGATCAAAGAATGTAGCTGGGAGGTCTTATTTTAAAGTATGAGACTTTATTAAAATGTCCTGGTTTTGATTATATTAGATTAAAATATCTGAAATATCACCTAGTTTCTTCATGTCCCTGGAAAAGTAAATTCTGCTGGGGAACTGAATCTTCAAGGTTTCAGACCTTGATTTTTAATTCTTTTAAAGTGGAATTGTCATAAATTGGAAGAATAGCCACATGACCTTTTTTATCTGTGTTTTGACATTCAACACATATTCTCATTCAGTTTAAATTATTACCTTCTTCTTTTGTTTCTGGACTTTATTGATTCAGATGGAGTAAACCAGCTTGAAAAGACCTAATTTCTTCAAAGGAAATAATTTAACAAACAAACAAAATAACTTTCCACTATTTTAAAATTAATAAATATTTAGAAATTATTAGTGCATTGCATGGAATGAAAACACATGGGAAGATACAAGTTCAAGTTTTCCAACTCACAGGTCAGTGTGCTGTAGTGCTTAACTTACCTATTTCTAGTTCTTGCACCAAGATGCAGAAAACACATCAATGCTGAACACTAGTATCAGTGATAATAGGCCTCTAAATTACAATCAACAAGAAACAATCACTGTAAAGACACCAAACAGAGTCTTCCTCTGGTACATAATAACTGGATTGAGATAAAAATCACTTTTTGTAATTCATTCACTTCCAGTTGCTACACATCTTGCTAACATTTGTAATTGTGTTAATATGGTAAGTAAAGCATCCTGTTGTGTCACACAAACAGTTTGTTATTTTATTTTATTTTATTTTATTTTATTTTATTTTATTTTATTTTATTTTATTTTATTTTATTTTATTTTATTTTATTTATTTTATTTTTAATATTGCTGTATTGCTTATATATTACATTTTGCACTTGGTATTGATAGAGTGCTGTTTAATCTCTCAGCAAGTGTACTGGTAGACACTGGCACTGCCTTTGCTTTTGCAGTGAGGAACCCCATTCCCTATGAATTATGCTTTCAACCTGCACAGCTAGGTATAAGCTTGGGGGAACAGCAACTAGTTTATTTCATGCTGTACAGTATACTTGTTCTTTGTATTGCAGCACAAGTAAACACAGACTGTGTATTTCCACAATTACTAGAATATACTTTTAATAGCAGTGGTGATTTCTTTCTTCAGTTACCGGTGTTACAGATCTTGCCACAGATTTGGAAAGGCTCAGAATAAGATAGCAAGGAAGTAGTTTATTACCTACAAATAGAGGTCAGTTTCATTCACCTATGGATTGTTTCTGAGATCCTGAAAAACCCTGCTAAAACTACCTAATAAGATAGAGAAAATGGGAGGAGGGAAAATCAATCTCATTTCTCAGTCTATCTAAGCGAACAAAGAATTGCGTGTGAAACAGAACAGAGTGAGTCAACAAAGCTCACACTGAACCAAAAAGAAAAAAAAAAAAAAGCCTACTTTGCATAATTATGTCTGAATTACAGTAAATTTGACAGAACATGTTCCATTCTAAGCCCTAAGGTCTTACTTAGATGGAGCACGATATCAAATGTACTGGCTGCAATGTGTTCTTTCTGGGCTAATCTAAAGTCTCATGGGATATCATGCATGGAGACAGCACACACTATTGTATGGCTTCATTGGCTTATAGTCAGCTGTTTGGCTTACTCAATACATGTGTTGAAAGCTGGGATAGTGCACTGTCAGATCTCTCTAGGCTTGTTTCTTCCGGGGTGGCTTCCCTATCTCTAAAATAGAAATGAAATAGAAATTATTAATGTTATTCTGATAAGAGAGGGATAAGACTTAACACCTGAATACTTGAAAATTGCTTCAGAGGATACTTCAAAAGTGCCTAATGCTATAAATCATGTTTTTATCAAATGGTATTTTATCAACATTACTGTGTCAGGGGTTTGGCTGTTTCACCTTTATGCACATATTTAACTTAATGCCACGTCGCTCATGGCAAGGCTTTCAGTAGCAGCATTACCTGTGCAATTTGAATATGGGACTTTATAGAAACCTAAAGGAACTGAGCTATGCCCTATCTCCTGTTGCAGGGTAAGCTACTTGAAACATGTCTTTTCCTCCCGAAAGTTATGAATCTAGAAATAGTGTGACCAAGGTTCTCTAAAATCACAGTAACACAGTTTTATCTGAATGAAAATAAGTTATATTTACAAAAATTGCTGATACTAACAAAGTCTTGTAGTATTATCAGCATAAGTGCCTTAAACTGTAGCAGTTAAGAATGCCTGTAGAATATCCCAAACTGCACAGCATCAGGAGGCACTACAGCAGTAAGATGCTTAGAAAAACAGCTCAACATCTCATAGGCAAGAGCACAGTAAATCAAAGATAAAGTAAACTTTCTAGATAAGCAAGAGCATTTTAATGTTATTCTCATTAAACTTATCTCCAGGAAATAAGTAAACAGCCTCCATGCTTTCTCTGCCCTTCTGCCAATTTACATCTTAATGGTGAAACTGTTGCAGGTTACTTATTCAGCAGAGCAAGGGACTGATTTGCAACTTCTTGCTTTGCGTGCTGCCCTGAAATTCTGCAGGGCTGTTCAGGGCAACTGCGCACGGTGAACGGAGCCACTTAACTATTAACAGGTCTTTGCAGTGTTACAGGGGCATGACAGAGGCACTGCAAGACAGACGTGTTTTTTTTTTAGTATTTTATATATATATTTACACAACGTGTCTGCTACAGTTATCACACTGGGTGCTTTCAGTGAGTTTTGAAGTTTGTTAATTCTGTGATACTGGTTTGTCTTAAGAGTCCTGAGGTATGAGATTATGAGAAAAATCTCTTGATTCCATTAAAAAGCATATATTTATGGTCCTTGTGTTTGTACCAGAAAGGCTTAAAACGCTAACTGAGTTATAAAGATCAGTTATTCAGCTGTAGTTATGCTTGAATGTGAACAAAACGTAGGGCAAACCATTGATTTTTAAAAGGATGTAACAACTACATTCCCTATACATCCCCTGCGAGGAGCAAAGAGTGGCCTGATTTATTATTTTTTTTTTCATACCGAGGAACTCCAACAGTTACTACATTTTCATTAGTAATACATGGAAATTCACATTATTAATAATGGACCAAGAGGTTTCTGTATAGTATGCTCCATTTGAAGCCCCAAATCTTCCGTCCTTTGGCTCAGCCACAGGCGAGCCACACCATCACGCCTCAAAACCTCTGGGGCTCGCTTCACACCTAACCCACCCCAACGCCACCCGCGTGCCAGGGGCTGCATTTTTGCCTGGAATCCCCCCAAAAACAGCGTTGCCGAGCGGAGAAAACCCCCGCGGGCTGCCTGTGCCGGCGCCCCCTCAGCGGCGCCCACGCGGGCGGGCGGGCCTGGGCTCGAGCCCTCTCCCTCAGGGGGCCGCGCGCCGGGCGAGGCGCCGCTCCCGGGGCCGCGGGTTCGAGTCCCGAGGGGGGCGCCTGCCCCGGGACCGGTGCCGGGCGTTCGCCCTCCGCTCTTCCCGGGGGGCGGCGGCCGGGGGGTCCCGCTCGGGCGCGGTCCCAGCGCACATGTGCGGCCGCCCGGCACATGCTCACTGAGCGCGGCGCATGAGCAGACGCGGCGCGGGGCCATCGGACATCTTGGGCCGCCCCGCACGGAGCGGGGAGCGCCGCCACCGCCACCGGGTCCCCGGGGCGGGAGCAGCCGCGGCGCCCCCCTCGGCTCGGCTCGGCTCGCCTTGCCTCGCCCCGGCTGCCTCCCCCTCCCCTGCCTCCCCCGGGCAGCTCAGAGCATCCCTCCTCCCCTCTATGCATTTGTCTTAATCCTTCTCAGAGACAAGATGGCAACGCCGGCGGCTGTAAACCCTCCCGGTGAGTAGCTGCCGTTGCCCCCCCTGCGCCCCGCAGGGGCTCCGTCTCGCCCCCACGTTGGCCCCGCCGCACCACACGCCCCCGGCCCGCCGTAGGCACACAGCGCCCCTGGGGACCGGGACCGGGACCGGGACCGGGACAGCCCCGCGGCTCTCCCCGTTCCCCCGCAGCTCGGAGCGGGCTCGCCCCGGGACCGGCGGTGGCTGTCGGCAGCCGGGAGGAGCGGGCGGGCGGGCGGCCTCGCACCGAGCCCGGGGGAGAGCTCGGGAGCCCGCAGGAGTTGTGCATAAGCACCCGGGGGCAGAGGGGAGCGGGGAGAGGCTGAGGCCGGGGGCTGCTGTCAGTGTATGGTGCCCTGCACCCGGTCCTTGGTGCCCTACACGCGGTCCTTGGTGCCCTGCCACCGTCCCAGCCACGCTATCTGAAGGGAAAGCGGCACGTTAAAACCCAAGGAAAGCACCTCAAGGCTGGCAGGTCCCTTAGTGTGTTCCCATTTCCTTGCCAGAAGATGCCATAAATCAGTTTCCCATAATAACTTATTAGCGGAAGGAACTCGCTAAAGTTTTCTCTTTAAATTCGTCGTGGGGGAAAGAGGTTCCCTGAGGTGACCTGTGTCTGTGAGGCGCAACGTCTGGGTCATTAGGTGTGCGGTGAAGTGGGCTCGTGTGATGTGCCGTGGTAGGTGTTTCGGTGAGGTACTTTGGTCAAGGTAGTGTTGGATGGTCGGGTATCCAACGCTAAACACAAATGGGCCAGCGGATTTTGCGCTGGGCGCAATACTAATGAGGAACGCTTATCAAAAGTGGATTCCAGTCCTACCCGTTTTAATACTGGGTTACGTTTTGTCACTTTCCAGTCAGTTTCAGTTCTGACTGTTAAGGGCTTCCTGGAGGAAATGTCAACAATCGTTCAAATGTTCTTGTAGCTTTCACGCTGAAGGTAAACACAGTTGGTTTGTTTCTCTAAGTGTCGATAAAGTAAGCAGGAACAACAAACCTTTGCCAATCAGATTGAGTTTTAATTTCAGAATTGTACATGTTAAATGAAAATCAATATTTAATGAGAGGTTATTAAATGAGTATTATTTAGCTTCCAGGCTACCATGTCATGCATGATAACGGAGAATTCCAGTGCGTGCACATGTAGCTGGAATCAGTGAGCGGTTTTGCAGGCACAGGCAGATACAAACAGCTTTTTTGGGGGAGAAATTTGGTTTGCCTTCTTCATATCTGCTCCTCCAACCTATGCACAGAAGGAACAGCCCCAATTGCTTAGAGGTCTGTGCAGAAACTGCTGAGGACTTGCAGAGCCTGGTGGCCCTTTGGCACCACCCTTTTCCACCTCTGTTTCTACCTACCTGCAGCTGGCGTCACCAAAATTGTGGTTGCAGGAGGTCGGGTACTGAAGGGCAGCCTCGGAGCAGGGCTTCCTGGTCCTTTCCCTGTGCCCTGGGGAGCACTCGTGTTGTGAACCTAGGCAGAGCAATGGAAGACATGCTGAACATGAGCGCCAGGTGTGCTGGCAGTGCAGTGATCCAGCACAACGAGGCTGGTTTGCTGTAGAGTTGTCAAGTGCTCCTAAGCACAGATTGCCGTCCTCCGGAAGGATGAGGAAGTGTGTTGGTTTCCTGGCACGAGCCTACACGTGCGTCTGCGAGGCTGAGGTTGCAGGGTGTCTTCTCACTGCTCGTCTAGGCAGCTGGAGCAGATCTGGGCTGGCAGACAATTCACCAGCAATTAATGACCCTCCCACGTGCGTGAGTGTTGCTGTCAGACAAACGTAGCTGTGCACGGGCAAAGTCAAAATGAGGAGACTTTGAGCCGTGAAGAGATGAGAACAGTAGACTTCACTCTGCAGTGCAGTGCTGCGTTTGCTCTACCACGGACAGCAGAAGATAGAGCTGCATGCGTGACATATCTTGACTTATGATATGCTTTTTTTAAACATGATAATCTGTTGTTTTTGTTATTCTATTTTTAGATTAACCACAAAGCAGTGTAGAGAAGCAGAATCAAAAGCTTTACTGAGAGGATTTTAAGGCTGCTGTTTTCTTTTGGGGCCGGATCCTCAGTGGGAGTAGAACGAAAGTAGCCCTATTAGTATTGGCGAAGCTGTGCTGCCTTACGCCAGCTGACTTTCTGATCCACGATGTTAGGGGAGCACAATAGAGAGATTAACTTGTTAAGCATCTTTAATGATGATTAGAAATTACAATATGATTAAATTTTTATTAAGCAATTGTCTGGGGTTCTAATAACATTTGATAATTTAGGCAGGACATTAACCTACAGCTACCACAATACAAATACGTGGGGCATTAGTCATATTCTAGGCAGTGGAATGGGGATTATCAGACACGGAAAAGCTGGGTATTCTGTAATTCTGGATGTGGAAATCTTTCCCTGTGGTATCTCCTGGTACAGAATTGTGCACTGCTCTGTGATGTTTTGTTCTCTCCCACATTAGATGCAGATTTATCCATTTCCCTGCTCTTTTTGCAACAGGGTGGGAGCAGTTTGCAGTCTGTCCACGTTAGGGTTTGCAGGAGCTGCAGTGTCAGGACCAGATTGTGGCAGGGACACGGCCACCTCTGCGACAGGTCTTTGTGGTGAAGGAGCTTGTCCATTGCTGCAACGAGGCATCGCACTGGGAATCGGGGGCTCTGTATGATAATATCTTTTTTGCTCTTCCTGCACGCTTAACCTTAGGAATAGGATCTGGTTAGAAGTACTTTGTTCGTTTGTCGTAATCTGGATGACTAACCGAAGTGTGAAACACAATACAAGTGTGTGGGAAGCTCATCTGCATTGGCACAAAGCATCAGAGTTAATTTATTTCCTCCTGAAATAAGATTGGCATATTAAATGGGTTTTAAGAACAAAAAAATTGTGGAGGTGTAACAAGCATTTCATAAATTACTGCTTGCAGCAAAGTAACTTAGTGCCACGTCTGTTTTAAATACATATATTTTTGGAATGCAAACTTGTCCATAACTGTTGCTACTCTGGGGTCAAATTTTGCTTAACTTGTGATGAAGTACGTGATGTGGTGCTTCTTGTAGTAGCCCAATTGGGATGAAAATGTGAAACTCTTAAGGAAATCAACATTTTCTTTTCCTGAGACTTTATGTGGCCTTGGGTGACTAAGTTGGATCAGTCTTACAGATGGTCCCTGAGCAGCAACTTTGTTGTGCTTAGGTGATGGGAAACGGGCTGGCTTTAGCCCTTCAGCTCTTCCCCAGGTGGAAGGGGCACCCTAGCTAGTACCCACAGATACACTGCCAAATGTCACACACTCATACACCAGATCAGAAGAAATGAGATCAAACACTCAAAGCTTATCTAGAGTTACACCAGAGGGCAGTTCCCTTAGGATGTTCTTGGCCATCTTTGAAGATTTTGTGAATCCTTAGGATCGTATTCTTATATTTAATTGAAAAAACAAAACCAAACAGTAGCTGAGTTGTTCACCTAGCCACTAAAGCTCCTGTAATGATTTCTTTTTCAGCAGAGAGCCCAAGCTGCTGGGGCTTAAAGCCTCCCTCTTACAACCACAGCAGCTGACTGTGGATCCTTCTAGCCTATGGCTAGTGCAAGATTTAAAAAACAAACACCTGAGATTGATCCTCAAGGAAAGACAGTTAAATGAGCACTTTCGACTTGCAGTTTGTAACGAATTAACAGCAAACTTCATGTTGTATGAATGAACACATGTAACTCAGCCCTGCGTCTGGCTTCTTGTCTTAGGCAAGTGGATGGGTGCTGGGAGCTGGTTTTGTCAGTGTCCATTCGCTTCTTGTAGGAGTTCAAGGTGGAGATAAATCATTCTCCCATTCCAGCTGGTCCTTCTGGGAATGAAGTGGGTTGTTAGCCTGCCTTGCATTTGCACTCAGGTTGCTAAGATGTTAGGCAATGTGGAAGAGGTTTATTGCCGCCCCGTTCCATGTTCCCACAAAGGAATTGGCTTTGACAGCCTGGCAATTCTTTTATTTTTATTTTTTTAGCTTTCGTACAGCTTTAAAATTGATGATTAAAAGATCTAATTCAGTGTTTTAGATTTCAAAATTGTCTATTCAATGCTGAGCCCCAAGTTTGTTGTGTTTTACTGCTATGATAGTAACAGCTTTGCCCTTCATTACAATATAGACTATCCAGTAAACACCAAAATCAATTTGACAGCATCCTGGGGAGTAAATGGAGTGTTCTACTGATGGGGATTATAATGGGCCCTAATGTTTCTGGGGTGCAAAAACGTAGTTTTGTTTCTAGGATAATGCTGAAAAAAGTCTCAAAAACTAAACACTCATTATCTAATGGGATCCTTAAAGCTACAGATCTTTTTCTTCTCTTATTTTCATTTCTTTCTCGCTGCAGAATTTGTCCTTATTTCAGTCAAACAGTGGTGTGAGGTGATAATGCCTATTGAACTGTTCTGTGATAATGTTTTGACCTTCAGGACTTTGTACAGTAACTCGCATTGAAAAAAATATATTTTTTTCGTTATTTCTAATCTACAAGGATTCCAAAGCATTATATTTTGAAGTATCTCTTCTAACAGAATATTTATTTAAAATTTGCATATGCAGCTTGTGATTAGTTTCAAATATTTTTTCAAATAGAATAATGTTTCCCCGTTCCTCTTAATAAAAATGCAAAACAAAACAGATATTGCTGATTCCTGTAATACCAGATGGTACTGCTGGTTTTTCTTTCTAGTAAGAAAAATTGCTGTGGAGATTAGGTAGGAAAGGAAAAAACAGCCGTTTCAAAACAATCAAGGCAAAATAACACCTTTGAGTTAGTGATTATTGCTATTAGGAGGACAGAAATGGGGCTGTCATTATGAAGATGAATTCAGAGATTATGCTTAAATGGCTTGTGAAGATCAGATGTGTGTGTAGTTTAGGGTAATTTTTTTAGACTTACTGCTTGATAACTGACAAGTAAGAATGGAAATGCGTTAATTCAGCGCTAACTGAAGAAAGTATAATGCTATTAACATTTCACAATAGAAAGGGGAAAGAGGGGCCTTGAGTTTAGGACGTGGGGATGTAGGTCTCGGTTCTTGTAGGTCTTCTGCAGATTTTCCAGTCCACCTTGTGGCAGCATCCCTTTGGGTGGCTGGCAGCATTCAGAGATGGATGAGGATGGGGTTGCTCTGCCTGGCTAGCACCACGAATGCGTGGACACCAGCCCAAACTAGGTTCTGCTGCTGACTAAAGAGCAAAATCAATAAAGGCCATTTGGGAAAGAAATCTGAAAATATAGAGATGCTCCTCCACGCATTTGCTAAAACAGTTTGTGCAAGAAAACAGATGCGTTGGACCAGAGAGGCAGAAATTCTGAAATTTCAGAGAACTTGGGTGGCCGCTCGGTATATAAACAATTGGTACTTGTTTATTCTTGCCGACAGTGTTTCCTTTGTTCAAATGTAAAGCATTTCCTGCCGCCCCACGTGTAGCCTGCATTCTGTGTAGAGAGAAAGAGAAAAATTGCGTAAGGCTGCTGCCCTACGTTTTAGCCTCTGATTATAATCCAAAGTGGATGCACATTGTAACCAAAGAAAAAAAAAAAGGTAGAAGTGAATCATTCTTCATCTTCTGTTGTAAAAGTAAAAAAACAAACCAAACAAAACCAACAAAACAAAATAAAACAAAACCACCAATATTAATTTAGATAACTGCTTATCCAAATTAATTTGAGTATGGAGGGAATACTTTTGGTTGATGAAATAAAAACAATTATCCTATTTAGTCAGCGCATGCTCTTGGAAGATCTTCAAACTGGTAGATCTGATGCTCATACCTGTCTTTAGTTTTCTTGCTTTTTTCAGCCTTTGTTGTTTATATCAAGTTAGTAATGAAAAGGAATTGGTTGGATAAATTCATGTGGACCATATTTCCCCTTCTTGCTTACTTCTGAAGGCGTATTTTTATCACAAAGTATTGCAGGATTTCAGCAAATACTGGCCTTTTAGATGAGTAAGTTGCATGGTTTGGAACTTCAGTAGCAAGCATAGAGCACCATGTTTTTCAGAAGAGATGAGATGATTGCAACTTTACCTTGAGTAGTCAGCATTTCAAATGGATTTATGTTGAAAAAGGCAACATTAATAAACTGTCTTTTATCTGTCTTGAGTTTATCGTTTACATGAATTAATGATCACAGTCATGCAATGGGTTATGAATTAGAAGCTGCTTTCGAGATAGATGTGATTTCCTTTTTTGGTACCCAAAGCATGCTAGTCCTCCTTGGGCAATGCCATCTGCATGTGGAGAAAGAGAAATCTTTTCTTTTGGATGTCGTGCATTTTCATGAACGCTTCTAAATTTTCTGCTTCCTCCTTTCTATTGTCAGCTTTTATTTCCATTCTGCCGATCTATCTCCCACATCTGTATCCTCCGGTTTCGATTCTGCGTTCCACTTGCGTGCCCCTGCCTCTCTGACGACTCCTGTGACTGCCACAGTTTGACTGTGGTGCTGAGCTGAGCTGTGCATTGGCTTCTCAGTTACCCTTGTCTAAATGTAAATGAATCCTGGCATTGTACTGCTGCTTCTCTCAAGTCTTTCAACAGTTTATAAGTTGTCTCCATTCCATTGATAGCAACTCCTTGAAGAAAAGTCCGTCTTCTTCTAGGTAGCAGCTGTGCAGCTTTTTATGTAATGGAGCAGCTACTACAAGGTATTATCAATTGGCTCAAATTAGGACCATCTATTAGTTTACATCTTCTCTACATGTATATGTGTTGCTGTTTTGTTCAAGGACAGCTCATAATGTTAATTTTAAATGTTTAGGTTTGGGCTGCTGCTGTTTTTCTCATCTAAATGTCAACTGCATGTGACAAATAGAATAATATAAAATAATTACATATTTTTTTCTCCAATCAAGGAAAAGGGGTGTTGAATTGTTTAATTACTGGCTTTGCCAGCATACAGATGGGACGGCTTTTCAGGTAAGTTGCTCATACAAAATGCCTGCAATGGGTAGTAATTAACAACTGGCTCTTCATTGGTATGTTAATTATGCTGCCATTTGTCCTGGTGCCTGTCCTTGTTTTAAATGTTCAGTTACACTGAACTGAAGCGTTCACTTCCTGGCAAACACAGAATGTATCAGAACAGTTTGACTCTCAGATATATGCAAATATTTTATGGGAAGAGGCATGCCAGTAAATCACTGAGCTGCAAAGAACAAAAACACTGCATATTTGTATTCCTCGGAGGTAAAAGCAAAATCTGTTTCGATGGAATACACAGGCCTGGTTTTGAAAAATGTTCTCCAGTGCTTTCCCAGTAATAATCCAGAACAGAATTTCATGCGGGTAAATAACCTGAGGGACTGGTTGCTGCTGGCTCTCTCCATTAGGAAAGGTAGGTGGACATCTGGGTGCTGTGACATGTTCTTGCAATGCATGTATTTTTAAAACTGCATTGCCTATAATATCTGGATGGAAAATCAAGCTGAGCTGGAAACGCTTTTAAAATTTGAGGTAAACCAGGCTATTTTGAATGCAAAAAGATTTAAAGTAACACCTTATGTATAGATCACGTCAGTAGTTTCAAATCTTATTTAATTTGCAGTTCTTTTGATAATACAGATTGACCTGTTACTTGGGTGCCCAGCGCATCCCCAGTCTTCACATATTACCATGACAGGTAAAAACAGACTTGCATCCAGCATGAATCTTGAACTTATTCAGTGATGTCCTGAAGAGGGCCAGGGTGGTGGTTAGGTGGCTGACTAGCATGTCAGAATGAGACCAGTGTTTGAACTTGCTGAGCCTCTGTCACCTGGAAAGTGGTTCGTCTTCCCAACGCCCTCTGACCCTCATCATCACAGGGCAAGTCAGACACCCCTGAGATTAGGTGCTGGTTTTGTAACAGTAGCCGTAGGAAGAGGATTATAGTCATAAAATTAGCTATAAAATGGCACTAGCTACTGTGTGTCACTGCCCTCTGAGTCATGTTTGAGCTGTTTATTGACCAAAAAAATGCAGTGCTGTTGGTACTGCAGAGCCAGTATAGCACCAGAAGAGCTGGAGTTCCCTTGTTCCGCATCCAGCAGGCAAAGCTGCTAGCTCTGTTTGGAGTCCAGCTTCAGAGCCTTGAAGTATTTTCAGCTAGAAAAGCTTGGTTTTGAGATGCTAAATTCCTGTGTTCGCAGCCGCTGAGAGGCAGCTCATTTAGCAGAGGCCTGCAGAGGCTGGCCCTGTGACAGAGCTCAGAGAAACAGGGGTTGGTCTGACTGCCCCCGTGAGTCCTGTTCATGTCAGAGTATGTGGGGACACCGATGGTTTCTGATGATTTATTTTTTTAGGGCATCTGAAGAGATTGACTGGCTGTCTGTGCATAGCTGTGTCACCTTGCTCTGCACTTCCTGTAATAAGTGATTTGACCAGAAGAAAACAAGGCTGCATAATGAAAACTTCCCTTTATTTTTCGGGATTTTCAGCAGCCATAGGAATACAAAGGTAAATTTTTGGAGGTATGTAAAGGTTTTGGTGTTCCTGGGATAAATATTCTTTTACTAATTCATCTTGTTGATGTTTTCATGGAAAAAAGGGTGAAATTTAATTTGCTGGGTGATTGGGTTTGTGGGAGCAGCAATTGCATCTTAGCTGCGTTGTATTTTTACTTACCAGTGAAGGTTTGAAGTATGCACTTTCATTGTTGAAATTAAAGTAAATGAACCATCACTGAGAAAAACACGGGAGCGTTTTCAAGCTCTTTCACGAAGACTGGAAAATAAGAATAGCTTCTGAATGTGTGGGCACGTTTAAAAGGTGGGCTGGAATCCTGATAATTATTCTTCAGCTCCTTTCTTGTAGAAATTTTATAAGGCAAAGTAAGTTTCCTCCAAAAAAGTAGTTTTGGAGGGGGTGTTCTCTGGCACAGTTTGGCTGGAAAGAGGTTGGTCTCTGCCTGTCCCGCAGGAGGATGGATGGCTCCTTCCTGCCTGGCTCTTGGAGGTACCCGGCTGTGGTGCTGAGTGGGCTGGAGGTGCTGTGCTCCCCCTCCGCTGCACCACTGCCCCCATGTAGGCTAGAGGCTCACAGGGCAGGTTTGGGCGACACCTATCTCTGAGCTCCAACCATTAGCAGCTGGGGGTGTTGAGGGCATCTTCGGTTCTCTCATCATGGTGGTGGTTTCCAGCAAAGAAGACAGTGGACTGTGGGATTAAGGGTGTCTTAAATAAACATGAATATCTTCCCCAAAAGTCACACGATGAAGTCTGCAGAATCTGTATCTTACACTTGTACTCAGGTACTGAAAAATGTGGAAGGTCTCTGCAGGCTCATGCCAGAAGCTGTCCATGCTATGAGTTAAGAAATGTTCTCCTGTTATGCAGGTGGAGCTCAGCTGGATTCTCACTAACAACAAAACAGCAGATCAGACTTGAGCTACAAGGATCTCCTATCCAAAATTTTGTCTGTTACGGACATTTTAGAATAATTATAACACTTCTATTATGGATACTTACAGAATAAGACTGCAACAGAGTATTTTCTTCCTTCTTTGTAGCTGATGGGTGTTGTGAAGTACAGAGGTTTATAAGAGTCTTTTGTTCCTCTTGTAGGTTATTAAAGCTTGAGACTTGGTTCTTGAATGATAGCTGTTGTTAGTTTTATTTCTTCTAACTGAAATCAAGTGCTTCGCTACTTGGTGTAGTCTGTGATGTCTTCCTGATATAACAAATGAACCCGTGCTCTCTGAGATGTAGTAGTAAATCAAATAAATTTTGCTACTCTTCTGCTCAGCAAACAAGCTACCATTGTAAGTTTCCAAGTATTTGCTGGCTCAAGACTTTTTTCTTTTTTTAATGGTGTCCTCGTTCAGCTACTTTAGCCCTTTGGTTCTTAACAGTAAATGGAATTAAGGCTTAAGATTTCAACATTTTAGTGAAAGCTGCCAATCTGAATTTCTTTTGCAGTATGTCTGTGACCTTGAGATAGGCATTCTAGCCACGCATACTGTAAGCATACCAGCTGGCTTTCTCCAGAGTTTTCCCTTTTGCTGCTTGTATTTCTTCCTCCAGGTTCCACGTGTGATTTAGAAAAGGAGACCATGGAAATATCTAAGTAGTTTTTGAGGTGAAGCAGCTGTAGGAAGGTGCTGTAAAACAAAATCTTAATGCTGTGGTACAATAACCAAATTAAGGGATAGGTGGTTTTACTCGTTGGCATTTTGGTTGGATAGAATCAGTTGGAGATCTGTGGGTGGGTGGAAAGAACATTTACATGAAATTCATGCTGAATTATGTTTTGCTTGAGGAAAACTATTCATTACTCGCATAGCTGGCACATGCTTTCTTATTCCTTCTCTAAAGCGCTACCTGACTGCTTTGATGAAAAGGTTGATATGTCATTAAGGAAGTGGCTCTGCCTCATCTACTGATTATGTACAAAACCTTTCATGTCCTTGGTGTAACCGAGTAGGACGCAGGCAGAACCAGTCCTGGCTTTGCTCAAGGAGAGCCGTACATGTGGTGAAAGTTTTGGGGTGTGGGGGGGTCGTGGCTCCGTCTCTTGGGATGGAATGTGTGTCTGTAATGCACCAGAGCTCGCTGCAGCTCCACCTGTACCCCTTTCTTGGGATTGGTTTTCCAAGATGATCTTCAGGACAAAATATTCTTTCATCATTGCTCAACTTAAAGCATCTGTGGTAATTATGAATAAGACTTTTGGAGACCAATAAATTCTTGCTGTGCAGGAGAATTCTTGGCCATTACAAGCTGCCAGCATTTTTCAGTTTTACTGCTGGCTGGCTACCTCCTGTCAGAGAAGTGACTGGAGAAGAAAGACAGATTTGTGCTACAGGCACTAGCCAGGGTTCAAACTGATTTCAGACTTCCTACTTAACCTCTGACAAGTCATGTAATATCTCTGTGCCAGAGTTGCCAGTCATCTGATTTTTGTTCCAGTTCTCATACCTCCACTTTGCCTGTCCTGCTTATTGGGATGTTTTTTTATGGTCCTGCTGTCTGGGATGGTTTTTTATGTGCATCTGTGAAATTAGTTCAGTTACAAGGGGGTTATAAAATAAT
The DNA here is from genome assembly GCF_009819795.1 of Aythya fuligula. NCBI lineage: Eukaryota > Metazoa > Chordata > Aves > Anseriformes > Anatidae > Aythya > Aythya fuligula. The sequence goes on along the minus strand of NC_045569.1, from coordinate 13,211,928 downwards.
ATATCTGTAGGACAGTGTGGAGTGCCCGAATATCTTTATTTTTTTTCATTGTTATGTAACTGATATTTTAATAACAAACCTGTATTATGTTGGTCTAGCAAAGAACATTTTTCTCTCATTGGGAAGAAGGGGAGATAAAAGGCAAAATATACATTTTCTTTTGCCTTTTAAACAACAAATATTATTTATTCCAGGCACATTAATAACCACTAATTTGTATTTTCTTTATATGGTGGCTATGATGTTGGGATAACGTGTATTCTTAGCATCTTTGGAAAGTATACCCACGAGCACAGATTGATAGCTATTTCATTGCTAAACTACCAATCATCGACCTGGCTATAAAATCTTAATACAGGCTTTACAACTCATTCCTTGCTCTCTTGACTTATGGTCACTCAGTCTGCCTATGAAAACATGTTGATTTGTTCTCAGCCAAGTACAGTTTGAATTAAGGTTGAGAGCAAAATATTGATTGCCTTGTACACATACACAAATTAAAAAAATGTATGAAAAATAAAGTGAATATTATGAGTAATTTTTCAAGTGTTATGGGTTTGAGAGCTGAATCCAAAAAGTAGGAAAATGCATTATAGGGGGTGTTTGGTTGGTATGTTAACTCAAACTGCTCTTTCAGAGAGACTTGATTTCAAGTAAATATGTTTTCAGAAATCAGATCAGGATTTGTCCTAACATTGAAATGTAATGATAAGGCATTTGTGGTGATTTCTATGGTTAATGCCTTGGGCTGCTACTAGTTGTTTGCTTTGTTCTGTAGAGTTCCTGTAGTAGCTGGGACACAATTGCCATGTTTGGCATTCAGAGTAACTGTATGTGTCCTTTGTGCTCATCTGTGCTGCTCTTCCATCAGCAAATATGAAAGTTAAAAATTGAATTTGATCAATATTTATAGACAAATACTCAGCTTGTTTTTTGACAAACATCCAATTTGTTTGTAGTGAGTTTTTTCAGTGTCATTCTTTGTTCCCGTATTTTTTGTATCCACAGAACCGTCTGTATACTTTTGTGAACAAGAGGCTTGTAATGGATGTCAGTGAGATCATATTTAATGTGTACATTGGGATGTGAGCATCCAGCATGTTCTTGTACTTTGTAATTTTGAAAAAGCAACAAGAACATAGCTTTTACAGCAGAACACTTCTTGAAAGCCCAGCAGAGCTTAATTGGAACCATAATTGTTTTTGTTTTAAATTGGTAATTCTGACAAAAGCAAAGTATAAGGTTCAGTATTCATTCAATAAATGTGAAGTAACACCAAAGAACCTTCTGCAGCAGAGCATAGCAGTATTTTGTATTTACTATATGCCTATCAAGATTTCCCTGACTCCATATCGTTGGGGTGTTGTCTTTGGGGCATGTGTGGGAATGAAACACTCTAGAAAATAAAGCAAAAAAAATTCAAATGCAGCTACTGCTGAAGTTCCAAAAGCCTGTGGGCTTTTACTATATTTTTATTTGCAGACATGAAAGATGTAATGCTTGAAATTACCTAAAGGCAGACTGTTCTAACAGTGTAATTAATGATCCTGGGGCAGTGATGGGTAGAAAAATCATTAAGACCCTTGTAGCCTTTTTGGAAAGCAGAAAAATTCAGCTTTTGGGGAAACTCGTCTTCAAAGACACGGGCAACTGCTAATACAGGTTGGTATGTCAGAGCAGTGGGAGTTCCAGAAGATGTTCCTAAGGCTCTCCTCTGCCGGAGGTTAAACTGAACGCATCCAGGGCCCTGAAAGGTGCTGTCTGTAGGTGGGGGCTAGACTGGTGGATGCTTTTTCAGGCATCTTTTTGAGGTCCAGTAAGATTTGAATCTGGAATTTCCCTGTCCACAGACCTTTTCCAGATCTAAAGGCTGGACTACAGAGCTTCATAAATTGGGCAGGGAGTTTAGAAAAAAAATGGTTTGAAATAATGGATCACACAACCTGTCTATTCACTTGTGCACCTTGTTCAAGTCGCATGAAATTTTTGATCCTCGTCTCTGCTATGGAAAAGTGAAGATAGCTGTTTTTTCCCATCTCTAGAAAGAAAAATTAAAAGAGATGTCAATCAGAATATCTTTGACTTGCTGGAATTTCAGTGAGGGATAAAATGAAGTTGATATTAAATACGCAAGTCTCAGGTTGGGTTTTTAAAATGGAGCTGTTTTTGTTTTCCTCCCCAATTTTTACACAGAGAACGTTGCTTAAGAAATTTTGAGGAAAAGGAGAAATAGGAAACCATACTATTTTTAGAACATCTTTTGTGATGCATACTGATACTCTTTTTAAGGTGTTTCACACAAATATTCTTACTCGTAGTAATAAATTGGGATGTGGAAACACCTGAAAGGCCAATTAATTATCGTAACATCAAATAGGCATCATTTGCTTGTTGATTGAGCAGAACTGAAGTCATTAGTGCTATCAATAAAATATTGTTTAATGGAAACAATAGAATTGTGATTACCCAACAGTGCCCAAGGACACTGTAAATACACTGATAATTAAGTATTTGCTAACAGGAGTTGTTGTTCTGAGTAGAATTTAGAATTAACATACTCTTCTGAGGCAAACTTAAAAAAATCTTTGTAATAAAAGCGTTTGAAGGATATGAGTAAGTGATTTGCAATGAATAATTTCAATTGGAGTGGTCTAAATTTTGTGACTTTGTGGTTGGACTGTGTTGTTCCTGAGCTTTCTACAGGTGGTGGGACTGGATGTCCTTGTGTGTGGGTGCATCCACAAGGCTCAGGTCTCTGACCCCAGCTCAGTGGCTTTCAGGACAGCTCGTGGTCCACTGCCACAGCAGCAGTGGACAGTTTAGTCTTATGTTGTTGGACAGACATCGCTTCATCAGAAGTACTTCGTTCAGATCTATGTTTGTCTCCCTTAGCATCCCTTGATGACTTTGCTCTGAACTGACCACCAGTGGCGATTTCTCTGGGTGTCTGACCCGTGCTCTGTTGTAGGAGGGAGGTAAGGCACAAGACACCGCTTCTTGGTCAGGCTGTGCAGAGCTGCAGTTTTAAGTTTAGGATAAATAATATAAATACATGTACCCGTGAGCTTAGACCATGCTTACAGTGCCTGTCCACCTCAATGAAAATGGATTTAAAGAATATTTATGTGAAATAGCTAAGAGGGGACCACGCATGAATTCATTCAAAAAAGTCTCTGCTTTATATTTAAGAAAAGTCTAGTTAAAGTTCTTCCAAGTCAAATCAAAAATTATATGTATAAATACTGCCTTCCATGCTCATGAAATCTGAGAGCTGACTTATCATAAATAATTTTACAGGAAATATGGACAAGAATCAAGTGATGTTGATTCTCAAGTCACATAGTTTGACTTTCATTTACATTTCTGGGTTGGGATGAAAAGTGAAATAGTCAAGTGAAGGCTTTGGATTCCTAGGAAAGCTAGGCTAACCCAGTCTGCATTTCGTTAAGGTCAATCTTGTAGGCAGATTTATTACCCATTACCTTTATTTCATGGCATATTTACAGCTATTCGGTATGTTTTTGAGATTGATAGGAGCTCAGAGCAGGCTACCTCTGTGAAAGGAGAGCACTGTTGTATTGTTGATGTGAACTCCAGGGAAACGTGGTGAGGCTTTTCTTGCTTATACCATTATAATTATCCTAATGATAATTTCAAAACAATTTCTGCAAGTTGACATTTGAACTCAAATTGATTTTGTTCATGTACAACCACTGAACTTTGGCCAAAATCTAAACCAGCTTCTGTTGCTGGAAAAAAAAAAAAAAAAGATGGCTAGACAGCAAGAAACCAGACTTCTTGATAGAAGTGAGCTGTTGTTTTTATTCACTCAACTTCAGATTACTTATTTAAAAATAAAGTCTCAAACAATGGCATAGTAACTGCTCAATAGTTTATCTGTATACATTGCTATTATTTATTTCTCATAAAATAGTTGCATAGGAATTTATTAAAGCACGTTAGCTTGTAAACATCTTTGGACAACTATCTTGCAGAGCAGGAAAATGAAACAAGATGAAGAGTTTGAGGAAGGACAAATAGCCATGTCTATATAAAACAAGTAATTGGTCATCAAGAGTAAGGACGTGCTATGACAAATGCTTAATTTGAGTATTTATGAAATAATCTAGTAGTGGGAGTTGGCTAATTTCTCACCTCTGGAGAAGAAACAAGCTTGAGAAATGTGGTGTACCCTGTTCATCATGTATAACCTGGCTGCCCTGTCCCATCCAGCTCAGCATGCCTTTTCCAGCACTGGCCAAAGCAGATGCTTGAAGGAGTACAAAATCAGGGCAAGCATGTCTGGTGCTCCCCTGGGTACGTTCCCACCCCTCAGCCATGTGTGACTCAGAGCCTTCCTGAGCCAGGCATGACATTCGTATTGAATAGCTCTCAGCAGGTTTCCTTTCCACCGTTTTGGGCAGGGCTCTAAAGCCCCTACGGCCTTCTAGCACCCGCAGCTTCTTGTTGCAGGGAGCTTGGAGCATCCAGAGATGGTCATGGCTGGTCAAGATGGCATGGAAAGAAGTAAAAATGGTGCAAGGAGATTTAAAAAATGAAACAAAACAAAACAAAAAAAAACAACAACAAAAAACAAACAAACAAACAAACAAAAAAAAACAACAAACAAATTAACAGGGACAATTTGTAGGACAGTTTACCTCAAATGTTTTCCCTTTGCACTTGATTAGTGGACAGCCTTGGGGTGGTTCCCAAGAGGGGACTGGCAGTGCAAGGAACCCCGATTGAGCTGTTCTGTTTGAGGCACATAGTCACGGGGACATCCAGGAAGGGACAGCACGTGGAGCAGTGCAGGAAATAAAGGGGTGGTTGGATGAGAGCATTTTGCTTTCTGTGTAGAAAGAATTCTAGTCTTAGTGCGGAGGCAGATGCAGCGGAATTTAGACATAATTGGAATCCCGGTAGAGCTAATGGTGCAGTGACGCGTGTTGTTTGGTGGTGGTGGTTTTGTTTGTTTGGTTTTGTTATTTTAACTTGTACTGGAACAAACTGAGAGCAACCCAGTTGGCTGTTTGCTTTCCTGCTGAGCCACAAAATGTCAGAGCCTTACCAAGCCCTTTTAACTAATAACGAGTGAGGATCTTCTGGTGCAGCTCCACGTGCAGGTGTTTTGCCTAGGTCTGTGTGACTGTGCCTGGCTTCAGCGCAGCTCTGGCTTCCCTTGCAGCTTCCACTTTCCCTCCTGGTGTTTACTGGTTGAAATACAGCAAGTGTTCTGTTTTAAAAAGGAAAAAAAAAATCGTGTACATGAATTTCTAATTGAATGCCAACCCAAACAAGCTAAATGAAACAGACTTGTTAAATGATGAGTTAATGGACTGAGCGTGATCCGTCTCTGAGAAACTTGAAGGAAAGTCATTGCACGTTATTATTTTTCAGCTTGTTTGTTTGCCCAGGCTGGGTGTATGCTTCACTTTTTGTGAGTTCATAAATGGGTTAGCCTTGGCCCATTTTGCATAACAGAATAGCCATAGATTGTATTTGCTCGTTCTGACACAGTAAGTAAAAAATATGGAAAATAACTTTGAATGTTACCTTCTGATTCTTGCACACAACTTATAATTATGCAGTTATTTTTGGCAAATACAAAATGTCAGAGGAGGAGGGAGGATCACCATTCATTTTAAATGGAAATGATGCATTGTGTGGGAAGCCTAATTTTTTTTGTAATGCAGAATCGTTTAATTAGTACTTTTGCCACGTGTCACTAATATCAAGTGAAATAATATCAATAAAGCCAGAACAAATTAAGGCAGAAAAAAAATGAAGAACTATGTGTTATCAGCGTATGATTGTGTATGCAATGGCCTAAGACCAGACAGGGTCAGATTCAAACCATCCTGGCTGCAGTTTTACCGCGACCCTTCGTGTAAGCTAAACTTTGGCCTCTTTTGTTTTAATTAATGCTCCATCCACCCTGAAGCAGCCTTTCGAAGCAGGATTTTCATCCTCTCTGCAAACTGTCCTTTTGCAGTGACTACCCTACTTCCCCGCTCGGTTTGCACCTACACTTTCCCACTTGCAACTATTTATACCCAAGAGTCTGTTGCCGTGTGGTTGAGGCTGAGGTTGTGTTTTCACTGCAAGGCTGGTCCAGGTCTTTGGATTTGCTTCTGACCTGGTTTTTGGTGCGCTTAATAAACTTTGGGTGCAAGAAGCACTTCTTTCCAGTGAGTCAGTCCATCATAACATGTGGTGAAGACCTAAGAGATGTTCTGCTGGAGTTAAATCCACTCCATATGCAGTGACAAAGCTTTACTGAAGTTCAGAGGCAGGACAGCTACTGAGGTTCAGGTGACAGTCTTCAAAGTTCATTCCTCAGTGAAGGTACAAGCCTTCTTCTGAGAGCTTTATTATTTTCTGAGACTAGAGACAAGCTTTCAGAACAGGAGCCACCGAGGCATCTTTTTTCGTGTTTCCTCCATGTTTTGAATTCCATCAACCTCTTATTATTTGGTGAGGAGGGAGGGGGTTGAAGTGTACCATGACTTGTCAGCCAAGTTGGATTTGTTAGCTTATTACACGGAGTACAAGGAATAGTTCATCTAAGCCTTCTTACTAACTTCTTTACTGAAAGGGTTGTGAGGCATTGGAACAGGGTGCCCAGGGAAGTGGTGGAGTCACCATCCCTGGAAGTCTTCAAAAGACGTTTAGATGTAGAGCTTAGGGATATGGTTTAGTGGGGACTGCTAGCGTTAGGTCAGAGGTTGGACTCGATGATCTTGAGGTCTCTTCCAACCTAGAAATTCTGTGATTCTGTGTAAGCCAAATACTGAATAGGCCAAAAAGAGATAACAAAGAATTATGAATGAGAAATTGAAAAACAGCTTGGGAAAAATACACAGGAGTATGTGAGAAGGTAAAATGGTGTCATGCAGTTTGTCAGGAAGATGGGAGGAATGAAGAAGCAGGTATCCATCCCCTCTTTCACAACTAGTTGGGCACCTAAAGGAAGAATTCCCATAAAGTAGACCAAAACTGTATCAGTTAAAATCACAAGCAGAGCCCAAAAGTAAATTTTTTGGACCCTACCTCCTTTTGCACATCCCCACGATGGACTACAAGGCATGCAGAAGGTATGGTTAGTACTGAGATGCCAGGACTTCTCTAACTGCCCTTGGGACACAGCAGTGAAATGCGGAGGCACCACGCAGGATTTCAGCTCTTTGGCTTCTCAAGCTACTCTCCCAGTCTACCCGATGGGATGTGATAGATATCTCCTGGATTGGTTTCATTGTCCTGACAGCTGTTGGTGTCACAGCAAAGGCAGTGGTCACAAGATAGCTGGATTTGGCCTCCAGACCACCAGTTAGGGCATCTCTTAAAAGGTCTGTGACAGTCTCTGCCATGTCCCAAAACGATGAGCTTAATCACATCGTTCCCCCCCCCTTCATGTATGCTTAGTGTTCATCTGTGATACTGAAGGATGATAAATCCCTGATATTAATTTTTTAAAAGGGAGCATTTCTCCAGTAACTCCTCACAATGTGCCCTAATTTTTCTTTGAGATTGTGAGAGACACACCCCCCTCCCCAAAGTACAGGGCATTTTGATTTTGGTGGAGGAGAAATTTTAAAATGAAGTAGAATTTATATATTATTCACAAAAGCCCTCCCTTTCTTAGTAGCTGTTTCCAGAACCTAAATGGTTAAAGTAGAAAATGTTAGTAATTTTGCTGCAAATAAATTGATCAGTATGCAAGACGGTTGTCACTGGCTGAATCATGGTCCACAGTTAAGGTAAACAGATCTGTGATGACATTTTCTGAGCAGAATACCAATGCTGCTACATTTCTTCCCAGAGGTTTCTGACACTTCTTATATGCGGATAAAATTTCTCTCCAAGAAGGTTTTGTTCACAGGAAAGAAATAGCATCTTTGAAAGAGTCTTCTTTAAAGGTGGGATTTATTCTATTTCCTGATTTATTTGCTATGATAATTGTGTTAGAGAGCGTAGAAAGGGATATTTTTGCTTTTCTGCATATCCTCTCTGTACAGTAGATCTTTCTGATGTGGAGTCTATTTAAAGTATCTGGCAGAGCTGCAATAAAACAGTATTGAACAGAGTTAACGGGAACAATGAAATGTTTTAATTCCGATATTCATTTAAAGTCATCTCTTGTTTTATAATCTCTGTAGATAACATGCAAAAGCAATGATTAAATATGCAGCTTGGTTTTAGCATAGGTGTTTCTGTGAAATATTTTTGGCTACATGATGGCTTCATATGTTCACTGGCATATTCTAAAGTAAGAGATACAATTTAGTTTATTCCTGAACGTCTCTGTGCTAGGCAGAAACCCTCCTTTGCAAATGACTGCAATCAGAACCTGTTTGCTGAGATGCATCTAACCCCCGAATGACTTCAGGGCATGGAAAGATGCAGCTTCCAAAGAACTTTGTGAAATCTGCTTTCTTGGAACACTTAAAATGTCTGTGGATGTTGCTGTTTGAGGGAGAGGGATCATTCGTATTTCTGTATTTAGCCTTAGATCAATGTTTACTTGGAGGTGATTGACATCTTGGTCATTCTGTGGATTAGTGGCCAGGAATCTGTTACATTTCTCCTTCTATAAGGAGAATCCTGTTAGTCTAATCAGATGCTGGTATCTGACTTTAATCCTGTCAATTACAGTAAATGCTGAAGGATAAGAGAGCCTTGCTGAGAGCATGCTCCGTGATACCTGACATGTCATAGCAGACCTGGGGCTGGTCATTAAACTTGACGTCAGAGATTCAGAGCCCATTGAAGTTGGTGAGAGCATTTCTGTCACGTCCTGTAAGCTGTGGGTTTAATGTTGGCATGTGTAGGTGAGAAGAGCACGATTCTGCATGCTGGAAATAGCATGGCTAACAGGTCCTTCTGTAAGCTGGACTTGCAGAGCCTTGCTCCTCGGACAGGTGTCTAAGCCAGTGAGCAAGCCAGGAGGAGATAGAGCTGGATTTCACTCTGGATTCAGGCTGGGGCTTGAGATCTGCTGCTTGGGTTTAAGGACCATGGTTTAGTAATTCCCAAACTCAAGAGGAAAGCCCAGATTCATCCAGGTGTGTTGTCCCGTCCAGTGATTCTTGTGATTGTGGTTCACATGTGCTTCCAAGTTATCCCCATGTAACATTTAGCTTGCTTTCTGTCTTCTGCTGTGTAATCCCTCTAGCTCTTTTTGTACAGATCTCTGCAACAATTTGAGATTAACTTGGAACTTTCTGGGAGTAAATCCCTGTATTTTATCTCTATATTTTATGTACATTTGCAGATTTAAATTATTTTGAAATCCTCAAATGTATCTGGTGTATATATCTGTACATAAATATATCTGGTATATACAGCACTGGAGAAAAGTTTGAGCAGAGATTGACGTATTCAGCAGTAAACTTAATTCTGGGCAGAAGCATAGGGACCAATTCTGCTGCTTTTACAATGCTCAGTGATGTTGTCCCAGGATTAGCGCAGCTCCTTGGGGTCCCTGTGAGGATTATGGCAGAGTCAGGCCTGCGCCCAGGCGTGGCAGCGATAAGACAAGGCCTCTTAGGTCATCTGGTCTGTAACTGGAAGAACATCCACTGCAAATGTGAGTGTTTTGCTGAATTCTACGTTAATAGCATTTCCGTGTTCTTTGGCTGATCTGTAGGTCACCTTCTAACCTTGAAATTAAATACTGTGTGCATTTTTCAGCAGAAGAGAAATTTCTGTTTGACGCTAAAGAACTTCTTTTAAACAAGTTATTTTTCAGAGCACTGCCACAAAGGTTATAGGTGATTTTCTTGAGCATTCAGCCTGACATTATTTTGCTTTCTGAACATTATACTTTTATACTTAGGTTTTAATTTTGGGTAAAGTAAGCAATATTTGTCTTATTTCTGTTGGCAGAAGGAAAGTCTACACGAGCAGTCCAATCTCATAAAGAGAACAGTTTGTTACCTATTGTTCATTGCTGCTGAAGCCCTCCTGTGAGCATCAGTATTAACATCTGTGTGGATGTGGGCCTTGAAACATCATCTCTTGATTGTTGACCACGTCCATTCTTTTATTTAACTTTATTTTTTTGGGGTAACCAACTTGACACCTGTTTCTGCAGTGATGGGCTTTGATACCAGTTTATGCTACAGCAGAATAACTTCATTTACTATTGGGTGGCTGCCCAAAATGTGTTTTCATGCAACTTAAGACAATGACATCTGACTCTTCTGATGATGACTGTTATTAGGTCTTGGACCAATGCACACTTTTTTTTTTTTTTTTTTTTTTTTAAGATAATAAGCTCCCTGGAGTACCCGTCTACGACAATATTTCTGTCAGAGATTGTGGTCTGTGGGGGGTTACTTGTCCCCTGTCTCTCCTTTTGGAGCAGGGACATAGATTCTAGTGGATTCTTCTGGCTCTGCCCTCCCACACTGGCCTTTGTTTTCCAAGATATCTCTTTCCTACTTTTCTTACCAGCCCATTCCGTAGTTATCCCATCCTGCTTATAAAACTCTCTTTTATAAATGTAAATAACATCAAAGATCTGTTCATCAGCAAGCATCCAAAAGCAACAGAGATGGAAATAATTTGGGAAGCAGCTCAAACCTGTTCCATCGTCTCTCCAGATGTTCTTGCAACCTGGAGGGGAAGGCAGGGAGCAGCTCGGTTTGTGAGTGGAGACTTTGCAGCCACAATCCAGTGCTTCCATTTCTAGAGCTGCTGTCCAGCCTGGGTGATGCTCTGCTGGGTACTGGAAGCAGCAGTGGGGTCACTTTGTCAGCTCTGCCCCTGGAGCCTCCCTTCTGTGCTCTGGTGTCACTGCTTGTGCACCGAGACCATAGAAGGAGGATGCTCCTCTGCTGCCCTGCTTGCTTCGGTGGGGTACTGAGTGATCCAAAGTACTGAGTACTGCATTGCTTTCCTTGTTGTGTTCCTTACGTGGCTTGGGGAGACCCAGCCCACCGTCTGGTTTCACCCTCTTCAGAACTCAAAAAAAAATTATTTGATGGCAGGAAAGAAAGCTTGGAAAGCTGACTGCTTTTGTTAGCAGGGTGCATCCACCCCCTGGGGTTTTGTGAAAGCTGTAAGAGGTCACGCAGTGGCTGGTGGTGCCTTGGCATGGTGGGCTCTGAAGTGGAAAGGTAAATTGGGTGTCTTATGCATGGTTGTACGCGCAGGGCTGTCACACCTGGCTCTCCCTTAAGTGAAATCCTTCTGATTTTAAGGGCCTGAAACTATAGGCACTCTTAGCTGTCCTTTAATGTGTGTGAAGTCCCTGATTTTATTTTCCTGTGCTTGTATCTTGGAAATGGAAATTTTTGAATACATCCTCTTAGGGCAGTTAACTCAATCAACTTAATTTTGTTCTCCTAGGATTGTGAAGACATGTTCAAAGGCTATTTTGTGTAAGAAGTTGATTTCTTCATTTTGTTTTTATTGATGCGTCATTCCGGAGATTGAAGATACCTACACAGTAACTCTTCATTTGTCTAGCAGGGTACAATCTGATTATATGCTTCAAAATGTTTTCTTTCAGGTATTTTTGGACACTGATATGGCTGAGTCTGTGGTTTGGTCATTCCTGTAGCCACTGCCTGTGCTTTTCTTTTTTCTTGTTAAAAATATGCAGTTCCTCTTTTTCCTTCCTATTTGACATTCCCTAACTGTCCTTTCTTCTCATGCCTCCACATATTAAAGGCTGAACATAAGAGCAGAAACCCAACTCATTTTGCCTAGCCACAACCACCTAAATTGGACATCTGATTAGAACTGTATGAGTCTGCCTGAGTAATCAGTGACAAGAGCAAGGGCCCTACAAAAAGAGGGCTACTCAACCTGATTCAGATACATCCCTAAGCACTGGATGCATAGTAGTGCAAGGATGGTGTCATTTCTATTCTATCTGTAAAGTTAACTTAAATAATCTCCTTTACTTCCAGACTTTGAAGAGGAGATGAATCCAACCCTTGGCATGGTTTTCTTCAATTTTCTTTTATCCTTGAGGAAAAGGAGGCTGCAAGAATTTCTCATTACAAAGACAGCATTATGTTCAGTCCCTTAAAATACCAGTCAATTGATTTGAAATTGTTTTATGATTACTAATTAAAAAAAGCAAAAACTGATCTCCCGAATGATATACACTAAAATGTGTTTCTGAGTGGTAGGGACACTTTGCAGGTAGATTTATGGTTTTCACCATCTGTTTTAACAAATGAGTCAGCAGAGCATTTCAAAATAACCTTCGGTTATACCCATGAAATGTGAGTTTGAATGTTCCAAGTGAATTACTGGCATGAGAGTACTAAAAGTACTTTTTTCTGGAAATAGTGTTTTACCAGTTGTTTAGATGCGCTTGCTTTTATTTGTATGGAAATACGCCAATATATGTTAACGTAGTGATTCCACATACCAGAAGCTTTTGACACAGCAGGACTTTTCATGGTATGGTAATGTAGGCAGAGGTCTTGTCGGTTGTCCTTGCACACTTTTTTTTTTTTTTTTGAAAAACATTGGATGAGTATTTTGTTCTGTTGCTTTTTGCTTGAAAAAGAGTTAATAAAAGTAAATGCACCAGAAGAAATTCATGGAATCAGTGAACAGATAAAATGTTACTATTTGAAATGCATAATGCTGCATAATGGGTTTATATAAAGAGCGGCAGAGATGAAGTGCTCTACAGACATAATGAAAGAAACATGGATTCCTGCTTCCATAATTGAAGTTCTTTTGTATTGATCTGTTGGGAAAGAATAGCAGAATTTTTGAACAGATTTGCTTTCCATTAGTAAATATATTTATCTGTAGCTCCGGATACTCAGCCAAGTTTGAAAAAAGAAAAGTTGGAAGGAGGATGCATTTTCTTTCATGATAATTAAATGTTATGACTGTAGATTTTTACCTCCAGAGTAAGTAAAGTTTATCTGCATTTAAAAAGTTTTAATTGCTTGCATACTTTACAGGAATTGCACAGAGACAAAACGTTCTTAACATGCAGAGTAGGAAAAAATGATATAAATACATTATATTCCATCTTTCTTTTTTAGAGTGTACCAGACTGTTACTGATGGCTTGTAGAAGTACTTGCCAGTAGTGGTCTGAAGACAGTTGCACTGTTTTTGTTCCTCAGATTAAGGATTTGAGGTTTGGGGATCTCATTAATCCTGGAGCACTGGCAGAGGGATGAGTGCCAGCCTACATTTCAGGCTCAGGTCAGCTCTGCAAGGTGCCATGCAGAAATACAGGAAGACTTGGAGCTCTGCTAAGTTCAGTCTGGTCCACTGAGTGCTACCAAAATGTAAATAATAAAAAACCAGCATTGCCCAATAATTAATTCCTGCTCTAAACTCTTGACCTCTCTGGCAAACCGGGAAGTCCTGGAAGTTTTATTTTTCTCAGTTTGTACAGCTTCATTTCTCTTGTGAATTCAGCCCCACGTATCTCTACAGGGCAGTGTAACTACTGGTAAAGGTTGTTGGCCTTCCTCTGCCAGTCCCTCCGAGAAGCAGAACTGTGACAATCCCATAGGTAAATATTAATGCAGAGGCACCTACTGTATATGATGTGTTCTCTCAGCCATCTCCCAAGGCACACATAATGGTTATTAACAAAACTGCACTTGTTTTAAAGGACCTGACAGCTTGCTAGGCTTTGATGGGAGAGCTTTGCTTTCGCTTAGAAATAAAAAGGAAAGCTTTTCCCCGTTTATGTTTGAAAGGGCCTTTCTGTAATTTTGTCATCGTGGGTTTCCCCTTGGAGGTAATGGATTAAAAGATCTTTTTCCCCTCCCTCTTTCCCTACTTCTGTATTACAGAAATGGCATCTGACATTCCTGGCTCGGTGGCCTTGCCGGTGGCACCGATGGCAAGCGGACAGGTGAGAATGGCAGGATCCATGCCTTCCAGAGGAGGAAAGCGCCGCTCTGGGTAAGCCATTTCCCTTTTTTCAGTGCTGAATGGAAACTATTTGTATTGAACAACTGGAAATATACATATATTTGTATCTTTACTATACACTGTTTATATAGGTAAACTGTGCTATGGCATTAGTTGCTGGTGTTTTGCTTTTCTTTTCAATGTATCTGTTCTTACTGCAAGATCAAACTTGCTGATAGGAGTGGTGTTTGTTGTTTTGCACACTTCAAAGGACTTGGGGATTTGGCAAAGCATCCAGAAACAGAGTTTGGGTCCCATGGCTTTTTTTTGTGTAATGATTGTGTGCTGCCTATGTCTGTTTAATCTCAAAAGCATTTATCATTTGAATAAAGGTAATAAGATGTGTTCTTACTTGTACATGCCGACTTATCCAGCTTCATCTGAAAATTGGACCTGGAATCTCTCAAATAAATGCCTTCTGTTAATAATGTTTTCTTTATAGTCCCAGGTACAGAAATAGCACAAGTAGTTTCTCTGTTCAGAGTTTGTGGTGTATGATATCCTAAACTTCATGGGAAATGCTGCGTAGTCTCCCCAGGTCTGGGAGAAAGGGCCTGAATCGAGTTCCTAACCTAGGTGAAGGTTCTGCTAAAGAAGAAGATTTGTTTTATCCAAATATAAAGGTTGGCATGGTGTAGCCATTGTTTTTCCACATCACATTGTTCCATGGCAGCTGATAGTAATCTTCTGTATTAGAAGAAAAACATATCAAGAGATGCAGAAGAGCAGAAAAACACTCTCTAATACTATCAGAAATACCAAAAATACTGTTTGTTTGTTTGTTTTTTCCTTAACAAATGGTTGATTGCAAGTAATGTTGATTCTTTCCCTGAGATACCTCTGGTAAAAGTGTGCCTGCAAAAGAGATTGGTTAGTATTATACTTAGCCCTAAATATTACAGTGGTAGGACTTAACGGGATCGATAGTGTGAATAAAATCTTCACTGAGAAGACCTGATTCCCCGTGAGCGCTGCCCTAGGGATGGCTGGCCAAGACGTGCTGCCCATTCTGGGTGCCTGCCCAAGTGTACTGGTGCTGGAGTCTTGTTCCTGGAACAGGTTGAGAGAGGAGAACGTGGACCTTGCCTTGGATGCAGAAATGAGCTGGTGTGAGCTGAGCACTTGGGGTGTTTGCTCTGAGGGAGGTTCTTTGGGCAGGACAGTTTGGAGGTTTTTCCCCTTGGAGTGTGCTTCCGTATGCTGAGCTAACTGTATAGAACCGCTCTGAAAAATTCCTGAAATCTGTTTTTAACAGCCCTCCCATTTTTAATTTGAAACTGTTCAGTGAAAAAGCCTTTTCAAAGTTGCCCTCAGAAGAGAAAACAAAGCATTAACATATTTTTATTGCTCCATGGCTTGTATAACCTTCTGTGCTCTTGAGTTGCAGGATAGTTGATCTCTTTTTTGATCATAAACCATGTCAACTACGAATACAAGTTTGCAAATTACTGTTACCAAGGGCTGATG
The DNA here is from genome assembly GCF_009819795.1 of Aythya fuligula. Taxonomy (NCBI): domain Eukaryota; kingdom Metazoa; phylum Chordata; class Aves; order Anseriformes; family Anatidae; genus Aythya; species Aythya fuligula. The sequence goes on along the minus strand of NC_045569.1, from coordinate 13,196,548 downwards.
CTGCTGACTGTGAAATCTTCTGATTATATTAAATCCTGACTTGATATTAATTGAAAGCTCTGCTTTAAATGTTGCATTTTAAATATCGTCAATCTATTTGCAAGGAACCAGAGTGGGGGAGGATAGGAAGAACGCAAAACCAAATGATTTGAAATGTATTTAATATGCAAATTCAGTGAATAAGATAGTACAGATTTGCTGTTATATCCATACTGTGGTACTTTATCTGTGCACCGTAGCTCTAAACTAATAACCCTTCTTCAAGCCTGAGCCAAGGGTGCGTTTTTTTTGTTCAGTGTGTACATATTCAGGCCTGGAGGGAAAGAATGCCTGCTGTGTCTAATTCCTTGAAGCTTCTCTTTGAACAAAGTTGCAGCTAACACTTGGTCCTTTCATTACTGTCCTGGCGATATATCTTTGTATACCTAAATCCTTGGGCATTTTAGAAATGAATGCTTTGTGTCAGACATAAAGGAATATAGCTCATGAACACAGTCATCTTTTCTAGCTCCAGTTATCTCTGAAAATTGTTTCTTTTCTCATAATTGCTGAGGCAAGCTGGCAGAATAATTGCTGTATGGACTTGAATGTAGATCAGTTTAAACTCATTGGCTATCCAGGAGGTGTTCTGTGGTGCAGGCATTCAGCTTCACTGACAGCTCAGAAAAATATTTTTCCTTTCTATAAATTATACCAAGCACTTCATAGAAAAAAAGTGACAGCCTAGTAGTGCATAAGAGAAAACATCACTGTGATCAGTAACTACTGAACATAAAGTGAAGTCTTTATGTTTAAGGTAGAGGATAAATGGCGCTTTTTTGCCCTCCTTGGTTATCTGTACTTGGGGAGGAAGGGCTGTTTTTTTGTTTGCTTTTACAGAGGCATTGGTTTTGTTTCAGTTGAGCACATGGTCTTGCTGTTTCTCAGGCACAGAATGGGGAGATCTGGGGAAGAAGAGACAGCAGCCAGCAATCTTTCTCCCTGAGTGCCCCTGTCTTGCACCAAACAAAGGGCTGTAGTGCAGATCCTCATCCTCATCTCAGCAGCTCTGCCCCATCATTCCTACCTGACCCTTCCTATACCGAATAATCGTGGCAAGCCATCTTTTGACACTGCTTGGGATTTTTACGTAATTATTTTGTTGTGTTCAAATTCTCTGCCATCTCATTTTCTAATCTGTGCAGAACCACCTTGTATTGTGAATTGTTTCATTGTGTGAAAATGTTCCTAATTAAAAATCAGTAATAAAAAATATTTTGTCACATTATTTATGTTACCCACACATCTTTTGAGGAAAATATGTTTTACTTAGTACCTCATACATCAGATCTTTTCACAATTGATGAGAACAGTGTGAAATAGGAAAATAAGACTTATGCTCCCTCCTCAAAACAAAACAGCACAGTGCAGTTCTTTTTTAAAGTCTCTTTTTAATGGGAATTTTAAATGAAGATAAGATACTCTTTCAGAAACTTCTGAAATGATGTCATTTGTCTTCTTCGAGGTTGCTTCAATTGCTTTGGTACTGTGCAATGTATTCTATCTGAACAGATCTTATCTGCCAGGGTATGGGGAGTTTGTTGGTATATTATTTTTGTGTGTTCTGCTGTGTTCAGCTAAAGGTTGCAGCTGATTCCTTACCTTTCGCTTTGCCTTACTACAAAGCAGATGGAGTGGTTCTGGCAGGAATTTAGAGTCACTGACTTTAAACCTGAGGGTGGATTTTTTTTCAGACTTTTAGAGGATTTTTTTTTTTTTTTTCATTTTGCACAGTGAAATGTGAAATTGGGAAACTTATTTATTAACAAAGAAGGGGCAGATATATTTGCATTTTTACAAGTATTGACATTTTCATGAACTACATGTTCAATTTCTTCTTTTTTTATATTATTGCATTTGGAAGGAAGTCAAGATTTTTTGGTAGTTGAACACAGCAAAGGTGTTATTTAGAGATTTAGTATGCTGCAGTCTGGCATTGCACCCTAGACAAAGAGTTTCTGCAGTGATGAGCCTACTATGCATATGGTAGGGGTTACCTATGGGTATTAACCCATCAAGATCTTATGAGATGAGAAGCTGATAGCCAGCCATTTGGGTAAGAAGGGAGTAAGGAATAAGTGGGACTATGCATTGAGCATGGGCAGCAGGATCGAGCCTTAAAACTGTCATCAGGCTCTCTTTAATTCTTGGTATTATATTCTGGTAATAATAAAACTTAGTCTAAAGTGCAGCAGAGACAATATTTGATTTTTGAGGGGAAAATCCATTTCTTAGCACTCAGCTGGAGTATTTGTCGGGAAGCTAAGAAAATCTACCCCAGTATGGAATCCTAGTGTATTGGAGATGAAGAAAAATGAATTAAAAAATATTGCATCCCAAATTTAAGCAGGGTCTTACTAAATCTCTGGGGAAAAGTCTTTTCCCTATAGTATGGCTATGTATTTTTTTCTGCCCATGTTCCCTACACTTGAAACTCCAGCTTTATCTCAGTTGTTTTTTTCAGTTGCCAGTGAAACCAGGGAAGGATATGCCTGATGTGATGATTTTGCAAGTTGTTCTAGCTGCAGCCAGCCCAGTGCCTGCCTGAGTGTGTGCTTTTCTTAAAATGAAACAGCTCTCACCTAACATTGACTTTCACATTTTTGGCGTAAGCAGAAGCACTGTGAGCGAAATAACCCAACCCCAAAGTTGGTTCTGGGCTATTGTATATACACATATATGTGCATAAAGGCACACTGTTATGTGGGGAAGAAGCAGGTAAGTAAGAGGACAGCTTCAACAAGATGATAACGCACAAATGTTAAAATACAATTAGTGCTGCTGCACATCTGAGGAAATCCAGGCTGTGGATGCCAGCACCAAAGGCCACGTTTGGGTCTAGCAGCACATAGCAGGGTCCTCCTGGCTTAGTGCTTCTGCATAGGAGATGTTGCTGGCCGCTGGAGGTCGGTGTTGTTCTGCGCAATGCAGCTGAGAGGTCACTGGCAAGGGAAGTGATTTAGAAACTGGGTTTGGTGATAATTAGGTGAGCAAGAATGTAATTTATAGTGACAATGATGATTGCATCAAACAACCAAATTAAATGTGCATCTCTTCTTAAGACTCTTTTGGGAAAATGGTTTTCTCCTTGCTTCCTTTAGAAATGAATAATCACTATTGCCATCTGGAAAATATTACTGTCTTTTCTAATACCATTTCCAATTCCTGTGCTTATTTGCTGCTCATGTCCTGATTGTACGTAGATTGCTGTGAGTCAGATGTATCTTTGATATCAAAATTAGGAAGCAAGGCTGCATTCTCTAACTGGAGCACATTCTGCTGTATGTTTGTGCAATTTTAAAGACTATTTTTACACCACTGATCCCATACTCTGCATGTATGTCTTAATTTTTAATTGGAAAGTAGTGTTGTTTTTTTTTTAATATTGAGTTAAATATTGTCACTTTTCAGGGTTTTGCCTTTAATATGACATGTATCTATTATTAACATGAAGTAGTAGATGCATCAAAATTTTAATTATATAAATTGTATTATATTACACTGAAATGCTAGAAAGCTTCGAGTGTGAAGAAACCCAACAAAACCATTTGCAAAAAAAACAATGATTTCCTATCTACATGAATTACATTTATGTGACTGCTCAAGTCTCTGTCATACTAACATAGCTTCTTATTAAAATACATACACTAACACAATAATTGTATATGGTAATTTTATATCAGATGGTTCTTAGTCTGACATAATGCCAGAGTCGCCCCCTTGTAATCAGGATATTTGTCTACCTCTTCTTAGGGATACAAAAATGTAAAAAAATACTTTGTAAAAAGCTTTGTAGTGACAATACCAACAGGAAGGAGGTAATCATGCTGCGTAGTGTAGGAAAGTAATCTAGGTGACTAATTTAGGAGGTTAATCTTCCTAGTGTCTCTGTGTAAAGTGAAGAAAGAGGTTCTTGCTTTTTGTGGCTCCCTAGAGCATCCTAACTGGAGGGCTAGGATTTGGCACAAGGAAGAGCTCATCTCTTTTACTTAAGAAGAAGGTCTGGGACATAAAGCAGGTAAGTTGGGGGCATAGTAGACCCACAGGTCATTTTAATATGGCCTAGGTAAGGTATACTACAAAGTAATTGCTGCCTACAGCCAGGTACTTGCTACCTACAGCCTGGTTGGTAATTCATGTGAAATTACTGGTGATATAGGACAGGTCTAAGAGTGTGCTATGGTTATGATCAATAGAGGTGAAATACATAATCTTTTTGGCGAAGAGGCTGGGAGTTCATGCTGCTCTACCTTTAATTTCTGTAGATTTCTATCAGGCCTGTGAGATACAGCACTTCTGGCTGTTTCACAAGAATTGCATTTGTTTAATATTTCCTTTTATTTGTTGATTTTAGCAGTGTGGATTTTTTCGTGTATCAGAACAGGGTGTTGTTTGTTGTTTTTTTTTTTGTTTGTTTCGTGGTGGTTGTTTTTTTTTGTTTTGTTTTTTGTTTTTTAACTTGTGTTCTTTGTATTCCTGGCAGCTAATAAGCTACTTTTAGGGGGTCTGGAGAGTATGAGCAAGATGAGTCTACAGCCATCACTACCCCCAGTCAAAATATATATCAAACAAGATTGCGAACCATTGACTTGAATGTTCATGTCGCCATTGCCAATTTCATTATTACATATTTGAAAATCTTGCTTTTACAGAATGGATTTCGATGATGAAGATGGGGAAGGGCCCAGCAAATTTTCAAGGTGAGCCTTTATGAAGAGTTGGCCAAATTTCTTACTTTTTCAGTGGAGAAAGACAGCTGTCCCACTACTGCTGTTTTATAGTCTCTGTGGATATGGGCTGAAGAAATTGCCAACAGCTTGACCTAAATTCTAGTTACAGTTTACCAGCTTCCTCTGCAAATTAGGCACACTGGCAAAAATCTGCTTAATGTAGTTATTGGCTTACAAAGCTGACAGAATGTTTGTGTCATAATTTCACTCTGCAGCTAAAAATCACAATTTTTCTCATTTGACATAGCTTAGTATTTCAACTGCTGTAAATGAATTTTGATAATTTGACATTGCTGAAGTTGTCTTTTTGCCACTGAAAAAGAAATTTATTTCAAAAATAGTTCAGATACTAACTACTTGTTAAGACAATCTGATAGATCCTAGAGGCATGGGTTGTTTTTTTAAGATTAAAGGTCATTATGTACCATTAGGTGTAACTGAATAGTAGGAATTACCAAAATAAATGTTAATGTGGAATATTCTATGCTAGAAACAAAAACAAACATCAAAGCATCATTGTCATTTTTCACTTTTCCTTTTGTTCCAGTCACACTGTTTGCATTTTTTCATTAGAAACCAAGTGGCTGCACTGAGAATAGATGCTGTGAGGCCTACGGATAACTGCTGATCATTCAAATTGTAATTGCAGCTATATAGTAGCAGCCATATTCAAGCACAGCTGTCACTATAGGGTTTTAACAGGATGTGTTGCAACACCAGAACATAACCTCCTGGACAGGACCAGCAGCACACAAGTTTAGCTGGTGTCTTTTATACAAAGAATATTCCAGTCTGTGGCATCAAAACTCCTGGTCTGAGGGCTAGTCTAACGTTTGGTAGAAGATGTGTGTTAAGGGTACAAGATTGATAATTAATATGATCTGATTTTTGTCTGCATAAGCATGAGGGTTTCTAGGCACAGTTGTGCACGTGAATTGGTCTTTCTACAGCCTTGCTTCAGCCATGGGTTGTGGGGAAAGCCAATATTTCCATTATTTTTATTGGAGAAGTATGGTGTAGAGTGCGTAAGACTCTCTGATTTCAGATGCCAGATCAAAATGTGATATTTAAATCTTAAATGATATGAAAACAAACAAACAAAACAGATTGCTCTGCTTTTAGAGAGGGTTAAGAAAAACAATGTAGAGATGACAAGGGCCATGTGCAGACATCCTCTTCTGGCCACGGCTGACCTCTCAAGGAGATGTTATTTTTAGTTGTCCTCCTTCTAGGACTTTTTCCCTTCTCCAAACTGCTCACATAACTGATTCGTAGCTTGTGTTGGCCAAAATTAGTTAGTTAGCAAAGAATTGCTTTTTACAAGTTTAAGCTAACCCAGAGTGGAGACTAGAAGGGACAAAAGAGTAGCTGGAGGCAACAGCATCTTCAGCCCAGCCAGCCAGACCAGAATGAGTAGGCAATCCATAACCTAGCAGCAGCACTAGAAGTAGTGGTGTTAGCATGGTGCTCCATGTGTGTCAACACACCTTGCTTCTCAGGGAGTTCCAAGGCAGCTCAGGTACCTGCATGACTTCTCATTGTCACCTGGAGACACATGCATGGACTTCTCACCTAACGGCATGTGGCCATTACTCATTGAATCTGTATTGTTTAAAATTGTTCGAGCACAGTATGTTCTCAGGGCAGGGTCAAGTGGAAAAAAAGTAACATTTTCACTTGAAGGTTTTGAGGGTGTTAGTGCTAAAACAATGTAGGAAGGAATGCGGCTCAAGTCTCACTTAAGCTTTGTCATGAGAGTTTGAATCAGTGAGGAAGGAAAATATGAAGCCTCATAGAGGAACTTGCACGTTTGTGGTACTTAAAATTACTTTTAACTCATTTCAGATGATAAAAAGTTAATTATTAGCTTTTAGAAGAGAAAAGGCGCTTAGTTATGCTGTGTTTCCTTATCAAGTAATAAGTGAAAGCTTCATAGGCTCTCTGTAGTAATAAATGACATTGTTTTGGAAAGACATAATTCTAATACAAAATCTTACTGGTCTGTTCTTAACCAGTGATACTCTTCACTTGTAGAAAACCCATTAACTTTTTTTTTTTTTTTGTATTTTCAAAAACGTACTTTTTCCATTTTGGAAAAAAGCATTTTTGGTTTCTTCAAAAGTAAGATACTTGTTTTCAAGATGCAAAAAATGCACTTTTGTAACTACTTTAGCAAAATCTAATTTTGAAGGATTAGTATGTTTTTTAGGGAAGGGAAAGGACAAAGAGCATGTCATTTTTTAGTAAAACATCATATTGGTGCCATCTCTGGAACAGCACTTCAGAAGCAGTGAAAATTCAATCCTGTGGGGCTGAAGTCCCATTGATCTGAATTTCCTCCGTAAAGTTGACAGTGATACACCACGAGTACCTGTTTGGGCATCTAACTTCTGTTGATTTGGGAGGGAATGAGATAACTGTTTACTTCTAGATCTTTATGCCAGTTTTAATTTCACTTCTATTTACCTAGCAGTTTCATCTGCCTGACAGTCTTGCCAACAGATGGTACATCATAGATACCTACCAGAGCTTTTTTCTGAAGGCATCCCTATATATTGCATTGCACTTAAGTGTGTGTCTGTGCCCTCCCATGTTATCTGTAGACCATCAGTGCCCTCTACTGAAAGGAGCGAGTTGTGGTTGCAATCTGGGAAAGATACAGCTCATTCACTTCCAACACAGCAATGAATATTTCATGGGCTGCTGCTGATAGAAGCTCAGTGGTGTTTTCCGTAATGGTGCTGGTTGTTAAGTTTCCCAAGCAATAAGTGTACGTCGGAGTGTCTGCATAAATCCACTGAAATATGTCTTCAACTTGTTTTAAATGTACAAATGAAGTTTTTGAATCAGCATGGCTTGGAAGTTTCATTAAACTCCACATTTTCTTTGCTTTATTATTTTCATGCCCTCATATTTCTTGCTGTTATTTGTAATAGTTTGCAGTTGTGAACCTCTTTGCTTTCTGCTGTGTGTTGACTTTAGTGCAATGTATAACCCTTGTGAATTTACTTGCTATCTTTTGTTTATAGGTATGATGGTGATCAAATCTCTGGTGATAAGGAAAAGTTTGCAAGGTAGGCGTGTTCCGTAGAGGTCTTCTGCTGAGAGAAAAGAGGGGAATGGTCATATCCAAAACGTCTCAGTATTTGTGCGTTAGCTTAGAGAGCTGGTTATTTTGTTTCTAGGTGGGAAGATGATCAAAGTACTGCTGACACAGAAAGGATGGCCAGGTATGAAAAAGGAAAATCAAAAATGGTTTGCCCCCATTTTTATTTTATATGATGCAGTTCTGACTGTCAGAAGGATTGACTGATCCAAAAGTGCTTGAAATCAGAAACACTAACGCTGGACCAAAGTGGGTTTGGATCAGCTCCCACGATCTCCCAAAATGTAATGTGCCTCCAAAACATCCACGCAAAAACAAAGCTGGAATTGACAGAATTAGGACATCATCCTGCACATGTTTATGAATGCCAGGGTTCCCTGGGCAGGCCCTTTTGGAAAAGGAGCACAGCCCATCTTTTTCTTTTAAGAGTTTAAATTTGAACTAGTTTCAGGAAAGTTTCAGGCTTTTTGTTTGGTTGAACCTTTTCATGGCCAATTGGTTAACATACTAATACTTTTTAGTTTTTGTGATCATAAACGAAATAAATGGACTATTGGATATTCTTCTCTTTCTTCTCAGGAAGTCCTGCAGTCTGTTTACTCCTTATAATGGTTGTTTATAATGATCATTAGTATCAAAATACTTTAGTGGCAGACAGTGAAATATGTATTTATAAATGTAAAATATGTGTTGAATGTGTGTTCTTTGTCTCTCTTGTCTCTCAGCCACCATTTCTGAGAAAATGCTGAACTTAGACCAAGCTTTCATCGTGTAAAAATGCATTTTCTTCCCCTTGTCTGTATTTATTGTCATGTAATAAAGACTTGAACACACATGTTCTTATGTACATGCACACTGTCACACAAGATGTTCTACTTGTTTGTATGTACACAGTCCGACTCCCGCAGACAGTGATCTCTCCCACATATGTGCAGACCCACACAAAGGCTGTGTATCAGCCATTTGAAATGGAGAGGTTTGTTATTAAGTTGTAACAGACAGCAAGTCAATAGAGACCTTAGCTAAGGGATTCTGTGATGTACTAAAACACCACGGGCTATCATTGCTGGGATCCATACCTGGATTTCCTGAGTGTAGATATAGTAAGCATAGGCATCAGTAGGAATAATAACAGCATGGAGCCCTAACACTTAGTAATTCTGGATGCAGTGCCCTATACTTAAAACTCCTGTGTGTGCAGGGGAGAGGATATACATTGTAAAGCAGGGCAAGCCCATGCATTCCACTATTTCAGGAAGCAGCACGCAATAGCTTGTATTTTTCTCTGCATTTTCAGAAAGGGCTCCATTATTAAAGTAGTTGAAAAGTGTGCTAAGCCTTTCATGATCACTCTTCATAACATTCAGTTCCAAAGAATGTTGCAGTTTCTTTTAAATTTGTGTTTCTATACTGACCAATGCTGGTGGACTCTCCATGTGATCACCTTTCACATCTTGTTGGATCAGCCAGAGATCCCACAAGAAAATGCCATGCACAGCTCATTGAAATCAGTGGAAGATGCTGCTTTGACATCCGAAGCATCACATACCTCTTGTGTACTTTTATTTAGCTGCCACCTGACAGGTACAGTATCTGAAATATAAGTACTAGGCAGAGAAGTCTTCTAGGTCCTTTTGGACTGTCTCTCGGTTCTGCATTTATTGGTGAAATTCCTTGATAGCGATCAAGCAGTAGTGATTTACAGTAATGGAGAACTGAACTCTCAGATCTTCAGCCCTTGCAGACTTTGGTGACTGTCAGTTTTGAGCATTCTCAGATTTGGCTCACCAGCTCAGTCATATGTTTTCTATAAAAGATGAGAACACTGGAGCTCAGCCTGAAGCGGGGCAGCATCAAGTACTGTCATTGTTACTTCCCTGCTGTGTTAGATTGTTCTTGTACATAAATTCTGATCTTTGTCTGACAAGCCAGATGTTTACTTGCTGTCTTTTGTATTCATTTTATTTATTTACTTTTTTTTTTTGGTATGTACTCTTATACCATATATAGTCCCAGTCCTGTCTGATCCTGTAGGCCTGTAGCATCTCCCTGCAGGCCTGTGGCTTTGTACTGGGATGTGGGACTTTCCACAAAGCATTACAGGACTGGAGACCTATGTTGTCCTTAAGTGGGTGGTTGTGGGTGTAGGCTTTTTTTTTTTTTTTTAGCTGTCAGTCAGAACTGACTCTTACTCCTGATATGATCCAGTTGTTAGCGAGAGCTTTCCTCTGAAGGAGGCCTCTTGCAAGCAGAGCCAACACCTAGAGCAAGGACTGGAAGCTGTGAGATGCAGGACATCTGTAGCAAATTTGGGCATTTGGCAGGAGTTGACAGGTGTCAGTACCTCATATTTTTCTACTTCCATTATTAGTTCTTCAACAAAGGATACTAAACTGCTTAAGAGATTAAGGCCAGAAACAAATAGGCTAGAAATATGGGTTCTTTTCACATTTATCCTTCTGTGGCCTGGATTTTCTGTCTATAAACTGAGAGATAATAGTGCTTAGCTTTGTAAAGTACTTTGCTCTCCTGGAGGGAAAGCTGCAAAACAAGTGTGAAGTATTATGATTTATTACCTCTGATTGAAATTCTTACACTGATCCTGTCTGCTTTTCTGTTGGTTTGGTGTTTCTCTAAATGATCAGGGAGAATCACAGTGAAATTGAGAGGCGCCGAAGAAATAAGATGACACAGTACATCACCGAACTGTCTGATATGGTACCCACTTGTAGTGCGTTGGCTCGTAAACCTGACAAGCTGACGATTCTTCGGATGGCTGTTTCACACATGAAATCAATGAGGGGCACTGGAAATAAATCTACTGATGGAGCTTACAAGCCTTCGTTTCTTACGGAACAGGTAGTGTGTTTTTTTCCACAAATAGCTGTTTTCTCTCGTTTGTGGTCTTCAGTGGTGTGAGGAAGTGCTGAGAGGAGTATGGTCTCAGTTTGACCCTTCACTGTTGAGTAGTAACTGGTACAAGCTAAATAATCAAGATGTAAATGAACACAGGTTTCTTGTGAGTTTTTGGACTTTATCATAACCATACGAGAGATCCCTTGCTCTGAAGCTGCAGAATGGACATTCTTGTCCATTTTCACAGCATGGGGTACTTAACATTGAGGTCTGTCCTTCTGAAAAGCAAATCACAGGCAGTCCATTGTCATTGGAGATGACTATTCATCTCTAGGACTGGGTTCCTCCTATCCTAACACAGTTTCTCTAGAAAAGATAGAGAGGAATCTGCAAAAATCTGCCTCTCCATCCTTAGTTTATAGGAAGATTTAAAAAATTTCAATGTTTCAAAAATTCAGTTTCAATGCATAAGTTGCATTGAACATAAGGCGGCTGAACTGGGCTGAGATGAATCCCATCTGTAACAGCTGAGGTTACATTTTTGATGGAGGAGGAGGGAACATGCACCCAGTTTTCAAAGAAAACCTGTGCTTAACAGAGTGCACTGGAAATTCCTACCACCTTTGTTTTTGAAGTCCAATGAGTGTAATGTGCATTTTTGTGGTCTGAACAGTGTAAGTACTTACACATGTAAGTTATGGCTAGAGGTACTACTTCTTTCTGTTAAAGAAACAGCAGCTGTTGCTGACCTCTGAGTGTTCACATCTCTACTTATTCTGGCTTTCCTGAAGCATGCTTCTAGAGGGACTGACATTCAACTGGCTTTTGGTAGGGCATCTTGCTCACTTGTCCTTGCAACTTGGCTTTTAAACTTTGCAGGATGACAAAGCTTATCTTTTGTTAATTATATATTCAAAGCAGTTAATTATATATTCCTTGTCCTCTGTATAGTGCAGCCAGCTTGCAGTGAGAGTTTGTTGTTGTTGTTTTTTTTTTTTTTTTTTTTTTTTTTAATGTACTAAGGGGTTCAGAAGTGATGTGCTTTCTCTACAGTAAAGAAGCCAGCAGAAATCTTCAGTCTGTTAAGTGTTTCTCCAGATGCATTATCCATTTCTTTTGGGCTTTAGTAGAATTAATTAGATTTTGATCCTCACCTTATCAGGTAGTATCTGCCACTCTCACACCAGCCATGCTGTGCTATCTAACCTGAAATGAGGCTCAGGAAGCTCCCTATATGAGTTTCAGATGCAGTAACTCACTGCTGTATTCTAGTAAGCCCTGATACTTGCTGAAGGCGCCAGGCAAAGGCTGTGCAAGCTTGTTTTTCATGAACTGGGGAGACAGTTGTCATCTTTTCACATCATAAGTTTTCAAGCTCTGTTAACCAAAGGCAGTGTTTGTGTGTGATGCATGCAAAGAGCTGTTTGCATATGCAATTCAAGATATTGGGTGTCTAGACCAAATGTCTGAAAGCGAGGGACAGAACTGCCTTGATTTAAAGGTCTGTGTCCCCCAACTTCTGATCCCAAGGTGGAGTGGAGGCTCTGGGTGCTATGTCTCAGGCAGAAGTGATCAGGACAATGAGCAGGAGACCACATAAAGAACGGCAAAGGGCAAGGGTGTTGCAGTCATCTTGGGTCTCAGAAGCTTTGTGTCCACAGGTTGGAAAAAGAAAGCAAGAAATAGTATAAGTTTTTTGTGTGATGGCTTGGGCATCCTAATAGGAGAGGAGGCTGAGGATTCCTGTCCTTGCCCCATTACAGTTTCTGTCTTTTATCCACCGACTGTTTAATTTACAAACAGAACTTATCCTGAGGGGGAGGAGAAGAAAAAAAAAAAAAAAAAAAAAAGAAAACAAACAAAAAGTCTTGTTGTTTTCTTTCCAGTTAAATTATCCAGGTCATTTAATTAAGGGATGGGTCTGCCATATGAGTTCTAGCCCTTCATTTCCTCTGTTTGTACTCCTAAATAACTTTATAAAAAAAATTATTAGATATCTATCATGCACCAGGCAGTGAGTTTTAGTTTATTTTCTTAAAGTGCATTGAGATCACCAAATCAAAGGCAATAAAGGAAAACAATATTGTTTGTTACTAAGGTCAGCAGTTTATATTCTGCTGCTAATTTGGATGTGTTTTTTTTTTCAATACTACAATAAAAAATTCTCCCAACGTTGTGCTCATCTATTAAAGTCACAAGAAAACAATATTCTTTGGCAGTGACATATGTGTTACTTAATTCCCTTTTCTTGCTGGCCTTCTAATCAAATCCTTTCTTTGAAAGGAACTGAAACATCTTATCCTGGAGGCTGCAGATGGGTTCCTGTTTGTAGTTGCAGCTGAGACTGGAAGAGTCATCTACGTATCCGATTCTGTGACTCCTGTGCTGAACCAGCCTCAGTCTGAATGGTTTGGCAGCACTTTGTACGAGCAGGTTCACCCAGATGATGTGGAAAAGCTACGGGAGCAGCTGTGTACATCTGAAAACTCTATGACAGGTCAGATATATCTGATGTATGGTTCTTTGCATTATGGATCCCTGCAGAGTTTTTCTGACATTCAAATGCCTGTTGTTACAAATCTGGTAAAAATGGAGTTCTGCAAGATTAGAGTGCTTTTTCTCTTGCAGGCACTGTTGTAATTTAAGTCATCTTTTGCATCACTACATTTTGTTTCCTATTTATTCAACTTTAGTCAAACCATGTAGGTCTACCTTTCAGACTTCTGGCTTGGGTAGGTTTGGAAGCTGAATTGTTTTCAGTCTGGAAATCTGGATTGTTTTCCTTTCATCCTCAATGAACTTGTGACTTCTTTACAAGTGTATTGCTTTATGGCAGTGTTTATTTTGAAGGCAAAAATCATACTTCAGACTTTTCCATTTTCATAAAAGTTCCTTGTGGTTTGTTAACGGGAATCCAGGAAAAAAAATCTAGTGTTTGGCAGCTGAAAATCTAGTGTGGATTTTAAACAAGAGGCTTGCCCCTGTAGCAATGTGGTAAGTTAGCTACAGCTGACTATGTATCATTTGACACACAAAACTAAATAATATTCACAGTATAACTCTGGCTTTTACAATTATTCACGCTCAAGACTTCCCAATAGGAAGCTATCATGGCTTTAATAGAATCTGTGTATCAGAGCTATGAGAAATAACTAAATCCTATTTTAACTCAGAATTGGAAAGGGGGAAACCCAGCTTCTCATTTTATTCTTCCATGTAATACATTTATAGCTAAATGAAGAAAAAAAAAATATTTATAACTAAATCCCGATCGAGGCAAAAGTCATGTAATTTCTCCTTGCTTTAATAATTCAGAATTCTGACCTGGCTTGCTGGAAGTTTTGTTGTGTTTCATAACTCAAAGGACAGTGATCCAGTTTAGAGTGAACCTGCACACTGTTTACAGCTTCCATGTCAAAACAGTGCCAATTTCATGGTTTCCTGTGGTTTGAATGTGATGTGGTTTTGGCAGAGCTTTCCCGTATTCATATTGGAAACTCAAAGCAAGATTCTGTGGTAAAAAATCCAGATGGATCAAACCCAAGAGAACATTTAGGGGAACCTGTGCAGAGCAAAACATCTGAGTTTCATACCACTTTAAAATGTATGTGTGATATTTGCAGAAGAGCACAATGACTGGTTTTTATTATATAGTATGCAATACATTTTAATGCACGTACCGTCTTCCTCTAAGAAGCAATTACTCCAGAACCTCAACGAATGGTCACACTTAGACTTTCTAAAGTGCTCATTTGGTACGTGGGCTTAACCTGCTCAAACTGGAGCACGACTAGACAAACACAGAGTACTTCTGAAAGTCCAATTCTGTATTTCTTTCAGCTTTAACTGTAAGCTTTCCTTTTACACTTCATCCATCTTTAGCCAGTGGAAAGAGAAGTTCAAATAATAGTGCTTGGATGGCTAAATCTTTTTTCCTGTCTGATTCTTTTAGAGTTGTCAGATTGCTACAGAAGGCTCTTAAAACTGTCGTACGTGGGCAGCTGAAAGTTTTCCTGGTGTGCGGCAAACAGCAGCCTGTTTAGAGCCAGGGTGCTGAACTGCACTCTTTAAGGTGTGCAGATAGGCTGGATGTAGAAGGATGCTTTTTAGGAACTGGAGAGTGTGTGTAACTGCAGATGTTTCAAGCAAGCGCAAATAACAGTGCATAATTGGTCCTAACTATATAGGATACTTTGTGCAAGTTTTCCTTTGCAAACCTGTTGTGGTTACTTGCACGGTGCAATTTTTTTGGCTGCCTAAATGTCTCACAAGCCATAAACACAATAATCACCCCCGAGTAATTCTGTTTCTGAATCAAGCATAGGCATATAGTTGTATGTATCTCATGTCCTGTAAGATCATAATAGAAAGAAAAAGTTTTTGAGGTGTCTACTGAATTTTTCTAGCTTTTTAATAAAATAGCATGGACCAATTTACATCATCATATAATCCTGCTCTTTTGTTTTAAGGATGTGACTGATGAAGTACATTTTTTATTTTTATTTTTACATTAACAGTAGTTTTGTCAGTCTGTGGAGCATATAAATAAAACTAAAAGCTGTTTCAATTTGTTGTATTAAACTTGTATTTCCTTGACTTGTATTTCCTGCAAAGTACCATTAAATAAGAGAAGCAGTCCTCTTTAAGGACTGTCAGCTAAGCATCAATTTGCTTATAAGCAGCATACAGTCGGACTTCAGGAGTATCACTCATGAGCCTGTGCAACCAATTCCACTTCCCTTCCTGTAACACAAGCTATATTCAGAGTAGAAGCATTGTAACAGGTAGGAGTAGCTGGTAGTAAACAGAAATAATGAGTGCCGTGGTGACATTTAAAAAAAAAAAAAAAAAAAAAAGTCAAGTAGGCAAATGCAGTTCTTTTAAGTCAATGTTTACGTAACCATTTGGGCAGCCTCAAGTCTCTTTAGGCTTTCGAAAGTTACGTTTCATGCAAAAGAAAGGCTAACGCAGAGCTTGAAGGAGCAGCATAAGTGCAAGCCAGCCAGCTGTGCATTTGATTTTTTATTTTTATTTTTTAATTTTCTTACTCAAAGTGAAGGTTACCCTGAACAGCAGGAAAACCCCCATCGTTTAGCGGCCTCTGGCTGTTGAACACTGGGGCTACTTAGAGAGAAGGGATTTTCAGGTGAAAGAGTAATGAATCTTACAATTCTTAATTTTGCTTTCCTCCTCACCTTCTTGGGGTCCGTTTCTCAACCCTGTATCCTCCTCCTTCAACCCTTGACCTGAGGAAACAAATACAGCATCTTGTCAAAGAACCATCACTTGCTTTGCGCTGGATCAGAGCAGCATCCTCTGTGTCTGTTTGTTCTTAACACTGATTGTTACCACTGCATTGCTGTGTTGTTTTTTAACCCAGCACCTCTTAGCAATCCTGTTATACAGAGAAGATGTTTCAGACCCCGAGAACTTGTAAGGCTACCATTGCCAGAGAGAAGTGACGGAATGAGCTGGTGGAGAAAGCAGTCTCCCTCTCACATTTCTGCCCCCAGGAATAAGACTGGGGCTGTGGTTGCATGAGCATTTCTTTGGCAGTCGTACCAGCTTATGCAATCCTCACCTCGTTTCACCCTCTATTACTTTGCCATTTATGTGGTACTACAGTGTGAGTCACATCAAGGAGGCTGGCCCAGCCGAGAGCTAACCTAAGCAAAAAAAAAGAAAAAACCAACTTGGTTTTAGTAGAGATACCTCTTTGGCCCACCTTATCATAGGGCTACTTGAACTCTGTGCTAGTGCAAAGGAGAAGCAGGGAATAGTTCCGGATAAAGAGAGGACAGGACTTGAGGAGCAATAAAAGCATATGCCAAGCTAAAGTGGCTCTTTAACTGCAGCCTAAAAAATATGATTTGTTTGCAGAGTTAATTGCTTGCTCTATTTTTAACTCTCAGGATATGGGGAAGGATGGATAGTTTCTATTTCATTTTATACCCTTGGAGATTTTATTTTTCCCTGGAAATGGAACAATTGTCCGCTTGTTTATTGTACATTAATTGCAAACACATTGTGACAAAGGGAAAGCTGAACTGTATGTATGGTTTGAAATGCTCTAGAAAAGACAGCAGCTGAGACTTGATAGCAACAAATGGTGCTCCCAAGAAGGGTTTGCGTGTGTCATGGGCATGATTAATTAGAATGGGTCAGATATTCAGAGTAATAATGTATTTTCCCTTTTTGTTCTTGGAAATCTGCAGATGGGAAAAACAAATTACTTTAAATATGCATGAGGTCAGATCCCATAGTAGGATCCATTTGCAAAGACCTCTTTGTTCTTAGGATGCAGTGATGAAACTTGATGGATGTTGGGGTTCAGATGCAGGTTCGGGGTTGGAGGTTGTGAAGTGGTTGAATAACACACAGCAGAGTGGAATCCTAATGCAAGTGAGAGCCTCTAAATGGCTACAAACAAAAAATCTCTGATGGCCCAGAAGATGGACAGAATTTAGAACAAGTTAAGTACAAAGAAAAACAGCTTTTGAAGAATACCTCCACTATGTTTACAAGTTTATGATATTCAGCTTGGAGCTCCAGGCAGCACAGCACATTGTAATCTATATATAACGTCTTCCTTCCGCTTCCTTATAGCTAAGGTGAGACAAGGAACAGCATATAGAGTCCCATCCATGCACAAAGCCTGCTTGAGACCCTCATGTTCAGAAGAAGTCTTTGCAAACCATTTTAGCTGAGTAGCTGAAAGATGCTGAAATTGTGATCCTGTGACTGGAAGGAAGTGATGAAAACCAGAACCTCCAAAGCTTTCATTTTCAAGCGATTTAAAAATGACTAAGTCAATTTAGTTGCTAGCTAAAAAATATTAATTGAGGTTACTTCTGGACATGACTTGTATGCCAAGTTTAGTCTTGGCACAATATTTTATTGCCATATTTTATAAGTACAAAAAAATAGAACTTTATGATGGAAAAGGTGACTGACCACAGCAAAAATTAAGCTGATAGGTACCTTTTTAGAAGAAAAGACCATTGTGCATTGTGCAATTTGCAGTGGTTCATGAGTACTGTGGAAATACCACTATATTAGCTGAACAGAGGTTTGGATTAAGGAACCTGTCTTTCAGAACCTTCAAGTAATACGTTTTCTGGTGGTGATGGTTCCATCATGTGCAGTTTTTTGTCCAACTGCAAAACTTGCTGTAACCAAGCACAGTTTGTACACACAGTCACCAAATCTAGATGCTGTAGATAGAGTCAAATTGTCTGTAAAAAGTGGAAAAACAGTGTTAAATTCAAAAGAGGGCAATGCCAGAGACCAACGGAGAAGCAAAGTAAAGCTTTCCATAGCACTGAACAGATGGGAAATGCTCAACAAACAGTAAATAACCATGTGAGAGACAAGATTAGGAATAACTTCTCTTTGCAACAGATGTTCTTCCTGAAATTCAGCACAGGATTTTTGTGCTGAGTGCTATCTTACGCCTCCACGTAAATTCTTCAACTCTGATTTCTGCGTGATCTTTCTTAGAAGAAGGGCACTTCTCTCATATACTGCCAGCCCGTGAGTGCAAATGTGATTCTTATGCATTGTCAGCGTTTTGAATTCCAACTTGAATTACCGTTTCAGGAGAGGATCCAACTGATACGAAGAAGAGTTGGATGAAATTCTTCCTTGGCTTCATGCGCAAAATTCTCTGAAGAGATTCAAAGACTGACTTGAGGCATGCCCAGAAACTCAGCTCTGGCAAATCGACTGCCATTACGCTTTAAATGTCATAATCATCACTAGCAGTTAAATTCATGATTAGTGAAAAAGTAATGCATTATCAAAACATTTAATTAATGGGATGACTTCTGCAATATATTAGCAAACCAGGGAGCTTCTCCTAATCTATTTGAAAATTGGGTCAGCCTATTAATAATTAAAAAATAAATCTATTAGAGTTATTGTTGCCTGAATTTTTATACCAAAAAATATGTTCAGAAATGTCTTCTGACAGAATCTGTCTTTGTTCTGTGTTTTGTGGTGATTAAGATACTTGCCGAAGATGGATGTTTTTCTACCCAGAGCTGTTCAAATTCCTTGAAAAAGAAAAATTCTCTTTTGTTCATATAAGTATGTCTTTGTCGAGACAGTTGACAAAACAAAGAGTGGTAGTGAAGCTTGTTTCAGAATTTATTCCTTGGCCTTTGGTTCTGAAGAGCGTATTTATCAGAGTTTTATGCATCAGAAAGGTACTGTGCATGTAGAGGGCTGTTTCAACTGGCAGCATTTTATTTCTTTATTTTTTCTTCTTCTGTGAACTCTTTTAAGTGCATGAACTCTAAACAACCATCTGCCTCTGAAACGTGCCCAGCCCAGCAGTTTAGGAAGTCAGAGTACAGAGAATTAAAACCAGATCTCAACACTTCAGATTTTAACGTTTTAGCACAGGATGGCTGACCTAGTAAGACCATTAGCCTCTGGACAGGTAGGGAACAAGTTGTATTATTTTTATGTTTATAGGGAGAATAGCTACATGTGTCTTTTATTTTGGGACAAAACAGCGGTTCATCATCCACCATTTTCATTGAATGTCCATGAAACTTAACAACCACTTGGATGAAGAGAAGGAGTTGTCCGGTAAACAACATACTGTACCAGCAGGCAGGTGGAAGAGGAGGAGATGAAGTTTCCATATACATGATATGAGATGTCTTGAAGTCTTCTAAGTCTCTGCAGAACTGTCTGAACCTTGACTCTTAACGTTTTATGGGATTTTCCACCCACCCACACCCTGCTTTATTCCATGGAAGGGTGGAAGCCTGGGACAGCTGTGCCAGGATTATTGCACCTGCAGGGGAAGGGAACAGAAATTTTTGAAAACAGAAGCATTGAGTTTGTCCCTGTTTTTTCAAGATGTGAGTTCACGGTCTTGTATAGAATATATGAATGGTTCACATGAACTGGGTATTTCAGGATTCAGTCTGGTTTTATGGTGGAAAAAAAAAAAATCTGGCAAGGCATCTTGTCATATTTAAATCTGGAAAATATTCAGCTCATTTCTGACAAATACCAAATCACCACGTGTTACCTGTTTTTCAGCAAAGTTATGTGGTCCCACCGGCATTGCGGAGAATGAAGAGGATGTTTCAGATGTAAGGCTTTCCATACCCGCCAGCCCATTTCTGTGCCATTGTTTCAAAGAACAAAAATCTGCCCACAGCTGTGTGGACTGTTTGTTCTGGTAGCAAGAAGGTCACAGTATCAGCCAGAGATGGCATTTGAACTTGGGCAATGCCATGAAAAGGAATTAGTGTTTTTTCTGCTTTAGACTGTTCAACTTGTTTTTACGTGTCAGATGAAGGAAATGAGTGTTCTGCTTCCCCCATCCCTGTTCTGTTTGCAAGGAAATGAGTACAGTAGATGCTTAGGAGCATGAAACAAGAAAGCTGTGCTGGTATGGCACGTACATCTTGGATCTCCCACTAATGTGCTTAGAAGTGATGCCCAAAGCCTCTGTGTTTCCCACTTCTCTTCTGTTGATGTTTGATTTGATATACTGTGGTTTGCCAACTCTATCTGACAAAATAAAAAGCTTGGTGTGTGAATGAGGTTTGTCTGAATTTGTGAATGTACTGAGATCCAGAAGAAAGACAAGGAAACTTTTAAACATTCTGTGCATTAAATTACATGTATGGGACTTGAGGTTTCCTTTACAAGTGAATCACACTGTTTTTCTGTTGAAGTGGATGGAACAAATCCTTCATTCATTTGTGACTGTGTGAGCAGTGAATGTGGTTGCATGGTCTTACAGAGGCAAAGAGGAGCATGGAATTTAGCTTTTTGTGCTGTTCAAGCGAGGAAGAGGACTTGGAAGGTTATTTCTGCCCTTTGACACACTGGACAATATCACAGAAATAGAAGAACGTAGTTTCCTCTCAAAAAAATAGGTACTTTCAAATGATCATGTTTTAAATGTATGGTACATTTAATCTCTTTAACTTACTCCAAGAGAATTTTGTTTTGCTTTGGTCTCAAGGGTTGTTTCTGGGGAAAAAAAAAAAAAAATCCCAAATGTTGGGAGAAGTCAGATGTGCATAAAACAGTTCATAAAGCAACTCCTACACAAACACACAGATCCAGTGGTCTCCCTGCTGCTAAGGCACTTGGTATGGGTGGATAGTACTGGAAGGAAAACTAGTGATAATAAATTCAACTTTTAACGTGACTTTACTAAATAACTAGATAATAATAATAATAATATAAAGAATGTATTGTATGTTAGACCAGTTGCTAGTATTCTGTCTCCTGTCAAACTGTTGATACTGTTAAGGACAATGCTAGAAAAATGAGCTAATTATAGTGGTTGCTTAAAGAGGTTGGTACATGTTTTTACAAAAATAAGGAAGCAGCATTAGACTAGTACTCTAAGACAGACTTATTACATCTGAATAGCATTAGGGAATGCTTTTAGGGTGGGTTTTCAGGTGCTTGGGCATGCATGTGCAAGTGGGTTTTGTGGTTGTTATTTCTCTTTAGTCTTCATAATGAGTTTCTCACTTGGAAAGTGCTGTGTACTTAGGTCTGTTATCACAGATGTTTGACTGGATCATTTTCAGTTGCTGGATTTTTTCTTTTCTGTTGTTGTTTTAATGTTCAATATTTATTCAACCTGCTCTGTTTTGTTTTACTGTGTTCATACATCATGAAATATATGGAGTTAGCAATTTTTCCCCTTTTGAAAAAGATTGGTGTTTCACAAATACCAAAATTTCTTTGGTTAGCACGTTGCCAATAAAGCAGTCCAAGTGTGCCTCTTGGAGCCGTTTGGCACTGGCCCTGCTTGCAGCCCACTGTAAATCTCGGATGGTTCAACGGAAACTCCACAGATGCTGGGAGGGTGCAGTATTAACTTTAACATCTGCCCTGTGGGGAACCAGCTTTTCCTTCAGTCACATTAGACTGCTGTGTTGTCTCAATTAAGTTAATACAATGCAATGCAATATTTTACTGTTGCATGATGAGTTGTAGGAGCGGTACCTTGAAGTGATAGTCTTCCACCCCAAGCATCTACTTTCTTCAAGTGGGGGATAACTGGCTTAATCCGTGCTGCTGGCATCTTTTCCTCCTTACCTCAAGCTCTGCTATTTCATAGTAGAGGGACAGCAGAGGCTTCACTTCCACATTATTTTTCTATTCCCTGCCAGTTTGCTGGGACTATGGCACCCACCTGCCCTGCCCTGGTCCTGCACAGAGGCTTGTGGAGGGAAATGCTTCCATATGTCAGGACATTACTAGTGTGGTAATGTGGCTTATCACCAGTTTTCTGTGATGTGGTCACTGAATCATAGAATAGCCTGAGTTGGAAGGGACCCACAAGGACCACTGAGCCCAACTCCTGGGTCTGCATAGATCCACTAAAAATATATCAAGCAACCAGACAGCTTCCCTGGGCATTTTGTTTTCTTCCTACTTTTTCACCCTTCTTTTGTTAAAATTTAGTTCTGTCCACAGCAAAATATCTCACAAAGTTATCCAGCATTCGTTACTTATTTTCTCTAATGGGCTGTTCCATTGTGTGTCACTGGCTTGTGGAACAGACCACAGCCTAATTTCAGAACCAGATGATAATAATATTTACTAATAAAACATATATTCCAGTTACTTGAATTTGATAATGAAATACAAATAATTCAGAATGCAAGAATTTGAAGCTTTTTTGGCAGAAGTGTTTTCCAGTAAAGCTTCCTGCTGAGCATTCAAGTGGAACAAATAGTTTAATTTAAAAGCTACTTACAAGCTTTATGTATTTATTTATTATGCAGCTGTGAATGGTAAAGGAATAAATTACATTTTAGAGTTAGTTTGGATGGCTGTCCTGTGGTGGGAGTTTCTGCTAATGGTACTTTGGTGTAACTGTTTCCTGGGGTTTTAGATCCTTTTTCTAGCTGTAGAAAGGCTGCTTTGTCTTTGAGGAGTTTTGTATCTTGGGTCTTTGGCAGGCCTTAGTGTGACAATTTTTTTCTGCTCCTTCAAATACATCTGATAGTTGTTACAGAAGTGCTGCCATAACTGTGCCGCTCGTGGGGACATGAACTCAGTGGTGTTTATTTGTTTAGAAGTACCTGTCAGAATGTGACTGTGTCAGGCCTTACGCAGCATTTTAGTGCTGTAAAGCTGCTGTACAAGTTTAAATGGTCAATGTAAAAATAGAAAAAGAGAGGATCGCCATCCCACTTTACAGGTGGGGAACTGGAAATAATAGAGAGAGAGCGCTGTTGTATTTTTGTATATGGAGAGCTCACATGTATGACCTTGCAGAAACTACTTTATTTAGCCTGATGAATATTTCCCATACATAAGATAACTTGTTGAGAGTTCCAAATGCTTTTAGTGTTTTGTTTTTGTGTGTGTGTGTGTGTTTTTTTGTTTGTTTGTTTGTTTGTTTGTTTTTAATGTTATAACTTAACTTTCATGATATGCTTTGAATTATTTGCTTGGAATTTTTTTTGGTCCATTTTTTGCCAGGTCCATCAGCACAGAAAATTGCTTGTGATCTGTAACACTAACCATTCAGATAGTCCCTTAAACTTAATTCAACAGCGTGTCTCAAAAGCCCACATACTTTCATTTTTAATTTAATTAAAAGGATGCATATTTGCCCAACACTGTGGAGAATTACATGATGCAGTCTGGCTAGTCAAACACGAAGGCAGTCACAGCAGAGACCTTTTGGCCTCATGAGCTTTTATAAGAACAAACTGTATTAGGCAAACAGCTGTGTAATGTGAGGGGGTTCTTATTAAAAAACAAGAGGGGATGGGGAGAAGGCTTTTCAATTCCCCCTTTGCTGGTTAGTGTCTCCAGTTGGTAAGTAAGGGACAGACAGAATTTAAAAATAGCTGCATTTCAATTGCATTACTTCGTCTCTTTTGAAAAAAAAAGAATACTGTTGATTGGATTGGCTCTTCATTCTGTTATAAGAATGTCATAACTTGACTCTAATGCTTATACAACGCCTTTTGCAATTAGATGATGTAAACCTTAGTATCACCAGAGAGGGTCAAATAGTCCCCCTGAGGAGCTAGACCAGTGAGAAAAATGAGCCTTGATGGCTTATATTTATAAATGGAACATTATCCATCATTAAGGGATAGGTAGTTCAGGAATTTTTTCATGAGTGCAAAGGGAAAAATGAGCAATAGAAAGCATTTTGTGGTTCTAAGTAGCATCATGAACATGGGGTATTCAATTTAAGTGAAATTTTCCTTATTTGGGCTAATTCATTTCAGGTTTTATACTGGTACACCAAGAGGTTATCACCGGATTTAAAGACAGATAAATCAGCCACCCAGTCTTTAGTCTTTTTTTGGAAGTGTACTCGTACATTTCGCGTGTAAGCTGATTATGCCCCCATAAGCACAAAGTTGTCATGAGACTTTATGGACCTTCTGAGAATCACTATAGATTATGTTACTGAGAATTACTATCTACATCTACAGTGTGTTGATAACTTGTATTGCTTTTGTGAACTCGGCCCTGATCCTAACAGCACCTCCTGCTTCTGGCTGACCAAGTGAAAATACTCTCTTTGGTTCCGTTTTCTTATCTCTAAAATAGGAATAAGGGTGTAGATCTCCTCTGCATGTTACTTTAACGTCTGCTAACAAGAAGTACATGCTTGCAGCTAGTTGTTTTGTATACTGTTGTGTTTGCTTATTGATATATTAACGATGCTTTGTAATGTGGGATACAGTGCTGCTAATTGCTATGTGATAAAACAAGTGCACAAGAGCAGAGAAGCCCTATGCCTGTGAGAGCTAAAGCAGTTTCATAACATTTGTGTGGAAGGCACTCATCTTCAGAGCAAGAGCAACCACATTTTGTCCATGCCATCCCATGATCTTCTTGCTTGATATGAGTGCAGAATAATGACAGCTGGGAAGCCCTTTGTGGTCCCTGATTTTGTTTCTGGCTGTGTAAGGCTGACTGATTTAACGTTTGTGTGATATTCTGAAGGGGTGTTGGTATATTGTCATCCCTGTGGCTTCATTCTTCTAGATGTCTGGGGTTATTCTGCATGGCATGGTTACTCTGCACCACACCATGCTGTTGAACAGTCAGGCAATATCCCACCTCGATTCTGGAAGGAGCCCTGCCTACATGCAGTCTGTCAATATGTCCAATTTTTCTTGTGAAATGGCAAGTGTGAAAAAGGCAGGAAAGAGCTACGACTTGTTCCTCTAGGTCTCTAGCTATGAGATTCCACATGCACCTTCTCTGCATACCTGGGAATTATTGAATGCTGGAAGCACTGCTGTCAGTGGCATTTGTGCCTCATTTGGCTTTGCCTGTTGTCACCCAGCAGAGTCTTGCCCCACACTCCTGGCCCTGTTATGCCTGCTGCTGTCCGTGCCCTTTTCGGTAAAGTCTGAGGGTTATAGCTGCTTTGTGTTGAGCCTGTTGGATGCCTGAAGATCCCAGGAGGGGTTGGACCAGGGCATGAAATCTTATACAGCAGTGGGGAGAGGTATAAATGGTGTATTGCTGTACAGCCTTGGAGGTAGGGTGAAGTCTCTGGTGGGCAAGTCCCATCATCTCTGCAGTCAGACCAGCTGGGAAGCAAGGGTGGGAGGTGTGTAAGGGGATGTGCTGCCTTGCATGCAGAATCCAAGGACTCCTGTACCCAGAGTGAGGGGGGACAGCCTGGAGAACAGTCCCCAGCACCACCCAGACCCTCGACCACTTTCCATGCGTGAATTAAAACTATACTTCACATAAATCTGAAACATAAAAGGAAAGAGCCTCCCGTCTGGTAGGAACCCATCTGTTCTGCACTGTTCCAAGTCCTGGCAGCTGTCCCGCGTGGCGGTGCTGTGTCTGATTCAGGAGAAAGTGAGTGTGTTAAGGAACGCCAGTGCTGGCACACTGGAGTTGCCTGTGACAGGGTGATTTGGTGAATGAGTTAAGCATCACGAGGTAGCAAATGTGTTTTGTAAAAACAACCTCATCAGGAGCTTTATTTCTAGAACCGTGCATTCCTTGTGACCTCTTCGTGTATTTTAAGTGCTATTAAGAATTGGTGGTTTTGTTGCAGATTTAAAAGACCGTTATGAAGTAGTGGTGTTAAAATAAAAAACAGATTAGCAGGCACTGCCTGTGAGATCTGCACTGCAGCCTCTGATGCAAGTGAGAGGAATGCTGTAAAATCAGTGTTGGCTTTTGGGTGCACACTCTAACTGGTGCCAGTCAGGCGATTCTGTCCCTGGTTTGTAATACGAAGTTTTGATGGTCATAAGTCCACCTATTTTGGAAATATTTAGGCTATTGCTCGTGTTTGTGCTCCCCTTTCAATGGGGGGCCAAAGAGGCATTTTTCATTGGTACTGTTTTACTAGGATTGTGTTGTGCAGTGTGTTCACTCCATGTAGCTCCTATTTTGGTGTTGAGATGCTGAAGGAATGCTCTCTTTTTGGAAGGTACTTGGATGGCCAGCAGCATATTTCCAGGCTGTGGCAGTTTTTTCTCAATCTGAATGCATATTGTTTTATTTGTATATTGTGAGCGGCCTCTGGTTTTTATGAACATGACGTCCTGGAGGGAGAACACCCATATTGTGTTTGTATTTCTATTTTGATTCTTAGCATATTTGTAGATAATTTGTAATTTTTTTTTTATATTGGGATCCACAGGGTGGAAGCTTATTTATTAAATTTAATAAAGCTTAAAACAGTTGCTGAGATGCACTAAGCATGAGACATAACTGCATGCCTTACAATTATAATGGTATCCATTTTAAAATTGTCTTTTTATTCCTATAATTGTTGATTTAATGCAGAATAATTGCTTTGCTCTGGCATAAGTTTAGCAAGAGTAATTTAAAATAAATTGATGAATTGTAGGCTATCTAAACTTATTGACAGTATTTTGTTTATGTATTCGTAATGCATCTATTGTTTTCAAGAACAATTCTGTCAGCTGGTGCAAAGCTGAATTTTCAGCAGTAGTTGGTGGATGTGTGCAAACTGGTAACGGGGGGAGGGAAAAAAGTGAGTTAGTTTTCTGGAACTTGGTTGTTTGTCCCAAGCAGCGGACAAGTGGACAACATCTTGTATCTGCTGGAGCTGTTGTAGAGAATCAGCCTTCCAACCATGGCTGCTGCCTTCACATTTTCACATCTTTCCTATACCAAAGTACACAGAGACCACTCCGTGATGCTGGGTCTCCTGGATGATCAAGACTTTTCTATGCTTCCTTCGTACAAAATCATAAATGATAAGTAGTTCATTTGCAGGGTTGCACTTCTGTGTGATGGGCTGGCAGCTAGTAGTTGGGAGTACATATCACTGCTGCTACTTTCTGAAGGCTTCACATACGAACAGGGAGAATCAACACAGAATAAGTCTTTTGTTTTCTGACATTTCAGTTTGCGGGTCAGCTTATGTTTGTATCCTTGAGCATCACTTCTATTTTATTTTCATTATTTCCTCTTTTTTCCTGCATCCCTGTCTTGCTTTTTCCGTTTTTATAGTAAGATAAAGCTGTTTTTGGTTTTCATAAGAATTTTTTGGTGCAGTATTCCTGCGTTCTGTTTTTCTTCCCTGAGCCTGTGGAGTATTTTTGATGAACACAAAGTCATCTTTTGTTATCTTGTCCAAACCAAACTTAGTTTCACCTTCATTTTATTTTGCCTGGAAAGAAGTATGTAGACAATCCAGTGGCAGAGAATAATTATGAAATATCCGCCTTGTTCTTTGTAAGGCAAGACACTATCCTCTACAGCATGAAGTTTGCTGGGTTGCTGAAGGTTATTGTTTTGAAGGCAATGTGAGACTACTTTCAGTTCAAACTGTTTCCTTATCAACTCCAAGATTCTGTGCAAGACAGCAGGTGATCTACTCCAGAGCTGGAGGAAGATGGAAAGTTGTATCATGAGCTTTGCCAACAGTATTTTGGTGTGCATGAGGCCAAAACAAACCTCTTCTGAACCAAGAAAGCAAGTAGAAGTAGCCTTTGGATGCAAGAGAAGGGTATTTCCATGCTGCAAACTCCAGTCCTGGATCTGGATACCATATGATAATTTTTGGAAAAAGACATTTACAAAGCAACTTGCACGGATTTTTTTAAAGAAGAATACCTTCATGTAACGGGCCCTTCTTTCTAATTACAGACTGGGGGATTCTCCAGGGAAAATCCAGCAGAGAAAGCATTTAAGATAGAATTAGGTGTAGATGCCTACGGAGTTTTGGATCCACCAAAAAAAAAACAAACAACAACAACAAAAAAGAAAAACTAACAAAGAACAGGCTGTGTTTGATAATCGGGCTATAAATCCTAGCACGCAGTGCTTATACGTGGAGGAACAAATTTTCTAGCAGGCTGGTGCTATTGTGTGAGGATGGATTTGGGCCAGGCTTCCAGATTTGAAACCCCATGAACGCCGGTAGGCTCAGGCCAGGCTTTGGCTTGGGTTCATCTCAAGCATTGCAAATACAGAAAAGGCATTTGAACATTCACAGTAGCAATTGGAGGTCCAAAAGGGGAAGGTATCTGCATAATCCGTTCACTGCTTGCACATACAAGGGGCTTATTACTGCCAATTTGAACCTTTGTCTCCTTGATTGTTACGAGAACATTTTTAGAGCATCTTTGAAAACACACTGCAGCATAACACAAAGGGAATGCTCCTGGCATGCATCCTCGCTATTTGAATTGGTTGCTTAACTATTCTCTTCAGTGGGAAGAGCTTTATTTAGCTTCTCTAATTTTACCCAAATAATAAGTCTCTTGCACATTGTCCTCAACTATGTGGTCCCCTCTGACAGCCTTTTTCTGTAGCAACAGCTGAGGTCGAGTTCCTGAATTGCGTGGTGGATTCAGAGGACAACGGGTACATTACAGGTTTAAGCAATACTGCCCTCTGAAAGTGGGCTCTAATGGGTAGATTTCAATAAATTATCAATTATATCCAGACCAACTGGAGTGATTCATGTGTTGGTTTTAATAAGCCTTGTGGTCATGTATTCACTTTCACTTTTGCAGCAGAGTAAACTCTGATTTCCTCTGAAGTGTGCAGCTGCTGTAAATGGTAACAGGGCAGCAGTGTCCGTCACAGGCATGCATCCTGTGCTTGCTGTGTCTGGGGGTTGTGTCTGAAGCTGGAGAGGGGAAAAGTTTCATGTGAAAGTGAACTACGTGCAATTATTAATTTGTGTGGAAGCTCATAAGGGATTCAGCTGGGGGTGGCACTGAATTGCGTTTCCTCGTTAAAATTGTTCCGCTTAAGAAACTAGAAGAGGAAAGGAAAGAAAATGCACATATGCCTGTTCAGTTAGAGGAAGTTGTCGGAGCATCCTAAAACATTTCGTATTAATGAGAATATAATTGCCAACTTTTACATCCGATCTACTTTATGAAGGTTTCCCGCGGAGAAAGCTAAATGAGCATTTATCACTGCAGAGGCATTGCTAGTGTAGAGGATGCAGGAACACAGAGAGATATGAATATTTTATGGTTCTGTGACAGAGCTATCTCCAGAGTGTACCATCTCCTTGAACTGAGCTGCATGTGTGGCATGAAGTCGTGATTTATGTCAGATTGCTTGCCTGCAGAGTGGGACCCACTGAGGTCCATCATGTGAGCAGCTACAGTGAGTTGCAGATGATATTAAAGCAGGTAGGAAATGATTTTGCAACTCTGTGCTGGAAGGAGTGGAGTCCCCTTCCCAGAGTCAGGCGTGCAGTGGCAAAGAGCCTGGGGAGGAGACACGGCTGTGACTTCTGCCTTGAGACCAGGTGAGGTCGTGTTGTTGCAGCTGCAGATTTTCACAGCAGTAAGAAGTTGTCACAAATATTTCCCTGCCCAGCACGGCCGCACTGGTTGTGTATTAATCTCATAGCAAGTTGTTTCTCAGTTTGCTCTACCAGGCACACTCTGCACACCTGATATCATTGGTATTTTGAACTTAAAAGCTCCAACTTTGTTGAGAGCCCTGTTATGCCACATCTTGACAAATCCCTCTTCTTCCAGGAGTGCATTGGCAGACTGGTTCCAGCTAAGCTGAAAATTTTATCCTTGGTCTACTCAACTATAATTCTTTTCCATTTTAATACAATTTGATCATAAACATCCAGCAATGTAAAAGACACAAATTGCATGTTCTTTATCAAAATTGGTGATGTATTGTTACAGCCCATATGGCAGGCTATTGAAACAAACTGCTGAGAGAGCTATGTCATAATATCTACGTACCAAACATTTCTGACTCACCCCCACCCTCACCCCCTGCAGTGATTTTGTAAGTCAGGGCAAAATTTAGACTGCTGTTTCTTATCTGGTACATACTTCTAAGGCATTGCTAAACAAAAAGTTAATCTTAAAAACTGTGACTTCTTGTTGGGGGTTCCAGGCTTGCCAAAGGAACATGTGTCAGCAATTTTAAGCTTAGCAGCCACGTAGCTCCGAAGTATATTTATAGATGCTCTTTCATGACAAAAACTGAGAGATTTTTGTTGTCTGTTTGAGTTACGTTTACAGTAACAGCTTTTTGTTCACTAACGTCACTTTAAGAATTTATGTAGCAATGAAGAAAAAAACTGAAGTGCACGACAAACAACTCTTCTTTTATTTACATGCATGACAAAGTTACTGGATTCAAAGAGAAAAAACACTTTTAATGGTTTGACTTAGCACGCATGTTCATGTGGACAGCTGTGGCGTCCTGCACATATATGTATCTTTAAACTGTTTTATAACAATTTTATTCCCGTTCTTGGATGGAGGTAAATACTTTCAGTTAAAGCAATTCTGAAATGCGTGTGGTTGCCAGTAGAGTTGTTTCAGAACTTAATTTTTGGACAGAGACCTTTGAGTAAATCTGGTGAGGGAGACTTTGAATATATTCTATATTTCTCCAATTTAGTACAGACAGAGTAGGTGATATTACTATAAATTTGGATACTGTTGTATCACAGTAAAGGCTTGGAAGTCATAGGCTTGTATCTTTTCAATAATTGAAAGGTACTGTACCCACCATAAACATGTGGGTTTGCTCACAGCCTGTGTCATCAGCACTGGTGGGTATAATTTAGTTGTCTAGCAGCTGTTCCACTGCATTTCTCTTGGCCACTGTCACTTCTGTGGTGTATGCAGCCCTGAAGCGTTGTGGAGCTGAGCCAGTGATTCATCGCTAGTCCATTTTTGTAATAAGCAACATTTTATATTCATCTGTTAATGATCGAGCTGTAGATGCAAAAGAGAGTTTTGTTAGTTCTTTGATAATGGAGGTCTTTTTCAACCTTAATGATTCAGTGATTCTGTGAACTTACAGGAAGTTAATACCCACACCCTGGTGTTGCTGGGCAGAAGCTTTCTGTAGTACTCACTGCCTTCTGCTTTGTCTTAGGAGTGTGGAAAGATTAAGTCATGCTACTGCTTTGCTACCTTTGTGTTGTTTTTTTCCTGAAGACCTCCCCCAGCTTACTGTAGGAGCATCAGCTCAGCTCTCCCTCCATTGGTCCTCTCCTCATTGCTGTGTCTATGGAGTGAGAGGCTGAGCTTTGTGGTCAGCTCACGCAGATCAGCAGGGTCCAGCCATGGACCTTGCACAGAGTTGTGTTGAGTCCGATCATCTCATGGATCCAGATGAAATTTAACTTCAAAAAATGCTGTTGTGTCGGTTTTTGATCAACTCTGAAATGGCTGTACCATAGGTGCTGCTGTGACATATTTTGTGTCTCATTACCAAGGAGAAAAACTTGGTCTTACATGTTCCTTATCATCGTTATAAGCCTGTATGTATGAGGTGTTGTTACGATGGGGAGAGACGCACAAGCACAGAGGAGAAGCAGCTGCCAGAGAAATGGTGCCTGTTGCTTTATCCACACTTCTGGTAAAGAGCAGAGCAAGCAGATCAAGTCAATAAGCTGTTCTTGCTGTAATTGCCTACCCCACCTCCAGACATTTGACCCTGGCTTGGAAGCTGGTCTAGGGCCAGTCAAGAAAAGAGCCATCACTTTTGTGACTCACAGTCAGCTTTGCTGAAATCGTTAGTTAAGCCAGCACATAACCAATGTGAGACCAGGATCAAGCTGTTTTGTTTTTTTTCCCCACAGCGACTAATGACATTTGGTTTATGAGCTTATTGTCATCTTATTTTATAGTAAATGGGATTCAATTTATGTGTTAAACGTTAGTTGCTCTTCCTTGATTTTTTAGGACGAATCCTGGACTTGAAGACTGGAACGGTAAAGAAAGAGGGTCAGCAGTCCTCAATGAGAATGTGCATGGGATCAAGACGCTCTTTCATTTGCAGGATGAGGTATGTATTTACCCGGTGTTCCTGTTACAGTCTCTTCTCGAATTATAGGCTCCAGACATTGTGCTGCACTTATTTGACCTTGTTTAAAAGCTGAAGCTGTAATGACGCATTCCTATTAAGAATTTCCAGAATACTTACTTTTGTAACTGTAGTAAAACTGAAACTTGTTTTCCTTTGTGATTAATGACAAAGCAGTACCTCATTTGTGTTGCAGTTATTTTTATCAGTATTGGGTGTTGTATGCTTTCCCCAAAGAGCTGCATGACAACTTCATCCCTGGAATGCAAGCAATTGTCTCTTCTGGTCAAATTATTCAAATCGATACTTTGGGAACTGAGCTTTCGCAAGTGTAATGAAAGCCCAACTCTGTGTATTTTTTCAACAAACCAATAATATTACAAGAATCTTGAAGACAAACAGGAATTCAGCTGCAAACTTGCCAGCTATGGAAGAATTAACCTAAGCCTGGTATGAATTAACCAGATGTCAGCTGGTTGATTCTAGATAAATGAGTAATTGTTGGAGGATTTTTATTTTGCAATTTTCCAGCTTCTCCTGTATTGCTTGGGCTTCCTAAGAGGTCTGCCTGCCCGATGGTTCTGACTAGAGCTTTGTGGACACTTTTATTGTAGTGCAAACTGGATAAAATGTCTATTGCTATTGCAATAACTTCCTCTCAGTGTGGTTGGGGGGGAAGTACATAATTGCATTTGCAACCTATATCCAATATGTACTCTGAGAACAGATGACATAGAATTTGTTATGGAATGGAACGCACAAACCAAAATATTTGACACGTTACAACAGATCCATGTGCTTCTGTTAATTGTGGTGGATATTCTTCCGGTCATGCAAGGAGTCAGAATATATGGCTGGTAGGTGCCTTTATAAGGGGTTTGTATACTTCATGCCTGCAACATCAGACTTGAAAGCTGTAGCTCCTTTTATGCCTTGGCATACTCAGTCCATGCAAAGAGTCCCTGTGCTTTTGACTTCGCTCTTCTTTGTAGTGATATATGCAGCGTAATGGCCATAATTTAAACAAATAATGAGTGTTGGAGGATGCAGTAAGAAATGTGTATTTCAACAGTAGTGTTCATCAGACAAGGAGAATGCTTCAAAATTGAAGGATGAGGGCTACACTCCGAAGACCTGTTTTCATACTTTTTTTTCTCAATGCTCTGGAATATATGAGGTTGCTGCTCCTGTTGATTTTAACTGTATTTGGCTTTTGAAATTATGAATCCAGTATCATGCACGCATCCTCTCAAGTAACGTTAATTGTAGTTTTCTCTATTGTAGCTTGTTAGGAAACAAAATATGGTGGCTTCAAAGATTTCTTCAGAGACGTTAAGTCTGACACTTGCTATTCAGTAAGCATCTTTTCTTCTCTAACAAGGAGACAGCAACCCACAGCCAGTGCCAAGGATGGTTAGAGCTTACTAGTTAGGCTTTTGGATGTTATTTAGCAAGGCTGTTACAGTCTGAGGAGCCAGGAGATGTCTTCAGATACATTTCTGGGTGTAGCAGCTGTGGTTTGCCAGCATGGGCAAGATGCTGCTGGTTGGCAGCGCCTTGTTTCTTTTGAAAGACAGCAGCCTGAATCCTGTGGTGTTACTACATTTAACTGCTAATTTCATGGGGAAAAGAAATACAGCCTGGCAGAGAGACACTTGGAACACTGATTTCCCTTCCTCCAAGCTGCACATAGTAGTCATGTGAGGAGGACTTTTTTGTGCAAGGAAGGCCTAATGTCCTGTTTACTGTTTTTCCCCAGCTTTTAAAACAATTCAAATTGCAGTTATTTTTTAACACTGATTCTGGAAACTCCAGTGCATGAAAGTAGTTTTAGACATTCCAGTAGCCCCATTGTTTTTGTAATTCTAAATCTCACTTCAATTGTTTGTTCCTTCTCATTGGCAGTGACTGGTAAAAATAAATAAATAAAAACCTTCTTAGAAGAATGATCCTCAAATAATGTGAATTTTCCTTGGGATTACTTCTTTCATTGTTATTGTTCTTTTTGTCAACTGCAAACGAACTGTTTCAATCCTTCAAACTATTTACTTAGCTTCAAACGGATTGTTAAAATTATGCTGTTACACATAGAAATGCCGCAAAATATACAGGAACAAGTGTTAAACAAAATTACTTGTCAGTATAAATAGTCCATTCTTGCAAAGATTAGTTTAATATCTAACAATGTTATAGCTGGTGTGTGGCAGTTGTAATGCTCTGTCCAAGAAAGCTACTAATACACCGCGATTTTTTTTGTGTCGGTGTATGGGGACCTGACACAAACTTGTCTAGTTTTCACTCTTTTTGTAATTTATTTCTGTGAAGTGTATCTTATTTATATCTTGAAGTGTAAGCCACTCTCAGAATGTTTCAAATAGTCCTTAGGTTTGGGGGGTTGGAAGGGAATCTTTATTTTTCTTTATGACATAGAGAAAATAGTAGTAGTATACCCAAAAGGCTTGAGCTGTGAAAGCTGCAAGTTCTAAGAAAAGATGTATCTGGGACTTCCTGTCGGAAATAAATATCCATTACGGTCTACTTATGCATACTAATAAAGATCTTAAAATGCATTTTCATCTCAGGTATTTATGTTCATTTTTGAGCCCTTTCAAATATGAATTTACTTTTAGGTGTGGAAATGCTCCTCTGGATCATTTACCTCTGAACAGAATAACCACCATGAGAAAAAGATACAGGTACTATTACTTAATTTACTGCAACAGTCAGTTGCCATAAGCACTCTCATTTTTCCACTGGTCTAATGCTCAAGTGCCGAAGAGTACTACCAGGACAAACATCTGCACTGGCGTACAATGTGAAGTAGCCCTGGGTCACAGGGGAGGAGAGCTTGCCACTCAGTTCAGCTGTGGCAGTCACTGGATCTTCTTGCAGGCTGTGAGCAAGTTACTCAATTTGTCTTTAACCAGTACCATCTCTGAAATATGCTTCACTGTATTTCTCTGAGCAGTATTGTGGAGAACAGGTAAGGTTTGAGTAGCATCATAATAGAGCTGATATTGTGCAGAACTCTAGGGTCATGGCTGTTTCTAATATTAACGTTAACGATAAATCATTAGTAGTAGTTTTAAAATGTAAAGCTATTCTGCATGTCAATCAACATGATATTTTTGTGTTTCCTTTTCATTTAGGAATGGCCTTGGCCCAGTAAAAGAAGGTGAAGCACAGTATGCTGTTGTCCATTGCACTGGCTATATCAAGGCATGGCCACCAGCAGGTGTGTATCTTGTACATGATGTGCAACGCACGGTCTGCAAAAAGAAATGGAAACATGGCTCAGGATCCATTTGCTGGTACAGAGCTGGTCTTCTATCAGATTTTAGAGGCTTTTGAATATCAAGCAGTCAGCAGCTGTTACACTTTCAAAATCTCCTCATTGTTCCTGTGAAACCCTTCTCAATTTTATTGCCATGGAGTGCTGTAGGAGTTGTCAGTAATGCAGGACTACAGCAATTGAAGCCAAAAGTTCAGTCTGATAGCCCACATAAAAATGGCCAGATTTTAAGAAGGTAAACACAGAGTGCTTGTACCTCTATAAAGCACCAACTAGTGCTTTTGTATTTAAGTACCAAGTTGCAAGAACCCACATATGAAAATGTGTAATTTCAATTCTGGTGCATAGGTCTTCGCTTCAAAGTGGTGGTGGTAGTGAAGAATGTTCAGCGTTTGTGATAAGTTCTCTATTAAGGCTGTTTTTCTGAGAAACATGTCTTGATGTGCTTCTTTGAACTACAGAGAAAACGTTTACCTTCTGTAACTTAGTATTGCACATGGGAATATTTACCCTGGAAGAATTCAAAGAGGAGACAATGGAGTTCATCCAGACATCATCATGAACTGGGCTGGCTGACCTTGGCATTTGCAGTAGTTGAAGAGGGCTGTTTGCAATATGACAGCGCCTGGCATGAATCAAGCCATGAGTTGTCCTGCCCTTTTGCGGTTGTATACCACAAGCATAAATCACATTTAGGCAGGGATGAATGCTAAAAGTAGTTTGCACCGAGTCTGTACACGGGTGTGCAGATTACAGGCGTAAACCTCTTGTTGATTTCCTGCTGAACTGTAGTTTCAGAAGTTATATAATAGTTCAGTTACCAGTGATTTTCATCTTGCACACAAGCACACACAAATATACATGTTTAAAATAGTACAGAACTGAAGCTTGTGACATTTTCTGTAACTTTTGCAGCCAAGAACGGGGCTAATTTATATCATACGTGATCTGTGCTGGTTCAGACCACAGTGCAGACAGTGAAAACCTCAGCTCTTATTACTGATATTGTTTAATATACTTCAGCATGATGTAGAAGTCAAGATGTTCCAATTTCATTTCAATCCCAGAAGAGTGAACAGAACAGTGTATGTAAATTGCTCTATGAAAATGAAACATTTTTGTTTGCTTCCACAAAGAGGTTGGCCTTTCTGTTGGTATTCCCAAGCATACGTGAATTTAGCTGTGATATACAGGATGTCTCTTCAGAAAGATGCAGGTCAAATGAGATTTCTTGGAGATCCTCGCTCATTTAAAATGAAAAGCTTGCTGTACAGTATTGGAACCTTAGAGTCCTAACGTTTCAGGGCTGTGAGGTGTTTTCCCCTACTATAGCTCCTACAGAACCACACAGTTGTCCCATGCTTAGCATCCTCTCCAGTCTCGTCTTCAGTAGTTTATGGGAAGATTATGTCAGTATTCTTGGACTATCTTTCACATAAGATCAAGCAGGAATTTTCTGGTTTCTGTCTCCAGTGTTCTGGTGCACTTCCAGAAGGAATTAATATCCTGTCAGCTTTTACTTTGCTTGGTTAAACCATCCCACTTCTAATCTCCACTCTTACTATGTACTCTTTTCTTTGCACTTACTCATCTTTTAACTTCACTCTTCATAATGTGGGTCACCAGAGCTAGAGTCTTGTTCCAGATGATACTGCGGTGATATATAATGAAAAGGGTATTTCCTGTCCTGACTGGCAGTATATGATATGGTCTGTTTCTCTTTTATATGGTGCATCCTGTTGGCATCTTAAGTCGCCTAATATATATACCAGACTGTCTTTTCCTCAGTTGTTGTCACTCAATATCTTCCAGTTTATAACAAAAATAGCTGTGAATTGTGTGATCTTCTGATTTCGTAATACGAAGTTTCATCCCGTTTCTGTTGCTGTAGTCTGTGGCAGTTATTGGTCCCCAAGTGCATGCTTATGCATTTAGAAATGTTGAATTTCATCCCATTTCTGTTACTCCTCTCCTCAAAATCCCATGGTGCTCCCCCTATGATATCCCAGTGCTCCTCCACAATGTTAATGCCTCCAAACTATAGCACAGTCCTAAGGGATGTTCTAGTTTTTTTAAGAGCCATATGTGGAATTTCAGTGTTCTTTTATGTTACCATCCAGATTGTTACTCGTCACAGTCACGCCTCAGTGCCTTTTTCAGGGCATATAGTACAGAATCGAGACATCTTTCATGACTATTTATTTGCCCTCACCCCCAAGTCTTACCCAGTTTGTATTGGTGATTATCATGTATACGGCGTCTTTAGGAGCTGAATGGGAATGGGAATATCTAAAGGCTGAATTGGCTTCCAGTATATTTGGGTAAATCAGTGGCAACATTACTACATTTGTTCTCATTTCCAGCAGTAATTCAACCATAATGTGCAAAGCAAATGAAATAACTGCACGAGTAATCGAATTTGCTGAAGCTTTTCCACCCTGTAATAAAATTACTTTTTTTCAAGTCAGGTAGCAATTAACAAGCCCCCAGCCTTTTCATCATCTATGCATTCATGGGAGTAAATGTGTTTGTGCCAAATGTCAGCTGTTATAAAAATTATCTGTAGAAAGTATCATTTTCACTTATTTTTCAATTGCCAAATGGACACTCCAATATAAACTCTATATCTTGTTCTTTCACAGTATGCAATGTGGCACGTGTATTATGCAACTAAGACATAAGGCATACTCCATAAAGAAAATAGCAAATATTTAGCAAATTTACTTAATCTGCACTTAATTAAATTTGTTTAGCACCCAGTATTTTTTCTTTCTGGGTTGTATTGCCGTGTCCATCGCCAGTGTGTTAATTCTTTTTCAGTCTCACGCTATAGAACACAAGCAGTAGTGATGCAGAAATGCTAAGACAAGAACTGATGCACCATCAGTGTTAATGTGATAGAGCAGCTGGTCAAAGGTTTGACAGTTGCTGCTATGAGTAACCTATGCTAAATCACTCAGGTAATTTGAATATTTTAAACATGAAAACAAATGAACTATGAACAGCTGTCATCAGTATGGTGGCATGTTTTAAGGTTTGGGCTTGCTTTTTGGAGATCTAAAGCAGAAAGCAAATTCAGTTTTGTCTCATGTCTGTGGTCAGTGTGAAATCACTTCTGCCCATCTAGCCTTTTTTTTCTTTCTTTTTTTCTCACCTTATGGAGCAGCAAGGCTCACCTACTTATTGGCAGGCTGCCTGTAGTGCCTTTGTCACTTTGTGATAGACGGGAGAGAAAACAGAGGAAGCATCATACCTCGTCGTCCTCCCAGAAGTGAGCAGGGAGCAGGCAGGGCCCATGGGCAGCTGGGCAGCATCTGCTTCCTTCCTAGCAAAGCAGACCAAGGGCACAGTCTATGCTTCCTCTGCATTCCCCTGCAGAAGGTGCTCTTTCGCCGTTCCCTTAATCCCGTGGGGTTTGCCTTTGGTCGAGTGAACCACAGAGGGAAGACAGCTGCTTGGAGGGGTGGCTCTGTTCAGACTGGGTGTTTTCCTGGTCTGTTCATTGTCCTTTGTGTGTGCAGCAGAAGGGTCAAGCTCTAAGTGCATGTACAAGCCCCAGCATATGATATGTGCACACCCATACGCTCACAAATTTTAAGTTGACCTTAGGTGGACCCTGCATCAGGGTAAGTTTTCTGTGGAAGTGAGAGGATTCAGATCTTCCAGATCAACATTCCAACCTGTTATGTTGTTCATTTCTTACGTGGAGTGTATGTTAGAATAAGTAACGACAGTGCAGTGTTGCATTATTTTGAATGAGATGAAAAGCCCCCTTGTTTGAAACTGGCTGTGTACCAGCTCCAGGCTTTGTCCCCCTGTTTCCCATGAGGCAGCCCAGCTAGAAGACCGTGTGATTCTTAGCCCAGAGAATGCTTCAAGCTCATAACCAGTCACAAAACTGAGAAATGCTGACCTTTTCCTGATCATTCAGTTTTGAACTTAAGCAAAAAAAAAAAAAATTACAAATTTTTCATCCCATAGCGTCTTATTCCTGAAAGGAAATTAATCTTATGTAGTCCATATGATATGTTCCTAATAGTTTATTTTCATGCTGTAACAATTGATGGAAAATATTTTGTGGAGAGAGAAGATACAGTCTGTCAAGATGTTGTTAGTTTTCTGTAAATCAAAAACAGGACCTGCAGAAGAAAACATTGTGAAGAAAAGGCTTAGATAGATCCTCATTTCAAAAACTTCAAATAAAAAGTCCCAGAATAATGTTGAATTCAAATAATGTTGAAATCTTCCTCTTTTTTCCTCCTTAGTTTTTTATCTTAAAAAAGAAACAGTTTGGTCTTCCAAGTCAGACTTACGGTAACGTCTTAACCACAGCATGCCAAAGCTGTTAGGTTATTTTAAAATTTTGGCTGGAATCTGGACATTTGTGTAGAGTACTCCCTCTTCCAATACAAAACAAAATAGTTGCTTGAATATTCTTTGCAGTACTGTCATTTTAAAGTTCTGGGTTTTGCTTTGTTTTTTATTAAAAAAAAAGAACCTCAGCTTTTAGTGGGATTTTCACAATCATTTTCTTTGGTATGCTGTAAATATCCACAGTTCCCACTGTTGTGTACAAGAAGTAATCGCATGCAGTGCAGTTTCATGCACAGGCGTATAACTCTATCAGTAATGGTTCTGATGGAGATAGGCATTTATAGGGGATTGCTAGAGATCACTGGGCACTCACTCACGTCTTTCTAAATACCCACAAATGATTTATTTTTGAGTGTAGTGAAGTGAAACCACAAATCCACTACCACAGTTCTGTGTCTCGCAGAAAGCGTGGGGCAGAAGGACGGAGAAAGAAGGCAGAAAATGAAGTTTTTTTCTGTTGTTAGAGCCAACTGGAAGCTCAATGGGAAAACTAAAAAGTTCCTTATGTCCACACAAACACATGCCATTACCCTGTGGGAAACTGTTTGCTGGCACACAGGACACTTGGAAATTAAATATAACCTCCAACAGCACAGTGTTCTATTTGTGATGCTCAGTTGCAGGCTTAGCTGTGTAAAATGTTGATATTAACTTGAACAAGCATTGCACTATATTTATTATTCGAGAGAAGCATATATTTGGTGTTGAGAAATAAAGCCTCTGTCAGGGTTACATGTAAAGAATGTGAGTAACTGATGTATGTTTATTTTGTTCATGTCTTCTAAAGGTCAGCAGCGTGGCTGCTCTCCTGCATGCTTTTGGAACTTTTCTGATGATGCTGATGGTGCTTGATGAATTTAGGAGCAATGTTACATTTTGTTAAGAGCTGCACAAACCTGTCTTAACAAAATCTGTCTTAAGAAAATAACTTCCATCTGTGGAGTGCTATCAGGAACAGCCCCTACACTGCAGACAAGTGGACAGTCATTTTGGCATATTTTTGCCCTGGGCACTTTTAGAAAAATGTCAGTACTTTACTGGGTCACGTATTGATTAATTCCAGCTTTTTTTTTTTTTTATTATTCATAATGTGTCTTCTGGGATAAACCAACTAATAACTTTTCCAGTGTGTTATGCAGACCAAATATACTCCATCTTGCAAAAAAAAAAAAAAAAAAGGAAAAAAAAAAAAGAAAAAAAAAAGAAAAAACAACAACAACAAAAGGTGAAGTTTAGATCAACACCTTTCCTTGCTGACAGAGTTCCATCAGAAATAGTGTTTCTTAGCTTGGTTTAATTTTGGAGATTGTTTATGTTGCTTTGAGTTTATTTGGACAGTAGCAAGATTGTACAAAGTTCCTAAAAAGGAAAGTGCTGTTGAAAGCTGCAAAAAAAAAAAAAAAGATTATGCAAAGTGGAAGCCATCCAGCTGGGTGTCTCTGCTGTCATTTCAATGCACTGTGCCACTGAGGAAGTGACTGAAACTGCTGTTGAAGTCACAGGAACATACTTCAAAATTGTCCTCTCCAAATGGAAAACTCCATTTAAAAGAGATCTTTTGGTTAAGATTATCCAATCAGAAGGTCTAAAATTTCCTCCTTAAGAGCACTCTTCTCTGTGTTTAAGCGGCCTACCTCTCAGAAGTACCAAGCATCCCCCAAGAAAATCCTCTGGAGGTGGCAGGATCTCGAGTCACTCACCATCAGTGAAATCAGACCTCTGCTACCGAGCTGTCTGAGCGTAACCGCCGTTACTTCAGGCGCTGGCTTTTAGGATGTTTTGGTTTTTGGCTGACGGTTGAACTTGCAGATTTGCCCTGTGTGGAGCTCAGGGCTGAGCGATGTCCCCAGAGGCATGCAGTCCCTGCTGCAGACCTCCAGCCAAAGTGTTACAGTCCTCTCCTGTTGCTCCAATTTTCTTTCTTCATGTGGTTGTTTTGTACACTGCTGCATTCCTTTCGCATCAAAGTCAGCGTCCTTGTGTTCCTTCTACCACATCATTTAATTTGTCCTGCGCTCGGTTCACTCCTCCACTCACAGCTTTGTAGGATGAAACAGAGTCCGATTCCCTTTGCAAACTGCATCATGCAATCCTCAGTTAACCATTTTACACCTAATTAGAAAGAAAATTGGTCACGTGGAGGAGTCTGCCTTTAGTTTCAGTCTCTCAGCCTTCCCTACCCACCACATGTATGTGATCAAACAGCCTTGTGTCTGCCAAAATCCTGTCTTAAGTGGACAGGATTTTTAGTTGATGTGTTTGATGCTGCTTTTTCAGGACAGTCTTCTCTTTTTTTTTTTTTTGTTTAAGAGGCAGCCAAATTCAGTTCTTCTGCATATTGGAGCTGTCATTAGTTAATTACTAGGCCTTGTGTTGAAG
Organism: Aythya fuligula; assembly: GCF_009819795.1. Lineage (NCBI taxonomy): Eukaryota > Metazoa > Chordata > Aves > Anseriformes > Anatidae > Aythya > Aythya fuligula. The sequence goes on along the minus strand of NC_045569.1, from coordinate 13,154,481 downwards.
AAATAACTCTGTAAACACAGCAAGGAAGAAAAACAAAATAATTCGGTAATCCGACTCTCTTAGCTGTGGTTTCATGTCGGTGGTTTGTGCACTTGGTGATATGCTGCTCCCTCAGAGTATGGGGCTTATGTTTTGGAGGCTTTTTCATGGTTTGCCTAGTGGGTGAAGAAAGAGAGACTGGAATAGTGGTGTGTGAAATGTCAAAGCAATGCTTTGTGATTTAGCTGCCTGGAGGACCCGATTAACTGCGGGCAGCACAACGCAGTCCCGCAGGAGGTGTCCGTGCAGCCTGTCTTCGTTTCAGGGATGTTTTACATGGCCCCAATCAGGTGAAGCTGTGGTTCAGTGGAGGTACTTGGTCAGAAGCATGAAATTGAAAAATAATAGGGTTCTGCCCTGTTACGTTTAACTGGTTTAATGACTGATTTTTTTGAAGTGTATTCCTTAGGTCAAATACTGCCATCTTGATCTTTTTGCACAACTTAAGGAAAGATTTCAGAACAAGTGTCTGAACTTTTGTTGAGGGATATCACATAGGTTTAAAGCTAAATTTAGGGCCAAAATTGTGTCTATAGATAATAATATCATTGTGTAGAAGACACAGGATTTCTGACGTTTTTTCAGTTCTCTTGTGTGTGACATGGAAATGTCTTTCTGTGCTTCAATTTCCCACTTGTTAGAAGGGACAATGGTGCTTCTCCTTTGTAAGCCTCTTGAGGTCCCTTAGAAGTATCCTAGTTACCTGTTAGTGGCTGCAAATGAGGTCGGCCACCCAAAATTGTGAATTTTGTTGCAATTAAAGTTTGTGATCATGATATATATAGAGAGATATATATGTAAATGTTTTTATCCATACTTTCTGTATTTTGTTTTGTTGTATAACCCAATAGGAACTGAAAAATAACTGTAGAATGATATTTAGAAACTGGTAGATCAGGTTGAATTCTTTTGATACAGAATACATCATTCAGAAGCTTCTTCATTCAGTTCCTTTACTAGCATTTATTGTCATTTTCCAGAGGTGTCATTCAAAAAAGTTGTATGCCATCGTCTTCTGCGTGGTCCAAAGATTAACCTATGTGGGGAATTATAATTTTTGACAATAGGGTGGCTGTTGTTTCATGATTGGTAACTGCTTTGCAATTAATTTCATTGATGAATCTCATTGAAGCCAAAAATGCATCTTAAATGATTCACTGCCTGTTGTGACTGAATTCCTTGAAAAGTCTTGTGAAAGAGCTTGCAAATCACATTAAGTAAGTCATCAGTGTCACTACTCGGATATTTTTTTGTTTTCAAATCCTCCATAGGAAACTGGTATCTCAAAACTTGAGTTGGGAAATAGCCTTACTAAAAGTTTAGCCAGCGAGTGAGTAAACAGAGCTAATCTGAGTGTTCCTATTTGTGAAACACTGAGATGGAAAACAGTACACATGTATGTTTTGAAATTATTCCTGTGTTTATAGTAGTTACTCCTGTTACACAACTGAAACATGCACTGTTAGCTAAGCATCCGCATTTTTTCGGTCTTTGAATGTAACGACCCAGATTTAGTCCATTATAGAAAAAAGTAAAACCGGCTGTTAAATGTGGGCATGAAGTTGATGAATAAGCTAGGCTGTGCCTTGTTTTTAAGGCTGTCGATAATAGATTATTCACAAAGAAAACTGAATGCAGCGTGCGGTGACTGACCATTTTAAGTGACAACGTGGTTCCAGTAACATGCTGCAGAGCAGTCCTCGTGGAAATGTTGTTGCCCATCTCAGTGTGGTATGGAGTTTTTGTACCTGCTTTGTCTTCAGCAGCTGAAATATTGCTGCAGTATTTGCTGTATTCGCATTTGAGATGTGTAGTATCAAGCACAGTTGAGAAGGATCATCTGACCTGAACCCGGAGATAATGTCTGAGTCCTAGAGAAGGTGATAAGGTCGTTTGGTATGATTCAGAGCATCTAGAATAGCACAGAACCAGGCCAGCAGCATCTCTGCTCATCCCAGTTTCCTAATTATAACAGTATTTGTTATTGTTTACTTTAGGAATGACTATACCAGAAGAAGACGCTGATGTGGGACAAGGTAGTAAATACTGCCTCGTGGCAATAGGAAGGCTTCAGGTAATGCCAGTCTTTCCTTATGTAAACTACTTCTGAAAACTTAATCAGTGTTGTGGTTTAGGTGTAAAGGATTTGCACGAAGATCTGGTTCTTGACTATAACTTTTAATATGCTTCCAAAGCATAAAGTGTCTTGATGTCTGTGTGCAGTCTGGGGCTTGCTTGGAATACATCGACAGAGCAATGACAATGTGGTTTTGGTACACGTATGTTTAACCCAACAACAGCAACAAAGATGCTCCTGGAACTTGGGCACGTGCGGACCTGCTGTTCTGTAGGGTGCATGGGGCTGCAGTGCTGTGGGTGGTGAGAATCATGGGAGTACAGGTGCTGCAGATGCTGGGTTTAAGTGGCTCCCAAAACCAGCAGTATGCTCCCTGCTGTTCTCTCACCTGTCCTCTCATTCTGGTTAATCAATTACTTGAAGGAAGGTAATTGCAGGAGTTATTTTGAAAATGGTAAAGATAAGGCAGTCAAGAGGCACTTAACATCTAATGGCTTTTTTCTCAACACGTGTTGTATTTTGCATTCAGAGGTGATGCCAGCTGAGGGAACTGTGAGAATAAAACTTTACTGCCTTTTTGTCCGGACCGTTGCAACCAATGTATTATATATCCTTTGCCCATAGCTGGTGAGAATTCTGAGCTGAATCTGGAGCAGTCGCAGTTTCCACAGCAGGAAAGCTAGTTTTTACTTTTGCAGCGTGGGAATTCTGCCATGAGCAAACGTGTTTGAGCCTCCTGCACGATCCCTTGTTGGCCTGCGCTCGTTGCCATATGCTAGGATGGCATCACTCCTTCTTGCAGGGTAGAAGGGACCCCTTGGGAGAGCACAGGTGCCAAGCCTGCCTTAGTCGAGGCACACAGCCTCCACATTACTGGAAACGTCAGCACTTCTGCAGAGTGTGTCTCTATTGTGATGGCAGACCTACAAAAGTATTGCACGATGTTTTTGAAGTTAATCATACTTTTATAATCAGGGGTAATATATTCCACTAATGGAGAGAAGGAAGTTATGGGGATTCATATGTTAGAGCTGCCAAAGAAAAACTATTTCCGAGAAAATCGCATTAGTAACATGTGGAGTGTCAAAACATCTGTGAGGTTACAGAAGCCAGCAGGGCTATGGGAGGGAGGGCAAGAGGAGGCTCCGGGGATGGGTTTAATTGCAAAGGAGTCAAGGTACAGAAATGAAAAGCTGTGCTCTGTAACAGTAAATTGAAATGTTGCATACAGTTAACTGGCAAGTCTGCCAGTTAACTGACAGCAAAAAATGAGATTTTGTTCCTTTTGCGTTGGCACCTTGTTAGCCTCACTGGCTCTGAAAGTTGTAAGAAAAACAATAGTCTCATTTGTAGCCGCAGCAAGAACGGATGGAAATGAAGTGGGCTGATTGCACAGTTTTCAGGCAGAGAGCTGGAAGTGCTTCATTCTGTCTGATGAGCTTTGAGGAGCGTTTACAGGAGACCTGTGTCTCTTCATTGCTAGCAGCCCCTTGCTGGTCTAACAGCATAACCTACACCAACCTCTGGAAAACTTGGTCAGGTTGTCTGGGAGTTTCAGGTGAGGCTCATCTCACCTGGCTGCGGCTATCTGGAAGTTGAATGCTTAGTCTGAGCTAGTCCTAGATACATTTACAGATAATGAGTTGGCCTCTTCTAAAGAGTGACCTTCCCATCCTAAAATGGCTGGCTTGACTTGTCCTTGGGGAGGCTCTCGTTCTTGGTTGGCAAGGGCAGGAACCAAGATGCCTAACTTCAGTGTGGTCCCACACAGTGAGATGAATCCAATTGTATTCTATCCTTACTGTATTGGGAACTTCTGATGTATTTGTTTTCCTGCTGTGCTGTTAAGCCTAGCAAAGTGCCGTGGGGTGAGATAATTGCAGTGCAAAGTAGCATAAAGGTGGTTCTATGTCATATACCCATGCTGTGGTTTTATATATGACCACAGCATGGGTATATGACATAGATATTTATAGATATATAAATATCTATATCTATAGATATAGATATCTATTTATATATCTATAGATATATAAATATCTATATATAGATAGATATATATATTTATATATATGTGGTTTTATATATATATAAATTATATATATATAAATTATATAAATTTATATAATTTATATATTTTTTATATGACTTTCTCAGTAGTTAGTTTGCCAACTGATTTTGTTCTTTAGCTTTATTATCAAATCTGAGTTCAGGTTGCTGTTCTGTGAACTAAATGCTGTGGACTTGGTTGGTCCTAGGTAACCAGCTCTCCAGTGTGCATGGACATGAATGGCATGTCGGTCCCAACCGAGTTCTTGTCGAGGCACAACTCTGACGGAGTCATCACGTTTGTCGACCCCAGATGCATCAGTGTCATTGGCTACCAGCCCCAGGTCAGTGAGCTGCTGTCAGTGCAGAGACTGGTTAGACCTGATAAAGAGAATTCCATTTGCACATTAAAAATGAAAGCAGCAAAACATGAAATATTTGTAGCTGACAATTCATATGTTGTGAAATAAATGATGTTCGTTTTTCTTTTCTCTCTCTGCTTCTGTAAAATTTGGTTTTCCCTTTTGTATGAGGGATGTCTTCTTATCCTTTTCAGATCTGATTAAAATCCAAATGGCAAGATGCTTTAAATCTTGCATGGCTAGCCAATGAAGACATGCTGTGATAGAAAGTTTAACAATGCTTGGAGAGAGTTTTAGCTCTGTAAATCTTAACTTCTGCTAGTCTCTGGAAAAGTAAGAGAAGATCATTTATGGCATGTACTTTCCTTTAGGCTTACATCTGTTCCTGTGAGTAGGAGGCTAGTAATTGAACTGAGGAGAATAATAAATGAGCTTCTGACTGCCACAGCCCTCCCTCAGATAACTCAACAGTTGCAATTTACAGGCAAAAGTCATTTCTTCTAATTTGTTTTTCCATTTATTTTGATTTTAGGTAGCTTTATAATGACCGTTTTTACAAAAAATATTGCCATAGAATGTATTTTTGTAGAGGATGTCACTCTCTTCAAGACATTGTTTCACAGGTATTAAAAAAAATCACTTAATATATGTTTGCAAATGGATGTGTCTGTGCAGCAGGACAAATACAGTGCAGGGCATGATGCCTATAAACCTTGCTTTTATGTTCATGTTTGATTAACTGAGTAGTCCCTTTGAGGATGATGGATCTAGTGGCTGCAAGGATTACTCACACATCTGCCCAGGGATTTGTATTGTGGTTTGGGTCTTTTACAAGGCTTTGTTTTATTCTAGGATCTTCTGGGGAAAGACATTTTAGAATTCTGCCATCCTGAAGATCAAAGCCATTTGAGAGAGAGTTTCCAACAGGTGCTGCATCCTGTTCCTTTTCCTTTGCTGTTTACTTATTTATTTATTACTATTTCATTCAGAGAAATAGCTTTTATTTTACATTTCAAGGTATTTTTCTGTTATCCAGGGGAAGGAGTGGCAAGATATGAAACAGTCTGTTAATCAGTTAAGGCATTCAGTTAAGCCGCATAAACAGTAGCTTAAGCTCAGCATCTGTTGGCTCTGTTTTCAGAAATAAATCACCTTGTTATATATTTTGTTTTCTTTTTACAAAAAGTTAACCAAGTGTTTGCTGCACAGCTAGAGCTGTCCTTTCACTTCAGAGATGCCTGCATAGATCCCACTGTGTTAAGTGGTAACCAAAATTATTTACCTTCAACAAGGTGGGCTGTTGACTTGAAAGTAATTACATTAATTTGTAATTCTCTGGATTTTTTAAGAGGGGAATATAAAAGCAATGTATAGATACATACTCACAGATACAGTTTAGCATTGTTAAATTTGCTTAGCAGTGGACCTCACTCTTCCTCCCGAGGCTCTTCTAGTGTCTTCAGTGAGAACAGGGTTAGCTGAAACTCAGTGGATTTCAAAATTAAACCTGCATATAGTTTGCGACGTAAATTCTTTGCTTGCATAGATAATCTGCTTCATATCCTTTATGGGAAATACACCACTTTACATCAACAGAGGCATTTATGCCATTGTAGTGCTTATTGTTTCAAATTAATCTGGGACATATAGTAGGAGTGCTTCCCCCAAGACTTCTGCTCACTGCTGGTCTTTGCAGTGCCTTCCCTCCATGCACTAGAACAAGTTTGTGTATCATGTTTAACTGATTACTGAGATCCAGATGATGTAATTGGTTCCAGATTTTCTGACAACAGCCTATAGCTCAATCAAGGATTGTTGTTCCATCTTGTGCTAGATGTTGAGATGTGTTTTCAGCTGTGAAGCATGGAAGCGAAGTGATTTTTAAACGAAACTATTTACTCAGGCATGGCATGCAAAAATGGAGCTTGAAAAAACTTCTCTGGGGAGAATAACAGAATGGTGTTCAGTGTCCATGGATTGTGAAACTCAGCTTATGGTCTCTAAATTTGATATAGTGTAAGATATCAGTGCTCCTGAGCTATTTCTTACCACCACCACCACCCTCAAATGGACAAGTGTGTGAGCGCTCGGCATCCATTGCAGTGGCTGTTGAAAGGATCAATTTCAAACAGCAGCTAAAGACCTTTTAACTTTAAGGTATTGGTTCACAGGCAGGAGCATCTGAGAGCTGGATGCTTGAAATATCTTACCACACCCTGTCATCTCCACCCTACCTTCACGTCGTGTGATGCTGCGGGTAAACCTACCTGATGGCATCCTGTCACCAGCAGTCAAGTCCTACTCCCACTTTTCTGTCCTCCCTGACCTCCTCCCTGCCCTTCCTACTGTCCTGATACTAGCACAGATGGCCTTGCCTGGTGGGGTAGCCAAAGGACCGCTCGGTTTTGCGTAGGACTCGCTTTCAGATAGCTCAGCTCCCCAAGCCTATGCCTGATGGCACCAGTGGTGCAAGAAAAGCAGCAAGAATGCATATGCTGTTTTTCACTAAAGCCCAAATGATTGATTTCACTAATTCATGCAAGAGACAGTGACAGAATGCTGCTGGATAGTACCAAGTCAAATATCTGTCTCTGCAGTGATTGTCTGAGTGCAGCCTGGGGCTCAGGAAGGCTGACTAACTAACATGCCAGTTAATGACTCGATGCTCACTGAGTGCACTCGGGCCATAGGGGGCTGCTGCTGTTTCCCTGAAGTCAGTTGCTGGGCACTTCGCTGTCACTGCTCAGTACTGGGCATGTCCATAAACGATTTGCTGGATCAGGGACTTCCATGAGTTGCTCAAGGTCATGCAGAAAGACAGCAGGAAAAAAAAGCAAATTAGAAGTGAAAGTTCCCATTCACTTGACCTGTGTCCAATCTATGAAAATATCGTGCTGTTTCTCTAGCAGGCGATTCCTTTTTCTGTATATTTTTGTTCAGTACAGTAGCAGTGTGATTGGAACTGTTATTTCAATCATGGAATAAAAGACTGAAGTAAACAGTTGAGCTATGCACCAGGTGGTTTTTATTTCTGAAGAATGTAAGAAAGTAAAGGTTAAGCATTAGCTTTGAATCTTTTTCTTGTTCTATTTTGTTTGTGTGCACTGCTTTAAGACAGTTCAGGATTTTCCCACCAGTGATCTCTGTGCTTTATATATTATTACAGAATTAGTGTTTGCTTTATTCATACTTCAGAACAATAGATCATTGCAGTTTGTTTTATTATTGTTAGTTTGGCCTTACAAGACTTTTGCTTAAAAAGGTAACTGTGATTTCCAGTAAACTCTTTTTTTTTTTTTTTTTTTTTTTTTTTTTCTCTCAAACCTCCTGTAAACTTGAAATTTCTAGTTTGCTGGCAGTATCAGAATCAGGTTGGTGCATAATAGAGGAGGAAAGGAGGGAGGGGTTTGCAGGTTTTGGTCAATTGCCAGCATCCATCTCAGAGCTTTTACTTCCTTGGGAAGATAAATTCATTCATCAGGGTGGGAAAATCAGGCCCAAATGAGATATTCTCAAGGCCAACATCAACAAATAGAGTTTAGTATCAAAGGATCCAGAATACAGCTATTCGATATCCAGTCGGATGCTATTCAGATTAGACACTTTTACACAAGTTCTGTGTTTTTTACCCTGGGTGTGGTGGTAGAAAATTGCTGATTATAGAATGTTGCTCACTGAACTCAAACTACAAAAGCGTTTATTAAAAATAAAAGGTCTTTGCCTTAGTATTATTTAGAACTTTTCCAGACATTTCTAAAAGTTGTGTGTTTTTTTTTTTTTTGTCGTTCTTTCCATTTAGTCCTGTAGCTAGTTGATCAATTTGAAATGCATTTGAGCACATTTCCTAACCTGATTGCTTGTCAATAAAGACACAGGGTAAACACTGGGTTTCTGCTGAGATAACTACTTGTGGGAAATATAGCAGATAATGATAAAGAACCCTCGACAAGATGTGGCATTTATTTGCAGTAGGCTTTCCCTGAGACCCAGCTGAGGTAGCTTAGTGAAAAAGTAATAAAAAATAAACACACATATCCCAGGTAAGTGCCAGCTGAATGACTTGGAACCATAGAAGTTTTCTTCTGACTTAAACCCAGGATTATTAGATAACACGTATAATGCAGCTACAGTGCCAGCGTGCAGGTATTGTTTAGAGCATGCTTCTTAAATTCATCCGTGCTTGTCACAGAGAGAAAGATCCAGGCCTCAAAGTTCGGAGTAAGTGCATTTATTTCCAGGGTTCCCAGGGACCAGGACCACATTACTCATTTTGAGATAACCCGTTATTACATCATCTTTGGTACATCAAAGCCTTTGTGTTTTTTTCCATCATACTGAGAGAATCGAGGTGAAATTTGTCTTGGTACCCAACTGTTGACTTCCTTGAAACTTCGGCTACCAAGGCCAAAGTTTGAAATGATTATTGCCAGACACTTAAATTCTGACTTAGTTATAAGCAAGTATGCTGTCCAAGCAAAGAATTGATGCTCTGTTTTCATTAATGCTATTAAAATGGATTATCTCTGGTCTCTCCGTTCAAACACTGGCTCATTCTTTCTTCTTGTGAAAGCCAAAAGTGTTTCTTGTTAGCACTTTGCCATCATAGGTTTTTTGGTATATAGTTGTGGATGCTCTTTCACTTGATTTATTATGTGGTGTGTTTATTTTCAAATACAGAGATACTGAATTTCCCCCAAAAATGTCTTTCCATGCGATGTGTGAGCTCTGATTATCTTTGTATAATTATTGAAACTATTTTAGTGAATATTTTATTTAGCAGCTTAAATTGCTTCTTTTGGAATTGTCTGTTTTAACTTTAGGTATTGCAGAAGTAATCTTCAAGGTTCATTTCAGCAAAGCACTGCAACTTGTATTTAACCATTAGTAGGTGGTAAATTCATTTATATTCAACTATGCCCCTAAGAGCTGTTTCATTTAGCACATGCTTAATTCCCACTACATTTGAAGCTTAGTGCACTGCTAAGTATTTTTTTCTGGAGACAAATCATTTTTGTCTGTTTCGTATCTCTCGTTATGCCTTTAAGGATCTGTCTTCTTCCAACATAATTGCTGGCTCCTATGTTTTCTTTGGGAGTTCTCATTCCCTGATCGTTACCATCCCAGCAAGGTCTTACTGGGTCTGTTCCACACAGCAAAATTCATCTACACATCAGACAGGTCGAGGGTACCACCGCTTTTTATTCTTTTTGTCTTTCCCATTAGTATTTCTCCAATTAGTTATCTTTCCCTGGTAAATAATGGTAAAATTATTTTCCCATCCTTTTTCTTTCATGTCTTTAATTATGAATTATGACCCTTCTCTAACTGCTTTTCTTCATTCTGGTTTATCACTTCTTGACAAAATGTAGAACTTGTTCTTCATCTCTTCCCCTATCTTTGTTTGTGTTATCTTGGGCAATTTAACTGTTGTTTTTAAATACTGTTACCAGTTCATTGGTTGGAAAAAATAAGGTATAAAGGGAACTTGTCAGTCTTTGGACAGGAAAACTTATAATGAGGAAACAAGTGCATAAGATAAGGATTATTTTTTTAAGTCATTTGCTATCATTAGGAAGAGGCAGTGAAAAGAAGAGATGAGATATAAGAGAGCAGATGCTTAGCAGAGCCCTAGCTAGGTGCCAGACTAAGACACTGAACAGGGATTTGTGAAAAGGGACTTAAAATTTGATAGTCTTTTTTTGGATAGTCTTTCTTAAAAATAGCCTGTGGGTCCTGCTAGCTGTGTGTCTTGAAGTCTGCATGGTGCGTCTGTTCTTATGCTTCAAGGACAGGGTGTGTGTTAAAGCTTTCTCCGAAGTGGAGTTATGAACAGACACTTTTGAGAGAGAATCCATCTCTGAGTAACCCTGACTTAGTGCAGTGCTGTTGGAGAAGAGGAATTGTGTCAGGATGTGACATCAGATGAGCAGTGTCCTACTGCTGCTTCCTAATATGAAGATATAAGAGGCTTGCAGTCCAAAATATGTGCTGGTATTTCATGGCTGTCTTGGCAACGGAAAACACAGCTGTCCTGAGCAGCACTTTGAGGTCTTTTGTCTTGGGGTGGTTCTGCCTTTAAGTAATGCTCGAGAAGGATGACTGGTGAGGTCTTCCAAGTCATGCTGGGATGGCTGAAAGGGCCCCCAGGCCGTCTGCGTGCCCCTCTGACAGAGGTCAATGCCCTGAGACCAAAAGGGCTGAATCCGCAGAAATGTTTGCTTCTCAGCTACCTCTGAATTAACACCCAGAACCCACCATCAGTTTCCATTTGTGTTAGTGAGCTGGCCCCAAAACTGTGGTGACTGAGTGCTTCTGTTGGCTTCGTGTGGCAAGACTGTCACACCCCATGGGGGAGGAATGGTAGAGTTAAATCTTGTAGGGAAATACATGTCAGAATCCCCGTGGATACAGAAGGCTTTGATAGGTAGAGGCACTCAGCAGGTAATGCTCAGAGTGTTTCAGGATCAGATATTAGTGATCTCAAGAAAGATTTAGGCACTAGGGTAAAGATTATTGGGCTTGTAATGTTTGTAGGGAAAAAAGCAAAAACATCCATATGTAGTTTCTAAGTGTGTGTAAGTATATATATATATATATTTAAATATTGTACTAAATTTTGATGCTACTGTATGATTTGCTGTGTCACACATGAATTGTATAGCCAGGTATCCAAGCAGAAGAACAGCCAACCTTATAAAAATTTGTTGTGGACTTTTGTTTCAGCTGTAATATTTAGTTTATGATATGCACATATATACATAAATATTTAAAAGAAGCCTCTCTACGGTTTCTGTCAATCTCTCTTGATAAATGTTTGGGATTAAAACCTTCTTAAAACTTCCCTGTTGGGATAACAGCACAACCTGTTGGTGCCTGAATCTGTGTTCTGCTTATATGCAGGCTGGAAAGGACATTTTACATAACAAAGCATGGGGAGCTGACTCTGAAGGAGATAACTTCAAACATGAATCAGATTTTGGTTATTTTCTTTGAATTAAGAATTTTCCTGCTGTGTCCATGGGTTTCTGTAATTTAAGTTCAGAACACACCAGTTACTGCTGTTTACTATTCATCTGCACAGCAGGTAGCAATCTCCTTTTATTAACCTTTCCAAATGGTTTTGCAGGTTGTGAAACTGAAAGGTCAGGTCCTGTCTGTGATGTATCGTTTTCGCACCAAAAACCGGGAGTGGATGCTGATCAGAACCAGCAGCTTCACGTTTCAGAATCCTTACTCTGACGAGATTGAGTACATCATCTGCACCAACACCAACGTGAAGTATGTGCCTTTCAGATGCTCACGTACATGGTTTTGAAAGAACTGAAGCATTACTTTTGCTGTTAGCGATGTAAATGCACATTCAGATTCTTGTGGTAGCCTGTTTTTAGCCACGTTTTGTGACGCTGTTGCAATCTGTAGTAGGGTTTTTCTGCGTTATAAGATCCTGCAGCATAGCTGTTTCTCTGTGTCATTATCTTGCAATGCTTCCAGGGCCTGGCTGCACCAGGAGAGATGTCACTTATCTGTTACGTCATTCAACAAACCCATTGATCTCAATCCAGGCTTTTTTAAACTAGCAGAGAGCTTCCAGCAGCCAACCAGCTGTCATGATATTGGCTTCATTTGTTAGCCAAAATGAAAATTATGTCTCTGTGTTAACAAGTAGCACACAAGTTATCAACACTCCTGCCTCTTTTTCACTGTGATCATACCGTTAGGTAGTCCTGGGTATCCTCTTACAGCCTATGAAAGCTGATGATGTGATTTCCTACTAGGCTAAAGTGAGAAGGGTTCCTACAATTCAGTTGAGATCTGATGGAATATCCCCAAGTATGGGGATAGATCCAACCCCTTATATGATGAGGGTAATGAAATCATCCTGTCTTTGAATAAATACTTTCAAAAATCTGTCACTGGATCTGTTAGAAGTCAGTTGAATTAGTGGGTGTCTCATTCTGCAGCTGATGGAGCTGCTTCTAAAGAAAAGTCTTGCTAGGAGTACAGCAGGGGTTCGTCACTGTGTAACTGAGCAGAGAAGGTTTTGGAGCCTCCTGAGTTCCAAGCCAGCAACTGCAGGAGCTGATCTGGTCTTGATAAAGCTGTTGCTTTATAGTTGTTAGGTGGTGTTTTTTGTTGTTGTTGTGTTTTGTTTTGTAATAAATATATTTTTTTTTTATTTCCAATATAAATTCTAAAACAAGATCTGTGTCTGGTCTGACCAGAGTTGTTTCTTGTGTGTGTGTTTTTTTTTTGTTTTTTTTTTTTTTTTTTTTCTCCAAGTGTTTAATTTAGAGGAAATTATTGGATTTAAGATCTCAACCTGTTAGACTGAAGGTGCATGCTGAAGGAGCAGTCTACTAGTGGAGATGCGCACTGAGAGCTTCACTTGTAAAACCAGCCCCCTGGGGCTTTGGCATTTGAACTACTAGAAAGCTAGTGTGTGTGTGTGTGTTCCCTGACTTGCTCCTGGAGCTGTGTGTTCCCTGACTTGCTCCTGCAGAAAGGTGTTTGGACGTGGCACCTACCTGGGCTAGAAGAGTGGCGCTTTCAGCCTTTTGGAACCCATCATCAGAATCAATTTGCTTAGTTTTTTTGTACCCCAAGTGTTTGTTTAAACAACTGAACTGTTTATGGAAAACAAACATTGCCTGAAATCAGACAGCTAATCATCCCTGTCTGTGCTGTGAATCAAAATAGATATTTCCTCATTTTTGCTGCCCCGTATTTGTTTCCAAAATGATTTATATATGCAAAACCAAGCCTGCAAAATAAAAGGCAACTGCTGCAATCTGTCCTAGGATGGCTTAATTGTACTTTGTTCCCAGGAGTCCACAGCTCAGAGAGTGGGACTGCAGACTGTGTTGTGTTTACTCTGGGAATGTTTTTCCGAGACTCCGCTATACTGTGCAGCTTGGCATCACGGCACTCGCTGAGATGAATAGGGTTGTGCCAGCTTCTGGCTCTTGTTATATCTCTCATGCTAGGTCTGAATAACAACCCAGCAATGTTGCCCTAATATGGGAATTGCCTGCTGCTACTTTGACAGAGGATGTTCCCTCTTTTCTGTAGTGTTGAAAATGTTCCTATGGCAAGATAAAACCCATTAGACGTCTGCTTTTGAATAGTAGAAAGAATGCGTTATTCAGACTGTTTCTGTTTTTCTCCCTGTTCTCTCACACTCCTCAGACAGATGCCCAAAGAGGACTCACTGTAATGGAGTGCTCTTCCTGCCGGGTTCTGGATTTACTTATTGTTGGGGGGTCATGTTTTGAATTTTGATTTCCTAGAGGCGTTGTTTGGCATGGTAACTGCTGATTTCTGCCTCATTCAGCTCCAGCTAGGGCTGGTTGGTCAGCCCTAGCATGCGTGGCTGTCCTTGCATGTTGGTGGCTGCATCCAATGCTCCAGATCCAGCAAAATGCTTCACAGCAGCATCCGATGCTCCGAGTCCAGCAAAACGCTTCATGTGGAGACCAAGCAGAGGTGCCTTCCCCTGCGCAGCTGGAGGCAGGTCTGCACAGACAGATTTGGCTTTATCCCTGAGATAACGTAGCCAGCTCCATAAAATGCAGGTTTGAGGCAGTAAAAACAATTCAAGATGCAATTTTAAAAAGACAACGTACCCAATAGAACTAGGTTTAAATCAGTTTTTAACTTAGAAGAGTTTAAAGCCACAGTGTGTATACCTGTGTGTCTGTTCAGGCCATAGCTCTACTTTTGTGGTGGTCAGGGAACAGTGTTTTCCCAAACACTAGACTGTAGAGGGCAGTGATGGTTCCAGTTGTGGAGGTATTAGTTGATTTTTTTTTTCTTTTCTCTTCCTGTTTTTCCCATCTTTTCTTTTTTCTGTTTTATGGATTTTACTTTAGAGCTTTAGTCAACTTTCCAAATCTGCTTTTGGTGCACAGGATAATGAAAGATTAGGTTCAAATGTTCAGTTAGTTCCTTGCAGAAAAAAGAGAAAAAAACCTCTCAGTTTCTCTTGGGTGCAGTCATCCAAGAGAAACTTCCTGGAGAAATGAAGCATTTAATGTTTAGCATTTGTGCTGTGTTCGGCTGAAAAGAAGAGTCACCCATTCAACCACATCTTCCTGTGTATTTGTGGCTGTTTGATTTCCAAAAAGAAATAATAATTTTGATTAATGTTCATTTAACAACTACATAGGGTAGCGCTTGAATGAAATAATCTGTCACGGTGACAAATGATTTTTTTTTAAGCCTTTATATATGTAAACAAAACCTATTTTTCTGACCTTTGTGGAAATCTTGATGCTTTCATTTTTGTAAACACCAAAGTCCGTGCATGTTCCACTGCATGCATTTATGAATCCTCTGGTTGTCCTGAGCCTCAAGATTATTTTTGTCTCGGAGAGAGCTGGCGCAGGTCGCTGTTGGAGGCAGTCTGCCGAATGAATCAGCCATGCTTGTGGGACTGATGCTTTCCGTTTCTGATTCTCATGGGCCAAAACACTAATGAGATCGACTCTTTTGATAAATTTTCAGTCTATGGTAGTGGTGCTGAAGACTTGCTTTCTCATGATTGCTGTGTATCTGTGCACTATCTGGTCCATCAAGGCCTGTGTAAGACAGACAGTTTTGTAGTGGTGACTTTGAGATTGTAGGCTAAGAGAGAGAGACTTCAAGACTTTCTGAAAGAGGACTTTATGATGGCAGCCACAAAGCTTTTATTACTGCTTTTTCGTTCAAAACAGACCTGGGAAGTATGTGTGCTTGTATCATGTGCAATAGCATGGTAAAGATACAGTGTTGGTTCCATATGGAGACCGTAATTTAAAGTTCAGATCCTTCTTTTCACTTTGATGTCTGAAAAGGAACATGTAAGTTCAGTGTTTATATAGAGAGATTAATTGAATTAAATCCTCTCCAATGTCAGAAGGAACTTTGTCAGAATATCTCCTTCTCCTCTGTCCTTGTTTCAGCTAGGATAGAATTAATTTTCCTCCTAGTAGCTTGTATGGTGCTGTGCTTTGGATTTAGGATGAGAATAATGTTGATACCACCCTGATGTTTTAATTGTTGCAGAGCAGAGCTTACACTAAGCCAAGGACTTTTTGGCTTCTCACACCTCCCTGCCAGTGAGCAGGCTTGGGGTGCAGCAGGAGCTGGGAGGGGACAGAATGAGGACAGCTGACCCAAACTGGCCAAAGGGATGTCCCATACCATGTGGCATCATCCTGAGCAATTAATATGGGGTGGCTGGCCAGGGTAGGGGGGATTGCTGCTCAGGGATAGTCTGGGCATCGGTCAGAGGGTGGTGAGCAATTGCATTGTGCATCACTTGTTTTGTACACATTCTTATTACTACTATTATCATTGTCATCATTATTATTTCTTTTCTGTCCTAAATAAACTGTCTTTATCTCAACCCACAAACTTTTACTTTTATTTTTCCGATTCTCTCCCCCATCCTGCTGCAGGGGGCAGGGTGAGCAAACAGCTTTGTGGTGCTTAGTTGCCAGCTGGGTTAAACCACAACATCCTCCAAATGCATTCTCCAAGGAAATTTGAATTAACTGTCAAAAAGCTTTGCATTTGCTGAGAAATTTCTTGTTCAAGCAGAGGACTTTCCCAGTTTCACATTGGACCGATGGGTGAGCCAGGAATTCCTGCAGTACAGGCAGAAGCCAGTGTTGACCTAGGCAATACCTTACTTGCTATGTTGGGTAACATTCAGAGCCAAGAAATTTTGCTTTCTTTTTTTTTTTTCTTTCTTTCTTTTTTTTTTTTTTTAAATCAAAACCAAGGACAGTTTAGGTTTTGGTTTTGAAGTCAGAAAGCAGTTTCACTTTCGCCCAAACTGATACTAAGTCCCTGTTCCATATCATTGCACAAAACCCATGTGGCAGTGAGTGACCTGGGTGTGTTGCTTCTTCAGTCAGAAGGGCTGGTTGGATGGTCAGGGTCTGAAGTGACCATAACAGCAGTGTTCGGCTCTCCCTGGTTGGATGCTCCTTGACTTGCTGCATTGGCTTCTTCCAGGTTTCAGACATCATTTGGTCTATTTATACAGTAGCAGCAAACAACAGCAGAAGATGCTAACCTGCTTTTACTTTTCAATCTGAATTAGGTGCAGCATAACCTATATAGAGCTCAGGGAAGAAACACTGAAGTATTTGATTTTTATAGGAAGTGGATTTGCTAGGTTGTTCACAAAGTCCAGTGCTGTTAACACAACGTGGAATTTACTTTGTATTGCACAAGTACAGTATAAATACTGAATGAGTATTAGAGACAATAGAAAAGGGCAAAGGAGTACTAAGTTAGAGAAGAGCCTACAAAATGAGTAACTAGTAAGTATGCTGTTTTGCTTGGCTCATTTATATGTATATGGCTAAATCAAGAAAACATGCTTTCTACAGAACAGAAGAGACCTAATGTGCTGTTTATTGACACGCGCACCGAGTCACTGGTAATAAAAACAAATGAAACAGTGTAATTAGCTTTCACGTTAACAACAGGATTTAATGGGTGTTTATTGTCCACAGGGTAGTATTTAGAAAAACTTCCTCATAGATTTGCCATGATTAAATTACCTCCCGTAGTTCTGTTGGAAGAGCATGCATTTTGTGCTTGCAGAACAAAGAACGTCTATGCATTCCAGGGGTAATCTTTTTTAGGATTTTTCTGTTGACTAACGTAATGTGAAAAATCCATGCCTCTGTAATGACCTGGATGGACAACTTTTTTGCTTGTTACTCATGGTACAAAAGTGATTCTGTGTATTACGTATTTTTAGATAGTAAGGCTAGCAAAAGGCACTTGGGCGTCTGCTTTGATCTTCTGTGTGATGCAGGTCACAGATTTTTTTGTCCAGTTTCCCATGGAGTCTAACAATAAGATAATAGTAACTCCAATACTGCTTATGTAAAGTATTGTCTAGAAAAGCAACAAGTCAAGATTAAAGGCATTAAGGAATGGAAAAACCTTTTGTGTCAGTAGCTTGTTGAAGTGGTCCCTCGCATTCCTATCAGTTTGTGCCTAGTTTCTTGTTTGACTTGGTCTTTACATTTGTTTCTCAGTTGTTTGACATTTGAGTCTATCTAGATCAAAATGTTAAAGAAGGTTTGGATAAAAATCTGAAATTTAAGCCTAAATCTAAAATTACGTTCTAGTTATCTAATTTTGAAATCCACAATCTTGCTCTTTTGCAACACCTCATCTACTGCAACTGCCTGCCTGTTAGGGGATTTTTTCATTTGGAAAGAAGTCAGAAGCATGCAGAACTGCAACCCCTGTCAAGTATTATTTGTACATATCAAGCTTGTTAGTCCAACTTCAGTCTTCCACTAAAGCTCAAAGATGAGGATAGTTTTGAAGGTTTTATATCTCTTTTGGTATCTGAGCAAAGAGCATTATAGATAGTGTGCTTCTTGCACATCATCAGGTCAGAAATAATCTTGCCAGTTGTGACCAGGTGACAGAAAGCAGCCATTAATGGAACGTGCAAAGCATTCAGGTGATTTAGCTGTAGGAACAGAATTAAGTAATTGAGAGTGTAATCCCCAAAAGACAAAATACTTGATCACAAAATATACCTGTTCTATTTCTGTGACCTTTAGCTGGAGTGCTTTTCAATGATTCAGATCTTCCTCCTCAGGCAAAACTAAATAACTTTTTTTGAGGCACTATTCCAACGCTTAAGTCAACAGTGTACCAAAAGTCGAGTCTTCTGTCTTACATTATCTAACTTTTATAGAGCGCATTTAGGTGAGCTGCTGGGAATGGGCTGGAATGACATCAGCGTGCCCATCCTGCTCGAGCTCTGCACTGCTGTGGTTGTGTGGCTGTCACACTCTGCTGTCCCAGCTCAGCACTGGGACAAAGCTGGGTTTGTCTTTCTGCAAAGAGGTGTACAGATCTGCGCTCAGACAAGTGAGCTTCTCTATGATCCAACGTGGGGATGGTGCAAGTCCAAAAAAGAATGCATAACTTCACATTTTAATAGCAAAATTCTAGTATTACTAGACTGGTAGCAATTTTGCCTTTCATTTCAAGAGGGTTGGTTTTTGTATTGGATAAACTTTACTTTACAGTGGGTTCTTGTGTTGCCATTTTTTATGGTAATTTCAAAATTTCCAATAGAAACAAAATAGTAGTCTCTGCTTTAAAATAATTAAAAAAAATTAGGAGCTTTGAATTTATCTTTTCAGAATAAAAAAAAAAAAAAAGTAAAGAAGAGGGTTATATTACAACTATATAAGAGATATATATGTTTTTATAAATAGTATTTTTGCATCGAGGATGTGAATATGCCTGACTTACCATAAGCTGCGTACTGTCCCTACAAGTCTTCATCTGTAAAAAAATATCACCATTGGTTATTTCTCACAACTTCCAAAGATCTTATCTGTTGGCCCTGGCTAATTGCTGTAGTTAATCACAGAATCACAGAATTTCCTAGGTTGGAAGAGACCTCAAGGTCATCGAGTCCAACCTCCAACCTAACGCTAACAGCCCTCCACTAAACCATATCCCTAAGCTCTACATCTAAACGTCTTTTGAAGACTTCCAGGGATGGTGACTCCACCACTTCCCTGGGCAGCCTGTTCCAGTGCCTCACAACCCTTTCAGTGAAGAAGTTCTTCCTAACATCTAACCTAAAACTCCCCTGGCTAAGGCACTGTAAGTAACAGTGCCTGACACTAAACACAAATCGAGTGCGTTGCAAGGACCTGCAGTTTTCAACACTGAAGTTCTTCATTCTGGCCTACAGCCTTAATATTTATTGGCTCTGGCAGCTTCTTCTGAACTGTTTTTCTGTTGCTGCTACACATTTCATTTTTCCTAAGTTCGTATAATTGGATTAAAGCTATTACTTCCAGTGATTCTTATCTCATTTAAACAACTGATTATTTTTTTTCAGTTCTGATTAGCATTAACATGAGACTTGTGTTTTCTGTAGCATTTCTCATTTCTCGACACAAATTGATTTAAGGTAATGCCTTGATTTTAGATAGTAGTACAAGTAATTTATCTCTTGATATTCACTTCCTTAAAAGCTTCAGAAATTAGATGGAATCTGGACATGGATCCTGAGAAGAGTAGAACCAAAGCATGTTAAATAGGTGTTACTACAAATCAGAATTTATGCAGTTCAAGCTCAACAGGTTGTTTCATTCGGTCTCAAATTTGATTGCTTTTTTCTTACTGAGTGGAATAATTCTGCATCATTGTTACTGGAGTTTTACTGGTTTACTTCAGCAGCATCAGGGAAGGAATGTGACATACTCATCTTAAACATGAGGAAGAGTCTTAACAGTGAAGTCTTAAAGCCTGTCTAAGGAAACTGTATTCCTTCCTCCATCACTTACCCACCTATATTTCTGTGCTATTGCAGAAACACCCTTCCTGTGCACTACAGTGCACTGCATTCCTGTGCTGCAAGCTTTCTCAGTGAGAAAGCTTAAAAAAACAGATGAATCTCATTGGAAAGGACTTACTAAATCACTTGAGAGACACATCAGAGTATAAAATAGACCATGGTTGTTCTTTTTTTTTTTTTTGTATCTTAACTGTTTTTTGTAATTATGTCATTTTGTCTCCTTTGCAGACAACTTCAGCAGCAGCAAGCAGAACTTGAAGTGCATCAAAGAGATGGGCTGTCATCCTATGACTTATCACAGGTGAAATTTCTCAATAGTTTTTATTTCCATGCCTGTGATCTTTTAAAATGTAAAGCAATGGCAGATATCAGCAAAATTAAAAATGCACTGTGACTGTCCCTAGATTCCTTTTTATCAAAGTAGCTGGAGGGGCTCATCTTCCTCTGTGTATCTCAACAGGTGCCTGTTCCAAGTATACCAGCTAATGTTCACGAGGGTGGAAAGTCTGTGGAGAAGCCTGATGCTATCTTCTCCCAGGAGAGAGATCCTAGATTTGCTGAGATGTTTGCTGGAATAACTGCTTGTAAGTGAATGTCTCTGGTGTTTCATTTTTAATACTATGTTAAGTTTGGTTACATGATGTGGAGCACAGCCTTGAGAGATCGAAGAGAAAGTATTACAAGCAAAGTCAATTTGCAAGACATTTCCTAGAATTTGTCTTTAGTTGATGTTTTCCCTAAAAATGATGAGGAGAAAAGCTTTAGGAATGAAGAGCTGTTGTTTCACCAGAGTTACTTATTTCTGATTCTGTTTTTATTCCACAGGAGTACCTTAAACAGTGCTCATAGATACTAAACATACCGAGCAGAACTTGCGGTTTCTAAGAATATGTTTTTTCTTAAACAGCAGATGTGAGTTCATCTCTCTAAATAGACACGGACTAAGAAAGCTACCAAGCAGTCTCAAGATAGGCCTGCAATTTTTATCATATCACCAGCTTTTGCGTTGATGTTTTGCGGTGCATATGCTGCCTTGAAATACAGCAATATCCTTGTTCTCTGGGGAGTTGAGGCATCTCCAGTCATGTCTGTCCAGAGTCCTTGCTCTGCTCCCCACAGCTCTTCAGCCTGCTGGCAGGTACTTGTAAGAGTGAGACGAGTCTCAGAAACAGAAAATTCTTCTATATTTCATGAAAACTGCTGTGAGGACAGAGTCCTCACCCAGCACCTTCTCTGAAGGATTTCGCAGCCCTGTTCCAAGGGGTAATAGCCAACTTGTCAGCCGGACAGATGTAGTCCCAAACTCGCCCCAAGTTATGCTGCCTGTTCCCTAACAGACAGAAGTCATTGAGAAGACTGGCAGCTGAAAGGGTCATCCGAAATATATCTGTAGGAAACCAGGCTCATTACTTCCACTACTCATGGAAGAACTTGTTAATTGTTTATTGTTCTTAACTGTCCTCACTGAAAAAGAGAAGTTTTTACATTTGTTTTAAATAAATCAATGTGCAAGTGTCACGCAGCGCATGAAGGAAACAACCCACAGGGTCTAACTCCAGGGGTGCTGGGAGGTGACCTCACTGCATTGGTTTCTTATGTCTGGCTTGGCCGTTTCAAATGGAGAAGGCAATGTAATTGCAGGATAGTCTTGATACTCTGTCCTCCTGTTGCTGAGACTTCTCTGTTATTCCTGACCATCCTTTTCTGTCTACTCTAACAGTGAAGTCAACAGCTGAGGCCATAAAAGGGGTCCATTAGAAGGTAGCAGGACTCCAACCTCAAACACCGGAATATGTTTTTCCAAGCAAGAACATCTTGCTTTTTGGCTGCCTTATTGGCTCTTTTTCAGGCACCTCTCTCAACTGTTTGCGGGGAGGGGTTAGGGTTAAGGGTGTAGCAAGCTGGGAGGTTATGTTCTTGTAAATGCCATTTCTCTTTTAATTCTTATCAATTTACAGGCTATGCTTTTTCTGGGACATTCACCCTGTCTGAATTTCTCATGGGAGCTGTGATCAAGGTCTTCTCCGAATGATAAAAAGAGATGGTTCTCAGTTGGAGATGAGATAGTCTGTCCAAAACCAATATTGACCAACCTGCATGCTGCCTGCAAGACATTTGCATTATGTTGATACCAGATCTCATGCTCCGCTAAGATCTGTAAAAATATGGGTTTGACGTTCAAGGATTGTTGCTGTAATCTCATGCAGCAACCACGCGTAGTTAAAAAACCTAAAGTGGGGATAGGAGGGCTTCACCCATTCATGCAGGTGCCTTGAGGCACGGGGTGGTGCAGTTCTTACAGAGATGTTTATTCTACAGGCAGAAACACTGCTTCTGCTCGGAGAAGTGTGTGTGTTTGACCAGTAAAGGGACTGAGTGCAGGGAAGGGGATTAGAGAGAAACAGGACTAAGGATGCAGGTAAAGCATCAAAACAAAAAAGATATTTATTGCTCTACCAAAGGTGAGAGCAACGAAGTAGTGTGTAGAGACCTGAGTGGAAATAAGAGATTTAAAGCCAGTTTAGCTGCTTGCAGTTAAGCCGTTCCCTTTGTCTCAGTCTCATTTGCAGCATGGACCCGCTAGCTGCCATGGCAACTCCTCACTTGAGGAATTTGAGTTCATTTAGGACATTCTCAATATCATTGTTCAGACATTTTCAAATATCTAAAGTAGCTGCAGGATTTTGGCTCAGTCTTTCCAACCCTTGGGAGCTTGGTATCTTAGGAAAGGGTGGCCTTAGGAAATGGGAGATCTCAATGACCTCACTGAGGGAAATAAGGCAAAATCTGTCCTTCTTCCTGATGTCCTTATCCCAACCCATTTTCATTTCTTCTCTCTTACCATATGCACAACTTTCTCTAAACCTTGTCCTCATTTCTCCCTGCTGTTTTTATATCAGAGTGTAGGTTTGCAGCCCAGACTCACAGTCTAAGCAATATGTAGCCAGTTAGGAATTTCTACCACCTTCTACATTAAAGTGGAAAGCAATGCCAGCTTGCATCAGTGGCATACACAGCCCTTCTCTGATGTTCTTGTGAGGTAATTTGAGGCAACTTCTCCCT
Organism: Aythya fuligula; assembly: GCF_009819795.1. NCBI lineage: Eukaryota > Metazoa > Chordata > Aves > Anseriformes > Anatidae > Aythya > Aythya fuligula. The sequence continues at coordinate 13,131,548 of NC_045569.1, read as the reverse complement.
TTGGGAAGGTGAGCTTAGATACTTGTTAAGAAAATAGTGTAATAAAAGGTTAAGTAGCAGAGAAGAGCTGATGTGTGTTGGAGAATACTTGTAAGCCAAGCTCACGGGGTCGCTAAATGCTAGAGAAAATTAAAAAATACTTGGAATACTTGTGAGTTGAGTGGGCCTTGTGTCCAGGAGAGCACCTTGTGAAACGAGTGGGAGTCTGGAAAGAGCAGAGGGGAGAATGAGGAGGCAGACTTGATTTCTGAGCCTGTCGGAGGTGCACAGCAACAGATGGCTGCAGTAATCAGTGCCTTGTGGGGCGTTTTGCACCCGAAGGTGGTAAGGGAAGATGGGGAAAGTGAGTAAAGGGGGATGGAAAGGACCTTTCAATTATTTTAACAAAGTAGTAGTAGTGAGTTTCTCTGGGCTTTAGAATAATCCAGTGCCAGAAAATTAATTTAAGGGACTAAATAGCATTGTTTCTTGTCTAATTCAATTAGAGATTGATCTCCAGTTGCCACATTAAGAGTAGGCTATAAAAGTTAATGACATTTCTATGTGCATGTTACGTACTATGCTAGCCTGTCTTCCCGCACCCCTGGGATGCTTACATCCTATTTCTTGGCTCCCTCAAGCCATGTATAGGGCAGCGAAATTCACAAGAGACCAGTGTTATGCCTTGCTGCAGCTCATCTGCATGAGTCTCACGCAACTCTCAGAAGCAAAGAGCCTCCAGACACCAGTGAGACAGACGCAGGTAGAGGCAGCAGCATCACCCCTGTTAGCTGGTGACCTGGGGTTTGTAGGATTGCCCCCAGGCTGCTGAGAGAGTTGGGTACTCCACTCCTGCTGTCCCAGGGGCAAGCAGACTCTCAGCTGGTTAGGGCAGGAACTCTTTGACACTGTTCCTTCGATCCTTTAACCCACCTGGGTGTGGGCCCTCACTACAAACACCTGCGACAGCAGCAGTGGCACTGTGGGGCTTCTCCTGGTGCCAGAAACAAACCCTTGCCTGAGGCTGTCCTCAGACAGACCCCAGAGGCGCACGTGCATCAGGCTTTCTGCAGGCCTGGCTCAGTTCATGTGCCATTCCTCCATTCCTCTTTCTTTATTCCAGCAAATCCACGTTCACCTTTCCAGGCAATAGCTGGGACTCGTGTACCCATCGCTCCCCCCTCGGCTGCTGCCTGTGGCTCCCCTCCTGCCTACATGGTCTGGAGCAGCTTCCAGCGGGCACAGCAAAGGTCTGGACTGCCTGGCCGGGGGGCATGTACCAGTGTTATGTTCCATGCAAACAATAGCATTAATGAGGTACATCCTGGTAGGGGCTGTGAAGTAGACACAAACCAGCTGTGGCTCTAGTTTCATATTGAATTGTCATATGGCCCTTTTGTGTCATTCCTAATGTATTCCACAGGGCCTCTTCATAAAGGTTTAAGAAGGGAAGAACAGTCCCTGCTGTGTGTATACATAGCAATTTTCATTTAAAAAAAAAAAAAAACTCTCTAACTTTTCTATTTCTGTGATTTGATTTTCTTTTGTAGCAGATAAAAAAATGATGGCCTCAGCATCCACAGCAGGAAACCAGCAGCTTTACTCACAGGGAAGCCCGTTTCAGCCAGGACATTCAGGAAAGACTTTCAGGTACTGTAGTCCAGATCCTGAGCATATCAGCTGGTGACTGAGTGGGGGCTGTTCTCTTTCAATTTGGTGGAAACTAAACTGACCAATATTGAAAGGGCTTTCTTTACATTTACGAACTTTTCTTTGCGTATGCTTCACTCCTACATGTTGTTTCAGCATTTGGGCTAGGCTTACAAGCTGAGAAGATTTGGATCTCTCTGTTAAAAATAGTGACTGGTAAGTCCAACTGGAAAAAGCTAAGAAACAGCAGCAAATCATGAAGGGAAGCAAATCTGAGAGGTGATGGGGAGCCTCAGAGATCCATCTGAGTAATGTTCACCTAACCTGGGAAAGTGCAAAGATTTGTTGTGCACTTGGGGCTGTCAGTACATCTGCAGGCTGCCTTGAAGGGCATCATTTTTCTATGACCCAGCCTCGTGTGGACAACACTATTAAAGGGAGCAGAGGGGTGCTTCATCCTTAACTTCTGATGAAGCCTGGGATGCAGCATGAACATTTTCCTAAGGCACCTTCGAAATGTATTAGGTGATGGTGTAACACTTCCAGGGGTATTTTTGAGTTATTCAGACTGCATGTTGTTGCCCACCAGCTGGCAATACAGATTTGGCTAGTTGGAAGTTTCAAAATTTGCATGCTCTTCCATTCACTTCTTGAGAGTGTGGTAACAGTGATTATATTTATCTTATTGTCCTTCATGTCACCATTCTGCAACTGTGACACTGAAGTTTCATTCAGAGGCTGTTGATTCCAGGAATTAGAAACCATCTGCAAATTATAATTTTATATAAACCATTGTGTTCTTAGGGTTATAATTGCTAATAATCTCAGTGGGGAGAAAAATAATCCCTCTGCTTGTTTTGTCCAAGTAAAAACCAAGAGTAACTTATAATACAATGCTTTCCTGACAATGAACTGAAATGTCTTTTAGTTGGATATTGTATATTAGTGGATGGTTGACGTGCCATCTTGGGGTTTGGCATGTGTTTTGTTCATTTCCTTTGTTCATTCCTGATGTTTAACTGTAGCTTTATTTCTCCTGTTCTATTACATCGAGTAACAACACAGACTAGCATTTTTACCCCTGATGAGCTGTCCTTCCTGAATGCTCTCCAGGCAGATCCATTAGGTTACTGAGCCCAGCAGCCTTTAGGCACTGTTTTTTTAGACTCATGGTTTCAAACTGTATGCTCCAGATGCCGTCCAAGCCCTTCAGACGATGCGACTTGCCAGTGTGGCTGAGAAGGTGTTGGCATTAGGGCCAGCGATCACGAACAGCTATTGTGTGCTTCCAGAGGTCAGCCAAAGTTAGATGGACTTTCTGGTTCACATTGCCCACTTGGGAGACTCCGTGCTAGTAAAAAATAAAAATAAAAATAAAAATAAAAATAAAAATAAAAATAAAAATAAAAATAAAAATAAAAATAAAAATAAAAATAAAAAGTAATAATAATACAGACGCTGCAAGGAATTTCTAGACACGCACTTTTAGGCAGCTGAAGAAAGGACAGCAAATCCCATATTCAGATGCCTGCCACATTTTGCTTACTACTGTGGGAAGTATTTAGTCAGTCTTCTCAGAGGATGCAGGTTCCTGTGTCCTCTTTGCTCAGCCTAATTTACTTCTTTCCTAATCTGCTCCCTTCTTTATCTGTAAAATGATCATGAAAATAGACAATAGCAATGGCATTGAAAAAAGATTGAACTGTTTCATTTGTTGTACAAAAGCATTTTTATATGTTGTCTTCATTTATATTTATTTAAATATTTATATAGAATATGTAAAATTGTGAATATACATATATACTCATATACGAATAGCATAAATGCATATTCACAATGTGTGGTTATATATATATTCAGTTGTTCAAGTGTTAAAGTCCTTTATATTATGTTCTTTCTGATTAGAAATGTCAGGGAAATTTCTCTGTAGCAAAATTCAGCAATTAGAAAGCACTAACATATAAACAAATTCTTTTGGAATAGAGTTTAATTCCACATGTGTAATTTTTTAATTCCACATTAATTTCGTTTTTTTTCTTGATTATTGTTTTGCATGAATATATAGCTATGTATTCTTTTTTTCACATTGATAGAAATGTGAATTAAAAGCTTTAATTTTTAATATATAACGCACACTTCTTCATTTTCAAGGTAGGAAACAAATGAGGACATATTTGTAATTATCTTTTTGTGCATCTTCATTTAGGATGGCATTTCAGCAAATGCTTAAATACTGTTGACTTTTAGCACAAATTCAAAATGAAGTACCTGCCTAAATACTCTCTGCAATCAAGTTTTTTTTTTAGTGCGTTAGATAATAAACTTGGATGGAGCTAAGTGTTTATGTACAGTGTGCTAGATTACTTTTTTTTTTTTTTACTGGGGATTATAGAAGTTTAATTCAAAATAATTTTGTTGTATGTATCTATTTGAACCTTCATTTTAGAATGCCAATAATCTTGATAGTTTTCTAGTGGTTCTAATTAATTTTTTAATTAATACAGGATGAGCAATTAGTTTTACTGAGATAATTATCAGGATTTCAGTATCTGGAATGCTATTTGTGCATTGAGAATATATCCTACAAGCTGGGCACTGTTTCTGTTTCTTTAGTTCATCTGTGGTACATGTGCCTGGTGTGAACGACATCCAGTCTTCTTCATCAACAGGCCAAAATCTGACACAGATATCTCGCCAGCTAAATCAGAGTCAGGTGGCCTGGACAGGAAATCGCCCACCATTTCCAGGACAGGTATTGATTAAAGCTGTTCTGTTTTCATGGTCATTAGAGATTTGCAATCCCTCTTCTTTTTACAAAGGGATTAGTAAACTCCATTTATACTGTGATTAAATGTACTGTGTTTGGTTCTCAGAGGGAAATCTGTTCCTCCACTTCTGTTCCTTGACAGGTTATAATAATTTGAGACAGCAGCCCTATGTCTAACTGCATTTAGTTTGTAATAGTGTTCATAATAGCAGCCATCACTGTACTGACATAAATCCCAGTAGAGGTCTCCTGCATTTATTTGTATGTGTGCACTGAATGAAATAAAAGAGGACAGCTGCTGTGCGTTAGTCTTAAGCTCACTCCTTCTTTCTTTCTCGGACCAAGGTCTAGCCCCCAGCAATGTTACCCACAGTTAGCAGCATTACCTGGAAGTGGTACATACAAATCCAGGCATGAATTTGGAGCAGAGGCTACTTAGTCCATTGCCCTTCCATTAACCCTGCCTGGTGCAGCTGACAGTGTTATGTGTACTGAAGGAGATGTGTTGGCACATCTTTAGATAAAGTGCCCCCCTTCAATAACATCAGGACTGCATTAACCCAGAAATCACCTCTTGTTCTGGGTAACAAGAAATAAACGTGTCAGAACTCTGTTAAAGACAAAGAATATAAAATTACCATGTCTGATCCATTATTTATGATGTTCTTAATCACTGATTTTCCATTCTTTAATAGGCTAGAATGGCATGGTGGGGTGGGCACCCCACTTTTTGTGTAACTGAGTTATTTCCACATTAATCACATTGATGCTGCATAGCCCTCAGTGTGCCATGGTTATTCTGTTACACCTGCTTAACGAAATATAGTTGTAACGTTGACACTTCTTTTTTTTTTTTTGGAACGATATGGAGGATGCTAAAAATGGTGTAAAAAAATTACTCGTCTCTCTTTCTGTCCAAGTCAACGGAGTTTATATGTGAGCATGGGGAAATTGGAATTCATTCATCCATCCTAAACAAATAGAGTTAAGCCTTGCAGAAGTAACACATCATGCTCTCATTGTCATTGTGGAAGCGTTTCGAAATGTATGATGTATTAGGTTGGAACTGAGCTGAAGACTTAATAGCATCTCCATCATGTTATATGCCTGTTGGGATCTCTCTTCCTCCCCCAGGTCCCTTGCATTTGTCTAAGAGAGTAGCTTCACTTGAGCGCATTGATTGCCAATAAAAGTGCACATCATTAAAAGTATCTAGAGATGTAATCACCTTTAACTTCTATTTGTGGAACTGATTAGGCAGTGAGTTTTTCTTGGAACTGCTGGATTTGTTCGCGACGCGGGAGATGGGAAAGAGTTTATAAGCAGATTTTATCTGTAGCATTATATGTTGTTTTAGCACATTATTTTGGACAAGGCGCTTCACCTCCCTTAGTCTCAGTGTACATGTCTCAAAGCAGTCTTGCGGTGTTTAATCATTTGTATTACATTCTTGGAGATCCTATGACAATGCCATTATGTAGATGCAAATGACACCAGGTTGTTTTTTAATACCCTTGAACTAACTTGGCTGCACAATTAAATCAAAGTTAGACTGTTTATTCCCTGGTGATTCACACTCCCTCCCAAACCTTTTACAAGGCAAAATAACTTTGTTCCTTGTAGTTCTTAGGCAGGGAGAGAAAGCAGTTCATGAGCTTTGGAAACTTCTTTGGCAAATTTCCCCCAAGCACTGAAGACTCTAATCACCTGGAAACAATTTATATTCTACAAGACATTCACATAACTGATTTTACTGTGGTACTGCAAAATCAAAACATAGCAAATAAAGGTGAAGTCTTAGTAGCTGTTCAGTTTGAGATTAATCCTCGTAATAGAGGCAAAGGAAATCATGTTTTTGCAAGTAGCTCTGTTATTGAGTACATGCAAGTTAATAAGCAGGAGAGCTGTGTTGGTTTATAGCCTGTTGTGTTCCTTATGCAGCGATAAGTTGGCTTTGACAGAAATTAAACATGGCTGAGATGGGGATAATGTGCCTGTTTGCATCTGCAGAATTTATTAAGTCTTTGCTTTGCCTTGTTAAAATGTGAGTCTGCTGTGCTGCTCCTCAACAATAAAACTCATTCCTTTCTTATTCCCTTATTCCTCAGCAAATTCCGTCTCAGTCTGGGAAGGCTCAGTCATCTCCATTTGGGATTGGAACAAGTCACAGCTACCCAGCTGATCCATCATCATACAGCCCTCTTTCCAGCCCTGCCACCTCTTCTCCAAGTGGGAATGCCTACTCTAGCTTAGCAAACCGGAGTGCAGGGTTTGGTAAGTTTTAAATGAGGTAGCACAGAAATGCACATAAAAAGGAAACTCTCCAGTAGTAACGTAGTTTAAAATCCTCCAACCTTTTCTTTTGGTGAGTCGGTTGGGAAGCCCAGGATGTAAAAGGGTTCTGCTTTCTCCTCTTGAGCACGGTGGACTGAGATGACATGGTCCCTCCGTGACACCTCTCCTCTACATTTAGTAGCCTTCAGAATGTTGTGACGTTTTGTGATATGAGGGTACTTCTTTCCTCCGTAAATTGTGTCATGATATATTCAAGAATTCCTTACATCACTAGTACATGTCCTCCCAAGTTGTGGCCAGGAGGTTCAGTCTCTTTTCACTTCTAATGAGATTACTTTCATGGAATGTTCAAATTTACATTCCTTCAATTTTTCAACTTCCCTGACTGCATAGTATCATTGTCCAGAGATGGCTTGCTGAAGTGTGGCTGGACACAGGATTTTCTGTACCTACAGTGCTGCTAAAAGAGTAAAAAAAAGAAATATGGATCTGTCAGTGAAAAGCACAGATGGAGTCCATGAAGGATGTTGTTGCTGGCTGATAATAATCTGCAAAAAGCATAGGTAGCATCATGCTAATGTGTGTAATTTTCTCTTCTCTCTTGAGAATACCATGGGAGCAGCTCTGCTGCAGATCAGCCTCTCTGAGAGCAGACCTGTGCTGCATTGCTTAGAATAAGTGCGGTTAAATGGAGCTCTTCCCACAGAGTTTATTCATGACTCCATTTTCATTTCCACTAGGCTTTGTACATTTGTTTATGAGACAGCCTTGCATTTCAGGCCTAAGCTACTTGGCAAGAACCCTTTCACCTAATGAGAAACATTACCTGACCTACATCAGTTTGGATGCTATTAATAACACAGCCTTCAGAAAGACGAATGTCTTCAACCTCCGGCTGGCAGTAACCATTTTGCTGAAAAGAAGCATCATTTGCCTCACTGACTTAATTTCAACTTATTCTTCCGCGAAAACAAATGTTGCAGCTTTCTTTTAAAGGGTAACTTAGATGAATTTTATTTTGTCCAATAGAGTGACTGTAGGATTTCTGAGTCAGCTGAATTACTTGTTGTGGTAATGTCAGTAAGGGAAGAACTATAATTATCTATTTAAGCTGTGATAGAAATACGTCACTACAGCTTGTTTACTCTCCTGTAAAATGTTCGCTTTATCTGTTTTGCGTGGCTTAGCTGGTAGTCAAAAAGACAGGATTAAGCATGCGTTCCTTTATTTGCTAAAGCAATGACTATGGCATAGTGATTGATTTGACATTATAGGATCTGGTTATCAGAGACGTGGCATAACGTGGTATGTGGAAATTTGGTGCAGGAAATTTGGCAGCTTTGGCAGAGGGTGCTGATAATCTGGAAGAACCAGATCTACGCAGCTTGGTTCTTCGCATCATTGGGAAGACAGGCAAAAAATAGTAGAAATGGCTATTAAAAAAAGAGAGAAAGAGAGGGGGAAAAATAAGGGAAAAGTGTAAGCCTGGTAGCAAGCTTTCTAAATAATTCTTAGAAGGGGATATTGTAAATAAGTAAAAGAAAATTATGCAAAAAAAAAATTAAGTTCAGGGCCAGCTTGTGCCAACCTGTATAAGTACAGGGTAAAATGAGCTCAGCTAAAGTGTGAGTTGTGACTGTGCTCATGAAAAGTGTATGTGTAACAGGTGACTGAATTAATGTGTGTGGCATCATGTTTTTTTCTGGCATACTGTTTAGAAAAAACTCATCTCCCCAAAGTCATCATTTTAAGTGTGTTTACCATAAAACCGTGTTGTTCCCATTACTTTCTGTGAAATTTAAATGGCCTCAGACTTTTAAGAAGCCATCAGCACATGAACAGGATAATAATTTGCTATAGGCTGCCTGTTAAATAAATCATTTTGCATCTGTAATATTGGCGAACGTGACAGTCCAGCACAGCACTCTGCATTTAGTACAGCAGTGTCTGCATTTAATAGAGCAAGTCTGTTGCCTGTTGATCTTACTGATTTTACATCTGTTTACAAAATCTGAAAGTGTACTTCTCAGATAAACAGGTAACTGTGCACCCACTGCTGCTGCAAGGATTAGTCTTTTAAAGCGACAGCATTTGGATGTTGCAGTTTGCTTAGCTTTTAAGTGAAATGGTAAATGTTGGTGACTAACAATGACCTGTGATTCTATTTGTGCCTATAAAGCTGTAGAGGGATGCTTGAAAATTGTCTTCTGCTCTTGGCTTATGGCGTCACGGTGCATTTTGCTGTTAACAATTCATCTGCCATGTCTGTGCAGCGAGGGCAGTGAGCTTTGCTTGCAGGTTGGCACCCACCCTGCCATCAGTGCTGAAACTGCCTTTGGCTTCCACCCAGCAGGGGCAGGGTGGCACTCAGGGCGCTTTTTTGGAGAGGCATTTGCAAACATGGGCATCAGGGGATGAAGCCTCCAAAGCAGGTCAGTGTTTTGAAGGAGCTGCTCTCTGATTTCTGCCTTTTCTTTCCTCCTCCAGCTGAAGGTGGCCAGAGCAGCGGCCAGTTCCAGGGGAGACCATCCGAAGTCTGGTCCCAGTGGCAGAGCCAGCATCACAACCAGCAAAGTGGGGACCAGCATTCGCACCCGCAGCCCAGTCAGACGGAGGTGTTCCAGGTGAGGAGAGCTCACTGAGCCCAAAGTCCCTCTAACAAGTTCTCATGGCCAGTTCGAATAACCATGGCTCTTGATGAGCTGGGGGGCTAGCAAAGCTTGGAGCAATTACCTTTTGCTGTGTGCTGCTGTGGGTTTGCGTCACTGGGGGCTGGTGTTAGCTACAACTGAGATAGTTTTGTTTTTTTTTGCCAAAGAACAGCATCTTTGGTGGTTTAAAATGTTGCTTTCCCTTCTTTTTTTCTGCCTATACTTAGAGCACGGGTATTTTGCAGTGAAGCCATAAAATAGTTCCACCTAGAGTGTCGTCTTTACCCTGGTGCTGACCTCTGAAATCCCAGTCAAGTCCAATTAGACATCAGTCTAATTCTGGATAGTTCCAGCAGGAAAGGAGTCTGATGCTGCATAGAAGAAAGCACCCAATGAGTTTTTGAGGCTAAATTCATTCAGATATTGGATGATTGGCAAATAATCTTCAGCTACCTGATTTCGCAACATCAAGTATTATTTTTGGCCTTCAACAATGGATGGAGTGGTCTTTACAAGTTAGCTTATAAAGTTGCTGTCCTTGTGTAACTTGTTTTTAAGTTAAATGAAGACAACTTGCAACAAAACAATGCAGATAAGTACAAAAAAAGACAGCTCAAGCCCCAAGCAAGGTTTAGAAGTGGGGCACCTCATTATCTTATTTGTCTGCAAGACTGGGCTTGTGCTCAGTTGCTCTCAGGAATGCTGCAGAAGAGGAATTAGCCTGAAAATGTTCCTTTGTGAAGCCATGGTTCATTCACACAGGAACAAATAACATCACTGCATCTAGAATAACTACCCGTCTTCGTGCTGCACGGCCAAGACAAGATAGATTTGTTATATCTCTCTATAAGCAAAGTTTAATCACTTTGCATGTATTTTAACCCAAAAGCATCTTCAGGATAATTCTAGCAGAGCTGATGGCAGCGTAGTTCGATTGCCCACAGAGATGCAGGGCTCCCCGCAAGCAGCATCTTGCTTTTGTGTCTCAGGCAAGTGCTGTGTCCCAGCAAATGTTTTTTGAAATTATGGAGAAGGAGTGCCAAGGATTAAATGGGAGAAAGGAAGAATTAGACTCACCTGCAGAGTACTTGGAGGTGAATTTGCATTTCGAGGGATTTAGGGTAATTACTGGATGTGATGAGAAAGTTGGATGAGCTTGATTGAAAGGCCTCCAAGAAGCTGCTTGGGCTGTTTGTGCCTGAAGCCAGCCCTGGGTTAGCTGGACATGAGGAGAGAGGCAAAACTCGAAAGAGGAGCTACCCTGCCAGTCTTTACCTGAGGAGACCTTGCCTCAGAGGCCCCAGCAACAGAAATACCTTCAAAGGGATGGAAATTTAAGCAGGCAGGGGCAAACAAAACTTCCCTTTGGCTGGGGAGGAATGTGTGGAAAGATAAAGGCTGACCCTGGCAGCTTGGAAACTGCCAGTACTGTCCACTACCTCATTCTCTACTGCTGATAGCATGATACAGAGACCTCAGATGGATTTTAATCTTCCTTTATTTTGGGGCTACTGCTCAGTACACAGCTGCTCTCAGTAGTTATTCCTTCACACAGCAGATCTGGTGAGCTTTCTCATTTGTTCTTTAGATTTTGTTTTATTGTAAGGATAATGATCCATCCATAGCAAAACTTGGCTTTGCAGTAAGGGCTTATTATTGTAAAGACTGACAGGAAAAGCAAGTGTAAACTCTGGTTTTCTCAGCAAGGGATGTCTTTTCCCTGTGGCTTCAGTCTCTGGCGGAGAGGAAAGGTTGAGTATTTTTGAAGCCTCCTGCAGGGACCTCACTTGGCTCAAGACACGTGGGAGCAATTACCATGAAATCCCATTTGTTCTGAGGAGTTTCTGCCATTTCCTCTGCCACTGCATGTGCAGGAAGGCTGCTTGGGCAGCTTGTCAGCCAGGGTGGATGTCCAGGCTTCAGTGTTCCTCAGAGGAGGAAGATCAGTAGTATGTTCACTAACAGAGTGCTACTCCCCAAACCCATGCTGACCTAGCAGAAACTCCTTTTGGTAGGATACAGGAGTGTGAGAGATGTTGAATACTTCCCATGTAGTGCTGTCCTCAGCGAAGCCATAGAGTTTGCTTCTCTCCATGTGTAACTACCCACTGCACTGGGAATTGTGTCAGCCTGGGACTAGCATGGGATGGCTCAGCTGTGGTTTACTCAGAGGAGCAATCTGAAACTTCTGCACTGCTGACACATCCAGCACAGAAAAGCTCCAGCAAAACCATAAGCAGCACGCAAACCTTAGCCCAGTATCCTGCAGAGGTCTGGTTTTATCTTATTTATCTGACCTTTGGCCTTTCCTGGTTTTACACTGAAGAGATGAAGAGGAAATGGTTTGTGTCTGGGTAACGTGTGAGAAAGTGACACTTCACTTTGATTTTTCCTTATCATGCAGGACATGCTGCCAATGCCGGGGGATCCGACGCAGGGTACTGGCAATTACAACATTGAAGATTTTGCTGACCTGGGCATGTTTCCACCATTTTCTGAATAGCTTCTGAATTGTGGAGCAGAAATGGAAGCTCTTCTCCAAGGCCCCTTCAGTGTATTTTTGGCTCTGCTTTTTCTGTGTTGCATTTCTGTAGAAGCTACTAAACCAGAAGACGCATTTCTCATATTTCAGATAGTGGTGTAGGGCTTGCTCTTACCTCCTTGGGGTGCGTCAGTGCCAACAGAGGAGCTCCAGCTCGTTAGTGTTCATTGACAGCTCCATTTTTTTTTTAATGTCATCTACCTCAGAGATCAAAAACTTTGCTTGATTGAAAAAAATAATCTCTGAGTCTTAAATATTTGAATGTGAATGATACCTAATATTTCCTTTTGAATGGTAATTTTTAAATAGATAATGAAGTAACAAAGACTAACAGAGAAAAGGTAAGGTAATGTCTTGTTACAGTGCCTACTGCTCAATTTCGATGCCTTGCTTTAAGCTTAAGTTTCTGGAAGCAGACACAGTATTCTGTTTTCTTTGATTCTTGTAGTTCTTAGGTCACTTTAAATGTGAGATTAAGCAACATAATGTAGGCCTCTCTCACCAGAAGATTCAGCTCCGCCTTTTCTAACTTAAACTTGAATGTGTGTACATTTTGGTACTTTATGTATATCTTGTGCTGTATGAAGTGATTTCCTGTACTGGTTTCTTTTGCCTTTTAAATAGGGTCCATTCTGGAGCATACTGAGAAGGCTAACAATATGTGGAGGATTTAGGTATTGGAGGAGTCTCCATCACTTCACATAGTGTTCTTACTTTTAATTCAGGTGGTTCTCTATTCAGAACAAGCATTTACTTACATAAGCTATTAGTCTGATTTTGCACTGAATTGAGGCCTATAACTCTATACGTTTCTCACTGGCTGCTTTAATTTCTATTGTTCTTGCTTTCCCAAAAATATTGCCTCATAAAAATGACTATGAACACACCAAGATCGTAATTTCTATATTAGCTGCATTTCTTTTCTGTGAAGTACTTTTTATACTGTGAAACCTCACATTTTAACAGTGCAAGGTGGTGGCCTAGTACAATGAAATCATTCAAGCTCATTCGCTGCAAGCAGTGAGATGGTTTTGTAGTGTATAATTTTTTTAGAGTGAGTTGGTAATAGATATCAGTTGGACTCCTGTCCACTGCATACACGGTGATAACTTGAATTTTTGCTTGGATCCCCAAGCAATCTCTTCTGTTAAACCCTGTTAACCCTGTTCTGTTAAATATGGGATTTTCACCTTACCAAGTGTTTTGAGGACTCTGACTATTCTGAATGCTATATGCTTTTCCACAGAGGTAAGTGAATCACCTTCCTCCTGAACTAGTCATTTACCACATACACTCATCAGAAATGTGGTAGAAAGTTCTTTATTTGGTATCTCATTTGTATGATGAGTTACAAGAGGTTGGGTTGAAAGGTCAACATTTTTATCCGTTTCTTTGGGATAGGAGGAGAAGAAATGGCTCACAAAGGACAAGGAGCCCAGAGTTCCTGTGTGCAGGGTTTCTGTGACTTTTGAGGTTGGAAAGTGGTAGTCAACCTTCACAGAGGGACAGGGTCAGCTTCCTAAAGCCTTTGCATGTTCAGGAGCCATTACGGACAGGCCTCGTGGTGAAAGACACTGCAGGCTGCTGGGCTGCAGCCAACGTGACACAGGGACACTGCTTTCACGTGTAGCCACAGGGTGCTTTTCCACATGAGTTTTCTTCCCCAGCCCTCGGGTAGAACAGCATGTAGTTTTCAGTGTCCAGGAAGAGCCTTTCCTACTGTTTCTCTTGGTAAACCTGGGACCAATCTCTCACCCTACGTGCAAGTGGGGCTAGGGACTCTTTTTTTTAGGAATTTTTTAAATATATATAGATGCAGTACTGCAGAGGCCTCAGGTCTCCTGGTCTGTATTTGTCTGACCAAAATCATGCTGAAAATAAATTAATAAAAAAAAAAGTCATATCTCTTCTCTCCCAGAGATAGGGAAAATACCTTCCTAGGTAAGCAAGCCATGTGCTTTAGCACTATTCATTTAAATACATGGATGTTTATTCTCTTGGAGCCTTCTCCCTTTCTGCCCATGCTGCTCAGACAAATGACTGCTCACTGAATTAGATAAACAAAGCTCTGCTGTCCTCAGAGTGAAATTCAACAATTTCTGTAAAAGGTGCATAGATGCTGTGCAGGCTGGAGGGGGATACAGTCAGCATCTGCATGATTTTGTAATCAGGAGCACTCTGTAGGATCTAATCACAAGGGAGAGAGCAGTAGATGAGCAGCTTATATCTCTGTGCAGAAGACACTTGATGTGATAAATTTCAGTTCTAAATTTTTTTAAAAAACATTTGTCTGTAAAGTGAAAAATGAATGAAAAAAATTCTGTTCCTCTGTTTCATTTAACCTGACAGACTGCTCTACTTATAATTTATTTTTGTTCCCTGAATTCAATTTAAAAATAAGATCTATGTAACTTTCTTTTTCCTAATATCAGCAATGATAACTTCCTCAGTGTATCATGTTTTTTATACTACTGTTGAAGGCTTCTTGTGTACCGAATTTGACTGTGCAGTTAAAAGTGCACTGTTAGCAGAATTTCAAGCATGTCTCCCCTTTTTTGTTTTGTTTTGTTCTACATACAGTATTATTTTTTTTTTAAGCCAGTATGCCAGAGGCATCAGAGCATGGGCTGCTGCTTATCTTGTAGAGCACCCCTGCCTTCCTGGTTGGGAAAGGGGGTGGCTATTCTGTTACAGGGCAGCCCGGAGAGCACCAGGTTTGGGTTTTCCTTGCGAGCCTTTTTCACCCTCATTTGCCATCCAGATGCAGAGCTTTCTTCTCATTTCCCCCCTTCCTTACCTCCCAGCCCGGTCCTGGCCATCACATCCTTGTAGCACCTTGCCATGCACAGGTGGGGAGGTGTGGGGCAGCCCTTCCCGAGCCAGTGAGGAGGGAGCGCTTAACAAGCTTTAAGAGTTTGGCAGCTTCGTGCTTCTGGCCAAGTGAACAAGCAAACTCAGCGCCTGCTGCTGCTGGGCATCCCGTGCTGCCGTGGCTGCGTGCCGCCGTCGTGTCAGTGGCTTGCTCCTCTGCAACAGCCTGGTCCCGGTTCTTGTGGCACAACGCGCCGTGTCGCCTAAGCTGTGCTGTATCTTTCTGTCACGTGTTTGGTTACTAAAGCAACTTACTTATACTATAGCTGAAGTTATGAGGTGCATTTGGAATGCTGACGTCTTTATTACGTGCCGTTGGTGTAACTTTTGCTGGCGCTTTGGCTGCCGGTTTCCAGAATTTCACAGGTGGTGGTTTTCTTGTTTCTTTCATGGTTTTTTAAGCTGGAAATAAAGCTGTGATTTCTGATCGAACTGTGTTGCAAACACAGTGTTTCTTGAAACCGAATCTTTTGATTTTTAAACTGCAAATAATAATGGTCTGGGTGAGTTATTTCCTTGAGTGGGCATGTAGACTGAGATTTTAGATACTAAAATATTTACACTCGTTTATTCAAACAAGCAATCCTGTTTAACAAGAGGGACTTCATCACATTACTTATTACAAGTGCTACTGGCAGTACCGACGTTTATGCTTTAACCAGATAGTTCCATTTGTAGCTTTGTTGCTTTTTTTTTTTTTTTAAGTACAGTATGAAACTGTAAATACTTCTTGCAGTACTGCCTTTTTAACTCTTAATTACTTTTGGCACAGTGTTAAATAGTGTTGGATTTACCCAATTGCTATGACATATATTTTTATACATAGGTGTACTCTTTTTTCGAGAATAATACAGCCATTTTGTCATTAATGCCTTATCAGTGTCATACTGCTGTTGCTCTTTGTTTGCAAGGTATCGAGTGGACTAATTTCTAGTTCGGATATTTTCACTTTTCCTGGCAGTGCTCAATTTGGATTCAGGTGATTTTTTTGCCAGAGTCACATTTTTCACAGCTGTTGGCTGTGAGAAGAGGAGAATGCGGGCTTTGTTTTGTTTCTATTAATGGAGCAAAGAAAAAGTGAGGGCATCTAATTGTCTGTAGAAGGTCAGTCTTTTCATACTTTAAACCAGAGTGTATTTCATGGAACTGAGGACTGGGCACTGATTACTTTGTGTAGATTAATGGTCTTTAAAAAAAAAAATCTCAAAAATGGGCTTCTGTCATGGTTAGGCACTTGGTTACTTAATCTGTTTAAACTCTTCATATTGATGTGAAATTGTGCTGTGGATAAAGTGTATTTTGTACTTCTGAATGTTCTATATTTATGACTAACAAGTACAGAATCAGTTGTGTGTATGTATAACTAATAACTGCCTTTTTAAATTTCATTAAAATAAAAATGTCATGAGCTGTTGTTACTTCCTGTCTTTTTGTAAATAAGTAAGGTCTGTTGGGAATTATCAGGTAGGAATTAACCCTGAATGATAAGATTCATGGCAAAAATCAGAAGATCAGGCACTGATCTTTTCTTTGAAATCTTCTGTGCTGTGTGGTGGTGCATGGGAAGGTCCCCTCTCCTTGTACAAAGGCTGTCCAGAGGGAGAGGAATGTTAGTTTGAGATCTCAAGTTTGAAAGAAGTTCCAGAAAAGCATTAATCAACAGCCCTGTTCTGCTGGTCGTGCTGAGGTGTGTGATTTGGTATCTGTATTGTAGAGCGCTTCATTAGAGCACAATTGATTTAGAATTGATTCATAGTCTGTGGCAATTTTTATTCAGTCTGTGGCAATTTTTATTCAGTCTCTGGGGTGGCAGCACAGTGGTTTCTTTGTCCACCTTTCGGTCTCATTATTCAAAGTTGAAAAATACTTGTACCCTTCCCACAAACATTCCGGTGACCTTTCCAGACTTTCTTATGTAAAGTGCATTTGCTTTTCACAGTGCTTCTTCATTGTATTTATACTGTATTTCTTTGTCTTCTTGGTATTTTGTGAGCGGGTTTTACCTTGCTAATAAATCTAAAAAGCTGATGCCTTGACCGCCACAGGGAGCTGAAGATGCTGTGCTCCAGGGCATGCATTCCTGTTTCAGGGTAGGTGGTGTTTTCACAGCCCACACTTCTTTTTAAGGGCTCTGCCTCTGGAGAAGAGGCATGAGCCCTGCTGGGGACCCAGCAGGGACACCCACAGTCAAAGCAGGGCATTGGGGTGTCCTTAGTCAGATGGTGGTGATGAGGACAAGTTGAAAATGTTCCATTCACACTGTTTTGCTCTGAAAATTGGGTCTTCAGCAAAGCGGCATTCTTTTTTTCAGTAGGTCTTTGATAAAGGTATGCCCAAAACCATAAACCCCCAGAAATGCTTCATGCCTTCATCATGGCAGCTGTTTGTTGCTTTTTTTGTTGCATTTTAATAGGGCTTTATTTGCTTTTGGAAGGACATTATCCAAGTAGAAAGGAGCACACAGGACGGGTGGTACAGCATTACCAAGCAGGGTATGGTGTGGCTGGGCTCTTACAGGATCCCTCCTGGCACTCCTTTCGGATTGATGGCCATTAACCCGTACTCTCATATGCTAAATCAAGGGTACTGCTGGGCACCATGATGACAACTGGCTGTGGAATTGCTGGGGACTATTACTGTTGGTGTGGAATTTGGGTTTGCAGATGCAGATGTGGAAGGGATCCAAATGTTCAGTGACAGTTGCTGTGGCACGGCATGGTGGTGGGATACCATGGGAGAAATCGGGAAAGAAACACGTGAAAGCTGATGCACAGGGAAGAAATGAAGTTGAGTATATCCCAGCACTTACCACCTTTGGCTCTATAAACTGGCGTTAATGACTCATAAAAATGGCTTAAGTCTTCATTATGGTGATAGAAATATATTTTTCTTAATTTTTCCGTGGGAGCTAATTCTTAGCCACGTTTCCATCAATATACCATCATAGTTCAGGAAGTATTACTCATTTAATTTTCCCAGTTTCTCTCCAAGTTGGATATAGTGGGGACAGATACAGATGAATTCTTTCATCCTTCTTCACCAAGTTTCTGCATATTCCTGGTTGGAAATACTTGGCAGCATCTTTCTTCAATTTTCTTGTTCTGTCCCACATAAAATGAAACAGAATCACTTGAAATGTATTAATGGATTTGGGATCAGGTCCAGAGGTTGCAAGGGCATCTTTTCATTAGCTCTGGAAAAAAATTATCTTCTAATTATAGACTGGCACTAAATAGTAATATACAAAATGTGTCATTTGGGACCCAGCTGAAAAAAATGTCAAGTGAAGGGTCACACATAGAAGATGCACATGCAGCAGTGCAATTACCATGGCTCTTGCAGGCAAAATTTAACAGCTGTACACACATTGCTGTAATTACAAATATGCAGGCACAGCTCAGAGGGACAGAAGAAAGCCCCAGCTGCAGCTTGGAGGTCTGCCTCAGCTCGTGTGTCCTCTTCGAGATGATTAAATTTTCCAGCGCTTTGGTGCACCTCTGCCTCTTATAAATAGCAGGTTCCCAGTGAAGAAGGTGAGATTTTAAATACTTGAAATGGTTTTAAAAGCGGACTTGAAGCAGTGTAAGGCTGCTTGGTGCAGCCTATCATCCAAAGTATGTTTGGGGTGGCTCCCGGGGCCTTCACGCCCAGCTGCCCGTCCCTCCTCGCGGTGACCGATGGCAGCCCCAGCGGTTCTGTGTGTGTGGCCTGGGCAGGAGGCGGCTTCGCTTTGCAAAACAAAACCATGGTAGAGTTATTTTCCTCTCAGCACTGGAGTTATTGGCTAGGCAGTCAGACGCGTTGTCATTGAGGAGCAAGTGTTTTGGAGGCCTACATTGCTGCTTTTGTGGAGTTTGGAGACCTCCACTTTGCTAAATAAACACAGAGGAGAAAACTCCCTCGCACACGTACATGCAACCCACGCCATCTTCAGTGCATGGACCCGGGGGCGAGCACCAGATCATAAAACTTTCCGCTTAGTGGAGGAATCCATACTGTGGGATTTCTCTCAGCTGCAGTGTCCTCTCACCCCTGGTTTCCCTTGCTGCATGGAATTGCAGTTTGTCCAGGCCCAAGTGTGTGTGAAGGCACGGGATGAGGGACACCAGAACATGACTCACAAAGGAGATGTGAATGCTGTGGGAGTCCTCT
The DNA here is from genome assembly GCF_009819795.1 of Aythya fuligula. Lineage (NCBI taxonomy): Eukaryota > Metazoa > Chordata > Aves > Anseriformes > Anatidae > Aythya > Aythya fuligula. Next base: position 13,112,641 of record NC_045569.1, on the reverse strand, counting down.
GTGTAAAGCACACTCTTTTAACCAAATGTTGTGACTTTGTTTCTGGTTCACATCTGAGCAGAAGACATCAGGAGGCAACACTACAGTGTGAGTGACTGAAGACTAAACTATTTTTTTAAAGGGACTCTGGGTATGTCACATCCTCCCTCCTTTACCTGCCGCCTTCTCCAGCCACCGAGAGAGCTCAGTGTGAACACAGAGGGCTGCTTGAGGTAACCTGGGCCAGGCTGTGGGTACGAGGGAATGATGCAAGCAGTCTGCTTATCCCACCATGCTCCATGTGCGAAGTGTGGGTGCCCATGGAGCATTCCTTCTTCATGAAGATAGCTAGAAAAAAGTTCCTGACCCGCTTCCAATGTCCCTTTGCTGGATTTACAGTCCTCCCTGTGCCCCCGCTGCTCTGTGGTGTGTGACCTCCCAAGCCCCTGCTTCATGTTGGAACAAATTCTGCTATGTTTAAAAAAATAAATAATTTTTTTAGACATTGGTTTTGCATAACATCAACTCACCCAAGTCTCCCCCTTTAATACCAAGCACATGTGTCATCGTGGTTGTCTCCTGTAGGCAGGAAAAGCTCTTCTCCGATGATTTGTTCAGTGATGTAGGAAAGGGTCTTTGTCATTTTACCCATGAAGCTTAGACACTGAACATCTGCGTCTGTTGTGGTGTGGCATGGAAAAGTATCAAACCCTTTAACTGAAAAATGTGTTGAGTTTATTCTGTGCAGCCCTAAAACTAGAAGGTGCTACAGCTTTCTGAAGGATTTGCAGAACTGATGCTTTGTGAACTTTTCATGCTTATGTTTTCTATCATTTTTTTTTTTTTTTTATACATTTGGTGTGGTTGGAAAGAAAAAAGGCACGCATTGAAATTCATGAAATTCCTAGGAAGCAGTTATTGAGAAACTATAAAGTGTTCAAAACAATGCAGTTCCTTTAAGTCACACTGATGCCCACTGCACAGAGGTGCTTAATCTAAAGGGGTTCTGAGTTGGAGTTTATTTGGATTCTTAACATATTTTTTGTGACCTCCATGATTTAAGGTCAGAGACCTCAGCGGGGAGTCAATAGAAGTTGTCACTTTAATCATTTCAGTTCTAAAGAGTCATCAAAGTTATGCGAATTGACCTAAATTTCCAGATCCTGCTGAGGGAGTAGGGTTCCGCACTAACCTACCAAGGCTGACCTGGATACATCACTTGGTAAGGAAAGGCCGAAGCAACCCCACTGAAGCAAGTGCCGATTGCATAAATAAGGAAGACGCAAGCCCTGATGCAGTAAATGGTAATATTGGGTATTTATGGATCACTACAGATATGTGTGACACTGCATCGCGGGCCGCATGCCCACTCAGCTCACCAACAGATTTCCTCTGACAGGTTTGTAACCCCTCCCATTGCCCCCCTCTGGTTCCTCCCGTCTACAACTGTGTCAGGAAAGGGTGGGTGAGAGCATTTTTGTACCCATGTTAGTAAGGTGTCAAGACAATTTTACAAGACTCTTATAAAATCAGCCAGGACTTCAGTATTGAAAAGAGAAGTTTATTAACAGAGGTGGGGATATCGGGTAACAGATTCCTGTTTTTCTCTTGTTTTCATGCTTTTTTTCTGTCAGGAACATATTTCACAGCCAGTTAAAACAATGGAGCTGAGCTTCCAGCAACAAGTCCGTTAATAGCTCCTATTTCCAGGAGGTTCTAAAATTGGGTTAAAGATGCCCTGAAGGCTCAAATTTCTTTGCTGTTAAAGTTTGCTATCCAGAAGAGAACAATCTCTCTTTTTTTTTATTAAAAAAAAAAAAAATTTCAGTTTCTTCTCGTGCAGAGAGCTTGCACTAGATGCCTTTTGTTGGATTTTTAAAATCTCTCCCCACTGCCTGTGAGAATGAGCGATGCACCAGCACTTCTCTCAGCTGCATCCAGAAACGCTGCTGGGATGGTGGCCTTGTTCCTCTCCTCGTCACCGCACTCAGAGCCTGGTGGTAGTGGAGGAGAAGGTCTGACCCCTGCTCTGCGGGTCACAGCCACAGCCTTCAGCTTGGGAGGCTCCATTTGGACATTTGGGGAAATGTCTTCACTTGTGGTGTGGGAACAGGCTGCTGAGGGGTACTGCTGGGCCAGGTCGTGAGGTGGGGACAGCCCTGCTTCCCCAAGAGGTGACGAGGTGGCCTCCATGGGCCTGGTGCCTCTGTCATGCTTGGGATTTGGGGGACAGGTCCTACCCTCAACACAGCCATGGAGAGAAGGCACCAAGACCTTCACTTGGTTGCCAGCCCTGAGCCAGATGAAAAGTCCATCTGGCCTCCCCGGCAAGGTGGAGCAGCCGCAGGGCTGAGCAGAAGTGGCCACAAGACTTTCTCTGGCTGCAGCTGCCTCCAGCTCTGTCTCCATCATGCTTTGACGCATCCTTTCCCATATCCTGAAGAAGCTCTGAGAAAATGCTTTGTAACACAGATTGGGATTTTATGCCACCTAGCCGTTCCCACACCCATCCTCCTCTGCAGAAATCTGCTTTACAGAGAGCAGGCCAGTTCCCCAGAATGACTCAAGTTGTTGACAAAAATCCTCTGGAGCTGCTGACAAAACCCCAGAGATACAGTCTATCAGCAAGGCCGTTCCCTGAGTTTTGCAAGCAACTTTTCCTTTTTATTACAGGCCCTGAGAAACCGGGAAAGGGAAGAAAGGAACCGGAGTGAAGAAACAAAATAGCTATTGCCTGATTTGGAGCCCTTTTTGTGCTGGACGATCTCCAGTTTTCTATCAAATAAAACCTTTATTAACAGCACAGTAAAACGCAAACAGGGCAGTTACCAGGCGTAACAACAGTGGGAGAAGAAAACAAGAATATTAATGGGTAAGATCACAGTTTAGCCACCAGATAAAATATCTTCCCGTAGGATTATTTCCATCCTCATCACCCAGAAGCTATATGGACTGGTTTGTATCTGGTGTCTAGGTCAAATCTGAAGTCTGCTTGGGGATCTCAGTGCTATCACAAAAGCATCCCGAACTGAATGCCTGAGTCTGATTCCCATGGCAGGGATGATGCTGCTAAGAAGGAAGGCTGCATTTACAAATGGTGTCACTGTATAGGCCCTAGTTCAATATAATTTTAGGTTTTATTTGATGTTTAACCACCTGAGCTAGAATTAGAGCCGGTTGTTTCATGGCATTTACAGTCCTGTTGCTCTGCAAGCTTCCATTCAGATGTAATAGCTGATGTTCTTCAGCTGTTTTGAAACCGATGCTTTTTAATCATTAATGTTCCGGGTCTAGAAGTACTTGCTTACTTTTTCACTTCCCTAAGGATCCAGAAAACTCTGTGGTCTTACCAAGAAGGCTTTTGTTCCTTTACTGCTAGGGAAAGTGAGAAGCTGCTGCAGCACGCTTAGGGGTGATCGCCACTCAGAGCAGAACGGTTTGCACCAGACCCCATCAGATGGAGCATTCCTGATTCAGAGACTGCCTCACCCAAACCAGTGAGAGGCGAAGGTAGGAGAAAGTTAAGAGCCAATGCATCCATCCCCAGTCTTTATTTGGGTGTTTTTGACCTTGTGGACCACATCAGGATCCTCGTCCTCCTCTCCCACCCCAGGATTAATGCACTGATCCTCACCGTCAGCCTGCTGTGAGGAGGTGTCACCTTCCATTCCTCGTTAGGCGCTGGGCTGCTGGCACGCGCAGGGGTTAAACGGCTCGGTCTGCACCAAAGCGAATCACTGGTGACCCAAAATTACGACGTGGGAGTTCCTGACTCCTAGGCCCGTGCTCATTCCATGAGACCACACTGCCTCCTGAGAAAATATGTTTTAATGGTATCTGGCCAGCTGTGTAAACATGTCAAGAGACAGCCATGTAATACTGAGCTGCTCCCACTATGCAAGTAATATTCTATTTTATTTGTAATCACAAATCTGAAATCCCTCCTCCAAAACTGCTATTTTTGCGAACAGAAAGTTGGGAAATGAGGAAAAACAAAAGAACTCTAGATGATGGTGGTGTTTGGGGCTACAGGTGACACGACCAAGTTCACTCCCCTTCAGTCACGGCTCTTCTTCCCCTCCACCGGAGGAGGAAGATGACTCAGCCTCCCCGCCTGGCTCCGTGCCCCAGAGGCAGTGCCAGGGACGGATGCGCTGATGCCACTGCAGCGGATGGGGAAGGCACCTCTCTCGAAATACATTGCTGTAAGAGTCGATGCGCCAAACTCCTGAATAGCAACGATGTCTGAGCACCCTCGTTGTTCAGTTTCCTCATTTTGCCTGTGTTATAGGAAGACAAAACTTTCCCCGGAGGATGGTGTGCCCAACCACCCAACAACAGATCTTTATTCTTTTTTTTTTTTTAATCCTTTTTCTGAGCATCACAGGGTACAAAAGAACAAGGAACGTGTTGTGTTCAACACTAACATGACCCATCCTTCCAAATGCAGTTGTAGCAACATCCGATACAATGAATTTTTGCTGTTTTTCTGGCTGTGAATAAACACAGAGGATGGGTCACCACTTACTGCCACTCCAAGAGACTCAAAAGTAGCATTCAGGATTTGAGTAAGTAAAACCAAATGCAGAGTCATTTGCCATTTCACTGTTCTGTGCGTGCTTTCCTTGCACCTTCTCATGGTCTATTTCTCTTGCTCATACCCAAAATTCTTGTTTTGGGCTGGCTGTGCCTCACTGTGCTTCACACCAGTGTTGTACTTGTATGTACTTAGATCCTCTGTGGAGGTGATGACTCGGTCTGAAGGGGACCTGAAGCATCTTTCAGCTGTACTTACTGCTGTGCATTGACCCTACAAGAGGGCAAAGGCTTGTGTCTCCTGCTGTACGCGTCTCAACCGTTCCCCATTTGGGAACCACCCAAGCTGCTTTGCTTCTTTGCCCCATGAGTAGCCCGGTTTCATGGAGGTGGAAGCTGGTTAAAAGCTTCAGGATGATGGCTTCTGCAGAGGCCTCAGCACTTGCTGAAGCTGATCCCCCTCTGACAAAATGCTTTAGGCGTCAGTGGGGACTCACATATGCCTTAAAATAAAAAATTGTGTTCTCACCTCCAAATTCACCACCTAGGGCCTTTCCCTTGGCTGTGCTCTGAGTGGGTGGCACAGCACTGCTGGGCACAGCAGCATCCAAGCACGGTGCAGTTTGTCACTTGAAGCTGTACACTCAGGTTCTGCTGTTAATGCTGTTGCTACATGACAGCATTTTGGTGATCCCACCACTTGTACTCTGCTCCAAAGCTGCTGAAAGCTTTATCGGCAGGAGCAGGCTGTTACAGCGTGTTTCAGTGCTCAGCTTTGCTCTTAGGTGTGCATTGTGTTTTTTCTGCAGTGGTTATCAGTGGCATTTCTGTTTGTTCCTCTCCTGGTTTGGGGAGCCAAACCAGGCTGGGCTTCTTCCGTTTCACGCTGAAAATATGTAAATTTGGAATCCTGGTCTCATGCAAGCCATGCCCCTGGGCTCCCACACTGACCTCAGGCTGTGGGTTCCTCCCAGGTCTGCTGCAAGAGGTTCCTGCCCTGGTCCAGGCCAGAGAGGAATGCTAGGACCAGGTAGCACACGTGCACGGGCAGGAGGTGGGGGGAGCCCATGCACGCCCCCACCAGGTTCCTGGCCCCTGTCAGCCCTTGCTGCTATCAGACCCTCACCCACGCTGGCACCACACAGGTCCAATGGTCGCGGCTGGCTTCTAGATGGCAGAGTCCAGTAGGCATGTGTACTGCGTTGGCTTGGCAAGTCGAGCAGAGCGAGCATCTCTTCATCACGTGCACTTCAGCCAAGGCACAGCAGCGCAGTTTCCACCTCCTAGCAATGATCTCAGTCCTTCCCTTTCAACAGTTGGAAGTGCTGCATAGGCTGATGGATTTGCAGATTCTGGGAGCTTCATCTTCGAGTTTGGAAATCCCAGAAAATTGCTATGACAAAACATGTTTTCCTGCCATTCAAACACAAGGAAACAGAAAATTCTCAGGAATATCATATACGTGGCTTACTTATCTCCCCTGTTTCCCTTCCCCTTTTCTCTCCTAAGTATTACACAAGCCTAGCATCATCCAAGCAAAGCTTTTGCACCTGCCCTGTTCCAGCAATTTTGAAGTTAAACCAAAGTGTGATTGGTTGCTGATGGCATCAGTGGATACTGATGGATTTATATATCTATCTTTTGCCATTTTTATCATAAATGAAGTAGCAACATAAGATGTTTATACAGAGACATGAAATACAAATAAACTTCTGAAAAACTAATTCTCTCTTTTAGACCCTTGTACAGGTTCAAGAGGGTATAAATGATGTAAGTATGAGGAGGAAGATCTAGGGGAACCTAAATCAAAACTCCTGTCTTTGCCCTGTATTTTCCCAGAAAAGTCACTGGAGCTGGCGCCTGGATTTAATGTGATTTTTTTTTCAGCTTTTGAGGATGTTGCCAGCAGCCTCACTACAGTGAAATAACTCTGCGGTGCCATCACTACCAACAAGAGTTATTTAGTGAAAAATGGAGTGAGCAGTTTCCTAAGTAGTAACAGACTTGGTGGCTGGTGAAGCACAACAAGTGGTGCTGGCCAGCAGGCAGCACGGTCTGGATCTCAGCAGCCCTGGGCTGTGCTGCAGACCTGCACCCCAAGATACGGCCCTTCATCTCCCACCCAGCCCTGGTGGGTCTGGTTTGGTTATTTGTGGAAATAACAGGATTACGTGAAGATAGAGGTCTGAGCATAAAAACCATAAATCAAATGAGGAGCTATTAGGGAGGGAAAGCAGGGCTGAAAGCAACTGGATTTCCCCCTGCTTTGCTGCTGACCTTCCAGGTACTCAGGAGCATCCTCTGTGGCCAGGGCTGGGTACATGGGACACATATGAGGCTGGGCAGGCTGCACAGATAGATGCAATGGGCCCAGAAGCTCGTGGCCCCTAGGGTCCTGGCTAAATGGGAAGAGCAAAGTCCCTTAGCTGTGGGGTTGCTGGTGGGGCAGGCCCTATTTATTCACATTCTAGGTGGGTTCATCTGTGAAGTCTTTGCGGCCAGGACTGCTTTCAATCTGGTGCCTGTGCCCAGAATAACAGGAGCAGGATGTCAGTGGGAGCCTCCAGAGCTGCTGCAGCACAAATGCTCATCAGTCACTAACAGATAATGTTTCCTGTCTCCAGCTTTTAAGAGAGCCTTGTGGCCCAAGTGGATAGAAGCCTTCCTCTCTCTTTTCACTGCTGTGGTCTCCGGTTCAGGCAGGTATAACGGGAGGGCCTACTCGCTGCTCCATCAGCTCTGGATGCTCTCTGGGAGCCAACAGGGAGACCCAAGTGGCTCCAGAGAGGGAAAATCACACACCCAGAAAGGCTCGGGTGATGACCAGGTGCCGCACAGCTCGGGTGCTGCCTGGACACCAGCCAGGCCTGGGCGAGATGGCTGGGCAGAGCGCGGCGAGGGAGCCGTGAGGAAGGAAATGAAGTCAGCGCTGTGACCCGCACCAGCTGCACGCTCCACGAGCTCATTACCCCCTGACCGCGCGGTGCCCCGAGGTGCTGCTCCAGCTGCTGGGGGGCTGCCAAGCCTGGCACGGGTCCGGCCTCTTCTCGAAGCTCCCTTCCAGTGCCAGGCAGCTCCTTCCCCAGGGCCCGGGTGGAGCGGTGGTGGCCGAATGAGTAACGCCCAAATCTCGCTGCGCGGAGACGTGCGCAGATCAGCGCCATCCCTCCAGGGTCTGTGCGGCGGCCAGTGCTGAAAATATTGGGTGAGTAGCGATCCCGGAAAATAACTGCATTATCTGGATGCGGTAAGTTGAGTGGTTTAACTGTATGTCCACTGAGTACAACCAGTAAGTGGCTGCTTACAACAGCCTGCTGCTGGGACAGCCAAGCCATGGTGCTGCGGCAAGGAGGGAATCCTAGACTCATAGAACAGCTTGGGTTAGAAGGGACCCTAAAGACCACCCAGTCCCAACCCCCTGCCATGGGCAGGATGCCACCCTCTAGATCAGGTTGCCCAGGGCCTCATCCAACCTGGTCTTAAACACCTCCATGGATGAGGCATCCACAACCTCTCCGGACAACCTGTTCCAGTGCCTCACCGCCCTCAGAGTGAAGAATTTCCTCCTAATATCTAACCTAAATTTCCCCTCTGTTTTAGTTTACAACCATTCCCCTTGAGCTGCCATTAGGTCCTGTCCCTGCTGGCGGTGGTGCTGGGATAATCGCAGCCCTGATCCTGGGGCCGTGGCTGGGGCAGGAGGAGGTGCGATCAGCCAGGCGGTGCCGCGGGTGCTGCAGACACCAGGAGATGAGGTGAAAGGGATGGAGCTTGGCCTCTTCACGACTTCTGGTAGCACTGGTTTGCTCGAAAAAGTAGCAGCTGGAATGAGAGCAGCTGCAGCTGCGGGGTAGGAGGCCAAAGGAGAAAGAGGCAAGAGGAGGGAAGGCCGCTGCTAGGAGTATCACTCAGTCAAGCCAGCTGCAGATCTCTAGTGGCTTTTTTTGTTTGTTTGTTTTGTTTTTTAATTGATTTTTATACTAACACACAAACTGATTTTTTTTTAAATGTTTCTCTTACAGTGAGTCATTTCCTGGGAGTGGGAGGGAAAGAGAATTTTTCTCAAAGCTTCACAACAGTGTTTTGGGGTTGGGGTTGAGGGGTGGCGGGTTCATCCTTTGCTCGCTTGCTGGCTTTCACTGAAACAGCTACGTTAAAACAAGCATGAAAGCAAAAGCCCAAGGCTGACAACCCCTAAACCTCTGCCAGGGTTGCTGTTTGCTCACAGAAACGGGTGGCCCCATAACGGGTGGCCCAAGGCAGCGCACAGGGGAAGGGATGGTACCTGCTAAAGCAGCCAGGCAGCGGGCTGACGTGTCACCACATTCACCCGCGGACGCTGATGCTTTTTCCAGCTCCTGCACGTCACTGGTGTCAGTGCCTGTCTGCTGCGCAGCGCCCTGACCTTTCATCTGGTTTACACATTGAAATGGACTGTTTTGGCAGTGGTTTCCAGTTTAGCAAGCCACATGCCTTTGGAGTGTAGTGGATGTAGGGCAAAGCTGGCTATGTCCGCAGAGCTTACGTGTTAGTAAATGCTGTTGGTGTGGGGAAGCCTAGTGTGAGGCACTGGGGAGTGAGTCTGGATCTTTTTTTTATTTTTTTATTTTTATTTTTTGCTATGAAGCTGTAAGTAAAACGTGCTTGTTAGCTCTTTGACTAATAAAAGTGGTCATCTGCAATCAAGCTAATTTGCTGTAGATTAGAGCCTAATTAAAACCAAAGAAGCGAGAGGGCTGCCAGCCTCAGAGCTAAGCACACACACAGAGCAGCGTGCACTGACAACCAGGAGATGCTCTGGCTTTTTGACAAGAAGCAGCAACTAGCCACCTTGAAGGACAAGCCGCACCACCCCGGAGCTCCCATGCACCCACTGCACCCCATCCTGTCCTGCCTGTGTGCTCAGGACAGGCAAATCCCTGTCGTGGTGGAACAAACAGCAAAAACTTCCCTTGACATCAGTGGGTCCTGGACTCATCTCGTGGCCTATTTTGTTTGTTTGTTACGCATGTCCTGTAGTGCTTGGCGTGCAGAATGTTTTACACATAGTTTCTCGATGGAAAAGAAAGAAAACACATGCTTTGAGAGTTACTGCTTGTACGTCACGCAGTTGGCATGAGAGGGAATGTTGGTCTTGGTTGAGCATTGGCATAATTATGCTGGAAGTCAGAGCCAGTGCAGTTATTTCAGATCTAGCGAGGCTTATCTCAATGCAATATTTAGCCTGTTGTCATCCCTAAATGGTATGCCATTAAGCCACTGGCTTGGGGGGAAGAAAATTTTTAAAGGGTGCTCATTGACGCAATGAACATGGTAGGAAATCCCAAAAGGCGTGCAGGAAGCAAGCTTGATCCTGCCTCCTCCCATCTTCTCATCCCTTCCGGTATGGTGCGGGTGCTTGCTAGGACCCCAGCACTGCTTGGAGTGCAGTAACACCTGGGGCTAAGGGCTAGCCCTGGGAACTCAACAGGCACATGGTCAACATCAGGCCCTGGTAAAATGCAGCTTGTCTGGTGAAAACAGCTTGACTCTTATTCACAACAGATTGTATTAACCCATGCTAAACTGGGGAGGGGTAGCAATTTAATATTGTAAAGTAAAAGGAAGCAGGAGAATACTGATGACTAATTTCCTCCAAATGACGTCATGTAGGTCACCTTCATCGTAGGTTGTTTGTTTTGCTGATTAGTCTTTAGGTAGATATTCATGTATCAGCTATTATTTTCCGCTGTGAATTGTGGTTTTCTGCCCAGCAGCAAGTTCAATTTCCAGGGTAATGGGGAAGCCAACTCCTTTCTAACTACGCAAAAGATGAACTGTGTTTCCTGCAACTTTAATGTCTGATGTTACTAGTTGAGTAATAGCCGGACACAGCAGTGTCTTCTGTAAGGAAATATGCCAACAGTTGTTGCTTAGAAGTGAATAGAAAGTGCTTTTTTATTTAAAAAAAAAAAAAAAAGTCTTGAATGACTTGAAGCTGCAATAACAGTCCCTTCCAGGCAAAGCTTACCCTTCCCATCAACAGGATGCATCGCTCTATCTAAGCAAGCAATAATATTTTTTTTAGTCACTACACATGCTTTGCTTCCTGTTGGGGGTATTGCACACACACACACACACAAAAAGTCTAATTTATTGCGTATCATATAACTAATCCATTGTGTATTTACAGATGTTATATGCAGAGATGTTTTCTAATACCATCTGCGTGTAAAGAAAATATCTTTATAATAAGCTAGTGTGATCTGTTTAGTGGCTGCATGAGCTACAACAAAATTAAGGAGAGCACCCTCTAAATGAAAGACTGCGCTGCTCTGTTAGTATTAGCAGAACCATGCATATTTAGGGTCTCATTTTTCCGACCATAAGTCAGGAGCATTTTACTGTCAGAAAACATTCATTCTGGCGGTACAAGACCTTTCCCCTACAATCTCCCAGTTGCTTAAAAGGCAATTACTGGGAGCAATGGCAAGATTTAGCCTAAGGCCTCCTGCATTTGCCCCCTGCTAATGATCTGCTGGGATCCTGTCATCTGCCAAAACATAAGCATAGCAGCAGTGACTCTGATGTCTGTCACTGCTTCCCTACTTGCATTAACAGTTTATTTCATGGCTGACTTCCCATCGTGCAGTCAGTTTCTTCGTGTCAAGCTGTACTAACGAACAGAGAACAGATCCTGAGCTCTCTGTCTTGCAGGGGAAAGGCACCAGGGCTGAAAGCAGTGGAGCTGCTCGCTTTGACCCTGGCCTGAGGAGGCCCCGCATCCACCTCCAGGTGAATGCCCTGGGGCTTCTCTTGCAGCCGAGCAAGTGCTGCTGCTCGCATTCTCCTAGAAGAAATTAACATTTCAGTCATTCTTGAGTTACAGAAATGGGGTGTCTGTCACGGTGCTGAAGCAATACGAGTTGGTGGCAGTGCCCGGTGCTCTGTGCTGCCAGGCCACATGGAGGCCTCATGGCGGGGAGGCTGGAGCTCTGCAGGCACATTCCCTGAGATGCTGGGGGAGGAATCCAGGCTGGAGGCAACTTTTGGGCCTGCGAATGCAATCAAGGCTGTGCTGTTGCCTCAATTTATTTATAAGTTTGTACCTATCTATCTATCCTTATGCTTGAACTCCAGAGTAAGGCTGAACATGTGGTGAAGGGCCTGGAGCACAAGTCCTGTGAGGAGCAGCTGAGGGAACTGGGGTTGTTTGGTCTGGGGAAGAGGAGGCTCAGGGAGACCTCACTGCTTTCTGCAACTGCCTGAAAGGAAGGTGTGGGGAGCTGGGGGTCAGCTTCTCACAGATAACTAGTGATAGCACTAGAGGGAATGGCCTCAAGTTGCATCAGGGGAGGTTTAGGTTGGAGTTCTGAGACATTTCTTCTCAGAAGGAGCAGTCAGGCATTGGGACAAGTTGCCCAGGGAAGCGGTGGAGTTACCATCCGTGGAGGCGTTCAAGGAAAGGTTGGACATGGTGCTTAGGGACATGGTGTAGTGGGTGATGGTTGGACCAGATGACCTTGAAGGTCTTTTCCAGCCTTATTGATTCTATGATTCTATCCACCGGCACAGCCCATTTTAATGTTCTCCTGTCAGGCTGTCCCCACCTAGGAGGGAGAAGGGAGCACTATGCCACCATCTAACCCCGAGCTTCCTTCTTCCTGTGACTCAGGAGCCTCCCTTCAGGCTGGTGGAGGCAGCAATGAATTCATGGCCAAGCTGCACCGTGCTGTGACCTCACGCCAGGAGCACAGAGGGCTCCCAGGTCAAACAAAACAGTGCGTGCACAAGGAAAAAAGGCCCCAGGGAGCCTTGTCCTTGAGCCTTTATTCTCTTGCCACCTGAATGAATTCCCTGAACATTTCAGCTCAAGCCGTGCTCAGCTCCTTTATCATTTACGCCCCTTTTCCATCCTGTTTGTTCCGTCAGCCAGATCTTTCGCTGTGGGTATCTGACCCGGTTTCACTCATTTCCGTGAAGATTGGCCAAGTCTCCCAGGCTGGGGAAGCGGGTCACTGCGCGTGGCGTAGGCCGGGGCTTTGGCAGCAGGAGTCCTTCCCTCTTTCCTAGCCGAGAAGCCTTCCTGCTGACACGTGGAGCTGCCTTTCCACCTCCCCGGACAGTCGTCGGCTTCCGCAGGAGGAACGCCGGTAAGCGGTGTGAGGAACGGGAGGCTCTGGTGACACAACAGCTGTGTGAAGCGCGCCTAAGTGAGTTCAGATAAATTTAACTCGGGGCTTGCTTTGTTTGAAAAGCTTCAGACGTGAAGCAAAAGCAGCAGATTGTGGCTCCCCAGCCAGGGGGTTACTGCCAAACGGATGCGCTGCAGCAAGCGCTTACAAGAAACAAATGTATCCGAGATGGAGAAATAATCCTTCTGTTAAAAATTACTGCAAACAAAGCTGCAAATGTTGCCATCACGGTGGAAGCTTGAACTGTGACAGAGTGGATTTTCCATCCCTCAAAAAACAGCTTTTTGGCCAAAACTGGGAAGCAGAAAGCTTTCTATTCAAAAAAAAAAAAAAAAAAAAAAAAAAAAACAACAAAAAAAAAACAGGTCTACCCTTTCAATCCACTTTCTTTTTAGACGGTCTAAAATTATGCTTAGAGTTGTATTTATTAAGCTAAATGCTCTGCAGAGACTCAGTCCAGAAAAACAGGAAAGTAACCTAGTGTATGTGGACAGTTTTACTCATTTAATGGAACTACTGGACTGTTTCAAGTTAAGCGCCAGGATAAATACTGAATCAGTTCAGAGCCAACATTTGTCCAATTTCTGTAAGAAAAAAAAAATCAATCCCATTTCAGTACAACTAAAGAAGTACGTTGAACTTTAACTAGTTTTCTTTTGAAATATAGACAGTAATTGTAACTTGTGAAAATAGACACCTCCCAGGCTGGGTGCTTGGAAATGAACAGCAAAGTTCAGGTACTGATGTTTTGTGTAAAACAAATGAGCCCCACTTCACCATATTCTACTGTGGCACTACTCCCTAGAGTAAGTGGCAAGTATTTTTCTTGGTACAGCGTGAATGACTCAGCCCAAAAGGGTTTTTTCCTCCGGTCCCCATGCGACCAACGGGCAGGAAGAGGAAAACAGCGTGTTTCACATGGGAAGTTTTCCAGGGTCTTCCTGAACTTGTCAGACTTTCCTCCTTTGCTTTCCAACTCTGCAGTACTTTTACTGCAAGCTGGTGTTGGCTACGTTTAGACTTGAAAGCAATGGTAAGTGGACTAGCAGACGCATAGAGCTATGTACCGTTCCTGGTCTACCTATTCCACAGTGCCTTCACTAGCAGAACTTCACTAGCTTAACTTCAGTGTCAAGACGCCATGAGCAAGCCTCCTGGTCTAGAAAGGAGCTCTGGCAATTAATGCAGCTACTGAAAGCCTCACTGATGTGAATCAGACAGCCTGTGAGAAAGGGGGTGTCTCCTCTCAGTAACTGGAGCACCAAGAAGATCTGTCTGCTGTGACCACTCTGAGGAACTGTGAGCATCATCTCCTATGGCATTTGTAGAATCCAACCTTTATTAACCACTGACAGTCACTGTGAGCACCAAACTCCCTTCTATTTATTAGTGAGACATCCAGGTTCTTGTTGTGGGAGAATAAGGAATGTGTACTTAGCTGTAGTACAGCTCTCAGCAAATTGTGACCATCACAGAATTGTTCCAATTACTCTGTCATTATATATATGATTAGTACGTGAAAGCCAAGGCAGTCAAACATATGCTTTGGGTTTTATCTTCTGCACAAGCCCCTAATCTTTCCTCAGGAAATTACCATATGGTTTATCTGTACCTTGGCATTAATTTTTAAAACCTCAAGATTTTAACCAAAAGGAACTGACTGTTTATTGTTTTTCTTTCATATAAATGTAGTTGTTGTTACCTCATTAACTGTTCAGGATCTGGCAGGTTATCGCAATGAGCTTAGGTTGGCAGAATCACAGGGTTGTAGCCCCTGAAGGAAAATACCATTGCTCTCCTCAAAGGAAGCAGTAACAAACCCTTAATAAGATATGTTTGGCAAGAAGTTATGAAATAACTATTAAGCTGATTTACATGTCTTTCTTTTTTCATTCATGTTGCCTTATCTAAAAGCATACTTAACATTAATCTGCTATCGCAGTAACTTGGATTATTTTGTTTCTGAGTTTAGCATCCACATCACTGTCATTTAGTTTCATTACCGCTACTTCACCAGTAAATAACGAGTGTCTTTTTATCTATACACCCATTCTACTGCAGCCAAAGGGATCAGCAGCCCACCTCTTTGAAAATACCTGCCACACAAAGCTGAAGAATGACTAAGCTACCTCCATCCATTTCTTATGTTGCCAGAGAGTTCATATACATAGAGATTGCTAATTAGATACAAAAGCATATGAGATTTTAGAAGGGACAAATCTGTCAAAAGCTTTATGCACTTCCAAAATAATTTTTCTTTTTCAAGGAAGCACTTTTCCCCTAAAGTACCTCTGTTACAACAGCAGATGTTGCACAGCAGGTTCAGCAAAAAAAAGGGGAAAAAAGTTACTATTCCATTGGGTGGTAAATAATATTTATTTATTTTCTTCTGGCAATGTGAGTCAAAAAGAAGTTAAATGTTTAATCTCTTCTGGGAAATGCGAGCCTTTGCTCCTGCTGGTCATTTTTCAGTGTCCAGGCATGGAGGGCTGACTCGTGGCTAGGGCTGGCATTTCACCACAAAGAAGTGTAATTGTTGCCTGCTCATGGCCAGCCTAAGGGGCTGTCAGAGAGACCACCTCGGTCACCCTGGCTGGCCAAAAGCCTTGGAGGTTTGTGTCACCCATAGAAAAGAAGGGGTCTGAAAATGAGAATATTAAGTGCTTCTCAAAAGGCAGGACTGACCTGAGCGTGTCCCCTGTACTCGGCGCTGTATTTGTTTGCAACTCTGCAGGTGCCGAGTGTGTTGACTGGATTAGAAGCAGAGAAACGCAACCTGATAAGGACAACTGTGATGCTCTGCGTGTTGGTAGGAACAAGCAACAGCAAAGAAATGGGGTGAGGAGCCAACGGAGCGAGCAGCAGTAGTGCTGAGAAGGCATGGGGGTTAGAGTGGGTTGCGGGCTCATGGGGAGCCAGCAGTATCATGTAGCTATTAACAAAAAAGGGGGGAAAAAAGCCAACATCATACTGGGATAGATCAGTGAAAGTACAGCCTATAAGCTGTGAGGTCATCCTACTGCTCTGCTCAGCAGGAGCTAGGCCACAGCTGGGGGTCCATTTCCAGCCTGGGGCTGTGCACTTGAGGACAGCTGTGGGTCACCTTCAGGGAGGCGAAGAACAGGGATAATTCAGAAACAGAAGTTACAAAGAGAAGTTGAAGGAACTGCGTAAGTCAGAAGAAATGTCTGAAGAGAGAGAAGGATAAATACGTAAATACCTGCTGTGAAGAAGAAAACAGACTGTTCGTAATGTTGCCTGTAGATGGGAGGGGTAGTGGTGGGTTTAAGCAATATAAGCACTTAGTTCAGAAATTAAGGAAAGCATTAGCAAAGGGGAAGAATGGGGACACAATGGAGCAGGCTGCCTGAGACTGCCTCAGGAGAAGTGTTTCAAGAACAGGTTAAAAAAATCTTTTTTAGGACTGGTATGGGTTTGCCTTCAAGTAGGACAGGGATGCTTCCTAAAAGGCCACTCTCTTCTCATTTTTACGCTTCTGTGTTTGGATGAAATTGTATTGCCTTTTTAGACAGGACCAAGTACAGAAGAATTTTCTAGAAAACTTCCCCTAGACAGATTTGATCTTTTGTAAACCACACCAACTGAAAGGCCTCAATGGAGGTAGTGCCTGAGGACTGGTCTATGTTTTTTCTAGCCTCAAATGCATGCTCCAGGTGAAAGCATGTGACCTGTTTTTCAGATTTACATCCCTTTCAGGGAGTCCGGGAATGGTCTCAGACTAATGGCCTTTTTGGTTTGTCTGATTTGAGAAAACTGAGTTTGAGTGATGTTGACAGGAAAAAATTGATATACCTCCCACGTGAAATAAAAAACATCCGTGGCCCTTCTGTGCCTGTACTTTTAAAAATGAAATTCAAGCTGATTATAATAGGCTTATTTCAGCTGAATGATATGGCTTAGAGTCTGTATGTGAAGACTGTCTTCATCTGAATGACAGTTGGAAAGGTTCACATGTTTCAATAAAGCATTGCTGCTTTATTACAGACGTAAGCCTCGCTGTACTTTTCTATTTCAATTACATGACCAGCGCTCATGAACGGGAGCCTAAGCTTTATCTCCACTGACCTTGAAACCCCCCTGGAGGTTTATGATGAAATGAAGCATATGTTTTCTGGTGATTTCTGGAGAATGAGGAAACACAAAATACAGTGTTCTGTTTTGATTCTAGTTTTGATTTTCTCAGGAGCCAATGTGATAACACCATCGGAGAATTGGGAAGGTCCCTACTCTTGTTCCCTCACCATGCTCAGATGTGGCAGGGCTGTGCAGATACAGAGATTGGGATCGCACACACGACAGCCTCTCCCCTGAATATTTGCACGAGTGTAAACCACTGTAATTCTGGCAGTGACAGTAATTCTGGCTCTTGTTGATAAATCAGATCATCTTAGTAGTTGAGCTCCTGTAATGAATTAAATGGATGCCTACACCTCAGTCACATTAATGACTCTGCGCTAGTGTAGACATACACAAATTAGCTTTTAATTGATAGCTTGATTGCTGGTCTAGACACAGCGGCACAGAGCTCTGGCTCTGTCCATATTTTATTTGGTAGCAGTGCTTCAGTGCTTACTCCAGTTTCTGACCCAAATGAAGTGAGTGCACTAGTTACAGCTCCCATACAGAGATCCCAAAGACTCTTTGCAGTGTATTTATTATAGACCTGCTGAATGCATGGATGGGAGCAGGGCATGAATCGGCTGCTCTCAGAAGGTTACCACAGCCCCAGTGGGGATCCTGGACATACCAGCAGAATAAAAATTCTCATCAAGGGATAGGGTGGAAAATGGTGGGCAAGGGCATGAATGCAAACAGAAATACACCTGTGTGAATGTGCTCATCAGAAATTAATTTGCCTTGCACCCAAAATATTCAGTGACTGCAGATCAGATAGATAAAGCAGTTTTGATTTCTACATTTTTTTATGTGTTTTCTATTGTTTTTCTCTCTCTCTCTCTCTTTTTTTTTTTTTTTTCTCTCTCTCTGTCTCATGCACTGCCTTTATGTCCATGTCTTACTATTCTTCAAGCTCTTTTTCCCTACGGCTTTCACTACTACTTCATCTCAGTTCTTCCCAATGTAGCAATGCAGATTTACAACCCCTTTCATTTCCCAAGACACTGCTTATCGTCACAGGGCAAAAATCAGTCTTTTCTTGCCAGGTTATGCAGCCGTCCTTCCCAACACTCGTGAACGAGTCTAGATTGCCATTCCCTTGGGGACTAAACTAGATTGGGATTTATTAAACCCTTAGCCCCCTGTTTGAGTGATATATGGCTTCAGGCAGTAGGCACTAAGACGAATGCACACTGCTTCTTTGTAAACCATGCTACAGAGTGCATTGCCCCAGGCATTCCTAAACTACCTCGTCCTGTGTCAGCAAGATGCTTTAAGAACTCTCTATGGAGCTTTCACTGCTCCATTTTCCCTCCGCTCCCACCCTGTGCATTTCAGTACAGTAAGGAAAGGATTTCGTCCTTAATTGAAATTCCTTTCATCAGCCCAGATATAGCCTGAACAAAGATACTGACATGAAAAAGCAGTCAAGAACATATCTTTAAAATGTCAATTTGCCAGTGACAAGCATAAAATGCAGTCACTGCAAATCAAGACTCTGAACCCTCCTTGTATATCACAGTTGCCCCCCTCCCTCCCCGCTTTCCCTCCTGTAAGTTTTGTTGTTTGTACATTTTTGTTTTCCTTTCCACATTCTTCTCATACTGCATTCACAGCAAATGTGAGAATAGCTGGGTCTTGATTAAACTCTTGCAAACCTTAGAGAAAGCTGTTTTAAAACCTGAATAGTGTCATTTATCTTAGACTCGTACCTCTGGAAGAAATCGATCTTTCAAGCTCTGTGGGTTTCCTCTACTATTTTTCCCTTTTTGATTCATTCTGGTAAAGTAATTGATGCACTTTTGCCCACAAAGACCTGTAAATTTAATGCTACATGGGTCTACATGGCAGGAAATTGCTGCGATCTTGCTCAGCTGCAGAAAGGAAAGTAAGAAATGAAAGTTCTTTCCACTGGCACAATGTAGGGAAGACTACACCCAACAGAAAAAACATTAGCGTGGGCCATCTACTGAAGGCTATATTTATCTTGCTTACCAAGGGTGTCTAAATTTAGGTGTTACATCTTAAACTCTTGGCTGTACAGAGACCAGTGTCTGGCGCCCTGGCAGCTTGAGCGACCCGAAGCATCCACCACTCTCTGAAGCTTCAAGGCTACACCAAGCACTAAGACCAGCTCAAGCCACCCGCTGGGGAGGCTGCTGTGTTGGACTGCCAACGGGGGATGAACAGGCACGGCCCCAGTGCCTGCTTGGTTTATGGCAACATCTTGGAAAACAACACAGCGTGCTGCTGCCAACAGGGAGCCTGATCTCTGTGGGTGGAGGATCCGTCGCATCCCGGGAGTTGCAGTTACTGCCCTGACTCTCCCTTCCTCCCCGCAGTGGCAAGAGGAGCAAGCCCAGCCCTTGGAGTTCAGGGTCCGGCTCTCCTTCCCTGCTCCATCCCTTCCCTCTCCTCTCCACTTCCTCTGCAGTGCTGCTCTAGCACTAACCTGGCACTGCTCTGCTGGGGGCAGCAACAGTAATTTTTCGTACTCAAGAAATCTGCAACTGCCTCTGTATTTCTAAAGAGCTGCTCTAAATTCAAGTTATCCACATCTTGTTATTAATCCTTAATTTTACAGGTCACTTTGACCTCTTTTTGACGTCATTGACAAGCCTTGCTCAGTGTGTCTTCATACAATTTTTCTTCTCAGTAAAACAGAAGTGATGTATGTCTCCAGTAAGCCCTTGATGCCACCATCTGTTGGCCAGGCATTGGCTTTTTCAAACGCACATCTTCCCACTCCATCTGCTTCAATTGTGCTTGCGAGAGTCCTCTTCCTTCCCCAAAGCAAATTCATTTTTCTCCTTCAGATCCTTCCTTCACACCTCTGCCAAGAAGCTGCAGAGAAGTCGCCTGTGACCTGGATGATGAGGGGGCAGCAAAAGGTTTCTTTATTTCCCCTGCCTCTCAGTTTGGTGGGCTCCAGCGTGATCTCTTGCCTTATGCTTCAGCTGGGGAGACATTGCCTTTCAGCCTTGCTACTGCTTTATCACATTCTGGAACAGGTCTGGAATACACAGATACTAACTTATATAAACAGTAGGAAATAATACTTGCACTCTTCATGGAGTATTTGCCCAGGAAATCAGCAGAAATGCATTGAGGAGCTTCCTAGTCTGAGTTCGGAGTTTGTAAGTGGCCATTCAATGAGAGGCTGGTTGCAGGCGTGCAGGTATTAGATGTGGACTATTTATGCAGCTGAAACAGCCGCACAGTTGGCAGGCAGCAGCAGGAAGCCAGGCATGGTTAATGTTTAAGATACGTAATCTTCAGTGCGCTGCTGCCAGGTGTCTTACTTGGCTTCAGTCTCCCTGCCTCTGCCTATTCTTTTGTCTATCTGGTGTTCAGGAAAAGGAAGCGGGATGTGAAGTGCTCTGCCCTTGTAACAGGAATGGTGAGGCTGCAGGACACGGTGGAAACAAGACACAATGAAGCACTATGTGCTCCCTTTGTTTTATTCACCTTTTTGGTAGCTATTTGAAGATTTCCCCTGCTCATCTGAGGCGCCTTGCCGTGTCCATCACCACTTAGTTAATGGCCGATGGTGAAAGTCTCACAGATATTTATTTTTCTATGGGTTACTTCCCATCTCTTTGTGGGTTTGACAATTTGTTTATTATTAAATGCTTGCATATTCTACCCATGCAGGCCATCTATTAGCATTTAGTGAAGAAGCAGGGTACTTCACTGAGTCTTGGTGTCATGTCAGTAACAAGGCACAGCAGTAGGGACATCTTTATTTACAGATCATTAAAAAGATGAGTTCTGCGGTAACAGGCAGAAATAGTTGTTTTTCTTGAGCTTTTTCATGGTATTTGGTCAAGAGAAAACTATGCAGACGCCTGCTGGCAGCAAAATGAAACGGAGAGGAAAGAGCAGAGGGAAGTATGGGGTTGAGGGAAAAGAGAGGTGACCCGAGAGAGACTGCTGGCCTGAAGCAGTAGTATCACGGGGAACATGTGAAGGAAAGATCCAAAACGGTCATTCTCCAAGTAGCAGTTTCAGATGTTGACCATGAGAAATGCTCGACTGTCTGTTGCCTTTCTGTGCCCACTGTAACAGAGTACCTGGACACAATGACATAGGAAGCAGTGTAGCAGCTCTGTGTGTCCTGGAAATATTCTCATCCCAGGGAGAGTGCCAGAGCTTTAGCAGAAGAGGTGGCTGAAGGAAGGAGGGAGAAACCAGTGAGGAGCCAAAGCATCCCAGGATGATGGTGATGGAAGCAGCCAGCATGAATGTCTGGTGGGCTGTGGTAATTAGAAAGCTCTGAGACTTGTCTAAAATGTTAGGAGAACAAACCAAGCTCTGGGCAGTGCCAGGGACAGGGGTGTACATGAAAGAGGTGTGAAGCCACCTGTGCCCAACTTTCCTCAGCTGGCCCTTCTGCAAGCTGCTCTACAACCCAACAGCACAACCCGGGATCTTGGAAGGTTTGAGACGTGGCTGCCACTGAAGCGCCATGCAAATGGATGGATAAAAATTCTCTTAATTTTCACTCTTTTAAGCACTTGTGCACTGCAGGTCTCCTGACAGTTCAGGATGAAGAATACACACTATATGAGTGCTTATTTTAAGTCCTGATTACTTTACTTTCTTGAGCTACAAACTTATTGGTGCTGTGTTTTCAGCTTGCCACGTTGGCTTCAGTATTCAGGAACTGATTTTTTCTTACTTCTCCATCCTTCTCATCCAGCATGATTTACTTTTGAGTCACTCCCTCTTGCTCCTTTCTTCATTTTGTCCTCCAAGACTTTGGCAAATGTTAGCTTTCTTGAGGAGGCACCCACAGTGCAGGAACTATTCTGTTGTATGACAGATGGACAGATATGGGAGCATATGATGAGAACACTGAAGGAAGTCTAATAACTGATGAGGTCTGCACAGCTTAGTTCACTCAAGGAGCTAATTTCTTGACACTTCCCCTTGGATTCCAAAAGGACATTTTAATCTTACTGTTACAAACATGATTGAAGGAAGGACCAGGGTGGTGCCTGGGAAACACTGTCCTTTTAATTGTCTACTCTTTGGAGTAGCAATCTACTTATGATATAACAGCCTTTGCTGTCTGGCTCCGGGCGAGTCACACTCTCTTTGAGAGGGTTCTGAGAAATGTTACTTTCAGTAGGTACATGCCCAAATTCCAGCTCTTATCTTGGTTTCACTGTGTGTGCAGTGAGAGGGACACGTAGCGGCGGCACTAAACAGGCTCTTCTCAGATCTCATCAGCTAAATTACTTCTCAGGGCATACCCAGGTTTTTCTCAGGGCTGTATCAGTCTTCCAGCAAAATATGAATGGTGCCTCTCATAACAGTGTAGGTGGAGTTTGAGGCCGTTTGTGATCTCCCGGGAATTTCGTGGGGTTCCTCATTTATGTATTCTGTATTTTCTTCATCCAGATTGTCCTATCACACCGTTGAGGAGGAGCCACTGCCAGCATTTCATCAGATGTCCACTGCTCTGTATGCGGGGCACGTTGGCTCTGTCTCTGCCATGTGGAAGAACCCAGCTCGCAACGTCAGCAGGTAGGATGTGCTTCAGGACACAGCCAGACCTCTGGGCCTCTCACCCTCCCAAGCAAGACGTGCCTGGGACACGGGTTAAAAAAATGAATGTTCTCTGTCCTCTGGAGGAAACAGGCTGTCCGTGCCAGAGGCCACACTTTCAGGCTGTTTGGAGATACACAACTGTCACCTTAGCAGGCACCACAGACACAATTGTGGCTGACTGAAGTTAGTTGTTTTTTAAGAATCCCATTGTCAGCAAAACTAAAGATTGATGTTGATGGGGGTTGGTCTTACTTTTGACACTCCAAAGACAGGAACGCTGCACATGATTGACTCTTTTGTATACATGTTTTGAAATAACTTTCTTAGACTTGACAAACATTAGAACCAGAAGAGAACTTAGTCTCAGGTTTGTTGCTAATGAAATTACCTCAGCTCAATGCTGCTGTTGAGTTTTTGAAACTTTGTTCCTCAGAGGAACAGGGAAATAAGGGAAATAATTTCCCAAATCAGGGAAATACCATGTTAAAAGAGCACCATCAAGATGTGAGTGCTCATGGCAGGAATTAAGTTGGGACAGCGGTTGGATGTACACGAATACATGAATTTCACAATAAGTACAGCTACATGGGTATCATTTTCCTTATAGTTTCACTTGGGCAGCTAATGCTACCCTACAGGGTGGTTTGTTTTCTTTCATGGTGTTTTTGTTTTGTTTTGTTTTGTTTTTTTCTTCAGCAAGTACGTGGTGCTGGTTAATTAAGGGCTTACTTCTAACCCTTGCTAATAACAGAGCATTAACATGAGTATGTCCATTTGTCTTTCATCCAGCACCTCATGTTCTCCAGAACAGTATGTTGAGACACATCTCCCTGACCATCGTGGGGTTTTGTCATTTGGCATAAATATTTTGGTGATTTATTCAATGCGTTGTTTGGGATGTGGCTTATTTGCCTGTTTTTCCACCGAAACCAGGCTTAGGCAGTTTCCTGTGTGTCTTATCAACTCTGCATGCCCCCCCTGAAACTCTTGACCAACTTTGGCCGCATCTAACACAGACAGGAAGCCCCTGAACCTTTCCACTCCGGGACGTTTGCCACGCTCGGCAGCGCTCTGAAGGCTACCAGCCGAGGGGCAGCCTCGTTCGCATTCCTGCGTGACATGACCAATTTTCTAGGACACAGATTCAAAGCCACGGGCTGCCCAGACACCGAGGTGCCCCTTCCTCACGGCGACCCGGAGCAGGGACGCCTAAGGGTCCCCGCACCCCTCCGCCCCTCAGGGCGCCCCGCCGCGAAATGGCCCCCGCTCCCCTCCGCCCCTCACCCGCTACCCCCGGCCCTCCGCGCATGCGCGCGCGGGGGGCGGCCGGCGAGGGGGACAGAGCGGGGAGCGGGGGGGGGGGCGCTCCCTCTACACGTGACCCCTGCCGCGGCGCGGGGCCGCCTTAAAGGGCCAGTTCCCCCGCTCCCCCCTCTGCCCGCCGCGCCTAGGGGCCGCCGCTCCCTCGCGGCCCCTCCCCTCGCCGCGCACCTGCCGGGCTCCCCCCCCCCCGGCGGTGTCAGGGCCTAGGGGGCGGCCGCGAGCCGCGGCGGGCGGCGCCGCGTGGGCAGGGCCCGGCCCCCGCCTCGGCCCCGCCGGCACCTGCGGGCGGCCCCGCGCCGCGCCCGTAACCCGGAAGCGCTGCGGAGCCCGTGAGGGGGGCGGCGGGGAGCAGCGCCGGGACATGGCCGCCGCCGGCATGGCCCTGAGGAGCGCGGCGACGCGCGGCTGAGCCCCCGCCTGGCCGCCTCCTTCCTCCTCCTCCTCCTCGCCTTCCTCCTCCTCCTCCTCCTCTTCGTCCTCCTCCGGGGGCCGCCGCTCCGCTGGGCCAGGCCGGGGTTGACCTTTCCTCCGCCGCCGAAGGGGTGGCGGTGCGGGGGGGGCTGCGGCCGCCGCCGCGTTAGCTGGGTGCACGGGGTGCTTCAGTGCTATTTTTAATCCTTTTTTTTATTTTTCCAAATTTTGTTCTTTTAGGGGCCGGCCGTGCTCACGTTTTGGGCGCTTTTTATTTGTTTTTTTAAGCGCCTTTTACGGCCCCGAAGAGCGCCCCCCCCTCCTCCCCCTTTAGGCTGTTTGCCTTCTGGGAGGGCCGCAGGAGGAAGGTGCGGGTTGGGCCGGGGCAGGGCCCCGCACGGGTCCGTGGCGTTTTCTTTTTTTTTTTTTTTTTTTTTTATTTATTTTTTTTTTCTTCTCTCCGGCGTCTCTGATGCCAGAACAAGGCCCCAGAATGAACGGTTTCTCTCTGGGCGAGCTCTGCTGGCTCTTCTGCTGCCCGCCGTGCCCCAGCCGCATCGCTGCCAAGCTGGCCTTCCTGCCCCCGGAGCCCACCTACACCGTGCTGCAGCCCGAGCAGCAGCAGGAGGCCGGGGCGGCCGCCGGTGGGGCAGGGACCCCCACGGGATCGGGCACCTGCAGCTTGCACCTGAGCGAGCGGGCGGACTGGCAGTACTCGCAGCGGGAACTGGACGCCGTGGAAGTGTTCTTCTCCCGCACGGCCCGGGATAACAGGCTGGGCTGCATGTTCGTACGGTGTGCCCCCACCGGCCGGTACACGCTGCTCTTCTCACACGGTAACGCCGTGGACCTGGGCCAGATGTGCAGCTTCTACATCGGCCTCGGCTCCCGCATCAACTGCAACGTCTTCTCTTACGACTACTCCGGCTACGGGGTGAGCACTGGCAAGCCCTCTGAGAAAAACCTGTACGCAGACATTGATGCAGCCTGGCAGGCCCTCAGGACAAGGTAAATGGATGTTGGGGACAAGGTTTTTCTGTGTCTCTCCTTACTCCGAAGGAGTCTGGTGTGTGCCCGGTTAACCTGCTGAGAGGTGGAGGGGAAGGGCCTGGAGACGCCTTGAGTTGCTTTGATGGTCAGCAGATGTTCCGAGGTGTAACTTCTTGGGTGGCTTCATTTGTCAAAAGGATGCACCAACCTTCATCCATGGGCTTTTTCTAGATTTAGGGATTTAGTCAGCCATGTTATATGTTAGCCATTGCTTCGCCATTACCAGTCTCCGTTTTGGGCAGGAGATACGAAACTGGTTGCAGATTGAGCTTGCAGGACAAAAAACCTTTTGTCCAAGATTTGCGTTGGTATAAATCTTTCCCACCACTTACAACGCTTAGAGGTAACCCTGCTGAGGCCAAGCTTTGACTGAGTTTGGCAATGACCTAGGCTCGTGCTTACCAGGAAACTGCTGGCACTCTGTGGCGTGTCTGGGGTTTCATGCAAGCTTGTGCGACACACGTCTTCCTCTTCTGGCAACCAAACAACTGTTATCAAATTGGGGAGGTTAGCAAGGTGGAAGGAGAAGAGTGTTGACAGGTGGAAGTAGAGCTGGGGATTCTGCCAGGTGGAGATGCCGAAGGAGGTGGCATCCAGAGGGATGGAGCAGCAAGGAAAAGACTGGCAAGGTGGCATGGCTGGTAGGAACACGGAGCCCAGGGCTTCCAGGAAATCCTGAACAGGGCTGCTGCCCCGAGCTCCTGGCTGCCGCTGCCCGACATCCCTGGGCCTCTTACTTGTGGCTTCCATGGCCAAAAGCGACTTCTGTTGTTGTATAAGTGGTTCTTAAAGCAGGACCTTGTGTCCTGAAAGAGGGAGCTTTAAAAAGCTTAAATTGTTGCAGTAGAGCAAGAGAAAAGAACGAGGGACGTTTCCTGTTCTCTGTGGCTGTGTAGATGAACTTGGCGTATGAGAATTGAGTATTTGATGTCTATCTTGGGGATACGTGCCAGCTTCAAAAATAGTGACAGGAGTTGTTTCTAATTTAGATAATTGGCTTTTCAGGGATCTGGGGATTGGTCAGTTGTGGAGTCCAAATGGCTTCTGACATTGGTCTGCCCAAGTCAGGCTAAGATCATGGGGGAAAGTTACCCTTCGTAGCATGTCTTTTGCCTGGATGGTGGCTAAGCCAGATTCTAGGACTCTTTAAAATAAATACAGATGTTTCTTGAGTATAAATAATGTTTTAATTGAAAGAAATAACTTTGATGTGCTGTATACAGAATAAATAACTAAAGGCCACTATACTGCTTGTGGCTGATGTAAATAAGCTTTAAGGGAGGAAACTGCTTTGAATAAGCCGAGCCTAGTTAATGCTCGTCATTTAGTAGCTGTGTTTTTCTCTCCGTTTCACCATTTAGTTGATGGTATTTTTTTCATTAAAAGCTTTTATAGCTCTGGAGAAGTACTTTCACATCAGGTTGGTGGTGCTCACATCTTGACAGGCATTTAGTACGTGTTTAAGATCAGTGTTGATCCAGAAGCAAGGCGTTCCTTCACTCAAGCCTACCAGGAAGCCTGAACTAGAAGGCAATGCGAGCAGGTGCCTGGCTTGCACTGAAAGGATTGGCTCCTTCTACTGAAGTGTGACTGGAGGAAGTTTATGAATTCGTATTTGAGTCCTTTTTGTGGTTTATACAAGATCTAGGTTCTGTTCTTCCTTAAATTGAGGGGCTGAAATCTGCTGACTCTTCCTCTGCCATGCTTGTAAATCCCTTAATAGGGCTGCACTGGGAGTGCTGCTAGGGTGGTTGTGTTACCATTGCTTAGATTTTTGGCAGCCAAAGGAAATAGTATTTTAGGTGTCCAGTAAAGGAATAGGTTACTGTAAAATGTAAGTATAGAAAAAAAAAAAAAAAGACAAAAAAATCCATCTTGTCCTCTCAGGTGACTTTCAGCTTATATGGAAGCCATCATCTTCCTGCTTATAAACCTCTAAGCAGTAATATGAACTTTAAAAGACTGATAATTTCTTAACCCCATTTAATAAGTGCAGACGTTTAAGAGAAGTATTCTGCTGTAAAAATACAAGTCTGCCTTTTGAGGTAAGATGTCATACTGTGCGTGCCGTTTCTGCTGTAGCAGTTAATTGGTAGCTTCCAAGAGTTTGTGTGTGGTTTCGTTCCTAATGCAAATTTCTAGCATTTGGCCTGGAGTCATGCGGTAGTGAACTGTAACGCGTAGTTAGAAGTGAAGCCTTAAAATAGGAGAGGTTCACTATGCCACAGAGAGCATTTAGTCTCTGTGCTGTCTGTGCGAAGCTGTTGCTCTTCTGAATCCACCAGGCGTTCCACCTGGCACCAGAAAGGAATCAGTAAAATGTTGGAGGTGTTAGATTCCCTTTTCTTTTTTTTTTTTTTATGTTGTGCCTGCAAAGTACAACTGTTATTTAGCAAATATTAATTTATCAGTTTGTTTTGAATGTTGGGCTGAGTAAGACAAGAATTTACACTACACATGGACAAAACAGATAGCTGCTGAGTTACAGGAATGATGATGAACTGCCTGTAGCTGCAAATTTTGACAATTTTTGAAGGTACTGACATGAGGGTCTTGCTATCACATACACAGCTGGGTATCAGACCTATAACAAATGATTGTAAAACAGCTGATGAACAGTAATATCATCGAGGTTTATGTTTACTTCAATTATCGACCTCTCTTCGGAGAATCAACGTCAACTACTTGCCATTCTTTTAGTCATTGTAAAGAGTAACTTTCCTCACTGTTAGTCACATGAGTACTAACTACAAAGTTTTAATGCTAAGTCTTAAATGTCTTTCAGCCTAGGTAAGGCGTTGTCCTATAAATTTATCCCCTTGAAATGTTTTATTCTTATAGATGTTCTTTCCAATGTCTACTATGTCTATATGTCTACTTGTCGTCTGTATTTATTTCCTCTTGATCAGCAACTTTCTATCTAGTACCTAAGTATTTCTCAATAAATCTTCAATCTTTATTGCTTCAGATAAAATTTTTGAGTGCTACGTTTGGGCAGGCAGGCAGGTGTGTTTCTGCTCTGCTCCTTGAAGGGAAGGAAGCTGCCTCATCCTGCTTTCTGGCAGGGCCTGGAGGGTTTCAAGTGGTTGGTTTTATTGGGGTGTGATCGACTCCCCCTAATACCTGATTGTCATAGTACAGCATTTGCACAGAATGACTTGTTTTCCCCTGCCACCTTCCCGAATTTCACATGGAAAGACTGAGCTTTCTAACATTTTTACATGAAGACAACGTATGGTGTTTAAAATGGGATACGCACTCAGGGTTTGTGTACTGTGCTCAAGCACAAAGCTGTGACTGCCCTGTTGGTTGCATGCTATTTGTAATAAAATCAGTTTGTATGTTCTCTCTCTAAAAACTTGGGGAAGGTTTGAGAAAGGCTTTAAAATCCTGGTTAAATGAAAGAAGGCACTGCTGCTGCACAGTCTCCAGGTCTGTGCTAGAGTATCAGAGAGAAGCTGTTAGTGTAGCTCATCTTCTGGAGGCTGCGAGGAGGCAAAGAAAACACGGTTAGTAAATTGGTTAGAAGAGCTGTTCTGGTTGCGTTTAACAACATACCACTTGATAGTTTTTTGTTGTGCACAGTATAAACTGTTCTAATACCTTCTATTTCCATTTTAGCTTTTCATAATTGAGAGATTTAAATATTTCATTCTCAGAACAGGTACGACTAAGTTTGCCTTTCAGTCCGTAGAGGAGCATTGGTTCACTTCTGGTTTTGATAAGGCTTCAACAGAAATCTGACTTTGCCACGATGGAAGGAATTGAATTGTGAAAAGCAAGGGCTTTTGACAAATGAATGGCAGGTAGTTTATAATGTTTAATTATTTTAAAAACTTTTCCTTCAAATTTGATGTTAAAAAATGAACGACTATCATTACATGGATATTTTTATTGCGGTGCTGATTATCTGTCCCTCCTTATTGCTGCTTCCTTTGCAGGAATTGGTGGAAAAGTGTTACAGCTTTCATTTAAGCAAAATTAGGAAACACCTAATGGGATTACACTGGAGCGATAACTAATCTTCCGAGGTTGTGCCAGTGTAGTTAGTCTCCATTTGCTGAAGTGGCTGAAGCTTTCTAGGTGAATAATGGTTTCATTTTTTTTCCTTGATTTATGAAAATAGTTATTTTCTACTTTATTTTTTTTCTGCAACAGCCTTGTTTCTTTAGTGCTGTGTTGCTGTGTGTGACCTGGCTTGATTTCTTTGGATTGAATTCTTTGGCATCTGGGTTCAACCTAAAGATTTTCATTCTGTGTACTCCCTTGAAGCCCCTCCTAAAGATCTAGCCTTAGTCCTTACTTTCCACTCCGTGTTTCCAGAAGCAGGTAATTGAAGAATTTGTCATATGTACATTTGGTGGAACTGGGAGGACAGAAGTCATTGTTTATTATGAAGAGACATGTGAAATGTTCTGCACCTTCCCAACATGTCTTATACTAAGAATAAATTCCCTCTGTTATATTTTTACAGTGATGAATACATAATGATGTTATATATTAACTTTTGTTACTTTGAATATAAATTTTCCAAGGGGATCTTTGCATCGCCTTTCTACCACTGAAGGCAGATAAACCAGCATATTTTGTCATAAAATGGATGTATTCTAGTGAAAACATAGAGGTTTTGACGTGAGATTAGCCACGTTCATTCTGGAGATGGCCATGGGCCATGCTTGGCTGTGAGCTCAGGAATAACAGGGTTCCACCGTGCTTCCTCATTCATGGTGCATCAGCTGGTAGGCAGTTTGAAATCACACCTAGGTAGCTGGTAATTTGCCTATTGACCTTCACCCTACATCATATTAACCTAGACTTCCTTGTATTGCCTCTTACTGCAGTTGTTTGAGGCTAATAATTTTCGTAATACAATATATATAATAATATAGCTGTTCTCTCACCCAGCTGTAGCCTACGTGTGCTCTCCTGGTTCCCTGAGCATGTCAACAGTGGAGCTTCATAATTCCAGCCATGGGTTTAGATTCGGGACTTTTTGTTGTTGGCTGTAATAGGTTATTTCCCACTTCCAGCTTTTTAATAACGTTGGTAAGGTGTCTGCAAAGGATTATTTAATGTGTGCTTACTGCTTTTTAAGGAGGCTGTTTTGTGAAGTGTGATGTATTCTACCCGCTGTGGTTAGTTTTACTTCAAGTAAAACTGCACACAACTTGTCTCAAAAATAGAAGCACACAAAATAGTCCCCTGTCGTTGTCTGTGTAATGAGCAGAGATGAATTCAGATGATGTCCCAGGGACAAATACCGACAACTGTTTAAAAACAGGTGCTCTGATGTTCAAAGTTACTCAAAATATTTATCAAGCTTTCGTGTCACATTACACAGATTAGTCACTGCAGTAGAAGAAAGTACTGTTGTTAAATATTTTCCTACTTCTGTCGGGACCGTAAGATCAGAAAGCATATTTTAAAAAAATATATATATATTCTTGACAGTGAGAAATCTTTTGCAACCAGTATATTTGGGAAGAAAACTAAGCTGCCAAAGAACCTTAGGGTAATGCTATTTGTCATCCTGAGTGTGGATAGTCCTGAAATTCAGCCGCTGGAACTGGCGAGGTTAGTTTACCTTGCCACATGGAGGTTGTAGGGCCTGGTTCTCTGCATCATCAGAGCATGGAACATGGGTTTCTAGAGAGCCATGCTGTTAAATCCTGCATGCTAAAATAATAAGACTCTTGTCTGTTTTTATTCCTGCTCAGCTGCCTGAAGCCTTTTGAGAAAGGAGGACAAGCCTTTTTCCCCTTCTCACTCTGGCCAGAGAAGTGTGTTCGCTCTCACGACTGAGCTGGAGGCTGTTACAGGGTGACCACCTGAGCTGTGCATGTTCTGGTAGCATGTAGGTTTGTTCGGTGTGATCCTACTGGGAGGATGAGCTGGATTTTGCTCTGAAGCCAGAGTCAATCTCTGCTCCTTCACAACCTCAAAAAAATCCCTCCAAAATTCAACCCTTTGGTTGTCCATATTTGCTTGTCCTTTGGTACAGTTTTGCTTTGGAGCGTTTCCCTGAGTTTCCAGTGGCTCACTGTTTGTGAGTGAGAAGAACAAGGGGAAATAAGTAGTAATGCGGTCCAGGATTGTAGATACCTGGGGATATAGATGGAGAAACATCTTACACTGCAGGAGTGGGTTATCTGCCAGCAACTGGTTTTGTGGAGAAAACTGACTTCTTTAGCAAATGGATATTTGTGTTTCCATACTGAATAAAGGAAACAGGTGAGGTGTTTTTTTGGTTTTCTATTTTTTGATTCTGTGCTGCTTCCTCATGTGGAAGTACACTAGAATAAAGGAAATGCCAAGCAATTAGCCATTTGGAGCTTAAATAGCGTAGCATATGTCTGAATTTCTTGTTTGGTTTTAAGATGACATTTGCATGGTGGAGAAAGTAATGTGGTTATGGCAACTTTTACCTTTAAACCCTGTCCCAAATACTTTTAAGGGAAATAGGAAATTAATTCCTCAGTTGCATTCTGTGTTGGCTTTAAAGACAACAGCCTCCAAATTATGTAGCACTAATAAATTCAATGGACAAGTAACGTTGCTGTTTTTTTTTCCTAAAGCTGGTAATAAATTTAATGAATAACTAACACTCCCTTCTGCCCTCCTTCTCAAAAATAAATCAATTACAAGGCTGCATTGGAAGCATTTGAAATGAGTCATAAAATAAGCAACGCATATGGTGAAACTAACGTGCTCCTGCACATACCAGGTTTGCTTTGCCAATTAGCCCCTAAAAAGGGCAGAATTCTTTCTCTGTTGATTAACTTCAGGAGATCGTTTCAGTTACCGCTGCACTTAAGAGAAATTAAAGGCATTATCTGTGTGCAAGGTGAGGGGCTGCTTGTGTTTTCTTGAGTCTAGGAAGGGCACATCTTGATGGGTTTTGAGCTCTTGAGCATTTCTTTGTGTTAATTTGAGTCTATATTGACTGTTTGTACTGACCTGAAGAAGAAATAATTATTTTGTCTAACTTAAACTCAGTTTTGCTATGGGCTAAAACACAATAAATAAGCAGATAAACCTTCTGCCTCTGTATCTGCAGATAGCAGATAATGGAGATAACAGGGACTGGAACCTGTGAATAAGCCATTTCAGTGACCCAGTCGCTCCTACTCCATCTTGCTGCTGTGCTTGCCAATTTTTAGAGGAACGGCATATACCAGTCCTGCATGCTCAGCCCAACATCTGATGATGAAGCTGAATTTCGTTCCTGCTGTCAAACTGAGTGTTTTGTTGGGCTGTGTGGGAGCTGTTTGTTTGTTTTTCTTCCCAGCCTTGCCTGTTGTGTGAGCAATGGATGTGTGTGGTTGCAAACCCAGGAAACTCCCTCTGAACACGGAGGACTAAAGATGCTCTTAATAGAAGACTAGAAGACTTCTAATAGAAGGGGATGAATAATATGTGCTGTCGGCTTAAGGACATTTGAATAAGGAATGCAAAGATGTTCCTAAGGCTGGTTTGAGGAAAAATTAGTTATTGTGGCATACTTGTGCGTGTACCTGTAAACTCAGGAAGATGCACGTTTAGGCCAGCTGCATAATGGGTGTTATACAGGCATTATGTATATCTGTACCTTTATTCCATATCTTTTTTAACCACCATGTTAGTTCTACACACCAAAGCTTCTCCTGTATTGGCATTAAACATTGCGGTTGGATTTGCTGACCATGAAACCACATCGTGCATCGGCAGAACATTGTGCTGAGCAGCAGGATTCGGCTCTGTTCCCACCCGCCTTCCCTCCCTTGGGCTCGTGTCTTGATGAGTGCTTGCATATCCATGGGAAAACCCCTACAATCATGAAATCAATGTGTAACATTTTTCCTTAAAAAGGGAAATTTTCATGTGGGTTCATAGATGAAAAATGATGGCAATGTGGAAGATGAGGTTTTAAGTTAGGACGTTTGCCTCAGAGTGCAGAGGGAAACATTTAAACTTCATGTAACCCCAAAGTGTTGCATCTGTGGCTTTTGTGTGGCCTGTTTCTTAGAAAAACTTCATTGTGCTTGTCTGAAAGTAATATTATTTATTGGTACACTCTGTTGAAATTATTTCTAGGCACGTCTTTCAAGATGAAAATGCATTTTTAAATGTTAATTTGAAATTAATGGTTGGTTTACACAGTTTTGGGTCTGCTTTTAGGAAGTCCTGTTGTTGAGCCTTCTTTGAAAATCCTGCTTACATATAAAAATGTTAATTTAACAACTTTGATTCTTGCGAGCCTTGTTTATCAGCCAAGGCGTGCTACTGACACGAGCTGTGTACAGCAGTGCCTGGTAAGGAACCTTTCTCAGGGCTCGTGGTGTCAGCTGGTAGTTCTCAGACCTGTTCTTGTACAGGACACTGCAAAACTTCTTAGGATCCCAGTGTGCTAGAAGAGTTAAATCTAACTTTATGACATTGCATGTCCACTTCTTTGCATGTACTGCAAATCAGTGGATATGAAGCCATGGATAATGGGACCCAAGGAATCCAAATTTTTGGAGATTGGCTTCAACGCATTTCTCAGGAGAGCATGCTTTTTATGGCTTGAAGTGTTTCTCTTTCAGCAAGAGGGTTGTTTAGAAAGGGCTTTGCTCAGATTATAAAATCTTTCTGGGCATTCTTCACTGCTGACTTGTGAAGCTTGTCAAGCTTTGCTTTGGATGTTCTATGAGAACTTGAAAAATGGTGTTGAGTATCAGCAAAGCAGTAAAAATGGCTATATATTCTTTCCAGTATAAGATAAAATGAGATAAGATTCAGATTATTTAATCATTATTCCATGAATCTTAAGCATTATTTATAATAAATTAAAAGGGAAGGTCTGCTGTTGGGGGGTTCATTTGTCTCAACTATTGCACTGTACAATAAATTGCAAGTCTTACGAGAAGCAAAACAAAGTAAAAGCCAACAATAATATGGGGATAAACTTCTATTAAGCGTTTTGCATTTGTGGTATACAAAACAAGCTGCATTCAAAGGAATTCTTTAGTAGTTAACTTGCATTTTTAAATGTTGGACTGGCTTGTTTGTACAGATCTTAATCTTTGTCCCGTCTCTGTATCATCTTTCCCAACAAGTGATGAGTTCATGCAGGATGAATGCATGACAGCCTGGGGAAAGTGGCATCTTTCAAGAAAATGGTCTTGGTTTTGAAGCATGTCCTCCAGGGGCAAATTTAGAAAACTCTTCTCCAATATGCTGTTAGTTCTTCATAGGTTCATTTCTCTTAAAAGTATTTGTATGTTCTGATGGGTGTGTTTTATGTTTTTTGTTTTTTTTTAATTGAAATAGCTAATTAAATATGATGTTTATTTTGGAGGTGTTCCCTGGACAGTTCTCTACCTTGAGGCAGTTGTTCAAGAGCCAGTCTGTCTTCTACTACCTCTAAGTCTTGGATGGATCTAAGCTTACCTGTTGAGTTGTAGTATACATTTTCTTCGTATTATGTTGTTGTTGTTCCCTACTGTAAAAGTCGGTATATTTTTCTAATGAAGTATGGCTTGAAGGTGTCTTAATGCTCCAGAAAATTACAGCGCTTCTGTGCTTAACCGACTGTAAAAGCACCAAGTTGTAGGAAGAGGTGGGGTGGCGTTTCAACCAGTTTTACTATTTTTACGGATACCAGTTTATGAACGTGTAACCTTTGCCTCGGGCTGGTTAATAATTACACTGACTTAACATACGTTACAGGCACCTGGTTTTGATGCAAGAAGCACCTTTTTAGAAGTCAGTACAGCAGTTTAAGATAGGTGGTGTTTGACCTAAACCCTGACTAGCATCGCTGAAAAGTTTTGACTTCTGAATCTCTGCCAGCTTCCAAACGCTTGTTTCTCTGATGAAGTAACCCTCTACGTTCTCCGTTGAGCTCTTGCTAATTTTTCATGTAATGTTATATTTGTTTCTAAAGCCTCCTGTGCATAAAACCAGTACAATTAGTTCTATATCCTGTTTTATAAAATTTGTGCTAAAAACTAATCTGATTACATATGAACTATTATCTCTGAAGTAATACAGGCACAAATTTATTTGCCTTTCAAATAAAGGAATCACTTCGATTTGCATTTGCTTTAACAAAGAACAAAGATTCCAGTAGGTTCAAAGAACAGATTGTACTTGAATGTAACTTGTCTGAATTTTGGCGTAAAAGATAAGATTGTCGTAAATTCTTGATATTGACCCAGTTTTGTTCAGAGTGAGAGGGTTGCAAAGTGTCCTTGGTCTACTGATTTCTTTCCTAACCTTTTATTCTATTGAGACTGAGCAAGCTGGTGCCGAACACACAATTGGTCTCTTTGGTTGGACATCCACAGCATTTCATTTTTTTTAATCCAAAGTGAGTGTTAATTTGGAAAAATGGAAGCAATGTTAGTTTAAACTCAGCTCACTTTGTTACTGGCATTTTGAAAGGGAGAGGAGGGACTCGATGTAGCAAGCATTGCTTCTCATTTGTTAGCCTCCTCTGCCTTCCACTGCTCCCAGTGCTTCTGGGCAATACTCTGATGTGAACTGTCTTTTCTGCTCTTCGCTGTAGAATTGGTCAAGAATAAGTCTGGTCAAACTTTATTTAAATACTCTTTTTAAATTCTCATGAAATATTTCAGTTTTGCCTCCTCATTGAAACCTTTGTGGTGATAGGAGAAAGGGAAGCACTATCCATTTGAAAAGTGTAACTGCGTGGAGAGCTAAACATGAAAAGTGCGTGCTGGGAGGGCAACCCGGCAGCAGCTTCTAACTAAGTGTGTGTCATGAAATGGTGAACTACAGAAAACCTACACAGACACAATATTACTAACCGAATGGGCGTTTGGCTAAACTTGACATGAATACACCCACTCTTCTAAACATTACACATGTTATCTGTTGTTTCAAAAATAGAAACTCCAACAGCGCAAGACATAGCAATAAACCATGCCTGGCAACTGCTGGTGTGGCACCTACTGGAATTGCTGGCATTTTTTCCTGCATACCCACTTGTTCTCAGGTGGTGCTACAATTAAGCAGGGAACCTGATTTGTTTACCAGAATGGCGTCACAGATACAGAGGCAAATAATAGGACACTGAAAAACATCGTAGTCCAGGAAGCTACTTCTCCTCTCTCTCCCTCTTTGTTATTTTTTAATGTTTCATTTATTTATTTATTTTTATTTCCTAAGATGCATCAGCAGGTCAGTATCTACCTTTAGCATCAGCTGGAGTAATGCACTTAAGTGATTGCATTAACAGATGTCCTTGATCCACTGCAAGGTACTTCTGCTGCTTGTGGAGTGGCTGTCTGATAACTGATAAGCGTCCTTTTCTTGCTAGTCAACCTCCTCCTTGAAAAAACCTTTCACAGACAGAGCACAAAAACAATTGGTTCTGTTAACTAGAGAGAATGCTGGCAGAAAACAAAATACCCAGCCATGCTGTGTGAATATCGTAAAAGCATCTTGATCTGCACAACTTGGTCAAAATGCCTTTTACTCCGTAGAAGCTCAGTTGATGCCAAATAAGAGCTGCTTAAACTGAACAAGTGTTTGTGACCTAGTTCCAGGGCTAAGTTTTCTGATGCGAGTTCAGGAAATTTGTGAAGAAATGAGTACCTCCCTAAATCTCTAGAAGTACTGATCCTGTTTCTTAGACTAATATTAGTTACTTTACACATCACTGCATTTTACCTATTTTAATGTTTTGCATGTAATTAAATGCAGACATCCGTTTATGTAATAAATTGCTGAGTTTGTGCTCTGTTGTTAAGTTTCTGGAGAGCACAACACCGATTTCATGACCACTTCAGCCAAACACACAAGGAATGCAGAGTCCATGCTAAACCGTTCAAAATTCCAAGCAGTGGCTCCTGGACAAACAGGGAGGAGGGATTTAGCCCCTGGGTCTGTGATGATAAAGGCTTTGGCTAGGAAATTTGATTTTAAGCTCTGAACCTAGTTATCTGCGATCTGCTGTTTTGGAACATCTGGTGCTGTTAATCCTGGTGATTGCTGTATATTTTTTTAATCATCTTAGCTTTATATTGATTGTTACCAGGGTCTGAACATTGAATGCGCTAAAAGTTCATTAAAAGAACGTGCACAAGAGGAAAAATAAATGTAAAATCATACAAGTCTAAATGCTGCTTGAAAAATGTATGGATTCTGAGGAGCAGCAGGTCTTTAAGCCTGGTAGAGTCAAGTGAGCTGTCTTCAAGTAATGACAGTGGAAGAACTTGAGGATACCTGGGAACCATTTGCAGCTTCCCATTTATATAGTACTTTAATGTAAACTACAGGAGGCCCTCACTGTTTTTTTTCTTCCCACCCCTGTATCTATTAATACACTTCCTCTTGAAGATTAGTTAAGAAGCTACCCGTAGCTGATACCAGAAGGAGGTTTTTTGTAGTATAAGAACATAGATCTTTATCATCAACATAAAATGAGTGTTTAAGATCCATTTATGTATAAAGGCACTTCCTAAGGTTCTGTTAGTATCCTCTTTTTAACCTCCCTAGTGCTTTTTCCATTGGAGTAAGTCTGTATAGGCTGCCCTGAGATGAGATTTTAAACCCCACAGCAAAAAAGTAGAAATGAACTGATGCCTTACTTCAAAAATGGAGTGCCAAAAATGGTGAGAAACAAGGAACACTGAGATCTTCTTGTTTCTTAAAAGATATTGGAAAAATACTTTCTTGTAATGGAGTGGTTTCATGAAATGACTGTCTTCTTCCATTTGGCAGTTAGCACTCTTGTTAGTTATTGGAATATTTAATAAATGTGTCTGAGAATGGGTAACAGAGAGAAGGCAGGGGAGTGGTGTTTCGCTGTGAGGCTGTGAATATTCTCCACTTTGAAATCAAGTGCCTAGGCACATCCAAATTCACACTGTAGTACAGCTCAGTGTCTGCAGCACATACAGAACTGATCTGCTTTCTGCTCTTGGCTGGGGGTGGGGAAGAATAGAGGTTACAGTGTCATTTATCCAAGCAGGATTTCTTCCTGTTTGTGATTCGCAAGACGTGTCAGTGCAGAGGAAGTGCTGAATGTTTAGATTTTTAGATCAAAAGGAAGCATTGCTTTTCCTCTTTAAATCTATGGGATTGGTTTCAGAATAATTCAAAGAAACATGAAATATTTCCATAGAATTAAGAGTGCTATCCAAGCAGGATGTGTTTTCTCCTGGAAAAATGGCCTGTGACACTTCACTTAGCTTCTGCATTGAGCCCTTAAACGTTCATGAGATATTGCATATCTTTGAGAGAGATCTAGTCTTATTTAATAACTTTGCTTGCTCTTCTACAGTGCACGAGCATATTAATACAAGTATGCAAGGGCAGGAGAAATGCTACTGCCAGCTGAGTCATCTTCATATAATGCTTGTCAATAAAATATTCATTTAGCAGGGACAGATGCGTCCATTTACAGTCAGTTCTCTTTAGGAATCTTGGGCCAGTGCATAGGTACGGATATTTTGTTGTAGCAGGACCTCTCTGCTGTCCTCATCCTCTGTTCTCCCTTCCTGCCCTCTCCTACCCTTTCTGCCAGGGACTCTTAAGTCACTACTAGAACTAAAACAATGCTTTGGAATAGGCAGAAACAATGCATGCAGATTGTCTGCTCACGTACTTGCAAGTCCTCATCCATCTCAGCTCCCGTGTAATCCTCTTGGGACTTCGGCTTTGGGGCTCTGCGGGAGAGACTGCATTCAGATTTCCAGGGATCTTTGAAGAACAGTGTGAAAATGGCTTTAACTTTGTCTGCTCTAATAGGATTTCAGATACAAGCACCTGCAGTTTGCTGAGGCTGTTCGACTTCTTTGTTCTCTTCTGTCAGCATTATGGAGATAATGGTTGAATCTTTTTTTGTCAGCTTGTTTTCTGGATATAATTACAGATGTCTGAGTGACTTAAGGAAAATACTGTATCAATGCCATGTGTTTAGTGGCTTGTAAGTTATATCAATTAACTGTAGCAAAGCTAGTCATTTAATGGGGTTGATCTTCTGCTTTTATCACCTGAAAGCGTAAGACTCTTTCTAAAACCTATAGATGAAATACCCATTAGTCTGAAATGTAGATATAATAAATAATTGTGAGAGAATGCAAGAGTTAAAAACAAAAAAAGGTACAAGAAAAAGCTATTTAGTTTCATTTTAATTCAGTGGTAGAACTAGCTACGGATGTAGTTCTAGGACCCTATGCTATAGAAATCAGTTTTTGAGTGATCTGCTTTTATTTTTTCCCTATTTAGCCTTCCTAATATTAATCTCCAAAGGATTAATTCCAGCTTGAAAAGCCATTTCATTGTTCTGGAGCATCTAGACAATTGCCTTCACAAGAGTTTGCATACACTTCTGTTTTAAGATCCTTACGTAGGGGATGCTTTTTTCATTAAGTCATTGTGTGTGTGTGTGTGTGTAGCTGATCAGCTATGCAAACTTAGAAGCATGAAGATTTAAGTGAGCTTTGCAGTTCAATTACGATGTAAGGTCAGTCTTGTTTCCTTGAGATGGATATACCTGATGAAGAGGGATCAGTTAAATCAGTGCTGATGCAAAGTTTGTTTTTGCCATCAGCTTTAACTGGATCACTTTTTTATTGTACTTTGTGAGCTATGTGCTGATCGGTAGAGAGGATGGATTTTTTTTTTCATTTTTGTTTGTTTCTTCTGAATTAAGATAAATGTATAACAGGGATATGTTTTGGGAAAGAATCTGTACGTGACTCTGCATGAGGACAGGATGCTCAGCTTATATTCCTGTACAATAATAACTGTATTTCAGAATCTACAGCCTGGCATGTTCAAAGCAAACCGGTGCTTTTTTTTTTTTTTTTTTTTGTCTTGGCTCTTCTGGATTGCGTGCTTCAGCAATTATTCCTTGCTTTGAGAGCAGTTGAGCTGGTAAAAGGGTAGAAACATCAGACGGGTGGGGCAGGCAGCAGCTGGGGTCAAAAGCCACTGTACTGGTTCTCGGATAAGTAATCTCAGCACATGAGTCAGAGGCTTAAGACTTGAATAGATGCAGCTCCTGGTAATTAGTGCTGCAGTAGGATGGCCTGAAACTATATTGCATGGTGTTACAGGTATGAGGAGAGGAGGGGAATGCCACAAAAGTGAATTCAGGGCCTCGTGTGGCCAAGAGTCAGGGTAAGAGTAGTGCTTGAGATTTGGTTGAGGTGACAGAGGTGCTCCAACAAACAGGTGAGGGTATTAAAAGAATAATACAGGGCTTCTGAACAAAACTGCATTGGGAGCTGTTGGAGAGCACTGAATTTGCTTCTCTGAGGCTTGCAAACCCTCTGACTCCCTGGCCGGTGAGGAGGGTTGTGCTATGAGCTGCTGGAGCAGCCAGGCTCAGGAGGGAGCCAGGATAGGATGCCTTGGCTTGCTCTGAGCTTTCAGCCTCAGAAGAAGGCAAGGCTCTCTGGTTTGGAAGCAGCTGAAATGTAAGGAACAGTTAGGAAAGCACAGAACTTGTGAGACCACAGAACCAGTGTTAATATTTGTACTTTTTTTTTTTTTTTTAATGTTTCCTAGGGAATCGGAGGAGACTTCTTCTCCAAGAGCAGTTTCTGTGTTAGTTGCCACATAACTTGGTTTACCTAGAATCCTTATATAAAAAGATACTGTGTCTAGGTACACAGATACAATCTTTTTTTTCTTTTTCTTACAACAACAAGGAGTTGTTCTGCAATAGCCCTTATAAGATACAATTTTAGGGAGCATTTTACTGCATTGTTTCAGCCTGTTTTCAGCTTTTGAGTATTGCTGTACTATAAAACATACTGTATGCAGTATGTGGCTGAAATAAAAATACCATAGCAAGATAGAGATGAGAGAAAGAGAAGCTGGGGATGAGGATAATGAATTCCTCACTCCAGAAGATGCTATAGACTGGCTTTCTCTGAGAAGGTAACAGAATTTTCTCTGCTGTATCAGGTTATTTAAATGCACCTCCGAGACTGGCTGTATAGATTTTGTACACTGGTTACAGTAAAGAGTATATAATGGAACGTGGCTGGCTGAGTTTTTGTGAATTATTCATGCTGTGGTCAATGGAGATAGTTTTTAGTGGCCAGTAAAGGTTCCCTGTCTTTGATAAATAAAACTTAATACTTCTCTCTTGCACGTTTATTTGCTATGAAGCATCTTAATTAAATGCAAAATACTTAGTTGAAGTAACTCCAACTCTATTTTTAAACTAACTGGACTGAGAGATTGACTTTAGTATGCCATCTACCCATTCTGTCTTGTGACTAAATGGTGTAAATCGAGACTGCTGTTAGAAAATAATTTGGGAGAAGCAAGAAACTAAGTATAGTAGACAGTATGTGTGTGTCTGCAGAACCTTTGCCTTGTGAGACAGTGCTGGTTTCAGAGCTATAATTGGCTTCTCAAGTTGTTAAAGCAAGGATAAGTTCACCTGTATGTATGTGTTTAACTCTTACTTCAATCATTACTAGATACTGGACTTTCAGTTTATAGTGATTTGATTGTATTGCACCTGTGCATAGGGAGATAAAATAAACACCAAAAAGGACAGTCTCAGAAATCAGGAGTACTACGAGGGTGTCAAGGTGTGTCCCTTTTTACTCAGGCACAAGTTAAAAGAATAAAACACATCTGTGTTCTAGTTCATAGGCTTCTTTAAGAAGCCAGAGGGTGATGCTTCGTGCCTAAATACTGTTACCTCCTGCGAGGAAGGTGTTTGTTTTTTTTTAATTTTACAGTTACTTCCACACTAAGCTATTAGCCACTCTGCCCTCACAATGAGTACACATGAGAGGTCGGTTGACATTTTTGAAGTGTTTTGAAGTCACTCTTCAGTCGCAGGGCACCGTGGTCAGAAAGCTCTGTTAATTGTTCAAACTCATTTAAAAACACAAGGCTGAGAAACAAGAAAACTGTCGTAATACCACATGTAGCAGGCTTAGGTTCTTCTGCCAGAGCTATTGTGCCTTTCTCTAGCAGTTTGGTAGGTTAGCTTTTGCTTCTCTTTTTGTTCTATGTGGAGTATGTGTATAATAATAAGTCTTTTTAAGTTAAAGCTATGTCATGGTTTCCCTGTGAGCAGAAGACGTCACTGTGTGCCCTTGGAATCGCAGTAGTTTGTTCTTGACTTCCCATGTTGCTGTTCTGTTCTGCTCTCTTGTCTACTGATAAAGACCTTGACTAGTCAAAATGAAGAAAAGAAACCATGGGGCTTGACAGGAGGGTGATCCTTCCCTCTCATTGTATGTACACACACTGATATTGGAGCCTTATCTTACTGTCATAAAATCGTGGAATGATAAAGGTAGAAGTTCAAGTAAACGGCTTGGTCATGTCACTGCTCATGGTTTTTGGATGTTCTGGAAAAGTCTGGCTTTGATCATCAGTGGCCTTCTTGCTAACTTTCAATATGAAATGATCGTAAAGTTACTCTGTTCTCTCACGTCACTGTATCCACTACATGAGTTTCTGCTTAAATTTCAAAGCATATTTACTGAAAACTCTTATTTCCCCATACCTTAAGTTGTTATCAGGAGGGAAAAAAAATCTCAGTCCTGTAGAAGCAGCAGTTTCAAATCTGTGCCTTGTTTGTACACAGCACCTAGTTCATGTGGAGACAAACAAGCATCCTAACAAATGGAACAGCAGCTCAGTATTCTAGGTTACTGGGGGGTGTCGTGTCATAAATACAATTGAGTTCTCAGTGCAAGAGAAAACAAAGGGGTTCTTACGTGGTAGCTCCTTAATAAATAAATAAATCAGGAAGCACAGAGTGTGTATTTTCTGTCCATTCTGTCTTCTGTATCCCACTTGCTACTGCTCAGCTAGCTCGGAGGAGACTTCTTCCAGAATCCAGATTTGCAGAAGTCTTTCCTAGTTGATGAGGCATGCCACCAGCTATTTCTTTCTCTCATTCATTTCTCTTTTGACTCTGTCTGAAAAACGCTCCAAAAATTCAAGTGGATAGATGCAGTCTTATTGCATTTGTTAAATGGTCTCTGCTGTGAGATCATGAGCTATACATGGGTGTGAGGACAGAGCCTGATTTACGAGTAACAGCAGACGGGCTGCAGACAGGACCTGCTGCCTGCCAGGATGCAGAGCTGTGGCTGGGCTGGCAGCAGGATGGTGGGAAGATGGCTCAAAAACGTGGTGCAAGACGAGCCTGTGGAAGTGCTGCCATGGTGTGGTATGAAATTCTCCAACCATACGGGTGGCAAAGGGGAAGAAGGAACATACTTGTGCTAGTGAAGCTGGAAAAAATGAGGGGAAGGCGTTTCCCACTTCAAAACATGACATATTCAGGGGCCTGTGCTTAAGCCAGATGAATGCAAAGTAACTTCATGTATTTGGAAGTAAAATAAAAAGAAATTTAGAGAACTGTCATACTAAGGAATTTATTTCAAAATAGTATATCAACCCCCACCCCGAAGCTACTCTGTGTAGAGCTTTATAAATTCGTTCGGTTTATGCAGTAATCTGTACTTTTTTACAAAAAACACGTCAGTCTTATCTTTAGTGGGAAACCCCACTGAGCACTGAAGTGCAGGAAATGGAGGTGAGGAGTCCTTAAGTGTCCCATTCATTCCCAAACCATGACTAATTGTCTGACCTATTCCTGGTAGGTGGATGGTTGACCTGTTCTCGCAAACATTAAATCATGAAAATTCTGCTGTCTCATTGGCAGTCTATTACAGTGCTTCTTCATATAAAAGGGGGGTGGGAGTGTGGGGGGAACTAACCTAAACCTCTTTGCTGCACTTTTTTTGCCCTTTCCATCTTGTTCTACTCAAACTAGGCAGAGTGGGTCCCATCTTCATCTCTGCAGCTGCCTCCTCAGTATGTGAAACCTGTTGTCATGCATTCCTGAAGCCTTCTTTCCTTTGGAATAAACAAATCTTTTTTTCTCTAAATTTTTCAAATGCCTTTTTTTTTTTTTCCCCCCCTATATACCTGGTTGTTCTTGCTGCTCCTCTCTGAACTCTCCACATCTCTTCTGCCATGAGATGCTGGAAATAAGATACAGTAATTTGGCTGAGAACCAGAACCCCCTGGTTCTGAGTGAACCAGGAATAATCTCTTATCTGAACATCTGGCATGTTTAAGTCCTGTGTTTACAGTATGACATGGGCTTGTGTTGAACTTGGGATCTACCATAATTCTCTTTCTTTCTGCACAGAACTGGTTTAACCAATTATACCCTGTCAAGGAATGAGCTAGCCTCTGGATTAAGCTGTGGCTGTGCGGTGGTACTGCATAAGCTGATTTTCTGCTAGTGCTGCT
This sequence comes from Aythya fuligula, assembly GCF_009819795.1. Taxonomy (NCBI): domain Eukaryota; kingdom Metazoa; phylum Chordata; class Aves; order Anseriformes; family Anatidae; genus Aythya; species Aythya fuligula. The sequence continues at coordinate 13,068,230 of NC_045569.1, read as the reverse complement.
ACTGCCATATGGGTGTGAGGACGTTAGGCAGGTTAGTTGGTAGAGGTAACAGTGATCTTTAGAGCAATTAGTACTACGGGGCAAGAGGAGGATGACACACAGCACCTGAAGAGCAGTGTTTGCTGAAAAAGCTCACCTGTTTCTCCCCTCCACCTTCTGTTGGTCTAACAAAAGCTATTTGCTTAATAAATGGAAGTTGTTAGCCATCCTTGTGTCTGACTTGAGTGTAGGTGCTCATTTCCACATCCTATGTCATACTTGAACTAACCTGGGCAAGGAAAGCTCTGCAAAAAGAGATTTTCAGCTCTGTCAGTTCAGTGCGAGCACTTGTGGCAGTACAGTGCTTGGGAAGTGGGGAAGTGCTGGATGGAGGCTGGGAGGTGGGGAGCGGTTATACTGCTGCTGCCGTCAGGCTTGTTGAGACTATGCTGTTAGAAATACATCTGGTTAATGATTAGACACTACTGAAACATTTTGCCCCTAATTTTACAGTTGCGGGCTCCTCTCCAAGTAGATCTGGTAACAAACAATTCAGTGTAACTCAATAAACGTGTGATTTCATTACAGCTTGTGCCAGAGAATGCCATGAAATCGCCTTTCTTCATCTGCCCTAGCTGTTCAGGGCTGAACCTGCTGTGGCTTCACCACTCAGCACTGTGCAGATCCCCTGGGTTTGTCATAGCCAATGCACTTGATGTGGGCATGGTTCTCAATATTTAAAACCAGCCGATTACCACAGGGCAGTAACCAGGAGGCAGATGTAGCAGTTCATGCTTTGATGTAGGTTACTGCAGCACAGCTGATCATCCTACGGAAGTGGCTGGAGGAAGCCAAGTTGCTTCTGTGTGGTTGACTGATTTATATGGAGAGAAAAGAAAGAAAAAAAAAAAAAAAGAGCTGCTGTATGACTGGATTAGCGCCACAGTTGCCTGCTACGCTGTGGTGTTTGCAAGTAGTGAGCTTCTAAAATAACATTGAAAGAGGGCATTTTCAGGTGTTGTAGGCTTGTCCTGTAACTCCAGTATTAGTTAGCGTGTATTGATCAGTGCTGGGGTTTCTCCACAGCATAAGCAAATGACTCTGTGGTGTGGCAGTAAAATAATAGTGATATAAAACAGTGGCATATTCCTCGATTAAATTTTTCTGGCAGCCATTGAAATTATTTTGAGTGTGAACACATTTGTGGAATTACTTGTCTGCTCCTGTGACAGTGTGCTGGGAAATATGCCAAAACAAATTGTCTCTTTCTTGCAGTTTCATAAGCCAGAATACTATCCAAACTCTTTCTGGCTTCTACTACAATGAAAACGTGAACTCAAAGTCTCCTACATGTGAACTTGGATCACATTGTGCTTAGAATCAAGCAGGAAAAAGGTAGAGGAGAGAGACATCACATAATTTAAAGAGTCAGTGTCTATTGTGCTTATGAAAACAGTGAGGAATTTTAGACCTATGTTCATGTGAATTCAAGGAAAATTGAGTGAGAAATTGGCAAAGGGGCTCTAGCTGTGTGCCAGGGCTTCATGTGAATTGTGAATTAATTCTGATTTTCTCATTTTGCAGTTGATGTTATGGTTGACACAAAAATCCTTGATCTAAAGTTTTGTTTTTCAATTCAGCGCTGGCATTTAGGCTCAAAATCTGCTATGATTTCTGTGGTGTTTTGGCTGAGATGCAGGAGTGGCACTTGCTGAACCAGGATGTGAAATTCAGTGTTTTGTTCTGATAACATAAATACCTAGAGTACTTAGTGACCAAACCTCTCTTGTTGATTGTTTTTAAACATAAATATCCCACAGTTTAATCTCATATTTGACATGCAATCTGCATGTGGGGTTTTTATTTTTTAATTTTTCTTTCAGTACTCCAAATTAGATTTTCAGATTCATACCAGATTATTAAAAAACAATCAAACAAAAACTTATTTCTGAAACTGTAGATCTTATGGAAGTGTATAGTGATGCTGAAGAAAAACCTATTTGTGTTTCCTAGCAAGCAATCTAAATTTCTCTGAATTATGCAATTTAGAGATAATGTGTTTTGAAAAATAAATGAAAGTACATCATGACAAATTAAAATATGCCACATATGTAGTTTTTCCTCGTATTTAATAGCTTGTAGTGATAACTTATTCTTTTAAAAAGATTTCTTCAATTTAAATTTGTAAGAGTAATTTGTAGTGTGTTCTTTGTTCTTTGCAAAATGGGGCACTACAATCATTTGAAAGTACATGTTTAAAATATTAATTTGGGGGGAAATTGAAAGGATTTGTATAAAGACAGAGGAACAGGCTTGCAGTGAAGCCTATAAAGACCTTGTATCTAAGCGTATGTATGTTCTAGAAAAAAAAAATACTTGAAGTGACTATTGTTTCCAAGTGTGGCATGAAGTTTTGTTGCTCCTGGTATATGTTGGTTTCCCTTTCCATGTTTTTAAAGTGAATTATTTCATTGTGCTGTTTCCCTTGAGAGGGTTTTTATGCCCAGTTTTATACTCTGTCTTATAGAACACAAGCAAATTACCTTGTTTTGTCTGGCCCTTTCTCTTTAAAAACTCTGTGAGGAAGAACTTGATCACCAGTAGCTGCTGTAGTCTGGTAGCGGTGAAACAGTAAGTCTCAACAGCATTAGGAATGGGTTTTGTGTAGTCAAAACACTTCTGTGGTGCTCTCTGTCTAGATGGAGCTACTGCAACTGGTTTTTAATAGCATGAAAACTTGGATTTGCTGCTGTTGCTATATCCACGCCGCTCTATGTGCTTTCCAGTTTAGGTAAGGGGTATTGGGACAGCAAATACCATAAAATTTCAAAACTGAAAATATGAGGTGTGGTTAACTTCACTGATTCAGCCTGAAAAAAAAAGAACTGCCCTCATTAATGAATATGTATTTAGTGCCTTGGAGGACTGGCAGGGATACTGTAGCTTTGGCCACAAGCACGCCAGGGTTGGGATGTATGGCACTTCTGTAGTCCCTGCAGCAGCATGCCACTAACACTTGCAACAGAGTGAAAATAGCAGTGGTAAACTGTCTGTCAGCATCACTCAAAGCTGAAGTCCTGTTGCTGTGACTGGAATCTCATATTAGGTTGCGCAGGAGTAAGTGGAAAAGTCAGGGGTATGGATTCTTTAATCCAGTTTAAGTGAATATGGTTCATGCCAGCAGAGAGGAACCAGAATTGCTGTAAATGGTTTATTTTTAGCCTATTTATATAAATTGAGGGAATAAAGGGAGGGAAGGGAACAAAGCAAACAGTGTCGCTATTAACTGTGGGGTGTGTTGATGCCGTAGCTTGACCTGGCTTGAGCTGGCGAGTTGTAGGTGCCTGGAGCTGTGCTGCTTGTGAAGATGGCTGTTTTCTTTTTCCGGTACACCTAGGAAATGTAATCCGTAATCCAGATAATCTACTCGTGTGGGTTCTTGGGAGCAGGCTGCACTGGAGAACTTTGCCACCTGATAAAAGTTTGCGGGCTGGGGAAGCAGAGGCACACCTTTTAAATGACAGTAGCTTCACACTCTTCAGCGACTTTCACTTCTTCTTTTTCTTTCCCTCATTTTCTTGTCAAATGGCTGTTTTGCATGTGCAGGTGCTGGCATTGCTGGGAGGCCATCTCCACGTGGCACCTCGCCGTGCCTGTGCCGGGCCCCGCGGTTTGGCTGGGGCCTCGCCATCCCTCCGCTTGAGCACAGTTTCCACAGAGACCAACACTCCCTCCTTTCCAGAAGGATATTTTTAGGAGCTGCTGTTTAGCTTCTGGAAAGACTTTTTCCTTAATAGGAGAGCAGACTAACAGAGTTCCTCTCTGCTCAGGGTGTCTTCTGCTTTGTGCTTTCGCTGTTTTCACTTTCTGCCTTGTATGTCACTTAGTCCCCATTTCGCTGCTTTCTTCTTATCTGTGTCTCCTCTTCCTCCTTTCTTCCATTTCACTTTCGGTATCACTGTTCCCAGCAGCAATAATCTTTGAACACCACAAAGGAGCTTGCGGAGCGAGGGGAAGCCCAGCCTCCTCTCAGAAGAATATTGTACTTTAAGGACAAAATCCCTGGGCTGTTTGGTTCCTCAGCTAAGCCCTCCTTGCTGAGTCACCGCCGGCTGGGCAGCCTCCGTGAGGCCTCAAGCGCCCCGGTGCCAGGCCGTGGCCTTCAGCTCCCAGGGCCTTGCGTGTGTCAATTATTCATGGCCCTTCCTTGCGAGTTGTCGGCTGTCCTCTGGCCTTGCAATAAATTTTACATGTAGATGTTTCTGCTGATGTTTGTGGGAAGTTTGATGTGTCACCTTCTGATCGATGGCCTAATGGGAAAGGGCTTAGAAAGATAAATCTGTAACAGGAACTCTCCTGGCTTGGAAAGTTGGACTGTCCCTGACTGAAACAGTCCAAGAGATTCCTTTAGTTGTCCGTTAGTAGGAGTACAAAATAGAAAAGATGTTTGACTTAATGACAGGCTGCAACACGCACCCACTCAAAGTCCTAATACTTTTAAGAATTGTTTTGTTAACATTACCGTGTTGCCTTTCTGAAGAGTTAAATACTGACTAGTTGTAGTGCTTCGATGAAGAAAGACTTCTGTAAGTTTAGAGAGCTCTGATTTTGTTAGTGACGCTATAGACGGTATCTGTCTTCCAATTTTGTATTATGCCAGTAAGATTGATTTTCTTTGTATTCATTGCTTTTGGTGTTTTGTTTCTGAAAACAGCTTATACTGCAGGTTGAGCAGCTTGCTGCTATGGCAATAGGTATGCTAGAAAGAAAGAGAATTGAAGAAAATTGCAATGCTGAGGCAATTGTGTTAAAGGAATTCTCTGGCTACCTTATGCTGTCCTATTATCCTGTGATTATCATTCAAACATCTTTTTCTCTACTTTCCATAGATTGTGACTCCTTTAAAAATAGGATTTAACATGATATTGGAGCACAAGATGGTACTTCAAAACCTACCAGTATTAATGCTGTTCTTTCCCTACTTAAGTGCTACTTCTTGTTGAGGTCACATTTTGTTTTATTTCCTGATGTTGATGCATTTCTGCCCCTCTTTAATGTGATGCAACAGCTGGTAGGTCAGCAGATTGGATGCACAGTTTCCATATTCAGCCTTCAAAGGTACATGCCTCTGACCCGCTCACTACCCAGCAGCTGGAATGATGTCTGTGAGGACAAGGCTTTGCTCTGAGATTCTGCTAACATGCATACCAAAACCAGCCAGGCTCTACTGTGTGCTGGGCTGTTTCTAACAGTAAGAAGGAAAAATTCTCCTAAAAGAGCTTTACAGCATCTCTTTAAAAACATCAGGCCATGGCTGTGGTGATAGACCACCAACGTGAGCTGCTGCTTGGTTACCAAGAGGATAAAATTTTACTCCAGGGAGATATTTTTATACAGATGCTTATTCATATTACAGTAGATGCCAAAAGCACCCTTATGCTCAGCAGCATGGAAATATTAAGAAAATTCTACTTGCACAGAATCTACAATCCAGCCTCGTTTTACTTCATGATAAAAACAGGCAATCTTGCCAGTTTGTACTTAGATGGTCAGGGCTGGATTATTCTTCTACTGTAATTTTTATGATCTCTTTTGCAAGTACCCAATCATTTGACTGCTTGAAAGTCAGGTACTATCAAGCCCTGTCAAACATGTTTATCAGCTTGTCAAAGCTTCCCAGGTGTACATTGGTTATAGGCCAAACTGTAGGTTTTGATTTTCATTGCCACAGCAGTGGCAGCAGGACAGTGTAGACTGGCAAAAAGATGTGTTCAGTGCAAATTATCTTCAAATAGAAATGTGTTCTCTTCCCGATCAATTATTCTTTATATAGCTTGCAATAGAAAATTGAGTTAGAAACCTGGATAAATAATCTACAACCAACTGAGAAATAGCTTTGATTTGTAGCTTTCTTAAAAGTTGTAGTGACCAAATACTACTGTACTGTTCCTCCTACCCTACTCTGTTACCTCCTCCTGTGCTACTTCCAAATTCCTTTACATTTTGCATACTTAAAATTGGTGATGTTATTAATTTAGCTTTTTCTTAGTTGCTTCTGCGAAAGAGCACACACACTAGGACAACTTACAGGCTAGATAGAAATATTTGGGAGCCGTCCAAGTCTCCCTTTGAACCCTGAATTTTATGGAATGATGGAATTATGGAATGACATCTTTATAATTGCAAAATAAGCTCCACATCATATTTTAAACAGGAAAAGAAAAATGATGAGTTACTCATACCAATCATCAATTGAAAAATGAACCAAACTATCCTCTCAAGTTCTTACGCTTTTTGGCATCTTTAGCTACACTAATAAGGCAATTTGGTCTTTTTGTTTCAGCAGTGTTGAAAAAAAGGAGTGTCAAAGGAGTAACTATTTTGTTTAATGGTGGAAAGGTTGTCAGCCTCCAGAATACCTAATTTAGATTCCTGGAAGTGACTCTAGGTAGGGAGAAGTCTAATTTATAATTCTCTGTGCTGCAGAATGGAAAGATAAGAGGTGTTCATGAAAATGGTGCAGATCAACAAACTGACATTCCTCCTTTGAGGATAGCTTTCTTCAGCCTGTACAATACACTGAATATTTACTTCACTGTTCTATTTTAGAGTTTAGGCTTGTAAACTCATGTCTCTTAGGAGTGGATTTTAAAGTTCAATGGATGGAAGGGGTGCTTTGTGGTTCTTTTTAATCTGTTTTACACCCTCCACCTTTTTTCTGTCTTTTGCCTTTATGATACAAAATATGTTTTTTAAATTGATATTTATTTTCTCTGCAGGTATGGCGTTAGTCCTGAGAACATTATTCTGTACGGTCAGAGTATTGGTACTGTCCCTACAGTAGACCTGGCATCTCGGTACGAGTGTGCAGCAGTAATCCTTCATTCTCCTTTGATGTCTGGATTACGGGTAGCTTTTCCTGACACTAGGAAAACCTATTGTTTTGATGCTTTTCCAAGGTATGTATAAATGATGCAAAGATAATTGCTCTATACTGAAAGTGCTCTTTAGGTGTTTAAAAAGGACTAGCCACGTAACTTTCTGGGGAACTTTATTGAATTATGACCTGTATTTTAAACCTCACATTCTAAATCAAAGTAGAGACGTACTTCTAAATCAAAGTAGAGATTCACCACGTGAACAGGCTGCTCTAAGTCTCAAACTGACATGATAACACATAAATAAGTCTTAGTGTTTACAACTCTTCTTTTTCTTTTTTTTTTGTGGGTTGTTAAAATCAGAATTTTTATACCTTCAAGTTTGGATAGGTACCTTAATAACTGATAATGTCCTATTAAGTCCTTCAGACTAATGACTAACAAATTATTAATGTACACTCTTAAAATCTTAGTCAGTTTTGATTTAGAGGCTCTGGAGTATTTTACATATAGAAAAGCATGTACAATTGGTTTCAAGATAAAACACTTGCCTTTAGAGCCTAGTGTCTCTCTTGAAATTGCAACAGTTCCAAGTTAAGGAGTATCTCAATATTTGGGAATAGTAGATGTTCTAGGAATAACAGGCATTTTAGGAATTTTCTTAGTATTTCTGCATGTTTGCAGGGATGCAAAGATTTCATTCTAATGCTTTTTTCTTTTCTTTTTTTTTTTTTTGTTCTGCTGAAAGGGCTTAGCTTTTATTGCATGGAAACTTACAAAATCATTTTTTGTAATGTCGATAGGACAAAACATATTTTCTTGATTTCATAACTTTTTTTTTCCCCTCACAACCAGTAAATAAGCCACATGTTGCAGGCCAATGTGTATCTAGTAACTGCCTAAGTGACTGTCCAATGACTTTCTAAGACTTTGGTAAATTCTACATCGCACATCTTAGCATTTGAGCTTAGCCTTACTAATTTCCTACAGATGTTTTGTCGTTGTGGCTTTGAACAGTTACACTTCAAGTATTGCCAGAAGTGGACTGCTGTTTAGAAAACTGAGATATTTATGTGAGTATTGTCCTGCATCAAGACAATGACAAAGCTATCTGTGGGAGTTAGACGTTTGGGAATGTGAGAGGGGAGCCAGTCTCTATAGCAGTGTATACAGACTTGGGGGGAGTAAGGAGAAGGACAGATAAAAAGCAAAGTGGTCCATGGAAGGGCGAAGAAGAAGCAGAGGATTCACTGAGATCTTGTGCAAACCTGACTTTGCTTCAGAAGGTCATGTTTGCAATGAGTGTAGTAGGAGATGCTCGTAGCATTTGTCATGTTTGTTTTATTCCAGTTACAACAGATTAAAATTAGACTGTGGGGGAGGGTGAAAACCATAGCTGTAAACCCACGCCTAAACAGCCAGAAGTAACAGTAGCTGTCACAGTATCTGTCCAGTCCCTAAGTTTTGCATTCTTCCAAATAAGATAAAAATGTAAATTGCTGAAGGTGCAATCAGAATTTGAAATTGTTTTATGCAAACTTGTTTATCATCCTCAAACCTTAAACCCAGTATTTCCAAAAGCTTCTGCTAGAGAAAACAACAGCACCTTAATAATAGCTGTGATCGCAAAACTAGTAGTGATTAGCTGATAGCAGCCAGATCAATTTAAAAAAAAAAGGGGGGGGGGGGACACTGACTACAGATGCACTGTAGCTCTTGAGAATTTTGTTCTTAACCTACTGAGCTGCTCATTGCTGTCAGTCTGACTTCACTTGCACTGTAAGCAGTGAAAATAAACAGCAGTGTGTTTTTCTGTATGTGTACAGCTCAACTGTCTGTCTTCACAGCAGGAAACAAAATAGTTCTGTGTGCACCTCCAGTGAATTGCTATTATGTGCATTTTATGTTGGGACTCCGTGAGAATGTGGTCTCTGTAGATTTTTCTAGCTGCAGAGTGGTATGGCCGAGAATACTAAGCAAGTCCAACGTGCAGTGTAAATGCTGCCTTATGAGTTGCTGAGTTGGCAACGGGACACTTTCCAATTTTCTGCAAAATACAAATATCTAGCTTAATGGTCTGTGAATATGTGTGGGGAAAAAGTTTCAGTATCTAAATACTGCAGGGAAAGGGGTTTCCTGGTTTCGTACAATAAATGAGATCTTGGTTTGTAGCCACTAAAACAATACATAAATATCTCTGTAAGTGTATGTGGCTGACCTGTATTGTCACATCATGGAACTCAGGGACAGACCCTGCATGGGCTTAAGACTTCAGTTTATGTAGCATTTTCATGATTAAGTATTACATTTGGGTATTGTACTAATTTGGGGATGATAACTGGGGGAGGAAATCTGCATTGTTCTATCTCCCAAGTTCTTGGGATATTTTTTGGTATTCAGCACAGTTGCACGCAATTCAGATTCCAGACAGGAGGAGTGAAATAGGCTGCATTTTAATTTTAAATAACATGAAATCTGTTTTTCGAGGAAGTATTGATACAGAGACTAAAATGTGTTTACACTCAGCTGTTTACTGGAATACCAGTGGCTGTTCTGTAGAATACTGAATGCTGAGATGTTTGTATGAGGTTTAGTGCTTCAGTTTACATCTTAATTTTTAATTAACTATATTTCGATAAATCTTCTTTAAACCTGTTTTTAAATCAGCATATGCTGGCATCTGTATTTGTTATCATCCTAAGCAATTAGTCTGGTCACTTTGTAAAGTTCCTAGTCTTACTAATATCACATTCTTTCTTCAGGACAGAAAAATCCAAACAGTTATTAGATAGTGTAAAGAAATAACATTTTCTTCCTGTCAATTCAAATATTACTGATACTCATTTTTCCCCCCAGCTCATCCACTGTCCTGAGCCAAAGCATAGTCTCATTATTGGCCAGTTCCTCCTTTTGTTGATAGAAGTGGAAGTGGTGGGGAGCTGAGCACATTAGCACATGGTGCCTATACAGACTGGAGTTACAGGTAGCTACCAGTGTGGAACAGCTGTCTGAAAGTACGGGTTGATGCCTGGGAGAAGGCAGGCAGAAGCTGCTGTTCACCACCTTGAAGCTGATGTGCTACCAGTATGCTTCATAATTGGTGTTTTCTAGTCAGAACTCAAAGGTGTGGGGGTGTCTTTGTCGCCCTTCCCTTTCCTCTGCCCTTGTTCTCCTGTGCCAGGCAGTCAATAGGTGCATTGGCCTGCAAAATGTGGCTCAAACAGCTTGCTTTTAAGGCCACTTTTTGGAGTGGGACAAGAAATCAGTGGCATGAAGCAAAATCCTGTGTGAGTTTCGTTTGGTTTGCAGTTAAATGTCCTTGTGTCTTGCTGTTTTCCCACAGTTTTCTCTGTTGCCATTTGAACTCAGACAATCAGTACAAAGAATGGGTTATTTTACTTTATCTCATTCCCCCCTCGTTCGGGGGGTTAAAGACAGGTTCAAACCTCATGAGCTGACTCTTTGCATGAAGTCTGTGTGACTGGAATGCAGTTAACTGGTTGCTAATCTGCTACATGGGAAGGTGATAATGTGTAATACAAAGAGTCCACAGTGGTAACGTCTCATAGAATCTGATTTGCCATACACTAGCTTTCTGCGGTGGTTTCTTTTATAGGTACGCCACTGGCTGGTGTTTCAGGTGCCAAACTTTATTTGCACTGCTGCCCATTCGAGCCTCTTGCCATCAGAACTGGCAGCATAATGGTAGCACAGGCTGCAGTTTGCACATGCATTTTGGGAGTAAGCCTTGTTCCATATCGTTTGTTCCCATTTTCAAGGTTTTGTAGCCATTTAAAGCATGCAGTGGCAAGCAGGGTGTGTACTAGTAGTTAAGCTAGCTTTCTTTAACTGTGTGAAAATTAAAGCCACAAACTGAGCACTGTTTTCCTTTTCCATCCCTCAGCATTGACAAGATATCTAAGGTAACCTCTCCTGTGTTGGTAATCCATGGTACCGAAGACGAGGTGATCGATTTCTCCCACGGCCTGGCAATGTACGAGCGATGTCCACGAGCAGTAGAGCCCCTCTGGGTAGAAGGGGCTGGGCATAATGACATAGAGCTTTATGCACAGTACTTAGAGAGACTAAAACAGTTCATATCTCATGAACTTCCCAACTCCTGAAGAAGCCTACCTGATTTTACCTCAGTTACTGTGAACGGAAGAAATTACCTGTTTTTGCACATGCTTTAACTGGATAGCTGTAATAGCTTTATACTATGAAGAAATGCCCTGTATTTAGGGTGTTCTAATCAAACATCTGATGAAATTTGTCTTTTATATCTGGAAACTATTCTACTAATGCACACAATATGGTCAACTACTGTAATTCCAACAATTTTTAGCTTCATTGCCCTGAAGGAAGTGGGGAATACTAGCTGCTTATGGGGACACTTTTTACCTAGTGCTGTATTCATTGAAGATCAGTTTTCTCTGTCTCACTTCTGATCGTTTATAGTTCTGTCCTACAAAGACTTTTTTTTTCAATGTTCTCAGTGTGTAGAACATAACTGTTATGAGCTACAGCTTCTTCTAAACAATCAGCCATGGGTTCAATCTAAGGGAGTACTTTCTTTGTAAAGTTTCTAGCTGTGGTATTGTAATTGGAAAGTTATTGTGATGAAGTTCCTCCTCCTCCCTTTTAGTGTTCTTTTGTTAACTTACTGATCTTCCCAAGTAAATTATTTAAATATACTTTTTCCTGATAATAAACAAACTACTATATGGGGCTAAACTCTGTAATGACTTCTCCATTACCTTGTATAAACATAACTGGAATATTCTCAAAGGAACTATGGACAAAATTGCTTTTGTTTAAAAATAAATGTGTAAATTTACTACTAGAAAACTCATTTTAATATTCAGATGGTCTGAATAATAGCCATAACAGACATTTCCTTCTGTAAAGCATTCCTGTAGACTTTTTAAAAGTACTGTACATATTTGAATTTACATTGTGCATAGATTCTTAATTGGTAGTTTTAATTTAAGTCTAGCTACAATAAACTGCAAAATTCTGGTTTGTATATGATTGAATACATTTTGTTAAAATATGTTTTTATCCCTATATTATTTTGCTATTAAAGTTTTATAAAGTTTCCAGGACAAAAAATTTACACATTTATGTTTTGATGAATTTATGTAACTAAATTTTCATTGAGCTGATCTTTTTAGTTTAGGAGTAATTTGATTCTTTGACACTGGAATCGCACAGATTATGCATCAGAAATGCAAAACATGTAATTGTTACACTACTAGCATAGGTCTAATTTTTCCAAATTTAAAGGCCTTAAATGTACTGTAAGCCTCAGATTGTTGTATAAATTGATCGCGATTGATTGCAGTTTGTGTCCTGTTGCTAGAATGCAACACAGTGGTTGTAATGGAATAAAGGATGCATGGATTAGATCTTGCTGCATTTTTTGAATCTTATTTTCATACAAAAAAAGAACAAAATGTACTTAAATGTCATTACTTAGTTCCTTTTTTTTTTTTCCAAGGAAAAGCTATCCTAAAGTAGAAAGCCTCATTTCCACACAGTATGGTATGTAGATCAAATCTTTAAAAGATTATTTTTAAATGATGTCCAGCTGTTTTTAAATAACAAAAATACATGAGTCATGGCTGAGAAGAAATGTCTGAGCGTCGTTGTCATGAGACCTTGCAACAGGCCTGCAGTTAATTGTCAGCACTGCAAGTGTGCCTGGTGTCTTTGGCTATTGGCTTGGCCATATTACTGTAAAAGGGGGGAGGGGGAAGGGTGTTTTTGTTTGTAGTGGTGTGGGGAGTAGGGGAGAAATGAGGACACCTGTCACTTCTGCACATCATTTGGCTTGTTACTCTGGGTGCTTGCACCTGCGCTGTCCAGTCAGTTTTAAATTCCCCAAGCACCAGGGTACCCGGCTGTTCTCTTCCTGTATTTTAAGTAAATATTCAATTACATCTCATTTGTCTGTTTTTTATTTGTGCACCTTTGTAAATCCAAGGTGGGTGTGTTGTTTTCTCCATTTCTACATGTGTTTGTTTCTTGCTGAGCTCAGTGGAAGCAAAGCTGATGGCCATGGTATAGGGAGGTGCTCCAGGTTGCTCTTCAAGTGTAAGCCTCCCCACGTAGTGACCTGGGGAATTTCTACCTACTGGCCAATGCTGTTTTGATACCTCAATTGAACTTTGTGTTGCTCTGAAAACTTCAGGCTACAATGTTGTTCTCCTCAGGACCCCTTTTGATTCAAGGAACTGGTACTTAAATTCTCTTCCCTATTGTTTCTTTTATGACTGCGGGAATTAAAGAAGTACTAATTTTGTGACTTGTCCTTGAATCTGCTTTGTTTTTGACAGTATTCCTCTGTTACTGAGATCCCCAAATCTGAATTCAACATTGTTACACTGGTCCCAGGGTCACTGCATGTGCAGCCCAAGTTCAGTGTGCTGACTGTATGTGAATTTCCCCTTCTACTGTCCTTTATTTGTTCATATTTCTGCATAACTGTAGTGCTCACAGACGCCTTCCTATACTTCTGGCTTCTGCATTGCCTGTTTTGCTCTGCAAAGTTTGTCTATATTGAACTAATACAAATATTTTACTGTTAATTAGAATGTTAATTAATGACTTATCAATGATTCACTGGGCTTTTCATTTTCTTTTAATTCAATTATCTGTTGACCTGTTTGGTTCCTTAAACAATTTTTGTTGTAGCCCTGTTCCCATTGAATAGTTCTTGGATGAGTTGTGAATTTTTTTATATAATTTCCTGGCACGTCCTTTAAGGAAAACAAATAGTAGTGAGCTTCTTTATGCTCTTTTAGCTGAAGTGATCCCCTGTATCAAGGTATCACTGTTTCAGGCATTTCATAGTACTAGTGCCTGCCAGCATTAGAATTATTAGTTAAAAAATCTCTGGCCAACTCATGAAACTGTTTATAAGACAGTAGGTTTCAGGTCCCCATTTGTTTAAAGCAAAAAAAAGGTTGGAACAGAAGTTTTAGGTGGTGGAAAAGGGGATGATGTGAGGTTATGAAAGAGAAACTTTGGATTGGACTAAAAAAGTAGCTTGTTCCAGCAAACTGCTAACATTCACTCATTTAAATGTATAATGTGGGCCTTTACAAGAACTTGTTATGCATATTTTAGAGCTACCAAGGTGTCACTGTGAGAGTGGCTGTATATGCCTGGATAAGTTATGCAATGGGTCTTCCAAGAGTGTAAATAACTTTTTTTCCCCCATTTTTCCTGTGTGACTTGCTAACTGTTTATACAGTGCAGCAGTACCTGACGTACAGCTTCTTTTCAGGAAGGTAAGTTGTGGAGCATCTGGTCTTAAATCAGCAGTTGTCTAACATTCGTACTTTGAAAAAGCCCGAGGAAAACATTTGTTACAACTTTAAAGGTGACATTTTCGAAGGAGTTTGCGCATCTTTTTAAAATTTATGTAACTGTTATAAATTTAGCCTGTATTTGTTCACACAGAGATGTGTTACCCTTGTTGCTTCTGCTACATTTTTTTTTTTTTTCCTCCAGTTCTTTGTCATTCCTGCAGTGTGTGGCAGCTCTGCACAGGGCACTGACCTGTCAGATTTCTGAATGCCCAAACCTGTATTTACACTTCAGTGTAAATTCACTTCAGTATTGTGCGCTTCATTTATAAATCCTGTATCACATTTGCTTTTTCTAAATAATGCTAAATATAGAAATAGAAAACCAGTCCCCTCTCCTCCTGCGGTTACTTGATTGTTCTCATCTGGCAAATCCTTTTTTCCCTAGGTCCATTCTCATGAATGTAAATCAATGATCTTATTTAAATCAATTTAACTTCTCCATATCCAACCTCCCTTCTTTGTGGATTCACCATCTGTGCTAGCTCTGAAATTTGTTGTTTTGCAACTGCAGTCATTTTGTCCTCCCAACACTAAGTGCAGGACAGCTCTTTGGTGGTGGGCACACTGCTGCTGGGAACGAGGTCAAGCCCCAAGCCTACCTACTTCATGGCTCTCAAAGTCCTGCAGTAATTGTTAGGTCAAATCAGGATGAATTTCAAAGTGAATTTCATCATATCTCAGATGTGTAATATGTGGGTCTCAGAACTTCATTATGACAGTGAAAAGGACAAGCTCAGAGCATCAGAGTGAGCGCTGCTTTGTTTCCCCAGTGCCTGGTTTCGTGGCTGGGTTCCAGCAGTAACCAAATTAATTCTGCGGAAAGTTAGAGTAACGTGCATGCTGCCTCTCTCTCAAAACAAACAAAACCAAGCCCTCACCTCTTCGAGGTCTTAACTTTACATTGTTTTCTGCTTCCTCCAAAGGTAAATGTGCATCTTTGGGGTTTCAGGAGGGCAGGCTGTGAGGGGGTGCAGCTGAGCTCTGCCATCCTGCAGGCTGGCTGGGGAGCAAGCAGTGCGCGCCGTGCTTGCAGCATTACCTGCTTTTCCTCACTTTTCCAAAGCCCCTGCTCCCCAGAAAAGTTGAAGCATTTGAGCCAGCTCCGGACACGGCAGACTCTTGCCCCCAGCAAGAAAAAAAAATTAAAAAAATTAATCCCCCCCGCTGGCTGGAGGCGGGCTCGCAGCGGGGCCGGGCGGCGCTGCCCGCGGCATGGAGCTGCCCGCAGCCGGCCCCTGCGCGCCCGCGGGACTTGCGCCTCCAGCCATGGGGCCGGGTAAGGGGGCGCCGGGAGCGGGGACCAGCGGCCGGGGGGAGCCCCAGAAGGGCGGCCAACCCCCTGTCTGTGTTGCAGGGAGCCCCCCGAGGAGCGCTGCCCTCATCCTGCTGGTGCTGCTGGTGCTGGGCGCACGGCCAGAAGCGCAGGAGACGAGTGTCCGCAGGCAGCAGAGACACGGTGACCGTCCCCACTCGGGTGCCCGGTGGTGGGGTGGGCAGTGCTGGGGAGGAGGAGGAAGGAGGAATATTTTGTTAGAGCCCACCTGGGGGCTGCCAGAAAGGCAGCGAACTCCATGCTGGAGCCCGGGGGCAGCGGGGGGATCGCGGCTGCTTGGACTCACCGCCCCTTGGTGGGAGGGAAGCTGAGACCGGTTTCCAGCTAATAGGTGGCACGGTTTGATTATGGCTTTAGAGGTGACTACGTGCAATGGGCCCTTGATTCATTTCCTCTTTACTTCCTCGGGCCTTTTTTAATGTAAGGGCTGTCTTTGAAGACAAGCTGTCAGCCCAGAGTTGTGCTCGCTCTACGTGATGCTTTGCGCAGCAGTTAGTCCTAGAAAGTTTGCAGACCTGCTTAGAGGTTTAATGAAACTTGTGCTTCAAGTCGCTTTGCTGTTGGATATGCTTGAGGAGGGATGCCTTGGGCTGACCCCGAGCCCTTCCCTTTGTCCCAGGGCAGCATCAGGCAGGTTGCAGCCGTGCGGCACAGCCACTCACCCCAGTGCTTCTGCATGGGACGGGTGGGTGACACGGACCCAGCTGGTGCCTCTGTTCTCTCTCTCCTTGTTCCTCTGGGGAGCTGGCATGAGCTGTTAGCTGCCCCCAGCTTCAGCATGCCTATCGATAAACCAAATTGATCTCAGGGTTGTGTGAGTTGGGTTCTTGCAGTGTCTGTGGGTTGCTCTGAATGAAAGATGCACTAAGGATGCAAAGTGCCGCTTTTGTGGTGCTATTCCTGAATCATCCACTGCCATATAGTCCTACCAGGCATATTTTGCAGTTTCTAAGTAATACAGGGTTATCTTTCAGTGAATTACAGCCATAAATGTGTAGTTTGTTACATAAAATTCCGGTGTACTAGTAGAACATTTAACTAATATGTTTACAATACACAACTAACCTGATGGATGGTAAGTCACGACTACTTTACTTAACTCCAATCTTGAAATCAAATAAAAAGTATTTGAAGCTTCTAAGACATGCTGGACTGGGGTCCACCTCTAGGAAATAGAACATTCTTAAAAATTTTGTCTGCTGTTTAAAAATGAAAGCGAGCGCTGCAGGCACATTCCAGGGCTCGAGGACGTGACCTCCAGCATTTAGCAGTATGTCCTTATGTTAAGCCATTAACTATTTCAAACACTCCAGGCATGATGCAACCAAGTTTTGCCTTCCTTGTCCCTTTTAATTAGTAGAGCTTTCCAGGATGTTTGCAGTCCGACTTATGAAGTCCCAGCCTACCGATGTTGAATTTAATTGTTTTATTGATCATTTCTCAGGGTGTAAATTGAACCTTCAGGCTCTGCCTGGATGAAGGAGTGCTGTGTAGGGAGCACTGCCTTAGATACAAACTTAAGCTCCAGAGAGTCTCCTGTAGCAGTCAGTACCTCATCCACAAGAGGAGGCTGCTGTGGCCTCTGAGCCCCAGCTTAACCCCGTTACATCAGGGTAATAATGGCTTTGATCAGCAGGTGGAGACCAGGGAGAGCACCTGGGAAGCAGAATGGAGCCTTTAATTGAGACCCAGCTTATAGCTCTGGGAAAACTGGAGGCTGTGCTAGGCCCTGGGGCTGGGCTCAAAATGGGAATGGCACAGTGGGAATGTAAATTTTCCTTTCTTAGTCATGTAAGAAAAAGGCTGTTAGAGTCTTTAATAGGAATCACTTTTTTTCTTAACGTTTTTCAGACAATTATATGGAGTAGAACATACCATTTTGGTCTTTTTTTTTTTTTTTTTTTTTTTTTTTTAAGGAATTTCTGTACTCTGGAGTGTATATGTTTAATAAGGGTATTTTCCATATTGTTTAGGGAAAATATTATTTTAATTAAAAGAAAACAACAACCACCACCAAAAAGAAAAAAAAAATTATCACATTTTAGTACCCCCAAATCTGCCTTTTTCTAAATCTATCTATGGATTTGACCTGTAGAACCTCACAGCTGGTTTGTCAAAGTAGTGTAACAATTTGTAGTGTATCCAAGGATACAGTGAAATATTCATAAAAGTGTCTATGTACATATTTATGTACAAAAGAAAGAAGCCCACCAGGATTCTTCACTGTTTGTTTAATAGGTTTTGCTGTATTTATAATTATTTCAGGGCATAGCCTGAATCCCAACAGTTCTTGGTGGGATATGGAGTACAAAGGACTGCTGCACAGTAAGAAAACCCTTCCTGGGACTGTGGGCTCACACAAACTCTCCAGCCTACTCAGAAGCAGCTCTCCCCTCGGTCACAAGGACAGCAGAAGTTTGCTGAGCCAGAACTTGGGCCAGAAATCACAAGAAAAGCAGTTGTCCTGTGACATGCTCCTTAAACTCTCCAGGTATATTTTAATGGATACCTTTGGACCCAGCTTGGCCTGGAATCTCTTCCAATTTTATCACTGTGATCGGGAAGTCAACCTGCCCAAAATTCACGTCAGTCCTCTCAAGCTGGCACAGCACAAGCTGAAACCTTTCCTGCTGCACAGGATGCTTCAGCTGCTCAGGAACATGGGAGTGCTCTCCGAAGGTCAGCAGTCCAAGGTCTTCGCTCTGCTCAAGAAGCAAATGCTGAAAGCAAGGAAAACGCCCATAAAGCCCCAAGTGGAGCAAAGTGGTAGGTACATAAGGAGGAGATGGGTTTGATTCTGTCGCGCCAATGGGGCTGAGGTGGGAGCCAGGCTCAGTGTGCAGGCCCTGGTGCTTTGCCGAGCGATGATGAGGGCTGAGGTGCTCAGCCTGAGGCAGGAGGTGTGTGCTGAGGTGGCTGGCAGCAGCCACAGTCTGCATAAGAGGAGCCTTTGGGGCGGCATGTGGAGGGCAGTCGCCGCCGATGAGCCATAGATTGGTTGTGAGCTGTGTTGGTCTGTGGGATTCGATACTGGCGCTAAAAGCCGAGCTGTGGTAGTGCTGTACCTGGCTCGGTGGGGTTGCCAGGCCCATGGTGGCCTCTGAGAGCATCTCTAATGCATTAGGAGTGTGCTGCCACGGCTCCCCAGGGCACGGCTGTGCCAACGCCTCCCGCTGCCCCGCTCGGAGCTGGGGGCTGCCTGCGGAAACGTGTCAGGGAGCTGCGTTGCTTGGAAAAACATAAAATCTAGGAAGAATTACAAAATAAATAAAGTGAGAGATGACAGAATATACAGCTAGGAAGGGGAGCAGGAAAACTTCATTGATAACGTTTGTTTAATTAAGGGTAACATAGGAGGTGGCAGCCTGCGTCCTTTAGGCACTGGATGCTCAGGAGGATGGGACAGGACCTGAGGGGGCTGAGGACTGGGGGTCATCGAAGCCTGAGGGGACAGGGGCTTGGAGGGCGTCGAGGCATGAGGGGGACAAGGTCTGAAGGGACAGGAGCCTGAGGGGACAAGGTCTGAGGGGACCGGGGCCTGAGAGGCCCGGGGCCGGGTCCGAGGCTGGGCGGCCAGGGCTGTGCAAGGGCGACGCCGCCCGGCCGGCCGCGGTGCAGTCCCGCGCAGGATCCATCCCTTGCAGCCCTGCAGGAGCTCCCCCGGCCCTCGGGGCATCCCCGGGCGGCTGCCGTGGGGGCAGCTTCTCTGTTCCGTACCGCCTGAAAGCCTCGGCAGCCACCGGGGTTTGTTAGGGAAGGCTCCGGCTGCGTTTGCCTTCGGAGCAAGCCGAGACGGGAGATGGCAGAGATCTCCTCGTACCAGGTAGCCCGTTAAGGAAGAGGAAGACGACCGACTTTATTTGCTAGAAATATAAACTTCAGTTTATAACCCAGAGTTACAACACTCAGAGGGCGGCTCAGGATTATTTTTTTTTTGCAAGGAAGATCTGTAACAACACTCAGAGGAAGGCTCAGGGTTTTTATTTTTATTTTTTTCAAGGAAGATCTACCCCAGCAGAGTGCTTGAGGCAGTGAGGATTAGTCATGATTTCCCACTTGCAGGTGTGAGGATGTTTGGGAACAGGCTCACGCTGAGGATGTGCCCTGTAACGGAGCACTCTTGTGTAAGCTTCGGCCTGGCACTGCTGCAAAGCAAAAATCATCCACAAAAAGGAAACTTGGGAAGGAATAAAAGGAAAAGATTTTAGCTCTCATGCACCAAAATACAGATAACAACAAGCATTTCTGTGCTTTCCTGAAAATGAGACAGGACTCTTCAGAAAAACAAGATGATACATCCAGTCTCATTTGCTTTGTAATTTTCCTCCTCAGTCAGAGAAAACAATGCAGGAGAAAATGATACTGAAATAATTCACCTCCAAGAATTATTCTTGCCTTATAAAACAAACAAACAAACAAAAAGTAACAGAGCAGTGCAGCTATGTGGATTTTGAGACTACAGGGGGAAAATGGCTTTGAAGGATTTAAACAGTGCTCACACCACACAAATTTTGAGTTCTTGTTCAAAAAAAGGCCCTTGTCAAATAGAGTCACTTTTGGCTTTGCTAATAGTTTTGCAAGGCCTGCCTGAAATTTAGCGCTACCCAAAGCCTGTACTACACTTATTTCCGCTGTTACTAGGTTAGGTTAACCCTTGTTATCTTTTATTTACCTTGTAAGTCTATGAAATCTTTTGCAGAGTAAATGTTTTATGTAAATATATATGAGGTTTCTAGGGGACTGACAGGCTATAAAATAAAGGTTCAAGTTCTCCACCTCCAATTCTACACTTCTAGAACCTCAGAATTCAGAGAAACTAGTGTGTTTTAAGACAAAGCACTCCTATTTGTCTTGTCCTGCCTGCGGCTCCCACCAGTAGATAAATCTTTCTCCAAAAAATGAGCACAACCTACCATACCTCTGATAGCTGCTCTGCTTTCCCATGACCCATATTCATACATGTCATGTTCAGATAAGGAGGAGGCACGGTACTGACTAATGCCGCTTTTTGGACGGAAAATGCCAAAAGCTATTTGAGACAGGAATAGAAGTGCCAGCAATACATGATAGATGAACAGCCGGTAGCAAAGGTGGCAGCTCTAGCATTTCCCTGTATTATGGAGTGTTGTCATGAGGGAGTATTGGCTGGATGTGTTTCTCTGGGCTGGATGCTTATCTTGATTCAGCACAGCCCTGAGTCCCAGAGCAGGGTGTAGGAGAGCAAATGCATTTCCTTCAGCACAAGCGAGTGCTGCTCCTGCTCCAGAGCTGTCATCGGGAGCGTGGGCACGGCCGTGCCCCTCGCCCACCCCCCTGCTCCCAGTCTGTTCTCATATTTTGTCTGACAGCACTCGCTCCTTATTAACATAACTATAGCCTCTTT
Organism: Aythya fuligula; assembly: GCF_009819795.1. Classification (NCBI taxonomy): domain Eukaryota; kingdom Metazoa; phylum Chordata; class Aves; order Anseriformes; family Anatidae; genus Aythya; species Aythya fuligula. The sequence goes on along the minus strand of NC_045569.1, from coordinate 13,047,281 downwards.
GTGCCCCCCAACAGAAGAAATCCTGCACCAGAATAAATTTCAGGGGTGACAGATTGGAACGGTTTGACCAGATGATGGCACACAACTGTCGCTGAGATCAGCAGCACCTGTGGCTTCACACCTCTTTGGCTTTGGCCCTGGGTGGGAGCAGTGGCTGGCACTGCTGCTCGCCTGCTTCTGGCTTGTCCTCACCACTGGACGCTGGGCAGCAGAGCAGAGACGAGGGATTAAACTCTGGGAAGGAGGTGGCAGTGGCTGCAATAAGCAGTTACCTGTATTTATGTGTTCCCTGGAAGCTCAGTTATGCTACAGCCTAGGAAAAAATGTGGTGTTCTAGTTCATGGAAAGCAGAAGTGTGTGTGGTGGTCCTCCTGCAGGCAGTGCCGTGTGCGTGGAGACTGGAGGCCAGCCTGGAGCCCATAAGGGCGAGGAGCAGTCCTAGTCCATGGGGATAAATGCAAACAGATTGATTTGAAACTGCGTCCTGCCAGAGCACCTTCTAGAGGGGAGGCTTTTTGTCTGTTTTGCTGCGGGCTCTGACTGCAGCTTGGTCAGGTGAGGTGAGGTGACGTGGCAGATATCTCTCTGCTCCCCCACTGTCTGGGGGGACGTTTGCAGCCTCTAGATTCAGGTGCTCTCAGAGCTACCTGCTGCAGGATGGCCTGGCATAGGACACCCCTTAGGAAAGGTATCTATGGCAGGGGGCTTGGACCTAGATGACCTTCAGGGTCCCTTCCAACCTGAGACATTTCCTGATTCATTCTGAGGTGCCAGGGGGCTGCAGGGAGAGATGGGGGGTGGAGTGCCTCAACCCCTGCCCCTCCCAGGGCAGTTTCCAAGCCCCTGAACTCCACACTTCACACTTTTGAGCCCAGCTGGGTCCTCTGCGGGCTTGCACGGAGCCCCCAAAGCGCTCCCCGGGCGGAGACCCGCTGTGACCCCCGGGAGCTGGGGGACCCCCGCAACAGCCCGGGGCCGGGGCCGACCTCTGCGGGCGGGCAGCGGGGATCTCCCCGGCCCCGAGCATCTCGGCGCCGGCCGCAGATATACCTCCGGGCTGGAGGGCTCGTCCCCAGCTGGGAGGAGCCAGCAGCGGAGCTGCTGTAAACAGTGCGGGCACCGCCGGCGGCTGGAAGATGGATATAAATAGGGAGGCGGAGGGGAGGCAGCCGGAGCGGAGGAGCGGGAGCTGCCTGCGCCTGCCTCTGCCCAGCAGCCCGGGTCGGGAGCTCCCGAGAGGCGGCGTACAAAGTTTGCGGCTCGGCGCTGCCGGGGCAATAGGTAAGAGGTCTTTTCGCCGGCCGGAGTTCGCCGGTGCTTCTCGTCCGTCTGCCGCTGGGGTTTTCTCCTCGCCGGCTCCCCGCTCGTCCTGCTGTCGGGGTTGTCACACGCTGCGTGCGGAGGGGGGGAAAGGAGGTTGCTTCTGGTTTCGCTCTTGCTAGGTTAAGAGGAGGAAAAAAAAAATAATAAAGGAGGGAAAAAAAAAAAAAAACACAGCCCAAAGCAAAATGTATCTTGGCGCCGGCTCCGTGCAAAGCCGCGGAGAAGGAGCAGGCGCCGCGCACGTGTTCGGGCGGCGGCTGTGGGCTGCAGGTAGCGGCCGGGGGGAGCCCGGGGGTGCTGCGGCTCCCCCTGCCCTTCGAGCCGGACCCGGAGCCGGTCCCGGAGCCGGTCCCGGTGCCGGCAGCGCCGCGGGACACATCGCGGAGCAGCGAGCGGCAGCGCAGCAGCAGGTCGGTACCGCGCCCCTCCGCCCCCGCCGCGCCCCGCCGCGCATCGCCGCCGCTGCCGCTGCCCCCGTCTGTTGCAGGGCCGTGCCCGGGGGCCGCCCCGCACCTCTCCCCGTGGCACCCCGGCTCCGACACCCGCCGAGCCGCCGTCGTGGGCCGGGGGGCGGCTCTGCGCCTGGAGAGCTCCGCTACCTTTCACTCCCTCGTCATCCGCGACGGAGGTAAGCGATGGAGGGGACGCACGCAGCCGGGTGGGGGGACGCCTCCCGGTCCCCTCTTTCACGTCCCCGCCGCTGGGAGCCCCCTGACCCCACTGCTCTCCCCACGCCCGCCAGGGAAGCTGGTGTTCGCCGACCGCCCCCGCGGGCCGCCCATCACCCTGCGAGCCCGCTACATCCTCATCCAGGACGGCGGGGAGCTGCACATCGGCTCGGAGCGCTGCCCCTACGGCTCGCGGGCCACCATCTCGCTGTACGGGCGAGCCGCCGACGGGGCGGCCGTGGCCGGCTTCGGGCAGAAATTCGTGGGAGTGGGCGGCGGCGGCGTCCTGGAGCTGCACGGCCGGCGGCCTCGCTCCTGGAGCCTCTTGGACAAAACCCTGCACCCCGGAGGGCTCCGCCACGGCCGCTACACCTCGGAGAAACGCTGGGGCAGCCGCGGGCTCAACCTCCGCATCCTCGACGCCGGCACAGGGCGGGTGCTGGCGGCGGGGCGCTTCGACACCCACCTACGAGCCGGCGAGTGCCGCCGCCTGCTCGCCTTCCTGGCCCTCCAGCCCCCCGGCAGGGTGGTGGCGGCCGCCGTGGGGGACTCGGCGGCCCGCAGCCTCACGCTGGAAACGCGACTGCTCCTGCGGGACCGCCTGCGGAGCGAGCACATCGCCCGGCTGGGCTACAGGTGAGGCGAGCGGCGGGCGCGGGACTCGAACTCGCGGCCCCCGGGGCTTCGGCGGGGCGGGCCCGCGGCGCCACCATGGACAGCTCCGCGCCCGGCGCCGCGCGGCTGCGGGACAGCGCGGGGCGAGCCCCGACGGGGGGCGCGGGACGGGGCTCGGAGCAAGAGGGAGGGGGAATCCGGGGCTCCGAGCAGCCCCTCCGGGTCCCGGAGGCTGGGGGGGATGTGTGTGAGGGCTGCCTGCCCGACCGCTCCCTCCTGGTGTCCTTCAGGCAGCCCTGGGCGCTGGTGGGGATCCTCGGAGGGGACGCGCTTTCCACGGCTGAAGATAAGAGGGAGTATCACGGGAGCGGGACCACGGGGCTCGCCGTGGCCCAGAGGGATTTCCTGACCTACGATGGCACCCGCTTCACTGTTACTGCTTTCAGTGGATGGATTAAAGGTTTAGTGGCTCCTCATCGTTGTTCGCCTTCTGCTGCTTTGCTCGGTCTTCTCTGCCGGCTACAAATCTGAACTGTGCCATGATAGTAATAGCTGTGCCTCTATGCATGGTGACCACGCTAACAGCAGTACTCCCGTGATGTAACATTTAACTGCCTACAAAGAGCTGACACTGACATATTTAATGGCCAGAGCGCTTCTGTTGCACACAGTTATCAAGATAAAAATTCAATCGGTAAGCACTTGGACTAATTGTAGGACTCTGTCGTGTGCAACTGTAAAATAATTGATTGCTTCGTTTTTCAGGGGTGCCTCATAATGGATTTAAAGTGGAAGTGTCTAAAGGGATAATTCTTCATTTAGTGGATGATGTTAGAAGTTGGTTACCTGGTGACAGGATTGTCATTGCCAGCACAGATTATTCTATGCATCAGGCTGAAGAGTTTAATCTCCTTCCCTGCCCTGAATGTAAAAATAATCAAGTGAAAATCGATGGTATGATTTTATATATTTTTTTTTAACTGCTTGTTTGTTCTAAATACTTACATTGTTGTGTCTTTTATGTTCTACGTTTACACTTACTTACCTCTTTAGCTAATTTGTGTCCCATGTGGGCACTTGTTGTAGGAGAGCTGAAAGGCCCTGATATCACAGTGGGATTTAAAATTTGGCCTGAGGCAGCCATCCCCTATAGAAGCCAGGGGAAGGGCTGATCTCCTGTGGATCAGATATCAGATACAGGGCATGTCCCAAACTTGGTGACTGCTTAAATGAAAGGTGTGCACTTGCCTAGAACAGCACGATAACAAGGACACCGTGCTCCCCATGAATAAGAGGTTTCTGATTTTTACAGGCAGCCCACTTTATCTTCATATCGGAGAAGTCATAGATGGCATCGATATGAGGGCAGAGGTTGGTCTTCTGACTAGAAATATACTTATTCAAGGAGAAATGGAAGACTCCTGCTATGGACAAAATCAATGTCAGTTTTTCTCCTTTGACACATTTGGAGGACATATTAAAGTGAGTAATTTTTAATGCACGTGCCTGTAGGTTGTTTCAGGTAGCTCCTTCCCTGGTTTGAGCAATATGCAGCTTGAAACTACCATTGTGTCTGGGGTAAAAAAGAATACTTATCTATGAAGGTGGGGAAAGTTTGTTGGCCTATTTTGCAGAACTAGACGTACAGTGAGGCTGTGCCATTTTGTTCTCCGCATATCCCAAAGCATACCCTTCTCCAGGCTAGTGGGGTTCTTTAGCTCCATTGCTGTTGGTAGGGGCGGTGTGAAGTTACACAGGTTGCAAAGTGCTGCTGAAGTAGCTGTGCTTCCTTCAGAGCAAACCTGCTCCACTCATGGCTCAGATAAGTGCTGGGTCTTGCCAGTTGGGATTAGCCCTCTCTGGGTTGTCCCAGGTGTTCCTGGTGGACGTGCAAAGTTTTGCTGTTCCAGGGGCTTTGTGTAAGATAAATGCATTCCCATTTAGTGGAAATCAGAGATCTGGGCAGGTCTGACCTAAACTCACTTGACAGAGATGAAGTTTACAGGAAACAGAGCCTGTTGGTAAGTGCTGTCCCTTTCTGTAGCTGGCAGGAGTATTTTATCCACAGCTGTGTCACGCATTTATGTGCTGCTGTTGCTAAATGCTGTACGTGCTGTTTGGCAGCTATTCCTTGGCACCCCCACACCTGTAGGTGCGCAGCCGCCAGCATGCTTCTCCACAGGTGCTGCTGTGAGTCAGAGCAGGGAGCTGGCACCTCCTTCTGGGATCAGGCCCTGTTTTGTACTGCAAACATATTGCCTAATGGGGAAAAAAGTGTTTTTCTTTTAGCATGTTATTTATATTGCAACGCCTTACTTGGACCTACACTTCTTTCAACAGATCCTAAGGAATTTTAGTTCTGTTCACATGTCAGGAGTGGAATTAAAGAACATGGGGCAGCAAATCCTGGGCAGTTACCCTGTGCATTTTCACATGGCTGAGGATGTGGATGAGAGAGGAGGATACGACCGCCCAACGTACCTCGATAACCTGGCTATCCACCACTGCTTCTCTAGGTGTGTTGCCATACATGGAACTCATGGCCTGCTGGTAGGAAACACATTTTATTAGTACCGAGTTAATTTATTTGCTTAGGGCACTGCTAAACAGTAAGCCATTTGTGATGCAAAGAGAAATCAGAATATTGGAATAAGGTGTCTTTTCCCTCAGAGATGTCTTGACTTGTCAACCTCATTTGACAGGTTATGACTGCTGTTCTGGTGGTGCAGCTCTTTGAACTGAATTTCAGGTTCTTCATATTCTCCTGGTAATTAATATTATTAATGGTGTGATCAGATACAGTGAAATCTCTGTCATGGTTACTGTGGACAGTTTGTGATCATACAAAGTTTAATTTAAAATGAAAGCAATGGGCTTTTAATGGACATGACTGAAGCAATAGATCTTATTTGCAATGGAGATAAAAAAGACAAGGGTTGTTCAAGTCAGGGCAATGTGAAACAAATCCAAAAATTTTGCACATGACAAAGGGAATGCAATATGAGATGTACAGACCCAAATGGCCACTTCAGTGCCAGAAAAAACCCTCAGGAACTTGGCTTTGACCTAGATCTTCACAAGGGCATTGTGGAGAGGAACTTTTCTTTAAATAAAAAGCCACACATGCCCCAGCTGGAAAAGACAGGTTCCTGCTCCAGTCCTGACACGTCCAATTGCTGTGTGCTCTGTAGGGCCTGGAGTGGTATTTTCATGTTCATGGACATTTCCTCGTTCACCTGATGTGTGCTTAGGCAGAGACACTCCCAGAACTATTCATGACCTCCCAGGTTTTTCCTGGCAACATTTCTCAGCTCTAGACATAAAGCTCTGTAAGAAATGACATAGATACACTGTGGTGGGACCCTTGTCTAAAAGGGTCCACCAATAAGCAGGTGTTAGTAAAACTACAGTATTGGACCTGCACAACTGAGACACTTTTCATGTGTCTTGAACAGTGTTTCTATTGTCCATACCACTCAAAATTATTGATTACCTTCTCATATATGAGATTCGCTCTGGCTATAGCACCTGCTTTTGTTGACAGAGCCCTTAGGTGGCAGGAGACTTGCACAGGATGTTTAGATACACTTCAACTCCCTGTCTCTTCCCATCAGTATTACACCCTTTGAATAGCAGGAGCCTGCCAAGAATGAAAAGTTAAGCCTTACATTAATATTATTCCTGAGAAGAATGATGGTCTTTCCCTAGGTCTTTATCAGAAGGGAGGTTGTCAAGGGTTTCGTGGGGTATGTGGAATTCAGTAGGTGTGCGATCAGGAATCCAAGAGTGAGATCCAGGCCACCAGCAACCAGGCTGGGGTGGCTTTGAGTCCATGAATTCATGGACAGATTTCATAGCAAAGGCTAAATAAGTGATTCTGTGGAAGAATCATGTGGTTGCAATGCATTCATTAAGAGTAATTACAGTGTACATGTATTAAAAAGCCCTGCTTTAAAATAAACTAAAAATAATTTGCGGTTCCAGAGAACTGCAACTGTATCAGATAATGACAGTTAAATAACATAGGTGGGTATCCATTTTTGCACATGATATGTAACTTCAGCCTTTGAGAATAGACCAGACAGGTTTCTCTTCCCCCTTCCTCTTCAGAGGTAACTTCAGAAGTTATGGGAGTGCTGTGCTTTGTGCTGTGCTGTGCATGGGTCACACAGCATCGTGTGCGAGGCCTTTCTCCCATCTGCTTCTCCTGCGTGCCAGCCTTGTGCCACTTTGCAAGCCCACGGCAGCAGCACAGGCAGCTTGGGTTACTCACTGTGGTTAGAAAGCGGGCTGTGACATGCTGCTTGCTTCCCTCTGCACACTTACCGCAGAATACTGTAGTCTTACATGTATAAAGTTGCAGTGCCTAAAGGTCACTTATATTGTGTTGCTGGACTATATATAATTCAGTGTTTAGAGGCATCTTAAACATCTGGTGTTGGACACGCCAACAGGGCTGCAGCTTGTGTTGTGGACAATGTTGCATGCTGACACATACAGTAATATGCTACTGTTAATGTCACAGTGCTGCTGGCAGGCTTCCCTTTCCAAGCCTCTAATTTCTATCTGTGATGTGCTGGGAGTATTCAGTTGTTTCTGTTTTGATCTAAGAGCATGGATTCTCCTCATTAAGTGCAAATGTAAATGGTCTTTAAAATGTTATAGAAAAGCGATCAATATAATTTCATGTGTGTAGGTTTTCAGAGCCACCATGTGTTTCTGAAACTGTCACAAATTGTATTAATTAAAGCTAAAATCTGTCTTTGGATACAAGTCTGGTTTTAATGGACTTCTCTGAAGCACAGATTAGTTGAACTTCAGCTAAATCTATAAGAATGAAACTTTTTCCTTTATGGCAACAGGCATTTTGCCATTACCAATTCTCTCCAAAAAATAATCTTTGATGCAGCTCCTGCTCATCATTTGGAAGGATATGAGTAGTCAGATTTACTGTTCTTAGCAGGTTGGCAAAAGCACTTGCATTTCAATCTAAATCCGTTTCCTACCTGCATTCCTGAGATTAAACTGATAGAGACACTTTCTCTCAGTGTTGCTGCATGTAGGCTCTTGGTTATTTTCCTTGTAGCTCACCCTAAGCTAGTGCACCTGCATGCAGAACCTCAGTGGATTGCCAAAAATGTATCTTTTAGAGCTGGGTGCCTTGTTGCATGCTGCTTTTTTTTTTTTTTTTTTTTTTTTTTTTTTTTTAACTCGAACACCTCTCTGAGGCCAAAACAAGAGCAGCAGATGACATGTTTGAGGGGCAACTGCCAGGAAATCAAGAAAGAAGTAGAAAATTCCAGTAGAAATATACTTATGGAAACTATAGTGTTTGTGACTCCAGCTGTTACGTACAGTTGTAGGCCATTAAGTGCTAATCACAGGATATGAATCTGAAATGGATTTGGTTCAAGTATCCCTCTGCATACAGAAATAACCAAATGGGTTAATATTAGTTAATCTTGCAGTTTTACAAGGACATAACTCTAACTGACGTCAACAGGAATTTGGTATGCTTGAAGAGTGAATAAATATGCTGACAGGGATCATGTGAAGTACAAAGTTCAGTTTAAGTGAGATTTAGTAACAAATAGTTGGTGCTTTAACTAACCTGATTTAGTTTTCACGTTTAAAGGATTTCTAAATTTGTCTTCATAAAGCTGTACATCAAAGGAGGCTTGTGCTAAATCCTCTTGGTCAAATTATGATTTAATACATGTCAGTTAATCTTAAATAGGCTGAAGCAGTGAGAGACCATCTCTGCCCAAGCTGAGCATTAAAGGAATGAAGTGGACTTGCATGTTCTAAAAGTGGAGCAGAAAGAACAGAAATATTCATAATATAAATTATTTCATATAGTGAAATTTCAAGATTTTTATTATTATTTTATTTGGGAAGTATTGCAGTCATGACAATTTCTGGATTAACCGGCCTAACTTTTTGGTTTATCATGCAAGACACATACATATTTACATAGGTATTTACTTCATGACACTGAAACATATATTTTCTCCTAGAGCTGAGAGGCGTCTTAAATCCAGTATTTTATGATTTTCCCTTAATTATGCACGTGATCTCCCTCAGAGTAATATTAATAGCAGTTACGCTGTATAGAAAGATCAGCCACTCTTATGCAAACCACATGCGGCTTGAGCTAGCTCCTGGATTGATGCACATTAAGACACTTCACGGTAGCAAAACTGCTCCTAGGAGTTTCTGAGTTCACTGATAAAGCACATCACTTGTCATTCCTTCTGCTCTTAGCATTGCAATCTGTGGCCTGTACACTTTCTTCCAGGTAAAAGACACCATTGGCTATGACACTCTGGGGCACTGTTTCTTCCTTGAAGATGGGACGGAACAACGCAATACGTTCTATCACAACTTGGGCCTCCTCACCAGGTCAGGAACGATCTTGCCCTCAGATCGCAATGAAGCTATGTGCCTTGCCATCCGGAGCCATGTCTATGGGAATTACATTCCTGTGCCAAGCACTGACTGCATGTAAGTGCTCCAGGAGATAGAGTTAGTTTTTGCACTGATGTTGAGGTTTGTAGCTGGGTCCTAAAAAACAAAACTTTTGATGATAATGTTTATGCTATTTGATGAAAAATGTGCAGCTTTTCCTATCATTTCACTTTTAAAAATATTTTAGCTCTTTGACCTTGTTTTGCATGTGAAGATATCTATTAGTATGTGCATGAAACCTGAGCAAGGAATACTTGCTGTTGTTTATTGCTGTTGCTGTTTTGCAGGAATCATAAATGCATAGAGTACTTTGCTTGTGTCTGAACCCCTTTCAGTCCTTTTGAACCAGACAGCTCCATGAAATTTGTCTGATAAGTGCAAGTAGGTGCAGTCCTGGTGTAAGCTGGCAAAAACATCACCTAGAGCAAAGGGAATTTTTGCCTGTTTTCACCAGGGCTGAATTTTGCATCTAAAGTCAACAGATACACAAGTACATGAGTATCTAGGCTATACTAAGAGATTTAGTGAGAACGTAGAGATTAGCATACAGCGCAGTGAGCCTCATTTAAAATGCAGTAAACAATATCCTGCTGTAGTTGACCAAAGTCAGCTTCCATTTTGGAGACTGATGTGCCAAAACATGGGCACCCAAGGGATCCAGGAACTGGCCTGGTTACTGTTTGCAAGTGAGAATATAATTTATCAACAGAAATTTGTATTTTCACATTTTCTGGAAAAGGATCTAGTGCCCAAACCCTACTTATTTTAATCTATGTAAGTAATCCAATTGAATTAATTACAGTTATGGTTGTTGAAATGCTATGGTTGACTATATGGTTAATATAGATTTATTGTGCACCTATTTAGTTGTTCTGTTCAAGCAAAGGAGTGGGGATTCTTGATCATGCAGTAGTTAAGGTAGATAAAAATTATTGAGATTTTCTGCTTAGAGTTATCAAATTAATTGTTATGGTCATGAGAAATGGTTTACAGTGTTTTTACATGTGGTCTTTATTATTGCAAAAGATGTTATCAAATGAAGTAATACAACAGATCATAATGTTTTCATAGCTATGTCTGGCTTCTGTTTGTGCCACTGCTGATCCTCCCTCTGAGGCAAAAACTCTTTATTTGAACAAATGTCAAAATAATATCTCCTTAATCTCCTGCTTAATGAGCCATTTGTGGCTTGCAAGGACATTTGTTTTGTTTTCCAAGTGGAAGCATAGTAAATCCATAGCGAATCCCCTACCTCCTGCCATGGCCCCCAGAGTTACTAAAAACAAAATAGAAGTTCACTTTTCAGGCTTTTTCCAAAGCTGCTTAACTTTTGGGAAGAAGAAAAAAAAAAAAAAAAAAAAAAAAAGAGACATCAGATTTCCTTAAGCTGCATTTAACAGAGCACAGATTTTGTGTTAATGGTCTCATGTAATTTACAATAAGTTCAGCATGTGACTCCATAAATGAATGTCTGACATCACTAAATGCTGTTCCTTAAAGAGAATCATTAAAAGGTTGTGTGGAGTTTTAAAGTCAATAGGAGGGTTGTGGCTGAAGTCCAGCACAGTGCTATGAAAATGTATCCCTTCCTGTTTGGTAACTGCTTAGGATCATTTTGATTTTGATTTTGATTTTTCAGGGCTGTCAGCACTTTCTGGATTGCAAATCCAAACAACAATTTAATAGAGAATGCAGCAGCGGGTGCTCAGGTAAAAACATTTAACTGCAATAACTATACTTTGCCTCCAGGTCCTGTATACTCTACTCTTATTGATGTCATTAATGTGAGGGCAGTGAATTTTTAGGAAGTCATCATAAAATTTGGATATATATTTCTGCAGCCTTTCTCTCTGTTAAGAACAAGTAGTTTCCTACAGTTGTCTCTGAGACTGATTTCTCTCACAATGGTGGCTGGAAGTGGTGTGTGGTGTCTCTTAACAAATGTTGATTTTTATTAGGAGTTAATAGTTAAATGCCCAATATAATTTTATGTTTGCATATATAAATATGTACTCTTTCTGTGTTGTTATCTCTGATGGTTAACCAAATCATGTTTGTGTTTAATGTGGCTGTATAGCACCTGTATTTCACCCCCAACATACGGATTTTTAAAACTCATGTGCGTGTGCCTCAGGGGCCCACTGTGCATGCCAAAAGATAAGAGGGGTGGTGTGAGAGTATGTGCTACTGTGTGTCCCCTGGGACTCACACGTGTTTTGCAGGCTCAGCTGAGAAATCTGGCCAGCACAGTGGGAAGCACTAAGTCCCCAGGAAATTCTATATCATTAACTGCACTGTCCAATTCCTTGACCCTTCCTTTGTTCTTTAGGATGTTGGGATATGGTACATCTTCCACCGGGTTCCAACTGGACAGTCCGAGGGGCAATATCCAGAGGGACAGGCTGAACATACCCCCCTGGGAGTATTTTACAACAACCGAGTCCACTCCAATTTCAAGGCACGTGGATGATTTTTGTATGTTACCACCAATACAACAGTATGGTGTAGGGTTGACAATGTCTGGTGCTCTGATTTATGGCTGTCTTAAATTTTGATTATGGTATTATAGAACTATATTAAGAGACACGCAGATTTTGGGGGTGATGCTCTTTCTAGATTAAAGTGGAACCTGAGCAAAATGGGGCTCCTGTTCAGTTGTCTGCATTAGAGAGGATGTGCCCAGGCCAGAGGTGCACCTACTAAATGAGATTTAAGGAATGAGAGGCAGGAGGAGGACACTGAATGCTGCTGTTGGCCACAGTGGTGCAAGGATATAGGGGGATGAGTAAAAATAGCTTGTGCCAGGGCCTGCTTATCACCTTTGAAAAATTAGACCAAAAATTCAAGGGTAATTCCAAGAAAAACACATTTCCCAAATATACTGTTGACATGAAAACTTAACCTGTAAGCTATAAAAAGCATTTTTAACTTACTTCTCAGGATTCTAGATTGAAATCAGTGCTGTTTTCTGGGCCTTGTGTATATTACATCTTGGTCCGTGACAGCTGCTGCTGTATCCCAAAGTCTTTAACTTGGCTACAGCAGCTCATGTTCTCTTTTGACTGTCGGGGGACTCGTCACTCTTTATTTAAAGCCTTACTTCTTAACAACAATCTTTTTCCAAAAATTTGTCAAGAGCTTGGCAAAGTCCCTTATTGCTTTCTGCAAGAGAGAGAGAGTGGGAGTTCAGTGCCTTGCATTGGGTCAGAAGGCAGCCCAAGATGTTGATGCGTAACACATGGCAGGGCAGGCTCTGTCCTGACTTCAGTGTGCTACATCCTGTGCTCATGTCATGCTGAGTGGTGCCAAGTGACACCGAAAGGGAAGAGAAAGCCCAGGCTTCAGGCACTCGCTCTGCATGCACTCACTCTGCCTGCACACACTGGCTGCCCACGTTCATTGATAAAATCTGTGATCTCTGGTCTCTTGTGTGCAGTCTGTTAAAATAATTGGAGTCATCTGCATTCTCAGGCTGGTTTGTTTATTGGAAAAGGAGTAAAGACAACAAGAGCCAGTGCTGAAGATCCCAGAGAGTATCTCACTGTTGATAATGCCAGGTAAGCACATGCTGTATGGCTAAGTATTTTGGATACTTGTATTGCTTCCTGGCTTCTGCATTGTATTTAGCAGATCATTAATGCCTCGTTATGGCCCAAGTATCTGAAAATACACACAAGCTCTCTCTGATGTGCAGAGGCAAATATTTAATAGCTATGCACTGAATTGTTTGTATTATTGCTGATCAAAAATGATACATGTGCACTTGGGGTTATGAAGACTAAGCCGTGAAGCACTTGAAAAGGATTCTAGATCCCATTATTCTGTTAGTGTGTTTGTAAACTTCAAAATTTATTATTAATTACTAAGAAGAACTTACATCTGAAAGATGACATAAGAGCTCCTAAGTGTGCTGCATTAACCCAGCTCCTTGCTTCAGGTTTCGCCCACATCAAGACGCTGATCCTGAAAAGCCGCGAGTTCCTGCCATAATTGATGGCCTTATTGCTTTTAAAAATAATGACCACGGGGCCTGGGCCAGGGGCGGCGACATTATTTTCCGCAACTCTGGGTAGGTTACTGTAATTACATGCCATACCATTACCCTCACGGCAGACGTGAGCAGGCCTGTAGGCCAAATTCATCTCAGACATTCTTTGTAATTTACACCTCTCTGCTTCTTCCGTCCTAGGTTTTCAGACAATGGAATTGGACTCACTCTGGCAAGGTAATTTCTTAAAATGTACCTTCCTCCTGTTTTTTCCCCACAATGTATCAGGCCAAAGGATGGAAGCTGAGACACTCCCCTGATAATTACTGTAAAACATAAGAAAATCTCACGTTTCCCTCACAGACCACATCAAGCCTTCCCCGTGCAGCCGTTAACACAAGGAATAATTTAGCCTTTCGTTCTCTTTGCCTCAGCATGTCTGGGGAATATGTCGTAATTGCTGAATATTTCCTCTTGGCTGGTAGGCCCTGAACCAACAGATTAAGCACCTGGCACTGCTGAAGAGAAGACTTTTCTTCCGCCCTCGCCTGGCTGCAGGGCCCAGCCTGGTCTACAGTTTATACACCATGGGCACAGTGGCTGGCCAGGCATTGCCATCGTCTGTCTCCTCCATTGACATCTGCCCCACTCCTACTTCTCTTGTCACATTCTCTTGTCACATTCTCTCTTGCAAAAATCCTGCAAAAATAAGCCAGATCCAGAGCCTGTTGTAGGCCATGAGAACCAGCGATGGTTGGTTGTTGTGTCAGGGAGGTAGCTAAAAACTTATGGAGCAGCTTGGTGTAGAGCAAATAGATATATAAGTTGGATAGAAATACTATGTCTTTTATGTAGTTAACAGTTTAAATTAATCATTTGTGTAGTTATCTGGTATTTCTTTGTCTTCTTTTAGTGATGGGACATTCCCCACCGATGATGGTTCCAGCCTGGAAGTGACACGCTCCATTTTTGTTGGAGAAAGCAGCAACTTTGGCTCCCAGGGAGGGCAGAACAGCTACTGGGGGAAAGGGGCAAATGGAGAATATAGGACCCTGCCCAGAAACAAGTGAGTTTTTCTTCTGCTGTTTCTTCCTGGCATTAGTGCAAGCCTGAAGAAAAACCTCAGGAATGAATGTGGCTACCAACAAGTAATTTTGTTGGGTGTTTAAATTATTGTACAGGCCAGAAATAATAAATGTTCAAGTAAACTCATTTGTCAGGACAACAGTTTGAGAGCATTCTCAACTGAATATTTGATTTAATTTTCTGCTTGGTTTATAAGTCACTGAAGAGTGGGTTAGAAAATCTGAAAGATACCAAATTGCTTTTGTCCAATGCCTCATTAACACAGCATCAACCTGATGGCACAGATCCCTTATGTCTTGCTTTCCTTATGCCTTCTTGCTGGTGTAGGTGAGTGAACAAGACCACTGTGACAATGGATAAAGGTGTCTTCATTATTGAATCTTACTTCTCTTTCAATGGCTGTAGGTTATTTCCTATTTTGATAGCATCACAACCTCCACTAAAGCAACAGCATCCCCTGGAAAGCTGTGCTTCCCCAAGCCTAAGTTCTACCCTAATGTATGTTTTGGGTGATGCTCAGCAATCATTAAACCCTTTATAAAAAATGATATAATCTGGTCCTCAGAGACTGACAGGCTGGAGAGAGCCTGTGTGCCCATTTGCTGTCTGCTGTGTGGCTTTTACATCTAAACAAATTAGCAGTCTTTCTGGACATGGTGAGCATTGACCTACCCTCCCATGCTGCTACTGGCCAGCTTTCATTACCATCTGCAAAGCTGAAACAGGCCACTCTTTAATCAAACACTGCGAGGGCTTAGTAAGTTTGACACCTTCTCAAGACAGACCATGGAATGGGGAGGTTCTCTCCATTGCTGTCTTCCAATGGAGACACCTTCTTGCCTTGTCTTCTTGCCTTGTCTTCTTGCCTTGTCTTCTTGCCTTGACGTGTCCATTGGCTAGTGCTGCAGGAATCAGTTTTCTGCATTAAATGCTGTGGACTAGGTCCTGGGGGTTTCATGTGAGGTGGCTTGTGAGGAGAGCAGGAGCTATGCTGCACCACTTGGTACTTCTTCCATGGAGACACTATTGCCTGGAGGGAGTCTCACTGATATTATTTTTTCAATCATGCTGAGGTTTCTGAAGAAATCTCTCTATCCTGGAACAGGAAACTTCATAGCAATGCTGACACACAGCCCTCTGGGGCTTCCTCATACCAATGAATCCCTGGGTGGCAGGGGGCAAGAGCTTTGAACTGCTTTACACTAGCCTTATGTAAGCTGTGCAGGTCATTGTTTTGTCCTTCAAAGCTTATCCTATAAAAGATGTTCAGCAGAGATTCATTTTTCATTATCTATGTGATAAGCATCCAGATACCAGTTTGGGGAAAGAAAAGAGATTTTATCTTCTTATTGGTAGGTTTCTGTGCTTTCAGGAGAAGACTCAGACTTTGTCCAAGCTTTTAGCACAGGATATTGTTTGTTTTTAAATCTCACAGGACATTCCCTATTCGTGGATTCCAGATTTATGATGGGCCTGTCAGGATGGCAAAGTGCACTTTCAAGAAGTTCACCCCAACTGTTGACAGATATTCAAGTGCCATTGGGTTCTTCATGAAGAACGCCTGGCAGATAAGCCCCCAGAATAATGTGTCACAAATCCTGATGGAGAAAAGTGTAAGTAAAACAGGAATGCATGCTGTTAGATGTGCAATTTTTCAAAGTTTTTAGAAGTGGTTGAGAGATTTATTCTAGAGCAGGAATTTCCAGGCTGTAGTGTGTGTTACATTGATGCATGCCATCACTTCATTTTGCAAGACTTTTTTTCTTTAATTATTAGTGATGGTTATTTATAAACCAATAAAATTTGGGGAGTATCAATATCAAAGTTTCTTATACCTGGGCAGATATATATAACAAAATCTGCAATAGTGGAAGGTTTCACCTTGTAATCAGAACAGCCATGTCACCACTCTTAGCTGAGCAGCATTGACAGCTAATATATAGTGAGAACGTGGTGAAGACTGGGTCTTAGAGTTCAAGAGGGACCCAATGAGATGGCAGGAGACAATAACTTGCAATACAATTATAAAGAAAGAAGGAAAAGCAATTAGAAGCAAATCCATGGTCAGCAAATTCTGGGTTCAGCAGTGAAATTCCTGTTGAGCACAAACAGGGACTTTCCTTGAGCAGTCACAGCAGAATGTGGCTCTGTGTCTGTCTTGGCAGGAGCCATAGTTTGCTGAGCAATTCCAGTCTTTGTCTTGGATTCCTGCAGGGATCATGGCCCTGCACACTTAGCTTGGGAAATGATAAATTCTACCTGGCTTGCTCTCAGGTGTCATAACCTCTCCTTATATATTTTTTTTTTCAAACAAAGTTCCATGCTTGTTAGGACGTCCATGAACTGTAGTAACTTTGGGTTGAGGTTTGGCTTTATCTTGAGAAAAATTTCCATTGCTCTGGGACTAACCAATATAACTACTCTGGCAAGCAGTCAGTTTGTCTGTCCCCTCTCTGGTACACTTTAGACCATCACCAGCAGGGTATTTTATGAAAGGATGACGTTGATTGCAGTCACTTGACTGCTTCCTTTAAGTAAACACAGTTCCTTTCTATTTCAGTAAAGAGCTCTCAGTTATTTTAGACACTTTAGGGAGCGTTATAACAAGAATAAGGGCTCATTTACTTACTTCCTTATGTCTTCCATGAGGAAATGGTTTTAAGATGATAACAGGGAACAAGAACAAGAAAATCAACCTAGAAACAGGGTGAGGAAAATGTATAATGAAAATTTTGTTCAGCAGATTGGAAGAGAGTAGAAATTTTCCTTCAGTAATGGCTGTAGGACTCTATCCAATTGAATGGTTTTGGGTAGATTATATCTGTGCACATCAGCAAAGAGGATGATTACCTCTAGAATGGCTGAAAATGCAACTCTTTAATACTGTTGTGCCATTTGAGGCCAATGAGCCTGTTAAATGTCCCAGCACTTTTTGTCTGAGAGGAAGTTTAGTACTGCAACACCTTTAAGATTTGAGATTTTCAAGGTAAAAATGATCAGAAGATGTAATAATTAGTGTCTGCCTATTACAAAAAAAAAAAAAAAAAAAAAAAAAAAAAAAAAAAAGACATCATCCAAATAATTATTTCTTGTATGTATGTTTCCAATAAATGTCCATTTCTGAAGTTGGTATTTTGCCAGCTTCAGAATCATTTATGTTTGTAGCCACCTGCATCCTAGCACTTTTCACTTTGATTCTATTTTATCTGGATTGAACCCAGATGTGCTAAATCTGATTTCAGACTTGAAGGAGCACGGCTAGTTTATTGTTTTGTTGCTAATTGCTATATGGGACAATATGTCTTTGACTAGTTAAGATAGAGCCTGTAGACTGTTTTAATTTAATTTTCCATCTCCAGGCTTCATTTTATTACTTTTTAAAGGGTAGCTAAGTACTAATTCCCTAAGGGACAATCATTTTACAGTTGTTTTTAAAGAATAAATTAAACATTACTGCAAGTTGTACAGTGATGATAAAACTATTAGTCATGCTGAAGGAATAATTGTGTAATTAATCAGAATAATCAGCTGATTGGTTAGACCACAGAGTAATAAAGCCAGTCAGGTCTTGTTTAATTCCAGCATAAAAATAAATGCTCAGGTAGAACAGAAGACTTAAACACTATGCTCCACAGAAAATGTTCTAGGTGCCTTTTCATTCACAAACTGGTGTATATAAATACATCTGTTCATTTATTAACAGCAACATTAATGCTAGGCTGCTTTAAAAAGAAAAAGGGAAAAAAGTGCTTTAAAACAGTTATTGCAAAGCAGTGGAAGCACTAATCGGTATTAATGCATCTGAAGGCTAGACTGGTGGTTGTAGTCTCCTATAGGACTGATTACTGACAATTGATAGGACTTGGAGAGCTCAAAGGAGATAACCCCTGCCCAAAACAGAGCCATGCCCAAAGAGGATCTTTTGTGTGCATCTTTTCTTAAGAAGACCCAACATCTCTCTTTTTAGTCATAAAATAGGTACCCATTCACCTCTCTATCTTTCTGCTGCACAACTCCTGTAGGGTGAGGCAAGGAACAAGAGCAACAACAACAGCAAACAGCTAAAGAGGTTCCTGACTAAAGAGAACTGGCAGGATGAGAGCTTGCAACACTCCATCAGAGGAAATGCTATGCTGAGAGCAGAGCTCTTTGGTGATAAAATAGAAGAAGATTTACACTGGCTGAAAAAGTTTTCTTAAAATGATAGCAGCGATACAAGGATATTATTTTTTAATCTAAAAAGAAGTGTTTTCCACTGTAATCTTCAGTACTTCTCTGCTACCCGTGCTGCCCTTGGGCAGGTTTATTTAGCATATTCCTAAGAAATTACATACTTCTGTAACCATCAAAAATAAAACCTACAAAAATAAGGTTTGTAAAAGAAGTGATACTGCTCATTATCATTTCCATTTAATTTCTGACTTTCAGACTTTTTAGAGGAGAATGTTAGAAATCATATTAGCATTAACACCAAAACTATCTGCCTGCTGGATGGAATCACTGACATTTAATCAAACGTAAGCTGTACGGGCTGTACCTTAGTTTGTTTTGAAGTACAGCTGACTTTGTTCTCTTCCTCAGTGAAGTGCCTGTTTTCAAATTCAACCCCAGAAGTACACTGTCACAAAATGTTTATAGTGGAGCTTTGAGCTGCAGCAGTGTTTGCATTTTGCAAATATTTCCTCTTTTATAAATTAAAATGAAAAAAGAGAAAAAGAAAAACAAAACAAACAAAAAAAAATCACAGAACTTAGGAGATCTTCCTTCCTTGCCAAATAGCCCTTTGGGCAAAAATTTCCAGTAAGAAATTTTTAATTTGCAGTAAGAAAAGGTTTTAATACACTCAAAAATACACATTAAATTTCCATATGCCTGAGCCTCTTTTAAGTGAGACTGCTTCAGGTGTTTGTTTATGAGGCTAATACTTTGACAAGGAGGAGGCAGAAAAATGCTTCTAGGGTTTAATTTAATTTTAAGGTAATAAAGACTTAATAGAGCAATGTAAGGTTCTTGCTACTTTTATTCTGCAAGGAGTTCTTGCTGCAGCAGAAATTCTTTTTAAGTCAGTGGGAATTTCCATTTAACTAAGAATCACAGTGCCCCTCCTATTCTCCTAAGTTGTTCTATTTATTATTGTGAAAATAAAGCATTTGAAGTCTTTAGTAAACTTGCAGCCTAATCTTGCTGACCTTAATTCTTACTTCTGTGAGCAGCCCAATTAAAATTAGTTGAGCTAAATGGAACAAATTACAGTCTTTTGGGTCGGCGTGATCAAGATGCTATTTATGCTGTCTCTTTTAATATACATTGCTGCAGGATTCATTCAGTGTACTTGACCTGGAATAATTATTGTCTTGATTGCCTCAGAACTTAATTGTCGCACACTGCAATAATTTCCTCTGCAAACATTAAAATATCCCATGCCTTTTTGCTGAACATCTACAGCTTCCTTGTTTTGCTGTATTTTCATATCAGGACAGAGTCTTTTACTTAGCAACTGAAAAATTTTGAAAACAGAGCTATGCATAATGAGGATAATGCTGTCCCCTGCTATTTTTCTTGCCTTATATATACATATACATATATATGTTCTTCAGGGGGTGTACGACAGAGCCAATTCTGAAAGCTTCTGTCACTTTTATGAGTTTCATAAGGTTTTGGGGGGAATTAATTACAAAAAAATGGCACTCATAGCACCACTTAAAATAGTCATTGGAAATATATGAGTAAATTCACTATAGGTTTAGTAGTTTTTGTTTCTTTAATCACAACTGGGATAGATGATGATTACTTCTCAGCAAACTTCATAATCTTCCAGTACTTCCCTTCCCTTTGAGTCACCCTCTTCTTTTTGACACAGTACAATTTATTGCTGTATGATTTCAAGGAATAAATGGCTTTGCGGGTTTAATTCAAAGAACCAAAAGCCTAATTTTGATGAAAATATCTCCTGGGATTAAGAAATAGGAGACAAAAACAATGTAGTCAGAAATCTAAGTAGAAGAGGCAAAGCAAAGCTCTTGCTCAACAAATAATGCTTTCTAGTTCACTGTCTTGGCTGTTAAAACACCACAAATTCAAGCCCCTACTTATTTTTCCTTCCTACTCTCTCCTGCTAGGTTGGACTGAAGGTGTTTTTTGGCAGATCAGGCCAGTGGTTTGGAAACAATGACAATGATGGTGACAAAATGTCCATCTTCCACGATCTGGATGGCTCTGTGACAGGGTATCCAGACACTTTCATTGGCAGAGCAGACAACTACTTGCTCCGTCACCCTGGGTGTCTCACAGTCCCACGCTGGAATGGGATGATGTGCACTGGGAGATTTGCACAGGTAAGAGGGGTGGCTGCAGGCAATGTCACTGGACGTGTTGGGTGGGTCTTAGGGGTGGTGGAGTGAAACCCTATGAACTCTCGAGAAGATAACAGAACAATAATAATTTGGGTATAACTTTACTGCTCTCAGTGTTATCTGCCTAATTTCAAGGACTCTGTAAAGCTCCTGTTGTGCAGTTTCCTCTAACCTATGGCTGTAAGGAGCTCTTTTTCTTCCCATTGCCCACAAGAGGCTGCAATTTGAAATCTAGCTGGGGAAAAGTCTGACGTTTTCTAAGTCGTTGTTTCCAGGAGTTTGTCCACTCTCCAGTGGATCCAGTGGATAACTCTAGTTTCCATCACTCTGCTGAATCTAGTTTCTCTAATGGAAGATGTTACTCTTGTCTCATGGGGAGTCAGTAGTCGTTGCCCAGACATTGGTAGGTGCAGCACAGGATGAAACTCTGCCTGAAGTCACTGAAGACCAGGAAGCATTAATTTGCCCCCCTGGAAAGAGCAGACTGTCAGGTTTGCCTTTTTAGCACACAGTTTTGTGAGCATGAGGATTAGAAGAGCCTGATGTCCTACAGTTGCATCTCAGGAAGGGTTGCAAACTCAGATACACATTTTTTCCACTTTAGAGGATTTCTGAAGGTGTTTTTTCTGTAGTTCTCTGATGTGTAAAGTGTAGGCTCATAGCTCAGGCAGTCAAACAGCACTCTGCTCCCCTTTCTCCAATAAGTTTTTTCTACATGAAAATTTTAGGAATGCAATTGTCTTTGAGACCTCTATGCATACATAATATATGCACTGTCATGTCCAAATTGTGTGTCTCCTTATGCTAAAAAAAATTTGTGTTTGCTTTAGTTGCACAGCAGAGGACAGGAATTGCTATTTAAGTGTCTAGACACTGGACTGAAGTCCTCTGGTTCTCTGTTGACTAGGCGGAAACACGATTAGGCTCCTATGGATAGTTTCACTGAGTTAGGGATTTCTCCTTGGCACTTACATTTTGCTCTGTGTCTCTAGAGAAATAATATTATGTGCTCTGGCAACATAATGGTTAAATTCAGAATTGTAAACAAGTAGACATTTGTATTTTTGTGTCTATTAATACCCTTGCGATCATGGCACTCTATGTGTTGAGGCAGTTTTTCCACCATAGAGAATTTCCTTGGCTAGGTTTAGGCAAGTGTAAACATTTGCTTCTCTGGGATCCGTTACTTACCAGCATTTTTCTTCTAATCAGCATCCAGCAGGATGAGTGAAATTCTTATTAATTTTATAGGTTTTGGGTAGAGAAATGTATATGTGTGCAATGTAGAAGAAGTTGGTCCTGTGCAGCAGGGTTTGATTTAATTCTGGGGGTATAACTGCTGGAGTATTTCAACTTGACCTTGGTTCTCAATGTCTTTACAAACTGATGATTTGTTTGTGTGCTAAGTTCTGAGTGTCATATTCCAGATCAAAAGCTTAAAAGAGTGAATCCAATTATGGAGAAAGATGGTTGGCTTTGATCTTAGCAGCTCTATTACAAAATCTGTTTTTCTTTTCCTTTTCATGTAGCTCTGGTAGACAAGAACTTTTATTCTTTCCTAGCGCAAGCAGGTGAAAATGTCCTTTCAGCTGAAGGAAATAGTGACTCTTATATTGCTGCTGAACTGAGCCCAAGATAGTCAGACTAGGGATGGGCTACTTGGCATGGAAAACAGATCCAAGTCCTTCGGCTAACATTGGAGCCACATCCTTTCTGAGCAAAATGCCTAGAGTTCAGTTAATTCCTTTCAGCTTGGTTTCTTCCATTCACCTTTCATGCTCTTCTTCTGGATGAAATTTGCCTAGGAAAGGAAATGCCAGGGGAAAACCTATTCCTCTGGAGGTGTTGCTAGCACCACAAAATCCCAGGGACAGACTTTCCTGAGGATGTTTTAATCTGGCGACTCAGGCTGATGTTTCCACCTTCCCATGGTTGGTTCGTGGCCCTTGCTCCTCATCATGTCCAAGGAGCACTATGCCACCTTCCCCACGTGGTGTCTGAGAGCTTCCTTCAGCGGGAAGTACTTGTGCCTTGTGCTTTGGCTCCAACGTTGCCTTTCGCTACCAACAAAGGGTTGTGGGACCAGCTTAAGATCATGAGATTTACGCAGACAAGAACTATCTGGCCTCTTTGTTCTCCCCTTTGGATTCTGAAGTCTGTAGGGTTATTGTTATACAAATGAGAACAAATCCTTTTTTATTTATTTTTTGGATGACAGCTGAAATTCTCGTGTAATGTAAACAAAGCCAAACTTTAAGGAAGAACATCAGAGAGAGGAAGACTGACAAGGAAATCACAAGAGTTGGCAGCACCACAGCTTCTAGGAATCTCTGTGAGTCACTCAGACTGTCAGCAGGGTGTTGAGGTTCTTGGTGTCCTCTCAACCTGATTTTCAGCTGTTGCAGAGGCTAATAATAAAAGAAAAATGTAGGAAAAGGTTCATTCCATAGTTCTCTCCATGTAGGTGGGTGAGATTTCCAAAAGCACTGACCTAGGGACTCCTCAACATCTGCATTAGTTGTGAAAATGTAAATGAGATCCTCAAACATTTCTGATTTTTATATACACAGCAAGAGAAGTGTCCTGGTGCCTTCTAGGCAGCTGAGGCTGTGCACTTACTGCTTCCTTGCAGACTTCAGAGAAACTCATCAGGACAGACTGTGAAACCTCTTTTTTTAGTTTATTTTAAAATAGGTAGAGCTTTTGGCAGTACGTGCTTTTTTCCTTTATAAGCTTAAAAAAATATTAGAGATTCATAAGAGACTGCCACTTAACTGGATTAGTGTCATTTCTGAGTTAACAAAAATTGATGCCTTGCTATTATAAAATACTTTAGGTAATGCTGTTGATTTTTCACCGGTTTGCTCCAAAAAGTCACTACCTTACTGCACACTGCTGAACTAGAAATCATTCAATTCCTGTTAACTCTGTTTTTGCAATTACAATAACCCAGCACCTCTAAGATGCAAATGTCCAGTTGGTAGCCACTTGTCTATTAAGTGCTGAATAGCTGTTTTACTCAATAACGCTTTTAAAGGTAAAGCAATCAAGAGATGCAGTATGTAGTGAAAGGTGCTTTTCCCAGCAAACCTTTATGATCCCATCATAATGTAATGTATGGTGCCTGAGCAGTGTTGGCACCTCACGGGCTGGGAAGAAGGAAAAGCCTGCAATGTATTTTTCAGCTAGTGCTCCATATTTGGACAAAGAGGTCCAATTTTGATCTCTGATGCACACCAATGGAAAATGCACACCAAATAAAAATAGTTTTGCTGATGTCAGCAAAGCTGCTGTTATTTTTAGGGCTAAAATTGGTCCTAGTATGTCTTACAGGAAGAAAAAAATATTTTTTCTTTCTGAAAGAATTTTAAAGTCTTCACTTGGAAGTTCATAGTGAAAAATTGTTCTCTTGGGAACTGAGCCTACTTTGAACAATTGAACAACCAGAAGAGCAGAAGATGTGTTTTGAGTTTCTCATTTTTAAAGGATTTTACCCCAGCTTGAGAGCTGACAGCACAGCAGAACAGAAACAATGTTAAAGAAACTAGAAAGGCAACCAAACTTTCTCTCAGAAATCAAGATTTTCTGTTCTAGTGCTTTGCATTTTGCTTATCTTCATAGTTGCTATCCAGCTGAATAGCAGCTCCCCCATGAATTGTAAAAGAAATTATCTTCTCAGTTTCACAATCTACTTGGGAAAATTGCCATGTAAGCACAGGAAAATCTGACACACCTTTTTAGCATGAAGTGTTAAGCAGCTAAAATGACAACTATGTCCATTAAATGATCCAGGCAAGCAGTAGGTTCACATTTTAGAATGTTTATATAGCTCTTCTTCTCCTTAGGCTGTAGTATCTGGGGTATCTTCTTCTCTTACTATTTTATCATATTTTAGAGTATCATTATGACTCTCTTCTCTTAAGTATTTTTGTAGATCTAAACAAAAAATAACAGAGATGTTGCTAGGTAGATGAATATTTCATCCTAGAACAAAATTCTCTTGTTACACTCCTTTATTTCATTTAGCTCACTGGGAATTAAGAGCATCCTTTGGTGGATGACTCTTCTGGGATTTTAATCTGTCTTGATTGCAGTCCTGAAAGGGTAACAAAACCCAAGCACTAGAACTAACATTAATTGGCATCACAGCAAGGAGGTCAGGGATTGCATGGCCAAGGACTGGATCTCCTTCTTGTCTCTCGTTCCTTTGAACAGAAGGATACACCACCTCTGTCTTCTCTCAAATGAATTTTGCTGCGGCCAGGGCATTACAATCCAAGAAGAAAGCAATAGGAATCTGCTGCTTTTGGTGTCACGTGGTCTGCCAAAAGGCAAACCAAATGTCATGGCAAGCACTTGCGTCTTGGCTGTGGCTTGGAGTCAGTAAAGCAGTTTCTGTTGTATTTTAAGGACATGGTATATTCTCTTATCGCTAGTGTTACAGTAGAAGCTAGAAACCCTAGCTAAAAGAAGCCTTTGTATAAAACAGTGAGAAACAGTCTGTTTTGGTTTCGATCTGTGTAGACAAGACAAGGAGAAGAAAAGCAGATATGGAGATGTGAGCAACCAAGGTCTCACAGCCTAGCAGATATCCTGGAACACTGGAAGGCAGATATCCTGAAACACTTCATCTTGACCTCTCCTAGTCTTGGCTGTGCTTGTGTCCTTACCTGCAGTATTAAAACCTGCTAAAAGACTGCTTCCATTTTGATCTACCTCAAACACAGAAATTAAGTTTAAAAGTAATTGTACAGAATTGTTGCTCATGTAGAAGCTTAGGCATTACTGAGATAATACAGATTTTTATGATGGACATTCCTGTTCTTGAGGCAAACAGCCCTATTCTGCATTGCAAGAGACTGGAGGAAACATGCTTATAGGTATTCCCACCTGTCCTCTATGCACTTTGAACCTTTCAGGGAATATGACAAGCTGCCTGCTACATCCCTGTGTTCTGAGACCAGTTTGTATGACAGTTCATATGCATCCTCCTTCTGCAGTAGAATTTCATAAGGGGGGAAGCGGGTGGACATCATATATTCAGCCTTAAAGATAGCACTTGCCACATGAAGTGGCCTTCATTTAAGTTATGGAAGGACAGAAGAAGTGTAAAACTGGAGTGTGTTTTCTTAATTGGCCTGCAGGGTTGAACTACAGACCAAGGGCATCTGTTAGTCCTCAGACAGAAGAACTCTCTGTTGAAACGTGCACCATTGTATTTAGTCTGTAAGATCATACAGTCAGGCCATTGAGTTTCAGCCCCTAAAATTTCAGCCTAGTTTGCTGCTTGAGAGCAGAGATGTGGATTCCATTAGATAACTGGACCTGATCCAAAGCTAGTTGAAATCACTTACGAGTTTTCTGTATTTTCAATGGAATAAGGCTGTTTTTAAAGTGTAGTTATTTGAATTCATAAAAAACAGTTACTTTGCAATATTTCCTTTATTACCCTTTTCCCTGAAGATTTTGAATAGTTTTTATGGTGCTGTACAATTCATATCTCACTTCATGGTGTCCCCACAAAGGACTGCAGATGCTATTTCTGTTTTACCTTTTTATTTGAACTGGAAATGTTTCAGTGACTTTCCAAACGTTCTGAGTTCTTCACTGGCAAAAAGCATTTATAGGCAACAATGATCAAATGCACATGTTATGGCTGAGCCTGGCTAGTTTAATGGATATGTTTGTCATTTTCCTTTCACCCTCAGCTTTATATTCAGGCCAGGCGCCCTGAGAATCTGACCCTATCCATTGCCAGAGCAACATACTCTTCCCACCCCTTGCAGTTGCAAGGCGTAAACAGAGGGGCACCATACCAGCAGTACCAGCCCGTCGTCATGCTGGAGCAGGCTTATATCATCCAGTGGGATGGAAGAGCACCTGAGGATATCATCCTGTACCCGATCAACTTCAACAGGTACTCCCCTATGTTGTTAGAAAATGTTCTGTTTTAAAAGTTCTGGAGCTCTAACGATTTCCCAGGTTCTTTGCAACTCATCCTTTGAATGTTTCTGCGATTTCTGGGAGCACCAAAGCAAGGTGTTAATGACTGGCACTTACCAATGCAAAGAGTTGCCTCTGCTTCCACTTTGTTCCAGCATTTTTGATGTACAGAGATGTTTCTCTTTCCAGTACGTT
The DNA here is from genome assembly GCF_009819795.1 of Aythya fuligula. Lineage (NCBI taxonomy): Eukaryota > Metazoa > Chordata > Aves > Anseriformes > Anatidae > Aythya > Aythya fuligula. The sequence goes on along the minus strand of NC_045569.1, from coordinate 13,020,642 downwards.
TTGAAACAGAATCCAAGTAAGTCCTGGCCTTCTGTCCCTGAAATCCCTCCAGAAGAGTTCTGGCTCTTGTCCACTTGTTTGTACTAGTTGCTGCACACATAATTCATCTTCTGTATATAAAGTGCAGAAGTCCATCAGAATGTGCACAGAGCTGTGCATCTTCTCTAACCCAAACAGTACTGTGATCACTCTTGCTTTCTACACAATATTTTAAAGCATTAGGCTTTAAAATAGCATTAGCCTACAAAATTGTAGGCTGTGCTGTATTTATTTTCTGTTTTCTTCCATCTCATCTGGTGTTATATAAAAGCAAAGCATAGCTGGTTTATCCTAACTTTTCCCCTTACAATCTGTTTCATTTTGCATAATTTCTTTTACTGTTTTCAGTACTGGTTCAGGACCAGTGTTATTCTTACTTTGGTGAAATCACTTGTCCTTTTTACTGGTACACCTGCTAGGAGAGAGTCCTGTGATCCATTGTGACAGGCATTGCCAAGGTTAGCAGAGATTTGTTGCAAGAGATGAGAACCAAAAGAATACCTGGCCATACCCTTGGGTTCCGCAGTCTCTGTGGCTCCTCAGTTTCCTCATAAAAAGGCAGTACAGGAAGAGGACAGCATTATGCAAATGAGATCTTTCATAACTACATGTAACCCAGCCATGTGGAGGCTTGGATTTGCAAAGCAAGTATTATGTAGTTGACATAAAAGAAGTTGGAGGCATAGAGGATGTGAAGTAGCAGGTACCACTAGTAAACGTGGAGGATTTCGAGGTCCATCCTGTATTATCCACCAAGCCCCACACCCATTCTCTGACCCTCTAGCAGAAGGTCACTGCCATAGTTCCAACTTAGGATAGTTTTGGCAAAGGCTTGAACAATGTTTGGGTCCTCTGAACTTTGAAGCTGATGAAATTTGGGGAAAATACTATCTGCAGTCCAGTTATGAAGCCTCGTGAAAATGTAGCTGAGAAAGGCAATGTTTCTATGCATCACATGCATTTTTGTAAGTGATGTGTAACTGGTCCTCTTTGGATTGAAAGACGTAGATAGCTGTAGGGCCATGACCGAGTCACAGGAGGAGCTGTGGTTGTATGTTCCTGTCACAGAGGAATGATTAGAACTAAATCACTGTTTTCTCCGTTAATATAAGTTTATGCACTTTAAGGGAGAGGAAACCCTTTAGTCAATCATGGACAAGCTGAGGTTTGCAATTATTATCTGTCTTTAAATAATCAGCTATTTCCTCATATAGACCTAAATCTTCTGCCTCTGTATACGGTGATGACCCTATCACTATGCCAGATAGTACTTGCCAAAGCTTTGGCCCCTGGTCTTCAAGTACAGATTCAAATTTGAAGGCAGCACTAGGTGACTGATAAAACTCAGTTTGATGTTCAGCCCTTGTTCAAGCAGCAACAGTTTTAACTTTTACTATTGAAAACCACAATGTGTTTGTGGTTGTCTTTGTCTTGTGTGAAACCAATTAAGTTATCTGAACATGGCAAGGGTTTGTAGACTTTTCTGATCCAGAAACTGTTGGCAAGGTGTGTGTTTTAAAGAACTATAAAAAAGAAATATACTGTAATAAGGGAAAAATATTTTTCCTTTTAAATTTTCATTTCACCACAAGAAAGATATTGAGTTGCTGGAAAGCATTCAGAGAAGAGCAACAAAGCTGGTGAAGGGACTAGAAAACAAGATGTACAAGGACTGGCTGAGGGAGCTGGAGTTGTTTAATCTGGAAAGAAAGAAAAATAAATAAATAAATAAAAAAGAGGAGGCTGAAGGAGACTGAGGAGGGACCTCATTGCTCTCTACGCCCACCTGAAAGGAGGTTGCAGTGAGGAGGGTATTGGTCTCTTTTCTCAGGTGATTGGATGCAAGGAAACAGCCTCAAGTTCTTTCAGGGGGAGGTTTAGAATAGATTTTGGTAATAATTTCTTCATGGAAAGGGTGATTAGGCATCGGGACAGGCTGCCTAAGGAAGTGGTGGAGTCACCAGGCCTGGAGGTATGTAAGAAATGTGGACAGTGTTTAGGGACATGGTTTAGCAGTGGACACAGAAATGTTAGGTTGACAGTTGGATTTGATGCTCTAAAAGGTCTTTTCCAACGTACAAGATTCAATGATTTAAAGCATTTTGCTAAGAAATAACTGCGAATGAGATGTGTGACTACTCTGTGTCAGTGCTGTGAGATTTAAAGTTGAGGCAATAGCAATGGTGAAATGTCCAGACTGCATGTAAAATCATACGCAAAGGGATTCCTCTGAGGTGAAAAACAGGATTTAGGAACTTGAGGGAAAACAAGTTCCTGCTTAAGCAGATCCATGTATGATCTCTATTAAACACTGTATTCCAATCATTTTTGGATTGGAAGAAATCTCAAATTGTGGGGCCCAGAGTAGTGAGAGTTGGAAAATCAGGGAAGGCTTTTACCTGTCTCCAGTGGATTTGTTCTTTTTGTCCTTTTTAAAAAAATCAAAAATACCAAATAATCTGCCAAAAAAATAGCTCTTAACATGGTTATATCCATGCAAAATATATGTGATGCAAAACAAAAAATGCCTGATGAACTTAAATAGCAATATTCTAGGATTAGTATTTTCAGACATAACTTTAGCAAACAATCAAATTATTTTTAGACTTGTCATTGTAAAATGATGGATAAATATATCCAGGATGCTGCTTTTACAGCTGCCTCATGCTTCTGGAAGGATTTTCTCTGTGCTGGCTAAAGGAAGGTCAGAGGGGAAATAAGGAATTTGACAAGGAGATGTGTACCAGGATTTGCATTTCTTTGGAGGTCAGGCATAGCACTGAAGTTGAATTTTTGTATGATTAACACTTTCACTGCTTCTGAAGCACTGTAGAAAGTCCTCATAAAAGTAATTCTGGTTTAAATGTTTATTAAAAGACTGGAACATCAGGATTCCTCATGTGGGCAGGAGCCAGTTGGGAAGAATTCATAAGGCTCAGCTGCGAGTCTCGTCAGGGGCACTGCCCAGGTGTCTTTGCTCAGTGGAGGAGGACAACTTGCCTTTTTTCTGCTGTGGCACCTGAAGGATTGCTGCAGTGTGTGTGTCTCCTGTGCACTGATTCAAGCCATGTTTAGAGGGTTGTTGTTTTTAAAAGACCTTCCCTCTTTGGTTTCTTCACTTGCATCGAAATATGTAGCTAAACAAAAAACACCGCCGTGTCTCCACGTGCTGCCATCTGTGGCTGTGCAGTGCAAAGTCAAGTGCAAATGGGCTGCTTCATGCACTCAACTTCGCTTCCAATGAGAGCTCTACTTGTCTGTGTTTGTCAGGGGAGCTGTTGAACTAGCTGACTGCTAGGCAGATATCGAGCCTGGGCTGAGACCTGCAGGCTGTGCTTGCAGGCTGCTGGGGAACATAGCTGCTTGAGCATAAATGCATTTTTTTTACTGTAGATAGGGTTGTCTGTCTAGTGGCTGGGAGTTTCCCATGTGAGGACAGGGAAAAGACTGGCTATTGATGCTTCTGGAAAGAGTTAATGCAGGACAAATAACTTTTGAACATTTTAGTAAGTGAACAGAAAGAAAGTACTGTCTAGAATTTGAACTACCAGGCATAAAGTGTTCTCCAGAACCAGTCCAGACCTTCTGAAGGTTGTTTTGATCAAACATGAAGTGTGTGCAAAAGCTCCGTGAACTGAGACCTCAGACCTCTCCTGCACAGGCTTCATCTCTTTGCTGGAACATTGCCCACCCCCTCAGAGCTGTGTCTGAGGTTTCTTCTTTTTGTGTTTCACAGAAAGATAGAACTATCAGTAAAACTGACTTAAGGGCTCAAAATTGCTGTCCAGTTTCTTAATGCCCGCAGAGAGCATCAAGCTTGTTAAGAGAGGAGGGAGAGACTGGTAAGACAGGAGGAGAGACGTTCACTTGAAAGTAAGTGCCTCCTGTCAGGTGCTGAAAACCAGTACAAGGATAGGCACTTCACAGAGTAAGCAAAGTCAGAAACAAAGTCCATCAATTTAATGACATAGGCTTTGTATGTGTGCAAGTTCTCTAATCACAGAAGAAGCTAAAGCACATACTGTTATCAAAGGCACAGTGCTGTTCAGTAAATCAGTCAGGCTTATTTGTGTTATCAGCAAATCTAAAGATAAGAATTAAATCTCCTCCAAGCCCATATCTGAAGTATAGTGTAGTAAGTTGTGTTGTGGAAGCAGCCTGAAAAGCAGTGGCAATTAGATTAAACATTCCTTGTTTTTTTTTTATGACCACAGGCAAATATCTCTATACTTGGTCTGTCGAGGCTTGGTGGGAAGAGTTTTCCTTATTAGGGCTCTCTGCTGTGAGTCAGAGAATTTCAGGGAGATGTAAGCAGGTAGTAGCGTAAAGGGGGTATTTTTTACAGGCAGGTTGCCACAGTCTTATAAGCAGGGGCTTTCATGTGTACAGTAACTCTGGTTAATGCCAGCACCAGGGAAAAGTTCAGGGCAGCCTTCCCTGGACTTTTCTCATCGGCACCCTCTCAGCTCCACCTGGAGAGGTACAGTGAGGTTTGTAACACTGACATTGTTTGGTGCCTTGTCACAGGAGCTGAATCCTCATGAGAGGTTTTCTAAAGATATTTTTTTTTTTTTTTTTAGCAGTGAAGAGCCAAATTTCTTGTCAAGAGCAAACAAAAGAGCAGATGTCCATGTGTGTGCTTGGGCACGTGTCCAGCCTTCCTCATGCTGTGGTATTTGTGCAGGGATGGTGCAGGTGTACTGCTGGATTCCTGCATTTGCTAGGCTGGAGTTCTGTGCTAGGGCTTGTTGTCATGTTCACAAGCAAATAATCTTAATTATCTGAAAATTCTAGTTGCTGGAATGAGCTGGCTTATGTCTAAATTCTGGATTAAAAACAGCAGGGCCTTCTGATGCTGGGCGATATGAAATCTCTAGAATGCTGTCACCCATCCAAAGGTGGAGATTTCAGTGCAAGCAGACAACTTATATAGACCATGTCTGTACTGAAACTCCAGGGGACTGGTTATATCTGTCTGTTTCAGGGCTGTCTAGGTGGGTGTTTTTCCTATGGCTATTTATTCAACACCATTCTGATTCATACTTTCAGCTACTTGTCATTCTGTGATTAAATTCTTTAGTGGTGATAAGGGTTGGAAGAAAACAAAGATAATGAGACAAAGCTAGAATGTGCTTGTTGCAGACTTGCCCAGTTTATGGGTATTTCCTCAATTGTTCCTTTTTCAAATTAGTTCCGAATGCACTTTTCCTTATGCTTTCCAGATTGATAAATGGACAGGAAGGTGAAATTAGTATTTCAAAGTTTAGCTAACAGTTCAAGGCTGTGACTGCTTCCTTGTTACTTGTATGTATGTGAATGCTGACCTCAATCACCTAGATCTGGATGTAATACAAGTAACACCATCATTATTTCCAATAATAATAAGTAAAGCACTACATGGGTTTCACAGCTTGTCCATCCTGATTACATCTGTAATTCAGAGTTAATCATCCACATGACACAGAAATCAGCACATATAGTTGAATCCCTTCTGTCTATTGAAATCCCTTAAATTACCCGCAGGTCAACAAGTGGATGAAAGCCATGAGATTTTTTATTTTTATTTTTATTTTTTTAAATGGAAAGAAGTTAAAACATCTGCCAGAACACTCCAGTGCAGATTGCACTGCTTCAGTACAGCTGGGCCATGCCAGATGCTGGCATTACCTTGTGTGAGTGATCCTAAAGCCTTGTCTTTGCCTCCCTGGCTGCAGCCCTTTTTGCTCTCTGTCCTCCATGGCTTGTGCCCACTGCTTGCAGTGGTCAAGGTTGACAAGGAGACTCTGAGGATACATGTCCTTACTGAGCTGGTCATTTTACTGAATGAATTAGAGCAGTCTGAGCAACCAACCACCCCCCAGTGGCTGTAGCAAATCAGGCTTTTTGGCATTTTGAAGCCTGGCATGTGAAACCTGAAGGTTTTCCTTTGCTTTAAATCTTCTACTGGAACACGAACCACAGCCTGGGGCTTTTCAGGGCCACCAGTTTCTCCAGAGCAGATGTCTGCAAACTAGGTACAGCATCAGGAAAATGCAAAATACACAGTAGTCTATGATACAGTACCTGGGAATGCATTAAAAACAAGATAAATTGAATTGTTTTAGAATTCCTCCAAGAAAGCACATAGAGTGGGAAAAAAGTCAAAGATGACAAGGTGATGTAGTATGGTATTTAAATACAGGAGGTTCTTAGTTTTTTTGCTTAAATACAATTGCCTGCGAGCCAAATGTTGCCTGAGTCAGATATTAGTTTCACTGGCGTCAGTAGGAGCATACCCTCAGGGCAGAAGCCCCGCTATAATGTGCTGAGTTTTGCACAAGCAAAAATCATTCTTTTGCCTAAGTAGACAAATGGGTAATACTCCTCAAAAATTAATTTATATGATGAGATGGTCTATGTTTTTGAATTTTTAATAGCATTTCCTAAATAGCAACATTTAGGAAAGGCATTTGAATCCCAACACACACAACTGTAGCTAGCTAACCACATACCTAACATGTTACTAGCCCACAGCATGCTGCCTTTCAGAACTGTCTAGCCTTAATAACAAAGTCCTGAAAAAATTTGCTGGACGTTTGCCCAGTAGCAATGTTTGTTGTTATGGGGGTTTGGATGTGTTTAATGGGCTTGAGTCAAAGGCAGAAAATTAAAAAAGAAATCTAGAAAAAGAGGAGTGGGAGCTGCAGGGAGCCAGCAGGAAATGTGAGTTGAAGAAAAAGAGTTTGGACTGGTGGAAGAAGTGAGAACATGGCCCAAGTTCCTTGCAGCCCATTTTTCACTCTTCTCAGTACTCATGAGACGTGTGGGTATTTCTCATTCCTTTTTCCACACCTGTGATGTTGGTGTAGGAGGAGATCGCCTGTCCTGAATGTGGGTTTTCTGCTGAGGAGATTAAGCCAGGTCTGGGCAGGTTGTCATGAAGTTAGGATATATTTTTGGAGAGAAAAAACATCCGTATCATGACTGAGATCAAGGAACACCGACCTCCAGTGATTTGTTCTTGAGATGCGTTGGAGGCTGAAAGGTGGCTTTGCTCTTTTTGTCTTTTGAAGTTCAATATTCATCCTGTGAGAGGCAAACTTACAGAAGCAGCACGTGAGGATTTTTGCTTGGTTCCCATAATACTAGCAGGAAAATTTCAAATTCCCCGTTGTCTCAGCTCACATAGATCTGACCAAAGTGTCAGAGGGGTTGTTTTTAAATAGGAGTAATAACAGTTGGGGGAGGCTGACTCACTGGATGAAAGCCTCTTGTTTTTTCAAGCCCAAGGAAAAAGTAAGTAATTTTTAGTTGTACTCTACTGCATTCCCTCATTGGCTTACCCCAGATTTTCATCAGTGAGATCAGGATTTGGACTGCGCACTTCCATGGTCATCGGCTACGTGACACACCATGTCAATAAACATGGTGGAGCTGTTTTTTAGAATAATATTCATCAGCTTAGAGCTTCCTTTACCCAAAATACAGCCAGCAATAATGTCCAGCAAAATCAGCAACCCCATCACTAGACCTTACCCATCTGTCCAGGACTGATACTCCATCAGATATAGTCAAGGGACACATTCACAGTATTGAACAAGTGTTCGTTTGTCCTCTCCCAGGCGGTGAGAGTCCCAGACATGCACTCTTTCAATGTTTACTGCAGCCAAATCTATCTCCAAGTTACATGACTCACTTTACATCCCACCGCTTGCAAAAGTCTCCCCTCCCTTGCCTGCTCAATCACGTTTCTCTGAGTGGCTTTGCCTTTGGGAGTTCGGGGTTTGACTGTGGGGGTTGTTCTGAGGTTGTAGAGGAGGTGTCTACGTATGTACATGCAGATCTGTATCTACCATACGTCCAAGAACAGGAAACCTCTTGCCTGTTATTTTGCCTTTCCCTCATACATTTTTTCCTTTTGCTTATCCCAAGAAGCCTGTTCATTGCCAAAACACAGGCATATTTTTTTTAACACTTTGCCTGATGTTTGTGGTCCACCTGAAAGTGTAAGAACTGCAAATGTCAAAACCCTGGTGAAAACAGAATGGCTTCTTGTGTTCATTTCACCCAGCCATTTCCAAAAGGAAATAAACAAATAAACAAGCTAGATACATTCACAAAAATGCATGAAATGCACTCTGGGGATTGTTGAATGACAGTAATGGGGGCAGAAATGCTGGGTTGGATACATGCAGACTCTCAAATACATCCTGATACAGGCAGACTCTCAAATATTTTCCAAGAGGTGTTTGAAACTGTCAGGATCCACAAAATGGTGATGGTGTGCTAGTGCATATTTAGCTTTTCTTCTTTATATGTCTTTTTTTTTTTTTTTTTTTGTAGGGGTGTGTGTGTGTTTAAAAACACATAGGAAAATGTTGGCCTGATTAAAAGCAGGAATTAGAAAAATAATGTTCCTTACTTCTAAAATGGTCTTAACTTTGACATTAGATAAGGTTGTGAGTGTGTTTACATAGTTTTGGGGTGAAAACATCTTAAATAGCTCAAGTAGGTTTTCTAGATATGTAAATATAACTTTTGTTTGAACTGATAGTTAATTTCAAAGTCAAACTTTCTGCCTGAGCATATTTTCATTTGTTTCTCTTGCAAGAAACTCTGAAGAATGAAAGTAGAAAGAAATCCTGTGTATTGCTCCATTGGACGGCTTTTTGTATATCACTATTCTGACTTCTGTCCCTCAAGGTTTAAATGAAATTTTCTCTCTGTTGTGTTAGTCTTTATCCATAGGAAAATGTCCTATCCTGAGTGGGCATTTCTTGCTAGTGCAGAATGTGTTCCCAAGTCTCTGGGATGCCTGTGAGGATCCCAGCTGATGTGCAAGGCACTCAGCAGCAGAACGAGGGTCCTACAGGATATTTAGGCTGGTTCAAATTTTTCCGATTCTGCCTGCAAATCTTCACCACAGAGTAGCAGCAAGAAAATATGACAGAATGGCGAGTCTGAAGCAGACAAATAAAGAAGTTGTGGTTTATTGACCATTTCGAAAAAGAAAAAGGCTTCCTGCACTGGAGACTTAGCCAGGAGTGGTCCTCTGCACCAAACGCAGTGGCTGAGGAAGGCACGTGCACATCTGTTTTCCTTTGCAATGTCTCAGACATCTCACGCCTGATTGCCTCTGCTTGCCAGAGGCTGCATTTCTCTTTCAGTTTTGGTAATCTGGAAAAAAGGCATGTCACCCCTATCTGCTGCCCATCTGCAGGGCAGAGTCCTGCGGGCATCCTGCAGCATCGCTGCTGTTCCAGACTTCGCTTTTCTTAGAGGTGGTGGAGCTCTGTTCAGCCACACAGCCAGTTATTTGGGAGGGTTCACAGCAGCTCAAGCTGAAGAAACAAAACTGACACTAAGAACTAAATAGGAAGCTGTTAAAATACCTCTAAAATAGAGAGAAAATAACCACCTTATTCTTTCCTATATTTATATAAAGGATAACTTCTAATGCTTTCCCTTCTCGCATCTCCTCCCAAGCCTTTTCTTGTGGGAATTTTCTTATTTCCATCTCTTCTTTCAGAACCTCCAGGGTAGGTGCTTTTCATTTGAACTTCTCAGTCTTGATATAATTTATTTCAGAGTTTTACTCTGCCTGCTCATGTGTACAATAGGCTCTCATACTCATATCCCTAAAAGTCCTGGTGACTCAAGACAGTCACAGCTGTAGTTTTTTTACATTTTTTTTTTCACCATCCAATTTCCTTTTCTAGTGCCTTTCTTGCCTCCTGGGGAAGTGACAGTTGGCATAACATGGCAGCAAAGCTGGTTCCCAACATCTGAGGGGGATGATGAGGCCATTTTTTGGTGGTGTCTTCAGGGGATGAAATGTGCTAACTCAATGCAAATCACCCTTAAAAAACAGCCAAATGTCTTGGGACTCCATCCCAAAAATACTCCACAAGCATGGCTTTGGTGCATTTCTTTCATTTCCTCTAGTCGTAGGCAAAATCATCTGAAAATATATCCATTTTCTAGCCGTCCTATGTTATGACACAGCTGGAGTTGGTTAAAATCTAGAGGGCAGTATCTGGCTTAAGCTGATGGGCCTTTGAATGACTTTGATTTATTATTCTAGAACAGCCTGTCCCCTCTTCAGCCCTGTAGTAGTTTTGCTTTGATTTAATGAGAAAAACAGAAGAAGGCTGAAAAAGTTTTGCTATTATATAGTCCATGCATAATGCAAAGTAGAAGTCTAGGCATGCAGATCCCCCAAATTCTCAAATCAAAGAGATTTTCACTCTATTGCTCTGCAGGCAGGGATGGATGATGGGTCACCTCAGCAGAGCTGTAGGAGAAACTTTGTGTTCCTCAGCTTTGCAGGGCCCTGGAAGGCAGCTGATGAAGGTAGTAACTGTCTGCCATTAAGCCAAATTCATATTTTCACATTTTAAACAGGAATCCAGGTAATTAAATGAATACATTTAAGGCCTTGTTGGTTTTGGTAATATAAGGAAAGCTAACCACAGTAAGGGGTCTGGCACCTGCATGTGGTACCCAGAGCCACTTCAGAGGCTGGAGAGGAAACAAAAATAATTAAGCAAATTGTCTTGGTATTCAGTTTTCCTTTTCAAGTGTAAATGTCTTGTGGCTTTCTGCTTATTTTGGTACAAGTGGATCTTACAGACAGGAAAGGGTGTTGGGTTTTGTGGAAGATTCTCCCCATCAGTATCTGAATTGCACTGCAACTGCATCTTTTGGCTCCGAGTATAAAGGAAAGGTTTATCGTGTGGAGCCAATTTTGGTTTTCATGAGGGTGGTGATGCACATCACAGGATAAAGGAAAGCCATGGGGACAATTTTTTGCAAATGTGTGTGCTGAAATTGTGGTGGACAGGAGTTAAAAGACCTTTCAGCTTTACCCTTGCTTATTCTAAACTGACATTGAAGAAATAGCAAGGGAGAGGGAGATTTTAATGGAAACCATAATACTAAACATTGCTGTAAAGTGGCGGAAGCAGGTCTCTTTAGACTGTGGCTCTGGTTCAAGTCAGAGATTACTTTCTAATTCCTGAATCTGTGCCCCTGGTGAAACGTCTGCTGGATGCCGGTTCCCTCTCCCACAGCAGCTCTGGATGAACTAAAACAATCCCCTGCTGCCTTCAGAGACGCAAGTGGGTATGTGACCGGTTGTACCTCAGCCTTACAGGACAAGGAAGCGAAAATCTCTGAGTTTAAGCCGTCCTGGCACCTGACTCAAAGTCCTCTGAGGTCAATCAGGGTCTCTGGATCAGACCTTGGTAATAAACAGACGTTTTTTCCAGACAAAGGAAAAAGTCTGATTTTCTTTGGCTCTGAGGATTTTTTTTATTATTATTATTTTCTGTTTAAAAGAGAAAGGAAACCTCAAAGGACATTTCTTTGTTTTCCCCTGAAGATTGTGCTCTTGGCTGGAGACCATCTCTCCTGTACTCAAGCCCGTAAGTGCATTTTCTCTCTTTCAGAGGAGACTGGCTGCACATTGCCCTCTGCTACCCCAGGAACACCGTTTTCCACGTGGTGACAGATGTCTACCAGCGACAGACGGGGATGGTACACAGCATAAAGCACTACTTCGCGGCTCCTTCCCGGGCCAGTGCTCTCAACGGGACTGGAGAGAGGCTCTTCTACTTTGATAGAGCATCAGGGTGAGCCCATGACAGACCCCCAGCAAATGGGCAGGATCTCCCTGGGGTCTTCTTCTTTCCAGCCCCACTGCCTCCTTTCCCTTCCTCATAGTTAAACTTCAGTCCCATCCAACTCACATGGTCTTTTCACTGATTTCTTGTCAAAATGAAATGTTTGTGGGCTGTTTATTGAGTTATGGGCTGGTGTGACCTGGCTTAGGTCTACTTCTGTATCACCAAGCAGTGCTTGGCATTGCCATTAAAAAATAGCTTTTTTCTTCCCTGGCCCTAGCTCCTTTGAAGCCTCCCCCCTGCTGCTGCTCAGGTCGATGGAGGTGCGGGACCAGTGTAAATATTTGTAAAAATCCATTGCAGCCTGAAGAGCTATGAAAAGGAGCCCTCCTGTGCCTGCTGCAGCTCCAACACTGAGATAGTTTGGGAAATTTCAACTTCTTTGTATTCCCATGAAGACTTGTAAAATGTTCACACTCAAAAAATTAGAGTTTAGAGGGGGAAAGAAGGAGGAGGGAAAAAAATAGGATAGCACCATAATACATCTTGTATTTTGAAGGTAAGAAGACAGTCCTAGAGATCACACACCATCTTTATGAGAATCTAGATCACCTTTGGTTACAAAAACATGTTACGAAACCATGTTTCTCAGTCAGCTAAAATAGCTGGGGAAGAAAAAAGTGTTTTGTGGTCTAACCATGAGTCCCATGATGCTTCACCTGACTAAGCAGCTACTTCAGAAATCAATCCACAAATGCCAAATTAGAAAAGAGGATGGAGTATGTTTATTCTTTGAACCATAATATATGAGCAATCAAATCCCCAAATGCCTTCCGTTTTAACCAAGCTCCTTGGTGATCACCGGGTCTCTCATGATAGGAATTGTGAAATGAGGGGGATTAACTAGTAAACTACTTTTTTTTTTTTTTTTTTTTTTTTTTTTGTCTGTGTGTGTGTGTGTCGCGGGGGGGGAGGGGGGGGGAAGGGAGTGTTGACAAAATTCTGTAAACAGGTTGTTTACTACTGAAGAGAAGGGAAAATGCTTACACATGTAGGTCTGTGAGGGCAGAGACATTAGCTGCCAGCAGCCATCTGGACTTGGTACATGCAGACTGATGGACATAACCCACCTAACCCAGCTTCCTTCTAGCAGTATCAGCCTTTCGGTTCTCTGTTTAATTCAGCAGCACTTTTTTTAGCCTCTCAGAGTACAGAAGTTAGGGCACTGGCTTTTTTCTTTTCCTGTTGTTTTTTTTTTTAGACTTCATAATAAGTGGGATGTTTCCCCTTCTTTTTTTAACCCCACGTGCTGGATCCTTGGAGAGGAACCAAGCTTACTCATTCTTTCTTCCAGACAAATAGAAACAAATACTTAGTTTTTTAAAGAAATAAAAAGAAAAAGAAAAGAAAACCTTTAAAGCTCATGCATCATTTTGATCCTGAAGCTGAGCTGAGCTGTTTATATAATTTCCTCTGCCTGAATTTCAGAATGGACACGATTGAAAACATACTTAGAACAGCTAGGAAAAAATGAACTGCAAGGGCCAGAAGATCTGGCTGCCTTGGAGCTTTTGTCATGCATGCCTAGGGCTAAGCTGTGCCTGCAGGCCAAGGCCATGAGATGCGGAGAGCCAAACGGGGAGATGCCAATATTTCCAGGCAAGCCTGCACAATAGCATGAGCACGCTAGCACGATGCCACCACGCCCACCCGGGGCTGGAAGTGGTGCCTGCCCCACGGACGCTTGCCCATTGAAGGAAGCTGTTTTGGGCATATGGGCTGTAAGTGCGGCAGGTCTCATCATGTCAGGACAGGAGTGAAGCGCGACCAGCATCCTTGCAGGACTCATTTTACAAGCACAACTTGTGGGCGTGCTGTATTACACCACTCTAAGACAGAGTTGTTTGGTGTCGTTGGGAAATGGGAGGGATAATGCAATTTAACAAGTGCAGACCCTGCCTCTACTCAACCTTTCCTCTAAATACACAGAGGCTCTGACCCCTCTGCTTGCTCTCATTTCCAGGTACCTCTTTGTTCACCTGCAAGCCCACGAAGCTCGGAAAGGCCACAGTTACTGCTCTCAGCAAGGCTGCGAACGTATTAAAATCATGGCGCATATGTACCCAGGGGTGTCCTGGAGCTGCGCCCCAAATCCCTTCCCGCAGAGGCCGGCAGCTCCCCAGCGCCCTGTGTCCCAGCGCCCAGCCAGGCTGTGCAGGGCATGTGGGGCCCCACAGGTACCCAGAGCATCCTCTTTCGTGTTTGGGTAATGCGGCATACATGCATCTGTGTGAGGTTAATGCATTTTAACAGCCCTCAAGGAAAATTCATGGAGAATCGCCACTTGTGTATCTGGTCGGATCATGTCATGTGTGGAAGGGAGGGTTTTACCCTAAATTTCTACAGCTTCTTGTACTATGTTTCAAAGATAGCCTCAAAGAAATTGCCCAACTGGAAGCATGTGGGCGAACAGTCACAGCATTTTTTTTCCTTTTTTTTCTTTCTTTCTTTCAAGCAAGAATAAAAAGATGCTTGAGAGGGCTCAGACTGGATTAGCTTTGAATTCCAATGCACAGCATTGCTGTTGAATTTCAGACTGGGAAGTAACTCTGGTTAATGGGAATAATCAGAAAATTAGAGCCAGGTTTTCTTCTCATTTACTGTCAGTTCACGCCACTGTAAATTCTGTAGAATTGTTTCAGCCTCATACAAATCTGCACTTGATTTTAAAGCCAAGCAAAATATATGAAAATCATATTCAACTTGTTATTCAGTGGCAGAGTGACCATCAGAGGTCCTTTCCAACCAGGGTTACCATGATTCTTTGATAAATGTTGTCTTAACAACAAACACTTACTTGTGAAGCAGGATCATAGTTTGAAAAGAATTCTCTGAGTTTTGCAATCATGTATATGAGCAATAGTACTCGGTGCCATCCAGATTTTAAGGTTCTGTCTCTCATGTAATTGCAGCTTGCTATCACTAGCACACCCTCAGTCAAGTATATAAGAATCCAGATCCAGTCTCTCAGCAAGGCAGACATACAAAGCCACTTGACATCTGCGTTCATTAAGGTATGTGTTTTACTGTATTTGAAATGGTGATTAAACAGGGGAAACTTCTTCTCCAAGGATAGTTATTACGAAATCTTGCTGAGTCTTGGCAGAAGGAAATGGGAAGTTCCCCTGGAAGAGGCAAGTGCATTGTTCTCCCTTACAATTAACTCCATTAAAGTCACTGGGAATTTGTATTCTATTCAGATGAGGATTTGAGCCCTTAGGGGGAGAAAAGGCCTTTTATCACCTCAAAAGAAGAATTAACACCATCACTCTAATATGGAGGAAGCGGGGAGAAAATTACAACAGAAGTCACTGTTTACAAAGGATGTGGGGAAAAACACAAGCTTGTTTTTCTGATTTTCTCTGCTGGCATTGCACTAAAAGTTAAAAATAACTCTATTTTACTACTGAAGGAGTTTGGAACTGTCATGTTATCCCTGCACATGCCTTATATCTCTGCCTGGATGTAGCAGGGTGACTGAAATAATTTTAGCAAGGATACTTTCCCAGGTTTATATGTTACTGAATTATATTAATGCTAAAAAATGCCAAGCAAAGCTGGTAAAGAATCCTTATGGAGTAAGAGCAGCCAAGATTTCTCACCATGTGCTGTGGCTGCATCATCAAAAACTAATTCAACTCATTAGAAAGCAGGGGTTATTGGAGGTAACCTCCTCACCTGCAGTGAATTGCAGAGACCAGTGTATGGACTGCACTCAGAGATGTTGCCTGCAGATGATGGAGTCCCTCATGCATGTGGATGCAGTGGTGGCCTGCTCCAGCTCCCATGTAGCCACAGGAGCCCTGGTGGGTCTGGAGCATGCAGTCAAGGCAAGACACACAGCTGGGCTCTTTCTTTGGCCAGAAGCTCTGGTTTAGGTCAGCTTGCAGTTGTGGTTGCTCCCTGCTCTGCATGCATCCAGGCTTAGAACATGTCTATTTTGCTCATACTTCTGTGGAGGCTTAGAAGTATGAGCAAAAGATTTAGTCTGCCTTTGCTCCTCCTCACTCTCCCCTGCCCACCCATGGCCCAGACATTTTTATTTCCCTTACCCTTGACCTATTGCATCTCTGAGAGCCTTTGTCTTTCCAAAAGCAGAGATTGTGGTGCATTTTGAGAGTTGTAACCTGAGGAAGGAGCCCTCACTGTAGGAAGGGAGGGGAGTAAGAGTCACTTGTGCTGCAACTTCCTTGAGGCCCTGGGACAGCTCTACTGAGAAGGAATATTTTGTTTTTGAAATCTTTTTATATTTACATTTCCAGGGGGAAAAAAATGTCCATCTGTCGCTTCTATTCCCCCATCCGCTGTCTCAGCATCTCTCCCGTGTTCCTTGGTCAAATCTGCCTTGCCAAGTGACAGTAATTTCACCCACATGAAAAGAGTCTGTATTAAGACTGAACTAAGCATTTTACTCCCAGGATTCTCTGCTTCCCAAATGTATCTTCTTAATACACAAAAGATGTCGATGATCTCACTTCTCATGTTTTTGGTACCCCACTGGGCTTACCAGTGCTATTCAAACCTAATGGTTTTTTCCTCCTCCTGCTACTGACCAGATATCAGTGATGTCACTTCATCTGCACTAATTACATACTGAAAATTATAGGGTGTAAACATGTGATATTTTCCTTGCTCATAACTCCCTTCTTATGGAAAAGCAGGCTCAGAGTCTGAAGCTCCCCAGTCATTTACTGCCTGCCTCCATAAAACCTACCTTTTTTGTTGCAGATAAATGGTGCAGTGTTCCTGATCAATAGCCCTGGGATATTCTTCGTGGTGCTAGATGCATGTTCAGGAGCAGTTGTGAGTAGGCGGCACTTTGACACAGTTACTGGGGAAAATGCAGCCAATTCAATAACTGATTATGTTCAAACATTTATAAAAGAGAGGTAAGCAAAGTGCTGAGAGCCCAGTTCGTATAGTGACCTGGGGCTGATAGACAAAGAGAGGAAAATGATCTACTTTCAGAACCAAACCTGTGCTCTGAAAACATTTGGCAAAGATTGAATTATGTACAAATCCCAAATATCACCTAGATAATAAGAAAAGCACTGTCTTTCTCACAGGATTGCACAGATTCAAGCAGAAAGAGACAGACTTTCTGGAAAACTGGCAATTCCTTTTAAATTAACAATCCATTTTCGACTTTGAAGTAGATAAGGTCCGTGCAATGACATTTGCAGTCCTGTGTATGTATCCCAATGGCCAACAATTTCCTGGCAGCTGATGATTCAGTTTTCCATTTCTGAAATGGGTTGGTTTCTGTTTACTTTTACTGATTGTTTTTGCCTTCTTTGACAAATGAAAATCATAGGTGTGCCAGATTTTCCAAGACTTTTCTTGGGCAAACCAATGAATAGACCTGCGTGCCTGCGGGCTGTTACCTTGAATGTGTCCTGGCAAAGATCTGGATCATCTCTGTTTGTGTCTGTTCCACATTCCTTGTGGTTTTATGTGTCGCCACATAAACATGGAACAACAGAGATTTATAGATAAATTCTTGGCTGCTGGCAGAAGCAGGTCAAATAACCAGAAAACAGACTTTCAGTCCAAGACATTTCTGAGCAGTTCATGACCAAAGATTTGAACACTCTGGAGTTATTACATCTTTATTTGTGCACATGAGTAAGTACATACATAAAATGTGCATGAAGTGACATATATGCATGTGATGCCTGTACATTTGGTTTGATTTTCTTGTAGGATGTGTATTTTTGCAAGGCTGGGCATTTAGCTAAATGCAACCAGTTGTGCCTGTAATTCATCACAGGTACAATTCACTGAGGGCTGAAAGCACATCTGTGAGGACCAGTCAGGCTGAAGCTTGACTGAAAATCAGACTCAGTTTATAGATGGTTTCAGCATCTCAGGACTGCACAGTAACTGAATTTCTTCTGCAGCTGAGTGTCACTTTCTTAAAAGGGGTGCACTCACAGTCATTTGGGCTTGTTTTGAGTCTGTGTAAGGAACAGGTTTAATTTAGGAACATATTTATACAGAGGGTTTAGCTTATGAAAGCTTACACGTGATTGAAATCAAGGAGATTTAAGCTTGTTCTTAAAGGTAGGCAAGCTCTCAAGTCCTTTTCTGAATTAGAGCTTAAAGATCTTGCAGATTCTTAGCAATTGTAATGTTTTGCTGTCATGCAGTAATTACTGTCCTTCCTTTCAGATCACTTGTTCTTGTGTGCTCTAGAGATATTGCAGACATGGTGGGGAGCTCTGAAATGTCTATTTTTACAAGGTTAGGTTCTGCAAAGCCTATTGTCTTCCACAAGGAAGGTAAATATATGTATTCTCTTCTACTTCTTTTGCCTGAGAATTACTGACTGGTGTGTCTACTTACCAAAAATATACACATACTCACGTAGTGTTTATCAATGTATTTGCTACTACAAAATATGCCTGTGTAATTTCATAAAAAACCTCTTAGCTCAGGGATGTTGAGAAGTAGGAGAGTTATTCTGGATTTTGACTCTACCTCTCCAGTTTGCTTGCTGCAAATTGAATCCTAAATTGAATCCTTTTTTTTTTTTTTTTTTTTTTTTCTTCTAAAAACTACAACAAATAATTATTTAATAAAGATTCCATCTCTAAAATTCAACAGCTTTGCAAGGGAAAATAATCACAAACTAAAAGGCTGATGAAAAGAAAGTAGCCTGCAGTGAAATAGGAGCTCTTTATTTTCTTGGATGAAAGAAAGGTGAAATCACCAGGCTTGGAAAGCTCTTACTGCAGTTTTACCTTGAATTACTGTAAGAAATTCATTGGTATCGTTGGTCCAGGGAATCCAAGTAGTTTTGAATAACATATTTTTATAGCTTTAGAGCATTCATTTAGAAATATTGTCACTGCGCTTTCAAAGAAACAAAAAAGAAAGGAGGAAAATCATTGCAGAGGAGACTGGCCCAATCCTAATCCCGGGTGATACTCAGCCTCTATTCAGTCCCAAAGTCTGTTCTCTTCATGGTGAGAAAACAGCAAACTTGTGGGCATGTCCTCCCTGCAATGCCTTTGAGCAGCACACTTTTTTGACAGAACAGCTTTCGGTCTGAATTCCCTGTTTTTGATGGAATTTAGGGAACTGCTTGTGGAAACTCAGTGTGCACAAAGCTGCCAGTCACATATTGTCTTTACCATGCTGGGTTTCCTTCTGGAAAACAGGGGGCTGTTGAAGTCCAAGTCTGGACAAACGGTTCGGGTGATAAGGATATTAGGAAAACAGCCAGCTAGCTTGATTCAGATTCCACTTGCAGTCTCTTAAGCAGAGATCAGATGTAGAATTTTTTGTATTTCCAGCTTTATTTTTTTTTTCCTGCTATTGCTTTACTGAAATTTACATCAATTTCTGGTTCAAGTTTCAAAGCTCATTCCTGTGACTATTCCAGGAGGAGGACAGCATAATCTTTACAGCAGAGACAGCATTTCGCTTTGGTGCCTGTTTGATTCTTGAGAAGCTGTTTTTGCTTTCATCCTTTCAAAAGCAAAAATTTGAGGTTTTCTTTTTTGTTTCTTTGTCCTGGAACTTCATTGCTTCATTCTTTCTTCAAAGCCCTGACTACTTTTGAAAGGAATTTTTTTATTAAAAAGTAATCTTTTTTGTTTGCTTTGTCAAACTTTTTTCCCTGGAACACCTGTGCCTCTCACTTGGGCACAGCTCTGCCAGGTCATTCTGGGAGCTTGGTTCAGCCTCCAGCCCTGACCACTCCTGGAGCACACAAAGGAGCAAGTAGGGCCACCACAGTGCCCCATCCTGGGGACACACCGGTTGGTGGCCATCTCCTTGCCCTATGTCTCCAGTGGGAAGTCAGGGGCTGTTGTGCTGGTGGCTGGCAGCGGGAGTAAGCTGCTGCTGGCTGATCCCGTGTCACCTCTGTTTTGCTTTTCTGAAGGGCAAGGGTGTTCACCCGCGTGTCTGCCCTGATTTCCAGTCTGGGTAATTATGTTCTGATTCATGAGCTTTCTCCTGCTGATTCAGGTATGTGCACTATTTGACTTCACAGCTCCAAAAGCGATTGCATGCAGGACTGTGTACAGCAGCTGCCGTGGTCCGCTCTGGGGGGCCGTAGTTCAGGGCAGGCTGGAACATTTCTCCCAAATGCATATTGATGCTTCCAGGGATAATGCACAAAAGCAATCCCCTTGACCCCAGCAGGATCAGGATTTAGGGTCTTGTTGCCTGGTTCTGCAAAACCTTATTTAAATTAGAAGTGTTTACAGGAATAGTCTTGATCCAACCATCTGCAAATAGCCTTGGGAGTCTTTGCAATGAAAAGCATAATATAAACACAAGACATTATTATTAAAATCAAAGAACACATAATGCCTTTGTACTTTGTGACAGCAGAGGACAAGAGCAGAACTGACATGGGGAACAGTTTATGCATAACAGGAAGAAAGTGATGTAAACTAATAAAAGAAGGATTCAAAATGCCTAACCATTTTCATGTAGTCAAATATGAAAAAGTACCAATGGTTAAAAATAAAGAGTAAAGCAATATTCCTGTTAACTCACATCTGGGAATATCTCTCAGCTTGTTGAAATACCTGTAGAGCTGTGATGCAGTGAGGGTACAGCTTCAGCAAGGCTCATTCCGTCTTTCATCCCTTTTTGCCTCTTAAGCATTCTGTGTTTTCTTTTTCTTTTGTTTTTGTTTTTGTTTTTTTTTTTTGTTTGTTTTGTTTTTTAATCCAAGGAAACAAACAAACAATAAATAAAAGGCTAAGAAGCTTCTGTGATATCCATGTTGTGCTGCTGACAACTGAATGGATCCACTCAGAGGGTCATGCTCTTGTGTCTGTTTTACAGGGAGTTTTGCTATGCTTGGCTATAAAGGACAAGCGAAGCCCTCCTGGATTAAAGTCCTTAACCATGCTGGTAATCAGAAAGCCGCTTCTCTACAGCATTATGTTCCATTGAAGCTGAAGGAGTATCAATGTTCAGCTAACGCTTTTTCTCAGAACCACTCAGAGCACATCTCTGCAGAGGCTATGGTGCCCCACAATTAGCACCGGTCTTGTAACACCAACCAGGCAAGTCCAGCAGCTGTCACCAAAACCTGCTCTTTTTTTTACGGGATTGTACCGAACCAATGTTGTTCACTTGTATATTTTATAACTAATAAATATAGTTTCATCTTACCTGCTATGGTAGAGTTTTATTTTTCAAACAGTGTCCCACAGGACAGGATAGGAGAAGCCTGTGGGCTGCGCTTCCCAAGGAGAGAAGTGTTTGAACATATCTATGACTTGGGGTCAGACGGTAAGTTTTAAAGGTGAAAATGTGTTCTTCAGTATCATTGGGACTGGAAATGAAACTTGGCATGGAAACTTTAGCAGCATCCAGGGAAACAGATGAACCTTCGGCAGAGGTAGGGAATTCTCCCATCAGTCCTGTTTTCCCTCCATTAATTCCTGCTTTTAAAACAACTAAGCGTCTGTGTTCTATGACATCTTAGGTGAACTCATCAGCATCTGCTTGCATCGATGGGTAAGCACGTGGTGATTTTACAATAATGCCTCCTAATAGACCTGAATATATACAGTTGCAACAAGGAATTATAAATATATTTCTGTCTGTAGCTAATGACTGGTGAAATGATGTTTGCCCAATTGATGTGAACATTTAATTAAAGACCTGCAGGAATAAAACTCAGGATGATGTATATGCTGTGCAGGGCAAAATCTTCCATTCCTCCTTCAGACAATGATTGTATTGACTTTCTGCTCCCATTGAGGACTGAAATACTGGTGGTGTTAGTAGCTAATATTCTTTGGTTGTTCTTCTTGTTTTGTTTATATTACTGCTTTTTGAAGTGAACAAAAAGGAAGAGCTTTGTATGCAAACTGAGAAACAAACTGATGACCTCCCTGTCTACAATATAAGTACAAAGTTAGCCTGAAGTGATGACATACTCATTTTGGTATGAAATGAATGGATGAAATCCATTGCCATAATGATCAGACACTTCAGATCTTTTCTTTACAGAATGGCATGTGGTTTTTTTTTCCAAGCTTTTCTACTAAAATGTACTGATCTTTTCCTCGCTGTGTAGTACTTTGGACCCTTGCATTTCAAGGCTAAACCTTGTGTCATGAGTGCCTCTTTTTTCCTTTGAGTTGCTGACAGCTGTCCACAGGTTATTCAGACAGGTAGGTAAAGGCTTTGTTACTAATGTCCCGTCGTTTCTTTGAAATTCTCAGAAATGGCCAAACAAGTTGCTACAGGACAAGGTCAGCATTTTGTTGGCCAGACTATTGCTCCCTGGTGGGTTAGTCGCTCTGGCATCCGTAAGTCTTAGTGGGAACTGACCTCCCTGGCTGAGACGCTTACCTCCACCACCTCATACCACCTGGGTGAGGGGGAGAGGACACCCAAAGGCTTGTGGGCAGAGGAGGAGGCCGTGGCTCCATCCCCACATCAGGAAGGAGAGGTGGCAGTTGGGTTCAGCCAGAGGAGAGGTCTTGGCTTGCTGGAGAGCGTGAAGAAGTTAGTGATGCTGCTCAGGAGAGGGGAGGTAACAGACAGGACATTGCAGGCCTGTGCAGCCCCCACGGGGAGCAGCGGGACAAGAGGCTGAGTGGCTGGCACTGAACCTCCAAGGAGCAATCCAAAGTCCTGAGCTATTAGTACCTAATTGTTATGATTTCTGAGGCCATGCAGGGGAAGAAAAGCAAGATGTTTTTGGCTGTGAGCTTAAGCCCAACATTGGAACAACTACTTACAGAGTGAGCCTTTACTTTTGCAGAGATTTATTTGATAATTCGTGACAGGTCCAGACCCTGGATCCCAATAAAACTTTGCTGAGCTCTAACCCCAGCCTGAGACTAAACAATTGGCAAAGGACAAACCTAGTGGAGGAAGGAGAGGAATGTGCCTAAACTTCTGAAAAATCTCTCTTCCTCCTCCCACCCCAGAATGAGAGCAAATGGCAAATGTCCTGGAGAGGAAGGCGTGGAGTCGTGGTGAGCTGGATGCAAACAGTCAAGTACCACAAAAGCAAAAAGAAAAATATTTACATCCTGATGCAGTTATTTGAATAGTTAAAGCAGCAATCTGAAGAGGTCTCAGAACGCTGTGATCCTCTGAGCTACTGCACACACTTTCCTTACCTTGAGAGGGAAAAAGCTATTTAAAACCAGGGACGCTCCACAGAGGGTACAGTTCTTCGTTGGACCCTCGGGACATTCAGGACAAGGTTTTCAAAGGCTGCTGCTAACTTGGCATGCACCAGAAGTCTGAGTGTGTGAAGCTGCAGGGTAAGTGCTATGTGGGTGTTATATTTGTGAAGAGCTGCCGTATTCCTCCCCGGGATGTCCAGAGCAGGAATATCTCCACCCACATGCTGGAGTCCATGTGGACTGTGAATGCCCTGTAGCCAATCCAGGCATGTTCAGTACATCTAATGCATTCAGGACACACAGCCATCCTGCTTATTCCCTGAGCATTTCTGCAGTGGATATACTATAGCCCCTTCTGGAAGCATTGGCTTGGTTATCCATCAAGGACTTTCCCAGATAAAGTCAGAGAATCCTGAACCTCAGAAACTGGGATTCAGCCTCCCACCGCCTCGGTGTTTTGAAAATTTCATGTAGTGGACAAGGATTCAGTGAAATGCCGAGCACTTTGAAAGGATGTGAAACTGGTAGTCAGTCAGTTTCTGATAAGTGGAATGTCATGAATTGCAAATGATTCAGTTTTAGGTAAGCCAAAAATCACTTCCTTTCCTTTTAAAGGTCTGTAAGCCAGGGGTGTATGTGTGTGGGAGGGGGGGGATTCATTCTGAGGGGGGGGGGGGGAAAAAAAAAAAAAAAAAAGCATATGTTTAACTCTCTTATTTCTGTCCCAAAATAATTTGCCAATGTTACAACGAATTTGCAGACACTTCACTTGCCTTTAGTTTATTCATTGTAAAAATGCCCTCTAACCCCAGCTCCTTGTTCAGGTGTTCTTAAGAACATCAGGAGGCAAGGAGTTTGCAGTGACATTTATGTATGGAAAATGTGAGCGGAACCTTCTTCCTCACAGGGAAAGACATTGGATAAATTGATAAGAAACTGAGGTTCATTGGGAAAAAAAGTCAGACTTACACTTTTGACTCCAGTATTGATTTTATTGAAAAGTAAGGTCTTTTCCTGCATTTCATCCTCTACTTGCCAGCAAAAACAAACAGCTAATGGCTGGATGGCAGGCACAAGATCAAGATGAAGAGCAGGAGCAGCTTCACAGCTGTGCTGCCCTGGGACTGGGACAGCATTTTCATTAGCTATCCCTTGAAATGTGTTTGTTTATTTGTATAGGGTGTCTGAAGGATTTAGCTGTGCTCACGGCTTGTGTGTGAAGACTCCCCTTGCACAGGAATGTCACTGCAGCAAGATCTGACATGTCCTCAGGTCAGAAAGGCAAACGTGCTCATCAAATCTGTCTTCCCAGCTGGGGTTAAAATGCAAAATTTCCTGAGTGAGGCTGGAGGACAGCCGATGCCGTGTGGTGTCAGCAAGGAGGTAGTGGAGGTGCTAATTAAACAGCTCCTCCTCAGGAATCAGCTTCCAAATTGAAGTTGGCTTCTTTGCATATGAATGAGGAAACACGCAGCAGCTCTTCAGACCTAGTCAACAAGCCACTACAAACCTCAGCATCGGCTTATGTTGCCCTTTTTCTGGTTACAGCAGGCTGAGGGCCCAGCTCTGGCTGCCAGGAGCAGGAGGGAGAGCGTTTGCCCTGCTCGGGACTAAAAGGCACCTTTTCCATTGGAATCCTGTGAGATTTCTCTGGGAATGGCCCCAGCTCCCCGCTTGGGCTGTGGTTGCTCTTGCCGGGCAATGGCAGCAGCTGTCAGGGTGCAGGCAGGTTTCTTGCTCCTGTTTGATGTCTCTTTTTGGACCCCAGGGAGCTGCTGCTTGCCTCCCATCCTTGTTGTGTTTGTAACCGGTGGCTTAATGCTCCTGTCAAACCCTGCTTGACATACCAGAAAGGAGACTCCTCTTCCACAGGTGCTGAAGGCACATCCTCTGAAGTGAATCAAGCCAGTCTTAAAAAGCACCTTAAAATACCCAATATCAGGTGCTTCTTTTTTTTTTTTTTTTTTTTTTTTTTTTTTTTTTTTTTTTTTTTTAATTCTGGTCATAGGCTCGGCTGGTTGGCCCCAAGTCCTGCAAGGTGCTTAGCCCAGGCAAGAGCCTGTCCGTGCTGCCCTGGAGGGCTCAGTTCTGCCACCCAGGCTTTGGAGTGTCCACAGGACTCCACCATGAAGCCTGGGACAACCCAGCTTCCTAAATGCTTTTCTTTACTGTTTTACCCCCAGGACTGTCTGCTCTGTGCTGCCTCCAGCATTAAATCCTCATGGAGCGCAGTGGATGGGGATTCCTATCTACGCAGCACGCTTTCTAGTACAGTATCATTGCTGACACCTGCAGTAGCAGCCAGCTGGGGACTAATGGTTTCCTGTATCCACTTTTAGCATTGTCTGCCACTATTGTTCACTCTTTGGCAAGATCCAGCAGCTGGGAATCATTTCAGAAAATCTGCCTCACCAGATCCAGGGATATGAGTCCCACTTGCCATTGCCAGGCAGCTTTTAATGGTGAGATGAAAAAGCTTTTCTCACCCAGGAGAGGCATTACAGACAGTGTTTTAGAAACACTGGAGATGATAGACTCAGGAGGATACTTGCCTGGCCCTTGGGCTCTCAGAGTGCCCAAATCTGTGGGGAGATTTGTTGACAGAGTGTGTTACATCAGAGCTGAACTCAGCGACGTGGCGCCTGTTCAAGGAAGATGTAGTGTGATTGCTGTGTTCCCATGTGGCTCGGAGCACTGAGCTAACACAACGGCTCTCTGGCAGGAGGCAGCTGCTCCTGAACCCTCTCCAGCAGGAGACATTAATGGAAAGAGTCGCTATCCCTTCCCTATCCCTTCCTCCTCTTATAGCTAATAGTAAAATCAAGCATATCGCTGTTTGTGCCCAGTATCTGGGGAAGATGCTTAGCTGAGAGCCTTTGAAGGAAAATTCCTGAGATGACTGTCCTCCAACTTTACCGGCACTGGGTTAGTCAGAGCTGAATCAGAGGAGTCAGTGCTAGCAGCAAAAGCACTTCTCCTTGGCCCTCTCAGCTCTCAGCCTTTCCAACCTGAGTGCCAGTTAATACTAACATTGCAATGAACTCGGGCTCATGGAAAGCTGAATCAAACACCCTGCTTCCGCCACAAAATAAGCAGGGTTTTCTTTGAACTGTGGCAGATCAGACACTAGAAAAATATTGGAGCCTCGCACACAACTGATGCCTCCAAAAAAAATTACATGAATTTCCAGTGTGTGATTGCTTGTTTTGCTCTCTGCTGATGAGGATGGATGTAATCAGGGAAGCGGTCCCCCAGGAGCAAGCAGGAATATAAAAGCAGAAGCCATTTTGCACAACCTGGTGGTAAGTACCATGCAGTTCATGGCTTTAGAGAAAGCAAAGGCTGCGAGATTTCTTAAACCTACAGTATTTCTTATTTCCTACCAGTTTGCTACAGGTTGCTGTCAAAACAAGACCATAAACTGTGCAGATTATTGCTCTCACCTGGCAGAGACACTCCTCAGAGTTTGCAGGTTTTAGTGATCCAGATCCAAGAAATTTCTTTACCACCTACAAAAGTGATGGGAGAGCAAATGCATGCCATCACTGTCAAAAATTCATCCTGTTATTTATTTATTTATTTATTTATTTATTTATTTATTTATTTCTGTGAATATCATCTGATTGTGTTTTATGACTGATACCTTACCGGTTGGAATCTGGCTTTGTGCAGCTCTAACACACAGCTGTGCCTGCACCGTAGCAAACGCTGCCTGCAATGACCAGCCCGTGGTATTACCAGTTGTTCAGCTTTTCTCTGTCGTTAAAGCAGAATCTAGTGATTGGGTTTGCAGATTACACGATTACACTGTGTAGTAATGGCTAATAAATCTTGACATTTTCATGGTGACTGCTGTACTTTGGGCACACCACTAATAATGTTCCTTTAAAAGAGCCTTGGCTTATCAAACGTTGATGGTTAATGCTGTTAAAATGTCAGACACGTGCAGCCTGGTTCTGGCACAAATTCCATGGCGACGTTATTGCTCCCCGATAATGTATATCATTCGAAGTTATAGCGTTACTAAGTGCATTCCTCTTTTCTACTGCTCTGTAACAGCATTTCAGCACCTGATAAACTGCACCACGTCTGCGCTGTGACCAGAGCTCATGGCTGTCATGTATACTACACCAAAACAAGGAAACATTTTCCCCCGGGAGTATTTCCTGACAAATCTGGTTCTAATGCTATTTTTAATACAGTCATTGGATTACATGTGGTTTGAACATACCACTGCACCTCGAGCTGTATCACCTCTAGGAAGACTACAGACATGTGTTCTGCATATCTACACTGTGAAATTGGCTCCGGTCTAAACCCTGGTTTCTTGCCTATCTTTTTCCTCTATTTTTCGTTTGTTTTATATTAACAAGTGACATGAAAAATAACATGTGTTTTTTCACCCTGAAGAAACTGGGGCACCCTGGAATTTCATTCAATTGCTTTTTTTGGCGTCTTAAGCTGTGTAATATATACATTTATCGTATTTCATCAATGTGATGTGACATGGCAGATACAAATAAGTTTCTTCAATATTCTTCAAATGCTGGCTTACATGATAAAACCTAGCAGATCCTTGGACTGCGTGTGAATTTTAAACAGTTCTTTATGAGTACAGAGCATTGAACACTTACAGCAGCGGGTCTTTGTGCCTCAGTGTGACCATGCATGTCAATAAATTGCCATGCACTCAGGCAGAATTGCAGAATTGATCACTTGAGCTTGTTGGAAAGAATCCCATTAATTCTAACTTTGACTTTCATGACACTACTTGTTTGTTTGGCTGGGGCTTGGCTATGGTAGAAACAACAACAATATTAGGTAGATGGGTTTCAAAAGCAGTTTTTGGTTTTGCAACAGGATTCTGGGCTGGCAGATTAAACAGACAGGTCTGAAATCCAAGAAACTGCACGCGTCAGACTGGAAGCTTGAGTGTGGTTTGTGCTTGGGGGTGCACAAAACATGGTTACTGAAAATGTGTGGGTAGTCTGGGGGGAGGAAGGTGCCACCGAAAGGTTATTTTGTGCAAATTTGTCACTCTGCAAACACCTTCTCTGTTGTGTTTCATTACTTTTTTGCACATGTGATTATTCAGCCCTAGAGAGTCCTGACTCTGGATGTGTTTATATTGCATTCCTAAGACATTTTTGGTTACATCTGGTGGTTGCTTTCTGAGTGTCTATTTGTATTCCCGAGTGGGTTTATCCTAAGCTAAACAAAAGGTGAAGAGCTGCCCTTGGCTCCTTGCTCTGTTTGGGCTGGTCCCGAAGCGGCTTGAAGGTGTTCTTAGTCACAGAGCTGGCTGGGAGTGGAAGCGGGCTGTCATAAAGGCACACATAATTTGGTTCTGGGCGAGCAGTTTCTGCATGAGCTGGAAAAAAAAAATAAATAGAAAGAAAAAGCCACGCTTTCTTGATATTCTGTCTCCACAGGTATCAACCCAGAGAATTTTTTATCCTGAAGCATGGGTCTACTTACCTCCGAGCACCTGGCAGAAAACTTCATTTTCCTTCTGTTTGTAGTCTCCTCTGCAAGCACAGGTAAGTCTTTCTGTTACAGGGGGGTTAAGGCGTGGTTTGTAACACTGCCTTTAAATAAAGACATTGCTGGACTAGATTGAGCAACTTTTCACTCTTTGATCCAGGTTCTTATAAAAAAGCCAAGGACAGGGTGGAAAGCTCAGGAGAAAAACAGTTTTCTGATGTCTCAATATTCCTGCACTTGGCCAGCTGGAGTGGCAAAGAGTGAAATTTCTGAGCAGGTGAAAGTATCCCCAGGGAGCCTTCAGCCCTTGCTACACATTCTTAAAACAAACCCCAACCCAACAAACTGCCACAAAGAAATAACAAAGGAAACCTCAAGTCCTAATAGCTGTGTCTGTGGGTGGTGAGCAGTTTGCTGCTTTGTCCAAGTGCAGATGTAGAGACCAAAAAGCTCTGGGGTGGCACATCCCTGCCCTTGATTTTGACTGTTATAAGCAGCCCTTATCCTAAGTGGTTTCAGAGAAAAGGGAAGCTGGAAATACATATTCTAAGTGGATTTATTTGGGGAAGTTGCCTTTTTTTAAAACAAAGAGGCCTTATGTCTTGCCCCAAATGCTGCATCTGCATGAAGCAACATTTCATTGCCATGTTTGGGGCCTTTTGGTCAAGAATTACACTGTTCAGTTAACTCCTTTGTTGGAAGATGCTTTCTTATCCCTCAAAAGCCCATGTGAGAAATAATACAGGCTGGAGGGTGCCTGATGGGCTGGCAGGAGTTGCTCAGCCCTCCGGTGGCCCTGGTGCAGCAGGTGCAGGTGCTGTGCTCTGCTCCTTCTCCCTGGTAGGAACAGGTTACCTTGAACAGCTGGTATTTAATGGGGCCATGGAGATGTCTAGGCCCTGGCTGGTCCAATTCTGTAGTTTTCTTAAGGCTTGAAGCTGGTGGAGGAGTCAGAGAGGGAACTGAAAGCAGACGGACAATTTTGTTTCTATTGCTGTGGAATTGCAGGCAGCCCTCAAGTTTCACAGTGAGAACACACAACAGCCCTCCACCAGCTGCACCAGCACCAGGACAGGTTTCCTTGCATGGGTCCACAGAGCTGTCCTTGCATTAGGATGCTGACTGACAGCACTAGCATCCATGGGGAAAAAAAACAAACAAACAAACCAAAAAACTTTACTAAGTGCAGAACCATAATCCTGCTGAAGTCAGGGGGTTCATCCCACTTCTATTGCCACTGGTTTGTGGCTCCTGTAGTTTTGCTATGGTTATTTTGTTTTAAAGGATACAAACTGGAGATCTGGTGAGAACTCCCAAGCCCTTGTGATGGCAGAGCTCATCGTTCAAACTTCCACTGACCTTAGCTTCCTAGGATTAGAAAGGTTTCTGCCCTCAGAAAATATGCATCCCCCATGGGACTCCTGCACTTGTGAAGTTGTGTTGATTAGAATAAGATGTGAAACTCACATATCAAGTGAGATTACATCAGGGAAATATTTTATCTTAAGTAAATATTTATGACATGAGACTTGGATTTGGTATGGGAGCAGTTTAGCTAACACGTCACAGCAGCCTGTAATCAAATATGTATGCAGAGATGAGTGATGTGTGTAATCAAAGAGAATGAGTCCTTATCTCTTCTGTCTGAAAAAGCTTATGAAGCCGGAGTCTCTCTCTTGTGGGATTTCTGTTTCTGGATCGATTGGTAATTTTTTGGTGTGTGGTGCTATTGTGATAATTTGAGCACTATTACTTCCTGTCCCCACGAAAAACACAGTATGCAAACCTATCTCATTACTATTTTTTTAAACTTTAAACAAACACTTTCAAACCTCACAAGTATTTTGGGGGCGTTAGGTAGCCTTTTTAAAGGTGTCTTCTGTTTTAAGCTTTTGTCAACATCTTCCCTGAGCTTGTGAAAGGCTTTTTGTCAGTACAGAGCTGAATGTCATTGCAGCAAGGGCTTTATTCCAGCCTTTTCTCTCATGGTTTTCTGGAAACTGCATCCTTCACATGGCTCCTTTGCATCCAGCAGTGGGATTTTCCATGCTTCCAGAAAACAGAAGATCATACAGCTTAAACTGTTGTTTGTTTTCTTTTGGTCATGACCCAGAGGGACACTGCTGCCCTGAGTTATTGCTGTGTTCCAGGGAGGCAGACAAGGGGGGTACGAGACTGGTGCTTAAAGATGCCCAGATGTGGAGCTCTCTGTCTTGCACCAAACATGTGGCAACTCTTCACTCTCCACTTCTATTCAGCAGAAGCAGCTGTGATATGTCCTGATAAGGATCCTGAGCTACAAAATTGGAACCCAGGTCACAACGAAGAAAACCGCATTGAAATCCGTAACGGCAGGAAGCTTCTTCTCTCTTCTTCTGCAACTGTCCACTCAATCCACATCGCTGATGGAGGTAAAACTTGCTGCCTCCAAGGCGGCAAGGCTGGGCAAAGAGTGCTTTCCCCTTCGGCTATTTAGATCACCGTGTCTCATGCTGGGAGAGGTTCCTGTTGCTTGCCGAGAACTGGGTGGCTGCTGGACAAGCCCAGCTTTAATTTGGTACAAGGGTGGGTGGCAGCTGAGATGCTATCAGTCCTGTAGCCATTATAATTAACCTACTCATCATCTTTTCTGGAGAATTTGCAGAAGTACTTATACGTACTGGTTTTTATTCCACATTTTGCCTCAAAAACATGTTTTACTAAATTATTGTTCTTGTAACATAATGCAATTGTTGTGTTCTCAGGGTCTCAGGACAGGGCAGATATAGATGGGTTTCCCTGTCTCTAAGGATAGAGTCATAGCATTGCTGGTGACTTTTAGCACAAATAGCTTTTATTCATCTTGACTCTGAATTTCCATCTCAGTTTTGAATGAATCCTCTTCCAAGCAAATCTTAATTGCACTCTTCAAGAGTTGGACTGAGTAAAAAAATTTACTGTCTTTATGATTTCTATTGAGAATGGGCAGAATTTTTCAAAAATTTAGATGAGAACCCAGCACTGGTTTTTAGCACGATGATGTCACAATCTCTGACGAGCTTCTGTATGTTAAAGCAAATGTCATAACCTTTTCTACTTAGGAAAATTGGTCATTAAGGACGATGTGCAGCCTATCATTTTGCGTACTAGACATATACTCATCGAAAATGATGGAGAGTTACATATCGGCAGTGAGATGTGCCCTTACCAAGGCAATGTGCTTATCAGCTTGTATGGGCGGTATGTATGCATGATAAAATATTATCTTAGAATTTCCAATATCTCTCTTCCACAACAGAGAAAAAAATGTTCCTTAAAATTACATTTGCTCAGAAGTATTTATCATGCATGTTTTGTAAAAAGTTTACTGGCTTGTTAGACAATTTAAATGTCCTTTAATAATTGACACAGTTTTGGTTCTGGTTTCAAATCTCCTGGGGGATGTACATTGGGGTATTTAGGAATGCCAGAAAATCAGCTGTAGTCAAGTTGATTCATAGATTTTTCCAGAATAGGCTTAAAGCCTGAAGAATTATTTTATTTTGAAAATTCTCCTCCCTAAGCATCCTTTTGTTCTGCATGAGAGTGAGAAGTAGGTGAGCCAAAGGATAAGACATTTATGTCTTGCAGATTAGTACAGGATCGCTCAGCTTTTCAAGGATGCCAAACTCATTTTTAACAGCCACTAAGGCTTACCAAGTCCTGGTTACAATCCTAACTTCCTATGGAAATCAGAAACATAACTGTGTTGTGCAGTTTGGGCTTCAGGCCTCTTCAGGCCTGAATATAATGAAAATAACACATATAATTTGAGTTCCAGATTGCTCCTGGTCCATAGTTGCTAGTATTATTTCAAATAATTTATTTACTGTAGAGCATGAGCAATTGCCAATTCTTAAGGTCATTGAAAAAAAAATGCTTTACAAGTCATGATGCTTCTTTCCTTGGGCTATAGCAGAACAAGGGCAGAGGTTTCTTGACCATCAGGTACAAAATCAAAATTGAATCTTTTCCTCCCTTCATGTTGCAGAGCGGATGATGGCAGCCAGCCGAATCCTTACTTTGGGCGGAAGTACATTGGAGTGAGTAAGGGTGGCACTCTCGAGATCCATGGAAAGAAAAAATTGTCCTGGACTTTCTTAAACAAGACTCTTCATCCTGGTGGCATGGAAGAAGGTGGATACTACTTTGAAAGGAGCTGGGGCCATCGGGGTGTCATTGTCCATGTCATTGACCCAAAGACAGGGGCAGTTGTCCATTCAGATAGGTGAGTGACTTTATAGCTGTCTAGATTTGAGGATCTTTGGGAACAAGTTGGGACAGCTTCTCAGCAAGCTCAGAAGCATGTGGTTTAGCATCTAGTTCAAATGGGTGTTACTGTCTCTATATGCAATTCTTTCTAGATTACTGATCTCCAAACCCAAATAGTAAAATAGCAAGTAGTGTTATTGTCTTACTATTGTGTTAGCTGGAGCTTAATCAATTTGCTTTAAAAGAAACCTGTAATGTCTCAGACAAATGCTTTTCCGATGCTATAATATTATTGTTGTAAACAATACAAAAAGGTTATTTCTTTATAGCACTTGCTTTTTAGTATGGTGGTACTTGTTAGAGCTGCAATGATCACTTGAAGTAAATTTGTTTTTGTTTTTTAATAATTTTAGGTTTGATACCTACAGAGCAAAGGAGGAAAGCATACGTCTTGCCCAGTATTTGGGCAGAGTTGCAAATGGCATGATCCTGTCAGTTGCTGTGAACGATGAAGGATCTAGAAACTTGGACGATTTGGCCAGGAAAGCAATGACCAAACTGGGCAGCAAGCATTTCCTCCACCTTGGGTTTAGGTATGTGCCAGTCCTGCCAGTTCTCCCAGCACAGAGGCTTTATTATGTTCCTCAGATGTCCAAATAATTCCACTCTCTCAAAGGCACAAAGTTCTTTCACATGGAAAAAAAAAAAAAAAAAAAAAAAAAAAGAAAAAAGAAAAAAAGAGGGAAACCTTTCAACATGAAGTTTTAGCAGCTAATAAGATAGTTTAAGATGCACTCAGTGTCTATATTGGGTATTTTTATTAGCAGATTGAGGAAAAGCATACGATTTGTATTAAAAATATTTTTTTCCAAGATATTATTCCCTTACAAGTTACTCATTCCTATTTATTTTCATGTCATCCCCCGAAGATTTAAGAAGCATATCCATGTACCTACAATGGATTGAATGGCCTGAATGTTAAGCAGGGTAGGATAATAGGCCTGTAACCCTGGCTAAATACATTATAGACATGCATACAGCTTGCTCATCAGCTTGTCCAGTACATATTTAGAGACTTGTGCAGCATGGAAATTTAGCATGCATTTATTTGTGCTGCAAACTGTAAACCATTCTGTGGCCAATACATTGTCTGTGTTGGCGCACACACTGATGAGAATATTTGCTATTTATCCAACAGTAACCATTTTATAATTGTGTGTGAGTATCTGAATTTATGTAGGCTTGTTTGTTTGTTTAAGAGGATGTCTGTCTCTCTGTGGACAATGGTCTGTACAGACACTGAGGGTCACTGCAGAACATGAAGAAAAAAAATATCTGCTTTGTAGGAAGAAGTGATTTAGAAGAGCAGCCTTTTGGAGCAGACAAGTGTCAGTTGGACAAGATTTGGAGTAGTTGGTGAACAGGTTGTGTAAAATACTACAGGGACTTCTGTGTGCCATGTAGAGCATTTCAAAGAAACAAGGCTGCAAAATAGTCTCCAGACACAGGCTATCTTCATCACTTCTTCTCAGATACCCAGAACCCATATTAAAGCCAGGAGCCTGCTGGGTTTCTTTTTAAAGACTAAAATTAGGGAAACAGAAAAAAGATTTTCAAACATTATACTTTTTTTCCAAGCCTGAAACAGGAAAAAAAAAAAAGATGGTTTTCTCATATGTTTATAAAAGTAAATTGCTCTTGATGTTTTTAGACTTCTGTGGTGTTTTAATGCTAGTTTCTCACTTTGCTGTAATTGCTTATAATGGAAATACCATAGAAATTCATGTGTTAAAGTGTGACTTTCTGCATCACTACAGAAAGCTAGTCCTTGTCATGTTGTTATCTCAAATACCACAATATTTCCCTATATAAATAATAGGGACATTGTGGGTACAATAATGTAGTAGTAGTTGGTCATCATTATCTCCCACCAGAGCATTGGTGTGTGCAAAAATACCCATATCATGGTGTGCTTTTTAAAAAATTGTATTTTTAGGGGTGTTCTTAACATATAAGTTCAACAGCTTTGAAAAATTGTCCAAATGGCAGACAGGACCTGCTCACTGCCTGGCACCAGGGGGTTGCTGGCCGGTCCCACCTAACCCCCTGCCAATGGCTGGGGCTGGCCCTGGGCATCACTGAGACAATGATGGTGTAAGCAAGGTAGCAATTTGAGATAGGGACGTTCTATTTCATGTTTTGGTAAGTGCCTTGTGAGTCAGGCTGTTGAGCCATAGGCTGGGTGGTTTTCTCATGGAGGCGTTGGAGGGAGTTACTTGGCCAAATTCCTGCCTATCTCCAGTTGCCCCATATTCAACCAGATTGTGAAGTTGTGCAAATTCCGGTTGCTGCAGAAGAGCCAATGAGCAATGCTAATGTTTCCAAAAAAATTCTGTGCTTCTGGCATCTCTTTCAGTTGCCTATTCTCTTTGAGCCCAGAACATTAGGAATGAAAGGAAAATCTTGCATTCTTCCTCTATTGTTGTCCTTTTGAAAAGTGAATTTGCTCTTTAAGCATGAGGTTTTTTTATTTGTTCAAATAATAAATTAAAGAAAGCCTTTCAGCACTTGATGACACAGTTGTTCTCTTTGGAATCCTACCCAAATATCACTGGTTTGGCTCCGGACTTACTGGTCCCTTCATTTCAAATAGCCAAAACAGATTGCATGTGTTTTTACATGTTAGGGTTGAATGACTTTAGGGCTGTTTTATGTGATAAACTGACTGGGATAAACAAGTACTGTAACATATGAAATGGGACCAAACCTTGAGTTGCAGAACTAGCTAGCTTCTTATTCTTTAGATTTTTATTTTTATTTTTTGTCACTTGTTTTGAATTTGGTGACAAAAAAAAAAAAAAAAAAAAAAAGACCTATCTTTCGTGCTGAGTGATAAAGTGTCCTTCCTCCCCCCATACCCTCCTCTCCCTGGATGGAGATCATAGCCCGGCAGTGCCGCTGGCAGTTGGCACACGGACAAGTTTTCCAGCAGGAGCATCTGGCTGGCTGGCAGGCTCCCGAGGCAGTTGTGTGTTGGCAGCTTCCCCCGAGCCTGTCCTGTGCTGAGGACACGCTGCTGGGACTGCCGTGCTTCGGGGAGCCACGGCCGCTGAATGGCCGTGAACCTCAGCAAAGCCCAGGGGTGATCTCTGCATGCTATCTGTCAATGTCTGTCTGTGTTTTCTTCCGAAGTCCCAGGGTGGTTTGTAACTTCACTTAAACCAGGCAGATGGTAAATGGAAGGTGACCTGCAAGATTCAAGGGTGAATCTTGATGCTATTGAAATCACCCTGTGTTTTTACCGATAGAGACATGATTTAATCTCTGGGCTGTTTGCTAAATCCAGGGTAAGGGTGACAGTCTCCCTACAACCCTAAAAGCATATTTGTTATTCTGTTAGTCATGAAGAGCAGATACGCCAGAATTTCTTCTACTTCAAAGACAAAACTCCCTCCTGACCCCCATTAATTGGGTTCACTTCCAGTGCTGGGAGGTACTTTAGTCTCTGTCTCCATTGCTTACTCGACCATGTGTTCATTTGCCAGTATTGCTGATAGATATTGAGCCTGCTGAACCAATAACAATCAGGCAGTAATGAACTTATTTCTGACACAGGATCAGATGGGAACAGACAATTCAGACTTATAAACCTTTGTCCTTGTTCAATGTTCAAAATGAGGAAACTAGACACCCAGAGACAATCTAGGTATTTTTTATTGCCCTTTGCCAGCCAGTCTGTCTATTAGAAATTCTCATGGGTCATTCCAAAGACAATTGTGATATACAAGGTTTCAGAATGAGCTAGATTTACTTAAGCAGAACTGGCTTTTTTCATGTTTTTTAGTGCATGCACACACACAAAAGAAAGATTTTCAGACTCCTTAGGGAGTTGCTGGTGTCCTATGTGTCTGTCACAAACAAGCCTCTTTGAGCACTCATTTAAAAGAGAAACATGCTTGTTGTATGACTGTATTAAGAAGGGATTTGTCTTTGAAATTCCTTATCTTGCAATACATTTACTGAAGAAATACGAAGTCTTAAGATATTTTTAATTTTAACCAAACTGCCTGTCACATCAATCAGACTGTTTTGAGTGAGGTGCCCCTGAGAAATTCAAGAATGTTATGCTGTGAAAAATATGCATCTTGTACATGACATAAATTGATCGCTTCTCATTTTGATTTTCTAGGCACCCATGGAGTTTTATTACTGTTAAAGGAAATCCCTCCTCTTCTGTTGAAGACCACATTGAATACCAAGGTAATTCATGCACAAATTGCTGGCTTGACATTATCTACGGAAGTTACTGGAGTTATGGCTGAGATTAATTTTGTCAATGGTGTTTTCAGTTGACATTGTATTACATGAAAGCTGTAAACAGTTGGTGGTTTGGAATATTTAATTAATGCTGTTTTGATATTTTACTACTTTCCATTAATACAGTTGAAGCAGCAGAGTGTGGGGTATAACCTGGGTTATCTGAACTGTGAGGTAACAGGCATGACCCTACCCCAGCGTAAATCCGTGTAACTCTGTTGAGCTCAGACTCTGCATCCTGTTTTGACACAAAGCTATGGAACAAGCCCACTTTGCATTGGCTGAAAATTTGATCAGTGTATCCTGCTTTGGTAGCCTCAAAAACTCCCACAAAACCATTTTGTTGCTAGCTGAAGTCTTCTGAGGCTTGCTGCAGCTTTTCATGACATTTTCAAGAGCAGCTAACAACATGGCTTAGTACAGTACCAAATAAAAATAGCAACATATTATAAATAATTGGGGTTTGTAGTTGCTTTTTTTTTAATACCCTCTTGAATCTTGAAGATTTTTCCCCCTGATTGTCCAGGCAGTTATGAGTGTCTGAAGCCTCATTCCAAGATCAGTAACTTTCTCTGGAAGCTTTGCAGGGCTAATTCTGGACAATATACCCAAAATACACAGATATACACACAGACAATTGCCTATTCAGTTCTGACATTTATTGAGTTCTGACATTTATTTATTTACCATTTTTTTTAAAAAACAGGTCACAAAGGGTCAGCTGTCGCCAAAGTATTCAAACTATTCAAAGCTGAGAATGGAGAACTTTTTAATGTCTCTTCAACTAGTGAGTGGGTTCAAGGTAAGAGGTCTGTTTGCTGTTTAACCCAGTAGTAGAGTTGAAAAATGATGTGAACCATCCTTTTCGCTGCAATACTTTAACATTTGGGAAGAGTGGACTTGCTAGTTGCTATTTATGTTGCTGCTAATGCAAGTAAAGTATGTGCACAGATTCTTTCCCCAGTTGTCTCCAGGACTTGCTGGATAACTAGCATCTATTTTCCTCCGCTGCCCTGGGTATGAAATTCCATCTCATATGATCTAAGAGATCACACACAACCTCTTATTTCTTTTGAATGCATAGTCATCATGTCCATGTTTCAAACAACATACAGTAACTGACTGAAACTTGATCTGAAAATCCAAAAAGGCAGCTAAGGAGGACTCGGATCCAAAATCCATAACTATTAATAATGCTCATACTACATCCTCCAATTATGTAGCTTTTAATAATTCCTCTCTCCCTTGGCTGGTTGCACTTCCCAGAATCATAGAAGTGGCTGACAGACTGGCAGGAAAAGGCAGGAATCAGATCATCACTGAAGAAACTTGTGAATTATATCTGAGATCAAAATATGCTTCACGCATTAAGCATGACTTTCAAATGACTTTTCTTGTTTGCACTTGTTTCCAGATGTAGAATGGACAATGTGGTTTGAGAAGCCTGATAAAGCAAGATCTAAGGACATGGAGAAGCTTTCTGACTTCAAAGCTGCTCATCCTGATAAAATCTGTAGGCAACCCATTGATATCCAGGTAGGCTAGCTTACTGCTTGCTTTGAAGAGACGGGGTGAGTCCTCTGAGGGGTGACACCGAAACCCCAAAATATTGTGCTTGTCAGTAAATTTTGTTTCTAAACAAAAGACATTGTTTATTTTGTTGCCGTAATACATAACTGACCAGATCTGGTATGCATTCTTGTATCATTTTGAGACAAAAGTTTATAGCATTAAGCTCCTTTCAGTACATTCTGGCTTCTGGCATGGAAAGGAGTACAGATGGGGTCATAGACAGCACAGATGCTATCATGAAATATGTGGTTCCCTGGTGGCAGATTACAGGAAAAAAATACGTGAAAATTTCAAAGTTTTTAAACGGTCCTGGAATGGACCCTCCCTAAAAAATTAATCACAGAGTGTAATGAGATGGTAAAACTACCAGCTGTAGTAGGTTGGAAAAAATGTCAGTGAGCTTGCAGCTATTTCTTGGAGTCAGTTGTTTTTTCTCTGTGGAAAGAAATTTGAATTCTGTTTGGGGCTAAACATTATAATTACACCATCTTGCCAGCATGCTGAGGAGAAATCATATACCTTTTCTGCAACTGCTAAACCCTCTTTAAGCTAAAAAAAAAAAAGGCTTTTTTTTTTTTTTTTTTTTTTTTGGCAAATGCTAGCAATATACTTTGCCTGTATACCTGCTACAACAGCTACCACAGAAGCATCGCCTAGCAAAAGACAATAAAATACTTCATATCTGTGGGAGGCTGAGGTTCCTGCATGCTCTGAACCACTGGATTTTCCTTACTCACAAGAATGCGGCTATTGAAGTAAATGGGAATGCTGACAGTATGAGTGAAAGTTTCCAGGCTAGATGTTATAAAGAATCTCCTCTGCACAGAAAGGAAAAAACTGCCCTACAACTTTCTGCCAGGTCTTAGCAAATCCACATTCGTTTCAACTTCCATATACATGTATTAGAAGTGACAACTTAGTT
Organism: Aythya fuligula; assembly: GCF_009819795.1. Lineage (NCBI taxonomy): Eukaryota > Metazoa > Chordata > Aves > Anseriformes > Anatidae > Aythya > Aythya fuligula. The sequence continues at coordinate 12,981,295 of NC_045569.1, read as the reverse complement.
CAGAACAGAGGTCAGATGTTCAGTATGATAGGGCTCCTTTTAGCATGTGTATTAAAAAAGAAACAAGAAATACATTCTTCTGCTCCAGAATCAAACCTTTTTTTTCCTGTTCTTTTCAACGCCAGTTACTTTTTATCCCCCCATGTATATTAAAAGTAAAACAACATTTTTTTAGCTTATCCTGCAGATTTTAGAACAAATCCTCAGGTAGTGCAACCTGGTGTTGCTCATTGCCTTCATAAAGTTACGCTGATTTATCCCAGCTGGCCTGCTCCAACTGCACTGCACACAAAAATGTGAAGATATGATGATAATAACAGAAACAGTGCAGCCAGAGGCACATTCCTCCAGATGATGGTGTTGATCCTATACATGGCAGCAGAGTGGCTGCATTAATGAGGAAGGTCTGCATGAGTGAAATAATCAGTATGAGGGTCTTCATTGAAAAATGGCTTATCTCCTGCTGCCTTGTTAAAATGCATGTTTTATTTGGATTGCCCGATGCAACAAATCACATTTTTGTGAAAAAAGCAAGAGAATTGCTAGCTATAGAGCTGGACTGTGAAATTTACCGTGACCCTGAGGGTGATGTGCCCCAGCAGAAGCACAGGAGAGGCTGCACATTCTACAGCCTCCTCCTCGAGCTGGTCCTGCAGGCTGGTACTTGTATATGAAAAAAAGGCCACTTCTTCTTCCTTCTAGAGCAAGGGTTTTGGAACTGTTTTGATTTTTGATCAGAGAGCAATTACCACTGATCTATGCAAGGACAAAAATGAGAACAGCCTCCCCCCACTGCATTCTTCTGCAAGGTTCAGGCATAGTCCAGCCACCAGCAATGAGAAGAGGCAGTGCAGTAAGAGCCTTGAAAGCATGGGTTCATTTGGGTACAAGCATCTGTGTTCAGTGTTGTCATCTGACCTCAAACAAATGGCCAGAGCAAATCTAGGGCACCAAGACCAGATGTGACTGAAGCTCAGAGTACTCCTCCCAAAAAAGGCACATGGTCTTAATATAGATATAAGAGAAACATACACCTAGCAATAATCTCTGCCGTCTGCACATAAAATAGCTGTGCTGGAGCACCAGCTGGGATGCCGGCTGGATAGCACACGCAACAGTCATCCTGTTTTGTTATGTAACTCTTGTGCATCACCCAAAAGAAAGCAAAAGCCTCTTATGATGGCACTGATATGCCAGTAAATTCCCTTTAACTCGGTGTATCACTACTTTTACATTTCTATTCTCATTCCAGGCCATGACACTTGATGGAGCTAATTTAACAACCGAGGTTTTCTACAAGAGTGGCCATGACTATCGGTTTCTGTGCCACGGCAAGGACCAGACAGGTGAAGGTTGCCGGAACTACAGAGTACGGTTCCTGTGTGGCAGCTCTGGTACGTGCCCCATGTCTGAAAGCCAGATTTCTTGTGCCCTTTGGAGGAGTAGATAAAGAAAGTCCATCTGAGGAACCTGAATTTTGTGTAGTGTTTTTGCCTCTGATATCTAAAACTATAAGGTCTTCCCCATTGAGCACTCCACTTGAGGTAGACAGTATAGGTATTATCCACAACAGGGAACAGCAGAAACACTGCCTTCTGATGACTGACTTTTGTTCAGTGTAAGAACTAGAGTAAGTTCCCAAGCTAAAATTTTGGCTGGGCTGTTGACATGAACACAGATATAACAGCTGAAGATTTATCTCAGGAAAAATTCCTGAGCCCTAACAGAGGTAGCAGGGTGGTGTCTCAAAAACCCAGCAGTGCCATGGCAAATACTTGGCAAGTGCCTTCCCCTAAATACCTTGACTTTTGCTAAAACATTTTAGGATGACGTAGGATTGGTCAATCAGCATGTGAAAAGACAACAGGTTTTGACAGAAATACTTTGTTTTGAAGTTATTAATTCCAACACCACTGTCCATAACCTAGCCATGGACAGGTCATTAGGAGACTTCAGTGCTCAGCTGTCGGGAAAAGGAGGTTCAGGCCAACAGTTATTTTCCTTGAAAACACAGTCATTATGTTAAAGACCACTTGGCTGCTGTAAATAACCATGCCCAGTGCCCACAGGAGCTACTGCTAAGTGGGTGTGGTGAAAATGAGCCACTCAGAGCTACTTTTAAATTTAGCCATGGGGTTAGTGGAAAATCCACCTGCCTACAACTAACAGAAAACACTTTCTTGTTTGCTTGCTTTCCAAGGCAAAGCTAGTAACGAGCATGATTTGAAGAGTTAACTATCTTGGAAATTATCATTTTTGGGGGTGTTCCAGGCTTAAGAAAAAAAAAAAAAAAGAAAAAAAAAAAAAAAGCAGGCAAGCAGGCACTTTCTGATAAGATTAACTGACTTCTCCACCCTTCCCTTCTGGCTTTTCAGTGAAACCAAAGCTTACGGTAACCATTGACACCAATGTGAACAGCACAGTCCTGAATCTGGTGGATGATGTGAGCTCATGGGAGCCGGGAGACAGGATTGTGGTTGCGAGCACTGACTACTCCATGTACCAGGCGGAGGAGTTTCAAGTGCTGCCATGTCCATCCTGCAGACCCACCCAGATCAAGGTAGAAGGTAAGGTGCTGCATCTTGTCACGTTGGCGTTGCATCACATAAATTCTGTCATTTGCACTGAGGGAACTCCATTAACAATCACCAAGATTTGAAAGAAACATGAATTTGATGGCTAGTTTAGATGATGCTTTTGGGAAACATATGCCTTTCTTGCTTGAAAGTTTTAATCTAATTTACTTCTGGTTGCTTTCTGCCTTCCCCTTTCATAGCTGATTCCATTGTTTGTCCCCAGGCATATTGCTGAACAGAGGTATTCATTTCAGGGATAGAAATACAGGCCGTGTATCTGAAATGTTCAGTTTTGCATTTCTGCATTTGAAAACGTATCAGTTCCTGGAAAGCAGGAAATCAGCACAGCTGATCCAAGCAGCATACTAGGGGAGGAGCAGACTGTGAGAGACTGTAGGGCTATGAAGTAATGGATCAGCTGGGTATTTTCCTAAGAAAGTTATATTTAACATGAAATTTAATCTCAGATTTTAGAGAGACTGTTTGGTACCACTGAAGCTACTGTTTCTCTTTTACTGCATCTCTAGACTACATTGCTATGAGGTGATGTATTAGCCAAACTTTTCTGGAGCCATGTGGCCAGTGTATTTTGCTGTGCCAGAGCACGTGGGGAAAGGGAGTCTGCAGAGTGCTGACCAAATTGCTCTGAGCAGAAGGAGCAGGAAGCTTTGCAGAGTCACAGCATTTTCCTCTTGAAGGTGACTAGCTCAAATCTGGAACAAATTGCTTTTGATGAAAAGACATCGCAGGCTAATGATTGTAAAGTCACCTTCAGACACATTTCCATGCTGAAGCACAGACTTTTACTGGTATGAGCATGAAAGTGAAATCCAGAGGGGGAGATTTGCATCTCCACTTGAGTCTGTGAAGTGGGCTTTTTCTTCCAGAATTAGATTTTGGCAGGCTAATGAGCAGAACATGGAAATATCACAAGAACTGCATCTTTTCTGGATAGGCAAATGATTTTTAATTGTCATGCTTTATAAAAGCAAAAGTAATTTTACACTATACGAGTATGTAACAGCTGAAGCCATTTTTAATGGCTGTATTTGTCTGGTGGTAAAATATGCATGTTACAGTATCTTTTTCTTACATGCTGGCAGTTGCTCTGTGTAGAGGTTTTGTCAGCATTTACAGTAAGATCTTTCTGAGAAACCGTCAGGGCACTTGGAACATCCAATGCACCAGGGAGTTTGGTTGGTTCTGTGAAATGAGCTACTTCCCCATTATCTCTGATGCAACATCTTCTGGAAGGTACAAATGCACTTCCTTTGGCAGCTGCCTCCCCACAGACCTCCAGCCATTCATTGTTGCACGGTCTGAAGGAGAGGTGCTTGTCAGGCCAAGAAAAATGTTATTCACATTCTGAATGTATCATAGTCTTATGACTTAAAATGACTAGTACTTTCAGAGAAGACACATCTCCAAGTTGGATATTTTTCTTGAGCAACTTTTTGAGCTATTGGAAAAATTGTACCAGACTGGTATGATACAAGTTACATCATGAAGATGATCTTGGAAGATCGTCAGTAAAAATAAAGATGACATATGAATATATCTCTTAAGCTTCCCATAATGTAATGGATCTGAAAAAATCAAGTAATTATATTCATCTTCTACAACAGTGGCAACTCAGTTAGCTTAAGGAAATTAATAAGGGGTTAAAAACTACAAAAAAGTTCATGCAATTTTCAAGTAAAAAAGCAGTGGAAACACTTGTTAAAGTAATTGTGCTCTTGGTCTCCAATTACTCTTTAGGAGAATTAGGACATTCCTTTTATTACCACAAATGACATGAGCACCGGGGCCAAAGTCTGCCTTTACTTATATCCAGGCAACTCCATTGACGTCAATGGGATCTTACTGATTATATAAATCAGGGCAAAATCTGATCCAGTAGTAAAAATTACATCCAACTTTCTTGTAACAAAAGCACATTCACACCAGCAAATAAAATCATCTGCCTGGTTCTAAGCTCAGTCCTGATGAAATGAAACCAGGGGAAGGCTGAGCTCTACCCTGAGCTGCTCCATGCCCAACCATCGCCTAACATCACCCATTGCCCCGTGCCATGACACGCAATTAGCCAGGATTAGGAGCACTAATGAGCCAGGAGGGGTGGGTGTCTCCATGCCACCACCCCTCCACTCTGCCTGCGGCTGCCTGCAGCCTGTACAACCCTGCCCACGGGGGTGTGGGATTTTGGCTGTGCCCTGGCACTGGGATTTGAAGTGCACTCACTGCTCAAGGAGGCAAATGCCAGCACGACGAGTGCTTGGCTGGCACTGCAACCAGGCTGTGCACGTGCATGCCTGCAGCTGCTGCCGCTTGGTTGGGTGCTGGCTTTGATGAAACTTGTTGACCCAGAGGCTCAGACAATGTGTGAAGGGAAAATGATGTAGGCAAGCAGGCACATAAAGTAGCTGGCAGGCAGGGGGAGCAGCCCACAGCCTCAGCCCAGGTGAGCATCCACCCCGGCACAGCCTGTGCTTGTGCAGCCATGTTGGGTTCTCAGCCAAACACGGGAGGTACCCGTCATAAATGTCTGCCTTCCTTTCCCGATGTGAAGTATTCAGAGTTGGTTTGCTCAGTCTGAGAAAAGGCTTCTGCACAGATATATTTATACATGTGGTCTCGGGGGATGTCATTTGTAATAAGTGGAGTGGCTTGATTTGCCTAAGAGACTTAGTTTAGCAGCCGAGAACTCCAAAATTCTGTCCTTTGAAAGACAAATGATAAAACTGCTCCTTTCCATGATGTTTTGTATTCATTTTAATATCAATTTTTTTTCCTTTCAATTTCTTTTAAATAAACCTAAATGTCAGATCTGAACTACTTAAGAGTCCCTTTGTTTAAAAAAGGCAGAAAACTTCTCTGTGGAAAGACGATTTGGTGTGGCAGCCACTTGGCATACCAAGGTTTAATTATAATTGATGCTGTCATCGTTTAATAATATTTTAATAGACATGGTTTAGAGTATTATGCCAAATAAGTAAAACTTATTATTTAGCTCATGTCCTATTTATATTTGACACTTCCTGCTGAAAACTCATACTTGCTTTTCTTGCTAGAAATGGCCTGATTAGAGGCTGGTCTTTTCAAAACAGCTTACGAGAGTTAATACTCAATTCCCATCAGGATTTTTTTTAGTAGGATTTGGATGTCTAACTGTGGAAGTCTAAAAATCTCAGTGTAGGAAGCAAAGGAGGACACCGAGGAACTGATCTTGTGTACTCCTTTATTGGAGTAATTGTGTTAATGCCAAAAATGCCACAAGGGAGTGTGGCTTGAGTAAGGACTCAGCTCTGCAGGTCCCACTCTGCTCCTGGTCAGTCGGTCACTCAGTTAAATGGAACTTTTTTCTCCTTTGTTTGATTTTTTTTTTCTTGTCATTTTTGTGCCTAGATTATTTTCTCTGTGGGAACAGATTAAAACTGTTTGATCTTGCAACTTCACAAGGGGAGGGATGACGGCACAGGGCAGAGGCAGAGAGGAGGAAGGAAGGAAGGAAGGAAGGGTTGTGTTGTTGTGGCAGAACTGGATAGTAGGAAAGATCAAGCGTTTGGTCTAGTTTCCCTGGGAAACAAGTCTTATCTGCATCTTGGTTGCTCTGTATGAAGTTACTACCAATGCTGATAAGTTTCACCATGGAATAGAAATGCCCTTTTGTGTGTCTATATGCTCTTGATAAAACAAGAAAAAACTTTTTGTGCTTGGCATAATTGCTCCAATTATCCCACATACTAGTGAATCTATGATTACAAGCCCACATATCTTAAATCTAGCTTATTGGGCTGGGAATACTGTAGAGAGAAGGTGTTCACAGGGATCTTGTTAATGCAGAGAACTTTGAAATAAAAATGTAAATACATAGTCATCTAACAGCTTCACTGAAACTGCCTTTGTCAGCATTTATCTTGTGCTGTGAGGGTGGGAGAAGTTACTCCACAACCAAAATTAAGATACTTTTAGAGATTTAGAAGATTCTGCCTAGAAGTTGGCATCATTTTGGCTGGAACTTGCCAAAACTCTTATTTAAGGCATCTTTGGTTCTTGAGGGTTGGGCAGGAAGTGTTGTTTAACAGCCCTTTCTAGCAGCTTTTCAGAGCTCCTTCTTCTGCCTTTGGGCATTGCCTAGAAGCAGTGTTAAAAACTCTCAAGTTTAAATAACAGCTCAGAAGGGTTGTATTCAGGCCTGATTTAAGTAAGGATTTGCTCTGTTTGTCTGTCAGAACTCTGTAAGCTTCTCATGCCACCTGCTAGAACTTACTGGTGAGGATGAGAGAAAAAATAGAAGGTCAGAGAGAAAATCCAGCATTTACAGAAATAAGTCAGTAGTTTTCCAAGTGGTTGCTGCAGAAAGAGGCCATGAGGTGGGGCAGTAGTGGGCCTAGGGGTGAGTGTGATGCTGTCATTGGGATAAAACAGAGAGACCTGTGCACATCAGGCCTTGTGTCGCACCTACCTGCAGCGTTAAGCTCTGCTCATTTCAGCCAATAAACCAAACGGCTACTGGCAGAAGGTTCTGGTCCAGTGTAACGTTACAGCATATGCTTACTATTATCCATGTGAACTCATGGCTACGTACACCCCTACAGCTGAGGGTGTGCTTCTGAGCTTTGCAGTGTGCCCTGGGGGACCACAAAGGAGAAGCAGAACAAAGGACCATAAATAGGATGAGTTAACTAACCCAGTAGGAATATGTCCCAAGAAGGCTTAAGTTTGCTCTGATCTCCTTGTAAAGTTTCATCCTTTCTGCTATAAGGCTTTTCACTGGAAAACTGATTTCCCATGAATTGGAGGAATACGTCTTCATTAAGACGTCAGGCTGCAGTGCCTGACTCAAGAGGCTGGTCAGCTCTCCCAAACCATGCCCCGTTGTGTTACAGACTTGTGGCTTAGGGATGCAATAGCAAATCCCATCGAGCTAATTCAGAACAATGAGGGTTTGACAGGATGCCTGTGTGAACATTTGTTGGTTATTAAATATAAGCAACAGAGGCATTACCACCAATGATGACAAATGGTTGGCAAAAATACTAAATCTGACAGAGGTCTGGGCTGGCATCTACAATGAGTTGCGCTGGTTTTAAAAGGGCCCTGAAGGATTTACTGTCACTGGGTTACTAGAGTTGAACAGACAGGTTTGTATTTAGCATTTCTTTTAAAAACTCTGGTTTAAGGTACACTAAAAGACCATGAGAGAGAAGGTCTAATCCACAGAGTTCAGAGGAGAACAAAAGAGCCATTAGAGAAAAAAATAGAATAAAAAAAATAACCCAGAAGCATCTTAGCTCCACTTTACTTCCACCAAACCCAGACCTTATCGTGTCTGATTCACTTCTGAAAGGGCGATGTAGTAGTTTATGGCACTGAGAGCCAACACAATTAGGAATGCATGAGTGTACCTGGGAGGGTTGTCAGAGACATATCTGCGTGTATCTTGCCAGAGCTGAGCACTCATCCACACCTGTAGCTGCTGAAATAGTTTTACAGTCCCACCCTTCTCAGGTATGATAAGCCTGAGACCCAGGTTTTATGGTTAGGTTCAAGTACGGCAGGTTTTCCTGGAGCTTTGTACAGTTTGGAGACACTCTACTTTGAATTGCTGTGTTGACATAAGTGTGTCTTTGATTAGTAGATCATCTATGTTTATCTTAATGCATACTTTCTTTTAATAATTACCTTCTCCTTACTAACTGCTCTGGTAACTTTAATAGTCACTGTCTTGAGTCATGAGCATGGAAACGGGCTCGTATTTTGCTGAATCAAGACCTCTGTCAGGCAAGCCTGCACATTAAAGGAGATTGATTTTCCCTGCGAATTAACATTGTTACTGAAGGCACCAGTATGACAAATAGAGCAGCAAACCAAGGGCGGTCTTCTGAGCCCATCACGTGGGCCTGTTGTGGAGAGATGCAATCTGTGCGGCCACAAGGCTTTGTTTGGTTTAGATTACAGCACAACACAAGTCTGGCTCACCAGCGAGGCAACATCTCCCCATGAGGGATGCAGCAAGAGCGAGCCCAAAGAGGGAGATGGTGAATCAGTGACCCCAAGTTCGTTAACGCTTGGGCAATCCCAGGCATCAGCTCTGATGCTGAAGTAGCAGATGCATTCTTCCCACGTTCAAAGCACAGTGTTGCCTTTCTTCCTATCAAACCACTTCAGGGCTGGTCTGCACACCCCAGGCTTGGGTTTGCCCATGGTCAGCATCTCAGGAGCTCGGACATCACGGCTGTTCCCTGGGAAGATTTTCAGCTCTGCAGTGAGGCGCTCCCATCCCCTGGTGAACTCCCCAAGCTCAGCATGGAGCAGCTTCTTTTGTTTTATTTCTTCCTCATGCCACTCATGGCCGTGCCCTGCCAGCTCGCTGGAGGTGCCACGTGTCCATGGACGCACATAGTGGAGCTCCCAGCCCCGTGGGAAGTGCCTGGTGCCAGTTTGCAGCAGGAATTTGCAGCACCTGAGCACTCCCGTGCTGGGTCTGTCTCCTGTGAGCCGTTTTGGCAGGACAGCCCCACTGCCACAGGGAGCTTGAATTTCTGGCTGCTGCAAGGAGAGGATTGTTTTTCAAAACTCTGTTAAAGGAGTTATTATTCAAAATCCGCTTTTATGTTAGAAGTGCTTTCCATCTCTCCTTTTATCTCCAAACAAGCCAAGTCAGCAAAAGCACAGAGTGAAAAACATGCACCCAAGGAGATATATTTAGAAACTGGTTAGTGCGTATTTAAAATTCCTGTCAGTGCTTACACTATTTTGCATGTCTGGACTGGTGTTAAATTAAATTAAATACATGCAAGCATGACATTTATTATTCTAGAGCTCAGCACATTAAATAACAAAACTGCCTATCTAATTTCACTGCCACAAATCCTGGAGATGTGGCTTGAAATAGGATGTTCTTATGATTATCTGAACTTCTTCCTGCATCTCAGTAAATCAAGGAAAGGTCAACTCTGGGGGAAACTGAAAAATAACAGCTTAAAAACAGCTTCATAACAAGTGGCTGTGCTTCTTAATGGAGCTGCTCTAGGGTCCAGCACATGGTATCTTCATGCAGAGGACACCCACTGGCATAATTTTTTTGGTAGAAGTGAATAAGGGAGATGAAGCTGTATTTTGGGTAAGTTGGGTCTGATTTTGACCACATACCTGAGGAGGCTTGCTGGTTTCAGGGCAACACTGCAGGGAAGCCCAGGACCTTTCTAAGAAGGTGACTGCAAACACAAGTGAGGTGCAAACCCACAGCCTCTTACAGCCCTTATTTTTGGGGCTGAGCATGGAGCTGGATGGAGCATCCTCTCCCCACCACTGCTCCCACAGGCTGCTTCCACCCATGTCAGATTCTTTCACCCAGGTGGGAGAAGAGGAGTCAGCATGATGCAGATTATATGAGGAAAACATAAAAGATGAAGTGAGTCTTTCTCCTCCCTAGCTAAGCTACTGCCAAACAATTAATCCCACAACATGCTCTTGTAGCCTTCCTGCCCCTCTTGCTTTACCAGGAGCTGAATGGATAAATGGGTTCACCAGTCCTGCCGTCACCACCACTCCAGTTAACAGAGGGTGTCTTTTACCACTGTCATGATGTTTTGAAGGTGGGGAGCTGAGGCAGAGGCTCATGTAGGGGGTGAGCCCTGTCCTGCAGAGTGGCAATCTCAGGAGAAAGAGGAGCACTCACCCTTCTCAATTCCCACTGTTCCCATTGAACTACACTGCTCCCAGCGCCAGGAGAAAGGGGGAGTTAATGGTGTTTGCTTATCTTTGTTATAGAGTCAAAGCAGTGTGTTTTGGTTAAAACAAGAATGTTTCAGTGTTCAAAATCCTCCCTGCAACTTGGCACCTCTGCTCCAGCACAAAGTGCTTCACAGGGATAGCCAGGCTTCAGGCTTGCCATTTGTTTCTAATTATTGCTTTGAACGATTCCACTGAAATTAAATACATGCAAGTGTAGCATTCCTTAAGGTTCGGTGTTTACTTAAAGCGTTTATTACTTATTTTTACTGGAATAATACAGAATGTAGTCCGTAAGATGAACCTTTTCCCAACTGCATTCTCTGCAGAAAGCCGAGGAAGGAAGGAAGGAAGGAGCATGAATACGTTTGAATGAAATTACAGCAAAGAGATTATTTTGCTTTCTAGACATCCACGCTGCCCGGACTTCACCCCTTTCTGGTCAGGCCAGGGAAGGCTCTCTGTGGTTTTAACCCTTCCATGGAGCCAGGTGTGTGTGCGGAGGCCAGCCACGAGCTGGGTGAGGGGTTGCAATGGTCCCAGGCCACAATTTCCACAAGGCTTTCTGCCCAACCCTTAATGCTATGCAGCCGTGGTGTTAGCAAGGTCAGGCTGATGCTCACCCGTTAGCAGTGCTGCAGGCTCTGAGCAGCTGTCAACATCTCACTATAGAAAGTGCTATGATAATTTTGGGGCTTTTCTGTAGCTGCATCATCAATTTTCTTTGCACTGAATGTTCATACACTGCTGATTGCAAACCTAAGTAAAAATCTCTCGAATGATCACTGTCCCTTTTCAAGGCAGGAAATGTGTTTTGTCTGACAGGCTGTTGGTTTAACTACCTGTCTAAATGAAGCAACTTCAGACCAAAAAAATCCCACTTCCTCTGTTGAAAATATCTCAGCAGGACATGGTGTGACACCTGTGCTCCAGCCTTCTGCCTTTTGAGGAGTCAGCCAGCAGTTTTTTGCTGATTCAAGTGCTCCTTTCATTATCAACCAACCCCACCACGGGAAATGCTGCAAACCAGCAGCGTTGGCAGGGTAACTCTGAAACTGGATCTTGTTCCCCCAGGGAAAGCAGCATACCTCCACGTTGGCCAAGTCATCGACGGCGTCGACATGCGGGCAGAAGTGGGGCTGCTGAGCCGCAACGTTGTGGTGATGGGCGAGATGGAGGGGCGCTGCTATGAGTACGGCAGCAAGCTGTGCTCCTTCTTCGATTTTGACACCTTTGGGGGACACATCAAGGTAGGGCTGCTGCCCTCTCCTTGTACTTTTCTCTGCCACACCTTGACATACTGAGAAAGCCAGGACGCGGGAAGGGAAGCGAGCATTCCCTGCCTGGGTGCAGCAGCTCCTCCCCACTGCTGCTGCCTGGTATCTGGCTTTGAAGTGTACCTCACGCCCCTGCAGACCCTGCTCAGCCACAGGGGCTGGTGCTCAACCCCTCCAAGAGACAGCCTCCACATCCCCATCCCAGTTCTCCCTGAATTCTGGTGGTGCACAGCCCAGGGGGGTCAGTTTGAGCCCAGGTGAAAGACACTCATGGAAAACATAAAATTTGAACATGTTTTTTTCCCGAAATGAAGTAAGATGTAGCCATGGCAGCAGTGGTGGGACCACAAAGCCACTATGGTTCCCTTGGCCATCATGAGCCTCTCTCTCTCACCCTGCAGCTGTACTCCCCTTGCACAAAGTAATTCTCTCTAGAAGATACCACCCACCCATTTCTATGCTGTATTCGCCCTCCTCCTTGCCCTCATCTTTCCTGACTGATGTTCTTTTGTTCTCCAGATTGGTCTTGATTTTAAGGCTACCCATATCGAAGGCCTAGAATTGAAATACATGGGACAGCAGACAATGGGACATTACCCAATTCATTTCCATATGGCTGGAGATGTGGATGAAAAAGGAGGCTACAACCCTCCAACGTACGTGAAGGATGTCTCCATCCACCACACCTTCTCCCGCTGTGTCACCATCCATGGATCCAATGGCTTACTGGTAAGAAACCCCAATGTCTACCTTACTGATCAAGACACCAAATTATTTCCTCGTAGTGTGAATGCAGCTTAATTATTTCAGGGTCATTTGTTTTATTCTTAGAACTAGTGTGTCTCCTTCTCTTGTCCTGATTATGTAGATGTATGTTCCAGGAGTATTTCGACCCGCATTAAGGAGGAGACCACAGTGGCACTGTAGGCTGTGTGTGATTCAGAGCAGGCAGAGCTTTTGTCTGTGTGCAGGGATGTCCGCCGACCAGCCCATCTCTAATGAGTGGTTGGGTCTATGTATAGGCAGAGAGCTTGCTATTTAAAGAGGATAATCAGAAGGTTTAAATGTGCTTCATCTTTCCTGTAATAAAGATTTGTGTTTGCAATGCCATTCACTACATTAAGCATTCCCAAAGTTCTGATTTGTCAGAGCTGCTCTCCAGGCAGGGAGTCCTTTAGGATAAATCTGTATAATGACGTATGCTTATCAGACAAGTTACAGCACACCAGAGATGATGAGAGCACATTCAGATTCTGCCTAGATGTAGGGATGTTTTCTTCTTATTGTAAGCATGCAGAGGTTAAAACACAACATTACTGAGCATCCTGGAGACTGGCACGTAACCCCAGAAGGCTTTCCTCACTGCTATCCCACATCTGATGGCTTCCTTAGAAAACACACTTGCTCCTTTGGCACTTCTGAGATAGGAATGGGTTGTGTTGGTCATGTCATTTGTTGCCCTTGTCAGCTTCCTGCCATTTTAAGGCAGTATCTTCCAAGCCAACCACACTATTAATAACAGATAGGGTCTCCTACCCAGCACCCACCTGGTTGCAGTAAAGAAACCAAGACCTAAAAAGTACAGTACAAATGCTATTACTGAAGCTATATATCCAGTCAGCTCCATTCACAAAAATGAACAGGAGAAAAGAGAGACCTTTACCTGCATTCAGGAAATATGAAGGAATCTATCCCAAAAGCAGAGCTGCAAAAGTTGTGAAATAATTATCAGGTTTGACTAGCCAACTTTTTCCCAAGTATCTATTCAAATACAAAGTCTTGAAATTCCAAGATTTCTGTAGGCTCATTCAGGGACATGGCAGGGTATTCCTAAAGGATGAAAAAAAATGTGTATGAGAGCCCTGGAGTATTTGTATAGTCAAGAGCCTTGCTATCATATATAACAGAGATATAAGAGAAGATGTGTCACCAGCAGACCATCACCTAGATGGTATTAGGAGCTCACATTCATGTTGTTTTTTAACTCTTTTAAAGCCACCATACCCTCTCACAGTAGGAGTCTACAAGAGACTACACTCAGACTTACTTGGGGGATATCATTCATTTCCAATGCCTGATGAAGATATGTTTGTAATCCTTTGTTTACCGATGAGTGCTTCCTCCTTTTCTGACACTAGCGCATGATGGGCTTAGTCTTACAGTCTCTTTTAGGCACGGACTGCAGGCTACAGCCTCTAAAAGTGGCAGCAATAAAAAGGGACATCACAGGCATAATTAAAATGCACAGAAGTTAAAGAAAGGGCATTGAAATTGCAGCTCCAGAAGCAGAGCATCTTTTATCTGCTATTTACGAATATGAGGTTTTGCTTCTGACCTCTGTCCTTCTAAGTTTATAATGTGAAACCTGACGAGTAAACTTGGCTTCTGGAAAAAAAAAAAAAAAGAAAAAAAAAGGAAGAAAAAAAAAAGCATTCTGTTATTTAAATTCTATAAGGCATTCAGGGTCATATGGGATCTTGCCAACTCAAAGTTGCCAACATGGGGGCTCAGCACGCAATTCATGTGCAGGGTGGAAGGGCAGTGCTGCAGGGCTCGTTTTTCACACGATCCCAAGGCTCTTACCAATGGCACCATGAACACACTGGCTACTCAGAGGTTGCACAGCTGTGGGTGAGCTGCAGGCCAGCTAAAGCCCTGCTTCTCAATGTGACGTGAGATCTTCGTTCTCTACTGATTAATACTTGCCAACCCAAATACCCAGTGCCTGGCATTTTTCGTATGGGTCAGACAGATGGATTTGTATAGGGCATTTGGAAATATTTCTGTCTCTTGTGCTTTCTCGGAGTGACAGCTGTCCCTTGGAGAATCCATGGCAGAGGGATCCGTGTGCTCAGGCTTTTCCAGACAAGATGACATGATGAAATTCAGACAGGCTGATGCAGCTGATGAAAGCAGCTTGTTTCTCTTGCCGTTACTCAACAGCCACCATTCCCTAGATGACTGTGGTTTGCCTTCATAAGGCACCCAAGAAAAATCTTAGAGTTTAGGACATAAAACCTAAACTGTTGGTCAAGAATTTAATCTCTGCAGATTATAATTTATTGAAATGTGTGAATGCTAATAATACTTAACACACATAACACTGAACCTATTTTTTATTTTAACCATACAATTACTGCCAATGGATTAATTGAAAGCCCCAATGAAATAAAGCAATCTAACTGTGTTTGTTCAGTTGCATCACAGAAGAGGTGCTCCAAAGGTTGCATCACCTAAATGGTGTCTCATTGCTCTGATAGACATCTGCATTCAGCAGCTCCAAGCCTTGATTCTTCAGGTGATTCCACTGCAATCTCCTCATCTGTTTTCCGACTCTATTTTCCTTCCTTTCCTCTTCCTTCTACCCCAGATAAATTCACAGACACCCACACAGGTCTCTGGTGACTACTAGGGTTATTCCGTACATTTCCTTGCTGCCTATTATCTTCTTACTTGGGCAATGCTACATGTTTCTACATGCACAAGCACCATTTGTGCAGACAGCAATGAGCTCCTTCTTCCCTCAGGTAACAGTCATTCCCTCTGAGGTCAGGTAGACCCAAAGAATACTTTTCTGAGGGAAAATTTGTCTTGATGATGTGCATGAACTGTACTTTGGAAACATGCAAAAGACATCTAGCTGGACTGTTAAACCTCAGCACAGTATATAGTATTTAAGGATGTACTTAACTTTAGGCCACTGATTTCCAAGGGGCTTCTCACAAGACTGTAGTTAAGTACCTGTGTAAATGCCTTGGAGAGTGTCTATTTATTCCCGATGGCAAGACTGTTTTATCTGTAAACAAATCTGTAGAAATTCTCCTCTCACCATAACTAATGTTTGAAATTGCCAATACTTACCCAATGTTTTCTTTAACACATTGGCCATAAAACCACCCAGTTACACCACTGCAATCCTGGGATGAAACTTTGCTCTGATTCCCACTCTCTCCACTGGATCCCAGTGAGCAAGCTAAAATAGAAACAGCCACCAGGGCAGGAAATTAAATGGAGGCCAATAAACACTACGACAGGAGCCAGGGGAGAGCTGTACTTCATGGAATAAGTGGCTGTGCTAACTACTTCAGTGGTATCTGCTTTTAGTAATCCAGCTATACTGCACAGTTTTGCCATGGAGGGCATTATCTGGCCATAAATTACTCATGGTTAAGGTAAGATTATGGACTATTAAGAAGGCTTTAATCAAATCAAAAATTAAATCCATTGGAAAAATGCTTTTGGAACCAGCAGCTCTTTTGCTATCCAAACATTTCAGCACTGGGCTTGTGTATGAAAACACACACAGGAAACTAAGTCAGAGCTGACCGAGAGATGAGATATGGGAAAAATAATTAATCAAATGAAAGGTGACAAGTGCATTAGGGAACAGGTCCCTGGATGATAACTGTGTTGTTTTGTGGCCTTTCAGGGATGAGTTAGGACAACACCAGGCTTGCTGGCTCTCCCCCTGCCAGTGCACATTCCTTTCTCTGCCTCACTCCTCTCTGGACGTCCCGGGGGAGGTGTTCTTCTGCGATGTTTCTTCCCATGCAGAGAGGTGGGCTTTGCCTCAGCTCTAGTCTGGTCACCTCAGGTTTTCATACCCCGGTCCTGGTGGAGCAGTGTGCCTGCTGGCAAGATAAATAGCCACACCACGTGGCTAGTGTTTCTATTAGGAAACCATTTCTGTCATCTAAATGTTGCAGCAGCATTTCTGATGTGTCTTTCCAATGGCACTGCTGTGTGAGAGAAAACTAATTGGCTTCGGTGGCCGTGTGCAGTTCTGACATCTCTGTGATTGAAAGACTTCCTCTACATGTTGGAAAACTTCTGAAAAGAGATCACTCTCCTGACATATTCTCCTATCCCATAAAACTTTACAATTGCAAGGCTGGGACAGCTCACGTGTCCAGGGAGGGACAGTTCAGTGTAATATATACTTTTTCCATGTGGAAAAAAAAAAAAAAAAAAAAAAAAAAAAGCCTCAATTTTGCAAAAGCTGTCATCTAATTGAACGGGCAAAGTTAGCTGTAAATTTCAGTCAGGTAATTTAATGGAATACACAACTTTGCAGGTCATTTTTGATGTGTTTAATTTACTGTGGTGACTTGTGTTCAGAGATTTGAGTATTTACAGTGGAGCATGGATAATACATAATAGATGTGGGTGCAGATGTAAGATCATGGTGTTTTTTCTCATGTGAAAACATATTTGTAATCATTTCAACACAAGTCTTGGGATTTGATTTGAAATCGGTGCTCTTTGCCTTGAGATGAGGCACATAGATGACAGAGGAATCTCAGTCCTGTTTACAAAAGTAATTCTGGTGCTTGGGAGTCTAGGTCTTCCAATGACACCATAAATAGGTTTTGTATCCAGTTTAATATCCTCTTTTGCCCTTTCACCATTGCTGTTTCACCAGAAGCATCTCTAGGAACACACTGGCGTCTAGCTAAACTTTGCCAGAAAGGTTTTCTAGGTCAAAGGTAGCTGATGGGTGAGGGCTGATGGAACAATTAAGGAGAGACCCAGGAGAGACAGCATTTCACCTGACCTGAAATTCATTTTCCATATTCTAGACATAAGCAATAACAACCTACTTGGTTGGACACAGCATGTTTGAGGATTGTTTTCTCCCAGCCAGTTCTAGCCTTAGGCTTCAAACTCACATATTTGCATTTATGCTCCTGTTTTTTTCAAATCTCCTAGTGGGTCGATGGCTGTTGTTCTGTCCTACACAATGGTGTCCTGATGTTAACATCATTCAAACCAGAAACAGAACGGCACTGATTAACACCAGCTGATTTGTCTCAGGGTCAAGTAAAGCTTCTGTCAACAACTTGGAAAAAAGGATCAGGTCAAACTTAAAACAAGCCAGCTTGTCTGGAAAACAACTTGCCACCTCTCTGATAGCCTGAAAAAATATTTTTTCAGCTCAGCTGCATTTTTCAGATGCATTTTATATAGCTGCTCATGTAACTCCATATGAAGATGAATGAGCCCAGATGTGATCTGAGCATCTAACATCCTTTGCTCATCTCCCCACCTGATGTTTTTTCCGGTCTCATGCTAAGATAGTCTCTGATTTTGCAGACAGACAAAAGAATGGAACTAACATTTCCTAGGTGATGACAAATTCTAGTTAAATTTAAATGTTGGAGTTATTGTTTATGCTATCAGCTCTTAATAGCAGGAAGTGATCTTGCTTTTGCTTTTGCATCTACACTTTGAGTTCAAGAGGGTACCAGGGTGCTATTACTGTAAAGTCTCTTCTCGTTATATAATGGTTGAAGGATGAAGCCTTAACACAGACCTTTGTTTTCTTTATGCAGGTGAAGGATGTTGTGGGTTATGATGCACTGGGCCATTGTTTCTTTACGGAAGATGGACCAGAAGAGCGCAACACGTTTGATCACTGCCTTGGACTGCTTGTTAAACCTAGCACACTGCTCCCCTCTGACCGGGACAGCAGGATGTGCAAGCTGATCACAGAGGGAGCTTACCCAGGTTACATCCCCAAACCCAGGCAGGACTGTAGGTGAGTGGGAGCCTCCTTTTCTTCTGTCTGTTCTTTGCAGAACTGAGCCATAAAAGATAGCATTACGTGCATACGATTACGTAGTCCTCTTTTCAGATCTGGGCTTCATGCCCCAAAGTCTGGGAGAGCAGTCTCCGTGGTTCAACCAGAAGCTGCTGAGTTTAGAATGGGCTGGGCTCTGACATTTGTGCTCATATTGTATGATAGCTGATTTTGAAAATACTCCCATTAGCTCTAAAGCCATTATCTGCAGAGCACAGATATTGTTTAATGATACAGCATTAGTATTATGCATTCATTTGGCAGTTTACCCAAACTGTGAAGTGAAACTAAAATGGTATGATAAATGCAGTTTAGCACAGAATTAGAACTTGGCAATAAAAGATCAAAGGCTGTATATGTCTGCTGGATCTCTAATAGTCTGTCTACGTATGAGCTCATGAAAACGTTTCCATGA
Source organism: Aythya fuligula (assembly GCF_009819795.1). Lineage (NCBI taxonomy): Eukaryota > Metazoa > Chordata > Aves > Anseriformes > Anatidae > Aythya > Aythya fuligula. The sequence continues at coordinate 12,962,710 of NC_045569.1, read as the reverse complement.
AAACTTCTTAAAACTTCTATTTGCCACAAACTCGGTATTAAACTTGAAAAATGCTCAATGCCTTTCATCTCCCTTTTGCAAGATCCTTTCCTCTAAGTGTCCTTTCAGACCTGCCAGCTGAGGTTTAGATGAGGATTATAGAAGCATTTGCAACAAGAAGGAATTTTACAAGTTCTTTTTGCAGTTCTGTTGCCTTGAAGAAAAAAAAATAAAATAAAATAAATAAAATCAGGTGAAGTATAGAAGAAATATGACCAGCTTGGCCACACAGTTAAGCATTAGAATTTATTCTTAGAAGAATTAATGGGATCATTGTTGGTAGTAATTTTTAAACACAGGCTAGAGAAATGCCAGTCACGAATACTGTAGTGGTAGTTGACCTTGTCACAAGGCTCAAGTCACTGTGCTCCTGAAAGCCATTCTAGCACTCCTTTTCCTGATTTTCCAGCTGTTTTTTCTTTTTTTTTTTTTTTTTTTTTTTTTTTTTTTCCCCTAAATCAAGACGCACAACCTGTGTGCTTAACAGCTAGGCAAGCAGACAGGGAGCATAGCAAACAGTCTGGAGCAAATCTGTGGATGTCAAGTTTGCCTTTGGAAGTTTTAAATTGATGATGATCATCAAAGCTTGAGAACAATACCCCCATGTAAGAGAAGGGAGGTCCTTCCCAGTGAAGTCTTGTCTTGAGACCACAGGGCATTGATGCTGCACTGAAGCTGCTGGGAGAGAGGAACATTTCTGCCCCTAGCTCAGATTTTTCTCCAGGGTTTTATTTTGCTGTATTTGGATGGGGAAAAAGATCTACATTAGAAGAAGGTGAATTCTGACCAACAAGAAGTCGATGAGAAAGTCTCTGGAGCTAGACTTCCATTCTCAAAATGAGACAGCGAGAAGCTGATTGATGCCTAACAGCTAAAAATCTTTGGGGGTTTTCATTTATTTAGAAAAACTCTCAACCTGCTGAGACTCTGCCAGTATCACCCATCCTGTCCTCAGAACAGACTGGGGTTTTGGCCAAAGAAACATATTTTTAGCTTTTACTTTGGCAAAGGAAAGATTTGAAATACATGCAATGCTCTTTTTCACATCTGTGTTTGTTTATAAATTACACTTAATGTCTCCATTCATAAAATAAGAGTTAATCATCCATTGTGCTCATTTTCCACTGATAATTCATTTAATAATCAGAGGGACATATTTTGTGTCATATTTTGGAAGGTTATTGTATGAAAAAGCACTAGAAATGATATGCAGAGGTATAATGAAAAAACTCTACAGTACTACAATCTGCCACATCTTCCTTTATAAAAGCATTTAGGGACTGATCAGACAAAACCTTGGTTTTGCACGGGGTTGATCCAGCCTGCTGGTGCATGAGTACACCAGTGTTGTCCCACCCATCAACCCATGCCATCCCCTGGGGCAGCAGCCAAGGTGCCCAGCACAGGAACAAAGGATGAGCACCAGCTGTGGTTCTGCTGGCTTGGAAGAGGCAGGCAGGCAGCCGCTGGCAGCGGTGAAGATAATAGGATTGTGCCAGTAACCTCCCCAGCCCCCATGGCTCCGAGGGACAGGACAGGACTGGGATGACCGACATGTCACAGTGGAAATACTGTGGGTTCGAGGCCCTTGCCTATGCAGCAGGAGGCAGTCTATAAATAATTTCAAGTTGCATTTTTGTAGCTCAGCTCTGTGTTATGTTTTCATGATAAAGTCATGCAAGCCAAGCTTTGTCTCAGGCCAGCAAAATCCATTGGAATAAAGCCCCCATGAAGTCCTTCTTAAAACACACATAAGGGTTACATAGGTTCTTGAATCTCACCCAGCAAATTTAGGGAGCAAGCCACAAGTCTGCTGTTTGTAAGCACTGGAGGTTTTCTTCCAAAAGTTCATGTGCCCGTTGGTTAATGAATGCTGTATGTCACAGGAGGCATGGTGATGGATTGATCTTCCCTCCTTGATGGGAATCTTTCAATTAAAAGTCTTTTATGTGCATTAGGCAAATGGAGTCCTTTTGTCCCAGAAGAAATGCATAGGGGGGTGGGAGCAAATAAAGTTAATGAATCACAGCAGCTCGCAGAAAAAGGAGGTTCTGGGGTATACTTGGGAAGCCTTTAGAGGTAATTCATCGGGTCCCTTGATTAAAAGAACCTCTAATGAACCCGAGGCTTATTAGGAGGCAAAGTGCTTTTCTGTAGCTTGTGCAACAACATATTTACCTTATCATAAAACAGGACTGACACCTGACAGCTTCATAGCAGGCTTGGAATTGCAATAGAAATTCCTCATTTAATACTCGGGGGTTTTAAAAGATAAGGCCATGTTCTCTGTCAAACCACAGAGGACAAATGTGGTATGAGAAGGGAAAGAAAAAAAAACAGCCCCTTTGCCCTAGGCAGGACCCCTTATCTGGGGCATTATCAGCCATACCTATACTGCGGGGAGCTGAGCTGTGATTCTGGCATGTGCTCAAAGTGTCATTTTCATCTTGTTCTTTGTTTTCCTCATCTGCAGCGCTGTATCCACCTTCTGGATAGCCAACCCACACAACAACCTTATAAACTGTGCAGCTGCAGGATCTGAAGTGAGTACAGAAGTTTCTGATTTGGTAACAATTCAGAACTTCGAGCCCTGCAAGGCTGAGGCTCTGCTTGGAACAAAACCTGCTTCTGTTACTCAGGCATTTTTGAAACTGCTAGATCGAGACATATATTAATCTGGTTAGTGCTGCCAGTAAAAAATAATGCTTTTCCTTTTGCTGCACACTTCTTGTTTCTCCACACTTGCTGTTTCTAGAGCTGGATGGATTTAACAAAAATTCCCACCCTCTGCACAGTGTGCAGCCTGAATAAATGAAATAAATCTGACTGCATAGTGCCAGTGAAGTCTTTGTCAATGATTCTGTTGATTGCGGTACAGTAATGTTCCTCTGAAATTTCAATCAGCCCTAATGTTAGTTCCACAGGAATTCTTGGTCACAGCAGGAGCTCTTATTTTTCTACAAAGACAAATAAATAAATAAATCCTTAAACAAAGAGATGCATCTCTTAAGCAAACGCATCTCTTTGTTTATGAGATGAGTCTTTCTAAACCTTCAAAATCTGATTACCTGGATTCAGGTTCCTAAATACGTTTTTAGGCAGGTAAATAACATTGACCTGATTTTTAAGACTTGTACATATACTGACGGGAGGACACTGGTGAATTATGAAAGTCTTGCTTATATCTTCTATATAGATAAGCTCTATACAGAGCTTAACTTAAAGCACCCCAAAGATGCTAGGTAGGAGTGTGACTGTGAATGTATGTGTGTGTGTTTATGTTCAACTTTCTGCTGAGTGTAGTAGAGAGGTCAGTGCTGCTAGCTGTGATTTGTCCTGAAAACTTCTGGCTTATGTCTTGTGGGTTTACTGATAAATTCTCGGGCTAATGGAGACCAGCGAAGAGGTTCAAGCGAAGGCTCAGCTGCTGTTTTTTTTTCTCAGGAAACAGGCTTTTGGTTTGTGCTGCACCACGTGCCAACGGGGCCCTCGGCGGGCATGTATTCCCCCGGCTACTCGGAGCACATGCCGATGGGGAAATTCTCCAACAACCGCGCGCATTCCAACTACCGGGTGAGTCTGCACGCAACTGGAATGCTGCCGTCCAAAAAACACCATTTTCTCGCTCCAGCTCTCCGGGTCTGCAAGCTATTAATGCCTGTGCTTTCTGTTTCACTAAAAGTTCATGCAAGCTTGTTTGTGTCTGCAGATAAAGCAGCTCGCATGCTGGCGTGGGAGCACTCGGAGTCAGCCAGCACCCGCTTCAACTTGGCTCTTGGGCATTGGGGCTCTTCTCTCCGCTCAGTTGCACTAGGCTCCGTGCTGCTGCTCTCCTAAAATAGCTCCTCAAGGAGCATCATCTATTGGCAGCTTCTCTAATTATAGACCCCAACTGCCAATGTTAGCAATTAACTGAACAGCTTCTAGAGGGATAAATACAGCCGCTGTGTCTGATCATTTTCTCTCGCTCTTGCCTTATTTACCCCCGTGCTGTGGGGCTGTGCGGTGAGGGATGCTCATCACCGAGGGCCTGGGACTGCGGCAGCGTGTTCATGGGTGAGGGGGTACATTCACAAGAATTGTACTGTTTCTGTTAGCCTGCAGCAGTTTGGGGAGTGTATACAAGTCCTGATACTGTATGTTACTAACAGAAGCAGTTTTTAGGATCATGCGATAAGCTTTGGCTTAGGACAATTGGAGACAGAGCCTGGAAATCGAAAGAACCATAGAATAAATATACTGTAATGTCGCATTTCCCTTTTCTTTTAGGCTGGAATGATCATCGATAATGGCGTTAAAACCACTCCAGCTTCAGCCAAGGACAAAAGACCTATCCTGACACTGATTTCTGGGAGGTAAAGTGTTCTGCACAGCTTGGTTTGGAAAAGCCTTAACGTATAGCACTGATTGAGAGCTATGATGTTGCTCCCAAAGAAGCTGATAAGAACAATTGTGATGTTTTGGGGGCTTCTTATTAAAGAAAGGTCTTCATTTAGATTTTCCACCTAACTTTGTCTTCCCCATTGCCTATCATAAAGGATGCACTGTGCATGTGCACTCTCCTTTCTTTTCAGTTCTGAGCTGAGCTGGTAGGGATATTACACGTGCACAAGGGTGTTTTATTATTTTTTTTGTAGATAGAACCTCTCTATAGATGTATCATATCAGCAGACCTGGTCTGCTGGGCTGGCAGCACCTGAGAGTTCCCACTCTTTCCCCAAAGCAGGCCACAGCAGGGAGCCTGAAGTAAGCAAAGGGCTTCTGCAGGCAAAGTGTAATAGTGTAAGGGCTGCGCTTGCACCCTTTTATCTTGTTAGAGGTTGGGTCTGGCTCTTAACATAGCTGCCAGCCCCAGAGACAGAAAAGGACTTAAATGCTCTCAAGTTGCACAGTTTTATTCCCTGACAGCAGTGCCTCCAGTGGCACCCAACCTGTGTTTTCCCATGCCTGGGTTCCTCAACAGAAGAAACCATCTGAGGAAGAGCAACCTGCTGAACATCTCTGTTCAAGAAAGGAGAATGACTCTCTTTTTTTTTTTTTTTCCCCTTTCCATCTCCCAGGCACTGTAGTCATGCACTCGGCAAGGATTGCATGGGTGGGATCAGTTCTCTTGAGGGGACCCAGCCAGAACTGCAGTCATAACTGTGCCCTTAGTCCTATGTCTGCATACCCGCTGTGCCCTGCATTGCAGCTGATGCTAAACTAAGTTCCAAAGTGAACATTATTTACATCATTTTAATGCTAAATCAATTGAAATAATTACATTGAGATTAATTACATAATGAAAGCAACTGCTAAAAAATAATAAGAGCAGCCTTCCTTGCAAATACCTCCAAATTCTCCTGGGAGCTCGATGTTACTTTTCCAAATAGTTGAACACTTGGGAAAGTGCCTGTTGCCAGAGACACAGCAAGTGATTACAAAAGGCAATTTGTCCCTTGCCATACAAGGGCAGGAATGACCCCTGGAAGCCAAGAAATTCATAATGCAGTCATGTTTGTGCTTGGTGATTACCCACCAGCGTGGGCTGCAGCTCAAAATATTTCTACCGCTTTGTACTTTTCACGTGTCGAGGCTGAAAGCCTGAATAAGTGATTATAGCTGGACTGGCCAGGGCAGCCTTGGAGGTAGGCTGGACAGTTACGAAGCTGGAGAGATTAATCTGCATTCAGTTATGGCATTAAATATCTGGGCAGAACTCCTTACCCTGTAGCATTATTCCAGATACACATGGACGTGAATGAAACTGGAATCCATCTCGCAATATCTGTATTTAACAATGTCTAGGGAATTCACAAGGGCTGATACTAAATCTCTCTCTGAAAGCAAATTCATAGTGATGAGGCTGCCAAGGCAATATTCATTTACTGGAACCCCATCAGCCTGCCGCTCAGTTTTAGATTGATATGATGGCTTATTAAGCAAAGCAAAGCGCTATTGAATATCTGTTAGCGATTTGACAGCTTGGCCTCGCTACCCATTGGCGAGGCATGAATTTTAATCTCTGGACCATCCGCTGCTGGCACTGACTTGAATGCTCATCTGTCAGGGTTTCTAAGCCACACTGCACTGATGGGAGATGCTCCTTCGGTAGCAATAAGGAAAGCAACCCCTCAGGTGTGGGTAAATGCCAGCCGAGCTCAGCAGCACCGCAGCGAGCCAGATCCTCGCTCGGATGCTCTTGTCCAAGTGGAGGCAGACAGGCAGCAGCTGAGGGCACACTTTGCTGTAGCTTCCTCTTATGTTTTTTTTTTTTTTTTTTTTTTTTTTTTTTTTTTTTTTTTCCTATATCAGGCCAATATTTCATCATAGTTGAGGGTTTTGGAGCTAATAAATCTCTTGTGTGTGTCCTGGGCAATGGGTAGCGGAGGAGCTACTCTCAGCCCCTCTCCAAGATGTTTTAGTTCCTTTCTGCAGTGAGGAAAAATACTCATTGTCACAGTATGGCCAAGGGTAGGAGATAAGAATGCTCAAAAGGGGAAACAAAAGGACACTTATCTAAACAGGAATATGCTAAAGGATAACAGAAAGGAACTAAAAAACATCTCAGCCTTTTGGGAGCAATAATAAACTTTCCGTGCCTGCAGTAATATATCAGCAATACAATAATGGCAAGGTGAAAGGAAACTTGGAGCGGGTCTTTACAACTGCCTGGCCTGGACTGGCCGTCCCTTGGCAGTGGGGTCTGGCCACCGCAGCTCGCCGAGACACGCTGCTTGGCCGGACTGCTGTCCCAGGGCTGTTCTGAGCTAGCAGAAACCAGATGTCCTGCAGGGCCGCAGACTGAGTGAGGCCGCCTTCCCTCGCCAACGTTTCTTCTCTCCTTCTGGTTACAGATACAGCCCACACAAAGATGCTGATCCTTTGAAGCCCAGGGAACCTGCAATAATCGAGCGCTTTATTGCCTACAAGAATCAGGATCACGGGGCCTGGCTGCGGGGTGGAGATGTGTGGCTGGACAACTGCCAGTGAGTTTTGCCTTATTTCAACTCTCGGAGTTCAGCCTGGTGTTTATGGCGAGCATAGCTGTGGTTCAGACTATTTATATTGCTTTGCACCTTTTCATATGGCCAAGATTGAAATAAAGATGAAACATTAAGTAAACGCAGGCATTGTTTTATGCAAACAAAATCTGTTTTTTGTCTGCACTGAAGATCACTTAGATTGTTTTTGTGTGCGATTCTGACCAGCATGCAAAAATGATAACATGCAAACACATATACACACACGTGCACAGATGCAAATAACTGTACCTTCTCACACGAAAAACAAGGTGCTTTGGCAAGAAGTCAGCAAAATCCACCACCTCTCCTGGCTAGGTCTGGTCACAGATCAGCTTTATGTGGTTCAGTGTTATGCTGAATAAGCTAGTACTGATGAAGCTAGTACATGAAACTATGCATCATAGAAGGAAGGGAGAGAAACTGGGCAAACACGGCTTGTGCTCTTTGAAGGCTGTTTCCTGTGCTGGTCAGAACAGATATTTCTTTTGCACTTGAAAACAGATGATCTGCTACATTTCCTTCTGCTGAGCCAGGCTCTTGATATCAACCAGGAAGAAATGGGAGAAAAATGAAAAAGCTACTTTACAAGGCATTTTGTGATCACCCTGCCACAAATAGCTGTCTCTCCATTATCTGGTGCCCAGCTCCTGGCAGGGCTGCCTTACCCTAGAGTGACCCATGTCTCCTAAAGCCACCAGAGACTATAAACTGGCTCTAGTGACCTGTCAGATTGGCAAGAAGGAGATAAGGGCAGAACGGTTGGAAACGTAACACTGAGTCGCCCTGTTTGTGCTTCTTGTGAACCAGAAATACCTCACACATGCCACGGCTGACAAGTGATGTCTTTGCAGATCACTCGCATGTCACTTTTTGTGCTGCTGAGTGCTATGTACAGAGGGTACCAAAATACTCAGCAGGTTACCCCGTTTGATGAGCTTCCAGTAGCAATCCTACGGTTATATCTGAATAAAAGGAAGCGGCTGTCAGACTGTAATTGCCTTTATAGCCACCCTAATTTCCGTTTGTGTTGCTACAATAAGACTTATGTAGTACATTAACGAAACAAATGTTAATGTGGTGTGCAGGGTATGTTTATGGGGCCGCAGAAACAGAAGGGAGGCGATAACGTGTAATGGGCTGCCACCTAGAGACAAAAGCGGGATAAGGCAGAGATGGGTCTTAGCTGCTGGCTCTCCACTAACGGTTTTGATATGCAGGAAAGAACAGTGACAGAAGTGTACATTTACTTGTGTAAATATGCCATCAAGATATTGACTCAAACCATCATATTAACTGTAGCCTCCACATAAGCCGGAGGCATTGATCGACAGCTGTGATTTATCTCATCTAAAAGCGTTAGAATTTGAGCAAAATTGGAGGACATTGTAATTTTTATTTTTAATAAGGAAGATCAGATCTCTATCTGCCTGTTAGTGAAAAAGAAGCCAAGCTTCACCAAAAAAAAAAAAAAAAAAAACAAACAAACAAACAAACAAACAAACAAACAAAAATCTCTTCTGAAGCACCTCTCTTCTCCCGGCAGGTTTGCAGACAATGGCATTGGGCTGACCTTGGCGAGGTAAGTGTCACACAGGTTGTGCCGCAGCGTGGGGCACAGGCTGTGAGCAGCCCCTTCACCTCCAGCCCTTTCCCTCTAGTGGTGGGACCTTTCCTCATGATGACGGCTCAAAGCAAGAAATCAAGAACAGCCTGTTTGTCGGTGAGAGCGGAAACCTGGGCACGGAGACTATGGACAACGAGATCTGGGGACCTGGAGGCCTGGATCACAGAGGCAGGACCCTGCCCATAGGCCCGTAAGTCCAGCTCACCACATCAAAGCACTTGCTGTTCCCTTTCCTAGTACAAACTCCAAGCCGGTGTGGTTTCCTCAGCACTGTTTGGTTTAATAGCTTGCACACAAAGGATTTGGTTTCATGTCTCCCTGTCCCAAAGCCCTCACTGTGCAGCTGCTGCTGGCAGGTATGTACTTGCAGGCTGCCAAAACAGCATCAAGCTCCTCTCTCCTTTCACCTCCCCTTTGCAAACAGAGTTGAGGAGACAGCCAAAGGAGTGTGTGCTAGCTGGGTGCTTTTGTACACATAGTCAGCAGTGGTTGCACAAAGTGGCCATCTCCATCCCAGTCAGCTGCCAGGAAATCTCACAGAAGGTCTTCCGTGGGCTTGAGCTGGCCTAGATGTGGTCATAGATGGCCTCAGAGCTGCTGTTAGTATTGCTGCTGTGCTACGGGAATTTGATGCCTTCAGTAAATAACTTCAAAACATCTAGTGAACTTCATGTGTGGCCTCTTCCTGGACCTTCATCCTACAGATTTGTTTGCAAGTGAAGTAATATTTTGCTGTTATTCCTGAAAATATAGCTATCCTAACAGTAGCTCTGTAGAGAAAAACAGCTCAACTGATATTTTTCTGTCTTTCTATGTTTCTCAACTTTGCCTGTTGGTAGTGATGCAGCAGGTTTATTATTAACCATAGTAATAATGAAAAGCCACTCTGCTAGGACCCTCCTTCTAATATCATTCACATATAAATACGTGGGCATATATTGTCATGTGTATTGTGTGCAAAAATTCACGGTGACAGAAGTATGACCTTGCCACAGAAACAGGGAAACCATTCATATGAGAAAGAGATCAAATTCTGATTTATTATAAGTGAAATGTGAAATATGAAATATCATCTTAGCCTCTTAAGGAGTTTAAACACCACAATCAGTTAATCAGCATGAAAGCAGTGTCATCTTTACCATGCAGCTGGTATCAGAAAAGGCTTTTAAAGTTGCATTGGTTTGTGCCCTCTCAACTGTTTTCAACCTTATCGGTGAGATCTTTCCTTGATTTCAAATCCATTTTTATTGCAGTTAAGTTGCACTGTTTCTCTGAAAGATGTGATAGGACTTCTATCCCTGCTGTTACTCAGCCCAAGGAGTCTGTGTAGATCTGAGGAGTTTCAGGTTTCGCTGCTGCAGAACTCATTTGTGATAGCACACACAGATTTATTCAGTTTTAGTTCAATGCCTTGGCACGGCTCTAAGTTCCTTCCCTGGAGGAGTACAGACTAAATAAAGATGATCTGTCTCAGACATGAGAGAACTTGAGATGAACTTGCAAGGTTAAGAAGACTTCACAGACCTAAAAAGCAGGGAAATCCCTTCTCTTCCAAAACATTAACTCAGGAGTCATCCTAAGGGCTGTGGAAAATGATAGCAGCTGAGAATCAAGTGCTGTGGGACTGTCCATGTCTAGAATGCATTCTCAACCTCATGCTCATGTCATGATTATGTCTCTCTGTCTCCTCCAAATGTGTTTTAGGAACTTTCCCATTCGAGGGATCCAGTTCTACGATGGCCCGATCAACGTCCAGAACTGCACCTTCCGCAAATTTGCTGCCCTTGACGGCCGGCACACGAGTGCCTTGGCCTTCAGGCTCAATAACGCCTGGCAGAGCTGCCCCAACAACAACGTAACCGACATCCATTTTGAAGATGTCCCTGTGAGTTATCCTTCCCAGCAAGGCCTTTGCCAGTTGGCTTGGAAACAGGGTTGTGGGCAAAAAGGGTGGAACAGCCTTTTCGGGAAAAAAAAAAAATAATTAAAAAAAAAAAAAAACACTAGATCTGCAGGTGGTGCCTGTTGTCTTTGCCATGAATTTCATAAAGACAATGGCACCTGAGAGAGAGGAAATTGGGTGGGTGAAATAACAAGCAAGTCCAGTTTTCAGCAAAACAGAAGTAGGCATCAGTATCAAAAATAAAAAATAGTGGCATCCAAGTGCAAATCACTTTCCTTTCTGTATGTCTCAGAAACTGGTGAATTAGGAAGACTTTGCCCCCTTATTTTCAACACGGGTATAATATTAAAGCAACAACAGAGGGAAGTCTGTTGCGGAAGGTCTAACCTGCCTAGAAGCAACAAATACTAATTTTGGGAAACAGCCAGTGAAACTGAGCAGATGCTGGATAATTGTGGAGCTCTGCACACAAGGGTAAATCCATGGACTCCGGTTCTGCAGACATAAATGAAAGCAGAATCCAGACAAAGAGTGGCTGCCAAATGTTGAATTACAACATTAACTTCTAGGTGCTGGTCTGAACCTGGTCTGGGGTCTGTGATTTAGTTATTTTTGTATTTGCTTGCACAAATATGTGCTAACTGGTTGCTGATGTTCACCTCTAGCAGCTGTTAAATCCAACTGCCAAACATGACTAACAAATAAATAAAGTGGTTGGGACTGAAATTATTTGGGTTGCTTAAGTTTCAAAAAGTTAGCAAACTTGCTCGCGTGTCAGGAAAAGTGCTGAGTAGTGATCTTTGTGCCAAATGGGGTGGGAAAGGCAAAATTTCCCTAAAAGTGTTGGTAGGTCACTGTCTCGCATTGCACTAAGCAGGCTGGTGACATGACATTTATTTATGCTGGATAAAAATATGTCAGAAGTTGCCCGAGCAGCCATTTCCCAGGGGAGGTCACTGATTGTTCCCAGCATCATTATGACTTTATGTGGCTTTGGAACCTTAAAATATATTAGTGGACAACAAGTGAAGTGGCTATAGTGAAATTGCCCTGTCTCCTGAACCTTCCTCCAGAATTTTAAAACAAATCTTCACTGCTGTGGCTGCAGTTCGGGTTATTTTAGCCTTTCCCCCAGGGTCAGCAGGAAAATCTATGTCTGCTCTGTCTGACAAATCAGACACACCTTTAAAGAGCATGACCCATCTCTATACTGACTTCAGACTTAATGAAGAGGCAATGTGCAGGTAAAGGGGGAAAATCCTAATGTTCCTGTTGCAAATGACACTGATGTTCCTGCCAACTAACAGGATCAAATGATTTTATTGTTTCCAGCTTGGATGCCCTATTTCAGAAGGTCATAGTTTTATTAGCACAGAACTGTTATCCCAAAACACCTGGAACTCCAAACTTCATCTGGAAGCATGGAGCTTCAGGGCCACTAAGTATCAGGCTTACAAAGTCTCAAGCTGAGCAGCCAAATATCTGTGGCTGTCTAAAGAATGATGGTATTAATGCATACACTGATTTCTTCATGCACAACTTGACCCCCAAACTCAACGATATTTCTTGTCCAAGCTGTTTTCTAAAACCAAATAAAGTCAGAAAATGGGTCCTTTGAGCCATGTTGGTGACCACAGCTGCCCTTAGCTTTGCACTTTCACTGATTAATTCCTTTTTGGTGACATAAATGTGTTTCACTGTTTTGTTTAGATTACCTCAAGGGTCTTCTTTGGAGAACCCGGACCCTGGTTCAATGATCTGGATATGGATGGTGATAAAACATCAGTTTTTCATGATGTAGATGGCTCTGTGTCTGAATATCCAGGCTCATACCTGATAAAAGAAGATAACTGGCTAATCAAACACCCTGACTGCATCGATGTGCCCGACTGGAGAGGTTCTATCTGCAGTGGACACTACGCACAGGTAAAGCTGCTAACTTTGCAGTTCTGCAATTACTTTATACTTATTTTAATTCTCTTGGCACTGTACATCTTGACCTTTAGAAACTGACTTTCTTCAGGGTGCTCAGGATTAACTGCATGTGTGAGCAGGTGGTTTTGAAGCTGAGGATATTGTGCTTTTGTTCAGATGCTTTGGCCTTCACTGTTAACTGAAACAAATTTTACCTGAAGTCCTGTGAAAACTCCACGAGCATTAACAGCTTAATATTCCCAAATGTACTGGTTTCCAGGTAGGGGAAGGTTATTTTCCCTTGTTTAATGGCGGGAAATGTTACCCACAGTGCTATGGGAAGTGTGCTGAGGAGTCAAAATTGGGCTTCAACTCTCATGATCTTTCATCCTGTTGTGTAACCACAAACCATTCTTCCTACCACACGAGCTCGTCACCCTACTGATGGGAGAGAGCCCTTACTTTCCTCTCATGAGCAGCACCTTTTTTTTTGTCTTAGGTGCTGCAAGTGTTGTTTTTTTCAGTGTAGGGCCACTAAAATCCATTCATAACCACTGAGCTGTTTTTCCTGCTTCTGAAATCCAGACAGAAGGGTCCTTGTTTAACAGAAGTCAGATGTCTGAGGTGGATGACACCCCACAGCCAAGGGTTACCATTAACACTGTGGAATACGATAGGCCTACCTGTGGCCTTAACTGGCACACACTCTTGAACTCGGATAAGGAAATTATCTTTCTTTTTTTCTTTTCTTCCTGAAAACTGTCTATTTTGTTGAAAAAGTGAAAAAGAAGCTGAAGAAACTGAATATACAGGTATAAGTGTATGTCATACAGGTCACTGCTGAAGTAACAGGCCTCGCACAAGTTTACAGCTATTAAGCAGCTGAGCCTTTAATGTTTTACTGTAGACCATTCTTTCTCTCATCTAGATCTACATCCAAGCCTACAAGCCAGCCAACCTCAAAATGAAAATAATAAAAAATGACTACCACAATCACCCACTCTACTTGGAAGGGGCTTTGAGCAAAAGCACTCATTACCAGCAATATCAGCCAGTTATAACTCTGAGGAAAGGCTACACCATCCACTGGGACAAGACAGCCCCTGAAGAGCTGGCCATATGGCTCATCAACTTCAACAAGTGAGTGATCCAACTGAATTCCAACATTCCTGCTCAATAATGTAACTGCATATTTTTAATGGGTGAGCTCATCGCCTCATGAACTCTTCCAGAATGAACATGCTTGTTCCAGGAAGTCCATTGACTTCACCATCTTTCCATCTGACATCTTAGATTCCTGTTTCCTCCCCAGGGAAGCCCTGGAAGATAACACCATTCATTTTTAGAAGCCTAGAACTAATTCATTCCCGGTGCATGGAAGTTGGAGGAGTAGGAGTCAGGAGCGGATCTGACCCCCACTGCTCAACTAACCCATGGATGTTGTGTCTAATTTACATGGCACTGATTCATCCCAAGTCATTAAAATTTTAACTGGCCATGAAAAAAATAAGTTACATTTCAGAGTGAATTATTTAAATTGGCTTTTAACATGCCCAGGAAAATAATAGTCATGTGTCGACTTGCTATAATTTCGGTCTTTGCTATTTTAGGAACGACTGGATCCAAGTAGGGTTTTGTTATCCTAGAGGGACGACATTTTCCATTCTGTCAGACATTCACAATCGTCTCTTGAAGAAAACATACAAAACTGGAACCTTCTATAGAACCTCTCAGATGGAGAAACTGGAGTACAGATATCCTAGCAAGGGATACTACTACTGGGATGAGGACACTGGGTAAGGAAATGACCCTTACTTATTCGGACACAGTGCTGAGAAAGCTGCTGAAATCGTGAGCCTTTTGGCTAATGCCATTAGCAGGGATCACAACAAAAACAGGAATTCTTTCTGGGAATGTGACCAGAATTTAATTTTTTTGGGACTCCCACAGCTGCCAGTCATTCATAGACTGTGCTGCACTGCCAACTACTCTGGGAAATGTTTTGCCAAGTGAATACAAATTAGGAAAAAAAAAAGAAAAAAAGAAGTAAAGTGCAGACCATAGCACTGAACTGGAGACACACCCAACCCTTTTTGTTTTGAACATCAACCATTTATAAGTACTAAGACAGGGATGCAGAGGAACCAAGAGTGTGAAGTCTGTTGTTTTCTTTTAACAAATTTTTAAAAATGGGTAAGAAAGAAACATAAAATAAAAACCATTTAGCTCTCTGTGTAAATGAACATTATAAAATAGAGCTCTAAGGTATTTCAGGTGTCAGCTAATCTCTGTCTTAATTTCCCTGACCTCCCCAAACCATTTCTGAGATGCATCCATTTAATTGCATGCAATATGTTCAGCATTATAATTTGCAGACTGAGGGTTTGCAACATGCATTATTACAAAGCATTAGGAAAGAGCTCACTGAAAATGGGACTTTGTCATTTTTTGTACAGAATGCTGAAGTATGCTCTTCACTCTTCTCTTCTATCCACAGGCTGCTGTTTCTGAAACTTAAAGCTCAAAATGAGAAGGAGAGATTTGCTTTCTGCTCTGTCAAAGGCTGTGAACGAATAAGGATCAAAGCTGTGATTCCAAAGCACGCTGGTGTCAGTGACTGTGAAGCCATGGCCTATCCCAAGTACATTGAGACACCCATAGTAGAAGTGCCAATGCCTAAGAAGCTATCAAGTACACAGCTGGTAAAGTAGCTGTTCTTACCACAGAATTATTGTCATTCTGAATCTGTAGCTATTGTTCCCATAGTCATGGAAAGACTTTGTACTGGATTCAGGATATCCCGAGCCTAATTTTCTGAAATGGACCAGACATACAAAATTATACGAAACATATTCTTGCAAGCACAGAGAGAAGAGGTCCTCAAAGGACAGAGCTGCTCACAACTTCAGCTGAAGCTGTGCTTAAGAGCACAGGGTAAAAAGTGATGTGATGTTGGAGAGAGGCAACTATGCTCACCTGGCCTCCAGCCCCTCCAGGCTGTAAGAACAGAGGGAACTGCTCAGCTGTGTCGCATTCATATAAATTATTTTGTACAACACTTTTGTCTCCTATATCCTGTCCAGTCTGGTTCTGAGGAAAGGACGGGGATATTTTTCTGTTTTATTTTGTTTTGTTTTCCACTCATCACCCTTGAAGCAGGAATGCATAGCAAAGCCTCACAGAATCACGTATCAGCTCTGCAAAGTGAGAATCACTTAAGCTCTGCTATTTGGTGAAACAATTTAGATGCTGGCAGGGTGAGCAGAGAGGTTACCATTGTGCCCAGTCTCATTAGCAATGCAATTTGGCAAGTCACAGCTTATTATGTAGCATTCTTGCTGATTGAATTTTGAGGTTTAAAATGTTTTAAACATTCCGGTATTGTACATCCTCATCAGAAACTTTGTTTATTTACTTTTTTAATAAACAGAAAACAAAGGACCACCTACTGGAAGTGAAGATAGAGACTTATAAGAAGCAGTACTTCCACCTAAAGGACGACTTTGCATACATTGAGGTGAGCAGGTCATCCCAGTGAACTTCAAGAGACAAAGATATCTAAGATATTTGTTTCGTTTTTATGGAAAACTTGCTTATGATGTGGCCATGAATAGTTAGATTTGGGTCACTTTTGCTTTGTATTTTGAAAAAAAAAAAAAAAAAAAAAAGGCAGGACAGCTTGACCTCAGTGATCTGGAATTCTGCCCTCTGATACAATAAGCAGTCCACTGATTCAACACTATCAGTGCTTCTTAGAGATGATTGTTTTGCATTTTTGTTTCTTCAACAAACCAAGAATATCCTTACCCTCCACATAGGTTGATGGTGTAAGGTTTTTCCTCACCGATGAGGGTATTCAACTGATTGTGATTGATGGACATCACGGGAAAGTGGTTGACCGAGTAACGTTCAAGAATTCAATTCTACAAGGAATCCCAGCACAGATCGAAAACTATGTCAACAACATCAAAGATCAGTGAGTAATCTACTGTTACTAAGGCGTACTATACAAAAATGCTGTACAACACAGCTTTTTCGTGGCTTTAGTCACCTAACACGGGCCAGACTGACTGGGCTAGCAATGTGTTTCTGTACCTGCTGACTCCAACAGAGTCCAAATGTGCGCAGGACATCCAGGCTGCAGAAAGATGCAGACTGTGATTTAGGAACAGATCAAGCCTCCGATAAGCTGCAGAGCTACATTTGATTAATAAACTGCAGATCCACATTTATGTGGTGGGTTACAGATTAACTGCAGGCTTAAATTCAAGAATAAACTCAGCGCTTATCGGTACAGATGTGCACAGTTTACATTTTTCTATTGCCTGCACACTCTCAAATAGCAGAAAATCCCACTAATAAAATGCATTCCTCTTTGCATATGTTCCCTGCCAATACTTAAGGTCTGTGTGCTTTTATTTTTAAAACATGGGCAGATAGAAATGCAGAGACTTGCAAGTGGGTAGTAAGTACCCAACGAATGCTCTTGCATCCTGTAGGACACTGGGTTTGTCTGTGGGAACAGTAAAGGAAATAACAGGGAAATAAGTTTATTTCCCTGTTATTAAACCTGTTTTGATTTGAAATTTGGTACCTAACATTTAATATAAATATGATTGCTTTGCTGCTGAGCCATTTGAAATAACTGTGGGCAGATCGACAGGATATTTTTCTAGGATTTATTCTAGAGCCTGGGGGGGGGAAGTTTCAGTGGCGTGACATGTATGAGGATACAGAAGTGTTTCTACTGTCTTAAATAGTCCTAAAAGTTGCAAAAAAAAACCCACATAAAATAGTTACTGTAGAGAAGTATGGTAGTTGCTCACTCTTCTTTCATTTAAAATAAAATAAAATAGGACATTTCACAAAGACCATCATCCTCCTTTGCAAAAAGTCCAGTCTCTATCCCTGCGGAACCCTGCTGTCTGGATTCTTTCTTACTTTAGAGGATTGAATTGTAACTGGGCTTTAGATGCATTTGAGTCTATCTGAGCCTCTTGATTACTGTTGGAACTGGATTGGGATTAGTGTTAGGGTTAGGACTAGAACTGGGTCCAACCCAGTCAGCATCTCTTGGGTCTCGCTCAGCTGTGTGTGCTTGCAAGGGCTGAACCCTCAAATTCTTCTCCTTTCACCAGAAGCTTTTCCAGCCTTTCCATTCTGATTAGACTTCACTCATAACCATGAAACATCGTTCATCCACTTATTGAGTGAGGGTATTGTTCAGTTGGATCCAGACACCATACAGAAGGAGGGACTGTACAGCCAGCAGCTTCTTGTCAGCTCTCCCCTCTGCACAGAGCACAAGCTGTACAGAGGAGTGGTGCTCACAGAGGGGAGGAGATTCCACCACCCAAAATACCTACGCAGCCTCTCATGAAGATACTCCTAGAACAACTTTTAAATAGATTTATAGAGCTGTGGATGTGAGAAGAGTTGTTTCTAGCAATGACATGCCTCTTGGTTCATTTAAGGAACTCTCTGCCAAATTACTTTTTTTTTTTTTTTTTTTTTTTTTAAGAAAACAAAATATGTTAAATTTATTTTAAACTTCCATAGCAGAAAAGGCTTAATAGAAACTAAATATTTTACTAAATAAATAAATTAAAAAAAAAAAAAAAAAAAGGGATTCAGCACGCACAAAGCAGTCAAAAAACAGCCTGAAGGCTCAATCCATTCTTGTAAGCACTGGTGGATTTTAACACCTTGGTTTTATTTTAGGAAAAGACCTGATGACTCTTAATTCCTCTGCTTCTCGTTTTCCTTTGCTGTTTTCCCCTGAAGAGTTTCAGTTCCAGCTGAGGTGTTAGGAGGTATCTACAGCACAGAGTAGCTCAGGGCTTGAACTCTGCAGGAGCTGCTGCCTAATTAATTTTAGCGACTCGTGTCCACTGTGATGCAGGAAAGCAGACCCAGCAAGACTCTCAGCTGAGAGCCAGTTGAGTCAGGAAAGCTTCATTCATGGAAACCCTGCAAGGTGGAATTCAATTATTTAATCTGACCAAGAGTTTGCTCAATTATTCTGCTATGCAGCTTTAATTAAGAGGGGAGCAAGAATGGCACCCCAGCCCCACTGAACTTAATAGCAAACTTCCACCGAGCTCACTGATGTGTACTGCTCTTCCTTGATATGCTCTGAGATAACCCTTGGAGGTGTTTGTGCATCTTGTAAGGAAGCAATGAGTTAAATTCTTTGAGTGGCTTGTGCTACTCTCTGGAGAATTTTCACTGGGTGATTATCCCTTCATGTTTAATTCAAATATTAATTCTACACTTTTAGAATTAAGCCCAGTCGGTTACTGAGTTTTAACCAAGTGCTTGCAGATTTGCACTAGTTTAAAGTACTTAATAAGTCTTTTGTTTATCGCTTTGCATTTGACCCCAAGAAATGTTGAGTTGAAAAACTCTATGCAAGCAGGACAATAATAACAAAAATGTTCTAAGATGAGAGATTATTTGAGACTTGCAATGAACATCCCAGGGAGAGCGTGTTCCTTTCCGAGCAAAGCAGGATGGGAGTGCTGGTTGGAAACATTTGAGCCACCCCAGAAGCCAGTATGTTAAAAAATAATAATAATAATAAATTAAAAAAGGCAATTTCCATCTGTTTCCTAATGGGTTTTGCATGATTGGAAAAGTGAACATATGACTAAGATGTTAGCTTTGACAAAAGCCATTAAGGCAGAAACCACTGCAGTTCATGGATGTCTTTGTGTCACTCAGGCTCAAGCCAGACAAGCGAGGACTGTTTTCTAACTCTTCATCTGTTCCTAAATGGCTTTGTTTCCTTCAGCTCTATAGTGCTGGTGACGTCTAAAGGAAGATTCATTTCAAGAGGACCATGGACTAAAGTACTGGAGAAACTTGGAGCAGGAGAGGGCTTTAGGTTAAAAGGTAACTGCTTTTTAAAAATACAGATCTAACAACGCTTTGATCTATTCCCCTCCCATGGTTCCCATAAAGGCACTTTTTTTGTCTGCTTCTAAACTTTACCTTGCTTATTTCTATCAGCATGCGCTCAGACATCCTGGGAGTGGTCAGTTACTTATTCAGGAGGGTTGTATCCCCTGCAGGTTTGGATAACAGCATTTAGTTTAAAACTGTAGATGGAAAAGTGACCTGGCAGTTGCTGTTAAAGGAATTCCAGGGCTTCCAGATTTGTTTTAAATAAAGAGGTATTTTAACAATAGAAATATTGGACTTTTTCCCCCACTGTATGCCCAAAACATTTTTTTTGACTTGTCTGCAAATATTTTTATCTGGTTTTCTCTTGAAACAAAGTTCCAACTTGAAATCAAGCGTCTTGATTTCAAAGTATCGCATACTGCACTAGAATGTTGTTCTTTGTGCACAATGCTCTGATCAGCAATAACTGTGATCTTTTTTTCCCTGAGTATAACCACCATGCAAATGATGATAGCTTCAGTAGACAGCTCAAGCTGCCTGCTCTGACAGGGGGTTTCCTGCTCCCTTTCTCCTCTGCTATGTGTCACAAAGGGGCTATTGTTAACTAATGCAAGCATTCAACACGTAAATGCAATTTTAATTAAACTTCATCAGGAAAGTATTCTTTAATATCTTGATAATGCATTATTGGCAAACTTTGCATGCACATTTGTGCTCTTGACCACCTGCATCCGTCCAGCCATGTGGGTGTAGCCACACACACTGGCTTCCCTGTTTTTTTCCAGCCCTGATGCACTCCTAATGTATTTGCTCTGTTTTGCAGAAAAAATGGCTTTTGTTGGATTCAAAGGCAGCTTCCGTCCTGTCTGGGTGAAGCTGGTCACTAATGAGGACTCAGCTAAAATCTACCAAGCACTGCCAATTCCTGTGGTGAAGAAAATGAAATTATGAGGACACAACACCTCACCTTCTGGCTGCCAGCACTGCCCCCAGTCGGATGGACTACTGACTGCTCACGACAGGCACATCACCAGCGTGCTCCAGCAGTGTAGCATTTTCTTGTTGTTGTTGTTCAAAAAGAAATCTTACTGTAAGTAGCTAGAGTGGCCACATGTGACGGAAACGCATTCCTCTGCCATCAGCACATATCCCGCGATCATCAGCTCCTCACCAGTTGACTTGCTCACTGATGCCCTGTTGACGCTCGTGTCACTAAGCAAGGTTTGACCAGATTTACAAGGTGCTGGTTTTATCAGCACGCCCACAACAGACTAAGTTATTTGCTGTCTCTCAAAGGGAGAGCTAAAGGCCACTGAAGATTATTGTTTGTACCAGACTCTAAATTGTTCAAACACTTGTGTTTTCTTTTCATGGTGTACTTAGCCAATTTGAAAGCTGGTTGAAAATCAAAGACAGCAAGAGTGTATTTGAATGGTTACCTAGATGCTAGGATAACTGGACAGCAAAAATTTACCCTAACGTTCCTGTGACAACTGATCAAGCTCTTTGGGATCTGTATTGTAAACACTAACCCATGGCACATAGATAGGGAAGAGAGGAGAGAGGAGCAAATAAAGCAACACCAACAGAGATTGGTGCAACCACATCTTTCTGCTTGCTCAGAAAACTGTGATTCTCCTATATGAATTCAGGACTTTCAACCGTGATTACTCAAATAGAAGGTCTTCCTTCAACACGTAGCCATAGGATCAGAGGAAAGACCTGTCACTCAGCACATACACTTTCTTAGCCTCTCCCATCCAGTTCCTCCATCTAATAATGTTCAGGGCCAATCTGGAAGGTTTATGGTAGCCAGTCGAAGAGAGCATCCTGCTCACGGTTTCCCATTTGCAGCTGGGGATACTGGGACTTGGGTTGCTCAGCCACAGCTGGGTGAGCAGCCCTTATCTCTCCAGGGGTGCTGGAGGGAACAGGGTGGGCTGGTCTGCTGGGTGTTGCTTCCCCACCGCGTCCTTGGGCTTAAGGACAGGTGTGTCTTGACCTCCTGGAAGAGCTGCATGAAATCTAGGTGGAAGGTGGCAGAGGTAGAAGTCTTTGAGGTCTTACCAGGAAGTTGAAGATTTAGAGTGGGAATCCCCATACACTAGTTGAATATCTTGTGGCTCCTTCCCCCTCTTCTTCAAAGGACTAGCTGGGGAATGAAGGCATGTGAGTGTGAGTCAGCACTCCTGGGGGACATCTCTTGAAGCTGGGAAATTAAAGATTGTCTTGTAAACTGTTGTAAGAACTTCCAGTCTTCAGTGATATCTCTGCCTGTTGCTCAGAAATGCCATGAAAGCATATGCAGAGTCTGTAGCTGTTACGAAGAGGAATTACAGAGAGGATGAAGAGCACATATAATTGTCAATTTTGCCAGTAATATCTGGGTTTGTTCCCTAATTTGTCTTTCCCAGCCCACACGGCTACAGAAATTATTCTTGTTGCTGATAGTTACTTCCATTTGCTCTGGTTTAATTAGAGCTTCGATAACTAAAACACTTTTTTTTTTTCCTTTTTTTTTTTTCTTTCCCCCCACAGTATCCAAAATACTGTCTTATAACTAGAACGAAGGAGCAATGATTTAGCGAGTCATTCCACAGCTGGGCTGATGCTGAATTCTGTAAGCCCTGACCCTACTTTTTAGATCAATTGCTCTGAAAGCAACCACGAACAAAATTCAGATAGTACTGTAGGTTACATTCCCCTCATGCCTCTCCTGGGTTTTGAAACTGGAAATGTTCCTTTCAGTCTTATTGTATAGATGTTTTGAAGTAGCTGAATGTCACGTATATGTAGAAATAACAAAAAAAAAAATAATCCAAGCTGTCCCTCCCTTGCTTCTGAACAAGAGCCTGTTAATGAAGGAGCAGCACAGTCATTTTTGATTTTTAGGCATTTCTGCTGTTTCCAGAATAAACGGGCAACACTTTAAAAAGGCAAGTAAAGTGGTGGGTTTTGTTGTTGTTGGTTTTTTTTTGTTTGTTTGTTTGTTTGTTTTTTGTTTTTTTTTTTTCTCAGTGTCTTATGATGGTTTGGGGATTTCACCCTCAAATCACAAACTATTCCTTAAAAAAGTCAGTCTCACAGTTAAACCATGACGATCCAATTATCGCTTCTCTGACATTCTCTGGTAGCCAGAACAGAGCCAGATCCCTGAAGTTGAGCAAATACACTGAAAAAGAAAATCCCTTGAGTGTTTTAGGCTGGTTTATCTAAGCATCTTCACTATGCTGAGGCAGTTCTGATTGTATAATTGCACCTGTACTGGTGGAGCATACACACTTCGACGAGATGGACCAAACCATGAGCATTTGACATGGGCAGGAAAGCAAGATTCAGAATGTACCTGGTTTGGGATCTGGTTTTCTATACCCACCCTGTGGAGCACTGTTCCCCTGGGTCACTGGAGGTTCCCATTCATGTGGAAACGCCTGGGAGGATCATGCCACATGGGGCTGTCCTCTAGACTGGTTTCTTCAGCTACTACGAGCATGCTGCATTTGTGTGAAAGCTGTAGCTTCTGATTTTACAGTTTTTTGGAATTCTCAGGGTGAAATCATAAGACTTGGCTCTAGGACATTTTTTTTTTGCCTAAAAAAATCTTGTCTTATTAAGAGAAGAAAACTTTTAAGTAGCTTATTGTATCATGCAAAGCTTGTCACATGGGGCCTGTTGTGGAGCTAGCACTGGGTCTCATGCTGTGAATACTTAGTACAGGATCACTGCAGTCTGTAAGCCTGAGGGATAAAAGAGCATCACAGCAGAGTGTAATGGGGCAGGCACTCCGTCAAATGCAAAGGGCTCCCATTGACGTGTATGGGATGAAGTCAGTGTGCTACTCTGAAGGCAGAGCTTAGCCTGATGCCATCACCAGTCAGCAATAGTTTTGTGCCATACGATTGCTTTTCAATCTTTGACTGTTGTAGAAATTACATGTGCACATTTTGACTAGTGAATTAACTGACTGCTTATACTTTGTACATCCTTTTAACAATCCCTGCACAAGCTGCAGTTATCCTCTTTATAAGGTTTTATTACTGCAAATGTTCTCAAGTTTGCCAACGCAGTTGCCATTGTCAGAATGATTTTTTTTTTTTGATTGGATTTTGTTTGTTTGGATGTTTGCTTGTTTGGATGTTTGATTTTTTTTTTTGTTGTTTTGTTTTGTTTTTCGTTTCTTTCATTTCTTTTCTCTCTCTCTCTCATTTTTTTTTTTTCTTTCATCTGTTCAAATGCTTATTTTACCTGTTGCCGAAATAGCTGGTCCTTTTTCGGAGTTAGATGTACAGTGTTTTGTACATTTTCTTATAGACTTTCCAATAAAAAGATATATTTTCTATTTATTTATTACAATGGCACTAAGACAACTAAATTGCAGACATATGAAGCATTTTACTGGAGTTTAGCATTGCCTAGGTTGTTAAGGAGGTCGGCAATATGGCTTTTCTGATAATCTGCTTTGCACTTGAAAGCTCTCTATGTCCGCAGAATGTGGTAATGCATTGACTGTCTGTTTTATGGTGACAAGAGCTGTTGGGACATTGGTTCCAAAAGATTGTGGCTTACAACTGAAATAACATGTAGTTGTTTGGAGTACACAATGTTTATCAAAATAAATATTCGATGCAAATTTCTTATTTTATTTTTGCCTCTTGTCTCTTCAGTGTATCTCTCTAAGAGTGAACTGGTATTTGCTGGAATATTGCCTTCTTCATCCAACTCAGTTTGTTCAGACCATTGCACCTCGAATGTCTTAGCTTACCTCTTAGTAGCTTAGTATCCTAAGAAACGAAGGCTGATGAAATGCCACTAGGTCTAGAGTGGAGACTCCCCAGCACCACCACCCCCCCCCAGCCCCCAAACCCCCCACCACCTATTGCATCCAGGTGCACAGATCCTTACTTATTTTAAAAGACAGAAAAAAGCTTCCTTAGTTTCCCTGTTCACAAAATATGTTATTTTAGTTAAATAGGGTGAACACATAATATGCATATACATGTAAATAATATATAAAACACAAAGTTTTTGTAGTGGGCAGCTGTTAAAGCTTATGACAATCTCACTATCAGATCAAATATGACCTTTAGATTGTAAATTTTCCACACTGGGGCACTGCCAGCTGAGCAGACTCTGATAGACAACTGGAGGGTTCAAAACTGGAATGGGATTTTTTTTTTTGTGACAGAAATCAGCATTTCTAACATTCAAGCACATGTTTTAATCAGCCAAGTCCCACAGTGGTAGTTAGTGCATTAGAGAATATGGCCTCTGCTCCAGCCTACAGCATCACCTGCCTAACTCCTCCAGGCCAGGAGACTGAAAACACATGCTGCCCATTAACGTCAGATTGGAATTACTGAGGCAATCATGTTTTGAAGATCAACTACATGGAAAAAAAGGGGGAGGGGGGGGGGGAGAGGCTGAATGTAAAGGCAGAAATCTTGATTCACAACACCAGTTCCGGGGAAAAAAAATGAAATATTCATTTAATAGTGTGATAACAATAAGGGCTGCGATGCTGAGAGCTACCAGGCTGCCCCAGGGGCACCAGCCCACATGCCCAAGCTCCCTTCCTCTTGCTGCTCCTCCATTTTGCACCAACAGCCCTTCCCTCAGCAGCAAAGCAGCACATATAGGACATGTGTGTGTGTATGTGTGTTTATATATGTCTATGTATAGGAGTCTTTAGGGAACTACAGGGAACTACTTACTGACCTCGGTGCCAGGAAAGGTGATGGCAGAGGTCATCTTGAATGCAATCACACAATGTATGTAGGACAGCTGGGGAATCAGGCCCAGTCAGCATGGGCTCATGAAAGCCAAGTCCTGCCTGACCAACCTCATCTCTTTCTATGACCAAATGACTGCCTGATGGATGAGGAAAAGGCTGTTGACACAATCTACCTAGATTTCAGCAAGGCCTTTGACACAGTCTCCCACAGCATTCTCCTGGAGAAGGTGGCAGCCCATGGCTCGGACAGGCACACTCTGCTGGGTTAAAAACTGGCTGGACAGCCAGGCCCAGAAAATGGTGTTGAACGGAGTGAAATCCAGCTGGTGACTGTGTTCCCCATGGCTCAGTGTTGGGGCCATCCTCTTTAATATCTTTATTGATGATTTGGATGAGGGAATTGAGTGCACCCTCAGTGAGTTTGCAGATGACACCAAGCTGGGGGGAAGACTAGATCTGCTGGAGGGTAGGAAGGCACTACAGAGGGACCTGGACAGGATGGGTCAATGGGCTTACCAGGAATAGTGTACCCAGATCGTCCCCTTGTGCTCTGCTCTGGTGAGGCCACACCTTGAGTACTGTATTCAGTTTTGGGCCCCTCACTACAAGAAGGACATTGGCAGGCCCTGGAACATGTCCAGAGAAGGGTAACAAAGCTGGTGAAAAGCCTGGAACACAAGTCACAGGAGGAGCAGCTGAAGGAACTGGGGTTGTTGAGTCTGGGGAAGAGGATGCTCAGGGCAGTATTTACTGCTTTCTACAACTCCCTGAAAGGAAGGTGTGGGGAGCTGGGGGATAGGCCTCTTCTCACAGGTAACTAGTGACAGGACTAGAAAGAATGGCGTTAAGTTGTGCTAGGGTTTAGGTTGGAAATTCTGAGACAGTTCTTCTCAGAAAGAGCAGTCAGGCATTGGGACAGGTTGCCCAGGGAAGTGGTGGAGTCACCATCCCTGGGGGTGTTCAAGGAAAGGTTGGATCTGGTGCTTAGAGACATGATTTAGTGTGTGACATGGGTAGTGGATGATGGTTGGACCAGATGATCTTGAACATTTTTTCCAACCTTAATGATTCTATGATTCTGTGTGTATGTACCTGTATGTCATGTAAGCATATACTTGGGTAAGGTGTGTGTACATGTATTTGTGTGCAAGGCAGTGTTCATGGCTGTGTATGTCTATGATATATGCAGCCGTCAGAACTAACACCAAACTATACAGACAACTGTATCCAACTCTTTACGCCAGCTCTAAAGCAACCACGCCGCTCAGCTGGCTGTATATATTCGAACAGAGCCCAGTCACACCGAATACACGAAGGGCACGCCGCGCAGCGCCACCCGCAGGCCCGCAGGCCGCGCGTTGCCAGGGGTTACAAGGCACTGAGCCCCAACGGCGCCTGCGCGCCCACCTCACGCCCTCACCGCGCGGCCCCGCCCGCTGCCTGCCCGCGCCCGCCCCCTGCTGGCCGCGCGCGGGACGCGGGACGCGGGACGCCGGGCGGTGCCCGGGGCCTGCTCAGCCCAGCCCTGCCCTGCAGGGGGAGGGAAGGGCAGCAAGGGCCTTCGGGGCGGGTTTTTTGTTGTGTTTAATAATATTTTTTTATTATTTTATTTTATTTTATTTTATTTTATTTTATTTTATTTTATTTTATTTTATTTTATTTTATTTTATTTTAGCAAGGAGGGTGGGTTGAATCATAAACAAAATGAAAACAAAACAAAAAAGAGATTTTGGTTCTTAAATAAACCCTTTCTTAGCCCAGCATGACAGTAATATTCCCAGCAGAGCGTCACAAGCTTGTATTTAGTCTCTTCTGAGTGCCAAGCAAAGAACAGAGCTGCTTGCTACCGGTTCTTCTCAGCTAGGAGCTGCAGGGCTGGTCTCCTCTCAGCTTCACAGCCCAACAGAGAGCCAAAGCCTTGCTGCCCCCACACACGGACAGCAAGGACCAGCTCCTTTACACCACGCTTTTTGTGCAGCCCAGCCTGCCCCCACCTCCCACCAGCACACAAGGCCAGTGCATGCGTCCCGATGAGTCCTGGCATCACCAACGGGCCATGATCCCGTCCGCTGACTCAGAGACTGTTCTGTTCTGTCACATCACCTTCCTCCTGACCAAAGGATGGGGAGGGCTGTGGGGAAACCACCACAGCAACTACACCCTTCCTTCCTCTTGCAGGCCTTCCTCACAAACGGCATCTTCAGAAGCCCCTCCCTGCAGCCATCTCTTCACCTCAGATCCGAGTCCAGGCAGCGTGTCCCCTTTGAAACAAAAGCCGAGGGGAGCTCCATCACTTCACAAATATGTGGAGATTTCTGAGCTGGGGTCCTAGCTGGCGTATCGCAGCAGCCAGCAGCTATTGTGGGACACAGGCAGTGGCCTGCAATGAGGAAACTGAGAGGGCTCACAGGGGGATTTGGTCTGGAGAAAGCCCTTTAGAAATAAACATTTCCTCCCTTGGCAAAGGGTGTAAAGTGAGGTTAGGGAGAGATCATCCCCAGTACAGTCGCAGCCTTGTCTTCTTTTGTGTGTGTGCAATGACCAGTACAGCTCGGAGATGTTTCCTGAAGTGCTAGTCTCTCACCTAAGGCACAAGGGTCTGTGTGTTGGTAGCAGCACCTTAGAGAACTGATACAGCTGATCTGGCTTTTATTTCTGCTGCACTGCATCTCCAATATTCAACTGCTGCTACTAAGTATTTGGGTATTTCTTGAGTGTCATTTTTGCTGTCATGAACCTGAGGTTGATTTCCCATCCCAGGAAGTAAGACTGTCCTGGCCTATCGCTACTGCCACAAATACTAAGGTGACTGAAATATATTTCAGGCTCTGCACCACTAGGGTTATCTAAGACCCAGCAATATGGCTTATATGGTGATGAGATGAGGGAATAGGGTGGGAAGGAACAGAGACAGGATGGAAGGTGGAGGGAATGTGGCCTTTGGGTTGGGTTACACAGCTCATTAGATCACAACAAAATACCCGCCTCCCACATTAAACACTTACAGTTTTCAAAATCCTCTACTCACCTGCTGTATTAAGTGCTAAAACACCTCCATATCTGCGCTTCCACTAAGTTCCCTGGCAACTGCATCCTATTATAACTGCAATTATCTAAAGTTCACATGGCTATTAACGTGTTTTACAGCAGCAGAAAGACAACAGCTGACTATCAAGGATGGCAAGCCGGGCGGGATGCACTGTGCTATGACAAGCAGGATAAATAATACAATGTTCATACAAAGGAATTCTGCAATTTGAAGTATGTATTGTTTTGGATACTTGTGAGATTTCATTTCAGATGACAGGATGAAAGACTCTATTTTGATGCACTCACCCCAGTGCTGCTGTTTAAGAGTTGAAATATCTGAAGGCACCCTAAATGGCATCAATTACAATACTTCACAAGACAGGAAGACTCTGTCGTTATCACACAGTGCAGAGCTGTGTGGGATCAGCAGGCAAGGAGCAGTGCCTGACCCAAGACCATCCTTATCTTAACAGCAAGTTCATGTGCTCTGCCAATATGTATTTGCTGGCCTTTGCCAGTAAAACTGGAAGGAGGCTGCAGCTCCTTTAACTATCCCATTTCTCCCTCCCACAATAGCATCCAACATTTCAAAAAAACTTTTTTAAAATTATTATTATCTTTTATTAGAATTTTTTATTGTTAATTTAGGTGATTAACAGACCTACTTTTCATATTAGAAAACTCCATCGTTACAATGCCACCGATAACTTATTCCCAAGTAAGAGCAGTACCAATAGTGAAACTACCAGCCTATTAAGTAGCATCACACTGGAAAGAAACAAAGCATTAACCAGTTGTCTTTGGATAAAATCTGGTACACTGTGTAATGTTTGATTGTAATGTGTTATATCAACCTTTTAAATAATAACCAGAATCCACAGTGCACAAACCTCTTCTGCTTGAGATGCATCGTGTGTCCAAGCAAATTGCATTGCCAGACTTTTTTTTTTTAATTGGAAATTAAACAGTAGAGTGTTTTCCCCTCATGAATCCAAGCAGCTTTAACCTCCTGGCAATTTAATATAAACTGAATCCAGAGTCTTGCCCCTGTTAAAATGACAGTGCGAAAGACTGAAAACAGTGATATGCAGATAGAGTAAGAATTATCAAATGAAACTATAGCAACACACATAGTAGAATGGAGATCTTAAGAATCAGAAACATCACAGTACTAATGGAACAGGTATTTGCAAAAAGAGGCATCTCCATGCCTCTTATCCAGGCATGAGCTCTTTGCATTGCTGTAAACATGCAATCCAATCAAAGAAAACCCTGAAGAAGGCAAGCACTGTTGCTCCTTAAATAGAAAAGGAAATGAGCCACAGAAAAACTGGAAATACATGTAATTCCCAAGCCTTACCATAAAGCCCAAGAGAACAGTGGCCAAATATCAAACAAAAAATAGGCTGTTCCATATCTTAATGGAATGATATTTTAATTTATGATTTCCTTTTTGAAAGAAAATTGAAAGAGTTTAAAAGCAGTCACAGGAATGTGGGGGTCTTTTTGAAGCCAAAGCTGACCTGACTTTTCAGAGAAGAGAAATGCTTTGAGAAGTGAGTATCGGAAGTCCTGTTGGCTGGGAAACTTCTAAGTGTGTCATAATGGACTTGGAGATGGAATTTTAAAAATGTGTCCTTCACCTACAATCAAGTGCAAGAATGGTGTTAGAGACAAACTGAAAGCTGCAATGTGAACTACAGATCCTACGCATCTTTTGCTAGCAGGAAAAAGACTGCAGCAGATAGAGATAAAAGACTGGTAATAGGCACGCTTTTATATTAAACTGATGGCACTGAACTTTATTACATTGTTTTGTGTAAACCTTAGCAATGTAGTCAGGTCTACACCTGGAATTCTCCTCTTTTTAAAATCAATGTTTACACTGCTTGCATCTCCTAAATAATACGATGTAGTCTTTGGTGTTCTGTTCTAAATTCAACCATCAGGATTCAACTGTTGCATATGCTTCTTCTCTCAGGTCTTCCAGGTCCTTGTCCTGGTAATTTAAATGTCAGCTTCCTTCCTTACTTTGCTTGATGATGTTAAGCACCCAAGAATACAAATTGCCCTTATTCTCTTCTAGCTAGGAATTTTAATTGGAAAAAAAAAAAAAAAAAAAAAAACACAAAGTGGAACACACAAGGCAAACAGTATACATTAGGATTATCTTGAAAAAGAAAACAGATATTCATTCCAATATTTTAACAGACAAAATATTGTCAACTGGAAATGTTTTACAAAATGCACATTGTGTGTGGTACCACTGTCAAACTTTTTTTTTTTTTTTTTTTCTGAGAAGGGCAGCTGGATTAAAATATAACAATAACCTTGAAAATATAACAACACTAGAACAGAGAAATAACTAAATGGAGTAGAGAAAAACAGCAGAAGTTTAGCTGTCAGGACAGTAGATGTTTTTCCATGTACCTCTGTGTAGAACTTAAGAAGGCAAGCACAAGGAGATCTGTAATCACCAACCTACTTGTTGAACTTCATTGTAAAGGCTGTATCTTTTGCTTGCATATAGAGCCACAAAAAGCTGTTGTTGGAAGGCTGGTGAGACTTGAATGCACAACACTGTACAGTGAAAAACAGCATTTGCTGGGTTACTTCTAGAACATTAACAACCTCAAATGACTTTTTGAAGATATTTTTATACTTATCTATAATACTGTCTTTGGGTCTCTTAAATGAATAGAAAATAACATTGATTATGTAGCACTGCACCAGTACAAGTGCTAGGATCCCAAAGAGTTTTGAAAGAGAACATTAAATGTTTTGGAGTAGAATTATGAACTGTGATATTGGAGAAAGACTGCGTGGTGATTAAGTTACTTCCAGATGACCACATTACACTTAATAGCATATTTATTCATTTGTTGGCTATAAAGCATGGGTGGCAGAGGGCAGGGGGAGAAGAGAGAAGGAAAACGCAAGACAAAGTCTACTTGAAGACATTTTTTTTTGTATTTTATATGAGAAAAAAAAAAACAAACACCGAGTCAAACACCAGAATACCTAGCAAAATCTTTAAAAAAACAAGAGAAACAAACAAACAAAAAAAAATGAAGTGAGCTATGTGGTACAGAACATGCCTACATTTGGCAAATTCAAATTAATCACTCAAAAGCAAATGATGGGCCAATTGGCTGGTCGAATTTCAAAGCTGGTCTCTCCCAGTTCTTTTAACTTGAAGGGAAGAGACCCAGCCTACTGTAAACACTGATTTATGAATGATTAAAACAAGTGTCTGTTCTCAGAAGTTGGGCTAGAGTTGTAGGGTAGTATTTGTCCCCTCTCCTTAGCATATTTGATTCTATATTATCCATTATTTTGTATTGCTTAATTATTCAGCTCAGGAAAAAAAAAAAACAAACACAGTTTGATCAAAAAGTAGTCATATGCTTATGCTTTGTAACATTAGGAAAACTACGGAACATTTCCACACATTTCTGATGGTAATCTGATTTGTCATCTCTATATTACAGATTTATGTTGTAAAAAGACAAAAACATGGTCAACGTCATATTTACAGTTTTGTTTGAATTATGTTCATCTTTTGAGAAGCAATATTCTTTAAAAAAAGGGAGGTACAAAACCAGAAAAAAAAAAAAAGATCAGTTAATTATGAACAAGAAACAGATTACACATCTCTCCCCAGTGCAATATCCAAGTATCTACAGAGGCTTATCTCAACTCTGCCACATTTTTGGATTAACAGTAGTATATAAAAGTTAAACCTGAAGAAATACATGATTTTCAGTTTTCCAACAATTCTTTAGTGAAGTGTGGTAGGAAAGGTTTATTTAATACTCAATACAAATGCCATTGAAAGTAAATAAAAATGATCACCTGGAACTTCCATCGACATCATTCAGTCCTTACAAGTAACTACAGAAACCAAAGATGGGTTAGTTTCTCCCCAGGTATCTATCTAAATGTATTGTTATTTAAAAGGTTTTACTACTCAATGAAACAGTAAGTTTAGCCACATAATTTATTTTGGAACAAGCACTCAGTAAGTCACAGTTTCGCACTTTTGATGTTGGAAGTATTCCACAAAATCAACCATTATGGTTCAATTAGGACCTTTCATCCAAAACACTTGGATATTAGCACCTTAAAAAAAAAGTCAAAGCAACATTATCTTAGTACTACTGAATGAAGACAATTAATACTGTGCTAATACTCTGGAAAACAATAAACAATGTGGAAAAAAAAAACTCGGTGCGTTTAGTCCTTAACACATAGTAAGGGATAAAGGAAATGCAACTCTAAGCCATGCATTCAACGGAATACAGTTTGCATTATCATTAAACCTTCCTAATTACATAAAGTCTTTCAAGAAGAAATCAGACTTGCTCCCAAATATCAATCTTCATAGCATTTAAATCAATGTTCATTTACAGTCAACCATGTCACTCAGGAATCTACCAAAAAAAATTTTTAAAAAATCACCATGATCTGGTTATTAGACATCATTAATTGGTACGTCTATTTCATGTGTACCTCTCTATTGAAACTAGTGTTTTTTCAAAGATTTAAGCAAACCCTTAGCAAAACAAATTAATTTGAGTTAAGGTTGTATCTGCTCACTCACTGTCAAGATAATGGGGCATACGTAGCATTTGCATTGGTGGGCACAGTTCTTTGGCAGCAGTAGCAACGTGCAGAATCTGACTTTTCCTTTCACCCTGACACCATTCCTGTTGTTGGTGTTGTAATTCCATTAACCTCAACAGCATCAATTCTGATGGGTACGGAATCTCTTTTGTACGGATTTGGAGTGCATTAGTTGAGGATGTACCTAGCTTCTATTACTTCTAAGCGCTCCTGTGCATTCTTGGTAATGGACAGAAGAGTTTTTGTTTATTGTAAAGAAAGGCAGTCCACTCAGACATGTCCTAAACCCTGTAATTTCAGGCACCTTTGGCCACTGTAACACTGTTCTCTGCAATTTCAGCCAGTTTTGCAAACTAAGCCTGGCAAACTGGCTTCCCAAAGTATCTTTTAGAAATGAACTCTGCTACCTAAGAGCAACAATGAATGAATGACCAACTTGCATACCCATGACAGACAGCAGCTACTACAGGTAAACACGGGTGTATTCCGAGACAGTATTTCTTCCCTTTCACTTAAGTTTGTAATGTTAGACACAGATTTTCATGTTAACTTTGAACAACAACAAAAGCATGAAGAATTACAAACCAGTCAGTCGCCGGTATTAAACATTACCTTTCCCGTAACTAAACAAATGGCCAACATTAATAAGTAAACCGTTGTATTTCAACATAGAAGTCTTTTAACCTCAGTAATGTCTGCTTCCTTCCTTCCCCCTAGTAAAGCCAGAAATTGTACAGAAACTCGCTTCCCTTCAAGGAACAGCAGAGCAGTATTCAGTCTGGTTAATGCGACTGTCATAGATCATCTCTCTGCTTGGTTGCTCGGTTGTCCTCTTTGCTGCTTTTAGATTTCTTGTCTGCATCTTTTTTCTTCTTTGCTTTTTCAGGTTTTGTTTTGTTTTTTCCTTTCTCACTTTCATCTGCTCCTTTGCCAGGATAAACCTGGCCTTCCAAAGTAACATCCGCACACCTTTCTTGACTTATCAGAAAGTCTTTGATCTCCCAGGCATAACCGCCATCACGCAGCATAAAGATTGCACGATTTGAGCCAACAATGAACCTAGAGGAAAGATACATATTTTTTCCAGTTAGCTCTGTGCCTTTCCAGTGCTAAAATATTTTGTTTAATTCAGAGCATTCCAAGATAGACATCCACTTAAAAGCAAGAAATTGGTCTTGTTTTTGTTGTTGCTTGGGTATGAGGACGAGAACATTTCACTAGCACACACATGAATAAAAAGTATTAAGCTTACAAACAACTAAGTAGGAGACTATGTAGAAAACTCTAGAACTAATTTGACACTATATAGAGTCTACTAATGGACATTAGATCTGTTTCATGGTCTTACTGCAACCCTTCTCAGTCTCAATTCAAGAGTGCAACATTCCTCTGCTTCAAAACCATCCTCTTTCTCAGATAAAAATCTCATTTTTAGCCAGGGCAACAAAAAGCCTTTTGTGGTTACAAGTTTTCCAAGTGTGATGTTTTCCATCAACACATAAAGGCAAACTATTGCAGCTAAAACTGATAAATAGCTGAACCATAATGAGATAAAAAGAAGCTAGGCTATATACACATCGTGAGTAAGTGTTAAAAAGATCTATGCGCCACACTAGAATTTTTCCAGAGTGACTTAGAAGAAAAACAAAATTGTATATAAACTGATGCAGAAACAAAGCAAGAGTGAGGATCGATGGAGCTAGCGAAGAGCACAGGATGAACAACCAAAAATATTTTCAGGAATAAAAAAATA
Organism: Aythya fuligula; assembly: GCF_009819795.1. Lineage (NCBI taxonomy): Eukaryota > Metazoa > Chordata > Aves > Anseriformes > Anatidae > Aythya > Aythya fuligula. Next base: position 12,928,180 of record NC_045569.1, on the reverse strand, counting down.
AGAGCTCTGTAAAAGCAAAAACCTCATCCTTGTGTACAACAGATTACCTTTGTACATCATAGTTTGCGTTGAAGAGACTGCCCTGCCACAAGCTGGTAATTTCTTCTGTCTCCTTTTCTGTGGGATTTCCTGACACAGTGACAAACATCATCAGAGTCTTCCCCTTTTTCGTCAGTTTCAGGATACTTTCAGGCTTGCCTGGATCAATTTTTGAGAAATCTATTGGTGCTGGAGGCCTCTTGTGTTCAGGAAGATCCCCCTCTTCAATGTCGTCATCTTTCTGTTTTGAAAAGGAAAAGGATAATTTAAAATTACCTGTTCCACAGAACTGTTCTTTTTTTAAAGCTCTCCATTGCTTACAAAGTAACTTTGCTTTGATAGAGACAGTAGTTTAAAAAATGGAGACTCCTGATTAAAAAGAAACATCGAGTTTTGTCTCAGGGTATGTCACTAAGAGTGCTCTTCCCATTTGTAAGCCTCCCCTTGCGATGATGCACATTTTCATACCAACAGGCAGAATCTTATTTTACCATGTACTGAGAAATATTTCAGCCTGATGGCCAATTCAACGCAACTCCATCTTGGTACTTCAAAAACAACCTCTTTTTTCTTCTTTGGAGTTTCATAGGAGTTTACTAAGCAAACAAGATGATCTGAGAAAAAGCTGCACTGAAGAGCCTCACAGACATATAAATAATAATAAAAGCAATGTACAACCAAGGTCAATGCTCAGTTCTGGGAACTTTGCCATTAATGAGAATTTCATTTTCCTCACTATAGTCTTTAAACAAATAAAAGAATTCAGAATTTCAATGCTCAAGTCACAAGAAAACTTTTATTAAAGGTTTCATGATTTTTCTAACACACAGATGAAGAGAATTTCACTTTCTGACAACATAATCACCAAGACATTGTTAGATAAAAGAAAAAAAGAAATTATTAGTGCTTCCGCTGACGTTGACAGGCATTTAAATATTTGGAAAGGCAGAATTCAAACTACTGCCCCTTGAAAAAGCTCCCAATACAGATGATTGAGTACAGTGACAACTTACATTAAGCCACAATTTGATTCTTAACAGTATTTATACTACAGAAATAAAAAAAAAAAAGGAAAAAAAAGAAATCAGAAATCTTATACTGGCATTCACCCAAGCACTAGTAAATCTGTGGGAATTAAGGTAGATATTTTAGGTGTTGTTTTGACTTCAAACATTTAGCAAAAATATCCATTGCTCCATTAGGCATGTGAACTGCAGAAGTATCTAGAGATATTCCCCCTTCGGAAGCCTCTGAGGTCAGGGGCCCAGCTTAATTTTTAGAGCTCCATATGCATTACTTTCTCATTTCTGTCTGTGCGTATAAACTCCCACAACACCCTCACACTACAGGGAGTGTCCCCTACCCTTTAAAGGTTAAGGTTTCATACAAGCGACCTACACTCTTTTCCCATCTCCATTACATACAATGTGCTGTCTTTCTGGCAGGGGACTTCAAAGTTTAATTACTATAGAAGGAGATTTGTAAATGACTTACATTTCATCCCTCCTTTCCTTACTAATTACATATCTGTTTCAATTTTTCAAGTCTGAAGCACGCATTTAAGTAGTTCGCATGCCTTTGACATTTCCACATTAAGTGAACTGGGAGCAAAGGAGAGGCCTAAGAAAGTCCCACTGCTGTCACTAAGTGGGACAAGGCTTATTGTAGAGGAAGCCAGAAAACACTTGTATTTGTAAAGTATTTTTGAAGTACAAGATCTTACATGATTGAATGAAAAATGTTCTTCAGAAGTAAGAGCAAATTAAACCTTACTTCATACCAGTTTGGCTAGTGCAAAACCAACTTATTTCATAGTTTTGAAAGGGAAAGACAGAAACAAGTGTTTGCAAATACTCCTTATACAATACAGAAATTGACTTCAGCTTTAGTGACAGCCCAACCTAGGAATATATATTACCTGTTTTTTTCCCTTAACAATTCAACTGAATGTTCATAAAACACTATTATTGCAGTTTCAGTAGAAACATTATAAGAAGCAGTCAAAAGTTCCCCTACATGCTACTTCTTTTCTTGGTGATCTTGTACAGAACATCGCACTATTTTGTATTTATAAAGCCATCTACAAAGTAAAGACAGAAAAGTGTAAGCTTTTGATTTGAAATGTCCAACAGATTTATTAATGTATACTCTAACATGAGGTGTCAGACGGAAAGCTTTGCATAGATACAGTCACAACTATATATTCCTTCTTTCTTTGTCCTCCCTTCAGTTCACATTCTTGTACCTTTCTCATCAACTTCCTGTATCTTTATTTTTAAAAATATCAGCAACAAATGCCACCTAATTCCATAGCCTATTAAATACTCATAGCTCAGAGTCAAACCTTAGAAACCCTGAAGCTTATAGCAACAGTGGACTGTTTGGAAGAATGACATTTTAGCAACAGAAGAACCTCCAGACAAGATTTCTCAGTTCTGTTTCCAGCTCCTCTGGACTCAAGGCTGCGGGAGAGTCCCTTACCACACGGGAAATCCCTGGGTGGCACACACCAAGCCCATTTTTCCTACCCTATTTCTTCTCTACCAAAAACAATGGCTAAGTACACCAAATGCTGATAAATCTTAGTTCATTCACTGATCCCTGTGGGGGTAGAAAGGCACCAAAATTAAAATCTGCAAGCTGTCAAAATTAAAACCCTTTAACTTTTCAAACTTTGGCAAGCCTGCTTTATTTCAACCCATTGACCTTAAAAGTTTGAAAAGATCTTAGTAGTAACTTTGCCCCCTCAGGCTTTAGTGGTATCAAAACAAGCTTCAAAAATGCTGAAGATTACAATGAAATCTCTAATAAATATTCGTAAGGAAATATTACTTATCTATCTGCAGTTAATATAAGCAGAAGTTTTTAAAACGGTCTCACAAGTAAGAAAGCAGGATGCAAGAAGACAGAGCTCATACTTTTAAGCTCTAGTTGACATTCTGCAGCTGAGCTGCTGAAGCAAAATCCTTTTCTTCTCTCCCCATGTTCATTCCCCACCAGATCATGCTATGTTCACTAGGCAGCCACACACATTGTGCCAGTACCTTGCCAGGCTTGTGGCTGACCCCAGGGATGCTGAGACCACCACCCTCCAGTGATTCTGTGCTGACTGCCATGGGAATATAGAATATTAAGAATCATCTCACTCAGCTGAAACTAAGGAAACTTGATTCTGTACAGCTCTGCGCCCTGTGCCCCCTCACTCCCGAGCATAATTCTTGCTCTTATCCACATTCATAATGGCTTCTTTGTTTCTCTCATCCCCACCCCATCAAGCCCATTCTCGGCCTTTCTTCTTTATTTGCCACCCCACTCTCAAGTCTTTCATGTTCCCCACATCTGCCCTAACTTCTCTCGGGGGGAAATGCCATACAGCTGACCATCCAGCAGACCACATAATCAGTAATTGTTGAGCCCCTGCTTCAGTAAGATTTTTTTCTTCTATGGCCCTGGCTGTACACGCATCTCCTCAGCGGCAACGCCAACCTGAGCTGCAAACTCTCCAGCTGCTCAGCCACATCTGTATGCAGCATGGCTGCAAGCATTCGTGCAGCACATGGTGAACTGGATCAGAGTCCTGCTCTAGCAAAAGAGATAAAACCAGAACAGCTTCCTGACCCTACTTACCACACAGCTGGAACAGAACACAAAGCCAAAGAGTCCCAAAGGCAGTAACTTGCGTCTCCCTTTCACCAAACTACTAATTCACAAACTCAGCCATGCTTATTGTTTATGATTTTTCCTACTATGCCGAACTTGCTTGAATTTGCCCACTACTATCATTTAAGATGATATTTTAGCACCTGGGACTATCTGGTCCTTGGATGATAACACTAACAGAAGGTGAACTTTGGGCTTTTTACGTCATTTAATTTAAATTTTAACTCAATTTTCTAAGAAACTGCCTTTCTGAAGGCGGAGAGACACAGTAACATTTCATGGAAACAAGGAGTCCCCAACCAGCCAAGTGGTTCCAAGGCAGGCACCCCTACTTCTCAGAGAAGTAACTGCATCCGGATTACGAATACAAACCCTACTTCTTCATTTTGACTTGCAGCCGTCACTGGCATTGCATGAGACAGAAGCTCTCCTGCAGTTTTTGTGCAGAATGTTCTGGAGAACAGCCTCACGAGTAAAAACAAGGCACGAGTGCTCTGGCATTTATCAGAAGATGACAGAACACAAAAATAAACAGAGAAGCGAGCAGTAGCACGACAACCACATGGAGAAATGAGTGGTGAGGAACTGTCCAAAGCGACCTGTCAAAGAAAGTTCAGGTGGCGGGCTGCTGGGGATGGAGGGCAGAGAGATGAAATTAGAAAACACCATTATAATGAGGGGTGGCAGGGAAGGGAAAACACAACCCACAAAAGACAAACAGACAAAAACCAACGACATAACCACTCTGTAGAGGTGGAATGGACATCCCTTTTGCTATTCAACCTTCACTCACGAAATCCTTATCGCTCAACGTTGCCAATCGCTGGCATCGCACCGCCTGCGAGCCTCTGCTGCCGAGGTCGTTCCCCAGCCGCGTGTCGGGGCTGGTGGCGCTGGGCAGAGGGCGGCTGGAGGTGCCCGGGCTGAGGGCAGCACCCAAGGGACCCGCTCAGCCCGGCGGTGCCCCCTCATGGGACACAAACCAACCCCAGCCGCCCGAAAGCCACCGAGCATCCATCCCTCCCTTCTCCCTTCCTCCCGCACGCTCCGGGCGCCCAACCCCTCGCCGCACCTCCCACTGCTCCAGCAGCCGGGCCATATCCGCATCGTTGTAATCCCGAATGTCCTTCTTCTTAGCCGGCCCCGCCCGATGCTTCCCCTCCGCCTCGCCGGCCCGGGCGGCCGCACAGAGCCACAGCGCCAGGCCCAGCAGGGCCCAGCGAGCGGCCGCCGCCATCTTGTGCCGGAGCTCGCAGCCGCGGGAGGGCGGCCCCGGCTGCTGGCAGGGGCGGGGGCCGGGGAGGGGAAGGAGGAGAAGGAGGAGCTGGAACGGGAGACCGGAGCGAGAGGCACCGGGGGACACCGGGGGTGGGCTGAAGGGCGAGCGGCAGCCCCGCCGCGACATGTCGGCAGCCGGGATAGAGCCCCAGGGGACGCGGACCTGCAAGTGGAAGCTCGACCGTGGTTTTACAAACGTAGGGCTGGGCAGCGCCCGAGGTCCTCCCGCTTCATCCTCTCTTTAAAGCAGGACGAGGAGGATCCGTGTCCGCTGGTCTGTGGGATAGGAACCGGACCCACTGCACTGAGTCTCTAAACTAGTGAATTAATATCACAGCGATATCATTTTTTTCTAATAGACGTCTAAAAATAAAGCTGCTTTGTTACTAAAATAATACCTGACCACCAGCATCTGACCACCACCAAAAAGAAAGCGGTAGGCTTTTTCTTTGTAACTCCACTTTTCCATTATCCAAAACAAAATGAATTATACAAATGAATGTCTGTATAGGCATACTTAACTCTTCGGTCTTCATTTTTTTCCTCATACAGGTGATTTTAATCATAAATAGCACCATCTTCTATTTAATTATTTATTTTATGTGGACTCCAGTAAGTTTAAACTTGGGAATATGAGGAAACATCAGAGCAGCTGTTACTGGCGATATTTGGGCCAGGCTGATTAGCTACTGGGATGATCTTCCGTTCACACACAGGGCAATGGAACCAGTTCGGAGCAAACACCCCAGCCCTAATTCTGCCACTGCATATAGTCCTGCAACAAACAGGAGCTCGTTGTGCTAATGGGCACAGCATGCAGAACAGAAGCAGTCAGTAGGCATCTGGGGCATGGGTTCAGGAGGCTTTCCGAATCCAGGACTAACTCCTGACCTGATACAAATCCATAAAAATCCTGTAGCTTGTGAACTTCTGGCAGACATGCCACACGAAGCAGCAGCAGCTTGCCAAGCACACACGCAGTATGAGAAACTGGAGTCTCCAGGACTTAGCAGGCAGCAGAGGATGTGGGATCCAGGATTGCAGTGCCCTGATAAGCAACCAGCCTGGTCTGCAACCTCCATCCTGAGGGTTATTGTTTTATAAAATTTCAGAAATACTACCGAGTTTGCCTGAGAAACAGGAAGCTGTTAGACCGTAGCTATTCATGGGGCTTGTTAAATGTATAGTAACTGGAGCAGGGTTTTAGTCAAGTACCTCTCACAAAGCTGTCCAGTAAGTCACTAATGAGCAAATTTGCTTGGTGATTTCTCATAGTTTCCTGATATTCGTTATATTTAATATCAGATTGCCCTGATTAATGAGGTTTTACTAAAGTATGTTCCTGCTTACTTTGTTATTACTGGATCAGACCTACATTCACTGAGGGAAAAAAAAAAAAGACTACAGATTCAAATTTGGAATGTTAGACTTGCAGCATAAAATGTATTTTTACTTAATTTCTACTGGGAAATATTTTCTTCAACTGTTTTTTCTTACTGGAACAACCCAGCCAACTTTGACTTTCTTTAATATCTGGTGCTATGTTCACATGTGGATCTCAAAAGCAATGCAATTTCCTTTGCTGAGTGAGCAATAAGTTCAGTATATCAAGCATTGCACCAAACAACCCTATGCATTTTCTTTTTTAAATGAATGCTTTTATATGCATGGCAGGGAGATACTTTTCGTGCTTGTCTTTGAACTTGCAACTATCAGGCAGAATTCTGTGTCCAGGAAGAACTTTCTCAAAGCATGTACGTTCCGTGGAGTCACCTGCAGGACAAACACCTGTTCATACTCTTTGTACTCCGCTGTTCTTTCCCATACATGAAACAAAAGCCATGCAGCTATACATTCATATCACTGACAGAAAAAAAAATAAATGGCTTTTTTTTTTTTTTTTTAGTGAAACAGGTTGTGTTTGGTTCAGGGTAGCTATAGAGTCATACAAATAGGCTTTTCATAGTTTAAGCACTCTCATATTCCTTAACAACTTTTATAGTCCTAGAGGCTAACGCTACTATAATTACAATACAAAGCATATCTGATAATAAATAGCTACTGCTATTATAGATTGCAAATGCAAGGTGCTTAATGACTTATCTGGTAGCTTAAAGTCTCATCTAGTCATGCCACGGGAAGTCTCAAGCTGTGAATATCATTTCCACTTCCGCAAAACACAAATTTTATTACTAGTGTTTTCAATTACAAAGTTATACTTCATCAAAAATGCAAATCTACTTCCCCCTCTTGATTTAAAATGTTTTCATTATTAAGTAGGGTTAGGTCAAGTTATAATTTGAGATGATTCAGGATGTCCTAAATTTCTGTTAATGAAGTTTGGGATTCTCTGTCCACACGTTTTTTTTTTTTTTAAATCTAGGCTTCATTTTTTGGAACTATACTTGTGCATAAGGTACTTCCCAATACTGTTATTTCATATGAGTTAGGAGAACATGCATATATTTTGAATTGCCAAAAGCTCTCAAGTCTTTGATGGTGGTGGGTTTCCATGTGCAGTTTTCTATCTAAGCATGGATTCTCATTCATCATATTTTACTTTTATTTGCAAATACAGTACAACAGAGACAACACATTGGATCTTACAGCTTTTCCATTGACAGTCACCTTGGAAAAAACAAAGAACTTGAAATCACCAAGAAAAAGGCAGATCCTTCTTGGAAGGACATGCAGACATCTCAGAGCTGAAAAGAAACTAACAGCATCAGAAGATCAACCCTAAGCACGTAGAAGGGTGAAAGAAGATGCAAGAGCTACCTGCTAAACTCTACTAATACAAGAGGATGTTTAGTAGTGGCTCAGGTGAATGAGGTGTTGCAAAAGGCAGCCTTTAAGTGATTGCTTGGAATAGCTAAAATGATTAAGGTCTCACGGACAGATACGCTCTTTATACAGTCAGATAGAAATTACACCTGCTTTTGCACCTACATGGTTAGTAAAGGACAGGCCCAATACTGTGTTAAGTAATACAGAAGACTTGGTCAGTTGCAGATGAAAGAAAATTTGAAGCAACTTTTGAGATGACCCAGCATTCAGAGTACTCTTACTCTATTTAAAAGCATTGTCCTACGTTTTACAGAATGCCAGGGTATTCTGAGTTAATTCCAGTAAAACATTCAAAATTAGTGTTTTCATAGTTCGAATTAGCTTAAGTGCCCTAAATTTTCCCCTGCAGAGACAATCTAATGCATGAGCTCTCATGCAAAGACTGTGCGTTTGTTAATTCAGACTTCTAAATACAGTCACAATCACGGAAAAACTTGAAGAATGAGACACGATTAACATGTTCTTGTTAAAAGCAACAAAATATTTCTAAATCTCAAGAAAGAAAAGAAAATATGTTTCTTAACACTGTTACTAGCAGCATAGCAAGCAAAGCATCCAGAAATGCAAAATAATATTTTGCATCCAGAGCAAAATATGAATGATTTAGAATAATTCCAGTCCTCAGATTAATTTCATTAATAAATCAAACACTCACCATCCATTCAGAGAATGCATATTTTTGATCTGGAGCTAATCAGACCTTTAACTTTTGGGTCCAAGTTGAAAAATTCTCCCAAATCAGGGGTCAATTACTATGATTTGAACATAAATTTCTGATTCAGTTATAACCTTGAAATTCAGATTCTGAATTCAGTTTTGACCATATATTTACCACAAAGTTATGTTATTATGTGCATGCGTATTTTATGAAATAAAACTTAAGAGACTGAATGGAGATGTTTGACAAACAGTATGTTAATTTCATAGCATCACCCATCTGATCAGGTTTGGGGAGGGGGGGGTGATGTCTGTCATAGCCAACTGCAATAAAGTTAGACACTGAAATCCTTAAATTCAGGAACACCACAGAACGTTCTTGTCAATACTTGTTTTACCACAAAGTTTGCTTGAAATCAGTGCTGGTTAAAACTAAGTATTGGTTATGCAATTTAAAGTTACCCTCTTAAGAAACGAATTACATTGAATCAATGTCAAAGAGGAATTTTATACTGTTCCCATAAGAATTCCATTTATGGCCTATTTTCCACACTCTAAGTCAAATTAATTTTGTAGTCCCAATTTAATTTTAGGTTTACAGGTCAGTTTTGGCACCTACATCCAGTGTAAGTAATACATTACACGAACTTCTGATGAATTAAAGGTGTTAGACTCAAACTGGTAATGATCAGCAGCTCCCCTCACAGATTACTCAGGCACAATATAAGAGAAGCGTAGGATCAGAGACTCCTTGCAGTTAGCCTACAAAAACATCTATTAAATCCTCTCATGATATATATTAAAAAGGAGAGGGGGTTAAAAAAGAAAACAAAAACTTCTGTTGAGTATTACAGCTGCAGGACTGAACATATAACCAAAAATGCAATTCAGGAAGGGTGGGCCCTTGCACATTTTGTTCAAAATACAAAGTTCTCCTTTGATCTCAAAAAAAAAAAAAACAAAAAAAAACAGAGCTAAAGGCCTGAAAGGACGGTCTGGGATTCCTGTTTATGCTTAGACCACTCTTACCAATGGCATTTACTACTCTTCCATTACGTGCTTCTGAGTTTCAAGCCAACTGATCTACAAACCTGTACCTGTACATGAGACCATGAGGCAGAAAGCCATGACTGGCTCTGTCAGCATAAAACATGGCACAACCTTCCATTCTGCAAAAACCAAGTTTTGCAGCTGCATTTTCCTTTTACATAAAAACCTGTCTCTTTACCACGTCAATGTATTAAAAATCCATATTTACAGCAGGGGACAAGCAATCAATTATATATGATAAGTGGTGAAAGCAACAGTGAGATAAACAGTGAATAAAGAGAGGAAAAAATAATACCCGTATTATCTTTCTGTTGCAGCAGCAGGAGCTAAGCAGTATTTCAGACATGAATTAGATACTTATATTACCCTATTTAATTTTTTTCCTTACCTCAGATACTGTGTTTTTAACTATGCCATACAAAGGAAAAAGAAGCATCAAAACACCGAGTTTAAGTCTGTTTGTGAAAATCTACCTATTATTCTAAAAGTTACTTATTTATATACAAAATCATTTTCAAAGACAATCAAACAAAACTTGTGTGCCTGCAATTTGAGGTCGCAAGTGATCAGTTAACTACTCCTCCAGATCTCAGACTGTCTTTTTTTTGCTCCACGCAGACCAGGTCTCAGGTTGCATCCCTGGTGTAACAACCATGATTACCTCTGCAGATCTGAGACAGACCCAGACATTGCAGGTTTAATCTCTCACAAAGCAGCAACAGTAAGTTCTGACCACAAAACACTTACTTAGCACCAAACCATTTAAGACAAAAGAGATCTTAAAAACAATAAACCAGTCAACGCGCTTGCCTTTCCTTCTGTCTGTCTTACTGTTCCATTGCTGGCAATAAAGGAAGGCCCAGCTCCTTTTGCAAAGTCGTGCTCTGTGTTAAATTATTTCCTTTGTCAGCCTCTGCCAACGCTATCCTCCTCTCATTTCTAGTTCTCAGCCTGACAAGACAGCTGCATCCCTCGGAATTGGAGCTATCATCTTGTAATTACCACCTCATGGGTTTAGTCACATACAGCTGACACAGGGGAACCGCTGAATTACCTCTTATTCCTTCATCAGCTAGCTCCCCATTACGTTAGATCAATACATCCATACAGGACAGTAATATAAAGTAGTGAAACCCATTCTATAGTAACTTCCTCTCACCAACCAGGCCACATACAGCGTTCATAAAATCATTACAACTTGGTATTTTTCTTCAGCTATTACTCAACATTGGCTACTGCAGCAAAAAATCAATTTCTCCATCACAAAAAAAAAAAAAGAAAAAAAAAAAAAGATTTTACTAAGCAATAAAAGCACCAAGTCGTTGTCAGATGATTCAAGAAAGCAGACTTTGACCTCCAGTTTTTGTTGTATGAAGCACAATGCAAAATAAGGATCAATGTGATGAAAGAGTTCTCACAAGTAAGCCAATCTTCTGTACACTATTAAGCCACACTAAAAAGCCTTTTAATCTCTTGTATCTGACAATGCCTGCTGTTTTCAGCCCCACAGTGTTATTTCATTCAGGGTCTGTCAGTGGAATCTTTTTAAAGCCAAGCACGGCTACCTGATTATCATGTCTCCTAAGACTGTACACTAATTCACAGAGCTGCCAAAGTCCTGCAGGATGCTTTTGGACTCAGCAGCCATGAAATCAAGCAGGTATGTACAAATCCTCCTCGAAAGAGATGTGCCAAGGACTTGGTATATAAGCACCCCAAAAATCACCCAGTAAAATTTACAGCCTAAACAATACAGATACATCTACTGGACTTTTAAAGCATGTAGCTAGCTGATCCACAATCCTTCTCAAATTACTGGACCCAAGAGAATCTGTCCTCAAAGCTCCCTTTTACAGTAAGACTATGTGTTTACAGTCAAATAATGGCCTGCAAATTGTACAAAAATAATGGAAGGAAGTACCTTTTCACTGGTGTTGCTATATGGGGAGCGGGAGAGAAGCAGTTAGTTTATGTACTGAAGACAAAGCCTGCATGGTTCCTAACCCTGTTCTTCCCTGTTCCTTTGAGCATATACAGAAACTTTTTATTTTTTCCTTAAATGATGTGCACCCTGTTCACCGACACCTTTCAGAGTTATGTTCACCCAGCCACATACTCAGGTGCCAAAATAGTCAAGGATTTATTCCACTGAATAATAACAAACCTAAAAACAAACAAACAAAAATAAAACCAAAACAGACTACCTGTGATCTTGAACCTAGCTGGGCGATGCATACTCATGAAGCAACAATGACATCTGTAGGAAGGATTCAACAGGTAGCCAAAAGGAATAGCTGGGTGTCTCTTCATTACACATTTCATATGCAAAAGAGCTGAATACCCAAGGCTTCTACTGGAGGAAAATGACATTTGGTAAGAGACTTGGAGACAAGCAAGTGACCAACAAAAACAATCACCACTTTTGCACCTTGCTAATGCTGTGGATGGTTAGCAGTACCTCAGTCTTGTGGACAAATTAAAGGAGCTCAGAGAATACTTGCTTTATATTAAAGGAGTTATGAACTGCTTTGGTGGCCCTTTCATCTTCTAGAATTGCCATGGGTGGAGGCCTCACTGTATTTCTGATGGGGGCAGCAGGGACAAAGGCTACGGATGAGCTGCAACAGAAAGTGTCCACACCAAGGATGTCTCCTCTTCGTCCTGGGGGAATGGCACCATGTGGAGAATCATAGTGGCAGCATCTAAAAATGGAAGAGATTATTAGGTCATTTAACAACTTTTCTAGCCAGGGGTAAGAACTAAGGTTTCTAAAATGAAATTTTCAAATCCTCATTAAATGTAGTCACTACTCATTAAAAGAAAATAGGTTAATATTTGTATGAAAGGCATTCCTCGTGCTACGTAATATCCCACTGCCTCACTTAAGGACATATCTGGAAATATTTTGAAATACAATTCAGCTGGCTTCTGCTGCCCATTGATTTTTATTTGTCAGAGTATTCTGAAATCATTCCTATTTATAGTTTTGAAAATGAGTTGTTGGCCATAAACCAAAATTGTTTAGGCCCAAATCATGACCTCCCTTTAAACTGCTATAATGTGACCTAAGTAAACAGAACTTCCCTCACACTGCTGCTGTGAGGGGTGGGTGGAGAACTGCCGAATTTTGGACACACCCAAAACTGCCTATCTGCCCCTTCCCTCAAGCCTGGCTCTACAGCAAGGGTTCCCCTCCACCCCCCAAAAAGCACACATCCTGTTAACCCTACCACTTCCAGAACTGGAGGCATCCTGCTCACGTCCCTCCCTGCCAGTGAGCAGAGAAGGCCAAGGGTTCCTCCAGGTAACGGGTGAGAAGATGTACAAATAAACTTGCCCGGAGAACGGATGCAATCCATTAGATGGGCTCTGTTTGTGCCAGGACATTACTGGATTTGGCCTGCAAGGGCATTGGCTGTTCCAATTTTCACTTGCATCAAGGTCACTTATACCCCTGCAGAAGTATGAATGTAGCAGGACTTCATCGTAGCTGTGTAAAGTATTTCTGGATTTGTGTTGCCTGTTAAATGTGTTGTAAGTGCCTAGAATTACGAGCCTGAGTTAAAAAGTTAAATCTGATTGAAAGGAACAAAATAATGTTATTATTTAACTGCAGCAAGATGTGGAACAAATGTAAAATGTGGTTCCAACATGGGCTCTGATTTCTTTTGGGTTACTTTGATAGAGATGTTGCACGACAGCAGAGAATCTCACGTGTGGGACATCACTATTCTCATCATCATTTACCAAATGACATATTCCCCTTGGAAGCATCCCAGGGAACATTAAACCCGTCTTCTTAAAACTTGTTCCAGCACAATTAGTAATCTTCCTCTTATTAATAGTTAACAGCATTTACTCAACTGCCTCAGATTTACCGAGCATAACACCATGCTTTTGACAGAACCAGAGCTACTGGGGCAGTCCTGAACAGAAACATACAGAGGAGAGAGTCCTGTTTTCAAACACTTTCCATACACAAAGTTAGCATTAGTAGGATTATGCTTTCCCACTACATTCTAACCGATGGTATCTTCGAACACCGTGACAGCGACACACCGAATTCACTTCCACTGCTTCAAAAAAAAAGAAAGGGGGGGGGGGGTGTCAAAACTTGTCTCCAGACCACCGCAAGCTATCGAGGGATGCGTTTACCCGTAAATAAAAAGCTCACGACCCCTTCCACCACGCTTTAGCACCAATTAGCGCTTTATAAACGCTCTCACTCAGGGAGAGCCTCCCCCCGGCTCCGCCACCTTCCCCCGCCACCCTCCCTCAGGGACGAGCCCGCGCCCCTCACCTCAGGGCGGCGGCGGCGGCTCCTCCGCCTCCCCTCAGCCCCCCTCGGGCCGATCCCGGCCGCCGGCCCCGCTCCGTCCCTTCCTCCCCCGGCCCTCCTTCGCCCCCCGCAGCCCTTCCGAGCCAACACCGGGCTCTCCTCACGCCTTAACGCCGCGGGGGCCGCTGCCGTGGCGGCGGTGCGGGCGGTGCCGGCCGCGGCACGGCGCTGCTGCGGCCTCCGGCGGCGGGGAGGAGCGGCGGGGCGGCGGGCGTGGAGCGGGGCGCCGGGGGAAGGGCAGGATTTAAACGAAGGGCGGTGACACCGCACAAAAGATTGCGATAGGCTTAAGTGAGGTTACAGCAAAGGCAACGGGGAGGGTGTGTGGGGGGGGAGAGCCTCCCTCAGAGCCATGCAGCGTCTGGCTGGCAGAGCCGCGGCAGCCGCCTCTTCTCAATAGTTTGTCTCAGAGCCTGAGAAAGGGAATTTAAAAGAAGATCTTCCCCTCCCTTCTCCGCTTTTTTTTTTTTTTTTTTTTTTCTTCTTCCTCGGGAGTTGGCGACTCGGCTACAGAACATGGCAGGAGCAGCGCCAGGCCGGGCGGGTTGCGGCATCCGCGGCTGTAGCCCGGAGCCCCCGCCCTTGTTTGCGGGAAGAGCCTAACTCGGGGCGGCGGCGCCCAGTCGGCGGGGCCCGGGCACGAAGCGGGCATGGACCGCGGCGGGGAGCGAGCTGGCGGCGGCCGCGTGAACGCTCGAGGCAGGAAGGAGTGAGGCAGCCGCAGGAGGAAGGCGAACGGATCCCGCCCTCCGCTCCCCCCCAGCACCCGGATCCGGTGGCTTTTTTTTTTTTTTCCTTTTTTTTTTTTCCTCAATTCAATTCCCCTCTCCTCCCATCCCTTCCCGCGGTCTTAACCCCTCCGGTTCCCTCTCCCCTCCTCTCTCCCCCTCCCTCTCCCTTTTCCCTTTCCCTTCTCCCTTCCCCTCCCCGGCAGCCACACCCTCCGCGCCGCTTCCTGCGAGCCGGCGGCGCGGGGCCGCCGGGGGCGGCACATGGTGCGCAGCCGCCGCCCCTCCGGCCCTTGCGAGCCGCTCCCGGCTGCCGCTCGCCCACCTCGGGAGCCCGGGCACGGCGGCGACCCGAGGGGCTGCTCCCTCGCCGCGACTCCCCTCGGCTCCCCCGCTGCTCCGAGGTGCTCCTGAACGAGGGAACTTCGCGCCGGGATCCCCCCTACCACCCCCTCCTCCTCCGTGGTGGAAGGCGAGGGAAGTGCAAGCAGGAGGGGTGAAATAATAACGGCGCTAATAAATTAGCCGCGCCATGCCCGAGCGGGGCCCCGGGGGTCCCGGCGAGCTCCGAGCCGCCGCTGGAGCCTCGTAGGAGCGGAGGCTGGCGCCGGAGCGGTGCGGGAGCCCCGGCGGAGCTCGCCCCCCGCAGCAGCCTGCCCTCGCCTCCCGGCGATTAATGGAATGATGTTGCGGAAAAGGCAGAGCGATCCTGCCGGGCTCAGTCGGGACTGCTCGGGCGGCGGAGGCAGAGGCGGTGGCAGCGGGGTAGCGAGCGGCATGCGAGTGCCCCCCCGGCGCTATGGCTAGCGGCGGCTCTGGCAAGTCCAGCAGCGAGGTGTCCGGCGGCGGCGGCGTCCCCAGCAGCGGCTCCGTGCAGAGGAAGAAGCTCGTCTCTATCTGCGACCACTGCAAGATCAAGATGCAACTGGTGGCCGATCTGCTGCTGCTGTCGAGCGAGACCAGGCCGGTGAACACCGAGAGCTTGTCTGTCTTCGGTGAGTCCTTCGAGAAGTGCAGGGACACGATCATTGCCAGGACCAAAGGACTTTCCATCTTGACCCACGACGTCCAGAGCCAGCTCAATATGGGACGCTTCGGGGAGGTGGGGGAAAGCCTGATGGAGATGGGGGAGCTGGTGGTCTCCCTGACCGAATGCTCAGCCCACGCTGCCTACCTGGCTGCAGTGGAGACTCCGGGGGCCCAGCCTGCCATGCCTGGCTTGGTGGATCGCTACAAGGTGACCCGATGTAGGCATGAGGTGGAGCACGGCTGTGGGGTCTTGAAGACCACCCCTCTGGCAGATATGAGCCCTCAGCTCCTGCTGGAGGTTTCCCAGAACATGTCCAAGAACTTGAAATTCCTGACAGACGCCTGCGTGCTGGCCAGTGAGAAATCCAAGGACAAATTTGCGAAGGAGCAGTTCAAACTCAGTGTCAAATGTATGAGCACCAGCGCCTCCGCCCTCTTGGCGTGTGTCAAGGAGGTCAAGACTTCACCCAGTGAGCTGACCAGGAACCGCTGCGTCTTGTTCAGTGGACCTTTGGTGCAGTCTGTCTATGCTCTGGTGGGCTTTGCCACTGAGCCCCAGTTTTTGGGTAAAGCGGCCACCATTAATCCAGAGGGCAAAGCTGTGCAAACTGCTATCCTAGGAGGAGCCATGAGCGTGGTATCTGCTTGTGTGCTCCTGACCCAATGCCTCAGGGATATAGCCCAACACCCCGAAAGTAGCACCAAAATGAGCGATTACAGGGAAAGGTTGAGGAACTCAGCTTGCGCCGTCTCAGATGGTTGCAACCTGTTATCTCAGGCACTAAGAGAAAGATCTTCACCCAGGACTTTACCGCCAGTGAACTCCAATTCTGTGAATTAACCCCCACACCTTCTGTTTAGATCCCAGTCATTGCTAAAGGAAAATAATAGCCCACCTCCTCGCCCCTTTTTTTGTATACCAAAGAATTTGCTTGGATGAGCCCAATCCTTTGATTTCATGTGGTGAAGAAGCAGAACAGCATATTCAAACTATACGTACTAACAAAGGTAGCCACTTTTGGCTTCTTTTATTTTACTTTGAAGTCAAGGAAGTATCTGCAGATAAATGTTCCTTTATTCAACATGGTCTTCACACAAATGGTAACAGCAACTGTTTAAAAGTTTTATATTTGGGGAGGTGGGGGTATCTTAAAAAAAAAAAAAAAAAAAAAAGAGAGAGAGGAAAAAAATAGCTTTAATCGCGCTGGGTGCGGTTTTTAAAGTTTGTCTTGTCTTGTCTTCCGAAATTTCCCTTCTAAATTTTACTGTTCGGTTGTTCAGGAAAAAGGTTACCTCAGTTCTCACTCATTTAAAAAATGAAAAAAAAAAAACACCACCACATAGATGATGGATGTAGCTACTATTTTGTTTGTTTTTGTTTTGTATGACTTTTTTTTATTTTGCATCAAGTGTTAGGTTAGAAGTGCATTTGGTGTGTAGGAGTGGAAGGACTGGAGGTTGTGATTTTGTTTTCCATGTGTTGATTTCCAAACTGGGGGAAAAGCTACTGTGAGTGTTTAAACAAACAAACAAAAAATTACACTATAACAAAAGTGATTTTTAATTTTTTTTCCAATGTCAGTTTTTATCTTGCATGTACTGGAGTATTTATTTCATCTATTAAAATGTTATGTTTCTCAGATGTCTTTCTGTGAATCTCTTAATACTTGAATAATTGAACAACCAGGCCTGTTTGCATTGTATGTCATTTTCCCCAGGGAATGGGTGGTACAAATGTAACTGTAGTTCTAGACAGCAGCATACAGGCTTCAATGCAGTTCTTTTATTTTCGTAACTACTGTCCCTCCCCTGGTACCACCCCTCCTCCTTGGGACGGATGTCTCTGATAGAGATACTCTTTAATTGTATTTGTGGAAAGCTGGACAGTGGTGGATGCGCCGGGGTTTCTGTATCTGAATTTGCTGTGGCATGGCATAGGCTGGCTTTGTTTGTTATTATCAGCATTCTGTGTAATCTTTGAGCAGTTTGTGTATTTTAACTTTTGCAAATGTCGTGGGCCACGTGCATTAAGCTTGTGAGTTTTCATTTTAATTTATTAAGGACTCCTTGAAAAACTTTACCCTGTTGGATAGCCCGGCGTATTCTGTGTCTGTGTGAAGGCGTGCTGGGCTGGGCACTGATTTACTCAGAGGTTTGTGTTGGAGCTCCTCGATACAGGTTTCTGTCAAAGCACATCAAGTTTGATGTTGCAGATACTGTGAGAAGTTAGCTAGCTTTGAGGCCCAGTCCAGCTCCAGTCGAATTCCTTGGGAGCTGTGAGGGGACCTCAGGGAACACCACAGAAGTTCCCATAACTGCAGGGATTTTTTCAGCCTGATCTTGGTGGGCTTGTGGGGTCCATTGCCTTCTATATGTTCCATGAAAGGTAAATAAGAAAAGCAAGTCTTGGCAAGGAGGCCCTGTTTGTCTGCACAGCTCCATTGCATAACTGGATTTTTTCTTACAGGTCTGCAAATCGAACACTATTGGAAAATGTACCTAAAAATGTTGTTGCTGTGTTTTAAACCTTTACCGTACAGTCATTGTCCTATCTGTTTCTTTGAAGAAGTGCGTCTTTTGGTTATGGATATGGAACAGTCCCAGAGTAGTAAAAGGCCTTCCTTTTATAGCATTATTGTTTCTCTTGCATATGGTGCTTTTACTTAATTTCGAACATGAGTAAAACATGACTGTGTAGTGGACAAATACATCCTGTCAAAGGAGGTTCAATCTAAGCTTGTATGTCCATATCTTAAGGGTCAGAAAAGAAAATCAGTATAGTAGACCCCACTATTAGGTCTTGTTTATTCTTAAATGTAATTTTTTGCTTCAGTGAATTGTACAATTAGCACTTTTCTTTGTGAAAAATCCCTCCAAGCTACATTCCTCTGGGTATGGTTTTCTCACTACATCGCTGCTGCAATGTAACGCTATCACTACGTGCTGCAGAGGCCGCAGTAGGGTATAAAAGTTCTCTCACTTTTATGTGTAGATATAGACAGATACATAAGTATTTTTATGTGTGTGTGTACCCACGCAGGTACAGACAGATACTGATCTAACTTTGACTTAGATAAAGTTTGCTGGACTATTCAGTGGAAGAAACCTCCACAGGTATTTCCTCAGAGACTCGTGTGTGCATGCACTCACGTTTTCCCAGCTGGATGGCAGGAACAGCTGTAGGGCTCCCAAGGGACTTGCAGGAAGCCAAGGCCATCTACAGGGAGGTCCTGCATCTCTTACGTGCTTGCAGCTCTCTGCTCAGCTCTCCTTTGTATCTCTTTAACATGTCTCCATGGAAGCTGAGATGCTGCCCCAGTCCACCCTTCCTTCTTTTCCGCAGTTGCACTTGAGGGGAAGGAGGAAAAAAGGGGTTGTAGCAAACATAATGCTTTCAGGATGTGCTATCTTCTGCGGCTGCGGAAAGGAGGTGAGGAACCGGCTCCACCCTTCCTCTGCATAGATCCTAGGTGGTGCAGGAGTTCGTGCGGGACGTGGGGAGACGGTGCTGCCCGTCGCCCGGCTCCAGCCCCTTGGAGTCACCACGACCTACATTTGGGAGGCCTGCTTCCAGATACAAACCAGAAGCTTCCAAAGGGCAGCACTGCAGCGTGTCTGACAAAAAAAAAAAAAAAAAAAAAGCCCCACCGGCTCTTTTGATGTTTCTACTTGATAATTTTTGGCACTGCTGAACTAATTAGATTCTTTTTGATTCATTTATACATTATTAATGAGGTTATATGGATCACAGTGCAGCCTCCTTATTACCTCTGTGTACGAAGGGCAATATATTATTAATGATAGCGCCAATTTTGTTGTGGTTCAGTACAATTTCATTTTTTAACAAGGATACTGCAGATTCCCTTTCTGATAATATTTTGAAGTGTACAAGTACCTACCTTCATTGTTTCTTCCCATAGTAGAACTTCCACTGATAGCAAAGGTAGCCATGCACTCCTCTGGCCTCAGCTCAAGGGATTATCTGTCAAAATCTGTACTATATGTATTATGAACCTAGCAAAGTTCAAAAAAAGGGCTTTTGATACAAACAACTGTTTATATGCATTCTGAGTAAATGGTTAACAGGACAATAATTATTTATAAAGACTATGTATATTGTGATAATTGTTCTGGAATGTATTCCTATAGAATGTTAATTGTGATACAAGGTTATTTCACTGGGTATATTTATATTGTTCTTTTACTTTGTATTTCCTG
This sequence comes from Aythya fuligula, assembly GCF_009819795.1. Taxonomy (NCBI): domain Eukaryota; kingdom Metazoa; phylum Chordata; class Aves; order Anseriformes; family Anatidae; genus Aythya; species Aythya fuligula. The sequence goes on along the minus strand of NC_045569.1, from coordinate 12,908,335 downwards.
GGACAGAAAAAAATACCTAATGGACGGACTTGTTTTCAGGTTGCGGTTTCAGGCTGCATAATGGTCACCGAATTATCACTTGGCTTCATACTTGAGGTCCATGTTGCCCAAATGCTTACACCATTTGGGTAAACAGGTCATGTCACTATTTCAACATAGGGTTAGACAAGCATTAGACCTGTTTTTTGAACTGGAACTTTCCAGAGAGAACCTTGGTTCCAAAGTTGCTCTCATGGATAAGAGAAAACTTAGTACTTCTGGCTGCTTATATCGCACATCATGGATTTGTTCTAATAGTGTACTTAATAAAAGGGTTAACTTATTTCTAAATACATTATGCAATGCATATTTGTAGCCAAAAATAACACTATCCCCACCAAAAGAGAATTAAGCTCCTTTTTTGAATGTGAGAATTTTTTAACAGGGTAGAAGCTGCCACTTCTGCATTGCTTGTGGATTTGATACTACCTTTTGGTTGCTTCTTCACCAAAATGAAGTTCTGTATTGATAAAATACAGCAGTTGATTGCAGAATTTTGAAAGAGCAATGTGTTTTCTGATTTAAAAAAAAAAAAAAAAAAAGTTAAAAGCTCTGTAAGACAACCAATAAACTAGCAGCAAAACGCTATTGAAAAGCAAGTATGCTATTTAAGGGAACTTGCAAATGTAAATCCTTGTTATTTTTCAAAACTAAGAAAAAAAAGACCATGGGTCAGATAATTCCCTTCACTTTTTTACCACAGGAAATGATCAAAGTAGCAGAAAATCTGCTCTTTTTGGCCAAACTTCTGTCAGAGACAGAAGGGGTCGAGCCAACACATGGTGTATGCAGACTTGCAGCAAGAGGGGATGTGGCTGATGGGAAAGGAGGTGGAACCAGAGAAAATCTGTAGGGTAATACCTCCTATTAAACCCACAGGAATTTTCCTATTCTAGATAGAACAGAGGCTGATCCAGTAAAGCAGATCTCAAACAACGCAACCTTTCTTTTGGGGCTGTTAGATGTTTGTGAATGGAGATGTTGGGCTGGCAGCGTTTGGGATGCTCTGTGTCAAGCAGCTGTACTGCTGTAGGGAAACAAACGCCTCTAGGGCTGCCTTGAGAAGTACAGGCAAAAATAGGTACTTGCCAGAGCAGTTCAGTGGGAGATGAAGGTGGCTTTTTTTTGTTTCCTCTCCCTATCAGGCTCCTTGTAGACTTTATGAGCAGAAGCAGATGGTAGGGACCAGAACATTTAACTCCAACTCTTTGTTCTTGCTGCCTGCGAGAGGTGCCAGATGGGCAGTGATAAAGATAGAAATTCCCTTCCTGGAAGCCAGGAGAGCTTCAGGAAACGCTCAGCTTCAAGGCTGCCCCATCCTCACAGGATCCCCTCACATGGGGATTTTTTTGGGCCCACTGGTGTCGTTCTTTGGCTCTTGTCCAGGACACTGACAGAAAATCCCAGTGGCAGCTTGAAAGTGGCATCCTGACCGTTAATAGCTTGTGTAAGACACCAAAACACCACCAGGCTTGGAGCATTCACACACAGGGCAAAAACCAGGCAGGCTAGGTATGAAGTGGAAGGCCAGTTCCTTCCTATGGATAACCTGGGAAATTAAATATGGGGAGGTGTTTATTTACTTGGAAATTACAAATTATCAAAATTTAATATAAAAAGTTAGTGGCATTATGAACTATTAATGAAGAAGGATGGCTGTGGAAATGGGGCCTCATCCATGACTCAGTTAAGTCTGTAATTAAATATTAATATTTTCCACGATGTTAAAACATCAGGGGTCTTCTCGTGATGCAAAGTGAGGAATTACATGTATTGATTTTAACGAATCTGGATCTTTTCTTGGAACTGTTTTTATTGTAATACAGTCCTCTGAATCTAAGGGTTTTTATTTTGCTTTGTTTATTTGTTTTTTAAACTACACAGTGTATGGTGCTATGTGCCGACAAAGGCAAAAGCAGCATTTCAAGATTAATTCAGAGATTCCTGGGGTCTTTTGTCAGTTTGCCAGACTCTTGTTCCTGTTCTAACTTAATTTTTTATAATTTCCTTTTATGTTAATAAAGGCTTTTTGTGCCTGTAAAAGTCAAAGTTGTCTTACTATAGACAGCCTGGTTCTTATGTAGATACTATTTAGATTATTTAGAAATCCTGCTGGTTGCCAGATGGAGCTCTTTTGGGTTTTATGTTAAATAGTTGGAAGGCTAAATAGCTTGATTTTTTTTTTCTCCCTTCGTTCCTTCCCCAACAAAATAAAGAAATATATGTAAAGTGATTACTAATAACTTGCTTAACTTAAGTTTTAAAATCAAATTAGTTTGAGATGAGGTGACTGCAAGTACAGGATACCTCAGCAATCAGGTTTTGGTGGTGTTTGACTTATCTCCAGTACTTAGCAGTAGTTTTTACTTCAGGCTTGTTTGGGTGGCAGGGATCTGAACTTGAGTATAAAGATAGAGAATCCTGAAAAGTGTAGAGCATGGCCCCAAATCCTGCAGTAGCGTTTCTTGCAGGATCTGGACTTCTGATGGAAACCCCAAGACGGTCTTTGACTGCAGTGGCTGTTAGGATTGCTGGAAATAACTTGAAGGGTGTGGTTCAGTGGTATGCTCGGCTGCTGTAAGCAGCTTGTATCCCTGGATGTGTTTAACCAGCCTTTGGATGACCGAAAGTGTCTGTACTAGCTGCTGCGTCTCTTGCCTCCCTGCTCTGAGCATTCAGGTGAGCAGGAGACTTCACATCAAATTCTCCATCACCAGTGTGAAGTCTCGAGGCTGTGTGTAAATCGTACCATTGGCACCAGAAGCCGGTACAGATGCCAGAGTGGACTCACAAGGTGGTTTGAAATCACTGTTACTCCCCAACCCTTCACTCTTCATTCAGCCCATTCAGTCAGTTGAGTTCAGAGGGTCTCCAATACCACATAGAGCAGTAGCAGCAGAACCAGGGTTGGGCTTTGTCTGGATTTTAGTTGTGAGGCTTTCTTTTTTTGAAATTCAGGCAGGAATGTTTCTCCAAAGTGGTGCCTGTTGTGCACAGTGGCTGCGGCACTGATGAATGGAGGGACCGTGTTTCCTACTCTGTCTGTACACAGTGTTCCTCTGGTGCACACAGAAAGAGCTTGGAGGACGCTGGGTCAACATGCTGCTGATTATAGTTCTGTTGTCATTAACTGCCAAACATGATTGAAACAAATTTTGGCCCTCAGTGTTATGTTTTTAATGTACAGAGTAAAAACAATGCAGTTTTCTGGTCACTCTTTTCAGAACATGTTGGTTCTGTCTGGTTCACGTTCAATTTAGGAAGTCCCATGACTTGGTAGGCATGCTGATCAGGTGTACTTCGGCCCTTGTTTGCATTCTAGATGTGCACTCTATGGAGAAAAAAAAAAAAGGTGAAAAAAGCCAGGTAGATCTGTAGGTGCAGCATGACGAATTATAGGCCCTGTAGCACTTCCGAGTTGTCATGTAGTTAATGCTATGGTCTTATTTAAATGCTTTACATTTAGTCTATGTTTAAAAAATTACTGTTTAAAAATTTACTATGGAATCAATGCATTCTGTCAATGTTAGATTCATAGTTCAAAAATTTTCCTCTTTTCACTATCTTAAGGTAGCCCTTGGTCTGAAAATTTTTAATCTCTGTGTCTGGCCTAAAAAAATAAAAAGAAAATTGAGCCCTATATTTCAATTTTAATCTTCTTGAAAGCTTTAAAGCTAATTAGTTGACCTATTTTTGAATTATAGAACATGGAAAAATAGTGGGTGTATTCTTTTTCATGTTGAAGTAAGCTATTGTTTCTCTGCTCATAATTAAAAACTTGCTTTTTGGAAAACTAAGATTGGTCGTAGGGATTGCAAGAGAATCTGTGCGCAAAAATGACTGCATAAAATTTTCTTAATACTGAATTTAGGCAGGAACTCATTCCGAATCTGTAATCTTGTCTACTCCTCTGACTGTTATGTCAGGGAAGTTTGTCCCAACAGCCTGTAAGTGGGGTTGGTAGCATCCGAGCAGGCTGAAGAGCAGTTGTTGAAGTGAGGGGTACGAGCTCCAGAGACACATGAGCACTATCTTTGAAACTTCAGAGATATGTGCTGCTGCCTGGGGCACTGCAGGCTGTGGTACTCGTGGAGAGCTACAGTGAAATACAGGTCTGAAAAAAGCCACGAGCAAAAGACATCTGTTTCAAAGTGAGGGCACAATCTGTAGTTTTTAAGAAGGAAAAAGAAAAATATAACACCTTTAAATATTTGGTCATAACAGTAGGAGTATTTAGGGGCTTAACCCCCAGTGAATTTAATGGGACCTTTATGTCTAGATGTTTTGTGGACGTGGTCATTTGTGCTGAAGTTTGATTGCATGTATTTTAAACATTAATTATGAAATGTTGTGGTAGAATTTTACTGAAACTCTAAAGCACAGAAATTTGCAGTCGAAGTACAATGTGCCATAATTCTGTTCCTACCATCCTGACCTCTAGGTACGGGTTAAAAGCTCTTGTTATCCTTGCACACACCCTTGCTGGCAAGCAGCCAGAGGCTCGACTCTACCTCATTTGCCTCTTATGGCTGCCAGATGCCCGTATCTTGCATCTTACCTTCACATCAGCATCGCAGATTTCGCCTCCCTCCCTCCACCCTCTGCTCCTGGTACAACACCCAGATGTGGAACAGAGATCCCTTTGTGCTCCTTGCATGTTATCCTCCTACAGGCCATGCACTTAAAGACAGTTCATGCCAATTGAGGTCCAGATCGCATTAGAAATATACCTGTTCTTTCTGTATGCAAATTCCAACTACCTCAATACCACATATGTGCTTTCAAAATACATCTTGAAGAGCTGTCTGTAATCCATATTCCCAGGAACTGTGTTTCACACGCAGTTTGTCAAAGAGCTGTAATGCTATTCAGAAGAAAGGGTAATCTGGCTTCATGTATTTACGAGGTGTTCTGTACTTGGGGTACTGGTGAGTTAGCTGGATACCGTGAGATGTAGGTTAGTGGCTAACAAAGTTGGTGTAGCAGCCCTGGGCACTGATTTCTCAACAGAGTAGTATTTAGGCTTTTTGGAGCATTTTCTGGCTCTCTTTGAATTAACTATACTGTTCTGCTAACATTGTGTATTGAGTTAATCAGCAACTTGAGTTCAATAACAGAGAAGGAGCATCTGGATTTACATTGTACTGCAAAATCTATTTATTACTGAATCTTCTATGAGTTTCCTATATTGGGCCCCGGTTCTTTTTAAAAAATTTTGTATATTAATGGTGATCTTTACCTCATGCTCAGTTTGTATTACCAAAGTTGTGTCTGTTTGTTTGTTTGTTTGTGGGTTTTTTGGTAGTTTGTTATTGTTGGGTTTTGTTTTTTAAACAAAATTGCCTTAATTTTCTCTCCAACTGGAAAAGAAAAAAAAAAAACTATTTGTTGGTTTTATCAGGTTCCCTGCCTATCTGCCTTTTATGGGCAGTTTCATAGAATCATAAAGGTTGGAAAAGACCTCCAAGATCATCTGGTCCAACTGTCCCCCTACCACCAATATCACACACGAGATTTTAAGATTATATTTCTTATTTCAAGACACTATGTATATTATATATATACTTATTTAAAGATAATAAGATGAAAATCACTTTCTTAGAAAAATTTTATTTCTAAATTTCAGAGGTACATTGTGGAACTTGTGAGCTTTTTGGTTTGTGTGTGTTTTTAAAAACACACCTGTTCATTTGGGTAGAACAGAGGAAAAGGTATGCCAGACCAAAGATTTTCTGTTTTGGTATGTAAGATGACAAAAGGCCAAATGTTCTTCTTTGGTTCACTTATGTGACATCTGTACTGTAGTACGCAAAAATCCCTGTTTCCTTCAATATTGCTGTTTTAGATACTGAGTGTCCCTTTGATTACAGACCCAGCACTTTGTGGTCACTTGATTGAAAAAAAAAATACATTGAGTGATCCCATCAGGGCATTATTATTACATTCCATATTAAGTTTAGTTTTGTTTAAGACAAGGAAGCTTGAATCTGAGTTGTGTGCCAAGTCTTTACAAGATCCCACTCATTTGGCAAAGGAACTGCTTTAATTAGATCTTGTTTTCTGTACTGTGTCACTACAGAAGAGAGAGCACATGTTGCACTTGTAAGCGGATGAAATAATTCACTCACATTTTTTGAAGCCTTTGCTATGTTTTCCCTTTCCCTTTGAAAATGACAGTAGGCTGTTGAAGATTCTCCCTGGGATGACAACTATGCTTTGCAAATGTAGAGTGGTGTTCAAAAGTTCAAGTAAAACAGACTCTAAAAATTAGCAATGCTCTCTGATAGAAACATGATGAAAAAAAATCATAATGACTTTGTCAAAGCTTTTCCCAGAAGTATTGTTTTAGCCAAAGTTATACTTGTTTTTGTTGTTACACTCATTTAACATTACTGTTAGATATTTCCTCCCTTATGAGATGATTTTATAAGATGGAGTAGTTTTACTTACAGAAGATGTGGTTGTTGACTGGTCTTGGATCCTTTCTAAAGCTGTGAACTGTTGCATATCCTTCCTCTGTTGCATGTCTTTCCCTGTAAAGCTGCACTTTGCTGAAGTGATCTGGAATTCACCTGCATCGCGTATATCAAGGAAAAAATCAGTCCTATCCAGAGAATAAAGCATAAAGAAAGTGTAGAGCACATCTAGACAACTCTCAATAGCTGTCTGAACTAGCCCCCTTCCTTCCTTTTAAGAATATTAATTTAAAATTAAAAATATGTAAAGAACTTCAGCTACAAAAAAAAAAAAACACCTACATGATGCAAAGCCTTCTTTCACATTTTTCTTCTGTTCATAATCTATTTTAAAATAATAGTTTAAGTGTATTCTTATGTGAAAAATGTTTTTTCCTTTATTTATTTTTAATAATCATTTTAGTAATTTTAAAGTAAATTCTAGTAATTTTAAAGGCTGTTGTATTTGTAGTAGCATGTTTGAGGACTCTTGCAAGCCTGAAGCGTGCTGTTTTCAAGCTGTTGCCACTCAAGAGAGTGCAAGAATTGTCTCCTCCAGACCAGTCCATTTGGGAATTAAAGCTTTTTAGAACGTACTTAGGAAAGATGATGCTAGTTAGATCTGGTTTGCAAGGCTAGTCCTACCTGCAGATGTTAAACTGGGATGTACAGGTTTAGCATGGTTTGAGGTATTTTGTTGTAATGCCAATATAGAACTTCATTGCTCGAGACTCTGATGATATCTAAGATTTTTCAAAGAAAAATCCACTCTTTCTTTTTTCTAAGTTGCTAGTTTTGTTTTTGTGGGTGAAAATCTCAGAAGCATTTTTTTTTTCCTCCTCAAATGCTTCTATTGCATCTTTTCTATATTTTCTAAATACACAGCAAGTGCTCTGTACGAGTATGGCAAATCATCTGTTTTCAGTGCGGATCTCGTATCATGATTCTCTTACTATATAAACACTTTATCTCCAGCCTCCTACCTGTGCTGTTAATCTTGATGGATGAACTCTTGAGAACAATGAACTTTGCCTGTGGTCCCCAAATAGGATGTAGCAATCAGGGTTTTCTCAGACAGATAAGGATATAGCAGGTGTGTTAGATGCAGGTATGAGGTATGCAGGCATAAACAGGCACACAAAGGAAACTCCTTCTGAAGTCTGTGGCTTGGCCTTCCTTTCCCATACACTTCTCTACAAAACAGTAGGTTTCTTGCATTCAAAGATTACTAGATTGGGAAGACTGAGTCTGCCAGAAAGGCAGACAGCCAGTAAACAAGGGCATGGGGTAGACAGCAGAACTATCAAATTATACAGCAAAAATACTAATGCCTAAACACTAACTTCTTATTACATTGCTAAAGCTCTGGGTCAGAATTAGCAGCTAGCTGAGAACTTCTGCTTGGAGGCAGCAACCTCCATGGAAATGTGTTTGGTAGTAAGGTGAATGCTTGTTGGCGATACTGGGTCTCTGCGTGTTAGGACTAAGGAATAATGTAGAAACTTGTTTGATCAAAAAGAATATACCAGTTTTCAAGAAAGAAAGCCCTTCCAGAGTAAGCTTGGATTTAGCCAGTACATCAGGAGATGCCACTCTCAGATAATTAAGGGATTTGTAGAGCACTGTGAGTCACAGAACCTGTTAAGGGCACTTGGGCCATGTCAAACTCATACAGCAACCCTTTCTTCTTCAGCAAAATGAAAGCTTTATTTTTTTACCCCTAGGCTGTTACAGCTCTTCACCTTTCCATATGCACGGGGCTGTGGCTGTTCTAAAAGCAGAGATAAAAATAATGCACCTCTTTCCCAAGAAGCATATCCCAAAGTCATCACTTTCTCGTTGCTGTCTTGGTTCTGAGCGTGGTGCTACGTAATGCTGTCTAGTGAGGCTTTGCTTTTGCCTTGCCTTTTGCATTGTCACTCAGATATTCCTTAGTGTACATCATCAGACTAGGAGCCATTCCTCACCTCTGTTTATTTCTTTTTCTCCTATAACGCTTCCAAGAATCTCTTGTTCTGACTTACAAAACCAGCTGGAACTGCAACGTCGCTCCATTTTAAGCTCTGAATTGTGTTAGCCATTACATTGGTTCCACATGCTGCCTGGGTGGAGACTTCAGTTCAAATTCCCAACACGGTCAGTCAGGCCAGGAATTGCAGCGCTGTGTAAGTGGTGGTGACTTTCTAGTTCTTGATTACATTATGCTAGAAGAGAGGATTGTTCCCAGAGCAATTTACCAAGAGGGGAAGAATGGAAATAGAGTTCAAGGATGACCTTCCACCCCAGTGATCTATTTGGCTGGCGGCTGTTATTGCTCAGCTTCTCTGTCATGGGTTTTGCAGTAGTCGAGTGCTTTGTCATCGCTACTAAGTGGAAAACTCCTGAGCTCACTAAACAGTTTATCTGAGGGTTTGGGGTAAAGGGAGGTGGACTTATGAACGCAAAAAACAAAGTCTTATTGAAGGTCACCTAAACAAAACATGGGTCCTATCTGAGCAGACTTCAGATTGAAGTTTTACACTCAACACATTTCAAGTGCTGTTTCTGAGCCCGAGATCCTGAGATAGATGGAGAAAAGGAGAGAGGAAAAAGGGAATTACTTTGCAGCATTCCAGCATGGCAGCAGGAAAACAGTGTTGTTGAGATCGTCTCCAAGAGAGAGGCAGTGCTGTAATCCTGTTTCATTTTCGTACACAGAACTTGAAAAGATTTTTCCTAGAAATGTGTAATGGGGCTGTCAGAAAACAGACCACTCCCCTTCCCAGTAGTTTCCTGCTGAAGTCATTTAAGGCCTCTCACGGCTTTCATCTGTGTAGGCAGTGAGAACTCATCTCATGGGCCAAGTTTTTTTTTTTTTTTTCTTTTAATGGAATACAAGCAAAAATGAAGTGCTTTAAAAAAAATCATTAGGAAAGAAAGTTGGAAGTTTCTCTGCAAGAGAAGCTGGCTCACCACTCAATCAGTTTCTCATTTCCGTTCTGTTTCCGTCAGTCCCAGCGAAGTGGATCTAGGTGTTTTTCTTGTTTTAGGTACTGCTAAAAGCATGTATGCGAGCTGCCCAAAGGGGCGGGGAGAGAAGTTGTTCCTTACTTCACTTCTGGGACTGTCTGTTCAGGGCTTTACACAGGAGGTGACTTGGAAAGGCTTGTGAATTCCATTTACTACGCACTCAGACCTGATGATCACAGTAGACTGAACATATAAAATCTGCTCTGCAGGCAACAGTCCTTGCTCAGTAGCTGTTTAAAAAAAATAAAAAATCCTTTTGTGGAGCTGGCAGATAGCCTGCATTCACAGAGATGGGGATTTTTGTTGGTATATATGCCATGTTTAACACAAATGATCAAGGCAATGTGCTTTTAAAAGAAGCCATTACTAGCCTGAATAAATGGATGCTACTCAGCATGCATTTTATGGTTGGATTGAATTCAAGCCTCCCATTCTGAAATGGATAGCTTTTTTGGACTGCATTCACTTGTCTCTCAGACAAATCTGTAGTGTAGATTTGTTCCTTAGATGAATGATGCACAATTCATCCGGTTTCTTTCAAGTTGAACTCTGCCTGGCAAAGGAATGATAAATGTTTTTTTTTCTCCTCTCTCCTTCTGTCTAGAAGACCATGTTGTACTGTGAAAGATGAACTTCATTCTCCAGACAGATGAACTGCATTCAAAGGTGGATTTACTGATACTTGTTTGTAAAGCTACAGCTGTGCCCTAGGCACCTCATCAGCCAGACGTATTTTGTGGCACTACCTAGCCTTAGTCTCCTATCAGCCCTTTTGTAAGCCTTTAATTGGAAGTTGTATGTCCTTAAAGCCAGAGGGGAGTCTTCTCTATAGGGAGGGAATTTTCCTATTTTCTTTTACCATTATTCTTTGGGGGTTGTGATGTATATCACATACAAGTGTCTCAGCCTGAAAGCATGAAGAACTTGATGAGGTTAGCAGGCCATTATGAATTACGTATGCATTTAAGAAAAGCAAATGATGATATTTAACGTAGGCCTCTGGCATGCTATGAATGCGATCCACAATATTTATAAGACATTTAAAGTACGTATTTGCATTTGGTATGAAATCGTGCATACCTGGTGTGTAATCTTCTGCAGTTTCTTTGATCCAGTGGATAGGGAAGCTCAGTGAGATGAGCATGGCCTACTTCATGACTGCTTTAAATTAAAATCCCCATCAGGCCCCTGGAGCAAATTTGGGACTTACTGTCAGTTTGGGACAAACTGACATACTCAGAGAACACTCAAGTTTGCTTCTGGGGTCTAATCTTTATCCTGCAGTGCTAACAGGCTCTGAGCACGACTCGACCCAGTCCCTTCCCTATGTCCCATCTGCCTGCATGATGAGAACATACATTAGAGGCTAGCCAGATGAGACGTCCTGCAGCCTTTTAGATAAGGCTGACATGATGTGAGGACACATGGCACTTTTAGACAACGTGGATCCAGGTTGTCTGCAAGGGCAACCTGGACAGAAGTTGGGTTATGTCACAGAACCTGCTTTGAGAAGCAGCCACCTCAGGTACAATTTAACCGCACGTCCAGTGCTATAGCTATGTGCCTGTTAATGCTGAGAAATTAACCAAACTTTCCCAAGGTTTCAGGATCCAGAACCTTGCCTACTTGCTACAGTATTTTTGTTTATCTGTCTGTTATTGGTATGCATCTTGTTGCTCAACTACAGCGTTGACAAAAGTTCCTGTCACACTGAAAACAAGATTTGAACTGAATCCAGAGAGCGTGGAGCCAGTGCAGCTGTGTGATGGGGAGTAGCTGGTACATGCTTTCAAAGACTTGAAGCTATTAAGCACATATTCAAGGAAATGACATCTAAAATGCTTTTATTTCTGGTGCTAACTGATGATTTTTACTAAGTACAGCCTTGATCTGTTTCAAGCCTATAAAGCTATCAAACCCTACTTTAATGAGTTAGGTTTGGTAATTAGAGATGCCTTGTCTGTTTTTTGTGATACGCATGTACACTGGTCTATGTTAATACTAGGAAGCATGTAATTCTGAAACTATTCTTCCAAAATCTGTCTGCTGTTTGGTCCTTTTTGCAAAGGATAGCACCAGTCACTCCAAGTGACTAGCCTCAGCTACTCAACCTGCTGTGTGCTGCTGATTCACGAGTGACTGGTGATGACCTAATGACCAGTCACCGCTAGTTACCACACAGTCTTAATGCAGAAGCACCCTGATACAGAATCCCTTTCTGTGTGTGTCAGCCCCTTGAAGAATCAGCAGCACACAGCTGGTTGAGTATCTGAGGCATGCAATTGTACAGAAGTGGCAAAATCCTGTAGAAGCAGCGCAAGCCTTCCTTCCTAACAATAAAAGAGAGTTGCTGGCAGAAGGTGATAGCGTCAGTGGCTGTTTAGATTTGGGAAGGATTGGGTGTGTTCAGCAAGGGGATAGCATTTGTTTAGATTTTTCTCTCCTGGGAACAGTTTAGTATTTTGAGCATGTTTGGGAACTCCTTTTTTTCCCCAGCGGGCTAAGATGCGAGCTGTACAGTCTGTATCTGACAGAGTAAGACTTAACAATGCTTCAGAACAAGTAGTTTGATATCCTATAATGCTATTTTTTTTCCTCCTGGATTCCTATATAGACAATATTTGTTCACTGACTTTTCTTTTAGCTTAAAATACACAAGAAGATGCCTGTTTCAGCCTGTTGGGGCTGACAAAATACTAAAAATGGACAAAACCATAGAGTAAAATGCAGCTGAAACCAGTCCTGTACAGGGAATCCCTCTGTGTGCTATATCCAAGGGAACAGCTGGGATCTGCTACTGACAACACTCCTAAAAACATTTTTTTTTTTTTTTTCCATCTCACTGTATGCTTAGTGTGCATGCCCTGTCCAGCAAAATGGAGAGCTGAGACTTGTCTCTTTTTCATTCACTGGCTACGGGAAGGTTATTTACAGCAGCATTGTTTGAGTCATTTTGTCACAAGCTAGTTCAAAAGGCATATGCTGTATGTAAAACTTGCTCTAAGAAGATCAAAAGCAGTCCCAAAGAGACATACTCATGCAAATCACCATTCAGAGATCATGAAACAAAAACACATAGCTCTGAAAGTAAATGCTGAGACCCGCAAAATAATTGGCAAGGGTAATGGAAATTATTGAAAGAATGGATGGGAGCAGCCACAACTATTGCCAAAATCATTATGGTCATCAAGCTGAAAAATGAGCCTGGCAGCGGCCATACATCCAGATGGCCAAACAACATGACTTATTGGTAATCCATCTATTTGCCTGATTTGAATCTCCTCCACCCACCAGCTCAGGGAGAGACTCCAAGCGGTCTCAAAGGGGCTCCTGAAATGAGAGGCACCGAGCTCCTGCAGGGAATGAGCCTCCCCCAGCAGGTAGCCAGTGGCCACTGAGGCTGCAGGTTCAGTGGAGCCCTATGTTCAAATATCACACCATGATGTTAAAAAAAGATGATTTCTGAACCCTGTAGACCCTGTATTCCATGTGGTTGGGGTGAGGTGCTGTGTTTGCTGTCAGTATGGCTAAACAGCAATTAAGGACTCCAGGAGGGCTCGCTGAGAATTTATGTATGGGCCTGCACAGCTCGCCTTGCAACACCCCTTTTCCCAACAGAATATGATTGCTGTAATATGGAAGGGAGCTTTGCTCTATACACGCTAAGTACTCTTATCTCTCAAGTGGCCTGACTAACACAATTAGATTAAACTAAGAAGAATTGGGCCTATCCTTGTCTCTAGCTTAGATCTTGCCACTCCTTTTCAGACCCAGGGAAGAGATTTCAAGCCTGCCTGTTCTTTCCAACAATAATAATTCCCCATAAAAATTACATATGTGTTTGTTTCCAAGAAAGTCTGCTTCCCTTGGTACAATACAATCATCAGTTCAATCCTTAAGCTATGATTGGCTTGTACATAAATCAGAATAGAGGGATCTGATCTAAACTGTTAACTACATTAAATATAAATATATATATTTATATGCCAAAGCTACTGTGCATTAGTGCAAGATGACTCCTCCAGATGACTCCTCAACATCTGAGCATTAGGTTTGGGAGCCTGAGGTCACTGTCACACAGAAGATACAGGAGCATGCAGAGCACGCGTCCCTTCTCATAAATCAGCCCCTGTGGCCGTAACTGTAATGGAACTTGCCGCTTTTTGTGACCAGATCTGCTCCTCAGACCAGCCTCAGGAACAGTGCCAGACATGTACAGCAGGGAAGCAAATCTGAGCAAGGAGTCTTCCCAGCTGGCGTGGAAACAACCAACTTTCCAGGTGGAACTCAAGGAGACTGAAAGGGGTCCTGAGACTTAATACAGAAATCACTAAGAAGCAGCTATTTGCTCTGGGATCCCAGTTTATCGCTAGTTCACACTGACAAACCAAGTTAATGTAGGAAGTTCAGAGCAAGAAGTAGGTGAAGGAAATGCAATACACATAGAAAAATAAAGCTTCTATTTCTCAACATGTCTTTTAAGGAGGAGATTACGAGGCAGAATTAAGCTTAGAGATGCAGCAGAGAAATGAATAGCTAACATTTTTTCTGGTATTTCTTTTCACATTTGTAGGAGCTACAACTTTTGAGTTCTTTTTCTGAAAATTGTCCTTAATTTGGCACTATTTAATAACGTAGATAAAATCAAATCCCAGTGGTTACTATAATATTAAGTTGTCCTCTCCACATTGTATCAGTCGTCTTCAAGAGACATCCTTCACCATATAGCATTTGCTTTGTTTTTTAAACAAAACTATTTAACATCCAGATCATTGAAAAGCTACGGGCAAGGTAGAACCAATAGACATTACAGCAAAACCCATCACCTTTCTCTATTTGTAACCTTCTCTGACACTCATATCTCAATATTAATACTTGTTCACACTGCCAAAAATCATGGGAACCAGTGGCAAAAGCTTGATGTAGTAACAATAAAACTGGAATAGCTGAAACTATCCTAGATGTCCTTTAGCAATACATCAGCAGTATGAAGTGAGACATGCATCAGCTGCATTAGCAAAGTAAAAGTGCCAGGGGCTTGTTCTTGCTTCCTCTCCTGTTTAAGTAAGCTTTTAAAGGACAAACAAACCTCCCCTTCAGAATGAAACTGAAACATACTGCAGAATGATTCACGCCAAACAAATACATGCTTTTCAGTTCCAATCATTCCCTATTGAGTTGAAGTAGTAGTATGCTGTTTTCATCACATCACTTCCAGAAAGCATGCACAAACGAAAGAGGTGATTTTAACACTCACACAGAGCATCTAGCCAAAGGAACAGGAACAATTTTATAATGACTGAGCTTAAACCTATGCCAGTTTACATCTTTCTCTACAATTAATTTCTCCACTTCATTCCTGAAAAACTGACCCTGCGCGAGAATTCCCATGCATTTCATCTATCAGCAGGTTCCATGGCATTTGACACTGAAGAACTCAGAACACATATAACCCTTCTGCAGTTTAATCTTATTGCCACTGGGATACCCACCCACCTTCACAGGGGCATTCAACTCTGAACTCCCATCTGCAACACCAATCCAGCTTAAAGGGTATCAATGAGCATGCAACAAAACTTAATGGTCATTTTGAGAAGAAATGCGGGCACAGGAGTACTCCCCACGTAGTGCTCAAACACAACTGCCTCTTTGATGATCAGTGGAAGTAATTTGACAGCTTTGTAGCAGCACTAAATAGTCATCTACTTAGCCTAGAGAAAAAAAAAAAAAAAAAAACAAAACAAAAACAAAGCAGTGGGAATACGCAACATTTGAATCAGCATTTGTTAGCAAAATATTTCTCTTGTGACATGGATACCTTACTGACCGCAAATATTTGGATCTTTGATAATGCTTTACTTAAAGCTGGTAAGTTCTGCAAAAAGCAATTTAATGCTGTGATTAGGACATGGATTTTGTTAAAAGTGGGAGGGAGCTGTCTTCGTGTGAATGACCAGTATCAACAGTACCTGTGCCGTTCTGTGAAGGTTTCTTCTTATAAACACCAGGTGACTTCTTTGATTTTTTTTTCATATGTACAACAGGAAGCTCCAATCCTGCAAAACATGTATATTCTGATGAGACTGTAGTCTGAGATGGTGCAACAGTCATGACACTTGTTTGTCACATACAGTTTCCATGTTCTGTGAATGAAACACCCTCTCTTCAAACTCAGTTCCATAGCAAAAACACTTTGCTTGAGGTCTGAGTTTGCTTTTTCCTTTCATTCTTTCATAGTCCTTGAGACAAGAGAGTTGATACTCATATTCATATGGAATAGCATGGAATTTCACAGAACATCCTATTAATTACAACGGGATCATTTGATACGACATATATGCTATAGTTAGCATTTCTGAGGTTTGTCTGTGTTGGCTAACAACTCTGCCATAAAGTTATAAAGCAGTGGTGAAAAGCAAACCTAGGTGAGACCTGAATGCATTTAAATTAAGTTTTTCAGTATGTTTAAAAAATCAAAACAATATGTAGGAGATTTTCCCGTATTACCGTTAGTAACATAAAGGTGTATTTTTAGCAGTATTTAAAGTTCAATTTTTCATTAGGTTTGGGATCTATGGTAAGTCTTTCCTTAGTAAAAAGAAACAGCAAAGTCTCTATTTTCCCAGTGGTGCTCATTACTGATGCAGACTTGCTGTCAAATTGACACCTCACTGCAGAAATGCATACAAATCAAAAGCCTTCATATACAGGAAATTTAGCAATTTAGCAAACAGGATATATAATTCATATAGCTAAAAATGACAGTAGGCTCAAAAAAATATATCTTGTCAGCTTGAGTTTATTTTTAATATAAGAAATTTAAGCACATCACCTGGAAATATTATTCTTATGTATTGCCAGATTGTCTGAATTCAGTTCTACTATCATAGCTTCCTTCTGGTTGAAAAAAAAATTAAGCCATGTGAAGCCATTTTAATTGTCTATATCAATATTTTTGTTTAATTGGAAAACTGCACAGAATTAATTGCAATTATAAAATTACAGATCAGACTGCTTTAAATTTAGCTCTCTAATATATGTGTGTGTGTGTCTAACATCAGCAATGTTGAAAAGTCTAAACATCAGTTTTCACAGTAGCCAGCTGTTCAATAGTAAACATGCTGCACCTTTCTACTAGGAAGAAGCAGATGAATTCTTTCATTGTCTTTGTAATTCTGATACAAATCCTTCTGAAGCCAGTGAAAAGATTTCTTGTAAGACAGCTCATTGGGACTTCATTGTACATGCGTTTGTCTCACTGAGGTGAGTGCTTATTTCATCTTGTTTTTTCAGGACTTCCAATCTCAACACTACAATCTGTAAAGCATTTTTTTTTCCTTGAAACTGAGATAGTATATTAAAAAGCGAGCTATTGGATAACAACAGACTTTTGTTACTGCTCCATGGCAAGATTTCAAATTGTATAATTTCTAAGTTTATACTTTCAATACTTTTTGAGATAAAAAATCATACCAACCATGAAAAATGTCCTTAGGTGACACCACTAATGAAGGAGATTCACTTTGGACAGGCAACAGGCTAACTGCAATTCTTGCTCTTGCAGGTGTGCTCTCACAAGGCTGGGAAAGTCTTTATTTTTGGGGGTTTCCATGGAAATGTTGGCAGGCCTAAATGGAAACAAAAATATTTAAAAGGATATGTTAAAAGAAAGTGTGATTCAAATATGACTGAAGTTTGTATTTTTCTAAGAGTAGAAAGCAGAAATGTTGTACATGGATTTTAAAATTCCATCTAAATTAAATCCAAAGAGAAATTCAGGCACAGTGTTACAAGCTATTATGGGTTTGGCATCATAAAAAACACTTCTCTGAAGGCCTTTCAGGAGTAGGAAAACACCAATTGACTCTTTTCACGTTTTGTTTTCAGTAGTAGGCGGCCGTTTTCTACAACTTAAATTTCCATACAATCAAAACTATCCTTGCAGTGAGAGTGGTTGCTACCAAGAGCATGTAACACAAAATTCTATGTTAAAAATGACTCAGACAGCAATGTGAGGGCAGCCTGGGTGCTGTGTTAGCAGGCTCATGAAGGTGAACAGATCCCCAGCGGCCTCAGGAAAAGCCAAGGGGAAGCCACTGCCTTTCTGCTCTCGCAGTGGGCCGGGAAGAAGGTCTGAGGTAGGAAAACATCACACATGCCCCTTCCCCTTGCCTGCTTTTGCTTCAAATGGAAGGCAAGCAGTTGGAGGGCCCGATGCTAAGGCGGCTTCAGGGACCTGATGGCAGTGCTATTTATACAGCAGGGTTGAAAAATAGCACTTGGAAGTGCCTCTGTTATACGGTCCCGCTTGAAAAGTCCCACATCTGTGAAAACTTCCAAAAATTGCTTTCCTCAGTGTAGAAGCCGGATATATATTTGTTGAATCAGGCTCTTAATTAGGTAGGATACAAAGGGCTTTCTCCCCCCATGATACTTCCTGTGCAACAACAGCATCCCCTGTTTTCTGCTAGCCCTGCTAAACCTTGATGAGGATTTTTGTTGTTGTTGTTATTAGTTACTTTTACGACGAGACCCTAGCAATTGACAACTGATCCCTTTCTTCCCTCCTTCCCCCTTGAATTTGTGTTTTTTTTTTTTTTTTTTTTTTTTTCCAGAGTAAATTTCTTCCCACTTTCTTGGGCTGGTCTTTTCATTAAAATAAGTTCTTCAGCTGACCCCCAATCATTTGCCCTTCCTGTCCATTCTTGGTTATGCCAAAACTGTTAGTTCACAACAGGAAACCAATAGCTTGTGCTATCAGGAGACATTTCCTTTACAGCACAAAACGTCTGAATAATAATTTCAAGCAAGGCTTCACCCATTTCCTGTAAAAGGAGGGAAGTTTGCCTATCCTAGTCCCTCAGAGCTCTTTGTTTCCATCCCTTCATGACGTAATGCTTTCTGCATAGGGAAGATGGATCATTTTCCCTTAGCAGCACTAAATTCAACATCCCGTGTAAAGACTTGATGCTGCTCTTCAGCAGTGAAACATACAACGTCTACAAATAATAAACAGCTTTGCTACAGTTTATACTTGTGGTGTCTCTTTTAAAAAATAAATTAAACTTTCGGTGTCTGGAAAATAGCTGCAATGACAACATGAAGGCTAAAGACAACCTGGTTTATTAAATGTTTTACTTGCAGAGCAGAGCATTAACACCACAGCTGTTAACTACTGCATATCCTCCCAGCAGATATGCCAGCCCAGTCGGCATCAGCTCTTGGTGAGCACTGAAATGCCCCAGGCTGAAATGCCCATTACATGGCGCTGCATTTTACAGGAACACTGCAGATAAACTGTCTCAGGCACTAAGTCAACACATCAATTAAGCACATGCTTAACTTCATGGATATCTAGCAATAAATAAAAAAATAAATAAATAATCACTTAAATTCTGAGGAGTGAAGAACCTTCTTAAGTATTATGCTACATCAAAGCCTTAATATAAAGACAATGCTGGATTGTTAAAAAGAGTATTATCGATGTTCAGGATGCTTAATTTTAGGTAAAGCTGTGTTAAAGTAGCCTTTGAATAAAGAAAACATAGAAATCGCTACATAGGGAAAACTTTCCACTGAATTCTACTATGATGTTTCTTAACCTGTTTTTGTTAAAAGATGCAACCTGGAATGAGGATATGTGTTTTATTTAATTTCCTACTTTTTTTTTTTTAACAAGCTTAAAAAAAAGGCTTGTGAATGACTCTTTTTATCAGCTGTTGCAGCAATCAAGAAGGCTTAAAAGGAGAATTTGTCAAAAAGTGTAAGTTCCTTAAAATAGCTATCATCACAATTGTTATAGTGCAGTCTTAATCACATCATTTGTTGTCACACAAACATAATAAATTTCTCTCTCATTTATTCCAAAGACAATACAATTTTTATTACATTTGTGTTTTCTGTGTGGTTGTCATTTGAGATGTTGGAGCCAACATGAAATACTGCATCTGTCTAATTCTAATTCACTCGCCCCAGTCAGGAGCCTCAGCACTGTGAACTTATCATTTTCTTCCCTCCTTTAATAAGCGCCCCATGCATTTCCTACTGCCTGCCTCATCAGCTGGGAAGCCACAGGTAGAAAGCACCTTCCTTCACACAGAGTCTAGTCACGTTTTTATTAGCTAAATAAACCGTTTTAACATCTCTCTGTGCTTAAGAACAGCAGCTTTGCATTTCAATGTCTCTTGTTTGAAAGGCAAGAATGTGGTTTTCTTGCTGACAGCAGGCAGGACTCTGCATTTCATGGTATCCAGAAGTACATTTCTCAGTTACGGACCAAAGCAGCAGGGAGTCTGCACTGGGGAAATTTCACCCATCCTTACAGCCTTCAGTCATCACTTTCTCCACCAGTGACTGTGAGAGGTGAGACATCAGTCCCTCTATATTTGCTTCAGAGGCCCTGTGTAAATGGATTCTGATTCACTTCAGCTGGGGAAAAGGCCAACATTTCCCCATCACTGTCTTTCACAGATCACAAAACTGTTTTCTAAAGGAAAAAAAAAATCTGTAAAATATTGTTCAAACTTTTCTAATAGCAAAGTACAATATTAAATTGGGACACCTTTTCAAAAGCCTTCTTTGAAGGTGATACCCCAACATTATTATTGCCATTTTTTTTTAATTATTTTTTTTTTCTCCTTTTAAATCTCAGTTTTGAATCCCCTTCCATCCGGGCATCTGAGTATAACTAAGTCACTCTTAATTGTCTAACGAGACTCCAATTTGTTTTCTTGGTAAGGCCAGTTAGCTTTGTCCATCCATCACCAAAGCAGAACAACAGGTGAGCCAGAGGATGTTCTGAGAAAAGCGATACAAATGACTGATGCCCAAAGAAATCAACTACTCTAAGACTGAGCAGGCTGAATACATCTACTTGTGCCTAATGGCAAAAAAAGCTAATGACAGTGTTATTCTACTGACCATTAGGAAAATATAAATGCCAAGGTATAAAAATGAGTATTTAAGAAAAAAATCAGGCCAATCATCAGCGAAAGCTTCCTGTCAATCCTGTATTTTAATATCACAGAATGATCTTTTATAGCAGCTGTGGGAACACAGTGTCCTTTTCAGCTTGCAAAACTACATTTGCAAAGTGCTCTGGAAAGGTCGGTGGGTAATACCACAGACTGGCAAGAAGTGACATCTAAGTCCTCCTCTTCTTCCTATTATTAACTTGTATCATTCTGTATAGGCTTCAGTAAACTTCACTAAAAATCCCAGGAGAATAACAGTTTGTGCGGGGTATTTATATTTCGCTGTGGAATAGACAACAGCACTCTGTCCGTCTGTCAAACACACAAGTAAATCGTGCTTAAACCTAATTCTCTTGTTGGTGAACTGAGATTCATAAAAATTAGGAGACTTGACGAAGGCCAGACAGAAATAAACGAGAAAGTAGAGGCTAATGGAGCAGAGTCTGTTAACCATTACAGAGGCTGTAACTGCGTGTTAGCTTCTCTGACAGACCACACAGTGCTGGCATGCAGATAGTCCTAGATTTCTCTGTTATACCTACCAAAACTGGTGGAGAAGGTCACTCACTGGTATAGCTGGAGGGGAAAGAAGGTGGTACAGACACCATCCTAATAGACCAGGCAGTGTCAGTAGCTAGGAATGATCACATGTCCCTACTAAACTCACAGAGGCACAAAAGGAGCTAATAACTGACATCTTTAACACTGGAATTTTCAAGCAAGTCAAACCCTAATTTTATCAGAATAGTGATATAAACAGCGTATCATATATAACTCCTGGCTTAAAGTCCTGCTAGGCAACAGAGCAGTCTTGGAAACTAGATGCCTTTATAATCTGTGTCCCTTAAGTAGGTTAAATCCCTCTAACACCTTTCATGCCAACATTTCTGCTGCATAGTGCTCAGGCTCTCATTATGTTTGACATTTTATTTCCACTATTGAATTGTCTTTTCCTTGTTTTGCTCATTCACAGCACATACTGGCCAACCTACAAAAATGTAATTTGAATGTTTTAAACTAGACTAATATATTTTGACTGTATCCTCACTGACACAGAGGGCTGTAACACAGCCAGCTGTTCATTGTTACTATGTTAAATAAAGTAAAATTCCCTTGTGATATGCTATATACTAGCAAATGATGTAATGAAATCCTGGCCATGTGAAAATTCTGTCATTATACCACCCAGCATCCCTACGAGCAGGCATAGGCCAAGTCACTCATCTGAGAAGCCCCGTTAACACATCATCCGTACTACTCAGAGCTGTAATTGGTTTAACCTGACATGCTGCTCATTTTCTGTCCTGCATGCTCCAGTAGTACAAGTACACTTTTCTTTCCACTCTACTGGAGAAAAGGTGTGCGAGACAAAGCCAATTTAACACATTTCTCTGCCCTCTTCTTTCCCCTATACCCAGCTGGATAGCTGTTGTATCACATCAGTGCTTCTGCTTCTGGTGTGAGCCCCCACAGCAGTTGTAGGATTGCAGCTAAGGAAACAAATGCAGAGTTGGGGTGAGACTGTTTAAGTCTACTTCAACACTGAAACTGGCTTCTCACAATGCTGTACCTGAAGCAAGTGTGAAAATAAAAGAAAAAGAGAGAGAAATGAAGGGAAAAAAAGAGTGGGTGAGCTTTATGTTGGACACACTCTGACTACAAACAGAAATGTTAACCTTAACTCAGGTGGCTGTAGGTCAGCCCTGAAATTTAGCCAGGGTGGCAAAGATACAATGCAAATGTATGGGGGAAAGCTGGGAGCAATGTATGACCCATGTGGCCCCATTACATTTGGGGAAGCAAGAAAGAAGCTGAGAGCAGGCACTGTTTTTAGCAGGGGAATTTTCAGGCAAGAGAAACCAAATCATAAATAGTGAACAATTTAAACTTTCAGAACTTACAGACAGGTGCCCAGCCCTTCAAGGAAAAATTCAAAGGTAGGGGGGCCTTCCAGCCAGTCACACGCTGCACAGGAGACCTGGTTATGGAATCAAGACACTTACGTGAGCCAACTGGGAATGGGGAAATTAGGCACTGCAATACAACTCTAGCTGAATTCGTGGAAGGTTTACAAAAAAATAGACCTTTTGTGATTTTTCTAGTAGATTTGAAGCATTTATTGCTTGTTGTTTTTAGAGCTCGTGCAACATACTACTTGGTGGAGGGTTTATGCTGTTTGGAAAATGTTAGGATGGAAAGGAGAAAGTTCTGGGTCAGTCAGGGTATGTGAGGAGAAGACAACGGAGGGCAGCCTTTCCTGATAAACACAGGGCAATCCTGCATGGTGGTGGGCTTTCAGAATAGGGCCTCTAGAGCAAGAACATGAGTATTGCATCATACCTTGGTGTAGGATGTTAGTCGCCTTTATCAGAAACTGATTTGGAGATCTCCAGCTCTTCCAACTGCATGGCAGGAGTTCAGCACAGCTAGCAACAGCGGGGGCTGATTTCTGTGATGGGTTCATCTCCTGTTGAAACAAAAGATAGCAATTAGCTAAAGCAATTGCAGAAACTGAAGTTAGGAGAAATCCTTAGAGTGTGTGAGAAGAGCAAATCTTTGTGCTGCAAAAGGCAGAGCTGTACGAGAGTTATCCTCATTTGCCTGAACAAGGCAGTAGAGCTGTGCAGCCTGGAGCACAGCCATGCAGATATACCAGCACTACAATTAGCCCTATGCAAAGCACCACAGTGACACAGCTGTGCTGCTCCTGCCTCTGGAGAAAACTTGCCTGGAGCCAGAGCTGGTATCTCCACTATGCAACGCAGACATACCCAGGAGCCACTGGAAACAGGTTAAAGCAGCCTGGATGCACCTGAAATGATTGAGATGACTTTCGTACCATGGCTCATGCCAGACAGGCAGAAACAGAGTCCACAGACACCAGTCCCTGAATCACTTTGTGTGATTAAGCATTTCAGACAAGGGGTAAGCTCTCATCTGAGCTTCAGCCTTGTTCTGCTGCAGTTTTGTCTTGGTGCTATCTGTTCTTTCCTAGAGGGTTCATTGCAAAAATATCAGCGGCCTTTCACTAGCAAGGATGGGGAGGAGGAAGAACACCATATGGCATTTCCCAAGTGTGTTCATACCACATGCCTTTTACGTGTTTACATTTCTTGGCCATGGTCTGAGCCCAACCTCAGGCTAACCTTGAACCTTGCAAACTAAACACAACTCTGCGAGTGCAGCTGGAACAGGTGGGAGAGCGAGATAACAGAAAGAGCCCTCTGCAGTGTTTTCAGAAACAAAAGAAAAAAAAAATCCCAGCCCACCCCCTTCCTCAAAAATAAAAAAATATCTGTGCTGTTAGAGCTAGCCTTGCTACACTGACAATGTTTAATTCTGGAAATGGCAGTGATGTTCACCCTCACATATCATGAAGCTGAGTGCAAACAGCTTAGCTTTATTTTTGGCCAAATAGTGTAGAGGATACCAGCACCTGCAGGACAGAGGCAGATTGCTGATTTACCTGTCCGTTCTTCCAGCTGATCAACAACCCTGGGGAACTGTGGAGCAGGAAAGCCATTATACAGAGCTGTTCCTTCTCCATAGTCTGCCTGGAGATAATAAATGTACGTTCCTTTCATGTTCTCTGGATGGCATCTGCTGTGAGCAGTGCTAAAGCTGTCTGACTCCCACGGAGCTGTGTCTATGCTTGGGCTCCCAGGAGAGCTGTTGACCCGATTGTAGCACCTGGGGGAATATCGTGTTAAAATTCCCGCGAGCAGAAATGACTGTGAAGCTGCAGGCTGGGATCCAGGATCTGAGCCTTCATGAAGCAGTTTTATTTCTGCAAGATAATTAGTGGTGCAAATGAATTGGTAAGAACCATTTGCATGGAAGTCCAATAAAAAACATTTTTAATTCTGAACATGGCCTCTGAGATTGTCTAATCCTGAAATACATGTTCTATATAATCTCTTTCTTTTAATTCACTTAATTTTTAAACTAAAAGATCTCCCCTCCCCAGCCCCCTGGAAGACAGATAACACTTTATGAAGTATTTTGGCAGAAGACACAGCTTATTGTATTTATTGGCGCCATCATAATATGTTAGAGTAAAAGGGAAAAAATTAAAGCTATTAGAAAGAGGTCGAATTCCAGCCATTTCTCTAGAGTAAGCTTCAGTTTTGAAGTCATTTTTCAAAGGAGGTTTTACATTTACAAAATTTAATGAGGTTAACTTGAAATTGAATGAGCTAATCATTGGTTTGATACTCTGGACATTGTACATTTATTGCTTCCTTCAGAATGATAACATTATTTATCAGCTTTCTTCTGCTACCCTGTCAAAAGAATAATTTCTATTTCAGAGAGAGGCTCTGGCTTCCATGTTCCTGAAAGCTTGTGCTATTCCATTGTCTTAACGCTGGAAAAACCATCTCCGGGAGGCTGATTCCCTTCATGTGGATTGACACACCCTGTTAGCAAAAGTACTGGGTCTCAACCGCTTTCTCTGCTAGTGCAGGGCAGGAGGCATCAACCACAGGCCCTGGCCCAAGCAAATATCTGACACAAGACATGAACAAGTTGTAACTGAGGCCACCAATGCATCAGTCCAGGTGGTAAGCAAGGAAAATGGGATGCTGCCTGCTGATCATTACCTCTTCAGGATTACTGTGCTTAAGCTGAGAGTAATTTTTTTCAGAGAATTGAGCATGAATCCTACCTCAAGCGAGTTTATTTTTCTGTGGCCTTTCCGGCATCCTTTATAGAATAACTCCCAGGAGGTGCTGAGTATGAGTGCTTCCAAAATTTGCAGGTTTCACACTGTGGCTTTGAAGCACATATACATCCTGCAAGGCAGAAAAGGAGAAAACTTGCCTTCCACCTCTGTGTCACAGAGCTGAATCACATTCCCATGGAAGAGTTGCTCAGTGCCATACCCGGATGGGGCTCACTGTTTCTATATCTCCCAATGAACATACCCAAACTCCCTTCCTACACAACCAAAGCCCATCAGCAGAGCTTACACGGGGTGAGAACAGAGAAGGGCTGCAGCCCTGACACTGATGTTTATTATACAATTAATTAACTCTAGCTTGGTGTTAATCACTTGCATAGTCAACACAGACAGCAGAATCATACAGGAAGAGGACAACATAAAAGGAAAATATTCACAGTGATTATTTCCATTTCCATATTAATTGGAGGGAAAGAAAAAAAAAAAAAAAAAAGGAACATTTCAATCCCAAGCCCATGTGCTCTGCCCATGACTCAAAACTGCCAGAAGCTCTCTGCAATATTTCTGGTTTCCCCCTTGCTACTGAAAGCCAACACACACATAGATAAGCATTACGGTGGAGCAAGTCCTGTGAAGACCCGAGGTAAGCAGTCCTCCTACCCCACTTGTTTCACCCAGCTCACGTTCCCTATCACATGGCTTCACCACTGCAGTTTCTCCCTTTCCCCATTCCCATTTCTGCCCCACGCACGGGGCACTCGTGAGCTTGCCAGCATCCCCTTTCCACCCACCTCTTTTCAGAGGCCTGGTGAGACACGTGGGCCTTCGAGAGGGAACTGCTTCTTTGTTGGGTATTTTGCTGTCTGGACCACACTGTTTTGAGCTGCTGCTGCTTAAACTGTGAGAAAATAGCTAATGTAATACAATGGCTATCTCCACCCTGGAGCTTGTGGCTTTCCAAAACCACAAACTATGACTACATGACAACCAAGTTCCCTACTTTTATACATATATGTACGCATATATATATTACAGTATATTCATGCTTCTGAAATAGATAATGAACAAATCTACTAATTATACCTTTCCCAGAGATGATGCTGGTATAGGCTACAGAGCTGCAAGAACTCTGAGAGGAAAAACCATGAGAAAAGATCTCAGTTACATGGTTAAACACGCTATGAAACTCTGCCTACCCGGCTAACTGCACATTGGCTTGAAACTACAGCTGCAAACTGTACAAAGGAAATGACGACAGGATATAAAGGACTAGGGGAATATTCAGTATTTACTAAACAAAGATCTTTGAGCGTGTATCCAGTCATACCATAAGTATTTGACAGAAAAGGCTCCCTGAGCGTGGACAGGTCACGGAGTCACACTGCTGTCATTTTGCAGTGCACATGCAATGAATCGCCTTGCATTAATATACTTGCAATAGCAGATTTTTTCCTCCCATTTTTAAGTTGCTATTTCAAGCAAGAAAGGCATTAGCAAGGCGAAAGGCACCAATAAATATGGGAATAAAACCTGAAACCCTGAAAGACCCACAATCATTTTAAGAAAGTACATTTCACACCTTCATTTTTCAAAGGAACTCTCTTTAGAAGAAATATTTTCAAGCTCAGGCCTAGACCTGTGTTAAAATCACACCAATTTGCTGGGATTTTACAACTTCTGACTTCTGTAGTGACTAAAGTGCAGTTCAGAGCATCATTAACATTACCAGGTGAGAGCTGTTTCTTGAATAGTGTGTTGTGTCCTTTTCTTGGGAGCTGAAGAAAAGGGCTATTGTAAAACATTGTTATTTATGAGCAGTGTTATAATATTTTTCAAATGACAGTGTGCAAGGGGCCCCATCTCTAATCAGGCTGCATGGAGCTTTGGTGCGGCAGTATAAGACTGCCAACTTTTAGGAGACTCTAGTCTGAAGAGACAACAGCAGCAAAAGGGCAGAGATGGGCAAAAGAGATTAGATGACTTTCCCAGCTTCAGAGAGTGAAGTCTGTGTTACAGCAGGAAACTAAACTCAGATCTCCCAAAGTCCATGGGTTGCAACCCAATGTGCTGTGCCTTACAATTAACTCATGGTCAATTACTGACAGTTTAGGTAATATGTGGTAATTGAAATCTATCTCTTCTTGCCTTTGCGTTAACTTTCTAGGACCATTCAAGTGATCACATTTTACTAAAGCACTCATTCATAGAAATTAATTTTAAGGTCCCGATGCCTAAGCATCTGCAGAAGTCTTGGTGCACAAAAGATAAAGGGTATAGAAGAAGGGCTGTTATTCCATGCCATTCGTCTGACTCAGTTGTACACAAGCAACTCCCAGTTCTCATGAGCTACCTTTGATTTACCAGCTGTATATCTAAGAGGAACTGTGAAGTTTTTGCAGTTAGTCCTTACCAAGAATAAGAGCTATAGTCTTCAAATAAATAACAAATAACTACATTCTGCTAACACCTTCGAAATAGACTCTATTTGAAGGGGGAGCCCAGGTGCTTCCACATAAATGATGGGCTTGCTTCTGTTTGCAGTTTTTTCTGCTCTCATTTTACCAGGGCCCTCTGTCGTCATTGCATTTCCTGAACTTTTCCATCATTGGTATATTTTTTTTTTGTTCAGAAGTGTCTCTACTTCTTTCCCCAGCTGTTGCTTATGCAGCAATTTGAACAAACTGATAAGCAAACATTTATTGGATTGGTGTAAAAAATAAAATAAAATCGCTTGATTCCCAACTGTGGTGGACTGAAGAGACAACAAATAGTTGCGAGTCAAGCTTTTTGTACCTTTTAAATATCTTTGAAATGCAACTTCCTTTTTACCTTCATAGTTCAACTAGTATGGAACTCCAAACCAGGTTTGTTCTTCTTCAAGGAAAGCCTGGTTCCTAAGACACCAGTTGCTGCACAGGTCTTTCACCTCTGCACTTAACATTCATCCCTGAACTGCTACAAGCTTCTCTAAGCTTGCTGCAGATTTATTTTTCCACTATTGGGTTCTGTAAGAACAAGAAATTGTAATGCTTAGTTTCCCTTCGAGTTTCTTAGTGCTGCTTTTGTCTACAAAGGAGTTTGATATTTTTCTACTGTGATTAGAAGAGGACACAGACGGGGAAGTAGTGTTATTTGTGCCACTTGCAGCACTGGTAATTTTCTCAAGTTGACAGCCCAGGACTAGGTGCGAATTTGTTGTAGGTGATTTTTATTTATTTATTTATTTTTGTAGTGCCTGTACAAGGTTATAGAAAGCAACAGAAATATCTGGCTAGCAAAACTTAAAGCTGTTTACTTCAGATGTGCTTGATGTTGCTGTACAGAGACCCCAATCATTATTTGGTAGTTAACTTTGTATTTTATGATCTCATTTTTCCTTGTAACTACAGAAATGTCAGAGTTTCACTCAATCCTACCAGTTTGTTCCAAAGTCAGGGGAAATTACATGCAGTATTGAACAACACAACAATGTGTCAGGAAAATAAATGGGAATGGCTTTGTGGTGTCAGTTTGTGCAGAAAAGAGATGAAATATTTTTTCCATGTGCTGAATGAGCCCAGACAAAATCTGTCTAGATACTAGACTCACTACAACCTGCTTGTATCATTTTTGGAGGGGTGAACAGTCTGTTTTATGGCAGACACTCAACCATGCTACACACTCAGAAAAATACTCCCTTTTCTCAGAATAAAATTCTTCATGGATAAGATGGAGTGGAAGTTATTTGGTAGAGTCTTCTGGAATAGCAAAGCACATTGGCTGTGATTTTATACAACACTAAAACTTTTTCTTAGGCTCTAACTCCTCTCGAATCAGAACGAAATGAATAAACCCCAATAAAAGGAGAATTCAAAAAACTAAGTGCCTGTTCCAGGTGACCTCATATGTTGGAGAGTGAGTTCTGGGTGATTGTGGGTTACTGGAAGTCTGTTCTGGGTGGATCTATATGTGATTTTTTTTCCAGGCTTAGGATGCCTCTAGCTTCCACTACGTTGATTTCAGGTAAATACATACTACTTAAACCTTAAAATTTTGGTTCATGGAAAATTTAGTTCATCACTTTTAATTCAATCAAATAATAATAATAATAAAATAATAATAATGAAAGTTTCCTGATATTGCAAGGACAACTATCCATGTGTAAAATGTACTTTTTTCTGTCTCTGACCTACCCACATTCCTGTGAACTTCATTCACTACCAAACCACTGTCAAATGGGAAAAGGCTTTTTTTTTTTTTTTTTTAAATGATAGCTTGTAAGTCTCATCTAAAATGCTGAAAATATCCCAGCATCCAGTTTAATTTACAGTGAATTAAGCATGAAGAAGAAGCTTTCAGAATAAGCTTTATGTGAAGAGCCTCACAGTCTCTTTGGGGGAAAAGAAAAGCAGTCCAAAAAAGGTAACTATTTTTTTCCCTTTAAAATATGCAGGCAACAATTCTCAAGTTTTCATTCACAACTCTCAAACATTAAGTACATTAACACCCCTAAAAAAGCTTATTGCATGGCCATATGCCAAGTACTAAGCAGGACACTCTATTCATTGTAATGACTGCAAGCACCACCCGTTCTCCCTGTATCTCTCAGGCCACAATCACTGGTGTCAGATGTGTTTTTGCTAACAAGACTGTGGAACTTGTAAGCAGAGAGCTTTCCCACCCTTCCCTTCTCCCAAGCATCCGACAAGCCACGTTTTCAGAGAGGCCACACCCTGCTTGTTATTGTTGAATTCAAATATTAAAGGTGGGTTCTTTTTCTATTTTCCTTAGCCTTTCACCTTTATTTAAAATAGAGTGCATTCAAGGGACATCTGTGTTACTGGCAACAACATCACGTGAAGGAGCTTTCTATAAATAACATCACTATTAAATAAACTGCTGGAGCACAGCTTTACAACCACGATGAATTCAGTATTGTAGTATTTATTCTTGCTAGAACTGACTCTTAGCGAAGTAAATTATGCTTTATTTTCATTTTGAAACAATACTTTCAATGTGCAAATAAAACTGAAAAGCAAGATTCAAAAGATGCGTTGCCAAAACTGCTAAATTTCCAAAGTGACACTGGTAGAATGACTAACATCCAAATCCAAAACATTGTTCCTTTTTTTTTTTTTTTTTTTTTTTTTTTAATTTTTTGTTTTTTTAATAGACCATTTTTGAAAATGGAGTTTCTCATCTCTTTTATCTGTGCTTTTCAGCTGGAAAAATACAAAGGTGGGGAGGGGGTTAATAACACTTAGCCAGTTCACAAAAGTATTATGATGGTTAAAACATTTGTGTGAGTAAAGGACATTAAGTTTCTCTAACTGAATGAGTCATTACAATACCGAAATTATTTAAGATGCTTGGCATGTGAAGGAGTAAGGTAAATACTAGCTCATTTTCTTCCATTTTCACAACAGAAGAAATGCAAAGACTAGAAAACAGAGGCCAGACTTTCAAAGAGCTACAGAAAATCCATACAAGTATACATTCATAGCAGCTTTCACAGAATAACGAGATGTACCCGAAACCAGTTCTAAACTGTCTGGTTCGAGGTTTGTCAAGCTCTAGTCAAAGCTGTGATTTACTGTGGAAACTGAGCAAATTAGCCTGCCAAACTCCTTACTGTTTCTCTAAACTATTACTATTAAAAAAGCTATCTAGGTAAACCTAACTTGAATGTTTCTGCTCTAAAAATGACTACAGTGAGGACAATATAATTTAAGCAAACAATGTGATAAAAAAGAGTATTTTATGAGAGAAACAGGTGCAAGAAAAAATAATATAACACTACAAAAGAAGTGGAAATAGACATAATTTCAACAAGAGGGCACAGCAGCAAAGAGATTACGAAAGAAAACCTATAGAATTGATTAGAATAATTTATTGTTTTCCTATTCCTAAACATCCTGTGGAATTTAATGCACATGTTGAAAGATTTGTTTTTCCTATTACATCAGGGAGCTAAAGGACAGCTACATAAGCCACACATTAGCCAATATTAAGTACACAAATATTCCAAGCAAAACATCTACAGTCCACATAATTTTTTTATGTAATGCTACAAGTTTAAATGCGTATAGCATTTCTTGAAGGGAGAATTCAGCTGAGAGGTAATAGTATTTTATTAAGAGATTTATAAAGATTATTTATAAATCTCTTAATATTTATAAAATCTCTTTTATTAAGAGATTTATTTAGAAACACATACAACTCGAGATGCCTGTTCAAAAATTGGACTTGTGATTCTAAGGAAATTATATACTCCAGAAGGAAAGGTATGCAATTTCTGAAGAATACATGGAATAAGGATACCTAAGTTGTTTTAAAATCTGACCTTTTCACAGTAGGGCCAACATACTCACCAGTTTTCCGACTTTATTTTTTGGAAAACTCACAATACATCTCTTAGAATAAAGTCACATAGAAAGGCCTAAGAAAGAGGAATCAGGAGTGAATAGAAAACAAAACAGGCAATATCTTCTTGCCACCATATAAATCCATGGCTCACCCACACTCTAAATGCTGTGTGCAGTTCTGGTGCCCTCAGCTTGAGAAGGTATGTTAGAAAAGGCCAATATTCTGAGAAAAGTAACAAGGCTGAATAAAGGTTCAGAAGAGCTTTCAAACAAACAAACAAAAAAAGGTAGGTAGGCTGGGAATCTTCACATAGAATAAAGAGTGGAAGGCTGCAAAATCATTAATGGCATAAAAGGGTTAGATAATGAATGAGTGCTGTTTCTTTCAACATAAGAACCAAGCACAAACACATGAAAGCCAGATTCAAAGCAAAAGTGTAGATTTTCTTCATGCAAGAGGTAACAGTGTAATTCAAAAATGGATACCAGGGATGCAAGAAATGTATGCAATTTTTATATGAGTCTGAACAAATACCTGGAAAAGAAATCCTCAGAGGTTCCTATATAGAGAAATCACAACAAGTTCAGGAAATTCCCTTAACTAAATACAGTTGGAACACAGGAGAGTACATGACAGAAATATCATATTTTCTTGCTCTGTTCTTACTCTTCCCTGACACTTCTGTTTTTTCCAACAGGTCTCTGCTGCCGACACTAGACACATTGACATTCAGGCGTATAGCTCCTGAAGTAGTAATATTCTCAACACGCCTCGATTTTCTCCAGCTGCTTCAAGTCTTCATGCAATTTATCATCTACCCCACTGGCCATGATCTGTTGTTTCTGCCATCCTTGCCATCCTTCTACCTGATGAGGCACAAACTAGGAATCCTATACTAACAGGAGTTCTGCCTACTGGTGAAAATATTCTCCTCCTCATCTTCTGTCAGCATCCCTTCTCTGCTGGTAAAGTCAATCTTTGTTACTCAGTACCATGTGTCTAACATTGGCCCAGAACACTGGATGGCAAAATGATTTTATGCCAGCTTTTGATATTGCTGTTTTGCACATTCAGGAATCATGACAGATTTGTCTGCACTGCTCCACTTTTGGAGACAGGCTGTTGGACCAGATAAACCCATGGGTTGTGAGGCTGTTCTTATTTTCTAGAGAAAACCAAACCATGCATCACTTTACTCCCTAAAAGCACAAACACAAAAATGCTGTATTAGCACAAGTTAATTTATCAATGGATTCCAAATCAAGAATGAAGGTTATGGTTGTAGCAGTTAGCTATGACTGATATTTAGTACATTTTTTCATCTATCTATTGTGGAGACATGAAATGGGTTCTTCATGGGTAAAATATGTTGTAAGGGAACCTTTTCCTCTAGGCCAGTCCCTGGAAATTATGCTACATGTCACCAGGAGAAGTGATGTTTATATTATTTTGCAGGACTGATTGACCGTGCTCTTATAATATACCTTATATTGAGATGCAGGATTAAACATACTGAATGCTGAAAAACAATAAGGTCGGAGGAATACAATTGCCAAGTAAAACAAAACAGAATTAAACCTAAATTTCCACCATAGAACTCCCACGTGTTGGTATTTGAGACTTAGGAGAGGAATAGGCAGGTTAGGCCTAACAGAGATTTGTTTTCTTTGGCCAGTAAACAGCTAATCATTTTTTAAACTTGGCTCTTGTTTCAGATATCACATTCTATATGACTGCCCCTTTGTTCCCCTCTTTTAAGTCTTTTGAATTTCTTTAATATATGACAAGGTCTTTTAATTCATTATATTTTGCTTGTTTGTTTAGAATGAGAAGGTAATCTACTGTGTAGCACATTAAAGGGAAGGTAAATATTTTTGGTGACAACTCGACACCTACAGAGTTCAAATCCACCCTAGACTAATGTTGGTTACCCTCTCATGTCTCCCCAAAGCCACATGGATTTTTGATTACAGTACAACCGCAGACTTGCACAGTAAATCAGTCACTACAGTCAAACAGCAGTAATGACACATTCAGAAGTGTAACTTGTGGCATTCAGCCACCAGCTAGGGGTCTATGGGGAGCTGCAGTACCCCAGGGAGGGAAAGCTGGACCAGACACCACGTCTTCCAGAGCAGCCTCACAGCACTGAAGACAGTGAAGCTTGTGCTCTCTGTTTTAAGTTAAGCTGACTGTCAACTTGTGAACTGACGTGACTGCAAAAACAGATTTAGAGGCACTCAACAAAATGACTGTTCAGGAGCAAACTTTTATGATTTACCTCAGGCTGAGCGTACAAGCTCTGGCTGTGGCAGACGCTTGCAAGGTGCGGGGCTGTGGTGAGAAGCCAGCCTCCAAACCCGCTCCGGAGGTGTAATTTTCCAGAACGCTGCTCTTCTGGGGGTCTTGCCTGTGATAAGTCTCCAGGGCCACCTACGAAAAGAAGGTGCCGGTCATTTTATGATTTGCCTTTCAAATGACAATTACCCTTTGATTCTTTTGAGCTCCTGGTTTGCTGAGTCCTGGCACCTGCACAGCTTCAGGCTGGAGGAAAGCCACTGTGCTATAATGGTACAGCCCTGCTGGGGGATCATTTGTCCGGACCCACTATACTGTTTTTCCAATTTCATTTCTAAATAAAAATCAATACATCCGTACAAAAATACCCAATACATTTGTGTAATACCACTGTCACTCTATCCAGGTTCCATATGGTATTCTAATGACTGCTCTGGATTCATAGGCTATTACCTAATTGCTTCACACCTACCACACCTATAAAAAAAAGAGTAGCAAAGTAATTGTAACTAATCATGTCATACAAGCACATTGATTAACTCAGACAAAGCACTATGGATGTATAAAACAACCAAAATACCGTCTTTCATTTACAGCTACACGTCTGTTATAAGGGCAGATGCTGAAATGCTTTAGCTGTGTCATTGCTGAATATGTTAATGCTACTGGCCTGTTGTATAACAGTAGGTCAAGGGATGGCACAAGGTTTCTTGAGACACATCATTAAGTGGTATGGCTATAGTCAATCATACCACACAGAAAGGAATATGAATGTTAAGAACACTTGAAAAGGAAAAAAACAAACAAAAAAAAAAGCATTGCAGTTTTAGGACCAATCCACTAAATTACACATTTTGTCTGGAGAACTGTTGTGATTTACAAGTGTACAGTAGAAACCAAGATACATAAGAGTTAAAAGAGCAATTCAAACCTCTCAAACTATATTTAGTGTTCATAAAACTTGCTACAGTTCGTGGACCTGTTTCTTCCATCAGTTAAATTCATACTCCTTTCAAAGAATGACTCCCTTTTCTTAGTTTTAATAACGCTGGGTTTCTACTAACTGAACTTCCATTGAAACAGAGCAGTCTCTAAATACTAGACTGGCACAGACACTTATTTGCATTAAAATTTTCATTTTCCCACTTTGCTTCTTTACACACAGGCTTCTCTTGATTCATTTTTTATTCCACTCTTTCACTCTTACTTGGCTCTGCCTGAATTTTCATTGAATTTTTTTTTTTTTTTTTTACTTTCCCTTTTTTGCCATCTCTCTGGAATGAAATGAAAACATGTAGCATTAAGGCAGACTTGGAAATAACATAGCAGGATTGCTCATCCCAAATATAAACACATTAATTTTTCTATAGTTATCTGACACCTCCTCCTTATAAAAAAAAAATCCTTAAAAAATACAACAAGCATACACATGGAAACAGAGTGTCTGTCACTGTGGTCCAGTAGCTTTACTGTAAATTGCAATGTCTAGCAACTTAGCTGCAGAATTAGTTTTGTATGTATATACAGAATACCCATTTCATGTTATTCATATGCACACAAACCCATATACATGTATATTAGGGGCTACCTGTTAACCAAATATAACTGCTGTTACAATCCCATGCTAACAGAAATCATTGCTAAAAGAAGTTGACAAGCCCAGAGTCTTCACACGGATTTCTTTAGCACAAAATACAGGTGCCAGCAACAAAGTCTGCAGACCAAGTGAATCCTGATGATAGGAATTACATTTTAAATGCAATGTTCAGGAAGTTGACTACACATCTTGCATTCATAAAGCATGGTATTAGGAAGAGTATTTTAATAGCATTTTCAGTGCTTATTATGTAAAGTATGAAAACCAGCCTTTTCTGTGGAGAAAGAACAAACTATTACATTCTACATATATTCTTATTTTTTCAATTAAGAGAAAAAAAAATTAACATTTGATTATTGTTTCTATACAATAATCAGAGAATTTAAAAGTGAGGTTGCTCAGTCTCTTTCTCACAGGACTGCTTCCACATGGAAAAGACAGATGCTGCAAAAGGGATCAGGTAGACAAGGCAGGCAGGTTGGGATACCAGGCAAAAATGCAGCAGGAGAATTTTGGTTTCCACAGCCATCTTATATCATCCTAGCTGAAAACACACTTATCATAAGAAGAAAAGTACACCAGTGACAATATTATGCTCTGGGCGAATTTTCCTAACCTATTTATACCAGGTTTGAATTTGACAACCAGTGTTCTAGGGGAGAGCATTTCATTGTCATGTGTATCTGACACCATTATTGGAGACTCTCAAATGACATCCATCAGCAGTGCATCAAGTACATTTATTTTATAGCTCAATACAACTTGGAACACAGCAAACTGGCTTTGCTGGTGTTATACAGCTATTTCTGCACTCTAACTTTTGGACAAAACTCAAAAATTCCTCAGATTGAATCCCAACATACTTACATTCAAGGACTAGCTCATCTTGGAACTACTGAAAAACATTCTTCCAAGTACAGGCACACAGAGCTCGGCTAATGTTTGTCAATCTATTGAAAATGAGATAAAAAATGTTCTGCAGAATGACAAAATGTTAACGATAGCTTGTAATCTGAAAAGAAAATACTGAACACCAGTGTATGTTCTTGCTACATCTTCTGTTTCTACCACAAGAAAAGGCAAAAACCACACTGCCATAACTACAAAGACTGTTTTCTCTCCCACCTAAATCCAACTCTGGCAGAAGGCGAGTGGGTTTTTTGGACCATGTCAGAGATGAGTAGGGAGGAAGTGAAAATAGCCACTCTGGCTCACTCACTGAACTTGCTATAAGGAATGGACAAGAGCCACTTTTTCTCAGACAAGGTGATCCCCTCAAAAATTCTGGCATCTAGTAGCTAATCTGTAACCAGCCAAGTTAAACACCTGTATGCCAGGCAGAACCAGCTGTCTGTGTGGCTCTGCCAATCCATCTGCCCAATATACCTCCTACTGGTGGTTTGAGGCCTTTCAGTAAATATACAGCTCAAATACAAGTTGTTGTTGGTGGTTTTTCTTTTCTGTTCACCAATCTTCCTTAGGACCTCAATTTTCAAAGCACCCATTGATCAACCACAATGACAGCACTAATTGTATTATCGCCATCAGCTGGACATCAGCTCAATTTTTAGTGGCTACTTTAGAGATAAGGAATGCACGCTAAAGTTGCCATAAAAATGCTGATGCCTTCATCACCCATTGACACACGAACACCATGTTGCTTGAACTTCTGTCAAAATAGTTATACATTTAGGATAGGGTTATGTTTTCAAAAAGTTAATCTTCTAAGGGATTCAAGATGGGATTCTATAAGGGACATGATAAAAACTTCTTTTGGCTGTGTCCAGCCTTAAGTCATCCAATATCTTCCAAAATGAAAATAAAACTAGGTTAGCCACTATTGTAGCACACACGTTTCAGAAGGGATTGTATAACTGCTGGCCTTCAGGAAGGAAGAAAGAAGAGAAAAGGAAAAAATATTAAGGCTTATTTTCATTTCATCTATGGCAGCTCCACAGTTACATGTGCAGATGTTACTAACCACCTCAGGAGCTGAATTTGTATCAAGGGAAGAAATGCCACCTCACGCTCCCTCTTCAGAGAGGTTTTTAAGTTCATCCTCACAAACAAACTACTTCCAACTAAGAAGAAATAAGTGTCTTTGTTGCTCACAGTAGCGAAACAGAAACTGCAGAAAAGCCCCAGCAAAGTCCCCAAGAAGCCCCCATTATCTGGCCTGACTGAGCACGGCACACCATCTGCTCTAAACACATAACAGCATTTATTTTCCCTTCCTTGCCCAACGACCTGCTTTCTCCTTAGTTCCCAGGTCAGTTTACCCATCTGGTTTGGGAAGTATGTCAAGTTTTGTCTGGCTGAAGGGGATCATTTTAAAAGACTCTTTACAGTAATTTTCACCTCTTCTCTCTCTCATTCTGCTCCCTAGTGTAGCCTTTTCGAGGAGGCGGTGTTACATTTCTCCCGGAAGAGCAGTGACCCACATTTGTGCCTGAGCACCCACCTTTAAGTGGTCCTGACAGCTTTGCTCTGTTTGCTGGCTGCAGAGAAGTTTTCCTCCACAGCGAGCTCTTGGTTTGCTCTTTGCTCAGACAGACTATCTGTCTATTTTCAAACTGGTAAAGCTTAACTAGTGCTACACAGGATGTGTCTGACCAAGGAAGCTAACACAAACCAGCAGGACACTTTCGGCATTGTGTACATTCCCTTTATATGATGTCACTCTAGCTGCTGGCTCGGGGGAAATGCATTTATATGATTTACTTTTCTAGAATGTATAGGCAAAGTATAGAAACTGAAAGTTTTTAATTTTGAAACATTTCATCATCATTTATGGTGCAAAATAAATTAGAAGAGGTAAAGTAGAATTAGATCCTCAGTCCTTTCCCAGCTAGGAAATGTTTTCCGTGAAGTTTATGGCTATCCATAAACTGCAACATAAATATGAAACTCCAACTTTACAAAAGCTGATGCCAAGAAGATTTTGGAAATGCATTGATGTATTACTTAATTTTACAGTACCTTTGTAAGCGTGCACATTTCACTTGGATAAAGTGTAAACTCTGTATGATAGTGTTTTTCTCTGGGTGGGATACAGCCTGGAATAATAAGCATATTATCACCAATTTGTTACAGCCAACTCTCCTAATGATATGGATTCACATGTATTTCAGCCTTCCTGAAACTGCTTCTCTAAATAAATGATGGGGCATGGGGAAGGAATTTGCACACTTCTGAAGGAAGAATTTATACATTATTTTTAATTTTTTTATATATTATTTCATCATTACTTCTTCTTAGCAGAGAATGGGATTCATGTCCCATAGAGGTATACTATATTTCAGGACTACTGAGAGGTTCTGGATCTTTCCAGAGGAAGAGGATGAAGAGGAAGAACATTACAATTGCTTGTATAGCTTGTCTTCATAGAATAACTCATGGCAAAGTGAACAAGGATTCCCTGAGCTCTGTCCTGAGCAGAAAGATATAAAAATATAGGTATGAGGCTGAGGGAGGGGATTGAGGTTCTTATCCAAAGAGCTAGGGCTTTTTTTTTATTTGATTTTTTTTTTTTTTTTTATATATTCATTTTAGAGCATGGATTCATGAAAGCTGCTGGCTTATTTAGGATAGCTGTTTCTTCCTCTGGGCTCCCCTCTCTCCAAGTTTCCCTTGCTAAATAGGAGGAGCTCAGGTCCTGGAAGAAACGATGCTGCATGGCTATTTACAAACAACTATGCCTAGGTAAAATAGCACCAATTTCCTGTTCAGTCTGGCTCTAAGTGCTGATGTTTCAGCAGCTGCTGCATAAGCAGATGACCCACATGCCAACATGGAGGGACAGCAGCCATTTGAATGTGAGCTGTGCTCCTCACTTATTAAAATACATGATGATTTTTATATTCCTTTTATGGACGTCTAGTTCTGGATATGTAACTATTTCCTTTGCTGCTGTTTTTAATTACAAATATTTGGAATTAAAATATGTAAATGAATTTTATAGGAAGTAACATTATTGATGCTAGCAGTACAGTGTCGGATTACTTTGTTAACAATGGACTGTTCCCATTAAACTTAAACTGGCAGAACTCTTACAAGCAAGGCACTTTGGGGAAGTTCTGTTGCCTTTGACTACAAACAAACCAGGGGGTTAAAAAAAATCAATTCAATTCAGATTCAACTTAAAAGCAAGCTATATTCTTGAATTCAAATCCAGAGAGGTGATTCTAACCTGCTCCCAACCATAATCAAAAATATGGGATGGAAAGGTTCTGAGTAGGAAGATACATCTCAAGCCTCTATTTTTAGGTAATGTTTGCCCTACTTGCTACTGTGAGAGTGGCAAGAACTTGAGCAGTATATCCGCATCGAGGTCAGAGTTTACCCCACTTTAACTACTGATTTGTGTGAGGGAACATGAAGAATTTAATACAGACTGCAAATTATTCCAATTCCCTTAATTATTTTCACTGTGTCAGAGATAGGTCTTTGGTGGGTGTTTGTTTTTGCAGCCATAGTGATGGGATATATTTGTTGGCTGCAGTCAAAATAATTCCAAGCAGTTATCTACTGGCATTTTTTTTTTTTTTTTTAATTCAGTAAATCCAGACATTTGCCTGCTTTACAACCAGAGGATAAGAATTTCGAAACTGTAGTCTCAAAATAGCTCTAAAATTATTTTTCTAAATCAGACTCATAATTCACCATTTTGTTTCCCACAAAAAATCAAGACGGGTACTCACGCTAACCCAGAACTGACTCCATTCAGAATTTTCTTACTATTCCATTCCTAGGGGCAGGAGGGAGGAAAGATGATCTCATTTAAAACATAAACTTAAATATTCTTCAGAGCAACATCCTTTATAACATGCACGCAATAAATCACATGCTTTTCTCACAGTGCTGCTCTGCTACTATTCCTTTTGGTGTGAAAAACTGCCAGGATATGATTTGAACAAACTGTTGACGCTCGCTTGATTTTTAAAAGCATATAGGAATCAAACATTCACTGAAGTTCATATGTCTGGCAGCAGTGTATTTAAAAGCATGTGGATATGTGTATAAATACACATTGGCTACTTGACTTTACTGACCTTGGACATAAGCAATGTTTTTCATAGATCTGCACTGCTCACAGCTTCACAGAACAGAGTTAACCCCGTGTGATTAGCCTGGAGACTCTGACAACAGTTTTTGTTGCAACTAGGAGTGACAGTAGGAACGTAACCTTTTAAGCTGCTGAAGTTAAAATCCATCAGGGACTGAATCAAAGCCCTCACAGATTGCAGCTCACAGGAAAGTAAGCTGAACTTTATGGGAGCTTGATCTGCTACAGGCTGTGGCTTCTCAAGACAGGAACAGCGCCTAGCTAGCCACCCCTGCCACTGGCTTGATAGCATCTTGCAGGAAAATAGGCTGAGAGCTGGAAGCAGCAATCTCTTTAGTCATGCCAGCATGAATTGGTGGTGCTTGGGATTCAAAGCACGTATTCACATGAGCAGGCCCTATTCTCAGAGCTGGAATAGCCCCATTGATTCAGTGTATCCAAAGTAATTGGATTATGAAACAAAAGTAAATTCTATCCTTGTGCTTTCTCTACATCACTTCCTATTGATGCAGGGTGCTCTTGATTCTATTTTCAAAAAGAGGATGCACTAGAATTGGACTTAGAGTGTAACCAGGCAGTTAATAGTCCTGGGAAGCCTCTGCACTAAGAGCTCAGTATGCTGGTACAAGAGGTACTTGGTCTGGGGAGCCACCAGTGGTTAATATTGTTTCAAGTAATGCTGGGCAAGTTCCCAGCTACTCTGAACTCCAGAACTGTTACAGAGCAAGCATTTATTTGCTAGCACTTCTTTCCACCCCCAGGAGCTGCTCTAAGCCATTATTGGAAATGGCAGAGCACTACAGGCTTGAATTTTTCAGTCAAATTACAAAATGAGATTCAGTGATGAAAGGAAGCTAAGGTATAATCTTGCTTACATAAACCGGAATCAGCAAAACACTTTTTGTCTCTGGTATGCAGTTTGAATCCGATCTAAGCACAGAGATGATTTCAGGAGACTCACCCTGTTTGCTGCTTGACAGCTTTCTAACATATTTGCTTTCCATCATGAAAAATGTATTGTCACAACAACTGTAAGGAGCCCTTTGTGCAGGACAGAGTTTAACAATACAGCATTGTGGGAGCAATTTGTTTGCCTTTCATTAATGAAGATGTATAGGACAATAAGTACTAGCCATAGCCTTTTCATCATTTCTGCTAGGAGAGAGGGCATTTGCTGTTCCTAATTTAAGCAGGAGTCGGGATGGCTGTCAGAGCAGTCCATGTCCTCCAGGATGGGTGTTGCTAGTGAGTATTATTGTTTAAAAGTAAAAATAGTTTCTAAACAAAATGTTGTGGGAGGATAAAAGTTCAGTTAAAGTTGGGCAGTGGCCAGCCTGGGTTTTATGGAGTAATTGCTAATTGTGTAAGCTCTGCCCAATGCTCTGTTTACCAAGGATGTTTTGCCCATTTTAGCTGAGGTGGGGCTCGTTTCCTTAACAGACACAGAACAGAGCTGCAGTCTGCTCTGTATCCTGCTTTGACAGAGCATGCTCAGATCCTCAGGCATTCACAAAAAGTAAAAGTAACTTCCCCCCCTTCCTGCTATATAGTGGGCTTAGATAAAAGAATCAGGATGTCCTTCATGTTCAATATTTACCTTCTCTTACCAGTATATTTCAGAAACATCCAAGGTCAAGTGCAATTCAGTGCTTGTCCCAGTTAATCCTTCCTGCCGGGCTCTGTTGAAATGCAGCATTCCCAGTATTCCATTTTGATCAGTAGTGCATGTGAGCAGTATACGACACTGAATGCACCGTCCCTGTTACCGCTGTTTAGTAGCTCCTGCTCA
The DNA here is from genome assembly GCF_009819795.1 of Aythya fuligula. Taxonomy (NCBI): domain Eukaryota; kingdom Metazoa; phylum Chordata; class Aves; order Anseriformes; family Anatidae; genus Aythya; species Aythya fuligula. Next base: position 12,866,084 of record NC_045569.1, on the reverse strand, counting down.
CAATTAATAACAGCAACACATGTGGTGTGTTAATACTAGCAAATCTCAGCCCTGACTACAGTGCAGGATGCAAGCTAAAATGTATTTATTGAAGTCATTGTGGGTTACAAACTGTACAATGCATATTAGCACACTGATGTAAGTGATCTACCTCTCATAACAGCCACGGGCTAGAAAACCACAGAATATTGCTTTGTTAATTAGCTCTTCTCTCCTTCATTGTAAAGTAACCTGAAACTGAATCAAGTAAAGCAGTCTTTTAGATAACCTAAAACTTAGAGCTTGTGGTATCTGATGGAGAAACAGTTTTTAGGCACCACAGAAATCTCTGTTAAGAAGAACCATCAGCAACACTACTTCTGCAAATCAGTGCTAGGTCAGAGGATAATAATCATTTTACTATGATTATTCTTCTCATGCCACATTACGCAACATTAGGTTAGCTCCCTCTTAGTTAGCTCCCAGTTCTGCTTTGCTATCACGTAATAGCCACATTCTTAGAAACTGTTCACATGGTTGAGGTATTTATATAGTCCCCTGCTAAATAAGAACGCCTGAACTAGTATTTTGAACCCTGTACATGGAACTGGCCAGGCACCGAATGGCCCATATGGAACTCTGTAGCTCTATTACATGTAATGGCACTGGAGTTAATTACATCTGCAACAGCAGCCTTAACTCGGAATTCCTCAGCCTTTGCCAAGTTACTTCTAGAATATGGAAAACCTTGTATGACTGTGTTTGTTTAACAGGAGTATGATCCACATACCTCACCCTTAAAAACAAGGAGAAAAGGATTGAGCACATCAGTCTTTCACTTTTAACAATGACACCGCACTTGAGAAGGCAACGGATACCAAATAAAGCAGTTCCTTGCACCCTGTCCCAAACCTGAGTCATAGCCCTGGGGACCTCAAAGCCTCCACATTATATTTCCTTTGCCTGTTGTCTTTAGCTCGTTAGCACACCCATCTGACTGAAGGAGACTGCCACCGATTATGTACCACCTTCAACAATAAGAGAGGGTGGGACCTGGGTGGAAGGATGTGTGAAGTGCCATGGAATAGAAACTCTGCACAGCAAAATCTTTAAGATATGCCTTGAACTGCATACTAGTGCTTGAGAACATGTTGCACCTGCTGAAAAGAAGCGACATGCAAAGTGGACAGAATTTGTGGAAAGGCAGAAAATACCCTACCTTCCAGTAAAAGCTGCTTTATGTTGATGTTCACAGTCTTCAACATACCCCTGGAGAGTTCTGCTTAAAAACGTGGTGTGTTTTATGTTTTGTGCATTGGCCAGGCTCACTGCACATACTGATACTACCAGTTTTGTTTCCACTCTTTCCTATCCCTGGCATGCCACACTCCCACAATTCTCTCTACAGCATGGTTTGGCTGTCAAATTTTGAAAGATTTCATGGAGTGAAAGATTCATGCTTACTATAAAACATGTAGCCCCAGTGTTTCTGGATCATGTTGGAATTACCAAGAAAACCCATATTAGCTCCACAGAAGGCTTCTGTGATGAAGCCCAAAAACCCATCTGACTCTACAAACATGCTATGCATTTGTTGTGAACACAACATAAACGTATCTGGAATCTCCAAGCTGTGCAGTGTCTCTGCCTAATCTACTGAACATCCATAAATCCTGAACAGACAAAGAAAAGACTCAAATTCTTCCTACAAACAAATTTCCAGATGGAAAAAGATGACATATGCAGAGAAATCTGACCAACCAGAACCCAGCTCAGAAATTCCCTGCAATCCCAGTTTTCTCCCTTGTCAAGAAGGATGTGGGCACACTTTCTCCCCATTTTCTATGCCAGACTTCTGATCCTTTGATAAGGAAGGCAGTGATTCAAAGGTATCATGTCACACACAGATATGCCATTGAGTTGAATAAAAGACTTTGCTTAGCTTGGCACCAATTTAAAAAGAATGTTTATCATACACAGGACAATCAAGAGGCACATATACCAACCCAAAGCTACCTTTTGTTTTCTTTTTTACAAACAGTGTTTTCCAGCTATCTGAATTATTTTCCTCCTCAATAAAAACAAATGAACAAAACCAAATCAAAACTACCAAATTAAAACAAAAACAAAGAAATAGGAGCTGTATCTTACAACGCAGTTCTACAAGAATTTGAGCAAAACTAGCAAAAAAGGGAATGAATTGCTTCCATTTTCTCCTGTGCCAAACCTCCCTTCTCTGTCCCTTCCTAGCTCCTTGCACCAAAGACGACACTAATCAAATATTTGCACAGAACAGCTCAGTATAGTAACTCAAGAAAATCCAGCCCTTTTCATGCTGGCTGAACATGTTGAAGTGGCTCACAGAGCAGTCTGTCAAGGTAAGTGCTGGGTGCGGTTAGCTGGGAGAAAAGGAACAAGATCAGCCCCTTCCAGCAGCAGGGAACTACCAGATCAGCTCACCTTGTGCCTCATAGAACCACATGCTTAGAGGTTTAGCTCCAGACTCTTGTAGCCATATAGATAATACATTAAACAGGGTCTCTACAGGGACTATAGGAAAACAAAAACATGGTTAGCCAACCTGACTGGACAACAATTCAGAATTCCCTGCTCTGGCCCTGAAGAACACTATCTTGATAGCATCTCTTGTCCGAATCTCAAGACATGGCTGCATTTACATCCCAAACACCACAGGGGACTGCTCTTTTGGTAGACAGCTAAAAGGAGGAGGAGGAGAAAGAACAAAATGAGAAACTAAGCTCATTTACTTTTCTATGCTTTCTCTTTTTGTTCATCTTTAACTCACATTTCAGCATTGTAAGCGGTAACAATGCAGTGAATTTATTTTAAATAAACTGCAGAGGGATTACTTCAGGGTTTCACTTCTCAGTAGCAAGAACAGAGCACAAAATAGCCCTATTTAGTAAAACAAGGACAGTTTAAGTAGTACATCACTGAGCAGCTATTCTCTGGTTCTTCTCCTACTTTGTTCAGCTGTCTCTCCCCCAAAACAAGCAACAACTAAAATGCAGAGATGGCCAATGAGGAATTATTACTAATTCATGATATTTGGAAGTGAAAGACAGATAAAATTTTAATAATAATGATGATGATAATAATAATAATAGTAATAATAATAATAATGAAATAGATGTTCTGACATCTGAATAAACCAGTGCCTGACCAAGAACACCACAGCACATAATTGCCGCTCTGTACAGCTTGTACTGGTCTCTTTTGTGTCTCACTCTATACCATATAACCCATAACAGTTCCAGTGAGCCATTTTCTGATAAAGTCATATTATTCTTATTAATGTTACAGAAGGACTTATTTGCAAGCAGCAGTGCTTTTAGAAAGTATTAAAGGAGAACAGGTTCCCAGAAAAGAGAGTAATGCCTTCTGCATGCTATCAAAATATAACTTCAGGTTGTTGACTGATTCCTCCTCCTCCCTCCCCCTCCCTCCCCCATTTTTTTTTTTTTTTTGGACATAAACTAACATTTCTCAGGAAATCCTTCCAAATGCCAGAAATTCATCTATTTTAGTTATAGAGAAAGCAAACTGTCTCCCCACAGAACTTTACTGATATCAAAATGGATGTAAGTAGATTACCTTTCAGAAGAATTTAGGGGGAAACGCTGTTCCTGGCCATAGCCATGCAATATATTAGCACAAAGTAAGAGTATATTATGAAATACTGACCAAGTCTTTATGTTTCTAATGTTATTTTTGCTACCTGTGGCTTCTACAGAATAACAGCAGTTAGAGTTCAGTATACATTGCTAACTGTCTTATTCCTATAACTTATAATTTCTGAAATTATGTCCCATAATTAAGCAAAACAATACTATAATATAAGAGCATTAGTTTTAATGAAAACCAGTCATGTATCAGTCTTCAGCTTAATTTGCTCTTCACAGACCCCAGAAATTAAAGGATTAACTATTGCAAATCACCCTGGTACTTTACATTTAATCACAAGCAATTTATGATAATTTATTCCACATGTCTGATACCATTGAAAAAAATTTGCAAATAAAGCTTGCCGATGCCTCCAGGAAGTGAGCTGCTCATTCTGTTCTAATATTAGAAGCAGACTACAGCAATGCAACACGTAACATTTATTCCATACCCCCAAATGCTGTGAGCCATCATTTTATGCACGTACAAAACAAATACGAGTGCCTGACAGTGACTGGGCTGAGAATTTCTGTCACATGAATACTGAATGACTTATAAACATGAAGAACTGAAAAAGAAACTTTGCTGATGTCTCAATCCAAGAGTACAGGAGTATCAGAATTAATTTGCTTCTTTTTTGTACTTGAGGGATGTCTCAAAGTGAGAAAGTACTTTTGGCTATGGCATACATGTACCCTTCTTAGTGTTACACCCACCCACAGCATTACTGCTTTTTAAATCAGCTAGATTTCAGAAAAGCAAAACTTTCTATGTAAACCGAGATGCTGCAACAGAAGTTTGACTTCTGGAATACGCTGACCAAAGAGCGGCTGACACATTCCTCGTATGGCACCCAGGAGTTCAGGGCTCCTGCTGAGCTGGTGGCACTGAGATACTACGGGCTTACTGATATCTCTCTGGCTCTGGAGGAAGGCAGGGCACCTGGCTCTCCCTCAATTTACAGTACAGAATTAACCAGGAAACCTTCTACTGGCACACTCAACTACTAATTTGGGAAAGGAAAATACTGCCTGGCAAGTTTGCAAGGCTGCTGACCCTGGTCTACTGGAACCACGCAAACCTTAGTGCTCTGCACCACACCCTGGGCTAATCAGTCTTTCCTTGGCTTGCTCAAATCCTCTGAAACAGATCTGTGTGAACAGGAACCCCTGTAATGGAACTACTGGGTCTGCTCATCTTTCTGTGCCCAGCTTTAGGTGTATAGGTTGGACATCATCATGATGTGATTTTTACCGAGCAGGTTTTTTTGCTTCCACATGGAAGCACATCACGAAAGCGAGGGTGGCGTTTTTGGTAGCTTTCAAGGTCCATTCGGCAAACTGTCTCCAGTTCCTGTCAGCACACAAAATATGGGAAAGTGAGTTTTTAGACTGTAGATAGAGGCCAGGTTAGCATTTATATTTAGATATTAATTAAGCTCATAATTTAATAGTTATTTTTCCTGTGTCCACATTTTTGAAAGAGTTTCAAGGTTGTTTTTTTCCCCTCCTTCTTCTAGAAACACTTCTCTATTTTCTTACCATAGCTCTTCCCTGAAGGCTGCAAACCTAATTATGAGAGGACTAAAAGAACTAATTATTTTCCCAGTAGCATCACGTCTTCCATCACCATGCATACATCATTACACAATGGTTAGGCTTCTTAGATTTCTTTTTAAAGAAATCTCAAATCTTTTTAAACTTGCATTCTGGCTTGGTGGGACCAGCAGTGACAAGGAACAACAGGTGCCTAGGAAGAAAAAAAACTAATGGCCTTGAAATTCAAATTATAATTTACTTCCATTCCATACTTGTTACAAGCATCATGCTGTATGAGGTGTTAGGGTCCAAGATGGCAAAACTCAAAGAAATCCTGCTTTATAAAAGTCTTTAATCAATAAGTAAATTGGTTTCTTGTTGAAATTAACCTAAAAACACAAAGAAGCAGGTTTTAAAGGCTAGAAGTATTTGTGTCACCGGGTAATGAAACATGTATTCAGAAAAAAAAAAAAAAAAAAAAAAAAAAAAAAAAAAAAAAAGATAAGTTCAATTTCACTTTCTACAAAGATGGAAAATAGAAAAACAGATGGTTCTGGAGGCCATTGCTTTTCCATGGCAATCCTCATTAACATAAATTTATTACAATATATGTATGAAAACTGAACTAAAAATAAATAAATAAAAATATCCCGAGTAAAACTCAACTGCAGCAGAGTTTCAGACCTTCTGTTGTCCCATTATGTGTTTTTGGCTCAGGTGTGATTCTGGGCAATCTGTTGATTTCCCCAGTCCAGGGCATTCATTTCAGACATTCCCTTTTCTTCATGTTGCTGTTGTCTGTCACCCAGAGGGGTTTGGCCAGTTCGGTTTTCTTCTGCAGTAGCCAGATAAAAAGGTAAAATCTCAATAGATGTATAACACTGTTAGAAAATAGCTGTGAGACATGAGTTCAAGGATGTACTAGAAGAATATAGCAGATGGCAAATAGCATGTGTTTTCAGACTTGTTTCCGCAACTATTTTCTTTACAACTAGTTATGTTTCATTATATTTCAATAAAACTAGAAATGAAAACTAGTTTTGATGACAATAGACAGCATATTCTCAAGTATTTCAATTAGTAATCTCAGAAGGAAATAAAATTTAAATTAGAACTTCTGCTCACCCCAGTGTTGTTCTGATGCAAACAGATCCTACACCCAGATTAATTTTGTAAGATTAGAAATTGCTCATTTTCTTTGAAATAGAAAAAAAAAAAGAAAGAAAGAAAGTCATCCTCTTGAGACCCAGTTGTTATGCCCTCCCTTTATGATTTATTTGGCCTTGAAAAGCAGAAGCAATGTTACACATCTGACTGGGGAATGTTACAGTTTAACAGACATGAATGCAGTGGGTAGAAATAGAAGCTGCCCCTGCAATCAGATTAGGTACCACTTTATAAAAGTTTCAAAAATAAAATTCCTGCTATTTTTGTCACTGGGGAAAATTCTCAGACATGCAAATCATTACAACTGCCCCACAGGTTTCGGTACAATTTATGCCATGTTTACAAGCACATATAAAATAGGGAAATCCTTCCCAGATACAAAAGCTCTAACTGACTGCCGCTTTTCCCAGATTTAAGCATTATTTCCTGTTATATACACCAAAGTTTTAAAGGTTCAAATGATGGCATAGTGACTGTTTTAGTAAGTGCTAGATCCTGAACAACTCTTGTTTTCTCTGAACTCTGAAATCTCCATCAGAAATGACGTGTACACACACCACTCTGTCACACGAACAATCATCTTTGAGCACATTTCAGGAAAAAGCATGTGCTATTCGAAACGCAGCTTTAAAAATAGCTCCTGTGTGGACAGATTGATTTCTGCCTAGCAGTATTTTGTTCCCTTAAATGTGACGGAAAATGGAATGATGAGCATGGGAATGAGTGATACGTATGGGAATTGCGAGGATGACATGGTTCCATTGTGTCTTTGCACTGTTAATCTTTCCGAGAGTGAAATTTCCAAACACTTAAGTCTGGGAACTTAGGGCAGGTTTGGTGTGTCCTTTCCCGATCTATGGTTGGGCGGAGGACTCAAATCTTTCTGCTGGAGACTTCCTGCTAAAGAGAAAGTGGGTGGTTAATCTGGTCTGCAGAAACAGATGTAGCTGTTGCTTTGCTACCAGAAAGCACTAAAACAGAGGTTTGGAGTAATTCTTAGAATAAAACATAAAAATAGAATTGAAGAATTGCCAGTTTGTCAACAGATGTTATGTCCACATTAGCAAGTAATACAAGCACAATAGGAATGCATCAGTAGAGCAAAACAATTTGTTCTCAGGCCCTTATGCCTTCACAACCTGTTTTTCTAGGGTTTCACTTTGGATTAGATTTGGTCTGGTCCCCAGATTAAATATCTCCCACACATGTGGTTTTACATCAGCCAAAGGACCAGTCAATGGTACAGGCTGCAATGTCCTCATCGGGGCTTGAAGCAAACACAGGGCAAACCCATTGTGAAGCCTCTTTAGTTTTCTCCAGGAACAGCCTAGCTCACATATGCCAAAACTATTCTGCAAATCAATCCAATGCACTGGGATTTGCTTCAAAACCATGTTATGACTTCAAGCCAAAACACTATTGCAGATAACTCTCTAAAACCCTGTTGTTTTCTGACTCTGTATCATCACCTATCGTCACTTCCCAAATACTTGATCACGATTCCAAAACCTGTACCATGTCAATTCTTCTCCCACATGGCTCTCTTGCAGCTGCACAGTACAATTTGCTGGCCCTATCGCTCCTCCACCTGTGTCAGCTGGACTTTGTACAATTACAGACACCAGCAGGATAACTGTCTAGATCATAAATTAGTTAGTCCAGAGTAATATTATTCCAGAATCTGGAAGTAAAATAAAGAAGGTACATGCAGGAGTGGTACTAGTTGATAGATATCACACAACTAGTGGATAAACTACAGTTCAATCCCTTACATGAAAAACAAAAACAAACAAACAAACAAACAAAAACCAACAAAAAAGCAATTAACAAAATATCTACATTAGTATACCTGAACTATTTTAACAGGAGATATTGCTTGCACTAGACTTCATTTATTGTTACTAAAAGCAGTTTAGGATGTTGAACAATCCTGGAGTAAAACGATCTGCAAAATGGAGAGGCCTGTTAGTGAATTACTCCAGGGACAGCTCAGCAACTGACAGGAGTTTTACCAAGAATTAATGAGATTGTGGGTTTTCAAATTGTTAGTTTGTTCGGCGTGCATACTAATCATTGTATGACATTGATAACAACATTTTTAAACAACCTTTAAAAAAGCTAATTACATTATTTATATTCCCTTCTTCTGCAACTTTGAGAATATTTGATTTTGACATAAAAGTGAAAATTTAAATAGAAAAACAGAAAGAAAACCAATACGATTCAGAGTCTGCATGTCTTCTGTTTTTATTCTTACTTTTCAGAATGGCAAGGTCTCACAAAATGACTCCTTAAGAATGATTTTATTTTTTCAGAAGAAGAAAAGACAGACGATGTACTCATAAGTACTAGAAACCAAACTCTACATAAAAATTGACTTAATGTAAAAGTAACGTAGGAATTCAGTGTCAACAGATCTACAGATAAATGAATGAACTGAAAAGTACACACAGAAATTGCACGAATGCCCTCAGTTCTGCTTTTTGGACACGTGAATCAAACATTTATTCTATAACCTTGCAAGGTGAAAAGCTTTAAAGATATTTATGTTCACTTCTCATTTGGCTAGGATAACTTCGCTGCATGAGCTCACCAACTTGGTCAGTCCAGCCTCAGACTCCAGGTGCTTTCACAGAATATAACATCACATTTAAAGCAATAAGCACAACAAAGAAAATGCAACATGCTGCTCATACGTTGCTGCAGTTTCTAAGAATCATTGAGTGCAATGAGTGAGTCATCACTTTGAGGGACAACAGCTTAGAGGGATGCAGCATTAGTAAACAGGCTTATTTTTTAGGTCTAAAGATGATGTGCCCACATCAGACTGATGTGAGACATGCAACAAAAATTTCCATATAGCACAGACCTTTTATGTTACCACCTCAGACATTTCCATGAATACAAAGCTTGTGCAAACTGACATAAGGCTGTACAACTGCTTGTGCTTCACTACCTTAGAGCAGGTCTAAAAGAGTAAATATATTCAGTTGGAGAAGGTTTCGCTACAGTGGAGCCCCTTCCCTTCCCTTCCCTTCCCTTCCCTTCCCTTCCCTTCCCTTCCCTTCCCTTCCCTTCCCTTCCCTTCCCTTCCCTTCCCTTCCCTTCCCTTCCCTTCCCTTCCCTTCCCTTCCCTTCCCTTCCCTTCCCTTCCCTTCCCTTCCCTTCCCTTCCCTTCCCTTCCCTTCCCTCTCCTCCTTTTTTGAGTCAAGTTTAATATATATTCTATTCCCTTTGTCACAATATTGAAGGAGGAGTTATTGTTAACATAATTTAACTGTTCTCAGCATTCACTGAGAAAGCAGGCATCCCTCCTAAATTCCTTTCAATGACTAAGGCATGATGACACATTTGGCATTAATTACATGGTGGTGCTATAACACTTATTTGCAGGACTGACTGGCGCTAAAAAATATTTTCCTACTCCTGCCTCAGCAAATCTCTAGGAATAATCAGCACAACCTACAGCACAAACCAATTTCCAAGGGCCAGACTGCTTTGGAATATAGGCTGCTATAAAAAAAATCATTAAGGCATTAATTGCTCTCCACCACATTGGCAAAAATTATTCCATCTCACTGCCTCCTCTTCCTGAAATCCTTGTCTTGCTCTCCAGTGTATCCATGAAGTTTCTGGAACTATCGTTTGCTTTGCCTGACAGTCATCATATTCCATCTCCTCTTTGAATTTTGCTTATACGTTTCACCTCTGTTTTCTGAACTTTCTGTCTTTACCCTTTTGATTTTTGTTATTGTTATTTTGGGTGGTCCTTTGGTTACCAAGGATTTGGACTCGATGATCCTTGTGGGTTCCTTCCAACTCAGATATTCTATGATTCCATGGCCATACATCTCTGCCTCCACCTCCAACACCCACTTCATCTCTAGACCTTTGCTCTGCTTAGACAGTCAAAAATGCACGTATTTTTTTTCCAGAAAATATACTAATATCTAGGATATACTATCACGTCAGAGCCTGAGCATTAGGACAGAACAAGAAGACATGAGAGTAACATGTGGCTGAGAAGAATGGTAAAACCATTACAAGATTCCCCCTGTTACCAGCAAGCTTCTTCTAGCCACAGGTATGAAAACATTATGTAACCAGACTGGACTACAAACATGACTCTAACAATTAAGATGCCTTTTTTTTTTTTTTTTTTTTTTTTTAAATTCCAGTGTTTTGAATTGCCTGCTTTCTATATTTATTTTATTTATTTTTTGCTACTGACAGGTATAAGCATATAAAGCAGCATTGCTGCAGCTGTAACAAAAAATTCTGGACAGCTCCAGGTGCCACCTAGCCATCCTATACTGAAATGCGTATCTTAAACCACTGAATGACTGTGAAGTATACTGGAAGAAAACTGAGCTGGAAATATTTTTTTCTCACAAGCTTGCTGCTTCTTCCTAGCCTGCAAGTAATCCTAAGAATGAAAACGCTAACACATGGAAGTTAGCTTCAAGTATTGTGTCTGGCCAAAAAATGCAAAATTTATCAACCTGTCTCACCAATCATAGTAATACCAATTCTCCAGCATTTCCCGCTACCATTCTGAAAACAGTCAGAGACTCACTATTACCTTGAGAGTCTTCAAACTCTACCGAGGTTTCTCTATTCTTCATAGAAATTCAAAATTCACTATCAATTTCTGTAAGGTAGAGTTAAAAAGGTAGTCATAAGGTAGAGTTAAAGGTAGTCATAAAGTTGTTCTTTACTACTTCATGACGACAAATGTAGTTTATTTTTTGGCCCACTTGATAGCTTTTGCTAGGATTACAAATTCACTAACTGGACATGGTACAACGGATGAATAAATTAGACAAGTGCCTGGTCCTCCAGCCAGGGTAATGAAACAATGAGAACAATGAACCTTAGTAGTAAATTAGCATGCTAAGCTGCTTTGTAAATATAAACATTTGCAAATACATGCAAGGAATCACGGGTTTTTAATATAACTTTTAGAATAGATTAAGGCACTGTTCTCACTCATATTTACTGTGGTCTAAATTTTAGAAAGGGTATAACTAAGGCATAAGAAGAGAAGAAAAAAAAAAGAAGTTACAAAACATAATGGATAAAATAACAAAAGCATGCATCGTACTCAGTAAGTACCTGAAGGAACTTGTATCAGCAAAAATACAATGTAAACAGTAGAGGCTCATCAGAAATGCCTATCAAGGCTCTAGGGACTAAGCAGCCTTGACAGACTGTATGAAATATGGGATTAGGAAAAGAAGTAAATGAATGAAGAAAACAATTTCAGAGGTAGCAAAAGTAAATAAAGTGGTATTTGAGAAGAGAACAATGGAAGAAAAGGGAAGGGGAGTGGAAAAAAGGAATGTTTATTCTAAAGCTTCCTTCTGTCTTGATAACTATTGCATTCCTTATCAACCAGAACCACATGGTCAGATTTGATTCTCTCTTCATGCCGAGTCTAAAAGAATCAGAAGAATGCCACTTATTCCTCCTTCCAGCCACTAAGAGGCAAGCTTTTCACTCTCCTCTGCCAGTGTTCAGATCCAACTGGTCTCCCAAGGCTAAATCATCCTCCTCCTTTCTGAATTTATTTGCAGTTTCCCAACGTCATCTCATACACAAGTGGCCAAGATCACCACTTAAAATCTCTTCAACAGTTCTTTGATGTTTCTTGTTTTGTGTGTTCACTAATACGTTGACACAAAAACCTGCAGTGCTGCTCTAATTGCATGTGTGTATTCTTAAGACTTGGAAGTTGCATTCCTGCATGGCTATCTCTATTTAGAAATTCTTTATCTCAAATTTTACCCAACTGAATCATTTTCTTACCCTGCTACATCATAAGAAATCACACTAATCTTCTCTAAGACGCCGCTGTTGCTTTAAGTTTTGCCAAAGACTGCTGCCAGAATCAACATAGATTAAAAAGTAGTTTGTGGATTTGGTGATTGTTCATAGAGAACTCCATCCTTACACAACCTCTGTAAGAGGCAGAACAGTTCATAATGTCAAAAGAGTACATAAAATGGAGCTAAATACAAATATCTTCCCTCTTTGATTATCATTATATGCAAATATAAGTTCTTTTACATTAGTGGTGCATCTTGCAAGAAGAAAATCTACTAGCTCTTTTTCTTATTCAATATAGCCCATTGGTTTTTACATCACTAAATTCATTCTTTCATTTGTTTCCTACAGCTATTATCACTTTAGGTTGCTCAAAGATAATCAAGCTTTCACTTTCCATGTGAAAGTTAATAAGCCAAAAAAAAAAAAAAAAAAGCCTTGCAACTGCTGCCGTTATTTGATATTACATACTTCTCAGGAATTCCTACCAAGATGAAACAAAAAATTTTCTTAGGGACCCTTCCAGTGTGAACCTTAGCCAAGGGTTCTGTATAAATAATGGACAGAAATGCAATTTTGGGCTCCCTTTACTAAGAAGGGCGTTCAGACACCCCCTTGTGGAAGCTGCCCACTTGTCTACGTGAACAGTACACACACACACCAGTAGATGTGCTCATCAGAGCACAAAGTTCTTTTCTTGCTTACAGGTACCTTGTCTCCTTTCTAAAGAGCTCCAACCCTTGCTTTTACACTTTTTCTTTTTTTTTTTTTTTTTTTTCCCAGCTGTAAAACTTGGAGAAAAATGGCTGATTCCATACCATTCCTTTCCACTGAAAAGAACAAACAGGAGGACACTTATCAACACTTAGAAGTGATTTCTGTGAAAATGTTATTCCTCCCCAAAACAGGTATTCAAGGAATGAATGATCTAGCTTTTCATTTTGGACTAGCAAATGCATTACATGTTGCAATGACTGTTTTAGTAACTGAGCGTAGCTCAGTCATTACATTATTTGGGCTGTCTGTTCCTTGAGTTCCCAACATTATATTGACATACCATCCCTCCCACATCTCAAAGAAAAACAACCAAGTGCTAATTTATAGATGATGACCTATAGCAACAAAGAAATACCAAAATGTCCAGTCTCTCGAATTAGAACAGTTGCCAGAGTCTTCAGACATATAAAATATTTTCTGTAGGCTGTGATGTCTGACATAAATACACTGCCAGAGTAAGGTCATCCAAATCAAAACCATAAATAGTGGAATGGTGGCAGAAAATGTTAAAAACAATCACAATACACATGTTCTGTTCCCCTTAGGACAAGAGATTCTCATCATGTTCCTTTTTGTTATGCCAGAAATATTTAACTGATTCATTGTTTGTGGTGTAAATACATAGGCCAGTTTCTGTTCCTGTTTTTTTAATAGTGCATTTTATGTAACATACAGATTCATTTGAACCAAAACAGAAGTATTCTGATCACTAGCATTTCTTTATCTCTAAACCTTGCCTAACACAAACTTCTCATGTGAGCCCAGTGGGACGTAGTTTCCAACAAGCAAATTTAGCAAAGGTTTCAAGATGGACTGATGTGTACCTCTAGTGTCATTTGTCAACATCATTACTTTCCTTTAAGAGATTGAAGCAGGTATTTCTACTAAAGAAAAGGAAGGGAACAGAGTGTCTTCTGTCTTAACTTTATCACCATAGGGAAGTGAAATCCAAAAGGAGAGGAGTGAAACAGGGGCAATGATTGATGCACAGAGGTGATTCACCATAGAAGATAAGGATTATGCTGCAGGCAAGGCTAAAAAGGGAAGCAGAGGCAACCCTTAGCACTACCTATAGATAGCCCTAAAGTGGGAAGAAACAGAATCAGCTGGGTTCACAAGGGGTCATGTAAAAATGTCACTTTTCAGTTTCAAGAACAGTTGGTTCAGAGTGGCAGGACTACCAGCTCGAACAACCCCAAAAGTCAAAGTCAGCTAAAGTCACAGAGTTTAGACTAAAAGACATAGAGCATAGAGTTTAGAGTGTTTTTTTTTTTTTTTAATTTTTTTTTTTTCCCCATCAGACAAGCATGAAAAAAAAAAATGCTAACAAAAAGCAAATTTCAAAATCTCAAGCATGAGTCTTCATGGAAACCAAAGTTTAAACAGATCAGTAAACAAGAGAGACAATGACCTGATTTCCACCCTTTATAAATAGGACCACGCCTCACCCACAGTGATTTTGTGTCAGTGACTGTGGGTGATGACAGAACTTTGTAGTTAGTGAGTGTAATGCACTCAATATATTGGAAGTAGGGTGGAACATCACTTAACAGAAGTCTCTTCAAATATATCCCTGGTAAAAAGTACTTAAAGGGAGCCAGCTGAGATCATACCATGTATGTTAAGAGCTGCAAATTTAACATAAACCTTTCACCTAGCCCATGACATGGCCAGTCTCAGTGTTCTGGTCGTGATACCTTGGACAAGACTCCATATATTGGAAAATTATTAATTTTTTTTTAATTGCCTGAGGATATACATACAAGTGCATAGCTCTGTGCAGAGATACGTATAAGAGCACAAGAAGTGATAATAGCTTTGCTTGTGGTCTTTCTGTCTGGGCTGATAAACACAGCTTAGTTGTGACTTACACTACAACTAAGCTATTGCTTGCTGACAAAAGTATTCCAGCTTCTTCAGAGTTAATATGCATCTCTGCAAAATAATGTTATTTCTTGGAGGCATACTTTAATATTTCTGTATTCTTTTCATAATTCACTATTCCTGAAATGACAACATTTTCCTCAGCGGTTCAGAGCTCTAGTGGTTTTCAAGACCACCTCCTAAGATTCAGCCAGTCAGGGGAGAAAATCTTCAAATATCCAGGATGACAAGTCATGATAAAACAGCTCAATTTAAAGATAAAATTATCTCAATTTGAAGATAAAATCACTTTTATAACCACTTCTCAAAAGAGTATGCTCTGCACAACCTAAATTAAAGACCTCTTAGAATGAAAATACCATGGGGACATGGATAACTCAATCCAAACCTTAACTGGCAAGTGTTTGACAGTGTTAGATATATTCTTGTCTCTCTAACTGTATTTTTTGGTTATAAAGCCCCAAGGGAGCTATTGTAGCAATTTTAGATGTCTTCAGCCAGATCAGATCTAATACTGGGAAAATTTCCCCTTGTATAGCCATATCAGCATACCTACTGCCAGAACAACACACAAGCATACCGCACCTCTTCCTTGCAGGAGGTAGACTGAGAGGCCTGCTTAATGCACTACTACATTTCAGAAATTACTACAAGAACAGGTTGGTTGCTCCTCAGCAACAAGCGTGACAGGAAAACTCCACGTGGAAATTCACTGCCAGAATGGGAGACATCAGTACAAGCATCTGGCACAACAACAATCCCTAAATCTTAGCGTATAAAATACTTAATTCTTTTTGTGCTGCGAACAGATGAGTGTTTGGGGAATAGGCTAGAATAAGAAACTGTGGTTATATTAATAACAAGCAGATTAATCATTTTAATAGCCAAAAAACAAGTAACAGGAAAAAAAAAAAAAAGAAAGAAAAAAGATAGCTATGGTCTGATTTATTGCATGTGTCACAATAATGCTAGTGTGAAGTAATAAAATGAAAGGAGACACAGTCCTGAAGAACGTGATTTACTCCTATGTAGTACTATTTATTCTGTATTGGTAATCAAATTTGGCACACTCATAATTTTCAACAGAAAAAGCAACAACAAAAAAGAAAGCAAAACAGGAAAAAAACAGACACTCTCCCAAGGCAGAAAAGGCAGGTATTAAAAATATTCTCATCCAACCTGCATATGTTTAAACATTGTTTTAGAACTTTTTTTAGTATGAAAATAATTTCAGAAGTTGTGAAACATCAGCAGTGCAATAAAAAATCATGTTTTCCACCACAAAATAGGGAGGTATGTGAGTGCAAGAGTTTACAGATTTACTTAATGTTCTGTCAATTCCTCTAAATACAGATGACCTGCATCATTCTTGGATTTAATTTATGTTCACATCCATAGCCCTTGCTCTTTCTGCCAAAGGAGACTGAACTACTTTAATTTGCACTATTGACATATGTCAATGCATTTTATGTTCTGAAGTATTTATAACACAACCTATCCTGATTTACTGACAACCTTAAAGCAATTAAAACTTTAACCAGCCTAGCATTTTACATAAATGAATGGCCTAGACAGCTCTATATGACATTTCAGGTCTTCTCAACCATACAGTTTTCAGAAAAGGAAAAAGGAAAATTGGGGGAAAAAACTATGACTAGAACAGTAGGGGTCAGGTTGTCACTTCTTTACCATGATGCAGTTTCATCTATCTCCTCAACTACATCAAAAGCACGCTGGCTATATTTTTATTTAATACAGACTTGAAGAAAAAAAGGAAAGTATTTGTTTCCAATAATTAATAAACACCTTTAAGCTTTTGTATGCTGACATAAATTAAGACACAAAACATGGAACAATTCCTTCACAAATGCAGCTTTTATACACAGAATTTCTTGCAGAAAAGATAAAAGATGTTCAACTTAAAAATATATAGAAGCATCCTTTTTTTAAAAAAAAAAAAAAAAAAAAAAAAGTTAGAGTTAGATTAGAGTTATTTTTTTTTAATTTTTTTTTTTCCCATAAAGTATTATGCAATCAGAACTGAAATCCTTCCTGGTGACAAGGATAGTCACTACATAATGCTTCTAAGAGATGCATGAAGAAATTTCTGTACACAATTATATTTTGAGTACAAACACTTCTGTAACATTCGCATCAAATTTTGTAGGTAACTAAGTACAGACTGATCCACAAGATCATAGAATCATTAAGGTTGGAAAAGACCTTCAAGACCATCTGGTCCAACCATCCCCCTACCACCCATGTCACCCACTAACCCATGCCCCTAAGCACCATGTCCAACCTTTCCTTGAACACCCCCAGGGACAGTGACTCCACCACCTCCCTGGGCAACCCGTCCCAACGCCTGACTGCTCTTTCTGAGAAGAAATGTCTCATTACTCCAACCTAAATCTCCCCCGGCGCAACTTGAGGCCATTCCCTCTAGTTCTATCACTAATTATCTGTGAGAAGAGGCCTACCCCAGCTCCCCACAACCTCCTTTCAGGTAGTTGTAGAGAGCAATAAAAGTCTCCCCTGAGCCTCCTCTTCTCTAGACTAAACAACCCCAGCTCCCTCAGCCGCTCCTCACAGGACTTGTGCTCCAGGCCCTTCACCAGCTTTGTTGCCCTTCTCTAGACATGTTCCAGGGCCTCCATGTCCTTCTTGTAGTGAGGGCCCAAAACTGAACACAATACTCGAGGTGCGGCCACACCAGAGCAGAGTACAGGGGGACGATCACCTCCCTGGTCCAGCTGGCTACACTATTCCTGATAGAAGCCAGGATGCCGTTGGCCTTCTTGACCACCTGGGCACACTGCCCGCTCAGGTTCAGGTGAGAATCTATCAGCACCCCCAGATCCTTTTCCTCTGCAGAGCTTTCCAGCCACTCTCCCCCAGGCCTGTCGCACTCCATGAGCTTGTTGTGGCCAATGTGCAGGACCTGGCACTTAGCCATGTTGAACCTCATCCCATGGGCCTCTGTTCATTGACCCATCCTGTCCAGGTCCCTCTGCAGGGCCTTCCTATCCTCCAGCAGACCGACACTTCCCCCAGCTTGGTGTCATCTCCAAACTCACTGAGGGTGCACTCAATTCCCTCATCCAAATCATCAATAAAGGTATTAAAGAGGATGGGCCCCAACACCAGCTCCAGGGAACACCACTGGTGACAGTCACCAGCTGGATTTCACTCCGTTCACCACCATTTTCTGGGCCTGGTCATCCAGCCAGTATTTAACCCAGCAGAGTGTGCCTGTCCGAGCCATGGGCTGCCAGCTTCTCCAGGAGAGTATTGTGGGAGACCGTGTCAAAGGCCTTGCTGAAGTCTAAGCAGACTACATCAACAGGCTTTCCCTCATCCACCACGTGGGTCACCCGGTCATAGAAGGAGGTGAGATTGGCCAGGCAGGACTTGCCTTTCATGAGCCCATGCTGACAGGGCCTGATCCCCCATCTGTCCCATATACATTGCATGATTGTATTCCAGGTGACCTCTGCCATCACCTTTCCTGGCACTGAGGTCAGGCTGACAGGCCTGTAGCTCCCGAGTTCCTCCTTACAACCCTTCTTATAGATAGGGGTCACATTAGCAAGTCTCCAGTCATCCGGGATCTCTCCAGATGACCATGACCACTGACAGATGATGGAAAGCGGCTTGGAAATCACATCCGCCAACTCCCTCAGCACCTCAGGTGGCTCTAAAAACCCTATGATTTTGCAATTTTGAACTAAAGGTTGTTAAGTCCCTATTTGTATACCAATATAACTAACTGGTGACCTTCAGCAAAACCTTAGCTCTGTGAAGAGCACGAATGTCAGTTTAAGAGGTAAGTAGAAATTACTAATAACGTGGGAAATTAGCTAAAATAAATATTTTCTCTCTTTTTTTTTTTTTTTTTTTTCTTCTGATAAAACTTCGGATTTCTAATCACTTCCTAGGCTTCCAAAATTTGTTGACTTTTGATATTAGGCCAAGATGAACGAAGTTTCCTCCCTGTTTCAACGAAGTAGTTTCAGCATCGCTTCATGTAGGGAAACTTCGCTTACCACAACTGACCACAGAGTGGTGCTATTTGAACAAATACAGATTTATTTCGTCCTTGAAGACTCTGAGATATGCTGAATAACTTTTGGAGCCAGAACAAAACGAAAACAAAACAAAAAAAAAAAAGGGCTATAATGTGAACTGTTGACCAAGATGGCTGATGATAGCATGTAGCCCCGCTTTCCATTAGAACAGACAACAACAACCACCATTTTCTCTTAAGCTTTTTAAGTTCCCCAGCTTTGAAACCTGCTTACAACAGTCAGCTCGCAAGAAAACCAAGACTAAGGAAGCTACGACTACTATGGGGATTAAACGTCCTGTGAGAGGATCTACACCATGACTGAAAATTGTTGGCTTAAGTTGTCTGGAAAGCAAACCTTCAGTATGTTCACACAGCCTGTTTTGCCACAGTTGTCTTCAGAAGTAAAATAATCACAGAACCAAAGCATTCGCAAAGTGTTCACCACATTCAGCAACACTATAGTGCTAGTTTTGTGCTTGTCAGGTAGGTGAAGATGAAACAACTCTTTGGCCTGTAAGACTGGTGGGTTCTAAACAATGCTCACTCCAAGACTGTATGTTGGGCTCGCTGTTCTCTGAGGAACGGATAAATTGTGCCTCAAGTCAGCGGGTGCTGGTCTAGTGTCCCACACACATGCAGCCACCCCAGCAGCATGCTTGCCCTTGGCCTGGCCACGGAGACCCAAGCACCAAGGCAGGTGCCCCGAAACCCCTCAGCACAAAGCCCAGGGGCTCAGCCTCGCGGCCTCCTCACGCCTTCAGACTTGGACAAATCACAAGGGACCCCACACTGCCATACATATTTTTATTTCTCTATTCAGTGGCAGTGGCCTGCCCCTGCTAGATTTGGGGTCTGCAAGGCACTCCTTAAGAGGGAGCGAGTTCAACGGGCTCGCTCCGCAGCTGCCCCCACGCTGGGCACGGCCACAGAGGGCCAGGGGCCGAGCCCCTCTCCTGACGCCATTTCTCCCGGAGCTCTTTCGCCTCAGTACACCCCGGTAACGCCCTGCCCCGGCGGGAAAAAAGAGCCCGCCCCCTCCCCTCACGAACGCTCCGCTCATTGGCGGCCTCCGCCCCGCCAGCGCCCAATCGCCTGCTAGCGCGGTCGCCATGGCGACGGTGGACGCGGCGCGGCCTAGGCCGCCATGGCCGCCTACAGCCCCGGGGTGCTGGTGGGCAACTGGAACGAGGCGGCGTTCCTGGAGGAGGTAACCGCGGAGCTGGGCCCTTCGCTCCCCCGCCCCAGCTCCCCGGAGCCGTCCTGCCTCTTCGCCTTCTCGCAAAACCTCAGGTTGTTTGCGCTAGGTAACGTTTGCCCCCCTCTCTCCTTTGCAAACAGGACCGCATGAGGGATTTCATACGTAAAAGAGACCGAGGGGAGCTGTTAATGCAAAAAATAGGCAGACTGGAAGAGAATCTTTTAAAGAAGGTAATTTTTAAAGCAGGTTTTGTCAGTTCTCTGTGACTCCGCATAGAACGACATAGCTGCTTATTAACGTGCTTTAAACATGAAGAATGCTATGGGCTAGCATTTCATAGGTTAAAATACTGCTGATACTAAGTTTATACAGATAATTCTGTATAAAAGTATGTGTATTTTGATTTAGATAAAGCTGTCGGTGTCTAAGGATGGATTTATTTGCTTTGGAGACACCGTGATGCTTTTGAGCCCGGACAGCAAATCCTCAGTGGACAATTACACTGGAGCGTGCGGCAACCTAACGCTGGCAATTAATCTGGAGGAAATATCCATATATTCGGCTGTGTCACTGCAAGCCCCTTGTGGAGTTAGTGCTGTCAAAACCATAGACCCCATGGGTCGAAACACATTTTGTCTTTTAAGGTTTGGTACATTCCTCTACATTGTTTTCAATTATTCCATTAGCTTTCAGTATCTTACTTTGAGAAATATGCAATTAATTTTGCTAAAATACAAATGAACTTGAGTAAAATATATTTAAGAAACACTCTAACTTGGGTCATACATTAAGCTTGCTTCTGGTGTGCATATTACTGTGAATGATTCCAAGTCAGCATAGAACTGGTGTGAAAACAGAATCAAGTCCACTGTGTCATTTGGTAAGTTCTGCAGCTGTTTTTAATGTGGTCATATTTGAGCTCTAGAATACAAAACATGTCCAAATTATTCATTCTCCTGCAAATAAAGTCTCTGAAGTGGAAATTTGTATCAATGCTTTTGCTGTCTATAAAATGCACTGCTACTCCTGTTGTCCTAAAAAAAAACCTCAATCAAACAGCATACTCACTCTCACAGACATGCTTGATTCCAGCTGCTCGCAGGAGAAAAAATAAAACAGGCCCCTGCTCAACAGTGGAAGGCTCTGCCTGAGAGCAGGTGTTTAAGAAAAATAACATTGTGTAAGAGTACAAACTAACCTATGTAATTCTGATTGAGCAAAACACTTTCAGTTAGACATAATAAACAATTTTGATGCCAAAATCCCAATTTAGGCCTTCTAGAAATGCAACCAAAGTACTTTTGCTCAGCAGCTGTCTGATACTAGTCATTGGCACTGCATGCTTTCAGATCCCTCATTAGCTAGCTACAAAGTTCATCAGCTGCAGAAGTTTCTACTCTAAATATACCTAGAACAGCCTAGCACTTAATTTGGAGATTCTTCCATGTAAGATACAGAAACCATTTTGAAAATATGGATATACCAGCACGTACATTGATGTAATAAACCCAATTACTAAATATCAATTATGTGTATAATTAGCAACAGGTGTTAGAGACAAACACTGTTCTGCTTTAAGTCTGATTTTTAAGATGCTTGTATTAAGTATATTTGGAAGGTGGCCTCGGTGCTTAATTACCATCAGTTTTTAGTTGGATATTATCTTTCTACTATGCGTGTTAATGAATGCATCATAAAAAGTAATCAATAAAGTTTGAATTTCTATTCTGTTAAATATTTTAACCAGTAAATAATTTATGATATATCTTTTCAGTTAACACAGACTTTAAACACCAAAAACTAATAGTAAAGCTGATATACTTGACTTTCTCTTTGTTCTTTTTACAATTTTAATAGTGTTGATGGAAGTTCAGTGGGTGAACCCATTAGATTTGGGCAAAAGTTTGGTCTCGGCACAACAGGAGGGTTTTCTGATCCAATGGTAAGGGAATAAAGTTGCAAATGACAGTGACAGCATATACTGATATTATGCTTTTAGTTACTGTATATATATATATATACACCAAGCTGTATAATGGTTCAACATCTTACAGAACAGATTAAGAACCATACACAGATCAAGACAAACAATACTTAATTAGAAAGTTCATGCAACTTGTCTGAGCTCAGGTGTGCAGTCAGTCCAAGGGGACTGAACCTGAATGATAGATAAAGGAGTTTTGTTTTTCTTTAAAGTCCAAGATGAAAAGCTTTCATTTGATTTCATTTCTTATGAAGAGAAAGCTATAGTCTGTATAGGAAATAGCATGCTATTCTATCATTCAGAGGCAGATTTCTATTAAATGTTAACATTGGCTTCCTTTACAAGTTAAAGGCAAAATAGACATTTCATGTTATGTACGTACTCAGAATAAATCACCACAACTACAAGAAAATTTTCCCTCTCAGCTATCACTTGATTCAGAGAAAATCTTTGAAATGTAAATTCAATTTTAAGTTAATATTCACTGGTTTAAGTATAGCATGGCTACTTTATGAGTTTATCAACACTATAGATTATTTTGTAGGTTTTAATTGTGTAGCTTCAATTTGACAGATGTTGTTCAGAAGCAAAGAGATATTTTTTGTGCTGATTTTATTTGAATTACATATATTTTAATTTTATATTGTCGTTAATATGTATTTTTGTTTACAGTTATATCTAGCAAGTGACCATAAATCATTCATCAGATTTGCTAAAAAATCTCACCTTCAGCAAGTATTTTTGACAGATGAGCTTTCTTATTTGACTTGCTGGCAAGCTGCCTTCTTGGATCCACAGCTGCGTCTTGAATATGAAGGATCTCCAGTTCCTGTAAGAAATTAAAAATGTTTTAAAAAAAAAAAAAGTTAAGTATTTAATTGAAAGAGTAAATCGACTATTTAAAAGAAAGTTGCATCCATTTTATTCATTAATTTTAATGAATTTTCATTTTAAGAAAGAGAAGAAGGAAGATTTTTATTAATTTATTTTTTTAAACCAGGGAATCTGGTGCTCATTTGAGGTTGACTTGCTCAGTTTTTCAAAAACTGTCAAAGGTGGGCACTGTTTGGAGGATGCAGTACTCGGAATCTGCATTTCAGGTCTTCTGAGCACTAAATTCCATTTTCAATATTGGAAGCTTTGATTGCTTAAGAACATTAAATTCAAAAAGTAACAACAGTAAACCGCAAGGCATGTGGAAAAGTGGATGCTTTTCCAAATTTGTTGTTGTAAAAACATTAAGTGGATACAATATTTTCCTGTTCCACATAACTTCTTGGCTTCCTGAAGTGCTGGGTGTATAGCAAACTATCACAAATATAACAGTTCCACTACAGCCTTGATTTGTGACTCATTTCCATGAATCAGCTCACTAATAAACTCAGTCAGAGTTACGTAATTGTCAAAGAATATTCTTGCACAGTGGTAGTAAATGAGGGTGACTAAAGATTCTTTTACCAAAAAAAAAAAAAAAAAAAAAAGTAAAATGTAAGGGTCCAGATCTAGTCTGTATCCCCAAAACACCTGGATCTCTCATCTGACAAATATCCACTGTAAGCAGTATTACCCTGATTACTGGCATAACTCTCCATTATTTGCTTATTATTATTTTTATTATTATTATTTAAGTGCCCAACATAAGGGAGTGGAGGAGAATGCATTGGACAGTAGACTGTGTCTTATCTGAGGGCTAAGTGTTTGGTTAGTCTGAACTGTTAAGATGGTTGTGTTGAGAACGGATGGCTTAAAATACCTCACTATCGATCTATAGCATGATACACAGCCATGCAGACTTGCATTAAGCAGTAAAGTAAATCATTTAATTTGAATAAGAGTTATTAAAATCAGTCTAAAAGTATCTATCATCCCTCTTTTGTTTTTGGTTTTGTTATTTTTCCAGGCAAACTCTAAAGTGATTATTACTCATTGCCATACTAATCGGAGCTTAGCTGTTCCAAGGAACTTTTGGACAAGGTAAGAATAATTTACAACTGGCTGCGATATCCATTATGATACACCAGCTGAGTACATCAAGAATTACTGTAAGAAGCAAGATAGTTGTGTTAGGAATACACCAAAGAAACAGAAAAAAATGCAGAATGCACGTTCTCCTTTTCCCCAGTTTTATTTCTTGGCTGTGATGTGTGCTACTGTGATCCTGTAGACAATCAACTGTCTTATTCATATTTGTTTTACCTTTTTATTTCGTACCACATAATGCTTCTAGCCTTCTTTAGTGTCTTGGTGGTTCTCCCTTTGAATATCTTGAGCAATTAATTTTATTTTTTTTCTAAGAAAAAATGGTATGCTAAGAAGTATAAGGAGTAACAGAAAATAAATACCACAGCATACAATTCTATACTTCTTATATATCCACATGACTCACAATAAATGAAAATTAATCCAACAATTCATGTTCATATGCATGTATTGAATTAATATTGATGAAATGTTAAGGAGTATAAAAATTGTTTCTCATTAAATCAAGGAAAAATTTGACTGAGAATTTGTTTCAGTTTTTTGAGTATGAAACAAGATCTGTAGGGCTGAGACTGAAATGATTAAGTAGCCAGATTCATCTTCAGTCAAAAAGAACGGCAATATAAAAGGCTGCAGAGAACCTAACCTGCTTCCACATACTCAATATCAGTGCTGTATACTGTTGGGGCTGCTTTAGTTCTGAAACTAGAAAGGTGGCATTTCCCTTTAATTTCACATTCCTAGGTTATTAATGACTAACAAAGCGATATATACATGTGTTTCTATTAAGAGTCCAATCTTTGTAAGTACATGCTAATATTTCTGAATAAACCAAGAAAAACATGAGAAAACGTTGAATGTCTTACAGCTAATTCAGACTTGCTGAATGTGTATATATTAATTCTATGCCCCTTTTCTTTGGCTTTGCAGGTCGTATTTTGGAAGGGAATATGAAGTAATTTGTCACACTTACCTGGACTCCCATAGAGTTGAAGAAGATAAGAATTATTGGGTAATAGTTACAGCAAATCCCGGTGACGATGGTACTATGATTGATAGACCTGACCCTCAGCCAGGGGGAATCGGAAAGAAAGAATTTTGTCAAGAGACAGAGAATATAAAAATCCCAGATTACAAATGACAAAGATTGATGAGATTCTGGTTCTTATTGTTTTCTGCTCAGATTTTAGTATTAGAGATGTTTAATTAAAAACAGAAATGAAAGTCTATCATTAATAATTTTATGTAATCTTATCAACTCATCAGGGTTATGTGGATGGCAAAAATTGACTAATAAAGTTTGATGAACAATGCATGACATAAAAAATTTGTCAATCAACAAGGGTTCATTTTCGTACTTTCACATTCAATGATGGCAAAAGAAGTCAGATCAGTAAATAAAGTGTATTTGCACTAAATTACTGGCCTTTCAAGTGTATGTAACCAATGCTTCCAAAAACAAACCAGTGTCAGCCTTTTGAAAAGAATGAGCATAGAGTTTCCAAAACACTAAAAACCAAACTCATGCAAGCTATTATGGGACACTTTGACATTTAAAGATCATCCGAGAGAAATTTGTTGGTTGAGTTTGTTCCACACAATGTAATGTTGCCAATTATTAAAAAATCTCAAGTACAATCTCTATATCTAAAGCTTGGCTTCAAATTTATGGGAATGGAATTAAGAAAAAAGTATGAATTTTTACTTTCATCTGTCTGCTCTAAAAATTTAAGTTCCAAGTACACAGCGATGAGGACTAGAAGCTGTGCACACAGTGCACAGCGATGAGGACTAGAAACTTCCTAGAGCCTTTTTTCATGCATCACCACGTTCCATTTGCTTCCTAATGGCAGAATTTTTCAATCCATAATCATTTCAATCAAGTTTGACAGCAAGATAAAATTCTCAAAGAAAAGTAAGCTCATACATGTCAAGATAGGAAAAGAATGAGAGACCCTGTAAATTTGCCCAATAAGACTACAGTTTATGTTTATATCTAATCAGACACCAAAGAATCCACATGAAAGTGTATGGGCCCAAGAATGGTTAAAAGATTGAACTCACATTTTCTTAAACATCAAAATCAACAAATCATGAGACACAACTATGAGCTGAAACTACCACAGAGAATCTTCTTAATATTTGGCATTCCATTATATCCATTTAGTACAGTTACCTGTATACATATTTCATTTCTTATTTTACTGCAATGGCAGGCGCTTTCTGCACAAACTAAATAATTGAAGTTCTGAGAGAATGGACTTTTTGAGAATGGACTTTTTAAGTCCATTCTCACAAAGCATTCCAAAGATCTTCAATGTTCATAAAGGTTAAACTAAACTTGTTAAGTTTAACCGAAACAAAAATATGAAACTTTCACAAAAGAAGGGATCAATCCAAACATTTATGACTTCAAACTCTGTCCCAGATAGATGAGCTGTTTCAAGCCAACTGGGAAAACTTTAGAAGTTCTTGCTTTTATTCAATATAAATTTAATAGCAGGATAGGCTAACTGGCACTTGTCATACAGTGTCTCAGAGCAGGTGAAAGACTACAGTTCTGTGACATGCAGATTTGCTCTGGGGGAGCATATCACAGAGGACAATTTTTGAATCACATTCTATGCGTGCAAGCCTTAACCTGTCTGCTATAGATAAAGCTATTTCAAATCTGGAAAAACTTCTTTTCATTGAGTTAAGTGTAATAAACAAGAGGCCTTAAAACAAAACTATTATTGAAACAAAACTTCATGTGAACTCATGCAGAAATGAGAGCTGTGTGGGCAGAGAGCCTCGGCTGGCCAATGTTATGGACAGGAGTGTTTGGGTGAGTTTGTGCGCATTTGTGTGGGAGAGAAGCAATGCAGGTTGCACAAAAACAAGTTTTGTATGGTCTTAGAGGAAAACCAGAGATAAACAGAAATGAGTGCAGAAGTAGACAATGTTGTAATTAGGTGCTGATTAAAAGTGGCTTGAAGTCTTTCACATGTTTTGATCAGACCTTATGGGAAAGTGCTGTGCAAACTGTTGGAAAATAAACAGGATTGAATCAATTCCTGATTATCTTATCAGTTTTTCTTCTGACCTAGTACAGTTTTAAGACCAGAGATTGTGCAAAGTTTCTTATATCATAAGATATCTATTTATAGTATAGCTGATTCTTGATGTCAAATGCAGATATTTGTGTTACTCATTTTTTAACTGTTCTTTTTACACTTCTTAATATTGTCCACACGATGGCACCACGTTGTCTAAAAAGGCTGATTATCGCCAGCAGGATTATTGCTACCTATGTAAAAATAGCTTGAAACGTTCACATTCAAATAAGTTCTTGATACAATGCCAGAAAAAACTAACTAGATGAAATCAGGCTTGAATTTTGTGCTAGGAAATGTGATCAATGTTTTATCATCTTTTTAGAAAATAAAATCAAGCAACAAAGGCAGATAGAAGAAAGTACAACATACATGCTTTGCAGGGAATTAATTTCTTAAAATTAATTGGAATATTAATTTCTAACAAAAAACATACAGAAAAAGTATGTTTCTAAAGAAAGAGTAATACTTTCTACATAAAGATATGAAAGCTGGTGTGCAGCAAATGATGCATATTTTTATAGGGACACTGCTGTTACTTACACCAATCTACAGAGACTAAAATTCTGCACATTTTCAAAATAGATTGACATAATTCTGCTTTGATGTTGTGGGTAATAAACTAGAAAAAAATCAGGCTGCATGGATGCACTGCAGTGTTTCTAATTCGACCAGTGTGGACATTTATTGGTAAACACAGGATTTAATATAAAGCTTTATGGGACTGAATATTAGCACAGAATCTGAACAGTCCCGTGACTGCCACAGTGTGGCGTAATTGATGGAGTAATGGAGATCTGAACCACGCTCTAGACCTGACCATTGAGCAACTAAGGGCATGCACTGTATTTTGGTTGTGCTGGTTTTGCAATCCATGAAACATGGACAGTGATTCATATTGCTTCATTTGCAAAGCACTTTGACATATAACAATGAAAAGCAAAATGTCTTAAGAAAGCTCTTAATGCTTCTTCCAAATTACACCCAGTAAGGAAAGGTCTACAAAGTACATTGTGGGCAGATAAAATTCACTTCCAGGCAGCTCAAAAGCTGTTAGCATGAAGCTAATCCTGAGCTATTAGTCCCCACTAAGAGACAGGGTGCATTAGTTCAGATTCGGTGCTGTGCTGATATAGCTTTTTGGAGGCCTGAGGTATAGAAAGAACTTGCATCTGTGTACGTTTTGCTGTGTGATGTATGTTAACAGCACAATATTGAAGTAAAGAAGAAGTATGGAATTCAAGAAAGCCCTCATCCTCCTAGTTAACTGACACAGAAGTAACACTGGAAAAATGAAAATCCAGTTATACATCTGCCTTTTCACTTTCCCTGCTCTTTTGCATGATCCCCCATCTCATATTTCACATCACTTCTCCTCTGCCATGTCATCTAGCCCAAACCTACAGATTTGCAAGGGTTATAAAGTCCTCTTCTAGCACTCAGTCCAAGTTCCTCGTCCCTCACTCTAATCACACCAGTACCTAGGCTGCTTTCTATTTTTGATTGTCAGGAGGTATTATTTTAGCTCAGTCAGCTGGTCAGAGGAGGAAGCCATATGCAGACTTCATAACTGGATATCTGAAAAAAAAAAAAAAAGGAAAAGAAAAAAAAAGAAAAGCACAGAGAACATTACAATAAGAAATTCCACACAGCAGTGGAAGAATATATCCAAGCACTGGAAACTTTGGTGGAGTTGGCAGGTATGAGGGTGATTTTGATAACATCTGTGCCCACTCACCCTAAATTAATATTGCATAAATGCTGTAACTTGGGATGGAAGGGAGTGTCCTTCTAAAACATTTTTTAGGAACACTTAGATATTTTAAGCATGAAAACTAAACTAAGGGGGCCACAGATGAGGAATACATAAGACATAAAGTGCAGAAGGCATCAAATACAAGTGGAAATTAAGAAGTCTCTATGTTGTTTTGTCACCTACACCTCTCTTCTGTTCTGGTGTTGCCTCCATTCCCTGCCTAACCTGCTCTCCCTTAGATTCCTTGCCTGTATGCAGTATAAAGAGGGAAAAGCACTGTATTTCATGCTGTCTTGGCTTCATCTTGGAAGTAGTAAAAAGGAATCTAATCCTAATTCCAATACTGTATTCCCCTGGGTAAGAGTAAAGGTTGGAAAGACCTGTCACCTTGCTGTGATGTGTGCTATTTCAGCCAGGAGATGTGCAGCCGTAATAATGCCAACTACAAGACTTGCATGATAGGTGTAGCAGTGCTTATAATGAGAGGGACAACTTGTTATAAAGACAAAGGGAGAGACACACATATTTTTAATTTTTTGTTGTTGTTTTTAAGGAGGATATATGATGAATGGTGGGCTTGTACAAGGCAATGCCTTTCATGTGAGAGAACAGAATCATCAGTGCTGTGCTAGAAAGCATTGCCATGACAGAGTCACTTCACCTTTCTTTCAATAAGTTTCTATATTTTCTGGCTAGGAGGCCTCAGAGTGCAACAGGATAGGCGCAAGCATTAGAAAATGCTTGATGACATTAATACCCACATTCACTTATGAAATTAATTCATACACATGCATCTCTGCTGTATGTTTATATGAGAAGCTCAGAGAGCTCATTTTCCAACATCTGTTAAATGCTGCTTCATACAGTACGTCAAAACAAAACTAAACAGACCATCCAGTTACAGGCCAGCTAGTATATACGTTTCTATAATGCTGGTCTTGTTTTAATTATAGGCTCCTTGGGGCAGGGACCATACCTTTATCTATTTCCCAAATAGGAACAACTGTAGCAGAGATGCTCAGTAAGCAATAGCCTAAAGTTGTTATTAAATGTAGTTGAAAGATGACAGGAAATTGAAGTAGACCTGGTGCAAATAACCAGAGATAGAGGGATATGAATTCTACACATAAACCAACACCAACTAGTAAATTCTCAGTGTGGGGTATAAAGATGCAGCTGCCCAAGTAATTCTGACGTTAATAGGAGTTGCTAGGAGAAGAGCCCACAAACCACAGTACTGTCTCTGTGGGTCTGACAAGCCCACAGAAGGGAATAAGAATTATATATGCCAGCATTTATTTATATATATATATAGTTATTTAATTATATGGCACACCAGTTAAAAATACCTAACCAGCTTTTAGCATAAATCTCATTTCCAAAAGTGGCACCAGTCCTGAAGAGCCAAGGAGTTGTTTCTGCAGCTTGTTCATGTTAAAACTTTCAGGAGTTAGGTGATCTATGCCTTGGAAGATCTCAGTTTATGAAAAACACCTTCAAAAGTTGCATTTAGCTGTTTCTGAAAATGTTGCATGTAGAATTTATAAAAAATATTATATCCTGAAACAGCATGAAAGCAAGAATCTACTGAATAAACAAAGATCTGAATTAAAGCATGAGTTATCTGTCCTTTATAGGCAATATTTAATAAAACTCCTGAAACACTATTTAGCATGGATTATTGTTATAGGGCCTCTTAAAAAATTAAACACAGCAGTTTGTGAAATCCACATCAGACAGCAATTTCTATCCTTCCTCCCTGGTTTCCTACCACTCCTCTCTTGCTTGGGCTTTGTGCCTCTTCTATATCCTGAAGAAACAACTGAGCAGTTGTTTGGGGAAAAGTTTAAGGTTCATCAGCTTTTCCGGTCTTTTTGCTGACAATTTTGGCAGCATCAGTTCAGCCAGAACACCCAAGATGTATTATAGTCTTGCAAGTAACCAGTGAATTTAATTGACCATGAAAAGTTATATTTTGCCAGATAAATGTATATCTATGCATGCATGTATGTGTACATATATGTGTATACATACATAGGTATGTACATATAATAAAAATGAACTATACATACATACACATACTAGGTACTTTAATGTTGGCACAGCAATAACATGTGTGTGAAGAACAATCTTTCCTCATCTAAAAATATTAACTGTTCTTTTTTTTTGAAAATACCTGAATTAATCTGTTCTTTCAGTGTAATCTTGTGTGGTCCTGAACATACGCATACTCAAGCCTGATTACAAATGACTTCATGTCACATAGTAATCCAGAATAACACTCTATTTTATGCTTCATCACGTCCCCTTTTTTCTTGTCCATCATCTTTCCCCCTTCTGCTTGATGCACAATTCTGTCCACAAATCCAGTTGACCTCAGGTTCTACTTGTGGCTGAGAAGTCACTCAGAGACAGCCCAATTTATGAGGCTGTGCTCTTTGATCCTCCTAAGGCAGTCAGTGTGATAACTCCCCCGAGGACATGTTGAGCAGATGACCATGTTGAGTGCCTCCCACCTTGCCTTCCTACAGAGGGGAAGCCAACCAAGATAAAGGGGAAGATCAAAGTATGAAACTGCAAACAACAGTAAACTCCAGCCTAACAAGTTCCTGAAGAAAGTGGTCAGCTATGATATCCTTGGTAATCCCAGAAACAAGCTTTGGAGGATGAGGAAGTCACCCAGTGATCAGACAGTCACAAAGCTGAATGGCATAACAAGTTCATGCTCATACCTCTTACGAAACAAAATCAGAACTCATAATAAAATACTAAACCATAATTCTTACAAAAATGGGAATGGACTAGTTTTCTATGTGCATGGTAAATGGATGAAGCCCAGGTGAAGGACTGTAACTATGTCTTTTGCTTTTATGGCACCATCTTTGACTAGTGATCATGTTAGACAGAGGTAATAAAAAGAGATTACCATGGCCAAAAATCCCCTAGGTTTGATCTTTGTATTTCTGGTCACTGTTTTAAAGAAAGTGAAAACTCCTTCAGTTTCCCTAGCTAACATGGGTAACAGTAGTCTATTTCACACTTTGTCATACATGTATCAGGTGCATTTTCATCCTTTGTTTACGATACCTATGAGTTAGCATCCTTGCCTGATAAACAGGCATAACTGCTTTGTAAAGAATACAGTAAGAACTACTTTTTGGATGTTTCCTAGGTGCTGACCAAAGCACCATACAGATATTACCAAGAAATTATTATTGTTCATAAATGTTCTGGCATTCTAAAATGTACCACAAAATCTTTCTGCATATATTTGGTGTCAAATCACACCAAAATTCACAGGTTTAATTAATAACAACATTGATAACTCCATCATGACAAAAATACTCGGTATCTGTTCTCTTTTATGCACATTCTTTTTTTCAGGAACAAGTGAAAATTTGTTTAAAAGGCATCCACACAACTATCTCAATAATTGCAGTGCATGACCTTTGATAGAACATAACTTATTGTTCTTACTGCTCATTGAAAATGTTGATGCTTCCAGCAGTGCTTGTATTTCAACATTTTCCTCTATCCCATGCTAATTAATATCTAACTGCATATATCAACTGATTATGCCATGTTAGGCGGTTATGGAATTTTGTCCTGAAGTGCTAAGTGATTTTAAATAGTGTCACGCTCTGGGACTCTTGAATGGTTTCTACTGAACACTAGGCTTAATACAGAATTCAGAAACACCAACACAAATTCCTGCTTCCTATGAAATTAGCTTAACAAGGATTTGGGGAGTAACCATTTGCACTATATGGTTGATGTGAGCAACCATTTCATCAAAGCGATTATGTCTGAGAACAGAACATTCATTCATCACAAAAAGAATTGAAACAAAGTTGATTTATACCACACATTTGACCTGTTACACAACAGAACCGTTAGCTGTTTGATTTTAGAAGTTAAATGTTACATGTAAGTGATGCAGCTTATTTGATTGGTCCATGTAACCTATAGCAATTTTAGGTTTTCTGCAACAACACAAGGTTCATATTGTAAAGAAAGATGTCAGAGTCAGTATAAATGCACAATAATGATTCTTCAAACATATTTCAAGTTATTCTACAACGAGAATACATGTATATTAATATATTGGGGTAGGGCAATTTTTCTAAAGGAACAGTGTAATTAACTGAGGACAATTCTCCTGTGTAACTGCCATGAAGAGAGTATTCATCAGCTGGAGACCTTGTGCCTGCAACATAACAGCACCGTTGGCTAAGACATGCTTCCTGAGGGTGGGACAGTGAAGTTGAAACTGAACTGATAGGCAAGGAAAGAGTTCTTAAAGAGCCTGGAAAACATACCCATGAAATCAAAACTATAGAGAAAAAGAAGAACATAAACTAAAGCTGTTCAAAATATTTTAAAATTTGTATGGCTATCTGTGCCTGGGGAGAATCTAACATGACATGAAGCATTTGAATATGAGCAAAGATTTTCCCCACAGAAATAAACAATAAATCATCTTTTCAGTTTAGTAGTCAGATATAGCTCTAATTATATTTTTTCAGTAACAGTCTATGAAGTTTTTTGCTGATACTTTTCTCCCCTGTTGAACCAAAATTAAAAATGTTCACTTGAAAGAGTATTTTAGAGATTAAAAAATAAATAGATCTTTGCAAAAGTTAAAAATAGTTTGTTGCATATCGTTCCTGTTACTGTGCAAAGATCCTCGTATGCCTCAAGTTATGGAATAAAAAGTGTATTGCATTTACAGCCCTGAATTCATTGTCTATGTACCATTTTTGTGTTGAGTACAATCAGGACAGCACCAGGGGAGGTATAATTAATAGCTTCACTTAGATTCACCTCACTAATGGTTTGTTTTCTTTACCTATTTTACCCAATTTTGCCAAATTACTGTGTTACATTCTTCCAATCCAGAAGAACATTAATGCAAAGTGTGAATAGATGGGCAGGCTTTTGTAAAAACAACAACCAAATAGCTCTTCAAATTGGTTACAAGAGTAACAGCTGTTGAAGATCAGCTGTTATACCCCAAGCCCATTGCTGCTGTAGTAAATTGCACAGAGCAGAATAAACATGCCAGAATGCTTTAATTACCTTAAATTATGAACATTTTTTAAAATCGTATTTCTGATTCAAAGAAGTCTGTCTTTCCATCCCAAGCCTCTGAATTCTGTCTCATGAAGGTATGTAGACAGACAGCAAAGAAATCATCTTGCAACAATCCGCCGGAAGAAAATAAAACAGATTCTTTAGTCTCTTCCTGCAATGAACACTCCTCAAACTTTTTGTATAATTTTTTTCTGAACTCTTTCCACCTTGTTAATATCTGTTCTAATAAGAGTGGATGCCCTACCTGGGCAGAGTGGCTCATGTAGTGCTTTACTCAGTGGTAAGGACACTGTTTCCCCTTAACACTTGGCACACACACATTTCCAAGACTGCATCCACAGTGAGGGTGGGTGGGTGGATTGGGGCTAGCCAGTGAAAATGGTTCCAGTCCTCCAGTCTCCTCATTTCCATTTGCTAGAGTAGTCTGAGACATGCTGCTTCCCCAGCGTCAAGAAAGCAGGAAGGAGAAGGGAGATTGGATACATGGGACAACACATGGGTTCAATAGATAGGCTCAAAGCACCTAGGAGCTGCTTTACTGAATTCAGATGTTACTGAATTATTCCACAGTGCTCTTGGGAGACTAGAAGGGACTGCTCTTGCACAGTAGGATTACAATTTTCTCACTCCCAAACAGTTTGCTGCTCTAGGTAAATGCTAGTTTTGCCTATATCTAGGCTGGCTGTATTTGTCCATACACAGTTTCAACAGACACTTTCCATTAAATTCTTTATTAAAGACATTACAAAAGGAGATGGAGTTGTAATTTTAAAGGTATCATTAGTTATATATTCTAAATAGTGTAAAGTGTTTGACTTATGGTCAGTAGTCAAGACCAAATAAAAAACACAAGTTAATGGCTATTTTCAGCTAGGAAGCATATTAACAAGGAGATATCCAAAAATCTACACCCAAACTGGGATTAATATAGTGTATTTACTACTCATCTGGAAAGCAAGCATGCAACACCAGAGGTGGTGTAACTGTGAAATTATACGTGATTGTTTAGAAAAACCATAACTTAAAGAAATTATAACTTAAAATTATAACTTAAAGTTATAATTAAAATTATAACTTAAAATTATAACTTAAAGAAAAACGAAAGCTAAAGGAAGGGTCTGGGCAACAAGATGGCAGCTGAAATTTAGCATAGGTAAGTGTAAGGTAATGTGCATTGAAAGGAACAATTCAAACGATTCATATACACTGATGGTTTGCAAAATCACTCAAGAAAAAGATTTAGGCGTTACTGTGGACAGCTTAATGGAAATTTCTACTCAGTGCACAGCAGTGGTCAAAAAAAGCAAACAAGATGTCAGGCTATATTAAAGATGGATTGGAAAATAATACTGGAAATAATAACAATACCATCAAATACATCAAATAATGTATTCTCTGTTTTAAGAATAGCTTATTTTGTTTTCATTCTTTGAAAATCACCTAAAATAGGGAATTAAAGTGGATTTAAAGGCATAGACAAACTTCTGTAAAGTGAAAGATATTTTAAAGGGTGTCAGAATCATGACATCCTTGAAATTAATTTTCTTTTCCTCTAAACAACTTATCTGCTCAGTTTATAGGTTTGTAAACAAGGATAGTGGAGGGACTTACCTTCACTATATCTATAGATGAATGGCTTAAAAACGACATACAGCCTATTGATGGGCCTCTTTCCAGCACAAATGCGTCATTTCCCTGTTACTGCAGAGAAAAATGGAAAGGGGCAGTTCCTCACCAAGCCTCCTCTGTGCTCTCCCCACACCCAAGTCTGCAGGACCCAATCCAGTACCACTTCCTATTTGGTTTACACTCAGTTGGTGGCTGTACCCATCACCTTCTATTCAAATTTCACCTGCTTCCCCAGGTCCAGTCAAGCACCTTAACCTGAGATCTTCCTTCCTTTAATCCCTTCTATTCCCCCACGCCCCACACTTGCACATCTCAGAGCTGATCAACCCTTTGCAGTCCCACACCCATTATCCCAGTGCTCCCCCACATGACTTTATGACCCACTTTTCCCCCACTGCAGGCACAGCTCACCAGCTTAGTTCCTTCAGCTTTGCTGTCAGGATTGTTGATGCTGTTGGACACCCACTATTTGCCTTCCCTATAGTATTTACGCAGAAGGTCGCTTTCCCATATTCTGCAGACCACTGTCAGACATGCATGATGCTGTTGACATTATCACTTACACAGTAAAGTAGAAAGACTAAAACCAGAGGTTAATTTATGGCAGAGGAAGTCCCCACGTACACACCCATCCAGTTTAGGGCTATAGCATACCTCAGTGCATATATCGCCTAGATATAATTTAAGGCAGAGGTTTCTCTCCTGAATACTTGACATTCCAGATTGAAGGCTGTCCTATGAACTATGGACAGTGATATACACCAACCTTTGTGGTTCCTAGGTTCCTAGTGCTTGCTGTAATTAGATGTCAGATTTGTAAATTCAACATTGTTTAGTCTGAGGATAAGTGAGCAAAATAGGAAACTCATTTACCCAGCAGTGGGAGGGTGTGGAGAGAAACAGTGTTGTTTTCTGTGGAGGATTTTTATTTTTATTACTAGACTCTTGAGAGGCTAAAGATGTCACTAGGTCCTTATGCTGTTCTGGGCTGTGAAACCAGCAAGGGAAAATATTAACTGATGCAGTTTTATATAACTTACAAATGTGTTTAGCATTTTCTGTGACAGAGTGAAGGCAGTCAAAAATTTAACTGTTTCCTTTATGAACTTTATTTTGTTTATCTGTAACCTTGCTCTATACCAGCAGAACTGGCAGTAGTCTTGTCCAGAGCAGGGGCAGGGCATTTTCCCACATAACCAAAATAAATTCTTATTCCAATAAAAAGAGGAGAAGAAAAAAAAAAAAAAAGAAGAAGAAGAAAAGAAAGTTATGCTGTGAAATGGCATTATTACCTCTAACAAAAAGCATATGGAATAGTAGCTTGCACATAGGTCTGAGAGCCAGGAATAAATCAGTGCTAGTCTAGACATGCTGATTCCAGCTGTGGTCCTGAAACAAGCTGTTAGTGCTAGAATTTGATTAAGCCTAATGCCCATCTGGAGAAGATGATGAATGAAGGCAGAATACCACTGTCCCATCAGAGTTGTGCTTAGAGGTATTTGTATTATGGCTGGAAAACAGGCAGGAGAACAAGGGTTACTCATTGTATTCCTGTTTCTCCCAGTAAGTGACTGGTTCCACAGCCAGTTTCAGAAGACAGTGTGGTACATTCTATGGAATTGTGACTTACCACATAGCCCTTTTCTTCGCCTCAGTATAGGCAAAGAAGCAGCAGAAATGACTTTACTTGGTCGTGGTTTCCACTTATTTAGTATGGCCCTCAGTCATTATGTCTCATTTGCTTTCTCCACAGTGGCTGTAACATTTAATTAATTAATATTTATAAGCACACAGAAGATGGAAAGCCTTATATATTATATGTTTAAGGTGAGTAATTACCTCACAAAAAGACATAAACGAACTCTGACCAGTGATGTAATTTCAGAATGCAGAGTGCTGGCAGGGACATAGAAAACCCTCACAAACATACCTCTTTCCCTCCTGCCTCCTTTCCCTTCCCCAAAAGGATGAATCCCTCTCAAAAGTGACCAGATATGAATAACGTTTGCACCTCCTTTACTATTATCTTCTTTTCATGCAGCAGAAGGGTCCTGGTTTATCTGTTTGCTTTAGTTTAAATTCTGCCATCCGCAGACAAAACTTCTTGCTCCACTACACAGACTTTATTCACCAAAGAACAACCTCCCCAAGCCCTTGCAGAGCTTATGAAAAGCGTTTTCACTCGCTTGGGTTAAATGAGCACTGTGTGTGTTTTCTTTCTTCTTCCTCTTTTTTTTTTTTTTTTTTTTTTTTTAGGTTAAGAGTAATAAATGAATCATTTCAACTTTGGGCAAGGAGTTTAGGTGTTGTATTTGTACCATGCAACTACATAAACACAGAATGAGCCAGTTAACCAATGAATTGCAGGGATTAGAAGCAATGAGATGATCTAAAGCATTTTAACACATTTTCCATATATTAGTCCTTGGACTAGTTGTGTTTTGCTTTCTTACAACAGACACAAGTCAGTAAAAGTCCAAAAGGAAAGTTTGAGGTTTTACATTTCTGTTTGTGGTACAGGAAAAGGGTTACGATCTCAGTGGTTGATTCAGTGAAATAACATCTCTTTTATACACATCTGCCTAGCAAGTAGGGCGGTAGTTGGAAATACCCAATCTAAAGCATTAAAGATTTGCTGGCAAATAGCAAGGCATTTTCTGCTGAGGAAAAATTGTTATATTGAGTAGTCACTTTGAATGCTTAGGAGTTACAGTCAAATACCCAAACATTGTGGAGTTGCACTGCACTTATTATTTTCTCAAGTATTTAACACACTGGGAACTGACTCTGCTGTATACATCATGTCCAAGAAGGAATGATAATAGTGAACTTAAATAAGAAGAACCTTGGCAATGGTAAGTAATATTTTTATATCAAATTATTTGGGCATCATACAGTCAACTGCTTTTATATGTCAGTATGTATCATTTTCAATTGTTTTTATTTGACAATTTAAATGAGAAGAATAAACAGGTAAGACATAAAATCAGAGGTATTTCACAAACTATATATATTTTGCCTTTCTATTCTCTGTTTTGTTTTTAAGTTGTATGAGAAATTTGAAGTAAGTTAGTGTTGTTGAATTATCAGTCTTATGATTTAAAACAGAGATGTTGTACATGAAAGTACCTTAACTTTGGTCACTTTTGCTTTGCTGTATATTTCTCCTATTTCTCCTGACACATATGAAAGTCAGCAGACTGTACCAGAGAATTTTGTGAGCCTGTAGCTTTCTTCAGTTTTGAAGGCCTCTTAAAACCTGCAATATCGGGAGGCAGAAAAGAAACAAAAACATAAATCAAATGATTCATTGCTCAAATGCATTTAAATTTACAAGTTCTCTCTCAAGAGTAATTCATCTTCCTAAAAAAGAGAAGGGAATTAATTTCAAAACAGGATATAAAGGAAAGGCTATGGGATATTTTTTAGCTTTTGCTAAGTACATTTTTTTCCAGAATTGTTTCTAACCTTTTGCTCACTTCAAATGTTGCGTAGCTGCAAGCTTCACTCTTTAAATGTTTTATTTTTCTTTAAAGAAGAAATGCAGAAAGATGCATGTCTCCATGAGAATTGGATAGGAGTACTATCTAATCCTCTGAAAACACATGCGCATTTCCAATCCATTTTACAATTAAATATTAATATGATTATTATGTTTCAGAACATACTTCCAGGCAAGACATCCAAATGCACTATTTACTTGAATCTCCGTATGAACTAGCCTATACAGGAAATCAGTAAATTGGTCCAGAGTCTCAGACTCAAAGGGGATGCATATTTGTTTAGTCATATACTATAAATAACATCTGTAGTCTTGGAACTGTGACAACATTATTAATGCAATGCTCACTTAATAGTTCCCTCTGTTACGAGCCTCATTAGTAACTGATTCATACAGTATGAGCCTACAGAAAAAACATGCAGGCTAGTACAACACACACATTGATGATATATTGTCCATACTGCCAGCGTAACCTCATTTGTTGTGCAGCTGGTAAGCTGTGAGCCAAGGGCACACCTCCTGGCCAGCAGCCCCCTGGGAGACACAGTCAGTGCAGAGGCTCTCTGCAGGGGGATTGCTGTCAGGGTGCAAGTGGGGGCCAAAACACTCCCCTCTTCCCCCACCATACCATCCTGTGGCTGGGACCAGATGACATAATGCTCTGTGGCTGTCAAATTGCTTCAATCTATGCTGGGGGACAGACCCTAAGGACCATGGCCTCTTCAACACGGTTTTGCTATCAGAGAGCACCGAGGATGTGACCTGCTCCTTTTATTTTTCTAGTACTGTTATAACATTTGTCTTGCCTGTATTACAGTATGACACATACTGTACACTGCAAAATAACTTGCATATTTTTTCTGCTTTGATATTTCTGGAATTACCATACAGAATAAACTTTGTATGAAAACTATTCTGCATAATGAGATGAGAGTTGGTATAGGATATCATTACTTGCCACCAGCAAATACTTACTGTTTTCTAAGGGTAGTTAATTGCTTTGTCTAATTAAAAGAATTTCACTGAATTCTCTTTTAGTACTTTTTATCAGAGAAATCCCTGCCCATCTGAGAAAGAAAGGAACAACTACAACTCATTTGCACTGATGAGGACAGGGATTCAGAAAAGTGGGGAAGTAAACTTATCTGATGTTAAAGCATCAGGTCACTATCAGAGCTGGAAGGAGATATCCAGACTCACAGTACAGTGCTCTGTTGAAAAATGGGCTGGGGCATATTGTTACTGGTTTTTGGAGTGAGTGGTGTGTATTAGATATGGTAGATAAGGTTCAAGTATAGGTACTTGAAGTCATTGCCCAAGATTAATGGTCAGCCTATACTGATATTGACAAAAACTTAACATATTATACATAGAGATCCTTTGTTTTGGCCAGAAACAGGAAAAACAAAAACAAAAACCAAACCACCACCAACTTTTAAACTCCTGTTCTTGTATGCTACCCCCAGAATTCTGGGTATTCTTACCTCTTGAATGTTTGAATTAAGTCTTTTAAGATTCATGTCACAAACTAAAAGACAATATTTATAATCAGAATTATGTTGAAGAAAAAGGAAAGAAAACCAGACTGGAAGTCTTGGGTTACAATATTGGTTGTATGGCTGTCTTAGAACATGATGTTGGACACTCAAATTCCAGAAAAGACTGCTTTCTTTTGGGAAACTCGAGCTGAGACAAAGGATTTAGTATTATTTCTTATGGAGATAACACTAGATATTTTCTTGATAGCTACTCAAAAATGGGCCCATGTGAGGGAAAAGACTGAAAATTGGACCTTCCAGAGCTCGTTTCTGCTCCAGTGTCAGAGTCATTCAGTGGCTGCCCTGAGTCCTAAGCCTGCTTTACCACATGGCAATCTGTAAGCCTGACCACGCTGTTTTACACATTCATAGACATACCAGGTTTTTGCACATACCCAGACAGCCTTCCAGAGAGCCTTTCCTATTCACAAGACAGACATGCAGTCAGGAGGTAGACAAACTGTTGCATAATCTGATCTCACAGCTGCTCTTGTCCCCTACTTCAGCTGCAAAATAAATATAGTAGCTGTGATCTGAGTTATAACTACTTCTTATGGAATAAGGTATCCCTTCCACTCCTTAATGCCATGGATGCTCAATTACCCACTCTCTGGGAGCCCTGGACTACAGACTGTGTGGAACCAACAGTTATTTTTTGGTGTTAAAACTGATGTCATCACAAAATTAAAAAACAAAAACAAAACCACAATAAAATATTAGGACACGCAATAACGTTTCATGACACCTCCCAACCACCACCTTCATGAAAAAATGCTAGGGAAGTGATCATGGCTTTTAATGTGCAATAACAATACTATTCAAGCTCTTTTGGACAAATAGGTAAAAAAATGCAAATGAGTATCTGAATACAGAGATGTTTAAAAGAAATAGTAGCTAACAATTTATATATGGATAGAACAAGTTTTCAAGATTGGAGGGATAATGTCTTCACATTCAGATTTGATGCTTATTTTAAAAGATATGCTTTACCTGGAGCATATTGTTGCCGTCAAGACAGGAATGACAGGTTAAAATTTTCTTTGTCAGGTCAATTAGACTAATTAATATGAACAACTTCTTCTGAACCCAAAATCTGTAGGAAAGAAAACCAAAAAATCTCAGGTCAAGAATCCACATCTGAGGCCTCTTGGTCACTAACTCCAAGCTATTTAACATTAGATACTGCTCTGAAGGTGTAGACTGATCTCAAAATATGTGAGAAGAGCTGTCTCCCAAAGACATTAGATTGTAGACTGTTTAGAACGCTACATTTGGCTCCAGTATCAATCACACACTCAGGCAAGGTATCATTGGATCTCATGAAGCACCAAGAGCATTATGTTTTGTGTCTTACCAGGGAGCTATTTTTTCTGACAGACTATATTATTTCACCCACAAGAAACGTGTAAGGTAATTTAGTCTCATCTTGCTGTCAACAATGATGCTAGTGAGCAATGCGCGCAGTCAAGAGTGAGACAGCTGCCATTGGAGCTTTATACTGTTATCTTCTATACCACAAATAAAACACATCCATTCAGACTCATTCTGATTGTGACAGCCTTAGAGACACAGTAAAACAGAAGAAATGTGCGCCAAGATATTGTTAGTGCAGAGAAGCGGCTGTATTAAGTAGCTGTGCCTCTTTGAGGCACCAGGAATGACAAATACTCAGAAGTAGCTTCAGCTAAAGCCTTGCAACTGAAATGATTACTGTACTTATAAATGCAGTAAAGTCATCTTATTCAGGCATAGATATCTACAGGAAAGAGATTGCATAATTTCTCATCAGCCACTGACAATGCTAAATTAAAAACAAAAAAAACTAGTAAACCCAGCAACCAAGACAGGACCATGCATACTACCTGTGAGGTGCTAAGTGATAAAAAGCCCCAGACTTCAGTGAGACTGAGGCTACAGAAAGTGGTGCCTGTGCCAGAAAGTAAAATATGGAGCAAATTCTGCCACTAGTACTCAAATGGATTGAATATATTCATCTTT
Source organism: Aythya fuligula (assembly GCF_009819795.1). Classification (NCBI taxonomy): domain Eukaryota; kingdom Metazoa; phylum Chordata; class Aves; order Anseriformes; family Anatidae; genus Aythya; species Aythya fuligula. The sequence continues at coordinate 12,823,386 of NC_045569.1, read as the reverse complement.
CACTACTTCCATTCATTCCTATCTCTCTGTTCAAGGCAGAAAGGAAAAGGTAGTAGCAACAAATATGCAAAATGCAGAGACAATAAAAATGCAGCATCAGACAGGTCTAAATACACCTTTTATACTGAACTAATGAAAAATACAGAGAAAATTTTCTTGTGATTTTTATATGTGGAATAAGTTCATTTTTCTTCTGCCCTTTACTTTTTTTGCTTGATAAATCATAGTTTTGGCAATTGATAATTCCCCTTTCATTCAACCTAAAGGGCCCCTTATTTCAGACTACAGTTTAGGGGAATATAAATCAAAAGGAATGCAAAGTCAGATGAAAAAGGAACATTATGTGACTGGAAATGTGGAATGAGGAGGTAAAGTCATAACTTTTAAAATATTTGTTTTAAATTAGAATGACACCATACAGGGGAGCTCACATACTGTTTTTACTACTCTTGTGCTGCAGTAACTTATAAACTCTGTATTGGTCAATGACTTTAAAGAAATTGATGGTGCTTTTTTTCAGTACCAGCTATTTAGTAATTTCATAGTTCAGACACAAACATCCTGTAGTATCTCTCTAAGCCCAACATAATCATTTATGCAGTCTATAAACTCAATACAAAAATATTGAAATAATAAACACAACTCAAAACCTCATGTTTAAAGACCCATGATGTTTAAAAAGTACCATTCTTGCTATGCTTGATACATCATATCATGGCTAAAGTCAATGCACTACCCACTGACACTGCTGTTTTTGTTCAATTAGACATGCTTTTAATGCAGTATTTATATCACGTTACTTTTCTGTAAACAAAGCATTGTATGCATAGAACAACAGAGTTTGGGAAATGAAGGAAAAATTACCTTTTGATGAGTGTATGCTTAGTATTAAATTTTTGTCCATGGACCTACATAAGCACTATTTTACAGGTTCTCTCTAAGGCATTACAACAACCAAAAACACCTGAATAAGGTTAGTGATCATACACAGTGAAAGTGCACGTCATGCAACATAAAGTATTTGGGAATACCAGGTCTAGGAACTTTAATTAACTCACAGGGTGGCACTCCATTGGAAAAGAGTCTAGGAGGCTGCAGAACTGGATACCATTATGAAAGAGTCGGGTAATAAAGCTCACACAAGGAAGTTGATTTTTAAAAAAGGATCTGAAGAAAAAGGAGGAGATCCAAATATATGAGAGCAGCATGAAGCTTAGAGAAAAGAGGGGCAGAGGAAGGAAAGATAAAAGTATGCAGAGAATAGAGGATGACATCAGTACAGAGATAAATGAGAAAAGAATTCTACAAAGACTTGAAGAGCAGGGTATTTTTCCTAGTACAAGAACTGAACCAATTATAGAGGCAACAAATTTGAAACAATTACAAAGAAGTACATTTTTATGTAGCACATGAAACTCATTGCCTCTTGGTAATCAAAACTTAATGGGAGCCAGAAATGCATAGGTTATAGTTACACTACACAAGATTCATTTCATCTGTAGAAGAAAAATTCTTTATGCTTCCTGGCAAAAGCAGGTACTAAGTGACGAAAAGAATTAGAAAGAGATTTACCTAATTTGACATACTGCAATACTTATCCATTATGGCCTCATGTAGCTTCTGTTAAAACAATACTATCCAGCCATAATGTAAAAAGCTCCAACAGTTTTGGAATTCATACAAAACCTCAGAGTGCCAGCCTACTCTTATCAACAAGGCACTCAGAAGAAACTCTTCCTGAAAGCAAGTTACCTCTTGAGTACTTTTTTTGCAAGGTAATTCTATTGAAGCAATTGCTATTAGCCATTGCTGGAGAAAGATACTGGATTAACTGTGCTAACAGGGTGATGCAATGTGCCAGTTCTCATGTTGCTCTTGTTTTGACGGATGGAAGGGCAGTGTGAAAGCTGCAAAATCCAAGACAGAGATGACTAATCCAGTCCTGGCTTAGCAGCAATGAGGGAAAAGACTGTCTTGTGCAACGTAACTGTTGTCTGGAACGTGGAAATGTGTGAAAACTGTGACTGTGCTCAAGGCAAAACTAATTCATCCGTTTTCTGAGCAATGTAAGGACAGGACAAAAACTAGAACACCTCAAACTATTGGCTTTCTCTCCTATTAACACAAGAACTGCTTGGACTTGGATGGGGATCAGGACAGAGGCTAAGTTCCATCATTACTTAGACTTGCTTTGCCCAGTGCAAATGTTCTGTTTAAATTTGTACGTTGCTTTTTGGAGAAAGGTTATCACCAGTAGCAACGGGCAAAATATTTGGTACTGAATAGTCTGTAAATTTATCCTCTACAATCCAAATCTTTGGATTTGGAAAATAATTTGAAGGGAAGGAAGGATCAGCTCCTGTATCTGCTGTGGTTCCAGATGCATCTTGATTTTAGGCAAAAGAGAAGAACTCTCATAAAAAAATAAATTCAACGGCCTTCTCAGAAAAGTGTCTCCACTTTGTGGTAACTAGGACACTACCCCAGGGCAGAAGTATCACTCTACCTATGAATGGTACTGTTTGACTTTTATTCTGAAGCAACAGTCGCTGCCCCTTCTACATGCTATTCCCTTTAACTGAAGGTATTATTTTTTATCTACTCACCTCTTGAGGTGAAATCTCTGTCCCACTGAAATCAAAGGCAAAACAGCTAACTTCAAAGACCTAATAATTTCTGCTACCTTCTCGTTCTTCATATTAATTATGCTTTAGATTTCAAGTATTTCCTTTTGTTTATTTGAACTCTTAATTTTATTGCATTCTTCCTTTCCTGTCCCTCACATGAGAAGAGAGTAAAGAAACCCAGCTGATTTTCCTTATACTATTATTTCATAAACCTTTAATGATTCAGCTCCTTTCTGTAGAGAGAGTTCACATCACTTCAATCTTTTCAAACAAAATCCCAGCCTCTGATCAGTGTTCATTGGCCTTTTCCTAGTACGATAACTTTGAGCTATGTAATGAAGATTGACCACAGGATCCAATATCAAAGCATACCATCAGTGCGACACGGCAGGCGCAGCAGAGTTTCTCTCTCCCTCTCTCCTTTTCCTTATGGCTTCTTAAAATGTGCTTTTCTGTTCACCACTGGGCAATGAACAATTACTGTACAGAGAAGATGGAAAAAATTGCAAAAGGTTACAGTGAAACATCAAGAAAAAACAGCCCCTCCTTGTGATATTTATGTTTCTGCTGCTGGCCCTGGCAGAAGTCCAGATTCTGAATGAACAAAACTCCCAGTGGCTTAGGAACTACAGAATTCAGCCCATAGTCAGGAAATGCAATAGCATATGACAATGGGAATTAAAAAAGAAAAAAGAAAAAAACAGCTTCCCAATCCTTTTGAGCTTCCAGCTCAATCAGTTTGGATCAAAATACAGGGACTGTTGAGATTTTGCGTGAATGAGTTCTCTATTGCTAAACAAAAACATGTGTGTGTTACAGTGTAAGACAGTTAAATGGTAAACAGTACGTGGCTCTGCTTCCTCAATGATGTTTCATTTTCACAGTACTAGAACTTATAAAATTCCATTTTATATAGAAGTCCAATATCCTCTCTATTCAAACACAGTGAGGAACTGTTTTCTAAAACAGAAAGTCATATCCCTATTTCTGACCTTTCTAGGAAAGCTACTTGATATCCACTGTTCACTACTCAGCGTCAAATCATAATTTTTCTAAAGATTAGTACTTAAAATACTGTGGTAATGTTTATTGTCATTTAGTGATTCGAGTTAAAACTGTGTCCTTTACAACATATTTTCTTAGGGGTAACTAATACCTGAAAACCCATTAGCTGGGAAAAAAATGCCAAATTTTCTTCTTTTTGTAAATACTTAAAATACAAGTTAACCACTATGATATTAGCAGGAGCAGAGTGTTTCAGGGCTACTGTAGGTGCTGTACAAAGCAGAAATTTCAGCTTCGCTTTTTGTCCCAGTATGTCATTCTCCTGGAGCAGATACTTGTCTTCACAGTCCACATTTTATCTAGAAGTCACAGGAGACCACTAAACATGAGACCATGTCAGCAAAATTTTTACAACCCCTTTTAAACTCTCTCTCTTTTGAGAGTATAGTGAGAGACCGATAAAACCAGGATCTTCAAGCCACATAATACAAAGGACAGCAGGTGTTTAAACACTCTTGTTGGCCATTTCCATGACCAGACAGGGCTGCATGTAAAATTCTGTTTTCTGTTTATGCTTTCCAGAAAAGTAGAGGATCCGTGGTTTGTGAGAACATTCCAAAGAGGTCTCACTATTTCAATAAATTAGCATTAGCTGTCTCAGAGATTTTTATTTTTTTAATATACAAACTCTCTATGCAACTTGTTCCTACTTTCCCCTGAAAGCAGTCACATCTCCGAGAGAAAGTAGATTTCTGAAGCAAGATTGATAACCATCAATGTGTGAGTAGAGCTAGGGATTGACAGGCAGAGAAGAGCAGACCGATGAATGAAAAACAGCTGAGCACACCTATGGACATGGCAAAAAGGTGGCTGCCTGCTCCCACCACTGACAGTGGATGCAACTCAAGCAGCATTTTGGTGAGAGGAGCTGCCATAATAATAGACGGGACTATGAACCATTTATTTCACAGCATACTAAAGGTGCAATTGAGAAAATGGGCAATCTGTGGCATAGTTCTCATTTCACACACACTCCATGGAAGGAGCAACAATTTTCTGAGTCCTTGATAAGGCTGGATCACAAAGGTGCAGTCTAGCCCATGAAGGGGAAAGTATTTAAAAAAGAGCAGGTTAAAGGGACCATGCCACTTTCTGATGAAAACCACAAGGAAATGGCATTCAAAAGTAGCTCCTATTATTATTATTATTATTATTATTATTATTATTATTTCTATTTATTTATTTATTTATTTATTTTGCTCCTAGAGCAGAAGCTGCCTATGAAATTATTAGCAGTTTCATGTTTAAAATATCTGAAAAAAAAGTGTGAAACATGCTTGCCATCTCAGCCCCCAGCAGCAAATCCTGCCCTCGATTAATACAGATTCCCCCGTGCTTCCCTGTAGGTTCAACATGTTTGAACCCCATCAATCCTAGGACCAGAGAGCAACACGTAAAAACAAATTACACAAACCCCTTAAATGGAGTAGCGCCTTTGGGTAGCTGGAAGTTTGCTGGAAAGTTTCCCCCAATACAGCATCCCATTGCTTTTGTTTATCTATCCTTGCTGACATTTTCTTCAATTAGGAAACAATAGCTCCGTTCCAATGTACTGAGCAGAATTACTGAAACCAAGTCACGTGACGCCACAAGAGTGTGTTTTCAATTATTCACTCTGTCTTTTTTGCCAGGCCTATGAAGAGGAACAGCCTTCTGCAGGAGTCAGGTTTGTCTGCCTCGCTGTTGTAAGTTCGTCCTTTTGAATTTTTATTTTACAATTAGGGATTTTTTTTTTTTTAAACTGTAAATTCAACTCTCAGAGAGTTTCTTGCTCTTTTATTAGAGAATTTCCAAATCTCTTGCTCTTCCTACTGCCTGGAAATCCTTCACATCTGCAACAGTTCAGTTCTAATAGTACTGCTCAGTAATGAATTTGATGAAGATCACAAGATCTAGATTAAAAAGGCATGCAAGATATCACGCTATTAGCACTTGGTAATGTAAAACTCATCTTGCTCTTGCTAGTAAAGAAGCTTTAGCTTTCCTATTGTCTGGTTAACAGTAGTGCATTCCCATTCAATCTGGGAGCTACACCAAATTATTTACATCTTGTAAATGCTTGGTTTAATATCAACCAAAAATTTGAACCAAATGAGCGCAGCTCAAATCATGTACTTTGTTTGCAGAAGGCAGACTGAGTTAGGACTTTTTAGATTTAAAGCTGGAAAAATAAAGCTTGGGGAAAAAAAAAAGAAACAGAAGGAACATTTGGTTTGCATTACAAACCACAGACAACTTCCATCAGGCATGCTGAAGGTATAAGAATGGCAAGAGAAAATGACAAGCAGTGAGTGCACTGGAGGTAAAGATGAATGGGCTGGAGAATTGACTTTGAAGTAATTGTCCATGCCCACGATACCTTGAAATCAGTTTGCTGTAATACGGTAATTAATCATGAAGCTTTTCCAGCACTTGTGATACTGTTTTCTGTGTAACATAATGTTTCTGGATATTTTTATTGGAAAACATATAGAATATATTTTTGGTTGCTCCTATATTTCTGTCGCTCATGCAACCCTGATTCAGCAGCTCTGGAAAGGATGTCGCCTTAGTTAAAGACCTGGGCTGTAATCTAATCCCTAGAGGCAGAGCAAGCATTTAACTGAAAATCTTCAGGTCTAATGGGCTTATTTTCACTGCAGCCACTGTGTTGAGATACTAGGTATGTCATTCAGGATTAAATTTGGTCTTTGAGTTAATAAAGCTCAAAGGAGGAGGAGGAGGAAGTAACTGATGTAGCAGAGGTAAAGAGAAATTCTCTCTGTATAATGTAAAATTTCTCAGGAGAATTGCAGAGGGGTGGGATGGAAGAGTACACCGAAAGCAATGTTTCCTTCCCTGTTTCAACAGGTGCTTCTGTTTTCCATGCATCTCAGATGCTTAGCACTAGTCAGAAGAACCTTTTGAACCATTTACTATTGATGGCAGTGCTCAATACTGATGTTCTTCAGCTCAGCAGCTTCAGGCAGTGAGAAAGGCCTCCCATGTCTCTTCCCATCTTTTATTCTATCTTGCCAGTCTCCAGAGAGCTGTATTTTGACCATTAAGCTATTAAGTCCTCTGCTTACCCATGTGCTTAATGGCTGTGATTTTTTTTTTGTTGTTAATTCTTTCTCTTCACAGAAGTAAGAGTGCAGTTAGTATTTGCACAACATAGTATTTCATTCAAGGATTTCTATTTCTCCTAATTTTCCCCCACAGGCAAGATTGTTTAGATATGAATGTGCAACTTGGGCTCATTTCCGACACTGTTATTGCTAATATCTAATAGTGATTGCCAGAATCACAAAAGGAGCAACAATCCCTTCTCTAGACTTTCAAGTGAGCACAATCCACAGACCTTCAAGCAAGTTAGTTCTGTTGCTCTCTACCCAGGTGATGAGGTAGAAACTTGCAGAAGTTACCTTAATACATCAGCAGCAAAGAATGAAGTTCACCTCATCCTTACTATCCTATTGCTTTTTCAAGTCCACATTCTGGTCTAATGGGCCAGATCACATCTTTTCCTTCCTCTGAAATACCTTCAGACATACAGGAAAAGCAATATCAAGCTTTACAAGATAAAACTCTTACACTTGTGACTCTAACAGAGATTTTCCAACCCCATCGTTGAAACTAAGTTCATACCTATTATGGTATACTAAAGCTTAGTGCTAACCAAAACACTAAAAAGGGTTCTTTAAAAGAAATAGTAATCACCAAACCTTGAAAGTCTTTATATATTAGTAGTATCAGTCATCTTTTAACTAATGTAATCAGTGAAAAAGCATACAAAAATTGCTAACATGATGCTGAATTACACCAACAGTTACTTATTGCAGTTCTCAAAATCATTGTTCTAATGTAATTCTTTGCACTTTTCATCTCTGTACTTCAAAATAAATTCTGAGAAGTAGCTTCTCTCAACAGTGTAGAAGGGGAGATTAACCCCAGAGAAATAAGATCACAAGTCAACCACAAAGTCCATCTGTGAAAGCTGAATTCCATGTCAACCCCTTCTCCATCCCCTCAGTATCCTTACATACAAGCTCAGATGTCCTGTATTCAGCATGAGCTGTACATCACAGGAAGGGAGCGTGGCTGTGCTGTTGGGTTGTCTTCCACTGACACTTGTGGTTGCAAGCCTTCATAAGAAGAGAGGGAATTCTGAAAAAAAAAGAAAAAAGAACATTCAATGCACTAAAGAAAATACGCTAACTTAGTTTTACCCTGAAAGATTTCCTCACGACAGTGTGGGGAAGGCTGGGAGCCCGGTAATTTTGGTACCAATATTCCTGTAAAGTCAGGTCAGACTTTTCCACATCAATAGGGAGCCTACCAAAGACACACAGGAGAGAGCCAGAAAATAATGGTTTTGTTCAACTTGACATATTCTCCAGAAACTTTAAAATTTCAACTTTGCCATGGTATCATTTCTTGCTGGGAATCCTGAGGAGTTTCTGAAGTGCTGGGGATTTTATTTTGGAAGAGAGACATCAGACAGCAGATCAATGTTATGACTGGTATGACAGAAATAAGTTATAATTGAGGGTTACAGGAGCATTACCTATCAAAAACACCAGAAAAGACTGCACTCCCTGGGAGAAAAAGGGACCTCTTTTCTCCTCCTGGAAAAGCTGTATCCAAGGTTTTTCTTTTATAAATCGAAATTCAGATTCACACTGAATTGTATATACTTCTCCAGGAATGCCATAGAGCTCAATCACATAGTGCTTATCTTTTTTTTTTTTTTTTTCCTTGTTATTTGTATGAGAAAAAAAAAGTAATCCTTAGGATATGGCTGTATTGTATTTATTATAGATATTGGTCTGGTTTGGCTAGAATTTGAAGGCCTACATTTCTTGTCAGGGCTGTAAGGAGCCTTTAGAAAATCTGCCTTCTCCTATTTCCATATCACCATTTTCGGCAAAAAGTGCATATGTGTCCACCTAATTCCGCATTGAACCCAAGCCAGACAGTTTATAGCACATTGTACAACCGTTTTCTCTCAGTGGTATGCTTGAGAATGTCTTTTGTAATAAATATGATAATGAAAATTAAGCAAGTCAAAGCAATTCATTAAGACTTGCTCACGTTGATTTTTTTTTTCTAGCACCAATACATTCCTAACAAAATAGTTCTACAAAATTTCTGAGAGAAAAAGAAAACTGCTTTAACAAAGCTCTCCTTTGCTATCTTAACATGCTCATTACTTTTTTTTTTCTTTCCATTTTACAAAAGCTCCAGCTTGTCACATTTTGATTGTATAGCATTTCTTCCATTTTCTCTTAATTTGGTGTGCTGTATCATACACCGAAGCAAACCCTTTCTGTAATGGGACACTTTTTGATTGATGTATTGGAGCTGTAATCCTTTATAGAGTTCAATCCTTAATCAGATATTCATATCTAAAGTGCTTCACTGGATCTCTGTTACTGTTAAATGCAAAGTCTTAAGTGAGTTCTGGTCTGCGAAGGTAGGAGCTTTATAGCAGCCTGACATTTCTTACTCTCTCACGGCTAAGATCTGCTTTTGCTAAACCACTTACAAATCAGATGTGCCAGGCAGAGAACTTAACCTCAACAATTTGATTAATCTTCTTTGAATTATAGTGGTTTCATGAATCAAACTTCAGAAGGAGCTTCCTCTTTTCAAGTAATGTTAGCAGGATAGAATAATGCTTTTAAAGTATCTTCCTTTTCAATTTAGGATTTCAACATGCAAATTCAGCAGAAGCCAAAAAGCAGTAGCACAATGGAAGCATCAAAAACATTTATTAAAAGCACTCCATTGTGCTTGGGGAGCATGGGAAGAGAATGAAAAGGTGAAGGAGAATTTAGTAGAGCACTGCACAGAAACAGAATTAGCAAGTCATGAGATATCACGTGGCTGTTAGCAGACTGAAAGGCTCTGTTGATTCAATTTATTCATTAGGGCTTTTCAGTAGTGTAGGTTATTGAGTAGGGGTATATTACAACTTACTTTTTATATGTCCTTTCCTGGAGGATATTTAGCACCAGAGAAGCGGAGAAAGTTATTGAAGGTATCATGCCACATAAGTGGGAGAATGATAGGAAAAAGAGCAGTACCACCAGCTCTCTGAAGATGGATCGAAAGAGCAATGCTGGGAACAGGAAGTCAAGAAAGTTTCGCTCCATTTCAAGATCACTTATATTGTGCAACGCCAAAAACAGTGATGATGGGTCAAGTCCCGATGAGAAATGCCCTGATCCCTTTGAGATTTCTGCTAGCTGGGGTCAAGAGGATTTTGACTGCTGCCCTAGAACACAACTGACATTCACAACAGAGACAGAAGACAGCCCACCTGATCCTCCACGTGTGATCACCAGCATAGTCCAGTCCAAGGCTGCAGCAAATGAGAACTGCAACAACATGAGAAGAAAGTTACTCATCAAGGTAGGCAACCGTGTGTTATATTGTAATGCTTCCTATTGCAGTCATTCCTAAATGGGTTAATTCATATTTCTCAGGAACACAGGATTCCATCTGTCTCTTTCAGAGCTTATGAGCTTGCAGTGTTCCTGCTCTGTATAAACTGCATGAAAATGTATTAGATTCCCAGCTGTGCTGTTACACTCTGCTGATTAACGTTCTACTGAAATCAGTGACTGATTGGTCACTCCTCAGCGTATTCATACTAGCACAGCTGATGCTTCCTACTTGCAATATGTACTCAGCTCAAAATACAAAACTGTTGCTACAGGAAAATGAATGTGAGCATAAATTATATTAACACTGTTAAAGATGCAGGAGATTCAGCAGGCAGATTCTATCTGATTCAGGAAGGAGCTAGTGGTGGATCTAAACCAAAGAGGTCACTTTTTAAAGAAAACATTTACATCTTTTTAGAGATGTAAGTGTTCCATTTTTCTTCAATCAGGAAGAAACTATTTTAACCCCCAAACCATTTTTCAGTCTAGGCAATGTAGTTCAGATGTCTTTAGAAAGTTCCTACTCTGTGACATATCCTATTTGTTCACTTTATATCTACCTGTTGGTGTGAAGGGGAAGGGGGATGTCACCACAGCTATGATATGATTTTTAATACAGTCTGTGTCCTCCCAGCTTCTAATATTCGAATACCCAGTATTTATGCTTTTTACCTGTGGAAATAGTGGCTTATGTGAAAAAAAAAAGTTTCTTTCACCTATAATATTTCTCTTACATATTCTATTGTACTTACCTTCTGTAAAAATCGACTAAAACCAGACCTCTACATCTAAAGACAGAGTGGCACTTAAAATCTGAATCTCCCCTTACTCCTTGAGTTTCTTGCTGATGATCACAGCACACAGCCCAATGTTACAAAGACTGCAGCAGGACAGAATTCAGGTGAGGAGGTATCTTAGCCCCTTGGCAAAACCACAGAATGAGGACAAAACCAAGCCAACTTCCTATTGCATTCTGACAGAAAACATAAATAGGTGGAACTGACCAAAGTCCCAAAATACACACAGTCACCTGCAAAACCATACCACCTCCTCCCATTTGGAAGCAGTTTGCATGCACTCTGCTGATTTCTATGTGTGAGTAAAGAAGGAGCTGGCCTCTGTGGATTCTCCCCTTTTCTCTTTATCACAGCCTGAAACACTTTCTTAGGTGTGTGTCAACTGCTGCAGTCTGATTGCTTGCATACCTCCAAAATATGCCAGGCTCCAATAACTGTCATGATCCATATGCTTGTGAAACTACTCAATATCTTATTGCAGACTGTAAGTGTAGATCATTTGCTTTTATAGCTGGCAAGCAGCTCAAATAGGGATCTGGGGAACAGAGTAAGTCTCATAACTAATGCTGTTGCACAGATAAAATACAACTGCTGAGGGTATAAATCCTCTCTTAGGTTGGAATGTTAGTGTCACTGAACAGGATGGGTCAGGAGCCTGGATGGAGGGTGACATAAATCAATCAGTAACCCAGGCCTTTCTGGCAGTATTTGGGTTGCTTACTGCCACTATAGACAAAAGGCACAGTAAATTCTTTCTCCAGAGCTCTGACAGCAATATAAACTTCTTCAGGTGCCACTTGCTAATATTCCTACCTTTCAGAGTCACAGATCAGCAGCTCTAAAAAGTCTTATCTCAGCATGCTAAATTTGATAACTCCTACACGAACCTTACCCTGTACCACTGCTGCTGAGGCTTTGCCCTATATTATGAAAGCAGTGATCTTTTTTTCCCCATACGGCATAAGCCTGGCATAACAACCTTTCTATAGCACGTGTGTTAACTTAAGCTTAAAACCTCTCTGTTTAAGAAAGGACTCAACAACTATTTTTCAACTTCTAATGTACCACACTCTCTTCAGTCCATGTGACAATTCAGAAATTCATGATGCGTGACTCAGAGCTAAAGGGTCCTAGTCTTTGTTCAAGAAAATTGATTCCATTCTTCCTGTGGTGTTGCTGAGATTATTGCATTATTCGTTCGCTTTCCAGTGCCTGCAGCCTTAAGCATGACTCTGAAGGTGCTAATAACTCCCACAGAACTGAATAACTTAATTTTTTCTGTTACACTGGAAGAAGAGAAGAATGTTTAAAAGTGCAGCATGATTTAACACTCCCTGTGACTCTCTTCTGCAGAGCTAAGGGGGAACCTGGAGCATCAGTCTTCCTGATACTAGTTCTTCTCTACTGCTCAAAGACTTAAGTATCTCTGAATCCATACCCTGTCAATTGCATGAGATTCACTGTTACAGAAACTGTACCACACTGGCTGAGATAGGACTGCAAAGTGATGTCACTGCTCCTCCGCCAGCTGATCCCACAGCACAGTGCTAGGACTGACTTGTACTAACACACACATTTTTGTTTTCAACCAGGGCATTCATAGCCCACATTTATGCTGCTAAAAGTTGTGACACTGGCTACCATTTTCATTGTGGTGATGTGTGGCAGTATTAGATGACAGGGGTTCAGTTCATAATTGCATCTTCTAAGCAACTTCCTTCCAAAAGTATATGGCATGGTGGCACAGTCCCCATGTAAAGGACAGACAACTTTAACTGTTGTCATTGACACCTCCTCTGTAGTGAGGTTATATATAACCTCTTTGGTGGAAGGGGAGAAGTTTGAAACAAGAATTAAGTAGGAGCCTATCAACATCTATTCAGTGGTTCATTACATTCAAGGCAAAAACCTCAGTGGGTGCTACATCCATGTAAACTATGCAGTTACCTGAGACATTTGGACATTCAGATCCTGGCAAAACATGGCCATTATATTTTGCATAGGGCCCTGTGTAGCAGATCTTAGTGGTTATGCCATTCCATGACTTTAGCCTACACTGATAAAAATGACATAGATATGTCATTTTCCTGCTGAAGTCCTACCTTCCAGTCACTTTTTTTTTTTTTTTTTTTTTTTTTTTATCACAGAAAATCTGTTATGACATGCAGAGAACAGAGAAGACAGGAGACAATCTGGGAAAAGGGAAATGGAGAAGGGAAAAGAAAAAAATTATGAAGACAGGAAAAGAGGAAACAGAGAATGTGTACTTGACTATAAAATACTTCAAAGCAAGTGAAGCAAGAGGAGGAAAAAACAATAGCCAGGAGCAGTGAAGGAATCAGACTTGCAGCAAAGTGCATTTGTTAACGACTCCACATTTCCTATCAAATACCACATTCTTCCTTTTTTCCCTTCTCTGCCTCCCCAGTGCATTTTGTGCACTGCAACAGCAGACTTATTCACCTACATGTTGCTCTGCAGAAAGGCAAGTAGAGATGCCACACTTAAGGGCCATTAGTTCACAGACTTTCCAACAATTTCTTTCTTTCTGTCTGACCAATTGTACAAAAATAATAAAAGCAAATAACACATCACCATGCACACTCAGGCAAAGAACAGCTGGATCAAAATCTTATAGCACATAACTCACACACTCTAAAATGGTACCTGACAAAGAATATCTCAGTGTGATCCATTAACCTCATATCCTTTTCAATGCATCTCCTCTACTTTCATTATATATTCTAAATAGCAATGATTTCTCCCCCTTCTCTAAATGTACTGCTAACAATGATGAGAACAGTCTTTTAATTCATTTGGTTTCTTTGTTCCAAGATTCACTCATATTGACTCTTGCTCACTGTGCCTACAGCACCCGGCATTACCTGGGCATCATCCATTCAGCCAGCTCCTGGACCACTTAGTTTCTAAAGTGAGGCGTATTTACTCTGGCACTGACAGAGCTGGAAAACCAGCTTGTCAATATATAAATAAGCAGATCTGCTTTATAGTTTGCTTCTCACAAACTCAGCAGTTTCAGTTGGCCTGAAAAGGAAAAAAAAAAAAGAAAAAAATTATCTGATACCTGATGCACTGACAAAGCAAACACTTTTGAAGACGGCCTTGCCTGCTCATGTCATTACAAACTCTGAGGCTTTGTCAGTTGTAGGAAGGATGGACAGGAGTAGACAATATTGACTTGTTCTTCAGAGAACAGCAGTCTATGCTGGGTATGAGAGATGCTCCCAGAAGCATTACATTACAGTCAATGGGCTCTCCTCCCTGCACTGTGGACAGTCTGGGAAGCACTGAGGTATGAGCCACAGAGGATGGTGGTAGGGGTGAAAAAACATTTAGAATAAACTGTAAACTGGAAGGGATGGCTCTTTACACAAACGTTGGATCCAAACTAATCGGACTGTGTGATTCCTCTAGGTTCTAGAAACTTCTCTGTCCTTGCTCCCCTAGGTCCCTGACTGTCTGCTTGAAGAAGGAAAAAAGCAAAAGGTCATTTTCTCTCTTGGTCGTCACAAGAATTATTTTTATTAACTCGCCTTTGTGCAAAAGCCAGTTAGTTGGCTGCTTGGTACCAGGACAAGCGTTATGGCAACAGACTGTAATGTCTTGAACATGAGCCTATGGGAAGGATGGAAAAACAAAGCAAGTAAGGGATACTATTTATTTAGACATTTATGTTTTCTCCTCCCTTTTTCTATTTGCTCTGTCTTTCCAGCCTTCCTGTTTTGTGACATCAGGGCCATGCTATCCCCAGAGCAAGTTGGAAAAGAGGCTGTTTTATTAAGATAGTGCATGCTGCAAAATGTGGTCCAAGGCACAGGCTCCCAGAAAAAAACATACCAACGAAGGGCGGAAAGGTCTGTCTGTAACATCTAATATTCTGATTGTCTATGGAGGGCAGAACCCGAATCCTATGCCCTGATTCTTGCATCATCTAAAGGCATTCTGGCTTCTACCATTTTATTAATTGCAAAGGGAATATGCTGCTGGGAAAATGAATCACATCTACTATAAATGTTTTGGAAGGACCAAGACATTGGCTAGGGCATGTCAGAATCAGTGGAGTCACATTCACGTCAGTTTGTACCAGAGATATGCTGAAACTTGTTAGAAATTATACAGAAAAAAATGGTTCTTGAAGAAAATCCCCAAAGGCTGTATTCTCTTAAACTTCCACTTGGAAATCCCAGCCATTTCACAGTCAGAAGGCCAGAAAAGCCAAATATTTAAATTCACTATTGTACTGTTGTAAGAATTTTTGTTTTATTTTTTATTTTGTTGGCCTTTTTAAAACAACAATCAACTCATTGTCATATGGTTAGTTAACTGAGTCAAAGACCTTACTTGAACTAGCCTTGTATAACACTTTACTTCATTTCAGACAATCTAACTACTGTGTCTTATGTTAAGAGTGCACAAAAGTTTTTTAGTTTTTCACAGATGCCATGGTTACCCTTATTTCAAAACAACATCTGGAATGAGATGTTTTGAGACAGGACTCTGGGCTAGAAATGTTTAATGAGAACATGAAGGGAAAAGAAATCTCTTAAATGTCAGATAAAAAAACATCCTCAAACTTTTCATTTGGCATGACAAAAGAAGAGGATAAGGAGAGAGTTGGCCTGGACTTGCAAATGACTTTTCCAGAACAAAACATATGAAAAATTAATCTACTCTCACCTGCAACACAAATGAATTTAAGAAGTTAAACTCTTGAAATCTACCTTTGATTTTAATGTTTCAGTAAAGTAGATTCAACTTAAAGACTAATTTTGTTTATAATGCACTTTCAAAGTGTTGGGTTGCAAAGGCCCTTATAAGCAGAGAAAGATTTTATTCACTGGCCGCAAATACACATTTAAACATATGTTCTAATAATGAGAAGGCAAAGTTGACGTAGAATCCACCTGCTCACACACCAAACCTGTCAACATTATTTTAGCAAATTTTCAGCATTTGCTACATTCAGAGCTATAAATCACCTTGCAAAAACAGCAGGACGCATTAAAAGGGAGGAGGATACAAAACAAATACTGCCTTTACTTTTGGAACCATCAGCAGTATTTCTATGCATAAAATAACAAGTGAGACAGGAAATAAAAGACATTAAAGAACAAAACCCAAAGCAAATTGAATGCTGGAACGTGAATTGGTCAAGTGCTTATTTTTCTAAAGAACAGCTTTTATTAATTTTCTGTCATGTTGCAACAACTTGGATCTGAATATAGTGATCTATATCCAAGATCCCCAAAAGTGCAAATGCTGACAACGTACAGATATTTGCCACATGTGTCTGCAGCCCAGTAATCTTTTTTAATTTTTAAGTAATTCACATAAATGAATTTTGAAAAGTATCGACACACACAGCCTATTTGAAATGTAGCCCAACCTGGTAAGATGACTACAGATTTAAACAAATTTTTTTCCCAAGATTTTTCTGCAGTTCATTTAACATTTCTTCCAACTGAGTAAGTGTATGCAACTGATTGCTCTTAGAAAGAACGTTCATATAAGTTCTCATTGCTGTCATTTCACATGTATGTCCCCAAATTACCACCCTAGCACTTGTCCCATTGTACAAAACACATCTTTCCCAAAGGACTTAAACAGTGCTAAAACAAGCAAACAAACAACAACAACAAAAAACCTTCAGAGCCAAACCAATTGCACCTTTGTGAAGTCCTGAGAAACTGATGAGAGCCAAATGCCTTTCTGACAATTAGATTACAAAGGTTTTTATAAATACTATCAACGCAGCAGCTGAGCACTATGAGCAAGTTACTGGAAGAGTAGGAGCGTAACTGATGATGTTCTTAACAGAGACAAGTTAGGGACAGTCTGAAAAGACCCACTCTTAAGTTAAATCCAGACTGAAATGGAGAAAGATGAACAACTATGCAAAGTTCTCCATGTGTGTACCTAACCAATACTAGTGAGAGCATGTCAACATATTCCAGGGGAGCAGTACAAAAGACTAAAGGATTCTACCTTTAATATCTATCTTACATCTTTCTATGCTTTAGAATTAGCACATTGCCCTTCTGAAAACCTTAAAAATTTAATGAATGCTTCATGTTTGCAGAATGTAGCCTGTAATTTCTTACTAATACATAAAGCAAATAAAAAACATTCATAAAGTTAGCTAACAATTTTTGCTACTCAAGATCTGACTTTTAAGACATTAGAATTCTAATCTTTGTTTTCTCACCATACTAAAGATTTTAAAGAAAAAAAGAATATCACATAGTCCCGATTTCAAGCAGGTATTTCCCAATGGTATTTACTTTAGGTAAAAAGTAAATACAGAAGCTCCAAAACTAATACTAGAGTTCAAACAAACTGGTTTAATATAGAATTTTGTCCATACTCATGCATTTACCTATCACTCACTAGAAGTACTCTTCTTGAACAAAAGAGGCTTCGTAAAATTCAGACACTCCTCAGTAATGGCAGACAATCTGGAATGCAAGCAAACCCACAGAGTTAACAAGTCGGTCAATACAAGTATAGCCCTTACCCATTACCTACTGAATTCAGTCTGTAGTGAGCATAGGGCTCAAACTCAAATACTTCTTTCATTCACAGCCTTAGATTTACTCTGGCAGGTCTCAGAATGGGAACCAGGCTTCAACATCCAGGATGTCAATGACCTCTATTGAAATTGCTGTAAATCCAAAGTTTGCCTTTGTTGTCAGTCAGATTCTATGATTCTAAGGTATATTGTGATCCCTATTGATCTGTGGTGAAAGGGCATAATGGTTCTAACCTTCATGGCTAGATGAACTCTGCTTAGAGCAGAAATGAAACCCTAGTGATGCTGAAGAAGATGATTACACAGCTTTCCTTGTGCTGTCAGAAGACTTTAAATCACTGGAAATAGTTCGTGGCACTCGGACCAGGGGATCCTGGAGCAATACCGACCGTCAATTCCCATATATTGTGAATGAGACAGCACTCCTGACAATGGCCTGTCCTAACATACGAAATGTGCTTCCCCTTCAGAAATCTATACCCCAGTCATACAGATCTCCTGGGAACAAGCCTGGATCCAGGATACACTAAGGACCCTCTTCATTTTGTGGAGTATGGAGAGGCTGGTGGGGGCAGGGAAAGTGGATTTAGCTGGGAGGAGAATGAGTGAATACTTGAATTAGGATATGTAACTGAGCAAATGGAGAAGAAATGGTGTGCTAACTTCCCAGTTTCCTTTGTTTCTTTGGAATTTGTAAGTGTTTAAGTATTTGTGCTACAGGAGTGTATTTCCTAGACAAATGTGTTGTCCTTTGTATGCTTAGTCAATTCATTCCTTGCTTTATTTACTCATATGACTTAAGACTATTTCTCTTTCTGTATGCCCACATGTTAATGATTCATAACTGTGTTACAAATGTGCTTACAATTAGTCCTCCAGATGCAACACACAGACTACAGCAACCTCAGTCTGGAGCAGACAAAATCTTCCACTGTTGCAGTCATCTTTGCTCCCTACCCCCTCCTTAAAAAGTCAGCAGCTGGGGTGGAGTTTCCAATGTTTTGTATACACTTATTTTTCATTCAGACATCTTGTGTTTCTGGAGTATTTCCTTTTCTGGTGTATGTTTACTTTTCCTCCCTGTCTTTTCTTATAATTGTTAGCATAGGCAGAATTTATCTAGTTACTATGAGAAGTGTATTATCAGTTCTCTTCCCCTCTGTGCAAAGAGGCACTCTGCTGTAGTACTTCACTCTTTTAGACTGAAGCCACTAATGTCCTAAGGAAAACAACTTTTTCTAAACACTGACTCTATAACACAATTATTCATTCACAATTGCACAGTGTTATAAAGGTCTTTTCATCTTAAAGGCAGTCTGGTTCTAAGGACATTTTCTGCATTTCTTAAAAAGGCTCAAGATAAGTAACTTTTAACATCCTTGGTATGTTTTCTTTCAATGCAATCTTTCATCTTCCTGAATCAGGACAGCTGCATCTGCAGATTGTGTACAACCACAGGGAACAGCAGCTCAGGAATCAAGCTCTCTAGGAATCCAAACTGTGCACCTCTCTGGAAAGGGTTCATGGGCTGCAAGGTACCTGCTGGAAGCACAGCAAACAGGTACAGTATGTATGGAGTTAGTAAGCTTATTAAGGAGCTATTTGTCTGCATGGATTTTGCATGACCATGACAAACATGGGTTATTTTCTGCTGTCATAGGAGCCTGGTTGCAAGCTATTCAAAGTCCTTGAGCATGTGTACATACAACAAGCTGGCCAGCATGGGAGCTTCCAGGCAGGGAAATGCAGGAAAAGGGAGGGAATGGCTCACACTTGAGCTCTGCCCCCATAGGTAGTACAGATAGATACTAGTGGCTTGAACCATTTGGCACTGAGAACTTAAGGCAAAACAAGAGCCCTGATAGTAAAGGCAGAGTAGTTAGAGCCCAGGAAAGCTTGCAAGTAACAGTATTCATGGTCAGGACAGTGCAACCAGCCACATCAGGGTGTCCCTGGGTGTCTGGAGCAGGACAGCAGCCATACAGCAAGAATAGTACTTACCATGGCTTTATTCTAAGGTACACTTGAAGTCTAAGCTATTGATGGATGCAGCTGTATATGGAAAGGTAGTTGTTGATCACCAGGACTGAGCAGAAGGGAGTAGCGACGGGAAGAAGTCCTAGCAAGGGATGGGGTGCATCATACATCAAAACATGCCATGGCAGCTGTGTTCAAGGCAAGGGGAAAATTGCAGTTCACTCCTTAGTAAGGCATGTAACACACTAGTGCCATATTGTTCATCTATAAAATGATATGCATGCATGTTCCTATTTTCTTTTTTTTTTCTTTTTTTTTTTTTTTTTTTTAAGGGATGGTTGTCTGAGCCCAAGGGATGAACTGTTAGCACTAAATGGACAATCACTTAAAGATCTGTCTGGCAAAGAGGCTGAAACTCTCATTCAATCATCAACACGGCTGGTGAACATAGTGATGGCTAGCAAAGTAAGCATGAAAGTTGTGTTTTCCCCTCCAACTGTGGGGTGATTTGACAACATTTACTTGATAGAGAAGGGGAATTTGTGCAGCAGACATTTGAAGAACATGTTTTTGCTCTTCCTGACAAAACCCCAAACCTCTTGTGGTCAGACTCTGGTAGCTTTCAGCATAGCTTTTTCCCAGATAAACAGAGGCTATGGGGAAGCCAAGTCCCTGGGAAGTTCTAGCAAAGGCTGTACAATCCCTCCTTTTAGAAACCAATTGCTTGCCAATTTTCATTTGCCATTTGGAAGTTGAGCAAAGACAGAGGTGGATTAAAGGAAGATCTATGAATCCAGAAAGCAGGCCATGTACTGAAGTAGTGAGTTTGTTCTTTTGCTTGTTTGTTTTTGTTTTGTTTTGTTTTTTTTTAATGTACGGTCTACAGCTAGGAAGTTCTTGGGATGAATGCTACCGGAGTCTGCTACAGAGACAAGTCATCTTCTGCTTTTAAATCTACAGTAGAATAACTTAAAAAGTTCTGGTATAATCCTGGAATGAGAAAACTATCCTGACTGAAGCTGCTATCAGGTCTGGTACAAAGTACCTCTTTCTAAGATTGTAGTGTTGTGAACTGTCTCACACAGATGTCTACTGGATTCTGCCAAATTTTTTGTTTATTTTCACTCCTTTAAATGCCTAAGTGGCCAGAGATGGACTATATTAAACTATTGTAGTATAGTACCACCCAAGATGCAGCCAGGGGAACTGCACATTTAAAGACAAATCTACTACAAAATACTTAAGGTTGACAGAAAAGGCTTTTCATGCAAGCTGGCTCGTGAGAGAAACACTGCCAAAAGCAGTTTCATAATGTCTCTTTAAGGATCTGCCTTTTTTTTTTTTTTTTTTTTTTTTTTTTTTTTTTTAAATTATGAAAAGCTCCCTAGAGAAAGGGACCAGAAAGACCTAGTAGGATTTAGCTACTTAGCAGATGTCTCCACCTGCTGTCGAAGGAGAAAATTACCATTGCTTAGTTCTTGAGAAACAAACAGCACTATTGTTTGGCTTCTGGAAGAAGGGATTTGTCTTGGTTGACCCCAGGCAAGGTAGAACATATGGATCCTGCTCTGATGGTGCTCTATGACTTTCTTAAGCCCTTCAGAATATTTCTGACCAAAACCCTTATATATTTGGAATTTTATTATACTTCAATCAGTTTCTCTATGCGGTCTGCATTCAATTATGTTATTCCTTTAACTGTGGTTCCTTCATCAGTGGCATTCCTTGTGTTATGACAGAAATAGGGCTATCAAAAACCATATACACCCAGTAGTTATTCCTTACATCAAACTGTTATTCAGTTGTTATCATTTATTTATTTTCAAACTATTTTAAAAACTTGTATTTAAAATCCTGAAAGTGTTACCTACACGTTTTTAAATGCTAGAACTAGTGGCCATAGTTTGAAGTACAACATTCCAATTAGAAGGGGTTGAGTTTTTGGAAAGCACTAAAGCCTAGGCCACAAAGGTTTTTAAACACCCAGATCATATTTGGTCATCCTTTTAAGATCAGCAGGAGTCACCTATTCACCTTTGCAAAGCTGGGTCTAAACACCTTCTTTTTGAAAATAATGACCTTCTAAGACAAGGAAAGCTTAGTTCCCAAAAGTGCCAGTCACCTCCAAGAGTTAGACTGGTATGGCTACCATTTACCGTACATCGAGACATTAGTCTCTCTGAATTGACTGGGGATGACCATTAATTTTCTGTCCATTCTGACTAAAGACCAGAATCTATTTCTGTTACTCCTTTGGCAAGTTATAATGATGTTTCTAGCAAAACTTTGAGCTGCGTTCTCTTTTATCATCCTTTTTAAATAATTAACTTTGCTCCATGTTTTGCATTCAGATTGCAATTTCTGCAAGCCAAATTAGTAGAAAATTTATTTTTAAATTGAGATCACTTTCCAGAATTTCTTGTGGTCTTCTTATAAAAAATCAACAGGTGGAAGAATTTCTGCTTAAAATGTCCCTGATCTTTTTGTTTGTTTGTCTTAAGGAAATGTCAACCTGTAAGGAAAGACCTCTGGAAATACAAAATGGTTGTTTTTTGCACAATAAAGCCACATGTCAACGGACTCGCAGTAACTCAACCAGTAAGTTGCAAAGGAGTTATCTTTCTTCTTGTAATATTCAGAGAGCAAACAGCACAACACTCCATCGTGTGATGGTACTGCAGCGTTCAAAGAAATTGCACCTGTTGTCCAGACTTAGGCTGAGATCCTCAGCTATGAACTACTGACCAAAAATCATCACTGTTTATATTCACAATATCCTACAATCAAGGGTGTTGTGCATAAACATTCAATTTTAAGTTTTGGTTTGTTTGGTTTCTGAAGGTTCTAAATAAACCAATGCTCTTTTGGTAGGGAATGTTTGCTTTTGCTATACTTAACATTATGGCTACTCATACAGTTAACATTAAAAAAGATCACTCCCTTCACAGAAATTTACATCTGGAAAAACATTTCTAAGTAAAATTTACCATATTAGATGAACATGCAGAAATGCCAAAAACTAGGAGAAGTAACTGAGACCTTTCCCCATGTCTGGCAGGCATAAACCCGTACTGGACAGGGGAGACAGACTGCACAACACCCCGGAAATCCGTGCCCTTCAGAGATCGGCAGCCCCACGCTCTCCACACCAGTCGGAAATCACTTTCCCAGCAGCTGGACTGCTCTGGAGGGAGAACCCCAGTAAGTACTACAGGAAATCACCTGAAAAACATACAAAATACACTCAGATGAGAATCTTGGAATGACGCTGGCAGCCACGCTTTCCACCAAAAGTGCCTTCCTCACAAGCCCTGTCAGGGAAGATGGCGCCAGAGACGCCTCCTGTCCGGGAAGATGGCGCTGGAGACGCCTCCAGTCTCTGCCTGCTACCTCTGTTTAAAACCCCACACCTCCTCCATGGGGAGCAGGAGAGCAGGCAAAGTACTGTGCCAGCAAAACCCCTTTTCTTCAGCAGCTTCTCCCTCCCCTTGCCCCGGCAGGTTTTACAGTGTGTGTAAATCGCCCCGTGTGGTTTGCACCACCTTGGTAGCCACCCGGAGCCACCTCAGAGCTCACCGCTGAAGAGGCCCTTTCCTGGGTGTCTCCCCGCCGCTGGCCGTGGAGATGCTCTGTGCACGTGGCTGATAAAACCCCGGCCTGAGCTTCGGGCCCTGCCGCCGTGAGCCTCCCGAGTCACCTCCATTGGCCCAGACATGGCCATAAGCAGGTATGGACTCGCCTCGTGGCTGGTAGTCACTGCCCCTAGTTGTGTGAGGTGTCCCACTTTCTACTCCACTGTGAGTCAGACGTATTTCAACAACCTCATTAACATATGCCCCTTTGCTATCCAGGTGGATGCTAAGCAATCCACTTCAGGCCAGAAGAGCAGAGGCAGGTTAGAGGGCACATGGGTATATTTGTGGCTGAAGTCCCCAGATTCAAGCCTGGAGTGGGGTGATGAAGACAAAACTCCTCACAGTTGGCTGCCACCTTCTGAAGCCTGGCTGGGGGTCTCGTTGCTGCTGCCCTACCTTTTCCTGGGCAGTCCTTTACTCTGAGGACACCAGAGCCTGGATGAGGGCTTTAAAGGGCTGAGGAGGTGGCAAACCAGAGCACAAATCCCAACCAAACAATGCCCGTGCAGACAAACCCTCAGGGACTTGCAGGACTTCATCTTGCTTGGAGGTCGCACATGGCAGGTGCTGCCCATCCAGAGGTTCTTTGGTGGCATCCCAGTTCTGGGTACTGTTCTGTGTACATCACACACAGATATACAAAGCACATCTTGCACAGACAGAAATAGCTCCTTTCACAAACAGAAGCAGAGGAAATTTGAAGATTTCCACTTTCAGATTCAGGAGACCTGAAAAAGGGGAATAAACAATCACCTTGATGTGGCACTGTACACTTACTAGAGTATATTTTTGGTCTTTCATAGCACCTCCCTTTTCTTACTTATATTCCCAATACCATGTTGAATAAATAAGCTTGTATTCAGGTCAAATTGAGCCTTATTTTTTGCATATATAGAAGCCTAATTTTTCACTGATATTCCACGCACTTTCACACCTGCTAGTTTCATTTTACTGCATAAAAAAAAAAAGTGTTAAATTTGCTTGGACTTGTAAATGAGTTCTGTTAACTCTGGCCCTTCTGAACCTTGTTCTTTGTGTTAGCTTTAGGTAATGACTTTTGTCAGTGCTTAAATTAGTTTCTAATTCCCAATTCTATGTTCAGTTAGGAGGTTTTCATTAAATATTTCATTAAAGGTTCATTAAAATGGGTCAGATCTCAGGGGTTGGAATACATCTACTAGCTGCGGAATGGAAGAGAAAGCACTGAGAAATTCCTTGTTTTGGTTATCAAGCAAAAAGAATGTACTTCACCTGTTTCAGATGTAGAAAGAAATCTACATGTATTTGGTTGCTTATGGAAACAGTGAAGAGTAGTTTGTAGTATGAAGGGCTTTTGTAAGCACTAATTAGTGCACATTTTTGGGAAATGCAGAAAAGGGGCTCTGTATGTCCCATTATATTCTGTGGCAAAAATGAGGGAAGAAGTTAGAACTTCTTGTTTCTTATTTAAGTTCTTAGAGATAAATAAGATAATACTTGCCTATGACCCATAATAGCCATAAACAAGATTTTGGCATGGAGAGTCAAGTAAGACCACAAAAATGTGTCTCTCTACACCACCACACAACCTCAAGGGCCAGTTGTTTTAGTTTTGCTCTAGTTTAGTCACTACAGGGCAATTTCAATAAGCAAGACCTCAAAGTTCAAGTCATGTGCATTTAAAGATAGCAAAAGACAGACCACCAACTGCTGAATGTACCACAAAAGAAGGCCTGTTTTAGCATAAAAAGCCCTTACTACTCAGTGTGGTCTTCAGTTCCATGCAAACTGATCAGCTGAAGAAACAACCAACTTCAGAAAATGAGAAAGATTTTTTAAAAGCACTTAGTAGCATCAGTTATAAAGAAGAACATTTAAAATAAACAAGTTACTCTAATCTAAATCAAAAAAAAAAAAATAATAAATGGTTCTGCATTAAGAGTATATCTTTTTTAATTATTATTATTTTTATTTTTATGTCCACAGGCAATTTCAAGGCCGTCTAGATCACTAAGTACAGCACAACTAGTGCACACATCTTGTGGCTCACAGGCTTCAGTAATCTCAAACATCGTACTGATGAAAGGACAAGGGAAGGTGAGGTTGGTTCTGTTAATATAACATAAATGGAGTTTTAATTTATTTCCCAAATGTGATCTGCAAAGTTCAAGGAAATTACTTCAGGGTATTTAAGTTGCTACTTCTGGATTACCAACTAATATCCAGGCTTTATTAGGAGTGATTAGTTATCATAATTACCTTGTTAACCTACTGAAATATCTGTGAAATTATATCTAAAAAACTATTGTCATTGAAGATGCAGAAAACAGAGAGTACAGAATACAGAGAGAATACAGAAGCTATGAACTTAAAAATATAACTTTTGAACTTGTCGAATAAGGTTCTAAAGTTATTAATAACTATTTAAGTATTTAATATTTTAATTATAACTATTTAAGCTGTGAGATGACTCTCAGAAGTTATTCCATGAAGCATGATAACCATCATTTACAAAATCATAATTTATCGTCTCTGTTTTGGGATGATATAAGGACATCATCAGCATAGTATTTTAATTTTTCATTTGAGAGATGTTAAATGGCTTCAAAGGTACAAATTAGTCTTATAACATCCTTCTGAGGGTAGCAGATAGCATTTGACTTTTTATATAAGAAAGAAGGGAAAAAAAAAAATCAAAGAGTGCTGTCTACGTACGAAGAGCTATCAGCATTGCTTAAGCTTACAAGATGCATTATCTCTGTTTGGTAGAGGGTAAGAGACAGACATCTCCACAAGACCTTCCTCTGAATGTCTCCAGTTAGTTGAGAGATCAAGATTTTATATGGTGGTTTTATTACTCTCGCTTATGGGAAAGTAAATCAAGGAAAACAACAGATAAATGAATCTCTCAAGGTTGCATACTGGTCCAAGGTGGGAGGAGGAGGGATTTAGAAGCCTTCCTGTGTGTTTATAATTGGAAAGTAATCATTTGCAACTGAAACAAAATGCAAATCACGAGAGTATTCAACTGAAATTTTCATTTGCTTTTACTACTGGCATAAAGTTTTTTGTTTGTTTGATTTTTTGTTTGTTTGATTTCATGGATTATACTATTCTGTTAGTTAGTACTTCCTATATAGCTAATACAGAAAACACTGCAAATAAGGTATTATGAAAACTGAATTTAGGCTCACACACATCATTTTTTGTTCCAAAAATTAGGGTCTGGGCTTCAGCATTGTTGGAGGGAAAGACAGCATTTATGGGCCAATAGGCATCTATGTCAAAACCATCTTTCCTGGTGGAGCTGCTGCTGCTGATGGAAGGCTGCAAGAAGGTGGGATATCCTTCCCAAAGAATGATATCTAACAGCAGATTAAAGTAAAGCTAAAATGCGCCATAAGTGACTTTTACATCTGCATCCATTATTGCATTTCCAAGTCTCCTTTTGACTACATTTATAATGCAACTTACTGCACAGTATAGTAACAGTCTGACTTTCTATTTTAAAAACAGGTGACGAAATCCTAGAACTGAATGGAGAATCAATGCATGGATTAACACATTATGATGCTCTACAAAAATTCAAGGTTATGTACTCTCCTTCCAGCACAATTTCAGTCTTTATATGCAACATGCATGTTAAGTCAACCCATTCGATCATCTTTTCTTTCCAACAGGCCAAAAAGGGTCTTCTGACACTTACAGTCAGGACAAGCTTCAGCACACCACATTCTGCTTCCAGCTACTTGTCACCCCACTTGTGCCAGTCACTGAGCTCTAGTATATGCATAACCAAAGAAAACAGCTCTTTCAGTTCAGAAAGCACAACATTCTCATTAAATGCTACAAAGCCCAATGACAGGGTAATAATGGAAGTTAGCCTCAACAAAGGTAAGTTCCAAAATTAATTTAGCACTTGCAACCAAGGCACTGATTCACAAAACACTATTAATTTGATATCTGAATTTTTCCTCACTAACCTAGTTCTTTTCTTAAGTTTTTCTTTCCAGACGTACTAAAGTAGATCTTGGTACCTGCCAGTGCTAACAACTATCCTTCAACAGCAGGTTTTTGAATACCATCTGTCCTCAAGAGCCAATCCTTATTATTTACTTATTTATTTTTTAAAACTCAAGCATTTGATTGTCACATTCATGTCCATCACATGAAAAAGTAAATCTCTTAGCAACAACTACTAGCTATTAAGCAGATTATGCAACTTTTATCCTTTATTATTCAAGGATATTTTATGATTTATCTTTTTATTATTCAAGCAGCTTGTTTCATTCTTGAAAAGGCTTAAAAAGAAATAAAATATATACCTATCTTCTTGTATTTCTATTATCTATTTTTAAACAACAACAGACAGGATGAAATACACTTTTAAACATGGGAACATCAAAATAACAAACAAAGAAAAGTCTATGTGAGGTAACAGTATGACTTATCAAACAGTATGGGATCTGGCATTAGTGTACAAAGAATGAATTTGCAAAAATCTTAAGCAGCATTATAGAATGCAGAAAGAGGATTATGATGATACATCAAACAAAGGCCGCACATCACACTTACTCCTTAATTTTTTAATTCTGTTTCCTTGTGAAGATGTTTGAATTCCACTGTCATGAAAGGTTTTTTTGTAAAATAAACTTGCATCGCACCATGTTTGTGATGTACCAGTAATGAAATATGAACCGGATCTTGGATGGATAAAAAAAGCAGTAGGAGCAACAGCTAATATTGGATATGTAAAATTAATAAGCACAAGAGTAGGTGTCTGGTTCATTCAGAATAAGTTATTTAAACTGAAGACAGTTGGATGGTTTTAAAAAATACATTATCTCCAATTGTTTTTTTTAACTGTTTCTTATGCTTCTTTAAAATTATTACTTCTTTCAGAGCCAGGTGTTGGCCTTGGAATTGGGTTATGTAGCATCCCCTACTTCCAGTGTATTTCAGGGATTTTTATTCACACCCTTTCACCAGGTTCTGTGGCGCATATGGATGGGAGACTCAGGTAGGATGAAAAAGAGTGTCTTATGACAAAAGTTTTCCATTGCTCTGATATGTTTTATAGTTTTATATCTGACCTGATTGGGCAGGAAGTCATAGTGCTTTCTGGAAGTTTTGGGTTTACAGCACGTGTGCTATTCTGAGTGTTTGGACATGTATAGTTGTAATATCTGGGATTTCTAGAAACATAGCAACCCAGTGGCACTATTGTCTTTTGTCTACACTTGGCAAGCTTTAGAGGACATAGACAAGCATAAAGAATTCTTTATGGAGAAGATTTCTAAGTGAAGCAATAAAAACATATCTGGGGGAAAAATAAATAAATAAATAGATGGCATATTCTGGCTTGCATGGGCACTAATTTTTCCTTATGAAAGCTCTTCAAATTCTATCCCCTCTCAGCAATAAAAATAAAATATACAAAAAGATATTTAGTAGAAATTCACCTCATAAGATTTATGAACAAGTAGTCATGTTGAACATATTTAGAGTTTAATAGAACACAGCATTTTCAGTGAGGCTTTTTTTGATATAACTTTGTGTGCTCTGTAATCTTCCTCTCTATATATGCCCAAGAACTTAGCTGAAAAAACTGTTCTTCACTATTTGAAAGTTTGTACGATATGAATCAATGGCTTCAGTAGGCCTCTTAATGCATGTGGGTATTTTCAGTAATGCAGAGAAGAGTGTTCTCAGTTTCTATGTGGGCAAAATAAGGATTTAATCTGGAAAGGTTCAGTCTAGCAGCCACCAGGATTACAACAGTTTGTCATTAGAATTTTTGTATTAGCAAGTTATTCATATGTAGCAGAAGTATGAACATCCTTTCTGATCTTAAGAGACCATTACACTAGCAGAACACTAACAGACCATAAAAATATGAAAAGTGAAGTGTTAACTGGATAGGAAGGAAGGAAGATGTAGGTGGAAACTGCAGCTGAGCTGCATACAGCAGAAAGATCACAGACACAAAGCATGCATAGCTGAGCATGAAGTTCATAAATTGCATGCAACAAGTCCATAAATTGAAGAAAACTCGACATCCAGCTCATTCCAATTCCATTTTATGTAAAGGGAACAATGAGACATGGTGATTAATCTGTGATCAAATTAGAGGTCAACCACGTGGAATCTGTTTCTTGCATATTTTTACATGGGTGAGACAACGTTGGGAGGAAAACAAAACATCTGTTTTATTCACATCTTTTTTTTTTTTATATATATATATCTCTGTAGGTGTGGAGATGAAATTATTGAAATTAATGAAGCATCAGTACAAAATATGACTCTTAATGAAGTTTATGCCATGCTGAGTCACTGTGATCCTGGTGCAGTGCAAATTATTATCAGCAGACACCCTGAACCACAGGTATCATTGTATTCTTTCTGATTTTCAAAAAAATAAAACAAAAAAACAAAAAAAAACAAAAAAACAAAAAAACAAAAAAACAAAAAAACAAAAAAACACCAAACTGATGAACTAAGATTAAGTAAGAAGACAGGTGCTAATCTACAAGCAAGTGAAAGAATGTTGATAGGAAAGATTGTGATCCCTCTATAAGCATCACTGCAAGTATGAGACAGATTACGGTACAAACCTGAGATATGATCTTACATATAATCAAGTAAGATTTGAAGATTGATGGAGACAGTCTTACATAAGTTTCTGTGCTGTGAATAAGAAAACTACAGAAATAACATTTAAGGGATAAAACAAAATATATTTCTTAGAACAATAAACTGTATTCAAGAAAGGATTCTTAATAAGAAGAAATAATTTTTCCCTTGGAAGAGGGAACATACCCCTCCACCCTGAAAGATGGAGAAGGGGGGAAGAAAGATTTATACAGCCATCATCTTCCATACCATAATGAAAATTTAGGGCTTGCTCAACCAATGTTTGTTATTAAAATATTTTTTCTTAAAATAATTTTCTACAAAATGCTTCGTAACACAAGTGCAGTATAAATGATAATGTTTAATTCATTGCATTAAATTATCATAAAAACTCAGTATTAAATCATCTTACACTGGTAAGTCTATAATTAAATTTCTAGTGAAATATGCAAAAGGACATTTATCTTTGACAGATCGCATTTTACCAAAACAACCACTATAAAAACCATGTGTATAGAGAAATTTCAATTATATTGGAATATATGCCAATATGATGGTGTGTATTTGCTTAGCTTTAAAATTCTCTGATACAT
The DNA here is from genome assembly GCF_009819795.1 of Aythya fuligula. Classification (NCBI taxonomy): domain Eukaryota; kingdom Metazoa; phylum Chordata; class Aves; order Anseriformes; family Anatidae; genus Aythya; species Aythya fuligula. Next base: position 12,793,099 of record NC_045569.1, on the reverse strand, counting down.
GATATAACTAGGTCTATTTATTTCAATTAGAGAACTTAGAAAAATTAGAAAACTTTGCAAAAGGAATCAAGATTTAAATGTTACTCATCACACAACAATCTTGTAAGAGTATAACAGCATGATATTTCCTAGGTATCTGAGCAACAGCTAAAAGAAGCTGTTGCACAAGCTGTGGAAAGCAACAGATCTGGAAGAGATAGACACCAATGGAGTACTGAAGGTAAGAGTATGACTGCATTCATTGACATGCAGTAATTTTGACTTTAGAAGATATATAGGATGAGTATGTGCTGTAGTAGAATCCTTGGTAAGACTCAAGTTGCCTGGAGTCAGAAAGAAGAGGAGAAGAGCTCACAGTACATGACTCCTAACACGCCTCCTAAGATACGTTACTAAAGAATGATGAGAAAAGACATTTCTTTGATCCACAGCAAGAAAAAAAAAATGCATTGTGCAAACAACTTCTTGCTCTTGCTTATCCTTTCCAGTGCAAAATCGCTGCTTAAAGCTTTTTAGACTGTCAGTAGGTGACAAGACCATGACAACAAAGAACTGAATTTAACCATTGACACACCTTTAACGGTGTGATGCATAAATCACAACTTTGCATCAACTGATGAAGGCATTTAGCCACAAATTTAATCAGCTGAATATTAGAAGCAAGCCCTTTGCATGTATCTGAATAGCCATTTTGATCGTGTTCCTGATACAGGTGTTAAAAAACTAGACACAAGCTGGCATGGAAGACACCCATGTGAAAAACACATTGAAAAGAATGCTGCTTATTGCAATCGCAGGGCACAGAAGCTAATGACCCGCTCCAGCAGTGACAGCAGCTACAACCCTCGGTCCTCGTGTAATAATGGAGCTGCATACCAACTGTGTGACTTGAAAGAAAGGGTACATAGCATTGATGTACCAATTACAAGACAGCCTGGACTGCTGTACTCATTGTCTGGAAATAATTTGGAAAGAAATTCCCCTCCTACTTGTAGTGAAGGAGGTCGACCCTTGCAAAATGCTAAGAAACCAACAGAGATTCTTGTTAGAAAACCTAAATCATCAAAGCCCAAACCTCCACCAAGGAAATATTTTAAGCAGGACTGCACAGGAAACGACCAGTGTAATGCAGACAGAAACGAAAAGCTTGTCTCCGAAGTGGCTATATCATCTTCTGCAAACCTTCAGGTAAAGCAAAATTTGCAAAATTTAAGTGTGTGCATTTGTGAGTGAGGCAGGGGAAGGAGTAAAGCAGAGAGAGTGACTTCAATGATAGCAGAAAAACAGGGAACAAAGAGTGTGTTTATATTTGTGAGGACTGGGGGAAGGGTATGAGGTGGTTCTGTTTTGAAAATAATGGAGAATGTATCTGAGTGAAGCCACCTGAGTTCTAAACATGATGTTCAAAACTGGTCAGAGTGCAGGGAAGTGTCTGAAGGAAATTTGAGACTGCGAGTTTGAATCCTAGTTAGAACAGCCTCAAGAAAAATTCCTTATTGACATTCCCTTGGAACATGTGCCACTGGCAGTATTGAGCATTCTGTGTCCTAATGGGACTGCAACAGTGAGGTTCTGTGGGCTGGGACTGGAGGAGTTTGGACTGCTTCTGATATCAGCTTGCTATGGTTCTTCCTAACTTCAAAATTCACAGTCATATAAGCAGAGAAGTCATGAAACAATTGCTTTGTTTCACCACTGGACTTCTTCGGAAGAAAGCACTAACAATATGCAGCAGGTAATCTTGGGCACTTTTTTTTTTTTTTTTTTTTTTTTTTTTTTTGAGATGAAGAGATGAGGTATTAAATAAACCCATATAAGTTATCAGGTACACATGTGTTGATGAGTATTTGAAAAATTAAGTGCATATTTGTACATTACTAAATATTAGTTCCTTCTCTCATCTAAGATAAAATCGTAAGACACAGTGTTTCATATTTGCAGGAGCGTGCAGGATTGTGAGATATGCATGCTGAAACAAAGTTGTGGTTTGTTTAAAAATGGAACCTCTTTCCCCTGAATTTAGTAATGTCAGTAGAAACGAACAGATCTCAATGCAAAGCAAAACATTTCCCAACCTGCACAAGTCAAAATAAACTGATACAGCTTAGACTGAAGATGAGGTATAATGTTAACATCCAAGAAAGTTTCAATTAAGCACCTCATGAAAGGTGGTTTTCCCGTCCCCCTAAGAAGAGAGCAGTAGAAACATTCTCATCAACAGCTACTAGAATCACCTACCAGAAGTAAAATTCAGGGAAGTTAAGTAGTTATTGAACTTATCACTGCACACAATTTATTATCCTTTACCCTTCGGTTATTCCAAATGATAGGGAGAAAAAATCCATCTTAAGATCAATAAAATCTGTGAAAAATCAAGTTTTTCTGTTAATGAAAATAATTTCCTCTAGAAAGAAGGTTTGTATATCTCAGGCAAATAGTCCTCTGTCCCAGGGAAACAGAGTTTCATGTCAGAAAGTATTTCAGATCGTTAAGACGTTTTATTGCTGCCTTCTTTTTTTTTTTTTTTTTTTTTTTTTAATTTCTTTTATTATTATTTTTTTTTTTCTCCAACCTTTTAATACTAGCCTGTTTGAGGCTGCATACCATAGGTTTTGTATGGGGATTCTGCAGACTGTAAGGTTGCTTTTTCATAACCAAGAATGATTATTGATTAATTGATGTTTTTGACCATGCTTTAAACTGCATCAATACAGTAGCTATAATCCCTATCAGTAGAGAATAAGATCAAACTGTACGTTTGGGTACAAAACAAAATGGTGCTTCACTTACTGAAAGTACAATGTCCATATATAATAGCAACAGAATACAAGCACAACTTTCAAGTAGGCCCCTAGTGAGAGTGGAGAAAGGTTTTCCTAGAACAAGAAAGCTGCACAACCACCACTACCACACTAGAGAAAACTTAAAAAAATCTTCAATTACTTTATTTTTATTTTATTTTATTTATTTTTTTTCAGGACACACAGTCCCTGCTTGTTTTTGCTTCCTATTTGTAATCCTGTAGTTTAACTACAGAGGGAATTTCCAGCATCACAATAGAGCAGATGGCAATCTAGTGTCATTGCTAACAAAGGAATCAAGAGCATCTGTTAATGGTGCTGACAATAGCATTCATTGTAACCTCAAATTAATCCTCTCACCGTGTTTACCAGCCAAGAATATGAAAGGGAGAGTTCTGAAGGTGCAGTAGTGACTTAGCTTGTCCTTAAGGGCAAAAGGTCTTCAAGAGAAAAAAAATGGTTTATGGTGTTTTTGCTGTTGACTAAATTTTTGGGAAGTTAACTGCATTTTTTTTTTCAGCCTGTTTACCAGTGTGCCATAAAATATCAGGCTGGGTCTCTTGAAATACAGAAACATTTAAACCATATGAGGAATACAACTCAAGCAGAAGTGAAAACTTGATTCCTACTCAGTATTTCTTTTCAGATTACAAGTAAATGAAAATATGTTTTTCTTCAGATTCATGTAGTGTGGTTTGCATAATTACATTCTGACATGCTTCAATTTCCTGTTTGTTCAGCAGGAAGTTAGAGAACCAATGCTAGAGGGACATCAAACAGACGTAACTCACAGTGTCTTCGCCACTTCTCCTACAGCATATCATACTGAACACACAGCTGCTGTTCCGGCAGGCAGAGATCAAGAAAGAAAATCAAATTTAGGTATGTTTAATGTGACGCTTGCAGATGAAACTAGCATTTAGTTTGGGCTGACTTCACCTCCATCTTTAAATGTAGACTTCACCCATGTTTGTAATTTTTTGGGTGAACAGATGAAATTTTAATCCATTGATCAGGCCTTGACAAAGGCATTAAAGGAAGGGCACTAGATGATTTCTTGTCCATTTAAACTTTTACAAGTATACTATTACTGTATTTTTTCAGATGATGCTTTGCTTATTTATATTGAAAAAAAATAATATTAAAGTTTTGTTTTAGTATTTCTAAAATACAATTTTATGTATAGATTCAAGACAATCATTGTAATGGTACAAACCATGTATAATAAATTACTATCTTAAAAAATTAAAGGAAGTAGTGTTAAGGGAACTAAACAACCTCAGGAGGTCCCCTTCCAACCTAAACCTTTACAGAAATTTGTACCTTCTGTCTCAGATCATTAAAAGAATATTTCCTTAAACATTATATCTTTCTTTATTCTGCGGCAGATAAAAGTAACTGTGCAAACGTACAAAGAAAAATTTGCTTCCATTCATCTCTACTGTATCTAACCTATAAGACGTTAAGATACTTTATTAGCCTGTGATGTATGAAATATTCTTACAAGAGAATTCAGTTACTAATTACTAGAAAAATATAAGTGGAAAAGTTTGCACAAATTTCAGCTAGCATAAACATTAATCTAAGATCTTCATGGGAGAGTCTATTTACACCAGGATATACTTAAAAATGTAGGAAACAAAAATGAGCTTTTAAAAGAATTTACTATAACAACAGCTTTTTCACTGCACTGCAGGAGACATTGCAATTTTATCCATCTAGTTTAACTGCTATAGTTTGTATTATGACTTCAGCGTCTCAAAATTTCAGGTTACCTTTAGAAGTTACAGCTCCTTTGGAAAAAAGAGCCTGTGCCTAAGCAAGCCTGGTTTTTCAGTTAATTTCAGTGTCAGGAAACAGAACTTGTAGATCAAGAGCTGTGAATTTAAAACATTTAAGTTTTCTAGAAAATGTTAAAAAAAAAATAGAGAAAATACTTATAGAGATGAATGAAATTCAAATTTAGTGAAGTAATAGGATGCATAAATAACGGATGGATAAGGAGAAGGAGAAGGCACCTTGCTAATAATCAATCTTTCTCTAATATAGGAAGTCTACTTTCATCAATACAAAGGCCTGTACTTAAGAGGCAAGCACGGGTAGATTATACTCTTGATACAACAACAGAAGACCCTTGGGTTAAGATTTCTGACTGCATAAAAAGTTTATTTAATCCTACAATGAGTGAAGATAACAGCCACTTAGATTTGCAACCTGGCATCAACACAAATGAAGAAAATCAAAACCGAAGCAGCTCAGAGGCAGTTCTGCAGAAATCAGAATCAGAAATAGTCAGTTCAAAAGTGCTAAAATCAGATGAAAATGACATTGTGAAAAAGGGTCCTCCTGTTGCACCTAAGCCAGCCTGGTTTCGCCAAAGTCTGAAAGGACTAAGGAAAGCAAATTCAGACCTGAAAACACAGGCAGATCAAAGTCCTCCTGGCCTTCAGAGTATTTCTACCAAAGAACTGCAGTCCAGTTTATCCTGTCTCTCTTCCAGAGGATCATCAATAAAACAAAGAATAAGCTCATTTGAATCTTTGAGTGCTCCTCAGTCACCTGAAAAAGTACACCGAAGGCTTAGCCTGAAAACATCTGTCCAGAAAGAGCACCCTCCCAGCCCAAAAGGGTCAGAGGGGTCTCCAACCCATATTAACCAAGCCTTTCTCCAATGCTCTGAAAACAGCCAACAACAGTCAAAGTCATCTGTGGTCATTGGTACAAAAAGCCTAGACAGAACTTCCCCTCCCAAGGAGGTCCTACCAGCTAGCTCAGAGGAAAGCAACAATGCCAACCCTGAAAATTCCTCAGGCCTTTTAACTACAGAAGCTATTCCAACTTCCCGTGCATTATCAGTAACAAAAACACATAACCTAAGATCACGAAGCTTTCCACTTACCACTACCCAGTCCTGTGAGATGATGAAGACATACGATGAAAAATACAGCAAAATCTATTCCATCAGTAGCCAGGTGTCATCTGCTTTAATGAAATCTTTGCTTTGCCTTCCTCAGTCCCCAGTCCCTTCTGGAAACAGTGCATGGGAAGCTCTGGAAACCTTGTCTCAGTCCTCTGTGGAGGAGGATGGGACTTCTCTCTTACCTGCAAGTGAGAATCATCACATGGACACTGGATTTTCTCTAAAGTAAGATACCATATTTAAAATCAGATTTGCAGATCAGTATTGCTGAGTCTGTGTTCTGATTAGCTGACAGATTAACACTCTACGTTAGGAGCACACAATAGTAAAACGCAAATTGAGTTAAGGAACTTTTAAGAGCACAAAAATTTGAATGACTTGTGTGATTATTACTTTTATTTTTTATTTGTTTTATATAAACGTGGACATATTTCAAAGTTCCTCCTAGTTAAAGATACTGAAGGTAAAAACATCATTACTAATGATGAAAAGTATGCATTTGCCAGTGAGGAAACAGAGGACTTTGAGTACGTTATTTCTAAATTATGTGAAAACCTTATGATTAGGCTTCCCCAAAATCAAATGCTGTAGCTAGTTAAAATGATGAGATGATGTAAAAATCCTGGCACTCCTAATGTTTGACTTGAGTGTCACCAACTCTCTGGGTAATTTATGCAGTTATACTGTGTATCATTGCAATAATACTTCTGTCTTAAGCAGAAGCAATTCTGGCTCAAGTACATGAAAGTGATGTAGCGGAGTGAAGCCTAGGCACTCCCCATAACACAACAGTATCACCCTTATCAGTATTGCTTCCTATGATTCGTATACATTTTCTGTTAACAGCTAGTAAGGGATTTCAGGAAAGAACAAAGTGAATAAAGATAACACTTGGCAAAATATTTCAAAAGTACATTTGAACCTTGCAAAAATTCTTTCAAAATTCTATTGCATGGGTTAAAAAAAAAAAAAAAAAAAAAAAAAAAATCTACTATTTGTCTTCTCAGATACAATTTTATTAACAAAACTTATTACCTTTTGCCAGAGAGTTATAGTCTGTGATGGCTACACATCAAGATATATACATGGTGATACAGATAAACCCTGGATTTCAAGTGTGCATCTGAATCTCTTAAATCTGCACAACTTGAGTAGTATTTTCTAGCTCTAATTAAAAATACTGTGAAAATTGCCTCTTAGAAAACCAATCTTACATGATTACCTACAAGAATTTCTTGATAAAAAATGAAATAGCCCCAAATCACAACTCTCCTCTTTATCTAATTCCAGGCTTATCTGGAAAACACAAAATCACATGAAAGTGAGAAGTTGAAAAACAAAATAAACAGCAACAAAACCACAGATATTTATTCAGGTCTGTTTTAGCCTGGAGCCGAGAGATTATTCCTGTTCTCCTATATGATGGTTCCTGCTTCTGTTAGGCTATGATATATGTATTTATAAGACTTATTTTGCAAGAGAGCTGCCTCCCCAAAAATGGTAATCAAAATATGACTGCTCTAGAATTGTCTGTTCTATGCTTGTGTATATTCTTTCATAACTCAACGTTTACTTTTTATTCTTTTCACAATGGGACACAGCCTTTCTGAGTTGAGAGAATACACTGTGAGCTTAGCAGACAGTGAGAAAGAGGAAGAGAAACAGGAACACGGCTCACCTCAAGCATCCGGTGTGTCAGGGCAGTCCGTCATCTCTCTGCTTTCCCCTGAGGAGTTAGCAAAGCTTATAGAGGAAGTAAAATCACTAGATGAAGCAACCTTAAAGGTAAATCAACTTTTTTTTTCTGTGTGATTTTCAGAAAGCTGTGGAGTGGATGTGCCTACTTAATCTTTGTGACCTTACATTTTTCAGAAATGAAATTAATATGTATCAGTAGCAATACTTAGTTCTTTTGGTCTGAAATCTTAAAGAAGTCTACCAAGATAACTAAGCAAGACTAACACCCATTTAAGTAACTGATAGCAGCTACAGAGCAGGTGAGGTCAGTGTGTGCAGAAGTAGACACTGATATTTGGGACACCTTTCATTTTTCTGTGGTTCCCAGTCTGAGATTCCTAATGCATACTCTTGGGGATTGAACATCCTTTAGTCCTAGTGGCTTCATCTAGAATTTTGATAATGTTCAATATGAGCCAAAATCAAGGCTAAACGTGTGTATTCCAAAACTATAAAGACTTTAATATAATCCAATATATAGTCCAGCCCTAATAGATAACCTATTTACAGAACATAACAGTTTTAGACACAAAAACGTTTTATAAAATAGGTAATTGATTTGTGAATTTGATCAGTACTATAAACATGTCTCAGCATTATATCCATGTCCTTAGGCCTCATTACAAAATTCCCATAGACAAAAAGAAAATGTATGGATTCCAGTTATTCTGATTTATATATTAAGATGTTCTTAACACAATTCCCTTCTCTGCCTAGGAATTTGATGATATTCATGTTACAATTTTGCATAAAGAGGAAGACACTGGGCTTGGATTCAGCCTGGCAGGTGGCGTTGATCTAGAAAACAAAGTGATAACAGTAAGTAGCATCTTTCAAAAAATGCTCTGAAAACAACTACTCTATCTAAAAAGAAATGTGTAACTTGATGGTTTTCTGCTACAGAGGTTTTCTTTTGGCATAATCAAAATAGGCAGCTGGGCTGATAGATCAGAAAAATCAGTCTTAAGTGTGCAAGAACGAGATTCTTCTGCACAGTGCTGCCCTCTCCAGGTGACTGGTCGTGGCGTCCTGTTTCCTCGGGCACCATCCTAAACAGCTCTGAAATCGAACAACCTACACCCCTCATGCTTACAGAAGACCCCAGCGCTTACAGAACACCATACAGGGTGGTCAGTGCTACCAGGAGTGAGGTGTGTGTATAGACAGGCAAGGGGTCTGAAAGCTAGAGACTAGCTTCATACCTTCTGACTGGCAGAGTAGCAAGAGGGTCAAGAAGTACAGGCACGGTACGTACTGTGGGCAGCAGGGTATTTGGCCATCTGATATCAGGGCTAGACAGATTGCCTTGCTGCCTGATGAGTCCTGTGTCCCGGAGAGCTTCTCTGTACAAATACTTTCAGCCTTCAGCCCTGAAATGTGCTAGAAACAATTTCTTCCTGTCGTAGAATGAAAAATGCACATAGTAAAAACTACTAACCATAGTGATTTATCTTGTTTTTCCCCCCTCTCCTTTCTTGTGTGTCTGCATGGTGACTGGGATTTTCAATAGGTTCATAAAGTGTTTCCCAACGGACTAGCATCTCAGGAAGGAACCATTCAGAAAGGAGATGAAGTACTGTCCATTAATGGAAAGTCCCTTAAAGGTGCAACTCACAATGATGCATCAGCAATCATGCGACAGGCTCGCCAACCCAGACAAGCTGTTGTTGTCACTAGAAAAGCTAAAGATGGAGAAAAAAACAGCATTTCAATTGATTCTAGTACATCTTCAGTAGCAAGTGATGCCTCACAAGACTCTGGTAAGTTCAGTGCAATTACCTTGCTGCCCCCACCTACTACATGTTTAATCATCAACCTGAAATCCTTGCTGTTCATAAAACAGCTCAGTAAGGCTTGGTAAATTTGAGAACCATGATTATGGACAGAACAGTTAATAAACAATCCTGAAATAGGTATTTGGAATAACTTTGTTAGAGAGGAAAGGAATTGATGGAATTCTAAAATAAATGAACATTCTGGAGATCTGGAGCTTTAGTTATGTCCTGCAAATAAAAATTAGCAGCTTCATGGTTAATAAAAATTTCAAAATTAACATCAAGTATGTTTATCATAAATTTTGTTCATTGAACATATTTTTATAATTCTAGTAAATATCACCAACTTTCATTTTTATATTTCTATTCTGCCATGAGTTCAAATACAACTTACTCCAGCTTCCCAGAGGGCCTTACAATCACAAAAAGAGGAATTAAAAGCTATCACTTCCGTTTGCATTTGGCAGTTTATAGTGCCTTTGCAAACAAAAGGGTTCATTTTTTGTAACAGATCCAGATTTCATAACGTTTCCAGATAATGTGGTGCCCATCTGATAACTTTCCATTTATTTTCAGCAACTGAAGATACAATCTGCACTGTAACTCTAGAAAAAACACCTGCTGGTTTGGGATTCAGTCTGGAAGGAGGAAAGGGCTCTATTCATGGAGATAAACCCATTGTCATCAACAGAATATTTAAAGGTAACACTCTTGAACGTGTATACGCAGGTTCTTAGCTGATGCAAATGTGCACTTTATAACTGACTGCTAATTTATGCCCAAAAATAAAATTTATTTATTTATTTATTTAAATGCAGCATTATCCCATGCAGTGCAAGTAGTTTTTGCCTGCTGAGACCAGGTGGTTTATACCAAACATGATTGTGATTCTTAACGAGTGAAAGAATCATTAAAAATGCCTCCATAGAAATAATTATTATTTTTCTTTTTACCCCCCTCTAGGGACTGCGCTAGAACAAAGCAGCACTGTTCAGCCTGGTGATGAGCTATTACAAGTGCACACAACTGCCATGCAAGGACTCACTCGTTTTGAAGCATGGAATATAATCAAGGCATTACCTGATGGGCCCATCACAGCTATCATCAAAAGAAGAAATCCAAGCTCTGTTACCACCAAGGCATCTGAAACTTTGTAAGAGGAGTAATTAGACTACTGCCAATATTACAAAAAAAAAAAAAAAAAAGGGGGGGGGGGGGCATAGGAAGCTCTCATTTGGCTAGCAGAGACAGATATTCAGAAAGCATACATGAAAAGTACATAATTTTACTGGCAGTTACAGAGAAAACTGTTTGGGATAAAATGCAAAGATGTGCATAAAACATGCAGTATTATTTCAACATTCAGAAATGGTTGTCACAAATTGTAGAATGATAAAAATGACTTTATTAATAATATACTGGTTGTAATAAAATATGACAGCTATAGTAAGCGCTCTCCTATTTTAAGCCATTAACTGAACTATCAGAAGCACATTCTGTGGTTAATTATTCAGTTCTGTTCTGCTACTTTTGCTTCCTGCCTTACCTCCACAGGAGGAAAAGCCAACAACTATACACTGCAACACTGGATGCATAAAAGGCAGAGAAAGTGGGATGCATCTTAGGGTAGCAAAACTAAAACGTGCCCTGAGAAACTCCAGCTTCTCTATTCAAACTGCAGAGCAGCCAAAAGCTAAATAGAGTAACTCTACTAGCAGTTGAAAGAGATATGTTGACTCCAGAAGGCAAACACAGGGGAGTGTCTCACCGTATTGCAAGGGTGAGGCAGGAAGCTGAGGGTAATACAGTGGAGTTTCTCCCAACCTTCCTCCAGCCAAAAGTCTCGGAGTACTAGAGTAGGAGAGCAACAAGGGCATTTAGAACCAAGACTTACCTTCTGACCACAGATGTATTTTGAAATATCTTTTTGCTAATTTTGTAAGGAAAAATGCCAGTGAGTGTTTCTGAATGCAAATATTTATTCTAAAGCACTAAATAATTTGGACACAAAAGTATACTTCAAATACGGCTATCAGTATTCTGGGCCTGCTCTCCAAACACTGTACAGAACGGTACAAGCAGCACATGCATCTATGGGAAGGGGCTCTTGTGCACCCTTTGGTCCTCTCTGACCCATTTCTCTAAAGGGAGACAAACAATGCCAGGATAGAAGTATTCATTCACTAGTTGAAAGCCATATGGTTACATTGGTTATTGTCTTTGGCTGTTCACCTTCCCCATACTCTGGGAATTTGCCGCATCCTTCTTAGGTTACACAGGGGATTCCTCCAAGATCTTACAGGATGATCTTCACTGGGACATTTGCATCTCCAGTTTGGCATAGCAGAAGACTGAATGTTAAGCGCTCTTAATTCTTTCTGAATAGAAAACACTGAGCACTCAGAGAAAGGATCCTCAAGTTATTTCAATTAAGAGATTCACCTATCCTTTATTGTTCAGAGTAATATAAAATACAACAAATATACAATAAATACTAATAAAAGGCCCCCACTGCCTGCAAAAGGTTTACTTGCAGGAATAATCAGTGGTGATTTGAACTCTGCTCATTGAGCTTTTTACTAATTAATCATAATCCTGCAAAGATCTGCCCAGATATCCAATTTCATGCCCAACTGAAAACTGTAGTATGTTTACTTAAATACGTATGAACCTCTGTAGTATCAGGCCCCCAATCTCTCCTCAGTGAATGCATTACCCTTCTTTAAGCACAGAAAGCAGCCATCTGAAACGGAAATACAGACAAAGAAGTTGAGAGGGTGAGTGCTCTCACCACAACACCTGGTGGGGAGTACAAACTGGAGTGAAAGCTCTTCTCTGCCTTATTGCATTGAATTCAGAGATGCTGGAGGTCTGAGTGTCTCTTTAGGTTTCTCTGTGCATGGGAATGTGGAGCAATTTTAGAGAATCTTTAGAGAATCATTCAGAAAAACAGCAAGACATAGCAAAAAAATATTTATTTCATCACACTTGTACAGGTTTTTACATATTTCTTTGCAAAAGAGACTAGGTTAAAAATTGGTTCCTTTAAAAATCTATTCCACAGGGTTAGAATTACAGTGGAAAACTTTGTATGCAAATCTATACCCCATACTAAACATAAATACAGAAAAGCAGAGCATAATAACCTTGTTAAATAACCAAGTTACAGCATTAAAATCACAACCTACATTTGAATTTCTAATACAGCAATTTATCTTCCTTTTGTAATTATATGTAACCCATAATAATGTCTGACACTCCTGCAGTAACCACAAGCATAAATATTTTCAAAAGCTGCACACATCACTACACACTAGATCAGGAGCTGATTTCCTAAGATAGTGCTGTGAGGTAAACCAGTCTTGAACAGAAAGAAACGTTTTTATGGCCTGTCAAGTCACTACTGAGCTGCAGAAAAATTATTTACCCGTTAAGACCTCTCACCACAAAAACTGGTAAAGTGTTTAAAATACATGATCATTACAAGTGCAGTTAAAAAATAGCAAGTAAAGTGCTTAATGCTCATTATTTATTGCCACTATGTCAGTGCAGTTTGGTTCATGACACTGTGGAAATCACTGGTTTTGGTAGAGGGAAGGAAAGAAGAGTGTTTATGTGCCAACCAACAGACCTATGAATTGATTTGCACTGCTAGATCTTAATTTAGGAAAAGAAGCACCTAAGATACATTTACCATGAGGACTACCTGTTATCTGCGGGAACAAAAAAGTAGATCCCACAAAAAAATCCAATCAATTCTGACTTTTAATTCTTACTGTCCTGGTCTCAATGAAACATCTTAGCAGCTCTGTGAGGGCTGACAGCAGAAGAGCTACCTCTCCATTTGCGGAAGGAACATTATTCTGCAGGAGTCTACAAGGAGCTTCAGAGACAAAACAGGGTGACTTGCACCTGACTAATACTGGTAATGCTAAGTGGATTTTAGTGATGCTCCTCCTCTTAGGCAGTGAGAGAGTTCTAGTACACTCATCTTCTCCCTTCAGCCAGCCAGCAGTGCTGCCTCCAGGATTCTTCCAGCCTCTGGTATGACATTCTTCTAATTATGAAAATGAAGGAGAGCTCATTAGAAAAGTATGCATTGCTTTGAATAGAGACAGGCAGAAATTGCAGTTTTAAAAATGTACTTAATCCATTCTTCCCATTTCACTTTTCCCAAGTATCTTTGCTGGTTAAAATAATGGCTATAGGTCAGCTTCATATTTCCCATGATTTCTACCCTCAGGCTACCAGCTCTTTTCCTACCCTCAGCTGCTGATGTCAGCATTTGGTCTTGTCATGCTTTTAATGCCTTAACGGCTTTGGTCAGATTGCTGTAAAATCCAGCTATGCTAGCTGGAAAGAAGGAATCCACCACCGTCTGGGGAAGATAGCCACCAAGATCTGTCTGAAAGAAACTGAGGAGCTGAGTCTTATCCGGTTCCCTGCAACGACAAAGGAAGTGATTTTAGAGCCAGAGGTTTGGAAACATTTAGGACTTCACAATTACTCTTACATGCATTATCTGACAATGGATATTTCTAAGTTCTTTTTTTTAGGAAGTAAGAAAACAGCAGACATCATCTCTATGAATGTGGCTATCCCCACAAATCAAATTACAGTTAAGCTAGGCCCTCATTAGGTACACAATTCTGTTTATGAACTATGACAATGTAATAAACAACAGGATGCTCATTTCCCCCAAATTAAGACCATACTTGTATGTTCTGCTGAATCTCTGTTTAAGAGGTCAGCAAGAATCCTACCACAATGATAGTTCCTATAACACTGAAGACCCACGTCCAAGAGAGACTAATTCATCACACAGAATAGAACAAAGGGCTTTATGGGCTTAAGTTGAGCCAGGGGAGTTTTAGGTTAGATGTTAGGAAGAACTTCTTCACTGAAAGGGTTGTGAGGCACTGGAACAGGCTGCCCAGGGAAGTGGTGGAGTCACCATCCCTGGAAGTCTTCAAAAGACGTTTAGATGTAGAGCTTAGGGTAATGGTTTAGTGGGGACTGTTAGCGTTAGGTCAGAGGTTGGACTCGATGACCTTGAGGTCTCTTCCAACCTAGAAATTCTGTGATTCTGTGAAAGCAAGTACTCAGTCATAATGACTACAAGTCACAGGAAGATGGGAATGTGTTATTGTTGAGGTGCTACAGATCAGGTGTAGCCACATACACAAAAGTACACTGCACAATGGATAAGTAGGGCTTCAGAATACAGTGGTCAAATAGATCTCTACTTACCCTGGAAGAGGTATACAGAAACAGCCACAGGGATAATTCAGCCCTCTCACAAAATTTGGTTGAGGAGGACACTGTGGGTGTTCCACATTGGTGGCTACAAGAAAAAAGCAATTATGAAGAGATGTAATTTTCACAGGAGATGGGAAAGGGTCCTTTGTACTCAAAGCACCAGCTGAGAAGTAAACTCACTATAAGAGAATACATGTATATTTAAGAATGGCTGCATAACATTTTTTATGTTGGGCTGCGCCATGCATGCAGTAAGAAAAAAAAAATATATTAAAAAGGAACCACTCTGGCCAGAGAACTGAAAAAATCAAAGTTTTAAATTCAGAAGCAACTGTTACTGAGCTCTAAATATTAAGACGTTCTAAGGGAGTTTTATTGAACCTGTACTGTGTGAGTGCATTGCTTTTCTTGAGAGGTCATTCAAGTTGCTTCCAAGTAATCCATGCCACATAGGTACAGGTACCTTGACTGCTGAGAAGTTGCACTCCAGCACGTATATAAATTGCAGGCAAATCATTCCTAAACAGAATGGGAAAATTGGGCAGCTGGACAGAGGGGCAATAAAAGTACTGCCTTGCAACAAGCAAACAATAGGACAAAAAGGAAAACAAACAAAGAAGCATCCTTCCATGAAGCAGTTTCTTAAAAAATCAGCACTATTTGGTTTCATAGGAGCCACAGGCTAGCAGTATATTCTGAATGTTAACGTGGCTTTATATACATGTATATACTCTGCCTAAGAAAGAACAGTGAATAGAGACCACTAATATTTTACCTTTTGATCAAAATCAGATCAATAGCTAAAAAACAGCACATAACTCACTTTGTGTTTTATATTTATTTCTGGTAGCTACCAATTAACTCCCAACACAACATGAGCACAAGCATCTTACCAGCAGATAGCATTGTCCCATCCTCATATTGCTTCATTAGGACCACATCCACAAATTCTCTTGGTGAAATAATCCTCATGAAAGCCGAAGGGGTTGTGGTTCTGCATACAGAGACAGCCTAGAAATTACAAAGCCCTTATGTCAGTTGATGCTCTCACAAGAACAGAATAAAAATCCCTGTGCTTTCTGGTACTCTTTTAGTTACGCTTAAAAAACTTATCATGAGTTCTATGACACCATTTGCAAAAAATGCAAATCAACACAGGCAAAAGGATCCAAGGTATGTTGACGAAGGACAGATTAATGAGGAAAAACACAACGCTGCATTGTTCCCAGGTCACTTAAGGTCAGATACCACAAGGGTTAAAGAAAAGCAGATCTGGCACATGTATGCTCATGAGACAGTTAAAACACTTCTCTTTTCCAGGAATTCCGTGAAGGTATCTTCTTTGTAGCGTATCACATAGTAAGGCAACTTGATACCCAGACTTGTTACCCTGAAGAAACCTTAACACTTTCATCCTCTTCTATGGAGGTTGTATAGCGGATGGACACCCCAAAAAAGAAGTTTCTACTATATCAGTAAATGCTAGCAAGTCTAGCAATGTCTGTGAACCTCAAATGGCAAGTTGTACCACTTCTAAAGTTGAGGATTATAACACTGATCACCTGTAAAGTTCCAACAAGAAAAACTTTCACAGGACTTCCACAAACACCCCTGGGAGTGGTTGTGGTTGCATCCTGGATATCCCCAAGCACGAATATCCCCTTTTGATTTGGGGTTCTAAATAGAATGTTTTTAAAATTCTAACACACAAAGAAAAAAAAAAAGGAAATCAGACCGTACAGTCGTATGGTTACAGGAACAGCAGCAGCCACTGCTCAACCACAGCCCTTTTCATCTGTAGTGCTCCAAGTGCAGCATCTGTGTTTTGAAGAGGGAGACACTGAGGGCAAAGCGCCGAGCCAGCCAAAAACAGTGGCACAGAGCACTGGGTGCTGCCATGGTGCAAGACAGGGCCTGAATTAATGGTTGATGATGTGAACCTTCACTACTTACTTCAGCCTATATGCTCTCTAAACCTCCTCTTTCCTCACAGATAGCTCATTCAAAATAATCACACTTACCTTGATTTGCAGCATTAACAACAATGTTTTGCTGGAATATTTATAGTTTAAAAAGATGTAAGTTTACAACATTATTTAGCCAAGAATGTACAGTAGTTCCTTTCACAAAGATAATCCACTGATAATACATACATGTTATCACAACACTGGTGTGATAACACTGCTGTTCCAGCTACAAGTACAGAGTACGGCACTGAATGGGCTGCTGCCGGGAAAGTTAACATTCCAGCCAGACCCAGTACAACAATTGAGTACAATTTTGAGTAAAAAGAATAGATTGCTAATCCCAGTACTGTCACACTGATCCAGACAGAGGCTGCACAACTTCTAGAGGCTCTTTTTACCTGCACGTGACGTAGGCTGTTTCGGAAGGCAGAGCCCAATTCCTCTGAAACCCCGCTCACTAACCCCACCGCCACAGCCCTTAAGGAACTCACATCACTGACGGCCTCCACAACCTCGAAGTCCTTCACGTTCTGGTCCCACTTGGTCCTCAGCCCGCCGGCCACCGGCTTTATGCACTCCCACACATCCTCCGGGCGGGCGGCCACGGTCCCCTCCGCCCTGTACCTGCGGCAGGGCGAAACGAAAGCAAACCCCGCAGCTCCACCCCGCATCGCCCCCAGCACAGCCCCGGTCGCTCCGCGAAACGCCCCGGCTGTACTCACACGTTGCCGCTGAACTCTGCCGAGGGTCTCCAGGACACCACAACCTCGCTCTGCGGGGATGGGTGAGAGCTGTGAGCGGGCACCAAACTGACCCCCGCCCCGATCCCACCCCACACGTCCCTCCCAGGGCTCACCGTGCTTCGGCAGCCCCGCCAGCCGCCGGGGTCCTGCCGGTACTGCCCGATTTTGGCCGCCGCCGCCTCAGCGAGCCCCGCGTAGTCCATGGCCGGGCAGGGCGGAGCTGCCGCTCGGCCGCCGCCTGTGAGGAGCCCGCGCCCTGTGGGCCGATGGCGGCGCCTCCCCCTCACCTGAGGGGCAGTGGCCTCACGCCGCCCGCCCCGGGTCGGCTCCCGAGACGGGCAGCGGAGAGGGGACGGCGCTCGGGTCGCCTCCGGCCTCCAAGGAGCGCCGGGAGCCAGGGTTTTGTTGCTTTCATCCGAGATGGATGGCGTACTGACAGCCCGGAGGAGCGGGGGGCAGGCCGGCTGCAGGCTTTCATCCCGGAAAGCGCCATCTTCAGCATCTAAAGCAGGCGCGGAATTGCAAGGCTGAGTGAAAAAAGTCAGGATAAGTCAGGAGTGATGACATACGTTTTTAAAAGGCCACGGAGAGACAGTTTTCCCCAAAGGCTTGCAGTGAAGTTTATCAGCGTGAGCTGAGGAGTCTCCCCAGAAAATGAATAGAAGACCTAGGACTTCATCTGTAAGGCTGCGTGGACTTCCACCATCCAATAATTCAGTTGTCCATGTAGTACAGACTAAAGAAACTTACTAGGCTCGGTAATTGACCTGCCGCTGATTTCTTTGAGCTTCCCCATATTCGGGGTAGACACGGCAAGATGTCAGTCAGGCTGCAGATTGCGGCCCTGCTTGGAAGGTGATTACCTGCTCGATTTATTCACCGGGAGCATCTTAAGCTGTGACTGTGTCAAGGAGACAAAGAGAGCCTCATCTGACATGTTTTGGTACAGGTTTAATTAAAATGCCCCGAGTACATAGCTTCTGATTTTCCAGTATTTTTAAACAGCATAACAAGTAATAAATTGCAATAATTTTCCAAGTTTTGCAATGCATCAGTTGTGATATGGAAGCGAGGTACAGTTAACAGTAAAACACAAGGCTATCTGTACTTTCCCACCTCAAATAGCTGCACACACTGTTCCAAAGACTCTTGTAGTTATTCTAATAGATGTCAAAAAGCAAGTACAACAAATGCACATACACCCGTCCAAAACACAAAAAAGGCTGGGGCACTTTCTCAGACATTTGAGCATACCAGTTCATTAGGCTCAGACATGTTTAGATCAATACTGTTCTTTGATTTCTTTTTGGTGAGTTTTGACCCAGGTTTCAGGTACTTTTCTTTGCTGTGAATGACCTGGATATATTGGTCATTGCTGCTGTTCTGTGGATCACTGCTGGATTCAATGGAAACTGAATCAGATTCTGTGAGAGATTGCTCCAGCTTATGCTTTGACTTCGGTTTCATATGTGGCTCAGGATAGTGCTGGTCAGCTTCAACATTTTTCAGGTGCACTTTCTTGTAAGCGTATGGAGGTCTGTCTAGGTCCATCTCAAAACCATCATCCCAGGATTTGTAATGCACTTTGGCTAGATCCTTGCTCATAAGAACATGGCCATCAGCGTGCTCCCCAATGTAAAATCTTGGTGCCGGGCGAAGATCAGATAGCGAACGAGGGCGATGCGATCTGTTCATGTAGTGTCTCCTAAGTTCCTCTTCTTCCTCCTCCTCTTCACTGGGATGAGGGGAATACACCCGGTGTGGTGTACGAACCACATATCTTCTAATGTTGCGTGGATACAACTCAATAACATCTCCTGGTTCTTCCATTCGGAATTGCCTCTGGAGTCGGGAGGTAGAACGGGATGATTTTTTGCGGGACTCATTTTCATTAACAATAATGTATCTGGTAGCATGTGGTCTGCGTCCCACAAAAACAGGAGCCCCCGCCCCAAGAGCATCTGAATTTGCCTGCCGAATGCTTTTTCTAAAGAGAGGCTCAGAATGAACATCTTCCATATGCTTTTTGAAAGTCACTGGTGTGTAGGGCTTTGTTTTACAGAGCTCACTTGCACTCCCGTGCACAACACTTGGGTACCTTTAGGAATAAAAAATGAATCAAATGTTGAGAGATATTCTTATGTCCCAATATAATCAAAACACATAAGAAATTAACTGCACAGAAGCCAAACACTGGATTGTAAGGACAGAGATCTCTGTTGCAGAATCTGTATTGTTCAAAAGTTTTACGAACTGTTAGAGAAACACAGAAATTAGGAGATGCATTTGTACTTCCCTATGAAATGACATCAGACCGTTGACCTTTCAAAGCATGTTCCAGATCTGTTTTCTTAATATTTTGAGAACTGTTTAGAAATACTTTTTAATCTCATTACTTGGAAAAAAAAACAAAAAAAACCAACAACACATCCTCCCCCCAAAACAACAAAAACACAACACAAAAAAGCCCACACAGGTAGCTTAAAGCACTAGTGTGCTGTCTGAACCAACATGTCCAAAAACAGTCACGCAACAACTAGACTTGCACAGGCATTCTGCACAGGATTACTTCACTGTTACTGTGTCTGTCTTGTTCTTTTAAATAGTGTCCCATATAAGCTATTTTACTTATATGCCAGACAGAAAGCTTAATATTTACCTCTGCTTGAGGTATGTGTAAACTCCGTCAATTACATTATTTCAAAAGTTTTATAATCCTGTCTGGCAGGCTGAATTAAGAGAGAATTAAGGAGGTGATGTTACCAGCAGTCTGAATAGTACCCATGAATGAATCTGCTTTTACAAAATTCCTTAGCTGCTGTACTGCTTCAGTTAGTCTGAATGCACAGCTATTTTGCAAATAAACACATGAATGTCATGGAGTTGATGGAATAAATATCATTTCAAAACAAAAAGTCTTGCCTGTTAGTGGTATGATTGTTTCTTGATTTCTGTACACTTGATATTGAGGGAGCTGACGTTAAAGATGTTGAAGTTGTGGGATTTGCATTGACAGGTCTTGCAACATCAGTTGAGGGCACAGTTTGGGGCACAGACTGGGAAATGGTTTGTATTCTGGTGCCTTTGGTCACAGGAGATTCAAAGTTCAAGACACTGCCATTCTTCCGGGGCGTTGAGGATCGAACAGAAGATTCCTGGCTGATAAGATCACTTTCTTGGTCTGGTCTCTTGTCATTCCCACCCAGATTCTGGATTCTGGCTAGAAAGCAGAAATTATTACACTATCTCTCCAGGCCTCTACATTTAGAAACAGTTGAGTAAATGCATTGGCTCAAATTCACCCACCAGTCAGGGGATAACATGATGACAGAACCTCACTGTGTTCAGCAGAGAGATACTGGTGCTATACTTGTAGAAGGGGTGATAAAAAGGGGTGGATAGGCACACTGCAGTACGCAGCAGACACACTATTGCTGACCACAGAAAAACACTGGAAACTGCACTGTAGAAATCCAAGTGGGCACAAAGCCATTGTTTCTTTTCAAGAGCCCTGTTTTAGTTCATAACATGTAAGAAGATGGCCAGATTGAGCAAACTTACCCTAGTGACTGTGCTGGTCAGAGCCAAAAGCTGCATTTGGTTTCCGTAACAATGGAAATCAAACTAGCACACACACCTCATCACACCTCATTGCCCTTTATAGTCACTCCTCATCAACATATTGCTCTACATCAGGTTTTTCACCACTTACGTCTTCACGGTAGTGATATAAGCGGTCAGTAACATTAAGATCTAGCCATAACCATTGATTGTCTTTTATTTATTTATTTATTTATTTAAAGCTTGGCACATATCTACTTATTACTTTCACTGGGAGGGATTAATTAGAAGGACTGCATCCTTTCTGTGGCTTCTTGTTGCTAAAATCTGAGAGGTGGAAGGTGTGTAGGCTCAAATTCCCTCAAGGCACAGTAGGCAATAAAAACCTAAATCTCTTCATTGCAGATGAAATGTTTAACCCAGGGAGGTCAAAGAACAGGGGCCATTCCCTTTTCCCTCTTCTGTCTATTACCCGATGAATTCTGAGCAAGGTCTGACATGATATGAATCGGGGTTGCTACCAGGTTCTGCCCTGTATGTGACAAAAGCAAGAAAATACTCAGCCCAAGTAAAGCTGGGCTCAAAAGCCATCTACAAGGATGACTACCAAAAATAGTTTTTTAAACGTGGTTGAATGTCTCTCTCTATAATAAGAAATCAAAATATATTTGTATGCAAATGCTTTATTAATAGTGGAACTTCTAAAGCTCAACAACTTACCTACTGCCATCTGAACCACCTTTTTCTTATCTTCAGTTCTTTCCTAAAATGCATTCAGGAGAATGAGAAGCAGCAAGTTACTATGGACTAGAAACTAAATTTATTTTAGTGTAAAGATAAGAAATACAGGATGGGTTTTACATTGTGAAACAAGGAAAGTGATTTTCGTGGTGTAATTAGGCTAGCACTTTCCTGAAGACCCACCAAATTCTATATAAAAGTACTTTGAGCTGTACTTACTGTTTGGATCTTCATTCTTAGCTGATTGTTGGTGAATTTCAAGGATCTTGCAATACTTTGTAGGTAATAGATAAGCATGCTAGAAGTGAAAGAGGTGATTATGAATCACATCAACTATTCCTGACAATATTCTCTTTGAAGATTTATAAGTCATCAAAATGGTGTACAAGGTCAGTTGGTGCTTTTTAGCATTTCCTTTATATTGTGATAATGGATCACAGCCTTCTTTCAAGCAAATACACATGGAAGCGTAAGAAATGTGATACTGAAAACAGATTTAACAGCAGTACTAATTGTGCCCATGCCTTTTTTTTTTTTTTTTTCTTTTTTCTTTTTCTCCAGTCCAAGGTTACTTGGAGAGGAACTATAGCTGAGTTGCATGTGCTTTACAATGTCATTTTGTTGGCTGGTTGCAATAACACCTTGTTTACACTGACACAGCTGAGATCAGATCTGGCTCAGCAATGTATTAGTGGCTTTCAGATGATGTAAAGTCTTATAACTAGACTTGTTAGCACAAACATTTACATATGTGCTTATCCATCAGTTTAAAACAATCTACAGATCTACTTGAGTTTGTAAATAAGTTTATTTATGAAGCTGTAACCTTAAAGGAAAAAGTTACAAATGATAAATAATGCTTTATGTCTTCTCAAGTTATCCGAAAATCAAGCTGGGGATTTGCTATAAAAACTGTAGCTTGGTACTACAGTGGGACAAACTCTGCACTTGTCTGTAGCTTATGGGAAAAAAATAGAAAGATGCAAGCAAAATACATGACACTTCACAGAAGCAAAGTGAATTTCAAACAGCTCAAAGCAAATATTAATTCCCAGCTGTGAACAATTATTTAGAGACTGGAGTAAGAAAGGACTTCCACTGGAAGGTCTACAGGAAGCTGTATTACATTAACACTTAAGAGCAGACCTTCATAATTGATTTATCTTGTCAGGAATCAGCAGGACTGGGTAGCTTCTTTCAATGATGGCCTGAACCCTGTTCACAGTCATAAGCTCAACTAATCACCATGAGGAAATGGAAAATTAACTTCTGCGTGGCTCTTGAGAGGGAAGAAATATCTTAAAACTTCCTAGAATCAACAGCACTGTAAGCCTTGACACACTGTAATGAACTTGCTTTAACACTATTTCCCTGAACAAGAAATGTCCTTTTGAAAATGTGTTGACAGTTTTTTTAATATCCTCTCATTCCCATCTGATCTATAGATTATATATTCAGTAAGAGTATTTTTTTTCCTTCAGATATGCTTAATGCTTAACAATAATGCAGTGCTTGTTCCTCAGTATCAACATTTGACTCTCAAGAGATCAAGTTAACAATCAAGTTAACTTTTCTATGAAAAAACATGCTTACAATAGAAGTAGGAGTGCAGGGAGGACCACCACAGGACTGCTGATGTAAGTAATCACTGTGTTGAACCATGCGGGAAAATCATTTTGAATTGTTTCAGAAACGATATCATATATTTTTTCTTGTCCGCTACAGGAGGAAGAAAAAAGTAAAATTAAATTGCAAGAAATGCTTGGTACACCATATTTTTAAGGAGTGTTGCACTGAATAAATAAGAGCTTTCCTACAAGACCTTTTTGGAATAGTGTAGTCCAAGGGGAGATATAAAAAAAAGATACTCTTTTATAAGTAAGTTCATTATTTTTAAAAGAAATTTACAGAAGTGCAATAGCACTGACCAGACTTGAAGGGTGCTTGGACTGAGACACAGGATGGCAATATGTGCTAGATTTCTTACTGGAACATTACATCATCTAAACATGAAATGTTGGAACCATGTATATAAAGCAACTCACTCAGGAGGTTGACATATTCAGCTAATTAATATTTAAACTGGAAAAAACTGACAGCACAAAAGCATTGTCCTATCCATAGACTTCTATTTGTTGGTAATTTGGGTAATGTTAAAGCTGATTAATTTATTGAGAGAGGGTGAAATAAAACATTCTCAATTGTCATTAGTCCATTATAACTTACCTGAAGGGACCACAGTTTAAAGATGGTTTATACCGGGCAATAGCAAAAATTGTTGGTAGCATGCATAAAAACAACATGAACAGCAACATGGCCAAGTAGAAGTTATTGGATCTGCAAGAAGGCATAACATGTTTCAGATTATACTAATCAGGGAGAAAAAAAAAAGAGACAACATGAAAGATGTAAGTCTGCATCTACCTAACAAGTTCAAGATCTATGTTTTTGAAAGATCAAAATCATTCTGTTCTGATTAAAAAGTCTGAACAGAGCCAGCTTAAACAGACCCTTAATGATCAAAATTCTATTTGCACTGCTTTCCAGATACCACTGCTACAGCCAGAGAACCATTTATAGCACTCTTCTTTAAAAAAACTCGCCTTAATTCCCAGACACGTTGTGGGGAGAACACAAAAAAAGTGGCAGAACTTAAATCATCTTCAAAACATGTTAGAAATAATTGACTTTTAAGATTTAAAGATGCCCTAAGTTATTTCCATTTTGAGTAAACAATTCTGATATTCATCTAGACAGAATTAAAAGGTGGAATTCCGTTGTGTCATGCAACAGACAATATCAGATCCTTAATAGTTTTCATAAAAAGAAATACCAAGAAATAGGACTTTGAACAATTCACACATGTAGCTTATTGCACTTGGTCAGATTTGTATGGAAATAAATTGTGTTAGGCCACATTTACTGGTCTAGGAATATTCCCTGACATATTTTTCAGTTTGATTTCTACTCACCCCCAAACTTTGGCAATAAAACAACTTTTGATACTATTGGTTAATTTCCTCAGTGAAATGAGGCAACCTTCTGCCCTGGATACTGCCCATCAAAATCCATACCTTGCCTTTTGGCAAGGAACATCCACCAGAGTTTTCAGTACAATCAGAAAACAACCTTGGGCAATTCAATGCCATTTGCCTCTCTTCTGTGTACATCTTTAACTACCCAGCTTTTCAAACTCTCCAGTTTCTCAGTAACTACGTTTTTTTTTCTTTTCTTTTTTTTTTTTTCTTCACAGACCTTTGTTATCTGTCAATTTTGATTGTCAATTTTCAGAACTAAAAGCTCCTTTCATTTCATTTCTGTGCGCAGAAGGCATTTCCACTGTCTGCATTTCATTTATTCTTTATCTTTTGTTCTTATTTTGACTAACCGAGAGGCTCTGAAAACCTGCTGATGTGGTACATTACACGTTAACACAGCCCAGCTCCTCAGGTACATGAGTCCAATCAACTTGAGAACATTGAATGCTGGTAAGCAAGGTGAAAAGAAGGCTCCCATCCTGCAAAAATAATGTCATTTCAGTGCTCAGTATTGCTGGAGCAATTTTAACAACAAAGAACATATGAAAAATATAAGTAAGCAATAGTTAACTATCAGCAGAAAATCTCTTATTACAGTAAAGTACAAAAAACACATTACTAATATCCTACTTAAATAGGTATCATTGGGAATTACCAGACTTAGTAATCAACACACTGACCAAGGACAAGAAAGATCACTTAAGGATTACATACCAGATCATTCCTTGATTGTAGACCAAATGCAGTACATTCTCTGCAATTTTGAATTCTCCATATTCTGGCTACAATAAAGACAGTGTAGGATGAATACCTTGTCTTTTTTTTTTTTCTTTTCCCCCAACAGATCATTTATTACAAACTTTTGACTGATTCAGTTTTCAGACAGCACATAGCCTGAAATGTCCAGACCGAA
The DNA here is from genome assembly GCF_009819795.1 of Aythya fuligula. Lineage (NCBI taxonomy): Eukaryota > Metazoa > Chordata > Aves > Anseriformes > Anatidae > Aythya > Aythya fuligula. Next base: position 12,767,644 of record NC_045569.1, on the reverse strand, counting down.
CACCCACTTTTGACAGGTAGTGAGAACACAGTAAAACCTACTCTGTAGCAGGGGATTGAACTAATTTCTCTCTAATTTACTTCACTTCTTTATTTAAGGACAAAGAACAGACTTCAGCCTTTCATGACAAGAGCTGCTTGCTAACCAAATATTACTTAGCTTAATTTTCTTGAAGGACTATATGCTTTTGGTTCTTGTTTCTTTGACCACTATCCCCATTATGGATTTGTTGTGACAGCTACAGAAAAGAGGATGTGGGAAACAACCCATGCCCTCTCTTTTCAAAAGGCCAAACCATTCATCTTTTTCTCTGGGACCGTTACATCATCTCATTTGGGGAAAAACAAAGTTTTTGCACCACAACCATGGGAGTAGGCTTGAGAATAATACCCAGTCTTGGCATTTATCCCATGCCCTCCCGAAAAAAAAAAAAACCCTCAGTGTGAGCTGTGCCTTTATAGACATGTGCTACCAAGAAATTATGTATCTGTTGACAGGCTTTAAGAACATCCAGTACTAGGGAGCCTACATATATTTAGCATCTTGGTTTCATAAAATAAAAGCCCGTACTTACAAACTTGCTTTCTAGATCCCAGCACCAACAATCGCTTAAATATCGGACACACAATCCACGGAAAAAATCAATTAGCAGGATGCTTGCAACTGTGAAAATCATGTCGATGATTGACAGCTTTAGCATCTCCTGAAATACATATCATTCCAACACAAAGTCATTCTGGAATAAAACTGCCTCACACACAGCTCTTTTTCAGTTATACTTGTATTACATATTTTGGCTCCAGATTAGTATCCTGATTAAATATTATTTGAATATATAAATTGTTGCTTTTTACGCTTTTCCTCTTTGACTTTTCCCTTATTTGCCTTTATTCTGGCAAAGAGAACAAATATAATCAATCTTCCAATGTGCCTTCTACTGCTTGCAAGAATATAACTCTGGTCATAGTGGCTTCAACCTTTCTTTCTAATGATTATCCTGAAAATTTTACTCTGCTGAATAGAATCCTTTATTATCCTCACTGTTGTAATACACACTGGATAAGTGCTTCACAATGAGAAATGCTGATTCTTCTTACAAAAACACAACCCATTGACAGTAAGATCCTCAAGCCACAACAGAAATCTGTTTAGTGCTTACAAATGAATAGTTATTCTTTATTTGACCCTTAAAAACACAAAATTACATTAAAAAAGATTGTTTCCAAGAATCTCTAGCCCCATTCTGAAAAAAAAAAAGAAAAGAAAAAAAGAACACCAATTAGAAAAAATACCTGATGTCTGTGTAATAGGGAGAGTGGCTATACAAGAATAGAAGTCAATCTAATAAACCTGGGAGGAGATTTTTGCTCCTGATGATCAAGCAAGTCCTTTAATACTGCTCACTCTGGAAAAAGGAACTAAGCAAGTCAGTTGCATGCTAGCGTCATTCTTACTCTAGTGGCCTAGACATGAGATGTGTGCAGCACTGACAGAGACCAAAATGCACCAGGATCAAATGACAACTTTTGTATTATGCATCCTATTAAATTAGGGTCTATATCAGCGTCATACATCTGTAGAGATCTGCCTGTGCAGAGCTGAAGACAGAGACTGAAGCCTGGCAAAAGGACATTCATACAACACTAAACACATTGTAGATACTGAACAAAAAACAAAGCCTGGATCTGTGGCTGTATCACTTTGCATACTCTTTGCTCTTTCTACACAACCCTTAGCTAAAAATTCAGAATTTACACAAAGAAAATCTCTAAAATTGAACACAGCCCAACATGATATTAACTTTTTGGTCAAACATGGATTAGGAATGAATTGTTTAAATAACGTAACAATTACATACCTGGCCAACATAGGTCTCCCAGCACTGGTCCTGTGAATTCTGGGTATTATAGGAAACTGTTTTGTTAACCTGTGTGTCAGGAACTGTCAGGCTTTGAGTGTGAGACTCTTCTGATGTTGCAATGCTGCTTCTTGTAATTTGAACGTAAGGAATAGTTGTAGATAAATTGTCTTCTTTAGAAAGAGTTTTAGTTACTAAGAAGGAGGTAGAATTACTTGCATCATTGTTAACTTTGGAGCCCTGAAAAAATAAATGTCCTGAAAAGCTGCATTTTCACATGCTGTTATTACTTGCAGTACATACAAAAGCCCCATGCCTTCTTCAACAAGGCATACATACACATAAAGACATTTCTTCATGCATTTTCAAGCAGCAATTAGGTGACTTTCAAGTAGCCGCCAAAGTCTAGATGCAGATGCAATTTTAGGACAGCAGTAAATGCTGAGTGGAGGTCAAATATTTCCAACTACCTAAGGTGTTGACTTATTTGAGTAGCCAAACAATGCATATAAGTCTATTTTCTTACTAGACATCAGTGATTAAATGGATACAATTATCCTAAAAGACTACAGGTATTTGCAAAAGAACATTACAAAATAAACTTTACAATCCTATCAAGCCGTAGTGTTTTTAATACTTTGATTTCAAACTAGCTTTCACCTGATTTGATATATATACATATTACAATAGAAGGAATTTTATAATAAAGTCTATAAATCTATAAAGCCAACTAGTTTTGCACATAAGCAAATATCAGTAAACTTACAGCGTCACTCATGATGTTCACTTTATCAAGGAGAGCAATGATTAAACTGTAGAGATTTCCCAGATACAGAACAAGAACTCTGAAAACAGCAAGAGATAAAGGTTATTGGCATCGATATCCCACAGAATTCTTACCCTCTGGTTTGTCTGAAATAAAAACTGTGACCAGAATGCATCTTTCCTCTTCCTCCTTTGTTCTTCCCATTCTTTCTACACTGCAGAATGCCCATACCTGGCAAGCTGAAAGCGAAGAGTGGTTCTTGGATGATACATCTCTAGAGCTGCCACAAGCTCAAAAGCAGAGGGTGCAATCATGGTAATCAGCGACACAACTACGCTTACCTACAGAACAGAAAGACACAGCATTTTGTAGCTTTGCTTGTTGATCTCCTGTAGTGATTTGACTACTGATTGAAATCCTACTACATGTTTTGGTGATTGATTTTCTTGAAGAATAGTCATGTTAAACAGTTATTATTGACATCAGTAATAACAGCAGCTGGGATCCAAAATTATAGATCTGGAATCTGCTACTCAGGAATCTTTACTCTAGATATATTCTAGCTTTCAAATTATTACTTTATTAAATAAAATTATATTTGTTGAAAATATAAGGACAGCATCTTCCTCTGAAACTGATGAGTATGTTCTCCATACCCACTCACTTCTTATTCTCAGCAACCACTTGTTCCTCTGAACTGAAGTATTCACAGAACGTTCCATATCTTTCAGCTGAAATCAATAGCCATTGTAAAAGCTGATTCCTTTCTAACAGTTCTTTTTAGTCCCTTGAGCCAGTGTTCGCTCAGCTCAATCACAGGCACAAAAGTAGATTTGTGAGTGACAGAGGAGAGTTTATGCTTTGTCCTCATGAAATAAGGGGCAGCTAGAAGTGCAGTCTCTGTGAAATGAGGACCTGCAGCACCTCCCTGCCTGTGTCAGCTCTGCTGACACCTTGGTGCAGAGCCAACATGCAAAGAGACCCAGGTAACCACAGCTCTGCCCTCTCTCTCCTCATTTCTCCTGGCTCATGTCTCATGAGCACACTATCACTATGGAGAGCCCCGAGACAATAATCCTGCTTCTAACACAGTGGTGACAAATGCAACGTACCTCATTTTTTTCCCAAAGAGTCAATTCCTTTTTGGTATGCTCTAACCTTTGGGATCGATCCACGACAAAATAAATGATGTAAATACTTCCAGCAAGTGAGAGAAGCACAAGGATGTTTGCAATAATCCTTAAGCTTATAGTGACTGCCCTGAAAAACAAAAAAAATCACACAGCCAAAACAGTAGGCTGTCTTTAGACACAGGGGTCTTTTCTAACATGTTTTTTTTTTACAAGTATGAAATGAGCACATAGCCCTGCTATCTGCATTGAAGCAGTGCTTTGGAAGGTATCCCCAATCTTATATACATACAGATTTTTGGTTTTCTTCTTTTCCTGCTCTTCCAATATAGCTTCCTTGAAAGAAACACAACATTATCATTTTAGTAGCATTCAGCAAAAATAACACATGCATCTTTTGCAGAGAGTATTAAGTATATTAATAAAAAACTTTACATCCTGGAAATGCAAATAGATAAACACCTCTCTGTTCTGCATAACGTTTTGGAAGTGATAAGGGAGCTTAAGAATTGAAAGAGATTTCTGAGAAATAAACACGCAAGTAATAAAATATTTGTGCACTTTCAGTCACTTTTGTCTCTTACTGTGCCGGACAGGTCCTGCTAACTTGTGTTGTCACAGTGGTTTCATGGTCTACTAGTGGAGGTTTACACTACTGGATCCTTTTAGCAGGATGTGCCTTTAAAATCTGAGTCAGTAATGTAATACACAACTGTCAAAAGCTACCCTCACTGAAATAACTAAATCTCATTATTAATTTGTCTTCAATGCAGTTTGAAGTAATTTGGTTTAATGATTTATATGAATACACTAAATTTATGAAGTAAATTGCTTTTGAGGAAAACCATACCTGTTTTTTAAATTCTAAGCAGAAAATATCTGTATTTAATTCACCTTTTTAATATTGATGGAGATGTAAGGTATCTCTGGGCCACTTGTTACAGAGAGATGAAATAAATCAGTGCTTTTACATTGTTAATGTAACTTTGATTCTACTGTTCAATAAAATTGCATCACAAGCAAATTTGTTGCAAATTTTCTAGCTTCCTGTCACACATCTGGTGGCATTAAATAAAGCATTTCCCAACAGGAACACAATGGTCATGTAGGGACACAAGAGACACTATGAAAAGGAGAAACAGTGTCAGCAGTATGGTATTACTGCATTACCTCACAGAGGTGTGATACCAACCCTCCCCTAGGCAAAGACATCAGTGAACACCAAGAAACAACAGAGTGCAAGGAAATGAGAGGAAAAGCATACTTAACTTCCAACTTAACAAACAAATCAGTTCTAAAAATATATAAGGGGTGGATGCTCACCCGAATGCTATTAACTATGGCAGCAGCTTTGCTCTCTGCAGCCTCGGGATTTCCTATTAAGTAGTCCCAGGCACAGAACAGTCTCCAACAGAAAGTGTAATTTTCATCAGAGGCACTTGCTAAACTCATTCTTGAGTTCTTTGCCATTCTGGACCAGAAAAAAAAAATAAAAATTGTTGTTGAAGTTGTTGATGTGTGAAGATGAATATCAAGTCAGTGGTTTGGTCATAGTTTTCAGTTGTCTTTGTTTTAGAACCATGAAAATTTTGTGGCAATGAGGGTCATTGCTGGCTGTTCTCTGAAGATGATAAAATAGGGTGAGGTTGCAAGAACAAACTTCACTTTTGTTCTAGTGCACAAGAGACTCAGGGTGGAAGGGCAGTTTGGTATTTGCATTCTTTATAGCTAATAAAAAAAAAGCAAACCTATCTCACTAGAGCTGTGAGCTAAAAGGGTTTTAAGATTTCCATGTAGGATCCAGATAGAAAATGCTATAACTTACCACAAGTAATGTGATTATGAGCCAATCTGGCAAAACTAATGATCATGCAGATCTGCTTGGTTTTTTTTTGTGTGTTTGTTGTTGTTTTGTTTTCATCCTTAAAATATATGTTATTGTCAAATAGAAGCCCAGTGCTGTTTTACAGACTTTGGGAAAAAGAAAAAAAACACAACACCTACTTGTCACGGCCAAGAATGCAGAGTATTGCAAATGCTAAGAAATGAAATGAAGATTAATAGCTTATGAAAGAAAGGGCATCTAAAAGGACAGTGTTAAATGGACTACAATAATCAGGCAAGCAAGAAGTCAGTGGGCTAAATCAGACAGAGAAAAGCTAATCACATCCAGAAACTGCAGATGTGTAAATCAGTGTCAAGCGTATCAGTGACCCTGGCACAAACTAGCAGCTAGAATAAAAATAAATGAAAAGGGAAGGATCAGTTTTGAAACAGAAAGTTATTAAAGGCAACTCTAAAAATCACCCTGGACTGCACTGTGCCGGATAAATAGGTATCTAGAAGGGAGGAGAAAGTGAATCGAGAGGATAGAGTGACCTTGCCCTTCTGTAGGCACTGCACATTCCTGGATTTATGGCCAGCACTTTGTCTTGCTCTCTCCTAACTCCTGGCCCTTAAACAGCAAAGGAATTAAGCTCATGTTTGAATGGGATACCACATACCAGCTGAAATGATGCAAAATATATTACATCTATGACAGCATTTTTATATTTGTCTTTCAGTAGATGGGAATAATAATGCTTGAAAGCATTACATGTAAAATGTTAATTTCTGTCACAGCTATATTTAAACCAGTACAGAGGAAAAGAGAAAAACTTCCAGGAGAGTCAGACCTCACTTTATACAAACATAAACCACACAGATCCTCTGTGCTGCCCTCCTTTTATAGACTGGGAAACCGAAGAGGGAGAAAAGATCAACAGCAAGATAAAGAGCAAGCTATAATTAAAACCAGTCTGCCACCCTGCTATTAGCAGGTTAATAGGGCCATGCAGGATAAAGGCAGAGGAAATGGGATAAATACACCATTAACTGCCAGAACATGTAAGCTTATGAACGGCAACAAATGGGAAATCTTACTTCTTTAGGAGAATGATGAAGCTGTAAGCAAACACTGCCATTCCCACGAGGAAGTAGGCGAGGGGCAGCCGGTATCCTGCTTTCCCGATCTTCCTGTCCCGACCATAGTAACCGTAAAACAGAACAGAGTACTGGAGGTAGCCCTGCAGAGAGCAGAGTTGGTAAGTAAAGGCAGTAAATAACAGCTACAACCAAACAGTGAGGGGTTTAAAATAAAGAGTGAATTTAGCCTTGCCCCCAGTGACCAGATGGTGTCCAGGTCTTGAGCAGAGGCGATGCGCTCCTTGGGAATGGTCTTGCTGACTGTGCTGCCGAACGGTGCTCCGGCCAGCAGCTGGGAGAAGAGAGACAAGGTCTGAAAAACTGCATGAGCACCTCCAACCCTCAAAAGGCCTGCCCCCCATTTGGTATATCAGATGCCATGGACTTTGGTCATCCTGCCCCAACTAACAATTCCATGAGAAATCCTGCATTTGTTTTCCGCTAAAACAGATTTCTTTGGCCATCTGTGGTCTACCTATGAGGTAATTTAGTGCTCTGTAGACATCTTCTAAATGGCTGAAAAATGAAAAGAGAGGTCAAATGAAATCATTAACTATACATATTTAAAATGGACAAATATCGTCCATTTCAATTTAAGCATTTTAAAATTAAATATAACAATATTTGATCTCAAAATAGTATTTTAAAATTAAATCCACTTTTACTTACAAAATCAAAAAAAGAAAGTGGAAAGAATCTTTTCCATTTCGCTTTTTTTTTTTTTTGTGCGTGCGTGTGTGTGTGTGCGTGCGTGTGTGTGCTTGGGGAGGCTTTGCTGTTTTATCATCTTCACAAATTAGAAGATAAATCAGACATTGACATGTTTCTGGTGACATCACTGAAGCACAGGTATGTGAGACGAAATAATATTTATTAATTATTTAACAAAGTTAATAAATAGCCTTATTTGCATGCAAGACCTAAACAAAGTTACAGCTGTTCAGACTTCTAGAAAATGCCTTCTAATGGACAATAAACCGGAGCCTGGAGGGAAATGTTATGTTTTTCTGCCTGTAAATGACATTAGCAGGACCTGAGTGTACTTAACACCAACTGCAGCTTTTAGGATTTGATTCTTCATTTTAGTAATCGGATACAAACATATTCTATAAAAGCATTAGTACCATGTTGACAAAATATAATCTCTAACACTAATAGCAAAATTCTCTTACCCTTTGGCAGAAAAAAAAAAAACCCTCTTAACAGTGGAATTTATTTTAAATAATTTATTTATATTGATGTATGCCTCTAAGTGTGGCATTTGTTTAATTCAGAAAGGAAAGTGCAACAAGTAAGCATTTTCTGCAAATATTAACCATACATTCTTACCTCTGGTAAGACTACAAATGCTCCTGTCATTATGGTAAGTACAATATTGATTCCAAATAGCCATCTCAAGAAGATGAAATAAGAGGCAACTCCAGACCCAAAATGACCTTAAACCACAGAAAATAGTTATCTGAGCTACACGGTCTATAAAAGCTCATATCATTTATTCATCAAGTATTTCTTGAAGACTAAAGCAAAAGTAAACCATGCCTCATTCATGCAGTGCAAACAGCAAGGTCATGAACATGTTAGCATGTCAATGTGGAGAACACAATTCCAACACAAACTCTGTTGGGGAAGTTTGATAATTACCATCAGTATTTACACAAGAAGCTGCCAGTGTGGGTGACATCATGCAGCCATTTCCTTTGCTGAGGAAGCACAGAGGTATGTCCCAGCCACTGGGATGATAAGCACTGCCCTAGTTCATGTCAATGACACCGACACTGGGGCTGGCGACGCAGGCTGTACGCCACACGTGGTCCTGGGCACATCTGGGCTTGGCCTAAAGATGCTGCCCCACGGGCTGCAATAGACTATGCCCAAAGCTTGCTGCTCTTTAACAACCACAGTGGGCAATAGGACAAAGTTGATTTTATTTTTTAAAGCCACCTGACACTAAGATCATAAATGAGAGCTCTGCAGTATCTGAGGCATCAGGAAAAGTAGAAAAAGCAAAGTTCTAAATGAAAATTGTGTTGCTGCTCAAAGTTTGTGTTTAACACTTCCTCCCAAGTACTATTTAATTCAAAAGTAAGTCAATTCAGCAAGTGCTTTACTGTTCAATCCCATTCAATCTTTATACTTACTCTCAATTTTTTTAATTCTCATTTCCCAAGGAATAAAGAGGACCACAAAATTATATGCAAGTCGAAGAAACTTCCTCCAAAGCTGAGGGAAAAAATATATATATATAAATAAATGTGACAATTTTGCATGGAAAAGAAAAAAATCCATCAGAACACTTTACTCACCTCTCTTTCACCTGGTACCACAAGAAATACTACAAACATTAATTGCTGAGGTCTCAGAGCATGTCTGTGGGTTGAGATGGGCAAAGCAAACCACGGTGAGCTTTAGAAACACGCAAAATGTGAATGGGCCCATGACCCCTTGACTCTGCTTACCAGCAGACAAATACTAGTTACAGAGAGGCGTTTATACACCTCTGTGGGTACAGTCAGTAGCCATCAACCCACACCTTTCATGCACAAGGGCCAGACATACAGAAGCTGCTAAATGTTGCTCCTCATTGCTGCCCCATCGGGCTGGGGCTGCGGAGGGAGGTGCTGGGGGAGGCAGCTTTCACTCTGTCTGCACCAATCACCCCCTTCCTCAGCCTGCCAGATGGGGTTTGGTTGCAAGATGCCTGGAAACAAAATGACTCCACAGCATACGCCTTTTGTGCAAGAAGTTGCGAAGACGTATAACTAGACCCGAGAGTTAAAAAGAAACCAAAACCAAACCAACCAACCAAACACAAAAACACCAACACAATACCAAGGTCCTCAAGAGGAATTCTACAGATTCTCTATTTAGATCAACTAAGCCAATACAAATCAGTCTCCATATACTTCATGAGGGAATCCCACTGCACTTAACAATAAATTAAATTTCTAGGGCAAACAAATGAACGTATAACTAATTTCAAATTTGAAGAGAAGCAGGATACCGGTTTTTCTTAGAGGACAAAAACTTTTCATAATTCAACAACAGTGAATTCAACAACTATATTCTTATCTCTGCGTATTGCAATTGGCATCTACAGAAAAACTGTGCTTATGCTTTCTAGAATCCTTATTCAGTCTCCATATTTTGGCATGCTCAAAGCAAAGCATCTTCTGCACACAGTGGAATGTGCATGTAGGAGAAGATCTGCATGAGCAAAACTGAGTGTAGATTTTGATTTGTTGAATTAGAGTTATACCATGACAGTATCAATATAAAAATAACATTTGTATTATCTTATTCATTATAAAGTACATTTCATAGTACAGCTAAATATTTAAAAAGCTCTATTTTAGTCAGCAGCAGTGTCAATATTGTATCATGTAATCTAATCTCCTGAAACCAAAGAGAAGTAAATCACATTTTAATTACTGAATGTATCATCAATCTGTTTGGCCAAAGTTAATTAATTTTTATGGTGATGCGAGTATTTTTATTGCATGAACTGGAACTATTTTAATTAAAGAAATTGTAGATGTTGTGAGTTGCATGGCAATTGCTAGGATTGCTACTTTTGTTTGAAAACAGAATTCACGATGCTGAGACTGGAATCAAGCAGCTTGTACCAGTTGTGCTGTAGTTTCATAAAGTATACAAAGATATCCATGTCAGAGTAGTATAGTTAAAATTATAATTAGATAACTATTTTTTTCTGTCTACTACATACCTAAACAAAAAAAGGAAGGATAATTATACCTATATAATCCAGAGTATGAATATCTACATTAAATGTAAAGAAAAAAATAAAATTGAAAACAGTTGAACTCAAAAGCAAAATGTCTTCAATGTCAATGTCAAAGCAGTAATAAGTACTTCACATTCAATTTTTATAAATCTCATTAGGAATGGCTTGTCCAGTTATGAACAGGGTGTATTTTGCCAATTTTACAAGCTAATTTAAAAATGGGTACACTTAACAGCTTACCTCTCAGTTACCTTGAGACTGTTGCTGACATCTTACAGGTTGAGGCAAGTGTTTTGTTCTTAGCACACGCTCAAACATTAAATTCTTATTCTGACAATCTAGTGCTTGTTTTTATTGTGGTGTATTTTTGGTCACCACATTATTTTCTAAGAAAATACTTCCAGTTTAATAAACAATTCAGCTCATTCTGTTATTATTATTAATTTAGCCCTGAAATAAAGGATATATTCCCTAATTTATGCTGAAAAAAAAAAAAGAATATCCTACACATAATAAGTGGTGTTAATTAACTTCTGAATTATATCTCTGTGCAGAATGTCTTCAAGCAAAAGCATGCAGTAAAGGCAATTAGATTAGATACAGGCTTGAATCATTGTGAACTCTAAGATGAAAGTCTTGATTTTGTTATGGAAATGGGAATAAGAACAAAAGGGAGCCCAGTATCTGATTTAACAACACACATTGCAGACCCCTGGCACGTCTCTTTCTAGTTAACATGCTAGTTCCACTGAAGTCCAAGGCACAAAACAGTATTTAACAGCATCCTACTTCCATTGCACTTGCCATACACAAAAAGGCAGAACAAGAAAAGATGAGACCTTCCTCCCTCAAGAAGCAGTACTTCTAACTTTTGCTGTATGCCACCATAACAGAAAACCAGCTAGGCATGCAGCCTTTCACTTGTTTACACGAATAATATACATGATGTTCTATTTTACCGTCACAACCCTGACTTTTAGAATTAAGATGAATTATATCATTAAAAGTCTACTCATTATGATGACACAAATATTCTTGACTGCTTAAATGACTAAAGACCTCTTCTCCGTTGGTTGCATATTAGGGACAAATTCCTATGTGTTATTAATTTCCAGCAATTAGGGCTAAGGTCTATTTTTAGTGTTATAAATAGATTTGCTAAGATTAGATTCAAATTATTTGAGTATTATGCAAGCAAAAGCCTTCTTTGACAATGTATTTACAATAAGCTACTGTAGGATTGTCTTCCAAAATAAAAGCTAGACGCATTTTTCATACTAAACTATTGAACTGTGGCCCCACCGTCTGCTGAAATTGCTCTTCAGAGAATACTGACATTGTATTGTTGGTATCCCATTCCCATCACCCCCTCTGGCAGACATCAATATTCAATATATTTATTTGAGAAGAAAGCTTATCCTGTGTTAATAGGAGATCCATCCCTCACATATTAAAGTAATCTGCAAAAATGTAATTACTATATTCACAATTGGAAAAAAAAAAAAAAGAGGAAAAAAGAAAAAAGAAGCTTTTAACTCCTTTTTCTTCCCTCTACAGAATCCTTGAGATTGAGATCAGGACAGCACAGAAAACATAAACTCCTGTGAATAAAAACTGCAGGTGACTATAGGTATAGAGAGGAGCTGTAATTTAAGAAGCAGCAGACATACCTCTGCACCAGCAGCTTGGTAGCCTCTTGTTCTGGTGAGCCTCCCTTCGTACTTCAGCACGATCTCCTTTGCCTGTCTGCACAAGAAGGTGGAATCGTGTTTTACATCTATGCCGTTACTCTGAACCCCTTGCTCTGCACAGGCAGCAACTAGCAAAGTGCTCTGAAACACTGTCATGGACTATGTCACACTTCCTCAGCACTACAATGCCATCCTCACATCAGACAGTGTTTTAAGAGAAAGAGGCTTGATGAAGAGGAAAAAAAGCAAGTCCCAAACAGACCATACTGTGAAAGACCTGACACAGTTTAACTGAAAGAGTTGGACACCCACCCTTTGCATTGCAAATATGGCAGTGTTAATATAACTATTGAGATCTTAAGCTGTGAAACATCATGACCACACCAAATGTGCCTACCAGCACACATTACTTACCACCATTTACAATATATTACCTGAAGATTACAATGAGCTCTCAGGTCTCATCAGACTATACTCACACTGTGCTTTCCTAGCCGCTCTAAATCATTTCTGGGCTTGTTCCCTTTCAGCTTACACTGGAAAACTGCAGCTGGAAACACGGTCACAGTCAGTAAGCCTGAGAGCTTCTGTGCAAACACCGTTACCTGAGCGCCCGCAGCTTCTGCCTCATCGGCCATGGCCTGCAGCGGATGTTGGACATGATCTCCTTCTGGTACTGGATGTTCTGAAAGATCTGCTCGGGATCATGGTTGTCAGCCTTATCCTCACTGATATCCTCATCTGAGTTGCTGATGGTCCAGCACACACCCCACGAGAGAAAAAACAAGACAAATTATTACCCTCCAGCTCCCCAAACTGTTGATTTGTACAGTACTCAATCTATGAGAGTTATACGACAGCAGTAAGCTAGGGAACAGGCACGACCTTGTTTTTAGAGTTGATGAATAATTAGGATTGTTTCCCCAACTCTAGGACATGCCTTTTCCTCCCCACCACCTGCTACTCAGGCATAACTCATCCGTGCTCCCAGCAGGAATTCCAGTCTTTGCTTTCCCAGCCTTTCCAGCCATGCACCTTTTACATCAGGCTAGCAAGACATTCTGTATATTTTTCTGGAACAAAGTGCTGTCTAAACATTTCCAGCAAGAGCACTTAACATTCATTTGCTTGCCATGAAGTGTTGGCCTTTTACTTTGATGGTAATAATGAAGAAGTTATTCTTTGTTAAAATGAGGGGAAGAAATGATAAGAAATTCTTGCCCTTTGCTCCTGTTCCCTGCTGGGAGGACAGGAGCATAAGACCCCAGCACACCAAGAATTACATATTCCTGTAAAAAAAAATTATGTGTTCCAATGCAGATTTCTGTAAATGCTCATTAAATCATCTTTTCTGATGCTGTCACCACATTTGCTAAGCTACAGCTCTCTCATCTCATTTTAAACAGGCTACTGTAAGTGACACCAGCAATATTCACTCTTGCAGGGACTCACAGCTAAAAACCTGTTGCTACAGTTTCCCCTTGCATGATATGAACAGAACTGAACACTTTTGAATCACTTTGAAATAAATCAACCTAAACCTTTTCTTGTAACAGCATCCAAAGGATATAGTCAGTCAGATTGCTGGTCCATTGATCCACAGTCCCCACTCTGACCTTTGGTCACAGTGGATATTCAAGGGAAATTATAATACACAGGAAAAGTATAGAGAGATTTATTACCCTGATATGCCCTGAATTCACTGGAGTTATGCTGAAGATGTTTATGATGCAGTATGAAACATTACTTTTATGAGAAGAAAAAGAGAAGAAAAGAGGTTTAAAGTACATCTAAAAATAAAGAGAGGAGTGATTTTTCTCATGCTCCTTTTAACATTACTACACTCTGACGAAATGAAAGGCAAAAGACAAGACCCCACATTTCTGCTCAATAAGGAATATTTGCACTTCAGAAGAGAGCAGGATGCCTTACCTGTGGGGTGGCTCCTGGTAGGTGTAGATGCTGGCATGCCGCTTCACTGTCTGGTACTTTTTGCAGGACTTTGCAGTTTTTACCGCAGCAGCACCTGGAGCTGCTGCCATGGTGGGAGCTGCTGCCAGCACCAGGTGAAACTCTGCCACGCTAGAAGAAAGCCTTCAGCTCACCGGTCAGCTGTCTCCTAAGCAGGCAAACGTTATTAAGTAGAGAGCAGCGAGAGAGTGCCGAGCCCTGATCAGAGGATTGCTGCCTGCGCCTGGTGCTCCTGCAGTGGCAGGACCTGAAGCCTGGCAGTGCGTGCATGCCTTAAAGCGGCAGCACACAGCAGCCAGGGTGCTGTTAAGTGAAATTCCTAGAAGCGGGGTAGGGAACAGAATCCAAGGGTGGGCCAGCTGCAGTCCTTAAAGCATCCCTTTGTCACAGATGAGGTGATCCCTCAAAGTGCCACCCCACCAAACCAGGCTGGATCATGCTGGGTGATGTTTGCAATGACCACACTGGAATGATTGTCATCATTGCTTCATGTGTCTGAGAGAACATTTGTGCCCATGTAAAGCAAGAATTGTTTGCATTTTGGTCTTTCCTAACAGACAAGTGTGAATGCATTTTCTCACAGGACTAGCAGGCCCTTTCCCAGGGGACAGCCCTGGCACAACACGAGAGTTGCTGATCTCCTGGGTCCCAGCCCCACATCACAGCGTGTCCTGTGCTTACTGGCCCCAGATGTATGACCTCTCTTTTGGAGGCATCAAAATACCTGCCATTCAGACAAGTACATGTTACCAAGCAATTCACTCTTTCTCAAAAATTGTAGTATCTTAATTACTTTTCAATTCCCTTAAGTACTGTAACTTTTTCACCATTTACTTTAAGCATCTTCTCAGATTATAGATATTAATAATTATTCATAGAGCTTAAACACAGGAAAATATTGCCATCTGATGTTCATTTCCCACTTCTTCAGCACTACTACTTAACTAATTTTATTACAAAATTAATTTCCTAGATGCTAAATGCACAGCTAACTCAAAGTCACTTTAAAAGTCAGCAAATGGATTAGTGGTGGCAGCTTAAGGACCTGTATTAAATAACTACTTATCTTTCTCTCATTTTATTCAAGTCTGGGGGCAAGGTCTTGCGTTTTTATGCCTCACTTCCTAAAAACAAATACAGAGTATTTCTTCATTTCACAGGAATAGCATGCAATTTATCACAAATTTTGAGGTACTCTGTGTCTATCATATGATGATTATGTATTATTCACAGTAATGTACTTCATTAACAGCCATTGTGGGCATAAACTTCCTGAAGTTCCTACAGACAGCTCCAACACCACCTCTCCATGGTACTGGTATTGGATTGTCAGGACAGAATAGACTGCTCTAAGTTTTGTTGGGCCCAGCAACTTTCCACATCATCAAGTGAATTTCCAGGGCCTTTCTCCATCATAAAATTTTAGGTCACATTATTAAAACAGAGCAAAACAGGCCAAAAAACAACCACCCTTGTTATTAGATTCTATTGACATAATTTGTTGCTCAGAACTTGTGAGGAAAGGGATGAGTTTACAGAGAGTTTTCTCTTGTTCCTAACTTGGTATTTCTTTCTGTAATAGCTCTGTGCACAATGTGGCAAAGGTTTCAGTTGCATAAATCAATGGTCTGTTGTAGTTAACTTTTATTTGCAGCCTCTGACAAGAAAGAACATTAAGTTCTCTCTGCTACATTTCCTGTAGAGAAGCGCACAGACTGCTTTTCCCCTTTGCCCTGAGCTAATCAAAAATACTGCCACTAGCTGAGAAATCCTACTTTTCCATTATTGTGGTTCAGTCCATTGTACTATACTTATTTAGCTAAATAAGTAAGGGACTAAGGAGTCACAAGCCTCATTACCATGCAAGTATCTCCCAGACCATAGGTAGTGAGGCTTGTGAAGTCCAGAGCTCCAGGTGTATCTTGTTTGAAGCCTCCCCAGAAATCAGGGATTTCCATTAGCACAAAGGAGAAGAGCCTCAGAATAGCTCCAGAAATGCCCCACCCAGAGCTCAGTGAAATCAGGCACCTGTATTCTGCACCACCCCTTTAATTTCTCCTTTTGTCACATGTGCATGGCATCTAAACAGAGTAAAAACATTGGTGGAAACCACTTAGCCATGTTCTATTTACTCTGTAGATTTTTCTCTGAACTCAACTCACTCATCCCAACCACATTCTAAGCATTTTCTGTACACATCTCCTTCAGCCACAATAGAGACTAAAGGGTGTATGCTCCAGTATTCAACTTCCCAAGAAGGATGGAGCATAATAATTCTAAGTTTTCTGTGCTATATTTTATTTTTTTTCATAGTGAATTCTGTAAAACAAGGGTTGTTAGATCTCCGGCATATCAAGCTACCTGTGCCTTGCCTAAATTCACCAGCCTTGGAATGGCTTTGTTGTTTGGCTTCAAGTACATGGGACAGAAGAAGTGCCCTAACATGCTCCCTGTGTGTCAGACCATCCATCAAGTGAAAGCACGCAGCCAAAAGGAACATGTTTCAGCCCAGAATCATGTCTCCTTTAAAAGACTTATCACCACTTTCCAGCTGGAAAAACAAACAGCGGAACAATTCTGGATGCCAGAAAAGCCTTTTAAAGCTTTGATGTGAAGTCGGTACTGCAAACACGCCCACATCACCACTTTTGAGACCTGCTGCAAGATATGCTTTCAATTTTATAATCTGAAAGCAATGAAACATCAGTTCAAATATATTTTCTGGGTTATAGTTAGTTATTTGCCTTTGCATTTTGGCCAATGGTACAGCAATGGGGACCAGATTCTGCCACTTTGCTCAGGAGCATAAACACCTCTCTACTCAGGACAGCCCGCTAAAATCCATTAGTTGGCTACTTATTCCAGCTATGTTTAGTCATTGCTCTCCTTTATCAAATTCAAATGTTTTCCATATACACATCATTTCAAACAATGCAGCAACCTAGCATCTACACGGCTCTGTGCCACCCTCTATCATATGGAGAGACTCTTCTGGCACAGCAACTTTGCGTCCAGGTAACAGGCCCATTCCATCAGCACTGATTGACTGTTAACATGCCTTTATTTTTTTTTTATTGACTAGTGCCAGTTGGTTAATTCTGAAGATCTCTGCGTAACACACTATCAAGGTAAAAACATGCACTCAGTGCACCTGAAACTTATTACACTTATTATTATTAACTTATTATTATTTATATTTAATAAACCAAAATATAGACCTTAAACTGAAGGCTTCAAGCTAATACAGTTTTGTTTAGGTTTCACCATCCTGAAGTACCTGACTCCTGCTGGCATCTTTACAGTAAGATACCTTGCTGCTGTGCTGGTCCTAATGGCCAGGATATCCAGCTTTAGTTCTTCATTTTGTGGTTTGTCTGCTCCACAAACTCCAACAGAAGCAGAATAATCTGAGAAAGAGCCCTGAGTAATGTGACAAACATGTAGAAACATTAAACTCATGTTACTGATAGAGGTCTTACTAAGGAAAATTTCCTCCCCCACAAAAAATAGGTTTTAACACTAACATCCCAAATCCCTCAGAGAACATGATCTAGACCTCCAAAAACAACAGGAGAAAAACCTATCCACTTCTCCCTCTGTATTACAGCTCCTATTTCCTACCTCTTGCTTGGCTTCCAGATACACCAGTTTTTAGTTTTAGAAACCACTTCATTAAAACTTTGATTAAAACTTCACATCAATGGCAGTTCCCAGGGATTGCTACATTTCACAGATAAAGCAGTGTCCTTTCATGCAATGGTGATACAGCACTACCAAAGACATTAAAATGCTAATATTAATGATATACATAGATTTAATTAGCTTGTATATCTTAACACATCAACAGGGAATATATTAATTTCCTTTCCCTTTGTTAGAAGAAAGCCCAAAGTATTAAAACAAGGGGACAATTTAAACCTGACATTTATATGGCTCTAATACTGCCAGTGCTGGCATCACATATGCAATCTGAAGTTACTACCAAACACTAAAAGCACAATGAGCAGCCAGAGACTCATGAATTCAGAGCTCATCTGACAGGAGGATGCAGAGTGCTTTTTAAGAGAAAACAGTAAACTGGCTTCAACAGCTTATCCCTGAAGTTGGAGGCATCCTCCACTTCCTATGACCCTTACAATAGCCTCTCTAAAGAACTCTAGGATTCACTCAGATCACAGACAGGGTTCAGGGTTGGCTGTTGAACTCCACAAGCAGTTTAACAGCCAGAACAACACAGCAGCCTCCTTCAATACGCTCTATTGAATCCAGAAATGTACGGGGGTTGTTTTACTGTGAATGAATACTACATATATTTACTGTGAATGAATACTACATATACAAATAGTTATAGATTTGATTTTAATTGTCATTAAGTGGGTGTAAAACAGGATGTTAACCTTTTACTGCAAAACGTATAGTGGCATCTCTCTGTGGGTAAAAGCAAGTCTCACATTTGATGCATAGGGCCATGTTGCATTTTCAAATACTTAGCTAGGGAAAAAAAAACAACACAAGTGGGTGGACTCTGCACATATAAAAATTAAAGCAAACAGCAGGCTATCTTCCCCATGCTTGTCCATTCCTGTGGAGATTCAGTTTAAATCCCCCCTTTCTTTCAGTATTGCAGTTAAACTTGGACCTTTCTAAAATGTTCTTACATGGGAAGGGGACATCCCAATTCTAAGGTGAAAGTTCAGAAAAGACTGATGTTTTCAGTGATGTCTGGAAAAAAAAAAAAAAAGTACCATCCCTCCAAGATGCTTAAGTATATAAAACAGATGGGGAAAAAATTATTTCGAAACACCGAAGAAGGAAACTTTTGCACCTTTAAGAGAGCTAATTATCAGTAGTGCTAAAAATATTCAACTCTGTAGAAAACAGTGATAGGTAATGATGCTGTTCCACATTCAGGTTTGTGTGAAAGCACAAAATCCTCTTAGTTTGAGAATATTTACTTTTAGAGCTAGAAGAACTATGATCAGAAGACAAGCCAGTTGGATTTCAAAGAAATACGTTCCGTTCTCAAATTATAATCTCAGTTCACCTGTTCAGGCCCCAAGGATATTAGAGATGGACAAAAAAGATGGATAAAAAAGCAGATATGCGATTTCCTGGGTAATGTTGTCAAAGCCATTGACTTCATGAACTGAGAGTAAAATTCATCTACTGGACTCTGTTAAATCACCGTCTTCCCATGAGTTTGTTTGGACAGCTTAATTTCATACAGTAGGTTTCACTCTTCAATTTCTGCATGCTCATAACTCTTACTGACATTTATCAGACTTGGATCAAGGGGAATACTCCCATCGCAGTTCAATTTTCTCATGAATTCACATCCCACATAAAAAATCTTTCATTTAAAAAGCTCTTTATGTAGTTAACTGATTTTACATCACCATAATAGGTCTATTTTTATTCATTAGATGATTACCATGACTATTAAAATATACGTTTCTGTGACAGTACAATCCACAACAGAATACATCAAATTCAGAAAACTGTCAAGAGCAAAATCAGGGTAATGCTTACACAAGCATTTTAAAGCCTAGTGCTAAGGCAGTGGCAAAAGACAAAGGGAGCCACAAGCAGAGCCAAGCACCCATGGTGGGGCAGACCATGTCCCACCAGCTTTTACAGCCAATGCAACCAAAGTACAAGGCCTGCAGCACTGCCCTGATGTGTGTGACACTCCCTCTAACTTGCAGCTTTCTACTTTCAGGCAGCAAGAAAGTAACTGGACACCTAGATAAACTTGCTTTTCAATTGCCATAGGCTGTAGCTACTACTTCTACAAGGGAATCTGTGTTTTGTGCAGCTTTGTCTATCCAGCAGTATGACGTGCATCCTACAGACATATTCATTTCACCAGAGACCTTTCTGAAAGCACTGTAACTGAATTATTTTCCAGGCTTACGTGAGTCATTGTAAACCAGACCTAGGAGTCATTGAAAATGCAGAAGACAATTTTATAACATTAAAAGAGAAAAGAGATAGGGGGGAGAGAGAGAGAGAATTTTCGCATTTTAGGAAAAAAAAAAAAAAAAAAAAAAAAAAAAAGAGGAAAAGAAGATCAAGGAATTTCACAATGGCAAAAAGTAACCAAGTAATCAGAATCCCTCTTCCCCCCCCCCCCCTTTTTTTTAATATATATATTTTTTGGATGAGATTAAAACCTTTGCACAATTGCTTCTAATAGTCTTTGGGGAACTTATTTGTCCATTAGAAAGTCTCATTTTGGCTCAGGATGAGGTCATGAAGAGCTGTCAATGTTTTGAAACACAGAATGGTTGTTTCAATTCAACTTGTTTTTCACTGTCCTCCAAACATTAGAACACAGTTTTGCACCATTTCTAATACTCACTAAAAACACAACTTTAGTTTTGCAATGTTTTGAAATGCATGGCATGAAGTTCTTAGCTAAGGAGAATTGAAACAGTGTGGTCAGCATTTTTTTCCAGCAAAGGCAAGGACTTCTGTGCCCCAGCAGACAAGCCTCTGAACTTCCTTTTGACCTCTCTGAGATCACAATTCATGAAAAATGGGAACACAAAATCCAGATCTACTTAATTTACTGCATAAGGAATGTTATTAATTCTACTATTGTATGGCATAGGAAGACACTTCAGATACACTATAGTCATCTCATCAGCAAATAATCATCTTTTGTCCAAGGAAAAATCCCGAGCACAGCTATTAAAAGTATTGTCTGCAAAGACACGAGCTTGTTCCACTTGTTTTCCAGGATATCCCAACAACACAATTACTCAGAAAAGCCAGGTGCACCAGCCTGCGGTTATGTGATCATCTGAATTCAGCACCTCTTCACAGTACTTTCAGCTATCCCATCCCAGAGTAGGTTTTAGCAGCTCAGTTCTTTGATTCAGCTGCCATTCAGCAGCATAATCCCTACTGCAACTGCAGGAGAGGTGGAGGAAATGAACCAAGGAGGATACATCAAGTCGGGTAGGCTCATCCCTTTAAACAGTTGTATGGAGGTATGTCAAAAGAATGGTGTAAGTACCCAAGAATTTTTAAGGCCCACAAAATCCACTTGCACTAGTTCTTTCACAGTTTGTGCCTCTCTTGTTGAATATTACCTTAAAAGCTCTGGATAGTCCCTTCCTCCTTCCTCTCTTGGAAATGTACCCAATTCGCCGCTTAAGGTTGTATTCTTATTTCCGTATTCGGTCCCAAATTCCTTTAGCCAGCACAAACTTTCTTTCTTTAGACCAAGGAGGCAGAGCAAATGAAATCCAGCTTTCAGCCACTAACGTGCTCATTGGAAGTGGTCTTGTGGTCCATTTCTGTTTCTTAGCACATGAAGCACACAGTAAAAATACTATGAAAGACAGTCAAGCATATACAGAGTTTGCAATATTAAATTAGGATTCAAAAGCTCTACCTAGACAAAATCCACAAACCATCAGAGTCAACCATGCATGATGAAGATATATAATATCCTTTGCCTAGAAAAGGAATCAAGCTGACTGTCTCTAGGTGTAATTTTGACCAGGCTGGTGATGAGAGAAACTGGTAGCATAATGATTCAGTTAGAAGAGTTTTCTAAGGGAAAAAAACATATTTGACATTACAAAACACATTAAACATTAAAAAGCACATTAAATATATATAGTATATATTTAATATACATAAATATATATAAATGAATGTAAATATATTTATATGTATATATATAAAATATATGTAAGAAATATAAATACATCTAGCACCATCAAGAAACTGCCAAGGGGAAAACTTTGAAAATATAATAAAACAAAATACCAAAGCTTTGGCAACTTCAAAACATTATACACTGGCACAAAACCATTCTTAATATCTTCATGCAAAAACAATGTGCTAAATGCCACAATAATTCAGTAAGATTTGTCATTCTTTCTTATTCTACCCATAAGATACACCTCAGCTTCTAGGAATAATGATGTTAAGATTGATGTTTATTAGAAGTTTCAAAATGTTTTTGTTTTATGCAGTTTCTGAAGTGCCCTGTTGCCTGAGCTCTTCTTGTATTGGATGACCTTGAAAGTGCCTGAGTCACGGGCAATTCTAGCTGCCATCTAAACAACCATCCTAAATCATATACATTGTCATGTTCTCATTATCTGGACTTTGTACTTTCCGACCATGGAAGGATTTTCACATAAATTATACAGGAAATGAAGCAAAATGTAATTACAGTGTCCAACAGTTCCAAGGAGATAGATAGCACAAGGCATGGAACACAGTTGAACTGTCAGCTTTCAATAAATGTCACCTGATAGAAAGAATCTGAATGCAACGTATATCACTAAGCCACCCACTTTGGAATGATATCATTATCTCATCACAGGAATAAAGAGTTATAAGGTTATGGCAATTTCAAACAATCAGAATTCAAGCAGATTTTTCAAAGGGACTCTCATTCTTTGCTTTTACACATCTCTATTTGGACTTTAACATATACTAGCAAATTCTATTATATTGTATTAAATTAAGTTATCCCAATGAAAACATTTCTAGTAAGGTTAACCCAGACATTTAATAATCCATTAGCACCCTCACTTTTTCAACATAATTTTTCTCATAATAGCTTTTTATTCTCAAAAGGAAAAGACAGCTGTAGAGCTTTAGAGTATGCTTAACTCATGCTATTGAGCCGAACAGAAGAACACTGCAATGATGAATAAAATCACATTCTTGCCCTTAACTGCAGTGGATGATAAGTCAGACCCACATCCTTTGCATTAGATGTTCGTAGACTACTTTCTAGAGGGGAGCATGGAACACCATCACGTTTTCTAGGGGATATTCTTTCTTAACCTATTTTAACAGGGTAAAGATCTTGGGTTTTTGCTTGTTTGGTTTTGGTGGGATTTTGTTTGCACTATCCTCCACACAAAAGAATTATAAAAACAGTGCAAAGAAAGCAAAATATAGTTTAAAACACTAAGGAAATAATTACAAAATTGTAATATCTCTGCATTTCAAATAATCCTTTCATCCAAGGGCTTCATGATGCAAATACCTAAACCTTACTCTGCTACTGAATTTTTATCAACCAGATTATTTAGGTGGAGTTTTGAGCCCCAAAAGTCAGAAAAAAAATTATACAAGTAGCATAGAGACTTTCTCAGACACTGTGGTAGTGATTTCTTTTTTTCCTGCCAGCATGCACAAAACACATGCTGTTTTTCTTAAGTGTCTCTATTATGTTCATTGGTCTCATGGTATTTTTATATGCTTAGTAGGTGGAATGTTTTGAGAAATAGACAGTATGGGCTTAGCTAAATTAACTTGTCTAAGATTTGTTATGTGTTTTGAAGATGCATCTGGGCAGACCCTAAGGCTCAGTTCATGCAAACCAGTTTAAGCCTTGGTAAAAGGATTGTGCATCACAACTTATCATTAATATTTTTTCATTATTGTTGTACAGCAAAATTAGACTGATCAGCTTCATGTTTTGCTCCCCTTTCTTTTTTCCTGCGTATCGTGTGATTATACAGTTCTCCTGTACCCACAAAAAATAATTTTCACACTTTAAAAAACAAAAACAAACAAAAAACCCTGTTCTTTTCAAGGTTTTAAGATACCCAGTTCTCTTCATAATTTAAAAATATACCCAAGAAGAAAATTAACCACATAAATTGCATCAATGGAAGTAAAGCAAAATTTTTTCATGTTTAGTTAAGTCAGTGCCACCTCTTATATACTTCTAAATCGTCTTAGCTGTAACTAATACTGATTTAATTGGTAACTAAAATCAGGTAACTGGTTTAAATACCTAAAGAATTAAACTGAACCAACTCTACATTAAGATGTTATTTAATTCAGCCTCTGCAATTTGTACATACAGACCTTTACATTTACATTTTAATTTAAAGCACATGAAAGAGTCAGAGAACACACCCACTGAAAGTACTAATCTATGATCTGATTAGCTCCTTCACAATGTGCACCCAGCTCCAAGGGGATGCCATGACTACCAATAGGTAAGAAAGGATAACAAAAATAAAATCTGTAGGGAAAAAAATAATCAGTGAGAGCTCTTATTAAAAAAAAAAAAACAAAAAGTCTTACTTTTATCAGCAAAAGGATTTTCCTTTGAGGTTTCATTTCCATTATCACACAATGAATCTTCTGCCATCACAGACACAGATGTTCCCTTAAGTCTGCACAAATGCCAGAAGCTCTTTGTCTTAATATCCACTCTGGAAGGACTTCATTGTTAATGAGGACAGATTAGCAATTTATTAAGTAATGCTCCTGCATCTGCTGCTGGTCCTGAGCCTTTCCCTTCAATGTGGTACAAGTCAAGTGCTATAAGAAGTGAGCCTGGAAGAAAACAAAGTATATAATGAGCTTCTTACAGGCAGTAGTCCAGAGAAGAAACAGGGTGCAAACGATATGCTGTATTTATTTGTAAACATAACTGTGTATATCAGAACTTGATGCATCTAGGCATGAAAAATAGGCCAAGGACCTCTTCATCTGCCTGTGACAAAAGGCTAAATACAACCATAATGCTGGAAATAAACTGGAATTTGCCGGTCTGATTGAATTGGTAATTAATTTCACAATTAGATGTAGTTTCCAGAGATGAAAACCATCCATCCACACTTCTCGTTACACATATAAGGATAATTCCCCACATAAGGAATGGCATTTCTAGGGGGAACATCTTGGTACCTCATTCTCTGCTGGAGGATTCTGGCAATCAGCACGTTTTTTCTTGCGAAGAGAGCAGAAAGCTCCACCATGTGGTGAAGTTGCTTCCTTTTAAGTTGCTTGTTACCAGAGACGATGGTTTCCCTTTGAAGTGTTTTATCCCCTACTAATATTTAGATTAGCTCTTGGGAAAAAACAACAGACTGAACAGATTTTTTCAGCTAAACAAAAACAAAAAACAAAAAAACAGGTGGATAGTTTATTAAGACATATTCTGACATATTATTTCAGTTATCACAATTTTGCTTGGAATACTTAAAACATTTTCCTTGGCCATTTGACTAGAACACTATGACAACTACAGTCTCTGAACTAATAATTGGTACAATGGACACTGTAGATGTACAGTCTATTCAAATAGCAATCATCAGGATTCATACAAACTTTACTGATATTATTCTCCCTGCTCCCCCCCCCTTTTTTTTTTCTTGTAGTACACCTGTGACAAGACATTTCTAGCTCATAAACTACTCCAGACCCAGTTGTACACTCCAGATCTAGTTGTACAACAAGAGCAAGAGATGGCACTGGGAAGCTCAGGCACAACAAGGAATACTAAAATCACAGAAAATTAATGTGAAAGTCCAGAAACAATTAAATCCTTATATGAAATCCAAATCAGCATTTAAAACCGAAAAAATATATTCTTCAGATTCTTTAATAAGAAATGGTGAACAGTAAACTATGAATAAAAAGATAGCCAATGTAACATATAAGATACATTTATTTCAGTTATTTTAATGTATTTTATTTACTATATATACTTCTTGTTTCCTCACTGAGATATATGGGGTGCATCTCTTTCTCTTGTTTATTTTCCTTTACTTTTAATATTTGAAACATTTAGAATGTTTTTACTTCACCCTTTCTGCTGAACTCCTTAGTAAGCTTTTTAAGCACTACTTCTTCAGTGAAGCATAAATATTCAATGCCCTATTAAAATGTTCAATATCTGTAGATGGCTATAGAGATAAGTAAGGATGAGTGAGTAGACATTTAGGCTCTCATTTAAGCTCTGATTCAAAACCTTATTGAAGTTTTTTTGTTTGTTTGTTTGTTTGTTTTTAACAATTACTATTTTTATTTATTTATTCCCCCCCCCGGTGTGTTCTAAGGCCTTTAAAATGCTCTAGCAGGACACCAAGGATTCCAGCCATAAAGACCTTGATAATATTACCACCATTTACTAATTTCCCAGTTTGGAGCAGCAAAAAAGGTAGCAATGCAACAAAGTTTTCTTCAAAGTCTAATCCCATGCCCTCTTACATAGAACAAACTCATCCATTTACAAAAGCAGCATCCTCTGTGGAAAGGTGATGCTATCATAATAAACGAGATGTTTTTGAAACTAAAAGAGGTGTCTGATTCAGATGACTGGTACATATACCACATTTCCTAAAAATATGTAACATGACTCTACTGTCTGTCTTTATTCTCATAACGATGAATAATAAATACTGTACATGCCAGAACATAAAACAAACCTGGTGTGCAGACCACATTTTTTGTCACTTTCATATAAGATTTTGAGGAAGGTAAATGAAACTTACATTGGGAACAACACTGGACGTATTGACGGCCAGAGCATTTTTCTGAAAACTACTTTTTCAGGTTAATTCGTTGTTTACATACACTAGAAAAGATTCTTGAAAAGGGGGCGATGTATCCAATATCAAGTGTTCTTTTCCTCCTGCACACCTGAAGTAGACAAATTCTATAAAAAATAAATTTGTAAGTACCAGGCCCAGACATTTAAGCTGTTCTGTTTAAGAACAAGAAACTAATCAGATTTTGTTTTAATCTGATTTGGAATTTGTAACATGACCTAATATGAAGAAACAAGATCAATGAGATTAGGAACCTACACTTCTCTAAGGAAATAAGCCAATAGAATAATCCACAGACATACACAGAGACAAAACAACTGGAATCTGAGATGAATGTAGCAAAACAAGATTCCATCATTTGAGATGCAATCATTTCCTGGAACATTTAATATTAATTTGATTTGCTACATATCAATTAGGCACCAAGAACACCTGAAAAAGAAAAGTTCAATTCACTGGCTCACAAATCCCTGCTTCAAAAGATGAAAATTCTTATGCACTGGCAATATATTCTCACCCTGGCCAGTGCAGGAGCAAACAGTTGTTTCAGGAATGGAAAAAAAAAAAAAGGCATAAGAGCAATGCCTAAAGTCTTTGTCCCCTGGATTAGGGATAGCATCTGCAAGATACAATTTTATGAAAGTGGGATATGTAGCAATGCATCATCTACCAGGCACCAACAGGAAGAACTAAAGCTCAGTTATTTAGGATGCCATCACTCTTACCATATATCCAAACCAATCCAAAAGGAATTCCTTCATGAGACTGGTACAATAAACAGCATTTTGTCATCTCTAAATGTGACACAAAGTTCAGATCTCAGAATATCTAAAAGCTCAATTATAGCAATGAGTTTCGCTGATCATGAACCATCAATGTTTCAGCAAATATGACGATGAATTATTAATTAGGACAATCTTAAGAGATTGCTAGGAATAGAAGTTACAGAGAAATCATGGGGATGCTTAAGGATAATCTCTTTGTAATAAACATCTGTCCAAACCCAGATAAACATGTCAATATTGATTACATTCTTGATAACTACACCTTGATTCAGCTCTCAAATCTTAACCCACATCTCAGACCCTGTTGACAACTGCTTAATCAATTTAGGTCTTTTTTAAAAGACAAAAGCAAAACGTGGATGGCTTCGCTGTTTAATTCTTTTCATTGTGAGATTGTCTGTTGGGGTTAATTATCAGTGAGCATTTAAATAAGGAGTACAATAAACTGCAATTTCCTGATCAAACAGCAAGCAAATTTATTTTGTTTTAATCCTTCTCTATGTACATATTTCTCAAGTATATCCAACAGAGCTACCCTCAACAGTGGACCAAAGCGAGGAGGAACCTGAGGAGGAAGCAAAGGCCACAGCCTCTCCAGCTGTTCAGTTCTCCATGAAGATCTGGTCACAAGATTCTTGTGGCAGCCTTTTGCCATGGCCTCCCCAAATGGTGCACAGATAACCTTGATTTCCAGTGCATAAATTTCCCCATGATAAACCAGGAATAAGTTTAGAACAAGGACATAAGCCATCACCAAGAAGCCATTTCCATGCTGCCCACTATACGAGGAAATAAGTTTACTAGGAGACATCCCTGAGGGCTGAAATCCTCCTATCAATAATTGGATGGTTAAACATGGCCAACACAAGTCAGGAGGGGAGAATGGTAGTAGGGCAGCTTGCTAGAGAGCTTGAGCAAGTTCCACTAAGGAATTCAAAGAAAAATGATACAATATACAATAGTTCTTAGAGGCGAATTCATGAACTGAATGGCCTGTACCTTCATGATTGATCCTGTCAGTCAGTACAAATCTGTTTCCAAAGGAAACTTGCTTGGTCTCTGTTTTCCTATGAACCGAATCCACAAAACCCTCAGGGAAATGAATGCTATTTCTACTGCAGTGAGCATCCTTTGTTTTGCTGGTTTGCAGAGCAAAGTGCCAAGAGGGGAGGACAGTAAGGCAGTTATGAAAAGAAAGGAAATGCCGTCCCCAAGACAAATTCAACTGGTTGAGTTGGCAGGATAAGAACAGTAAGGGTATAATCAGAGAGAGTGGGAAAATAGAAGGCATCTAGTTGACGGAAGGATAAAACAGACATGGCCTGTTCAGCCTTTCAGCCTGTCTGTAGTGCTGTCAAACAGCTAATCCTTCCAAAACTCCTTAGGGAAGTTAGCAGCAACTCTGACAATTGCTGTGCCAGAACCCAATAGATGTAATTTCTTATGAAGCTAAAGCTTCATTGTGACAGGGGGCCTTCAGCTCTGCAGCCAGCACCCCAAACTCTGCATTCACCCTCCTGTCAGCCTGTGGCAGCTCGGGAGGCAGAGTCAGGCCCTCGTGCCTGGCAGCAGCATGCAGCCCCAGGAGCTGGGCAGTAACACGGCTTTACTTTGGACAGGCTGCTTGGGTTCAGCAGATTTAGCAGAACATTTAATGTACCTCACAAGTGAGCTCCCAGGGGCTGGAAAAAGCCTGTGAGCTCAGTGGGGTTTTGCACACTAAGATCAGGTAGCCACAGAGGGGATTAACAGAGTGGAAAAAGACCTAAAGCCTTCCTCAGCCCTGCTAGTAAGTCTGTGGTGATTTAGGGGGGAAAAGGGGGGGACATTTAAAATAAAGGAGAAATTGTCTACTGCTACCTACAGACGCTACTCACTGACATATGCCATAGGACTCTATTCAGTCTGACCCAGTAAAAATTCACAGAGGTGTGGAAGTAAAGCTTCAATGGATGTTACCAGCAAGGCTACATGCTGCTTACTGCACGAGTCCCTGCTGGCTCTGCCTCAGCAGACTTGCACAGACTCCCCGCGAGATGGCTGCAGAGACTGCAGCATCATAAATGAAGCTGTGGCATCTCAATCCAAAGGCAAGATACTCAGAGTATTTCAAGTGCACATGGGCACTACAGAAAGCTGCACCTTTCAAAAATGCAAATACCCACAATATTTTTCAAAACTTCATGAAAAAATATGTAAGATTTAAGTGAAACATTTCTCATTTTTTGAGGTGTTTTTCTGATCCCTGTGTTCATATAGTTCTTCACAGCTTTTGGTTATTATATGCTGCATAAGCGCATGATCCAAATCATCAGCACTGCTTTTTATTTTTATTTTTTTATTTTTTATTATTATTATTTTTTCCTTAAAGACCTTTTGAAAACATTGCATTTCTGTCTTCTGCAAATAGACCTTTTCTGTTACATTACACTGATTGTCAAACATGCTTTCTTACCCATGTTTGGCTGTCATTCAGCTGTTCCTATTACTGTTCACTACATGCTGTCAGTATACCTCCTGTCCCTTCCCAGCTTAGATTTTTTGATAATTAGCCATTCCACACTGGCTTGTCACTGGCTGTGGGTCTTAAGTTCTGATTCAGCCAAGCAACACAAGCAAAAATCCAGACATAAGCTTGGGTATGAAAAGCTTGGCCCATCACCTCACCCTGGAAACTTTGCCCTGACAAAAGAACATCAACACAATCTAAACAGAAATCTAAGCCAGGGATATGTACTCAATCTGTCTTAATGTGAACAGCTGCAATCCAAATTCTGCCTCATTCTACCTGCAACAGTTTTAGCACAGGCACTGCAACAGCTTTAAACCAGGGAGATCTACATGCCCTCACACAGCTCTAACTTTCTGAGGTCTGAAGGACACAACATTGATTTTAGCCTGGGAACATCATCTGAAACAGATATTAAATATCCTCATAGTCCATGAGGATATTTAGTCCATAACTAATTGCAGCCTTAGTTTGGAAAGTCCCACAAAGAAAGCCTACAGAAGACTACTCCCAGATGAATTTCTATCCTGTCCCTGGTTGAAATCTAGGTCTTATAAGTTTTCTTTGCTGATCAGAATTCTTGTACTTACTCAAATCTATGTCATACCCCTGTAGTGGAGCAACCTTTTGTCTAAACATTGAAGCAAAGCCTGTCTAATTCAACTCTGTCAGACTTCAGGCCTGATTACTTATGGATTCACATGTCCTTCTTAGGCACCCATTTTTCAGATCGGTTCTTTGAAGCTTAGTCAAATTGCTGATGCCAGCTTCAGCAACAACCTCATTGTGGAGCCAGCTACTCTTGCTGACCTTGGTTTCCATCTAGGTCTAACAAGCAACCCTCATTTTCGCCCTTTAAATGTGCCCAAACATCAACCAAAAACTCTGCACTTACAAAAATACTTAATGCGTTTGGTTTTAAATCCCTCTTCCTGCCCCAGCAACAAACAAAATTATTCAGCATCAGACCTCCATGGACCTAGTTCATCAGGAAAAAAAAAACAACTTCTCAACAAAAATCAAACTTCATGGCCTCATCTAAACCCAGGCCCTTAATTTTCATGATTACAGGGTATGTAAAGTAATGTGAGTCACGCAGATATCCATTTGGATAAGACCATAAGACTTTGTTCTCCAAACCCTGAATGTGCACATATAACCTTCTGAAATCAATGTATATAGTCATTACTAGCTGTTGTTTCATGCTTGAGGATTTGAGGCTTGGCTCTTATCAAAGAGCTGATTAATTTCAACATTGCAGAAACCTCATTTAATTAGGGGGACTTTTCTGGAGTTTATTTTATTTTATCTTATTTTTAAACTGAAAACAACCATATGAGTACATTAAAATTATGTAATTTTGAATCTCTGAAGCTTTTCATGAGAATTTGCATTTAGAAATATCTTGCATGTTCTTCAAAAATACTTTCAGTCATTATATCACTGAAATTAGATGCAATTAATTTACAACTTCTAAAAAGAGTGAGAATTATATATCACAAAACAAAGTTCATAATATGCCAGGTCCTAGACCTGTGCATAAGTACAGAGATAAATACTGAACCAGTCAAAACTATGTATTTTAGACATCTCATTATCAAAAGCAGAAAGGACAGTTAAGCACTTTGTTCCTTTTAACATGGAAAGCTGTTCCATTAATGTAATTTCTCACTAAGAAAAAATATTGTATTAATATTTGTTTTATAATTAAATCAAATTATGATTATTTGAAAAGTAACAATTTGAAAATAATGGAAAATAAATTAATTTCTTTAATTTCCATTAATTTCTTTTCCATGTTCCCTTCTTATTTAATACAATATGTGATAAGGAATCTGTGGAAATGGCAAGGGGCATCATTTTATAGCTACACATCACAGTTGTAAGAAAAGGATAAGTAGTAAAAAAATGTTTGGGAAAATGTGAAATCTTCAAGAAACAACATGAAAACATGAAACCCTTTCATGCACAAATCACAAATCATAGTCTTTGAGGTGAAACAAAGCATACTGAAATATTCTAAAGGTTTTATAGAGAAATGATACATTTCATCCAGACTTGGGAACAAAGAAAGTTGCAAAAGAAAGTTTCTTCAATGAACACACAAAGTTCAAGAACTTGTATCCTCAAGATGTATTATGAAAATAGAGTTACTTCCCCTATTCAAATTACTATTTTCTACCTTTCACAGAAATCCTATACTGGCTCAGCCACATTGGAGATGTTAAAAAAAAAAAAAAATCCTGGCAAGAAACACTTTTATAATATATACCAAATAATACACAATATAACTGTCAATCAGATATGAACCTTATTTTTTTTTTTGAATATGTCACATTCTGAAGTAGTATTAAAATTCATGCATCATCCTTTGGAAAAAAATAGTATTAAATAATTATTAAACTACATTCGGAATATGACCTTCATATCCATTTGTTTTAAGTCAAAATCTTTTCTGAATGTGTTTCATTTTTCTGTAGATGGCAAACAGATGAATATAAATGGTATTTATCAAGTTCTGGAAGTAAATGGAATAATAAAACTACTATGAAATTATTTGTGTTCAGACTGTATGAAAAGGCCATATCAGATATAATGGCTAGACTAATCAAGTACTGTAGGCTTCTTAATTTTGCAACAAAACAAGTGACACCAAGTATACTTCAAATGGTCTTACAGCATCTAATATTGATGATTTTCTTGTTCCCACCTACTCCTCTCCAGAACGTTTGCTTTTTTACTCTGCTGGTTTTCTTTACTGCTAATGCCCTTCCATATGTTCCAATGATTCTGCATGTTTAAACAACCTCCACAGATAGTTGACTTATTCACACGTTTCAGGAGGCACAGAAAAGCTGAAGAGCATTACAGATAGCCATCAGCAACTTCCCTTACAGAAAGGTTACTTAATGCCCAAGAGAGACAAATTTATTTCCCCTTCCATACCCCTGAGGTGAAAGACAAAATATTGAGGTATCTTGAGAAAAGCCTAGTTGCTTAAAGGTGAACAAAATGGTGAACAAAAGAGACGCTTCAACTTCAAGTAAACCTTATCTAGTTGGGGAAATATGACCACAGACAGTAATTTCTTCCTGGGACAGAGGCCTAAATAATCTTCCAGACAAAGCAGTCTTAAGAATCCCTTCCCTAGGAAATTCTAGCAGGGTAACTGTGTTCTGAGTGTGAGGAGGAGTATGGTTTGAGTGTGAGGATAATTGCTTTACACCAATTATCTCCTATTAATGTTTTTTAACTAAGAAGCCATGATCTAGCTCTTCCCATACATGGACAGAGGTGTCCTGGAAGTGGCTAACATTCTTGTATGATTAAAGAAAGATCTATACATGAAATACTGTCCATCCCTTATTTGGCTAATTAAGAAATAAACTAGTATTAGCAGCTTTGAGAAAATCCACAAGAAATTTAAGCATCTGGTATTTTCTACTCATCTCTTAACTTGGGCTTTCTTGGCATATGAGCTGTCTTTTGGCTGATTTCCACTACAAGCAGGGAGCTTGCATTACAGAAGTCAAGAAGAGTCCTCACTTTCCCACCATCCATCTTCACTCCTCTACAAAAAGGAAGTGATAAGGCCAACGTAATCTCTTTGGCACCCCAGACATAGGGGGAGATATCACAAACATCAAAAAATTTTAGTGTCATAGATGCAGTTGCAGTATATTTGACATACTTTCCCTACACATCAAATGACTTGGGTATTCTTGATGTCTGTTTTGGTGACTTTTTTTTCTTGCCATCCCCTTTGCTATAAAATTCTGTCTTCCTTTGCTGCTGCTGAGATTGTGGGGGAAAAAAAAAAAAAAGCAGTCAAAGAAGAAAAAACTTGCAACTCTCCTCCTCCTCAAATGCTTTAATGTATCTACATTCTACTGCAAAATTTTGATGTTTCCATGTATACTAAGGATTGCAAATATTGCTGAAAAAGGAAAAAAATCGTATTACTAGACTTCAAAATGAAGATTTCATGGTGCATGAAAAACAATCAGTCTTCTCCACTGAGTTTGACTTCATTTATCACGAACACAAGTTTACAATAGCTGATGTCCAAAATAATTAAAAACCTATCTCTTGCACATGATGAATACAGGTCTTGAACACATTCCCTCTAAACAATTCCAGCTTTGGTTAAAGCAAGGCTACAGTAAAATGTAGTTTGGGGTCTTGTATATAACACCAGAAAAGAAATCACAGCAATATAAATTACATTTTGATCTCCAACACAGACAGTTTAATAGGCCAGATTCAGCAAAGCATTTAAGCAAATGCTTAAATCCCATTGATTTAAGTGGGATTTAAGTACATATTAAGTACTTAGTTGAATTGGGGCCATACTGTGAAGGGACTCGTAGAACAAGGAAAACACAGTAGGCTTTGGGGATCTTTATTTACAGCTCAGACGTTAAACTTAGCAAATTTGGCTTAGGAACCTGTATAATGCAAAAAGAGCCAAGGACAGACTGCAAGAACATTTGGCTGCCCCAGGTCACTTCAGGATAATACAACATACCAATATGGATTTAGTTTCTAAAATACTTTTATCTCATAATTTACCACATTTAATTCACAATTGAGGTGTGCCACCTTAATGCGTCATTCAGCACTTTACTGTATAGAGAGACTTCAGACGCTGCCAAATTTCTAGTGCTCTCATTTATTCATCTCCCGTTCTTCCCTCCCACTTTTAACCCCAACCTTCTGGTTACAGGGAGAGGAGGAGGCAAATGACATTTGCTGTTTGTCAGTCAACTCTCACTGCATAACTAAGGAGGAAAAAAAAAAAAAGGGAAGAAAAAAGCTAACAACATCAAGTACATCATCCTGGAATACGGTTCTCCAAGAGGGGATCAAACCAGACATTTCATCTCAGTTAAAGGAGTTCTGTTAAAATTATGTAATTTCTCTTGTAGGTGTCTTGGAGTGAAACCAAAACTATGTTTAGTCTACATATAATTTCCTAAACATTGTAGCTGACAAAAAGATTTACTTTGCCCATAGGATGACTTTTAATTATTTCCTTATCTTTCCTTCTTGACTCTAGATATAAGTTTTCTAACTCTACTAACATTACTCCAGATGGTTGAACTATTTCTATTTATCTTGCAAAGTAGAAGTTGGATTTTGGGGACATTAATAATTCTTGTTGTCAGCTTTTCTTTTTGGGAATAAACCTATTTCCGGGGAAGTCTGGGAAGCTTGGTTCCCTAGCTCTAAGAATAGATGAACAGGAAACAGAACATTATATCATGTCCAAGCACTACCATTTGTAGAGGAATTAAGACTCAGAGTTTTATGAAATCTCCTAATCATGTTTTAAAACAGATTAGTTTTGAGGTCAGTTTCCATTTAGCAGAATGCTCTCATGCTTATGAGAACCCTTTCTTAGTAGTATTTTCATGACAAGACCAAGATAAAACATGATCAAATTTTGGTGAGCTACAAAACACCAGATTATATTGCTCAGGCTTATTTCTAAAAACATTTAATTATTATAGATGATAGTGTCAAAATCGATAATTATAATAATTTCCATAAACAAATAATAAAGATTATTTTCAGTTAGATAAGAGATAAACAATGTTTTTCAGGTATTTAACTGAGGTGAAGGGAGGGTTCCTAAAGTCATCCTAGACTTACATATAAAATTTGCATATTTGTGCTAAACAATTTTGTGATAGTGCTGGAAGCTAATCTCACCTTTTCTGATTCCTACCAGGTGTCACATTTTCAGAAGACCACGTTTCATTCCAGGCAAGAGGCATGAATCCATTTTGAGTACTGTCACTGTGAAGAAAGTATATACAATTATTCATCCAGGTCACAAAAAAAATCTCTCTAAAACAGTGCAAGACCAATTTAATTACATGGTAAACAGACTTATGTCATTGCATGCACTGCTATTTCTGGTACTTAAAACCTGCTGAGGAAGTTGCATTAACCAGCAAAATTACTGACCCCTTTGTGGGTGCAAACTTAAATGAGTAAACACAACCCTGAGCATACAAAGGATCAGCCCTAGTTCTCACCCGTGTGTGTGCAAAAAATGCTCTAATTTCATTACACATTAGATTTGCTAGTGCTGTGTTAATTCCAGCCTGAAATTTAGGACACAACAGTCTCTGAGCTGAGGCCAATGTGCTTCTAGTGGTTAGCAGATAAATTAGGAAAATACCAAGCCTATTAAAATGAGCATATTCAGAAATGTAATTGGACAGTGAATGAAATAATTTAACATTGATCAAAACAGATAAACAGCACACTGTTTTATGCTCTGAAAAAAATGTGTTACCTGACAGTTCATACAGCCTATCAGAAAACAAAGGAAGAATAAACTTTAGCAACAACATTCATAACAGTACGACTACTAAAAGAATGATCACTATAAACACTTATCCCAAAGCAAAGTTTTGCACTACTCAACAGGTATTTACAATGGAAAGAGGCTTACTTTTTCTTCATTTTCAATCATGACGGAACACTCTGGTCTCATTTACCTCCTCAGCTAAACCAAGTCTTTTCTTCTGCATACCATAATATGGCTACAGAAATCTGCTGTGGGAAAAAAGATTTAAGTGAATAACTAAACAAGAGTGAT
Organism: Aythya fuligula; assembly: GCF_009819795.1. Classification (NCBI taxonomy): domain Eukaryota; kingdom Metazoa; phylum Chordata; class Aves; order Anseriformes; family Anatidae; genus Aythya; species Aythya fuligula. The sequence continues at coordinate 12,731,286 of NC_045569.1, read as the reverse complement.
CTTTCCTCCCTCAATAAATTCAGTAGAAGTTTCCAATACTTTCCTTTCAGTTCACAAACTGTCTAAATTCCCAAACAGCAGACAGCAAAGAGCTTATGTGGCACAGTAATACAAAATTTTAATGCTGGACAGGAAAAAATAAAGAACTTTCAGTAAAATTTCTGTTCAGTATTTTACTACATCGAGCTGATGTCAATTTTAATCAGAATTTATGTTGCATGTATTCTGTCTTAAAATAAAAGCTGAAGAGGAACTGTTCTCATTCAGAAAACACAAATCCATGTGCCCTTTCAATTACTTGTGAAGTAGGAAATTCAGGAGTCACAGTGAGTCTGAAAATCTCACATATGTCAAGTTAAAGTGCTTTAAAAAGCCTTGTATGAATTTGTTTTTCTTCAAAAGAGTATGATACGAATCAGACAAGGAAAATAATATAATAATATTTATGGTAAGCAGCTAAACCGTGTGATTGACACCTGCATTCCCCCAAAATATGTGAACAACAAAATTCACTACAACTGAAATTATTTAAAAAAAAAAAAAAACAAAAAAAAACCACGCCCAGGCTTGGGAAAAATTCTGCAGTGAATTGTGAACCTGCTGTTACTCTTCCTGCTTTATATGCATAACAGCAGTAAGCCAGGCTGACCTTCATGTAATCAGTTAAAGTTACATCAATAGGACAATTCTCAAGGGGAAAAAAGGTGGTAAGGAGTAAAGGGGAGAGTCAGCCTAGATTTTTCTAAGGGAAAAAAAAAAAAAAAAAAAAAAGTTTGTGGGCTAGGGCTGGTATCCCTTACAAAAATAGCTGGGGTGAGACTACTGTGCTTTGCTGTTGCTTTTCTGTGTTTTTTTTTTTTTTTTTTTTCTTTTCCCCTCCTCTTTTTTTTTTTTATTAATATGAAAGTGCTTAATATTGTAGGATGACAGTGTTTCTGCTTGAGAGAGGGAAAAGTCTAGGACTATAAATAATCTATAAAAAGCGGGACAACTGCACTTGGTTGGTGTCCTTCTAAAAGGCTCAGAAAACACAGTCCCCAAGGTCTACCATCATGTTCTATCCTTTGCCTCATTACTGAGCGCCACGAATGAAGGACTAAAATGGCATTTATAGGATATGTCTTTTTTCAGACGGCAGGAATCCTGAATTACTTAAGTTAACGTTACACAGGCCTGCTTGAGTCTTGGAAGCTGTCCAGCAGTTGCAATGGAGCGATCAGGAGAGATTAATTTCATCTACTGCTTCAGTACAGTTTAGAGTAAAATAGCACATTTTGACCTCAAGCTGGTAAGAGAAGGCTGTTTCTGGTACCAGAGTGATTTTAACACAGTGAAGAATTTCATTGCAGGTTTCTGTGAAGACATACTGCTTTTTTCATTTCCTTGGCTTTGTGACCATCAGCTTAAAAAGTGTATTCATACCTCCTACAGTAACACATACGGGGAATGCACAGGGCAGGATCACCACTATAGGCTCCTAGCAAACTACTTTCAATGGTGCTGCATGAGCGAACAGCACTATGCCTGGCAGGCAAGGATGCACAGTTTCACCATCCTGACACTTTGCTAAAGTAATACATCTAACGGGACTCAACCAGTGACAAGATTCTGAAGGAATGTGGTGAAAACCCAGCTTGGCCTGGGGAATTTATTGAGGAATCATCACAGATGAGGAGGGAATTTACTGAAGGGATCATCCAAATGAGGCTGGAAGGCTCTAAACAATGTAATTACTCTTGTTAGCATCTAGGGGATAAATTATCCCTCAGATGGAAACTAAACCCGTAAGAGGGGAAAGTTATTTGGTAAACTCACCACAATAAACCACGAAGAGTCATCTCAAAAGCAAAGCTATTTGTGGGCCAACAAAGGGATACAATTTTAAAATTCCCAGCTATAAATGTTCATCATCTTACAAAAAAGCACTTCTAGATCTCCTTAAACATGTCCAAAAGCACATATCTTCCAGGTATTCCTTCTGTTTCTGTAACACTGGCACTGGGTGATTCTCTGTAATTTTCCACTGAAATCTTTGCCCTGTCCTCCATGGCACACAACCCCAGTAAAGCTACTGAGGAACAATGACACAGACAATTTTTCCCTTTATTTGTTTTTTTTTTTTTTTTTTTTTTTTTTTTTTTCTCTTCAGGTTATCCTCTACAGTTTCAATGTACTTATGTAGATTTAAATGGCGATTACTTATTTGCATATCATACAAATTTTATAGTGGAGCTATGACTCTATTATACAGACTTTTCTGCTCTATCTCAAATCAAGCTGTAAGTAGATAACAGCGTGGCCTGCTAACAGTTACTTAGGAATACAAAGCAACTAAAATAAACGAGTATCCCTATTATCAAAACCGCAATAATCTCCATTCTTATTATATATTTTTTAACTCACCTCTCTCTTTTCCCTTAATAAAGGAGCAAAAGGTCAGGGCTTCAAGCACATAAACAAGAATCAAGAAAAAGAGAATAAGATCAAATATCTTGGTTTTACCAGCAACTCTTAGTCTCAAAGACCAGCAAGTCTGTGGAAAAGTCAATATACAGAACTTGCGGGCACTATTATATCATTTCCTGCTGCTTTTCCAAGAATCCCATGATCATTTAACGTGGCACTTGCAGGAAACACATAAAAAGGAGCACTGAAGAAAGGAAAATAAAACAGTGCTGTGACTTGAAATGTAAATACACATCATCCAAAGAATATTCCTGAGAACGGTATGAAAAAGAATCACCTTTACGAATTCCAAAAGCTTAGAAAGGGTAAGTCTAGCAGGTACTGTAGTACTTCTTTGGAAGACCATCACTGGCATTCAGATTACAGAAGGAAGAATCTGATAAATTAGGCCATACTAATGAAGAAATGACAGAGTTGATACATAACCAGTATCTGAAGAAATATCCAGTTCTTGGAAAGGCATCACAAGTACTGAGTTGAATACACAACCACAAATAAATAATGACTTAGTTTCCAGAAAACTGAGAAGACAACTATTTGGTCAGCTGCAGGGGGCATAAAACATGTTTTTCCTTTGTGCCAGTATGTGATAGGGTAATGGTATTGAGGTCTAACAATTTCAAAGGTGTACTTTCATTGGGGAGTTGATAAACCAATTCAATACCTCAACACAGCACACCCCCTGCACCAGTCACGAGGGTCTAGAATCTAGTCGTGTTGGCTTGGCACACAATGCAGAAATCCCCTGTCTACAAGCAATGAAGAAGGGCCAATATTTGCTGCACTAGAGCAGCAGCAGAAAGCTGTGTGGAAAAAACAGCTCAGGCTGTTTTCATCAGGGTTTTATTTAACCCTGTGCTAGCACAGCTTAAGCTGTGTTATTGTCAGCTACCACTGTGAGATTTATTAGAAAGGAGTGTACACATAGGCTTAAAACAGTGTCTTCTGTTTGGAAGAGAATTCCTAAGAGTATGCCCAAATATGCTCAGAGTATAAAAACAGGCTTTGGACAATAGGTTTTATTAGAATCAAACTGTAGGAACTTATTTTTAGTTCATATCAAGCACTCATTAGAGGGGAAGAGTTCTCCCATTAAATATTCAATTAGTAACAATGATCTCTCAGTCATGTTGCTGCTGCCTGAGACACTGGTTACTCATAAAATACCGAGTTGTGAATAATGACTGAAAGTACTGTCACCAAGCGTGAAATAATGAAACAATGGAAAAGAATGGGGAATAATAAGAGAAAGACTTGTAAAAGTTATTAACCTACAGAAAGAAGTCTGCACATGATGAAGGATAAAGCAGCAGCAGTTGGAGAAATGCCTATGTGAGAAGACCTCAGCATTCTGCTCTGTATGTCAGCTTTCTCATGGGACTTTGAAAAACGTTGATTTTTCTTTGTATATACTTAGAATAATATGAACCACAATACATGTTTCTGATTTTCAGAGGAAGGTGATAAATTTATAATGTCAATTATAGGAAAAACGTTTATGGTATTAAAATATCTGCATAACTAGTGACTTATAGCTTCCAATATTCCCCTATCCCCCTGCAAATATATCCTAAAATCTCATTAGCATCTGACAGCCACTGCCAGCACTGTCTGCACAATGCATGTATCCAAGCACTCCACACCTGAGCTCGGCTTCTTTCTAAGAACCTTATTCTGCAGCACCTTACATGTTCCCACTACAATCAAAACATTCCACAATTCTGCTTTAAATCTTATACGACTCATGACAAACTATAGCAAATCTCAAACTAAATAACTTTTTTTTAAATATATATTTGATGACTTCCAACTGATGACTAGAGACATGTACAGTAAACAGAATTGGCCAGCTATTTTCACTTTGTCTCTGTATATGCCCCAACTCAGATTTTCTCTTGAAGGTAAGAGACTCAAGATGGCAATAGAGAGCTGGAAAAAGCGTGTTCTGGGAGAGTACTATAAATATCTCTTTTGTTGCTTAATGTGTTGATAAACCTCTTGCTAGAGAGGCCTCTGGTATTAATCTGCCCATCAGTGTCTCAGTAATTCTCATCTAAAATTATCAACAAATAATTTTGTTAGTACAAAATGTTTATTTGCAGTTACACAACTCCCAATTTGCAGAATATTAGCTGCTTAAAACATAAGCAAACAGCCACAGACTATAAAATCCAGTGCTGAGAAGATTAATTCATAACCTTATTTTGAAGTAAGTTTAATGTTACAAGATCTAGTAATGTTCCCAAAGTCTGTTAAATGTTAGTGCCTTAAAGGCAAACATTTTATTTGAATTGTTTTTAAATGGTACTCAAAAAAATATGATCAAGATTTTAGAAAAACAAATATACTTATTTTTCTTAACTCAGAAAGAGGATTCTCTGTCCAGTCACACAGAATCACACGACAATATTAACTGTATGCAGAACTGCTGAATATGCCCTGAGACTACTGTGAAGCACTGCTGTGTGTTGCTTGACAGCTGCTGCCTTCCATCCCAGAGGTGGCAGCCTATAAATGATGAATGAACTTATTCATACAGTCTGTAGCTATCTGAGTGTAAGAGAGATCTAATATGCATTACGTACATCTGTCTAGATATACGTACACAAGCTGAGTTTGGTTTAGTAACATTGGAAAGAGTCCCAAAAGTAAGGAATTTTAGAGTTATCACTTCTCAGTATTTTCCAAGATAAACGTCCAAAGAAGCAATATTTTCTACAGGATTATTCTTAATTAGTATTTATCATTTGAATATCTTGTAATAGTATGCTTCCTCCAGCCTAAATGACTCTCTACTGGCTAAAGAACTTGCTATGCTAAGGGCTGGACCAGAGCTGATAAGGGTTTATCCCTTTACATCAGTGGACTTCAGTTCAAACCTATGGCTCCTGCCAGGGGAGAAAAATGTTTTTTATAAGTAGGAAAGACAAATTTATGCCTAAGCTCCTGTTTCTGAACAGAGCAAGAGTTGAAAATTTTAAAGCTGATTACAAATTAAAATATCTCTGTCCCCAGATGCTTGCCTACCTTCAAACAATTGGCTGCCCGTCTGCTATCTGGAGCTGCAGGGACAGGTGTGCTGAGAACTGACACCTATTTCAGGATCAGAAGAGGGCACTAGGGTTTAAGGTACATTCGGAATAAATCCAAGACAAAGAGGAAAAAAAAACAGTGAAGCATGTTAGAAATAGTCCCTTGTTATACTTGTTTTGTGAGAGAACCAGCAGAATAAAGGGAGAAAACATAGGCAGGGCTGGAGGCCCAAGGGACCAGGTGCTGTGGCAGCTCAAGCACAGCTCAAGGGACATGTTTGGTCACCAACATTTACACAAGTGCCTTCAGCTTGCAATAGCCTCACCCCACATGCTGAAGCCCTCCCCTCCATCCCACCCGTCACAGGTAAGCCTCACCATGTTATTTCTTTGTTGGGCTCAGTTTGTGACTGCGCTGGCAGCAAACACACACATGACCAGAATGACAGAAACTCACAGAGATTGCTGAGCTGCCCAACCCACCAAGACGAGAAGCAGTCAGAAAGATGAAGAGAAGGGTCCTTTGAGGGCTCAAGAGATGCAATGAATTTCACAGTGCAGCTTAATAAGCTAAAAAGCCACACCCACCCACAGTGTTTAATTCTCTTTCTAGCTAGGAAGCAGAGTAATTGCACTGTTTTTTGCTTTTCTCTGTTAAATCCGATGTGGTATTTTGACACATTCCATCACAGAGGGCTTGCCACATATCGTACACGTTCCGTGTTAAGGGGGTACATTCAGTGGTGATGGACAGGTGGGATCAGGAGAAACCCCTCTCTGCTGTACAGTTTGTATCAGCAAGCTCAGCTGGTTCTTCTCCCTCTGATGTCAATGTTTAGGAAGAGTACCAGCCTATACGGTGCAATGCCTGTAACAACTGACCCTATAGAAGCTAATTAATATGCAAATTGCCAATGTATTTGAGTCTAACATGTCCTTTAGAACAGAAATAAAATATTCTAGGATCACTTGATAATGCTGTACCCTCTCCCTTGGACTAGAAAAATCTTATTCAGCATCTTTTAGAACATCTTCCAGAGCAGTTGCTACCTAGACCATCTCCTCTGGTCCAGTGAAAAGAAGCTAGTGTTAGTGTAAGACCTTAGAGAAGTATACACTGTTGGCATAAATGGCAACACACAAGGAATTCACATAAACTTGAGAGGAAGTGAACAAAAAGGCTAAATTACACCTTTGCAGTGAGGTAAAGCTACCATACGAGCTGTACAAAGGGACTTTACCAGGACACCTAAACAACGTATGTTACTCAATTAAGAAACATCTGCATGTGCATCTACATGATGCCAACTACAAAGCCACATCAGACTGTACAGAATTCCTAAAACAAATTCTTATTAAGGAGGGGTATCTTGTTAGAATTTAACTTCTGTCTTCATGTTTTCTCCTTACAACTAACCCATGCCTCCCCTGAAATTTTCTGGACTAGTACCAGAGATTGTCTCTTGTCTCCAAATTTTTATTTTGACTTTTGTCTTTGCTTTTCAAACTCAAGCAGTTGACAGAAGAAGCTAGAAATGCACATTTGTCAGAGAAACACAAGCAATATTGTCTTTCATAGGGTCTACCACATGCATACAGCCGACTTGACATTTAACCCAAGGACCAAAATAAGAACCTGTATCTTGCCAGATTTTTCTTGTAGTGAGTAATTGCACCTCAAAATTAGCCAAGTCACAAGCATGTTCCACTGAAATGGGTTATATTACTGGACAGCTATTCCCTTCATGCACAGTCACGACAACAGAGGAGAGTCTGATTTCATAGATTAAGTATATGATCCGCTACAAAAAAAGGTAGTATCACCCACCAAAAAAAAAAAAGAGACTACAGTTATGAGTCAGGATTATAATACCACTGTGCTCAGTATTTCAGCACAGACAGTACATATGCTATCAGAAATATCCAAAGGTTTTTCATTAGCTAAGAAAGCAAGAAAAGGAGGAGATGTTCTTGACTATAAACAATGACATACTGAGGTGCAGATCTTAAAATGTTGAAGTTTGGTTCCCAGATCCTCGGGTGCAGGGCTGGATAGGAGCAGAAGGATGCTTTACTCTCTCCCAAGGAGAATTGGAAGCTGAATATGAGCTTAATTAATTAACTTATAGATAATGATAACAGCGGAAGTGCATATTTATCACAAAAGTTGAAATTTCAAGGGCAAACAGTGACAAAGATGAGAGTCAATAATGCTTTAATAAAGCTGGAAATCAAAGGGGCATAAGTATTGATATTGTACTTTAAAAAGGGAGAAGACCAAAATCATATTAAAGCACATGTGGAAAAAGAAACACACCAAATGGAAAAATAATTAGGAAAAGTATTGTGGCAGTTTAGTATGATTGATTTGCTATTTGAAAGTTAATGATGAAAGACACTGCTTTGGAAAGGAAAAACAGGTCTGCTTAAAGGCAGACACTCCTTACTTTTGTTCATAAAGCCCTGCAAAATAACGAGAAAAAGTTGAAAGCTATGGATATGTTTTGGTGAAATATAACACATCTTGGATGTTAAATGGGAATAAAGACCAAACAGTAGCAAAAGTGATTTTGAACTGAGACTTCTGGAGAGAGAAGATATGTATTATAGGGAATTGCTCCTTCTTCTGAGAAAGGGTATGATGATTTTACAGACCTTTCTTTAAATTAGACCTTTGGTATTTCAAGTATTGGTATTTCAAGTACCGAATATACAAGGAAGGGTTAGGAGCAATATGCCAGTTTCACTGATCTCATCCTTTTCTATCTGATCAAGCCAGTAACAGATTGGACACAGACTGATCAGGATAAATTTGCGTGGTGATCAGCTCTGCCTGGAAGAAATTGCTACACCAAGTTAAATGTGGTTTCCTGGTATTAGATAAAACAGTGAAAACAGCACAGAAAAGCTGAGGAATACTCTGAGACTCAGTGCTAGTAATGACTTCTAAAGGAAATGATAAAAATTGTGCTGGAATTGGTCTAAAATGTTTAGCCCTTGAGCCTTTTTGCCCCCTAACGGGAGCACACTTCCGTATTGATTTCTATAGGATAGCTGAAGATGCAGGTATCGTTATTCCCCCATGAAATTCTTCCTGCTCTTGTTAAGGCAAGGGAGATTCAAGGCCATGTCATGCTCCTTTTTGTATTATCCTCATCTCAGGGCACCACAGGGATTTGTACTGAGGTTTAAATTTAGTTCCAGCTTGTGCAGAGCTCTCTCTGACAAGTATACAAGTGATGAGAGAACTGTGCCCTTTTGATTATAAAACATGCTTGTCTGAAGATAAAAATAAGACATGCCCCATCCTGCAATCCCAGACAATAAAGAGAAGTTACAATTTCAAAATAAAAAATATAGATGATTGCTAACAGATCAATGTCTATCTTTTCAAGTTTTGTCTAGCAACACATCACTCACTTCACTTCTACATTAGAAATAGTACAATTGTAGTTACCTTTCTGAACAAAGATTGCAAAAGGGCTTGGAAAGGGGCCTATTATTATGGTCATTTACATAATGTGTAATAAAAATTTGCATACAAGCTATTAAGATATTCTACAAGTAATTTATAATCTCACATTTTAATGGCATTTATAATTAGTGCCTTCATGAAGGAGTGATGTATTTTATCACCCAGATTTTTACTTTGGGGGGAGCATTATTTTTCAAAAGTTCAGCTAAAGGCCTCAGAAAAAACCTCCATCGCATGACTGCATCACCTATATTCCAAAATTTAATAGCTGTTAATAAAAGCTAGAAGTGTGATAATACTTAAGGAAACGAAGTGCTTTCCCTGGCTAGGTATCACATTAAGAATCTACCTCGGCTGCATACAGAAGCTCCCCATGCTTACCTGAACATGCAAAGTGCAAAAATGCTGATGCCCAGTGACCCCCTGGAAGTTGCTCAAATGTAACCAATAGCAACATCTGCTCATATCTCTACTGCATTTCTACTTTTGGAGGGAAAAACCTCTCAACTTCACCTTCTCTGTGGTAGATGTTGAGAAATATAACATTCATACTGCAACAGTCACAAGCGTCAGACCCATTCCTCACACATAGCATACAAAATAACACTTTACACAACTAAGCTGAAGAGCACACAGGGTCTTACTCAATATACTCTTCCATTAACCACAGAGCTTACTGCATGTTACAACAGATAACAAAATGTTAAACATTGTGTTTTTACTGAAATGTACAGCTAATCAAAAAGAAAAAAACTCATTACCTCTATCTGTAAAACTTGGTAGCATAACAATGCATATTTTTAAGACTTAAACATCTTCAGAAAAATGTCTGATGGGGAAATTTCAGTAAATCCTTGGTGGAACTAAGAAAATTTATTATTATTTATTTTTTACAAACTGAAGAGCTAGCCCTGAGACTAGAACAGAGCTTGTCGAGAAGGCAGGCAGTTGGTAGGATTAGCTTTGTAAGGCAACACTTGTCTGTATCTTGGGGAGTGGTTTTGGTGAGTTTCATGGTGCAAAGGTGGCTCCTTCCACCTTGCAGACTAACACTCCAAAGCTTACAAAAACCATAAAGTACACTGTTAAAAAAATCTGCTTTTGCCACCCCACAGTAATCTCCATAGCTCTGAATGCACACAAAAAGAAGTAGTTTGCCGCAGGAGGAAAGCATTTGCAGTAACATTATGGGCTAAGTTAATGTAACATGAATAATAACAACTTGCTCTTTAACTATATGCTAACTTTACCCTGCAGCCCCATGAGATGTTGGCAGTACCTGCGGAAGTTAAACATCAAAACTCAGAAAAAGTCACCATATGCCTGGAAGGAAGAGTCACCTTTAAAATATATATATAACTGCTGATTCTTTACTGCGGTATTTTTCATTTATGCTAGTAAACAAAACAAAAAAATACTCCAGCAATGGAGATCTGAAGCTGAAACCATTGCTCCACTAAACCTCAGATTGTCTGCATGGTACTTTGTTTTATGTTTGTAATGTGATACTCCGAAAATGCCAGCAAACTTGACCTCACCCTCGGCTTTGGACTTGCAAAATGATCTCTGCTTGAAACTTCCTCACATTTCCTTTCATGTGCCAGATCAAGACTGAGACCAATCAGATAAAGCAGCGTGTCTTGAAGGCTTGACTCACAGCTGTCCAGACAGTTAACCTTAGCCATTGGGGGGGGGGACAGGGGGGGAGGAGAGAAAAAAAAAATCTGTTTTCTTTGCAGACTTACAACTGCTGTATCTCATGTGACACTAATTTCCCAACAGTGTATACTTTGAAGCTGACAAGTGTTAATCCGTGATTAAAAATTCCAAATGAATCTAAGTGCCTGTCACTTAGATGTGTCCCTCAGTTGCATTGGTGACCACAGGAAAACAACCAGGACTCCATCTGTCCATTTATGTGGGAGGAAGGTGCTGCAGAGACCTAATTACAGGGTGAATCAGTCAGCTTTCTCAGCAGTTACAGATCAGATAATAGTTGACTCCAAATAAGCCTAAATTAAAATGCAGTTTGTTTGTAATTTGCTTTTAGGATAAAGGATAACACAATGGACTAAAAAAAAAAAAAAAAAGGAAAAGAAAAGAAAAAAGGAAATGGGAAAAAAAAAAAAAAAGCCTGGACAATCAATCACCATCATCCCCTCCAGAAAAATCAATGGGCAATTTTACATACTGACTTCCAGAAACTCACGTGTATATTGTGAACAGTTTTACTAACTGGTTGAGAAAAATAGTAGTTTTATCAATTAATTAAAACATGTATTCATGAAACATCTGTAGCAGGAATGCACTAATTGCAATAGATAAATAAGGAGTGTAATTGGAAAACATGCAATACCTGCAGGGGAAATCGTGACTTTGAAGGAACCTCATATCAGGCAAACGTGACAGCTTTTTACAGACAACATGTCTTTGATAAGTATAGTACAACTTATTGCTTATGCTTTGAATATGCATTTACAATTACACAAATCTTCAGCGCCTTGTTAGCAGTACATAAGATTGAGCTATTTTTGCTTCTTTGATAAATAACTCATTCCAGAACCTTTTTAGAGTAATAAATTCATTTTAAGTAAAATGCAGCTAACTGTAAAGGTTGTTAAACTGTAGCAAACAGATATATTAAACATTAAATATAAATTAAACACACTAAGTAGGAACATTACAGATGATTTAAATCAAGAACTAAAAGCTAGGAAATAAGTAGAAAATTTCAAAACATTTTCAATAATTAATAGTTACAGCAAATATTCAAAACTGTTGTTTAGTCTAGATTAAATCCTTATTTGGGCCGCATTAGACTAAAAAATGCCCTCTGGTGTTCATGTGCTGGCTTGCTTTTGTAATGGAGTAAGAATAAGAGGAATGCTGGAGAGGAACACTAACAGCTTTACTCTCAAACACTTACTTGTGTGAGTAAATCTATTGTGTGAGAAGTACCACTGAACTCCCCAGGACTGTCTGTGTAAGGAGTTCCTCATGGGCATCATTTACAGAACTTAAGCCATTAAAATCTATTAGCTCTCCTCCTTGGCTGTAACTTTATTTACATATTTCCCAATGAACAGAGCCAGTCATTAAGAGGAAACAAAAAAAACAAACAAACAAACAAACAAAAAAGATTGGACACTGGACAATAAATACATTTCTCACAAGTACAATTATTTAAGTTATATGTGGTTAAATATGCTGTCAAAGAAGGAGTTGACTAAGCAAATCAGAAGCTTGGAAATCAATTTAGACCCTGCAAAGCACATTTCACTTAAAAAAACTAACAAAAAACCAGCAAAAATATATATAAAAAAAACAAGAATGGAAAAAAAACCCTGATGCAGTAAATATCTGTAACTTGTGAACTCCCTCCTTTGCCTACAATGCCAAAGCTTCCAGTGCAAGCAGTTCCCCCTCCCTTACCCACACCAAAAAAAATGACACCCAGAAAAATGTTACAAACCAGACTCCTCTCTTGTTTTGGCTCACAAATGTTACTCTATTTTTGATGGAAACAGGAACTAAATAGCACAGCAGCTGGCCCTTAAATTTATGGAAAATAGCAGCCCTTTTCACTGCCATGGCAATCTTCTCAAATCACTGTAAACGTTCAGGGTAGCATGCATGTGTTTCTCTAAGGAGGATCCGTGCACTGTGCGTGTAGTGCCCTGCTGAATTTCATATAACAGCAGAAAAAACGGCTATTTAAAACCCTTGGAATCACATTGCTTCAATGCTCTCTTTATTTTATATACCACAGATCTCCTCTTTTGAAAACTTATCACTTATTGTCCCCCACTGGATGCCTTCTTGGATTTTAGTTTCTCTGTGAAGTCACCACCATCATTTAAAAAAAAAAAAAAAAAAAAAAGCAATGGCATGGCACACTGGCAGTTAGCTAATATGGACTCACAGTCATCAGAGTGATTTCTTAGATATAAATATCCTTATTAGCATGCCTATCTACATTAACTCTCCTTGTTTTCAAGCTTTTTTTTTCTCCACTCACAGTGCTATTTGTCTCCCCCAAGTGCAATGGTCATCAAAATGCAGTTATAACAATCCTAAAATTACTCACAACAAGAAATTAGTATCTTGTTAGGAACATGGCATTGAAATGATGGCATTATAATCACTGAAAGATTTAAGCGGACGTGATTACAGTAATTTGTATCTTGATGTGATTATGGTAATTTGTATCTATTAATTAACACACTTTCAAAATCTGTTGCCATGTTCACTTTTTAAACAAAATGACACACTTCAACTTAATGAAGTTCACCCCAGTTATGTTACTTATTTCTTTTCAATGTTTTTGCACAACTGTAGCACAAGCACAAAACAAGTACCACCAGCTACTGAAGAGCTAAGTTACCTGGATGGGATCAGAATGAAGTCATCTGTATTTCTAGTAGTGCCAGTGGAGAATCTCTTGACAAATCTTCTGCTTAAGTGACACGGCTATTCTCTGCTGTTCTCTTGAATTCACTTGTCACATACATACAGCATTAAGGAATGTGCCACTTTTACTTCTACCTGTATCGACATGTCCTGAGTCAGGTTTGACTCGTGTGTCACTCAAATCTATTTATGTTTCCAAACTACAGAGGAGAAGAGGATTTCTGAAGAATAAGTTTATAGAGCAATTAAAATGAATGTCTAGAGTGAAAACTTGCTAGGCTAACAAAATATCTATATTTCTCTAAATAATAATATGACTAATAATACCTCATACTTTATGCACTGAATGGAATAGCAGCAGCTAGGCATACATCTATTGCTACTGTACAGCTGAGGAAGGTAAGGATGATAAAGATGAATTAATAGCCTTAAAATCACCCAAGATTAGGTCATTAGTAGTAGTAGTAGTAGTAGTAGTAGTAGTATTTAAATAAGGAAATAACCAAGAAGTGTGAGAGTCTTGAGGAGGCAGCAACAGAAACATTTAGAAGAAGGATAAAATATATACCAGGAAAGGGTAAGAACAAGCAGAGCTTTTCAGACAGCACAGGGAAAGTCTCAGCAAACATCTCTTCTTTCTCAAACCTCCCTTGGATATTAGGACTCTCCAAGCTGCCTGTTGCCCATGTTCAAGAAAGGAGAAAAGCTGCAGCTGATTAACTCTTCAGTCTACTTACTTTTAACCTACTAGCTGATGATTAGCTCTTAATGCTGGACAAGCTTGTTCTCTATTTGAACGATGATCCCTACCTTTGGAGAAGGATGTGTAAATGGTGACAAGCACACAGGTTAGATGAGGAGGGTAATGAAGGAAAATAGCAAACCCCAGAAGCAAGTTAGATAAAAAGGTCACAGACCAACCGATACCAATGTAAAGTGAATTTGGCAGCTAAGTGAAGAGAAGGGGGATGGGAGACAGAAATACAGCACCAAAACCAAATTACCAGTGGTTAACACCACCTAGCAATCCCTGCTTTCTAGGGCATGCAATCAGCTGCTATTGATCTTCTGTAACTTCCAGCAGACCCCAGGCAGAGAAGAATCAAGTTTCAAGAAAGCAAATCAGGCTCCAATACATATTTCTACCTTCTTTCCCTGTTCTGTCCTTGAATTTCCTGGGCAGGATTGAATTACGTCCATTTTTCATTACTCACCATTTTAACATTTTACATTTACAGTAGCAAGCCAGAGCCAACAGCACTTCTGCTTGTATCTTAAACTGGCAAAACCTCAAAATGTAGTGCCATAATTTCACAGAACAGGCTGGGGATGGACTTGATTTGTATTTATTGTTTAAACCAAAGAGACACTGTGTCAGGACACTAAAATACATCTGAAAAAAAAAACTATCAAGGAGGGTGCTCTATACAGCATATGTTTATGCAATTATTTTCAAGCATCCCATATATAATATTGTAATATTGGCCTGGTAAGAACTGAACAACTAAGTTGAGCTTTGTTATAGGCTGCCTTGAGTATGAATCATGAACATGTGTAATTTTAACTTGAAAGCTAAATCAGAAAGAGCATTTGACTCCATATAAGCCATTTAAATAAATCTACATGGTTGACAAAACAAATTCCAGAAATTATGTGAGATTTAAGGAAGCAATTGCAAAAGTTAGTTCATGTTAAAATTCACTACAAATAGGCTGTTGTTTTAATTTTAAAAATTGTTAAATCAGTAAAAGTATGTTTTAAAAAAAGCTAAGTCCTATCAGAAAATCTTTTTATATACTTTACTTCATACAGGTCAAAAAATCCCAATATATATGATTTTAGTCGGGTATATATCATTATTTTTTGGAAGGGTTTAAGGATTTCAGAAAATTCTCTTAACAAATTGTCAAAAAAATAAGTTAGCCCTTTTAGAAGAGCAGGTAACACATTCATAAATTCATTGGTTCAATATCCAACACTTCCTGACTATTCCTCCCTTCCCACCCCCACCCCCCCCAAATAAAATAAAATTTGTTATTTAGCTGTGATCCTAGCTGCTTGGCTTCCCCTAATAAAACCTAGAATTTTTTGCTAACTGTACCTACATTATTTGTGAATGCAATACCTTCCCTGAAGCAGGACTTTGAATACTTATATATGTATACAATAACTAGAACAAAGGAGACCTAAACTAACAACAGAAGATTTAATCACAGTAAAATCAAATAAATATTATGGAACACATTTTACAACCAGGTAAACTGAATTGAATTGACCAAGGTGATGGAACAAAGTAACAGGAGACTTGGAAATCAAAGTGAGAAATCTTACCTAGCTAATTATTTTAACTAAGCCCACTGGATATAAGCAGAACATATGAGACACACTTTTCACTGCATGCCTTCTTCATTGAGCAGATGTTTCTTGGAGAGAAAGGCTTGTTGTTGTCCAGAGCTCTACTTGTTGTTTAGTGTCATCTGCAAACTTAAAAGCCATCTTCCTTCCTGAAAATAATGAATATGCAACAGAAGAAAACATTATAAACCACAGTTCTTTATTTAAAAGAAGAGAATGTTTTATTGTCTTTGCAATTGAGATGTAAGAACATGTTGGTGTGGTGGAAGATAATCTGAAACAGGTTGCTCTGTTTTTCTGTTTTGTCATTTGTTTAATTATTAATTGTCCATTATAGTATGTCTCAATTTTTGTCCTGAAAACAAAAAATATGTACAGCCTGTAAAATCTAGATAAGTTTTGTAGTTGTTTTGTGGTTGTTTTGTTTTCATAGCTGAACACTGCTACTGCTGTTCACTCTCAAATATTGTTCTAGGACTACTTGTTTTGCAGGTTCTCCTAAGCAACTCTTAAAATAGCAGTACAAAGTGTAAGACAAGAAATTACCTCTAGATGCATATTTCAAGACATCTCCATCTCACAGTTCTCTCAACTCATCTGTGCTGCACCACTTACAAATTCGTTATGAAGGGGACGACCCTTTTCTTCTCCCACAACCTCACACCATTAGAACAATGAATGCCAATAGACTCATTAAGTTAATGACTATAAGAAGTTTACAGTCTGCTCAGAATAGATTAAACAATGACAAATACAGAAAAAAAAAAAACAACAGTGATGTTACACTTTACAATTTCCTCCCCCCCAAAAAACACATCAGAAGAAAGGAAGGAAGACTGATCAACTCGATAAACAAAGGAATGCATTTAAATTAAAACCTGATTATTGACATAATGCATTTTTACTTAGGAAACCAAGTGATTCACTGAAGAGAAAGTCAGATGAAAAGTGGTCTATAATGGAGTTGTGGAGACACCATCTGTAAGATGACCAGACTAAAAATGCAGATAAGAATGCAGATGTAAAACTGATAGCAGGTTTTGGCTGTTTTTTATTGTTGTTTGTTTTTTATTTTTTTTTTCAAGAGACTTTATATCACGAATTGTATTTGAAATCTAATTTCAGTGCTAATTAGTTTCTCTAGCTTAATGAAAAAATATATTCATAGTAATGCAGATTTCATGTGCTTAAATTTCATTTGAATGTCTAATAAGGAAAATACAGACAAAACAATGATTGTGCTTCTCCAGGTTGAATGGAAACCAGCTAATGTTACTGTAACAAATGTTCTTTCTGGACAAATTTCCTAGACATTTCTAATCTATATGCAACTTCCTGAGGAGGTGGAGTGGTTTAGAAATGGGAAGAGTTCTAGCTTCACAGTACACATGTGAAATGTAGGCATTTTCTATAGTATTTTTGCAGCTGTCTGTTTTAGTCTACATGTTAATGACATCACTGCTGGTGATACAATAATATTTCTCAACATTGCATTAAAATTATACCCTATTAAAACAGAATCAGTAGTTGATTTATTCATTGTTGATTGAAGTCATTCCCAGTATTCACTGGGAATGTTTTATTTAATTTTCTGTTGTGCACATCCTCCCCCCTCCCCCCCTTTATTTTATTTTATACATTTGTACAATAAATCCCTCTTTCAGAGGAGGCAAGTAAATACTAATATTTCTCACTGTCACTGCAGGTGAGAAATAGCAACTCAGATCAGAGCTGAGTCTTTAGAATGAAACCAAGACAGACATACTAAAAGCCTGAAGGCACATGCCTTGATGAGAAAAATAAATGGCAAGATAACTTTGAAGCCGCATATAAAACATACTGAAAAAGTTAAATGACATAGGAAGTTCTACATGCTGCTTTAACACACAACCATCACCACACATTTTCCACACCAAAAAAAGTTTTCATCAATGGAATCATGAACCTTCATTATGGTCCTTTTACAGCCATTAGTCTAATGGTAGAAAATATATAATAAAATAATAATATTTTAATGTACTATAATACTATAACACCGCTAACAAAATGTTGTAAAATGCTGAGAAAAGATGCGGTAAAAGAAAGAACAAAGAGGACTGTAAAAGGACCTCATTCTTGTTCCAAGTTAAAAAAAAAAAAAAAAAAAAAAGTTACAAAAGTTTTTTGTGTGCTAAGTATATCATTCATGTGGAGACAGACCAGCCTCACATCTATAATGCCCTGGAAAGCTGTTGGTGATTTAACTCTTCTAACCTCAACAGAGCTAGTTTACCTCAGCAACATCCTTCTTGAAAAGAAAACCACAGCCCAGATTGAAAAGGAAATTTCAGTTTTATGGAAATCTCATGAAACTCATAAAGCAGCCAAGACTCCAGAAAGACTTCCTTCACTGCTGTCCTTGTGGGTCTACAGATATGGATTTTGGGAACACCTCTTAAACATGACAATCTGGAAATAAGGAAAAAATTTTAAACTTTAAGCCTCCTGAGCACTACAAAATAGGCAGAAAACCAAATAGGTAATGCAACTCAATGTTCCACAAATATTTGCACGAAATGCTTGAATTCAGGTGTGGAGGCAGTTACACTGAAGTCAGACAGAAAAAAACATGAAAGTAGAGCTGCAATTAAGCTGATGATAGTAATCCAATATCATTGTCACTTCTGATGATGTAAGCTGTCAGCCAGATATTTTTCTCTAAAATCATATAACACTTTGTACTTTAGTTGTATTTATTATTATGTATCCTTCCTAATACATGAGAAAAGTCGAAGGCTTAGCATGTTTTTGTATCAAATGTTCTGGTATTTTAACCCTATAGTCAATGATCAATTGGTGTGCTAGATGAAATATTTGTTTGAAACAGTCAACTTTATAAATACCAGCTTTTTAACATAAATGAAAAGGCCTTGATTTATTAGTATTTTAACATTAAATAAAAAGGGTCTCCAGGGGCTTTACACCATGGCTTTTTTAATAATAATAAAACAATGGCAAAGCAGAATTGATCTAAGTACTTTTGAATTCAGAAAGCCTAAAAAAGCTTGTAAACACCCTTACTCCTGCACTTCCCTGCTAAGGATCATTCCAGACATTTGCCCCCTGTAGAGAAAAGACTCCCCTTCAGTTGGTCAGTACTCACTGCTTTCCTTATTCTATCTCAGATCCTCTCTCCAGATTTTCAGATTTCCTTTCACTGACTTAAGAAGCACAGCCTCGGTCTACCCTGAGAGATGAAGAAAACAAAGGGACACTGTTCACAGCAAGCTCTTCATGTCTCAGCAACTCCCATGGCTACTATGGTTTTGATTTCCATGGTGAAACCAGGAACATTGTGTGGGAAGGGTTTGCTTTCCTTGTTTATGTATCGAATGAAAAATTGTTCCTCAAAATTGTTCCTCTTTGCAACAACAAACAGGACTAGTACATTTTTAACACAAACAAGCACCCCTAGGAACCTCAGACAACCTGGGTAGCCTAGCAGCATTATGTTGGAAATACCAATACACCAATAATAATGCAACCTCTGTAAAATCCTATGAACCCCGAAATTAAAACCAGCAGAGTCTTTACAGAGAACGTATGGGGGAAAACTAGGTAATGAAGTCCTGACCTTTCTTGTCAATATCTTTAAGGGCATTTTGTCCACCTGCTTAAAAGGAATTCACTGATATCAATGAATGTGTTACAGTTCAAGAACAGTTATTGTTCAGTTAAACTCTCGTTATTGTTGTATATAATTACAATACAATCCTCAGATTTCCCTTGCCCCCGAAAAAAAGGGGAGTAAAATTACATAGCAAGGTAATAAAACAAACATATCTTACAGAAAATGAGAGATTCACTTTTAATATTATTATTTCCTGCTTGGAAATGATCATCCTCTGTCTTTTTAATAAAAAGCAGAAACATTATAAAATATATATGAAAAAAATCATCACTGCCAGATGAAAAGGATTACGGGTAAGTATCACTCCCAGTTTTGCAAGTTATAAAGGCATAGAGCTGTTTGAAGTTGGAGAGCCATGCAGATGACAAGCTGCTTTCAAATACAAGCATTAGCCTACCACCTCACTCCCCAGCTGCCCTTTTTGGGACTATTTCTATAAATGTGACAAGATGTTAGATTCCCAAGATTGCTGATTAGAACATTTCAAGTCCTGCCATCTACTAAGAGAATCATCTGGCCACAAACTCTATTTCAGATGTTTGACCATTAAGTCACGGGTAGCATCACACTGGGAGCCCTATTTATAGCTCTTTTGCTTCATTGTAAGGTCTCAAATTAAAGGTAAAAAATGTCTTCAGTTCTTTTACACACAGACAAAAAGCTGATGAAATAAAGTCAGTTCAGTTGAATTTTCAGAGCAAAAGAAATCAGCATTCAGGGTGCTGCCTTTGAACAGTGAAAGGAGCTTTTATTCTTTTTATAAATATCATATTTTATACAAGGTTTATAAATAGACTTGGCAAAGACATTTCACCCAAATGTTAGCAATTTCATATCTTTCGTTTACAGGATATTGACCCAGTTGATTTGTAATTAATTGCAGAGCTTTTTCTCGTTAGCTTATCGATTGAGGAGTCTGCAGTACATTCTTGACCATATTATAAATTACAACCTTGGATCCAGGGTACATTTGGTTGCATTTAATTCCAGTTATCTACATTATTCACATTGTAAGATTTACCTGCTCTACATCTTGCCAAATTTTAGAGTAGAGATCTACAAGTTCTTTGTTATTGTAGATTCACTATGATTTATAAATACACATTTCTACTTATTTAGATTTAAGAATGCAACAGTAAGAAACAAAAAAGCTTCCATTTTCATGCTCTGAAAAAAGGCCTTAGCCAAATCTCATGAAACCTGCTGGAGGCTTTCCACTGATTTCAAAGAGCTTTGGATCAGTCTCCCAAGTGAGTAGGTTGTTGCAGAAGTGTGATTGAAGAGTGTACTTTTTGGAAGAAAAAAAAAAAAAAAAAAACACAAAAAAACCTAAAAATATAACAAGAAAAAGAAAGTTAATCAGATCACTATTTGAAATAAAAACAAAAAAAAAAAATCATTTACTGGAAG
Organism: Aythya fuligula; assembly: GCF_009819795.1. Taxonomy (NCBI): domain Eukaryota; kingdom Metazoa; phylum Chordata; class Aves; order Anseriformes; family Anatidae; genus Aythya; species Aythya fuligula. Next base: position 12,710,468 of record NC_045569.1, on the reverse strand, counting down.
CCCTGTAAGACTACCAACATTGGAAACCTTTGCAAAAAACCTCATGTAAAATAAAAGCCAGAAAAATCCAGGGTGATTAGGAAAGGAGTAAACTTCACATTCATTCAAACAGATGCAGGTATTAGGTAATAGCATTCACAAACACTTGCTATTCAGTAAAGGTAAGTGCTCTTATTAAAACAAACAAACAAACCAACCCTGCACTTAAAGAGCACTTACCTGATTTCACAGCAGTGGAGTTCAGTAATAACCATTAAAGTTAGCATGAAATCAACATTCTGGACCGTCTTTTGCACCTATACAAGTTAAAACAAATGCAATAAGATACAAATTTTAAGGAAAACTATTTTGTCTTGAGTGTGGCAGGAGAGAAATGTCACACCCTACATTTGATTTGAAATCGGCAAGCAGAGAGCAGCTCTCATTGCAAAAATGAGAGCCACTTCTGCTCGAGAAGGTGAAGCTCTGAATCACAGTAATAGCCTCTGATGTCCACCCTGACCTTGCACCACTGTCAAACACACTCTCAGCAGCCCATAATTCTATTGCAGTATTTCAGCATTTAAGCTGGAAGATGCTCTCCCCAAAATGCATCTCCTTGGCACTAAAAACACAACATCCTGAAAATGGAAGGAATTCTGTTTTTCTTAAGTACATAAATTACTCACATGCTTGAGTCATTACCAAGAGGAAATGTTCATTAGAAGAATAGAATTATGATCCATTCTGGCAAACAATGAAGAGCTGCATTTTCACCAAAAATGGAAAGGCCTCCAAGGCCAGTCACCTTTTAGAGGTCCATCTCCTCTCCCTTGATCTTCACAGCAGAATTTCTATCCACTAAAAACCCAGCTACCTGGAAGAATCTAATGCCTTGCTTTTATATAAAGGTTTTCCAGCAAATGAGATAGAATTCAACTGTAATATAAACTCATTCCAGCTGTAAAAATCAAACAAACAAAACAAAAAACAACAACTTGTATCAGTATGAGTGTCTGTTCCAGTATAGGCTAAACTAGTTGCTAAAACAAAAGATAATTCAACACTACAGCAATATTTTACCATTTTTTTCCTCCAGAGTCTTTACCCATAGAGCTATATTCATTCTAAGCCCAGTTTCTTTACCTCCTGTGCAGCACAGTTATTTTGGCAAAAACTTTTAGGATGTGCTGAGGTTGTGTTAGAAATGGCACTGCAGACAGGTGAATGCTACTGCAGTAGGAGCGTTGAGCATCTGCGAACGCATTTTGTACTGACAAAACTCGCACCATGAAGCTTATTCTGGTCCTGTTTATTGCTCACTCCTGCCCAACAAGTACATACAGCATAGCCAGAAAAACTGCATCTGCTCTCAGGGCTTCTCCTAGCACAAATCTTCCTGACAGGGATCAAACTCCTTATCAAACGTGGCTTGACACAGCCCTGCCAGCAAACATCTGTAGCTGAGACATGGCCTAAAATCCAGCGCTCTGAAGGGAAAGGCCACCAGCTGAGTTGCACTTTCTCTTTGATCTTTCTGAATGCTTTTATCAAAGCAATCTAAAGGGTCTCTGCTGAAGTGATTGTTACTGAACTGAAAAGGAAAAAGCTGAAACACAAGAGGAGGAGAGGGATGTCTTAAAAAAAGGGGGGGGGGGGGGGAAGACATTCAAGATGGGATTGTGATGATATTAATTTTATAGTGGACGCCTGTAACTGGATATCTGAAGATCTACCTTATTGCTTATATAAAAATGTCTAAATTCATCTGGCTAGGGACTACGTATCCATCTGTGCAGCCAAGTAATTAATAACTTATTTCTCTTCTGCCACTCAAATTGCGTTCAGAACAGTGTCAGTAATAATGTTTGCACAGATGGAGGCTTCCACCAAAGACTGAGTATTGTATACTCAAGACACACAACAAAAATTACTGTGGCAGTGCACTATTTTAGATCTATGCACCTAATTGTTTCAAGCTCTTGAAAAAACTTGTTTAAACCATAATTTATGAATGGGTTCAGAGTAACTAGTGACTGCAGCCAGCACAAAGTCATTGAGCAGCCTGAATCCATTTGCCTGGTTTTGACAGAGACCAACATGCTGCCTGATGGGCTGGTGTGCTTCTCCTCCCTCCCCAGGTGGAAATTCCAGACCTGATCAAGTGTCTGCTCATTTTGCAGCACACTGGCCAAGATTGGGCAAAGATACGTTGAGACGTGTTCCCACACAGCCTAAAGCAGCTTCAAATAAGGATTCTTAATATGTGTGAACGTCAGCTCACTATCACACAGGGATTTTTGTTTACCTAGAGAACCTTGTGCCTGTTCTCCAAGGCAAGCCAGCCAGCTAGCCCAAGGGATGGTGACCTTAACCCACATTAATTTGACAGAGCTACGATCCCTGCTGCTATTCCCTGGAGGAACCAGATAGCACTGATGACAGATCTTTGGGGGATGGTGAGTATCTCAGTAATACCCTTGGAAAGCACAGAATTTCTATAGCCAAAAAGCTTGAAAAAGAGATCTTTCAGGAACTCAAAGAGCAGACTGATTGGGTTATTTCTCTTCCCCTCCACAACAGACTGGAGGAAACAACAGGCAAACTCCAACTGTCTCACAGGGGGAAGGCATAAACTCATCATCCTTAAAGCAAACAGTTAGAAAAGCAGAAAGCCCCAGAGGAGCCCCCTTGCACACATTTACTAGCAAACCTAATCCTGGCCTCTTAGTTCCCTGATGACACTTTCAAAGATTAAAGACAACTGTTTTGCTTTCCTGGCAGCACTGCTGAAAACTGCCAAGATAAGGAACAAGTAAGAAGGGCCATTTTAATACCTAAAACAGATATTTTCTGGATGTCTTGAATGGAAAGGTAAGGCAGAGGATGTGAATTTAAACGTGCTGGAGAGAATTAATTCCCCCAGCAAACTACAAGAGGCTGGCCCATTTCCAGCTCTGAGTCATTTTGTTTCCAATCTGTCCCCCCAAGTTGCCTTCCATCTTTGTTCCTCCTCAGTCTGGTATTGCCTTTGTCCCTGCTCTTGGCCATTCCCATTTAGCCACACCTGCCTTTGAAGCACAGACACACAGGCACACACTCACACACACCTCAGAAAACAGAGCTCTGCAATGCCAACCACCCAACTTGCTTCTATGTGCTGACTCTCGCTTGCCCCCAAGACCACTTTGTTCAAACTGAGTTTGTGACATGGGCTTGTGCACATCATAGAAACCAAACCAGGCTTAAATAGCAAATAGTGCTAAACACCCTAGCTTTGATGAGTATAGCAGTTATTAGAGGCTAACAACTCATGCTTGAGAATGAAATTTTCTAAGATACCTCATAAATTATTTTTCATAATGAGCTTTATTTTTTTTCAAGTTTTCCTACCTAAGTCCCCCCATGCACAAATTTTGAATGATTTTCTTTGTTTACTGTTTCTATACAGACAATCTGGCTACTTCCTAGCAATGTTACGCTAGGCTTCTCAGTAGTGTAACAGGATGAAATCACAGTTACTTGGTTTTTGGTTTACATTTATCATGCACGGGTTGAAGGGAAGGAGGAAACAAAGAGACTTACTTTCAAGTGACATCAGCCAAGAGGACTGCAAACAGTGCACTGGGTCAACTGTACACTTACTAACTGAAAAGCAAGTGCGTATACTTTTCCTATGCTCACAAAGTCAGTCTGATGGATAGCTTTAGGAACAAAAATCTTATTTAGGCACAGAGTGCACCACAAAGGATACTGTTACCTTGCCCAGTTTTGGTGGAAGAGAACCTCAAAAGGCTGGAGGTGCAGACTGTGTTAACAGCCAGTTTACAGGTAAGCAGCCTGGGCTGGCCAATCACAGAAGCACAAACTATAGCAAAACTTCCTTTAGCAATTTACCTTTATCTAGTCATTGCATTATTTAGCCTAAAGTATTTATCCGCTGAGTTTATCACACCTTCAAGAACAAATATTTAAACGGGTTGGGTTGACTTACAGATTTTAAGCAAAAGTGCAGTGAAATTCAAGCTTAGGGACATCAGGCTATTGTTTGTGGCTCTCACCCACAGACAGGATGATTCACCACTCCCTAGTGAAGTGATTTAACTGGCTTCCATTCTAACTTGCCATTTTATCAGATATTGAGCAATATGGGGAGAGGGAAAGAGGGGGAAAAAGAAACCTCTTACAGAACATAGAGCACAGTTAAAGTTTTGGTTTGATTAACTTAGACATAAGACTAAGCTACATCCAGTAGAGCTGGAAAGTCAACACACAACATTCATTTCACTAGCGGTGAGTGCCTTGCTTCTCCAGTGGATGACTGAGTGTAAATATCCACTGGGTAATTCTTCACGGTGACATTTATGACACGGCTTTATCCCAAAATTCAAAGTATCAGCTATCAGGAAACATACTACTTTCTAATACAAAGGCTTCAGAAAGACTCCACAGCATTCCAGATAGAGCAGGAATTTTGACGATAGTTTGAGCACATAGCTTGCATAGGACTTTCACTGCCCAGACTCTTATAATCAGAGAATGGTGTCAAGGTTTAACATGCTAAGAAACAGTCAGTCTGCAAGCACAGACTGACTTGTGCTTTTTCTTGTCCACGTCCTACACATCTAACCATCTGTCTATTCAACGAGAAGGAAATACAAGTGGCTGAATGTCAGATCCTTCTCACTGTGGTAGGTAAAAACCAAAATTGTACCAAGCTGAGGGATTTCATTTCCTTAGATTTGGGTCATTATATTCGTAAATGATTCCTGGAGAAGCAGAAAACACAGAAAAATTATGATGGGCAAACATTCGCTGCCATGCACTGAAATCTAAGGGCCAGTTTAGCTGCATTTGGCCTGTCTGCTAAGGTGTTTTTTTTTGTTTGTTTGTTTGTTTTGTTTTTGTTTTTTTCCCCCTTTGGTGGCAACAGATATAAGTCACCTTAATACCAGGAGTGGGTGTTTATCAGATGAGTGGATTAATTGCTTGAATCAGATGATCCTTCTGCTAGGAAACCTGGAGTCTATAAAATGATTAATTAATGTGACTAATGTCAACAAACTCAAGTGCATGTTTCAAGGGCAAACAGATCAGACCTTCCTTTGCCCCCCTAATGTACTTCTGGTCTTGTGAAGAAGAGGAACATGTTAGGTAAAGGAGAAAACTATAAATACTAACAGGAAAACCACCATTGCATTTTTATTTTATTTATTTATTTATTTTTTAGCAGGCAAAGAAAACAGAGTTTTAGTGGTCAAGAGTGCAATTGGCCCATATGTTTTGGAAGAAAAAACCTGCTTCTCAGCCCCCATGCTATCCCAAGTAAGAATGACTTTTGAAGAGAAAATTGTCTCTTGTAGGAGAAAATGGTCTCTTGTAGGAGACCAGCACATAATTTTATCACACCCACTGGCAGTTTTCTTTTTTTTTTTTTTTTTCTTAATGGTAATCTACTAGGATTTTAAAAAGAAAATTCTGCTGTTCCATCATAATGGGGTCCACCCTAGTCAGATATTTTTTAAATTACTTTCCACATTAGAAGGTTTTGCTGATGAATGGTGTAAGAACGATCACGATCTGCTGTGCTACCAGTTTCAGTCTTACTGAGATCAGACTCCAGGGCACTTTGCAAGCATATTTCTGCAGCAATATAATCTAATGGAGTAAAACTGATACCTCAAGCACATGGATTGAGCCTCTTTGCAAAGCAAAATGATGTTTTCATTTCTTAATGGCAGGCTCTTGCCAAACTCCTGTAAGAACACAGAACATGGCAAAAAACTGACCTCAGTAGTGCTTAGATTTTTAAAGGATTAGAACTCAATGTCGATTGTGCAGCAGCAACCAGTCAATCATGCAATGCTCTCTTCACAGTCCTTGCCTTGGCACACTACATATATTTGAAAGAAAATAGCACAAGAATTTGGAAGCCTAGAATGCAAAACACTACAGCCAAACATTCACACACAGTTTAGTCAGAAAACAGTGAAGAAAATCTAAATAAGATGCATGTTGGTAGGGTAGTGACTGCAGCTGAAAAGCTCAAAGTGTTTTGTGCACTGCCCAAGGTTAAAAATTCTTACTGCCATCTACCCTGAACTGCATTTTTCCACAAGATATCTGAAAATACTACCCATAAGAGGCTTTCATATTGAAGTCCTGACATCTCAGATATCTCACGACTACTTGAAGAAAATGTATAGTTTGAAGGACTGGGCCTTTGTAAGAAGCTGTTTAAATAGATGGTACTGTACTGGGTTTTGCTGAAAAGCAAGTAAATTCCAATTTAAAAGTGTATCCAAAATTGTTATTTGATATTTACATAAAAAACGTTCAGCAATTCAAAAAAAATAATCCTACATAGAACAAAGAGCTTTTATATCAGCTTCGCAGAAGCATATGACATGTTCTCATCATGCACAAGAACAAACAGGAAAGAACGGATTTATTGTGAACTGGGATTTTTGCTATAAATTAAAAGGCCATTCCCTTTTATATGTCATGTGTATTTAATTTCACTCCATAGGGTAAACCTCTGAGAATTCAGAGTGTGCCAAGATCTACTTTCCCCATTCCTTTTATTTCCTTAGGCAACTATCTAGAATTAGAGACAGAAAAGATGAAAAAAGGGAAGGCCACGGGAAATACAGAGGTCCAAGAAAGAAAGTAAGACCAGTCTAAACAAGGATTTTTCCTGGCCTATACAAGCAGCAGTGATTATTTATAACAGGGAAAAGCATCTGTCTTTGATTATGATTTCATGTATACTGTAGATGCTGGTGAGCTTACTCTGTGCCAGAGAAGACTGTCATCCTGCAATACGAAATTCCAATGAGACAAACTAATCCTCTCTCTCAGGGAGAGACTTCTACCTTTGACTAACTGAAGGACATACGGAAAGTGCTTTTATGCCAGGAAAAATAAAACTTGCAGGCTATTACAGAATGCAAGAAAATCAGATTTAATTTACAAACAAAGGATAGAGTAAAAGTGCACAAATTTTAAGTAAATATACTTGAAAGTGTAACCGTATGAAGGAACTTCAGCCAGCCTAAGTTTTGCAACAAAACTTAAAAATGCATAGGATAGAAAAGATCAGCTTTCCTTTCCACAAACCCTTATACAATATTCTTTAGTTTTGTATTATTTGAGAAGCACATGCACATTGATCTTAAGAAATAAAAGCAGCTTATGGAGTCAAGAAGGCACTACATAAGCACAGTACACAGATGCACATAAAACACTTGTGCACAAGTAAATCGACAGTTAACCTAGAAAGGCACTCTACCATCTTTCAACTCATGACAAGATGCTTCAATCTAACAATCCATTAAGTTGGCAGGTAAAATATTAAACCTACTGAAACTGTGTATTATATTCTCTTTCAGTGCAAACTAGAAACAGCTGAACCTCTCCAGCCACGCCAATTCACGAGATGTGGAGATAACAGCAACCAGAAGTACCTCACAAACAGGATTTTCTCAGAATGGAAAATAGGTGCTATTTCAATGCTGATCCTTTTAAAGAGGAAAGAAAATTATACACTACAATGACGAGAGTAAGAATCCTCAAGATGTGACATTTGACAGTTTGAACAAATGCTCCAGGAGTTTATTTCCTTTTGTAGGGCTGAAGCAGCTTCCAATTAGCCATTCTTGCCATTCAGGACACTCAGTCCTATTTGAAATCAAATGAGCAAAGCATGAAAGTCTTCAGGGCTTCCCTTCTTCTCATTGCCAATTCATCAGAAAAAAACCTTCACTTGCTCATCTTTACTCCATCAAGACCAGATTTGAGACCTCATTTACAATCAGATTCTCTTTCTGCTCTTTATAAACAAGAAAAAAGCCACCAAGCAACCTAACGACACTACCGATAGTGCCAAAAAAGGACATCTGCTGATTTGATGGACAAGCTACAGTTCAGAGTAGTCTGAAATCCATACAGCTTGTCAAGAGGCAAAGAGCTGACAGCATTTTGTTGACACATTTCCTCAAAGTAATGCACAGACTTACAGATTTAATTTTAAAATACTCTGCATTTGAATGCTGCCAAGTGATAACAACATGTCACAGGCACTGAAACTCCATCTTATCAGTTTCTCATCAGCTTGAACAAATGAGAAGTCTAGATAAGACTTTTATTTTTATTTTTATTTTTTAATTGTGGTGGCAGGGTAATTACTAAAGTTTATCTGCTGGAGCAGAATGTTGTCCAAGAAAAGTTGTTTTACTGATTGAGAGGCCACATCTGGTAACACATTAGATCAAAACTCTAAAATCACATTAAGCTATTTTTCTCATAGTAGCTACTATTTTACAGCTCCTCATTTAGCACACTCCATTAAGAAACAGAACATAAATCCCAGGCACAATAACAGAACTATGGTCACTAATCACCACTGGATTTCTTTAAATAATAGAGCTTCAGGCCTGAGCCTACACTGTTGACATGACTGGGATTTTTGCCATTTCTGTACAAGTGAAGTGGGATCAGACTCGAAGTTAGTTAGCTATAATAATAATGATAACGAATGATAATTTCTAGCAGGCGGCCTAGGTTAGCAGGCAAGGCTGTCACATTTCTTTATATACCTGACACTGCGCTGAGAAATTACTACTGCTGCATGAGCTGACTGAGGGCAAGCATAAAAGAAAATGTCAAACTGAATCCAAACTATTTTCTTATTCTCCCATATCTCCTCTCTTTTTAACAACTTGATTAACCCCTGACTCAGTTTTTAGACCACAGCCTGTCCCAGCCCCAACACCCCTGCCATTTCCAAACTGGCCCAACCCAACCATCTTTTAGTTTTGCAAATGGAAGAGGAAGCTGGTTAGAAGGGTCGTAAGGGACAGGGAATTAATATTGGAGGCAAGATTTATTTATTTATCAGTGCTTTCTGCGAAAGGTGTGAAGTACACAGAAACCCCAGCTTGTCAAGAGAAGTGTTTCAGCTTTATAAGACCATTAGGTCCCCCTAACTGAGCCCTTAAAGACTAAGGCCAGAAAATCCCTATTCACATTTCAGTATTTTAGAAAATACCTAGTATAAGCACATCGGTTTTGCTTCACACATTTTCTGAATCTTGACTTTATATTACCATCCTCATTGATTTTTGTGTGAAAGTAGAAACCAATGAAGCATCAGTTTCCTTCTTGAACACAAAGTCCCATCAGGAGAAATACAGCATTTATTTATTTATTTATTTATTTATTTATCTGAAGGCCTTTGCTGAAAGGCTTTTATCCTTTTGGATATAAAATAATAATAATCCTTTTTCAGAGGACACACAAAATTTCAAAAGCTGAAGCATTGGCTTTTTGGACAATAATGAACACCCCCAGATACCCCAGGAATTCATAACCTACTACAGACTTGCTGTGTGTAGCAAAGGCAAGTACAAACACAGCTCCCAGATCTAAAACCTGGGGCTGAGCAACTTAGAGGTTAAATGTCAGTGTCTAGAGAAAGCAAGAGGTTTAACAGTTTTGGAGAACCTTCCTTGTTGCCAAAGTACAATTATAAAGTTGTTTAAAAAAGGAGAAATATGAAGCAATAATATCAAGTGTTTAACAAGCAGCAGGCAGAGAAAGTTTCATCCACTTGTACTTTACTAATTCTTTCATTCATTTGTCCTGTTGTAATCTCTGATACTCAAAAAGGTTTAAGACTCAGAAATGTGGTATGGCATAAGTGACAAAAAGTAGGAAATTAAAACTTGATACTTGGGACTTTCAACAAAGTCCAAGAATTAGACCTGGCTTAGGTTGCTAGGGAAAATGTATTTCTGGTCTCTCTGGACACACACACTTTTCAGAGTACCACACCACATGGCAATAGAAGTACTCCTGGGTGGGAAAAAGAGCTCAGGAACTGTGTAACAAGAGCTTCATGGGTGAGGATGGTGGTAAGAGCAAATAGTATGTGTTGGGAGTTTTAGAGGACATCTTCAGCCACAGGCCCAGCTAGCTGCTGCTGCTCAGGCACCACGAGCAGAGGGTTTTCCAGTGGAGTTTGCTGGTTTCTCCAGTACTCTGCTTGCCCACAGCTCCAGCTCCAGCTCTTTCAGTGATTTACCAACAGATTTATTACCTGTTGTGGATATAAAAGTCACCACCTAGGCTCCAGAAAAACTGAAATTCACTTTTTCCTCACCCTGCCAAGCTAGCATCCAGGATACCAAGGGATGGTAACAAACTGTGGACATGAATGCTCATCACCAGTCACCACAAGGCAAATGTTGAGATCCAGGATGAAAAACAGAAAAACCCAACAGAGCAGTATGGTTGTCTCCCCATACATTAGATGCCTTTTTTTCCCCTCCTGTTTTTCTTCTCTCATAAGCAGTCACTAAACAAATTCCTCAATGAAATATGGTTTTCTTGAATGCAAAAGTTTAGAGATATTCCACAGGCAAACACAAAATAAATGCAAGTCCATGAAAGTGATTCAAAACTAATACTCATTCTTACCCATGAAAAATTAAAAATCTTATATCGTTATATGATCTTTATATATACATATCTTTATATATATATATATATATACATACATATACACACACACACACACAAGTAGTTATGTTATCAGACTCAGCTGGAGTTAACTGGTGGATCTGAAGTAATCTGTTTGATCAGCTCTACAGACTGTTTGCATTTCTATTTGAATGAGCACTTAAAATCTATTTTAAAAAGCTTTGCTTGTTATACCAGTCTCACTAGATTGGAGCTACAGCAATAAAATTTCCATTACGCTTAGAGGTATCAGCAATCAGTCAACAAGACAGAAGAACCAGAGATAGCACATTTAAGTAACATATCTTAGTTATTTCTCATTGTCTTTAATGAAGACTGTGTAAGACAGTTAAGAATGGACATACAGTTTTAGTATCACAAACCAAATGTGCTTGGATTTGCAGAATTACAAAATAAGCATCTAGTTGTTCAATCAATTTTAAACTAAGCAACTCCCTGTCTTAAAAATAATCACATCTAGTAAAATATCATTCAAAGTCTGACTATACCATAATGTTCAGAATTGGGTGAATGGTTATAAAATTGGGTGAATTTTTATGCATGACTCATAAAACCCCTGCAAATCAAAGCTAGCTATGGAAACACTGACGTAGCTGCAGTAGCATTTCAGTTTCGTCACTACCATAATGAGCTTTAATTATTTCACACTTCAACAGATTTGCACATGTTCATGATCCTAGCAGCTATAAGAAGTAACATATGAAGACTGATGAGGCTCTGCTCTCAGAACTAGATGTCTTTAAGTAGAAGGAACAACAGAAAATCCTTAGGAATCTCGTCACAGACTTAACATCATTTTCCTGCTAGATCATAATTCTTACCAGGTTCCATCTTGCACTTTTTTGATATTCTCTTAGTAGGATGCACTCCTGCTGAGGCCTGAGCTAGATTAACTCTCCACATTAAGATTTACTGAACTCTTAGAATTAAAATTGGTGTTACTGAAAGCTGGAAGCACATAGACAGTGGAACCCTAGTTTGAGGTTTAATAATGAATAGAAAACAAGGAGATGCTTTTCATTACATTAGGCATACTGAAAACTGAAGATTTACTGCGTACACATACACTCTGGAAATGATTGGTTATTCTACTTAGATTTAAAAAATTGCAATTGTCTTTGTAAAACAAATCATTAGATTTGCATACAATCATACTGTGTAGCCACATGACAATAAATTATATTTTCTGCTTGCATTTCTGTTGCAGATTTAATTGATGCAACAGTGCAGAAAACTGAGACAAAATTTTATTTCTTCTGCCTTTTAATTACCATCTGCTAACATAAGATTACATTTCTTAAAGTGACTGGGTCTACCTGCCAGCTGAATTTTTCGCCTGATTTCCTCAAGCTCTGGCAGCTGCCTTCATTATTGGTGAAAATGGCATGGCAAAGCTAGCATGAAAAATGAGGCTAAGCACCTGTCACTTCATTTTTCTGCAAAGAAACAAAGAAAACACATGAAACCCGATGCTCTGCACCATCTATACTCAGCAACATCTTGCTGCAAAAAGGATAAAGCATCAGTTTGTTCTTGCATACAATAAGAAGCATGACATATAAAAACACTTCTAGCAACCTACGTATTTATGATAATCAGAACAGATACATCTCCAAAAAAATAATACAAGGAAATAAAAGAAAAAACATGCATAAAAATCTTCCTCCTCATCACTGAATTTCTTCTGTGAATATAATCACCCTCTAAATATGGGCTGTTTGGGGATAAGGGCTTTACCAGTGAACTTCACCTAACGAGTGATAGAATCAAATGTCTTACTAATTTTCTTTACAGTAAAAAGAGCCTCCTGTTAAACCATGAATCAGCCAAGTACTAAGCACTTTAAGACCATGAATAATCTCACTGTGGTTACACGTGTATGGATGCCTTACTGTTTTCCAGAATTGAGGTCTTGATCCCTCTCGAAGATGGTTAATTTTTGGTGCATCTGAAGCCAATGCATGCCAGGAAAGGCAACCTTTTTGTTAGAAGCAGCTATCTGAACAGCCTTTGGAACCTGTCAGCTTTCATGCATTGAAGAACTCACCTGAAAAGAACCCAAGGATGGAAACTATGGAGGAGGACAAAGAAAAAGGCTTAAAAGCACATTATAACAGCTTGTTTCTACCAAATTTTCTGCTTCATCACAAAATAAGAATGGTTATGTCAACTGTTTTGTTTGTTTGTTTGTTTTTCCAAAACAAAATAACCATTCAGTATGCCTAAAAGCTGTTCTGATGAAGTCGAGCTAAAACAGGGCTTGACAAGAACACAGATTTGAAGTTATCTAAGACTGCTGAACTTGGGGTGAACATATTGGCTAATTTGCACCATGGTATCATCTGCACCCTCCTCAAAGTACAGCTCTACAGCCATGGCTCTGATTGCCTGAGGGGAACAAGAGTGGATCCATTAGCTAATTCTTTTAATTAAATGCAAAAAAATGAGATGAAGAAATAGAGGTAGGTTCTGTTATGGCCGCGTTATAACCTGCTTTGTCCAGTGAGTGGAACATCCAGAACCACCTGCCACCTGGAACAAATTGTGCATCTACTTCAAGCATACTGATTGCAAACTTTTAGGGCTTTACGGCTACACAATAAAGAGGAACACAAATATTAAAAGAGGGGGTGTGGAGGAGTGGGGAACAAACAACATCTTGCTGCCTTTACTTGGAGATAACTTTCTGACGGACTGGATTCATGGGACAGCATAATCTACTTCGCAAAGTGACAGCAGAATCCTGTCAATGGGAAAACAAAACAAACACACACACAAAGCAGATGTGAATTTTCTATTTCTGCATTTCATATTTCTGCATTTTTTTCCCCCCTGTTCTCCCCCTACTCCCTTTTATGCCTATTTTTGTCTTTTCTGTCAGATTTTGAGGGAATGTCTGTAGAAGATTTTGATGAATCAACAGGAACTATGAGCCATCTTAATCCTACAAATAGTCCAGCAACTCCCTAAAGGAAAGACCTTAAGTTACTGGATGCAGAAACTTGTTCATATGAGGTCAACAAAGGGATTGTGATACAAATATTAGCAAAAAAATTGTAAAGAATTCTCAAACTGCTTCACCCCAACAGAAAGACTCACTATTCCTATTTTAATCTCTATTTCAGTATCTCTTTTTCAAACAGAGACATATAAAACAGCCTTCTATTCTATCACTTGGGCTAGTTTTATGCTGTTATTATAGTCATCCTCTAAATCCAAATGATACATGGGAATCCAAACTACCAACTTTGAACAAAAACTTACAAGTTCTCACTGAAAAACATTCAGAATACTCATTCCACAAGATTCAGTTTTTCTACAAAACTGAAGTTGTCCTCTTTTTCTTTGGAAATGAAAATACACACGTCCAAAGATGGATTTTTTTTTTTCCCTTCTGCTTTGCCAAAAGAAAGATTTTAGTAGGAAAAAGCATAGAAAGATCTGCAATTGCAGTCATGCTGGAATGAAGAGTTTATGGAATAAATATATATTTTATTCCATCCATATTTATGGAAGAATAATTGAAAATTTTTGCATGAGAGACTTCAATGATATGCTTTTGAGCATCTAACAGGAAGCAAAAAGTTTTTACTTTAATTCCTTTAAAGGACATTTCTAGTTTTTATGAGATGCAGACTGAAATATTGCATCAATTATGAGCATATTTCTGAAGAAATCATTAGCAGTATACTTTAGCACTTATAGCAGTGAAGAGTTCAAATCAGGGTCAGATAATAGTAATGTTATATGGGTTGCTATTAACTTCATTTTTATTGCAGTCTCTTATAATTGGCATGTTAAAATACAAGTTCCAATGTCCACACATGAAAAAAAAAATAAAAATTTGTGAATGCCACCCTGCATTTGCATATGCAGGGTGCATTATTACCCTGTAGTAGTCTCATCCAGATTAAAAACATTACATGTGCCCATGCCACGTAATGGCCTTGATCCTCTCACAATTCTTACAATACACAAGACAGGATTTGTTTAGTATTTTGGGTGAAAAAATGTAAATATAGATGTTGCAGAAAACGGAACTGGTAGTTCAGTAGGTGGCACTCTTCCCTTGAAGTTGGTACTGAAACAAAGCACCAGCATGTTATTAGGCACTGGGGACATTAAATGATGAAACGGATACTAAAGTGAGACCTTTAATTGCACAAGGTCAAAGATCCCAAACTGTCTTTTCTAGAATATTAGTGTTAATCATAGTATCCTCTTCAAGTTTCCCTTTTGGTAGTTGCAGCCCATCAAATTTCCACCTGACATTTCCACAGTGTAAGAAATTTCATGGCTTGCACAACCTGATGCTACAAACAGCAAAAAGGTTGAGTTTCTCAAGCAGGAGACATCTGCAGTTCATGTTCAAACGAGGACAATACTGTCACATGCCTTCTGGAGTATGTGACCACTTTGAAATCTTCAAGACTTTCTGAATTAGACAGTCAGTAAAAATAATGTTTTGTCACAACTTTTCTGTAGGAGTTAATACCTCCCTTAGCGGATTCAATTCTAACTTATCCTTTGTGACATGATTTATATCCATATTTGACCATGAAAGGACAATAAAATCAACCTATTTTTCAAAAAGAGTCTCAGAAAACACTGTTCAGACTATTCTAAATATGTAATAATTAAATAACTCACTTTTCAGAAAGAACTATGAAAACACTCAAAACACATCCACCACTTACAAGGCAAATGTGCAGCTGGAAATGCACATGGTTATTTATTTTAACATACAAGGTGGTCTCAAGGATTTAAGTATCATGGACCAAGTTACTACCTACATAATTCTGCCAATCGTTAAACCAATTCCAATATGTCAGCTTTTTATCCATAGGTTTTTCGTATTCAAAGTAACTCCTATCCTTATTTTCATGTGTAAAGCAACAAGCCTGATGAACGTGATTTAAGTCCTGAGTCTTTAAGGAAAAGGAGCTTAAAAAATTTAGCATGTTTACTTCATTCAGTTTGGAGGGAAAATAATCAAGTTCAGCAAAGGTTTGGGTTCAGCAAAGTTCTGATCAGATAAATGTTACCTGGGGGCTCTAACTACACCTGCATCTGGGCAAAAGAAACTCTGCATTACATTATGCACTGCAGATATATATTAAATATAGAGTAAATACAAGTACAATGAAAAAAATCAATGAGGATATAACCAAGAAAAAAATGTGGTTCTGCACTCCTTATATTTCCACAATGGCCTCCAGCTGTGTGTGTGTGTGCAGCGGGGGGAAATCTAGGCCTTTTGTGTTTGTTTGTTTGTATTTGTTTCATTTTTAGGTGTTTTGAAAATCTTTTCATATTTTTAAGAATCTCATATAAGTGGACTCCAAACATGCTCATCTACATGACAAAGAAAACAAAAATACCGGAGTTTTTCAGCTTATGAAGCAGACCCTTTGGGAAATGAAGAGTCAAATGTTTTGAAGTCAGAAAGGATCTTGTCTAATAGCTATCGAACACAAACTACAGATTCTCTTTCAATTACTACTAGATCTGTTCCATCATTTCAGCTCTAATAGCTTGCTTATAATGATGCCCAGACTTTACTGAGGGAAGTTATTCAGCCCACTATTCACAAAATTACAGGTACCCCTAATGCCAAAATTTATCCCCATCTTAACTATATCCCCATATAGTCCACTCACCTCTGAGCATATCTCCAAACTCTCACATTTCCATCCTGTTTGTCCTGCTAGGCTTTCATTATCCAGTATCATATCCACTGGTAAAACATTTCTTTTGTATGACCACATTACCCTAATAGTGGCTGAGGTTCACTGCAAAACTGTGAGGCTCCAAAAATAATAGAAATTCTCATTTATATGGTCCCTTTCCCTACACAGCATACTTACAGTCTCAATAAAGAGATGACATTAACAAAGAAGAATTGTTTATAGTTGGTCCTTTAACTAGATGGTTTAAACACAGAATTGCTTAGGAAAAACTCAGTATTAATGGATACTGAAAAACTGACCCATCATTCTCTGGAAGTTAACATAAATCTTCTAACTTCCCTCTCATGCCCTAACATCAATGAAATTTTAAGTAATCCCTCACACTTCCCTGAATCTGTTCATGTTTTTATAGAAATACAGCTTAGATCTTGGACTAGCAATGCAAGGGAACAGAAAGCTAAGGTTTTGCATTCCCCAGAAGACAGACCAAACATTCTCAAACTCTCTTTCCGGAAGATAAGAAAGTCATGGCTGTGTTGTTTGAGGGCATTCTTATTTGAGTATCAGAGGCTATATTGCAGCTTTTTGTAACCAAGTCCCTAAATCACAAAAAATGACTTTAAGCATTTCAAAGAGAGACAAAGCAAACGCTGACCAACATTTTGACATGTATCAGGTACACCACTTTTGGTTAGACAGAGAATGTACAGGTATATTTGCAGAACGTGCTGAAAGTACAGTGTGAATATCAAAAAGCTGAGAAGGTCTTTTAAGTCATTTGCTGTCCATATGAAACAACGTTACCTAATACCAATCCGGTCTTTCCCAGAGAAATCAATATTAGACTGTGTGCTAAGCTCATATTTTATTAACTACCCCACTGAGCAGAAAGTGCATATGTTCAACTAAGCTCAGCCATTTAATGTCATTTAAAGGTGATGAAATCTTTTAAATATGAAACCTTTCATATCACGCTAATATTTTACAATAACTAGGGGAAAACTATTGATAAAAGAGATAAAGAAAAGACGAAAGATTTCCCAGTTCATGTGAGATGGTAACTTTTCAAGTATTTTCTATTTTTATAACATACACAATATAATTAGAAGAAGCAGAAAACAGGATTAATTTATGTCCTGTTATAGTGATAATTTGCATTACAGCCCAGTACTACATGTAAAAGAATAGTTTGTCTCAAGCAGAACAGCTATAAAACTCTGAGTGGCAAGCTGCATTTAGTAGACTGCTGGGAGGGCTGAGTAAACAATTATAATTTGTGTCAGGACTTATGTTAAGGGTCTTTTTTTTTTTTTTTTTTTTTTTTTTAATCATAATGACATTAAACAGTTTGACTTTTTTATTAGTAGATAATATATTAACAATGTTTAATAACTAGTCATATTGTAGTCCTATGATAAATTCATCTCTGGAAAAAAAAAATAATCACAATTGTCTACGTTTTCCAGCCAGTTCACTTATATAAAAGGTTCTTTAGGAATAAAACAACTGCTATAATTCAATCTTACAGCATACTATACAATCTTATAACACGTTAAGGTGTGTATCAAAAATTTGCAGAAAACTATGTACAGATGTTACACATCTCATCAAATCAGACTGAGGTTATGTTCTAAAGAGCCAAGTCTTTCCAGAAGCTGAGTGAAGGTCAGCAAAGACCAACCAGTCAGTTGGCAGAATTTGGAACAGGACTTCCCTCCCCTTCACAGAACCATAGAATTGCCTGGGTTGAAAAGGAACTTAAAGATCATCTAGTTTCAACCCCCCTGCTCTGGGCAGGGTTGCCAACCACTAGAGCAGGCTGCCCAGAGCTGCATCCAGCCTCTCTTCAGAGACACTTCATTGCACTTACTCATTGCTCACAATGGCTTGATAGCATCTCTTCAGAAACCTCAGTCTCCTTCTAAAAATTCTGTTTATTCGAGAGGGACAACTTAATTTTTATTTTTTTTCTTCTAGAATTAGCATAACATCTTACCTAAAAACATGAAGTGGAAAAGCAATTAATATAATTATGGTATAATATAATTAAACTACAGTAGGTAGCACTGAATCCTCTTAAATCTCAATCTCTTCTCCATTGTATCATCCCGTTCTCATTCCATTCTCTCCATTCCTCACTTTTCAAAATTTTCTTCACTGGCTCTTTCCACTCACAACCTTAAAAGGCCTTAACTACCTAATCACCATTTCATTTCTCATTGACTATTTATCTGAAAATTAAACTGAGATTAGATGATATCCTCTTCCCAAATACCGTCCCCCTCACTTTGAATCCCTACCTTTTCTTTTAATTATTTATTATTGGACATAGATTATTCTCTCTTCTCCTAAGGCATCACTGGCTGTTTAGTCTGTCCTTCCCAAACCTTCCAACAATCTGTCTTTGATGCTGTCCTCAAAGAACAAAAAACATTTGAAGCTTTTTTCTACTTTCTGGTTTTGTATCATCTCCATTCTTTACTGCTTAAGGCTCTATGCTTTTAACTATATATATTTGTTTGTTTGTTTGTTTGTTTGTTTTCCTGGTCTATGCTTCTTTCAGCCTGGCCCATCAATTTTATGCAATTAGTGTAAATGTGTTTGTAGTCCTCAACTCAAATTTGGTCTACATTAGAAGATTTGTACAAGTTAACTAAGGTAGTACAGGAATGTGAATCTAAAGTACATTGACTTTCCTGTAGAGCAATTCAAAGGTAGAATATTCTCCCCGATTCTACTGCTACTGCCTTCAGATAAGAACTCGGTTTAATGTCCTTACTACAGTTCATAAGACGGTCTAGGAAAGGCAGCATCTTAAAGGAAAAAAAAATTCAATCCCACAATGGGAAATTCTCACTTTGCTTTTACAATTCTGAATATTGCATATTGAGATCAATGGAACAAGTATCATGTCCTAGATGTGAAACAATCTGGGAGTAAACACTCAATCCAAGATACCTAATCATCTCATCACACTCCTATATATTGATTCCATCCCCTACCCTCCCCCCCTGCCTCCCTCTATTTCTATAACATCACTGTGACTCTTGCTCAGACCAAGATTAATTCTGTCTAAAGCGACCCTTGACATCTATTTTTTTCATTTTTACATTTGTTCACAGCTGAATCCTGATGTCTTTTCAAAGCCCCTCAGCAACTTTCTCTGTTCATCATCAGGCAGAGGTTATCATGCTATTTTTACCTTTCCATCCTTATATTATTCCTCCCATAAGTAACATACACCCTTCAAAGTCTCATCTATCAGAATTGCTCTGCATTTATACTACCACTGCTTTTAATTTGCAACTGTCTTCTCTCACTGAAATCCAACCTCTGCCTTGCTTGCTATCTATATGCAAGACACTTTACACAGTTCTGTAAAGCATTATCTCATTATTCTGTCTCTCACTGTTGAGCATTTTCAGACCCTCTGTGTGAAAGATGAGATATAAAAATAAATTGAATTGGAATACATGATGCTAAGTCCTGAACTTAAACAGACTACACTCACAGTGCATATGTAATTTGACAGCTACAGGCTATACTTTCATGACATACACCAAAAGGATTAATGTAAGGGATTTAAAATTCTAACCATTCTGGGTAGTCTGACCTAGACATTAGTCTCACAGCCATGTAATCCTGTGTTGTTATTAACCAATTTAACATAGAAAAACTAGGGTGATTATTGCAATGATTACTTGCTAGGTAGTATGACACAGCCAGCCTTCAAAGTTCAGCACGTCTGTAAATGTTCACGTCTCCTGTCCACCATAACCACACAGTAGCCACGTTAGCTGACTTCATTAATACAACACAAGAAAGCATTTGTAAGACATAGATTTCTGTCAGACGAAAATACCAACAGAATGTTTTGGAACATTTCTAAAAAGGAGAGCTGTGTAGTACAGAACTTTGGGTGTTGACTTTGATAAAGCTGGACTAGGTAAGGGAGGAAGTGTTAGTTAACGTTTTCATTCCAAGGAGGAAAGAGAAATACTGAAAATGAAGCCTGGCACAAAGAAAAGGCAAAGCTCCATCTGACAGAATCTCAAAAAATCCACAGAAGTTTCTCCTCTGCTTCTTTTTTTCCATTGGTGTTTCAACTAATTAAAATAAGGGCAGATAAAAAACTTCATGCATTCATTCCTTTAAATATAAGAACAGTATTATATTTTATATCAATATTTACAGATTTAATATTTATAATTGTTTCACATTGAGGAAAAACAATAAAAAATAGATCAATAGAAGTCATTCCAATTGCTCTAACTTTAGCTAGCTCTCTGTGCAAAAGCTGTGGTTTTGCAAATGCACTCCTCCACGTGGTTTTTAATCACAAAATATAATAGTTAACTTATCAAGAACAAATAATGAACGTGTCATACCTGAACTTTTTTCTTGAAATAAGAATAAAGAAATCATTATGATTTCTTTACTCTCAGAATTAAATCAGAAATGTCTGTGTTTTTTTATTTCTTTCAATTAACTATAAATAAAAGTTTAAACTAAGATCTTAAATTGTGGCCATAAGTCTCAGATACCAGCTAAGACCTTTGCAAATGTTCAGTTACACACCCATCTTGTCCTGTAGAGGTGCTGATAATGATTCACTTACATGCCTGGCTATTAGTCTGCTAAAAATTCAAGCACTGAGATCCACATTAATTCTTGAGTATAGGGATAATTATTTTGACTGCAATATAGCTCAGAAACACAGCCACACAAAAATGTTATTCTTAAACACTATAAAGAAACAGTATTAAAAAAGCCTGTATGTTTCTCTTAGTAGAGCTGTGGATGCACATACTTCCTCAAACCAATCAGCCTTATGAATCTAATGACATACTGTGCATGATCTGTTCCATTGTTTAATGAACATCAAAAAGTACAGCTGAGAGTTATTCCGTTTCAGGATTTAGATCATAAAATACAGGATATTTTTACACAAGACATAACCTCCCATTTCAACTCTTTTTCTTACTCAATACAACATGAGAAAATGCTTTTTTGTTTGTTTGTTTTGTTTCATCCCTCCCCAACACACTCCAGTAACATAATATTGGTAAAGCGATCTAATAATATAGGAGGAATTTAGCTAAGAGCAACAGCTGTTTTGAAGTGGATTCAGTCCTTTCACTCAATCTCCAGTAAAAATAATTTAACTCAGGTAAAACTTGACATTTTCCCACAAGCCTTCATTTAGAAGCTATTTACCCACAAGTATAGATTTGAAAACCTCAAAGTATATATTGAACAATCCAAAAGAGAAAAAAATGCTTAAAAATGAAACAAAGATTATTTATAAGCTGCAAAGTAGAAACATTGTAGGAATATTTATTGTAATTATCAGCCAATTTTATATTCAATGATCTAGCTTTAAATTAGAGAGAAGCATAAAACATGCTATAAAGAAGCAATTCCATTTATTCCACTAATAAGTTGCAACCTGTTTCGTTTTACAAGCGTGCACATAAATGTATTCAGTTAGCATGAATTATATATGCATGCCTGAATGTTCATGAACCATTCCTAATGGCTTTAGGTTATTGCAAATCTGATATTCCAAAAGTAAGTT
Source organism: Aythya fuligula (assembly GCF_009819795.1). Classification (NCBI taxonomy): domain Eukaryota; kingdom Metazoa; phylum Chordata; class Aves; order Anseriformes; family Anatidae; genus Aythya; species Aythya fuligula. Next base: position 12,688,679 of record NC_045569.1, on the reverse strand, counting down.
ATCCATAAGTATGTATGGAAGCAGCAAATTCAGCCCTGTGCCTTGTCTGTTTCTGCTTAAGGGTGCCGAGAAAAAGCAATGTGAAACTTGAATTCTGGTCCTGCAAATGGGTGGTCTTTTAGTTTGCCCAAGGGCTGCTCTATGCCAGATAGAATCCTGTCTTCAGAGTCACAAGCACCACTGACAGACTTGTCCTGCCTGCTGGATTTCCATAACTATCTGATTGCTTCCCAGAGAGAGATGAAAGAATCTGGGGACACTTAGATAAGGAGGAAAGACGGTCCAGGAAATGAACATGATAAAAGTACACTATGCTGCTTGTACAAATTGTATTAAAATATACCTGGGATTTCTAAATAATGAAGCACAACCTGAAGCAGCTAGTTTCTAGACAATATATTAGTATTATCATCATCCCTTTAAAAATTCTGGCTCATTTGTTTTGTAGCTTGAGTGCTGAAAAGAGAAAGTTCACTAAAATTTACCTCTGAAATGAACACTCAAGCAAGAATATACACATTCCTGGTCCTCTACAATGACTTGGCAGGTAACCATAGCCTTAGGTGTTTGCTCTATGTTCCAAACATCTTTCTCAGTCTGACCATCCACAGGGCGACTCTATTCCCCAAGAAGTAGATTGACGAAAAGTGTTCACAGGTAGTACAAACCAGGGGAATACTATTTAACAATATCAGTACTAAACAATGGCAAACTAACCTAGATGGTATGTAGAAACTGTAAGTGAAGGAAAACAGGAATGGTGGTAAATGACCTGGATTTCCATCCACACTGCTGCAAAGCCATCTCCTCCCAGGAGGAACATCCCTGCTCCTGAACATCTCCTCCTTTCCACAGGAGGAGGTCAGCAAGCCTCAGTTCTCACTCTCCTCACAGCCCAGACACTTGCTGTATTGTCCAGTGATCAACTACTGTTCCCAGAAGCAAGGTGACAGGAGGGTAAGACTTCTGTCAGAGACACTTCTCAGACTCAAAGTATTTCTGGACCTTGACCTGGAGTCAGAGCCTCCCTGTTTGCATTTAATATTTCACACACTGATGGGATGAACAGCAGAGTGGTTTCTCAAAGCTAAGAAACACCCATGCACTCTAAGACAATGATGAATACAGATGTTGAACTCAAAAATTGCTAAACAAGCAATTCACATGACAATTCTCCTAGTGTTCACAGAAAACCACACCACAGGGAGCGTCCTACTTTTAGAACCCTCCCTGTGAAAGAGAGGTGCTTGCTTAGGGCTTGTCCACACAATATTTTATCATTGCTTAAAAAATGGAATATCCATATAGAATAGACTATGGGAGCTGCTATTATAACCAAAAAACAATACATTTCCTTTAAAAAACAATTCATAGTCGAATTCCTTTATTAAAAAATATCTAAACAGCCTTGATCCTACCATACAGCTTGTCACAAGCCAAAGCAGGAATTTGAATTATGCAAAAGAAGATTTGTCTGACTGGTGCGTGGGTGTGACTAAGAGGACAGCAGAAACACCACAGACAAACAGATTTTTATAAAGGATATCCAGATGCAGGCTGGGCAAATGTGGGATGCGGCACTGAGAAAATCCTAGACAGAGCTTTTGGGTCTGAGTACCAGCTGAAAACAATCTCCTGTTGTTTGATCCTCCTATGCTCAAGGAAAAGGTGCTTGGCACATCTCTATAAGTAAACAGGATTTCATGAAAGACTTTTGTCTCCAACATCAAATTCTCCCAACTGGAACAAACTTGTCAGGCTGGCTGCTTGACTAACTCAGAAACAGTTACAATGGATTTTCGAAAAGCCTTCCAGTGTTCTTATTAACAACACCCTGTCAATTAGGTGGTCACTTTGCCTTAGCAGTTCAAAAAAATAGTTTTAAATTACTTTTTTTTTTTTTTTTTTACAGGAAGCAGTAAAAACACACATTCTGAAAGCAACCATAAAGTTTGATAAGCCATTACACTAAAAAAATATTTCTGGGGTCTAATCCATGCTGATGACTCAAGACATACAATCACTTTCCTAAAATCCTGATTTTTAGCACTGCGAACAACTGCACAGCTGTGGGATATGCTGACTCCGGTATTAAGTATCATGAACATTTAACACAAGATCAGAGTTGTAATCAAGCAGCTATCTATACATTCAAAGTAATTCTACTGGTCTAAAGCACAATCTCTCCTTTCTTTGAGGAACTTGGAAGTAGGACAGATCCACAGCTATACTCTGAGGCAAAGCCTGTGATGCCTCCAGGTAACATAATGAATTATACAGCCAGAACTCTGAATTTATTGATCATTTAATGTGAAAAAAAAGCAAGCATATTTAAGACCATGGACTTTACCTGACAGGCCAACTTGCAAAATACATTGGCAGATGTGTTTTATTATATGGAGAATTTCTCCAGCCATCTAGCCGCTATTTTTAATCATTGCAACATGTATATGAATAAACACAAGTAAAAGAATTATTATCAGCAACATTTACTTCTGGGAGAAGACTTGGCTCTACTCATTTTCAGACAAAATACGCGACTAAAACATCAGCAACTGCAGTGCCAACTTCACCAGCTTATGAACAGGGCAAGACAGGCAATGCCTGGCTGCACAGTACCAAAGGTTCACTGAATTCATTTCCAGCCTCCAGCCAGGCCCATGATCAGATGCTCTGAAGGATAGGATGAGTACCCTGGTTAATTTGCTTCCTTGTTAAATCTCATCTGCGTGTCAAGCGATAGCCAAGAGGAGTGGCGGTGCCCATGCTGTACCTACCTTTTCTGACAGGCAGGCAAGGTCCTCATTCCACTTTGCAATGGCTGAGCTGGACTCTACTTCACACAGCCGCACACATTCCTTCCTTTTTCTCAGCTTCATATTTCTATTTGATTTCATTGACTCTACAGAAATGCAGCCAACTTTTCTGCCAGTTTTAATGGATTTCACCCTGAAATCAATAGAAAAATGCCCATCTATAATAGCAGCTAATTTAGTTCCTAATCTGTATTATACCAGACAGGAAGTTTTTTTGGCTCTCTTACTTTGAGGGAAACAGTCAGAAACACAGAAACGAAAAAGGGCAAGATTTATCTAGGAGGTGGCAGCAGCTAAACTGCTTCGACTAATGCAGCTGCTGACATTTCCAGCCATTCAGTGCATTCCTCCCTAGGGAGAATAAAGCTGAAAGAAACTACTTAGTATGAAACTACTGGATGTCCATTAAAAATCATTCTAGTGGTAAAGATGAAGAGACTCATTGGCAAAATACCCCTTGTATAAATCTAAAAACAACATTAAAAGCCATCCAAAAAGCAGGCAGTTAAATAGATTCTTTCACACTGAGAAACAGCAGTACAGGAGACTAAAATGGATTCTGGAGAAAAAAAAAAAAATTACTTTTGATTTAAACCACTGATAAAGAGATTTCCCAGTCAATGTCTGTGTAATGCTGAAGAGAATGATTTTTTTTATTTTTTTTTTTCCACAAAGCACCAAGAGATGTTAGAAAATATGATTCAGAGAAGAGCTTTAGAAGCAGAATTCAAAGAATTTGGGGGGGATGGTAGACCACTTTCTTGTATTACCAGCTGTTATGCAGGGTAACAAAGAAAAAAAGAGCTTTACTCTAACGAAGAATGGGATTTAAAGGTTCTCTCTCTACTCAAACAGTACAGAAATTCTGGGGTGTTAGCAACACCTGATGCAAAGGAACCTTATTAAGGAATTAATGAAGCCATGGTGATTTATACTAATTGAGAAAAAAAGTTTCCTTTAGCTAACCTATGAAATACAATATGTAGTTTTAAGAAAGAAAGCTTTGTGAGGTAGCTGCAATGGCTTTATCTTACTCCGATGAATGGGAACATACCAGATGTCTCCCTGGGCATGACACTCTATACTGGTTTTGGCTGGGATACAGTTAATTTTCTTCATAGTAGTTTCTATGGTGTTGTGCATGGGAACATTTTGCAGTAATTCTATAATCCTATTCCTTTACACACTGAACACTTCTATATGGTAACCCCTCAGGATGCAAATCAAGGTCAGTGCTTCAGTGCTCCAGTCTTTGTATAAAACTAACAATTTCTACCCCCTAGAGCTCCAAGCTAAGCAAGCATACCTATGTCCTAGTCTTTCCTGAAGCATAGCTCTGGGAATGGGCTAACGTTGCATGGAATAGGAATGGAAAGGTGCCCCACAGCAGTCCTATTTTGCCTTCAAAACAAATACATCATTCAAATCCTCAATTTCTTTGTTATCTCCTCCTCTAGATACTATAAACACACAAGCAAGGTGATACATCCCCTGATTTAACCAAATTTTCCAAGGGCATGTTTTTATGCTTTGCTCACTGACCTCCAGCTCATTTGAGTTCACTGCATATAGTCAGGTTGTGTGAACCATACATCTTCAATTTAACACTTCTATTTAATATTCACTTCTGTTCACCACCTCCATAACTGGACTGAAAATCAAGTCTTTTACCTCATTATAAAAGCTGGAAAGAAAGACAAGTCTTTTACCTTGTTATATAAGCCTAACGTGAAAAGCCAAAAGAAAAAGACAAAAATCTAAGTGAGGATCTTTGTCAGCTTCTGTGAATGCCATTTAAGAAAACTGAACAGAAAATAGATATACATGGAGAAGAGGGCTAAGGGAAACATTTCAATTCATTTTCAGCAAATCTGGTTTTCTACTTTTCTGTTGAAATGAAAGCACAAGTGGCAACAACTCCATGCCTACGCTTGTTATTGCCTACTCAAGAATCAAGTGCTCTTTCAGTCAAGACTTGATTGTTGGATAGAAAATAAACTGTCAACTGGTGAGGTTTATTATCAAGCTATGAAGTGAGAAAGGTTTGCTTGCTGCTGCTAGTTTTGGGATTTCATCAAAATGGCTCTTAGAAGCACATTCTTTTGCTGCAATCCTTGAAGTAGTTCTCTTAGAAGAATAGCATGCAACCAATGCAATGAGGTTGGAGGCAAAGAGCACCCCAGGCGTGGTTTTCTTAGTGTTCTCATCCCTGTAATTGAGCTAACATGGTCCAACAGCGGAAAAATACGGGATTCCAGAAGCTTCAGTTCTCTCAGCTTTGTCAGTGACCTGTTTTTACACCATAGGAAAGTCACTTAATCTTTCCGTTCGTCAGTTTTCCCATCTGTAAGACATGACTGATATTACCCTTCTAATGACACACTAGGAGGTCTTAGATGATGTCTATTTACACAAATGAACTTGCAACAAATTAATTTGGCATTTGATCAAACCTCATGTTCTCTTTCCCCTGCAAATTGCCTCCAAGCTGTAACCCACTTCCGTTCTCTGGGCAGCAGTTGCTCTCTTCATGTTTGTCACAGCACTCTCTCTAGAATAGGACAAATGCAGAGATTTTTTCCCCCCCATCACAGCTTTTCATATCTCACCACATTTGTAGCACTATACAAATACTACAAATGTCCCTGATTTTTCCAACACTTTGCAGGTTTAAAGACTCTGCAAGGTTTCCTTACATGTTCAGAAAAGACTGTACAAGAAGTGTTTTCTTTGGCTTGGCAGCTTTCCAAGATTTTCAAAAGCGAATGCTAAATGTGACTAGTAAATAATCTCTAGATAGGACCCTTCCACCCTTCCAGAGGTTGGGGTGGGAAGGATGAGAGGATGATACACACCCGTAACAAAAATAAATAAAACTAATAAAAAAGAGAAAATATGTTTCCACACAATGCACAATCCTTATCCTGTGTAGAGGGCCCATAAAAGTGGTCATCCCCACTTTAACAGAATGACAGGAATGAGAACACTAAAGAAAGAGTACCTGATTTCCTCTCAGGCTACCTCTCTAAGGTGCTGCAAAGGCTTAGGTTCCAATGGCCTGAAACTCCACGATCACCCTATCGTGGAAACAGCACTACACTTACAGATCCTATAGTTTTTGGTCCAAACACCTGGAAGCTGGGTGTTCTGAGAGTTTCAGGTCAATATGAGGTTCACTCACACCAACAAAAGGTTATTACTACATTGATTCCTCAAGGATTCGCATGTTTTCCAGACTCCTGGAACACACAGCTAGCATCATGGGAAGCTAAAGAGCCCAGGAAGTCATAATACTTAACTGTTACTTTAACAGAAAGTAAAATATTCATACTTTTATTGCTTGTATTTTTAAGACTTTGGAATCCCCCTCTACCTCAGCAGGAGGGTCAAATTTTGCATATTTCATCCAAGTTGCTTGTAAACAACCCATTAAATGCACCAGTAAATACACCTGTATAACTCCAAGATTGTATGAGCAATTTTCCACAAGGATTCACTGGGTCTACTACAAATAAAACTTTAAATGGGTACTGACAGAAATCATTTAATTTGCATCAGTGGGACTACTAACCCACATATACTAAACATACATAGGGAAAGGCAGATACTCCCCAACAAATTACATTGAAAGGAAATGCCACCCAAACTTTAAGCTAGAGATCAGTTTGCATGCTGAATATTAAACAAAAGCTTCTTGTCCTGCTAGCAACTGTCACATGGGTATGAAATTCTTCTTAGGGCAAACCCTAGAAAAGCTACAGAAGACATACAGCATCCCACTGTGCTTGCTGCTCAGTTCTGGCTCTCTTGGCACTACTTCAGCAGGAAACTACAAACATTGCTGTTCTAAAGAAGTTAGAGCAATGAGGGCCAGAGTGAAAACTACTTTGAGTGATGTGACTAATAATTCCAAAAACATAGTAGCAATTCCATTACATTTCACTTCTTAATTGTTAGTAGAAACAGCCTTCAATGAGACCTATACACAAGGGTCTACATATTAGTTAATAATTTTCCAAGGTTATACTAACACTAAAAAGAAACCTCCTAGATAATTAAAGGTAATTGACCTAGGTCAGTATTCTTATTAAACAGCTACAGAGAAATGCAGAAAGATAATTTGCATAGACCAGATTAACATACACATAATATGGGCCAGTAGCGATGTAGCATATGTAGAACACAATGCAGAAAAGCACACTGGGAACTAAGACACATAATTGTACCACTGGATTTAGTCCTCTAGATTGTTTTTTATGCGAGTGCTTAAGTAACACTATAAATGAAAGAATAATATCATATGCAGAAGTTAGAATTCTCAGAGCTAAATTGCATCCGGTCTGCAGATACTTAATGCAGACCTTCATTTTGTGGTTTAGCAAGAAGAAAGCCATACAGAGGGTTACACCAAAGATTCATTTAGCCTGGTATCCTGTCTCTGATAACAGCCAAAACGGATACTTACAGAAAGGGTATGAATACAGGGCAAGCATAAGGCATGCCCTGCCAATTCTAAGCAAACCTGCAGTTTAGAAACTTCCTGAGCTGGAGGCTGGCCCCACATCAGTGTCTTTAATGGCTCTTTATGAACTATTCTTCCATGAATTTATCTAATCACTTTAAGAAACCATTTCTATTTTGGCATCTGCAACATCCTGTAGCAATAGCTTCCTTAATTTAATTATGTACTGTCTGATCATTTCACTTGGGATTTGTATAGTGAGAAATAATAAATAATCACTATATTTTCACTTTCTATATATCACTTTGACTTTACGTAGCTCTAATATATCTTGCTTCCTCTGATTAGTCACCTTTCCTTGAAACTGTAAAAAACAAAACAAAAAACTAGGTTACTGAAACCTCCCTTGCACAGAAGCCATCGCATCCCTCTGATCATGTCACCTTCTCTTGCACTTTTACAACTTCCATCACACCATTCTTTAGATGGGACAGCTGGAGTTGCACAAAGCATTTAAAATGAGGCAGCACCATTGATTTTATTCTCACAGGGGAAAACACTAAGAACATCATTCATAACCCTTAACTCTTTTTACAGCATACCTCTTTACCCCATACTCAATAGGCACACTATCTCTCTAGGATCTGTGTGTTCTGTCCTCAGCACTGAGGACATCATTTCTATCATCCCTTTACCTGTGCTCTGACAGCATCACATCTTTCTCTGTCTCTCTAATTTCTTTTGACCTCGCCTACTCAGCAACTTCCCTTCCCCATCTCTCTGAAGAACTGGAGGACTTATGACATCTTTCCCCATCTCCAAGGTTTGTGCACCTTCCACGTTTATGTGCTGGATAATATTTGCTGGAAAACGTTTATTGCCACCTTCCTATATCCTGCCCCACTCTGCCTTAGCTTAGCAGCTGAAGCCAGAATTTCTGCTTCAGAAGCAATCTCTTTTCAGGCATTTTAGGACAAGTTTTTGTGTATCAAAATACCACAAGGCATTTTGCCTAAAGAAGAAAAGCTAGGTAAGACATACTTGCTCAGGTACAATCCTCGCATGCATAGCTACATAAATTAGGCACATAAATTGTGAAGTATTAAGGACTTCTCGCAATCGTAAAGGCAAAGAAGAGTTACCTTCAGGGGCAGATTCAGCTATTGGAGGGGTCAAATTACCCTTTGGAGATACTCATATCTCTTTGACTATATTGAGAATCTAGGACATTTACAATACTAAATTTAACATCTCAGTTAAGTGAGATGACTCTGGGAATTCGTATTTCTAGGACAAAACAGTCTGGGGTTAGATGAAAACAGATAAGCAGCTAAAAATCTAAGCCAGACTCCCTCCACCCCAGTACCCTCAAACCCTACAGCCAATAGCTAAAATCTTAAAACCACTTTTTCCTAGGTAAATTTTACACAGCTAAAGTCAGGCCATACAAGAATTGTAGTAGGCTGTGCCAAGCAAAATTCCTGGGGCATTGGTTTCTGTTGGGAATAATTGCCAAATGGGGCAATTCATTGAAACTTCAGCTATCAGGTTTCCCTGCTGTCCCTATAAACTTTTACAAGATGGGCATTTCAAAACACTCTAGTTCACATCCAAAACACTTCCTCATGGCAAGTTTTTTTTTTGTTTTGTTTTGTTTTTTTTCTCCAGCAACACACAGTTGGAGCTCCAAGAATAAGCAGCAAAGCCACCAACATCTGTAAACTGTTTTTTTTTTTTTTTTTTTTTTTCCTGAACATTGCACAGTTCTTACATTTGAATTTCATTTCTTTTCTTGGTTTCTCAGTCTTCTAGTGTTACTTTAATGCAATTGCTTAGTTGTTAGCAGAACAGTTATTGCCAACTGTTTCCTTGAACCAGCCTGAGACTGACACAATAAAACCAAACCTCAATATTCTCTCTCACACAAATATGCAGAGACCAATTGGCTCTGGTTAGTGCTTGTTTCATTTTTATTTTCATTTCATTTTTTTCATCATGACTGTAAACCAAAATAAACCAAACGAAGGGAGTGAAACCACAAACAGCAACGTTCACGTAAGGCTTCAGATGAAGTCTCCAAGAAGGAAAAGACTCCGTTTCTAAGCAAGGGGAACCTAATTTCACCTGTTTCTCTATAGTCACACAATATTCTAGAATGCATTTGCTTGCAAAATTTTATCGACTAATTTTATATTAGTTCTTGTATCTTCACAAGAAAATACAAAGTGTTTATATCTACCTGGTAATCAAAGAATGACAGGAAAAGGATGAAAAGAAGACTAACCTAGTCAAAGCAGGAGTCAGGGAGCTTGCCACTGCAGAACTTGGATTTAGTGCACAATTGTATTCCTATCCCATGTCTTATCCCACCACCGATAGCTTCTCATTTTGAAGTATTCTTTTTCAATCTGCTTTTCAGAGGAGTCAAAGGAACTATCCTTCTCCTTGCTATTCCCTAAGACCCCTGGTCCCATTATACCCAAATATCAGGAAGGCACATTCTTTTCCCTTAATTTTTCTTGACAGCTTGGCAATGTTTCAATCCTTTTACCTTTTGACAAACAAAACATATTCCTCCTATAAGTCATTCTGGAAAGGGGTGTTTATGTGAAGGAATAGAACCAGAGAGGGTATCTTCTGAAGTGATTGATCATGTGACCATGGGTATAAAAGTTTCCTGCCTTTATTTATTGACTTCTCCCAGTCACAACATATCCAGCTAAACAGATTTTGGACATGTCTTGATAAGTTTCCTCTGAATCAGTGCACCTTAACACTACAGAAGTCTCATCCCTTCCAGAACAAGCACAGCAAACTAATTGCTCAGTACTCTGAGGCCCTTCTCAGAGAAGACTGAAGGTCTAGGCTGAAAACACAAACTCTGACACAGTCTGATGAGCTGCTCTCCCAAGCACTCTTACCGGCACACATTCCTAGACAAATGCTGAATTCCTGGCTGAAAACGAAAGTTTGTTTTCAGCTCCATCCCCATATCTACCCTATAAAGATACTGACTGAAGTATATTTAAGCTTAAATTTAGATTTGAAAATGCACCTTAAAAAGAACTATCAAAAAATGTGACTTTCTACACCACCTATTAATTTGCTTTCTTTATATTACAAGACTTTTCTAAAACGGCCAGGGCTAAGCTCCAAGAAGTATAAAATCCTATGCTGGAAGATATGTAAGGAGAGCACAAGATATCTTCTATAAAGAGATTTACAGCTGAAAAGGTAAATGTGTCCATTTACCAAACAACCTAAGCTTGCAGATGAAATGACCTTACTAAAATAATTGAAAAATGTAAGCAGCATGATAGAGTTTGCAGCAATGCTTTGGACACACACTCTTTGCAATGATTACAGCCATGGAACTGTGCCCACCATAACAATAACTGAAGTCAGATGAGAGATGCATGTAGACAGGCCTGCTCGTACAGTCTGGCTCTTGCACACTGCACTAGATATTCATTCTGATCTCAGCGGGAAAGCATGTGTTTGCAGAGCTGGCTTGGGCTGCACAAAGTTAAACTCTTTATTAAATCTTCTAGTTGGCAGTAGTCAGCAATAACTTTCAAGCATGCTAAAAAAAGTTTATTTTTGAAATCCAGATTTATACAGTGGAGCGCTGCACATGTTTTCTGAATTAATGTTTCCCCCTTCTCCTTCCCCGTGGAGACCAGAGCTGCAATTTTTCCAGAGCTGTTTGAGATTAAGACTCCAGCCCCCCTTTCAGAAATTCCAATTTTTAACTGGCTATGATTCCTGCAACGTAACCATTTACTACTACTGACACTGTTCTTAATATAAGTTTTCATTTTAGATCAGTCCATGGTCAAATGATGCATCAAATTCTGGATGAAGAGTCACTGCTTCAGAAAGAGAAGGTGCACCAAAGATTTGAGGCTAAAGCTACCTAAGTGAAGACTGCTATGGATAATTATATCTACAGAAGTGTTAACCGATTCACATCCTGGGCTGTTTTAAATTAGACAAAAATATCTAACTGAATTTCATTATACATCTTCTCTAGGTTGCAATGCTTGGCCCACAGTCTTTTGAAATTGCCATGCTAAGGAAGAGAATGCCTTTGTGAAAACGGCAGGGATTGCTGTACAGGTCTTGGCTCACTCTCTGACAATTATTTTATATCATTTCAGTATCAATGCAGTACTGTTGAGAGAAGATCTGGCTGGTAACACAGTACTGCAGCAATTCACTTCATCAACACTATGCTTGAAAGTTACCACTGCATGCAGCAGAAGGCTCCAGCACCCCCCCAGGGTTGGCAAAAACACACTCAGCCAGTCTGTGGGGAAGGAGGCTCTGATCCTGATCACTCTGGTCTGGGTGAGCTGCTCCTTCACTCGCCCTCCCCAAGGACCCGTGTGGCAAATAAAGCCATGCCAGTTATAATCCATGTGGGCTGAAAACACATGAACTAACCACAACATTTACAGGTTAGCTCTTTACTTCAGATTTTAATCAAATTATTTCGTAATTTCTTTCAAACCAGGTAAATTTGATTTTATTTGGAAATAACCAGAGCTCTTGTGATAATGTTGCCAACCTCGAAAGCAGCTGTTTTTCAAATACCTGGAAAACATATATATAAACTACCATTAAACATTAATTTCACACTGAAATTAATGCACATCAGAGAAAAAACATCCAAAAAGCATTTACCTTACTAACTGGATTAATTAGTAAAAGCATAAGCTAGTTTTGAAAACCACAGAATGCATAACTTTTCAGTCATCACTACTTTTAAAAAAATATATAATTCTTTTTCTTTACTTTTGGAAGCTCAGATTTAACTAGCTATTTTCTAACTAATGCACTATGCATTGATGAAGCCAATTTCTGTCACAAAAGCAATGGTATACACATTCAAGTTAACACGAATATTTTTGGCAACAGTGTATTTTAAAAAACACACTTCTATGCAATTTTTAAACAAGCTGAATTAAAAATAAATCTCAGACAACTTGTCAGCACCTATAAACATAGACAAATTGACCTCTCCTCCACCACCCTGCAGACATTCTTGCCAAAAGAAAATTGCACACAAAAATGAAACAACTTTCAAACCTATCTGCCAAACCCACGAGGGGAATTCAGATCACTATTTCTATCTATAAATGTCCATTTTAACCTCTTAGGCAGGAGCTCCAAATATAGAACGTTTAATGCCAATGTCAACTTTTAAAATCAACTCCATAATTTAAAAACTCTCTTACTCCAGTGCTCAATTATATATTGCAACCAAATGCATTCTGAGCTGAAAACTCCTGCATCATTCTGCCTCTTTCTTGTAGTCTGGGACATGGAGACATTCCTACTAAAAAGGAAGGAAGGACTACTGCTGGATTAGGATGATGCACCTATAGCAAAACAGCAGATTTTAGCTTCCGTGCTGTAATTGTGTAACAAAAAAAGTGTTGTCTTAAAATATACAGCTTATGCTTGCAGTTCAATCAATCATGAAATGACAAAATATATTGACAAGATTTTCAAGAAATCTCTTTCCGTAGCTGTGCCCTGCTGGGTTCCATAACACGGTGACACAGTGTGAAAAGCTATAAACTTTACAACATTTTAGGTTAAATGCTTTCTGCCAAGCAAAACAGCAACCACACCAATATATCAGAGAACAGAAAGATTTATCCCTGCTGCTTGTCCAGTGCCAGTGTCTCTCTCTGGAACAGTGAATCTCCTCCATTTCTGTCATTTTTATTTATTTATTTATTTTTTCCATCGTGAGGTGTGATTAGAATAGTATTATGTGCAATCATGTACCTGACAACTTCAAACTCTCTTTCATTGTACTCCGTGCCCCTTAGGGTGAGTTTACAGTTAACCTTCATAAGACAATGCTCTTCTCTCATGCAGAAATTACTTTATGCAATACACAGACTTCACCGATGCGCTGAGAAACAACCTAAGAGTTAGTGACACCCTTGAGAGAACAATTCATCGCTCGCCCAAACACCACAGAAAGAGCAATTTACTGGTTTCTTGGACAGTGCTGACACATTTCCTCCTCGGAATAAAACAAGCCAAGGGCCCAGCCTCTTGCTTTCAATCAGGATGTCCTTTAGTTTGCATTAAGGAAACAAGAAGGTCAGGTACAAATGATAAGGCATATTAAATCAGTTCACAGATGAAATTTGGTTTTAGTTACATAATATGTGCAAATGGGGAAACTACCAAGCTGCTGAGAGAGCGTTCAGCTACCTCCATTTGAAGAAAAATTTGCAAACTTGGAAATTTCCTCCCAATTATTTCAATTGTACACATTTTAATGCTTTTTGTGAAGAAAAATAAAATAAAATAAAATAAAATAAAATAAAATAAAATAAAATAAAATAAAATAAAATAAAATAAAATAAAATAAAATAAAATAAAATAAAATAAAATAAAATAAAATAAAATAAAGATATCAGAAAACAGTTCCAAAGGGATTCTTCTAAAAAGAGCAAATTAAAAAATAAAGTACAACCAGACCTCTACTGAATCAAGTTTAATTGTAGCAATGCATTATGAGAAAGAAAAGCAACAGGTTTTATACCATTAAATTGCTTGATTTAAACTCACATCACGGTCATGTAACTACAATGGGATACTACTCCCACCGTATTTCCATTGCACTTTTGTGAACTCACATGAGCAGATATACAAAATAGGAAGTGTTCTCAGACAAAGTATAGCTTTACATTGGAAACAACTGTGGTTTCTCATAAAACTCAAAGCCTTCAATGTACAAAGGATTATATAGCATAAAAACACATAGCTGAACTTACCATGTTCTAAGGACATCCATAATTTTTTTTTTTTTTTTTTTTTTTTTTACGCAAAAAAATGAGAGTTAAGTCATTTATGAACATTTTCATGAAAAGGGAAGCACTTGTGCTAAATTCTGGCCTCCAACAACGTTAGTTACTGTTGGAATTACCCAAAATTTACCAAGTGTCAATGAAACTGGAACCTGTTCCCCCCAAAATATTCTTTTGTTTCTGAAGGAATATAATAGGCTCCACCTAATATTTCATTTGTAACTGGGGCTGATTTCAGGGTACTCATTCTGTTATCTTACAAAAACAACTCATAACAGGCTATACATTAATATTTAGCCTGCTCCTTTTGTGCCTTTATCAATTCTAAAAAGCAAACAGAGGATACATAAATCATATTTGAAGAATACAACTTGAAGAAAACCTGATGTACGGGAATGGGATCCTCTGCCATACTAACAATGCTTGCAGTGTTTTTATGTATAAAACATCTTTCAAATGGAGAAGGAGGACCTGAGAAGTTTATATAGCTACAGTGGGATCCTCCTGGCATAGAAATATTGAGGATCCTGAATTCACAGAATTTCTAGGTTGGAAGAGACCTCAAGATCATCGAGTCCAACCTCTGACATAACACTAACAAGTCCTCCGCTAAACCATATCACTAAGATCTACATCTAAATGTCTTTTAAAGACCTCCATGGATGGTGACTCAACCATTTCCCTGGACAGCCTGTTCCAATGCCTCACAACCCTTTCGGTAAAGAAGTTCTTCCTAACATCCAATCTAAACCTCCCCTGGTGCAACTTAAGCCCATTCCCCCTCATCCTATCACCAGGCACGTGGGAGAACAGACCAACCCCCACCTTGCTACAGCCTCCTTTAAGGTACCTGTAGAGAGCAATAACCCCTGAGCCTTCTCTTCTCCAGGCTGAACAAGCCCAGATCCCTCAGCTGCTCCTCGTAGGACCTGTAAGACTTAATTCATCACTAACCTTTGCATAACTAGCTAACCTGATATTTTTGCTGCCCCCAGGTCCTTACCGGTCTTGGGGAGGAGCCGCCACCTTATCCATAGGCTCCCCCATGTTGCCCTACCCCTCAGAAGAGGGCTGAATCTGCAGATATCCAGCTGTCAAAAATGCAAATAAGAGTTACCTATTATCTAATACATTCAGTGTTTATAACCAGTTTTAAAGCAGGTAATTCATGTTACAAGGAAGATTGATGTCCTCACAAAGGGCAGTCAGTACCTTGAAACCAGCAGGGGTAATTAGCAAATAACAATGCACTGAATGGACAAGAAGGAAAAGAGGAACAAAATAGAAAAATTTATTTATTTTTTTTTTAAACATGTAACACCATTCTCTTAAAACCTTCCTCACTGTGTGAGAGATGACAATGGATTGAACTTTGAGGAACACCCTGGGAATCACATCTCATTTGTCTTTTGTTGCTTTACATCATACTTGAGAACCAGGAATGTTTTATTTGCAATGTCTTCACTTGAGATCATCTGTCTTCATGTACCCCTGCAATGCAGCCAGTTCTAGGAGCTGCCAGCACTGTACAGAGACAACATTTTTCAGTGTCTATCTCCTCTTTAAAAATAATTTCTCAAAATTCTTGAAAAACATCACACCAAACACATTAGACAGACAGATGGCAATGAAGCCAGTGGGTGCAGATCAGGGCAAAAAGTAATTAATGATACAAAGTAATCAGGCACCAGGTTCAATATTTTCCCCTAAAAGAAGGAAGGGGAAGCATTTAAAAGAAAAACACATTAAAAATGTTATTCAAATACAAATTATGACTGCCCATTTACCCTAATGCGAATAACTGTTCAAGGAGATACAAGTACCATAACATTTAGGCACATTTTCTTCCTTGGCACAGGTGGCTGCTGGAAGCTAATCAAGTAATAAAATGCTCCAAGTTCTTCTGCTATTCTGATGGTTTAATTCTTTCATTTTCCACACCCCCTTAATATACAATTAAAAAAAAAAAAAATAATCCAGCAACTTTGAGCTAAGACATCTACAAAACAAACTAGAGTTGGCTCATGAGTAAACCACTCCAATTATCCCTGTGAAATAAACTGTTGAATTTCTTGTCATCTTATATCATAAAATAAACATTTTTCTCTGGAAAAGAACGCATCCCCCCACTTTCAAGAAATGGAAGAAGGCTGTTCTTGGAAACTCTGTTTTGTTGATTATACATGGGCAGATCCAACAGAAGCTAAAGAGGCTCAAGTATGGCAATCTATCTGCTTTGTACAGAGCAATTTTGGGGATGAGGGCAAACAGTATGAGAGACAGATGGCAGAAGTATTACATACCAGTACACATACAGCTGATCAGAAGCATTTATCTCATTAGTGACACACCAAACCATTAGACTACAAACCTCGTCCCAGATAAATCAGTATTTTTAAATATTTCCAGATCTGAGGTTGGATGAGACCATTCTGGAAGCTGACCGCTTCCAAGTAGGAAAGCACAGAGTCCAGATTCAGGTCCATTGCTCAGAAAACAAGCTTCAAGCTTGCTTTAAACCATTCAAGTTTCTTCAGATTGCCAAAGTCAACTTGAAGTTTTACAAAGAAAGGCTTTCCAATGCTCTTGCCATCAGAGACCATCTTCTGTAACACTCAGATAGGGTGATAACGAGTGGTCTATAAAACCTGAGACAGGTTTAGATAGACCAGTCTTGCATGACTAACAAAACTTCCTTTTATTCCATGTCAGAAACAATAGAATCCAAGGACCAATACAGTTACAAATATCACACACAAAACAAACAAACAAAAACAAACAAACAAACAATAACAAACAAACAGCATTTCCAGAAGGAAGAGAGACCTTTTACTTCTCATTTAAACTGGCATATACAAAATAAGTATTACACTATTACTTCCTTAAAAAGCACCAAATTCCAGAGACCTCCATTTGCTTCAAAATGGTGCTTTAAAGTTTTATCCCCTAGTCCCCCAGGACCTCCGGACATATTGATAAATGAAACTGGATTGACTACTCTGGCATCTTGGCATGTAGTCATTTAAAACAGAGACACTTCTGCAAAATTGAAACATTTGTTTGAGAATAATTAGTGCCTTAGCCCAACAATGTTTGGCAGACTTTTCTAATTAGTTGGGAAAAATGATTGAGGCGGGCAGGCAAGCAAGCAGACTTTGTCAGGCATTCTGTGAAAATAATTTGGACCACACACTTGGCTGCAGAGCCAGATAACGTATGTCATTCTTTGCTATCTTAACAGGTAGGAAAAAAGAAAAAGAAAGGAGAAAACAACAACAACAACAACAAAACAACAACAAGAAACAGCCATCTGGCATCTGAAACCTGAGTTGAGAGGACTTTTCACTTCTCCTAACGCAGCTCTTCTGTGTTCTCTTTTAGAAGCACAAAGATCAAGTCATACTGTGTTAGGCCCCTGTAAATTACTTATTTTCTTTTGTATTTCCTATTGTATAGTAAGAACCAGAGCTGAAAATATTCATTGTGAGTCACAGGCTGTGCGGGTCCCAGAACAATATTTGCAGAGTATTCATGCTGGGATAGCCAACTGTGCTTTCCTTCTCTGGGGATATTTTAACGTGCAGAGCATGTTCGAAGCAAACTGGATCAGGACAATATCAAATCACCACGTTTTACTAGGCTGTACAGCTTCCAGACACTTTTCCTTTCTGAGACCCTTCCATAAATTAGTCAATTAGCAAATGAAAACTCAAGGTGCCATGTAACTTACTTATACTAAACAAAATTTCACAGAATTAATTTAATAAATATTGCAGTGTAACTACTTGATACTTCAAGATAAACACTCATATATCAATCCAACTAAATCAGGCACATAGTAGAGTTAAAATTTTTTGACATCCAGGCATATCAAGAACTTTACACCTCAACATTTTGCATTATTTCAGTTTCAGGAGCAATCAAGGGAAAGCAAATTTCAAGTTTTAAAACCAGCTTGCAAATTAATCTATAAAACAAATCAGCTGGTCAAACCATTAGATGTAAATGGATATATTACAATTTTAAAACATAGATTTATGAAATAATTATATTTGCCAGCAGCATTTGCATATTTCCCATGTCTGCAGACTTTAAGTGGTAGCCATTTGGCCTATTCTGCTTAGATAACCACCTGGAACTCCTTCCTGGGAAAGTTCCCAAGTCTAGACACTAGAAATCACATATGTTTTCAATTATAAGAAACTATTACTATAAGGCCAACATAAATCTCCTACATCAACAATCAGTTGCCAATTATATCACATTCCACAATAAGCCTTCTACTATAACTAACTTATGGAATGCTTGGCTTAGAGAATCAATAAAATTAAGAGAAATTGAGAGGTAAAAATATCAGACCCTGACATTAGAGTGAACATTTGAACCCAAATATTAGTTTGGTGAGTGAAAAAATATCTGCAGCGAATTGGATCAACAGAACTATAAATTGTACAAGCCAAAAGCTTCATTGTGCAATGATGGTTATGTTATCCACCGTATTCATCACTCACTCCTGCATCATGCATACAAGATTCTGTGAAAGTTTTAATAAAGATAATAGTGATTAGTGTCTTCTTCTCTTGCAACACTAAATATCCACTGTAGCAGAGGCCAAAACTGCAGTGAGGCTTTCTGAACAATGCAATAAACCCAGGGGGATGTTCCATTTTCCATCATTAACTTTTAAATGTTTTTGCCCTATGATTACAAACAGTAACTATCTAAAAATGATGCTTTTTTATTGTTTTGTTTTGTTTTTGTAATAATGGAAAACAAACATGATTTAAAATGAGATTAATAGAAAAACAGCCTTTAACAAAATGAAATTGCATATATGAAGAGACAGACATTTTATATACACATACAGAAAGATCACACTTGAAAGGACAAGAGAAAACACCTGAAAGATACCTAAAACAATAGGACAGCTTTCCATTCCATTTCCCAAGTGGACTGATTGTGTTCATCTACCTTATCTTATCAAGCAATATTAGCTTAACTCTTTTGGGTAGTACTATTTTAATTTATGCACAACAGAGGCCTCTAAGGGAAGGCATTAACTGCATAAGCAGAAATATTGTAATTTGAAGTTTTAAATTTTGAGTTCATTCTGAAAATGATCCTTTCCTCAATTTATAGACAGAAAGAAATATCCAGCAACATAAAGATTAATATTTTTAGTTCCAACAACAAATGTTCAGCTTGGTCCTCCATTCTTCCTTTTAAAATGGATGTTATCTTCCATTTTAATGCATCAATTTGTGCAAGTGAATAGCTCAAAGCATAACAACAACAACAACAAAAAAAAAACACTTAGGAAAGCAAAGACACAAATTAATCATGTCAAACAAATTAGAGTTTTTCCCCCAAACAAAGGATGGTTTAAAAAACCACAGCTCCTCACTGTTACTGTCAGATTAAACTAGGTATAATTGCAAACCATATAATTATCAGCAAGATACTTTCATGGATAGCACATTAATTCATCTTTCTTCTCATTTCTTAATTATTCACTTTATAACACCAAGTTATATTACTGTTTACCTTTAAGCAATTCCTGAAAATAACAGCGTGAGGCAGAGAGACTTTGAGGTGGTTTTAATGACATCTTCAAAGAGTAAAGACTTGGCTCAGGACTGAAAAATGAAGGAAATTCATGCTTAGCCTGAAAAAAATAAAATAGTTTTGGATTTAGATTAATCATTCAAAAGCAAAGAGCACCTGCCTTTTCTGTTCTAAAGAACTTTATATGTCTGGTAGTTTTGCATTCACATGCCTCGCTTCTGTGAAGAACTTAGATTTTACATTCTTTGAGTTGCTTCAATTAAGTTTTTCAGGTGTGCATTCTAGAGAAAATCCCCTAAACATCTAAACAAAATCCACTTTTCTGAGAAGTGGTCTAGCACTTCAGAATGACTCTTTTGATATGTATATAGTATTTAATACTGATACAAAAACATCAGTGGCTAAGTCTCCCTGACTTCCAGTGAAATACATACAACCTATTTTCAAAATTATACAGATATCCAAGCAGCACCCATATGGTTTTTCAAAAAGTATAATGGTTTAGACCCAGAATTTGAAAAATTTCAACAGAAACTCAATGCTTTATTTTGTTAGACCCTTCTGAAAAACCTTGTAAATGCCTGTCCACGTGCAAGAGTTTTAATCTTGATGTATTCTAAATATTGAATAACTGACTTTACATGCAATAGCCTTTGTACACCTTTATTTTTAAGCATTTAAATGTATAAGACTCCAGTACAAGGGTTTACTGTATGACTGCTGTACAATCTACGCGTGTTTTTTATTATTTTTCTAAATGTATAAGAATTAGGTCATAACACACAAATAAAGCAGAAAAATCTTAAAAGCTTGATTGTCTTGACAGAAAGAACTGTTGAATGTAAACAAACCAATAATCCTAAAATTAAAATTCATAAATAGAACAGGAACTTCACTCAATTGGATCAAAAGTATTAAAGATCCCTAAAACACCACAATTTATAATGAAAGGCAGAAGCAACGTGCAATAGCTATCATTGCAACAACACTTTCTAATAAATGAGAACATCCAACTGGTCATGACGACAGGGCGTTTTTTTTTTTTTTTCCCAGGATATCATGGAGAGATTTTAATTATAAAGCTGCAATGAAGTCAACAAAAATGAAAATAGAACATACCATACAGAAATAATGTAGGCATATTGGCTAGAATCTGATGTCTGTGGTCTTCACTGCAGTCAGTAATCTAATTAAGATCAGACTGTCTGATACATTGCAGAATTACAAGCAACCCCATAATTTAGTCTTTGAGATACTAGTGTGACAAAAATTAGTGTTACAGCTCAGACACAGATCTCAGAATGATGAGAGATGGTGATCTGAGCATGTTACATCCATACAAATGGCATACATTATCATTTGTGGAGGCAAGAAAGAAAAAAGATCTGGAAATAGGAGATGAAGACAACCTGGTCACAACCTGTAGTGTGTTGCTGGGGGGACAGGCTGCTCCTGATTACATGAATAATCATGTGAAGATTGTGAAATGTAGGATATTTTTTTTTTCTTTTCTTGGAGTAGGTTGCATCCCCATCACAGTTCTTATTGAACAGTTTTATTTCTTGTTTTGATCTCAGGAGTAAAGCAAATAATCTTATTGAAACACCAAGAGATAAAAAAATGACAAAAAAAAAAAAAGAACGGCAAACATTTTTACCTTCATGGCCTTCAGAGCAGAAAGGGCAAACAGTAACCTCAGCAGACTCTCAAATGCTTTTTAAACTAACAGTAACTAATGGACAGCAAAAGCAGGGCATGGAAATATAGCAGCACTGGAAAATTCTCATACTCCCACTGTTTCATGGTCATTGAAATGGCATAGCAGTGCCACAAAAAGCTTTTCCAAATGGTTTTGAGTGACAACATTAATCCTTTATCCTCTGCTTCAGGCCAAAGCTGAAAAACTACAGGAGGTACTTGAAACCTCTTCTCTCAGGAGTTTAGGGGGATGTAGGGCCACACAAAGTTGAAGGATCATGCAGGAGTAGGACTCTGGCCAGCTGTTTTCTTTAAATTTTCCATAAATATACAGCACCTGCAAGCTGCTGGGAACCACCTCAAGTTTAGGATCACAGGGCCACTCAGCCTATCCTGCTATCCTCCCCCTTGTTCACTGTATCTCACCTATCTTATGTCACCCAAGGACTTGAACTATCCAAAGCTTCCCACATCATTCATCTCCTCTTTCTCCAGTGTTCATCCAACAGGAGTTGTGATGATCCCAAAATAAAAGTCATCTCCATGCCCTATGGAAATACACGCTAGGAAAGACACTACAGGTTTGTGCAGCTTGTCAGATGAGGAGGCAAAGGTGTTTGGGAAGGGAGAAAAACAGGAAAGGATATCATGGACAGCACTCATCTCAGAAACAAGATTTGTCCTCTCATTTAGGAGGTTACTTTGCTTACTGCATCTCTAGAAACTAAAGCACTTAACTATAGCAAAGGAACAGGTAGAAAAAAGTTGGGTAAATTCAGTGGACCATTCCTCCTCCCTTTAGCAGTCAGTTATCAGTTAACAGCAGCTCCAAACCGCTGAAAGCAAGGTTTGAATGTTATTCCCCAGAACCAATTGTTACATTCAAGATAAAACAACATATTTTGTTAGTTAGGTTGTGTGACCTCAAATGTGGTACCAAAAACCAGCACAAAACCCCAAACCTGACAGTCATGTTTTAAAACCTGGGCCACCTCCTTTACTCACTCAGCAGCAGCATGAAATAGCAGTAATTTCATCTGACATGCTGATCATCATCCACAATAACTTAGAACACATTTTTTCACTAAGCTTTTCAGTAAGGAACAAAAGCATTAGCTTATTGCAGTACTCAGAGCGAGAAGTGATTCTCACTGTATACAAACTTAAAGCATACCTTAACAACCTACAGTGTTGCTTTGCTTGATAACGAACTTAGGCAGTGAAATAAGTACAAATTGGGAAGCCATTTGAGATGCTAAAATCTAGAGGCAAGATAAGGAGGTGACCACACAGATTTGATAAAGAATAATGCAAACCTACAAGAAAAATGCAAAGAATATACATCGTGGATTTTTTTTTCCACAGATTTGGACTTCTGTTCCCATTGTATTTCTATACCATGCCTTATAAAGGAGACATTGATATTATTTCTATGTCTAACTCATGTTGTGAGACTAGGGAAGAGGCCTATTTTGCTTTTCTGAGCCCAAAGAAACACAATATTTAGTAACAGCATGTGACAATTGCCTTGGCAATGTTTCCAGAAACTGCAAGCATGCCCATACCCCACCCATTGCAGTGCACAATACACACATCTCTCCAGCCTAAGAGGAGAAATAAGACTTCAGACGGAAAACTGTAAGGATTGATCCTGTGCATGCTGGAGGCAGTGAAGATTTCACCACTGAATTAAATAATAAAACCATTAAATAGCTTACCTGCAAGACAGAGGATAGGAAATGTTTTTAAAAAAGGGGGATGGTGGTGAGATAAAACAAAACAAACAAACAAAAAATGATGCAGTGGTAACCATAATACAATCATGGATAATTTGTGACCTAAATAAGAAACAAAGGCAAGAGCATAAATTTTCAAAGAGATGCACAATATATTAAATGTGTACCTTAAAGTTAATGGGATCTGTGTCTCTAATTTAGTCTGAATGCACAAAATGTCCTACCTGTACAGATTTCTGCAAGTACATTTTTCAAATCTTCAACAAGGGAAGAAGAGGAGTACTGATTATGTGGCCTGGGGTGAAATGAGCCATTCATCAAGAAATACATCAACAGGCAAAGTGAAGGAGGTAGCCAGAACAGGATGTACCTAACAGGTAAAAAGACAGAAAGGTAGAAAAGGTGCCAGTAAGGACTACAGAGTTAATCCGAGACAATACAAGTGATAAATACATGGAGGCACAGACTGTAAAAATGGAAAATTTCATTCAACAACAGTGACACACTAACACACATTTCCAGGATGAATGGGCTCGGGGATCAGATGAGGTTCAATGAACAGCTGCATGAGTATATTACCGACAACACACACAGAATTCACAGACATGATAAATTAATATTATGCCCCAATATCAACAGGGATGAACAGACAACTGATTCCCAAAATTGGACTATATCTTCCAGGAGAAGAAACAGAAATGCTGTGGAAACTCTGATTTATATTGTTGCAGATGTTGTTTTAGCTTAAGAAATGATACATTCTTAATTCTCAACAAGAATAAAATTACTTTCTAAACTTGTCAGAAATTAGGCTGAAGCAACAACCAGACATTTACATTCCTGGTTAGACATGGACTCGCTTGGCATGAGAGAGGCAGTGAAGCATGGAGAAGATTCTCTTTCCTAGAGCTAAAGCCCAGCTGAAGACAGACACATGACACTTATTCACACTCATTTCAAAGATGAAAAATTTGCTTCGATTAAGCAAGTTAAAAAAAAAAATAATATACACACACACAAAAAAAAACTAACACTTTGATCCAAAGTAAAATTGTAATGAAAAACAAATTCAGTTCCAACTTTCCCAGTTTTCCATGACTCACAAGCAAACCTCAACACATAAACTACCGAAGCTCCCACCTCTGAGGCAGTCCTGTAACTCTTGTACAATGTTCAGCAGCTCAGCAGAACGGTTTACGGATGGAAGTGAGAAATGCCCCATCCAACAGAAAGGACTGGGAGCTGAGGACAGACAGCTACCCCTTGGCACTGCAGGGATGAGAGACAGGGTCTTTGAATCACACTGAGCTGGTGAAATTAGTATCCAGAGACCACCATCACCAAGACTTGGATTCAGCACTGATTTCAGGAAGGTTTATGTAGCTTTCTGAGCAGCTAGGGCACATCTATGATTTTCTATGTAAAATAAAGTTGCAGACAAACCCTTTTAACTGGCATGGCTGGAGGCTGGAAGTGGGTGGTCAGGCTACATGCTTAGAAAAGGGGAAAGGGGAAAACTAAGGCAACAACAAACAGCCCAGCGCAAACCATGCCCATATACTAACAGTGAGAAAAGCTGAACTCCAGAGATGAATCATTTTCAGCCTACCTTCCTTAAGAAGTTGCAGTGCATCTGGAAGAAAAGTAGCTCTCTGAATAAGAGAGAAATAGCAAAGTGGGTGCCACTTGGGCAAAATGAAGCTAGGGAGCTATAAACTAATCCATCTGACCTTTGTTGACAAGGTAAGGTCAGAGTTTAATAAAAGATGAGATCACAAACCTTCTGGGGAAATGGTCTGATAAAGTTAGCTTCAAATGATTTAGGAAAGCAAATGTCCTCACAAACATAATGAGATTTTTTTCTTTTGACTGAGCCAATCATATGAACATGTAGAAATAGAGCCACGAGCCTAATGCACTGTTTCAAAAGGTATGTGAACTTCCTGTAAAGGTAATAACACTTGGAATACAAGACGGATGCCATCTTTGATCGGACTTGGTGGAACGAAAGAAAGCTGTTTCCAACTACTAAATGTACCAGACAGTTCAAAGGAAAATTAAATGCATGTTCAGTAAGAAAGCACTAAAGGACCACATCAGAGAGCAAAATTCTCCTGTTACTGAAAAAGTCTGACATGGGGCCCCATACCCAAATAGAGCCACACCCTGCCAGACACCAGCCCATCCAGGCACCAGCTGGAGCAGTTGCCCACTTTCAGGCAGCAAAAGCTGAACTTGGGAAGCTAACATAAAAGCTCTCCCCAAAATCCCCTAAACCCTAAGGCTCTAAACCTCAACATTGGCAGACAAACTGGCAAATTAAATTGGGTGGACCCACAAATGGCATAAGTAAAAGGACCCTGCTCAAACATACTTGGTCAGGATAAGGCTCAGATGTGAATTCACCCAGCTCTGAGACAGGAGCACAATTATCTGTTAGACACAACAGGCTCCCCTTGCTGATGGGAAGCAGCTCCTTTAAACTCTCCCAGTAGTGCAAAACAGTCTTCAGATGAGCTTCTAGTCTGCTGGGAGAATCCCCCACAGGTGGAGAAACCCTCACATGTCATGGTATAGATCAGCAATCTGCTAATCCTTGGTGGGCTGTTGGTACAGGAGAGTATGGCAAGAGTCAGCACTTGAACACTCCAACATCTAGAAATACAGTAGAGTAGTTTTTAATCATCTCTGGTTTTTATGCTACAGTGAGGTTTGGCCTGTATTTAGACAAGTATAAAGTGGCTTATAACCATTTTTTCCATCTATACTCATGTATATATATACATATATATCTGTGCTCTGGAGAAAGAATAGACATTAAACTAGTACAGTGCAGTACAGTGAAGCAGACAGGGTGCACCTATTGGAGAAATTTCGGAACATTTTGAGGCTCAGAAAGGGCCCTGCATGAGTTCTGAAAATCTGGACATGTGTGTATATCCTAACAGCACTGAGGTTTCAGCCACTGGGATTTTCAGAAGGCAGCTGCAAAATCGTCTCTGGCTGCCCCCCACCTACTAAGACACAGAGGACTGTGTCTGGCAGTACAGAAGACGCAATGTGGCTTCACAAAAATGTGCTGTAATCATGAGAAATCACAAGGTAACAACAGCAGGGAAGCAGGGAGAGACATTGAGAACAACAGTGAGTTTCAGGACCATATGAAGCAAGACATTCTTCAGCATAAGGAATGAGCTTCAGAGTTCGTACATACAGAACCCAAAGTGGTCAGATTATAGCAAGAGTCATTTCAGCTGCTACAATGAACCAAATAAGAGCTCTCAGGTTAAGTTCACAGAGAATGGGTGAACAACTTTTGATATCAACCATTGTATACATCTCTCCCTAGAAAGAGTTTCTCATCTCACACATTATCATTTTATGGATGTAAGCCAATAAACTGCGGCAAACTCTTTCATAATCCATTTTTTCATTTTAAGCACACCTGGAAGGTCAGAAAAATTAAAATTAAAGAGGAATATAAAATCAACCATTCTTGCTTTCAATTTTACCTGCCAAATTTGTGTCTGAAGCTGGTGTGTCCACCAACATCTGTTTAATCTTTGGCACTAAAAATGCTTCTACAGTTTTAATTACTAACGTTTGAAAAAATCAGCGACAGGGAACCAGACACTTTAATTTACCCGTGAATACAAGTAATGGGTAACAACATGAAGCAATTTATTTCAAGCTTAATCCTAGGAGAAACATTTATATGTAAAAGAACAAAATCCATAAATATTAAATTACTGATATTTACCAAAGAAGCAATACAATTGAAAAATGGTTAAAAAATATACTGAAAAAGATCTTGACTACCAAGAGGAATACAAAACATTTTTTTCAGAGATACACAAATTAAATTATAACTTGCAATAAAAAAAAAAAAAAAAAAGGCTGAAAAACTGCACTAGTAAAAACATGAGATAAATTATCTTGTCAGCCATGCTTTAAAAATAAAGCATGAAGGTGGCCTCAGCTTTAGAAAGGGAGCACTAGAAAATCGCTGCCCATGTGGCATGGTTTGCCCTTGCAGAGACTTGGCTCTCAGCTGTGACACAACTTCCCCAGGAACTGTGAAGGCTGAACTTCCACAAGACAGGCACCATGGGACAGGAAAGCCGCACGCTTTTCTGTGCCACCCTGCGAAATCACATTTTTTGAGAACAGAAGTAATGGTATTTTCCACATGGATCAGTAGTTAAATCAAATTAAGCTGATGCTCCCCAGCCATACTTTCTTTAAAAATCATTAACATTGAGCAACAAGAGTAGGTTTGCATACTTAGTTCTGATAATTTCACACTTCCATACCTGTTCTTCTCTTCCCTTAACATTGTTAATTACATCCTTGAGCACTTCCTTGCCAGGATAACATTTTTGTCTTGTTGCTCATCTTCTCTCAGCTGCTAAATTCCTAGCACTTGGCTTGTGCTATTATGGCCTGTCTTGGGGCCTCTCTCCATTGTCAACAGCTTCCTGATGCCTCTTGGCCTGAGCAGCCTTCCTTGCTTAATGGGAGGAAAAAAACAGAGCAAAGTGGTGAAGAGAAACAGTACCATTTGCAACAGAAGCAGCACAAGATGAACTGATCCCTTTTGTTCTGGGGGAAAACACTCTTACTACAGGAGTGAACAAATTTCTGCTTAAATGAGACTTGGCAAATTCATAATGTGAGATATGTTCTAGAAACACAGACCACCTAAAAGGAAGTGTTTAAGTCACCAGGGCACATTGATTTCTTGTTAGTGCCTCAGTACTGTAGATTTAATGGAACTTTAGTAACCCACATTTCCTCAAAAAAATGATACTAAAAACCAATTCTTTTATGAAGAAACTGGAGCTGGTCAACCTCTGCAACACATGTCATGGCTGAAGTACTGATTTATTTTTTTTTCTCAAGAGAAAGTAATGCAAGCATTTCTGAAGTGCTCTATTTCTAAGAGACCACCTATTTAAATGAAACTGCAAAATAAAATAAAACAGAAAAGTAATTTACTATGCTATTTAAAAATGGTTCTAATCCTTGCTTTTGCCATAACAGTTAAGACAGGTTTTTCAATTATCCAGGGGGCTTATTTATTTATTTTATTTTATTTTTAAGTGTAGTGTGGTGTGTATGTCAGGTTTTGAGGGATTTGTTTGTACAAGCAAGCTTTATCTTACACACTGATCTGGATAGTTCTTGTGCCAGAAAGGTATGGCACAAGATAGCACTAACTATTAAGCACATGGTAGTATGGCAGTCTAATCACGTTGTAGGAAGCAGACAAGAAATGTCATAACAATCCTTGGAGTCAGTTTATCAAAGTACCATTTCATCTGCCATACATTAAACATCAGCTACTGAACAGAAGTTCATGCTAATTTCAACTTAATTGGAATCTCAATGCAAATGCCAGCCCCTCTACTTTGCTACAGGCCTTCTAGCTGCAAAATGAAAGCTGCTGCTAAGTATGTTTGTTTAAACAAATACACCACAGAAGAACAAATACAAACGGGTCCTACTCTGCACGTACCTCTACATGGGTAACTCCCAGCTGAAGATAACATGAGCTATAATTACCTGGCAGATGATGAAATTTGGCTCAATAGCCGTTACTCCAGGTTTTCACATACAACTGGATAGACAGTTTCTGGGTAACTGGAGTCAGAATTAAAGCAGATTGGAACATCTTTATCTGACACATTCACACTATTTTTTTTTTATTTTTATTTTTTCTCCACTGATTGAGTGTGAAGCTGGTGCAGTACATCAAGGTCATTTCACACACCTGGAATTCAAAGGAAAATACTATAAATACTGTGGTGGTAATCAACAATGATTCATAATTCATTCAAGTAAACATGAGTTTAGAAATAAAAATCTATTTAATAACTCAATCTAATTACAAAATGAATTAAGTGAATATGCTTAGAGTTTCCCTAGGTTTGATTAATATTTTTAGACTAAGAACTCTCACCCATTAAAGCTGAAAATATCAAACACAACATGAGAATAACAGGTTGGAAGTGGCTGAAAATGATAGTCAAATATTAATTTAGTACCATCTCTAGTGTCACAGAATAGCATCAAATTCAATTTTCCCTCTAAGTAAATATGCCTATAGGAAGAGAGAGTAAAACTGCATCACCAAACAACACGATCTGGATATATTGCACAAGTCAGAGCAGGCAAGGAAATCAGAGCTATATTATGAACAACAGCCAGTAATGGACAGGAACTGACCTATAGGGATTCACCACCAAAAACTTCATATCAACCTAAAAGCTTGTTTAAGGCAAAGGAGTTGAGAATAACATGTGAAGACTGGGAGCTTGCCAACAGACACTGAACTGCACACCAGCAATAGAGCTGACCTCCTGCCACCACCACAACTCAGTCAAACCTCCTGGAAGAGAACTTGAACAATTCCATGGAATTTCCATGTGTACCTTCATAAGCCTCTGTGATCAGGCTTTTGGGCCATTGGTGGTAGTGAGTTGTGGTTTCAATGCCTGAGAGTTACTGCGAATTGCTGCATTTGTGCCTTTGTGAAAAGTGCTCTGTTATGATCAACTCTGAATCAGTGAAAATCCTGGAGTTGCACTGGGTGCTGTCTGAAAGGGGGGGGAATACAAAGATAATGCACTGTAAATTGGGCTTCATTTCATTAACTCTGATCCAGTAGTTAATACCTTACAATATGGTCATACACACTGCTTCACATACATACACACACTGCTTCCTCACATACTTGCCAAAGAAATTAAACATTAATAACAGGCTAGTTCACTGTTGTCTCTAGTTTAAATCATTGCTGAGAGGCAGAAGAAAGCTTTTTTTTTTTTTTCTTTTCATGAATTATAAAGTCTGCAAATTATTAGAGTGCAAATTAACAAGTTTCTACTGTGTAGAGTTTATGTACATTTAAATTCCACTTTATTGGCTCTTAATTAAATACATATTAGGAATGTCAGTTTGAAGCACTACGACACTCTCCTAATGCCTTCATTATTTTCTCTTCAGTCTTTTTCTGATTTCCAATTTCAAACTGTTGCCTTTGTAACCATTTTAAAACTAGTATTTACTATTCCTACTTAATATTAGTAAGCAACCTTTCATACTGCAAGCACTCTAAGATATCAGTTTATTTATTATCAGTTATCAGTTTTTAAGTATGTGAGACCTGAGGTGAAAGGCATACAGAGCTTGTTACAACCCATAAAAGTAACTTAAATCAGAAGCAGAAAAGAGCTCAGATGGGAAAAGAATTGATGGATTTTTGTTGTTGTTGTTCTGGAGAAGGAAATGAGTTTTTCAGCTATAAAAATAATTTTCAAATCAGTCATAACCTATGGATGTAATTTGGTTCAAATTCAACAGATATCTTTGGCTAAAGGAAACAATGAAGGGAAGGGCTCAAAAACGCCATAATCATTATTTATAAAGCATGGGTATTCTTTCAGGCCAGATTTACAAATCGGTTGGTCTGTCTTGTATAGAAGAAGGCCTTCTTTGCCCTGATAGCCCCAGGCACTCCAAGCAGGGCTATGGTGCATGCTAGGACAGTGCTTGGCATGACAATACTGAACCTATTCACTGGCCCAGAGACAATGAGGTGTATAGAAACTCCTAAAACAATTTAAACAGCATCATTTTGCCTGCTCTAAAGGGGGGTGATAACATCCAGGCATGGGACAGGGACAAACAGCTGGAAGCAGGAACTTTTTCAACCAGTACAGCTGCAGCCAAAGGACGATGCTCAAGGATGTTCACCTACAGCTTAGGTACGATAGCAGAGATCAGCAGCTGGGGGAGCACCCTCAGAGATGCATACTCTGCAGCCCTTGTCCCAGTGAACGTATATTTTATTTTCTGAAATAGCAACTGCTAAGTTTGACAAGTCTATACATCATAGTTATTTTCTATATTATTTATTTTTCATTTCACAGAATTATTTTTGAAGCTGGAGAAGATAACTTATTTCAAGAATTAAAGCATTCTTCTATTACTAAGTTATCTATAAACAGACTTTTTTAATAAACTCATGGATTATTCATGCATAAAAATACTACAAATATATTACTGCCTACAGTCTGTTTACTACTTGCTGCTCTTAGAGTTTCAGCTATTTATATCATATACAGTCGTAAATCACATGCCGTAGTTTCTCATCCAGCACTGGATGAATGAAAGTGTTATAAAGGAGGAGCAAAATAAGAGACTTTACAATGAAGATGAAGCGTTTTCAGAATGCACCTTTCAGAGAAAGTATACACTTACAGTCTCATATATGCAAATATAACTCAAGAGAAAGACTAAGGTAGATCAAGAAATCCTCAATCATTCAAATAGTATACTATTTAAATTTTTGAAGCATTCATTCTGTTTTAACTAGTTTGCTTCTTCCTAGCAGGAAATACATATGTTGAAGCAAGCATAGTAAAGCTTAGGTCCCTAGAGCTCAAATTGAAACCTTTTACAAACAACAAAAATAAAATGGAGACAGAAATGGGAAAACTGCAGCCTGGTCTTGGTTTGCAGAAGCTTCTGTTCAATTCATTTACTGAACAGTGAATCTTCTGCAGTGCAGCATTAATGAGAACAGATACAAAAAGCTTTCAAACTTAAACAAAGAAATGGCTGCTACTTTAGGGTATTTTCAGGCGTTTTCCACAGATTAACGTAGGAGGCAGATGCTAGAATACCAGCACACAATACTTTAATTTAGTTCAGCATCTCTGCAGGCAGTGGCTTCTCTATTACAGCTAGTTCCCAGAACACAACAGAATGTTATTGCAGGGCACTTTTAGATTAAAATCCCCAAATAAGCTGTTAGACTTTACACACATCAATCTTTTGTAAGTACAATAAGGCAGATTTAATTGGTTTTACTTTCATTTTATAACATTTGTTATTATCTATTATATAAGAAAGCTATTTTTAAAAGAACCATGAAAAGGATTAGAAAGCAATTCCATAAACGATAAAATAGGGGCAGGGAGTTATTATGGACGAATGTGAGCAAGTACATTGCCAAGGTTGTTTACTTAATGCCGAATAATCATCTTTGGAAGTCGAAATAATAAACTTAGTTTCACATTAAGGTTAGCAAGAAATTGAGGAGTTATTGAAGAGGTAGAAGAAATTGAAAAAAAAAAAAAAAAAACATAAAATGAATCCACATAACAAATATTAACATGATGATGATTAATATTTTATCTAAACTAGTGAGGATAAATAGCACCCGGCCTATAATTTGGCCTGAACTGCAAAGCTCCAAAAGGAAACCACCTTGATGGAAACCAAGGTATTTGAACACATGGCAGTAGCCTGAACCCCAGTCAAGCTCTAATAAAAAAAAAAAAAAAAAAAAAAAAAAAAAAAAGTACAAGTTGGTTTTCTGTGAAGATCAGCTTCAGATGTTGTGAATTTCTACAGTTAAAAAAGATCCTTGACAAGGTGGGTGAGTGAACACACAGCACATATTCATTTTTATTTATAGCTGCCTAATTACTTAAGAGCATTTTAAACAGATTTATCCTATTTTCTGCTAGTGCCCAGTGCTAATATTTTAGCAATACCCACACATCTACATATACACATGCTTCAGTTCAAATCCATGAGCACTTCAGCTAAGGAAGAAGCTGAAAGGTGAAGCTAAGGTCAGCTCTAAGCAACCTGTCCTCCTTCCAAGGAGAAGCAAGCAGCATACAGGTGATGCAGACATGCAGTCCAGCATGTTGCATTTTTTGTCAGAAGTGTTTTACTGTATTGATGGGCTTTATT
Organism: Aythya fuligula; assembly: GCF_009819795.1. Taxonomy (NCBI): domain Eukaryota; kingdom Metazoa; phylum Chordata; class Aves; order Anseriformes; family Anatidae; genus Aythya; species Aythya fuligula. Next base: position 12,655,795 of record NC_045569.1, on the reverse strand, counting down.
GTCTATTATAACTTCTCAGAACATTTTCAAGTGGAAAAATTTGAATTAAAAAGAATCTGTTAAAATCAAAATCATAAAAAGAATACACATTTCAACGTCATACTACCAAAAGGTTCCCAAGCTCTCCAGCAGGACTGCTAGTCAGGTCCAGAAAGCACACAAATGACAGGACCTGAAAATCCGAGCTTTCCTTCAGTAAAAACATTTCCATAAAATTCTGTTTCACCTCATTGTAGGCTTCAAGCCCAATGTGGAACAAATTAACATAGCTCTGTAACTTATTGGACAGATGACCTTGCAATGACCTACTGGAGTATTATAGTTTCAAGACTGAATTTTTCTGCACTCACCGATCCATAAAAATAAAAGTCAGAATGCTTCATTTATTGGTGTGCATTTGTTCATCTGAAATTCTGACAATATTTTTATATTTTTCACCTTTATGAGGGCTAACATAACTCTTGCTCTCTGACTTCTGTGTCTCTGATATGTTCCTCTCCCCAGCCTAATGGTTGCCTCCTCCTCCTCTCCTTGCAGAGCTTACGAAGATATCTGTGCACACTCTTCCTCCTTCTTTGGCAGTTCTCCTGGCTCTGATTTCCATAGCAGGAAACTCACCTCACTAATAAATCAAAGAGCTCTGGAAGAGGTGACTCACCACCACCTTCCTGTAAGTGGTTAAAATAAAAATGGACTACAGTCATTGCTGTGGTCTTCACTGCTCTCTTCTTTAAGCTCTGGTTTCCCCCCCACACCCTATACAACAGTGTTTCTCATCTCCCTGAGTTATTTTCAGCTTTTAGTGCAACATACTCCATCTTTTCTGGTTGCCTTTGCCATTTCATCTGTTCCTGCTCCCCCCCCCCCCACAAGCTACACTCACTGGTCTTCTGTGTCATTAGAGTCTCTGCCTTCATGGCTGACTGATTAGCCATCGCAATATCTCAGAGTGTAACCTGGCATGTCCCTCTTTATTCAGATGAACAGATTTGGATGTTGTATGCAATAGAAAACAAACACTCCCAATATACAGCAGATTTTCTTCTGGCCTTATGGCAAGAATGCATATGCTTTGGATGCAAACCTATCACCCACAAAGTGCATTTTGATCATGTGCAAGGTATGAACCATAGAGTAAGTCCTATAGCACTTGTACATGTATATACATGCCTGTTATTATCAAATTGCTCTGCTCTCTGGCCATGTTATAGGCACAGGGTTGTAGCATCTGGCCCTTGAGGGGCCCTTCCAGAAAAGTTTATATGGCTGTAGGCAGGAGGGCAGGCACCACTGCTTACAGAAACAGCAAAACAGCAAATGGAGCTATGTTTATGAAATTTCCAGATTTAAAATAGAAAGCAACTATTTCCTTTACACAAGCAACCAGCAGATTTAACAAACCATCATGCTTCTGTATTGACAATGCAGACTCCTGAGCTGCTTCACTGACTACTTAATGGCTCCACATTCTGAGTAAAGCTCTGCTACTACAATACCATCTGCTAGTACAGAGATACCAAGCAAATTCCACAGGAAATGAGCAGAGCTGCCTCCACCAAGCTCTGCACCATTGGATTCCCATGTAGAGTGCTGTCTAAGTTTGTACTGTGCTGTATATGGGATCATTAATGAACTTTCTCATGGTCAAGCTCAGAAGAGGAAACATATTAGTTTATTTCCAGAATCTAGAGTCTGTATTAAAGCACAACCAAGCAGAACTCCAGCATATAAAAGGGAAGTTTACAATAACACAGCAGAGATTTTCTGCTTTCTTGTTTTTACTGAACTGAGATCAGTATTTTGAAGTCGAAAGATTGCTTTTCAGTGAACAAAAGCCAAGCTGGGAAGAAGAGATGTTCTTAATAATAGAATTTATGGGCCAAATCCTTGATTCTTTTTGGCTCTAGTCTCCGGGAAAGTGAAACATATCTAGCTAGCCAAGGCTTCAGCCCCACCTTACTCAATTTATCCAGGACATTGCTACCCCTTAGCTGTCTTGGTTTCCAAACAGAAAGCACGACTGTGTTGCGCATAGTAGTCCCGTGGGATGAACTAGTTTCCAGAGACCTTTGCAGAGGACAACATGCAGCTTCAGCAGCCTGGAACTGCACAAGCTGCTGTGGCACCAACTTGTAGCCCCAAAGGGGCACAGACCAGCAACATGAAGGTACATCTGTGCCCTCTGCCATGCAGTCAGTGCCAACTGCCTGCATAACCTGGGATCTCTCTCCCAGCCTCCATCCTGACGGTGTTGCTCCATTTGGGTTCTCTTTGCTTTGGGGATTTAGCCAGTCCTCTTACCACTTACTTATCTGTAGTTTTAGCATTCTTCTGCATCTTTCCAGATTTGCAGGGTTTACATTATTTATCTTTTCCATTTGATTAACCAGCTGAAAAATCAATAGCAGTGCATTTTATCATAATTTCAGAGGAGCCCTCTGTTGTGTTGTGCTGCTATTTTAGGAACTAGACCAAAGTTTGTGAATCTTTAAAAGCAGCTTGGCAACCTGCTTTTTCTCCTTTTGCCCTCTCTATTGTTTGGGACAGCATAGGAATCTTGCTGTGGCTCAGCGTGGTAAAAATTGATATAAAACAGCTTTGGTCATTTTTTTATTCCCCCTCCCCCCTGCGTTAAGAAAGTTAATACCATGGAAAAAACTGGTCAGGAGGATCAGATGTTTATGCAGGACGTCATGCTGCTTCGGTGTGCCAGCTCTCCAAGAGTCTACAAGGAAGCCAGCCAGACGGGCTCTGAAGCCTGCACCCTGACCCCAGTGACCTCTTAATATTTCAAAGTTTATCTAGCCCCATCCCAGCAGTACTTGCATTGAAACCAATCCCCCTGCTCCTGGATATTTGTCAGAAGGGGACTTCCTTCATATGGAAAAGTGTTTAATACCAATTTAATGGTCTGTCTAGCCACTGTAAACCCCCAGCCCCCTCCCTGAGTCTCCCACTGGCAAGAAACAGTGAAATAATATGCTTGAAATAGCCCTGATTCTTCTCCTCAGTGTGGTAGCTTTTTTTCTAATAAGCTTTTTTTTTTTTTTTTTTTTTTTTTTTCCAGAAAGCTTTAAAAAAACACCTAGCAGTTACAGAGTTGGATGTAATCTAATAAGTTCTGCCCTCCACCCCCCCCCCCCTTTTTTTTTTTTTGCATCATCTCTTCATATATACATTTGTACTGCCAAGAATGGGCACCAGTAGAACCAACAAGATTTCCATTTGAAGTTGACAGGCTTGCTAGCACCAGAAAAACAAATCACATTTATGCAAATCCACTTTTATACCAAAATAAATCTAAGAAACAAGTTTATCTTTGGCTGTAAAAAGACAGGGCTTCTTGGCACAATGGCCACAAAAATCCTAGGTACAAAGAGGCTCAAAGAAGTTACACTGAGAGCTGCTATGGCTTCCCTAAAGCAATCAGTTTGTTGTTATTTAAACAATGAGAAAGGTGTAGGCCAGTCCTTTCAGATGAGAAAAGGTCTGAGGCTTTGCAGGAGGATGGCTCTGTTAGGGAACACAGTGCACTCTCATGCCTGCCCCCATGTCAGCATGGTTAGAATTTCAACTCTAGAACAAAATAGTAGGGCAGAACCAAGCAACAGATGCAACTCTAGCAAATAGCTTGGTGTGGTGCAAATCTCTGCATCCATGCAAAAAATCTTTGCGTTCAAGAGTTCCAACATCCTTTTAGTCATTACATTAGGACAACTTACACTTAGGCACTTTGTGGTTATGGTAATCAAAAAGTGAAAAATTGTTACAATGATGATTTGATTTTTCTGCCTCTAAAAAGTGAATAAAAAATATCCATCCCCCAATTCTATACTCTTCTAAAAGGTAAAAAGCCTGTAAGTATCAACTTCTTCCTGCAGCGTAAGGAGAAAAATCAGACAAGCCCATCTGAGAACACATGAAGGAACATTACAGTCTGCACACCCTCCCATTAGGGTTTAAACCATTTAATTTTCCAGGAAGAAGGAGGCACATTTAGATAGCAACATGGAACGAAAACCAGTTTAATGGCAACAAGCTGCATTGTTGTGCTGAAATGCTACAGGGCAATATTTTGCACAGAACTGTGAAGGATTTGGTGTCTTGCACTCCTGCAAAGGGTAATCTCCTTGATGCTGTCACAGCAATACAACATACAGAAAACAAAAGAAGGAAGAACGAGAACTTTCATATGGATTCTGTTTATACCATTATTTAAGTCAACCTTTTCTTAAGTGAATATAAAAAAAAAAAAAAAATCAACTGAAAAGCTGATCTACAGCGACTGCTGTTTTTTTTTCTCTCTTTGGAAATACAAGTATACTTTAATAACCTCAAAAGCCAGAAAATCTTGTACTGCCAGTCAAATAACAGCAAGCAAGTCTGCAAGCAGGATCTCAGACAAGGCTTACGATTTGCATCACTGTATGCACTGCCGTTCCACTCACATCCACAGCACTTGGAGAGTCCAGATACAAGTCTACCCATCCACTAGCTGTTACACAGACACGTGCAGGACTTCCAAGGCACCCCGTGTGCATGCAAGTGCCTGCAATGCCCTGAGAGGGCTCCCAGGAACTGGGACCTCATCTTTGTGCTACCTCAGCATGGCCAGCCTGTCCCCCAGTCCCAGCTGTCTGCCCTCCTGCTCACCCACATTCCCTCCTGCCCTTTCACTCCAGGTACAACCTCTTTGGAGTATTATCCCAAGGACTCCTTTTCCCCTCACTTTCTTTCACACACAGACACAGTGCTCGGGTCTGAAGGCTTCATAGGAGGAAGCACAGCCAAGCAGCTGCCAGCCTACATCCCTCACACACTTCTCGGCCTGCCAAGGACAGGGGAGAGGAATGGGAAGGAGGAGGCAGCCTCCCTGCCAGTTTCTTGCCATTGCACGCACACAACAGATCTCAATCTCAGACTGAAGCCCAGCAGTTAAAATAAAAGTCACACTCTTCATATGGCTGCCAGAAAGGAGAACATTTGCAGAAGTGGAGAAATGAGAGACGAGAAAGGGAGGAGGGCATGAAGGAACGCAAAGCTCAGAGCTTTCCTGGGCTTTCTGATGCCCCCAGAGGATGTATGCTGCACTCCCTTCCCTGTAAGACCCACTGCTTTATCTCACCTTTTTGAGCTCTCAAGAAGTGCCTACACATCAGGAACTACAGCTTTCAGGAAGGAACTCAGACTTACTTTCTTTGGCAATAAACAATATGCTCATCTCTCATTCCCTTTCTATGTACCACATGTTGGCATGGCCCTGGAATTATGGCAGTCCCAACGCACCATATGTGCTGTTATGCACGGCTCAGCTCACACACTGTAACCACAAAGAATCCAAAAAAATGGGTGAGGGACCTCTTCTGAAAAATGGCTAGAAATGATCAAAGAATATCAAAGCTTCTTTGAAAAAAAAACAGGTTATGATGCATCATGAGCTATGTTATCCAAGACCACAAAAACACCCAATCAACTTTAGTTGTGCAACCGTTTTGTTGAAATTTCTCTGAATACATTGCATTGGCTAACTAATAAAACAGTAGGAAGGTGAAGTATTACGTGAGGGCAGTTTGGAAGTTCACAGAAAAATGTGAAATCGATCATAGTATGTTAACTAACTCTGTAATGCAGCTATTATACTATGAACCACCTTGACTAATATGGGTGCTTTTTGAGGGTCCAGATTTATCTTACAATTACTTCAGTGGTGCAGCTTTCCTGACTCTCAGCCTTTCACTCTAAGTGCTCCTTTCTTCCCCCCAGAGATCAAAGAGATGTTTTTGTGGTTTGCTGTTCCATCCACATTCCCGCTCCCTCCTCTCTTCCTTCCTTCCTCGGGCTCCCCTTGCTGGAGGCATCACCCAGCAGCCTCAGGCACAAATGTCTCACGTGTGCACACACACACAGACACCACCACAGCTCAGATGAGCTCCCAGAGCCTGTATCCTGCTTTGGACATGACCTTGCATTTCAGCAGCTCCCTGCCTCTCACTTTTGGGGCGCTAAGTTTACTACTAGCTCTGCAGTTGGTGTCTGGGTGCTTGTTTAATTTTAAGGTCTGATTTGGATTCCAAGTCAAATTGAATACCTTTCAGAATTTGATGGTAAGAGTCTAGGAGGTAAATGATAATTTAGGGAAAGTGCCTGGATGCTTTTTTTTTTTTTCCTGGAATCTGCTGCCACCACATTCCCCCTGCAAGGGTGAAGCTACTTGTGCAATTGGGACAGGACACCAACTTTGTTTTCCAAACCAAGGGGTTCTGGTGTAGCTTGGGAACAAGCAGACAGACCTTTTTACAGGGGCATAAAATAAACACTCCACTTGGAGTGGAGTATCTTCCCATTAGGCTAGTTTGGTGGAAAGTTTTACCAAACACTTCAAAAGAAAAGTGTTACAGCTCTTTTCCTGACATGTTATTAGATAAAGGTCAACTGAGAGCTTGGATCAAGACCAGCTACAGCAGATCATGACAGAGATCTCTTCTAGTGCTTGTTTTCTTTTTTATCTCACCACACAAAACAGGCTTGCACACTGCTAGAAGTTTCCACATAGAGGTTTCCTCACAAGCATTTGTTCTCCATGCGTTAATACACAGATATTGTCAGCTCTGTTTTGCCTACAAGGCTAACCAGTCAAAACTTGGCATAGCCTAAGCAAGATCTGCACTGAGATTTGTTTTCCTATTCACACAGGTAGAATGAAAGGCATGATTAAATATTACTCTTGAACCATTCCACGATTAATCCTTTCCAACAGTGCATTGCAGTACTAAGTATTCAAATTCCCAGCTAGTCTGGGTGGACTCTCAGGTACTTGGGATGTTAGGAAATCCTTCAGAGCATGACAAGAACCTTCTTCTCCATTCTTGACATTCACAGCTACACATTTCAAATCCACTGCCATAAATAAGTCTATTATATGACACTTGAATTTGTTGTCAAAGTAAACAGCCCTGTCAAGACCTTCCCACATCAAAATATTTAAGCAAAAATAATTTTCAGGAAGAAAACAAAAGGAACAGTTAAACGGAGTGAACGCAGTCAAAACATACTTTTCTAGGTATCAGATTTTTCTTACATTCTTTATAAAAATACCAGAAAACTACAGTGTATATTAAGACAAGGACAAATGGCTCAAAGTATTATGAATAAATCAGCAGCTGAGTGCATGTAAACATCACCTCTCAGTCCGCATATGGAATACTTGACGTGAAGGGACTTGTTGAGAATGCACTGTCACTTCCATAGGAAGTTCCTCCAATTCCTGCTTCAGGATTTTTCATTATACAGCACATGTGGATGGCATTGTCCTGCTTTTCAGCTTGCTTGAAACTGTTTACAGTGCATGATTGCTTCACTGTTAATAAAGTGCACAATACAAGAGCACTGCCAAAACAGTATTTTTGGTGGGGCAGAAAATGCCTTGATTATAAACACATGAGATCAAGAAATTAAAAAAAAAAAAAAATACTGTCAAGGGACAGGTCTCTTTTCCCAAAGGAACATCTGTTACTAACATTTCTCATGAAAATAAATACATGAAACCATAAGTCCAAAACAGAACCTGTCTTCAAACACTGCTCAATAAAAGTCTGTGATCCCTGGAAAAGGATTCTCTTTAAAATTTCCAGCAACCCATAGGCTTGAAAAGAATCATTTCCTCTGCATACAGTGCAGCTCTTCAGAACTGCAGCCATTTGGCAGCGAGTTTGCAAAGCCACAAAAGGACAGGAATTAGCCATGTCAGCATCTTCCACGGCTGCAGAATGCAGCTCAGCTCCTTACCCTGCCAAAAAATCAGTTGTAAAAGCCAGCATGACAGCCTAGAGGAAGGTAATCCTCGCCAGCTGTTTCTGACTGCAGCCAACCCCATCAGTAGCACAGCAAGTACCAACATGCATCAGTGGAGAAGCTACCTGAGAAGCGATACAGAAGAAGTCTGATTCCAGGATCAATAAAGCACAACCAGGATGCTGACAATGCCTAGCTCACTTCAGCTAGCTGATTCAATAGGGTTTGTAGCAACGTGTTGGCCACACAACACGGCAGCAAACTATTAAGGACTTCAATACCAAGAATGGGAAATTCTCATAAATCCATCACCTTTAGAGAGGGAAGAAAAAGCCTCAATATTCTCACACAGAACCAATAGTCTAAACAGATTTCAAACCTTGGCTGATAATGAGATTTTGTTAATAGGTAGGCAAGAAGAGATTTTTCCCTTCTCTTCAGCGTGTCCCAACTACTACCTACCCCACAGATCCCTTCACGCTACGTGGCATGTGCAGCCTGGCAGGGAAATGCTGACTGAGGCGCAAACCCCATCCATCAATAATTCACACCATGTTTAGTTAAACTCGGGGGGTGGGAGCAAATGACCTGCCTTGTCTTTTCAGTGCTTTTGCTGCTAATAACTTTAAGGATGTCAGATGTGTTCTTACTTGTTCGTCTTGACTTCTTCCTTTACACATACTGAAACAACAAAAGAGCTCTATAACATATGTGTAGAAATGAAGGCTTACAGCTGTCATCTAAATATTTTTACTGAAACTATAATCAACTGTTTCTAAGAGCTTGGCTTTACTACAAAGTTATTCAAAGAATAAGAATATTAAATTTCCTCTGTTATCAATCAGCAATTCTGTTCTAACTCTGCAAAGTGTACCTTTGAGGCATCCTCTTACTGCTGTTTTGCTCAAGGGAAAAAATGAAGGATTTTTCCTAAGTTATGCCCCATTACACAACACAGCTTAAGCTACATGCTTATGCCGTACTAAATGCCCCATTCTGCTAATCTACCCAGATAACTAAGCTTAATTACATTAATAATTATTGTGGTTTAGTATGGTGCCAGAATTTACCTCTTTGCTTGTTAGGCCAACAATTTAATTAGTAGTAGTGAATACAATCTCAAATGAGTAATATTATCTAAACAATTATTTAAGGAGTTTTGCTGTTGCTCCTGTACCACCTAAACAAACTCGCCGCTTTCCCAGCACTGGTGAGAACTGGAGCTGTATGCCCAGACATCTATGGCATGAGGAATAGATCTCTTGATCCACTCACATTGTGCTGACAGCCAGCTGCAGCAACATAGAAAATAAGTAAAGCAAAACAGTAACACAGTAAATAAGCTCCAACATTGAAGACTTCTGGGACAAGTTTAGTTTTATCTTGTTTGCACTGAATCAACACTTACACCTCAGACAGGTCCCACCCAGGACCTTCTGTTTTACCAACACTCACTCTTGCCTCGAGTTTTGTTTGCCGTACAAGACAGACAAACCTCCATCAGGTTCTTTCCTCTCTAACCAACAAAACCAACTTTCTAATTCATTTGAATTCAGACTAACTCCTGATTATCTCAGGAATGAAGCTGACAATGCACATGTGTTTTCCTCTAGCAATCAATATTACCTTAAACCTGAGCAAGCCCTGATTTTAGCCAAGTGGCAATCACTATTAACTCCCCTACATTTATTTTAACTATATTAGTCATATCCCACAAATGTGGAATAAAGCCAAAAAATACCTTGAAGTTCTTTAATCCCATCAGTCATGGTGTCATTTTTATTTTTTATTTTTCATCCTCTGTGTGTGTTGTTTTTGTTTTTCCCCTAATGTAACTTAAAGGCTCATGAAGAGCCTATAAATCTTCCAGGTTAAAAGATATCCGTTCAAAATGTTTACCAAACTTCCTTATGGTACTACATCATGCATACAAATGTTTTCAGTTTTCCAGAGTGAATAATCTGTTGAATCAATAAAGCATTCCACCATGAAGCTTAATTAACTCTCACAGCCTCACTTATAACAACATCCATGCATCAGAAGCTGAGTTACTAAACTAAAAAAGCAACCTTAAGTGTTCACACCACAATATGTCAAGAATGCTGAGTTACAGTAAGGTACAGAAATAGTATTCTGGGAGAACCAAAACAGATTAGGAAGTGTTTGCTATGCTCAGGTATGTTCAAAAAGAAAATGTATTGGAAAACAAACATTACAAAAACCACCAGGAAGCTCTTCACTAATGTAAGTGGCATATGCCTGAGCCAGACCGTTAACATCTCTCCTGTATGTACGCTTGTTTGATTCCTGCAGTGATACCTCAGGTTGTTTCTCAAAGGGAGTGAAGCTTAATAGGAAATAAAATGAAGAAAGAAAAATGTTCCTTGCCAGCAGAACAGTTGTGATGCCTAACTATGCTAGCATCACAGTAGCCAATACCAATCCAAGTGGCTTTACGGTTCTTCATTGGCATTACTATATGTCTGACAATAGAAAAATAAAAGTAAACAGAGGCTGAAGCACATACATGGCAAGAAGCCATTTTGCTCAAGCCAAAAGGAGGCACGCTCACCAAATTAGCATCTTGCTCTGCCTCAGCTGCACGTGGTATGTCATTTCTGGGAGTATTTTAAAGAGGCCTTGCAACTTGCACAATGATCCCTGGGGAACACAGCTCCTGCACTTTTTGCATCACAACCCACCACAACCTGCGCAAAGAAGACATCTGGATTGCTAAATACAGTAACAGCCATAATACGGAAGATCAGGAAGTCTGCAGGCCTGGCAGAGGGTTGACATATTTAACATTTCAAGATAGTGACCTTCAGTTTTATGCTATCTGATGGCCACTTCCTAATTGTTAAATACACCCAACTTTCCTCACCAGCTGTGATTACAGGATTTCTCAAGGAAAATTTCTTAAGGTCAAGAACAAAATTTCTTGAGTAATTAGTGCCAAAAGCAGTCACCCCATTTTCACATTTAAATTGAACAACGTGTTATTTCTTAGTGGAGAACTTTTAGTAATAATGATGAATATGTGAGGTTCTAGATAAATCCCATTTTCAGAAACAGATCTCAATTCCCTTTGAAATCACAGTCTTTTAATATATACCAAAAGCTGGACAACTAAATACTAATAGATGCTTCTAATAATCTTTTTTCACTGTCATAATCACACTCATTTATAATCACATCCAATTGATTCCACATAGTGTAAAAGCAAAATGTCCATTAGTAAAATACAAGTCTCAAATCAAAGCAGCTCAGAAGAACTCTTCTTAGGAAAGTACAAAAACACAGAATGTACAATTCTCACAAGGTTAAGGATTTCACTACATGTGCAAAGGCTCATCTGCAAGTTAGTGAAGTCAGCTGAAAATCTTATACAGACTACACAGAATTTGGCAACTTTGAGTAAATAAAAATGGGTGAAATTTGACAAGTCTGAATAATTTACATGTTAGAATCTAGAGAATTATTTGAGTTGTAACCTGCTCCAAAAACTGAAGGAATGTAAATCCACTCAAGTACCAACCCCCAGGAAGTTTCAAAACATCTCTGAGAAATAACATGGCCAAGTTCAGCATAAGCCAACGTGGTTCAGATTGTTCAGATTTACTTTTTTTTTTTTTTTTTTTTTGAACATTAATACAGTGAATCATTGCCTTAAGCATACCACTGAAGACAGGACAGAATGTAACCCATGAATCAGAAAATCTCACTTTAATGCCTCTTCCATGGGATTTGCCCAGCGCCTACAATGTTTTTGAAAAAGAAGGTGTCACTGTCCAATATCTCACAGGCTTATCTTGAGATGTGCTCTGAGCAGATCAGGCTTATTACACAACTAACACACAGCTATGGGTAGTAAATCAGTCCCTTTACTAATAAAAGCTCATCTCAACCAAAATGGATGAAAACTGAAAGGAAATTAAAAAATTTAAAGCCAGATGTACACCCACATTTGATTGTGCTTTTCTAATGTGCTTAAAAACCACACATTGAATGTTCTTGTACTCCAGAAGCACAAACGTGCATAGGAAATCTGTTTTTATATCTTTACCCTATCTTGAGTCCATATACCAACATACAAAATCATACAAAGGTTTTTCTGTACCACACTGTGAAATACCATCATCTGGAATGCTTAGGAAAAAAAAGCAGTATAAAATTCAGGTTAAACAGATACAACTCCCATTTAATTAAAATAATTTCCTCTAATTTCCTCTCCTGCATAAACTATGGTCTCTCCGTATTGTTTGGGTAGGTTTTCCATATCCTATAGTGTTTTGCTAGAATAGCTTTCATTGTTTTAAGTGTGCCATTTATGTCACCAGGTTAAATAAATCCAACAAAACACTATTTAATTAACAAGTTTTCATTACTTGCACCGTGTCTAAATTGAAAACAAAGCTGGTATAACAAGGATCAGCTATTGCTCCTTCCACTTAGCAGGTTTTGTAGGCACCATCACTTTTATACTTGCTTCTACACTCCACTGTAACACCACAGTACTCAGATACATTCAGGTAGCCTGCAACTGTGAGGATCTCAGCATTAGTGTGCTGACAAAATTGGTATTCAAGTGCTTCTCAATAAAGGCAGAACAAAGAGATGATTTTGACTGTATGCTGCTTAATTAGAATTGGCTCTCCCAAAGGAAAGTGCAATCCCTGACATTTCACCTGAAGGCAAATTCCAGGATCCTGCTCAGAAAAGCTCATCAAGGGAAATGAGGCACATCCTGTTTGGTTTTCAGCTCTCTTAGCTCATTAACAGCTACACACATACAGACACCTCACCAAATTTGGGGTATTTTTTTGCATTTATGCAATACAGGTTTGTAACTATATGGATGGATATACACACAGACACACACTTTGAACAGTTTAACACCTCTGCTTTTAATTATGTCTTTCTATCCAAACAATATTTCATTATTAAATAAAAGGTTTGAACCAAAGATGAAAGAAGGAATTTAAAGGAGTGGACATTACGACACTCTCTCTTTCTAATGCCCCTTGTAGATACCACTGACAATAAATGCCTAGCTTGTAGCAAGAATTCCAGCTTTTCTTTCTAAATAACAACCAGTTTTTAAAGTGCTTTCTGAAAAGACAAATAAGGAACTAGGATGCTTTACCCTGACTTTATTTAGTACAATAAAGCTTTTACTTGATTTTATGGCTAAATTCTGTTTCAAAGTCGATGGTTAGACCTAAATTTGAAAGAAAATAATCTAAGAAGGTGATAGCTTATGTCTTCTCAGTACTACAGACCACTCAATATTTAAGTGCTGGCAATTTTGATGTTATGCACTCCTGAATTATACCTCAGTCCTCTCTCCCTCTTTTCCTTTCTTGTAGCCTAGTGCTCTAATGAATCCTGTACAATTACAGAACTGAACGTATCCACCATTTTCTTTTATCCAACAGAAATGACCTATGCAACTGCAATCCCCACTTTGTTTCCTCAGTCGAACCACCCCGGCTGTTACATTAAAAGCAGCCCGTTTGCTGGGACCTTGGGGAAGGCACTGCCAGGGTCACTGAGACAGCTGTCAGTAATGTGCAATGCAACAGTGTGAATAACAGGTTGTGCAAACTGCTGAATAAATCCATTTGCTAATCTGTGACCATGGAAATTTTTCTTCAAGCTGAATGAAGGGATACTTTGCTTTTCCTTCCCACCAAGTTTTATTTTGCTGAGGCCCACAGCACAGTCACCAGTCTCATCAACAGCTGTTTTTCCTTTTGAGCTTGCCCTGTCACTTTTGGATCTGACTTTTTGCTGATAAAGCGTAATACAAGCTGTTTCCTGCTACCCCACAGTGAAGCAGATGTTGCAGGAGTTGTGGTAGCCCTAGAGCTGGGCTCCCGAGCAAAATCAGCTACAGGCTAACTCTTCTTTAGTCACAAATGTTTACACTTTTACACTATATTTGTTTTCCTGACAATCGATGGAAGTAGGCAAAGAAACATCTTCCATTTTACCCAAGATTTTTCAGGTGGATGGGGTGCCAAAAAGCAGCAGTGTGAGAATGAAAAATACAACCAGCACATCAAAGAAACTGGGAGATGAAGGACAGGAAGGTGCCCCAACCATCCCTCATTTACCCTGCTGCTCCCAGGCACCGGCATCGCTGCCTATGGCAGGTGTTTGCTAAGCCTGTTCTTACAGAGCTGAAGTGATTCCGTAGCAGCCCTAAGCAATCTATTCCAGTGACTAATTATCCTTACAACTGCAAAGTTTCCCCTCATATCTAACTTCTAATCTCTTTTTGCTTTAATTTAAGCTCATCAATTCTTGTTCTGTCCCCAGCGGACATGAAAAACAGATCGTTCTCTTCCTTCAAACAGCAGCTTTTTGCCTACATCTTCTCTGTTTTCTTTGCTTAACCTCTAGACTAAACAAACCAAATTCTTTCAGTTTGCCTTCATAGCTTGTGTTTTCTTTCACCATCCTTCTTGCTCACCTCTGGTCTCTCTCCACCCAATGCATGTCTATTTTGCTGGGTAGCATCCAGGTCTGCAAGTCCTATATATGCTACATTCATTTCCTTAGCTCTCTTTTTTTGTTTACAATTCTTGTACTATAGAGTCTTTCAGGTGAACCCTGTACCCGTGTGAACTTGGGATTAAGGCCAAACTGCAATTCTGCCATGGCCATATTTTCCACATACTTTCTCAAACCATGGCATGAATAAGATTCTTGCAATCATTTACTGTTAAGAGAAATCATTTCCCTTTATAACTAAGGAAACAAAGCAAGAATTATTCATCTGCTTTCACATGCTAGAAGAGTGTTTCAGTAAGATATCCATCTACATGAATCAGAGATAGAGATTCTTTGAAGATTTACTATAACAATCACCATCCTATCACACTACAGCTATGTGAAAGTCTCATAAGACATTGTTGCTGCTTTTGAAAAATATTTCTCTGACAAAAAGCCAGATATTTAATACAATGTTCCCTCCAAACACTTCTACTGAAATATCTTCTCGTTCAGAAAACAAATAATTATATAAATGAGGATAAAGCAAACAGAAGCCCTTAATCTAGCAGTTCATCCACAAAGACCACATGAATAAAAATTACAAGATTTGTAGTCCATAATTCAGAAGGTATTTCTACCAAACATCATCTATAGAGCAAGGCCATGATCCACTCCCTGTGAAATGATCGAGCAGTTTTCATTGACTTTTGCTGGTGCAGGAGCAGCTTACTAAAAGTGAACTTTAAATTGTAAAGGTAGGCTCTCCACTCAGCCACTGAGGACAGGCAGAGCAGACCAGAGGCAAAGCTAAGAAGACAGCTAGCTGCATATCAAAAGACAGTTCATGATCCAGAAAAGAAAATTTGGGCAATGAGGTCCCATTTTCAGGAAAATGAACAGCCAGCCTGTGACCTGCAAGCAAGAAGGAGAAACTGAAGTACCCATCTTTCCCACATTTCAACCTCAGGAACTGCAAACCAGCCAGAGGCTGTAGGGCAGGATGCACCCAGAGTAGGTGGGAGGTGTCCAGCAGGGGTGTCTTCCAGCTGTGAGGCATTGTCTTTTATAAATGATGGCCTTTCATGAAGGAATTATAATTAAAATCTTCCAGTCTTGCTGGAATGGGCTACTACTGCAGTCATTCCCAACTAAGATAATGAGCACTAACTCCACTTATCACTGCCATTAAAAGCTTGGGCTAATTAGAGCAGACAGACTAACACAGATTAACAGAATTGGATCAAAGCGATCCCATCGAAAGCAAAGCCCTTCTGAGGGAACCTGTGGTTCGCTCCCAGGGAACAGCACAGTTAGGTCCACACAAGCTGCTATTTTTTGCCACAACAAGGGTTCTGCACTGAGTACACCACAATTTTGGCATCCCCATGAGGAAAGAGGGGTTCTCAGGATAGTTACTGCTTTAGTTAGTGCCTGTCATTTCTTTCCCAGGTTCTTAATAATTTTAAATGTTTATCAAATATTTCAGGAAAGTTTCAAAGGAAGACATTAAAAAAAAATATTGATATTATTATTTCTCTGAAATAGATCAGGCTTCACTTTTTTTTTTTTTTTTTTTTTTTTTTTTTAACACAAACTGTTTAAAAACTACACAGCAAAAGTAAGATAAAGAATTTTTCATCATTTTGGTCAGACTTTGCAAGGGTAGTTTTGCAGAGATACAAAACAAACTAAGAATTAAAGGGTTGCAACTTGGATACAGCAGGTCCCACGCACAGCGCATAGAAGGAATTTAGCTGGGACAGCAATCAATGCTGGCTGCAGTCTTCTGCACTTCCAAGATATCCTACACTCGTTAAAAGCAATTCTGCAGAGTGGAGCTTTATACTTCTGCCAGCGAACATGTTGCTGTCAGTGCCAGCAAGAGGAATCCCTGCCAGCTTTTCTCGTTCTCCAGAAGGTAAAGCACGCCAGGGTGCTGGAGACAGCATGCGTATAAGAGGAGACTCTTAGCCATCTCATGAATTATCCAGGCAGGATTCAGTGATAGGTTAACGTTTAGCAAAAATCCCCAGGTAAAACCTGTTTTTCTTTTCTGCATTCTTTGCAGTGCCACTGACTTTGCAGGCACCATAAGCACAGTTTTATATTTCATATGAAGTAAGACTGCCATGGTGTTTTCATGTTGTGCAGGGAACCTCTTTCTTCAGGGTCTCTCAAAAACAACTTGGGTTGAAGATTTCTTTCATGAGGCTACGCAGATCTGTCTTCCAGTGCTGACTACGTGGCCTTGAGAGGATTTAAGATCATCCTGACCTAAGCTCCAATTCTTTCAATTCTTTTTTTTTTTTTTTTTTTTTTTTTAAATTAATGATCCACATTTATTCCTGATGTTACACAGTTCACTTGAAAGTCATTGGGATTACCATCAGACATTAACTCCAGCAAACAGAAGTAAATAGGCTGATTAACAATTACACCAATTTCAGTTTCTAAATACTAAGGTAAAATGAGTTGTTAAAGCCAGAGATCTCCACACCCACGTGGAGAACTGTCAGCCCTGACAGAGCTTTGCACAGCAGGGAAGAAGAACAAGTGCTTGCCTAGACACAGCCAATTGCAAGCCTGAGTCCCAAGAAGTGACAATTTTCTGAACACTGATTCTGCTCAGCCCTGCTGTGCTCTCCAATCTTCTTGTGCGCTTCAATAGCATTTAAAATTTTAGCTCAGGTTAAACAATAAAAAAAACATACACCATTACTCTTAAATAAGACAGACAATCGCAGTCATTGTAAATGCAGAAGTCTAACGGAGGTGATGGCAGCCAGGCACGGCACAACCAGGCAGGTGCTGAGCAAGTTTTCTACCATCAGCAGCTCTGCCAGCATATATCTGGCCTGCACTACCCTTGCTATTTCTGTCCTGGATATCTCTGGAGGAATGACTGCCAAGTGAAAAGTACTGTACCAATTTGTGGGCTGGCTTTGTGATGTGCATAAATGAGTTCTTGGATAGTTCAAATTCATATTGACTTGTGATTTAAGTGCAAATCTAAATTCTGGTATTTCTAAAGGGGAAAGATTTGCACATTGCTATGCAAGTCTGCCAGCTGGCTTCCACTGTGACTTTGTTCCTTTGCTTTTAGAACTAAAACATGAAGCTTAAAACAGTTGTTTTAATATTTAGCATTATAGAAGGTCATGTTCATACCAGAGCCCTGGAGAAAAAGCAGCTCTTGTGGAACTGTGGGAGTCACTAAATGTCAGTACTCATAGGACACATCAGTTGCATTATTTAGGTATCTCACCTCAAATGACAATGCACTGATAACTACAGGGCTTCACCCAAGGACTTACAAAGAACAACAGGTACAGAAAATAAAATTAAATGGATTTTGGATTGAATATACAAGTACTCTTTGATAAAACAAAGGGGTGGCTGTAGTGGTCTCTTCCAGCTTTAAAACACCAAAGTGATATTCAGATGGAAAATTCAGTTCCACATACTGAACACCCAATGATTCCAACTGCACAGTCTCAGGGTCTTGTTACAGGTAACTAGTCAAACCCCAAGATACTATATTATGCATACTTTGCCCTCACTGTATTGAATACTTATCTCCTAAACAAACTTACCATTTTGTTCCTTCTTCAATAGTCTGTCATTTACTGCTTAAAACTATTCATTCTCCTTCCTTTGGCCACATCAGACCTCAGTCACTATATTTATATGGAGCTTTGTGACCACCGAAACTAGATGGACAATTCCTTGATGCCCACATGAACACACATCACACTACCTGCAATGGTACTTTAGAGCCACAAATGATGATCTTACAGGTATTCAAAAATATTACCCTTAGTTTCCCCAAAAAACTGAATTTGCAGCCACCTGCGATGCAAATAAGCAGACATAGCAGCATAAAATAGCAGCCAGCTGAACTGTCACTTGATATTTTTCAAGATGAGTGAAGCACAAGAATCATTATTCTGTCCAAATACTGTATAAGATGTTAAAAGGCTTTAAAAATCAGAGGCACTCATTTCAAAATGCATTTAGATATTTACCATCTCTGTTGTGACCCCTCAGCCTGGTGCTTGTCTTGCAGCTCCTGTGGCAGTTACAGTACTCCTGTACTCTTGGCTATCCATCTGCCAAAGCCCCGGTTCTCTATTTATTTGAGAGAAAGAGAAGTTAGGATGAAAACACTCCACTTATACCATGTTCAGAATCATTCTGTGGGCATATTGCTTCCATGAACTTCTGTTAACTCTCAGAAACAAGAAGCCAATAACTATTCCCCACTATGATAATTTTTATTTATTAATTTTCTAGACTTATTTTCTATCTCAATAAACCAGGATTAAGTTTAAATTCTTCCCAAAAAGGAAGGACAGGTTTGAATACAATAATACAACAAACAGTTGTCTAAAAAAAAGTTTGGAAGAGGACTGGGAAAGAAATACTAGTACTAGAGTTAAAGTCTCCATTGCTTTCAGCTACAGTGGCTATTCCTGATTTGTTCCACTGTGCAAACATGCTGAAAAGTCCACATCCTTAAAATACAGATGTGTGGAGAGGGCGTAATTCCCTCTAAATATGTCAACATAGACTTAATTATATCATCTGTCTCACAGCCATCAAGGAGGCTGTCTGCACAGCATCCATACAGCAAGAGCTTCTGCTCTGCATATGGAGAAGAAACATTTTAATTTTACTGAGCTGAAGAGATAATCTGTGTTTATCCAGAAACTTGATAAATGTAATTGATCACTTGAAAATGTAAAAATGCAAATTTAGTGAAGATTTATTTTCCCTGCTGATCCACTGGTAACAGCTCCAAGCAGAAATCTTCCCTGCTCAAATATAAATATGTAGCAGTCTTCTAAGAAAACAGTCCTGTAACCATAGTTGCTCAGACTGACACAGAGCGGATGGTAACAGATAACGGGAATATAAGCAAACAAGGAGCTGACTTACTGCTGCGCTTGCTCAGCACATCCACAACACAGCTATTCTGTCTCCAGAGGCTTGAAGCATGCCACACAAGTTTCAAAGAAAGAAGACTATGATTTTAAGCATCTTCTCCACTTAAGCACAGAACATTATAGTTATTTGCAAAGCCATTTAATTTGCAAAATGCTGCAACACCTTCTTCAGGCATTGAAATGCTAAATACAACCAATTTACTTTCAGAAAATATCATTGGTACTCTAGTACCACAGCACACTTTATAGCTAATTGGTTTATACATACAAACAAAGTAGATTGTTCAGATTGAAAGTAGTCACTGTTGCCATGTCTGTTCCCAAAAGAGAGCTGCTGGGACCCAACAACGAAGACTTGCATACAGATTCAGGATGCTAGTGCTGCATCAGGCTCAATGGGTGCACACAGCCAGTATGGAAACCCTGCTCAAGTCACCACGTGGTTGACTGCTGTTAGCCTGCATAGCGTTACAAAGCACGTGTAATCTGTTCTCTTACCCCACGGCATGCTCAAGAGTAGTAGTGTACATATGTTACCACTTTGACAACCTCAAACCTGGGGTTTTCCATCCTTCATTGAAGCAATTCATGCCCGGAAAGCAGGTTTATAACACCTTATAGCCTTCTTCATAACCAAAGTAGTTCTCCTTCTCAGCATGACTTCATGCTTCAGGTATTCTCCAGCAGGCCATGAGAGTCAGCACCCTCCGAAGGGAAGACACATTTAGCCACTGGTAGCATGCCTGTGGTGGTGGGCTGGCCCCACCAGAAGCTGAGGAGGTACATGAATGGTGGAGGAACCCCTCACAGAACAGTAAAACCACTGGATGATAATCAACACACAGTTAACCCCATTTCACTGCAAAGTAAATGAATTGTCCATCTAGGTATCCCATTTCTTCTCTCCAACAGCTTTAAATTGGGGGGGGGGGGGGGGGGGGGGGGGTGGTGGTGTCCCATTAAGTTCATAAGCAAGAGCTAAGGACAACCCTGAATTAAAAATCCTGACTGGTGTTTATGAGCAGCAACTTAAATTACCAGCTAAACGCATGAAATGTAACGACAGAGAAAAACCCATCTTAGTGAAATATAACACAAATGGGAAGAAATACTTCAATTTATTTTGGTACTTTTCTCTCTATTTTGCAAATAGTTGGTGAGTCAAAGGAGCCAACAAATCAAGCCAGAGAATGATCTAAAACCCAAAGACAACCAGAGTTACTAAAAATTACTTGTAGGAAAGAAAACCTAAATCCTTAAAAAGGCCAGAGCTGTTTTTTAACATCCCTGTTAAAATGTACATCTGCTTCAAGTGCTCAGGTATCAAACGCTTCTTTTCCATTTTCTTTTTTTTTCTAACTTGCTACACACTTTTCCCCCCTTCCCACCTCCCCCATCCACAATCATAGCTACAGCAATGCCCAGTGTGACACACTCCTCTCTCTCCTCTGCACACAGTCCCTACTTAGAACAAAAATCTGATTTATTGAATACTGGACACAGCAGCATTTCAGATGTCAAATATCCTCATGCTAAAATATGTATATCCTTGACAAACTAATTGTTTTTCTGTGGCACTGTGACCTAGACGAAATCTGGACCTGCTCTGAAGTCCCAATCAGGGGGCTGACAGCAGAAGAGTGATGGATGGCAAAGGGAGCCACTTGCTCTGGCTGAGCAGGCTCCACTGTACCGCCCATCCATCACCCTGACAGCTAAAGAAATTCTGTACAAATTTATCTACAGGGCACTAAGCAGGCAGAAGGCAGAGCATATATCCCACCAGCTGAAAGGGTAGATAACCACAGAGGAACATTAGGCCATTTCGTTTCCAGAAGTGAATTGGTAAATCCCATTTAGCTCTGTGAGTGAGAATACGCCAGGAAGAAATGCCATAGAATTACAACTGTGAAAACGATAATTATGTAAGAGAAAAAAAAAAAAAAAAAAACAGTTGTGGGAAAAGATTTTTCAACCCCTGCTTTTATTTTAAGAAAAGAGCACAAGGGGAAAAGAGAAAAAAAAAAATAGAAAAAGAAAAAGAGGAGCCTGGGCCATAAAGTGGAAAAAGGTGAAAGGTCATAATATAATTGAGTTCTTGAATTCTTGAACACTGACAGCTGGAACTTTAAATCAGGACTTGACTGACACAAAGATTTAACTGTCTCTGTCACTTTTTCAAGCCATAAATAAGGTAATACTGCATATTAGTTTGCTTATGGTGATGAAAATATTCTCTTCTGCCCATACGCTCCTTCCCAAGGTGATGCAGTGTGTGGTTGTATCATATCTGTCATACTGCTGTTGGTATCAATCTACCAAAATAAACTTTGCCTCCTCTAATCCTAATGCATCTGAATGTTCAGTATCTAAGCATCGAACAAAACCGACACTTCTGTTTTACACAGAGTTGAAAGCGGCTTGGCTGCAGCAGGCAAAAGGATGCATTTTAATATTAAGCTGTAATCAAGATGGGGTTGAGCAGAAAAAATTTAGACCCCTCAAAGACATCCTTTTTATTGCTTCTGCCTTTCACTGTTCCTGTTTGAAAGGCAGCAGCCTGACTGCACAAGATGTGCCATTGGGTATTTATCTTGAGAACTTCCTGCAGGTGATAGCGATTTTCTATAGATTTGAAGATCAGAGGAGAACTGAATGCACACACTAAGTAAACAACTGCCTGTCAAACTTTCAAATGTTTTCCTGCAATAAGAGGGAGGGCCGTAATTGCCAGAACCACTTTGTTTGCTTTGTTTTGTAAATGAACATCCTGCTTTAATCAATCGACACTCCTCTTTAATTAGTAAATTTGTGATCTGAACATCTCTTGCTTTCTCTTAATAAACTCCTGCAGTGTCTGGTACCACGTTCCTATGCTTTGCTACATACATACGGGTGTGCTCAGAAATGCCAGATTTTATTGTTATACAAGTATTGACTTTCAAGCTAGCTCCTCCAGAAACAGTGTTATGTTGTTCTTAAACATTTACTTGAAATTTAATCAATCATATCAAGAAAAAAAATACCCATGTCGGCCCCCTGATCCCTTAATTTCTACACTGTGGAAGTTGCATACTTTTCCCTATGCTCTTTTGACCACGAGAGAACACAGACCCTGTTTAGATGAATTTCTTAAAGCCACAGCTCATGCCCAAAACACCCAAATTCCCACAGGCTGTGGGGCCAACATTGTCAGATGCGACACGAGATCACCCCAACATCACAGCAGCTGTGTGATAACATGCACATCTAAAATCAAGATGTCAGTTTTACATTTGAGTACTTAAGTAGCTCTCACTCTCATAACACAGAATATACAAGAGCGAAAACTTTTTTGCTAATTGCTAGCTCCAGAGAGCCACTGGTTATCTTTTAGAGAAGTTAACTCAGGAAGTTTAAGAAAACTGAATACAATCTAATGTGCCCAAAGAACTTCAGATCCCCTTTGGAAGCACAGTTAGCATTTCTACCCATGCTCCCTAAGAGAACCAACACTACTTGGATCTTGCTTTTGTAACTTCATCCTGAAAAAGGACATAAATCAAAATGTTATTAGGGGAACCTTAGTAAAATTCCCTAATCTTTTCTGGGTCAAACTTCATTTAATTAAACTATTTCACTTCCATTCTTAAGATCAGTGTTATTATAAATAATCCTTGCTACTATATTAATAGTAATGACCAAAGAAGTCACACCATGCAAAAAGCATTTGGTTTAGGAAGAGGTTTTGAGCACGAAGAAGTGCAATCAAAGAAGTGCAGGGCCATTCAAGAGACAACGTAAAGAATAGACATCTCTTTAATAATGCTTAAACTGTCTACTCCAGATCACAATGCTGGTCTTGTTCTTGCTTGGCTGACCATATGGAAATTAAGCTTTTCCCCTGTTCCTCACCGCTGTTTTCCTAACATTGCCTTCTGAGGCATTTAATTACACCCTGTCATAAAGCTGGGTGCTCAGTCCGACAGGAACAAGGATCACCTAAGCGCTATTGTGATCACCGGTGCACTTGTATAGGCAATGGAGGTGGAAACCTCTACACTTTGGAAAGAGAAGAAAATGCATTTCATCACTCACAACACAATGCCTCTCTTAAGCCTAAACAATTGCAAATGTACAGACTCTCGGACATTGCCATAACCACAATAAGGCCATTCATGTAGACTTTGCTGAGGCAAGTTAGGGCAAAAGGGTCAGAGGGCTAT
Source organism: Aythya fuligula (assembly GCF_009819795.1). Classification (NCBI taxonomy): domain Eukaryota; kingdom Metazoa; phylum Chordata; class Aves; order Anseriformes; family Anatidae; genus Aythya; species Aythya fuligula. Next base: position 12,632,352 of record NC_045569.1, on the reverse strand, counting down.
GAACTTTGATCTATGGTTTCAGACTTGGCAGGCCTTAAAAAACCTCCTGCTTCAGTAAGTTTCTTGATTAACCTAATAAGAATTACACAAGAAGTGCTGTGATCTTAGCACTGCATCGGATTAGCTGCCTAGACGGTGTTCTGTGAAGCCTAAAAATCTCATCAAGAAGCATAATGAGAAATAGACGATGGAAATGCTGAGAAAAAGGTCTCGAGTTTGTGTTTTAATTATGCAGGCAAGGATTTGGAATGAAAGGTACCTGAGAGCTGCATCTTCTGAAGAATAAGGGGACTATTTGTCTGTGGAAACAGACTTTTTACCTCTGAGGAAAATACAATTAATAAATGAAAAGCTCAGAAGTGTTTTCAAGGTGAACTTTTGATAATTCAGAAACACTTTTGCTTTTTTCACTTCCACACAATATAATCTAATAGTGATATTCATATTTATGAGTTCCACAAATTAGTTCAGTGAAAAAATGCCATTATAAGCATTAAGAATTTCCACAGCTACCTTATTAAAACCATGTCAAAGAATTAAAAAAAAAACTCGTTATTGTTACAAAGGCAAAGGCTTATGGATCAATTCCAGAATTGGGTCATCAGTATGTTAAGAATTTTGTCTATTCAATTAACTTTCAGTGTGTTAGACCATTTTACATTATATTATGATTTAACTTATTAATCAGCTACAACTCATCCTTGAATTGTCAGGATTATTCTTTTACCAGGGATTTGTTTCGAAAGACTTCATTGATAACATAAATGGAAATCTGAGTAACCACAGCAAACCTGCTCTTCAGAAACAGCTATTTCATTAAAAGAATTAGATTTTACTCTAATCAGAAAGTTCATTCTCCAGCATGTTTAGCTCCTTGCTATAACACATTTCTTAGTCTACAGATATCTCGAGTGATCAAAGCCTGGTTCACAGCTCCTTGCACTGCACACAGGTGGAAGAAAAGAAGCTGGCTAATACAGAATAGATGTGTCTGCTGGTTTCTGACCAAGCACAAGGAAAGGCAACCAGATCCATACCTTTAAATGGGAGAAGGAGAAGCTATGTGATTGAATTAAGACAAACCCTCTATGCTTTTTTTTTTTCTTTTTTTTTTTTTTAAATACTTCTGGTCCTGTTCACAAGGTGCCAAGTCCCCCTGTCTAGCACTATCTAGCATCAGGCCCCAAGCTTTCCATACTCACTCAAAACAATGCACTTTGAACATGTAGAAATAATGGCATCTTTGAGCATCACACAGCTCCATGGACAGTTGTTCACAAGGACACAAAGCAATCCTACAAAAGTTATGATGAGCTATAAACTGACTGTAGAGCAGTGCTAGGCAGCTGCATTCATCATTATGCTAATACGTAGCCACAAGTTTTGATATATCTTTAGCATCTTGCACTGTACGCTCACACATCAACAGCAAAATGTTCCCCAGGAAACATTCCAAAATTGTTTCTTTGAAAAGTAAAGTTCATCTGTGGGTCAATGGGGTAATTATGGCAGAATGAGTCTGCCTAGCTCCAACAACAGTTTCACATTTCAACAGCACTCCTTCCCATGATCCCAAACTACTAATTTCTCCTATTCTGTATGCCTCTTCTCTTATGAAAACAATAACAATAAAAGAAAGCTAATCACTCCTATCAATTAGGAATCATCTCATAGAGCTGGATTATACTCTGAAATTAGAAAAGAAAAACATTTTACGTCTGTATTGTGCTTGCTCACATTCATATTTGTATTGCTGAAGTGTCTAACAGCCCCTGTATCACTGATCAACTGTGAAGGATGTTGCAAAAATATACAACTAAAAAGTGCATTTTCCAGAAAGCTTATAATTCCCCACCATCACCAAGTTTTCTGTAGAAGAATTTGAAAGAGCGTGATACGGTATCTTGTCTATATATCAAGGAGCCAAGAGAACCAAAAGGAAAACCCTTCCAAGAAGCTTTTAAGTTAAAATGAAACCTGGTGCCAAGTCAAAAGCAGCATGTTGAATCAAGTTGTTGAACTTGCTAGGAAGCCATTTACATATACAAGCCACACTAATTGCAAGATAATAAATTTGTTTATCTTCAATTAACCAAACCTCACAGCATAAGCTTACATGTCATTTGTGCTGTCTTGCACACACTTTTTTATAACTGTTACAAGAACATTTTTCCAATCAAGCACGTTAACAGCAAAATTAAAACATAACATGAGTAAACGATCCCTTATAGTCAGTAGAGAAAAAAAGCAGTGGAAGAAGGCAAGCGCTAGTGGTAAATGAAACATCAACATACTGAAACAGAAAGCAGTGACCAGTATAAACAGCTACAGACACAGGAAGGGAGCAATGGGCCTGCCTGACAGTATTCCCCAGTCACTTGCAACAAAGAACAGGGTCAAAGACAGAGTAGAGCTCTGGATCAATTCTGTAACAGAACTGCAACAATCACAAAGCAGCTTTAAAAATAAAAATAAAATAAAAATAAAAATCACCGTTGTGGTATCAGGAAGTCCACACACTCACAGCTCAAAATCCTGCTGGACTTTGTCCTTGAGCTCACCCTGACATGGATGCTGCCCCCCAGAATCCCTCGGACTCAGCACTGAGGTTGGCCATGGGCAGAACAGCTCATAGCTGCTGCACCCAACCACGTGGAAAGGACCCTGTAGTGGTCAGTCACGACTTCTCCCTAGGTAGCAGCAGTTTTTCACTACCAGAGCTGATTTCTTTGACCCCCAGAAGATAGGACCACATGCATTAACAGTAAATAGACAGGGGTTTGATCATTACTTACCACCCAGATGTATTTGCCTTCTTGTTTTTAAGGTACATATTTTAGTTCATGGGCAAGTCTGAGCAATTCTAAATAATTGCTGGGTTTTAAACATCATTTGGGCACTTAAAGTTCTTCCCAATCCCTCATCTCAACCTCAAAAACAAACAAACAAACAAAAAAGCAACATTCTGTGCATTTAAGTGGTCCAAATTAACCTGGAAAGCAAGTTTGCAGGCTGTTATTTGGCTGAACTACTTCATCTGTCAGTTCAGCGTGACTACACTTTTTCAGCATGAGACCTTTAAGGCTTTTAATGCCATATGTATACGTACATGTATATATTATAATCAACTGGTTACTGGAAACTACAGCAAAAACTAAACAGCATGGTGCTGTGAAAGGTGCATGTTCACTGCTGAGGCTATGGTATGGGCTCCCAGACATGCCTGTATTCACAAAGGCTCCCCAGGCTGGCCATCACCAGAAGCCTGGGCTGGACCTGGAATCGGCACAACTGCAGGCATGCAGTGCCAAGGCTGAGCAGAGCTTCACCGAGAGGACAAAGTCCCAGCAACACAGCTGAGCAGCATCCACACATAAACCACATATGTGTTACACTGTTCCCAAGTGCCAGGTTTAGGTAGGCAGACCTTGTAGGGAAGAGTGGCCTTGGTAGCATCCTCCATATATAACTTGACTTTAAGGTAGCTTAGATATTTTCAGTAAAACTGAAGAAAAGAATCCAGTGAGGTTTGCAAAGCTTTCTGTAAACTGTGGACTAAACATAAACCATGATGCTAATATAGTAGTACTGCTTAACAGTACACTTACTGCCCAATGGTACCTTTGATACTTGGGCCTGCTTATTAGATGCAAAAGCAAGTAAATGCCTAATGCTCAAGGGTTCTTTGGTTATCAATGAAGATAAAAATAAATCAGGATGAAAATGCATCTGAAAACAGTTTGTCTTACAAAACAAGTACACAGCAAGTGATACAGCTTTCATATACCTTTTGAAATTCAAAGCCTCCTTCTTGAAGGATATCTCCATGCTATCACCTACCTGGAAATATTTGCTTACATCCTCTACCATGCAGCAGTGAAAATTACTCACCGAGGTTTAATGTTATTTAGCTGCAGAACCGTCACAAATGCCTTCAGTGAAAATACTGTGAAGATCTTAAACTAGAAATGCAGTACACAATCCTTGTCCTCTGTCTTACTGCAGGTATGAAAGAAACATCCATTTAGAAAAAGCTGAAGCCTATATTCACTGTTTTTGCTCTACGTCTAGATTTATAACTACTGAACTGTTGACTAAACTGCTTTTGCTTCCTCTTTCACTAAATACTTCAGCCTATTACAGTGCCTCCATAGAACTGACACACTGCCAAGCAAAGTACAATGTCTCCTAAATCAAGATTAATCTTCAAATAAGTGAACACAGGGATCAAGCGTGTGTATAGTATCACAGTGTCCGTAGGAGAGCAGTTCACATGCATTTTGCACATTGGGCATTTGCTGTGGTCTGTACCACATCCAAGGCAGATGCATTCATCATGAAATGTATGTTGTGCCTGTTTACCTAGTAATGCTGCAAGACAGGGACTTTGTGAGGATTAAAGTCATCTAGCTTGTGAGGACTGCATGATGTAACAAGACTTGGATTTGTTGCGATACCACTAAAACTTTGCACAGGCTGCTTAGAAATGCTACTAAATAAAAATGGCTCTCAGTTTTGTCATGAGAAATGCAGCTCCCAAATAGAAAAACATGCATTTATCTACAACTTAGTTTATCTGAAAATATTATTCTGCTGAAAAAAGAGTATTTATGTCATTTACACATACTGTATAATTCCATTTTCAGCCACATCGGTTCCCTACTGTACTCATAATTATCTCAACCTGTTGAGATACTTTTGCTAAATAGCTCAAACCTAAGCTACAAACAAGATGCAACAGATCATACAGACTAGCAAGCAACTTAAGGATGCAATAAGACAAGCTATCAGCAACCAAATCAATGTCCAATTTTTGCCAGTATCCAAGCAAAGGATGGTTCCCATTGGAAATTTCCACCTTAATGCATGAAAATTCTTGCCCATGTGCATCTTTAACATTAATGTTTAATTTTATACATATAAAAAATCAAAACGCAATTATTAATATTATCAAAATATATACATTTTTAAGACAAAGCAGAGAAAATATTTCAGTAGAAGCACATAGGAATGGCTTAAACCAACTTTCTTTTTTGCTTGATTTATATCAAGGCATCCAAAGAGGTAACCTAGTTCTGTGCTGGTCAGAGAGGCTTTCTAGCACCTGAATTAAAAAAAAAAAAAAAAAAAAAAAAAAAAAAAAAATTTAAACACAAAAGCTTTAGTTTGATTTTCCTTGGTGTTAACAGGTGAGATAAAACATAATTCACCAATGCAAAAAGATCAAGTGGGGAGGAAGATCGATATGAAAAGAATTAGTGCATAAGTTTTCAGATAGATGTGCCAGCAAGTTGCTTGGATTTATAATTATAAAGCAATTATTACTTAGCTCAATAATAAATTATTAGCTGCCATGGCAACTACTGAAATACGAGGCAAGCTATTAAAGACAACAAGATGGTCTGCAGGAGACAAAGGAAGAAGGCAATTTATTCACCGGGAAGACTGTGCTCTCTCCCCTACTTCTTACACTACTGCACTCCACTTCCAGGATTGCTAAATTAAGAATTGCAAAATGCCTAGGCCCACGCATACAGACAATTGTCAGGGTTTGGGGGGCTTTTTTCCTTCCAATAAATTAATTTAGAGTCAGATTTATTATTTGTTTTTCTGATGTACTACGGATATCCCACATCCCTTTTTTACCTAAACAATTGCATGGAAAAATGATTAGCAGTTATCTCTGAGAACTTGTAGGAGACAGGCAAGGCCACTGAAAAGCAGAGAAATAAAAAGTTAATGCGTAGTATCAAAAAATATATAAATTGAGGAGAAGAAAATTATAGGTTAGGCAGCTTAACTGCAGTTTCCTGGAAAAAGTCTGGAACAAATAAACCATTTGTAACCACCTGGAATACAACAAGGAGATTATGAGCAGCCAACATGGATTTGTCCAAAGCAAATTACATCAAAACCAGTCTAATTTCTTTCTAAAACAAAATAAAAATCTCTGACTTAAGGCATCTAATGCTGCCATCATGTCCTCCTATGCAAACCAGGGAAGTTTACTCTTTCAAACACCTGTATAACAGAAGCAAAATTATGGCTGCAACTTAGTGACCCACACATTGTCAAAGAGGAGAGATTATGCCAAAAGGTTGCACGAAGCACCATCTAGATGCCATTCCCCTCAAAATCATCACTAATTATTTGCTGATGGAAGAATGCACTATTAAATGCAAATATCACAAAGTGGAGCAAGAATGCCAAAACTTTGGAAGATGGATTAAAATTCAGAATCCTTGCAGGGGATCTCCAAGATGAACATGAGTCAGTTATGCTATTCTGCAGGTTTTCCTCAAAACAAACAAACAAAAAAAAATGTGGAGCATAAACAGACTTCAAGACACAAAAGTACATAAAGTGGGGGTTTAGGGCTCCCTCTGCCCTACCCTCCCCTTTTCTCTTTGTCTGTTTTTTATTTTGTTGTTTGTTTTTTTTTGTGACAATAGACCCAAACCACGTACAGAGAACATTATTAGAATAATAATATATAGAATAATAATATAGAATAATAGAATAATGGAAAATGTGATCTATGAAAACAGATTAAAAGAAGTGGTTAAATTTAGACTTTAGGAAAAGTCTTTCTAAATTAAGGACAGCGAAGCATGGGAATGACTTGTCTAGGGAAGCTCCAGAGAACCATTCCTAGAGGTCTTTCAGAGCAGATTTAGAGACATTAATTAGGAATGTCATAGGTGTAGCTGACATCACTTTCCACCAAGGAGACATAACAGGTAACTCCTGCAGGTCTCCTGGGGTCTTTCTGGGGGGAGTGAATGTACAATATTTTTATTTATTTTTTTACCCCTTTTCTAATCTCATCTGGATAAATTGTAAGGAATTTGTCTGGGCTTTCCAGACATGAGGTAGCCTTTTCCTGGCAAAAACCCTAGACCGACTACAGACATGTTATACCCTCACAGGGCACATATGCAATATATCGAATGTTTCTGCCAAGGACTGTTCTATATCCAGAAATCAACAGCACATGTGTAATAATCCAACACTTTTGGGAAGAATCAGACTTTATTGAATAGGCACTAGAACAACAGCGCAACAATCAGGAGAACTGGCATAAAATTACTTGAGTCCCAGAAATCCTACTCCTTGAATAACACAGGAATGAAACCATCTGAAGAAAGTTCTTTGTTCTCATCTCTAGGCATTACTCTACCAAAGAAGTACACTCTCAGCTGTGTGTTTACTTTCAGTTGATTCCTTCTCTGAAACAAGAGATTCCACCAACCTATGCCCCTGCTCTTCTGTTTAATGATTCTGTCTCCAAAATAGATCCCTCCATCACACAACTGAACTCGAACACTTAGTTATTATCATTCATAATGGGGGGGACAGGCAATTCATTTTTCCAGTTTATCTTAAACAAGGAAGAAGGGTTATATTCTCCAGTCTCAGAAATATTTCTATCAGAAAAAAAAAAAAAAAAAAAAAAAAAAAAAAAAAAAAAAACAGGATTTTCTCTAATGCCCACATAATTTGCAAAAGCTATGATCTGCACCACAAAAAGCTATATGGGAAACTATCATAAAAAAAAATTAAGGAACATTAGTGGATCTGATTGCCACAGGACAGGAATAGTGCAAATAACTATAAGGATAAAGGAAGAATGCAAAGATGACAATGTCACTATGAGAATTCATCCTGAACCATGCTAGAATTCTTTGGTTTGGAGCAGATAATCAAATCAGCATATTTGCTCAAATTACAGCCCTATGCTAGTAATGAATGCATTAGGTGACTATTCACACTCAGTCAGCAGGCAGCAGTTACATCATTGCTTTGGCCACGTTAAGCAAAACCATAGGAAACGTCTGTACCTAATTCAAGTAAATATGGTATCTTAAAATGAATGTAAGCACCCTCACTAGGAATATAATACAAAGAAACTCATAATAGGAGATCCTGAAAGAAGTTTCCAATTATACCAATCCCATGTCTATCAGCAGAAAAAAGTCTCTTTTCTTTTTTTTTTTTTTCTTAAAAAATAATAATAATAATAATAATAAAAATGCTTCCCATCAAGGTTTCTTGTACACGGTGGGAACAGTTCCTCCTAGGACTGAAACAAGTAACACCTCTATATATTTGCCAAAGGAAAAAGAAAAAAAAAAAAAAAAAAAGGCAAAAAGGCAGCTCACCTTGTTGCCCTACACCAGGAGGAATTATCTGCATGTAATACTGTACTCCACAAATAACAAATAACTAGTGCTTAGCAGCATAATGCAAACTAATGCTGCAAAACAACATGTATTTTGAAATCAGAAATGCCCATCCCTGTTCCTTCTCTCCTGTTGTCCACTTTATTGCTTTTTCCCTGGAACAGCAGCTAACAAATATCAGAGTGCTGCATAGAGTTCAAACACAAGGAAATATGCCAATAAAAACCACCAAAAGGGTGCATTTCTCTCTGTCCTGAACATGGGCCTGAAGAAAGACCTCTTAACTATTAACATGTTGAATGTGGTTCTTTGACATGATGCAGCTGAACATGGCTGAAATGTTACTTACTTATCTTTACTATTTCACTATTCTTGTCATGACAGCAGTCCAGTTCTTTGTTAGTTTATAAAGCCAAGTGACCCTACAGGCACGATCATTCTGAAACTGTTCCTGTTCCCCATCTGCTTCTGAAAGAACACATCAGAGGTCTCATCACCCACCCCTGCAGGACACCCCCTCGCTAAACAGAGCTTCATTATTCAATGGCAGAGATAAAGGCTGAGGGCCCTAGACCCAGCTAGTTCTTCTGTCTTACTGAACTGATCATCATCATCAGAGTTCTGATCTGTTCTCTAACTTTCATGGGTTTGCCTTTATTTATTTTTTTTTTTAAAAAAAAGTTTTCAACTTTGTATGTAAAACAATTATAGCCAATTTTCACCACACAAACTTAAAAGAACTACAATTACACTAGGAAAAAAGAGGGAAGAAACAGAAGTTGACATGGAGAACAGATGTACACTAAAACAATTAAACCAAAAGTATAGGACTTTACTTAACTTTGCAGGGCATAAAGTGCAAATGCTCCAGGAACATGCAAGGAGAGCTGTGCTTGGAGGAGCTGTTCTTTCTACAGGATTTTTAAGTAGCAAGGAGAGGCTTTAAATTGCTTCTAGGGATTCCTACTAACCTTGCTAACACACACTGCCCAGGGACATGTGTTGAACTGGCAGATCGTTAGGGAGCTTGGCTCAGCCCTAGGCCTGGCTAGTTCCAACATGCGCTGCTGTGCCATCCATCAGCAAGCACGAGGCCAAGCACAGCCCATGGATAGGCTGGCAATGGCTGGTAGCCCCAGTCCCAGCCACAAAATGAAATCCATCACAGTTAGTGCAAACTACTGCATGGTAAAAGACATATTTCAATATATTAAAAAACAAAAGTATTAAAAAAAAGATGAGCAGACAGAAGGGAGATCCTTGTCTTTCATTAGTTCCTTTTTTTTTCCCCCCTCTGATTATTAAATCAAAACTATCTTCTAAATTCATTTTATCATCTTTTATTGAATTTTTATATAATGTTTTCCATGGCCAAATTACTTCAATTTTTTCATTATTACTGCCCTATTTTTAACTTCAGTCTTCCCAGAATTTGGCTCACAGATTTAATGCATAAATCACAAGGCTACTCTGGCTAATCCTGTAACAGAAATATCATTTATAATACTTTGCATAGAAAACAACAACATTTTCTACAAATGCTTTATCACTGAAGCTAACAAATTTGTGGAAAAAGAACGCATCGTATTCTGCTACTAGTTTCTTAGGTGATTTTGGAAAAAACACAGCTTTCCCCAGACTCCAGCCTCTCAAGGGATAAGCAGTATTTATTCACCTCACGGGAAGCACAGTGCTGCTTGATTCATTAACATTTCTACTGAAGACATATAACATAGATATGCTAGGATGTAGATAGATGATAGACAAATCTTCATTTAAAGATTCAGTGTTGATTTGCTTGGTTAGCAGATGACAGATCGTATAAATCAAACAAAACCCAAGCAAGAGATAAGAAGGCAGCCCAAAGACTTGGCCTTGCAGTTTCTTACTGAACTCTCTATTTCACATTCAATTCAGAAGACTATCACTCTAACACAACCCAATTGCACGAGGTCCCAAGTTCAAGTCAGAAAAAAGATGCCAGACATCCACAAGCCTGCTGACATAATAAACAGCAGAGAAGATGCTGAGCTCTTTACCAGATCCGGATGTTAGCAGTCGCCTTTCAGCTGCTACAGACACCATTTGACAACTACATTCCTTTTATGTGAAGGCATGAAAAGGAGGTAAGAAAGGAAGAACATAGCTCAAGTTGCTACATTAAATGATTCTTTGTGCCTCTAGGAAAGAAGCAATAAAACTGGACAATTCTGAAAACATTCTATCCTATCATCATGAGGCAGGACTAATACGGACAACTAATTAGCAACTTCACGTTTACACTGTCATTCCAGAATTGCTTCATATCAATAGCAGTAAAAAGAAACCCACTAAAATGCTCACAAGTCATGAGTATTCTGATTTGTACTGGTGCCTGTTTTCCAATCAGCTCAGCTTTCTTAAGCCACATTTTCTAAAACTGTATTTTGCTGATGAGCATTGGTCTGTAACATGTTCTTGATAGGAAAGCTGCTGAGCATCATGATTCATTGCCCTCCTCCCCCAGTCCCAGCAGGAGTGACATCTCAAAGCTCATGCACCAGAGAAGGTTACATTTATTTCATTACACAGCATAAGAGGCCAGTGTAGATGGTTCTAACAGGCCCAGACCAGGAGACTCAATGTGTTGCTGCTTATTAATTATCATGCCATAAAATCTCATTAGAAACGTTAAAATGTAAATGTATACGGTTGGCTCAGCATTTAGAATTTTTCTTAAACTGCTTTGAAAAAAAAAAAATATATATATATGTATGTATATATATATACACACACATTTTTATTTTATTTATTTATTTATTTATTTTTACAAATCCCTCAGTGAAGCAGTGATGGTTCTCCAAAGATCTTTACCTTTGAAAAATACAGCTGCATATAGGATTGAATTTACTTTTACATCAGACTGTGATTACAAAAAAGTGTCCTTCCAGTTGAGAGGTGCATGCATCTTAACTTCCACATCACCAGGGCCAACCAACAATGGTTATTTTGCGTGTAGGGCAAGGAGAAAAAAGTAGTGACAATGGCTGAGATCCTCCCATTGTGCATACGTACATGGAAGGGGCCAACAATAACATATTCCAGCTTATGCTCAGCTGCATTCTGGGAGGAAGTCTAGGTGCCCTCTCCCCAGCTGAAATTTAACGCCACATTAGAGTGGGAGGTGAGGGGTGGTTATATTTTTCATATATTTGTGTATCTTAGGCATTATCTATGCTTTAAAATTAGTCTTATTCTAAATGAAGCTACTGTTGCTTTTTTATTATTATTTACAAAAACCTAAGCCCAGGGCTGTGTATAAGCAAATAGCAGAGTGAGTGGGAAACAGCAATCTTTCTTTTGAGGTTAAGAAGCCCTTGGTATAATTGCACCCTGTCCCTCCACAAAGAGCTCCTGTGGCAGTAGCATGGATCCCGTGAGAGGTAGTCAACAGATTTGCATATATTAAAGTAGAGAAAGCCTTTAATAAAGTGCATAACGTGGATGACACAACTGTTTGTGCTGGTATTTTTACCTACAGAGACATGCCTAGCCAGCTCTGCTCTGGGCAGGCCTTCCACAGCTATGCCCAAGCACGCAGGAAAATTTGGTACTAAGGTTTGATCAGCACTGTGAAATCTTCAGTATTAAACTACAGTACTACCTGCACTTTAACAAATGCTAAGGGCTGTGTGAGTGTGTTTCTAAATCTGCATGTCTTGTTATTTTAGCTTGGTACACACTGCATTTAACCTCTCCACAAGATTACAGTACAACAACTTCACCAAGCAGCTGGGGTCAAAGAAATCTGGTCTGACTATGAAACAGATATTTCAAATACCCTTTAAAGCATCTATAATGCATTCATTCTCACATTTAAATAGAGGTTTTAATATCATTTTCATTATGCTTCATTGTGCCTCTGAGATTAATACATCTGAAAAAGCTTAGAAAAGTGCAAGAATGTTATTTTCACTTATTTAGCACATTCCTCAAATATGATATTGCAACTCCCTGTGAAGTCACCTAGTAATCAGGTAAAGAAAATGGACCACAAGGAAACAGGAAAAGCTCAAAGTATTAAACCAACACCCAGTAAGTCAAGGAGAGTCTTTCATCCACCATAATGGCCTCTAGACCAAACTCTGGAGAGAGCTCAGTGCTTTACAAAGTAAGCTCAAGGTTCATGCAAAACTTTGGACCCCCATAAATTAACAAAACTTTACATGATCTTTACCTGAATGCCATGGACAAAAGAACAGTTCCATGATCTCTACTGTAGAAGGTGTTATGCCTTGTCAAGTCATAAATAAAAAGGTGTCAAAAGAGTGAAAAAAAATGGAAATATCCATGTATCATATTCTCAGGTAAGTTTGTTCAGATAAGGATGAAAAACTGTGGAGAACTAGGCTGAAATGAGCATATCTTTCAGTCCGAAGCCTGGAATACAATTTTACCAGCACCTATAAATGTTCTGGACATTTAGCAAGGTGGTTATTGTTTGTTTTTCTCTTCTCCCAGCAGGACACAGCATGTAAGATTCAGCTCTAGAAGGTAATCACATGTGAGTTCAGAATTTGTTTTCCATTAACATTAATGCCAATTCAAATGTGTAAATGTTTATAAGAGGGAAAACAGGCACAACCGAATTAAGCCACTTGAGAAGTAAGCACATACATATTCAAACTGATCTTTATTTGTTTATTTAAACAATCTTGTGCCTATTCTTCTCAACCAATCCACTTCACAGGGATTGTACTTTATCTGTTGCTACAGGTACACAGATTTTATTTTTCTATCACTATTAGCATTCTCGCTAAGAATTAACCATTTTAAAGTCTCCATAATGAAACTCTCCTCCTGAGCATGTTAAACCACAGCTGTGAAAGTCAGCAAGACTAAATCCAATAGTGGGTTTTCAGTCACAGCCGAGAAGCTTTAGACAGTCTGAAAGACAGAAGCTTAGAGATTCAAAGCCAGCTGTAAAAATTCTTATTTGAGTTCTCAATGCAAAGTTAGGCAGACCTACTATAACGACACAGGCTGCTGCCTCAGATTTCAAGTAGCCTCTTATTTTCCACAGTGAATTCTCGCTTTCTCCAAACTCTGGTATCACAATGTATTTCCATTACAAACCCTCTCAGTAATCCTATGCCTCAACCAGATGATGGTGGTGCAGATGGACAGAAGGAGATATACAAATGTATCTGTTGTAGGCTCCATGCATTAATCTATAGATTTAGAAATCCTAAAGCTTTGAGATAATCTCTGTAAAAGCAAATAATATAATTCTGCAAGGAAAGCTAGTCTGAGAACAGATGTACAGAAAGCAGAGGTTAACTACAATTATTCTAATAGAGATCTCTGAAAAAAAAAATCTTAAACAAATACAGCAAATCCTGCCTGGTGATTGGCTTAAACAGGACTATTTATTTAGTCGTTTCATTCTTTCCACCTAAGAATTGTTCACAAGAGTTCATTTCTAAGTGTACAGTAAACACTGTCCATTGTTCAAATGTAAATAGAAACCAGTAGAAAAATATTTAAGAGTTACCCAAACTAACACATTAGTGAAGCCCGGACTAACACATTAGTGAAACTGCAAGGAAAAACTAACGAAAGTTGTTCCTATTAAAATCAGATTTTTAAGTTAAGTCTGGGTTGTGCTCTGGAGACTGTGATTCTTGCAGTTTTATAATTTTTACATCACTACTTGTCAGCAAAACTCAAGGCCAGCAAGACAGAAGCTGTTCAGTTTTTTCCCTTTCATTTGCATCCCAAATTCTATGCCTAGATATGATTTGTGATACAAAATTGTAAAAGCAATCTATAGAAGGACTTGTAATTTTAAGAAAGACTTCCTGCTTTTATTATGAATATTTGACTGCAGAAAAATCATCAGATAGTCTCTTTTTACATCTGTCAAGTTCTAGCATTTGCAAAAACCATAACCAGGCCAGCTCAAAAATCCAAGGGAGCTAGAAGCCTTGGAAGTAATCCCTCATACATTCAATACAGTTCTTGATCCTTTTATACATGTTTATTCATTTGTTCCTAGTTTTGCAATGGTAATGAAAACCAATCTCAGGCAAGCTTTATCAGATTTTCATTGCAAATATTTACAACTGACGTGTGCTTAATTACAATTAAAAACAAAAAATTATATATATACTCCTTGCAGAGCACGTTCAGTATGAAAAACTATTTATGTACACTCTTCCTTGATCTCTTTGGAAAAGTCTGCCTTAAATAAGGATATCAGAAGATTCAGCTGAAATTATTTAAGACAAATAGGAAACTTGCTTGAAATTTTCATCATATTGTGGACAAACAGACTGACTCTAAATGAAAAGATGTTTATTTGTCCAACCCAGAAGCTACCTTAGTTAACTGATACATGAAACTTCAGTAAAGTGTTCCTCATCAGGAACTGATAAGACAACACCATGCCACAACCACAACAATAGTTTATTCCTACAGAGTACTTTCATAGGTGATTAAAACAGTGACATTTAATAAACACAGCTGCTTGTTAGAAAAGGATCATATTCCATTTTCACTGAAGGCTTGAGTTTTTACACCAACATTAATGAGAAAAACTGGCCAAGTATCCGGCCGACAGCACATGAAGGAAAACGAAAAAGTGATCAAAAGAAAGCTTATTTCAGCAAAATTACATAGCCATATGTTTATTATCTGCTTACCCCTTTATCTTAAACCAAACTGTACATACCCATACAGTTATTATTTTTCCTAGTGATGGTTTGTAATAAGATTAAGTGAACACGTAAACCTTTAAACATATTCCTCAAGTTTAGTTTATGAAATACAGGTACAATGGGGGAAGTGTCACATTCAAAGATCTAAGGGGATTTTTTTTTTCCACATTCCCCAAAAGCTTGCACACAGCAGGTCCAGCAGAGCTCCTCTGCTAAACAACAGCTTGGCTGATAAAAGCTCTTTTCCTAAAACCAAGACCCAAACCAGGGTGGCACACCTATGGTGGGATGCTGGTGAACAAACCTCTGTTCCGAGGCACTATTAAAAACAGCTTACATATTTGCAAAACTTTTCAGGGCAGCCATAATTTAAGCTTAAAACTAGTGACTTCTGGAAGCCAAGAGAAGCACAGACCATTTTTCCTTGCCATCCCAGCTAGCAGCTGCTGGCCTCTTTTCCCTCTGTTCTCACCCAGTGGAGAACCTGGGGCGAGTGAGGTGGCAGAGGTGCCACCAGTTGCCTGCTCGGCAGAGCTGACAGCAACTTCAGTGGACACCAGCAGCCAACTTGCATGGCCTTGCTCAGTTCGCCGTGTCTCCCTTGGGTTTTAGGATGTCCAAAAAAGCCACCAAAGGTCTATTTAAAAGAGCTTTCTGATTGTTTTGTCCATTCAGGAAGTCTATACAAGCCAAGCATCATTTAGACCAAAAAAATAATAATAGTAAATATATATATATGTATATATATATATACACATATCCCTTGTCTGTTGTTCTGGGGTAAAAAAAAAAAAAAAAATAAAAATAAAGCTATGTCTCTAGGCTTTATGATGACCATTTTCCACTGACAACCTCTCAAATTTAATTTAAAGCAATCAATTATTTTTCCACTTTTCTTGCTTCACATCCATAGGGACTGATGCGGTTGCACTAACACAAATAGCCCTTCTTGCAGCTAGAGATCTCTTCAGAAATCTTAATATTTCTTCTGTCGCTCATGCAGTGCCTTTAATACAGCATAACAAATTCTGTCTTGTTGGCTGTAGTTTTGCCTCCCCCCCTTTTTTTGGTAAGGTAGTTAGGAAACACTTAGAAATAAATCTGTGAGCCCTCCAGAGCAGCATATTTAATTGATGTTTTTTCCACAGACTGTACAAGTCATGTTTCAATCTGAAACAAAAAGACTGATTTAAGTATTTTTCCTTTGATATCAAACTGAGATCACTTCATAGGAATTTGATTATTTTGAAAAGAGACTGACTCATTTTCATCTCTAAAGCAATTCACAAAAATAAAACTATGGCACTGTTTTAACACAATTTTAAGGGTGACATTAGCTAACAGAAAATGCTAACATCTGTTAGAAACCTTCCAAAATTAAATGAAAATTTTAATTTACTGCATTTCAGATCACATATCTGTTGTTTCACACAGATATAAAATTTAGTGGACCTAATTATAATAATTTAGGAATTAATATGGGCTTTACACATGGATGATCTTTAGCTATTTAAAATTCATAACATTGTAACTTGCAAGGAGAATGGCAGGCTCTCCATGGCAGCATGCCATGATGGCGTTTCAGTTTATTTTAAAATGTTTGGTTAAACCTGACTCTTGGAAATAGTTAGGCTGTCATGTCAGCCCATACAAATGCACTGGTACAGGGCTAAGGAACAAAATCTTTTGCCTCACCTAAGAAATGTAAAGCTTGATTCAGAACAACTGCTTACAAAGGCTGTATGGTCTTCCCAGGAGCATAAAACAACAAATAAAATCAGGGCTTATTCTTTCACATTGCGGAAGGTCTCCTTATTCCACAAGGTGGTTCTTTGTTGATTGTTTTTAATACTTCTTTCATATCACGTCTGTCCAGCAGGACTTCTGGAAGGGAACTACGAAGTGCATGCAATGTCTTGGAGCCTAAGATGCTGTTTCTGCAGTATTTCCCTCCCATTCAATTACATATTTCTCTCAGTTACTAAAAGTCAAGGTGCCATTTTAGGACACGACCAGGCTAAAAAGAGAGCAAAGCACACTGAGTAGCTTAGCTGAAATCCTTTGCTACTGGCGTGATGCATCTGTTGCAGGTTTTCTCCTGGACTGAGATAAGGTTGCAGCTGATTCATCTACAGATGAATACGAGAAAGCTTAAATTGGAAGAAGGGATTAGAAAGAATTTCTTGGTTAATCAAAAAATCTTCAGGCCTTTAACTGATGAACTGAAAATGAGATATGCCCCCTCATGTGACTTTCTGGTTTTGCAGCAAGCAGTATTTGCTTGGAATAAAAACTCCTCAGTGTTCCCTGTTTACTGGAAGAAATTGCTGTTGGCCAAAGCCCTGTGCTGCAGACCACAGACCAATTCACCTCCAGGACTACGTGTTGGCCTGACTGCCAGCATTTACCAAGGTATCTGAGCTGCCATTATGAGATGCGTCCTTCCTCTATTTGTAGAAGTGAGCCTCTGACATCCTCCCAAGCTCAGGGAGCCTGGTGGCAAATGACCCACTTGAACAGATGTCAGCCCTATCAGCAGCTGTGGTCTGGTACAAAACAAACAAACAAACAAACAAACAAAAAAAAAAAAAAAAAAAAAAAAAAAAAACACATGAAAACCAACAAGATTTGCTCTCCTCACTTTGAGATTTCTCTCCATTACAGGATACAAACTTTTCTGCTAAGATATTTATAAACTCTGAAATGTCTGTGCCCCACTTTGCTCATGCACCCACATTCCTCACCTGTAATGCCCACAGGTGGCAGCAGCCCACAGATTCCTGTAGGGTTAAACCTCACTCTATTTGCCAGAGGAGGGAACACCACCCTGATGAGGATGAAGCATAAATCAATGGGGCATAACAAAGGTTCCAAAATTAGTCTGTGATCATCCTATTTTGCCAACCATTTGAGAAGCACAGCACCAATATCTCAGTGCATGTTTTCTGTTTTTCTATCTGGCAGAAGATACAAAAACTGAGCTACTCCTCAAAGCATTTTCAGGTGTGTTTATTGTTAGCTCCTGGGTTTCTTACTTTTCCCCTAAGAGTCTTCAACTCTAGAGACTGAGGGAAATGCTTAGGGTGACTCACGCCTGCACTTTACTAAAAGTACACAACCCTGTGCTTCTGCAGCTCAAGGCACACTTTATTTGAAACAGACTTTTCCTAATAAGTTCCCAGAAAAAAAGTGTTAGAGCTGCAGAAAACTGAAAGCCTGTGATCATCACATCTCTAGATTTCATAACTTATCCTTGTGGTACTTTTTGCACTGCAATCCTAAAGACACTCAGAGTTCTGCACCACCTCACCAAGCCTTTAAGCTGGAGGGGAACTAGAAAGCACCTTCAACATGTTTCAGCCTAAGATGCTATTCTTTGGTGTTTACTTCCTATTTGTTAGCATATTTTAATACATGATTTTGTTTATATTACACAGCTCCATGTGTACTACTGCTACTGAAATCACAGTTCCTATTAAACATATGTACACTTTCTAAGAAAGACGTGTAAAATATTAAAGTAGCTTCAAAACTGGTTGATTCCCTTGAAGGTTAGTCATAATAAATTAAGGAATATATTTCTCTAAATACTGCCATAAAGTTTCACTGAGTCACTGTCCTATGGATGCCTGAGAGACAACAACCAGCAGGATTAGCTGTTTTTACAGTAAATCATAAAAACACACAAAGTTTCAGAAGTAAATGTTAGCTAAGATGTTCAATTACGTACCTCACACCGAAGTATATGCAATGGTATGATCCCTGAGAATTCACCTCAAGTCAGAGCTCTGATATCACATAAAAAGAACTAGGCACTGCAGAAATAAGTTGTAAATTGAGGTGCAATTCTGCACCTTAAACAGCATTTACTAGTCACAAGAACAAAGATTATTCACTGCAACTGGTACAGAAACAGCCTCTCAGCCGGGGATATGTTGGCTTCCGAATCAGTAACAAAGCACTACCAGAGGAAGATATTAAGGGATTATATTGGAGACTTCATCAGAAAAACAACATATTGTGCAATGCGACATTCATCATACTTTGCTGTTATGTTCATCACCAGCTCAGCTACTGAAGCAGACTTCTAACAGCTCCTCTGGAAGGTTCATTCAGTTAAGGGGCTCTTCCGCAGTGTTTCTCAGGCAGTTTGACACCAAACATTGTTCCAGCACAGAGGCGAGGAAAGAGATCCCTTCAGTTCAGGGATTTAGTCAGTGTACATGGAAAGCTTTGGAAAAGTATTTGTAAAAAACAACAACAAAAACATTAGCTCCTACTTGCAGTTGTCTTTTTCATTGTAACAAACTCCCAAAAACAAAAATAGCAGGTTCCAGCAAGATACCTTTGATTAGTTCATTCTGCTGCTCTGGCAGCTTGCAGAACTCCTCTGTAATACATTCATAACCTGCTCTTGAATCATTGAGTTAATACTGGCCTCAGCTACTTCTGGCAAGATGTTCAAGGCCTCATGAACAAGTAGCTCTCTCTGGAGAAGGCTATGCAATTTAATTAAAGAAAGCTTCACTCAGAAAATAAAAATAAAAATCCAGATTTTCTCCTTTTCTGAAGTTTCTAATCGACACAATGTGTATTTTAAGCTATGCTGACATTTTCAAGATAATCAGTATCTGAGACTTTGCTTTTAAAGACACAAGCCTTGGCCTGCACACTGACTGCTGGGGCAAGAACAACACAGCTCAGCAGCACAGGTGTAAGTTATTGCAGCACACCTGAAAGAAAAATTGAGATTTCTTTTCATATTGCATTGAAATTCATGTAAAAACAGTGGCTTTTGGCTGATCACTGACCAGAAATCTGCAGTGACAGAGAGTATTCTTAGACAAACAAAAACCAAGAACTGAAAGTTACCATAAAACTAAATTCAGAGTAAATGCACAACACTGGAACCCTGTTATTTTAGAAGTCATTAATTGCTTGATACATTCCATAAAATCACTATAAAAGTATGCCTAAAGTTTAAAAATTATATATATATATATACACACTAAAAGTAACATCTTACTTCAGATAAGATTTCTGCACAGTAGAGAAAAATGCCATTGCAAACAGAAGAGATGGCACATGATTAAAGTTACAAATGTACACAGAAATAATTAAAAAACCTTATTTTTCCTGTAAGAATGACTTGCACTCCATTGATCTGAAATCTACATCACAAAGCTGGATTTTATTGTGAATCCTCTATGTAACTATTTATACCCTCTACACCAAAGCTAAAGAAAATACATTTCATGCTAGCTACTTTTACATCAAGAGACGGATTTAAAAAAAAACAAAACAAAAAAAAAACAAACAAAAAAAAAAAAAACACCCTTACCTTTGCATTTCACAACAATAAACTAGTCAGAAGGTTCTTCTCCTGACAAATTTATTGATTATGTCTTGTAGGGATCAAAGCCTAATACATTTCCCAGAAATGGAACAATTATGTTTTGACAGTACTTAAGCACTTACAGGTATTAAGACAGCAGTGTCTCAGAGGTGTTTGAGTCTTTGTCATAACAGGGCAAAAAATGTGTGTGTGTAACTGTACAGGTCACAGTCTTGCTCTCACTTGCCTCATTCTTTCTGGTGCGTTTCCCATCTTCCTGCTACTTAACCATAAATTACATACACAGACCTACCAGAAGCATTGTTCCTTTTGACCTCACACAGATGATTTTATGCTGTGATGACGCCTGCAGCCTCCACGTCTGCCCTCTCCTGCATTTGGGACCGTCCTATAGGGTTGTGGTTTGGCACCTGGAGGGCAGGCAGCCCCCAAATGAAGGGTCACAGTGCTGCCAGGCATTACCCTGCAGCTACCTCTGCCTGAGGCAGACAGGGTCCCTCCACCTTACACCCAGCTCACCCTTCACAAAACCCTTCACCATTAGACATACCCAGCAAGAGCCTGTGCTCAACACCTGTGTGACCTGGAAGATCTGCTAACATCCAACAGCAGTATCAGGTAAAATCTATCAAACAGAGAATTACATGGAAGGTTTATTGACAGATACATGGCTTTTCCTTGAATATTTTACACTTAGAATAGGTTGACTCTGGAAAATTATATGGCAATTGGAGAGCTAACACATGATATTACACAAGGGAAGACACAGCTGATAACAAAGAGGACTTGGTGAATGTCTCAAGCTTCAGTGGTTTTCTTAACGTGGATTCAATTTTATTAAGGATAAAAAAATTGATTCATCCCTGCATTTCAGCACCCAAGTGACAACTTATGCTATTTATTCTCATTTCTGCAGTACCTAGGCACCTCTGCTAGGCTTCTTAACACATGTGAGGCTTCACATGCTGGGTTGCTATATAAGGGGCAGACATCTGGAATAGCAGTTCAGAGGCGAAGGAGGGATTGTCGTCCTGGTGTTCTGCCAAGAAAGGCATCTTCCACTGAGAGGTTTCAGGAAGAGGTTTCACTTACTCCAGCTACATTAAGTCATCTAACACATAGCTGCACCTTCTCCAAAGGACTTCACTTCTCTCAGGTAATCACAGCTGCAGCATTACTACCTCAAGACTAGTGAAGAGTTTCAGCCAGCTAAAATTGCCTGGCTGAACAGGAGCAGACCCAGAAGCAGACTGAATGTCATTTCTTTCTGATAGCTTGAAACTTTTACTCTCTCCTTCCTCATTCACACATCACACTGTGAGAAAGACAATGGAATCCTTCTTCAGTACCCATGTAAAATTACTTTACCCATTTAAGCATTTTATGAATGAAATCATTTAGGAAATCATTATACTTCGCCTTTGGGTAAATGGGCTAGCAAGCTTGAATGAATGTAATTACTTGCTTATTAGTTATTCTCCAAGATGGATAAAGGTTTCTGGAAAATAATCTCTCTTCTCATTGTTCCCCCACACAATGTCATCTACCCTTCATCTCTTCTATGACTTCCTACAGAATTTTCTCCACATTACTTTAACCCCAGGAAAAATGGTTTGCTTTCTCCAGGTCTTCCCCACCTATTCCACCACAGCAGCAGCAGCAATCTCATCAAGACTAGTGCGGGCACACTGGTAACTCTCATAAGTACAGTGTCTTCAAGCGCTGCTCAAACATGACAGAGGAGGGACAGCAGTTATGGCACTGGGCACACAGGGCTATGCCCCACAGCCAGGCCTGACCTAGTTCTGAGCCAGCTCGTTCCAGCCACATTTGCAAAGCAGTTCAGGTCGGCTTCTCCAGAAGAGTGGAGCACTCACAATATAGTTAGTTGCAAGAACACAAAACCCTAGTGGAATGGGCTCTAGCTGGCTTTTTTTTTTTTTTTTTTTTTTTTTTTTTTTTTTTTTTTAAGTTTATAAACATTCCTTTTTATCTACTACTGAAGATGGTAGGGTTTTTTTCTTGAAGCCATTAAGCTCCTCAGATGAATTAAAGTACTACAGTTGTAAAATCTGTTGTAAAATCTTTGCAGAATTTCTGCTTGCTTAAATTAGCATTTGCATTGGGAAAATGTTGTAACTTTTGTTTAAAATAAAAGCCATAATACAAAATAAAAATTACCACAGAATTTAAAAAGTCAAATTCATTATTTTGTTTGGCTTATATTAAATCCAGACAACTCCTAATAACAAGCTATTTGTAACAATTAAATCTGTGCACTTTTGAAAAAGGACAAAAATTTGGTTTTAACTATAAGTTTTGCACTGAAACATTTGAAAATGGGTAAATCCTAACTTAATACAACAAACACTTGAGCACATATTTAAGTTTCCTCACATTAGGCTAGTAAGACAAACTGTAAAACTGAAGTAAATCTCATGTGTGTTTGCGTTACTGTAGCTTCGGGCCCGTAACAATAAAATGTGTTTGCACAGTAAAGGGACTACACACTATGCAAAAGCGCAGAGAAGACCAAGGAAACCAGATCTAATCTCACAAATGAACTGTTATTAGCCTTCAGTTAACACTTAACTATGTTTGAACTTACAACCCAATTTTTTTCTTAACATACCATTTGAAACACATGACTGGACTTCAGGCAACTTAATGCAGTGGGAAGCGTAAATGCATAATGACTTTCTGTTTCAAGTCCTGGATGTCTAATATTGCTTGCAAACTAACATGTTAAACATCAGAAGCACTTTCTTTAGTGCATGCCATCATCCTTCTCCCTCTGAAGGAAAGGAAGACTTGCTCACTGCCTAGCAGCGACTGCAAGGGAACCAGAGGGTATTTTCCCTGTGTTCTTTGCAATGTAAGAAGGAAAAAGAAAGCAAAGGTGAACTAAAAAGCTGCTACTGAACAAAAGCTTGTTGGAGTTAACACGCCTTGATGCATTTCAGAAACTCAGACTCATTTCACCCATACAAACATCTTTCAAAATGAACTGGAATGAAGTCACGAGGAGACACTGTCATAACTGCATGCAACGACAAACTTAAAGCAACAACAAATTTATTCTAGATTCTTCTGTTCAGTCCTGGACAAGTTTAAAATTTCTCTTCCTTTGAAAGCAAGAGAGAGTATTGATTAAAAACAATTCTACCAATCTTAAAAACAAGTAGCACACTTTCCTTTATGCTTATACTCTTTGTAAACAGTTTACAAGAGCAAAAAATTCCTGTGGCTGGTTATGATTAAGTCACTTGGCCCACAGACAAAAGTCAGGCCTTGTATTTTTCATAAGGAAGAGCAAACCTCTACAGAAACAAGAAGACTGGATCTGAGACCAAATTTATAAAGGATGCACAACCACTGGAAAGATACTCTAGAGCAGGCAGCCAAGTACCACCAGTGACAAAAGCCTTAAGGTGGAGCAAAGAAAACATTCTATACATATGTGACCTACTGCCTCACTGTTTAGTTAGGAGGAGCCTTTTTACCTCCCATCTGACCACAATCAGGAGAGTTAGAAGATGATCAAAACAGAACACGCTTTTCACCTTCATCTATGCCTAAAAGGCATTTGAATATCAAATGAATAAGGATTTAGCTTGGAGTGTAAGCTTAATATTTTCAATATACACTGTACACTGCATACCTGTACAGTACATTCAAGTATTGATTTAATATGACATAATAGTTTTGGTAGACGACTCAGACCAGTTCATTGAAGACAAATCCAAGTATTTAAATATATGAAATGTCCCCAGATTGTTAGGAAAATACACCAAGGTGACTTCCCTTGAAGTGAGTACTTCTGTCAATGGATTTTAAGGGTGGTCACTGTTTCCAGATCCTGGCTGCATTTTGTCAAGGAAAATGATTGCTTTGAAGATAGACCACAACAATAGGAGCTTTTCTTATCTGCTTAGCATAATTAGTTTTACTGTCTGCAGTAACCATGAATCTATTGGTGGTTGGTCAAGTTCTGTAAGAAGAGCACAGAAAAATGAGATAAATTAGTCTTTTGCTGGGATTTCCTTCTTGTGTGCTGTAAAACAATTATAGTAGTGCCATTTTAGTTCTCAATTAGCATAAAACCACTTAGAAACATCCGTTGTAAATAGCAAGCTGTTTATAAATTGAGTATCAGTATAAGCAGTAAAATGAGTTATGTCAGAGAAACTCATGGATAAATGCTTAGGTTATATACTAAATTGGTGATATATTTTGAGGCACAGAGCTTCTAGGATTATGTTTTAGAAGTACTAATGCTATACCTTGCAGTAGTTCAAAATACCCACTTTCCAACTGCCATCTCAAAAAGTTCACAGATATTCTGTATTAAAGCAAACCAAACTGAAGAAAATTTGTCCTCCTGCAGATGCCCTGAAAGAAATAAGCTAAATCCATTTGTTGGCCTAAAAACATGATAATGCACACAAGATAGTTTCCAGAAAGCGCTCTTTCAACTTCCCAGGATCTAAAAGCTCATTTTAATCCTACTATCTCCCTAGCACAAGGGCTGGGAGCAGACCAGCCTTCTGGCTAGAACAACAATTATTCCTATTTATGGAACACCAACAGCATGCATAGTGCTTAATGATGCCATGGCAATAACTTTGAGCATAGGAAATAAATGGATCAAGATCTGGCCCATAAAAGGTTGCTTGGAAGACAGATTGCCCCAGCTTAATCAGGTTTTATGCCATAATGTTACTCATTCTTTGCTGAAGATTACAAGACAGGCTGCAGAGCACAAAGATTCTTCTTGTTTCTAACTTCATTTAAAAAAAATATCTTCCAGTAATATAAAATTTTCCTCCCCCTTTTGTTCAACTTTAGACCGGATGTCACCTAAAAAAGCTGTGGGCAGTGACTTCTTCAAAAACTCTTCCTAGTCTGAGTAAGCTCCAGTACACTTGAAAAAGACTCCTCTTACATTCAGCTGTCGCATGTTCAGTGCACGCTACTAAACTCCACAAACTGCTGAGCAATCTTTACACTGCAAAGGGCCACTGCTCCCCTTCCTAAGATGCCAGGGTGTTCACACAAGTCAGCAGCTGCGCAACCTCATCCATGCTGTATTCAGCCCTTATTCTGTTGCAATGAAAGTCTGCTTTAATCAAGCTTTTTAATAAAATACATATTTTCTCCAAAGTCAATTTATTACTGAAGGGAAATATTGTTTCTCCATGCCCCTCTGTGGATAGCCACCTCAGCTGAACCTTTTATGACTCAGTGTCATTCAGAGAACAAAAACAGACAACACAAATCCACCACTGTTACATTTTTGCAGGCCAGTAGAGTGGTATGTTATGTTAGCTGCCCTCCCAAGCAAAAGGTGGTTTGGTAGTTGCACTTATTTTTAAGCTACATCTCACACCCAGATTTACAAATAATTGATAACAACAAAAGCAATGAAGTACCGCTAATTCAGCATGGTCCTCTTCTCCACTCTTCTTTTGCCAGATTTGCTTTCACATGCACATTAGGAGCAGTAGCCTCACTATAAGTGCTCCCCAAGCTGTTGAGAAACATATGCCAGCTGTATTCTTCCATCCTCCTGATGACCCTCCCATTAGCTCCTCCTTGCATCAGCCAGTAGCAGAGATCAGTTTTGAGTTCAGCATTTGGGAATAAGATATTTAAATGCAAGTATGTATTTGTAAATGTTTGCTTACAGTACTAAAATTCAGCCTACAAGAAAATTGGAATTAAACCTGAAGCAAGAATGAGAGAACAGTGAGGTTTAGACATCATGTCAGACTGCATTTAGGAATAGAAAGTAATTGGTGGTACCTGTGCTGCTGGGGAACATCACGCTGTTGGAATGAAGGAGAAGTAACGGACCTGATTCTGTGTTACTCTGCTATATTTGGCAGTGACCTTTAAAATATCTTGTATTCCTCATATACGAGAGGTCATTCAGAGAGCTCTGTTGCCTGCTATAAACCAGAGCAGACAAATCTTTCTGTTGCAGACTTGTTTCAAAAATTTCACTCCTGTCCTCCTCAAGCATCCCTTTGGTGCTGGCTCTTGGCTCCATGCAGGTAGCGAACTCTTGTCCACCTGTGGCTGAAAATGGATCTGGGAGCCAGAATGCTCTTCCTTAATAAAGCTCACACTCTAGGGTAACCTAAGTCATCTTTTTGATGAAAAGTCATCACCTCTGGAAAAATCTCTACATCTAAACCTCTATAGGAGGTTTAAACAATATGTGGAGATAAAGGAAAGTTTTTCTAAAAAGAGAAATCAGTTTCTCAGACACCTCTTTGACCAAGACTAAAGCAGGAGAACATTCTCTCCCTTTAGAAGCACACAAAGAGGGAAAGCATGGCCCATGCAGCAGGAATAAAGCCGTACAATACATACACAGGCTCTCTACAGTTTCCACAGCCCCACCTAACCACGTAATGCTGAGCTTTATCTGTTTACAGTGCTCAGCAATTTGCCCATCCCAATGCTATGCCCAACTGACCACAACGCTTACAAATGCAATTTCCCCCCAAAAAATAAAAAAGTTCCTAGTTTGGGCTCCAAAACACCTTGTGAGGTTCTCCCACAGGACGTACTCTTAGGGAGTTTTCAGATCCATTTATGGCCACTTGATGTTATGGCAAAGTAAAAATAAATCAATCTTTAGCATACCTGAAAAACATACACATGGCATCGGGCACTTAACATTCACCCAAGGAAGTGAAAACAAAACAAAGCAAGAGGCTCAAAACAGGTGCCACAAGGAAAAAGTGATTTTCTTTGTCATTTTCAGATTTTTCCCAAACAACTTGTGTCAACTCACTGGAGCCATAAAAAGGCCATAAATCAAACATATGCAGAGATCATTGAAGAATGCTAGAGTCAACATTATGAAAACTAAATGCCTGGCATTAACTGCTAAAATGGAAAGAGATGCAGTCATTTAAAATGTCCTATGCCCAAATGAGGGTTCACCACATGTGAAGACCGCCTGCAGTTAAAGGCATTGCCCAGGTTTATAGAAATAACTGCGCTGCTTAAGTATCAACCTTCTGCCATTAACAATTGAAGGGGTGTTGGTGTTTCCATCGTATGCCCTAATTTCCAGATTTTATAATGATTAAAACAAAATGCTTGAGGTCAGACATGGGCTAACAAGATTTTTTAATGCCTTATTTATTTATAATATTGGATTTTCATATTCCACAATGTACAAATTTATTTCAAGTTATTTTTTATTTTCCTTTTAACATTCAAATTTTACGAGTTTTTATTTGAATATTCACAGTCAACTTTTTTCTACTTAAAGGATAAATTGCCATTACCATGCAATGTCATATGATTTCAGTCTTTTAAAATAGCTCGTAGGCTGATACTCTCCAACAACAAGCTCTTGTGTTAATTTTTTAAGCCTAGGAATCCAGGACAAAAGCTATCACACTTCTCCCATCCCTGTAATTGCTCAGCACCTTTAAAAATCAGGCCACTTTCACTGAGATGTCTAAATATAGTTTTAGATGCTTAACATTAGGAACTCAAATTGGAAAAAAAAAATGAGGTCAAAATGATTATATAGATCTAACTGGCATTCAGAACTAAATGAATATTCAAATGGAAGTAGATGCTTAGGAATTATTTCTTTCCTGAAATAAGTGTTTTTATTTTATTTGCAATATTTTAGAGCTTTACTACCTAGACAGCTTGCCCTCAGTGTCTGAAATACAGTGGTACATCCTAGCAGGTTTGCAAGCTAAAAAGCCCCATTCTGCCACCCTTCTGATACAAATGACTGCATTAGGAGTGCTTGAAATGGCTCAGCAGGAGCTGCAGAGGCAATATTCCAGCAGGTGCACTAATTTGCTGAAATGCAAGGCAAATTGCCCCCATACCACAACAGGAAATGATAGGAACTGGAAGCCTTAGTCATGAAAAACTATAGATTAGCAACATCTTTCTTTGCAAAGCAGAAATCCCTTTTCCTGTTCTGCATTACACTCTACAGGAGCCAGAGCACTCTTTCTAACCAGGTGTGATACTCCCTACCAGCAAGTGGATGATGGTACTTGCCCCATCTGAAGGCTCTGAATCTGATCCAGGCTCTGGAGGAATTTGGAGTTATACTTTTTCTTTTCTTTTCCCCACATTAAGCCATAGCTCAAACTTTTGACAGCTCAAGTGATACGGTCATGATCAAACGGAAACCAAATGCATCTTGCTCAACCTCAGCTGAACAAGAAAAATATTGTACCTACAGTTAATAGCTGGGCAGCAAAAGAATGGCAGTTCTGGATTATAGAAGCCACTGAGCATAATAAGAAAAGTACAGCCACTGCTTTTATGTATGCATATATAAAATATTTCAAAAAAAATCCCACAACAATTCCCTGCAGTTACTCCCACCATTAGGATGATTCCAGAAATATCACTTTATGCACAAATGCTGGCAAAGAGCAGTACGATGCCCACAGAATCATCTGTAAAATGCAATCCCTAATATACAGCAGATGAAGGAAAAAGTGCATTTTTCCCCACTTGTGGTTAGTCTGGAAGTCTCAGCCCAATTTTCCTAACTGACATTACATTACTCTGCAGTTATGCATTTGCACTTTAATGTTTATCTCATAAATCTTGAGCCATACTCTTTGGTCATGTCTGCGGAATATGTGATGTAATCTCAGTAGATGTGTGCAATTAGAAAGATATAATCAAAACCCATAACCCAAAGGAAGATCTTTTCTTTTCCAGACTTTAAATTCACAAGCAATATTGAAAACAGTTTGTAATTTAATCCCCGTATGCAGAAGAACACTGAAGTGTATACAATGCATAATAACTTTATTTTTTTTCCTTAGGAAAGGAAAGCAGCAAAAAATGGTTCACAGTACCATTCAGTATCTTCAGCATACAGAGAATTACCATACATCAACAGTTTCTACAGAACTAGATCGCTGTTCCTCTTATGCATTTATAGGACCTGAAGGAATGAGTACCTCTTATTACTATTACTCAAGAACAAAGTATTTAAATTCACTTTCATGTCCAGTTCCACCCAGCAATGCAAAGCAAGGAGTGAAAAGTTTTCCTATTGTAATTACAAGACTAAAATATCACTGAAATATGCAGCAGTCTCAGTGAGTGATAATTGTTATAACTCTAGTAAGGAGATTAAACGAAGGGTGAAAAAAAAGTTTGGTCTGGGTATCAGGGAAGAATTCCTAAGGGTAAGACTTGCAGTGCCCAACCCAAACATCCCTGAAGGCTGCACTGGCACCTCACCAGGAGCTGAGCTTCATTTGCATTTAAATTTACAGCAAGCCTTCATCAGAGATAAATGTGCAAGGCTTTATTTATTTATTTATGCCACTAAACGTACACAATGCTCTTCAACAGTACACAGGCAGACAAAATAACAGCTCAAGAGCTTCAAAGGAAAGCTTTATCAGTGGAAAGACTGGCACTGCTTCTCTGCAGCCCGCTTCATGTCCAACGTTATCTGTAAGGCAGCCATCCGCAGCACAGGGCACTGCCCTCTGGGATTTGTTCTAGTCCGTGCTGCAAGGAGGCTTGCACAAAGAGCAGTCAGCGTCGGCAGGCAGCAGAGACATTTGAACAAGGTTTTACCCACTTTAAATTGAAATTTCATTTTATTGAAAAATATCCTATTTTCTTAGATTAATTCCAGCGAACTATTTCTTTCAAAAAAGAAAAGAGTGGGTTCACTGTGACAACAGCAGCAGATATAACACTGATTGAAATACGTTTCAATCTTGAAAATGTCAAAAGATCCATGATTTACCATTTTTTTTCTTCCAAATTTTAGTTTCTAGCTGGCACTCATGTGGAAGAGCAAAAAAATGGAAAGAAAAAAAAAAAAAGACATGAATAAATATAGACTCTTTTGCCCACTAGAGCCTGATGGGTTGCTTCGAGCCCTCCCTCTCTTCCCCAAAGGCAGCAGGGCAGGGAGCTGTGTCCAGCCAAGCCCTGTGCCTGAGCCTGGCTCTAGGCACTGACTCTCCCAGCAGACGTTTTCTTCTCCCCCAAAAATGCCTCTATCATACTTTACAACTCAGCAGTATCAAAATCAAGCTCATCGCTAGTGTTTTCTAACAGTGCCAATCCACATCCTTGTGACACAGGGTAAACATGAACGAGAGACTTTGAAACCTTTCTGTGTATGGCCCTTGTACCCCTTACTTTAATTTATAAGTCCTGATGAGGAGGGGAAAAGTTCTCAGCAGCTGAATTGGTTAATTCTGTTTTGGCCATGAATTGCATCATCCTCTTCCATCCATGACATGGCCACTTATTTAAAAAAGTGTCATATGAGATGTTTTACAGCACATTAATATCTGCTCCTCAACTACCAGTCATCTTATTAAATTCTCAGCATGTTCTTGCTTTGGAGCCATCCCGATAATATAGACAGCAACATTAACAGCTATAAAGACATTGCTGTTTTAATGTAGTGTCTAATTAACAGTGATCTCAGTGGGGCAAGGCCAGGAGAGGACAACTGAATAAAAATCATCTGCATTATTTAAAGTTAGCAGAATATACAATTAATGGCAGAAGCACCAGCTTTAATTAAAACTTAGAGGTGGCGATCCAAATTGGCTGAATTTGACACAGAAGTAATGGCCCTGATCAGCCTAGCCATCCTTCTCATCTTTTCTGCTGATTTATGGCTCAGCGTCTATCAAAGCCCGCTGTCTCCAGCTGGAGACCCACACATCCCTCGCTGGCACGGTGAGTGCCGGCCACCCAAACATGGGGCTGGGAGAACAGCTCAAGGCCACCCGCCAGCCTTCACACCCCCTCATTCTGTGTCCACCCATTGATAATGGGGACGAGGGCTGGCACCTCACGAGCTGCTAAACAGGCCCTGGGCAGCCTCAGATAGAGCAGAAGGGAGTAACTACAGCTGGCAAGGCCTCAAGAGTTTTAAGAAATAAAAATAGTTGCACAGCAGCCCAAAATCAAATGAGACAAAGCTGTTTGTTACCGTATGCCTCTTCACTTTCATCTCCTGTTCTTCAGTGCCAAAACAGCATGCTCTTGCTCCAAACTAATACAAACCTCTTTGCAAATTCCCTATATTCTGCTTTAGGGATGCTTTCCAAATGCTCTGTCAACATTTCTCTTATTGTTTTTGCAACATACAATGGCAAAGAGGGATGTTTCCTATATCAGTGTGTGTTTGGGTGGACTGCTTAAGCAATCTCACTAAAGTTTCCTTGTTTGTATTTGTTATACTTTCATTAAAGCCTCCCTGAACAATGAATATTAAAATCTATTCACAAGCAGGGATTCAGTTGCATGATCAATGATAAATGTTTTTAATTCTCACTATATAACTGTTTTTCCCTCTTTTGAAGGATAGCCCTTCCCCCTCAACCTGTGAATCACTGCAGAACTCCTGTCTCTCAGCCTGCCAGTTCCAGCACCGGTTCAGTGAAAGACTTGGCAAGTCTGTACTTTTTTTTTTTTTTTTTTTCACCTGTAGTTTTGAAAATTCACTTAACTTCTCATGCAGCAATGCACGTTCCCTTCTGGCCCCCACAAAGATAACACTCCAGCCTTACATGACTAGGAGCCTCCCTCCTCCCACAGCCAAGCCAAATAAAGGCAGCCGCTCCCCGGAAGACACCGTTAATACCATCTTTCCTTGGTATCCTTTTCCAGTTTTTTTTTTTTTTTTTTTTTTTTAATTCATTCTTCTGAACAGGATATTGAAAGGTTTCTGACCTCTAAGAAAGTTAACAAATGGCACATCCTTCCTCCAGCCTTCTAAAGGTATTTTCTTACCTCTCACAACTTCAAACCACAGAATAAACTCTTTAGTGAATTCAAAGCATCCTCTGGATGAGACTTTCCCTAACATCTTTCCTGAAATTTTTGTATCCATCTCCACTCCAAATATTAATGTATTCAGGAAATAAATATAACTGTTCCTTATTTCATTTATTTGTTTCTTTATTCCCCAGGTAGTTGTCCATTGTACATCACTGCTCTTTCAACACACACAGACCCCTAACCCTGCATTGCACTGTCAGAGGTCAGAAACCAGTCTTGACCAAGGTGGGCAGTTGAGCCTGGCACACTAAGTACCAGCTAGAAGTGTTTCAGATCCTTGCAGTTGCTTTGGATGCCTACTGTCATAATTGCAAACTTACTTTTAATGGTGACTTGCTAAATTAATAGTACTCTATGCTCATAAGTATGTTTTCCCCATACAACACATGCCATGATCTCCCTAAACGTTAGGTTGAAGTCAAGTTGCATTGTTTCTGACTTCATTTTATTTTGCCTCCTTTTTAGCAGTTTAAATAAAGAAATTAAAGTAATCTACAGACAAAACGATACAGAGGCCAGGAGAGAGGACTGAATCCCACCCCACAAGGCATGGCACCATGAAAACTTTGAGAAGGAGATAGCAAGCTCCCAATGCAGGGAGAGCAGGAGTCATCCCAATGCCCTGGATGGAGGAGAGGGGAGCCAGGGAGGTGTTGTGCTGCAGGCTCAGCACATCGCTCCCCCCCCCCCCCATAACCACACAAACAGAAAGATGCTCTCCCAGCTGTCTCCACTAAACACTAAAGCTGTGCCAGGTTTTAACTGCTGTGCACTAAAACAAAAGATACAACATTAACCCAGAGTGCATTAATGCTAACAGGATGATCTGAATCACTGACTTCAGCCTCATGTCAATCTTCAGGTTAGAAGCCTTGCTTTAAGGATTTGATTTTAATCTTGGTCTTTGGTTTTATTTTTCAGCCACTTTCCTAACCCAAGTGTGATTCTCATTGACTGCATTAGTAGTACATCATTGATTAGGCAAATACAAAGAACTTTTATCCTAAAATTTGGTACTTCTGCTAAACAGGAAGGTACACTTAGATAAACATCATTTAGGTAACTATATTGCTTATTATGAAATGGGTTTTTAAATTTTACACACTGTCAGATGGCTGGATACAATGCATTATTTACAAGACTAACAACAAGGTCCATGAATAGGCTGGCATAGGAGAAAATCCAAGAAGTTGTGGAAAGAAAGAGGGGTTTGAAAAAGTGTAATCAGTAAAAGGTTAAATTTTACTAGTCATTTCATATTTTTAATTATTTGTTGTGTTCTAATTTCATGCTAATAGCTATCAGCTTTAATGTTGAACTCGAGCCTTGTTAAAATCGGACTTTGATCAAACTTTTAAAGCCTTTGATGTTTTAATGCTCACGACAAAAAAAAAAAAAAAAAAAAAAAAAAAAAAGAAAGCAAATGTCTACGTACTTAGAGAGGCACAGTGGAAGAGGCCCCAGCTTCAAGTAGCATCAGAGCTCAGCTTCTGATGAGGCCTCAAGGTCTAAAAGCTGACAGCAAATATCGCACTCCCAAGGCCTGCTGTGATACTCCCCCTTTCGCTGTCTTTCACAGACATGTTAAGCAAGTATCAGGTTTGACTCACACGTACCAAAAGTTGTGTAAAGGATGAAACGTGAGGAAATGATCTCATTCTGAGCCCAGCAGATCTTTTATTGCTTAATCATGGACATCGGAATTTCCTGCTGCTTCTGTAATGCAGTTTTTCTGGGGTCCTTTCAAGGCTGCGTTACAGAACAGATGACCAAGTCCAGAACTGTAAATCCACAGCAGGATGGTGTGCCAAAGTTCACAGATGTCTAATGAATAATATTCTGAAGAAACACTTCACCATATACAAGATAACGCCCAAAACATTATAGAGACTCCAATGCTTATGGCAGCCTCAGAGTCAGCACATATGTGGATGTTACGCTGTTGCATTACAAACCTGTCCCAGGTTCAGACCTCTGTCCTAATCAAAGCCCTACAGCCAGTGGATCGCCCTCTAGACAGGGCAGAAAACATCCTCTTGGGAAGTGATATCTAATGCCTCCAACTACCTCTAAGAACACGACCATCTCCAAGCAATATATTATTTCTTAGAATTGCTCCTATCTAAGCCCACTGCTACTAAATTTAACTACCTGCATCCCTCAAATAAAATGAAAGCTCAGAACATCAATTTCCATCTCATAATCCTTTGAGACATTTGTAACGATAAACTGCCACATGCAACCATGTAAACATGGGCTCAGCCTTCTTCCCACCATGTACAGTAGAGTTGTACGGTTTCTAAGTCAATTTAAAAGCAGCATTTTGTCCTCTTTGCTTGTCTGTTTAAAGAAAAAACTTAAACTGAGGTTTACATCTAAACTTGAATTTAAATCTAATTCTGATGTGTATATAGAGAACCCTTCTTTCCCTGTTAAGCTGGCCTGTTTGCCATCATTCCATCCCTTAGCAGCTTACTACTGCCCTTTCTCAGACCCTACAGCAAAAGCTACCTGTAACTGCCATTCCTACATCCAAGCAGGAGCTCAACAGCAGCTTACCAATGAACCTAGAGGTGAGCAAAAAGTTATGAAACAAACAGGACAAAGGAAAGAAGGATCTGCAGAAATAGCAATCAGAACATACAAGCATTTTGTTTTCCTAGTCACCTGCCTCTTTAGGCTAGTGCGGTTTTCCCCACACCTAAGCACAGCTACACAGACAAAAAATACCCCAATTTACATTTGCTCATTCTTTCTTGCAAGATTAATACAATACTCTATTGTACTAAAAATGGCTTTATGCACTGCTTTGTTAGTAAAATGAAATCACTGTAAATGAATAAGAATTCCATTCTGAACTGACATGCTGAGAATACAAATTATGTTTTATAAAACCATCGTACAGAACTGTAATCTAGATGGGCGCTGCTCGCATGAGCTATTAGACAACACTTTAAAAGCTGCAGTCTAGTTTAGTGGAGATAATTTTAATTGACTCAAGGGTGTATCTCAATGGTCCTGAAATTGTTAGGAAAATGTATTGCAGGGAAAGAGCATTCCCTCAGCTGTGGGGAGCAGAGTCAATGCAATCTAATAAAGCTCTGGGTTTCCAACTGCTAGATGCATTTTGCAATTGGAAGTGATTGCATCGAGGATGTAGATGGGCCACATAAATGGAAGCTTTTATCGCTGGTTAGCATAATTACTGCGACCGTCTGCACTGTGTTTGCATGTGCTGGAGCTTGGTTAAGATTTCTGAGGAGTCACGTAATGGGAGAACAGTTGCTTTCACAACGAGCTGTTTCAGTGACTATCTACATGAAACACTGACTTTCACCTTCTTGGGGTTTTCTGCTCATCTTCTGGGGGAGAAAACACATCATGTTCTAACACCCCACTACATATCATACAGAAGTACATTAGGCTGTTTTAAGTCATTGATAAACAAAGACCTCAAAAACAGTTATAAAAAGGCATCTCCTGCTACTCATGAGCATTATCTGGGAATCTAGTTAAACAAGCAATAGGATATTTAAAAAAATAAAATAAATCTTTTCTACTGAATCCCTAGCTTAGGGCTAGTTAGCATCTTTGAAAGAGTTCTCTCATGAGAAACCTCAAACCAGAGACAGCATTCACAAATCAATCACAACCTTCTCCCTTCCCCCTTTTAATTTAAACACCACCACCACCTTTTACTCTTGGACTTCCTCCTCTTGGGTTACTTTTGAGACAATAAACCACTTTTTCATTTTGAACAAACTTAAGGCAGTTCAGCATTCCACATCTGTTTTCCTACTGAACATAGCAAGGCTTTGCTATGCTTCTATTGTACTATTGGCTATATCATGCTATAGATCCACAGCAGGTCACTGGGAACATATCACTGAGGGCTCCAGGCACTATGCTGAAAGTTCTCCTTTTAACGTGAACCAAATCCAAAGTTCCAGCCCTAATCTTTGAAGCCTTCTTGAGGGTTCTTCTCAGCCCTTTGAAAGGGGGACCCCTCCTGTGACTCTATGGGGTCAGCCACCAGCCAGAGGCTGACATCCAAAACCAGAGGAAACTGTGCTCTCGGCAGCTGCTTGCGACTCAAACATTGCCATCCTCAGGAGAGCATTAGGTTGGACCACAATTCTCACCACTATCACAACAAAAAGAGGAGCTCACACCTTCACTTTAGCTTTTGTCACCTATTTTTTGAAATAAATTGATAAGAGGGAGAAGAGGAAGGATTAGAAATGGCAATTGTTTCTACAGAGGTTTTTTCATGCACTTAAAACAACCGTCAGTACTACCAAAGAACTGGGCTCAGCTGAAAGGCTCTCTGTGTGCATACCACATTTTCTTTTCCTGGAATGGACAAATGCATAAGAATTCATTTTACCTTTGATTTTGTCTGATGCCCAGAGAAAGCATAAGCAGGTAGGAAATGCCTCAGGCAGGTTGTTGGCCCAGGTCTACATGCCTGCATAACATCTCAGACCTCACCATGGCCGTGCCAGACAGAATCACACTCCACAAGGACCTCAGCACCCTGAAATGGCAATTCCACTTGTCAAGCCAAATCAGATCTTCCAGATTTCTTCAAGTCATGCTAGTGCTTGAATATGAATGGTGCTAAGCTAAATCTGCTTATCCCGTTCATCTGTTACCAAAGGTTTTAAGATCACCTCGTTCACCGTTGCCATAGCTGGATATTTAATTGGTCTTACAAGACTACCACAAATCAGGATGTAACAATTTCATATTAGCCCCAGGAGACACAGTATCTACTTTTATGGAACTGAGTAAAAGGAATTTGGAAGCCTTTGATTAAATTAACACAGATCATTTCAAGTGAAACAAATATTTTACTAACCCTGAAGGTTGGGACACTTGCACAGCAGGTGCACTACAGCTGGTGTGCTGCTGCTACCTTTGGCATTACAGATTAAGCCACGCAGATCTAGTTTTCCAGTCAATGGGTCTAACGTATTAAAAGGATTACATGTTTGATACCAAGATCATTGGAAAATTAGAGCAACTATCCTCATTTGTAACACAATCCCGCTGTATTTTCTGCCATGTTGAAATAACAAGAAAGAAGCAGGCATTTTGCTGATTCATTTTGGTTTTAATTCACTTGAAACTGCATAGTTATTGCAATGCCTGAATAAGTGAGTAGACATACAGATCCTGGCAATACCAAAGCAGTTATGAGCATCTCTGATGACAGCACGAAAAAAAAAAGTCTCCATGTGCACAGCCTGGCATAGCCCTGGGATACCCAGGGATCCAGGGTGGCTTTTTTTTTTTTTTTTTTTAAGCTCTTCTCATAATTGAATTAGCAAGACTGGCAAATTTGGCAATGCATCTGTGGTTTCACAAAAAATGAAACCTAAGTAAATTAAAGAATTTGTTTTCCTCCCCCCCCCCCCCCCATCATCACCAGTGATTCAGGCTGGTCTGGTATCAGGCAGGCCACTAACACAGCAGCACCCAGCAGTAACTTAAAGCTACTTGTGTTTCACATATGTGACAATTAATTCCTCACTAAACCCCATATTAGTCAACTGCAGAGACATCATCAGTTTACCCACAGAACTTTCTGCTCATGTTCCTTTAAAGCTGTCTCGACAGGGACTGAAAAAGCAAAATCCTAGAGGATCTTTCGGATTTACAATTGACCATTATTGTTGAGAAGTTCTGGCATATTACTGTTTTTTCAATCTAACCAGTCAAAAATGGCTTAGAACATACTGCTGTACTGCTAAACCCTAGATTTGGGATGCAATAAGCTGCGAGTGCCTGGTGATATATAGGCTACCAACGGAAAAAGTAAAGCTTTCATGTAAGAGCATGAAGTAAACATCAGTCTTTAACCTGCCACAGTTAATGCTCTCTGAAAAGCAAAAGCTAAAGGAGAATCTCTCTTAGGTACTAATTGCTCTGCTTTCCACGGAGCTAGAAACATTTTACAGACAGTAATATACTTTTCAAGAATGTTTGGTGCATTAACCACAGAATTACATATAAATAGTTCTGACTAAAGCTTGCTTTTAGGTACCAGTACAAAGTGTGCCAAGAGGAGACAAAAAGTACTTAAAGACCTATTCAAATTTTATTTGAAGAATAAAAATGAGCTTCGGTTAAGACTTTTTTCATTGCTACATCAATGCCAAATTCTTATTTGCAATGTAGAGAGCTAAAGTGAATAGAGGGATCCATCAGTTCAAATCCCGATCCTTGGATATTATTATTATTAACTACAACCTTTTAACTGAATACAAAATTAGTGTCACTCAAGGTAATAAGTTCCAACCATGTAACTTGATAAATCTATCATCATTATTACACTGCATTTTTTTTCCTTCCAATGAGATTACACAATACTGGCTGCCATAAATTAATTGTTCTTTTAATACAGTAAGACCAATTTAATGAATTCAAATATGAAAAGGTCTAAATTGATTTTTTCTCCCCTCTTATCAACCTGGACCACAATCCTTGTCATAAAAGTACAGGCTCTTCAAAAAATAATTGTTCAGAACCAAATCTAAAAGCTTCAGCAAGAGCTTAATTTGATCTTCTATCTAGACTGCAATTAGAAGAAATACACTATAAAAATAAGGTTGTTTCAAGATAGTAATGGCTGCACTAAATTTAATATATTTATTAAAATTAATTAAAACCTTACAAAGTTAAGTTAAAAGGAACATCTCTAAATCAAAGAACGAGCATTTGAATTTATGCAGAATATTCTTCCCAGATTTTTGAAATAAGTGGAAACATCACGCTGTGTTGCTCTGTGTAATTACAGGCTAACATTTGGTTCATCTACAAAGTAATCACCTTTATGAAAGCAAAGTGGTAATCACTATTTTTGTTCTTGAAAGTGTATAAATAAATATCCAAGTTTATCTATTCCTGGCTTCTCTGTGCATGCCTATTCAGAGATCACCAGCATTATATATAGACATGCATTAAGGTACAAGGAAGCTTGAAGAGCCGAGTGTAACCAGCCACCCACAACCATCCTAGAGTTCAAACAGAGGACACCTGCTGTGAAATACCACTTCTCCTACTACATCCTCTTCCAAAAAGTAAACCTTTGCATAAGTCTTTTATAAAAAGTAAAACAATTGACATTAAAGTGATCAATATTTCATTTAGGATGCACATAATGCAGCACTGAAAATACCTTAATGACTGGAAATGAATCACATCCAGAAAATCTAAAACCAAATCCTGTAATAAATATTAGCTCACCTGTCAGGCAATCAACCAGCCCATTTCTGATGAATCTTTTAATCACACATTTGAGCCAGAGCTGTGCCCAGTCAATTCCAGGTGTATCTAGCAAAGTCTGAAGCTTGTGACAGCTCAGAGAGGAACAGGCTTTTTGCACCACGCCCATTAGGGGCACCCTGATACACAGGGCTACTGCCCAAATACATCTTTGTGGTAATGCAGTGCTTAACATAACACCTGCAGATACGCAAGTTAGTCATGTCCCTGCAATTCTTTCTTTAAAATGAAAGAAACTAAGATGATTTCTTTAATGTTATGAATGGTGTCTCTCTACTTTATCCTCAGCACAAGTTTTAAGGTCAATTATTTAGCTACACCTATGAGCTGGGGTTAAAAACACTGTCTCTGGAAGGGCTTGTTTGGGTGCTCTTGTTATTAGATTTAAGTATTCAAATTCTTCACTCCCAAGCCACACTTCCATTCTCTTGCTTAGC
This sequence comes from Aythya fuligula, assembly GCF_009819795.1. Classification (NCBI taxonomy): domain Eukaryota; kingdom Metazoa; phylum Chordata; class Aves; order Anseriformes; family Anatidae; genus Aythya; species Aythya fuligula. Next base: position 12,592,550 of record NC_045569.1, on the reverse strand, counting down.
ACCTACAATTTTGATAACTTGTGAGAATAATTTCTATTCCCATGTTCAGTTCTGTTTCCTACCACCAGGTGTTTCAGGAGCTTCACTAAAGGTCATCTTTGGTGACAAAAGGTACACCCATGTAATTCATTCCAGGTCAGGAATAAAAACCCACCCACTGAAGTCAGTAAAGACAGCTGATTACTCTTTAGCTACATGACTATTTGAGGGCATTTTGTTAATTTGGAAAGTCAGGAAAAGACTCAAAACCACAGTCATGGCGACAGCAGTATGGCTTGCACTTAATTAAAAAAGAAGCAAAGATTTATCATTCCCCTTTGGCTTAAATCATTGAGCCTTAACATCATCCGATGATCAGAGGAACCACTAAATAGCACTGGTCTGACATGTATAATATACTCAACTGTATCATATTGCTTTTTGACATTAGAATGAGATATGGGATAATCTTCTGGCCAACATCTTGCAGCTCTATCAATCTTAGCTTAGAAAACAAAAATAAAATAAAAATTATTGGATGATGCACTATCCAATTCAGCCTGTGCTCAAACTGGCTACCTGTAGAGGCCAGATGGCAAGGATCATTTTTCTTTCACATTATACAAACAGATTTCTCTGAAAATCTTGGGCAGCCAAACAGTTTTGTTGATGACGATGCACTTTTATATCTAAACCAATTATGGCCACTGCACCAGGCAGTTCAGGTAATGTAACAGAAAGCTCTCATCGACAAAAGAGATTTGGTCATGTTAAATCATTCTAAATTAGTTGCCCAACAGGCATTTATCATGCAGGGAAGTCATCCACTGACTTGTTAAAATATTCATATTACTCTATGTGGCCTTTGGGGATGTTAAAAAGGAACTTTGCCAGAACTGCCCAAATAATCAAACACCCACCTCTCCCAGTACTGTAGTATAAAATGGAAACTAGACTATAAAGCTGGGGGAGGGGGGGGCAACACCACAAACAGAAAAAAGGGGACAGCAATAGATTCTTTTTGAATAACATTTAGCTAGGAACTCAATTCTTCAGCAATGATCCTGATATTAAGAAAATGGGAAATGAGTTCAGCAAAATTCTGCTTCATGGCATAGACTCTTCTAGGAATAGGGTCTAGCTGGGCTACTGAAAGCCACCAGCCACAGGATATGTGTTTATGCAATTCTGCTGGTATGTTGAAGGGGCCTGTGGGGACAGTAATTGGCAGCTAGCTTTTCACTGAGCAAACTGCAGCACAATATCAGAAACAGGCATACTTTCCCTCGCCCCCCTCCCCCCCCCCCCCCCCCCCCCCCCGAATCACACCACATTATAATCTGGGAGCTTTTGTTATGAAAGTATTCCATGCATGACCTCAAGTACAGCATTCCCATCAACTTCAGCTCAGGGCAGCCAAAGGAGAAAAATTGAAACCAAGCAATTCAGCTAGATGATGCAATAGGGAGCACTTCAAAACGTTGTCCAAACAATAAATAATAAAATAAATCCTAGAAACCTCCTCCTACGTGGACCAGACTGTGACTTAATCACCAAAGCCTTTATGAAAACCTCAAAACACGAGATTTTTGCACAAGTCTTCAGAGCTGACAAATCTGCTGAAGACAGTCATCCCTTTAACTCAAGATGTTTCTATTTCCTGTATGCTCTTGATATGAAATAAACCCAGATTAAAGTATACAGCTGCTTTTTATTTTAACCAAAGATAACAGATACTCTGATATCTTACAGTATCTCCAACTCACTTTAAACTCCAGTTCTGCACTGACTCATTGCAAAACAGTGAAATCACAGAAGTGTCTCAGCCAGCTCTGAGATAACTCCCTGACGCAGGAAAGCTTGGCTGAAATCATTTGCAAAAGATTCCCTGTTAACTTCTCCTGAAAGCAGCCGTTCAGCAGTTACTGCATCTGTTAAACTCTGCATTGCATAAAGAGGATGACCTGTGGGTGGCCCAGATATTGATTTTACATTCTGAAGCAAAACCCTCACAAACTTATTCCTGGTATGATTCACAACAGATTATACAATGTGTTTCACTAGCTCTTCTCCGCCCACTGCTGAATTCCTAAAGCTCATGAGGTAACCACAGCAATTACTTTACATAGGGGAAAAAAAAAAAAAAAAAAGGAAAAAAAAAAAAAAAAGCAATTCACTGCACTATAGAAATAACACAATATGTTTTAGCAACATATATATAGAGGAGGAGTCAGCATTGTGTAAGCAGTCATGTCTCTGTGGACCACCAGTAATTTTTCCCCCCCTTCTCTCTTTCTAATAGAGAAAGAGAATTAATTCCACCCAGATTTCAGTTAAAGCATGGACACTTTCCACAACCACTTCCATCACTGACATGCAGAAGTGTGAAATACTGTTACTCAGAAAATTCACACAGTTTTGCAAATGAATCTTAGCTAAGATGTTAACAGCCTGCTATAAGCCATATTTTCCCCCAAAGAGCAATCTACTAGAAATGCAAGCAAAACAAAAATAAATAAATAAAAAGATTTCCCAGCCCTTTAGAAGAACAAACTGAAAAAAAAGCAAGTGAGGGTGGAGAGGAGAGGAAATTATCTAGTGCAACACTGGTGCTTTAACATAATAGCCTTACATTTCTTCCTTGAGGGAAACATTTGGGAAGCTCTGAAAGCTCTGAGCCTCCCACGCCAGCCCCACCAGGCTGTTGTGTCCGGTTGTGGCCACACCACAGGTACAGCAGTGTAAGACAAGTGACATGGCCAAAGGAAAGGCAAAAGGAGTGGTTACTGTGTTAGTTATTGATTATTGTGTGCATTACCATCCTTTTCCTTCCACATGATGAGGCAAAAATCCCTTAATGTAATCATCTTTTCCTCCTGAATGGAGCCGTATAAAAACAACGGCTCCAATATTTTGTTTATTTTTACTCAGATCATCACTGCTGGACCAGGATATCGTTCCAGGGAAAGGGTTATTAAGGTCTCAGAACCTGAGTTCTCCCAGCTGACAATGAAAAATACTCCATGCGAGGTATAAAACTTGTGGGATAGTATTCTGATGCCCCCCAGACTAAGTAAGTTCCCAGAGCATGCAAGCTCTGAACAAAGCAGAGGGAATCCTACTCTTGTGTAAATTCCCTCAGGTGGATCTATAAGACACCCCTGAAATTTTTGCTTGATATTTTCATAATCATAGCCAAGGATGTGCTGGAATCAACACAAAACAAAAACTGTGTCAATAGCTTCAGGTTGTCCTGGCCCTCAGAGTCTTTCAACATCAGAAGCTGATTTTGGTGCCTGAGCTCTTTTCATCACTACTGCCAATCAACTGGAGGAGAAAGGTGATCTCATCTGATTGATTTTCATTGCCCACAGCTAAAATCTCTTTCTCAAAGGAGGCAGCTAACTTGTCATCACACAGCACCACATTTTCCTTACAGAATTGTGCACACAATGAAATACTAGAGACATGCACCACTCTCAGAGAGCAATTTTTCCAGAGGAAGAATACATACATATAACTTCATTTTACCTTCATGCACCTTCCACCACTGTCAAAATCAGAAACTTAACTCTTTCATTGTTATTCCTCAATAATATTTTAAAATCCTTATACTATATCAAGCTCCTAAATGAAAGATTTCAACCCAAATAATTTCCTATTAGGTTTGAGCCTGTTGCAATGTAGAGAAAATAAAATTAATCCCAAAACAACTGCGTAAAAACATTTCACATACTTTCAGCTTAATAGGAAACATCAGTAAATGCAAACCGTTAAAAAAGAAGCAAAACTTGTATTTTTCATCTTCAATATATACTTGGTTGTTTCACCTCTAGCTAAAAGGAAATTGTGTTTTGTCAGTCCCACATGGTGTAACTCCCACGTACAGTACCTCAGTTTCCCTAAGAGAACCTGTTTGGTCTCAAGAACAAAGGAGCTGTTGTATCTATCATCATGCTAAGGACAGGGTGTTGTTTTCTGTTTATTTTCAAGTCATCCTGGATTTCCATCATCATCTTTTTCCGCATGGAAGCTTTGAGACTTTCAGTCACGTAACACTATGAGCTACTCTTGCAACAGACACTGAAGTGTAAAGTAAAAGCAACTGTTTCAAACAGCAAGCTCTTGTCATTGATTGTCAGTGAGCTGTGTCCAAGCATGCATACTCTGATAAAAACTTGGCCCTACAAACACTATCCATCCCAGTGCCGCAGGGGATTCACTGACCATTTGGGTTGGAGAAGAAATTCATTTCCTCTTTTGACCAGTGCTCTCTACTGAGCAGATGTTTTCAGTGATATATTTACAATGATGCCAAGATGGTGTTTTCCTTTTTTTTTTTTTTTCCCAAGCAGTTAATTTCTCATCAAGCAACGTGTGCAAGTAATTTAAAGTTGTTCCTTCTGATGCAAAATACCTCACACTTGCCTACACTGGCTTTCATCTGCTGGCAAACTGTTTGCACCAGATAGAGCCATGCAGACGACAGAAACTGTGGGACTGGGCACAGAAAAGGGGTGTAGGATCTCACATGACACTGGCCAGCTGTACTGGCACACAGATGCACTAGAGGAGAAAGGTAAACTTTCTTTACACCATTTCCTTCCACATTAGATGCAACTTCAGCCATGCTGCATGGTTTGGTTACGTTCTCTTAACTCCTTCCTAGTCTACACTAACATTGATTAAGCTAAATACTTGCTGTCCATTTGTTTTTACAAACTTTACAGTCTAATTGATTTGTAAGACTATTAACAATAGTCTTTATATAGAAGCTTCAAGAAAAAAAAAAATCGTTGAAAGCAGATTCATTCCCATCCTAATCTAAAAGCCTGTCTACAGAAGTGCAATCAAAAGAAATTACACAATTATGTTCACACATTTAGCAATGATGTAATTTCAGATTTCAAGTGCTCTGTTTTGATTTATCAAGCAACTTTAAGTGTAAAGGGATACAACACAGCCAAACTCATGGCAGCAGCTTGCTAGGCTAGGTTCTAACAATACAGCTCAAATATTAGGATCATGGGCAGCTTGGGCTACCAGAATTGCTCCAATTCTTACTCTTGAGCCATACTTAACACTATTTGCAGCATCTTCATGCTATGTTGCAGAAACACAACTCCACCGTAACCTTGCCCTCTTGTAGAGGATTCATAGGACAGACCAAAGGTTTCCTGCTCTATAACCATTTACACACTGAAAGGTAGCACTGGACTAGGTTGCCTGGCAGCACTAACTCTTCCCACTTTTATGTTTGTTAGGGATAAATTTAACTTGGGGATCATTTGTCCAACACATACCCTTCTCTTATACCAAACACTAACCTTACGATCAAAGATAAGAGAATGCAAGGCCAGGCAAGAACATGGCCAGGACACAACATCTAGTCCCTTGGGGACCAATGCCAGCAGGAACAGATGAGCTACTCTGTGCTAAGGAGGTATAATAAACTTGACTGTTTTCAGCAGCTTCCTGACATCTCCACCATCTGCTACACTAAGATATTAGTGAGAAACAAAAGTCATCCCAGACTGAATGCAAAGACTTGCACTTGGAGCACAGTGAAATGAAACTCACGTCATCCAACAAAACGAGGCATGATAGCACAGTTATGCACTGGGAAACATCCTCCCATGCATCTCTACTCATTTACCAGATGTGGGTAGCCCTTTTAAGAGCAAACCCCTGCTTTATAAGCAATATATATAATTCTTAAAAGGTCAAAGTTTCATTCTTGATAATTTCAAGGTTCATTGACAACTGCAACACGTACAGGGCAATTGTAACGGACAAATAATGGAAGATCATAAAGCAAGATCCTTTGTATCTTAAATGGAACTGGTGAAACTGAGATGGCTTGTCACAACATACTGTAGGTCAATCTGAAATTTCCATAAAGTACCTGGAGAGGAAATGCATTTCAAACCAGCAATGTGACAAAACCAAGTCAAGTAATTGCTATGGCTGGTTGGAAAGTAACAGAGATGTTTTGGCGCTTGCTTTGCTCCTTACTGCTCTCGTCATGTTTCTAGTTTATTAGAAATCTATGTGAAACAAACTAAGTCTGGGTGGCAGATGCTAGCCACCTCCAGAAATGTTTTACTCCCTGTGTATTAAGGCAGAAAGAGACCAAGGCAAAAGTCCAGGTTCCTTATGGTAACAACTGGGGAACTGGTCCCTCAGCAGCTGGTTCTTAAAAAGCTTTGCTTTCCACAAAGCATCCCAAAAAAAGGAAGAACATTTGTGAGCAATGAAAAACAAACTACACACAGATTTCAGAAAAACATTTCTTTCCAATCAATCCCCTGACTGCATGCAGGCCTTCCTGCAGCAAGAAAAGAAGCCCTGTCCAATAATTAATTCCAACAGCATTTGAGTCCCAGCCAAGATGGTTATCTGATCCATATTTTACCTCATGTCATAGTTGCCTGAAACACCTAATCAAATCCATAGCTTTGGTCCCTTCCCAGCCCCTCTGCAGCTCCCTGCTTCCGTTGCAAGGCAACGTACAAAAGCCATTTCAGATGGAAGGACTCAACACTGAAAAGCACAGTTCATCCAGAAGGAAAGACTTCGGACACACTCCAAGCCTTGATATATCAGTGAACTCCACCCTACTTGTCATTTATTTCAAGGACACGTTCATTACAGAGATAAGAAATTTACCTTTGATTTTACAATATGAAATTTGCCTATCAATACTGCTTAGTACTTGTTAAGTAAGTCACAGAGGAAGAATCTCAGCGTACAACAGACTTGTGACAAGAGTTACAAAAAGGTAATGCAATATTTTGTGATCTGGTAGATCCTAAGCATTTGGAAAACAACAAGTGCCACTATTTGCAGAAGGTCTATCTGCTCTTTAAATATCATCCAGATTCCTTCCTGACAGTTGAAGGGAAGGAAGGAGGAAACACTACATTCTTTTATCTAACGCTGCAAATTTATATTTAGAGCAAATTTGTGTATTACAGGTCTATTTTCACCGTGACATAGAACCTCGCTCTTCAGACAGATACACTAAAGACTTAACTTGCAGAAATCTACAGGTACAGCACAGGAGCCCAGCAGCACAGAGACATGAACCTCCCACTGATTTTGCACAGCAGTGAAGTCACCAGCTTCATCCCTGCCTTAGAAACCTTCAGCCTCCTACCTGTTTGAAACAGAAACATAAGACCATTCTCTACCCACTGCTACTGGATCCTGAGAGAGGTTTGTGGCAGAGGATGTGCTGTTTGTGCTCTGGCTGTGCAATGCAGAAGTGTTTGTGGCTGCTCTACGCTGCCCTTCAGAACAGTGGTCAGGAGATTTTAAGACAACACGACAAAAACTTAACAGCAAAGAAATGGTGTGAACAAGTGTTAGAAGGCCACAGTAAGGACTGTGCTTGTTTTCACACCTTGGTTTAAGATCTCATCCCAGAGAATGAGGTCTTGTAGTTGTGTTTGTACTTCTGATCTATTCAGAATAAAACAGGTAGCAAAGTGCCACGCTTTTGCATCTGTACAACCCAGAAGCTAAACCAATGCTCTTCTCCATCAGCAATTGTATAGATCAGGAAGATTATTACTGACTAGCAAAGACACACAGTAAAAGCGAGCAGTCTCCAAGCAAGACTCCAAAGCAAGAGTCTTCTCTCCAGGGAATCCATATTTTGTAAGGCTGTTTCCTATAAAAGCCGCATAAATTCAAGAATCCATATATATGGTTATAGTCCCATGGAATTCTTCCCTTGCTTGAAATGGATGATGTTTCTAATTTGCATAGCAATAGCTATTTGGCTATATGACAAATCACAAGCCACACCTTCATACAGGAGCTAGCTAACACTTCACAACGAAGCCCTCTCCATCATTTTTATTTTTTTTCCTCCCCAACTGCTCTTTCTGGTCCTCATACGTCCATGCCATTCCAAGATTAAGGCACCTGAACACCCATTCTCCATACAGCTCTGGGATTTAGATAATCCCATGCACCAATGTGTTAGCAGAACACTAATATTTCACTGTTAATAGCTATATTCCACCTTTAATTTCGTTTTCTTACCTGGTCACATGCTTATAGGTCTAAATAAAACTGTTATTGTGCTAAAAGTTGAAGAAATAAAGCATATAAAGATATTCTCTGAATAAAGCTTTGCAACATCAACAAGGGAGACATTCTACTAGGCCACACATTGCTCAAATATTTTCTACAAACATGTTTGACCAGAAGGCATCCACTGCCTTGTTATACAGCTCTGCAGTTGGACCCCATGGAAATATCTTGGCATTCCCCTGAAGTCATGAAATGCAGATGTAGCAGTTTGCACTGAGCTGATGCTTTGGAGATGTGCCATAACACAAACTCAACACATTATGAATCTGGTCACAATTTCCATTTAAACTCAATGAGATATTTAAATGATGTTTTTACATTTAAATTATAGATAGGCTTGGAAATACTTTAATCAGTAATCAATTTCTTACCCCACCCAAAAACAGATGTTAAAATATTTCAATTAATAGCAGGAACATATGAAGAGAAAAAGGCTTAGAAAATAACGCTAAGCTGCACAAAGAATGCTTAAATAAATGAGCCAAATGTCAGGTTTGCCAGAGCCAGGAAAAAATCCCACCGATTTCAGCAGATGCAGGATTTGGCTCCAACTTGCAAAGGACAGTAAGGTCAGAACTACAAGGCCTACAAGTGCACACTAAGTCAATATCAGGGCACTCTGGCACACATCAATATTTGCTTGTTTTGAACAGATGCTACATGCTTCCAGAGGGTGCTCTCAAATGAAGCATTAAAATATAAAGCATTTTCTAATTGTTTAAAGTTTTCCATGAATATTAAGTGGTGAGAATTATCTTTTTTTTCCATTAAAATATATATTTTACTGATAATCCAGTTATATATTTGATACAAAATCTTCCTGAGTACAGTCATAAAAAGACAGCAATGGTCTCACTGATTTTGAAAATACAGAGTAGAAACCTACGCCATTATATGCGAATCATGTGAGATCTGTAAAGAAATAACACACCATCTGTTTTTCTGGTTAGAATCTCCTGTTCTAGCTCCAGTGAGACTGCAAGGAACAATAATTAGCACCTACCAGCCAGCTCAGTATTTGTAAGCACAATGCTAAGCTAGCCTTTGAAGCCAAAACTGCTCATACCTGTGTTAACCTCTATTTAATAGGAAATTAAAGACCAGATTTTATTTTAAAAAGGTTTATGTTTCTAGATGTGCTCTAAATTTGGACAGATTTGGGTAGGTTTGCATACATTCTTGACCATCAAAAGAACATCTTATGAATGATATGACAAAGTTAATTTGTAAATAAAATATTTGGAAGGTATTTGTTTCAAAAGGATAAAGGACTATATTTTTTCCAACTATATTTTTTTCTTTGATGTGACTACATGACTTAAATGAAAGAAAACCCGAAACTCAAGTGTGGATAATTTCACCCTGAAAGCTAAAATTCAGTGAATTTAGGAACTAGAATGAGTGCCTTATAGCAAAAATACTGGCAAATGGCTGTACCACAGAGCCACCTGACAGCTAGCCAGCTGAAAGCATCCACAGCCTGACTCTATCTGGCTGTAGCTTCTTTCACCCTTTATATTAAGTTAGAGACTAACATTCATGAGACACATACAGTTGCTAACTTTCTTCGGAAGGAGTTATGTTTCCGTATTAAACTGACAAAAAGTTTGCTACATCCTACTTTGCAACAGAACAGCCAAAGTCACTACATAACCTGACAAGCTGCCTCATCACAGCTTTTTATTTGCCCAAGGGAAGGAGCAGTTTTAACAGGAAAGTCAACACGTACCTTCACTGCACAAAAAGGAAGATACTAACACAGAAAACCTATTCTCTCCCAGCACAGGTTTATTTTCCTCACAGCCAGCTTAAAATAAATAAATCAATCTATCCATAGCCAGAGCAAAGCTTTTTACTTGTTTGAAGTTTTGCAGGATCAAGATTTTTTTTAGCAACCACTGCATAAACCAACAGGCTTACTGCATCTTGCAAAGAAGCTGGCTTTGTGTATTTTCTAGTTTGCAACATCCAAACAATAGTTACCATAAAAACAGCATTTAATGCAGCCTGTATTAATCTCTGCTGTGGTTTCTGCAGCATTCCCTGTACTTATAAGGTAAATATAAGTAATATTTATATATAATAATGCTCTTTTACTTTGTCTTCTGCTGTTGAGTTTTACAAGGCATGCTATTTTGTTTGATTAAACTAAAATCCAAAATAATTTTGAAAACACACTTAAGAAGTGAAAACAAAACTCTGAGCAATTGTTACCTCTGGCTACACTATGTGGAGAGTATTTCTTTTCAAAGCAAGAGAAGTTTCACTGTTTTCAACACAAGCACTTCAAGCATGTCATTCCACTTTAGCTCTTAAAAACTTAGCAGAAAATAGAGCAATGAAACAGGAAAAAAAGTAAGTGATGTCCTAATGAGGAAAGGCCTTCTGTAGCTACTCCCCCCCCACCCACTTCTTGAATCACAAGGAACCAAGGATCGGAGGGATAAAATGGCTCAGGTTCATTGACACACCCTGAACAGGCTACAGTCAAGCTGGAGATCTCCTTTTGAAAAATCTTACGGTAAGTGGAATCAAGTGTGTAACGGAAATGGTAGATTTAAAAATGATATGAGGGTAAATTGAATTAACAACAGAAAATCCTCTTATTCAACATATTTTAAGTCCTAAAAGGAGACAAAAATGTCCTAGTTTTGGAAAGCAAAAGCATTTCACAATAAAACTATACCTCCAGGGGAGTAAATGTCTTTAAAAAGTCAGTATGCCTTCAAGGGTGTAATTCTTTACAGGTCACATCTCCCTCTATGAGTTTATAAATCTATACTACATCTCCTGAGACAGAAATGAAGGTGCTCACCATGACATCACTGACCTCGAGGGGTTGTTAGGAGCACACATTTAGGCAGGATGGGATTAGCATACTACATTAGTGTTTAAGATCAGGAAACAGACTGCACTTCGTAACAGCATTTTTCATTTGTGTGAATTTCCGAAAGAAAACCCAAAGCATATGGCGTGTGCTGCAAATTAGGCTTAAATCCGACATTTTTCTTTTAGAGCACAAAGTATACTCCAATCCCTCTATAATTAAACATGGATGTGAATAGTAGGGTTGAACCAAGATGAGAGAAAAAAAATGCAGTTAACTACCCTGTTTTCTTTCCTGACCTAAGCTCTTGGTCACAGGACAGACTTTCTTCTGTAGCATGTTAGCATTAACTTTTCTCCCACACAGAACTCTGTCCATTCACAAAATGGAACCAAGAACTCAGATACTTGTACATTCTGCTTGCAATATATAAGTATAACTTAAATTTCAGTGTAGCTGTTAGTAACACAAGTATTGGAGTTTTACATAATTCACAACTTTAGTAACCTCTGCCTTTAAGATTTTTTTTTATTTTTTTTTTCTATTTCTTACTATCATTACTATTTATCTATTATGCTTTCCAGAATTTCTAACTGGACCACTGCCACCTTAACAATGTGATTGGATTGATGTACAATCATCACTGCACTATTAGATGAAATAATATCCTCATACTGACCGAACTGACCCAAGAAAAGAATGTGTCTTCACTGAATTTGAAAGGAAACCAGATTTATTCCATTAAGTTGTTGCCGAGAGTCCTTGGACTTAATCTGCAGAAATCTAAATTCAATTGTCCTAAAACCTACTTCTGGTTCTCTAGTTCTCAAAAATATCTGCTCTAAGAACTGAGCTTGGCTATTCAATGTAAAGAAAGGACAGCCACTCACCATCTGCAACAGCTCCCTTTAAAATAAACATAAGCATGAAGTCTAATACTATGTGACTCTTGCAGAAGAGCTTGGACAATCTAGTGATGTCTGTCATAAAACTGCAGTGACACTGATTTTTAATACTGCAGTGACTTCAACAATTCAAACCCAGAGGGATTCGCTGTATTGTACCGGGAATACTTGGGAACACTTGAGGTAGTAGCAAAAGAAAAAAATAAAAATGTGCTTAGTAATCAACTGTAGGCCCATAGCACAAATTTCAGGGCATTTCTTTTTACAAGTTCATAAACCAGCTCTGCCTCCACATTACCCACTGTGTCTTATAAGTGGGTCTGGAGGACCCGTTTAACGTGTTTGTACAATTACTATGGTCTAGGAAGAAACCTCTATTCTAAATGAAGTGGTAACATTAATCTTTGCTCTGACCAGGTTTATAATGAATTACAGGATTGACTACTGAAGGAAGCAAAAGGATGAGGCATGATTACTTTGATCTTGTGGGGGGCATGGTGTTTTCACAAAGGTGCCATGATGAAACAAAGATGGTAACTTTGAAGCTGCATAAAAAGAACACTACATCCCAGGGTCAGAGTTAGTGCTAGGTCAGTCACTTCAGTAGGAACCTAAAATGATCTTATCCCAATGCTTTTAGTTTCTAAAACATCTTAAGGAGATTTGGAATTTCAGCTGAAATTTTTTTTCTTTCTACTCATTAGTTACAGCATTAAAAATGTACAACTTTCTGCAGGACCAAAAGACAAACAATCAATCAGCATTGCCTAGTTCAAAAGGCCACCCTTCCTCAGTGCTCAGCATAAGTCAGGCTGTTCTCTCAACCAGCTTCTGCCTTTGCAAACATCATCCTGTAAAACTGATCCAGATGAATCCCAAGCACTCCAAGGGGCTCAACTGAGCTACATGGACACAAGCAAGCAAAGAAGATATGTCCAGGTATGAACAACATTTTTTTTTTTTTTTTTTTTTGAGGGGGGGTCATTAATCTACCCCAGATTACCTAGTCTACCACAAAGTGATTTATTTGAAGTGCTGCAATATTTTTTAGAAGTAGAGCAAGTTTGGTCATTATTCCTATGCAGCTTCCAAATATAAGAAATTATTACATGGTAAGAATATTACATATGCATGAAGTGATCCTGCTTGCTAGGATAACACTGTACATGATGGTTGGAATTAATTTTCCAACTTGTTATTAATAGTGTTATTAATAACTGTGACAGAGTAAAAAAATCAAATGTTGATTTAAAAATCAAGTAGTGTCTTTGTGTAACAATCAGATACAACTTCAGTAACAAGTGTATTATCATAACCCAAGAGACAAATTGGTATTTTCAGTGTAAATGGCTCAGGCAAGTAAATTAAGTGGGATTTTCAGAAACAGTAGTTTGTCTCCAAGCAAGGCAAGTTCTCTAGGAGAACTGTGTGGCTTCATATTCTTGCACTCAGAAAAACGTGTGATATTGTGTCCCTCTCATACAGAAAACAATAACACCTGTCTATTTTGTTCCACTGTTTTCTTTCATAAAGAGAAACACCAAGACTTCTGAACAACAGTGGGACCAAAGTCTCTTTGCTAGTTCAATCAACCATGAAGAGCATGGCTTCTCCTTAGCAGGTCTGTGCAAGGGCAACCTGATACCGTTTGATGATCCATTTAATCCCAGCACAAAGGCTGTATGCAAACAGAGGAGGTTGTGCAGGCAAGGATACTAACAGGACAGAGCTAGTGTTGTCTGGTACAGCCCTCCCATCACCTAAGTAGATAGTAGTATTTGGCATTTCAGCATCCAGGCTAGACAGCTCTTTTCAAGACAAATATTCATTCCAACCCCAAGCATCTCTTCCACACATCACTGTGTGAGTAGAGCACTCAGCTCCTGTCTTTCACTCTTCTCCCTGTTAATGTTTCCTCCTCCACTACCCTCAAATCCACAGCCAACCCCCTTCCTTCTTCTTTAGCATGGTTCGGTTCATCAGCCTGTTCAGCTTGTGTAGAAACTGCCACTCACACTCACTCAGTTCCCCAAAGATACGGACATTCAAGAACACTTTTAAACAGAGCAAAGTAAAAGGCTTTGGTCTAGACCTGTATTTCAGGACTAGACGTGTTTCAAGTCTGCCATGCTGCAGTTGTTTAAATGCACCTTAAAGCATTCCTAGCAAAACCACAGATTAATGAATATCCCGACAGTGGCTTTAGCTCTTTAATTCCCAGTAGCTAACATGCATCCAGCACATTCACACCAGTATGCATGTGCCTGATAGTTTGATAGTTAATACTATTATCTCCCAGATACCCACCAGGCTATTAAGTCATTAGCCATACCCTTGCTGCCTGAGATCCCATTGAACATGACGGGGAGGGAAAGAGGCAAAGAGTCTTTTCAAATCAGTCTGAAACTTATTTCCAAATGAATCTTCTACACAGTGTGCTCCAAAAAGCACTCTTGACTGAAGCAATCTTTAATAAACAATGGAGAAAAGTCATTTACTGTGTGACCATTATCAGAAACCACTGTGCTCTTTAGAGTGGGCAGACATCTGTTACATCTGTTTCAATGAAAACCCCCGGGGAATATTCTGCAGTTTGGCACCGCAGTTGTGTGTTATAATGTCAAATATGAAGAACATAACACAGCAGGGTGCCCAGGGACAGGGAAAGGCAATCCAACAGACTGCCCTAGTTTCTGTTAAAAATAGGTCAAAGAGCTGGTATAATCAAAGTCTGGCAGTGCATACTAATTACTGACAGAATGTCTTACACTTGCATTGACTGGAAGCAACCCGTACATGATCTTATTAGCTAAATACACTAGGAGCCTTTTTAGATATTAAATATTTGAAATGAAAATGTAGATTTCCTATTACTTCAAGAGATTGGTTTTATTCTGGATGACCTGGCAAATTAATTTATAGACAAATCAATAACATATGGAGACACAGTTTCCCCATAACGATTTAAAATTCATTAACGTATATTTGCTGAACTAATAAACAAATGTTATGCTATGAATCCCAAATAGCTTGTAGATGTTGATTACAGGACACAAGATTGCTACACAAGTGCACAAAAAATTATTCATGATAGAATTAGCAGGGAGGAAACAATCAAAGTATAGAGAAATTGCATATTTTAGAAGGTAAAATGCAGTGATTAAGAGACAAAGATGGGTCTCCACTCCTAAAAATTAACACATGGCCTCAACATCTAAGGCCAATCAGCAACTTTCTTCACAAATTACAAGCAACTGTGAAGTAGAACAGAAGGAACAAGCTAATGCTACTCTGTCCCTGACAGGGAACATCACAAGTTTAGCCTTAATCACAAATTACTTTAAATACTTATGTTTTATGAGTGACAAGGTTATCAGAAAAGGGACAAACGCTGAGAATGTTTTGAAGTTTATATCAAAACAAGTGAACTGACCTGCTAAGCAAATAGTATTTCCTGAGACTTATTCACCTCACGCAATCTCACAAAGTCTTCCTAGATGAGCACCTGTAACAAAATAAAGAAATATATTGAATCTGAAAACTATATGATATAACAATGATTTCAGTTACATACATAGCACTTTATAACAATTTTGGCTTCATTGCATCACTTTTCTTCAATTGGTTTACACCACCAAAAAACACCTTCAATAGCAGTAATAGCTATTATGTAACAAGATCATAGGCCTATGCAGCCTCAGTAAGGATTGCAAACAAACATGCCCAGAAAACTATTTTCCTAAATGACTATTCCTCCATGTTCAAGATCAAGAATGGGAAATCAGATAGATGAATATAGCATGATTTCACATGATTTCATCCTATATCACTATCAAATCAGTGCATTTTTGGACAAAAAACAAATCCTTTTGAAAAATGTATTTAGTTGTGGACGTAGAAGTTCCTTCTTCATGTGCCAACGCAAACATTTTGGATATGGTTGATGTATAAAATTATTGCTAATGTCAATTTGCTACTCACACAGTAGAGCAAATTTAAAGAACAGAAAGTGAACTTCTCCCTTCAACAAATTTCCCAATTATAGCAAAAGTCACACTCAGCAATACAAAGGAACTAATTTTCTCAAACAGTTTTAAAGCATGAGGGGAAAAAAAAAAAAAATCTCATTTACTTAAGTAAGGGTGTTTTCTGTGTGTTTTATTTTTAATGACTAGATAATTTTATCACATAAGTTGAAACAAACTCCTGTCTCAGCAAAGGTCTTGTGGTCAAGAACATTGTTGATTCTATTTTGTGATCGGTAATGAAGAAAAAGCTGGCTAGAGCATTATTTGCCCAATAGCACATAACTGAGCATTACTTGGTAAGAAATGGATGGCTGTGTTAATTTAGAACACTTAAATTGGATGTACTAGAGTCATTGACTGTGTTTGTCAAAATTGATTTTTCCATAGCATTACATACTTGCAAGTTACCTATGAAAACACTAATGCAGAAAGTTATACAGTACCCTTTACCCTTCTGCCTGTAAGTACTTGGCACTATAAGGCTGTAAGGACAGAGCAACATCAGACATTTTAGGACCTCCCATTTTCCCTGGTTCTAAGCAGTTCATACTCACTTCATCCTGCACAAAATTCTATCAAAGCAGCAAGATGTTTCAGATTTTGACTGAAGAAGTGCTGCTTCCAAGCCAGGTTCTTATGACAAACATCAGTCATGGAAATCCATTGCTCCCTCCAGCAGGGCTGTGCTAACAGCATACTCAAACCCAGGGGGAAGTAAGTCCCTTATAACAGTAGAAGGATGTGGATAGATGGATTAAGTATGCTAATAAAATGTACAGACATCTGCAAAAAAAGCTATCAATTTAATAATTGATAAATATAAAATTTCAAAGTGACTGTCCAAAAGCAGATTTTTCAGTTCAATTTCTCAAAAGAAATCAATCTTGGGCAATCATGGTACACATACATGTGCCTGTCCAGCTATCTGTCCTCCCAGCAGCTTCTCAACACTATCTGAGCTCCATTTGCTCCCTGAGAATATTATAATTCCATCAGCTGCACAGAAATTGGCAGGTAAACAAAAAGTGATGAGGAAAGACAAACAGATGTATAATCATCTTTTCAGACATTTACCTCATTCCCTACACTAAAATCTGTTCCCCTAAACAAACACACAAAGCCCGTAGCCTGGTGGTAGCCCAGGGGCAGCAGGCAGAGAGGCTGGGCCTAGGAGCAATATCCCCACAGCCATCCCTGCTCCTCACTGCCTTCCCACACCACCCTCCATTTCCCTGGGTTCCATTGCACCACTGCTTAAATATCTCAAGGAGATCCCAGCTCCTCCAGGCTGATCTCAGTCTGCTGGCACCTGCAGTAGTCTGGAAAATAGAGTCTCCTATGTCAAGAACCTGAAAAAACAGGCATGCAGAAATTACTTGTGATTTCCAAAATCTTATTTGAGTCTTTGAGTTGGCATCCAGAAAAATAGATGTGCTAACTCTTCTCCAAATGGTATAGGTATTCGTATAATGAAGCAGTGTAAAGCAACTCAACTTGGTTCCAGTTACAGGCTTTAAGTACACCTCCAGAACTCCCAAACGTACTAAGATTCCCTTGTTTCAATGCACAGATTACAAAATAATCTGCTTTATTAATTTCTGAGACCCATTTGGACAAAATTTGTTGCTTTGGTTCTATCATTTGAACGTGGTCCCTTCAATGCTTTGGTACAGCATATGTGCTAAAATTCAGCCTTGTTTTTCAAGGGGGGCTGAATAAAAATAATCAGCAACATGGGTACGTCCCTAAGACAATGCTTCAAGTGGCACATAGAATACTGAAATTCCAATAATGTAAGCTTTAAAATGAAAATCTGATGTCTCATAACTAAGTCATGAGACTGCATCAGCTCACTACAACTGTCTCGATGCTTCCCCTAAAAGCCCGGCTGTCTCTGGGGAGCCATCTTGCTAATATTTCTCAGTAGAATGTAGTCTGAGCACAATTGCCGCTAATTTTACTTACCTCATTTGCTTGGTATCTCAGAGCTTTATAATGGCTGGCACTTCTGATGCATTTTAATATAGCTTAAAAAGGAATCGGCCTGAATAAATACAAGAAAATGCTATTGTCTCCCTTCCCTGTGTAGCTGAAATCTAATTGCAAATGTTTTCCCATTTTCCTGGCAGAGTTACCACTGTTTTTCCACACAGGTCTCATTCCTAAAGACGTACGTGGCAATTTGGTACAAGGAATTGACCCATTCCAGAGCATGGTGTCCATCAGCAGTTTTTCTCAAGCAGAGCCAGGCCTTGTGAGCAGATGGTAAGATCTCTCACCACCGAGCATAAGACAACCTTGGGGTCTGTAACTGAGGGCAGGGGGAGCAGACAGAACAAGACCCAATCTCACAAGGGATGTTGTAACAGCCTGAAAGGAGGTCACGCAGTGAGGCAACTGCAGCTGGACAGGAGAACAGCAGCAGAAACACCAGCTCAGGGTGCAGGACACACTGTGGAGGACCACAGGAGATGCGTATGGTAGGAACAGTGCTGGATGGGCCCTTCTACATCTTCCCCCCCACACCCAACTCCCAGCTGCCCCCAGTCCCTCTCCACTTGACGTTCATGCTCCAGCTGCAATGGCTCTGACCTCTGCAGGCTGATCGCTGTGCTCACAAAACCACAGGATTCAAAATTAGCAAATGAATATTTAATCAATTAATATCAGGCAAGTGTGACAGCCTCAGATAAGCCAGTCTTTTCCACAGCAGGAAATCACCAACGTTTCATTAAACAGAACATATTTTCTTGCATACCTCATGTAAAACAGAAGTAATAAAAGCAAAGGGAAAAATAAGCCAATTTCCACAAACCCCTCTAAAGGATTGTTTAAATGTGTAATACAACAGTGTACCAAGCCTTTGGTAGCTATTTAAGAAATAAAAATGGAACGCTGCAAAAGCATTTTAGTATCAGACCAACAACTGGAATTTTTGAAAAAATCTCAAACTCAGATAATTCTCTCTACCTCACCCCCTTGTGCATCACTTATCCAACCATTTACTGACAGCAGCAGGAAAAATTTTAAAGCTGTACAGCTTCATCACCCCCCAGCAAGCGTTCCACACCATATGACGAAGCAGCAGTTTCTCTAGGTGGGCAGAATGAGCAGCTTTGATACCCCAAGCTGGGAATCTCCAACTTACACCACCTAAACAGGGCATCTCTGTTTGGACATAGCCTTTCCCACCAAGGAGGTTTTCCAGTTGACCCTATCCAAGCAGGGAACCGAGCACCTTCCGGGCTCTCAATGCACATGCATACCTCTGGGAGCTCTGGGCTGGCACTCTTCCCACCCAGAGCTCAAAATTAAAAAAATAAAAAAAGAGACTTCTGTTGACTTATACATGTGACTTACACATGTGCTCTGTGCGTACAGCTTTCTGGTGAACCAGAAAGCAGCAGTGATTTTCAGTGGAAGACAAAATTAATTAGCTCTGCTTTGACACACTGCAGTGTCTGCAGAGCTCTCAATGAGGTTAAGTGAGAGGGTGCAGAAGCAGGTGGGGGTGACCTGTCAAGAGCACATTTCAAAAGTTTTCCAAAGGGGATACAGACCCTTGCGCAACCAGTGAGTGCCTCTTTTCATTCAGGTGCTCAGGAATTGAGGTTTTCAGAGATGTCAATGGGCTCTACTCCCCAGAGGGGATTTATGGGCACACATTTCCAAGGGGCATTATTTACTTGTAATAGTATTTGCTGTACCTCCCGGTGTACAGCTTTCACCTTTCAGCAGTGTTAGGAAGACCACTAGTGGGAATGGTAGGACATGGATTTCCTAAAATGCCACCTTTCCACCTCCAAGCCCCACATCCTCAACACTCCTTGCTGATCACAAAGACACGAACCACCAGCCACCTGTGAGTAGGCTCTATTTCATTTACAGCAAAAGGAAATGTTTTGCACAAGGAAAACATTTGAATGCTCCTTTTCCAGCAGCAGTTGAAATTAGTACAATTCAACACCAGTACTAGAAACTTCAGAAATGGTGAAGCACTTTGTCAAGATTTTCCTGCCTTGTCATACTCCAAGCACATTCAAAGCTGCATCAGGACAGCAAAAGAGCTCTCAGTGTAACAAAGCTACTACAGTTCCTTAGCTGTGTCCTCTATGGGCCTCATTGGTTAAAAAGATATGGCACAGTGGGAAGTGAAGAAAAACACTATCACTTTTTTTCTTTTTAATCCTCAGTGGGGGAAAAAACTTTCTCCCATATATTTTAGATTAGTATTCTCCTTTTCTTTTAATAAAGAGAAAATTACATCCTTACATTTGAAATAGTACATTGAATCAAGCCAAGCGTCCTCTAAGGCTATGTAAATACTCCAAGATCCCCCACAGAACCGGAGTTCTAGCTTTAAAATGGGAATTTGCAATCCCGCATCCAGATCTTACCAAAACAGGCAGGCTTCTCTCCTTCAGTTTGCATACAATGACAAACCATTTGTTGAGAATGAGATCCCTCTTAGAATGTATGTCATTAAGAAAACATCTGTTTAAAGCAGGAAAGCTGCCCTGCAGGTTATGCATTGAAATGCCTCTATCGCACAGCTGGTAGCCAAGTAGGCTTCTTCTAATAAAATCTAACTTAGCCTTTAGCCTTCCTGTAAATGGGGTATTTACATTATGTTAACAGTCTTTCAGCGATAATAATGAATGCGCTGCAGACAAAGTAAATACAATTCTATACAGTTGTGTAACTATCAGACAACGTAGAGCTACATTCTTCTGTCCAGTAGCATCTGCCAAGTCTGATAAGCAACCGCAAGAAAACACTTTTTTAATGTATAAATCATAATCCATGTATAATGCACAGAAGATGATGAATGTGTCTGGACAAAAGCCGGAACAATGCAATGCTCTGGAATGAAATCCTTGGATGTTACTTAGTTATCTGCTTTGCGGTGGGCATAGTATCACCTCCAAATACAATCCCTGACTCTTTAAAAACAAACAAAGAAAAGTCTTAAACCTGAAGTTGTACACAGCCTTTCAGTCTCAGAAAATAAGTTGTTATTCACCAACCATACAATTCTGTGCAAATATTTTTCCATGCATAAAATGGCAATATACCGTATCTTGCTATAAAAATTAAAACAAAGAGAATCCACCATATTACACTCCATCCAAAGACCTCCACACAAAATCCTGATTAAAGCCTCTCAACAGGATTATGCAGGGAGTTTTTTATTATGAAAAATATGCCAACATACCATCCTCATAAGGACAAGAGCATTTGAGACAGAACCAACTATATTTTTGTTGGCAAAATTCTTTATCACCCTCGTGCCAAACTGTAGGGAGCTCTGGTGTCTCAAAGGTTATTCAGCAAGCAATGGATAGTTGGCTTTCCGCCCCTCTAATTTTTAATTGTGAGCAGATACAAGCTCAGATTCTCCAGAATAAAACAAGCACAAGAGAAGCCTCGATTTCCTAAGCACATAACTTCTGAGGAAGAATATTAGCGTTCACAATGTTTGGGGTTGGCAACAGCGCGATCATACTATTTTAACCTGAATATTTCTGACTGGCCATTAGCATAAGCATCCAACAGGTACATACACATGATTGCAACAAATACTTAAGCATAAAGTCAGCAAAAAGGTTCATTTAAATATTTGCCAGCACTCTCAGTATGTTTGCACATTGAAAGCAAATTCTGACATTCCCACAGCAGTACAAGACCAACACTGAATAGTTGATCCTACCTCTTGAAATCCAGACTACATTTAATTTAGAAGTACAGTGCATAGGGCAAATTCCCCTTTCAGCTAAACATATTTAAAATATATGGGCTGTTTACAATTTGAGGATTTTTTATTATTATTTTTAATGAGAATATAGTACTAGAAAGATCTTAACTTCTCTGAGTTCTGTTACTCCATGTCCGTTGAAAACATTAAGCTGGGGACACCCTGAACCCTTATATTTACCCATGAAAAATACACAGAGCCACCAAGCTAGTTGTTGGAAAAACAAAACAAAAACAAAAAACACTGTTCTGTAGAAAATTCTCAACTAGAAAGACTGAAGAGTTCCAACTAACCTAAAACATTCAGGTGAGTGTTCAGCAAAGACCAGACCACTTAATTCCCTATGGTACCACCTTTGAAAGGCCTACACGTGCTTCCCAGTCATACATCTCTCTTGTAGTTCATGTTCAACCCCATCAGACAATCCCGCTTTAATATTTATGACCCGCTCACAGGAGACCAGCACTCAGCTGGCTCTTCTGTTCAAGCTCCTTCTCAGACACTGCCAAACCACCGCCAGCAATACCGTTTCCTTATCTACCTTGCCATTAGGTGGCAATGCAGCAACGTACATCACCAAGCCCTGGTGCCTGATATTAAATGGTGCCCATTTATTTGAATTCCTGGCAACATTTATAGGGATTGAATGTTTTGAGAAAAAAGTTGTTTTCCTCACATTTATTCATCATCTTAGTTTCAAGAAATTTGGGTTAAGATTCCCAGTCCCTAATTTTTGAAATACATATTCCAATTTTCATCTGAAAAAGATGCCTTATGAAACCCCACTTCAAAAGGATACTCTCAAGCAAGGGTACTCTGCCTGCCCATCAGATATCAGTTCAGAGGCTCAAACTGGCACCCAACAGCTCTGAAGCTGGTGGGTCCCAGTTCTGCAAAACACAGATGAATGAGGCATCACATGTCAGTACAAACCTGGCAGCAAGGGTTTAGTTATAACTGAAACCTCCACACTCACATCACTTGGAGAAGGCTTATTCCAAAGCGAGAAGCAGTGGTAATCATACGTAAGTTTCATCACAGCCCAAGGGTCTGTGATGAAAAGACCTCATATTTCCACAACAGATGCAAATACTGCCTCTCCTAAGCAATGCCAACTTTTAAGCCTTAAAGATAACGGTTGCAGTTTATGAGATAAAGAAAAATTGCCAGAGATTTCAGGGGAGGCTTACTGTGACCAGAAAACCACCCTTCCTCGGGCTTTTTCCTATAGAAAAAAAAAAAAATAGGAAAACACACAAAAAAAGCACCAACATGTTCTCAATGAGACAAGTATTTTAAAAACTGAAAAATCACACGATGTTTTTTAAACTGAAATCATAAATCAGTCATATTAATATGTCCTGGATTTCTCTTTTTCTTTGCCTTGCTTTATGTTCATAGTGCCAGAAAAGTAGCTTTTAATCAAACAGCAGCTGGACTCACCCCTCTCTGGGAATTACTCTGTTTCCATCTACGCTTGGTCCGACTCTTGACCACCACTTCCTGGGGAGGAAATCAAAGTCCTTTATGTCACGGGGTCACAAGCTACGACATATGTAAACCCTCTGCAGGAATTCAGCAAAAACATTCGCAACTAGAAGGGAGGGGAAAAATTGCTTCCATTAAGCCTTATTCATTGACTTTTTAAAACTCTTGCAAATGAATTCCACAGTCTGCTTCTTGTTTTGTTTGTGGACCATGACATTGGCCTTTGCATTCAGCTTGTGTTACGAAATTCAGCTGTGCCCAGAGCAAAGAGGCCAACTCTGAAGCACCATGAAATAGGAGACCTGAGTGCAAGCTGCTCTCCCCTCCCTCAGCGGGTGGATACCACTAATTCAGGTGAGGGAGGCCTGAAGATTGAAGCTCTTCGAATAATTTTGTTTTAGAGAATAAGCACACACACAAAGAGAGAGAGATTTGTAAATCCAGCTTCTATACAGTGACATTTTAAAAGCTTTAGTCTATAACAAATCTTAAACAACCTGGTCTTGGAATGAAACCTGGGCTACTTAAATACAGACAACTAAACTAAATGTAGTACCTCAGTCCAAGGGAGATACAACTACAACTTCAAAATCAAAAAAAAAAAAAAAAAAAAAAAAAAAGCCCTCAACCCTCCATCTGGAGCAGAAGCATTCCTTTAAAGGTCCCATTTCATTAGACAAAAGACAACAGAAGTGTTTTAAGGGCTTTTACCAAGTCTCCCCTTGCCTGCTGTGCCCCTCCAGGCAGGCTCTTACTTCCAGGTCTGGTTTCAGTTAACTCAGTGACCATGCCACAGCAAAATGAGCCTGTGATTTCCCCTGAAACCTGCCTGCCTGCCTACTCCACACTGCTCACTACCATCTCCAAGACTCCCTCCAGCCCCAGGTATGTCTTTCCCACTCCTCACCCTGCCTGCTAGGGTCTGAAAACTTGCTCCTCTGATCTCCCAGGGAGCTCCACCTGCCCTGGACACTCTCCTCTGTAAGAAACATGATACAGTTGTGAATAAAATAGTGAAAAATAAATAAATCAAGAAGTATACGGTCATAATTTTTATTTTTATTTTTTTTTAGCAAGTCTCCTTCCACATACACCAGGTTTGCCCTCATAGGTGCAGAAGCTCCATTGTAACATGTACTCCCTTCTCTCCCACACACCTCTTATCACCACAATAACACTAGTGAGTGAAGTTTAGCCTCCATACTGAGTTTTCACATGAATATTTATACATGATCAGGGCAACAGCTCAATTCAGCTCACCTTTATCGTGTTCTAAGCCAGCACCAGTGCTACACTGGACAAAAAAAAAAAAAAAAAAAAAAAAAAAAAAAAAAAAACAGGAACAGTTTATAATGCCAGTTTCTCGTTGTTACAAAGATGACTTTCAGGTAATAACATCCTCAAGACTGTATATGGTGACTAAGCAAAGAAATAAAATAAAATACATATCAAGCTACTCTCACATGTTTGCATTAGGAACAAAGGGCCCCTGGCTGTCAGCTAGAAAGCTGTAATCCCACCTTGGTCTGAGAGGTGTCTGCATAAGGAAGGTACAAGGACCCTGGGAAACTCCTGAAACTTGCAGCACAGTGAAGCATACAAAGGATTTGTAGCCAACTGAAATGATGCACAGATTTAAAAGGTTGAGAACTACTGCTGCTCTCTGGGAGCTTTCCACTACACTTTATAGCTTCTAACTATTACAGGCATTTAAAAAAAATAAATAAATAAATAAATCACTCTGCTGAAAGCAGTGCTCAAAGTTCATTTTCTTGCTGGTGACTTATCACTGATTTATGCATTATTGATATATTTTCATTTTTACCACTTCTATACTTTTCCTATAATTCAGAAAATATTATAAGCCTAATCACCCTTCTGTAGGTCAGGATCCAAATGTAGCTCATTACATCTGAAAGGGTGACAGAGCACTTCAACAGGCTGCCCAGAGAGGTTGTGGAGTCTCCTTCTTTAAAGATTCAAAACCTGCCTGGATGCCATCCTGTGCAACATGCACTAGGTGACCCTGCTTGGCAGCTGATCTCCAGAGATCCCTTCTAACCTCAACCATTCTGTGATTATAACCAATGCACTTGCACAGCCATAAAACCCATATGAAAGGTAGAGAGCAAGGCCAGGCGTGAGCAGATGCTACTCTGACTGATAAAGTTCCCATACTTGCTACCTAAGAAGCACTAGACACAGCATGCACTAACTATTCTGCAATAAATAACGCCAAGGACACAGTGGATTATGCAAGCCTGATAATGGCATCCCACAGTGCTCCTTTACAAACAATAGGGTAGAAGCCTGAGAGAACACTCCCTAAGCAAAATACTAATGAGAAAACGTGAGCACTGAGGAGATCAGTGTAAAAACCTTAATTTTAGGAAAAGCACAAGTACACAAAAAGTAACTCTGGGTGCAAATTAAAAGCCAAAAACTGTGCT
Organism: Aythya fuligula; assembly: GCF_009819795.1. Classification (NCBI taxonomy): domain Eukaryota; kingdom Metazoa; phylum Chordata; class Aves; order Anseriformes; family Anatidae; genus Aythya; species Aythya fuligula. The sequence continues at coordinate 12,567,015 of NC_045569.1, read as the reverse complement.
ACTAGAACATTAGTTAGAAAGCAAGATGACACACACTTAAGCTGGGGAATTCAGATTCATGGCAACTTGTACAGTCTTTATCCTTCCTTCTTGCATGTCTGCTCAGTGCACTGAGGTATCTCACAAGAAAACAGATTATTATAAATGGATGTCTATCACACTGCATATTTATCACACTTTTGCAAGAGTAAATATAGTAGCTGGCAGAAGAAGAAAGCTGTTATTCCAGAAAAAAAGAAAAAAGAAAAAAAGCTAATGACCACTAGGGCAAGGTGACCAAGCTCAGCTCCTTAAAAGAGCAAGGAATATCTGGCTTGTATCCAAGGGTATGGTGACCAAGCCCATCTGCTGAGGGGACTTGCCTCAGTGCAATCAGGCCCTGCAGCAACAGCTATCATTTTTTCAGATGAATATTAAATTGTGTAGCCCTCTAAAGCCGTAGCACTGCAGCAACCCCTGTTATTAGAGCACCTGTGGGCTGATCCAAGAAGGACCGGGAGGCAGCCCAGCATATGGCCACCCCCTCCTGTCACAAGCCCTGTGAGCCAAGGCCTCCAAGGCTCCAGCAGCACCGCAGAAGCTGGCTTTTGACCTCCTGCTGAAGTTACTGTTTGGTTCAATGCCAATACTTCTATTGTAGACAGAGGGAAAAAAAAAAAAAAAAAAAAAAAAGGAAAAAAAAAAATGGAAAATTAAGATGATCACCAGCCCGTATCTGAGCTGAGATAGAACAGAATTCATGCACCAACAGAATTAATACACCAAGAAAATGGCGCTGCCTGAAGACCTCTCTGCTGACTCCCAGAGGCTGGAGACACAGCAGAGATGCTAAGCTTCTCCAGCTACCGCAAAAATCCCCTCTAGAAGGACGTGGTAGGAGTTCTCCTCAGAAATGTCACTGCCAGCTCCTTCTAACATGCAACTTCTAACATGTAACATGGATAAAACAGCTGAAAAGGCAACATTTAACCAGGCACCTCCATTTAAGGGGAGCTATATTCAAAAACAGATCAGTTAGCCATGCCTTTGTTTATCATTAAAAGATGAACAGAGTTACCCTAACCTCAGCACCTCAAGAAGACATCTCAACCTCATGTTGAAGAGATTCTTGCCTGCAATTCCTTATTCCCTTAAAAGAGAAGTGGAAGGAAAGAGTAGCATGGGGTGGTTCAAGATTTTTCTAGCAGGTAGAGGAGGGGTGAGGTGCTGCAGCCATGTTGGACCTTCACAGTGATGAAGACAACTGTAAGCTCATCAGTAAACATACAAACAAACATATCACTCCACAAACATTACAGTATATCCTCAACATCTTCAGAAAACATCTAAGCTCATAACCATGCAGTTAATTAATAACTTAACCATGAGCATATGCAGTAGGGTCCTTCTTATGCTCTCACACCTCTCCCCAAACAGCCAGGCTGACCTCTGAGAAGCCAATGGCAGTCCCCCACCAGACAGGGAGCTTTGGGCTGCAGTACGACCATACCAGTGTCTATCTTTGCCTCTGTGCTTCACCAGCCCCAAGGAAAGAGCATCATCACCTCAGAAAGGCTGTATCTCCCCAGCCCTGCCCTTGAGCCCTTGTCATTGCCACCATATCCTCACTTTTTATCCCACCTGGCTTTCTTAAGAAGAGGTAAGAATCTTGTCTTCTCCCCGCAAAGGAGCTTTGGAGGTTTCTACCATTCATCTCCACCCCAAAGAACTGCCTGGCACAGCAAAAGAAACTCCCAGAAGCTCTGAGCTCTTTCAAGGGGAGCCAAGACACGCACCACAAAGTTACTTCATTTCCATTCCTCTCATGAGATGCTGTATAATTTAGGGTGCATCACAAAAAATCCCCAGAGATGACAAAAGAGTTCAAAGTCAGGACACTGAACTTTAAACTCAGGTTCAACTGGGTCTGCACTCTTATTATTAATATTCATATTGTGAAAGAACAGGGGGAAAGCAGGAGGGAAAGCTGTGAAAACATTAAGGGGAAGTCAGAAGAAAAGGCAAAGCTGGCAATAAAATGGCACAGAGGTTAATTTCACCAGGTTTCCCATAGGTGCAAAATCCGGTGTTAGGTTCTGGAAGAGTCTGGGTTTTAAGTTATTTTTATTAACTCCTTTCCCAGCATATCAGGGCAGAAAAGCATTCGGAGCCCAAATGACTAATTTAATTTATTTATTTATTTTTTATTAGCGAAACAAATGAAACTGATTTCCAAAAGTCTAGAATGATGGATTCTGCAGACAAAAAAAAATGTATATGTATCAAATTTTCTCCCCATTTTTTGTCGTCTGTGCCAAGTTACAATTCATTGCAGATTTTCTGCATCTGCATTTTAAATCTTCAAACATAAGCATTCATATTGCAAAGTAATAGACTTCAGAGCTGCAGGGTGGTACAAAGAGCTATGTCTAGTCTGTTGTGAGCAACAAAGTGTAGATCTTTCTGTTACAGACACAATCTTCCATGTAATATTTCTGTATCGCTTTACAGCCGAGCAAGTGCCAGTCTGCAAGCTAGTAGCTGAGTTCTTCATTTCACCTATATTTTCTCTACTACTTGCTAAAGCAGTGAACCAGATTAAGCTGGTTTGCACTGCCTATGACAGGATATTAGCTATTGAGAGGCTGCATACATTAACTGCCAGAACAGATGAGTGCTTTAACACTTACAAATCACGGGAGGAAAAGAATAGAGCGAGAAGAGATCATTCATGTGCTCCTCGTTTAGATATGCTGATATCTTATCAGCTCACCACAGACGAGCCAGATGTGGAGGTGAGCAGAATTCAAGTACAAAAAACTGTCTGCAAAAGCAGGCGGCAAATACCGCAGGAGTGCAAACGAGAGCGCTCTCAGAGGTGCTTAGCTCGAGCACTACAGAAATTCCAGCTGTCAAAACCCTCTATCATATATGGAAATTAAATCTCAATCCTCTGGTGAAAAAACATAGGAGGGTCAGGGCAGGAACAACTTCCTTGATTCAGTGCAGGCGGAGAGCTTGCCTTGTTACTTGCATTCCTTAATGGCAATCTATTACTGGGGAAGTGACATGAGTTCTGCTTAATCCCCATTTTGCTGCATATTACTATTTGCTCACACAGGAATTTCCATTTGTTTCAGCCTTCCACAAGGTTATTCAAGGGACAGTGCAAAAAATAAAATAAAATAAAATAAAATTAAAGGAGAGCTAAGAGATTATTCTTCCAGAAGCTCCCCTATAGGAAGAGAAAATAAAATCTCTATCTCCTTTATGGACTAGATAAAAGTTGAGGTTTCCCATACACATGTAATGTTTGTTTAAATGAATATAGTAACTTTACATTTGAGGAAACACATTTATTTCTGTATATAAACAAAAGTGTGAAAGATTAAGGACAGCTGTGCATCTGTTTATCCGTACTATATACACTATTATCTGACTCAGGGCAAACAGACATTTTAACCTCTCCTTCGGCACCTGATGCATCATTTCTTTAATACTCAAATGCCTTCTTGCAACTGCTCACAGACCAGAGGGCTGCTGGGGGGAACGGTGGGGAACCAGAGCATCTGCACCGCATTGAAAGTAGAAACTGGGAAGGAAGAGAGTAAAGCCCTCCTTCCCTCTACCTCACTTCACTTTGTATCAAGGCTGTTTCTTTCACTTTATAAAGTAACACTGCTAAAAACAAACAATAAAAAGTGAAAAAAATTAAGAATACAGAGTGTCTCCTGAAGGCAATGAAAACAGGGAATTGGACTGCTCCAATCCTAAAGCAACCCAACTTACTTATAAAATATATATATTAAAAAAAAAATATATATATATATATGCTGTCATCAGAGCCATCATGGCTTCTTGCTAGCAGCCAGGATCTGGTGGATTTTCTTGTGCTGAATTGCATACCTGTTACTGGCATACACAGGGGCATCTGGAGAGCTGGGGGCTCTCGGACCAGGAGGGCAGGTGGCTCGTGGAGCTCTGGGCATGCCTGGCTAGGGAGCAGAAAGCAGTGCAAAAGCACATGTGCCAGGGGACACAAGGCTCAGGAAGGTGACCAAGGAACACAATTAAATGCACAGAAACTCCAGAGGTGTCTGCAGACTAGTCACCTCCCTATCACCTATCCAGCTGCAGCAGCTTAACCACCACTGCTAACACAGCAACACAAAATATTTTCACCAGTACTTGTTAATTGAAATATTGAGATTTGGCTGAGCCAAAATAATTCACGTTGTAGTAATCCACAACTTTCTGAATCACTGCAGTTAAAAAGAATATTCAACATTTTGGGGGAAAAATGAATTGCTCTACTTTAATACACTCTAATATAAGATTTCAGACATCGCTGAAAAGTGTTACTTTTAACTGTAAAAAAATTAATGAAAATTGGAACAAATCATTTCCATTAAATGGATTTTGTGGGTGTTTTTGTTGTTGTTTTTGTTTGTTTGGTTTGGTTTGGTTTTGCTTTGTTTTTGTTTGTTTTTTGAAGGGGGGTAAATCCATTAAAAATAAGATTACTTCTTTCACAGTCTAATATTAACACGGTTGTAATAGCCAAATTGAGGAAAAAATGGTGGATAATTCAGCCCTTACAGGGTAAAGAATTACTGCATGTTTCTCTAATAGAGAACTGGGAAGGGGAAAAAAAATGTAGTCCTAGAAATCTCTAAATAGGGAGAAGGAAGGCAATTAATTCCACATTTCCCAAAATATTTTTTTAGTGTGTTGGTTGGGCTATTAAAAACACTGTTATTTATAGAAACCTGTAGGACTCATGTGAAAGGAGACCTTGTTAGGAGGGAAAGTATTCATTTCGGACCGGCCAAGCATAATGTGTGCAGTGCTTTTATACCTGCAGGGCATTTCCTCAGGGTAGAGCCAGCATGTTAGAATGCAGATTTCTGCAGTTTATGGTCTCCGTCTCCCATATTTCTGGAAGTTAGTCTTCCCCAGAGACGAAAGGAACAGCTAGGACCTACAAAACCAAAACACAGAGGTACTGGTCAGCTACCTCCCCTTCAAAACAACAACAGACAAAGACATCAGGCCTTATAAGCAGTAACCCCTTTTTTCTTTTTGGTGGGGGGGGGGGGGGGGCCCAATGCACATGAGGCCCTGGAGTTTTGTCCTGGTGCATTTACTTTCATTTTTTCCATATGTTGCCTTTTTTTGATGGCTGGCATTGTTTTTAGTGGATATTTAAGCTATAAGCTCAACATTTTCCCTAATGAAATTTGAAAGTGGAAGAAAAAACACCAGACCACATTTCTAGAAAATACATGCACATTTCCTATGAACTGGTACCTAAGAGTGCAGACCTAAACTCTTAAAAGGGATGTGTGTGCAGTTTTTTAAGGGACGTCCTGAAAACCCTGCTTGATTCTGATGGGGCAAGCTCAGAATTCCACCTCGATTTTGCTAGTGAGATGAACCCTCACAAAGCATCATGCTGATACAGCAGCTTGCCTTTGTTTGCTAGTATTTATGATGCCACCAACAAGAACAGATGCAGATATAGTGTGAAGATGCTGAGAGAACACTGTCACCAGAAAAAACACACGGCACCAAGCGCTGCAGGGAGGGATGGCAGCACCAGTGAATGGTGAACTAGCACCTGGCTGGCTACTATATTTTAGAGCATTTCCTAGTTTTTCAAGGCATTGAAACTTGTATACCTGTGGAAAAGTCTGTGCAGTTAGCGGATATCTGAATAGCAGCAGCATATATATATTTATGGAATTTTTCTACCTAATTACTTCCAGGTTCTGTTTGGGTATATAGGAAAACTATGTAGTTTCCTCTATCCAAGATTATTTTTTGTTATTATTATTATTGGGGGGGGGTGGTGGAAGCTAGACTAAAACTAATTCTTATTAGAAATGTTGTACTGAGCAAGAGGTAAAAACCTCTTAGCATCAACACATTAGAGGAGTGACAAACTGGGACTGCTGACTTCCCATTCAAAAGCCTTTTTGAAGCCTAGATGTCAGTCACCACACTTGAAAGCCTTTTTTTTTTTTCCTGTTGGTTGACAACTATATTCCCACACTTTCCTCCTCAATTCTCCTTCCCTTTCCACCATCTTCACTCCCCTTGCTGAAAACAACTATTTCTTCCTTGCTCAGATACAGATTTTTCACAAAGCCTAATGAAAATTTCTATAATTTTCCATAAAAAGTTTCTACCATCTGTCTTGGTTGGTTAAAATTAGCCACTAAGCGGGGTAGGTTGTGGAACAAAAACTGGCAGTGGGACAGACAGAAAGCACAAGCCTCCTCTCCACAGAAAACCATTATCAACATATTAAAGGCAACAGGAAACTCTGAATCTAGATCTATATTCTCACAGACTTCTTTGCTGCTGTTACTTGGACTACTTCATTCAATCTTGGTCAAGCATGTATCTTTTAAAAATACTTTTGAGGGAAGGATTAAAAACCTAAATAACAGGTTCCCAACCTTGAACAGAAACATAGATATGTACCAGGACAATTTTTTAATTGCTTATTAGTACTCCCCAGAAAATTGAACTAGCCACCAGGAGTAGCTGTTTTATTTATTTGTTTGTTTTAAATGCCATTTTAATTTGAAGATTTCAAAAAATAAAACAAGTTTTTGTAGAAGTTTAAGCTCCTGTTCTACAACATCTGCATTTGCAGCTTGAAATCACTCCGCATAACCAAGCCTGCTTTTTGAAAGTTCATTACAAGCAACCCCAAAAAGGAAGGAGTATCCCAGGTGTTAACAGGCACAGTGGAATAAAAGGTCTTCCCATGCAGTCCCACACAATCATTAATGCACAGAACCTTCAGGTTTGGGAAGTAAATCATCCCTGACTGGTGACACAACCAGCCTCCAAATGTATTTGCACTGTTACGGCCACATAGTGTGTTACATTTATTTATCCACCTTATGTCCTGGACCATATTTTCTTCCTTTGCCAATTTATGATAACGCCCGTGATTAATATATGAAGTTAAACTTCTTTAAAAGCATGATTACAACTTCCACCGCCAACTAACACAAGGTAACGATCATTTGTGTGATGAACCTTGGCAGTCAATACTGACATTATTGAACTCAGAGCTGAAGTACAGACAGCAAGTAACAAACAGAGTCCAAGGAAATACTCAGGCTATGGGTTTTATCACCAAATCAAAGTTTTCTTCTTCTTCCAGCAGGGAACGTACAATTATTTAGTATTCATATTACAGTGCAGTCCCTTCCCAGGCTGATTTAAAGCCTATATTATAATTGCTAATGATTACTCATGAAAAAGAGACTATTATATGTAAAAACTGCAATCAGCGCTAATCTATTCACCTATCCATTTTATACTGATACATTTTCTAAACAAAGCTCTGCCTGAATTGCTCATAATTAGCTTCTATTCTTACATTTTTAATTGCTCTTCTCCCCCTCCCATTTTTAAACAGAACATTTTACATATCTTCAGACTTTTTTAAAAGGACTCGGACTGAATTTTTATGAGTGAAAACCTGACAGTGTACAATTTGGAGTTATTTTAAAACTCCTATGTTGTCAAATAGTAAATGCCTAAGCAATGTTTCAGGAAATAAATATTTTAAAATAAGTTCAAAATTTCAAGCACAAGCATCAGTTTATATAGTCTGAGAGCAGTAAGAGTTACAGTACTAAGGCAGAAGAGATGGGTTAGCTGTAATTTTATTTATTTTTTTTCCCCCAAAGCTGAGTGCATTCTGCCCCTCATCTGCAGACTGTCAAGAGCCTGGTAATCAAGAGACATTTGGCACTCCAGCTGGGAAAAACACTGCATTTAAGGGTCTCTCTCTTCAGAGACTCTAGTGCTGTTACGCCAGCTCTAATACACACAGCATTGGACATGCTCTTCCTACTCCCACTGCCCTTCAGATACCCGAGCTGCATTGCCTGGCAATACGATGAGAGAAGTTCACAAATAAGAGCCAACAAAACGCTTCCTATATACAAAGACACTGTCTGCAGTGTATAGCTTAAGTTCTCTCAGGTATTAGGTAATGCATCTTGCTTAGAAGTACCCTCTTCCCCCCCCACAACTCTCCCCTGTCAAAATGACACTTAGAGAAAATGGAATTCTAATCATAATTCCCACTCTGGTATTTTCTCCTTCCCACTCTATGAAAATCGATCTCAACTTATAGCCAGAATAATATCTTATCTCTGGTCCTCAGAGAGTGAGGAGGAATGCATTTGGCTTTAGCTACAGGCTGCAGAGTGGCTTGTTGCTGAGTGTTCCCTGCCAAACCTCTCGCACACAAAAAGTTATGTAAAAGACGACAGAATTGCTCTGTTTCGGCTGCATTTGACTTGTGAAAAAGCCACTGATTTTAATGAACTGTTCCTCTGCTAAAGCACTTATAAGTGGCATTTGCTAATGCTCATCTTTACATCAATTTCAGAGGCTGCTGGAACAGGCTCTCAATCTGCAAGAGTCCTTCACCACCAGCTCTGTGCAATTTGCAAAATGTTGCACTAATCAGGGGATGCTTTAATCTTCATAAATACAGGAAAGCTCTTAGACACTAGTGCTAAAGTGACTGGAGAAACTCATGCCAAAGCATGTTATTTCTTTCAGAAGCCTTGTATTTTCAAGCTCAGCAGAAAAGGAAGTGGACTGTGTAATAAAAAAGTTTGGAATATGAAAGACTGAGCTAAAAGCAACCAAATTCACAGTATGTGCCTACTTTCCAGCAGAGTTTATGAACCAAATCCACTGATGGACTTGTAACCAAGTCAGCCAGCACCACAAATTGTTTTCTTTGTACAAGTTCCCTGTGAGTTCTGCAAGATTTGTACATATGCATCATGCACTTCCATGAAAGCCTTGCACATGAGTACATTGTCACATACATTCACTTTCCAGCAGAGGACCTATGTTTTACTTCAAGGCAAAACTGCTATTTGAAGTTAGGAAAAGTCACCTTCAAGGTTTTTAGGCCTCACTGCTGATCAGGTTTAGCTTACAAGCACAATTTAACATAATCTCAGAATTGCTCCAGCATACACACACTTCCAACACATCCACCCCGCTAGCACAAACAGCACGCTTCCTGACAAATCCTCTTTTAGCTTTAGACCTGCCTTCCTGTTGTGCTTCAGACCAGAGGATGACATTATTGTAGATAAATTTAATGGAAATCAATAACATTGCAGCAGATATAAGGAAAAGAGGTGAAAATGAAGTGTGGTGAGCAGGATTCTCAGATTATTTTTTCTTTCAGTACTGTCTGTCTTGGGTCCAGCTGGAATGGAGTTAGCTTTTCTCACCACAGCCCATACAGTGCCATGCTTTGCATTTGGGGCTAGAAGGGCGCTGATAGCACACTGATGTTTTGGCTGTTACTGAACAGTGTCCTCACTGGGGCTCCCTCTCCAACTTGCCCCTGTTGGTAAGGAGGCTGGTGTGGGGGACAAGCAGCTCACCCAAACCACCCAAAGGAATGCTCTGTGCCATACAATGCCACACACAGCAATAAGAGCTGAAGGAAAGGAGGAGGAAGAGAAGGGGAGGTTTACGGTTAAGGCCTTTGTCTTCCAAAGCAATCACTACATGTATTGAGGCCCTGCTTCCCAGGAATCGTCTGGACACCTGCCTGCTGATGGGAAGCAGTGAATAAATTTCCTTTCATTTTGCTTTTGCATGCAACCTTTGATTTTCTCATTAAACAGCCTTCATCTCAACACACGAGCCTGCCTATCACCCTGGCCCTTTAGGGAAGGGGAATGTGAGCCCACTAAGGGGGCTCTTTACAGAGGGGTCTGACAGCCAAGCAAGGAAGCCCACCACACCACCATATCCCTCATAGAGCCCAAGCCAACAATTCCAGTATTTTGAAGAAGTGGTAAGGTTTAATTTTTAAATTCTGTTAAACTCATCCCTAAGATTACTCAGATTCTACCAGTTACGCTGGCACAGTTTAGCAAAACAGGACAAGGTGAGTGTTGCTGTTTTTAATATTTGAGATCCTGCTGCAGAAGCCAAATAATTCACATACAACAATCCAAGCATGTAAAAGCCCTTTTGTTGCAGTAGCTTTTCTATAAGGATTTAAACCTCCTCAGCAGATGAAAGCCTTAAAAAAAAAGAAAAAAGAAAATCTGTGCAACCCATTTATGCTTCCAGCCACCTGAGCAATAAGATTCTCTCTAGCTACAGCTATATCACCCCAAGTGTTTTCCTTGGCCTCTCAATGGAAAAGATTGCAACTGCCTCACATGCCCAGGGGTGTCACAAGCAAAATAATTATTCATTTTATTGTCTTTTATTCTTGTGCCAAAAACATGGCCATCTTTTATGAGCCTTGATTTGATTTAAAACTGCTGTGTTTTGAACAGAGCTGTCAATCATATTTAGGACTTACACAAGCCTTTCCCAAGACCTCATGAAATAAGATCAAAATCATTTATCTGCAATTCATGTGTACATAGTGAGTTGGAAACCTAACTTTCAAATCTTACAGAAGTGAGAGAAGACCCTCTTTCATGAAATCCTGCTCTAAAGACAAAATGTCAGCTTGGAAGAGAAAAGGCTAGATCATACTTCACACCTGAACAAGAAAACAAAGACTTCAGTTTGGGGGGACTGCCAGACTGTGCCTGCAATTTTAACCCCAGTGGAGGAGATGTTGATTATTGTCAAGGAATGCTTTGCATTCACATAAAGGAATTAATTGTTGAGGAATTATTTTCTGTGTGAAAAGGAACAATGGAATTGCATATTATTTCCATAATACAAGTAAGAAAGAGCTAATGAAGATGCCTGCTTCTAAACCTCTTCTGTGACACCCCATGCACAACAGTACTGTTAATGTTGCTGGGTCCTGGGAATACCATCACACAGTCCCCACAGAGCCACCACAAGAGGAAAGAGTTTGAAAAGCATCTTAAAGATGTAGCTCCTCAGCACTGGGTGAACACAGCTGGCAAAGGAGCCTGAAATACAGACCAGGTCTACTAGCTTAAGTTGCAGTTCCTTACTTCGGAGATGAAGCAAGTAAATCCCCCTAAATCCACAAGAAACTTGAAAAGGTTTCTTGAAAAGGTTTCTGTTCTTGTAACATCTCCTTCCTTGTCAAGGCACTGCCAGTAGAATATTCTTACTTTCCCCAAACGCCACGCACTGGTCACCTCTCCTCCCTCTTACTGAACTCAGCTTTGCACCAAGCTGCACACACTTACAGCAATTTCCTGCATGGTTTCCCTTTACCCTTAAAGTGTTTCAGCTCAATCTTCAAAATCTTCCTTCCACTGTCTTTACTAATATCATAACGTGCCAGCTGCAGACTCACAGCAGGCCTAGCAATATCTGCTGGGTCATCAGGCATCTACATCTCCTCCCAGAACATCCTGGGAGAAGCCCACATACACAAGGCAGACATCAGTTAGTGAGCAGAATTCTGTGACATCCAGGGCCTTGGACAGGTTTTTCAAACTCGATATATTCTGGGTACTTCTCAGATTAGGACATTCACTGCCGTTTCTATTTCAGTGATAACATACGTTGTGCTTTCACTAATGAGTTATGTGAACATTTATTCAAGAGGATAAAGATATTTTTAGTTAGCTTTATTTTGATTTTTCAGAGAGACTGGAAGAATTTTTCTGTCTCCATTTCTGCTAAACTATTAATCCTCATCATCAATGAAAACAAATTTTTACAACATTTATGCAAATCGCTCGTGCGAGCATTGCCTATATAGCTAGCATAATGCCAGGCAAACTTTATGAGCATACTTTACTTCTTCCTATATTTAATACTTCCCCAATGTAGTTTCATTTTCATTTGAAAGAGACTAGCGAGCCACTAGTCCAAAGTGGGAAACAGCTGCTGACTGGCATATGATAGGTCAGTCAATAACCCACGAATTTTAATGGCCACAATCAAAACTAACCAACAGAAGCCTTTAGACCACTTTGACAGGTTATCATACAGTATCCATCCTTAATTACTGAGATACACTACCTGTCTCTTTTCGACCCCACTGATTGTTGGTAACTTTTATTAGCTATCATTAAAGCAACATCTACTTTTGCATTGCAAAAATTTTACATGCACTTACTGCAGTAAAAGAAGATGTTATGTTCACATCAAGTTTACAAAACAAAACTCTACAGAAGCTGCAGGAATTAAAACCAGTAGCGCATCTGCTAAACACTGATTATGACATGATCATTATTGCACTGACACTTCAGGGTGGAAAAAATAAGTTGGCATAAATGCATACTTCTCCACAGTTGGTGCTTTCCTGTGCCAAAACATACTTCTAAATGAAGCAGTAATTTGGGTATCTAAAATAAATGACAGTTTCCAAGGCTCCAACTTGCCTTATATTGCACGGGATAGTTGCTGAGAATTCTCAGAAGTGAAAATGTTTTTGCAAAGCTAATATCACAATGTTAGGCATCCACAGAACATCTTGGTAACTCAAACTGATGTCAGTCTTCAAGCTTGACCTCAAAATGAATTTGTTAACTGATTATTTTTGAACAGAGAAACAGCTCTGGGCTGTGTATTTTTGCAAGCATTCTGTAGTTTTCCTTATGATCCCATAGCATGACAACTTTGCATACAGATAGAAAAAAACACAGCTTTAATTTTGAAAGCGTCATTACTTATCTATCCAGTTTTCATTAATTAAAATTACATAATTTAAGTAGAAGATAATTGAATACTGAAGTTATGCATTTTTTTATTTCATATGGTGACTAGAGTATACAAAATGTACATCAGGTCTAGTTGCAGTCATGCAACCAAATTTAACAGAATTGCATGCAAGAGGTTAGATGCAAAAATTCAAAAGTAGCTTTGTATATCTAGATATCCTTCATACTACAAATTTACAAACTTAACCAGTAATTACGTTTAACTAGAAATGATGTGAAGTTCACCTCATAAATAGTTAACTCTTCCTCATGTTCTACAATCAGTTCTGTAACTAAGAAAATGTCAGACTGCAAACAGATAACTTAATTTTATAGATGTCTCACTGAAGTGCTTCTTAGGTGCGCATAATATGAATTAGGCAGTAGTTTATATGTTAAAACTAAAGTCAGTCTCTGGTGACATTCACATACTAAGTAACTGAAGCCTAAGTGCTATGCAGTGCAAAGCCTAAAGCAGATAAAGAGGACAGACAGGCCTTTTACACAGAATAGATTTTAGAGGAACATAAGCCTTCTGGTTGGAAAGGGTACTGTAGAGCTCACTACATTTGTTTCTGAAGGGATTGTTTTAACAGTACTTATAACAGATACACAACACGGATATAAGTGTAAATCTTTCCTGCTATTGAATCTATCAGAAATGTTTCCTGGACCTCTTAAGTAGAAAGCAAGAACAAAAGCCAGTAGATGCAATTTTGGAGCAGGAATTGCTCACTCAACACACAATGTCATAAGTGGGATGCAACATTTAGCTATATAACTGTGCTATTGGGGGGAAAAAAAAAAAAAAAAAAAAGTTTGTTTTTGAGGAATATGAAGTTTTTGCTAGAAGAAAAATAAACACTGCTTTTGTTTATATTTCTGTTCAACTTGGAATTTACATATAAACTTGTAAAGGGCATAAAATAAAAATCTACTCAAAATTCGTGTTATCAAAACTGACTTATTTACCTCCTTTTTGTTTTTCAGTCCTTGTTCAATCTGATGGTGAATGCTGTATATCTAATCATAATCCTGCTGTTATCACAGCTGTTATGTGCTTTATTTTTGATGACTCAAAGACAGATGTCCCAAAATTGCCCTAGATCCCTGCCAGCCTTTTCAATTGCATTATACAATCAATTAAACTTCCCTGACCCTATTCCCATCTCTAGATAAAATTCAGACGTTGACACTTCAAGAAGCAAATCATGTGTGTAAATTGGTTCTAATGACAGCTATAGATGTGTAGTCATATGCAAATAGAGTATTATCAAACATTAAAATGTCCAGGAGCAGCAGCTAGATGGATGCAGTCAAGAAAAATTAACTAGAAAATGCATACTCCAGATACTTCCCACAGTATGTAATGCAATTAAACAGAAGCAAAGGGAAATTCACACTAGAAACTGCCTCTCTCCTGCCGTGCCTATTTATTCCCCATCATCTGTTATTATTGTTGAGAATCTTCACATTGTGTCCCAATTAAGCAAATCTCTCAGAATTAATAAGGGTTCGCCTTCTCTATCACCACATCTTTAATGTTTGGAACTGAAAACATTGGCACCTCATGCTGTATGCGAGTGTGAGCAGTTAGCATAATAACAATTGTAAGATGTGCTTGCCAAAAAATGATTACAAGTGAAGCTTTATTGCAAGGGTGTCTTGTTTAGGAGGATTTAGCACAATTCGATGGGGCGAGAGCAGTTGTCAGCCATTGATACCGAACATAATGACTATTAAAAAGACAACTTATTTATTGAATATTCAGAGTGTTAAGCCATTGTTTGGTCATGTCTGGAATACAGATTATTTTCCTATGGTTTGTTAGTCTCTCATAATGGAGATTTTTATAAATACTTCAGAACAAAGTTTGTTTTCATTGATATTCTACAGGAGTTTCACATAACCCAGTAACAACAGGATGACAACATTCAAAATATCCTATGACATCCTGAATCATCCGTCCAAAGCCTTTCTTGATGATAACTTGCAAGTCACCTGTGAAGAGACTTCAAGGACTCTACTGTATGATTCAGTGTGTTTGAGTTGTAGTCTTATAACTACTTCTGTGTGCTTTTTCTTTTTTTCTTTCTTCAAACTCTCATGGCTTTTTGCCATTTCATTTTCAGAAACAATCAGGAGAGGATATGAGAAAATTATGCCTTACCCCCAAAAACGCCAAAATTAATTTCTCCAACATAACAGGGGGCAAGCTGATAAGTTAAGATGCAAAACATATCTGGAATTATACTTCAGGAACTTACGTGTTATTCTGCAATTTGAGTCCTCCACTCTATGTACTGAATTTTTCCCAGTAAGCATCAGCAACCATTCTAGAGAAGACAGATAGCCATCTCATTCACAGACAGCATAGTGCTCTAAAATTACCTGTTGAGCTCTCATGCCACAGTTACTAAAATAAACAGAATCAAGCAGGAAACAAGGAAATCTCTCGTAATACGTCTCTTAAAAATACACATAAGGCAGATAAATACAAGCTTAGCTTGCACAGGTTCAGCTTACCTTTTTTTCCCGGGGGGGGCAGAACGTGTATAAGCGCAATGCCCCTGAATAAGGCATCAAATGGTATTTGCATTGAACAATTTTGACCATATTTCACATATTTTATTTTATTTTTCTATGAAGTGCTTCTTCAAGACTCATCCCTTTCAGATAGGGAGCTACAACAAAAAGGAATTTGTTTATTTATAAGCCTTGTGTGGACAGAGAGGCCACTCAGATGATGACACCTCGTTGACCAGGTGCTGAAATTCCACTCCAACTATTCTCTGCTCACTATTACAACCCCCAACCATTGTAAAGGCTTCAGTAAGTCCAGCCATGCCTCAGCACTGTGTGTGAGACAGACTCCCCTCTGGGAGTACAACTGCCCTTTTTTGTCCTCAGCTTGGGCTCCCCCAGTCCTGAATTTCACCTGAGTTTCTCCCCCTTTACTCCATTGTAGGATATAACACATGGATTTACATGGAGTTAACGTGGATGTAAGCGGGGCCACAAAAACACAGTTTGTCTGAGTGCTTAGATGGGAGTTAAATTTAAGATCATACTTAAATTGGAAAAAGACCTAATTCTCCCATTAGCCCTATCTGATAGGCAAGCAGAATTATCTAAGGGGCTGGAGAAAGGTTTAGAATTGAATCTGAAAAGTGAGTCTAACTGAACCTAAAGTTAAATACGATTTCTAACTAAACACATCACTTCCACAATGCAACCTTTATCGCTTCAATTTTCATCTTTTTTTTTCCCCCCTATAGAAGACTCCAAACTAAGCCCAAGAATTCCCCCAAACACATGCCTTCTGCGGCTGCAGGCAGCTGTGCATATAACACAGACTCCCCTAACCTGTGTCAGCAAACAGACTGGATCAATCCTCAGTTTCAGCATCTGGGACCACAAATCTGGCCTCCAGTCACATTTGCTGCCTTCACCTTTCTCAGTATCCACCATCTGGTACAGATTTTAATTATCAGGAGTCTTTTTACTGAATTAGCAAACTGTAGGTCAAGCATTTGCTGAATGTTTTTTCTGTTTAAATTCAGCAGGAGTTCAGACATACATGTTTTGCTGCTCTTAGTACTCTTTCAGAATAGTTATCTCCAATATGAATAGTTTTCTCCTTTTTCTACAAATTGTTGTATAGTTTGAACTCCCAACATTCAATTACCCCAAAAGATCTTTCATCCACAGAACCAATCTTTGAACCCCTGCCACATTTTTGGAAAACACTTGCTCCCCTAAACATTTGCCACAAAAGCAAGAGCACCAAAAACTATAGGTCATCATGAAGCTTAAAGTCCACACATCATAATGAAATGCTATGTAGAAGAGCAAGCATATTTGAAGGGCATAGGTAAGACAGTTCAGTAAAACAGTGATGTGTAAATCTTTGTTTTCAGATTTTAAGCCACAAAGCCTTTGATACTCTAGTCATGAAGGAAAGCTCTTATTAAAATAATTATGCAAAAACAGTAAGGAATGCCAACTTTATCATCCATTAGGCCTCTTAAATAACTGGGTAAAACAACATTAAAAATACATGTCAGAAGCAAATTCAAGAAAATCATTATGCATGTCTTTATTCAAGAAGCACATTAGATCTCAAACTGAAATCCCATAACAGAAAGTAAGTGCAATCATGGTGATACTCTTTGTCATTTTTTCGTTTTTGTTTTGTTGTTGTTGTTAGTAGTTTGTTTAATTTTTTTAGATCTTCAGTTTTACATAGGTTAAACATAAACAGGTTAAATGAGATCTTTCTTAAGAAAACAAGGTAACTATTCATGTGCTTATAAAGAATTTACATTCGCTATCAATGTGTTTATTGCACCGCTCAGGTACATTACCCTAAATAAGGACCTCTTACCTAAATCAAAGGCTCTGCAAGCACTTAATGTATATTGAGGTTATTCAAGAGCTCTTCTGAATGAGCAACCTAATCTGATCTCCATCTACTGTTCCTCCAGGACAGGCCACATTTCCGTCTTGTTTGTTCAGAGATCTCAGAATCTGAAATTGGAGAACATCTTCCCAAATGTCAGAAAAATTCTAATTAAAATGTAAACTTTGGGTATACGTCTCATAGAGCTTTAATTTCTCACTGCATGACCACTGCTCCACATGTCATCTTATTCCAATCTGAAGCCTTCCCTAATTATCTTTTTATCTTGTTCAAGGGTCAATCAGAATTCTACAAGTAGTGCGTTTTCTCTGGAGATTCGTTTCCACCAGAGAGACTTTGTTCACTTGTGTTAGTGATTTGCTGTACCTTGGAATTCAGCTAGGTACAAAGTTATTCCTTTCCCACAGTCAAGCAGACTAAGCATAAAGCTATAAGTAACTAAATAATTCCAATAATTTTTCTTTTCAAATCTTTAGTATTTAATAAACATAATTTTTCATACACAATAGCCATATACTAAGGTCAATTCTCTTACAACTAGGTGTCTTTCAAGGGTGAATTTCCAAGGTTAGACAGGAAATACATGGAGCGCCTGAATTTTAAGAAGTGGGATTGTTTACCCAGAGGCAGAAGCCACAGTGCACATGCTGGGGGTGGGTGGACGGCCTAGGAAGCCACATCATCATATTTCATCCTACAGGCAGGACCTCACACAGCCCACCAGACTGGACTAATGTCCCCATAATCTGCCTGGTAAATTCAAGTCTATTTCAAGCTACATTTACACAACTAAAATCAATTTACACAACCAAAAAAAAAAAATAAAAATCAGGTCGACTTGGAAGAAACTCTCGTATAATTCCAGATGGGCTTGTAAACAAAACAAAGTAAATCTAGTGATGAAATCTTGCGTTTGAAGCTTGAGAAACACAAGCTCCCCACTTCTCTGCTGCAGTTACCCTGTGACTTAAGAAAAATCTTTTGCCTCCTTGTATGATTACTTCTACTCAAAGAACAGATTTTAGATTTCACATGTTGAGAAATATAATTCATAATGCTAAACAGTATACGTGTAACAGGAAGTTATACATATGACTCATTCTTCACCGTGAGGCCAGCCAGTCAATTCTTACATACAACTTTTTTTTGTAGTTAGACTGTGCTAATCAAGATCACATCTTGACATACGGCTCAACATGGGTTACAGAAAAAGCTCATTCTCCTGTGGTCTGTCCTCCATAATCTATTTCCTAGACTTAGCTGGTATTGGTTACATTACATACTTCATCTTTTATGGAAAACTTGAGTTAGTTAACTTTGTTATTTCAGGTAGTCTTTCAAGCACAACATATCACAAGTCTTAATAATTAGAAAATGAATGCTTTATAAACTATACACGAGATAAAATAGTTTTTGAAACCCCTGCTGAATTTCTCAGTAATAAGTACTGGAAAAACGAGCACTACGCAGTCTTGCATCTTGAGATGATCTCTCCATGCTCTGGAAGAACCTACCCATCAATTTGTCATCAAGCAAACTGGAAACTTTCTTTTCCTAGTACTACATGAAACAAGTTGATAAAAGTCAGCCTTACACCCTAGTACAACTCCCTGCCTGGCAATTGGTAGTCCTCATGCTATGGATTCCAGAAGCAACAGAGACCAATTTGAGTGACCTATTCACATTTATTCTTCACTCTGAAACTCCAGCGTCCGGTCCAATTTTATATTTATGAGCACTACTCCAAACAACCAAAAGGCCTCCTGCTGCTCTCTGCAGAATGAAAGCATGCGGCTGACAGGAAGCAGAGGAAAGCTATTTCAGGATTATCCATTTGGCTCAAAGTTAAACCAGATTTCAAGATGAAAATGTAGCAAGTCTTTAAAACAACATAACACCTTCATGATTTTTTTTTTTCTTTAGGAGTACCTAATACAAAATAAATTCATATAATTATTTAAAGAAAAATAAACTTCAATCTGAGGTCTTTAACAGCAGCAGCCTGGGTGAAAACCTGCTCATTTCTTTAGGGGGAAAAAAAAAAAAAAAAAAAAAAAAAAAAAGGACCCTCTTCAGAAGATATTGATCGAGGTTAACAAAAGGTTAATATCTGTCATCTAACAGATCAGCATCTCTCCATTACAGTGGCTAATATTACAGGGGCTACAACAATTAAACCATAAAAAAGCCATAACCAATGTAATGTAATAGCCGTATTAGTCAGGCAGATCACTTTACTTGGCTGGTAAGATTCCATGAGGATTCCAGATGTAAATTCTTGACAAAAAAGGAAATGATAGAAGTGTCTCAAAGATTTATTTTTACTTTCTGTTCAGCACAGTGAGCACATGGTAGAATAACAAGTCCATTCATTCATAATTGCAGATGTTTTACACATCTTGCTGAAACATGTGCATTAATGTGTTATACAGAGCACCTCTCTTCTATTTCCAAAGTGTTACAATTATTATTCTTTGATTTGGAGGTTTGAAGTGTACATGCATAAACTCTTTGAGCTCATGTTATAGTTAACACTTCTAAAACTTATGTAAATCACAAATCAGGTTGTCTTGTCACTGGAAGGTAGAGATGCTGTAGAGTTATTGATACATAACTACACAGTTTGCACTGATAAATTCTGGCAAGCCAAGGAACTACGGTTCATTCCTGCATGTTACACAGTGCAAACCTCTTCACCCATGTTAGTTGATAACGGCACCTCATATAACATGGATATTTTTATAACCACTGTGAGATTACTTCCAGTCATTTTGCAAATCTCACAATCTAACTGGTTTGTGTATAAAAACTTCTACAGTATTCACAGATACTATTTCAAACAAAGTGGAAAAATACTGTGAAGCAAGAGAACAAGATTTTGAGGAACTAAAACACTAGATTAAAAAAATCTATTTTTCTTTGAAGTCTTTTCCTCTCCTGTTCCTTCTCTTTCCTTGCCCTCCAAATCAGGAGGATATTTTACTGCAAAACACTGTATTGCATTTCCCCTCAGGTGCTTAAGTAAATAGAAAACTATCAGATTGGTAAACTTTGACCATTTTGGTAAAATAAATAAATCTATCAACCAAAGAATTTAAATATCATCCCAAAGCAACAACATATAATATACAGATATGGTTTTATGCTGGAAGAGATTAACAAAAGTAGTAGTAACCCCAGATTTGTTTGCAAGAACAAAACAGTCTTTGAACAGTATGAATACAAGTTATGGAACTACCGGTGACCACTATGAAGTTGCATTAGTTTTCTTTGAACAAAATAATACTCAAATCTGTACTTAGTACTCATTTCCCAAAGTAACACCACTTGAACTTGGATTTCTTTTCATGTTACCACTGTAACTGTAGCACTTGCCATAAGCTCCAGGAAGAAGCACTAGCACTAAGTGCACAGTGTGACAGCAATCACAATTATTTTACCACAAAAAACACAAATAGAGGGTCTCAAAGGGCTTGGAAAGCACTGTTGTTTTTTTCCTTAGTTTGTGGTGGCATTTTTTTTGCTGCTCTCATTTTTAAGAGATGTTTTTCTCAAGCAAGTGGAAAAAAAAAACACTTCATTGAGAAATTAATGCAATAGGAACCTTTGGATACTGTAATGGTACATGGAAGCTTGGTCTTTTTCACATCCCTGGAACGTCCTGCTTAAATTTGGTAATGAAAGACTACAGAGACATGAGGAAGCACATCCAGGAAGCACTGCGTGCTCAGCTTCCCCTCCGTGCCCACAGCTCTACAGCTTAATTCCCTCCAAACAAACGGTTGTTGCAGAATTTGTGCAACTGGTCTCCATTTCAAGGGAAAGGTGGGTAAGAGGGTGCAGAGCCATAATAACAGAGCCATTATAGACTCCTAAACTACTTAGGATGTCAGCACAAAGTAAATATAAAAGCATACTATCAAGGATTTCGCTGCATATACTACACTTAAGATTTCTCTTTTTTCAGGGATGGTGCAACATTTCTTTGTGCTCTCTATACATTTTTCCCCACATACAAAAAAAAATCCAGCTGTGTGCACTTTAACTGAAAAGAAAGACCTGTATCTTTAACTGAAAAGACAGACCTGTATTTTTGCATGCATACACTTACAAAATTCCCACCGCAAGGATTGCCTGGAATTCTTGATTGACCTGAATGCTTGATTCTTAATTTAAGCAAAGTCAAAGAACCTAGTTGTCTGGATGCACAAATAAAAATGGTGGGTTTTTTTTGGTTGTTGTTGTTGTTTTGTGTTTTTGTTTGTTTGTTTGTTTTGTTTGTTTGTTTTTAATCTGTATGCCACTGAGTTTTCATATAATTAACCTCAAATATTACATACAGCATGAGAAAATATGCTTCACGTCATTTATACAGAAAGGTACATAATGGAAAAACTACTGACACCAAAGCAAGTTGGCCCAACCTGCCACCAAAACGCTGCATGTGACAGTTATTTTAAGCTTGGAGAGTTCTCTTGAATATTTATATCTTAACTGTAGGTGATATATATATAATTTTGTTTAGTCTACAGCTACCAACAGATAACTACTGAAGAAAATTCTTATCAATGTTGGATACACTGACATTCTCAAATATGCTGCATCATTACTCTTGTTAGAACACTGGCAACGTTTATTTTTACCCTATGATTTCTACATTGAATAATTTAATAGGCTTACATAAACAAATTGTACGTGATACAAAATTAATTATAAACATGTCAAAGCAGGAGAAAGAATTAGTGATGGTGGCTGAATCTTGAAAAGCTTCAGGTTTCATTTACAAAGGGTCTTTCTTGAACTTTATATGAACTAAATAAATTTGAAAAATGAAGGTGAAGATAAAGGTACCATTTGTGAAAATCTCTCGACCCCACTTTCAGCTTTCTAACCAGGTGAGAGGTAATAGAAGCGTTATTTTTGTAGGACTTCGATATTTCTGCTTCTCGCTGAAGTTCAGAATTGCAGTTTAAGACCCAGACAAGATGTGAAGGAAAGTTACAGAAGCATTTTGGATTTGGGATACTGAAGCCACGTGTTAATTCACACTCAACATAACTGAGTTCACCTAAAACATGTACATTACATGTATATGCACTATGTCCCTGAAACAATGAAAAGCCAACTGTAGGCTGAGGGACTCACCTTTTCATGTGAGCGAATGCTCTTGAGACAACTGATATGAGTTATTACCTAGAGCAACGAGTGATTTAAGTTTACACAAATAACATACATCATATTTCACTTTCAGATTTTTTTTTTCATGACTAAAGGCTGGGGGTAAGGAACTATGAGAAAAATTTGCCATGAAAAGCTGGTTTTCACCCCTGTGAGAAAGCCAAATTTTCCTAATATGGTAATGAAGCAAAAATTAAATTATTTTGGTGAAGGATGTTTCTTTTAGAGTGTCATGAAAAGCATTATCTTTTGAACTAATAATTGGTTTGGTGTGGAAAGGTAATTTTCCTCTGGATCAGAAATTCAAAAACAGGGATACTAAAAGCATACAGATTTTCCTATATGAACAAACTAATGTGAAAAGAGTTTAGGTTTCTGTTTGCTTTTTAAAAGAGTTCTATATTCATTGTATAGCACATTTAAGTTTAAAAAGTGAATTTCTATTACGCAAAACCTAAATTATTTTGCACATGGCATTGCATTAAAGAGGTTTTGAATTTTTTCTCTTGAATACTAAAAGCTCATGTTGCAGACACTAAAGCAATGAAACAAAATCTACAGAAGAAAATGGAATTATATAGCCTTAAGCATTATGGTATGTGGAGCCTGCATGCTGTTCTTTGTTAAACAAGTGCCATGCTCCCTGTCTGTCAGGGCTCCCATTTTCAGCAATAGTTCAGTGCTGCCTCTCTAAATGACACATAGCAAAGAAAATAAGGTTTTCAATGAAGCCTTACACAATTAAAATGGTAAATATTTCACATGCTATTCTGGTGTCTGCAGGAGGCAAAGCTTCACGTGGAGATAACTTATCCAAGGGAAATGAAGCAGTTTCAGCCATCAGATGGCATGCTTAAATATGTGCTCCAAAAAGATTGCACATGCTTTGCTTTGTTTTAATAAAAATAAATAAATAAATAAAGGTGGAGGTGGGGAAATAGGCCAAATTGCAAAAAGAACAGTTCAATCTTGTAAGACATGCAGTACCTATGGGTCATACTGTACTATTGATTTTTTTGGCAGAACTCTTCTTTGATTTCTACAGGGAGTTTAGCTTAAAAATTGATGAGACAATATGCTCTTATTAAAGCAGCCATGTTAGGGAAAAAAATCTTACCTGTTTAAGGCTCACTTCTGCTCCCACTGACATCTGTGACAAAACTGTCTATTATAATAGAACAGGATCATCCCTTCAAGCCCCAATATTAAAAACCCTTATACCTACAAAGATAGCTTGAAGAATAAATACAACTGTCTGCAAATAAAGTTAGCAAGTGCCTACAGCTTGTAGGATTGGGGCCCAAGTTGTTGTCTGGTTTCTTAGAGCCACTTAGAGCCTCCACCCCACCTCCCTTAGAAATGGAGGGAGAATGGAAGCATGAGCATAACACAGAATTTATCTGCACACACAAGCAGAATTTATTCACATCAGGTGTATCAATTTCTCAGCTGGTAAACAGTCAAGATTTTCTGCTACCTTTGTAACATTAATAGGGTGCAATCCTAGTAAATTCGTAGGACTGCCCAGTCCAAATTTTATCCTATTCATGGGAAGGAGCAGGCAGCAAGTGAGCCACAGGAGGGCTCCATCACTGCTCCCCATCTCTGTTATGGGCTGCACACACCTTGGAACAAAAGGTGGGTTGCTAAAATGGGAAACGACAGCTGTCTAGAATGGTTATTTAAACATCATGCAACGTCTACTATAAGAGGGTTACAAAGTTTTGAAAGACAACTCTGCAGGTCATAATAGGAGCAACTTACTGAAGGATTTTACATGTCACGCTTCTTGGTTCTTTAATTTGAAAACACAGGAACAAGGGAAGATCAGTGTCATTGCCTAGCTTTTGTTTATAAATGCCTGCAAAAACAAGGTAACATTTCACTTTTATGTCATATGGAAGATTTTTGTGTGTGCAGCACAAAGGCCAGTGTCTGTAACAGCAAATCTGCTCTGCAGTTATTACACACTGCTTGCATCACAGCAACACTCCTGTCCAAGTCCCCCATCTGTCCTCTGCTGGGCACAAACATTGCACATTTTCTCCCATAAAGTCCACAGAGATAAAGAGATGAAAAAGATACTGAATCATGAGGGTGAGAGAGTTGGAAAGTTAAGACAATGTGACAGCACCATGTGCTAGAACTCAGCAGCAAAAGCATTCCAGATGCATAGTGCCACCTTCTATGGCACTTCAATTTTCTCAAGTGACCTAAATTTTCTCAGCCAATTTGCAATTTCAGCCTACAAAAGAAGCGTGGAGGGAGAGAATCTTCCACCAAACCTGAGGAAATGACTTCCCATTCCCCTCCCCTCATCATACCAGCTGTTTCCAAACCCCATGTTCGAGATTCTCCCCCCATAGCTGTGTAATCTCAGTTCACAACTATCACCTTAATCCAAGAGTATTTTTCTAGTGCAAACCTTAAGGATGGTCACTTAGCCAACAGGCCTTCAGTTTCTCTGCTTTTCCATTCCTAGTTTTCTACAGCTTTTTGTTCACATACTCAGAGTCAAGCATTTCATTTTGTTCCAATAAAAAGTGTTTTTCAGGGTTTCTGCCAGAACAGCAAGGTCAGCAGGATTCCAACCAAGTGCAACAGGAATAAATACAGGAGTAAATGCAGAATACCCCCATCACCTGCAAAGTGCTGATAATGACAGCTGCTGAGCTGGAGAAGCACTTGAATTATTTAATCTGGCTGTGGTAGGGATTAATTAGATACTGTCTTTAAAGTACTTTGAAAATGAAAAGCACAAGATAAATGTGCTGTCTTCAGCCTCATCACTACCGCTATGCCTAATCCTACCTAACAGTACAAGGTATCTCGTGAATGTTGGGTGTTATACTAGGCTCTTTTAGTGCAGAACCAGTTCCATTCTTGCATGGTCTCAGACAGAACCATGGCCAGTTTTACTCTGATCAATAGTTCAAGTTGTTTGAAGATGTTAGGAAGATAGTAAGATTATAATGCAGTACATTTTCAATTGAATATCTAGCCATACTACAAATAAATCTTTACATACTTTTAAAGCAAGTGACAATTGATCACCGGTGAGATCTTTTGCAAAAATAATCTGCTTTTCACTCAGATCAGCACAACGGTAAGTCCTAATGTATTCTGGCTAAAAAAAAAAAAAAAAAAAAAAAAAAAAAAAAAAAAAAAAAAAAAAAGTTGAAAATCACTATTACTGCCTAAAGCATAAACAGCTGTGACAGTAACAAAGCAATTATCAGCTCTCAGGCTTTGACATTTTGACATTTCATACACAAATATCATAACTCCTTAGGCCCAGTCTGGTGGTCCTATAACTGTTTACCTCTTTGAAAATCACTTCTACCGTAAGACCTCAGAACAAAGCAGAACCACCCTTTCACTAAGCATTCTTGTTTAGACTGAATTCAGACAACAGTACTGCTGCAAGTGGTAACCCCAGACTTCAATTAACTCTTGAAAAGCAGCTTTCACTTAAATGGATGAGAGAAGAAAAAGATTGACATTGTGCTGTCTGATTGCACATTCACTGACAATGAAAAGTGATAGAATTACACCATATAGAAAATAAATACATGTTTTCTTTCCTTCAGAGTATCATCTTTAACTTCCATATGACTTCTTATTCCCAGATGTCAGAAGCAAAACCAGGTAAACATAGCTAAGAAGTATGACAAAGTTAGATGTCAACAAACAAGACAAGTACAGGACACACTGCCAAGGACTATTTTTTCCCCGCAGTGTTCTGAGGAACTAAAAAACATTTACCACTAGTAATCGTTTTCATCTAATGTCTCACCAAGAAATTGGTCTGCAAAGGAAAAGCCAAGGGGAAGAGGTCAATTTGATATCTTTATTGATATCTATAATTTGATCAATGATGAAAGAAACCCACTTCTCACACAAGAGAATAAACCTAAATTCTCTGTCCAGTTTTACTTTTCCTGATTTTAGTTGTTTCTTCATAATAACACTAAGCACTGAAATTATCCAGCTACAACGAAACACCTTGAAGGTAATAGCACAAGTTTGATGCAGAAAGAGGTGCAGGGGCAGACACACACTAGCTAACATACACGAGAACAAGTAATCACAAAGTTCTTCAGTACTCCTGCCGTAAGAGCCTTCAGACATCCCCTTATCTTGGTAAATAACTTCCCATGAGGATGTTTGGGCCTTTTTTTTTTTTTTTTTTTTTTGTGATTCAATCTCTTGTTGAAAGGACAATATCCTACAGCCAAGCTCCATGACAAAACCCAGCGAGAGACAGCACGATAACTCAGAATTTCATTTGGTTTCTATCTAGACAAACTGTGAGGTAAGTAGATTTTAGATTCAGGTAAGTTACAATTCTCCAAGATATCTGAAAAATTCTGCAGCTTTTTCCCAGAATTTTTTGACTATCCCTACAAAATATGCTAGAGATTTGTTACGTAATTTTATACACTGACTTTTCTCAAGGTGCCTCATTTTATTCCTTGTCTTAGAGCTGAGAGAGCACAAGATTGTATATCTCACTTCTTAACAACAGGCCACTCAGAATTACTGTTTAAACCAGGTAGGAAATTCAGCTGAGTTCCAACCTCAAAATACATAATAGGTGCCTAAACATAAAACATAAAAGCATTTACATTAGACCATGTTGCTTGGTAAAAGTTCCAATGACTGGCAAGTCTTCCATTTCAAAATAGAGACCTTTCAATGGACCATTGTACTGGGTCTGGCTGGGATGTTATCTTTCCCTGCAGCAGCTGATACAGTGCTGTGCTCTGCACTTG
The DNA here is from genome assembly GCF_009819795.1 of Aythya fuligula. Taxonomy (NCBI): domain Eukaryota; kingdom Metazoa; phylum Chordata; class Aves; order Anseriformes; family Anatidae; genus Aythya; species Aythya fuligula. Next base: position 12,539,992 of record NC_045569.1, on the reverse strand, counting down.
TAGTTAGAACAGCAGTGGTATCACACCAGGGTTGTGTCTGCTGCTGAGCAGTGCTGGCACAGCATCAGAACTCTCTCTAACCCTCCTAGGGGGCAGGCAAAAAAGTGAGAAAGAAACATCACCAGGGCAGCTGACCTAAACCAACCAGAGGGATATTCCATACCATATGATGTCACACTCAGCCATAAAAGGTGGAAACAGGAAGAAGAGGGTAGGGGTGGGCTCTCGTTGCAAAAACGTCTGTCCTCCCAAACACCAGCTACATTCGTTGAGGCCCTGCTTCAAGGATGTGGTCAAGCATTGCTCATTTGTGCGAAGAAGAGAGTAATTTCTTTCCTCTGCACATAGCCTTCACTTGTTTTGTTTTTTCCTTCCCCCCCCCCGCCCCTTTTCCCCTTTCCCTTTCTTCCCTTTATTAAATTGTTTAATTAATAATAATCTTTCCTTAATAATTATTTTTCCTTTTAGTTAAATTATCCTAATCTCAACCCATAAGTTGTTCTTTCCTTCTTCTAAGGAGGGGGAGTGAGAGAGCAGTTGGGGTGTTCAGCTGCCTAGCACGGTAAAACCACAACCATCAGAAAGGTGGTCATGGCACTGTTGGAACAATACAACTCATACACTTACTACCAGCTTCTGCATAGGTGTTTCATGTATGCTGAACACTAAGTTTATATATTGAGAGACTTCAACAGAAAATATTTGCTTTTCCACAGAAATCTCTTCAGTTAGTGATCTAACTCATCACACATACACAAAGAACTGAAAGTTCAGTGAGTTGCAGAAAAAGAGCCAGGGTGGAAGAAACAGAATGGATGAACCAGACCATCCTCCAGAAAAAGGATGGAAGTCAGATACAGATTTATCCTGGCAAACTGAATTTCTAGGAAATGCTGATACCTCACGGTGTTGCTGAAATTAGGAAAACTATGCAGGTAACAATTAGCTACTGTAGTTTCTCCCTACTTAAAATGATTGTTCAAGGCTCTGCTGTAATATGTATTTGGTCATACCAAATTCAGTATGCAACTGTTGGCAGAAAAAAATACCATTTATTCAATCTTAACTTTAAAATCAAATTGAAAGCTGAGTGGAGAAAAATAATGGTTCTTTTCTTGACCCATTCTGCATTTGTACTCCAATCTACACCCAACACACAGCTTTGTTGTACATTTTGTATGAGTGCCCTCTATAATTAAACCTTTATTCAAATCTCCCCCCGCCTTCTCCATCACTCTTGGTTGGATCAAAACAGTAGAGACAAAAACTGAAACATGCCCGGGGTGCAGAAGCAGAGAGGAAGCGAGATTATTTAATGAAGTAGGCTAACGGTGATGGGGAGAAAGGGGGCTGATTTTTGCATCTCAGAACTGTTGAGCCTACAAATATTACTGAAATCACATTTGGCAACAAAGCTCTGCTTTAAGCAAGTTCATCCATGAGTGTTGCTAAGCAATGTAGAGAAGGCAAGAGAGAGGGAGAGTGCCTGACTTTAGGATTATAAAAGGATAGAGAGGAGAAAAGACACCATGGTTCCTACATAGTCTTATTTATAGCGAACATTAAAATTCTGTGTTTTCTTTGCCTGTCTTCCAAACTGTTCATGCCTCAATTAATCAGATCTGGTTCAGTATTTGTACCAACACTTATCCAGCTCGCGAAGGGTTGTGCTGCATCCTGGAGCACCAGCAGTAACGCACCAGAACTGTCAACATCTGTCTTCAGATTAAACAGGTAAGAACTGCAGAAATTGTCCTGATATAGCTATTGTAGAATTTGTTCTCTTCTATTTTAGAGAAATACCGCAGACACGTGCTTTTATATAACTTAAACTATGCCCGGTATGGAAAATTAAATGCTTGTGTTAGCAACAGCTTGTTCTAACTGCATTGTTAGGCTACTAGCTACAGAGGTATTTATCAGCCAAGATATATACATGCTGCAGCTTCACCTGACTTCAGTGAAGTTTGCCAACTTTCTACTGATATCTTGCAACATTCTTGCTTTGCTTTTAGTAAGATTACCTCCAATCTTTAGGAAAACAACAGCATTTCAACTGTAGACAAATACTTTGCGTCTTATATTACTTCAAGGCAGAAAAAAATTGTCACCTTGTTCAGTTAAATGCCTGCTGTAAACCATAGCATGTACATTTGATACAGCATGCACATCTGTGGAGCATACATTGTTGGGATGCTAAATTGAATTATTATTTTATTTTTTAACCTGGCAGCTGTTTAGGAGGGAGAGAGTTGTTTATATATTCATTTTAAATCATCATTCATACCTTGGAATGCTCATCTTTTTGTGACTCAATTATATGCTGCATGCTAAGGTATTTGTAGGCTTCCAAGTCATTCCATAGGCATTAAACATTTACTGTCTACTTGTATTTTTAAGACTTGCTAATAACTTATCGGGAAGGAGAGCGATATGGGAAGGAGAGCAATATTTGTTGCTGAGTAACAGTTGTCTGCATACACAGCACGAACTAGTAGCATTTCTCAGCCTGAGATCCTAAGATGCTAGGATCACTAGCTAGTCACTGTTCTAGTTAGATTATGAAGGCCTTCCCAAAATTCAGAATGTCCCAGACATATTATCCTTGCAGCATCTCAGCCCATGGGAAGCATTTCCCTGACAGGTAAATGGCATTTAACAGACAAAATGATGAAGGCTAACCGAGAAGATTCAGGTTTGTAACTACATTTTTTATTTCATGTACCGTCTATTAATATTGTGAAAAGCAGGGTCTTTGTACCAAATATTTTAAGCTCAGAGAGTCTCGGACAGCAATGTGAGAAGTGAATTGCTGAGACCAGAAAGTTTTGCAGGCTCAGCACACAAAAATAGGTCACCTGTTGTACCATATTTATACATACAAACACGCACAGCACCAGCAGCAAATCAATGGGCAGTTTCTTTTACAGCTGAACAGACACATAGCCAAACCACTTTTCATCCTCTCCAAGAAATCACACAGGCAGGCCACTAAGAAATGATCAAGTGGAAATATAAACTACGCTAGAAGAAGGATTCTGTGGACAACCATGGTATCAGTTTTATATAGCAAACCCCTGGAAACAGAAAACATATGTATAAAGTGTCTGGATATGCATGATGCCGCATGTTGTATTACCCCATTAATCTATTCTTTCTTTCTTTTGCTTTTTGTTCGTGAAAAGAAAGGAAGGGGAGAAGAAATCTTTCCTATCAGCAGCAGCAGGGGTTGCTGCAGGAAGATGATAATTTCCTCCCGCTATGCTGCTGACAACTGCCGAGCTGCACAGGAGGAGCAAAGCATTTCAATCATGGAATTGAAAAACACAGCAGTTCCTAAAGCTTCATCTCACCTTGGTTGATTTACATAAATTTAGATTGAACTGTTTCACTGTCAAATTATGTTATATATGGAAGATAACAGAGGAGGAAGAATTAGCGTAATTTCTAGTTTGTGTATAGGAGGCAGGGTGTCTGCATGTATAAACACTTCTGAGCATCCTGCATACACAGATGCCACTGAATTCCTTAAAAGCACCATGCAGACCTGCAGGCTCCCTGACTCTACACTGTATGCTTTAGGAACTCCATAGTACTCCAAAATACATCTTTCAAAAAATAAAAGATAAGTATCTTATTAATAACCAGCCAGTCCAGGTTCAATCCAGTGTCCACTGAAGTCATCAGAAAACCTGTGACAGAGGCCTAGGGGTTTGAGTTTTGGCTCCGGCTCTTTCATCAGACTGTCACTATAACAAAGGAACCCCATAATAGCCTGGTAAGATAAATGCAAATCTTGCATCCGAGAGAATCAGGCATCCCCTGAATTAAAAATTTGAGCACACAGCAGCTTATAGGAGGCAGCTCTGGGCATGTGGCACAACATCTGTTACAAAAACACTAGAAAGCAGACCTGCGGCAAACTGGACCTCTGCCAGCTCTCAAGATTTCCCCCCCCCCCGACAAGGCTGTCAGTAAATGGACAGATGGCAGCCAACGCACTCTAGGAGAGCTGGTTCAGTTAACAATCAAGTATGCTAAATGATTTCAAATTCACTCCGCATCCGGCATTGCATTTTATGTTGAATCATTAACACTATGCCCTAATAGAAATATAATTTAGTAGTAAAAAAATAAAAATAAAAATAAAATGGTGCATTCTGCATCTTACAAGAGAGTTTCTCTGGAACAATTTGTTAGGAAACATTATAACCACCTTCCTTAATGAAGTCAAAATTTGCCAAGTTTACCAGGCTGGTTTGAACATAATCTTAAATTCTGCGGTATTGAAAGAATGCGGATGGAAACAAATATTAAGATGCAGGTCAGTTGATAGCACAAGTTGTTCCCACACATGCGCCCAGCTGAAAGAGCAGAGTAGACGTTAACTGTGCACAGCATATGGGATACTGCATTGTGGTGGCTTGTCTGTATTACTGCTGTATATCCCCTGAACTCTCACAAGCAGCAGTGTAGGTGACATGGTTGTCACCCAAGAACACCAAGAACAGTGATGGGAAGATTCATCCCTGGAAAATTAGTATTTCTTGGCTTCTGTGGGTAAAATTCATAAACAGTTTGGACATTATACCTCCAGGGGGCAAATAATTGAACATTGAACACTGGCAAAGAGCATGCAGAACTTTAGGCATTATGAAAAGTAGTTTTTAATTCTTCTTCTTTAAAATCATGTCTTTAACAGCATGTTTTGTAGGTGTAGTGACACTGTACCCAATTGTTTTGCTTTTCCATTAAGTAGAAGGACAAGAATGCTTTTTTTTTTTCCCCCTCCAAAGATGAGGACTGAATAAAACTGAAAAATGCAAAGCTTTTCTAATTGGCAATCAACAAATTAGTGATTTACACAGGCCTACTGGAGAACTGCAGGTTATCTGATTTGCTTTAGTGACATTAAGTGGTGCTGTGAAAGACTTGCCCTTTGGATTCACCCAAGAACTCTCCAAAAGCATAGATCTTATACTACTTCAAGTACTGAGCCAAGAACAGCTGAGCTGTGCTACAGGAGGATGATCTGAAAACCTCTCACAAAGCCATGAACCTGCCTATGGTCAGTCAATCAACATTACGTGGATCTCCCGCTAACTTTCCTTTCTGCTTATGACATTGGTTTTCTGTAGAGGTATGTAGATGGCATCACCACAGTTATAACTGGAAAATCAGCAGTAGCAGATGAGCTCATCTGCCCCGTTCTTCTAATTCAGACCGGGAAACGTGGTACAAGAATTTCAGAAAAGGAACAAGAACTCCACAATTTGGCTGAGCTCCTTCACAGTCCACTCTGTGTGGCTTGCCTTTCTCTTTGAAAAGAGACTGAATATTTTGACTAATAGCCCATGATCACTAAAGCAGAGAAATCAGAGATACAATTTTTTAGAAGTGCAATGCTATGAAAAATACAGAAGCATCTTCATCTTCTGGCTCAACTTTTTGAAAATCTGATGAAATTTAGTGAAATTTATTCAGTGAAATTTAGTCTTTCCCTTATTTCTTTAAAATAAATCTTCCGAGGGCATAAATTATCAAGAGAGGAGATACCAACCGGCTCTATGAGAACAGCTGAAAAATAGTTGTCTTTTCTTGGTACTAATCATCTGGTAAGTCTGCAAACGAAGCTATTCAAAAAATGAATTACAGAAAAGCTGCATGTCACTATTTTCAACAGTCAAAGATATGCTTTATCAGATATAAAGTCACAAAAGAATATGAAAAAGGCAGGACAAATTAGCTGCAACATAATTAGGAATGCCAGACATTCATAATATTCATTCATAATGCTAGACGGTCATAAAGACAGAAAATTTGGCTCCCAGTGGAAACTTACTTCTCATTTTTCTTTTACATTCCTACTACAGACTTTCATCAACAACAAACCTATCAGATACATATTTTTATCAGCACTTCCACAAAACAATTATGCTTCAAAACCACTCATTAGGCTGGAATTGGCAAAACCCAATTTCTAGTCTGGCTTTTCAGCCACAGGTCCACACTTCCCTTTTCTGTCTCCTGCCAATCTGTCCTACATCGTCTCATGAGAAAAACTGAGAGAATTCTTTGGAAAAAAAATGTTTTGAGGAAAGCCATTTATGGACAGTAATGCACAGTATCATTAGCCCCAAACGAGGCAACTGCAGAATGCTGCTCCCTGGGTGTGATTAGCTATTCATAGATCAACAGAAAGCTTTCACTGGCAAGGAGGGGAAGGGCTGTTGGTGGGTTTTTATTCCCATCTGTCAGCTCAGCAGCACCAATGGTGCTGAATGAAGTCTTTCTGCTCATTCAGCATCTGTGGTCTAATACTTGCCAAGAGTTTGATCTTGACCTCTCGGTTTGTTCCTACAGTACCCAGGATTCCCAGGTGGCCTCTCAGCCAAAAGTTAACCTAGTCTAGGACTGCTAAGCTTGCAGAATCAGTCTGCACTAGACCATGTTTTGTTGAGGCAGTGTTGACTAGCAAAACCCGCAACATTGACATCTCTTAGATTCTCTAAATGCTCTATTATGCAGTCCACTAAGATTAGGTCTTGCAGCTCTGGGGAAAGCGAGCAAGCAATTATTATCAAAACACAGCAATTTGATAAATTAAAAAAGGATAAGCAGGTGGTAAAATTGGTAGCAGGAAGTTTGCGTTTTTCTGTAGTTATCTAGTACACCAGCCACTCTAGACCAAATTTTTCACCTTATAGCATCTTGGACAATGTGAGACATCAGCAAATGTCACAAGGGAAATATAATTTTATGGTCAATCTAAGTTATAGATATCCACATATAAAATAGTTGTGGAGAATGTTATATAGATTATATATGAGTTCAACTTAATTTTTATACACGTCTTTTCCCCTATCTCATCATTTCCTTTAGCATCTTCCACTCACTGTTTCCACAACTCATATTTGTGCAACAAAAACATGGTTATGTTGCACATGGTTATGTAGGGGAATGCCTGGGGAATAAGGTAGACTGATAAAAATCTTTGTTTTAATCATGCAATTAAAAACTCAATACTCATGTTGCAATAATAATACTTACAAAACATTACCTATGCAGAAAGCTACAGAGGTAGAATCAATCTGACAGACTTAATCTTCTCGCCCGGGCAGGTAAGAGGTTGTGTCCTATTCAAGATTACTTAGAAAGAACACATGTTCCTTGTGAATGATGTCATTCGTGTCTAGTAATATACAAATTAATTCATGCCTGCACTGGCGATGTTGGGTTATTTATTTTTTTAGTTACTAGGTGTACTAATTTTTGGCTGAGATTTTGACTGTAGATTACCTATGGTTTTTACAGCCTCTGTGGAGAAAGGTGATATGTTTTTTTTTTTTTTTTTTCTTTTTTTCCTGAAGCACTACACAATATGGAAGCTTTTATTTAAGAAACAAGAAAAAAAAAACACTCAACTTTCCTAGTAACACTATGTAACTAACTGGGCTAAGGGAAGTCATATGTTATTAATAGATTTTATTCTGTTAGGGCACCTATAACATTAACACAGAGCGGTTATCACAAAGGCCCAATAATAGCTACCTGTTCTGATCTTCTTGCCTTGAGGAAATGGTACTGTCTCCAATACCAAAAACAAAATAACATCATATTAAACATGCAAAATCCAAGAAGGTTTCAGCTTTGAGTATCCTTTGATCTTTCATAACAGAAGGAAGTGTAAACTAAGATCAAGTTTATTAAGTACAGATCAAAGTGCAGTCAAGTTCCTTCCTTTCCAACAGCGGTTAAAGATTGGAGTTAAATTTCTTATAGAAAAAATTATATTTACATGTTATTTCTGCAATATAAGGTTCTAACTTGAAAATCCAACTGCTGGACACTGCAATCCGTATTTCTAGCTCTAACTTTCAAATTGATAAATTGTTCTTTGTTCCCAACATTAGGATGTATGTTAATTGAGAGCACAGACTTGTAGCACTCTTACTGAGAGTGAACAGTGTTGTTGCTGTAATATGACAAAACTTAGAAGTCTGAGCATTATTTTAAAGTTTCTTTTATCCACATTAGATATCCTTGCCACCAATTCAGCTTTTACTGCATTTTAATAGCAAGATATTGATGGTACAGGTTAGCTGAAAACTCACTGACTATTAAAAAAAAAAAAAAAAAAAAAAAAAAAAAAAAAAAACCTTGAAAGCACCTTGATAACTACCTTCTGTTCCTAGCACTATGTGCATTCATAACTTAAGTGCACTGCACAATAAACAACTATCGTGCACTTGGATTTCACTTTTAGAAGCTGTTTTGTCACATTTTATACTTCAAGGATTGTAATTCTTTACAACAGTGGCAGCTTGAAATGCTTTACAATGCCTAATTCTTTTGAGACTTAATTGTAGAATGCTCTTAACATGGCCTTTAAAATAAAACAATTTAAGTACCATAAAAACCTTACAGCTACTTCCACAATTAAATTCCTTCACTCAAAAGCAGTACCTTGTAATTTTGCAAGTCAAAGTAGCAGCTGTATAAGCTAAAGCACAACTCAGCGGAAGCAGAAGCCATTTACCATCAAGACTTTTTTTCAGAATAGAAGCCAATATGACACCAACGTATCTGTGAATGACATGCTCTTGTGTATTTGTATGAATACAAGGCTTGAAAGAGGACAAGTATTTTCATTACTGCTTGGATCATTCTCATAGCAGTCGGCAGGAGTTTTGTCCTACTCTTCCTACTGATAACAGTAGCATAGGATTTGCTTCTTTCAAGGCATCACCACCTTCAGTTTCCACTAAACTTAGTTAGCTCACCTAAAACTTAGCATGCACCAGACTACTTCTTGAAAAAACAGTTGAGGGGCACAAGTGATAACAGCTAAAATTCAAGCCATCTTTATTAAAACCAACATAGCAAATTTTTTACTCCCTCTCCTGCCCTTCCCTGAGACCCTCTGCTACATTCCACTACAAGCCCCACATATCAATGGCTGGGCTGTGTCCAGGGCTGATTTCAAAACCACTAGACAGAATGGCATCTATCCATATACTTGTCCAGCTATCATTACCATGCTATATTCAGCTCCCTTCTGAGATTATTTTCCAAGCACATTTCAATTTAAAAAGGCTTGGTTTTTTTTTAAACAAAAAAAAAAAAAAAAAAAAAGAAAAGAAAATCCTTCAAAACTGCAGCCAATACAGATATATTTCCCTACATTCCCAAATCAGTTATGTTGCTGCCTTTTTGTAAAGGTAGATGACACTGGCACTTCAGAAATGGCTGCAGTTCCCCAAGTGATGACAGAATTTTGCATCCCCGCCCTATTCCCACTGAGTGCCAGAATCCTTTCCAATGCCTGCAGCAATGCTTTGAAGTAGGTGCAATTGCAGAAAATGCAAAAGATTAAAGGATTCTGGAGTTCATGTAGAGAGGTGCAGAGCTCACTATCACCAACGAGATTCATCTAAACATTTTAATTTTTTATTTAAAGAATTTCATCATGAGAAGAATTACACCATAATACCTTTCCGCAGGATATATTTTACATAACTATGTTGCCTGTGACTTAAGTCTTAGATGCATATAAATGGGTATACGTCTCAGCCTTCCACCATCATTCCTGGGAGATAGTACAGGGTCTCACCCACAGACAACAGCATACCAAGAACTGAAAGGATGAAATATGTTGAAAAGAGACAGCAATATTACCGCCTTTTCTTTTTTTAAGCGCCTCTCACGTTTTTGAAGAAACTACCCTCTCCTGCAGGGGAAGTAATATTTTTGACAGGTTTTCCTTTTTATTAAACATTTCATTTATTCAATATTCTGTTGGCTTAGAAATTACGAGTTGGGACTTTCAAAAAGCAACTGATGACATACGAGCACCAATATGTCCCTCCAAAGGTGGCCTATGAAGTGCTATTCCTTTCAAAACAAGAATGTTTATTTTTCATTTCTCTTTCAAGTTTCTAACCAATTCAAAATTGAGAACTCACCCCAGTGCTAGTTTCCACATCACTAATTATTTCCAAATCTCCTGGAACACGTACTGTTAGCAAGACTTCATGCATGCATGGTATCAGGACACATTCACATCTGCTTTGAAATGGCCTAGCATAACACAGTCTTCCCAACCGATTTCCTTCTAATTTATATTAATATGAAAGGGACAACTCCCTTTCAGTTTTATCTCTCTCACTGTTTAGATGTAGGGATGCCAGATGTGGAATCAGGACCAGTCTTAGATGAAAGACTTCAAACAGTGTTGAGAAGCAGAAGTTTCTTCTGTTACTTTACTATCTCTTTACTCTGTGTCTGTCTGCACAAACCTCACCCCAAAAGCCTTGAGCTCCAACCTCTTCCCTTCCCCTATGGCACGTCTTGCCAACCCTAATCAGGACCTCATTGTCATATTCCTTTCTTCCAGGCCTAATACCTCACAGCCCTATAGTTCCAGCCCACCACAAAGCCTTTCACCTCCTGCCCATCTCTGCTCCTTCCTCACCCTCTTTCCTGACTCTGCAGAACCCAACACTGCCTTAGGTGATGTAGAGCACACGGCTTTGCAAACAGTGGCGGTGTCTTCAGGCAGTAACATGTTGGAGGTATCTATAGTAGCTGAGCTATCACAACCACAGGAAGCTGCTTCTACATTTACTGCTGAGCTCCCGAGCAGTCTGCTGGCTCTCATCTGCAGTTCCCAGGAGTCAGGTGGAAAGGCAGAAGGCTCCCAGCACAGTTCACATATTGTATGGCTGGCCTCAGTGAAGACTAAGAGATCGTATTATTGATGTACTTTCATTTTATGCAAAATTATCTAGCTGCATTTAACAAAGGTTGATCTTGGATTTTTGCCAATGAAAGTCCGGTGTTGCTGGGATGAAGTTGTTTGCAGATCTTAGTTTCTCCTCCTGAACAAGCCATGCACATTTACATAAGGTGTCTGGTCATAGAATTATTAAGGTTGGAATAGACCTCTAAGATCCTCTAATCCAACCTTTAACTTAACATTGCCAAGTCCACAATTAAACCAAAACACACTTACTGCTCCTCCACCCCATCCAGAACTGCTGAAACACTTTACAGGTTCATTACCAGTCTCAGTGTCCAAGTCCAGGAACTCTTTTTCTGAACCTTTTCCCACTGATGTATTACAAGAGTAATATTTTAGAAAAGTAACAAGAAGAGGAAACAAGTAATAGAGTATTGGTTTTTATAGTTTGAACACCTAAACTGCTGAAAGGCAAAGAATACAGCAAATCTAGTAAAAATATTTGCAAAGAAAAAGTTTAAACCTCTAACAGCACTTGGTGAGTGACAGTGCTCTGTGCTTAACAGGGTCAGCACAAGAGCCTTAAGGCTACAGGAAAGTCAAAAGACAAGAAAGTCTCCAAAACCAGGACACGGTTTGTACACATCTTTTCACATCTGAAGAAGCATGTGCACAAATACTAATAATAAGGATACTAATGAAAATATTAGCCTGTAACACAACATTGGCTGGGTACCACACAAAATGGAAAAGCACAACAAAATTAAGAATTTTAAAAAAAATAGTGGTGGTGACAGCAAAATTTAGCTTCTTTCTGTTTTATCTTATATTTTCCAAAGAGAGATTTTGAGGTTATTAAAGTTATTTAACAGTTTTAAACTTCACTTTTGTGCAGAGAGTTCCGGGTATTTTCAAGAGTGTTGGCATCAAGGAGCTTGTTCAGTTTGCCCTCTTTTGTAGCTGGATGGCCCCTTGCTCTCCCCCGCTCCTCCAGCACAGTCATACTAGGGTAGAACACAGCCTGAGATCCTCACATATTCTCTAGCCTTTGGAGCTAAATTTCTCTTTTATTTTAAGCAAGCAAAAAAACAAAACAAAAAAAACTAGTACCGTAGTGCCTATGAACCCCAAAGACTGAACAGCTAGCACTCTGTTTAAGCTACTCTGCCCCCTTCCCCTTTCTTTTTGGACAAACCTTTAATAACCCAGAGGTGCAAACAGATGAAAGTGATAGAGCCAAAGCCAACAACTCAAAATACAAAATAACTCTATTCCCTGCCTGGTGACTTCTAAGTTTCCTTGGCCAGTCCTCAAAGTTTCTTGCAGAGACCAGAGGCCCTTATCTGATGGAATTCAACATCAGCAACTTCAAAGTCATGCTCTGCGGGCGTGATGGGGAAATCAATCCAGCCATGATACACAGTGATTAGATCAGCTATTGCCACTCGGAAGAGAAATCTGCGGACACTCCTATAGAAGTGTCAGATCAGCATTCATCAACAAAGCAGAAATGAATCAAACAGAAGAGCAATCCTTCAAGTAGCAGGGAATGAAAGAAAATATCTCAGTGGCTGTCACCACAAACCTATGGCACATGTGTGTTTTGATTTATTTCTTTTTGACTGTGTTCAGTTCTGCTTCTAATCCCATGGGAACACTACGGACAAGGAAATTGTAGAGGAAAAGGGCAGTTAGAGATACAAAGCATCATCCATGCTGGAAGAACATGGAACCAATGTATTCTTTCTGACTGGAAAAGATATGATTAACATGAAAATAAAGTATCACAACACAGCTCTAGAGTTAAAGTTTCTCCTCTGCCCTAGAACATTTCTTCAAATCAACTTGGAGGATCTGATTTCATGGCAGAGAGCCACCAACAGCTCCTCAGTTCACAGTCCCCAGTTGAAAGGCCATTTCAAGTCGCACATAGCAGGCCAAGTTGTAGAGAATTTTCCTCAATGCCACCACCTCAGCCAAAGGACAGGACCAAATCAGGTTGATTCAGTGTTTCTACCAGATGGCGTGTGCCAAGAGACTCCCACAGAGCGCTGGCTAGAATTTAAAGCTGCCGTGAAGATAACATGCAATCTGAAATCGGAGACTGTGCAAAGATGCCACCTGCTCCCCCTTGCAGTGTAAGAAAGCCTCTGGAATAGAGCCAGTTCCAGGGGCATAGATTACTGCAGCTTGTTCACACTTCTATGCATATGTGATTGAACGTGTTTTTTCCTAGTGCAGAACTGTTATTCCAGAATAACAGTTGGGTGTTGGTGTTGGGTATTTTCCCACTTTCCCCTAGGTAGGTGCCATGTTGTCTGGAGAGGAAAAAAAGAAGAGAAAAATCTATACCTTCTTAAGAATTCTTTTTTAAGCAAATTTAAGTCCCTCATCCTTCAAGTCAAGATGAACATATGCTATTTTACTCAGACAGTTCAGACAAGACCAAGCTCCCAAAAAATCCAGAAGGGACAGGATCAATGTTTCCCCTATAGCAGGGCCTGTCTTGTTGGCTCAGAAGGCTTTTCATTAAACAATTTAGTGCAAGGACCCCCTTGCCCTTTGAAATTCAGAATTAAGATTTATTTATTTATTGCCAGGAACTGTTCAACATCTTTCACCAAATAGTACATCTGTCTTCCTAAACTTACAGGCTTTTGATACAATAAAATGTGTGTTCTCCCCTCCACATCTCTACTACAATTCAAACCACATCCCTGCCAGAGAAAAAGGTAAAATACTTTGTTACAGGTGACATGACTTGTTTCATACAGCTTTTGGACTGTTTCAAACCATTTGCATCTTTCCTTGCTACCTAGATCATTTCAGAAAAAAACTAGCAGCTTTCTCTACAGCCCCAGGAGCAGTGTTCCTCAAGTAAAACCCACAAGTTAATCTGAACTGAACACTGCCAATTTGTCTGGTGCCTGCAAAGGCAACAAGGGACCCTGTAAAAGGGGATTCCCAGCCCCACAACAAGGTTCCACAAGACAACATCCAGGGTACCCATAGGATCGAATCCTGTCTCAATGAAAGTTTCCGCTTCACGAGGTATGCATGAGTGGCAGTTTCCAGTTCAGAAAAAAAGTCTACTCACCTGCCTCATATCACCATTAAATTTGTTTATCCAAGCCAGCTATTTCCAACACTACTGAGTGAACAAAGGAACTAAAATTTTTGCTCTGTAACTACCAACCTCAAACAGTGACCTGAGCAGACAAAGATTTCAACCCTGAACCCATTATCTACTTTCTTCCATCATCTAAAAAGCATAGCTTTGAAAAGCCTCTGGGTAAACTGAGTGTAATTCCTGTTCCAACCAAGTTTCAGTTTGAATTTTGGGCCATAGGTGTAATACAGATAACTATGGGGGATGGGGAACATACTGAGCTTTACTGAGTTTACTCCCTTCTCTTTTATAGAAGATAAGCATGTGAACATGATAATTACCACCTGACAGATCTAGTTCACAGCAAATTCAGCTGAGTCTCACAGGCCTGCAACAACATGCTAGCCTGGAAAAAAAAAAAAAAAAAAAAAAAGTTTTAAATACTGCTGTAAAATCTAGTTGATAATTCAGATACTGAGCATTGCTTCTAAGGAAGGACAGTCTGAAAGGTTGCTTGAAATCACTGCTCCACTGCTCCAGGGATGTCTCGTGGATGCCAGTGTAACTCCAGTGTAACTTTGGTTGCTCCCTGAAGCATCCTACAACATGTGCTTAGGTTTTGTGTGTTTGGCCTCCTCCAGGAAATGGCAGCTGCCTTACTTTGGATGGCAACAGGCTGTTAAAGTTGTTTGCAAAAACCTTAATAAATTTAAGATAGGGGGGTATCTCTTTTTTTCTTTGTAATGACAGGAGCAGCATGTCAAGTTGTACCATTCTGGCTGGCAGTTTCACAAGTTGCAGATCTCAGGAAGAGACAGTGAAGTGTCAGATGTTTTTTCTTCTGCATCTTCCCACCCCATTAAAGTGCTCTACAAAGGTCTAATGTTTGAACAGGAGGAAGCATCACCTCTTGAATCTTTACACCACTCATTCCTGCTTCAGCAGTGTTTGATTAGATTCTGCAGTTTAAAGTCAGATGCATTTGCCTGCCTGCATTGCAGAGAAGATATTTAGCAGATACATGGTATAACCTTTCAGTTACATCCAACTTTTAAATTGCAGAAAAATATTCTGTTGTCACTTCCAGCTGAAACTACAAGAAGAACATTTTAACAGTCTCAAAGCTGCTTATTACTGCTGAAGAGACTGAAAACAGGCATATCTGGGAGAGAACAGGATCCAACAATGCAAAAATAAAAGTCATGACATGGAGAACAGCTGCACAAAACAAAATTAGCAATGCTTTCACTGGTCAGAGCACATACTGAAATGATAACTAGAAACCCAGGGTGATATTATTATGCTTTTGTTATGTGACCTTGTCAGAACTTCACTTAGCTGGAGACTGTCCTGCAGTTTTGTTCTTTCATCTCACCCCTAGAGCCAAGTATCACTTAGATGCATTTATTTTCCCAGCATGGCATTTTAGGAAGTTGTAATTTTATTCAATACATTAAGTTGTTCATCTGTTCTCAAAAAAGAGCATCTATCTAAACTTGTCCACCATGTATCTAAACATTAAGTAAAATCACAGTATTGAAAAAGCATTTCATTACCAACCATTCAGACCACAGCTTTGTTAGAAAAAAGTAATGAATAGCACATTTATGCTACAGGCTTCCTATGTCCTAAACTATGCTTTGACCACATTATCCACACTCAAAAACCTTCCTGTCCACCCTTGCAAGTTCTACAATTGCTACAGTGTGGGAAGAAATTCCAATTTTGCTTTCAGGCAGAATTTCTGAATGTACACATTTGCAGTACAAGTCCTCCAAAAATGCTGGGAGACAGCTATGAGGGCCCATACCATTAGTCTGACTACCCATATGCACTGTGCTACTTGCTGCTCACCTGGTTAATATTTATCTCCTTCATTCCGTGACAGCTGCTGTGCTGTCTGCTAAGTAAACCCATGCAAGGCACTCTCCAACATGTTTCCAGTTGCCTATGGAGCAGTTTAGAGCTGTAGCTCAAGTTATCCTTCCCCTCTATTCACTGCTGCATTTGAAAAATACCAAACAAAACATCCTGAAGAAGTTGGTATAAGTAAGGGTCAGTCCTGATCAAGGGAGAGCCAAGAACATCCACTGCAGAGGTAGCTTTTCCTCACTAGAATTTGAAGACCTTAAACCATGCTCAGCACCACAGCAAGTACCCAGTCCTGCCAGACAGACCACCAGGAATGGCAGCATCTAAGCAAAAAAAAAAAAAAGTTTCTAGGCCATGATCAGCCTAGACAGCAATGGAACAGACTTCCTTCACATATTAGCAGCTTGTTGTGCCACCTTTTTTTAGCCTTCCACGTGTATATGCTGTCTGTCTAACCATATAATGCAACCTTCTCCTGCTAAGCACCATATGGTCAGGACACATCACAAGCCACCACGTGATATTATAAGTGGTCAGAAGGAATAAAGCAGAAGGTCTTGTCCAAAGGTCACCTCCTATTTGCTACCACCTGCCTTTGCCTTTCTTAGCAGGTGCTCATGGCCCTGCCTTTGCCTCAGCAAACACCCATAGAATGGTGAATAGCTTTTACAGTTTCAGATATTCACGCACACTTCATAGCAAGTGAACTTTGGGAGCAAAGTACCACTGCAGCCTTGAGCAAAGTTTAGGGAGCCTGTTTCTCAAAGGAAGGTTTCCGGTCACACTCAGCACATTCACCATTCAATAAAAATTCATGGCTATGTAAACCAAGTGCCTCTCCAATTGGCCCACCAAGATGGTTGGCCATGACACTCAAGTTGACATACCAGGTAGCAGCAAGTTCTGAATTCCCATAGCCTCCCAGTCCTTACCAGGGAAAGCGTTTCTACAGAATTTCCAGATCCATGGTGCCAACACCAGGCTGTGATCCCAGCCATGTGTCACTGACTCCACACCTGCTTCAAGAGCAGCAGTCTGAGCTGTGACTTCTACCAAGTGCAGGAATTAATTCCTCCCTCAACACATACCTCAATCTTCTAGGATCAGAAGCTATTACTGAGGTCATCTCCTTTCTCCTTCTATTGGCATCCTGAATGCAACACCAGTGCAGATGCAAGCAGGAACTTTCTGATGCACAATCCCTGCCTTGCTCCCAGCTGGAACTGACCACAGCAAGGAGCAAATAGAGCTGAACTCATGCATGAACCCCCAGGACCCATCTCCCAGAGCCTCACCACAGGCAAGGGAATCCTTACAGTAACTCAGCATAGAAATCACAGTGCTAATTCGCATCCTTGCAGAACAGTGGCAGAGAAGCCAGCACCCAGTAATTGTACCTATGCTGTCCTGGGTATGCAGCCATCAGTCCCGCAGCTCTCCGCCTGGAGATGTGCTTTGTAGGTTTCAAGCTACAGGGAACCTGAAAACCAGCACAGATGCCTTGAACCACCACACTGAAAAGGAGAGGAAAGTTTCCAGCTCCATTCTAAGATGTTAATTTTCTGATAGCATAGTTTTAAATTAATTAATTAAATAAATAAATCGTGTATACTGAAAGCTTTCACTCTCCTACTTTAAAAATCTTTTTTTTTTTTTTTTTTTTTTTTTTTTTTTATGTATTTTGCTTAGGCACAGCAAAGTGCTTTAAGTAAATCTGCTCCTTTAACAGCTTGCTTAAGAGGATGCTATTGCAATGAATTATCTTTCTTTAGCCACAGCTGCCTCCCAATGGATTTCTTATGTTTCTTACAGGGAATTTAACAGCAGTCTCTGAAGTCCAACAGAACTGACAAGCTACTCAGTTAGGGAGGCTCCATGCTGGGTGACTCCCAGAATCTCCTATTCTTTACAAACAACGTTTCTGTTAAAAAGGTACAGAGTTTGTTTCCATATGCTATGATTTCTCAATACTGCTGTTCTTACAAACTAGTAAATGAATGCCTCCAGCTAGCAGTAACGTTTCTATCAATGTAACAGCCCAGCCCACAGGGATCTAATTTACTGAAACTGGTTAAGTGCTACACAAACATCATCTAGAGAGATTAATTGGCTGTTAAAGTTTGATTGCTTTGCAATCCCTTGGTGATGGTTGGAAAATGAAAAAGTGATCTTTTGTCATTACATAAATACCTTAAGGTATAGCATATATGCAGGGCTTTGTTTACATTTTCTAAACACAGCAAGTCTTCAGTGGGAAGGAGAGCCATGACCCACTTATTTATACTGAAGTTTATTTAGTATATTCATTATGGATGACATTTTCCTGAAGTTTATTTAGAAGTAAAGTCTTCCCAGGCTGTAATTAATCCAAATTAAAACACATTTATGCTGATCATTAAAGCAATTTGTTGCAGACAAGTTTCCATTTGATCATTTCCCAAAGTCTCTATACTGTATTCTGGATCTTCAATTTCCTTAGTGCAACTTTCATTTCCCCTAACAACTACCAGAAACCAGATACCCCTGCACTTGAAATTTTTTCACTCAGAGGTTCCCTAAAGTTATATAAGAATTTGGTATCAGTTATCACTTTTCTTCATTTCTGGTTTGTGAAATCCTTGCTTAACCATCAGTTTTGTAATCTTAGCTTTCTCAGGGGGAGAGCCCTAATCATAACTAAGGAAGCTTGCAGACGAACTCAAGCCCTGTCCACAGACCATGCTACCAGACTATGTGAGGAATCAGAAGTGGAGACACCAGCCAAATGAGCTGTCAGTGGGACCGTTTCATACAACTCCAACAAATAAAAATAACCTATTTACACAGTGCAATCCTATGGCTACAAGAAGATATTTTTCCTTGACAAACTGTCATCATTTAAACACATGCTGCCTCGCTGACAACACCTACATCCACAGTGACCCACTGAAACCTACAGGCATGCCTAAAGGTCTGGATGCCTCTCATTACTCCCTCATTATTATTTGTATCAACACTGAGGGTGACAGATCCTTACAACTGTAAGCATCACAAATATGTAGACCCTGAAGTGAAAAAAAGATTAAGACCAGAATAAAGTTACTGAAATCACTGTTAGCAACATGCATAAAAATAAAAATTACGTTGTATTTTAGATCCAGGGAAAATTGCAGCCCTTTCAGATAATGGAAAAAGCCTTTTCTTTCTCAGACTCAAACAATTTGATCAGGAATCAGACAAGTCACATATGAAACCCTCAGCACACCACATTCAGTTGTTCTTCCCCTGATATGTGACTAACAGCTCAGCACCTGGATTGCACGCAAAGCTAAAATGCAGAGAGGGTGGAAAAAAACTGAGAACCATACTACAGAGTTCATATAAAGTGTTTCTAAAACAGAATTCCAAGGCAGGGGCCCTACTTCTGTACCAGAATAAAGTATTTGAACAATTGGCAGATAACAATATGTTTGTAGTCTGCATACACAAACACCAAAAGAAACCTCACAAATTCTTAGCTGTATAATGTATATGCCATTTACTGCAGAACTTGCACAGTTCTGAAGGAAATCTGAATAAATCATCCCCTCCAGCTGAGGGTAGGAGTGCTAACCCATAGTGGTATAGCTGGTATAAGAAAATAGGTAGTGGCCTTTGAGGAAAAAGTAATGGAAAAAAAAGATTCCATACGTTAGCAGAAGCTCCAAAATTACCAATGCAAAAAAAGTGCTCAGATATCACGGTGATGAGCAAGTTATAAGAACAAAGAGCACCTGCTTACACAGGAAGGGGCACAATCCTCTATTAGTGCTGTTCATTGAATGGGGACAGACATAGTTTGTACCAAAAAAAAATAAATGAGGTACACCTGTCAGCATGGGAGGAACCTAGCTAGGTCCTATGGAGTGCTTCATCTGCAGCATTTATGACAGCTTTGAACTTGCTTTTGGCCATTGCATTAGAACTTGGGGAAAAAAAGGAAACAAAACCACACACAGAAAAGGCAAAGTTTGGAAAGCAAGTTTTTCTAAGCTAGGTATAAACATTAACTCTGGAATTGGTTGGGAAAGCAGTTGCACTGACAGAGACACATCCCCTTTCCTACCCACCCTCTCCTCCACCAGTGCCCTGTGCCACCTGGAGAGCCATCCTCATGCCCAGGAGCACTTAGTCCAAAGATGCCGCTTGCACCCAAAAGATTACCACGGGATTTGGTAAGTGAGGGAGGCTGAAGGCCAAGATTAAGAGGGAGAAAAGGAATGCACTGTTTGGAGAAGCAGTTAACTATCACCTGCCAAACAGCTCTTCTGCAACACTGCCTGGGCAACTGTATTGGAAGCCTGAATTTGCACAGTGTGCTGTGGGTGAATACACCAAGCCCTACTTTGAATTATTTAAAGCTAGCATACAGCTGGTTTGGATCAGGTTTGTATAGAATAGCCTGCTCATATTGCTTCTCCCATTGAGATTACGTTCCCTCAGTCATTGCAGTATCTAAATGAACTCATTTCAAAACAGGCACCTATATCACTTAGGAAAAAATGCACTTGAATATAAGTAATAAAACTGTCTCCTTTCTGCAGGGAAAAGGGTCCTAGCTTCATTATGCTCACCAACACCTCCAAGATTGGTGGTGCCAGTTGGATTCATCTCCCTCACATCCCATTAAGGGGGGGCTATTTCCTGCCAAAGATACCCTGAGCAGGATACCACAAGCTCGTGCTCCAACCAGGAGATAAGGAAGAGGCAGCTCCCTTATTTACACTGCTGTCCTCTGGCAGTGACGCTCTTTGCCTTCTTTACTGCATCTTACACATTGGGTTCAGCATTTCGGGGATTTTTATGTTCACTTGAAAGTGTCTTTCCTGGGCAGCACCCTCTGGAATCTCACCCATAATATACGATGTTTTAAATGTCTCCTGTTAGTTGTTTTTGTTGTTGTTGTTGTTTGTTTTTTAATACCTATTTATAGCTTCCTAACTTACTGCATTTTGCAATTTATGAGGAGCTTAAATGATCTGAATCTCCTGTATCTAATTGTAGTGGGGGAGGCCTCATTATTTGTTGTGCCTTTTCACCAATTCCTAGCCTTGAAATCCTCACTTTGTGCAGCACCCTCAGAGGCAATTACAGGACACAAGGAAAGCCTGCATCCCGCTGCAGATACTGAGATCTCGCACTATGGTTTCTTTCTAGCCTGTAGGGCATATTGATGGTTCATTTGCTTCCTGAATTTGGCTCTCCAAGCTCTTCAACTTTTGTCAGAGCTTTAATGCTTCTGGAAGGATTTAATTTTATTTATTTATATTTTTTTTTTGGCTTTTCATCACCCTTTGGTTTATGCTTCAGCAGGTAAACAGTTAAACATCACTTTTTTTCCAAGTGTTTTCTCATTTGGTCCATTAAAAGTCCCTTCAACTTTAAAACAGCTTCTAAGACTTTCCAAATGAATGACATCAAACAGTGAAGTCTAAAGTTTTCCAATATGTTACTTGACCCTCTCAAGACATTAGTCACATTCTAGACCTCAGGAATCTCTTAAACTGATGATTTTTATTCTTTTTTAGCTTTAAGCAGACTTCAAAATAAATAAAAAGCTTTTAAATCTCTATTTGCCCATGTAATACTGGAGGATATCAGCTATGCATGCCACATTATTTACTATTTCTATCATTTAGAAACAATTCCTCTGTTGTTTCTCAGATAAAAACCAATCCTTGTGTTTTTACCACTTAGTTACTGCACCTGCAAATCTTTAATCACAAGTCAGAATAATTTATCAAATTCAATTTACCCAACTCAAAAATCAATCACTGCTTTCCCACTGGAATTACTAGACTGCCCTGTGCTACACTTTGGACTTATAAATACAAAGTAATAAGAGAATAATAAGAGAAAATTATTTTAACTCCATAGGTAGCCCAGTGAAGAATTCCTTTAGTCCCTCAATGCAATAGCATCCCTTGCTAAGAATTTTTTTTAGCAGCAATTAAGTTGAAACCATATATTGGATATTTTCCACAGGCTATGCTTTTCTTTTTTTCCCCAACCTTAGGAAAAAGGAAGACAAATATTTAAGTCAGACATCAGAGCATGAAAGTTTTTACTTTCACTGATCCCAATTTAGCATACTACTTTTCCTCCGCAGTTTTTAGCTTAATGCCTACATTCGTGCAAATCAGTCAACTTGGAGCCTGTTCCTAGTATTTAGCATTTGATACACAATATAGACCGCATAAACGTGAAAGAGCTTAACAGCCTTCCAGCCCTTTATGCTGACAATTAAGAAAAGCTTTGTCATTTTTTTCCATTTACTTGTACTTTCTTCAGGAGTCCTCTGCTGAGGGAATTGCCCACATTTTAAAGCAGCAGATGACAAATGGACAAAAGCTCATTTTTAAGCTCTCTGCTAGATCGAGAGAATAGCACAGTTACATGGTGTTAGAGGAGATTAAGAAGGGAATAGATGCAGCCAAATCCTGCACAGGGGCCTCCATTTTGATTTTACTAAAAGCAGCACACATGAATACGTTACACCATCTCACCCCAGGGAGAGAGGTGCAGGAGAGGAGATCTGAACAGGTTTATTAACAAACACATTTTCTCTACTTATTCTTATGTTTCTATACAAGACAACCAGCTAAGAATTTGGGGGGTTTTGCTACAGTATTGCACAAAGCAATAATGCTCTGTACATACAGAAGGAGTCCTGCTGAGCAGCATCTGTAGGACACACGTTATATCAAAATACCTAAAGCATTGGTAAAAGGGTAAACAAACATATTTTGTTCTGGTAGAAAAACAACAACACATCACACCTCATTCTTTTCCACCAGATTCTCCTTTGACTTTTCAATTCAAAAACAATAACATTTCTCAAACATGCTGGCAAACATGCCAAAAGATTGTGGGTACTGCCCGTTTTGTTCGTTTTCTTATTAAATGCTGACATAAAGACCATTGCCAATTTACGCACAAACTCCTGTATGTCAGGCACTAGGTACCTGATCTTCTCTAGTAAACACCTATATCCAAACACAGCAAAACATTAATTAACCAACATCAACACTTCGACTGCCTGAAGAGCATCTCTTTTCATGTCAAACAACAACAAGGAGTTTGGGGTGGGGGTTCTTACGTTCCTCCTTCACAAAACAAACTTGCAGGAATACAGACACTTCAGATTAACTAAATTTAAGTATTTCTCTAAACATATCAAAACAAGCTTCCTAACATAGCCCTGACAGTGCTGGGACTATAATTTTAACAATATCCAGAGATGCTCATCAACTCCTGCAGCAGACAGACATGGCACTGTCTTTAAAGCCTCCCTCCCTGCAAGCAGCATTTATCTGTTGCCACAGCCACAATATTACACTATTTCTTGTCATTCCTGAGGGAATTGCTGTAATATACATGACACTGTACTTGTGTGGCACGGACAGGAGTACAGAGCCCTAATGCAGACTTCCAGGTAATTTGATCTCTGCCTTTATTATCTTGTTTTCACTAGACAGTTGTAAACGACTGGCTCTGGTATTATGTCTAATTTACCCACAGCACCTACACTGAACGCTGTGACCCTACCGATGTGTCATTTTGGAAAATCCATGTCTGCATTAGCCCAAGGTACTTTTCAATGATCTTTTTTCAGAATCAATGTTTTTTTGTTGTTTTTTTGTTTGTTTGTTTGTTTTATTAAAAAAAAAAAAAAAAAAAAAAAGGGTGGCAGGTGTTAAAAAAAATTAAAGGAACCAAGAACTGTCAGGAAACTAGTTAATGAGACTGAATTTGAACAGCAATTGTAGACCATGAAGTAAGCCACCCTCCCTCAAGTGAAGACTATAATTTCTTCAAGGCAAGTACAAATGACATTCAAATCTATTTAAAATAAGGTTAATTCAAGCAGAACATCTGGCTGATTTATTTTCCTCCCCTTCATAGTTAAAAAACACACAAAATTCTGAAATGCATCAGAAGTTTTAAAGATCAGCTGGTTCAAAACATTTGTTCATGCATCTCAGTTGACAAAGGGAACGTTTGCATCGTTTACACTAGTGTGGTAATATTATAAAGGCATATTAAAATTCCCATTATAGTGGGAATACTTGAATACCATAGTCATTTGAAATCACACACAGAACAACTTGGCACAAAATTAATTTGGATGCAGGGTTTTGATTATTTTTAACAAATGTTTCAACCTCTTTTCTTCTATCTTGCTATGCAGCAAGAACTAAGAACATTTCAAAGTTTAAGAAGTTCATTTGACTGAAAATTGGAAGTGGCTAACATTCTGATGCCATTTTAACTGCCACGTGAATATCTCATAGGACAATCTCTTGGCTTAATGGACTGTTTCTGAAGTGCTCTGTCCGCAAAGCTAATGACTTGGATTCAACACTGCAACAGCCCACTTCTACAGTGTAAAGATTAGATTTGTTGTTGTGCTTCTCTTTCTTAATTTTTATGATCTTATAAATTCCTTTAGAAAGCTTAACCATTTACCAACTTCCTTTAAGTAGGGATTTCTTTAATCTTCCCTGCATTACTTGGCATGTTGGGGTGATGGAAGAAAGAATGGAGACCTCTTTAGGAAGGGTACTACATGTTATGAAACCTAAATAACATTCACATAGATAATTTTTTGTTTATTTTTAAGTACTCGGGCAAGTGACTGATAAAAGCCACAATCATTGTTATGATTCTACATGAACTGTAGCACACACCGTAAGTTTGCCTGCACTGTAATGTGTGAAAGTGATGCATATAATTTTATGTTAATTCCATGATCTAGCAACTGGGAGTACGGAACATTGTGTAACTCACAAAGACTCTTGGCCTATATAAAAAGTTCTCCTTACTAGTAAATTTTAACAGTTTTGTCACAAAATTGAATAAAAAGGATTACTTTCTTGCCCAGATGTTGCGAATTTACGGGCTCAGAATAACAAAGGAAGTGCATCCGTTCAGAAGGAAGTCTCAGCACACACAGGATAGCTCCATTCATTTTCATGGTCAGCATTCTGGTCTCAAAGACGTGCAGTATCTTGCCATCACTGGTTCAGAAGTGCACCCTGATGCCCTAAGTAAGAAACCCACAGGGACCCAATACCTGTCGTTATGCATAAACCAACCTGTGAAAGTACATGGCTAAAAAATCAAACCAGGTATTGACTACAAACTTGGTTATATTCTGAAGAAACATGGTGGCCCAAACTGAAAGGCAAAGGAAGGGTGGTGGCTGTTTGGTTTGTTCTTCCCCCTGAAGGCTTTGTCATGACTCTAGAAGTTTCTTCTATCAGGAAGATATTTCATATTCTCATATTCATTAAGTGACCTCACCTATTCATCACATACATTTTAATATTCATTAAATACTGCCAACAGCAGTGCTGTGTGCAATAAAAGAGAAAAGGAGAAAGACTGACAGGTCGCTGAAGTCTAACTAGATTGAAAACATTATGAGGTTCAGGTTATGCTGAAATTTTTCGGAGGGAACGAAAAGCTTTGTGTTTTCTTAAGTGGGTGTAAATGTTGTTAGTCTTTCTGGGTTCAAGAATTGGGATCAAAAGTGGAATTATCTGTTTGTTCTAAGCCATGACAGTATTCTTGCTTATGCTCTTCCTGGGAAAGAAAAAGTCCATTTAAAGAACAATCTTTATTATATTCACTTAGATGCTCTTATTATACCAGCATAATATACAAGCATAATTTGTTATAATATATTATACCAGCATAAATATACAAGTTGTGTGTCTTACATGTCTGCCAGCTTCCTCTGAACTCAGGCATTGCTACCACTGCTGGTTTCAACACCAGACTCAGAGCAGCAGAGACCACAAAGAGATGCACTCATGAGCAAGTTAACAGGCATGGACAAAAGGTCTGCAAGCAATGTTGTGCTCCAAGCTTCAGTGGTTCACTTCTCATTTGCACTGGTACTTCTATTTTTGCTATGTGGCAAAAATACCTAGAGACACTGGTTGGAGGGTTTTTTTAATCTATGATTTGTTTAACTTCAAAATAATAAATAAAAAATAAAAATCAATTAGAGCAGCCAGGAAGAGAGGCTGCTTTTGTTGGCTGTAAATGAAGGAGTCTAATATATCCTTTCATAAACAAACCTCCTCTGTACTAAGTTTTCTTGTAAGGACAGGCAGGCTTCAAAAGATGTTTGGAGGTTTGGTTCAGGATAGGAACCCAGAAGTTCAGAAAACTCAGTTCTCTGCAAAAAAAGAGCTGGAAGCCTCATGAACAGCCTGAGTGAGACTTCTAGTACTTCCCATGTCTGTTCAAGCATGAATGGTACTGCAGAAACAACCTCTCAGACTGCTTTTCAGGAAACTGGACGTTTTCTGCTGAACCAGCCAGAAGCCATTAAGTTCAATACATAAAATGATGAAAAGAGAAGTTGGCTGCCCTCAAAGGTAAACAGAGGTCAAGGTGGAGCTTGGCAAGCAGCTATTTTTCTGGTTAAAGAAGTGCACTTAAAAAAAGAAAAAAAAAAAAAAAAAGAAAAAAAAAAGAAAAGCTGTTTCATGCAAATGCACTCAAATTAAAAGAAATAATTTACATAAAGTTTATGAAGTCGTCTGTTCGTGGTCCAGGAATAATCCAGTAGATGAGTTTATTGGCAGGAACATTAGCAGATCAGAACTCTTTTAGGGGAAAAACAGAAAAGATTATTTGTATGTCTAATAAAAATGAAACCATAATGTTCAGTTTCAATTTGACCAATTAATTGCATATATACCTGTCAAAATAAAAAAATCCTACAATTCTCTGTAGATGCTATTTGGCATCAAACAAGCCATATACCTGAGAAAATTGCATGTTATCTGCAAGCAATGAGAAGAGGTTAAAATGTGGTAAATAAATCATTGCAAGCATTCAGAGAGGAATCTACAGGCAATCTCATCCGAACCGGTTTGCTGCTTCTTGATTCACAGTGCTACAACTTCTGCAGCTGAAACATCTCCCATGTTGGGACAACCAGGAAAGGGGCTGGGTATACTTAGAGCAGTGGCAACAAGACAAACAATATGTTCTTCCAGACATGGGTTTATGATGATGTTACAAGTGAACAAAAGCCCTGAGTGACAAACCTGCTTCACAGGCCTCAATTAGTAATCCACTGAATGAGCACAGGTGCTCAAAACTAGTATTTGCAGGCCTTTTAAGCATGTCAATGGAGTTAATAAAACTACCAGGACTCAGGCAATAAGCAGTTTTCCTCCTTTCCCTTCCACCCTCCAGACAATCCCATTTTAATTGCTGCCTAACCCTACATATATCTTCATTCCTCTCACATCACTCAGTCCTTCTCTTTTCCAGCCCCTTTTTAGCCCCAAGGCAAGACAGAGAAGGTGAGGAGTGTCAGAAAAAGGGAAGGAAAAGTGGGAGGGCAGCCCTTCCCCAGCAGCCTGGGACCAAGAGGAACAGGTTTTCAGAAATCCCCCATTTTCTCATCTCAGACAGAGCAAATAAGCAGGGAAAGCAAACACCTGAACCCATGGCCAGACTCCCCCTCCACATCTCACTAGCCTCTACTTGCCAGCAGATGTGATCAAACATGTTCCTAGCTCCAAGGGATCCTCAAGTGATACATTTTACATTTCAATTTTCAAAAAAAAAAAAAAAAAGTAATCAATCACCAGTGTTACTCATTATCAGCAAGGCAATAGTATCATAAGCAGATAATTCTTAGAACTGCACTGACACAGCACAGGGGCTGGAGGTGGGTTTTAATTGCATCACACAATGGATACCTATCTACCACCTTTATGAAGCCACAGGCAGATCAGAGGAATCCAGCTCTACCTATGGCCTAGAGAGGTTTTGGAATGATGCAAATCAAAACATCCTTCCCTTGGAAAGACATTAAAAATAGATACTTTGCTTGCACTTCGAAATAAGAGGCATGTTTTGACCCAGACAAGTCCAGGCTAGATTGCCCATGACCTCGACTAATCTTTTCTTGGCATGTTTTTTTTTGAGTGCATCATCTCCCAAGAGCACAGCACACACAGCACTCCCAGTTGCTAATGTAGATCTTCTTTTCCTGGCATGCCCAGATGACGGGTTGGAAGCCAGATTTTCCATGAAACATCATCAGAATGCCTTTAAGAGCAAGGAAAGAGAAGACTGAAGTGAGGATATTTAGAAGAGATTGGAGAGAAAAGAAGAGTGTAAAATTGGCAGGTCCAGGTTGTAAAAGGAGAATGGACAAGTTCCAAGAGATGATACTACAACAACAACAAAAAAAAAAAAGGTGATGACACCGAGAAAAACCTGAAGAAAGCACAGGGATGGGAATCACCTCCCAGGAGAAGTCCTGTTTCGCAGGAGTAAGTCCATGAGCATTCCTCCATGGATGGAGGGGTACTGAGGCTTCATTGTGCAGCAATATTTGCTTCCGGCTCTGCACCTTCCTGACCTGCCCTGCAAGAGCACTTGCAATCACTGATTGGATCACTCAATTTTTCAGCCCTTGGCACTTTTTGTTTAGTCTTTCTTCGACACGACCCCAATATTCTTTTTCAGCGAAGAATAAATCTATTTGTGACTGTGCATCCTTTAAACCATCACAGTGACATGTGACCTAAGAAGTGCCTCTCCTACAACAGGGTACAGCAGCATTTAGATTACCCAGGTCAATTAAACAAGGAAAGATTGGATAGACAGTGCTCCAACACCTTCAGAAGAGGTGTAAGTTGCCCTAGCCAAAAACCCTCATCCCTGCCCTAAACCTATAGTTCATCAGATACCTTAATTCACATTTATACAGCAACTTTTATCCTAGGATCCTGAAAACATACATCCAGAGTAATTTATGCATATATGCACCCTCTCTAACAGATGCACCCACAATAAAGTCAGAGGTAATATTCAAATCTCACCAAGAATTGAAGATTTGAGATATTTTCTTAAGTCAGATTCCTTCCTTTAACCAAAGAAACACCACATGCTAAATGGTATTAATTTTCTTATGCAGGAATAAGATCATAATTATTGCTTAATTTTGCCAGTTCCTATGAATCACCAGGAAAAGATTAAAGCAAAAGTAAATATTGGTTCCTTGTCCTGTTTACAGTAATCAGCTCAAACAAAGTAACTTGAGTCAGTTACATTATTAAAAGGTGCATATGGTTATATTTTTCTCATTAGGTTTGCACAGAAGAAAGGATAGCTGCCTGCACAAAACTCCCTGCAAACAACAACTGTTAATCTCAAGACTTAAGGAAGCCTAAAAAGAAAGCCATGCCCGTCCCACCAACCCAATGCACTTTTTGTGAAGACTCATTGAAGTTGTTCCCAATAGGAGGCATGAGTGGGGTGGCAGTGGAGAGCTAAGAGCACTGCAGAGAGACAGCAGGCTGAGCCCCACATGGACCAGCCTTACATCTTTCAGCAGCTGAAGATTTTCATAGGGGGTCCAAGCAGCCAGCAAATAAAAAAAAAAACAACTCCCCAGCCTCCCTACTGCAAAATATCTTTATCCTGAAAGCTGGCTACTAAATTAATTTTCCAGGAGAACCTTAACATCTAGAGCAAATAATGCTATATCCTGCTGGCATTCCTTTCATCCCATAGGTATTTGTTTTAAATTATATGTGTAGTATCCTATGTGTTTTGCTACATCCTCTTTTTTTTTCCCCTCCTTAAATGTCCAGATGTTTGAGTATTGCTATCAGTGGTTAGAAGAGAGCAGAGCCAGAGAAGCAGGATGAATAGCATGAGGATGAGTGGGCACCATTTCAAAAAGTCTGTGCTTTAAATCCATTAGTATTCAAGAGGTTTAAGTGCCATGATACTCGATTCATTTTATCACAATGACTAAATAGCCTGATCTGCCACTGTAAGTCAGATAATCAAGAGCACAAGCATTTTACTTGTAAAAGCTTGCACAGCTACACCACCAGTTGTTAATTATAGGTGTGCAATAACAGAAATACAGATTTCTTTAAACTGAAAGTCAACTTGTTTTTTTCCCCCTTTGGCTAAACTATTTTATTTACTGGGAATGAAAGACAGGCTATTTCCTCAAAAAAAAAAAAAAAAAAAAGTCAGTGAGGATTACACTACCTTGCAAAGAGACTGATATCATACACATACTGGCCCTCAAAAGCTCAACATTCTGCTTAAGTGAAAGAAAAACAGAACAGTTCACACAAACTTGACAGTAAGTCTTCCAAGAAACATTGGAATTACAACTGCAAAAAGGTGTTTTCATGTTACTTCACTATTAGCCCAATCTGAATCTTACAGATAAAGCAGAAAAGTTTGGGGTCAAATCTGGCTGACTTACAGTCTACATTATAAGCCATTTTCACACTTATTATAAAGGACCTCAAAGCTCTTTACAGATTTCTTTTTCCCCTGTAAAAAATCCATTTCGCCCCTTTGCCTGGAAGCAACCAACTCTACAAAAGGATGTGGCAGCTTGTTACTAACACAATTATATTGGGGTAAAAAAAACAAATGCTGACCAACAAAAGAAAGTCATTTACATTAGAGTTTGAGCACGATGAAGACTAGCTCATCTCTCATCCTACAGACAGAAAAATCCCTTGAGTTCAGAATGAATGGCAGAGGAGATTTTTTGATCTGTGAAACACTAACAAGACACGGCCTTGCCTAAGTGCAATGTGTGGACACTGGCTTGCTCCCAAGCCTGGGAAAAACATCACAGGCTGAAGACAGCCACAGAAGAGCACTTTCTGTGAAGAAAGAGCTTTTTTTTTTTTTTTTTCCTGCCAAGGGATTTCTTATTTAAAAATGTAGGAAATAAAGAAAATAAAAAGCTGCACATTGAAAAGGAACACGCATTTCAGTTCTGTCAGGTCTTATGGGAAAGTCTGATCCCAAAGATCTTAAACTAGAAGTGTTACAACTACAACCCATCGTGCAGTTTATAATTCCCTAACAACATGACAAGCTGCCTTGATGGCACTGCTCGCAGACAATACCACCTTTATGTATAATGTTCACACGTGGGACACTTGCAGTTCAGCAAAGTGTCAAACAGTGAGAAATGCAGCGTTTTCCATATCATCAGCATGAAATTCCACCAAAAAGCAAGAGCAAATGCTAAAGCCACAGCATTCAAGCTACTTTTGTGGCTCTTTATTGCATTTTATAGCAGGCAATGGAGTCTGAGGTGCAAATAGCTCTCCCCCAGTGTGCTCCGGTCCTTCACAAGGCTTTCTTGTTGTGTCCACGGCTTGGCTGTTTGCTCCCTGCCCTCTGCAAAGCGTCCTCAGTCATTCTTAAGTAGCCTCTTCTCCCATGACTCTGCATCTACCTCATCTCATAGTCTGCAAATCTCTCCTGGGACTCTGTTCAGGAGATCACTTTTTCCCTCGTGAACTTTCTCCCTCCTTTCACAGCATTCACCCAATGATTCCTTAAAGAAACTTTCCCATGCCAAAACCAAAAAGCTGTCCTTCTCAGCTGGGAAGGGCAGCTTAGAATCAGAATACAAAAGTTTCTTTCACCTCCTGACCACTGTGCCTCTGGGAGGGGCAATCAGTGTCCCACTGATCGGATAGGATGCAATTTTTTGGTTTACTTCAGCACTGGCACCCAAATGCAATGTCAGTGGAGCAAGGGAGAACCAGACTGATGGAAGCTATGGAAGACAGCAGAACAGTGGAGATTCTTATCACAGATGTTATTTCTGCACTACCTCCGTTCCCAGAAAATGGAGCCATCTTGAACAGCTAACACTAACTCCATATAGTCCCCACATCCTGAGGATGATTTATAAAAACAAGGTTTTAATCCCACTTTTCCTGTCTGTTCATGAGCCCTGAACTGTTTTGAATTTACCCAACTGCTTGCTTACATGCAAGATGACCAAAACTACTGAGTTTTATTTATCCCGGTTACAAATCAAAGCCTGATCAGCACCAGTTCTGAAGTTCAATCTTTCAAAAACATTTTTTGAATCATTAAGCAGCAATAAATAACAGGATCACTTTTACTCCAACCATGAATATTTCCATAGCAAGTGTCCTGTTACTTAGTTTCATCATATTAAAATCATTAAAAGGAATGTTTTTCTGAACCTTTCCTTGGGTATGCTGCATTCTTCTTCCACTGAATCCATGTACACCACTTTTTAAATAGCTACCAATTTAAAGAACAAATGTTGCTCTGAGTATAACCAGGAGGGTTATTGGTAATTCCTTTCCAACAGGCACTTGTCAAAGACGTTTGATCTTGAGCAGTAATTGCCACTACATGCTTAGCAAAGTGATTTACAATCAGACAGAACTCACAGCTTTACAAGCTTCAGTCTTAAGCACTCATTGAAGCTATCAGCACGACCATAAGCATCATGCCATATAAAATGTTTTCTAAAAACCTGAAAAGCAGGACTCCACCATCCAGTGACAGCAGTAGTAGTCCTCAGACATCCCAACTTATTCAACAGTTTCTTCAATGCTCTCTTTGCTTACTGCTTTGCAGCCCTCAGTAGTTTGTTGTCTGCACATGCCAAGCACCTCTCAAGCAGCAGCACCTTTCTATACCCTGACACCATGAAAAGCTGCCAAATTACATCAGCTTCCTGCTCAGTACTGATCTAAACCCTTCAACCAGCCCACCTTTTTTTCTTTTTAAAAGGTAAAAATGGTTTCTGCTCTCAGAATCACCACTTTTAAACACCCATGATGAGATTTTAAATGCTTCAAGCACAGAATGCCTCAGATGGGTTTACAACAACTCTATTTTTTTTTTTTAACTGCTAACTTCAACTAATCTATCAAAATTTTCTTTCAGTTTGACAGAGCTGATGAAGCTTTAGAATCAATTGCTAGCAAATGCTTTCACCAATACAAGTGTTGGTTTTGCTGCTCTGTGTTGATAAGATGGCGCCAGGATACTCCAGCTATTTTCATGTGAGAAGTCCTACAGATATCAGTATTCCACGAGACGCAGCATTTATTGGAAATTATCTTGAAATGCTTTGCACGATCTATTTTGAACTAGTCATTTAGCTTTCATAAAAAAGCAGTAAAAAAGAAAAGTCTCTGCCATCCATCCAGAAATAACTCATGCTGTGTAAGCCAAGGGGCTAGGCATCCACCAGAGTGTATAGCTGAAGAGAACAGTTACCAAGCAGTCCATGATGAAAATTAATAAAATGTGTTTGTGACTACAGCAGCAGAGTAGCAGTCAAGTTTCATTTGAGATTGGAAAAGGGGACAGCATTTGGAAAAAGGGACAGTGTTTGCCAGTTCTGGCCCTGGGCTGCATCACCTTTGAGTGGAGGTTGATCAAAATGTCACCTCAGCTTCTCTGAATCCCAGTGTGTTACAGAACCATCTCCAGTAAAACAACATCCAAATAGCATCAGGGCTTCATTCACAGCTCTCTTCACAGCTGACTATTATAATTTAAAAGAACAGTAATTGGCACATTTTTTTTTCCCTGCTGAGCATGAAGTTTTACAGGAAAAGCTCAAATGCTCCCTTAGCCTGTATATTGTGAAGTCCACTGCTGCTCCCAATTAGGCCAAGACAGAAGCCTGTAATAACTCAGCCCTTAACTGGATTTAGGCTATTTCCTGCTTTTCCATCCAAGGCCAGGCAGGCCTGTGTTTTAACGTAGCAGCAGCCCTACTGGCAGATCCACTAATGAATCAGCAGAAGCCCATCAATCCAAGTAAATCTTTGAAATGTTTTGACACTGATTTGAACTTCTCCCCCTAGTCCTCAGCCCCATTTTCTCTCAGATGTTCTTCAAACACTTCTTTCCAGCATCACCCATTGGTCCAGGCATTGCACTGCAAGTCAAACTGAGCTGCTGTGTTTCAAGCCATACCTCTGCCTGTGGCAGACAGGGTGCTGGTCACGGGCACACAACTTTGGAGATAAAGTTTTCTGTAACACAACCTAAGCAGAACAACTCCAAGATGTGTTCAGAAGACAAGTGGTGAGCATGAACTGGGTACACTGACAAAGAAAAACCAGACAATTTGAAATACTTTCAATTACTTTTGTTTCCCTACCAATAAAATCTAAGAAAGCAAACAAAAAACTCAGTGACGCATACTTTCCCTTTTCCTACAGGTCAGCACCAAGCTATAGGCTTTCTTCTGTTAAAACTTTTGTCCAACAGAGAATTTTAGGGTGAATTAAGAAGGAAGAACAGAGGACTAAGGACTGATTCTTATATGAGGAAGATTATCAACAACATTTGCACAGAGGCAAAAACAAACAACAGCATGATGAATGCCAAGCCAACAAACAGGAAAGATGTCAAAAATTACATCTTGGATTCATCAGTTTGCCATTACATCAGCCTTTGGCTACTAACAGACAATTTATTTACTGAAATTGTAAATTTGCACTTTTGATGTGTACATGCTTGGATGGAGGAGAGATAAAGCAATATTACGCTTAAGAGAAGATTTTGGTATTTAGGCACAAACACCCATTACTGTAATCCTAACTACAGAATGAAGTTTGCAATGAAGAAAAAACTGCTCTACACTTCTTCAGTTACACTCACCAGATACTTATCCTAAAAAGAGCAACTTTTCCTGGAATAGAGGTGAAAAGATTTATAAGCAGTGTACCTTGTCCAGAGCTTAAATCAGCAATGTTATATCTCAAGTTGTAAATTATGGTAGTTATACTATCTGCTGTAGTCTGTTTCTATAACATATCATTATTAATGGTCATCACCACTCTTCTGTTCCTTTATATCTTCTGTCTGGCAATATCATTCTTTATAAGTAAATAAGCCACACAGCAGCCTGACCTATCCTTCTCATAACTGCAGTAATCCTTTATCTGCTTTACAGCATGGCTTAGATGGCCCCAGCAGGGACAAGGACCACATTGTCCCAGGCACTGCGTAAACAAATCAGAAGAGACCATCCCTGCCTCAAAGTATCTCAGTGTAAGCAAAAAGGAATCTGAATGACCGAATCAAGCTGGAACTGACTCCTGCATAGAAGACCAATAAAAGGAGGTCTTCACTGGGATAAATGCCTTCAGCAAACTTTCTGCCCTAGGATAGGTTTTTCCTCTATTAAATGTAGCCAGGATTCTTCAAATAAGTATTGAATATTAGTAGTTGTCATGAATAAAATATGCCCTCATACAGAGCCAGATAAAGTTACCTTGTTCCATGTAACAAAAGGTGCTAGATAAAGATGAAAAATACTGTTTTAAATGCACTCACTGAGCATTAATCCTTCAGTATCATAGCTTACCAAAGCAGGCAGTCTACACAACATAAGCACAGCAGATGCACAATGCTGGTATTAATGACTTTAGATCTTTAACATAACAGGGTTTCCAATGCTGACAGTGGCACTGAGTAGGTCAGTGGTGTCCCCATACATCAGTCTTCCCTCTGGGAGGTGTTCTGTGATATTTAAGAACATTCACCCCCGCAGAGTATTAGAACTGATAACCTCTTCTGGTATCTGCCACAAGTGTCTTGGACCCTGTGTGTACAAGATCTCCATAACAGCAGCACGTCCCTTCTGTCAGCCTTCACCAACCCCAAACTCATGCTACAGATCC
This sequence comes from Aythya fuligula, assembly GCF_009819795.1. Classification (NCBI taxonomy): domain Eukaryota; kingdom Metazoa; phylum Chordata; class Aves; order Anseriformes; family Anatidae; genus Aythya; species Aythya fuligula. The sequence goes on along the minus strand of NC_045569.1, from coordinate 12,504,744 downwards.
CACATTACAAGGGCCGAAGATTATGGGAAGCTAAGAAGAAACAGGATGCTGAGGCATGAAGGAGACCTCCTCTGAGGTCATTAAATGCTGGTGAGAAACAACCAGCCAGAGAGGTCAGTGCTGACAAGGCTATAGATGGGGAAGCAATTCCTCCTTCCACATCTCAGCTTCAGCCCATGAGGGATGAACTTAGGACAGCCTGCATTTGTTCTAGAGGCATGGATTATACTGTTGTATATCCAAATCAACAAGAAACCCAGTTGGTGTGACAGTTGTCTATAATTACTCAAACAATTTCATTGCAGTTTCCTACAGACAATACTGAAAACAATTGCAATGTTTTAAGAGAACGACTGCATCTCCAGTGAAAGTCTCTTGCATGTTTATTTTGATCTTAATTAAAAGACTCCATTTTGCCACAGCTAGAGAAGAAAAAGAAAGAATAGTCTTCAATTCAGATGTCTGACTGCAGAAGTATTAAGCAAGTAACCAGGTTTCTTTCATTTGTGAAGTGCCAAAATCTTGACAGAAAGGTGGAAAACTGCTAGAATGAAGTGCATGAGGTCAAGTACTCAGAACGCAAATAATCCACCCAGACCTAGGAGTTTATATCCACAGTAACCACATTGAGATAGCTGCCAAAGTTCAACTGAAGCTCAAGTTTCAGGAAAAAAAATTGCACAACAGAACACATCCATTTAGACTTGAAAAGGGCAGCTCTAAAAGATGCAAGAACACTTTAGAGCTAGAAACTATGTTTTCTTTAGTAATGCACAGCTTTCCATGAATAATAAAGAAGTGTCCCCAATGTTTTATGAAACGTAGCTCAGTCATGCAGGCTATCTGCAACATTTGCTTATAATGTACTGATCCTTTTGCATTAAAAAAATCACAGCAATATTCAACTAACTAATCTAAGACAACCACATGCTACAATGACAACCACAGGAAGCAAAACCAAAAAGGACGTTCTATGAAATGAGCTACAAAATACTTTATATTTCTTCATGTTACTGTAGTATCCAGAAGCCCTAATGAGCCCAGACCACACCGTGCTAGACACTACTGTACAGCCAATTCACAAACCAGACATGCTTCTCAATGAACAAAAGAAAGTACATGCTAATAATGTTATTACAGAATCACAGCAGCATTATCTTAGACAATGGGAAATGTGAAAGTTTTATATGCTTTCTTTATTGTTATTAAAAGTAGCACTGTTACCTTGGCAACCATTGAACCACTTGGGAATTTGCTAAAGAAACCCAAATGTTACTTATACTTGCACATTTGCAATCAATTTAGGGAAAACAATTGGGCTTTGTTTTTTTGTTTGTTTGTTTTTAAAAACAAGTCACATTTTTTCCTTATGAGGAGTAAAATCCTGCAACATTCATCTTTGATTTTTTTTAATCAGTTCTTGGGATTAAGGCAGATCATGTCTCATTTGCACCCAAAGCAATCCACACTTTGGTAGAAAGTAAGAGTCAATAACCCACCTAGGAACCTATTTCTGAATAGAAGCACAGACAGCATGCAGTGCACACAAACACACTTCAGCAAGCACAGCTACTGCACAGGTATACTGGGCAGAAGGACAGGTGTTGCAGCTAGAAGGAATTAAAAAAAGGAATTCCAAACAATCATTATGAAAGTGCTCAGAAAACAGTCTTGAGTATAAAAAACTAGTGGGCATAGGTAGGTGCACAGCAGCCTGAAGACACTGCACAGCCAAATCACAGAATGGCTTGTGTTGGAAGATCATCTACTTCCAACCAGCCTACCATGGGCAGGGACACCTTCCACTAGACCAGGTTGCTCAAAGCCCCATCCAAATCTGGAACTTGCATGGCTTTTAGCTTCATTGTTGAAGTGTTGGTATCCCTGCTTTTCTCTTATCCTTCTTCAGCAGCATCTACTTGCTTTTAAGATAAGAACTGGGTGCATGGTAAGGGAAAAACCACAGGAGGATCAGTCTGTGAGATGTGGTGATTGTGTGGGATGGCTGTTTTCTTTCTAGTTTTCATCAACATATTATTCCCTGAGTACAGTCCAGCTCAACAGCAATGAAAAGCAGAACACTGCCAAATCCTGTCTTCTCTATCAAAGAACCTCATGAAACACAACAAAGTAATGGAAAAAAAGGCACTGATTTTGGATAATCTTTACTTCTGAAATAAAGAATCACTATGCAAGTATACCCTAAGCAAAACGACAGTCCTCCTTAAAATAAATACAGTGAAAGGTACCGCAGGCTCCTTAAGATTTTATCAACTATTTCAGGTATATTGAGGGAGCTGGATTAAAATAAGGTTAAATACACATCTTCCCAACTACACTTGCAGGTCTGGTCCTTTGCTTCAATACAACTTTTGGTGTCTCAAATTTATAGTCATATCAAAGTCCTCAGGAGATCATCTTCCTCTCCATCACCTCTGAAGTTTGTCTGCGGGGTTACTCTCCTCACCAGCCTCCCAGGTTGAACTGCTGCTGCAGGCTGCCTACTTGCTCACACCTCTGCTGGCACCTCCTAAAAGCCTCCCCTCCCTGCAAGCCATGGAGGAACCTGCCTGGTTAAACCCCAAGGGTTTCACCTGCCTCCTGGAGCAGCTATAAAAGCAAGACAAGCAAGCTGCTGCTCACCACTGGCAGTCATAAAAGGACATAACATACCATGCATGTCCTCAACTGCAAACATGCTGAGCAAGCTGCTAAGCATCACCAAATGTATTAGAATGCATCTTTTCATATAAACTGCAGTGACACGTGGACAACAGGATGAGTTTCACGAAGCAAGCATCATTTTCCAAATGCTTTCCAGAGTGAAAGTTGTTGGCTTTCTTAAAAATTAAGAACATCTTTCCATTCTTTGTTAGCTGTTTATCATGCCACACTTAGCAGAGCTGGAGGTACTCTATTTTATTACTTTTTTTTTTTTTTCCTTTTTGAATACCTTTATTGAGACAACTATTATTGAAGCCTACCCTCCAGAAAACATGAATACTCGAGAGAATAAGGAAGACTAGAATTTGACTGTATTTAAACACAAATAAGTTGTTTCAACATCAATATTGAATACTTGCAGAATTAGTTCTTACTGCTTTTCCATTAAAAATGATTTGGTGAGAGGATAAATGTAGAGCTGCTGGCACATCCACTGCAGGACCCAGTTAAGCAGTGATGCATTACATTTATGGACTGACACTTAACATGTATTTCAAGTAGCACTTGCTATAAGTATTAAGAACTGAAGAATTTGATTGCTCAGAGCATTTGAACTGTAGACATGCAGTACTGCACATTTATTTACAAGCAGACGACTTGGAGACAGTGACTCAGATGCAACCCTACCTCTGAATTTCCTTTCATTTAAACCTCTGAGATGATCACACAAGGGCCTTAGAGTTTTATTTTACAAGGCTGTGTTAGAACTTAACAGTAACTTAGGAAACTTCCCTTTTTAACAGTGTTAGAACTTAGCAGATTTTTCCCTGAATTTGTACTTGGCAATAAGGGAGGGTAGTACAGGGTGGGGTTGTTTTTGTTTTTGTTTTTTTTTAAATACAGCTGAGAAGAATTTAACTGTGGGGCTCGCCTCTGAGGTGAAGATATCCAGCCACCCTCCTTGGACTTGCTTAATCCTTTAATAAGTGCCTCACAAAGTAGTCTGATCTATACTACACTATTTTAACGTAATCAACACAGTCATATTCCAATATCCTAGACATGTTTTGGCAAGAAAATACAGAGTTTAAAAACTGTGTAGAGACCTATATACTCAAGACAAGACATTTTTAAAGTTCTAAGTATTCTCACACACTAATGTCTTGGCCAATTTATTTTGTCAGTCCCCACTCTTTAAGGTGACCTTTCTGCCAGCCAATACTCCTTTGGTCTGGGGCTGTAGAAATAAAAGCCCCTTGACCTGAGTTTGCTAACTGTAACCACATCATCTACATATAACAGCAGTAAAGTTAGATCACTTTTTCCAAACAGAATTACAGTACAGAGGAAGATTGGAATGGAAAACATGACAGCACGGGGGAAGTAACTTTAAAGACTGCCCTCTTGCATAAAGGGGGAATGTGAGATTGTGATGAAGAAATGGCACTGGGACAACTGTGCTAGAATAGAGAGTGATAAGACTTGCTAGCCAAACCTGCACAGACTTGAATTACTTTTGGATGCCTTTTTAGTCCCAAGTGCTGTGAAGCATAGTCAAAAACAACACTGTATGACACAGGGACATCAATAGCACCAGCAAAAAAAAAAAAAAAAAAACCATTATATACACATACACACACACAGAAGCAGCAAGAATAATTATGACTTCAGAACTTCCTCCCAGAAACAAGTCAAAAGAGGGTTGACACAAATTCTGCCAAGTGTCTCAGAGAGAAGTCTGCAGGTAAGAGACTGTAATAAGAAAGAGGAACAAAGTTAAACCTCGCTACTGGCTATAGAGTGCTGCTTCCCACTCTGATCTAGATGAGATGCTCATAGCCATACTCTGATGCAGATTCCTGCATGTAGGAGCTAACTGCAGCCCCCTGTCAGCTACTCAGTAGGTACAGTGATTGTTGCCATAGCCCTCCAGCCTGGCACCTTGCTGCTGACTAGGTGCAAGGACTGCAGACAAATTTGTACATGGCTCTCAGGGTATAAAAAGAATAAAGTACTTAAAACCTTTAAGAGCCTAGCTCACTTAACCCTCTCTTGAGAGGAGCTGTACCCTGCCTTTTTTTTTTTTTTTTTTTTCCCCAAGCTTTGCCACCAACATCTCAGTTCTGGGAAGTACCAGGAGCATACGAGCAGCAACTTTTTTTTCAGCAAATTTTCTTTTCTCCACCTCTCCCCCCCACAAGCAACAGGAAGGTTTATGAGACAAGATGGCTGCTGCACTCAGAGTGCTACACTACAAGATGGAGGCGAAGAGTGAAAAATCTGCCATGAGTGCATTTTGCTTTCAATTTAATTATTCATACTTAGATAAGTCTATTCAACTAGTTTGGGTTTACCCTGTTTTCCATGGCACTAACACAACACCTAAGGCAATTAGCTCTGTTTACAGGACACAATGAATAAATAGCTTTCAGTACATAATGTCTGGCCTCAGAACTACTATATGCTCAAAGATCACCTCCAAAAAAAAGGGGCCAAGCTGGGCATTTAGTTTTGTTTGCTCCACAGAGGTAAGCAGTTACCTTTAAAAACATATTGTCATCAGGGGAAGGTAATTACAGATTTCTATACCAGAGAGAACCACATTTTCTTTCTGCTCTAACCCCAATGTCCCTTTCTGCACCCACTCCAGAGGGTAGGGAGAAGGTCACAGGTAAAAGCAGTCATCCTGTGTGGCTGCTACACAAAGTTGGGGTACTCCTGTAGTCATTCCTGTGCCACCACCTTGAATACACAGCAAGACAAAGCAACATCTCCAATGCTCCAGCCTAAAAACTGCTTGTCATTTGGAGGATGCTAAAATACGAAAATGGAACAGTGGGCTAGCAGATGGAAAGTCCCAACAAGTGAAGACATTAATCCCACCAAATATACCCAACAGCAGCACAATCAGTTTGAATGGACCTAATTAATGGCCCCAAAGTCTTTTTTTAAATACAGAAAGGAAAAAAAAAATAAATAAAAAAATGAACAGGCATCAGCCAAGACTGCCTAGCAGAAAAGGAAGCCTGTCATCACTGATCAGGAAAAACTTTCCCCTTGAACCTGAAAAATGTGCAACCTCTGCACTGTTTTACATAGTCTGTTCTAGTCTTAGTCCAGACTAAACAACCCCAGTTACCTCAGCCGCTCTTCGTAGGACCTGTATTCCAGGCCTTTCACCAGTTTCGTAGCCCTTCTGTGGGCACATTCATTCTAGGGCCTCAATGTCCTTCTTGTACTGAGGGGCGCACAGCTGAACACAATACTCGAGGTGTAGCCACACCAGAGCAGAATACAGGGGAACAATCACCTCCCTGGTCCAGCTGGCTACACTATTCCTGATAGAAGACAGGATGCTGTTGGCCTGCTTGACCACCTGGGCACACTGCCAGCTCAGGTTCAGGTGAGAATCAATCAGCGCACCCAAGTCCTCTTCCTCTGGCACAGCTTTCAAGCCACTCTCCCTCAAGCCCGTAGCACTGCATGGGGTTGTTCTGGCCAAAGTGCAGGACCTGGCATTTAGCCACGTTGAACCTCATCCCATTGACCTCTGCCCATTGACCCATCCTGTCCAGGTCCCTCTGCAGGGCCTTCCTATCCTCCATCAGATCAACACTACCCCCCAGCTTGGTGTCATCTGCAAACGTACTGAGGACGCACTCAATTTCCTCATCCAAGTCATCAATGATGATATTAAAGAGGACAGGCCCAAACACCAACCCCTGCAGAACACCACCAGTGACCAGTCACTAGCTGAATTTCACTCCTTTCACCACTACTCATTAGGCCTGGCCATCCATCCAGATTACTCAAAAAGATAAATAGAAGTATTATTTTACCATATCTGCTCACAAAAATAAATAAATAAATGTACACACACATTAAGCTCTGGCCACTATGCACAAGGCAATTCATAGCAGCACTTTGCTTAAGAAGTCTGGAGAGAGTTCTTGCTAACTGGTAAATACAAGCAATTAGCCAAGGGAAGAGCATAAGCAACACATTCTTCGCCTCCATACAGTTTATCAAGTTTATTTTGCACTATTACACTTTTATAATTTATATAAAAAGCCAGCAGCTATTTGGCAATATTTACACCCAGAAACAGCAATTTAATCATATATGAAAACATCAATGGCACTGGATGCCTGAGGACATTGGAAACTTCTCACCTCCCACTAACCTGTCTGAAACTTGCCTTGGTCATGTTAGCTGTTAACTAAAAATAACTTTTAAATGTTTCTTTATTAGGCTTGTCCCTCTAAAGAGAGGTATGAAGTTTATTAAATTTATCATGTGAAATATTGAATGCTTGCACAGCAAAAACAAGCAGAATGCAAGTTCAGCAATCTTCCCTCTACAGTGATGTAGCTGCTCTGACAAAGCAAAATTCACAGTGATTTCATGGCCAGGCAGAATCAAGCTGAATGACAGACATTAGACACTTCCATCATTAAAAACACTCCAAAAGCAAACTGTTAAGTGTGACTTGGCTCCTTAAAATAATCCAACAAATACATTCACATGACCTATATGTAGTTGCTTACTAAATACATAACCTTTGAAGCCTAATTTTGGGGTGCTAAAGTTTTGAATGCCAGCACTGTGACTAGATAAGCATCTCATTTGAGGCAATCCTGTATTTATTGCTGTTATACAGATCACAAAGCTCTTAATCAGTCAGGCTTCTCAGGAATCTCAGTTCTATTTTTCTTTAAAAATCTTTTTTGTGGGCAACAGTTAGTGAAGACCAGAAATTGTTTGCTGCTCAGAAAACTTTTCTAAACGTCTACTTGCCTGCATTACAAACACAGTCATAGCAACAGCTACCCTTCATGAACTCCTGAGGACTGGTGTCAAGGACAGAAGGGATGTTAAGTTAGCATTAGCTTCTCAGACACAGCACCAATTGCTCCCATATCAAAGCTGATAGAATGCATGGAAAGCTTGCTGAGATGCACTTGATGCACTGTGAATAACCCACTTTTGCTTTGTCAATATTCCACTTCAGAGGAGGATGAAAATTCATAGTTAAAAATGTAGGGGGAAAAAAAAGGAAAATAAGTTGTGTTCAGTATATAGCAAAGCTTTTTCCAATAAGTTTTAAAAATGACATAGTTCTGCCACTTAATTGGAACTCTACTTCAAACATAAAACAGATTTCCTACATGAATGGTTACCCTTCATTAATCTTCTTTATGAAAATGAAGGACTTCTTTGGGAGCTCTAGCCTGGGGGGATTTTTTAATTTATTTTTTAACACTCATTTTACTGTTTCTTTTAAAATGCAAGCAAGTCCAGCATAGTGAGGAGGTTCAGTAGAGTCCATAAGACTTCAGAGAAACTTGAACTGCAGAAGCTAATGTACGTGTATATCTTAATGCCCGGCACGGTGGAGCATTCTATGGTTTCACCATTGGATATAAGTGCCAAGGCTAAACCTCACCTCCTGTGTTCAGCTGTTTGCCAGACATACTACCTCAGCAGTAGCAAAACAGAGCTTCATAACTGTTGAACTATCCCAGGTTTCCAGCACACATGTAGGCCTTGCAGAACACTCATTAGGCCATTCTTATTATCATTTTTCTTGAAGAAAGAAATAGAAGATTCAGACTAAAAATTTTCAACTGTGAGCTCAGTAATAGTTGCTCTTTTTAAGATACTGGAAGTAATTGAAAAAGCAGAAACATTCACACAACGCTTATTATATTCTTGTTTAAGTAGGCAATTCAATCTCTGATTTTTCCAAAAGCCCAGGCAACAAACACTATTGAGATTTACAATAATCCTACAAAACAGTGATAATAGCAATCTTTTTCCACAAGCATAACTGAAATTTTAGAGTTGAGCTCTATTTTGCAATTTATATCATTTTCTAAAATCAGAAGGTACACAGCTAACTAGCTCTTTGCTTGTTGTCTTTCATCTTAGGAAACCCAGAAGAATTCTTACAATCATCCTAGCTAAAAAACAAATTGATTTAAAACAGTATAAACATTAATCGGTTTTGAATGTAACGATGATTTGCCTCCAGTTCCATCTGTAGCCAAATCTTTGTTAATTCACAGAGTTCCTAGCCAATTTGAGTGGTGCCACAAGGAAGCAGAGCTGTGCTCAATTAGTGTCCAGTAAACTATCAAGATAGAGAAAAAACACATTTCTAAACAAACACTGCCTTTTATTATGCTTAAAATACATACTTACAATTAATTTGACCACCAAAAGGAAGTAATTTTCCAATAATTTAAGAAACAGCAGTCTGATACATTCTGAGATAAGGATGCTAAAAAAGAATCCTTTATTCTTACTAGTTTGCTGCCATTTCACATGGAGTGAAACACCAATGCAGTACATCTCAGCCCTAAAAGCTTCCAGCACAAACCTTTCTTCTCGTCCATGTTGCTTTGGACTTGTTCGATTGGCAGTTTTTCTTTGTCACTTTATAACCATTTCTATCTCTCTAGTATAGAAAGGTAGCAAGTCTACCCTATTTTCCCTGACTCGTTAGAGACTAGGGACCTCCGAAACCCACCAGGAAAGAGAAAAAAAAACAGCATCTTTTATCATCCATGCTGTTCTTTTCCATTTTATTCTCCCTTCACCTAAAGATAGCCAGAGAAGGACAGTTATTTCTTGCCATCTTAAACATGCTTAATTTTGTTGTTGTTGCCAATTAGTCTGCAGTGTCATTCCAAATTCCTGGTTCTCAGTATTTGTAGGAACTTCTAAAAACATTTAAACCTAAAGGCAAAATGACCAAAGCAAGACAAAGTAGTACCACAGTTTTCTGAGTCAGTTAAGTTTAACAGCCTACACTGCCTTTGTATAGCAGTCGAAGAAGCGTAACATATGAGAAATCACTTAGAAAAAGGAAAAGTTTAAGGAATTTATAAACTAGAAAATCAGTGTGTATTTTATAATAGATAATGGAAATTATACAAAAGAAAAACCTTCTCTTGTTTATACTCACTACCTTCCATTAACACGCTCTATTTGGTGATTTCCAAGATGTTCCAGCAGTAAGATTTATTTACTTTTAAGTAATTAATGAAAGAGACAAGCTGCTAAGCAGTGTGATTCGCTTGATTTCAAAACTTTTGAGCTATTTAAAGATAGTCAGTTCTGCTAGGTGTGTTCTGGAGGGTTTTTGTGTCTGCTATTTTGTTGTTGGTGGTGGTGATTTGTTTTTGTGTTTTTTTTTTGGTCAGAATGTTTGGATCATGTCATCATGAAAGATAAGTTAACGTAAAGAGGTATTACTTCAACCAGATAGACTATGCTGTAACTAACTGCACTTTGGTGGAAGAAATGAGAAATATGTTTTCTCTAAAAAACACTAATCACACTAAATATGCAATGAATGTTCTAAAACATACCAATTTTACATCAACTATACCAATATTTATTTTGAATTATGTTGACAATTAATAGTTCTTCACCTTTCAAGAGAGCAGGCAGCTGATAGATTGTTAAGGATGAGAGGTAGAAATGATGGTTTTCAGAGACCTCTGTAATCCACAGAAAGTTCAGATCATATCTGAATTGGGCATAAAACTATTCCTAAGATATGATTATCATTTCTATAATTTATTCATCTTTTCTGCTTATGCTGGCACAATAGCAAGAAGCAAGACAGCCCTACAATGTGCATACCTGTAACATGTCAGGAACAAGTATAAACAGAGAAACATATTGGCCAAACACATTTTGCTATTCCTTAAAAAAAAATCCCTGTACACCAACATAGAAATAATACCTCCTGCCCTAGCTTTCTCCAAGTTTCAGTTACATAAAACAGTCTAATGCATTTATATATTTCATATGTAGGTCACCCTAAACATTTACATAGTCTACCAAAATTCATTTTTGCAGGTGTATTAAGTGTCTTAAGACACAGAGAAGTAAAAATAAAATTATTATAAAAAGAGCCATTTTGAAGTGAAATATGCAGCATTTGATATTTTTCCTAACATTACTCTTTCTGCCTAAGAAATTTCAGTCTCAGAAATTAAACAAAACATTTGTACTGTCCTAAGATGCCAAATAAAGAAAAACTTACAATTAAGTACCAATTCTGAACTTGAATGTGTGCTTTCTAGATTTATTTTCAAATTAATTTTGGTAATTTACCACTGCTCTTTGCAAATCTGGCCTCTAGTTAGTAAGGCTTCCACACATATGGCCTGACTTTCTAAAGAGCCTATTAGGAAAGAAAGGGGGGAAAAAGGGAAGAAAAGAAATTCCATTACTGTTTTCATGCTTTTTCATTGAACCATCACTGCATTCGCTTGCAATATCTCTAAAGGAGGATTATAAAAGTCCTTTCCCAGAACATGTACTAAATGGAAAGGAGCTCCAAACCTGGAGAGTATCTGAAAGGGGCCTCTTGTGAAGTGAATTCTCCCATGCAGCCCTTTGAAACCCTTTGCTTGGTCAAGTTGCTGGGCCTCCACATACAATTAGCTATTACTAAGGCTTATCCCAAATACTTTCACTAGCCCATCACAGCAGTGATTAGCAAAAGCCTTACTGCACATCTTCATATTGGTAATGGATCCATTAGCAGAATCCTACTTCAGTTCAGAACAAGTTGAAACAATTTTCACTTTATTAACACATCTTCAGCACATGTGGACTTCTGAAGAGCCACATGTTAACTACTCTACTCTGTAACTTAAAAGCTCTCTCCAGATATTAAGGCTTCAGTAATCAGTTTTATTTTGTGGTCCTGGTTTAACAAGCTGAAAATATATCCTATTTGTCAACAACATGCATGTTAATCAAAACTTTTAAAAAGCATTCATTAATTTTACACACAAGGAGGTCCAGGAGACAAAAATAAGAGAAACTATATGTAGGGTTTATCATTGGATTGAGATAAATATTGTGTATGTAATTTCAAAAAGACTAGCTGACTTTGGACGGGCCCACGTGCTTCCAAAGACACTTTGGACGGGCCCATGTGCACATGGAGTTGGCTATCTTTGAAGTCCTTTTGTTCCCAAGACAGCCATGTCAAAGTCCCTTTCTGTACTTATTCCAAACATTTGGTACATTTTGATGGTATTTATTTTTATGAGTATGTCCTAAACAGCCCATCACTGGCATTTTATTTGAGCAGTAGTTGCAGATCATCAGCTACCCATACCAGTGAGAATCCCAAATCTTATTCACTCATGGGAATAAAGCAAAGGAAGAAGACAGACAACATTCGATATCCAAGGAGTCCTAACAACCACAAATTAAACCAGGAATCTATAACAGAGTGAAGTCTCTGCACCTTTTCAGTTTTTAAACCCAAAACCTTAAGGAATACCATAGTACACTTTAAGCCACATTACTTCTGGGAAGAAAATAAATAAAACCCCACTGTTTGACAATTGCACTGCATCTGAAAAGCAGAACTGGAAAATCCACAGAGGCTGAAGAAATGCCAGGGGAAACAGTGGAATTTGCTAGAAGCTTTGAATTGCAAATGTAAGGGGAAATCCTCTTCTGGAAAATATATTCTAACTCTATATTGAGAGCACATGAATGCCAAAAGAAATCTGACACCTTTCCCTCTCTTTTCACCTTTTGTCTTTAACCCTCTTTTTCTCTCTCATTACTACAATTTCCCCCCCCCCCTTTTTTTTTCCCCTCCTCCATTAGCTGCACCTTGTCATTACTGCAAATTTTTCTTACTGAGAGAAGTGGTCAAAGTATTTCTCCTGCAGACCACCCCAAAAAGGAAGGGCTCTGTTTTCCCCAGGAGGCAGAAATAGCCCTGAAAGAAATCCCCACATTAAGAGTTGCCCTACAAAGTTCTGCCCTGATACACAGACCTCCGATTTTGCTATTTGCTGCACATGGGAGGCTCCATCTGTTCCCCTCCCCATTTTAGGCCACCCACCACTAACCATCTCACCCCTATGGTGGCAGAGGCCATTCAAAAAATGGTGCTGCAGGCTCAGGTGCTGCACACTACCACCGCAACGCTCACACACCCCAGTCTCTAGCACCGGATGCAGCTGGTTGGAAAGCTCCAGGAATCAGACCAAATCTGCAGTACAGGCCCCAACACTGATTCAAGCCATGAATACGGATATAAATAAGCAATGAATAAACCATATATTTAGCCTTATCTCAAGATCTGTATGATCTTACTGTCAAAAAAACTAGAATAAAGAGCAGGCTAAGTTCTTCAACAAGATGGCAGCACGTCTCCAAGCACCATGCTAAATTCACAGCCATAAATTCATAATTAATGTCTGATTTTGCACCAAAGAAACCAACAACAGCCTTCATATTAGCATCGCTAAATGTAAAATCCTTGTATCACAAGCAGGCATTCCCAAACTGCAGCCCAACACAATTGCACATGTGTTTCCCATCAGTGACTAATGGTTACCTTGTTGCTGTGAAAACTAATTTGCAGATTCTGACAGTGCTTGGGAAAGGAGTAGGGCAGCTTTCAGCTGTTGCATTTATAAGGACAATCAGTTATGCAGTTGTTTGCGTATGTTGTGAGCTTCGTCGTGTTTGTAGGCACACAATTCATTAAATCCTGTTGCAGTATCACCTCCCCTTTGAATGATGAGTTCTACAAAACATTTCAGGTAAATAATTCTAAACCAAGTAACTAGAATATAATTTAGTTAATGGCTCCTTGTGAAAGCAAAGTACAAAGCACTCTGATAGTAGTAGCCAACAGGCTGCTCCTGGGAGATAGCAAAGGATTTCTCAGCATCCACAGACCACCAGAAAGGCTTCCAAAACCATACCAATCCTTCATTTGCACAAACACATTCAAACAAACAAACAAAAAAACCCTAATCACCATCTTAATAATTGAATGTAGAGACCTGAGAAGTGCCTGATGCTAATGCCATGTACAAAAACAATGGGAGATTCACAGGCTCCAAAAATCAAACCTTGATTAACTGGATATTATTGTTTGGTTTTGTGATGAGAAGAACATGCCTGTATGTGCCAAAAAGAAAGATCCTATCAGAGAAGCTGATGGGGGTGTTCCTCCTGCTTTCCTAACAACCTTAGTACTACATACACCGTGATTTCTATACAGTAGAAAAGAAGGACAGAGACTAAGATTTTATTATTTTTTTTCAGGCACCGAATTCTAAAAGTCTTTTTTATTTTTGAAGGAGATTGGGAAACCGAGAAAATCATATGTTGGTGGGGAGAAATAAGAGGAGTTTGACCTCTGCAAATTCTTCTCTGCTGATGTAGGTTTGTAAACTAGAGCTGAAGGAAATTACTTTCCAGAGTAACCAGACACGTGGCCAGCTTCTCACATCATTACACATACATGATTTTTCTAATCAAACATATTAGAGATTACAGAAAAGCTTATAGAGTTTCCACAGCAAATGAGTTTTAAATTGCAAAAAAGACTCTTAGAGTGTCAAACAGACAATTTATTCATACCATATTTTGGGCACAAAATGCAGATTTTTCCTTCCACATAGCTTAAGGGCTCACCCTTCCCAGTTCAACAAGGATTAATTTCACATACCAAAGAACGATAGGTTATACCCCCCTATAGACTTCACTTGCCCTTTGCACCTTTAGCTCTCCTCCTCCCCACACCCCCCAGTTAGCAAGGGAGAAAACCCCAGACCCTCTTTCTATGCTTTATATGCAAATACCTTGTGAGCAGCAGGAACCTTGCCCCTCTGCCTTGCACTTCACCCTGTCTTCTCCCTCTGGTAGCTCCCAGGGTAGCCCCATACCTCTGTCTCCTGCCCCATCTAACCAGGGCAGCCAGAGTTGCAGCAGCTGCTTCTAATCAGTTTCTCAGTCATAGCTAAGGAAAGTAATTAGGCCCTTCATTAGCTTATTGCAGAGGATTGCTGCTGTATGGCACACCTGTATCCCATCCCATCACAGAACACCAAATAACCTGTGTTAGGCATGAAGAACATGACTTTCATCAGAATCGGCTGTACTTTTTAATATGTTAAACCTCTGTGAAGCAGCCACCTTCTCCAATAGTCTAACAAAAGGCACATGTTCAGGCCACAGCAAGATCACCCTCTGCCCCACCTGCTCCCCTTGAGGAACACAGAAGCTCTCCATCTGTGCCTGTGCAGGTCAGGATCCAAAGTGGATGTGGGCCATGGTTACCCTTTCCTGCTTCTATCAGGATTACACCAACCTGAAAATTAATTCAATCATTTTCTATTCAGTTGCACTTTCACCCAAATATCCTAAAGCACTCCTCAAACAATAAGTAATTAGCGTCCACATCCCGCCTGCAAGGTGTGCACATGTAAGCAGAGCAGCGGTTTTACATGCGTATTGCAGGCAGTGCCAGGGAGCAGCTGGGAGGCAGCACAGCCTCCTCCTCCTCCTCCTCCTTCTTCCCCGTGCCTGTGTATAGCCAGCAGCGTGGCTGCACACAGCCCAATTTATAGATGGCGGAAACAGACACTGGGAGATTACACATCATAAAACATGGATGTGGCAAAGCCAAAAAGCAGGTCATAGTGCATTGGGGATGCAGCACTAATTAAAAATAACAAGCCAGCTCCACGCTTTAACTTTCTCCGTGCTTCTGCTGAGGAGAGTAAAAAAGAGCATTTGTATTTCTGCAAGAACAAGACTGCTTTCTCAGTTTCTCCTCCCCTAAGGAAGACTTCAAATTTTTGCTCTTTTTTTTTTTTTTTTTTTTTTTTTTTTTTCTCAAAATGCTGCATTCCCAAGATAAAAATATGTCCGCATGCCAAATTTTGGTAGGCAAACTATGCTCCTTACTAGGATGAATTAACATGGTATCTCTTCAAAAAGGGTGAGCTCCATGCAGAATACTACAGAAGACTTTAGGAGAAGCATAACATTGCCGAGTGAAACCACAGGGGACAGGCTTGCTAGGATGAGGATTTAGCAGGTGCCTGAGCTGATCGAACAAATCCCTGCTGTCAGAAGGGTTCCTTCTGCTCCTCTACATGCAGCAGTGTGGCCCAGCACCTGGTGCTTGGCCCACCCCAGATCCTGTTCAGCTCTCAGAATCTGCAGACAACCGCTCTGCTGTGCTGCTGCATAGTTGGCAGCCAGTGCCCTGCTTAGGACCTTGGCTGTGTGATGGAACAACCTTAAACATGTTTCTGGATGTTTCCTACTCAGGAGAGGACTTAATTTGAAGTCATCTTTCGTAATTATAATACCTATCTTCATAAGAAGGAATAGGATTATGCTATAGTCTATGGCTTTTCAGCTAACTCTTAAAAACGAAAAACAGGTTTTCATCTGCTCTCCTTCCAGCTCCTATTGTCTTTCTCTAGCCTCCTGAGGTATATTTGCTAGGTAATGCAAGAGAATCACCAGTTGTCAAGATAATTGTCAATTGTCAGCTACGTACTCCGATAATTTCTCTTTTCAACCTTTGCTACTTCTCTGCATGCATACAGAAAATTAGTAGCTTGCATGTAATGTCTCTTTTTTGTTTGCCATCACATGGGGCAGGATGCAGGTGTGGGAAGGGATTTCAAAACAGCCTTCTTGTGGCTGTGGTGCACCTCAATTCTGTTTTGTATGTGTCTCTCAGCAGGCTGTCAACAAAAGACAAAATCAAGTGGGAGACGGTGGGGCAAATGTATCCTAAGTGCTGTGCTGCAGTGCTGTGGAAACTTCATTGCACTTTGTTTGTTCTTGTGCATTGCTGTAATAGATGGGAGATGCAGAGTCCAGGCTGTGTAGCGTTGTATTTTCTTCAGATTTTCCCTTTCAGAAGGTAGTTTGCTTGGACAAAGAGGTGTCTTTGTCTCAACCTCGGTTATGAAATTCAAATGACAGCCCTTTGCCTTAGGTGCTGCTTCTGCTTTTCCTCTCTGTTTCTTTCATTTCTCCTCCCTGCTGTTACACTGGAGTGAATAATGCATTTTTTAGTGAATTTCCGTGGATTAGGCTTCCAATTAATTCAAGTCAGTTTTACAGACTCTGCCAATTCGCATTGCTAAAATTCATTTGGAATTATTGGGGCAGGGTGAGGGGGTTTCCCATAAATTTTTTCCAGATTAACTACAAGAATGCAGTAGAAAGAAATTAGTCATTCTTACACGTGAGTATATACCATCGGTATGTGTAGGATTTGTTTCAGACTAAACTGAAAGCACAAATTACACTTTCTTCCTTTCTAAAAGGCCCATACGTGGTTTCACACCAACTGACAGTGGTAGTAATTAATGTGAAGGATCCCTGGGGTCTTTTAACCTCCTTTCTTAGCTTTTGATAGCTGAGACAGCCACAACCTGTGTGCCATTTAACTATCTATAAAACTGAGGGGGAAAAAGCATTTAAACATGACATTTGGTTTTCTTTAAACTTTCTAATGAGCTCTAGACAAAGCAGAAAGGCTTTTACTGAGGATTTTAAGAAACACTTTTTTTTCCCTCAATTGTTATCCCTAGGGCAGAGCATTTCTGCCTCCTCATAGACAGACGAATTCTAGGAACAGCTTCTACAAAAACCAGGAGCACCAATTGTGTGAAATAGGATCACATGGTAAAGATGTGCTCCTGGACCATTTTATCCCTTTCATCAGCTTGGTGCATGTCTGTATTCACATGCAAAATTGTGACAAGAGTTTTCTCTTCACTTTTTGTCTGTTTACTGCAAACCAGCTACCCCAGGATGATTCAGAATTATTAACTCACCCAAACAGTGCAGCTTTATGACTCTACTTAAATCAATTTATCCCTAAAGAGAGGTAGCAAGAGCTATTGGTTGGGCCTGGGATTGGGAACTAAATTTTGCCACCAAACTGTTATTGGGTAAATCAGTCAACCTTTTCAAATCCAGGTTCCTGTGTACTACATCAGAAGGGAGGTATGTCCCTGGCAAAGCACTTCAATATCCTCTAACAATTGTAAGATATTAAAGGGCCTGAGAGAACGTGCTTTTAGCTTTATTTTAATTTCCAGTTCAGGAATTTCAAATTACTGGAACAGTGGTGGCTCACTGTTAAATATTCTAATATATTGTATGGTATATTACAAAGAAACCTCCCCAAAACACGTACAGTAAAGAGATAACGCAGATGCAAAATGATGCACTCGAATTTGAATTAAGCCTGCCTGTGTCAGAGCTCTGCTGGACAGGCAGACTCCAGAAATATTGGCAAACAGGGGAACCTTGATCTGCCTTGTGTCCACCTCCAGTGCTGCATGGCCAGCTGAGACCTTTTAGCTTGAACTGCCAAAGAAGGTGGGTTGCACCTAGATGCCAGGCTGAACTGGAGTGGCATGAGCATGCATCTCTTCTGTGTCGCCATGGGGGTGAGGAGTGCCTACGAAGGGCAAAAAGGGACAGCACCAAGCAGGTAGCCCAGTATGGTGGTGTCCTGCATCAGCACTGCTGAATCCACCCAAGCTCAACTAGCAGTGCCCTAGGTTTCATGTTGTTCCATCGGAAGTCTGCTCATGCATGACCACAAGGCTTCATCATATTGGATTCACCTTGCCTGTAAATGGGTGAACTGGTAAAGGTGGAGCAAGAACCACACCAGAGCCGCACGTGCTTTCACTTCACGTCTCTCCATGTTTCATCAGGTGTCTGAAATTCCTGGTTCAGGCTGGAACCAGAAGCAGAGCACAAGAATCTTTTTAAAATACAGAAGTCTCTGGCTGATGATGAAAGCAGAGAAGTAGCAATGCTCTAAGCTCCATTCCTTTTATTTATATAATGCTCTGATTTACAGAAACTGCTTTACAGAAAATTTTGATACAGCCTCTCCCTGGAGAAGAATAGAATTTAAGATTCTGCATCTGAAGCTAATTAAACATAAGAAGCAGCAGGTGAATAAATTGATTTTCCCATTTTGTGGTTTTAACAAAAAAAAAAAAAAAAATCAGGAAAAAAAAAATGAACTGAAACAGAAATGGCTCTGGCTTTCTGGCAGATTTTTAAGAAGTTAGCTGTCTTCCAACCCAATGTGAAATGTTTTGAAAGTCTGAAAAGCTTCCATCTATTAAAAAAAGATGTTAATATGTTAAAAATGCTATCCTACTTAAGCTTCCAAATTATGGTTGAAATAATTCCCCCAAATTTATCCGAATTTTTAGTATTTCAGTCTCTGGGAACTTCATTTTTCAGCGAAGCCGCTTTACTGTTCTGTATCAGTAGCACAACTACTCCTATACAATGGCAGCACAACTACTCTTATGCACTGACACGGTTAAACCATCTCTTTTTTTCTTTTTTTTTTTCTTACTGTGATCTACACTTTCAAAAGTGACTAATATTCTAACTGTCCGGTTTGAGATACCTTGCAGAGATCTAGCTTTCAGAAATTCAGAGAACTTTCCTCAGATCAGAAGCTGACCTGTGCCTACACGTGCATTTCAGTTTGCAGCAGTGGAGCAGCTCTGAAGCAAGGCTCCACCTGAACCCAGTCACCATGTGCTGGTTTGATTCACAAGGCAATGTTGATTCCTTTCAGAGAGGACTGAACTGGAATTTTGTCTTCAGGTGTGAACCAATGTACAGGGAAGTGGGGTTTGAACCAATAGCTGCCTCTTCAGGCGGCTTTATACCGTGGTCGTGATGTTGAAACTTATCTCAGGAGACCAGACTGGAGGTTTTTCTTTGGAATAAATTCAAAGTACATGTAGTTCTTCAGAAGTATTGCAGTGGGTACAGAAACCTCAGCACCAACTTCTTTAGTCAACTAATCTGCTCTTATTACACTGATTTATTTGCTAATGTGGCAATAGCATAAGACATCTCATGGTGAACATCACAAGTACTAATAAATCACAAACAGTCCCTGAAATTAAAAGCAATAAAAGAGAGCAATTTGCAAGATGAATTGAAAGAAAACAGGAAGGATACAGGAGTAGGCTCATGAAATTATTGAGCTTATATTTATTCACAATGGTTTTGTGATCAGGGCAGGGACTAATAACCTCCTGTGCTAGCACAAAGACAGACATCTCAGTCACACTTCTAAGTGACATTAGGCAATGTTTTCATGGAAAAATACCTTTCAGTAAACTAATTTCAACAAGGGCTTTATGAGCAGAAGGGCTGCAGAATCACATTCTGCATCTGAGAAACAGAAAATGCCAGCACTCTGATGGTAAAGTATTATTTTTCTATAAATTTTCTTTTAGAAGTTAACGTAGTGACTATGAACCCAGTTTAGTATTTTTAATATGACTTCACATGGTAGAGTCTTGGCCTAGGCAAATCTGTGATGTCATATGTAAAGTATTCATTACAAATCCACTAAATGAAAACTTACACAATCTTTTGGAGCCATGTATTGACATGACATTATAATAATGTCAACATTTCACTAAGTGAAAGAAAAGGAAAGATGAAAAGATTTTGTCATTCAGTTCTACACCAAAATGTTACTATTACAGTTAAGTCTATCAGAAAAGACCATGTTTTTAAGACATTCAAGAAGTTTGCAGAAGTCTGCAAAATTATCAGCTAAGGTCCTAATAGAAATCTGCAATCAATCAGGGAAGATATGGGTCAGGAAAGAAGTTGGCACCTGAAGATATTTTTCTCTCTCTAGTTTTTCCAGTAAGTGGGACTGTGCAAAGGCATGGAAGCCATGTAAAAGCTGACAATCCACAGCAGTTGTTTTATTTCTGTAGCTCTCATCTTTGATAAGTGTAGCAGCCAAAAATTTCAGCTGGGCACCTCTTCTAGAAATATGCACTTCTCTTTCTCAGAGTTCCTTTTACACAGTGAATGTGTATGCATGAGTGCATGTGTGGATGTGTCAGTGAAAAAATAAGCTAATTTGAGCTAATGTTGGACTCCTACTGAGAGAAAGGTATCTGCTTCAGTATCAACCCCACTGATAACATTTCTTTTACACATACGACTGATTATAAAGCAACAACTATTTTCTCATTTTTCTTAACATATTATAAGAAAGAAAAACACAGAATATTTAAAATTAAGTTAGAATTTAACAGGTCTTCTCATTAAAGCATTTTGTTTTTTCTTTGAAAACTTACAAGGGATGTCCCATAGTTAGATAAAAAGCTGCTTAAATTATAACTGGATGCTACTCGACAGGAGAAGTCAAGCATTCCGTCCTTCAGGGTGATGCAACTCCTCTCAAAGTGAACAGCACAAATCCTAGATAACACTTAAGAAACTATTTTAAGAAATTCAATCTGAACAAGCTTGGACAAGTCTCATACTTGTCTCAAGTGGGGCAGGTGTTCCCCAGACTCTCACCATTTCATAAAAGAAATCCTCAAGCAGCATTATGATATTTTGGAGCACTTAAAACAACAACACAGAGAAGAGTTGAAGATCTGAAAATCTACCTCAAGATCCGATCCAGTCTGTTGTCCAGCTTTTTTGAACTTATACTATCAATTCACCCAACAGCAAATTAATGCCCTTCCATAAACTTCTGCATGTATCAAAGTTGAATATACCCTTTCATTCTCTGGTGAGCAGAGAGGTCTGCACTGCTGGTAATGGTAAGCCCATTGGCCAACTGATGTTCTATAACTTTAACAGTGTAGCTCAATGCCAGCAAACATCACTGGTACATTCATTTCTGTAGTTATTTTGTACTCTTTCAAATACAAAACAGGTTTGTCTCCCACCATGCCTTACAAAACATGAGAATTAAAGTGTTTAAGCCCAACAAGCAAACAGATCTACAGGCATTTGTCTCATTTTGTTTGTTGGTTGGTTTTGTTTTCATTTTCATTTTTGGGGGGTGGAAGGAGGTGGAGGGATGGAAGATGGAAGTATAAAATATACCTCCAGAAGGATTATGAATAAAGTAATTCTAATGACTTTTGCAGTCCTGTATTTGAGGGCCAAAAGACTTTACGGTTTCCTGAGGAGTGTCATGTCACCTCCTAGAGTCCCATAATTCTCTAAGTGCATCCTGGAAGAAAGTCTAGTTTGGGACAGCTGGAATGAGTATTTCAGCTACGGTTTTAATACTGGCTACCAGAAACTTGGGTCCTTTCCTAAGTGTTTATGAAAACATGAGCAAGTGCTCTTGACTGTATTCCAAGTTCAAGTTTATTTACTGTAATGATTAGAATTAGATGTGCGGAGAACGGTTCTTGCACGATAGGGGTGAGGGTATGGTGTTATACAACAGAACAGCTTTTAGCTTTTACAGATCAAACACAAGGGCTGTATCCATAACAAGCCTCTCCCGAGGCCAGCATTTGCTGAGCCTGTAACATACCAGATCTCCAGCTCACGCTCTCGCCCTAAGTAATTGATCAATACTAAAACTATGAAGTCACCAATTATTCTAAATATGCTTTGTTCTTGACAAGGTGTAACATATTAATCGAGGATTGAAGGCTTTTCATATAAAAAATAATGCTGCGAACTTCTGAAATTTCAAAGCTTATCATTCTAATTGTGCGCGGGGGCAAAAACGGATCTGGGGGCTGGGTACCGCTGTTTTGAGAAACCGGTGTAGTCAGTCGTAACTGTGGTGGGTGTTCTTTCCTGGAGACAATTTAACACAGCTCATTTGGACAGGCTGCTTAAATACTGAACAACAGAGGAGAAAATGGGTTTTTTTGAAGTTGCAAGCAGATACTGAAAACTCTACTTAGAACTACCTTTCATGACCTAGTTTGCAACTGAAGAGATACAGACGTTGATGGAACCTTCATAAATGCAAAAAAAAAAAAAAATCTAAATACTGGACTAAGATACATTGCCTAAATGGCTGGGATCCCAGTTTTAATGTAGCTTTCCAAGGCTTTAGGAAAACAACTGTGTCAATCTCCTTCATGTGTGAAATGAAACATCATTTATTTTCCTCTGTGCTAATCAGGAAGATAAGAGGATCCTATATATTCCTAAAGATAGACTGTAAATCATAGACTGTACCTGCATGCTAGACAATTATAATAAGTATATGGATTCTTTTATCTCCTATTGCAATTTTTTAAAAGTAAACATGATGGTACTAATCAGGAAACAATGGAAAGAACTGGGTGACTGAAATACAATGTTTAGTGTGTATGATGTAGCTCAGAGATACACTCTTCTGGCCTTATTTGAAAACCCGAAGGAAAAAAATTAGAGAATTTTTCTTAACATGTGGACCTGAAGAAGTAAAGCCAAATACACTGTTGTCCATCTCACTCATAACCTGGAGGAAAAATGGCATTTGATCATAATGAGATGACTTCCTTATTAATTTTGAAATACATACATTTAACACAACACAATCAGTCACTTTAAGAAGGTGATATGTGTTCCAGAGGTGGTATGAATAAATTATTACATGCAGTTGCCATGGTAACTCCTAATTTTTTACTGCATAAGAGAGTTGTGTTTAAAGGGCCTCAAAACTTTTCTTGAGGTTGTTACAAAAACATTCCTTTGTCATTTCCTTTTAACTTTCCAAACTGAATAATACATGTATCTGTGTATATGTGTGTGTACTAATTGTGCTTTTCCAGCTTAAATTTACCTTCCTTATCTTTATATATCCTCAGGCTCTCATCATGGAAAGCATCTGCTCCATGAGAAGGAAATGATGGTCCTTGCTGCTCCAAAGAGAACTCCCTCCAGTACTGGCAGCAACCCTTTTCAGAAACCAGCTTTGCAAAACAGCTTACAAGATTTTTTAAAATTTCATTTTACTGGTCTATATTAGCCATCAGAAAGAAAACATGAGCAAATATGGGATTTTTGTCTTATTCACATCAATTCTGATAGAAAAACAGAATGATTCAACAAAGTTATTAAGTGAAATAAATGGTCTCACACTTATCATTAACTGACTGTAAGATTTTTTAAACATTTGTTTCATGGTTTAAAATAAGAGGTAATAGATAAAACTCATTTAAAATACCACCTTAAAAAAAAATTTAAAGTTGCTTCTTTCAATACTTAACAGAAAAATCCAAAACTGAGAAAATGTTTTCATCAAATTTAACAAATAAAAAAGAACCTAATTTTAATCCAGTGACAATCTCAGGGTCTAACAATGAAGTAAAGCATCCATAATTCTATTTAACTCTGCTTGATGTGAAGGTTTTATTTTGTGATCATTTTAGTGCATAAACCCTGATGAATAATGGAATTTTAGAAAAAGAACCCCTATTGAGTCAAGCTTCATTGACATCTGACTGGTAGTCTAAAAGCCTGCAGAGAGGGTCCAAAGCAATGCATCACAGCCTCCCAGCAGGTCATTAAGGCATTACCCAATTAGAAAGCAAGGCTACGGAGCGACATTGTTCACAGCAGAGCAAACATAATTGATTTTTATTTCAACAGGGGGGAGAACCTCCTTACTAAAGAGCTTTAGCATAATTTCTTATTTAGGAGAGGTTTAAAGAGATTTGTGCTGGAGTATTTAATTCCAAACCCTGGGACAGTCTCTGGCAATGTGTATAAATTAAGGGGCAGTTGACTTCACTCATTCATATTCAAAATAGAGACTCGCCTGTTGCTCAAAAGTAGCATGAAGATTTCTGAGCAATGGCATCCAGCACCAGCTGTGCAGGGGCACAGTGCGTGGACCCTCACAACCTTTATGGGGTTTGTGTAGCCATCAGCAAGCCAGCTTCCTTCTTTAAGTCTCCTCTCCTATGCATTTTAACAGGCTAATGCACTGTATGCAGTCAACAGCTCTTTAAGAGTACCATGCAGATGGAATTCACTCCCAAGACATCTTTATCATCATCTATCTCCTTCTCATTTTATTGTCTCCCAACTGGTTATTTTTGATCCCACTGCTCATGAGCACCACTGGGTGGGAACATGCAGTGACAGCCAGCCTGCAGCAAGACAGACTCCTAATGAACTGTGTCCCAATTTACAGAAGCATAGTAACACAGTGGAAAATGTTACTCCTGATACCTCTCATAAGAAATCTGCATTTCCATTTGCATATGATTAACATGATGCCTTTTCTCATTGCAAGCCATGAAAACTAAGCAAAAGAAAAAAAAAAAAAAAAGAAAACACACTTCTGCAAGCACCACTCCAGACTTTCCAGCCTCTAAAACAAACAAATCATAAATTATACGAAGAATGCTTATTTTAATTTACTAACAGTTAGTGTTTAAGCAGTCACAACTAACTTTTCCAAAGAGGCTTTTTTTCTGTAGTCTTTGCATTCAAGGTCCACTTGAGAACAGAGAGGTGGAAAATGCCATAAAATCCTCACTTTTTACAAGACCCAATGCAACACAACAAAAATTTTTACTGGAAATATTTGTAGATTAACTCTAAACTACGCATACAGTAGACTTGAAAAAAAATATATTTTCCTCTATTCCCTTTACTTCAGTGTGCCAAATGAATCACTATTAAACAAAAATAATTAAAGGATTTCTCAGCTGCAAAGGCATCAGTCCAAGCAGTGAATTTTGTGTTCTGTCTATACCTAAGAATCATGTGACTCATGTCTCTAATTTCCCATTTTCTTTTTCTATTTTTTCTATAATTATCATTTTCAACTTGACTTATGCCTTAAACATTCATTTTTTATTCTTAGTTAAAGAAAAACATTGAAAACATACATGGCATTTTCATTTCAAAGTCTGCCAGCAATCCAGTGACAATTTTATTCCCCTTGGCTGTTCACAGGCCTACTTCTCTATCTCGGCTAAGTGCTACCCTGAAATACAAAGAAAGCAAAGGTATGGTGTAAATAATTTTTATAAACACTTATATACTCAGATATATCACAAAGCTAGCAGCAGCAAGGGCAATTTAGCAGTCATCTGTCTTATCACAGCATTTACAGCCACAGGCACAGATTGCTACCCCTCGGTGTTAGTCACGAAGCCAACACACATCAAAGCAGCAATCACTGCCCCTGAAAACTTCCCCTGTAAAATTTATGCCCCAGACCAGCTGTTGATGAGTTTATCCATATATTCACAATTTTGTTCCCCTTTTTTTAATGTTAGGATCAAAATCAATTTTTACTGTTGTGCACATCAACACAGGTATAAAATTTCAGTAGTGACAGCAATATATCACGCTGTTGCCGCTGCTTAGTCAAGATGCAGTGGACCTAACAAGCTTTTTTTGTGGGCTGCCAAGGTACATCCTCTGCCCAGTTCACAACAGGACTGGTTTCTCTTTTCCTCTTGTGTTGGAAAATCTACAGCTAACACCAGCTTCTATAGGCACTTTACCACAGATAAATTTACTGTCAATTGGCAGTCAATAGGATTATTCAGATCCACACATATTTAAC
Source organism: Aythya fuligula (assembly GCF_009819795.1). Taxonomy (NCBI): domain Eukaryota; kingdom Metazoa; phylum Chordata; class Aves; order Anseriformes; family Anatidae; genus Aythya; species Aythya fuligula. The sequence continues at coordinate 12,478,901 of NC_045569.1, read as the reverse complement.
TGACTGAAGGGTCAGGTCCTTTCATCACGTAAAAATACTAAAAACAAACAAGAAGAATGAAAACAAGAACAAAACCAACAAACTTTTAAACTATTTGTGACAGAAACTATCAGTGATTGCTGTGGCCCTTTTTGCTAGTTACACCTACAGACTTGCTACCTGTACCCCAAACTGCTCCAATTGCAGTGATTTCTTCACAAAGAAGCCCTCACACCAGCAGACCAGAGGGGGAAAAAAAAAAAAAAGAAAAAAAAAAAAAAAAAAAAAAAAACAATGCAAAGCCATCAGTAAAACACGTGGTTTGCTAACAAATAAGTTAGATACACAAACATCCAAAAATGGTTCAGGACTAAGCTGGCCCTTACTCTGAAATCCTGTTATCTGAGTCAGTGGTCCTCTCCCCTTCTGTTTGTGAGCATCTAATTACTTCCTAGACAAAACAAAGATCCCCAAGAACAGAACAATACCAAAATACTTGTTTTTCTTAGGATTGTTACATCTGTCATGTACCCCTTAAAAGTAATCATCAACAGTTAGGGGTTTGTAACCCCAAGCTTAGCAACCACTGATCAGAAAAGTACAGAAATTGAGTACATATTGATCAAATTTCAGCATGGGAGCAGGTTTAGAAGTTTGAATTTGCTGAACCCCTCACATGTATGTATGCCTTTAGTGTGCGTCAGCTGTGCAACTGAAGCAACAAATCTGCAGGGGCACAGCATGCCAGAGGATGGGGGAGAAAGCTCACGTGTTGAAGGCCAGACGTGGGCACAGGAAAACATGCTCCCTGGCCTCTAGGAGAAGTGGAACAGTTTACATCTGGAATTAATAGGTCTCCTTACTTAATGAAAATAGGCAATGCTTGGTTTTGTCTGCTAGGTTAGAGTGTTTTGATTTGTAATGAGGAAAGTAAGTGTAGAGTACACTGCACACGGTCGTGTTCTCCCCCAGGTGTGTGATATGTGGGCTGGGGAAAACAGGCTAATTTTAGAACTTTCACCTTCTTAAATGTTTCTGGAGTTTAACTTTGTAATAGGAGACATGCTGATACTACAGTACTTGAACATTACTCACCAGTGAGAAAAATAGAAGGAAATGGTCTGAGAATTCAATGCTTAAAATGATAGCAATAAATTATACTGTAACTTCAGTCCTTTTAAAATGCTTATTTTACTGGAGGATGTAGAGCAAGGTTGTTTTTCTCCAAGGATGAAATGCTGTAGTTCACCACAGTAAATCCCTATGTTAGCACTGAAGTTCACAAACAACCATTATTTAGTCTATAAAACCCTTTTGTAATATTCTGTAAATTGTGCTGTTGAATTCTTAAAATGAAATCTTGGAAAGCCATTCTAATTCTCCCATTTTATATAGTGTCTTGCATACTGATTAATCTTCTATAACCTTTATTCACATGCTTCACTGGCTAGCTGCATGTTCTATGTTTAACAGGAACAGACACAGTATAGCTGCACACACTGTGCTTAGTATGCTTATTTATCCCTATACCCATTGAGAGACTAATTTCCAGAAAGAGAGACAAGAGCACAAAATCACTTGAACATGAAAAAGTTTGAAGGATTTTTGCCTAGGGTAGGAGCAAGTTTCTGAACATTTGAAGAACTCATGCAGACCTACCTCAGAGTCCACCTCTCTAGTGATTTGAGAACAGTGTTGGAGGCAGAAAGTCAAGGCACCAAGTTGTATTACACTCATTTAAGAGGCCACAGACTTACTTTTACCAATTTTTTGTAGTTCAGCTAAGCATTTTGCCTGAAGTAGAAAAAAACAACTTTTATTTCTTCAAATCAAAGTTGACATATCTCTGAGATACTTTTTCTGATCTAAACCTGTCCTGGAGGACTTCAAGACTCATTTTTTTTTTTTCCTCTGGAAATTAGAGTAACAAGTGGGACCTCTGGTCATAGACAAAAGTCTGCTGAAAGTAGATGCTGTACCACTGCAGAACAAAAAAGACTTAAGATTTAAACGTGACATCATGTAAAGTATCTCCTAAGCAGAATCTTAGTTTTCCCTCAATGTCCTTCAAAATGCCAATGAAAAATCATCAGCAGGGTGGCAAGTAATAAGAAAAATAAATGTTATCCTGTTGAAGGCTGCACACTAAGTTGATGTTACTATATCTAAAAGCTTTTGGGAAGAATCACTGTCATTTTCAACCCTTCTTCCTTCTCCACCACATCTTTGCCTACAGATGTTGACAGCATGAATTTTCTGTTAACTCTGGGCTGGGAGAATGCCTCCATCATTTCTAAATAGGAAAAAAAAAAAAAGCCAAATGCTTTTTTTTTTTTTTTTTTTTTTAAAATTTTGGTTAGTTTTCTCATTTGAAAACTTAGTAACAATTCTTTGAATGAATAAAACTGGAAGCAATCAAATGATGAGGTGGAAAAATATATATTATTTGGTATCTGCTAATTCACTACCACAACCACTACATCTTCCTTGGACTTTTTGCCTATCACAAATTAGAAACTGGCAATTACCGATGAAGAAATTAAGTTCAGTGAAACAAATACAAGCTTTTATTACATGAGGAAAACATACACTCTGCTTTTCAAAACAATACCAGATCATATTTTAGGGAGCCAAAGAAAATTGATTTTCTAATAAAACTGTGTTCTAACGGTAAATACAGTAATCTGATTGCCTTAACCCATGTTTTTATGGTTTTTCAAGTAATCTATATTCAAAGACATACACACGTTGAAGTCTCTGCTGGACTATCTAGTAGCTTTGGCAAACCATTTATTTCATGCTGAGCTTTTGCTGAAGTGGAGTAGAAAACAGAAGGGGTAAGTATACAGGATGTTAGGAGGTTTCTGTAACAATAGTAACATTGGAACAAGCCAAATCACGGTAAGTTTATTCGCGTTGAACAGGTCAATGGTTGTCAATATTTTCACCACCCATGACAATGTTTTGAACTTCAGCATTTATCCAGCCTTGTGAGTTACCTCCACAGATATCAGTAAAAAAAAAAAAATTAAGGTTCATTAACCACTGCAGTGTTCCATCACTAAAACCTCAGTGCTGTACCAGTCAAATCTACTGATTTAGGAGTATCCAACAGTTTTATACAGAGCAGGAAGCTACAAGCTATGTAGATCTATTTAACTCCATATTAAGAAAGTAAGAAAGGTGCAGACAGTGAAGTCTGATAACTCATGCTATTTCTACTAGTATTATTAGAGCATTTTTTTCTTTAGCTTAGTACAGAAAATCACTGACATCTCTTTTTTGATTTTAATTTCTAATCATGGAGTGTAACTCCCCTTAAATGGTCCAATAAGGTCTATCCTGTAGCTCCATGGAAAGCAGATGGCACACTAATGACCCAGGCCCGCAAGCGTTTGAACCTGCAGTGCCATGTTCAAAGTTCATTGATGTCAAGGCACATCTGTCATGTGCATGGACTTCAAATGAGGTCCATAAACATCAAGCATGAAAGTGGTCAGAAGTCTGACACAGCCATTCTTGCAAATGAAGATAGTCAAGGATATGTTTGCCTAAAATCATTTCAAGCCTGAGTTCATGGAAAAATGCCAGATTCTAGTAAAGCATCTAACAGAAAGTGATGTACAGTTCTTAACATCGATAAGCGTAAGCATTAGTACATTTTCAAAAACCAGCATTTTACACCAGATTTTATCTTGAAGAAGAAGAGGGAGAAAGGTAAAAAGCAAGGCAGAAAATATAATTTTTCCAAATTCCTAACTGTTCTGAAACTTTCACATTAGAGTTTTGAAACTTCTCCCTGTATATAACTCTATAAATATTTTAATCATTTACAACTGGAAAGAGGTGGTCATAAATAGTCATTTTTATTTGTGCAACATTTTTTGCATTTTATGCTTTCCATGTGCCACAAGAAGTTTCAGAAATATGCATGGGAGGAATAGATTTTAACAAGCTAAAAAATGGGGAAAAGGTTACACTTCCAACTTCTATGTACATCTATGTACAGGGAATGAGTTATGCCCATCTGATGAGAAATATAGCATGTCCCCAAGAGGTCTATTCATTTAGACCCCCAAGAAGTATTGAAAAAAATATATCTTTAGGCTATGAGTACCTACAAAGACATTCACGAAACTTGCTACTGTGTCTGGGCAATTTACTGAAGCTTGTATATTTCAATAAATTATTCATTTATATTTATTTTCCATAACGAAGTATCACACATAAATTACTGATAAACACTAGTGAAATCTGACAGCTGAAAACATCTGTCCTCCCAATGCTTATACATCTTAATTTTCCTCCTTCAGCTTGTCTTTATTTCTCAAAATCAACTATGCCAAACGGCTTAAGGATACAGTATATTTGATTGATGCCATGCAAAATAGAGCTCTATGGCATACTATACATTTAGAAAGGATATAGAACATAGTTCCCAAGGCTGGAACCGTCTCGGTAAGAACACTAGCTTTTTATGCCTATGGCTAATGAATTTATCTTCCGAAATAAATGTATCTTTTGGACTTGGATCAATGCATGCCTTAATTAAAACCATGTTTCTGTATAAGCATCTAACAAGAACACATGAAGGCCCTATTTAAATTGGAAGAGAACAGTATAAACCTGTATGGCTTTTAAAACTAACTGCTTCCAGGTGCAAAGAGAATAGAGGTTTAGTGCTGTTTCCAACTTAATGCTTGGATGCCTTTGTTCTTGAAAGTGTAAGGTTTCCCTCATTCTCAGTTTTACGACTGCAGGTTTCTATGTTGCATAACACCCTATAACAGAGCACCAAAGGGCTTAGTTTTATTGTTTTGTTTCATTTTATTGACTGCATGTTTTATTCAGCTAATATGTGCCATAGAGGCAGGCAGTAACATCTCAATTACAACACCAGTGCTCTTCCTTCTCTGTAAATGACCAGCTTCAATCTGCACTTTATTATATTCACATGCAGATGTTAAAAAGCAAGAAAGGAGGGGTGAGGGAAGTCAGAGTTGAAGCAGACCTTTTAAAGCATTAGAGTTGGAAAGGCTCTTTTTTCCCAGGTAATCCTCTAAAGCCAAACACATTCCAATATATGATATTTATACTATGGCAAGCCACCAACCACCAGCAACCATTGCATAGAAATGGGTGTGAGAAAGTTCAAATCTAAATAAAAACTCCTCCAGAGTTTGATCAGAGCTGGATCTGGTATTTCACTTTACTCATTTCTACTATTGTGCATCCCTGTTGGAGAGCCAAAGAGACTTTGGCAATGCAACAAGTATACAAGCAAGAAATTGGCACTCACTGCAGCTTATTCAATGTCCTGAATATTAAGGCTTGTTTTACTAAGAAGGGGAATGCTGAACAGGATGACATTAGGAGTCTTCATGGTTCCTTTTGTAATGCCATTGGATTTTTTCATTCCCACAAGGGCAAAGAAACAGACTGGTTTAATATTAAAGACAGATAAAATCTTTTCCTGTTAATCAGAATTATGCTGAGTTGGCAGGGCAACCACCTGTTGGTTGGGGGGAACAGAGGGAAGAAAATGGAAGGGAAAAATCTCAAAATTCATTAAAAAGAGAGACAGCATTCCTTTGCAGGTGGAACAGTGATCAGAATGAGTCAGAAAGAGGGAAAAAAAAAAACACAACTCCTTAATTTGTCTGAAGGAAGTCAGCTCTGACAATACAGCAGCATCAATCAGTTCAGTGCATGAGCCCAAGTCCTACTAATGGACTTGAAAGTTTAATGTCTGGTTTTCTGACCATTGACAAATGGCCAGATACCAAGAGCTACCAGAAATCACTGTCCCCGCAACCAGCAGATGCTGGATACCAAATGCTGCACAGTCTGGCTCTTTCTCTGCCTTCCCATAGGAAGTGCCTGGGAGCCAGCAATAGATTGCTCCTGTGGAGGCAGAGGCAGGGACTCTGGCATTTTCAAACTACAGACCAAGAAATAATCTTTACAGTGTTTCAGAGATATTAATAAATACTTTATTTCAGCTGAGTTGTTTATGCTGTATTGTGAGCCTTCCAGAAAATGATGATAATTTCATGTTGTGTTTATAAAGAACTCAAATATTCAATATCTAGCTCAGTTAAAGGCAACTGGAAACAGCTAGATGTATTCACAGGGATACTTCATGCCAACATGACAACAACAAAAAAAGAATGATTTCTTTTTAGTCTGGTATAAAGGAGAGTTTATTACTCAGACATTCCCATCTTCAAAGGGCAAAAACCTGGCTCTGCTTTTTCACAGTTGTCCCACATCCTGATTTTAACATAAGTCACTCTTATCCTACATTGGCCGTTTTTGTCCAGTTCTCATTTCCAAGTACAAATGACCTGCTCAAGATAGTTGTGTGGCTCTGCTAAGAACGAAGTCCAAACTCCAACGTGTATCCCTCATATGGCACACTTCAGGCCTGTCACTCCACTCACCCAATAGATCCCGTGGATTTACTGGATGGGAAAGGGGAAACATTGTGCCTGCTAATCCTGCAAGACGTGTGTTGCCTGCAAGGTGCTACTGGCCTTTGCTTCTGTGGAGGCACTAGGAACAAACATTTGGGCTGACACCTTACAGGAGCAGCATATTCTGTGATCTTACCCTGCCCACCAACAGAGCAAGCCAAGAGCTGGTACTCAAGTCAAAGCAGAAGCTAAATGGGAAAATTCTCACTTGTGTAGCAGTTTCAGTTTGAAAAGCAAACAACCTGATAGCAGTGAGAGGGTATGCAGTCTGCACAACACACTACCGCTGGGGCAGGAGGCCCCAGTTCGTGGAGATGCTGAGTAAATCTTCGAGTATCACAGCAAAGCTATAAACACAGTCAGAAGATGTTTGAAGCACAGCAATTGCACAGCAGAGCACATCTCTGGTGAGGAAGGTGAACAAAGCCTAGAAAACTGTCAGAGGAAAGAAAGGAAGAACAGACTGAACATCCTGCAAAGCACCTATAGCAGCAGGCAGAGGCCAGAAGCCACTCCTGCAGTCCCTAGGCAGTCTGTATAGGAGCAACAGCTAGAAGAGGTGCAGCAACACTGGGACCCAGCACAAAGAAGAGCTCATCTTCAAAGCCCTGTGCATGACAGCTGCACAGATCAGGTTTTGACTTCACTGTTATTTGTGACTATTTATTGAGCACCAACAATATGCCTGGAACTGTATGAGGGACAACTAGAGAGTCCCTTTCCAAAACTGAAAACAATCGGGCTTTGTGTGGGAATCCTGAAATCCACCCAAATAAAAGGCTTCAGTCCCTAAGACCATTAATTCAGCATGTATCATGAGCAATACATTCACTTTAGAAGTTCTAGAAGTCAGTCTTTGGTCTTTGACAGATCACACTAAACAAGAAGTTAGAAGTCAGAATGAAAAGGATTGCCCCCTATCCCCAACCTCCCAGTTTCTTTTTCACCGATGTTCAAATAAACTCAATACCTTTGATATCCTGATAATTTTTCCATGACTCTTATGGCCATATAAAGACACCATCTTTGACAGGTAGGCTGGATGCTCTGCTAATGTAAATCAGTGTCACACCACAAAAGCCAATGTAACTGCAAAGATGGAAATCATGGAACAATATGGACCTATACATATATTTATTCTCTGAATGGGGAACAGGGTTGCAAGGTTTAATGACACAACATTTATTTCCTGCTGATAGAAAGAAAAGCTATCATTCTAACTGTACAAGGTACATATTAAATTATTGTTATTGAACTTCCATGTTAAATCCCCAGTAATCTGAGTTCTGCTCTGTGGTGAAAACTATACTGCAGCTCTGCTACTGATAACATCATAAATACAGCATTACAATAACTAATGCTGCCCTCCTATGACACACTGCAAATTAAGAACATTATTAACAAAACCTGAAGTAGATGCATTTGTCAAGTCTCGCTAGATGAAAATGTATTTTTTCCAACATCTCACTGTTTTACTCCCATGACTATCACAAAGCCACAATTTTTCAGCTCTGTATCACTGTGCTGTATATTTTTAATATTATACTAATTGAAAAACCTGTTACTCTATCCTACGCTTTGTACACAGGAAAGCTGTAACAACTACAGAATTCACTATATGGGGTATGATACTGGGACAAAGAATCATTTGTTAATATTCTTCTCTAAATGGAGACACTTTTATGTGAATTTTTGTTCATTGACCCCCCCCCCCTCCGCTTCTGCCAAAAGAAGCTCTTCAAGTCAATCTTCACATCCAATTAAAAGAAAAAAAAAGACCAAACAAACGCTGATTTCTCATACCATGGAAGCCCACATGTGTGGGCCTTATATATGAACAAGAATTAAACACGTTTCTTTAAGAATCCTTCCACAGAGTACAGGCTCTATCCTACATCAATTCAAAGTCAGACTCTCCAGCTTCACTGGTGTGAGATTCACACTGCGTACCTGGAGAGTCTATGGTTCTTCTCCCAGTGGTAATTCAATTGATTTAGATACAGCACTTGACTTACACGTGGTGGAGTTTCATATCACTCTGTTCAAGTGTGAAAAAAAATGTGTTATCAATACACTTCCATGTTATTGACATTCTAATACAAAAAGGAGACATGCCCTTTGAAGAAGTGTTAGCAGAAAGCTGAAGCTTGACCTATTTGAGGCCCTCCTTTGCTTGTGCACAGCATACTAGTGAGCATGGCTTTTGCCAGCACACCAGCCAGCCACAAAACTATCTGGCTTATTTGGCAGGGTCTAGCAGAAGCTGTTTTTGTGAGAGTTTCATCTGTTGGAACTCAAGTGCAATGGACAATGATCGCTGCCTAAAAGCATGTAAATAACCTCCACGTGAAGCGCATACATAATGCTGTTCAGAAAGGGATCTGCACAGGCATGTTTTATATTCATCATTTTGTCCTTCTGTCAGAGGCTATCTTGAGAAGTAGACTACCATATACTTTTGTGGCTAAGTTCTTCAACCTCATGGCTTCATTTCTTTTTCTCTTTACTCATGTAACAAGCAATACCTCTATGAGCTACCAGCCCACAGCCCTGACAGTCTCACAGTTAGCTTCACTCCTTCTGATGAAGTCTTGTCCCCTACTTTCTCCTCCCAAGACCTCAATGGAAAGCAACAAGCAGAAAACAGACTGAGACACAGTGGCAGGAGTCCCTAGCAGCCCAAGGTGTCTGTTAAACAAGCTCTTTGCTATGAGAGTATTTGGGTACTGGTCCAGCTGGAGCCAAAGCAATTATTAATCCCTTCCTCAGGTCCTCTCCTTTTCCCTCTCATCCCACAAGAGTATTTAGTATGTTCCCACACTGATTTTTTTTTTTTTTTTTTTTTTTTTAATTTTCTAATCAGATCAATTGTTCTTCTCTTAACCTAGTTTTGGCAAGCAGGCAGGGGTGGACAAGAAGCCATGTGGCTATACAAGACTTGTTCACGTGGATATCACACTAACTGCCTTACTGTGAGATGAGCAACTCTGCCTGAGGAGAGGAGGACACCAGCCAGTCAAGAGACACGTTCTCATTAACAAACACAGCTAATAAAGCCAGTGTCAGCTGAACCCAGAGTATGAGGCTGGAGCAGAAACCTGGTACAACTGACTCGAATTCTTTCTTCGACCCAGGAAAAAAAAAATAAAAATAAAATAAAAAAAAATAAATAAAAGGCTTGGATGAGACTTTGCAAGTTGTTTTATTCACTCTTAGAAGAGATTCATGTCCTCCACATTGCTGGCACAGTCTGGTACACGGAAGCCCTGTTTATACCTCGTGTCTAAGCCCTAATTATACCTAATATAATTAGTTGTATGTGCCTTTAAGTAGTCAAGAAAAGCAGCTGTGTAGAAAAGACCACTCAAAGGCATCGTGTGAATAGCTAAAGCTGTGAGCTTAATAAAATATTTTCTACCACAAAGAATAGCTGATAGCACCGTGTTCAAAATATTCCTCCATATACACTTTGGGTATATTTCTGGTCCCACTGAAGACAGTGGGAATTTTGCCCTTCAGTTCAGTGGGATGTATTTCACCCTTTGTGTTTCATCACAAGTTTTTAGGAAAAAGAACAAATCACGCTGTTATATCCAGGCACAGCAACAGCCAACAAATTATTAAAATAAAAACAAACACTACCAGGAGATCCCTTTACCCCTAGCTGAAGTCTTAGAGGTTTTGTTTTGTTTTGTTTTGTTTGTTTGTGTTCTAAAAGTTGCTTTCTGATATAACTTGTGTGTTTCTGGATGGTTTCACTGCATTTGTATCAAACCAACTGCAACAAGAAAAAACAAACAGGGAAAAGCCATTAAGAGACAAAAGGCCAGATTTAAAAGCTTTTCAGAAGCATCTCACCTAAAAGACTGCAACATTTAGCTAGCTTATCCAAATGTACAGCGTAGCAAGAGTGGTAATCTCCATCAGTACTGGTTAGAGCCCCTGCCAAGCTGAAAGCAATGTTCCCATTGACTGTATACAGATCAGTCCCTGGAAAAGAGGGCTTATATTCCAGCATCAGAACTCTTCGACAAATGGCTGTAAACACTTACAGATATCCTCTCTCTTCAGGTTAAATTATTTTGCCACAAACAGGACATTTTAAGTCTGTAACTGTGTTACTGGGACAACCCATCTACGTTTTAAAGCAAATTAGAGCACATTGGGAAGCAAATGACACATCGCATTACTTAAACCAACTGTTCAAAATTCCACTTGCTGCTGGTACAAGCTACGCACACCATATCCTCAGTCATGTGTCTGAACACATTCCTAGAGAGCATAAGCAGAATGTAGTTAGAACCAGCCAATGGAAAACTGGCACACCAGTGCATCACAAAGTTACTATTTCTATTTCAGATGCCATGGAGTAATTTGCATTGAGATCCTCAGGGTTCTCCTCTCTATCTCTGTTCTATCTGTAAGTCTTGCATCTTGCACTTCTCCATAATGTATCTTCATTTTATTACTGTATTTTACAACATTTAAATAAAAGGCTTCCAATCTATCATTTCTGTATTAAAAAAAAATATGTCCATGATGAGGCAACATTCACCAACCCAAGTCCAAAAATTGATCTAATCCATTCTTCCCAGATTGCCTCTCTGCTAGCTCTTCTCAAGACCCTCACCATCCAGTTATGGGTTATGCAGAACCAATGCTGGCTTTCCAACCACCCAGCCTTCAGACAATTCTACTGCTGACTCACAGCATTCTCCATGCGACTGGAGAGCCAGCTTTCTACAGTCTACAGATTTTTTATTGGTGAAAGTAACATATGCCATCAGCAAGAGGGAGGCTGGAAATGTGGTACTCCCTCATCAGTCAGCACGGATGCTCGGAGTAATCATTCAATGCGTTATTCATGTTTAACACACCAGTTCACTGAGCTGGCACTCTCATCCCACTTACAAAGGTAAATGAAGGCTAGAAGGGGCCTGTGAAACTCTAGAGGTAATGAAAATGATGCAGCTGGCTCCCAACTGCAATTCTGGCTCTGAGGTGCAAGATCTTGGCACCATCTGCTCCTTCCAGAGAGCTAATATTAATGAAAAACTCATCACACCCCTGCTGAGTGCGGGAATGCTAGCACACAGCTCCTGAGAGATGCATACAGCTTTCAGCCATATTTTAGCCCTGCTGACATGTAGTTTCTGCCAGCTTTCTGGGACATGGACATTTGAGGCAAAGGGAGAGGTATAGAAATGAGACCCTATGAGAAATCTGAGGTGTCCAGATGCTCCAGAACAGAGCAGAACCAGAGGGATGGGTGTCTGGGCACACACTTTATGCAAGGTACTGTGCATCCAGAATTTCCAGGTATTTGGAACATTCAGAAGTGGCCAAAGTCCTCAAATTCCAACTAAAATTTTCAGGTGGAAAAAGAAGTACCAGGTAACTCAGGAAAATGGTAATCCAGAGTGGACCATAAGGTGATGCATCCATTTTAAAGCAGGGTTTGTGGTCAAGAAAAAGTTGGTCTGATCTCCTCCCTTCTTCATACCCCTTTCAGTTTTATCCAAATGATGCTCTGTGGCCTCATTAGCCTGCACATACCCATCATCTTGACCTAATTTAGGAGATGCGAGTCCCAGAAAGATACTAGAGTCTGCTGAACACAAAATGGTTCTTCTGCGCCTCCAACACCCCGGTTACACAGTGCTGCCCTTATCACATGAGAAAAAAAAAAAATGGTTTGCATTAACATCTAAAAATACAGAAGCAAATAATTGCTGTCTCATTCCTACAATCCAGGGCTTCCCAATATTTTTTCCACAAAAAAAAATATTTAGTGTGTATCATATTAGGCATGCCACTGAAACAAACAGCATTTTTTAGTATTTTATTCAAAAAATATTTGCATGATTAGTGTACTTTGAAACTTTGTGTAACCAGACTGCCCAACTATTTGCTTAGTTGCACAAGAGATCTCATGCTGCTAAGTCCTCTTCAGAATTATCTTGCCCCCACCCCACTCCTCAGAAGAGACTTCCAAAATAAAATAAATCATTGATCCAGTGTCAGGAAAGCTACTTTCCCAGTATTATCTAGTCTCTGGGTATTCTCTGTAGGACTGTTTCCTACAGATATTAGGGGTAACCCTGAGGCATTTTATGGATCCATGCATTTCAAATTTTACACATAGCCTTTTGTACTAATATCCATCTTATCAAAGACATGAGATCCCATGCCTACTGGAATTGCCAACAGATAGATAGCAATAAAATTGTAAGGGAGGAGAGGGGGAACTATTTTCCTTATGAAAAAGTACTGCAGAAGAACTGAGATATGTGCAGTTGATGCTTGAATTGCCCAATTTAAAATACATACTTTGCAGAAGAAAACTGTCCTATCAGAATATTATTAAAGTTGCAAAGTGAAATACTCAATTTGAGAAGTGCCAGGACTAGGACTGCTTGGCACACAGGTTGTGAACATCCCGCATATCCCTTCAAGAAGGCAGAACCCCTGGGGTGCTGACCTTAGTTAGGTCCGGAGTAGCCAGTCTGACAGAAATTGCTTTTGGGTTTAACCTTTAAATATACCAAAGCTGTCCCTTCTGGGCAGCTGTGGAAATCCTAGCAGTTTAGCCAAATGGGCGTAGATTAGAAATGGTAAAACACACATCCCTGGGTAAAAAGCCAGACATTGCTTCCCTCACCAAATGTTGTGTCCTTGAGGTACTTCACCTTTTCAAAGTTCACTGCATTGTTTTGCCAGGGTATTGTTCTCTAGCTCTGTTTTCAAGAATCATTTTGGCTGAGATTTTCCTGAAGAGTTTAGCTTGAGGGAGACACCCAGCACAGAAAATTCCCTCCAAATTGTTCAAAATGGCGGAAGTCTGGCAAAGTGTTAGCCATCAAAACAGGGGCTTGTAAAAGGCACTATTACAAGACATTAACAAGTAAGACATCAGCAGCTCCGCCTGTAATATTTTTGCCACTTGTCTTTTTCCAGGCTATTAATTGCATTTTGAGAAGTAAAATAAGTAGCACAGAGAGGAGGAGGGTTTCCAAGCAACTGCTTCATTTTCATTTTGAGCCCATGTTGCAGAAGCATTAGCAGCAACTTCAGGGGCTAGTCCCATCCCCAGCCCACAAGAGTTAGGAAAGTGGGTTATAAACAGTTACTTCTTGCATGCTAACAGATTAACATATAACAGGGGGGTCAAAGGGAATGGTGTTTTATATCATTACACCCACAGTTAATTTCTATATGCAGTATGTAACACAGTCAATAAAAAGCATTTGTATGGCCAAGACACATTCCCACTGAGTTTTGCACTGGTTCTCCACATCTCAAATGAATAGGAAGGAAAATTATAAAGAAAAAAGTAAACATAAGCATTGCCTTCTCTTCACAAGTTCGCCCCAAAATTCCCTCTTTGAACCCTGTTTCCACTGGCATCAGCTCTGCGCACCACCACACACTACCCTGGCTTCCTTCACTCAGCCACTGCTCCCTTGTTTCTTGACCTTTTTGCTAAACGGTGCCTTGGAGTTGCCACGAGACCAAGCCCAGCTGCCATATTTCAAAATCAGGCACCTAGAGGAGCAATCTGACCTCCAGGAGCTGCCAAGCATTGTCAGCAAGGCGAGAGGACTCGCAGGCGCTCTGCATGCCCTGGAAATCAGGCCGCTTTCCTCTCCGCTCCTACTTTCAGCTTTTTCTGTTTTTCCTCCACCCAGTGGCCACTAACTGAAATAAATCACCTCATAAAAATACACTATGCTACCATCCTAGTTACTGAAATACTCTATTAGCATGGCAGTCGACTGCTGTTTTCTGCATTGCTACTTATAAAAATACCACCGTGTACCTTTGTTCTGGTATCGAGTCCAGGATCACTGAGGATGAGCTACATTATGATCATATCAGTAGGACATGCAGGCAATAGAGATGCATCCTGCCTGAAACTGGCGTATGTGAGGATGGGAACTATAGCAGGACCAGCCAAAAAAATATTATATCCAGTGAAGGAATAGAGAGGCCTAGAAATATGGCTGCTCTCAGCAGAAGTAATCGCTACCAGTGACAGAAGTGGAAAAAAGGTCAAAACAAGTTGAAAACTATTGCTACTGTCCAAAGCAGAGAAATCTACATTCTTTCACATAAATTCTGACTAGGTACAGGAGAAACGCAGGTTTCTTGACAGTTGCCTGCCCCACCTGTGCAGATGTGATGAGCTATAGGTCCAGGCTTCAGCCAGCAGCCCCAGCAGGACACACAAAAGGGAGGAGTCCACTTTGGTCTGGTACAGCCTGCTATGAAACCCTCTGGTAATTATAATTTAATTTTGGATTTTAACATTCAGCCAGAGATTTGAAAAATGTTTTGCTTCTGTAGATGATGAAAGCATGGTACCTTAGCCAGCTGGCAGAATTATAAAGTTGCATTTATGTCTCATTACTAATAGCTATTGAATTAACTCTGTAATTGATTCTTTAACATTTGCAAGATATATTCCATACAGCATGCTGCAAAGCAGTTTTGCAAGCCTTTAGCAAGGCTAGACCAAGATGCAAACATACATGCAGCACCTGCATGTGTACAAACTGTAACACGTCTACACGTAGATGCTAGAATACAAAAGACCAAAGAGAGGAATATATACCTTTCATCAAATCACTTTCATCAAATCAGAACATGATTCACCTGATCTATAATCAAGCAGACTTCTACATGTCTGTTAAAGGAGGAATTTACATACAATCTCATTGTTCAGACTACACATACATAATTACAAGAAATATTATTCACAGCGTGCTTTGACTGATCCACAAAAGCATAGGTTCTAAAACTGACCATTTTCTGCTCCTTTCTACAAAGTTCCAGGGAAAATGAACCTGATGTTTCTGTCAAAATACTTCATTTGGCTATATTGAGTAACATACTGACATTGTACAGTAAGTATTCTTATGGCTGCACACTTTTGTCATGAGTTTTCCTATTTATCCAGCACTCTTTCCCAAAAGGGCTGAAAAGTTACATACAGGGAACTCAGTGGCCTGATGGGCTGGGTGGCAACAGAAACAGGAATGCCTTGAGGATAAATTCCCCACCCTGCATTCATGGGCTTTACTAAGGCTGAGATTTCAGCTCTGGGTTTTCAGACACCAGAGACATCTCTGGGAGGATTCAGATCTATGAGAGGAGCCACCTGGTACACATTTTATAGCCTAGAGACATAAGAAGTTAGGAAGATTATAAGTATACTGTTTCTATACTATTCCTTGCTTACAGAAAAATGCATTTTTTTCCTAAACTCAGTTGTTGTTTGGACTATATCTGGCTGTATCACACTCACACCAGCAAGCCTCATGCCACCAGTGAGCCATTCCCCATTGCACACTATTTGCTTGCTTTTCACAAGGGACAGCCCCTTCTTTCGTTGGTTTTTTTTTTTTTTTTTTTTTTTTTTTGGCCCAACACCTCCCCAAACCAAAAAGGACACTTCAGCTGGGCACAAATATGCTGGGTATCAACACACACTTGGACTAGCCCCAGGAGGCAGCACATTTCCACAGCTCACAGCACTTTTCACTTTTGCCGCAACCTTTGAAGACTCCATTTGCTCAAGGCAAGCTCCCTGAAACCCCTCTGCCCCAGAGCACGAAAAGCAAACAAAGGGCTGGAAATACCATCTAAGAGATTAAACGTTCTTCTGTTTGAAGGAATGACTGAGAAGAGTTGCCTGATTATTTGCCCAGCTCAGCCCATAAAGATTTAAACTTGTTTGCTATTTTCCCCTCACCTTGAGGCCTGTAGTGCAGTTGAGCGGGGACGGTGCAGGTAGGGTGGGGGGAGCCGAGTAACTCCACGGTCCTCAGAGCTCTTTAAGGCAACATCATAAAAGGGATCAGGGACACAGCTCTCAGCCATGACCCCTCTCAGCAAACAAAGCAGGAATTACTGGGCAAAAGTGTCATTCACAGTATTTTCCCTTTGAAAACACCTCACGGCTGCACGCATCCTCCAAGGCGATGAGCAGGGCCACGGCTCTGCATAGCTCCGTGGCCTACCTGGCACTCCCACACCAGCCTGTGGAGCTGCAGCCCTGCCACAAAAGCTTCATGAATTATGTTGATTGAGCAATTTTCAGTATTTCTCTGGCTGACAGCAGCAGTGCTCTGTCTGCCAGCTCTTGGCGAGACAAAGCAGATTTAGTGTCCCCCATCTGGTAGTTGAACTCCACGTGCAATCTGCACACAGCCGCGGCCAGCGCTCAAACTGGGACCCTCGTGGGGCCCTGGCAGCACTGCTGTCAGGTGAGCCAACAAAGAAAGCACTGTGGTAAACCTGTCTTGCTGGGAAGTGACTTTTTGCACCTGTGAGGAGCAGGAGTGGTGACAATAATATAGTATAGAGCTAGCCAGAACTGCAAAAAAGCAGATTTAATAGCTTTGCAGATTAGAGAAAACCCACAGAGCTGGCAACACTTCTGGGACTTGTTTACACCTAATAGTGAATGCTAGTTACTACCAGTATCTTGTTTAAAAGACAAGGCTATTTAATATGCAGCTATTGATAGTTTACTGTCCTAAGGTGAAGGAATTATTGTCAGAACGCTGCAATTAAGTAAGCCATTATGCCCTACAAAAATCACAGCTTTTGCCTCTAGGTGGTTGCTTTGAATCCAGCTCAAAACAGTAGTGACCCAAACCAGTCCCCCTGAGAAGATGCTCAGTGACCTCCACAAGCTGACTTACAGGTAGTGTCACTTTGGTTCTCAAGGCTTGCAAGAGGGCTGCTGCCAGGCTTGAGAGCCGTGTCACCCCACTCCCCAGAGCCCAGGGTACACTTAGTAGTCTGATGTCACCTTCATCCCGCATGCTTGAGTCTTAAATGACCTGAAACTACAAAGAGTTTCCTCACAAAGAAATAAGGACTAGATGGTAACATGACAAAAGTGAATTAATCTAATTTCAGACTCTGGACCCTTCTCCAACAGAACTATTACAAAATACTGAACCTGAATTGTCCCTGTAAACCTTTTTGCTGCTCTCACATCTCACCCCCCCTCCCTTTTTTTTTTTTTTTTTTTTTTGCATTGAGTGCATTTTAGTTTCAATCCGTGCAAGAAATTATGAATCCACCTAATGCTGGCCAAGCAAAATATATATAGCAGGGTATTTTCCTAATCTTTCAAAAGCAGCTTCAACAGCTACAGGTGTGCTTTGCCCCCGCATTTTAACCCCAGCCTCTGCACCTGCTGAACAGTACAGCTTGCCCTGTTTATGTGGGGCAGTCCAGGGCAGCAAGACCTGCAGGTTGGTTATGAGAGGCAGAACTCTTTCAGCTGCTTACCATTATTTCACTCTGGCCTTCTTAGACAGCACATGAAAACTGCACGCATTTGTCAAATGTGGTGTCACAATTAGAAGAATCGCAGATCCTCTCATTTCATCCCTATTTCAGATGTGACAATTTATGAATTCTAATTAATTCATAATTCCCTTAAATTTATCACTCACATATTTTGCTTGGATATACCTATACTGCTTCAATCCAGTATCATAATTATACAAGAACACACTGTCCTCCCTAATCAGGATGAGGATGTGCGCAGACACGGGCAGGTAGCACTGCAGACGTTGAAGGCTTGTGCCCATACAATAGCAGCCTTTGACACTGCTGTACACCAAAATCCTTTCATCTTCAGGGTCTCCTCCAGAGTCGATGACAGCCTGAGGCCTAAACACATCCATAGAAGCAAATCATTAGCAGCTTGGGCGCCTGAGTGACTGGATTACCACCATGCAGAAGCTCAGCTACATTTCCAAATGTTTACTGTCGGCTGTTTAACCCTTCCCCACCCCACAGTCTTTAAAGAAACAGGTGATTTTTATGACTTTTGCATGGATGTGCGCACACTGAAAAACACAGCCTTTTATTTGCTATTCCTCTAGCCAAGGGAAGCTCTCCCTTTACTTACAAAGAGGCAGATTTAGGAGGCCATGGCCTGCACAAGCTGGAGCAGTGACCCCCCGTTGCAGGCCAAGCGCCTCTGTGCGCTCTCACTTTGCCAGCACACAAGGACTGCTCTGTCACTAGCTCTGCCAGCAGCCAGAGCACCAGCCACTGAAAGCCTCTCATGCAATTTTATTCTGTGTGAGGTACCAAGCTGTGTGATGGAGCAAGCCCACCACACAGGCAGAAAGAGAAGGAGGGCAGTACTGGATCCTCTACTGCTTTCTACCCCTAATTAGCTGTGGGGTGATGGCTGTCCTGTCTCCAGTGACACTCTTCATTAGTATCTTCAGGCTTTAAATAGATGCTGTCTATCTTCTATGCCTATGTAGTTTTAGGACAGCAATAAAATGCAGGTATGAAATCCATATTGATAAAAATCTGTGTGGGATTCATAATAATAGCGAAGAATTTAAACCAAAATGGCAAGTGTTCCAGTCTTCCACAGTCAGCACTTGTTCACTTGTTTCTTAATATGAAACAATCAAACATTTTAAATATGCAGGGACACACACACAATTTGTATGTATAAACATACATTATTTAGACCAGCTGAATTCTCAAGAGCTACGAATACTCCATGAATTATTCTGTAATTTATACTTCCCCATCTGAGAATACACTTCCACCAGAAGATTTTTCTTTTTCAATTAAAATTCATTACGTTAGCATCCCATCCAAGCAGACAAAATAACATGGAGGGAACGCAAGGTATGACCCATGGGCTTTGTGTGTCAGTCTGCTCCCAGACATCATTTTCCCCCAGAAGCCCCCCAAGGCACAAGAAGAAAGCAGGCTCTGAGCCAGATGAGCAATTTACTTTGCACACATCTCCCAGCCCACACCTTTTTAGGAGGCACCTCAAACACAGCAGCACAGTAAGACCAGCAAAAGCCTCCCGTACAAATGCAGTATGGCTGGTCCAAAAAACAGCAACAAAAGCCAAACCAACTGCTCCCCATGCACTTGCTGGCTCACCCCATCCTCTTGCCAGCAGGAGACTTCAGGTGCTGCTGGCATAATGAATGTGTTCACTTTCCTCCACTGCATATGTTCACATGCTAACCCACCACTCAGACCTGATTTCAAATGTAGAATATATAATCATCCAACTTTTCTTAGCTAGATCAGCCTGAGAGTAATGGCTTCCTTCCTAACATGCCTGCTTAGCTTCTGAATCCTGCATAGCACTGTGACTGTGACTTGTGATGCTGTATCCTCTGTATCATAAAAAAAGGTTGAAGTTTCTGTTGATTTCTCTTCTGCTCCTAACCTGCAGCCTTAATAATGATTTTTAGAAACAAAGGAATTAGTTTTTCCTCTCATTTGTGATGTATAAAATGACTACAGATGATACCCAAAAATCATAAAGGGGGAAAAAACTTTTAATATTAAAAATTAATACTTCATCTATCCTAAAAGAATCCTGTGAAAACTACTGTAATTATGACTGCAAAAGGAGATGAAAGTTGAGCTACAGAGAAAGAAGAAATTTCTAGTCAGGCTTGTTCAGATCCAATATCTGCTTGTTCCAGTAGCACCTGTTGAGTCAAAGCACTTAGACAAAAGCTCTTCTAAAAACAAAGTGCCTCCAACTCTGAGCCATGTTTCACTTTTCTGTCCTTGAAATCCCTGAGGAATTGTCCAAGGGGAAAAGGGGGAGGAGGAGAGCAGCAGAAGCAGACTTTGCATTCCTGTTATTTTTAAATATAATAAGAAAAAAGTCTGCAAGCAGAAAGCTGGGAATATTCAAAGCTTCCCAGACCTTTGCACAACATTTTTAAAGCCCAAAGGGAAAAACAAAACAAAAAGGAGTGGTGGAAGCCAATTTTAAAGTTTCCTTTGTGGGTCACCTTTGCAATGAAGTCAGATTTCCTCCACATAATACAGTCTGAAAATACATTATAAGGATATTGATAGTTTCTGCACTAAAAGAGCAATGCCAGAAATTGAATCGGAGCACTCTAGGTTTCTTCTCCCAAGTACTAGTGAAGATTCCAGCCTGAAGTCTTGTTTTTTGGTGTAAAAATATATATGAATATATGAACAGAATAAAAATTCTTATGCCAAATACAAACACATCTAACAATTTTACCTGTTAGAAACAAACAGCAATATTGATACAAGCCACAGAGGCCCCTTCTAACAATGCACATCAAGTTGTACAGTACCCCGTGCACAGTATTGGTGCTTGATACTTCTGGCTACCATAAGCACTTCAATGCTCTCTGTGTAGCAGGAGCCCAAAGTTGGCAAGTGAACTTCTCTAGCTGGAAATGCCTGAAGGCAATTTGAAGAGATCACCCAGAACCCAGCAACCTTGCTTTCAGATTTATTTGTATTTAAGGTATCTGTCAAGGATTAAGCTTGGGTTGAAATCCTAACTAGGTTAATTTAAAGAAAAATTCAAATCAGGACTCAGAACAACTTTGTTCAACTGAATGTATCAGTAGTTTCCATTGGCTTTTATAGACGTATTTATGTTTGCCCAAATACTGACAAGGCCACTTTGCCCCAGTTTCACATTTCTAACCAAGGTCAAATTGTTCAGACTTACTCCATACAGCTCAATTAATATACTTGATCAGGGATCTGATCCCTGATCCCCTCAGATCATTGCTCAGTTACACTTTGTACATATAATTAAAGTATTCCTATGTCAAATATCACTAATGTATTTGAAACATGACCAAAAATATGATTTTTCATAATCAGTGAGTGTAGAAATACTTGCATCAAGTTACTGGGTGAAAATCTGAACCTACAGTACCTTACCTTACCCATAAATGCTGCATTTCAGTTCACATGAACAACCAAGCATCCCAACTCTGAAGGAATCTATGTTTATTTATCTATTTTTCTTTGCTACTAAGGACCTTCCAGGACAAAACAGCCTGACTGGCTGAAGGCAGTTCAGATTCCCAACAAGGACACAAACTGCAAATAGAAAACCCATCAATTATATGCACCCCTAGAAAGTATGCCTGTTTTATAACTCTAGCCTTTATGAGATCAGACAGCCATCTCCCAAAAAAGATGCAGGCAAGCATCCTACAAAATAAATAAATAAAGTAAATAATAAAAACAAAAGAAGGACTAAATCCCAGCCTGAATATTTCCTTCTCATTTGTGTTCTGCTGCTCCCCAGACTGCCTGCAATACCCAGCTGACTACATGTGATCTGTATCAAACACCATCTTTACCTGACACTGTTTTGTCCAAGGGGAGCTCTCTAAATTAATTCCACAGGCTTCTCAGAAACTTAACAATTCCTTTTTGATCCTCTCTGCTGCTTTCTAACACTTTCAGAGATGTTTAAACCCAGGCAGAGCAGCCTAAAATGAATGGCAACGCTTCTCATAACTCTGTCCCTATTGCTATGGCTACTGAATTCCCCTTAGACAAAACTACAGGCAAAATCAGGGCACTACACAGTCAAAATTAGCAGTGTTGCAAATATTCTCTCCCCTCATCCATCCATCCACCCATCTCTGGAAGACCTTTCCTTGGCCAGGACAGCTTTGCTTGTTCACTGGCACAAAAAATATGCATAAAAGAAAAATTCCAACACCTCGCTGTGATAAATTGTGTCCTCATAATTTACATCTCCATCCTGACAAACTTTTTAAAATTTAAGGAAGGGACCTTGTGTACAAAAATTGAGGTTATAGCCGGATTTCAAATACTCTAAATAGCTGTTTCACGCAGATAACTCCAGCCTCATCACAAAATATTTGCTAGTGAATTAGACTCATCTCCCATGGGAATGGCATGAAATAGATTTTCCTGTTCTCACTTGGTTCAGGATGGGGTTTTGTCTCATTTCAGGCCTCCTTGAGGATTCATTAGGTTGCGGGTGGGTAGCACGCAGTACTTGAAAGCAAAGCATTTTCCTGCTAAGGCTAATAGCCAGCATTTCCAAACTTGGGCTAGCCAGATCACAGTGGGCGATTACAGTAAATCCATGACATGCAGGAGCAGGAGCTGAAGAAGGTCAGTTTAGCTGAATTTCACACCATGTCAGAGTCCTATTTGCAGCTTAGAAAATGAATTTAATAAAGCTTTTCTGCTGTAACATGGAGTGTCAGCTAGCAGATTCTCTGACACCTGCTGCTCTTTGAATCTGATACCATATTGCAGCATAATGCGGTCTAAAATTAGACTTCACACAACACACCAGGTTTCAATCTTTCAGAAAATAATTCTGTTCAGCACCTTTCATTCCCTAGCAGTGTTTTGGGACGTGTCCTTTTTCTCCTGCCTCTCCTGGAATAACATTTGGAATTTTTAAGCAGGATTTTGAATCAGACAAAAAAAAAGAAAAAAATAGTTGCATTTCCACTTGATTGCAAATTGTACCACGAGGAGCTACATATGCCAATTTATACAGTTTCTTCCTACCTGCACCCCCATGGAACAGAGATAGCATAAAGCTGGAAAGCTTTCAATTTTGGGTGCAGAGAATTATTGTCTGAGCAGGAGAAATATCCAAAGCTTAAGTGACAGTTGGGTGTTCAAACATCTATTTGAAGACTGAGACTCAACTACAGGAAGAAACCAATGACAGCTCCTCAGGGTAATGCAGTTTTTCTGTATAAATTTCAGTCATTACCAAAGAAAAGAATTAACCTGATCTATTTCTTTCTCTAATCAAGACACATTTTTGTATTATGAATTTAAATGCAATTAACTGATAGTTTATTCCTTTTATAGAGAATTGACTGCAATTAGTGCTACCATTTATTCTAAATAGTAATTAGATTTTTTAAAATGTGTCTAGCCTTTAAAAGCTAAGGTGGCTCCAAAACCCACCTCTCAGCTGAAATCACATAGGAAGCTTCTTTCACAAGACAAATACCTCTCTTGTCTTTCCCAGCTATGCACAAAATCTTTAAGACAATGTGGAGCTAAAATACATGGCATACATAATATTTTGCTACTGAGAAAAGCTAGCACTGGATGGTATGCTCCAACAGACAATTGGTGTCTTCAAAAGAATTTAAAGGAGGTGTAATTTAAAAAATAAAAAACAAAATACAGATTTATCCATTAAAATGGATGAAATTCACTGTGGCAGAAAAGATTCAGAGCTCTTTCTTGCCAGTGAAAGGACTGTGATATCCAATAGAATTAGTAACCATACTCTCATCTTAGGAATTACAATTGATCTACTTTTTGTATCAAAATCAAATGTTTTCCATACTTTGCAACATCCTGCTTGAGCTTGCAAATGAGCTAGAGGGGAAAAGTAAACAGATTACAAACACTGAACTGTTTTTTATATTTATATATATATATATATATATATATATATATATATATACACACACACATACACATATATATACCCATGTATATATAGCACACAAATTGAAGCAAATAAGATGTGTGGAGGAAGGGAAGCAGCTTCCTTCATTTTAACTGAATGTCCAGAATATTGTTCCATATGAGACACCACAAGTAAAACAGAAACTCATTGCCTGTCTTAGTCAATTCATAAAACCTTCCTTCACCAAATGTGTTTAAGCAAGTGAACATCCTTTCCTTGCAGCAAATGGGAGGAATTTCACCAGGGAAGACAGGGAAGAGAAACACTGCAGATTTGTGCTTTGCAAAGCACAGCTGAAGCAACCCCGAAACTACACACATTGCTGTGGACTTCCCCCATGTGTCCCACCCAAGAACAGTATTGAATGCTGGTTGGCAGATAAACTCAAAAGATGTGAAATCAATATTCATAAACATTTGGGCTTCATGAAAATGAAGTGAATTGAATTCTTTGCACACTGACAGCACATTTTAGTTCAAGAATTATTCTAAAATGAATGAGTTTACACCGATCAAATTATGATCTCCTCACCCTCCTCACTAAGATGTATTTTTCATCAGAATTCGCTGTTTTCATTCAAAAACCATGGGTGAGGAAAGAAATTGCTTTCTGAACCAATATGCTATAACCCCTGCAAACTATCAACCTTTTCTTGAAAATTATATGGGTCTGATCAGAAGCTGAAGATAAAGGAGAACATAAAGTTTCTATACATCTCATTTTGTTTAAACTAGCTTCACATCTTTTCCAAAATGCAATCTACATATTGAAACAAAGGAACTATCTAATGGGTACATTTCAATAACAACAACTCCCATCAATCTACATTTACACCCATCCATATGGCAAAAAAAAATGGTAATCTAAACAGAAAAAAACTCCTCAAGCATTTCTGAAGTATTCTCAGGCTATTCACCCCATCAAATTTACATCTAGAAACATGCTCTCATCACATTTTAGAGATAATATTCATTATGCTCATCAAAACTATTTGATTTTTTTTTGTTATGTTTGGGGTACAGATGCTTATTTATAGCTTTTTTGTTTTGTTTGATTTTTAATCCAAGAACTTTAAATTACTATGACTTGCCTGACTCAGAGATATTCTGCAAATACTGGAAATGCTGGTGGAAAAGCCATTCAGAAACACCATAATCCAGGACCTGATAGTTTGGTAACTTGGGCTACAGCTATGCCATAGGTTTCTCTCACATCTTGCTCGAGCTTTTGTTTCTTGATGTTCTCCATACGCATCTCTGTAAATCCAGGTTATGACTAAGCAGTCATAGAAATGACTTTAGCAGGTTCATTAATAAAAACTTATATTTGTAAGATACTGAATATCTTCAGTTAAAGGGAAGCATGAATTCTTAAAATAAATGCATTTATAAACTCACCAAAAAAAATTAAGTTGTAACATAGGCATACAGAGCACATTGCTATTTGAGACACGTTCATGGCCTGGAGAATAAAGCCAGGCTTGAACAGTCTGGGTATGTGAATTCCTGAGGTCTGGGCAGCAGCTTGTTAGCATCGTTTTGTGGCCATCCAAAGTTGAAGAGGGAGTTCAGCGTAAATCATTTATCTTTTATTTTAATGTTCTTTCACAAAAACCAGCTATTACATTCTGTTTGATTATGGTGCCGGTTTGCATTTTAATCTGATTTAATCATCTTGAATGCTATAATTAAGAGGGAAGGAATAAAGAGGGTAGATCAGGACAGACACAGTCTTATCATAGATACCCTTAACTGCATTGAGCCTGGGATCCCAGGGTGAAGTCTGGACACACACTGTGCACTATCCCCAGAACATTAAGACCAGTTTTGCTGTCCTGAAGCACCTCTCACCACCCCATAACTCAGACTATGCTGGTGATTCTCTGCAATACATAACTGCATGAACGAAAGCTGGGTGATGGAGGAAAGAGCTGACTCTGGCACACACTAAGCGCTGCACAAAAATTACTGCAGAAATGCATAGGAGAGTACGTGGGAGTGGTGGGGAGAGGAAATTGTGAAAGCTATTTGAAGGCATTGCCAATGCAGAATAATTTTATGTCTTTCTCAACTTTGAAACAAGTAATATATTATTGCATCTATGTTCAACATTCCCAAAGCCACGAGAACCTAAAAGCCAGCCCTGAAATGGGGCAAAATAGACTGGAGCTCAAGCTAGGAAGACAGACTCAGAAAATGCAAAATATTTTTAAAGAAAGCAAACAATAGCAGCCTCTGAGAAAGAAAGGCTGGGTCTGCCTTCACACAAATCTGGTTTCCTTTAGCTGTGGCAATCAGCAGAGATGGTAGGCAAAGGGGGGGACCAGAAGGACCACTCCAGAGGGGCCAACTCCGGGAAGGTGGCAGCCTTTGGCAGCCTTCCTTTGTTTGCTGGGTCTTGACAAATCACTTGACATGCACATGGCCACAGGGAACCCTCTCCTATAAAGAAAAATGGGTATTCACCCATCTGTGAGGAATCACATTCAAATTCTGACCCCAGTTTAGCCCTGCATGTGCCATTATCTGCCTAAATACCTATTCTGGCTGGATTGACGGGAAATGTGCAAACTCCAGTTTAATTCACATGCAGAGTTTGGATGAGCACAGTTGCACTGCTTGACCTGCAGACAGGAAGAGTTCCTGTTAATTCAAGGCACTGAAAACATACATGGGAGAAGCTAGGTGAGGAAAACAGCTGTAACTGCAGACTGTGCTTTACAGCCATGGATGCACAACCAGTAAATGGACTGTTAGTAGTTTACAATCATCATAAGAAAGCTTTTCAGTTTTCTATTTTGATTTTTGGATATATGGCTCTATAGTAACATACCAATCCAGGACTAATTTAAATGAAGTCTTGTTTCAGAAACAGTATGCGGGTACAGTTATTGAAAGAAGCAGAGATGGCTTCGCAGGGGCTCTGTATCAGCATAGCAATGTAGGATAAAGCCACATTTTCTAAAGTTAAAAAAAAAAAAAAAAAAAAAAAGGATACTGTTACCATTGCTGCAAACACCAGTGTGTTCCCTATCTCAGTAGCATAAGGATGCTTTAAACCAATACTTACTTTCTTTTCTGTTTGGGAATAAACCAGAAAGATGCAAGTGGTCTGCATAGCATGTTAAAGTACCACAGGCCTTTACAGACGACTACAAAGCAAAATTAAACACAGACTGCACTCAAACCCAGAATGAGCTACAAGTTCTTTGTATGAAAGGGGAAAGAAAAAAAAAACAACCACCACCACCAAACAAGAAAAAAAAACAACATACACAAGAGAGGAAAGATGAAGGGTTGCAAAGAGTGAAGTGTGGCCATCACACCTTGGTGTTTTGCTATTGATCCCTGCAGGTTGCCCAGCTGGATGCGAACACTGGGGAACACAGCCCAACCAAGCTGCACACAGCGAGGGGGCTCTGACCGCTGCCTGAGGCTTCCTCCAGGTAAACTGGGATTCAGCATTAAACAGGAGGATGTGAACCAGTGATACATTGCTTTTCTGAGCCAAAACAGAATAAAAAATCCTTGTGTGATTACAACAGTTAAAACACTGAAACAGAACAAGTAAACAGAGCCGTTAATTTGCCATTGACTTGATTGAGTGACCACTGTAAATAACAGAACCCAACTGATGCTCCATGCAGCTAATCAATTGTCTCTTGTTGAGCAACAGAGATCGAGGAACTGGTGAAAAAATACATATATATTTCATTCCTGCTTGAGTAACATGGCTTGTGCAAAACTCCTGCCAAGCTGTAATGTAAGTAACCTAGGATTTGCCTGTTACATCAAATTTGAATTTGAATAATGAGAACTTCAACTTCTGGGAGGATGGAAGCTATGCTCTGTGGCTCAGCGTAGACAATAGGTCTGTGACACACCGGATGTTTGCCTTTTTTTTTTTTTTTTAACTGGATCCACAGCAAGTTTTCGCTAACTCACTGTTGCTAGGTAGTTAATCAAGATGCAATCTAAAAGAGTTAAGTAATTCTATAGTTCATAATTATTGGCTAAATGTCTTCTTAGTAACCTGGCTATATGCCTAGTCCATGCTGCCACCCCCCACTCCCCCAAGATTCAGCCCATCAGGCTGTAACGAAGCCAAGAGCTAGAAGAGACATCCTCTGATTTTAGCAGAGGAGGAGGAACACATTTCCCTGCTCCCCTTTACTGTAACTCCGATTACCTCAACTTGCAGAAGGTTGATCCAGATGGTGAACACAAGACTGCAGGCAAGCATGCCTGTAACGAATTCTCAGTGTGGAAGGGTGGAATAAGCCATATGTTTTCACAAATTAGGGGTGACTCTCTAACGCCTGAGTGATGAAGCAGATCCAAGAGTAAGTTATGCATGATCCTCCCCGATGAGTGAAGAGAAATGTTTTATTCAGTGCCTCATGCTGTGAGCTATATTTATACCAAATATATCTTTGTATATTTTAAAATGTTATCTATTAGAGGATATTGCAACTGCAACACAGGACTATTATACTGTCATTTAAAACCCAGAGCTGCATGAGAAGGCTATATGCGGCCTTGACACCACCCAGCTGCGAAGTAGCTCATCTCCAGGTGACTCAGAAAAGCCAAAGACCTTAAACAGCTAACAAACTGCCTTGGGGAAAGCCTTTTCCTCCATGTACAAGGTACAAAACCTCTGAAGTCCTCTGATCAGATGAAAGCATAACTAGCATCTTGCTTCAAATATCACAATGTTTGAGGCTTTTTTATTATTTTTTTTTCTTTCCTCTTTTTTTTTTTTTTTTTTTTTAAATCCTGAGCTTCTGGAGTCATTGACCATCACTATTTTTTTTTTTTTTTTTTTTTTTTTTTGCTTAAAACCTCCCCAAAAGCTCAAAAGAATTGGACATCTGAATAAAATACTCATTCTTTCAGGCTGTGAACTGTTATAGAACAGATGCTATCCTCAGATGATGGAGAACATGGGAGCTTTCCTATGGGCCCCCAGAAGCTGCACCCACAGGGAGCTGAGCCTGCGTGGGGTGGCCCAGGCACCCCAGCACTGGGACTTGGCTGCATCTCCTCTCAGCTGCCAGCCAGACAGGACTCCAGCAGGAGACCATGTTTCAGATGGAAAGAGAATAACGGCAAAAACAAAAGCAAAGATCATTCTGACTGAAAATCCATAGCTACCCTTAAACATAATAACTGCAATCACATTTATTGACCAAGCGGCAGAGTTAGAACCCATAGGCAAGATCATCAGCTAAGATGAATTGCCATAACACCATTAACTTTACCACTCCACACTTGATCTTGCCCAGTGTTCACAAAATGGCCATGGAATATATATTTTTTCTTCCTTTTATTGCACAAAACCCCCCAACCATTTCAAAAATGACTCTTACTGTACAGTTTACATTTCACTTATTTTACACCTCACTGTAATTCATTCCCCAGCCTAATCTCTATCTAAACATATGCAGCAATGTAGTCTACTGACATCCTGCTTATGAAATTCACAGACCAAAAAGACCATAGGAAAATTTTGGGAGCTATCTCCTGACCTTTTTTAATCAGTTGTTACCTTCTGCAACAGAATGTCTCGAAGCTCAGCTGCTCTGAATTCTTGCCTGTCTCATGTAATGAGCAGATGTGGCAAAGTAAGGATTTGTAACATGATGAAAGTTATGATGACAGGTCTTTCTGTGCCAGATTTTTATGTTTTTACAGGCTAACACTGAACTGCAGCACTTTTTTTTTTTTTTAATTCAGCTTCTGACAAGAATACATAAAAAGCATATCAAAGGCAACAATAAATCCACTAAAATACCTCTCTTGATTCAAACAGATTTGCAGTTCACAGGACTGTGCAGATCATGCCCAGTTTGAATTTACTTATAAATATCAGACCCAACATCTCAGGACCCATCTCAGGACATGCCCTGCATGTCCCCTTCTACCACCTAAAAATAACACTGCATGCTACTTGGTGAGGGGAGTCAAAATGATGCAATGGAAGAATATTTAAGTGGCAGAAGAAGGAAAAAACAAACCCACTACTGAAGACAATGATAAAAGGAAAACAGTCCTCTCTGTCCCCTGGGCAGCAAAGCAATTACGAGTGAGAGAGTTGCTCCGTGGTTATTATTGCAGGCTGAAGTGGTAGCATTCTCCATGATTATCACAAATGCGTCCGCTGGGAGGAGGGAAGTGGGAGGATTTACCAAGCGGCAAATCCTCGCTTTCCCTCCCTCTGTTCCCAGCGATTCCTGCAGAACCCAGCCATGTACAGCAGAGATGCAGCCTTCAACAGTTTCGCCAGATTTACACCCCACTAACAGAGTCAGACCATGATGGTACAGCTGTGGAGACTGCTTCAACCCTCACCATCACCTTGCCTAGCCCCTCCAGAGCTGGGTATTCAGTTCCTGATGTTATCTCAAATTCTGTCTGAAAGCTGGGGAATCTTGATATCCTTTTAAGTACTTTTTAACACTCCCTTTTATCTCTTTTGCTTTGACTCAAGCCACTTAAAAACAAGATTATGAAATGAAAATTCCAAATTGCTTCTTCTCAAAAATGTCAGAATGCTTCATCTTAGAGCCAACATTTCCAAGTATTGTTACACAGCTGAATTTTTGCTCAGAAATATTTTTTATAATAATACACAAATGGCAAGAGTGAAATAAAACATGTTAATAGCACCTCACTCAAGACTCAAAGTTAATAGGAAAATTCCCATCTAGCTGCAAAAGTGACCAATGCTGCTGATGCCTACCAGACCCCTCTACCAAAGGGACTGATAACACTGAGGCTGGTCCCTATGTGAAATCAGACAATAACTGCACCTATTTATTAGGAGCACACGTGGGCAGAGCTCTGCAAGCAGACACAAGCTTGTTCTTCCAGCATGCCAAACCAAAAGTAATCCAAAAAACAATAAGGCAAGTCATTTGGCAGGATACTGAGCCCAAGCCAGTGTGCTCTGCTGCTTATGCCACATCTGAGGTCAGGGCTGGCCCCCACACCAACACTGCTTCACCACTGCTGCCCTGGGAGAGCCAGAGCACAGATAACTCGTGCAAGCCTGCTGTGCAAAATGCTACAGAAGCATTCTTCCGAACATCCACAATATAATTAGACTAACAATAAGGCCCACAAAGCTTAAAACACGTCATCATCCCTAGGACTACTTCCTCTAGAAGTAAAGTGTGTTATTAGTGGGATAGGAGGGGAAACGGTCTGCATTGTCTGAGCAATACCTGGTGCACTAAGGGAAAATCTGCCTACTGGCCTGCTGCTTTAGTATTTTCCTGGCTCAGCCGACATATGGTTCATTATTATTGTGCATTACGATAGCCCCTAAGGAACCAAGCTCTATCAGGGCCAGAGCCTGCTAAGCACTTGTACAAACACAGGAAAGGAGCCCCTCCTCTGAAGAGCTCACTGTCTAAACAGAGGAGACAGACAAAGGGCTATGATGCTGGGTGAGGGTTTGCAAACATCATCTTACATTCAGGGTTTTTTTTTTTCCAGTTGGGTTTTTTCTTGTCTGAGGATTTTATTTCTTGGGACACAAAGGAAAGCAGGAAGGAGAGTGAACGGACGTACATAAAGAGAGCTGAGGAGATGAATGGGCAGTGTACAAATCAGGAACAGGGGTGCTAATTAGAAGGATATTAATAAATATATGCAATTTTTACACTTGCAATAGGAAGGGGAGTATCTTTTCACCACACATGCAGCAGATAAAGAATAATGGGTTTATATGTACAGGAAGCAGGTATTACAGGAAAAAAAGTTTTGTAAGAGGTAAGAATACAGAAACCCTGGAACTAGAGAAATCCAGAGACAGACTTCTGAGAAAGCTGAAAGCACCCCAGTATTGGAGGTATTCAAAAACATATCAAACATCAATCAAGAATGACCTAGACACGAGTGACTCTGCCCTTAGCAGGGGACTGAGCTTGCTGACCTTGCAATCTCTTTCCCATCCCTGTTGCTCCAGAAGCATCACATCTATCACAGAGTTTGGGACTAGGATAACTGCTCTGCTCTAGTGGCTGCAGGTATAAAATGAGTATCTTTAAACTCACTCAAAAATACATTCAGGCATGAAGTAATTTCTTTCTCCATGTTCTCAATCGGTTTTGTATTTATGCTTTCCCAGACACCTAGTTATCTTAAGATGTATGCAACAAAATATGCTAAAAAGTGGGAAAGCAAACCCAGTCTTTTCAACTTCCTATTAAAAGCCAAGCATTTGCTGAAGTCTGTTGTATCTTCTGGGAAATGCTAAGGATCCCATGAGCCCACAGGCATGAAGAGATGTCTCTTCAAGGGCTAGGTAAAAAGAAAGAACAGCATATGACAGCAGTGCCAGCTGAGGGGAAAGCCTTTGCTAATGCCCTGAAACATAGTCGTAACAATTTGGGTAGGACTGACATCCTATGCAATCCCCTTGATTTGTGAAGGATCCCTTTCTACCTCTTCACTGAGGACAAAGTGAGCACTTCAGATAACCAGACTTTATGATGGGTGTGGGTGGGGGGGAGTGATGGACCTCCAACTCTGTCTTTTGAAGCACCAGTGATGCCTAACAGCTAGCCCACCTGGTAGCTCCTGCTTTCTGCTTCTCCTGTACAAGATGAACTTTTCCTTTTCTCAAGGAAGAGAACAGTGATGCCTTCTTCATTCATATTCTAGATCGTACAGGGGAAAAAAAAAGTCCTAATAAGTCCTGCTAATTCCCTCTGCCTTTCTGGTGCTCCACTGTAAAGGTATGGACCAGGTGACTCAGACAAAAACACAAAGCAATATCCACTTATCCACCACTCCCCACAATCACAAACAAGTGAATATTTAAGTAAGGTCCTATAGGGCACAGATGATGATGCACTATTTACTTTTTGGGCTTGCAAAGGATAATGTCATGTTTCTGCATTGCTACAGACTTCCTAGCAGGACAGTCACACCCATAAGATCTGCTCATCTGGTTTGCCTTTATTTTCTTGTTACAATCTGTTTTGACCATAGAAGATGTTTCCTCTCCCCTCATTTGTAAGTCTGTTGTGAAAGAGACCATTATCTTGAGTGAGGAAAAGACTCGTATGAAGCACGTTTTATTCTTTAATAGGTATCTTCCCACAGTCAACACCAGCCTTCCGCAGAAATAAAGAGAAGTTAAGAGCCTTCTGTATCTGCTTTCAGCATCACAGATGCTATTGTTAACAGAACAGCACTTGGAAGGGGTGAAGTGCTCCAGAAGTGCTTATCTTTATGACCTGCCTCTAAGAGAGCTGAGCTCATTATCATTATCTTAAAATATTTTATATTAAAACATAATCATCTTTCATTGTTTAGATCCCTGGAAGTTTGGTCTTCATCAGAACAGTGGATTTCTTGTCAGCTTGTTCCAAACACCTAGAAAGAGGCAGCCTGTGTTTTACTGAATTGGGATGAATTTTAGAGCTGCAGAGATCTAATGCTTCAATTGCTTCTGCAGCCTGGAGGAAATATTCACAGAGTTCCTCTCTACCAAATCCAGCTTTCCCCTCTCAGTCACCTCCCCATCCCCACTGGAATAATTAGCTTCAACATTTAAAGAGAAATGAAGGAAGGAGGAAAAACGAAAAAAGAAAAACAGACTCCAAAGCATATAACCTGGAACCCTTATTCTGAACATTTTTCCTTCACTGGCTCATCTGCCTGCAGGGAATTCAGTTAGTTACATTGCTAGACTAAAAAACCCTGAAGCTGTCCTTGAAATGAATGGCTCCATTCATTTAAGTGGGAGTGTGTTCTGGTTTTATTACCTGACCCCATATTTCTACCACAGAATCACAGGGCGAGTAAGTAAAATAACCTGTTCTCAACTGTGGCTGCCTGGTTATATCCTCCTATTACTTTAATTTGTTATTTTTCTAGGATTAATTCAGTGCATTAGAAAAGGATAATATCCCCCACCTCCTTGTGAAAACAGTTTTCAAATATGTTCTGAATGATTTAATGCCACTCTGCTTGTCAAATTTCTGCCTCAGCAATTAAAAAGAAAACCAAGAGAATTAATTAATAAACTGAGAGGGGGGAGAAAAAAATCTTTTGAAATAACTATTACCAAAGCTCGGTATGAGTAACAGCAGTCTTTCCACCATCTTCAATGGACTTGATATAAGATACAAATTGCAGTCATTTGTTTCAAACAAAATAGAGCTGTTAATTTAAAACCCAAGAGAACCCCAACAGCACTCACACAAATGAGGGTTGGTTTGCCTAACCTTTTCATCATCTTTATACCAGGTTTTTGGGGGGTTGCCTCTGGCTTAGCCCCCTCCCAAAACCAGCCTGCAAGAAATGACTTCCCAGACACATCAGCACACGACTACGCTCTCACTCAGGTCCAGCTGCTTAAGGAGAAATCTTAGAAAAGGAGAAAACTGGCACCCACCTGCCAGTTGCCTGGGGCAGGGTGTGGACATGCAACCATGGGTGCTCCCTCCCAAGCCCCCCAGGGTGGTAGCCCTGGGCTCTCTACCAGCACCTCCACACACACAGCACCAGTCCTGTATTTCTGACCTGATAAGCAAATAGATCTGCATCATTACCGAGCTCAGTAGCAGTAACTATACCATGTAGTCTAAATCATTGTCTAGCTTTTGTGTGTGTGTGTGTGGATCCAGGCAATTATTTTTAAACCCTGCTATGAGGAATAATAGCTGACTTCCCAGGGCCGGCTGTAAACGTCCCATAATGCCTGGGGAAAGTCCAAACTGAAATGCTCTGTAGTTTAATGACATGTTACATAGAGAGAAAAATGTATTTGGAAGGAAATACCATTAAAAGGGGTAAGAAATAAAATGCTGTACTGTAAAATGCTTATAAGAGGAAAAAAATACCTGACTATTCAATTTTCAAAAGACTTCAGACCTTGTCTGCCTGGTCTATGATGAGTAAACCAAAGAAAAATACCCTGGTTCTGGGCAGAGCTGACGATGACCTTACAGGACCTTCTTTGTTCTGGGAGACAAACTAAGGAAGGTAAAACAGGTGCTATTGTTAAGAAAGGGATATTCAGCTGTAGGATGATTATGATTCTTCAAGCTGTAGAAATGCAGTTAGAAAAATCTGCAGCAGCTTTAACTTCTATTAATAGTACAGAAGCATGTTCTGGCATTAAAATAATGAGGAATGCTAATTCCAGATCCCTTTTGATCCCATCTCTCTCTCCCCTCCCCTTTTTTTTAATGACAGATCTATTCTTTTTTTACTTTAATGCTTCTGATTGTTTTGTAGGTAGTTATTCACAAATTGTTTCCCGTAAAACCTGTCTAATAACCCGCTTTCATTTAGCATGCCCAAGCAACACAAAATTTCTAATTACTTACATCCATGGTCACCTCTTAAAGATGACAGAAATCTCCCAGAAACATTCCCATTATAAATGTGCTGGTTGGATTCCTGGGCTTGTAAGTTGCAGCCTGCCTGTTCCATAAGTACGGTTTCTACAGAGCCCATTTGGTGGCTATAAGCCATGTAAAGCTTTGGCATTTCCAAAGCAGCCTGATTAGATACCCATTTCCTGACTATCCTTCAAGGAGAATTCTGCAGCTGGGGGATTCAGTTTCTTTTAAAATCCTAGCTGTATAATTGTTATTTTTCAAAAAGCAGATAATAGATATTTTGCCTGCAAGCAGAAAGGTCACATAAATAGATACTGCAGCACTAAAAGATCTTTCAAACAATTAAAAAAAAAGTCTTGATTGGGAATTCATATATCAAGACACTTATGAAACAAAAGAGTGTTGTGATGTGTATCCAGTAACTCCTGTAAAATGTGAATTTAAGACCCCCACTGCAGCCAGCACCCAATAAATGGACAGAAGAAAGAAGCCTCAGCAAGCTTTCAGTCCATGTTAGGAAAGGTGTAACAGATACAACTACCTTCTAAGTCCTTCGGAGCTGCCCCACTTACTACAGTTTTTACAGCATAGTGAAATAACAGTGTGGCCATGTATGGGATGTCTAGGTATTGCCACAAAATGGGGAAGATTAAATAATTAAAATAAATAAATACCAAATGAAAGAGAGGTAGCAAAAAGGAAAACCTATCAGTAAATCTGGTTTCATTCCTATGGACAGGTAGTCTCAATGATCTGGCTGCTGGCTAGCAGGTGAGCACGATTGAATTAAGTAAATATGAATTGTTAATGGGAATTTCTTTACAGTGCTGTCTTTTCTAAGAGAAAAATGGAAGATGACAGCCAAACACCTGCCACCCAGTGCAAGAAAGGAGCCGTTCCCCCCATGTGTGGCTGTTCCCTTCTCATCCCAGCATTATCAAAGCAGCAAGCAAAGCGCAGGCTGACTGGTGCACAGCTCCTCTCCTCAGGCAGTTATCAGTGTCAATCTTGATCTGTCTGACTGTGACCACAAATAATGAATGCTAATGGAAGAGCATGTGTTTCTGTGTCAACTATGGCATGTCTCATTTTGTGACTCGGGCTAGGAATATTATTGATACAGCACACTGGTGTAAGCATCAGCTCACAGTGGACAGGTAAATAATGATAAGAAATTCCTCTACTTCAAGAAGCCTGCAACACAAAGGTACTCTGAGTGCAACAGCAAGAAGAGAATGACAGTGCTTGATAGCCACAGCATTTCAGAGAGTGGCTGGAAGTTTTTCTGGAAGAAGCAAGGTAGGAAGTTCAATGTGGTATTGTGAAAAGCGTTCTCAAACACTCATCCCATGTAAGCAAAAGAGCTGGAGGATACTAGAGAGCCAATAACTTCAAAAAAGCAGCATGAATAGAAGAAAGAGTGCTGAAGAGAAAACAAGGCAAAAGGAAACATTGCTGTCCAGATGCAGACAAGGAAATTTGAGGACAAAGATAATAGAGAACAGGCTACACTAATTATCCCCTAAACATCACCCATGCACCACCATCCCTTGGTCAGGCACAGGCAATTTTATGTTTATTGAAAACATAGGGAATAACTAGCTGTGGTGGAGACATGCAGCTCTAGAGGCACCTCCTAACAGCTGCTGCCTTGGAGGGCTGAGTGTCTCCTTTTTGGCATGGCAATGGTCTGCTTATTTCCACCTGGAAGAAAGGTCTGCTCCTGTCCATGTGGGCAAGAGCCTGAATGAATGGTTTTCCAAGGCATCCCAGCTTTACTGGAAGTGAATCTGGGAGGGAATCCAACAAGAGGTGTTTATTAGAGGGAATTTTTAAAGTTTAATGGGGAAAATAAGGTAGTAACATTGAGAATCATCAATAGAGGGTAGTTCACTGGACCCTATCAGTCAAACCCTTGATCTTCATCCTGTCTAGCAAGCCCAAGAGCTATCATATACCAAGTCTCAGCAAGGACTAGTGCCAGACCCAGCCCAACAGCCCCCAGTAAAAAGTAATTTAGCACACTGTGAAGCAGAAAATTATGTACCACACATGTACCGTACTGCACAGTCAGGTGCCCCTTTTGCAAGTCAATCTGACAGTCAGAGCGAGGACACACAGACACTATCTCTGAGCACCAGGCTGGCACCATGCAGGGATTTACTGAGCACACAGTCAGCCTCTCTGGACATATTTCAAATGACAAACTATATGCAGTGTAAGACTGAAGCCTCTAAATGAAGATTAGTCATTGCCATTCTTTGTTAGCAGGTAGTGTAAGTAAAAGTGCATTTCCAGTTTAGTGAAGCAAGCACGTATTGCTTTTAACTTACCCTCTGAAGTACTGTCATCACCTGTCAAAATCGCTTCGCTAAGTCGTGATACCTCCATCAGAAGCATTGCAGATGGGGACACACTGCCTCATGGCAAAGGGTTGACATTTTTTGGTGAGGACTCACAGCCCTCTACTGCTACAATAGCAACGTCCTGCCAGAAAAATCAGTACTGTGCCTCTTTGAGAAGAAAAAGTCCTGGAGATAAGAATAAAGAGCAGCTAAAAAGCATACCCTCAAAGATATACTACAGCCTAGATAAAGGAATAAAGACCATGCCAAATCATTTTTAAATCCAGCTGAACCATACAGCCCTGAGAGAAAGGTGAGGGATGAAACCAAAGAAACAAACCTACAACTCTATATGCCATAAAGCACTAGGAAGGGTGGGGGGAAGTACATAATTTCTTTATATGTTCTTTAATAGCTCCCCATCTGGGGCACATCAAGCCATGGGGCTTCCAGTGGTCACCTTCACCTGCCACACAGTGTGTTGATTTTCAGCTGCACAGAAAAGCAATTAGAGTCAAGCATGAGCACTCTGTGATATTGAACAAATACTGAAAAATAACATAAAGATGTTTTTTATTCGGTACCACCAGAGTAAACTTGCCTGCTAGCTTGCAATTAATTTTTAATTAGGTAACGCATAGTTTGAGTCTGTTGAAGCAGATGCTCTTTCTTAGAAGCTCTTTGACTGTCCGCTGGCCAAAGAAGCCAGAACTCAGCATGTGGCTAATTCCTTTTTCCTTACGTACAGCTCAGGTGACAAAAGGAAAAATACCTGCTGCTATAATGTTATGTAGATTCACAAAAAATTAGTAATAACTTAAACTTTGAGTATATCTACACACTGCAACTCCCATAGATGTTATCAAAACTGGTTTTAAACCAGCTCTGTAGCTGATGGTAACGACTTCATACAAGTTAATCACTGGTCTTTACCCAGCTTCTTCAGTGGGTTTTACAGCTGCAGCACGCTCCTGGTCAAAATATCTCTGTAAAAACTCATGAATATGTCTGAGGCAATCACTGAACCACAGACATACCCCTTGTTACATAGAAGTAACAGGTCAGGATCTGGTCTCCCCACCTTCAGCTTCATAGAAAGCTAATGAAGGGATCTCAACCCAACACAATCCATTAGCAGCCCAGGACAGTGAGAGTTCTACTATTTAACTTTTATCACACCTGAAAGGGACAGCGTCACTTTGTTCCAGTTTTTGATACTTCAATATTTTCCCTCCCTGTTCCATACACCAGATGTTTTTATAGCATGGATTTTGATCAGGCCCGGTGGTACAGAGAACCGAGGTGCCTTTGATGCTAGGCACGCTGATGCTTCTAACAGCTTTGGTATTTTGCCGCTGAAATAAAAGAACTACAATTTATAAATTGGTTCTTTTTGTCTGGAGTTTAAGTATCAGCCCTGAAGAAGGGCTTGTGTGCCTACAACTGCAACCATGGATTTTCATTATATCAGCCAGTCTAACAGAAGACATTACCTTTCGTACAAAATTTGTCTTTCTGAAATAATATTCACTTGAGTGCTGTTAACCACCAATATAAGGTGCTCAAAAAGAGCCTTTCAGGGACAAATTCTCATGCCTTTGGTAACAACCATTATCACCTGCACTACTATTAATCCCATTGATTTCTGTCCTAAAGTCACTGCCTAAAGTACTGTTTTTAGAGGTAGCATTTTTGTGACTAACAGCTTTCAAGTGTTTTTGTAGGCCTACTAGCAGAGTAGAGTGCTATTCAGTGTGAGCAAAGACATCAGATCAGTTTCAGATGCTGATATTCGAGATACCATTCCCAGAGGCATTAGAAGAGAATCTTGGAGAAATAACATGAGAAATGGATCCTCCCTTTGCTTCCTCTTCTGGTCTCCAATCCACACCGAAGTAGCGATGTCTTAGAACATACATGTGGAAAGAGGGTAATTGTGAAACTTGTTGTTGCCTGCCAAACAAAGAGGTACAGAGGTACAAAACCCCACTGAATTACAGACAGGTTTTGAATTAAAAATACATATGTAGGTGTTTTTAGCAACAGGACATGTTCATCCACTGACATTTTGTGTGTTCTTCATGTGAAGGACATTATTAAAAACAATCCATAGCCAACAGACAGTCCATATGCACAAGGGACAATCTACTTGCACAGAGTACAACCCCATTGTTTTTCAAAATCTATGGACACTCATCTCTTTTCTTACAATTCCTACCACACACAGGTTGTATTTCAGCGAGCTTTTCAACTTGAGATTAGAAGAGCTAGAACCTGAAAACCCAAGACCAATTTCTCAGAGCATTACTACTGACTGAATATATAGGCAATATTTTGTGCTTGTATTGATACAGAATACACATTAATGGTATTATTTAGATGCTTTAAATAATTGCAATAATCCGTAGGCTGTTACAAAAGGTATCAATGAGCTTGTGATAGCTACTACCCAGCAGAAAGTGGGCTGGAATCGGTTAGCTGTGATGCACATTGATGTGGACTTGTAAGAACAACCTGATCAGTCTGTGAGGCTTGGAGATTGTCTCCCCCTGTGCAACTGCTGGCAAACTGTTCCTACACATTAGCATATCAAAGCGTACACCAACAAAAAAAAATAAAAAAATAAAATAATAAAATAAATGAAAGAGACATGCTGAAACTGAATTGAGTAACCAGAAAATAACCACACCTGCTATCTTTTCCACTCGTGTGTACTTGAAGCTGAATATAAACAGCCCTGGAGAAGGCAAAATTGTGATTTGGGCCTGATTCTGTCTTATGGTGATTTTGTAACTCCACAGGTGACAGAGTGAGTCTGTAAATGAATATCCACCCGCACACAGGAGACTTACTGCTGCTGAAATTCTTAGAGATTATATCTTCCACTCATAGCCTGGTTCCGTATTGTTCATCCCATTGCACACTGCTAGCTGAATAATGAGGGATGTGGCAGTGCTCAATTAGCCTGCTGCTTACCTCAAATGGCAGCCTGCAAATGCAGGCTGGGAACAGTTTAAATACATTAACCAATTTAGTTCTGTAAATGTGCATAATGTATTGGCTACCTAATAATCTAATTCCTATTTACTTTGTGTTTATCCTACCAGTGATGGGTATCAAAATTCTAGGAATGTCAAAATGATGCTTAT
This sequence comes from Aythya fuligula, assembly GCF_009819795.1. Classification (NCBI taxonomy): domain Eukaryota; kingdom Metazoa; phylum Chordata; class Aves; order Anseriformes; family Anatidae; genus Aythya; species Aythya fuligula. Next base: position 12,438,288 of record NC_045569.1, on the reverse strand, counting down.
ACAGTTTGTTCAGATTTTTTTGTGTTGATTTACTGAAACTTCACTGCTTTCCATCCAAGCCTGAGCTTATGCAATAAATGTTATGTCTGTTATACCAAAGTAAGAATTAGTGTTCTGTTAGTGAATCCTCTATCATACAAGCATCTTTCTAATCCTATAAGCAAATAAATTATCTATTAATAAAGGCAGATTCAAGTTCAAAGTGGAATTGTACTCTATACATTTGTTTTTCCTTAATTTGATCCAATTGAAAACCTTTTTTTTTTTTTCTTTTAATGGACTTTATTTTAGTGAAAGGTCTATTCACCTCTTATGAAGGTTTATAGAAGGTTGGGAAAAAATCTCCTGTATCAAAACAATTATATAAAACATTAGTCTCAGAAGAAAAGGCTGGGATCACAAAACCCATTCAGCTTTCAGATGTAATCTGTTTAATATGAGGCTAGATTAAACAACATGAAGTGAAAGGGGTTAAGTATAAATCCATATAGATGCCCAAAGTATTTACAGTGTGCATTAAATAAATCATTTCATGCGAAAGGACAGTTATTGTTACTGGAAAGGTTTCCTAATTCACTTTCAGATAAAAATAAAGAGGGCTGCATTTAGAAGCTTTGTACACTTTTTCCCTTCTGACAGCTTTCAAGTGGCAGCATATTATTTGGTCGCTGCTACATACAAAGTGTCTTAATTAAAGGTTGTCTAAAAATACAGAACATTCTCACAGCCACATCTGCCATTAACTCTTCTGACATTCTGGTGGCATTAAGTACCAGAAAATTCTTCTCGTATTAAATAGCATTCCTCTCTCATGCTCTGACTCTCAGCAATCCTAGCAAATTTTAACAGCATGTTGCAATTGGTGCACACCATCATTAGGGAGGTGGGCACAGCCTGTTCTCCAGCACAGCAAAATGGCTGTTTTTCCACCCAATCCAGACTCTGTTCCTAGCAGAGATGGTAACCCGGTGCCGTGCTTGAAGCCTGGGATATTTAGATTTAGGCTGCCTTGTAGCTTTGGACTGCATCCTAAAAACAGGGCAGCTCATCGCTGCCACGTGCTGGGAACTGCCCTCTGCTCACCTCAGGCCAGATCCTGAACTGACCTCAGCCTGGCCAGAGTTTCACTGCCTGTTTATATGCTGCCTACATATTGACATCAGGCTGTGACCCCTACTGCTCCCAGCCCACTCTGCCATCAGCACTGACCCGGCTGACTCAGAGGAGTGGAGGCAGGACATCTCCACACCACCCCTTCCCATGGTGGAGGACACAAGGACTTCCAGGCTGCTCTCCACAAAGCTACTGCAAAGGGCTGAGAGCATGCAGGGCATGTGGGTGAGAGCAGGGAAAATCTGGGACAGACAACAAGACATCATGATACATTTTTACCCTTATCCTTCTGCTCAGGATAAAATTAAGGCTGAAGAAACCAAAGTGGAGGAAATGCAGGAGTAATGGGATGCAGCAGGACTACCTTTGTGTGGTGATTTTATACAGCTTGGTAATTTATCCCAAGGAGATTTAATGAGAAATGAAGTCATTAAGGTCATACTGTAAAAGAAAATTGAACCACTTTGCTTTTTTTAGGCAAACGAATCATTCCACAAGCAGAAGTTAGGAAAATATGGTTTTCTTCAGTTATGCCTTCTGTGTGTGCGTGTGGTGGAGGGTTGGATTCACTGATGTCTAATAATGAGACTGAATTAATTCTGCAGCATTTTCCCTAAAGGGAGCACTAATTTGTATTTCTTTCTGCTGGACTGCCTCTTCTTATGAAATCTGGAGGATTGCAATATCCTTCAGACCTCCAACTTATACTTAAACTTGAATTAAATCAGCCTTTCTTAGCCAAGAGTTATATCACAGAGGAGAGGCACTAGCACTGACCAACAAAATGAGAGCAGGTATTTTTATTTCCTCAAGAAATTTGGCTAAAATAGGGCTAGTTCAACTCATTTAACATCAGATACATTTAAACTGGAGGAAATATATCCTGCCTGCAAAATTTCTCCCTCATTCTGGCTATTTAGTGAAGCATTGTGGCTTGTTACTTATTTGCTATGTTTGCAATTATCTTCAGTAAATGCAGTTCATGGTTTAGGAAAAGAGCCAAATCCCCAGCAAAATTAGGGAGTACTCTTCTTCCAAGTACCATTCCTGTCCCCATATGCAATGTCAAATGAAATGAGCTAGAGATTTTAACTCAATAGATATTTTACTTCTTCCACAGGCTCAGCTTTACTAGATGCTCAAGGACTGTGACTTTTTAAACCAGATGTTTGCTGCTCTCTGCCAAATGCTACAACCCTAAGATGCACCCACTAGATCAGAGATTAATTTATTACACATCATGCAGACAGTTTGCTGTTATATGGGTTTTGTTGTTGTTGTTGTTGTTGTTGTTGTTGTTTTTTTTTCTTTTCTCAAAACCTATGCTTAAGCCACTTGTATTGATTTTTTCAAAGGTTAAGCTACCTCTCATGGATGTGTCCTAATGGAGCATTCGAGCTCAAAGAACAAGCTATGTGACTCACCAGCTGTTAAGCAACCTTTAATGCACAGGATTCTGAGAACCGCAAAGAATATAGCACTACAAAGTACCTAAAGCTCTCTGGGAAGATCCTGATAATAAAAACTATGTTCTAACATTATTCCACTAGACAGATAAGTTGGTTGGTGGGATAGCTGGTGTCTTTGGGGAAAAGGTGTTCCCACATAAGTGGAACATCAAACTAGAACATTCCTTTATCGTTCTGAAGGGGTTTCAGGGTAATTTATTCTAGTAGGAATACTCACTGGAAAATTATTGTAAAGCTTACTTATGTTATAAACATTCAGAAGCAGGACTTATCTCTTCTCTGTGTTTGTACAGCACCTAGCACAAGAATGGTCAGCACCGATTAGCGTATTTCAAGTATTTATACTAAAACTGACTTCTGTTGCTCTTATCATTTTCTTCACCCATATTTTTAAATTCAGCCACTCCTCCTGAGAGATGATGCTCTAATAGGAATACAAAAATCAACTTTAATTTTTATTGACAATAACTCAGAGCCTCAAGAAGTTGAACAATTCTGAAAAGCTCTTGACTGACACAAAATTAACTGTCCTTCTGTGGAATCACAATGTAGAAGGTTAAATTCATATGAAGAACATATAAAATGCACGATGGTTTGGTTTGCAATATTATAGGCTTAAAGATAGTCATGGCAGAGGCAGAATTTGAAAAGAAAGAGAAGACTGGGATCAAAGCTGAAGTGTTTGCCAATATGCTTCAGCTTAGTGTGCCTCTATTGGAAGTGCTTCGTGAAGATGATCTAGGTAAAAACTGCCCAAATAAATCACTTCTGTTAACCTGCCTGTTCAGAAATTGACACTTTGTGAAGTGAGTTTTACCCATGTTCTTTGCCCCTTTGAAAAGATTATTATTCTAATGGTTTCAGTGGGACCAACATTTTACACCTTGTCTCTTACAAGACCAGCAGAACAGTGTAAGCAGGAGTACGTTACATCTGAGTTTATTATTTTAAAAAGTGCTCTGTTATTGATGTTTTTCAGTTGTTTTAAATTAAGATAAATGTCTGAAATACAATGGCATTGTTTGAACTCCATTCAGTTCAATATAAGTAGATTTTAAACAGGAAACTGATGGTTCTTTTCAATGTGAAACTCTGTATTAAAACCAAATGTAGCTCTTTAATCTCATTCGGTACATATACTAAAGTCATTATTACTTTATGAAACCTTTTTAAAGATTTATATATTCCATTGACTTGGACTTATATGGCAACTGCTTTTTCTTTTAGGTTTAAAATTAAAACAGGAAAAAAAAATCTTCCACATTCTCAGAACTGTTTTATTTCTTTCTTGGCACAGAGAGCTGTTAAATGAAGTAATTTTCTCCATTGTGGAGCAAAGCTACAGCTACTTGTATGTCAGTCAAAATATACTTTACCCAGAAAACTCATAGCTGCTTTGTTACAGTAAAACTGAGGTTAGTCTCATTGTTCCAGTCACACAGTCACCAGATATAACCTTTGAAAGGGAAAAATAAAGTGCATACTATTGCTGCTAACTAGATTCTCTTACTCATTCTGAGATGTCTGGCAATTGCACTGGAACTGAGTGTGGAGTAATGTGGTTGTCACAGCCCAAAGAAAGGGTCAAACCCAACCAGCTGAGGGTAAGCATTTCATGATATCTGAGCAAGGAAAACTATGCAAGAATTTTAATACATGTAGTGCCTGAAGTAGGTTTTAGTCAAGGCTACAGATTATTACACGGGAAGCAACAATAATAAAGGCATTAGCCATCTGATCACTCAGAACCATGTTTTGATTTTCCAAGAAAGCCGTAATGTCATGTAAAAGCTAAACAAATATTCCTAGAGGTATGAAGTAAATCAAAGAAAAAATACATCATAATAAAATCCAATGGAGAGAGAAACCTCACGGGCATATTGTTTGAATACTTGTTTCTGTTTCAGTTAACTGATTGCCTGTGTTATAACTACTAAAGACTGCACAGACCTCAAGCAAGATCATATCACTCTCATGCTGGGTAACTCATAAACAAAGAGGAAGCTTGCTCCAAGGGATGGACAACAGGGAAAAACAAACAAACAATCAAAAACAATGGCTGACAGATGAAGCAGAAGCACTGTTACCTCCATTTGCTCAGATAAGAAAGGGAGACATGGAAGAGTGAAGTGACTTGCATAAAATTACAGCTGATGTTTGTAGCAGAACCTGAAAGCAGATCTGCCTCAGTCCAGTTAAATGCCTTGTCCAGAAACCATAATTTTTCTGGGTTTTGGCTTTTGTTTTTCTCAAGTGATTATGTACAGTTTAAATGTAGTTATGGCCAAGTGGACTCCCAGGTCAGCTGGCTTATCTGGGAAGAAGAAAAAGAAATGACAAAAGTTAAACTATACGAAGACTCCCTCAGCCAATAACCAGATCTGGCTCAATGAAGGTGTAACAGGGTCAGATGCTTTCCTGGCACCATTCATTAGTTAGTTGAGGGATTTTGATGGAAAGGTGCTTTCTAGAGAGTAATGTGGGCAGCAGGGCCAGAGAGATCACAATGGGGAAGCCAGAGCAAAAACTTCTGCACAAATGGTGGTGCTGGCTCACTGTGACAGGAGAAGGGCCGTGAACTCCCTGGAGAGGCAAAGAAAAAGCAGCATTTCTAACAGAGAAACTGAAAACACAATAGAACTGATTCTGGTCTCTTACTTGGGTGGCTTCCTTTCACTTCAAATAGTGCAAATAATGAGGTTTAAAGACCAGTTTAAAAGCTCATCTGTAGATTAATAGACAGACATAAATTGCTCTTACAGAATTCATTCCCATCCAGTACCGCTGATGAACTCTTTCACAGAGGCCAGTCTGCTTTTTCTGTGATCAGTTCAGATCAGCAAGTTTTCTTTCAGAGGCAAATTCTGCAAGCTTTACTATGTCAGTTTGACTCCAAGAAATAAGCAGAAGAGCTCCACTGGAGCAAGGCACTACTCAGCAGATGGGTGGAAGTTGTCTTCTGTATGATTCAGCTATTGTCGTCGAAGATCACTATATTCTTCCAGGAGGAAAAGACAATTTGCAAGCCAATACCACCCTGTACTATGAAAACACATGGCCAAGTCCTGCCCTACCAATTCCTTGCCCTGCAACTTTCTCTTGTGATGTGAAGATGACAAAGGCAAGTGAAAGCAGTCACCAGAAAGGCTCCCCGAATTTCATCGAACCAAGAAAAAAGACTGACACCTCTAAACAGTTGTCTTCTTTCCAAAGATTTCCCCTTTTTAGCTTCAAGCAAGAGCAACTATGTGACAAACAGAAATGCGGGTAATTCTTCCCATGAGGAACCACAAGGAGAAACTTCTCTTGCAGTCACTGCTTAAAATAAATAAATAAATAAATAATAATAAATAAAAATAATAATAATAAAGTGTTAAATATCTTTTAACAAATCTACATATGGAACAGTTTGACCAAAGCTGCGGTAACAGATCACAAAGCCAGCTGTTCAGAGTTACTTCTATCTGTAATGAAGCATGAACAATGCAGAAATCACATCAGAAGTAATTCTAGAATAACTGCTTTTCACATGGACTTCACCATCCCTGGCTACAGCAGTAGGTGACCACAGTGCTCACACCCTCCTTCAAATCCTGGCTGACAGAGCACTGAAGGCAGAAACCACAGAGAAATGTGACATCTGTGTCACACTCTGGTTTTAAAATCTCGCATCAATATTTCTGGCTTCTCAGTTTGTTCTAAATTGTCTTAAAGTGTGCCGATACTGGTTCCAGGCTTGAAGTGAGTGACAAACAGCAGTCAAACAAGTACCTTTGATGGACCAGGCCCTGGAGAGGCATCATTCAAGTGAATTATATCAGTGAAACCAAAGAAGAGTCACTCACCCTGTAAGCATGCCACATACCAGCCTCCTTCTATCTGGCCCCTATCCACAAATATTTGTGTGACCATCACTTTCCCATTAGCATTTGACTCATGAGGTTCATTTGGTTGCCTTGTTACCGTATGTATATTGCAGCATTAACTATTAGCAGGCAAATACAGCTGAAGAGTATGAGGGCTGGGATGGAGAAAAGGGCAGTATGAATGTGTAAGGTGGAGAAAGGAGGTGGGGAGAAGGAGGAGCCCCTTTCAGACTCACTTCAGATCCAGAGGTTTCTGGGAGGAGGCACAGGCTAGCGACAGAGCTGGCTAGAAGAAGCTTTTAAGGTCAGTATGGAAGTCGGCAGAGATTTTAACAGTTGGTTCCAGGGAACAAAACCAACTTTAACACCAACTCAGATATTAACGTACCATTTCAGGTGAGATCATTCTCCAGCTTGTTGTGCTGAAAACATCTGCAGTTTTCTTTTCAGAATTAACTTGTGTACTGTTATGTAAAAAAGAGAACCCCAAACCAATCACTTGCCCACAATTAAGTTGTAAGTGCAATTTGAGGTTCTCCACACATGGCCACAATCAGTCCACACCCCTCACATGCACTTACAGTACCTGTCAGGCTGCCACTCAGCATGCAGAATGCCTGCCCTGCTCAGCCTGGGGCTGCTGGGATCCTGCACCTTGGAAAACTGAGTCTCAGGGAACTGTGAGGGCAACCTGAGGAGAAATTAAATCTGTTTTATGGTATCACACAATGTTGTGACCACTGGATGGAAAGCACTGAGCTGATGTAAATTCACTTTGCCTTTGCAAATTTGTTTCAAAAAGTCTAATGGGGTAACTCTGTACTGGGAAACTTTATGCCAAATCAGCTTCTAACCTCGTCTGGCTCACTGTCAGCCATCCTCCCACTGCAAGCATAAAGCTAATCTGAAAACATAAAGCTGCATAAACTTTGCATCATTCATCCTAGCTAATTTGACAGGAGTGTGATTGTGCAGTGTCTCTTGATTCAGATCAAATTTATATTACCAGGTGATAACCTGCACTGTGAACAGCCCCTTATTAATGATCAGGGCATTTGTGAAAATACAACCTCACCATGCCCCAGTGTTGCCTCGTATTCATTCTCTTCAGAAACAAAAGCCAATTTTCTGCTAAAAGAGCAAGAGAAAAATAAAAACAAATCAAACTTACATCATGGAAATTGCCTGTTTTTGTTCCATCTAGAGCATTGACTGATTTAATAGGAAATTTCCCCTATTCCAATAACCAAGCAGCTTTCAGAGGGCGCTGCTAGTATTTTTCAGTGCAGTCACCACGTTGGTGTGACTTCTCTATAAAAGGCCCTTTCCCTATCTCTACCAGACACTTGGTTTTCCCTCTGTTCTACTTTCTCAGAATACCTGCATTCTTCCTGTTTTGCAATGTCTGTTAAATTTGTGCTTCTAAAGGAAGCCTCCCTCTTTCGCATTTGCATGAAGAGTCTTTCCAGACTGGTTTCTACTAGTAGATTTTCCCTCAAAATTAAACTATTTGAATTTAAAACATTTAGCAGCACCTGTACATAGGAACTAGCAGATGACCCAGGAGATTGCAAATACTCATTTTCCTAAAATAAACCTCTGTATGGAACTTCTTGATTCAGAAACTTTATTTACCTACTTGTCTTCCCTATCTTTCACTTCTTGGTTTATGTGTACAATTGCTCTACATGCTCAGATACCTGCTTGCCTTAAGGAAGCTCCATGGTTATCTGTGCCTGGGCCTTTCCTCTCCAGTTTTATTTGCTGTTTCCCATTGAAATCTCTAATTCCTGGCTTTCTATTGTTTAAGTAACATAGCAAAGGAGGAGAAATCCCTTCAGCCCCTTTGGTCCTGCACACACTCCAGTCTGGTCTCTGAGGGCTGTAGCAATACGCTATTTACATCTCCAGTCTTCAAGTAGAATGCTTTAAAAGGATGTGTAGTGGGCTGTGGCTTGGAGCCAGTTTCTCCCAGATGGCTCTTCAAATCAGCTCTATCTCGCTCAGTCAAGATTAACACTAAAACCTTGCAGGGTAGCACAACCTGAAGCAAAATTCTCACGTTGAACCATCCTTTCACCCTGGGCATCCCTACTGGGAGGCAGCTGTTTTGAAAGCTCCTCCCCACTATGCAAAACTAGTCAAGCATATTCTCCCTTCTCCAGGGCAGGTGTGAACGCACATTATCCCCTCCTGCTAGGGTCTCTCCTGGACCAAGGGCAGAGACAGCCTGTGTATTACCTTCCTGCCAGAACACAGCTGGAGAGGCTGTGTGAAATGAAGGGCCTTGTACACCCTGCTGCAAGAGCCAGCGCCTTAGGACAGTGCTGGGCAGGGTCACTTCCAGATTCCAGAGCAATATCCTCTCTTCCATTTCCCAGGGCTCTCTCAGCTACAGGAGCTAGGAAATAGAGCAGCCAGACCTCCAGCCATAGGAGGTCAATGAGCCCTATTGTAATATGTTAATTTTATTTGCTCCAAAAATAAGTTAATTTAAGAGGGTCTTAACTAGCAAAAGACAAAATAAGGCAGGTATAAAAATGCAGCAATTGAGAATGAACAAGTTTTTGTAAACATTCCCACAGAAAAAAAAAAAAAAAAAAAAAAAAAAGTTATAAAGGTTATTCAGTGAAGTCTGTAAATATAAAGGTTTTGCCATATTTCAGCAAAAAAATAAGGCAAAAAAAGAAAGACCCTTGAGTCTTCATGTTAGCAGTTTTAATTTAGAAAATCAGAAAAAAAATCATCTAGAAAAAAAAAATCATACAAATAAATGGGTTGGAAGCATCAGTTTCCAAAAGTGAGTCCTGTACCTCCTCCATGGCTTTCCATGGTGACACAAGAGAACAAAAAAAGCAAGGCAACATGAAAAAGGTGTGACTGATCATTTCAAAGTCCAGGCAAATACCCCAAGATATTGAAGAGGAAATTAATAGATAACTAAGTTTTTAATAAGTTCGTCGGTGTAAGAAAGACCTGCCACAGCCTAATGAAAAGAGGAGATGCTGGGAGAGAGCTTGGCTTCTGCAACAGAACAACAAAATCCAGTAATATGCTGAAATGAAAACTTACACCCTCCAGCAAGAGCAAAAACAGGTTCTAAGTGCTTGAAAGAAAGAAGTAAATGGCAAAATAAAATAAAATAAAATAAAATAAAATAAAATAAAATAAAATAAAATGTATCACACTAAAGAGAAACAAAAAGAATCTGGAGGAGCTTCTTCAAAGGTCACAAATCCACTCTCTTCCAGCTCTCGATGTTACATACACAGACTTTGCAACAGGAAAAGCGTGTTCCTGACTGGAGACAACACACATTCCCCAAGTATCTGCTACAGAGAACATATCTGCTTTGTGAAGCCTTAGTAAGAGATCACACAGGCAAAGAAGCATTTACCTGCCTTATAGGCAGCAAACGTACATGACAGTGAAGTCCTGAGTTCACTGAGGTCAGTAACAAAGCTCACGTTGACTCGGGCAGCTTAGAGTTCACCAGGACTTTTAAAATTCTGAATGCTTCAGTGCATCATGAAAATCCTCACTATCTCTTCACAATTCATCTGCTGCTGCTTGTCTGTAAACTACCATGACCTGAGAGGTGAGAGGTAGGAGAGAGGTCAGATAAAAAAATACAGGAGCTTTCTACATGACTCTCTGCTAAATTAAAGCGTTACCTGGGAAAACTAAAGAAAAGAATTTTGCAATTGCTACCTGATAGGAATGGTAATCCAACATGACAGTATATCTAAAAGTCAATAAATAGAGTCTGCTAGTAAATATTATTAAAAATAACATAAGTCAAGTCGCTCGACTTTTCAATAACCCAGCATGCAAGATATGCTCATTTTGCACAAATTGTCATGCAGTTTTCCAGACATATAGAAGAGCCTCTCCGGTACACTGCCAATGTTGGTATGCAGTAGCTGCTGTTGACATCAGGAAAGCAATCCTAGAGTGATTGGTATGTCTCCTAATACAATGCCGTGTAGCTATTCAGCTACTGGAATTCAGTTTTATGTGATTCAATCAGCTCTAACAAGAAGAAATAGTAGCACATTACGCAAAGTTCTGAGAGACTAACAAATCAAAATGTTGTTTTATTGCAGCTGCCATTGGTCTAGCCACTGCACTTTTCTTATTGGTTCTGTATTTCTGTCCCAGTATAGAGAAATTATTGTTGAATGCTAAGGATTAGCCATGCTTGCTAATTCCACAGTGTCTAACATAAGATATTTCACACTTCTATTATGCTCTCCAATGCAGAATTTTAAGCACACTTTTAGCTGAAGCTAAGTTGTCTTCCCAGTACCCTCATACAGCACGCCAAGACTATTTCCCAGTTTAATAAGTGACTAAATTGAGAGAAGAGAGATGGTAATTTATTCACATCACATGGCATAACTGCTATCCCAACTCTAACTCTGATCTGTGTGTGTCCCACATGACCATAAGAAGTGGTTTTATTGGTATGATATTCTTGGAAATGTTGGGAATGCCCTCAGGGTCATTTTTTGGCAGTTACCCCATTAACACACTTTGGCACTTACCCCATTGACACACTTTGAGCTGTCTGCTGCTCCAAGAATGGCTGACCCACCTGTCAGAAGTGGAGAAAACTGTGCCCTTCACCACCCTGAAGAAATGCCACACATCTCAGTATTTCTGATTGCTTGACACTGTTGAAACAAAAGACATTTTTTGCTGTAGATATTGCTGTGGCATATCTCATAAAAGATACTATTCAAGCCATCAAGCTAAGCTGGTCAGATCCAGCTTTCATTTACAGCAGCGTAGAAAAACTCCTATCACTTGTGTGAATTTGCTCTGCTTTCAGAGATCCCCCCTCTGAGGAATCTGACCAAACAGGTCTGCTTTTCTCTCAAATACACTGACTTCAGATATGTGCAATTACAGTCATGTCAGCAGTTTGAACTGTGATTTATGCTTGCCTGAGATCAAAATTAGATCCAGCCCACTTATAAGGAGAAAAGAAAAATTTAACAGTGAAACAAAAGGGGTCAATTCTGCTCTCACAAAGCATGGGTCTCACAAATCTCCATTTATTAGTGAGAAACATAAACACCGTGCATTTAGAGTGCTATCTGGAAGATTGACCAGTTTTTCTGATTTGCTGTCATTTTACCACCACTACATCAATTGTTATCTTAGCCTCAGATGTCAAGTCTTTCTGAGCCTCTTGGCTAGTTTCATGAAAGAGATAATGAATTCTTACTTATTGCTTGTGCAATTTTAGCAAATACATTGTTGTTCCAATCTGTAATGTAGCTACCTTCCAGACACAGGGCTCTCATGATTACTGAGTTTTGATGTTTACAGAAAATTAGGGCTTAGATAGTAAACGGATACTAGCTACGTATTTCTGCACAGCAATACAGTAATCATCTCTCAAATAATTCTCCCCATTTCTAGAGTGCTTTAAGCGCTCTGAATCATGCAAAAACATGAGGCTCAGCAAAAGGAGAGGTGATACCAGGAGCAGAGGAGATTACAGAGGGTATCTTTAGTGTGGGTTGGTCCCACAACTACAGGAAGTCCACTGACTCCAGGGAAATAGCTGTTAGCAATCAGCAAGACATAGGATATGTGCAATTCTACTGCTACGTGAATGACACCCCTCTGATCACAGTAGAGAGAAATGGTGGATATTTTAACTTCTTCACAGGTTGGGAAGATCCCTCTAAATGATTTTACCAGGGCTGAGACAATGTTACTAGAGGGTTCTGGAGATGCTCAGACCAACCATAGGGAACTGCACAACAGCAGGCAGTGGATTCCTTCCTCCTCAGAACCAAGCTAGTGCTGCCAGATGCACTCAGATGTCATTGAAGAGGTGCAAGGGAAAGCTGCATCCCCTCAGAACAGACTGTGAGCAAGGGGTCTGGGTCTCAGCGGGCCAGACACAGAGATCACTAGTGTGGTTCTGACCCTAATGCCTGACACAGAGCTCACCTCAAAGTCAGACAGCAATTGGGAGGCAGCAGGCTCTGGTAATCCCCACCAAAAACTTTTCAATCTTCTTTCTACAGTTTGAGCGAAGACTTGTTTTACCTTCTGGAGGATGCAGGTTGGAAATGACAAAGAACACTAAGAAGCTACAATGACATGTGAAGCATTGTGGACTAACACAAGTTCCAAGAAAGTCAACAGGATAAAGCTCTGATACACGGAAACCCTAAATTTGGTTACATTTTTTCATATGAAAAGAGCTTAGATATTTTTCCCCCTCTACAAATTAAGTAAAGGCTATTCACTGATGCTGCTGTTGATTTAGGGGGAACAGATGAAATCAGCATGGATCGCAGTCTGAGGACATAGTTGTGTTATCACTGTAATTAAGAGCTGTACTATAAAGGAACTGATAACAGATATACAGCATAAACTACTGTCAGCTGAAAACTGGCCTCTGCAATTTGGGGTTTGGAATTGTAACCTTTTACTTCTGGAAGGAAAAGAGAACAAATGGCATTATGGTGCTTCCACATCTTTCTGCTCTCTATTTAGAAAAGTAACAGCCAACATCTTAAAAAAAAAAAAAAAAAAAAAAAAAAACTAATTTTACCAGTGCTTAGCCTTGAATATATGCCAGCAGTAGCTGATACTTTAAAAGAGGGAAAACTTTTAAAAAGGCAATAATGCATGAAGTGAAATGCATAAAAAGAAAGAGGATCTTAAACAATACTAAAAATAAATGTAGCTTAAAAAGATCCCTTAAAAACAGCTGTTGACGTTAGAGATTTAATTAAAATGTAATTAGTTATACATTCTCCTTTGAAATGAACAAGCATATTACAGCTTTCATCTACAATGAATTCTCTTTTACATTCATACCTTGCTTTTGCTTGTAAAAAAAGGCAAGATTTTACAGGAAATGTTATAAAGATAGGATAGTTCTACCTAAAATTTTACAATCAAAGAAAACATAAAATGATTTTTTTACATACAGATACAAAACCATATTCATTGTACGTGTGGTGTTCATGAGATACCCCACAAGTGTTCCTAAATGCACAAAATAGAAAAGATAGAGATAAATGGATGAGGGATGGTACTTGCAATAAGTACTTTAACGTCTGGAGAAGGATTCTGAAATAGGTCACTGAAGACTAAATCGATCTGACTCCTTAAGTGTCATTTACCTGAAAGAGAAATGCACCTTATGTTACTCACCCTGCATGGATTTGTACAGGCAACATGCAACCGAGGGCTTTCCCTGGGGCTAAAACTTTATGGAAGTACCATTGACCTGGTTTTCTATGGAAACAACACGGATGTTTTCAATTCCACCGTGGAACAGCAGCCTCGGTCATAGCCATCAAACTCTACATTAGACATTCATGCAGCATTAGGCATCCTGTAGCTGCCAAGGGCCACACAATGAGACATTGTCTGACCCAAAAGTCATATAATTAGGCTTATGGGAACAACAGCAGTGGATAGTGCATTGAGCATATCCTAATTTTGGATAGGCCATTCTTTGCCTGTCTGACTACCAGTTAGCTGGGGAAGAAGTGAAGCCTGCTATTAGCGACAGACAACTTCACTGCAAAGCCACAGTGGTGATGAAAGGGCCGTTTGACTTGAAAAATCACCACTGGGGAAAGGAAAGACAGCCATATAACAGAGACATACTTGCAGACAAAGAGAAGACCCTACTTAAAACTTTTTTTTTTTAATTTATTTTTACAGAGTGGGTGACCCTAAATTCTAGAAACCATCTCTTCAGCTAGAGTTATGTTGTTTTGCTGCTCTGGCTCAGTAATGGTCCAGCATCCATCCAGCCTAATACTAAAACACTGTTGAGGCAGCAGTCAGCATGATGAACACAGAGCTTATGGCTGAGTGAGAAGTGTGAAATTCCTCTCATTAACAGAGCTGCACATTTGTGCACAGACTCTCCCTTTAAAAGGTTGACTTCCTGCACGGCCAAGAAAGAGCTTTCCAAGAACCATGTGACTCCAAAGACTGAGGACAATTTCTGCTGGAGTGGGCTTTTAATTCAAATTACTCATAGAACGTTACATTTTTGTGGCCTGAAAACATCTTAAACTGCGTCAAACATAAAGTAGTTTCATAATTGCATGTGATTGATTTATTTATTTTTTTTAAGAAATGACATAAGGAGAAAGAAATAAGAATGTTTGTGAAGCTTAAAACCTCCCTCTTGCACTTGTGCAACAATTGCAAATAATTCCAAAACAATATCTTGTGACTTACATTTTCGACAACAAAAAGTATTGTGTCATTTAGGAATGTGATTGGTCTCTGGAAAGCAACACATGCAGCAACTGCATTCACCTTATTGCCTGCTGTATATTCATCATTATGAAAAAGTAGGTATAGATTCCATATTATTTGATTAAAACAATGTTCATACACATTCCACGGTTTCCAGCTATTCTTATCATTTTAAAATACATGGTCTAAGACCTGCACAGCTGCAATCATATCATTATGCAAACTGCAACATAGACATGAGTGGTAAGAATAGATCTTATTATCCATACAAATTACAAACAATTCACAACATCTACTCCCTTCCAATTCTTTATGAAGGAAGAAATCATTCCTCTCTTTCTCCTTCATGCAAGAAAAGCTCCATTCAGTAATATCCACTCACATCCATGGGGATACTATGTCAGTTCTACATGTTTCTCTATAATGCTAACATTTTCATTTCCATTAAAAAAAGGGCACAAGATTTTCAAGTATTAGTGATGCTATTCCAATGGAGGCAAGAAAACTGCTATTCAAAGTTGCCTTTCCATAACCACAGCACAGCCTATCAGGCCTATATGTGTGACATATATTACTCCTTCATCCCACCCACTGTACCTGTAAGTGCCGTGGAAAGAAGAGAGACTTACACTTGGTGCATAAGATTGTTCCTTTAACATGTAAAAACAGAAATGAGAGAGAGAGAGAGTGAACCACAGATTTCAAATATAATCCAGTTCTGTGTTTGTTTGCTCTAGACCAATATGATTACCACATGCTGGCTACTGTGAGCTGATTAATTAGGAAGTATCAGTAACAATATTTTGTACTTACATCAGAATTTCCACCTCAGGATACTTCAATAATGTCAATTAATTAATCTTCACAATGCTGCCTTTAAGTAGGTGTCATTAGTTCATTCACAGATGGAAATACTGAAGCATATAAAAGGTGAAATTAATTAGCCAAGATGATACAATGACTCTGTAGCAGAACTAAAGATCCTGAAAAACACTCCTTTTTTCTAACTCTTAAAGTGGCACAAGTTATTTGCCCATTGCAGCTAAATAGTGGAAACAATTTCCAAATGTGTAACAGAAACTTTTATGACTCTAGCAAAAACACTATTTGTGGGTCATGCTCTCATTGAAATCTTCTTTTGATTAAAATAGCTTCTACTGTTTAGTACAACCATCAAAATATAAAGAACATCAAAACCAAATAAAACCTGCCACTAGATCTACAGTGAACAGGCGCATTGCCACTGCTTTCTCAGGTTTAAATTAAGGCTCTTTTGTAGAGGGTATAAGTGAATAAAACATAAAGACAAAGGACAAAACAAGAGACAGCAGACTATTCAGCCATTCATGACAGTCAAATTTACAAGGCAATTGCCATTCATACTAATGTAAAGTGGGCCAACCAATTCTGCCTGATATGAAAGGCAGAAGAGCCCTTAAACATGAGAGGGAAAAGCACTTTACTGTATTTTACGTCCATCACAAGTGGAAAAACAGTAATGAGGAACATCAAAAATCTCTTTTTTTTTTTTTTTTCTCTCCATTTAAAACTAACAAGGCCACTTCTCAGTGCAATCTTATAAAAGTCTGTAAATGTCTAGAGACAGCTAATCAATCACACTTGTACTGCCACAGGTATAAGGTGCATTTAGTATGAGTGTATTTAACTGACTGATTTTTTCACTAATAATCAACTTAATAGTGGAGGGCTATAACTTGTTATAAAAGAAATAACAGTAACCTTCCTACCAAAACAATAACAACAACAACAACATAAATAAATAAAATAACAAACCCACAACAGTGAGAAATATCATCTGTGCATTGTATGTTGATAAGATTCTATACTGAAAGAAGCCTTATTGGCCAGAGTTCAGCTCATGGGGAGATCAATTGTTAGTTCTGCTGGTGGTTTCATGGAGGCAAAAACTCAGAAGAATTCAGTCCAGAATGGACAGAGACAATTTCAGATGCCATGACCCCACCTGATACTCTTTAAGGCCACAAATTCAATGTGATACAAGATCAGCTATTTGTCACAGCTACATACATCTTAAAAGATCAGGGCTACATTGTACTCACAAAATTTTACTTGTATCTGTGTTTATATCTATGACACAGAGTTGCACATGCTACACTTGTACAGATAACATTAAAGAATACTCTGTATACCAGAAGCTTTACTGTTTCTGATACAGCTTCATCACTATATAACACATCACAATACAACTAAATTCACTAAAACTAAGCCAGAATAACCTTTTTACATTTTAATCAAACTTAGAAAGTGGATGCAATGTAATTATTTTACATAGCCAACTGTGAAAGCCTCATTAAAAGCCTTGATATTAAGTAATAAAACTACAATAACACTTCTTCTAGTATTACAGTGAGTTTCTGTTAACACTTATGCACTGAAAAAGGAAAAACTTTCTAATCCATATTTTTCTGGAGGATTTTAAGCTGACTTCAATGTACACAGGTATATATGAATATACAGTCATATATATATGTGTGTACATATGTTTACACTGAGAAGAAAGAAAGCAAATGCAGTAGAAATGTGCATCTTCTCACATCACTCACCATTGGATAGAGTCTTTACCTACCTGCAAGCCCAGCCCCTTTGACATTTGCCAGGTAGGAAGTCATAAATAGGTAAATCAGAAATTCAAATGCTTATACAAGCTGAAACACCCCTTTGCCACATTGGCTTTAAAATTGTCTTTGTTCTTTAATTAAAGCATCTCTACTGGAAAGACAATGAGTACAGGAAACACAAATAAGCAGAGGCAGGGTGAATAATTACTTTTTGCTATTTCTAGATTGATTAAATGCAATACTCACCAGCATCCTCTCATCCTCTCCAGTGTCAGAATTCTCATTCACTTCATTGACAGCAAAGCATAATTTCAATTTCCAGAATGGTAAGACAAGGAAAATGGAAAAGAGGAGAAAAATTAAAAAAGGGTAAGAGGGGGGCTGGGAAAGAGGTGTAAGAAACATCAAACAAAAACCAATCTAATTACTGAACTAGATTCTTACTACTAACTTTAACATTTGCTTTTAAGTCTTGTTTTCATTGATTTGCCAAAAAATATAAATCTGAAGAGTAAATTTACATTAAATTGATCATTATAATTTATTTGGCAACAAAATAATATAGTAAAAAGACCTTTCTCCTACTAAATGGCTCCAGCTTTGATGTCTGATTGTAATGCAAATTATGTGGAGTACAAGATATGGACAGAGGAATAATTAAACTTAGGGCTTTGTATATAATAATTCTCCCAACTGTAAACGTATCCCTTTCTGTGATAACAGTGTGTATACGCCCTGGGAACCATACCCTTACATTTGTGCAGACAGAACAACACCAAGTGCACAAGCTCGGCCTGATGCCTGCCAGGAGTACTGGGGCACAGTGGGGTGCTCACAGCCTGAGTCCTTCCAGGCTTCTGAGGAGCCTCTGGTGAAGACCCCCTCATACTGTGTTCATCACCAAGGCACATACTTCTGGAAGACAAAGTGATCTTTGTTCCGGAAGACAAACATTGACCATACACATGTATGTATTTCACAGCACTCAATTAGAAACTGAACTTTGCCCCTTTCTCAGGCTTTGAAATACTCCTGTGCCAAACACAGGCCTGTATTCTCCGGTCATGTGGGCACCCCTCACACACAGCATACGGCCCCAGACCCTCAGACAAATTCTGCACTGATTTATAGCCCTCACAATCTGAGCCACTGACTTACAGCATAAATCTGGCCCAGGATGTGCAGCTGAAGGGCAGCACACGTGCACAGCCTATGTGTTCCTCCCATACTGGCTGTGCCGAGGGACATTGGTCTCTACCAACAAAAGACAATGGATTTTACACAGTGCTGCATGTAAGCAACAAGAAGAGGAATGTAATAGACATGGCATATGCTGGCACACCAGGGAAATGCCCTCCATCAAATGTACCCTGCCCAAGGCTGATGGTGGAGGAGCTTCAGGTGGGCACTGCTGACTGTGCCAACACCAGGTGGGAAGGGTTTGGCTCAACAGCTTCTGCTGCTGGCAGTGTTTGAGGACTGGCTCATCAGATGCCAAAGCACGAACAATCCAGACCAGTCCCTCTGTGGGTGAAATAATTGCTGACGAGGAATGAGCACGATCAGTTTTTGTAAGGCACCACAGGAGTCCAAGCAGGTCATCTTCCCTCCTCAAAACAATACGCACAAGGAACAGGAGCAGTGGGGCCCAACGGCACCAGGAGGCCAAAAAGAGGGCCAGGGGCACGGGCAGAGAGGTCACTGCTTCATTTTTAGCCCATTTGTTGACGAAAATAAGTCCTGCAGGACAAGCACAAGCGACGAGGCTGGCAACACTCAACGAAGCAGGGAGCACTGAAGGCTGGCGAGCGCGCTGAACCAGGCCGTGCCACACCGCCAAGGTCAGGGCCATTGGAACCGCCACGCAAGGGCTGCTCATTAGAGGTGCCACAGCTACCCTCGGTCTTCTCAGCCACTGTCATTAATACCATGAAGTCATGCGGCATAGTACGTTAAGGAAAAGAAAAAGGAGAATTTAATTTTCACTGTTCATCCTATTTACCTTTCGGTGTCACTGAGCCTGGGAGATCAAGCAAAGCGATCAAATTTACTCTTATTTATAGCCATTTTCACAACTTTTCCCAGACACCAGCACAGGATGTTTACGTTGAAACAAGAAATTGATTGACGCTTTTTGAGTCAATTTCTAAACACCCGTCATTAAGAACATACACACTTGGACTTAAACTTCCTGACCCCTTTAAAGTAACCAATTTAGCCAAGGCTTTTCTGATACCAGTGCCACTCCTGCATTTAAGTGCATCACCTCTGCCACTCCCTGGACTCCTTTCCACGGCATTGTTGCTTTTTTTTTGTTCACCATTCAAAATGACAAGCTTTCTGAGACAAACGCGACACTTCACTGAGGAATTTTAACTCTATAACTCAGCTGATACCACAATCACAGTTAAATGAAAGAAGCAAAAATCAAATCAAATCAAACAAAGAGATCCCATCATCCCCTGCCGCATCCTCCCTCCTCCCCTTCCCACCCAACAAGCAGCTCTGGATTCCATAAAAGAGATCAGAGCAGAGCAGCTCTGGCATACACAGCTAAGTACAAAGTAAAACATATGAAATGTGCTACACAGTTTGGGTTTGTTTTGTTGTTTTCGCTAGCCCGCTGAAAAGTGCACTGGCACGTTCAAAAACAAACATTTAAAATGATCTGCAGCTACCTTCTGAAATCTGCTCTAACATGCTTTATCCAGCAAGTTCACTTAAACACGTTGACTACAATCAGCAACAAAAATACTGCAGTGTTTGCCTGGTGGGTTTGACGACTCATTAGTCAGAAAGCTTCTGTACTTCCTTCTCCCCAATACCAGTGTGGGCATCATCAAAAGCAAACAAACTTTACACAGCAATACATTTTTTTATTCAAATAAGCTTGTCAACACCAATTATCTGAACCACAACTGCCAAATACCAAGAAGCAATTTCAAGAACTCAGGGAAGACACAAAAGCCCTTGTTCTGCTCTAGAAAACACTCAGTCTGGGATGCGAGTCTGAAACCCTGTGGAAGGACAGAGCAAGGACCGGCAGGGTTCAGCCCTCTGCCAGCACATTACAACAAAGGACCCTCCCCTGTTCTCTGCTTTCAGAACACAAATCTAAGAAAGCTGCAGGCTTTTTTTTTTTTTTTTTCTTACATATACTCTATTTGCTAAAAGTACCAATGCATATGAAGCAGGCTATTTTTCATGAATAAAAATTCTTAAGGAAGAGTAATTTTACATATGGAATTACCCCAGAGGTATGCAACCTATATGAAAAAAATATATAATATTAAAATTCCTTAAAATCATCTTTTATGATATTATCACTGGAAGGATTATCCTGGGAGCCTTCACGAGCTGAAGGGTTCCAGCAACATGAACATGACACAGTTCAAACTCTAAACATGCCTGAGTGTTACAAGCGGGGAACAAAAATTCCAACAGAAATTCTCAGCACATCAAATCAAATCACCACACGGTGTATTTTTTTCTGTAATATTTTATTTTATTTATATAGAAATACTTAAAAAAACATGAAGTAGCACCATTACTTAAGTTTTACTTTTATTATGTAGAACTTTAAATGTCAGAAAAATAAAACTCTTGATACAATTTCAAATCTTGTCTCAGCAAATATAATATTAGTATTTGACCATGAGGTTAAAGGCCCTTTATCATAAAATAAAATATACTTTGTTTTTAAACTTTGCTCAGTAAAGTACATTTAAGCTCAAGTAACGTCACCTACATATACATAAACAAGTGGTAAACAAATGTATTAAAATAGAAATACTAAAACTATAGTGGTGCAACAGAATTTTTGTAATTTCCACTGAATTCTATTTATACAAATGTTAGAAAGCTTCAACAGTTCCTTTTGACATATGTTTATACATTTCCATTTTTGTAATAATATAGAATAAAATATGCTTTATATCACTGAATAGAAAATATGCTGGGTGAAGCAGATTTAAAAGATTTTTTTCTGAACCTATAAAATCTCCATCCCAACAGAATACTGTTCAAAGCATTACACATTTTATGGTTTGTAATTCCGTTCACAATTGTGTGATATTAAAATAATACAGTGTTCTTTGCCATAAGGCCATACTAAAATAAAAAAGATTTAACCCAGCTACAAAAAGTTCACTGAACTTAAATTAAAATACTTGTAAACATCTTTGCAATATGAAATATAATTTTTCAAGTCAAAAAAGAATAAAATACTTCAATCTGTATTAATGCAATTTATCTTTAAAACCTTTAAACGTTTTAATATATATAAGAGATATGTTACAGTTTGTTTTTTTTTCTTTTTTTTTTTTTTTTTTAACTTTGATAAAGCTGCAGTATCATGGTTTTCACAGGAACTTCTTGCCCTTTCAAGAACATTCAGAAAAGTATCCACCCATAGATTTAATTATTTTGTAATAAGCATCCTAGGAACTACCAGCACGTTTTACTAACAGTCCACACACCATTGTCATCATCATAAGCATCTCCTACTTTCAATTTTTTTTTTGTTTTTGTTTCTGTTTTTTCTTATTTTTTAAAAAAAGGGGGGGGGGTTGGAAGCTTCGTATTAAAGTACAGTGTAAAAACTAGCCTAGCACTAGAATGGAGTCGCCCGTTATTATTTATAGCATGCACCCGCGGTCGCCACCAGCACCCCCACCACCAGCACCCCAACCACCAGCACCCCCACACCACCACCACCAGCACCCCCAGCAACCCTCGGCCCGGTCATGCTCAGGAGAAGATGCGGATGGCCTGGGTGACGGCGCTGTGGCACACAGGGCACTGCGGCTCCGTCTTCTCGCAGATGCGGTTGGCGCACTCCATGCAGAAGAGGTTGTGGCCGCAGGGCACCAGCGCCGCGATCACCTCGCTCTCGAAACACACCGAGCAGTCGCGGCTGCCCTTCCGTCGCACGCCGGACGACGAGCACGACGAGCTGGACGACGAGCTGGACGACGACGAGGAGGAGGCCGACGAGTCGGAGGGCAGCCCCGGCAGGTGGGAGCCCAGCCCGTTGGCGTACAACGGGTACGAGGCGGCCAGCAGCCGCCCACCCGGGTCGCTACGCACCCTCCGTGCCAGTGGGTGCTCGGGCCCGGCCACCGCAGCCGCCGCCACCGGGCCGTGCAGGGGCGGGGAGAGCCGTGCCGGGGGCGGAGCAGCGCCACCGCCCCGCCTCGGGCCGCTCACCAGCAGCGCCAGGTTGGCATTGGCGGGCGTCGCGCCCGGGAAGGCGGCGGCGGCTGCGGGCGAGGGCGCCGGTGAGGGCGGCGCGGCCGCAGGGCCACGCTCGAATTGCGGCCAGATGAGGGTGGCCCCCGGCGGCGGGGCGGGGGCCAGGTCAAAGCCGGGCGGCGAGTCGAAGGGCAGCTCGGAGCAGCAGTCCGGGGAGGAGAGCACGTCCCCGCCGCCCCCGCCGTACACGTAGCCGTTGGCGCTGCCGCCGCTGCTGTTGTTGTTGTTGTTGCCATTGTGGGTGAAGCTCAGCGCGGGGCTCGGGGGGCTGTAGTCGGCCAAGCGGGCGCCGCTGCCCCCCGCCGTGCCGCCGCCGAAGTAGGAGTCGGTGGAGGCGCTGCCCAGCGAGCTGGAGCTGTCGTTGCGGTAGTTGCAGAAGGGTTTGCGGCCCGGTGTGGGCGTGATGCTGGGCGGTGTGGGCTTGCTCCAGAGGCTGCCCGTGCCGTTCAGCTCGAAGCCCACGTCCGTGCCATTGGCGTGGAAGTCGTTCTCGTCCGTCAGCTCGATGATGCCGCCGGTGCGCATGGCGATGTGTGCCTCGATCTCCTCCCGGGCCCGGTCCACATTCTCGGGCATGCCTGTCACCTCAAAGACCGGCTCCTTGTCCCGGCTGGGGGTCACGATGTAGGTGTGCGTCTGCTGCTGGATGCGCTTGATTGTGGCCCCCTTGGGCCCCACGACCAAGCCCACCACACGATAAGGCACCCGCACCTGGATGGTGGTTTGGCCGGGCAAGTTCGGGGGGCCGGGAACGGTGCCGTTCAGGGCTGTGTTCTTGTTCCGTGAGGCTCGGATCATGGAGAAATGCTCGGCCGCTGAGATGATCTCCCTGCGGGCCATGGCCACATCTTCCTTTCTGCCCGTCACAACAAAGAGCGGCTCCTCCCCGCGAACCGGGGTCTTGATGTAGGTGTTGGTCTTTGCCCGCAGAGCTTTGATTTTACAACCTGGGAACGAGATGCGGGAGATGGCAGGCAAAGGGGAGGGGAAGGAAGGGGGGGGGAGAGAACCGGTTACAACCCATTAGTTGGGTGCAGCTGGAGGGGGGGGGGGGGGGTAATACACACCCACCCGAAACACATTGCCCCCTGCCCCAGGTGATGGCTGGCAGCTCGTCCAGGAGCCCCGGTCAGGGCGCTGAGGGATGCCAGCCCCAGCCCTGGCACACGCCCAAAGGCATCGCAAGTGGCCAGCGCCGCATCTGCCATGCAACTGCCCCAAAACTACCAACGTGCAGCTCAGAGGAACGGCAACAACGGAGGAAAAGCAGCGTGCGGGAAAACTGCACGGCCAGAAAAATGAAATAAAATAAAATAAAATGAAATAAAAATGAAACGCGAGCAGCCCCAACAAATCACCGCACGCGCCAGTCTGCATTCCTGCTAAGCACTTTCCTTTCGTAAAAAATAAAAAATAAAATAAAATCGGTTCTGCGGAAGGTGAGGAGCAGCGGCTGCACTGAATGAGCCACATTCCCCTATGCGGATGCTTTATCCCAATCCCATTGTTCCACTTCCCCACTCCGTTCCTCGTCCTTAAAAACACCCCACGATTTCCAACTTCGGGGGAAAAAAAAAAAAAAAAAAAAAAGAGCTCCGGGGCTCGCGTTTTCCCCCCTTTTCCTCTTGCAAATCTAACTTTTGCAGCCAGAGGAGCGGCGAGATTTTTTAGAAAAATCCTTTTCCTGCTTCGTCCGTGTGCCGGCAGCTCGCAGCGCCCCTGGGAAGCGCTGCCCGGCGCTGCCCGGCAGCCCCACGGCCGCACTTTCTTTGTCTGGGGGAGCCGGCGCCGCGCCCCGCTGTACCCACCTTGTCTGCCCACTATCTCGGCGACGTGCTCCGAGCTGGGCACCGGCACGCACTCGGTCATGTTCACGCTCTTTTTCCGAGGTTCGCTGTCGTAAATGGAGCCCGTCTCGTCGTTGTCCAGCCCCAGCAGGGAGAGCTGATCCAGGGCGATCTGCAGGGCTCTTTGGTCATCCAGCGTCTCTCCCCCGCCGCCGCCGCCGCCACCGCCGCCGCCGCCGCTCCCGTTCCTCTCCATGTCTGCAAAGAGCGAGCTGGGCATGGTCCCTGCGTGCGCTGCACCCTCCTCCTGCACCCGGCTCAGTAGTAAGAGATCAGACACAAAGGAAAACCCGAGGCAGATGGCCAGCAGCAGAGAAGGAAGGGAGGTGGGCGACTGCTGGAGACCGGGGAGCTGTTGCCTTTTGCTTGTATATTTTGTATCTTTCCTTTTTTGTTGTTGTTTTGTTGATTTTTTTTTGTTGTTGGTGGTGGTGGTAGTGGTGGCGGCGGTGGGGTTTTTTGTTTTGTTTTGTTTTTCCTCCTCTCAGTGCAATCCGGTTTATAAGATGGTTTCAGGACCCCCCCCACACGACTCCCCCCTCGAGGCTTTTTCTTTTTTTTTTTTTCCTTTTTTTTTTTTTTCTTTTCCCCCCCTCGGCCGGGGGTGGGGGGGTGGGGTGGGGGTGGGCAGCGGAGAGCGAGAGGAGCTCCGATGGCTTCCCCCCCTTGAGTTCCTCGCCGGCCACAATGCCAAGCGATGGCAGCGTTTCTTTAAGGAGCCCCTCCCAGGCTCCACTCCACTCACTCAGCGTTTTTTCCTCCTCTCCCCTCCTCTGTCTGAGGCACCGCTGCAGCCAGACGGCTCTGGAGAGGCGGGCGGAGGCAGCCGGGGAGGGAGGAGGGAGGGAGGGAGGAAGGCAGGAGGGAGGCTGGAGGCTGGGAGGCAGCCGGGGAGGGGAGGGGAGGGGGCAGGCGGGGAGGGGAAGGCTGGGGCGCGCCGCCGCCACACGCTCGCTCCCATTGGCCGGCCCCGCCCCCGGCCCCGCCCCCCGGCCGCGCGCCGCTCTTTGTTGCCGCGCGCCGAACAATGCCGGGGCGCCGCGCCCCCCGCCTTCCCCTCCCCGCCCCTCCCCGAGCGCGCGCGGCCCCGGGCCCCGCGCTGAGCCCGGCCGGGGCTTTTCGTTTTTTTTTTTTTTTTTTTCTCTTTAATATTATTATTTTTTTTTCAAAATACATTTTATATTTTAAATTTTTTTTGTATTTTTTAATTTTTTTTTTCCACCCGAGGGGGGTGTGCCGGGGGTTCCGCGCTTCGCCTTCCCGTCCCGGAGCGGGCCCCGTGCTACCGGACGGCGGCCGCCAGCCCCTGGCCGGCACCGGCAGAGCGGCCCCGAGGCACCGGCACCGCCGGCACCGCTCCGGGCCCCGCCCGCCCCCGCCGCCGGGCGCCTGCGCGCCCCTCCCCCGCGCCATGCGCACTGCGCCGCCCTCAGCCGGGCCCGAGGCCTCTCCCCGCCCGGCTCGGCACCCCTCAGCCTGGGTGAGGGGCAGCCCGCTGGCTGTCCCCTCATTTCGGACCCTGCGCCCCCACAAACAATAAATGGTCTTCTCGGCAAGTGTCCCGTCTCCAAATCCAGCCTGCCACCCGCTGGGAGAGTCCTCAGTGTTGTCACCAAAGTGCCACCAAACAGGACACTGAATTCCTCCGCCTTTCCCCCCACATATCCACGAGTACCCCTATTTAAAATTCTGTCATTCTATGATATTCTATGAATCCTAAAATCAGTAAGTGTGGAAAAGACCTCCAGGATCACCTGGCCCTACTGTCCCCCCATTTACATAGACCTTGCCAACTTGCCATGGGCTGTAGCCTTGGGAGAAGGCAGCCCCCACCTAATTGCCTGACAGTCTCACATTCGGCGGGGACAGCCCTTTACAAGCACACAGGGATGTGTTTAGCCAGCTGCCTGTACAAACGAGTGTAACGAGTTACAGGTAATTGTTTACACGCCGTGTTTATGGCAAATGACTGCCACTTCCTCAGGATGTTTGCATGTTTTATAACAAAGCTCCCGTGGCTTGTTTGCTAGCACGGGCATATACACCAGCCATGTGCTTTCCTAAGTGCTGAGGCTGTCCCCTCAACTGTTTCATATTTAAAAGATGGCATAATTTACAAATTTACACTGTAGTTCCAGCAGTGAGAGGTTCTAGGGGGAAAAATGGGAGATTATTTATAAATGGATAAGGATCGTGAAGGCCTTTTACTGTTTTAAGCATTTGGAAAAAAAAAAGGCAGATGGACACAACCTTTGACAGCAACAGAAATAATGTTCTTTATTAAATACATTTCAAAAAGAATTTTGCTTCTCTGGAGTTTTTTTTAACTCAGGGAATCCAAAATCTGCAAGAAAATAACTGTTCTCATTTCCCAAGCAGGGGCAGGACAAGACAGAAATGAGGGGACTGTACCCGTGAGGCAGAGACACGTCACTATAGACGATTACTGTTGTTGACACACAGCAGTGACTGGCAGAAATACTAAAATACAAAGATAGTGGTTGGGTGTGATACAAAGATAGTGGTTGGGTGTGCTTGGATTTTACCTGTTCCTTGTGTTTGTTTGTTTTGTTTTTTTCTCCCCCACTTCCCATCGTATCTAAAACTGTCAGGGTTTCTGCCCAAGATGACTATGCTGAGCATCCATGCACTGACTACAAGTAAAAGGAAAACAAGTTATCTTCAGGCTCATGTTCCTCTACAGGGAAAATTTTATTCTCAAAGCAAGATCTGTACTGATCTAGCTTTATTTTTTGATGTTAAGCTGGAAGCTCTAATTAAAAATGTTTAAAATTAATTTCATCCCTTTCTATAGAATAAGATTCCCGGGAGGGGAGAAGGAGATGCATTTCTAGGAGACTAAGTGTGCACTGGTGTTTTAAGTCTCCTATGAATCCTATGGAATAGTCCAGCATCTTGAGGAATATTGCCTTTTTTTTTTTTTTTTTTTTTTTTTTTTTTAATAATTTTGAAAACTTTTAAGAGCAAACTACAGGAGATAACAACAACTGAAAAGTTATACCGACATACCTTAAAACATGCACACACCAACTGCACATACCACTCGGAATACAGAATCTAAGCAATAGCATGCTCATGTGGCAAAAAGCAATGCACGCAAGATTCGTATGCATGAACTTATTCCACAGAAATATTTCTTCAGAGTAACTTGATCAGATATAAATTAAAGGGTTATCTATCTGTAAGTCCTTTCATCCCATACAACCTTGAAAATTATGCAGAATTATAGTAAGCTCCATCTCTGGGGAAGAGACCAACCATCTACCAATTTACAGAAGCTTAACAAAAGCAGGAAGGGAGGATATATTACAGGCAAATACAGGACTTATTGCAGGAGGAATGTAATTCTCAGTCCTTTTAGTTTCTCTCTCTCTTATCATTTCCCATTTGTGGCAGAGGTAATAAAACTTCCTTCCTCCAACCTTTATTTAATTAAAGTGTAAAGTCTTTGGGGCAGTGAGCTTACTGTGTGTGTACATACAGCTCTGAGCATGAAGAGGTCACGAATTAATCCGAGGCCTTTAAATGCTACTCTGAATACAAAGCATTAACAATAATAAGAATAGGATATCATTTTCATTTAGAATAGATGGGGCCTCTGTTTTCAATGTATCATCACAAAGAATAAACCACACATCTCAGGGAATGACTAAATTAAGGAGCAATGAAAAAGGTATTTCATACCAGACTCGTGAGTCCACTCTATCTCATGTGCCTGCACTCAAGGACACTACTGCCTACTGTGACAGCATTTACCATAAAGTTCTTCTTCACCATAATCTCACAAAATAATGTCCCAAATCCCACAGGACACATTATCAATCAGATTATGAGTATATATGTTTTAAGATGGTGCATATGATTACTGTCATAACATACCCAAATTAACCTCTTGCATGTGCAATAAGCAGCAATTAGCAATCTACAGACAAATGACAAGTTCCTTCATAATATGTAACAACACAAAAGCCAGATTTCCTATTGAATCCCATATTAACCTACATTCAGTGGCCGTGAAATCTCAGAGCGCCGTGTCGGAATTTATCATCTTTCAGTGATGTTAGCTCCGCCTCTTGATGGTTCGAGACAAGATGTTTACAAACAATTCATCCAGAATCTGAAAGGCAGCTGAAAATGTTTATTATTTTCATGCCACTCATTCCAAGCATTTGGGGTGGTTTTTGATGAAGGGTGGGGAGAGCTCTCTCAAAACAGCATAGGTGTGTTAATAGACTACAAGAAATAAAATGGAGATAGATTAGTGAGAGGCTTTGTGATGCCTCTCTGAGATGGAAGCAGGCTCAGGGGTAAGGAAGATGCAGAACTGCCTTTTTCCCTTGTGATATGGACTTTCACGTCAATAAATACAAACAGGGAGGTGATGCTGATGCTTCCCCATGTGTACTTTCATACCTGTAATTCTACACCTCTCCTTTTACAAAATTCATTTGCAAAATATTTTTTTTTTTTGAAAACAAAGATCTTCTGGGACAACTTGTGAAAAGCAATTTTGCCCCAATCCAGAATGAATCTCAGACCTTTAGCAGTCACAATCAGGCTTCAAAAAATATTGATACTGTAATGTAAATTTATGTCAGCTGCTAATGACTTCACTAAAATGCTTGTTTCTAGTACATTAAAATGAAAAAGATTTTTGCAATAGTCATTGCAGGCTGTACTTTCTTCATACACATTTGCTATTAGTTTGACATCGGTGATTAGAGTGTGCATGTTTGTAGGGGATGAAGTGCCTTATAAGAATGCAGTTTTGTTTGACATGACTGATGGAAGGCAATTCAAAATGCATAAAGATGCCTTTATAATAAATCAGAAGTAACCAGCCGGATCACTTGTTCGCTTTAAAACCCTTCACCTGGAGTCTAAGTGGCCTCTTTCATTCAAAGCTCCATTCTGCCTCTCGCTTAAGAACAAAGGTTATCGCACTGTATATCTGAGCTAAATGGCGTTCAACAGTCGAGCCGACCAGAGTTCAAATCTGAAAACCCGTTCTGCCTTTCCTTCGCTCTCCCGTCGCATATTTAGAGGCCAGCCTTCCCAGCTGCTCTGCATGCAGGCCTCCCAGCGGAGCTCTCCTGTGCACGCGGCTGCAGGATTGGAGCTCTTTGTTACCAGGGCCCTTGGGCCAGTGTTCAGCCTGCGACACAGCACTGGCGTCTCAAGTCTAAAGCACCTATCACACTTGTGGGCACTGTCTATTGAACAACAGCTAGATTTAATAATAAAAAAAAAAAACAACACATATATAAAAAGATTTTATGTTTTTATGTTTAGACTGAGCTGGATAAGCCATAGATTTGTGAGGTAGGTCACAACTGAGTTTTATTCATCAGTTTTAGTCTCTGAAATAGTACATTATAATTACATTTTAATTTACTTTAATCTCTGAAATAGTTAATTATAATTATGGTCATAAAACATGTATAACCTTTGCTTCCTCTACCTCTCCAGTCTTAGCGCTGTTATAAGAAAGATAAAACAATTGTCCTTTAATGCTAATTGTTTATGAACTCCTTTGTAAGAGACTGTTTATATAAAATGCCTAGGCAAACTCTAGGCACAAATGCAATATTCATAATAAATGAATGAATATTATATCCCTGACCATAATTCCAGTGCTCTCCAATAAAAGAATATCTAATTCTTGTCACAGAATTGCCTCGTAGGTTGAAGTTCAGCATATAAATACACATGGGAAAAGATTAGATTTTAATTGATAAGTATTAATCATCATTCATTTCTGTCTCTGCAGGAAGCACAATGTTAAAACATCTAGTTAATATACTGTATAATGGATAACCTTGAGGCAGAAGCTCTTGCATCTGTCTCTATCCAAGAAAAATGTCAACATCAGCCTTTGTTGCAGCAAGATACCCTGACATCTGAATGGAGTTGCTTCTGCTGGAAAATTGACTGTCTCCAGTATAATCCTTCCTAACCTGCATCTGGTGCCTAAACTAGAGATGAGCCCAAAATAATTTTTTTTTTATCTGCATACACCTGTACTTAGAAATGTTTGAAATATGGTCTAAGTCAGAATGCTGTGTTTGTGGCGCATCGCTGCTCTAAACAAACAGATTTCTCATGTGATGGTCTCACTGCAGCCACAAAGCATTAGCACTCACAAGAGCATCATTGAAGATACTCAGGCTGTTCATTGAGAACAAAGCCATTAATGATTAATACTATGGTAGGAGAGAATGTAGCAGTATTTCTTGGCAGCTGAAATGTGGCAATGCCTCTCCTACATGGAAAAGACTCACAAATACCTCTAGCTCTTTTGCATCAGATGGTTCTTATTTGCTCTGTGGGAAGAAGAATCAAACAAATTCCCCAGATTAAAGGAAAGTGAAGGGGATTTGCACATCTAAAACCAGACATATACAATACATCTCTCTCTGACTGACCCAGCAGATGCAGAGATGTGTTTATGTATCACAGACTTTACTGTCCCAGCAGATGCTGCAAAGTTGTCCCTGACACAGACGCTTACTGTCCCCACAGATCTGTATTTTGGGAGGGAATTTTCGTACCACAGACACTACTGTCCCTACAGAACCACATCTGCTGGCAGAGTTATTGTTTCACATACTCTTCTGCCTCCAGCAGCTGTGAGAGACTGCCAGGACGACAGGCATTTCTGTCACAGCAAATCTCCATCTACAGGGCATTTTAAACTGCAGCTTACGCTACTGCTCTTACTGAGCCCTTAGTAGGGACCATGTTGATGAGGGGGAACAACAGAAACAAATGGAAATAAATGTCTGCTGGACATCTAAATCATCATTACCTCTGCCTAAATATAGCACTCACAAGTGCTGTGTTTGGGAATGTATCAGAAGGAGAAAAAGAATTACTCTTGTCCTTCTCCCACCCCGCCTTTAACAAGTATTCATTTTGAGAAACCCTCAAAGGAAAAAGTGTCTGGTGCCATTCTCATATAATAGATCCAACAAAGCCCAAGTCATTCATGACCACCAACTCAACAACCCTACCGCCCTGCTGCAGGGTCTAAGAGTGTGCACCAGGTCATTTTCAGTGCTTTTGAACAGATGCATCCAGTTTTGCTGGGGGTAGGCTGCAGGACAAGTTTCATTTTTTCCTGTGTTCTGGCATCAGAAGATTTGATACACAGCTCAGGAGGCACAAGAGCAGAAATAAAGAGGAAGGGGTTGGTTTTGGCCCCCCATCTTTTGAAACTCAGTATCATCTCTTCTCAGATTTAGGGCTCAGCAGAAGTGGTGGACAGGGAGTTCTGCACCTGTGAAGCTGCACTGGCACTGCAGGGATGTCAAAGGGACTGCTGTCTGTTCACCTTTAGCAGATCTCCTGAGGACTGCTGCCACCTTTATAAAACAAAGAGAGTGCTCCAGCCAGTGAAGCCATGGCCCACAGGCCACAGCGCTGGTTCTTGGCCTGCCCGGGGCTCTCTTCACTCAGGCAGTGCTCAGGGAAAGGGGAGGTGGCTGGAGCTGCTCCCTGGGGGCTGCTGTGTACCCTACTCCCCACCTTTGGGGCACCCAGGCCCCACCTTTGTGGTGGAAAAGCTTGGGACTGGGCTACGACATGGCTATGGCTAAGACTTCCCCTCAGGAGTGAACTCGGCCTAAGGCCCATACCAGAGCATGTACTTACATATAGTTAATATGCATGGTATGTGAGCCTGGACTCGAGAGCAGTCTTGGACCTTTGTTTGCCTGTGAGAAGACATATCCTTTATGATTTGGTAGGGGAGAGAGAGAAAACCTCCCCTGGTAATTCTGCAGTAATGTAAACCCTACATGAAGAAACATCATCTAACTTTGGAATTCCCCTGTGGGTAGTCTGGGCATTTATCTTTATCTGAAGCATCAAGAGCTGTCCATTGGCAAAGGCAGGACACACAAATTCCCAGAGTAATAATCTGATACAGCACAGAAAAACCTACATCCTTGGAGCAGATTGTGGGAAAGCATCAAGATTTTGGTTATGCTGCCAAAGCAAACAAGATGTTTCAAGCCCCATCATCTGCTCTCCAGTTCACACCCTTCCAGTGCTATCTTTCTCAGATGCCATGCCACACTGGTTAGTGGCAATGGTGTTGTCATGTGTGATTCATTCCATTTTACTGGAAATTAGAAAACCACATGCTGCACTGAAGAACTGCTTATTTATGTAGTCATATCATCCCAGAGAGCACTCATCCTGCCATTATTTGTACACAAATTCTTTCATCTAGAATTTTGGAAATACTGCTCTCCACCAGAGTTCATTCAGAGGGCAGATTAATCAATAACACATTGCTCTTTCCAGTGCCCATTGAGTCCTTAATAGTTTCCAGTGCCACCCTGAAAAGCAAATGGCATTTTAGAAGAGATTATCTTTGTCATTACAGGATGTGTGGGAAGCAAAACCGAACAAGCAGTGGGACTGGAGTTGTGCTAGCAGGAGTCTGTCATGTATTTATTTGAGCTCTGGGCAGGTGAATTTCACCCACAAGGAAAAAAAAATAGACTACTTCTGTCTGATTTTTTATGGAGTGCCTTTATAAAGCCTTGACAAGTATTTCCTGAACATATCACAATGCTACATTTACCACAGTGATTAATGCTCAGTATGAGTGATGAACTGGCATATACAGGACAACAAAGCAAATGCTAAGAGTTGTCAACAGTGCATTCTTTCTTTGGAATAAGCATTACGAGATAAAAACATCCATAGATTTAAATAATATTTTCTGGTGACAACAGCTCAAGCTGGCTAAACTCTGCTTTGAGTTCCAAAGCACAGGTCTGGCATTGTGTGTGTTTCAAAGAACTTCGTTTCCTAGCTGAGTTTTTCTAGCCTTCATAAAGTTAGTGTTACTAAAGCAGCTGCACTAGGATCAAAAGTTAGGTTTGACTGTGTGTTGACAGGCAAAGTCTGACCTCTACAAATTCCTAAACTAAGAGATTGCATTACTGTCTACAGATACAGATAAATCCAGTCTTATCTTTAGATGAAGAAACTATTAAGAAGATTCAGGCACCACACATTTATGAAGAAAGAAAAAGAAATGTGAAACATTCTTTTTTTAAAGGTTAGCATAGTTTAAGCATTCCTGAAAATATTTATTGTCATAACAGACTAGACCTACTAAAATGTTCTAGTCTAGGTTTTGGTCTTTGACATCCTCAGGAATCCTGTTGACTTCAGCTAGATCACATGGCTGTTGTGGAAAGCAGAATTTAGCAAGGCAGAAGAAAAGACACAAAAAAGCAGTTCAAGACCATTTGGAAAAAAGTAAGAAGTTTGCTTTCAATGTTACTGAGTATCTTTTAGGACCCAAATTAGAGTTCTGTTATATTTTAAAGCATTGCTTTCAAGCTTGCTGGAAGTGTCAGACAATTTGAATAGATCTCCATTTTAATTTCCAATCTAGCGATATGGAACAGCTGCCATAACTTTGTGCAACGTGGCAAATTCAACATCCTCATTCCTCAAATGACAATCACTGAGAAGGGACTCTGAAAAAGGCATATTATGCTTCCACTTTTACTGCCTTTTAGTAACTCTCAATCAAAATTATACTTTGGATAACGAACCCAAACCCTCAGTTGTACTTTTAACTTGCACTGTCTCCAATGGGAAGCAAAGGTGTTTGGTGAAAGCTGATGAGGTTGATCTCAAGAGGGTGATCAGAATCCAGAAGAGCACTTTGGGGTTCTGATGAAAAGCATTAGTGTTACCCCCACTCTGAGATTATGTAGACAAGAACAAAGACAGTTCAGCCATATCCAAGGAAAATTATAGGGAGCAAAGGGAGCGTGCATGAAATGAAGCACATTTATGAGCGCAACCCTATTTCACATCTAGTTTGAGAAGGAATCTTTTTTTTTTTTTTTAAAGAGTTCTGTAATGATGATGAGTTGGTCCTGTTACAGGAATAACGTCCTATCTAGCTCACACTTTGTATTCATTCACAGATTATATATCGTGTGCACTTAGAGAAAGCTACCTCCCACTCTTCTCAATTCTGAATATACATCTCAGAGGAGTGTTGAGACCTAGCACCACCCAGCACGATGTTACCAGTGCACTAAGAACACCACCCAGCAGAGGTACGGTTGCTCCAGGATGGACTATTTGTTTCTATGCAAACAAAGCACAAAAGAACCAGCAGCACTGATTTCATTTGCTTAGTTAACATCTCTGTTGTCATTTCTATAACCCTTCTCTGCTAGAGTTCATGGTGTCTTTCCTTCCACATGATACCACAAGCTTCCATCCCTGAGATTCTTCCCTTCGGTAGTCTACACTTCTCAAGAAATTCTATCTCCTAGCATGAAACCCACTCTCACTAATCTATTTTCTGTTATCAGTATACTGACAGACACCTTTATATATTGGTGGGGACACATATCAGCGTAGCACCAATATCTCTTACTGGAGTTTACCTCTAACAGTTACCATTTGAAACAGAAAGCTGAACAGAAATACTAAGATCAGCGTTCTTTGAATGGACTCCGGCTTTGGATGTCTAACTTTATACCATTTCCAGTCAATAAGAGTAATTTCTTAGCAAAATCAGATTCCATCCACAGCACAGTCAATTTAGGTCCCAAGGGAAGAGGTTAAGAACAATAGATAGACAGTACAGGAAGGCAAACAGGGAAGGTTAGCTACGCCTCACCTCTGTCCCGGAGCTATTAGATGGGTCTGCATGGGGGGACACAGGCCCTAAGCTCACAGGATCACCCCCAACACATATTTATATCACATCGCATTTTATTTCTTAAATGGGAAACACAAGTATTGCTTTCTGACAGAAGGCATAGCCCTTCTGGGCGATGCTTATTCTGCCTTTGGGTAGGCCCCAGTACTCCTCCCTTACTTTCACTGCCATTCCTGCCATTGTAGCTTGTGGGCCTCGGTGCCACAAGCCCATTAACTTCACCTGGCAATGGGTGGTTCTCCCTCAGCCTGATCGCATGCCAACAAGAGCCTGATCTGCCTGCAAAATTATAAATTGCACAGCTATTCACACTGAAAGCCCTGCAGAAGCAGCCCTCCCCCACTTCCTTCTCTGTGAGCTCGCTCCAACAGCAGGCAGACATAAGTGAAAGGAAAAACAATGAGAAAGGAAACTTGGGAGGGACAGGTTACAAGCAGAAGGAAGAAGCAAAAGGTCTGACTCTGCAGACCATATTCATGACGAAAAACATTTGCACAAATAGCCTGATAGCATTCAGTGGGAGTGCCGGGCTGAGTAAAAGTGCTGCAAGTGCAAGCAACAATTGCAGAGGCAGGAAATAAGTAGGAAAAGAAAGAAAAAGGAAGCCCCACGTGAATCAGACACCTGCACAGAGGAGAGCGGTCTCACACACCCCAGGAAAAACAAATGAACCAAAACGCTAACCGCCTTTGAGTTACTGCAGAAATATTTATAGAGCCTTTCCCAACCTCTGCCTCGCTTCCTGGCAGGCAACACCACAGAAAGAGTCCTTACCACTGGCATCCCCTTCTTCCGCCAGACAAAAACCCAGTCCCTTCCCAAAAACACAGCAAAGGCAGCAAGAGGCCAGCTGGCTGAGGAGTGCTTTGGTCGTTACCTGAGGAAGGATGAACACCCAGCCTGGGACATACTCGTAGGAGTCTCAGTAACTGCTCTCACAGGAGGATGGGCATCTCTTCCTGCATGATGAGCTGGGGAAACACCATTAATTTGGTACAGATTACTGTTAGCAAGAAGCCACCAACCCCCCCCCCTCCCGTCTCTCCCAGCTGCTCGCTTTTTTGCTGTCTTTGCAAAGCACGATGAGGCGCTGAAGAGAAGTAGATGCCCAGTAAGACTGTGCTGCTCCTTTTCCAGTGAGCTCTTTCAGGAATTATCAGAACAGCTTCTGTGAAGAGAAATTCTAAACTCCTAAATCATTAAAATAATGTATTTATTTATCAAAAGCTCACCTTCTAAAATGAAACACTAGGGAGCAATGCAGTCATTCCAATGAATGCACATATTTGAATTCTCAGGGCTTATACTAATTGGCAGTTTTCAAAATGTTTCCAGTCAGGTCTGTCCATAAACTTGAAAAAAAATCAAAATACACCTCTCTGAGATGTGCTGGTGTTTGTGAAACAGAACTATTAAATCAGTGAGATCAGGGACTGAATTCAAAGCAATGATGTTTTAAGATCATACATTAAAGATGACAGAATCTTTCTAAATCACCTCAAACATGAAACACTTGCAGTTCTAGCTTACAAAGTTATCTGAAAAACACACACTACCACCTACTGGCAATTATTCATATATGTTATTTACATACTGATAAACGGTAACAACATGTGCACATTTGGTTTGTATGAGCTTTGCTAGGACAAAGACCAGGCTTCATTCCTACATTTATGAGACTTGCATTTGAAGACAAATGTATTTCTGTGCATGTAGTTCTACAACGTGTGACCAGCTTTTATTTTCTTCCTTTCAATAGCAATAATAGATGTTTATTTAAATATTTCTCATTTAAGGGAGTCGGTTTTGCCAGTGAATCCCTTTAACATGAGGCTGGTTTTGTTGCTCAACAAGAGGAGGCTGGTATCATGGTACTACCAGGTTTCAGACCTTGCGATTTATACTCACCGTTCAGTAAACTTCGTGGAATAAATTGGTGGTATGGAGGCAGGAAGGAGAATTTGGGTAAGTGCCAATCCTAGGTACGACCTCTCTTCTGCATCAGCCACACAAAGCCTCTGAAATAGAGGGCCATGGCTGGACAGAGGAGCTAACACCAGGCAGCAATCACACACAAACACCTTTTCCTTGAGTGTTTCACTTAGACAGATGCCTTGCCTTTTGCTGTAGATCTCACCTCCTCGCCCAAGGTTCACTGTGATGGCACAGAAATATCTTGGAGCTAAAAGGGCTGCGATATATATGTCAGGAAGTAATGTTAGTTAAAGGGCTACACATGAATACCACAGACATCATCTCTGTCAAGCTTGGATGAAATGTTTTTCACCCTGCATGCTCTCTCTGGAGCCTTTTGCCTGCTGGCAAAAAACTGATTGCTGATGAAATGCTGGTGGGGATGAGTAGTAGTTTTGGACTACACAGGACTTACCACCAGTCAAAATACAAGTCTGATGCTGGGACTACGTTAACATGACCTGCAGCATAACTGTCTGAGTCCTCACCTGTGAAAAGACATGCATCAGGAAAGCTGAGGCTGACACTACTGAGCCACTCGGGGACCCACGGTGCACCCAAACTCCATCCTGGTGCTGCAGTACAGCTGTTGCCGTTTCTTCCATGACATCACCTTCCAGAGAGGATCTTGATACATGGATGATAACATCAGAAAGATTGGCCAGGCCTGATATAAGGGTTCATTGAAGGCTAAAGACTGGTATTGTTAAGAATCAGCCCTGCAGTTCTACAGGGAGCACCTGCCCAATGTGGCATCGAGTTAAACTGAAGACATTGGGTATTCAACAATCAGACCAGCAGCAGCAGAAACTGATTGCCAGGCACTGCACCCCTGCAGAAAAACAACCTCTTCACTGCTTTATAAATAAAACATTCTATCCAACAATGTAATTTTAAATAAATAAATAAACAAATTAAAGAAAAAAAAAAACTTTGATGTATTTATAATTAATCAAATTTATAGTTCTATTATATAATTTTTTACATTGTAGATTTTCAAAATATATATTTTTCTTGTTACTTATATATTAATTAAACACAAGGTTTCCTGCTGGCAAGTACCAGACTAGCTCAAGACAGATCTTCAGATATGCTATGCTAATGCCTGACACACAGGAGCAGACACTTTTCGCTCTCTTCAATATGTGCATTACAAGTAGTATTTTAATTGGGCTCCCAATTCAGAAGGCTGGAATGAGCTTGTGAGTCATTTTTACAAGTTGACTCACATGCTACAAAAATGAAGAATTTGATGCAGGGGGAAAAAAAAAAAAAAAAGGTAGAGGGTGGATTTCTGCACATCACTGTCGCTGGGGAAAAGGGTGGGTTTGTCCCTAGTAGCCAGCTGCAGCAGCAGGGTGAGTTCAGTAAGTCCATTACTTAGATGAGGCTTTTTCTTTTTTTTTTCTTTTTTTTTTTTTTTGGACTGTAACTGTTAAAGAAAGGATGCTTTTGGAAGGCTTTTGTTTCATGAGAGCTGTGATTAAGAGATTATATAAAGTACAAAAAATGTTGAGCTTCTTTCCCCTTCTGAAGATGGACCAATCCTAGCATCCCAGGATGCCGCATTTCTCTGCATTTCAATCATGATTCCATTTCCAGACTAGTTAGCACACCAACAACAGGGAGAGGGATATTCCTCTCCCTTAGGTGCCAGCCCTGCAGACTCAAGCTCAAACCGAAGACAGATTAAGCACTTTTCTCCCCACACATCACCAGTTGAGGAAACATCCCACAGCTCCCACTATACCCGTGTGAAAACCCCATTGTCTTTCTATTGTACTGTCTGCATTGTTCGTGCAACCTCAGCGCCTCAAACCATTTGCATGGGTGCAAGGGATGGGAACTCAGTCAAAACAAAGCAAGTGGAATCAAATCTATCCTTCTCTTTTTGCTGTGTCAGCTTCAAACTGTGGTTAAAAAAACCAAAACATTTACTTAGTGAAGCAAGTAAGGGTGAATTGCAATACCCCAAAACTGCAGGTATGCTGAGTAAAAGGCTTTTCTGAGCCATCACTTTTCCTGGAATGACCATATTTTAACATTTTTCTTTCCGTATCCTTAGAAGAATCCATACAATACACAAATGAAAGGCAGATTCACAGAAGGCAGAAAATGCCAGGGTGTTTTTCATTGTCCTGAGGACAAATGCCAGAGCCCTTCTGGGACATTCAGAACATCTCGTCACTGTATCTTATTCAAGGGAAAAACCATTTGTCAACAAAGTAATCACTGCACAGATTCAGAGACAACTGCAAATAAAAAGCCAATACAAACGTGCAGATGAGGTTCCAGGCAGCAGCTAGTCACAAGAAGAACAAATGCCATCCACAACGCCTGGCATTTGGGCCCATGCATTTTTCACTGAAGTCAAAAGCAGAGGGGGAATAATGCAAAGTGATCTTCAAACAAATTTTTAGATCAATCAATATGACTATGAAAAGATGGGCCTGAACCAAACCTGGATCCAAACCCTACTTCTATACGCCAACACCAGCAGCAGAATTGGGTATGGACAGAACAACTGAGTATGCTGCCACAAAATTAGCGGCAGTAAAAGCCCCACTGCTTCATACTTAAACATTGAATAATAGCGGACAATTTGATGCTTAGCTCCTGGCTGAAAGCAGCCTTCCTTTTTGATTAGAAGCACACAACACCAAGGGAAATAATCCCATGACTAATGCTCGTAGTGGCCAGGATTCATCACCATTTGAAAAGTGAAGCATCTGCCCCGTGTGTGGGCTCAACTCTCACTTTTTTTCCTCAAACTCAGTCTGTGGACTGAGAGACCTTGTCTAGCCTTCCTCTTGAAAAACGAAAGCCCTCTCCTGGGTCAACACAAGTACACTTTCCTCAAGTACAAAGCCACAAAGGAGAACCCTCTGCAAAGGACTTCCGTCAGTGATGAGGCTCCACAGTTGCTTCATTTTCTAAACTTCATTTCAGGGTGTGCATGCAAATGGCAAAAGGACTTTGATCATTTTGGTTCTGCACTGCATTTACTTCTCAGTTGGTGAAAAAATCGAATGCCACATAGGAAAAAGAGGGCATTTCACAACATTAGCGTGTACCATGTTAAGTACACAACAGAGTTAGACTCCAGTTTCATCAACATGGAACATGGAAGAATTTCAGCTTAGCTCTAGCCGAAATCAACCTGAAGCAGTCAGAAATCGTAATTGCTTCCTTAAAGACACCACTTGTATAAAATTAAATGCATTTCTCCAAAAGCTTCACTAACATAGCAACTGATTGGCCCTTGAGGATTCCTATAGATACTTGTCATTCAGCATGAAATCAGGTCAGCAGCTAAAATTAAACACCCACCTCTACCCTGCACCGCATGTGGAGTCATCGCTTTTAGTATCGCTCAGCCTCTGCCTCCCCGAATGGGTTCATTCTTACCACGAGCTTAAAGGATGTCTTATCAAGGAGCACTGATGGATGCAGTCATTCCTGTTCTGAGATGAAACTGTTGGGAATCAGACTGGCAGTCCCTTTGACTCCATCTGCATTGATTAGCTCTCGGGCAGCCTGCCAAGGCAGTGTGCTGCCTCTTACCCTAGCCACTGTTAATCTGCCTGAGCGAGGCCTGCAAGCCCTACATAAACTGCAATTTCTCTTCATTAGCGTGATTCTGCCTGCATGAATCTGATAACATATGGGATATTATCATAAAACAGCCTATTTCACCAATTCATTTTCTCCTTTATGAAGATTATGAATGTACTGCGAGTGCATCGGGCAGGATAAAACAGAAGATTCTGCTGTACTGTTTATCTTTGATTTTGTTTCTAAAATGCAGATAGCCTTCCTTTTAAGTTCACATTTCCCAATAACCCTCTGTTAATATATTGTAAAAACTGCTGACTCTCTCCCCCTGATTTCCTCCGGTTCATTGTGGGTCTGATCCACAATACAAGTCACTTGCCTAGATTGAGACCTTAATGATCAACAGAGCTAGCAGATGCCGCACGATGGAAAAAATGAGGTACGGTAACTGTTTAGTCAACCCTAATCACTGCCACAGTCTGACTAAGCATGAACATGAAACATGATCACAGTTTGATGACGGATTATGTAATTCCAAACATGTGCTTCATACCCCCTCGCTTCCTGCCTGTTTCGGATAATACAAGTCTGCTGGAGTGGGCAGCTCCTGCACGGCTGAATGAGCGCTTTGTCTGCAAAAGTGGGTGCAGGTAGACACCTACCTACATCTGAGATTTATTAATTAGCACATGTCCCTGTTGAACGAAGTCTGCATGCCCTCTGCCGGTACATGCCTGCATTCCCGAGAACATCAACACTGAAACTGAATTAGTGAAATATCTTAAGGCTGTTCCCTTAATGTACACAACTGCTGCTGCGAGCTCCTTGGACAATGTATGCATGCTTGCCCTGGCATTCTTCCACGTGCAATATAGAATAAAATGCAATTAACCACCCGTTAGTTCTAAATCTCACAGCTGCTTTGTACTTATAACTGTTGTTTTCATGTCCCTGCTCTGAAGGCATTTTCTGCTGAAATGTACCATTGCAGAGTGCAATATCTCTTTCAGAGATTTTGAATGCACTCACCCTTTAAGGAGCTGTAGTAAGGGGATGTTGCACAGGACAGACACAGAAGCCTGCAACAACCATAGACTCTTGTTCTGTGCTGCTCCCAAGGAAAAAAAAAAAAAAAAGTCTTCAGCTTTCCAAGATTAATCCATTATCAAAAGCTACACTAACTCCTGGATAATCTGCATCAATTACTGAGCACAGAAACATGCAGTAGAGGTCATTTTAATAAGCAGTTCACTCCTTAAATTACTTTTCCTGCCAAATAAAGTCAAGATTGCTAGGGATCATAACTAAGGGATCATTAGCTTAACCCATCTGACAGCCTTTTCTGCAGACCCTTCTAACTATTTACACTGTCAAACAGTGGCAACACCAGATCCTAGAAGAATATGCAACAGCTCTTTTTAATAAGGAAAAATACAATGTAGTGCAAGCTACTGGACAGACAGGGTGACAGGGACATCCGATGAAGATAAATATGCCCACAGCCCAACAGCTGCTGCCAGTGCCCAGCAAGAAGCTGACAGTTCCCCGCAGCTGGATGGTTCTCGGGGGGAAGGGGAAATGCCCAAGTATCACTCACATATGGCAGAAGAATAGAAGAAAAAACACCTTGCCGTGCCCTAGACTGTGACAAATCCCACCAACCCCCCTCAGAAAAAGAATACTTTCACCCCTCACTAATGACATTTAAAACAGTAACTGTAACAAAAAGGAAACAGCTGAGTGCAAGTGCTCCATGCCTTGGGAAGCATGTCAGTGTGCACTGATCTGCTCCTGGCAGGCACACACCATCACTGGCACAGGTGAGAGCGCATCAAAAGGGTTAACCACTGCACATCAAAGAGAAGGCGCAGGCATTGGTGTAATTGAAAATTGGCTGGCCCAGGGCATATTAAAAGCTGTATGAAT
Organism: Aythya fuligula; assembly: GCF_009819795.1. Classification (NCBI taxonomy): domain Eukaryota; kingdom Metazoa; phylum Chordata; class Aves; order Anseriformes; family Anatidae; genus Aythya; species Aythya fuligula. The sequence goes on along the minus strand of NC_045569.1, from coordinate 12,395,697 downwards.
TTTAAACACTACTCATCTACAAGACTCAGTTCACAGTGCTGATGTACTGACCTATGCCAGCAAGGTTTGCTTGCAAGAGGAAGTTATTGCTTAGATGCATATCAAGGACTCCTCGCTATTCTTTCCGTTGCTTTCAAACTGAGCAAAAGCTGTTGCATCAGCAGGCGAGTACAAACCGGAGTCTAACCGCTGCAGAAGACAGAAATGTCAAGCAGCCTTTCAAGAATAGAAATCAGTTACATTCAGTCCTGCCTGGATGAAAGCGTAGGACAAAATGACCTAGAGTGGTTGTCTTCTCTAAATTTGTACAATTCTACTTCAATATTAAACTTTATTCTCACTGTGGCCTTATCCTGACTAGAAGAGGTCACATCCAAGCACGTTAGCAAACAGCATTAGACACAATGTTATGCCCAATTACAGCTATTTCAGCTCTGTTGAAGTATTGTGATCTACCCTGGAGAAGGGAGGGGAGCCAAGAGAACGATGTAGCCAAGTATTTTTCAGAAGTGCTAAAAAGCATGAGTTTCAAAGCAGAACCTGGCTGGAAGGGAATTCACTTACCCTCGAGTGCTAATGCATTTTGCAACATGACCAGTTGTACAGAACACAGCAAGTGTCTGCACTGTGACAGCAATGAGGGGCACTCTACAGCACCGTTCTGGGTAAACTGGATGTGTAGGTGAGCAGCGCATGGGGCCTGGCCAAACTGTGCAGAGATGGCTTCCTGTGACAGACAGACACACACAGTTATTTTTCCAATTCCAGGTACAAGCTTACGCATATGGTGTACTGGAGACACTTCTCAGTAGCAAACATCTATCCCTTCATGCTCAAATTATTTCCCTACAGCTACTCTTGCTGACTGCTGATGTCTATGTTACAGGTGTGTGACTACCAGTGCTAGCCGTTCCCCCAGTTGCTACACAGGAATTAGCAAAGAGCAACAACACAAATTGCTCAAACCACTCATCTAGGTCTAAAACATTCATTCTGGTCATACATCCTCTTTTAGTTTTACAAGTATTTGGTTGGATTTGGAGGAGATTAGAACATTTCCCTTTCCTTCTGTTCAGAAGATACAAAGGAAACACAAGAGTCAGAAGACTGTAAGAACAGAGCATATTTTAAGACAATGACGTGGCTTGGAAAAGTCAGCAAAGCAAAATCAGTTCATACTTACTTTATTGTCCTATATGTGTATGTTTATATATACATATAAACGTTTGGCCTCCATCAGAAACAAGATGCTGGCACAGGCAGACCTCTGGTCTGTCCCAGTACAGCTGTGCTGGTGGAACAGAAGGGATGAGCGAGCAGTTGGCTCTGACCAGTTTCAGTCTGAAAGTTGCCTTCCCCACTGGGTGGTGGAAGCATAGCTGTCAGACCAGGTGTCTGAACCAACCAGGTCAGCTTATGGAGTCAAGCATGAACTTTCCCATCTGTGCAGGATAAAAAAAGTGTTAGGTGGGTTTCGTGATTTCCTACTACCATACATGAAGCTGGGTGCAAAGGAAGAAGAAGGGAAAGAAATTGCAGCTTTAGAAAGATGAGGTTAAATAATAAGTATCAGAAACATTATTACAACTTCGAGCCTGTGAGGACATTAGTCAAGATCTTCAAAGAATAAGACCTCGAGGTGCAGTGATACAGAAGACTGGACAGGGCACAGTGGGAGTTTCCAGGCCATCTCAGCTCCTCATTACTAATGCTCTATTCTGCTTTGCAATGAGTGAACGGTAAGAACTTGGCTAATAGAAATAGCCAGGCTTCAATTTAAAAGCAGAAAGATATTTATCACTTTTCTGGATCCAGTTAGCGTCTGGGTATTTGACTCTTAAGATTAATGTTAATAAGGTTGCTTGCCAGGTCTGTCTTCGTTTCTCCTACATGTCCTGATCAAGAAACAAGCAGTTATATAAGATTGGATTTTATTCTTTTAGTCAAAACAAGTATAGAAAAAAAATCTTCATTTCCTGTGAACAGATCTGACTCTCCTAATGTCTTCTCAAGCCTTAATCCTAAAGTTGCAGTGCACTTGGCACTTGTTACTGCATGTACCCTCTCTACTAACAACTGACAGCCACCACGATGTTCACTGCAGAATCAAGTGAAGTAAAACTTTTCTCTTGTTGGTATTTTAAAGGAGGAAGTAGACTATTTCAAGGTTTTAAGAGCAATTCCTATACTCAGACAGATCTTAAACTTTAAGAGGACTGAGGGTAAGCATTAACAGTGACCCATTGATAAATCTAGAGAATGAAGTCCTGTTTCCATTCAAACAGCAGATAGCCTGCACAGTACAAGTTCTCCCGCTTCCACCTCGATCCTGCTCTGATGTCATGTCTAGGACTGAGAAAGTTGCTTAGTCTCCACGTCCATTCAATCATACTATTCTTGGAATTAGATTTGTGCCTTCAGGCCTCAACCAATTCAAGATTCAGTTGTATGAAGCATTCATAATGTGAGACAGTCCCTGCCCCAAAGAGCTTACCATATTAATAGCACTTTCTGAAAGCAAAAAGTCAGGCTTTGCATTTCTGTATCAGACCATCCACGAGGGTGCTAATTATTGCCAGGATAACTACAGTTTCATGATGTGAAAAATCTTGTCTATTGGGAATCAAATCTCATATCCAGCAAAGCATCCATCAGAGGATGGTGACTATTTTTAGGCTACTTCTGACCTTTCCAAGAGTAAGGACTGTTCAAAAAGATGATTAAACTACTAAGTAAATTATGCAGAGATCTGAATAGTCTGAAGAAAATGTAACTTCATTTAGTCTTGCATAATGCCTTTGGTAACACGGTTAGATTCTTCTGGCCCTCAACAGTCAAATTTTCCACTGTTAGGGACGGGATATAAATTGGGCTGGTTATTGAGTAATAGAGAAGGCTTTCTTATTTGTGCAAACTTCTTAACCTTCAGGAGAACAAAGATTAATCAACAACATGGAAGAAGCTGTTGTCATAAGATCCAGTCATAAGATCTGTAGGGACTCCTGCAGAGGCTGCAATCTTTAAAACTGTTTGGAATGAAATCTGAGAGATGGGAGTCCATAGAGAAGATGTTTTCAAAATAAAGTCCAACATAGTTATTAATAATGGAATAAAGTAGGTTCTACCAGAAACCTGGAATGCAAAGACCAGTTCCAATGCATGAAACAAATATTGTGAGGTAGGAAGAAATACAGACAAGGCCACCTGCTTACAAGTTTGGTATTTAAAACACCCAACTGGCTTTCAAAGAAAAAGCTCCTTATTCTCAAATCATTCCCAGTGTACCTTTAGACTTCTCTTCCTTCAGGATCTTTTTGTGTTACCATGGAAGTGTTACCTGTACCTTAAAGCAAAGTTCCTAAGTGACACATGGCTGCGCAGCACAGGCAAGCATCCACAGATAGGTGCACAGTCTTTGTGGTTCCAAGAAACTGGGGACAAAATTTTCAAAACTCTGAGTTTGTTGAGCTCAACCTACACAGTAGCAAAATTTTCTTTCTTTTAATGGGAGCAGATCTACACAGATACTGCGTAAGGTCTTTAAAAGGATGCTTGGTAGTATTCAAAAAGGGGTGGGCTACAATGTTCATCACATGCTGTGTCAGCCTACAGCCAAACTGATCTGCTTGTGACAGTTGCATTTGAAGAAATCTTAGCAAACACTCCTAATTAAAGATGGACCAGCAATCATCTGAAATTCCTTAACTAGGACAGAAGCCTCTTCTCCAGGCTTGTCACATAAGGCAGCCTGACAGAGGGTGGGCTCAGTTTGTCACATCACTTTTCTCTGAGCTGCTAGGTGTATTTCTTTTTGGCTTACGATTAGGTGCCTACTACTACCTGTGAGTTAGCATAGCACCAATCAAATTGAGGAGCTGGCAAGGACCAAGTCATGCTCACGTTAGCTAATGCCTCCCTAACTCCCTACAAAATCACTACTTATCTAGCAGGAATAGAAGTCTGGGTATTGAAACATTGGAGGCTTGCTGTCAGATCAGACAATGGAGAAAGGGATCTCACAGCTAGTGGGAACAGTCATAAATGAAGGAGCTGAGCTTAGAAGGATTAGCTTAGAGAGAAGGAGACCTAGGGAAAGCTGGAAGCAGTTGGCTTGTGCAGCTGACTGAAGAGCAAGTTCCTGCTGGGGAACTAGAGGAAACAATCATAGGACTAAAAAGCTGGGCTGGAAGCATGGGAGACTGTGCTCCATCTGGTTCTGCAGCGATAGGATCAGGTAGGTCCAGGCCTACACATTGTCTGAAAGCAGCAGGAGCAGATGAGCCAAAGCCCAAAAATCCTGTTTTCTCAGCTACCCCTAATAAAAATGAACGTGGCACAGGAAAGGATGCTGAAGGCAAGCAGGAGCTCTGCATGGAATGTTTTTCTGAGTTTTCCATGGGTTGTCAGCAGCTTTTTATGCACTTCAGGGCAGCCAAAACGAAAAAAAAAAAAAAAAAAAGAGGGAAACCCAAAACCACAGGCCAAACTGAAGGTAAAGGAGTGAGGGTTGAGCACAACAGTCAGCAAAGGGTGTGTCTCAGTAGCTGGATATCCCCAGAAGTGTGTGAAGAATTAAGACTTGCTTTTGCAGGATGCAGTGGCTGGGGACATGAAGGTGCATGAGGAGGAAGGGAAGCAGAACCGAGGCACCATGCCAACCCAGATAACCAAGGGGACCAGAAGAAGGAAGCTACAAAGCTCTGCAGTAAACACGGGGATTAGGAGAGGAGTAGAAGAACCAGTCAGATGAAGTAACTGACCCAAAACTCTCTTCTCAAAAGTCAGAAAAGATTTGGCTTTTAAAAATATCAAGTGCTCTCCCCTCCACCTACTTCCTATAGATTTTTTTTTTTTTAAAACACTTTCTGGTTTTGGCTGGGATTGGATAGGAAGGTGCCAGAATGCTGGTAGGAAATCTGCCTGTTCTCACAGTGTTTCTGGCCCAACCAGGAGTAGGAGGGAGCTGGACTCTCAAGTGAGAGTCTGTTTCCATTTAATTTCCAGGACAGTTTTGCAGACTTACAGGGTCAGGCTAAGGTGCCAGACTTCTGGGTGCTTCTGAAAAAAAAATTGAGCCCTTGGAAATTTGTTCCTTCTCAGCTGTCAGGAGAAATGCTGTAAACACAAAGGGAAGAGAGTTGAGGAAACAATGGTGTCACTGGTAGGTTATTGACATCCCATTATGAAACGTGGTGGGTTAGAGCCTCCCATGCCATCTTCTTTATCAAATCACTCTTTCTTTCCAAGATCAGGTCTGTTTCATAACAGAAAACTGCAGGAGGTTATTTGAAGCATTAAGTCAGGGATAGCTCCTGGCTGGGTTGCACTGTGCCAACCAGACAGAAAATACAAATGATTTCATTAACCTCTTAGTGTTTCTTCTAGCTCTGTATTTTACACCTTAAAAAAAATATTGAGGAAATATTTGTCATTGTGAGTTGGGTGATGGAGGTAACATCTGGTTAAAATAGGAGATCCTAGAGGGTTTTGCTAGGTGATGGACTTTTGTGGGCTACTCACTTATTTGCTATAATTCCCTGAGAGTTGTTTTGGGGAGGCCAGAGAAGAAAACTGTTCAGAGGCTGATGACTGAAAGGCAGGAGAATCCTCCCCAAGAACAAGCAGAAATAAAAGCAAAGCCTTCTGGGAATCGTCAGTGTGGGTGTAACTTGCTAGAGGTTTAGGGTTTTTTCCCCTCCTCCCAAGGCAGCAGAGCATGCATTGGTATCCTTCTGACTTTCAGCTCCTGTGATTGCATGACTCTTTCTGTGTAACTCTTCTCCACAGACCAGCCCTGACAGGAGCTTAGAGAACTCTGTGATTACTATAAGTGTCAGTAAAGTGAATGGGGAAACTCTGCTGAACCTGTCCCTCAAGGGGTTTGTGAAATCAGTAAAAGAATTTGTCTAGCTTTCCTTTAGCACTTCCCTGGGGTTAAATACTCAACCCTTTTGAATATATTTATTTTCTTTCAGCATATCAAAGAAGCCACCCATTTAATTTTTTTTTTCTTTAAAAAAACTCAGTCCAACCATAATCAAAGGCAAATCAGATTTTCTAGAATTTAGGAGAAGGAAGAAGCAAGGATTCATATTTTAGATTATGAAGAAAATTCACCTTACCTCTAGATGCAATCCAGATCTTTATTATTTTCAAATTTTTATTCTTCTAAAGGAAGAAAGTTACTTCAGCTCATGTCTCTCTGTGCTGCCAGCACCACTTTCACACAGTCCAAAAGAAGCAACACCTATCCCTTTCTCTGTGTAACTGGCATGTCCAAAGCAGAATGACTGCAGCAACAAGTCCCATACCAGGCACAGAGCTAGCAAAAGAAAAACAGGATATAAAAGCAGCTGCTTGACTTAAGGTAAGTGATGGTAACACATGACTCATGAAAAATGAATTTAACTCCAAAACACTTCTGAGCAAACACAAATCCAGAATGAGCATATTTTATAAGAGCTCACATTGAGTTTATCAAAAGACAGCAGGTAGGAACGGAATTTGTCCTTCATAATATTGTATCTGGAGTGTGTTTAAGAAACAAATATCACTCTTTAAGCATCTGATTCCGGAAGAATTATGAATTTCTGAATCTACTTGCATGTTTGAAAGAATTTCTAAGGTTTAAGAAGTCCTTGTACAGGAGAAACTTGTTTGTAGGTGTGATCAAGCCTAACAGATGTTGACATTTATACATGCTTTTCTCCCAAAATGTACATTTTGCTGTTTATTTAGGAATTCTGTTCCCCCACTCCACACACATATATATATTTTTAAGTGAAATTTTAAATTATAGTCAAAACTGGCATGAAAAACCTTCTGTGGTCCACCAGGTCTTAGAATGTCTCTCTGTAGAAATCTCCTTTCTGAAAGATTTTGGCAATTCTAGCAAGAACGGGCATGCGAATGCACGGATCTGTCAGGGAGGTGTCCTTAAGATATTCAAAACCTGACCACAGCTGGTCCTGGGCAACCTGCTCTGGGTGTCCCTGGTTGAGCAGGGGGGTGGACAAGATGACCTCCAGGTCTCTTCCAACCTTAACCATTTTGTGATTCTGTGGGTATGGACTAGGGCAACGGGTGCTGGAGAAAAGCAGAAGTGAAGACATGCATTTTATCCACATCGGAAAATTTTCACACTCTCCTGTACACGTTTACCTCTGCACAATCCCATACCTTATCTCCCTGCTCTTCATCCCCTATCCTCTCTACAATGTTATGTAGATGAACACTGAAGACATTTTTGCAACAATTCACCTTCCCATATAATTCAAAAAAGGAGTTTTTGTGCAGGGCACCAGAAGAAAAAACAGTTGGAGTGTTGTCAGTCAATATATTTTGGAGATACTCATGGAGAAACTGTCAGGAAGCATACACTGAAAAGCTAGCAATGTAAGTGCAGCTTAAAATATAAATGATTGTATTGCTATCCCAAACTTGGACTTGTCTTCCTAGATGATGTGCCACATTTAAAATACTTTTGAAGAATCTAGAGAAGATGTGAAAAACAGGCTCACCATGAGAGACAAGGTGCAACATTAGCTGTGAAACAGCTTACAAGATTTCCAGTTGCCAGCTATGCCACAGCATGTTTCCAAACCTGTTTTAAATAACACAAAAAATAACAACAATAATAACAAACCTAGATGTTCTATTGAAAATTAACAAGCATTGCTCATATGCCTGCTTTATCTATAAAATGTTTAGAGTCACTAACAAAGAAAGAGTGAAGACTAAATATTAGTAAATGGTACAGGTAATGAAAACCTGGGGTATTAATGTTCAAAACTGCACAGACCATAGTAAACAAGGGCCCAAATGAATATACTAAAAAAAAAAACACCATAAAAGACATTTAATTTTCATATTCTGAGCTTAATAACTACTGGGAATTAATTTCCAGACATGTTAGTTACGGTTGTTATACACCTGAATGCTAAAAGAAGGTCCAGGTCTGGAAGAGAAACCAGGGATGAACAGCTAATGCTCACTTTTGGGGAGAAGGGCGACTACACCATAAGATGTATAAAAATACACAACCTATTTGATGTTATATGCTGTCAGATAATTATCAGAATTGCACAGCTGACTTAATGTTAGAATTATTTGGTTGTGTTTAACTATTAGAGGCTTTAATGTTGGCAGAAATATTTAAGGCCTCCATAGGTACAGTTTTAAGTCAGAAGCAGTAACTGTAAATTAACATTCTGAATGTTATTTGGTCACCTCATAAATTCCTTAGGACTGGATACTCTCTTCAGTGCACTCAGACTTGACCTAATGACTACCCTCTAGTGATCCAAGAGCAGAGTTTATGGTTGTAGGCATTGAACTTTAAGGAGCCTTTGAATAAAAGCCATAAGGCAAATGTGTAATGCATCTACCAATCCACTGGGGAGCTCAACAAAAACACTAATACCTTAGCCAGACGCATAGCTTTAGGCCACTGAAGATAAAAGAAAATGCCCTAATTAATAAGCCACCCACTCCTTCCAATAATTTTCAAATTGCAGACTGAATAAACATTGTGACTAGTTCAACAACAACACATACATATTTAGGAAAGGAAGAGTTAATGGATGTAGCAGATGACGGATTCACCAGCCTTCCTAGAACACAAGGGCTGGTGGGCCCTTGACAGCAGCAGCTGCAGGCTGCTCACGGCCTGCTCCCCAGCTCAGCTGTCACACTGCGGACCGGGGAACGAGGAAGCTCTCTTGGCTTAGCAGCTGTCTCCCTTCATGGATTGCCCAGTTCAACAGACATCACTCCCCGCTCAAATCCTCTTTGCACACTTTTGTGTGGCTTCTGGTTCAAACCTGCCCCAGGGATGCAGAGATGGTCACATCCCGCACTACCTTTCCATGTTAAAACAAAACAAAACAAAACAAAAACAAACAAACAAAAAACAAACAAACAAAAAAAAAAACACAACAAAACAAAACAAAAACAAAACAAAACAAAACAAAAAAAACATTCTGGCATTCAGGCTGGAAAACCAGGTAATCCTGCAAGTGAGCCGAACCAGCCACTTTGACGCTTTCAGAGACAGCAGTTACAATTTCATAACGAACTTCAAAATAAATAAGGTAAACGTGCCTAAGTCACAGACTGCTCTGTGAAGGATACCAGAGATAGCCATCTTCCTAAGCGTAGCTGCGCTTCCTTCAGTGGCAACAAAATACTGTGGATAAGTGCTGAGACATGTCTGTAAGTGAGCTTGTGTTCAAAAGCGAGGCTCTTATCTTTGTAATCTTCTCACTGCGATAGGAGCCGGGTAAGCAAAGCCAAGGTTAGACACTGTTCGGCTAACAATAGAAGCATGTGGTGCCTTTCAGAGCATGAATGCCAGCTTTTGACTGCAGGTGCTCTTGTGGTGGGGCCACAGGAGGAAAGCAATAACTGTCATCCTTTTCCATTCAATTTACAGTCAAAAGAGTGTTTGTAATTTAGTAGTTGACTGGCTGAAGCTCAGCCCATATGGTAGGTGTTGTTCAGCAAACGAAAAAAAAAAGCCGACAACATACAGTACTTCAACCAGAAAGAACAGGCAGTCTGTGCCTCAGCTACAAGGCGATGCTGGCCCACTTTCATTCATATTTAAATGCACACGTTTACACTGGGAAAGGGACACCAAGCCACATTTCCTAATACTGCAAATTATTGCTTTCCTTTAGGTCTTGTGTATTATACACAAAGAGGAAAAAAAGTGAATGCAGATTTGCATCAACGTCCCATGAGGAACGTTAAAGGTTAGAAGCAAAACCAGCTGGAAAATGCAAAAAGAGCACAACACAGATTATGGTTGGGTTCCTTTTTCCAGAATATTTCTCTCCCATTTACCTTCTGAACAGCAGCTCTAAAAGGCCCAGAAGTCGCTGTCTACAGCCCATAATTCTGTACACAAAGAAACGGAAACTGCATAGACCATTTTAAACACAGCTATGAGATGAAATGTAATTCTGAATGAAATGTCTGGATATATGAAGACAGTCTCATTTGTCTGTCAGTAACTTGGCTGTTATTGACATTTCCTTTAAAACAGAAAAAAAAGTTTAACATGGCATATACCTCCCTTGGACTCTTATGTGGAAAAGAATTCTTTGAGCAAGTAACTTGAAGAATGACACTGAAGTGTGGGATGATGATTTCAGGTTTAGTTTTAGATCAGGGGAGTACTGTTAAATAAAATAGCTATCGAAACAGTGTGCACTGGCTGGTTGGAAAAAGTCAAAAGACAAGGAAGACTGCAGGATGTTCAACAGTTCTGTGGCTTCCCAGGAAAATAAGAATTAAAAATAATTAAAGCAAAAGAGGCAAAGAGAAAAAGAAACGTGCTGGAAGGAGGAAAGGAAAAGGGGACAAACCTAATCATTTCTACAAGTGAATCTCACTTCTGTCCAGCAAAGTTTTTAAAAACATTTATAGAATCTCTGGACCTGGAACTGATACATAACTTCAAGTGAAGATGTGGTTATTTCAATTGCAATTAGCTTTGTACAAAAATGCAGGGCTTATGAACTTCGTTTTTTCCTGTGCAAACTGAACTCAGAGACAGGAACTTCACAGAAATTGTATTTATATATCACTGTACACATTGGCAGTTACTGCCAGGCAGCCTTTTTTTGTCCATTTTACCTTTAATTTAGGACAGGACACAGATCATACTAATAAGCCAAAAAGGACATGTCAGCCTCAAATGACATCAATATAAAAATGGTCAAAAGTAGCATCTATGCTCTTCCACCAGTTCCCAAACTGTCCAGCAGCATAGGTACCTTGCCATAAGGTCTTCCTATGGACAGTTTTCTCTTCCTGTTGCATGTCAAAAGCCTTACAACAAAACAGGAAACTGAAAAAGCAGGAAAAAGACTAAAAGTTACCATATGAAAATCAGTGTGAAGACACTGGTTTGGATTTGGATTTTAGCACAGTTATATGAGGCATTAATTAGACACTAAAATTTAAGACCAATAACAGAGAAAAGCAGTAACGCCCTGAAGACACACAGGCCAGCACAGGGAAGGAGCAACAGAGGAAAAAGGCTTTCTTTGCTTCAACCCAGTTACAGGCTGTGGCAGGAAAATTCAGTTCTTCAGACTCAAAAACTGGAGCTTTTTGCTACTTGCAATACCCTGGATGACTACATCAAAGTATTTACTAAAGAAACTGCTATGCACCATTCAGAAGAATTTTGAAAGAACCATTTGCAAGAATGGAAAAGCACCATTTGCTCCACTGGAAATATGCGGTGTTAAATGAGAAAAACCTGTTGGTTGGTTCACAATAGATTGGCTTTCTCTATAAATGAAGGACATTTGCTGTAAGTAAACTGATACATTTTGATTTTTTGCTCTGAAATTTAAAAGTTGGTGATTGTGAAGAAGAGTTTATCTTTGTTGCTGTACTTCAGGCTAATTAATAAAGCTATTTTGATCACAAAATTAGAAGAAAACACCTAAGTTACTGGATGTTTGTACCACATGGGTACAGTGGCATATAACAGGCACGTCAGAAACATTAGGTGTGGCTATATGTATCCCAATTTATTATCTTTAAAGTGTTGTTTTGAGCAGCTAAGGTAGTTGCATATCTAACAATATTAACATAAGCATGTTGCATCCTACGGTATATTTCTGCAGGTTTTATTAGCAAGGCCGGGAGTCAACATTACTGATTTACAGTCTGTAAAAAGGGTGATGTCATTGAAATGTGAAGAAGGTCAGAATCCCCAAAGACAAATTATCTTAACAATAGAATGAGATCATTCCATATACTCATCTGCTCCAAGGAGCAATAATCAAGCAAACCTACACGTAAAGACTATGCTGAGCATTAGATAAAAGCTACTGAGGCAGCACTTTTTCCAACGTAATACAGTAGAGTGCTGTAGACTTTGCTCTTGAGCTTCACTCATGAAAAAGCTTACTATGCAAGGGTCCTGATCCATTTATTTCTGCTAAAGCATTACAAAGAAAATATGTTAAACATATGTAAATTTGAACAGAAAGCACATTTCAAATTTCATTTCAAATCATTTCATTTCAAACCATTCCATTTCAAATCGAAGCACTGGTACCTACATGGAACAAAATAATGGGACTCACTAGAAAAGGAAAAATTGCTTTTGAACCTTTATGCAAGATTTAAAATAAATCTTTTCCCTGCACTGAAGTTCCACAGGCTGGTGAAGATACAAATCAGTCTAAATAGTAAAATCCCCTATTGATTTTCATAGCAGAATATTTCAAGCAGAATAGTTTAGCTTCATTGACTTAACAAAGCTACAACATTGGCTAAATAATGTTAGCTACCAAGACAACAGAATTGCACAAGTTTACACTTAGCTGAGTAAAGATCCACATTTTTGTTACTCCCAAAGTGGTTTACACAGAATCCTATTGGCTGAGTTTCTCCTACAGACATGGAGGGAGGTGGTGGTTGTGCTGTGGTGAAAAGAAAAACTGTGTCCCCAGAACGGGGAGTGATGCTAATCATCTGCAACAAGAATCAACAGTTTATCAACTTCCTCAAATTAAGACAGTTTGTAAAAATGGTTAATATGTAATGAGGTCTCCTCTTATTTAGAAGTTATAAGCATTCAATTGTTAGCTTGCCTCTTTCATCTCAGATAAATATGAATTGCCAAAGTTCAGTGCTTCTGAAGTGAAAAAGAAGTCCTACATAGGCCGTTTAATAAAGAACTGCAGTTGCGTTCCCGCATGAGCTAACTCGCTTCCTGGATGTGGGTGTTTCATTTAAACTTTCTAAGAGGACATCAAAACACATTTACATGAATATAGATCGTTGCTTCCGCTGGGTGATTTAAATGCATCTTACAGCTGTGGGGAAGGACTTCCTCAGTTTTCAAAACATTCTTTAGAAAAGGAGTTATTAACTTATTATTTTCTTTTTATATACATCAGTAAAATTAGATCTACCTCTGAACGCCTGCATCACTTAGCTTCAACACTCATCCTCCTTCCATTTGCCCTGTACCAAAACTCTAACACTTTTGCCTGACAAAATTCTGTGACGCATTCTGAGTTTCCAGGAAATGCTCCTCTAGGTGGTAGGCATGATTCACAGCTATTCCCACCTGATGCCATCACAATATCCCAGTATAGCCTATGGAGTTTCTAAAATCAAGTCCTTCCTTACTGATTAATACAGTTGTGTTGGAAGTCATGAGAAAAGAGACTCCTCTGTGCAATATGTTGCCCCTGGGTATTCCTTCCAGAAGGCAAGGATAACCTCTAAAAACAAACAAACAAAAAAAAAAACCCAACAAATAAATTAAAAAATAAACACACACACAAAAAAAAAAAAAAAAAAAAAAAAAAAAAACACCAAGGCTGTTGCTTTAGTGGAAATGCAGTTTTGGACTCGTCTCACAATGTAGTTAAATGTTTGCTCACCTTGCAGATCCTCTGTGTGGGTGAAGGTGAATGATGCACGCAGCCCTATCAGTTGATCTTGGGAATGTGGTCCACTGAAGAACCATCCTGCCCTGAGGGACACAACAAGGTCTATGTATGGAAGGCTTTATCAGTTAATGCTGCATAAACCGGTAATTACTTCTGATTAGATATTATAATACATCCCTGAGCAATCAGCCTAGAAAAAACACCCCAGATTTTGCCATCAGTTCCTCCTCTGCTGCACAATCCACAAATCATTCATTTCACTTCCCACAAGTATGTATTTAGCTTTTTAAAAAACATTGTACAGTGAATTATGCAGTGTTCAAAAAGACATTTGCCAGGGCTCAAGCAAAAGAGAAAACACATTTTTTGATAACTTGATGAGTTCCTGGGATATTCTCCCCTATTTTTATACCTCAAAGGAAAAGGAGGATGCTATTTGGGAGTGTCATTTTCAGCCAGGGATAAATATCATCACCAAGAGGTTTGACACAGCATCGGAAGAAGAAATATGCCACAATAGAGGAAGTCCCGAGCTTTGCTTTGAAACACTGAAATTACACCTATGATTCAAAAGATTTGTTTAAATCCACAGTTACCTCTTACATTGTCATGAATCTAAAAATGAAAATGTTTTCTAGGGAATAATAAAATCAATGTAGCTTGAAGTTATGGAAAATATCCTTTGATTTGGAAATAACAAAAGTTGCAGGATCTCAATCCCTATCAGAAAATCGTTTTTGAAAACCTTTTCTGTAACAACTCCATCAACTTTTCCAAAATAATATTTGTTATAGCAAGGCCTTTGAATCTTCCAAATTCTTATTTTCTCTGCTATAATGTTACTTCTGGTTGCACAATTTTCAAAACTTAAGTTTGCCCTTTTCTCCAGTAACCGTCTCTCTATCTTTTGTCCCTGATTACTGCTGCACCTACAACAGCATTTATTGTCAACAGATGCAGAGTTAAAAGCTTACACTGTGATTTGTTGCCCTTCATTACTTATTCAGGATGGTTAAAGCTGATCTGAAATATTGAATTTCAAATAGATTTTTACATCTGAAATATCAAACATAATTTGTCATTTTTGTCACTTATGTTAAAAGGCTGGATGATGGTATTGTGCAAGACTGAAGTATCAAGTCTTTTTTCTCTTACTGAGCAAAGAAAGGCTGATTCATAAGAACCAGTGAAAGAAGGAAAGCTCCAGTCCATTTTGTAGGTTCATTCAGTATCACTTGCCTAAGTCACCCAAAGATTTAGCGTAAGCACTTGGATTGACAGAATTTGCACTGACTTCTCCAGTAAAAGCACAGTATAAACATGCTTGTTTGTCTGCTCTGAGGCAAGCAAGAAGCTAAAGGAGTTGTGGTGGTGTGCCTTTTTGTTTCCTGAAGTCTATAAAAGAAAACCCAAGGCATAAAAAATAAAACAATCAACTATTCTTTGAACACTTACCCTGATAAAAAGCAGGAGTAACTCAGCAGACATCCTACAAGGAGTAAAAAACCAAGGCCATCATTCCCCTCCCTACCCCCAACAGCTCAATATTTTAGCACAAGATTTACTGTCAGCCTCCAGCCCTTCTGCTTTGGAACATGCAGACTCAAATCAAGAATTAAATCTAAGGAAAAAAGGCATCTGTTCAGGGACTATTAGCAGTTCTCTGTTTTATAAAGCGACCAAAGTTTCAAAAGGATTCAACATCTTTTCTTTTTAAGTAAGGATTCTGCAAGAAGCTTATCTGCAATGAAACATAAATAAATTAAATCATTTATAAAAAGTATTACAAAAGTCACTTTTAGAGTTACAGTAAAAGACCACAACACAGACATTAAGAGTCTGTCCTTCAAAACCACAGGTCTTTCATTTGCTTAGTGGTTTGGGACTTTTTGTTTGTTGCTTTTAAAGCAAAATAGTATATTTGAGGGTTCTCGTATGCATTTGTTTTTTTCTGCCATCATGGTGAATCTGCAAACATTTTCATGTTTTCCTCTAATTTGATGCCAACATCAAGCTGGAAACCTTTTTCTTTTTCTTTTTTTTTTTTAATGAAAACAGAGATTCTGATGAAATGCAAGACCTGAGGTTTTTAGGAAAAACAAAATATCACAAGATTTGTCATAAAAACATGTAGCTGGCAACAGTAACAGTCTCCTTATGCACAGTAGCTTGCTATTTATAGGAGTGCTCACAAGCCTGCAGACATATTGCTGCTCTCCAGTAAAGAAAAAAACACAACTATAAAGACAAAAGGCTCTGCTATCACCACCACAAATACCTGTTACTTTGCAAGTCAAGTGAAAAAGTGACACAAAAAGTGGCACAAAAACCAGCTCCTCATCTGGCAGAAATCAAAATAGGACTCAGCAGAAGTCACAGAAACCACAATGATTTACCCAAAATGAGACTCTGGTCCTAAACCTCAATCTGTATGTATTAAAAATGAAAGTTAGGCTGTATCACACACCGCACTTCCATGTAATCGGTCACAAAGGAGGGCGCACCTTCCACAGAGGCAACTTGCCACACTAATGCAAATGTTATGCCAGTCACACTGAATATCAAAGGCTGTCTGAAAATTTGCTAACAGTGCAACTGGGAGTGTGTATGATTTTCTTCACCAAACAGTTCCTTAGTTCTTTTGTTGTTCTTTCACTTTTCTCCCAACCCAGGTTAAAGCTAATATCCAGCTTCACTGAATTCCAGCTCTTTTGGCCTCTGTTTTCCTTTGGCTGCCTGCTAAATGGAAATACTGTCTCTTGGGTTAACATGGCCAAAAGTATGAACTGGTAACTTCTCTCTTGATTGTCTACGGGTGAATCACACATCATATGACAGTGACATTGCTCAAGTTCAAACTGCTAATATCAATACTAAAACTGTTTATACAACAAAAGCAAGGGAACCTTAAAGTTACTTCACCCTTCAGATATGTTCAGAAGATGCAGCCATTTGCCAATTTTTTCAGTCAGCTATGAGGAAATCTATAGCTTCAGTCTTTCTGTCCAGAGAAATGTTACCTGCTTTTGTTCTAGTGCTTGCAGAGTCCAGTATGTCAGTCATCACCTCTCTTGTCTACACAGTTAAATATTTTCCTTTGTCAAGCACTGTTTTAGCAACTTCTGTTTGGCTTGGAAGAAATGGTGTTGATAAGCTCAAGCACAAGTAGCAGCTATCAGAAAGCAGGACAGTTACTTTATTTATTCCCTCTCCTAAGGCCTAAACTCTTCTAGCCCAAGTTTCATGCTCCTAGCAATATTCAGCTTCCAGGTGCTCAACTGAAAGAGAGCTATTAGAAAGAAAATTTTAGTTTCCCTTATAGCATTCTCTTACAGAAGACAAGAGGAAGCTCTGTAATTCCCTGACCCTGTGCCTCCCACTCTCATGCAGCATGGGGATCTCAGAACATCTCTTCAAAGTTCCTTGCACGTAGATACTCTTTAGTTCTGTAGACTTCACCTGTCCCAGAAGCAAAGATTTAACAGAAGTTATGATTCACTGCTGGGTCCCAGCAGAAAAGGCTTAACAAGGTTACACAGAGCTGCTTTCAATGCAGTAAGTAAACTGGAACCCAGGGAATTGCTGCTGCTGGGAATGCAGCACTCTCCCTTAAATGATGAGCCTGCTACAATCAAGGAGTTGCTAGGAAATCCACAGGACAGCAAGAGAGACAGAGGAAAAAGCTACAGAGGTTGTTTCTTCGTGCTTTCCTTCACAAAGGCAAGATGGCACAGAAGGCATGCCCTGACAGGCAATTTCATTCTGCCTGTCAGGGCAGCCTGTCTTTTCATACAGCTTGCTTGTACACTATTTGTTACTGAGCACTTGTAGAGGAGCAATGCAATCCGATAATGCAATTAATATAGTTACTATAAAGGCACCCATGTAAGTGCAATGTGACGTTTTTCACAGCATTTTTACATTTATTCTCTAGCCTTAGCTTTTCCCTCTCACACCAACTGCAGTTGAATTACTCACTGGCCTTGATGCTTACAATGTTGGATGTGATAGGAACAGACTAGACATTGTTTTATTACAGGAAGGTTAATTTAAAATAACCTTCCTAAGCTGTTCATACTACACGACAGCAACATTACAAGGAGAAGACTTGGGTTCCTGAATAGGATCAGCTTTCAATCCCCAGACTAGTGATAGCAGCACTTGTCATGAACATACTGTGCCTAGTCTCCAGGGGAAGTGCAGCTTCAGCTGCCACTTACACAGCTCCTTCTGTCAGTCACTCACTCCCTGAAGCAATGCCAGTTTTTTCTGAAGAGCCATTCTCTTGACCTCCTAAAGGTAAATGCTACCATGACAAGAGAACAAAGACAGCAAACAATTAGCTTCAAGTATGCTCCATAGCATCTCCATCACCTGTTAGTGTATTACAGCACCAGTTGGCTCTGGATACATCTGTGTCACTGAGCAAATAAATCAGTCTCTGGAGTTAGGTGGATTGCTGTAAACTCATCATGTAAAGGAGCATTAGAAAAATAAAAAATAAGGACTTGTGTTCAAACATACATTAGAGGCAACCAGAAACTGCTGTTTTGTATCACACATACTGATTTATTTATGTCATCTCAGTCCCTACTCCTACATGCCTGACATTGACTTTGCATGCTCCCCTTTGCACCAAGTAGGATTAAGATCTCAGAGCACTCAGGCATTAAATCTAGCCCAAAAAGTTATGCTGCTTTCACCTGTGGCAAAGAAGTGGACCTCCTGATGCTGCCATGGAGTTTAAGTCCTTTTTAATCATGACTAAACCTGCCTTTTCATCATGATCAACCTTCTTACAGTTCCTCTACAGACAGCACTTCAGCTTGCATCGCACAGTGACCATTCCAAACCATTTCCTTATAGTCACAAGACAGCTGAACACCCCCCTCAAATTGTTCGAAGTCCTCAATACAGCAACAAATTGCATTCATAGGGTGCACCTCGTTAGGAGGCTGTTCTGTGCTAACACTCTCCAAAATTCCTTTTGCTCCTCTGCAGCCTTCTTTTTACCTTAAGTTTCCGTTTTTTTGTTGTTGGTGGTTTTTTTTTTTTTTTTTTTTTTTTTTTTTAAATGAAGCATGAGGGAGCAGGAAATTATTGCCTGCAGGACAATATGGTAGAGGGGACAGTGGTGCTCATGACTGTCATTGGAGTCATCACTGAAGCCCCAGACTTAAGACCTCTTAAGACTTGTGCTACAGCAAAACAAATGGCATTATACTCCAGGGTAGCAGTTTACACTGGCATAAATCATTCAGAAAGCAATGAAACAAGAGCGATTTATTCATTACCTGACTTAATTTATTACAGTGTAAAAGAACCATATGAAAATTCTGGAAAGAGCTTTCCACAGATGGGAAAAAAGCCAGCACTGAATTGGTGATGATGATCAATCTGCCTCCCATTTGTAATTCCTCTCGAGAAGATGCATATTTTAGCTGTGCTTTGTGTCCACTTCACAAAAAGTAGCATAACATTACTGAATTTCCCTCCCTCTCAGGGGATAGCAAACGTGTTTGTGAACATGTAGGAAAAGCAGAGTTTAAAAAGGCTACAGATTCTTTTGACAAATGCCTGTTTTTGCTGCTGTGTAGATCATTATTTATTGTTAGCCTTTTACACCAGCAGCTTTTCTAAGGGGGAAAAAATGCACCTAGGAATATCACTGGAGAACAATGAGACATAGCACTTTTTGAAGGGTGAAAGACAATCCTTTTACATGGCCATCAAAAAAGCAAACGTGAAAACACAACTGAAATTTTGCTTCCTTGCTTCCCCCTTTTTTTTTTTTTTTTGTTCAAATTCTAGAATGAGCAAGTCTTTAGAAAGATGAATGGTTTCAGCAAAAATAAGTAAATCAATAATAAAAATATTCCTCTAAAGAATCTGAGGGGGAGGGGAGTTTATGGAGTTAGATCCCTGGTAAAATAGGAAGCAAAGGAGGAGGAATTAGTAGAGGGGGAGGAAAGATAAATTAAAAATAAATAAATAAAGCTCCTGTAGGAAAACAGCATCTGTTGAAACAGAAAAGTCTTTGCCAAACAGCCCAAACCACACCACTTTATGGTATCTATTTTCTCCTCCTGTTAGTCATGCTTTGCAAGAGTTTTATAATCATGGAATGATACAGCTGTAAAGACCAGTACCTCCAAACTTTTCAGTTCAATGTATTAATATAAACTACAAAAATTAATATTCATTTTTATCTTATCTACTTTTCATATAGATCCAAACAAGCACATACTCACAATGAAGAATATGACCAAGCCACATCAAATAGAGACCAAAATTCAGAAATATTGCTACATCAAAATGGTATTTACATGTAAATGTTTTATGTTGCATATAAACTTTTTTCTAAGCACCAGTTAAGTCAGCCAGGCCTGCACAGACATCTGAAGTTAACACACTGCTTTCCTTCTCAGGACTGTACTAAAGAAGCAAAATCACAGATATTAGCAAATTTGAGACATACCTGTGCAAGGTCTAAAATCAGAGATTCTACACCACATTCTACCAATGTTTCTCCAAGTTTTTTGGATCCCACCTCCACAAAATCCCAAGAAGCTTGAGTTAAGGCTGTGGAAATGGCCTCAGCTTTTCATAAAAACAGCTTGTGCCCTCTGCTTATGAAGAAAACTGGGAAGAAGTTCAGAAAAACTCTATACAGGACTTTTAAACCAAACTAAAATAGAAATAAAAAAAAATAAAACAAGAACAAGACTTCAAGATATCCTGCCACAGAACTTAAGTCGATACGATGAAGGCCAAGAAAAAAAGTCACCTGAATTCCCAGCTCCAATTCATCTGCCAAGTCACACCATGGAAGGTTTAAGCAGATCCACAAGCTTCTGTTTCTTAAGTGTAAATGGTACTTGTCTGGCACTAAGTTTATAAAGGAAAAAAGGTTTCAGACATTTAAGAAGTACCTGTCCAATCAAGAGAGGTTCTTTACTCACAAAATTGCCAAGTTCCAGATATTCACCACCTGAATAAAACAAGAGAAGGAAACTGATATCCAGTCTCTCATTTATATTGGAGATATTTATTCCCCTCACCCCTGCGTGGAAATAAAAGAACAAGCAGCACTCAGCAAAAGCTGAGGTTCTTCATCTTCATGAGTCTCAACTAGTTGCACAAACAGGTGGCTCCTTGCTCCGATACACTCATGATTTTTCTCTTATGCTAGTGGGAGTATTCAAGAATACTGTAAGGTACTTAAACTGTGTTGTTCACTACTTTTCCAGAGATTTAGGGCTTTCCTCATGCATTTTAACCCAACAGTATGCCCAGAAAAGCATTGGGAGGAATGTAAAAGACATTTTAAATTGTGAATGCTTAACCAATCCCAAACTATAAAGAGTTACAACCCAAAAGAGTAGACCCTTGGAGTTGAAGAATTTTGCCAGGACCTCTCTGCTATTAAATTAAGCATTTGATGTAATAAGCATTCCAAAATCACTTATAACCAAAACTACTCTCTCATACTAAAATTTTTCTTTAATCAAAACTACAGTATACAGTTCAAATATTGCATGGTTCTCTCTCCTTGTTAGCATAGCTGCTGACTGTGAATGAGTGCCACATTCCATTTACCATAGAATAAGCTTCCAAATATTAGTGTCTCAATCAAGAAAAGGTTAGTTTGTAAAGTTAGCAGAAATTTGAGATATTGTATTCAGACTTAATTTGGGAATTTTGTTTTGGTTCAAAAATATTTTGCATGTCTGTTGTCTCCATCCTCTTTAACAGTACTGTTGAAGGTGCAGCTGAAGGCCTAAACTGAAGGGTAATAGGAAAGAAGATGCAGCACAACGTTCCAGTTACACTTTGATTTCTCCTTTGGACTCCTGCTTTAAAACGTATGATAAATTTGTTGAAAGAAAAGAAAATTCTGTGGAAAAAGTTGGTCAATCACCTAAATTATTAGCACTCAAGAAAATTAAGATCCTTAAAGCAACGAGAGAAAAGGGGCACAGGCAGAGAAAACAGGAAGGAGCTTGCTGGCCACAGCTTAGTCTTCATTTTTCTCCCCCTGGAGAAATAAAGATTCTGCTCTTCTGTTGTTTTATTGTTTGCTTTTTTTTTTTTTCCTTCTTCTTTCGTCTTTTCTTTCTACAAAGTAGAATCATTTGGAGTATCTGCCCAATGAATAATTATCATTCTAAAATATATATTACCACTTAGAAGTTTATTGGTGCTTTTGTAAATTATCGGTTGTAAGGAGCTTTGATTCTAGTAAATTCAACAGAGTCAAATCACATGAAGAGTGACTTTTTTTTTTAAGTTAAAAATATACTAAACATTTATACAAATAAAGTATTTTAAAAGCTGTGTACACTCACTTTAAATATGTATTATACTTAGCAATAAAACTGGCACTGGAAAATGAAATGATATCATGGCTACCTCTCTATTCAGCCTTTCCATGGCTTGCTCCATCAGCAAGTTATTTATCTTGCTTTGCAGACATTTTCCAAAATTATGTCATACAGTTATGTATATATAAGAAAGTGAGACAAAAAACAGCTATATATAGTTAGAGATTCATTGTATGTAAGCAATTAGATTATCTTTGCACTAGAAGCCATTACTGAAGAAAACAGATCTAGCACTTGCAGGTTGATTTTCTTCTGCTAGTTAGCGGAGCTTTCCATCTTTATAAATAACAAGAATTAATTCAGCATGTTGCAACCCTATCTTCATGCTGTTTGAGATGCAATCTGAAAGAAAATCTGAAAATATGACATAACCAAATATGAAAGCTAAACCTTTTAAAATCTATGTTAATACTCTTTCTGTTTACACAAGTATAGTAGATTACAGTTAACAAGTATAGAGTCACAACAATGAGTAGCCTACCCAGCTCTGAAGAGCTACTTAATATGTAAGCACCCTTCTGACTGGAGGCCAGACATCCCTAACTGTATCTTGGATTCAGCTAGCAGTGTAGCTGTAAGTAGCCAAGATCTCATTACACAAACATTTATTTATGTCTTAAGCAGTTTCTGCAGGCAGTTATAATGCCTTCCATGGATATACAGCTGGCAATGCCCAAACTACCTAAGTATATTTGTACGAGCTCTAATAGGGCTGCTGTGCAGACATACCCCTTGCAGAACAACAATGTATGGAACAACCTTCTAAGGAAGGCAAATATCATTTGCTTGAATAATTCATAAGCACAGTTTTAAAAGGAAACATTTCCATAATGAAAGCAAACAAAATGGAAAAAAAAAAAAGCTGCTATTTAAAATAAAAGCTAAGCATTCAGAATCATTCTACTTGCAAAACAAGTAACAGTTTCCTTTCCCATAAGGAGCAAAACTGATAGGAGTTAACTTCTGCCTACTGCATTAATTGACACACACAGAATATTTATTCAGAAAGGCCAAGTTGGTGCTAAAGGAATGCACAGCATCACAAATTAAAGAAGTGGTTATATTCTAGAAAGAAAAGAACAGCCTGTTTACATGGTTAGCTGAAACAGAACACTTTGCCAATAGTAAACACAAGATATAGCACAAAGTCAGTCAGCACAAGACTCGAGGACTTAATTACCCATTCATTTAACCAAGTATCAGAAACTCTTCAAAGACACCTATCTCTTCAGTCCTTTCCTTTTACAATTCAAAACAGCCAAATGAGAAGGTAGTTCATGCACCATGTTTCTCTTCTGTCCATTTTTCTTAACTAAAACTTACATCCTTTCAGGACTTTTTTTCCTGTTACTGTTGGTCTGAATCATTCTGGAGACTTCTGCATCCTAGACACCTGCAAACAGCAAGACATTTTGTATGTTTTTGCAAGTGTTTCCCTTCACTGAATTCAACACAACAGGATGAACGGGTAGAAACTTCTGCAAAGCGTGTGTAAACACCGAAACAGGATTGGCAGGGATAGCTGTGTGCCTAGTTAGAGACAGCAGCTCCCAGCTTAGGATAATCATGTAAACTTTTTTACACAATGTTTTTCTAAGGAGGGTAAAAAAGAAAAACCTTGCCTGGTTTGCAGTGCTTAGTTTTCCATGTGTACTATTTTTGCCTTCTGGTTTAAAGAAGATGCATTGCTACAACCTGGGAGCAGAGAGAGCATCACCTGATTTAGATGACTGTTTACAGGAGGAACAGAGTAAAACTCCTGGTAGGCTTACATCTGTTTGCACATAGGTAACTATGGAAAGTACTTTTGAGCAACGAATACATTATAGAAATGAAAATCAATTTTAAAAAGAGTCAAAAACATTAAGAAGCTAAATTTATTGCATAGTTTATTTGCAACAGACTAGCTAACCAACTTTAAATGCAATTACATCTGATAAATCAGGAACAAATTAAATTGGGAGTTCCTAATCCCGTGACAGCAACAGGGCAGAAAGTTCTAAAAATTGAGACCAATTCCAAGGAACATACCTAGGCTTTATTTAAATAAATAAACTATCTTCTCTGTATAAAAGTTGGAAAGGCTTACGTTTTTCAAAACATAAGCTACGGACATTATCATGTGTAAGAAAACTGGCGTAAAGAACAAGTCCAGATGGAATTTTGAATCTGCTGCATAGAAAATTATCCACACGCACTTAGCTGAGTCAGGAGGGAAAGGAAGCAGACGCAGCTACTTATTCCTACTGAGAGTTCTTTGCTTTTCAGCATGCTCCACAATTTTTTCTTCCACATAAAGTCCCTTTCGCTTTCTTACTGCATTCATGTACTTGCGGGCCTGGTTCTCAGAGTCTGCCTTTTCCCCAAAGTGCAAATATTCTTCCTCGGTGGTTGGTACCCAGAACGGGTCACTTGAAATAATCTGTAGAAAGAGAGAAGGAAAAAAAAAAAGTAATGTAAGACAAAACAAAGGTTTACTAGTACATTTCAAGTAATTTTAATCTCTAAAGTATACAACGTAAAAGTAGAGGAGGTAGAGTTTTCTGGAAAGCCTATTAGCTACTTAAGCTGAAAACAAGAGCTAGAAACACTATGTAGTATTTGCACAGGAAGAATATGATAGCTTTTGAAATTTGGTTGCATTTATCTGTGTACAAATTTTTTAAAAACAAGTTTAATTGCCAGTCAGCAAACAACACCAACTCGTGCTCAGAAAATTATCAGCTTCCAGGAAAGAATTTCTTATTTAGAATATTATGTCACTATGATCTTATCAGAATTTATAAGAACTGAAGGCTTCTGCTCATTTCTGTGTCCTATGTTCTTCACACCCTACAAAATGGACAGATGGCTTAAAATCATTGTTTCTGTCTTTTACAGAGCTGTTCTTGCAGCTTAATATCTCAAGGGCCCTCAGCTAGAAGAGATTTCAGATCTAACGTGATCAGGGAATGATTGGACAAATCTTTATTCCAGTTCATCCTATATACCCTGCACTTCTCAGACTACCGTAGAGTATGCCAAACATCTAGTTATTTTCAAAAGTAGTTATTTCACTTAAATGACCGTAGATTTTCTCACTAGTTGCAGTTACAGGTAATATCATTTTACTAAGAAAACAAAGACAACACTGCATCCATTTCTTAAACAAATCCTCATGGGAAAACGAATGCAGGTAAATATTAACTACTGTGAGAACAGTGATAGTTATGACAATAACTGAGGACAACACACCATGATCATTTCTGAAATATATTAGCACTAACATTAAAAAATAAAAAGGATAAAAACTACCCTAAACTATCAACTTAGTGTTATAAACTTCTTCCAGCGTTACAAACCTTTTCTTTTGACAAATACGTTTAATTGCCATATGCTATTTCAAGCCAAGCAAAATTTCTTAGTCTATTTAAGTAACACAAACCAGAAAAGAAAGAATTAAAAAAATAAAATTAATGGATTAAGATGGAGAATTTCCTTATAAACGTCAAATTGTCAAGTCCTATTTTAATACCTGAAATGCTAAATAACACCTAGTACAATCAGAGAAATCACATTTTATGGAAAGTTAGGAAAATGTCTATGCTAGAAGATGGTTATTTTTTATTAGGGAATATTGTAGGTTCAATCTTTCAGAACAGTATGTTAAGCCCCTAAAAAAAGTTCTAATTTGTGAAGTATATACATAATCCTGGTAACTTAAATGGGATATCATTTACATGAAAAAAGAGATATGCAATCTCATTTATCTAGGTGGTAAATAAACATGCATCGGGTTGTCTGGCTGAAAACCAAAGCAAGCAGAGCTCAGAAATAAATGCTGTGAAACTTTGGTTTCCAAAGTTAGGTTTTTACATTTATTTTTAACATAAAAATAAGGACTGTCTAACCATAGAAGAATCTGCCTGAGTCATACCCATTCTGATGCCCTATTAAGGGACATTTAACCAATGCCTAGAAACTTAAAGGTGATTCCTTGTCAGAATATATCATTAAAAGAAATTGCTCCCCTTTTGAGAGCTTGAAAGTTTTACCATTACTTTATACACTTGAAATAAAGAAAAGGGACAGGGAAAACTATTGTTGTGTGTCATAACCCTCCCCTGCCACCAACTTCTGGGCACAGATTGCATGTTGACTTGATCAGGTTGTAGTGACATTCATACTTAATCATCATGGTGCTGGAAAAATACCAAAGACTTCCCCATGCACAACCTGTCTAAAGAGCTGAACAACCAAAAATTTCCAAGTTCAAGACAAAGCACACAAATGAGAAAAAGTGATTCATACTCCATGGATGCACTCCAGAACACACTGCTGGGGGAGATCACACAGCTACAAACTCTAACAACTTAAAAGGCTGTTACTATCCCCTCTGATGAAGTTCTTTTGCTTTAACAAGAAATCTACCATACACAGATTATGCTCAGAGAAATGGTGGTTCTTGAAGAATGAATGCGAAAGAGAAGTCCAAAAAGGACTGAACTTACAAGTCTAAGCTACCTATAAATATTTAGATACTGTAGTGATAGATGCTTAAGAAAATCTGTAGGTTTAACAGACTGGCTCTTTCATTAATTTACAAAAGACTTGTTCTACTGATGTTAACTTAAGTTTTATACTGGATATTTCTTTCACTGAAAGCAATTATTCACTGGAGCATCTTCCTTATGAGGAAAGGCTGAGAGACCTGGGTCTGTTCAGCCTGGAGAAAAGAAGACTGAGAGAGGACCTCACCAATGTGTATAAATACCTGGGGTGTGGGAGACAGGGATTTGGCCAACCTTATTTCAGTGGTTTGTGGGGACAGGACAAGGAGTAATGGTCACAAGATAGAGCACAGGAAGCTCTGCACCAACATGCGAAAGAATTTCTTCATGGTGAGGGTGACGGAGCACTGGAACAGGCTGCCCAGGGAGGTTGTGGAGTCTCCTTCTCTGAAGATAGTTAAGGTCTGTCTGGATGCCTACCTGGGCAGCCTGCTCTAAGGAACCTGCTTTGGCAGGGGGGTTGGACCGGATGATCTTTCGAGGTCCCTTCCAACCCCTCCAATTCTGTGATTATCTCTAGCTCTCAGGAATTCTGAGATAACTGGAGGCTCTGTACATAAAATTTAGCAACTAATGGATAAACCTGTAAATTTACTGCAGTGCTGGGGTACCGAATCCTGAGTGAACCTCGTACCACTGCATTATGCAGAGCAGCACTGGAAAGAGACTTAAATTAGGTTTTGAAAGCCACATCACTACCTCCAGCAGCTACTTTTGTGCCTCAGCATGTGTAAACAACTTATGCATTACTTGCTGCTTCTGGAGCAAGTTACAGAAACTTTTGAGAATTTCTATTTATGAGGATCCTGCCCAACTGAATGGTGTAGACATATTGCAGAAGATGTGGTCAATTAGGAACATATTATTTGTAGTTAACACTGTGGTAATTAAAGAGAAAGACAAAGCCAGATCTACTGACTCAGCTGGAACTTGAAGCATCAGCTGTGCATCTCCTTTAAGAAGTCAGCAAATATCCATGTTAACAGAACTCTAATGTAATTACACAGACATATTATTGACAGAGTGACCAAAAAAAAAAAAGTAGGAAGTTTTCTTTTTTGGAAGTTCCAATTCTGTAAGTGAAGGTGAGGGCACAAGACTAGATTGTCCTTCTTCTATTCACATAACATTAATGGATCAAAGCAGATGCACATAGCAGGTGGCATCCATCATTCCCCACACTCTGCTAATACACTGAAAGCAGAAGCAAAATAAATAAATAAAAAAATCCATATAATCCTCCAAGAGAATTGACATCAATTTGCTTACAATAGTGGCTGTCAGACTGGTGGGTCTGGGCTTCCTGGAATCAGAACCATGAAGCTTTTTAACCACTGAACTATTGTTTGTATTCATGGGAACCATGTAAGGAGATTCTGGAATCCATGACAGTTCTCATCTGGATAGAGTCCTAAACAATCAGATTCTACATGCACCGATCCTTCTGGAAAATGATATAGCCATCTAACAGAAAGCATTTACCGTGGATCCTGGAAACTCCACAGAACCAAAGCAGAAAAGGAGAAGAAAAGTCAGTAAAATGCATCCTGAAGAATGCGTTCCAGAGCTCGCTGCAGAACTAAGAGCTAATTCTAGGTATAAATAACACAGTGCTTACAAAGAAGTCAACTGGGATTAGGTATTTTAAAAGAAGATTAGATTACTTCAAATAATGTAAATGTAAAGGTATTCTTGAGAAAAAGAAATCATTCTGAATAATGTTTCATTAAATATCACTTCTATTCAAACTAACACACCCAAACAATGAAGTCTCATAAGACTTGTTTAGTAACAGCATGCAGAGAAACAGGCTAAACAGCTGTCATTTTCCTTTTTGCCTAAGAACCTACATGCTAAATATTCAAACAATGCACGTCTGTATCTTTTTCAAACATAATCTGAATACCTGTAATAATTAACTCATAGAAATGCTAACAGTATGAGTACTATTTTAATGCTGAAAGACAATATGGTGTGTACTAAGTTCTGCAAATGATTATGTAAATTTATCAAACTTTTCAATAAGATTTGAGTTAGAACAAATTACTTTCAATTCAAGAGGACTTGAAATTTTAAGCCTTAATTTGAGGATGATTTATTGTTTGCATTTTAGTGGCACCCAGATGGTTCCAATAGTGATCTGGGTCCCATTGTCTAGTGTATTTCACAAAACGATCCTATGAAACAGCCTCTGCCTAAGGCAGACTAATTACGCAAAACAAGGTTGAGAGAAGCATCAAAGGCAAACAGACAGGATCTGCCTAGGTCATCCAAAAGGTCAGACAGATCTGGGAACACAGCCATGTTCCTAGTAGCACTTCCCCTACTGGTCCTTACTGCTTGATGAGGACAGAAAATTCCTTTTAGCAAAATAGCATAGACACTGAAAATGCTTTAGTTGGACCATGAATTCAAAGAGCAGTCTCGCACTGTCCAATGAAGATTTTAAGACTAGCAAGTAACATTATGGCTGGTGTGAACCACTTAGTAAGAAAGCACAAGAACTACGAAATTCAGTGTTCTTGGACACTATGATGGACAGCCCTTTGCATGCCAGGAAAACTTTATGCCAGAAGCTGTTTTTCAAAAACAACTTCAAAATAACTACTACGCACAGTTTCAGAGAGTATGTATCAGTGTATCAGGATCCTTTCTGCTTTAGAAAAACCAATCCTAGAAAGATACTTCAAGGCTTCAAGAGCATTGACCGTTCAAATGGTGTCCAGCACTTAATAACGGGAAACGCTGTACAATTAAAGCAGTACCCAGGCATGTAGTTTAGATGTCTGGAATAGTCCTGTCAAACAGAAATTTCCTCTACCTTTCAGGTAAAATGGCAGAAATTTGCAGAGGTTTATGTGAAACATGACCTTGAAAAACTGTCACCTCCAAACTAAGCTTTTGGTAACAACCTGGGTAGTGCTGTAGAAGTGCTTTTGCACTGCACACAGCAACACGGTGCAAGATAAGTTTGGGTATTGGCAGTGAGCTTCCAGAACAGAGAATTCCAGGAAGGACACCCAGCAAGACTGAGCAAATTCAGCTTCTCCATGCTGCTGCACCCATTTCATCACAGTGGGAAGCGGGCATCACCTCCTTTCCTACCTAGGAGCACTGAGAAGCTGTGGGAAGTGCTCAGCACCTGGAACACTTGCACAAAACATCATGCTGGAGAAGAGGACTAGAGTGGCAAAGGGTGGGAGGAGAAATATCTACAATATGCTAAAGAATTTTACAGAAGCACCTACACATAGATGTTCTGAAAATAAAAAGTCACAGTTATGTTGTTAAAACACAAATTTTCGTATTATACCAAATACTTTGTGTACCAGCCTGTCCATTTTATAAATAGCTAATCTCTATACCATATCCTGAAAGAAACAAAACAAAAGCAATTCATTTTCAGCCTCCCTCTTTACCAATTATTTGACTGTCTTGTACTCAAATCTTAGCTTCACAGAAGAACGTTGCCATTTTGCATCACTATACATCAACTTATATATCAAACACAAATACATTTTCTCAAGATTATGTATAACTTTATAAAAGCATTTAAAAAAAAAAGTGAAAATAGATTGCTCACTGCACAACTTGACAAAGTCTCCCAATTTTATTTCTCCGTGTATTCCTTGTATTATTCTCAAAAGATCTTGATTGTAAACTATATGTTTTTGAAAAAAAATACAATTAGAGAGGAAAGGTATATATTCAATACAAAAATTAATTTCAATTAATTTGAAATAAATATCTTATATAACCTAAATATCTTATATAACTTAAATATCTTAAATATATCTTATATATCTTAAATATCTTTATCTTGCAAAAGTTTTAAAAATCCAAAAAACATCAGATCTGCAACATTTAGCTTTCCTTTAGAGAAAGGATGCTTAAGGGAATATGGAGTAACTTACAGTCAGGCTTTAAACATTTAACCTACAGGATTGTATAAGGTGTGCAGATTCCCTACAAAGCAACATGAGCATCGAGAATTATTTCAGAAGAACTCAGAGATTTCATTGACAATATTGAAAGGGCATGGCCTAGGCCTTAAAGTGCATGAAGTCAGATATGACATCACGACTTTCAATAAATACTGTAATAATGAATATTTACACATTTAGTTTTAAAATAAACTCATGCTAGTTTATTTTGGCTCAAGAGCATCATCCCTGTTTGTGTCTCATTCAGTGATAGCTGAGCTTTAGCCTTGACTTCAGTCAGTAGCAGTGGAAGGAAAAAAGGAGATCTGTGGTTTTACTGATACATTTTTTTTCCTATTACTTAAGACGTGTATTGAAAAGGAAATTTAAAGCTACACCACTACCACTTTTATTTACTATTTAATTAGCTTCAGATGCTCTGGTTAACATAAAGACTTTTTCGTATTTGAAGGGTTCCAGGTTACTGCTAGAATTCATTTACATGAGGAAGCCGATACTTGCACACAAAGTAAAGTCACAATTCATACCTAGTAGAGGCTCACAGATTCTTAGCATCTCTCATTACTTCAGCCTGCTTCCTGTTTAATGCAGGCCTAAAAGTTGCACCTGGCAACTTCTGTATTAAGCCCCTATCTTCTACTTTGTGCTGTACAATTAGGAATGAATGAATTAAAATTCACAATATAAGACTTCCAGTGATTCAGACTGCATCATGTTCTTATCATTTATTACCTACAGTCCTTCTTTCACCTTTCTCCAGGGCCTTACAGTACACTCTAGACACTATTCTACACAGAAAGAATACTCAAAAAGAATTCAGATTATATGTGTTTGCAGTTTACCCTCCTCCTCCAAGAGCAAAAACCAATCAATGCATTTTAAAAGATTCATTAGGAGGAATACTATACATTTCACAGCTTTACAAGAAGTAGTTGTCTTTGAAAATTTCTGCAGTTGCTGATAATTCAATCATCATTTGAATACATTCACATGCATTATTTTTACTATAACACTGATTTCCCACATGGGATTATAGCTCCATTATTCTCAACACTGTGTGATCACAAGTATCTTCTTGCTCAAAGAACTTTATGACGAAGAGAAAAATGACATGACTGAGTGCAACAAGTAACAGCAAAGAATCAAGTGAGAACAAAGGAAACAGGCTCAGCCAAAACATACACTAATTGAAAGTCTATTATTAATTCAAGAATAGAAAAAATAATAGAAGGCATTTGTAAGTATCCCAAAACTATATATTTTAAGCTGAGAATTCAAAAGAAAGCTTATACTGAAAGCTAAGACGATATGACCTAGTAAACCCAATACACTTAACATTTGCCTAGGGATATCAGAAGGAAAATACTCAACTACCTTTTAAAATTAATTTATTTAATCTGGGACCAAACTGAAAGCTCCTACTAATGGTTATTTTGTGCCATTCTCTACAGGTAGAAATACATTTAAGCATGACACAAGAAATTAATTAAAAAAAAAAAAAAGCACTATCTGTCAAGATAGATGTTACTGCTCCATCCCCTGGGGATGGAGTGATCTGAACTATACAAAATGCATTCATTCACTTGAAAAAGAAAAAAAAAAAAAAAAAAAAAAAGGGGTAATTTCATTTCCAGAGAGCCCGAAAGGTTCCATTTAAATATCTGCTCTATCATTGGCCTTGCTGTGTTTATAGTCTACAAGTCATATTAATGAAAATAATAATAATAATGAATTCAAGCCTCATTTCTTTAAACATAGTTTTACGTATGATTTCTATGAGATTGTTTGAAATTTTAATAATACCGAGAAGTGGTATTTCACTATCTGTAAAATGGGGATGAGTACATGGTAGAAGGAATCTCTGTAGAGAAACCCGTGTTCTAGCAACTCAGCTAATGAGCCAAGCACAGTGAAAAAACACCACTTAGAATTAATTCAGAATGTCATAGAAGGGATTGGATAGAGTGCAGTTAAGGCTGCAAATGTACACTCAGTAACAGAGCAAATGTAAAACAAAATCAAGCAGCTTCCACACTCCCTATTCATCTTCAGGGAAAAAAGAGCATGAGATTACACAGAGTTCACAGTGTATCTTATAGAATTATACATTACTTAATTGGGATTCAAATAAAATGCTGGCACTTTTCATGAATATGCCAAGGCTACCTTGTATATACATGGACAATTCATGAGTAACTTTACACTGTGAAGTCATACCTAATAGTGGAAAGCTGGTAGGTCTATTTTGTTTTGTTTATAGGAGAAGAAACAGAGAAAAGCTTCACAAATGTCTCGTGATCTGAGACACAAACCATTTTTGCTGGATTCTCTGTCATACCACCACTGGGTTCTGAAAATGGTATTAATTCAGCAATTCTGCTGATGATGTGAGAGTAAAATGCACTCCCTCTGCCATCACTACACAGTCATTGCTCGTAATTTAATTGAAGGTTTATTTTGTCAGAAAAAATATAAGCAGGAATTTCAAAGTGACAAAAATCCCTCCCCACCAAGAGATTTGCCAGGTGGAAAGCTGACTGTTTTACACAACCATTTTTCCTACTACCACTACATTTTAACAAACCTGCTGTAATTATAATTTCTCCTCAGGGACATTTTTAGAAAACGTTGCCAGTTGCTCAAATCTCCATCTCCTACGCATACCCACAATTGTCTGAACATTTTTTAAAATGTGAAATTCGTAACACCTGACAGTGGGAGCACAGATGCCATGGTTTGGGGGTAGAAGGGAAGGTCATGGAGGCAAGGGGTTGATGTTGTTGCTTAGTATTGGAGCACAATAGCCACTAATCCTAAGGAAACTGGCACAGAACAACGGTTAGCTGGAATTAACATCCCTCTGACTGATATTCCTTTAGGGCACCAATATTAGAGAATTCAGACAAAAGACCAGTTAAGCCACAAAACCTCACCAGCTGCACTTCAGATTAGAACATCCAAAACTGGAAAAACTACTGTATGTAATACTGCCAATACTCACTGGTTTGAAGGAACTAACCTGTTCCGGCTACACGCAAAAAAAAAGTTGCTGTCTTTTTTGTGTGCACACACCATCTGTAGGTGTTGCCTTTATTTTATTTATTTATTCTCCATTCAGTGTAGCTCTGTTACTTTATTTATTTTAAAATCTCTTACTCTATTGCTATTTTTCCCTTCCTCAAGTCTCTGTGAAGTCAGTCTTGGTTACAAGAAGATGAAATAAATCAGTATTAATATTGGGAAAAGACAGGTAAATCCCTTTTCCACTGTGTTTTCTAACACCAGTAAGGTAGTGTTGCCAAGAAAGATGAAGCTTACTGTTTCAAGGATTCCCAACTCTTTTGGTAGCATGTGACTTGGCTGGTTTACAGAGATGCTCTTTTTCCAATTAACATTAACATAAAATTCCTAAGCCAGTTACAGCAACTGCTAACAAAGAAATACTGCTATTGAAGTATTTAACAAATCATCCTATTAAGATGCTTTAGCTACAGGAAATGAGGAAGAATACACACCATGTGAGAAACCAGCACATACTTTGGAGAGAAACAGAGGTAAACAGATCATAGCTGGAAACTGCATGGAGTATTACTGACCTCAAAAATCCGTAGTTGTTTGTACTCTGAGACTTGACATTTGAGGTCACAAAAATAAAGTAGAAGATAACAATAAAGTACGATTTTCTAATCCATTTATAAAAGCTTTTATGATCCTAACATCAAATAAAGGAATACCTGACAAAAAAAAAAAATAAAAAAAAATCTAGACTTCAATTGTTTTAAACAATTGATGTGAATAGTTTATACTTGGACTCTTGCCCCAAACCCATTTTTAGCTCCTTCGATGGAGTCTTCCAAATAGTCCTACAATGCACTTTTTTTTTGGTCTTGAACAAGGAATTCTGATTTCAGGCTTTTTGTCTTACTCCACCTCATCGGAACAAAAAGTGCACTATCAGCCGATAACATTTCTTATCAGTTTTCCCATCTGCATATTTCCTTTACACCATTTTCACATTTACCTGTTCATGTCTATGTGACAAAGATGAACAAATGCAATGATTTTGAGGACACCTCCATTTACTGTAACCAGACCTGATTTTGAAAGAATTGCATCAATTCCCTTTGCCTTTAAGTATGAAAATGTATGTTGAGTTAGACTATATAAGGACAAAAATACTGACATATCTGTTACTAGAATGATAATTTTCATATACATTAGATTTGTTGCTGCATTTTTTATTAGTGGTAGCTTCTTTTAATCTCCACTCTCCAAACAAGTTTATCAAAGAACTAATTTAAAAAGGCACATTAAATTTAGGTAAACAAATTTATGAAGAATCAGTTTCATTTGTGAAGCACTTAGTTTATACAGAAAAAAAAAGGCATCCCATCCAAAGAAAATATAAATACATTTTTGAACAGCGTATCTATAAAAGCAAATAAGATCAATATAAAGTTACTTTTTCCTCTTCATTTCAAAAAGGAATTAATCAAATGTCTTGACCAAAACTTAACCTTTTCCGCTTATTATTCCAGTCTGCCACATCTACAGGAAATAGATCACCAAAACAGATGGAGTGAATAGATATTTTTACCTCCCAGTGGCTGAACACCAGCTGCGGACTGGCCAGGCCACTAGTTCTCTTCCTGATTTCATCAGCAAAACCAAAGCTTTCAGCTACTGGCAGGACTGCCTTAATAATAAACACATCCGTTCCCTCTTTCATCTCCTCTTGTAACACTCTGCCTTCTCGTTTGGACAAGACAGCATACACACGACCTGCAAAGACATCATTTCAGTGAGCTCACCAATACATTTATATTCATGAAGAGATATACATAAATATTTACTTAGGAAACTTCAGCATTAAGTAAAATACATCACTTCTTTGGCTCAAATTCTTCCTGTAAAATTTTAGGTGAATCAATTAAATTTACGCAAACAACATACTCTGCCAGTACAATGTGCAGAATCATATGAGTAATATTTAATAAATTATAAGTCCTGTATAAATCTAGACAATGCTTGTACTACATGCAGTTTAAAAAATTGCCATATGATTGTATAATAGGCACTTTGCCAGATTATGTGCCTAACTTGCTTTAGTTCTTACAAGCAAATATTTGAGAAGCATTACCAGCTAAGAAACTCTGCTAAGTAATACTACTGTGCTTCAGACATTACTTCTTAGCTACCTTTAAAAGTTTAACTCACCATATCCCTATATGGTATTTGTATCCCAAAGATTGTAGTGCTATTCTAAATCACAGAAAACTTGTTTATCTCATATATTACATGTTTATTATGTTCAACATATTCCATTATTTTTGTAGTTAATTCATCCTTAAGTTTGTAATGGATTTTATTTTTTTCTGCCCAAATATCCAGTTAGCTGGACTACATTGTATGTAGGATGAAAATAACTCTGAAAATACCCACGTTCAACTTTACAGAAGGCATTAGGTAAATTTGTATTTAAAATGTTTTTGTAAATTCATAGATTATGTGACCTTCAGACAAAAGCTAACAAATACATTTTTGCTGACCAAGACCAAAAAAAAACCACAAACACAGGAAAAGCTACATAGTGAAAAAATATTTTAGGAATGCCTTCATTCACAAATACGAATAATTAGTTAAGTATTACATGTACGAATTAATTTTAAAAGTACCTTGGAGTGAAGAACAAGTTTATAATAATTCTTAAGAAGTTCCAATATTTTATATTAGATTTAACTTAACAATACATTAAAGTGTACTGGTAGCTTTTAAACAGCTGGGCAAAATTGTCTCTTTCTGGAAATAATGCATTATCATAATACTTTCTAGCTATTCTGACTTGACAGAAAGATACTATTAAATACTACAGTCACACACACTGATTTACATATACAATTTAAGTCTTCTATGGGATACCACAGGAAAAGTTGGCATGGGTTTGTTTCTTTTTATTTTTTAAATATAGGACCCAGTCCTTGATCAGGAAATTTAGCACAAGCACATAGCTAGTACAGTTAAATCTTCTTGTCAAATACAGGTAACGAAGCATCAGTTCAGTAGCAATCATTGCAGAGTTTGTACTTTTCTAATAAAACGTGGGTTGAAGTATTCTTTCTGCTATCACTGATGATTTTTATCTGCTCATGCCCTTCTCAGGACCTCCTCGCTGTTCCTCTGACTGAACTTCACCTTTACTATGCACAGTAGTCTTCTTATTGCTTGTGAAGAAATTGAGGAAATACTTAAGATTCTATATTTCAAATGACGAAAAGATTAAAGTGTGCTGAAGATAAGTCCCTGAGTTTGCTGTGCATCTATAGTCTTTGTTCACGTAACTCAACGATTTCAAGCCTACGAAAATTTCAGAGAGAATAGCAAATTCTCAGCTATGAAAAGGTCATATATAAGCACAGCTCACAATTCAGTGTGTCTGTTGCTTTAAAATTCAAGTTAAACATGCACTTTGAAAAGAACATCACATCATGGTCACTGTTTATATAGTGTGAATGAACCATACAGTATATATTAAAGCTATTTGTTAAAGCAAGTAAGTCCAAAACCACTTTATAGGTTATTAATGTTATAATTCATAATATTTATTTTTCTAATTAAGTAGGACTTAGAAAACTTTGCACACATATTCATGAGATAAGGCAACATTTATCACAAAGCACTTTAGATGAACATATTTTCTGTCCATAATTCATTGAAGACTGCTCTTCCAAAACATAAAACCCAGAAGACACTGTATTTATCTTACTAAATGGTTTTCAGCTACATGTATTTCATCCAAGTAGTCTGGAGTATTGTCTCAGTTAATGTTATCACAAAGAAGTTATATGAGGTCTTTTACCACTATGGTAAGGCTGCAGTGTACTGGAGAAATACTAGTTCTACCTCTATGCTAATTAGCTGAAGTAATCTGCAGTTTTAGCAGCACCAATTCCCAAGGAATGCTAAAAGAACTTTCCATTCAAAAACCAGTTACTTTGAAAACAACGATAGCTGTTCTAAAACAGTTTCATGGTGCTGCAACATACAGAATAAATCTGTACATACAGACTTGCTTTGAAGATGTATTCTGCTCAACTACTTAAATATTTAAGTCCTGTTCAGCACTTTATTATACTGCAGCGTTTTTCAGTAGGTCAAGGGAAAATGCTAAACAATTTCTGCATTCCCTATATGTTTAAAAAAAAAAAAAAAAAAAAAAGAAGAAGTTTCATACCGGATAGAAATACTGTGGAAGTACAATGGGTTCATCATTTGCAAGAATCTATAGATCAACATACACACAGCAAATAGGGAAGAAGGAGCTGCTCTTCCATTCTGGAATTTGTGTGTTTTCACTTATACAAGTTAGAGATAACATGAAGCAATGTGCCTTGCTTCCTAGAGCACTGTGATCTAGGGCTTAATTTTATTTTTATGTTTTGAATAAGGACACGAGCATAGCTAACAAAATCCAAAAACAAAAGCCACAACGGAGCCTATTATAATCCTTTCCCAACTAATTATCTCTCACATCAGCAAAATGAAAACAATATCATTATCAATGTATGGAACACCAACTGAAAGAACTAAAGTTAAAAAAGCCAGTGTTTTATCATGTCAACTGCCAAGTCCTACTGGATAGCAAGCACACTCTTCCCTCGCCCTCATGAGGATGCAAGGTAATAACTTAAACTTCCATAATAATAGATTTGTAATGAACAAGTGCATGCTCACAGCTATCACCACTTAACTCACATTCATTAAACTGATCTGCTTACACATCCAAGTTGCCCTCCTTAAAAACATATGTATGTATTAGAAAGCCACATTTCCATTTTGTTTTACGGCACAACTGGTAAGACAATGCATGTCAATCACATCACTATAAACAATCATGCATAGTGGGTGTTTTTTGAAAACAGCAATTTAGGGTTGTGGTTTTGTGATTTAAAATGCATATGCTTGCTTACGGTCTGAAGTAGGTGCTGCTCTAATAGTAATGTAACATATCAAAAGTTAGACTTTGTTGGGCATCCTTACATGTTAAAAAATAATTAAAGACAGTTTAAAAATGTAGAAGTTATATGTGGCAGTTTAAGGTAATGTGATAAGCTTACTGAAGGGCAACTTTTGCCAGGCCTACTAAAGAGCACCCCCAAAAAAAAATAGGATCATAAACCTGTACAAAACAGTTGATCATCCAAAGGCATTTCTTTTCACAACATACAATTGTAAATGTTGCTGTGCAGACCAATTTGTTTTATGTAACTGCTATCATGCTTGTGTGCATGACAACAGATTTTTACAACAAATAACCAAATCTTTCATTTTCATGTGTGGGGTGTACTATAACTTCTGTAATGAGTAGTATGCTCAAAGTAAATTTCTTGATAGCTTAAACACAATGGAAATTAGTTTTAAATAAAATCTCAATATATTGGATCAAATTCAGTGTGCAAGAAACTCCCATGGAAAACTCCATGAACAAATGTTAGAGTAAATTAAGTGGTGTTATAAGTAGGTCATAAAAACAAGTTTAAGTAGGTGCAAGTGGTAAGGTAATAAGTGACACAAAGCTGGTATGCACTGGGTTTGCAAAATGAGCAACTTGCATACCAGAAGGATGCCAATGTTAGCAAGAAAATCTATCAACTGGACTGTAATAATTATTTAAGATTCTATATTTTTCCTAATTTACTCCTATGTCAATTATTAAATTAGTTTAAAACATCAGTTTTAAGCCACACTGACTTGCATATACTAGCATATATTAATTTAGATTCTGTACTTATTTCACAAAAAGGACACATTTCTTCATATTTCTTCATAGAAATGATGCTTAAAATATGAAACACCATGTTGTTGTGTTTACCTACTGAAGTTGGTATTACAAAATTCCATAAGGCAACATTTTGTATCTTGCACTTCCAAAAACATTTAGTGATCTTATTTATGTAGGTTTCAGATAAGAGAGAATTCAGAATTTTCAGTCAGAATACAAACACCACAAACTTCACAGAGTCATTGTAGAAATCTACTAGATAACTACAAAAAAACTCAGGCAAATCTTTTAATCTAGTTCTACTTTCTGAATCAGTCAGATTCTATATATGTTCAGAAAACAAGTTCTTGACAAAGGTTCGTTTTCTCTTACCTAAAACTTCTGCAGTAGCCATAATTTCACATGTGTACATTGCTGCCATAAGCCTCTGTGGTTTTGCTTGCAAAGCATAACGACAAGCTTCTTTCATGGTGGCAATCAATTGTCCAGAGAAAGGACCATAACAATCCGCAAGTAAAACTTCTCCCTTGTTTTTACTAACTTTCTCAGGTGACTTTGGAACACTTTCACTGCTGTCCTGGTGTTCATTCTCACCACAGACTTCAACTGTACAACTGCTTGTTAAAGAAACAGTATCTTCATTTTGTTCTACGGCATCACATTCCCCTGAATCTTGACGTCTAGTTGACAGCATCTCTCCAACTTTACTAATTTCCCATTTTTCCACTATAAAACACACACCCATAAGGGGTTCTTCACACATGGGACCTGAAAGTGTAGCCAGCTGAAATCCACTTACTATGCTGTTGTCAAAGTCTCTGTATTTGC
Organism: Aythya fuligula; assembly: GCF_009819795.1. Classification (NCBI taxonomy): domain Eukaryota; kingdom Metazoa; phylum Chordata; class Aves; order Anseriformes; family Anatidae; genus Aythya; species Aythya fuligula. The sequence goes on along the minus strand of NC_045569.1, from coordinate 12,355,782 downwards.
TGGTTTCTTTCACAGCATTCCCAAGGCACTGCCACACAGACTTTGTGTAGCCCTCAAAATTATATAACAAGATATTAGGCCCACACTTCCGTGGTCCAAATGACCAGATATTATCAACAGCATTTCTCCACTTTCTTCCCTGCAGATTTTGCTCTAATTTTTGCTTGAATTCCTTGATCCTATCAATAGTCTTCTGATTTATCTCATGAGTTTTTTTATCTTCATTCAGAGATGTGTTGAGTTGTTCCACAGTTCGAATCAAGTCACTGTTTTCTTCAAGAAGTCGAGTTACCTCCTCAGGAAGTGGCACTGCTCTTACGCTGAGAGTAGCATGCTTATTGGGAGTAGATATTGTAACAAGCCCATCTGAATCAACCTGAATTCCTTCAGGAATTTTATTTTGCTCCTCTTTTGTTTGGTGTATGACGGCAACTTTCTGCTGTTTTCCTATTTCTTCATTTACCATATCGACTTTTGGAGGTCTTGTTATTGTCTCTCGGAATGGAATGATAGGTGCTGATACACTAATCTCTATCTTTGCAAACCTATAAAACAAAGTTTTAAGATTAGCTTAAATTTTAAAATTGCTTTTAAAATGGGGGAGGAGGAAGGTAAGACAGTGGCCTTAACATGAAACAGATCTTCATGAACAAATATGACTACAAGACAGATGACCAGATAATGCACTTCAAACTCATAAAGTCCTAAAAACATCATGTACTTCAAAAAAGAAAGGAACAGAATAAAACAAAAGAAAAAACATTCATGCCACTGGATTAATCACTGGTTCACTCACATCTTGAAAACTATGTACTGTTGTTCTTTCCCCTCAAAAGAAATATAATAGAACTAGAAAAAAATGAGAATAAGGATGATCAAAGGTATGAAAGTACAAGTAGTCTTCAGATGTTTCAAGGATATGACAGAGGTCTACAAAATCATGAGGGGTGTAAGGAAGGCTGACAGGGATCAACTGATAACCAAACCACAACAGGCCCTGAACTGTCCCTGAACTGAAAATGATTAAGGTCCAGGAAAGTATCAGTAGGGGATTTTTTTATATGGTTACTTTAATTTTACTCTTCCCCAGACATCTGCTTTAGGCCACTCTGCTGGAGACCTGACTCTGAGCTAGATGGACATTTGATTTGAACTAGCACAGCTGTTCTTACAGCACGATGTTCCATAAAAGACGCAGCACTGTGTAAACTGAACAGGTTTTTTCCCATCAATTATCAATAACAACTATTTTACTAAATATTTAGTCAAGAGTTGGACCACTGTCAATATAAAGGCATTTACACATCTTGGGGTAAAATGCTATGCTAACTGCTGCTGAAGACACAACTGTCTTTATTCTGACATATTATATTCCAGTGAGGTGTTTCAATAAAAAGCACATCTGTTTTCAGAAGTGGTAGAAACATGTTGCACTAAGTAATAATGAGGATAACAGTAAGAACATGTATTCAATTTTGTAAGTGATCCAATCTAACTTCCATAGGAAGTTAGCACTGTCTGATATTAACTAAAAGTGATATGGGCACAGTACGAGAGACAATCAACCATCTATCACCAAGTTTGGTTTTTGGCAGTAAATACACATGAGACAGAAGTATCACAGATATTTTTTTTTGTAAATAAGGTACAGGAAAGGACTGTACAGACTACTGTTCTTTCACCATTTGAAGAAACATTGTAAGAAACTACATGTATTCATTTATGGTTTGAAAAACCATGGTCATGAGTAAGAGCACAGATTAACGTTTTCAAAAATCAGTGCCAAGTGCAAAGGAACAGGATAAAAGTGTGCACATACAATTTTTATCTTGTTGTTTCCTAATTTTTGAGAGTTCAGTTGCCAGACCTAATTCCCCTCAAAGTTTTTATTTTGTACCAATTGTATATTGTGTTCTTAATTGGAATCTTGAAGCTACTGCAATTTATAACTTCTTTCAAGTGCTCAGAAGGTGCTTAAGTTTCCTAAAAATGTGGAACTAGTCAATTTTGCCCAACTGCACGTAACTTTATAACTAGAAAAGATACACTTACGAACCAAGGGTAAAAGCTGTTGGTGGATTAGGCTGCTCTTTTACCAAAATATAAATCAAAGACAGATGCATCAAACTGTCAAAGAAATACAATGCACAGTTACTTAATAAAAAATATTCCTTCCTCCTAGCACCTCTAACCTTTCTTTCAGGTCATCCAAGCAACGCTGAAGATGAACTTCTCCTGCTGTCACTAGCACATGCTCTCCTGTCTCCTGGATTAAAACTTGGACACACGGATCAGCTTGGTTTAAAAGCTTCATTCCTCTCACCAGTTGAGGCATATCACCTGGCAAAATAAGGTATTATTAACACAGCAATACTAAAGGAACACTTGAAGTAAGATATTCTTATATTGAGAAAACAGTAACAGCATCAACTGAAGACATAAGCTATACCTATAGTTTGTCACCAAGAATTTGGGTACTGATAACAAAATTTCCATTGTACAATCAAAACTGTGGTATGCATTTGAATGGATTGCTTGTTTTTATTTAATGGAGTTTACAATAGAATTAGTATACCATCCCCCATATGAACTGCTTAGAAGGCATGAAAGAGTGAATGAAGTACAAGGAGGATTTAAACTGTCTGGAAGCCACTGAAAAAATTTAATGCTATTATAACCTGAAAAGGGGAAAACGATCAGGAATGTGTGCAGTTTTCAGTGAACCAAAACACAGATGTCCCTAAAACAAAGATGTTTAAAAAGAGTTGCCTTACAGTTAGTGAAAAATGAACAGTCACAGCTGGTTGGTCTGTATCTATGCACAAAACCAGCATGTCAGCAGCCTTTCATAATTAATATATATATATATATATATATTTAACTAATTATGTTTCCTTTTTCTTATTTTACATATGGGGTAAAGAATATCCACAAGCTTACTAGGAATGCATATTCATATTCAGAAGAAAGAGTGACATTATACTTGTCATTCACTTGGAGGCTATTAAAAGAAATATTATATATTTAATGCTAAGCTTCTGAGTGCATAAAAGAAAAGTAACCAGACATAGAAAATAAAACCAGACATAAAAAATAAACAAGTAAAAAAAACCAACAGTGTCATTTTACATGGCCATCATAACTAAACAAAGAGCTTCACATTCGTACTCTGCATTTAACCACCCTGAGAAGGAAGAAGAGCTTTTCTTTCTTTCAGAGTTTATGGTAACCATACAGGCACACACATGGGATGACATGCTAGAGCCTCATGAAGACTACATGCAGCTCACTGAACAATTGATTACTTTCAAGCTGTGCCTGCCATGGCCTAATTTTGCTTATCTTCCTGATACTGCAACCAACAGGAGATTTTAAGGAAACTTTTACAGGTATAGCTACTTTGAGACTTCTGTCTCTGTAACAACTTCAAATCACTCTCAAATCATACAATTTAGAAGTTACCAGGAAGGAGACATTAATGATGTAAAGACTTAATGTCCTTAACGGGGAAAAAAAAAAAAAAAAAAAAAAGAGAAAACACCAAAATTGTGCAGTAGTTACATTCCAATACCATTTTCAACTTAATATCACACTCAATACAACTAGAAACTCAATACTTCTAGAACTGCTTTAACAAACAAGGATGTGCAATATATGATTACCCATTACTCATATACCTAGGACGAATAGCTGCTAGGCTGTCCTATCACAAATGAATAAATAATGTAATTTTAATGTTAGTGGATTTTGTACCTAAATAGGAAGCCAGTCACTTTGGTTTTACTAACAACAAGAAATGGAAATTGGACTGAAATTGAAACACAGAGATACACTACGGATGGGGGCAGGGGTCAGAAATCAATTAGAAGCAATACTGCAAATTTGTACCACGAGTTTGATGATATAGCATAGGAGAACATCGGCAAAAGTGAAAAACCCAAAGGTATATTTACCTTCACAGTAAATGAATACTGAAATTTTAGTGTCACATAGTGTCTTACTTGTGATAAAGCTAAAAAGACCACAAAAAGCACAATAACTGCATCTGTATGTCCCCACTTACAGAGACATGAGCAAACCAGCTAGAATTCACAAGGACAATAAAATGCCATCTAGATAACATATATTTGGTTTATACTGGACTGTTCTCTGATTTAATGGATAGATCATAAACTAGCTCAATCAATAGCATCACCAAGGGTGGAAGGCTGAATTGCTATCACATTGAATTCTCCTTTAAAACTTACTTGGATGTTTTGGTTCCACAGCTACTCGCACAATTGGTGTAGCCTCAAAGTTGAGAGGTGTAAATGGTGGACAAGCTGGTGAAGTTGACAAAGTTGCAGACTTTAGCACAACATCTTGCAGGCCTCCTATTCCTAATAGAAATTAGAGGGAAAAAGAACAAAAAATATAGTGTCATATGAAAAGAGACTAAAAGTGATCATAAACGTCAAAAAAGAAAAATATTCTAATTAAAAAATCAGAATTAAAAACTCCTTACTGACAACAATAAACTTTACTATAAACTATTTGTTAAAATATATGTGCACAATCTGAATACTCAAGTTTCTGGTGTGATATCTGATATCCAGTCTCACAGTTCCTACTGCTTTCCCTCTGCTTATTAAATGCATGCTTTTTAAAATATAAACTCAAGAAAAGAAAGAATATGAGGACTTTTTCCACTTGTAAAATGCTCAAACCTTTGTACAGCTCAGACTTAGTTTTGGTGGTTTAAACTTAGAAAAATTTAGATTGCAAGAGGTCAAGGTCATCTAGTTCAACCTCCAGCTCAAAGCAGGGCTAACGTGAAAGTTAGATCAGGTTGTTCAGGACTTTGTCCAGTAAAGTTTTATAAACCTTCAATGATAAACACTCCACAGCCTCTCTCAGCAAGCTCCTCTCGTGCTAATTACTCCTATTGTAAAGAATGCTCAACCCCCATCCATTTAGGATTCCCCTTTTCTGTAACCGTCATCTTGTAAAATTAAATTCACAGATAGCAAGCTATCAATTCTAACCCTAATGTATTTAAAAAAGCAGGCAAGTTGGAGATAATAGCCTAAATTGTAGTGATAAGAAAATATATAGAAAAAATACTAGCTATAATTCTGCAAAACAGCTACTGTATGTGCATGTTTAGTATTGGCTGGCTGGCACATTTCAGGTAATTTGCAATTATTGCCTTCAGATTCCTAAATAACAGAACATCATTTATAATTTAGTCAGAGCTATAAAAACACTACCACAAGTGGGTGAATAATAAAGATAACAAATAAAGCTGATATTGATACATGTAGTCATTTCTCTTGATTTTCCCTCAACCATATGTAACGAGCATTACAATACTTCTATTGGAGTATAAATTAAATGCACATGTAACTTATTACAAGAAAACTGAAACCTTTAGGTCATAATCAGTACCCCCTTAAAAATTAAATTTGCATTTAGAGATTGCAGGGAGGGATTCATGCTCCCTGCTCCTCGCTCTCCCTTACATACCAGAGTAAGGAAAAGCAGAGAAGCTCTTAACCCCAGCCCTCCATTATCACCCTAATTCTGTTCCAGGCTCTTTTTTTGGCTTGGTCTTCTCTATTTGAGGCCAGAAACAAAGGGAGTCAGCTTCCACCCTATGAGATCATGAGGGAGTTTAAATTTTGAAGAGCCTGTCTGCTGCGGAGTTATCATCTGCAGAATCAGGCTGTTTCTACAGCTAAAAAGGCCAAGTGTCTGCCCAGTAGGATATGCCAAAATCTAAAATGTCACTATTTAAGAAAACTTGCTTCAAAAATAACTGGAAGCAGAACAACATTCAATGGCTTTAAATGCAGAATAGCAGATGCTACAAAGAAAATAAATCTGTATAAACTCTGTGTTGCACCTGACCTATGACCAGCATGTATTTCCTCTTTTTCACTTATTCAACATGTGGTTTGAATGAAAAACAAATGCTGGATCATCACAATCACTAGGGACTGAGTAAAGGGATGGTCAGTTTTATTCTGAGCTTCTCCAGCTGGTAAAAAGAAAATGATTTAGAGTGGGAGGTGAACAGCTTCTTTGCACAGTGTAATGTGAACCAGAGAAATCAAGCCACCAAACCTTACTTCAGACAGACTCAGTCTTGACAGATTTTACAATATTCTTATTACCTTAAAGAAAACTTAAATCTGTCTACTCTTTTGTTTTACATTTGAAGGTAAAAGTATAAAATTTTTATTTGTCTGGCTAGAGTAATATGCTAAAATTCAAAAGATCTCCCACTTTCCAATAAAATCTATTAAGTTTACAACCTTTAATTGCTTAACTGTGTGAGCTAGCATACAGCAGTGTCCAACCCTGATAATCTATTTAATTTAGAAATTATTGGTAATGAATGTTGGAAAAAAAACTATAAATATTAAACTTCTTCGGCGATTTTTGCATTACATAATTAAAAGCAACTGCTAACATATTTTCTGAATAATATTACATGAAGATGTAGCATAACTAATTCCAATGTACCATATAAAATTACAATGAAAGAATTCTGCTATTTTGCTGATATATTACTTACTGTTTATTCCCACTGAATTTTATACATTCTACTGGACATCACAGATCTCAAGTGCATATTAATGTTACCTAGTTGAATGGACTTAAAGCCACTCCAAAGTTAAAAATGGGAAGCAAACACAAGTTTAAGATTTTATCCTGTTCAGCCCTTGAAGAAATATGTCACTATAACACAACCATTTTGCTTCACTTTTCTTTTGTTGTAAATTAACTTTCAAAAAGAAAGGAACCAAAGAGAAGAACAGAATGCCTAAGCAAGGAAGATGAGAAAAGCTACTGTTCTTATGTTTTTGGTTAGCTAAGAATTAAGTACTAAAAAGCACTGCAAGTACTTTTGAATAGTCATCTCTCAAAGAACAATCTAGCCTACGAAGTACACAGTCTGTCACACTACTAAATAAATATGACATTAGGCAGTTCGTTGCAGATTGGTTTAATTTATTTTTATGAGAAACTAGAGTTACAGTATCTATAGGAATTTTTTAATCTGAGAATTTACTTGATCAGGAAACTTCTTTACTTTATTAACTCTGCCTGTGGTATGTCACCTAATTTCTGTACAAAAGAAAATGCTAGTTCTGACTCTTCTGGGGAGTGTGTAAACTTAAAAGACAATTTATTAAAAATACCTTATTGGAAATTTCACATATTTTGCTATATACTGTGTAACATTGTACTTGGTAGTAAGCCTTTTCTACCCAGTAAGATAACCTTTACAGATTTTGTAATGTATGACAAAAAGTGATACCTACTAAAAAATTACTACTGTATATATCTTTTTTTTTTTTTTTTTTTTTTTTTTTTTTTTTTTTTAAATTGTACACAGTCCTTTTGAGATTAAGGGGATTACAGCATAGAGGACCACAAAGCATGCTATCCATGCTGCAAAGTCAAGCCTACCAAGGGATACCATATGAGACTTTACAGTAAGTATCAGACTGGATTATTTTTTAATTTGTATCTAAATGCTTGCTCCTGCTGCAGAATAATATTTTTTGTTTTGAAAAAGCATTCCCATTTACTACATTTCACTAAAGTACCATAGGACCTGAACTCTACTGGATTTCAATAACAACTGACACCGAAGAAATACCACTCTCCAGGGCTCTGGCTCCAGGTGCTAAGGACTGCCCTGAAAGAAAGGTAATTTCAAAATGCTCAACACTAAGATGGAAACACCCTGACAGAGTAGCATTAGTAGGAACTTGACACCATCTTTTAAAGAAACATGCAAGATACAAAATGTTTTGTAAATATCAAAATTATTTACATTTTTTAAAAGATTACAAATTCTCTCGTCTTAAAGAAGCCAAACCTACACACAGCTGTTTACCAAACTGACTGTTGGGAGCATATGTCACGAACATCATCCACATTTAAGGAAACGTAACTTGATGCTTTCTTTTTACAGAGATACAGATATATTCAGATTACTCTGATAAATCATCCTCAGTGACCAGCAACAAACATCCATCAAAATATTAAAGTTCTTATTTCAAAAGTAACTATTAATCCACAGGTAGAAAATAGATACTGAAGTTAAGATTCCCTGTTAATAGACAAGGAACATACTATGAGCCTATAAAATCATATTAAGGAAGATTTTCTGAGTTTAGTTTTGTCATTTAAAAGTAGACCAAATTATGGTGTGCATCAGGGAGTATGCCTACACAGACGGAGAATGTTAGGTTCATAAAGGTCCTTCTTCTGTTGAGCCCTTTATAACTATTACTCACTCTAGAAGATAAGAATACTAAATCAAGTAAGCATCACCAGTGTTTTTACCACAAGATAAAAACATGATAGAAATAGATAAGGACATAATGACTGAAATCATCAATGAAGTAGATTTAAGACAAGTCTCTATATACTTTTTGTTTTTTGCGTCCTCCTTGTAACCAGCATGAATTAGACACTAACTTTTCAGCCTTTAAATATGAAGTACACTCTTCCAGCTGAATTCAGTTCTAAAGATCTGAATATATAATAGATCAATTTCAAGATAGATGTAATTAGTTTCTTTTGATGTAGAAATATTCAGCATTTAATGTTCTTCCCAGATGCAAAAAATGAAGCAGACACCCGCAGTATGCATAACCTTTTCAATCAGATAAGGAAATCATTGAATTTGCAGTGTAAAAAAATCAAACAAAGAAAAATGAAAGTTGTTTAATTTTTAACTTCTGCCACATTGTTACTAGCCCCAACACATCAATTCAGTGGATCTTTATCTTCTCTCACTGATGATATCACCACTTAAGAATCCTTGGCTGCTTTGGAATGGAGACACATCGAGCTTTGACACTGTAAGGAGCTAAGTAAAGCCAAGAGCTAAAGTTAATCTTCCCAGTAAGGTTCTGTCTCCACTGACATATATCATTTCTTATCAACGTTGTTTGTTTAGAGAGATTAAGATTTAACAATTTGCAAAGCCTCCTGGTTTAAATGCTCCAGGCACTGCACTATGCATCAGTGAAGAAAGGCCATGCAAGCTCATTCATAATTCAGCTAAGAGGTGTGATGCAAACTTCTGTAAAACTACACAATCTGGAATCTTAAAAACTAGCACGTGCCCTTTGTTTCAAAGGGAGTTTAGAGAAAGCAAGACCTTTATAATCTTCTTTGGACTGTAAAACAAATATTTTTCTCCCTGGTGAGAGACATTTTAAAATAAATACTTTTTAAAGGTGCTTTTAAAACTGTGTATGAGGAAATAAATTCACAAGCCCACCTTAAAAATACTACTTACTCTTAGACATTTTCAGTTTTTCCTTAAGATAAGTAGGCTAATAGCCAACTAAAACAAAGAGAAGGGCAAAGTATATTTGCCATATAATGTTAAACTCATCAAGAAATTAATGAAAGTAGCTCCATACCAATTATCATTCTCTTTCAAATCTGCCTACAGAATTCTCCTTTGCCCATTACCTACAATAAGCCTGGAAAAATGTTATACCATTACCACACAATTACCTATTAGAATGACTAATACTGGTTCATGGTTCCCATGTACACTTTAAGCATCAATATCTATCTTTCCACTACTAACTTAAAAAAAAAAAAAGACTTCTGCAAGCTGGAATTGATATTCGGTAGGAGTAAATTCAGACACAATAGCATGCCTTTTATATTCAAGATATTGTAAAATGTTTTACAAATTACTGGGATTAAATGATGGTAACTGTAGGGAGTTTGGACAAGTACGTAGCTACTATGGCTTAAGAATGCCTTGTATTATACATTTATTGCATGAGATTTTTAAAGCATGTTTCTCTTGAGTCTCATGGGCACTGCAGAGAAACATCTAAGGGCAGAACTTGACCTTTCTATATTAGAAACTGTTTCTGGAAGAAAAGGGAATGTAAATCAAGACACAGACTACATTCTAGTTGAGATTTCATCAACTTTTTCCATAATACAGTCCACATGTTAGCACAGATTGCCGGTGAGCCTCCTCATCTCCTCTGTAATTGTGCACTTCCCCCTCAATTGTTCATATTTGCTTCTGAGCAGAGTGAAATTGGTTGTACAAAAACCAGAATATTGTAGAGTATTTGCACAATTTTAGCTGTTCTCAGTACTTTCTAATCACTTTACATGAAAAGATAATTCAACATTTTTTTATATTACATTTCCTCTTTCCTAATGTGTTTTCCTTCAGCTCAGTCTCTAAAGATCACTAGAATCCAATAGACTTTAGAAGTGTCTGTCCTAGTTTCTTCATGAGTTTCAAAGAAATTACCTATAAAATCTACCTAAATGTGCTAGGGATTAGCAAGCAGACACTTCAATTCAGTTCCTCAATACAAAGGAGTTAATTCATAGTTTTATTGTAGTTTTCCTTCTAGGCTCACAACAGTCTGGGGGTAAATTTAGCGTAACTTTCTGATCAGATGAAAGAAAACTCAGCTATATTATTAAAAATGTTATATCAAAATTCCCTCCCCAAGGGACACAATCATGCAATAGGATATTAAATGCAATAAGTGCCTTTTGACACAAGAAGCATCTCGATGGTTTACTGCTGAATCACTGAGCAGTAAAACAAGTACCAGGACAGTCCATTGCGTTCTTTTAGGAAAAAAGACTAGCAGTTCAAAGAAGGAAACTTTATGTCTGCTTTTAGAAGAAAATGGAAGGAAAGCAATAAAGTGACCTAACGCACATTCCACTAAAATTTCCCATTGCAAGATTATAGTTTCAAAGAGGACTGCAAATATATATAATGAGTAAACACCCATCATTTATCTTGCGCTGAGATTCTTTGGAAAAAAATACCATATACTTGATTATACATTTAGACTGCATGATAATATACACATTTCCAAACTGCTGACTGAGCTGACAATTGTAATTATGGTATTTCCTACAATTTCTCAGGCTAGAATAAAACAATTAAGGAAATTATAAACAAACAAACAAAAACGAATGAAAAACCCAACCCTTTACATTAAACAGTAATGCCTTTAAAGCAATGAAGTGAATGGATAGCAGACCCACCAGCACACAGTCCTTGTTTAAAGTCAAGCATTTACTTGTTAAAATACAAATTTGCTTTAAAGTAAACAGAATTAAACTAAAATCAGTTCACATTCCAAATCTGATTTCTGTGTTTACAAATAGGTATAGTCAAAATGAAGTATTGATTTCCTTAACTTGTTTAATGAAACAAATAAAGATGATGAAAGTATTTCAGATAATGATGTTTTTCTTTTGCTACAAAATTACTTCATTTGTCAAGCCATACTAATTTTTGGAGTTCAGATCTAAAGTAAATGATCCTGATTTTTAAATAGTTATGGTTGAACTTAATTTCAGTATGGAAATTTAGAAAGAAAGGTCATGCTTTGATCTGTAACCTTGCCGCATTCCTCTTTACTTGTTATGAAATTGATGCAATTATTTGCTGCCTTGTAGTTTCACCAAAAAACAAAACAAAACAAAACTTTATTCCAATATAAGTTACTCGAACCTTTTAATCACAAAACATTCTTGACACAGATAGCCAATTGTAGCATTTGTGACTTTATAAAAATGTTAGATCTACTCAGGAGCACAGATATTTTGTTCCAGCTCACACATAATTCCTTCACACATAGTAGCTCAACTCGACATCGTTTAAAAGCAGCAATACCAAACAACAGTAAATATGTGGACAGATCTTTACATCGTTGGACAACATAGGCCCTGGAACTAACTTCACTTAGCCTGTACATCAAATTAACACTTCCATTACTGCATGTGGAAAGCATTTAGTACCACACAAAAAGTCTTCAAGGGTCTCTGAAACATAAACCAAATTTCAGATTTATAATTACTTTGAATAAATGATTTTAATTTGACCTGACAGCAGCACATCTGAATGTACTTTTTTTTTTTTTTTTTTTTTTTTTTTAATGACAACCAGAACTTCAGAGACAGTTCAGCACAGTTGTACCAAAAAAATGGAATTTAGGAAAGGTTGTTCCAACATATTTACTTTGATAATCTAAAAACCCTTTGAAATTTTGACCTTTTTTTTTTTTTAATTGTAGTAGTAGTAAATGTGCTTTAGTAAATAAATCCATTAAATTGCATAATGTACTGGAAAACAGATAAGCTCAATTCGTATGGCACATCGTATGCAAGAGAAAAAAAATTGCTCAGCCATCCTCTAAGGAAGAAGAAAGCCCTCCAGAAAACAGAGCCCTAACTGAGCTATTCAGAAGAGAATATACATTTTTTTGGAGATGAGAAATGTGTCTCAATTGAAACTGTTTATTTCTAGAAAGCATTCTGACTTTGTCATACTGATAAACAGACGCTGGTTATCTCCTGATGATTTCCATTGGTTCAATGGGAAAAGTATTTCAAATAATAATAATAATAAAAAGACATAATATCTTTCATTTGTAACTCCTATACTGAAACTCTCCAAGACTTCACCTATAACGCTAATATTTGCTTAGTAGAAGCCAAGAAGATGGAGCTAATGACCCTTCACGAAGGTGGCTTATACATAATGATATGTACATTGATATGTACATAATTATTGATAATAATTTTTATCCATGGAAAAAAAATGTCAGGAAGAAAAAAAAAAAAAAAAAGAAATCAAAAGATAAAGTTGAAGTGTTTAGCAGAATTTAGGCTTGAATTTAGGTTTAGTAGAAGTTAAGCTTGATATCAGCACCCAATTAGGATTACAGAAGGTATGTACACTAAAAGATTCAAAGTACTAGAAGAACAGGACAAGTCTCTATGCTCCAAAAGTCCTCCAGCAAATACATAGTTTATATTGCTTATATTTTGGAAATATAAAGGGATAAAATTCAAAATATTTTAAAATAAACCCCTCTGATTCACTGAATAAATCACAGTAGTTCATTTAAAAAGTAGAAAAATCTAATTCAACATTTTTGCAGTGCCATTATTAATAACATTAAAGTATACCAACATGCTCAGTTCTGGAAATCTATTAAGATAAGATCTTATTTTCTTGTTTTTGTAACATGATTATAAGTTAGACAATAAAATTATTAATCAAAACCATCACTTCCCATCTTACTCTATTAAAATACTTTAAATATTTTTCAGCTACCTTGAAATACATATAGAACTTTAAAAGACAGGTAAAGGGGAGACAGCAGCCAGAGACCGAGAGAGGAAGCAATTGTACTCTGAGACAGCAAGGTAAGTGTTTAACACTAATCAAAAAGTAATAGATTTCAAAATTAAGTCAAATTCATTTTGACTACAAAATAAATACATTTCAAGTATTTATTTTCCCAGTAGTCACTGGGAAGGTACACTATTTTCATTTTTTTTTTGAATCAGAATATTTGAGGCAAGACACAAGTGAGTGAAGATCTAAAGTTCATTAAGGTTTTTAGCACAATAGCAAATTGAATTCTCCTAGTTTCTTGACCCAACACTTTCCATAACAGAGCAAGATAACTTATTTCAGCTAACAGATCCACAACAGCAAATGATTTCTGATTATAAAATCAGAAGCTATAGCATTGGCTAACAACCAACTGACCCTTAAGAGAAAATGCTGTTTTATTTTTTATTCAGTTTTAATAATGTGTCCTGAAAACGGGCAGACTTCATGTGTATACTGTTTTCTTAAAATGTAGATTATAAAATAAGTAACATCTGTTACTCCCCAGAATCAATTATAAGTGGTGTTAAAATTAATGAGGCCTTCAGGCACTGATCTTGCAAAGAATTAATTTTAATCTGTGTAAGTCTTGGAGGTTTTGTCATGTTTGCCTAGAAAAGGCTACGTGAACATATTGCTACAAGTTCTGCATTACATATCCAAGGTACATAGGGAATTTAGAAACTACTACAAGAAGTGCCAATTAAAAAAGACAATGGTAGTTTAAAAACTCATTAAATATTTCTTCATTCTTGTGATGGATTTTAGAATTTAACTGTAGGATCCCAATGTAACTGACTTACATTTCACCAGTTAAAAAAAAAAAAATTGAGACCTTTGTCATTCAATGTATCAATTAAATGCAAAGATAGAGCAATCAGTTATTGGGTATTTCAGACATTGCAAGCAGAAGCAGCACACCAATTACCAAATGTGTATAATAAATATCCTGTGGGAAATGCCCTACTGAGGCATTGACCATTTATCCTGTTAACTTGTAAGACATGCAGGTAACTAATTAAAATTCAATTTTGCAAGACCTGACCCAATGCCTAATGCTCTCCATGAAAGGCAATCCCCATGTACACCCCACTACGTTTGACTAGAAATGATTTCTGTTTCTTATTTTGTTGCTTTGGGAAATACGGCTTGAAATGTTCCAAAGTACTATGAATAATGGATTATTTCAGTCTACATTATACAAAAGTTGATGTTTATTTTAATTACAATCATGAGAATTTCAGGAACTATAAAGGGTAATATGAATAATATACAATTTGACTTACAGTTAAAAGAAGCCTTTACATATCTAATTTGTAGTTACAAGCAAAAGTATTTTGGGGAATAATTAATTAGAAGAAGGATTCTAACAGAAGAAAGCACCTTTCCAATGCCTTGAATTAGGCCTGTTTGACATAATGGGTGTACAAATGACACGAGAGGGAACAGGGAATATTTTAATTACACTTGTTATATCAACAACCAAGGAAGTTCCTAATAGTAAATTATTTATTATGCATTTCTGTTTAATAGCAAAATAAATTCCAAAATGAACAGAAATGCATTCAGACACACAACAAAAAAAAAGTTCTTGCTACACACCAACAGATGACTAGGACATAAATATTGATCTCAGATTGAAAGGAGATTGCTCTATATACTTTGAATAAAATGTATCTGGAATAGTGACAAAATGTTTAGTGAAAAGTAAAGGTAGAATTCCAGAAAGTTATCTCAAAATACACACATGAATCAATGACAAAAGTACCTAAGAAATACAAAATAATGCAATTCTGGAGAAAATGTTCTATCTACAGTAATGACATGTTAGCAGAACAAGTTTTTGTCACAATGATAAAAATTCTCTTTTTTCCACAAAACCTAAACAATACTTAAATAATGAATTTTACTTCACATTAAATATTTCTGACAGTCTGCCTCTATGTAGATTAAACATATCAAAACCATATATTTAAAAATAAAAATACTTAGCAAATAAGACTGTTAATCCTTATCATCTCATCTCCTTTTCAACAGGATAAAAGATTGCCAGTTTTCCCCTATATTCTCATTGCTTCAATTAATGTATTATTATTGTATTTCATAGTCCATGCAACTTTGACTTCCTAAAGTATTATCTTCCTAACATGTTAACTTTTATTAACTTTAGGTCGACAAGAAAATGGGAAAAAAATATACCAAAGAGATCATTTCAAAGATAAGAGAATTCTTAAAGATACCTCAGAACACCACATAATTGAATTGGGCTTTAAAATGCTCCCCTATTTCAAAAAGGAGGAAAGAAATTAAATAGAACTGATCTTGATTTTTAATGCACCTTACAAAAGAGTCACTACCATGGTTTAATTTTACTTACATCCTATCAGTCTACATGAAGTGATAAAATCCACAATATTGCTCTCTTCAATTGTTAAAAACAGGCATGAACAGAGACTGACAGAAGATACCGGGAAGGGAGCTGGGAACTTTATATCATCTTCACATCTGAAAAACCCTTCATGTTTAATTTCCTTTTCACAAGTAACATCATCAGCCACTTCATTTGCATTCGAGGACAGAAGGGGAAGAGCCCCAGCTCCAGAAGGCAGAGTCTAAGAATGCCACCTGAAATCCAGCTAGAGATGATTGAACAGCCAGTTGCCAGCAAAAAGAGGAGTCCTGACCCCCCATTTCTGGCTTTCCTAGCACCAGCACTAGCATTTGTCAGACTCTTGCTGATCCAATTCAGAAAACTAAATAAACAGAATAAAATTAACCTAATAAAAAGGCAAATTCTCCATCTCACCCAATTTTCACTCCCTCAAGAAACAAAGCATGAATGTATTTGTAAAAGACAATGCCCTGCTGTACAAAAAGCAAGTCATCACATTAGTAAGAGGGAGACTCCTATGGCATGATGAAGCCAACCAGGAGACGAGGTTTAACAATCCGTCACAAAACTAGGTTAAAAGCCCCTTTTCCGCCCATCCCTGTGGAGCTAACATGGTCCTGAAACAAGTAAATTTGTCTCCACGCCTCACTGCCACCCCCTCTGAAACCAGATCAGGCTGGCAAACGTTTTGCTGACTACACAGAGCAGCCCGCAGATGCGGCATCGTGTATCACCCACAAGCTCCAGCACTCACTCGGCTGCTGCTTCAACACAAAGTAAAACACAGCACGTCAGCTGCTTTACTGAACAAAAGAAATGTGGCCACTTGCCACTGCTAGGTATCAGCTTTAAATGCCTTGGAAGAGTTCTGGTATATGCTTTTCATCTCTACTGAAAATGGTTTGTTTCTATTAAAAAATGGTTGATTACTGAAATGACTTTCTTCGGTTGAGAAGCAGTGCTTCCAACCCAGCATGTCATACTTCCTGATGGGATTATGTATACAAAAGAATTTGTTAAAAATGGCACAAGTTTTCAGTCTCTTTTCCAAAGTAAACGCAACTCCTGTAATCACACAGTCTCCCCTCAACAACTTTTCTACATGTTGTCAACTTCCACTAAGTTTAACTGTGACTGAGAGGAGAGGGTTCAGATATAATTAAGTTTCCACAAGTTATGTAAAAAATCAATGGCTGAGTACTGAAGGGAGACCAAAATTGGTAAGCTCACTAAGAAAAAAAAAAAAAAAAAAAAAAAAAAAAGTCAAAACATGCTCATTGCATATCCTGCTTGGAAGCAGCTGCCTGGCGACCAGCATGCACATCCTGGCTGGCCAACTGGGACATGCACAACTGGAGGGTGGGAGTAGCTTAGAGGGACGATGAGGATTTTAAGGACACCAGTCCACAGGAATACAGGCTTTGTTAAGGCCACTGCTCAGAGATCTTGCTTCTTGAAATTGCCATAAAACAACTAGTCTTTGGTGGAAAAAGTTCTCAAAAACAAAACCACGAGGGTTTCATATATTTTAGATCCTGTTTTGCATGCTTCTCAATACACAGCTCTCTGCATCAATGAATACTGCAGGCTGCCATTAGAATGCACTCAGCAGCTCCATCAGGCTAAAGACTTGGGAAACGGTGTGAATGTCATTGCTGATATTTAAATACAGTAACTGATATAACAAGAAATACCAGCAGGTTCACATTTCCATTCAGAGTAATGGGTTCACAGTTATGCAACACACAACTGTTAACCAAAAAACTTTAACATTGCATAAAGCATTATTTGTACAATTTTTAACATATGACACTTGCAAAATATCCAAGTATTTAACTGAGTATTTGTTCCTCAGTAACATTTTTCAGAAGTAGAATTAGTCACTGAAACAGATTTCTATCAGAGTTGGCAATGAGGGTACTTTAGCCAGTGAAGCTTAAACTGATAGCAACAAATAAATTGACTTATCCTTGATACATTAACTTAATCAAATATACAATATACACACTGAGTGTGTTGTTTCTTTTTCCCTCCAGAAGTTTTTTTTTTTTTTTTTTTTTTTTTCCTCCTCCAGAAGTATACTGTCTCGGTTTAGGCCTGCCTACATTCAAGTCCAGTATGTTCAAACCAACATCAAGCACCACTGAAAAACCTGTCTGCTTCAAACTCATTAGGATGACAGAAATGTCTCCTCTCTGGAAGGAAAAGCTCTCATCTGAGGTCCTTAAATTCATTACTCAATTTTTATAATGAGATCTCACTGCCTTTACACGGATAAACCCAGAACCAAAGATGCCAATACAAAACACTATCAAATTAAGTGAATTACCTACCAAACATGGATTCACAAAGAACAGCTGCAGAACACAAAGTTTCACTAGAGTCTATAACACTTTTGACAGGAGTGCAGCCTTAAAAAATGGAGCTGCTCATTTTTTTAAATCAAATACAGAGCACACCTCATTGAAGAGAATATGGTAATAGGGAAAAATGTGTTAGAAAAAAACTACATTTCTTTTATTCTTAATTAGATACAAAAAGTATTTAAATTTGATTCCAGATATCAATGCCAAAATTTCAAAATACTGTTGAGCAAAGTCAGCAGCTTTTCTGCACCTTAAGACAAAAACTCAAAAACAGTAGCCCCTTAAACATCACTCTTGCCTACCATCAACAACTGGAATAAAACAATTCTTTATAAATAAAAAATGTATACAAATGTAAATTTTGAAACTTGTAAGAAGGTGCACAAGAAGCTTTATCTATGCTTACTATTCTCAATTCATACAGTTTTGACAATGAACTTAGAATAGCTATTACTAGCCAAGTACAAATGGAGTTTACACTCGCGCTGCTTGGCTTACAATCTCTACAGAAGAGTAAATACAAGCTTTTCCACTTAATTACCAAATGATAAACAGTGGTACACAACCTAAACTTTGAGGCTAAACTATTCAGTGCTGCCGCTTTAACACTGTTGTTTAGCAGTGCTTCTCAGTTTGACATCAGTTGAGACTCCTAAATATAGCTCTGCCTTAACTCCCCCCCACAGTTCACAAGCCAGACAAAGCCAACTTTATGACTCACGCCCTGATACAGGCCAAACAACCCTCACAACACTTTTGCAATTTAATTTGAAGCATGAAACAACATCAAAATCTCAAGAAAGTACTTAGAAAATAACTCACTGTAACAGCCGTTATTAAGAATCTCTTGACTTGCAACCTTCCTATTTTTTATACAGAGGACTGAAATTCTCTTCAACTGTGCTCATGTGTAGGGAGATTATGTGCAAAATTAATTACATTTTGGTCATCCTCACACTCCCAAGCCCTCGCTGTGACCCTCTCCTGCTTTTCTAACTCCTTGAAGAAGTTCTGGTGACAACAGACAAAAGGAAGCAAAAGAGAAATACACAAAGTAATAAGAGACTTTTGTGGCTAGTTCAGATGCACAAGCAGAGGCATTTCAGAGCCATTTGCAGCAATTATTGCAAGAATGCTGTATATTATGAGCACTAACTATTACACAATACAATAAACATTTTTCACACGCGGGTGTGAAAACGTATATTGCTTCCTTCTTGATTACACAGGAGGACTGACTAAGATTAGGAAGTGTTCTAGCACAATTTTAAAAGACCTTCAAATAAATTGCACTTGTGGATTAGTGGTTTATATTGCATAAACAATGCCAGCTAGTAGAAGGGCTCTGGGATTTGCTTAGTTTATTGTTAACTAAAATATTCCCATATACTCCTCTTTTATTAGCAGGGGATAGATAAGCAAGGTAGTCAGAAAGCAAAGCTGAGGTAGAAAGAGTGACAGATGGAAAGGCAGAGAGGAAGGTGGAATATGAACAGTAAACAGGAGGAATTTTTAACACTAAAATTTGGTGAGGGGAGGCTCAGGTCAAAATGTGGATTTCAGAGTCACTCCAAAGACAAGCCGAGGGAGGTTAAGTCTAATTTCTACAGTCTGGCTGTTACTCTGCACAGAAGGCAAATAGTGTACCTATGAAAATTAAAGGGGCATTCAGATACTAGTTTTCCCATGTTTCCAATACAACTGTAACTTTTCTCAGGACAAACAGCAAACAACAAAAAGAGGAAGCCAAACAAGATCTTTTCATGTGACTGTAGCTACACTATACAGCCTCCAAAAGCAGTACATTATTTCCAAGTTGAGTTAATGAGAAAAAGTAGGCACCGTACTGACTTTCGGAGTGCTCCATGAGATTTATTTCATCTAGGGACACAGCAATTGCAGATTTTCTATACAAAGAAACACACATTAAAAACAAGAATCCAAAGTTGTTGCCATACTGACAGTGCTGTGAATCCACACCTTTACCCAGAATTGAAATAATTACAGATTTCTGTATTGCGTGAAAAACAGCACCCTCTAGACTTACATTAAATAGGATTTAGAAAACAATTTAAAGGATAAAGTAAGTTAGCTGGTTTCTATTCCCATTTCCAGAAAATTCCTATACATTTCTTTACAAGACTGCTCCCTAACTACCCTCTTATGTCAAGGAATTGTCATCATATTAACACTAACAATAATAATCATTTAGATGCCCAGAATTTTGATTGCATTTGATATTTAACTTAAAATATAATCCTTATCAGACAGTCATGCATTTGTCATGAGAAACAGAAATTTCATTTTACCTTTTCAGAAAACAAAAACAAAGAGAAGTACCTGCTTTTTTCTCTAGAACTGTTTTGTTTGCTTAAAGTATGAAGAGGAGGAAAAAATCAATTTAAAAGGGTTTCAATTTTTCATAACCTTGGAAAAAAGATTATACACAAGTAGAGAACTATAAATTCAAGAGAATTACAAATTTTCTGTTGCTACATGTAAAAAGTGTCATATACAGAGGAAAAACTTCCCAATCTACTTTTCTGAAGCTGAAAAAGGTAAGATTAAAGCAAAACTAAGTCAGAAGATGTGAAGTATGCAAGAACAGCAACAAACTGGATTTAACCAACAAAACCTACACTTCCTAGAAAAAAAAAAGTTATCTATCACTTATTCATTTTGTTCTACTTCAGGACACAGAGAGGATAAGGTGATGACTAAACTAATTTCTAGATTCAAGTTTCTACTTCCCCCCAAAAGTAACACACGGTATATTTCACAACAGAAAGATATCAAAAGTAAAAATAATTTTTATCATTAATCTGATTATCTAGGGAGGTTGGTTGTGTTGAAGGATGTATTGGGAAGAGCCTATTGTTCTGACTGAGACTGCAAAAGGATAAAGAAGCAGCACTGTGAATGAGGCCAGGCAAGAGATAAACTACGTTCCATACACATTTAAAATAACTCTCAAAGATACAGAAAACAAAGATTATCCAAACAGGTAATTTCACAATTTAATGTGAATTTTGACACCCTCCAATGTCTTTTTCAATTCTATTCTTTAGTAAAAGCTTGGGCTAAAAGACACCTATGAGACAGTATTCCTGATATATTGTTGCTCAGCTATTTGCTCCCAAGTATAGCATGCTTGATACTATGATGAAGACCTATGTTTCATAACTACCTCGGCTATGAAGCTGAAAAGCTTAATTCATCTAATAGAAACTGAACATCATCAGACCAGAACAGCTGAAGGTACGGCCAGCTGATTAAAAGTACGCACTTTGCTTAGTGATTACATAAGTGACATTGATTACAACATATTCATTTAAAACTTTTTTTTTTTTTTAATTCATGGAATGGAAAAAAAGAAAATATATAAAATAGGTCTATATGTGTATACACACACTTAAGTGTGCTATTTACACTAAGGTAAAGACAGTTAATTTTCAGGCACAGTGAACTAAAATCAGGCTTAAATCAGTGGCAGAAAAAAAAAAGAATTTTCCTTTGAAAAGCATATTCTAGATTAATGCTTATTTTCTGGAATTAGTTTTCCATGTGTTAAGTCTTCTGTGGAAGTTTGTAGTCAAAAATATTTACAGAGACAATAGCTACACAACATTCATTGAAATGTTATATTTGTATATGTGAGCAATAAATTTCAAACCTGACTCAAGAGTCGCACCCATCCATTTGGGCAACAGAATTGTTAATTCTTTGGCAATCAAAATCACGCAGCACAGCTTGAATTTCATATAAATGATTCTGAATACTACTTGCATACAATTTCAAACCAACATTTAGTTATAGAACACACTGGAGCAGACCTTGATTTGGCTATGTTAAGTTATTCCCCTACTTGAAGCCTGTACTTAAGGTGATTATTTTGTACATATTCCTGAAATGGCATTGCATTTTCATAGTTTGAATTTTAGAAAACCACAGTCATGTTAAACAAAAGAAACATTCTTCTACAACAGCTTTCTGAAAGGTAAAGTTTACTATTTCTGCAAATAGAAGTCTCCAGCACATTTAATTTGGAAGTAGGAAAACAATCCTAATACCACTTAGTACAAAGGGATGAAAAGATCATTTTTATAGTCTAACACAGATCCTTGTTAAATCGGGTAATTTTCACCTCTGTTGAAAACTGAACCTTAAGCACCAATTCCCCGAATTTTGCATTCTTGCTGAGCATCTCAGCCATTTACTCTGGTGCCATAGTGTCCAAATTCATCCCTGATCTAATGTTTCCCAGTTCATCATGCAATATTTCATGGCTGCACTAACAGGTGGGATATTCTTAGATACAGAGTTCTGACAACGTTGAGTACAAAACTGAAGTCACTTTGGTTCATCTATCATAGATCCTCATTTAGTAATGGATACATATATCTCTGAAGAGATTTTCTACTAATCCAGACAAATTAGATATATCCTGTTAGAACCACATTTATAAGAAGGGAGAAAGCGCACAGCTATAACAAACAGCCACCTAATAAACAATACTGATATTCTACTTTAAAAGAGCATACTACCAGTTAGAAAACAACACAAAAACATACACCAAGTAAATGTTATAAGTAGAGGTATTTTCCCCCAGTCAGCAGTGATGTATCTCAGTATGTTGGAAAAAATCCCACACAATGTTGCAGAGGTGAGTTTAGCCGATGGTCTAAAAACTTCACCTTGAGACTTCTATTACCATTCTACACTGGTGGCACCAACTACTTTAACACTTTTGTTCTTGTATGGTATTAAAAAATATACAAATTACGTTAGCCAAGTAATAAGTATTTTGGTAGATAACTGTTCCCCCTTTATTATACATTGTTTCATGGAGGGAGAGACTGACAATAATGCCTCAATGCTGACTAAAGAATTTAACTGTGAAACACTGGGGAAAATCCCTATCCTTTCGTTTTAATCTAAAGAGACATGGAAAATCACACCCAACCAAGTACTCACACAGAAGATTTGGAAATTCTGGAGATAAGCCAGTTAGTATCTGGGACCTAAACCCACAAACATTTAGCTATTAAAAGGCTGAGTACCATCTGCCCAGAGGCAATGACTATACAAGTCAATTCTCCACCCTTACACAAAGAAAGGGAATCGTCCCTTTAGCACTGGCCCTGAATTCTGATCCAGACTACAGACGACATTTTTAGCAATATAAAGTCATTTAATACCAGGCATCTAATAAATCTGAAGCCCCAAAGCCAAACATCACTGATTCCTGAAGCAAACATAAGTGATAAACAGAGATGACTGCCTGCACCTCAAACCCTCTTTTCCAGTCTATTTCTAGGTCTTCTCTATTAAGTAGCTCCAGAACATGTGCCTGCTGCTGTGCTGTGAACTTCTTCAAGCAGCAATGGAATGAAATTGCCCTGATTCTTGTAAGTCCCACTGCTGCCCACAGGCACATAAGTAGCAACAACAAACATCAACAAGTCTGGGCAGTTTTCCTTCTGATTTGGGAAACCTCAAGCATCAGCAGTATTTGTCTGCATACAAACCCTGAACAATCAGGAATGCTTACCTCTTATTTGGAATATTAACTATAAAAATAATTTTAATTTACATGAAAGCTCAAATTTTGCAGATAATAGTAACTAAAAGTTGCTTTAAAACTGATACAGAATGCTTCACTGAATTAACTCCTTTCCTCAAAATCTTAATTATTTGAATTTTTGACATTATAATCCAGTGTGGTCAAGAGCAAACTTAAAGGCATTTTTGGCCTGAGGAACATAATATGACTTCAACATAAATTATCTTAATGCAGCCCGATTTTAAAATATGACGAAAAACTTGCATTCCAGTGGAGAGACTAAACACATTTTTAAGATCTCATAATAAAACCCTGAAAATTAGAGCAGAGAACATTCCAGAAGCACTACAGAATTTAGAAGTGGTTTTCTTCAGAAAGAATTACTACACACGATTTCCTTTTATAGTCTTAAGAAGCTACACTCAGAAAAACAGAAAAAAGATCAAGCTACTGAAAACACCATTTAAAACTTTCAATATCAAAAGAAAAACAACACAGCTTAAAAGGCTTTATAAGGAAACCATTAACCATTTGAAACATTTCTTCCCCAAGAAAACTTTAGCAATGTTAACAGAGATGCAGATGTCAGTGTTGTATTTCTGACCTAAGACTTGTCTTACTTTTTCCTCTCCATTGATCTATGCCCTAGTGATATGTTGATATTGGTTTGAAAACAAGATCATGAATCATTTATTGCTTTTGCAATCAAGTTTGTCAAATCAAATCCCATGAACTGAAATCACAAATAAAACAATTAGCAGAAATGGTAAGGCAAATAGGGCAAAGGAAACTTATCAGATAATCAGCAAAATACACTTCTAATTTCATTTGATACCAGTGCATTAGCTGTGCACCATGCTATGCTACATTGCCCAATAAGCAGCACAAATTACTCAGCCTGCTTGTTGTAACACAAAGCAAAGAGCAGGAACTGCAAAAGGACTAAGTCCATTACAGCAAAAAGAGTTAAGAAAAAATAGTTTCAGTATCCAGCTCTGATAAAGGCCAAATCACAGATCAATTACAATGTCCTTAGCTCAAAGAAACAATTTAAACATATTCACGTTTTCAACAATTTAACTATGTATAAAACACTGACTGGTAAGAAGTTATTGTAGATGTAATAATGTCAGGTAAACTCATTGTTTCATGGAGAAAAAATATGCAATAAAATCCATTCAATTATATCTCTTACTGAATAATGCTCTATTATTATAAAGTAGTTAAAAATACAAATTCCTTTTTTTTTTTTTTTTTTTTAAATGGGGTTGTAAGATGGCAGTTAGTGATTAAAATCGTAAGTGTCCCAAAACGGAAGACAAAGGTTTGGGTTTTCTTTGTTTCATTCACTATTTTCTGCTAATTTCAGTAATATTCTTGAGAAAGACTGCCCTCCTGTGTTCACTGATCTTTTACTGATCTACACTGAGATGAGACAGGCCACACAGCTGGAATCACTTCAAGCTTTTTTTTTTTTTTTTTTTTTTTTTTAAATAATCACTTTACTGATTCAGAGATTGAAATTAGCCCACCAAATGTTTGCACAGAAATAAAAGGCTGGTGCAACAGCAGTACTGTTCCTAGGGCTTTCACATAAGGTGGTAATGCTTGCTGGCTGGCATGAATCCTAGAAAGCCATTCTGGGCCTTTAAAATGGCATCGCTGCTTGCAGCTGCTCTTTGCTTTTAACAGAGGCTGCTTATTAAAAGATCCTAAATTGTTCGATGAAGTCCTAAAGGAATAAAATGCTTGTTAGACACCTTGTAACGAGGTTAGCTATACTACTTACTACATAGCAGCTCTTCACACCAACTGCAGCTGTACAGCACACATCTTTAGAAAGGTACAGAAAAATCCGTAAGTATGTACCCATAATCACCTAGTTCCCATGTCATATTGTTTAAGCTTCAAGATTCCTTTAAATACTTTATAAATAATTAAAACGTGAAAGAACACTGTGTGGGAAAGCAAGCATTTTAGAAGAGGAAAAATCTAAGGTACCCAGCAGTCAGTCCTCCAGGAAGTCAGATCATAGAGAGCTGACACCAGGAGTGACTTCTACATCCCTGCTTTTAACATTATCATTTGATCACTTAAAGAAACAAATGCTCTTAATTTCCTAGACCACTTGATACTCACAGGGCTAACTGCATTTGAAAATATTCAGTATATTATCTAGCCTCTTAGGAGCATTGCACTAAAGCACTACAGAAGCAAGCAGAAAACTTTGCTTTTTAGCAGTACTCAATAAAACACAAAAATCACTTACGTAGTGGTACCGGGCAGCTCTATGAAAAATCTGATTTGGATATGTGTTTGCTCACATTTGTGGTGGTACTTGTGGATAAAAACAGTATACAGCTCAGTTTTAGTATGCATGTTACTCTGTACTTGTGCACACAAGCATGTGGCACACTTTGAGATACACTGGAATAAAATTTATCACTTGATGATCCTTCAATTATTTACACCTAAAGACAACAACAAAAAAATCATCACAACACTGACAAATTTTAACAAAAATCACTTATATATATAGCCACACTTTAAAAGTACTGCCAGTGCTTTCAGAAACATGGTATTATTTATTTATTTATTTATTTATTTTAACATCAGCATTTGCTTAAATTACTTAAAATCAAGAATCAGTAACTTCAGCATGAGGATCCTATCCTTTCATCTGTACATGACATCACAACGAACACTACTTCTTTTTGCCTATTTAAAATACATTTTTGTACTACCTTCAACAACTCTTTTTTTGTTACTAAAACATTTCTAACCCTTTTAGATAGAACAAGAAAGGCATTTTGCCTTTTATTATAGGACAGCAAAATGAAAAAACAGATTTTGTGCCAAGCATATTTAACAAAAAGGAAGGAATTAAAAAAAAGGAAGCTATTATGTGCATCTGGAGGGCATGTGCTTGCTCAATCTTAACTTGGGAGCCCAAATTATTTGCTGCTCATACATTCCCTTCTAATATTCCTTTGTCACTTTGGGGAATGCCCATTAAGTTCTTTTTATCCTCTTCAACCACAAAAATATCAGAACAAGTGTTACAAAATGATGCTTTTCCTGTATTTGTACTTCTCCTTTGTTGGGAAGGCAGAGGGGGAAGATTCTATATATTCTTCCCCAGGAACAAGTGAATCAGCTGTCTCCACTTCCTTACATTCTCCAGAATATTAACACTTCAACACGTGTGATAGAGGTAGTCTTGCTTTTGAGAAAATATTCTTAATGTAGATATGCAACTGAAATAATTTTAAGCTTGCCTGTAATTGTCCTATTTGCTAAACTTTTAATGCTGTTTAACAAACTTCTTGTTTTCGCTACTGGCATAGAAGCAACATTTTTTTTCACACATTAAATGACATAATAAATACTGCTTCCATGCGTTTTTCATTAACAACAAAAAACAGCTTCTTAGTATTAATTTTTCTATTTGTGTTCTAGCATCAGCAATCTCTACAGTTAGCTAAATAATACCTAATACTACTTGGCAAACAGAAGAACTTGCATACAACATCCACATTAAATCGTTTAGTATTTCATGACTAGAGCATTTATAATTTTCCTTTTTATAAGAGAAACTAAGCATTAGTAAGAAGAACTGAGATGACCAGAAATTAACAGATTTCACTCAATAGCTGTCAAACACAACACATCTGGAGCAGATACTTGGATGGCAGCAGGAATCTCCAATACAGTAGATGTTTCCTGTGCAATGGGGAGCTCATCAATAAGAACCTAAGCTGCTGTAATAGTCAATAGACAAAAAGAAGTTAAACACATTTGGGTAGCCAGATGACTGTCTATATTAAGCTCCTTTCTCCAATACATTTTTGTCATAGCAAAAGAGGACACAAATATTTAAAGCGAGTGGGGCAACTACAGTAGCTTGCTATTTGCATAGCATTAGATTATGTAAAACACAGGTCAGAGTTAATTATAGTGCCACTAAGAACATGCAAGGATATATCAGTCAACTTGTCTCTGGAATTTAATATTGAAGTGCTGCTTCTCTCCTTACAGACATAAAAGGACAAAATTTTTAGAATAGCATGTGGATTTCTGTGATCACTAAGGTCCGTGATACCTTTTCTTTCCAATGGGTGCTCAGACAGTTTTCAAAAGGTGAGCACTATACATGCCCAAGACATCTCAGAGTTAAAAAAAAAATATCCCAGCTAATTTTGAGAGGTATATTTAGGCGATATATAATTATCACATTAATGATAGAAAACACAGAGTACTTCTGTATTTGGAATTTAAGCATGGTTTTGATATACATAGTTGGAATTTACAAAACAGATTACAGTGTTTCTATTAAGATAATAATAAGCCAGGTATTTTGACAGAAAGGAATTTTGCTCTTCATAGAAAACTCCGACAAATCAGTTTTAAAAGATTTATTACAAAGCCTTTATTATCCTTGGTTCTCAAGAACTTCTTCATTTGTTTGTTTTAAGTTAAAGTTATATTTCACCCAAGGACTGCAAAAAATGTCGAATAGTCACATAGATTGCAAGGAAGAAAAATTGTGAATTATTAACTGCTATGTGGAAGGAGGCAGTATTTCATGTTTGCCATACCACTTGAAAATGACATACTGCTTAAAACTTTTTGAGAAATACTTTTGACAAAACATTTGCACTGTAAACTTGCAATACAAATTAACAATTGCAATACAGGCTCTCTCAACTTCCAGAAACTCAGAACAACTTTCCACAGCTTCCCAAAATGGCTATGCACAGTAGACAGGGAAATGGTATTTTTTTTTCAGCTGACTCTTCATGAATTCTGTGTGTTCATGGTATGTTTCATTACCTTTTCCTCTTGTAGTATTTTGCTACTAGTTTTTCAGTTTTTTAACATTTATAAGGAGATTAGTATTTTAAGGAAAAATCTAATCCGCCACAAGGACCAATGGATGAAATCC
This sequence comes from Aythya fuligula, assembly GCF_009819795.1. Classification (NCBI taxonomy): domain Eukaryota; kingdom Metazoa; phylum Chordata; class Aves; order Anseriformes; family Anatidae; genus Aythya; species Aythya fuligula. Next base: position 12,327,315 of record NC_045569.1, on the reverse strand, counting down.
TCAACTCCACTGACACAGCCTATGTCTTAAGCCATTTCTTTGATCATTAAACCTTTGCATAAACCAGTATGAAGAGTAAAAAGGCTACTTGTTTATTGTCACCAAGCAGGTTCTTCCTTGTAAGAAACCAACAAAAACACTGGGAAAAAAAATCCCTGTACCATGAGTTTTAAAGTGGAAATAGGCAGTCATGATCAACTGTGTATTCCTTATGGCAATAATTTAATTATACAGAATAAAACTACAGAGCTTTCAGAAAAGCTTCCTTATTTTACTAGATAATCTACAAGTAATTTCCTTATATGGCTGGAGAGAAATCATCACTGTATGCTTTGAAGCTGGAAGATAAATGGCCTTTGAAACAGAAATAATTTTTATTAAGAGGAATAATGAAAGTCCTGCTTCACCATTGTTAGAGATTCCATTTATATAAAAGTATTGCATTTTCTCCTGAATGTGGTACATCATGAAACAGGTAAAATGTTTCTTGAATTTATGTAAATTAACAATACAACATTATGGAGAAATGGGAAAAAAACTAGCTAGAAGTTATTTACGGCTTTTACGTTTTAAAATTTCTTTAACATCAGATTTAAAAAAAAAAATAATTCTTGAGTTTTTATGCAGTAGGTAAAAATGAAAATCTAACTCGTCAATATGTAAACAGAACATCCAGTGATCTCAAAGAGATGACATACCAAACACAGTTTAGCTAAAAGCTCTGAGCATTAATTCTGATCTTAAGATTCTAATGCATTTCTCTAAAGATGACAAACCTTGTGTCACCATTTAGAACTTTGTTTCCTGACTAGTACGCTCTTGTTTATGGAAAAGCTACAAACCACTGCAGAGTAGTTGTTCTCAGAAGCAGAGACTACTCACAATTTTTTTGTAGGATTAGCTGTTTACAGCTCTCCCACAAATTGAAAAAAAACCCTACTTCTGAATTTTACACTCTCTAAATTCTAAGTAGTATTTTTGATATAAAAAAAAGACAAATGAAGGACAGAACAGAAAACGAATGCTATTTAATGCTCTAGAGCAAAACAACTCAAAATCTGGCACAGAAGAACATAACTCAATGATTTTGATGACTTATCATTCAGAAACATGCGCATGGAAAACGTTCAAAATTTGCCGTAGCAGTAACAAATAAGTTTTAGCACCATATTTTGCGCAGACCCTTTAATAAAAAAAAAAAAAACTACAATTATCTGCATCACTAGAAACGTCATACTACAGTGTTTCCACTGTTGAGAAAATGTTATTTATAATCCTTGCAATTTAGAAAATATTGGGCCTTACTTTTGCCTTTGGCAATTCCTGGCAGTGATGCTTACCTGGCAATACTCCAACCTGAAGATAACAGTAAATAGGGCTCCTGTAATCCCTAGTTTTCTCTTTATGATTTTTTTTTCCTACTTCACCATTAAAAGTTCACAGAAGTCACAATGAGTGCCTTCATTTTTTGCACATATAATATACCTAAAAATATTCAGAGATTTATCCAGGTTTTCTTATCATTAATCATATCAAAATAATTTCAGTGCATATTGGATGCTATGAGCATTCAATCTCTAGGAAATGAAATATTAGTTAAGTCTTACCCAGAACATTTCCTGCAGGTACTTCTTCAAGATCTTCAAGTTCTCTTCCCATAAGCAAGTAGAGATTCTCCAATGTACAGCAAGTCATATGAGGTACTAATGGCAGATCATCTGTAGCAGAACACTGGGATGACAGCTACAAGGAGTAAAACAACCAGTGTTGGATATTTATTGCCTAGTACTGTTACAAACTTCTTCCTGAAAATCTCTTGCATTTCAAAACTAAGAAATACATACTTACATATCTCACTTCCAAAAACATAGTTTTGGGGCAAACAATGAAATATTACCAAGAAAAATTAAAAACAGTGCTTGCTTTGTTGTTTAAGTGCATGCTAATTCTCGCTCACTGTTCATTGTCACTGATAAAACGCACATTAAGGTAATTTCATAAGTAATTAACTTCTACAATCACATTCTCAAAACATTTAACACCACTCTTTTCAACACTATTACACACTCTCCTGTTCCACAAAATAACTCTTTTTCCCATCACAAATTTTCTTTACATATGCACATACTGGATTTGCTGTTAGTTAATAAATGCTTAGTGTATTTTGGTAATCCCAAGGCTTAGAATAATCAGTCGAATGTGCAAGAACAAAACACATGTCCACAGTAGCAAACCTCAAACTTCCAAACAAGATAAAACTTCTTATTCATTAGCAGGTAGACTTCTGAGAAGAAAGCCTGTATTGGGCTAGAATATGCTTGAGTAAGATGCTTTTATTGGGCTGCAGAAGTTTTACGTCTTTCTTTAAATTCTGCAACTGTATTTAAACAGTATAAGGAAGTCATATTGAGCAATTAAATAAGGGGAGTTTGATCCAGACCTCTAGCAAAATCCATCTTTGAAGAAATGCCTCTGTATTGGGGATACTAAGATTCACCTGTTATTGTCTGAGACATTTCAAAATTACTAAGCAATGTCAAATCTAACTTCAGCTAGAGTCAGTCATACCTAAAAGGCTAATGATCACTTCACCTTCACAAAATTTGAAATAGCTGCTTTTAATAACATTTTAAAAGTGCAATCTCCAAGCAGGTGTTTGAGGCACCATCTTCGCATTTTGTTAAGATCATAAACGTGTATCAAGTATTTATGGACATACTCCATCACCTTAAAAAATCAGGCTGAATGTGTTCTTTTTAAACAGCAAATAATCCACAGCACAGTCTAATCAAATGGATCTAAGCAGGCCAAATAAGCATGCAGGAAACCAAAGATTCATCAAAATTGAGACTACTGTTTTCCATAAGATAATGTCTGACTGCTTCCAGCCTCCCAGTAATTTAACATAATTTATCAGGTTTTAGAAACTCATTTTCAGTAAACATTCTAATGCCTAATGAAAATAATACAGCTGACAAAGTTAAAAAAAAATAATCTTACTACATATTATTTAAATCTCCTCAAATCCCCCTGACAAATGGTGACTGTATCAGAGTAGACATTTATTTATGCTATGTTCAAGTCTTTGCACAATTTCTCTGCAAAACTTTGCAGAATTCCATGGATGTACAACCAGTATGCTATTACGAATTGTTCTCACTGCAACTCACTGGATTCTGCATATAGCTGAAAGTCAGAACGAGCTTTGAATTGTTACGTGTGCTTAGAAATACATTCAGGCCCTTCATGTCTGTCTTCTGTTTCATAAAACTCAACACAAGGTTTTAAATCAAATTATTTTGAATCTGATTAAAAACAGCTTGCATGTGTAGACACTTAACCAACATCTTCTCACAGAACAGCGCAAAACAAAATATCCTTTATTAGACACAGACAGGATGTAATCCTTGTATTTCAAGGATCATTTTTCATCTACTTCTCCTAAAGCATACATGCAAAGTCTTGAGATCTTCAGTAGAAATGAAATAATAAAGAAGGTTCATTCCTTCTTTATCACAGCAACTTTATTACTAAAATAAATCATATTAATTCTCTAAATTATTTTGCTACATTTTGGAATTTTTGATTTGAACCTTGTTTTGAGCGTGCGATGCGCAGAAAGTTAAGTCAACAATATTTCAAAAATAATGCCAAGTTATGGGAACATTTCACTGTCACCTCTTACCTTATGCAAAGACTCAGCAGGATCATATTTTGGTCCTAAAACAAAGATCTTTTGCCCTCTTTTCACTACACCACTGAACACTCTAGCAAAAGCAATGAAAGACTCCTTGTTGTCTGCTTCCTGTTTTGCTGCCTTTGAGGTCGCGATCTCTGTTTGATCAGTGAGCTGTTGCTCTTCACCTAATCAGTTAGAAAAAATACATCAACTCTAAATGCAGTTTCTGCCTCATCAGCTGAAAAAAAAAATCAATTACATACTATAGTATCACATCTGATGACATATTCAAAGACAAGAACCTGCCATGTAACCCATACTCCAGCCCCATTTTCTCAATTGCTGCTTTTATATATATATATATATTTTTATATATTTTTAACTTTTATTTTTTTTTAATAAAACACTTATTCTGGCACTTGCTTAGAGGAAGTAAAGTTCTGTTGGCCTAAAGTACACTAGCTACAAGTCCATAAGGCAACTCTAGCAGTAAGCTAAACCTGAATTTTTCTACCCCATACACATGTGCAAAAATAAATCATTCTGTATTCCTATTCAGAGTGGAAATTACTTAATTTTTCAGCAGAGCATCCCTTAAGGCATCATCTATCTTCAAGTGACTCAAAGTACTGAGACCAAGAACATTCTCAGGCCATATAAACAGGTATCCATGGCATTATTACAGCATCTATAAATTATTGGCTTGCCTTTAACTCCCTCCTTGCTCTTCATTCAGTCCCATCTATTAAACTGTTTGGACTGGAGTGTGGATGATTCTTTGCAAGGTACACAGCTCCATAATCAGCTCCTTAACAACACCTAGATACTGATGTTAAATATACTATGAGAAAAAATGGATAGCAGATCATTATATACCTTTTGTATCACCAGTGTTTCCAGTCACTTCAGATGAATTTTCACTTGGGGGCTTTTCTGACAGCTCCTTTCCTTGATTTGCTGCCATTTTTTCTGCATGTCTCCGTTTTGCAAGTTCACGTCGTTGAGCTATTTCTTCTTGAGTTAAAGGCCTAAATTGTATTTTAAAGTATTAGCATTTGGAAACGCCCCTTACTTTAGAATAAATTGTAAGAATTAGAATACTATATTCAGCATAAGAAAAAATTACACAGAATGCCTTTTGTCCCTGTGATACTATGTATTTTTAGTTAGCTAAAATAAACAAACTCTTCCTCTACCAAGTTTAGAAAGAGGTTACCATTTTAAACTTATGTTTATTTCATTAAAATACATCTAGTTTCTCCCACTGATGTGTGAATTCTCACTCCAAACCAATTTTAAGAATTGCTTTTCACACTATGTCCAGTATGTTATTCTGAACTAGAATGACAGCTAAGACTAAACAGTGTATTAATCTAGACTTATCTATACCAAGCTAGTTAGAAAAAATACCAGACTTTTATTCCAAATACATAGTGAATCAAATATTGTCATTTCAATGCATTTGTAATATTTTTACTGTTCTAAGGTAGTCTTTACAGTAAGTGTTCAAATGCAAGAAAAAGACTTTGCCTTCTATAGTGACTTTTCTATTAAGTGAATAGCTTCATAATGGACAAGACTTCACTGAGGAAACAACAAAGAGAATTGTAATATTCTGATGCAATTTCCATCTACTCACTGGCAAACCCTAACTTAAAATAAAGTGCTTTAATGTAAGTTTAAAGCAAATAATAATAATAAATAATATTAATAATTAAACACAGGCATTATAGTCCTTCCCTAAGGCCATGTAAACAGATAATCCACATTTTTTTGTATAACATGCTGTCAGGTGCCTACATTAAAAACCACTTCTATTACTGTGGCTTAAAAGATGAAAAAAACTAAAGATATGTAGACTTGTTTCATTAGAAGTAGAATGCTTTCAATTTTATATTTTTTCCCCATTATGAGCAATGGAAATATATACCACTTTCCAGCCTTAATAAATAATTTGTGTCCAAAACAACAACCAATGTATTTTTTACATTATATAATTATTCTTAATAGAATTCTAACCCAAGAGAAGAAATAGAAGAATTCTCTCCATCATAAGCATGCATTTATAAAGCACAACTGAACAAACTAATCACCTATATTATATACTGACTTCATCTCAAGAAGCGAACCTAATCCCATAACAAAACCCCATCTGCATGGAGTGTCCTTACACCTGCATTTGCTCATGTGCTGAGAGCAAGGCCAGCAATTCTTAATATTAAGATGGTTTAGGATTCTTTCACTATCAAGCACCCAATACGATGAACAGAGCGCTAGAATCAGAAGTGCGCTATTAGTTTTAGCTTGATTATTAGCCTTGTCTCTCTAATTTCTACACTTGTGAACTACACTCTATCTGCAACAAAACACTTCAAGATTTGCTGAGCAGTAGTAGTACTAATGAATAATAAAGAAAACAGCAAGAAGCTCTACAACAGAATGTTTCTTTAAAGAACAAATATGATCTCTTAAAAAAAAAAAAAAAAAAGATTGAATCACATCCACAGATCACATGAACTATTCCACACCGCCAAATAGGGAAACAACCCACTTCTCAGAGGTTAAAGTTTTTGTCTGTAGACAGTAAAGGCACTTACTGGACACCAAGTCTGACCCTAACTGGATTAGTTATTTCAGAAAGTCATGAATAAATTATGTGGCTGAGACCAACTCAGTGTCAATAAATTTATTATATCATAATACATATTCTGTTTATTGCATCTCCTTTAGATTCTTTCAAAATGCTTAATAGAACCCTTCACTTCACCAGAAATCATTTTAGGACTTGAAGAAATCAAGTGTTATATTGTTATGTATTTTATATAGTTGTTATTAATTAATTATCATGCTTAACTTGATGCAAATATTCAACTCAAAAGGGCAAGAAAACTATGTATGAGTTAAAAATATCTTTTGAAATTACCTAGCAGAAAACCTTTAATCCTCTTTGGATAAAATGCCAGAATTTGATGCACACTTTCAGAACTTAGAACCTGGAACAGATTCACTACATGCTACAGGAAAGGCAAAAATGAGAAAAAAATTGCCCCTGTAAACTTCTCAGAAAGTTTTTCTTGTTTATTTATTTTAAATAATCTCTTACGCAGTCACTGTGACAGAATTAAGAATCTGCATCTCTGAAATTTGGGACAATGGGTTATTTCTGTTTGATTTGTTTATTTTATTGCAAAAGAGAGTGAGGCTTAACAATAGAAAATGCAAAGCAGATGGTGGAGAAGAAAACTTTTTTTTTATGGTGATTTTTTTCCTGAAGGCAGTTGTTCAAAGCTATTTAAGGGTTTGGAATGTCTGAAAAATTCCCAGGGGAAAGAGATTGATAGGGAAAGTACAGATGAGACAGCCAAGGGATAAATGCAGTCTATATATGATGGCATAGTATGTACATGAGGACATATATATGCATTCCAACACATTTTATTGTCCCAAACTGCTTTTCATTTGTGTAAATAATCCTGAGAGTAAAAGAAAGTTTGTTTGTTCCCCTCCTCCCTCCTACTTCTGTAGTATCTTTAAAAGTACCACTATATTTAGTTATCAGGTAGCCCTTATCACAAGTGCTAAAGGTACCTTAAAATTCTGAATGCACTGGTTGCAACATAAATTGCAATACACATAAACCCAGTTAATTATATTCTAAATTTCATAAGAAGCAGATTGAGTGTGGGTAGGTCTTTAGCTAGTATGTGAAAGCTAGACTTCCACTCTGGTTTGTGTCAGTGTCAATTTCCACAGAATTAGTCACTCCCAGCAGGATCATTAGAAACCACAAAAAAGAGATGTTGTTGTCATATAAATCCTTATGCATAATTAGAACACACTCAAGCAGAATACTGCACAAGACTGTTGCAGATCCAGTGTCTTATGTGCATTAATCTCCAGTTTAAATTATACCCTGATTTATTCAATTTCTCCAGTTGGTGAAACCAGTGAGAAACTAAATCAATTTTGAACAAATGTTGACCAAACCAGATGAGATGTGCTCTTTTCTTCCTCTTCTCTACCATATTTCTTCCGTTCCCCCTTTTCAGTGCATAAGAAAAGCTACAACACCTAAACTGGCAGAAAAAAAGGGATCAAACAGTCACAGAAAAAAACAGTAAAAGTAACGAAGGAGAAAGGAAAAGAGATTCTCTGCCTTCAAAGAGATGCTGAAACATTCGCACTGCACACATGAACGAGGCACAAGCAACAGAGCTGACTTAAATGGGCAACCACATTATTACTAACTCATCTTTGAGTTGAGCTCAAACACATCATAAGCAAAAGCTATGAAAATAACATGGCCAACAGTGTAGCGTACGCAATATTGTCATCAGTAGACTGTTGATTAAATGAATTGGACTCGGTGAAATTAACATGCTAACACACACTTTTTCTTTATTCCCATAGTCACCAGGGATAACTCAGTTCAGTTCAAACAATGACAACTAAACTTCTTCATCCTGTGAATGACAGCTTTTCTATCTATCCTTCCATGTTATCAAAGAGAGACTTTGTTCCAAAAGATTTGAAAAAATGATAGTGAATAATTGGCATTTGATTTTTTTTTTTTAAGAGACACTCTTACAGGTCTTTTTTAAAAAAAACTAACTGTTAGACCATTCTACAAAGGAGGCAGAACAACTGACTTCCAAAAGACTGATATTACCTGAAACAAGCCAAGAATACTTTTTATTTATAATTTTTATTGGTTTAAATTCCTTGACCTCGTAGACATATGCTTGATTCCATCAGTCTAAGGAGGTAATTTCTGTTAGCTCTTAAAATCCAAGTAATTTACAGAGAATCTTCTGTATTGCTCCACTCTTCAGAATTAAGTTCTACTTCAATCACTGGCTGCTGTTCTGCTCACCATCTGGTAGTCAAAGACTTCAGACAACCACATCCCTAGGGACAGCTCTCTCAAGTGCAGCTTGTTTGTTACAATACAGCACAGAGTATGTCCAGTGGTCTTCCTAATCCTTCTGAAGTACCTGAATTCCTGGATTAAACTGTTTAATGCTTTTGCCTTACATATCTGCTATATTATTTCCCAGCCCAGAACTAAGAGCCTAAATTCTGAACAGCAACATCCGTAAAGATCACTTTAAAGAGCTATTTCCATTCATAAACTAACATACAGTAACTAAAATTATTTCATATACTTTCTAATGCAACTACAATCACCATGCAATTCACAGTAGAATTAACTGTCTATACACAAAACAGACAACTGAAAATTACCCAAAACAGTATTTACATAAAATGTTACACAGTGATCTTACTCTGCAAAGCGGTATACTGGATACATTTTTTCATGTGATATTGTACAGGGAAGATCATTTGCTCTGAGATACATAACAAAACTAAGATATTCATATCAAGCTGTCATACCTTATCTTGAAAAACGCCCTTGGCTGATATACTGACCTTTGATTTATCTCGCATACTAAATATGCAATAAAGACAGATGAAATGAAACTTGAAAGAAAAAAAAAAAAAAAAAACTCTTCCAGAATGTTATATGCTTTTCTCTCTAAACTTGCAATTACGCAAACTAAACATGTCCAGAGATTCAGATTCCAATCTCTTAAATCAGTTCCAAAAATTTTAGCTGGAGTCAAATGTATGCTGTCACAATGAAATTTAATCATAATCAGATGGTTTTTTCATTTCGAAAAGCATATAGTACTCTATTAATTATATAACTGGTACCATCTTCAAACGTTAACTTGTAAATCTGACAATCTGTTCAGATGACTCATGTCAAATTCATTCCCAATGCACCAACTACAAGTTTGTACAAACTAAACTTCTGTTTAATGCACACAGAAGATGATGGCTTCATCTCAAAGTGAAGTCACTGAAAGTCATATTGCTTTTAAATGTAAAAATTCATTTACTCACAAGAAGATAGTAATTTTTTTACAGAGCTGGGATCTTTACAAACGTTCTCGTACTTTGATCACAACAACGTAAAGTACTTTTAGCTGAAGGCTGGGCAACATTTTTTTTTTTTTTTTTTTTTTTTTACAATACAGTTTTCAGGAAACAATAGAAAGAAAATTAAGTACACTCCAATCTCTTGGTTTAAAGACATGTATACAAGCTACACCACAGGAAAAAAAATAGTACCATAGCATCACTAAATAAGTTTGGCATTATTATGTGAAGTAATCAGTTCCAAAATAAGCCCTATTTTCTATTGATTTTAGATATTGTAATATCTAAGGTGAAGTATATCACACTATACACTTTTAGCAGGGTCCTAATTTGCCTACTCTGCCTAACCACTAGTTTTCAGAAAATTTACTGGAACTTGGTATCTCTAAGATCTCCATCTCTGTCTGATTTGGTTAGAATTAGCAAATTATTTCACAAGTTCAGGCAGAAGAAACTGGAAGACAAAGTATATTTACACAATTCTCACTCCATTTTAAAACCTGATAAAGAAAATACCTCAGTGTCATAGTGGTACAAGATAAAAGTCAATTTTCAAGTCTTTCCAGAGCAAGATAAACATAAGCTGCCAACCAGTTGTAACCTGACCACAAATTAATTTTCCACATCTTCTACTGTTACAACAACTGACAAATTTTGTTATTCAACCAATAAAAGCAAAAACCTGGCCATTTGAGTATCAAATCTACTGATTTTTAAAGTCACCTTTTAGAGGGTATTAGTTGCCAACAGCAGTCTCAGAGGAGGTTGTTTTAATTAAAAATCCTTCCTTTATCATTTACTGTATAACCTGAACTTAAATCATTTTGCTTTCCCCAACCTATGCTTAAAAAATATTACAAGCAGATGGCAGAAATAAGGCAAAACATAAAAACTGCAAAGTCAATTTGCAGCTAATAAGAAAAAATAAAAAAAAAATATAGCATTATGCAGTACTATCTCGCAAAAGGAGAGAAAAAGACAACAAAAGCATGGATCTACTTTATTCTCTCAAGAAGTAGAGGAGTGTAAGCCTTGAGGAAAAAACAAAACAAAACAAACAAGCAAGCACTCTATGGAAAAATGTCTGATTTTTACATGTTTTAACATGCTTAAAAATATCCACCACTGAAAAGGATGCAAATAACCTAGCCAACAGTTTGTATAGCAGTCAAACAAAGAACATACAAGTACAGAGTTACGTCCCTTGAAAATTTACAGGTAATTGAAATAGACAAAGTATTAATGTTTTTATATTAGTACACATTAAACCACTATGATAAGACACTATTAACCAACATATTTTAGGCATTCTTCATTCCTCCCTATGTTCGGGGATTCTTAAGGAACATTCCTATGGATCCTTATTTGATCCTCCTGGTTCAAATGCTCAGCTCAACACTCAATTATGTTAAGCACAATCTTCTCTGTGCAACTGTAAATAGCATATAGTGGCCATTATAATTCAAAACGTATTTAGGAACCACATTTAGACAGTATGTTTTTAAAGCATCTATGTATTGCTTCACCATCTTTCCTTCCTTTTTTAAAAACAAACTCCTTTCCTATTTCTTCAAGTACTGCTTACCTGTAGAATCTTAACAATTAAAAACTGAGAAACACATTCAGCTATATTACTATTTTTCAAAAAATACAATCTGTCACTTCAAAACAAAATTGCTAATGCTACCTAATCAGCAAAATTACATGGTGCTGATAATGACTGGATATCACAGAGAAAGGCATATGGTTTCATTTTAATACTAGACAATTAGTAACTAATTGAATAATTTAATATTAAAGAAGGCAAGAAACACTTTTCAAACTATCAAGCAAAACACCACAATTTTCCATTTACTGAAGAAATCGGGGGAAAGGACATATTGCCAACAGCCATAGCTAATACCCCACAAGTCTACTAGAAAGAATTCCAGGCCAGTTATTACTCTCCTGCCTTATTGTCTCTAAAAACCTAATTGTCAGTGATTTCATCTAGATACGTTTTGTATTTTGCTTTGTATTTTGGACTAGCTCTGCATTACTTGAACTCAGTTAAATATAATCCTTTACTCAGCTCAATAAATAACTTGAGCTCTTTCAAACCAGATCAATGATGGTCAGAACCACAGATTTGTTACACAGTATGCATCACAGCACAAAAATGGAATCTCACTTGTATTCTCAAAACCAACAAAATTAAGCAGTGCATTTTTTCATATACAGAGAGAACACAACCAGGAACTTACAATGCACAAGCTTCTGTACTGAATTAATCACTTGATTAAAAAAAATGGAGGCAGTCATACACACTTTATGCACCAAAATACATGTACCATGTCACATGGCAAATTTATTTTACATACTCTTTCTTCAGTTTGGGGAATTTTTTCCTCTCATTTTTTCTCTTTTAAAAGAAAAAAAATTAACACATGGCATATAACCACACACATAAAACAGCTCCCTACCTCAATGGGAACAAATAAAGAGAATAAAAAAGGCAAATGAGAAAGATGGAAGGCAAGTATCTGAGAAGACAGAGATGGAGTTTATCTGTAAGACAGTGCTCATGCAGAAGTATGCAAATCACACAGACTGAAAACCGGTATCATTAGTACTGGGAAAGTCAGAATCTCTCATATATGGTCTTTTGCGAGAAACCCCAAAACAAGACTTTCAGTAGACTTTTTTTTTTTTTGGACTAACATCTTGAAAATATGTCCAAAGCTTTCTGTGTCTGCTGAATCGAAAAGCTACCTTTGTCTCCATGTTCCACCCTCATCATGTAAGAGAACCTTGATCATCCCAACTAATAAAAAGTGAGTCATGATCAGTGGTAGAACAGCCAGAAAGTGGTAACCTCAATGTATATGCAATTAAAAATAACTTCTCTAATAATGAGAGTACCTATCAGTGAAAGCACGAATAGCAGTGCTATGTTACACTAATACCTGAGCAGGAGCTTTCCTATCAGATCCAGTTAAGGACAGAACTCGAAGAAAAACAGCACCATCTAGTGTTTGGTCAATCCATAATTGCAATGCAACTAAAACACCACAGGAAATATTTTTTTCCGTGGAAGATTTTAGGTAAGTATGATAGGAAAAAAAGTCTAGAAAGTGCATTTAAAAAAAAAACAGTAGAAAAAATACACAAGTGTTAATACAACAACAACAAGATGTTGTGCACAAATATTTATCAGTAATAGTTTAATTTTGTAGAAAAACTAACTTCAGTATTACTTTGCTGTACAGTGACAATCTTGGAGTTTTTAAGAACATAAAAAAATGAAATGAAAAGTTTAAACAGAAGTTGAATACAGAAAGTGTTTCAGAGGCTTAGAGGGATGAAACATTAAGTTAAATCCCATTCTCATAAACTCATCAGAAAAGTATGTTTCTTCTGCATAGAAAGAGAGAGCTTCAGCTAAAGTATCGCACTGAAGTATGTCAGGGAAATGAAATCAAGAAGGATCCACCTCTCTGAGAAAATAAGGGTACCATTAAATAGACAGCTGTAACAAAAAAAATCTTCCAGAATTGCAAGAAGAAAGTCATCTAAAATACTTAATGGCTTTCAGCTCTGTGCAAAAAAAGTTAAGATCCAAGGTTTGGATCATCTCCATTAACCCATTTTATTTTATACTTCCAATGGACTGGATGAATGCTTAGCTTTTACGCCAGATTTGAAGGGAAATGCTTCCAGGTACAAATGTAAACTGTTATGATCATGCAAACACAGCCTTACTGAAAAGGTATGAAAGAACATTACAACTCAACAATATTTTCAACCAAACATCCTGAAACTACATCCAACATATGCACTAGGACAGTTTATTTGGACAAAAGCACTATTCTCCAATAGATTATTATTATTTTTTTTTTTATATCCCCCAAAAGTTTCCTAAACCTTCTAAAACATACAATTAAACAGTTCTGATCTTCAACTCCATCAGAAAACCTCTTTCTGAAGACTGTATTGTATCTCAGACACTTGCAAATTATTTTCACAGATCTAAAAAAAACGTAGAATAGTTCAGATGGAAGGAACCTTCAAAGACCATCTAGTCTAACTACCTGACTCTTCAGGGCTAACCAAAAGTTAAAACATATGCTTGAGGGCATTATCCAAACGCCTCATGAACACTAACAGGCACAGAGCACTGACCACCTTGCTCAGAAGCCTGTTCCAGCATTTGACGACCCTCACAGAAAAGAAGTTTTCCCTGATGTGCAGTTGGAACCTCCCCTGGCACAGCTGTGCTCTGCTCCTGCACATGCTGCCAGTAGTTATGAGGAAGAAGAGACCAGCACCTCCCTGTCCACTTCCCTCCTTGTGAAGTTGTAGAGAGCAATGAGTTGCCTCTTTGCTTCCTCTTCTCCAAACAAGATGACCCAAACATCCTCAGCCTCTCCTCATAGGACATGAATTCAGCCCTTTTACCAGCTTTGTTGCCCTCCTTTGGATGCTTTCAAGGACCTTAACATCCTTCCTGTATTGTGAAGACCAGAATGTATGCAATATTCAGAGTGAGTCCACACCAACGCTAAATACAGCAGGAGAATCTTGCCAAAGCTTACAACATAACTTTATTTCCTGAAGGTATCTAATGTAGATCAGAAGTTAAAAGTTACATTTCCTTACCTTGGTTTATTGTGTGGTAGTGCCTTTGCATCGACAGCAAACATTTTGGAAACAAAGACAATAACTGGGGCCGTTCCTTCACTACTGCATTTCAGAAAAGCTGAACAAACATAAAATGAAGTTATTTGCATTTTTTTTTTTTTTTTTTTTTTTTTTTACCAGCAGTATGGACAAAATTAGTTTTCCATGAATTTTATAGGAATCCATGTTTCTCTCCTATTTCAATGAGTAATGTACTAAAGACAAATTAACAGAAGTGGAAAATTACTCTAACCATATCATTTGATATCTCTACCTCTATCTTCAAGTATGTTTCACAATAAAATTAAACGAGCAAAAGTATAAAACCAGAACTTCTCATAATAATTGGAAACTATACATATTCAACTAAACATACTGTTTTGATATTTATAATTGAGTTCATAGGCTGGTTTAGATTACAATGACAAAAACACAGAACAGTGTTTTTGTGTTTAACATTTAGACTGAACTATTCATCCAGTGCCTCAAAGTATTCTTCCTCATTTCAAATTAAATGCTGAAGTCCTACAAATGTCTAGACACTTATGTCTTCATGCAATTGCAGCAACTTAGCTACAAGAATGGGTCTTTCTCAAAGGCTGCACGATCCACACAAAACTCATTCAGTATTTAGGAAATTCCCATAAACAATTTTTTCATCAAACCTGGAGCTCATCATCAAATCCCAAACAAACACAAAGCCATTTAGAACTTTTATAGAAACTGCCCTCTTCTCTTCTGCCTTTTATATTATCTATGAAAAGAATATATCGTAAAGTGCTTATGCAAAGACTGCAACTTAGAATTAACAAGGTACTCATCACTAAAATGTGATGTACTCCTTATTTTCATAACCAAGCACAGTAAAATCCAAGTTTATGGAGACAAATTTCTTCTAATTGACTTTATAGAGTATTCTATACTGTTTGAAGGACACAACCTTTGTTTCACTTTGGTGAAGGACGAAAACATCAGTTTCCTCACCCCAAGAAACAATTCCTATCAGCCTGTCAATTTGACAATCACATCTCAAGCTGGCATTTGACATTTCATCATTTTAGATTTCTTAAAGCTCTCTTTTAAACACTGTTCTATAAACACCTTTTATTACACATCCAAAGTTCAGAAATCCTTTCAACTGTTGCTAGATTAAGCATGCTATCTTCTCCTAATTTTTATTAAACTAATTCTTGAAGTACCCAAGAACATTCATTACCTTAAAACAAAATGCATTCTGTTATAAAGCACATGCAGTTAGAAATACAGTTTTCAGAAAAATAAATTAATACACTTGAGGTCTATTTTTCCCCCTACATACCTATTTGAAAAGACCATACGGGAACATTCTTTTTCAGACTACTGAATCTGGGGGAAAAATATCATTTTATACAGAAGTACCAACCCTATAGAGGAGATTACCACATATATCTGGAAAATGACAAGCTTTGTTCACCACTTGACTAATAATGTATCAGCATCATTAGTTTCAACTTTGATTTTCAATTTTGCTGAATACTTAGTTCAGCTTCAACAGCTCTCATCTGTCTTTGAGGAAAACAAAGTCAGTAGTTATCCTTTTCAAGGCATCAGAATTTTTATGACCAACACGTATGAACACTGTTTTTATTTCCAAATAATACAGAAATAGAAAAAAAGAATATTAACATGTTATGAACTTTTCTGCATTCAGTACAATAAGTTTATTTTCACTACTGCCTATATATAGTTCTATTACTGCTTGTAGAAAAGCTATTTTACATAGGTCTTCCCAGTCTTAAAATTTTGTAGCACGGGACTTGGTGATTAACAAACTTACTATGCACATTTGCCTGCTTTGGCTTACAGACATCCCAAGGTTCAGCATAATACCTGAATATACTGCTAAGCCCTTCTTGAGGAAGAACTGGGCATGAAATCCTGATCTCAGCGAAGTCAATGGCAAAACTTAAAATCCTTAAAACAGGAGTTTGTACCTTCATTTTACATTCCAGATAATGAAATACATTTGTTGCTTTGGAAGACTTTTGGCTCTTACTTTTATTTGCTAATCTTTTCTCATTCTTGTATGTTATAAAATTACTAAGAAATCAATTTATATCTTGAGCTATGAAAATGTAGATGAAATACTTAATGACAATGTTTGAAGTGACAGTTAGACTACATCTTACTACTTCTAATAGCAATTTTCAGTACATAAGCTAATTCGCAATAAATCCAAAAAATAATGTTTTTGTTTTAGATTACTAGAACCTGGTACCTAGTTAACCGATGTACTTGTAAATATGAAACCTAAGTTCAAGTCCCTATTGGCTAATAATAAGTGTTTTTAGCACAGAAGACAGTAAAGCATTCTATTATTGCTCAGTTAGAATCTTAGAGTGATAGAATATCCTGAGTTGCAAGAGACCCATAGGGATCATTGAGTCCAACTCCTGGCTCCATGGAGAACCACCCAAAAATAAAACCCTATGTCTGAGAGCACTGTCCAAATGGTTCTTGAACTCCAGCAGACTTGTTGCCATGACCTCTTCCCTGAGCTCATTCCACTGCCTGACCCTCTTGGTGAAGAACCTTTTCCTAACATCAAGTCTGAACTGCCCCTGTTGCAACTTTATGCTGTTCCCTTGGGTCCTGTTGCTGTCACCAGAGAGCAGAGCTCAGTGCCTACACCTCAGCTCCCCTCATGAGGAAGCTGCAGGCTGCCATGAGGCCTGCCCTCAGTCTCCTCTTCTCTAGGCTGAAATGAATTCCACGATGAATTCTGCTGCTTAGAACTAAATGCAAGTATTAACTTCATAACCTCCCCGAATCCCAAGTCCAAATCTTAGACTTTACATCATTTGCAGCTTCAGTTGTCTAAAATCCATGAACATATGGGTTTAAAGAAAAATACAAAGAATAAAAATAAGACATGCAACTATGATATGTCACTGATAAACATCAATGTTACTACAGGTAAAATAATCATGAATCTAAGTAGAGGTTACTATGCATCTTATGATCCAAAGACAAACAAAACAACCAAGATTGAAATAACTTTAATGTTAATGGAGGAACACTTACCACTTTTCAGTTCCTGAGTTTCTGGTGGTAAAGAATCAAAAGTTCTAGCTCCAACACACATCAATTTTTCCACTCTTTCTGCAGTGATGTCAAGAGGACTGGGAAGCTTATTACACACCATGGCTAAAGTGCATTGCTAAGGACATAAAGAGCCTGTTTATATTTCCTTACTGAATAGAAATAAAAGGAAAAGTCTTTTATGTCTGTTTCCCTAAATCAACAATATCATGCATGAACTGCCATCAACGACAGCTAAAATCCAGCTGTCACTAACAGTTGTACATAAAACTATGTAATAGAAGTAGTATTGCTAAAATACCTCCAGTTTCATAGATTACTTTCCTAATAAAAAGGTGGATGTTCAAGCATGAAGTTGGTTGAAATAGAATACTAACTGTAGATATGTAACTTAATACTATGACTGAGAAAATCAGTCCAGCTAGCATAGGCATAAACATGAAGAGAAGAAAATCATAACACACCACAAACGGAAATATGTGAGCACTCTTTCAAGTCTACAAACTGCCAATAGAACAAAAAGTTGTAATTTTCTTAAGGATACAGAGGACTGCATCAGATATTGGTAGCCACTGGCTACAAATGGCATTAAGGTGAACTTTGGGGTCTGTATGCCGTGACTCCCGCGCACCAATTTTCAATCCCAAAGAGGTGATTATCTTTTCAATTTTTTCTTTGTCTCTGTACGGGAAAATACAAACCACATTAGCAATGCATAGCAAGCGTCTATAACATTCCTTGTTTGAGTATTTCAAAAATCAACATGGCACATGGAAAATGATTCCATGATTTCATAGGATCTTCTCACCTCTTCATAACAGCTTCATATAGACTCCATATGTTGTCCAGCACCAACTGCACAAACAAAGGTTTCTTTCCTTTTGACTGGCAGAACAAAAAAAATAGTTAATTTTCAGCAATTCCTTGCTTTTACAACAAGCTTGAGACTGCACTCATAACCAATCGTTTTCATAAGAAGCATGTAAAACCTTCATTCAAAATCAAGCCAGTTGCCTGTTTCTACACAATTCCTACTTCAAAAATTTAATAAAATGATGTTATAAGCCACAAAATAAGCATGGAATTTTAAAGTGCAGACCAAGGGTTTCAATTTCAGAAAAAGAGCCTGAAAATATGGAACATGTCTATCTTGATCCCAGTTATCACCACTTAACCCCCACCTCTTAAAAAAACAAAACAATAATAAATCATTACATGAAAAGAGAGGAAGTCCTGCCCTCTAACTTTGAGTGGTAGAAACACTTTATGCAAGAGAGGAGCAGTCTTCAGGCCAGTACCTCAGTACAGCATTCAATTACAATTTGGGGCCTCAGTAAGGCAAAATATTTTCTAAATCCTAAATCCTCAGCTAAATCCCAAAATCCTAAATCCTTAGCTCTTGAAGCACTCTTCAAATCAGATGACAGAGGCCCACTCACTCCTCAGGTTCCTACACTGCTAGTCTTCCATTCATCTCATACGTTTCACTCTATCCTGAATCCTTGAAGCTGGAATGCCTCTTATTTTGTGAGCAGAGAGATTTAAGAGCAATGGTGAGCGCTATAAATTGGATGAGAGTTCTTTCCTGTAGCCTTTGAATGGTTAAGTTTTTGAATGGTCTCATTTCTAAGGCTGCCATAGTAACGTTATGCTTCCACAAACGTTGACTAGACAGGTGGTTTGAGAATTGATCTCAGTACAAAATGATGAGTTGGACAAAAAAAAAAGTAAAACTAAATAAACCACAAGTAATATTCCTGACAACTGCCCTACCTGATCACCTTTCATTATCTTCTTTGCTTTTGTATTTAAGTAATAATCTCCCCATAAAGTCTTCAGAAGCACTGTAGGCTTGATTCCAATCTTCTGGCTGTACAATTTTGCAAAATGCTCAATACTGCAAGAAAACAAAAGGCAACTTGATAAAAGTGTAATGTTGTTTACAGGTGTTTATCAGCCTAAACAAGTGACAGCTCACACAAAAATCATACATATCTCAAGTCTTCGTTTTGCTCCCACTTTTCCAATTACCTTCTCTTTAACTCCTACTTTTTAACATCTGTGCCTGCAAAAACATTCAGTGGCAACAGCTTAAAAATGTCAGTTATACATTTTTGTTTTGTTTCAAGTCAGCTTGAAGACTGAATTTGTTTAAATGAAATAAATATTCGTGTACTACTCTCCCCCAGTAAAAATAAACAAACAAAAAAAATCAAAAATATAACTAAAAAAGTTTCAAGTATTTGAAGTCATGACTCTCCAACTTACTCTATGAAAGAGGTTACCTAATGCATTTTACCTGTGACTAGAATGGTAAAAATTAAAAAATTAAAAATCAAGTATTCTTTCTAGCCACACTTCAGCCCTCAGATTATAGCAATTCCTTTTTAAGTTAACTACTTTAGGCATTTGTGGTTTAGAGCATTGCTTTAATATCAAGTCTAGCCCATAAAATAATACAGAAATGGTAATATTAAAAGGAAAAGCCAATGGTTTTCCATTGGAGCCCATGAATAAATATAAATAGGCTGCTTAGGACCCAAAGAAGGACTTTTGAAGCTTCTGCAGTCTCCCTACTGAATATATTCAATAAGCAGTAACAAAAAAATCCTACATATCTTCATCCCATGCATGCAGAAACAAAAATATACGCAACTGTTCACAGCTGGAACAATTCTATTTGCATAATAATGATATTTGATAACCTCTTATTTGAAATCCAGAAGTCTCATATTTCTACACACCTAAAAAATACCTATGAGATTTATTCAGCCACATACTTCTTTAGCCAATCTGATAACTTCTTTCCTTAAAAGGTGTACACATTTCTACACCTTCTAAATACATTAACAATTACACTGCTCCCTTCCGTATGTTCAGTGTGCTCTCTCTCCAGCTAGAGACACCAGTGTGAGACACCTCTTAAACTGAAGGAGAAATATCAGTGATTTTGACAAAAGGGAAAGGGCTGCATTGCACAGCTGAGCGGGGTGTGCAGGGAAGGAGGAAGACGTTGTGGCATACAAGGAGGAAGATGTTGTGTCATACAGTCATTCCAGATGTAGGGAAGCAGAAACAGCTACTAAGTGGTATTTTCAGTATCAACATAATGCACAACAGTTCAGGACATGCAGTGCTGTGTAGTACTGCCCAGTTATGGCTGCGGGCACCATATGCAAAGCTCTCTGCTCCCATCAAGTGTGTGGACCACCAAACATATCTGATAAAAACTCTTCTAGCCTCCAGAGATGAAAATGTCTGCCTTCACTCATCTTCTACAACTAAATCTATTTCAGACTGAAGAATATTCCGAGAATCTCAAGGTTTTCTTTCAATTTCCTTTACACAACTTATACGCTGTTTTTTTTTAAAAAACATTATTATTCATAGCAGTTAATTAAACTAGTTATTTTATTTTTCCTTTTTCCTGCAGTGATTAGAAGTGTCTGAGTTAATTTCAAACTCTTCAGTGAACTTTAAATACAAGTTTTAATCCTTTTTAAAAAAAAAAAAAAAAAGGTTTTGCAACATTAAAGACATACTGTATTACTGAGTATATCTTTTTAATTACATAGTCATGATGAAGTCAAGGACTCCACCTTGCGGCCAGCAATCAGAACACATGTAATCTTTACTACAGCATACTGCCCTTCAAAACTAATTACCAAGAACAGGACTGAAAACCAGAACTGATCACAAACTCAGATACAGTAATACTGATAATTTTCTGAAATTGTTCTGCTCCCTGTTTCTTAATTTTACTTAAATATCTCTGCAGTGGTAACTGCTGAAACAAACATAAAAATATTAGGTAAAAGAAGATAAAAACACACTTGAATGAGGAAAATAATGGGGAAAAAGCTAGATTAAGACTGATAAGCATAAGCACTTAAAAACAAACACAATTTCAAATACAAGACAAAATCCGATTCAGAAAAAAAAAAACAGACCACAGTAATGCTGTGACCCAAAACTATATTGGACAGAACTGAACAGCTGAAACAGCTGCCCTGATGCCAGCTGCCTGTTCTAGGCTTGTTACAAACATCACCAGCCCTGTAGCTGGAAGGTCCAGCTGACTCTCGAAACAGCTCTTACACTGCTGCAGTTTTAAGCCAAGTCTGGTAAAGCATATTGAACATAAGTAATTAACAACACACAAAGTTTACCAGGCTAGGCTGAATGCTACAGCTAAGCAGCTGGTGTGTAAGAATAACATAGGTCTCCAAACCACAGGCCAGAGCTGGCAGTTTTTTCAACTCTCCAACATTATTTTATATTAGAATAGACAGATTAAAAGTTGCTTATCACAGAAAAAACGTTGACAAAAATCTTTAGAAATACAAAGGGGCTCAAAATTCTTTAAATTTGAGATTACTTGCAGAAATCAATTTAAAAAATCAAAAAGGGCATTCACTAGGTACCATACTTACCCAAAACCCCATCCATCAATTGCACTGGCAAACACCACATTTCCATGGTCTGGCGAAAAATAGAGATGGGAATCATCAGTATCTTCCAGTCCAGCACTCCAGTCATAAATTTGATCTCCAAGTGCTGTGTCTGAAATATTTTCATTTTCTGTTTCTTTCTCAGCTCTTTCTTCTAAGACTTTAGAGGTAAAGAGCGTTCCAGTGACTGCATTGATCTATGGAAGGGTATATAAAAACATACAAAGGTTTGTTCACTCTTTCACAACAATTGCAATTAAAATGCAATACCTCCACCCTCCAAAATATAAACACTTTTTTGTTCTTTTAACAATTAGTGCACTTGTGATTCATTTGACAATTTAAAACATGGACTTTGTGTATCTAATCCTATCCATTTGAAGACAAGGGGAGTATGATTAGACCAGCATTTCAGCTTAGGCACAGTGTGTTATCCAGATCAGTCAGCCATGTCAAGATCAAATCAGATACAGAGTATCATATGGAGAACACTTTGTTTCTCAGAACAGGGAATGATGAAATATAAATATTACTACCAACGAGTAAACAACAAAGAGGGCAAAGGAAGACCACATAGATAACTGTTTAAAAGCTCTTGAAAAAGTTTGAAAGCGATTTAGTTGCCTCCAAATTAACTTAATCCCTGCATAAATCCATTATTATCAAGAATAGTCTAAAGACATTTCTTGTCTATCCCCAGTCCAACATATGCAACAAAGCAAAACATACAGCACATGATCTCTTAAAAAAGACAGACTCTCTGTCAAGCGGTATTTGATTCTCTTTTCTCTATGAAGTGCATTCAGAACCAACTAGAAGTATAATAAATTAGACTAGATATTGTAGTTCTTGTAAGAAAAATTGGTTCTGCTGTGCCAAGTTTATTCCAGCTGTAAGCCACTGAAAATTAGTCTCTTTAAATTCAAGAATGGAGACAGGGCAGGGGGAACCCACGGCAAAATCTGTTTTGTGAACATGATGCTATGGTATAAATACCTGCTCTAAGATATTCTTAAGGTGTGAGTATGCTTCTTGAGGGGTGAGCTTGAGCTCTACAATCAAGCGATCAATTTTATTTATCACCAATACTGGACGAATATTTTCTAGCCAAGCTTGCCGTAGAACTGCTTGAGTCTATTAAGAGAATAAGAGTTTAAAAAAAATCCATTACAGAAAGCTTGATACCACAAGACATAGAATGTTGAAATGAATAACAATTAAATCTAAAATTTAATTCAACGTATAATAAGGTTCTGATTTGAATGTCAACTTATCATTTGACTTTGATGGTACATAGTGTTAGATACTAGTATTCTGCATAAAGTATTTTAATAGAAAAAAGCTCACGCTCCTTAGAAAATCAAGTCATGAATAAAACAAACTCGATATTATTTTGCATTATTTTTCCCATTTTCATTGCCCTATAAGCACACATAAAGTTACTAAATAATCTACCTTAATACACTTATTTCTTCTTCACACAAATAATCTATTACTAGAAAAATTATATACTCACTGTTTCAATCCTAACACCCACTCACCAGCTGTACCATGAAATTAACTAGAAAAACCAGGAAACTAACTATCCTCTTTCAGACCTCAAGTGCCCTATAATTTATTAGAAGTTGTTCCAAGCTTCTTAAAGCAGCATATCTTTTATTTCTACGTTATATACTTAAGACATATATGCAATTCTGGTTTGCTTACTCACTCTTCACTACCCTTTTTCTCAATTTAATGTACTTTATTTCACCTGTGGACAGACTCCTTCAACAGCATCCACCACTATGATACAACCATCACAGAGTCGGACAGCAGTAGATACTTCTGAAGAAAAATCCACGTGCCCTGGGGAATCTATTAAATTAATCAGATACTCCTGATCACCTAGGATCAAACAATAAATATTTCAGAACAGTTATTTATTTGGGCCACGTTGTTAATACTGTGCTAAACTAGTATTAATTTCTAGGGGCGAAAACTGCAGTAACTATTATGCATAAGAAAAAGTACAAATAGACCAGGAAGATTGCAGCAGCATAATATCTAGTGGCTTATGCCTAAGCAGTTTCAATTTCACCATTCTTTAATGCCAGTCTTCACCTTTCAATGTCCAACTACCTTCAAAACAAACAGAACTAGCTTGTAGCAGCATTGCAAACAGATCAATAGCTAAAGCACAGAGAACTTCCCCACAGTCTGCATTTTAAGGATAAATCAGAATAGACTGTCATTAAAGTAAATCCTATACTCTTAGTAAAACGTTTTATTTCAGAATTTGAGATTGTGTTAATAAAACACACTTATGACTCCACAGTATGAAAACATCTATAAGCTATTAATAATTTTTTTTCCAATGTTTTCCAAACTACTGTCCCTCTAAACTTCTGCTTATTGAAGAGACCCCATTCAATATTTTATGAATTTATTGTATTTACCATCAGCCACAACCAAAATAAGAAGAAATTAAGTTTCTTGTTTAAGAATTTATATTAGAATCTAAATTTCAGCAAAACAGAAAAACAACAGACATAAAAGGTTCTAACTAGTAAAGTAAGGTCATTTCAGAGACAATGATAAAACAGACCTAGCTTGCAATGCTTAGCTGGAAGATCACTGATCTCAACTATGCTTTATAAACGTATGTAGCTGAAATGGCGATAGTAAGATGACTTATGGTGGCTTTTAAGCTTCATGCATTTTTTTTTCTTCTTGCATAAGCCTGTGAGTAATGTATTTCATCATGTTTATGATTCACCTAGCTGAGAGGAAAACTGGCGAGGAACATAGAGTCAGTATAGCTACGCTATATAAAACCCTCTGAACAATTCACAGCAGAGTATAACTTGCATCTTGATAATAGGAGTATAGTGAAAATCTTGTACACAATAGATTGCGCACAATCATTAAAAATTGTTGTTTTTTGAAGGAAGTTCTTGACTTTAACTGACAGTAGTTTAAGTCTTAAGATCAAACATTAAGATTCAGATGTAAAGTAGAAAAAAAAAAGACGACTCTTCTAATTGCCTCCACTTAGAAATACGAGAATTTGACTTAAGTTCTACACTGCAAAGTTAGCTAGTTATTGTGGTTTAAGCACAAAAACATACAGAACTGAAATTACACCCTCTATGAAAACATTAACAGCAGATTTTAAATTTTGAAGCTCGTGAAACTGTGAAATATAGTAATCAAAAGCCGCAGAATACTATACTGAGTACATGTAAGTATCCAGCTGGCAGCTCTTTTCTTCCTTATGGCAAATGCTTAAAACCATTTTCCTAACACTGCGATAGAGCTTTATCATCTTGGCTAACAGTCGAATACATGCCTAAGTCTTTGCAGAACAATGGCCTAACACTGAGAGATACAGAAGTTGCAGAGAAAAAGATCTCAGCAGCAACAATGAAGAGGCAGGGAAAAAAAAAAAAAAAAAAAAAAAAGTATATTAAAGTTTATACTTGCCAGCATCAACAATTTACCTTTCTTAAAGTGCAATGAAATTGCACTAGATTTCATTGTTATTCCTCGGATCTGTTCATCTTCTCTACTGTCTAGGTATCTAAGCTGAGAACAAAAACAAGAGAACAGGAGATAAATCTGTGGAATTGTTTTAAAAGTTACTCATCAACTGTCAAAGAGTGTAACTGCAAGAAAAAAAGGTTTAGCAAGACTAGGAGTAGATTATTTACAATCCCAGCACACACACACCAGAATTTTAAGAATGAGAGCGTAACTTTACCTTTCCTGCTAAGCGGCTAGAGATTATTCCATTGCTAGAGATCAGACAATCAGCTAGAGTAGTTTTACCTAAAAACAAAAATAGATTACTTAATTTAAATAAACACAGACAATTGAAAAAGATGTGACAATACCACAAATGCTGACAACATCTTGTGTTCTAAGACAGAACCGCTCATCAACATCTCGTGTTCTACCAACATCAATAACAGCCAAGAAAGTACAAAATAACCTAAAAAAAAAATAAAATAAATCAAGTGACTCAACTTCATGTGTTAGGTGCCAAGAAATGTATTTTTCAGAGTGGGTATGCCTTTACCTGCTATGATCAGAGAAGTAAATGAAATAGCAAACCGTACTTCAGACCCATGACGTATCATGCAATTAGATAAGAGATTGGTGTCATAAAACAAAAATTTATTATTTTCACCTACGTAACACACTTCCACTAAATAGACGTAGAAATAGACCACCACATGCACATATTTAATTTATGCCGTCACTTGACAACATCAAAATGGAAAACCTTCAGCTGTTTCAAGTTGTTAAATACTCCAGTGCTTAAAGGACAAGCTGCAGGAGGGTGAAATTAACGCGCAACAGACAAAATGTACTTCTCAGAGTCAGGATCACGCCGGTTTAAAGCCGAACCCACGAAGATGTACTGCCTACAACCACATCGTCCCAAACACCTCACCACCACCACCGCCACCACCACCACCACCACCCGTCCTACCGTGATCCACGTGCGCCAAGATACAGATATTCCTGATCCCCGCCGTCTTCCTCTGGAGCTCTGCCATCCTCCCCGCGCCGGCCAGGACCATGGTTGGTGCCCCTGTGAAGGCAGAGGCGCAGTCAAGTGACACGCGACACACGAGGCGACATTTTTCTAATTACCCGACCCGCGACCGCGGCCACTCACGGGGCACAGACGACAACCTCACGCCACCTCCCCACCACCCCCAGATCCCCTTCCCCCTAGAGGTAACGCATGTCCCCCCCCCACCTCACCTCACCTCACCTCAGCTCCCTGCCGCCCGCACCCGGAAGCCCGCTCCGGTTTTGCTCCGGTTCCGCTCCGGTTCCGCTCCCGCTCCCGCTCCTCCCCCCGTTGCCTGACGTTAGACGGAGGCCGGCCGGGGCCCTCCCGGCGCGACGCCGTTGCCATGGAGCGTCCCCACGGTGACCGCGGCGGCCGCGGGGAAGATGGCGCCGCCGCGCTGCCTCTGCGCCATCTGCACCTGCGGGTGAGCGCCGCGGCTCCCGGGCAGGGCTGAGGGGGGGGAAGCGGGGTTGGTGCCCGGTGCCGGGACCCACGGACGGCAGCAAGGGGAGCCGGCGGGTTTCGGGGGCGTGCTGCGGGTGGCACCTCACGGGTCGGGGTCCCCAGGGGCTCGGCTGGTGTGTCTGGGGGCTCGGGGTCAGCACTTTTCGTGATTTCACGTTCTTCCCTGTGTCCGCTTCAAAAACCAGAAGCGTAATCGTCCTGGAATTGACACCTCATCACCACATTCAAGGATTCAGCCTTTTATAGTAAATAAACAAAAACCCTGATATGCCAGAGAATTCATCCCGAGATCACGCGTGTCACTGCTGAGGGCACGCATGAGACCTGAATAGCTCCTGAAGACCTGAGGAATTTTTTCTGCTTCAACAATCCTCTCATCTCACAATATTCGTGTCAGGAAAGTGGGCAAGTAACAGATCCAAAAGCCGTTATCTCTGGACCAAGCAGGAACCTCCCTCACCATACATTTTGGTGCAGGAGGTCTGTCTGTCTGTCTGTTCCCCAGCCACGTCCAACCCATGGACAGAGGTACAACAGTGGCAGCGTGTAAAGCTTCTCACGGGTGGAATTTGCCCTGTAAATTTGTTTCAAAAGTCATAGCTTGATGAGGAATTAGAGCACGTTGTTTTCATGGTGAGGTATCAGCTCTGGCTCAGGCTCCAGTATGAAGATGCTGAGGTAAGGCTATCAGACAGCAGAGAGCTGAAAATTCTCAAGTCAAAGAACCACTAAAATAATACGAATTCAACTAATTGAATAAAACTCGCACAAAACACGTGGTTTAAAATAAACATCACTGACGTCTTTGTAGTCAGTGAAACAAACCTCAGTTGTTCCTGGTTCAGCCAGCACATTGTGTTTGCTGGGGCATAGCTGTGGAGTTTCTGTGTTCAGGGGAACTCTGGTCGCTTGGCACCGTTACCTGGATATTGCAGTGCATATAAGAAAGGATTTCAAAGGGAACAAAAACATTAATGCTTTGTAGAAATTATCATTTAATTATTTGCAGGAAATGTAATGGTGATATAACTACTGTTTCATTCTAAATATTAAAACAGGTTACATTTGCAGTTCAGAAGGAACTCAAAAAATTTCAACAAAAAACACTGAGAAATTTATACATGAGAGGGAGGATGTTCAAGTCTGGGCTCTCAAGGAAGAATAAAGCCCCTAGGTAGATGAAGTCTCTGTACTTAGGAATATTTGTCTACCATAACATATAATTGTGATGTGCAAGAGCACAGAAATGTAGTTTTGCAATATAAAAATAAATTACTGCTTTATTTTCTCTATTTGCCAACCCTTCCTCATTTATTGCATTTTTGTTGTAATTTTCTTAAAAATCTAGATTCCTAAATAAATTTAAATTAAACAGAAGAATTTTCTAAAATAGGGGACATATTAAACCTTCAGTCTGACAACACAAGTACATGTAAACCCACTAAAATCTACCAGGTCTCCTGTCAACATTAGAAAAGCTGACAACCCTCAAAAAATACAACATTCACATGGATCTTTTCAGCCACATGTACCATAGCATGTATGTTGGCAGTAAAAAAAAAAAAAAAAAAAAAAAAAAAAAATTTTTCTTTCTGTAATAACTTGTTTATGATAAGTATTAAAACTCCTCTCATTATTAGTCTAATTCTCTTGGAAGAAAATGCTCTGTGGGAAAATTTCAAGGCTCTTGCTGGCACTGTATGAAAAAACAACAGCGTGTGCCAGATCCTATGTAAGTGAAATTCACCATCATTCTGTTAAAATAATCAGAGCAATAGCATTTGGCACCAGAGACCCAGTAGGCTGTCCATTTTATCTTGCTGAGATTCTGTTCAGACATTATGAAAGTCACAAGTAATTAGTCTCCCTCAAAGAAGGGAAAGAATAATAATCCATCAAAGCAGGCATCTGTCAGTCATGGGGGAAAGCATGTTAGCACCACAGCCATGTGAATATCAGTAACTCTGGGGCTGAAGTTAAGATAACTGCAAGTAAGGCATTTAAAATATCCAGTTTCTCAAGGAGTTCTGGGCATATTGTAAGCAACATATTTCATTTATCAGAGCTGTAATTTGTCTTCTCTGATTGATGATTCTTAGCACAGAATCGCTAGGGAGCTGCAATGCCCCTATGCGATCAGTTTTAGGTAGTTGCTATCTAAATAAAAAATTGGTTTAAGTCAGACAACATCCAAAAGTGGATTTTTTGGTTAACTAAAAGAAGCAAACAACAACAACAACAAAAACAACACAACCAAATCTCTCCTTCAAATTTAACTTGCATTTATATTAAGGCAATTTTACAAAGTCTTTAAGCCTAAAATCTACTTTGGGACGTTGTCCTACCAACAGTCCTTTCACAACACTGGAAGGAGGATGTAGGACCCCCCTGAACAGTCCCATCTGCTCCTAAGTAATTTTGTGCATAGTTAGAGGCTGTTCTGAATTATTTCATATGCCAGAAATTACTTGGATCAAGGACACTCGATTCATCAATGAATTCTAAAGCAGTTACAAAGACTTCTTTCCTTGGAGATGTGCATCAGATTGCTTTACCAGACTTCAACTTTATGCTGAGCTACAGGCTCACTCTGCAAAGGTTGTTTTTCTGCTATCTGTGTCTGTTGTAGCATGCCCATTCAGCAATGGGGGGATGCTCTGACAATATTGCTTAGACAACAGTGACAGCTCAGTCTGTAAAGTCCTGTGATACCAAGGCAGAGGAGGTGTTTTGTTTGGTGATTGGTCTCCTGGATCAGCTTGTGGCAAAATAAAGATCGTCAAAAACAAAGTTTTTGTAGATGAGCATTCTTTGTTTCAAACTTGTTTAAACTGTATGCTTGAATATGCAAAGAACATAATGGTTTGATACCATGTATTTCGACTGGCTTTCAAAACATACATTCAATGGTTTCGTTGCTTAGCTGTTATTTTTAAACGTTATGTGACACAGCATGCCGTGTTTGTACTTAGAAAATTATTGCTATGGTAACAGCTGAATTTCATGGAAAACGTAGTGGCAGGCAAGCAGCATGCTGAGAAATAGCGCTCTCATCTCCTTGTTTTCCTGCCTTTCCTGTTCTTTCCCTGCTGTGTTCTGAACAGGTCTCTCAATTGTTACTTGACTGTCCCTTGACTTTGATTGGAAAGGAGTAAGTACCCCAGGCTTTGAAAGGACGTGCCTTCTTAGGTTGGGCTACTTTTGTCCTCATTTATTGCCCTCCTCAGCTGACAAAGTCAGGTAGCCCAAACACCAGCTCTAGGGATCTCCAGTTCCAGATGACTTCTTTCAGTGTCTTGTCTTGTCCTTCATACCTGTTTCAGTATTTTATTTTACCCTGCTTTAATTCATTTTTTTCTTTCTACTTCATATTTAGTGCTGGCTAAATTTCTCTGCAGACTTTTGAACTATTCCTAGCATATTTGGCTTACTGTAACTTGAATTTGCACCCAGCAAGAGCTGTACACTTCTACTCTTCTAATTCTGTTGTCATTTTTCTATTTAATTTACAGACTTTCCCAAGATTCATTTTTAAAGTGCTTTATTTCCTGTTATTCCCCTGTGCTCGTATCTGAACCTGTCATAATTTATCTCCTTAAAGGGGAGATTAAATAATAATCCTATGTGAGCCAAAATAAAAAATTAAAACTATGCTTGCAATTTAAACTACTACAGAGATGCAAGTGCCTATTATAAAAATTAAAATGGATCTAATGTTTTCTTTATTGCTTGGAAAATCTTAACACATGCATTTTAATTTCATGCATATCTTACACAAAACAACAAGGCATAAGTAACTAATTAATGCAAGTCATTATATACTTATCATCTTTGAACACAATGATGTCATTAAAATAAGTATTACACCTATCAATCAGGTGCAATTAAAATAACACCTATTAAGAAAAAGTGATGTCAACAATAAAAAAAAAATAGTTTGGGGGATAGTGGATTTGATCAGCACTTGGAAAAAAAGGTGCTGGAAAGTCAGAAATAGCCAGCGGAGTGATGGAAATGCAAGTGAGATTTTCTACCATTAAAACATTAGTCAAAAGGGATTAATCAAGAGCTGTGGTGAAAAGAAGTGAGTAGGTGCACAGAAGTAAAAAGATAAGAGATGAGGAAAAACAGTAAAAATGAGACAGTTGTCAGAGGAACAAGCAGAAGAGTTGCTTATTTCTACAAGTAAGAGTAGTAATATCATTAGAGATTAAAAAAAAGAGAGGAAAGCATCTTGATGGTAGCATTGTCTAGATGGCTGACGTTAACTCCATTCATCTTCTGTATTCTGTACAAGGGGTATACTGATACTGCTAATTACTGTTAGCATACCATGCTCTGGGACCTGTACCGTTAGCACGATATTTTGTGTTTTTGTTGCTCAGAAAACACTTTAAACACTAACTACCGACATTGTTCAATCCTTCTCACTTGTTATTCATTCTCAGTAGATAGGACATGTTTTTTCCCCTTAAATGAAATTATTCAAAATGATCTCATCTGATGTGTTTTACCCAGGCGCCATCGCTGCCCTCATAAACCCACAAGGATTTATGATAATGGACAACAGCCATGCCTCACAACGGAGTATGTGGAAAAATATCCCAAGTATAGCAACATCTCTCCTGCCCGGAGCCTTAAGCCAAAACAAGAGTACCAAGTGCATCGTGGGAAAATGGAAGGAATTACAACATTTAAGTAAACATTTTAAACCAACGTTTTACAGTTACTTTATAAAGTTTCTCATACTTTCTCGTTTAAGGGGGGGACTGAATATTGTATTGCAATTGTTTTCAAAACACAATCATCGCATTCCTTAATCTTTTAGTGTATTTAAAAACAAAATTTTGAGTGTAGAAATACATTTATCACAAAAGATCATAAAAAATAGTGAAGCAGACACACAAAAAGATTTGGATTCTCTACCGCCTCTTTTACCTGTAAAGAAGATCCCAAATTTTTGTCACTGTTCTGCCTGTTTTAGGAATCTAGGTCTCATCTAGCCTGAAAAGGCGTGACAAAGCAGGGACCTTTCTGTGGGACAGCTGTGGGATATTTGAGGTAGTGGGGAAAACAAAACATTTTAGAAAAAGAAACAGATATTTTGTGTTTTGTTCAAACTGTTCTAAAGGGTTAGGATTTTGAAGAAAACCAACTGTGAAGGGGTTCAGTCTGTCCCATCAGTGCACAAATTCTGACGGCAAGCTTACAGAATTAAAAAGCATGTTTCAAAAAGTTAGTAACAGAGCACTCATTCAGTATTTAATAATAATAACATGACATGAGCGTAACCTTTTCTTCTCCTTTATTTTATTTTATGCACTATGGGCAACAGGTGAAACTTCATTTCTGTATATAAAGAAGCAAGAGGAACATGCAGAGAAACGTCAAATGCCCTTCTGCAAAGCTGTTTGTGTACTACATGTACTGTTTATACATCTATATATATAATATAAACCCATTTTATGTAATGTGCCTGTATAAAAATGATCCATGAGATAAACAGAAAGAACATTTATTTCACTGTGTATATTCTGCTCTCCTCATGCAATTAGTAAATGTTGCCAAATATTGTCAAACACCTGTGGTAGTTTGATCTTGGCTCTGTTTCTGCTTTTTGGATCATTTCTTTGTAAAGTTATAGCAACTTTTTCTATTCTCCTTTCAAATAGTTTAAAGAATATTTTTAATCTTGGAACAAGACTTGGAAGAAGTTTTCTCACCTTAATAAAGGCTGCATCAGAGACCCTAAATTTATGTAGTATGGTTTCCTTTCCTCCTTGTTACCCTCTAACATATATTGATTAATTTTTCAGAGTAAACATTGCAAGTTGTTGTTTTTCCATATAATGGAAAAGTGACAAGAGTGACTTCATCACTTGTTAAAAATGTATTTTTAACAAGTGTTTCCCTCTTCCCCAATTCAGGTCTGATTATTTGCCATATGATACCATGAGACGACCTTTTCGTGTACAAGAAGAGTATAAACCAAAGACTGGAGAGAGAGAACTGGGAACCACATACCAGAAAGATTATAATGCTCATAAAATACAACCAGTGACATTAGTAAGACCTTTAGAGAGAAAACACACTATGGGAGGAAAATTGGATACCATACCAACATATCAAGGTAATAATATATGCTGCCTTTAGACAGAGAAATAAACAAAGATGAAGGTACTATTCTGAGTTATCTATGTTAGCAATGTGAAACTGGATTTCTTAGTTTGGGCTAGAGAGTAAAACATAATAGAAAGTGGGCAATAATGCTTTAATATGTTCAGCACTCCAGTTGTTTAGAGCTGACATTTATGGGTTCTAAAGAAAAAAACCTTCTCTAGGTTTCTTGGGGTAGAAGGAAACTAACATACACCTGCTAGGCTGTAAGTTGATTGTAATTAAAGTGACAATATATCTTTCAGATATTTTTAGCTCAGATAGCACAGTGTTTTTCCACAGGGTAGGTCAAAAGTTGATTTTCGATTTCTTTCTCCTGGATTGTATAGCTTGCATATCATCCTATTAATGATCTGTCTTGACAGAAGTTTTCCTATTACAAGCGTCAGTACAAAGGCACTAAAGCTCCTTTAAAGACATTCTGGCAAGTAGCTTTGATATTCTGCATAAAAGCATAAAAGTTTATATATAAAAAGTGTAACTCAATTTGTTGCATGTACTGCATTGGACCCACAGTTAAAAGCATTTAAAAATAAATGATATTATCTGCTAGGGATGCAAGGAAGAAAATCAAGATAGCAAGAGATAACAAAAACCAGATACAGCTATTAAAACGGGAAGTTAGAATGCTTGGTGCAAATGAACACAGGAGAGAACTTAATAGGTACATGTAACATTTTCTCTTTTCTCGAGGAAATTGTCAAAATAAGGCATTGTACATTTTTCTTGTCTGCTTTTATCACACCAATAATAGAAGACAGATTTATCATATCATAAACACACAGATAATATTACCATTCTCACTAACATCCATTTTCTTTGGTTTGCGAGGTTTAGTACAAGAAGTTGGTTTAATTTTAAAGGAATGCTCCTAAGTAATAAGACTTATATGTTATTTCTGTTGAAGTTTTTGAAGTTTTGTTTTTGCCTTAAAGATGACTATAGGTCATGGGAAGTTCAAAGAAGGGAACCTAGTAAGGTGGACCATATATACCATCCACCTACAGAGAAGTTTGGAAATTCTACTACATTTCAAGATGACTTTGCTCCTAGGGAACTGAATCCCAGACAAAGTTATAAACCTCCATGTGTGGCCAAACTTTCAGATGTGCCTTTTGATAGTACCACGAGCCATCGCACATCTTATATTGCTCATCAACTGGCACCAAAATTTGTGAAATCGAAAGAAGAGTACAGGCCAAACAATCAACCCTTTGAAGATCTCACAACCCACCGTAATGATTTTAAAGGGCTAGCTGGGCCACTTGCTAAAAGCTGCAAGCCTGAAAATGCAAAAGTCATATCCAATGCTCATTTTAATGGAGTCACTGAATTCCAAGATCGTTTTCAGCCATGGTTGGTCTCCTTGCCTGAGGTCCGCAAAACAAAAGAGTACATTCCTCCCCTAGGTAGCATGGATTTTAACTCCACAAGCCATCTTGATTATGTAAAACATGAGATTTCTCCTGCTGTCCCCATACGACCAATTTCTAATACAAGAATAACCAATGCTCCCTTCCAAGGGAATACTACTATGAAGGAAGACTTTAAAGCTTGGGATATCTGTCAACAAGAAATTATTAAGAAACAACAGGAAATTCCGAAACCCACAGGGAAATTCTATGATTTAACTACATTCAAATCTCATTACATACCACATCAGATCATTCCAGCGCAAAGTTTCAAGCCTGTACATGTTATTCTTCCTAATCCAGCCCATTTTCAAGATGAAACCATGTATCGTACAGAATATACTCCGAAGAAACAGGAGATCTGCCCAGCAAATTATCCATCTCCTCCAGGTTATGTCTATATAAATACAGATTCTCATGGTCATAAATTTTTCCGCCAGCTTACACCTGAATTTTCTGAGTTAAATAGTAATCAAATTCCAAAGGAAGTAGCTGTTGTGTCATAATACTTAAAAGTAATATTCTGAACATCCTGATGAAACAACTGGGATCTTTAGCTCTTTTTCTTTAAATCACATTAAAAAGGAATTAAATAATGCAAGTTTTGTTTTTAAAAGCATTTAAACTGATAATTTAATGAAAATCAAAGGAAAACCAAAAGTTTACTAGAAGACTTAAAGATTTGCCCGGTTTTGTGGGACTAACCTTACATGGAATCTACACTTTTTTGACTGTGCATTCTAATTTACTGGACTTTCCAGATTTAATCATGTTTCATCTCAACATGCTTATATGTTTCTTTCTGATCTTCTGCAAGTCAAATGATTGTTTTTGCAAAATAGGAATGCTTTTTTTGATAAAAGCTTTTTTTTTTTTTTTCCTAGTATTATAGGTTTATTTGATTACTAACTAATTCATTTACATTTTTTCATTTTATTAAGACTTTGAGTAATCTGATATGAGTTGTTGTTGTTGTTGTTTTTTTCAAATTATATTATGAGATTGCATTTTATCCCACCTAGGCATTTCTAAAAACCTGGGTTTTGCTTTGTCATTGTTACTTTCCTTCCACCTGGTTCAGAGTATAAAGGTCACCTTGCAATTTCTGATAGCAATTAACAAGAAGTAACCTTGCTCTTTTTGTACATATACATGAAATCACTTTGACATACATCAGGTCTATAAACTCTAATCCCTAATTTGCCAGATACAAAGCTTTGGACATGCTAAATGTGTCTCCTTCCCTAGTAATTTTTATACCTGGTGTGCAAATTAAATCAAATTTCTCAAAGAGATTTCACAGATGGCTGTTTTTCAAGCTATAATTCAGATGGTCAGAAAGAAAATAGAATAAGGCTCAAAAACTTAACACCCATCCACAACAATTTTTGATCCTGCTACCTCATTTGTAAAGCTAAACAGCCTTTTGTCACTGCAGAGGCAGTCTAAAGAAAAAATGGAAGAAAAAAAAAAGTTGTATGTAGAAAAACAAAAAATAATGTAAAAGTTAAAACAAACAAAGTCAACTCAGATGCACCACCAAGAGCCTGGCTTCAGACTGTCTGCTGTTCAAAAATTACTTGTGACAAATATGAAGGAAAATAAATTTTAATAGAAATTGTATACATAGTGATTATGTTTCTGTATAAACTATTTAGAGTTCTCTCCCAATGTCTTTACCTGGTTTTGGTAAAACTAGATGAACTGATTTCAGTCCTGTTATATTCATGAGTTAAGCAAGTCCCAATAAATACTTTTTTTGATTAACAGTATTTATCATTTTCTATCACAGTACTGCAGCATGGCTTTTTTCAGTATTGCACATCTTGTACATATTGTTATAGGAAAATCATTTGGGTTCTGAATAATTATGTACTAGTATTTCATAAAACAAATCACCCATGAGTAGACTAAGATCAGTGAAAGATGTTGAAAGCAGGAACTGGATTGTACACAAGGAAAAAACCTGAACTGAACATATTAGCTGCGTATAAAGCATTGCATGACAAAGCTCCAGACAGTATTAGAGCATTGGTTATTTTTAGGTAATTTCTCTCTTTGTCCTATGTTTTTGTAATATGATACTTTGTTAATCTGTTAATGAAACAACAATTCAATTAAACTTTTCTCACTGAAGATTATTCATTTCACCAGCTGACAGATGTGTTTTGGATTGGGCATGAGTAAAACCAATGTAAAGCTGTGATGTCCTAAAAACAGGACAGGACAAAGTCCAGTTCATTATCATCCTTCTGTACCTCAGAAGGTACAGATACATTTTCTTCATGAAAATTGAGTCATTCTCTGTCTAGCCCCAAGTGAAGAAACAGTCAAAACATCCCACAGTTATACCTGCCCAGCTCTATATCCTACACGCAATATGGGTACCTTGTGAGAAGTTTACAGAAACTCTTAATGTTCTCCTAGCTCTCCTTTCTAGGGAGGAAGAAAGACTCATTGAGAAATGCAACCTGAATCCGTGAAGTTATGCATGCCTGTGTGTTCTGCTGAAAATGGCTCGTCCTCAGGGTCTACGAGTTAGCCCCAGCTTTTTGTAATATTACAGCTGTTTTTGTAGTTAAGTCACTTCTCCCCCCCAACAAAAAAAATAAAATAAGAAAAAAACAACATGTGGGTAGGCATTTGCTGCCACCTACCAGCACAGCACAAAACATTTTGAGAGGAAGTGAAGGGCATATTCAGACACATTTAACAGTTCCTCTGCAAATGTGTTTGAAGATATTTTTTTTTGGGTGGAGGGAGCATATTCCCTTTCATTTTACACTTTATGTTTTCCCCTAAATTTAGTAGTAAAAGAGAACAGACTTTATTACATTACAGTTGAAAGAGCCACACCCTAGAGATTATGCTTCCAGGAAAAGCATCAAGTGATATTATAAACCTTTAGACAGTATTCAATATTTAAGGTCAACTTTTTCATAAGCAACATATTGAAATGCACAGAAAATGAACAGCAGGCTGGAAAACTAATATTTCTCAAAATAACAGCTGTTAAAAGAGTATTTTATGATGTCATGCTAAGCCAAGATGTAAAAGCGGAAGTTACTCGTGGATCCAATAGCAATTCCAAAAGTGCTCTTCATGCACTATGCTCTATGTCATTATTATTTTTTTTAAGACTACAGAGGAAGAATGAGTTGGTGACAAAAAGAAAAGGAAATAGACCTGTGCCCCTTTGCAAGTGTTACCATCTAGGATAACTCTAAAACACTACTTCATTGCTAGGCGTTTTCAATTTACAATACTTACAGAAATCTTCTTTCTAAAGACTATATATGTTGGATATTCTGAACCAAATTTATTACTATAGCTATTGCCATCATCCAAGTATAAAACATAGAGCCATTCTGTTGGCTCTAACAAGCTCAGTGCAGTACATGAAGGCCTGGCGAAGAAACAAAACTTTATTCCACCTTTTTGCAGAATCGCAATTCTTGATTTCAGTGAGTCAGAGTTGACTTATTTGGATCTCGGCAAAATCTCCTTCCCACTTTTTCAGTCAGGTAACATCTATGCTGCCTCTTAACAGCAGTGCAAAGCTGAGAATCTGTCTGGTAACTGTCAAAAATAAGAACTAATCTTAGCTTTGAAAATCCTAGAATTATGGACATGGTAGAATAGAACAGTCCTTGGAAGAAAAGCATAGCTACTGTGAAAATCACAGTAATAAAAAAATCTCTGGGAAATCAAGATGTTGAATAATCAAAGTAGAGTTTATTTCAGAAATATCAAAACTACGTTCAAGGAAGCTAAGTATTAGACATCTTCAGTTACTGGAGAAGCAATAAAATAATCTACAGAGGAATGTCATGCTAAGTGCAATAACAAACATTTACAGCACTGCTTCTGTATATCATGCATACTTAACCAAAGACAAAATTAAAACAACAAAAGAATTCTATGTGTTAACATTTGAAAACTTTAAATATAAAGGAAAAACATGAATAAGAAATTTTGGTAATAAGAAAAAATATATGTCCAAAAATCTTTATTAAACACTGTACAA
Source organism: Aythya fuligula (assembly GCF_009819795.1). Classification (NCBI taxonomy): domain Eukaryota; kingdom Metazoa; phylum Chordata; class Aves; order Anseriformes; family Anatidae; genus Aythya; species Aythya fuligula. The sequence continues at coordinate 12,288,854 of NC_045569.1, read as the reverse complement.
AACAAAATATTGCACTTTTAAATCAGACAATAAATATCTACAAAAGTATCTTACAAATGTTTTTCTTTTAATTTAAAAAAAAAAAACAAAAACAAAAAACTGCTTAAACAATCAAGACCCATTGCTGATTAAAAAGGTAATGATCAGGAATATCCTCTCCTTGCAGTCAGCCTTGGACACGATAGTCCACATTAAACGTTTTCTATACAGTAGTGCTAATCTAATTTTCAGTGATGCAAACCCATTGTGCAGGAATGCTGCTTCTAAAACTGTCTGACAGCATGCCCACTAATTAGAATGTAGTGTGGTTCAGTAATGTAACACCAGATCCAAGTCAAGACTCACATTCAGCCTCCAACATGTGCAGTAGTGTGGAAAAGAAAAACATACAAAAGAAAAAGCTGTCTGCTGCCTCCTATGGGGTTCTCTGCTTACAGCCCGAACGAAACATCATCTGTGATGCAGAAAAATAATATACCCAGGAATATTGTAATCAGAATTTGTCAACTTGCAAAGACTTGCTTGGTTCATGCTCATGATGAAAAGTCATCGTGATGGAAAATTCCTCAAAATAGACTTTCTGCACTTTTCTGTCTTCATAATTAGTATTTCTTTATATTAATAAAGTATTAATAAAATTTTCAAGACAGAAAATCGGACAGGCGTGTTTGGCTAATTACTGGCTCTCCACTTGACTACATGCAAGAGAACAGTGCTCACAAATGTTTCTTTCACAGCTCTGACAAGAAAGCCTTGTTTCTAATTTAAAATCAGTAGAGAAGTCTGATCATGCCAGAACTTCGATTGTACTTCATTCAGTGACTGGAGCAGAAGATTAGAAACAATGGAAAATGACATTTCATTTATTCAAAACAGATCTATTGCTGTTTTGAAAATTATACCAGCATCTACAATGTCTTTTACTGCATGCACATAAATACAAGCACAAAAAATGAAATGTACTTCTGTGCATCCATCTGACAGCTAATCTCAGTAAAACATCCTGTGAGACTGACCCTTAGGCTCTTGCTGGTTATGAAAATGAAGTAACTGCCAAAAAGTTTACAGCTACAAGCCACAGTTTCTGTGAATTCAAAAATCATGTTAAATTTGATAAAACAATAAAAACAAAAACTAGGGGTCACTCATTGCTGCATTCCGAAATTATTCATAGGATTTTGTGACTGTTTCTCAGAAGTTATGAACAGTAAGCACTACCTGGTGCTTTTAAAGATAATGTTATTCCCCTGATAAAATTATAACATGTTAGCCTGTAAAATTTTACAGATGATTTGCCACGTTACTATCTTCCTTATCCAGACACAAAAACGTTTAAAACATTGTTTAAAATGTTTAAAAGTTCCATTACAAAGAGTGGATAATAAAAGATCCCAGAAAAAATACCCTGTCCAGCATATCAATCTGCAATACTGTTTTTTCATTAGCCCCATGTTTCCATTTAACTGTTATGACTAATGTCTGATTTATTTACAAGTATATAATTTGAGCAGGCTAGTGTAATGAACCTCTCTTCTCATCTCTTCACTGCAGCATCATGAACTTTCCATAGAAGAGTTACATTTCTTGACATGACCGACAACATCTTTGTTTGTAGATGTCTATCAAGCATAACTTTAGCTGCTTTACAAATGTACAGTAGTGAGTTGTATCCTTGCATTCGCCTTCTGAAAAATATATTTAAATATTAAAAGATTTTATAATGGACAAAAGATAAATAGTAGAACTAATCATCATAATTGTAAACAACTGATGGATTCCTGGTAGCTTTGTAATTATTTTACTTGGCATTTCTGAGAACAGCTAAAGTAGGTCACAAATAAGAGGTGTGATCTCACTGCATATGTTTTAGAGAACTACCCCACCTTTCAGGAATTAGCAGCTTGCTCAGAGGCTCATGAATGAGTCACAACTGGCAGACATGTAGGAAGTTTGCATAAAAACAACTTCCTAAAAATCCTGTTTCTAAAAGTGCTTTTGAGGCTTTAATATCAAACTGGCCGAGTCGTGAAGAAAAATAACCCTAGCATTACAAAATGTTCTTGGAGAGGTAAGTTTTACCTTTGAGATGTACAACCAAATGCTTGTAAAATCATCAGTGTACAATGGTGAGTCACTAATATAAATGCTACAAACTATTACTATGCTCAGATATAAATAAATATTTACATACTGCCACAGGATGTGACATTGCAGTGCTGCCAGGTCACTGGTCTCTTCTTCCATCCACAATACTGATCAGCCACAGGTTGGTTGGTCTTTCTGTGTACACAATACACTCGCCTTGACTGAAATCCACTCCCACAATCCACACTGCAAGGCCTCCAAGGTCCTGTCCGCCAATAGACATCGCATGCCTCTGAAGAACAGTTTCTTCTGACAGCAGGTCTGCAGAGGAAAACGAATGGCAGCTAAATGTTTGCTGTTGTGCTAAACGTTTATTCACAGAATCACAGAACCACAGAATGGACCAAGGGCCAGAAGGGACTCTGCTCACCACACAGTAAACTAGGCCACGTTGCTCAAGGCCATCTCCAGTCACGTCCTTAATATGTCCAAGGACAGAGACTCCCAAACCTTTCTGGGCAGTCTCTTCCTGTATCTGAGAACCCTCAGAGTACAAAGTTTTTCAGAAATTGAGTATGTGTACTTCAAATCATGCCCTTTCATCATGCCTCACTCATGACAAAAGACAAGCCCCTATTAATTTGAACCAGTTCCTAAAACCTGGAACAGAAAAAATGTTTTACCTTTAGGAAATTTTATTGACCCTGAATTGTTGTATTGTGGATACTGCAGGTGCTTTTTATTCATAACCTCTCTCATAAACACAAGTAACATTTCCATGCTGACACAGAACCTTCTTGCATGACTGAAGCTGCCAAAGTGAAATCCTGTCTCTTCCTAGTAAATGCAAGTTTCACCATTTACTTTAATACAGCCAAAATTTCATTTTATATGGAACAAAAATATTTTAAATGCTCACAATGCAGAAGCACTTCTAGAGTGAAAAATATGAAGAGCTGCTTTCTATAATCAAGAAGCATGGTAACAATTCACATGTATGTCCTCTTAAACAGAATGACTGGGTAATATTCATTGCCCTACCTACGCATTTGCTCAGGAACAAGGCTTTGTTCCCTCAGAAACTCATGTTCAGATTTAATTTGTCTTTAGTTCAGATTTTTTGAGGTTACAGTGTTTTATAGACACAGCCATCTATCCACGTACTATAGCATAGCCCCAAGAAATTAAGATTCTTAGGAGCCATAAAGCTTTTACTTTTCCTTTTAAAATGAATTACTTAGAGACAGTAAAACAAACTGAGTTCTCACAAAAATAAAAATGCAAAAATAAAAAATGCATAACTTGTGGTAAGGAAAAAAAAAAATCACACACTCATTCATTCAGTTTTTGGCCCAAACACATCCTTCAAGAGCACATACTTAGAGATAGAATTAAATCTATTCATGTGGATATGTACACTTTATTTTTGTAATTATTAAGTAATAAATTTACATGGTCTACAAAATAAGGCCCAGAAAAACCCTTACATTGTGAAATCTAGTCCCAAACAGACCAGAATAAAATTGTATCAGAAGAGAATTAGCAGTAATAAGAAAGTTACGACAGATCACTCCAATTTCTGCTTTCTTTGGGAATCAAGATTCTATCACTTTTTCTAGCATTGTCATTAGCACAGAGGAGGACACTGATCAAATTCATTACCCGTCTTGGGTTCCTGAATTTGTCCAGTGTACACAAAGGTATGACTTATTCTCTCCTATCTTGTGTTTGATTCGTAAGAAGACTTTGAATATTTATACTGCGTTGATGATATTGTATCTTTAATTTGATATATAGAGACTCTTAACTTGTACTGCTTTGAACTGTATACCTCTTTCTTTCATCGCAAGAAGAATTTGGCACCAAAGATCCGTTATGAAGTTGACATACAAAGTGGCGATGCTGTAAACCTGTAGGGCGGCCTATACAGCGACCAGAACACTAAAAAGAGACAAAAGGGTGAGAGGAAAGAAAAAGAAACAACTAAGTTAGTAATGACAGAATCACCCTTCTAGGCAGTTATCCAGTTGCCCAACACAGTCATAGTTCTCGATCTGTATCTTTAACACTCAGTTCATATTCTCAGTTCACACTTCTCCAAGATATTGACTTTCCTACTGAACCATAAAGCTAAATCTATCATCTATTCTCTCATCCTTTCTGTAACATTCTTTCTCCAACTCTGACAAATACCATCTTGCCTTGCTAATATCTGTATCCAGAATGTGAAAACAGCATTTCTCCATCATTACTTTGTTCATTGAATACTAAATATTGCGTTAATAATTGTCAAAGCTATATCAAAAGGAACACAAGTTTACTGCACAAATGAAGATACAATAGGAAAGCAAAGTTCTCTGTATTGTATAATGGCAACTGTTTCTGAAGCACACATCTTTCTTTGAGCACTTCACAAGTTCTGCTATGTGAACTGTGTATTTATAAGACTGCAATAAAAGCAATATACTAGCTTAAAAACAGAGTATGTAATAATGAATTAGCTTATAAAACTGAAACTAATATTTGGTTTTTGGGTCACATTCTGCTTATATTTCATTCTCTTTGATGAACAAAATTAACACAAACTGAAACAAGGATTTGAAATTCACTGTACTGAAAGGCAACTACAACTAGTGCCACATAGCTCTTCTTATGTGCAATAGAATACAGATGTTCAGACAGTGGTATGGTGACACTGATGTGCTTTTATAATATAAGGAGTTTCCAGACAAACTGTATAACTTACTTGTCCTTTTGTCTGTGTTGTCCCTGCTGAACATGAATAACCCATACAGGGTTTCCTTCCCACAGGACGATCCTGGTGCACACAAGCATCTGGTAGGAGTGTCGCCACACTCCCGTTGGCTTTTACTTGTTGACAAGTTATTTGGCGATAACAAAATCCATTGCCACAAGTTGCAGAGCACTCAGACCACGGACCAGTTACCCACCTACAGGATGCAGAGACATTTACAGCAGATATGAAAGCACTGGAATCTTGCTGGTAGTTTGCAGTGATAGTAGTGGTAGTTTGCAAATAAAAATCAAGACAACCTGTCTTTGTAAGTTTCAGGTGGATAAATAGAACTTTGATGTGAGAAAAGGTAGAGTACGCTCCTTCAGTTGTTATGCATGATCTTATAAACTTGGTTACCTGATGACTTCTAAGACGTATTGTAGCTCAATATATGCTGACTGAAGTTACACTGTTTGTTACCCAGAAGGTTATATTAGGTAAACCCTATAGGCCCTGCTGGATTTATTATTTTTGCAGGAAGCACAGCACGCTATTCCATAACTTGCAAAATGGATGGTACTGATTTAGTTACTACTAACGTAGCAGGTGTCATAACTCATCCAAATTTATTACATCAAGATCCCGCTAGATAATGGCTGAAGGAGAACATTTTATTTATTGATTAGAAGTTGCAGAGATTTATTTTGTCTTTGCAGCTAAGAACAATACCAGGGAAGCAGCAAGTGGTAATATAATTTATTCTACTTCATCTTTTCATAAATCTAGGCTAGAAAAATGGAATGGGACTCTACTTGTAGCACAACTGCAATAACAGGAAAAAATATTCTGTTCTCTTTAGCAATTATGTCATTTTCTTACAGTCAAAAAGCTCGTATCAATTCAAGGAAGTTTAATCTTTTACAGTCTGGACTCTTGTTTTTTTTCTCCTTTTTAAAGCTCAAGCACTTTTGTAAATATTTGGTGCAATGTATGCACAGCAACTCAACAATGCACAAATTTGGCAAACACTTAAAACACAAGTTAAATACATGCTTAAACCCTTATATTTGCTTAACTATACTTGTATGCTATGCTGGAGAGAAGTGGATTAAACACATGCAAGATATTTTGAATAATAAAGGCCCATGACGCTGACTGTACATCTGAAGCTTATATAATTCTAGATACTCTCTAAACAGTTGCTGTAGGATGAAAGATGCAAAAATTAGGGAACAGGGAAATGGAAGGGGAAGTCTGACCAATTTGCACTTCTTTCCCTGGTCAGTAATCACAGCATGAGGGGAGACCTTGGAGGCATCCGACACAGGGCTTTTTTCCAGGCACCTGGAATGTTCCTCCTGTATAGGAAGCATGGGCTACTTCATAACACAAAAACAACTTACATGGTAACACACATGTAATTTTAAGTATCATTAACCTATGTTAGTATACACACAATTTCTTTCTATGGATTAGCACACAAAGCCAAATTAAAAGCCAAATAAATCTAAGCAATTTAATAAGGGAGAATTTAGTATGTTTAACTGCCTGAAATAACTGCTTAAGTTTTATGGTGATTACTCTGGCTTCAGTGTTATTTAGATCATTAAGTCACACACTGCAGCCCACTCAATGCATGTCCTTCACTTAGGGGAGCACTGGGCCCCCAAGTATCCTCATAATTCTGTCTCATTGCTCTGAATGGACAGATTTTAGAGGGAAACCTGCAGCTGAGTCTATGTTACAAACTATTAGTTCTATTTTAGTATTTTTCCACTGGCAAAAAGTTCACTTGTTATGGGCTGGCTGGAATACAGACTCGCAATTTAGGATGATCTGTTTTTTTGGCTGCTAATAAAGAAATATAAACAAATTTCTCCCGATATTTATCTGTTGCTATGTTTTCTGTATTTAGAAAAAGATTTTGGAACATACTGGCAAGATGCACTCCCACAATGTCAGTTAAGGTCTTAACACTTCTCTCCAAAAATTTTCCAGTGAGGGACAACTCCAAAATGTGTGCATGACTTTTCATCCCTCATGGATTTTATGTTGCTGACAGTGATGGCCAATCCTTTTAAGCAACGGAAAGCAATTTTTTTGGAGGATGCCTGTGGGATTTCCTGCTAAAAACCTAAAGCAACGCCTTGCTGAGCTGGAACGCTCAGTGCAACCCACCAAATCCGTATGTAACATTTTGGAATAAGATGTTGTGGTGGTATACTAGCCTGTGATATAAATATTTTCTGCTCCAAAATCACACAGTACACTAGTTTATCCAGACAGAAAATTGGCAGAGAAGTGCATGCAAGGAGTGTGACACTGTGGTGAGGAGGCATTGGAGTCAAAATAGGCATTCCACAGTAAACACACTGCTCTGAGCTTCTCTGCTAGCGTGGAAGGAGAGGAGGTGAACACAAGGTTCCACTCATGAGCATATCAGCTGCTATAAACATGAGTTTTTTGTCAGGGCATTGACACAAATTCCACAAAACTAGTACGTCACAGTATCTCAGAGAAGCTTCCAGCTTTGCTTTCAAATGCGGTAGCAGCAAGATTTGCTGCGGCAGCATGTTGTACACACAGCTAATTTATTCAGCCGAATCAAGAGTTCTCCTGCTTGCTTGTGATCCGTTTCACACCTCTCTTGCTTTAGGATTCATGATGAAATAATACCCACAGTTTAGACTTGCAGTACACAGAAACAACTTCAGGAGATTTTAAGTGTGTTTTAACACAGATAAAGCACATGGAAATATGGTAGAAAGGAGTTTACCTGGCAGGGCAGTCATCTATGTTGCATGACTGGTAAATAATCCCTGGCTTTTGCAGAAGTCCGCATAATGATTCATTTACTTTTTGCTTCTCTGAATTCACGCACTGTGGACTTCTGGAGCAGGTGCCTGAATTGCCACAACTAGCAGAACAAGTGCTCCACTCAGCATATTCCCATTTATAATCTAATTATCAGAAAAGAAAGGCAATTGTAAGCAGTGTGAGAGAGAGATACTGTACATTGTAACTGCATCACATTTTAATTGATATGACAGCATATTGTGTAAGGTAGACAGACACCATGTTCTCTGTAAAAAGCAAATATTTCGGCATTGTGAAAGGGGACCATAAACCAGAGTAGAATTTAGTCCTACCCAGCTTCCTCTAAAGTTCAGTCTTTACATATGAGCATGAAGCTCTCTAGAAGGCAAATGGGATCAGCACATGTGCACTTGCAGGGCAGAACCTGGCTCACAGTAGGAACTGATGAACTTCTTTTAAAACTTTCATAACATTTTTATACAATGAGCATTAAAAAGAGGAAATTGTAAATCAGGCTCTTAAAGTTTCCTGCTGTTCTACAGCAAGTTTATTCTGAAGAAAACTCATCTTACTCCAGACACTTCACATAATTTCAAGATTTAAGAGAAACCTATACTAAACTATAGAAAATTACTTAATGCATAAATAATTTGCTACTGGGGCATCTGGCAAGATGAAAATGAAATTTGTTTTAAAGACCATTTTATATTAAAAATCAATCACCTCTAACAATTACTACCTTTATATTTAGTCACAATTCCACACTTACCCCTTCCCCCCAATTTTTTTTTGACACTTGGTAAAAGATGAAGTACCATGCAATGTTGACAGATTTTTATGTGATCACAGAAGGAGTCAGATTTTTCTGTAATAACCAAGAATAATTGATAGCTACCAGCTGTGTCCACAGGCTCACTCTTCCAGCACATAATGAATTCTTTAACTTATTGTTTTTCAATGTTTCCTTATTACTTCTGGGTTTCTTAAAATAATACAAAAGGGTCCTTTTCAAAGTAGAAACAGTTAAATTTACTGACTGCAACTATGATGGAGAGACTGTATTGTTTGTTTAACTAGGATGATACTGCTCAGAAGTGCCCTCAATATGCCTACTGTGCAAAAACCACCGAAGGAGATTTTGCAGTCTCAAAAAGGGATAGGTATTGCAGTGATGAAACGTTCACATAAGCAACAATCAGAGTTAAGGCTCCTGCCTGGAAAATGGAATCCCCAAAAATACTGAGAAGCCTCACTGGAAAGGGCATTAGGCAACCAAAAGGCAGTTGCAGCTGGAGACCAGTGATTGATAGTTTGATACCTGGCTAGACACACTCAGAAATTCCAGCTTTAATGAGATCTATATTAGGACCAAGGCCTGGATACATTTTTTGATAAACTCTATAGAGATATTTTATGAGTAATTTCGTTAACATTTTGATTTACTTTTCATTTCATACTTAATACGAAAATAGCTACCCTTTATCTATGACTTTAACTCTGCTGCCTCATGCGTACAGACCCAGCCCTGCTCATACAGGTAATCCCCTGGCAGTCACTGGGAATACACTCCTATGCAGCAGAGGGGATTTGCAAGTTCTGATCTTAAAGCTTGTTTCAGTCCTTATCACATAAACAGTAAGCTGAATCATATATAAATCATGTATGAGAACTTTCAATTTCAACAGATACTTTTCAAACCTATTTTGCATTCTCTGCAAAACACCAAAACACTGGCTTATTGTTGGTTTTTTTTTTTTTTTTTTTTTTTTTTTTTTTTAAACTGTCAATTGGAGTTTGATGGTTTTTGCTGCCAGAATCTTAGAATCTACATTCCTTACTCTGTTTTTAAAAGCCCATCAATTATAACGTAATTACTTTCCAAATCTCTTTAAATATTTACAAACTCCATAAAATGTTTGAAGACACAGTTGATTGTCCTGCTAGTGCATATGTAAGACATGTGCTCTGCAAATTCATCTACAATTCTCAGTTCCACATTTTAAAACCTGCTAATGGAAATGGAGTTTTGTGCAAGTACATTACATTGGAGGACATTACAAAATGTTCTTGAAAATTTAAAACTGAAATTGATAACGAGTATGCAACATGCTCTACTTACTACGTTGATATGTTTAGGGGTCACTACAGTAAGATGGCAACCACATTATTGCAACCATATCACTTTGCATGACATCAAAAAATAAAAATTAAAATTATTTTGATTATAATTAATATATTTATAAAGATAGCCTCAAAGTCAGTTTTCTTTCTTTTTTGGTGGGCTATTATGGTAACAGTTTGCATGATTTGCTGAAGAGGAAGTTCAGAAAAAGCACCTGATTTAAAATTGTTTAAAGCAGCAAAACACCAAATTGGGCTACATCCTCTCAGATTCGCAGCTACACGGTTAAGAAATGGGAAAAACCACACGGTATTAAGTCCTGCTTCTGCCCATACTCAACCCTGGGTATGAACATCACCTATTAGTTTAAATGGGATTATGCATACACATGAGGTTATACATGTTTGTGAATTACTTTTCATATATAAGAACAAGTTAATGTGCAAGGAAGTCTTTACAGAGTGAAAGAAAACAGTATTCAAAAATGTAATAATTTGTCATATAATTTTCCACAAACCTTCCTTCTTGACATTTACCCAAACTGACATTGGTTTTGCACTAGCTGAAGTCCAACATCGGAACCGTCCAGCAAATTGCCCAGAGTTGGTGTTCACCTCCAGGATGCGACCCCCAGCCAGGGTTCGGTATTCCAAGGTCTTAGCTTCCTCAATTGGAGTACCTCTGAAAAGCCAACGAACTGTGTTTCTGTAGCTTGGCAGCACTGGGCAACCTGAAAATCAACAGTATTTTAGCATTTTCTAATAAACACAGGAGCTACATTGAAATATTTTTTGCATAGGTATGTATGATTGTGTGACTCTATATACAAGACCTCAACAGTCAAAATAAAAACAAAAGCATGCATTAATTACTTGAAGCCCAAACTATGGCCCCAAATCCTGACCACCCTCTGAGGGCTATCAGGTATGTAAGGTGATGTATACTTACCACATTTCTTTGTATTTTTGTTTTCAGTAAGATCTCACAAATTTCACTTCTATATGAATGCAGGGGTGTGTGGGAGAGCAATTATTTAAATGGAGCGAAGATTTCACACCATACCAGCAAACCCAGACTCTTATGAATTACACTCACTTTCTCCATTGGGCCTTCTCTGTTTTAATGAGCAGAACACATCATTCAAATGACGAAGTATAAAAAACCAGCATACCTATTCTTAATGGATCTCCAGGTACCACACTAACATTTGTACCAATTCCAGATGCCATTAGAACACGCTTTTTTCTGCTTCCCTTTGATAGTGGAGTGTGATTTTCTGTAAATCTTTGTTCTGTAAAACAACATACAAGATCTCTCCTTAGCAGGAATTAAATCAAGATGCTAAAAAAAAACTTTCTATCAAAATATCCAGCACCTTAGTTATGAAGCACAAGGATAACAGTGCTTCGGAATTATTTAGGATCACCTTTATTAGTGCAATTTAATTGTTCATCTAATATATATAATTAAGATACAAAAACAGTGAAATGTACAAATTATTTATAATGTTCATGCCAATGTCTAAATTAAAATTTGTTGAGTTGTATTTATTAGAAACAAATAATTGTATTTATTAGCAAAAATTAGCATGTTTGTGAACAAAATGAACATGTTTACAAACAAAATTTATAGGATGTATGATCTATTTACTGTTACAAATAATACTATTTATTATGTTGTTACCAGTCATTCACACATAAATCTTAATAATTCTCTCACTGGAATTTGGCCAATTCCTTTGTTTCATTTGAAAGAATTGTGACAAAATGCTACAATAAAAAAAAAAAAATCTCTTAAAATCTCATTAGGCATAGTATATAATATAGGCAGAATCATATACCTATCACTATAGCAACTCGTTTTTATCATATGACAGCATAACTGCCAGAAATGTGGGCAATCTGTCAGTAACATGCAGTTCTTGCCATTCAGTCAACATTTCTGTTTTAATGAGTATGCATAATATCCATGATTCTCCTTCCAGAATGGTTTAAATCTTTTGTTTTATTCTAACTTCCATGGGTCATTTTACATTGGTTGGATGGATTACTCAAGATTTTTCCTCAATGTACAATGTCTGCACCAAGCTTCCTGCTTATCTATGTAAATGCTGGGACAAAAAAGTCTCATGTCTTTGGTACATCTTCCTTGGCCAACAGATCCAAACATCCATAACCTGCCAACATATATGTGCCAACATATGTGTACAAAGCAAGCTTTGTAGCAGGATTAGCCATGTATAACTGTGCTGTACTTTGTACACCAAAACATTGAGAATTAATCTCTAGAGCTGAATGATCCATTTACTGGAGCTATTTGCAAGGCGTGATTGTATTATACAGTATTACATGATTAATCTACTTACAATAGAGTCATTTAAATGGAGTTTTTCTTTGCATTTTCTATTCTGAGAGTTAGCAGTTCATATTCTGATTTTTTTTTTCTACATCCCTATGTTTTATCAGCCTTTATGATTAGAAACAAAACAACAACAAAAACAACAACAACAAAAACAAAATCCTTTGTTTTCATTTCACTATACTTCCCTGAAGATTTTCTGAACCCAAGCCTACCCTGTTCCCCTATATAAAAGGGCTGGACATAATGTAATATGACATTTGATTTAATTTTCTAATATGTCTCATGGCTTAAGGGCTTAAATTTGTTCCATAGAAGCAAGAAGATGGAACAACTTTTGAAGAAGTCACAAGTCAGTCCATCTGTACCTAGATGCACTATTACAGGAAATGAGAGATCAGACCAGATCCCAGAGAGTCAGATCAAATAAAAAACTCCTAGTTCATAATTAAGTGTTAAATATCACCCCACTTCCCTCCACCCAAATTGTTTAATCAGTAAAAATTGATAATAAGAGTGGGTGACTGTTGTTAGCAGTAAGGAATTCTCATTCAGCACTTACCAGTTAAGTGGAGAACAGACGCAGCTTCAGCTTTTCCGAGCGCATTAGATGCTCTGCAAATATATGTTCCTGCATCTTCATAGGAAACATTCCTCAGAGATAAAGAGCCATTCAAAGGCAGGAAAGAACCAATTTGTTGGAAGTCTTTCTTCTTAAACCACATTACGTTTGGTTGGGGAACACCTTTTAAATACATATAATTAAAAACAATAGGGTAAGATAAATGGTATATTTTTTACTGCTAACTGCTACCATAGAATCCAAGAATCTTTGTTCTTTCACAGACAGTGTAACACTATCAAAACAAAACAAGTAATTTTTCCACTCACAACAAACCTGCTTACTTGGAGCCCTACAAATAATTCAGCATCCCTGAGAGATTAAAGGTTGAGAACTTCAAGGTAAGCTCACAGAACAGTTTCAAAAACTGCTACCCGTCCTACAAAAGCCATGTGCTCATGTATCTCTCTATCAAAATATGTGAGACTGCTAACCCAAGTCAGGGCCAATTAACACAACTATCTGCATCCCAGAATGGGTGAAGAAAGGAACGAATATCAAATTTCTAATTTAAAAATAATATAGCAGAAAAATAAATTGGGAAAAAATGTTTTTCTTGAAGGAAAAAAAACCCCCACACATATTTACCAATTAGAATAGAGAATATGTGGCCAATTTCTACCCCAAAAAACACCTGAAAACTTCATGTAGCGGATGTCATAAATACAACTTGTAACAATGGAGCGTGAAGGAAAAGGAACAGAAAGAGCTATTAACAACTGGGCAAGGGGCTCAGCTGTTGAGCATTCTCATTTACCACGCTACAGAAAGCCAAAGGCCTATCCCTTTCCTACTGTCAAGCTTGTACTCTAAGAAACTCATTCTAAATTTTGATCCACGAATGACTTCAGATGTTTATTTCTAATTAGATGATTTTTCCAATTGCACAGTATTACCTCTGTGGAAGGACCTCTACAGATGTTTTATTTTCCTCAAACATTTGCCTTCCAAAGGATATCTTGCAAGCTGGCAGATCCGCCACCTTACTGTTTGTGCTCCAGTTGAGCTGCTGCAGATGAGGCACTCTTTCAAGGCTCCAAAATCCTGGATAAATCGTGGGGTAAGACTGACATAACGCGGCACAGTGACGAGCCACAGAGGCATGTGAATACACAAGGCACAAGCCAGAGCAGCTGAAGTGCCTTTTGCCTGAGCTCTGTTTTCTTGTCTAAATATATTGATCAGTGCTCCCTGAAGACTACCAAAATGGGTTCTGCTAGAGAAGCTGTCCCAAATGTGGGACATTTGGAAGTTTCAGCCATATTGAATGCTAATTCAGGCTCCTTGCTTCACAGATCATTGTGCAGTATTACTTTTCAGATGATGTCTTCATGATGTGGAATAGCCTTTAGGAACAACTTTAACATTTCAATCACTGGCTTAGCACTTTCAATGCACACCTCAAGTTTTTCCTTTACTGTAATAGGAACCAGACATATTTTTTGGATCCTGCCATTGCACTGAAGGAAAAAGCTCCACACACCATTTTAGTCTAGAAAGACAGCAGACAAAAACGCCCTCCTGCATAATCACAAATTTAAATTCTATGCAATTTAGCAAATGTTCAGTGCTTTTAAACTCATGACATTGTGTTTTACTGAGTAAAAATGTATAAAAACAAGATACATATCTTCAGAGCGCACAAGGGTCCAAAAAAGCAGGCTGTTTTTCAAGTTTCCAGAAGAAGCTTTATGCCACATCGAAAAATCCTTTTGGAATTAGGAAGAGGTCCTGTTCTAAGGGTCTTTTTTTCATTATACCCCAGCTTTCTGGCTAAAATGTATCATACTCAGACACATTTTTCCTTTACAGTGTATTTTCCATGGCCATTCCAGCATACATACTCGCTACATAGATGGACTGAGGAGGTGCTGTGAGGATGTGGAGTTGTTTTAATCCAAGGCCTACAGGTTTGCAGCCAGACTACCCTCACTAGCAGGGTAGTCTGCAGTGAGAGTCCTGCAGGCTGATCAGAGCCAAAAATATGTCAGAAGGAGCATGGTTAAGCTGGGACCAGAGTTAAGAGCTTTAAAGTTAAATTCCACAATACACAAAAACAAGAAAATGTTTGGGAAGGTTCAAATTTAACTTTTAACCTGAGCCTCTATCAAAATTCAGGCCAAAATATCATCCCATGATAGTCTTCCCTCTGCCTGCAGCACAGTATTCAAAAATGTGCCACATTCCTGGGATTTCACTTAAGTAAAATGTGTCTTTCTTCCAAATTTCAGTTGTATCCTAGCATTTATGCCAGAAGAATTGCCATGTCTCTACTCCTCTACCTCTCCCTCATTCAGGGGGATGTTGAGCCTTTTAAAACCTTGACTGGAATTCAGTTTGCAGAAGAAATCTGCAGAATAGCTTTGCCTCTCCATTGAGGTTCAAAACTGAGTAGCTGTCACACACCCTTAAGTCACTAGCAAGTGATTCCTCTTCTTTTTTTCTTTCTTTTTTTTTTTTTTCTTCTCTCCAAAAAGCTGTATATATTTCTCTTTGGTAGAAACAAGCAAGCAATACCACACACACATAAGTAAATCAGATCACTGCCAAAGTGAATAATGTGAACACACAAATATAAATTGTAGGTCTAAGGAACGTAAGTGAGGAGAGAGCTCCACATGGCAGTCCAACAGTCGGTCCAATTGAAATGCACAGTTAATCCAACCAAGTAATCTTTGGGGTGCTGCCACTTACAGAAAAAGAGGCAAAAATGTGCATTTATAATGATCAACTAAAAATATCATGGAAAAACCAACATTATTAAGCACCGTCTGGTCAACACACACTGTTATTACAAAGCACAGATAACGTTATCTAGGTACCTTCGGAGGACATCCATAAATCTGAGCTGATCACATTGAAAATAGTAATCAGAACACCTCTGTATTGTATTTTATCTAAAATTTCTGAAAAGTTAGATCTTATTTAAGTTTTTATGTGAATTAGGTGTTTGACTCCCTCTGAGTTGGCCTCTTCATGGTCACCTGAGGACCCTTCAAGTTTTTGCATTTGGTTTTCCCTTTCTGTCCCCTTTGTATTACATGGAAAACAATCCACTGTCTGAAAGCAAAGCTGGGAGATATTGGATCATCTGCTGAAGAACAACTGGTAATTGCAGTCAAAGTCCTTCTGCATCCCTTTATAGGTGGTTTTGGGTAGGCTGCCATTAAGCAAACCTTCAGTTTCCTCAACTAAGGAAGAATGGAAAAACACCTTTCAGAGAAGAGTTTGGGGACCTGCTACAGGTTGTGGTATCCTGCTGGAGTATAGCATGCATGGAGGAGAGGGCATGGCTCTGCATGCTGCAGGCAGGATGTGGCTGTCTGCTAGATAGCAGGGGCCTCTACCCCTGCCTTTCAGGGAAACCCAAAACTGGAGAGCTCAAATGTTGTATAAAGCTTTCAGAGTTGTGCATCCAGAGAGATACAGAACAGAATCTGGCCAGAAAAAAAAATAAATAAAAAAAAAAGTGTGGTGCTATCGTATCTGCTGATAGACACCCTATAAATGGAGTAAAGAAATAAAACAGACAGGAGAAAAATTTAAAGCCATCCATTCTATTCCAGCTCCTTTGCATTCTTGGGTAAAGCAGCATGTACATTTCAAGCTCTTCTGGACAGCTTCAGTTTATCTGTATGTTTATATTGCCAGCAAAAAAAATCCTTTTCTGCCATAACTCTGATGAAAGACACTGAGTTCTTTTGCATACTATCACTTCTGGAATTCCTATCAGGAGAAACTCTTACTGTTGGAGGATACTCAAAAAAATTATTTTTAGCCATTCATTTACCTTTCTAGTAGTCTCTGTTCTTAACAGTGCTTTGCGTAAAACCCTTGTCACAACACACAGCACATAGCACAACCCCACCAGGCAGTCACCTGTATACATTTCTGTTGAAAAGGCTTCCATCATGCAGATTTTCAACACTTTTTCTTTAGAAATTAGACTACATGCTTATTACCCTGTAATAAAATTTTCTACTGGTATCCAGCACTGCATATTGAGTTAAGTCTCATCCATCCTGTGAGAAAGCAGGCAAAGTATGCAATTCCCACATTCTTCTTGTGACAAGACTGTTCAGAACTGTGACAAGCACCAATTTTCCTACACAGAAACAGTTCAGGTACAGTTCAAGCATACCATCAAAATGAATAACAAAAGAAAAAACAACAACAAACCCCACAACTTTCTACCTTTTCCAAAGAGAATCTAAACTAAGCAAAAAGAAGCCATTAGGTGATTTATTTATTTATTTTCTTCAAGGTGACAAAGTGAATGGAGGTGAAATTATCCTTGAATTTAGGGATTTATGGAGGACTTCATCCTATGCATAAAGTTTAATCTTAATGCAGATGCTTCACTCTCCTTTACACAAACAGATCCACACAAAGACTTTATACAGACAAAAATAACGTTCACTTTGTCTTCAAGAGCCCAGGATTGTATAGAAAAGACATATTAAATAGGAAACGTGTGTTCAGAATTCTTAACAGAGATGTTTAAAAGCTGATTAGAATGGCTTTTTACTCCTCACTGCTCTATTTTTCCACCCTCTGTTAGTTAGAATTGAAGATGTTTCTTCTGTTGTCATTTGTCCTTACTAGGACAGTTTTAAAACATGTCTTTCCTTTCATCTTAGTGTCCAAATTTTTCAAATCTACATAAGCTTCCTCTATAGAATTATTAGATTACCTTTCTAGGTGGGTCAGAAGACATTAAATTGTTCTGGGAATCATTTTCTAGACCTTCTCTTTGGGAAAGAAAAAAAAAAAAAAAAAGAATCTTCCAGTTTGTAACCCTGGAAGGAAGTCATTACCTATCTACATCCAAAAAAATACTGCTTTCAAGCTGAAGAATTCCTGATTTGATCCCCTGCCAGTACAAGAATGAGAAGAGGTAAGAGATGGCTTGTAGCCACCTTTGTTTCCTTCATACCCCACCTCCACTCAGATGCAGCTGAGGATGAACCCAAAGGTATCGACTCACCCAAACAGCCAAAGGTTCAGAATCCCCGAGTGCAGTTTAGATCCCAGTGATTCAGAGGAGAGATGCATCACTGACTTCAGCTAGTAGCAAACTCAAACAATCATATCCTGTGGCTCCAAGTCAGGAAAGCACTTAAGCATAGGATTAAATCCTTCCCTATTAGGGAATGCAATTAAACACATGCTTAAAATTAAGCATGGCTACAACTGTCCTTCATGAACAAAGATGCATTCCTGAGCTGGGGCCTTCTTACAGCTAGAATACCTTAAAAATCAGAATCTTAATCTTGCAATGGATCTAAATCCTCTGATGTTAAAAATTTCGTCTATAGACCTAAGTGGCTATAAAACTTTAAAATTAGTTTAATCTATTTTTCTGACCTCAAGCACAGGTTATTTTCCACTAGCACTGGAACAGCTCTAAAATACTCAATGTTCCATGAAAAAAAAGTCATTTTCCACCATGAGTGGCCCTGGGACAGCAAATGTTATGGAAAAAAACTCTAGCTCCGGATGGGACTGTGAAACACGTGTTTAAAAAAGGAAAAAAATGGAATCCGCACTATAGGGTGCCCTTAAAATATTCAGTGTTCAAAAACAAATTTCCTCCAACCTTGAAAGCCCTATGAAATATTACACACCATAAAAATCTTGGCCTACTAACTAGTCACTCTAAAACATTGGATATGTCTTCAGAAAATTTTCCCCCAGCTATGTAGAATCTCATAAAGTATTCTGTATTTCCCATTCAAGAGCAAGGCAGAACTGCGCTGGCACAAATCACATTTTGCTGCACTTCTTTAAAAGTTTACCTAACTTTAGAGGATAACTGCACATGTCATCTTGCAGAGGAAATGATTCTGGGTCAGTAATATACACACCGAATGTCATTTTATTCATTCTGCACTTACTAACACCTACCGTGGATTTAGTGTAACTCACCATACAACTTCTTTAATTTATACATCTTCATATTTTCTTCAGCAGAAATTGCAAACTGCCTTTATTGTCATCTCAATTTTTTTTTTGATTGCTCAATTGAGCAATCAACTTCTAGTGAATGCTAATAGGGCTAAACCATGCTGCTACTGAAATTACCTGCACGAATCTTGCCCACTTCACTGGGAATAATAGACTTGGACTGAGAGCTGGAGTGAGACATTTTGGCACCTCGTACAATCCTCCCTCCTGCCTTCTGATACCACCCTGCTCTTTTGCAATCTTTCGAAGTCATAACCTGTGTCTCTTTGTAGCAGCCATGCAACAGCCCCTCTTCCTAGGTGGTAGCAGCATCTGGCAGGATTTAGATATACTTACTGACATCTGGTGACCTCCTTAGAGAGGTTCATGAAGCAAGACTCCTTCTCATCCCACCATTGCTATAGCTCTGTCAGATCCTGTTTAGTTCTCTGGCTGTCAGCTCAAAGAGAGCTTGATCTTTTTTCCAGCCACAGGTGTTTAACACTAAGATTTTTCAAAACCAGGCAATAAAGTAAGGCAACAACATTAGGCATCTAAATAAGAAGGTCTGAGTCAAGTGTGAACTCAGAAATCACTACTGGACTAAATACTCTAGTTGATCCCCAAACAAAGCTTTGCCTGGTGTACATCAGGGCAATTCTACAATTCAGCACTATTATCAGAGACAGTTTTGCCCAACTGATTAGTGATTGCATTTTCACTTTACTAGATAGCCATGGCTCTATGACCAAGGACCCAGTCATTTATGGTCATAAAGCAGGAACATTCTCAAGGACTTGGAAAATAAAAATTTATCAGAAATTAAAGAATTACACAGGCATTGCTATTCTTAATCAGACCCGAAGTCCATCTAAGCCAGTCTTTTGTGTCCAATGATGGGCAGCTGGGGATGTGTAGACAAAGAGGACTAAAAACATGTCATTAACTGAATGACTCTTCCTCAATGTGAAGGGCATCAGGAATGTGCTTATAAAAAGAGATAGCTGGTACTCAGGTCCTGAAACATATTTGATGTCTGTTTGGGTGAGGGCTTGCCTTGGACTGCTTGGTGAGTCCCACCTGGCCCCCAGGACTTTCTGTCCATTAGTATTTCAGAGCCAAGGTACAGTCTGTAGGCACACCTTTCAGTTTAGTTTGATCCAGAAGGATTCAATTTTTAGGCTCCCAGACTGTTCAAAGACACAAAGCAAAGGGAAGGACTGGAAGACTTACTATAAAGCTTATGTAATATCCAAACTAAAACTAAGGTATGTGCACTTATACTAAAAAGGAGCATATGATCATCAGATTCCCCCTTCGTTTTCCTAATTTTAAGGGGCATTCCTTCCTCATAAAATAAAGCTATACTTATCGCTTTAAAATCTGTTGTTATTTCTAGAAAAATACACAAAGGAAAGAAGAGGAAAGAAGAGGAAAGAAGAGGAAAGAAAAAAGGGAAAGAAAAAAGGGAAAGAAAAAAGGGAAAGAAAAGGAGATCCAGAATCCAATGTAATAAACTGCTATTCTTCACTGAGATGTCTTCTGAGTGGTTAAGCATAGAAGACAAAAAACAACATCAAAGTTACATTTGGAATACTGTGGGTAAATGAAGGAACAGATGGAAAATCAAATTCTTGATTTATCTGGATTTGTTTCAAGTTCCAATACTGACAGTAAGTAGCTGGTCCATCTTTGTGAAATGTGTGTGCTAAAAGATGACCTTGATTCAACAGGTTCTTTGTATTCTTTGCCTCTTTTTTTAATCAAAATGCTATTCTTAGAGAGTCAAAGTATATTCAGAGGCATTAGCATTTGTATCAAGATGAAGTTTCTGCTCTTAAAAGCCGTTATGCCAAGATATTTTAGAGATGCAATATAATGTTTACAGTCTAAACAACCTTAAGTCAGTATTTCCTTTCTGTTCTCTCACCAGCAGGTGGCAGACAATGCATATTTTACATATATATAATTTTCCCCTATTATACTTCAACTTAGAACTTTCAAGGTTTCACAATAAATGGAGTCTGACAGTTTTAGTTTATTTTAGTAATAATCACAAGAAGATCTTTTCTGCAAATACAATAAATGTTATCCAAGAGTAATTTGGAGCAATCAGTATTGATATTTATAACATATGTGTTGATTGAAAAGCTCTTGGCCGTAAGAATGGAATATGAATCTGTCCAGAATGTTATGAATATCTTCTAGCATATGCTCGGGTGGGAGCTATAAAATGAGCTTATAACAATTAGTGGAAAAAAGTTTTAATATAAATTAAAAAGAGAAAATTATACTATTAGCTTCAGCGATTTACTTAAATTTTCTTTGCCTGTTCCTTATGTTCTTCTATTTGTTAGGATACACTTCTCTTTAACATTTCTAAATGTTTTTTTTCTGAAAGCAGTTTTTAGGGTGCACAAGATACAGCCTTGAAAGAACAAAAAGAACCAAATCAGTAACAACAAGAAAAGAAAAAAAATGCAGTCAGATGACTGTATATAATATTAAACTTTATGTCCTTTCCATTAAAACCAGAACTGTTCTGCATAACGTGGCCTTAATGAACCCAGAGTCCCTGAGGCAGAACACAATTGGTTCTCCTTCTGGCCTTGAATAATTAAAGGGTTAGCTATTAGCCAGCCTGTAGAGGAAGTTAGAAAGTTGGAAAGTGTACCTTTCCCTGTAACATCACTTCCACTCTACCTTTCACAACTGTCTTTGTCAGATTGTTGGGTAGGTTGATCCTACTTGCAGCTGGCATGGTGGTCTCTCCTAAATGAACAATTAACTTACCTTTTTAGCATATATACATGATTTTCATGTGTTTCATAATGGAAAATATGAATAGATCTTGTGTGGCTAGACAAAACGTAGAACTTGATACATATATTTATGTACAGAGAAAGCAATGGTTTGAACAACTGTAAACAAGGATTATAGGTTATTCAGTCTACAGGGGAAAAACAAACAAACAAACAAAATCAGAGCTCAGAAGTCATTGCAGCCAAGAAATTTGAAAGTAATTTAAGAATTCTGTTAGTGGCATGGCACACAGATACCTTCTTCATAAGCTACTACTTCTTTTGCCCAGCTATGCTGTGGGCTAGCAAAAGTCCAACAGCTCTGCTGTATCTGCTTGACATCACTGAGAAATCTGTGTGAGTTGTCTGTGGCGATGGATACCATGCAAGTGTGTAGCAGAACGTGAAGGCACACAGACTTATTTAGTAATATTTTTCTTAGATAGACCAAGAAGTTATCACAAAAAAATACATCCTCTCTGAGTGTTCAGAGGAATGGGCAATGAGGAAAAGACACTCCAGATCTAGTCAAGGTCTCCACGAAACTCAAAGAAGTGCTCTCTCTTGTAATTACTTTATTTTCACAGCCCGTTCTAAGATCCTCAGCTTACAGCTAGTCACATTCAACTACTGTCATTTTTACATTAGATATTCATTATAAGGATTTACAGGGGACTGTTACTCCAAGAAGAAACCACATTATTATTATAAATCAACATGTCTGATGAGAAAAGGGCTCTTGCAGACTTGCATTATCTGCTTGTAGGAACAGAACCTTCAGAGTATATAGAAATATTCACTTTTTTTTTTTTTTTCTGATTCAAATGTTTGCTCATCTCATAATTCACAGGATATTTCATCAGCATTTACAACAAAGTCCTCATCTCACTACACTGTAAATGGACATATTTTTGGTTCCCGCCCTATTAGACAAACATTAGCAGAGTGTTATTAAGTTCAGTCTACTAAAGTCAGTGGTGTATTACTTTTCATCAAAAAAGGAGATCAGAAAAAAACTCTGCTTACATTATTTCATAAGTTTTTCTGCTTCTAGGCTAAGAGAAATTTTAAGACATGTAAACTCTATTTTATTCACAAGCAGTAATACTCATTTCCTTGGCAATGATGGGAAATAAAGCAATTAGATAAATCAATTTTAAGTCAACACTGGTGTCTTACCATAACTAGGATTTGGCTCAGTAATATATACAATTCTAAAGCATTTGGAAATCCACAGTCCCATGTGAAAATATTAATTTATATTTAAATTGCTAACTGCTTACCCATCCTAACAATATTAATATTAACAGTGTGACATTAACTCTCTGCTGAATTTGAGATGTAGGTCAGTTCTGCACAGAGTTGCCAAACTGTAGTTGGAAAATATTACTTCATCAAAGAATTAGCCTTGGTACAACAGCAAATAGCAGAGCCACATGTCCTAATATATGTCAGCCTGGCGCCGCAATTGTAGGCAGAACTATTTGCATATATATTTCTATCAGTATATCAGTATTCTGGTTCAGTATCAACACTCAGATACGTGCTCCCCCAACAATATAAATGTGAATGGCACACTGATTTCTCTGAAGTCTCTTTGTATTCAATTGCAACGTCTACTGTTATCAGCAAATATTTTCATGTATGTTCTTCAATAAGGCACAAAGGACTGACCTTCGCTTATTAAATATTTGACAGAGTATCACCACTGTGAGTTAAATCTTGCAAATGAAACTTAAAAGATAATATTGATGAGATTGAAAAAGAAAATATCAACCTTTCCTTTAAAAAGGACAAGAAAATAAAATGAAACAGGGATCTGCTTAATGCATGTAGCTTTTGATTAACCTTAATGCTGCTTGACAGATGTTGTGCTAGACAATATCTATATGCTTTCATGGCTCGGCACTTTTCTTTGTCTTCTGTACTGCAGCTGCAGACTGATGGCTCTAAAAGGTAAGTTTACTTCACTGTCAGGTTTAAAGTTCTATTAAACTATGGCTGGAGATTTCATTTTCAGTTTTAACAACAGTCTAGACATATGGGCATCTCAAATAAGGATAAGGAGAGCTCCCTGATGAGCAAGTCAGCTGGCTATGCTTGCTATTGCAGTAAGATAGTTACTCACTTCAGTGGACTTTAAGTTCTGTAGTGGAGCCTCAGACCACTTGATGGAAAGAAAAGTACTTCTAAAACAAAGCCTGTTGAACACATAGCACATATGTGTAAACTAAAGTGACCAACAGAAAAGACATAGGACTTGTTGAGTGACACACATACTGAAAAAAATGACTAATGATCAATGATCTTGCTGCCTTTGCTGGTAGCTCTTTTCTAGATACAGAGTAAACTTCTTATTTTAACATTACAAGGAATTTCAGTGGAGTTCTTGCTTACCTTTCACTGGACATTCAATCATAATATTTGCTCCAATTCTTGCCATGATTGTATCTCCAACGATAGCAGAGAGATTGCTGGCTTCCAGATTTGTAACATTTAACACAGAGGACAAGATGACAGGAACCTCTTTGAAATGAAAGCAAAAGAATAATCAATATTAAAAGCTTTATCTGACTTGTAAATATAGAGCTTGTGTTTAAATTTGTCATGTTTGGAACAGATTTCAGTTTGAAAAGAACCACCCCAAAAATACAGGTGGGATACACAAAAGCAGACTCAGCTCAAACCTGCTCTGGTTTTAGAGCAAGACCATCTCATTACTACCTATTAGATCAGGCAGAATTTCATAAACTGCCAGCAAAAGAAACTATATCAAATGGAGCTGGGGATAGGTGTATGAAAAGAATACATCCCCAGTTCTGTGGATGCTACAATTCCTACCTGCACGCAATAGCAAAGATGTTTCCATATCAAAACCAAAGTCATTAACAACCAGGCATCCATATGTACCCAGTTCCTTTTGAGTAGGACTCTGAATCTGCACTTTTCCAATGGTGTCCAGGATCATGCTGCAGAATATTCAAGAAAAGACAAGGGTTACAGCCCTAGGACAGACACAGCTGAGCCTTCTATCTGCAAGAGTTGAGGATACAGCAACAAAACTTTTTAGAAACTTACTGTACTAAACCAATGCATGCAGTAACAGTTTTGCCTCCTCTTTGGTGACAAAGGGGGAGAGCTAAAGGATACATGTATGTAAGAATCTTCAGATATCCTTCTTCTGCAAAGCTGTGTCCTAATTGCTGCCCTTTGAAAGACAGCAGATTTACTACTGCTAACCAGAATCCCTCAGGAATGAGAGCATGAAGAAATCAGACTACCACAATTAAAAGTATTAGGCTTGGCAAGAAATTAATTTCTCCAGTGCAAGCTTGTTTTTTTTTTTTTTAGCAGGATTGTGGAATCTGCAAATATATGGACTAATATGACTCCCAAATTACTGTAGTTAGTTTGTTAATTTTAATATCATCATTAAAGCTGAAGTCTTCTACCAAAAACTCACAGGTGTCTTGAACACCTTGCCTGCCATCTCAGGGCAAGATATGTGAGGTGGCATTGCAGTACAACCTACTTACTTGCTCACATTCTTTTTCAGATGCAATATTATTACTGTCACTGGTTTTTGAGTACACAAATGTATATACATATATGAATATAAATGCATACATGCATTTGTGTATAAGAAAGCTTAACGTGGAAAAAAAAAAAGGGGTTGGGAAAGAAAACTAAGTAGCCAATGTATCCTAAGGGCAAGAATATCAGTCTGGGCTAAAATAAAGGCAATTTATGAAAGTAGACATTAGGAATCAAACAGATGCTCACAAATAAACAAAACATCATGATGTCCAAAAAACCGAAAGTATCACTTGCAACAAATTAGTGGGAAATTATGCACAGTTAACAAAATAAACAACTGGTGGGAGCTACGTGGTTCCATAAACATTTGCACTTTAAAAAATGGTTTGGTTTGGTGTCTTTGCTTTAACTGATAGCCCTGCAGAAGTATATTTTTCTTGGCAGTGTGATTAATCGGTTAAGTATGTTGAGAAATATCCAAAAATGTCTATAATTTCAGAATCATTTTTTTTCATTACTCAAGAGCTAGCTATAATTCTAAGAGGCTCTCCAACAAAGCTAATGTTAGTATTATCAGGTGAGTTTCTAATTTATCAACAATGAGGTATTTGCTCTGTCTTAAGTAAACAACTGAGTATAATACACTTGCTGTACTTGTTCTTCAGGTGTAGTTTTGAAATGAGATAGTATTAGAAGTTTTTCGTTATTTTGCACTGCACTGTCCTTAGCAGAAATTTTTACAAGTTCTAAAGTATTACAAAATTTAAAAAGCTAAAATAAAAAAGTTATTTTTTATTATTATTTTTTTTAATTTAAGTTATGCAGACACAGGTATACCTAAAAATTTACTCCGTGTTGAAGGATGGTGAAGAGACAACTGATATTTTCCCTCCATAAGATGAGGCATAAGAAATACTGCTTTTCATCTATACCACAGCAGAAGTTTTTAATGTGATCTCACTGTATCTGGTATATGAACAAATCCATCCAATAGTCGTCTTAATTTAATTGAGTATAAATCTGTTCATTTTCTGATGCAGCTGAAATGTTTAAGGCAGATCACAAAAACAGCTACATCCAAAATTAACCTAGTAAAAAAAATAATCAATTCTTGCATGTAATATTGTGGAAATGGACACACACTTGGAAGTTAGTAAAACAAAACAACATGACAGACATTTGAAAGAAAACAAATTAAATAAAAAGATGGAAGGCACAGGATTCATGCTTATCTCATTTTTACAGCAGTATGTTTTAACACCACACAGCAGGGTGTATTTTAACAGTTTATAGTGACATAATTCATTCAAAGAAGATATTTACTTACTTCTCAGAGGATCTTAATGTCTCCCCATCTTTTGTCCAAGTATATTTCACTTCACTAATACCAGCTGTTTCACACAGTAGATTGACAGCATGAGTATTCTTGGTCAGAAAAACTGTATTTCCAATTCGTACAGTTACTGTTTTGTTAAAGGAAACTCCAGGAATTTCCTTTTGCCTCATAATAACTGGAACCTTCTGGTCCAACATTAATTTATCAACAGCTTTTGTGCTAAAATGTTCAGATTTGTTTGGTGATTTGCCTGTGAATTTTGAGGCAAATTTCTCATCCTGGGCCCCCTTCCATTTTTCAGTGGTTGGTTGTGGAAGCCTAGATAATTCAGCAATTAATTGATAAATGACCTGGGATGCCAAGTCATCATTGACTTCTCCAGTTTCAATGAGCTGACTCATGTTGCTTATTAGTTCTTCAAACTGCACGGTATCCATGCTGTAGGCACCTTGGAGAACTGCTGCCTCCAGTCGTTTATTCTTGAATTCTCGAGAGCTAAATTCTTCTGCTGAATTACTCCCAAAGGTTTCAAGATTTCTCAGAAATGGTTGATCATTTACTTGCCTGTCACCCAGATAGAGCTCATTCTTCTTACTCCACATTTGCCACATTTTGCTCATTTTATGCCATTTGGCCCCAAAGCTGTTGGCCTCGTTGTGATCTGCATTAGCAGTCTCACTGGCATGTTTTCTAAGATTTGGTGGTTCTATCAGTCTGTTATCAGTACCAATGAGTTTGAGTACAAATGTCTCGTGCACAGAGCCTGCAATACACCGGTACACACCGATATCAGTTGCTTCAAGACAATGTATTTTCAGTGACCCTGACTTGGTGATGCCAAGTCTTTTAGAGTTTTGTAAGTGTTGTCCATCTTTCTCCCATCGGATAAGTGATTTCTGGAATCTTCGTACAGGGCACTTAATTACAACAGATGTTTTTGGAAGTAAGTATGCTCGGCTTCCTATGGTAAAATTGATGCGCTTCTCTTGTCTGGTCTGAATATAGACTCGGTGAATACTGACAATCTGAGGTCCATGAGCAGAATACTTTTCTGGAAGCTTTGGTTTAATCTCTGAAAGAAAACTAAGTGTTGAAAAGTATCTAATCATTGGAACTCATGCTTACAAAATCTGCTTTTTACAGAATGCTTGACGGAATTTTTCCTGACTTTGTTCAAGTCAGATTGCAAAATGTTGAGCTTTTATCTAAGTCACAAAAATGCAGGAAAATGAACAACATGAAACCATAACATTCCCCTGCTCCAGCCAAGAATTCTATTACTTCTTCCCCAAAACTCCCAACAATGAGAAGATACCAGCAATGTATACTTATATGAAGGACATAGATGGTGCACACATACCTAAATGTATACTGAGATATATTATATATTATTTTATATTATATACATAATCCTATTATGGTTATGTTTCCTATTGCTGCCTCAGAAAGGCTAGGCATGAAGGGAATGGAAAAAGTGAATCAAAAATTTGAACACATTATTACTTTCCCTACATTAGTGCACTGTCAAGTGTGGAATGACCTAAATAAAACACAATCCATCTGAAAAGCAAGGCTCCCCTTGACTGTTATTTAAATTGTTGGCTGGCCTTGCTTGTTGTCTGCCTGACTGAAGCCAAACAGCGACATAGGAGGTGAAAGAAGCAGTCAATGAAGACACAGTACATGTAACAAGCAGAGCCACCCTGTAATCACTGACTGAGGGTAATTTCTTCAGGTTGAAAGATGAGGTGTTCACAGCGCTATGCCAAGAATGAAGAGAGGGAAGTGAGGAAAGAGAAAAGTCAAAACTTGGAGAGGCCAAACACAGTCATCAGATGAATTGACAAAAGCAGACAATACTGCATAAAGCTTCATGCAGACAGGGTACAGAGACACCGGGTATTACAAAGCTCCTCCTGCATCCTACTGCAGACAGCTGGATGTGGAAAGGTTTCTAGGGCGCTGCTTAAATGCTACCACCACAGGCAGGCTTTCCCAGAAGTGGCCGGGTAGGCACACAGGAGGCAACAGCAGAATGACTGCAATGTTTCAGATACCACTGTGTTGACTCACTGCTGGCAACTACTGTGCCCTGCTTTGATCAGAAGAACTAATCTGACTGAAAAAGCACTAGGTAGGTGAGAAACAAAGCTATCTAGGAGGGGAGCAAGGGCATGCACCCCCTGAGCTCATTCCATGCACAATGAAATTGGCCAGCTGGGAAGAGGCGGGAAACACTCCACACTGGTGCTAGAAAACAATTCAATCGTATTTGGTGACCCAGCCTTTTGGTATGTGACAGAAAAACACTGAGCCTGCAGAATGAGTTGATGAGCCAGAAAACGGACACAAATAAAAACGCTCCTCAATTGCCTGAATTTGAAATCATTACTACTATTCCACTTGGTAGGTACAGAAATAAAATGACAACCACATTGATGGCACACAAACAATATTTGAAAAACTGCATGCTTCTTAATATACATATGCTTCAAATATGCTGTGAAGAAATAGGTGAAAAGCTAAATGTTTCAAGCATTCAATAAGTGTGTACACTATATGAACTACACCCTAGAGTGCATTCTTATGCTTATAAAACAAAATGGTTATTTTCAATGTTTTGGGTAATGAGTTCAGACCAGTGGGGATATCATGGTTTCATAATTACACAGCTTTTATATCAGTTTTTGTTATCCAGATACATGGTTCCCTCAACCATTTCACATGGTACAACAAATAAATTGCTTTAGGCACTTAGTTTACTAAAATTATTAAACTAGTGTCCTGTTTTTAATAAGTTATTGGGCCCCAAATATTTATTTTTAGGGAAAGGTTCCAATATTAAATCTTCGATTTCCAAAATCCAACTTACAGACACAGTAAGTGTAACTTTAAACACACAAATTAAAATACTTCAGGCTGTGCTCTGTTTACACTAGTTATTCCAACATGGAATTAAATCCAGTGCACACTTATAAATATGTTAACAAGTCTCATCCATTTCTTCTTTTTTTAAAAAAAAGAAAGAAAGAAAGACCTCTAACTCTCATTAGCAGTTCAACACTAAAGGGTGTGTATATTTTTACTGGTGACTGGTGAGCAAGATTAGGAGTGAAACAAAGTTCAGAGCTGTGGATGGCAGGCCATGTAAATATATAAAGTCATATAAATATATAAGGCCACATAAGTGTTTCTAGATCCTTAGTATCATCCAGTCTTGCAGCTGCTGAGGTAATGGACTGTTTGAGAGAGTTTTTTCTACGAGGTAAATCTCACTTAATGATTAGATTGTACTGGAGCCATTGGACCTCATTATCACCTGGTACAAATCCATCTGAGTCTATGACCTCTAATGGTCCTGTGCAGCTTTAGCTGGGCGTCAGGTCCTGGTGACCTCAGGGGTAGATGGGTGTTATTTCCTTTTTCTCAGAGTCAGGAATGTTCTGACTTAATAGATCCAATATTAAGTAGAAAACTGCTTCAATTACTAGTCCCAAGGTAAAAGATGAAGTATAAAAAGCCCCAGCATTGTCACGAGACAATGAAAATGAAGAAGCTCATCTGAGGCACAGATGAGAACCAAGAACGCCTAAGAGCATGCATGCCATGCACC
This sequence comes from Aythya fuligula, assembly GCF_009819795.1. NCBI lineage: Eukaryota > Metazoa > Chordata > Aves > Anseriformes > Anatidae > Aythya > Aythya fuligula. The sequence goes on along the minus strand of NC_045569.1, from coordinate 12,258,880 downwards.
ACACTGAAGTCTGCTTCACTCTTCATTGCTAGCCATCTGCCACCTGAGGGCCATGCTATATTCCTGCCTTCTATCCACTCCCCCTTCTGGGGGGCCTGAACCCACAGCTGCAGGAGGAGGAATGCCTCCTGCACGTTACTGTGCATCCAAAGCCTGCTGCTGCTGCTTCTGCCCTGGCTCCTTCTGCAAAATTCAGATTGAAACTAGAGGTATGGACATGTCTCATGCCTTCCCCTGCCCTCCTGCTCTGTACTTGCCATGCAGACCTGAGCTGCAGGGCCTCCATTGCTGCAAACAGTTCTGGAGATGAAGGGAGAGAACAGTGGGATCACTTTGGTCACTTTGATCCATATTCATTCAGTTCAGTCACATTCCCTGTGCAGCCCAGTGTCCTGCTTTTTTGGCACTGTGGTGGAAGCTGACAATGTAATTTTAATATCAGTCTGTGCTATGCAATTTGCAAACCAGCTACACTGCCATTCAACTATCCACAATTAATTAAATTCAGATAGATATGCAGCTCAAAATATTTTATTAAACCTTATGCCAAGGACATTCCTGAAAGTCCACAGGGCTTTATTTAAGTGGAGTTTTGAACCTCAGGATTTTGGCATGTTAATCTGAAATGCAGGCCAGGAAAAGAAGTTTCATATTATGTATGAATCAGTAATTATTCTATTTCTTATTTTGTTTTGTGAATAATTTTTAAAGCAAAGCCTCAAAGTTTATAAAGTAGCTGTTTCTTGATAGCACTACGGATTGGGTCAAAACATGTCTATCTTTGTGATCTGTGATCAAAAGCGGGCCACTAATGAAAGCTTTTGGTTTTCCTCATCCCCATACCTAAAAAGCGATAGTCTCCTTTTTTTCCTTTCTGTTCAGCTCCCTGCTCCCCAAACCTACAAAATGATACTCTCGTTTACAAAGGAAGGGAGAGGCCAAGTTTTGTCTTAATGAAACAGCATTTAGAACTGCTCATTGTAAATTACTGTATGTAATTGAACATACATTATCACGGAATCATAGAATGGTTTGGCTTGGAAGGAACCTTAAAGATCATCTAATTCCAACTCCCCCTGCCATGGGCAGGGACAACTCCCACTAGACCATTATATTGGCAAGGTATTTCCATGGCAGTTACACATACGCAATTTGTACAACTACCATCAGTATCATGACCAGATTGTGCCCAAATTATACAATTCCTATAGACAGCTTTTTCTTAATAGATTTTTATACACAGTAATAAAAATACTGTGATTTTTATTTAGTTAGTTAGTTATTTTGTTTACTGTCATCAATTCCTACAAAACTCATGAGACTGGGATTCTCATTTCTATAAGTAATGACAGAAATTACACCTACAGTTATCACTGGCACAGAATGTCGGGTTTTGAATTCTACTGTACTAGACTAAATGTCCAGTGTAATACAAACATGCAATGAAAACACAAGCCAGAACTGGATTCTTATCTTTTCTAACATCCTTTGCAATTTATACTCAATTGACGGATGTTTTCACAGTTGGGATACTGTAAAGGTTAAAAGAAAAAAATCAACAAATTTAGGTGAGTATGAGTGTGAGAGGTACATAACATTAAAGTGTATTCAGAAACTACTTCTTTAGATCCTGACCTTTGTTTGTGACTGGAACAAAATAAATTAAGAGCAAACCTGTTATCACTGGTCTAGTAATTATGACATTCCATTTATGCCAGATTAGTAATGTTATGAAAGTATAGGGAGATGAGTGAATTAACCTGTGTTCAGATATTTCTTTATAAATATATCGTTCCAAATCAACAGGAAACTACATAAAGTAACATACTTACTGTTGCAGGCATTCATCTGACAAGACCTTACAAGCAGTGAAGGAGACAGACCACTACACATTGATCCATTTAATGCAACATATTGGCCCTTTGCTGTTCGGTTTTGGCAGGCAACTTTCCTTCTCTGGATTCCAACACCACAGCTTACTGAGCACTGTGAAAGGAAGGATGCAAACTAAACTTGCTGTCCCATGCCACACATACTAATTTTAAACAGTTTGAGAGAGACAGAGAGAGAGCTCTCTTCTCCATATGAATCCTTGTGTTATCCAGACATTAAACCCTCTGCACTTTTCCAAGCAATAAGATTATAAGATAGCTAACTTGTTCCAGCAAGCAACTCGGGAACGATTAAAATAACATGACAGTATTTCTTTATGTCCAACCATGGGGAGAACAGACCAATGTGATCTATTATCTCAGAGAAACAAATCAGCACGTTCTAAAGAGTCTGTGTCAAGTCTCTCAGCCCATTCTCCTAGTTCATATTGCACAAGCTTGAATTGCAGCTTCTAAATGCCCTCCTATAAATCTTTTTGAACAGGGAGTGGTAGCATGCTTACATTAAATGGGAAAGGAGAAAATGCGATGCAAATATTTTCTTTTAAGAAGCTGTACTATGAAATAATTGATAGCTAAAATATCAAATATTAAATACCAAACTATGTCTGGCAGAATGCATGCAATGCATTGTAGCTTTTGTTTCAGCAACCCAAACACAGCTCTGGAAGAGGGACATAAACAGTCTGATTGTAGGCAGAGATGCACAACAACTGTACACACAGTTTAGTCCAGGTATGTACATGTCTTGCAAAGCATTCAGCTACCCTGTGAGTTTACTACTCCGATCATCCACTAGTCACCCAAGCAGAATTCTATAGAGATCATGTTGCACTTGAAGGTTTTGGAGCCCTCCGCCACCCCCCCGCCTTACTGGGGGCTACTCACCTTGGACCATTCTCCTACAATGAGCTGAGGAGGACAGTCAACTTTTGCACATGGTTTAGTAGTTGGCAATTTAGGTTCCTGGCAGGTGTCGTCAGAGAGTTTCAGGAAGCTTCCGTCTGTCAACAGCTGCTTACAGTACACTTTGCGGGTCTGGATCCCTCCTCCACAAGTACGTGAGCACTAAGAAAAGAACATAGCGTGTAGACCTGTATGTATGTCTGTGCTTATGTATCACACCATTATTGTACATAAACACTACAAGGCTCCCCATAGTTATGCACACTTGAAAAATGACATCTAGTTTCAATTAAAAAGCAAGCAGCTTGTAGAAAATTCTTCAGCTAAAATGTTTAGTTAATATATTAGAAATGAGGAGAACCTAACCCACCTGAATGCAATTAAGTAGCAGAAATCTTAAAAAAAACATGCATTTTACACGTAGATCTGACCATGCCCCGCATCAGTTAATATACCTACTGTGAGTTAGGAAATGTTTTTGAGTTAAATAAACATACAAACATCTCCAAAAGTATATTATTGCATTTGCAGAGTATAGAAAGAGAGGTGATGTCTGGAGTAACTGATATCCAGCATTTTGAAATCCTTAAAAAAAATAATAATAATAATAAACAAACAAACAAAAACAAAAACAACAACAAAAAAAACAACTTACCACCTCATCCTGTCAGTACTCATTGGCATAGTAGTGAAAAGAGGTATTTTTGACTCTGGATTGATTTATTCTAACAGAACTAGTTAAAACTCTTAAATTCAATGTCTAGAAGCTATGTTCTATGTTATTCAGGCTAGAAAATTTGAAGTACCTAACCAGAGGAACACTGCTTGCATTTAAACTGTTTCCATAACCCAGTCATACCTGTTGCCATTCCTCAACATGCCAAACAGGGGGACAATCAATCTGGTTGCAGGCTTGCAAAGAATGAGGCTTTTTGTCTTTGCAGTCCTCAGTAGCAACAGTAGGCCCTCCTGGCTGCTGGCAGTATACATCTCTCGTCTGTATCCCAACTCCACAGGTAGCTGAGCACCGTCTCCAGGGACCGGTTTGCCACCTGTTCCAAGACCACAGCCAAAAGATCATGTTTTAGCAACTCACTTTGGGTAAGGAGAAATCAAACCCAAACAGAACCTAGCAAAAAATAACTGAAGGCATATTTATTGATAGATGGATGAAATATCCCATTGGTTTGGCTGGTAGGCCAAACTAGATTTATAAACTTCCCAGGAAGGAAGAAATGCACAAGTATTCACAATAAAGTAATAGACTTATGTCAAAGCAAATTTATTTGACTCCAGAATTTACTTGAGGAATGCTTCTCATGAAAAGACATGCACACACACAAAAAGAAACAAAACCAAGAAATAAATAATAAAAAAATAGCCTGTTGGCAACCTGCTGACATTTACTTTTATAAATGTAAATATGTAAATAGACCTTTCTTACATTTACAAAACTTTCTTTAATTGTGTATACATTTTCTATAAAACATCCTGTTCCTGTTAACTTTTATTCCCTACATTTAGCAGGAGGTGGTTTCTGCAAACACATTTTAGAAACAATATGCAAAGGATCAGGGATGTCAGAGATCAAAAATGGGTAAATAAGGCAACACATGTCAAAATTTCACATATGGCCCTTAGAAGTGACCAAACTAGCTAAGTTTATGTGGATTTTGACTTTTTTTTTTTTTTTTCTTTTCCTAGGATCTCCATGCACATATAAGAAATCTGTAAGAACTAGATGGGGCTACTAAAAAGGCATAAAATTAGGATAACTTTAAATCATAATTTCAGTATATTTTTTTATTCAGTATGAATTGAAAGTAAATATACTTTGGTTTTTAGTGAAAATTTTCAAAGAGTTAAAGTTGTTTTTCTAGCTCTGGAGAACATCCACACAGAAGAGATTTCTCTGTTTAATTAGTGAGATGTAAAGAGTGGAAAAAGAGTGAAGAAAAAAAAATCACAATCCATCATCAAACACAATCCAAAAATTTTGTTAAAGACAGAAGTAGTGAAATCTCATCCCAAAACAAGATCACAGTCTTGCAATCTGGACCTTTTCTGAGAAAATCAATGTATATTTAAGTTATATTGTGGCAAAGAAATGGTTAATTTCATTATTACAGTGTACCTTGGAGGACAAAGCTTGATATTGCAAGCCCGAGTCATTGGTGGAGGTCTCTTGGAATTGTCACACAGGGTTTCATTGACGGCTTGTTTTGTTTCTACATGCAGACACATTGCAATGGCTTCTTGTGTTCCTGGATTAAAAAGGAAAACACTCATGAAACTTTGAAGACAGACGAGATTTCTGTAAAGCTTACTCTTGAATAATACTCAGTAAAAAAGCTCCAAATACTGAATGTGATGGCAGGCTTAAAAGTAACCTCTCAAATCAATACCAACACTGAGATAATTTATCCATTTAATCTTCAAAATGTATTTGTGAGTTATATGTAGCAACTGTGCCTGTGATATTTAAAATGCTTGCTTTGACTTTCTACCTCTTTGAAAACCAGCAGAAAATATACTCTCTCTCCCTCTCTACACCAGCAGATTCTACATCTGCCTGGCTGTATAGTGGTCTCAGGCCAACCAGCGGTGTCATTGCCAAAACCAGGGTACAGGCGATACCTTCTCACTAACCTTGAATTTAAGGAGCCAGAGATCTGTGAAAGATGTAATAAAAAATGCAGAAAACTTGCAAAACAAAAATCAGGAGAATGGGTGTCTAAACATAGCCTGTATGACAAAGGTCCAAAGAGGTGTGATAGTTTTGCTGAAGGCAGCAAATCAGACCCAGTCCTGAGTTTTCCTTACTCATGACCATTCTTGGCACCTTCTCGTCTGCAGCTCTTAAGACCTGGATCTTATTACTGAAGCATGAAAGATTACTAATACTCAAATTTCTATGAGTTGAAAATGAAATGTAATAGAATTTTGCTTTAGAACAAGTCAGCTTAGCAAATGCACATTTAGTGAACTTTTTAAAATTACTATTTTAAAACTTTTTAACTATCCAATCTTATATATCATTGTTTATCATTGAAAGCCTCGCTCCATTTCAAAGCTCACCCATATGTACACAAAAGACAGGACAGCTTGTGAAGTACTTTGAGTATCCTGTTGTCCTGGTTTCAGTTAGAACAGAATTAATTTTCTTCCTAGTAGCTGGTGGAATGCTGTGTTTTGGCTTAGGATGAGAAGAGTGCTGATAACACCCCGATGTTTTAATTGTTGCAGAGCAGTGCTTATACCAAGCCAAGGACATCTCAGCCTTTTGCTCTGTCCTGCCAACAGGCAGGCTGGGGGTGCAGTAAGAGCTGGGAGGGGACAGACCCAGGACAGGTGACCCAAACTAGCCAAAGGGGTATTCCATACCATCTGACGTCATGCTAAACAATATATAGGGGTGGCTAGCCGAGGGGAGGGGGCCGGACTGCTCGGGGTTAGGCTGGGCATCGGTCAGCAGGTGGTGAGCAATTGCATTGTGCATCACTTGTTTGTACATATTATTATTACTTTCCTATTATCACCATTGTATTATTATTATTATTGTTATTATTATTTTGTTATTATTATTTTCCTGTCTTATTAAACTGTCTTTATCTCAACTCACGGGCTTCACTTTCCATTTCTCTCCCCCGTCCCAGAGAGGGAGGGGGGAGGGTGAGCGAACGGCTGCGTGGTGTTTAGCTGCCAGCCAGGTTAAACCACGACACCTGTGTATCTGGGATATTCTACGTGAGCAATGTTAACGATCATAATCCCGTAGAACAGAAAAGCACTGAAATGCTGAGATCTATATTTTGCTGCTTCCAGGTAAAAATGTGTTCTAAAGAGTCACAGTTGAAACAGCTTAAATCCATTTCCTTATCCTTCACCTATTTCCGGTGATTTTGTAAGGATACATAGCTGCTTTCAGCAGCAGCTTTTATTTCTTTTCTTATGAGCAACTTATAAGGTTTCAAAAGGGGTTGCATTTCTAACTAGAAACCTTCACTAGCCACTTCATGGTATCACCTATGACATTACCTCACAACATGACCACTATTGCTACACAGAGGCTACTACAAGTACTCCTGTTTCTGTGTCAACTGTACATCAGGAAAGGTTTCTTGGCTGATCGTTAGCTGCTCTGGTCTCAGTGGGCTTGTTGATGGATCCGACACAAAATTCTGTGTCCATGCCAAGGGTCCATATTTCTCCATCTTTTACAACACATTCATGAACTCTGTCATTCTTTTCATGAGCCAACAGTTCCTTTCACTTATAAATAATTCCGATGTACTCCAGCAAACAAGCCAGCCCAGGTCATGATCCTTCTTTGTGACACTTAAACCGGTCCAACTACTTCAGACACTTCAACAGGTATAGACCAGCAGTGATTTTTCACAATAACATACATTCCAATTTTTTTTAGGCTCTCTGGTAGACCTCTAGATCCCCTGTGGGACTCATTTGTAGTTCAGAAAGAGCTTGTTATATAAATGTTTTGACTACATCTACAAACTAATGAATTTTTATAGAACAGAAGACCTGACCTTAACTATGATTGACAATCTATTCATTGCTATTACATCAAGGTATTGATAATCACATTAACATAGAACACACACATTGAGTATAACATGCTTCACTGTCAGAGCTGAGTAAGCCTTTAACAAAGACCATAAGGCAATAAACACAGACATGAAAATGCTCAAGCAAAAGAAAGCTGTAAATACATGCTTTCTAGAACTCTACTATTTTTTCCAAACCAACTACCATGATAATCAAAAGTTTTCTGTCCAACTTTCCCCATGTGTTTCTTTAACAAGAGCAGCTTCTCTGTCCCCTTATGTACATAGGAAATGCCCACCTGACAGTCTGCAGGTGAGAAACAAAGTTTTAGAAATTGTCTTTTGGCAGAAGGAGCTTATGAACGACATTACCAGGCAAGCAGTGAAGCACACATAAAGCATCCACATAATCTCTATTTTCAGTCTAAAACTACTCTGTGCTACGCACCTTCAACTTTGCTGATCTCACTGCATTCCTGTGGGAAAACTATACTCAGACGTGATGTTGCTCTAGACCAGGTTGTGATAAGTAATATCTTCTTAATATCTCACACAAAGGAGGGGAATGAAATGAAATTCCATTCAGACCATCTAAGTCAGCAGTAATCCCACTGGAACTTTATATCACGGTGTTATAAAAACTAAATTGGTCAGCCAAATGAACAAAAGGCATGTCATACCAGGTGACTGCAGCTTGCCACCTGGAGTTCATTAAACCACTTCTGCCTTTCAGCACAACCTACCTAGCTTTCATTGTGTTACCAGAATAAAACATTGATAATGTTGCATATCCTTCATTTGACTTAACTACAGGGCACAAACTGAAGTAGTGATTTCTCCCCATGGGGGCCTTATTTCAAGAAAAACTGCAGCCTGATTTCATGCTGTAAGGACAAAACATATATTGCAGAGCTGTTAAAACATCCTCCTTCCTGTTCCTTGGTTTTCAGTTTAAGGACTCTATTCAATAAATAACTACACCTAATTGATGCAGCATTTGCTTGAGCTTAGTTGTCAAAACGTCTCAACAATTAATCAGATTTCTCACCCCAAACTATAATTTTACATTAGTTGGGAACTTCAATCATGGATAAATTTCTTATTCTATGTAAATTGGAAAATGGAAAAATCCATTATTCAAACAAGCAATGTTTTATATGTATGACTTTCTTGGCTTATAATATAAACATAGTAGATAATTTAACTAAAACGTTATGTATGCAGCAGGGAGCATTAAGTATTTTTACAGTAATCTGATGCACTATTGTAGTAATTATCCTACTATTCAGTGAAATAGAATATTTTCTATTTTAACCCAGCATTCAAACCACATACATTTACATTCTTTTACAAGCTTTTCTGTGCAGTGAAATATACAGTGTATGAAGCTGTTTTAAAAGATCAGAATGCTTGGAAATAAAAGAAAAATCACAGACTTTTTGTTTCTGCCTTTCATTTATGTATTTAAGAGTAAAAAGCAAATGGGGTTTGAAAGTTGCTGTGAGTGTAAGAGGCTGCATGTCTTCAGCTGTGTGCCTGGAAGAGGAAGGACAGACATTTATTTCTATCAGACACTCTCTGTTTGATGACTGCTTAAAAATATGCACTATCAGTTGAAAACAACTCAGAAGAAGTTCCAAGTCTGACATGTGCTTAAGCCTTTCTGTAAATCTATTCACACTGGCAATCCTATTATATGCTCCTTCCGCAAAAGAGTAAACAGCCTCTGTAGTTAATGAAACCAGTTAAAGGAGTAACCAGTTACCAAATTGCCTATAACCATATAGCAAATGATCTTGACTTTATTTGCAAGACTCACAACAGCCATTGTTTTCCTTAAAAAAAAAAAAAATTAAATTTGGCTAGAATCCACTGTTGGTTTTTTTTTTTTTTTTTAAAGAATCTCAGGTTTCTTATAAATAAAATAGTAAACTTCTAGCCATTATGGTCCAGACAAGAGCCTGAAAACAAAACTTGACTGCACCCTAAACGTTCCAAAGCCACAACTTATGGGGGAGGGGGAATCAAATAAATAAATGAATAAATAAACAAACAAATAAATAAATAAAAAGGAAGTGCTTATGTATTTATTTTTAAACTTATTATTTTTAAGCCAATATAATGATTTTGGAGGGCCTGAATCATAATTTTTGAAGTACTTGGAATATAAATAATATTTTAGAACAGAGACCCAGAAAGAGCTTGGTTATTTTTTATGTGGAGAACATATCCATTTAAAATATTGTAGGCTAGTTAAATGATTGACAACACTAAAAAAATACTACAGTTTACAAGAAAAACATTTATTCTCATCAGGCATACTCATTATTCTGATAATAACTATTGCTTCTCACTCATAATATTACGAAAATGAAACTTGTGCTTATGTTGAAGGCTCTGGCATCAGGACCAAAGTTCTTTATATCGGGGGGAAAAAAAAAAAAAAAAAAAAAAAAACATTCTGGGAAAACGAGGGCAAATCCTGAGACCTCCAAGCAATTTCTACTACGAAGAATACTCCTTGTCATCTTTGCTGCCAGAGCACACTGTTGGCTTATTTTCAGCTTGGAATTTCTTCAAGTACTGAAGATCTTTAGTTTTCAGGATTGTTACAGTTTCCTACAGATGTTAAAGGTGACGTCTGCCTGGTAAAAATTAATCTGGACATCTTTTGTTTGTACTCATGGATGAAAGAAGTATTAATTATGATAGCAGGCATAATATAATGTAGCAGTCCTCAAAGACAGTAAGATTTATAGGACCCAACATGCTGCTTGACAAGCCACACAGATTTGGTGCAGAAAGTACACAAAATGACCCAAGACTTATGTTAGCAATGCTCTAGAACCCCGTAAATAGGGTGAACTGGAAAGTAAAGGTGATGTTAGATAATGTGCTGCAGATTGCTCGCTTTCTGTAATTCTAATACCTCAAAAGCAATGTTACCATCTGCATTTTTACATTTGGTTTGGAGATAGGCCAGAAGAGAGTTTAAATTAAAAGTCTAGTCTGTATCAAGATTGAAAAAATGAAAAAGAAAGAAAAGTGCAAGTGACAAGCACTGAAGCAGCAGTTCAGTCCTTGCTCATACAGTGGCTATAAACCTTGTAGCCTACTTAGACCCTGCAGACTTTTGCCTCATTCAGAGAGGGGCAAGCACTAAGAAAGGAGGGGGGAAGTCCCAAGGACACAGAAACCCACAGGAATTTATTTTAATAGCCACTGCTAGATACATGCATTCTAGAGAAAAAGTGCCTAATATAATTTACATCACATTGGAATATTCCAAACTCAGACAACATTTATTTCTTGTAACTAAAGAGTTCATCTAATTGAAATGAGATTTGAACATAAAACTTAGCAGAAAGGGATCAGATCCTTTGAACTACACAATGGAAAAATAGTAGACACAGTGAGATCATTAGTTAGTACACTGAAATAAGTTGGAAACAGAAGAGATGTCTGGTTTCCTTAAAACTATTTATCGGCAGGTAATTTTTGGTCTGTTTGAAAGTGTTTGCCAAGGCAGCAAGAAGACCAGAACTGATAGAAGGAAAAAATCACTATTACTTAACTAGCATAGCAGTAAAGGACTTCTGAAGCTGTTCATTGATAAAATATCCTGACAACTTCCCACATTTCCCGGGAGCAGCACGTAAGAAAAATGTCTAGACATAGTACCAGTGATACCACAGAAGTCTCAAGACCAGAAAAAGACATTTACTTTCAAATTTCTTTAAATGGCTCATTCCTACTGCGCATCAAACAAATGGTTAGATTATTATGAGCACCTACAGGAAAATTCTGGGTCAGGCAACCTCACAAATTCACCACAGGGCAGAATTCACACTCAATTCCATCAGGAACAAAATTAAGCCAGATGCGATTCTGTTCATCAGTCATTTTGAATTTCCTTTGTACCAGCAAATGAAACTGCTGTCTTTAGTATAACCTCCTTAAATTACCTTTAGTTTGCACTCTAAGTGCAATTTGTGAATGTTTTTGCATGGACAAACTCACATGTGAAAACACTGGCAATGCAAATATACACATGTAACAGCAGACAAAGATTAGAGATTATTTCAGCCTAGACTTCCACTGATCTTCTCAAAATTCAAAAACTTTGGAATCTTAAAACAACTCTGAGAAATATATTAGCTAAAAAGTAATAAAATACATTTAAGATAGCAATTAAATGATCTTATATTCCAAAAATCACTTGGGATCTGAAATAAACTACAAATTCAGTAGTAATGAAAGCCTCATTTCTGCTTAGTTCTAAAAACAATTCCCTCAAAATGAAGAAAAATAGACACTCAATAGCAATAGCTGTTGCTACCATCACATTGGTATACATACATAGTTGCACTATAGCCTTGCTATTGGTCATGTCCACTGAAGGTAGTGGAAGAATAAGATGCATCACCTTTTTTGCATGTGCTGTTATTCCTATGGATCAGTATTCCTATGCTGATCAGAAAACAGCAGTAGCAAATGATAAATGATGCACTTATCAGCCACTTACCATAGCATTCAGGGGCATCCATCCCAAATTCTGTCTTCAAGTTTTGAACTGGTGAATAATACAAAAGAAGGCTGCTTTCTGTGAGCTCTAGACTGGGCTCTCCACTTCCCTTTGTAGCTGCTCTCCCCTTTCCTACATTTTTTATTTCTTCTATGGGTACAACTGTCTTCACTTCCCACTGATGTCATTATTCCTGTCATATATAGGTGTGTTCACAATTCCACTGACTCCACTTAACACTTCATAACTCACTTCTGTGTTCAGTCCCAAAGTACTGTATGTAGTAGCAACACCAGCAACCTTGTCTAGCTACATGTTCTTAGGACGACAGGGAGATTCGATTACATCCAAAAAGGAATGTGCCTAACTACCTGCAGACAGATGTATGGCACGGAGTTCCTATAGAGTGATATACTGTACCAAGACCTAAACAAATTCCTGTTTGATCTTCAGGCTAGTCAGACTGAAAACAATATATATTACACATAATTTTCTATGTGTAATAATATATAGAAAACATAATTTTGTATTCCTACTCTACTGTAGAAAATTGCAGCATTTTGGAAGATAATGATTAATTAGCAAGGGAATTTATCAGGCCCATCACTGATGCATTAAATATAGTGTTACCACCAACTGCCTGGCAGCCAAGATTCCTGCAGCAATAAGGCTGAAGAAAGTTTCTCTGGCAAAGAGTTCTTACACCTTACTTAGTCAAATAAACCCTTCTGCTTGAGTATATGAAATAAAGAAAACATAGCTTAAATTACTCCACTGATAACTTAAAAAAAAAAAATAAATTAAAGTTGAAGCTGCATGCTTTTCTACATATCAGCATAGCTAGTTTGGGTTGACACTAATAGAAGAAACAGTAATTTCAAAAAATTCCAAAATTCTCACAAGTCAGGATTTACCGAAAAAAAAAAAAAAAAGAGGTTAAAAAAAGAAAGGTTAAATAAAAGTACCTTCAAGACATGTGGCTGAACAAGGAGTAAAACCAATGTATTCCCAGTCATAAATCACACTCCCATCTTCAGCATGTGAAAATTCTGGTGTGTAGGGGACAGGATCACTGTCACAGGATGGTTGGTGACATACTCGTTCTGTGGGGGGCTTCTCATCTTCACATTCCTCCTCAGGCAGTTCTACCTCGGTCTGAGTAAATGCAAGAAGAATTCGGCACTTCACATCTCGCACCTGTATGCCATTGCCACATGTGGCACTGCATGGAGACCAAGGCTCTGGAATAAACCTGCAAATGATCACAGTGCAATAGAAACATTTAAATTTAACTCCATATACTTGTGTCCAGGTGTGCACAGAGACAGCATAGCTAAAACATAAATGTATGCCTATACACAAAGTAGGTAATGCTTAATACTATTTGATATTTAAATTGAATGCATGATCAAGTGTGTTATTTTAAACCAGACCATTTCTCAAAATTCAATACATAAGAAAAGATATAGGATAAAAGGCAAAAGAAGGCAAGAGCAAAAAGACAAATCATGAAGAACAGGGAAAACCGTATCTTTTTAGGAGGGAAAAAAAGACTTCACCTAGATCTCTTCACAAACTCTCACAGCAGAAAAAGAGGAAAAATTCCATGAAGACATAGCTGTACAAAACATTTATCTCCCCAGGTACACAAAGTTAGGCATATACCAGAAGTGTATTTGCTGTCTACTTAAATCTATGAGAAAGGCAATCACCATACATCATACTAATAATCAGAGACCAGAGAGAAGAAAACCACTTTCAAATGTAGCTCTCTCCAGTGTGCAACACCTCAGGCTGTTCTTCAAGATTAATCTTATAAGAAGCCTCTCATCTTCAATAAAGAGGTCTAACTAGCTGAGTCCATAATCCATCATTTTTATTAGAAGGCATTTATGCTCCTGATGAACTGTAGTAAAATTTTATTTTACAGATCATGAATTTACTAAATAAAAGTAGCTTTCAGTCTATGATATTCTCTGACTTTGAGGGTCACATTAATATCTGATGATAGTTCTCAATATCACACTAAAGCCATGGGGCTGAATTTCATTAATAAAGTCATCTTAAGTAGCTTTGGGGTACAATTTATAAGAAACCAAATAGAGTTTCACAGAACATTTTTTACAAAGGTTGCAGTTGCACTTTATTATATGCTCAAATACAGATGATGATCAAAATGCAGCTGGCAGATGTTAGAGAACATATTTGACCAATGCTAAAATGTATATGAAAGGAAAAAATCAAATTAGGATTCAAAGATTTTCTCCTTATCTTTGATTAAGAATACTCTTCCTCTGTACTGTAGGAAAGCTGCCTTATGAATATAGGAACAGTTGTGTAAGACTGACAAAAAAATGTATTTACAATCTGCATACACAGTAAGCATAGAAAAATGTCAACACAGCGTGGTTGATTCCGTGGAGAGTTTATCATCTTGAGCCAACTAGTTCTTGCCAGTATATACAGAGGAAGAATCAAATATGAAAAAGGAGAACAGATGAGTGGATAGCCTGTGCGGATACTCTAACTCAGTTCATGGCATAGTCACCCAAGCTATCCATGTGATAGACCCCAAAACAGATTGTTTCCTTTTTCTTCCTGTGGAAGAAAAGAATAGCTGTTCTTCCTAATTCTAAGAAAAGTTAAAAGGTAAATAACTACTGCTTAAGGAGAAGTCCCTGACGTACTTCAGTAAAGGACTCTGTATTCCCTGCTCCTACTGAAACCAAGGAAAACTACAAGTGCTTGCCACCTCACAAGTTTGACAACCTTTGAAGTGCACGACCAGTTTGGTTTTTATTGGAAGAGTATTGTCAAAATGATGGATGGTTGTGTTCTACAGTGGTAAAAAAAATAAAAATGAGTAAATGTCATACAAGTGTAACCTAATGGGTCATTCTGTTCAATGGCAAAGCTAGCAGTGGTCAATGGCCAAATGCTTTTGATAATGAATTCTAAATGAACATCTGTGGGAAAAGATGTGAAGGAAGGATTTCTCTTACTCCAGCAGATAAACTCAGTGTAACCCTTAAATATCAGATTTCACAGTCTTCCCAAATACAGTCATGTAAACTACCTAGGGCAGCCATGGCAAAATCACCCTCATTAAATGAAACACTTCAGCATGTGCCTGACTAAATGTATTAGCAGTCTTGAATTCTGTAGGACTGTAACATGCTCAGAGTTAAATTTATGCTTAAGGGTTTTATTGGATCAAAGTCATTGTGCATAGGCTTACAAAACTCTGACTTCCCTCTCCAAAAATGACCGGTTTCTGTATTAAAAAAAAAATAAAATAAAAATGTCCATTTGTAGTTGTGTATCTAATTTGAAATACAAAATCGATGGACATTCACAGTTGAAAAGAGTTTGTCAGTGTTCTAACCACACCTAAGAGTTTACAGTCTGAAAGCAAGGAATTCTTTTTGGTAAAAGTATGACAGCAACATACCAGAAAAGTGTCAGTTTTGTATACTGTTAGCCGAATGCCTTAAAACATTCCAAAAATAACCTATGATGCATTCTTTTGAAATCCTGTGTAGCTGAAAGGCAATTTTGAACCACAGCAATCCATTCATTCAGCAAACGATTGAAGAAACTCAGAAATATAAAGAAATTCAGAAAATTCTATCCGTTTTTTTCTGTGACTTATAGCAAGCCTATATTATAATTAAGGCTTTCCTGCTGAATATTGGTGTCTTGGATTTTACAGTGAAGATTAAAAAAAAAAGTATGTTTTAATCTACCTTGGCATTTGCTAAACTAGTCGTGTGATTATTTAGCTATTAAAGTCCTTAATTATAGGTACCTTAAAAAGAAGCCAATGGAGACGGTTAAAACAACAACAATAATAATAATAAATTATTATTTATAATAATAATTGGAGAGTGTGAGAGCTCCAGGGGTTGGCATTATATCTGCATTTTGAGTTCACATTTATTTATTTATTTTTAAGATTTAGTTGTCAACATATTCTCCACCAAAGACTGTGACAGAGATCATTAAATCAAATTCGATCAACCTTGGAAGTGATATATTTTTTTTATTCAGTGGCATTCACAGCACACATATGGCAAGGCTTTAGATTTGATACTTCCCTGAAGCAAATAGAAATTCAGTCTTCTTTTGTTGGGCATACACTCAGAGTGATTTCAGATCAGGATTAAGAAGCATCAAAGCAGTTGTATTATGATGCCCTGTAGATCATCATGAATTTAAAATGGATTCAATTAGATGGCTGTAATTCTCAAACTTTTCTAAGACCTTTACATTTGTAGATGAGACTACTCTTTGATTTAACAACAACAACAACAAAAAAGTAAGAAAAAAATGCAAATTGGAGTAGGCACAACTTTTCACAATTAGAATTTTTCTATAGATATTCTTATGAAGGCAGCGTTGTAATCTTATACTTCTGTTATCATGTGTTCAGGTATTAAAGATGCACACACTACAGAAGCAGTGTAGAGTATGTCCACCCTGCATTGTTACCAGTTTAACACTAAGGGAAGCGTGCATTCACCTGCACACTTGGAAAAAGCCAATGTGGGATGACCTGGAAAATAAAGCAGTAGCTTAAACTACTGATGGTAAGAAGGAGACTGACCAGCCCAACCCAACCCAATCAAATCTGAACTGAAAACTTAACTCAGCATAGCCTTCTCCAGCTTTCTGAAGATTTTGAAAACATGGTGTCTCTCTTTTTTTTTTTTTTTTTTCTTAATGCCTGCAGTTCTTGTTTTCAGTTAAGACAGGAAATGCCTAAATCCTGAAAAAAGGCTGCTCTTGTGATATTTCCAGTCCAACCCTACTGCGCCAAGGGGCCTGGATAAAATTTTGCAGAAGCATCTAAAATGTTGGCTGCTTACTGGGGCAGAACTTCCACAGTGCTGGCACCCTACCCCTCCCTGAAGCACCACCTTTGCCTTATCTAAGCGGAGTTGCACTGTCAGTTTTTATCAATCTTGCGTGTAATGATATACAAAATCACCAGAAAATTTTCAGAGAAGTGAAAAATGTGTAATTGTCTATCACCATGGCCACAATGGGGGCATTTCTGTGAAAATGACTGGGAAACACAATGAGCAGTAACCTTCATGAAACACACCATATTTCACCTTTACTGACTGCAACTCAACAAACCGAGTGATTATTTTTTAGCTCAGGTTGCTGAAAAAATATATCAGCTTTTGAAGACATTTCAATTTTGTCCTAAACCGTGACAGGGAAAGGCAGTTGAGGTGTCTATTTCTTTAACTTATGATACAAAAAAGATGCAAAAATCTTGCTGAATCTTCTCTGTGAATCCCACTGTAACTAAGAAGGCTCAAGGGAAGAACATTTAAAATAATGATCGGTATCAACTGTCATCACATTCCACAACTGAAAACTAAAAAGGTCAGACCTACATTTTTTTTGGCCTCACTTTAAGGGCAGTCATATTTTATATTGCTAATAATAAAAAAAAAGGAGCTTTTGAATGTTCCCTCTCTATGTAAATTCAGGACACCAACCGTGGTAGACCACAGCGGCAGAAGTATTTATCTTCCACAAGCTCCTTTTGGCATATCCACACTTGTGGGTTCTAAAACACAGCTGCATTTATTCTCTTATTCATTATCAACTAAAATATCACACAAAAGCATAGAAAGACAGTAGTAATAAGAGGATGGACAAGAAGTTGAGACTTCATATTGTGGTTTAAGTTTGTATGACAAGAGAATAAGTAAAACTAGAAGTGATGGCATTTTACCAAGGAAATGATAAGGCTCCTGCTATGGAGCGGTGGGCTATGAGTTATCACACTGGACCATGTGTAAATTAAACAAACAAACAAACAAACAAAAAACACAAAACAAAAACACAAAGTGAAACATATCCAAACCAGAAGGAAATCTTGTTATAATTTACTCTGGGAGAAGTAACAACCTACTGGTACAGTTTCTTTTAAAATCCTAAACCCTGACCCAAAAAACTTACTCCAACTAGAAAAGACTGGAGCAGTTAGGGCATAAGATTTAAAGCATCTCGTGAGAAACTGCTTTGTTTGCAAAGCACTGTCTACATGACCAACAGGCAATCTGCAAAAACAAATGAGGTCAGGGATCAGTTATTTCTCATTTCTCCTTACTCGACGGCTTCCTTATAAGAGTAAAGTAAGAGCAGGTGGCAGCAGGTAGAAATAAACAAATAGAGAATCTGGCTGGAGTATTAGAGCCATGTCCCAGGAGAGCCCAGAGTACCCTGACTAGGAAAGCAAGAGAACCTCAGCAGCACAGTAAAGAGGACAGCTGACTAGGGTCATCACTGAGAAGTGGCCGGAGAAACCTTTTAGATGTGGTTGAAGATGCTTCTGGAAAATGTGAAGGAAAGATCCTTGGACAAAGTAAGGATCATGAATGAAAGTGAGGAAGAGCTAGAATTCCAGAGTAAGTGAAGAGAAAAAAATTTAGGAAACTGCATTGCTGCAGAGCTATGACAGAACGTACGCTATGACAGAATGTACACATGGCTGCATTCACGCTGCAAGGCCATGGTGGAATAGATCAGTCATGTCTAGGAAGGCATGAATAACTGCTTTCTTTTTGAGGAAAAGGTAAGAGTGAACCCGTTACAAAGTTTCCAGCTCAGCTCTATTATATTCTAAATATACTCTAAACTGGCATGCTGTGTCCCTGCCAGTCCTCCTTGCTTATTCTGTCAGACTGCTGCTGAAGAATCCTAAAAACCTAGAGACTTCATTAATGCACAGTTGCCACAGGATTATTTTGTAATGCTAGAGATGATTTTCTTTATTGCTTCATGCTGAATCCTCTTGAGATGTGGCCTCCTATATATTCATTCTGATATGCTGACATTCAACAGGCACATTTGATTGCATCACTCCCTTTGACAATCACACTTTATTTTTATAACTTTGCTACTACTCTACCTGAATTCAGGGCCACCAATTTGGAGAGTGAAATAACCACTCACAGTAGGTTGACCCTTGACTTGAGAGGCTAGTGCAGGAAAAAGTTTAAAGTACAGTCACCATAACAATGCAAACACCTGTTTGGCAAGAGGTTTCTTCCGTGAGTCACTGCAGGTGTAAAGATTTTATTACTCATGATCACACCTGTTGATGCACATGTGCCAAAAATCAGGAATAGCTAGATGGAGGAATTAAAATAAGAGGTTATGGGGCATACTCTGCTTTCAGATAGAGCAATATAATTCCAAAGTTAGATGAGCTTTAGTAAGCTCATTTAAATTATTTTAAACTGTAGCTGCTACAAACAAGTACAGAATTTGGCTAACCACAGCAGAGCACTGTTCAAAAACTCTCACAAAACCCTTATAGAAAGATTCTACTTCCTAGAAACTTATATACTAAATATTGGATATATTAGTTGAATATATGCAAGAAATGTACACAGCAATACAAGCAACTTTGTAGATGTCCTAACATACAAGGGACAGGAACAAGTGTAGCTGGATTTAGGTTATTCTTTCATCCCCAGGGCATAAGTGTTGTCAGGCTTATGCTCATCAGCTTTTAAGGGACTCAAAAAATCCAGATGTTATTTCACACACACGTGTGTAAAATGTCACAGCTTATCCCCACAGATTCAGCTAAGCTCATAGATCAGCAGGTTTTTCTCACTTTCTTAATGCACTGTCCCCCTCCCCCTCCAAGGAAATCCTGGCAACCCTACGAAGTACATTTTTAATAGAACCACTACATTCTTGAGGTAACGGCAATGTGTGGGATAAAACTGAACTTATTTACTGCACATCAGCTGAAATGCTTCCACACGCATTAATTTTAGTCTTATTTAGGTTAAATTAAGATCCCTTTACTTTGCTTGAATGATAATAGGGACACTATTAATAGAGTAGCTCTATGTCATCCAGAACAGGAGCTCCAGAAGCAAAGCTGTTGAGATGTAAAATTAGGAACAGCTCACAACACAACTCATCTCCAAGGAGGGCCAAATGTCAAAGCAAACTGCAGAGCAACAGTCATTCCAGATGATCTGCAAAATATGCTGGAAATGTTTCTGCACTCTAAAATACAATGTACTTACGTTGGCTCTTCTGAGACTGTTCTGGTCTCTTCCATTTCATGTGCCTGTTTAAACCATGGCAATTTTGCTTCCACAGGACTTTTTTCTGGTAGAGAAAGAGAAAACAAACACCTCAACAATTCCTCCAAAAATAAAGCAAGTAGTAGATACTAGCATTATTCATCTTAACATTTCACACTTTACACTGCCTATTGATCTAATGCTTATGAATAAAGATATACTGGATAATAAAATAAAATTGATTAGGAAATTTCTTCATGATGTTTGAGATCCATCCTGACACTATGCTTTACTGATAGGGTACCAGTAATCCAATTTTATTTCTATTTAATCTTTGACTTCTTTCCTACATCTTCCCCAAGTACAAGCAGTTTCTATTGGATTGTAGCTTATATTTCAGTGTAACGAATTATCATCATAACCTAAGTTTGTAGCTGAAAAAGAAGTCAGAACAAAGCAAAAACACATTATTCTGCAGATGGAGTGGCTTCATTAGATTTTCATATGAAATGTTATTTTTGCTAACCAAGTTAGCCAGCTTTACCAAAATTACAATTCACCATAAAAAAATCAACAAATTCTAGCATCTTTTATCTGTCTGAACATCCTAAACTTCTGTGATTCTTTTCTTGGGGTACTGTTAGATAGTTGAGGATGTCTACCTCCAAACCTAAGTGAAATCACAAAAGGTTCTTAGAATTTCAGTGCTGGTTTCTACCTCATGGTTTAACTCTGGATTCTTTGTGCTTGAAGAATTGTCTGGAATCTGAAAACATTGTGTAGAGAAACATAAGGTCATCTACAGATAACCTGCACCTTTTCTGTGTAAATTTTTATGGTGAATGTCTGAAATGTTGGGGAAAAAAGGAGAAAGTAGCACCAACCAAAATTTTCTGGGCCCAGAGGGAGAGAAATTAGCAAGGAACAAGACATACTACTTCCCCACCACCAGCCCAACACATACACCTTTGTTTTTCCTCTCACCTTCACATCTACTCTTTTATGCCCTATCAACTCTTTTAGAGATTGTGCCATTTCATTCACCAGGCATTTTATATAAACAAAAATGGAGAAGAGAGAAAGAAACCAGTTTGTCTATAACTCAATGAACTGATGAAGCCCACCGAGAATCTTGACACATTTCATGAGATGCAAGCAAACAACATCCCAGATGATACATACAGACTATCATTCCCATTTCAAGTGTTACTGAACAACTCTTCCTCACCATCTTGAACTCGTTAATTCTGTTTTTCCCGGTTTGACCAAGCTGTATAGAACTGGTTAGCATGTTCACTTCATGACAGTCTGACCACATTATCAGCAAAGAATATCAGCAGGACACTTTTCCTAGCACCAATAATTAAAATGCCTATTTCTGCCAAGACTGAAATAAGTCCTAGTAAATTCCAGCTTCTGGCATTTCTGAAAGGTTACCAGGGGCTTTTAATTCTCTTAACAAAAATGTAAAACAATAACAAACCCAGACAAAATTCCAGTTACCTCTTGGCTTGTAACACGGTATTGGCACGATGCACTCTTCTTTTATGTGAAGTTTAAGTTGTGGATTACAGCCACCAACATGCTGCCCACGGTGGTCAATACACAGCACTACTCGGTAACGTAAGCCTCGGCCACATGTGACTGTGCACTGCAGGAGACAATGTAATCATCTCATTCTCTCTCTTTTTTATTCTATTTACAGATACTGACAAAAAGCAAGTTTGAAGTACTGGTATGTTCTCTAAAGTCTTTCCAGAATTAATCAGATATCAGAAACACATGAATATGACCTTGCATTGCTAGGTGAATAAAAAGAAGGTTGATGCTGGAAAAAATGCCTAAGTTTTGGGAATACAAATGATTTCTTGGGGTTCTATAAAGCTTATCTGATTGGCAACAGTCTAAAACAGAAGTGGCTATGTACTGAGAATATGCTCTCTCAGAGTGGTCATTTTCAGTTTAAACTGGGTCAGACGTGCTGCAAGAACTGTTTCTTCACTGCATGTCAGTGATGTCATTTGGATGAACTAAGGAATTATAGAAGCGTTGACCTATCTGACTGTATCAGATAACTACAGCCAAGATAAGTTGGCTTTATGTTCTTGTTCTTATAATGAAAGGTAAGAATGCTGGAAAATTACCCTTGCAGACATGTCAGCCCCTAGACAGCCATGCCTTTAGCTATTATATGGAGTGAAAGATTACATTTATCAAGAACTGAGAGACAAACAACCTGATTGCAAAGGGGTTTGACCTCTGACTCTAATTTCTCCTCTGTGTAAAGCAAGAATTCAACAGGCATAAATAATTCTATGTGCTTTTCTTTACACAGGCACGTTAACTATTTTTTATTATCAGGCCAAGTTACTTAGCACAAACTTCTCCTAGTAAGTGCTATGAATTATGCTTGCATTTTTTTTTCAGTAGCCCTGAGCTCACAAATACACGGTAACATAATAATACAGGATTTCTTTAAGAAAAAAAAATAATAAAAGTAATAATAATAATAATAATAATAATAATAATGGTCCAAATTGCTTTTCAACTTACTTGAGACCATTCCATTGCCACCCATTTAGGACAATCAAACAGATTACAGGTCTGAATGACTTTGGGTTTAGGGGCATACATGCATTTCCATTCTTCCACTTGCAGAATCTCTCCATGTATGGTCTCCTCTACACACACAAAACTTCTCCTCTGAATACCACCTCCACAGGAAACAGAACATGCAGTCCAAGGGTTATGTTCCCACCTGGAAAAAGAACTCATATATATTAAAAACAAGGCTATTTTTTATTTCTCTAAACTCTTTTAAAGTGCAAAATACCGATACCAACATTAGTGTAATTAAAGCTCACTGATACTTCGTTGCTTGATTCTTACCACACACTGAATATAAATACATTGAATTAGACTTAACTTGCATTATTCCAGACATAAATTCATGTGCAAAATGAGAAGACAAAGAACTATAAATTTAAGTAAGTTTCCCAAAATAACTGAAGCCTAATTCTCACATATATGTTAAAGACCCTAAATGTACCAAGTTTGATTACTGGAATGATTTTCTTGCAAATAGTCTACATCACCTAAAAAGAATATTTTTCACAGTTAATTTACATGGTCACATTGTACTTTTCTTACCATTGTCAGAGACCAGACCTGAGATCTGTCTGTCCAAAGACAAAGACAGAACTGGCTGTGCTGGCTGAGGTTGTTATTGCCCACTGTTGCTCATTGCTGCCCACATTATGCAGACTACCCTTAAAAAATCAGTTCATGAAAGAATTTTTATGGCAATTCTAATACTTGCTTTGGACAAAATCAGCTATTCAGCTATTTCAACTCGAACTGTCTTCATCCATAAGGACCCTGAACAAATTAAATTGCGACAGGTACCATTTGGCTGGTCACCACTGCAGTTCTGCAAGAGTTTTCCACCCACATTAAAATGCCATTGAATGAGTTTGTATTTTCCAACTTGTTTCAAGTAAAAGGCAGCTATTCTTCCATTTCAGCCACTTCAGCTAACCTAGCTGATTTCTCCTGAAGCAAGGAGATACAGAGATCAAGGAAAACTCACACAGCCCTGCCAACAAGAAGGGCTGTGGGGTAATAGCCTCCAAGAGGAGGATGAAAAACAACTTGGTTGGGAGGGAATGTCTTCAAAATGGACAATTGTGCACAGTCTTAGACCTAGCTACGGCAAAGATGGAAATTACTGCATGTTCTGGGTTGAGAACATGGATGTTTTTAGGTTACAAGCTTTGTTTCAGTTATTTCTTGATCTTAGCATGAATGTACATTTAAGCAACAACTTTGCAACAAAAATTAACCTCAGTGTTCCAGCTCTTGCCACTTTTACACATTACAAGCGTCTATATCCTTTACCTATAGTTTCCAGTCAGCCCCGCAGGATTTTTTTCACCCTTCACTTTCTATCTCTTGCTTTCTTTCCATCAGCTACCCAAACTAAAACCATAACTATGGGAAATGATTGAGTTTTGCAGCACATCTTATGGTACACGGTCTTGTTTAAAAATAATTCATACTGACAATCACAGGGGCTCAGAAAGGATAATAATAATAATAATAATAATAATAATAATAATAATAATAAACCAAAAAAAACCACATATCTGTTATAAAAAATGGACACAACACAACAACTACTATAATACCCCTCAAAAATCAATTCTTCAAGATGAACTATCATAGAGGAAGTCAGAATTTTGGAGCAGATGAGACAGAGGCCTATAAATCAAAGGCAAATTTAAGTAATTATTATCCATTTTCTATGATGGTAGGTAAATCAAGGATACTTCCTGTTTTAAGCAGCTCTTTAGACTGCCTATAAAAACATATTAATCATGCTTAAGGTCAACAGAAGAATGAGTATGAAACATACAGCAAGCCATGGAACATTAACCATAGAATATATACTCAAAACCATTCAGAATAAAGCTAAATGCCTAAACATCAATATCATATCACTAGTGTAAAATACATTTGAAGAGGAAAAACTACACTTTTCTTTCTTTGATTTAAATGAATGACCATTGTTAAGTCATTTTCTTCCCCAAAAATAAAAAAGAAAAAGTCAGGAACTAAAGAGCAATTAACTGTTCAATGAATTAGCAGCTCATGGATTTATATATATAAGGCTCACTGTGCTATATGTAATACTAGCCTCACAAGTGTTTATAGCATAAAGTTTTATAGTTGTTTTTCTTTATCTCATCAGTTTCGAACACACTCCAGATCCCATACTCCCATAAGCATTTTCAAGATGGAGTGAGGTCCATGGCTACTGGGGAAAAGGGGGGTCTTGGGCAAGCAGTCAAGGAGATACTTTCCAGAACCCACAGCTGTCAAGGGATCCTCAACAGTCCAACAAGTCTGAAATAAATGGAGGCATTCCAAAAGCTTTAAAAGAAAATTTTCATCCTGGGAAATTTTTCTATTTATTTCAAAAGAATTCTCCATCTGTAAAAATATTTCAGTGGGGCATTTACAACTCTAGCCACAGGAGAACTCTTTCAAGATCTTGCGGTGCGCACCATGACTTTCCCACAACTTCCTCGTGTGAATGGGAAAGTAGTGGTAAATGCCACAGGACTGCAAGGCAGCCCTGCACATGGCCCTTGTGTTATGTAGGAGGTGTGATGTATGACTGCTGGTCAAGGTGAGGGAGCCTGTACAGCTTTGCTCAAGTATATATACAACGCTGATTTTGTGCCTGCTTTGCAAGAACAGTTTTGAGTTAGCATGTGAACAGGTAAGAAAAGACAAAGCAGAAGGAAAATGTGGAAAAAGGCCCAGCAGAACTGATGCAGACTAATGCATTATGCATATGCAAATATATATATATACACACACACACACACACACATATATGCAAATATATGCAATATATTTATATTGTGTATATATTATAATGCAATTACTTTACAGGCAACAGCACTGAAGCAAGACTTGTGTCCACACTGAACCAGGTTCACATCATCATGCAAGTACACAAACTGTTTCAGCTGCTGTTTTCTTTCAGTAATTCCAAAAAGATAGGGTGTTTTTACACCTCTGGAGTGTTTCTTTAGGTGCCCTCCCAATGGAAGGGACCCAGTGAATCAGCCTGCCCCATTTCCTCTCTTTCCATCCTGATGGCATCAACACAGCACCCTGCTTGGCTGTCTGCTATTTTACAGTTCTTACTCCTGAGCACTGCCCTATCAGGAAGACCATGATACCTTCTGACAGTACACACTGGGGTGCTGAAATGAGGCAGGCCTTCATCTGCAGTTCTCAACGTTTGAAGTCAGAGAACCTGCCCACAGCTTTATCACAGGCATGATCTATCTCACCGCAGTATCATGCAAACATACTGAGCACAGTAAAGCATAGAAAGGAGATTAAATTTCTCTTCTAACTGTTCTTCAAGCTCTGAGTAGTTCAGAAGATAAAATACTTGTGTAAATAAGTTGTGCTGACTTCCAGAGGATATGCGAAGCACAAAGGAACTTAAATTGGCAGAAGAAATGGAAGGAGAGAGAGACAGAACAATTATGGAACTTTACAGGATAAAGCTGTAAAGGAAAAAATCTCAATTTATGTATGAAAGCCAAAATACATCACTGGACAGCAGATCCACAGCAAGCGTAAATTGTTACAGAAATAAACTATGGCCATTTATATCAGCTGTAATCAGTAGCTCTACTGAGCCATGTAAATCTATGATTTCATTCATATTACTTCATATCTTCACTCCTTTAGAAAAATATACATTATTCATTTCCTGGTATACTAGAGCAGAGCTTCAACTGGGATAAATACACATCTAACTCCATTGACTACAATTCTTTACATTAATAGTAAGTCTAGCTCAATGCTTTTTTAGTCCTAACATCATTCACAAAACATTTAAACCTTCCAGAGAAGCTTTACAATCCCATGATTGACGCAGGTGAAAAAAGTAATAAAATGCAACAAACTGTGCTCTGATGACAATTTTAGGCAATAGACATTCAGACAACTCAGTATCTTTAAAATGCCGTGTCAGCCTTGAAGTCACTAAATAGAAAGTAGGTTTAAATAATAAAAAATAAGATCTTTCAAGTGAAGAGGAAGTGAAGAGTCCTTTAACATAGGAAGACCAGTTGTATAAGTGAATATATTCACTGCTTACAGCTTTAAACTAAAAATCTTTCAGTAAGAGAATCCATGGATGCATTTTAAAAGAGACGTTCTTCTTGACAGTACAACAGGGGTAGGAAGTTAGGGGAACAACTCTTTATTCTGAAGTCTTTTAAGTCAATGTTTTCAGGAGCAACATATTAAGCTCTTACTGTTAAGTTAATCGTCCAGAGCATATTGAAATAACTCATAAGCTTCAAAACTGAAGTTCAAGACTATGTTATATGCTTGCTCTCCTGTACAACAACAACAACAACAAAACAGAAGATGATTTTCCACAATCTTAGTACTCAAAAAGTATATTTGCAGTCAAAACTGTGCTAACACTGACACACATGCTATTCTGATTATACATACCGAGGAAGTGGCTGGAAGTGATCATAGGGCATGATTTCTTTAAATCCATCACTGTCAACAAAATAAATATTGCATGATTATTTCTCATACCCAAGACTATAAACTAAGTACATACTCAACATGATCATGCTTAAAGTAAGCAATTTCCAAAGTGAAATGATGGAATCTTACATTTGTTATATTACCCCTGTAGCCAGCAATGACTGGTATAATCTTAACTGTTCTGCAGGGATAGAGAACTATTCACCACACAGTTTCTTCATTTCATTCCACCCAAAAAAATAAAAAACAAAAAAATAAATAAGGAAACCTTCATCAGGATCACTAAAAAATAAAATTCTCTATCTGTGCTACTTTATTAATAAGAAAATTCTCGCACATATGTGATGAAGGCCTGTGAAGAACATGAGTAACAGTGAAATAAATGCACTGCAGGATTCATTCTAGATAGGTCCGAATGGTGCTTTAGCATCCTTCTAGAGCTGTTTACTATGAATCGCACAGCATAAAGCCTTACTTCCAATACTACAAAATATGTTATTATATCTAGCAGTACTTCCTTTTTTTTTCTGTCTATATAAGCTAAATGTGAAAGGAAAAAGCTAATTGTCCTTCTCTAATTTTCCCGTTCCAAGTTTGTAATATTTGGCAGCCACATCCATTAAGCATTATTGAAGTCATACCACTCCATAGAGTGATCAACTCTCCAGGAAAAAATCTTGAAAGCCTGCACATCTATAACTGTTAGAGGTCACTATCAATGATTATGTTCAACAGGAATGAAAGGAAATGGACAGTTTAGCTATAGGAAATGAAATCCATTGAGAGTGTTTCCTTTTCTTCTTGCATATAAGTCTAGTTTGGCCAGCTGGCATATTAATGTGAGGTTCTGGGACTTGATACTGCTATGTTATTTTAAGATTCTTTAGCACAGCCAGGAAACCTCACCAGACAATCCAAAAGTTAGTTTGAAATACTGTAGTGCAATTCAATACAATTTATATATACTGTAGCCTTTATAATTTGGCAATAATATCCTTTGGCATTTGTACCACAAATATATTTATTTTGAATATTTTTTCCTATTCTTAATGTAATAGTAATAACACCAAAAAGAACACAAAAAGCATATACACACACAAACAATAAACCACCACCACCAAATCAACAAAAGCTCCAAACTATTGTCAATTCCATGGTACAAATGAAGAATGAGATTTTTTTGTTAGGCGTATGAATAAACCAAGATAAACCACAAAAAAAAAGCTTGTATGATGACTGAGAACTAGAGCTACTCCCTGTTTTTAATGAAAAATTCTGAATAGCAGCATTGATAAAATTGAAAAACAGGCAAACAATCATTCCTTCTCACAAAACCTTACAAAATCTTCATGCTAGTGCCTTTGCAATCAGCATAATAAAGAAGGTAGAATTAGCCCTTGAACAAAGGCAAACTGATATTTGCAGTATCTATGCAAAGCGAAGTCTCCTGCTGTACAGCACTTAAGTGGCACAAACCCACTGATAGTGGTGACAGACATCAGCCTTTAATGTATGCAATAATCAACCAAGACTGCATAGTCTTAAAGGTGAAAAAAACAAAAACAAAACAAATTAAATATATACAATTGCTTGTTCCTTAGTAACTGTCTATAGCACACACTTACATTTATTTCTCATACAAACCTAGAAGGACAGGGATCCATGTTGCATTCTTTTAGCTTGGGCTTTGGTTTCTTATTTTCTGGATAATAGTGACAATAATGATCAGGAACAACACGCTTCAGACGAATATCCATACATTCAGCGGAATTAAGCTGATAACCTAATGCAGAAACAAAAATAAAATATGGTAATTGAGATAAATTAAAGCAGGTTTTGTTGTTCTTGTTTCTTTGTTTGTTTTCCCTTCTCAAACAATTTGCTGTCCATTTCATTAATTTCCAGTGTTACTTTCCCTTGGTTTGCTTTCAGACAAGGAAACAATGCACAGGAATGTGCTGGACTATGTCTTCATTTAAGGTTCTTCAGTATAACAGTGATGTTAACCTAGCCTAACACTAGATAGACTGACATGTAACTCTAGTAATACTGTAAGGATACAAGTGAATGCATGCATATTTTTGTGACACAGGTGTACGTGTAATGGTGTAGCTCACCTGTCACAAGGTTGAGCCTACAATGTCATACAGTTTTACTACACATTCCACAATTTCCCCAAGGAGGAGTTACCAGATACGTTAATAAGAGCTTTATTACATGGCCATGAATGCTAAAAACAAACAAACAAACAAACAAACAAAAAAACCACACACACCAACTTAAAACAGAAAGACAGAGGAATTGAAGAGGAGATCCAAAATCTTTGTTAAGTTAAACCACAGAAAACCAAGAAATAGTTTCAAGAACATTCCTAGTTGAAGAGCCAACAAAAGAAAACTTGAAGTAACTACTTGGTGAAAAAAAAAAAAAAAAAATCCATGTGGAAAGACTGGTTAACAGAAGGGATCTGAGTTTTATAAACCACTAGGTTTCTTTTTTGGCTAAGAAAAAAAGACTCATTCAGAAGAGCTGACTTGGACTTAAAATGAGGAGAGGAGGAGGATGTTCTGGTATGTGCAAAGAAAAAAAAGTTCGAAACCACAAGAATGAAAATCCAAATGGAGTCAATAAACTAACAGTGCAAGTGCCAGTGTCTACTGAAATTGCTATAGTATCATATATCAATAACTTCATTTCTGTGTCTCTTGGCTGATTCAAAGTGTCATCGTGCTTGAGGGTGATAACCATAAAGAAGAACTAAGCAGTTCCAGTGCTCAGAGCATGTTCCTGTTCTTGTAAGCACTGAAAGTATCCAGGAGATATGCCACTTGCAAACAAGGTTAATACAATTTTTAAATGTTCTTGCTCATTCAAGCTTGACTGTGTTTTCTGATGTGTCCCTGTCACACTCCCCCTTCCTACACATGAAGATTACAGAACAAAATGTAGAAGAATTCAAGTGAGGAATGGTGGTGCAGTGATTCCAAGTCTCTGTTATGAGTAACTTTTTCTTTTAGTGCCAGTGAGAGATGCCAAACACACAATTTGGATACCAAATCGGCATTAGATAACAGGTTTAATCATGCAGCTGTAATAAAACTTTTCTGCATGCCTCAGTAATATGCCATTCCTAGCACTGCTGCTTTCATGGGTAAGCAGTAGCTTGGTTTTGAGCTTTTTCACTCACTGGCCTCTCTCTGAACTGCCATTAAGAGTGTCAAGCTCTGTTGATTAAGACACAAGCTTCATATTGTAGACATGCAGCCAAAAAGCCACAAAGTAGGGCACTGAAAACAAGGACTAATTTCAAAGAGATTAACATATGCCTAGAATTTTCAAACCATAACACTGGTCTGAATAAGGCCATATCTGAGCCACTAACTTTGTGTTTACATGCAGTCCTCAAAAATAACTGCGAAGCTTTATACTTCTTGCCTTGTCACATAGATTAGGTAAAATTCATAAATACAATTAATTGGAATCATCAGAGAATATGTATTGCCATTCACATGTCTAGTAAGTGTTCCAATTCAGGAGACCAAGTATCTTTTAAGATACAGTAGTTCCACGTGGAACCACACATTTATATTGTGTTTCAGATTAAAGTGAGGTGCGTGTGCCAAAGTAGATGGTCCATCAAAAGATCCCCAGACTCTTTACTTGTGCCTTAAACATCTTTGATGCTTTTTACTCATGTCCCATGCAATTATTTAAACCATGTGTGTACTCTCCTCGAAAATCACTACACCAGTATCACTAAAGGATCTCTCAGTTTGTTTTTCAGGTGACCTGGCTAAATTTAAATAGCTATCTGTGATGTCAAAAACTCCTCTCAACACAAGGCCATGCTTCTTCCAGAACGAGATATGACAAACGGGACTAGGCTGGATAAGCAGTAGCAAAGCAGACCGGCACTTTATCAAAGCATTGTATAAACTGTAGTGTTTAAGTCAGGACTAGAAGCTACAACATACTACCTTCTGCTCTAACTACAGTCATGACCACGTGTCTAGGATCAGACAGTCACAGATGTCGATAGTAGCTAGTAGATAGTAGTCCTTAAATTCTATTTATTATTCTGCGTTCTGTGTAACTAATTTCTAAACTAAGTGTTCTAAAACTCAACTTCATGTCTACCACCATGGCTAGAAGTGCCTTCTTTTAACCTCTGAATTATCTTTATTTTCTCCTTTAATTTCTTTGTTTACTCTCCTAAAGTATCTTTTAGGAATCAATATTTTCCACTCTGAATGCCATATTGTCCTGGTTTCAGTTAGGACAGAGTTAATTTTCTTCCTAGTAGCTGATAGAATGCTGTTTTGGCTTAGGATGAGACGAGTGCTGATAACATGCTGATGTTTTAATTGTTGCAGAGCAGTGCTTACACCAACCAAGGACATTTCAGCTTCTTGCTCTGTCCTGCCAACGGGCAGGCTGAGGGTGCAGCAAGAGCTAGGAGGGGACAGACCCAGAGCAGCTGACCTATACTGGCCAAAGGGGTATTCCACACCATCTGACATTGTGCTGAACAATATATAGGGGTGGCTACCCGGGGGAGGAGGGCCGGACTGCTCGGGGTTAGGCTGGGCATCGGTCAGCAGGTGGTGAGCAATTGCATTGTGCATCACTTGTTTTGTACACATTATTATTAGTAGTACTATTATCATCATTATTGCTATTATTATTAATGTTATTATTATTTTCCTGTCTTAATAAGCTGTCTTTATCTCAACTCACAGGCTTCACTTTCCCATTTCTCTCCCCCATTCCAGAAAGGGAGGGGGGAGGGGGAGCGAACGGCTGTGTGGTGTTTAGCTGCTGGCCAGGTTAAACCATGACACGTATCTTTATATCTTAATCAAAGATCTTGCTCAAGTGATCATTACTTATGATAACTTGACTTCCGGTAATAGAAGATGAAAAACTTTTCTCATACTAACTGAACCAACTTACCTGCTACTCTGGCATGTATTTTTCTGAAGAACTACCAGTGTGCAAAGAAACACAAACATTTCAAATAATAAGATGTAGATGAAAGTTGTAGGTCAGCCACTTTCAATCTTCACCTGTAAACACTTCTGAAGAATTACCATTACTTACCTCCTCCACATGTCACTGTGCAGGGGAAGAACTCAGTTTGTCTCCACTGATGACTGATAGGTTGATAGAAAAAGAACTGAACCACACTTTCTTTGGATCCAGAGTACCTGGTCTAGAGAAATTTCCATTACAACACATGTGTATATTGTACTCCACTGTTCATGACATTTCAAAACATAATTCATATGTAACAACAGTGCAGACAGTAATATGACAAGAGGCATAGAACCTCTAGAAATGACAGAGTAACAGTAAATTTAAGTTTCCAGTGGTCAAACTCTTGTATATTACTTTGTTTTTCAAAATTTTCAAGGTACTAATACGACTATTTGATTATCAATCCTTGCTTGGCAAAGCTCCCAGTTGTGTTCTTCTTCTTTATCTCTTTATCAGCAAAATATTAAAAATTTGCTGGAGGGGAAGTGTAGAACTGACCTAAACATACTAGTTCATATTTAGGCAGGTATTACTGCACATGTCATAACAAAAGTGCAGAATAATAAACATCACTGAAAGCCAATTTCTACAGCAAAACAGATAAAGGCAAGTGGCACGGTAATACTGAAATGCATGCAATTTCCAGTGGAAAATTGTATGACTACCTTCCTTTGGCAGTTATTGATACATTTCTACTTAAAAAAAAATGTACATATATGATGCAAGACATCGATATGTGATCTGGGTATAAGAGAATTAGAAAAAGTAGTTGGATCAGCAATGTCTAAAGGAGATTTTAGGGTGCTGCTGGAAGCAATGTTCAGATTCAGTAGGTGGCAGTCTTCAATTGGATTAACATCAATCCAGTGCACAGGACTATGCTTTTACTCTTTCAGTAGTAGTTAGAAAAGTCCTGGACATTTTTCCATTAAAGATGCCA
Organism: Aythya fuligula; assembly: GCF_009819795.1. Lineage (NCBI taxonomy): Eukaryota > Metazoa > Chordata > Aves > Anseriformes > Anatidae > Aythya > Aythya fuligula. The sequence continues at coordinate 12,225,851 of NC_045569.1, read as the reverse complement.
TAGTACTTTCTACCACACTAAAGATGTTAACCTCATAACATTTTAATTTGTCTGGATATGCTTACTATAAATTAATGCTTGGCTTTAGTTAGGATTTCTTATTTGCTATATAAAATATTTTGTTGTATTACTATAACCTGATGGACCGCTGCCTACTCTGTTACAGATACTTGCAATATGTTAGTAGACTTGTACATACATACACACATCGCACCTTCATAATGAAATCTGCTCCAAGAGGTCCTTGGATCTTTATGATTTCCCTGTCTGTACTCTTCTGAAATTCAACAGTTGTATTTTCTATTTCAAATGTTCCAGGAGCATCAAAACTGTGTTCTCCTTTTTCTCCTTGTAGTGTCTTTGACTCTATAACTAGGGAAGAAACATGCAACTTGTAAATTTAAACAGGATATTTTCTCTTTTCAAGGAACTCAGAAAGTAATGTTTGTAACTTTGCGTTGCAAGAAGTAGCAGTATAAATGCATTAAAAGAATATACAGAATATCTGTGAGACACCTCAGACTATAGGCTGATGCATGATTGCATGTGTCAATACAGGATCATACTAACCTTTCATACCAAAAGCACTTCTAAGACAGTTTTTCCTAGAGCAAGCACTCTACACAGTTATAAAGCCATACGTTCAGCAGAACATGCTTAAACTCACAAAATGGATAGAACTAATACAAAGAAAAATAACTTATACTTGATGCAACTCTAGAGTAGCAGTTTCAGCAATCAGTCTCCCGAGAAGCCTGAATGGCATCAAACTCACTACTCACCTCAATACTTTTATCACTCTACCCATTGCAGAGGTCATTAACTTAACTCGAAATATTTCCCATGTTAGCAAAAAACAAGGCCAGGAGGTCAGTAGCTGCAGCAATGCCTGATGTATGTCCCCTTCTCTGAACAGGTGGTGATGAAAACCCTTTTTGTGCTGTTCTGCATTCCTTGGAAACAGATTAAACTAACAGACCACAACCTCCAGAAGACAGATGAAGGATTTTAGGACTGAGTCATTTCCAGTAAACTGACTGAACTATAAGCTGACAAAGCTAAAGGAAGATACTCATAAGGAAGGCAGAATTTCTGGGATCTGCATAATACAGTGTATGTGCACAGCAAGACATGACTTGAAATACACTGGTCTGGTAACAATCCATCAAGGCAGTTTATGAGAAAGGCATGGACTACATATTACTATAAGCAAGCTCAAAAAGTGTTTTTATTTTAATGATTTTAAGTGAAGCTGCTGTTTCACCAACTTGTGATCATTTGAATTTATGGATGCAAAGACTGCTCTGTTTATAGCTCTACTAACTTTGCAGCTATAAATCCAAGAATTCAGGTGCCACAGACTGGCATGTGGGTCAGTGGCCAATGTGGCCACTGCAGTACTACTCTGCAGGATTTTACCCACGTCAGGTGAATGCTGGCATGGGAATCTCACCTGAAGACTCCACCTTCATCAGGAGTACTAGCAATAGGCCAACTTTATGTCTGCTGTATCACTGATTTTTCCAGCTAGCCATTTCCTCTATACTTTCATTATGTTGCATAAAGGAGAGCAGACAATACTACTATAAGCCTGTCATGGATAAAGGTGTATCAGAATGGAGTAGTTTCATACCAATAAATACTGCACAGGGAGGACAAAAATAGAAATACTAATCTAAAGCATCTTCATACTTTGTTCAAATGTTGTAAGCTTATATTGTATAAATGATGCAGACACAGTTACAATGATCGAATGCAGTTTACATTATATAATGTGCGTAGACATATCCCCAGAGACAGGATCAGATAAATTAGACTTTCTTTAGTGACTCCTCATTTTTCTTCCTCAGCCAACAATGGCCAGTTCTTCCAACAACTATTCATTTCTTGAAAGAATTACAGTTATTTTGCAATGAAGAGCATTCTTTTTTTTTTTCTTTTTTTTTTTTTCCTCCAATAAAGGCTCATAAAATCACTAATGTGGGAAAAAGATATTTGCATGACATTGAAAGAATTCTCTTTATCCCTTTTCTCTTCAGATTGATTTATGAAAACAAGTAGAAGAATGTCCTTAAAATAAGGAAGGGCTCATTTCATTTGATCACAGCCACATGGCCTCTTAACAGTTGAAGAATAAGACAACCAGTTATAGAAAAGGACAAAGGATAAACTGGCAAGCAGTAGCTGATCTGTGATCAGCAGCTTAATTAAATATATATATATATTCCTACAGTAATTACAAGTTGCTTAAAAAAAAAAAACACAAAAAACAACAACAACAAAAACACTCAACTGATATTGCGAATCAGATTCAACTGTTTCTATGATATCTGGTACTGAATACAAAATGAAAAAGAATTTCTCCTAGTACTTTGTACCAGAACCTATGACACAATCTTACACAGTATTGAGAATGGAAAGTTTTCCTAAAGGTGTACGGAAACACCTGCAAAACAGAACCAAAACAAACAAAAAACACCACCACAAAACAAACAAACAAACAAAACAAACAAACAAACAAAAACACATAAGCATCATGAAAAATAAGAATAAGGTACAACTAAACAAATTCATTGTTTATCAGCTTCACCAAAAGCAAAACAGTGCAAGTACAACAGGGAAAAACAGGCCCAACACTTTGCCTAGACAAGAATATTCCCAAGTGTATTTGTGTATATTGTATAAGTAGTTCACTGATTTTCTTAAAAACAGGTAAATACTCAGCAGCATTTACAACCAATGTGAGATAGTGGAGTTTGCCTTTTTGCTTGGTGGACACCTACATAAATGCATTAAATTTTGCTTTGAAGTGATTTGAAATACCACAGATACTTTAAGAATTAGGAGATATCTTAAATGATAAAATCAACCCCACAGTAATTCTAAAGAATGGTATATTGCTCACAAGCACATATAATTCCTACATCTTTCAAGAAAAATAGCTGCAGTACAGATGTCATCGTAAATTCACCAATTCTTCCAAATCAGAACTAAAATACTGAATGCCTTCCCAAAAAAGGTTTGGACAATTCAACCTAGCTCCCTAATGAAGCAACATAAAAAAGAAGAAAATGATTCAAGAGATTCACAGCCATTTTTTGATAGTTTGAGGAAGTCTTCAGAATGCAGTAGGCTCTACAGTAATGAAGTAAACTTACAGCACTACTCAAAGGTTGTTTCACAGAAGTTGCTTGTAAAATGACTTGGAACAACACAATTTTGCTCATGATATCATGAATAATGAGTTCATAGAAAAATGGAATAAGGCAATGCTGACTGTAAAAAAAAAAAAAAAAAAAAAAAAAGATATGATACTTAGTAAGATAAGCATCATTTTAATGAATAGTTAGAAATAACTTATTAAGCACTTTAAAGTGCTAGATCTTGACAGTCAGCTTATTTCATCCTGTCTCGTGGAAGAGATATAAAATTTTGCAATTTAAAAACCTGGTCCTTTTCCTTTGGGTTATCTCCTAATCCTGTTACTGAAATCAAATACAGAGGTACTCCCTCAAAAACTCAGCAGGAGCAATCAATATTAAAGATATACTAGATGCAGTTTTTAAATAAAGGATTGTTATGGAAATGTGTAAAAAGTTAACGTAAAATCTGTCAGTTTTGCAGGAAAGCGCTTTGGAGGACCATCTAGCCATGAAAGTGCTGTCATTCCTTGTAAGAAATCACATACTGCCTTACCACAATGTTTTAACTTTCTTCTCTGTCTATACTAAAGTTAAGTGGAGAGTCACTGCTCTGCCCATAGTTACTGTGATTGGACTGTGGCTGCCTCCAGGGCATCTTCTCCACAAGAACCCTCTAGAAATTGATTTTAATACACAGGTAGAAATGCTCAGCTCCATGTGGCAGAGACTTTATGCTAGAGGCATACCTATGCCTAAATAACATAATTAAAATGCCTGTCATACTCAGTGTAATGTCACAATTGTATAATACAGCCTATTATTCATCCAGGTTAGCTATCACAACACAAGTGAGAGGTTAAAATAGCAGAAAATCAATGGTAGGTACCTTTGATTTTGAAACTGGAGCTCTCAGATGAGCTCAAGCCTATCTGAAAGGAACCTTTTAATTAACTTCCTCAAAAAAGCACCAACGTTATCCCAAATTTTTAGATATTAGGTTCCACTATTCTATGGAATAACAAATTCAATGTATATGTTATTCTATATATAGCAAGGGTCACATACAGGGCTAGAAGGAAGGTTAAAGAATGATGTTTCTACAAAATGACTTTTCCTTGGTCATAGGGTAGGAATCTAGCGATGAGTCAACTGTACTTTGTCAAAGTGGAAAAATAATTCCCTGGGAATTAACATGCACCATTGTCTAATGCATTTACATCAGACACAAACAGATAAACAAATCACAGAAAAAGCAACAAATATTTAGATGATTACTAAATAAATTTGTTTGTTGTTTTTATGACAGTTTTTTTTTTTTTTTTTTTTTTTTTTTTCCTGACAGCATTACAAAAATATCCTGAACTCAGCATTCTTGGATTAAGTTTTTGTAAGACTTGACACCAAACTTACACTGCTTAACATTAAGTATTAATTCATGGTGCCTGTTATTGTGTCATTTTATTGAATAAGAGTCAAATTGGCAGATCTCAAATACTTTCAACTCCATGTAAAGTCAATAGCATCCTTAGGAGTATAGGACTCATGTGAAACTAGAGTTTCAAAGTTTTACTTCAGCAATCAGGTTCCTCGTTCTAAGTTAAGGAAACATTTCCTTGGATCTTTAGGACTCTAGACACGTAGGACAGGGAATTCTCCTGACTAATCATCTGTTTCTAACAAGATGTTCACAGGTGCCAAAGACCTAGAACAGTCTTACTTTGTGTTACTTCCTCTGTCAGGATTAAAAAAATAAATAAAATAAACCCCTATGGAAATTTCTTACCAGCTGTAGTTACAAGACACACTGCAAAAGCCTCCCACTCTTAGTGGCAGGCAGGAGTACAGCAAAGCAACAAGGGGAACTCACTGCAGATCTCTCACTGTGTCTAGGGATGCATGGAAGAATTCCAGGGAAACAGTTCCTGCTCCCAGGGCAAGGAGGAGCAAGTAATGTTGCTGCTCAAAAGCTCTCTTATCAGTGCAATTTATTCATACATAGCACAAGACAGTGGCCCAAAATAAAACAATTCATTCTTTTAAAAATACAAGCAACATTGTCATCCTCTTAGTAACTGTCAGAAGACAAAGCAGTGCATAGATTTATAGCTAAATGTTGTCAAATGATGCAAATCACTGCAAGTGAAGAAGAAATTGACAAAAAGAGGAAAAGAGTTTCAGTTCTTTTTAGTGAAATTTAACCTCCCTAAGTTCATGAACTGTTATCTAGCATTAGCCACTTGCAAAAATATTTGCTTCTGTTTTTCCTGTTTCTTCTGCTGGAAGATTAATTTCAGGGAACTTTCAGTCTTTCTTTTGATTATAATGCTCTTAAAACAGCCGATCAAAAAGCCATAATATAGTCCAAACCAAAATGAAACCAACACAGTGAAATATTTCATTCATAGCCAGTTTTATACAAATTATTTGGTTGTTTTCCACAAAATAATTCATGAAACCCAAGAAGACAGATGTAAGAGAGACCTATCTGTTAAAAAAAAAAAAAAAAAAAAAGGCAAAAGCATCATCAAAGTAACACCCATGCTCTCTGATGACACTGTTACTTATGTTAAGTCATCCTTAAGTTGTCCATAAACACAAACAAAATACTAGCTACAAAGAAATAATAACTCTCTCTAAAACATAAGCTGCTGACTGCAAAACAGTGTTCAGAGCATTTATTTGTTTCAAATCTGTTGTGCACTACAGCTCCAACCAGATTTCCATTTTTGATTAATCCAACAGCTGTGCTTCCCTGGAACAAGAGCAGATCATAAAGCCCAGGATGAAGCACAAAAGAACACAGGATAAAGGGAAAAGTGCCAGACACTCCATAGTGCTCTTTGAGAGTTTGCTATTGCTGCTTTTACTTGAAGAGCAAACATATACAGGCAACAGGAGGCAGTATAAAATTCTGCAGTAACTAATCTCTGCCCACCTGGTAAACTAAGCTCCTTACAAGCCAGGAAGAACATGTCTCACAAATGGAGCTTGCAATTATAAGTGATTATTTTTGGAATTCTGCCTTTACTTGTACTTATACCAGCATATTCTCACTTAAGTCCATGAAGTTGCAGACCAAAGATCACTTGATATTAAAAGTGACAAACACCACCCAAAACCATATGTGCAGTTAGAAAGAAGGACAAACAAATAAGCCTGAAGCACATCCTCAGGAACATAGGTTACTGAGATTTGACTAGGCAGCACTGCAATCTCCAACCTTCAGCCCCCACTGCTGTCTCTTGTTTTTTACCTCTGTAGTTTAAAATACTTTAGGTAACAAACGTCTAAATGCTCACAGATTTGCAAACAGATGTGCTGGGGGAAGTGGTTAAAGGAACATTTCACAATTCTCTTCCAGCTAGAGAACTAGCTAACAAAGGTAATGCCAAGCCACAGCTTCTTTATGGAACCACCCTGGGTAGGAAGCCAGGAGCACTCTGTACTTAGTTAACGAGTTGCTGCTGCATTCCTCTGGAGCTTTCCAGAAATCCCCCAGGAGCCACTGAATCCAGTACTTTTTCCTCATATGAAGTTGAAACAATAACTTCCTTCTGCAGAACTAATAAGAAAGACCAAAACAAGAGTCCCGACTCACAGCGATCAAGACAACTGCTTCATACACTCCTTGCGACATTTTTGCACGAATATTGTTTATTTTAAGATTAAGTTTTGCTTTGCACATTGTTGATATCAGTATTGTGTCTAGGAGTGATTCCAGAGCTGCTCTAAAATGAAAGTCTTATTCAATTTTCTTTCTTCAAAATGACAGTATTTTCTTCAAAGCAAACAGAAAGAGCAATTTTCAATTAAAATGCATTTCTTTCTTCTGTTTACATATCACATAGCAAAAAACGTCCTTTTTACATCTGTGATTCAGACTAAACCCTACACTTCTACTACTAAAAAGTTGTTCAAAATGTTAAATGAATGGTTTAGTTCACTGCTTGGTATGGCAGCCCCACTTACCATTGAAATGATTAGGTCTACATCTAGAGCAGGCTGATGGGTAAAGAAATTACCATAGATACTATCATCAGCCTCACAGTAAAAAAAAAAATAAAAGAAAAAAAAAAGAGGAAACCTGACAGAATAGCAAGCTGTTTCTCATAGATCATCATGACCAAAAGTATTACAAGGAAACATTGCTTGTGTAGATTATTTCATGTCTTTTGTTTACCTTACTTCATTTTACTTAGATTACTTTTACTTGAACACTGCTCATCGACCAAGTGTCTTTATTAGCTCTTAGGTCAAAGATATGATTTCAATTAGACAATTTACATGCCTAGTGTTAAGCCTGCACTTAAGTGCTTGGCTGAATTAGAGCTAACATAGCCAACAGTTTGCAGGATTAAGCTCACACATGTCCATAATTGCTCCTAGTTCCAAAATCACAGGACTGTGCTAAGATCCAGATGGAACTAAATCACAATGCTTCCTTCACACAAGACATGGAAATTATCATGTTTGGTCCTTTTATGGATTTGAAGAGTTGATCTAGACTCCACAGTCCATTACAAGTCTTGTCTCTATCTGAAACTCTTCAACAGAAATCTTGTGCTGGGATGAGTGCAATCAATCCCACGCACAACCCTTTCTAAGTAATTTTGATGGAACAGTTTGCATGTATTTTAAGGCTGTAGCTAATTTTACATTTCTTGTATAAGAACTCTGTTTTAAATGAATTAAGAAACTACCAGTGTTTATACTATATCTTTTTACTAAGTAGACTTTCGGTGTTCAGTAGGACTATGTCAAAGCTAGACATAGAAGATCGGAAGAGGAATCAAGGTCATGATCTTACCCATATTCTCAAAGTTTGGATAAGTTCACATACAAGGTCCTTCTGCCTATGAATAAATACATAAAACAGCTCACTCATACCAAGGTGTGCTGGTCCTTTGAGTGTAATTCTCACACTGCGACTCCCATGTGGTACAGCAATCACGGTTTCTTCCCCTAGGAAAATTAAAGAACTGTTTTAGAAGTTATCCTACATAAGGGAATTTGCACATCACATAACTAGACTGAAAACTGTCAAATGTGTCTAAGAAAATATTGAACAGGTTTCACAATTTTTCTATTAAAAATAATCATATGTTATTTTATTAAGTACAGTATACTGAGTCCGTTTGCTATGCTATGTAGCTATTTAGACCTACACATGGACTTGTAAATCTTTCTTGCTATTGGAAAATTATTTGCTATTAACAAAAACAACCAAAATGTCAGTAATGTATTAGGAACATATTTACACTCTGTTGTCTTAGTTTTGTTTCCTAATCACTGAATTGACATAAGGAATCTGCTAAGTAGTGCTTCCCCCTTACAAAAACCTGCAGCTGTTCAGTCTCATTTTGCCCACACCTCATTTCCTGCTGCAGGTCACAACTTTAATAAGTGGCAGGACTTACAGGAAATAAATCATCTACTTAACACCAACCCTTAACCAATTACAGACCAGTTAAAAGCAAATATATATTAGCTATAATGTATATATTATAACAGAGCGTCTACATCTAACTTACCATATAAGATCATTCCTTCCAGTAAGAGCCCCAATTTAAAATTAACTATAAACCAAACCAGCCCTGAATAGAACATGTCAATACAAAACAGCTCTTAGCTGCCTGAATAGCCTCTTCATATATAAATGTACAACACACCTACTTCAGTACATTTTACAAAGGCAGAAAGTTATTACTTTCCATTTCAAACATACGAAATCTATGATTTGCCCAAGCAAGCTGAGTTAACAGTCAGAACAGTAGACTAGAGTCTTCCAGGCAAACAAGACCAGTGCCCTCAGAAAAGGGTATGCACAATGCACAACAGGATATCCACAAAAGAAGGGGAGAAGAACCAACATGTTTTCTTCCATTTCCATCGTGGCCAAGCTACAGTACCACTTTGAGGTAGAACCTGCAAACATGGACCTTTTGCAGGCACACCCCGCAGGGGGTTGTTCAGTGATGGCATTAACATACAACAGGAGGCTGGGGTACCAGGAGCTCATTCTTGCAAATTCAAAAAGTAATTTTAACTGAAGGTCAGTGATGCATTGCTCCAGAATTACTCATACAATATTCAGAGGAAGAATATTTGAGTTTAGTTTGAACTAAAAAAGAGTTGAAGAATGTTTCTTTCCACTTTAAACCAGACCCTTTTATAGTAGATGCTAAATTATCAGCTTCTGGTTTACATCTCCTTAGCATAAGTATGAAATTCTGCCAAATGTTCAGGATACTTCAAGCAAATACTGCAATTATTTTTTCTGAAATAAACACCTTCTTATGTTACAATTTTTATATCACCAATTTCTAGGAAGGTCATTTAAATATAACAATTTATTTTGGATGTAATAAAATATGATCTTTATTAATTTCATACTTGGGTATTCCACCAGAGTGCAAAATACTACAGTAAGAACAATAATACATTTAAGGAGCCCTGGAAAAAACATTAACTACTGAACCACTTAATATCTTCTTGCATCTTGGTTTTTCATCAGGCGAATTGCTAAAGATAGCCAGAAGGTAGTGGATGTGTATATCTTTAAAGCAAGGAAATAACTACTGAATTCATATGTGCTCTACAGCATTTGAGAGAAAGCAGGTTTGAGGGGCCCATCTGTCCCTACTTGGTCAGGGATTGTATCCCGTCTTGACAACCAACCAGCAGTTACAGCACAAAGCTTCAAATAAGAGTCTGATCGTGACCAGTTCTGAATACATGCAACTGCTGTTTTGAAGTGGAACCAAGGGTACTCTGCACTTAATGGACGAGGCCCAGATTTGCAGATGTGCAGAGATGTGTAGGACTGCTCCTCTTGAGAACAACCAGGGTCATTCTGCTGTGCTTCCTCCACCTCCTTACAGCAAGCTCTGCTCACCACGGCAGGCCTTGTTGATCCCTTTTCAGGATGCTTCGCATTCCTTTAACAGTACTACAGACATTCCACCCTCACCAAAGCACTCACTGATATGGTCCAAAAGTCTCATGGGGGTGCTAAATTTGGTGTTTTTCTGCAGCAGAAACAATATTACCAGAAAGTATTTTATTTGCATTAGAAGAGATGACTAAGTTCACCACCACAACAGTGTTTGACCTCTGCAGCCCCACAGAACTGTCAAGAAGTTTGACAGTATTAGATGCTTGTATCTTACTGAGATGGGTACAGCCTGGGACAGCCTTATCCTGAGATGAAGTAAATTATAGGGATGGAAAAAAAAAAAAAAAAAAAGAAAAAAAAAAAAAAGAAAAAAAAAAGATTTTTTGAAATTTTGAATGAAGATAAGGAATTTGAAGACAATGGGACTTCATTGACCTAAGGGACTCATTCAGTTTCTCCTGAAAGATAGCTTTAACTTCCTACCAAGTGGTAGTTATGACTACCCAGCTCTGGCTCCAAAACCATATATTCCAAAGGTCTCTGCTTTTCATCTGTAACCATGCCATTAATATCCTTAAAGGGACACAAGGCACTGTAAGCCTATTTACATGATGGTTCTTAGGCTGTGCAATCAGTAGGATCCATAATGTTAAAAGCACTGTGCTCTTATGAAGATATAACGGGGAAACTGCTACACTGAAATCCATACCTAGGATTTCTAATTCTCTTTCTTTTTTTCTTACATATCTTCAAATGTTAATTATTGACCTTGTTTAAACTGAAAAAAAAAAAAAAAAAAAAAAAGGAAAGAAAAAAAAAGTTCTAAATCATCTGAAACACGCAGAAATGTTGGACTATAAAATCTGATTTTAGAGTCAAAAAGTTCTCCTTAACAACTAAGAAACAGATGAGTGAGATGTTGTCCCTCTCTTCTAGCACCACTTCAGCTGTACGGGTTTTGGAGGGACTCTGAGGCATCTTTGGCTCCTGGTTGACATGGGCACTCTGCTCTTAACCTGGGACTCTCAGCAAATACTTGTGCACACACTACACACAACACTTGGCTGATTAAGCTCCTGGATTGCTTTTACTTTAGATGGCAAGGTTTGATCCTGTTTCTATGGTGTTAATGTGGATTTAGATTTTGGATTTCAATGAGAGCAAGATCAGACTCCCTGCTATGGTAAGACTGGGAGCTAATCCCCAGGATCAAAATAAAGGAGCCACATTCCTGAGTACAATCCAATTCAGCAGGTTTTATTTATTTTTCCATGTGGGCCATGGTGGACCCATTTACTCTTTCACATATGGGCCAGTTGGGATTTTTCCTTCTCTCCTCTTACTGCAGGGCAGAGGATTTATTTCAGGCCTATAAAAACTGTTTCTTTCCATGTATTTGCTCAGCACTTATCTGCTGGTCCTCCAGGTCTGATTGAATGCTTCTGTGCACTCAAAACACAATAGTCCAGAAACAACTGTCAGCACAAGGGAACTGAAAATCTCAAAATGTTTGGAGACATTACAGCGGCTCCCCTTATCTGCTCTGATGTTATGTTTCATTTCAGAAGATTCTGGTGCTGGGGTGTGTGCTAACCTGCCTAATGACAAGAATCTACAAAATAAATTACATACTCTTTAAAAGGCACCTGACCTAGACAAGTATGTGCTACTGGAAACAGCAGCAGTTATGCACTTAACCCTAAGAGTCACATGGCAAAATCTGTATGCATACGCCCTCTGTCCTTGAGTCCTTCACTCTCCAGTCTCACACCCTCCCACCTCCATCCCTCGGTCCTCTGACTCAAGTCTGACTCCTTAGCTCAGAGCACCACTCCTTGCACCGCTGAGTAATTCACGTGCGGCTATCTGCTTTTGAGGTGGATACTGTGGCCTCAATCTGCCATCTACTGTGGCAGATTTTAGTTATCTATTCTCTACTACAACTTTTTTGGGACACCTCTTTAAAATGCGCATGCACTGGAGAAAATTTAGATGAGCAGTAAGCAAAAGACAGATTGGTTATTCTGATTCTGAAAACAATTTTCGTTGGAAAGGACAGGAATCACCAACCCTATGGAACACTGCAAGATACCATCACCTGAGACTCCAAGTACACATGAGAGTATGAAGAAACATCCTTCTTACAAGCTCCCAAAAATATGTAGTGGAAAAAAAAAAAAAAAAAAAAAGTCTATTTGTAACATCATTCTAATGCAGAATTACACAAATCTCAGTATTTTCAGGATTTGCTGGGATGCACTACAAACTAAATAATCAAATAGCCAGTGTCCTTATGGAGGAATTTCTTCACAAAAGATAAAAGATCACAAAAGTAAAAAAGGAGGCCTCACAGTTTCTACAATAGCCCCAGATAAACCAACTAAACTAAATTCCCATGATGAAATGTGACAGTATTCTTCCTTCACAGAAATATAGAAGTGCAGTACAGTCTCCACACTGTAGAGTTACAGTTAGTTGTTTATTAGGGTGTGGGGGGAACAATTAAACAAATGAAACCACCAGGAACCAGAATTCCTACAATGCACAAGCCCTCCATTTCAAATCATGATGCACTATGCTCATGTCAAATTTTACAGAGCACATCCTTCGACTTCATCTAAAACCTGACACTCAATTTCTTCATTAAAAATGTTATTCAGAGCATCCTTAACTGGAGTGTCATAAATAAACCATGGAGGCCACATTGAACAAAGACACAAAGCCAGAACTAAAAGGATACTAAATAGATGTCAGGCTTCTGCTTTCCCAGGTAGGACCCGCAAATAGTATAATTCACATTTGTATCCTAACACATAGTGGGGTAAATTATAACTGCACAGGTCACTTTTTCTAACTTTCTTTGATTTCTTGTGCATGATTTAGCAACTTTAAAAGTGCCTTTTGATACAACTTTGAACATTTTATTTCTTAGGTTCTTTAAAAAAAACAAAACAAAACAAAAAAAAAAATGAGGAATTACCTCATGTAGTACAGAGCTACCTGCACCAGTTATCAGGAGTGGAAACAATCTCATGGCAGACCTTTTCTATGTGTGTTAACACAGGAATCATGAGATTTTCATCACCTATGCAGACCAGCACTCTAGTGCTGCAGCACATGGCATAGGCACCAGTAGCGCATATTATATTTACTTGCCAAGAACAGGGAACAGTCAGATGTTTTTATGCCCTGTTCTTGGCATTGTTATTTCTAAACCTCCATAAAAATAACCTTCTTGGCAAAAGAGGGCTTCTCTCTGTGACTCACCTGCCTAGTGCCAGTCCATCTATGCCTGCATTACTAGCAGTACAACTTAATAGCAATGAATCTGTATACTGTAACAGTTTGTGCTGAAGACCCAGCATCTGCACTATTCGCATGTTTTCTGGTACCTTACTTTGAACTAACTCTAGTCTGATCCCATAGACTGCATATTCATTAGCTGTTGGAGAACATTAGGTGCTTTTCTGAGGCACATCTTCCAGTTTAGCTTCATCCAATAAATTCAGTTAATGTCCTCCAAGAACTCTCCATGATGTGAAACAATGAGCAATACATATTAGGACCATCAGGAAATTTGCTTCAAAGAGAATACTCCTTATTCAAACTGAAACACTAACATATTGGCATCCTATCCCTCCCTGTACATGGTTTTCCTGCCAAAGCAGTCCCAATTCCCTCTCCTGGCTTTACATACAGTTGATTTCTCCCCTTCTTCTCAGAGTGTTTCTTACTTTGTTTCCCATCCCAGATTCCTTATCTAATCTCAGTCTTCCACTCTTCCTTTTACTCCTTGACCCAATGTATCTGTACAGCCAGTCCCACATTTTCCTCCCACATTCTCTTATCTATCTTTCCTTCACCCTTTGAATATAAAGTTGAATTTTTCTGTTCAGTTAGTCTCATCTGGTCTTATCCCTTTCCTCATATGATCTTGTCATTCTCCATTAGAAGTACGAAGTTTGGGAGAGTCAGAAGCTCTCTGCAAACTGCCTTCCATAATGCTTGAATGTGAGACAGGAAGCGTCACTGATAGTTCATCCCATGGTACACATCCCACACTGTAGCAAAGAAGAAAGCAAAAGGAAGCACAAGGCCACTTTTTAAAACCTTAGTTCTGGAAGAGCAATATGTGAATTTATTGCAATATGTTAATTTATTCTAAGAAGAAAATTTATTAAGTTAATTTATTCTAAGAAGAATTCTAAGAATAAATTAAATTTAAAATAAATAAATTTCCTTAAAGAGGAATTTTTTTCAGGAATGTTAGCTGTTAACATCCAAGAAGCCTGTACAGAGCCTGAAGAAAAAGGGCTTTTTGTTTGTTTGTTTCATGAAAGGTTGTAAGTAAAATGTGTTGATGTGCACAGATATTGCAAAAAAAGACTTGTCCATGCACACAAGACCACTGCCTGCCAAATTTCAAATCCCTGATCTGTGATCAAGTGTAACAAGGGATTTTAAGCCATATTAAAGAAAAGGTTTCAAGAATGTTTAGACAATGGGAAACAACATGTTTTTCCTTGGAATATGTTAAGTTATTTTGGCTGAAATTTCTCCAAAACACTCAGCACCTGGCATGCAAAGTTTCTGACCCAACTGCTGAATTTTGGCAAAAAGTCATTCATATAAAGTGAAGTATCAGTCAACCTCGACAATGAGGGTTACCGGCTCCATATATATTGATTTCAAAGAAGGAAGAAAGATATAAGGTAGCAGGTTGTCAGATAACTGAGCCAGCTGATGGCACTCAACAAACATGTGACAGTAATTAACCATTAGTAGATTATGTGGTACCACACGAAATAGAATGCATGGCAAGAAGGAAAAAAAATGTTACAAATCTGTACTGAATTCTTTTGCATTAAGCTTTTAGCAAAAACTTAGGAAAGCTTGCAAGCATCTAATGATTTTTAAGAATGAAATGAAATTAGATTAGGACAAGTCTGTGTCTTCAACTTAATTCCCTGTTAATTTCAGAACCAGCATCTTTCTTCTTCTTTGGTATCAGAACCAGAACACTTTCCTACCGTTTCTTGCCAATAATGGTGCAGAAAGCAGACATCAGGGCCCAATCCTACAATTTTTCCATGTGCACAAAGTGCAGTAGAGTTAATGGGAGTTCCATGCATTTAGTACTAGAAACATCAGGCCCATGATATCTCATTTCCCAATGGGACGGTACATTTTACAACCTATTACACTTTCTGTTTGAATATCATTAGTCAAACCTTTAATCATTTTAACAGAATGTTAGAATCTGGCTTGTTGGCAGAAGTCTAACTTACTTTGTCTTTCAAAGGCAATTAAGTGTTAGTGGAAAAAAATAAAGAACTTTTGAAATGACAGTTCATTTCATATTTGCAAATCAGGCAGCTTTCTTTCAGTGCTTTTTAGCTTTCTGATCAAAGCATCCTTTTTTTTTATAAAAACATACTAAAAAAGATAATAAAACAAGGTAAGTCATGTATGAGAAATTATTTATCAATGCCTACATTTTTTTTTTTAATTAGGACCGAGATATCTAGGCACTTTCATTTCCCCTAATGTCTCTCTTTTTTTTTTTTTTTCATAATAAAATCTTTGGTTCTTGTTTTCCTTACAAACCTTTAATTTGCCTCACTGCACAGTAAAATTTACATCCTGCTCACAACCTTACA
Organism: Aythya fuligula; assembly: GCF_009819795.1. NCBI lineage: Eukaryota > Metazoa > Chordata > Aves > Anseriformes > Anatidae > Aythya > Aythya fuligula. Next base: position 12,210,153 of record NC_045569.1, on the reverse strand, counting down.
AGCTCCCTTTTAAATATGTCTGTCATATGCTGATAATTTTACTTCTCACCAATACCTCTGAAGCTTCCAAATTAAGCTTTGGAAGACAGTCTACCTCCCTTTACCATTAGCACAAAGAAAGTATGGCATTATTTCCACATTGCATTCACACACAAGATGATTATATGGAAGTTTTTCCATACAGTGTTGAACAACGTGACCCAAAAAAGATTTTGCCACTATCACAATACCAAAAAATCATCACAAGTTCTGAGTTTAGTAGCATGTGTACTGTTTTCCTTATGTGAATGGTTATTCAGTCATACAATCTAACCTGCTGCAATGGAAGACAAAAGCAAAACTTGACGTAACTGACATCTTTCCCTAGAACAGTCTTTCTTCATCTCATTTTAAAGAACTCTTCAAGAGCCAGTGAAATCTGACAGAGGGAAAAATAAATAAAAATGAACCATGGGTATTCTTCAGAACCTATTCAAAGCAATAAGAGACCTTCCACCAGATGAGGTCAGCTGTAGTCAGCTCTTAACCTGTGTCAGAACATCACAAAAATTAATATTTTCTGTCACAAAATTACAGTTTCAAAACCAGATCCATTTTACCTCCTCATCTTTGCTTTATTTACTAAGTAGTAGTAAGTGTAGTATTTGATATGACAAAGTGAAGAAAGAGCAACTCTCCATGTAAGCTCTTTCAGCTCGGTACAAATGTTCAAGACTTTTGCTCAGTGTTTCAGGATGAGCAACTTTATAAATTACTGAACTGCATTCTCTCATCTATGAAAAAGGCCTCGAGTAAAGACAAGGAAATGCTGACATTGATACCCCATCCAGAACACACACAAAAAAAAGGTTCTTTTTGACTTGTGAAAAATTCCGTGACTTTAAAAGAGGTTGCCACAAAAATATTCATTATTTAGTTTAGATTACCTTATGTATTGAATCACAGAACTTATGCAATACAAATAATCACACTGTACAGTAACATGCATTAAGATACCATACATTGCTTTTCAAATTATATTCACATTGAAGCATACTGCAAACAGTGTCATAAAAATATCACAGAAATCTACATACTGCAATAAGAATGAAACATCATTTAATATACAACAGCTTTTTCCAAAGTCAGGGCATTACTGAAATCTTAGCAGGCTGAACTGTAACAGTACTAAAGTATCTGCAGCTGTCTGAGACAGGTGCTTCTTCCATTTAAAGAATACCTGCTTTAATTTGAACTTTGCATATTGACTTTAATAGCATGTGATCATCACCCTAGCATCTGTGGCTGTGCAGGAAGGTAGCAGACCCCAGAGGCTCCATCTCCATGTGACAAATACTTATGCACATTGTGTGTCCATAAATAAATAAATAAAAAAAAATAGATGAGGCAACTGCTACTCCCACTTGATAAGTACACTGGACACATGAGATTACACAGAGCATCATCTGTGAGGGTGGAGAGCATATAAAACTATAGGCTTGTGCCTATTCTCCTCTCATCTGCTAGAAGAACCTGTTCAACTGGAGAAATTGCAGCTTCAAAGAAAACAAAAAGCAGAGGCAAACCTCTGTGTACACTTTATACAAGGTGTACAAGGTTCAGTTCTGATATCCCTCTCTTGTATTCTCAATACTGCTAAGACCTGCAAAGTTACTCACAGTAAGATGCCAATTATTTTGAGAAGGAATGCCAGAATTTGAGTCAAATACACAAAAATGAGAAGTGTTACTCCCTTCTACTTTGTGCCTTTTGTACCATAGAATTAGTTAACTTGCTTCTGAAGTTCAACTGTCTATAGGCACTTAAAAAAAAAAAGTTAAGTTGAAAACCAGGCACTTTCAATCACACGCCACAATTTCCATAAAACCATCTATAAGATGTTTCCATGATTTAAAAACATTGCTGCAGCATCACATAGATTGCAACATGAGGACACCCTCTAAAATAAGATGTGTATCTTGATGGTTATTCCTGATAGAACGAATTAAGTTGCTCTACAAAAAAATGCATATCTCAAATTCTTTCCTAGCTATACCCTTATGTGTGGTATCCCTCATGGAATTTCAATTGACTAATCTAGCACAGACTTCAGGGTAAGTAGCTTTGGAAAACTTAAAACAAGTATATAGTGAAAAGGTCATACTCTGCAATATGTGTGTTAATATACAAGCAGAAAACATAGTCAAGGATAAATCATCACAGGATCAATTTGCAACCTACTTTTTTCTGGTGAGACATGTGCCTTAGCTTGTCCCCTCACAAGCCTGCATGTCGAACCATCTCCTGCACAGATTCCACAGTTGTCTTCCTTGGCATTGCTCCCAAGTTGTCGATCACAGCCTACTGCCTGCCAACATCAACACCACAGTCAGAAGGAGGGCAAAGCTGTAGTAGACATGCTCAGGTTTCTGGAATTTTATTTATTATGTTATCCTTTTGATTTTATGAGCTGGCCTCATTTATTCAAAGCATATCTTGCCATATATTTTAAAAGCACACTGTCATTTCCACAATTTTAATGATGATCCACAGCAACTGATACATCACACTATACAAGCGTAAGCAATACATGAATCAGTTTCCCACTACTTATGTGAATGTAGGCCATCGAGCATTCTTCTTTCCAACATGAGGGACAACTATATTTGCAATTTGTTTTTCATCACCTGTTTAATTACGTCTGAGAAAGGATTAATGCAAGGAAATAATCCAAGTTAAATATTTAAAGGACAGAGCCTTCAGTTTCACAGACAAGCAGCTGTGAGCAGTGGTTATAATCTAGTGGCTTGGCCATTCAGAATTTAATTGACATCAGTATAGATAACCTATTTGGCATGCATATCAAAACCTACATGATTCAGGTTGTTTTGTTTTTTGAATATGAGACCCAATCTATAAAAACTTTGCAATGGTTGTTGTAAAAACACCCAGATTTAATCACTGGCAAAAAATCTGTAAGTGAAGTTTTTAAAAAACCATCAACTGAAAAAGATCTAAACTATTAAGAAAACATTTTTGCTGGTTTTCCCTTTTCTTCATATCAGTCACCCTACAAGAAACATGGGAGTGAGAAAGGGAAGGCAAAGAAGAGGAATAAACATTAACTAGAATTTTCTGCTGAAAGGAGAATAAAGATTTGGTCTCGCCTATCTTACCCTTCAACATTTTGTAGAAGAAACTTGCAGAGAGGACCAAATGCTGAGCAATGTGTTAAGAAAACTAATCTGCAGCTTCAAGTTTATTCAGCTCAGCCTATATGCCTCATATCCACACTTCCCTGAGAAGCAAGCTAATTTGTTACGGAAATTAAATATATATATATATATTTAAACAAACTCAGAACTGACAAATGGATAGAAAGCACTATGGAAACTCACGGTTAAAAGCAGTGCTAGAATTTTGAAATTGGCCAGTACACTTCTCTTCCTATATAAAAATGCTTGGAAGGGGCAGTTTTAGCTGCCAAGATCCACTGCATCTGTGCTATGCCAAAACTGACACACGATCCCCTTGGAGAGGTGGGGATCGAGTCCACACGTAACAAGCAGGGCTGGGTCTTCCAGTCCCTGAGTTAACACACACGCTGCACGCCCAGTGCCAAACAGGGAGAAATGTAACCTCTAAGTTTCATTTGTCTATAGAAAAGTCAGCAAAGCAGCTCCTTCTCCCACTCCTGTTCTCTTTACTTTCCCAGTTCCCCACATCCCACACTCCCTTGAGATGAAGGCATTATGGAGGAAAATTAACTGCATTAGCTGTTGTACTTCAGCTGAGAGACTTGCTGCACTGAATGGCACCTCTGTAATTTTTACCTGTTTTTAACCACTTCACAACAGGTCATAGGGAAGCAAGTTCACACACTAGAGAACAGCTTATGCACTAGAGAATAGATTACATCAAAAATCCTATTCCCACCTTTCCTTTGGAAGCCCAAAGAAATTATATACTTGATGCTGACCCCCCTATAAAGAGTTAAAAAACACTGCTGTTTGGTAGGCACATGCAAGATGTTCTGCTGGAATTAGGTAATGTCGAAAACAACAGGAACCTAGAGGACATAAAGAAGGAATGCTGCTAATATCATTAGACTCTTCATTAATGCCTGTAAAACAACCACTTGTAAAGACTGACCTGCCGATGGGCTCACAGGTGATAAGAGAACATAAGAACATTATCCCCAGACTGATCTCCTGAACTTACTTCTGGGCAAAGGCCCACATAAAATGCCACTTGATGGTTTGGGCTGGCCATCACGTACTCAGAAACGATGTAGTGGTGAACACAAGTAAGATTCTGTAACATTGCTAAAGAAGCAGCTTAACTTAATGATTTAATGGTAATGATATCTTAAGTGATAATAAAAGCTTAGTTGTAAGAGGCAGCAGATTAACCTACTCCTGTGGTAAATCAGACCATCTCAGAACAACCGCTTATTTACAACACAGAAGCAAGTCAGGAACTCGTACACAATTCCAGTACTATAATTTAGGATTGAATTAGAGGTTAAAATGTTTTCACTTGAAGATTTTTTTTTCCATTTTAGTTCTGGGTTCATCACAGATGCCAAAAAAATAACAAGAAAATTGCAAACAAATGACTGAACAAGTTTATCTCCCCATTTTATCACCAATTAGCACTGAGAAATGAATAAAAATGACAGTTTCAGAACCAGAAGCAGACTGGGCCACTACATGGATCAGAACACAAATACAGTTTCAAGGGATATAATAACTCAGTGCTTGATGCTGAATTAAGCCTAAGTGGCTTTAGGCTTGACAACTCTTTCAATTCACTACTCCACAACAGACTTTTTTTTCCCCTTAGCAAACTTCACTGTGCTTTTTGATCCCCACCTATGAAAGGGGTGTAACTGCAATTCTGCACCCCACAGCAATGCTGCAAGAATAAATGTCCTGAAGATCCTGAAACATTCAGGTGGTGCTATGATGGGGACCAAACCAGTAGCTGAGATGGCCTGTATTACTCTAGGGTGGAATTTTAGAATATTTACTGCTCCCCACTGCTTCTCCTGCTCTTATTCACAGGAAGATAATACTAGCACATGGCGGTAAATTGTTACAGCTACCGCAAGGGTAATCTTTCTGCAGATCTCACAAACACATTTCCATTTTATACTGTAATCTCATTTCCTAAATATTAAGAATATGCTTATTCACTCATCGGTTAATTCTCAAAGGAAAAATTCAGCTGCATATTATGATACTCTATGTGAGAAATTGCTATTTTTATTAGCTTAAGCTGTTGTATATTTGTAGGCTACAGATCAAGCAATCCTTTGGTGAGAGAAGGGTGTTGAGCAAGCAAAGGACTTAGAAGACCAGGCCATTAAAGCCCAACATGATAATAATAAACACACAGTATAACTGAGCTATTACACACAGTTGCTATGAAAACAAACTTTCATCACATATAACAAAATAATACAACTGTGCAAACATAAGGCGCTGTTGTGTCCAATGTGGAAAGAAGAAAAAAGATAATCAGCACAGCAGCATTCTTTAGAGGACAGTTTCAATAGTGTTATTGCTTATTTTTTTTGATAAACACCCTAGAAATAAAGCAGGAACACTAGCTGCTCATGCAAGGGAATTAGAGGAAAAGCTTTACAGCTTTCTTGCCAGCAAAGGTTCAACTAGATCCATGCACCCTCTGTGGACTTCCTTCTGAGATTATTTATATCAACTATCATGAGTATGCAGTGATATCCCAGGATGCAATTTAGAAAATAACTCAAGTTAGGATCGCAGTTTAGGCCTAAAATGAGCACAGAATTCCAGATAATTTAGCATATGGTATTTTGACACCAATCATTATAAGTATTAATATTTAACTAATAACTTTACTAGAAAAATAAAATGGTATTTGAGGGAACATTTTGAAAAGAGTATATGTATATTTACATGCAGAGCTGTAACAAGGTCTAGTAAATGATACATGGCAACAACCTTCCCCATCTTACACATCTCAGCAAGCCAAAGGGGTCTGATGATTTTCACAATTAAGGTGTTTGTTAGGATTAATTTACCCGACATCGCTAGCTGTTTACAGAGCAAAGGGATCAGCTATAAATATTATAGGTAGATTGGGAAAACATCTGCAGGCTTTTAGGGCATAGTCAAAAATAATTATATTAGGTGATTTTAACATAGACTGCATAAATGAAACAAGTGACAATTCAAACCATGTAATGGAAGGATTAGGACCCTGTCAAGTTAAAAAAAAATAAATCCAGAAACATATACAAAGGCCTGACAAATAGGTCAAAAGAATGGTACAAGTATTGTAAGGATTCAGTTGCAAGTGTGTTCCCCATACAAATAAACAGCTGGGGAAATATTGACCAATGTTTAACAAAATGAAAAATGCGTGGAAATTTAATACAAAAAAGGCTTTGATAAATGAGTACTTTGTGCATTTAATAAATTGGCCATGATCAGATATCTATGAATTTGGACAGGGTGAAATTATTTTCAAAGCGGTTATGAACCATGACTATTTTAGAACAGAACCTGAGCATGTTGTTTAGCTGTCTTTTTTAAAAGGAAAAATAGACACATGCAAACAAATAATACTGTTTTGTCACAAGCAGGTAGGATAGAAAGCAGTTAAATAAGCAGTGAACAGAAGGACTCATGAGCTTCAATGAACTTCTAAACTAAACGTTAGTGTGCCAATGCTATTGTGAAACACAGTACTGAGGGGTGTTAAATGTTTTGTAGCATGCTTAGAATAGCTCATGTAAGTTCAGAAAGGCAGAGGAAGAGCAAAAGGTCATGGCATAAAACATAGCAATACAGATGAAAGAAAAATGAAATTGCTGCTGCTATGTTAGAGGTGACTATGGAACATTACAAATATCTTTGCAGATAGGAATCCAAAAATCACTCAGATACTCCCACAGCTGTTTCTTTAACTCTTATGCACTTAGTAGGGTTTCAGTCAAGGTGTTAGACTTAAATGAAGAAATCAATATTGCATCTTAATTCTGATTTATAGTCAAAATATAATTTACTAAACTAAAGGATCTTCCTTTCTTAAGAAGCTGTTTATAGTAAACCATCATTAAAATAGGATTACAGAGGGACAGATTTGTGACTGTTTCCCACATAGCAAAAAAGCATTGTAGGGAATACCTGGCAAACCCTAAGACCCCTTCAGTCTTACCTTAATGACCATGCAGAACTGCCCATGCAGGGCTCATTACAGGATCAGATTTTGAAATTTGAGTTTTTGCATATTAGACCATTGATTTAGGCATCCTTAATTTGGTTATTCCCTTAATTGACTGCTCACCTCCATCTTCAGGACCTCTCCTTCAAAACAGGTATGACACCATCTTTTGTAGAATACAGTTCAGGGAGGTGAGTTGTCAATTATAAAAATGAGTGTGTCAATCATAAAAATATTGCTGGAATACTAAAGATTCAAGGTTCTATGCTTTGAATAAGAAGCCTGAAGGTATAGCCACACTTCACAAAACATGAATACTGAAGTTAAACATGAGTAAAAACACCAGGATCTGTGCATAACAAGCACTGAGCATTAAGTACCACTTACTATCGAAAGTATGAAACTGTATGTAGCAATATATAAAATAATATACAATATTTCTCTTTAGAAAAGGGCTCCCTGCTTCTCTGGAGCCAGAAATCCAGGTGCAGCAAGAAAAAACATACTGAGTTGTCCTAATGGAAGTGGCCACAAAAGAATAAATCACTGCTGATTTTATTTATGGTAGATATATAAAGATATATAGATAGATATATATAGGTAGATAGATACATATAGGTAGATATATACATTCTGTGAAATGTTAAGATTGTTGAATGCTGAAGTTGCACTTGTGTCATTTTTTTCTCTCTACCGTGTCTTAGACTAAGCTCTTAGCAGACAGACAATTTAAATTTTCAGCAAATATCCACACTGAAAACAAGTATGTGCTAAATACTACTTTATTGTCCTCAGCTGATTCTAACAGTATTTTTTGATTTATAGCCTCATTTATCAGTGATTCCATCAAAATGACAATGTAAGTTCATTACATTTTTTAATGTTCCATGTTTGCCCAAGGGACTGGCAAGCCTTATGTCAGGGAGTGATGCTTTTTATTAACTTGGTTAATTTTAATAAAATAAAAATAGAAAACCAATTCAACAATATCTCACAATGACATAATTAGCATCCTTCTAGAGTTGCTTTGTAAACCACAGAATGGTTAGAGAAATCCAGATGAAGTCTACTCAGTACATTTGTATTTTCTTACTTTCATTGGCTTGGCTATTTCAAAAGACACACATCTGTGTGTACTCATGAAATAGATTGCGAATGGGGTAGTAACACAAATGTTCAGCTGACATTTAGTCAAATTCAGCCAAAGCAGAAAACCCTGCAGAAGTGCCCAATATTCTTAATTTAAGAAAGAAGTACATTTCTGCTGCACAAGGAGCTGTACTACAGAATACATAAATGGAGATAATTATTATATTTCTTAACAGGAAAGTGATAGTTATTCTACAGGGGGATCCTTTCCCTAAAGGCCTGACCAGTCTGTCATTATCCTGGTACATGTTGCCCAGTAGTTTAAATTTTGCAATATTCCTGTAACAGATCTGTTGCTAGTCATTCTCAGTAAGTGAATCCTGTATTGTTTGGACCACTGCCACTGATCTGCTGAAGGGTGTAAAGACTATGTGAACCAGGTGCAATTGGTTTTCATTGCCTGTGAAATTTGTCAAGGTGTGAAAAACATTGAATAAAAGTAGGCTATTACACCAAACAGATCCAATGAAGTGATGGGGCTGCCTTACCACCAGAACCAGTAGTAGCTGGACTGTCATAACCAAATTATTTATTTCATCCTTAAAAGAGATTGGAATATAGATTGAAATGGAGCAAAAATATCTACATAGTTTTAAAGGTTATCAGCATTGCACAAAATACAAGATATCCTCAGAACTATTTCTGGCAAAAATAATGTTCTCCAAGTCTTGTGACTTGACTAAGGAAAGACATATGTTTTATTTCAACTTTTGCTAGTAAAAGAAAAAAGAAAATAGTGAGAAATCCTTACATGCTCACTAAAATAAATCTGCAATAGCAGTTTATTAGAAGCAGTCTCAAGAGGGAAAATTAAAATCCTCAAGGTCTTGGTCAGAGAAAAAAGATTTCTATTTCTACAAAGAGACGAACCAAAAATTTCCAAATTGAAAAATTAAAGCTGCGTTTAACTGTACAGGCACATCTGCTATCACACTACACAGATCTTGTTGCATCAGTGTCAGCTATTTGTTGCATTTTCTCCTGCCCTATTTGTCTTGCCACAGAATCACAGTGCAGGCAGATGTTAGGAATGTCTGCATCCACACAACAAATAACTTTAAATATGGCTATGGGAATTTATGGTAATAAAAACATAAGTATAAAATTCATCATGGGAAAATCCTGCTCTGCCTTAGTCAGTATTTTCCATGCATCTTTGCCCTGCTGTAAAATCCAGAGGCTATCATTCAAAGCCCATCTATTCATTTACTTTGCAGTCTATGCTCACATCCTTTGCTTTGCGACAACTTCAGCTTGTAGTTTATTTCTATGCAGATAAAATATGTCCATGGAGAGAATATAAAGTAGTAACTCCCACTCTTTCCCATGATCATCATCTACAAGTGATTCTGAATAATAGAGGGCTAGATACCAGGATATCCCCTCTAATTCAGAAAGTAACTTTTTTTTTTTTTTTTTTTTTTTTAAGGTAGAATACCTTCTACTGAAGGTAGAATTCTGCTTTATCGTCCCTAAATATTTAATTGGTCCTCCCTGAATTAAATTGGTCTGATTTGTTCTCCCACTGTCCTGTCTCATAACTCTTCATTTACGTCTATGCTCAACCTAACGAAGGTTTGATTGTAGCACAGGGTCTTGCGTCTCTGCCAGCAAGCTAGTGCAGGTCAGTAGCAGCCCGGGCAATCTGACCTGTGTGTCAGCATATTTTAAGAAACAGATTACGGTCCCTTCAGGGACTTTGAGCATGTACTCTGACAGTGTATGTCCCAGCCCATTACTTCATTTTCTTGGGAGCAAGAAAAATGATTTTGTGTTTTCAGTTGTTTGTGGATAAGAAAGCAGGGAGTAAAGAAAAGCATGTCAAAATCCAAAGTTCAGAACAGAGGAATAAAATAAGTCAGAATGATGGGCATGAGAAGACACACCATGATGTTTAAATTCCCCAGCCCTCAATACAGAGAAAAAGAATGTAAAACAATAAAAAATGAAAAATACAGTGCATAAAATTCATTGCATACTAAAGGGCTCCTAAAAAAGACTTTCCACATATTTCTGCAAACATTTTTATATCTGAAGGCAAGAGGCTAAGGAGTGTTCCACAATTCTGCAAATCCACTTCCATCAAATAAAACAAAGTGTTCCCAAAACATTTAACTCTTACTACAGGATCTGTCACATGCTAGAGCAGCTGAGAGATCATAGGACCACCCAGCAGGAGAGTAAGTACCCTTTCCCACACTGTTTCCATTTTAGAAAATACACATACACACAGAGGGTAGGACACAAATTCCCATTAGGCTTCTTGCTTGTGAGAATGCTTTTGAAAGGAATCAATATATGGAATCAGATTACTTTTTCTTTTTGGTTGAGCCCAGACAAGTCTCCCTTGCTATAGGAAGGTGAAGCTAGCTCCAGGGAATTTGAAGGTTACTAAGGCAAGTTCTAGTTCAACAAGTTCAGGGCAAGCTCTAGTTCTAAGGCAAATTATCTAGTTCAATAAGATAACCAAATCCTAAATTATCTTACCGACTTTATCATTGTTCACATGCTGTAGGACCTTGCTAGGCTGGGAAATAAAATCATATTTGTACAAAGCTCACTAAAACAAAACAAAACCTGGCAAAGAGCTTCAGTTAAAAAAAAAAAAAAAAAAAAAAGACATAGATAAGAAATGGAGATCAGAAGGAACCCACCACTTATCTGACAAGGAAGGATAAACACAGACAGTAAGAAATCCCCATCAGCTATATTTCTCCATAAGAAACGGTGGTGTGGAGAAAAATAAAAGGTCTAAAAAGAAATGACAGTTTCTAGTAGCAGCAAACAGCTGTAAACTAAAAGCAAGGGATTCCATATGATGTTTTCAGTGCATCTTACCATTATGTGCCACAAAAGCTCTCCTTTGAGCCACCAACAATGTCATCTCATGTGAACCACTACCCTGAGGTTGGCTGTCACATCAGAGGGGTTTGAATGAGCCCCTATAATGTGGCTGTGCAGTCTGCTGGCTTGGGCAGTGCTGAGAGCCTCCATGGGAGAGGAAATGCCAACTTCTGTGACAGAGGGTGGCACTGGCAAGTTACACAGGACAGGTTTATGAGATGTCACACGAATGTAGCTATACGGAGATTTTGGTACATAGATCTTCAGGACAGAAAGATATATTGGAACTCCATGAGTAACTCCCATAGTCACTCTGGATAAATTCCAGCTCTAGTGCCTGCAGAAATATGTAGCCAGGGTATGGGTCTCTGAACTGGGATCTTTCCGTGCTCCTACTTACTTTTGTACATAATTACACTGTCTGTTGGCTACTTAACAGTACCCAGGAAAGGGTATAAGTATAAAAAAAAGACTTAACAAAAAGCTACTTCAAAATCAATTCTTCCCATGAGTTGAGGTTTGAAGGCTAAAAAGATTTATATCTAGATTTATATCTAGATAGCCATTTAACTCCTAACATTCAAATTAGAGTAAATTCAGGAAGGAACATAGAAGAAATTTCTGTATTTTTAAGGAATCAAATCCCTCTTTAAAGCATAAGATATTCTTCGATACCTCATTATTCATTACAATAATAAAAAATTAGAAACTAGCTATAGACAACTATGTTTGTAGATTCATTTCCTACATATATTTATAAATGAGATGAAAATCTTTACCATTTCCTGTGGTTTTTACTGGGAAATCTGTGGTAATTGTGGATAGAAGTATCCTTCCTAAGTATCTGAACACCAAACCTCCTGTGCATTTTGGGAAGTCCTTTATCACACAAGCAAAAAGAAGTATCCACAGCAACTCACAGTAAAAGGACACAGAACACCTTAAGCGAGCACTTTGTGAAAACAACTCTTAGAATACAGGGAGTCAGAATCAGAAGAAATTACTAATCTGCTATGATTTTATGTTTTAAGCATGAGCAGAGCTCATGAAAAATCATGAAAAAATGTGCAGACTTCTAAAGGCTTACAGCAACTGTTTTCAATGAAAACTGACAGATATTTATATCAAGAGTAAGACTGCTTTGGTGGCAAGTGTGCGAGATACCTACTTGGCATATCGTGACATGTGACAGAAAATAATCAACATGGCAGAAGTCAATGGCACTTCACTTGACATATGGGATGTGTTCTGATGTCAGCTAAATTTATGCCATATGCGACAAAGCATAGTGTAGAGTCTGCCTTTTTTGGAACACAAACAACTTGCTGACACTAAATGGAAAGTTCACCACAGGATTTACATCATCTTTGACCTAATTGTGACAGCCTAGTACAAAAGTAGTCAGGCTGCTCCTCAGGACTCCAGAGTTCTTGGGTGATGCATGAATTTATTGTCCAAACACATGACTCCAGATTATGAAAATTATCAGTGTAACCATTTTAGGTACTGAAACAAGTAAGACCCCATTTTGCATTTTGGAAGGAAAAAAAAAAAAAGAGAGAGAGAATTAAAACCCAAAAAAAAAAAAAAAAAAAAAAAAAAAAAAAAAAAAAACACAAGGAGAGGCAAGGCCTCGAGGCAGATGGAGCAACTGGGTAAACGTTGCCCACACATGTGTCTGACATACAGATGTTTTTAAATGTCTCCACCCACATCCAGATGGGCACAGCAGGAACATGTATGAAAAAATGTGTTGGGAGTTGTGCAGACTAGAAAAAATATCAGAAGTTAAGTGTGAAAATCCTCCTGGCAGTGAAGTTTTGACCTGTCCACATTTAACACAACAGACCCAGATATTTGCTTTGGTAACACAAGCAAGGCAATAGCAGACTTAAAAATAAATAAATAATGATTAAATTGCTTGGCTCAGTTGAGCCTTGAGGAACCCCAAAATACCTTATTAAGTTTCCCAATAAACTTTTCCCTGCCCCTCTGCCTTTAGATTTTGCTTTCCCTGAAGCCTCAAAACTCTCATGCAGAGAGCAGTTTTGTTGTCTCATGATTTTCTTTGACAATGTTTTTAGTTTGAGTCTGCTTGTTAAGGGAAGTGCAAAGAATCAGCACTGAATCTCAACAATACAAAGTTATCACCCTTGTAAATTCATGCTCTGCCCAGGAAATCTACAGAACAAGAATCCAAGAGGAGAGCTTAGTGATGCAGCCTCTAAAGTAAGCCTACCTTATCAAGAATAAGGAAACAGAGGAAAGTGCAGTCATGCTCGTGGCAGGGGAAGCTGAGATCTTATAAAACTTGCCAGCTTTCTGAGACAATAAGTGAGCAAAACCAGCAGCAGTTGCAAAAGAACTCGGGCAAGCCAGTCTCCTTATACTAACTCTTTGGTGCTCCCGGGCATAAAAGCAAAGATATCCACATCAGCAGAATGACATGTTTATTTAGATGAGTTAACTGTAAAAACACTTGCCAAGTTATTTGCAGGCTGTGCCAAGTATATGTCAGAACCCAACAGACTGATCTTATAGCAACAATCCTGGAGAATCACATTTTTTTGCTGTCTCTCAAACTTAACAGCAGTTGACTAAACAATCGTATTCTTCCAGGAAAGATTAGATGTCAATTTGTTTTCTTTTCCTGCTTAAACAGGAGTAGCAGCAAAGATTGGTGTCAGTTTCTGAGGAAGTACCCCCCTCTCCACTCCCTTTCACAAGAAAGCAACCTTTCCACTCTGCACCCAAAACAGTCCACAAAGAGAAAGATTAGTCAAATGACTATCATCTTTAAAGGTCTTTGGTAAATAAAACTCCTAGTGTTGATAACAGCAGAACCACTAAATAAATAAATGAGTAAATAAATAAATAAAATTATTATTGTACGATCTCAAAGTACATCAAAGGTCTTGATACAGATATAGATACCTCGATAAAAATTTCCAATTCTAAAACAACAAATCTAGACTTAAAAAAAAGAATCTATCAGTGCAAAAATACTTCACCAATAGCCAGTGCCTTAAAGGAAATGCAGAGAAAGCACCTCAGAGCTTATAATTTTAGATTAAGGTATAAATGAGTAAAATCACATATGAAACTGCATACTATAACCTTGGATTTTTTCCTAAAAGATGTTCTCTCACACTGAAAAATATTTTTGCACAATTAAAATAATAATAATATAAAAAGGAATAGATGGAGAAAAAAAAAAGATCTCATTAGCAGTGTAAAAGAGCTCCAGTGCCTATTTCTGAAATGACTAAGTTCTTGAGCCACTACTTGGGTTATTCTAAAAACTGATTGTTTAAATTTCCAACTATTTGTCAAATATACATACAGAAATACTGAAAAATACTAACACAAAACATTTAAGACAACAATTCTGAATATGTCTTTCAACTGTTCTTCATAAAACTTGGTCCAGCCTAGCCAAAATGAATTTTACACTATTTATTAAAGATTCTGGATGTTCAAGGTCACTGTGGGAGACACTGGAAACCTCTCATCACCGAGCCAAATTCTCATTCAGAGAAAGGCTTCTGTAGATGTATCATCTACAAAATGCTTTGGTAACCTCCAGGGTGAAAGTTGATACTAAAAGAGACATCACTAAGAATATTGCCAAAGAAATGTATTATTTTGCAAGTGCTTCCATTGTTTATAGAGGTATATCCTATCTAAACACGTACAGTAATGAATGCTGTTGGATACCTCTGTGAAATACTATTGACAAATGCTGTCTCTTGAAGGGCAAAACCGTAAGGAACTCTTCTTCTATTTCAGAGGCAGCAGATGCATTGTATGTTGGCATGATTGGTATTGGAAGTGCAGTATACATAGAAGTCACAAAACACGCAGCAAGGTCCAGATCATATATTAATGTTGCTGTAATTTGCACACCAGTCTTCTGCCAAACATCAATTTTTCCCCAATAATGGGGCAATTTTGCTCTCCAGACTATATACTGCATTTTTGAGCCACATTCCTTTCAGGCATTTAACACAACAACAGATTCAGAGAAAGGAAACTAATTGCAATAACATATCCATTCTATTAAGATGGTTCTGTTTATAAAACTTAATATTACAATATTTATTTGATAGTGAGACATGATCAAAGCCTCAATTATAGCCTTTTTTTTAAACCCTAACTGAAGTTAATAGCATAACTCTAATAATAACTGTAGATAGAAAGGTAGATTTCCAGTAAAAATACACTAAAAATCAAATAATTCTATCACAACTTCACCCTGTATAATAATGGTTACCACTCTGGGTAGAGCTCAAAATAACTGGTTCCAAGTTACTGAGTCTGAAATTGGTTCAAAAAGCCATTATGTTAAGCTATTAATATCACTTATAAAGGCCTCTTACAAACCTAGCATGCAGAGCACATTTGTACATTGACTGTGTCTGTGCAAGGAAAAATCTTATAACCACTTCCAACTGCCTGAAGCCTGTCTTTCAGCTGAAGCAGAAAAGGTGGTGATATGGAGACTAGGCAGACAAGGAGAGAAGTCTGGGTAGGACTGGGTAGAACTAGGCACAATGCTGAATGAATATCAGCTGGCTAGAACTAAAACTGGGACAGATGAAAAACGATGATATTCAAGCCAAGAGAACCAAGGAAGTATGGTACTGCCCTTCCTCATGCATTTCTGTTTTCCAGTTACTAAGGCAGCACAAAATACCGGGATCTTATGCTGCTGTCTCTCTTTGCCTTAAGGTTATCAGGAGGCTAGGTCTCCTGATCCAGGTCGGCCAGTAAAGATGTAACACCTCCTTATGAGGTGCTAAGCCTGGAGACAGAAAAAAAGAGAAGTTTCAGCTGGTTCTACATGAAGTATTATCCAACTGCCAGCCACTTTTGTTCTGACAGTGAGCTTCTAACCCAATTATCAAACTCATGTGAATATCCATCTTAAGAGGCTGCGGAGGCCTTAGACTCCCTCTTCCATCAAAGGACAGCAAGTATGATGCAAGTATGTAAAGCAAGAGTTTGGCAGCTGAGCAAGCCTTGTTTATTTTTAATGTTTTTATCAGAGGCAGAACCTCCCCTCTAGCAATGAAATCTAGAAATTACAAATGTATGATAGGAATTTAAGATTCAGATCTTTGGAATGCACCTTGTGAAAAAAAATACAAAACTATTGTAGTCATATTCATTGCCTGGATTAGGAACTTCTTAATGAAACAAAGAGGCAAGAGTAACACATGTAACAGGCAGACATACACACTCCCACACACCCAACTGCCATTCTGGGCTGGAGCCTGTAAAATATAATTTTTTTTCTATAACAGAGTTCATGTGATGAAAGACTTGGAGAAGAAGTAAAATGAATCTGAAGTCTATGTAATTTCATCATACCATGGCAGACATACCAAAGGTTGGGGTTTAACTAGTTTCAGTAATTTTTACATGACTAAAAATTACAATATAAATACAAGAATGAGTGAATGTTATTGAGTTGTTATTTGTATATAAAAATGTCAGTGGATAAGACAGTCAAGGACTCCTGTGTGCAAGAGAAAGGTAAGTTATCTACAATCCAGGTGGCAGTACTTGCAAATACTTCTAAAGAAAATTGATATATAAAAGAGAAAAAAAAAAAAAAAAGTGGCCACCTCATGTGCAAAGTGCCACAGAACAAAGGCCGTATTTGGATTTCCACTACAAACATACCTGGCATATTCCACTGATGCACATATCCAAGGATTCGATATTGCAACGAGTACCATCTAGAACTTTTGGGGCAAGCTCCACAATCAAGTTCTTTCCCAGAGCTTGACACTTCAGGGCACATGGTGCAGTAGGATCATTATATACGGGGATCCACTCATAAAAGTGTCCCTGGTACTTGACATCATTGTAGGCTGAACACTGTTGTGCTCTAAAGTCACCAACATCTGAAGGGCAGTCCTATAAACAAATGAAAGAAGATAAATTATTAAAAAAAAAAAAAAAAAGTGAACCATCTGCATTTTTAATAAAGTTATCTGAGAATTAGATAGAACCTATTCAGGTAGGCTTGTTTCAGGAATGTTACAAAAAATATCACAGAATCATGGAATATCCCGAGTTGGAAAGGACCCACAAGGATCTTCAAGTACAACTCTTAAATATGTCACACTGCAGTGTTCTACTGTGTGTATTAAAACAATTTATGTTCCTTAATCCATTGCTTACAATACAGGAAACAGAATATTAACCATATCCCAGTAATAACACAACTGATACATGAGAATAATTTTAAAACGCTACTTTTTATGACACCATATTGTACATTCACTTCTAAAGCCTGAAAGACACCAGAATTTTGTCCTTTACTATAGTTACAAAAAGATCTTCACCTCAATGGAAAAAGTAGTACTTTGTTGAAATAAAAAAAATACTTCAAATCAGTAATAATTATATAGTGCTAGTTCTAAGGAGACAGTTCAATACTTCCTCCCATACAGAGCCTCAGCATATATAGCTAAAATACAAAATACAATAAATGTCTCGGTAACGAAGTTTGGAATATTCAAATTTTATTTTTATTTTTTATGTATAAAACATTGCACCCAAACAATGATGTTAATATTAAACTACAGTGACAGGAAAGGAGATGAATATTGATTTATTCAAAAGGAACTTTGGTAAAGTACTGACAAAGGAGTTAGTGTGTCAAACAATCTCTCACTGAAGACTTCCCTTAGAAGTATGTCCAGTGTCAAACAGTCCATATGCCAGACTGAGAGGATATTCTTCCAAGAATTCCAACTGCACATACATGCCAGATGTGAGGCTGATTTTAACAAAGATTTGTTTTCATTGGATATAAGGCTGAAAGATTGTGATGTGTCGGCTGAACTCCTAGAACTTATTACTCAGAATTAGTTAAAAATACTAATCCTGAACTGTGCTTCAACATTATCAGAGAACTGAGCATCCCCTGAAAAAAAAAAACTAATGAAACAGCAAGTGCATTACATGATACTACGGATTAAAACATACATAAGAATGGTATGAATTTACTCCAGTGTCCTCAACATATCTTCCTGACACCATTTTGTCATATGAATCTAAATGAGTTGGTACTGCATTAGCATGATACTTTGTCAGTTCCTCATTTTTTTTTATAATTATTTTTATCTTCACTATAGGAAACGGCAACCAAGAGATGTCTCTGGCTCATCTGTAGTTCATAAAAAACTTCTAAAATCAGTGGTGCCTTTATAGATCAGCACAAGGAGCTTTTGCAAAGTGCACTGAGCAATTCACTGATCATTCCCAGCAATGCTTTTCAACACTGCCTGGTCCTACGCCTTACAGTGACAGTAAATTAAAATTATGCTAGTACATCTCATATTTTTAACCTGGGATACTTCTAGGTTGAGTCTAGTTTGTTTAAACAATAACATGATGAAATAAGAAAAGGAAAATTTTAAATTACAGTTTATGTAACACTTCAAGAGTTTTGCCTGTGCAAAATCCCACAAGTGAGAGCTTCTAAAAACGTGAAGCAAATACTGTTAGAAAGTACCCTTATTTACTATCATTCCAGAGAAATTCCCCAAATTTGCATGGGTGTAAATGAGAACAGAATTTGGCTTGGACTTATCTGTCACCTCCCATTTACCATAACTACAAGGCTAAAAAGCAGGGAGGACACCAGAATTCATATGGATACCATATGGTTCCCTTCCACCATTGCAAATGGAGGAGAAGCTAAGGATAAGAAATAGTAGAAGTAAAGTTAGAAGCAATATTTTGGACTAGTGTTATTCAACCGTGCACAGCTTCATTTTCATAACAAAGAACTAAAATGCTATCTGTAAAATAGGCAGAGAAATGTCCTTAGGCTGAGTTTTGACAGGCTGTTCTTACAACTCATTATCGCTAGGTGTTGATGCAATGCCAAGACACAAACACCACAATGTCAGAATGTCAACCTATGGTTCCTGTACGCTTCTCACTGATTCAACACAATGCAGCCCCTTCCACTCAGTTCCTGACTGCTGGAGAGCAAGTGAATTTTCATCTCCCTATTCTCTTTTGGCATCTTCAAAGAACACAAAGAGACTGTGGCAACTCCTGATTCACATGCCAACTCCACCTGCTTTATGTTTGAACTGTGTTCAAAAGCAGGAGCCTAAAAGGAACATCACAAAGGGATATCAGAGGGCTGAAATTATCATTTACGTTATTGTAGAATTTGGATGACAACCGAGTTCAGATCCGTTTTCCTCAGAGCAATATATGTTTGTATAAAGAAACGAGTTCATAATCTAAACAGAAAGACGAATAAGCACAGAAAGGAATGTAATCAAGACAACAAGAGGATTCAGACTTCAGATTGATTTCATTGGACTGGGTCAGAAAAGTGAGGGGGGGGCTTAAAAAGTAGAAAGGAAAAATGAGGGGACAAGATGTGGGAGAGGTAGGCAAAGGAGAAGCATGTGTGGGAAGTGGGCAAGGCTGCTTGTCAGCCAATGATACAGGAGCAACAATCCTTACTCTGTGGTTTTAATCTATTTCAGATATCAATTCATTCCTTCTATTCCTTCTTTCCCCCTACCCTGTCAATATTCCACACTTTTTTTCTTATTTTTTTTTTAAATATTTTTGCTATCAACTTCAGGATTTTTCACATTTCCTAACTTCAGCAATCACTTTTGCCTTGTACTCAAAGCACTGAACCAAAGCCAGGCCACTCGTAGCTTCATACAAAACATAAGGAGCTGAACAGATATCTATGATGTCTAATACATGAAAACGTTGGCAAAATAATCACATCCAGATTTCATAGTGTAATGAATTGTATTTATGACATGACTTATGAACATATTAGACAGGCAGATCTGAAAAAGATGCTTCAGACATCACTACCATGCAGTTTAAAACATATATATAATCTCCCATTCTTTTTGTGACAGATCATTAAAACTACTGCATTTAAGGGCTGGCTTCCTATGAAATGTATCGTTTTAGTTTTGGCAGTGACTATTCATAGTCTTTGAAAACAAAGCTAACCTGGGAAATCTGAATCTTTGTAAGCAATGTTCATGGACAAAATATGAAGGTTGCATCAGACCCTGTGATTCCTGCCAACAATTACTCTGCTGAAAAAAGCACAAAAGAGAAGGCAAGAAAATTCCCAGTAAAAATGATGACACCAAAGAAAGTCTAGTCCTTTGTCTAGTTTTGTTCTTTGAATCTCAGTTTGTTTTAACCTAGCCAAAACTGATGAAGTCATTGTTTTGTTTTCTTTTTGAAACTAGCTTCAGGTTCTAAGTTATTCAGAGGCAATTTTCAGGCCACTTCTTAGTAAAATCAAGATACCTGAGCTAGAAACCCTAGCCAGGACAGCTATAGGGTATATCAGCATTATTAAATAAAAAAAATAAGCAAACAGATTAGAAAGAAACTATGCAACTCATAGTGAAATATTATAGGAATAGAGCAGAGATAGATCAGCCAAGATTTTCTGAATAAGATAAGTGAACTGGTTAATAGGTGGATGCTGAGACAACAATACAATAAATATGCTGAACAGGTGTGAGCATTATCTGTATATAATAAAAGTTTACAGTGGAATTAAACTTGAGCAAATCTGTTACAAAATGTTTTTTTTCTTAACTGTAGGAGAGTCACTCTGGCAAACATATAAGTGACTTTTTGGCACGTAAGAATGTGAAATTTATGGGGAAATGGCCCAAATAACTTGTTCTATGAATAAGACCCTAAAGGATTATCTTAAACACTTCCATATAGTGCACATCATAGCATCAGAATGTAACAGTATATACAAAAATGGAAATATAAAAAAGGGGTTTAAGAAAGACTGAAAATCACATTGAACAGCATATAATGAATAGTTTGTATCATTTATTTCTCTAAAGTTTCTTTAAGAAAAGCTGAAAGCACACATACAGTTCTAAGAAACCAAGCACATGGCATCCCAGTTATAGACAGAAAGATAAGCAGGCTAAACATATGTATGCCTTAATAATCTCAGCAATTATTTTGTTGCTAAGACCTTGAATTGATTTTTTTGATTGAAACATCACTAATATTATTCTGGAACTATGCTTGAGTTCAGCGAACTTACTACTATTCTATTACAAATCCAGATGAAACCAATTTTCTGGTAAAATGATTCTTGCTCTTTTCATTAGAATGACACACACATTAAGTTGTGCTTCATTTGTACTCCCCAATATAGATGTTAGTGGTGTAATGTATCATGTAGCAAAATTACATTTGCAGACGATTTTACACTGTATATATACCGAATGTCTCATGTGGTTAACAATAATACCTACTAATATGGAAAGAAGCTAGTTTAAACTCTTAATTTTCAAACTAAAATTTTACTCTTCAAGTGAGAAACATTAATTAGAAATAATGCTTTGGGGAAAATTGTATCATTTTAAAGAGGACTGGCCTAGTCCTAGTCTGGCATTAGGTCTAAGCTCCCATTTCAAGGTTAAATCAGGTCTAATACTAGGTTTTAATTCAGTGAGGCCTAATTCAAAGATCAACTTTCCACTGTACTAACAATGGAAATCTCATGAAATTTATTTTTCTCTGGAGTTCTCCATTATCTGATCCATAATCTAGCAAAAACAGTTCCTGAGAGATCTGGCTCTATCTGAACTGAAATAGAAAACTGACCCCTTTCAGACATGCCCCAAAAGCAGAACTGTAAATGCAGCTTCCTGTCTGGAAATTAGCATTTGAATCATCATAAATTCAAACATATTCACATACAAGATGCTAGCCACTTATCGCTTTAAAATAAGTCTTAAAGTTAAAAAACAGGTCCTAGTGATTTCAGAAAAACTCCCTGGGGGTTCAGAAAGGATATGGTATTGAGTGCCTTCATTCTCGCCATAGATTTTTACTGCGTAATCCTCAGAACAATCAGTGTCCGCAATGGATCTTATGTTTCCAAAAAGCATGTAACTTCTGCTATAAACAGAGATCTATGCACAAATTGATCTCATCTTTCTCCTTTTTCTGTACACTATGTAGTTTCCTGATTGTTTCACTGGAGGAACATAGTATACTACGCTGACTTGTTTGTACTGTTGCATAGGAAGTGGGAGTGCACTGCATCAAGCAAGGATATACATGTATATCCTACATGTATATTATATTATATATATTATACATATATATCCTACTTATATATTATTGCATATAAAGTACATTTATCTAGATCAGGAATGTAGCAAGCATTTTATACGGTGGCATTTTGTTTATTGCTTACATACTGTCTGGCTGCAATCTAGTTTATCACACAGCTTTAAGAGACTGATTTTGTGTGTGTGTGGTATTTTTATTTATTTAAAATTTATTTATTTATTATTTTTATTTATAAGGTAAGGACATGCTGTACTAAACTACTAGGCCTTTACTTCTGAAAGGTCAAGTGACAGGGTTTGTCTCCAGGATCTGACTTTTGCATGTACTGGGCCTGATTCATTAATCACTTCCACTAGCTTCTGCCAGGAAAAAAACCTCCATCCAATGGTGGAAACTCCATCCAACACCAAGAAGTGGAGTGTTAGAACAATTCAAGGTGCTAGTAAGTCTTGTTCCTGAAGAGGTCAGAAGCCAACTGGCACAGAAGAAACCATAGGTGTGGCAAACTGAAGAGTGGGGATGGCCAGTTCTCCCAGGAGATACACTGATTCAACATACTTACTGGGCAACTTCCAGAATCAGGTCTCCTAAGGAGCATGTGTCATACTTCACAGCTGCCTGACACAGGCAGAAATCAGAGAGTTGGCAATACCTTGATTATCACCTGGTCTTCCTTGGGTATAACTCAATGCAAGGCAACTGCACAGCTCACCTTTTAAGGGGTATTTGTGTGAAAATTGTTACCTTTCTCCCAGAGGCAGAAGCAGGTGAATCAAATGCACTACAGCAAAATGGAGATAAGATGCTTTTACTTTGTCTATCTTCCCTCTATTCTGGAACGGGATTGTGAGGATGTCATATTGTACTGTAAGGTAACCCATACTAGGAGGTGACTGCAGATCATAAACCGCCCCATTATGAATTATTGTGTTTGTGCACGTGGTCTGATGATCAGTGGTATCACAAAATCCTGCATGAGCTGCACACCTTGAACAGACTACAACATCTGGTGTGAAAGAAAGCAGCTGTTTAAACAGCATAAAGCATCACTACAAATCAGTTGAGTGCACGTCATGAAGTATGCCATATGTGACTAGTTTTCATAAAATGTGTCTGTAAAAATAAAATTTGATTGCATCATAGTAACAGTAACTGCATATTCAAATCTCCAGCTTCATATTCAGTCACGGAAATTGTCTATGCCAGTGTACCTAAATATACATACTTATACATATAGAAATATAAAGAGCTGGGCTTAGGCAAACAGAGGGAATGTAAGTAGTAATTATCCAATTTAGGATTTGAAAGCTACACAGGTGGTTACCTTCTTTGCTCATGTGACGAGTGGTGTACTATCGCTAGTGATTACAAATGATCAGGACCCCAGTTTAATGCTTCATCTGAAAGACAGCACCCCAGGAAAAGCACTTGCTACTTTAAGATGAGAACTGATTTGTTAATACTCCAAAATGTGTAACTTTCCTTATAAATGATATAAAGTGTTCTAAATCACAATTGGCACTACAATTTGAAAAGAAAATATCCATTTGGGAAGCCTAAATTTCAAACTTCATGGTGTCATGCAGAGCGAAATCTTAAAAAACGGTAATAATGATGGAAAGAAAATTATCCACCATAAGTTTTTAAATAGGAAGCAGCATTTCTTAAACTTTAACACATTGTTTGAATAAGTAGAAGAAGCTGTAAAATAGGGTTAAAAGCCAGACTCACATTACTACTGCAGGTTTTGTATCGAATATTCCGACCTTCACAGTTCCTGAAAAATAGATTAAAAAAGGTTACACTGCATTACAGCAAAATACAACCCTGCATGTTTTAGAGCTAGTTATCCTCTTGAAAATTAGACTTTTATTACTTCTGCCCTACCATAATTTGAACTCAAAATACAAGGTTTAAATACAAAGGGGATCTGGGGACTCAACAGGTTACGCTGCTGTCTCTTCAGCAAAGAACATGTGGCTTTCTCTGTGAGCCCAATTTGCTGCAAATCTTATGAAAAACACATTTATTTTGTGAAAAAGAACTCATAATGCATCCATAAAGCCTGATCGATGCTGACTTCAGCAAGTTACTTCTAATCCATGGGATGTAACCCAGAAGAAAAGAGGATCAGAATATCTAAGCAATTCTTTAATCAAGCTTATAGCTAATGAGCATTAATTTTACTTCCCCGAATTCAATTAGGAAAGAAAAAACAGCCTCAAAACTTTCTTTATCCCCCCACACAATGCACTATGTTGAAGAACAGCATGTAATTTTACTGATCTGAAGGAATGAGCAGAATTCCTAATTTTAAATGAAATGTAATTCTCACAGACTGCCTGAGTTCCTAAGGTTCCCAACACATGCATGTGAATTGTGAAACCTAGCTCCATAGTGAAATCTGTTACTAGTAGGTGAAGTAACAGGCATATAATAAAGTCATGATTATTTATTGTTCTTTCATAGAAATATGGGGGTGTGAGGATTTCACACCTTTTCAGGGACAGAGTTTGCCAAACTTCTGGATAACTGACTGGCACTTTTTCACAGGGTAAGATATTCTTGTTCTAAAGTAAGAATGGCAAAATCAAGCCCTTGAAAGAACTGGAAATGTATTCTTCATGACTTGATGGGAAATTACATTTAGCGATATCTCTAAAATCAGAAAAAGTGTTTTGGAATAATGCCTTTGAACTGTAAAAAGACCTGCCTAACACTGAAGAAGAACAAACAGATAGCTGGTCGTTTACAGCTCTTGGACTAAATTTTTCACTTTTTGTATGGAAATTAATTGCAAATATTAAAAAGCTTTTTAAAATGCAAGAGACTGAAAAAATACATTTTTAAAAAAGAAAGAGCAATTGATGTCTGGAGCAAGAGTTCAACCAGCTGAGCTGAAGGTACAGTTCTCCAAGCTCAAGATATTACGTCTCAAATTTCCAATTTTTGCAAGAATGATCGTATCACAACGTGCATGTAAAAAATGTTTATGATACATACAAATGTGAAAACTTCGTTTCACAATCGTGCATTTCCTGGACATTACAACAGTAAAGCACAGGAAAAAAAAAAAACTTTTAAACTACACATTTGTCAAGGTATGGAAAACACATGTTTTTTTCACAGGGGATCGCATTAAAAATATTAATAAAACCACAGTGGAATTTATATTGCTACAATTTATTGCGCTCATTTCACAGTCACTAACACACTAGTAGAATATCATGGCTTCTTGCTGGAAATATTACTATTTTCAAAGATCTTTGTGCATTCTGCACTGAAAGGAATAGGCAGCATTTTAATCATCTTTTAAACTTGTATTTCATACAGTTTGCACATCACATTATCAGCCTTCTCCAAGAGAAATTGACTTTCCGGGTGATACTGCATTTAACTCAAAAAATTAAGAAATAATCAGCAGTTTACAAAAATGGTTAGGAACAACTCAAGTAAAGCAAGCAAATATGGATGCCGGCACAGATGCTTCTAAGCTGGTTGAGATCTCTTCTCGCCTGACTACAGCCCTATTGCATTACTCATGCTTTTAGGATTGTAGTAACAAGTCCTATATTAGTTCAGTTTTACTACTGAGGTAAATGCTTTTCACCGCATACACTGTTCTCTTCATGCTACACTGAAGCTTATCCACGAACACATATGGCCACCAGCACCACTGCACAGAAAGAACTGGCAGAGGAAAACTTTTCATAACATAAAGCAGCATTTGATACATCTATACGTAGAGTTAGTCACTTGGATTTTTTTGTTTGTTTGTTTGTTTTACTACAGGGAAGAGATGGAGGAGACTGCATATTGAACATTACTTCAGATCCAATTTGTATCCAGGTAACCCAGCATTCACTTTGCATTCCCATGGCAGAGATTTCTCTTAATACTTGACCATACTAAAATCATTCTTGCTATTCCATTAACATACTTAATTACACCCTTAAGATCTATCAGAGTTGAGCATTAAGATATTTATCTAATATAGTAAAGAAACATATTAAAAATAGGATTTTATGACACTTGATCTGTAATACAGCATTTAGTTTCAAAAACAGAAGCATCGCTGTTTTCCTATGAGCACAATTAGCAGACAGGGAAATATGGTATAGCTTACAAGCATACATAAGCATGTGGCTAACCTGCCATTTAAACATCTCCTCAGTGAATAGGAGGCTCCCCCACCACACGTCCGTGAGCAATCACTCCAGGCTCCCCAGGCATCCCAGGAGCCCTCCTTATCTTCATCGGAACGGGTAATTCTGGAGGTCTGAAAAAAATGGAGGGTAGAGAGAAAAAAAATAATTAACTGACTTGTTACATGTTTTACTGCTTGACATAATTAGTAGTGAGTATATTACTTTGCTGCTTATTTACAACATCTCAATGCATTTACTATTTTAATATACAACAATTACATGGGAAAATACGCTGAGTGTTTGAAGATGCCGTGTATTTAATGCATTGCTTTCTGCACAAGGACTGCTGTGTCCAAATATGCGATCATTGCCAACATACAGATGTCCAGCAAAAGCCTTTTGTAAAAAGCAGCCCCAGAATTGCAGTTAGGGAAGTAAAACAAGAATGCAACTTCATGACAAAATGCCTTATTAATTTAAGAGAGATTAGGAAAGGCTTAAAATGATTTGTAGGCTACAGCAATTAAACAGTGATTTAAGCTTCTCACATGGTCTTCAAAAACACATTATTACCAGACAACACAAATAAAAAGATATTGGATCAAAAAGAAAAAAAATCTTCTTGACCCCCCCTCAGAATATCATTTTTGATTTGAATTGTATCCAGTTGAAGAAAATTCATATTTTCCAGAAAAAATTCTCCAAGTATTTTAGAACATGGTAAGCTCTTACCATAAGAATTCAATCTCAAAAAGCAACATGAATCTAATTATTCCATAATGTTCTGCTTCAGGAGAGTACCACTTTTATTTTATAAATTTCCTTCATGAAGAAAGCATAGGAAAAATCAAATTCAGGGTTTCCCCAAGCATTTCTTTCTGATTTCACAATTGTTCGTCATGTGTTCCATTTAAATCCTACTTTCATTCCTCTGTCCCTGCAACCATTAAAATTTCTTTCTTGAAAAAACACATGCAGATTTTTGTAACCAAGCATACCATATGATTCCTTGAGAGTCATCAGACATACGTGATGGGTTGTCATCACAAAGAAGTTGAGATTTTTTTATAAATCCCGAATTATACCCACCAGATGGAGATGAAAACACTAGCCACTCTAATCACCATGTTGATAGTGTTTGCACATAAACTCCAAACATAACTATGTGCCTGTTCTTTGCACCACTATGAGCAAAAGCCATAGCCCAGATAGAAGTAAGGCAGCGAGAGTAATTTATCCCAAGTGACAGAATATTGAGCAATGTTTACCCTGTGTTCCAGTACAACTGCAAATGTGAGAGGATGTAGGGTACACCCGAGCTTAACTGAAATAATTATTTGTACAGCCAGTATTTCGTTCCTATTGACTTCAGTGGGCACCCAAGTCACAACTCACAGAGAGAAACTGAGGCAGCACATCCACATTTCTATAATTTTTGACTGCATAGAAAGGCACAGCTTAATCTGATAGCATTGTAGCATCTTCACTACCCCTTCCCAAAAAACAAGGGCAGAGAAACACTAACCAAGGTCTGTGTGTCAGCAAACAGCATAAGGAACAGAGACAAAAACATTACTTTACTCCATAAATTACATCCAAATGAGCATTCAGGTCTTCAGAGGTGCCAGTTAAAAATAAACGCTTAAAATACTTCAAAGATTTTTGTGTGTGACTGAATCCAGAGAAGTGCAAGACATTTGTACACATCTTAATACTAAACCAGATGAACATATTTTAGTAATCCAGGTGGTTTTCTTGTTTTGTTTTGTTTAGTTTTGTATGTGTGGTTTGTTTGTTTGTTTGTTTGTTTTGAGAAAACGTAAGTAAGCTCATGAGACAAAACTTAGTCTTATTTTCTTCCGAAATGCCTCAAAAAAGTAATTTGAAAGGAAGTGAGGGATGTATAATTTGAATATTATGGTACAAGAAAAAATAATACATAACTCTCCTTAAATTTCAACGGCACAGATAACGTCAGCTCATCTTCAGCCATGAAGAAAGTTGACTCAGACAATAGCCTAACAACTCGAAGCAAAAATGGCAAACAATAAAAACAAAGCTGTTTTCAAAACAGAGCCGTACAAGGAATATGACCCAGTACCATGCTATGTAGACAAAGGGATTTTCTTCTAAATATAATGTCAATAATCAAGTGCCACAGAACTTGAGCGAACTGCTCTCTTTGTGCATCAGCTGTCACACAGGCTGCATTTGCATTGCAGTCGGAAGCAATAATATTGAGCAAGCATCCTTTTAGAAACCCAAATGGCACATAGTTAAGCTTAGCTGTACTTAAACAGAGTTAAGGACTATTCAAACACATTTTAAAGGCATTAATAAGAGCAGGAAGATTTGATATAACACCACTATTCCACAAAGCTAAACTGCTAACAGAAACATCAGCAATTTCCAAACTTTTTCATCCCTTCCTCAGAAAACTAGAGCTTTTTGAAGAATTTATTTTGTTAATTAGATAACTTATCACCATTTGAACAGCAAACTGCAGGCACTGGTCTAAACACATCAGTGGCTCCTTAACTTTCCTGCTCCCCTCGGTTTACAAATTTTACAAACACTTACTTTGGCTTAAGTACACTTTTAAAGCAATCTACTATTCCAGAAACGATAGAGCCCTGCTCTGCCAAGATCCCCGAGGAATTTTTTCACTGGCGTTGGGCTTGCTTTACATCAGAAGCCAACTCTGAAATGTCTGACACTGAAAATGGAAGTAACTGCCTTCAATCTTGAGCAAAAAGAGCTCAGCACTTCCCAACAAATCACTCAGCACATGAAAATAAGTTGAGATGAACAAGAGTCACTTCTTTCAAATTTATGAGTGCAAAATTAAAGTTTGTCCTCTGTAATCCCAAGGCAAAGAATTGGTTTTTAGTACGTTAAGAATGGTTCAAAATTATGATATTTAAAAAAATAAATAAATAAAATAAATAATAAAAAAGGCAGTACATGTCACAATCTCTTGTAAAATACAAAGTTTCTTTGGACAAAGCAGTGACAATGCCTAAAATAATCCTAACTTCAGCATTGTATTAAAACCAGCCACATGATATTAACAGACAGAATGCCATCTAGAGCTCTAAACAATGTCCAGTTGTTCACTTACCAAACTGTTTTGATAAAAATCATTGTTCTGAACTGTATCTAATTAAAAAGCTGTAAATACTAGGATGATCAAAGCAGAAGTTTATGCCAACAAAGCCCTCTTCAGAATCATTGACTAATTCAGTGCCCACAGTGTTGATTTAAACTCCGGCTAGTTCAAACTACTTGTCCCATGGGAAAGAGTTAAAAGCAGCTTGCACTGCCTTCGTAATTTACTAGCAAAATAATATTGATTTACTAGCTGTCTGGTTTCATAAACTCTACATGTTACATTTGTCTACACCACGGTACCAAATTAAAGTAAAATAAAGCAAAGATCACCAACATCATGATTTAAACCAACAAAACCTTGGAAGCTCATTTAGGAATTAAATCAAGAGCTAATTGCAATTGGGCACAAAGAGTATTATTGTATCTCAGAACTACATTCAAGGCTTGCTTCTTAACTTTTATTTTTCATGTTTTTACTGTCTTAAGTCATAATTCTAATATGTTTCAGTAGTGACACTCTGCTACGTGTTTTTCATTTAGTGGCTCAATTTTCCAACAGACGTACTACTACATATACATTAAGCTTACGGTTTACATGCTTCATAATGAACGTACTTGTGTACCTACACGTGCATGTATATGTACACATGTACATGTACACCTGTGATATAACATGATCAAATAAAGCCGCCTGTGCTGTAATGAAACCAGACAAAATAACTTGAAACAGCTATTAACATAACTTTAAGAAAAACCTGGATGATTTGCTGCTCTTTACATAAAACTAGATGGCAAAAGGCACCACTCTTCCACTTGATCCAGCCACATTAGCTGTAGTTGTATCCATTCCAAAAGCACCAAATGGGAACACAGGGTTAGAATACAAGCATTGCATTTAAGGCAAATGTATTTCAGAACCTATACAGCTTTCTCTGCAGAAACAACTCCAGCACATATGATAAAGATAGTTCAAAATATTTCATCCCAAACTATGCATCCAATATATATTATTAATTTTCAAAATAATAAAAGGGTAAGTCACAATGCTGCACATGAGCCTTGAAACGCTTGAATTAGGGGATGGGGGAAAATAAACTACAAGTTTTGAAACATTTCGTGACACAGGCTGAGCCTCAAAGGCTGAGATGACAGTATGCCAAGGTTTCCTGAAGGTCTGAGGCCCAGCAATGTGCAATCTGAGCCTCTGCTGACAACCCTTAACTGACAGAGACAGCCTTGTTCTTGAAGAACTTTAATGAAAGTATGGCACTGGAAGATTTGGAGGGGGGGAAATGCTAGTGCCAAGTTCCCTTCTTCCGTCCAGGGCTCCGTGTTGCTTCTGCCACATATGGGCATATACAGTAACACCACCTTCTGCTAGCTGTGCGCACGCATGCAGTCTGTGCTTGCTTTGCACTGTGCTTCTCAAAGGAACTGACTACTGCAGAAGTGGGCACTGAGGTAAAATAAATGAAATACAGATGTTACCAGGGCTGATCATTAATCTAAAACAAGGGGATTTTTACTGTCACTTGTAACAGCCAGTAAATAACAACAGCTACATTGACACACATTGCAAAATCAAACACAGTGCTGTTATATGGAGAAAAAATGACTATTTGGCCAAACTTTTGTTTGGCTGTTATGAAGGATGACATAATTGTCTTGAATTTGGTCATGCAGACTTCAAAGGGGATGTGGTGCCAGAGAATGAAGGTCAGTTTATGCAGTTTTATTATTATTCAGACATCCATTACATAAGGCTTGGATATGTAAATGTTTAGCATTCAGTGCAACAAAGATTCAGCTTCTCAACAGAAATGCTCTGATACCTTAAATGTTTGTTTTCCAGAGCTTTTACATACATTTTTACTTTAAATACAGACACAAGCCAAGCACGTAGTGTTTTATACATGGGAATTACAACAATGTACAACAAAAGAAGCAGAGACCCGACACATTGATTCTTCTGCAAGAGAGCCCAAATCAGAGTCCTTTTGCCAGGTACACATCACAACCCCAATTACACCTAATTCTGCCCTGCGATGTGTCCCAAGGCCTTCCTCAGTGCAGCTGGGCACAGCTCTGATACTTGGCAAAATTCAGGGATTCAGTGCAATCTCTGGGCAGCATCTTCCAATGCAGACAATGCCCAGTGCTAAATGGGAATTTCAAATGCTCTACACAAACAGGTTAGAAAAATATGGCTACAAAACAAGCCTTTGCCATGGCAGTAAGGACCTAGTTATGAAGGAATATTTGCCACTGTATACGCTGCTATGCCAATGTTAGTGCAGATCCCTAGGTGAATGCTCTTTGGTTTTTCTTATAGCTTCTTATCAAAGCAGTTTGTATTCATTCGTAAAAGCATGCCAAACTCCAAAAGAGAATCCCCAGAAGGACTCTTAGCAATGCTATATCATATTGCTATTTATTAACACATGGCATATAACTACACTTCTCCGTACAGAATTTAGATTCTACAGACTAAATTTGTCCAAGTGAGAGAACCTACTGGAGGGTATAAACACCACTTCGGTCCCACTGAAGGCCTAAATTAAGCAATACCCAAAGCTCAGTACTGGCCTTTTTCCCTGGAGTGGATTTCATCCTTGATGGTATTTTGAACAGAGATGAAGCATTTCCTTTTTATTGCTTCTTCCCACTCTCACAACCCATAAATACTATTAACACTATCCTGACTTCCAGAGACTTCCAAAGCACAAGGTTATGTTGCTGTTCACTAATCTTTACACACAGCACTGCATTTTGCCATTTTCTTCTCCTAGTACCTACAATGCCTCCAAACAGAGGCAGCACAAGGAATTATGGCACTGAAGGGAAAATATCCTGCCTGAGTAGCTGTGATGTGTTTCCCAGATTCCTCTTTCCAGACACTACAGTGAGTGGAAAAGGTATCAGATTGCACTGTTGACTGCATCCACGAGCCGAGTACATAACTGAAAGAACAAGTATTTACCTGCCGATAACCACTGGAGATGCTATCCAGCCTCAGAACAGTATCCGTCACTTCCAAGTTTGGCTGTTATGCCCATTGCTTTGCAACAAACTATCCTAGAGATCTCTTTCCCTGCTAAGGCCACATACAAAAATGATTTACACCACTATTTCACACAATCTAAGTAAGGCGTAGAATGCAGATTACAGATTTAGAGAAAAAAACATTCCAGTTATGGCAGCAACTATATAGAAGAACAGTCAAATCTTATTTCCAGACAAATAAGAACCATTAATGAGATCTTGTAATACCTGATTTTAGCAGAAAAACTTCCACTTTTTTCGTTATGACCGATTTCAAGACATTTCCTGCTATATTTCCACTATTGCTGGGTACATTATAGATTGCCTAATTGTGCACTGCATATGTCATTAAGTTTAATAGATCTTTTATTTATATGTACCAACATAAATTATATGTTATTCCTTACACTGAAGAAAACATATCTAGAACTATAAAATCCTTTGCAGAAAACCATGAGAGGGGAAAAAAATTAATGCATCACTTCAGACTGACAAAAGACACCTGGGAATAACTGCAGCTATTTTAAGCAGATGTTTTGGAGTAATTAGTCTTAATATTACTAACATTATTTCAGTTACATTAACCATTCCTTGCATTTGGCCTTGCCACTGTCAGGCTGTCCACACACTAGGAACCAACAGCAAAATGGAAGTTGTGTCTGGTAACAAAAAGAGTGTTTCAGAAACACAAGCTGGTAAAGCTCAGTGACAGACCAGGAGAATGACCAGCAAGAAAAGAGCCAAAAAGGCAAATGATGGACTTGTACGGCTATATGAAGGAACACATCTGGGGACTCAGATGTAGTTTAACACTCTGTTGAATTCTGCTCTATATTTTCATTCTACAGCAGTTTTGAATAAATTCAAATTCAAGTTTTGGAAAATAAAACACGCAGAAGAGTCACACACAGGAAATATTTACAGTGTAATTCATTTTGATACTAAACCGAAGACGAATCTCAGCATGTTTTTCAATATTATACTGCATCCAGATTTTCCATTGTCAGTGTGTTGCAGAATTTCATATTGACAACATAGGCCTGCACTGCAGGAGTTGTCAGGACAAAGTTGGAGGTTTTGGCAGGTGGAGCAGGGATACTTGAGGCTTTTGGCATCCAGGAAAGGATGAAATGTTGCTTGGCTGTTTGGCACCTATGAGCTAGCTGAGGCTTTTGGCACTGAAAAGAGTCTGTATCACCTCCTTCCTTCTTTGTGAGCAGTAACAGAGGGAACGCGGAATTTGTGGGCATGGAGAAGGAATCGTGGTTCCCGCCCTAACAACTCCGAGCAGAAAGCAACTGCATTAGGATACCCAGCTCCAGCAGTTATTTCTGTGTCTAACAACAGCTAAATACAGTTCCTCCATATTCCTACTGAAAAGAATCAGCAGCCAAGTACCAAAAGCACTGATAACTAAGTTGCTATTTTTCAATTTCTGTGTTACCAACATCACTAAGATGAGTTTAAAAAGACACACACACACACACACACACTAGTTTTACTCGCTGCTGACAGGTTTTGATGATCTATACTGAAATGTAGATCCAGGGTACATTTTTATCACAAAATGGTCTTTTACAAGAGGAGCACGTGCCTCTGTCCTCCTCCTCTGGATCACGGCAATCTTTTATTTCCTTGGGTAATATTCCATAAATTATTGCAAGTCATCCATAAATCTCTAAGACTTTTAGGTCCATTCATTCAGGACAGATGACCAAGATATCAAGAGCACAGATTTTTTAAAATATTTTTTTCCCCTGAGTTTTTGGTATTTCATTATCTTCTGGGATTTAAAAGTACATTCAAATATGTAGCTGGAAATATATACATTCCAATTCTCAAAATATGTCCATTCCTCTGAGCCTACCCTATCTGAAATGGAAACTACACTGAAAAACGTTTAGCATCACTGCAATTACCTCTATTTCTCAGTGGTCTAGAGAATTACAACAGATTTGCACATGTAGCTGGCAAACAACCCAAAAGCCACAGACCTTGGGAAATATACACAGGTTCTGAAAGGGAACATAACCAAGAAAGCAATATAAATTTCTAAAATCTTTGCTTACTCTCTCAGTAGCCAGCCTGAGGCAAACACTTGTCAGCACTTGGATGAGAGATAAATGCAGAAATTTAAAATAAGCAAAAAAGAAGGAATGGGATACTTAGAAACCTTTCAAAGAAGCATGCTATTTCTTTTAAAACTATCAGTACTAACATTCCCAAAATAGAACTTTAAAGTTATACCCTAGTAAGCATAAAAATAAATTTAGGTGATAATAAATTACAGTGCTCTCCACAACACAGTATTTGATACACAGTCCCTGCATTTGGATGTGCAAAAAATAAAAATAAAAAATCTTGTCACAGATGAAGAAATTCTGTTTTTTGTGCAACAAATAACAATACCCTGTCTTAGTATTTTTTGACTTTGAGATTTTAAGCTTACACATTATGTCCATTTTACAGATAAGAATCTGACCTTAGGAGATGGTGCATTATGGGAGTAGCAGAGCTCAAAATTATATTTTAGTGTCCAAAGTCGGAATTCTTGCACCTCCTATTTTGTCAGTATAAACATTGTCCTTCCTACTATGTCTGCCTGTAAGAAGTACATAGCATGAAGAGGAAAACACAATCTTCAGGACATTTTGATATGCTAATTTTCTCTGAACCTGTTTATAAATCTGCATTAACAACATTCCATATATTTCATGAATTCCATAAAGTAGTAAGAATTCATGCAAGCTTTACTGAATGCTTATTCAAACGTTGCACCTGGATACTCTGGATTTTTCCACCTTCACACTGTACACCACATGTTCCTCATCCAGCATAAACAGGGTGATGGGTCAGCCAGAGTCCAAGACACAGAATTCCTCAGGTGCATAATACAAAAAGAGATTCCAATTTCTGGGAAATATATCTGGCATTATTTTTTCAAACTACCTTATTAAATATATTTGTAAACATCCAAATAAAGGTGCTATTAAATATGTTTTTAACTGGTCTCAAAAGTTTAAAATTTCATCACTTTGGCATATGCAGTGGAAAGAGAACAACAATGATAAAAGGATAAGCATTATGCTGGTGCAAGTGGAGGACTTCCATCAGCTTCCAAAGATCTTTTGGGCACGTTTGTGCTACTGTCAAATGTGCAGTCTAGTTTTAGTTTTTTTTCTTTTCTCCATATTCTGATGCCACATGAAATAGCAATCACATTTCAGTGATTACATGCTTTTGAATGCTTTTAAATTATTCTTTCCATCTTCAACATGGGGAAACTAGTAAAAAAAAATAAAATAAAATTACACATCTGCCCCGTGGGTCAGGTACTTGTTCTAGAAAGACTCATCTCTTGACAAAACACCCATGCTTCCTGATTTTCTTTTTGATCTCTTCATTTGATGAAGAACCATTTGACTGTCATTTAGGGACTCATTCCAGGGTAAGGAGAGCTATGGCAGGTACACTATGAATTACTGGAGCTCCAAATTAAAATTAATCAACAAGGTAGTAAACCTACAGTTTACTATGAGGGATAAAAGGGACAGAGGAGAGCACAGGATGGGATTTCTCCTTCAGGTAAGCTGCAAGAACATGGAGGACAGACCCTGACACAAAGCCAGGAGCTATTACCACAATCACCATCAAATTTCACTCCTGCTGACTTGTGGTGGTCCTGGTGGTATTTGCCCAAATTAACACTGCAAAGCCTGAAGTATAAGAAAAGCTATTCTGCTTTCATGACACTTACGTGCAACCCAAGTATACCTGGATTCTAGATGATAAAACAGACTGAAATGGTATCCGTTCATCCCTCAACAACACCAATTGCTGTATTATGCTGAATTTGTCAAGACTGATTTACCAAGACACTTGTGGATATGACTTACAGGTAGGTAACAGAAAAGAAAAAGCATGTACATTTAGAATTACGTATATGTGTCCTACTATTTACCTTACAGCTTATAACAGCACATAAAAGCTTTCTGCCATCACAGTGATAGGTTATATATGTAATTTAAAGCAATAACTTAAGAACAATCACTTCAAAATACACAAGTCCACAACATTTGCATGAAGTACCTTTTTGTGTACACTTTAAATGAAATTCATGCTTTTTATTTCTTATTAGTTACAACAGTCTTTTTTTTTTTTTTTTTTAAGGTAAGAATTTATTTAGAGGATTTAAAGTGAAAAACACTGCAACCAATACTTTTTCTCTGAAAAAAAATAAAAATAAAAATAAAAAAATGACTGCACCTCTAGCTTTTAAAAGAGCCCAAATATATTTCATGTATTTTAAAATTTTGTTTAAAATAATTTTCCTGACTTGAGACACCGTCTGCCAAGTTCCAGCTAGAAGCAAAATTTTATGGCTACCTGCCAGACCTATGAATAAAAGGAGTTTATAGGGGAAATACTGACAGAAGAATAAACTGTAGCAAAAGCAGCCAGTATAGAAAAGTCCTCCCTGTACATTTTGTCTATCCGTAATCTGCAATATTCATAAACCTGGATTATTGGGATATTGCACTCTGGCATGGCTCAATTTCATGCCAAGATTATCAATATTGCCAGACTGATGATTTAGTTACATGTATTTTTACCACATTTGTATCACACAGACGAAGCCTCCAAACTTCTCATCTGTGAGCTACACATTCGACCCATGTCTCTTGACTCACCCTGCTATTTAATACTATATGTAGCACTTTCAATGGTAATATTACTGTAAAAGTAATGCAAAGCAGATTACAGAACATAAGCAAATACACCTGGCAACAGGACAAATCTGTCAAAAGGAAAAATATTAAAGCCACATTGTTAGCTGACAGCAATTAAGAAACCTAGTTTTCCTTTCTATAAATGTGGAACAATTAAAATTTAGCTATGAATTTTAAAGAGATTATTTTATTTTGAGAGATTATTTCTCATCCTTGATTTTTAAGGTAGGTATCACTGTGTAGAACATTTTAAAATTAATACACTGAAGAAGACTTATTAGGCCCATAACTGAGACGCAGTCTGAAAGAAGTTATTTTTGCCCAAAGTAATTCTAAAACTTGTCAGCCTGATCATGGTGCCTCTCTACAGTGGCATAAATCAAGATTAACAAGATGAATTTTCTTCTCAGAATAAACAGTTTTGCCCACTTAACCGTGAGCTGATCTTTGGGTGATGTAAAGCAATGGTATAACTGATCCAAAAATCAAGATATAATTTTAAGGTTTGTTTTTATTACTCATGCTTAACTTACGAACAAATTTAAGATTTAATTTTACACAGCTTCACTGGCTCCAGCTGATTTCCTGCGCTTGAACAGTTTTGTTCGTTGTTGCGGAGAGCCCTTCTTTCACAAGTGCAGCTTGAATTGGAGTTGTTGTGAGATTTCAACAGGGGGTACCTGCACAGGCACCATCCATAAGCTGCTTCTGCTTAGGATAATGTTCCAGCCATTGTCATGTTTTTTCATTCAGTGATCATCTTTTGTTTGATCCCTGCTTATTCGTAGTCAGAAGCTTGTACCAATTTCATCATCCCAAGCCCACTCCAGCTTTGTTCTCTCACAGACTGCAGCAAAACATGACCAAATTCCTCATAAATGGTTTTTTGTTGTTATTTATTTGGTTTGATTTCTTTGTTTTAAGGTAGTTAGAAGACTAGAGTTAGAAAAGACTAGGTAGTTAGAAGTTAAAATGTCCTGCCTCTATGTCCTCTTAAAGAGTATCCTAATACAAAGAAGCTGCAAAATGAAACATCTTCTGAGGGCAGGTTTTGTATATCACCTTTGTATACAGTATATGTATGAAAGACAGTATTGCTGAGAAAGCTTCAAAATTAAGTTCCATATGCAGAAAATATTTTTCCAGAAAGGTATTTTATGTAGGATTAAAAATGTAATATTCTTTTGTCAATCCTTTCCACGTTGAATCAAATAAAATATAATCTACTGAAACTCATTTGATATCTGGTGAATAGTTTTCCTTTTTATTGATTTTTTTCCTTCTAGCTTGGGGAGAAAAGGCCTTGTCAAAGGAACAGCTACAATGGCAGCACAAGCCCAGATCCAATTCCCAAAAAATCAAAAGAAGAAAAAAATAATCCCACTGACTTCAGATAAAAGAAGATGAGGGCTTAATTACACACGCAGGGAAAGGACACACATTCTCCATTTGGAAAAATGTTAGCCCAAC
This sequence comes from Aythya fuligula, assembly GCF_009819795.1. Classification (NCBI taxonomy): domain Eukaryota; kingdom Metazoa; phylum Chordata; class Aves; order Anseriformes; family Anatidae; genus Aythya; species Aythya fuligula. The sequence continues at coordinate 12,171,329 of NC_045569.1, read as the reverse complement.
TTGCTTTCTCTTCTGTGTCCAAGCTCCCATTTTTTAATTCTCTAAAGACAGAATTATCCAATCAATATTATTCATGGTAGGGAAAGACAATTGCATATATCTTGAGTTTTACTGACTCCATTCCAGATCTCTACTACTGTATATGTTTGACTACAGTATCTTTAGCACTCAGCACAAGGTAACAGCCCTGGATATGGAACATTAGCATGACTCTTTCCATATCTGTTCTGTGCCAGTGTTTCCTATTATCAGTCCAATATTTTATGGTTATTGTATTAGCTTCCCAGCAGAACTTTCTCAAGTTCTATAGCCTGAAACCTCCATTAACAGACACTAAATACAATGGTTGTTTTTCACTTTTAGATCTTGCGAAAGCCTATAAAAATGAGTGGTCAGTTTGTCCAATTTTCTAAAGAAATTTTCCAAGATTTGAATGGGCAACATATAAAACCACTAAAAATACTCTTGGCAGCTCATTCATTTGGATTGTGTTCTTTCTGCCAAGCCAACTAATGAATAGCTTATTCCAAGATAGGACTTCCGCATGAATTTTTTGTAGTAAAGGTAAGAATATCTATTTATATAATTCCCTAGTTGCTTGTATTTGAAGGGTTTAGAGAAGGGTGGAGGTTTTGTGGGTTTTGTTTTTGTTTCCCTCCCTTCCCAGCCACACACACTCTAAAAGAGACATTAGCATTTGGACTTAAGGAGAATTTGTGTAAATAAATTAACCTTTTTTGTGTGTTTTGTTTTTAATTTTGCCTTAAGCTCTGGTAAATAAAAGGTAACTAAATTATTGCTGTCAGGGAGTTAGTGAATAAAGCCTGATTTAAAAGCCATTGAAATTAATGAAAACTATCTCACTGACTTTGTTGGACTTTGTATAGAACCTACAAGAACCACCTGAATTCCATCAGATACTGCCAAACTAGAGATGTGTATGTGATTTCTTACACATATGGGCAGATAAAGATCAAAGAAGAGGAGAGAAAACTTCTACATGCTTTTGTTAGGTTTATTTCTTCTACTTGCATCCATTTATCAGTGTTCTGGCTATAGGTAGGATAGGTATTTGGTATCTGAGCTGCAGTCCAGAATTATGCTTCTTCAAACACACACAAAAAAGATCCACTTAAGAACACCATTGGGTGTTTGGTCACAAGAAAGAAAATATCAGCTCTTGTTTATCTGTCAAGGCCAAGTTGTGCCTCAGATTATCAGGGATACCCCACCCCAAAAAATAAATTGCATTTAATAGATAATTTACAACTGCTTTAACTGTGTTGCAAAGAGTTGTCATTCACATTCTAGTTTTCAAAATTTTTCCTCTTATCCTATCTCACTCTCCAGGGTAAAAATAAAATATTTGCACTGATAGTAGATACGAATCTTGGGAACTATAAGAAACTTTAAATGATTCCCCACACATATTTTTGAAACAAATGATATCTTTTCAGCCTCTTTAATATAGAGTTGTTTTGTTTTGTTTTCTTTTTTGAGTGAAAGATATGTATCCATGTCTTTTCACACATTGTATATAGAAATTTTGAAAGTCTGAAATAAACCTTCCTGAAAATCATTTAAGTGATGCTTCCCAGAGAGCTGAGGGACCAATGAGCTGTGTAGTTCATCGTTCAAGACTGACAGACTTTATACTGGTTCACTCATTGTCATATTCCAAATAGCTTCATATGTTTCAGTTTTTATGGCATTACTTCTCTTCCAAAACATATCCTTCCCCAAGAAGGAGAGGGGTTTTCCCCTTTAAAAAATAAATCTTGCTGACCATCCATCAGTCAATTCAAAGATGCTAGTTTAATCATTGCTCACCATATTCATATTGCTGAGCAAATTAGGGAGATCATCACACAGACTTTTTTTCCCCTCACTTAGGCACTAACTTCCATGTTTTTTCCACGCACATCATTCATCTCCATTAAAAATTCTTTCTCTAGCACCTCATTGGTTCAAAAACAAAGAACAAGCTTGTCAGCCACTGTGGAGATGAAAAATAGCCAGTGGCTATTTTAATCTTATTCTGCTTTCTCTTTCATATGTTCAAAGTCACAGCAGAAGCTACATAAGCATAATGGAAAAATAAGCGAAGTTCTTTAACTATAACAACAGTTAAACGCCGATTTTAGGGAGGTTGTGCAATTCTGAGCACCAAATACATATAGGAACAAGTTAGACAAACATCTATCAGGAACACTTTAGTTGGAGTTGATCCTGCCTTGGGGCAAAGGGAGCCATTTGCTGTTTGTTTGATCTACACCAGACACTGAGAGAGGGAAGGGCTTAAACTTAGCTACTCTGAAGGAGTGATCAGGATGCTGAAAACAAAAGGAAGGAGAAGTCTATCTCTGTTTTGATCCATGTGCTGTGCAATGACTCATATTTTGCTTGGAGTCAAGGTCCATCTCTCAGATATCTGTTCTTTCCCAGATGTGTGTCCTGGTTTCTGCCTGCCAGAGGGAACTTGTATCCAGAACACACTATTTCACAATATATCTCCAGTTTTAGGCAGCACTCTCCAAATCATCTAATAGCTGCTTTACTTTACTCATACCACAAATCAACCTTGTGCTTCTTATTCAATATAAATGCAGCCTGGATAACTCTAAGACAGTTCCATTGTCTTCCGAAGCTCAGCTTCTGGAGACTAGCTACAGATACCTGCTCCCAGGTGGTCTGTCTGGAAACAGATGCATTGCATACCTCAAAATTACTACTACTATAGTGCTTTTAAACTTCTGATGAACTGTTTCTGCCCAGTTTGGATCACTGACACTGCAAAATCCTTACTGACAGTAAAGGTGCTACCTATTTAATATAAATATCACATTTTTGTTATATTCTTGTCACTGTGAACTGCAAGCTTTCTTCAGAAATCACTTACAAAACATGAGGAAACATCAGTAACACAGACAGCAGCTGTTCTACCGTAATTCATCTTCCTTCTTTCCATCTTGGTTTGTAGCATTTGAATGAGGGCATCTAGAATGCATTAGGATGGACTCTGTGTTGCACTCAAGAGCTAAGTCACAGATGAAGAGAAAGCAGTGAAAAGGGGTAGCCACCTACAATTTATGTGTTTTCTAAGCCTAAACTGTTACAGGAACTGATCCCCTCATATTTCGACAGCTTGTTACAGCAGTTCTCTGACCTTTCTGGAGGCTGTCTGCAACCTAGGATCTTTACTAGCAATCAGTACCACAGGTACCAACTCTCTGGACTGGAAGCTAAGCATTAAGGTTCTGTTGTATGCAATCATAGACTTACACAACTACCGAGCCAAAGAAATTATTTTCCTCAGTCCTCTGTATTGCTTTTTTTTTTTTTTTTTTTGCATCACATGCATCACATGAAACAAGATTTGTCCCATTGCTTTTATTTCATTCAGATCATTTATTGCTTTTGATCACTGTCTCCTGCCTGCTAGACATACAAACAGCTAAAGGGATAAGTAGCAATAGAGTTTTATACATCTATACATTGTTGGTCTGGGACTTACAGCTATACAATCAGAATTCATATTAGATGCCAATAAAAGGTTTTAAAAATAAAACTATGAAAACACGACAAGGATTTTAAATCTACTTTGTGTAATTTGGCTAAAGTTATCATGTTGCAAGGAGATCTATTCATAGGCAATCCTATGGGGGTTTTTTATTCTAATTCTCACTAGGGAATGTTTTGGAAGAAAAGTATAAAAAGACATTGTTTCCTTATTATATAATACTCCTGACTTACGCCAAGAATATTCTCATCTTAAGCGTGTTCATAATCTCAAAGACTGACACAGCTATTGCATTACTTATGTCTATACAAGTACAGCTTCTAAAAATATGATTCCTTGACAGTTTTTGAAAGGTGACTTACAGTATGATAATAAAAAAAAAAAAAAAAAAAAAAAAAGCTATGTACTTGTGCTGCATTTCTGATTTGTAAATCCTACCCAGTAATTAAAAGCAGATCTCAAGTGTGTCTGCACAAACACAAAATGAATACAAATCTAAGACAGAAACGCAGTAAGAGAAAATATAACTTTTCTGGTAGATGACTACTGATTTGAAAGGGACAACAGACATCCAAACTGATCATCTACTCATACATCTTAACAGCAATAGAATTTACTTTTACTACTTTAGTGAGCAACATGGTTGTTACTTCTTTCCATTCTTGCAGATGGGGAAAAATAAGCACATCCTGAGTTGGACATGAAGGATACTTTTCTATTGCACAACTCACTTTTTAAAATTATATCCAACCCCCCTAAATCAGAAAGCAAGCTGTTCAGTACTTCTCGACTAAAATCTATCTCCCAGAATAGATATGTCATATCTGCCTCCTAAATGACACATTTTTTGCATTTGCAGTTATGAACTCATTCAAATATGCTCTTTAAAACTAGTTTCTAGTAATTAAGCATTCTACCTAACTGACATATATCAGTGAAGGATTTTGGTCTGTCACTGCAAACACTTGTTACAAAGTGAGAGCACTGACAGTTTACCCAGAAAATAGAGAAATAGTAATAAAAGAGGCAGAAGGAACAAAAATGACTTCCCTGTTTTTACACAACTGAATTTGAATGTTGGCCTTGCCCACTGTGCAGAACAGCAGGTTCACATGGTTTGATAGAGCTGGGCAAGTTTCCTTAACAGGACTCATAAGTAAAACTGAATAGGATACAGGCAATTAATACTTTCTTCTAACAGAATGTGTGGCAGCTTCAGAGGACAACAATGTGCTTTATCTCTCTTCTTTAAAGAGATAATCTTTAAAATGTAATAAATTTCAACAATTTGAAGGCTAATCACCTTATAATCAGCAATCTGTGGTTACCCTGACTGACAAATGTAACAACCCAAAGTGTGTTTGTGCTATAGCTTTGCTCCCATTTTAGTGAGCTGCTAGAGCAGGGGCTGTTTGTGGCAGAGAGGAAACCTCTGCCTTCATCATGCGCTTGGATGATTTTGACAGAGAACTTAAGGTCAGTAAAATTTGCGTTGCTACTCAAAGGCTGATTTTCCATCCCTTGCAATGCAGAAGCCTGTGGAAGAAGAAAGTGTTTCACATTTCACTCCTTGCTGTAATAACTTCCCCCTCCTCATTCAATGACTTCTAAATCTAGCTGAGAAACTGGGAAGCATCTTCAGGAAGGCAGCAAAGAGCTCTGTGCTTGCCATCATACCACACAGCACTCTAGTAGCCCATCAGCATCAGACAAAGCCAAAACCCCAGCTCAACAATGACTGCAAACCCAGCCTGTCATAAAGTTAACCTCCCAAGAGGGAACAAGAATTGTGTTTTAAAAAGGAAAAAAACCAACACATGAGATCTCTTCTGCCAAGCAATCCCTTTAACTGGCCCAGTTTCTTTGCATCAGTCCCAGCAATGCTAGGGGAAAACGCAGAAGACAGACTACGCCCTTCAGTGATTCAAAACCACAAAGCAAAGATATCCTGTTGTAACGTACATGGTATTCCAGGATTATAATTTTTGCTTTGAGCCACCTTTCAACGTATACCAAATGGAAGCAAAACTCATTCCAGAGTGTTATGAAGCCAGTTTTGTGTCTCTCACAATTATGTTTGAAACCATAATGACAGATTACAGGAAATGAACATATAGACAGGGTGATTTATAAACACTTTCAAACAATGCAACTTTTATCAATTCTCTTACATCAATCACAAATCTAGGAACTTTTTTTTTTTTTTTTTTTTGTATATGATACTCTCAAGAGTGATCAGGACAGGATTTGCTGACAGCCTATCTTAAAACAGAATTATAAATTGCATTCACTCCCTGTTTCAATGTAATGGCTCCACACAGATAAGGGAAATCACACTTTTCACAACCAGAAAGGCATTAGCAGAGAACAAAGGAAGACTTTGCTATATAAACCAACAGAAGGACAGTCTTGCCAGATAAACCTGATTTCACATTTTGATAACAGGTGTGGCTGGGGAGGGTTAATCACAGTTACAAAACATTCCAATTTTTGTAAGGCATTTGATCTAATATATATATGTTTAACTTTAAAAATCAAGATTTATAATATCAATAAAGCATATGCTAAATGAATTTAAATGACTGACAGATTTCAAGTAACCCTTGCCAAAGAATCAACATCAAAAGGAAACTTGGACAGCAGTTCTACTGGAAATGATATTAAGCCTGATACTGTTCAGCGTATATACCCTGGAAGAAAATAACCACTGCTCAGATTTGCAAACCACAAAAAGACTGACAGTAAAAAACATTGAGTAGACAGGAGAGTCATACAACACAATCCAGATTGCTTAGCAGACTGGGCCCAAATGAAATGGGTTTTCAAGCAGCCCAAAGTGAAAATAATGAATCTAGGTCCAAGGAATGCCACTGATAACTAATGAACTGGATGCAATATGCTGGAAAGCCATGATCTGTAAGGAATTAGGCGCAATTATTAATAGGTCCAAAACAATAAATAAATTAAAAATAGTCTGAGGACTGAGACAATGTCACTTACAGAGCTAAAAGGACATAAGATTATAGCATTTGAAACAAATACCCAGGAAAAAACACCACGTACCAAAATCCTGTTTATATCTGTTAATTGTAGAAGAATAGAACAAGAACCAATCACTGGAAGATGAAATTGGACAAATTTAAATGAGACTCTAGGCACACATTCTTATCACAGAGACAACTGCTTGGTTTGAGACAACAGGTAATTGGATAAATTGGATATACATAAAGTCACAAACTTCATTTCTTAATCCCTTCTCCTTCGGTTTCTGTAATAGTCTTGGGAATAGGAAAAATTAAGTCTAATATAACATGTTATTGTACATAGTCCTGAGAGCTAGAAGAACTATGCAAGAATTGAAAGCTACAACTAGAAATCTCACTGCATAGAGAGGCCTCCAAACGTGGATTATGAATAATATACAGTCTCTTTATAGGTTGCATTAGAACACAAAAGTGATGTTTTATATTACTAAGGTATCAATTCAAAAGTTAGGAAACAAGAATTAGTATTTATCTGTACACATTCTGAAAGTGTGCAAGAAATTACAGCAGCAGTGCACTATATGTGCTCAATCATCCACTTCTGAAGTACATTATCAGTCATTAACACTGGTAAGAAAACATAGTACTGCAAGCTGGATATGGGCTGAAATTCAAGTTACCACTGTGTTAATGCACAGTTCAGAATCAGCTGGCAACCTATCTGGCCTACTGCCATGGAACCTAATACCAAATTACACTTTTTTAAGAGTTAATGAGATAGAATACCTAGCCTAGTTTGCATTTATATATACAAAAGAAATGTCATGCAGGACTAACATTACTGACATTACAGGACAATGGTCTCCATAACAGATCAGACTTTCAAACATTAAAATTCTGAAATGAGATTACATGACTGTCTCGATTACTTGTATGAGAACACGTAGAGCTTCCTGCACTCCATTCCACAAAGACAACCGCAGCTTGAACTGCATGGTAACAGTGAGCCTCTGGTATGGCAAAAGAGTTGGTTAGTGCTTTAGAGACCCCAAGGCTCCCAGCAAGCAGAGGGTGAATCTACCAAGGCCCATGATAAAAAGCAAAACATTTTGGAGGAAGGATGATGCAGGAAAAAAGAACAGAGGAAAAGAATCAGAATCTACAATTTAATTAATAGCTGTCTCAGAGAAGTACCCAAATCAAAATTCCTCAGTCCTGATTTCAGTGGAAACTGAAATGGCTCTGTACTTCTAAGCATCAGATCCTACAGGTTAGACCATTCAGAATCTCAAGTAAATAGCCATAAAAAAATGCTTTTACATATACAAAATCTACTCTTGCCATAAAATAAGAAGACCTCATGATCTCGGTCTGAATCATGTCAGACTTTCAGAAGGGATTTTTTTTTTTTTTCAGATAAATTAATTTGCAGCACAGTGTATGCCCATTACTCTAGTGATCATGGCTACCAACAGCTCTCCGAGCGAACTAAAGGGCCAATTCGCACTCTCAAAAAAAAAAAAAAAAAGTAACCATGCTAATCACGCTTCTACAACAGCAAGGAGACAGCATTATTGTAATAGAGCAGTAGAGGGCACTGAAGCATAGTGAAGTTCAAATATTCTGGTGAAGAGAAGTTGCCCATAGGTGATAACATAGAGCATGGACCAGCTAGAACACAAGACCTGGGATCCAGACATCTACTTCCAAATCTGATGAGGAGCAACTACAAGGATTTGGATTAGTAAATTTTCTGGCCAGTTCCCCAACCAATAAGCAGGATTTCACATGACTAATCCTAAAAACACATAAGGCAGGTTTGTTTTTCAAAAGATACGTATGCCCAAGTAAACAGAGACAGCAGGAGATAGTCAGGCTAATAACCAATAAAAAAATTTTTTTAGACACCAAATAATATCACTATAATGTATTCATAACTAACATAGGTAGTATATAATACATAATACAAGATATACCCTATCTTAAAATATACTTCGAATTTTACCATTTCAAAACAGTCAAATCACGTCTCCTATATCAGGGTATGAAAGAAAAATGTGTCACAGAGAGCTACTCGAGGTAGATTAGCCTCATTGCTTTCCTCTTTTGCTTTCAAACATGCTTTAATTACATCTTCTGCCTATTTCAAGAAGCTGACCATCACCTAAAGGGAATAATTTATCTCCAGGTGGAATAGTCTCTGAACATACAACTGGAGAAGACCAGAAGTCTGAAGAAAGGTTTTATGAGAATTAATCTAGTTGGAGATCAAGAGTGGTTATAAACTTTAAAAGGCAAATTTCTTGTCTTCATATTAAAACTCACAAGGCTTCTAGCACACACACTAAAAAGCAAAAGACAAGAACAGCTTGTAGCTGGGCTTTTCCATGTTAACTCTACACACACACACACAAAAAGGTTAAAACTGGCGATATGTTTACGTAGGGAAGTGTCTAATAAGCTCCACAAAAAGGGGTGAGGAGGAAGACAGATGTTTCTTATTTTCTTTAAACTGTTTTCAACCTTTTTTATGTGCTTTTGTGGGGAAAAAAGCATTTATATTCCTATAATGTACAGCAACCTCCCACAGTGACTGGAGTCCCAGTGGAAATTTCTACCGACTTATCTACTACCTGCATTTCAGTTCCATGAACTAGATTAACTTTGGTTTAATCTGCATTTTCTGAAAATGAATTACTCTGACGTTCATTTTTCAGCACTCTAATGATGGACTGCTACCCGGTGCTCTCCAGGAGTGATCTGACACAACCCTGAAGCAGAAGCCACTGCCTGCAAAGACACTTCTGAGATTTTATACAGCGATACAAAAGCAGTTTATCCAAAAATGACAATAGGCTTTGTTATGAGACCTCACCAGAAGGGTAGGAAAACAAGTAGACAGTAGAAAGCCTTTTACATAAAAAAGGCCTGGCTGTTTTATTTTTCACTCTTCACTAAGTCATGCTGCTGGGTCAGGGGAAGACCCGATCACAGCCCAAAAAAGGAGACTTTTCAAACACCATACTCTAAGGATAGCTATGTCTGCTCTCTGTCATCCACATCTTATTCTGCAATAATAATGAGGTGAGAGAGATTTGCAGCCTCTTAGGCCATACTGTGTAACCCATCTGGAGGCCTTCGACAACCAGCACATTTCTGGATAAACTGGTAAAGAATAAAGCACCACAACTGTTTTGCACGATGGGAAAGACAACAACTTTTTTCTACGTGTGAGGTAGGGGCTGCTATTCCCTAGTGACACTTTGCTTGGGAAAGACTTTATGAAAAAAGCCTTTACCAATCCTTCCTGTGATAGCGACTGAGCTACGGATCAGGGACTACACCAAGGAGTTAGTTTGTTGCATACTCTTTTCATCTGATAAGGGTGAAATACCAAAAATACTTGCTTTCTTTCACTGCATACATCTAGAAAATATTATTTATTAGTTTCTCATTGAGAAATATAGACAACGTTAAGAGCAGCATGAATGCAGTTCGGAACAGGTTTATTAAAGTTTGAGTAATCTAAAGCAGCACTCCAGATTTAAATAGTACTTGATGATTTTTTCCTCTCAGATCTTTGGTGGCACCTGCTTTTCAGGTCTTCGTCATTGTTTCCTTACTGTTTTGCACCTGAATTACTTTAGAATTCTTTACAGACACAGAAGGCTGCCATATGGCTGTTGATGCCTGGGAAGACTGTTATCCTTAAGAGACTGGACTATTGGCAAGTGTCAGCTACCAGTATGGAAAGACTTTCATCATTCAGAAGCAAAAATTACCTTCTTTCTGTTTATATAGTGGGAGGTAGATGTACTCCAGAATTACATTTTAGTGTCTACCCTTGCTCTCTATGAATTCAGCGGAGGAATTTGTATTTGGTGCAATAAGAACAAAATCAGATTGCTAGATGAGGAAATTCAACACATTGAGTCCTAATCCAGATGAAAAAATTCACATTGAGTCCTAATCCAATTATAAAGATAAGAACTGGGAACTTTATGTGAAGAAACACCAGGGAAGGTCAATGCCAAGCCCGTCTTCATTAAGCCTGGCAGCTAACTACAGTACAAAAACAATTGCTGTGCTTCAAACCAATGCAGAAAACATTCAGATGCATTTCTTGTTTTAATTCTGAATTTTAGCATCTCATTGCCTAGAAGATAGTAAAGGTAATATGTGGTTTGTGTCTACATTAAATTTGCAAAAACAGTGACTAATTCTGAAGAAACAGTTCTAGATGTTTGGCTTCAAAATTGATAGGTCAGTGGGATGTCAGGGCCAAATATGATTACAAACAAATCTGTTTTTCTATCCTTAGTACAAATTACAATTAAAATTCAATATGCCTCTTTGCTGTAGCCAGGTCTTCAAAGTCTGCTAACATTTCTCAATATTCTACATACTCACACATCCAATGTGAGAAAATGGCAAAAAAAGAAAAATGTTACATTGCAAAGGCGAGGAAAGAACTAAATGCTGTTTTTATAAACAGACTACCTACACACATTTGAAAACAAAGTTTTCTGGTTTTATACTTTAAATGTCTATTATTCCCTCTTCAAATTCCCTTTCCCCAAACTTCAGCCTAGCCTCTGAGATGATTTCCAAAGTTGCTACTAAACTGTTTTCATTCAGAGGATATCTTGGACAAGTATTCAGTTTTCAATGAAAATTTAGTTGCACACCTAGCTATGAATCCTCTCCATAGTTAGTAAAATAGACACAGAGCAAAATCCAACCCTTGTTTTACAAAGATATTATCGGTACTTTTTAAAGCATGTTTTGGAATTGCATATTTTCAAAGAATCCATACCAAAGTAAATAATTTTTAATTCTCACATATCAGTTTATCTAATTCTGACTGAAGTATTCTTATTCATAAAATAATGTTTCATGTTATTTCAACAAGCAGTGCGTCCTATCTTTTATGGAAGAACAAGATCGTGGACTCCTTAGATAAAACAACAACTGTTTTTTATCAGGGACAATACTCCAAGTTTAATCAGGTGAAAAGAGGTATTTCATAAAGCTGCTTGGCTTTTTTCTGATTATGTACAAAATTTGCTGCATATAAGCGGACCCAATCTGGTTTTGAGCCATTTATGGTAACCCGTTAGCCAAAGGCTCAGCTGAATGCAAATCATCCATAAGACAGAACACCAGAAGTGGAGATATGAGATTAAAATAACAAACTGAGTTATTTCAGTTGTGTGCTGTCAAATAATGCTCCTTCCAGAAGCTTGTTTAAAAGCTGTGCCCTTAAAAATTGCTCTGGATTATGTTCCTGATGATTTTTGGCACCAAAAACAATGTTTCTCTATATTAACTTACTAACAATGAATAGAAGTAAATCACTAAGTTAAAGGAAAAAGTTCTTACCGTGTATTTGAAAGTTTATAAACCATGTTGATTCCTTCCCTTTCCTTCTCCCCAGAGAAATTCACTGGGTTAGATGAAGTGATTTACTACCTGCATGAGATTTTAAGGTAGATCCAATTAAGAAACAAACATGAGAAGTATCTTGGTGGTACTATATCAACTCTCCTTCCGATAAATGTAGAAACATGCTTCTGGCAGAGAGGAGAAGGGCCTGAAGAAATTCAAGGGAAAGGAACAATACCCATCCCAACACAAGGATACAGGAGATCTTCTGGCCTAATGTTTTTTTTCTGAGTAGAGAGAGCACCTCTTGTACAATACGGGGCTCTTCCAACACTATACAATGAGTCTGTTAGAGAAAGTGGGTTGGCAACAAAAACCACACCACCATCCTCACACATTAACTCTAGCTGAGATGTAGGAACAGAGAAAAAAACTTACAGTATTATAGAGAAAACTGAGCTATCTTCCACTGTGAGTGGTGAGTGGATGGAGAAGAAAGCAGATGTTCAAGAACAGTGCTTTAGTGTCTACAGAAGAGACAGGGCAGTATCAAAGTATATCAACACAAGACAGTGAGTGATGATGTAGTGTCCAGGAAAATAATGGAGTCACTAGGTTAAGACTACCTAAAGCCTAAACCTGTACCAAAGTCCCTACACATTTCTTAACTGGTTCTAATGACAGCAGGATTTGTTCCTTTAAAGGGAAAAATCAGAAACAGCTGTCCCTGGACTTAAGAAGCAGGTGTGACACATCATTTCATGCAGACAAGAACAGAAAGTCTGATGGGTAAAATTGCATAATTTGCAAAAATATAAATGGAGTAGAAAATATTGTTTTGACTCTCGTCTTAAGAATCTTAGTTATTTTTTTTCCTCAATTTGCATATCTGATTCTTAACTTTTAATTAACTAGCAAGAGAAATAATTTTTCCATTCTTGTTTTAAATGCACTTTTTTTTTTTTTTTTTGAAAATGCACATTGCCATTTCTCAATAATGGTTTTCATAACTTCTTTAATGCTGGAGTGGATTAAAATTAACTGTTATAAGGAGGACAACTTAATAAAAAGGAATCAGTGTGATAAAAACATAATGGGAATAAGAACCCAGAGATGGTCAACAGCACAAATTACAAAAACACAGGAATGTTGAGCTAAATCTGGTGAACTGAACTTCAAGGTGACAGAGCAACAAAGAACCCACAGTTTCCACAATTTGGGTATGAAACAGCAGTACAAAAGATACTCCAAAAGTTTTCCCTTGAACTTACTGAATTACATGTTTGTCATTCCTAATTAGTTTTGTCATAGAATATACACACGGAAAAAAGATTTATTAAAGAAAAATAAGCTTACATACACACAAAATCATTCATTCTAATTAAAGAGCATTCCAGACAGAAATACTGTTTCAGCTTTAGACCATTTCATCGATAGAAGACGAAAATAGTGCAGATGAAAGGACAACCAAATATATAGCCCGAATTGTTCAGTAAGAGCAATGGGGTAGGTGGGGGTGTCACTAACTCAAACAAGGGATTCCAAAGCACAGCAACGATGCAGCTTGTACTCCAGCTATTGCAGAAGCTGCCAGTGGACTAGTGGACTATGGGAGTTGTCTGTAGAAAAGATGAGATGCACAGCCATTCTTTATGAGAATTAGTTTCTTCGGGGGGGGGTGGAGGGGGGGAGGCTCCCCCCTCCCCCCAACCCCAATATCCTCAGTTTTTTGTCATCTTCTGAAAATGTCAACTCTCAGTAACATGAAAGCAACTAGAGCAATATTTCTTCAGTCATATTGATTTCAGAAAGAAAACTTTTTTCAGTCATATTGATTTCAGAAAGAAAACTGAGAACTGATCTCTAGATTCAAGAGCAAAAAGTATAGGATCCCTGCAGTTTGTTTTTAAGAATTTTCTGACCTTATTCAAATCTCACACATTCCTGACTGGGATTAAGTACTGTGCCACCATTTCAGAGACATGACGAGAGCCACGTTGAACAGAGTCTCCTAAGGCACCAAGTTGGTGGAAAGATTTCTGCTCAGATCACTAAACAGACATTGTTTTAACAGGCAGCATGACAGCACCAGAAACACTGCATACGCTGGATAGCGCTTTGAGAGTTAACGCAATAAACATGCATTAAAAAATGTTGATATTTTTGTCATTTCCATGCAATTATAATAAAGTACCTATCAAGTGTCCTTTAGGAGCCCTAGCTCCTGTACAACCTGACAGTAGGTCATTCCAGGAGATACTACTGTAAAGCAGACCAAAGACAAGAAGTTACTTCATAGTAGTTCCTTTCTCCACCAGCTCGAATCAGTGGGTTAATTTCTTTAACGAAAGCTTTCTTGGCTCCTCTTGCAGTTGGGAGAAAATGGATACAATAATCTGGTTAATATACAGGATGGTTTAAACACTGGTACATGTTGCATCACTCAGGTTGAAGTCACAGTACAGTCCAAGTCATCATCATTTCACTTAAGAACTAACCCAAATAATCTTAAAGGTCTTTTTTTTCATTTTGCAGTATTTGCTTCTTCAGAGTTATTGTGGCTCAATAGAGCCACCTTTATGCAAAGAGCCTACACAGTTCTGGATACAACAGACCTCACAGTTCCTCCTCAGCCATTATGTGGTCATCTAAACATGTTGCAATATATCATTAATTCAACCGCTTGTGCTCTGTAATAGCAATTGGACTATTCCAAATAAAATAAAATATATAGTATTATAAACTTGAAACAAAATAAATACTGTATAATCCTTCAAGTTCAAAGGTTTTTAGTTCAAAGGTTTTTAGTTCATTGGTTTTAATGGTATCTCTGAGATAAGCATCCACTAAAAATCTGTATAATCTTAAAAAAAAAAAATGACACAAGATTAAATAGACATAAAACACTAAAAATTAGATTGTCAAAAATCAACACCTAAAACTGAACAAAACAAAACAGATTTTTAAATACAGTGGGAGAAAAACTGCAAAATAAAAAGAACACAAGCCCCCTGGACCAGCCTTCCTTGGTGAGCCCAGCTTCAATACAGAGCACCATTATCAGACCCAAACAAAAATTCCAAGTTGGAAAAAAAGACTTAATACCTGGAGATGCTGATAAGATAAAGAGTACCACTAAGAATATTTTGTTGTTGTTGTTTTAAGCCATATTAGCAGCTCTTAAAATGATTTTAAAATTTGACTGAAGCTGACCCTCAGAGAAACAGTGAGTTTTCTCTTGCTATGTCAGTAAAAGCATGCAAAAGCTATGCTTCCCAGTTGATGCCAGCCAGCTTAAGTCTTACCAGATAAAGGATATTAAAGCAGAAGAGTCAAGGTGCACAGTAGCAAGTATTACAACTGGAAGTATATTACAACAGATAACTGTACATCTTGCTGATGTGCCTCTACTAGCACAAGTTTTGATTTTTTTCTCCCAAATTTGAAGTAAAATTTAGTTTTCACCTCAGAAAATACATAGCATAAATGCTGACCTTTAAGTCAGTGTGCAGTCCTCCCGACTGCAGTCATATGCCCTAGAAGTAAGCACTGTATACCTCCACCACAGAAATAAATATCATTTTTTTCTGCTCTACAGTGCTCATGAGTCAGACAAGGCAAGAACAACATGATATTGCTTGTAATCCCACACAGATAGCTGCAGGGTCTAAAAGTTGGTATAGCAGAAGTTCACAAAGCCATCCGCACTTCAGGGAGCTGAGTCTGTAATAGGAGTCATGGAACAGCAACTGGGAGCTGTACAGTAACCCCATCATCTTCACTATCAAGTCTGCATGTGATCACCAAAACTGACCAAGTCTCCATTCTCCAAAGATGTCTGCCTAAAGGGAACCCTAAATATACAAATACTGCAAAGATTGGCACTATTATATTTTTGATCTGGCTTGTCTCCTTGCATTTCCTTGTTTCAGGTCTTGCTAGGCTCCTAAAGAAATACTCACAGAGGCTGATGTCATTTCAGCTACAAGGATGTTCTGTCCTTTCATTCTGGTTCAACCTTAATTTCTGCAGCGTAATATATAAGCAGAGTACAAGCACGATTTGGCAAATCTCAGTCACACAGACTTTTGGACTTGGAACATTAGGGTTTACAATATTAAGTTCAGAAAGAAAACCCAAAGAGCAATGTAACAATAAATAGAGATGGTGCATATTTTCATGTTATATGTGAAACAATTTGCTTTTACCATAAAAGGGGTTTTGCATATAGCTCATAAGGAACTTGCATAAAGCCATATTCTCAAATATGCTATAGCCAATTGCAAATTCCCTGCAATCAGAGATGAGTCAAAGGAAAAACACTATCCAGAACCATGTGCCAACAGACAACCGATTATACATCGGTCCCACAGGCTGTTTTGCAGCCAATTTACAAGCCAGCAGCATAGGAGCCAGCCAAAGCAGCAAAACAGTGCCAAGTCAGTACTATAATTGTTTGTGCCATTAAGTGTAAAGAATGCCATTGCTTCCCAATCTTATAGGCAAAAATACAGCATGGGAATAATGGCAATTACTTGACAACATATGACTTCACAGAAACCTGTAGTCTTATTACTGCACCACTCACATATCACAAAAGATATTTTAGAGTAGTTTTTAGTCTTTTTTTTTTTTTTTTTCTTCTTCTTTTTTCCTTCAAGAAGTATGTTATTACATCAGGGACAAAGTTTTAAAAGAAAGTTTGTTTTTCAGTGATGGTTCCTTTGTTTTCTTCTCTGAAGCCACATAATGTCATATATAAAAATAAAGTAAGTGTGAAACATGAGCACATTTCATCTGTGAATTTGGAGAGGGCATTCAGCCCCACATAGTGCCAGGTATCCTAACTGAGATACTCCAATAAGCCAGGACAGAACACCAGAAATGTGCCCTTTCTTCATGCAGTTTTGAATTGAGAATTTTCCACACTATGCAAGGAATCACCTGACACAAGAAGCTCCTTTTCTTTCTTTCTATTCTGTTGTTGCACACACATATTATGGGTTCACTGGTCTATTATATCTATTGGGAATTGGCAGCCAGAATGGGAATCTGTTATAGATATCTGTTAGAGTAAGGGTGTGCCTATTAGTGTATGTGCTTTGTGAAGTGAACCAAAAGCGTTACTACATTTTTATACGTCTGAGTCTAAGACACAGACTAACTATAAACTCTTCTCCAAAGGGAAAGATATAATGAGAAAATTTTAATGTTACAAACTGAAGTCAATTATGTTACCCCACCCTCCAGTATAAGCAAAGAAAAACAAGAGAAAGGGTCCTAAGGCATCTCGGCAAATTCAAATTTCAAATGGAATATTTATATATTTACACATCTTCTAGCTTAGCACTTGATATATCATAGCATGCAGTTTTGATTTTTTTTAGCACCTGTCTATTCTGACAAATCACTATCTCCTTCCCTTGCAGTTCTTTCAGGGAATTATAATTTTTACTCACTTTGAACCAGTGAATCTAGAATAAAAGTTTAAGCCCTAATACTGTAAGTCATCACATGCACAAAAAAGTATTTTTTTTCTGAAATTAGGCACAATGCATGATTGTTTTGTTGCCTTTTTTTTTTTTCTTGTTCTATTGGTTCTTTGACAATGCTACACATGTTTTAAAGAATACATCTTGATTCATTTCTCGATAACATAATTTATAGGTGCACTAGCACCACGGTTCTCCAAACTCTGTAGTGAATAGAACTCTTTAGAAGAGAAACTGGAATAGAAACAAGGCTTTGTCTTTTCTCACACTGTACAGCAACAAAACCTGTCCACCCAGAAAATATAGGTCTGTATCCTTCAATATTTAATATGAATCTCAGTGGATTCCAAGGGATTGTTTGCTCTATTAAGAGCAGCAAGAGCTGGCCTATGGTCTAAGAACCACAGCATTTGCTACTAGGCATACTGCTGTAGCTGTGTCCCTGTCCTAAAGGAAGAGGTGTCATATACAGTACATTTCCACCCTGCTTGTGTTAATCTTTATTTCAACACCTACTTAAATAGAAATGTAGATAAAGGCATTCCATTTGCAAGGAGCAAGAACTCAGCCTCCTCTTAGACCTAGAGTGGGCAACTGGATATAATCAGAACTATTCAGAAAGTCCCCAGTTGGCACTTAATGATCCAAACTCTTTGGTAACATTGTGCTATACAGAAAGAATTATGATTCAAATACATATTTGCAGAACTATGTTGCTATCTCTGAAAAAAAAGGAAAAAATTCTATGAACACTAATATTTATTGTTAAATAAATATAAATATCAATGTTTGTTAGTGCATCATCTTAGCTAAAGACATTTTATAATCAATCCTAGGCAAATTTTCCAAGGGTTATCACCATGACCCTCAGCATTAAGTTCTTCCTGTTTATGGAGTCAGAAAAATAGCGACTATCTGAGATGTGTTACTTATGTGTGGGTTTGACGTCTTAACAGGATCATGCTTGTTACAAACTCCATAGTACATGTGCATATAATACATATCTGAACAAACTGACAGCATCAAAAGAAAACTATTCAAGCTAGTAAACATATAGATCATGGATAAGTCACCCTTTAGAAAAGGAGGAAAAGTAGTTGAGAACCTTCTACCGAAGCCTCCAGGCCTTTCATACACAACAAAGTACAGCTCACAGCAGTGTTGCAGTTGATTTCAACTGCTGGAGTTAGAGCACTGATTCATATTGCTACTTCAGAGCAGAATCAAAGGCCAGGAAAACCTGTCAGCCTGTGCAACCCCTCATGCAAAATATACTGCAGTGGGTAACCACTTAGATGGACTCTGAATTAATTGGTGCTTCCATTCAGTCATCACAATCAATCCTGCTAAACAGAAGCCAATCTTGAATGTTTTTTAATTACAGTAGGTCTACCCATGAAAATCACTACAACGTCACCGTCAAGTAAAAATGGGGCACAACCATAACTCCCAAATCCAGAAATGTAAAACAGCCATAAAAGCTCCAGAGTGCAAACTCCCTTAACTGTGCTGAGCGTAATGAATATTTTCCCAACTGTGCATTTAAACTTGCCACATTGGGTTTTATTAATCTTCCATACACATACTTTGCTTGTTCTTGATGTATTGAAGCCAGTGGTTCAGATCCCTTTGCTTCAAAGGAGAAAATTATTTTCTTCTGAATTCTGAAAGCATTGCATCATATTGCTTATCTAAATTCTTTCATAAATTCAAACATTAGCCCTGGCACAATCACAACATTTATGTTTAAGGCTTTTTTCACAGTCATAGCTTGTTCATCTTGTTATTTCTGTAGTGTTGTCTCAGTGTAAACTCAATTAACTCCCTCACAGTTCTCTATGAACAAAAGCTAACTATCAAGGGTTTCAATGATAAGAGAACCGTTTTATAAATCAAACCAGATCCTATTAGTGGGCATTTTTGAGCAAATATATTAACAGCTACTGCTTTGAAGTCAATTAATTCTCATTTTAAAATGAAGCCAAATTATCTCCAAATAATACCTTTTTTTAAAATATTGGAGGTATTGAAAAAAAAAAAAAAAAAAAAAAAAAAGACTTAAAAATGAAATCCTGAGCAATTATAGGCATTTATCTTGTAACGCTGCATTAAAAATAAACCCAAAGGTTTACCCAATAATCCCATCTACACAAAGACATGGCTGCTATGAAAACGTAGTAGCATGCATTAACCAATATATGTCAAAGCTCTCACTCTAACAATACAGTCCAAATAAAATCTTAAAATAATGCAAGAAAAACAAATGCACAGAAACTACACTCACTCCAGAGTATTTTTGCTTTGGGAGGCATACCTCTCTAGAACTCTTCACAGAGAAGGGCTTAAGTGTTCTGTAATAATCGAAGAGGTCAATAAACTCTGTGAAGCACCACCCAACCCAGCCTCTCACAGCACTTTAAAAAACACTAATTATACAGAGTAGATGCAACAAATCCTTCCCTATCCTGAAGACTACTAACAAGGTCAAAGCTTGCAAAGTAGACTTTACAGTTGTC
The DNA here is from genome assembly GCF_009819795.1 of Aythya fuligula. NCBI lineage: Eukaryota > Metazoa > Chordata > Aves > Anseriformes > Anatidae > Aythya > Aythya fuligula. The sequence continues at coordinate 12,151,432 of NC_045569.1, read as the reverse complement.
TGGGTTTCACTGTGGAAAGCTTAGCACTTTTCACATTACATAGGATCCAACCCTGAAATTTCTTCTGCATCAATGCATGAGATGTGTCATGAAAAACTTTTGGCATATAAGGCAACATGACATGTGAAAAACTGTCTTGGCCCGTATGGTTTGCACAGGCCACGAACAGTAGTCCTTGCTCAGAGACAAACCAAAATCAGCAGCAGAATACATTGCTTTGGCCCTTCCCCTGCTCAGGGATCCCAGTGCCAAATACAAACTGAAGGATCTGCCAGAGCAGCTGCGTCTGGAGTCTCTGAAGAAAGGCCACAGCCCCACTGAAGCTGAAAACGAGCTCCAGCTGCAGGGGAGCACAAGGAACAGCCAGTTGCAGTCTGCCATTCAACACCTGAGACTGGCCCATCTGTGGGAAATCTTGGACAAAAGTCAGAAGTCTGAGAACATACTGAAATTCAATGGCCACTTCTGTGCTTAGCCACACAAATATGTTGCTTCCTGAAAGGAGCAGAATGAATACATTGACAGTGAACATACACACACACACAACACCATCGTAAATATATAGTATACATAAATGTATTAGGTTTTGATAATATATGTATAAAAATCTTGGCTTTTTTACGTTATGAGGGAAAGTGTGCAGGTAAGATGGATATTGCACTTGTGCTTTCTCCTCGCAGTTTTCTGGCAATGATGGAACAAGCTACACACACCTGTACAAGGCCAACTTTGCCAGTGAGCTTTGCATTGGCTCCAACAACAAATTTCCATGTTAAAAGAAATGAGAGAAACAATGAAAAATATTGTGATTTAAAGCCTGTATGGTGCCATATTCATAGCAAACTTCAGGGAAACACATGCATTTCATCCATTATCCTACCACATCTAAGATAGTACCCTTTCACAAATACTTTACACAAGTCTTTGAACCAAATCAGATTTCCCATGGACTTGTGTAACAAGACTGAAATCCCACATTGTTCCTCCAGTAGCTGATACAGGCTTAACTCATGCTGCAGTCTTTTCCACATGTAAGTGTATTTGTAGCATTTCTCCATTCCATTTAAATGCCTATTTGTACAAACCATATAGTATCTAATTATTTTGAGGTCTGTCACATCTAGAATGAAATCAGCAAAAAAATTACTAGGTGAGGACTGAGATGAAAGCACACAAGCCTTCTTCTCTAAGTCTTACTAAGAGACCAGACTAAAAAAGGAGCTAAACATTAGCAGCTGGGCTTTGAAAGTTGGAGTCACTCAATCCCAGGCAGAAAAGGGGCACTCAGATCATTGCCCTGTACACTTGGAGCCACCTTTTGTGACAGAGTCCTGGGCATTATCTGCAAACACACGCAAGATGTCTCAGACACACTCCTTACTCAGGCCACAGATAAAAACTCACAAAAGCTGGCCAGGTCTTAAGCCATCCATTTTATGACTGGCAAAATCTTATCTTGGCTCTGTCTTAATGGTGATTTCTACTCAAATCTGAGCAAACACAGAATATCCTCAGATGACCTTATCTACAAAGTGAAGATTTCTAAGGCTGTGCAGAGGAGCTCTGCTACTTGTGTCAAGTGGATCCCTTTTTCATCTGGAAGGGTGAATGCTGCACATGCAGCATTCACATGCCAGTGAGTTTGAGTAAGTTAACAAACGATAATTAATATTTTCAGCACATAAAAGAAAAAAAAATATTAACAACTAAGAACATATTGAAGCCTTAAGAGTGGTAGAAGTTGTTTATTTTGATATGCCTCTTTTCTTGGCAGAAATGTGGAATACCAAAACCACTCCCCATAACTAGCCAGAGTTAATCTGAGGGCAGATGACTGGCAGTAATTCTAAGATAAACAGAAGGCTTTTTCTTCCATGCTTCTATTGTCTTTTTTCTTATTTATGATTTTAGGCCAAAATATTGTTTGGTAAAGCAGATGTAATGCAGAAAGGCTTTTGTCATGGGACAAAATAATTGTTCATGCTCTAGGGAATTTACATCATTGAAAGCATTTGAGCAGTTTTAATCACTCTCCACAAAACGTCAGGTACAGCTGACAAACAGTTAAGCTGTAATGCCTCCCAGCTATTAGATCTCACCTCCCACTTGAAGCCCGGTGCTTAACTGTGCATTAGAGGCAAGAACAGGTCTGGATATTCTCTGGATAAAAGCAAAATCATAGGCACAAGGGAATCATGCAACTCAAACGTTCAAGACATGAGGGCAGATGATTCAAAGTACCCAACTTAGAACAGATATGGACCTTTCACACTACCAAAGAGTAAAACGTGCAAAATAGTCTAATTGCATTGGAAATCAACAACGCCTCACTCTTCATCAGCATGACTGCAGTTTCAGAGTGAGAACTGAGTTTAAATGGATCTACACTCCATCTCCTGCTTTTCTGGAATCCTAAGAGCCCAATCCTGTAATCACTACTCAAAGTCAGAGTGCAACAGCAATGTGAGCTATAAAATATCACATCTTTATGTAAAGAGAGAAAACTGTTTTTCATGAGACTCACTGAAGTCAGTGGAAGAATTCCCACAGGGGAATCCCACTGCTTTTGCTTTTGGACCAGATCTTAAGCAGAAAATGTAAGGCCAGACAAAAGAACTGAAATGGAGAAGAGGAAGGAGCAGGTAGGTATGTCATAATATCACACTTAATGACAAGCAGGACTATATTAGAATACAATCCGTATGTTCTCAAGTAGCATCTGCTTATGTCTTGCATGTGTCCCCCTTTAAGGAGTAAAATTGTATCTGCATGAAGAGCAATCATCTTTAAACATGGTGGCCTTGAATTTACCAATCAGGAGGTTCAGAAGTTGAGTTCTATTAATATTCACAGTTCCATACAGGCAGTAAGAGAAAGCAATTGATACCCTCACTTGCACACAAAAATGAATGGTTTCAAACAATATTCATTTAAGAAAATATATCCTCAGGACAGTACTTATAACAGCAGGAGCCATCCTAGTGTAAGCATATAAACCTATAAAGTTACAGTGGTATTGCCAAACCAACTTGAATATTATCTGGATGCACATGCTTTGGTGCTTATTGGCAAAAAACAGCTGGAAATTTTCTTCATCTCTGCATATCAACTGTGAAATGCTCGGTTAATGGAAAGAATTTTATTTTAAACAAAGAAGTTAATAACTATAAAGGTTGCTAAGAAAAAATATTGTAACAAGTTAAAAACTGAACAAGCAACGTATGAATATTTCAGCAAGTAACACAGGCCAGAAATGCCCACTGAATCAACTGTTATTTTCATACACTATTAAATACATCTTAAAGCAAATAACATACATATACTAGTGTAACACTAAAGAGATACTGATTCTATCTACCAATGTGTTAGATATCTCAAATGCATGAGCCAGGTGAGCATGGTTTATATTTTGCCCAAAACTGGTACTCCACAAAATGCAGTTCTGGACTGAGGCTCCAAGCAGACGTTTGCAGCAGTATCACAGCCTTTTCCACATACAACTGTATCACAATGAAACATGTTTGTTTTTTTTCTTTCTCCCAACACTCTTGTTGGGAGGTTACTTCAGACTCACACTCATGATGGCTAGAAACCCTCCCTCTCATTTTCAGAGGGAGAGTAACTAAGGCCAATGCACTCGCTGGTGCACTCAGTGCCTGTAAATACTACAGCTTCTCCTTTCTAGGCTCTTTCCTAATGAAGTGACAGGCAGCAATCATGTCACCAACACCTTTCGTTAGCCAGTACAAACCCAACCTGCTATAACATACGTTCTCTATTCCCTAATCATGCTGATAAGCTTTCTCGACATCTCGTTTTCTGAATGGGTTTCTGGTTTTCTATATCAGGCTTAGCAGTACCAGCAAGGTAGAACCAAGCTTTACATTGCTTCATTTCCAGTTTTTAGGTTCATAAAAAAAAATTTGCTGTTGTTCCCTACATGTGTGACAATGCACTTTGTTCTGATACTCCCAACTTCAAGGTCATCCAGTTACTACTGTATTGTTTCTTACTCATCTGAGTTGACAGTTCCTTCTAACTTTATCTTATCTTGTAATGTAATGAGCCCAATCTCAGTCTTTGTTTCAGTCATTAACGAAAACACTAAGCAGCTCTAGTCCCAGGGAAACTCTGTGCATACCCTTCTCTAGGCCAGTATTCCCCTTTCAGCACAGGCAGTCATCATCTTCGTCTCCCATTCCCTGCTCATTTCCCAGCTCACCCACAAGACTACATCTCCTCTAAGTTAATTTCTAGTATGGCATTATATCAAATGGATTTACTGAGTCCAGATAATAAGATCTTCTGTATTCCCCTTACTTTAGGAAAAACATGATCAAAGCTATAAAATGAGTCAGATTATGTCTGATCTCTTTCAGATAAATCCATTTTCTTCAGTTTCTCATTTACCTTCATTTTATTAATTACTCTTTCCTCAAAAAGCATTCCAAAGCTTTATACACTTAATATCACACAGACACGCTCAGAGTTTCCTGGCTTTCTCTTCTATATATTCCATTACTACATTAGCTATTCCCAAGCCACTTGGTACCACCCATGTTTTGATAGATTTGTTACAAATTCCTGCTATCAGAGCCATGATTTCACGTGCAGTTCTTTAAAAGCTCTATAAAGAATTCTTGTCAGATCTCCCCAGTTTAGTTGCATTGAAGCTCTGAGTTTTGCCACCTCCATGAATTATTAAAATCAATAATAATCAAACCCTGAAGAATACATACCATATCCTGGTAAAATTCTATTTACAGAGTAGCTCATGTAACTGGTAGCAATATTGTTTCATTTAAAAAAATAAGTAGCTATTCCTTAATAAGCAAGATAGAATTTTCACTTCAGAATAAGTGTCTACTTATCTGTGTGCAATAAATACAAAGCGGCATACATAAACTCTGTCATCATAGCAACAAACTATATCTAGAAACATATTAATATTGCATTATGTAACTCATTTACCAAAGAAGCTACACGGGGAGCTGTATATGGAAGAGTAAATTCTCCTGGTCCTGGTACTAATATTTCATACCCAAACTATAATTTGTCATAAAATCTTATACATAATGGTCTTTAATAGATAAGGTGTTGACAATAAGCACAGCTTTCTTTCTAGAAAGTCTACAGCTGTTATAACATGATTATTAAATTCCAACCAAGAACCAAGCACATCCCTCATTTTCAGCCTGAAAGTACTCCTCCAACTGAATCTATGCTGTTTATGTAAACCAACATCTACTCCATATGGTTTAACTTAATTCACATAGACTCCTACTGAACAGATAGCAAGGACACAACAAGTTTGGTCTGCATTACAAGCACAGGATCAGACCTCAAACACAAAAGCTTATGAAAACAACTAATAGTCTTACAATTTTCAGAACTCCCCCCTCCTGCTTCCAGTCCCAGTATTTCTTGCCTTTTTTTTCCATCCAATTCTCCCAGTTTTAGTGTAACACAAAACAATGTGAAACAGGGAAATGGAATACTGTAAAAATCAAACCAGACAATGTCGCTAGCATGATGTTAGTGCTTAATGTAATTTTTAGCTTAGGTGGCTGCTCTGTTGTTCTAAATATATATTATTTATAGTCTGGAAAAGGTGAACATTATCCTACTAGAAGAACAGCTATCAGAGATTGGGAAGACTCAGGCTACCTGAGTGCTCACTCACCTGTGAAAGCACGCAGCACAGTCTGTCTGGAAAGAACAGCAGAAGAGTCAGGGAAGAGCTGAAATTTAATCAGTGGTAGCAACTGCAAACGTAAAGTGGTACTCAAGATATTCACTTCTTCCACAGCAATGCTTTTAAAGCAGCTACAGAAAGAAGTGAAATACACCACCACCTATGATCCTAGCCTTACCTTTATTACCATTCCTCCTAACTGCACACAAAATCAAAGCCTAAAAAACTTGTTAGTTCATGGACACAAGCATTAATCCTTTATAGCCAGCTACTAATTGCCAGTAAATATATGATCAGTTTACAGCCAGAAAACTATGATGAAAGTAATATGTATTGATATAGTTTGCGTCATTCCCAGCAGATAAGATAGAACTGGAAGAAAAAATAGACTTGAGACAGTAACTGCACTAAGAAAGTAAACAAGTGCTAACAAGCAGCTCATCCACCAGAACCTATTTTCTTTAAACAATTTTAAAGAGGTATAGACAGGGGACAAGAAGATTAATTAGGGGGTTGGCTACATTAGAATTTTTTTTCCAAGTTCTATATAATACTAAGAGAAATGCTTATCACTGTAAAAAAGGTATATAATTATGCACTTTTTAAAAAGTATATAAATGTGTATCATTTAAATAGCAGAGAGAAAGCCAGAACAAAGGAACAGGGAAGAACAAGGGTTTGTGTGCATCCTTTAGATCCTTTAGGATTTTTATTATATTTATATACATATATTTGCAATAGATTTAGATAGTTGTGATTGGTTACTTTACCAATTACATTTACATTAAATTCCAGAGAAGAATATTAGTGGCTCTGATTTAAGGCCTTGATTTTCAAACAAGAATTTTGAGTCAACTGGAATTATTCTATAACCAATCTATATACAAAGCAGTGAAACATAAGCACATTGGCTAACAATCCATCCAGACTATGGACCTCTTCAGAACACTACTAGATAGAAAGCCCTGTAATTCTACTTCCTACAAAGTGGAATCACACCAAAATGAAAAAAGCTGAAGTAATAGCTTCACATTTAGTGACAGGAAGTGCTAAGTTTTTAAAGCACATTTCTTAGTACATTCCACTTTTTTTTCTTTTTTTCTTTTTTTTTTTTTTTTTTAACTGTTATTTTGCATACCAGAATAAAACAGTAGTTATCAACAGAGATTTTGCTGTCCAGCCTCAAATTTACTACACATACAGGGCAACTTTAAGCACAAGAAGTGGCAAGAAAGACAGAAAATTTACAAGGTACTCGTTTTTTTTTTTTTTCTCTGTTTTCCTACATAAAACTAAATATTTTAATCTTGTTAGTATTAACATGAAATGAATAGCCTACACTGTTCTTGTTTTGTATGACCTTGTCATGCTTCAACTGCACTGTTTTCACATGTACCTGCACCAACACACACACACACAAAAATTGATTATAAAGTTTTGTTGAAATCCCCACGAGCTAAATAGCATTACTGACACTACCCTGCAGACAAATCAGCTTTCTCCTTGTCAGCTGCAGTCATTCAGATCTGGCCTTCCTACCTCCAAATTTAAACCACAACCAAAGTGCAGCTGCAAAAGTCATCTCTCCTCCCACTGTAGGTCCTTCTCCTAGACCCTGTTGGCTCCCTGCCAAATCATATTCAAGTAACTTGTCTTCACCTACAAGATCTTGCTTAGTAATAAATAATATAGAAATAACCACAATGTGCTGAGGAATTATCAAGTGAGTCCTTTTTAAAAAACTGGAGGAACCAGACCTTACGTTACACCTCTCTCTATCAATTACAGCCCTGTCACATTTCACACACTACGTCCTCCTCCATTTCACACTCCCTTGCCACAGACCTGTAACTTACATATTTAGTGTCGTGGACTCCCTCTTGCTCCAGCATCCTATATGGAAGATGCAGATGGGGGAAGGAGAAGACAGAAGCACTGCAAAACAAAGGGATCATACCCAGGAAAGCAGAGCCCCCCACTCAAGGGTCCTTCAGCAAACTCCCAGCTGCAGCCTTGCACTCCAGTCTGGCCCCAGTCCTGTAAGCCAGTTTGTCCATTGCAGGACTGGACACAGAGGCTACGATACAAGGTGTGCAATGCTCATCCTATACTGGGACACAAAAACAGTGCAGATGTAGAGGGACCTGCAAGCAAACTATCTGACTAGTGCAGTTACAGGACTGGAAACACACAGAAATCACTTTCTAGGTTTTCTGTTTTGTTTTTGTTTTGACCTAACATTACTCTGTTCAGAGCTGTTGTAAACAGGTAGCTCTCCTCTGAGTCCTGACTGAAACTTTTCTGGGCTTGTCTAGCCACACATTTAATTACAGTTTGGAGATTAGACAGTCAGAAGATTAACTAAACCTTAAATAGAAAAAGAGGCCTTCTGATACATAAATCTTGCAAGTATGGTTCCATATAGCAGAAGTCCAGATTCCTGAATGGTTTATGATTCTGTAAAATCTTCACTGTGCAAGACTGCATATACTTAAAATTTGCAAAGGTAGCAGCTTAAGTTATTTCTAGGCAGCTCATAAAAATTTGTCTTTAGCACTTTTTTCCTAAAAAGAAAAAAAAAAATAAAAGAAAGAAAACCAGACATACTCTAAGCTTAGTGAAAAGATAAGATTCTGGATATAATACCAATATGACTTCACCCTTTATTTTGTAAAGGTTCAAAACAACACTAGATGAAAGTTTATACCTAAGCATAGGGAACCTGCCAAAATGAAAGTGAAAACCCAGCAAATTATATTTCAGACACCTTGACATATTATGCACCACGCATGCTGTCAGCTTCACTGTCCTTTCCTTTGCTGTAGGCCGAATACTCGAATACCAATCTTATTAAACTACAACTCTGAATTTATCCACTATATATAACATTCCAGATGTCGTACCAGCTGGGAACAGGCCCTTAGGCCATCTTTGGTTGATCTCTTAGTCGCTTTCCAGCTTTTGCCAGGCATTCATCCAAAAATATGAAGGAAAGTGCTAAAAACAGATGTCAGAGTTAATGGTTTTTTTCTTCTTGGTAGGAAATACAGAAAACTTGCACCCTACACCTATTCTATGAAATATGAATGTTGTCAACAAACCGTAAGTTAATTTTAAATTAAATCATAATGTAGCAAAGTTAATTCATACACTATTTTTCTGACAACAGGCCAGCCCCCATCAGTCTGTTCTTTGAAAATATTACGCGGTCATTTGGATTTTTTCATTAAGTTGGAAAATCTTCTGATGTCGTCAATCTGCAAAAATGGTTTCAAGTCCCTCGTTTAAGAAAAAAGTCATGCTTAAGATGTAAACTAGACTGATTGCAATTCATGGTAAGCTTTATGACAATGTCAGAGCACTGGGAGTTATTAAAACTGCACACATTTGAGCTATGAAGGAGGAAGACCTGTTGGCCCCATCTTATTACACAAACTATTTCAGCTTCCACTCACTGCAATATGAATGGGGAGATGTTCAGATCTTCCCAAGAGGTGCTCTTTTTGGGGTCTTACAGGAGTTTAAGCATGGAATGTCAAAGAACTGGGCTGGAAACAAGGCCGTGATCTTGCCAACACTTCTGCACATGTGCATCCTCACTTATGTGGGTATTTCTTGGACATAGATGGGAGTCCTCACATGAATTGAGTTATGCATGTGCATAAGTGTCTGGACCCTAAATTGTAAGGTCCATGGAAGAGAAGTCATCTGTCCTTTCTACTCTAGATGCTGTTCCAAGTTCTGTCCACAGCAAAATATTAACAGACATACGATGAAACAACTCTCAGAAAGACTTCATGATGCTGCTAACAAAGCCTCCCTGCAGCATGCAGGATCTTGGTCTCACCTGGCAAAATAGAGAAGATCATTTCAATTACAATTATACATCTGGGTAGGATGATCGTTCCTTTTGACACTCTGAAGACACACATTTTTCAAGAAGGAATTATTCGGAAATAGTCTTCACTAAAAGCAAGTCATTAGCTGCACAGAAAAAGGAGGGCTACTCATAAGAAATATTTTCACCCTCCCTTCCTTTGCTTCCCATTCATTAGAGTGCAATGCTGAAAATATGAGAAAGGCAGACTGCCCTATAGCCCATATTGAAGGAGCAGAAGAGCAAAAACATACTGGCAAGTTCATTGTATAAAAATATCTTTTTTTAAAGAATTTTTTTTAAGTGGAATAAGATAAGGGAAAGCTTAAAATTTAGCCCTAGTACTTAAATAAGCTCCTTGGGATATAATTCTGATTCATACATTAGAATGCCATATTACCCTAATGCCAGTGGTTACCACTGAAGTCGGCACTCAAAGGTGGTAAAATTTAACTGTTTATATTTTGATATTTGAAGATATACGTCATCTATTAGTAACAAACAACAACTACAAAAAAAAATAATAATAAATCAAGCCAATGCACTTTACTATTTTTATGTAAAATTAATGCATTGTAAGTTGTATTTTAAGTCAGTTTTATAAAGCTTTATAACAAAGAGGTATTTTGCCATGTTATATGATGCATTACAAGGAACTGTCTGAAAGAACTCAGCTTGTTTCTTCTGAATTATACCGTATAATAACAACATTTAGACAAAGAAAGATTGCTGTCCTGTATACCATATAGATAAGCAAATGTGATTTTTTATATATATATATATTTTTTTCTATTAGCAAAGATGGGTTATGTGTGCAGTAACAAACTGCAGTGTCAGTATTTTGTGATGTGAGTACAATATAAAGAAGCAAGACATCCAAAATTTTCAAAATAGAATTCATGTCTGCATTCATGGGATATGAAAGCTAGATTCCACAGATTTAAGTGACAGGAATTCTAACCTAATTGTCCGAGAATATTACAAAAAATCAGAATGCTTCCATTTTTCAGAGGTCCAACTACTGGTCCTCTAGACCAAGCAGAAAAGGGCATAACTCCCCTTTGCAATAGAGATGACTGTTTATAAAACAGCATAACGATTTAGTGTTCAGTCATTAAAGGAGAAGAGCTACTGTCATTCCTGGCCATACTGCAGCCAGATCACTTAATTACATCACAAACTTTTATTGAAAGAGATAGCAAAAGAGACAGATGCTGAAAGCTAGGAAATAGCAGAGACGTCCCCCTTATTTTTTCACTATATCAATAGCACATTATTAATGTATGTTGTGAAGACTGGTACAGTTTGTTTCACATTAGGAGCATTAAAATACTTCAGATCTTACAGTATCACAACCTGTAACACTTTCTAAGCTCTGAAAATAATAAATACAGCTGTCAGCAATGATCCTCTCAAGAAGCTATATTTACCACTTTGCTGTTACTGCCAAAATTGGTAATTAACGTACGTAATTTTCTTCTTTGTGAGCAAATAGCTTTTTTGAAGTTAGTAGGAATAAATCAGGTTTACTGGCAATGCTGACAGTTATTTTGAAATAGCACGAAGTGAAATAGCTGTCTGAAGTGGTAAAGAGATTGTACTTTAGCTGTCCCAAGGCTGGCTCATTATGCAAGTGCTAATGATATCAAGTACCATTTTAAGTATTTCTAGAAACAAAGCCAAGATATGCATATTTGTAAAAGAAGGCTTTTTACCACACCTTCCACATTAGTGGCATGCAAATCAGTGTAGATTTATTTAGTTTCAAGTGTTCATCTCCACTAAGGTCATTGTGACATCCAATCTGTGCTATAAATCTGTTTTCCATGCTGGACAGGCCTGAGAGCATAACTGTAAAGGATAAGATGGATGTTATCCACACACTCTGCAATGTAAGTACATCATACAGACAATGTAAATTCCACTTAAATTACCCATCTCCTTGCAAAACAATAGGATGACATCAGAAGAACCTTACATAAAGGATTCATTTAATCGAGCATTTTTCTCATTATTTCAAAGCCAATATAAACTGAAGTTTCTTTTATTCTTGCACTAAGGCTTTCCATGCTTCACATGTCAACAAAGAGAAGCTGCTGTAAACTCACAGGTCTAAATTTTATCTGTGGCAAAGCAGCACAGAAGAAAAAAAAACTATCACAGACATTTTCATGAGAAATTCAGCAATACAATTTTACCTCCTAATTTGTGAAAAAAGTAATTCTTCACAGCTTGAATAAAGTCAAAAAATTTACCTACATTATTAAAAAACAATACAGTGTTCTGATTTTGACTGAGACCACTGACATGTTCTAAAATGTATTTGCATCACTTGAACGAATTGTGTGAACAAATTCACCATTGGGCTTTATCAGCCTAAAATGTCCTCTCTTCTATGCACAATCTGAAGAATGACTTTCCAGTTCGAAGCATGTTTACTACAGCACTTGTAACATATCTTTTTGATTTAGAAGCACTTCTCTACTATATCTCAATGAATGCTTATTGATAGATGACAGTAGTGGTGCGTCAGAACAGTTTAAGCATGGGATCATTTCTGCTACCTCCAGACCTTTAAGAGTCTTAATTTAGAAGTCTGAGGCTAAGCCTTTATCAATGTCAATTTTTGGATAGTGCATGCGTCAACTGTTGGGGGCACAAGGAGGTCAGTGGTGAATTCACATTACACTGTACTGATCTCTCAGTATTTAATCATTGTTCTCCAATAAAGAATGTCAAATGAAGGTCTAGGCTGTGTATTATTAACTCATTTCATCAAGTGTTTTGTTACTAGTTCAAAGTGACAGAACTGAGTTTAAAACTTTGCAGTAGAATGTTTGCCCAAATACACATCCTTGTCTGCTTCTAGGGGAAAAAGACCTTAAACCTATCAGTAGGAACTGAAAAATACTTTGAGGAAAGTTCTACATTGAAAACCTCAGCATGAAAAAAAAATGAACATTCAAGAAAAGATCAAGTCCATTATGAAAAAACACGCATGGCAGAGATGCTCTAAAAATAAGGGACTTCCAAGTTTTGATATATAGACCACTCAGATTGAATAAAAATACAAATGTGGCAAACATATATCCAAGAAAAAAAAAAAAAAAAAAAAAAAAAGGAAGTATATAAAAATGTAATGTGTCACAAATTTTGTTTTCCTTTAGTAGACAAGATACTCCTGATTTTATCCTTACGCAGTCCCTACAAATAAACTTCTAATCTGAAGCCTTTCTACCACATGAGTGGTCTCAGTCACATACTGACTGCAAGCTGTTGCCAACAGCACCCCACGCAGGGGTGCAGAGGAAAGCTTTATGCATCCCCATATAGACTGGTACCAGTTAGAGCAGCCTTAGTATTCACCTATTTCAGGTGTTTCAGAAACACCTGAAAGAGTTTGTGTTCATTCCCCCTTCTTCCTTGACAAGTCATCTGGGGGAGCAACTTGAAAAAAGGTTAATTTGGGAGCTATTTTCTGCTACCTGGGAATCCTCTGGCAGCAGGTAAGGCTGATATCATCACAGACACAGAAGGACCAAGGATCCAGGCCACTGAGTTTTACCACAAAATGTAGTGAATTAGGATTACAAACCTATGCACCATTCATAGAAGGTATTTAATCCAAAATGATATAAAACATGTTTTCTGCCCAAATTGTATTATTACAGGTTCCCTGTGAAGGCTGTATCTTGAAGCAAAGACTTACTAACTTCAGCAACTCTGATTTACACATAGATCTTTGGCAGGGTTGGGACAAATTCAGTAACACCAAAAAAAAAAAAAAAAAAAAAAGAAAGAAAAAAACAAGGAAGCCTGTAGTTCTTAGTGCACAAAGAAAAAAAGCCTTAATGTACTGCACACACCACTTTCACTATTTTCTCTGTACAACAAAACCCCAGGCTTAAAACGTTAGTCGGTGCTTTAAGAAGTGCCAGCTGTCTATTCAGTTTGCCAATAAATAAAAGTATGTTAAACAGCTTTCAGTTCACTAAGCAATCTATCACGCACAAGAATATATCGTTAATGATATAACTACTTGTGCAAATGCTAGTCACACACTTCCGGCAAGCAATTAGGCTAAACAAAAGTATTTTTTCAATGGGATCATACCTACTGACTTATACAAATACCAGGCTATAAGAGAAGTTTTGCATGAAATTGTAAGTGGTTTTCATTTACTCTTAATCCCTACCTCCTTTCCCTCCATCCCACTCCAAATCAGAAACACATTTCCCTTGATTGTGGAGCTAATTTCCATACCCAAGTAAGTTATCTTAAAGGTAAATAATAATAATAATAATTTAGAAGAGATCCAAATTAAGCCTGCAAATAAAAAAAAAAAAACAACTGTATCAAAATACAGGCTAAAGAAGCAAAAATATTAGGAACCTCCTAACATCACCTTCGGGTAAATTTCTGCTAAAACACTAAGTGATGCATTATATCTTCACACAGCCTTGCAAACATATGGCTCTAAACTCCTTGAACATGATTTAAAACTCCTTATTAACATCTGTAGGATTAGTACGGAGTACCACAAACCTGGCCTCAATTTGTTACTCACATGAGTAGTCCCAGCTCAGAGAATGAAATTACTTGCAGGATTTGGGTCAGTGGAGTTGGTGTTGAATGTTCAGTTACTCTAATATCAGCACATTGTCTGAATATGGATTGCAAGGCCAGACCATTTTTCAGCCAAAGATGAATATTTCTAACAATATTGAAATTCAAATAGCCGAGCATGAGAAGTTACACCTCTGGTGCTTTGACAAAATTAGTTCTATCAGCTCACTCAGAATACTCAAAAGAAATCACTGGAGCGATGCGTGGTGGAAGGTTTGCAGCACAGAAAAACACCTAAAGTAGTTTATGTCCACTTAAATGCTAGCTTTTCAAAAGAGCCTTTAAATGAAGAGCTAACTGGGATTCAAGAAGTTTTTTAATAGTTATGAAAGCTTCTTTTTGGATATCAACAAAAGCGTCATGTCACAGTACAGCAAGTTTTTGGCTCCTCCAAAGGAAGGCTACGACATTATGTATTTGAGTAGCAGGCGTGCCACTAACTACCAATCTTATTTTGTCAGGATTAGAGCTCGTCTTCACTGATGTGTTAACTTGAAATAAGTTTTGTCCTTTACACAACCCATTTCCAAGCTAAAAAATTTCTAGTTCCATTTCAGTGGTGATCTACATGCAAACTAGCTGGCCAACATGGGAGGGAATAAAAGGGCACAGACAAGGAGTGCAGAAGTCAGAGCAGAAAAATAATAATAATAATAAAATCAAAACCAGGCTGTGGTTCTCATACAGTTCCACAGGCAGAGCAGGAAAGATGGCACTTATCAGCAGGCAGAGTGGGAAAAGCAGGTGGGAGAAAATGTTGGAAAAATCTGTCAGCCCAGCTGGATCCACATGACAACTTCTGTCCCCATTGTAGCAGGTTGTACAATACGCAAAAAACTTGAACAAGCAAACACACCTCTGCAAATAAGAGGTGGAATAATAGGTTGCTGTTCCATCCATTTATTTCTGCATTATTTAATTATTTAAGTCCCCCCAGTCCTGGGTTCCACTGCCTTATTTTCATTAACCCTTTAGAAACCACAAACACACACACACCCCGAAAAGGCAAGAACCAAGCCAGAGTATTTCTCCTTGTGGAGGACAAGGCATATATCAGAACATTCACTCTCCCAGTTTTTGCCTTCACTTTTCTTGCAAATCCAAAGAAAGGCCAGTTATAAAAAGAACTACACCAGTCTCAGCCTACGTATTACAACTTTCACATCTACTTGGAAACAGACTCACTGGCTTCTACCTCACCTCACATATCTAAACACACTCAAGTCTGAAAGTGCAGATTTTCATTATTTTAATTGCTTGCTGGGTGGTTTCAAGATGCCAATATTTACCACTCTTCCTGACTGCATTTTTAAAAAGATTTGTTTAGAAACACTACAGTTCTTTGCCAAGATTGGCCTACTAAGTGCCATATGTCTAATTCCAGAATCAGGGCTTCCTTGTTATGAGTTTAAATTGGTAAACATCATAAAACATAGAAAGAGAAAAGTCAGCTAGAAAGCTAACTGATCAAGTAAACATTTTCTCACTTAGAAGATAACCTTTTTCTTTTTCTCTAGACCCCACCACAAGCCCCAACCTCCAAGGCCCCACTTCCAGCTGTCTCTTTAAGCCAGCCAAAGTGGAAAGGTACTTCAAACATCCAGCACAACCAAGCTTTCACTGCTCTCCTTGTTGGTGGTCCGTCATATGGAATGGTTTTAATAGTTGGAAGCAATGCCTTAAGTGTCAGAAAACAAGAACACTTTCTGTAAGAAAGCTTTCCAATACTACTAGTATTCTAGAAAAGAAAAAAAAAATCTTATAGTAGATTAAAAGGTGAAAAGCCAAAAGAAATGGGAAAAAAATTAGGAAACTATTCCTTATGGCAAGGTTCAACTTGTATCTTAGAGTTGGAGGAAGGGCTATTATTTATATACTTGTTTAAAAACTCATTCAGAGTGATAGAAAAGAGGCATATTTTTTTTTCAGTCTCAGATTTCTAATGGCAAGTGAAGTCTTTGGCCACACATCAAAATGTATCTGGTGCTATGTTAGATTTAAATTACATTGACTCAGTAGAATTTTAGAAATGCAGTATGCAATACACTGATGCAAGACATAGCTTGCTGAACAATGCAAGAACTATAACAAAGTACTCAATGTATATATTTCTGCTCTTTAGGAGCCCTCAAAAGTATTTGCTTTGAATCACTGTTTTTGTTTTTCCCTGAAGATAATGGAGCAAATGTGTCAAAATTATTCTATACCTTTCTGTTCAGATGTCACGAAAATACCTCAGTAAATAAAGGTAGCAGTATCTGATCTAGTCCTATAAGGCATTTTCTTCTATAGTCATAATACAGGAGGTTATATATGTATATATATATTTATTTATTTATATTCACTGAATTTAGAAACCATCTAGCCAAAAAATTTCATCTGCATGTAATTCTTAAATACACACATAGCAACTGAATATGCAAAGGGGTTAGTGCAATCCTGTGCAAAAATGAGAGCACAGTCCTGCCAGATTAAACCAGAACAAAATGTACTGTCTTGCATATACAACATGAATCCATATGTAATTTTTCTGGGCTAGAAGAGAGTACAGTGTGTTCCCATTAATATTTACTCATCTTCCATTTCAAACTGTAAGCTTTGTATTTTCAGATAGCAAATACTTTTGAATATTCAAGTAACAGCTAGTTCTATTTTACTGAGATTACTTACTAACAAAGGAATCCAGAATAAACTGGCTCTCTGCTTGAAAAATATCACTCAACAGCCAAAGAAAACCCCTCTGAAACATTCCTGTGTTTGGAGGACGTAAGGAAACTCATCTTGGATGATGATGATGGTGCTATATAGAAATAATACTTATCTATCCTATCAAACTGGACATTTTATTGGCCTGGGTATCAGGTACAGTGCTAAGTGGGAAAGGGCACACTTGGGAACACATGGAAGGATCACTTTTCCCGTAAGGGTCTTGACATCTTGTTGGCTAGCCAAAAAGGCATGGGTTGTCCCCCATCCTCTTCTCCCGATCCCATGCTACAATCTTAGAAGCCTGTCATCCATTTCCATCCTTTATTCTCCCTTCCATGAATACAGACAGACCATCTGACAATGGATTGGGTAAGACTTATCTTCAGTTTTGTTGGGGTGAAGCACCCAAGGTTATTTCACTTGCTCAATTTTCAAGTAAATTTATCTTAGGATGTGCAGGAACAACAGGACTCTGTAGGGGTGCTCAGGAGAAAATTCTGGTAATGTATTTCCCCACTGGCCAGCACCCTTTCAAGGTGGGGCAGGATAGAAAGTGAACAGCTGAAATTAAACTGAATTATGGTGTGTGAGAATAAGCTATTGCCTTTTTTTGATTAAGTGGCCATGTTTCTGTACCAGTTCCATTCCAGTGTTGGCTACATTACGTAATTGAAAGTAGCCTTTCAATTTACATAAATTCCTCTTTATTCAACTGCATAGCCTTATCAGAACTACTGCGTTTGTCTGCTTAAGTATTAAGAATGATTACAAGATGCTCTGTACCATATGTAGTAGTTTCATAAACAAGTAGGATTTCTTTATTTATTTTGCCAGTAAAATGCCTGACCATCTACTCACGAAAATGGAGTAAACCAAGTAGCTGGTGTAAATTATATCCCACACCTATCCATAGCAGCCTACAAAATTCAAGAAATTAGCCCATGAATTAATTTCACCACCCAGTGTAAGACTTCTTTTCATTCATAAAATGAATGTAATATGAAAGAGTAGAATATGGAAAACAAGAAAATTATTTTTTGTCTCAGTTTGAACACAAATTTTTTTATGAACATCAGCAGAAGCATAAGTAAATTATAACTGTACGTTATTATGATTCTATGATTAATGTCCTAGACAAGGAAACAATATACAGAATATTTTTTATTTATTTATTTTACACCCAGGAAAGTAAAGTAGACACAGGTCTACCTGCATTCCTACATTCCTACTTATATTCAATGCATTTATATTTATTGAAAAGTCCTAAGGACTGAATTTCCTCTGAAAAGGAACTACTACTAATAATACATTTGCCTTTATTTTCAACTTTCCAATGTTTTAGCTTGAGTTCCAAGAACTCAAACTTAATTTCTTACTGCTCTTTCTTCCTGCACTGTCTGGGAAGAGCAGGCTTCAAAGCTGAATTACATTTGTGAAAGAACAGAAGCTGACCATACCCAGGATCTGATTCAGATCCCAATGAAATTAATGGAAAACTTTCCATCAAATGCAATTGAGCTTGGAACAGGTTTCTGTATAGAGCTATGCTGGTATTTGAGGTTTTGTGGGGATTGGGAGTTGTTTCATTTTGTTTTTTAATCAGCAATGCTATTCACTTAGTACAAACAGTCTATTCAAATACTCAGACAATTCCTCAGTTGTATTTTATAGTCTTCTCTAAGAAGTGCTCAATTTAATGGAGATTATTTTGAACAAAAGTGTATAACCTTTGCAGGATTTTTCTTCTGCTGTCATTAAATGCAACCTGGGTTGCAGCTGCATTTTTCTGTACTGCAAGTTTCTTTCTGAGGTGTTTTGTCCAGAGGACATCTTACCTGAAAACCTTTTCTAGAGATGATACAAGATCTTCTAGGATAACAAAAGTATGAATTATCCTAAACATATATAAACTATATTCAACTAAACTACAAGTTCAACATGCTTGCTACTCAGTGCTTTCAAATTCCTTGGGTCCTCCTAAACAGCTACTCGGTATAAAGCTTTAAACTCATCCCAGTTCTCTTCTTTTTTTTTTAGAGCAGCTGATGAGCAAACTCTTCTTTCTCTGAGTAGGTCCTGCAAGGAGATCATCTTTCAAAAATAAAGCTGTCAGTCACTAGACAGAACTTGTGACTGCAGGGCAAGTTTAGCTCTTCTCTCACTTTTGGGGATTGTTTCCTAACAAATTCCCTCTTCTTACACTAAGACACATACTGTAAGTGTCTATGAATGTAATTCAGACTGTTTTGATGTGGAGTTTCAACTGACTTCTGGAACACATTGTGTTATGAGTAAATTTCCACAGCATGCCACACATTTCCTAGGTTTACTTTAGATCTTTTGCCAAGATTAACAGCATTTCTTTCATGTTGCTTTCTTTACATTTATATCTATATTCCATGTTTAACAATGTTTCAATGGGTCTGGAGAAAGCATTAAAGATCTTTAACTTTAAAATACATAATTTGTTGCTTTCTAAACACTCTGCTTCATCTATTATTCCACTTTGCATTTGTTTATAATTCACTCAACCTTCCCTTCTGAAAACTTCATGAACTGACAAAATTTGCTGACTTTTCACAAGCTAGAAAATGCAAGATATGCCTTACACTGATTTATCCATGAAATAAAACAATTAAAATAGGTCAAACAATTCACAGAAACAACAGTAAATTCTAATTCTACACATTTTACAATACTAACTATAAACATCTATTAACACACAAATGAAATGTTGTTGCTTTCATCTCTATTACATCCCATAAAATTTTTCCACAAGTGGTTTTGTCCTATTATTTTCACAACTTCAATTTCATTTTGCTGTAATCATTCATTTTATCTCTACATATTCTTTTTGTGTTACATTGAGTGTTATCATTCATTTTGCTGTAAGTTTGATGCATCTTCAGAAGATACCAGACACCGTTTCTTAATTCACAGAAATCTGTATCTCAGAGTTACATGAATGTGACTTCTCTATCATTTTCACATGATTATCATTTTCACATATGGCATACTGACCTGGTCATCGTAACGGTAAGTGAGGAATTGCTCCCCTGTGGTATCCTCAAGAAAACTCCCTTGTGGAGAGAGAGCAAATTCAGGCAAGAAGTATGCACCTTGGGACTGCTCTGCTCTTGTCTGTAAGAGATTCAGAAAGGTCACGTTACAGCTACTACAGACGCAAGTCAAGATTTTAAACTGTACATATAGTTACAATGAATAGACATGATCTTCTGAGTAAAATGCATTGTGTTTTTAAGACACTGTATTTCTGGGGGGATACTTTGCTCCAGAGGTCTGTCACAAGGATTTAACAAATGCTTACAGGGATCCAAAAACAACCAAATGCACTAGTAGCAGAACCACCTATTAAAGATAATATCTCTGGCTTATCAGTTACCACAGCTGAAAGACAGTGAAAAAACACACTGAAAAAGCAACATCAAGTTATGCTTTCTTTTTTGGTTACATGCTTCACTAGACTGGCTGCTGCAGACAATAATGGGTTTTTAGTTAAATACAGCATGTCTATTCTTACAGGACAGCACAAAAAGAGAATCATAGTTTAGGAGACACTTTGGGAGTTCAGCTAGACCAGCCCCCTCAAAGTAGGGTCATCTGTGAGCCCATGACACTGAATTACTTTCCTGTCCTGCAGGAAAGAAGTTGCAAAGAATAAATTGGATGGTGGGAGGGGAAAATGATTGAATTGAACACCAGAGAGTGGTCCATATAAGTTCTGTAAGTCATGCACAATTGGTGAACAGTGCTTGAGAACAGGCCAGGAGAGGAATACGGGCCCATTTTGAGCTCCAGAAGAGCTAATTCTGTCTAAATCAGAGCCACTATCTCCAAGCTGGCTGACACCTAGGCCCTTGTTAGGCAAAGGTCTATGGTCTGATCCATGGATTTTCAGGAACCATAACACTTTGAACATGCTAGACATGCTGAAGACATGCTGGTTGAATATGCTGTCATTGCATTGTTGGTCTAAGGCAGCCCAGCCACGTAGCAAATGTACTGCATGGACACTTATGTCCTCATTCCTACTATCAGGCAGCAGCTCTACCCTGGAAAGCTAATTGGTTTGCATACAAGAGAAAATGAGCAATCGTTTTTTGAAAGAAGAGTACTGGATCCAGCTGGGGTAGGGGAAGAGTGGGAAGGGCAAGAAGATGAAAGTTACCTTCCAAGAGGTTGAAACCTTTTAGGGAAGAAAAAGACTGAAATGTACAAGTTATTGCTGGACATTTACCAACAAGTCAACTTAACAAATGGAGTTTAATTAAACTGTTCTTATATTTTGACATATGCAATAATTTTACAGGAAAGCTTACAGTTACCATCAACCAGTTTCCAGACTGTTGGCTAGAACTGTACCAAACAACAGCAGTATAACCTCAGTGCCAGATAACTAGAGATTTCAGAAACAATCTATGTAATTCAACCAGTTTGTAGTGGAAAAGGAAGGCAAGAGCTTCTGTAGTTCCCCTCTTGTGCAGGGAATTCACTTTCTGAAACTCACAACTTATCTCATAAAAAACAGATGCCATGTCATTCTCAGTGTGAGTCTGGAGAAACTTAACATTGCTGTTGCTTACTCTGTTCTGCAAAGAAGTAGCTGTCAGCTTCTCAGACTGTAAACCCCATCATTTGTGACAAGCACTAAATTAACATACTTGTTCTAAATTGAGCAATCTTCATATAAACTAGAAATAGCTTGCAAAGGACATGTCTAGACTAGGGTAAAAGGTCACACTTCAGTGTGCTGGACCGAAGAAGATTTTAAAGAGGACTTTTTCACCAGGCCCGCATAATAGTAATTCATGTTCATTGTGTTGTCACGACATTTTCTCTAAACTCTATTATACCAGTGGTCTCACTTGTATACTGTAGCCAACTGACTTTATTTATGCAGAAGTAAATTACAGAAAAAAAAAAAAAAAAAAAAAAATCTGCATTTGATAACAATAGTTTCCCCATAAAGTAACTAAGAGAGGTCCACAGTTACACTTCATGCTGAATCCAAGCTGGCTGCAGCTCACGCAGGCCTTGACATGTTAAGTGTAACCCAGACGTGAAACTGGCTGACATAATCTGGCATTTTTCCCCACTGGTTTCAATGGACTATCGATAGATCCTATATAAGGGAATATAGCAATGATGTAATCCTATGATTTCAGTACAGGGCTAATGGATAAGAGATATGCGTTCTAAATCTCAAGTGGCCTGGGTTAAACTACTTGACATTTCTACCTCAGTTTCCCCAGGTGTATAACAATTACAGCATCAAGTGATCCGTATTAATAGTGTATTGTAAAGTTTAGTTTATATTTGTAAAATACTTTGGAAAAGAATAGTACTAAATGTATAATAAGTACTAAATAAATAAGTACTAAATTTATAATAATATTTTGGAAAGAGCTGTCGAACTAAAGAACAGAAGAGAATCCATATTACTCTACCACACTTCTTAGAAAAATGTATATCATACTGCTGCTTGATTTCCCATAAACAAATTTGCCAGTAGGGTATGCAGTGATTAACTGGTTTGTGCTTCTCATCTTTATAAGGTAAATATTTAAAATAGGAGGTCTTTGGACATTCATCAGTATTATTCTTTGAATATAAAAGATGCCAACATTTGAAGCTGAAATAATGATTTAATAAATATTATATGAAAAAACAAGGATTTATCCCACACACATGAACATATATTCAATTTGTTTTTAATCAAAAGCTAACAAATGGCTAGTCACTGGGGAAGTAGAAGAATGCTTGCCAGATTAAGGCAAGATCTGGCTTTCAAGCATGGAAAAAAATCAATGAAAAAAAGGTGAATTTTTTATGAGGTTACACCTGAGGTTATAGTAGAAACTGGTCTAAATGCAGCAATAGGTACTGCTACCTACCTAACATTACTAAAGTGAAGGAGAAATGCAGCAAAACATTCAACTGAAAGCAGGAATCTACTAAGAATGCACTGAGTTGAATGACAAGGGGATATTGAAGCTAAGTAAATACAGCTGATACACAGCCTAAATCAAGAAGTTTGTTAACAAAATCAAAACTTTCTCAAAGAATTATTTTGAATCAACTCAAAATAGCATAAAAACATTTTCCCCTCTAGGTATATGCACCTTAAGTAAGCTGCATTTTTGCTGTTTGAACCTTTCCAATACACTTCCATTCATGTATCGTACTGAACACAAAATGCACTGTTTCCATTTGGTCCACTTTATTCCCCACTGAGGAGTCTATCACAGTTCCTTGTGAGCCTTTTATATTTCTATGGGTACTTTTGCCTAAACGTAATTCATATTTCAACAGTCTCTGGTTTTATAGTGTATTTGGGATCATCTCTGAATGATTTAGCTAATCTGATATAAATTTATGTTTTAAACTAAAGACTGCAAGTTTCAGAAAACAATTATATTTCATGCTAGTGTTTTAACTCTCTTTAATGGCCAGTTTAATGTTAATAGCTTCAAGTTAAATGTGTGAAATTACAAGTACAGTTAAGATTTAGAACAGGCATTTTAAAACAGCTTTACAATTCCATGATCTTATTAGAGATGAAGAAAGAAGGTGATAATGTAGCTAAACCAGGTAATACTTGCTACATAAAATCCGTTAAGATTAATGCAGATAAATAGATGAATTGGTGTTTAAAACTTTTCTGGGTATCAGTTAGCCAGAATATGCCTCTTATTAGTCAGAAACTGAAAATAAAAATAAAAAATCTTCCATCCTACATCATTCTACCTATGTGATCAAGGAGAAATATCCTGAAAAGTAGATAATGTATTTAGGTTCTGGGAAGTGTAAAATGGCACTGTGCCTATTCAAAGGCTTATGCTCTAAGCACATCTTTGATCTCAGGCTGTGATTACTTCTTCACTCATCACTCTCTACCTGAGTGCTTGAAGATTAAATTACTCTTCCACTTTCAATTGCAGAAGACAAAATGAACAGTTGGTATCCAAGTCTCTGTTTTTTTGATCTCCCTCCACCAAGACTTGCCTGTTGCTATTTTTACTGCTGCCCAATTTCATTGCTCTACATGCTACTCCGAATAGAAACATCTTCACAAGGTGAAGTTGCTGGATTCAAGGATTTTATATTTTATTACTGCAAATAAGAGAGGAATGGTTACTGAGAGCTTCTGAGCCAATGTGAACATTAACAAGTAGCATGGTTGAGTGCCATGAACTGAATCCGTAGATCAAAACAGTGGCCAGCACCAAATACTCACACAACAGTATTTGGAGGAGAGGAGTTTTGTTGTTGTTGTTGTTTGGTTGGTTGGTTTGTTTGTTTAAACTTTTTTATTATTATTATTAATTTATTTTTAAGCTAGCAACTAGCTCTATTCAATCCCATAGACTATCCATTAGTGACTGAAGTACATTAGTTTTGCTGCTGGTGCACATCTTCTGATTTTTTCATCCAAAAGGAACCTTATTAGCACGCTTTGTCTTTTGTTGTCCCTCCTTGGTATCTTGGATTTATATTAACTATTGCCATCCAACTCACTTGAAATTATCAAATCAGAGTAAACATTAAAAGGTAGACTTTTCCTGTGACTATAAAAAATATATATATATTTAACTACCGGTCATTCTTTCCAAGGTACAGATTTCCAAGGTACAGAAGAATTTCATCCAAGGATTTAAACTGTTATTGTAATTTCAGATAAATTGGAAATTGTAGTTTAGTCTACAATACTCGGGGATCATGTGACATAAAGGATATTGCAAAGTTCAACTGAACATCATAATAACATGCCACTATTCTATTTAATCATAGCCACCAGAAGACTGGAAAATGTGTTCCCTAATTATATATAAACAAGAGCAGCTTTAGAAATGTAGCTTCCTGCTCAGTGTTGAAGGTCTAGGAGATGAGAAAATGGAGACCAAGTGTCGCAAAGAAATGACTTGTACATAACTAGAAATAAAGCACTTGTGTTTCAGATGTAATAATTTCATTTTTTGAGTTTCTTGGCACCAAAAAACACATTAATGTATTTTAATTAGAGGCCAAATAAGAGCTATGCTTTTATGTACACCTAGTGCAAATTAGTATTACCTGGACTTAAATCAGTCTTTCCCTAACAAAGCCCGTGTGCTTGCTAAAAATAGGGAGCATAAACAGAGTAACAAAAAAAGTTCAAAATGATCCATCTTAAATGCCAAAGATGACAAAATACCACACTGTTCCTGAAACTGCCTCAGTATCTCTTTTTTAAGAAGGGGAACAGACAAAAGATAAATGTCCAGTGACCTTGAGCTTTATAGTTATATGCAATCACACTATCTTGCCCAAAGTAAATTCTGTAACAGAAAACCAGAAGAGTTCATTTGTGGCTCGTTTAGTAGCTCTTGTTGGAAGGGGAAAATTAGTCATGGTCTTCAAAGTATTAGTTTCCAAACTCCTCATTTTAGGGAAAAAGATGGGAAAATAAGCAAATGAGAAATTGCATCTGTATTCTTAATAACTTGTATTTACACGTTCATCAGATTAATATGCATGGCAAGTCCAATCATATACCAAAATGTATGCCTTCCAATTTAATTCTTCATGTTAAGTATCTGTCTACTAAGCTGCTGTAGCATGATTTCTGCCCCAGGGAACTAATATACAGGCTAAGTAGCAGTTCAGTTTAATGGATTTTAAAGGACTCCAGTACAAAAAATGTTAGATGGAATATAGCAGTCCAGTCTCATCACTAGATGAAGAAGCGTGTTAGCAGATAAACAAAGTCACAACAGTATTTCAAAGCTTCAGATACTGCCAGAGCAAGAAATGCTGATGAATAAATATCTAGTAAGATTTAGATTAGCTTTTGTTATGATCAAGATTTACAAAAACAACTTCCTAATGCTATATGCTATGTAACATTTAAAGACCCTGAAAGTGAGCTGTTTCCACAGAATCTGCCAGAAGTTCAGCTTTTCTGTAGACCAGGCCAATTATTTAAAATAGTAATTAATATCAAACTAAGACACCAACATTTCAAACCAGAATTAAAATGTAAACTTTTTTTTTTTTTTTTCCCAATAAAAAAGAATGGACTCAAAAGACACTTGCTAAGCTGCTGAACTGATGAAAACCAAGTACTTCTTCATAGAAGAACCCCTGAAACTCAGAATGTGGCTGCCAAGTTTCATCAGAGAAGTCACAACTGACATGAGACAACCTTGAAGCTGAACCAGAAGTTCTTCCAAAGACAGATCAGAAGCGTGACTCAATAGCTGTTTTCACAGCTATGCATGCGCTGGTCTGCTAGTTAAAGGCAGACTTCAGGACTGCCTGATTTAAGCACAAATCAAATGATTTTTCATCTCACTATCTGTCATTAGAGATTTGTTTAGAATATGTAGAGATAAAATAAGCTTAGGAAAACATGTCTGTAACTTGAAGATACATACAAAGTTAAATGAAAGGATTCATAAGCATTTTGCATCAGCTATGACAGTGAAGAAAACAGTTGCCCACACCATTTCTGCTGCTCCAAACAAGCCCATCCTGCACCCTCCTGAGCATTTGAATCATTCCCAACTTGAATGTGCTCAAGATCATGTCCTCAAAGCAAAAAATCTAAGCCTTTCTCACATGGTGTAAGTTTGTACAACTTAAAGCAAACACAAGAGGGGTAATAGAGATCATTTTGGTTTTAAATTAAGACACTATCTCCCAGTCTTTCCAGAAAGCTATTTTACCAAAATTTCTCTTGATTAAATGTAAATACATTTTCTTTGTTGTAAGTTGGGCTAGAGATGGAGATCAACACATTTTGAAAATCTTTCTTTACCTTGTTAAATTTATACTAGTGATTAAGCTTTTGGATATTTATCAACAACTACTTATGTTTTCTCTTGCTATGGTCTGGCTGAGGGATTAAACTTGTCACTGAGAGACTGCAGTACTATTTAGCCAAAATCTCATTTAGTCTCAAAACCCAGCTTAAATATCAACTCTGCTTCATGTTTCCAAAAGAAATATGAAACCTGGAGTTTTCCCTCCTCCAATGAAGCTCCTTCTATGCTGCATTAGGCAGCCCGTCCTCTTTCTGCAGGATTGATGTGCCTAATACTTGCTTTTGAAAGAGCTGTGCTAGCAGCCTGAAGTTGCTCCCAGTGATATAAATGGCAATGCACACACCAACAGCCTTACAAAACTGGAGCCCAAATACATCTTCAGCATGACAACTCTTGCAATATTATGTTTGCTATCAGGCCTGTGAATAACACTAGTTACTCAGTGCTATTTGGCTTTGCATAAACAAAAGCCAAAGTGAGAAATACGAGCACTCTTAAATAAGATGACCCTGAAGTAATTCATTTCCAAGTATTGTCAGAAAGTTAGTGACTGTGGATCAGATTCTGCTTGCAAAATATGTATTGCCCCGTTATTTCCTGAGCCTTCAGTTGAGCCTTTGGGGGAATGGGCACAACAATATTTAGAGCCAGTTTAAAAGCAATTTTATAGCATATGGATAAAACATACACTATAAAGTCTGGATATTACTATTACCAACGAGAGTAGAGTTACACATACAGAAAGGGTACAACAAGCCTATTCTTAAGAACAAGAAAAAAGGCTTGAAAAGATATGGATTTACCAGTAGGAAGAGAGGAAATTAGGTAACAGCAAAAAAAGTAATTTTAATTCCTGTCCCCTGATTCCCTGCCACAGCGGTGACACGATTTATAAGCCCAGCACAGTGTGATGTCTATTTTCCGTCTCCTTACAAATGCTGAGAAGCTGCATTAAATAACATCAGTGGCATCGGTGTTGAGAGGCTGCTGGCAGTGATGTGAGCAGGGACTGTACCTGCTCTATAGAGGGAAAGCGATTTGTTCTTAAACTTGTATCTCCTGAATATGCAGCTTGACTAGTCTATCACATTTATCTGTTTCTTTGCTTGTTTACTGATTTTATATAAATGTCCTGTTCAACAGTTTATCTTAAAGCAGTCACTCACATTAACACAAAATGCTAACGGCTTTGAATGGTGAAATAACATTCTACCTGCACATTGGCTGGGGCTTGGTGCTTTGGGGGAGCAGGGGAAGTAGGCAAAAGGACATTTGCACTTTATTTATTTATTTTTATTTTAAAGATTTTTATTTTTATTTTAAGATTGAAGGTACTAGAATCCTCTTGATGGAACACACATTCCTGCCAAAAACAGTGGAAGTGAAGAACATCTTGTTAAAAAAAATAAATGTAGAAGTGTAACAAAACTTTCATTAATCCATCCTTTTAAAGTCTTGCAAGCAAGACAGAGCTAACTGAAGGCTTCTACAAGTTTTTATCCCTCCTTTCACCATATGTTCAACACTATTCCAAACAAAACCCACCTTTTATTCTTTATTTATTAGCCTAATAATTGGCAAAATTCTTGTCATAAATCAAGTTCTTTTAGCATTATTGGAACATACTCACATGGAACTCCTGAAGGTCTCTAAGGGTCCTCTTAGCCTCCATAGAAAAAAATATGCTACAAAAATACTGTCAGTGTCCTTAGCAAGAAAAACGGGATAATCTGTAGTATTTTTAAGATATGATAAAGCTTCCTTTATCATGACCACTGTGCAGTGAAAGCTTTTTTTTTTTTTTTTTTATTTGCTAAACTGACAGGTTGCTAGCAGTTGAATGGACTCCTTTGCAGGAAGCAGACAATCTTGCTTGTTTTTCTATGGACACATGACTGCAGCCTGCCCATATGCCTCCTTCAGTGATATGCTGAAGGAGACTGAAAGCATAATCCTTTAGGAACAGCAGATTTATTTACAGAAGGCAAGAAAGGAACATAGTTTAGGTTATGTGGGATCACTGTCAGAGTCAGTGGAATTATAAAACCTTACAAAGTCAACACATGCACTGAATGAAGATGCTCATATTGCTTTAGGGTTAAAGAACAAAATGAAACAAGAGAAAGGATATCATACAATTCCTTCATTGAGCAGTAGGAGCCTCTGTCATGGAGAGGCAAGCAAGACACCTTAATAGCTTTGGCAAATCATGTGCTAACAGAAATTAGGATTATTTAGTAATAACAACATTAAATAAATAAATAAATAAATAAATAAATAAAAGAAGACTGTGGGCTATATGAGATGAGTGAGTCTGTAGTAAGCTACAGGCTGCAAGTACTCAACTCTTTACTAGTGAGATAAGTGGCACAAAACAGGGAAAGGGCAACATCAGCCTTTTCTAACAGATGACTTCCTTCTCATCCCCTCACCCAGTAGGGCTAGGTAATCGCTCTAGTAATGCTAAAGAAAGGGTGTAAGGAAGGCACAAATGTTCCCAGGTAACAACGAGTTGGATCTAAATGGGAAGCCTCCTGAAATGCAACATAAAGGATCTGGGTCAGGTGAAACATGATGGCACAGTTCTGTGAGCAATTCTGCTCAGCACTTGCAAAATGCCCC
Source organism: Aythya fuligula (assembly GCF_009819795.1). Lineage (NCBI taxonomy): Eukaryota > Metazoa > Chordata > Aves > Anseriformes > Anatidae > Aythya > Aythya fuligula. Next base: position 12,122,076 of record NC_045569.1, on the reverse strand, counting down.
CTTGTTTTCATTTCACAACAGTGATGTGCCCACACTGCAGTGACTGCCTGGTCCAGGATTTGGGGATCAACATTTCAGCTAGACATGATCAACCTGTCTGCATGCTGGTTTAAACACATCAAGGAAGGTAGTGCAGGTGGCTAGCGATTCACATTTATATGTGAACAAAATGGGACCTAACACATTGTCACATACAGGAAAAAAAGAGTTAGCTATTATCAGATAAATAGGCTAATGATGAGAGAATGTAGGACAAAAACTTCACACAATACTTTGTTCCTGTGCAGTATATTATACCTAGTGAGAAAATCTACTTAGCTCTTCTACACTCTAGTATTATGGTGCTATTCATCAAGAGATCTCATATTACTCAAAGTTGTCATTATCCTCATTTTACAATGCCTACTCTCAGGAGAGTCTGGCTAAGAATGACATGGGACTTTTGACTCAGATTTTCCTGATTCTTTTTAATTTAAATTATAACCTTAATGTTATTAATGTTATGTTATGTTAGTGTGATTATTTGTATTTAATTTCCTTTAGAGTTTTTTTCTTTAATAGTGATATAATTTGAACTGACATAGTAACATGCTTTTCATATACTTCAGTTGAAATTGTGCCTAAGGGCAGTGAAATTCTCATCCATAAACTGTGTAAGGAAAAAACCTCTGGCGCTCAGAAGCCAAACACCTGCTAGAACTAGTGGCGGATCCAGATTTTTAAGAGAATTCCTGTTGTATAATGAAAGCACAAAGAAGGGAAATGTGTGGGGCAATGGAATGGTATTAAAACCACAGCACTTAGGGGAGAAAAAGAATCCTAAACCACTATATTCAGTATTCAGAGCTAAATACTGAAAATTTTGATATTAAAGAAAGATGTTCACAAGTGCAAATATAAACAGAGGCTTTTTGTGATGTGGGGAAGGCTGAGCAGCGACTTCTTATGTGTCACAGGGCATTGCCATGCCTTGCATTGCTAATGACAGGGAGTTCTCTCCCTGCACTCAATCTCAGTACATCTGCTTCTGATTCAGGTGGCAGAGGAAAATTGGCAAGTATTTCAGACAAAAAAAAAAAAAAAAAGCCTGTCTTAACACTAGTAATTTTTCATCATTTCATTCTTTCATCATTGTCATTAGCAACAGCATGGTGTTTATCATGAATTAAACAGGTAAACGCAATATGTCAGCTTTTTCTGCTACTGTAAATGACTGCAAATTCTCAAAACAGAAATAGACCTGGAAACCCAGGCAAACTCCCAGCCACCAAGAACTGGAGTGTTTCCTCAGTAAGGAAAATCTATCTTTGGTGCAACTATATTGAAAATCAAGTTGTCCAAAACAGAAGTAGAACTACAGGATCATGCAATTAAGGAATTTTGACAGATTAGGAATATAGAAATTTTTTGACAAACATCTTCCATCACAAAACCTCTCAATGAATAAGACCCTCAAAGAGTCTAGCAAATACCATATAAACAGGTATAATCCAGATAGCAGTAAGAAAAATCACATCTATATAAGAATAAGGTGGCAAGATTCCTCTTCAGAGACAAGCCAAAACAGTTTACTGTAGGATAAATCTCTCTTAAAAAATGAAGAAAAGTATTTGTCATACCACAAAGGTCACTCAGCTATACTAAAATAACTACAACTAAACACAAAACATGCAAAAAAATCTTTATTGATCAGCGGTGTTTGCTGACCTACTTCAGTGACTTCCACAAAGAATAAATACACACAGATAAGGCTGGGTAAAGGCTTGTGCACACCCAGATTAAGAGTGAAATCACTCAAGTAAATGGAGAACAACCACAGTGGCGCCAGAACTCCTCTGGTACATTCCCAAAGCATCAGTATGACTTCCTGCATTATGCAGGCTATAGAACTGGGCAAGGAGCTTTCTCCACCATATTCATCACTTTTTTAAAATAGGAAACATTTTCAGAAAGTTTCAGTCACGGTTTTAACAGGTATCAAAGAAAAGGGAATATGCCTAATACATTATTTCCACATTTAGTTGAATTTCATTGTTAAAATTCTCTATATTACTTTGCCTAGCTTCCTCTCCAGGCCTTTGGACAAGCTTATAGTTTTTTGTTTGTTTTTTCCTGGTATATCATAATGTCCTTTATTATTAGAAATTCTTTCTTCCCTTTTCCCCAGTTAAGATGTGAAAGGACAATTCAGGTGGTGTGTGCTGGCCTATCACCAGTGAATGACCAAATACTTAAAAACTCATGCCAAGTACTGCCACCCCATGGAAAAAAGGACAGCATTAGTCCAGGCTCTCTTATCCACACCTCTTTTCAGAGGAGCACAGTGAGCCCCTGCTACCATCTTGTTAACACATCTTCAAAAGGGGCAGGGGGGTCCCAAAACTCTAGTTGCAAAGACAGACCACCCTGAATAAAGGTAGGTGTAAATAATCAAAATGGTTCTCCTACGTTATGTCTAGGAGATGAATCCTTTCTCACCTGAAAGAAATTAGACTGTGGAGAATGCCCCAGCCAGATGTTCACTCAGGCTAACCTGCGATTTACACCAGCTCACCACATGAATGTGTCTAGCACATGGAGAGGAAAACATGATTTTTCCACTGTTAATTTTCCACCACTTCTGATAATTTTAGTGATATTAACCCAGTTCTTCATCTACCCTTCTCTCTCCATTTCAGTAAGTCCCTTTGCAGGGTTTATGGACTGAGCAGCCTTGCACACTGACTGGGTCAGGCACATTTTCACAATAAGGAAGCAGTTAAATGGTCATGGCTCTGCTGTAGGAATGTTGGTTTAAGGCTATTAATAAGGCACGTGAGGTGAATGCCTTTCAGCCAAGCGCCCTCCACGTGTGCACACCTGTTTCAGCAGGATTTTAAAGAGAAATTCCCGAAAGAAACTGTTCACAGCACGCAGCCTTTAAGTCTCAAATGCATTTTGCAAATACTCTAGAGCTTTTAAGCTTTTTATGCTTTGCTGATGGTAAAAATACTGATACACCAACCACCAGGCAAAGCATGCTACTTCCCAGTAAGACTTTTTTCTCTCATCTATCATTGAGTTAATTTTCTTTAAGTTTTATTATTTGTCATTCCCAGCAAAATCTTTTGCTGCTGAAGTGTTTTCCCTTACCCAGACCCAGTGTTCAAATGCTGCAACTCAATTCTCCAAGCATGCTTCCAATTGTTCCATATTTACTCTACTCAGTCTCATATTTACTTCTCAGCTTAACTCTGCTCCCTCAGTCCACTAAGGCCAGTCTTGTTATCCTGATCCATTCCCTTTCTCATTTCCTCTTAATATTTTTGAGGAAGGAAATCAGTCGTTCTCCAAGTGTCCTGTCTTTTTTTTTTTTTTTTTTTTTTTTTTTTTTTTTTTTTTTGTCTCGCCACTGACAGCATCTCAAGCAGGGCAAGGTATTAATTGTGTTGTATTTAGCCAGACACACTCTCCAGCGTTGAAAATAAAAGGCTGACTGAAATTAGGTCAATAAATGAACAAAAAGCAAATAGCATGAAAGAAATAGAAACACCCTAAAAAGCAAAGTCTCCAAATATGAAAAGACCAAACATGAAAAAGGACCTACCAGTAATCTGAAGATTGTCCCCTCTAGGTCACACTATCTACTAGCTTTAACTGAGAGTATTTTATGTGTATACTTCCTAACAAGCCACTACTTTGATAACTATGCCTTAATGGCAGAAAAAAAAAAAGAGTGACTGAAGGCTCACGTGGCAGGCACTACAGTCATCTGTTCAATGATAACTGTTAAGACTAATGGTCATTAATGGAGTTTAATGACTCATTTTTGTCCTTCTAAACTATGTGTACAGTAATGCTAGAGGACTGATATGGTAAAGAGGAAAGGGCTCTTACTGAGGTGAGAAAAACACGGGATCTGCTCCTGGAAAGAATGGAATAAATCCTCTGAATGAACTGGATTTGCTGAAATGTTAAAAGACACAGCTGAGCAAGTCAGACAAAATGAAAATAGAAACTGCTAATTCAGAATCGGATGCCTGTCCTAATCAGCATAGATTAATGACTACAGCCTTATCACCCATTTTTCACAACCAGCAGAAAAATTTCATTTAGAAATTTTAAAATGATCCAGGTGATTACAGAAAGACGTTCAATAAACATAACAACAAAAGATGAAGACTAGAGAATACTGTAGAACACCTGCAAATCAAAGGCAACACATTGTCTAGTATTTTGGAATAATAAAAAACACAAAGTCCTCTTAATTGCACTGCATTTTTTTTTGGTGTTTTTTTTTGTTTTGTTTTTGTTTTTGTTTTTTTAATATTTCAAGTATCGCATGTCTTCTCTGCTACTGATCTCATTGACAGTCTTTAACCCTCTCAATATGGTCTATATTTCAAATGAAACCAGTAGCAAGTACAAGTGCTAAAATAGGTATCGCACTGAAAGATGGGCCATATAATTGTATTCCTAGTCACCCATCTTGTTTTCTCATTCAAACAGCTGAAGTTGAGTGAATTGCTTCACTATGCGTGCATTACTCTGGGAACTTGGCTACCACATCCACCGCATGCGATTTGCCAATACATACCACCTGCATACTGAGGGAACGGAAGACCTTCCTGTGGAGGAATATCTTCCCATCCTGTGTGGGTGTACAGGAGCAGATGTGTACGTACAATGGATAGCTCCCAGGACAGATGAATTGAGACATGTCATAAGTCAAACATTGTTTTCCAATAATGATTATTCTTCTACGGGACATTTAACAGAATAATTTTACTCCTTCAGAATACCACACTGAAGTTTATGATGGCATAGCAGATGTTTAGTAAGATTGTTTTCTTTCCTCCTCTTTTCTAGCAGATTGAAGAACCTGACTGCAGGGGGTGATCATTTTCAAAGTGCACCTAATTACTGGCATTTCCCTGGATCTACTAGCACCTAAAATCAGGCACGATTGACCACCAAGAAAAGGCTGTAGTCAAGCTACTGAAAAGCTCTACTACCTTGACCAGTAGAGGAAAGGTTCTGGAGGGAGCAGCCCTTCCAGCTGCTACTAGTACAATCAAGTCTCTGTTAATGACAGCCTTAAAAATGAGAAAATAGCTCTGGCAAACACATCTTGTAGGAGGTTGGTCTTTCAGCCTCCATTGTTTCAGCAAAGTTGTAAACATCACTATGTTTCTTAGACGTAGGAGCTTATCTGTAAACAGCTTTTCAAAAGCAGCTTTTATATATTGAATTTAACAGGGTACACAATCTTGGTTTGTCCACTTGACCTTGTCTTTTGAAAAGCTGTTGTGCCTCTTGTAGGGCAAGAGATACTCAGCTCACTACTTCTAAAAAGAGCAATGGCAAGGCGAAATGCTAAGTCCTTCATACGTGCCTGATTTCTAACCAACACTGCAAAACCACCTATTCTTACGTACCCAGCAGCTTCTCCTTTACTGCTACCATTTGCACTTAAGGTTAAACAGAATTCTTGACAGCATAGTATAATTTTAAAGATTTACAGAAGGGCACTATTCCTACAGAATATTTTTCAACTATTCCTGAGCACTTTTGGATGGATCTGTGGCAATAACCTCCCCCGAATTTTCTTATCCACAGTCAGCTCTTTAGTTTGCCAGTACAAGCTAATGTGAGCTAGGAGGCCAACCCTAACAGTTCAATATCTAAAGCTTTAGCATGGTTCCAGGTTCTCATATGTTTGTCTTTAGCATTCTAAAACTTTTAAAAATATAGACAGAATCCAAGAACAATGGACTCTGCAAAGGCAAGGAAATAAATTCATCCACCCTTTTGTTTAATTGCAGAGGATTCCTTTTGCCCTACCTATTACTTCTCAGGCTGAACATGAGCATGACACTAGAAACTCCTGAAGCTAGAATCTATACAATTTAGTGGATTTGCAAACAGTGGTGTGAAATACTGTGCTCTTGATTCAGTTGATCTGTTCTTATTCTGCGTCATTACACATCTCTTCACATTCTCCACTGCTTTACGAATTGTAAACAATAAGACAGTTCACTCTCAGTTAAACTGTGCTGAAGATAACTGTGGCAACGATTCAGTTGTTTTCATTTGCACTTTTTAAAAGGTCTGGCTTCCTCTGCACTCTATACAGAGTAAAATGTTATTATATGAAACTTAAACAGCATCCATTTCAAATAACAAGACCCAAATATAAATCTTAACCTGTATATTTCTCTGCAAGTTTGGCTGTACTTGGAATTATCAGTCCAGAACATCTCTATTTCAGAGTCCAGTTCTTTTTGCCAAGAGAGATATTCTTTTATCCTGATTATAGTGAAAAAAGCCAACATGCTGGCCTGACTCAGGCTGTAATTATTCTGTGCCTTTATATGAGCTTTTTATAGTTCCTGGTAGAAAGGCTGAAGGGAATCCTACACATCCACACAAGGTCTGAAATTTGTTGCCTTCCTGCACAAAACTGCATGAAACTGTTTGAATGAGTTCCTCTTCCCTATGCTTTTCCTTGCTTAGAGTTATGATGCATGCAGCTATTTCCCTCATTTTTTGTTACTCCAGCTTTAATAATAGAGCAAGGGGATGACTACAAATTGTTCTATAAAAAACAGAATTGACTTCTTAAAAAATAAAAAATAAATTAAAAAAAAATATATTACCTACCTAAATAAATCCTCAAAGAAGCAACTACATGCTTTAAAAGGAAGTATGGGGCAATAATAAAATCTAAAAGTCGAAATGCCTATGCCAAGAAGATTTAATGCGGTCTCTGAATCTTAAAGCAAGCCAAAACTATTCATTTCAGCCATTTAGAAACAGAATCATTCCGCATTGTCTTAAAGCCATAAGAATTCAAATCACTCACTACCATTTCAGATTAATCAAACACCTCATGCAGACTAGGAAAACACAGGGTTGTGTCACCTTCCTATTTTTGCTTCTTCAGCATCAAGCCAAAACCTAATCCCTGTTCTAAATCAATGTGTTCCATTCTGCTGTTTCCTGGGAGGCAGGGGGCTGGAGGCAGGTGGGGAAGGGAAAACCTTTCTCCCAATTCTTTCAGAGGTATAAATATTATATGAAAAATTCCATTAATATAACAGCCTTGCACTCAAATCCTTAAGTCTGCTGTGAGTGGACAAACAGAAAAACAAGTCACCACACTTAAATAAATATTCACCTACTACTGCTAATATTTTTCTCCTTCACGTGTATGAAAAACAGCCAGTCTTGTACTATTTTCAGAATAATATTCAAGAAACAAAGAAAGTTATGTACAGAACATTTTAAACAAAGTCAAAATACAGAAACCAAATTCAGCTTCAGTTGGGAAATGTTTTAAAGAAGTTAAAATTAATAGAATAAACCCTTCTCTGTAAATCTCTTCTTATAATTTCCTTTAGTTAAAGATAACAACATACTGGATTTAAGTCCATATATAACATATCAAATGCTCTTTATTAAACAGAGGATCTATTCATAGCACCCTGTATTTGCAACATATGCAGCAAATTATACTATTAAACACTTAATCCTAATACAGTTTAAATTTCATCTCTCACAATAAAACTTGCACTAATGTTGCTATACTTGAAATAGGATTCTAGAAATAAACAGTAGGAGTTGTAGATAGCTCAAGTGATGACAATAATTGAACACTTGAAATATAAAGTTAGCTGTTTAGATCTAAACGTTCTGATGAAATATTAAGGGTTTGGAAAACAAAAAAAAAACAAAAAAAAACAAAACAAAAAAAAAAAGCTATTCCCAGTTATCCAAGGTTTGGAATTTTTAATTTACAAAACATAGGAAAATAAAAGATGGACAGGACTCCTATGAGCCACATGCCACATCACACATCTCTGAAAATTCTGAGCTTGTACATGCCCTCTGTAGATAGGTCATGAAAGGACTGATCTCACTTAGAGGCTTTTGCAGTGCCAGCACCTTGCAGAAGAGCCGAATACAGCAGCAACCCTGAGTGAATCAGAGCAAACATCTACTACAACTAAGATACTCTAGTAGTAACAGCACACAAACAGCACAGCCTGCTAGACAGCCCTCTGAGTGGAGAAATGGAGATAGACGAGCTACACCAGTATTTTAAAAGCTGAACAGATCTTAAATGTGGAGACATCTGCATTGACAAATAGTATTACAAGTTTCTGAATGCAAGACCCATTAAAACCAAGCATGTCCACACCAATCCAAATTTAATTTCAATTCAAGCATTCCCTACATTGTGTCTGACCTGTCCAATCTTAGTTATACAACTCTGAACAGGATTTTCTAAGCTATTTTATTAAAACAGACAATTCCAATACACAAGATAGATCAAGAAAGCAGGCCCCCATTTTACAAGTCCCATCGTGCCCCTGCAAGAACAAGCATTTAACCTAGAAATCTGCATCATCCTTCATCATGAAGCATCATTTATCATTTTCTTTAGCCATGCTCTCATTTAGCCATGCAAAACCATCTGATTGTGTCAACTAAAAATACCACCAGGGTGAATCAGAGTGCAATGTTTTATACAGCCACCCTGTAACTTACATGCAGAGAAGAGCCCATTAAGGAGCTGCAGATATGATTCAGAAAAAAATTAACCAAAGACAATCACAGTTTGCTAGAGAATATTATAAAGACTTCATTAGTGTTTTTAAATACACTGTACATGCATATATTTCTATGTAGTATAGTTATAGTAATAAAGTCCACCAAACTAAAATTTTAGCAGTGAATTGAAGCTTACAACATTGTATGCCAGAAAGAGAATTACATTTTAAGATGTTTTAAATGCCCCTTTTATAACACCATTCAATTTTTTCCTCCGCAGACAAAGGCATATACTCTTTGACAGGTACTAGGTATAGTTAACTTTTGATTTACTATAAAGGTGCAGATGTAATTCCTCAGAATAACAGATGTCTATCAAACCCTTCAATCTTGGACACTGAAAATATCACCTAGAGTTCTGTATCTTCACACAATGACAGATCAATGGAAGAAGGCCTGCTTGATATCACTTGAGGAATCACCTGATTATAAAAATTAGTAAAACGCTTAAGTAGTACAGAATAACTCCACCAAGGGGTTTGAAGTGGCCTGATTATGAGAAGAGCTGGGGAAGAATTAGCAGGTGCAAGGATGTTGTACCAGGAAATTCTTCTCTCAGGAGACAGCATAGACATGATGACATGGGAAACTTGGGTTGCCAACTTTCTACAGAGTAAATAACCCTGAAACTCTGGGAAAATGACTTGGATTATGAAGGTGGAAGAGAGGCCAGCCCATTACTGAAAGAGAATTCTAAGTGAATTTTGCCAGTTTTATGTGGATGATTAATCTCAAAATGAAGGGCTAGTGCCACTTTTCTCACTGCTGCTAGCCTTTCTTTACTTCTTAGCTCTCATCTTTCAAAGACCCAGGCGGAGCTAAGAAGGCACATTGGTAAAAATTCCCCATGAAGGATTAGTTTTGTGCAGCCAGCTATGCTTTCCCCACATTACACAACTAACTTTAAGAAGAGTTCCTCAGAATACCTTTACTATCAGAGTATGATGCTCTTCAACAAAGTAAGACGATGCTGAGTGGTAACAGCAGATCCTAAAGGTTAGCTTTGACTATTCCAACCCAGATGCACACCTTACTAGTTAATATTTGCATAAGTTATTCATATGTTATGCCAGAGGACTCTCTTCACGAGTTAAATTTTATTCATATCTGAAGTCCACATTCAAAATAAGACTGGGCTATTATGGAGGTAAAGACTTATAAAAATTGAAAACTCCCTTTGAAACACATGCTTTCCAGTAAAAGCAGCTAGCAAAATGCAAAACACGGTCAACATTCCAACACCATGATGTCAATTTTTATATGCATGGACAAAATGCTACATGCAGAACTCAACTCTATCGTATCTTCCTTATTTATGATGTGCTTGTGTTCCCCTGCTTTCATTAGCAGAACTGCACCATGCAGTGGAGAGAGCAACCCCTAAAAAGTTTCAAAGGAATCTGATGAATATGGTAAATCTGGCAAAAAGCCACACTGGTTTTTAAAAAGTGAATTTCCATGTTCTGCTTCGGTTCTTCTGAAAAAATAGTGTACATGCTCTAAGGAATAGTTTTGATGTTTCCCTCTGCAGTAGTTCAGAGAAATTCCTGCCAACAGGGATGGCCTGGAACACCTGATAAAATGCTCTTCAATAACACACAATAAAAAAGTGACATGTAAAAAAAATGGAAATCACTTGATTTTGCAAGGTTTATAAGCAACAGGCAAATTATCTTTTTGATTATCTCTACTTTTTTCCCCAAAAAAGAAAAATACAGCCAATTTTCAAGAAAACTAACAGCTGCAGACAGATTTAAATGCCATCTGTCCTTAGCAGTTACATGAAGAGACAAAATGATTCACACCACACAACAGGAAGTATGATAACCAACTCATTAACACTAATGAAATTCAGCCTCAGTTTGCTTCCTATGGGCAGGTCTTACTCAGGAAAAACTCCCACTGATGTCTCAGGCAAAGTGCCTACAGACTTCACTGGCACTGTTACTCAAATGCAAAATGTCATACTGTTCAGCTAGAAAGCCTTTTATAAATTTTACAAAATAAGGTCTCAGTTGTGGCATAGTAACCTAATGAAGTCCACAGGGTTCCCCAGGCTGGATCTCATTCCAGGACTGAGGTTTTAGTGCAAGTCCTCATACTACACCACTGAATAAATCAATGTGAATTTTTGGCAGACAAGGAATGATGGGACACCCCTATAACACAGTTGAAGAAGACAAGGTCCTTTCTTCAGTGTCTCATGGGAGGCTGGCCTTAATGTTTGAAATAATAAAAAGAAGTCTACAATTCCTATATTTTCCCCATTTCTGAATTGTGGCTTCTTTGTGACATGTGACAGATGGCTCACAGAGGCCTAAATTCAGCAAGAAAAATAAGCAATTATAAACAAATACATCATTGCTGTTTGCTAAGGACATAATTCAAGGAAGTTCAAAAGATCAGAACAAGACCCACATGTTCTGTTATCCCAGCTAAGGCACTTCTCAAGATGGTTATCTACAGGAAGAAATTTTCTCCAAGAAAAGGTTAACATTTACAGTACATCTTTGTTGCCCTCACAGAAACAATAAAAATAAAAATAAAAATAAAATCAGCTCATATAAAAATGAAAAAAATAAAAAATAAACAGAGAATTTTTTCCCTAAGTAACACTGCTATCTAAGACTATGCAAAGATTTAAAAGGTTGCAAGTTAAGAACAGGTGATGCTAACAGGATATTTGAAAGACCCATGAGACTTGCAACATTAAGTAAAATGTATTTGCCTACTGATCTAATTGCTTACTAATTTTCAAATCTATTCCCACTGGATAAGTAATGGCATTTTAAGCCCAGAACCTGGCATTAAAAATACATTTATAGTTTCCTTTTAGCAGAAGATAAACAGCTGCATGGTAAAAAACCATACATTAAGATGGCATTCAGGAGGTTTCTGTATGGTTTTAACCAACCTATTGTGTTCTAAATTTAACTGAAAGAGGTAGGAAGGGGAAATGGGAAATACATTTGGGCTCACAGTTTCACACTGGGGTGAAGGCAAGTGTTCACTCATACAGGGAAAATGTCTGGAATATTTGTGTCTTATGGAAGGACTTATCACATAATGAAAGTAGAATTTGAGCCAAGCCTTATTTAGTAAAATATCAGAAGCCATTGCTCTATTTATCTTTCTAAAGGAAATGCTAGTGTTTGTTTAAAAACAAGAAACTACTCAAGCAATCAAAATGACCTAAGTTTCCTTGAACTCCTTCAAATTCTAAGGTTTTGGTATTTTTTAGAGTGTCAGAAACAAAATTTTGTTAAAAAGCTGTAAAAATAAGAAAGTATTCCAGGCAGACCCAAAGAAGCTCAGAATGAATGTACCTATGCAGTTTTTGAGCAAGTCCTTGTCATCCAGAATATACCTTCAAATACACCTGGAGTTTAGAGGATATATTTCTTTAGTTTCAGCTTTTAAATAGTGAGTCACAAATGACAGTAGCATGGATTCTAACTTCCCTTTCAATGACTATCAAGTGTAACCCCGAAGAATATCAAGATGGTAGAAAAACATCTGAATTGGTTCTGACCAAGTACCTATCTAGTTCATCAGCTTCCAACAGGAGTCTTAAGTGGATACCCAGAGAAGAGCACATACAGAGCAAGTACATACCATACTTCCCTGGACTCATGTACTTTTTTTTTTTTTTTTTTTTTTTTAGCCTGCCATGGTTTGTCTGTTCAGTAATACTGAGTGGATTTTCCAAGTGCTTGTCTTGTCTTCCCCTGAATCCATGTATCCTTCCACTCGAGAAAACCTTTGGCATGCAGATCCCAAGATCATTACAAGCTCTTTTTGTTGTCTTTCCACCTTTTTCATTCATAAAGGATCAGAACTGTACACAGTACTTAGAGTGGGATCACACGCTTAAGGAGTTAATACAGTGAGAGGATGATGCTCTTCACTTCGCATCTTCCCTTCATGGTGTTTCCTAACATTTAATTTCCATTATTCACTATTGCCAGGCTCTGAGCTGGCAGTTCCATGAAGAGACACACCTAGGAATCACTGTTCTAGAGGAAAAGTGTAACTGTTAGTCACAGAAAGCATCTTACATTCATACAAATAAAACTACATAATCAGGCCACATGAAAACAGAGCTCATTCAAGCAGTCTTATCAGTTATTGGTGTTAGTCAAATCCCTGCGTAGCATACAGCACAATCCACACACCTCTCCAGTGATGAATGTACACCCTTTTCAGCTTTCTAACAAGTGTTGATGAGATCAGCTGAAAAAAACAGTAATACATTGGAAGTTCCTGGCAGTTTGCAACTAGAATATCATCTACCAAGCAGTCAATACTCAAGACACTGCAATGCTATTGTTTTTTCAGCCAACATCCATGTTAGTCAACCAGGGAGTAGTTTAAAACTATTTGGAGGCTCAAGAAAACAAAACACCAAATGAGTAATGAGACCTTGAAAACATCTAATAAAAGGAGACTCTCAAGAGAGGAAGCCCAATAATATCTTAGCATATTTTATTTGTTATGCATCCACAGAGAGCAGTGAGCTTGTTCAGCCTTCTGCTTCTACACCGCTGCTACACCAGCAAGAGGCTGCAGTAGCTGGGAAGCAAGGACAACAACTGTTGGAAGAGATATGTGAATGCACCAGAACCACTACTTGCATCACTCTCGCTTACATGTATTTCTCCATGCCAGTAGATGGTCTGGAGAAGCCACATACACAACAGAGATATGGCAACAACTGAAAAAAAAATAAAAGATCAGGGGAAGAATTTTTTAAGCTAGCTAATCTTTTGTTGAATCAGCGAGCTCAGAATAGAGATGCTTTCTGCAACCTCGGAGCTTCTGAAAGGTGCAGGCCAGGAAACATCATCAGATGAAGATGATGAGAGAAAGCAATCACCTTCTGGCATTCTGTGGTGTGGCAGGTGTGCCCATACCCTCTTAATACTCTGGAACTAAGAAGCAATAGATCAGAGAACTAAGTGCTCTTCTTTGCGTTTGCATTTGCTACAGAGAGCCTTCACAAATCCTTTCATATATACATGTTATAAATGATACCCTGTTCTGTTTGCATGCACTGACAAGAGACTGTATCCTATAAATTTTAAGCAGCTTAGATTTTTGGCAAAGCACCTGATGACAGAAAAAAACATTACATAAATGCAGAAATACATGTTTCCACATATAAACAAAAGCTCCACTTACTTAGCACTACAAAACAGCATCATTAACCAGTTGGGACCTCCCACCGTGCCACAAATGACAACAGTTAGCATACAACAACAATCTAGTAATTGCAATCGTAAATGCATTTTTAATATTGCTTCACAATTTATTCGAGCTGACTGCATTTGCTGTGTTTCTAGTGGATCCAGAAGCATGACAAACTGACAATTCTTGGAAACCACATTTCTCAAAACAGACTGAGAATACTGTTTTCATTCTCTCTCCATAATGATGTTAAATCTAATAAATATAAAATTAGAAACAGAAATAACATTGTTCCTAAACAATTTATGTAATATGCTGTCTGGAAGGGGTGTATTAGGCCAAGTTTTCAGAAAGTGCACTCCATTTATAAATACTTGATGTTTGTACTTGCACTTCTCAAGTATTATCAAATATCTACACACCCAGGTACTAGAATTTACACACCAGAAACCTATTCTCTCAAAAGAGCTTTAAGAGTCAAAGTTTTGGTTTAATCATCAAAATATGAAGATGGATGGTTAGCCAGACTTTTGGAAGTGCCTAAGGCACTAAAATGCCTGGTTCCCATCGGACTAATGGAAATTTAACCTATAACTTGTTTTGAAAATCCAGCTAAGCACCTACCAATACAGTTAAGTACTCAACAGTATGTGTTTAACTTACAAAAGCTCAGGGCTTACTGAAGTAAAGGCTCCATATCACAGACCCTTCTGAAAACACTTCTCTCTCTGCATCAGATTTAGCACCCTTGCATAGCTGACAGTCAAAAATGAGCTTGCAGACCTGTACTTGCTCCTAGAAGCCATAGAGTGAAGCCATTTGGAAAATACGACCCTTAACTCCAAGAGTGCTTGACAGTCTACAGTGTTCAGATAATATAAAAAGTTCTCCTCTTAAACGGAGAAAAGTTCTTTATGTACTTGTTTTCAAAACCTAAACAAATCAGTGATAAAGTGAGTGAAGAGGGCATAACAGAACTGCAGTGCCATGCAATTCCCATGTGGGTCTTGCTCATGATAGCAAGCTTTCCTTTTCTAAGATACTTGTACACATTTGACAATTTCTTCTAGAGAACCAGGAATGAGAGAAAAATAGCATTCCAGATGCACTATACCAGAAGTTGGGAAAGTACATTGGTAATTGAGATAACTACAAAAGGTTCAAGTCTATAAACATTTTGTTCCATTCCAAAATAAGAGAAACAAAATTCTTATTCCAAAACTCACAGGAAAGTTGAAAACCTCTTTCAGAAAGAAAAGCCACGTAGACAAATAAATACTGGGCTTTAAGTTTATTGAACCTTCAAAAGGAAATTTATCTAATGTTGAGCCGAATGCAGAAATGAAGCTAGGGCCAAATTCAGACACACTGATTAAAGCCTGACTTTCCTTCCATCAGCTGTTTGCTTATCTTTTCCAACTTCTATCTGCACAACCAGAATAAGAAACTCACTTAGCTGTCTCTCCAGAATTGTCACAGCTATATCCAGTGTCCTTTCTGGAACGTTGTGCTCACTAGGAAACTGCATTTCAAAACCAAACTCACTCTATTACCACACACAAACTGTTTTACAGAGATTTTGCATAACAAGAATTACACTGGGATTGTTCAAGGCAGGCTGTGCTGGACTGTACATGGTCACAAGATTATCATTAGTGCTATAAACTATACAGAATCTTACCAACATGGACTTAACAGTCAAGTACATTTGCAGTCAGTTTGGTGTAACACACTGACATTGCCAAGGATTTCTCACATAAGCTTACAACACAAACAAGTACAGAGGCACAGTTATAAACTTGCTTTCACTAGCACTGAAATTAATATTTTACCACTCAGTTGCAAGCCACATTATATTTGGTGTTTTCTTAAATACCAGTTCCTGGATTCAGGTGAGCATACAGAATTCTATATTTTAAGAAAAGCTTCAAGCCTAATGACTGCAGATAGAGACAAACATGTGGACCTCACAGCTTCTAGAAGTAAAAACAAATAAAAAGGTCTCAGATTTTAAAATACATTCTTATGAAGCCAAACTCATTATTTGGGATGGCCAAACCATGATTTTTAAACAACAGGTAAAAGGACTTTAACATGAGTATAACCAATCATGTACGTTTTCTGTGATGCAAAAGCAGGAACAATTTGGTGTGCTGAAAAACTGCCCCCTCAGTGCAGTTTATGCCTCAATTTGGTAAGGAATATGAAGGAGCCAGCTGCACCAAGCAGACCTGAATGAGTAATTATCAATGACTAATCTTTCAAGTGGTTGCTAAAACCAGAGAGAATCTTAAAGCTATTCCTTCACTTGTTAACTACTTTTTCAAGAAAAATTAGAAGCCACTGGCTGTTGTGAAAGATTATTCTTACATCTAAGCTATTCTAAAAACATTCCATGTTTGAATAGCTAGTTTCAGAACAAGTGAACTGGAGCTCTACACACAACTGATTTAATACTCTCATCCAAATTTATCATTTTAATGAGGAATGATACTCATGTCTGAAGATGTAGATAAGGCATTATAAATCTAACAGGACACGGAGATTAAAACACCTTCACCTCATTGGCGTGAATGATTTTGGACTATGCTTTAGCTGAATAACCAAAGGCTGATTTTCCTGACTTGTATCGCTGCAAGCATCATTCATAATCACTATTATATATAATATTTACTAAAAATTGAAACAAAGAAATAATAGTAAAATGGCCCCCTCACTGATATCATCTGGACTTTTGGTCATCTCCCACAGTTGACTTAAACTTTTGATGAGATTACATTTTTAAAAATAAGTATTCATACATATTTTGTGACTCAAGTCACAAGACAGATTCATCACAAACCTTCTGCCAATTCCATTCTTTTGGATTGTAAATAGGGGGTAAGAGCAGTTCAGATCCTATGAGCACTGGTTGAGCAATCATTATTAGTCATAAATTCAAAATGAATTCAGGAACTTACGTAAGTATTCTGGTAATGCTGTCACTGCATTACAAGCTTGTCAATAACAATATTTTAAGTCAGAATACTTCTACTGAGTCTCTGAAGTGTTATTTGTCTGCAGTAGATGTATTCCAGCGTTCAAACAAAAGGATAAAACCACAAGCCTGTTGAGGCTGATGGCAAAACTCCAGATGGGTGCAGAATTGCAACCTGCTTACAAAAGTGAAACTGCTTTAGATTTAACTCTGGGTTTGCAAATCGCAACCTGATATTTTTGATTAAAGTTACTGAAGATTTTAAAATCCTTACTCTTATATGGCATGTAGATCAATATTTTCTGACATTGGTGTGCAATACATCCAGTGACTGTAAAACATATTCCAAAGGTTTTCCACAAAGATGGTCTCCAAGTCCACTATGTCATGTAATGGACATCAGACTTTTGGCCTTGCACAGATCAACCTTAATGACATTTACCGTGTTGGTAGTTTTCAGCAGATTGGCTATGGCAGAATCATTTGGAATAAGATAATGTTTTCAGTATGTATATCTTTTACATCCAAAATATCACAGATAGATAGAAAAAAAAAAAACAAAAACAAAAAAAAACCATAATGCATGCGGGGATCGCAGAAACATAAATCATGGGAGCAAGTAACAGTTTATTCAATGAATATGTGACCTACAAAGCTTTCCCTTCCATAGAAATCCAAAGCTAATGCTTCTTAAATATCCAGACATAGTGTGTTTGCTATTATTCCCTCCTCAGACATTAGCCACCCCACAGTCTTTGGAGATAAAATGGGCTGACTTGTAGAGGATTTAACTAGGACTCTAGGAACCTAAGAAAATATCAGTGTATTCCTGATTTGAAAACAACATACCAGAGAATAAATCTAAAATGAACCCATGTGTAAACTCCAAATTTTGTCCATATGATTCTGCTAGCAATCATTTCTTGCTGACATTAATTCATTAGTAAGAATATCAGATATACATTCTTGCACATATTTCATAACATATAACAACATTAACTTAATGGTGTAATAAAATGTTACCACAAGATTGAGAAAGCATAGGTACCAGGCTGAACATCCTGCCTTTTCAATTACCAGTACATAGCCATATCTTCTCAAGAGATTTAAATAGCAAAGTTGGACTTAAATACTTTTATTTTATTAGCTTAACCATTGCCTAAAATCTCTATTATTGATTACTAAGCTGCTATCATGGGAGAAAAATAAGAAGCCTCTTACACCATACTGAGAAATAAACACACATCAGTAGTTAACTATATCCTTGACTGAGACTTGATGTTCACAAAAAGCAGTAGAACACGATAGCCTCCTTGGATGGATTCATCATTTAAATCTTTAGAAATACTGAATTATTCCATCATGATATTGCTGCTATTTTATTTTATCTTATTTTAAGACAGACATAGAGACACCATTTGCTTGGGTCACTATTGGCTTTAGGCAAATGCAGTTCCACTCATTTCAGTTATACTGGCACGAGTCAGGAAAAGGAGGCCCTATGTCTGCAAAACAGCACAAGCAAGGCTAGCCCATAAGTGATCTCCTGAATCAACTTTATGCCCTTGCTCTTGCTCACAGAACGGTTTTAAAAAGCAGCTCGGCAATATCACGCAGTAAACAATTCTCTGGGTTATCCTATCATATCTTATTAATCTACTAGTATGGCAATTAAACCTCCCTTAAAAAATTGTCATGAACTTGAGACACCACATATCTGGAAGTTCAGAGTTAAGTTTGGAACCTAGCTCAACACCGTGCCATGCTCGTTACTGGTGTAGAATCCTATAACCAGTTAACTTTCATTTCTTCTCAGTAACAGCTACCTCTTTTTCACAACTTCTCATGTTAAAGTTTTCTTTGCGTTACATTCATACCACATTTCCACCACATTCTTTTTAAACGGTTATTATTTTATTCTGTACCTGCCTCAAGCAGGATGAAATTAATCAATTGCACATAAGTGACATGACATAGACTTGTGACCTTGCCCAGCATCCAATTGTTTCTAATTGATTAGCTCCAGACATAAGCACTTCAATAGCCAAAAACAACACAAGTGGAAGCTATGGTACAATATTAGGGTAGAATAACTGTGTGTGGTCCATATAGTATGGCCCCAAGCAACCAATTAAAGAATTAATGGTTATTGGATACCAAAAATGTTATGTTAAATAATATAAGATATCTTTAATGTGACTAAAATTGTGATAGAACACCTAAAATTTAGGAGCAGAAGGGCCTCCTGCAAGATTGGGGTTAAGTGCTAATGGCTCAAATATGCCAAATAGATTGGAATATTTAACAGGACAATCAAGACCAAAAGAATTTGACCTGGATTGAAATGTTCATAAAGCTATTCACAATAGCCTATTGATTACTACAATGTGTTTGGATATTTTTTATTATGAAGAGACAAGTGAAGCTATGCCAAACCATTTGTGGAGAAGAGGAAACTATGCCACCACTGATTCCTGTTCTGCAATAAGAAAACTATGGAAAAAAATAGAAAAGAAAAACATTATAAAAGAAAAGAAAAAAAAAAAGTGGTCTCTTCATAACCAAAAGGCCCAAACACAAAGCTGACCTTTCCCTTTCCTGTACTTCTATTCTCATCTTTCACAGAACTATTAAGTGAATTTCACATACTACTTTGAGTGCTTTATAGGGCCTGTTATTGCAACATCACTCAACTGCTTGCACACAAAGATACAAACAGATCAGGCACAGAAAATCAGTAACATTTTGATTCCTACATGAGAAGCAAGCAAAAAGCTGAAGATTCCACTGCTGTCCTGTCTGCTTGAACATGCACTGTTCATGCTGCTTTTCCACACACTTAATAAAGAATCTAATGCTTCTTTTATGGTGAATCCTTTACTCAGGTAACTGCTGTACTTTCAAGATTAGTAGCAACCATAATACAGATGTAAGAGGCATTCATTGATAAGCAACTGCCAAACATTTCACAGCACACACTGCACTAGGGCTATTAGCAAGTAGCACTGCTTATTCCCACTACTGTAAGCCCCAAAGTCCAGCATAAATGAATTATAGCTTACTGAGCTGTCCAGTCCTGTCTCCTAATTTCTTCATACTCCTTTTGAATTCTCTTTTGCCTGCTTTATTACCATTTGATTCAAAATTCTTCAGGATGTATGTTTAAATAATGCCCAGCCCAACAGGCTCCAGTTTGAAACCACCATTTCTCAATATCACAATAATGAAAACAGTACATAGTTACAATACTGTCACTGATTTTTTTGCAAAACAAATACTTTATTTTGTAAAAATTACTACACTGCTTCAAAAGCTGATGCCATTTATTTCAAAAATATTCTCCAGTTTAATTGTTCTTTTCTAAGTATTTTTTTTGATTTGGGCCTATAGAGGACTGAAGAATCCTTGATGATACATTCTGTACTGTGGGAACTACCACTGTAGAGGATGACAGACTATAACAACATCTCTGCTGCATGCCAGCACACCATATTTCTTGAAATACTCACTTCTTGGAACTGACTAGGCTCATGTGTCAGGCAATAGATCAGTTGGCAGCTATGGCTTTCCTCCATGGTTCTGTATTCATTGAACGCTTGAAGAAAAGACCTTTTTGGACCTCCGTCTTCCCAAGATACTCACCGACTTCCAAGCGCTTTACATGTTTCTACACAGGTATTTATATAACCCTTGTCACTTACAGTATCTTAACATTTATCAGGTGCTAAATCTCCTGTGGGCAAAGGGCAGCTGTATTGCCTTGAAAGACCCCAGGCATTACACATCTGGCAAGATCTCCCTTTGGTCCCTGTACAGTTGAGTCAGGTACAATATTACCGAGAGAGAAAATATCCATTTCCCATCTGGATGCCTTTGAAATTAAATTCAGTGATAAACCTAAATCCCACTCTCATTGGAAACCTTTCATTTACAATGCAGGTACCTCAGCAGTTTTGCTTAAAAGACAGCAACTGAAAGTTTGTGGCAAGATCATCGGAAACACCAAGCACAGCAGTAGCAACAAGTTCATTGCCTACCTGTAGATGAGCGTAGATAGCAATGGCAAGCCAAATGACCTCCCAGAAGAGCCCTGTGGCTTTAGGGCTGGCCATCCTCGTGCCTTGGGACTCTGCTGAGAGAGATTGTTTCAAGTTACAAATAAAATCAATTGGGCTGTGCCGGAATTTCAATGACTAAAGCAAACTGGGCGAAGGGATGGAACCAGCCTTTGGAAGAAGCTCAGTGCAAACACTGGAGCTCCGTGCTGGCCAGCGGAGCTGGCTAGGAAAGCATGCCATGAGCACAGCCTGCAGGGTGATGCAGTTCCAATTAGGCAACAGACGCGGGGGGAGAATGAAGGAAGGTTTGGGAAAGCAAGCAGTAGGGGGCGAGTTTGATCGTCTCCTGCACATAGGTCAGTTTATCAAATCAGCAACCCCTCCCACCGTGATCTCTCACTTTCACCCATCCAAAAGGGAGAGCCCAGCCCTGGGACCCCATCAACCATTCACACTGCCTTTGGAAGTTCTGATCATAACAGCACGGAGATTAAGTGATCAGGGCAGAGGGAAAAAGTCCTTCAATTTAGTGATCCTCATCAGTTACAGGGCCAACACTAAATGGCTGGTCACTTTTACTTAAAAACAGTTTAAAACTGCCAGCAGGATAAACCGTTTAATAACACTGCTAATTCTGTTAACTCCTGGTATCAATACATCTTGTTGCCTCAGATATTCGTTACCATAGTGACCTTATAAAGTAGTGCAAGTTCCGCACACCCCTAACACACACAGGCACACGCACACACCAGCAGCCTGCCCGCCCTCCCCTCCTCCTACCCTCCACCCCAATATTTTGGGAGGACGCACAGCGTGGGGAAATCTTGCCTTCAAAACCAAAAAGAAAACCTCACTTCTAAAAGATCAAGAGTCCTAAATGAAAACCAGCTCTCGCACCTGTCAACTAAACGTAATTAAGACTCCTTACAGAAGTGTTTAATCCCTTAAAAAAATCTTACAAAAAAAAATAAATAAATAAAATAAATAAAAATAAATGAGGAAAGAAACACACCCTCTCCCCACCCACCCTCAGCCCTTAGTGCTCCTGGATGCTCCGGTCATTCACAAGTCCCAGGCTGCTGTGCCAGCTAAGAAGGAAGGCTGATCCCCTCGCCAGGCGCTGCCGGGATCCAGCAGCTTCTGCTATCGGCAGGTGCCGTGCCTGGGCTCACCCAGCGGGCGAGCGGTTCCGCTTTCCCCGGGGCTCGGCACGGAGCCCCTCCAGGCCGGTCTGCGCCCTGCAGGGCGCTGCTGCCCGCCGGGCTGGGGGCAGCTGCCCGGAGAGCCCCGGGAAGCTGCGGCTGCTGCCATGGCCCAGCCCGGCCCCCCCGCGGCTCTCACCCACCTGGTGCGGAGCCCGGCTCGGCTCAGCGGGGCCGGAGGGGAGGCAGGGAGCAGCTCGGGCTCCGCCGGCGCCTCCTTCCCTCCCGCAGGGCACGGAGAGCCTGGCCCGTCACGGCACCGGCGATCCAGCATCCTGCATCACGGAGAGCCCCTCCCTCGCGGCAGGCTCCAGCCCACCGCCGCCCGTTAGCCAAGGTCCTACAGGCTGCTGGCAGCCGGCCTGGACCCCCCTCCCTCCCTTTCCCTCTCCCCGGTCCCCCCCCTTCCCAGCCCGGCCCCGGTCGGAGGCTCCCGGGCGCCTCCACCTGCGGTGCGGGGCCATGGCCCTGCCCGGCGCCCCCAGCGCCGCCGCGGCTCCGCTCGCCCCCGCTGCCCCCGGGCAGAGCGAGCGGGCGCCCAGCCAGAGGGGCCCGGCTCCCCGCCGGCTGCCGAGGGCTGGCGGGGCTCCGGAGCCGGCAGCCGAGAGCCCGGGGCCGAGCCGTTCGTCTTCCCCCCGAGGGGCGAAAGCTACCGTGAAGGCAGCCCCCCAGGCCTGCCGCGGAGCGGCTTCCAAAACCGCAAGCATCCCGTGTCTCATCTCCAAGCTGCTCTCGCAGTCCAGCTGCAAATCTGCTCGCACACCGAGGAGGTCTTTAATCACGCTGCCCTCTGCGATATTTTTAGGTTTCCTACTGTAAATCTGACAAGCACGCCTCGTCCGACAGCTCTGCTCGCGGTCTCCCTCTCAGCTGCTGGGCAGTACCTCCGTAAAATCCTCTACCTTTCGCTACGGCTCCCACTGATGTCCCAAGCTTTCGTCGAGCCTGCTAGGAGCAACGCACAGAAAAAGGGCTATTATCCCTGCCACCGAAGTTAAAAATACGCTCCAGTGAACTAAACATAACCGATGAAGAGTTTGTTCAAATATGTTGCACTGGAAACTTTTCCAATGTGTTTAGGTTTCTCACTAGCGAGGGAAGGCGCCTCCTCCATCGTTAGGAACAGAGTGCCCTCTGCTGAAACTAGGCTGGGAGGAAAGCAGCCAAAGGGGAGATGCCAAAAGCAACCAGAGGGATCCATTTCAGCTGCTAGTTACTTAATCAACCGCACGGTCCTTGAATTATGACTTCAATTATACCCATGCCATTTGTTATCTTAAAAAAAAAAAAAAAAAGTGAGAGAGAAAGATATCCTAGTGCAGACAGCACATGTATCCGACCTGATCACAAACGATTTAGGCAGAATTTAGCCATTAGATCTACTGATGCAGAAAGCCAAGTTTCTCATCTCAAAACTACGGCCAGTAGTACTGCAAGAACAAAGATAGAAAGAAACTTGTTCACAACTACAGAATGAAACTGCTACAGAATGAGACCTGCCATCTAGTTAGGCAGGCACAGTTTGCACAAGCCTTATTCAGAATCGCACTGCATTTAGGATTACTTAGCCCTCAACACTGAGGGAGTCCCTTGGATCCCTGATACAAAAGCTACAGAGTGGGCCATTAATTTGCTGACCAGGTGGGTATTTACACAAACAAACAAACAAACAAACAAACCACTATATTTCTAGCACTTGTGTCAGCCACAGATTACATTGAAAAGTTCAGTCCCGAAATTCTAATAGCATTTTCCAGATTTGAAGGCTGACTGGCATTTCTTTGTTTTTCTTTCAGTGCCACTCATCTTTGTGTTCTTTACTTTCTCAAGCTTACTAGGAGGAAAAAAAAAACAAACAAAAAAACAAACAAACAAACAAACACACAAACCAAGAGCTTACTCCGAGACCTTCTCAGAAGGTTGCTCCTGCTCATCCTTCACATCAGTTCTATGTGTATCCCTCAACACAAAAGATACTCAAGCATCACATATGTGGGTCTTAGAAACACTTGTTCATCCTCTGCAGTGAATTACAGAAGAGAAAAGTGGTGCAGTAGGAAGCAGACTATGTTAGACAACTCTTAGGACAGATTCACTGACTTAAGCAAGCCTGCTGATGTATCCTACACACTAATTCCTTGCATGACCTTGTGCTTAGGTTATAGGCTCCATGTCTGAATTCACAGGGCATGTATGAAAACAGAGGTAAACACCTGCAGGCATTATCCCCCAGGATATTTTCAAAAAGCATTGTAATAAATAAT
The DNA here is from genome assembly GCF_009819795.1 of Aythya fuligula. Classification (NCBI taxonomy): domain Eukaryota; kingdom Metazoa; phylum Chordata; class Aves; order Anseriformes; family Anatidae; genus Aythya; species Aythya fuligula. The sequence goes on along the minus strand of NC_045569.1, from coordinate 12,097,793 downwards.
TCAGGCACCTTGTGTTACCCTACCTAGTAAAACAGTAATCGGCAATACGTCTCACCCAAACTACAGCAGTGACAGCAGAGTTAATCCCATTTTCCCTCATCATTCATAGTTTTATTTTGCTTTTATTACACAGAAATCTTCCCTTTTGTGAGGAATATGAGCACCCAAGAACTAACATCTTTTTATCATATTGCCTACTACTGTCAAATTACAGTTTTGACAGCTTTTAACCAGGCATTTTCATCTACAGCTGATTTGTCTCCTCCTTTATGCAGTTTCTTTAATTTCTTCACCTCGGCCTCATCCCACACCCCTGTCACTTTACTGTTCTCTCTAAGCTTCCAGTGAGCATGAAAGCTTTGAGATTTTGACTCCTCAAGATCACCATTATCCCTTCTGCTGAGCCAAGCAAATGTCGAATGAAAGTCAGGGGTCCAGGCAAGATGTGTTTGACAAAACCACTTCAAAGTTCACAGCACTTGCAGTTCCACAGCAGACTCCTGCAATATACGTCCTAAACTTAAAGGCCACAAACTTACAGGGTCCAGAAGCCTATCTTCCATCCCTGGAAAAGTTTGTCAGGAATCTTACAAAAACTAATTGACCATTCAAGCATAAAAGAAATCACCATTTCTAAGGAGACATTTAAGTTCCCTTCTGATCACTCTGTCTATAACCTGTACGAATTATAAACTCTTCAAGAAAATTATTCTTTTTTTTACTATTATTATTATTTTACACTGTTTGCACAACCCCTTGTCCAGTGTCAAAATCCTTTAGATATTGCCTTATTAGCAATTTTACCACACATTCTTCTGATTCCCATTCACGCCACGTTTGGCAAAGTTGGTATAAGATTTTTGAACAGGAAACTATAGTGGTGCTCTTTGCAGTTCATGTAATTCCTACATTTGTCTCCTGTTATTAGTAGTGCTTTATGATTACATATATGCTTTTCTATTGCTGTTCTCCAAAATATGCATCATTTAAATAACATTAAATGACAGCTCTAAAGCCCTTATTGTTCATAAAATTGTGAAATATGAACATTTGCACTTACTGAACACAATCATGACCTCATCTATCTGTACAGCTAGCCGAGGCTCATGAAGTTGGTTGGCAACATGACTGCCTTATTCTTTGTTTTATACTGACTTATGGCCATACATACTCACTACTGAACACAGCTATGAAACATTTTTTGTTATTCATTGATTTATATTCTACAAAGACAACAGAAAATTTCACCTCTCCCTCAACTGCAAGAGAAAACAGAGAAAGGAGAACCTGCAGGATACAGCCATTGGCAAAATTGAAGAAAATTAAATCTCTGGTCTGGTAAACACAAAACTGTTCAGTCAGGTGATAACCATCAGATTTCACTTCCTCAGAGAATATTAACAGAAAACCTTCGCACCCAGAAAAATGTTTCTCTATTTATCTTTGCCCTGAAACGTAGGTGTACACCTTCAGCAGACTTCACTTAAATATAAATATTCTTTCAAAGCAAGTTCAGCTAAGCCAATCTGATGATCATGAAGGTCATTTTAACATCATAACAAAAGTCTATACTACTCAGGGAGAAATATGTTTGGCTAAACTACAAATTTAAAATGCATTGAAACAGTGCAGAACAACATTTGGCTCATAAATCAGGATTAAATCTAATGAATACCAAAGCTGGAAGTATCCTGCTGAGGCCCCATGCAGAAAGTGAATTTGGGTTTGAGGCCTCAAAGTTATCAGTAATAGAGCTGCACCTGATTGACTAATAAAAGGAAAATGTTAAATTTCCTGTAACTAGAGTCATGAGAACCCTGATACAGTATAATCAGTTCTTTGACCCTGCATTGTATTTGTAGAGGGTGCTTGTTTACCCTGAAATAACAAGCTCTCTGGGGTATAGAGCAATCATGCACTGTCACACTTTACAAATATGTTATACCCTATAAAGAGTCAAGCCCATATTACAATAAAGGTACAAAGTTCAGCTACAGTACTGTCTTTGATTCCTTGGTGTTACAGAACCCCTGCGTTCCATGTTGATCCTTGCCCCAGGCTTTGGGAACAGCTCCATCAGTACAGTAAGTAGAAAAAATTCTTGTGGCTTAAAGAAAGAAAAACTACTTATGTATAGACCTAAACATTATAGAAAGCTACTGTTTTCCTCTCAGCTTGTGTTTAAATGAATCTAACATTAACCAATACAATATATACAAATGGTCACTACTTCAAGTATTTGAATAAATATTTGTCCTTTCTTGTGTTTCAGATTCCTTTTTATCTTTGAGCAAAATAACTTGTGGCTCATCTGCATATTTATGATCCTGTTACAGTAGCAGCAGATGCATTAAATTTCATGACTCTCCAGAACAAACACATCTTGATTCACATTGCACATACTTATACTTCTGTTTTGAGTTCAGTGTTCATAGCCCTAACAAAAATGTTAGGGCAGACATTTTGAGATCAATTATAATACTTACACAATCATTATACAATTTAGTAGCATATATTCTCACAGGAATTTAGGTGATTATTGTGGGCATAACCAAAAGATATAAACTTGTAGTGATCTGAATACAGATAAGACAAAATGTAAAATTCATTGCAGAAAATAAAATATATTTGGTTTACTTACACATCACTATGTTTATTAACAGACTTTTTTCCTAGTTTGAAAAAAAAGTTACTCCTCGGAGAACTGTGGATATGCCAAATCTGAATTCCTGAACTTATCTGCCCTTTCTTTCTCAGTGACATCAATCTATCTTCCTCAAGGTCTTTGATGGCCCTTATTTCTGTGTTTGTTAAGAATAAAACATTGAGTGCTCTGTGAAACAGGCAACAGTTAGTGACTAAACTGAGGAGATCAGTTACATCGCAAATCATGAACATCAGACAAAGGTAAGCAGGACAATTGCTTTTCCTTAGTGAACTGTTAGAGTTGAGGGTGATGAGCAAAGTAGGTGACCTGCATCTCAAGATGACTTCTGCCTGTTGCTGAGTGTCTAGAGACAGGCCAATATGGAAATGGAAGAAGAACATAAGCATAGAGCAGTGAGATGGCATGAGAAAGGACAAGGTTGGAAAATATACATGATACATCACTGGGAGGAATTCTAAGATGGTGTAGTTATGAATGCAGAAAATGAACAATTAGTATAGAGAAATGCAGCAAAACCAAAGGAAGGAAAAAGTAACAGTAAAATTTGAAAGAAACTAAGAAAATGATAGAAACAAAGCCACCAGAAAAAAGCTTCAGAAGATAAGTGACACTTGTTTTTATTATTACCAAACACTAGATGCACAGACTGACACTTTCTCATGTGCAGTCATGTGCACATAAGATTACAAATGCAGAAACACTATAACAAAACACATGAAATGGTTGCACACTCCTGTTGGCTCATGTGGGTGAGATCAAAACAGCAAATAAAACATGATGCTCAAAAAAGAAAGAGAGATGGTGTATTAACTGAGGATAGAACCCCCAAGTTAAGCTATACTTTAAAGTTGAAAGTAACATGAAGACAGAAAGCAAGTATGAAATTTATTTCTGATTCTTCTGTTCTCTTCTACTTGTCAACTTTTGCTATTTTGACAATTGCTGTGGTTTCTTAGGTTGCGCACCTAACTTTCAATAAGAAATTATATTGTGAATCACTACCAAAGTGAAATTATCCCTTTTCCTCACCACAGACTGGCTGCAGACCAAGTGCTCCATATTGAGGCATTGGGTCAAGTACAATAAGAGTGGGGTAAGCTATTTGTTCTTAATAAAATGAATTCAACTCAACTCAGTAATGTAGCCTGGAAATAAACGAAGACTTTTTTGTTATTATATTGTACTAAAAGAGATGGAAGTGATTTCATTTTCACAAGGGACTCAGATTTGACTTAGCTCTGGTGGATCAGAGGAGGTTCCTGGCTCCTGTGGGAGCCAGCAGATGTACTAGTTGTTCTTATTAACATTCAGTGATGACATAATTGAATACAGTCTATTTGACAATAAATGGGGATAAAGAAAGGTTAGCAAAAATTGATGGATGGAGGAAAAAAAAAAAAAAAAAGTGGTAAAGCTCTACATTCACAGTTTGGAGCTATATAGCTGTTAGGAGAAAAAAAAAAAAAAAAAAAAAAAAAAAAAAAAAAAAAAAAAAAGCTTCTTTCTCTCATTCCTACATTGTATGAATGAGCCTGAGTTTTTCTTAGCAGGCTCTTATAATCTATACTATGAGAGCATCTCACTCAAATGTTTTCTCAGTCTGATACTGATACTAGTAGTCTATAGACCAGAATTACATTATTGCAGACCCATGCAGTAGCTAAGAATTTTTCCTCATTCTGCATAGACATCCCTTACAGAAATTAAAGGGCTTTCTGCATTAAACTGGACTAGAGCTTATACCTTCAGACACTGAACCAGATTCTGGTCTTGACTATTCCAATATAAGATGTAAATAGTTGCAGCTTCTCTGCGTTTGGATATGAATGAACTTGGTCACTGACAACTGGAAACAGCCTAACAAGCTTATCAGGTATCACCTGGAAAACATTGCAATCACATCTATTTTCCATAAGCCATGTTTTACCAAAAATATATATATTGTTTACTTCTGCATATGCTAATGCCAAAAATAATTTCATGAACAGTTTGAATGATGTTTCTAGTTCTTTACTGACTGCCAGCTGTTGGAAGGCTGTTGTTCCAACACAGGCAAAAGCCAGTATAAGCTGACAGACTTGTCCTGCTTAATTTAACTAGGCAAGTAGGTGCATATGCTGAAGTACTGCACAGGAGGCCATCTCGTGTCGATGCATGTTCTGACCATCTGCATGTATTATTGCCAATGATACAGAAACATTAATTACCCTTTCACCTTTCTGGTCAGTGATCAGTAATTTTCTCATGGAGACTTCACATCTCCTATACAACTGTTGGCAATAGCCTCCAAGCATTATCAGGCTAACAGGACTCGATTTGACTTCTTCAGCTGCAGGCCTGCGTGAGTCACCAACATCTGTCTGTAAACAAACTGCCTGGCAAAGTTCTTATTCATATGTTTTAATGCATCAGAGTAATACCATTTGAGTTAACACTGCTATAACATACACAGACTGCTTGAATTGCTACAAAGGCTGAAGGCTGTCCAGTGACACCTTGCTTTGTTTCCAAAAGATGCTTAGGAAGAGACACTCATGATTTAAAGAGAATGATGATTGCCAGAAAAAGAAAAGCACTGAAAGACTAGAAAGTTTCTGTTGTCCATGCCGACTCCTGTACCTATACCTACATTTTGACATCATGATATTTTTACACTAGTCAGACCTGTCTGCTTACTAAGAGTATTTAACACTTGAAAAGCACACATGAACTCAGTTTGTAGGAAGTCACAGAGAACACCTAGACAGAAGTGCTATTTCTGTTAACTGATGTGGCCTTACTAAAGTCTGTAGCAGTTTGTTGCACCAACAACTTGCCATTCCAAGAGGAGGAAAAAAACACTGCTTTGGAACAGAGAGAGCCATGTCAGATAGCAAGGTCAGCAGCCCAGGAACTGTACCCTCCCCTAGGACCCTGTCCTGTATTTTGCTCCTAAGCAAAGTGGGTAGGAAGGCTGGAGATAACATCCATGACAATCTCAAACAGATTTAAAAAAAAAAAAAAAAAAAAAAAACTGAAATACAGCTTCAAACCAGAAAACCAGTCCCCAAAATGACAATAGCTACAGCCAGGCATAACCATGACAAAGCTGAAAGAAGGACCAGCTTCCAGGCCTGATCTTAAATGGAGCTCCTGCACCCACGGCAGAGGTGTGGATGGCCCCAGCTGAGGCTGGCGAGGGTTGTTAATACGTGTGAGTGTACTCAGAGCCCTGACAACATTTTGGAGCCCATACTGACAGACTGTTGACACATGGATAGAACTGGTTAGCAGACATGTAAGAGAAAGGATAGCAAAAAGTTTACTTGATGTTTTCCTGGTTTCCACTTTACTACTGTATTATTGATTTTTTTTTCCCCGCTTAGTTTTAACGGTTCAAGATCAAAACCTGATTAGGATACTCAAAATACTCCCACTCTTTTTTTTTTTTTTAATCTTATTTTTCTTAATTCCGACATTATGGAAGCTACCAAGACTGTCACATTTTTCTATATCTACGTATTCTTAAAAATAGATTATTTGTAGAACACTTTTACTGTGCTTTAATCTGAGATATAAAACTTTTTCTACAATTTTTCCAGATACCTTCGATATCTCTTCATAATCCTAACATATTCCTGACATCTTTATATTAGAAACAGTAAGAAAATATGGTACAGGCTTATCTCTGCAGAAATTCCCCAGCTACATTTGTGGTCTAAGCAGTACAGACTAAAGTCTTAATCAAAGAAAATTTCAGAAAAAAAAAAATGTTGGAAAGAAAAGCACCAGTAACTGACTTCTATTTCACACTGCTTAAGATGCCTTCATCTGTTCTTGCATAGGGAGGGTAGGTGAAGAGCAAGATAGATAAAAGTAGCTCAGACTATATTTGAACCGTTTCTTTCAGCTGTTTTTGTTTGCACTATTACAAAGCCCTGGCGGGCAAGGAAAATATTCTTAGAATAGCAGATTTCTTTCTTTGTTCTGCTTCTGTTCCAAAACCATACAATTGTATTTGAACAGCTGGCCAGTCATGCAACCATCAAACGTGACAATGACATACAACCTCAGTGTTCCTTGTAGAGGACTGAAGTTTCAAAGCCTAAGCATACCCTCGGACATACTCATCTTCATCCTGGAGGTACATACTCAGATTTAAATCATACTTTTTTTTTTTTTTTTTTAATTGAGCTTTCTACTGACAATGAAAAACAAACAAGTGCTCATTACAACAAAATAGGAAAAACTGGAACTGCTTTGCAGAAAAGAATTTCCTGATGCTATTGCTAGGACAAGAACCAGAGGAGCTCAGCCTGGCCATATGCCATTACTCTGCTAGATATACTTGTAGCACTGAAATGGTCTTTTGCTTTTTGTGCAAATGTGTAATGAAGTTCAGAACCAAATCTTGATGAAAATCCATATCTTCTTCTATTCCCTCATCTACTTTGTGTAACTTTGTATCCAGGGATGTACGTAACCTATATCCCTAGCTACAATTTTGGGGCCAACTATGTTGCTCTCCCATGTCATGTGCCTCAGGACCTAAAAAGTGAAGTTAGAATTTATCTCTACAATTTTCATAAAATCCATCTTTTCTTTTAGAGAACTCTAAGACGACGTCAAGGCATCAAAGCTCTATTTTGGAGAGTGCAACTGATACTATTTAGACTGTAAGAGTAGGAGTTCATCTGCCTGTATACAATAAAACTGTAAAGGTCAAAGAGATGCTGAGGGCATAAGAGGAACATTCAAGTTGAGAATCATGAGATCATGGATCAGCCATTGCAGACTGAAAGTACAGCTTACCTCCTGACAGCATCAGTTGTAGGAGAACAGCTCACACTCAGACTGGCACAGTGACTATTGCTTCACTAGAAACCACTCTGGAAGTAAGCAGCAACAGAATATGAGATGCTTCCACTGTGATCATGCAGCATCTAATGACTTTTGGCACCTGTGGGACTTGGCAGCAACTTAGAAGTGTCACTTTGCATAGCTAGGTAGCCACCTAAACATAACACAGAATATAGGCCAAGGACATAGATGGGGAAAAGAAAAATAAATAAATAAATAAATAAATAAATAAATAAATAAATAAATAAAATTTAAACATAATCAAAATGCTTCCTGACTGCTTAGATGGTGTATGTTTGGGCAAAGGCTGTTCCTCTGGGCAGGAAATATGAAATAACACCAATCTAAGCTAAACTCTTAAGGAAAGTTTCTTGCAACTACTGCGACAAGCACTATAATTTACAGTTACATGAATGTTTGGAGATTCTAATGCTTATACTCATGAAGATTTGTACAGCACTTTTTCTCTGAAATGTAAGTGAAAATGAAAATGATAAAATTATTAGCTATTGAAGAAAAATGGTAACTATCACATGACAGGTGCTGAAAAATCTTTCTTATTGTACAATGACATTTTTTAAAATGTAATTAGCATATATTTTTGCAGGCTGCTTCTCATGTTTGCCTTGATGATATTCCTCTCCCTCCTTTTCACACGCTATTTCAGCTTTCATATGAAACCCTGTAGCACTGGGATGCCTGACAGCCACTGCAGCTGAAACTAAAAGCTAGAATCGCCCACAAGCAAACAAGCGGAGGGTACTAGCTTGTTTCCATCAGCTGAGCAAACTGCAAAAACCAGACAGAACAGGCAGAGCGCAGAGAGGGCAGCGTGCCGGCGCGCGAGCTTCACTGCAGCTGCGATGCATCTGCCTCAATCTGGGATTTTGCTACTCCCGACCTTTTAGCCTGTTCGATAGCACCGAGCTGCTGTGGGCATCCCTACAACTCCTTCCCCGCCCACCCCTAGCGGCATCATTGGGCTGATGAGAGGCAGCGAAGCATGTGTGAAAAATAAATAAATAAACAAATAAAAATAAATAATAATAAAAAAAAATTAGATCCGTGGATTATCGAAGCGGTGGCACGGGGGGGTGCAGCCGTAGCCCTTTAAGCTGCCCACCCTCTCCGGCGGCAGCTGGCTGCTATTTATACGCGGCGGCTTCGGGGCGGGCCCGGGAGCGGCGACAGCGGCGGGGAGGCCCGGGAGCAGGGAGGCCCGGGTGGAGGCTGCCATGGCCCTGTCCTCTACACCGGTGGGAGCGAGCCGCTCCGCCGGCCGCGGGGCTGCCTCCTCTCCGCTGAGCTCTCCTCTGAGCCCGACGACGCTCAGCCGGCTGCAGGAGAAGGAGGAGCTGCAGCAGCTCAATGACCGCCTGGCCGTCTACATCGAGCGGGTGCGGGCGCTGGAGGCCGACAAATCGGTGCTGCAGCAGAGGCTGGCCGAGCAGGAGGAGAGCGGCGACCGGGAGCTGAGCTGCCTGCGGCTCCGCTACGAAGCGGAGTTGGCCGATGCCCGCCGGGTGCTGGACGATATCGCCATCGAGCGGGCCGCGCTGCAGGTGGAGCTGGGCAAGATCGGCCAGGAGCACCGGCAGCTGCACAGTAGGTCGGTGTCCGGCCGTCCCGCCGCTCCTGCCCGGCCCCGAGCGGGCCCTGCAGCGTGGGGGACTCCCCCAAGGCTGCCTTCGTGCTTGGGGCTCTCCTGTGGGGTGAGGAGAAGGTGCTGCTGCTTGCCAGGACCCGTGCCTCTGAGAGGGAGGGTTCAGTGCCACCAGAGTGGCCAGGTCTTGGTGGTGGTGAGACTCTGGAGGTGTGGATGGTATAGGTATGGAGAAACCCTAATGGATGTCTCTCAGGTGTGTGGTACGATTACTGCTGTGAGCATCTTCTGCTCCAGTACTGCTGGGCTGCTTCAGAGCTCCCTTGCAATGGGAATGGGGCTCCTGTAGAACTTGGGATCCTGATAGGCTTTCTGTGCATAGCCCTGCTTGAAAGCAGAGCTGACTGGGTTGGTACTGCACCTGTGTTTAAGAAGCACTAAAGAAATGCTGGTAAGCATCTAGGAAGCTATAGCAGAAGGGGAGGTAAGTCACTGTATGGAGTCTGCTCACATCTTTTGAGCTTTATAGTTCAGGCACTACCTTCTCTCTGTGTTTCCCTCTAGATGGTCCTGTAAGCAGAGCAACTTACCTTCTATGCATAGAGGTTGTCCTAGTTACTCTTCCATTTTAATTTACACATTGCTGGGATGAACTGCCTGCCACTTCAGACTTAACAGTCTCATCATGAGCAGTATATCCAGTGCCTGGAATCTCCTTGTTGTCTAGCCTCCTCAGGCCTGAAACAAGGGGATGGTCCAACGTAAGTGTAATCAAAACCTCTTGTAGGAGATGAGTAGTGAAGGGCAGGGAACAAACGTTAACACAGCAAACATTCTGTTTGGATATATACAAGTAACTAGCATTGCTAGTTATTTTAATGCTCTATTGTAATGCAAACGCAACTACAAACTTGCATGTCCATGAACATACGCAATCTTGCTATGAGCTGTTATCATAGCACCTGTACGCACTAACTTTTCCTTGTAACACTTAGTGTGAAACAAATACTGGTTTCTACAGGTTCAGTAGGACATATGTAGCTATTCTACTTGGAAATTAAAATAGTGTTTAAGCTTCTGTTTTCAGCTGCTTGGAAGTTATTGGTCTTGCCTCATTCATGCTGTGTTTTAGCTCATAAATTTGTTTCATAAATCTAACCAACCACTGGATTGGACAGTGAGGAGAGAAGGCTAATGCCATTTCCAATTTTTTTCTGCTGCTCTTTGTGTTTGTATAACACAGCAGCTTTGTTTATAAACCTTTAGGCTTGGTAGCTATGTAATTCTCTGGACAAATTTATTTCTTTAAAGTAACTAGGCTTTAAAGTGGTTAACTTCATAACCCATGAGGAAGGATGCATAGTACATCCTTTTTGGAAGGACTAGACTGAAGTTCTAATATTGAGTGCTTTTTATCTGGGCTGTCTAACTGCAAATGTCTCAGATGACTTGGAACAAACTACCTTGAGGGTATCATGCCCTTTATATATATCCTTTAAATAACCTGGAACTCTTATGGGATGGAATGTCATTAGATAACTTCCCAGCAGTGTTAACCGTTGACTCTTATTAATCACTAGTGGGGAGTTTAAAACCTTCAGCAACAATCAACTATGTTTGCATTCCTTTTTTTCTTAAACAGTTGTAATTGGAAATAGGCCAAAGATGCTTTGCAAATAAGTTGTGGTTAAGCATATCAGTTGGCTGAATTTACAGACTGAGGAAGGTCAAAGCAAGAACAGTAGCACTACAGATAAGGATGAGAATAATACTTGCTTGTGAAGAAAGAAACTAATGTGTTTCGCTACTGAACCTAGCAATCTAAAGCTAAGAGTGAGTTTGTCGAGTACTGTTAGTGTCCTTAGCAAGCGGAAGTGATTTGAATGTACCTGGAGAACTTAAATAATTTTACTAAAATCTCAGGTCAAGCATGTGATACCCTTATTTATAGGAAATGTGATAGTCAATACCTCAGTTATCACTTTGCATCAAAGCCAGACTTTGATAGATTGCTGTTATTAAAGATGAAATGACTCACTTCAGAGTTTACTGGAAAAAAGTTGTCAAGAAAGAATATAGGAAACCTGAAGTTGCTTGTCAAGGCCTGTGTTAAGAAAGTGGACTATCAAACAATAGATATAAAAAACACTAATGGAGTTTCACTCTTGTGCATACTTCAATGATTGCAAAAAAGATTACAATAAGATGAAATAGTCAATACTGTCAGTAAGTAGTTATTAATGTACATTTAATTTATTAATGTACATGTTAATATTGTAACCAATACTTACAATAGTACAAGTACCAGCAGAGATCCCAGGTGGTGAACTTAATACCTAGAAAAAGAAAACTAAATGTAAGGGAAAACTACAACACAATCTTTCTATTGTTACTACAATACTTTTTTTCCCTAGACTCTCTCAGTAAAGAGTAAATACCCTCTACTAGCAAAGATTTGTTTATGCATCATGGTCACAAATTATAGAGACAATCAACAGATGTCTGAACAGCAGGCCTAGAAAAGGCCTCAAGCAAGAACCTGATCTAGCCCCACACCCCCACCCTTCTCACCCCCCCACTCCCCAGCCTGTGTTAGAACCAACCATACCTGCATTACTTCTAGCAGATGTTTGTGTAACCCTTTTCAAATTCCAGATGATGGAGATTCCAGAATCTCCCTAGGCATTGTACTTCACTTCTGAACTACTATTAGCTTCCTCTCTAACATCTAACCCAAATATTTCTCCCTGCAATTTAAGCCTACAACTTCCTGCCTTTTCCACAACAGACATGGAAAACAGATTCCCTTCCTCTATGCAGCAGTCTTTACATACATAAAAGACTGTTATGTCTCCTGTCACTTTTCTCTTCTCTAGACTAAACAATTCTTACTTTTTTTCCAATATTTTCCTGTATTCTATGCTTTCTAGAGCCCATCACTCCTGTAGAATGACTTTGGACTCCCTCCAACTGGTCTGCTCAGTTATCAACTGGAAAACTCATTGTATGAATTATCACAACTTAGCCATTTGGCAGAACAAATTTTGCTAAAATAAAGTGTAATCCTTACTCCATAAAATGTCAAATATGAGTATTGAGGAGGAACTTGGACTCTGGGTGTAGGTCAGGTAACTGGGTCTAAGTTGCCCGGTGTAACTAAGTGCTAGTATTAACCTGGTATTAGAGCAGTCTGGGAAATTGTCACCTCTCTTTCCTCAAAGACAGGAACTTACTGTGGGCTCATTCCTTCCCTGCTATAGTGCCAGTTGTTTGGTTTTTGTTTTTTAAAAAAACTACCTTGGCCATTCAGAAGGTACCCAAAGGCTCTGTAATTGGGCACTTGCACAAGGTGGTAGGAAGGAAATGGCCTTCTGAAGGTAAAGCTGCTTTCACCCCATAACTCTGCTGAGGTATGAAGGAGGGAAGAATTTTCAATTCTTCCTGAGGGAAAAGTTACTCTCACAAGGAGGTTCTCCATGCTGTGAGAGCAGGGTGGTCTGTGTGGAGACTTGTGTGGTGGGAGCTGGGGACTGGAGGAGGCAGCGGGGCTGACAGGGCCTGTGTGCTAGGGCAGTGCCGTCAGGGGCCGGAACTCCTTCAGTGCTGTGAGGGGACCTTCCCCATCTGGTTTTCAGATTGGGAGAGTCCCCAGCAGCTGGAGCTTCTTTCTTCCTTCAGCTGCAGAGGAGGGAGTGCTCCACCATCATGTGTGACCGGAGTCACCTGCCACCCTGCCTCAGGAAAGCAGGCCTTGAGCTGCTCGAACCTGGCCTGCGTGCCCTCAGGTGCTGTGGTGGCCTCCCTGTGAGGTGTGTGCACCCCGCAGGGGGCAGGCTGTGTGGAGCTCTCAGCCACAGTAAGGGTGTACTGAGGTGGCAACAGGCACCCTGCCAGGAAGCTGGTGGCTGCCTTTTTGCTACTGAAAGGAGGTTTTTGTGTTAGGAGTTTAGCAGTGGCACATCAGTGCAGTCCAGTGAATGCTGGCTCTGAATGTGACTAGTTTCTCCCTGTGGAGAAGGGACCGGTGCTGTCCCTCCCTTCCTGATGGTAGTGCTGTGGAAAATAGCTGGATTCTGCATGGAGTTCATACACAATGAGCTGGAAAGTGGGTCAGAAATCTTTCTGGTTAAAGAAATTATACTTCTCTGAGGGTCTAGTTTGTTCCTTAGAGCCTACCCTGTGCTCTCAGCGTAACTCTTAACCTTTCTTCTGATTTAGTTCAACTGCAAACCCCCATAAAGGTAAACACTGAAAGCAAATTTTTCTCCCTCACCAGCTGTAACTTATGAGTGTAAACCTTTCACTTGCAGGAATTTAAAAAAAGAAGCTGACTTAAACCTGGCACAGGCTCATGTGAGAGACCTTGATGCTCAGCTGAATGCAAAGGAAGCTGACTTAGCAACAGCTTTGAATCAGAACCGAAGTTTGGAAAATGACCTTCATGAATTAAAGGATCAAATAGTCACTGTAAGACTTGTTCCTGGAATTTCAACTTTGCTGTTGCTCCTGAAGCTTTTGCTTGTCTTTTCCCAAACTAGTTAGTTGAGATTTAAATGTAAAAGCAGGCAAAGGCTGTCACCTATGACAATTACAGGTGGACAAAAAGATTTCTTCAAACTTGCTGAAAGCAAATGCTGCTAATAGTTGGTCCGTTAGAACTTCTGTCTGTTGTAAGTACTTTTAATTCTATTCCATGACCATAGACCGTAATGATGTTTTGTCTTTTTTTATTCTGATGATGAACTAAGTTGAAATGTGAACTGCTGTAGCCTCTGTAGGAAAGAGGATTTGATGGACCCTGCTTTACTATGTTCAAATCTAGTTAAAACAACTAAGAAGTGACTACTTGTGTGGGCTCTTTTGCTGTTTGAGTTGCTACTCTATCAGCGTATTACAACATAGTATCTTCATGCTTTACTATGATTATTGAGGTACTTTAGGGTCTTTAAGATGAAAACTAGAGGAACCTTGTATCGTTAAAGTGGCACACTCCAGTACTGGCAGCTTCTAAGAGTTTGTCAACATAGTAAAGCCAATGTTGGAGTTTTCTCCTTGTGAAGTATCAATCAAGTGATGTGGAAAGTAAGGGAGAAGTTTGGAGTACTTAGTAATGTGGAAGGGAGGAATGTGTATGGATGTTGCAATTGATTCATCAGAAACCTATTTTCTACACTTGAAATAAAACAGTGGTTAAAAACTAGCTGGTGGGATGAAGGGCTGCATACCTTCTTGGAAATATGGTCTGTGTAATGATTAATGGGGTTCTTTGTTGCAAACATGCTGGATCCCACTGAAATAGACCTTAAACAGTCAAACTTCACTTAAGCAACACGTTCTGATAGCTGTAGGAATTAAGTTGAATAACCTGTAATAAGATGGTCATCTTAGTTTGGAGGAGCGATCTCTTTATTTTGCTTATCCCTATGTCTTTCTCTTCTAGTTGAAGCTGTCACTGGAAGATGCCAAAAAGCATCTTCACAATGAAGTGTTGAGAAGGGTGGACCTGGAAAATCACATGAAAACATTGCAGGAACAAATGACATTCCAGAAGCACCTTCACGAAGACGTATGTTTTAGCTTATTAACAAGAATATATATTTTTAATTGTCCACCACCCCTGGATGCCCTTAAAAGCAATGTTAAGGTGTGTGTTATCCTTAAAAAGGTAACTAGCTTAGTCAACCTATGACAGTCCATCAGCCAATAAAATCTACCTAACTAGGAAGACTTCAAGAAAGTACACAGCCCTATGTTAACTGGCATAGTACCAATAGATACCTGGAATATGAGAGACCTTTCTCATGATGCACTTCTAAAGGTAACTACTAATGTACTACTTTGTGTAACTGAAAGTGCATATATTACAGTTGAACTTAATGATTGCAGGTGCTTACTAGAAGCCTAAAATAATTGAAATCAAACCTCTCTTAATAAGCAACTTATGTTCCCTACTTCCTTAAAGGTTACCAAGCACCTTTGATAAGTGTTGCATGAGAAGTCAGTACATGACATACAACTTAAAAAAAAAAAAGTGAATGCAAGCCAACTTCCTTCTGGAAGGAATCTCTGTGTGGTTTGAGTGATAAAACTCCAATTTCTCTAACCCAGTTGCTGTTCTTGAATAAAACAAGAATAGTTGAAGTAACAGCTTAAAGAAGCTGAAGCATATGCACATGTGCTTCTAAGTTAAGAAAAGCAGATAAATTCATCTAGTTCAAAGAATTAGTCTCCAAATTAGATACAGATTACTGCATTTAGTAGTTTAAGCAATGTTGGCAATGAGGAAGCCAAGCCACCCAGCACAGCTAGTGAGGTGGAAGTACCTGACCTAATGGATGAATACTTTAGCTCTCAAGGGATGAATGTTTAAGCTCCACATAGGATGAATGCACTCAATGACAAAACTGCTTCAGTACTGAATGGTTTACTAAACTGGTCCAGTACATCCACAATCTCAAATTAAACTGTTTTAGCTTGCTTATTCTCTGAAAAACTTTCTCCTAGGAACTCAAGGAGACAAAAAGAGTCCATGAGACCAGGATTGCAGAAATAGAGTCTGGCCGTCAGAAAGAACTTGAGAGCAAGCTCTCGGATGCTCTGCAGGGGCTCAGAAAACAGCATGAAGAACAAATTCAAGGATACAAAGAAGAGCTGGAGCGAACATTCAATGCAAAAGTAAGTCTTTAAAAAAAAAAAAAAAAGCCAGTAAAATTCTCTGCACCTTAATATGATTACATTTACACTACCATAAGTAACTGATGGAGCCCTTGCATTTAGTGCAGAGCTTCTAGGTGTAAATTTTAAGAGTAATTAACTACAACTAGTGTGGAATTTCAAAAGTGTCAAATTTGACAGTAGAACTTAGTACTACTGACACTTAGTACAGTCTTTTTCCCCATATTAGTCTTGCATTCAGGTAAAATTAATACTTTTCTTACACTGTTGTAGGTAAGATCCCAGGGATTTCTGGGTTGGTTGCAGTGTACAGTAATGGTATGTTAAGCTGTCTTTAATATTCAGTGCAGGATCACATGATCTACTCCTCTCAAGCAGACATGTTTATTGCTTCATAGTTCTTTTGGGTTTCTCTACGCTCTGACTTCCTCCACGTGCCAACTGAGTGAATTTACTTACATAGTTCTGTTCAGGTCTCCTATTGGAAAACCTTGTATTTCTTGTAGTAACATGACTATACTTTATTTCACTGCATGTTTTTTCCTTTCTTGGAAGATTGACTTCTTTCTTCAAGATTGACTTGCTCTAGAAGTAGCTCAGTGATGCAGGAACTCTTCAGTAACAGAACTTCTGGGGAAGAACAATAGTTCTCTAAGCATACCTAGTATCCTCTAGCTTCATGCTTTGACAAGCAGTTTCCAAGCATTCTTTGTTCTTCTGGAGAATCCATTTACTTCGTATCTATCCTTCAGTTACAAATGTATGAAGGCCTTGTATTTTAATCAAGCACTTCTCCCTACCTGATTATTGCTGACTTCTTCTGACGTTCACGTCAAACTCATGGAAACCTCCCTGAAAAGCTTTCTGGCCTAGACCTTATTGGTATCTGCACACTTATATCTGGAAATAGTTATGTTTTACCTAACAGCTGGAAATCGCTTGGTTTTCCGTCCTTATTTAAAATACATGGTCATAAGCAACTCATTACTAACAGTGACTTATCCATAGGTGGAGAATGCCCAGCTTTCTGCAGCAAGAAATATCGACTTTGCCAACGCTGCTCGGGAGGAGCTAATGGAAACAAAGCTGAGAGTTGATACTCTGACATTGCAAGTTAATCAATATCAAAGCCAGGTACTATCTTCACTTGTATATCCTTAGAATTAAATACCCAATTCTAAATAATGTGCTTCTCTAAATTTCAGTTAGAATTTAATTGATTTTTTTCTCTCAATTGTAGAATGCTGCTTTGGAAAACAAAATAAGGGAGCTACAGGAGGCGCTGGATTATGATCGTGATGTACATCGAAGGCGTATGGCTGAAAAAGAGAAAGAAATGACCAAAGCCCAGGAACAGGTACAACAACAGTTGGAAGAATATGAGCATCTCTTAGATGTGAAACTGGCTCTAGATCTGGAAATAAATGCCTACCGAAAGATGCTGGAAGGAGAGGAACAGAGGTAGGCCATGACAAGATTCTCAGATGAGGACTTGCTCCACCCATGATCTCTGCACTAACAGTATATTCTTCAGAATGTGGAAGAGACAAGAAACAAATACTATATGTGCAATTAGTACCACAATTCAGGTCTTTAAGTATAACTGGTAGATAAATAGTGTTTATATCCCACATCTACCATACAATGTACTAAGATGAAATAACATGAGAAACCCAACTGAAAGTTCAAAGGTCCATTAGACATCCTTCCCTAGAATCAAACTTTTTCAAAGCTTTGTGCTAAATCCCGGAGCTATATCAAAGAGTGTTCAAGCCTAAACCAGCTTTTCTTTCTCCCTTATCCATCAGGGTTAGGTGCTGTCATTTCTACTTGAGTATTGAATTTTGGAAAACCATTAGGGCACACATTTTATAGGGGTACAGTTGTTCTGTGTGGGCTTGTATCTGTAGGAATACACATATTGGATATTCTAGTGAACGTTATCTGACTCACTCCTTTCTAGGCTAAAGCTGTCACCTAGTGCATCTTCACACAGCACTGCAACTCAAGCAAGTCAAGAGCGACGGTTCCTGCATGGGAAAAAAAGGAAAATGAAAGCCAAAAAGAGAGAACATAGTCCTGGATTTAAGACTGTTCAGCATGCTTCATCTTCAGGAAATATATCTATTGAAGAAATTGATGCAGATGGAAAATTTGTCAGGCTTAAAAACAACTCTGATGAGGTAGGTCCGTGTACTCATTCAGTTCTACATTGCCTTCACTACCAAGTACAACTGCTTGTGAATTGATTTGTGCCTTGGTGAGAGATGGCAATAGGGAAGAATGATGAGATGGGAGAAAAGTACTGTCAAACTACTTAAAAAGGGAAGGCCTTCTAAGCTGTTCTTCGACTAGCCTGGTTAATGTCAAGAGAAGAGCAACTGGTTCTGCAGGTGTCCTGTTCACAGGGCTGTTTGGGAGATGCTTTTGCAGGAGGTGCACTGGCATCCATGATAGAGAAGCCTACCATCAGGTATTTCTCAATAGGCTCAGGGTAGCAGTAATGGAAGCACTACTTAACCTTGGTAAATTAAATAAGGTTTTAGTAAACTGGATGAAAATTTGCTGCTTAAAAATGCTTACAGCAGATAAAAGGTTAGCATCTAATCAATGTAGAGAGGGCTTCTCTAATCAGTTAAATAATTAGTTTAGTCTGTGAATCAAGAATTGTTAGAATTAATCATCAGAACTTCAAAATTTATGACTGGAAGCTTAGGAACTTATGTCACCCTGAGTTACCTTTTAAGCTTTCACAGATCACTATGTATATTATAGCTTATACTTATATACATATGGTCTGACTTAAAGATGGGTGTGACCAACTTGATTTACCAGAATCTCCCGGGTAAGAACATGATCTTTCTTAAACAGAGGGCAAGAATAGATGTGCCTAAACTTGTGGGATTAAGCTTAACCCTAAGAAAATGATGAGAGACTTCACTGGAAATTTGAAGGCAGCCTCAAAATTGCTTATAGATTCTTCCACACTACAGGAGAGGGACTTAATGACCTTGAAGATAGAAAGTACCTTGCACTTGTATGATGTTGTGTTGGTCTCTAATGCTGAGAGAAATTTCTTATCCCACAGGATCAGCCACTACATGGATGGGTGTTGAAAAGACATCTTGAAAGTGTGTCAGATGTAACATACAAATTCCCTTCATGGTTCACTCTTCAGGCAGGCCAAGTAGTTACGGTAGGTAGTGTTTTCATAAAGCTTAAAGACCCTTGTTCTCATTAGGTTAGATAGCAATGGAGAATTGTGTAGTAAAAGAAACTAAATTACTACCTGATTTTTCTGATCCTGCTCTAAGTGCCTAAAGAACTAAAATCCTTATTTTATATGGAGAGAAAGATAAGAAAATCCTTATAAGAACTTGATCTGGATTTCAGTTTCTATTACTGGGCATCTTTGGTATTAGAGTACTTGAAGTTTTATATGTTCTGAGTTCTAATTGAACTACAAATAAGAATCTTCAGAATGTCACTTTGAACTTGTTGCAGATCTGGGGTGCAGCTGCTGGTGTAAGCCCAGGTCCTAATGATCTGGTCTGGAGGTCTCAGAAGTCTTGGGGAAGTGGGTATAATATTGGTGTTACTCTCATCACAGATGTAGGTGAGGTAAGTGAGTTTCTAGCTTCTTTTGTCCTAATACAAAACTTGTTTGTGCCTTGACACTTGAGTGTTCTTGGTGGTGATTCAATTGTGTTGTAGGAACAAGCAGAGAGGAAGTTAACGCATGTACCTAGAGAAGAAAGTGGTGAGCAAGATGAGTATGAAGAAGTAACTGAAAGTGAAACAGAGCTTTCATCTCGGGTAAGCTGCCTGAAACTTAAATGCATGCTTTCAAAAGAATTATTCAGTGGCCAATCACTTTTCATTACATGAAAATTCTTCCCCAAGTACCATCCATATTCTACAACTGTACCATTTTTCTTGATGTCAGACCAAAAGAAGAAAAAAGAAATGTTGTTTGGTTTCATGATAGTGGTTCCTGTGAGCATCCTTTAGCAGGTGAGATCAGTAAGAATCATGCTTGTCATCTCAGCTTGCTTCATTAGTAGTGCTTCAGTCTCTTGTCCCATGTAGGGTGTAGCTTGCATGGCTTCGCATCACAAGCGGAATTGATATTTTGCTTATTAGTTGAATATGATCAAATAGTGTTAGCTGTCTGGCATCTAATTACTGAAATGATGAAAAATACTCTCTTCAATGTCTGTTTGATCTAAATATCTGTCTAAGTAAGCTTGCAAGCTATTATCCCAAGAACAGAATGCAAATACTAACTAGAAATACCTTATTTCTATGGGATGAAGTGACTTAACTGATACTTAAGAGCAAGTCCAGGCACTGTTTTACATGTGCAACTTAAATTCACACTGAAGAAAGCTAATACTTCCATTCAAAAGCATGGGAATGCTGAGGTTAAAGTTCTGGGTATGTTGACTGGCTAAGCTCCTCTTAAACCCAAGCATGAGTTTGAGGCATTTGCGTCAGCTTGGTTCCAGAAATCATTCTTATTTTTCTGTGTGAAATAAGTATCTCAACCTTGTTTCTGTCTTAAATGCCCTTCAATACTTCCAAGTGGTACTGAAGTACAGATGCAGATCACACTAACAGAATTAACATACATCAATAGAATGAGCATGTTTTGGCTTCTATACACCTAGAACCATTTGGCTGTAACTCGCATGTTGCAATGCCTTGTGAAAGACTGTGGCCTCTCTAAATGGCTTTTGACTGATCACATGAGTCTAAAGTTCAGCATCTTGAATGCTTCTAATGCACTTTGATACTATTAGATATTGTTACACCGGTCTTTTAATTGCTGAAGTGTTCTGAAGGGCTTTAAATTGATCATAACTGAAAAAGTATAGGCTATATTTTACTTGAGTTGATTTTCTTGACTTGAAATAGCATCGTCTCCTTTCTTAGCGTAGACTAAGGACCAAAGTAAATAGAATGTCCAGCTAAATATTCATTCTTTGCCTCCTGCTGTCGCAGAACGTTGAGTTACCACAGATCATTGCTAAAAATGATCCCACACAGTTGCAAGGTGGACTGATATCTACTGCAGCAGGCCTTAAAGCCACCATTTCCTCTGTGCCTTCATATGTATACCTGTCTAAAAACAACTTGGAAGTACACTTTCTTCAGAAAGATAGTATTCTGAGATCTCATAACAGGCAGTTGTTTACTACTTAGTTACCTCCTTGTCCTTCTTTAGAACAGAAAATCTGCGTAAATATCTATTACTATAATACCATCTTGCTTACTGTTAATAGATATTAAAGTCTCCTGACTAGGTTCTTGTAATATTTCCAGCCTTGTGCTGTGAATGAGGGTAAGACCTTGTTTACTAAGTTATTGAATAATGGTCTATAATGCTGTTATAGCTTTTAATATGCAGCATAAACAAAAATGGCTGAAGCTGTACCGGTGGAAACCAGGCTTTAAAGAGTTACTGCTACAAGCTTCATCTTCAAATTAGGGCCTCTTCATTATTTTAAAGACTTCATTTTAATTCACTAGTAACATGCTTG
The DNA here is from genome assembly GCF_009819795.1 of Aythya fuligula. NCBI lineage: Eukaryota > Metazoa > Chordata > Aves > Anseriformes > Anatidae > Aythya > Aythya fuligula. The sequence goes on along the minus strand of NC_045569.1, from coordinate 12,076,465 downwards.
TTCTGCAGTCAATGATGGAAAGAAAAAGCAATGTTTTTCTTTACATCTCTAATCTGCTGTTTTATCAGCGATGTTAAAAATCAAGTTGTATACCACTTATGGTAGTAGAATGGATTCTTACTTCTATTCATATATTAATGTCCTTTCCATCTGCTGAATTACTATCAGACTTGTGTCACTATGTATTTATGTATGTCACTATGTATCTATGCTTCTGTATTACACAGGTAATATTGAAATAATGGTAGCTTAGTCCAAAAAAAAAATAACTTCTTGCAGGCAGCAAAATGATGCAAAGAATGCTTTGCTTTAAGGAAGGCTTTTCCACATTTTTTGCTTCTGCTCTTACTCTAAAGTAGTGGGAATTTGCATGCTGGTTAAGTTTTGATGCCTCAGAACTAGGGTACTAATAGTTCAATAGCTTTTTGTTAAAGAAGGTATTGCATGGACTCAAACTCTTAAGCTTATTTTCCTTCCCGCTGACCATGTAGTATAGTTAAGATGCTGACACTCTTGAAAACCTGTTTTGCTTGTTAATAAGTAATTAAATCTACAAGGTACTATAAAGGTAGGTAAGATGTCTTTAGCCAGTAATAAATAGTAAGTATGCATGTTCATTAGCCTAATGTCTTGTTTTATTTCTGCAGCAAAATGAGGATCCTAGCTGTTCTGTCATGTAATATGGATGCAGAAGATCATCTGAAAACTTCTCAACCTCCAGTGATATTGCAGACTTGTGTTTTGATATCTTTTGCAATATCTGAAACTAACTTGGAATTTGAATCTCCTATCTGACCTCTTTGTAAGAAACCATCCATAACGTGAAACTTTCTACTGTTTGATAACTGTACCCTGTCTTAGATTTGCTGATATGAAGAGCAGTAGAATATAAGCTCTGTATGAAGTTGTCTTTCCACCCTAGCACAAGGATCTGGTCTCTGTGACCTGCTGAAACATAGGAGGGTGCAGTTTACAAAACTGTTAGATACATGTCCTAGAAAGATAATAAATAATTGAGAATGAGTGTGAGGCTGCCTCAGCTTTCTCAGTATTCTGACATGGTGTCAGGCAATTTCTGTTTCAAGTCTGAGTGGGAAACTACATGGGCCAGATCACACTACAGTGTGGGCTTTCAGCAAGTCCAAACTTGGCTGAAGTGAAATGTTCACCTGAAGAGTGGTAAGTGTCTGAAATGTTTCCTGCTCAGATCCTGACATGTCTAGATCACTTGTTAGAGGACTTCCTAGAGCTTAAAAAAAAAAAAAAGAGGGGGGGGATCAAAAGCAAGTTGTGGAATATTCCTCTAATTGATTAAATGTACTAGAATACAGAAACAGTACATAGAAATTACCAATGTCAGTATTTGATCTTTTCTGGATGCAGTATATCACAGCATAGCTTTTAGTTCTGATTTGCTGGAACCTTAACTTGGACAGATATATCCTGCAAATGTGAAACATTCCAACAGAAGGTACTGTAACTAGCAATATTAGCACTTTCTCTGAATGGTCCCAAAATGTCAGCCTTCTAAGGTGCTTGGGGGAAAAAAAAAAAAGCTAAAATAAAATTTAAAAATAAACCACCATTAACTACAGCAAAAGGTGCATCAAAAAGACCTGCTCTTAGTGTCCCTATATGTTAAATGTCTGCAGGTCTGATTTGTATGCCTAACAGGGGAGCTGAGGTAATACTATGTATTGGCCAGTATGTAATTTATGTTTAATAGCTTTGGGGCCCACCTGAAGGCTGACCTACAACCTTTGCTGACTATGTAGTCAGCCTGTATTCAGTTACTTCTAGTTTCTTTTTACTAAAATGCTTACCTGCTGGCTGTATGGTGAAGAAAGAGCCTTGATGAGCCATGCAAAGTCTAGCTTTCTTATTGTTAAGAGGATGAGCAGCTGACACTGCTGGTCTCCCCAAATGCTGATTTCTGGCTGCATCTGTTACCTTGTTAAAATAATAAATTGTGGATTTTAGGATCCAGTCTGTATTTGGATAGTTATTAATGTGAGGTTTTCCTTACACTGGCTTAATGATCTTAATTTAAGCTATTTAAGTCAGATTTTGAGACATCAAAACTACTGATTTAATGCATTGTAGCAGATTTGAACTTTTGTTGTACTTTAAGGCTCATACAGAAATAAATACTGTTCTCTTTGCTATACTTCTGTTAAACTTTTACTATTAAAGAGTTTTCATGTACAAATTAAGAAGTCCAAGACTAATTTACAAGTAAAATAATAAAATTGGGCTTTAATGTTATTGGAGCGTCTCAAAACCTTGAAGCATTACATGTCCCTGCATGGCTTGAAGCAACTTTCCATGCTATACCATGCTGTCCTGTTTACCCTTATCACTCACTTTTCTAAGTAATACTGAATTGTAATGAATTTAAGAGTATTATTTCAAATGAGATGACTTCTCTTTAAAGAACAAGCAAAAACCAATATGAAGTGACAACAGTGAAATGCTCGAACTACTGTACAGGTCTTGATATAAATAACTGTGGTAGGTCAAGCTGTTACACTGTTTTCTTTCTTTTCCCCTGGCTACTGCTTAATTACCTAAACAAAATGTAGGTGCCTAACCCTGGTTCACAACAGCTTTGCTTCTTGGCTCTGGTACCTAGAATCTTTTCAAGAGATGCACATACTTTGGCAATAGCCCTTGCACTGTTCAAACCCAGAAGCACAAGTATAGCACCTGTAGCCTGAGTTGTCTGGCATTTATCTAATAAGTTGTGAATCTCAAATACTTAAATGTTTGACAGTTGTTCCATACACTTTGTATGCACAACATCATGGCTACTTTCATTCAAGAACTAGGTCACGACAAGTTACTCTCTGTATTGCTGCTCTAATAACTACTTGATATTCACCCCTGAAGTTAGGAAAGGCCTAATAAATGTCCTTTGTAGGAGCAGTCCAGAATCAGAGCTGTTGTGTCTGAATTAATTAGCAGGCTCTAGACAAAGTTACAAAGAATAGCTCTCCACCTTTCTTGGGAGGATTGTGCAAGCCCAGCCTAAAGACAGTCGAAAAAAGAAAAGCAGGGTTTTGACAGCTCGTTGGAGGTCATTTATGCATATAGGAAGAAGCTACTACAGCTGTGGCACGCATTAAATTGAATCCCCCCTCTAGGCAATGCTGTCTCTACTGGCCTATAGAACCAACTAGGGCTTGATATACTGAAGCTGCGTTCAATCCAGTTTCCCCATAAAGATTTTGATTCCCTTCTCTTTGCTCTTTCCTCTGTCTTGTTCAGACAGTAACTGGCAAGAGTTCACATTCCTCTGGGGGTGATGACTTTTTTGGTCATTACTACAGCCATATTTACTGAGCAAAGATGGAAAAGGCTAACACAAAACAACTCTATCTTCATTTTGGTAGTACTTAAGCCTGAGTCTGTCTGTCCTTTGTTTTGAGGCCTTTTTTTTGTATGTTTTCATTATAGTATTTGTTTTTTTATCTCTTCTTTATTCTTTCAAAATAAATAAACAAAAGCAGAAGTGTTAGTGACTTTTCATTTGTTTGTAACAGGTACTAATGATACTTACCCATTTATCTCAGTAGAGGTCTACGCAATCTCTGTGGTGCTAGGATCAGCTCATGCTTAGTTCAAAGGAATTTTTCTCTTATTCTCCTGCTATAAGAAAATTTTAATGGACATTATGAATGTTACACAATCAGGGACGAAAGAGAAAGATTATTAAAGCTCCAGTGGCCAAGGTGTCATAAAACTAATAGTTTGGCTTTTTTCATGCATTTTTAATGTAGCAGCATTTTTAATGTAGCAGGTTTTTTCACTAAAATTTTATTTACATAACAAGAATGAGCCTCTAGTTCAGAAATGGATGCCAGAACTATAGGAACAGAAGTAGCAAGCACTGTTCTTATCCCACAGAAATATTTATTAAGTTTGGTCAGCAAAGTATAGGAATTTTTGATTCTGAGAACTTGTACTTAGTACAACAACATCGTAATATTGACAACAATCACTTTGCCTTTTGTCAACATACAATGTGAAACGTGGATTAACTTGTTCACAATAAATTACAGTGTGATTGATGAAAAGAGCGCAATGACATCAGTAACTTAGGAACTGGTTACAGTTAGCTTCACTTACAGTATTTTTTAAAATTGTTTTCAATAGTAAAATCATTGCAGCTGAAGATTAAAAAAAACAAAACATACAATAATAGCAAAGAAACGCATTTTTGGAGCAACAGTGAGCTACCAGTAAACACCTCATACAGTGATCTTCAAGGCACAAAGCAAAAAAACTGGGTATGGGTTTTTTTGCAGGTTGATGGAGTCAGGGAAGGTAAATTTTTTTTGAATATAAAATAAATACATTTTAAAAAGACGCATACAAAAGTCAGTAAGTCAGTCAAATAGCAAGGCTTTCACAGAATGCCACACTGACAGCACATTTGTGAATCCATTTCAGTCATGAAATCATGTTCACAGCTTGAATGACACAATCACTGAGGCAAGGGTACCATCACTTCAACATAATTAATGGGGAAGAAGCCAGACTCTCCATTTAACATCCCTTCATACCAATTCTCATCGATCTGATTGGTCAAAGTTATGATGTCCCCTTCCTTAAACCCAAGCTCGCCTTCATTTTCTGGTTCAAAGTCATAGAGAGCTTGGCAGCAAGGCTGATCCATGTGCACTGAAGAACCTGCCCCAGTGACAGAAACAAACAAGCAAGCATTAAAAGAGCTTTAGAGCATCCCACTAGCCACTAAGCATGACAATAACAGGTCAAAACATAGCTGTCTTTTTTTTTTTTTCCCCCAAACAGTTTTACTATTGCTTTTACCAATTAACATCTGGTCCTTCTACATATAATACTAGTGATTACTATTATTTTAAAACATAATTCTGTTCTTCCCTCAAGTTCAGATGTTACTTGATTTCTGTTCCTAGTTGCATTCCCTTTGCAAAGGATAAGCAAAACTAATAGTTCAAGCAATCACAGCTGTCAAAGCTAGTGTGGTCTCTTTGGAGCAATGGCCAGAAGAACTGGAAGGGTAGGATATGTGGATGTGGAAAAGTCAACAGGAGAAGTGACAAATAATCATTTAAACATACTGCACTGCAGCACACTGCCACTGCAGGAATACCTCTCAGAGGGCAGGGGCTCCATCTGTCCTACACACACACACTAACAGCCTGGAGGCAGCCAGCTGGATTTCCACGCACCTGTGCATTTGCAGGAGCTCCTGCATTAGCTCACCTTGCTTAAGCAGTGATGGTCATTTCTGGGTTACTGCTCCCTGAGTCTGTGTGTTCAAATCTTTTGCTATACATGGCCTTCGTCTGAACTAAAGTGACAGTTATGTTAGTAATGGTGGTGGCTATCAAACTATCTTACAGATGAAAACAAACAGCAACCCTACCGATACAGCACCCAGCTGTTCTTGTGACTTACACTGTTTGCTGATGTCCTACTATAACGATCTTCATACCAAGTTACTCTTAAAATATTAATATTACCATATGCAAACACAGTAGTGAGCACATATTTTTGCAGGAAAACAAATATAATTTAAAGTAGAAAACAATCACCATTACCAAAATAAGTTAGCTTATCATTACAGCTGTCTTTTTAAAGATTCTCACAAAGAGGTCGTTGACTGGCTTGGATCTCTAGCATAGAGACCTATACGTAACATATTCCTTTACTCGTACTTATGAATAATAGCTTATTCTAATAAAATGTAATCCAATGTTCAAATTGTAAAGCTCAGCTCTGTGGGCAAGGACTAGCCAGAGGTTCAACAGATGCTCAACCATAACAGATTTTTAATAATACATGCAGCATATTGAAGTAAAATTCTGCTAAGTTGTAGTATGTTTATAAATGAAGAACAGGGAAAAAGACTTCATGCTGCTACCACATACACAGCAGTAAAATACATTACAGCATGACGAACAACTCTTCAATCTTCCAGTGCTTCAATTAAAGCAATTAAACCCCTGAAGTTATTCTGCATGTCTCATTTGCAACATTGCCACAACTCAAGTTTTTTGTCTTAGCTCTCTCTCCAAGCTATCACACAGTCTGATCACGTAGTCAGCCCAAAGAGTAACTTTTGTTTGGGCAAGTATGCACCCAACGTTAATGCAATACAGATAAAATAGCTGAGATGTTAAAAATGCATGTTGTACATTTTAATCTGCAAATCATGGTAATTTGTAGGCAACTACTGAAAAGTAATTGTTCTGATATTTTCTAGCAACAGGGATCAGAAGTCTTTTAGGAAACAAGGTGACAAGACAACTATTCTGGTGATCAGTAGATGAGGATGGGTGAAAGCATCTTTTTAATTGACAAATATATACATGAGTAATATTTGGTGTTACAACTGGGAAGTGGGAATTAATTTTCTGTTTTGTGGACACGTTCCATCCTTTAGAAATAAAAGCTCTTTTCTATTTTATAACAATGGGAGAGAGCTGTCAACACAAAGCGCCCCTTCAGCCAGCCTCCCTGGGATACTGCTGTAACAAAGCTGGACTATTTCTCTGCCCGGGGAAGGCATGGGGTAACAACAAAGTTTAACAAGAACAAACTGAATTACAGCTACTCTAATTCAATGGCCCAGGCAAAAGATTGGTTCTGGGCATATTTTTGCTGAAACAGTCCATGCACAGAGAATAAGATGAGACACGGTTTTCCAACAAAAACGGACTGACTGCATTCAAAAATAGCTGAGTTATTTTCAGAGTCTTTGCCAAGGTAGAACTGATACCAACTCACTAGAACTGTCAACAGCAGAAGGCAGTGCTCTGAATAATTGACAAAATTTCCTAGCCTTCACCAGCTGCTCCGATGGGGCTAATTTACTATTGCAAGTCAGTTAATTTCTGACAGTAAGGTACCTGATATGAGATGGATCACATTTGGTTCATTTTAAGCTCCAAAGAACTTAAAAGTGTCTGGCAGCCTGGAAAGATTTTAAAATAATGGTCACAGCCAGTACAACCGCTTTCACTCCAGGCTGTAGGATCAGTCAAAGACTTCATTAGAGTCAGGCAGCTGCTGCTACTGTACAACCCGATGAGACAAAACTTCCCTGACAAAGGTGATGGGGGCAGCATTGCCTGACAATCTGCAACACACACTGCTTAACATCACAGAATTGGTGACATGACTCCAGCCTTTTCCTGTCTATTAAAGCACGTCTTCTACTGTTGCAGAGGCTTAAGCTAAAGACCCTTTTTTCCTTAGGAGGAAAACCCTTTTTTCCTGCAAGGAGGTTTTATGTTAATTTGCAACGCTACACCCACCTCCTTAATTTCTGCCATTGTGGAGCTAAATTGTCATGCTTCATTGTCACATATTCAAAAATGTCTTGTCATAGTGTCTACATCACTTAAACCTTGACAGCACAAATGGAAAAACAACCAGAAGGCAGGTTAAGCATCAGCTGTCTATGACTTCTGAAGCATTACAGGATGAAACCAGGACATTCAATGTTTTTCATTGCTGTTGTTGTATTTCCAAAGGGAGTTACTGCCCATTCCCGCACCTACTCTTAATCTTCTATATCACGATGTATACATATGGTTGCAGAATTATACTTTAATAATCACAAACTGGAAGCTTGCTAAGTTAATTAGTCCAAGTATTCCTCACAGCTGAAGTGTGTAAACATTTAGATGCTTGTGTTAAACTGCAGCACGTGGCAACCAGACCCAATTAGTTCATATCATAGTCAAACCTGACAAACAAAAAGAATGAAAGGCATGATGTAACACAGCATTTAAGAGTTTTAAGATGAACCAGATGACACTTATAGCTTCAACTGATTAATGAGGATAACAATAAATTAGAACAAAAATACAGATTTGTTATCTGTGCTTAATCAAAGTAGCTAAATAATGTACAACATGAAAAAGATGTTTCAGTGATTCTAGTCCTGCAAATGTATGCAAGTCATTAGTACTATATAATTCCCATGTGTCAGGAACTGTACAAAGGAAAATACCATTAACTGCTCCAAGAAGCTGATACTTAACCTAGAAAGCTATGGTGAAACACAGGAAAAGCCATTTCAACACTCAAAACGGGATTGTGGTGGTTGTGCTGAATTATCACAGCTTACTTTGAACTGCCCTGTTGATTTCCATGGGCTCACTAATGCTAAGATAGTACTTACACTGAGTGACAGCATCGGCGAAATTAAAGCTCTACGTTTTGACAGAGTCAATGTGTAAACAGGGAAAATTAAGCACAAAAGTGCTTGTGTAGGACAAAAAAAGTTTTCTAAGTGAAAGAAGAAAGCGATCGTGATGCTATCCCTCTATCACTTGGAGACCTTAAAACATTTACCAGTGTTTTGCTTAGAGCCACCTGGTTTGCATTTCTAAACCACAAACCATAAATCAAATCTGTTTCATGATTTTAAACAGGAACAGGAAGGTTTTCCCATTTACAAGCAAGGCATATTCACTTCACTGTAATTCCACAAAAATTCATATAGGTAACTTTTGAGTACTTAACAGGAAGAAAAAAGAAAACAAACAATGATTTCACTTCTTATTGTACCTGCTCAGTAGTTAAGCACAGCATCCACAACGACACCTTCTTCAGGAGGAAAAAAATATTACAGATGTTCTAAGTACTACATATGATGTCCTGTATATGTCTTTCTGATATTATTCACATTAATCATAGCAACTGTTACTGATTTTTTCCTATCCCTCCTCTTTATCTCTTTCACGGTTATGTTTTCTCTTCCATTCTGATAGTACTGAGTGAGCCAAGCAGTAAGTGAAAATCCATCATTTAATGATATGCAAGCAGCTGATGGAGTAGTCAATGAATGGAAGTGCCTCACTCCTTCCCTACCTTCGTAAGCAGTGGTCATTTATTTTTCAGTTCATTCACTGAATTTTAGCTTATTAAAACCACCTTTTTTTTCTTTTTTTTTTTTTTTCTTTAAGTACGCTGGAAACAACCTTGAGAAGTCATCTAACCTGTCTTTTGCCTAAAGGCTGGACTGATTACCTTTAAAGGACATCTTGGATCACTCACATCACGATTATAAACCACTGTAAGGTGTGTACTGCTTTATCTCGGTTTTGACATACTAGTTAATGTACAAATGCTGAATCTAAGTCTCCTGTCTCTGCTGCACATGTAAAGCAGAAAAAAAGCTTATATAACTTGACAAGTAATTGATAGGGGACTAGTTATTTTATACTGGATTCTTAATAAAGGTTGCCTTGTTTTTGCTGCTTTCATCCAGATGTGCTGTGAAAATAACTAGAAACTTACAAATTTATGCATTGCTGCACACATTTGCAGTGATTTGAATGAAATGTGTGCTTGCACCATGTCTTTAGAACCAGTGGTCTGAATTGAGAGGAACATGCAAGAAAAGGAAGAGTTATCTCCCTCAATCCCATGTTCAACAGCAACACAAAATTACTGTCTTGTTATTCAGGCAGCATGGGGAGCTTCACTAACATACCTTCAAGTACCCTGAAGCACAAAAGAAACAAAACGAAGGACAGGATCTTGCTGGGTGGATTTATGCTGCCAATCTATTGCAATCCCCTTCACTATGGATTGTGTAATAGCCTTATTTTATACCAGAGTGCAAGAAAATTAAATACTCAAGAAGGAACATGAAGTTACAGCTCTAAGCTTTATTCTTTCACCTTTAGTCCTCTTCTTTCTCTCACAATAACCTTTAAAAAGAAGAAAGACTGGAAGGAAGAGGAAACCAGAAAGTTAAAAACAAGAAGAAAAAAAAAGAAAAAAAAAAGAAAAAGAAAAAGGCTTCAGAAAAAGATCCTAGATCTCATGCCAAATAGAGAAGGAAACTTTAGGCTCACTGCCTCCTCTCTATTTTCCTTACAAATAATGTTTATGGAAAAAAACTGGCTTTTTCATGCTCTTTTCTTTGCATATTATTGTCTTTTCTGTTTTGTTATTGGTCTCTCATCACTCGCTGTAGGCAAAGGAGATAAGGAAAAAAAGTATTCATGAGATGAAGGAAAGTATGAGATGAGAAAAAGTTATTTCAGTGAGTAGTAACCTTAGTAATTATTACCATTCCCACAACTTTCAAGGGCTTTCATCAGTTGTTCTTTTTTATTATTTTTGTGTGTGTGTGTGTGGGTGTGGGTGTGTGGGTGTGGGTGTGGGTGGAATCGGGATCTAACCACAAGAAGGGATCCTACTCCCACAGTAATGGGTACCTGAGAACTTTGGTTCAAAAATGCACGCACTTTGGCATGTATTTTAGGGCCATTAAAATAAAATATATTAATAAAAAATAAAATAAAATTAGTAAGGCTGGGAGCGATCTTTCTGAATTTTACGTGGTTAATAGTCAAGATCCTGTGCTGATCCTTTATGGTCTAGTAGACTGTGGAGAGAAATTAGCATCTGGAGATGTTCCATACAGTGATGTAACACACCCACCTTAGGCATCTGTCTTTTCAAGACATGAACTGCTTTCTGCAACTGACTCCCTCTCTCTCCTCCCACCCTCAGTGGCAATACAGAGAACCTAAAAGACCAAGGAGAATGCCACACCTAAATTTCAGATGGTGAAAGATCACTGAGAGGAAACCTGCTTCACAATTCCATTTCCAAATCTGGGAAACAAATGGGAGGCAAATACATGGATACTGATGCCTCATGAATCTATCATTCTCATAGTACAAGCAACAATCTGGTAAAACACCCACCAACACATTAATTCTGTGGCCACAGGCTTACCTGATGATTTTATGGAAGAGCTATATGCAATCCCATTGTGCTGCTGATTATCACCAATTTCCAGGGTTGCAGTTATTACAGGCTTTGGCTTAAATTCACGTTTAGGCCGACTAGATGCTACATTTATTCTAGAACACAGAGAAGAGCAGCAAGAGATTTACTTGAAGGAACAAATACTTATGGAGTTTCCATCTAGGGTCTGTGCTTTTGCATTTGAAAAGTGGGAAAAAACCCTCCTGCTGTGTTTTTGTTTATTTTAATATGTTTTATTTTGTGGTGTGTTCCCCCTCCCCCACCCCCCCCCGAGGGAGAGGGACATATGTATTATTTGCTTAAAACTGTTCAATTCTAATGCAATATTTGAATTTCAGCAATCCTTATTTTATTTAATGCTGTGGTCTTGCTGACAGAGGCATAAAGCTTAACAGCCTGAGTCTGAGAAGTGCTGAGCATCCACAGCTGCCACTAAGTTCAGCAGAAGTTCCAGGAATGAGCTATCTGGAAAGCTCTACTGTACATGACATATGCAGAAACCCAGCCAGGACAGAGGCCCAGGGACTGCATCTCAAACAGTGCCTTTTTTATTACAAAAAAACGGGAAACAACCATTTGGTCAGCAAAACCATCTTAGTACCTCTTCCTGTATGCACATGTGGCCCAGCTGAGAACTCCTCATCTCACTGGCCTTCTGGCTCTTGGGGCAGGGTACACAGGCACAGCTGCTCCTGTGTGATACTCACAGCCACCACATCAACCCAAATAAAAATCCCCACAGAGTTATCCAGACTCTGTGACTGTAATGTTAGGCTACACTACAGTGGCCCGCAAGTCATTTTGGTCTCCTGTTTTCTGTTTGTTCTCAGGGTGACGTACACCAAATTAATGACAGCAGCGTGTTTTTTTTTTTTTTTTTTAGTAGGACACGAAGTATCTGGGCCTTTCACAAGTACATTCACCACAGTCATGTTCCTAGCCAGCTGGCAATTCCTTTACTTTGCTGCAGAGTTTTGTTATACCCCGTAATCTCAGTGAAAATATGCCAACTTCTCAGCAGTCTCCCAAACACAGTTCAGAAAGTATGCAAGTTTAAGTAAACCTACAAACAAATGGAGGCTGTCCTGATTAACCTCCGCAGATGTGAGCGAGGGATTCTGCACACAGTCAAAGCTTTCTGGGCAGATCTTGCGGTACATTAAAGGCTCACAGTGCAGCAAGAAGTTGCCAGGTGGCAGTGGTTTAAAGCAATGAAGTCCAGTAAAGCACACCAAGAGCACATCTGTGAGGTGGTGCTACAAGATCTGTTGCTTCAGCGACGTTTCACATTCATGAACCTGAGCTGCAAAAGAGGTTCAACATTTTCTCATGGGTTCAGCCTTACCGGTTTTGCAGCTTGCTCTGCAGATCCTCCAAAATTTCTGTGGATTGTTTATGGTAATCTAGCGCTGCTTCTACAAACACAGCCAACTGGCTAACTTGTTCTACCTGAAATATAGAGAGGAAAAGAGTTTTAAGGAGCCTGCAGTACATTCAGCTGAAAGATAAACAAACACTTCATTCAAAACAGACCTGGTATCTCAAAAGACAATGATACTTTGTGGGACTATTGAAAAAGAGCATATGTGATTCTATCAAAGAAATTGCCAGTTGGAACCTGAACAAAACTGAGGTGCAACTTCTAGTTCACTAACTCAGGGCTGGGTCCTTGAGTCATTTCCTTTCACAATGTGCAAATCCCTTTTGCTTTCAACTTCCAAGCCAGCTGTCTGTCAACACCAGAGCCTGAAACAGTTAGAGGACATAACCCCTTAGCAGGTGAAAGTGGGGCTTTTCTAATCAGCAATGTTAGGAGAAATTACATTGTGACAGCTGTTGTGACTCAGCCCCATTAGCGTTTATTAGTGATGTTTACAAACTGCAGTTCTGAAATTGTGTGGAGTTACCTCACTAGATGGCAGCATTTTATAAACTAATAAATGAAACATGATTTACCTACTATTACCCAAACCTACTTGGATTGAAGAAATATCAGCCAATCACTCAAAAACATGAATGCTGGGGTAAAGGGAGGATGTGAAAGAGAAAAAAAGAAGAAAAAAACAAAAACAAAAACAAAACAAAACAACAACAAAAAAACTTTTATTCACGAGGTAGCAAATAATCTCATTCCCATTACCATAACACAAACTAAAAAATTCAATCTGTATGTTGATCTGTGATGGAACATTACCAAATATTTATTTGTCCTCTTCCTTTAAGACCTCATTAAGAAGACAGAACCCAAGAAGTCTGACATGTTCCCATTCCACCGTGTCTTCAGACATTGGATCACAAGAAGGTGTCTGAGTAAACTTTCTGCAAATGTTTTATGGACCCATGGTAATTTTATGCTATACTTCATCTGCTTTTACTCAGTTAAAAAGATTATTAGAAATTCTTCTGGGATTCCAAGAGAGCCAAACATTGTCACATAGCATACAGAAATGAAACACACAGAACCAAATTAACAGCTGATACAATTCCATCAAAGTCAAGAGAGAGTAATGTAAACCAGCTGAGGATAATGCACAATGTGCCTGGGGTTTGGATGGAGTGGTCAGAGAAAATGGATAGACAAGGAATGTCCAGACAAGATGAGTAAGAGCCAGGAAGAATATGGAACTGGGGATTAGGAGAAGAAAGAGAGAGAGACTGGGAAGGAGCCAGGGAGACCTGAGGGACTAAAAGCCACTTAGCTAGAGGAGCCTGAGACTGGCTGAGTGGGAAAGGCAGGAAGATGGATCTGATAAGAAGTGCATAGAAAAGTGTCTGTGTGGGAGGTCTGGAACTAGCTGTGCAAAAAAAAAAAAAAAAAAAAAAGAGAGAAAGAGATGTGGATCAGGACTGAGTCTGGGTGAGGCACCTGGCAAGATGGCTGGGGACCAGAGCATTGAGAAAAGAGATTGCAGGGCAAGAAGGCCAAGAAAGGGAGACGTGGGGAATTGGGAAGGACAGGAAGGAAGTGACTGCAATTACTATCTATCTAAATCTGGTGAGAAAGACTCGGCTTAGACAAGAAGGCTGTAATGAGAAGTTTGAGGACAGGAGAGAAATTGGGTCAGCATGGCAAATGGAAGGGAAACAGCACAGTTTTCTTTAAACAGAAACAATAGAAAGAGGGTATGGAGAAAGACATCAAAGGGACAACCACTTCACCTCCCTCCCAAAGGCAGAATCAGTTATACTAGTCAGTTGTTCCTGATCTTGTGGCTTAGGTAAGTCACTATTTCATACGCTGCTTCATCTTTGCTTTGGTGCTTTGGCTAATGATAAATGTCTGAAACATTTCTCAGCTGCTTATGCAAAGAAGAACTATAAAATGCATACACCACAGCTGGCCAATTGGTAGAGTCTACCATGGAACAGCGTGCTGAAATTGTTGATAGAAGATGTTATTTTTTTGCAGCCTTAATATAACTTGTGCTGGTATAACAGCAAGGGGTTATGGACTTATGCACTGCTGTAATGAATGTGTCCTGCTCACAAGCAGTTTAGGAGCTACTGGCTAGTTTATAGCTGGCCATTACACAGGTAGTCAGAGACAGAAGTTGTCTGCAGGTAAATGGTCCCACTTAACAGCTCCCCCTTTCTGCAGTTTGCTCCCAGAAGACAGCACATTTCTTGCTTTTTAAGCATGGTTTCTGTGATAACGTATCGACAGAAGAGAAAGTTTTGGAATAGACCCTGTCTTCCTATTTCTGTTTTAACTTGACTGGGGCTAATACGGTCTAACAGAGAAATCTCTGCAAAACCAAGTAATTTCTTTTGTCTTTCATATTCCAGATAATAAAACAAACAAAAAAACTGACACCCACTCATAAGAAAGAAACTAATATTGTGTGTCCTACTTACAGATAGCAAAATGTCCTTTTAAGCACCCTTCTATCTCTCTTTTCATATAATTCTATGACTATATGGGATAGCACATCCTGCTATTCTGCTGTATAAGCACTGAAGAAAGGATTATCACAAATCACCACAGTTGCTCATTTTTAAGACATAATTTCATGGTGGGCCTCGAATCTGAGCCAATGTCCAAGTACTTGAGCATAACCCACATAAGCTCTATGCAGTAATATTTACAGCCAAGCTATAGTTGTGATTTTTAGAGCCAAAATTATCCAGATCCTTCAAAGCAGCAGCAAAGTTTTGTGTGTTAAGTGAGCTGCTCCTGCACTCAGTGCTCTTAGCACTGGGTACATATCTCTTGCTCATGCTTTAAGCAGCTGGTCTGACTGGCTTCTCCTTCCCCCTGATCTCCCTGTATTCTGCTCTCAGGCAGTTCATTGCTCATAGATAATAAAGCTACATGAGACGTCTGTGTCAACCTTGTCTGAGCAATTGTATCTCCAGAAGACCTTGCTGAATTCTTGAGTACTCCCATGCACTGCTGTTCATAACGTTCCTCTCAGAGACAAGGAAAAAAGTACATTCTCTGCCTTCAGTCCTTGTTGCCTGTGAAGGATGGGTCAAACTTTATCCAACCCCACACACATTTCCCACCTGGATATACTGCAGCAAACAAAAAAGCAGGACAGACTTACATCATTTTCTAAGAAATTGAACATGCTTCTTTCAGCTAGTTCCTTTGACTCTTCAAATTTTTCTACTGCTTGCTTAACTTCTTCATCTGGTATCTTTCCAAGACGTTTCTTTTTATAATCATAATCCAAACGACGACCTTCTAGTTTCTTCAAATGATGCTAAATAAGACAGAACATTTAGGTGGAGGTCCAAATGGGACAGGCCCATACAAACACATAGTGATTTAAGGAAGTTTCAGTTGGATGCAATTACAGGGATATGCAGAATCAAAAGAAATGCCAAGCTCAGAGATTATCCAGTCCATCCCTTTGATCTAAGAAAGCATCAGGTACGTCTGGGACTGCATACGTGAATTAAAATTTAAGTTGTGTAGACTTTAAATAGTCATCTGGTAGGACCTGGGGAACTGGCTACCTTGATTTGGTAATCTTAGGCACCTAGATCATGGGATGGAGTTTATTAAATGTGCAACACCTAACATTGGATCCTGCTTCTAATTTAGAAAATCCAAAAGTGCCCCGTGTTCTATGCTTAAATTAATTTTACCTCTTGAATTATATGCAATATGACAGCCAACAGTCATTTTCCCTTCTCATTCCGTAAGCAGTATTCCAACAAATCTTATGTTCTTGCTTTCTTTGTTAGGTGTCAACCTGACACTTCTAACTGACATCACTATACAAGCTTTTCTGTTGCCAAAAATCATGGGATTGACAGACTTACAGAACGGACTCAAAGTGACAGTACAAAATGCTCATTAAAGCTAACATAAAACAATTTCTTTTTATCAGTGGAGAAGAATGACAACTGAAAACAATTCTGTATCATAGGAGACAGCTATAGACATCAAGGCATTATTACTAGCTTTTTGCTCTGCTTTCTACATACATGTAAATAAATAAAACAACTTTCTTTTCTGCATTTCATCAGGGAATTAACTTGCTTATTACCCAAGTCTATTGGAATCAGACTCAGACAGAGACTGCCTGGCTTTCTTTTGAATTGTCATTTTGTAAACAAAAGCACTGAAAAACCTAACTTTAAAGGTTAAAATATGTTCCTCAGCATCTTATATTTTTCCCATAGTGAAATATGGCACTCAACATTTTAAGACACTTTTGAGATCATTCTGTGATTGCCCTGAATAGCTTTCTTCAACAATCAAATTCCGCCTCTACAATAAACAGCCTTAGGCTGACAGAGAGAGGTGGCAAGACGGGATAATCAGTCACAGTAAATCGCGGCCCACTCACATGATCAGAACAATTAATAAAAAATGTCAGTTAAAATAAAGGAACAGAAAAATACAGAGTACAATTTTCTTCACTATCTTTCTTGCACTGAATATACAGGCAATATGGCAAACTGAGCAAGTTAGACAATGGAGGGAAATAGCCAGACATTGTTTCTAAGCAGATTTCATCGCTATTTTGCTAGAAACAGAAGCTTAAATGCAGTGAAGTTTATTTGCTTTTTTGCTTCCATAAAAAACACTCAGAGAATTGGTGTTTGATTGACTTTGATTATTGATAAATGAAGCTTTACCCTGGAAAACTTACCCCAATCTCTTTTAAATCTTTGTCCTGCAATAACTGTAGAGGATCAATGAAATTTTGTTTGACATTAATATCAAGTGAGTCCTTCACTTCTGCCATTTGCTTCATGCTTTCACCAGCATCCAGTAGTGCAAGGCCTATGGTAAAGAATATGCTACTTATATCTTAATATATGTAAAACAAAAAATGTGTCTTATGATACAGCTCTTTCAAGTAGGTATCTTTGTATCTGCTGTAGGATGTTGAAAAGTAAAAAAAAAATAATGTAAATTATGCACTTGATTTTCTGCTACAGAAAATTAGAACTGGGATATTTTGCTCTACAGTATATTCTGCAGCATCAACATCTTCCCCTATACAGCACCTCCTTGGGTTTTTTTGAGTCCTAGGCCTACATAGCTGTTACTACTTAGAGAATGGCCTTTGTGTGTGGAACTGCAGATCTTAACAACAGGGCAGAAAGAAGTCAGCCAGTTCTGAATTTGGCTTCTGCACACAGTCCTAGCCCAAGCCAGAGCCCTGTAGCCCTAGTCTGTGTTCTTTCCCAAATATGGGACTCTCCTTTTCTCATGTACATTTCTTGTAGTTTCCCTCTTAATCCCAGCTGTATCAAAAAACACCCACTGAGTAGCTCTGTGACAGTTCTTCAAGTTTATTCCAGTCAAGCCCACACATTGTGCATGCTCAGCAAGCAATGCCTCTGTCAAGATTTTGGCCGTGAAGTTTCAGCATATTTTCAGAGGAAATAGGTAATATTTGATTTACCAAAGAATTGTAGCATGGCCAAGCTGGAGTGGATCTTCACAAAAACAAGAAAATGCATATCTGAGAAGCATTGGTCCAAAGCACAAAGATGCCAAAAGCACCCACAGTTCCTCCACCCCCCCCCCCCAAGATTTTTTTCCATTAATTTAACTCTTGGATATAGGGTAACCATTTTTATCTAAAGGTTAAAAAAAAAATGCATTGCATCAAAGGATCTAAATGATTTACCTTTGGCAAGTCAGAAACTAAAATGTTTAGAGACAGCAATAGTAACAATCTAACATCTAAAATCAAACAGAGGCAGACAAATATGTAGAAGCAATGTATATTATTATATCAATCATCCCCTAATCACTGTACTTAGCTTTCCCTCTTACCTGGATCAGCTATTTACATAGTTTTTCACTGAGTAATATTCTGTGAAGAGCTTTATACTGAAATATTCTCAAAGGAGGTACACAAACTCACCAAACATAGAATCATCGCCAAGCTCTCTGCCATACCGTATCATGCAGTCTCCTAGGAGTCCTTCTGTCTGAGGGTAGCCTGTGGTTTTAACTTGTCCCCTGATCTTTGACATAGTGTTCAGCATTCCCAGCTTGGCCCTGTATGCTAATAAGGACATGAACAACAACAAAAAAGAGAGATTTTTTTTTAATTAATATAAAGCAATAAATTATTTAACAAACAACCTCATGAAGCAAGTCACTAAGTTAGCCTGTAGACCCGTAAGCTTTTAGTTGTCAGTACTTCATAGTCAATGCTGAAGTAAGATTCCATGCAACAGTATGGGTCACATGAAACTGTTTTATTCCCAGCTGAGTGGGCATCATCTCTCCAGGCAGTTATATAGTGGGAGTGCTTATCGCCTTCTGCTGATATTCACCAATATTCACATTCCCTTGGGTATTTTTCTTTGTGGATTCCTCTATTAAAAGCACTGCAGAAAGCAAACAAAATGGATACAAGCACAGACGAAGCCATTTTAATGCTCTTGTTTGTGAGAGCTTTACAGAACTTTTTTCCCTGCTTTTTTCTTGCTTCCACTATTCAAGACAGTAAGACTTTATTCTGCAGAAAGGCTGGGTAAATAAAAATTAGTAACTTATTGCTAGCCAGCACATATCATGACAAAACCATGCAATTCTTGGAATGTTTTTCTAATCTACTCCTTACCGTTACTTCTCAACAACGTCTTCAACACAGTGATAGCCATGGGTAGAGTATTCCTAAGGAATGTGGACCATGGTGACCAGCTGCATCTTGAACACCCTAGCTGGGCCTTGGTAAAGGGTTGAATACTACCATCGTTTTGTAGACACAACCCATTTAATGCTTCTTCTGTAGACATTAACAACCTATTAAACTTATCCAGGGACATGCATCTCATAAGGCACCCAGAATTGTTTGAAATTAAGACTCTCTCTGAAGTCATCGGTGTAGCTACTAAACATAAATTCAGTCAGACAGTTGTCAAAAAAATAAAGGTCCTTCCAGCAGCTGGTTTGGACAGTCCATCAAGCTCTTAACAGCTAATCTTTGTGACCAACTGTAAATGTAAACATGTACCCTTTCTAGTTTCTTAAACTAAAATTTGAGAAGCTTCTATTAACTGACTACCCAAAATCCACTGAGACCTTGAGCACATGAGTTAAATTCAACAGTTTTTTATATCTCTGCTAAAAAATTGCTGGCATTCTCTTTACTTGAGGGATCCATATCCCACTCCAGGAAATCCAGCATAAATAACACAGGTGCTGTATTGCCATCCCAGGCCATCCAAGACACGTCATGCACGCACAACCTGTATGTATGAGCCCAGTAAGACCAACATCGTGTGTTGTGAGCTGCATTGCAGGTCAGACTTGCTGCATGTAAACTTTATAGTTCCATTGTACAGTACAGTTCATTGTACGCACCGCTGAGGGTCTCTAGACATCCAGAAGCCTCACAATAATGACCAAATTAGCTTTTATCCACCTAGGATGAATTTCTGAGTAACAAGATAGTGTTTAGCAAAATCTGACACCTACTTTCTCTACCCTACCTGGATTTGGCTGAAGATACTCTGTGGATTTTGACAGAAGCTCTGCTACAGCTTTATTAGTAACATCAATTTTCTGAAAAAGAAAAGTAACCAAAAGTTAGCAAAAATCAAGCCTATTACTAGAAAGTTTATATTTTGATTAGATATAATATACTATTCTAGCTGATTATGAAAAATTATTTAAAATAAAGCAAATATGGTAGATTAAAATAAACAGTCACGCCACGGTTGTGACGAGATTGCACCAAAATAAATTTGCAGTTAGCACACAGAAGGAGAAAAAGTTCGTATCAAAATGTGGGGACCTACTTATCTCTCAAGCTCATAAGTCTCAAATGCTGCTTATGCATTCTAGGCTACACTTTTCCTGACTGCTTTTCTCCACAGGTGAAAAAGATTTAAAATATCCCAGCTCACAGTCTTGGGGTCAGGGACACTTAAAGCAGCGGTTTGCACTGTCTTCCTGTTTAATAGTTTCTAAAATGCTATAAAAATCACATTTCTGGGTTGTTTCTCTTTTTCTACCTCTGGGTCTGCATATTACTTTTCCTCTTACAATGCAGAGAAAGGAAATAATTGTTCTGAAGCCAAAGAAACTGAAACCTAGAAGCCTGTTTAGATCATAAATCCTAAATATGCACGTTGGAAAAAAAAAACAACTCACACAAGATTTTTTCTTCAATCTGCCAACAATAAAAGCTGTGACCTAGGTCCACTATGTACATTAAAATATATTGAAAAGACAATGGTGATAAAAAGCACTTAAAAGCTCAGAAAGGAGAAAGTGACATTAATGCAGTTTGATTTGAAACACCCACCACGAATAAGTCGATAGCAAACATCTCTATTTCCACAACAATTCATATTAATTCCTGACTATGGATTTAATCTAAAAAATAGAATTCAGAATTATGAGAATTTTTTCTCTCTCACTAATTTCCCACATAGACAGAGGAGAGAGACACGTCTCTCTTGGTGCTTTACATCAGTCTTGGAGGAGCTTCCCTTCACTGTCAAGAGGTGTCCTCTTGAGCTTCCTCTGCTCAGACAGCCTTTCTGCATGTCTCTTCTCCCCTGACTGAACTGACAAGAATCAAGGATAAATTTGCACTTATTCTTACATATTTATGTTTTGAATTAAGTATTTCCCTCATGTAAATCTATAATACCATTCTAGCATCTGAAATGTGAAAGACTTTTGATTTTGCAACAGCTTAGTGTTGAAAAGCTTATATTGCTTTCCTTACCCTTTCCATCTCTTGAAATTCTTCATCTAATTTTGTTCCTTCAGCTCCACTTATTTTTTCACTGAACAACTGTAAAGACAAATTTAATAACAATTAAAAAAAATGCATCATTATTTTTAGAGAACAAATATCTCTGAGAGTCACAAGAATTCACCCCAGATTAGAAAATATGCAACAATTGTGCAGGAAAAGAGTAACCTTCCTTTTGGAAATGAAACGCTCATTTCAATAGAAACAGAGATGTGAATTTACAGCTGAAGTCACTGAAGTGACTTCTCATGCTTTAACAGTTTGTACCCTAAAGGCACAACCAACACCGCTTATTTCAGGCAGAGTGACCAGAGTCTGACTGCAGGTGAATCCAGAGTAATGCTTTCAGGGGTATTTCTCCAGCTCTGGACATCTAAGTGCCATTAAGCCCACAGATACAGCTCCCATTCCTGCTGGTGGCAATTACACACCGTGCAGATCTGTGGAAGGAACCAACTCGGGAAAGATGCAGCACTGTGACCACCTGTGTGACCGAGCATCCTTATGACACTGAAAACAAAAACGCTACACATTCTTTGGAAACTCTGAGCAATGGTTTGAAATCAAGGATTTCAGTAAACCTTCTTAAGACAGTTATAATGTTATCCACCTCTTGCATAAAAACTCCAGGCCATCAGACCTGAGTCTGGTCCTCAGTAAATCATGGCTAAGCATAAACGGTCTAGCAGCTCTCAGCTGGCTGCTTCTTGCAATGTACGGCACCTGCACTGCAAGAGAATGAAAAAACAGGCAGATCCTTACCCAGCGCGACACAGCCTTTTAAAGCATTACGCCACTATGAGACAAGCCATTTAACACACGTTAAACAAACATCAAACAAATTCCTATTTTTGCAGGAATTATGCTGGTAGACATTTCTCTGCTTTAATGGACTCTTAGCACTGAATCTGTAACAGCGTGATGTGAAACCCAGGCCTGGCTCATCGACTGCTGGCATTCCCCAAACCTGCCCCCAGTAAAGTGTTTTGTTCATCCTCAGCACCTTCTAAAAGAGAATTTATTTCCCTGAATTAAAAGGGCCTCGGAGACTTGCATAATCTGAAAATGGGTCATGACTCTTTGCAGCGCAGTGCTTCCCTCTTCTCAGCCGCAGCCTGCACGGCACAGGTGTGCGGGGAGCCTGCTGCTGCCTCGCCAAAAAGCAGCAATGAGCTGATGAAGCAGGGCTGGGAGCTCAGCGGCAGCTGACCTTGCACCAATATCACTGCTACCACACAGCCAAAGGAATATACCTGCTTAAGGGAAAAGGTGAGTTCAAAGAGCCGTGCTACTAATTACTTCTATTGGCTTTACAGTAAGACTCACAGTTTTTGTGCTTGGTTTTTCCTAGCAGCCTACAAACTTCAGGAGATTCTCTCTTTTCCAGAGCACTGATAAAACAGGCACAAAAGTAGATCAGAGATGAGGCAGCTCAGGCACCAGAGAGCTGTGGCAGTCAGCACCTTCCCACCATCAGATGTCACCGTAGAGGAGAGACCCGAGGCCACACAGGGAGGGGGACACTGCCTGCGCCTCCACAGGTAGGTCTCAGGAGTCCTTGGGCAGGGATGGAGAAAGGAGCTGTTGCAGAAAGGGGCTTTTACAGAATGTGAAAAGCTGCCTATCAGAAACCATGCAACTTCTTTATTCTGGCAGTTTGTCTCTTTTCTGTGTAATGGTAATTCCTGAAACAATCAGTGTTATTTTCCACAGCCTCACACATGTTTTCCTTCTCTAGCAGGCACTGAACAGATCCGTGGCTTCCTGAGCCCTTGCACGGTGATCCCCTTCAGAAGGCTGAGTGCAGCGGGGGATTTATCCTTCTTAGGCTGAAGTTGTAAAATCCACATTCAGCATCTACCCATAACTGTCTCATTACAAATAATCCATTTACGTGTTGGCAGAGGATAAATGCAGTGAGGTAACGTGATTGCTCGACTGTGAAAGCATAATTAATAATAAATTACTGCGCCAAATGGCTGTAACAATGAAATGTCCCGCCCTTGGAGAGAATGGAGCTGAACATTTCAACAAGAAGCAGGGTGGACAGGTAGAAAGTTCACTCACTAATGATAATGCCAGGGATTTAAAAGAAAAAAAAAAAAAAAAAAGAAAAAAAAAAAAAAAAAATAAAAGAAAACCACCCAGCAATTCCACTGACTCATTGGAAGACTGACAAAGACTGAAGAATGCAGTTTCTCATCTGCTGCACTGCAAGGTGATATGTTCTCAATAAAAGCCTTAAGGCATCTCCATTTATCCACTGGCATCCCTTAGCTCTCCCTGGCTTACCATTGGCTATACACGGTCACGCACACCTCCCTGGATTAGCAGTCCAAAACTTAGGCTTGATGCTGTTTTTGCCAGGAGTGCAGGGGCTGATCCAAGGTGTTTCCACCCAGCTGGCAGGGCTGTGTTCCCCTTCCAGCTCTGGCAGACGTGCCAGCACCAGGCTGCAGCCTGCTCACCCTCCCTGCACATTCATCTGCTCAAATACTGCCGTTCACCTTTAGTTTTGGTTTCTCTTCTGCAATGATGCAAAACTCCTCACTGTGTTTTAAACAGGTAACATTTGGTGCCGCTCACCAAGGGAGAAACTGTCTGCAGCAGCCCTGAGTCACTCCTTGTGCAGTGACCACTGGGCTTGCTGAAGCAGCAGGGAATGAGGAAAGCATCAGGGTTGGATCCAAGGTCACGGGACAACGGAGGTTTCTATGTACCATCTCTCAGAGAGCAAAAGACATTCTGTATCTACCATTTGTGGAGAGTAATGGAAAAATTGAATTAGCAGTTTGGATGATGGGACAGAGTGCACTCCCAGAGCCTGTGGAAGACATCAGGCTGGTGTCTACGTTCAGCTTAGAAGAGATCAGAACCTGGAGGGCCTTTCCAACTCACCCAACTGATTCTAAATCTGCATTTACAGTCTGTGGGAATGCAACTGCACAGAGCCAGCCACAGGATCCACAGGCATAGTTTCATACACTCACCGAAAGCTACCTAAATAATGCACAACAAAATCAATGAGCAAGAGGACTCACTAGAAGAAAAATGTTTGTTCACACACAAACTTTCATGACCCTGCAGTTTCTAACCAAGCAGACAGTTCCAGTGATAATTAATCTGAGCTCTCGTTTCCTTTTAAAAGGAGAATGAGGACCTCAGTGCTCACGGAGATATGGTAGACTGATTCCTTACAGTTCATAAACTGTTCTGAGCTTCTGACAGTAAAAATTGGTATAAAATTCTAATGGTTATCATTAAATTTTACCATGACGGCTTATTTCATATTGGTATAACCAGGATCTGCTTTACTATTCTCACGTTTAGACACAACAGCTTTTGTTCTGATCACAGCGAATTTAGGAGTTATAAAACTAGTACTGCCACTCTTCCAATTAAAAGTCACAGAACACCAAATTAATCAGTGCAAATGGATGCATAAAGGAGACAACTGCTGAGTTTTAATTCTCTATCTGCTGAGCATCATTTACATGCATTATATCAAGCAGCAAAATGCTTTGATCTTAAATAGAAGCCTGCCCAGCTACAGGGCCGTGTAATTACAAGGCAGCGTCTATCGGTGTTTGTGAGTCAGCTAATCAAAGGCGAAACTGCTGCCGTCACACAGAGCCCAAACTCCGTGGGAGCCTCGAATTGTTTGCATGGGAAGAACGCTGATCTTCATCTCCGGACCAGGCAGCCAGGTGCCACGGTGCTGAGTCTTCCACTACACAGGGACAGAACCAAAATGTTGGGCCTCTGAAACATCCAGTTCACACCGCGGGGCCACCACTTCCTTACTGCTCCAGTGCTAGGCCCGAAGCTAAAGCCATTTAGCAGAGCTAATTGGGGTTCCTCCAGATCACTATTTATACCCAGGAACAGCTCCCCACCTGCAAATCCATAAAGTTTTCTTCCTCTCAGGTGTCTGTGTAAACTCCCTCCATCACATTTGACTTGTTAAGAGTCAGTGAGGTTGGAGTAAAACAAAGCTACCCTTAAACAAGAACACAAAGCCAGTTTCAAATCTCCCATTTTACTACCACCTCTCCTTTGCAGCTACATGCAATACCTGCCATGCCACAGTTCATGACAGACCTTGCACGCTCAGTATGACAGAAGAGAAAACCTTTTTGCATAAAGAAACACAGCAGTTTGGACACAAATGCTCTTGGTTGCAGCTTCTTGCTAGATCCTGCTGTTCTTTGGAATAATGGAAAACTGAAACAGGACAGGCTCACAGTGGAACTTTCTAGGAAGACAAATCTGGGAGAAAAAAAAAAGTTTTTGAAAGAGACCATTTCAGCTATAGTGATTTCTATTTAAGCTCTCTGTATATCCAACTATTGTTCAACATGCAAATTGCAATTTTATTACACAGTCTTAAAAACCTGCAAATATTTATCTTCTGAGGAATTTATATTCCAAGAAATTCTCTGAAAAAACATTTTTTCCATAAACATAATATCCAGATTGTTCTCACACCTGTTCTTTGTTACTTTAATTTCTTTCCAGTAATTTAATTTTCTTTTGATTTGTTCTGTTGTAACGAAGCAAGAGCAGAGCACACAAACTATCTGCAGTTTAAACTAAAGCCTATGCCTCAAGAAAACTCTGAACTAAAAAGGCCTCAAGCCTCCATATAATTTTTCAGTACTTTTATCTGAAGTATGTTAAGATTTATACCTCTTATTGCACAGGAATGGCGCACTTCTTTGCCCTCAGATGGGTTGTGAAAACAGGCTTCAGAAGAACGCTGTCTTTTTCCAGTGCTTTGTATATCACATCCACTAAATGTGAATTACAATTCCTTTTCATATTTCACTAAGGAAGGTTACTGAGCACCAGAAACTGCCAAAAATATCCCAGACCAACAGAGAGCTGATAAAAATCTCAAAACAATTACCCTATTTTTTATACATCCACTGGGTATTTTGTAACACAAGTTAATACGGTTCTTGCCGGCCAATACCTGCGCACAGACTCTGACCTTCTTTTTCACTTGCTTTGCCTTTCTTTTGCAACAGATGATTGAACCATTGTAGCTTTTTTGTTCTTGAGCTCCACTTGTTTCAACAGTAGCTGAGTAAGTCCTTAATTAGCCAGCAAAACTCCCTTGTATGTAACTGGCCAAGAACTCATCTAGTGCTATTTAATGACCAAATGAAAGATATCTTATGCTGTTAAAGACTGAGAGCTTTTATTGACCCTTCACCACGTAACAGCATTTATTTTGTTCTGAATGAGTATCTGTTGAAATTATCTGTTGAAACTTTAATGGGATGGAAAATTCCTTCATTTGTCATAAATATGCATGCTATCAAACCCAGGAGGCAAAACCTAGATTTTAAGGGGAGAAAAAAAAAAAAATCTTTTAACTAAAAAGCCCAAAGCTATGAAAATATTCCCTCTAAAAACAGAAAGAAGCAATCAATTGGGAAAACTAATAGATTCATCCCAAAGTTAATACACAGAAAGCCAGGAAATAATGTAACTACCCTGCTTCAGCTCCCACAGAAACCTATCGCTGGGCCAAGCTGCACAAATACATTAAGGCATATCTTCACGTACCGTGCTTGGTGCAAAACATTGCATTCCAGCACGGTTAATGCATAATAGTTAACGCTTCTCTTAAAGCATTAAACCCTTTGGTTATTGCCCTCCAGCCATGTAATCGTTTTGTTTGGAGTTAAGTCCTTACGCGCAGAAGATGTAATGCAATGCGACGACACTAACGGCTTTCTGAGGAATTATTATTTTTTTAATTACATGCCTGTCATAAGCAATGTGAAGAAAAAGATGGCTGGCAAGGTGTCTTCTGGCTGAGGCTGTGCTTCCTTGCAGTGTTCAGCCTCCTGAGAGGAGAGAGATTTTTATTTTTGTCCTTTTCCAGAATGCTCTTTCAGATTAGAGAAGCAAGGTGCTGGTCTGTCTTCCAGCCCAAAGGGGTTGGTTGGCTACATGACGTACTCAGGGCTACAGGAGTGGTATAAAATCTCCCTGAATTCATCAACACTTGCACGTGGATGTTTAAGGAATTGAGGCTAACAGACCATATGCAATTATAAAACGTCCTATACTATTTTTGAATTTATATGGGACATTAACATTGATTAAAAATTATAATCACATTACAGACACAAAGATTAAAAGAGCATTCTGGCAGTACCTACTGCAGAGGACGTTGTTATATGAATGCAGGGGGAAAGACAAAAAAAAAAAAAAAAAAAAGAGTTAGATACAGCCAGATGTTTCTCTTGCAGCTCCCTGCCCTTCACAAGGAGTTGAACCAGAACTTCAGAAGATCACACCCATGGCCACAGGAGTTCACGTCCTAGCATTTCACCAAATCTCTCTACTCCCAGATATTTCAAGTAGAAATAAAAATGCATCAACTATAGTACGTGCCTGTACTTCAAATTCAGCCCACGACTGTGTTCACAGCCTTGAATAAAGGAAGGGCATGTCTTACACCCAAGCTTCCCTTAGGGATTTGTGGTGGATCCACTAGCAAAGCCTGTCTCAGCAGAGAACAAGAATCACAGTACCCAAGAGAGCTCTGTTTGGCTGGGTTTTGTTTGTTTGTTTTAAATATGAGGGATTTAAAATTGTGCTACATTTGAGGCCTGATAAGATGCATTTCTTTAAATGTTCTTAAATATTCCCTAATTTTAAAAAACTTAATACAACTTATAAAAATTAAAAATAAGACCTGAGCTCCACTTCATTTTCAAAGCACAATCTTTTGTAGGAAATTCCATTTTGTACTAAAAACAAACAAACAAAAACTTCAAACCCAAAGCAAATAAACAAAACAAAACCCCACCACCCAGGCTCCCTATAAGGACACCAAAAATCCCAAGGGCCGGTTTCCCAAGCAAAACATACCGTCTCGTGGAGATCTCTGAATCACACACACAAAGTTAAACAAATGAACAAAAGTACTGGCAACGCTTTTTGTATACATGAGGAACGTTCTTATCCCCACTAATATTTATGAACCGCTGATTTCATTATTTGTAACTTCTCACACAAACAGGTCCAACAGGGTCACAATAGATTATTTTTACAAAGGCAGATGAACTGAGGTATAAAAGAATAAGACAAATAAAGAAGAATAGAAGAGAAATATGTTTGCAATATGACTCGCTGGGGAAGCAGGGACCTGAGGGTGTCCCCACGTGCAGCCTTTCTGCATGGTGATACTCTGGTGCAACATGAAGTCAGTTGCAAACATGTCACATTTTAGAGGCTGCCTGTAGACACAATTACTGTTAAGCCTTCACTCTAAAAGGGTGCCAACCTTTCACAGCAGAGCGTGACCCGAAGTGTCAAGAAAACCCAGCCAGGGGATCAGCTGAGACCACTGCAGCCAGCCCTACAGCTGCCAGTATCACCAGGAATGGACCCAGCCCATCAAAACCCCGTGAGCTCCATCAAGACAAAACGACCTGGTCCCATCACAGAACGAGGATTCACCCGGGTGGCTGTAGGCAACGTCAAGCCACCGCAGCTGAGCTGCAACAGCAGAGCTCTGGCAGAGGTGCAGAAGAGGCAGCACAGTTTTATTTAGAAAGGAAGCTCAAATCGTGCGAGCCATGGATTCTGGGATCAAGAAAGCCCTTGCAAGTATTGGTTCCTACAGAAACATTTGAGCAATGACATCAAATTACACGCACCTCAGAGATAATCTAAGACGTCTCTTCCAGCAATTTACCAGCTGCTCGGTGCGAGGTTCTGCTATAAAACTAACAGTGCTAGGGACTCGTAACCACACAGGTAAGAATTCCCACTGATTTCAATTCTTCTACATACAGTTCTTCTACCCCACTTAGTGGAATCTCTCCTAATTTAAATCAATTCACGTGAGTAAGGCTTGCTGAAGACACCTAGGTACATGTCCAAATGTATTTAATCAAACTAAAAGCTTTGCTTTGGCAACCCCTCTAAAGAAGGAAAACACTCGGAGCTCAAGCATGACATGAATGAGGTTTCTGGTTGATGAGTGCCGCCTTTTCTTCAGGAAGGACATACATGATGAAAAAAAAAAAAAAAAGATGAGAATGTGAAGAGTGCAATTAGCTGAACAAGCTGTCAGATTTTGCATAGTCAAAACAAAAGATTCTGCCAGCTGGGAGCATTATCACAACAGCAATTTTTCAAATGAGAAGGGCATGCTGTGCTGGCAAAGCTGAGGTGAGATGAAGTGGCTGGAATTAAACAATCAAGTCAGCTACAATAACAGGACAGTGTCAGTTGTGGTCCTGCACTTTATGAATGCCACCAGTAACCTCCAGTGATGTATTATTTATGGCTCCATTTGCTGTATTTGTGAAAAAAAAAATAATAATTTCCAAATCTCCTTTCTTTGACAGCTATACTTAGAACTTCTCCGTGTGATTCATCTTCCTAATATGTTTCTTATATGTAAGGGTATGTAAGGTTTTTTTTTTGTTTCTTTGTTGTTTGCCAGAGCTCAGGGAACTGCAGACGTTACACTATCGCTCTAATGCTCCTCTGAGTTGTTGCACAGAAAGCTAGACACAAAAAGTCCGTGCCAGAAGGAGAGTTTTAAGTAGGGTCAGGAATGCTGAACACTTGCTGTTATTTGGTCAACACTTAAAATCCTGTACCCAGCTGATCCAATGAGTACACAATCAGGCAGCCATTTAAATTAACCTTATTAACAAAATCCTGCCAAATTATGGGTAAATACAGACTGTGTAGTCTAGACTTCCACAAGCAAGTCTGTACATTGAGAAGGGTGCTGCCCCTCCCTGTAAGAAAGCCTGCTCTTTTAAATGCCTCTCGTTTGAGCTCCTAACATATTTCTGAATGTTTTATGCTCACTATGTAGCTGACAGCCTGACTCTTGCTGTGGCATTTCAGAAGTCTTGAGTTTCTCATTAAAAGAGCCTTGTACGGATGGTATCTCTTGCTCATCATTCTGGATTGCAGACTTTCAGCTCCAAGCAGGAATTACTTCTTTGCCACTGCTACAGGTTTTGATGCTACAGGAAAAATGAGAAGCAAACTGGTACTGATTCAATCACACATTCAAGCTCCTTAGATGCCAGGAATTTAGGGGTAAAACTGGAAGCCTAAGTACTTGATTGAATTTGAGGTAAATTGATGCTTTGGCCACACTGTAAGTGGTAATTTTGCAGTTAGGATGCCAGTCCCAGATCTCCATTGCCTTGAAGAAAGCTGTTTGACAAAAAATATGCTGTACATATTTCAAATAGGCAAAGAAATGAGAAGTTACATTTACAGGATACAAATCGTGACTTGTCAATTACTGCATTGTCACTAAACTTTGTTAAAGAATGCAATTTCAGCCTTTGTCGGAGAACAAAATCAAACCATCTGAGTACACAATTTGTGCAAGAATGGATTTACCCACTATCGTAGACTGTGTTAGAAGTGAAACGAGGAGTGTTTTCATCTGTTTTCTATGTTCAAACTGACCACATTTACTGTTCTGGGTCTCAAATTTTGAGTGTTAATGCTCTTAAAATCTGAAAAATAATGTGAGCTTCCTGCTGACCTATGCAACCATGCATAGTTCTAGTCCCTAAAAATGTTCGTCTTACAAAAGAGGAAAATCCCTAAAAAAATATTTTATTTTATTTTTTTTTTTAAAAAAAAAGGTTTGGGCCTAAATATGCAGGCAGTTGGGTAGCAGAAAGTTGAACACAGTTTGCTCAAGACTGTACAAAACATTTAACTGATATTAGGAATTGAACAAACTCTGTGCTGTCCAACTGAACACCTTTATTCCAAAGCAAAACTTCAGAAAATATTACATAAAAGCTCCTTGAAATTGTATGCAAAGCAAGGAACTTCCAAAGTTCAAAGCCTCCGTGAGGATCATAAACCATTACATACAGTTACACTGGGGCAACATCTGAAAATAATACATCGGTAACCAAAATGTTAAATACTGATTATGCAAGTAAATAGTAGAGCTGCTCTCCTGTGCTGACAGGGAGATTAATGGACTATTAGCAAAACTATGAGGGAAATATTTTACAAAATATTCCCTAGTTCAGTCACTTCTATACTTTTTTTGTCCCTGTGAGTTTTAGCTTTTTTTTTTTATATATATATAAATCTGCCAGAGCTCAGCAACAAAACCATGCTAAGCTGGATTTTGCAAAATTGATGTCTTAACAATAAACATATTACAAAACAACATCATGAAATTAAACCTGCTGATAGGTGTCAAAGAATACTCATTTCCGTGCAAGTCAGAAGGTACAAGGATTAACAAGTTTCCCCTTTTCCTCACAAATAGAAACAAGTGAGGGAAAACAAGAACAAAACAAAAAACATAGGAAAAAGACACAACCAGAAGAGTATTGGTGAAATAGCTCAGTAGCTTATCAGACTGGGATGGAATGCTGCTTTCTATCAAATTAAATGTGCTTTTCCTTCAAAAGAATAGAATTGATCAGAAGCTTTCACACACACACAAAACTCAAGAAATATGAGGGACCTGGATGCTTTTGAAAACCCCAGCAAGTGCTTATCTAAATCTCTCGGCATGTAAATACTTAGAAGTCTGTCTCATGAGACTCATCAGAGAAGCGCACACGACTCAAAACGCTGCCAAAATATGAGCTCTGTTTAATTTCAGATTCAAGCCATAAACAGCTGACAGTGGCTGAAGTAACTACTACTATATTATTATTATTACTTAATGCCTACTTTTCAAGCAATATTTTGTCCTTGTGTTTCTCCTTGTACAGCATAGCAGAGACTTCCCTTCTTTATGTTCATACATCATGGTTGCACAGGTGACAAATACTTCTTTAAAAACAAAACAAAAATATGTCTGCAACTACAATGTAGAAGAGTCAACAGTCATAAAGGGCAAATACAGTCGAATGCTGTGTCTTAGATTGTACAGACAGGTGAGGACTTCTGTATATCATCTACAATTATCACATAGGAAACACTTTGGAATACCAACGCTTAAACTAATGCTTGGCTGCAGCGTTACCTGTGCACATCTGGATGTGACACTCACAAATGATCACGTACACAAAAAGATCCACAGCACTGCGGCCTAAAACATTTCACATGGCCTTAAGAATTCTGACAGTCAGCAAATACATTTCCATGAAAGTAAGCTCTGTGTTTTAAAATTACACAAAGCTGAATACTCAGAAGAAAGACAACTTGCACAAAAGAGCTCCGATCAATGGCTCCTGGCTCAAATGAACAGCCGCTTTTGCAAAGAAGCGCTCTGTGTTTTATAAAGCAATGGCAATCCTACTGACACAAGAGGCACATGTAACAATATTAAATTACAACAGACGTTCCATTTTCTATAGCATTTGCTTCTGCAATGGATTCAGTAATTTCTTCTGGGAGTCTCCTGTCCCTCCTCCTTTTGTTACCTCTCAAATCCCAGTCATCTGTGCTAGGAAAATTAGCTCAAGCTGGCACTTCTCTTACTTGCAGCACCACTGCCAGAGTTAGCAAAAATGAAGCTTTATAGGAAGCTCTGTCAGAAATTACTACCTTTGAAGGGGTTTAACATTTAGTGCTTCAAAGTCAATACATCTGAAAGCCTATTTAAAATATTAGCACTTTACATTTCATTTGTGAACCTGTAAGAATCTTGATTTAAGTCAGGTTTGATGCAAATTCTCCTTTCAGCCAGAGGATCCCAGCCTTTGGCAAGAGGAGGCTGATAGCTGTACCAGTCCTTCTCTGACAGCCAGCACAGTTCTGACACTGGAAAAGAGGCTCAGGAATGAAACATGTCGCTGGCAGAAGGGATGCAGCAATTCGGTATATTCCCTAGGCAGCCTCCACCAGCTGGGATCCCACAGAGTCCTAGAGACAATTAGAAGCTCACTGAAGCTCCCAGTGCAAGACCAAAGTATAAACACTGCTTGCCTTCTGGGGAAAAAGGGAGCAAAACTGATGCTTCTCCATAGCATCAAGGTTAAACCAATGCCACAAGTTCAAATTCTGGGACCAGGGTCTGGTCTTTGTTAAGAGTATCATCGTCTTCATGGAACTGTGAAAAAATAAGAGAAAAGTTTGGCTCTGTTCAAAAACTGAAACAAGAAGCAGGGAAGGGGAGAGCAAGAAAATCACTTAACCACTGACAACTATTGTATTACATGCAGGTCTGTGCCAGGGGCAGTCAGCCCTATTAAGGTACTAAAGTCCTGCGTCAGGTTTTCCTGGCAGCCCTATTTGCATGCTTTCCTCACATTACAGTACATAATTGCAGAGCTGTCACTTTCCCCCATCTCTTGAGTATTTCTTTTAAGCCTTGTAGATTTTTTCTCTCTCAGAAACATTAGGCAAGCCAAGCATCCTGAGAAATGTTTTCTCCTCATGCTCTAATCACTGGTAGCTCTGCATGTCTTTCTTTCTCCCCACCACCTTCTAAGTGAGGAGAATTCAAGTCCCCTTCCCACATTTTTGGTAAATTATTTGTACATCTCAGGGCTAATAATAAAACTGCCTGCCCCTTAAATTCATCTGCTTGCCTTCTGATTTAGTCTCATCTCCCTACTACTGTTTTTCCATTTAGTCTGTCCTTCTCTTAGTTGCCTCACCTCTCTTTATGACTTATCTCTCTTTGCCATATGTTCCTTTGAGTTTCCTTTATTTTCTTATGGCACACACTTCTCTCCATCGAGGGTGGATGTAAGGCTCTGCTCAAAACCTGAAGAAATCACACACACAGTGGGAAAAAAAAAAAAAAGAAAAAGAAAAAAAAAAAGCAGCACATCTGAGCTGGCAGCCTCCAGCTGCCAGCAAATACCTCAGAATTCCTCACAAGGAGAGAAAAGAGGGGTAATTTCTTCTATTTTCATCCATCGATCTTTCCTATTAATTTTCTGCCATGAATAGCTCCTCAAATAGGTGGTTTCATGAAACAGATTCCAGGCTGTTGTGGGTTTACGTTTACATCCAGCCAGAGAGTTCCTTTTCCATCGATGCTAACGCGCCCCTCACGCACAACATACTGATGCTGCCGAGCCACAGACAGCTCACAAGAAGGAAAGAGCTTTTCTTGCAGCAAAGTCAGCAGGACAGGGGCAGAATGAAGAAGCAATGGTGTGAAATACAAAGGCTGACTGGTCACAGCAAGGCATTTGCTGCTGTTAGCATCTATTTATCGTCTCCATCTTGTATGGTACAAAAATAAAACGACCAGCACAACCGATACTTGAGCAATGCTACAGCCAAACCTCCCATCACAGCACGGAGCAGCGTGCCCTGCTGCACGGCCGGAGGGCCCAGCTGCCAGGGAACAGCAGGTCTCCAGCGGGAGAGTCTGGATGTGAAGCAAAGCAATTCACTCCGGCTTTGGACCAAGACTCAAACCAAGCTTAAACAAACAAGTCCAGTTCCCCCCTTGTAGACAAGTGGGGAAAGCCTACTTACGGCCCTTGTTTATGTTTTTGTGTGTTTTTTATTTCTCATTTTATTTCATCATTTATTTCTTCCAAAACCAACTAGAGACACTACAGCAAGATTTATTTTTTTCCTAATTGGTCCCATGTCATTTTGGGATGCACAATATTCACAATGTGTATATTCACAACGAACTGAAACCAAATCAAGTATTGCCCAGCTACCACAGTCCATAAGCAAAGTTGGCCTACTACTGTTCCTAAATTTCTTTTCAAGTTAATTTTTCTGTGTCTTTATCCTACACAGTGTATTGCATACAGCAATACCATTCCCTGCAACTGCACACAGGTCACAGTCAGTAACACTAACGACATACATAACGGGATACAGGAAGAGCAGGAAGGTAACTGCTTTGCTTCTCATTGCACTGATGCTATTATACAGTTTCTAATATTTTCCAATTGTATCTTGTTTGGGACAGCAGACTGCCTGCTGCTCATTCCTTCTTTAGAGATATGTTCAAGGCCTGTCAGAGAAATGCCTTTGGCCCTTCTGAAACACCGCACATTCTACAGCAACATCCATGCCATATAAAATATTGCTCCTGGTACAATTTCCTTGACATACTTGCTGTAACTGGAGATGAGCTGAACTCTTCAAAGCCTACTATTACAGACCATATGCATACTGGTTTGTATTTTCACATGCATACGCATGGGAATGAAAGACAGGTCTTGGATAGGATACTGCATTCCCTTAGTTAACTAGCTGGTGCAAACAGTAATTGAGCTACTATCCCAACTAATCCTGCAGGGGAAGGCATTGATTCTGTTCAGAAGAACAGGAACAACTAAAGGAAAAGTCATTATTTAAATGATTTTATATGGCTTTATTATTCCTATCATTAAAGAGATGTAAAAGTCCATAAGGAGTAGACAGGAAAAGGAGTCTTTTCTTTGCCAGCGTGTTTACCCTCTGCACTTGATACCCTCTGCACTCTGTACCTTCAAGTATTGCAAGCATTTTCTCATTACGATGAAGCAAATTTTCCATTGCTTTCCCGAATATAAACAGACAGTTTTTGTTTTTAATGACAATGAATTTATGTAAGTCAGCAAAGGAATTCAGGGAACATGTACTATATAAATATAAAAAAGCCATTCAACAAAATCTATGTATACTGACAAATTAATCTCATTTAGAGCATACCTCATGGCAAGCAAGGCTATTCTTAATGCCAGTTGAGCCTGTTCGAGTTAGTCCATTCAGGTTTAAACAGCAGAGGAGATAAAGTAACTCGGTTTTTATGTCTAAGCTCTCTCCCACCTTAATATTCGACACAGACTCATAAAGCCTTGCAAATCTGATGTAAGGGCACACGTTTCTGGCAGTGTTGATGTAAATCAATGTCTACTAGACAAGTTAGCTCTAGATACTCATTTGACAGTCTGTAAACCATATATTTACCTAAATCACTAGTTTCCTAACGTAAGATTTACAGTCATACAGTGAGAGCCTGCTGTGCATCTAACAGAGATATCTTATGAATGAGACCTCCAGGAATTGTTCCAGATGCACTAGCATCCCTTCTGGCCTTGTCATCAGTATATATTGATCCTATGAAACAGTTCGTAATTAAGTCACTTAAGGAGAAAACTTGCCAGAAAAAAAGGTCTAATCATCATGTCAGTTCTGATTAAGCCCAACTCCAAAGACCAAAGAACTGCCTAGTTAGAGTTCCTGTTTGTTGCCCAAGTGTCAGGACAAAATACTCCTACAGCTATGAGCAGTGGCTTGATAAATTGCTCTGAGAATTTCTGCTGAGGCAGGAAATAAAACATTTTAGAATGAGCAGTTATTTTGTGCGTACACAATGATAATTCATCCGGCCTTCCCTCCCCAGTGTTCCCAACAGCGTCCCCCCAGAAGGAGCTGCATACACTTTTGTTCTTCTCAGTGCTCTGCTCAGGAGACATTTATTGGTTCCCTCTCATGTTCTTTTATCAAAGTGAGAGACTGGTTTATGCTATTAATTTATGTCATCTCTAACTCAAGGCTGAAAGAATGAGGAGTCCTGGGACATGAATACTGTAACGAACGTCCCAGAGAAGATCATGTTCTTGATGTTATTTTGAGAAACAGATAATAACGCAAGGAGAGGGGGAAACAGCTAGAAAGAGATATAACTACCTTTGCTTTCAAGGGGAGTTGCAATAAGCCTTTGCTTGAAAAGCTGCTTCCTATGAGGTTGGGTTTCTATCCCAATAACATACACTGTTTATGACTGTTTAATTAACTTTGGCCTTCTGCCTTTAAATTGCAAAAGCACTTTCCCACAGACACATGGACACTTGAACTTCAGAACACAGCAGATAAGTGTCACCAGTTCCATTAACTGCAAACAGCTACGTGCCAAGCAGTCTGTAGAGCCCTGGAACGCCAGGTTCCAAAAGCACAGCACAGCCCGAGCTCTGCATCACCTGCAGCGGCACAGGGCTCCAGTCAGAGGGCTCTCACTTAGACAAAATGCCATCAGTGTGAATTCAACCCTTCCGTTTCGCCGTTTCGAAGACGGACGTGAGTCTGCTCCTGCCTTCAGGTCTGTCAGCAAAACCCTTTGGGATTTAAGCTTCTGGCCCTGGGGCTAAATGAGTTAAGGTTACTGGACAAATACATGAGCTAGAAGCTTACATAATGTTTAATATTATTCTAGCAGAAAATGTTTAAAGGAATGTATTCCACCACTTCAAAACCTAAAAGGCCAAGTTCGTTCTCTTACAATGCATACAGTACTTGTTTAATTTAATTTCCTTTAATAAGCCTCTTTGACAGAAAATATTAAGCAATCAGTAACCATATGCAGATAATCTTGGCAAGACCCTCAAATGTAGTTGTAAAAGTGCCATCTTTTCTTTCTTTCCCATAACATATAGCAGCTTTCCCAGCTTCCTAATTACATGCATTCTTTATTCTTTTTAAGCATTAGCACAGAGCTTAAGCACTAGCTACTGAATAACATGAAAAGAAATGTGTTGTACATTTAAAGGGAAAAAAAAAAAAAAAGAGCAGCTGTCACCGAGCAGAAGCTTGATTACAGCAACAGAGAGCTAGCACAACATCTCAACTGCAGCGAGGCCTGGCATTTGCTTCCCAAAGCACTCTGCTCAAAGGAATTGAATACAGAACAATTCAAACACAGGGTTTTTTCCACCCTCTCTATTCCCCCACAAACAAGCTGGACCACCCAAAGGTTAATGGATCTCGTTATTAACTCACCCAGCCAATCTGCCATTACCCTGAAGATGGATTTTTTACCTTTGGGTCCCACCACCTTTTAAACCAGATGAATCTGGGCATGGCAGTGTTTGTAGCTCTACAGTTGCTGCACACTGTATGATCTGAAGTCTCTCCTTTGGATGTGGTGAACCATCAGCTCAGATGCTTTTAACCTGAAATCTATATTAGACTTGACATCCTTGCCAGGTACCTCACCAGGCCTGCTCAGCGCCTCCCACGAGCACTGTAACTTTCAGTGTTTGACCACATCAGTGGGATGAAAAAGCAAGCAACACAGGCTTCACATAAGAATTTCTAAACCACGGTGCTTTTATTCTTGATGCCCTCAGGAACTACTGAACATCGGAGGCAGCAAAACCACCAAGAAGTACATTTCAGAAGCTGAGTCCATCCCATAGTTGTTCAGATTTCTACATCTCCCATTCCTTCCTGCCAATAAGTCCAATTTACATGTACCAAAATACAACCCCCTTCCAGAGAGCAAAATCCTGTTCCTATGTAAAGCCTTCATCTCTTCATCTCCGTGCCATTGTACAAACCATGGAGCTCCAGTAACCATCATACATGCTTTCTTCATGCTTGGTCCAGAGCTCTGCACAGAAGGGTTGTGTACAGCCCTTTGATGGCTTCTTGCTATGGTCCTTCAAAGCGCCATCAAAGAACATTTCCCATTCATTACAACTGTTGAGACAGAACACCAGTAACAGAATGAGACAAGCCCAAAGTAATGCAGCTCTGAGGCCAGTACTTCTACATATTACACAACACCCATTCCAGTTTGACAACCATAGCTCACCTGCAATCATAAAAATAAAAAATAAAATAATTAAAAAAAAAAAAAAGGCAAAAAGGACAGTAAAATTTTGAATCTACAGAAACCAGAGAAAAACGAAAACAATCAAACAGATCATTTGCATGAGATGGGGGCACACCAGTACTCAGCACGATGTCTGTGAGCTTAAATTAAATGCATACAGATATCGAAGAAAAGCATAGTATTGTGGACAAAGGAATTTCTTATATATGAATGAAGTGCAAGACTCTGGACTCTATAATGAGATTTTACATTTCTATAGAGAGTGAGTCATTTTGCACCAGGGACTGACACGGCATGGCATTACTGGGTGTTTTAGTCAAACTTGTCTGCTAAAGCTATTCTTTAGCACATGCATTGTACAACAAAAACTACTTTGTATTCCAAAACCTTGAACAATTCCCTGACAAATCTCCACTGTGTTTCCCAAAGAACTCGACACTGTTGCCAACACATGCATTTATAAATTAGTATATTGAAAGTAATTGAAAATACACATCTCAAAAGGAAAACATCTTTGTAAGAATTCAAATGTACTAAAACAAACTGACCCATCTACATTTTTAGATGAAGACACATTATTCCATTTTAGTACCTTATTAGGACCATACAGTGATAATAAAGTGTGAGACTCGAGACTGTCAACATTTCAAAAGAGAAGATGCAAATGCTTTTAATAAGAAAACCTGATTACACTGAAGTCTCGGAAAAAAAGAATCAAGTTCATTGATCTGAGATGTCATGTAGCCAAGAACAATGACATACATGAAAGCATAATGCTTCACACAGACAGAAACATGCTTTTACTCCAGAACTGCATTCTGCATATCTAAAATATTGTTCCTTAATCGGTTTAAAATCTTGCTGTTTGTGGAACTGAGCATATCCTAAAGATGCAAGTAGAAAGACATCAAAGGGCCATCCAAAACTCTTAAGTTAATACCCGTCCTCCCTTTTCCAATTTTACTGATTCCTCGCTCAGTTCCAAGCTTCTGTTAAAAATAAGTAAAGAAATAAATGAAGTCTGAGTTTCTTTGGGAAGTAAATTTGGGTGATTTTGATTTCAAACAATGATCTGTTTGGCCCTCGCTTATCCAGCCAAAATACACTGGCAGACAAGTGGTTGTGGTGCATCTCACAGAGGCAGTCCTCCTGCAGGGTGAGAAAGGACAAGCAGCAAACCTCACTGGTGGGGACGTACCAGCAGCACTTCCTGCTTCTCTCTAGGTGTCTTGTTTCATGTAGAACAAGCAGGCAATATTTTGTCCTTTTTCCTCTCCACACATAGTTGCTAGAGCTACGAATGACAAGTTAGATGCAGAGCAAGTTCCACTGGGTGTTATCACATTAGCACTTCTTCCTCCCTCTAAAGCTCCCGGTGCAAAAATTTACTTGGCAATGGTACAATCCTGATTTGGCTTTAAAACAATCCCTCTTTCTACGGATATTCTCTGTGCTTATAAGTAAGGTGTGGCTTCCTTTTGGCTTACTCATACATGCCCACTGAGAAGATGAGAAAAGGTGATTATGCTATAAAACAAAACCCTGAAAATCGGAGATTTAAATTACTCCTTTACATGCTTCCTTTCTAAGTAATACAAGGACCTTTCACGTTATCGTCAGTTACCCCCAACTCCTGCTTCATCTAAGATGCTTCTATATTAGAAGACTCTCAAGACTAAATTTAAGATTGCTTTTACAGATGCAACCAAGTAATTGTCTGAGTGGCCCCTTATGACATAGTTTTATCCAAAGAGTATTGAAAGAACGTGAAAAGTTTTTTACTGCTCAGATTGCCTCTTGCTACTTTAGAGTCCTTTTACAACCTCACTCTAACTTCTGTGTCCATTTTACTTCATTCGTCACGCTGGTCCTTATTCTAATCAAGCAGAACTTCCTTCCCCTGGTGCTCCTCACAGCTGAAACAAGCTCCTCCTCCCCTCCTCTGAAAGCAGATTTGTTTTTCTCCCTCACACAACAGCATTCTCAGTTTTTCACTGAAGGAACATTGAAGACTCTAGGATTTCATTGCATAAGCCCTACCACTCAAAGGCTTTGTAAATTAAATGGCTGGTGGTGCTGCCATTATTACCCCAAGTCATGATGGTCACCATTCAAGCTGGGGGAAACTGGTAGCAGAGACCTCTTGTTGGTTCATCATCCAGAACTTCCATGTGATACAGGTCTCTTACAAAGCACAGTTCATTCTACTCTGAATTTGGACAAAATGTTCATTAAGGTATTTTCCACAGCTGCTTAGCCTTCTCTAAATCCTTCTCCTCCCTGGCAAGACATCCCTTGCACTGTTACTGGATGTTGTGCCACTGCGATGAGCTAATCCATCTGAAAGCTAACCACACGTTTCAGCCCGGTTCCCTTTCAGATAGCCAGACAGCATCTATCAGCTCAGAGTGTGATCACACGAGCACCCTGAGCTGATGCAAGGAAGTGGGCAGGAGCTCACCTCAGGGGTAGAGCAAGGCCACGGCGGCCTAGATTTAGGCTGCTGCAAGCTGCCACGCAGCTGTATCCTCAGCCTGATGGAATCCAGTTGCTTCAGCTGATGCCTTAAACACAGGGCTTGCACACGCAGTGCGAAGATACCAGTGAACAAAACACAGTCTTGGGCAGTCTGACTTCCTTAATAACCTTCCTCTTAAACTAAATAAGCTTGACATTACCTTGTCAATGCAATACCTCTACATTTTCGTCCTCATCACATGACATGTAGCAATTGCCCCCTCCATCTACTGAAAATCTATGCTTTGCCTTATTCTAGAAATGCTGGCACACTGTCAGTCATAATCCTGGAAGAGCGCACTGCTCTGAGTCATAGCCCCTTATTAAAGGAGTCTCTTGCACTTGGTGTTCCCATCAGATCGTCTGACCCGTTCCAGCACAATGCCCTGGAATTAACCCCAGAAAATGGATCCTTCATTCTTTTCTCAGGCTAAACTACCCTAGCTTACTCATTTAAAACAGCTCCCACTGGCTCTCCGGAAAGCTCACATTAAATACCTCTCTGATTATAGTGCAGACCTCAACTCAGGAGGGGTTTAGCCAGCTTTGAGAACAGGAACAGTCCCAGAGCTGGCCATGCACATGAAGCTGAGCAAATACTTGAAGGCTTCATGGAAGCAAAGCCCAGTGTATCACCCTGCCGCTGGGTCCAGTACCAAGTCTGATTCACTAGAGCTGTTGAGAAATAGCCAATTGCAACATTTTTCTCTTACAGTAGTATTTGCTGGTGTTACATCTTTTACATCATTTTGAACAAAAAATAAATCTTAGTTCTTCATATAAGAGAAATCAGTCAACACATAAATCAGGGCTTGCATGTGCAGAATGGGCAATTAACATCCTTAAAACATTTAAATCACTTTTTATTCTGGAAAACACTTAACTACACTGCATAATTCATGAATATCCAGTTGCCCTGCCACATTTTTCATGACCAAAGATTTCTGCATATTAGATGGCTTTATTGAAAACCCATTTAAAACAAAATATTTGCTTTTGGAAGGCTCCATACATTGGGCCTCGTTTTGAGGGCACAGAGCACGTACCTTCTCTTCCTAAGATCATGCCTTAAATACATTCTCAGTGCCCAGATGTGAGGCCGAAAAAATACACATTTTATCAAGACTGATGCCAGAGAGCCCTGTGCAAGTACGAGCTAGGAAAAAGGCAGGGATTTTTACTCAGTTTTAGGGCTGACCTAATTCTGCTTTTGCAAACTCAGAATGTACTTACATCACTTTCATTCAATTCAAAGCAATCTCATATATTCAACACCACCAACAGTAAATGTGAGCCTTAGAAATTAACTGACAAATATTACTAAATACCAATACTTGATGAGACCAACCATGGGAGAAATAAGGTAGACAAGATGCAGGCACTTTTAATAGTGATTTACAGCTTTAAGCTCAATAATACTTTACCCAGATGCATAAACTTTAAGTTTGTCTGAATGTAAATAAGAGCCACTAACACTAGAAGATACACTGCAAATAGTTCACAGTGCCATTTTGGGTTTTAGACGTTACTACACAATTATGTATTTAGTTAAAGCAAACATTTCCTTGGCACTGCCATAGTTTAAAGTGGCAGTTTTAGTGAATCCATTATCAGTGAAGCATGTGGTCAAAATCATCCACTACTGAGCTCCCTAGTGAGCTATACAGAGGAAGCTGAGCAACAGGACTGTCAACATAAGTTGTATAAAGCCAGATATATTAGCAGTCAAAATGATAATTTTTGGTCACTCCGGTTTAGAATTAACTTCTCCTCACATTAGCATACTATTGCTCATCACTGCTTCAGCATAATGCTTATCAGCAGGTATACCCTGTGTGCATGGAAAGTGACAAATAATCTCTATTTATTGCTCTGTCAGAAACTGCTTTCCTCTCCATCAGGCAATAATTCTTACTGAGCTCCATTCCCACATAATCACCTTAAAGATTTGTCCTTCAATGTTATTAAACTACTGCTTACATTTTTAGTGCTCACACTAACCCTGTGGATTTTATTAAGTCACTATAAAATGCACTGCTAATTCCACCACCTTCCCTTACTTTTTACTGTGGATCATTTTGATTTAAGTGGTATCATTCTGACTTTTTGAGCCGTCAGTCCTGTAGTTCCCATCGGTTTTGGTATATTGTGAAATACCCACATTATTCGCCCACTCAGTCACTCCCTGGTACATCCTACTCAAGGTAAGCCACCTGTTCCTGCTGTACAGGGACTATTTTTCCTTTGAAACTGTGATTTTTTTGAGCTCCTCTGCTTGAGGGGTTTTTAGTTGTTTTTTGAAGTCATTCAATTTGGCATTTTTCACAGGCCCTTAAGTTCATGTTCAGCATTAGAGCACTGTGAAGCAATGTGCTTCCTGTTCCTGGGTCCACTCCAGACAGAAGTGAGTTTTTAATGGGGTCACAGTCTCATCACTCAAATATTTTGAAAAATTCAGAAATGTGCTCTCAGCAGCTTTGCAGCTTTCACACTTCATGTGAGGCCTTTAGCAAATATACCCAGGGGAAAAACAAAAGGACTTGAGGTATCTTCTTCTCCTTGCTGGTGCAACCTGTGCTCATGATGAGTTGCAAAACCTAAATGGAACAAACAAGTCTCAAACACTCTTCTTTAAGTGCAAGTTTTTAATAATCCATGCTCCTTTCATTCAGTTATTAGAAAATGACAAACTCTAAGTATCACAATTTTGAAAGTATATATATATTACTTTTATCTCTGTGACTCGTCTAGAGATGAAGCCACCATATATTTTTGCCTCATTTTCATAATTCCATTTCAAAAGACATTAATGGTTTTAGGCAGCAACACTTTGTTGCATGCAATACCACAACCTGAAATGCTGTTGGAGCAATGGGATTTCTTAGTCCACACTTCTAAGACAGACACTGCCCTGCACCTCCAGGAGGTCCAATTCTTTCTCGTGGCTACAGCAGCACTGCAGAAATGTACCACAGATATCATGCATGGGGACAGAAAACGCCAGACAGAACTATCTGTATTTCATTGTTATCAAACTGTATCAAATTCCAACTTTAAATTGAAAACACGTAAAGCTGGAAAAATGTTCTAAGTATAATCTACACAGAGAACAACACAGACCTTTACAGAGTCCTCCACTATAGCAGTGCATGGGTTTGTACCAAGTAATTCCTACAAAAAAATGCAGTTCACCTATCAGGAGCAAACCATGCCCAGGCCCACAAAACAAGAACCTTTAGCTACGGTTTAAGAGATCACTGAAGGGCAAATCTCAATCATTCACAAACTCACTTGCAATGAGTGTCACAAGTCCTGCATTCTTCTTACCAAGCAAAGCAGTAGATGCAGCCCTTTCAATTTTCATCAAAGTCATGTGATAATTAAGAATACACACAGTGATATATGCTTAATTATTAATAATACAACTCTAAAGTACTTAGCATACAGAATCACAGAGAGTTTTCCAACATTTATCATTTCTGTTTGAAGAAGTAAGTACAAAGAAAAGCAAGATTTGGCACTTTTCAACCCCTTTAAGACGTGCCATGTATAATGAAGGGAGCAAATTAACACCCTGACTGGCACATATTCCAACAATGTCTGCAGGACCCATTTCATTCGACAGCTACATTCTGGATTATGGCAATAGAGCAATTGGTGATCTTTGGTAACATTTGCACAATAT
The DNA here is from genome assembly GCF_009819795.1 of Aythya fuligula. Classification (NCBI taxonomy): domain Eukaryota; kingdom Metazoa; phylum Chordata; class Aves; order Anseriformes; family Anatidae; genus Aythya; species Aythya fuligula. The sequence continues at coordinate 12,031,776 of NC_045569.1, read as the reverse complement.
TTTGAGCAGTCAAAGGGGCTACTCATTGCCTGCAGCTCAAATATATTCCAGCCCATCTGCCTGCAACTATCCTAAACCAGAGGCTAAGAGCACTGCTCAGGGTTATTTAGGTAGCAATATCTGTCTTCAGTGAAACCAGATACAGGACTCATCCGTGGGGCTCTTGGAGCCCCTAGTTTCAGTGTGGATCCAGAGCTGGGCAAATGCCACTAGCCCTGATGTAGGATTTAAACCAGACTACAAAACGTTGACATCTGGAGGTTTGGTTTAAAGACCAATGGTAATTCATCAGATCATACAAGATGGCACACACAAATGGTTCAAATATCTTTCTCCTTATAGTTTATTACTTTTCTACTGCTGTAGATATTTATAAGCCCTTAATTGGAAATTATTTTTCTTATTTTTTTTAATAGAATTTATTTAAAACAAATAAACACTTCCATAAATAATTCCATTACCAGCATTTGGTTTTTCTTCTTTACAAAACCTTAATTGGTGATTTTTATGGTTTTGTTTTTATTAAAATGCTTTTCAATAATAATTTCCTTTTCAAGTCTCATCAGATCTTTTCCCTCCACCTGAAAATAGGCTTTTCAAAAGCTACAATTCTTCCAGTATTGTGTACATTTGAATAAAGCATCACAAAAATTGTCAAAACTTGTCAAGATGAGGCCATAAAAATCTCACCACTTTTTGCAAAATCTTGTCCTTGTTTTCTTAACAAATGCAATTTTGATATAATCCCCCAAAAAGCAATTCCTAGAAGCATTACTACTTTTGTACAAGAGTAGCTATATTTATGTGCATCTTTTCCCCTTGTATCAACAAACCTTTTGTTCATCAGTTAAGAGATCTGTACCAGTCTTCTGGCTGCTTCCCAAATATGCTGATAGACAAAGAGGTGCTAAGCGCAAAGTCACAAATCTGTTATGCAAGCTATCCTTAGCACAAGCCTTCTCAGTCTGAACTTGTTCTTTCTTCTCTGCAGCAGGGTGCAATCCCACTCAGAATTCCCACTTAATTTCTGCAACCCCACACTAATCTGACTACAGCTCCCAAGTATGACAAGAGCTTATGGAGAGATGCTGAAGACTGCTTCCACGAAGTCAGTGTCAAAAAAGCAACATAAGAAGCAATGAATATTTCTGATAAAGAAAGCATGCAGCAATTCAGCCTAGACCTTTGGCAGAAAGTCAGCTGCACAGCAGCACTGCTCCGGGCAAGTGTCATTCCACACAGTGAATTTCAGTTATTCTCTAAGTAGTGTTTGCTCAGAAATATTTCTCCAGAGACTGTTTTCCAAACTGTTTGTCTTCTAAGTAATGTCTTGCAAATATATTTCAGGCAAAGGTTATCTATGGGGAGTTTTTGCTCTTCGAAGGCTTAAAGGCAGTCAGGGAGCAAATGCAGGTTACAGACGCACGCTATAGCTTTACGAAATAATGGAAATGCTATCATCAATTTCCATTTAGGCACAGTAAAACTGGGGCTTGGAGCTCTCAGAGGCAGAGAGAGGTAAGACTATTCACACTTACGAGCTTTAGGGAATTTTAAATCTCAATGCATTTCAAGATTTTACTGGTATCATCTTAACAGCAAAAGCACACACATACTTCAAAATGAAGAGCTTTATTTTTTTAACCTAAAAACTGAAACCACCTTGTAAAAGTCCTTTGTTCCAACTTCAGAAGCAACTTGGAAACAAGACAAATATTCTTCTACCACTAGCAAAGCACATCCAAACACACTGCTGAAGGCTCCTGGCCTCGCATTTAAGCACAAATGGGAACAGCACATTGCAACCATCTGCTTCATTTGACCTGCACAGACCATTAACTAAGAGGACAGTTCCTAGGTGATATGGATGCAATTGTAACTCCTTGATTCTACAAGTAGACAATTAAGTAGGATCCTGACTTTTGAATAGAGATCATAGATTTCATCAGTCATAAAAACAAGAATACAATGTCTTTGGGAACTCCAATCACTTTACTCCAATATATACATTCGGGTTGGGTCAAATCTGTAATTGCAGAAGCTTCTTTCCATTTGTGTTAACTTATTTACATCCTTGTTTTACAAGATTACCTTGGGGGCTCAGGGGGTCCACCAAAGCAACCTCACACAAAACTTGAGAAAATAAAAAACCAAAATTATTTCCAGTATATGACAGTCTGCTCCCCTCACCTCTCAATGTAGTGTTCAAGGTCTTCACCTGATTTCGGTAGGACTGAGCTAAGCCATTAGTCAAAAGCTTTCTCAAGTCCCAAATACATTTCTGATAAATTACAGGAATCAAGACCTCAGATGGAAATTGATTTGGTTTTGTTGTTGGTGGTTTTGGTTTGTTTGTTTTCCCACTACCTAAATAGATCCAGAATAGATGTAAATAGATCCAAAATAGATTTTTTTTTTTTCATTGTTTGTCTCAGTGAAAGTGCATCATTATAAACCAGGACTATCTAAATGGAGACAAAACTTCATAGCTTATGACCATATAAAAAATTTTCGATAAGACTAAACACCCAAAATAATTTACTGATGTGTAAATTAAGGAATCTCTCTTAGAGAGCATATTAAATGACAGAGTGAAGTTGGGACAACAAACTTCTATAACAAAATGGTGTGTGATGGCAAATGGAGCAGGGAAAACAACAGGGCAGAGACTGATAGAAATGAACCAAAACCAAATCAGTTAAGATAAGGGCCAACATTCCCCACAGTATTTTCATTCATGTAGCCAATTTATCACTGTTTGTTGTTGGTCCTCCCCACTCAACACAATGTTCTCCCCACTCTGGGTGACAAATCAGGTTTGCAAGCTGCACACCCTAATTTGCTGAAGAATCGAGCACAGAAGCTCCTGACGCAAACACTGGAGGTCAAATTCAGTTTAATGCTGCCTGTTGCAGGCGTACAAAGGAGGAGAGCACTTCCTCCACCTCACCTACCGGTACCACACAAACCCAGAGGGGCAACCAGCCCCCGCGCTCTGGCATCACCCATTTCCATGCCTGGCAGCTCAGCCAGTTGGGGTTTTATCAGTGCCCTCAGTGCCTTTGTGTGCAGTGCCTCTGAGCCTGGCCCAGACAACAAAGTAAGTGAAAGCTTCATCACGGGAAGGGATCATCACTGAACATAAACGCAGACAACATTTGGACAACCACTGTGACCGAGCTTAGAAGGAAGTAACCAAGGAGAAAGTTTGAGGAAAAAGGAAAAACCCATAGACCATAACTGCTGATGAGAGAAAGTACCCAGCAAAGTTATTTATATTTAACTAGAAGCCTCTTTTGCAACCTATTTCCTCAAATATGAAGCCATTTCTACCAGTAACTCTTTTCCTGCCTAAGATTGCAGTTCACTTGTGTTTGTGTGCCTCTCTTCTACTCTTCACTACAGAAGTTTTCCTTCCCATTAAATTTAAATACAGTGACAGGCAGTAGCACAAACTTACATTAAACAGTAAAAGGGAGGGAGGAATTATTTCTTCCACTGAGCAATAATGTAAAGGGTCTTAGAGCATGTGGAGAGCTGTAGGACAGATTGGGGAAGTGAAGAGGTTTAGTTTGCTAACCTCCTTCCTCCCTCAAAGGAAAAAAAAAGGGGGGAGGGGGAGGGAAGTCCCACATCCAACATCAAAGTAGTTCAAATTTATTATAATTTACAGGAAAAAAAACATGTAGGGAGTCATGTAGGGAGTGTTCAGATGTTAAAGCCATAAAATGATAAACAGCTAATCTTGCAGGTAACTAACAGTTGCTGTGTTCCAGTGCCGCCAGGCAGACATCCAAGCAGCTTACACCACAAGCAGCATTCAAGCTGCTGCCTTCAGGAACCTTATCATTATTTTCTTTGGAAGGAATTTCTAGAGAGCAGACTGGAACTGCTGGTTCTGAACTGATGTAAAGTTAGAGGCTTTGATTAATTATTTACTTTCACGGGGTTTCTTTCCCCCACCACGCACACACCTACTGCGAGCCAGAAGCCAAGCCTCTGGGTGCAGCTTTCCCTGTGGGAGAGGGGCAACGTTCCCATGGGCGCAGCCTTCTCTGGCCTTGGAGACAGCACAGGCGCCAAATTTCGCTTTCTAGCTCTCTCAATGGAACTGCAAAAGGGAAGCTCGTGATTCTGAATCGAAACAATGCGTTTCTGACCTCCAATCACACGTGGTACTTAGTGCACTAACTAATATTTTTTTTCCACTTATTCTCTGCTGGGGAGATATTGTTATCTGAAAATCCTAATCTCTAAACCTTTGCTTAACAGTCCCAGAGGGATATTAAAAACAGCAACGTTAGGTGAAAATGCCATGTTCAGTTCAGGTGAACTTTCTCTGGGTCAATGGAATTACACCATATTTATATGGGAACTTTAATCCAAACTCATATCTATATTTTGTATTTATCCCTAAATCTTATGCAAAGTGAAAGATTAAAAGCAAAACAAACAAAACCACAGTGAACATAAAGTTCTTTGTGACACGTTTGCAAATATTATCAACGTTTGAAAGCAGAATTTCTAACAACTGGACATTGCATCTGCAGTCCAGAAACATAAAATCGAATTTTGGATCTGTCGTTGATGGGCTCCTTAACCTTGAAGTCATGGCACTTGCAAGTACCTCACTCACCTGTACGTGCTTTTTTAAAAAAAAATAAAAAATGGGAACATTGAGACCTACCTGCCTTTGCCAAGCACACCGAAGGAAATAAGGAGGTTGTTACTACCTAGGTCTGTCTATATTGGTTTTGCTGTTGTATTTCTTTTTTTTTTTTTTTTTTTTTTTTTTTTTTTTTTAAAGAAAAATGACATTTTCATGACTTTTTCACCTTCTATCTATAAACTGAATGCACAAGGTCAGAAACTCTGTCAATACTGGAATTTTAAAAACCCTTGATTTCTTTTGAGTCCTCAGTTTTATAATCATGTCCAGTTCCTAACCAGGCTAATGTCACTGCAGTTCATTAAACACAGGTACAAAACCAAAAACATACTTCAATTAGCATAGTACAGAAACAGAACTAATACTCATCAGAGCCTTGGCATTGTCCTTTGAATAGAAGCAGGCAAGGCCAAGTTATTTCTGTGTTTCACATACACAGCTGCTGCTATTTGAGATGTTGTAGGAAATTAAAGAGTATATTCTCCCATCAATGCATTTAATGCTTTAATAATAGATACAAGTACAGTGATATGACACTAGAGCTCTACAAAATAGAATTGAAGGTGTACTCTAACACTAGATTAGCCCTTTTCTAATTGGTCTCGTTAAAAACACTGTTAAATCCTGCATCTTCCGCTCTCAGCTAGTCATAGAACTCCATCAGGGGCTTCCTTTCCATGAACAGGAAAGAGCCTAACAATGACAAAACAGCACAGCACAGAATTAGACTATCACAATGCTCTGGGGTGAAAGTGGCATTAATATAAATAGAAGCAGTTTCTTCTTAATGCTATCATTATAAACCAAAGCTTGGTTTTTATAGGGTTTTTGAAGAAGGTAGTAAGAATGGGACATATTTTGCAAGATGAATTACACATATTTATAGAAAGTATTGGTCTTAGGGTAGCAGAACAGACAAAATGTTATATTAAAACACTTCTATTCTTCAGCAATACTTTGTTCTGGAACTGCAGCTATATTGTGCTGCAGTCTATCGAGAATATATACAGCTTTCTCATATTAATAGGAAGATGACTGAGGTTTTATCAGCCAGATTCTGCTGTCAGTTATGCTGCATATGCCTATGTAAGAGACACTACACTGAGTCAGCCCAGATTTTTATCAGCATATAAAGCAGAATTTGTCCTCCTGGATGTATATTACAGAGGCTGTCCTGAATTCTATATAAGAATGCAACTTTGTGGTAGAAATGTATCTGCTTAGGATATTTAAGCAACTTGGAGTAACACTTAGCAAATGATACTGAAGAAAATCTTAATGCAATGCAATTGCTGTGCTTCACTTGTCTGTTTGTTTTTCAGCATTGCAGGATTCTCAAGAGACTGCACTGCAACGTATTACCCAGCGTGTGCCGCAATGACTCAGGCAACAGCAGGAGTTAAGGATGGAGTGCCAGCTCAGCTCCAGCTTGCAGGATGCCTGTGTCAAACTCTTCAGCAAAGCCAAGAATCTATAAAAGGAGATGCATTCAAGGAGAAAGTTCAGCTTCCATTCCATCATGCTGCACTGTTTGCTATTGCAAGGCTATTCAGATTTCCACAAATAAATACGTTACGCATAAAATATAACTAACGTCCTCCCAAGTTGTAGCTGCATCACTCTTAGATTCCCAGCTTGCAGCAAAGATGGTCCATAGAAATGTATTTGCTAATTTCTATGCTGGCTGAGTACTAAGACCCTCAAAGTTTCTTTTTAATACAGTTATGCTTTACTGGTAGGCAAGTTACAAATATAATTGTAAATATAACCATAAACCTACATCTTGAGAGCTAGTTTCTCCCTCATCCCAGATTTCTGAGACATATTATTAATATGGAAAAACAGTGTCAAGCCATGGTGAACTGTCTTCGTATTTCCTACCTATTAGCCAGATACTCTGGTCCTGGAAAACAAACTTCATTTTCAGCAGGGTTGGCAGCACAACCCAAAGTCAGCTGTGGAAACCAAAAGTGAGCCACCCCTAGAACTGCCAAAGGAAGAGGGGTGAAGTACAGGTTACTGTCCCCTTAGGACATGCCTTCCCCTTGCCACATACAAATGACAGCTGATCTTTGCCACAGGAGCATGTTTCCCCCCAACATCAGGTTAATAGTTTTGATTCGAAATAATATGTAATGCAAGGACTTCTCCTTCTTACAAAGAAGAACACAGCTCTCCAGCAAAAAGATACAAACCAATCAACCAACCAACAACAAAAACACCTCAACAAACACTCTATGTACCAACAAGCCTTCAGAGCTTTACATAGAGCCTCAGCTTCTTCTCTCATCATCTGAGGAATTAAAGATGAGCAGTATATCATCTACCACATAGTTTTATAATGACTGGATTACAGAACAGGAGTGTCCAGCCACAACACAGGTAAAGATAAACAATACTGACCAACTTGATATCTACATGTACATAAAGGAACGGTTTTTGTTTTTTTGTCCTTGACAGTGGCTGAAGGCTTATTCTTCTTTCTGAACCATGTGCAAGAATTATAATTATCCATTTCAAAACGTCTCAGACAATAAACTAAATGTTAACGTCCTTTTCCCTGCTGCCCTACCACCATAATTCTAACAGTTTTACCAAAGGGTACCTCAAATTATTTAATAAAAGCTAGGAACAGCTCTCTCTGCTGAGGTCTTGGACTCATCGTGCCCATTTCAGGTTGGATGTGAAAGAACAGTTTCTCTCAGACTCTATGTTGACAACTTCCAGTCCCAGGACACAAATGTGCTAGTCAATAAAGAGTTTCTTTTTGTGTCTTAATAGCAAGTTCAGTTTTATTTTGTACAAAGTTTGTCTCTTCCTCAGTTTACCAAAGTACTTCAAGTTTGATTAGTAACAAATGCTTGTGTAAATAAAGTTTTTGTGTATTAATGTGGTCAACATGGACTTCAAAAATTGTAAATATTATGTCTGGGCTAGTATCATAACATTACAGAAAGGAAAAATAGTCAGGAAAACTAAACAAAACAACAACAACAAAAAACAACTATTCCATCAGGGTAACAAGGTCTCAGATCTGATCTGGTCCAAATGCCACATAAATCACTGGAGTAATAGCAGAAATCTGGGATAAAAGAACAAGCATCCTTGTAACTGTTGGTGATAGCCAAAAGCAGGAAAACAAACAAAAACAAACCAAAGAAAACACCACACAATAGAAAAAAGCCTTCAAGAACGTTAAAATAGATGACTACTTGGAAAGACAAACAGAGCATATATTTTCTTGTTCTAAATTAAATCCCTTTCAGAAGAAAAAAAAAAAAAAAAAAAGTTGTAACAACTACGTTTTGCTTAGAAAATCTGTTCATCTTTATGCTTATCTATAGACAGTAGAATCAGCTCCTGAACAGCGCTACCTTATCCTCCTTCACTGACAGGAACAGGTTTAAGAAACCAATCTGCATTGACTAACAATCCCTGCTCAGGCTTACATTACAAATAAGGTATTCGCAGTAACAGGCAGTCACGTTTCTTACAGAAGTATTAATTTTTAGCATCTCTGAGAAGCTAAGCAGGAGTTGTTGATACTGAGGCTGCAGCTATACAGAGACTTTTTGCACAACTGATTATTTAAAAAAAAAAAAAAAAAAAAAAAAAAAGCATTCATGGTCAACAGATTTCCAACACTAGCATCATGGCTGAGCTTCCAAAACACCCCAGGGGAAGGAGGTTCTCAACCCACTAGCCTCTGACTACTTGGAAAAAAATCACGTATCATCACACTGAGATACCAGCCAGGCTGTAGTTTAAGATCACAGCACAAACCATAATAGCAGCTGCTGACTATTAAGACTTTCTTATTCACTCTCTACACTTACTGTTTTTCTACACAGGAAAATCACACTAAAAATACTCCTAGTACGCATCAGAAGATGCCGTCCTCCCACCATCTGGGTATCCCACATGCACAGCCACCATGAGAACAAGGCCTACAAAAACAGTAGGCAGAGATACACCCGCCTACATCAAAAGGTTTCAAATCGAAAACAGGAAAACAGATAAGATATGTCAGAGTCTGAAAGTGACAAGAGACAAATTTTCATCAAGAACAGAACTCTATGAAGGTTAAATAAATAATAAAAAATATATATATATTTGAAAAAAAAAAACAAAAACATTCAAAACCAGAAAAAAACAAGTTCCATGAGACACACGCATGAGTTAATAAGCTCTGAGAAAGAGCCTGCCCTCACTTACCAGCCAGGGGGAGGTGGTAAGATGCCACAGGGGATCTGCTCAGTGTTTCATTAGCCAATTGAGTTAGTACTCAAGGGATGATCGCTGATATTAGATGGACAGGAATAAAACAGCTGATCGTCACTCTGGCTCACGCGTTTCAATTTAAACTTGTAGCCTAAATAATAAGCATAGCAAAGAAATTTCTAGCATACCTGGAAGCTGTTATCTATGACACCACAGAGATCTAATCTTGCTTTGGGTCTACCAGTTCTGTGCTACCAGATGAAGCAGTTATTAAGGTTCTACACTGGAGTAGAATCACCCCTGAAGATATGATGATACCTAGCAAACCAGCTAAAACATCACTCCAGAGTGCAGAATTCATTGCAGTACCTCCAACAGATGCACAGAACTCGGAGTTGCCTTCCAAATGCTGCTACCAAACTGGCACTTAGGTGAAAACCTATACACACATGCTGTTCTCAGGGGAAAAAAAAAATACAGCTGGGTAAAAAAAAATCCAGGAGAAAAACATAAAGAACACTTACTGTGAATTCATGGATTGCAAACACTGAGACATGGTGATTTTTTACCACATCAAGGATGTAATAGCATGTCATGCCTGGGATCCAGTGAGGGCTTTAGAAGCAACAAAAAGTTAACTGCTGACCTTTTCTAACAGTAAACACTTATTTACTTAACTGCAACTTTAGATAAACCAAGTTGGCATGCATCAGACAAACATTCCAGAAGGAATGAAGGAATAAACCTCAACTGTACACATAAAATGATAAGTATGTTTTGTCTCCTCCCCTCCCCCAGTCTCTAAAGCAAGACACACAGAAGATGAAGGCTTTAAAAAAATAAAAATAAATCTATTTCCTTTGAGAAAAAGCAGTTCTGCAATACTTAAATGGTTGTTAGAAAGACTACATAAAATAATATATATTGATTTACTTTATATATACATAGTTACAGATCACACAGATTTATATTAGTCTATATTTCAGGTGGAAGTGTGGGCTATTTCAGCTGAACAGAAGTCTGTTATTGCATGGAAATAGTATATTTTGAAAATAGAGTGATCTTTTCACTCCTTTGACATTTATTCACATTTTTGAATGAATTTGTTAAATACAGACTGCCTTAATGCACTTGCTTTATCCTTCAGATTTTTTTGTCTCTAGGTTCTGCCATCCTTCAAATATTATTCTCATTCCTCAATCACATGTCCTGGCACAATTCTCCTTCCCTTCAGTATTCCTCAATGTCCTCTGGGAAATTTGCCAGTTTTTGTCATCTGCCCTCATTCTCCTTTGGGAACACTAAAGCAAGGAATTAATTTCATTCTTTCTCCAAGTAATGCTTGTGTCTGCTGTTAACAGTTACCCTTGGCATCTCTCATCCATTCAATATGCAAAGGTATACAGCTCCTTAAGTGATCCTACAGTACTTAGAGATTTAAAAAATGCCCTGCTGAGAAATCTCTTTCATGCTCTTCATTTGTTTGTTTTAGCGTTCTGCAAAAGAACTTAGCTAGAAGATGGAGTACCAATGTTTCTATTCTGTAGGTGCCCTTACCGTCCCATTTTCTGTTACTTTCCACAATTGTTTTCTATGTACCTTTATTGGCATGTGGGTACATCTGAGTCAGAGATTATAACTCAGTTATTCAGATCTGTACTGACCAAGTGTGTGGATGTGTATATATGTATATATATATGCTATTTCTTGTGTGTTTTGTTTTTTTTTTTCAGAATGAGCTCTGAAGTGTCTTGTGTTCCTCAAGCACAAAAAACAAACAAACAACAAAAAAAAACCAACAGTTCCAGTATCTGCTTTTTCCCTGCATGTGAATTTCCTACTAAACAGCATTTCCTTCTCTAAAGACAGGCTTTTTCAATCCATTTACTTTAATTTTCATGCTCAGTCCTTCATTTGAAAATAAATGGAAACTTTACCTTTGACCTAAGAAGAATATTACCCAAGCTATCCATCCCAGTTTCTTACTGTAATGAACACTGAAAGATGTACCACAGAGTTTCAGGAAATACACAGTCAATTTCAATATATTCTATTGTTCCGTTTTGCAGTGGCTACTACCTTTACCAGCTTCCCAGATGTATTTATTTATTTTTTTAAAAATGTTTTTGTGACATCTGGGCTGGATTAAGCAAGCAGTAACACAGTTGCAACTGTTAAGAGGAGAAGCATTTGTTGTGGTTACCTCTTTAACTTCCTCTGTTAAATACCTCCTGCTACGTCAGTTACAAACTTGCTGTACCAAAGGCTGCAGCACTGACTGGGATGTTATGAAAGCCAAAACCTTTCATAAACTGTCCATGGATTTGTTTACCCAGAAAGTCCCACATTTTTGCAAAGAGATAAGGAAAGTACACTAGAAGATCTAGGTTCGTGACATTCTTCAAGATCAGTATATAACAGGAAAGAAATAACAGGAGTGAAAATAAATGTTAGATGTATTTATTTAGCATATCTATACCCAACCAAAGCACACGTTCTGCATTTGGGCCGATGACAGCCCAAATATCTGAAGGAGGACCTGGAAAGGTGACAGCAAAATCATCTCCAGACCTTTATTTCCTCTGCCCTCACCCAGAGCAGCTGTCCAACTTGACGAACAGGCTACAGACCCGAATTTCAGCACTGTCATTATCAGCAAGGAGAGGCGAGGGAAGTACAGATCTCCCGGGAGCTTCTGGCCCCCTGCACCAGGAGAACCCCACTGATGCTGCTCCTGGAGCCGACCACGGCAACGCAGGGCTGTGGGGCCGGCACGACCGCGCTGTGTACCAGCCCAGAAAGGGGTCTTACAAAAAATAAGCAGAAGTACGAAAGATGCACAAGAGAGAACAGGACTGGAGAGAAAAAGGTGAGGAGCAGCTGAGGGTTCACCCAAGAAAAGACAGAGTACAGCGTCTAGAAAAGGAGGGAAACCTCTAGAAACGTGTGGTACCCCCTATAGGAGAACTGCACGGTCTGCCAGCTGGGAAACTACCCTAGCAGTTTGTGGCAGAAGGCAGCGCTCAACTCTTCGGGGAGCGCCGGTGCCTCACGGCAGCGAGGCCTCGGAGCCGCTCCCGGCGGAGCCCGAGCCGACAGGTGCCGGCACCCGGCGGGACCAGCCCGGGGCGGGCAAAGGCAGCCCCCTCCTGCGGGGGGCAGCTCCGGAGGCTGAGGGGCACCAGGCCGTGCCCGCAGCCGCAGCCCTTACCTGGCTGGCTTTGTGGAACTGCTTCTTCAGCCCCGCCACCGACATCCTCCCGCCGCGGCCGGCTCCGCCCGGAGCCGGGGCCCGATCCCGGAGGCGGCTGCGGGCGGGTCCCGGCGGGTCCCGTCAGGTGCGGGCGGCCCGGCCCGGCCCGGCCCCTCGCTGTGTCACCCCGCGCGGCTGGACGCGGCGCCCACCGCCCCGCCGCCCCCATTGGCCGCCGCGCGTCCCCATGCAAATGACTCAGGCAACGACGCCCTCCCATTGGCCGCTCGCGGAGGCTTATGCAAATCGCAGCCCTGGAAGCCACCGCCCCCGCCGCGGCGTTGCGAGGAGATCGCCGGGAGCGCGAGGCGCGCGGCCTGCGGGGCGGGGGGCGCCCGCCGCCGGGGGGCGCCAGACACGGACCCCAAATCTGGCCCCAACCCGAGCCCCTAGCCCCGGCCCGAGCCCCAGAGGCCGGCCGCGAGCCCTCTGACCGGTCCCATAGACGCTCCAGTTTGCTCATTGTACCTCACATCTCCTGTGTTTCTCTATAGTATCTCATGTCGTAGCATCGCATCTCCTGCATCCCACATCCACCCTCTCGCGCGTTGTGCTGGCGGCTGTGACAGCTGTGGCGGTGTGTTGGGGCATGATGGCCTGCGGACTGGGTTCTGTGGGGTTATGGCTCAATCCAAACGCCTGCACGGACCTGGAAGCAGCTTGGAGAGGAGCTCTGGGCTTTCACAGGGCTCTCGCGCTGCTCACTGTCATGCCTGCTGGTTTTATTGCTTGGCAGAGAAAGGAGTTCCCAGAGTGCCTTACTGTTGTTTCTTTCTAACAGCAATGAGAACAATGGCAAAAAAAATGCCAGAATTTCCACAGTAATTGTCAGGAACCTACCTGTACCAATTACATACCACCGTGAGTCAAAGCATAAAGACAGACCCATTCATGAGCTGAGGGACTCCTACTGGCTATTGCTTTATAAAAGAGACTGTACAGGGGAGGCAAAAGGCACAAAAGAGAAGCTATGAGGCTAACCAGATAACATTCTCTGGAAGACAGGCTGTAAGGCAAAAAAAGTCTTTTCAGGTGTTTGGTTTGGGTAATGTTTGAAAGAGCTCTGCAGTCACTGTGCTACCTGATGCCGCTTGGGAATAGGGAAGGAACATTTTCAGCCTCATTACAAGTTAATGAGATTACACGAAAGGCACCTGATTTCAACACCACTTTTTCTTCTTAATACCAGCAGGCAGCAAGATGCTAACTGCCCAGGCCAAATCAGGTATGGCTTGAATTAGTGAAGCATTTGCAGAGGTCACAGTTGACAGAGATGAAGTGACCTAAGTTTTGAGAGAGATTGAGATGCTGAGAAGAGAGGAAATAAGGCCTAAGAAATTGGAGATCTGTAAAAGTTATTAAAGCAAACTCTGAGTGTACCATGGAATTGAAACAAAGCTTTAGCTAATCTTTAGCTTTAAGAAAGGGGGGACCAGAAGCAAAGAAGGCAGGAGTTTGAAACAAGTCACTATGGAGGGGAATCAATGGATCATATAGACACTGTGTCTGTTAGCCGTACAATTAGATTATACAGAGAGCACAAGTAAGGCAATATGCCTTCAACTTCCTTTTTTATCCCATGTGTAACCTAAGGGTAGGAGTGATGTTGTTTCTGTTGAGGTGATATGAGAATCTGCAAGTGGGAAATGCCCTGTGGAAATCCAACTTCATAGCCTAATTGTCCAATGATACAGACAAGGTGAAAACCTAATTGATGAGCCAACTCAAATGGTCCAGGTGTTAATGATTTGGTAGAGACATCCTAAAAAAAACTGTGGTGTTCATTTAAGATATAAGCAAAAGTTACAGCTTGTAGGCAGTAATATAGAGTGGCTAAGCAATATCTAAGAGCTTTATAATCACAGACAGATATGCATCATGGAAAAAGGGACCATCGTTTGCTGGACAACATTCCTTACATTTTAGGAAAAGTTGCTAATTCAGTCTGTAGAATGAGGGAAATTAGAAGTAGTATAAAAACTACAGGAAGTGGTTCAGCTAAATGCTGACATTATGGAAAAAGCCTTCTATTAAAAAGAACTGTTATAAGTAGAAGACAAGCCAGAGCACAGTACTACAAGGAATAGTGAAAAATATTTTACAGTCTGGTATATGGGGCCTTCAGGAGAAAAGTTCTAGATGTCTGAATGTTTAAACAATACTTACAATCCCACCACTCTGGAAATTCTAAATTACACAAAACATGTTGCTGGTTCCAACATGTTATTGAATCAGAGGTTCTAAAAAGGAGTGTGAATTTTGTGCAAACTATGAACTCCTATTTAAATCAAGGCTGTGACTAGAAAATATACTCTGGCTGCTTATGTGGTAGAATTGGACTTGAAAATTGGTCCTGTGAAATTCAAGACAGTTATCTGGATAAATGGATAAATTCATAATTCAGCTTAGATTTTAGTGTGCCTATTACTATGTATAAAATCAGACTTCAGAAATTCTCTCTCTGTAGTTCTGGTAGAAGCAAACAACCTTATAGGCATTTGGCTTCTGATGAACAAATTACCATCCTTTTAAAAATTAAAATTGCACTAATGGCCATATGAAGTATTAGATTTTCAGCAGAATGAAAACTGGTAATATTAAAAAATAAATAAATAAAAAAAAATCCAGAGACAGTTTAGCAGTTGAAATTACTTGCAATCTGAAGCCAATCACATCCATGTTTGCTTGAATGCCTCTTGAAAATTATAATGAGAAATCTGATAGTGAAATTTCATCTGGATCTTCAGTAGTTATTGCCACCAAAAAGAACATAAAATGGAAAGGAATGATGAGTTTATGATGTTCTATTGGATTTATCCTGGATCACACTGAATACCTGTGTAAAGCACTTATTCCTTAAAACGTAGGTATTCAAAGCAAGCTATTGTGCATTGATTTACTTTGCAATATTTTTTTACATGTGTCATTAGGTGACTCTGGACATGCTCATCTGAATAACAGGGGAAATGGTCAGTTGAGTAACCAAGTTACTGCTTACCAAAACCAGAGAGAAAACCTATGAGAAACACACAAAGGTGGCTTCAGCTGTAGCTGAATTAGAGAGTAGCAACCCCATGTTTTGGTTTCGTAATAGAAAAATATACAGGAACTATGCATGTATTCTCTTCAGGTTGAAGAAGTCTGAATTCACACACTTCATCTTCAAAATACTGGCATTGGGGAAGGAGAGCCATTTATCAAATAAATAAATAAATAAAAATGGTTTGCGTTGCAAAGATGGGTTTCCCTAAGACTAAGTGTCTCTATATAACAGTAGCAAGTGGGTCATTAGTAGAGATCACTGGCATGCTTGGGCAAGTCTGACTTTCATGAAATGATACATAAAATCTTTCATTTGAAATACCTAAAGAAAATGGGATTGCAAGCACTTGGACCAAGTAGAGCATGATATTTAAAAGAAAAAAAAATCTGCTGGAGGGGACTTGCAGAAAGCTTTAAAAATAAAACTGGCTTGGGTATAAGGTTGTGTCCTCTTCTTAACATTTGGGAGGTTCATCTGGCTCCCCAGTTATAGAAAGAGGGGAATCCTAAACTGAACAGGCACTTCTGCAGCGCATCGACCCAATTAAGTGAAGTAATACATAACATAGTGTCCCAGAGTGAAATCCAAAGGACTACAGCATTTGATGAAATTGGTTCCAATTACCTCTTCAGTGGGTTGTCCTGCAACAGAAAAACTGGGAGCTGACACCAGGAAAATTACACAAACTGCAAACTACCCCAATAACAAAATCAGAAAAGAATTCTTCTGCTAAAAATGCCAAAGGCAGTAAGGACACCTCATAAGCCTGTTTTTGCACCCTTTCTATATGCTTAAATGAAAATACATATACATTTAAAATAAAACAAAAGTGTGGGTGATGTGAAAACATGTTCATGTACAGGAGCAGACTAACACTATGGTTTTGCTTCTAGACCATAAACAAGCAATTTTGCACATCATAGCACTTGCTGTGCAGATACACGAGCTCAGTTTTTTCTGACATGGCTTTGCATTTCAGTATACGTTTCATAAGAAAGGCAAGAGAACAGACAGTATTCTCTACACAGCCACTTTGGCCAGAATTTGGAAAGCTCCCCGTTCCACATGGACACTGCTGGCAGTTAGAGCAGCAGTATGTGACCCTGGGGCCGGTAGACACTCTGGCTAACCTACTTCATTTGTTTAGGATGCTTATGTTTGCTCTCCAGATCTTCTAACTAAATGTAGCTAGTGAATTATTTTTGGCATTTGTGTTTGTTCTTCTCAAGCAGACTTCCCATATGTGTTTCTTTACCGTTATCCAGATCTTCTTGTCTCCTTCCTGTGTTTGTATTCCACATGCTTCTCCATGATTCTGTGGATACTTTCTGTCTTCAGTTTCTTAAATCCTTTACTCTTGTTCTGCAAGTGTCAACAAGAAGACAAAAGCCTGTTAGGTCTTATGCCATTAAATAATAAATACTGTTCTACCCACATGCTTCTTTTTAAATGGCATATAAAGATCTTAGATGAACTTAAAACCTAGAGGTAGATATTTTTAAAGTTACATATATATATACTGTAAATAGGTACTCTAATTTTGAAAATAACACAACAATCTACTCTTCCGTGTATGCTGCTCTGCTACATTGCAGCCTGTAAAAATGTTTGCAATCCCAATCTTGCAAATTATACTCCATGGATGGAACTAGTACGTAGCCTGAAAAGATCCTGCTTGGAGATCTTGTAACTTTTAGGTGCCTATGTTGCTTCTGATAGCAGTAAAAAAATATATATATATTAATTGTTACTATTAATATATATGTATAGGCACTCAGCACTCACAGACAACTCTAGACCGTTTAACAGAAATGTGTTATCTGTGTAATTTAGAATAAAGATATGAATGTACTGACTCCACATAGGAGACTGGAAAACTGAAAATCCTTGTTAGTATCAGTGGTAATCTTGGATAGCCAGGACATTTTCGTTTCCTCCATTCTTGAGATCTCTAACTTGATTGGTTTAACTTGGTTTAACTCTAACTTAAACCATTAAAAAAAAAAAAAAAAAAAATGTTTTCCTTTGGGTAGGTCTGTTTGTCCTAAACTGAAATATTTTAGATTTCTGACATGTTGAAAAATAAATAAATAAATAAAACACTTCATTTCAATGTCAAATTTCGTCATTTTCAGAGAGCAGTATTACTTCACATAAACATCTGGATCGCATGCTTGAGCCTGCCTTTTGGGCTCTAATCCCTACAGGGACAACATCTCCCTTAACACATCTGTGGCCATCTGAGTGCCAAGGTGTATGCGGTTGGTGAGGGGAGCAGCGTATCACACTGTGCGAGGGGTGGTCTCAGCAGGAGCCCTGAGGCAACCTAACAAGCTCATGAGAGAAACTGGGGTTGTGAAATGGACCGACAACTTTTTACATTAAGGAAAAGAGAGGGAAAAGGAAAAAAAAAAGACTTTTTTCCTTGGATACTACCAACAAGAAATACATGGTAATTTCTGAGCTGAAATTCTTAAACCTCTATTTTGGAGAGCACGGGGAAATACCAACCAACCCATTTTAAGAACTTGCTTAGTTTAGGACATAACTAGTTGTTGGTGTATCAGAAATAACCACAGAAGACATACATACCACTTTTTTCTGGCCTTTCTGAAGTAACTATGTACTATGAAAGAGTGAGGAGGAAAATAAATAAATAAATAAATAAAAGAGGAAAAAAAATCTTAAAATGGATCAATGTGGTAACATGCAGAAATGTTGCTCTAACTTTGAAAAATTGCACCTGAGTTCTGTGCTGCTATTTCACAGGTGATAAAATCTAGCTACCTATTTTCTGCACAGAGCTGCCTGTGTTCATCAGAGAATAATGACATTCTCATTGCTGACAATGCCCCAGCCAGGGAGAAATTTGAAATTGCAATGTCACTAGAAGAATAATGCTAGCTCCTGGAAGGTGTAGAGGTTACTCATCTTCATGTTAAAAGTATTGTATTGCATATGCCGAGGATTGTTTTGAAGCACAATGTTGTAGTGCTGTGGTGTAAACCAGAATGCATTTACTCTTTGAAATCTAATTTAGAATTCAATGTAACCACTCTTCAGTTGCAAAACAAAACTTTAAATATCATCTTAAAAAATCGTGGTCTTAATAATGAAGAAAACAAACCTTTTCAGTGGAAAAAGGATGCACAGAACAACAACACATGATACCTTGCTTAGAGAATGCAATACACAAGCTTCTTTGATAATGATTTATTCAGCTTTACCAGGTAAAAACACATTATCATTAAAAAAAAAAAAAAAAGTAAAATAAAAATCTAAATAATGCATATTTGTACCATACATCTTAAAAAGGGAGAAAACAGTAAAAAATGAAAAATAAAATCCAGTCATTTCCCTTCTCCACGTATAAATCTCTTCTCAATTCTATTTTAACTTCATATTACAGGACAGAAAGTTGTATCAACTCCTGTTACAATGAATCCTTACAAAACACTCATTGTGGGCATTTCAAAGAATTTGACTGATGTTTAAAAGCAATCTGAATATCAGTAAATATCTTGTAGTGAGCTCGTGAATATTCAGACATACCTAGTTTTAACAAAAGTTTTACAGCATGGATGTTGTTTTGCTTTCAGTGTAATTTAATAGGTCTTTTGGGATCTGCCATGTTTGAACATCTGGGAATCATCACATGTTGTCTGTTGATCAATGAGGCAACAGGAAAGGCATGATGTGTCACAGATGTTAAATATGGCAATACTCCATAGACCGACTGGATCACAAATGGGAATGATCAGACTTTGAAAAATCTGATTAAGATTCATTGACTGGATAAAATTCAATTTTTTTTCTCAAATTTCCTAACTGTTCAGATAACAATGGGTAATATAGTGGTCAAAGAATTGTTGGAAACTGGCTTATTTGGAGGAACAAAATGACATAGCTGAAGATGAGGACTTTTACTGTCAAATATTTTACAGGAAGATGAATACAACTTGCCAGGTCCCTGCTGTCTCATCATGAAGATTAATGTTTACTACTGGATAACTCTACCACTCCTTGTATTACAAAGAATACATAAATCAAATGTATTGTGTTAATTTAAGCATCATAGTTAATTGAGTAACTGCCACTATACTAAGAAACCTATTTCTCCCCCTTCACAATCAAAGAAATAGCAGATACTAATTCCTTTAACTGTTAACCATGAATGCCACCTTCTGGTCTTGCACAGAAGTGCCCTTTGACAGGAAGAGGGGAAAAAAAAGACTTTCACCCAGTAGTTAGCAGATAACCGTTTGAGTTAAATAGATGTTAAAAACGTGTGAAATACGGACATGACTTCTGACAGACTTCCTTGCTTGCTCGTTGAAATTTAAAGGAACTCAGATATTTACTTTTGTAAAGAAATTACATAGTTTAAAAAATAAACACACTTGACATTGACTTTCTGTAGAAACAACCTGGAAACTGTCGTATTTCAAGGTAGCAGCTGAATCAATACCACGAATGAAATCCTGACCTCACTGAAGCTGACAGAACTTTTGCCACTGACTTCAATGGGGCCCAAAGTTTCAGCCTGTACTTTATGAAAGTTGCTCTTGTGTACTGATCTTTGAATTTTCAAAGGGTTTTAACAAAGCTAGGCACGTATATTCTCCTGCAAATTCAGTGGAAATGGGATTTTAAAGAGGAAACTAAGAAGGGCTGCTCCCACAATGAGCTGTACGTGAAGATGGTAAAAGTTTTCAGAGACTTCTCATTCCCCGTGATCAGACAAGAGTAGCTATTGCTTTTATTGCTTGAATTTCTCCAGCAATAGACTTACAGTTGTTTAGTGTTGCTAGTACAGGTAAAAGCATGTTATACGTACCAGAACATGTTCCTTGAAGCAATCATATTATCATGGTGTAATGGACTCCCAAATCAAAGCAAACTGGTTCTCCGGCTGCTAGGATGATATACAGACAGCAGGGGAAACAAGCCAGGGAATTTCTCTCACCTGGGGAAGCAAATAAGAAGCATTTCTCCAATGCATGAAGATGAATATTTGGGCAGACAGTAGCTGAAATCCCCTGCAGTAACAGATTGCTTTACATCTACTGCATTTAACTCATAACATTTTTTAACCTAGCTGTTCTAGCTCTGCAAGCTCTTTCAGACTCAAATTTTCAAGTCATAGTTAAAAATAATTTCAGTGGTCCCAATCCTGCACTTAGATACATCCGCAGGTAATCAGTCATCTCTTAGGCTCTTTTTTGGTTCTGCTTAATGATTTCTTCACTGTGTCACGCATAACATGGCAGAAATTGTATGCAAAGTGACTAATCATTTAACCTTAACGTAGACACTAAACCACTTTTAATTTGCCTAATATGTGATTCTAATATTCTTTAATGTCAGATATGAAGTAATGTCAAGGATTCAGTAACATACATTGGAAGAGATTAAAAAATAGCATCAGCTATTATATGTTAGTAACTGATGCACTCACAGAAATAATTTGGCTGACATGTTTGCTAAAATATTTCCTTACAATTAAAAATTTCTAACTCAATATGGGGGAAAACACAAGGGAAAAATGATGGATTTTATTTTTTTTTTTTTCCTTTTTAAAGTTATGTTAAATGTAGTGGGTTTCTATGTGCTGCAGATGTGTGGCTCTGTAATAAACAAAATTAGCATGAAGCTTTAATGTATATATATTTACAGTCTTCTTGGGAGGAAGAACATAAAAGATGTGGATTAAATCCATCTTAAACTATAGCTCTGCTCTTCTTACAGCACCATACTTGCACGTTCTTCCTGATAGGTCAGCCTGCAAATATGACCCAGGTGTGACCCATTCCACCCTATCTGTGGAAAATAGGTACCCACTTACTCAGTCCTGTTATACAAATGTCCACAGAGTTTGTTATTTTTCTCAGCTACTATCTGAGAAATCTGTTAGAAGCCATTTATAATTTTGACATGTATACTAAATTTTGACATATATACTGGGTAATGGGAAGCACATTTGTGAATTTCACTCTTTTTTTTTTTTTTTTTTTTTTTTTTTCCTTCAACTCCTTCAAATTTGACCTAAAACATTACAGGGCTGCTAAGATTGTTAAAGTATTATACCTTTCCTTTAACCAGAGTGATTACCATCAGGGTGCAACAGCGTGTGCTGGAGGAGTTTGTTGGTTTTTTAAGGTAGGAAGGGGTTGAGGAGAGAAGCGGTCAAGGCAAAGAGAGAGAAATGAGGTATAAACTGTTCCAACACCCATCCAGTGTTAGTGATACTATCTCCAATCTGTAGATGGCAGTGATCTTCCACTACCTGCTTCAGGAGAAAAGGGGGTGGTGGGGAAATCCTTAAATTAAAACCACTATGCAAAACAGATGTGGGGAAAATTAGTTGTGAGGTTAACTTAATGCCGTATACCGATCTTTTTTTACACTAAAACCTACTTCAAGAATATAAGATAATATACCACTTATTTCCTTCACCTAAGAAGAAAATACTTCATGCCACTTAGAAGCTATAAATTTTTGTCTCAAAGGATTCTGATGACAAATTCCAGAGTTCTGTCTTTTGGAAGTTATCTGTGATCAAATCCCAGAGCTGGCATTCTGGATTCTTGCACATACCTTTGATATATTTCATTATTTTAAACATGTTTATTCAAATAATAACTGGATTTTTCCTCCCAAACCCCTCTAGGTACTTAGCTACCTCCTTCATCAGTTGTTCAGCAGGTCTGTATCACCTTATTAATTTTTAGCTGCTTTTCTCCTGACACTTGCATTAGTTTTCACTTTCATTCAAATAAAATGCCGTAAACAGAGTGTGTAAGGCTGTCAGGGCATACTTCAACAAAGGGTGCGATGTGAAGCCTGCTGAAATCAAAGAAAGTACATCTATTAACTTCAGTGGACTTGGAATATTGCCTCCCCAAAACTACTTTGCTTGGTGACTGGCAGAGAGAATTTTCAAAGTATAACATGAAATCTCATCTTCCCCTTTTGTGAAGATTTTCAGTTGTGGTTTGCTGTTTGTTTTTTTTTTTGTTTGTTTGTTTGTTTGTTACCTTGCTTTTTTCTTAATGAAAGGATTATGCCCATAAGATTTTAAAATGTGATACCTTTCCATGAAGATCAGACTACAAAAACTGCACAATTTTTGAAGCTCTGTTTTAAGTGTCACATACACTTTTAGAATCAGGTTTCAAAAGCTATCTTGACACACAAATGCAGATAAGGTGTCCAGTAGGATTTCAAACATCATCTTTTAAATAGCATTTAATTTTTTTTCTTCTGAAGATCTTAACTATCTGTGATATTTGGGGCTTTGTGGGGAGGAAGATGCCCACAATGCCTGTATTTGGAAAGTAAAACACCCTTAAGCCAGTTCATTCATTTCTTACCATCCATTGTTTCCAGTAGGAAGTGTATAACTGAAAAGAGCAAAAAGAGAAAACTATTCATCTGCTTCTAAGGCCCCGGAACCTTTAAATGACATGAGCATGAGGTACCTTAGAGGGACTCCAAGTTGAGACATCCCTCAGAAAATCACAAGCAATTACTTGTACCACGTTCTATGTTTAATATTTTGCCATTTGGTTACCTGCTGCTGAAAAGCTGTTTTCAAGATCAGAACAGCTAATTTACAGTCACTTCTGTTTGACTGAAGTGGAGTGGAGTCTTGTCATGGGTACCACCGGTGGCAATTTTGACAATTCTGGTGCAGAAACCGAGTATAAACTACTGTGCATCGCTGAAATCCTTTTTGGAAAGCTTAGCTGAGAGTTATCTCTTTTTGCACAGGAATGCATCACACCCAGTATGTTCCAAAACAAAAAAGACATGTAATCCTCATCCCATAGCAGGGTTTCCACCCATTCTAGTAGGAAGATAAAACTGGCTACCAGGCCTCACTGTCTTAAGAGCTTTCCCTACATGCAACCTACATTTTCTCCTCTAAATTTTGTCACCTTTTTTTTTTGTGATGCTAAAAAGCTTTTCATTTTCCTTATGGACCATGCTTTTCAGTTCTTTGAAAAACAGCAGCGGTTTCTCTATCTAATCTATCCACATTGCTTAACCTGCAGTTCTAAAAAGGGATTTACTTTTTAATGAGTGAATATTTAATCTTTCATATTGCTTTGTCAGAAAATAATCCATTAATCTGTTCCAAGTGTATGGTACACAGTTTCATAATATGTAATCTCCCCCTCTCAAAAAAAAAAAAAAAAAAGGATGGGAAAAGGTAGCTAAGGAAGGGTATATAGCTTTTTTTCTGTGTGTATGTATCCAGGTATGCTCCTTTCTTTTATGCTACTGGCAGAGAAAGTAGGGCACAGTACAGAAAATTAAATTTTCAAACCTGCTTAAATTGCCCCCCATGAAATAGACTATTGTGATATATTAAATAAAACATAGGTTTAATATATCTACCCATGCTCTGGATACATACAGTGAGGTCCCTTCTTTGGGAGAATTTTGGAAAAAAAAAAACAACAAACTTCAGTTTAGTAAGCAGTTGGCTTGGTTTTCTTTAGATACACCTACAAATTTGTTTGCAACATGAACTCAGGGTGTGCTAGGGCTCTCCATAACTGTCCCATAGCTTCCAGTCATGCTGCCTGTCTATCTTTCCTCCCTTCTGCTTCTTCCCATTCCCATTCTGCTCCATCTCTTCATCTTCCTAATTCATTCCATATGCCCTTGAATATGTACCATGTAAGCTGCTGTTTTGCATTCAACATTTGTTTATCCTGGGACTTATCACAGTATCTGAGAATCTCATAACTTTCACAGATTTTTATCCTCTGGAAGCCTTTGTGAAACAAGGAAGTATATGTCAATTTACAGATGGGGAGTGGTCACACTGCAGATTAAGTGAGGTGCTCAGAGCCCTGTTTAGTCGTGGGAGCTGTATTCAAGTATTTCTTGGCTCCTGATCTCCTGTATAGATTGAACATTCCTGTCAAACTACATCTCCGGCAATGCACCACAGTCTCCTCCACCAGTGAGGACAGGCCATCACTCCAGCCTTTTTGGCTTCACAGACTTCTGGGAGATAAAGGCTGTCTGGGGAGGCTTTTCTTACAGCACAACAGGGACATGACAGAAATGAATTCAGAAATTTCAGAAAGCCCCACTGTGAGATTTCAAAATCCAAATTTATGGATGGGTAGAAAAGAGAATGTGTGTGGGAAGGGGTTCAAGTATCTGACCTACATTTCCATTCCCCCACAATAAATCCAAGCATCTTTAAAATAAATTAATAAAATAATGATAATAAAAAATATCTTGTAAAGCAGATACTTTACTCAAAAACAGTCAAGGATCTAAAAATGCTGACTTCTGAGGAAAATGCTGTAATGGCCCTAGTTGTATCATAGTGTGGAAGAAAGTGTCCATAACAATTTAGTATTGCATTATGGCTAACCCTTCCTCCTCATTTGAGAGTATCTGCTGTGGGGACAGCATAGTTTCCTGCAATAAAAATCACCTATCTGTACATCAACACAGTTAGAACAGTCTTTTAATATTGGTTTTAAATTAAGTTTTGGGGAGTTGTCAAAACATAGGAATGTGAATCTGTGTTTTACGATTCGAAGGTAACTTCCAAAGCAGTTAATGGAAGACTCATGTAAGGACTGAGGCTGGTAACATGAAATCTGGGTGCCAGGTTACTAAGTGTTCTGATTTAGTCACAATGTGAAACTCCACAGTGAGCTCTGCAAACAGCTCTGCTGACACTGAGCTGGTGACCTCCGAGGCTCTCATGTGACTGTGCTGCCAGTGCCCTGTCTGGTCCACCAGGGTGCCACTTCTCTTTGATTTATCTTTGAGTCTGAGGAATTACTTTTTTTTCAGTGTAGTAAGAAAATCCTGTTTCAAATTCATTATTAGAGCTATCTATGCAGTCTGGCCGCAGCAGATAATTCTTGCTAACTAGATATGTATTTTCCATGGACTTATGCACTGGCTGTAAAACAATCCTCATGCAGATAGATGTCTGGTTTTCCCTATAAATTAATGGAAATGGAAAAGGAAAGAGAAAGTGGAATATATAATAGTTCTTTTATTTAAGAAAAGATGTGCAGCTGAGTGTGATCTGTTGTATAAGAAAATATGCATCCAATCAATTGTACTTTCTACCTTAAAAAAAGTTTGGTTTATAGCAAATATTATCATACAAACTTTGTGATAAAATAAACATTCCAACTATTCTGCACTTTAATGCAGACCAAATCCAGTCCTCACACACACAAGCACACACACAAAAAGCAACTGAATGAAGTGTTTGTATTTATATAAAACTGCTCTGGTAGGAAGCCAGTATCTCCTTTTCTCAGGACCCAAACTGCTTAGCCAAAGGAAAATGTTTCAAAACTGACGCACAGAAAGAGTCTGCATTCTGCTGCAAGCATAACTTCCACTGAACTGTATAAAAATAAGGCAAGATACAATTTCTACACTAAACAGAACAGGCTATGTTACAGTCCTGAAGCTGCCTCAGTTGGTATTGCATAAGAAAGTCTGGTTTGGTAGATCAGTTCAGTGCTATTGTCTGTTCAGTATTAAAAACACTGCAGTCTAACACAAAGCTTCTAGTTCTGCTGTCGAACAGCGAAGATACATCACTATAGGCCACAACAATCTTAAATCTCACCAGAAATCTGATCAGAGGACTTTATCCATCTGTTGAAGCTTTGCAGAAATTAGCTCATCTCTATGCCCAACTACCTAAAATCACTCTCGTAACTACAAATGTAACTTAGTTCCTACTCATCATTTTACACAAGCGAGACGATTAGGGAAATATTGGCATCTTCTGCACCCCCACAGCATTTATAGCTGCTCTCTGGACAGTTAGATACCAGGCAAGGAACTTAGTCCTGCTAGGTTCAAGAAGAGTGTTTAATATTAAGAGTGAACAGATAAGCAGCGCCAGCTCATCAGACTCTAAATATAGCAAAAAGGACATTGCTCTTCATTAGATTGTCCTCAAAATTTTCCAAAAAGATTTGCCTTTGGCTCAGAGAAATTTTGGGAGGTTGCAGTGCAGTTGATGTTTTTTGTAAGGCTGAGTCTGCAACTTAGGGCTAGGCTTGAGATAATAACAGTTACTTATATTATTGAATTTTCCTTATGTATTTACTCTCTGAGGGATCCTCTTTCTCAACATCATTGGTATTATACTTTTTGCTTCATATTTACAGATACATAAATACAGGGAAGCATTTTACAAGAGTTTCAAAGCTTCCTCGAAGTGACTGACCTTTGTAACTCTTGGAGTGCATGCAATTACTCGAAAAGTTCTCCTCTCTCTATGTTTTCTCTAAACATTGGAGAAAATATATATGTTAAACAGAACCCTATCCAGGTAGGTGTGTAAACTTGAGAGAAGTCTTGAGAGAAGAATGCAAAAGGGTTATTTATAAGAGGATGAAAAAAATGAAGCATTATTTATACAGTGCCAAATATATCGTTGGTTCTTATCTGTTCTTACAAGCAGTACTTTGTTCATATATGGAAGAAGCAATCTGAAACCATGGCAGCTGAGTTACAGTAATTTTGATATAGTGGCAAGGAAAAGATGCCAACAAAGTACCTTTTATGTGCATGTTAAACCTAGCTTTGGTTGACAGTATGCCCACAGCAAAACATACATAATACCTATAGGAATGATAAACAGAGTCTTCCCCAAAGAAGATTTTATTCAGTTCTATTATATGTTCATTACTAACTTACTATGTAACTTAATCTATCAATTCCTTATCTATACAACAGATGCAGCAGGTCTGGGAGTCTTGTGCAGATGCATGTTAATGTCCTTTGAGCAGGAGCTATCTTGCTAAGTGCACTGCACCACACCTACTACCATCAAGCCCCTATCAAGACCAGGGCCTCAAGGTGCAACTGTAATAACTGACATGATATGAAACATTAATTTTCTCATGGTAGCTGTAGCCTTTTAGACTTCAAACAAGGAGCTGAAAAATGCTATTGTAAGAAAAGAAGGAAAGACTTTCTGATATGCTTTAAAATATCTTACTAATAATTTCCAAACCTCTAGACTCATTTGCTATGATCACATCTCTTTTAAGTCTTGTAAGCTAACACTGTCTTATTAACTTTTAATATATGAAAAATATGCACTATAGGAACGTAATGTTACTAATGAGGTAAAGATCTTTTCCCTCACTGTTATTTCCTGTCCATCTCCGTAGTAAGTAACCATGTATCTTTGTATATGGACATGTACAAGCTAAGTGGAATAGCTACTTACCCATCTTCAGTCCCTGTGGACCTTGATTAGCTAGTAAAAAGGCAGAGCCCACATCAAACCAATGCTCTACATAAGAAACCCATAGAAGTGCATTAAGATTCTGCCTCTGTAGTGCCAGCCGGTGAGATTTTCACACATGGGGAATACAGACTAGGATCTTCTAAAACTAAGGTCACCTAGTAGTCTGCAATAAGATGACCAGAAAGAAATCTGCAATAAAACCAAAGAGAAATGCTCCCTATTCCAGAAAATATGTCAGACTGTTAATTTAACAGCCATATTTCCATTGTTATAAAAGTGGAGGAAATGTATTTGCTTGTTAATGCTTCACACACAAAAATTAAAACCTTTTTATAGAGGATTGCATACAGCTTTCAGATACTTTTCTGCAAGCCACATCCATGATGTTTTCTAATGTAAAATGCAACCCTTCTGCCGTCTAATCAAAAGTTAGACTGTCAGGACCCAAATGATATGAAAAAAAAAAAAAAAAAAAAAAAAGGTCACATTAAGTTTCTAAGGGTTATTATTAAAAACATGCGAAACATTCCCTCCAGTAACTTTGGAAATTAATTACAGTGTCTGTACTCTCAAAGTATTCCTCACAGACAAGGAACAAAGGAAGCTGATGTTAGAGGCCATACAAAAAGCACCCTCTTGCTCCCTTCCTTGCCCAACCTCTTGTTGTCCTTTGCCCTCCCTGGCCAAAGACTAAGGACAATGAGCAGAAGAAATACCATGAACATCCAAGGGGTGCTGGAAAGCCCTGCTAAACAATTGGCAGCAGTTTCAGCAGTTTCAGCCATGTCTTGCTGTCTTCAGCAACAAGAGCTCACTGCAGGCTAGGGTAAGGGCTGGGAGGGAAGTCTGCCAGGTGGGAGGCAGGGAAGAGCAATGAATGCCCTGCCTCTGCTGCAGCCTGGTGTATGCAGGAGCTAGAGATACTCCAAGTGCAATTACAGGTTCCCCATCAGTCACTCAAATGGTCTCAAGTCAGTTTTGAAGGTCATCCCACTGCAGGGAGCTCTGCTGTTGTTCTCATGGGTTTGGAAAGAACTTTTTGTAAGGTTCCCAGTGAAGCAGCATACTTATCAGTCATTACCTGTTACTAATTTGATTGTAGATGCAGGCTCTACAGCTGGTACATAATTATTACTTTTTCTATTTTTGAGATGGAAAAATGGTTTATGAAGTAGACATGGCTTCGAGAGGCATGAAAGACAAGTCATCAGTTGCAACAAGTTATGTCTCAGCTAACTAGTTAATTTTTTTAAAAGACTCCTATTAATCATGATTTGATTAAAGGGTCTGAGATCACTGGAGAGCAAGTGAACCTGCACTTGTAGCTCAACCAGTCCACAAAGAGCACAGAGATGCCTGTAGGCCAGGAAAAGGATTGCTACCCAGATAGCCTGCAACAGAGACAGGCCAACTACATGCATTAGAAGAAAAAGAGAAGGATTACAGAAGATATAAGATATGCCTGTAATTAAGCTAAGAAGGCCTCACAAGAAGTGAACTCTATATATGTTAGGAAAATAATTCCTTTCATTGTAATCCCATTTTCCTTTCAAAATCATTGTTACTTTGGATAACCATGGATTTGTGTTTAGCAAAATTTTAGCCAGGATAACTGCTTTAGGAGAAATGATATCTGTTCTCACAGAGGCGAAAACTCAAAGGAGAGACAAACCGAATGTTGCTCAGGGATGTAGACAGCTGTTTTTCCCTACAATCCGATGGCAAAAAAACATCAGAGAGCACTGGAGCTGGTCTCATTTTCAGAATAGAAATTGTACAAAAAAAAAAAAAAAAGGCTTTATGCTATTAAGACACTGCAAGTCTGAAGACAAAAGTGTCCATTCTGTTTACTTCCGAAAAGTTTCTTTTAATACAATTTCT
The DNA here is from genome assembly GCF_009819795.1 of Aythya fuligula. NCBI lineage: Eukaryota > Metazoa > Chordata > Aves > Anseriformes > Anatidae > Aythya > Aythya fuligula. The sequence continues at coordinate 12,002,438 of NC_045569.1, read as the reverse complement.
ACAAGATCTCATTCATCAAAAATCAATCTGTTCTCCTTTTAAATATGGATATTCTCACCTTTCCTTTTTCTGAACTCAAGAAAAACTGTCATAAGCCACTGGTTAAAATTTAAACAACAACAACAAAAACAGCAAAGCATGCAGAGCCCTGAACTAAAGCCAACTCATGTGAATTTCAGGTCAACCAATGGCTAATAGCAACTCCACAGGGATTAGAAGCAGTGCCTGCTACTAAACTGAGCAACCATAAATGTAAACTCACTCATCCATTGAAGTAATGTTGAACATTTACTGAAGCATGACTTAAATCAATACATAGAATTCCAGATAAACTGGTGAAAATTTGTTCAGCAAATGAATAGAAAACAGCATGATTTAAAGAAAGCTATTCAAATCCCCCGACATCACCTGCTGTTTCAACTTTTCTTGAAAAGTTGATTCAATACAAAGGGCTTTGTGGTACTTCCATGAGCTTCACTTCTGACATCCAGTGAGATGGAGGCTAACTGCAGCTTTCCTGGCTGTCTAAAAGTGCACCTCCTTCAGATGGCGCATGGGACTTCCTGTCCTGTCTGGGCAGTCTTGTCTGTGCTGAAAATTAGTTTCCATGAATTTAATAACGCTTGGTAAGTGGCAAGAATATGAGGTGATCCCTATCAATGTAATGTTAAAGCATCCTTGCTCTATTTGACTGATACATAGATTCCTAAGATTAGCCTGTTGGAACTATCTAGAGCGATAAGGGAATTATTTATAAGGCTTAGTATACCTGCTTATAATTTATTTATAATAATTATAATAATTTATTTTATAAATCAATTAGCTTCCACTGATTTCCTTCCAACTCATAAAGTTAAATATCTTTTGCCTATTTATATACACTGCCTATTTAAGTTGGGTAAATATCCTTTCAATCTACTTCTTACACTTTGGGATGATGCCCTGAGATTTTATTTTTAAATAACATTTTTATTCTAAAATTCCTTTAAAAAGGTTAGTAAAAGGAAGATGACAAGCCAGCTAAGGTGGGTTGATAAACAAGGAATTATTACGATCTCAGCCTTGCTTTAAAACAAAAGCAAACAAACAGAAAGAATTAAGTACAGACTGCTCTGTGACACAGTATTTCTGAGCCTAGGGAAACTCACTGGGATCTGGGTCAGTGGGTTAGAAAGAACTGAGGTAGTGAAAGCAAGATGACTGTCTAGAGTACTAGACAATAGCAAAACTTGATTTCAACATAGAACTATGTACACATTACAGATAAAAACAAGCTAATAAAATTCTTATCCAAATAAAGTAGGAGGAGAGATATTAAAAAGTGTTAGTAAGTTAAATACCATATATAGGGGACATGGCAAATTATGTCAATGACTTTCCAAGATGTAATTGCACTCTCTGTGCCCTACTTTTTCTGCCCATGTACCCACACAATTGTTAAGTCTAGAAGAACATAGTACGCAAAGTGTACACAACTAGGCTCTGCAGTGGTAGTGCAAGGGCACCATAAAGGAACAATAAATTAAAAATCAATTGTATAAACAAAATTCACTTTTAATCTTCCTTTATTTTCCTTATTAAGCATAAATTTTAAAAGGAAAATCTGAAAACTGTTAAAAATAATGTAACCAGCATATCTTAGAGAAAAATGAGCTTACTATAAAAGATTCTCAGGAAAAGTTAAAAATACATAGCTAAAAAACATTACCTGTAATACCACTCAAAATAAGACAGCATGGAACGACAACAGCAAACAAATACTGCTGCCTTAACAACCAAATCTTTTAATGTAAAATAAACCCTTGCCATGAATGCCTTACTGGGTTAATAAAGAAAAAAATCAACAGGTTCTTTTCTTCAGACAAGACTGTAGCACCAAGCTACAATCATTTCAACTAAATTAATACTGTCATAACAAACTTGAGATAGCCCTACAGTAGTATTGCATGTACGTTTGAAATTTTCTGGAACGAAAGTTTCATTCCAAATGTGTCATATTTGGTATTCTTAGCACTTCATGAAAGGTTTTGACATTTATTACCTTGTATATGGATTATGCTTTACCAATTCTATATGATTTTACAGTGAATGATTACAAAGAATGTATAAATGTGTAGGATGATGTGATATTTAACTCATCATGCATTAGGGGAATATTATCTTATCAGTGAACAGACTGAGATACAGACTCGCAAAGTGGTTTGACCTAGAAAGTGATATCAAGAGTGGGTACTGAACATCTCCCTCAGCTCCAGAGTTGTGCCTCAGCCAGGCAAATGCCACACTCCCTGCCTGGTGTTCAGAACAGGCACCTCACCAGAGGTTTGTGTCACTGCATTATCTTTTACTCAGAGCAAATATAAGCAAATATAAAAAAAAATAGGGGTAAAATTCTCGGGTTTTCAGTGTGCAGAGACAATTTTGGAAGGCATTTTGCCTCAATCGTTCCTTTCACTGACATCTAGACTTTTTTTTTCTTTTTCTTAGAACTGAAGGCAATCCTTCTTCAGTAGTAAATTACTACACAGAAAAAGAGCAATGAGGATTTTTTTTCTTACTGCATGAAATCGCCCCTACATGGTTATTTGGATACAATTGCTATATATTGACAGGCCTAAATAAAACTACTGATACAATTAAAACTGGTAGAATGATTTGAGTGTGAATTGTGTAGAAATGAAAATCAGATGCACAGATAGTTCCTGTGTTCACTGCAGGTGAAAGGCTACAAATACCGAACAGGGCTATGTTTAAAGCTTGTTAAGATTATTGAAAAATAAAAAATAAAAATACAAAGATTTCAGCAGTCGCCTGATCAAGTCTGGGGTGAAATTGAAGCTTAGCTGACTTCAGTAAAGCTGCAGGGGCACACAATCATTAGTGACTGGGTCCACCTTGGACAGCTGGGAATTTTGCAGAGCCATCACTAGAGCCAACATTTTATATCTGGTGTATCTTTCCTTGTGTAAGGTCCCCATAAAATATGTTTTGATATCAACCCAATCCCCTATTCATCAAACTGATTTCTGAATCAGCCCCTAAAAGAACACAGTACTGGCAGTATGCACTGTGGGCAGAATAATCTCTGTTCTCTGCCATATGCCCCATGTGGTATTTTAAAAAATGACTGATTGCTGCATGTTCTGCATTTCCCTGTAGCTCTTGGGCTGACTATATATCTTCGGGTGTGTTAAGGTATGATGCCAGACTAAAATCTGCCTTATTAAACAAACTCCCAATAGCTCTGATATCACTTTTAATTTATATTATAATTTCTAAATTCTGGTTGCTCCCTGGTGACTTTTTTTTTCACAAGCACATCTGGAGCTGAGACAGTTTTGAGCAGGAAGCAACCATGTGTATTAAATGACACCCCTCTATTCCTCTTGCTTTTGGTGCAATCAGACCTCTTTCACCAGAGTGGCCAGTTGAGTCTCAGCTTCTGGGCAGTTCTTACTGTTTTACCTAAAGCAAAAAATTCCTGGGAGTGTCCACAAATCTGAACCGGCATCTGTTCTTTTCCTGTTGTTTCTTCTTTGAAAATATAAACAGAATGTTAATTACCTTGCCCTGATTTTATCCTGCTGCTCAGTTTGTTTCCTTTTAACTTCTGAATCTATTACCACCTGCCAATTTGTCTAATCCTGTATTCTGGCAAATGCAAGATTTTAACTGAGACGTCTGCAATGATCCTGGAGGAAAATGAGCTTTTTTCCACGAGGTCAACAAGACCCAGAAACCCAAATCTATTTGTTCCAGTGTTAATTCATTAGTTGCACAATTTGGAATCTAGACACAAATGCTTATTTCATAAATTTGTTTGTGGATATATTCTGGGGAGTTAGAGGATCTCTCACATAGAATAAATATGAAAACAAGTCAGGCTTTGCAGATGACTGCTTCCAACACTTGCAGACCTCATTGTCTTTTCTTTTGTTGTTGTTGTTCTTAAATCAAGAATAAAATGAAAATTTAAGTAATCAGAAGATTCTTCCCTATTTCTCAGCACACACAGAAGAAAATAGCTGATTCAGCATTTTCACACGTGCTCAACTATAATTGTGTGCTATGCTAAATTAGAGAACTGTACTTAGGTTTCATATTACAAGGACTACTTTAATACTTTAATTTTATACAGGCAAAAAGGAATATTTTACACAATATTTTAATAAATAATTAATATTAAACTGCATCTATTAAATTAAGGTTCAAACTTGCACAGTGCCGTAAGCTCCCACTGGATGGTGTTTATCGACTTGCAAAATCAGGATCTGGTACAATGATACTTGGAGTGCTCTTCTGTTTCATACTGTGCCAGTTCAATATTGCTAACTACAGGTGTTTAAAAAGCATAAAGTGGTCCATCAAATATCAAAAGATTAGTTTGATGCTTGCCAGATCTTTAACAAATAAATAAATAAATTTGGGGCTCTGCTTATTTGCCTTCTGGTTTTTGATACTCTAGGGTTCAGTTGGCTCATGTTTTCATGTTTTATCTTTAACCATAAAGGTTGTTGGTCTGTTGTTGTTTTTTTTTTTTTTTTCCTTTTTTTTTTTTTATTTTTTGATGGAAGCTGAAGTTTGCATCTACTCTTTAGCCTGCAGGAGCAGACTTTCAGAAAACATCAAATATCATTAACGCTCATGGGAAAATTGTAGAAATGGGCCATGCTGCTTGATAACTTACTAATTTACAAATTTTAGTAATAGACATTGGCACTTTGAACCACTGATGTGAGCTAGCCAGGTTTTACTACTTACTTAATAGTTCATGTTCTTTGTGGCATTGAAATTATTGTGGCTCAGAAACCTACCCTACAACAGAACACAACACTGCTTGCCATGTGAATCAGTGGATTTTTCACATCTTATGTTTGAACTGAAACAGTATTTTAGGACTAGATATTACTCCAATTGTTTTAATGATGAAAAGTGTTGTTTTTCTTTTCCATTGCAGTTATTTGCCTCTACTGAGAAGCTCCTCAAAGCCCTATTTCATGGTAGAGTTTTTCATTATTTATTATTTGATGGCTGATACCCAGTTATAGGTGTTTTGGGGGCCAATTTTAAGAAGGAGCTGTAAACCTCTGACCATCTACGTGTTTTGGTTTCTCCTAAATGCAGGAGTTACTGAATCAAGAGACATGAGATGAGTTTGTTGGTAGAGAAGAGCTAATATACACCAAGGCCCCGTCACTATATATAGCAATACTGTTTCAGGGATGAACTTCTCTGAAGATGTAAGAGCTCAACTTGAAGACCCATTCCCATGTAATTTTTTCATCTGTTTAGATTAATTGGCATCAAGGGTAAAAAAATAAAAGTCTGAAACTTTTGGACCCATTTTTTTCTGTGGGTACCACGAGTAACAGAATCCTTTTCTTTCACAAGTTGATTTAGTTCTTTCATTGGCAGTTGGGTGATGTAGAATACAAAATCACATCCAATATAATCCTTCTAGGTTGTACGAATGAGATTGCAATGGTAACCACAAAACAGAATTAGCTGAGAACAGAGATACGCTTTCTTCTTTTAAAAGATCTTTTAAAAATCTGTCTTGTATTGGTAAGTAGGTATGGTAACTACAGATGAACTATGCATAAAACCACCTCATGAGAACATGGTCTTTATATAAATAATAACAAAAAGCTTTTCATATTTTGAGATTTTCTCCGTACATTTCTATTCAGTTTTATTCTATTTTAGAATTAACGAGCCCCCATGCCCCCAAGTACTCCTGAAGTACTGAATCAGTATTTGCGTATATCCTACTGTGACTGTGCTATAAGGCAGTCTCAGCATAGATGTTCCTATACTGTTGTTTGTCATGTCTGTTTATAAGGATCAGTGATTACTACTAACAGCTGAACAAGCCAAAAAGATTCACCCACTTAATAACGTTCAAATATTCAATATTCTGAATATTAAGAATTAAGTGTCCTAAGTTTCAACAGTTGAAAACAGTGGTAAATTTAGTCCTTGCAGAATTGCTGTACTTCAGAGTCAAATAAGGAATGAAAAATCTTGCATTTAGTTCATCTAATACCCTCTGCTGAACTCAATTGGGTTTGCAGTCTTTCTTTGGCAGAATCTGCCAAAGTGCAGCACTGAAATCACATTTTGATTTCTGTTAACATCTATGACCTTTCCTTGAATGTTTCATACTACCCATGCTTACATGATTATAATTTTTATAGGTGCTTTATTAGAAAGCTTCATGTTTCCTTATATTATTACAAACTGTACATTTATTTTTATAAGAAAGTAGGACATTTTTAGATCATTCATGCTTCTATTAAATTAATAGATGTTTGGAAATGGCGAAGTATGCAGGACTGGGTTTTTGCTTTAGCAAAGTTTACTTAATTATGCAGGTATTTCCTGCATAAGAAAATAGTGTCTTTGAAATGCAGAGCTGTGTTGTCATAGTTAATATTTTGAAGAATTTTTTATTTTGTTACCATGTTTTTTGCTTTCTAAAGGGATACTTTTCTCACATTTCATTAATTGTTTTTGTTGTTGGGGGGGGGGGAGGGGGCAGGGGGTTGTTTGCTTTTCCCTGAAATACATCCCTGAAATTCTGATTTTTAATCTTCAATCCTCCTAAGTTCAGAATTTTGAGTGAACTTTTGGGCAGTGTCCTGGCCAAGGAAGGCTTACAGAACTGGGCACATTTAAGTACTGAGGTATTTTTAGTTGTGAGTATTAACATCTCACCTTTAAAAAAATGCACTCTCAGCTGTTCACACAGCAGTATTTGGTGTGTTTGGAGTACTGGAGAATGCTGATCCTTTGATATGTTGCATTGAGTGTACTGAAGCTGTGCTTCAGGCAAAAATTCTTCAGAAGAATGAGCAAAGAGAGCACCAAGTGGAACTGTTTAAATTAAAAAAAAAAAAAAAAAGAAAGAGAGAGAGAGAGAGAGAGATACATTTTTCTTCCAAAGGGAATAATACTGGAATTCATATGGACAAAATATAATACAATGCAGTTGTATTTTAATTTGTGTATGGTGTCCGATTTTGCTTCTATGACATGATGACTCTAGCTGTATTTCCAAACAGGTAATTATCTTAAGTAAATGCCATAACATACAAATTATTTAGCATGCTCTTTTTGATATGATTTTTATTTCAGTTTTCCATAGTGCTCGTGAAATTCAAGCTGCCACTTGCTCACAGTGAAATAATGAACATAGGAACACAGGCAAAAGATTTTCTAGGGGGCTTAAAGAATGTGATCTTCACATCTACTTCCCCAATGTCCTCCTCTACTTTTCACTTGCCCCATCTGAAAGGAGAGCACCTGCACTTCTGCTTAAATGTGTTCTGTCAGAAAATATCCAGACCTGACAGTAACCTCACCCTGCATCTGACCAGCAGTCCAGCAAACCCAGCAGCTTTTTGCCTAATCAAAGCCAGTATTAACAAAAGGGTTTTAAACCAAACAATTGATTTCAGCCTGTGAAGACATCATGAACTGAAGCTTGCAGTTTGCATGTAGTCTTAGAAAAGTTTGTTTCAGGCTTTGCAGATTTAAGATTTTGGGGTTGGTTCAGAATAATTTATTAATATATGGGTGCTTTATGCAAACAGAACCAAACCTTTCAAGTTTAATTTATTGTTATTTATTTATTTATTTATTTTGTTTGATGTGTGTAACACCTATTTGGAAGAAAGAATGATTCCCATGACTGACCACTGATACTAATTACTAACTTCCAATGCAATATGCGCTAAATACTGCAGTTGAAGAAAATCTTCTTTTGTTTGCTTTTGCTTAAGGAAAAACAAATATAAAATAACTGAATCCTATAAATGAAATAAAATTATAAATTAAGATAAAATATCACCCTTTTTCTTTTCCTCTGTAGCCTCATGCATTCCTTTCAAACATGAAATAACTTTTGAAGGAAGGATGGCTGTGGTGAAAATCAATATTTTTCCTCTAGCTGAGCCTACTTCAGAGAAAAGTCAGATCCTGCCTATGCCCTCTGCTTGCATCTAAAAATTTTAGGTTTCATTCCCTGTGGTAACTATCATAACTATACAGCTACTTCATACAGTATATATTGACTTTGTAAATTGTGGTTGTTCTCTGGTGCGGGGATCAGTATTCTGGACTGAGCATTCAAGTGTGGAAACAGGAAAAGTCTGACATGTTATTAGATGCATCCTTACTCATGCTCTTTGTAAGATTTCCTACACATCCCTGGATAGAAAATCAATGGTTACGTATGAAGTATCTGTGGTTACCTATTGGAAAGCAGCAAGATGCTTCCTCTATTTGTGATAGAAGCTTGACTTTCTTGCTTTAGCAATGGAGGACTGTAAAAGACAAAAAATACAGTTGCTATATGACGAGTCTTAGCTTTGGCACACATATTGTGAGAAGTACCAACAGACACAATGAGAAGGAAGTGAAGACCTACAGAGAGACTGCTAACCATACCATAAAGATTTGCCTTTGAGCAAAGCAAGATGAAGTAAATGAGGTAATATAACTGAAGCTTAAAGAAAAGTGACTTAAAGAAAAGACAGACCCAAAATGGGAAAGCAGAAAAGAATTTAAGTGTAGAAAGGTGCATTTATATGAAAAATATTAATAAGTCAGAACTTAATGTGAAGTATTTATAGTGTTTGCACTATTCTAAGTTTAAAAACTCATTAAACAATATAATAATCATTCTTGGTGGAACTTTAGTTAGAAACAGGGTCTCATATTACTATCAAATAAAAGATGATTTTCTGCTCCAAAGAGCTTTCCATCTAAGTACCAGTTAAAAGCACCAGTCAGACAAGAATATATTGCTATGCTGTCAGTCAGTTTGCTTTAAAGTTCTTTAAAGTTCTTAAACCAAAATATGGTCTGTGCATCTGTGGGTTACTATGTCACTCACATATGCTTGTAGCAGAGCTGGCAATTACGGCTCTGCAAAACAAGATCTACTCTCTCACATTTCAAATGTGAAAACAAAGCAGAAAATGTGCCCTTACTAGGTTGTAGTGTCTCTAGCTGAGGAAACATATCCTACTGAATTTTATCATATTCTGCCATATTCTCCCCCTGGTTATGCACCTTTGTCAATTCACTGACAACATGAACAACAAAGTAATATAAAGTGACACAGGGATTAAGCATTTTTACAGCTTAGAAAGTAGTGAGCTCACCTAAGAAGATCCAGGCATTCTAGGCTTAACTAGTCATATCTTGCAGCTGCTAAATGTTCTTACTGCACGGAGTATACATATTACATAGCATGCAGGTGGCAGTCATATCCTATCACTACTGTAAAAACAGTGTATTAAGCACACACAGTGTGACAGGCAAATGGAAGACAGCCAGGAATTTGATCTTACCTGGTGCTCCATGCTGCTGCTTCACGGTCTCTTACCATGCTCAGAAGTCCTATGCTTTGTATTTGCTTCAGGCCTAGAGCGTCAAAGTGTATCAGTTCTTTTACAAAGCCACACAGCATCAGTATGACATGTGAAACTAGCCTGTTCTACAGCTCTTTACACTTCGAATGTTTTCATGATATTGAGCCTCACAAGAAAAATGTCAGCCCAGCCTGATCTTTAAGCCTTTCATCATTGAATCAGCTCACGTATGTCACAGATATTTAACAGTAACTGCAGAGATGGGTGAACCAGTTTGTAGAAAATCCTGACCCAGCACGTGTTTGCTCCAAAAGCCTTCCCAACCTTCTCTACAGTCCATATCTCATCAGTAGGGATCTTCTGATTTCCTTGTTACTCCTTGCTAATTTCCTGCTTGTGCTGCTTGTTGATGATGTAGGAAAGCCATCATACATCATAACCAAGCCCTTTAGCTTAGTCAGTCTTCAAAGAATAGTTAGGAAATTTAACTCTGGTAGGGCAGATAAGCAAATACCTGGTGTAAGGGATAACAGTCACTCTGCTGGAACAGGCAGGATATTCATACACTGAGACTGAAAATGTGTTTAAATGCTTGGCTGAAATTTTCTTCTTACCTAGTAAGCCATCTTTTTCAGAGGAAGTATATTAAACCGGGGGAAAGACAGGTAGGAAGCATGCGCCAACAGTATATTTTTGCTCTATTACTTATATTTCTCTATTATCTCTTTACCATTCCATATCTTCCCTTTTCCACTACTCTTCTTTCCAGGTTTTCTTGCCCTTTATTTTCTGCTTATCTTCTTTTTGCTCACGGACTGTAAGCCTGTATAGACTTAGCCTCATAATTTTGGTCTGTAAAGAAGGGGTTTAGCACTTATCCGTTACCTTCTAGTATTCTGTTTTAGATTTGTACATACCACTGTCCAAGCAGAAGCAAATGCCCCGTGTGAAAGTTGGCGCATACCTTGTTCTCTGTGGCTGGGAGGATATAAAGCCTGTCACTCTTAATTGCCACCACAAATGACCTTTCAGCCTGAGTTTTGAAGTTCAATCATGAGATGTATGGTATTTTCCAAGCTATTTGCACATGTTTTAACCAAAGACTGTGTGTATGTGTATGCAGCCATGGGTCATTACACAAAGTGAAACCACCAGCTTGTATGTCGTAGGCCACCAAACAGTCACCAGCTGATAATGACTCTCCGTTATTACTAACCAGGGTCAAATTCATGCCAGTGACCTAGAAGAAAAGGGCTCCATATCTCATTACCAACATTCTGGGCTCTCTAGTCCTACCATCCACTGCGTTTAGGTCTCTAAGGAAAAGTGTAAGACACAGAATAAAATTCAGAAAACTAAATGAGGTATTTCAGTAAAAGACACTTACGGTATACTACCACATTAAAAGACATTCAGTACACATGAAAATTTTCTTTTCATAATCTAATAATGCGTTCCTAGCATACAAATATATTCTTACACAAAACAGCTGAGTGACCTATGGACAGAGGTCTCAAGGCATTAGTGTGATAGAGAAGCAGTTCCAGTCTGTTGGGTGAATAACAGACATTTAAAGAAATCCCTAAATATTTTTTTACTTGATAGCCCTTATTTTTCTGAATGAGTCACTCTGGTCTGTTTAGTACATAATAATATTAATGGAAAGCCGCAGAGTGCATTTTAACAGAGTAGGTATTTCAAAATGTTCCTTAATTCATATCAAGATAATAAATTAATAATAATGATAATAATTTAAATAAATTAGATTTTTAATAATCTCAAGTCATTATTAAAGTTTGCTTGCCAATGTCAAAATGAGATCTCAGTTCAAAAACAGGATTTCCAAGTCTTACTCCATAATACTCTTATGCAGTATTTTTATTTGCTGTTTGGAGGATTATAAATAACTGTTGTACAATTTTAGTATATTTAGACATAAAGGACTCAAATCTGTGGGATACCTCTAATGTGATACTTATTCAGCAAAAAAATAAATAAGTCTACAAATGCATGGTTTACTTCAGTTAAACTGCTGATTGCTAGAACACCTAACATTTTAGGATTTAGTCCTAATAGGCCTGGGAATTTAGGGATTTTAGAGCCTAACAAATCTAACTAAATGTATACACTTGGCTTTTTACTCTCCTTTGCTGATTATCAGTACAGAATCCTGAGGTGCAAGTTCTTTCCTATACTGGCTGTACTAGCATATAAAACATTTTTAATGTAAATAATCCTAGTGTTGTCAAGCCATTCACCAAAGTATGAGAACTAATAGTCCCTAGAATAGCAGTTTTGCCATCATCTACTTCATTCATCTACATCATATACTAGGGCTTGGGCAGGACAGTAGAGGAATTAATTTAGAATATTTTGTTTTACTGTAGTCTGGGTGTTTCAGTTCAAGAAGAGCACTTTGTTCACCTACTTATTTAGGCTCTTAGAGACTTTTCTTTCTGCTTATAGTAAGGTATTAGCCACATTCAATGTAAAAAAATGTGTTGAAATATTGTGTCCAAATCAGTTTGTTTGCCTGAAAGGGGGTAGGAGGGAAATAGTGATAGTAAGAAAACTCTTTGGATGTGTTACTCCAGGCATAATAGTAGCCTTGCCAAACCCAGGTGTTCAAAAACCAGAAGACAGTTCCCCAAAACACAGAATTGGATCGAACATCACAAGATTAATATCTATCTGTTTCTCTTTTGATTTACCTTATGGCTTCTGAGACTTAATTTTTAAATGAAGGCTGAGATTCTTACCTAACCACAGAATTTTGGAAGCTATGAGTTTCAGACTAGAATTATACTGAAAACTTCATCTGCACCTTCTGTTGCTCAAAATCTTCTGCACTGAAAGCAGGGGGTAGAGACTATACAAGCCATTTCACCAGAGCTGCACCACCTGGACACTCTAACACACTGTGAAGCACTGTGCTGGCAGTTAAATGTAGTATTAAGTCTGCTTTGTGTTCATCAAGTGATGCAAAGAAAAATTAATGGCCCAGCGAATCTGGTCCTGCACTGGAACCTTGTAGCAGTATCACCTCCTCTTTTTAGTTGCACTAAACAGAAGCACATCTTCCTGCATCTTAAAAATACCCTGGTGATTTAAAAGCATTGCCCAATTTTCCCCCTGGAAACTGCTGTAAAAGAAGTGTCACTGGTGTTTGTAAAATGCTTTTCTGTTTCAGTGGAGGTTTTTCCTTATTCATACAAGAGGACTGGTATACCAAAGGTCAAACTCTAACAGAATTCCAGCAGATACATTTGTAGAGTTGATCTCAGAATTCAATTACTGTAAAGGCTGACAGTGTAACACAGGTTACCCAAATAAATCTTACAGGAAGACATTCCTAGGATGGTATCCTGCTAACTGCATTAATATAAATCAGATCCCGAAACAAACTGCCAACTCTTTCAGTTTAATTCAGGACACCCATCCCCAAGTAAGTGTGATTGTTTGGATTATTCAGAAATTTGATTTCTTCTGTGAAGGACAATATGTGAAGTCTGCATTTAAATTTCATGCATTTGACTTATTTTGCCTCTACATAAACCAAGCTGAAGAAAGAGATGCATTTTGCCGCAGAGGTGTTATATGAGTTCAACATATGCACCTTCAAGTTTGAAAAAAAAAGTGGGGGGGGGGAGGAATTGAACAATGAAATATTTTAGTACAAAAAAGGTCACAAATTCTTTTTATTTTCAGAAGAAAAGCAGGGAAACAAACACATCTGGTGATCAGGGAACTACAAGAGACAGATGGATTCTTTCTGACATTTTTGTACTACGTACCGCTGACTTTGCAAACTGCTTTATGATTGCAGACTTCAAAAATGTTTTCTATTTATAATCAGGCTAATTAATACTGGGTAAAATAAACAGAAGTCTACCACTTCTGCAAATGAATCACCCCTTTATAAATCCTAAATTATGAAAAGTTTTCAATTTACAAGACAAATTAAGTCAAATGAATTTACTAACAAGTCCTACACGAGTTTTTAGGTAACAGTATAAGTAAACTAATCTAATAAGAAAATGATGCATTAAAGACAGTGATTCCAAGTAAACTAACCATAGTTGCCATAGTCCTGTAAATGTCTGTATATTCTTGTCTCAAGTAACATAAAACAAATCATACAAGACTGAAGAGAAGCAGCTCAGTAACAATGAACCAAAGCAATTGAATTAACTTTCCATTAAGGCAAGCACGCATTAATTTTGCTCTGAGATTGTTGGTGGTTTTTTGTTTTGTTTTGTTTTGTTTTTGCATCTCCACAAATTTTTCAGCATAAGGGGTTCCTTGGTAAGATCTTTTCTTATGAGGCAATTATAATTTTTTAATGAAAAACTGCATATATACGAACATTAAGATTAAAAAGGTACTAGTAATTTTATACCAAAAAACTTCAGACTTTTTACAGCTAGGACATATGATAAGTTATCCTCAATATTCAATAAAGACTTAATCCTACAGTTTAATGAGGTGTACTGGTATCCACTCAAAATATGCATACAAATTAATACATATATATGTATGTATGCATATATATACCCATGTGTAGCACAACAATTGTTTTTAAGTCTAAGTAACAGAAATTTTTTAAAAAGCTCTAAAGAGCACTGAAAGATCAACTGGTGATACCTATGTTGGTGATTCAAGGTATCAACTATTAGTTACAATTAAAAAATCACAGACAGAATCTCTCTATGAATTGCCTTACATAAAGCAAACTCAAGCATGGGATATGCTTGTGTTGATATTGAAGACATGTTTAATAAGTATTTTCAAAATATAAAGAATCTGTATGCCAAAAATAAATAATTAAAAAAATATGTGGGTTAAATCTGCAACCACTGTTAACTCCATTGACTTCAGTGGATTCACAATAAGAATTCATATGACACACTTTGTTCAAATGGATTGGCCCCTTCCCTTTGGCATAACAAAGGTCATTCCAACATTTTGATCTTTTATGGAGCAAGTAGATAGGAGCTCTTGAACATCAAATAAAATTCATTTATATATTCAGCCTACTTGAAGGATAAATATGTACCGGTTGTATGACCAAAGCTCCACAGCTAGTTCTCATGCAGCAATGAGCTAAATGAAACACCTGAATTTATTGCAACTTCTCCAAAAACCACTTCTCAAATGCAGCATATGGGGATTCTGCTGCACATTTCCACAAGGCCAAAACTTTTCCATAGGTGCTAGTATTCCTAGCCATAGAGACTGCCCTAGTTTCAAAGTTATTTCCATGATACAGAGTGTGGAAGGAGAGGCAATGTGAGTATGCTGACATGGGCAGGTCTCCTTGGAACCATTCCTGGGATAGCATTATTTACAGCATTTAGGAAACTATCTGATCCCTGAATCTGATTGTCTAGTTTAGTCTAGTGAGTACACACCTATGTAGTACACTAGCCTAATCTAGTATTCAGAAAGCATTACTGTTTTTCTAACCTGATCATCCCAAGCTTATGCAACTGTGTTTTCTGTCTTTCCCACTACCTTTTGAATCTATTGGCCAATCTCAAACAAATTTGACAGAGGAGCTGCGATCTCAAAGATACTAAATTTTATCCAGCTACATGAAAGCTGATGACTAGATAGATGACTGGCCTCATTAAGGAAAAAAAACTGCAACGTGAACTCAAAATTTCTGTTTTGTCTGGTTAACCAGTTGGACAATCAACACACATAGAGCTCATAACCAGCCACAGGACATGCTGCCTCTTGCCCAGCAAGTAATTAGGGTTAGCAAAGAGACCTCAGGGTACTGTGAATGGACAGTGAGAGGACAAGAAGGTACGGGTGGGAAGATTTGAGGTACTGGATAGAAGAATCATAAGGTGTGTGAGAAGAGGGAGTTGATATTACTATTGTGGAGCTGTACAGAGACACAAAATTACAAGACAGAAGAGTAGGTGTTTGACTGTTATGATGACATTCTTTGTCACAGGGAAGGTATGTAGTGGGATGTCCTCAATGAACATGGATGTTCTCAAAAACAATATTTGGGTAGAAAATATTTTGCAATGGTAAAGTAGAGAGTCTCCACTGGCACTCACTGCTGGTGAAAATCACATATATACATGTGGCATAAATTACCTTCCGGGTTACAAAGATGCTTGAAGTTACAGTATAGGACATATCATAGTATGTTAACAGAACAAAATAGGGACTACCTGGTGACTTGCAATTATGTTCTATGTTAGTATCTATAAACACTATGTGACATCGAATTACTAAGGTAGTTACTATGTTGGATGACATAACCACTATGTCACAAAGACAGAAATGAATTTCATATCCTCAGCTACCACAGTACTATACATTTTCATGTTATTCTGTGCTCTCTAACAGTGGTGCACATTCTCATTGTGACTTCCAGTTGTTAGTTTTGATTGTGCTGATCAAAACTAAAGAAAATGTGCTTGGATCACAAAGGTGAAGTAACATTTTCAGTAGTTACCCCTTTTCAAACAGAACTTCCATAAAAACATTACTAATAGAATAAGGAAAAAACTAGAAGTGATTTCTACTTTTTCCTTTCTAAGTAAAAGGAAAGCTATGACTGTACAAAAGCTTCAGTATGCAATAAGAGAATAAAGGCATGAGTTTTGATCTGCATCTCTGACTCATGTTCATGAATTCATTAACCTCAGTGGACTCATTCACCTCCATCTAAGAGCAGCAATTATTCTCAGTGAAAAATAAGGCTGGAAATGGTAACATTTCCCCCAAATTCACTGCTGACAAAAGCTATTCCATTGTCCAATATATGTTAGAGCAAAATTCGAGTTTTTTGTGAATTTTATCCCTCTACCTATAATAATCAAAGGACTGATTATTCAGCAGGGGATCAACAGACAAACACTAGTGACACTGTTGGCGATGTTGTGTATGAGAAGTTCCTATTCAAAGGTAATCAACATCTGGAGATACCTGCTAGCTTTCTTGTTCCTTTGTATCCTCAGAACAATATATTCTGCTCAGCTCCCTTGAGCAGGACTCAGGAATTAGCCTCTGATTAATTTGTCCATCTCAGTATTTGTACTGGGCTCATCAACATGATACCTTGTTAAGATGTGCTTATCTGCTTATTCAATTGAGTGTTATTATTGCTATCAGCATTTCTTGTGGATTTTTCAGTGAATTTACAATTAGCCAGTGCACAGCTCGAATCCACAAATTCTTGGCATCTGCCTATAGCAACAGGAGGATGGTACTCTTCAGCATTACATAAATATCACAACAGTGCATAAAAATCTCTATTTTCCCAGAGCAGAACAAAAAGCATAATTCTTTTTATAGTCAACTAAATTATATCTACTGTGCCTCCCTATAGAAAGTAAAAATATCTGATAGCACTTTCCCTAACAAATGGTAGTGCTCTTAATAGTCTTTACTAGTATAACTTCAGTGTCTGTGATAAATTTAAGAAAATTAATCATGCTGTAGCGTACACACTAGTGGTGTCAGTCCCTGAGAAACTAGTTTACAACAAAGTGTCTCTTAGAAACTATGGAGCACTGCAACTCACATTGAGCTCAATGAGACTCATGTTGTTTTAAGATGAAAACTTTTGCATATGCATAGGAGGAAAATATGCCTGTCTAGCCCTCACTTTATAAATTGTTTTCTTGAGAAAAGTTCAGCCAACATGATTAAATGTTTAAAGCCACAAACTCTGTTATAACTACATTCAAGTAGATCATATTCTGACATATTTTTCTTGGTGCTTCCTAATCCTTAATTGACAAACCAGGAAGTGTTATTTCTGATTCATAGCTGCATTTCCACAGTTTCTGTGTTTTGTGCTTGTGTTAATGAAATCTGTTAGAAAGAACCACCTGTGGCTGTGTCTTTTGCTTTTCCACGTCTCATAGATTAACAGCATGAAACAGAACGTATTTACACAAAACTACTAATACAGGTGATTTTTTTTTTCAAAAAGCAAAAGAGTAAAAATTAGTTACAGAGCCATTTGTTCTTTTCCCTGCAACAAATTCCTGATGT
Source organism: Aythya fuligula (assembly GCF_009819795.1). Taxonomy (NCBI): domain Eukaryota; kingdom Metazoa; phylum Chordata; class Aves; order Anseriformes; family Anatidae; genus Aythya; species Aythya fuligula. Next base: position 11,985,033 of record NC_045569.1, on the reverse strand, counting down.
TTTTTATATTGTGACTTTCAAGACTTGTCAAGTCTATCACATGTATAAAATATTTGTGTGGGTCTTTTGCCAGCTGACAGTTAAAACTAACACAGCTCATTGTGAAAATGTTCTGCTTGGGTTTTAAAATCAGATCTAGGATTAAACTAAAGATTGTACCAACTGTATGTCTTAAATCCATTCATTCCATCTGACCTGCAAGTACACATCTGCTGCATGTTAGCCTTACCCGGCTGCCTGACAGTGGCACACATTTGAATCCTCATCATTTTGATTAAAGACTTGGTTTTGTTAGGATGTCATGTACAGTATATCAAAGGAGATCAGTAACCAGTCTGAAAGTCAGATGACAAAGAAAACAATCAGCACATGCACAGTTAAGCAGAGTTTCATGAAAAGAAGGCTTAATGTAATGAGATGTAATTTGGAAAAGTGTCTGTAAGTGGTCTCAGTACTCAAAACTCATGGTGGGCAGTTTAGGATTTTAGAAACAGTTACTAAGTATGGATAGTCACAAGAAATGTGTTGTCATAGGCTCTGTGCTACTCTGAGTACAAATTGGTTATCTCAGGTAATTGTATAGCATTCAGACCAAAGGCTTAGGTCAAGCAAAGCATAGTATATTTCAAAACATTTGGTAATAATTTTTTTTAAGTTATTGGGATTTGTCCAGCTGTTCAGTAAATGAATGGAGACTAGGAAATTGTCTTTCCTTTAATCAATGGATAATGAAGAGCATTTGTTTTGGACTTGTAAGACTATCCAAAATACTAACTCTGATTTTGTTTAGTAAAAATATGACTTTTTGCCTTACCACATGAAAAAACTTCTGGATTCTGAATTTCTGACTGATTTCTGGTTTTAACATCTTAACCTACTATTTTTTCTATTTGTGTTTATTAGCCTTTATGTGAGTGCATCTGCACGTGTCAAGATCATTATTAATCATAGTAATAGCAGGAAAAGAAAGAAAACTTCTAAGCTCACTGGAAGAACAATAATGTTCCAGTAAATTCAAGGTCTGCTAGGATTAAGGCTTGGCTGATCTGAGCCCTCTGCTCTTCAAGTGAATGCAAAAAGATGTGAATACAGTTCCTGAAGAAGAGAGCAAGGATTAGCTAGTCAGGGGAAAAGACATATAAGACATTTGCAGAGAAGAAATGGTCAGTGTTAGCTGACAATCATACAAAAAGTTTAAGGCTCACTGCTTGTAACAGTTTCTTTGATAGGTACCTTTATGCCCCTGTTTATGTGATATTTAAAGGGTAACAATTCTTTATGTCCCTTTATATATGTTTCTGTTTCCCAAGATATATAAGAAAAATTGTTACACATCTTTCAGCCAATGTTAAACCTGTTTGATTAAATTGACTAAACCATTTTTAAATCAGAAATCAGTGTTTTTCAAGATCCACCAGTCCTTTGGATAATATCATTTCAGGATTTCACAAGTGAGGAATTCAGAATCACTTGAGCTGTCCACTGAAGGCTCAGGCTTCCATCCAGTACACATATGGCCCTGTGGCTTAAGGCTTTGGGTTTTAGAATCGGTAAAGAAATGCAGTCAGGCATAAAGGGGACTACCTGTGATCATGAAATGTGTTCATTAAAGAACACCTCTGCAGGAGGGAAATAGTGCAGCGGCTGGTAAAGCCACATTGGGGTGGATTTACTTGGGTAACTAAGCTAAATACATTGGGAAGGATAAAGAGCAGCTTCTTGCATGCTAAGATAGATGAACACCCCAACTAAGACGCAAATTCTGATCTTGAATGTATGATTAATGCATTTCCCAGATTTCCTTTTAAAATCATCTGTGTTGTTTTAATGCAGTTAAGGGAATCCTGTGTTTTATCTTCTGCACTGACATCAGCAGACAATTTTCCATGGTATGCTGCTATTCGTGCATGATCTTCAACAGGAAGATATCTTTGGTCCTTTAAGTCATGTGCTATTTATTACAGAACTAGGATAGGAGCTGATATTTTCACAAGCAAGTATGCGGATGGGGATCACAAGTCCTTTTGACTTTCAGTAAAACTCAACTAAAATATTTAGGTATTTTGAAAATTTTAGCAACTGAGTTTTGAAGAGCTTTTGAAAGAGTACGAATACAATCCCGCAGTTGATCTTTTTGAAAGAAATATTCTGTTTCCTTTTGATATTCATTCCATTCGTATCTTTAGACCATTCTATAAGCAAGGATAACATTTACTTACCAATTTGAGATCACAAGGCTTTGTGAATGTTTATTTAATAATAGAACAGTAGTTTCACTATGATTTCATTGCAAAGATTGGCTCAATATCTTCATAATCATAAGAAAATGTGGATTACTAAATCTGTGAGCCCATCATATCATAAATGACTTTTGACTTGTCTTGCTTTCATAAGCTTCACTACCTCCAAAAACATCTAAGTTATTAGACCAGAATCCACAGACTAATAGGATGGCTGCAATATCTTATTTTTCTGTTAGTGCTTGTTTAAGCTGTTAAATTATTCTCTCTGTCTTGAGTCACTGGAGTAAACTTTGGGGAAAAAAAGGTAGATTCCTCTTTATTCAGCAAAGCTCCCTTTGCTGCACGTTGCAAAAGAATTAAGATGATCTTTATTGCAATGGACAGCATCTGAAATTCTAATGCAGTTTAGGGCTCTGTTATTGACTGTAGCAAAGGTACATGGATTAATCTTTTTCCCTTCCCCCTCAAATTTTTGTTTCTTCAGAGTGACCTAAATCAGATGTTTGCATCCTGGGGCACCCCTTCAACAAATGTCTTCTAATATTTTTTTTTCAGGTTTTTCCTTTCCTAAGACATTAGACAGTTTTTGAACAGAAAACATTTTAATAAATAAGATCTTTTTCAGTTGTTTAACACATTAACATCTATTCATGTGCTTTTGTATTAATACATAGATAAATTCCAGATTTATTGTGAGATTACTTACTCTGGAATATCTGTAGATACAATACCAAGTTTGTATTGGTTTTGTGGTTTCAGTTTCACTGGTGTACAAGATACATTCGTACTCTTCAGCTATCCAATAAGCACCTCCTTTATATTCACCTTGAACAGGTGGTACCACAGCTGTACAATGTAGCATCAGAAGCTCTCTCCAAAAGGAGTTCAGTGTAGTTCTACTTAAATAATAAGGGGATGAATCAAGCCATCCTTGAGAATTCTGGCATCTATTTCAACAAAAAGTGCATTAGAACATGAAAATGAGCCTGAGTCACACAGGAGTCTCTCCTGCCACCAGTATCTTATCTTCAACATAAATGGATGCTTAGGGAAGTGTAGCAATATGACAAATTCCACAGAACACAACAGTCTCAGTGCTACTAATACAATGCACCTGAAAGTAAACCTGCTTATTTCCTTTTTCAGTGAGAATTGCCATTTACATTTAATCTGATGTTTTCTTCCTGTTTCTAGAGTTTCGTGCCTTTTCCACTTATCAAGTTTTATTTTTTTAAGGGAATTAAGATCTTATAACAACAAACATGCATATTTATCTTTAACAAAGCAGACTAATGCTGGCAGAAACCAAGGACTTCGTGAGACGTGTCCATTAATTGTAGTCTTCTATTTTTTCTGTGTTTTGTCGCAGAAAAACACAGAGCTATTTCAGTAGCAAGTTCATGGAAGCCCTGTTAGAACACAGACCTTCAAAGGTATGCACTAATTCTCTTACCTGGTGCTTAGCCAGCAGATGGGGCTATTAAAGTCACATGAATGAAACAGAGAAACAGTGTAATTTGCAAAATTAAAGAAAGTCTCTAAGTAGCAAAGGATAGAATAAAGTATACTTTACAGCTTAGAAGAGATTTGGATGCATTCAATAATACAGTAATTTACTGTATTTTATTTAAAACAATGTGCATGTGGTGGAGAGTGAAGTAAGGGTATTGCATTTATTATTTTCTTTTGTATGGGGCTGGTCTTTCCAATTTTATTGTCTGGAATAAATCTCTCCCAGACAACAAGTTCCACTTATGTCAATGTTATACTTTAAAACAAAATCTACAAAAAAAAAAAAAAAAAGTAAAGGTGTCATGATGGGATACTAAGTACTAAATCAGTATAATTTCAGTGTTTTGAATTGCCATGGGAATAGCTGAGCTCTCATCAAGTTAAGTCTTGCATAGATAGCAGTCATGCTTCTCTTTTCCTAATGGTGCTACCATCACTCCCTTCCCTGTTGACTATTGTTCAGGTGTAATTATAACGTGCCTGCAGAAATCCCATTAAACGTCTAGCTTTTGTTTGTAAATTATATGTATTGTAAGGTTTATGAACTGATTTGTGTGTTAAAAATTCAGAGAAGAATTCACAGAAGTAAAAAGCTAAGGCCTTAAAATATTATTTTTCTGTAAATAAAAATACAAAGGTAGCTGTCATATAAGGTGGAGATTTGGGCCCCTTTCTCCAACTCAGCTGAACCTGCCTTTCAAACCTCACAAAGGACAAGTGAACATTGCCTAAAGGCTGTCAGTTTGCAAGCACCATAGTTAGTGAGCAATTTATTTATTAAGGGCGCAGGAGACATGTCATTCAGCTGCACATTCAGCCCAGATCTAAGCCCAAAAATGCTGTTAAGAATGTGAAGTTCTTGAATTGCTCCTGATCCTTCCCAAAATATACTTCTGGACTATAGTTTTCTTGCTAAAGTTGACTTGGAAAGTGATACAAGCATTAAAAAGTTTCCTGTTTAAAAAAAAAAAAAAAAAAAAAGAGTTCACCTGCCCACGTATCCAAACTGGTACAGGACATTGAAGAAAACACATTTAAAAAGTCAAAGGAGAAAAGAAGTATGAGGTCATCCTGCTGTTTTAGCAATCTTGTCTGTCTCTTTATATCACTGAACTTGTTTATTATTTTTCCACATATCTTATGTCTGGAAGGCTAGGATTAATACTGCCTGAAGGGCATATTGCCCACAAAACATTCAGACTGCCCAGCTGAGCAGTAGCTTGCAGCTGAGATTTGTCCTTTTATACAATTTAATCTGTCAAAAAGTTTACCTGATTTCTAAAATGTTTAAACTCTGCACCTAATGTTTTTCCCTCACATGAACTTCAAAACAACTGGCTTTTATACCTTAATTAGTTTTTGTATTTTTAGATGGACTGAAACAGAGAATTAGGTCCAACAAATCTGAAACTAGCATACTATTAGACATAAGACAAAACCCTAACTTTTTGGTAGTGTACTAATTTTTACCTCACTGTAAAGAGCTGAGAAACATGGAAATGCTAGTACTGGTACATCAAAGCATTGGAAAAATTTAATCAACGGCACCTTCAAGCTATTATGCATATCAAGTGGCAAGATAAAATCATGAATAACAAAGTTCTGCAAAGTGGTTGCACAAACACTGTTGAAGCAATCTTATAAAAGCGCAGTTTGCTGGACTGGACATGTCCTCTGCATGGAGGACACCAAGCTCCCAAAGGAAAAAACGTGTAGTAAACTTTTAATGTGTGAAAGATCAAGAGACTGACTGAGGCAGAAGTAAAAAGATGCCCTGGAAAAAAAGAAAAAAAGAACCTCACCCATTGTGACACAGGTAGCAACACATGTGGCAAACAAAACATGTTGGCGAGGCCCATTAACATCTGCTACAGAAAGCCTGGAAGAAAGACATGCAAGCCAAGAGGAGAATAGGGTAACTGGCAAGCAGAGAGAATGTGAGAGTGGGAGCACGTGCAGAGAACCTGCAGAAACAGACAGCAAAAATGATCCCAACGTACGGAAGTTGATGTCACACAAACTCTGCTTCTTCTTTTGTCTCCAGAACAACAGGCATCAACTGACGATGACAACTTCACATTTGGACCTTGATGCCAACCCTTGATCTGTGGTGCAGCAGTTAATGTTATTCTTGGAGCTAGGCAGAGTCTTGCCTAAACAGAAGTAACCTAAAAGGGTTGTGTTCACTTCAGCTCCATTAAAAAATGTGGGTGGGGTGAAGTACATGGGAAAGAGGCAATCATGAAAATGATCCGTAAGGAAGTTTGTTTCAGGCTTCTAAAAAAGATTTGGCAATAAGCAATTGGGGATTTTCTGATTAGGGAAAGGTCCTTGTTCGAAAATTAAAGAGACCTTCTACACAGTAGATTTGAGAGAGAAGAGGTTCAGTCATCAATTTCTAAAAAAGAAATCATCTATTTTTTGCATTTTCTCCTTTTCCCCTGGCAATGACTGCTCCATTTCTTTGTTACTGAGCTTAGGAGACTTTTACTTGCACAGGAGACATGAAAGAAGGACATTAAGTTCACGTCACATCTGTGAACATGTTGCCATGTCAACGGGCAGTACTTTGTGGCTTAATTATTGATTGACTCATGTTCCTTTAGGACATAACACAAGCAATAACAGCACACTGAGCAGCTTTTCTAACTTAGATACCTATTTATGCCCTGTAAGAGGTGTGGCACTTCAAACCTAAGTATGGCTAATGTCTATATCGGAGTCATATTATAAAAGACCTACTACAGTCTCTTGAAGGAAGAAAGTGGTGGTCTCAAACATACATAATTACATTAATCACGCTGATGAAGAACTCAGATGAGAGCTGTTGTCTTTAAGATCAAAATCCTTAGACTGCACAACTCAAGCTAAAGAGGAGCTCTTTTAGGTAACGAATGGTTTAGTTCCTACAATCACTCAGTCATTCAGCACGTTAGACGTAGCAACCAGAACAAGCTATTTCCGGGTATTAATTGTGATGTAAGGAAAGGTAAGAATTTATAGTGTGTTAGCTAACCCATGATAACTATTCATGCACACACCATTTTCCTATGGTTGGTACAAGGTTACTTAACCCACTTTAATTAAGCAGCAAACTACCTAAAGTTACCTTGTGTTTACCAAGATGTACCCTAACAGTTAACCATATGTGTTTATATGCACAAAGTGAGCAGACTACAGGCAGACAGAGATGAGCATTGAATAGTTCCAAAAACTCTCAGTGAAGCGTGAGGAAGATAAGCAGAATGGGAAGAGGGGGTAATATTTTTTAACATGATGGATCCAACTCTGAGCCATTCCACAGCACAGTAAATAAGGATTATCTATGTTGAAGTCATAGGAAGTCTCCTTTGCAAAAGTAAATTTGGATCCTCTATCAGAAGCATAGTCAGGTAGGATTTGTAGGCACTCTAAAACAAAGCAAAAGGGTAGGATCTCAGTTTTCAAAAGAATGTATTTAAACCTGCCATATAGTAAAGGGCATGTAGGAATGCAGAGGGATCTCTAGTCTAAAAAATACACATTTTGTTTTACAGTATAGGCAGTGCCTTTGAAAGTTTCACCTACCACTTAAGATTTTAAGCTTAGTATTCTAGGGAGTGGATGAACAGAAAGAGGCAGCCAGCATCTTGGAACATCCTTTTGATGTGTATGGTCATGCTCACATCTTGCAAAGTTTAGTATTTCAAACTCAGGTTGTAGACATAGTGGTTTTCACACTCACTCAATTTATCACTGCTGTACCATTATCTACATGCTATGGGCCCCAAAAAATGCTCTTTGCCACTTGGTTCTTTTATTGCAACATATAGAAATACTTAAGGTATCACTTTAACTTAGAAAGTCATATCTGAACCAAGCAGGTTGTAATTAGGAATGTTGCACAGTTTTTTGCATTTTTTTTTAAATACATGTCATGGAAACCTCACTGTTCTAAGTGTCTTCAAAGTCATTTATATATAAAACTTGCATTTCTTATAGTTGCATATCAAATTTATGCCACAAGATAGACTTTTGCAATAAACTTTCAATTTCTGTTCTGGTTAGAATGTACATTTATTTGAAAATACATTCCACATTTGTTGGGTTAGCAATATTTGCTTTTCAGTATATGATTTCACTGTTTGGAATTTACTGTTGTTTCCTGCAAAGTATCATCCCTAATTCAGAAAGCTGGTCTTATGACTAAGAAAATGCCTTCAGTCATCAGATCTACTGATTTTACTCTATGGCTGGGACCAAGTTTGCCCAGACCTCAAAACCTCCTCTACATAATCAGGAAGAGAATACTTCCCTTCTACTTTTGTTCTATACTGTCTACTTGGCTGCAGGGACAGTCTCTTAACATATACAGTACTCAGCACACTGGGACTACAAATCCTGTTAGGGCGTCTTAGCACTGCAATGATAATGAGCCAATTTTAGTTTCAAAGGAGTACATTCATACAAGCCATTTATGTAAACAAGTTAACCTGATACACAGAAGTGCTGCAGCCTTACAAATTCTATTTCTCCTAGTCTGTAAAAATGATGTTTTTAGCTCCTAATTGTTCTTGTTTAGAACAGCTTTTCAATGTAATGAGCAAACTTTTCTCCTGCCCCTCCACTCTTCTCTCTTTAAGCATTAATCTATTGGGTAAAATGTTGTCAAATTACTCCTGAAAATCTAAAAATATAATGTCCACAGAATACCCTATCTTGTCAGTGTTATCTTCAAAGAGTTCCAGAAGGCTAGTGAAGCATTACTTCTTTTTTCCTAACCCATGTGTATACAACTAATCAAGCTGAAGGATGCTTTTACTAGATGGTCCTTCTCCTAATCTGTTAAAATTCTTTCAAATACCTTCCCTACAGATAAAATTAACCTAACTGGCCTGTAATTCCACATGTTAAGATCATTATTAAAGGAAGTTCAAAGTGATAGAAAATAACGATACAGAAGAACATATAATTTGTGAGGGTTTGACATACACTACTAGTGTAGCTGTAATAGTCAGAAAAGACTTGGTTTGCCTCAGAATGCTTTACATGAGTCACTATGTCACAGTGATTCAAACTTTCTTCTTTTTGAACACTGGCATTACAGTGACCACTGGCTGGCTTTGAAAGAGCCCTCTCACTGCCTGGAATTTCTGTGCATGGGAACAGAGAAGCCCACAAGGAGTTTCATTCTTGCTTTGTATAGACTGAAGAAAGCAGAATTCTAGACTGCTCTTTTCTTTGTAAGTTGTTAGTGGAAAGGAAGAGAGCCATGGCCATATTCCCCACAGAAGTGATCAGGATAGTCACGTGTACACAGCAGCAGACATGCAAAATGCTTCTTGATATGCTTCTCTGAATTGATACAGCTTGATATTAACCCTCAAAATTTAATATCCTTGAAAAGAATATACCTATACTCATACATCTTAATGAAAAATAGCATTCATTAATACTTTCTTTGTTGTGCCACCTTTTTTTGTGTATTTTGTATGGTCTGCTGTATGATGCAACTGTGCAAAAAATTTGTTATTTCATGAAATTCCTGATTTCACCATTGCCACTCACATTTATGGGCCCACAGACCAAAGAACCCCTCTGCTGTCATATGACAAAGACTCTGTAGCTGGGCTGGCATCACTAATCAGTTGTTTAGCCGAATGACAACATAACTTTGCCTGTTCACCCCATGGTGAAGGTATAACAGTAAACAAGATGAACCAGAACTTAAATGGTAGCATATCATTTTCAGCTGTATGCTTAGACTGTTTATTTCTTTACAGCTGGGCACATTCTTACCTGCTAGCTGCAGTGAGCCAAAATGCCAGAAGTGCAAAATTGTATTAGGTCATTAGTTAAATTTTCTACTCAAAGCAAAAAGATTTTTACAAAAAGATGTATTTTGAAATGTTTTTCATTCTATTGAATTGATATACTAATTTGCATTTTAAAAAATCATAAAGATTTCTCTATCAAAGATTCATGCAGCAAGTATCTTTATAATTAAAGTGGCTCAAAAAATGTGCAGCTGGCATTGATCACATGATTTTTCCCCCAGTGGTTAGAACTGTGATTATTTACATGCATTTTTTTAGGATTTTAGAATATACATAATTTACCAGCTTTGTTTATCAAATACTATCACTAATGTTTATTGTGTAGTTACAACACAGTAATTATTAATATGTGACAAGGCTGTTTCATTATGGAGATACCACTGGACCATTTATTCTTTTGATAAGAACAAGTCTTTTCTTTCTTTTATTACAGTTCTAAACAAATTATGGGCAAATGTTGCTTCTCCTACATGTAGTCCATAACAGCATCTGAGTGGCCATGACTGAGTGAAGTCATTACAGCTTCAGAACAGAAAATAACTAGAGGGTGAAAGGAGCCAGAAGATAATCTTATCCGGATGTTCAATGTCTCCTTGGCTGTTGGGGTCTACAATGGCAGTGTATTAATGAATTAAACACAAAAGAGAATAAAAACTAATGATTTCTGTTTTTAAGAAGTAGGACAATATAGGCTAATGAAGACTCTGGCCTCAAGTTTTATAAGTCCATGTATTTTCACTTTGAAGATGCATTTAGTCATAGTTCAGACTCAAAGAGCATGGAAAAAAGAAATACTTTATTTGGTTTCTATTTAGCATTGTGTAATATGAATTTCTACATGACTGAAAAAGAGTTCCGCGTGAATCTTGACAGAACCTTATAGATGTGCAGTTCCTCACATTTCTTCTTCAGCCAAACATAAAAATTAACCATCAGATTTTGATTCACCATTCAACCTATTTGAAATGTAGTGTTATGCTAAGCACTCCACCAGATCCAGCTAGTCTCTCAAACAATTCTAAATGGGTCTTCCTTGGCTCATCAATATCTTGATTATTAGATAGCACTCGTTTTTCTTATTTGAGCAAGTCTCTAGGTGTATGAGCTTGTCATATCAACCAGCTGTAACTGTTGTCCATGAAGATTTTCTTGAACAAAATGGGCGACTCAGTAACTATTCTTGTCATAAAAATTTGAGGTGGAGTCACTTACCTCAGAATGCTTCTGTTTGAAAGAGCAATTTCACAAATGTAGCATACAAGAATAACTCCTATGATGTTGTTGCTCCTTCTGATTGTTCTTTAATAATCTAAATAATCTTGGTATCCTACGCATTTATTTCTGATCAAGAACAGCAGCTAGGAACTGACTATCTTTTAGAAAAACAACTTACTCACAGTTTTGCTTAGGAAAAAATCTCTCCTTCAGCTTTGTTCTTCCCACTCAATGGCATAGACTGAACTCCTTCAAGCAAGAAATGCTTGCCTTCTTTTCTAGGTGCCCTAGAGAGAATATGGAGGAGATGTCAGTGTCCCATTCCTTTTATGTTCCAGCATATTGAATGACAGAACTTGTCCCTACCCATTCTGGTAGGATGACCCAATATATTGTACCAAATATCCTATGTGATTAATAATTAGAAGGGTCCATTTTTTGATAAATCCATTCCATTGGGGATCTGGACAGTCAACAGTGAGAAACAGGAACACAAAAGACAGTTTAACAGAAATTTTCTGAAAGCCTTTTAAAAGATGTTTGCAAAAAATGGTCTGGAGTTCCCAATCTCCTCTGCTATTTCCTTTGTTTAGCCTAGTTTATGGAAGCAGATTCATTGTCTTGCCTTCACTCTGTCTCTTTTTATTTATCATTTATCCTTTAAAAAGTAAAAGGAAAATATTTGGGGATTACAGCTCTGACTACACCTCACTCAGAGCTCTCTAGTGAGGAAACCATACTTGCCAGAACACACCTCTCCATTTTAATATGTGCATGCTTTGAATTAAACAGAAGAGTTCATTACGTATTTGCATTGACAAATATTTACATTGATTTCAAAGTACCAGAAACTGATACTCAGCAAATACAAATATGGCCAAAAAATGCAAGTAAGCATCTCAAACATCCCATTTTGATTTATTTCTCATGGAACATCCGTAGCTGGTCACAGTCCTGAATTCAGACTCCTTCTGTTCTAGTGGCTGATTCTTTATTCCAGGATTTAACACAACACTGTACTATGAAGAAAACACTAGTTCACACTCTAGCCCTTTCACTAAACAGAACAGAAACTGTACATACTCTTTCCAGGTATAAAATTAATCTCTTCCAAGTGCTCACTGGACTATTAGCTTGGCAGTCTTTCAGTACTATTTTATTTCAGTACCGCTTTTAGAGCATCAACTCATTTCAGAGAAGAAAAAAAAAATGAGTCTTTAAACTCCTGTTTATAGAATTGAAGATTTTTTTATTCTTTTTCAGAATCATGATGATCATGACATAAAACAGGAGAGCTGTGTGTTTTATTCAGAATAGAATGAGTTGTCTATAAGATCTCTATTATTCATTTGCATTTTAAAACTTCTGAATTTGAAAGGATCGATTTACTCAGAGGAGAAACATTATGGCTTACTGAACTCCACTATCTTGGTGACTGTGTGATAAACATTTATAAAAGATTCATTTTAAGAAACCTTTTTTTCTGTTGTGTAATTCCCACATTTCTATTGCAAGACTATATACTAATAGAGTAGTAACATTAAATCAATATGATTTTCCCCCCAAACTGCTTGCATTATGAAGTTACAATAACACATGGCATTCAAGAATTTTAGTGTGGGTTATTACATATATCTTTCTTGTTAAAGAAAATACAAATTCTAAGCCAGATTTAAGCAAAGGCCTCATACTAACTCCTCTGCTTGCTGTAATATGCTTTATTTAATTCACTACTTGAACATTTTTTTCTGATTAGCAAGTTGAATCTGTAAACACTTTCTCGTGTGATTAACTATGTATAATTGGCTGAGTTTAGTTATTGTTTTCACTAAGATTCAATGACATTGCAGAGGGCAGAAATTGATTAAAGGGTTCAAGTTTTGCACATTGTATGAGGATATACTTGTCTGTTGCTACGTGAAATAACGTAGAATGATCCTTATTAAGTACACATTATTTAACAAATAATAAAAATGTAAAGTTGGAACACAAGTCCTATGTGGAGCGACTGAAGGAACGGGGGTTGTTTAGTCTGGAGGAGGCTTAGGGGAGACCTTATTGCTCTCTACAACCACCTGAAAGTGTAGGGAGCTAGAGTTCGCCTCTTCCTGCAGATAACTAGTGAGAGGACTAGAGGGAATGGCCGCAAGTTGTGCCAGGAGAGCTTTGGGTTGGAAATTAGGTGACATTTCTTCTCAGAAAGAGTAGTCAGGCATTGGGATGGGTTGCCCACAGAAGTGGTAGAGTCACCGTCTCTGGGGATGTTCAAGGAAAGGTTGGACCTAGTGCTTAGGGACATGGTTTAGTGGGTGACATTGGTGGTAGGGGGATGATTGGACCAGGTATCTTGAAGGTCTTTTCCAACCCTCATGATTCTATGATCTGCCTGAACCATGCAACAAGCTTCTACCCTTGTCAAAAAGACACTCTATTTCTGCAAGAAGGTGCTAAGATATTTTTCCCAAATGCTCTGTGTACATGGTATGAACAAATGTCATTTGTGTACAACTGAGTGAATATACAATAGTCTTTCTTCATACATGTACTGCTCCATATGATTCATACCTTGGAGTCAACATTTCTACAGGACTAGGAGAGATCTTGGGAAGATAAAGAGAAATTGACAACTGTTCACTTTTCAGTTCGTCCCCACACAGGTGGCCCCTCATAGCTGTGGAAACTTTTAAAAGAAGAGAAGGAAATGGTTAAATCTCTTCTGTCTTATCCAAGTTTTACACGGCTGTAACTTCACTTACAGACACAGGTTTCATGAGGAGGCACTGACTGACAGGACAAGCCAAGCTCTACTCGGTGAGGTCTTGGCACCTTCCCCGGGGGCCTGGAGACGCGTGCGTCCTCAGCCACCACATCCAAAGCAGCCCCCGGGGACAGCCCCTGGGCGCTGTCTCGGCCTGGTCCCGCATCGCCCTCAGCCCCTAACGGCCCCGGGGCTGCAAAGCGTCCCCAGGTGTGGCGGGGCGGAGCGGGACCGCCCGGCGGGGGGGTGACAATCAGCCACGCAGGTGACAATCAGCCTGGCCAGGGCGAGCAGGCGTTAAATCGTGAGGAATCGCCTCGGGACCGGCCCCTGAAGCCTGGAGACGTCGGACATGGAGCCCGTAAGTGCCACGGCGGCGCGCTGAGGAGGGACTTCGGGGTTAGGCGGCAGAGCCCGCCTGGGGAAGGAAGGGGACAGCGCCGGGGCTCATCCCGCTGAAGCCCCCCCAGCGGAGCCGTCGTCGCCCTGAGGGCGGCTTCGGCGGGCGGGCGCTGCCGGGCAGGGCAGGGCAGGGCAGGGCGGAGATGGCGGCGCCGCCCGCACGTGGCAGCCACCGCGACGCCACAGCCGAGGCGGCCGGGGACGGGAATGGGCCTGGGGTCGGGAACGGGAACGGGGCTGCCCCGGGTGGCAGCGGCCGTTTAGGGCTCCCCGTGGGGACACGGCCCTCCCGTCGCCCTGTCCCCTCGCCAGCCCTCAGGCGCAGGGAGCAGCGCCTCAGGGGGCCTGCTACCTCAGTCCCCTTCCCCGTCCCAGTGCTGGTTCTGCTATATGAGCCCGGGAAGTTTACTTTTGGTCACAACTTTTCGATTATTCTTTCTTAATTGCCTCAGGACGCTATTTTTGCCCTTCCTGTTAGGACAGTTAGGCGTTATGCATTTAGATGATGGTTAATTGCTGCCTTGGGAGGGCTTTGATAGCAGTAAAGGAAGTGTTTCTGTGGTGGAAGGAAAGCATTAAAACATACATGTTTGTACACAGAATTACTGAAAATGACAACAGTATCATGGGCTTGCCATCAGGCATATGCCGGATGAGCCCCCGCTTTCATTTTACTGCTTCTGTTCTTTCAGATAAAAATCTCAGTTTTAGCCGTTGATGCTCAAGTTTTAATGAGTTCCCCCAAAATACCACGATCCTGTGTTACAGGTTAGTGCCAAGGTTTCTCTCCTCCTGCTGCGTGGAAGCGTTCGTTCTGCGGGGCGGCTGGGGAGTGCCTTGGCCTCCGCTCCCTGGAGGCTGGAGCCTGGTTGAGCTCTCTTGTGAGGAAACTTTGAGATTATGCTTATTACTCATAGGTGAACATGACCTTTTCATGTACAAAGGTCTCAACAAACCAAAAGACAACTCTAAGGGAAGTGCAAAAATGCTTTTATCCTTTTTTTTTTTTTTTTTTTTTTTTCCTTTATGTCCTAATGCATTTTCTCCTGGAGCCCTTTTTGCAATTCCTCTTGTAGCCAAATCAGCACGTGTTACCTCCAGAAGATTGAACCTCTTATCTGTGAAATAGATTGTCTTAATTACACTGTTTTGTCCAATGTGTGCTTTGGCTGGTCACTTCTTCAGTTGCTGTACAACTGCTTTGAAGGGCAGTTTGAATTATCAGGGGTTTAACAACAACAACAAAAAACTGCAGTGTTTGGTCTGTTATGGTCTCGTGAATACAAGACTGCCTAGGATGGTTCCTCAGCTATTGGTGTGTTTATTTTGGCTGTCATCATTCTTGTTTTTCCACCGTGTCCTTTATTTTAAAATTAGAAAAAGAGTACAGGTATTAAATCTGGTTGGAAAAGCAAACCAAAAATACAAATGTGCCCAGGTTTTAATGATCATGGCTGACATAGCTGTCTGTGAGCTATGTGCACCAACACCCAAGGACAAGAAGCTGTGGCAGATAAATCACCAAATACCACCGTTCAAAGTCAGATGCCAAAGGTAGCTTTGGAAAAGTCTTCAATGAAGGTGGCAAAGGAGACTGCTTGTAAATTGTGACCATCTTATGAATGCTGCCAGTGATCCCAAATATCCCATCTTGCTAATGTAGAAATCTGCATGTCTGAGGGAGGGGAAAGAAGGAGTAAGGCTGCAAAGCCATGTGTCTGCATTAGAAGTTATGTCTGGCTAGGCAGTCTTAATCTGGTCCCATTCTGCATTATGGTACTCAATTATTTATCATTATGTGTCCTCCAGAGGATAGGGCTCACCCTACCCATAAAGGGTAATGTTGTCTTGGTGACTTTTGTCATGGTTTTTGTCCTTTCTAAAGGAATAATCAAGTGATGTGCACAAACAAGTGAAACTTTTGGCATTTCTAAACTGGGGAAGCTTCGACATTGCAACCTGTATTTTTTGTTTGGTTGTTTTTTGTAAATGATAAACTCTGAAATAAAACCCAGCAACTTGGTCCATGGAACCATGTTCATTGGCTGTACAATAGGTTTAAAGGGTAGAGCCTGTCGAAGGAGCTTCACGCACTGGATCTTCACCTCAGTAGACTTACTGGTAACAATAAACAGGCTGTTAAATAAGCTAACTGGGGAGAGGTGAGGCTTCTGCTTTCTGAGTGGATCTCATAGCTGGTTGCTGACAGCTGTTGTCTGAGAAATCCGCATTCCTGAGCTCAGTACCCTTCTGCCTGGGCCCATCTATTCCTGCCCGTCCTGTCTCCCTACAGTCTGTCACCTAAGCATACTTCTTGTTCCCCATAGCAGAAGCAATTTTTATTTTTTTTATTATTCTGTGCTATCAGGATGTTTTGAACACTGTGTGTTCAGAAAAGGTATCCTTTCAAAACAGAGAAGAGAAAAGAAATCTCTGTTCTGGTACCTGTTCTTAGTCCAGACATTTCCTTCATCTAATAGAGGTATTCTGATTAAAATTCCTGTTAACTCCTTTCATGCCTTGCAGCCCAGAGAATATGCAGTCTCAAACACTTTATACATATTTATGAATTAACCCTTGCAGGAGCTTTATGGAAAGGAAGCCTTCATTTTCCCATCTGCAGAAGAGAGGAAGGAAGGTGCGCTGGTGATTCAGTTGTGCAATGCAATGGCAGATGCAGTGGGAGCTGTGCAAGAACCCCCCCATGTCTTACCATTGGTTTGCACAGAGAGGATTGTGCTAAGCCCAGGAGCAGAACTCACACCTGAAAGTTGTGTTTTCCCCCCTGTTCTCCCTTCCTCAGGGGCCAAACCTTGGCTCCTGATTTTTTTTTTATCACTTTCCTTCTTAAGTATTCCTTCTTGTAGAAGCGTCAGATGCACACTTAATGAAAGGAGCTGTGCTCCACAAAGGAGAAGCACCATTTCCAGGCATGTTCACCTGTATTTAGTCTGTGTAGCTTGAAGCATTTTACAAGGAGACACTTATATCCTGAAAAGCACACCTTGAAGAATAAGTAATGTGATACAGGGTTATATAAATCCTATCCATAAAGCATGGGTTTTACTAGGAAGCCAGACAGCAAGAAAAAATACATTTAAATTACATTTACAAATAAATAAAAAAAAGGCTAATACTAACGCTTTAAGCTAAATCTTTACCCAGTAAAACTTTCAACCCTTTTATAATTATAAACGACTGGTTTGCTGTCGCATGTAATATTTGAAAAGCTTTGTAAACTGCTCTGAAGTATCTAAGTACTTTAGTTCACAAAGTTAATATGGTATCTTTGGATGGTAGGGTTTTATAGGTATGTTTCCAGAAGTCATGTTGGTTTTTTTTTTTGCCTTTGTACTTTCTGAGCAGGTTCTGACACACACAAGTGAAGACACATCAGGGCTGTATTTTAAATAAATATTTGAAATACATGCAATATTTTACAACAACAAAAATTTAAACTGGAGGCTGATGCCTCTATTTTTTATTTTTATTTTTTCTTTTCTTTTGTTTTCCTGCAGTTGTTACAGGCAGGAGCTGTGCCTCCTGTCCTTTGCAGAACACACTGAATAGTATCAGGTCTGCACCTTTGTACTGAAGCACAGGTCAGTTTCTGCTGGCTAATTGCTGGGCCATTCCTATTTTAATCTTGTTTATAATCATTCTGTTTAAAAACAGCTTTAAATATTATGCTTACATTTAGCTTCTAAAACACTTCTGGTGCCAAGCCCTCATTAACATTTGCATTTATTTCATTCTAGTCCTGAAAAGCATCTTGCTATTCTGAATATGATTCACATAGTTGTACTTTTACTCATCCCAGTATGCATAGAATTTCTCTTCATGCACTTTTATGCCCATTTTTTAAAGTACAGGCATAATAAATTAGGATATTATATATGTACAGACTACTTAGCATATGATTTTGTTGTTGTTGGCTGTTTTTCTTTTTTTTCTTTTTTTTTTTTGGTCTATCCCATATTGCTTCATACTTCCAAAGTCAGGTCTTGCACCATGACTGGAACCAAATGTTACTTCCTAGTGAAAAGTAATGTATGATACATGAAGTGTCAGGCAATTCATCAGGCGTAAGGAGGAGATGGCCCTAAGGCAAACAGTTTGCTCTTTAGAATATAATGGTTACTTAACCCTTTAACTTGTACAGCACGTGTAAAGAACAAACTGAGGAAAAATTGTTCTCAAGTTATTCATGTGAACCATGCAAGGAAATATTAATTTTGCACCTTGAAATGCTAGCAAATTGCAACAAGCCTGTAACCCATCAGTGTCAGTGTGTATGAGCAATTAGTTTAAATTATAAAAACTGAACCTGAGTTTCTCGTGCACTGTGAATAGTTACCTTAAGTCTTTTAACATTATTAGTGGCATGTTCTCCAAATTAAAAATACTTGCAGTCATGTTATTTTTTATGATCAAAGTTCATATTATTAATACATGTTTTCTTCAACAAGATATCACTTAGAGCTGAAATAAGTACTTCTTTCAGTGTAATTTCTTCCATAGATGACATAAAACTGAACTGTATTATTTATAATTGTGTAAAGGAAAATTGGTATGCAACCCAAATCCCAGTGGAAACCAAATCAGGAGTTCTAGGAAGTAAAACACTCATAAGTGTGCTTGTCAGTAGTGCTGGCTTTGCAATACTTTCTACTGTCTTTTTTTTTTTTTTTTTTTTTTTTTATGACAAAGCCACACACAAACTGGAAAGATGAGCACATTTTGTACAGGAGAAATGAGGAAATTGCCCAGATAACTGTTTTCAAAGCCACAAAATAGACTAGGTGAAGTCTAGGGGCCTCTCTTAAACTTGGACTGAGACCTCTTGCTTGCTGCTTGTATCCACAGATTCTTGTACCTATGATACTGTACAAAGAATTTTCAACATAGTTCAGAATTTTATTTTTATTTTATTTTTATTCTGCCCTTTTGTGTGAAGGGATGTGCATTGATACTGGCTGACGACTTCTTAGCTAGTGTTTACCTACTGTTCAGTCAGTGGGTACTTTTAGAAATTGGTATGTGGATTTTGTTACATTATTTTCTTTGGTGCAATATTTCAGGAGGAAAACTGTTTTTAACAAGTTGTTCTGTACATGGCTTCTGTTTTCATTTTTAAGTAGCTGTCTTAGGCCCTGCCAGAACAAAGTACTTAAGCACATGTGCAAGTTTAAGCCAAGGGACTGCTCACAAACTTAGGAGTTGCATGCAAATTTATGTCCCTGGGACCAGATCAAACCCCGTGAAACAGTCGCAGAGTTTACGGTATGGGTTTTGGATTAGAAACCCTGTTGATTTAGAGCCTGAGCAGGCTGTTTGGCTGAAGGGCAGCTAATGGGCATTCTCATTCCAAGAAGGTTAAGCCGCGTCCTAGGTCGGAAAAAGGGAACGTAAGACTGTTTTGAAACTTTTGCAGTGCTATTTTTGATAAACATGTTGGACCACAGCATGGTATGGGAGAAGGAATGCTGTATAATGCTAACTCCTAATTCCTGTCTTTAAGGAAATACACGGTGTGACTTTTTCACTTGAGCTCTCAATCCAAGGACCTGTCTTTCAGTTACCCAAGCTTCGCTAAGCTGGATCAAAGTATCTTTTTCCCTCTTTCTACCCAAAAAAAAAAGAAAAGCAATCCCTTAATAACTGCTCAGCAGAAAACCCGGAGCAACTCCTGAAGGGGTTAACAGCGCCGCGCTCCCGAAGCCATCTGGCAGGAGCTGTGGGTGTCGGGTGTGGCAGCTCCCAGGGCCGTACCAGTCTCTACAAGGGAGCTGTCACGCTTGTTGATTTATCCTTCCCTCGTGTCACGGGGTATGGATGTTGAAACTGCGGCTAGAATGTGAAATACGAAAAACACGAAGATTATGATTTAGTGTCTGGGGAGGCTCGTTGCTGGCCTCTGTTCGCAAGTTGTAAGCATCGGGGGTAGCTTGACACAGGTTACAAAATCTGGTATGTAGCGCAGGGGGAGAAAGGCAGGAGAGCTGTGGCGTTGGGAGCTTCTGCATGTGTGCCTGCACAGCAATCAATGACGGCAGCAATTAAAGCAGATGGTGCTGATGATCTACCTTGATAGAGGCGCATCGGAGGTGCTTGTAAATATTTAAATAAATGCACTTTCTGGTCCTTCATTTGCAAATAAATAAAACAGATAGGGTAGATGAAGAAAGTAGGGAATTAACTTTCTTTGCAAAAAGACCACTCGGTAATTAAATGATATTTTTACAGAGCT
Source organism: Aythya fuligula (assembly GCF_009819795.1). NCBI lineage: Eukaryota > Metazoa > Chordata > Aves > Anseriformes > Anatidae > Aythya > Aythya fuligula. The sequence continues at coordinate 11,964,837 of NC_045569.1, read as the reverse complement.
CAAATGTAAGCATCTTACTTTCATCGTTTGACACCTTTCTGCATCTGAAATTTATAGGAAGATAAGTTTATCATAGGTTCACAAGCATGTTTTTCATGATAAAACTTACTTTATTATTTACTTTTCTATCCTGGCAGTGAAACATTCAAGAGTTGCAGTAGTTGGAACAAAATTAGGCTTGTGGATTTTTGTCAGAATCTCCCCCATATAATAAATGTTACCTAGTAGCCAAGTGAAACAACTTGGTTTTTTCTTTGATGGGGTGGGTTACATTATTTTTGTCTCTTGAAGCAATATTTATTTTCTTACTGGAATCAACACACTGAATGTTGTTGGTTGTCTGGGTGCTCTTCACTCTCTTTCTCTCAGGAAAGAAATCAAGGCATAACCCTCAGCTTGCAGAATTGTAATAAAAAAAAACAGTGATCACATCTATAGCATAAAATTGATTTTCCTGCTTCACTTTGTTAAAGCAAAATGAGAAATATGATTGTGCTTTCATGATGGTAGAAATCCTATGTTGTCATAGAAGCTCTTAATGTTAAGCATCAATGTCATATCCAGTATCTGATATTTTTCTGATACAGCATAATGTACATAACGTTTTTTGGGTAAAGATCTATTCTTTTGGACTAAAAATTTATTTGGATGCTCTACTCACTATTTTCAGTAGAAGTCATACATTTTCAAAGTAAATTAATTCTGCTGTCTAGAATCCAGCTTTCTAAGATACTGCTTGTTTTATAAATATCGTAAAAGTTCAGACCTCAATTTTATGTTTATTCTTGAATAAGTTCTAACTTATCCAGTTGCTGTGGAAATTGGAGTCTGATTCATAATAAGTAAGTTCCAGATGAAGAATTGTAGTGGATCCAGGTACAAAGTATGCTTCTAGGAATAAAGGACTATTATGCTAAAGTCAGGGATGCTGGTTTCTTGGTCTGTATTAGGATAAATCCTGTAAAGGACTATGTGGAACCAGTCCTGCTTTCCTTACCTTTGTAGTAAAACTAATACTGACTCTGGAGCAGTAGCCATGGTAAATCCTTATTTAAATCCATATTTAGCAAATAGTGCAATTGGAATTTTAAAACACTGTGTTTAATATATAAAATAATGCCTACCCCTCCCCCACCCCTTTTTTTTATCCAATTTGTTTAGTTTGCAGTTAATTTTAAAAATAAACAACAGGCTTTTATTGAGGTATTTTAAATTTTATTTTCTGTTTGCCAGACACAGTTACTCACACTGACAGCTGAGTAGTTCTTTTCATCTTATACACCAGGATGTATGATAAAAATGCAACAGATCAGTTTATACACCCAGCAACATCTGTGAAACTACTCTTCTTAGAGATTCAGTGTCAAACATGTTTAGAAATTTGCAGTCATTGCTGAGACTTAGGGTAGGATTGTGTTTTGAAACATTGCTGACATTATTATGCTCCCTGAGATGTTCTGCACCTAGAATTATTTTGGAACCCACCATTAACTTGCTTTAAAGTGGCTAAGGAGCTGCTTTTCTGACACCTTTCTTTGTGTGCTGAAGTCTTTCTTAGCGTTGCTTTATATTAACTTTGAGCAGGTATAGGTGATGTACCTGATGCAATAGAAGCTGAAGAGTAATGAAGACTTAAGTATCAAATATGTGTTACTCAGTGGATTATCTTTCTGATTATCACTGCAGTCTGAACCTTGTTTGGTTTACCAGGTCATTTGATTTCGGTTATATTTGTTGGGATCTATGCATAATCTTATTTTTGTCGTGTTCTCATATAGTGCCTTCTGAGCTCATACACCGTAACTGTCTGGAGTAGTCTGGTGTAGTGGAGTATGGAACCAATAAGATTTTCTTTAAAACAATATCCTAGTAGTTTATGGGAATTTTATATATATATATATTTTTATTATTATTATTATTTTTTTTTGAGGGAGACAGAGGGGAGTGGTAGTATTTTGTTTTGTTTTTGCTTTTTGAATATTGCAATATCACAGGTACTCCTTCTCAAAAATTATGTAGATTTGGACTAGTCAGGACATCTGGAGAGAGCCTGAAGTCAGAGAAAATGGATCAGCTCTACAAGGCCAAATCAGTGGGTGAGGGGAAAAAAGTAAAACTAGCTGAATTTGTTATGTGTGTATAAGAGAGGAAATGAATGAAATGGTGAAGTGTAAGATCACACAATGATGTGCTAATAATTAATATGAGCCTGTCCATCATCTTCTCTAAAATGTCTTTTAACAAACAAAAAATCAGCATTTTTTCACAAAGTGCAGTTCAGCTGTTGTGATCCTGCTGCCCTGCGATATGTGTGAGAGCAAAGGGGGTGAGAAAGTGGAACGCTGCTTCTTCCCTTGGCACCTTTGCAGCTGTGTGTGTGACTAGAAATAACGTGCTCTTATGTTTATGAATTAGTTTACTCAAGTCTTGTCGTGATCAGGCTGTGGCCCCTTTTTAATGTCCAAAGAGTGTTTTCCCAGTGGGTATGGGCATAGGAGGCTGACTACCCGGCTCCTCTGCTGTTTTGCATCACACCTGCCTGCAAAAATGAGATCAGCTTCTCTTCTGTTTATGGATGCCTTCATTTAGGAGATATGTTGGAACAAGCTAAAAGTTGTCATAGAGCAGAAGGATCATTCCTACCAGCAGCAGAAAGCCCATGGGCTCACGGTTTGAAAGGCTTTTTTAATTATAGGAGAGGAACGAGGTGCACACACATGAATTCAGACACGCTGGAGGTCGGTTTTCCAAAATGTTGCTTCCCCCATTTCATAGCAAGAGAATTGTGGAACCAGGTCCTGGGACAGGCATGGTGTGGTGCAGAAAAGGCAGCTGTAAAAGGTTCCTCGTTTGGTAAAACACAGCAATGTATAAAAATCAAGAGAAGAGTACTGATAATAACCACTTCAGCCGTTGCCATTTTTCATGGACAGTGTTTTGATTTGCTCTCCATGACAAATAAAGGGACCTGAAGTTCCAACCAGGAATGATCACATTAATAGCATTCAGCCCATAGCGATCTCCAGTGCTGGTGTCATGAGTGCGTTGGAAACAGGAGCCTGTGGCACCATAACCAATCTAACCCGGTACTTTCCAAAAGATTAAAACCTCAAGGAAACAAAGCTGGGGGGCACAGGGGCCAAAATGATTAATTTACGCGAATGCTAATAGGATGTTATGATTATTCTTTCCCTCAGTGCATATAATTGGTTATTTTTTCTAGTATAGAACTTTGTGAACAGAAAAACATGATAGTAAACATCACAAAAGTTGAAATTTCAAGTTAGATCTCCAAACGAATTTTTTCTGAAACTTCTCATGAGTTGGTGTTCATAAGTCACACAACTGAGTATGAATCTGAGGCCATCAAAGCTTTTATTCTCCCCAAATCATCAAAGATGATTTGAGAGCACTAATGGTAACTTTTACGTAAATATCAACCTGAACTATAAAAAAAATAAAATAAAATTTGAAGATACGTGAGTGCAGTACTTGAGGAAATGCAACACATTTTGAAAAGCTCTGTTTTAGAGAAGATAAATAATTAGAAATATATTTGACTCCATTTTATGGGGTTGGTTTTGATGCTTAGTCAGTTCTCTGCCTCACAAACCAAAAGCAAAATATCTATCACACAGAAAAGGAGTGATACCTTTTTAAACAATGATATATGGGAAAATTCAGTAGGATCAGTAGGATGCAAGCAGAAAAGCAGTTTTTGATGCCAAAGATTGCATCTTTTTCTGAATCTTGCTCTATATAGCAAAGGAGCTTTATTTGTGCAGGAAAAGGTAAAGGTTGTTTCAGAACGTGAGTTTGTCTCATGCAAATCACGTGCAGGGCCATGAATATTTTTTTAACCCTTCGATCATTTGAGTCTTTTGAATTAATCCTGTTTGGTTTATTCAGCCTTTCTAAAGGCAGCATTTTAATCACATGCTTCGTTTGGAACATCCATTTATTATTATTTTTCATAACGATGCTAAAAACAACTTTTGTTGTTGTTTAGATTACGTCTGTGGGAAAATATACAGGAAAGTATAGTATATAGCCTACTTCAAGTCCAAACATGATTGCTAACGTATATACAATTAAATGAAACACCTTCGAGATTTGAATCTAGCCTGTCAGTTGGTTGCCACATTACAATACCTTAAAATCCATAGCCCTTCCTCGGGTCGGTTACTATTAATAATCCCAAATTTGATGTGAAATTAAGCTTTGCTGCTTTGTTTTTTTATGTATTTGTTTGTTTGTATTTGAAGATGCAAATACATCCAAACTGAGAATCCCATATATTTTTGAGGAATAACATTTCTGTCTTGAGAGCAGGCTTTTGGGAACTTCTGGTGAGCGTTCTTGACCACTGTGATAAATAAGATTCGGGTTGGAAACTACTTACTCAAACTGGAACTATTCCTCCATTAAATCAGTGAAATTGGTCCTTTGAGTAGCTGTTCAGCGGTGTGGATAAGAGATTCACAATCTGCCTGAAAAACCACATGCATATTTTCCGAGAGCGTTACACATTAGCTCCCGTTCGGTCAAGCAGTTGCTTTCTGTGTAGCTAAATCTTCCTGCAGTTTAAGGGAAATACAATATTCTTCGCTTTTTGCCCTGTATATTACGTAGGAGTTGTGTCTGCTGTTAAATGGCTTTCATTCTCCTCCCAGCTGTAGCTGTATTTCTATGAAGAGTGAAATGATCCTTGTATATCTCTTTCCTCACTTGCCATGCAGGCGGGGGGGTTAATGAATTGCTTGTAAAGGAGTTTGCAGTGCTTACATGAAGTGCGCTGCTGCGGAAGTATGAAGTTATTTACTTTCAAGATGAATAGTTCTTTAAGAGATGGTTTAAACAGTCTGGCTAATATACAAGACGTTAAGTCTCTAAAAAGTCATTGTACATATCATTTGAAACAGTGTAACCCCTCCCTCCATCTTAAGTTTATAGCAATAATAAGCTTTGCAGATGCTTTTCCTGGGAATTAAGGACCAGCTGGGGTAAACAGACCTCAAACTATCCTCTTAGCCAGTCATTAATCTTCAGGGAAAGCCTGTGCTTTGATCGTTATTGCTAAAATATGCCTAGTGCAGCCTGGCCTCACATGCCAGTAAAAGCAAAATAGTATTTTGCCAAAACATGAGCATTCTTTTGTTTTTTCAAGTAGCCCTGTGTCTTGGACTCATTTCTCATGTGTGTAAGCATGTTTGTGTGTATGTGCACACATGCAAACAGGCGCAAGGGGATGAGTTTGCAAGCTGCTGGATTCGTTCTGCATTTATAGCACTGTGAACTGCGTGAGCTCTGACTCAACACTTTGCTGTCAGTCTTTGTCAGTTTTGGTTCTTCTCAAAGCTGTGTCTTGGACCAGGTATCTTTACTTCATGCAGCTGCATAAGTGATTTTTTAAATTATTTTTACAAGAAATATTTTATCCAACAATGACCTTACAGAGACCTAATCTAAATTATGCCTGTGGCTCACACCAAGGACCACGAAGAGTCAGAAGCATGCAGCATGTTGCACCCCAGCCTGTCCTGCCCTGGTGCAAGTTGCTGGGCAGCACATGCTGCTGCTAGTGGTACTGTACATTAAATAGCTAACGTCTTCAGCACCAATTATTTACTATGCTTTTGGAAGGGATTTGTTGCTGTACAGTTTATCTACTAAATAGTCGCAGTTTTTAGAAGTCAGGGTAGTACAGTATTGCTGCGTGCAGGTCACAAAGCTGAAAGTACAGCAAGCAGTCTTCCGAAACTTCCAGCTTTTGGTTTTCCTGAAATGTTACAAAGACAGAGCTCTGTGAGATAGGAGAATAACCCTGCCTCCCCGAATTAGCTTGCCATGTGTTATGTATTAGACAACGAGTGTCATCTGGTCAAGAACAAGAAAACAATGTGCACTTCAGATATTTGCTGCTTTTTGCAAACATACCTATATATTTAATGTTTCTAGTGTTAAAATGGTTAAGTTTTGCTGAAGACAGCAATTCTCAGTGCATTTGTACAAAGGTCTGCGAATCTGAGACAATGTCAGTATTCCTTGAAGGAAAAAAATTCTCTTAACTGCTTTCTGTAGCAACTCGCTATTTGGAGGGGGGGAAGCTATCTGCTATTTTGTCATCTATCAAAAGTAAAGGTCGTGCCGTGCCCTGTTGCATGAAACATCGAGCCATGTAGGAACATACAAGAAGGTGCAGTCACATCTGAGGAGTTTATAGTTGAATTGGGTTGAATAGATTCAGAAAAAGAGAGCTGATTTACAACCTGTGTCCTTTGCCCTAAAAGAGACTTTTGGATCTTCTCTGCTACCTCCAGTGTGGATTGTCTTTGTTCTGTGTCCCCCAAGGGGAATCATCAAAGTAGCAAGAGAAGGAAATGATTCCTGTATCTTCTTGCCAACTGCGTTTTCCCTATTTTACTATAAATGAGCTCCATGGAGGAAGTGGAGAGGCGGAAAAATCCTTAAGCACCCTGAGCAAACTCTGCAGTGGCAGGGAATGAAACTTGGGCTAGTCTTTGAGAGCCCTGATGGACCTTCCTGTGAGGAGCAGAGGCAGTGGGGATGGAGATGGCTCCTGCTAGCAGATGGCTGGGTGTAACCAATTACTGAGTGGTGTTGTCAGAGATAAAAGGACAACGTGTACAGCATATGTAAAAGGAATCCAGAATCCTCCTTTGTGTTTAAATCAAATGTTTGAAATGGCAAGAATTCACCACTGATGCATTGCCATTAGCCTCAATGGGCAGCCTCCAGCTGCACTTCCTTTGCTATGAGCATATGTGTGATTTTTTTTCTTTCACTGTTGTATGATAGATATTTCAGAAACCAGTCTTGACGCAGTTGCTTGATCTTCTGTCTTAGTATCAGTTTTGTTGTTGTTGTTTTTCTGCAGAAATAGGCTTCTGACCTTTCCATTTATTGGTCTACCTTTAACCTCATGGCTTTCCAACAGTCTTTCTGCTTGGCGCTGTTTTCCTTTGTGCAAGAAGAGAAACTGCTGCTAAAGTGTGGCAGCAATTAAATGTTGGATTATTTTCTGACCAGTTCTTGGACTATTTCTCATGTATTAAGGAAACAGGCAATTGACATTATCAGTTGCAGTTTCTCTTAGGATTTCAGCTCAGGTTGACTAGTTCCCCTTTAAAAACTCACGTCCTCTGCATAGTGATAGACTGTGGCTGTGAGCTTTTATCCAACTCTGCCTCTCCAGAAACCTCAGCTAGAGGAGGTAAGTGAATCAAGGTGTCCAATTTAAATTAATTACAAAAGCTGCACCGTTGTTTAGCCCACTTCCATCATCCCCTCGCAGTTATTTTGAGTTTCCTTATTCGTAGACACCTCTGGATGTCTTTGGCCTGGAGAGTCATTTGAAAATTTCAGTCTGTTTCCTGTGCTACAGGAAAACTGCTGCATGTTCCCCACTCCACAGAACCATTGCCAGCATTTTTCGTTTGCTTCCTAGCAACTGCCAATTTGGCAAAATGCATGTGTGGGACCTGGAACTTTCTAAGCTGCAAGAGATGCAGTAACAAGGGTCTGTTTGTATCGCATGGGTATATTTTATAGGCGTTTCAATAGCAAAGAGGTGTCAGCGTCACTGGAGTGCCAGCATGAGAGATCAAGGAATAAATTTTCAGGGTGAAAGATATCTCCTCCCCTGTAAGAATAGTGTTTGCAGAAGAAGGCAAAGACAGTGAAGAAACCACTAGCATGCAGTGTGCAGTTCCATTTCTCTGTTTAACTAATGGGCTTCAGCCTTTGTCCACGCTGCAGTCAGAAGTGTGAATACAAATTTAACTGGGGTGGTTTTAAAGAGCTGCCTTATTCGCATACACAGTGTTTTCAGTGAAGAGCTCATGGCAAGATAATCATCTGCGTATAAAGCTGCCTGCTCACTTGAGTTTTGCAGCCCACACTGAGCTCTGTGCATCTTCTGCCGTGTTATTTTTGGTTGAAGCATGGTCTGAGGCATGTTGATGCTAGCTGACAATACCAAGGGCTGCAGTGTGCACGTGCAGGAGTAGTCACACCTCTGGCGTATCCCTCTCTCAAGTGAGGGAAGCCCACATTGTCCATATGGTCTTTGCCCTACTTTTCGCTGTGAAAAGAGGTGTTCTGTTCCTCCCTCCTTAAAATTGCATGGGTCACTGTCTTTGTGATCTAACCAGTCCTACTTATAAAACTGCCTGGTGTGTGTCAAAAAATAAAAATAAAACAAAATTGTTTTCCTTATTCCTTCTTTCTACTTGCATAGTCTGCAGTCATGCTTATCCATATTATTTCTGATGAGAACCAGGAAGCCACTTGCTTTGCACTCAATTTATAACTAAATGTTCCTTTTTTTTTTTTTTTTTTTTGGAATGTTTTGTCTCTATAAGCACATTTAAATTCTAACATTTGAAACACCAGATTGGGTTTTCTTTTTGAATGTTGCAAACAAGGTATCCCCTGGCTGAGATCTTGTACAACACATTGCAGCCTGCAGCAAGCTTTTCTCTTTAAGCTGAAGTTTTAGTAAACCCTCAGAAAATTGGGTTTATAATTGAAGTGACAGCACAGCCCTAATTGTAGCACTATTGGCACACCTCCATAACCAGAAGCATACATTGCTGCAATTTTTTAAGAATAAAATTAATCCTTAGTATGTTAAGCAGTGGACTTCATGCTTCCTGTTGTTTTGCTAAATTTGATCTTTTAAAAAAAAAAATCAGAAAATTATAGAATTTGCAGTGTTGGGGATGGACTAGCCATCTCTGCAGTTGTTGTGCAGATGAGCCTGAGGTGATAGTGACATCATAAATCTAAAAAGTGTGAGTTTGTGTATATATAGGGAGGTTGTGTTCTGACATGGAATACGTGGGTACATTTGATTAAGTTCTTGCATACAAAAATGATGAAAGTGGCTGAAATTTCCAAGTCCCATTTTGAGAAGTGAGCTGGAACCTCACTGCTTAAATATTGGATGTGCTTCCTCTGGACTAGGCAGCATCTCCTTCAGTAAGGAAACTGGGCCAGCTTCCTTAGTGCCACTTTATGCAAAACCCTCTCTCTTCTGTCAGTTGTTGAATTCAAGAAAAATAAAACTGGTCTATAAGAATTTGGATCATGCTCTTGCATCAGGCCCTGGTAGCATGAGCAGCTGGGTGGTGCCCAGCACACTGTGTCCTGCCGGCCGGATTTTTATCCTGCATAGTAAGAGGTGGGGGGGGAAGAGGAATAGACTGGTATAATCTTTCTTCTCATGTACATCTTGTGATATTTGCTAGCATTCAGAGTATGTAACTCCTTATATAATCGCCCGTAATTCTCTGTGGTGTAACACACCTAGCCTTGGGACTTTGAGTCTTTGGCAGGACTGTAGTAGCACATTCGATAGTCCTTGCTGTTTGCGGCTGTCGGGCCTGACAAGCGGAGCAGAGTACCACAACAGTCGTATTCTGACAAGTGAAAAAAAACGAAGTGCTTCAAAATGGCTGGCATTGAGCTACGAGGTACGGCTGCTGAAGGCAGCTCAGGGGCTGTGCTAACAGCTCTCACCTGGCCGGGAGCCTGGCCAGGCTGGAAGAAACGGGCAGCCTTCCGCGCCTTGCCAGGACTGCCAGTACTTGCCTCAGGACTCCTTGCCCTTGCTGCCTACCTTCTCCACCGCTGCCGGTGGCAAAGCTTACGCTGCCTCTGCCTCCGGTTTGAGGAGCAAGGTGCAGACGCGCCCAAGCCTGACCCTACGTGGAGCCTACACGTCTGGTGGAGCTTTTTTTGTGGGGCCAACTGTGTCCCAAGGTGCCCACTGAGCAGCCACCAGAATTCCTCCCTCTGCTGTCCCGAGGGACCTTGTGAGCGGCTGGAGGCCTACTCTGACGGGGCCGTGAGGGAAACCAAAGACAGGGTGTTCCCAGGAGACACGTGGTACTCCTGTCTTAGCAGGGCCTCTTCAGGCCCCGGCCGAGGTCAGCCTGTGAGAAAGAAACCTGAAGTGCAGATGCTGTTGCTCATCCTGCCCTTGGTGTGTGGATTGATAAACATTTTGTCATTTAACGGCTGGAAATCTAGGACACCTCACAAGTATCCCCTTAAAAGTGCACATAAATGACAGTTTAAATTAATGTGCTTAGCACTTGAGGCAAACCTACTTGTATTTAGCAGTTTAACTGCACAGTTATTAATTTAACGCTGCCTTGCTTAACATTCCTTGATAGCTGTTGTTTCAGTGGGAGGCCTGCTCCTCGGATCAAATAGCAAATCGCGGGTGAGTCCTCAAGGAGTACAATGGGGGTGGAGGAAGGAATCCCTCCAAACGTACCAGGCTGCATTACTTCCCCCAGCAGCTCTCACTGGTGTTATCTCTGACACTTTGGCTAGCTTCTTGCGACTATCATGCCGCATCACGAGTAATAAGGTGTTGCTAACGCTGTCCCTCAGCGATGTTTACTCACAGGGTGACAGCTAACATATCGGGGCGACATGCTGCGTTTGATCTTAAAAGCCAGCCTCTGTCTACTGGAACCATGACAGAACCATGCTGTGGTTGTGCAGTTCAAAGCCTGAAACTTAAGGACTGTATTGACATTGACGTCCCATTTAATTTTGAATATTTATCTAAATATAATGCTATTGACTATTATAAAATATATAAAATAAACTAGGAAAGGAAAAATAGTGTTTTTTTTATAAAAGGAAAAATAGGTTTGTAGCAACAGATCTTTAACACTTACTTCAGCACGCACCTTTAAAGCATAATTGGTAGTACTTCAAAGTTAGAAAAATCACTCTTGAAACAGGTTTTATAAGTGTGCTCTTTAGTGACTGCACCATTTGCCCTGTTTAAACCTTTAATGCATTCGCATTTGCAACTGTTTTTTCTCTGGGCATACATTCTTTTCTTTTCTAAGCACTGCTCATAACTTTTCTAGTAGGCTATTGTGTTTACTGGGTGCTGGTATAGTACTTGTCTGATTGTGCTTTAATTTGTACAGCACAAAACTTGCAAGCTAATAAAAGAGTTATTAGAAGAAAAGTTAACATTAAAAAAGTATTCAAGATTCCCTTTTATTCACCCCAAAAATGGTATAATAACTGTCAGAAGTGGATATTCATGTAATTGGAAGAGATGACAGCAGGAAATTGGGATAGCTGGAAGGGGACAGAAGAGATCCAAGACAGAAAGTAATGACTTTTGCCTTTTTCTTGGATCACATTAGCAGGACCCCGTGGTTAGGTTTTTTTTGTTGAAGTCTGAGATGCATGCGTTCCTTGTCTAAGGTGAAGAAGGAATCAAATAGCGCTGGGTGGTGGATTTAGGATACTGGTGTAAGGCAAGAAAAAGCATTCTCACATGTCACATGAAAAAATGATCAAATAGGCATTTCATGACTCGAAAGATGAGTAATAAAGGGGCTTACAGGACAGGAAAAATAATTATGCATTTGTCTTTCAATTCTACCTTTAATAATCACCCTCTTTTCTAGAGGAGCTCCACCTTTAGACAAAATGATCACAAAAAGACTGTAATTTATATAATTTTATCCTTTGAAACTACTGTTCTTCATAAGCTTAAGAGTGTCCTTATGCAATAATTATTCATTCTAAGAGGTAAGGATATATGATGATTTTCTGTGTTGTAGGTGTTTTTTTTTCCCTTTGGTCTTTTACAACCCCAGGGAAGAGCTCTTACTTGGGGATTTTTGTAGCACTTGGTGGTATACAGAGTGCACAGGAAAGATTAAGTTAAAGAGGAAAATGTACAGGTAATTTTAACATTTAATAGAAATAAGAGCCTTATTTTCAAAGTGATACTGTATTATTAAATGGAGTTAGCAGGGATGATGCAAAATAAGAAATGATGTGTAGGTATTCCCTGTAAAGACCTGATTTATGTCCCAGCCTAAAATGAAAGATTTCTGAAAAACTAGAGACCTGGCTCTGAGCTCTGCTCCCTAGAGAGGCCTGGAGGAAGGAGTCTTGTAGGCTTTCTAGCTGTGGTCACGATCAGCTCTACGGCAGCAGCTTTCAAGCAGCGTGCCCTTGTCTGATGAAACAGAATATTCCTAGGGTGAAAGCTGCTGGACTTATAGATCCTTGTGCACCAGGTGAGTGGTTGCACTCTACATTGTCTGCAGGTGAACTCCTGGAAACTGGAGCCTTTCATGAAATTCCTTGCTGCCTTGTAGCTCTAAAACTGTGGATTGCTATAAATCTTGTCCACTTGCAGAAACCAGAAATAGTACATAAGTGAGAAACGCAGAAATAAAACAAATACTCTGACCTTGAAGCTCCTGATTCTGGATTTGTGATGTGAACATGGAGCACTGCCACAGCATTTTGATGGCCCCTTTCCCTGATCTGTACAAGTTAGTGATTAATGAAGAAGCTGGGCTATGTTATCTTTTCTTTCCTCGTGTAGAAATTACTCATCAATTTGTACTCAATTGTTCAGTTCGTAAGTAGGTGGAACTGTGTATGCATTAAAGGTATAGGTTTTATAAACATATAAAACCAGCACTGAGAAAATGACCGAGTCCCCTCGGCTAACAGAGTCCCCTTGTTTATGTTTTCATATATCTTATTGGACAGTTTTTATTCTAAAGCCAGCTGTCACAGCCTGATGTTTCACAGCCTTCGCTGTTGGAACATGCATGTGTTCTGGCATCAGTCTACGTGGAATATCTGTTTGAACAAATGCAGTATCAGGACATGCCAACTATGGCCAGTTGCATTTAGTTACAGCAGTTGCTGAACGTACCTGGAGGGTTGACATTCAGCAATGAATGAAGTCAATTTTGGCATCTCGCTAATAATACTTAGACTTCAAAATTTGTACCTCATTGTAATACACGAAGGGGGATGTGGAGGGAGGGAATGGCCATCGAATTAAAACCGGAATAGCTTGCTTGGCTATCGGACAGCGTAGCTGTGAGGTCTCGGTTTGCAGTTGGATCATGAGGGACATTGCAGAGGATTAACTGAAATGCAAATCCTGAACTGAAACACTGATTCCTAAGACCACTGTAAAACCCCCCAAAGTCATTAACTGCCCCCTGGATTGTCTCCTCCCACAGATTCTTTCTAGAGCATTGCTAAGGAACTTTCCTGCTCCTATGAACAACTCTAAGGTAGCAGCAGTGCCTTTTGTTACAAGACCACATAACCAGATTTTGTGACACTCTGTAGGAGCAGCATGTGTATAAGGATGCAGAAGTTTTCATAGAAACACTAAAATACATATTAGGCCTAACTGCCTAGCATCTGAAAGTGTAGAAGATTTGCTTAAAATACCCCAGTAAAGTCACAGCTTCATTCATGGGAATGAATGTAATATATATTCTGTGCCATAAATGGTCCTTTCTGAAAGGTACAGAATCACCATCTTTGTTGCAGTTATCAGTCTTTGGAGTGGGAGGATCCAGTGCTCTATACTAGACCAGTGGTGCACAAAGAAGTAGCATTAATCACAGCTGGAGAAGGGGTGCCTGTCTTCGTGTGAACTGCTGTTAGAAAACTTACAAAAAGCATAGCTGGATTATTGTGTATGAATAAAGATTTATGCACTAAACAAACAAACAACAAAAAAAGGTAAATTAACTGGTACGTTAAAGAAACTGGGTTTTAATAGAAATATTCTAATTAGTTGATAGAACCAGTAGCAAATGTTAAATCCGCAGATGCAATAAATAACAAATATTAAAGAACAGGAAATATTTCCTTCCCCAAACATAAAAAGATTGATCCTGACCAGTAGCACTTACAAATATTCAATCTCAATGAAGTAAAAGAAGTAATGAAATTTGGGGGCTCACCTGGTACTAGGAACAATATGGAGCAAATAGGTCTTGGGGTGGTTCTGCTGGGCACTGTTTGGGTACTGTCAGGTGTTCTGGGGAAACTCAAGTCTTGCTCTGTCCTATGGCTACTTTTGTAGCTCAGGTAGGATGAAAAAAGAAACTTGTATCTGATTGTAAGACTTCTCTTGGGGTGCAAAGAAAGAATGGGAATTAGTTTGTGCCCTCTGAAGAGCACCAGGGTTATGAATTCTAACTGGCACTTTAATGTTAGAAGTCCTTGCTATTTTTCTTCGGTTTCAAATGATAAAGGAAAAGGAGTCTGGATCCCAGCACATTGGATATGCTGAATCATGACCATTGTCAAGTTGCTGCGAGGCAAAAGCTAACACTTCAAAGTAAAGCCTGGGATTGCAATCTGCAGGCACCAGTCTCTAATCCAAAGATGCCAAACCTATTTTATATTTTGGCGCATAGAAGGACCACTTAGAGCAAAGTTACTAAATTCAGCACGGTAACATAGAGATAAAATCTCAATTTGAATACCAATATACTGCTCCCTGATATTTGGCACTGTCTGAACCAGTTTGGGGCTAATTGGCTTGGTGGAAGTGGCATAGCTACCCTTGCACGGTGTTTCTTCCAAGCTAAAACCCCTACCAGGAAGATTCAATGCAAATGTGACTGTACTGCTTCCAGGCTTGAACTGGTACCTCCAGACAGGTCTGCAGAGCTTCATGAAATCTTAGGGTGTGAGTCAGCACTCTGCCCCATGTGCTGCTATGCAGTTTAGACGTGATCCAACATTCACGGGAGTCTGTGGGCCAGGAGATGTTTTGCAGGCTAGGTAAACCCCCCAGCTGTTTGTTTGGCACTCGTGCTATAAAACCGTTTTCAGAAAAAAACTGTTTTCCCTACTTGAGTACAGACCTCCATGATATACCTTGTGTGAGGAGAGGTTACTCACAGAATGAAAAGTTTGGCAGGATCAAGCCCGAGGAAAAAATGTGTGATCACATCGCATGTAAGATATATTGCACGTGTGCATTACATTAAAGTTGTATTGAATAAGATATTACAAAAGGAAAGCTCTGGAAAACAGAGGGAGGCAGGGAGGGAGAAACCAGTTCTTGGTTTAACTGGCAATAGACTGGTATAGTTTTCAGTCTTTAACCTCCATCCCCACAGTCACTATTTCACTGCAAAGTAGAAGTACTGCTTCGTATCCATATGTAGGACAGGCCCTTAAAAATATTTATTTAGGATATTTCAGAGCCATCTGAAATAATTCTCAACTTGTGTATACACATTAACATGTTTTGATTGGGATGGAAAGGGACCAAGTCCTAGATATATTTTTATCCTGGTAAGTTGGAGAGAGATTTGTCTTAGCGCAAAGCCAGAGGATTTTGGTGGTGTATGTGGCCGTTCTGGAGCACTATGTGTGTATACTCCAGAGAAGCAGGAAAAGGACAGCCATGATTAATAATTATTTTTTAATATGGATATGTGTAAATTCCAAATATAAATCACAGTCAGATTTTCTGACAGAAAAGTGGAACACTGTCTAAGACAGCTCTGATTTCTGCAGGCAGCCATATATTATCTGTTTAAGTTCCAATGTCGATGTTTTGTCCAAGGAGAAGTCTTTAATTTTCTATCTGACTCGAGCGATTTGCATACAAAGGATCTATGAAAAAAAAACCTTAAATGTCGGTATTTTTATTGGTTTAAAAAGACTTGCGTCTGCACCCTTCATTTCAGAAGATCAACATCTCTCTTAAGATCTGTATATAGATAGCAATTACAGAAAGCAGTTCGCCCACACATACAGTGGCTTAACTCTTTAATAACAGTTTATTTTTTTTTCCAAAAAGAAAGCATAAACATAGCTCAATCACTTAATCATTTGTGTTGTTTTTCAAAATTTCTTATTTCCTTAAAATCTTCAGCAGCATGAACCAATAGCAGTGCCACAGCACTACTACAGCTGTGCTCACTGCTGTCTGCACACTTGGGGAAAAAAAGCGGTAAGCCCAAAGAGCTCTTACATGGTTCTCTCCATATCAGTCCCCAGGAAAAGAAATGAATGGGGAATGCCTTTACAGCACAAGGTACAGAAAATTGATGGATAGCTGTGAATGAAGAATAATTTCATTTTACCCTAGCTGATACTAAGTTGAATGCTATAATACTGTGAAAACAAATACTGTCATGAGAGGTTTCAATGGCATTCAGAGCCTTGTTTCATCCTCTAGCATTTAAAAAATAAATAAATTGATCCCTACTGTTTTTTGTGTACTATTGTTTCAATGCTATCTTTTCCTTCCCATATCTGTTTACACTTCTGATATCTTGCCCAAGTGTTAATATTGTTGTTTTGGCTCCTGCTGAATCCAGTCTTGCCATGAGATAGCCTTCACGAACCACAGGGGATATCTGGAGGACCCTTTCACTCCTGCTTGTCTATTAACCTCCACTTATCCTTCTTATCCTTCTATAGCACAGCACATTCTTTATCAGTTAGAGGAACAAAAGTTTTTTGGGGTAGGAAAGGTAGCATTCAGCAATTCCTTAACAAAAAAAAAAAAAAAAAAAAGTTGTGAAAAATCATAGTTGCAGGGCTATACTTCTTTTTTACTTTCCTTCCATAAAATGCCTACCTGTTCTTAGTTGTTTCTTCTCACATGAATGCTCCAGCAGAGAATTTGTCCTGAAACCACCTCTGGTGGGGAAAAAAAAAAAGCCTGTGAAGCAGTGGAAATGACAGATGGGTGCTATTGGGGTGAAAGGGCAAATTTGTTAATGGAAACTATGGATGATGCAAAGTATTGTATAGCTGGCACATAAAAGCCATTTGGTATGACGGTAGGTGCCAGAAATCTTTTTTGGCCCACTATAAATTGCAGATGAGCAAGGCAATGGAAAAATCGGAGAAGCAAAAAAATAATAATAATTCAAAACTTTCTTGTTCAATGTAATTTAAAGTGTCTTTCATGATCTGGATAGGAGTAACATGTGAGTTGTGTGTGTCCACGTGTATACTTAGGGTACCCACGTTCACTTCGTATTTCTCAGCAGTACCAGCCATGTCTCTAGCTCTTTGACCTCTCAGCCTGTTCTTCGTTTATGTTTAGTTTGGGCCTGTGGTCCTCTTTTCATAACATGTATGTATGATCCTAGCCCAGTTACCAGCCTAATCCTCACTTTGGAGCACGGAATGCTGCAGTTATTGAGAAATGGGAATGTGCAAGGCTTTTAACTGAGGGAACTTGGGGGGGAGACTTCAGATGCACGGTGGTGTTTCACCTTAAGCTGGCACACCTTGTCTTTAATCTAGGTTGTTTAGGAAAAGAGTTAACTTTTAAATGACCAAAGTTGGGGGTTGTTGTTGTTTTTTTTTGTTTTGTTTTGTTCTTCCACAAAATGGATGGACTTTTCTGAAGGCAGAGGAGCACTGCTTGTTGTTGGAACATGAATATTATTTGAAGTAATTTTTTTTTTGGCCTCTTGGGCATAAATGGAACAGGTGTGTGTTTGCCACAGGCCACAGCTCGGGAAAGCTATGTCAAAGCACAATGAAGTCATTGTGAAACAGCAGTATTCTTCCAGAGTCCTGGCTATTACAGACAGGAATACTTAAGAAAGCTCTGTGAACTGGATTCCAGGTGATAGACAGAAACGACTTCAAGAAAAAGGTTTGCATCTGCCTAATTATGTTTGCCCAGTGAGAACTACATCTCGTCACCTATGTCTGAACAAGCTATGTGAAACAACCGCTGTCGACAGTGAAGTGGGTTCGCACACGGCCAGTGTTGGGCTGATCTTTGAGTGCTAAGGAGATCTGGTTTCTTTAAACAAATTGTTCTCCGTGTGGACGGGGCGAATATTTTCGCTGTAAAGTGCGCTTTGACTTTGAGTGTGTTGGGAAATATTGTACCCACTAAACGATTATTAAATGGAGAGGAGGGAGGAGTTCCCAGGCATTACAGAGTCAGCTTCTGCTGCCGGACTCCTAGCTGACACCGACAGCCCTCTGCCAGGAGTGAAAGAATATGTTGTATAACTCACTGGCTCTACCAAGTACGCAGTGGTACTCTGCAAATAAACTTTCTATCCAGGTATTTTTGGACTTCTGCCTCAAACCAAGTGGATAAGGAGCATTTATGGCTGTAGCAATAAAATTGTGCAGATGTTCTTTTTTGTATGTGCAGCACTAAAAAGGAAAGCCACGTTATGCTTTTATCAGATCAACTCGAAATCAGTACAAGTGTAGCTCAGGGTTGGGATTTATGCTTTCACAGCAACGTATCTTTTTACTCCAAGAAGGCTTTCAGTGTTTGTGCTTAAAGTCGCGCACTAAGCCCCCCAAAGTGACAACGGTATGGTTTTCTTTGTGAGATTTCAATGTCTGGATTAGGTCACTTCACTCTTTTATAGCTTTAACCAGCTTCAACTTGTACTGTGGTGACACACATCTGCTGACTCGATGGATCAGTGCATTAAGCTTCAGGCTGACTGGTGGGCCATGCTTGAAAGACTTTTGGCATGTGCTGGTGCCTGCATTTTTCACCCTTGACTGAAAGCATATGCTTCATACAATTGAGACAGTGTTAGCATGTGGGTCTCAGGCAGCCTCCTACACATCTGGCAGAGCCTGGCCCTCCTTCCAGGTGAATCATCTCTCCTGGGAGGGTGGCTTGCAGCACTGTGGCATCTGCAGAGTGGCAGGAAGTGTCTGAATTCATCTGAGAGTGATTTTTATCTTCACATGCTTTTCCAATTTCATCAGGCCCCTCATGCTACATTCCAAGTGACATGATTAAACCTGCCAAAGACAAAGGGAGGCTGATTGATAAAAATTATCTTTGACCCTTCACAATCTGTCATAGCTTAAGATAGTAGTAATAATAGTAATGATGGAATGAAATAAGTGTTATGCGAAGGAAGCTATTATTGTTTGAATAATATTCTGTAAAACAGGATTACTTCCTTGCTTTTTGTTTCCATTTTATCACCCAAATTAACTTGTCATCAGCATAATAGAAGAATGGACTGCAAAGGATTATAAACTTTACATTGACTTTAAGTGGCACTTTACTTTGATTTTCATTGTCTTGGTTTTATTTTAACATACAAGTCTGAAGGCACAATAAAGATGCAGACCAACAGCAAAGGATCAGTTTTCACAAAGGAGGTTAGACATTTAGGCAGGGGTATTTTTTTAACAAGAAGTGTATGGATCTATTTTTCTTGATATGAAAAGAAAATCCTTGAAGGAAGGTTCTAAACATAACTTGTGCTGCACAGCAAATAGAATATTTTATAAGCACAGTACATAAAAATATTTTTATTCTTTAGCCTGCTGCACTAGTCCAGGCACTTGGGTTATATTTCCTCCCAACCAAGCATCTGGACTGATACAGATGATCTGCAAGAAAGGAGATTAACTCTTTGCACCCTGAGATGTTACAGATCTGTTGCATTTGCTGGCATTTCAGTAATGCCAGCAACAGAAAGTTTTGGCAGAAATATACTCAGCCTCTTGCTTTCTTTAGAAGTTATACTTGGTTTTTGCCAAAGGAAAATGAAAAATTGTTAGGCCATAAAGCACAGAGAGGTTTTGAACTATAAGAAGTAGCGCATCTGCATACGTTACCGTGAAAAGCAAACGGTAAATTTAGTTCTTGGTTAGCGTAGTGTTAATGAAGGGTAATTCTGTTGATTTCGTTTCAGTTATTCTGAATGTAATGCATGTCGTGAGGGCAGAATCTGACCCACTCCGCTTTGATGTGTGCTCTGCTCTGTCAGGAGCTGCGAGGTTCTTTTGAACAGATGCCTCTATTCTCCTGATACGCAGGGTCATTAAAAAGATCAAGATGACCAAGGCTGAGCCATTCGGATAGCTGCAGACAGCTGCGCTCTGCCTCTGCCGTCTACATGGGGGTGGATTCTCTATGAATTTTCCCTCTGAGGTTAGTTGTGTGTGGGAGCATTTTGCATGCTGACCACTGCCAAGCCTCACCCTGATGGCTGGCTGTATGAAGGCGAAGATTACAAGTTACAGCTCTTTCTGAGAAAGCACTAGGTTCCCATGTATCATGTAGGAGGAAATCCATGCAGGGCTTTTGCTAGGCAGGCTATGAGAAACTTGCAGGGCTTTTCCCAGAGAGACAAGGCAGCAAATAAATAATTGCTGAGTGAGTTGTTTCTGTACTTACAAGGGTTTGGTGTTTAGTGCTCTGTAAGTACAGGACTTTGCAGTTTACTGCTACCACAGCAAAGCAGCTGGTCACCAAGTAGCTGAGTCAACGTCAGATAGCCTGCGAGGCTTCCTTCCAGATATTTTATGGAGGAGTTAAAATTGCACAGGATACTAAGATATCCTCAAGTGATTGCAATGAATACCAGCTATCAACTTAATCAGGAAATAATACTTCAAATGTTGCCAGCCTGCTAACAAGAAACTTCTCTGGGGCTCTGGCTAACAGTTACATCTTACTAAGAACCAAATGCTTAATTCTACCTGTTCAGCTTTGGGTTTGTGCCTTTTTATCTCTTATTGCTGCTCTAAGGTGCTTTGTTTCAGCCTACTTCAGTAAATTGCACCAGCATGCAGTTGGTCATTTTGTGTGTGCTCTTTTTTTTTTTAATTTAATGTCTATTGGAGATAACTGGAATAGTATATGAATACATGTTAATACTTACACACGAACACATGTAAGCATAACAGCATCATTTAGCATAGTAAATATGGGCTTTGTTGATTGATGCAAACAAAATTCTTGGGCTAAATTTAGTGTAAAACATTGAATACTTTAAATGAGGGCAGAATAAAGCCATACGTCGCTGCTAAGACAGTGAAGCATCATTGGTGTTTTTTTTAAAAAAAGCCATTACACACTTGGGATCTTTCCCAACTATGTTTCCTGATTCGAGAGGTCTGTTGGCCTTGGTAGAGGCAGTGCTGAGGCTCTGAGGAGCAGGGCTGGCAGAGGTGCTCAGCGGCTGCATTTCACGTGCCCCAAGACCCAGGCGGTGCCTTCAGCAGGGCTGTGGGCTGGGAGGAAGGGCTGTATCATGCTTTGCCCCAGTGAATCCCCTCCAGCTGAAGAGATAACAGGTTTAAGGAGCTGCACTGGCATCCTGTGAGATGGCAGCTATACAGCCTCCTCCTTGGGGCCTGCCCAGTTTCCCAGAAGAGAAGGAAGTGAGCGAAGCGAGCTGACACTTGATCCTTCTCTTGGAAAGCCTCCTTCATTAAGTAGCTGCTGATACGAAGTGTCATTCAGCACCTGTAAAGCCTGGCGGTTGCAGATGGGTCTCTGGCGAGGCAGTAGGCCAAGCTGAAGGCGAAGCCCCCAGGCTCGAGGAGGGGACACAGACAGGGGAGCGCTGAGGCTCGGCCTTGCAGGCCACACACCCTGCTCCGACCCAGGCACAGCTCCCACGTCCCGTCCCTTCTGCAGCCGGGCAGCTACAGCCGCCCTCTTGGAAGCTGTATGGGGAGAAATCTGGGGGACATCGTGTGTACAAGTCACTGCCTTTTTTTATTCCCACCTCTTAAGGTGCAAATGATTTTACTTATTTTTTCATGAATCGGTATTTCTTGGCAGCTTGTACATGAGGACACGTGTGCACCGTGCTTCTTCCATTCTCCAGCAGTTCTGTTTCGAGATAGTTGTGCTAGGGTGTAAAGGTATGCCCTGTTGTGACAGAAGTATCCCTTAGCTTTAATAAAAGAAGTGGGGTGGCAAGTAATTTGTTTTCAGGGAAAGAAAAATTCAAATGCAGTGGCAGTAGTTTCACAATTCCTGTTCCCAGTGCTGCTGACCATAGCCCGTTGGTCTTAGGCTCCTATCTGGAATCTCTCCGGTGTTCAGGACAGGTTTTGTTCTTCTCATGTCTGATTTAAGATTAATAAGATATGGCACTTTGCAATAGGAAAACCTTAGAATATGTACAGTTGTACATATACATCCATGTGCAAAAAAAGTGCATGCTACATCCTATTCATCTTTTTCCTACTCAGTTGTATTGGTTAAGAACTCGCTGTTTGTGGAGTGACACTGTTATTTGTAATTGTGATTTTCAGTGTGAGTGAGCTAATGTAACAAATTGTGTCGTCCTGGCTGTATTTCTTGGCACTTGTTTAATTGCAGCCATAAAGCTGTATAATGAATCAATTCAGATAATTGGCGAAGTGCAGGGACTGCACTAGAACTTGCTCTTCCCCCTTGCCCCCACCTCTGAGTGCCCTTGCCACGAGGCAACAGTCTTTTTCCAGCCTGTGTTCGCCTTCTCTGGTAAAAAGGTCTGACAAAGAGATGCTGGGTGTGTGTGTGCATGCATGCACATGTGCATGTGTTTACTTTACTCTCATTTAGAGCCATTAAGAACTTGATCCCACAAGGTTCTGAGCCCTTTTATTTCCTGCTGGCTTTTCGGGGGGAACACCTTGCAGAAGGCATTTGGCCTTGATCATACCATCATTGCAGAGGAAAAAGGGGGCAGGGGGAGGAGGGGAGATGAGAAATCAAGCAGAGGAACACGACTGAAAGCACTGACTCCATCACTATTGTTTCTGCCTGTCCGGTGTGTTTGCTGCCGTGAGATTCATGACAGCCAACCGGTTCGGAGACAGGACTTTAGCGAGGTTAATAGGTGCGCATGGCTTTTATCTACCACTGCCCTCTACTGAATAGAATATGAGATATGATATTTCAGCTATCTGTTTGTAATAATTTCAGTCTTTAGGTATTTGAGACTCCATTAGCTCAGACGGTAGAGGTCACATACCTCCGAACATCTTTAATTTTGTACGGGAAGTGATATACAGCCTTCTGTCATCTAATGCAAAGGCCTGGTGCTTGGAGAAAACACTCCTACTAATGTTAAATTCACAACACAGCTTAAGCCCCTTATATTTGCTGCTTGTAGATTTAATAGGTCTCAAGTCAATGCATGAAATATATCCTTAGCTTTAGGAAATATATAATCTTCACTGACTCTTGTCACATTTAAAAAAAAAAAAAAAAAAAAGTACTAGGCAACTGTAAGTAGAACAAAGTTTAGTTTTCAAGTAATCTTCCTGTCTGTAATAAATTATTTAAAAAAGAGAAAAATACTTGCAGCTTTGAATTTCT
The DNA here is from genome assembly GCF_009819795.1 of Aythya fuligula. Lineage (NCBI taxonomy): Eukaryota > Metazoa > Chordata > Aves > Anseriformes > Anatidae > Aythya > Aythya fuligula. The sequence continues at coordinate 11,941,910 of NC_045569.1, read as the reverse complement.
TTGCATTAGACAACATTTGCCACAAATTGTCTTTGTGCTTTTTAACTTCTTACATGGATTAAAATAGTGGCCAGAGCTAGGCTTAGGCTGGGTGTCTCTCTGTTACAGGGGAAAAACTTTTGGGTTGTCTGGCTATTTCATCAGCTTTCCCTTGAACTAAAGCAAGGGACACAGCTTTGTGGTGAAACAACAGCAAGCGGTAAGAGCTTAACGGGGCCCTCCAGGTAACATGAAAGAGTGCCTCAGTCATTCTCTGTCTTGTTACTCTAAACACCAACTGAATTGTCTCAAGTCGTTTTCCCTCGCGGGAACACTTAGCCTTACCAAACACAGCTCAGCCTTACAGGTACATTCCCACCAATTAAAGAGGAGGGGTTCCTCACAAGTTCTGCCAATGCACCCACCTAGCTTGAGCGAGGATTGCCAAGTATAACAAGCGGTGCCAAAGTGTGTGGTGGTTTTGGGATCTGCTCCAATGGGGACCAAGATGAGACATTCAGTCACAACTTAGCCTTTGCATAAAGCCAAATCTTTGTGTATTCCTCCAGATTAAACTCAGATCCGTCCTTATGGGGTAATGGAGCCGTACCTGGGTGGCTTCTCGCCCCTTCTGCTGGCAGAGCTCTGCCCTGGGGGAGGCTGGGCAGTGGTGTTTGCTTCGGGTTTAGTCTGAGTTTGGGGGTTGGCGGTTAGGCTGGGGAGCCTGGTTTGTAACAATAAAAATTCAGATTCTCCTCCCAAGATTTTCAGCTGTGAAGTGCATGAATTCTATGAGGCCTTGGAAAATGCCAGCCTCCCAGAAGGTAGAAAATAGGTACCTTCCAGTCTTGGATCTAATAAAGAATTGAACCCTGAGGGTGGGGTTTGGATGAAGGTTCAAACCCTGATTCCCTTGAAATCTGAAGGGGTTTGGGTTCAGTATTGTGGCTTTGGACGATCAGCAGTGGTAATATACAAATGATTTTTCACTCTAAAGAGCGCAATAAAATGTTATTATACTTGCTAATCTCCTTTTTCATATCTTGCCAGTTGAGGACTGCTACCATACAGCAATACAGCTGGCCTAGTGGAGATGCCTGTGTTTTTGCCACTCTTTGTTCGTGGGGGAATGAGGACAGTTTTCTGTACACAGAATTCTGCCCTCCCCTGAAAACATCTGAGTCACACGGCTGTTTCCCAGTTGGATCCGAGGCTCATTCTGACTGTACATTAAGCGGTATTATGCAACACAGGCTGACAAACTTGGCTAATGATACAAACTGCAAAGAAAAATATTAAGGTGGACAAAATTCCTAGAGACGGATGTGATTCTCTTGGTGCCAGTGACACTTCCATTGTACTTCAGCTTGGTCACCATTATCCCTCAGTGCGGTAGGCTCTGCCAAAAACTGCTTTAAAATCTGCTTGCATCTCTTGAATAGAGCCCAGAGAAAAAGATGCTTCAACCACACCACTTTGGGATGCCAGAGCGGTGAACCTCCCGTGGCCGGGGCTGCTTGGCCCTCCTGCTGCTGTGCTCAGACCCCCAGCAAGGAGGACGGCGGTGGGTGCTTTCCGCTGCCGCAGCCTCTCCCCGCTTTGCTGGCAGAGGCCGCGTGTCCTGGTTTACATTGGCAGAAGCCAGCATAGCTCAAGGATGAATTTAGCCATTGGCACTCCTTGGAGAGCTGACTCAGATGACTGCACATGAAAACTACAAGCTGCTCTCTTATTTAATTCCCCTGAATGTTCAGTGTTTAACTTTTTATTATTTTAATTTTGACTTTTTGTTAAAATTATTTTCATGTTCAGTGGAAGAGCTTTGCTGTCGGGCTCCCTGGGATGTTCTGGAGTTATTACAGGAGTGGAGTAATAAGAGTTGTCACATATTCAGGGCCTTATCCTGGAGGATCTTGAGTCCTTCGCAGAAAATAAATTCAGCCTCATCAGCAGCCTCCTTGACAGATCACGTTCTCTTTTGTATGAGAAAAGGAACAAAGAAATTTTAGGTGACTTGCTCAATGGTGTGTGGCAGATCCATGACAGAACTAGGAAAGGAAATACTGCAATTCTTTCCTCTGAATACGGTGGGTAAAATATTGACCTCTGTAGCCAGGATTTCTTCTTCCATCAACTGCTTTGGATCACATTAAGGTGTAGCTACATCAGTTTGTGTCTTGGATGGATCTTGTGACTGATTACCTCAGAATTTCAGGTCCTGTTTTGAATTTAGTGTCTTTCTAGTCTTCACTTTTGTAAGGAGAGGTCAAGGTCTCTTTGGCTGGAGTACGGATTTGGAAGGTGTTACTCTAACCTCCCTAGCAGGGGTGCCTCAGCAGGAGCTCTGGGAACGTACCAGCACTGCTCAGCGTGCTACTCCTATGTCTGGGACTGCTGGGGTCCTGGTGCGCCAAGTCCTCTGGTGGGAAGGAGTGATTGGAGTTCAGCCTGTCTGGCCAGGTGTGTGGTATCTGCTAGGATACGGGTGGGCTTGGGGTCTCAAGAAGGAACCCATAGTGCCAAACCTACAGCTTGGAAGGGAATCTTCAGTAAAGTATCCAGGAGCTTAAGCTGAAGGAGATTTGTGCTGTCCCAGGGAGGTGAGAGGATCACATTGTATGCATGTCACGGCACTCGGCAGGCTTGCACGTGACCTGATAAGAGTTGTCCTGCCACCAGGCACCACTGATGCCCAGATCTTTATGGAGGCTCAGCCTCGTGCCATTTCTGCTCACCTGCAGTTCTGTAGCATTCAGCCCATTCCCTCAGACTGTGAGGCACAAAACCTGGGCTCTGTCTTTTCATGCCGTGTAAAAACCTTGGCCTTGGGGGAGAGCTCTAGACAAGGGCACAAAGAGACGAAGTAGAGGTTTGCCTCAAAAATAAAATAATGCTGCCCCTCCTGCCATTTCCCCTGACACTGCTTCCTGCCAGCTTGGTGCCTGATGCAATTTATGTCGGAAGCAGAATCGGTTGGGGCACGTTTGTGATTGTAACTGGCATTGCTGTCATGCCTCACGCTGCGTGCGCGGCCTCTCCCTGTGTCCCTGGTGTCTGAACACATTAGGTGCGTGGCGGGGAGCAGGGCCTCGGCAGGGAACACCGGCAGAGGAGAGCCACGGGGCAGGCAGCTGCGCAAACCCAGCGAGCAGAGCTCGGGGCAGCTGCTCTCTGCTCATCTGCAAGGGTGGAGGGCGGCACACTGACCCTGCAATGGCACTGTCTGAGGGGCACCGCTCGCTAATGTGATCTCTGAGCAGAATTTAACTTCTGAATTGAGGTTACTGGAAAACTAGAAAAGATTTTTTTTTCTGGGTTGGTCTTGCATGCTACATGCAAATATGTGAACACTTCTTGTTTAAACTGAATTAACGGGGGAAAGCTGAAATGACTGGATTAGTTAGCACTGGAAGGACTAATGTTTCTAATAACATTTGGCTGAAAATTTACACTGCAAAACTTGGTGTTGCTGAGTTTTGTTTCTTCAAGCAGTCACCCCCTGACTGCTCTCCTTTCTTTTCTATTCTTAACGTGCAATTAAAGTGGAACTCCCCTGTATTATTACTGCAAACAACTTGAAAGTGAGTGAAGCACATACTTTTCAGATTTCAATGCTTTGCTTGCTCCTATCAGTTAAACTGTGTTGCTCTGATAATTTAGTTGACTTCATTGAAATTATGCCAGCCCTTAATTTCTCCCCTTACCAGTCAAATAAGTAAACGTTCAGTAATGACTAGATATGATTTTGCTTGTCTCTGATATAAGGTGAGGTTTGCTCTTGATTTAAATACAGTCAGGTCTCTTGCTTCATCCACTGAAGCCACAAATGGATGTACAGAAGCTGTTAACTACAGAAATCTGTTTTTTTGGAGGCTACCAGCTTTCTTCCACTTATTTCTCAATATTAAATATCTGTGATATAAAAGCCCAAATGAATTAGACAAGAGAAATTAACTCTCAAAATAAAATTTCGTCTGTAAATTCAAACTAAGTGATTCACTCCAACTTTCAGTGAAACTTTAATGTCATACCACCAAAACATCCAATTTTGATGAAGTTTCACTACAGTGTTACCAGTTTAGAAATTTTTGTACACTTCTGAACTACTTATAAATACTCAGACTGAACTTCTATTGCTCATGAGAAGCGTGAAAATGCAGGTAGCTAGATCCTAGGCAGGACACATTGCCAGAGTGCCCAGTAAGGCAGCGCTCACACCTCGATGGGCTTTGGATCGGGCTCCTTCTGTGTGCTGAGTCAGTGCAGCAGTGCCTGAATGGGATTCTTTAAAGGTGACTGTTTACTATGAAGCTGGCCGGATTCTGTGATTTTTATGATGTAGGTAAATATTCACCAGGAATTAGGGTGGATTAGTCGATCTACTATCATACTTGCCAAGCTGGAACACAAAAAGCTGCCACTAACCTATAAGCCCCTCACCCCAAGCAGCACCATGCTACTGTAACTGGTATTTAAATGACTGCAGAGAGAGGTATCTCTTAATAACTATAGCATTAGTGCAAAGGTGCTTAATGACTTCAAGACAAATAGGTAATTAAACCATTAAACACAATAGAACAGAAAACTGTATCCCCAGTGAACTTCAGAGTTCACTAATGCTTTATGGAGTGTGAAACTTAAGCCCAGGCCCAAATCAGTTGTGACTGGAAGTGGAAGGAAGCACAGGAGAACATGAATTTGGGTTTTCCAGTTTGAGCCATTTTCCTGACTAGTCAGTTTTTCTGAGCTACCTGCTTTGTAAGCATACCTGTAGCTATTCCATATAGATGTTAACTCTCGACTTTTGGACTACAAAGGGGTTCTTGTGTGTATGGTGTTTTAATTGTCTGTCTCATGAAAGAATACTGTGATAAGGAGTTTGACAGGAAGATGCTGGGGGAGACAATCTAGTGGAACTCTACTTTTGGATTTACAGGCACAAGTTTTCTAATACTGTCATTTTTTTGCAGCCTTTATGCCACGTGCTTTCTTATCCTAAAATAAGGTAGAAATTAGGTTATGAAACTGGCCTTTTTCCTCACTGAAAGGGAAGCAGCGTGCATGTGCTTATACAGGAAGAGGTGGATATTTGAGTGAGGTCTCCAGTACTGCTTGGAACCTCAGTCATACATCTTACTTATCTTGAGAATGTAAAGAACACGAATAGCAACAGGAATGGCAAATGTCTTAGACCTCAGAGGGCAAGGTTTTCAGAAGCAGTTCTTTTTTATGAAAAATGTCACAGATATGGTCAGTAAATGCTATGTCATAGGAACATGCATTATTTAATGTATGTCTATGTTCTTGTGTATGCATGCATCTAGTTTTGTAGCTGAAAATTGAGCATATTGATGTAGAGCTAAAGCAGGCTGCAGTGTTTGCAAGATTAGAAGACGAGGTCATCAGGCCACAAGGCTGTCATCAGTTTCATCCTCTGAAAATACGTGAACATAGAACATATTAGGAAACTACAGGAGAGGTTTTATAAGTGAGTAAATCTGATTTCTGTAACAAGACTTCTATTTCTTGTCACCTGTCTGTTTTTATCACATCTTTCAGTTTTCAAATAATCTTTTTTTTTTTTTTAAAAAAAAAAAGACAACCCTGAAGAGGACCCTTGCCTGTAGCAGGAAGTATAATCTCCCAGTTTCTCTCTTTTTCTCTCTCTCATTATAGGCTGGCATGAACACTCTGACATTGCTAATTGCCTCCACATTACACTGGCTGAATTCCAACAGTAGTGGCATAAAAATTAATGAACAAGACAGAGCTCACACATAAGGAACATATGGTGCAATAGCGGTCAATTGCATTCTAGTTTAAAATAATGTCTTGAGAGAGTCATGATCAAAGCACTTTCACAAAATGAAAAGGGCCAGATCCTACTTGCATTATATATCTGTGCTACCTTACTGTCCTCAGTGAGTACGCTTATGTGAACAAGGAGACTCCCCAAACTGTAAATACCGAATGCCAAGCAGTTGTTTCTTTTGCAAATATAAAATGAATTCAGTCCACTGTTTTTATTGTGAGAGATATCGTGAAGCAACATCTGTGCTTTTTATTGTGAACAAATATCTGAAGCAAGGCAAGGAAAAAAGAAAAATAACATTCTTACAGAAGTAGTGAATTCTTGAAAGATTTTATCATTGTCTTTGTTAACAGTGCCTTCACAGTGAGCTATGCAGTTTATAGAAAGGTGACACACAATTATTTTCCATTATCCTAAAATGTGCAACTTAAAGTTAACATGAGTTGTTTTTATCTGTGTATATGCTTCATACAAAATCCAGATTTTGAAGCAATTAAGATAGTGTTAATACAAGGTACTCTCAAGATTCTTTCAAGTTGAAAGCTTGTTCAAGATTAATGTTAAAATACAGGTTTTATTCTCTTGCCAAAGTACATGCTAGGTAACCTCTTGTTAACATTAATGGGAGTTAAATATTTGCACTGAGAGGAAAATAGACCCCAGTCGTGATAGAAACTATGATTATAATATAAATAAACATGGCTTTTTAAATATCTTCTACTGCCTGATTATGGAACAAACCATTACATTAGGATTTCAAGGCCTTATGATATAAATTATTGATTCTTGTTATGCCAGAGATTTCCTATCATTATCAATGTGAAATGAGGTGTTCCTTATCTCATGAGATTTGAAAGCTAATATTAACTTATATCAGGCAAGTCCTTTAACAGTTTAATGAATGACCCAAATAAATCACTACTAACTACAGTACTTCATGTGCGAGGAAGGGGGGTTAATGTCTCTTTATTATCTGTATCCTCAGCCAGATGAGATGCTTTGGTCTCTACCCCAGGCTGCAGCAGCCTGGGTGTTGCCCAAACTGAAGGGTGGCTGCAGATGGCCCCACTAGGTCATTATAGCCACTGGGGTGAGCTGGAATGCAGAAATGCTCCAGCCACATCCCTAACATGCCTCCTGCTACTCGGCAGGAATTTCCTTGGGGCTAACTCGCGCTGGCTCGTAGCCATTTCTACTTTAACTTGTAGCAGTATAAAGCATAGGTAGGACAGCTAATTGAGACTGGGGGGAATGAATGGGAGGCAGCTCTCTACATATCTGGTTAAGCATTTTGTTTTTGATTTTTTTCATCTACTTTAAAGAAGTAAGCATTTCTCAACGAATTACGGAAACATCCTTTCGGTAATCCTGAAGAAGTAACTGTTTCTCATCTGGATTTTTTGTATGTGATATAATATGGATTTAACTAAGTTTTTATTTACTTATTTTAAGACTCAATGGACATAGTTTCAATTTTTTCTTAAGACATTACAAATTATATTTTAAAGGAAATGTCATGCAGTAGCTGAGTTCAGTGCAGCGCAGTGGCATCGCCATAACCCATTCCATTTACAATGCAATTAGATGCTGTTCTCCTGCAATTAATAGGCCAAGTGACACTCCCAGTTATTACAATAGGCTTCCTGATACAAATCTGAGATAGCTCAGATTGATACCAAGAATTAAGGATATGCTTACGTTGTACAGGGTTGCAACTGGGAGAGAAAAGCACCAGCAGAGTTCCTCTGTTCCTGCTGCTCTTACCCAGAGTTGCATTTGGCCCGCCGTGTCGTGGCCTATATGAAAGGAAGCAGTCTCTTCCTCTTCTCTTTTCTCCCCTTTCATAAAAAGAAGGCAAAGGGCACCAGATGGCATGCGTTACAGAGCTTTTCCTTCTAGCATAGAATTTATTTCCAAGATGTAGAATTGTGAGGATTCCTTCAGTCATCCCCCTAGAGTCACAGGTTTGGTATCTCGCCAATGGCATGTAATACACTTCCTGGCATGCTGTATGAGAAGTAAAATTAGTTCAGAACTTCACTTTACAGTTGAGGCTTTTTTTTTTAACCGTGTTATTTGAACATGCCTGGAAAAGGATCAGTTTTTAAGATTTATTAACCATTTCATTTCCGATGTAGTCATAGACTCCCACCCCAGTTGAGATTTGGACAATTGTCAAAATATGCGAACAGTTTAAGCCTTGTTGCTTAATGCCATATGGAAGTAACGTTCAGCCTTTGTTCTGTTTCCTTGGTGTGAAGTAAAGCATTGGGAAGGAATTGGAAGTGATACTAGGAAAAAGTTTTAATCTATGTGGCTTTTCCTAGCAAAAAAGTATTACTGGTAAAACTTATTTTTCAGGACTTGGGGTTTCCAGTTGTAGTTTCAGTGTTGCTATTGTAGACAGAAAAGAAAGAAAACTTGAACTGGAAAAAAGTGCGTAATTACCTTAGCACATTTTCCTTAATAAGGATTTAAAGTGGATTTAAAGCTATGTCAGAAAAATTCCTCTTGAAATAGTTGTTACAAACCAGTGATTAATGCATATAAATAGATATTCCTCTGTTTTGCAGATTTGGCTGCAACTTAATGAGTTGCATGTCAAGGGAAAGTTTATCTCAAGGGGCTTCTGCAAAAACTTCGTTTAGTTGTTGGGACATGACAGTGGAGTTTTTTATGGCATTTGCATCTTAAAGGCTCTTTTTTTTTTCTTTCTTTTTTCACTTTTTTCATTTTTTTCTACAAATATTCTTAGTCATATCATGTGGAGGTGAGTATTAGTTTAGCATTATGAGAAAAACTTCCTGGGTATTTTTTGCTATCTCTCATAAATTCCCTTGCCGTTTTATGGGTGCACTGCACTGTTATCTCGTGAACAATACACATCACACCGTATGCATGTAGTTGAGTGCATGTTTATATGAAAAAAGGAGATTGTTTCTGTCTTGCTATAATCCATGTTTGTACAATTCTTTCAATGTCTTTAATTGTTTTGAACTCTAAAATGAAATGACTTCTAGATAAAATGAGCTTTCAGCTCTCTTCCTTTGTGACAGATTCCAGAGCATCTCTACCTCAAGGCAAGTTTGGTCACCATTTTGCCTTTGTGACCCTTCCTAACCTGTACCACTCAGCAGGCTAGCACTAATGTCAGTACTGTTTACTTGGGCAAGACTGATAGCATCCAGGTGGAGTTTCCAGTCTTTTTTTTTTTTCGTTCTCCCCCCTTCCTTTCTTTATCCAGCCGTGGAATGCATGCCCTAACTGAAGAGTTGAGCAGCAGACTCTTTTGCAGATCCACCAGGTCTTTATTTTACAAACTAGTTGACATTGTCATTCTCTTTTTGCATAAACAGGGGACAAAGCCCCAAGTCAGTGGGAAATGGCATGGTTTGACTGACCTGGGTGGATTTATACCACTCTGCATGCTAAGGATCTGGTTTGCAAATCTGAGTTTTCCCTTTGTTTGACCTTTTCTAAAAACAATTTCTTCAGTTTGCAGGCAGCTTGTCGACCAAACTTCTCACTAAAATACTAATGCCAGCACATCTTTATTTCATTGATTTATTAATTTGTATGCTGGTTCAGTGATACTGGCTTACTTAAATGCCCTTTTGCTGTTTTTCTTTCATTATTTACTGATTTCACCTAGGTGAATAAGGTTGTGCAAATTATTATAAATCAGTCCACTTACAACTTCTGACTCCTCTTGATTTAAGTACTGATTTACTGTCCTTGACAACTGAGAGCTGTACAGTTTCTCTCCCTTCTGAATTTAAGAAAGACCAGAATGTAATTCTTACCAATTAATAATAGATCATTAGAAATACTCTGAAATTATCCACAACTGAACTGTAAAAGTGATGTGACTGATCAGAATCCTACAGAGCCCTGTGGGCAGCACCTGTAAGGAAAGAAAGGCTTACAGCCAGCACGCGCCTGCCTCTGCTACATCAGCTCCTGTCAGCAGCACAAAAGCGAGGTAGAACCAGTCCCCAGTCACCTCTCTGGGGACAACCTTTGCAAAGAGCTTAAGTGCCATTAGCGTGGCAAACTATGCCAGGTACTTTTCATAATCAAGTATAGGAAGTCTAGTATAACCTCACTGCTCAGTTGAGGTTACGCTTCCTTAATGCATGGGAGAGCACGGCTCTGCTACTGAATGTGGTGTGAGTCACAGTCCTTTAGCTCCAGCTGTAGAGCTCGTGTTCTTACCCCATCTCCATGTACAGCTACTATGGTAGCTGTTTTCCAAACCTTTAACCATAGCTTGTAGCTGATACCTGTGTGGGTTCCTGGAGCAAATGAACAGATGCAGCCCGCTGAATTTTAGCGAGAGGAATGAGTTATTTGTCCGTTCAAAAAATATGGATTTTTTTCAGCAGCTGAAAATCTCTGATGGGGTTTTCAAAACACATTTTGCTGCCTCTCATTGGTCTTGAAAGTGAGGGTTTCCTTTTTCCTGATTGATTGTATGGGTGGTGAGAAGCACTCCTTTGTCTGGTGCTCACCTAGTTGACACTGCAGCATCTTTGTGACACTGCCACTGAGGATTTGCACCCTGATGACCTAATGCTAGGATAATGAAACTGAAGTAAGCAACAAAGCACCCTAAAAATACTGATTTCTCTGAAGTTTAAAACTGGAGAATAGCAAAATTTCAGTCACTTTGGTTCTGATTAGAATTACAAAGCTGTGTTAAGTGCAGAATTCAGCACAGAATGGCCAGGTGTCCTGATACTATCTTCTGTATGCAGGAAATTTACTGTACCTTTGTCCAGGAACACTGTCACTGTTGGTGCTTTTATCATCGTGTGACATACTGGGACCTAATTTTAAAACTGCTTAAAAGGAAATTTAAACTAACAAGTCTGTAATCCCATGACATCACCTTGATTTGGTAGCATTTCTTTCAGTGTGTTTGGAGGCAAGAGAGAAAGAAGGGAGGAAAGGTGATGCCTAGTGAAGCTCATCTCCCAGGCCCCGTGTATCAGTGCTGCTGTAGAGGACTGTGCAGAGCTATGCAGAACACCCAAGTTAGGCTCCTGCTTTGAGACACCCTCAGAAGGAGCCTCTCCCTGTGCAACAAAGACCAAGGAAGTCAGGAGAGATTAATCCTTCAGAATATCCTCTACTGATGCTTACAAAATTATCAGAGATGTTAGGAAACTGTTATATTAAAAATCGGTTTACCTGAGTTTCATACTGTTGAAAGTATGGTTCTGAAACTTTCACAAAAGGTTAACTAAGAACAGGATCCCCAGAGTAGCTCTGGAACAGCATTTAGCAGCACAGCCTGAGGTATTTCCTTGCTTCTGCAGTAGGGCGAGCCGCATTGCACGGGCAGCCAGGACAGAGGAGCTGAACTCACCTGCCTGCAGTTGCACAGCCGGCTGGCAGAAGGCTATAGGCTATATTCCCTGGGAAAACTGTCGTAATGTATAGGTCCAGAGGTATTAGAGCTTAAATTTGTATCAGAAGGTCTTACCTGGTTGTATAAAGGAATATTCAAAAACATTTGTTGCTGAATGCTAATAAGAGTGATTTTTTTTGTGTGTGTCGGGTTGAGCCAGGCAATGTTTCTGTTACAGTTAGGTGGCTACTTACAGTGCTGAAATGAACACTTTCTCCAATGATAAGAAGTTTCTGGCATTGTTGCTACCTCAGGAATTTGAAAGAAAAAAAGAGAAAAAAAAAAAAAAAAACACCAAAAATTACACCAATAAAAAGGTCTTGCATCATGCCTAAGGTCATTAGCATCTGGCTTTGGGAAGCTGCCAAAGGGAATGAATTTCAAAGGCTGAGACTATTAGTTGAGAGCCTGCCAGTCCCAAGAGGTCTTACCTCAGTCTTACAGCAAGAGCTTCCTGGCAGACCTTAATGGCTGTGACAGTACTTTCGGTGAGAGGATATCACTTACAATTGAATCTAGAACTACGTGGGACTTAGCAGAAACTTTCTAGCACAATGAATGGCGCCAGGAAGAAACAGAAAACCAGCAAATGGCCTGAATGCAGGTGTTACGTGCTCACATCGGTTCTCTCTGCTCTGGGGGAAAACAGATGCTTTTCTGCACCTGCTCTACTTTCAGCCCAGCTAAGAAGAATGCACTGCATTAATCTTGTATAGAGGTGACCAAAGCAAGGTGAATCCGCATGGTCGCTTCCCCAGCCATAAGCAAGCAGCTCTCTAGATGAGCAGTGCTGCGTATAAATCCACAAGCCAAGAACTGTCAGCTCAAAAGCAGAGCAGGCACTGCTCCTGCTCAGCCCTCCAAATACTTCTCCAGCCAAAACCCAGTCTCTTCCAGTGAATCTGAAATGAGTCACAGTCAGCTGGTTTTGTCAAGTCCCCTGTCTTTGTCAGGCACTGAGGAATAGATCCATGGATGGATGATATCTGCCTGTTAATGTGACACTGCAGATCAACATGTGTGCCCGTGCCTTCCAGCAGGCTTGACACACTGCGGTGCGGACAGAAGCAGACTTTTCTGGGGTACCAACAGTTGCCCAGGGGTCTGCTTTGGAGCAGATCCATTCATTTTAAAAGGGGAGCATGTGTGTGTTCTAGCACATAAATAAAAACAAAGAAATTTGGCTGAGAGGCATGCAGTTCAGGAGGTGAACTTCCAAAAATTGAAATAAATAAAGGAAACCTGCAAGTCAAATACATCACTGGTATAGTTCCTTTTTTTCCTTTTTTTTTTTTTTTTTTTCTTTTCAGTTCTTTGTGTCTCTTTTCTAGCGTACTTTTGTAGTTGCTGCCATTTGTAGTTGCTGCCAGTTGTTGTCTCCAAGACTTAAAAATCTGGTGTCCTAGCCTTACTGCTGATGGAAATGTGAAATGCAGAGATTACAAGAATTGAGGTCCTTGGCTTTTTACAGATGGTAAAACTAGAGAACATAAGCACAAAGGTATTTAATGGTTCACCAAAGCCTGCCCTGCTTCACTTTCAAGTTCACCCTCCTGTTGTTCTCACCTGTTCTTAATAGATCATTGGTAATCCAGGTGTATTTGAAAGAAGTACCTAAAATCACTTGGATAGCTATGTAATAAGTGGACAAAGAAAGATGTGACATTTGTTCCAATAGAGTTTTGGTGTTGCTGTACATAGGGATGAAATACATCTTTTGCAAATAGAAAACATCATTGCTCACAGAGATAAAATGTTGGCATTTAAAACTTAACCTGTGGCTCATCACTCTTCTACATGAGATCATTGCACAGCAGAATGAATTTCAGAAAACATAGTACAGATAATTTTAAAACAGGATGGATTACTGTTTCTTGCTTTAACCTCAGCAATAATGACTGGAAAGTGTTCCACCATGTAGAAGTGAAAGTTGATAGGTCTCAGTTTAGTTCCCATATGGATTTCGTTTAGTTCTCACGTGGGAAGGTGTACACATCACTGAAACTGCCTTTTTTGTTGTGCTTTTGTAAATGAGATCATGTTCGGCATGATCATGGAAAACGAGGATTGGGATGAGCTGTGAAAGAGAACATGTTTGTCTAGAGTTCATCTCCAGAGATGGATTTGAGTGCTAGGTAGGACAGTGCGTGCACCTGGTCATTCTCTGCAGGCCCCTCAAATGTCCCTGTGATGCCTTTCCTCAATGGCTGAAATGAGGTTTAATCAGAAATGTCTGCCTGCCCCACTGTGGAGCTTTTGGATTTTGTTGGCAGAGGAGGCAGAGAATCAAATATTTTTAGTAGGAAGAGAAGCCCTTTCTCTCATAGGTTTGAGATCAGTTCATTTGTATTTTTACACAGGTTCAGTGCCATCAAATATCTGGATCATTTCTGGGGTGAAAATGTAAAAAGTGACACACGATTCACTTCAACATGAAAAAAAAAAAAAAAAAAAAAAAAAGAATCTTTTTAAATTTAACATAAATCGGAAATAAAATATTTTTGATAAAGATGAGCTCTTTGAGCAAAAGTAAAATTATGAAGAGCTGTGCTATTTTTTTTCTTAACTTCACTTAGAAAATAACTTGATAAACTTCAAGTAAAAATAAATTAAAAGAAAAAAAAATACACTAACATGTTAAGTTAAAGAGAAATCTGTGCAAACATTGCTCCTACTGTGCAGCCCTGACCACCGGGTGAGGGTACCAGTCAGGGGCGTGTTTTTGCCTAAAGCATCACAGCAGGGCACTGGTCTGGAGTCCCCTTGGTGTTCCTGGGCGTCTGTGTTAGTGGTATTGCATCTTCTGGTCAAGAACCATGGGATTTCAGAGAGGACAAGCAATTGCTTTTTAATGTGAATGCCTGTCTTTTCCCAGGATTGCTGTTATTTTATCATTGCGGTTATTTTTCAGCCATGTTTCAAAGGTAGCTGAGTGTTCAGAGCTTGTAATTGACGGTGAGAGGCCAGGTGGTAATTTCAAGTCCCCAATACAGGTGGTCACCTTGAGGTTTGCCAAGTACGAGCCTTTGAGAAACATTTGCCCTTTCAAATGGGGCTTATTTACCGTTGAAGTAATAAAGCGGGTACCCAAGATATATTTCTGATCACAACTGTTGTTTACGTAGGCTCCTTGTTCCAGTTCTTGTACTTGTGACTGGCTAGGCACAACGCAATGCTTTAATTGGGAAGTAAAACCAGCAGTGTGTTCCACTGCTAATGGCTGGGCTGTGCAGAGCAGTTACTAATTAGCCTAAAGAAGCAACAAATACTGGTGTTTTCACAGACTGAGTTTCCAACCCCTTATTTACATCACAAAATCTATGTATAAAAGTAGCTTGCATCTCTCCTCCCCTGTAAACACATATTTCACATTCTGTGAGGCTGATGCTACAGAATGAATGTTACCCAGATAATGTGGGTTGGAGTACAGAGAAAATATCTTGATAAACAGAATACACAATTTCTAAGGCTAGAAATGAGTTCTTAGAGCTTTCTAAAGAAGCCAATTTTTCTTTAATAGATGTATTGCAAAGGCTGTGCTATTTCTCTTTGCTGGCCAGTATAATATGATGGTTCTGCACAAAGACATCTTTTTCTAAGTCTATAGAGGAAGTGTTTGTAAAGGCTGGGATTGTGCCTCTACTCTACAATGTTTATAAACAGCAATTGTTGCTTGCTTGCTAAAATGGTGGTCAGGAGAAAATGCTATTCTTAGGAGGAGGATGAAGCCACAGAACAGGCTAAATGACAGGCTGGCTCTGTCGCAGATTTATTATACAACTTTGGGTAAATTACAAATCCACCAGCTTGTAAAAAGGAGATAATGCTAAGCATATAGTGAGGGTTGCAATGTTTTATTGGTGTTTTTTAATAAAAAATGTGTTGAGATCACTTGAAATGAAAGGCTTCAGAGGTATATGGAATTTATTACAGATCTAGTATAAATTGCATTTCTTGGAACGAAACTGATTTTTACCAATGAGGATTTAAATATATTTGGAGTCCAAAAAGGCATTTCCTTCTTAATAGCCTTCCTCTACTGTAGAGAAAAGTAAAGATCACAGCAAATGTTCCATTTCTATTTGAAGGTGTCACAGTGTTTTTAATAAAGGTTGTGCTGAAAGTATCACTACCTCATTTCAGCACGGACAATTTCAAAAGAAGCTAGCACTAAATGATTATGTTAATCTCAGTGGTTTTTCCCTATTCAGATTTTTGTCTAATTGATGTAGAGACGTAGTGCTCCTTTACTACAGAGTCACGCAAGCCAGATGCCATGCTGCATCTTCAGCACAAAAAGAATATTCTCTTAATCAGTTCGGTAAGCTGAGTATGGTGGAGCCATATGTGGATGAAGAGTTTAATACAGAAAAAATTATTACAAGGCAGGGGCTTTGGAACAAGGCATGTGGCCGGGCTAATAAAAATGTCTCGCAGTTGCTGCCAGTAGGCTTGATCCTGCCTCCCTCAAAGCCAGCAACACAAGTCGTGTTGGCCATGTGAAGGCAGGAGAAAGTCCTTTAGCTCATGGAGGCCCTCGGCAGGAGGGGCCACCTGTCCAAGGCACTGAAAAAGGCAACAAAATTAATCTCCAACTCCCATTAACCTCATGCGGCTTCAGCGCAGTCTGCTGCGGCCTCCATCGTTACATCCAGTAGGGTCGTCACCGTTCGGCTCGTCTCCGCAGGAGCCTAAGGCCTAAGGTGGGGAGCAACAAAACGCCCTTCTTACCACTACTGCATGGTTTATTTTTAACAGTAGGACAGCGTAAAAGAGAAAAGGAGGTTTGTGAAAAATCGCACAAGCTGTGTGTGTCTTTAGTATAGCTGAAGGCTCATTACTTCCTTGTGGTAATCCTGCCAGGCCTACTTCTTCAATCCCTTCTGTGTCGGTCTGGCAGTCAGCTTCCTGCAGATATTATACCTAAACCACTGCTTCATAAGAGACTTCTGTTTTACACCTGCCATAGTTCTTCTAATTGTATGATTTCGCACCTTGTTCCAGGCCTGGCGCTCCTCCAAGCAATCCCCAAGTGTCTTGTAAAAAGTGGTTGGTCTTGAAGCATTTTTCTTCTTTTCCACTTTTCACGCTATGCGTGCTGCCCTATTATTTTAAACCAGTATATTAATGGAGGGAAAGCCCTGGTAACCAGTCCAGTGCTTCTGAGTTATTAACAGGGCAGCTCCAGTCTCACCCTAAAATAGGCTGGTGCTTGTTCAAGTGCATTTCCAGTAGCGTAGATGCTGAAATTCAAGGGACTCTGTAGCTAACACAACGCTTATTCATAGCAACTTTTGCTTCTTGAATTTCTGCTACCTGTTGCAACATTCAAAGATTCCCAGAAGTTTATTTAATTCCCAAATTTCCTAGCAGTCTAAATTAGCATCCTAGCCACCTTAGCCAAGCCTGGTGTCCGGATCACCCAGATGTACACAGCTTGAGCTGACAAGGAGTTGAGTTCCATTCTGAACACGTTTAAGTTAATAATTTCCAGTATAAAATGCTGTTCTTAATGTTGCATAAAAAATATCTGGTAGCAGAGAGATTCTGGCTTTCTGTGTAAGCAGTCTGCTGTCAGAATGATCAGTGGGGAAGGGATTGGCAGGAGGAGGCAAGGGGCTGGAAAAGCCGGGTGTCTGTAAGCTGAGAAGGGCTCGGTGCTGGAAGGCTTCTCTGTCTCCTCAGGTTCAGAGGAAGGCGAAGTGGTGAGGGGATGAGAGGAGGGAAACTGCGGAGACTGCCTGGGCAATGGGGCAAGGCGGCATCGGAAAATAAATGAGAGCTCGTGGCAGATGCTGATTCCTCAGCCAGCTATTCTTGGCAATGAATAAAAAGGTTAAAGCAAGGAAAAGTTATATTTATTTTTGTGTGTGTACGTATGTATGTGTTTTATTTTTAAAAGGTTGCTTTTATTTCCAGGTTTTCAATTATTTCAAAGGTTGCCTACACTGGAGGTGCCACAATAACTCATAGCTTCACAGAGACAAATCTATTATTGCTTATCACAGGAATGCCCAGAGGCCTCTTGTAGGGACAGAGCCCCATTGTGTCAGGTGTTATGGAAACATCATGTATATCTTTGATTCATAGTGGATTTTGAATCACCCTTAATAGTTTAATATTTTTTCCCATCAGTTAATTTCGGTTTTCAAGCTCTGAAAGGGGCTTTTACACAGCATTTGTAGGTTCTGGCAAAAATCTCTACAGATCACTACAGCCACTTTTGCATACCAATTCTATATACCACCATTGGCAAATATCAACAGCTGGCAATAAAATTGGATGTAGGTTGGTCTGAGGATGTATCACAGTGCCAGATTCAAGCGTTAATTGAAAAAAAAAAAAAAAAGCAGAATAGAAAAGAAGGAAAAACTGTCTCTTTTTGTGAATTAATCTTAGAACTGAAATGTGACTTTACTAACGTATTAAACTATCCAGATTTTTTTCCTTCCTGTGGCCAGAAATAAGGAAGAGAGTAAGGTAATGAAAATATTGAAGGATTGCTTGGAAAATTTCAGTGTAACATTTTCAGTAAAGTATTGTCAGGTTTAGTTTTTCATAAGAAGTGTAAGATCTGTCCTAGCGGCTCATAAACTGCTTTTTTGGATATGATAATGTAACAAACACTAGGTTGACTATACACTGTAAAGTTATCATATTGAGCAGAAAAATAGTGGGATAGTTGCTCGCGCCATTTAGCAGCACACTCTGCAAATAATCTTTTGAAGCCACTGGGATTATTCATGGATTTTTAAACAAGTCCTTCTGTAAAGTTCTGGTTTTGCCCAGAAATGGTATTTTTATTCATTGTGTGAATGCAGCAACTCTGAATCTGTCCAGCATAACGAAATAGTATCTGTTACACACAAGCAAACATTGAAGACATTTGGAATATGGCTGTATGAAGTGGTTGCCTGTGTTATTTAGACTGGTTTTTGCTGGAATTACAACTTTTTTTGTTAACACCACTCATATCATCAAGGTATATCCAAAGCTACTACCAACTAGCTGGACAGCTTTCTCTGTAAGTTTTTCACGTATTATCCTCCTGCACTCCTAAAGTCTTATCTCCCTTGTCCATAGCCAAAAGCTACTAACTTGGAACAAAGTTCAATCAAGACCCAAACATAATGAAGAAGGAGAAATCGCAAAAGATGGAGTTAATGGCTGCAGCTACCGCTGTGGATCCTTTTGCCACAGGCTCTGAAAGTCTGGAAAATTAATCAAAGTTCAATCAAGGATGTATGATATTGCGGCGGCTGCAGCAGCAGTGTCTGGTGTCACCTGGGAGCTGTCCATTAAAAACAGCTCACTGAAAACCATCGCGGTATTGATGTGGTATCCTGGTTGAAGGGGGTAGTCAGATGCTTCTCCAGGACGTTGCTATACCTTCTGCTTTTACTACTGGGTAAACTTCAGAAGTTCAACACATATTTGAGACAAAAAAAAAGAGCAGGCAGATGTCTGGAATAAGCTAATAAAATCGGTAGCTTTAAAGAAACCAACTAGGAGGAAGGTGGGTGACCATTCCAAGGAGGTTTCATGGAATGTCACTGTAAAAATAGGAACTAAATTTTTTTCTTCCTATTCCATAAGAAGGTGGATCTAAAATCAAAAAGATAAATGAGAACAGAAGTTTTGGCTAAAGCATAAAGTTGTAAGATAAGTCTTCATCACCGTGGGAGAGCTGGTAAATAAGCATCCATAATGAACTCTGATTGTCCTAGTGGTCACAGTACTTCAGGCATGGTTGTTAAACACAACAGTTTGTCCAGAAATGTGTAGGTTATGAGCTTAGAGAGAAAAATCTTCTTCAGATAAGCTGTAGTAATTTTCTGAAATAATTCTTCTTTCAGAAATTAATTTGAAAGCATAGAATGTTTGCTTTTTATTTCATTGCCTGGAAAAAAAATGTCCTATAACCTTTATGATGTTTATGATTTAAACTTGGCAAAACTTGTGGGCAGGGAAAAATCATCTTTCATTTTATCAGACTGCCACTGAGACACGTCCTAGTCATCTCTGTAATACTCTGACACTCCCATGAAACAAAGTAAAAATGCCACCACTGGTATTACTGCTATGTTACTCATCGGTTATTATATGCCATGGTTTAAACGGTTGAAAACCACTACCTGGTATTAAAGAACAAGGGGGGGGAGGGAAGGAAAATGCTGGAGGCTGTGAAAATAAATACAAAGCTTGGTACTGTAGGTGAAGTGTCTCCTGTATTGGTAGGACTCTATCACCTTTTTTTTTTTGGGGGGGGGGGAGTGAACAAAACAATGGCATTAATGTTTCAGGTATCATACTGCCGGCTCTCCTTTTCTTTAACCATGTGAATATGAGTTGCTCCCAGTTTTATGGCAGACATTTTCTTCTGACTTTGACACACCTTTGGCCCAATGTCACACCCTTTGGCCTGGGGGCACAAACATGGTTACTGACTATTCCTTTTATGACAACACAAAGTCTCTGGAATTCTGTCTAGGCACTTTAAATCAGATAGCATAAACAAGTCTTTCTCCCCATTGTATTTCTGCCTGGATCATCACTATATCTTAAGTGAAATTACTGGTATTCTTTTGATAAACCATTAATGCTAGGAAGGGGGGGGGGTGGATTTTTTTTTTGTTAATTACTAAATCTCGGTGACAGACAGAATCTGCCTGTTAAAACTTGTGTTGTAATTTGAGGATTAAATGCTGCACCTCTGAGAAACATCAGTATCAAAACTGATTTGCTCTAAGAGACTTACCGTTGTTAGAGGCTGCAGTCTGACAAAGTAGATTCCTTAATAACAGAGTTAGCAATTAAATGTTTTATGCTCCTCACAAGACTTACAAGATGAGAGGGCAATCGCTAGAATTGTGCAGAAAGGAAAATGCGTAGCCAGTACAGCTCCCACCTTAATCCCTGCCACCGAAGGACTTCAGCTCCCATTAATGTTTGGCTGTTAGATAAGATTTGAAAATTGCATTTTGCTTGATAACCTTTCTTATCTAGCCCGAAGGTTTGCAGGTTCATATTCTCCTCTGGCACCTTTATGCAGCCCACCCCAAACCACAATGACCATGTAAAAGAGCTGCGAAGAACACTTGGGTATCATCCACACTGCATCCTTTCCTTAGAGCACTACCTCTGGTTGGGTAGACATGTCGTATATATGATAAAGTGATACAGCTTTTTGCCATCCTTTTAGATAGAAGCTGCATACTTCTTTGCAGTTCAAGAACTTAGAAATGGAGAAAGAAAGAAACAGAGTCAGTGGGTAAGCCAATTTTTTTTCTAACAGCCCAGGGGTTAGGGAGAAATGGAAGGAGAGAGCCAAGAAAAGTCTGTAAGTGTCTAAAGCTGTTCTGATTCAGGCAGGTCAGTTAAAATATACTTACTTTGAACAGTGATGTGATGCAATTCATATTTTCATAACAACTTTTCCGTCTTGATATTCACTGCGTATATATCTATATATATAAAGCTTCTATATTTCTATGTTTTTAACTAGGTATATTTCTAGGGGCTAGACAACTTCAAAGTTGATGCTTTTTTGGCCCATTGACAAGTTTTAGTTCCAAATACAGATTTGGATTTGAAGCCTGTCCCTCCTTGAAGTTTGAATTCTGTGGACATTACTTCATAAAACATTTTAAAGAAGATAAGGTCATTATGTAAGCTCTTCGTGATCTCTTTTCCTGTACTCTTCAGTTATGCATACCGAAATCCAAGCATAGAAAGCACCTACTAGGCAAGAAGGTGAAAGGTAAAGTGTTTAGTTTAACATTTTTAGCTGGCAAAAAGACAGAGAACAAAGAATAGGAACAGTCAGTGAGTTTGCAAATGGCTAATAGTTAAACTGGGTGCTCCAGGCTTCGGAGTGGGTCAGATGGTGTTTATTAAAAATCTGGGGAGGTTGGAGAGAGTACAGAAGGAATGCTGCTTACAGAGAAGATACATGTTTTAGACTCATTAAGACTCTGAATTGTAAAGCTCTCCAAAAAGATCTAATAAACCTACCTGAAGAGCAGATAAAACTGCTGAAAAATGCAAAGTAGAGCATGCTGGAAAGAAGTAATCTGGAGTTTTCGTAAATGCTGTCAAGTCCTGGAATGAAATTGTAAGCATTCAACAGAAAGCCCCAGTTATCAGAAAATTGGATGAACTCATCTGTATGGTATATGTGAGCAATGGATTAACTCTATTGCTTTCATTAGAAAAGAGAAAATGTTGTATTTATGTTTGTCACCAAGTACTTGCTAATTGTGTGTCCCTTGCTTTAGTATAAAGCTGCATTAAACAGAGGAAACTAAAATGGTAGAAAGCAAAAGAATAGAACAGAGTAATGTTAAAGTATGTTAATGCTCTCAAAAAGTCAAATGGGACAGCATATCCCTTCAGGTGATCTTATGACATCTACCAAAAAAAAATTAGCAAAAATGGGGAATGAGAACAGGAGAATGAAAATACACAATTCCAAAAATCACTGGAAGCTGGGGAAAGCTTTGCTAGGAAGATCAGCAGTAGGACCACCTCGATTAACAAAGAGATTAATAAGATATGACATGAACAAATGTAGTGATTAGCACAGAGAAGTCAAGCCATGTATGTTGGTTTATTGTATTTCACGTTTTCAAGCAACATGTTTTAACACCAGTATTGAAAAGCTCTTTCTGTGCAGTGTGTAATTAAGCCATGTTGTATAATTATGGTACCATTCCTGCAGGGAACTGGGCCTTAAAAAAGGATGTAACTATGTAACCTGAAAAAAAACCAACAACTGTTAGATGGCAAACTTACAGAATCCATTATCAATTTTTTTCAGAAAGAAATGCATTTTGACATAAAGAGATATTTAATAAAAGATGAAAAGAAACTTTCTGTTCAGGTAGCTATTTCACAACTTAACTGCAGGTTTTCTTGATGCCAGTGACTTTCTATGGAGAGGGGATATATCAGTGGTATCAGCTGGTGTTGATGGTTTCTTTATGGGTCTATAATAAGTCTTACTTCAAATATTAGCATCCTGAGCTGTTTTGAGCTAACAAAGGAAGGTAATGGAGTGAACAGTCAGAGAAAAAGTAGTGCTGAAGCAGAGGTATAAATGCAGGTAGTATTAAATAAACTGCATATTTTCTTTTTATGTAATTACACTAAAGGAGATATAAATAGCAAAATAGTGATCAACATTTACACTCAGATTAAACTGTTAAAGGAAAACAGTTATGTACACCATAGCTCAGTATTATCTGCTTGGGCCACCTTTCAAAATCAGCCTACCTTGAGTTGGGTTTCTCTGTTGCTTGCTTAGTTGAGAACTGGAGTGCCATACCCAGACCTTCCACACACCTTGAGAAAGCTTCTCACGTACTCTATGGCTTAAGCTGGCCTTGCTGTACTTGACAAGTGCTTAAATAAAAAGCAGTATGCAGAGTTTAAAACTATTTTGTCATTTGAAACCCAGATCCCCAAGTGTGTTTGTCTTGATGGCAGGACCATGGGTTCTCTTCATTTTTTAAGGTCTTTCTCCTCTTTCCCTCCTATCTCCCCAGACTCTTGGGTCCCTTCAGCTCTGGACAAGTGTGTAATTCTTGTTCCTGGTGGCATTCCTTGCTGAAAGGTGCCCCACTGCCCATCTGTATGATCAAGGGGCAGACCATTAGTTCACATGTCTTTTGTAAGGTGAAATGCTTGATCCACACCTCTCTCCAAGGCAATAAGTGAGCAGACCATTAAATTAGCACGGAGATCTTTGCCAGCACTGATTTAAGGAAGAGGGACATAGTGTATTACGTGTTTGGAATTTAGGCTAAGCAGGCAGGACACAGAGGTTAATGCCATTTTGTAGCTAACTCTGGTAGAAAGAATTTGACACAGACAGTGTGTGCTTGGGGAAGTTACGTGTCCCTTTGCATAGAGCACACAGCAGCAAAAACCAAAGCTGCTACTAACATTTAGATTGTGCTTGAATAGTTTGTGGAAGGTCTTTTTAAAATGACTTTTTTTTCTTTTGTTTTGGAATCAGCCATCAAATCATGATTGAAAAAAGCCAAGAGAAACGTTTTTCTGGGGATGACATTGCTCTTTTGTCCTACATCACGCTATCTCAGTTGCAGCGATTCCCTATGATTAATACCTACTTTAAAAAAAAAATGCTAGATACTAAAATCAGGTAAGAGCAGCAGCTTTCTGTCTGTAACCAGTTCCATGTGTTGGAGATCTTCTCAAAACTGTGAGTACTCTGGAATGTGGTGAAGGAGTTTTAGCACTTCACAATCTGCCCTACATCCTCATATGTTCGTGCTGCTCTGAACACAGGCTGAGACATGGCAAAGGAGAGGCAGGCTGGGGCAGATAGGGAGAGAAAGCAGCTTTCTTTGGGCTGCCTTGTTACGCCATGATTCTAGGTGTTTACATTTGGACTTGCATGGATTTCAGACCTGGGAAACCTTTTCTTTTGCCCTCAACAGTGTCCCTAAGAACACAGATAGATGCCTCGGTTTCCTCAAGGAGCTTGCAACTCAAATGCGATTAAAAAAAAATAAAAATCAGAATTGCAAAAATTGCAATAACTTGCAAATAGCAATTTGATATCAGAGTCCCAGATCGAACCCAAGACCTTTGGCTCAAGCCTGGGGCTCTGTCCTGAAGCTTATTTTTTACCAAAGAAGCTATTTTTCCATTAAATTTCACTGCTGGAAGAGGAGTTATGGGAGTCACTGTCTGGTTTCAATTTTGGTCATTCTTCAAGATACATCTTGATAATTTGTTCTGTACAAGCAAGCTTGAACTATGAATCAGCTGAAATTACTGCAAACGCTGTTAGTGTGCTACAATTTCTTTAAAAGTTGACCTGTAAATACAAATTGTCTCGAACGTGTCACATTATGCTAGAGATCATTGGATTTTACTGAATGGAGCACAGGTAGTAAAAGGCTGAAAAAATGCTAATCAGTAATAGAGAATAGTTGAAAAAGAGCAAGATTGGAATATGTTCCCATAAAATATTAATTGAAAAAGCTTGAACAATGAAAATAATGCTTAAGAGACTGTTAGTAGATAATTAATTAAGAAAAAAGTCAATTGGTCTTAAATTGTTTGCTATGGATAGTTAGCCCATTTAATAAGAATTATCATCTTCCAGGCAAATGGCAGATAGCTAGTAAATAGGTTTTTCCTGGGAACTGGCTGGAGGGGAGAACAGCTCTCCACACAGCTGACTTTTAGTCACTTATCATTTTGAAGTAAATTCAGACCTTCTGGCGGTTTGTGTAATCTTAAGCCACTCTTTGTTGGAGAATTCTCAATCAGGTAGACTCCTTAGCTACACTGCTGTTTGTTTCATTAAGAGGGAAATACAATTTTAGTAACAAGGTGTGCCTTTGGCTTTGAGTTATCATCATGAGAGGGCAGTTCGGGTTTTCCCTCCCTACAAAGCATAGGCTTTTAAAACCACTCCTAAGAATCAGCTCAAATAGCATCACGTGGCTGTGATTTGGTGGATGCTTCGTCCTACAGCTCGTAGGACCACTGATGATGTGCATGGAAGAGTCCTGGCATCCTTGGCAGAGCCCAGTGCTGGTAGAGGTGGCCCTGGGCTGAGCTCTGCTAGGGGGGGACCTATCGGTGGTTGACTCTTTGCACACTTCAGTGTTGTTTTTTTTTTGGCAGAAATATCTGGCAGGCCATACTGAGAAACTAAATCCCCCTCTCTTTTTCTTAGTCTTTGTAAGTAGTTCAGTTGGAGAAATAAGGTATAGAGTGGAGAAACCTATGGATTCAGGGAAAGCGTATGCTTCATGTTGTGCTCTGTGGGCCCAGGTTCTGGTATTGGCTTTAAAATTGGCTTTATCTGGCCTGCTTCCAGTCACTGTGGTGGAGCTGACAGTGTCTTTACTCCAGTATTTGGTAAAATGTAAACCAGGTTCTCTCCTTAAGCATTGTGCATATATCTAGCAAATAATAAATAGGATTAGAAGACAAATTACCCAACAATTATTTGTTACGTTAGCTCTCTTCTCCCTACAGCCATCTTATTTCCTGCTGCCTTCCCTATGGGATTACAGGTATTCATCTGGTCAAACACTGTCCTGGTATGTTCCTAAAAGGATTCCCACTGAGTCCAGTGAGACTTATTCATGTGTGTTTCTGGGCGTAGCACGGTGTGTGCCTGGCTTAGGAGGGTGCCAAGAAATAATACATAGGAGACAAAACTAGAGTAGGGAGAAGTGTTTTCTTCGTGGTTTTGTTTTGTTTTTTAAATAGGTGAGAGATGACTATGGCAAAAATCCTGTTCTAACTCATGAATGCAACCCAACACCTGAATAACTCAAAACAGATTTTGGCCCAATTACTGGAAAGTAATTCTTCTCCTGTCTTTATGGCCTGTGCTTCTGTTAATAGGAAGCTTCAACTTCATAAAAAGAAATAAAATTCAGCCTTAACACAGAAGTAAGTTGATAGGGGGAAATGTTTTAACTTTAAAAAATACACACCCCACTCAATGAACCTTTAAGACCTGCAAATGTTTAAAAAGAAAGAGAAAAAAAAATCAGCAGCTGCAATTTGCAAAACAACACTCCGACACTAAAAATAAGTAATTTTAATCGTAAGTACCTCGTAGCTTATTTGCAGATAGTTGTACACTCTTGGAAAAAAAAAATGTAATAGGCCTTAGGTCAGCTGCATTGATTTAATGCATTACTTAGGCTGCCAGAGCAGAGGTAGAATCTCCTCGCACTGCATTAGGAGTGCCTCAAGCCTCCGTGACTCCTTTTGATCAAATCTCTGTGAAAGATGAGTGTCATGCCCTCTTCGAGCCAGCTGTGAGGGGACTGCCCTGCGACTGGAGGAGCATGCTGGAGCACAGCACTCCGGGGCAGCGAGGTGAGAGCTGGCTGCAGAGGTGAGAGGCAGACACAACTTCGTACTGTAGGTCTGGAGAACACCAAGGGGGAGGATCCTATTTCACTCCCCTGTGCACAGCCTGAGCATACATCAGACCTTGAGGTGCTCAGAGTCAGACAAGAGTAAAGAGGCGTGTGATGGTTCTGCCTTAGTACTTGTACAGACAGGAGTGTTTCCAGTACTTCTTTGTACAACTCACTGAGGGAATGGGAAACTGTTTTATAGCTCTGGAAACATAAGCACAGTAAGAATGTCTGAGGTAAGGAAAGTTCTTTGCAGTTATATATGAATGTGTGTTTTTACTGTGCAACTTTTACTTGTGGTTATGCACTGTGGAGATATAAAAATTCTTGTAATGGTGTTGTTTTGGGTAATGAACAATGGAGATGAAAGCTGTAGTGAAATGTACTCTCCATTTCTTAATTACTAAAAGATACTGTGAAAGTAGAAAACTACTTTATATTAAATAAATCCTGCTTTTCTTTCTGCTGTGCACTGTAAACAACTGTATGACTTTTCTATTCTACAGTAAGTAATGCAGAATTGCAGGCTGATTATAATAAGCAGAGCCATCACTTGTATAATTGTTTTCCAATTGAAGTAGTAGCATGTAAATCATAAATACTTGACAATGTTTAATTGTAGAACTCCTCGATATACATTAATAACAATAAAATCTGTGATTTGTGACTCAGATGTGTTCTGACTGAAGTGCTTTAAGCAGATACATTATCATTATTATGACGTATAAATGCACTGAAGAGCAGTCAACAATATAATTTCAGTACGAAGTTCTTTTAAAATTACCAGTAAAGTGGAATCTAATGTATGCCCTTTATATTCAATTTATTGCTGACTATTTAGCATCCAGAAAATAAGGCCGGTAATTCTTTTCTTAGGATCAGTCTGTTTGTGGGGGGGGGGGGCAGAGGGAGGGGAGAGAGAGGGAGTGTGTGTGTGTGTGTGTGCATGGGGTTGTCTTCTGTTATTATTATTTTTTAAATATATTGAGCTCATTAAGAGGTTAAATGCATCAGAATATAAGATGCTTATTTAATTTATTTTGATTTTTTTTTATCATGTAGAAAAATAAACATGGTTTAATTGTCATCTCATACATAATGAGGTTTTGTTAGATGTGTTTAAGATACAGCATTTTACTTTCTGGTTTATTAATTGGCCAGATACTTCTAGTCCTCTGTGTAAGGAATCCTTGGTTTAAAAATGAGGAGAGGGCAGATCGCTAACCCAAGGGAAGGCTACTGATATATACAGGCTGTGGCTTATCCTTCTGTAAAATCCTGTGGATAAAAAGTGACACTATTCCTTTCTTCCCCTATTTCTTTTTTCCTTTTATTTTTGTATTTGTGTTTTCTATATAAATTTTACAAAATTTATATATGTTTTTCAGTTTAAATAATGTGGGGAGCCAGGCAACTTCCTGATATTTTGTGGATGTGAGAGAGAGAAAATGAATTGAGCTGGTTTTGTTTTAATTTAAAACAAACCATTGTTTGAAAGGCAGTTAGCAGTCAATTTTCACATCTGAGCCGAAGTTGGAGTTTGATGTGCTCATTTAGTTGAGATTGTCGTTTGAGCAATTTATATATAAATTTCTGTAATTCGTGTAACTACTTGGCTTCTTGAACCTCGGGAGCTGATTGTTTGTCTTATCTTTTGGTGAGCTAACTCTGCGTTATGTTGCAAAACCTTGAGGCATGTTGTGTTTCTTCGTGTTCCTGCAGTCTGCAAGTGAAGTCAGCTTCATTAGTTTCATGATGGCACATCAGTGCATGGCTGGTGTTGCCGCTTCCTTCAAGCTACTCCCGGAGCATGATCTGGGCTGCCTTGGTTTGGATAAGCTTGTAAGGATTTGTCAGCCAGATGTGACAAGATTGTCAAGAGGCAAGTAAAGAAGGAGATCTGATATTAATCAGTGCATAGCTTGGAGCCAAACTTTCTCAAATGCAGTGTAGTAACATGTTCTTCTCATTTACTGCTTCTCTTTGTGGCTATAGAACTGCCACTGTCTGAGTTTGACGGTTAAAAGGGATGCCAGCTAATAGTCTTTAATTGTAAGGATACAATTCTAGGTGGGAAAAGATCATATGTTTCTATTTTTAACATCCTCTTTGAAAATACAGTTCTGTTTACTGCAGTTTGCTGGAAAATATGCTAGCGTTATGCTAGACAAGACTTCTTGTTTTCTCTGCTAGTTTTAAAATACTGAAATAGGGGCTTAGTGCTCTGCTCAAGGAATGTGAGGTGGGCAGCCTCCCTTCACTCCAGGTCATGGTGCAAAGTAGGACTTGCATTGTTTGTAACTGCTAACAACAGTGTGCGGTGCCTTTCTTTGTTCTAGTGATTAGAACAAAGTACACTGAACAATACCTTCTCACTTCTTCTCTTACTGAAAATGGATAAAATATTGGCTTTCAAAGAACATATAATGTAATATTACATTAGATCTGTTTACATTATATGCATAATGCTAATAAGGTTTTTTTATATATAACCAGTATAATTCTGCATTTCTGTGTAAATCAAACTTCAGAGTTTTTAGCAGTTGCAGCTTAACCATAGGTGAACATGTAAAAAGTAACTAACCTTATGTTATGGAAAATACCTTCTTGTTTTACTTACTGTAAGGTTTCTTGCTTGATTGATTTTTAAAAGTAATTGTTCTGTTAATTCTTTGAACTAGGGAACCATCTTCAACCTATTTAGAACCATAAAGAGAATGGCATCTGCAAACATATCCAGACGTGCAGGAGAGCTAAATTGTCATGAACGGGCAAAATTATTCCAAATTTTGGGCCATTTTGTGGGCTCGCTATAGCTGGGATGAAATTCTGCCTCCTTAGGCTGCAACAAGATTTGGTCGTTTTATACCAAATGCCTTGACTTCCAGCTTCTGCGCCTGTTCATGGTGTTGTTAAGAAATCTGTTCATACAACATTGAGCATGTCATTCTATTTCCCATCAAGTAAGCCAGTGATTTAGTTTGTTTTTAGTAATGAAGACTCCGCTATTATATTAAATTTTCCTCTGATAAGAACTAAAATATTCTTTTTATTTATTTATTTATTGTAGATTACACTTTTTGCTATATGTTTTTTAAAGCACCTTTCATAGGATTTGGCATTTGTTAAATATTTTCATGCAGATTTGAGCTAAAATTTAGCTACAGATCTTGAATTCATTATTCCAGCAAGAGATCCACAAAATGCAGGGAAGAAAAGCTATTGTTTTGGCCCCCTGGGTCATCTCCTGCCCTTCATGACTTACGTGGTGCAGGAACTCTGTTCCTATGCGCTGTGCAGCCAGCAGATTTTGTCCTAGCAGATGCTACAGCTGAAGTTTTATAGCTTCATCACTTTAAAAAAAAAAATAATAATAATTCTCTGTATCTATTTGCTACTAACTATCTGAAAATCTCTTTAGGGACTGAAATTTCAATATTCAAACTCAAAGTAAACAATATTGAAGGACTGAGCAAAAAGTGAGAAATTCTAATAGAGAGACTTTTGTCATTTTAGGATAAAAAACAGTAATATTTTATTTCCACACTTTAAAACCATGGTAGGATTGTATCTTTAAACAGATACCTGCTTTCTAAAGATCAAAATAACTGTTCCTCACTGTTGATCAGCTATATTTCAAATTTGAATTCAGAAGTTTGGGGTTTTCTTTTATTAGCTGTTTAAACTGATGTCCGAAAGCCGTTTCAAGTTTTTTCACCTGCATTCAATAAAAAGGAATACTAAGTTTTAAATTGTGAAATTACCAATGGAGTTACACTGTTGCATAAAATATTGCATAACTCTGTAGCACCATAGATAGTATCACGTGTATGTGTACAAATACTGTTTGGGTTTAAAATTTATGAAATTGCATTAAATGAAATTGCGTAACACTAAATATTTCAGAGTGCTGTTATTTTTCTTTCATTCTCTATCTTTTCTGTCTGCAACAAGAAGGGGAGGAATTTAAGCATGTGTTATTTTATGGCTTTAAGATTCATGCAGCGGTGTGAGGAGCTGAAAATGTTGGGATTGTCTTTGAAACGTTTATTCACCCATGTTGCGCACATATAACATTCTTTAAACTATGTAAATAGTTAAAGGCATACTTGAAAGGGTTTATATGCTTTAAAGGACTTGCAGTTCATTTATACTAATATTCTTCATTTCTCTTACAACTTGTGCATATATATAACATTTATTTCTTGTTAATGTAGGACTTGGAGTTAAATATTTAATTAAGCTTTAGATCTTGGACAGATCTGTAGTCTCAGCACTTAACATGGGATACATAACATGCCAGTAGGGTTAAATAGCCTGCACACGGCCTATTTTCTAGTTTAAATAACAGGTAGTGTTTCATCATAACAAATTTCACACCGTTTCTCTTTGGTGACTTATCCTTACCCCCAAACCCTGAGCAGCTTTCCTCATCAGTCTGCATCAACCTGTTATTCATTTCTGAAATACACTAATATGAATGATTTTTTGCTGTATATTTGTTAGAAAGAAAGTTGAGATTTTTGTGATAAATACTGCTTAATAGACAGCAAAATGTAAGCGGTTCTGATCTACACAGAGTAGGGCAGGTACACCATGGGAATTGTAGCACTATAGTTTATTTCAGGGTCAAAAGTAAATAACTGTAAGATAATGATAGGGTGACATTTTTCATTCCTTAATTTGTATTTCTTGTTTTCTTTTCCTAATTGAAGAGTAAAAGAAAAGAGGAGCTAAATATATTCCCCAGTTTGACCAAGCTGTCTGTCAACACACACCTGTTGTTAACAAGCGAGATTAATTGCATTGCAAGCTAATGTATCTGCAAGCACGTTGTTGAATAGCAAAATTGAGCTTTACTGTCCAGTGCTTTTTGTTTAAAGAGTAACAGTTTGTGTGCGCACACACACACACGTGCACTCCCATCTTATAATTATTTTGACAGTGCCATTAACAAGAGTTGCCCTAAGGGGCCCTTTAGGGTAAGTGACATGCATGAAGAGTGATTTTCATCCCGCAAGTTATGCTGTGATTGAAGTTTGGCCTCGTTAGTGTGCCGCCTTTCTCAGAAATGTCTCCATTCTGCTTACTCACCTCGCTGCATTGCCCGAGACTGTCCAAAGCACCTCTCCATTAGCTGCTAAAGCTGCTGCTTACCCGCAATTGGCTGTAGGATTTTAAGTCTTTACTTAATTCAGTCTCTTATCTCAGCTACTCATCCTCAGGACTGTTCTCAGTTAGTAAAAGTTCTTAATAAAGTGGCGAGAAACATGTGGACTAGTGGCCCGTAATTCAGAAGTCGGCTAAAACTTTTAAATCCACAATCATGGTTGATTTGACCGTGTGGTACCATCGCATGGAAGCATTGGCTAACTTCATTTGTATCTTACTGAGCTGTTTCGCTCCGCCCCACCGCTTTTTGGCCAGTTTTGAAGATGTTTTCGTCAATTATTACAAGAACAATTAAACATTTTCGGCTGCAGGTGGTAGACTGCACCCGCAAGAGAGAAATTCAGTCCAGTTCTAGCCAAAACTTGCTTTATTAAGCTCCGCAGAGGGAGACAATAATGAGGTAATGTAACCTGCTGCAGAACCTGGGTTGTAAATACTCTGCTTACTTGTATTCTCAGGCTGTAACCATTTAAAAGGAGGTCAGGTTTTGGTATCGGACCCCAAATAAACAATATGGATATACACATAAGGATTCTGGTAATTAATGGGATGTATTCTGTGTATTGTCTAGAAACTGTATTCAAACTTGTGGCCTTTGTGTTCTTTAAGAGTAAAAATCATAACAGAGTCTCCCCACAGAGAAGGTCCAAGTGGGAGTTTAGTGGTATCAGCACCAGCCAACATTTTCAGCACAATAGCTGTTAAGTCAAACTCCTAAATTTGTGCTTGGCCTCTGGAACAAAAGCTTTTTGTCTGGTATTTTCAGAAGTTCTCGTACCTCCAGAGCTCTGTAGGAGCATACACGTTCAGCATGAACAAACACCAGCCCACTTATTGAGGAGCCATCATGGATTTAGGTGTAACCTCATGTGTAGTGGAGCTGGGAAAGGCAAGTTGTGGCCCATCTCTGTCTTTCCCATCTCTATCCTCGTTAGTCTCTTACGCAGAAGACAAGAATTTTGCTAAATTATTTTACTAATAAGCAGTTTGCCAAATGAATCATCTAGGGCTAGCATTTAAACATGTTTATTAATGGGGAAGGTTGGAGCTATTTGGTCAGTGCTGTTTACTCTGTCACATCCACATCAAATTTTTCTCTACTTAATTGAAAGCTCAAAATGTGCAAAACATCAGATGTTTTCTGGATACAGCAAACAGCAAGGCCTTCTTTCTTCTCATGAGAAATGTTTGTTGCTATTTATTGTGTTTAGTAAATGACTCTAATGGCACTGTTACTTTGTAAGAAACGTTTTTTGTGAGATGACTGTGGAAAAAGTGTGTGCATCTTACAGGCACCTTTCCCTTATTTTAATAACTTTATAGATTTATTTTAGTCTGAAGTATTTTTAAACTTTGGTGTAGAAACAGAAGAATTTGCAACAACCAAATATGCTTGCAGTGGGCAGAAATTTCATATGAATGGAAAATCTTTTGTTCAAGGGCTAAGGCTTTCAAACACTGCCAGTGAAGGATTATCAGTGGTGTGTAGTCTGTCAGTGTGTAGTGTAGCAGGACAGCTTTGACCTCAACCACAACTGAGGACCTTAAACACATGGCAGAAGAAAACATTGCAGGCCACAGGGCTGGCCACGTGCAGGTTGAAATGCAGGCCAAGTCTACTTTGTCCGGAGTAGCCCTCAGGTAGGCCTTGCTGTCAGACCTGGGTACACAGGTACAGGCATTTAAGTGCACTGTCACTTGTTGAGTGTCTTCTCCCTGCCCGGTGTGTCCTTCCAGCTCTACTAACCCGCAGTGAAGGGTTTCCATGCTCTGTCCCTTCTCCAGCTGTACGTTCTCCTCTTGAAGTGTCAGGAAGAAGAAAATGGCCGGAGCCCTTCCCTGAAGATGCCTCAGGGGCCCTCCTAATGCCCCTCTACAGGCAGCTGGGATTCAGGCCTTTACTCAACTTGGAATATGGTTTTCTTTCAAGGAAAAAAAAATGCTTAATCTAAACTCCTAACATATAATATCAACATGCGGTTTAAGCTTAATTGTAAGGCTAAGTCTCGATGAGTATTTTATGAATTTACCCCATCTGGAGCAGCCCAACACTTTTGGTGATTATACTTGAGGTATACTGGAATATATTTTAGTTCCTGTAAACTGCAGAGAGCTCAACAAAGTAGCAAAAACTCAAGTCAGTGCTATGGAAGAAGAGTAAGGAGGGATAAAAACATACAGGGTGGAATTCTACAAGTGTATATGGGATAGGTGTAAAGAAAAATATTGTTAGTGTGATGCAGATAGACACAGTTGGGTTGTAGTGTGAATGAAATGTAAATTGAGAACTTGCTTTAAATCATGGCAAAAATGATGGACAGATCTATTTATCCATGGAGTATATGCCTAAGGAAATTGGCAAAAGTTGTCTGACCAAAAAAAAAAAAAGGACGACGTGCTAACTTTCTTTGGGAAAATTAGGTGGGATGACCATAGCAGATGTTGCTTGTTGCTAGAAGTCCTCAGTGAATGAAATGAAAAGTGGTGTCTGTTCCATTCTATGTAATGAAAGCTTCCCTCGTGCATTTTTGTACATGTAGCTCCTTTTTTTTTCCTCAAACGTGCATTTTAAATTGGTAGGAATATCTAGTCTTGGTTCCAAAAGATGTTACTATAACATAGCATCAGTGGCACCATTTTGTAGGTAATCTGCAGAGCAAAGCAACGAAGCTCTAGTGCTCTTCATGGGACGGTAGTATCTTGATGATAAGCAGTTTCCAAAGCAAGGAATCACTTTTGTGCAAAGAAGGGGAGGGTTTTTCTTGGATGACAGAAACAAGCGAGGGTGCTGACCCATGCATTACTGACGCTAAGTGGTTCCGGGGCTGTCTGAGACTTGCTCTGCCATTTTCCTGGTGTCTGCACATGCAGTGCTCAGCGAGTGCAGAGAGCCAGACCTGCTTGCTAGTGTGAGCCGAGATCCCTCGCTAAGTCCTGACAGGATCTTCAATATTTATTTCCTTTTTAATTTGGTTCCCAAGCCGGAGTGCTGTCAGACTAGATTCCATTTAACATAGAGTGAGGTTTGATACAGTTATACTTCCATACCATTGGGTAATCACAAACACTCCTATTGCCCATCCTCTTACTGTATTGTTTTAAACCTGTTAGGACGTTGCAATTCCAAGGGAGCATAGGTCCCTGAGGGCTTCAGAAGTGCATAGATGATCACAAACTTATTTTATGAAATGAAGCCTGATTATATACCGAGAATCAGAATGAACTTGTCCCATTAGCTTGTGCTTTTCTTTAGCTGTGAAGGCTGAGAGTGGGTTGAAAAGAAATGTTCAGTAACTTTTGAAGTGTAATCGAAACCACATCAATATCTAGGAAAAAAAAAAAAAAAAGATATCAGCAGTCATGACTTTCAGGCAACAGATGTTAAGATTTTTTTCAGTGATTAGTAGTTAGGTGTTTTGCAGAAGCCAGGTTAATGGTTAATCTGGTTTAATCATTAAATTGTAATGAAGAATCACATGCATTAAAAATCCAAAATTCATGTTCTCACAGTCTTGCTGGTAAAACCATAGAAAATTTTATCAGAATTTTCAACTCAAAAAAAAAAAAAAAATGCTAATAATGGATTTGGAAAGGTCCTTTTGTGAGGGACAGAATGACTGGAAAACAATAACAAGACCCTTCATGATAGCATAAGATTTTTTTTATTAGTTTTTATTTTAACATCTGCTTTATGTTTCTGGAAACAGAAATGAAATAATAAACCTGAATGAAAAGGTTGCACTTAAAAAAAAAAAATCTACTTTAATTTCCCTCTACATTTCCAATCCTTTAATTATGATTTTGAAGCTTTACGTGTATGCAATATATAAAGTTATTCCTTTGTTCTGTAGAGCGAAATTGTGTGTATATTCCACCTGTTGGGAAAATAAAGCTCATTAAAAGACTTGATATAATTACAGTACCTTAAGACTAAGCACATTAAGGATAGCAGGCTTAACATGCAAAAGACAAGCATTTTAATCTCATGAATTTTTGCCATGTTTCTGTTCATTAAACTCTGATACAAGTTAATTTGGGCAATATCAAAATCCATCTTTTAAAATGTGTTTTTTTTTTTTTTTTTTTTTTTTTTTAAGTCAAACAAATAGTGAAGATTTTAAACTGTCCCTCCAGATTATTTTAAAAGTTATTTCTGCCATGTTATATATGTTCTGTGACTATATTAATACAAATGTTTCTGGAAAAGTTTTCGGAAACAGGCTCTGATAACCACGAATAAAAGAAAAAGCTACCAACCTGTAAAACACATTTGTTTCTTCTCAGGGATTCTTGCAAGTAGTTTTTTAAGTTAGCAACAGATACTGATGTAAAGATACACCGATACACCTTTGATACGTTAGCAGTATACAAGCTAACCACTTCTAAGAGTGGTGTCCAGAAGCATTTGGGTATTGATTTGAGGAGGGGTTAATTCCATAGTTTGAATAGAAAGAAAACCATACTCCCTTTCTCTTCATCTCCCTCCTATATGTAAAATAAAATTTGCCTCTTGTATGTTTTCTACTTTTTACACATGAAATCTTCTGCACCAGTACAGGCAGACAAATACATGTACCTATAAAGAAAGTTCTTACACAAATCTATAAAATGCAGAATTCCATGTGGTGTATCTTTCTTGGCTAAGTACACAAAATAAGAAGGAAAAAAAAGTTGTTTTAAAGGTCAGTGGTTTGTGGAACGTGTCCAAAGGAAAAGGAATGGAAAAAAAAATAATGAAATCTCAATTAACTTATCATAAAGATGCCTTTTCCGTGTACGTATTTCTGTTACTTCTTGCAGAAAAAGGAAGTAATCTTTTGTAATTTTGTCTGGAGAGACTACAAAAGATGCATTCGTGGAATTCAGCTGTAGCTTACTGAACTTAGCAGGATTGCCTGTGGAAGGGGCTCAGTCTGTGCAAGTCACAGAACATTATGTATGACAGAGGTAGAAGAAATAAACTGCATTATTAGGTATTTTGTGATAGAAATTAATCATCAACAAACTACACCTTTTTTTCAACCTTTCCATAAGAAATTTATGGCTCTTTATTGTTATATTAAAGGATTTTAGCATCTAAGTGAAAATACATTCTCCATTAAAGTGAAGCAATTCACATCGTGTAGGGTATTGATGTGTACTTTATGACTTTACAGGGAGCACAGAGCTTTTCTCAAGAATTCAGTATTTTGTGATGGCTCCTTTAAAAGATTAGAGGCAAAGTGATTCAGAGGTTTCAATAGCACTGTTGCCACTTGTTCCCATCCTTCAAATAAAGACAAGTCTCAGCATCAAGTCACTGCAGCTTGGAGATGTGCTTGTAAACTAAGTCCTTGCTAAGCCAGCACCTGAGGTTTTAAAATTCCAGATTGTCACGTAAAGCAGTAGGCATTCGAAGTCCTGCACGTGCTTGTTTATAGCAGACTGTTGTATGTAGTATGCTTTTCTGTCCTGAGTCAGTCTAATGCTCCAGGTCAAAAGAAATGCCTGTGGCAAACCCCACTGAAACTACTTTTCTCCCATGTTATTTTCATTTTAAACATTTTCTCTCTCTTAGCCTGATTGCCCAAAAACTTGCTACTTTGTACGTTTTCCAAACTGCTAGTGTGGGGATGACAGCATTTAAAATATGTTATTTTTTTCTTCAGATCTTGTTTTGCATTTCCATGGTTATTAGTAAGTAGCAAAAGTACCCGCTTTACATAAGACCCTAGGAGCAGGAGTAGCAGCCAGTAGTGGGCATTGCTTTGCCTTCCTTCGTATTGCTTCTCTGTACTTTAAAATATAAACCATTTTGTTTTAAGAATGGAAAATTTCAGACATACATTTCAATCACATAATCTAATAATTTTTGTATAACAGTGCAGACTTCCTGCACGTTAATTTCTTCACTTTCCCACCCTTAATAAATATTCCATTTATGTAAAACCTATTCTCAGTATCAGATCTAAGCAATACGGAATCATAGAAATGCTTTGCTCTGTAGCAATCCCTATGGAGCTTTAACTAGGACCTCAAAATTGTCTGTCTGCCTTCTGCAGCAGATGGGCATGTACAGAAGAAAGCATATATTCCAGGAAGCAAGCTTGTATTACCATGTTGATTAGGAATATCTGAATACTAATTTGATTTGCATTATAGATGACCTTGGTGAAAGTAGAGTAATGCACAAATTGTACCATAAAACTGGTTACTATCTGTTGGTGTGTTCTGTTTCGCCTATTATCTCTCAAGCATTTCCCTTATAAAATCCGACGATTGTAGTGTTTGAAGCAATGGAATACTTGTTGATGAACTTTGCTACTGAGAAGTGTCAGTGGAAGTCTCTTTGGCGGAATGGACTTACTGTGTGGGTACTGCTGGCTGTAAGGAATGAGTCTATGCAAAGCTAGCATATCGCTCATTAGTGCTCCCTATATTGCAATAAAGGGTTCCAGCCTGACTTGCAGAGAATGAGATTTTCATTTGTGTACCTTTTTCAGACTTTTCTGGAAAAAGCAGTGCTTACATGAGGTGCTTATCTTAGGTGAATGCCCAAGAACAGCTTATTGTTATAAAGATGCATCAGCCTAAATGTATCTACAGGAGTGTTGCTTTGTACATATATCATTAAATATTTTGCTTCCATAATATTCTAGTGCTTTAGCAGGTGACTGATTCTATTTATGCAAGACTACCTCTGCTTAAACTCAGGTTTTGCCTGGATTACTTATACAAGCATATACCTATCAATGTGCAATATATTATCTCTGTTTTCATATGGATTTTATGCATGCATTGTATATGTATAATGTGCACGCCCTAGACAGTGCTTGTATATTACCTATCAATCTTTCTATTGATTTCTAGGCTATCCGATGCACTCTGGTGAACTGTAGTTGTCAGTGTTTCAAACCTGGGAAAATAAATCAGCGACAATGCGACCAGTGCCGGCATGGATGGGTAGCACATGGTAATACTTATTCCTGCAGCCTATATAGAACATGCTAGGACCCTCCTCACACACTTTGTGTGTCGCACCCCTCTACCCCAATATTCTTTACATTCAGTTTTAAGTACTCATGTTTATTTATGTTTTATGATTCTCATTTCAGCCCTGAGCAAATTAAGGATTCCCAACCTCTATCCATCAAGCCAGGTAGAAATAGTTCAATCCAATGTTGTCTTTGATATCAGTAGCCTCATGCTATATGGAACCCAAGCCATTCCCGTACGCCTTAAAATTCTGCTGGATAGACTTTTCAGTGTTCTGAAGCAGGAAGAAGTGATACAAATTCTCCATGCTCTGGATTGGACACTACAGGATTATATACGTGGATATGTGCTACAGGTATTGAACTAAGAGGGGTTTTTTATAACTATGATAGTTAAGTCATATTTCAGAACTTTTTCTCATTTAATATTATCAGTAGTTCACAATGTGTTAACAATGTGGTACGTCTGAAAGGCAGTAATAGTCTGCCACAAATATTGCACCACAAAAGGAAGGGTGGACTTCTGGTCAATGCTCTCTTTTTACTCATGCTTAAGCGAAATCTTTCTGTTTTGCTTAAATCTATCAACAAAGGTAACCCAAGATGTAAAAAAAAAAAAAAAAAAAAGTTACTGGGAATGTGTCAAAGTAACGGCTTCAGACTTAGATCACGGTATTATTTAATCAGTGAGTTTACTTTAATACAGCAGAATAATACTGTGACAAATAAATTTGCCATCATTTCAAACACCAGGGACAATCTTCATCTCTGGTATAGTGCTACTGACCTTACTGGAGCTACACTAAGGATGAATTTGGCCCTGTGTGCTTACACTGATGTTACTCCTTGCTACTGTGGAAGTTACCTTTTATGTAAAGTAACATTATGATCTTACATTATGACACAAATCAATATTTAATGGTCTTGATAATCTTGCTTTTTAGTGTTAGGATTAAAAATATGGAATCAATTACCTTGAACCTCTACCACATGAAAAATTTATAATGTTACGTTCTTCATCATCTTAGAAACTCTTACATGCACTGTGAAAAATCTCAGTAGGCCATCAAATACATGTTCTGTGATAAAATATTTATTGTAGTTATTGGGAAAAGTTAGGCATAGCTAGAGTTTGAAAGAACTCCAACACTCCAGTGTAATTACAGCTGTGCTCTGTGAACACTGGCAATAGATCAATACAGGTTCATTTGTTCTCTGATCTTAGTTGCTTGGAAGATTATTAAACTTGCAATGAAAGAATACTTGACTTAAATGAGGAGCTAAATCTTGGTCTGATTGCTCCATCTCTGCCATCTGTAGTTACATGATACTGTTGTTCAAATGATGTGTGTCTTAATTTTTGTGGAAAAAAATAGTTTATTGGAAAGTATTACTGTTAGTTCAGAAAGAAATAATATCACCAATGTGGTAAGATTTGATGAAAATATCAGAGAATTGCCATTAATCTCTCATTAAATAGAATCATTTTATGATTTTACTAGACATGAATTCCTAGCCTATGAAAAAAATAATAGAGAATGGGGGGAAAGGGGTTTTCTGTTTTCCTGAACTAGTATTTCACTCATTTAATATATATTTTTTTTGCTTTAGGATGCTTCAGGAAAGGTACTGGATCACTGGAGCATAATGACCAATGAAGAAGAACTGGCTACTTTGCAGCAATTTCTTCGTTTTGGAGAAACTAAGTCTATTGTAGAGTTAATGGCAATTCAAGAGAAAGAAGGTCAATCAATTATAATACCACCACCAACTGCTAATTTGGATATTAGGGCATTCATAGAGAGCTGCAATCAACACAGTCCTAATTTTTCTGCTTCCTTGGACAAAATGAGCCCCACCAACATTCATCCCTTTGAGAACATTGTAAATAACATGGCTTTCATGTTGCCATTCCAGTTTTTCAGTCCAGTGCCTCCACCTTTGATAGGTTCACCACCAGAAAGACACTTGATTGATCAAGGTCAGGACCATAGCAATGAAACTAAACAAGATGTTCATATGCCATTTTCTGAAAGCAGCTTCTTAACTTCTAGTTCTGCACCATTTCAAGTTGACAATGAGAGGAGCATAAATGGTCCAGATGTCACCACTAAAACAGAAGATGATGCCCTTTTAAGTGATTCCAGTTCACATAATACAGCAGCAAAGCTTGAAATGACAGCACTATCTCCAGAAACCAAAATGAAATCTGTTGAAAAAAATGGCGCTGGGCCAAGGAAAGGGCGTGTTTTCTGCACTGCATGTGAAAAGACATTTTATGACAAAGGTACTTTGAAAATACATTATAATGCTGTTCATCTGAAGATAAAGCACAAATGCACAATTGAGGGCTGCAATATGGTATTTAGCTCTTTGCGTAGTCGAAATCGTCATAGTGCAAATCCTAACCCCAGACTCCATATGCCAATGAATAGAAATAACAGGGATAAAGATCTAAGAAATGGTTTGACCCTTGCTGGACCTGGAGATAGTAAAAGGACAGAATTTACAATTTTAACTCCAGATAGCAGAACTATTACCAGCTATGCCAGCTCTTGTACAGACGCAAAGGGTCAGGCTGGATTTCCCAGTATTGGACAGAATGGTGTCCTCTTTCCAAATCTAAAGACAGTACAGCCTGTTCTTCCTTTTTATCGTAGCCCAGTTACACCAGCTGAGCTTGCTAATACTCCAGGTACTCTTCCTTCTCTGCCTCTCGTTTCTTCCTCAATACCAGAGCAGCTTATTTCAAATGAATTGCCATTTGACATGCTACCTAAGAAGAAATCTCGTAAATCAAGTATGCCTATTAAGATAGAGAAAGAAGCTGTTGAAACACCTAATGAAAGCAGTGATGTTGCCAGTTCTGAAGATGATACACGTCTGCAAGTGGTAAGCGATGGAGAGCTTGAGTCCTGTGAGCATAAGATAGAGAAGCGGGTGACCGACAGGGTGGAAAATCACCCCCATTCAGGTAATTCATGGAAATCTGTCTCTGGGGTAGAGGGCCCAAAGTATTTTGAATCTGTCTTTGCGCCAGATAACAAATACATCAAGGATATCTCTGAAAATGAATTGCATCACTGTGAGAAAGAGGTTAAACCAGAAGAAAACCAACCATTAAAAATAGTTCCCCATGAGATTATATATGAAGATCCAAAACACCACCACAATGATGTTATAAAACCAGTGACTGAACCCCCCATGTATATTAAAGAGCAGTCAAAGCGCAGGATTCCTAAAGATGACTGCCCTGAATTGCAACACCACTTGCTGACCGGGGGCTTTTTCAGCACTTTGTCAAACAGGGGTGCTGCCATTCCTTGTTTTGAAGACTCTAAAGATATGGATCATGTCAGTCAACATGCACTAGGGATTCAGAAGGAAGAAAGCCGCTTTCATTGTGACATCTGTAAGAAGACTTTTAAAAACCCTTACAGTGTAAAAATGCATTTTAAAAATGTACATCTCAAAGAAATGCATATTTGCACAGTTGAGGGCTGTAATGCTGCTTTCCCTTCTCGTAGAAGTCGAGACAGGTAAGAAATTATAAACAAAATTGTATTTATTTTACCATCACAATGGAGCCTAATTTGAAATTAAAATGAGTGTTTGAGGAATGGAGCCTGCAAAGATTTTCTGTGTATCCTCGTATAACAGGTACGATAACTTATCAGAACATTCGTGAAATGAAAATCCATTGAAAGAAACATTTCCTTTCCACTAGACTACGAGGTATTAAATAAAGCCATGAAAATTTCATAACTGATAAAGTCTTCAATAGTTGAGAGAATACTTTAGAACATAAAGGGAAAGCCACAAGGGTATGAATTCAGCAATTTTCCAGTAGATGCATGTGTGGACTTATATGTTTAACGTGTACTTTCATGTGTATTTTAATGTATACAGTTTTCTTTAATGAAAAAGCAATGAGATCAATTCAGGAAATCTTCACTTATCTTTGTCCTTGCATTATGCAAGGATTTTGAGCAGACAAAATCTTACAGGAAAAAAGCGCATAAGAAAGCACGATTACCCTATGTCAGTACAGAATTAACGTTACGCAGTGCTAGTTGAACTAATGCTATCTGGTGTGTATATACATAGGTAATGCTTTAATGTGACGATGCATACTAACTCCTAAACAATACCATGAGCTTATTCAGTTTACTGTTAACTGCAGTATTGTGTTGCTGCTAGTCATTTTATTTTAGTCTATTATGCGCATAGGCTGAGAAATAAGGAATTGAAGCTTTATTGTTGACCGTCAGTTATGTATCTGAATGGATAAGTAATAGATAACAAACCTGTGTCAGTGGGACTAAGTCTTGTATTTTCTCTAACGCTCCTGTAACAGTGTTACAGCAGATCTTGGCTGCAGAAAGCATGCCTGGATAGTAGTTCAGAGTGACACAAGGTTTAGATTGTCTGTAATCTGCTAGGAGTACTGGAGCCAGCTGATGCAGTCCAGAGAGAGGATGAGCCAGTCTTTGAGGACTGGCCGCTGCATCTGAGATGCACAGATTCATCTGCTGCTGGCAGGGCTTCATACCCTGATCTGCTGCCTGCATCTTCCCAGATGTGAATTCCTTTCCACTCTAATTGTGATATGGGCCACAGGAAAGAAGGCCAGCAGGACGATTTGCATTCACATGCCACAAATTCCTTTCCAAACCAATATATTCAGTCAAGTTTTAACATAGGTGCTTTTGGAAGTTTTTTGTTTTGTTTTGTTTGTTTGTTTGCTTTTTTGTTGTTGTTGTTTGTTTTTTGGTTTTTGTTTTTGTTTTTTTTTAAGGCACAAAAGACAATCCACAAGAAAGTTCACAAGCTTTATGCAAAACAATAGTTATTTGGAACAAATTTTCAGAAGTTTCTAGACTTGAACATAGAGTGCTGTGCATGCAGGTGCAAAATATTTCTATGCCCTTTTCAAACAGTTCATGGTTTGGATGAAACTGGCTTAGGTGATGGCTAGGGGAAAATGAATGTTTTCCCTGTCTTGCAATAAATTCAGTCTTCTAACCAGGGTCTGGAGGTTCCCAGTGAGCTGATTGATAATATTCAATGAACAGCAGTGATTTGTATGCTTTGGTGGTTTTAAACCGAATCCAGAGATGCCCATTCAAAAACTGCAAGTTGTATAAAATGCAGCATTCCTTCATTCAAGGATATTCTTTTCAAGGAAAAGCTCTGTACTGATGTTTAGCTGCATCCTAGTACACGATTATAGTACTTAAGAGATCATCAGAGATCATCAATATATTTTGCAGACTCAGGTGTCACTCCTTTCCTGCTTTGTCCACTGGGGAAGGATCTCATTTCCTCTTGCCCTCAGTCCATTCTCTGACCTCAGTTCAGTATACAGAAGTTTTTTAGTCTGTTCAACAACTCTTTTAGACGCAGCACTAGATCTAGTGGAGTGAACAGCTATGCACAATGCAGGAGAGAACCTAAAACATTGATTTCTGTAGTTATTTCTGATATATGCCAGTGTAAGCAATTTCAGATACCCAGTCACATGTATAAATCATCTATGTGCACTTCCACTGCAGCAGTTGGTCAAATTAGAAGCACACAGTTCATGCATGCTACTAAATATTGATTTTTCTCTTTGTTAATGATCCTTATGAAATAACTGTTAAGTGAGGCAAAACACTTTCTTGCTAAGCTTGTCTTTGTTCTTTTAGACATAGTTCAAACCTAAATCTTCATCATAAGCTTCTGACTAAAGATACACTGGAATTCAACAACCATTTCAATGCAGCATACCTCTTGAAAGACATGGCTAAGGAGTTTTGTCAAGATGTCTCTTTAAAGCAACATGTTGGACATACTTCTGTAATCTTCAAAGGAATGAACAGAACAGGCAGCTTGGTTTTTCCAATGAGCAAAATTAGAGAACCCTGTTCTGAGAGTTACGGATATGATCCATTGAATGATGGAGCTGTTCTGGATCTAAGCACTACTTCCAGCATTAAATCTGAGAGCAGTGCTCATTCTTCTTGGGATTCTGACGGAGGAAGTGAAGTGTGCACCATGCCCTTGGATGATAGTGATGAAAGCTGTGAAGGACCCAGCCTAATGCCTAATGATGAACTCTACCAAGACTGTACTTTAATTGAGAAAGCTAACCAGAACTTTATAAATTTACCTTCCAGTTTGCCAATAACTTGTCATATATGTCAAAAAACATACAGTAATAAGGGAACTTTCAGGGCTCATTACAAAACTGTGCATCTCCGCCAACTCCACAAATGTAAAGTCCCAGGTTGCAACACAATGTTTTCATCTGTTCGCAGTCGGAACAGGCACAGTCAAAACCCTAATCTGCACAAAAGTCTGGCTGGGTCACCAACTAGCCTACAGTAAGATCGTGCTGATCTGAATTTGTTTCTGCTAGGAATTAATCATTTCAATTAAGGAATGTGTTAAAAATAGTTTTGTTTAAACTCATTTGACTTCTAGCCCACTCGACAACCACGGTCAAATTCTTTTCTTCCTTGTGTGCTCTCCGGCAATTTCATT
The DNA here is from genome assembly GCF_009819795.1 of Aythya fuligula. Taxonomy (NCBI): domain Eukaryota; kingdom Metazoa; phylum Chordata; class Aves; order Anseriformes; family Anatidae; genus Aythya; species Aythya fuligula. Next base: position 11,897,108 of record NC_045569.1, on the reverse strand, counting down.
TAGCAAAGCTTGGTACTATAGATTTTGTGCAATTGTTTAGTTTGATGTAAAGTAGTTGCGCTTCTGCAAGGAAAAGAAAGCAGTTTTGAAATGGGGAAGATATGGAGTCACTGACTAAAGTATTTCTGATACCTGTGAAGTATTATTTGCCACAGTAGGAGCTTCAAACGAGAACCGTCATCCTTTTTGTTTACATGTAAAATGAGTTGTTGTGTTGTGTAAGAAATGAGTAACAGTTCCATTGTTTCCTCTGGTTGGGTTGAGAGTTTTGGGGCTACCATTTCATTCCTGAGACCTTAGTCTGAAGCTGACTTGCAGTATTAATTGAACATGGTATTTGCAGTTTACTGTATCCTGGAATCTAAAAGATAAAATGCAAATTTTGGAAGACTTAATACAGTCCAAATCTTCTGAAATCCTGTCGTCCTTACTCTTCAAGTTGGCATTTCACTTGAATCCAGTTTGCAATATTTTGCCTTTTTTAAGATATAATACCAGTTGTTTTGCAAAAGGAGAGGCTATTTAACTTGGCAGGGTTGCCTGATTAACTCTGAGAGATTCTGATAGATTGCAGTGACAGAAAGCAGGTAAGAAAAATTTCTGAACTGCAGCAAATGTATCTGTGAAATAGGGGAAAAATAATTTAAAATGCACTTTTTGAGTTTCCTCTTTCAGGAAGAGAAAACATTTTGCTTAAAATGGGGGGAAAAAAAAAGAAATCTAAACTGTTTTTAAGAGTTTGAAGGTGCAATTCTAAGCCTTTGAGAGACAAAAATAAAATGGATGCAGTAGATAACTGATGTATCATGAAAGGTATTGTTTCTCTTACTGGTGGTGGAAAACACAAGTTGATCTTTGTAATGGGTAGAATGCTTATTCTTATTCACATCTCTTTTTATGAGAACATTGTTCAATATCTGTTAAAATGTTTAATATCCTTGTACTTGTCCCTGTAATTAACAGTATTCTGCATTATGTTCTATGCACTTAAGAAGACTGGTCTTGCATTGTATTTTAAAAAAAAAAAAAAAACCCTCTTCAATATTTAATTTGTAGTCACATCATACAAATGCTGTGTATGTTCTTGTGGTGCATCTTCTTTGACTGAATAATTCCCAAACAGAAGAAGAAATACTAAAGCAAGTCTTACAATAATTTTTTTTAATTCACCAGTTGAAATGGCTCAATCACTTGTAGTATGCAAGCATGATATTGACAGCACAACCTGTACATATTATACCAAAGTGCTTACAGTATTTGTGGTTTCTAGAACTAGTCTAGTTTTCCAGTATAACTGGATCTTAGTCCTTATTCATTTTTGTGACTGAATAAAAATAGACTGAATTTCTGGATTTAGTATGTATGTAGAACAACTAGTACAATGCTATTGCCATATGTCTTGATGTTTAACTTATTCTAAAATATACTATGGTATTGTAACCATTTCATATTGTATAAAGAAAACAAAAGTGGACTGAATATTTCACTAATTCTTTTGAAAACTGGTTTGTGTGTGAGTATGGGTTATGCAAGGAAAAAACATGACACAGTTGTAAATGTTTGTGCTCAGTAGAAATGGTTTCCATGCATTGTGTAAAGTAATCTTCTATTTTTTTAATTTACAGTAGGTTTATGTGATATTTAAAATAATCCATTTGTGCTTGAAATTATTATCCTGGGGAAAGCTGTCCCATTGCTTTGGGTTTGTTTTTTTTTGTGTGTGTGTGTTTTGGCAGGAGGGTCAGTGTTTTGGGTTTTGTTTGTTTTAAATGAGACCTTGTATTAGTGGCGATCGTGGATTGAAAGCTAAGGGCACAATCGTAGGAGACACAATTGCTCCCAGCCTTTTGATAGTGTAAATCAATGATTTGTTATACAGCTATTTCAAGCTCTTTTTATAAATGTAAATATATATAAACCTATTTGTTTAATCATAAACGGTGTTTTTTTGAAACAGTGTGATGTAAACTAATGCTGTAATGCCCATTAATATAGCTTTCACTGTGTCCAAAAAGGAAACACATTTGTATATCCTAACAATTTTGTATGTGTTAATAAAAGCAAATAATAATGCCTCTGGTTGATTCAGAAAAATAGGCTTTTGTAACTTGAAAAAAAAAATCATTATTTTTCATTTTTATTTAAAAAATGATGATTGTGGAAACACATTCCCGCTGTGGAGAACACTGTTTTGACAGTGGTACTAACTTATTCCATAGTAAGGAAGTGTCATTATTGTAATGAGCCAGTAGTAATGATATAATACATGTTGCCAGATATTTCAATTTTTTTTTTCTTTTGAGCTGTAGGCAAGGGGAGACATTAGTTTAAGTGTTATCAACCAAAGAGAAGGTAAATATCATTAAGAACTATGTTAAGATAAATATTTGGGGCTCTATTTTACTTCATGTTTTGGAAAGATTTGTTTGTTTGTTTGTTTGTATGTTTTTTGTTTTTTGTTTTTTTTTTTTAATTTTATTTCTCGGAAATGTGAACAGGATAGAAGATTTAGAACAGAGTAAGCCCTTGGTACCCCTAGAACAGCATATGTATCTCATGAAGCATTTGTGTAGCTCCCTCCTCCTAATGACCGCAGCGTGGCTGGACCAAGCCTTAACATCTCCTGTTAGTTTTAAATATGTGTGATGCTTATAGCAGCCTGTATCACATATTCACCACAGATGTTGAAGGGAGTAACCTCACTTCAGAATAGTAGTACCATTATTTTTGAGCTTTTCAGAGTTGCTCTGGAAAGCTGTGGCAGCTTCCACTGACTGAGGCTCAGTTCCAGAGGTGTTTTCATCTGTGATGCTGCAAGTACGTACAGTTGGAGGATCAAATCTTAACAATAGGTTTGAACTGGGCCTGGACATGCCAACCTTTGCTACCCATGTATGTTGCTCTCTTTTTTTTATTATTATTATTATTATTTTTTCTGTAGAAAACAAGAGCCTCAAAAACTAGATCCTGTCATCTTTCTGTGACTCCAAAGGAGAAGGCACAGATGCACACTGCGTGGTAGCCACTCTGTACATCTGAGCACCCGATTTCTCAGAATACAGGTATTTTGAATAGTTGTTAGTAGCAAGCCTATATAGCTCTGGAAAGAATAAGTGTGATAGTACTTACAGCAGTATTTGCAAAAATCCGTTTCCAACAGAGTGTAAGGGAGCTGGTTTTTATACCTCCAGGTTTCAAAGTATTCTGAAAAGAGCTGTGGCAAAACCAGAGGTTATTGTTTCTAATGAATCTTTAGTAAAGTTATACACTGTAAAACCAGTGGAGTGGAGAAACAAGTTCTGAAAATACCTGTCTGATTCCCTGCACTGAATAGGGAAGCCTAAAAACAGCTAAACTACCTGGACTTAGTCCAGGGATTTTTAAATTGAGTGCCAGGCCCTCCTCGAAAAGGGTTCACAAGCAGCTTCTGATTAATCAGCTAGCATAGGTTATAGAAATGCAGCTAAAATAAAAACACCTTTCGAGTTTGAGATACAGCCCATAAGGGTTCCATTCAGCCCGCAAGTGAGGTTTTATTTCAAAACTGAAATGAGAGTTTGAATCTGGATTGGGAAGGAGACGACAATGCAATGAGAGAAGGGAGGCTGGATCAAAGAGTTCTTGTAGAGAAAGCCAGGCTCTAGGTTTTGTTCAGAGCAGCAGTTACTGCCAGCTCCCCCGATTTTAGGGGAGAGGAAGGCAACCTCAAGCCTTACCTCTTTATATATAAAGTGTGTGTAAAGTGATCATTTCAGCTTTGAATCGCTTGGAAAGCATTTTGAAGTCTTTGCTGGATAGTGGTATTTCCTCATAAGCATGTTTCTGACAGTAGACAAGCTTTTAATTTCCTTCAGCCCCCTAACCCCGGCCCCCCATGCCTTTTGGCACTCCTTGGATTACGCAAAGTTGCTAACTTGCAAATGTATTGTTGAAACATCACCCTCTTAAGCTCTCACCCTGTCAGCTCGGCTCCCCGTGAGCACCCTTCAGCTTTCATGTGTGTTCAATAAACAGATACAGGAAAAGGTAATGTCGCAAAGTGATGATCCATCTCTGGTGAGTACTCTGTTCAGTTCTGAACTAGTTTAGAGCTTCATAGAAGCTCTTGTGGCCATTTGTATTGTGTTTCTGTAACTACACTCCTAAGCTGGTAAAGCTGACTGTGAATTACATGCCATTATTGCCTGCAGATGCGTGTGTTGCCACAAATACTTGTGCTTGCCAAAGGCTCTAGCAAAACTCTCATTAGTTTGAATTGTAAGGAATATCATATATTGGCATCCTTCTACAACTTTTGAACCTTTTTTTTGCACCTTAAATTAAGGCCAATCCAGACACGTCTTCTCAAGTGTGAGCCGATTCTTTGCTTTAATCTTATAAATCTTTGATCACTAATCTTCTTGTTTTATAGTTTCTGCTCATTCAGTGTAAGGATTTCTGTAATGCTGTTGCTTATTGCTGTTATTGATAGTTCCCACCCATACCATTCTTTCACTCTTTGGAAGTTTACAAATGTAGGTAGCTTTATAGGCAATCCTTGAAGACTGTACGCTTAGCAGCAGATATTCATAGATCTGAGAAACTGTCAGGGTGTGGTAGGGCTGCAGAACTGTTACCGCTTTTGGGGAAAACATGTTGATATGCTGCTTGAAGAAGAGGTCCTAGGGCTACCCTGTCCTAGAAAAAGCCCAAGGCTTTCCCATCATATGATGATATCAGTGAGAGATGAATTTAATACTTTTTAAGCTTCCTTGTTGACATTTTGAGGCTGAATCATACTGTAAGTTCTTAAGATTTATAACACACTTCTTACTCATTCCCTGTCTGCACATCTCTTACTGTAGACTAGTATTTCTCTCAAGTCCTGGAGCCCAGCCTGCCCTTTTCATTCAAACCTAAAGCCATAAACCCAGCTACCAGTAAGATGATTGTCAAGAATGAACTGAACCATTCTAGATTTTTTTCACCTCCTCTCTGTACCCATTCAAGATTCGGGAGCAGCTAGTCCTAACATCAATTAAGTCACAGTAATAAAATGAAATGGGTCAGTATTGGCTTCCATATTTTTTTTTATTTTTAAAAAGAGGACCCATGAGTTGCAAGCAGTGTGATTTTTAAGGTCTGTAATGAGCAACTTACACTGTAGTAAAACTAATCAGACAGATTCCAACCTGAGTTCTTATTTTAATTTCAAAATTATTATTTTTAATTATAGTTATTATACAAGCCCATTTCTAGAAAAATATTTATCTTATCTGAATCTGCTGATAAGAACGACAATATATGTATGTGCTCTATGCATAGATAAATTATGCACACATATATCAATATATAATTGCATATGCATAGGGCTGCATATTCATGTTAAACCTAATTCCGCTCTCATTTATGGTAATACAAGTTGGGAATAATTTCTGTGAATTCAGTAGAGCAGGGCATATAAAACCAGAGTCAGGTCTCAACAAGGACTGTAAGTTACGTGTGTAAGTAGGCTCCTGTTGGCTGCTTATACTAGTTTGTAATTGTTAGCTTATTGAAGCAGGTCAAAATATAATGCTTTGAAAGACCAAATAAGTTTTACTAGTTTCTGTGCCCTCATCTCCCCTATAAATGACTAGTTTGAAGCTGTATTTCTGCATGACCAATGTAAAAACAGTCTTACAAAAAGTATTATCCCCACTGGTAAGATAGCATGAGACAGATCTTTGTAAATGCAAAACACTAACTCTGGGTGAGCTCTGCCAGTTTAGGCAAGTTCAAAATCCGGACAGATGTATCTTAACACATTCAAATAGTCTCCAGCCAAAAATTCTGAAAGAGAACAAACTGTGTGAGTGCATGGCACACAGAGATGTGGAAGAGTCAGGAGCAGCCAGAGTGACTTCAGAGGAGACACTAGGAAAACAACATAACTTACTAGCGAGGAGACACATTATTGCTGCTCTGGGAAGCAGACATCTGCACCTCTGTGTGGGATGATATAAACCTTACATTGGATTCCTGAGCACTGAGAGGCCATGTGCAAGTGAGAGGTATATGCAGGCTTCTCCGGCTGTGAATAGCCTGACTAAAGCGTGCTCCAAACTAACAACTGGCTTAATACTGCCATGTGCAGAGTAATGAAGTTCTTGTTAATAATATCTACAACAGGAGGACTTGCCTTTCTTCAGAAAGTCACTGTGCAGAGCTTCTAACTTTCACTAATGTCCTATAAACTACGAGTCTCTCCGCCTTCCTAGGTGTATGCAGGAAAAACTCTTTTGAGTGAAATCCTCTAGTTAGCTTACTCCCCCAGTGCTCAGCGCCCCCCTGCTTTAGCAAAAAAACAAAACAAAACAAAACAAACCAAAAAAAAAAAAAAACACATCTTTACCCCCTGTATACAAGGGGTGCAGTAGCTCAAACTTCTGCTGCACCCATCCTTACCCCTCAGCTATTTCTTCAGCTCCTTCCTTTCTGGGGTTTCTCTCACTGCTGCAGAGTTTTACAAAAATCTGCAGGCTCCTTTAGCTTTTTCTCAGCCTTATCTAGCACAAAGGAGAATGAAGAAGAGCAGCAGCTGGGATTGAAAGTAGGGGGTGTGACATGGAGAATAATCCCAGCAGTGGTCCCACAGGCTGAAGGAGTGCACAGAGCACATGATGATGAGGGTGCCATCTGCGTAGCTGTGTGTGTTATCTCCATTCACAGAGAGAGAATATTTTACAAGGGATTTCTTCTCAAGTATTATTTGTGGCAGAAGGAGAGGAGATCTTTGTCCAAGGAAGCAATAACCGGATGGAGGAGAACCCACACTGGAAAGTATGCGGAGCATGAACAGCCACCACCAGGGAGCAGGTCCTGATAGTGCAGGAGATGAAGCAAGAATGGAGAAAGATCTGCATGTTGAAGATGAAAGGGAAAACTTCTGTATTCTCCAGTTCGTTTTCTATGTTCCTACTCTTCTCCTTGTTGCATTTAAGAGCAAGACTTTTCTCCCTCCTTTTTCCTGTACTTTCTCATGTCAGAAGAGAGTTCTTGTAAGGGGACAGATGGAAAGCCGTCTCAGTTTCTCAGCCATATCTTTGCAACACTCTTCATGGTAAAGAGATGTGAGTTTTCCCCGTGCTCTGACCATGCAGCTCAGCTGTACAGGAAAAAAAAAAAAAAAAAAAAAAAGCCACCACTTGCACTGAGCTGCCAGCACTGCATTACGCACTCTCTGCTCCCTTGACAGTGCCCTTTGAGCAAACATAAAGTGAGCCTGGTACATATGCTCTGAGGATGTGTTCCTCACAGCGAGGAGGGGAAGGGCTATCTACAGGTAACTGAGCTGCTTGGGAGCTCAGGAGACCTGCAGGAAAGCTCCAGCCACAACTCAAACTTTCTGTTTGATTTTCAGCAATTTGGTGCAGATCTACAAAGGCATTTTGTGCCTCAGTCAGAGTAGTGACCTCCCAGGGAAACTGTGAGGGTAACTGAGCTAATAAAGGCTTGGATGCACGTGGTGATATCACAGGCTATGTAAGAATTCAGCTCCATAAAATCCCTTCTGTGTTCTTACAGGAGATTATTGCAAAGGTAGTATTTTGGATGATATTATACTCCCTCACTTTAATTCCTTGTTTATAAAAAATCTTCGCTATTCATAAGCAATCATTTCCTACATCACCGGTCTTTTTGTTTAAAGCAAAAAGGCAATAAAAAGTGAATTACTCTGTTCTCAGAGCTGAAGAGCAGCAGCCAATGTTTGATGTCAGCTCCCACCCCCTTTGTATTACCCTCCTCTGTGTGACTGAAAGAAATCAGCTTGTCATTAAACTGGCATTTACTTTGTTTTACATGTCAGGCTATTACTGCAGGGAGTGGGTGATTATTTGGGGTCATTTTCTGAGTCTGTTCCGCGAGGACACGTTCAGCACGGGGATATGCTGCTGCTCTCTTCTGGATGGAATCAGAACTGGCCCCATCAGCTGCCTTATTGCTAACAACTGGAGGTGATTCTGGTTCCACCACATGGTGGACACCTTTGTAAAGTCTGCACAGGCACACTTGAGAAAAATAAAATCTGAACTTTCTTTTCTCTTCTTTAGTCTTTTCTCTTGATTCAAGAGCAGTGCCGTAGCAGTGATATGCCAGGTGGTGCCTAAGCTGCCGTAGATTCTTTACAATACAATTCCTTACAATATTTTGTCTTGGGAGGTCTGTTGGTCATTGTAGCAGACCACAACTGTGAAATATGCAGCGAAAACCAAGTGTTACTGCTTCAAATTGTACAGCTTTGAGATAATAAATATACATGATAATGTTAAGTAATGGAAATATATCAAGTGTTGCACATCTGGTTTCAGGGATGCATATAACCCAGACAAAAACAATAGTCAAACAGGGAAAGGAGAATAATTTCCAGGTCAGTAATAATAACAGCTCACACAACACTCAGGGGAAATCAAGCATGCGTATTTGCATTCAGATATGTACTGCAAACTCAAGAAGTCTGCATACCCTTCTATAAAAGCATGCCAAAGTTTCTTTGAAAAGCTGTGTTTTTCATCACATTAATTACATGTTGTGTTAGGGGAGACCACCATCATGACATTACATCAACAACTTTTGCACTGCCTAATATAAATACCACAAAGAATCCTGCAAGCCAAAGTGAGCGCAATCTATCCCAGAAGTCTCTGCAGAACGTGGCTGAGCAGAGCAGACCAGAAATATCACCCTACTTGACGCCCTGCTCTTGAAATCTGGAATACCTCTGTCCTGGTTTCAGTTAGGACAGCACTGATGCTTTTGAAGGTATCATTCAGTTTCTCCTTTTGTATTTGCAATTTCTGTCTTTATATTAAATCACAGTTCACTCTCAGGTGTATTTCTGCTTTCCAAAAAAGAAACTTCAACATGGATGCAAGCGGAAAACTAATACTGCACCTTTGAAAATATCCCAAAATTGCACAAATTCTGTGAACAGCAAAGAGTGTACCTCTTTCCTGACATAACATCAAAGGAGAGTCTCAGGGCATTTCAAATAAAGATAAAAATGTTTAATTCTGTGTACAGAAAATACTTTAAAGTGAAGCATACAGTGGAAGGAGAGAGCTCCTTCCCCAGCGTTTTGGCCTTGCAGCCTCCCTAAAGTCACGGGGCTGAGGCTGGGCCACAGGTAGAATTTCAATGCATTGTTTGTTCTTTTCCTGCTTGTTTAAAATAATTGTATGCTGCTGTATTAGCAGAAGAAGGTTACTGTATGGAAGAAATAAGTAGGGGTAGCTGGATATTCCAGACAGGTATGTGTTTTATAGAAGCTATGTCTAAGCTGGAGGATATTCCAAGTTCCTGGATCCGGGTGCATGACCCTGCATCTATCCTGGTTAAGACTAGTGTCTTAAGGCATCTAGGGGCATGCACCCAGTGTTATTTTCATTACAAGCTGCATGGCTTAAAATGTGTCAAAACAGTATAGGTGTTTTCAGTGTGTTTGTTTGTTTGTTTGTTTGTTTTCTGCATTGCACAGCAATTGACTTTTTTCATCCCACTTTTCCAACCTGGCACCAATGTGGTTTCTTTCCACCAATGCAAAAAAAATTCAGAAATATGATTTGGTAAATGAAAAGAAAAAAGCAAATGTGTGTTGTTTTTCTTCCTCAGTCCTGAGAATTCATACAGAATCTAGTGCTGAAAGAGAATTAGAAATGTGAGGGAAAGGACCCAAGCACAGAGAAATTAATGTTACTGGCATGTTACAGTAAATGGAGTTTGGAAACACTCAACTATTCAGCGTTGTGTTCTTCCATCCATCCACCCTGAAACACAATACATTATAATTCCAAGTGTTGTTAATGTATGGGTTTTTTCATCTGTTGCTTATTGCGTGAACAACAGGCCCGATGTTGCAAATGCTTCCTGATACCAGGGATCCATTCTCAAGTACTGTATTATGAGGTCCTTGTTATGTGAACTGTGGTATAAGAAAAGATTAATCACATTGTTAAATCACAGCCTTCTTACATAACTCCTTAGGCCTTTTGCCCTGAAAGGGTGGCTCTCATTTTAAAGTACTGCCTTTCGGTAACACTATACAGCAGAAGTATATTTTAAAAAATGAATACTTTCTGTACAACTTTATTAAGCATGGAAAGGACAATTGATGGTGAAATTATAGTGTCTACTCCATTGAAAGCCTTGAATTCACACCTGCAGGTAACTGAATTAATAGCACTTAGTTGTGTAAAACAGCTAAGTTTTGGCAAGATTATGCTGAATATTTGATAGGTGGAATACATACAAATTCTCTTCTCTTGCAGGTATTGAAATATTGCTAAGATGTTCATGGCTCTAAAAACTGTGACTGAAGAATTGTGATTTCATGATTTCATCCTTTCTCTACATTGTTCAGTGATGTTCTTCTGTTGTTGAACACTTGTTCTCTGTTGTTTTCTTGTTCTATGTTAAAGTTTGTACCGCATTCCAAGTTTAAAACTGAGAATCCTGTATAATTTGTGCACTTTGCTTCTGTTTTCTCTTAATCCCAGATTATGCTCTCACATAATAAATGTACATCTCTGTTGAGGTCAAAATGTAGGGGGAAATTAATTCATTTTATTCCAAGCCAATTATGAGCTTTCTCAATAAAAGGACACCTTTGAAAGTTTCGATACAGCATATATAAAGCAGAAGGACAAATGTTAGGGGAAGATGTGTGGTAAGGTTCTGAGCAGCTCTACTAGAATTTTTCTACAAGGCACATGTGCCAGGAAAAAGGACCTGCAAACCCTCTTTTTTGAATCTGTTATTCATCGTTATCTGCTGGGTTCATGGCCCATTCATTTTAATTGATATCCTAAGTTCATTTCCTCGGCATACATTTGATTTCTTCCTAGTGTAAACTTTCCGAGTTTTCGTGATCTCAAGATCTGGGCTCATGGAAACATTTTGGGACAACACAGAACATTTAAGGAAAGCTAAGAAAGAAAAACAGTTAGAAGGAGGAATATGGTCATTCCTTGTATGTACTGTTCCACATCATAGTGGCACTTGTGTGGTAGCTGCAGAGCTTCAGAGGTGTTAACAAAACAGTCTTTATCATTCTTGGGATAAAGGAGAGCATAGCTGACTTTGTCTTTAGAGAAAGGGAGGGACAGTCTCCTTAAAAGTAATCTTGATATTGTTATTACTTCCAAATTAAATCCTTTTCTTTTTCCCAGGCAATCCTGACTGCCCTGCAGCCTTTTCCAGAATCTGTCAGCTATAAGATTGTTTGTGCTTTTCAGTGTTTCAGTGATTTACTTGGCAAAGTAGAAAGAGGAGGGAGTTATATCTCCAATGTCATCCAGACTTGCAGCAGTTCTGTGGGACGAAAGCATCTAACTGCAAAGCACTGGAGCTGTAATTGAACCCTGATATCCAGAGGTTAGTCAGGTCTGCCTCTCATCTCCCTGTTATCATAATCATACCACAGTTTTTCAGCTAAATACAAGGGATCGGGAAAGATCAGTTTGCGGTGAGTTCCCCAAAAAGTCAATATACAATCTTTATCAGAGACAATACTGAGAGAATAAGGATCAGCTTTGGGTAGAATGAAGGTATTTGCTGGGAAAGGGGGAGTGAATCATGAATCAAATTGTACCCACAGTTTGCAAATCAAAGAACTACTGAGGTGGAAGTGAGATTTTCAAAGGACTGCAAGAATATCTATGAGAGTACCATAGTAGTGAATTATAAGCAGAAGACAGGTGCAGTCATTGATTTGACTAGAACATTTAGTTTTGAAACACGGTGGAACTTCTTGCTGTTTGATTAAAATTCCTTGTGCTAAATCACAGGCAGTTCCTCTCCTTCACTTTGTCTCAAAGGGCTTGCTATAGCAGAGGACACTGAGCAAGTGAGCATGGTATCAGTCTATGCATTCAGTACAAACACCTTCAGCTAGCTATGCACAAATAGGAGAGACTGAAGCGAAACTGAACAAATTATGGTGCTCTTGGAATCTGGCTGGTGATCACGTCCATAAAACACCACCTTAACTCCAGTATGGTTACATTGGTGTCACTCTGAATAAGTTGCTTTTCTGTGCTAAGGGAAGCTGTGGCTCTTGTGTTATGGGCTTGCAAATACTCCAGTGATTCTGTCTGCTGGTCTTCTCTACAGAAGCTGCTGGTGGCAACACAGATGTGTTGCCCTGGTTGCTGGCCTTACTTTAGTTTGTAATATGGAAATGTGATTTTTGGAAAGCTGGATGTGAAGGGAACATGCACCTCTAACGTCACAGTTTAAAAAACAATGTCTGGATAGGAGGTTTCAAGATGAACAACCATTAGCAGTATTACCAGCAAACGGCTTGGCACAGAGGAGGGTGAAGCTCTTTCCTGAGGTGAGGGAAGGGAACTTGCCCCACCCCAGTTATATTGTTTGAGCTTCAAAAGAGTCTTTCTTTGAGACTTCTTGAAGTTTCTTGGTGAATTAGGATGGTGCACAGAGTGATCTGAAACCAGACCTAAAGGTAGAAAAGTTTAATCCCTATTGTTAACACCTTGCATTTTATCAGTTCATCTCACTCAGTGAAGTAAATTAGAAAATAAAATTAAAGATATGTAGGCATAAAAATGAATCATTTTCTCATAACCAGAGAATTATCTCTAAACTTGTATTAGAGATGGATGAAAAGCAAAAAGATTATAGCTTGAAAGCTAAATGTCTCTTGGAGCAGTTGCAATTGATTGTAGTTAGATCTCAAGCTAGAGATCTACACCACATTACGCTCTGGGAAGAAAGGAGTTTCTTTCCTTCCCTTGGAATGGGCTTGTTTGTTTTGGATCCAGAAGACGTGTGATATTTACAGTTCAATAATTCTCTGATGTACTTAACAACGAGGGGCTCTTAATTCTTAAATTCTTTGAAACATGTTTTGGGTGGATAGGCTACATCTGCTATATAAACCTCAGTAGACTTACTTTAAATATCTTACATAAAGGAAACCTTTCTCGAGAATCTCGGTGTATGTAATAGACGGGCATCACCACTCTGTGAAACAGATGATGATTTCAAAGCTAGGCACTCACATTCACAAAGTCTTGGTTTTGTTACTTAATCCTGCCAAGGGACAAAGCCTAACTGATGTATAAGGATTTTTGACCCCTGCTGCGTCTAAGCAGTCAGGCCAAACCTTTATTATTAGTAGGCAGAGACCTCTGCTGGAAAATGTTCAGTACTTCAGGGAAACACAGATTTGTATTAACAATTAGAACAAAGTTTGAAAAACCCTCCTGGTGGGAAAGGTCAGAGGCCTGGGAAAGGCTACATTAATGGCAGCATAAATATTCTCCATATGGCCTTCCCTCTGGCCTTTCTGTGAGAGTTGAATGTCTCTCTTTAAAGAAAATGAAAGATCTAATTTGGATCTGTACATGAGTACAACAATGGCAGCACTTTTGTACTGCCTCTGGGCAAAAGCAGTCCATCTCACCCAGCAGTGTCTTGGCAAACAGCACTGTGTCCATGGCGCAGGCCAACATGCAGAGAGACGTAAGTTTGGCTAATGCAGGGCACCCCAGGGAGAAGAGAGCCCGGCTGAACACATCGTTCTGGCAACTACCCCATGGTAGTAGCACCAACATGTGCTAAGTAGCTTCAGCGCCATTAATTACATCAACAAATGACTAGTAAAGTGTTGAAGCCACCATCCCTGTGCTGGTCTGTCTTGCAGAAGCCTCCTTGTTGATATTCTATTTTATTAATAGTGGCGGTGCTTCTGGAAGCACTGGTACACCTAACAGTACACTGCCAGCTTCCCATCCCAGAGCAGCTTGTGTAAAGCTAAAGCAGGACTTGACCCAATAGTTTTTCCCAGCAGGTAGCAAAATGTGTTAGCTGTTAGGGGCATTGGTATCCCGGTTCTGAAAAGGAAACCAGTTTTGCTCTGGGACAGCACCAGAAACAGCAAACCCTTAAAATGCCCAAGATTCAGCAAGTGTCTGGCCATAATTCTGAAGAGTTCCAGGTTTGTCTCTTGACAATAGGATGAAAGCTCACAAAGCAAATAAATAAATAAACTGCCACAGTCTAGAAGCATCTTTGATCTGTCAGTCTTATCAAGGATAGCACAGTTATAAACACTACAATCAATGCATTTTGAAGTAAATTATGCCATAAAATGGCTCTCATGCAAAGTTAATTAGTTAATGACAAGATTCCTACCTGACTTTGAGTTTTTGATTTTGCTCAGAGCATCTCCACCAGCCATATAATACTTCTATATATGTAGTAGAACACATTTTAGGGCTGTCTCCCCAACCATTTGTAAGAGCAGCTTTCCCTGCACAGAGCTAAGCAGAGTGTAGCTGGTGGCCATGTGTCTGAGGAATGGTAGTAAAGTCCTCAGTGTGAGTGACAGGCTGACAGACTTCTTGGAGGGGCTGGGGTGTTAACTTTTAATATAAGCTTCCCAGTGGACTTCACATTTTTCTTAGAAGAATTTGCCAAAACTTTCTTGGTTTATCCTCAGACCAAAGCGCATTTTAGAAATCCTGGTTTTACAGTATTTTTATGGCTCTGTCTGCTAATGTTTCTTCCAGTTAATTTTCATACAAACACATTCCTGCTCCTACTGATCCAAATAGCCCACACTGAACTCTTTTGGACATGTTCAGTTCACACATTTCTCTTTATTTAACAGAATATACAGTCACAGATTTTCTGATTAAAGAAGAAATCAGATGATTGCGGCCTAAAGCTTTTTCACCCAGCACCTCTCCCCAGAGCCCAGCCTGTATGTATAACCGCTTGTTCAAAATTCCTTCTCAGCGAGTTTTCATCTTCCACATATTCTTATTTGGATCTGTTTCTTTTACTTTGACAAACCGCTTCTCACACTTCTCCTAGATATAGCTTAGAAATTCCTGGGCTGCTTGGCTTCTGATTTTTTGAAGAAACCACCTGTTTTTTAATCTTTGCCTCACACAAAGAGCCCATTGACCTACCATTTCAGTGATGTTTAAGGGACAGAGGATCCTCTGATACCTTCTTCCTATCAAATTAACTTTTCCTTGATCTACAGTAAGAGCATAATTTTTGTGATAAATAGAATAAATGGCAATTGGAACATTTAAAATATACAGAATATATGACCTTAAGTACATGGTCACACTTACACTGATTGGCCTCCCTGACATGCAAGAACAAATACATCACTCAAGTTACATTATTTATGGCTGATCATAAATAAAACTAACATTGTGATAGCCTTTGCTATGATATTGGGCCTGCATTGTTGTTCATTTCTCAGATGTAGGCTGTAATGTATGTACATAACCTGTATGTACCTAGGTTTTGACAAACACTTCCCAAAGATATGGGCTCTGCTGCCCTAGGTGCTAGACATGTGCAGAGCAAGGAGAGAATTTCTGATAATTCCATGCATTCCACCACAACATACCCAGACACTGTGTGAGCTTAGCTTTGTATTGCTTATCTGCATTGACATTTTATGTTACTTAAGCACTCTGGTGGCTATTTTAAAGTAGAAGGAGAAGCATGAATACAAGTAAGACATACTGAGCGCTTGCCTTCCATGTCATCCAAAAAATATTCTAAAAGGTCTAGTGACCTAAACTGAAAAAAAATCTGAACAGGTTTTAATACAAACAACAAGAAACATTCACAATAAATAAATAAATAAATAAATAAATAAATAAATAATAATGATAATGATAATAATAAACATGGCCAGTTTAGGATGGAAGTTACAAAGCTGCAAATTGACTGCATTGTTTCACAGAGGCTCACGTACTGGACAAAAATTTACTTGCTCTCAACCCTGATGAAGCAACTGAGGTTGCAGCTGGAAAGAAAAGGTAGCCCACTGAATCCTTTAAAATGTGCATTGTTTTTATTACTATTTTTACCTGTCGTGCACAGCATTAGCATTGTAAGGAAAGCAGTAGTCCTAGTACATGTATTTCTGTAAACAAGCTAATTTTAGAGAAAGACATCATTTTCCTTTTGCACTAGAAATAAACTGATTAGAAGTACAATGGAAAGCAAGACTGTTTTTGGAAAGTCTGCTTTGAAAGCCAGTTTAAAAGCATTTTTATGTTATAAATAATCACAAAAATTAATATGAAAAAAATGTATAGATGAATTTTGAAATTGTAGACGTTTTGGCAAGCAAGTGGCCCTTTTTTCATGGTGTCATCTGTTTTTACTTTTACACTAAAGCAGCCCTGCGGTATCCTTTTATATAGTGCAGGAGCCCCTGGCTGGGCCTCCCTGACTTCTAGTGCAAAACCCACCAAAATGTAAAAAAAAAAAAAAGCTTTCTATCCAAATAGCAAACGCCATGTGTCAAGAGTGCATATGTGTGTGCAACAATATAGAAATGAGTTGTGTGATTTCTGTAGGTTTTACAGATTAGAAGTGAAACTAGTTTTGTCACCATATTGACACCTTCTCCTAGATGAAGATTTCAGACTAACCAGAAAAATAAGCTCAGTCTTGGGACTAATCAACCTTAAAGATGGAATAAATTAACATTTTAAAATCAAATCCATCCCCAGAAGAGATGTTAGCCCAGAAAGGGAAGACTCCATTGAATCCAGCAGAGATTCAGTTGTTGACATTGCATGGGCATATTCAGATGTATGGTGACACAACATCAAGAGATAAGATCTTCAGACTTTTCAAGTGAGAACCCTTAGATTTTTTTTCATATGGAGGTGTCTCAACTACAACATAAACTTTGTTCAGTCATTTATTTTTTTGAGCTTTATGTAGGACATCAGAGTGATTCAGTCACTATATGGATAGACAGCAGAAATAAAGCTCCAGGCCTTAGGAGTTTCACAGCATAACCCAGATTCCCATCGATTACAGTAATAACAACTGTGCATGTTCTGACTTGGCTTCTGCTCATTACTGCAGCAGCAGCTCCCGATAGTACTGTCCATTCAGTGGGAGACTGGAGCTGAGCATGCTGCATAGTGGGGCAGCAGCCTTTGACATGAATGAACTACATCCCATGAATCTGGAGACAAGCATTTAGGTGCTCAGAGCCCTATTTTTTAAGCGTTTGAAGCAAAATCTTCAAATAAAAGAGCTTGTGGGGCACTTCACTCAGAGAAAGAAAAAAAAAAAAAAAAAGACAGAAATAATCCAAACCAGAGTGGTTACTGACAGAAAAAAGACACTGTGGATCAAAAAGGATCACAGCTGTGGCCAAAAAATCAAGGTAGTTAAAAAGAGGGTGCAGCAGTACCCTTGTTCCCACTGATACTTCCATCTCTAAAAAACGCTGACAGAGACTGCACATAAACATTTTATTCTCATGTCACAGGACGGTGCTGTATTGACAATGATAGATTTCCTGGCAAATGTTAGTGTAGAAAAGACAAACATATGGCAGCACAATGGCATGACATGGCTATTTAGACCTCCACCCAGCCCCTCAGGGATTCTCAGGATCAGTAAGACCAGGTAGGTTCATTGTCATGTGTGTGTGTTCACACACATGCATGTGTGTCAGAGAGAGAATGAGTTCATACACAATGAAATAAAGGAATGTATAGGTAACATTTTGGGGGTGTGAAGGTTTATATCAGCTTCATGTGCATGTATTCCACTGAATAGAATTTTACATTATATATCTATATATAGCTGAAGTAACATTTAGTATAAATTTAATCTAGCTTTTCAATAATAGTCTGTAAATGGGCAGAACCATGCAGTTTTACACTTGCAGGTTTGTGTGAGCATGCTTCCTTTTGTTGCCTTGTGCAACAGAGGGCTGGGTACACCCTGGCCAAATTATTCCTTATATTGGTGTCAGCAAAGTTACACCGAGAGCATCTGGCCTAGTGACCTTTGTTACAAAGCCAATTATTATTAAATTGCTATTATTATAAACTATGTATTTGCTGAGAAATGAAGTCCTTACTTTAATTTGTGTACCCATTGTCACTTTAATGACTTTGGGAACTGAACACAAAAAGGAATCACCTTTTGCCTGTTCATTTAGAGTCCCATTTCTGAAGCAAACAAGCAAACAGTGTGCACCAAGTCTATATAATGGCCAGTACTAGACACAAAACAGCTGATGGTTTTCAATTATACAATAACCTGCTGTTACTGGTTCATATTACCGACCTGCATCTTGATTGTTCACATCCCGCGTTACCATTAATGTTATGTGGATGTTATTGTTATCCAGGTAAGCACTTCACAGTAGCTTGAATCCTTTCATGCTGCGTTCTGGGGTCTCTGTACTATGAGTTCCCTATGCTACCAGTGTGAAGTAAGAACCATCCTGGGAGGCTGGTAGCGGACAAAGGAGCAAATTGAAGCCCATTGCCATCTCATACCATTGCTGCCTGAGACTTACTCTTCATACAGGTGTATGGTAGAGTGGATTTTCTCCTGTGTCAAGGTCTAAAATACCACATACATCCAGAGCTAGACCTAAAGAGAGGTAAGCTCTCTGCTTAAACTGAGGCTTGCAGAGCAGCACAGTTTGAACTAAAGGGCTGTGGTGCCTAACCAGAGGTACCAATTCTTTCTACTTCTTTCTACTGTTCCTCTGTTAGCTCCAGAAATTCACTGTTGATCACGGGATGACAAAAAGCAACTGTGAATGATTGAACTTTTTCTCCTCTGTGGGCAACAAAGACTGACTTTGACCTTCCTAGGAGCAGCATCTGCCTGGTATTGGAAGCACTCAGACCCCGTGAAGTTGCAGAACTGCAAGTGCAAGACCGTGCAATGCAACCAGTTAACAC
This sequence comes from Aythya fuligula, assembly GCF_009819795.1. Lineage (NCBI taxonomy): Eukaryota > Metazoa > Chordata > Aves > Anseriformes > Anatidae > Aythya > Aythya fuligula. The sequence continues at coordinate 11,878,362 of NC_045569.1, read as the reverse complement.
ATTACATGAATGGGCAGAAGATTTGGATATCAGTCAGTCCTCAAGTCCCTGCTCATCTCTAGGCAGGCAATATGCCCTTTGAAAGTTTCAGTGGGAGGTTTGCCTGAGTAAGACAGGAGCATCCTGTCCAATGGGAGCAACACCCTATAAATACCTTTCCATTATGAGACTATCATTGCCAATTCTGTTTGGCTGCTTCATCTCATAATATTCTCTTTGACTTTCTTAATACTAACCAGCCTAAATATTTTATGCTTGTCTTCCAGCAATATACTAAGCCCCTTGCTGCTACTCAGTGAAGATGGGTATCATTTTTCTGTTTATTCTGAAACATTGGAGTTCTCTGAACTACAGTGGGGAGGTTTGAACCAGTATTTATGTTCGATAACATAGCGTCCATGTAAACAAAAGTGAAAGCTAAAGAAAATAAACAAGTGGCCAGAAGCAAGCCATTTCCTTACCAAGGCATTATGTGGTATAGAGAAATATTGTCGCTTCTCTAGAAGCAAATGATTTTCTTGTCTTATAATATTTTATATATAAATCTGTTAGGATGAGTATTTATCATTTAGTAGTATTTCTATTGTGTTTGGAATTTATTAAGATTTTACATTTTAGCAAGTCATTTCTCAGTGATATGAACCGGGAACAACTTCTCTGTATCCAAAGTAGAGAAAGTGGCATAAGCAGTAGCAGAAACAGCCCCTTTGACTTCAAAGAGACCTAGTGCATATTGGCTGTTTGCTAGCAAGCACAGTAGCTTGATTTATTATTATTCTATTTATTATTTATAAACACATAACTTTCCAAACTCAGAAGAAGAAAACTGTGCCTTCTTTGAAGAGGGCAGTGTTGAGGAAAACAAAGTCAGACTATGGGGAAAGGAATACATTATACAACAAAGGGATCACTGAAGTGCTGGGCAAAGTCATGCTAATTACACGTTAGAATCTTAATTGTCATTAAGCATGCTAACTTCCCTTCCTCCCCCACATCCTATCCACGACCTCTTCTTATTATCCTATATGCCACTTCAGTTCCAGGTTCTTTACATTCCTACACCAACCCTCCCTCATTAGAGATGTGGGAGACCTAATCAGCTGTCCTGAGTGTCCAAGAGGGATGGAGTTCTGGGAGAGGGATTAAAAAGAAATGAGGTAGTGTTTTTTGAGAAGCAGCATATGAGGGACATGTCCCAAGCAGAGAGCACAGGCTGGAGAGCTCTGAGAGACAAATAGGTGAGCAGGATATTAACTTTGGCATGGCTAACGGGGAAACAATCAACATGTGGCTGCCACATGACAAGATGTAAGTAGGAAGGGGCAGTCTTGCAGGCCACTGCAAGAAACATGATCTGGAGGTAGTGGGTATGTGGAATGTGTGAAGAAATGTGCTTTTAAGGAGTTCGCAGGGGAGCCAGCTGGAACCAGTTCTTGTGTTGCTCAGGGTGGTGTGCTGATCTTTCAGAGTACACCAGAAGGCTGAAGAGAGAGCGTTTCAGACCAAGTGTGGTGGTAGGTTTGGCAGCTTCAGTCCCTCCCTTCCAGCTTCCCTTCACTCCCTGGAGAGGAAAGGAGTGGTTGTCCAAGGACCTGAGTTCTTCTTTGTTGGGAATCAGAAAACGAAAGAAAATAACATGCCACATTTTCTGTCTGGCCAGTGATGACTTAATTCTTTCCCCTGCAGCCCATCAGGTGCAGTGACATCCATATAAACTGCCCCAAGCCCTCCATTTTCATCCTGGCACCTGTCACTGAAGATAGCCAACATGGTCTTCACTCTAAGCATCACCATAGCCACTCAGCCTCTGCAGACTGCCCTCGATACCTTCAATCAAGTGATTTTCTAGTTCTTACTCCCAGGCCCCCTTGAGCACTAGTAGCATCCAAGAGGTGCAGAATGAGGGTGGAAAGGTGAGAAAGAAGCAGCAGGATGCTTGGTCCAGTGAAGCCAATGTGTAGAACACGGTAAGAAAGAACATTGCTTTGCATTGACTGGAAAAACAGGGTATGAGGATGGAAGAGACCAAAAAAAGAATACGTAGCAGTGATACTTGAAGTAAAGTGCCTTCACAGAGAAGAAAACTGCTCACAGAAAAAGAAATGTAAGATTTGAATGCAACCTAAGTTGCATGGATGTGGAGGGAGCTGAGGATAAGACACATTTTATAGATTTGAGACACCAAGAGGATGGTCACATTGACTGTGGGAGCAGAGGATAATGATGTAAAAAAGTTTGAGATGTGGCATCATAGGAAAAATGCTGAGGGATTTTATAATGATTTCAGCTGAGATGGGATGACATTGCAGTAGCACTTTGGATTCTATTAAACTCATGTTGATGCCAGGCTATCCAGGAAGAAACACCTGACTGAATTAATTCATTATTTTTCCCATGATAACATCTATGCATCCCACTGTATTATGAAATTCAGAGCTTGGGTTCTGGAACAATAAATTCCAGAGCAACAGGTAAATCGCAACATCAAACTACTGCTCCTGACAGGTTTTGTGGTACAGAACACTGACAATCTCAAGAGCTGTCATGCAAGATACATCATTTCTTTCTGCTCCTCACCTTCTGGTACTGTCATTCAGGTGACATAAAAGTGAAGTTACAAAGCTCCTTAAATATATATGTTCTGCTGTCCATGTTGAGATGTAATTACTCATTAAGTCACATTCCAAAAGCTACTTTGATGAATACAAGAGGGCATGTGAGAGAAATCTGTTCTCCTCTGGTATTTATGAGGGAAAACCATGATGGGGTAAGTGTCATGAATCTGGCACTAAATTTATTGTTCATGCCAACTCTAACAATATTTCTCACCAAATAAATTTCTAAGGCTTTAGGTGACACACTTAAAATATGTCTTGGGAGGAGAAATGTCTGTTGCAGGTTTTCTTTCCTAGGTATTATGGCTTTATAGCTTTAGAGATCAAGTTTGTCACCTAGCCTTTCTAGGAGACACTTTATAGATTAGTATATTAAATGGAGATGAGAAGTCATTAGTTTCATTGTAATGAATGATGTCTCTACCAAACACTTTAAAGTATGGGAACAGCAAAGTAAAAAGAAAACTGTGTAATTTCTGTCCAACAAGATAATCTTCTTACCACAGATAATTATGTTTATTGTCTATTAATGAAAGTACTAGATTTTGATGAGTGTTTGTTAACAAACAGCTGCTAAAAGATCTCACATGCCACAAGAGAAAACCCAAAGAACAGCAAAGTTTCATAGGCAGGCAGTTATATGTTGGGAAATACTCAGGCCCAAGCTGCTGGTGCAACTTTAATTCTGCTGTCTTGGATGGTTTGTGATACAATCTTTAATAATCTTATTATGGATTTTTGTTTGTTTCTACCCTCATAGAAATGCTCAGTCTGGTTACCTGACTCAAGCAGGTCATAGAGAGCCTGATACCTTTGAGTGCAGTGTCAAAGCTTCCATTTGAGCTGATGAGTTAACTGGCAGCACAGTAATAGATCATTGCAATCACAGAATCACTTTGGTTGGAAACGACCTCTGAGGTCACGAAGTCCAACTGTTAATGTAGCACTGCCAAGTCCACCACTAAACCATGTCCCTAAGCACCACAGCTACATGTCTTCTGAATGCCTCCAGGGATGGTGACTCAACTACTTCCCTGGGCAGCCTGTTCCAATGCCTCAGTGCCTGTTCCAACCCTTTCAATGAAGTCTCTGTATGGAAAAGTTACAGGCAACAAATGAGGCATATTGGGCCACAGAATTTTGATAGGTAATGTGTGGATTTGTTTGATATATTCTAAGATATTCTGAAATCTTTGTGTTCTTCCACATGTGGCTGCTTTTGTCCATCTCCTAATCCCTCTCTGCTTTTCTCATGCCTTTCCCAGGCTTTATCTCCTGCTCCCCTTCCAACTTCTCCCAGTTCTCTCTCAGCATGGAGAGTTGGTCATGCCCCTCTGATACACTGTCTGGGTACTAGGATGGAAACAGCCATTTTTTTCCTCTCACGAGCATTGCTTCCACAGTCATCTCCACTCATGAGCTGAATCACATTCACCATAGCCTAGAGCATGTTTAGTCCAGACAGAACATCTGAGAGTTGTTTATCAACCTCTATTGTGTGCATATGAATGCTTTTCAGAATCTTGCAACTTGGCTACATTTCTATGGGTACTTATAGGACAGCAAAAGGTAACTGGCAATTTGGTATTTTTACAGTTTTCTTCTATCATCATTGTCAGAAGAGATTTGATTTTTAGCCACACAATCATCATGGAAAATTTCAATGGTTAAATTCTGAAAAATATCTAAGTAACTGAAAGCAAAAGTTTGAATTGGAAATTGTTAAGCAGCATTCACTGTAGGCATCTTTTGTTTGTTGTAGCTTCATTTGAGACACCTATAGAGCACAAGGAGCAACAGCAATGCATACTTGCTAATAACATTTCCAACCTGTACAAACATTTCCAGGTAATAATGGAAGGCTCCCAACCACACAAGAAGTTAATTTTAACTGAAGTACTCCAATCTTTTTTGCCTCTAGGATATGCATTCACACCTCTGTAGCATCTAAAGCAATCACCTTGAAGATTGTCTAATTTAATATGATTAGGAGATTGCTCCAGTGTATAACATAAGAAGATTCAGGGAACTGGATATATATAACCAGCTCCAGATAAGATACACACCCTTCTCCCTTCTAAGCTTATTACAGAGAAGGTTTGAGATCCCCTGGTGAGCTTCTTATCTCCAGTAATTAAGAATATCCTAATGAGCATGGTAAGTGCCTTTCTATGCATGTTGGGATGGACATATAAGATTATGGCATTTTTCTGCTGACCTCAAGTAGTTCTGGGACTGCAGACGGTGCTCTCAGACGTGTTGCATGGGGGAATGGCTCAGTTGTGACTCAGAACGATTTCCTATTAAAATATTAAAATAAAATAAGCACTAGCTTACTACATACATAAGCAAAATACTAATCATTGTAATCATCACTGACACATTTTTACATACAGGAAAAGGAAATGCAGAAGGAAAGAAAATTGTATCAACCATAGATAGACAAGTCAAAAAAGAAATATTCAAAATAAATATTTTTTTCAATGTCTTACAGTAAAGTTGATCATACAAATGGCCATGCTGCAGAGCATTTATAGCCTGATCTTAGAAGGGATTTGGGTGGAGAAAACAAAAGTTATAGGCTGGCCAGGGACAGAATTTCAGAGGCAAACATAAATAATATCAATAATAATATATAATATTATTATTGTATTTATATAATTATAATGTGTACAAATAATAATACGAATAATAACATATTACACATATGTAACATAATACACAATATAGGCAGCATGTCACAAAATGGCTAGCATGAGATAGCAAGGTGAATAAGGTCCATAGACAGGATAGCATACAAATGTCCAACAAGTATATGATCATGGAATATTTCTTGCAAAATTTATGTGTGTTTATAACTGTATTCATGACTTCAAAGGGTGCATTTGGAATTAAGCCTTTTTTGTCCACATAGGCCTTTCTTAAGGATTGACTGATGGATTTGACCACTCTGTTGAATCGGTGGTATTCTTTCTCTGTGAAAATTTCCAGCCAGATATGTGGCTATTTTCTTCAGATGAACAGGGGGAAATAATCAGGACTGGCTTCAAGTTTCTCAATAGGATACTCAAGAATACTGTTTCCTGGGAATTACTGGGAAAGCAAAATTCAGCAGTGTGGCGGTAGCTTCAAGATAGTTACCTCAGACACCATCTGTCCAGGGTGACTCATGGTTTCATGACTGACCACACTCCTGGCCCTGCCACCTCTCTGCAAGGTCCTGCTGGGCCTCAGCCTTCCCCCTCTTCCCCTGTTCATACTTTTATATACCACCTTGCTCAGGAAACACCTGTCTGACAGGCTGAGAAGTGAGAGGAAACTTGGTTGCGTCGCTCTGGGGAGCTTTGGTGGGAGGAGGGAGCCATCCGTGCTGCAGGTCTCCCTTGCCCAGTGAGGACACAGTGTTGGTGCCTCTGGGACCTGCTGCTCCTTTGTCTGGGCCTAAAGCAGGCCCAGCTCTTGACTTCTGTAGGTTTAGGACCTGGCTTATACATATGTAGCCTATATATATTAGCAAGCTCCAGCATCCCTCCACTCACATTTATGATCTGCAACTGCTCTTGAAGTATTTGGAAGAAACCCTCTTTCCCACTTCTGTGCAGAAGAGGTAGATACCCTGTTATCCTTCATAACAGGGGAGGAACGGTGTACAGGTGAAGTAGCAGAACTGTTCCTGTGCAGAAGGTCTTTGCTTTTGTCTGCTGTACTGAGTGGCTGATAGGGTTATGCACTCACACTAAGAAATTCCTTTGTTGTTTGCACTGAGGTAGTTTTCTGTGTTGTTAATGTGTGGAGCATTTGATTTCCTTTTTAATTTATCAGCAGGGAAACTTGTTGCTTCTTCCATCCTTTCCCAGCAGCTTAACCACAGCTTGATGATGGGACTGTTTGCAAAGTGTATTTAGGAATTTTCAGCTGGCCAAAGCCGAGCAGAGTTCTTACCTTGGCAGCTCTTTTACCCACTGCAGCCTGTACACAAGAGAAAAAGAGAGCTGCAACCTTGCATGTCTATGGGGTGAGTTTTCTTTAGAGCTCTACTGTGTGATTACCTTCGCTGCAGACTAGAAATATTATTCACTCACTGCATCCTCTGCAGACAGCAGTGCTAAGACAGACAGAATTTAAAAAAATGAACATTTTGATGAGATGATTCAGTTCAGAATCTAGCCACTTTGAATTCTGCTATTCTGACATTTGCAATACAGTGGAAGAAGTAGACATACTTTCTGCTCCTTTCTGATTTAAGATCATTAAATAAATTACTAGAAAGAGCTATTAATACCAGTAAATGAAAAGCAAATAATGTAAATAGGAAAAATAAATCAGATCCACCTCTCAAGTAAGTACTCTGGAGATAAAGGTGGTTTGGGAAGATAATACAATATGAGAAGTAAGATGCAATACACAGAATTATTCCAAACAAACTCAGATCAGAGTCCACAATTCCTGTACTCAGATATTTTGTATTTTATTTGTTCTGAAGAGACTTTAAACTGAAGGGAGGTATGAATTTAAAAGGATGCGAAATCCTATCTGTTGTGAAAGTGAAAGTGAATTGTTTGGCCACATGTCTCTACTGAAGGTGGCTGCTCTGGCAACCCTGTCACTGATCTGGGTAGTTCAAGCACAGATAACTACTGAGCAGAGTGCAGCCTAATCACCTGAGAGTTTATGCAGCTTCTTGGATTTTTTTTTCCATTGTTAGTCTGCTACTGATACCTGAGTTAATGATTTTACAGCAGTTCTTCCCCCAGCAGAGAAGCCTATACCCTGTTTTATGACCCAAAGTGACAAACTTTGTTTACTCATGCACTGCCAACAGCAGAGTTTGGGTACCACAGTCCTGTCATGGGGACACCATAAACAGTGAGAGTCTTCTTGGTCCTGTTCCAGCCCCAAAACAGGTGCTAGAAGAGGTGTTTGCTTGTCTCCTTTCTCTGCATTACCAACCCCACTGGCTGGCAGTGCTTGTTGTGGCCCACTTACTTCCTTCCCTAGATGTGACCCTGTGGCTTTCAGCCACTCCTTCCTCCTCCATCCACCTGCTGCCAGGTGCTTTCCTTGGGATGTGGATAAGCACCCAGACAGAGCCATCTCCCAAAACCCAAAGGTGATAGCTGGCATCTTGCATGCTACAAGCTCAGCCAAACCTATGGAAAAACCTTTCCATACTTTTCTGCTTATGACCTAGGTTGCAGGTACTTTTTCATCTTTTGCTCCTCTAGACAATACTTCAGTATAATAAATGTCAATAACAATTGATTTATGAACATTACAACTTAACTGGTAGCATTATGGTAAAAATAGCAGTATCTGGGTTTGGGAATTGTGAGTTCTCAATGGTTTCCTTCCACAGAGGTACAGGCTTTTAAAAATTGGCATCGTCTGGCATGAGTCAAGCCCCTGACATCCTCTGTGGGCAAGCCCTTGTTGTGAATTTAAGGAGCTTGCAGCTCCAGGTCTTCCTGGTGCTGCGGACTGTTATTATTGTGATTATTTTTTTTAATGTGTTTTAGGGTGCTAATGGACATGGAGGGGCTGATGGTGGAGGGAGTGTGGGTGCAGGCATTGGTAAGACCCAGCAACATGCCCCGGACCCAGGCCTTTGCTCTGGGGCCTGCACTGGCGGGCGTTCTGCCTCATGAAAAGGGCCGGGGTGAGCCCAGGGGTCCTGTGGCAGCGGGTGCAGCCGCAGCCTGGCGGCGGGGTGTGCTCGGGGGGCCGGGGCACCCCAAGATCCGACCCAGGCCGGGTCTGGGCCTTGGTGTCGGGGCCCCGCAGGCCGGAGGGAACGCGGGGCCCGGCTGCAGAAAGCCGCAGGGCGCAGCCGGCGCCTCCTCTTCGCCCGGCCTCCATGTCAGGCGCGCATAAAGAACCATGTCACGCTTCAGCTGGGGAAGGAAGGGCCGGGAGCCGCTCTCTGCTCTCCTCTTTTCACAGAAACCGATCTGTGTACCTAGAAAATAACAGGAAGGGAAAGCGCAGGAGGGGGGGGGGGAGAGGCGGGAGGGGATAAGAAGATCCTGTTTTCGGTCGCTGCCCGAGGAATAATTCGGAGGCAGCGGCTCCATCTTCCCGGGGCCGCGGCGGCTGCGGCGGGGATGGAGCGGGCGGCGTGAGGCGGCTCCGCACGGGGGGGGCCGCGGGCAGCGCCGCCGCGGGGTGAGGGCTCCCCGGCCGCCCCCGCCCGGCCAGGAGCCCCGCCGCCAGCCGGCTCCCTGCTAGCGGGGGCTGCTGGGGTTGTGTCCAAGGCCTCCCCCTCCTCCCCCGCGTACACACTCGCGCTCACACTCACACACTCACACACACACACACACACACACACACCCCATCTCCTCCCGCCGCCGCCGCCGCTGCCGCCGGAGGAGGAGGAGGAGGAGGTGGAGGAGGAGGAGGAGGAGGAGGAGGAGGAGAGGGATCGGGGATTGCCCGCGGCCCGGCCCCGTGCCCGGGCGCATCGCACCCCGCGGGGGCTTCGCCCGGCTGCCCCCGGGCGGCGTGTGCGGGGCGGGGGGTGCGGGAGGGAGGGAGGGAGGGAGGGGGGGGACACGAACGGAGGCTCCCGCGGCGGCTCCCGATGGCTCGTCCGCGGCCCCGAGAATACAAGGCTGGAGACCTGGTGTTCGCCAAAATGAAGGGGTACCCGCACTGGCCGGCCCGGGTGAGTACCGCGGCGGGGGGAGCCCGGCACCGACACCCCCCCCCCCCGGTCCCCCACCCCCGGCCCGCCGCCGCCGCCGCCCCCCTCGCCCTCCCGCGGGGCTGGCAGCGGCCGGGCCGCGGCGAGGCTCAGCCGGAGGCCCCGGCCCCGGCCCCCGGCGGGCGGGGGGGCCGCGATGCGAGCCCACCCCGCTATTATTGTGCATCTTTTCTTTGATCTGCAGATTTCTCCCCCGGCCCCCCGGGAGGAGGAGGAGGAGGAGGAGGAGGGAGGAGGAGGAGGAGGGAGAGAGAGAGAGAGGGAAGGAGGGAGGGAGGGGGGCGAGCGCGGGCTGTACCTGGATTGTTATCGCGGGGAGGAGGCTTTGGGAGCCGGCAGCCCTGCCTGCGTGACAGCGATGCTGTTTATTATACGCCCTCCCTCGCCCCGGCCCCCCGGATCCCCCGTGGGGCTGGGGGGGGGGCCCCCGCCGCCGCCCCGGGCCCGGCTCCGGCCTGGCGCGGGGACGGGGCCGAGGCCTCGGGCCCGGCCTGGGTCGGGGTCCGGGGGACACGCGAGGGGAAGGGGCCGAGGCCTGGGCCGGGCTGGCGGCGCCCTGAGGGGTGCGGTGGGCTCGGGGGGCACGGCCCGCGGCGGGCAGGTGGCTGAGGAGGGCGGCATCGCGCCCTGCGGCCCCCCGGCTGCCCCGCCGCACGCCGGGCCTCCGGCTCTGCCTCTGTCTTGGTGCTGTCTCGCACCTCGCTGAGTTTCCCTCGTAGCCCTTTGTCATCTTTCATTTTACGCCGCTGTGATGGAAGTGAGGTGGAAGAGCATCGCGGGCATTTGGCAGTCGCATAAGCGCCCCATTGTATTTAAACATCCGCGTTTGGTGCAGCCTCAATAATGCGGAGCAGAGCTTTCTCCAGGGGGGTCTGGTACCATGGCACGCTTGCAGGGCCTGTCCCTTCCCTCCTTTTTGGTCACCATTGTGTAAACTCATTGCGTAACACGCGTTGTGTGAACTCATTAGTAGGCATCGAACAGTGGGAGTCTATTTGTTGTCTTCTCCAACCTTTCTGGGACAATTCCATGGCGCTTGATGTCCTAGTCAAGGAAAGTTGCTGGCGTTCCTAACCTGTAAGAGCATGAAGGTAATGGAGCGTTGTGTGCAATGTGTACGAAAACAGAGAAGGGCAGGATCAAGATAGACAGAGATCTAGCATTACCCTTCAGGAGAGAGCCCGGGGAGATGAGTGTAAGTGGTGGGCAGCGAATGGAAAGGCTCTCTGAGTGTAGCTGAGGAAGCCCCAGCGGTGGTGTTGAACAGCAGATACTCTGCAAGGAGTGAAGGCCAACACCACAGGCTTAAGCAAAGGTTGGTAAAGAAACAGTGAGAGGGTTCTAAATAACTAGAAGCATGTAAATAAGGTGATGCATTCAATTATTTTGGCAGAGCAGACTAAAATTAGCATGCTAAAGGACAAACTTAATCAACACTGGGTTGTGGTTTTGTTATTCTATCATTATCCAGGTTGCTGGATATATACCTAAAAATGGCGATTTATGTCAGCAGAATAGCATGATCCACTGAAAATTGACTTCTTTCTTACCTCTGTTATGGTTTAATTTACTGTGAAAATTTTAATGGGAACAGTTGAGACCATAACTACATGGAAGCATGTTAATCTCTTTCCTTTTTGAGCCTCTGCAAAACTCCCGTTTGTTTACCTAGAAGCATAACAGGCCCTTTTGTTTTAATGACTTCTTTTTCCTTTTAAAAAAAAATCACTGTATGCTACGCAGCTGGTCATAGCCTTTGACTAGGTGTCTAAATAGGTTTGTGAATGACAATAATCTCCAAGAGAGTACATCTTCATTAGGAAAAAATAGGTGTGCTATTAACAGAACTTACTTCCTTTGTGCAGACTAACAGGATGTAAAGTTCAAGAGAAGACAAAGCAGTCTCTAGTTTTAACATGACTTAGCAAGCCGAGGTAGAAACTGTTGAGAGCCCAGAGTCAACCATCAGGCAGGAATTGAGCAGGCAGGCTGGGGGGTGTTGGTGTTGGGTTTTAGTTCACCTAAACATCAACAGGCACAATTCCATCGTGCTCCTGCAGCACGTGGAGCAGCTACATACAACTTTGTGTTAGATCAGGCTGGTGTCTGCCTGAAGCTGCCTTTCTTGTGAGAAATACTCTTCGTACTGTCTTTACTAGGACTTCACCTCATCTTCGTTGCCAGGTTTTGCCTGATTTGCACTTCCTTAACTGAAAGACAAACGTGGTGAGGACACTGATCTTCATTTTGTTTCCCAGAAAACATTATGCTATACCTGTGAGGAGAAAAGAATTGTTTGAGTTGAGTCAAGTCTGATATTCTGATTAATTGAATGCCTTTTATCCAGGGGATTAGCTTGTTTCCAAATCCTTGAGTGTTAGCTACCTACTTCTTCATTCATTATGCAATTAGCACGTTTGGTCTTTGTATCCTCATGTGAAAGTCGACATGTTTCATGCTAATATACTAGCTTAATAATACAACTAACAATACATTTAAATAGCAATGTTATTGTCCTACCACATGGCGCTTTGCATGTCTGGGACCTTTGGCAGGAATTTGCTGTGCAGGGACAGGCTTCTTAAACTGTGTTTAATAAAGCTGAGAAGTGTTAAAGCAGGGCAGGAGGACTGCCTACCCTGTAATGAAGTGCACAGGCATTACTGGCTTGGCTCTGATTCAACCGCGTGTTTCCGTGTGCACGGGCACTGTCATACAGAAAATCTCGCTCAGATCTCAGAAGCAGCACAGCTGCCTTAGTGCAGATCTGCCTCAGTTCCTCTCGTCTTTCAGTAGGTACAACACCCGTGGGCCCAGCTGGCCAACGTGGCACAACACTGCACCTGTATCCAGCAGAAGATCTGCCCTAGATCAATCTCTAGTCCTAGACCATTAGCTTGGAGTTAGGTTGGTCTAATGATCAGCAAGAACCAGGCTGATTTTCATCACTCTGGGAGAAGAGAGAGAAACCTTAAAGGAAGTGGCCAGATAGCAATGATTGATACACAGAGGGACCGGTGAAAAATTTTATCTAATAATTGATGGTGCGTTATGGCAGTCAAACTGCATTTCAGGTTTCTTTATGAGTCAGTCTAACATTAATTTGAAAAGGATCGAATTTGCCACACTTAGCCAAAATGGTAATGGCCAGTAAATGTTATCTTTACATAGCCTGATAAAGTAGAATTGGTGAATAAATGCACTGTCTTCAAAAGATGCTTTTAGATACTTCGTACGTGAAAGATGTCACTTGGGTCTCACCACCTGGGAGGGCTGCTTTGCATTTTGGTATCGTGTTTTCTGGGGCAAAGCCAAAATTTCCTTTAGCTTAACTGGAGGACCGTGAGTAGATTTTGAGTTTAGGCCCCAAGAATTGGAGCTTAATAGTAAGAGCAGATAAAATACTGGCAGCAGTTTACTTTAACAAGCTGTTGGTTTTTGTTTATGTGCACCTGATCAAAAATGTGGAATAAATGCCAACTGGCCGGGTCATCAGTTGCTGTAGTCCAACTGATGAGCAATTGTGTATCCAGAGTACATGCAGAAAGAGAAGGAAGGCTGCTGTGGTAAAAATATAGGAAAAAAAAGATCCAATTCATTGTACATTTTGTGAATGGTCTTTGCCTTTGAAGCACTAAATCCCTCTGTGTCTTAGTTCCCTGTTTTTATAGGACAAGTAACAGCACTTTTCCCTTTAAAAAGGTGTTGTGGAAACAAAAGCACTAACACTTAGGAGTTGCTTGGCTACTACCGCGATAGGAGTTGTGTTAGTACACATGGACAGAAAGATCTCTTTCTTCAGATACCCAGCTAATCTAGGATAGGTGTCCTGGTTTATTGAGAAATAGCCCCTTGAATGGTCACTCAGATGAGATAAAAAGGGAAGACTGGTGGTAGATTCAGAAGGATCAATAATGGTGTTTGCTTTATGAACGACCCTGAAAAAACAATAAGCACTTAGTTGCTGAAATTAGCTACTGATTTAAAAATAGGAAGGAAGCTGTTAATGCAGCGGTAGAGAGAGGAGGAAAAAATCTGGAATGACCTCAATAAAATAAGAGCATGCCCAGGTAAATGGTTGATGCCATTGTTGAACAGAAATCTAGGCTCATGCAGACGGGGAGACAAGAACTAGGTTTGGGTAAACCCAGATAGTTTGTGTGGGGATGTTTAAGTTGATTTGGGACAATACAAAACAGATCCAAGCAGGTAAAGCAGGGCATGTTAATGGAAAACACATGGATGTCTAAAGCTGGGTAGAGCATTTCGTGCTGGGAGAACACATCCTTTAAAGTGACAGTGTCACGCCAGCTGCTTTGAAGGTGCATTTAGTGTCTTGTGAGTATAAATTTCCTGTTTTCCAGACTCCTGCTCTTGTGTTCCTTTTGTCCAGTGTCCTTATTTCTGCTTTGAACTAACACCTACCTGAACGCCAGGTTTGCTAGGTACCTGACAGTCCTTGTGTGTGAACATCACTGTTACAAAGCATCTGCCGATAGCAATGACAGAGTGGCATTTGAGACACTTTAATATATTGGAGTTTTATATGGGTATGAAATTCTGAGTTTATTGCTTGTAGTGATACATAGTAAACGCTGCCATTTTAACGGGAGCTAATGTCTGCAGCAGGCTCGGCGTCATAAATGTAAGGATGATTGCATGATAAGTTTTAGCTGAGTGAGTCTTCAGTATAGCTTGACTGTGCCACCCCCCTACAGCAAGATGTGAAAGTTAGGTACCTTAGTGTAAGAGCTGAAATAATCCAAGGGAAGGGCTTAAAACTAAGCTCATGTTTACAGACTTTGGTAGACTAAAGCATAAAAAGATAAGGCTAGTAATACTATAGTGTTGCAGTTCAGTACAGTATTAAAGAATATTAAAAGTAATTATTGCTACAGAGTGACAGAATTCCAGAAGATTTTCAGTGTGAGAAAAAAAAATGTAAAAATATATTTTGGACACTTAACACACAGGCATTTTAGTAAATAAACCTTTATTCTCCAGGTCAGTGAAGTGGATGAAGCTTTGTGGGTTGATTTTGGTGAAGCTCTCAGCGTAGGACCAAGGTCTGTGCTCTGACAACCAGGACCAACTTTGGTCAGTTATAATTGCAAGTATGGCAGATTGGAAATATTAAACTCTCAAACACATCATAGAAGAAAGACTCGACTCTACATTTTAAGTGTTTGATATTTAAAACAGACCATTTGTTTTCTTATTAGTATAAGGATAAGGGAAGGTAGGTTTTCCCTGGCAGGGTTTATCTTTTTTGGCAAAGAATGACAGACAAAAATCAGATTAGATCCAGAAAACTTCAAAGGGTCCATCTGAAATAGACAACAGATCTTTCTCTGTGTTTTTCTGCCAAAACCCAGTCTGCAATCTTTTGAGTTTTTCTCCTTGGCCATTTGGGACCTGTCCAGTCCTTCACCATGTGCTTTTCTCCTTTTTCCCCTTTTGGTTGCTCTGTTTTATGACATCACTTTTGCTGTGTTACTAAATATGAGTCTCCTGTGACTTCTCCTTTACCAATTCTGAGCTTCTTCCTGCTCTCTCCCTCTTTAATTATGTACCTCACTCATACATCACTCCTTAGAGATCTGCAAGCAATTTTTCAGGCAGGTCTCAGAGATGAGACATGATGTGCTGATCGCTGCGAAGGTCTGTCATAACCAAGGAACTAATTCTGAGGTTGTTGGCTGCTTCACGCAGCACTCCCATGAATTCTGTGGAGGTGCATCTGAAAAGAGACATTTAAGGCCGGGCGTTCTTTATGGAATTGCTTTTTGCTCTCTAAGCCTTCTGCACCAGGTTGAAACATGTTGCTTAGATAACTTGAGCTTAAACTTTTATTTGCAAATATCTGGTCATATTTAGAGAAGGTGTGAGTGCCTTTCCAGTGACTTCACCAGCTCATTGAGTACTGTTTCCTTCATTTCCTAAAACAAAAATAACAAGGAGTGAAGTGTGAATTCTCCTATTGTTTGGAAGGTGAGGAACCTCAGCAGCTGATGTTCTTTATCCCTGCTCTTGTGTTCTGCTGTAAGTGTGACTTGAAAACAGATTTCATCTGAGGTTTGTAGCTTAAAATGGAGTTTTTATACAGAAAATTGAATCATAACTTATACTAAAACCTTTCCAGTTGTTCTTGCTTGGCAAATGAACCATTTTGGGGCCAAGGTGTTCTATGTTTGATGATATCGCGGACAGGAATATTTGGGAAAGCTTCTTTAAAATAAGTTTTCTTAATCTCTCTTTTTTAATTAGTTTAAATAACTATCCCCACATGTGCAAGTCTGTTCTTTTTGTGTAAATGACAATAGAGGAATATATTTTCTCCTGCAGCATCATGTTTTACAAGCCCAAATGAAGCCAACCCAGAAGGAAGACGGTTGACTCAGAAGTTTTGAGGCAGTAAGCATGTAAAGATTTTCATACCCGTTCCGTGCAGGCTTTGTGTTAGATGTTTTTCTTGCCATTCCAAAGCTACCAAACAGATCTCATCAAGTAACCTCATGGACATCACTGCATAGATACATGCTTTGTCTGAAGGGAAGGTGCCCCTTTCAGTCAAATCTGTAGCCTGTCAAATTAATCTGCATGTTCTTACTGTTAGCTTCCATTACATGTATTAATTGACAGATCTCTTCTGTTTGTTATTGTGTTAAAGGACCTGTTAGGAGACCCAGCTGGAGTGAAGCATAGGCAGCAAAACAAAGGCTGAGTTTTCAGTTTTAACTCTTCATTTCCTGATTTCTCCATCCTAATATTGAATTGATGATAGTTTTCCTGCATTTAGGGTAATAAAAATGTTACAAGCAAGTGATTGCTGTCAGTAAGTATCTGCAATTGTCATCTGAGGATAGATGAAATGATTTCCTGATAACGCTGGAAAAGTGATGACAATGTAGAGATCTTTCACATATGAACTGTTTGCAGTGGTGTTGTCTGAGCAGTTAAGACCTTCCCACTGTATGCTTGGGAGGCATAAGGAGAAGGAGTCTGCCCGAGGCCTCGCAGTAATACTGTAATTCAAGTGATAAATATAGCAACAAACACTGGAAAGTAGCCTGTGTGGAGCAGGCAGGAAGAGGATGTGGAGCCAGCTTTCTAAAGGTGTCAGGAGTTAGCTGAACGTCAGTGCTTTGCTCTATCTTTAGGTACCTTGGTGCTTTTCAAGTCTGCCCATGTCATCTGTGACTCGTACCTCTAGATACCACGGGTATCCGTGTACGTGTGTGCCTGCACGTAGCTGTTCTGTGCGTGTGTACACACCGGGGTGGACACGAGGGATGCTTCAAACATAGGAGTAACACGGTGCTGTGGCAGCACACCACTTGATTCTGGACTCCAGTAGAGGCAGCATCAGCAGAGAAGGGCCCGGTAGTTTGGCCGAAGCACAGTAGGAACAAATAGAATAAACAGTTATTTAAAAGATTCCAAGAAATATTTGGCAGACAAGTGAGTATCATGAAGTAAAGCTTTTAAAACTTAAAGAAGGAAATGGATCCTTGCTTCCTCCTCTGGGGAAGGTCGCTGCATTACTGGCTTCGCACTTCTGAGATTGTTTCGTTCTTCTGTGTAACAGCCAGTTCTAAACCTGATACAGAAATTGGAAATAAATTGCACTTTCATTTCCAGTTCTTCATTCTTCTACTTGGACTGTTTGACAAGACAGTCTTGATAATATATATTTTTACCAAAACAATATATAAGACCTGGCTATTCCATTTTATCTCATTTTATTGTTCCAGAAAACAAAAGGAAGGTAAGATAGTTGATTAAATACTACAGCATCATAACAAAAGAATGAACTTCCCATGTTATGATATTGTTCCTGTTGACCTGTTCTGAAGTTCCCCATCCTTCAAATGGTCCCAGGTCAATCCAAGTAGTACCTTGCACATCACTGCTGCTCTGAAAAGACATAAAGTTCTTGAATTTCAGCAAGGTTTAATCCCCATCTCCCAGCCTTTTGTAAACCCCTGCTGAAATCTGAAAGTGTCTTTAGAGTCAACATAAAAGGAGGAGAGATTGTACTGTGCTCTGAGAAGCACAAAGCCCAGAGTTAGAAGGGACAGGTGTCCAGAGAGTTTGGTGTCTGCCTTAGAAAAATACATTTAAATCTCTTTCAGTTTTCCGTCAGCAGACTGAAAGGATAATTAGCATACATCTGTAGCCCTGAAAATGCAAACTGGAAACAACTGTTTATTTTGCCTTGCAGCAAAGTGTAAAAAACCTAGAGAGGCCGTTTGCCAGCTCTAGTTTGGCTGTTTGAATAGAAGGCATCATGTAACAAAAGAGGAAAAACAGAGCAAGGAATGTCATATGCCAAAGAATTTCTTTAAGACGATCGGTTAACAAAGCATCCTACATCCAGCAGAGTAAGTAGGGCTAAGGAGGAGGGAAAAGATTCCAGACTGTGTAGGGACCTTGCAGGATCGCTGGTGTCACTGATGTCAGCTAGAAAACAGCGTGTAAGTCTTAAGAGTCAATAACTTTGTACTTGTCAGGCTCGGAAAGCACCTACCTGTGAAGCCACATGTGGCAGAAGTAAACCCACGCAGAGGCAGTGAGTAGAAGAAACTATAAGTCTGGGAGAGCTCAAGGCACAACTGCACAGTAATGCAAACCATGTCTGGGAATCAATCCCATATCAAATTGGATTATAAAATGTATAAATAAAGTATATATTGAAACTTGATAATAGTTCAGGGAGTGACCTTACAGAGATTTGTAGCATGTAGACTGGAGATGCAATCTAGGTGGGAGAAGCAGGAAAGTGCAAATGGAGGAGCAAATGCCGTGGTTGCAAAGAACAGTCGTGGGGTTACGGTCCTTCCCCTGATGTGCTTATGCATTCTGCATAGAAACTCATTGGATTCAGGCAGCTTTTTTTTTTGCCATTTTCTCTCAGCACTGTGAATCTTACATAGCACAATGTTTGAGCCTCCATGCAAGGGGTGCTGTGAGCCAACCCCGTCTGTATTCCGGAGGACAGGGTGTCTCCCTTAGCGGGTGTCTGCTTAGCCTGAGGAAAACAGACAAACCAGGAATCCAGGTTTCAGCCCCTGGCTGTTGCCCAAGTCCCTAACCTATTGTTCGGTAACCAGGAGGCAGCTCTTCAGCTCCTCCTCCACCTATCCCTTTGGGAAAACTTTCACCGCCGGGCCCTTATAGTTTGTCTTTCCTATGGCACATATCAGTGTCTTCCATGGGCAGGAAGGGAAGAAAGCCCCGATCAAGTGGCATTTAAATTAGCACATGTCACAGGTTTGCTGTCCTGACAGAGCAGTGGAAGATGATGCCAGAAGGCAGAGCTCTGCCCCAAAAGAAGCCTTGCATCCTTCCCCTTCTTGAGAGGTTTTGCCTTCGGGTCCCACTGCTGATGCAGAGGCCACCCGAGGGCAATGGCTGAGGGGTCCCCGACCAGCAGGCACAGAGGGGTGGGCTTTGCACCTCCAGAGGCGAGGCTGCCTGTGCGTGGCCTTTCTTCCTTGGGAGACCATTTATTATTAATCACTGTATGTAAATCAAGCCCTCCAGCCCCATTGATTGGTTTCGTGCTGCGCTGACGTAAACGTGTGTGCATTTTCACGAGCTTCCTGCAACTGGTGAGCAGCCCTCACGACGGTCCCGCGCGGGGCCGAGCGGTTTCCCTGGGTGCAGTCACACCACGTGAGGGCTGTCTGCCAGCCCCCTGGCAGGACGTATGTTTGCATGCAGGGATTTCTGCACATTGCCTCGACCTTTGCAGCACATTGGCTGTTCGAGTGCGACTTGTGGTCCACCGTTGGCTTCCTGTAGTATCGCTGCTTCCAGCTTTCTCCCTCTTACGTTGCCAATCCGTTTTTTCCCAGATGTGTTAGCTTTTTCCTTTTGCAAGCTAAATTTTGGGTTACTCGCAGCTCGTATTTCTCACAGACCTAGGGCTCTGTGAGTCATTTGTCATATCCGTTTTGCCGTTGCTGGTTTCAGCGGAGTGACTGCATGTTTATCCACACACTCACAGGAGCACAGGAGAGTACCTTGGGCTCAATGCTTGCAGAGGCTCCTGGCGTCCTGTCCTGCGGTGCCTCTTCCAGAGCACGGCAGGCGTTAGGTGAGGCAGATCCGGACGAGGAATACAACCCAAGCAAGGCGTCTCGTGCCAGGCACTGTGCCATGCTGTGGTGGCGTCTTTTGTCATCGTTTGCTTAAACTAATAGCTTGCTCGTTGGGTTTCAGCCCAGATATCCTTCTTGCCATCTGAGCCAACGTACATTTGTATTTCTGCAAAGATTTCTTGAAGCACAGTTATCTGGGATGCAGTGAGGAGCGCTCCTTCAGGGTTATTCCATTACTGTGGAGGTGTTTGTGAGGTGGAGGTCCCTGGGATGTTAGCACCGTACTGATAGCACTGCGTCCCCCTACCCACCCGCAGGCTCCTGCTGGGGGTCCCGAGTGTTTTGTGCCCGAGCAGATCTAGCTGCAGGGCTGGAGGCTTACTGCCCTGCTTCTTACAGCAGAGCGGAAGGAAGACGATGCCTTTCCCATCAGTTTGCTCTCTAAAGACCATGTCCCAAAGCAAGGGAACGAGTTTAACTGCATAAAGATTCCTTGATTTCAGTAAAACCGTTTACATATGTGGTGCCCTGCCTGTAGAAACACAAAGTAGGACCGTAGCCTGAGGGAGAAGGCAGGCATTCATCTTAAAAAAGTTAAAAAATAAAAGATGACATTCCATACCGCGGTGCCTCTCCAAATACCAGGGCTTTTGAAAGATATTAGCGGTGCAGCGAACTCAACAGATAATTCTTTTCGTATGGTGTCTGGATCAGGTGACTCACATATGTTCACATTTTCAGGTACTCGCTTTTGCTGCTTTTTATCAGGAGTTATTTTTCAAAATCTTCCTCTTCTGCAAACTTTATTTTTCTTTGTCACAGTCAGTATTCATATCACAGCCTTTAGAAGAAGGTAGCATAAAGTTATTAAGCCTCGTGGCTAGAATTTTAATGTCTGCGATGATTTATCACCGGTAATAAGCCTGTCCTGTCTATTAATGTTTTGTTTTCTCTGTGTTTGTTTGAGAGACGCTGCTTTGGAGCTTTTCATTGCTGTTAAGGGAGCAGGTTGGTTTTCTGAGCAGGTTTTTTTTGAATTGGTGCTTCTGGTAAAACGGCAAGGATTCCATGTTAAAAGGTGAACGCAGATTAGAGGAGACACAGTTGTCAGACAGGGCTCTTCAGCATTATAACGCTGTGAGTGCTTTCTCCTCGTCTTCTGCAAGATGCTTTGTGCCATCTCCTGCCTTACAAATGAGTGGATTCACCTGTGTGTAATTGCTGTGCTATTGTGCTGCACGGGATCTGATCACACAAAGGCAAAGACTTTGTTTATGGTGCCAACTGCGTGCCCAGCTCTGCTTCCAGGATCAGCTCCTAGCTGTTACGTTTTTAGAAGCCCATAATAATAAAGATTTTAGTGGCAACATGTTAAGAAGAACGCCATCTTCTTCAGTAGATGTGGGAGCAAGGGGAGCAATTTTTTAACAAGAAGCTTTTACTTTTTCAAAACATTTGCTGCTAGATGAAGATGTTAGTTTACTTCTTTGTCAAAAGTCAGCAATATGCTTGACCTGGTGTAGTACCAGGGGTGGCAGAGTCATCTCTACAGCCAAAAGTGTGCTGTCTGCATGACAGATTTTATTGAAAAGGGCTGCCATCATGTGCGGTTCCTGTGAGATTGAGCTGGGGATCTTCAGGATTAAAAGCATGAGCAGCATGAGCTAAAACTCTTTGTCTGTGAAAGATGATTTGGGCATGTCATGTGCCACCACCAGTGCTTTAAGAAGTAAAAGGAAGTGATAACTAAAATTAAAATGTTGAATACCGGCCTGAAAGCCTTATGACTGGATTTCATTGATTCGTATGAGGTGTATGTAAACACAGTACCTGGATCCCAGGATAAATCTGTGTGTTTAGTCTTCCCTAATGTCCTCCCCAGTTCCAGATATGTGTCTCCTTAACCAAGTTCTCTGTGTAATTGCCTTTTCCTAGTTATTTGTGCAAGATGAGTCAGAACAACACGCTGTTTCTTTACAGCTGCTTTCTAAAACAAAATGGTAACCTGATGTAAAACATGGACTTTTTTTTGCTGAGCTGCCAATGGAGAGTGCTAAGATTCCTTGCTCAGTATGGATGCTATTCCCAATACGGAGGTAAAGGGTGTTTTAAAAATTTAGTATTAATGTATGCGGGAAAACAGCTATTACCGTTCCACACATGCAATTTGCCCCTGACAGCCTGTATCCTTTAAAAATCACTGCTCCTTTAAAATTAATCCTCTGGTTGCCCCTCAAAGTCAGTTACAGAAATGAGACAGAGTAATGGCCAGAAGCCCTGGTGGTGTTTGGAGAAGGAAAGTAAGAGAAAATCAGAAGCTTTTGGAAGAAAGCAGATTTCTGGAGTAAGTTTTGTAACTTCTGTAATACAACTGCTCCTGAGTCACTGGCTTTTGTAGGTAACTCATGTTCGTGGAAACACCATATTCTGGCAAGTTATTTAAAGGTAACACAAAATACTGACACATACCTCATACACAAATTCAAGTTAATTTAGTGGATAGAAAGAGAGGATGTTCCAAAGTAAGTCTTAAACCTACAAGTATGTAAACATGTAGGCAAATTCAAGCCCATAATTAATAAGTAGAGATTAAAATCTAAATCAAACAGAGCACTTGCATGCTTAAAACTTACATTTACGGTTTCTGATGTGAAATTGTTAAGTAAGCATATTTTTTATAATAATGGGCATGCCACCCTACAAGTCTGGTCACTACCATACTGATATATCCCACTTGTCTCTGAGGTTAATGCCACTTACAGCTCCAAAAAAGTGTGTCTTTTTGTCTGTCATGTTTTTGTTTGAGTGATTTTTTTCTAATCTGGATTAGCAATTAGGATTTAAGTTCCTAGGTCCATATGTACATATGGGAATGCTTCAAATATTTTAATGCAAAGAGTTTCATTCCTGTAGGTTGCTGCTTGAGGATTGTTTTGTTTTGTTTTGAGAAAAATGTTCATTTTGATAAACAAGGTTGTTAATTTTTTAGGGAGTATCTAAGTAAATATAAGCAACATTATGTTTTTGGTTGAATCTAAATGAAGGCTAAATGAAAACTGTCATTCTGAGGTTTTGGAAGCTGAAAAAACAGGCAGGTGGGAAGGAGTATGACTTGGCTTGGAAAAGTTCATTCCTAACTCTCTCTAGGCAGACAGATTAAAATTCCTGAGAGTTTAACCTAGACTGAGGGACTTTGCAGAGAAGGTATTTGACACTGTAATGACAGCAGAATCTAAGCAAGCCCAGTAAAAATACCAAGTTTGGGCCTGACTGCTGCACAGAGACCACTGTGACTGCATGAATCTCTTCTTCTTCAAAAAAAAAAGTACTGTTGTTGCAGTGAACCAGCTGATCCAGGCAGAAGTTGCATGTTAGTTAGCAAAACAGGCTGCTAGTTTCATCAGTTGGCTTGCACCATAGATGGGGCTAAGACTTGGGGGGTAATGACAGCAATTATTCACAGACAGTTGTTCAGCTTACAGCAACCCAAGGCTTCCTACAAATGCCGAGCTCTTCTGCAGGTACGAATTTGCAGTTTGTCAGTGGAGTAAACAGGAAATCCTGACTTTGAATGAAAAATTATTGCAAGTCACTCTATTTCATTGGCTCTGCAATTAGATTTCATGGTTTCTCGTTCTCCCTAGACGGAGCACATGTTGTTGTACATGTGATTTGCGTCACAACAAAATAATTGGCCTGGGTGCTGATGATATTTGGTGATTATTACTCATCCCATAGCGCCAAAATCTGGATTTAGACCTTTGTGCTGCTGAGGAGTCACAGTCTGAATGCACTTGTTCAGTGGTAAGGAGCATTTTGGTCCCCTGATGTAATCCTTAGCTGCAAGTAAGGCTAACAAAACAGGTCACAGAGGACACAAGCAGGAGGTTTTTCTGTTCCCAAAGGCCCAGGTTAATGGTTGCAGCACTCCAAAGTGTCAACCTTGGAACCTCCCTAGCAGGAGCCTTCTAGGTGCAGCAAGTGAAGCAGCAAGTGAAGCGGTCGTTCCCTTCTGCACCTTGGATCTTTGTGTCCACCCTTCATAAACTGAAGGTTTGCCCCTGCAATCTCCATCAGTCAGATTTCCTTACAACAATTCTAGCTGCAAGCTATTGTGTCAACAAGGTTTGTGTACTTTGTGGGAAGCTGTTCCAAATCCTGCAGAGCAGTTCTTGGTGTTCTTCAGCCTGGAAGTTTTGTGCCGTTCCAGTTTTTTTAACTGACTTTTTAGGGAAGTAAATTGCATTGGAAGAGAAATGGTAAATTAAGCCAGCCAAGTCTGGAGATTGCAGTCTTCCAGAAATTTGCTTACCTTTTGGCTTTAAGTGTGTCAATATGAGCATAAGAACCAGCAACACTTCTTTTAATAACAGCTTGAGCAGCACAGAATGGATCTTCGGATATGTGAAGCAGATGAGCCTTGAGTATAAAAACTGGTTGTGTGGATTTGACCAAATGTCAGTGCCCAAGGCAGGCTGCACCCGACTGAAAAGGTTTTGATCAAGTTGACTGGCCAAAACATCCTATCACATGATAAAACATTTTTCCTTAAAACAAAAACCATCAATGAAAGAGTAAAATTCCAGTGTAAAATGTGGAAGGCCCAAAAATATGCAACAGTCTCTCGCATTCTTGTACCATTCATCCACTCTTTCTAACAGAGCTGATATGACAGGTGGCAGGATTCATCCAGGTACTTTGGGGGGGAGGAAATGGCATGATTTTAGTGTCCCTTCTTACAAGAAGAGAGTGGCAAGAGAGAAATATGGTGTTTGTGCATGTGCAGTCCCCAGAATTTCTCATGTGTTGATGTCTTGACTGTTTAATCAGTGTTTATTTGCTGTATGTCTTCCAAACACATTTTTGTATGTGCATTTCTTGCACACCTTTAATATTTCAAGACAAAAATATTTGTAGTAAGATGATAAAGAAGGATAACCAAATTTTGTCATCAGAAAATGCTTTAATTTGGTGTTAGTGGGCTCACTGTGGTTTGCTCAAGTGGATGTACATTGCAAACAGTATTTTGATACCTGAGGAATAATTTACTTAAAGAAGTAAACACAAAATGCCTCAGGGCTGGCAGTATTTGTTGAAAAGGAACAACCTCTCACCACCTATCCACAAATAAAAAAGTAATTTTGTGAGCCATGAAACTTAAGAAGATTATTTTTCTCTGGCTTGCCTTTATGTGGATTCCCCGTTGTCTAGTGTTGCGGTTAAGCTTGCATTGCAAGCTGTCTCTCAGCATATGGGCTACTGGTCTGTCCATCTTCGGATGGACGGCTTGTTTATCACAAAACATGAGGAAACTTAATATCTCTGGTCTTTCTTCTTTTGTCTGATGTGGCAAAATGAGCTGGCGTGTTCCTAAGTTACTGCAGGTGAGAGTTTGACTGAAAATAGTGTGATCACATCCTATCCTTACAGCCTGGAAAAAAAACATATCCTAATAGTAGCACTATTGCTTCACTGAAAGTGGCAGGGAAACATTTCATTTGGAGAAAATGGAGCAGTTGTGCAACAGTCCAACTTTGGTGTGTGGTCACTGACTGGGAGGGTTGCAGCTTGATAACCTGAAATCTTCATCCAACAAAGCTGAAAGTGTTTGTTAGGAGTAATGCCTAGCTTTTCATCTCTGGGCTTCATCTGCTTTATAGGAAGAACTGTACCATCGTCCCCATTTGTAAAATGAGAGTGAAGGAGGTGCAGTGATGTGGCCAAGGGCAGCCCAGAGGCCAGTGGCAGAGGCAGCTCCCCCGTCCCCTCGTCTGGCATCTTTCTGTCCCAGCCATGCACGCTGGCGGAGGGCTCGAATCACATGAGTAGGCTGGTTATCTACAAAGTCATGCATATAGATACTAGTCATGCAGAACTAAGCCTCGGCCCCATTTTCATACTGAAGATGAAAGCAGCTCTGCAGAAAGTGTATTTCAACTTTATGTCTTAAAAAATATGCTGCTAATTAGGGATGTAAAGGGGCTGAACTCAGCTGCAGGACTGCTGATCTTTCCTAGTGAGACATTGCCTGCCAGCATTGTTTGGACTCCAACTAACCCTTCATTGTCTTCTATCTCGACGAGGTCCCGAGCATGCACAGAAAAAAAGGATTGATGTCTTTATATTGTCATTTCTGGCTGTCTGCAGGATACCCTTCAGCCATTTTCAGCAGTGCTCAAAAGTATGCTCTGCTGTTTTTAATCTTATTTTGCTTTTTGTTTTTGCTGGTGGCACTCTTCCATGCCCAGAGACTTTTTTAATTTTTACTTTTGTAGCTGTGCAATTCTACCTTATTAAGTTGGATTCTGCTTCTAGTCTCACCCTTCACAGAGTTATCTTTTTTAATGGGTGAAAAAGTGCATATGCCAGCATTCCACACCAGGAGTTCTCGTGTATGATGTACATCAGGGAAAGAGTTGTGCTCTGCTTCAAATATCTCGTAGTCCTGATAAATGAGAGTGAAATTCTGCAGTCTCCAACCAGCTTTAGTTGGATTGTTGTAAAATATAAGTACTACGGAATTTGAGTCACAGTTTTTAGGTTGGAGAAGGTTGGATATTTTTTTTTTCATTTTAGGATCCTCTGGGGAAAAAAATTAGTATTTCACATTTTTGCAGAGCTGTATTTTAAACAATGGTTTAGGAAAGATGCTGCCATACTGCTAACTCCCAGTAGCACTAGCTATTAAAAAGTGTATTAAGTCCACGTGAATAAAAATGACACGTTACAGAGAAGCAAAATACCCTATTGTAATAATGTATTTTGAAGAGTATTGCTTTTATCCATTTAGAGCTGTGCTAATAAGCTAACTGCAGAAGATCAAGCTGCTTGCATGTGTTGGGCAATAATAAGCAACTTGAACCACTTTCCAGCAAAAAATACTATAGGCCTTTGCTTGACTGCTGTGCAGTGACTCCAGGGATTTCAGGGGGAGATACAGATCTCTGCAATGCTTCTGTGTGCTTTTGCCAATCAAAGGCATTTACAGTATGTCAAAACAATCAGTGATTACTGTGCTGCAGTTTTAATTCCCTCCTTTTGCAAAATAAAAGGACTTGTTCTTGTGGTTTCAGTGCCCACATAAGCATCTCTGCATGCTGAAGTAAAGCTTTCTTGTCCGTGCATGTGAAGCTGATAGGTATTTTTGCACGATATGTGGGGTTTTGTCAGTGTAGAATTGTGGTGGAGCAAAATGGAGCAAGGTCTGGGAGCTGCTGTGGTCCAAAAGCCACCCTGATAGCCTGGAAGTGCTGCTTCTGAACAGCAGCATACCCACAGCATGGAGGTTGTGTGCCAGCCATACAACATGACACCTGCTGTCCCTCCAAGTGGAAGGAGATGGACGCATCCGGGATGCCCTTCAGCTGCGGCGGGCAGCGCTGCCCTTGTCGTGACTGCTGCGGTAACGTAAACCTCTGCAGAAAGCTGCTCGCCGTAGACAAACAGAGACTAGGCTGCCATTCCTCTCTGCGTGTCTCCGAGAGACATGTTTCCCATTTTGCAGGGAATGTAGAGCTCTGCAGAGCAGAACACCCAGGAGGGAGTGCAGCCTCCTCTGCTTCTGCACCAGCCCTCCCAGGGAGCTCCTCCGCCTGCCTGGAAAACGCTGCCTGATCCCACAGGCAGGCAGGGGGATGATTTGTGCTCCTGGGAGCCCCCGTTGTTCTCGGAGGGCAGCTCTGCGCTGCCTTCCTTGCAGGGCTACAGATCTGCAGCCCCAGCCTGACCCACCCTCGCTCCGCAGGCTCCCTCGCCTCAGCACAGCCGCTATGGGAGGAAGGGGCTGCAGTACCAGGGCTGCCAAATCCAGCCCGGGAGAACCAGTTGGAGACACTACCTGAGAAGTCAGCAATTGCTCAGCAGCACTGCGAGCAAAATATTCATGCTGCTTTTTACATGCTAGCCTGTAAACTGCAATGTAAGTAGGCAGATTTCTTGCTTCCCCATCGGTAGTCCCTAGCAACACCGTTTGATAAAGCCCTGCTCTGGTTTGAGAGGTCCAGGCTGAATTTTCTGTTCAGCATTCCTGACCCTAGAAGCCTGGCATTTGTTTACTGAAAGAAAAAAAAAATAGAAAGAAAGAAAAAAAAAAAGCACAGTTACGTCTTTAAAGCTCTGCTGCTTGGTTGGCAAACAAATGCTGGGAAGTGCAGCTCTGCTGAGGTTGTGCAAAAAGAAAGCAATTGTTATTCATTAAGCAGATGACAGCAATGGGAGTAAAGGGGATAAAACTCGAAATCTGAAACCACCTGCTTTAATTTTAGCCATAATTGAAGCGGCTGCCCATGATGTTGCTGATGCACATATCAGATTTGCACGCCATGCGCTGCTCTCCCTGATTTCTGTGGCAGCAAGCTCCAGCCCACTGTCTGCTCTGCTTCAGGAGGGGATGAATCTCCTGTTTGATTGCAGGTTATAACGGGCACTTTAGAATCTGTTTGTTTCCTTCCAGGAGCAAAATGCAGTAGCAGTCTGGCTCTCCGATAGACAGATGCTTTAGTCATTAGTGAGGTTTCTGTGACTACAACACTGTGCCCTAGTATGGGTGCACTTATCTCTTTTGTTCCTGGTTCGAAGCGGTGATGCTTTCCTCGCTCTTGTGCTCACGCGCCCGCTCCCTTTCTCTCCCTCCCTCCCTCCCTCTCTGCCTTTGATCTTGCTGATATGGGGAAAAAATATCAGATCCAAATCTTCAGCATATTTAACCAAAACATATTGTAGGATGGGAATAATTTGTGACCGAGTACAGCAGCAGGGGGCTGCAGTATGGTTGCTTGTACTGCTTGCTTTCCATTACTACAAAACAGCAGCAATCATCAAGGAGTGCTGGGGTTGTTCTGCAGCTAAATAAGCACTTAGAGCCTCGGCGTTCATGGAGGGCTAAAGTGGTTTTGCTGGGAATGGATGGGGTGTGCAAAGCTCGCTTCTCCTGGTCTCTGATGCAGGGATTCTGGTGGAACAAGCAAAAAGAGAAGGGATCCTTCCTAATGGCAGAGAGGGTCTCGTTCTTCCCTAAATTCCCTAGGGTTCTTGCCACAGATTTGAATTGCTGTAACACTGTCGCTTCGTATTTTGACCTCATTATAATACTAAAGACATAAGCCTGAGAGCTGGGGAGCTCGCAGCAAAATCAGCAAAGGCAGGAAAGTCTTGACCTCAGCTGCACAGTGCGGTGTTAGAGTGGGAGCATTATCAGCCCATCCTTGAGCTGTTTAGTGCAGATTTATACTGCATGTGTTTGTACCTCTATGCCAACTTTCAAAAGCTATGAAAAGCTTTTTTATGCTTTCCTGCAATGATACATAGTCAAGGGGGATACTCGGATGAATAAAGAAATATGCCACAAAATGGGGAGCAGGTGAGCTGCATGAGAGATGCCTGTGCTGACCTTTACTGTGTTTGGTGCTGCTCCTTAGCTAGCGGTCGGCATTGCTGGGAATATGACATGGGGCTTAGCTGCGCTTGGGACATTGCTTAGGAGAAGATCCTCACCGCTTCGAAGAGCAGCACGTTGTGCGATCTAAGATCCCCATTCCCTTCTGGTCAGCATTCCCTGCTAAGCATGTCTTCATTCCTCTGCATTACTGATCATTTACAGCTGTTAGCTTTATTTCATGAGAAATTCTTAAAGGGCTGAGACAGTAACTGGACTGCGCTGTTCTGTAATGCAGCCCAGAGCTGGCTCCATATTTCAAGCAACCAAATGAGATTCTCAGTCTAGTCCCAGCAGACGTTGTTTGTCTCAGTCACAGGAGTCCACATTTTTCTCGGATCTCGTCTCTCTTTGGACATCATCCTTGTCATAACGAAGGGGAAGACAGCTATGGCATTCAGACAGTTGAGGTGTATTACCCCAGTACTTGGTAAACTGCCAGCATAGCCTTTGTTGGTCCAAAATGTAGATACTTCCAGCTTTAAGCAAGCATATGTTGTGTTGCAGAATGGGACACATTATCTCCCTGATTTGCTATCAGCTTGTAAAGTGAGCTGGAGTGTTTTCCCCTTCATACTTTCTTTCACCGTTACAGTCTAATACCTGTATTTAAACCGTGAATTACTGAGCCAATAATCACATTATGGGCACTTACTTAAAAACAAATAGCGAATGTCAGAAAATAATGAGTTCTGGAAAAATATCTTTGGCTCTCTTTCCCCTGTATACTCCTGGTGATGAAGAGGACCCCAAACAGCCCGTGGTGTTGTTCCTGTTCCTGCTTACACACAGCTGAACTAAAACCAAATGCAAGCCTCCATCATCCACCAGTGTGTATCTGCTATATGCATATAAATTCTCCTTTTATTGATTAATTCATTGGCTTTGTTACATGAAAGGTGTGTGTCTGCTGCGCCCACAAGGCATGGATCGTCTCCTGCAGCCCGTGCCAGCACGGTGACAGGGCCCCAACACCCACTGCTGGGTGGCAGCTGCTGCGCTCCTGGGTGGTGCCTCAGGAAAGGGACAGGGGATGGTCTGGGAGTGCTTGTACAGCCCCTGATTTAGGCATAACTCTGAGAATACTCCACCTAGGCCTAAAAGATAGCACCCATTCCTTTTGCAGAAAGGAAGCCTGTGGTGCTCCAAACGTTGCTCTGGTTTCTCTGTCCCCTACTAGCGTCCTTTCAGCAAGTCCAAAAGGGCTCGAATTGGTATCAGAGCTCATGCTCCTTTGAGAGCTACATAGCCAGCAGATGCTTTACAGTGAAAGAGAACATCCTTTGAAAACAATCTGGTGTTTATTAATCAACAAGAATTCAGTGTTTGGGGTCCTTCGGCAGGAAGAGAGAAGGAAAGCACATGTGGGCCTGGCCTCCTGAGTGAAAACATGCAGGTTGCCTCTCCTTGCTGCTCTGAAGAGCAGATTTCTTATAGCACTGGTATGTCAGCACCTAGCTTTCAATTCCAGTGACATTTGGCAGGATTCGATGTGCTTATGTTGAGACCGAGTTCCCTGAGAGGCAGCAAGCCATTCACCTGCTCTCTGGTGTTGCCCTGTAGCTGTCTGGATTCGTTAGGCTCTCTTTTCTTAGTCAGAGAGTTCCCTGGACACTTAGTTTTAGACGCCCACGTATGCTCCAAAGTGCCATTTTTGGTAAGGCAGGTATTCAGATCTTATTTAAAGCTGCTCTGTGTTTCTGGTTGGTGTGAGCAGGCACCTGGGCTCTGTTACTGTGTCACAGAAGACTGAAATGGGTATGGACAAGACCGAGCCCTGGGCCTGCCTGGGCCTTGTGATCAGTGCCCTTGCTCAAAGGCACAAGTCCAGAGTCCAAGCACTGCTGAGCCGGGGGCACTGTCCCAGTCCCAATTCCTTGCTGTTTCTCAGGAGAGCATCCTTGCCACTCCTCCCTTAGCTGCTGTGTATCTGTATCTTGAGAAATACGAGGACAGGAAGAAAACTTGAAAGAAGAGGTGGAGCACACGGGGGAATGGTGGCCTAAAGCACTTGTTAGGACACGCCGGGGGAAGGAGAGTGCCAGACCTTCCTCCTGGTGTGCGTTACACATTTTACATTGGGTAACACCACGACCACCAGGAAGCACCAGTGTGAGCTGGTCTGGTTTTCCTGCTCTGGAGTCTCAAAGATGCCATCTGTTCCCCATTTATTACAGAAGTTATTTAGGTGGCCATGTGAGACAGACAGCGTTACCCTCTGGGCTTCGGTGCCTCTGATGAGGCAGTATCCAAGTTTAACACTTAAATTAAGCGGGCTCAATTTTATTGCCTTCATGTGTTATAATGGCCATGGAATGAAATCAACAAAACTTTTTGTCTGCTCGTTGGTCTTCTGGTGTCTCCCTGAAGTGTTTCTGTCATATGCTGACATTTGTTGATACTAAGTATGCTGACCGGCCTGCCTGAAAACCAGCAGCCGTCTCCCTTTCCCACCCCTGCACATGGGGCTCCCCCCAGGGATGCAGGGTACCTGTTCCAGCACTCCAGTGGCTTGGCAGGGATTCTGGGATGAGGGGCACCACATCTGTAGTAATCCTGTGTCCGTTTCTGTCTTACAGATTGATGAACTCCCTGAAGGAGCCGTGAAGCCTCCAGCAAATAAATACCCCATCTTCTTTTTTGGGACTCATGAAACGTAAGTGAATGAACACGATCTGTGAAATGTCTTCCTCCACTTCAGCTGATGTCATCTCCACAGATTTTATTGTAACAAATCCTACCTGAAGCCACTGGGAGACTAGAGAGAGGTCCTACGAGCCTGGCTTATTTGTGTTAACATACAAGAGTGAAACCTGAAAGTAGGCATGGATGCTGCTGTGTGGATGTTATACCATGGTCTAAGGATAATTAATAATCAGTTTCTGTGTTTCTTGTAAAGTGTTGCCATAAATTTGTTACAGGATCATGTGAACTGAGATGCAGGGACAAAACTTTTATACTTGGGTGTACATGATAGCGGAGACCAGGCTGTCTCTGTTGTATCTGGGCACATTTGGGTTCTTGTCCTGTGTGAGAACTCGCTTAGTGGTTGGTAAAATGAAAGGAAGCAGACCCCGGAGTCTCACGCAAGCCTCACATAGCTTTGCAATGTATGCATTCCTTTGAGATTTGTGCTGGGGATATTGTAGGATAGAGCTTTCAGAAGTGATGGAAGAACAGAGCTGGCTGACCTCGTAGGGAGAGAAGGGATTAGAACAGAGAGGGTAAGTTAGGTCTCATAGTAATTGCTACAAAGTACAGACTTTCAACATTACAATTTAACCAGCCTCTAGTCTATTTTAAATTTTAAATTTTGTTTTGTTTTTTTTATCACAATTTCCATTCAATTTTGTGTGAAATGTTTACATTTTAAAGCTTTTCCTTCCCCACTTGCAGGCAACATGTTTTCTAGAATTCCTTAAGAAATGGAAACATGAAAAAATGAAATTCTGATGACATTTTAAATTCAGTTTCAGAGGTTTGAAGTTTTATTCACAAATTATTGTTTTTGAATTTTAATGTTTTTCCACAGTATAATAAGGCCCATAGCTCATGCATTATGTTTCGTTTTTAAAATCTTTAAGGACAGCTTCTGCTTCATCAAGATCAAAATAGTCTCTCTTCTAGTTAAAATTTTTCCTACTGTTGCTGTAATGAAACAATCTGATATTTTGATATATTGTGATCCACTGCTACTGTCATCGTCGTGTAATAGTCTAAAAAGAATAAGGATAAGCTAAAATAAACTTATGATGCCTCAAAATCAGAAACCAAAATGTAATTTCATTTTTTCTTAATGAAAACATTTTTCTTAGAAACATTTTGAGAAAAAGAAAACTGACCACTATTATTCTGAAATGAATGAATCACAGACTGCTAATCTCTTCTGTTTTGGATTTTATTAGCCTGTGATCTGACTATAACATCTGACACAGGAAAGCATTTCATACTTACTACCTTAATAATTTAAGAAGCATAACTGCTAAAAATGAACTGTAGATTGCAGTTTATGAGTTTTATAGCAGAGTAGTAGAAACTGTTACACTCTCCCAGTGGCAATGAATGTATTTCAAAGAAGTGGACGCTTTTTCAGTGTTTACCATACATAAAAGACTGTAGAAACATTTCCATACTTTACTGTTGAGCTAAATTAAGGTAGGTCCTGGTAAATTTCATGAGGTTTTCCTTTGTTGTTTGTGTTAGAACTGTTCTTGTTGATCTTGGGCAGATCTCTGTGCCTGCAGAAGCCCATGTGCAAGAACGGGCAACTTCCTATCTCACAATTATGTTACGAGAATAAATGCATTTAGAGAGGTGGAGCTCTGAGATCCTGTGACAGTAGAGACCACAGAGTTAACTTCAATTGCAGAGATCATCAGGAAAGTAGGGTGGTGATTATAGTGAGGGACAATGTGACATGCTCAGCTCTGGCCATTGGTGACATGGAATCTTCCATGTGGGAATGAAGTATTGTTGTGTTGTGTTTTTTTTGCCTTCACTGTTTTTAATTTAACGTATGATTAGGCATCCCAGTACTGTGATACAGAGAACAGTAAACACACCAGATATAGATAGCCAGTGAAAAGTAAATTATACTTTCTTCAGTTTTACATAAGAACATAGAACTTTACTGTAAATTATGTAAAAGGAGGATAAATGACCGGTCTTTTTTGTTATTATTATTTTTCCCTGCATTGTGGTGCCTGTGCTTGAAATTAGTTGGTGCAGTGCGTAGCTGACATGCAGCAGCAGAGCACAAAATCCCTCCTTTGCTGTGCTGTCTAAAAACCAATTTGGCCACAAGCACCGTGTGTGTCTCATTGTTTCCTTGTATTACTCATCTGTCTATACTCACCCATTGTTTCTTGTCTTATATGAAATTATAAGAGTTTTGGGAAAGAGAACATTTTTATTGTGTTTGCACAGAATCTAGTATGTGGGGGACTTGATCCATGGAAGACACTCCCAGGCTTACAGTATAAATAATACTGAGTGCCCCTGCTTTTTCTGTGTAGTGGTACAAGGGATAAGTTTTTTGCTCATGGGTTCTAGGCATTCCTTAAATGCTTTGGCTTTTCATATGGTATTATTTTTAGGCCTTTCTGGATTTGTAACACATAGGATTGGAAGTTTGGTCCCTTGCTGTTGCAGGCAATTACGTCATATAATCCCTTTCATAAACTGTTCAAGTGCCAGTTCCCAGCAGTAGTTAATATAATAAATGAGACTCGTTTTAGTTGTTTCTAGAGAGACACAGCATGGTTTTGCAACATCAAACATTGGAATGGCGAGCCAATCCATAAAATCAGACTCACAGCAGTAACTCAAAGCCAGTGGTAAATAAATAAATAAATAAATAAAAATGAAAAACACAATGATGGAATGAGCAGAAGAATAGGGAAAACATTTGCACTGTTAATGTTTTTAATTTGAAGAAAAGGAATTTGAGTCCTTTTTTTTGAATGCTACCTTTGTTAAAATGCAGTGCGTTCCTGGGGCCCAAAGACCTTTTCCCATATAAAGAATATAAAGATAAGTTTGGGAAGTCGAACAAACGAAAAGGATTTAATGAAGGCCTGTGGGAAATAGAAAACAACCCTGGAGTAAAGTTTACTGGATATCAGGTAAATGAGTTTCTCTTCTATTCCTCCTTATCTTTCTTATTTTCTTTGAAGACTTCTTATCTATGTAAACATTGTATGAGTGATGATGGAAGGTCCTGGTTTTGGTGGAGCTAGAAAGTTTCTCAGCTGGTGATTAGAGTGTAATCATATAGTATAAAGACAACTGTGGTCCTGCGCTGGGTGACAAATTGAACTTTAATCATACTGCAGGGCCCTTTGCTTTCTGTGATATTCTGGGGTGGCGAAGTGGAAAGTTCTGCAGCAGATTTAACTGAATTAAAAATGGAAGGTTTTGTTTACTCCACTATAAACATGACTTCTTCTTTCTGTTGTTTATTTTTATATCAAGTTCAGTGTATTTTACACAGACCTTAAGGTCACTGCACTTTTGATTTTTACATTGGTATGTATAACACAGAATGCCACTGACAAAGTAGTGAGGGGTGAGAAGGTGGAGGTTTAGGCTGCTGTTACCAGATAATAGCTGTTGTACAACAGCTCTCCCTGTTGGATATCAGGAGCAAAAAGTGAGTGCAGCTGGGGAGGGAGAAGAGTAGTCAATGTAGTCGGTGGGCTGTATAAAACCAGAGAACTTAGCTCATTAAAAAAGTGTGGTCCTTTGAAGATAGAAATCACCTCGAAAAGACGGCGAACACCTATTACATTATTAGCACAAAACCTTACAAACCAAAGATACGGACCACCTGCAGACAAGCTGCTGCCCCTCTCTGTTCCTGTTTTACATTTTCAGCCCTACAGATGTTTTGCATACACTTGCGGATTTAAAAAAAAAATCTAGTGAATAGTCTGTGGGAGATGAACTGTCAAAGAGCTCTCAGCCTTTTGGTCAGTGTTTGCTTTTTCCTAACACAAAGGTCTTGCCCTTTGAGGGAGTTTGTAACAGCCATCTTTTCTCCTGAATAAGTCTGTCCTAAATGCAGCCAAAGTCTAGAAGTTTCCATAGTTTTGCCCAAAAAGCTACATGCCAGATCTCTCCACTGAACAACCCTTGGTTCTCTAGCAAATGCACTTCTGTTATCAGATCTTCTGTATCTGTTTAAGTCCTTCAGAACATACTATCCCAGGATCTGCATCTGATAACTGTTTTCACATGGTGACTGAGAAAATTACCTTTACAGCCCTTTCTCTTGGTAATTGTAAGAATAACCGGGGCTCCTCCTGTCTAGAACATTTAAAGTGCAAGCTCTCTATTCCCAGTGTTTCTCTGTAAATACAGAACAAAAATTAAGCGGTAGCTTTTAGTGATATTTTTGTTGTTTATATTATTATTATTATCATTATTGTTACTTTAAAGGCAATTCAGCAACAGAGCTCATCAGAAACTGAGGGAGAAGGAGGAAATACAGCAGATGCCAGTAGTGAGGAGGAAGGTGATCGGGTAGAAGAGGATGGAAAAGGCAAAAGAAAGAATGAAAAAGCAGGCTCAAAACGAAAAAAATCCTACACTTCAAAGGTTATCTTCTGAGTTTTTCTATTGTTACCCATATATATGTTACCCATTAATAACCAAGTCACTGTGTACCTTGTGGCTATCTGTCCTTCCTTCTTTAGTGTTTTGATTCCAGTACTGTAATGATGGTGTTCAAACGGGCCCTTGATGGTGTAGACAGCCTTGGTGAGACAGCAGTTGAAATACTCTGCCCTGTTCTTGTGCCCACACTTTGAGAAGGCATAAGAATGGGAAGGAGTTCAGAAGATCTGTAAAGAAAATCCATGCAAAGTTAGCCTCAAGGTTCTCAGATCTTCAAGAAAATGAGAAATTTGATAAGCTCAAATAGGTATTTCCCCATAAAGAACAATAAAAATGCTTTAGAAGTGTGTCTCCTGTGAGACATGAGTTCAGGGTTGGTCCCTGTCTGCGAGAATTCAAGATTACCTCTCCCATCCCCAGCGTGAGTGCCCAAGATGCCGTAATAAATGGTAGGGTAGGGTCAGATGTGCTCAGTTCCTCCTGCTGTAGCTGTGCTTAAAACACTTCAGTACAGGATACAGAACAGGAGAGAGAAAGAGCTAATTCTGTAATCAGGGAGTAGGGTACTTAATTAGTAGATAACAGACTTACATTACAGTGTCTGCCTACCCTGTGAATATCTAAGTAACCACATAGATAAGAAAGCTAAGAGTAGTGGGTCTCAGACTGCCTTATAATGGCTGGTCAACGTAATCACCTGTGTACATGGCAATTTGGGTATCAAATACATTCCTCTTGTCACCTGGGTGGTAGGGAGTGACATTATAGTCACTTCTCCAGCTCTGTGCACACCTCCAGGTCTGTCCTTTGCTTAAAAAATGGTGGAAGGTGTGGCAGTCACACTCCTTCACATTCATGTTATTCTTCTGAAAGTGAAAAATAAATGAAATGAAAAGGAGCAAGTAGACAATCTAATCCAGGCTTAATTTAGGGGGGGGGAGCAAGAGTTTTTGTGGTTCATCTACTGAACAAAATGTTTTAAGTAATTTCACCCTCTTTGTGTGTTTTACATTAGAAATTCAGGTCTGGTCTACCATCTTCTTTCCAGAAGACTCTGGGCAAACAGAGGATTAGGAAAATGGTGGCTTAATGCCACAATTTATCCTTTTGTACTGTAGAATTGCATAACATAAAGGGAGCAGGAAAGATATATTGGTTCCACATGGCTTTAATGTTAATATATTAAAGCTGACAGCACTAAAAAAACTATGGAAAGCAGTTCTGCTAATGTTATTCTCATTTTACATCTCTGTGTTTAATCAAAACTTTTGTCAAGCTGGCACCATCTGTTTCATTAACTAGCAAAACCTACAGGTGACCCAACACTAATACCCACCTCCTATTACTGTGTCTGTCTTACAGTCAACTGTGCTGCCAGCCTGTGTTGAACACAGAATATCTGCTTTTGCTCCAGCTACTTAATCTGAGAAATGCTTTTCACCCTGCATTTCCTACCCAGTATTCACCTTGAACAATGAAGCACATGATCAGGCAGCATTGCAGATATGTTACAAAAATGTCTTTCTATGGCTGAAGCTTTGTTTTTGCTTTATAACTTTGTTGTCAATCATTTTAGAAATCCTCCAAGCAGTCACGGAAATCTCCTGGAGATGAAGATGATAAGGACTGCAAAGAGGAAGAAAATAAGAGCAGCTCTGATGCTGGGGACGCAGGCAACGACACAAGAAACACTTCTTCAGATTTGCAGAAAACCAGTGAAGGGGTAATCTTTCATTAATATAATTCACTTCACATGCACTTTGCTACCACTGGGCTCTGAAGTTGGGGTGAAAGGTATTGTGCTGCAGTGTGTATACCACATGCAGATCTTTCCATATTGTGTTTAAGTGCTCAGAATGTGTCTAGAACAGAAACATGGGGTTTCTGTTCCATGTTCTCCCCTGGTACAGATTTTGCTCTAGGGAAATGACTGAATGAGGAAAGATACTACAAGCACTGTTTTGTTCCAACACTTGCATGGATGTCAGCTGAGAGTAACTTTTGAAAACCATGAGCTGGAATGATACAAAACTGATGTGAGAGCAGAAGCAGACTGTTTGCACAATGCATTTTGGCTCACTAAACAGTGGGAACCTGCTTATCCTTTCACACTTGTTTGAAACCTGTGTAAATCCCACTGATTTCTTTAGAGTTCATGAGGTTTCCTGTGTGCCTTACAGAGTCTGTATACTTTGGGTTTTAGGGCAGATCCTGGCTTAGGATAGGGTCTTCCAAGGAAAGGGTTTGCTGTATATAATGGTATAAAAGTACATATATATGATCATATAGATAGTGCATATATAATTGTATGCAGTTTCAGATAGTCTGTGTGTTTGTGTCAGTCGTGTGCTTGTGTCAGTATTATTTTGTGACCACAGCAACAGAAAGGAAGGCTGCTAAGCAGGGTATTGGCATGGGAATTGGTTAACTGTCAGCCTCCTTTAACAACCAGTACTATTTCTGTGCCTTCAGAGCAACACAAGCCTCTGTGCTCCAGCACTTACAGCTCCTCTCAGAACCAGTTCCTTTCTGGTACCCATGCCAGGGCCCTACCATGTGGCCAGCAGCTGGGCTGGGCTGTCACAGGAGCTGCTGAGTGACATGAATTCCCAGGTGTAGGAGGGAGCCAGCCAGCACAGGCTCTCATCTGACATTGCCGAGGTGCCTTAGCACCCAGCTGCGTGCTCAGCCTCAACCCTTTCTCACAAAACACAACCTCTGGGGAGCTGTTGTCATCTCGTGCTTAAGACTTTCCCCAGAGCTTCCTGTCCCCTTGTCTCTCTGAGGTACTGAGTGTCTGTTTTGTGGCTCTTGGCGTTATGAAGACATTGGTGTGTGGCTTCTGGGGCCTGGACCCTCTCGTTCACTCCGAAGGAGCTGCTGGCCTGAGCCACAGACAGGTGCAAGGAGCCACTGCACCCAGCTACACCTTCCCAACACCTCACCCACATAACCTGAGAGTTTGGGGCTGATGTATGTTGTGAGTGCACAGTGTGTGTGTTGGTCATTGTTGTGGTTTAACCCAGCCGGCAGCTAAACACCACCCTCCCCCCTCCCTCTCTGGGATGGGGGAGAGAAACGGGAAAGTGGAGCCTGTGAGTTGAGTTTATTAAGACAGAAAAATAATAATAATAACAATGATGATAATAGTACTAGGAATAATAATGTGTACGAAACAAGTGATGCACAGTGCAATTGCTCACCATCTGCTGACTGGTGCCCAGCCTAACCCCAAGCAGTCCGGCCCTCCTCCCCCAGCTAGCCACCCCTATATATTGTTCAGCATGACGTCAGATGGTATGGAATACCCCTTTGGCTAGTTTGGGTCAGCTGCTCTGGGTCTGTCCCCTTCCAGCTCTTGCTGCACCCCCAGCCTGCCCGTTGGCAGGATAGAATGAGAAGCTGAAACATCCTTGGCTTGGTGTAAGCACTGCTCTGCAACAATTAAAACATCAGCATGTTATCAGCACTCTTCTCATCCTAAGCCAAAACATAGCACCCTACCAGCTACTAGGAAGAAAATTAACTCTGTCCTAACTGAAACCAGGACAGGCATGTTCTGGTTAGTTAACCCTGTGACACTTCAATATCCTCAGAGATTTTTTTTCATTGGTATGAAAAAACTGGCCATGAGCTCTGTCTGAGGTGGCAGGAGGCCTGAGGAAGGTGCCCTGAGGTTCAGGAGGGCCTGCTTTGTTTCCCATGTTTGTAGCGATGACAGGGGATGTCTGTGAACTTCAGGCATGTTCTTGTAAGGACCAAATGCTTACTGAGTTAGGTCAGTCACAGATTAAGTGGCTAAAAAGTCCCACAGTGTTGGCTCTGTG
The DNA here is from genome assembly GCF_009819795.1 of Aythya fuligula. Lineage (NCBI taxonomy): Eukaryota > Metazoa > Chordata > Aves > Anseriformes > Anatidae > Aythya > Aythya fuligula. The sequence goes on along the minus strand of NC_045569.1, from coordinate 11,838,565 downwards.
GCTGGTGATATTCTTATAGCTCTTTCTTCTGTATGTGACATGCTTGTAGCTGCTGGTTTAGGAGCCCAGCGTGCTAAATGCCGTGCTGCTCTGCAGCGTTTTCAGGACTGCAGATATCTCACAGCCCCTGTGCTGAAATGCAGTCAACAGTCTCTGTGCCCTGCCTGCCAGCACGAACTCTGCAGAAATATTCACAGTAAACATTGTACCCACGTGAGGAGTTGACTCTGCTCTGACTTCTGCAACCCCAGCGTTCAGGCTCAACATCACGCATGAATGACCAGTCTTTAACCAGATCTCTGATGCTTTTGATATTATGGGAAAGGTGAAGTTTTAGTAGCAGGTACAAGAAGAGGTGGTTTTAAGGGCAACTGAAGATCAAAGTACTGCCATGTTTGCAGGAATTCACATCCTGATCCAAATATTTTACCTTGGGCCCATTTCTGCTGCAGACTCAGCATTTCGCGTGTAAAACCTCTTCTGCATTTGCAGTGCAGTTCTCTCTCAGGACCACGAGGAGACACTCCATGTCTCCATGTCCTCAAAGCCAGACCAGGTGTCTGTTTAGAAAGTATCCTTCATCAGGCACAAGGCACTTGGGGAAAGAGGAATCAGGATTTTTTTTTCAGTTTGCATTACACAGGCAGGCAGTCACGTAGCTCATGGCTAGTTGCTTTCTGGTTCTGCCAGGGGCCCTGAGCTCCTCCGGCCCACACACTCGGACTTGTCTCCGGTGGAAAGGAAGGTGGAAAAGGCCAACGCACGCCTTCGGAGTTGGGGTGCTCTCCTTGTTGTTCACACCCACTAATCCGAACCACATCCAGGTCAAATAGAGGACACGGTCGTAAGTGAAATCCTTTAAAACTGTCTTTAAAATCGTGTAGGCTGTGAGGAAAGCACACTACGGATAATGCCCAGTGTGAAGAAAATGGGCTTCCCCCTCGCACCCAGCGCTGTGAGGCCGGGCGGGCTCGGGCCGTTCGGCCATAAGATGGCGCCAAGAGCACACCGAGATGGTTGTGGGTGCAGGCCGCGCCCCCGGTCCCAAAGGCATCAGGGGGCTGTGTGAGACTGGCACCAGAAGAGAGCTTGTTTCAAGGTTGCTCGTTGAGAGCTGCTGTGAAGGCAAAGAGGAAAGAAAAGCAAGAGCTCGGAGCCCAGATCTCAAGGACAGGCGTGTCTCCTCCTGTACTGGTTTTGCTGCTGTGACCGGCCACTTGGAAGAGGCCTCACGGTGGAAGCTGTGAGGGGCCATGGCTGTGAGCTCAGGCACCCCGCATAGTGCTCCCCAGGGCTGCTCTGCACCTCCCAGTGCCTGACCAGGCACAGCTGGCTAAAAGACACGAGTTTTTCTCTTAATAATAATGATGTAGTGGTTATGTTTTATAATCCCCACATTGCAAGCTAAAGGCACATCTCCCCTTTCCGTGTCAGAGGGTACCTTGTCTTTTAATCACGCTCTTAACCTCAGCATTATGGGGATCTTCATGAAGGGTTAACTGCTGAAGTCAAATGATTGCAGGAGCATCTTCACCTCTACTTTTTTAATGAAATTTCTAACCTCCAGGTGGTAGAGGAAAGCTTAGAAATGTGAAGTGATGGCTTCCTAAAGACTCAAAACCCAGAGCAAATAAAAGTACTTCCAAAGCTATGATGATTTTTTTCAGCCAATTTCATACTTTTCAAGGGCTCAACTCATGATTTTTTTTTATCCCTGGGGTTGACAAAACTGCTTTTTTTCTTACCTTTTCTTATCTTAGTTTCTCTACCATTCTTGAGTACTGCAAATACTCTCATCATAAAAGACGTGAGCTTCCTCAGACTCAAACAACTTAAAATTGCATCGTGCCACCACTACCTGGTTCTCAGTTTCTTTCCCTCATTGCTTTTGTTTAGCTGATTCCCTTGCTAAAAAGATATAAAGCCTGAACCTCAGGGTTTTATTATCTAATATTAATTAACTAATAATATGTTAACTAAGACGTACCATCCCACAGCTTGCTCAAATCAAGTCACAGACCCCCCATGGCAGTCCTCTGCTGTTAAATATTAAATTGTCTTGCCTGTCTCAAAATACCACATAAACGGAATACTCCTGTGGAAAGGTATTCATGGCTCTGTATTGTTTACTTTCTATGGTGCAGAATTAGCTCATAAATCAGTGAATTCATGGCAGCAGATTTACATTCCACATTTAAATCTCTTGTGACTTGTGTGTTTGGTTCTTGGCTGGCATAACTCTGAAACGTTGTAACTGAATACCTAAATCGCTTTTTACTTTCAATGCTCTGGATACCCGTAAAATGACATTTGAAAGCTGACTGTAGTCTCTAACTTATAAGGAAGTATTTGAATGTTAAGGCCAGCACTTAGGGTATGGGGCAAGTTTATCTTTCAGTATTTGTTATTTTAGTTACTAGTCCAGACACTGGCTTGGTAAGCGAGGCATTCTGTTCGTGTGAGCCTGCCTTTCATTTGTGTGAGGGGGCACATGGTTGCCTTTCAGGAGGTGAATGATACTACTGAGTCTAAGAAAAGTACTGGATTTGTTGGAAATTAAATACATTTTTTTGGTCCTGTTACAGCCAGGATATTGAAGTAGAGTAAAGGACTCTGATCTTTTTACTCACACTGACAATCAGTTAACATGGGAGTCAGTGGATCTATTTGTGGAGGCAACTGCTTGCCAGCATGAATAAGGGGATCAAAATCTGGTCCAAGATTACTGCCATCTGATACTATTGCAATTGGGAGAACATATTTAAAACAGCCTGTGTCCAAGACATATTTTTTGTTGTGATGTTTGTGGGGTAGCAACAATTGCAGTTACTGCTGTAAAAGAAAAGTGTTACAGCCATACTGGCCAGAGAAATACAGGTTCGTTTCTGATGCGGTTTTGAGATGTTTGGTTCCTTAGCTTTTCCTTCTTTATTTCTCAAGAATTACATTGGCTAGACTGCATAACAGTTTTGGGGTTTCACCAACATGAGAAGCATAGCATTTAGGGCTCTATTCTACGTAAAAGCATTATGTTGGCATTCGTCCAGAGAACTAAAATAGAATATGTGTTTCTGTCTGATTTTTTTTCCAGGAATTAGGTAAATTAAAATTCACCTCTCCAAAAAAACATTTGTAAAAATGCACAATAAGAATTTTGGTGTAAAAACTACCTAGTGACATACTCTCAACTGGCATAAAGAGGTGCGTTGTCTGCTGCCTTAACGCAGCTCAGAACAGCACTGCTCAGTAAGGCAATGAGACGTAATTCAGGGGGAACATAAATGTCTGAAGCAGCTGGTATAGATGAAATACACTATTTGCATCTCTGTCTACATTGGATTCTGTAACCATTTTGATCTCAAAACAGCATGGAATAACAACAACTGTAAAGAGCAAGTAAATAATTATCCTTCTGCTCATCCAACGAGACCTAAAGTACAAGGTGGCTGAGTTGCCAGGTACTGTCATGGAAGGAATTTTCAGTGCCAGAAAAAACAAGGCAATACGGAGGTTTAGCTTTATTCCCTGCTCTCTGTACTCCCAGTCCTTCTGTTACAGCTCCAAGCTCCATTTTATGGCTGACTGCAATCTTTCACTTGCATCACCCAGATTTTGTGCTGTTTCTTCTGTGTGCAGCAGCGCTGGCCAGTGCAGCACACATTGTACCCTGCCTTACAGTAAAGCTGAGTGGTGTGCTCAAACAAAGATGATGTGATGTGATCTGCTTCTGAAGAGAAGCGAAACCATGGAGACCATGGAAACTGCTCGGCTGCGCCGCATCCTTGTTCAGCGGCCGATGAGGGAGCTGGCAGCGCATGCTGCCCGGGCAGATGAAGCAGCCTCGAGAGGCCCAGGTTCTCATCCCAGGGGCTGCGTGTGTGTGGGGAGCAGAGCTCTGCTGGCTTCTTCGACAGCTGGGAGCACGTGTGGAAGACAAAACCTGTGTTGTGGTGGAAGAGCCTCCTGCAAATTGCTGAAGTGCTAGAGGATGATTTGCATACCTGGCTCTTTGTTCTCCCTCCTGTGCTGTGCTGTGGCTCTACAGACACATCTGTGAGGCAGGGTAGTGCAGCTATTAGCATTCGCAGTGTGCCACGTGAGCAGGGTGCTTACCCAGTCTGCTGGCAGTAGCCCAGAGGGGCCTTGTTGTTAATAAGTGCAAAGCTTTAATACTCTGAAAGGATGGCTCTCCTTATGGGGTCTGAGAGGGATGCTGCAGGGACCGGCTGTTTGAACACCCATCCTGCCTGTCAGAGCTGCCTAGCAGCTGCCATTAAGAACTGGAGTCAAAGGCATGGCTCGATTGCTTAATCATTTATAGTTGCCTTAATGGGTGTCTGCACCTCCCTCTGAGGGGAACAGAAGTGGCAGTGAACCCTTCCAAGCCATGTCTCCAAAGCATCTGTAATACTCATCTCACCGACTCTTAAACAGGGTAGAGGAGGTCAGTGGAAGCGTGGTGCTGTGGATGAACTCCACCGCTGCACTTCTTGATGGGAGGCATGGCTCGGGCAGTTTCTTGTAAGACATCATTACACGCATAAGCATTTTTTAATAAGTAACCCCTTATCATGTGTCGTTAGTCAGGATGTACCGGGACCTCCCACATGGAAGGTGCAGGTTTCCATTACTTTTTGTGCTGCACTAGTTTGCAACCCCCTTGTTGTAGGACAGAAAAGCCAGACTGAGCAGAGCCCTTAGTTCAGAGGTGCAGCAGCCAGATTGGGACCCCAGGCTGCTAAGTGGGTGCTGGTATGCACTGATCCTCTTGGGCAGAGGAGTGCGGCCTGTTCTAGTCGTGGCATCACATGCAGCAGGCATGAGGGCCAGAGAACTTAGGCAGCAAACTGCTTGTGCAGGGCTGTTAAGATGCCTTCTTTGCATATTTTCTTCCAGATCCCGTGTAAAATGAAAATTCCGTCACCCCCAGTGGATTCAACCTGTCCCCCTTCCACCCCTTATTCCTTGATGTTGGCTTTGTTTCTTGAACGACACCAGATACATTACCAGTGCCTTCATGCTGCTTGTGTGTTGTATTTTTTTCCAGCCATCAGGGTGTGGGCAGACCAGCATTCACATCCTGGGTTCTTTACAAAGGAGAAGGGAGATCTTGGTCGGGGCTGGGTAGTCACGTGGCATTGTGCGACCTCACATTGTTCGGCAAAAGTAGTGGGTCCATGCGCCTGTAGGTGTCTGGCTGCCTCTGTTTAATGTGAAGAAACTGAGACTGGGAGACACTTGCCATGAGGACAGTCTGATCCCATTCTAATCGATGTCAGTGGAAGCAGGAGCTGACCTTGACTTGGTCATAAAGGGGGAGCTTCTTCCTTTTCTGTCATCACCTTACAGTGAACTCAAGCCAAACTATTTCATTTTCAGAAGTAACGTTCAGACATCTTAGCTATGAAAACTGTTTACCTTTCCTTTTGCTTGTTAAGTGTTCGTTTGTTTGAACAAGAGTGTTCTCATCACAAGGTCTTCAGTGCCAGAGCTTTTGCTTGAAGCCTGTCGATATCAGTGATCTAGCCAAGTGGGAAAATGCGAGATTCGGTTGTGCGTGTGAAGTGTCCTACAAGATTTACAATTAAGTGACTGAGGAAGCCAAAAAACAACTCACATACATGACTTGAGTTACTTAGTTGAATAGAGCTCTAAATGTTTACTCTTAAACTGTGCTCTTTAATATCTTGGAGTGGTATGTTTAGTTGATGTAACATAAGCAGTTTTCTCTAGAAAAAAAGTTCTGTTTAAACAGACCAGGCAACTGCTTGTACCTGTGACTTTGAAGTAGAATAATAAGGCATTAATTATATTCAAGTTTGTTGCAGTGTGCTTTTTCTTACATTAAATGTGATTTTTTTTTTTCTTTTTCTCTTTCAGACTTAACCAACATAATGACTGCTGAATATTAAGGGAAAACACAAGAAGGTTCCATGTTTGGTTGTCTAATATTCTTGGATTTGATATGAGTCACCACATCTGTTCATTAGTATCATCAGCAGCATCCCAGTTTGTATGCACATTATTCACATTCCTATCTGTTGTGTTTGCAGAAATGACATTTTACCCTTTTTTCTAAGGGTTACTTTACAATTTTCATATTATTTGGTTGCATGAAGTTGCCCTTTACCAGTGGCTGAGGTTTATGAAGATATCGCATACTTGAACATGTTTAGATTCCTTTTCTAAACAGAAAAGGTGTAACTCCAAATTGTATCATTCTAAATCAGCATTTTTAAAAAACAAGTAGAAACGAGTCCCTTTCATACAATACTACAATCTCTTCCACCTACAAACATAATTTTAAATTTCCCTGTAATCCATACTTTCTTGATTTTTGATGAGTTTACAACATAAAAGAAAAAATCTTTTTCAGTTGAGATCACCACAAAGTTCAATAATGTAATAAAATACCTTTCCTTATTAGAAGTACCTAGCTAGTTATACTCTTAATACTTCTCAAAATCATGATGTAATGTACACTATCTGACTTAGTTCCTATATGTGAAGTTAGTGAAAGTCTTTTTGTGTTTCTTTAGATTAATACAAGGATTTTTTCCAATGCCAACACAATTTGAAATCATTCATTTGGATGCTTTCCATTTTTAAGCTTACTGTGATATAGAACCCTATGGGAAACCAAAAGAAAACATCAATTTTAATTAATGAAAGGCTTAAAAAAGGATGCTGTCATTCTGGCTTTTTTTTCCTTTTGGAAATAGAACTAGACTAGTAAGTAAGCATTCCAAATCCATTATTCTGTGTACATTATTGTTGCTATTGTGATAATAGAGATTTTTATTTATTTTTATGCCAGCTTTTATTGTGGAAACATATTTAGTCTGGTTTTATCAATCCTTGTTATGCTTGTCCTTGGAACATCTTTTGCGTATTCAAGGTTTGTAGTTGACGAGTTTACTGTAAAAAACTAAAAAAAAAAAAAAAAAACACAACAAAAAAACATAAAATGAAACAAAAAGAAAACAAAAAAATGTATTGTTTTTACAGAATAAATTTATTGGAATGTGTATTGGGAGTAAGGTTTGAGGTTGTAAGCAACTAAGTTAGCGTCATATTTGGCTTCATACGTGTAATAATGTGAGGTATTAATGTAAGTCAAGTATTAAAGCAAAACATTCTGTTAACATGAGTTGACCATAATAGATACAAGTGCAGGTGAGATCTTTATTTTTTCTGTACTTTGCCTTTTCTGGATAACAGGAGGTTATTAAATTCACCTTGAATGTATTCAAAGTTTCTTTAAAAACATTAGAAGTAACATCAGAGGCTCAAATATCTGTGAGACAGCATGTCCTGTTACAGCCCGATAGCTCGGGGGGTTTCTTGGGAGGATGTACAGGGTTGGAGCTGGCCCAAATTCTAACATATGTGGAAGGAGTCCACACCAGGGAGGGTGCTTGAAGGAAACCCTTGCTTAAGTTCTTTTTTACCAAGAACCATTGACTGAGATGTGTTGTGGTTATTTTGGACCTATCCCTTTGGCTGGAGGTATAACACCATGGGTTCTCTCCTCTGAGCACTGCTGTGGCTACACCTCAGTGTTGAGCTGGAGAGCATCAAAGCATGAATTTCTTGCTGCTCTGACAGTCCCCTTGTATAGAGTGCAACATGCATGCGCATGAGCTGATGCTTTCTTGTTACTGATTAGATTTAAAAAGAAAATTGAAATTCTCTAAATCAAAACACCCAAAATTCAGTGTCCCAAAATAAAGTGTTTGCAGCTAAAATGTATCAGCTAATTTCATCTGCAAGAAAGGCACTAAGTGTACTGCTTTTAGTGTAAATACACATAGAAGTCGTATAAATAGTTGTAATTACAAATGGAAACATAAACCACACAAAGCGAGGTCTCTGTGTATGCTGCTACTTGTTCGTGACCTAACACCATTAGCAAAAGTAGCTGCACAGAGAAGCACAGCAGCAGAACCTCTTGGGAAACGCATGCTGTTTTGTCAGGCCTGATTGTTCACAGCAGTGAGCACTCCGTGCCCAGTGCAGAAATGCAGGTAAGCACATGCTTAACTTCCAGCATATGAGTAGTCCTTGCAGAGGTGAATCCTTTAAAGTATTAACAAAATTATATGATTTGCATATGGAGTCTTACCATAACAGTTGATTGCTTCTTAAAAGATTTCTTGGGATTTTTAACGAGGCTGACCCACAAGACATACTTTTTGACAAATAAAACGTGTGCATGTTACAGAGTTATGTACGTTACTTTTTGACATTTCAAAATCTTGACCTTCATGTTGTACAGTAGCTTTGCATAGGGATTGCTAACACTGATAGTGTGTAGAGGCAAAACACTGACATCGTAATTATTTAACTCCATGCAGGATTTCTGAAGATGTCAAGGAAGCTTGCTTTAAAAATGCATGAACTATATGGGAACTACCAACCCCACCACAGCATTAAGTCAGAATGTTGAGAAGTGATATTGAAGGCAGTTGTCTTTATTTTCCCTTTTTGAGTAGGATAAACAAAACAGATCATGCATCTTTACACAATTGTGCAATTTTACACATCTTACACACATCATTTGGGTTCCATCTGAGCAGTTCAGTTACTTCCAAGCCCAATTATATACACAGCCAAAAAGAGGAGCCGAAAACTGTTGTGCTATTCCGTTTTTTCTTCTTGTTTTGTTTTCATAAAAAACTCTGGCATGTTGACACACCTGTAAGCCAACAGCTGGGGAAGAATCCCATACATTATGTTCAATACCAGAAAAAACTGTTTTGCTTCTTCAGGGACTCTGTAGATGTAAGGAGTTCGAGCATGAAGAGAAGCACCAATATGGGAAAATTGAGCCTGTGGTGTGTATATAATGTATATATTAAAAAAAAGGTAAAGTTGATGTATATTTTGGAAAGACAGCATAATCTGCATGCAAGTATGCATCTCCAGTGACGTTTTCCAAGCCAACCCATTTATTCCTGAATTCTTTCATACAGCAGTAAACAGCACAGCAGTAAACAAAAACAAAATCTGAACTAAGGTCATTCATATCTTGGTACAAGAGCCGTAAATGGATCTGTCAGTGTCACGGTAGGAGGAGTACTTTATGCGCATGGTGGCACTGATCTTTACATCAGGTGTAGGGTTTCACCCTTGGCTTATGGCTGATTATTCATGCAACAGCGCCCATGATCCTTCCCCAGGCAGATGGCCACTGGAGCTTACTCACTGTAGAGGTCTCTGCTAAGTCTCAGCCCAGAAGGGGGGTAGGACTTGCACCCACCTACCTAGGAACATTGTGTTTGGCATCAACGGTAAGCAGACAGACGCTGACTCTAAATAAAGTCAGAAAATAAAAACTTGGAAGCTATGTTAGTTTCTTTTATGTTTGTTTTGGGTTTGGTGTTTGTTTGTTTAACTCTTAATCCCAGTTTTACAAATACAAATCCCAGAACTCCTGATGATTTCAGAAAATGTTGGTAAAATTTGGCCTTTGGGCTGGGGGTGGTTCTGAGGTACAGGTTACGTTTACGGTGAAGGTTATATGCAAAGGCAGGCTTGCTGAGCTGAAGCATATTTTTAGCATAAACAAACATTTAAAGATAGAAGTGTCAGGATAGTTGCTGTCTTTTGTCTCCATCTGTTACCTGCTATTTCAAGCAACAGCTCGTTCACATTAACTATCATGTGTCCAATTTTATTTATTTAGTTAGTTTGCAGTGGGGGAGATCTGAGAAGATAAACATCAATTTGATCTTAAGCAGAGCAGGAGAAAGGGACACCAGCATTTCAGTAACAGAGGAGTACACTATGGCCAAATCACGCCCTCTGTTCTGGCTTCAGCCCGAGCTATTTTGGACTCACAGAGAACACAATTCTCTTCACAGTTAGAAAGTGAAACACAGTGCAGGTGTTTTAATACACACCCCTCTGGCAAAAGGTTAGGCCGAGACCATACTTCAAAACAGAAAAGGAAATTGGTTTTCAGGAGATTATAACCACCTCCACTTAACAGGGAGCACTGATCTAGCAAAGCAGAGTCAGGAAACAGGGTAATCAAAGAAATCAAACACAAACACACTTCAGCAGAGTGCCACTTAGCAAGTTTCTGTAAATAGCTATTACACAGTAAACAGATGTTCAGGGGCACACTATCAGCAGCCTTTTTATATCAGCTGAATAATTCAGCCACTTCTTGCAGCCCGTTTGTTCTCACCTGTCTCAGATGGGAACTGCCTTTGGCAGCTGGGTGCTCTTGCTCAGATACCTGCTGCCTTTCCTTACCTTGGGAACACAGCACAAGCAGCCAGCACTCAGGAGCAGAGACCTCCCATTATACAAGGTAACAGTTTCCTAAGAAAATACCCAGCTGCCACCACCAGGCTTTGTGTAGGAAGTTTGGGGCTGTCTAATTTTTACCTAAGCGCTAAGACCCTCCCTGTGGTGTCTTAGAACTTCTGGGGTGCGCAAAATGCTGAGCTGTGTGCTTCTTTGTGGAGGGCTGCAAGGCTCTCCTGTTTATCTCTGCAGCTGTGTCCAGCATAATAAGTTCAAGAACCTTGTCATAAAGAGCTGTAAGAGAGAGCTTCTGAAACCCAGAACTCCAAAGCCTCCTAGATGCCTTTGAAGATCTAAGCCTTATTTTGTGTTTTTTTTTGTCTCTTATAAGAATTGTGGCATGTTAGTGAGCTATCAAAAGAAAAAGCAGAAACACTTGACTGTTATTGTGTATTCTATTTGTAGCCTATGAAGATTCTCACTAGCTAATGATGCACCATAAAATGAAGTTGTTATTTACTAGACATGTTTTTCTATATAACATGTTTTTCTTCTCATTACCAGGGAGAATATTTAGGTCTGTTAAAATCAGTTTGTATTTATTGAAGTTTGATCTGCCTTCACAGAACTGTTGTGTTTTTAATTTAACATATTTCCTTTCCATGAATGTAGTCAGCTTCTAGGGTTTTTTTTGTTTGTTGTTTTTCTATTTGTTCCCCTTGAGGGCAGGGTGGGTGTGTTTTAAAGCAGGTCTCTCATTCACCAATATCCTAATCCTGTTCTTTCAAGTGCCAGGCAGACTCCTACCAAATCCTTAATTTCTAGAAAGGTAGGAGCTGGTGGTGATTCCATATCACTGTGCTGCCTATTGTGCACTAGGCTGGCATTTCAGTAAGTGGGAACAACCTTGAGTCTGCTCTGTTACTTTGCTGTGATCTGAGCCTCTCAGTGACTAAGCTTTCTGTTACTGAACCCTCTTTAAGTGGTTAATTTTGACAAAACTCCAAACCTTGGCTGAGGAATCAACCAGATAAGACGCAGCAGGTTAACTTCTCAGGTAGCCTTATCTGATTAACATACAGCCTTCACTGGCCTCAAAGCCTCGACCAGTCTGCTCACGAGGCCATTCCACAGCAACGGGAAGGTGCCTGGTGCTGGATGTGGCACTGCTCAACTTGACAGCTGCAATTTGCATATACCTAGTACTCATTAAGTTTCTTGTTTGTATGAAATAGTGGAGATTTCTTTGTTTGGCATTTTTGTTTTAACATTATTTTTTGCTAGTAGACTAATCATAGTATTTGTTACTCTGCAATCAAGAAAGTCCTCCAGCCAGAGAAGAAGAACCTGGGAAAAAAGGTTAGGAGTCTTCACTCTGTGCCTTCTTTGTCTGATTAAAATCAGAAAAAATCATAACTGATTTTGTAAGGGTTTGGACCAGGTCTTAAGAGCCTAAGGAAAGACATCAAATGGAGTGGGAAGACAGTAACCTAGAGAAATAAGTTCCTTGGGTTTAGGTTCTTTTGTAGATCAGAGGCACTGCAGAAACTAGCCACCAAAAATTGCCGGATTAAGGAAAACACTTATGTGGAGAAGGAGTAAAGAAAAAGTTTCTGCATCTCAGCGTAGGGAAGAAGGCCATGGAGAGCTAGTGAGACAGAGGTGATTGTGGGTAGCGGGGGCATGGCTCTTAATCACTTCTCGTGTGGCTCACTTGCATAGGTGAATGCCAATTTTATCAAGTTCACAGAGGCTACTTTAACTCTTCCTTATAATCAAAGCTCCTGGTACTTCAGTCATGTGGCATTTAAAGAGCTCTTCCTGCAGCTTCAGAAAGTCTGAGAAGAGTCACAACCTGTTCTTGGAGTCTGAATGTCAGTAACCAAATAATCCAAGCTGAGAGCTATGTGTAATTCTAGAAACAATAAATAGAGCGGAATATTTCTTATTGTGTATGAAGGGCTAGGCACCTGTAAAGGGTTTGGATGCATCACATGCCATTTTCAGACTTGTTTTTGCCAAAACAAAAGTATGTATTTCATAATGATAGAAATAAAAATAACTAAAATCCCAACATCCCCCATCTGTAGGAGCAGTGTTTATTCCCAGGGGTCAATGCTCCATTTTCATCTTTAGATGTTTACCTTTTCTGGACCTTTACGCATAGCAGAAAGCAAAATGTGTTTCAGTACTACATTTATTTTAATTACCAATTGCAACTGTTTTGACAGTAGACAAACCTGGAAATGTGTTTTATGCTCCAAATAAAAACAACAACAAAACAGCTTTTAAAAAGAGCCCTCAAACCATTATCACATGTTTTTCTTCCTAAGTTGCACAAAGGCAAATCAAGTAAATCATTCTCAGTTGTGGGATGACTGAAGTTCATTGTGCAGTACATTACAGTCAAAACCACAAAAACTATACAAAATGTCTTTGAATTGGGATAAAATTAATTAGGGGGAGTGTGCAATATACAGTTCACTTAATTAGCTTTTGTCAACCTACAGAATTTGTGCTTGTGCCTGGGATAAGCTTCAAAGATGAAAATGGGAAATTTTGAGTATAAAGTGCCACTTAAAAATAAAAAAAGTCAGCATATGTTATGAGAAACATTTGTTTCTCATAAACAACCTTGTTGAAACACCTCCAGTCTCTGGGGGGTCTGAGATTTTGGTAAACTTGTATGGTTGTGACAGTCAGCATGCTTTGACTTCTGGTTTATTTCATGAAGTGCTAAATAATCCTTGAAGGAGCAGTTTCTTTCCTTACTGCCTGGGGAATTCATGAAACATGAGTAATCTGTCAGTAGAGAGAGGTTCCTGACACTGACTTGCCCACTTTAGCTACCTTGTGCTTTTTTTAGATTAGATTTGGGCCGAACACGGTTGTATAACACTTATGATACCTTTGAGCATCTAAAATTCTTCAGTAATGTTTGCCAGATTCTGTTTCAATATAATTTGGTGATTCAAGATCCTTTATAATTAAAAAAAAAAAAAAAAAAAGTTAATCTCTGTAATCATTGCTCACAAATAGAAAATAAACTCTCCCCATCTTTACTGGACAGTTAAACTGAATTATGGTTAGTATCTGTGAATGCTATCTCATGCATAGGGAACAAAGTAGTGGTTTGTGTTTGTCTAATAGCAATACTTTAACTGCCTTTATTCCGTGTCCCTATGTTTTCATCATTCTTACAGGATTATGTGCGTATTTTCTGCATTGTCTGAATACTCAGCACATTTCACACCCTACATACAGTACAAATCAATTCTTGTCACAGTCTCAACTGTTCAGTGTTTATCTGTGTGACATGAGAGGTAGTTTACTAGTGCTTGTCAACTTTTGTTGCTGTTTTGGTCAGTGTTCTTATAACCATCAGCACCATCTAGCAATTAACTGGAAATGTTCAAGAGAATCAGAACAGAATGAGTTAGGTGTGATCATGCATATGCCTTTGGCAACAGGAGCATATCTTAATGTTACTGCGGCTTGTGGACCAGGAGGTTCCCAGAGTTACCTCACCATCCTCAACTGATAATATCTCTGTCGTGTGACTGTTAGATTCTTGTTCCATTTGTGTGTGTTTGTTTGTTTGTTTTGTTTTGTTTTTCCCAGATCACCTAGCTGGCCAGCACATATTATGGAAACATTATGTTTTGTTGTTCATTGTTGTTTTTTTCTCTTTTATGTGGTCCACTATTCAGCTGTGAAACAGCCTTCCTTCATGGTGTCAGCTAAAGAATTAATGGCATTTAATAAGGTTTAAATGAGTCCAATGAAAAGATATTGCAGAAAGAGAAAAGTCTACTAGAGCAAGAATGCAGACTGATAAAAAAAAATAAGTTTGATTCTCCACTCCCTTAAATTAGTTCTTCACAGATCTAAAAGGTGATCTGTGTTACAATGGTGTAAAACCAGCATGGCAAGATCAAGTTCTGGTCCCCTTATTCATTCCATAGTTCTCTACTTATTAACCAGTAATTCAAAAGTAAACATTTTACGAAGAAATACCTGAGCTAGTCCTCCAGCATGTATAAGGGTTAAATCAGGCATCCAGGAACAACCAGGTACCAGTAGTCCATACAGAGCAATCACATAGTATGGCACAGAGTAGAACATGTATGCCAGCATCTGCATTTTAAACACAAATATTAGTTGCTTTGCAATATGAGGGAGATGCATTTAAAAACTAGCCAGCTGCTGACTGAAGATTTGAGATTATTCACAACTAAACTCCTCAGAGCAATGATTCCCAGGCCTTTCTGTAGTTATAAGCTTTTTGTGAGAAGAGTGTCACACATGGATGCTGTTCACCAGATCTAGCTATCTCGAGGCCTCCACTAGTATTGATGGCTGTTGCCTCTTTACCTGTTCCAAATTCTCTTTGTCCCAGGACATATTTTCCTTCCTCCTACTGCTTACCATCTTGGGACCAATCTAATAAGTATGACTTGTCCTAACTCATTATCCAATATAATATGGGTGTCCATTTCTCAAGCTCCATGGTGCTTTCAGTTTTGCAATATGAGATATACCCAAGCCACCCCCTTTTCCAGAAAGAACAGGTCATTGTCCCACTAGTGAATCCTCTTATTTCTTCAGGCCCTGCCCCTATGCAGTAGCCAGGGTTGCAAAAGAATGGCAACCTTGCAAATATTACGTAACTAAAGGAAAACATTCCCTTCTCTGTAATATTTATGTAAATAGGGTTTGTAAGAAGCATCCTACCTCAAGGAGTGTCACTGGTGACAGAAGCACAACGCGAGCTTAAGGAATCTAGTTCTACTGCACCCCTTGCTCCGTTATTCCAGACTGAAAGTCTGCTTTGCCCATCTAAGGAAAGGCAATTATTCTAAAAAGTATGTGGTCTATTTCATGGAATATATTAATAGAATCCTCAGTAATTAGGATGTGTAACTCTAGGTAACTGATTTGAATCAAAGTTAAACTTATCACCATGAAGAGTTGGTACCCTATAAGGCTGTTTAGTGGGTAATATGGAATTCTGGTTAACTTGCCATGAACAAATACTTCCCTTATTGGTGTTGTCATCTGTGGCAACCCATGGCTTCATCTTTGCACCAGGTAACAAATCACTTCATAACACTCTACGCTCCACAGTCAATGCTTTACCTGAAGCTTAGGATAGGCAGCAGGATCTTTTATATAAGGCTCGTGAAGTTGAATATATAGCCGGCAGAGTTCAGCAGGGCAATCCAGAGCAATCTAAGAAGAATTTTTAAAACTTCCCGTGAACAAAGAATTTTCTCTAAAATGAGCTAACCTGATACCTGTTACCTGCCCTAGCTACTCAGTAGTGTTCTGCAGCACTGATACACAGGAGGCTTGGTGAAAATCTATTGCAAAGGTGATCCATTTGATCACCAATTTTAAAAAAAAATCAAAAAGGCTGAAATGCAGCCTCCTTTCAGTTGCTGCTTGGAGGGGTTGCAACGAAATGCAAACAGCCTTCTTCAAAAATTCTGACTGGAAAAGATTTCAGTCAGTTGGCTATGCAATAGTAAAAACTATAATTACTATTGATTTGGCCTGATAACCAGGCTTTGATAGCAGGAAATGAGCTTTTGAATGGAAAATTGTTCAAACAGTGGGAACTTCAGGTTAAGCACCTAAGTTTAGGATAGCAAGCTATGGATGTAGTCCAAGAAAAGAGTTGCACTGTGGAAAAGTAGCAATGGAGAGTGATGCAGATTCCAAAAACAGGTGTTTTTTAAAAACAATTACAATGACTTCTAAAAGGGGATAGCAGAGGAGAGATAATTGGATTTTATATTCCTACAGAGAGAATAAAGTTCCCAATAAACATGAAAAGATCCAGTTCCAAAAGTAGTTACTTTTTTATATTAGGAGTTTAAAGGACTACTATGAAAATACTATTCCAAAATGTGTAAGCAGTCTGTATCACCAGCTGTCACACTCAGTGTTTGTAGCACGGCATCATCAATGCCCATTTAATAGCAGGGCTGAACATTGCTTTGCACAACCCAATTTCAGGTGCTGCATGACTTTGAGGGGGAAATACAAAGATTTACCAGCAATGGCTATTCCTCCCTGTTGTTTTCAAACATATGGATCCAAGAAGAAGATCTGGGTGCAGTATAAAAGATTGTGTTTCATTAGCCTTTTCACAAAATCATGGTTACTGCAGCTTACACAGAGACGTTCAGTGAATCTCTCTCTGCATGTAGAAGTAAGGCCAGTAAACATTTCCTGCTTCGGTACTGGAAATACGTAAGGAAATCACCACACATTTAGGGGAAAGAAAAAAAAAAAAAAAAAAGAAAAAAAAAAAAAAAACACACAAAACAATTCCTCTGAGAAATGAAGTGGGGCTGCAGAATAAAAGTTAGATGTCAGAGCATAAGATAACGATTCCCACAGCAAAACAACAGGTAAAAAGC
The DNA here is from genome assembly GCF_009819795.1 of Aythya fuligula. Classification (NCBI taxonomy): domain Eukaryota; kingdom Metazoa; phylum Chordata; class Aves; order Anseriformes; family Anatidae; genus Aythya; species Aythya fuligula. The sequence continues at coordinate 11,821,880 of NC_045569.1, read as the reverse complement.
TGATTAACCTGCATGAGTAGTACTCTGAAGTAGCGTGATCTATAAGGAATTAAGTGGACTGCAACAAGTTAGAAGGAAAAAGAAAGATTTTTGTTGCGAGGCTAGTTCTTAGAGAAACAGCAGAAGATGAGAGTAATGTGAGGAACAGAACTAGAATAAGGCAATCTGCATTAGGTGAATAAAATATTGCTATGGATAATTATCATGTGTTACTTGAATTATTCCAGACTGGATCAAATCTACAAATCAAACAGGCAGACAGTTGTGTAAAACACCTAAACACCTGAGCTCTGATCACTGGTTGATATGCAGCTTCCCTTCTGCTTAAGACAGAAAATGCTTTACAGCTGACAGGGGACTAGATTTACCTACTACTGGATTTATCTGCTTCAACAAGCATTTTCAATACTGACTCATGACTCATTTCCTCTGAAATTTTAATATAAACACCTGTGCATAAAAAGCAAACATAAGAACAAAATCATTCTAGCTAAGTAGAATCAATGTGTGTTGTTCAGGTAACATGAACAAATCCTGTGTGTTTGTTTTTTTCCCCCTCTCCAGGTGGAAAGCTTCTCCTTTCTCTCATGCAGTGTTAGTTAGTTTGTTTTCCTAATTTTAACTATGTATCTCTGTTTAGAAAAACACAAATGCAAACTTAATTTAGTTGGACATAAGTTCAACAATTGACCAATGAAAGCAATATTTAGGCCCCTAGGGGTGCTATTTGCTCTTGTAATTGTGTACCAAGTCTCTTCTGAAAGCCAGCCTTTACGTATAGAAAAACAGAGAAGCAAAGCACCAACAATTATTCTAAATATCAATTTGTCCTATACACAGAATAAATATATGAATACATAAATATATATAAAGGCCCATTCCAACACTGAAAATTAAAGGATTTCCCTTGACTAAACATATCTTTTTGCCACAACGTTGCTACAATATCTTATTTAGGAAAACAAATTTTAAATTTTCTCTGAAAAATAGAGGCAAGAATATTAAATTATCTTCAACTTACCATGCCCCTAAATATGCAAAACCCCGTTGCTAGTATGAGGTATGCAGCTAACATTAAATCTACTGGTCGTCTTAAGAGTCCTTTCTTCTGAACTTCCTGAACTACCTGCAATACAGAATGTGTTTAGTACATCCCAGTTCTGCATAACATGGTTTAACCTCAGATTAGTCACTACAAGAAGGTTCAAGTGGTGAAACGTCGTGATAGAAGCAGTTTTCAGTTACCTTTTTCCCACTGACCTTGGGGACTGAAAGATTTCTGCATCTAAAAAGACGACTTTGGTCTTTATAGTATGCAGTCAGGAAAATTAGTCTGAATAAACTCTAGAAATGGATGGATCCAACTAAAGCCATTTCAATACAGATTAGTCTACTTTCAAAGCAACTTAACACTACTTTAACTCTGAAATCATGCCAGGCTTCAAAGCGGTATAACTAACTTCCTTTAAAGCTGCATCTATTGTTAATTTAAATGAATTCATGTTCCTGAATGTCCGTCTGTAGAAAAGCTTTGGAAATGTGGGTTTATTTATCTCAAGCATTTGAAGTTGTTTCCAATATGCTTTAAAAGGACTTTTTGGAGGGACATTAAAATGAGGGCTCATCATTATTGACAGTGAATGCTAATTTTCAGCAGCCTGTGCTACTATTAAAATTAATGGAACAGGGATAAAATAAAAACTTGTCTGTGGCTAACAGATCTCTGCTGACTTCAGTGGGCAAGTAATTTATCCTAATGTGTAATGCAGAAACAGTGAATGAAGAGAGTTTGTAGAGCACATGGTGGGGGGGTGGAACAAAATTATTCATTCTTTAATTGCTGTGTGCCATGGATTCCTCTGGCAGGTACCGAAGCACTTCTGGGTCTGATCTGTTCTGTCTCCTTTCTTCAGAACAGGAATCTCCCTCCAGGACCATGTGTGCAGATGTGAGGTGATCAGACTGTAGGGTAACAAAGGCCATGAAGATATCTAACAGGGAGCATGGCTTAGAGGAACCAAAGTGATTGCTTTGTCTACATGCTAAAACTTACTAGACCCATGGAAATATTTCTAGGTACACTTTCAGCACTGTATTCACAGGCAAAATTATAGGCACATCAGAATACCTTCCTGTAGTTCAGAGGGAGAACTTCCCCATTTATACGTGTTACTCATTTCCTCTTCCTTTTTATTAGCCGTGTGTTGGCATGCACACAGCAAAAGAAAAAACTGATCTCCTTCCTGTTATATACTTGTGGATTGTCTCCAAAAGCACAAAACAATAATTAGGATGTAGAGGCACAGTTAAAAGCACTTAAGATCACAATAAAGTCACTGAAGCAAGAGAAGCACTTTGCAAGCACAATTCCTGAATAAGAACTGTACAACCTGCATTGTAGTTTAATAAAAATAAGGCTTTTATATACAGAGATAATCCTTTTCATAAAATTATTTTTTAAAATATATTTTTCAGAAAAATCTGTTAATTCACAGTATTTAAAGCATTAATGTAGCAATGTTTATAATACTACCTGCAAGTTACATATATTTTCTAATATTCCTATGAAAGACAAAGAGTTCCATGGCTACTGAGTTGCAAGTCATTATCAGATATAAACCACATAAGGATATTAGAAAATCTGAGGGTTGATATATTTTCTTTCCACTTTGTCCAAGTTTGAAGCACACATTTATGTCTATATACATATATGCATCAGTCCTTCCTGTCAAAAGGTATATTAAATGAATGTACATATTCACTGTGACCACAAAACTACAATATAACTTTGTATCAGAGACAGAGCCAATGTAATAGTAGGAACAAAATTTGTGTAGAACTAGTTTATGAAATTGCCAAGGCATTTTGGCAACTTACACCTTTTTCTCTCTGTGTACACTAAACAAAATGAAAATGCAAAGCTTTAAAAATAATAATAAAAAAAGAACAAGAATTAGGAAGACAATAGGCACTTTACTGTGACTTTACTGTCAGACCTTAACTGCATAGTAATTTTGCCTTACACTCCTTTTTACATGGCAAAGTCACTTCAGTAAGTGCTGAGATGAATTATGTGCTAAGTACAGTGGCTGAGTAGAGAGAACCTGCTACAGGTTTCCCCTTTATTAAAAGCAACATTGAACTCTGCACACATCTTGCCAATCCTGCTGTTGCTTTTGTTTAGTAAGGAAGTGTGTGGGTACACTTAGCATTTTCTCTCACTTCCAGGGAAAAGCTATTTTCCATAGCTTCTTAGAGGCTCCTTACATGGTCAGATTTAAGCAGCAGGGATAATCATGTGTGCTGTCCATAGAATTCAGTCCCTTCAGAATTCATGTGCAAATCTGAATTTATGCATATTAATATTTTTAATGAAGTTTAAATTACCTTGAACTGTTTCTTGCGCTGTAATACTTGTAGATAAATCTGCTGGGCTTTGTAAAACACTAGCACAGCTTGCTTTGATTCAAACTGAGGACATAACTCCATTCCTTTCCTATGCATCCACTTCTATCAGAAAACACCCAAAACTTGATCATCTCCTCTCTGTCAGTTTTGTTGTTGTTTTTAACTAAACAGTTTATAACAACATTATAGCGATGACTATTCTGGCCAACATAACATACATTACATCTGTTGCTTTCATGTAAGTATTCTTTCTACAACGCTTAAAGGCATTAGTACATTTTCTTCCTAAGTCTATTAATACTGACTCCAAATAAAAGATAGCTAAAAGAAATTAAGTTTTCAGCTAATTGCAGATTTTCTTTCGAAAGAGGACTAACTATTTTCAGGATTTATAATGATCATTTAAACTGATTAGCAGCACTACACACAATTGTTTCCTGAAAACAATATTTAATTTAGGATTTCAAGAGTTTTATTTAAAAAATAAAAGTCATTAGTAGTCCTGTTATGGTTTAAAGATATTCTAACTTTTACTGTTATTGGACCCAGGTATAAATTCCCAGCTCCAAACATTTGATACAGAGCATAAATTAGCTGTGAAGATAAAATATGAGTTCTAAAAAAGAAATGACTGAACAAGGCTGGGTGGCCCTAGTGAAAGGGATCAAGAGTTTTTTTTATGGCCTTCTATAGAAAGGAAGTTTAGGTTTACAAGAAAGGATTTACCTAAAAGTGTAATGTTAAACTTCCAGGTCACCAACTTCTTATTCACCCGCTTTTTGAAATAAAATTTAAAAACTGTATTTCTCTGGAATATATAACAAAGTAAAATATCAAACCTAGTTAAGTGGCTTAACTCCTCATGATCACAGGAGACATGGCTATATTTCAGCAAATAAGCAGTCCATTTTCTAAAGTAGAAAGGCAGTACATTTTCTAAAGTAGCAGTTCCTGTGGTGTTTTCTATACAAGACAAACTGAAACCTTTACCCATCCTCAATACAAAGAATGTTCTCACTAATACATACAGCAAAAATCATCATCACCACCTCTAACTATGCTTAACCTCTCTACCCTAATGACTATCAGATGTATTTCTGGCCTCTAATTACTGATGATTTTAAATAAATTGGCTCAAAATTCTATCGGATGGGATGTGGTTTTCTAAATACTATGCAGGAGGGTAGACAAGGGTTTGCTATTTGAAATCTTCTCTCATTCACTTTTAACAGGGATTCACTCTAAAAGCTCTGATTCTGTAGCATGTCTTCAAACGTCAGAAGGTACGAGTATCTATGCACCTTGTTCCTACTTCTGAGTCATGAATGGATAGATGGCTGAATGTTGTCTTTCATGCATTTCTGGGAATATTTTTCAGTGCATTGTCTGCTGTTATTCTATGCCATAGAACATGCCCCTTGCACGCTAGCTGCTTATTAGCTTTAGAATAGGAACTCTCCTTCATCAGAGTCTTTATTTTCAGTTATGGAATAAACCTGACTGGGACTCAGGAGCTCTTGCGATGCAAAACTGTTAATTGATCATGCTATGCTGTGGCGATAAACTAGCTTGCTTATGGCAACAAAGTGTTAAATATCTGTTCTGTGCTTTGTAATGCAGGATTGTGCTTTTTATATATATTTAATATATATATAAAACAGTGCTTAAGCCATTGTTGCATTGTTTTTGCTTGCTCAGTTGATCTTATTTCAGCCCAGCTACTAAATTCAAAGCAAATAGCTTAAGCAGTTTGTAAATTTTTTTACATTTTTTTTTAATAAGTAAAAAACGCATAAACAATTTTCCTATCAATTTGCTAATGTCTTACCTCTAAAATCTAATATTGTGGCATACGGAAAAAGAAATGTTTTAACTACATGAAATCTGTAGTCATCTGTAGAAGACAGATGACTACTACTTTCCTGCAGAGCATCTGTAGAAGACAGATGACTACTACTTTCCTGCAGAGCTTTTATAGGGGTTGTGTGGTGCTTTATGAAGCTGGTATATGTTAGTTTTTCAATCAGTTAAGGTTGGAAAAAAATAGAAGAAGGCCACAAGATTAGTTCTAGAAATGAGTCCTTTGCTCTAAACATGCGAAACTTCTGCTATTCCCTTATCCCACCATAATGAAATGTTCTTGTAGCACAGGTATTTTTACAGTGTCTACACAGCTTGGCAGCAATTGTCATAACAGTGAACAGTTACAAAGCATTCCACTCTTACCTATAAAACTCAGTAGGAACATTAAGCATATTTTCGTTTTCCAAACAGTAGCCAACACTTAAATACAACAATTTTACCTTGACTGGAGTGTCATGAGTTGCCGAAGGTTGGTTATAAATTCGGAACCCAGCCCATATAGGAAGGCAAATATATGGTAGGCTTAAGAAAAAGGCAGGACACACTTTTGTTCCATATTTTCCTGTTAATAATAATAATAAAATCATAAGATGTATGAGAAATTTGTAAGTTGTGTTGTAGTGGAGCAAAAAAAAAATATATATAATCCTGTGTAATATCATAGCTGCTTCAGGTTTGACATTATGATAGAACGTTAGAAATGGCTGCTAAAGCAACACATAATCCTTGTTAAAAATCATGTACCCATTAGTGTTAGTCCCAGATGAGACAGAAACTATCAGACAGGGAGGCAGTTCAGAAATCTGCGTTCTTTGAGGGGCCTGGAAACTACCTCAGTCACTCTACACTGCTTCAAATAGAGATGGCATTTTGGAGTGAGGAAAAAAAAAATGTCTAATATTTTTTAAGACCTGGTATTGCATTTGTTTTCCAAAGTCCTGATTTCTCTTACAGGCCTGTACTAATACTTATGAACAAAATATAAGTAGAGACCTCAGCCAGGGTAAATCAGGAAAACTGTGTCTTTTATACTAGCTGTTCCCTATGTCAGAAAGGAAAAGAGAAGGTGTGCTCTTGAAAACAAGTTTCTTGGCCTTCCCCACAGGAAAGAGGAAGAGAGAGCCTGCAGATTTACTGTGACAGTCTTCTCTGTGGTGTATGTGTTTCAACAAAAGACGGCACTGGACTGGTTCCAGACTGCACCATGAACTGTTAGGAAAAGCTCTATCATACTGAGCTTTTTTAAAGTTGACAGCAGGATTTGGAGGCAGGAACGTATTTTCAGTTGCATCCTGGTCAACTTTGCATCAACTTAAGCTTCTTAAATGAGGAAATCTTTAACTGGAGCTGGGAAATAGGCAGGGTGGTCACTCCTAAAGGACCACCTATCAGAAAGACATGATGTAAATTCTTAATTTACAATTCTCAGCCTCTGGAAGCACAGCTATTCACTGATTTATCATAGAAATCTGGGAGTGTTAAATTATTTTGAAAATAAAATAACTTCCAGATTTCACTTTTAAAGGTGATTCAGATTCCTCTTAAGCTGCTTGAAGGACAGACTAGTAAGCAATTTACTAATTTCATACAAAATAAGATTATATTTTTACTAGGAGACAGTTATTGTCTTATTGGTCAAATTAAACCTACTTTGGATGAAAGCCTTATGGGCATAGCAAAATATAATAATCTTTTTTTTTTTTTTTTTTTTTTTTTTTTTAATCTTGAGAATGTAAATCAAAAGGATTTCTTTTCCTAGTGTCAGTCTTTCCTTCCTCATATTTAAATTTTGAAACATCTTGTCTCTGTTTACTGATATTCTAAAGTTCCTCTTCTGCTTTATTGCAGAAAGGAACCAATACTGCTGTAAAATTAGATAGTCTTTTGCTGATTTTTGAGAATGTTTCACAGGAAAAATGCAGTCATATAAAGCATGTCCTTACCCACAATGTTTCCAGGCATAAAGACAATGATGCTCATGATAATGGAACCCAGCCAGTAGAGGCCAATGGATCTATAGCTTTGTCTGTTAAAAATAAATAAATAAATACATACATAAAAAATAATAATAAAATTATTGCACTCTTTAAAAATCCACTACACCAAATTACCCTCAAATATTTTCCTGATTGTCACTGTGGTATCTTAGTAAACAAATATTTTAAAATCTGCATCACAAGACAACAGTGGATTATTACTCGGAGGTGAGGACTTGGAAAAATTCTACATTCCTGTCTGAGAGGGTTATCATATGAATCTTAGTTATTTGCCACTATGTTTCACTCACTGAAAGGCTGAGTGCATGATTTTGCATGTCATATATTGTACGAGACTATAAAATTAATAATTAATTTGATTCCTGTAGTGTTTCTATTACCAGAGGATACATTAGCCTCTGGACTTTCAGTACTTATCTTCTCAGACTTTCTTCAACAGCAAAAAAGATAAGAACTTGTAGAAAGAGCCACTGCCTTTCAAACTGTGTGATTCTCTCTAAAACAGAGAACATCATAACGCTAAATAATGATAATCCTAACATAAATATGTTATGGGAGAAGGGGGCATCACATGGTTTTAATATGCATCGTCTTTAAGTTTTCATTTTAACTAACACAAAGCATGCAGAGCTATGCTCAGGGTGAAGAAAAGAGACTACTGTTCAATTGATTTGTTGGTCTTACTCAGATGAGAGAAAGGGCAACTTGGAGGGGGTACAATTCCTAAAAATAAAGAAATTTTAGTAGTGTTGCTTTAGCCTACAACATAAAATGGTCCTAAAAGGAAAATTTAAATACTGCATAGGAAAGAAACCCCATTATAGGTTATATGAGAATGCAAGCAAATTAAAAGATACATTAATCAAAATTACTTACTCCCAAGCAATAGCTGCAACCATCAACAGATACATCAGATAGTGTGCTGAGCCATCCCAATAGCAGATCACATGGCCATAAGCAGTGTTCAGATATGGTTCACCCTACAGGAAAAAAAAAATTAAAAACATAATGATATAAGAGAGAATAATGAATAACAACAACAAAAAAAAAAATAGCAGGAAACAATCTGAGAAAAGTAACTGATGATTTGTCAATCTATTTTTTAACTATCAATAAACATGTCTCCAAGCACAAACCTAATTTAGACAGGATCAGGTATAATAAAATCAGTTTTATACTTGCAAAACAGGGTGCAAGATGGAAGGGAAAACACCTGAGTATGACTATCAGCCATTGTTCTGCTATATTATGGAACTATTACTTTTCAGTATTTTAATGATAGAAGCAATGAAATAAAGATATATTTAACAAGTAACAAAGATACTTTGAGCAACCTAGAGATCAGTGGGATAGAATTTGTTGATCATGACAACATATAACCTTGTAGGGCCCAACTCATTTCACATTAAAGTTCATGGAATGTTTTCAATGACTTCAGTGACTTTCAAATCAAGCTCCTACTGAGCTATTTTTGGTGGATGTTGATATTCAGCAGCCAACAGATTCTGCTGACTAGATATCTGGCATCATCATTTTTTAACTCTACTGTAATTATATTTACTAAAGTGATCAGGCAACAATAAAGGAACAATTTTGTTTCCTTCTTGGTAAAGCACTTAGAAATAGCAACACTCATTCACTTTTGAGTGCTGACTATGGATTTTTTGCAAATGTGTACAGTCCACATAATTACCACAGATGTTAATACAGAACAGTATTACTTCAACTAAATTACATAATGTTGGAGCTTGAAAGGGATGCTCATCTTCCAAATGAATCAGTGATTTCAAGTCCACAAAACTTTTGTCCATAACAATAATTGAACAGGTCAGTGACCAAGTTCAAGAAGGTTCTGTTGCATGTGTAAATGGCTATTTTTCTGTGACAAATACTGCAACAAGTTATTCATAGTGAAGATTTTATTTATACATGTAAGCCAAACAATTGTTTACCTCTCTCAGGTAATGGGTCATGAATCCATCGATAATTCCATCCTGTTCCAGTCCAATTATTAGATTCACTACACTGGTAAAGGCAAATACTGCATAAACTGTGATAAGATAAAGCAAAATAAATTTTTTAAAAAATCATAAGTGTTTAAAGACTTGAAATCATGCAGTCACTTCACAGTCTGACAAATTTAGTTAAGCAGAGATCTATTGAACTAGATGCATCTACTTTGAGGCCATTTAACTGACGTTTAACATGTAATATGACTTTCTCATGTAGCTTAATGTTTTTTAACTATTAGTTAGGAATCAGGAAGTTTTTAGGAAGCTTTTCATAGAAATGTGAAATCCCGTAGAGCTGTAGGCACAGCCTCCATTAATCTCCATGGAAAATCAGCAAGTAAAGAAGGCACTGTGTAGGCTTTCAAAAATCTTAATCACATAAAGTACATAACCTCGAATGTAACTATCTCCTGAAAAGGGGAAAGGACAAAAAAAAAAAAAAAAAAAAAAAAAAAAAAAAAAAAAAAAAAAAAAGGAAGATGAGAGGAAAATGTAACTCGCCATTTTTGAAGGTGAGCAATGCAAACTGCATTAGCCACTGCAGTCCATGGGAGACCTATTGGGCAAGGTAGTGAGTCACTCATTTGAGACAGGAAATTTATCTGTGTTAGGTTTATGTTATCTATTTCCTTTGACTTCTGCATGAATTGAGAGATCCCAGCCTAACTCAGAACACTGCAGGACAGCTGCTTATAAGATGTAAGGAGGAGGAAGACTGAGGGCAAATACAGGTAGTTTGTATACTGCTTTGCCTGTGGTTCCACATTGTAAAATTTCCAACTTGGGCCAGCTGGAGGCACAACTGCAGTGTTTTGTTTTGTTTTGTTTTTTTCTTCTATGTTTTTGCTATAAGGTAATCTAAATTTAAGGTTTCCTTTTAAAAAGTAATGAATATCTGTACGCCTTTAAGGCAAAGTGTAAGTTTAGGTATGGATAGAATGGCTTCTGAAGCCATGCCGTAAATGTTCAATATGAAATAACCATCATACATCATCCTTTTCAAAAATTAATACATTCTAATTTAGCTTCCATGTTACAAAGACATACCATAAAACAGTGGGTCTTTTGGTGGTTTTCTTTTGACAAGAACACGAGCCAACAGAGCAATAAAAACCAGAACCAGAAATCCAACTGCAACAATTGACCAGGAACTGTAACAGCATTAAAAAAAGAAAGGTGATTTAAATGAAAGGCAGAGACAGAAACGTGCTTCTTCAATTTTCCTCACTAGCTATCTTCAAATGACAAGCCCACTCTCACATGTACGTACTCTTCAAGTAACTTCTAATACTGAAAAGGCTTGTTTTTAAAATCTATTGCATAGGCTGTCATAGTATTAATTTGGTAGTTTTGCAGAATGTGCCTTTTTATATGTGATCATCTAAAAAAAGAAAATACATAAATAGCTAGATAAACAACATATCCAGGAGTCTAGATTTGTCTGACTAAAATCAGTTTTCATACTGGTATCTGTAAAAATAAACAAAGATGATGGAAAATTTAAGGGCCAATGAGACGTGAAAGTCACAAATGCAGAGATTTCAAGGCCAAAAGGGATCATTAGGGACATTTAGTCCCACCTCAGCAATAAATTATCTACTGTCGAAAATACATATTTGCAAATAAAGGACATCAGTCTCATGGTCTCAGAGTAGCAGGGTGGAGCACCTATAATGGATCTAATGTCTAGTTTTGGAAGTGCTACCAAAGGTCCCCTGAGCCCTGTAAGGCAGGGTGGCTTGGGGTGGTTAAGAATCAGCACTTTGGCAGTAGCACAGGTGGGCTCTGCAGAGACCTGTTCTCTGAAGCTGCGGCTCTAATGCTAGTGCGTGAAAGAGGTAGTGCAGGAAAGCACCAAAGTCTTCGGCACAAAGCAAATTTGTCTCCTCCCCCACAGAAATGTGAGTTAAGAAAATGTTTGAAATTGGCTTACGTCTCTAAGGGTGTAAATTGTATCTAGCTCTATGTAAGACAGACTCCTCAGTCTTCACTTTTGTGCTTGTGCACAATGGGAAAAATAAATAAATAAATATATAAAGGAGGGAAAACTTAGGTAAACTCCAGAAGCACAAGCTAAAAAATACTTCACATGATTTTTTACAGAGTACCTCTCTATGTCTATGTATCAAGAAAACAAGTTATGTACCATCAAATAATACGGACAGTGACAATTTCAGCCTTAGTGAAACTTTATTTGAAATTACTGGAAAAACTTTGTCAGATCCCCTGTTTTGGGGTACAGACACATATGTGCTCAGTCATGAGGAGCAGCGCTAGCCCGTGGATTTAGCTCATGGTTTGAACCTTTTGCTAGCCTGTTTTACCGGTGATGGGTTTCTTGTTGCCATTACAGCCGCTGATGATATTGCAGTGACTTTTCACTGCGGTTTGTCAATTTGAAACAAATATTGGCAATGAGTCAAGTAAGCCAGTATTTCTCTAGCAGTGAGAAACAAACAAACAAACAAATGAAAAAAGTTACCGGCCTGGTGAAGGAAAATGAGGAAGGCACAGATGCGGCAAAGCCTTAGAAACACGAGCAATATATTTTTAAGCAATAACGTTGCAAAACACCCCGGGCTGTGAGACCACAAAATACCACACGGACCCTTAAGTACGTCGGTTTTCGCGTTTGTTTTGGTGATTTTTCCCCACGAGGGAGGACATTTCTTCCCTAGGCGTGCGGTTTATCCCGGGCTCCCGTGTTTTCGGGGGGCGAACTGTCTCTTTCAGCCAAACCCCGCACGTCTCCGGGGGCTGCCTGAGGCGTGCGGCTCTCTAGTTTGGCGAGCCGGGTGAGTCCTTCCTCTCGTTTTGAACCGGGGCTGGGCTGAGGCAGTGCCCCCGGAGCAGCCCTCGGGGCTCGGGGCGCCGTGAGGGTTTCCTCGGGGCGGCTTCGCTCCTGCATCGCTCCCTCAGGTGATGGCCGCGGGGCCCGCCTGAGGCGAGGCGGGGCCGAGCCGCTGTCCCCCCGTTCGCATCGCTCCCCTCCCGCCGCCGCTCTGCCCTCGCCCCGAGCTCTTCCATCGCCTCCCGCCGGCCCGACCCGGACCCTCCTCGGCCCCGCGGCCACCGCTGCCCTCTCCGAGCGCCGCCGCTAAAAATACCCGCCGGGCTCCCTCAGCCTTCCCCGCGGGCGGCAGCCTCCCCCCTCACCGACCTCGCCCGCCTCACCTGCCGCTGGCCGCCAGGCAGTTGAAGAGGTACGTGACGGGGATGGCGGTGAGGGAGAGGACGAAGACGCCGGTGGCCGCCGAGGCGCTCATCCCCGCGGCCGGAGGCTGCCTCAGCGAGCGCCGCGCATGGTCCGCGCCGCCTCAGCGCCTCCCGCCCCGCCGAGGGCCAGGCTCCCGCGGCCCGCCGGGCTCTGCCCGCCGCTCGCCGCCCGCCCCATCGCCAGCCCGAGCCCCGAGGCGGGCCGCCCCCTCCCGCCCCGCTCGGGGAAGGTTAAATCCTCCTCAGAAACCAGAGCCGCCCGTTGTTCCCCCGGCGGCGGGCGGGCCTGACCCTCAGCCTCAGCCCGGTCGCCGCCGTCCCCTCAGCGCTGCCGGCTCGGCTGAGGGAGCCCCGTCGGAAGGGGCAGAGCGGTGAGGGGCCGGGAGGAGCCGGGAGGCCGGGGAAAGCTTTGAAAAGTTCGGATTCCGAACTCATCTTTTCGCGTTTAAGTAACGAGAAAGAACAGGAATGAGGCCGTCAGCGCGTTTTCTGGCTTCCGAGCGTGTTCCGTGCGGGAGTGTTAATGCCATCAACTTTCCGTGCAAACAAAGGTGGGGGGAGTCTGCGTGCGAGGCAGGCAGAAGGGAAAACCGCTATTTCCATAGTTCAGTGAACGTTTAAACACCGGGCATTTGCAGGAGAAAACGGGCGTCCTGCACCGCAAAGGGGAAAAAACTCGCCCTGGACGAAGGAGGAGGAGGGCAGTGAGGCGGCTGGGGAGACGGCACCTGTCCGTCAGGGGCAGGCTGAGGAGCTTGGCACACAAACCATCTCAGTAAATACTTGAGGAGTTAGCACCAGGGAGAGGAAAGAACTATTTAATTTGTAGGACAAAGCCGTGAAGAAACTTCCACGGTAGTTTTTGGAAACTGATTTTTAGCTGTAAACACTACAGGGTTTTCAAAATCTTTCACGGCAAGAGTAGTGATTTAGAAAAAAAAAAAAAAAAAAAAAGTCAAGTCAAGTCTTAAGATGTCATTTGGTAAGTTTAAGTTCAAGAGATCAACTGATATGACTGCCTCTTAGAGAAAGGAACTTGATGACCCAGAACATATCTACACCCTACGTACTATACACAAACTAATTCTTGCATAGTTATTTCAGCTGAGAAAGGTCTAGAATCTGGCCATAGGAATACGAATAGGTTAAACCATGCTCAATCAAACTATCTGGTAAAAACACGATGCAACTCCTAAAAGTAATCTAGTCCACAGCAAGTGTCAAAATTGCCATTGGATGAGTCAGGGCTAAATTTATCACCTCCAAATGCCTACCTTTCAATGCACAGCCGGTTTACTTCTCAAGCTTTCAAATGTATAGGCTGCTCATTTGTATGCAGCTGCCACAGAGCAGTCTCAAGATTCGTGTCTCAAACTTCTCCTGGTGCCTGCGTCCATATAGCCAAATGCCATGTGGGAAACTTCTTCCTTACCACTCTGTCAGCATATTCCAGTGCTGATTCGCACCATGATTGTTTATTGAGTCCTCTTTCAGCTTCTGAGTAGGAACTGTCAGGGCATATTTTTTGTGGTACATAAACGTCAGTAGAAGGGTTCACTGCTTGAATCTATTGTATTGAGATCTATCAAATTTTGATTAAAAAATAAATTATAAGCATCTGCTGGCAGAAAAGACCCCTAAAATATGGCATGTTTGAAGTGTTTGTTCAAAAGGGCATGTTCTTTTCCTTACATTCTCATCTCTCACCTTGTGAACAAAGCACTACCAAGCCTTCCAGCTCCATTATTCCTTTCCATTTTGGACAGAGGAACACCCAAGTCCATCCATAATTGTACTGAACATGTGAAGTCTGCTATTCTGCCCTTTCCACTACAGAAATCTTTATTTCTAATAGCTACAGATACTTCTCATTCCAACTTTGCTTCTCTGTGCCAAAGTATCCTGGCTTCTGTTTCAGTCTTTATAAAGAAAATAACATCTCCAGCATTCTTGTTTCTCTTGGAGCTCTAGCAACTCAAAGCCACAAAACTGACCTTTTCCTCCAACAGCAGTGTCTAAAAACTTTCCATCAAGCAGAGGGTCAGGTGTGAGACCCTGAATTTTAGCTTTTCAAAGGGGAAAAAAATGTGATTTTGAGTCTGAGTATATTGTAGTGTGATATTTTGTATAACAGACACCAGTTCTAGAGACTTGTTCAGTTAGTGCAGCCCATAACCACTGACCAACTTCCCCAACAGCAAAGAGTTCAAAACTTGGCTTTATGTCAAAAAAAAAATATATAGTCAAAGAGCAAAGTATCTTACTGAGCTTAAACCTTCAGTTTAAAAGCAGGAGTCCTCCAACACATGTATGTCCTGAAAGCTTAAAGTATTCTTGTGGAGGAGGAAGGGAAAAGAATTTCAACTGTATGTAAAACCCCATGTACCAGAAGATCAATATAAAAATGAAGGTAGGTATAGGGTGTCTTTAACAACATAATTACTAATCAGTGTACTAGAAAGTGGTGCTGATAAGCTGCTGTCACCAGAATAAGCATAACCTCTCAGCTTCCTGTCACATAATCAATTATATTCATTTTTTTGTTGCTGGAAAAGCATTTTTTCTTTATTTTTCCTGAATTTTATAAATGGTAACGTCTTTATGAGGCATGTGTGTGCCACTGCTTGTAGAAATTCATGCAAGTATTCAACTATTTAGCAACATAAGATATCAGTTTGAGATTGAAAAACAAGTACACCCCACTTAAGCTGCAGCTAAGCATAGCAAAGCAAAATGGATTAACAAAAACTTGAAAAAATAGACTCCTTCCCGTGCAGAAGTTGTCACAGAATCATATGTATTGTCCCATGTGATTTCTAGGGTTCTGGTCTTGTGTTTCATCTGAAAGACAAGTTCTTCAGCAGCACAGTGTCAAGACCAATGATCCTTCACCACACGATAACATTCCTGTGTCAGAAACTACGTGTTTTTTGTCCAAATGGTCATTTTCAGATAGGTAGCCCAACTCTTTCTCAGATCACCAGCCTTATGCCACATGATGGATTCCTTGCTGGTAATCCTGTCCTCAGCAATAGACCAGAGCCACGTGTGTGGCCACCAGACTGGTGAGACTCAACTCACAAGCCATAAACTGGGGCTGGTGTTTGTCAGCTTCTTTGTTAGACCATTGCTGGATCAATAGTCTATATTTATAATACAGATGTTTCTCTTCAGTCTCTCTACTAAATGGCAGTAGATCAGTCTTGATGTCAGTACTAAGAAGGCATTTGTAAGTGTGCCAGCAAAAGAGTACTGTGGAGGACATAAATATGCTTATTTATTAATGGTCAGCTTCAAAATAGGAGACTAACTGACCACTAGGTCTTTGTGTCTACTTTTAGTCTGGGAAACAGCTCTTACCTTTAATAACTGCCTCCTAAATCAGAACAAATTGTAGAGCTTAACATTATATTGAGACATAGCTGATTTTATTTTAAATCAAAGGAATGAAAATAATCTATACAAATATAGGTAGGTGAACCTTAAGCAAGCACATGAAGATCAATGCAAGGATTAAGAGACTCTATTTATAGCTCATGGAAGCATTGCTCATGTGTTCGCATATGGCTCTGCCAAGCAGCAAACTTTCATTGCATTATGATGCCAGCTACAAAATACCATCCTGGTACAAAACGACTTGTGTCATTCAGTTCTATTGAGCTAAGCTGACAAATTCTTTACAGTATACTTCCTGTAAGTGCAATTACATTTTTAAGGCAGAAGTCAGTAGCCTATTGTCCAGAAAAAGATGGATTGAAAAAATGAAATGAAAGATGAATTGAAAGATGAATTAGAAGATGAATTAAAAGCTTCATGTTTGGGACTTTTGTTCCATGTGTTCATTTGCTGAGAGAGCAGCTTAGATCACATATAACTGCAACCTCCTTAAATCCAACCTATTCTATTTCTGAATTTCTGTTGTAACTCACAGAGTGCATGGTGCACCAGAGGCAATATAATGTAGTTCATACGGTACGCACTGGGGATCAGGAGGGCACGTGCTAATGATCTGCTGAGGATTTGGGGGATTCTCCAGCAGCAATCACACTAGTACAGAAGCAAGCAAGAAGGAGTTAGTGATCAGTGTTTATTTCATTTGCAAAATTCAGTATCAGTACCCCCAAAATTGAGCTGCGTTCTGTGCTATAGGCTGTTTACTAACCAATGAATAATCTTAAGAGGGAAAGAGATATTTCAGAATAAATTTAATAGGCATTACAGTAAAAGGAGTATGTATGTCACTTGTGCTATTTGACTTAAACTGCAAGTGGCAAGAGTGTGGCTTCTCAGTAAGAATCTTGTTAATCATGTGGAAATCAAAGTGCTAACTAAACACCTTGTTAGAAGTGGAGGAGCTGTGTGTGCTGTCTGAAATGCTACTGTGCCTCAACAGACTGCATGTACTTATCAGTGACTGAAAAGTAAATAGGTTCACAAAACATTCACTGTTCAATCATAAAGATATGTTGCTAATAACTAGTAATAAGAGATTTTTCCCTCATTTGCTTCCCCAGCTATGCAGTAACAGAACATACGTACATATTTTAAAAATACGGCATGGTATAATAGTTTTCATAGAGCCAGCTATGTCAGTATTTGAAATGCTATTTAAAATAGATATGTGGTGAGTAGAATCCTCTAAGGCTTAATTAATTGGTTTCATAAATCACTTTCAGATAAGTGATGTAAAGAATATTATTTGTAGAGTATCTTTGGAATGTATAAATGTGCAGAATGAAAATGTGTGGAATGAAGATGTGCAGAATGAAAGCTGTCTCCGCAGCTGGGGTGTTGCAAAATTTCCATGTAATGTTTGTGCCAGCTTGTGCCAGATGTTTATACACATCTTTCAGTTAAGATTCTGAAAATATTTCCAGGACTATATTTATTAGCGGGAATGTTTATAGCAATGATGCACTACAAGCAACAATCACAATATATTAACAGAGATTAGGTAGAAATTATGAGTATTATCACTAAAAACTGGAGGAGTATATCAATATAACTGGGGAAACAAGGTACATTAAAACCTTAATGCTCCAGGACAACTAAGCAGCACAGCAGAAAATGCACATTTAAATGCTCACATAAAAGAAGTACTTGGAGAAATGATAGGGAAAAGAATTATTGAAAAAAATTCCCTGACCTTTAGTGGTCCTCAGATGTAAGACTCAGATTTTGTTTTCTGTGCTTGCATGGGTCCAGAGATAACTTCATTGTTATTATTTGAAGGCATTGTTGCTACAAATTTACACATTTGAATAATTTTAAAGCTAATAGTGATTCAGTTATGGGAATGGAACTATGTATGTGTGGCATCCACAGCACTGGCATGGTAACAACTTTTAAGAATCTAACTGAGCACAGAAAGGAAAAGTTGTCAAATGGTCCCAACCAGGAAGTTTAATCAGAAACAAACCTATGATTTACGCTGAATTATTCTCTTCCCTCATGAAGCAGAGAAGGGATGCGAGCTGCTTATGAGAACAATTACTAATCCCTGTAAAAATATGTGCCAGCTCAAAAACTCAGATCATAACAAGGACTTAGAACATACACAAAGCTGAGTTCATGTGGGGAAACGAAGGAAAGGGAGGAGAATTTAAATAATCTCAGGAACAAATGATCGAAAACAATATGCTTTGTAACCCAAACCCTGCTGATGGCTCTCACAGAACTGGCCGGGTTTAACTGGCAGGGAAGGACAGGGCCTCTGGGCAGGCATTCCTGTGTCTCTGGGACATCCCTGGCATCACAAGTATCTCAGAAATCCCTGCAGTTTGATCACCAGATTCTCCAGTTCTTCTACAGTGTATGTAAATCCAGTCTCTCTTCTACTTTCCTGATGATGGGTAAAGGAAGATCATAATTTAGGAAGCTCTATGAATTTCCATAGCAAAAAGACACAGCCTGAACTATCTCAGGCCATTACGTAGACCTTGGAAGTGTGTTGCTCAAAAGCGTGGACACTCCCTGACCTTCTGTTTTGCTGGCCAGTGATCAAGACAACCTTCGCAGTATATAATATAATACTGTTGAACTTTTGTCTGCAGCCCTTGATTTGTAGCCATTCTGTTACATGAGATCAAACAAAAAGTTCTGCTTGGGCCAATTTGCAACTGCTTATGTTATTTTTTTTCTCTCTGTATTAATTTATACAATATTTCCTAGATAAAAACAGAGCATAATAAGAAGGCAAAAAAAAAAAAATAATAATAAAATGGGGCAGCATTTTAGCAACTTTCATATGTAACCCCTTTGGGGAAAAGCATTGTGCATTATTTCTGATTTGGACCAGTGAATACAATCCTGTGACATCATATTTAAAAATGGCTATGATCTACCTACTGATAATGCCAAAGAAAAGCCAGATGATTTTTTTAAAGGAAAATAGCATGAAAATTACAAGGTGAAACAAATGTCTGAGGCTTATAGGCTACATGAAGGAAAGAAAAAAAAAAAAAAAACTTTTCAAGGGAAATTTGTTATTTAATATTCTCTTAGCTCTCACTTCCAAAACTGTTTGAATTAGTCCATTTAGCTTTTAGCTGAACAAATCTGATGGGTATCAAGGTCACATTTCTCCTTTCCTTTGTCTCTTTTCATGTTTGTTTATTGTTTTTGTTTTTAGACACTGGATTTCTTTCATACTATTTTTATTGTTGTTCTTTTCCTCATTTTCACTCTCAACTTTCTTTCTCAGGCTGTTTCATGGGTCTTTCTCTCTCTCTTTTTTTTTTTTTTTCCTTTTTTTTTTTTTTTTTTCTTTCATAGCTTTTTCTTTCTATGATTGAAGATCTTACGTATTCTGTCTGCCCCAGCCACTGTTCTTTTAATTTATTGGCCTACCTTTCCCCCTTTTTTCCTCAGCCCTCTTCCAGCCTTGTTAACATTCTCTGGTGTGTTAATGACAGCATGTGTGCATTTTCACAGTTCTGTATAAGCAGGACAGTTGTGTCTGTTGGCTCTCAGTTGACAAGCTAACTTGTCAGTGATCACAGAAAGGTAAAAGGAGAAAGACAACAATGCAGGAAACTCATTAATGTCCAGATCATCCCATAACAATATATATATATATATATATATATATACTCCCAGAAAATATTTTTTTTCTGTCCATGGTCCATGTTGTCACCATTTTCCTTTTTTTTTTTTTTTTTTTTCCTTTGCCCGTTTTGAGTGACAAGTGATTCCTTTCATTTTTTAAAAACTCCCCCTAGAATGGATTCTCAAGATGATCCTTTGGGGTTCCCCAGAATGGAAATGGTATGAGACAGCAAAGCAGCAAGCTGCAGTACATCTCAGCTTCCTGAGCTTCCAGTCCCTAACCTAGCAGAGGAAATTTGGGTTTCTCCCCCTTTCCTCCCTTTGTCCACCTTGGGACCAGGAAAGTGCAGAGGTGCTAGCTTCGTTCTCCCAAGTCAGCAGCATGACTTTACTTTTAAATATAGCCTGTGTGCAAAGCTGCTTGCTGCTTTATGGTTGGTATACTATATCTTCTTGTGCCCTTTGCCCCGCTGAAATTGCTTCCATCTTGCTTAAGGTTCTCTAAAATTTGTTCTGCGAAACAGACCACATTTGCTCGGTCTCAGTTTTGTCCTAATTATAAACCTAAACGCAGAGCGGTGACATATTATATTCCTCTTTTAGCCACACGCTTCCATAAATGCTGACAAGCCAGGAGCTCTGATAAACAGCCCTCAGCTCCGTGATTTACATCGTGCTGCATTTACAGCAGAGCTCCAGCAGATGGCAAAAGGATCCGCCTTACTTTCCAGCTGACCGTGCCCGGTTTGACAGGACTGTGACAACGCAAACCTTTTCCTCCCTTTCCAGAAGCTACTAACGTAGTAAAGTAAAAAATAAAATAAAATAGATCATTTTTTTTTCAGTATTTGCCGAATTAATTCACCAACTTAGTGACCTCAGACGACCAGTCCCTGGCCCAAGGATGTTGAATTTGATGGCCGCTGATTTAGACAGAAAAAAAATGTGCTGTCTACTACATTCACTATTAGTAAGTTTTGCTTTGGAAACCTCCTCGGAAGTTTAAAATGTCAGACATGAAGGCACACTTTAAATAGACCACTTTGTGTAAAAATTTTAAGGTGCACATAGCAACAGTCATTCATATTCTCAAGTTATCTCAGAAATAGTTTAAAGGGGCATCCATATATGTGTTGAGTTTTATTATAAGGAATCAGGTGTTGTAAAAATTAATTTGCCTTTCACAAGCTTTAACCGGAGAGCCGTTAACTTTTACTCAGCCACACACAGAAATAAATTTCCATGACTGCACAGCCGCCTTTTGCCTTTTTACGGCCTAGGCCGGCTCTCCCCACTGGAACTGCATTCCCACTGCACGCGGGGACACCGCACTCCCTCAGACAAGTGACAAAAAGTGACAAAAAGTGACAGAAGTGACAAAGTGCCAGAAGGAACCGGCGGGCTGTGCCCTGCTCCCCTCAGCCACCCGCACGGCCAGCGGACACCCACGGCCCCACAGGGAGCCTGCGCGGGGCGCATGCGCGGCGGGGCTGCCTGAGCGCCCGGCCCGGCGCGGCGCGGCCCCCTCAGGGCGGCGATGGCGGCCGCCGGTGGCGGCGGTGCGGGGGCTCCCGGGGAGGCGCCTCCCGCCGCTCCCGGTGCCGCCGCTGCCGCAGCTTCGGCCCCCTCCGCCGCCCCCACCGTTCCCACCGCCTCCCCAGAGAGCGGCGCGGTGCTGCAGCGGGAGCCGCTGTACAACTGGCAGGCCACCAAGGGCTCGCTGCGGGAGCGCTTCGCCTTCCTCTTCTCCAACGAGCTGCTGAGCGACGTGCACTTCGTGGTGGGCAAGGGCGGCCCCCGCGGCGGATCGGGGGGCGGCGGCGGCGGCGGGGGGGCTCCTCCCGGGCCCGGCCAGCAGCGCATCCCCGCCCACCGCTTCGTGCTGGCGGCCGGCAGCGCCGTCTTCGACGCGATGTTCAACGGCGGCATGGCCACCACCTCGGCCGAGATCGAGCTGCCCGACGTGGAGCCCGCCGCCTTCCTGGCGCTGCTCAGGTCGGGACGGGGGTGGGCGGTGGGGGTGTGAGGTGTGGGGTGGGGGTGGCCCCCACACGGCGGCTCCCCCCCTGTCAGCTCCGTCCCCTCAGCCTCGTGCGCTGCCGGGGGTCGGTGCCCTGAGCCCCATCCCGTTTGTCCCCCCCCCCGAGGTGCCGAGGGGCCGCCCGGCAGCCGGGGGCTGCACCCAAGGTCACGGCGTCCTGCTCCGTGCCGCTTCCCTGCGCATCCCTTCCCAGCCTGGTTTGGGGTCCAGTGGCCCCTCAGGATGGGACGGGGAGGGGCTGATTTGGCTTTTTGGTTTCGTCTTTTAATGAAGGTGATGGGAATTGGTGGTTCAGCAATCCCAGAGTGTCGCAACCACCCATCCACCTACTGATGGCTGAGAAGGAACCGAGGCTGTACTGGGCTTTTAATTTCATTTGATAATTTACTTTGACAACTTACTCGTCTTGCAGTTCTCTCGTCTTTTTCAGCAGTGGTAGCGAACTGTGTCCCTTCACCAGAGAAATGCCTATTGCAGGCACACATTTCAGATATTTGGGGTGGAGAGCGCAGCAGCATGCAGTTAGCTCACAGCTTACACGCAAACCACCCAGGGGAGACCACGAGCGCAGTGGTGGGGAAAACATATGCAAAATGGGCTACTGATGTCTAATATCTATTTAATCTTAAGATTTTTTTCACAAGAAACTCCTCTGCTAGGCATAACATCTATAAAATGTATTGAACAGGTATCTGTAATGAACATTTTGAAGACAAGTGTCATTGCCTGGAAGGGAATTTGTAGTGTTTTAGAGCTTTCTGTTATGCAATAAGGGCCCAAATCTTAACAATTTCTTTTTGTTTGGAGGCTGAGAAGAATCAGGGAGTCCTTTTAGTAATCATGGAAACGGGAGCTACAGCAACTGATTTTGCTATAAAAAGTACACAGCAGCAACTCTCTGTGTGGCTCTTTAGCAAATAAACTGTATTTTCTGGTTTCTCAGCAAACAGGGAGTGGTAAAAATGTAAGGTGAAGTGCTTGTGTAGCATGCTGGGAAGTGTCTTTCAAGCAAAAATTGTTACAAAGGTTAATAGCAAATGAATGAGACGTGTGTCTGTATACAGATACAGAAAAAACACCAGGCAATGAAAAATGGTTATGATGAGAGAAGTTTGTTTGGATTAAATATACAAATGCAGAAGCAGGAGGGTGAGAAGGGTGGTGTTTGAAAATTGTAGAAGTAAGCAAAGCAAACAAAAGCCACCTTGTGTCTGTAGAGCTGCTGGTACGTAAGGGCCAGGGCACTTGCTTAAGTAAATTGATTATACCTGTATCTGGTCTAAATATCACCAGACTGAACTGAAGTGTGTCAGGTTTGATGTATGTATGAAATAGTTGGCAGCTTTTTAGAACTTTCTCCTATATTATAGATATGTATTTAGAGTGAACTTGTTCCAATTACAAGGCCTCAAAACAGTCCTGTATTGTTATTTTTCTGTCACTACCTCCCTACGTCAGGAGTAGGTAACCTGCACACCTGCTGCCTTCCTTGGATCTGGTAGCATCCCTTCAAGCTCCCTCTTCAGAATCAAACCCTGATATGTGTACACCGAGCTTATAATGGTATAAGTTGCAACACCTTGTTAGAAACATATCTAAAGAGAATTTCTTTAGTACAGACTAGTACCAGACTTCTTCCATGCTCTTATACACAGATTTAAGGTCCCTCAACTATAAGACACCCTGTTTGTTTTTTTCATGACTTGCACCTTGCATTATTGGCCTCTTATCTGTCATTAGTAAATTGGTCAGGTAATGATGGTTGTATTTTATTGGGCACTTCTTTAATCTTTGCAAAGACCAGTTTGAAGTGTAATAGCTAGGAATAGAATTGAGACATTTATATTCCTAACAAATGAACATCAGGATAAAAGAAACATCAAATTGATGCAAAAACTTTTAGGGATAATTTGCTAATTACTTAACATTTCACAGCTAATTTCTGGTTTTGTTTACATATGTCTTTTGTTCTGTTCTATCTGTAGTTATGTTTCTTAAAGATCTATTGACCAATGCTTCTTATAGTGTAAAGCCAAAGGCAGAGATGTTTGTGATGAAAAAAGTTCAGATTCTCTTAAATTCATTCCACATCCAATGAAATAGAGTGGTGTCTCCCTGTCCTGTGATGTAAATGTTCCTCAGTGTTAGTGTTGTGTTACGAAATAGATTGTGGATTGAATTAGATTTATGGGGAAGAAAAAAGGAGCTAGATAGTGAACATTTTAAACACCAGATAGTCACAAATTTGATGTGACATCTCTCTCTTTCAATTTTTCTTTTGGATATATTCATATCCTCTTTTAAAATGGCTACAATTGCTTCTATTTTATGATCAGCCTCTAAAATACTGATTTTTTTTGAGTTAAGTTATTTAAAAATAATGAACTGAATCTTTAATTGATAGTACTGCTTAATTTCAGTAATAAATTCTAGGGTTTCCTTTTCTTTTTTTCCTTCCCCTTGAGAAATTTAGGTAGTTCTTGTCTGTTGGCTAAAATCTTGATTGTAAAGATGGCAAAAAGGGAGACTGAGAACTGACTGGGCAAGGAGCAAGAACGTTCATAGAAAATAATTGGCTGAGCTCAAAGACGTAGAAATGACTGATGTGTGTTTTGGCTTGCCACCCAGTATTCCTTTTGCCTGAAGAGTTTTCAAACATGAGCCATAGAAGCTTTTTTTAAAGCAGCTGACTGCTTCAGTAATTTGTCGGATAAATCCCTAAGAAGTGAAGTAATGTGAGTGCCAAAGTTTGAATCTGCTTTCTCTAATTCACAATTGATAAACTTTTTTTTTTTTCCCCCTGTATGGTTTGACCTGCACAGATTGAATTGCAGTGATCCAGGACATTGAAGTGGACTCGTACTAGGGTACTGTGGTGTAGATTTGGGTTTGTAGTCAGATTATTTTTGTTTGTTTCCGTTCACATACATTTTAAAATAATTTAACTTGTCCTTTGTCATAGTATAAAGGAAAGTGACAACGTGACACTAATTTAGCAGTTCATTTTCCAAATGTCTTTGCTGAGGACTTTGGCAAGCAGTAAATAGAGGGTTAATCATGACCAACTGGAAGAAGACTCCTGTGTTTTTTAGAGTGGTGAAAATACTTCAGCTGTTGGGAAGATGCTGGGACTAGGGGATAAAGAAGTGCTAACCTGAGAGTAAAGAAGTCGTGTAAAACTTGAATACTTAGGCAAAATGAATGCTGAAGTAGTCACTTGGAAAATTCTTTGTTTGGGTCACTAAAAATGGTCTATGCAGCCATCTGCCATCCTGGATGGCGGCACAACTGGTCAGTATCTAAAGTGCAGGTTATTTTCTGTAAGTCTTGAGAGGAGGGAGGAGGAGAAGTGATCATGAGCCCCACTGGGCTGAGTGGAGGCAGAGCAGTGGTGTGAACACAAAGGAGTGCTAGTTCAGGCGTGCCACAAGTGGGAGAGGCAGCACAGAGACAGAGCTCCTGGCACAGGAGCAGAGGGATTTTTAGAAGACACACCTAGAGTTCCTCTTTTATGAGTAGGTGAATGCATCATGACCGTCCGTCCGTATGCTAAAGGGAAACAGGATTATACAACGTCCTAGAACAACGCACTTTATTACGATTTTTGTAGCGCTTACAGCTACCTTTCAGCTTTGCAAATTCACACTTTTTAGTACTTGCAAAAGACTATGGGTTGGCTTTGAGAATACTGATGTTATCAAAAACTTGGAATACTGAATGCGCAAACACACCTGACTATGTGACATTCTTAATATACTTGGATACTCCTTATCAGGAGTTTACTCAGTTTAAAAGTATGTAACTGTATCACATGTCCTGTTGCTATGCGTCCTCACACCCTTCCCTGGTGCATCATGAAGTCTAGGTGATGGACTTGGTGCTGGGTAACATTTAGTTGCCAGAGCTTTAACCGTTGGAAGTCCCCTCACTTTTGTCATTGACATGCGCGCAGCTGGGGAGTGTCTCTTAATGTACGTCCAGGCGTGCAGCAGGGAAGGGATCGTAGCAGAGAGCCTCAGGTATGTCCTTCATGGAATGAAAAAGCATCCTGCAGCTAACAGAAGTCACACGAATGAAAAATTTTGGCCATGTAATTGATTTTTGATCATATGGGGGGGGAAAAAAAAACCTACAAAGCTGAGCAAAGAAGCATCAGAGAAAAGTACAGTTTGGAACTGCGCCCTGATTCTTATAAAGTGTACGAAGTGAACCAGTCTGTTTGTTGGCCACAGGTTGGACACATCTACGAAATAAAATCAAGGTTGTGTTCCAAAAACAACTTGGTGAATTTTATTTTATTTTTTTGGGGGGTAGGATTTAGTAAAACCTTGTAGTGTCTGTATGTGGTAATGGCACTCTTTAACAGCCTCTTAATTTTTGACACTTATGACATCTTTGCCTCCAAGCTCTCTAAAATCATACAAGGAATTTTAGGACATTTTAAAAAGGACTTTTAAAAATGTTAAAACCAAAATCATAATGTGCTATTCTGTGCTTTCATGAGCTAATTGTCAATTTGGTATACAGAACTGCATGTTGAAAACTGTACCTACTACATCTTAGTTTCTTACATTTGTCAGTGATTGTGGCTGGCAAAAAAAGCCTATCATTTTCATCAACTAATAGTTTATGGCTTTCATAAATCAGTTCTACATGAGCTGTATGAAACTTGTACTGACAAGTTCAGCGTTCAGATAAACTCCTTTCAAAAAGCTTTGATGTAAATTCAGTTTAAAGGATTAATCTGGAGCCTTGTTCAGATTTCCTAAATTATGTGAAAGTTGGCCATTTGAATGGATTAGATTATTGTAATGATAAACACATACCTGTAAGTGGCAGTGAATTCAGTTGTAGGTTGTTATAAATATTCATTCATACTGATATACAACTGAAGAGTTAGCAATTACTAAGAATTAGGGTTTTCTTACAAGAAACAAAAACAGTGAATAATTTTATCTGAAACTATTATTCCATCTTCCCATTACTTAGGTCTCCCAATGTTGCAGGCAAGTTTGAGTCTGTTCCTTTCACAAGTTTCTTCTGTTAAATACAAACTGATTGTTATTATTATGTTAAAAACCCTTCTAATCATGCCTTCCTTCTCAATGTGTTGTTTGCCATTCATTTCCAGGAGGTCCAAACAAAAAATACTAAGAAATTTAAAAGATTTGTCCTTCCCTGTACAATTCCTGCATTTGCAAATGTGCCCTGGTTTATTATATTTAATCAGCTGTGTGTGTTGCGGGGGGGGAACGTGTTTGTGTAGTACAGATATATTTCTGTAAATGACAGAATAATCTTGATTATTATCTGAAAACCTGGTGAAATAACGATAAGATTATCTTCAATGTCATCTGAAAGAAAAGTGTTTTTTTAAAAAAGTCATCTTTTCCATGCAGAACCTCAAAATAAATCTTATCTTGTCTGGTTTCAAGTAACAGCTGCTCAGGAAAGAGATTTTTTTTTTTCCTGGTTTTGGTGGAGACTTTTATGGTTTGGTTCACTGCTTTATGCTGAAATCTCAAGCAATCATATAACCTCAAGCAGTGGAGAGAAGCCAGGTTTTTTTTCCTATGTCAGTCTGCAGCAGGAATAGAGTCAAGGTCATCTGTTAGAATATTACTCCCTTTCCTCTCCTCTGAATGCTGGAGAATGGTGACTGTCACACAAGATGTTATCACAGTAGAAGTCCTTGACGCTCTGCTCCTTATTGTGAAGAAGCTAGTATGCACTTTCAGTAAATTAAAATCAGTAATACACCCATAGAGGGTTGTGTATTGATACTTAGGAATACAGCTTTTAGTAGTGAATCAAAAGAGCGTGCATTAATACGCTAAGCAATTCTGCAGCTCAGCTGTTGTTTACAGTTTGGTAGCTATGTATAACTAGCACAGCCAGATCAGTCTTAGGGAGTAATGTGTATTTAAAACAAATGTATGCCATTAGGTTAATGTAATAGTCTTTCTTCAACCCTTTAGTTAGTTTATTAATTTGTAAAAATGCTACATGGTGAACTGTTACATGTTTGCAGTGCAAATCTTTTACCTGCTTTGTAAATGTAAAGAGATTATGTTGTGCTTGACGGCACTTCAAGATATGTTTTTATTATATCTATCTGTGTATTGATTTCTAGGTTTCTTTATTCAGATGAAGTTCAAATCGGTCCAGAAACAGTCATGACTACTCTTTACACAGCTAAGAAGTATGCAGTCCCAGCCCTGGAAGCACATTGTGTGGATTTTCTGACGAAGCACCTCCGAGCAGATAATGCCTTTATGCTGCTTACTCAGGTAGGTGAATTTAAGTTTAGTTTTGGTTTACCATGAAAATTGGTAGTTGGATGGGAATAACCAAATAATATTACTTCACAGGGGGGCTGCCATCGCATCATTTAATTTATGTCTGAAAATACCTTATTGCTTTGTTAGCATTTTTACAGACTTGTCTTGGCTTTTATTGGTAATGCAGAGGAATTTTTTTTAATACACAGTGTACTGGGACATTTCAGGTGAGACCTGTGTATTCTACAGTGAATATCCTAATTGTTTTTTTGTTTGTCTTTATGAGATAGTTCACTATAGTAGATTTGATATGTACTTTTTAAAGTTATATTTTCAAAACTAAAATTATAAGCATGAAGGAAACCTTGTATGCAGTGCATTCTCCTCAATTATATTCTCCTTTGAGAATGTAAGTGCTCTAGAAGGTATAAACACCGGGCATACTTAGACAAATCAGCCTATTTTAATTTAGACTTACATTGAGTTAAAAAATACTTGCTTCTTAGAATTAGGGGTTTAGCAGCTTGATGCTTGCAACAGCGCAGTAACCAAAGCTATACTACTTTACTTTCTCAGGCTCGTTTGTTTGACGAACCTCAGCTTGCTAGTCTGTGTCTCGACACAATAGACAAAAGTACCATGGATGCAATAAGTGCAGAAGGCTTTACTGATATTGATATAGGTAAGTTCCTTCTTGTGTCCTAAGTGTTAGACTTCCAAAGGGAATCATACTGTTTTATTGCTGTGTGATACTTTTCTCTCTTCAGGGTTGCACAAATCAGGTACAATGTGTAGAATGTTTTTTTTCTTTGTTTTTTAAATATAAACTAGCTTAGAATTCTCCTGGTAATTCTGCTTTCTATACTTTTTCCTTTACCAAAAGCCAGCAGTTGTTATGTTTGGTTACTTAAACTTGATTGTTACTATATATGTCTACGATTTTACTCCAGATCAGCTAGATTGTATCCCAAACTCAGACTGAAGAAAGGTATTCCAGCTGCTTAAAGAAATTGTAAAGTCATTGTTAACTTGTGTTCAGTGAGTTTAGACCCAAACTGTGAACATTAATATCTACTCTCGATAAATCTCAATCTGTTTTGACTTGTGACTTTTCTATGACAGCAAACACGCCTCGCTCAAATTCAGGGCATGTAAAAAATTCTGAAGACAGAAGATTCAGAATGTGAAAAAACACTTTTTTTTTTTTTTTTTTTTTTTTTTTTTTTACAGCTCATGTTCTATGCTAAACTGAGAGTTGAGCAAACTAAACCTTAAATAATCAGTAGAGACTTTTTGCATATGCTCTTCCTAAAATGTCAGAACATGTTAGAAATACAGGAGAAGTTGCTTTTGTAAAATGCAAGTGAGAGTAGCTTGCCTGACATCCTGTGTTCCACCTTAAAACTTTGTGGGAGGCAAATGCGTCAATGTTTAAGATCACTTTCATGTATGTTTAAACTGGTTTTGTGTGTACTGCTGCTTCTTGTGTCTACAGTTGGTTGAGATTGGCAGGTGGATACTCGGCTGAGAACGTGACTGTGTTGTCATGAATAACTGGAGTGGTATTGTACATTCAGCACTGTACTTGATCACTGCCAGCTTTGATCTTGCCATAGCCATGGAAATTCTTTAGGGTATTTATTGGTTGTCACTACATAGCTTATGTAGTGTATATATATATACATATACGTACATACATTATACATATATATATACACACACACACACCCCTATATATCCTATATATAGGACCATTAATATATAGATTGTCTATAGCCACACTCTTAGGAATCAAGAAAAAAGTTTATATGCTGTCATCGTGGCAGAAAGAGGAAGTATTATTTTATTTTTATTTTTATTTTATTTTTTTATTTTTTATTTTATTTTATTTTATTTATTTTTTAGCTTGGACACCTGCACACTATTGGGAGACTTCTCTAGTCATAAGACACGTTTTGTGGTATTATAAAAGTTCTGAGTGTTTATTTGTTTAATGTTTTAAGCTTATTTAAAATGTGTAGAATTGTTTTGGATTAATATTGATTCAAATCTGTTAATATTTTTTCACATAACAGACACATTGTGTGCAGTTCTAGAAAGAGATACCCTTAGTATTCGAGAAAGTAGACTCTTTGGAGCTGTTGTTCGTTGGGCAGAAGCTGAATGTCAAAGACAACAACTGCCTGTGACATTTGGAAACAAACAGAAAGTCCTTGGAAGAGCTCTTTCCTTAATTCGTTTTCCATTAATGACTATTGAAGAGTTTGCAGCAGGTGAGTTCTGGGGTTCTTTGTCCTACTAGTTCTGCACAATAGTTCTGCACTGCTCATCTGTGAGTGCTGAGATCCTTAACACTCTATCCTGTTATTATTAATACTGTACTAATAAACATTGTGATTCAGTCTTAATGAAAGCAAATATCCTGCAGAACATGGTCTGGCCATTGGAAAATGTTATTGCCATCCTTGGTGTGCTAATGCACGTGGTTTAAATATGACAGTTGAATTAAGTTTTAGAATTATCTTGGAAGTTTTTTCTTTTCATAGGCCCTGCTCAGTCTGGAATCTTGTCAGATCGGGAAGTAGTAAATCTCTTTCTGCATTTTACTGTCAATCCTAAGCCAAAAGTAGATTACATTGACCGACCAAGATGTTGCCTTAGAGGAAAAGAATGCAGCATTAACAGGTTCCAGCAAGTGGAGAGTCGCTGGGGCTACAGTGGAACAAGTGATCGGATTAGGTATGGCTTTGGAAACTATTTGAAGGGGAAACAGAGAAGTGTGGGAAGAAAGGCAGTCATATTATTCAACTTCCAATTTTTGGCATAAGATACAGTAACAGACTAGCTGGTACCGTTTGGGCACATCTAATCTTTTCCTTTTATAAAGTGACTTAGGCTGTTGCACTGATGAAATATAAAGGAGCAAAGAACAAAGTTCAAAAGGCCTGGGTACTTTCTAGAGGGGTGGGGTATTCGCTACATATCCAGTTTTAAGTTACAAAGGATATTGAATATCTCTAAAATAAAAACAGATCAAGAATCTGGTCATTTTTCATTTAGAAATCCTTAATATTATATATATGTATTTATATACGATTTGGTGGATTCACAAAGCTTTATGCTATAAAACTGATTAAAATAATAATAAAAAAAAAGACATTTATTTTTACTATTGAAATCTAAATAGAAAACACTATTGAAAAATATTAATGCAATGTCATTTTCAGTTTGGTTTTGCACTCTTCGATGGGATTCTTTTTCTTCCTTGACTGGGAAGAAGGTAACACACTCATCACAGTTGTTTCAATTCCTTTCTTGGCTTGTGTTTTACTAGATTCACAGTTAACAGAAGAATTTCAATAGTGGGATTTGGATTATATGGATCTATTCATGGACCTACAGACTATCAAGTCAATATCCAGGTACAGTATATTCTGTTGAAATAGGCTTATGCAGAAACTGTGCTTAATACAAAAGGTTTGCTGTATATCTAAATAGGATAGCAGTCTGATAGGCAGGAATCTAAGCTGTATTTTATATCCAACAGTGTCATAAGCAGATGACTAGGGAAAAGTAAGTACAATACGAAACTTTTCTTCCTATCCACTCTAGTCTCTTGTCCTTCAATCCTTTTCAGAACAGGCTTTTCCTGAGACTGAGTTGGTCTCTCTGTTTAGTAACTCCCTAACACTTGTCCAGTGTAACCTTGAATTCCTGTAAGGATGCCCTTTTTTATGTTTACAGTAATAGCCCTGTGCAGTTTAGTCATGCCAGCTTTCTTCCCTTTTCTCAAGCCTTTCTAATAGGTGATGTGTACCAGTACTGTACTGAAG
This sequence comes from Aythya fuligula, assembly GCF_009819795.1. Classification (NCBI taxonomy): domain Eukaryota; kingdom Metazoa; phylum Chordata; class Aves; order Anseriformes; family Anatidae; genus Aythya; species Aythya fuligula. The sequence goes on along the minus strand of NC_045569.1, from coordinate 11,790,182 downwards.
AGTGTGATGTCTTTTAGTAGTATGCTACGTAAAAGGATTTGATTTTCTTAATTGTTTATTTTAGCTTCTTTTGAACAAACTTCCCCATTTTTCTTTTTGATGTTTAGCACAGCTGTGGTGGATTTGCTTTTGTTGTTCATGTAGGAACGCTGACTCTAAGTATATTATAGACAGTGTTACATAGTGTTTCCATTATGAAATTGTGAATCTGATCCTACTAATCACTCAGTACCAAATCAAGGGTTGCGTTTCTTCCTACTGAGCAATTGGTTAGCAATCTCATGAAATGGTCAGTGATAGTATCTAAAAATGTCACCCCTGCTTCGTGTCCTGATATGACACTTGTCTAGTCTGAGAGGGTAACTGAAGACACCACTAAAATTGTATTTCCTGCTCCTGTAGCCTGTCTGATCTCTGTTAGCATGTGTGATTAGGATTGTCTTCTAGTAATATTGATCCATCACTGTATCTTTCCCTTTTTAAGTATGGAATTTCGGTCCATTTGAATTCTCTTACTGAGTTTAGTTTTGATTTGTTTCTAAGCTTTCTAGCAAGGTATTAACATTCTGTGGCTGACACAGTTACTCGGTGCTGTGTATTTCATAACCCGCTACTTCATCAACATCACGTTAAATCAATATCACGTTGATTTACTAGGTATGTGGAATGTTTTGGGAAAGAATCCGTGACTTCATTTGGGGACAGATGTCCCCATTTTATTTTGTAGACTTCTAGCATGTGTTGGAAATGCTGTTCCAGTTTTTTTTTCTTGGCATCCCATTTAAAGGGCAGTTTATTTGTCTTCTGTTTCCCATTTGATGATTACTGTTCTCTGACCATTGTGTACTTAAGTATAGGAATTTTGTGCCTGTCTTCTGCAGGGGGAAAAAAAATCTTTCCTTTTATGATGTTCCAAAGAGAGTTTATCTGGGTTGAGATTTTGAAGGAATTTGTTGGCTTTTCCACATTCCTCAGTTTAAAAACTCACTTGCAAATCCCTTGATTTGAAACTTTATCAATTTGTTTTTCTCAAACTATACATCTGTGTAAATGAGTAGTATAGTGCACTCAGGTGGATCTTCAGAACGAAAAATTTAGCTGCTAGGTCATCAGTACCACACTATACTTACTGGGGGATTTTTACTTTTCATTAACTCTTGTTTGATTCCCTTACACTAAATTCCTATTAGCAGATGAAAGCATTTTGTGTGGTCCCTCAATATATTTGCTGGATTTATTTCATCTGAAAAGAATTTAGTTCTTACAAGGCAAACCAAAGCATGTTAAGTAGGAATGATCAAGAGACTCACTTGAGAAACACTCCTGATCCAAACTGACAGGCTAATGCACCTTCATGGTTCAGATGAAGGCCACCCATCCTCTATGGATTTTCTTTACTCTGAAACTATCTCCAGTTCCTGATGAACCCGAAATTTTGTCCTTGTAGGCAGCCATTTAAGTTGTCTCTGCACCTTTCATTTTGAAAGTGCATACAATACTAGCAGAGCTTCAGGAAAAAAAAAATAAATATTTTATACTCACCTTAAAATAGTAAGCAATGTATTTGCAATATACATTACTATGTTAAAGGGGCATATGCCTTCAACATTAGAATTGTTAGTATTTCTTTTGATTGTGACTGGAAAAAAAATTGAAGCCCTGTTTGAGGCAAAGTATGCTCTCATTGGTGCAGTAATAACATTATATAGCAATTTAATAAAATTGTTAGGATTGTTGTTAGTGGAGTAATCATGAGCAGTATTTGTGTTCCTCTAAAGCTGTGGTATCCTACTTCTGCAGGAGATGTTCAGCAGTGTGGATCAGAAATTGCTATCCAAAAGGAGAAGTATGATACGTGCTATTTCTGACATCTCAGCTAAAGATTCCTATTTGCCACTAAAACTGAAGGCAAAAGAAATATGTGGTCTGAGTGTAATTTTTATACTGAATGTGAAATAGAAATAAATTGTATAAAACATCGAAGCACAAGTTTTTGTTTTCTTTTAAGAATATATCATTGACTGTTCACGTTATCTGTAAAAACTTGTTTTCTAAATGATCCACAGCCTGTGAAGCATGTGGGTCCAGCCTCATGTGCTTCCCTCATGGGGGCTGTGTAGGTGTACAAAGATCAGCAAATCTAAGTATAGGATCATACGTAGTTTATTAAGGTCAAAAGCTGAAGGTTTGAGCTATTCATCTCCTCTCAGGCAAAGCTATAACCTGGTTGGAGCAGTGCTGTGGGCTGAGTTTAGTGCACAGATTGGACAGCCTGTGCGAAAATGCAAAAGCCATGGTTCACCACACCGCAGGGTCAGCCCTCACAGTATTGTTAGGAAATTGCACTTATCTCAATTCTGAAACTGCACTATTGTTGCAATTAAACTGGGTGGAGTAGGCAAGTGTTTCGCTTGTAATACTCCAATGTGTGTACAGTAAGAATCTTTCTCAAGCTCATAAATCTAAAGATATGTTTTTCATGTCTTTATGCAGATAATTGATTATGAGAAGAATCAAACACTGGGACAAAATGATACTGGATTTAGTTGCGATGGAACTGCCAGTACATTCAGAGTCATGTTCAAAGAACCTATAGAGATTCTGCCAACAGTTTGCTACACAGCTTGTGCAACATTAAAAGTAAGAATGCTCAACAGTATAGAAGAAAAAGCTGTTTTCATCCAAGGGTTTGTCTTTTGTCTAATTTCTGATGGGAAAGTGTATAAATAAATACAGATTTTTGTTTGTTTGTTTGTTTTTTTTACTGTTAAAATAATTAAATAGTATTTGAACTTCAAAATTTTATGGGTCTTGCTGCACATTTTCATTCAGTTGCTAATGTCTTCTGGTGTTTTTCAGGGTCCTGATTCCCACTATGGAACAAAAGGATTGAAGAAGGTGATCCACGAATCTCCTACTGCTAGCAAAACGTGCTTTGTCTTTTATAGTTCGCCGGGTAACAACAATGGGACATCAATAGAAGATGGACAGATACCAGAAATAATATTTTATACATAATTTCACACAATCGTCTTGGATGTGTCAGTGTATCATTGGACTTTAGCTCACTGTTGGTGACAGTAAGACAATTCTGTGAAATGACATGAATGTGTTAAAACAAAACTAACTTGTTTGAGAGGTACTGGGAAAGCTATTTTCTCTGCGTCATTGTTAGCAGAATGTAATTTAGCTTTTCCTCTTAATGAAGCATCAAGTGGAATAAGTACTCTGTATATTGAAAAGATTGTTTTAAATAGTATGTTGTGATTAATGGCTTTGTATTTTGAACCCTTTATTTCTCACCTAGTAGAATTCATTTCTTGAACTGGAAAATCTGTACTAGTTATGAGCTTCACATGTACATTTTCCCCAACTTGTCCTAAAAAGTAACTCTGCTGCTCTACTACCAGCTTGCACTTCTCCAAAATAACCTTGGAATGACCCTAAGGACACGAATTACTGCTATGTATGTATATTATTTTGTTTTGGAAGTACATCAGCAAAGCTGGATTCGTATTAGTATCATCTAGACGTTTTGGATGAGCCATGGAGAATTAATGGACTTAACACTCCAGACAGCAGCTGCAGCAAAGAAAGATGAAGTCTAACTCTGCAATAAATGGATCTTTCCCGAATCTCTTAATTTAGAAGGGCTGTTTTGGAACACAGAACCGGTTATGGACATAGCCACTGTATATACATATGTGCCTATAAGAAAATGTATAATGTGAAAACGGGAGTACAGGACTTGTAATGATGCTATTTTGACTGGATAACCCAATACTAAAGAATTAGTATGAGCTCAGGGCCGTGTGTGTGCCACTCATTCTGCCTCTGGTAATGGGATGCAGTCGGTGTCGTTTTACACTTCTTCCCGTGCAGAACTCTGTACCCTCCCTGAGGGTGTACGAGAGCACTGCTTGGAGAACGATTTCGGGGTGAGAAGCGGGGACAGACCCACCCCCAGCTCATTTTTCCTATTTCCTGGGACTTTCCTAGAAATTTCCCATTGGGGCCAGGCCCTGTGGGGCCGGGGGCGGCGCCTGTGGAGCTGCGGGCGGGGCCGGGCAGTGCTGGCGGAAGGGCAGCGCGGAGCCATGCGGGGCCCTAGCGCCTTCCGCCCGCTGCTGGCGGCGGTACGGCGGCGCGGCGGGGCCATGCCGGGGAAGGTGCGTGCAGGGCGGCGGGGCCGGGCCAGGCCGGTGCCGGTGCTGACGGCGCGTTTCTCTCTTTCAGAGCCGAGGAGCCGCGAAGGAGCCCGCGGGGCAGGCGGCGGCCGCGGGGCCGGTGGTGGCGGCTGAGGGCGGCGTGAGGGTGACGGTTCGCGCCAAGCCCGGCGCGCGCTGCAGCGCCGTCACAGGTGGGCGGCGGGCGGGGAGCGGGGCGGGCTCGGCAGGGGGAGCCCGGGGGGCCCTGTGGGCTCAGGCGGTGTGGGGCCGTGTAACCCCGTAACCGTGTAACCCTGTAACCGCCATCCTGCCGCTGTGGGGCGCGGCAACAGTCCGGAGGAGCCCTCGTCCCCCCCCCCCACCCCCCCGTGCTCACGCTGTGAATGCCCAACACACCTCTGGTTTTATTTTATTTGTGAAAGGAGGGACAGCGACCCAGCTGGCCTTGAGGGGCTCGTCCAGCCTGAGTGGTTCTGTGGGCTTTCCTTCAAGCACGCGGGCGCAGCGCTTCAGTTTTAGGCCAGCTGCTTGGATCCCAAGGGCTTGTGGAGGTTTCCTCCTGCTGTAAAAGATGGAGCGTGCAAAATCTGTTCCCTTGCTACAACTCTGGACAAGCTAGAGCAGGTTTTTACATTGGTAGGTGTGAGCCTGACACAGGGGCGTACTCCCTGCTGAGGGCCTTCCCCCGCTGAGAAGAGCGATGCTGAGCTCTCCCTGTTTCAACAGGGATTAAAACTAAAAGCAGTTTTAGGCCACAATAGTTACTGTTTGCAAACATAAATCTAAAAGCTAGAGCAGACAAGAAGCGAATGCAAATATCACGTTTCAGTCGTTACATCCAAGAAACACTGATCTATTGGCTGAGTTTTACATGGGGTCAGTAAAATCTGAGCACGGATTAGCACACTTAGATGTGCTGCCGCTTGAGCCAGAGAAAACGTGATGATAGCAAAGATCTTGGGGCCAGCCTATTGGTCATGCTTTTTTTTTTTTTTTTTGCATATTGGGGGTAATACGATTTGTATTATGCTGCACAGAGCCAAGCTGGAGAGCCGGAGTACACCAGCAGCAGAATGGGCAATACAGAGCACATTACCATAGTGCTCCAACTACTAGAGTGTAAAAGCCAATAATTCATTAGCTGTTCAATGATACGGGTCTAAAGGCTTTGCTGTTCTTTGTGCTGGAAGGTTATCGTTATTCGCACTGGCTAACAGTTAACTTAAGGGAATTAGTGAAGTATAAAAATACTGAGTTACCTGCTGATCTAAGAGTTACCTCCTGATCTAGGAGGTCATTTGGTTGTAAACTGAAATGCTTTTGGAAGCATAAGCATTCATTTTTAGGAAATGATAACAAGACGTTTTGAATATTCTGAGCATAAACTCTTTAAAATATCTGTTCTAGATGTGACAGCTGAGGCAGTAGGTGTAGCTATTGCTGCGCCTCCGTCAGAAGGGGAGGCAAATGCAGAGCTGTGTCGCTACCTCTCTAAGGTGCTAGAAGTGAAGAAGAGTGAAGTTATTTTAGAAAAGGTACTTGTTTTTTTTCTTCTTTATTTCAGTCTTCTCTTACTGCACTTTAAATTCAAGATCTTGAATTGTTATTCACTGAGTTAGTCATTGGAGATACTCTCCAAGTTTAGTCCAAAAGACACTTGAAAAGTGTTTGAGTTAATAGAATGATTCATTGAGGAAAAACCTAACACAAGAAGAACCACAGCTTGAGTACGTAGTCAGAGTACTTCTTATCATGATATATTTCCAAAAGTTTATGAAGTTCATGTTTTCTGTGACCCTTAAATATACTTCTGTTTTCATTTCAAATTCAATACACATAATTTGTGCTTTGCAGAAAAATGTGCATTTTATTAATAACTTTGCATTCGGTTTTTGAAGGTACTTCTGTATTTGAGTAAAAATTTTCTGAAAAGTAACTGTTGCATATAAGTAAAAGCATCTGTAAACACATCCATTCTATCTGGGCCTTAACAGTTTCTTTGTACTAATAGAACTTGTGTGTGTTGACTTGGCATGTGGAAACTGTATTATTCATTGCACTGAATAAATAATTTGTTTTATTAACTCATTGAACTCATATGTCAGTCTTTCCAACCATGTTAATTTACAGTTTGTAAGCATGAGAGCACAATGAAAAACTGTGCTCTTTATTTTTCTGTGCTTCTTCAATGTAGCTGTAAAAGTCTGTTAAAAGATAGTGGTTATAAATGGAATACAATCAATGAATTGAGCACTGCTTTGATGAAAGGTAGAGATGCTAAGGCTTGGTTCATGTTTTCTTGACTCCTGGGCAAACTCCTTAATTCAATCAACATTTTACAATAACACTCTCCTGTCTTAAAGAGCTGTTTAGGTTTAACTAGTTTATTCTCCTAAGTGCTAAGCAGAGTTGAGCATAAAAGGGGCCAGTGTTGCCTGACCTTCTTGACTCAGTTGATCTGACCTACAATGTCCAAATAATTGCATGCTAGTGTTGTTTTTCACAAACCACTGTTTGTTCTCAGTGAAGCACTGCGGTAAAGTCAGTATTTTATCTGTGACTTGGATTTCCCATCCTGATCTGCTGGGTGTACACACCGAGTGATTTTTGTACTATTTGCTCTCTCTTATGTGCTACTTGTTTTATGATAAGCGATAACGCCACGAAAACTAATCTAAGTGGGAAACAATCCAGTATAAAACAGGGTTTTGGAAATATGGTAATATTTCTACCCAAGGGGCTTGATTTTCATCATCAGCTGGCTAGTCTGCTTCAAAAATCTATTTTTAATTTTAAAATTCATGCCATATTTCTGTATAGCACTGTTAAGACATTTTCCTTATTCAGGATGTCCTTTTGGATCTTTAAAGATTTTTGTCAGGCTGCAGATTAAAATACAACATATTTGTTTCTCACATTTTTACTGAATACGGGCAAAGTTGTAGCTTCAGGCAAAATGAAATGAAATTGCAAATTTGCCAGTTCCTATGTAAAATAGCAATTTTGTCAGTAATACAAAAACAAGTCAACAATATTTAAAATAACTGCCATACTAATCTGAGTATTTTACAGGTTATATACAATGCAATTTATTTTCATTTTGTTGCTATTATCAACTTGGGAATTCAGCTTAAGAGTAACTAATAGTTTGTGGGAAACAGTGTTGAAGGAAGATTTAAAAGTCTACATCTATCAACTATATACAGTAACCTTTAAAAAAATAAAACGCAAATGCAGTTGCAGTCTTTCTTCTAGATGATACAGCTGAATTATGGAAACATACCTTACTTTTTATTCTAGCCTATAAAAAGGGCAAAAATTCAGGGCATGCTCTGGGAGCTCTATCCAATTTTAAAAGCAGAGTAGATGAGGCATTGCTTTCCACTTTTAAAATAACTAGAAAGGACACTGATGAACCACGTCTTACTGCTGTTAACTCTGCATACCTATACTCTTAAGAATTATTTTTCAACAATACCCGTATAATTTTTCAATACCTGATGTATTGGCATCACAATGAGCTTTTTGGCAATGTGTGTGTAGCGGTGATTCTCTGCAAGATAATTTTTTTGTGTGTCTGAACCAGGGTGGTAAATCCCGTGATAAAGTGGTGAAGATTTTGGTATCGGTGACACCAGATGAGATATTAGAAAAACTGAAAAAAGAAGCTTCCACGTGACCTAAAACACAAGCAGCAAATGGAACAATGTAATGTGTCTTGGTAAATGGACTGATGGTTTTTTTTATGTAAATCTAGTCCTTTTTAGAATTTGGATAATGGCTAGGAGAAGATAATCTCCACTGTCCTCCCTCTCCCTGTGTTAATATAGCTGCTGTATAGTTGAAGCATTTGTGTGTGTGTGTAGGTTTGCTTAGAAAAACTTGTCTTTACTGAAGCTCTGTATCAGCTTCTGTTACTACCACAGGCTTTTTCCCTTCTGGAGAGTTTCCTGTCAGTAAGATTTGTCATCTTTCATGGACTCTAAAAAGTTGTTTAAGAAAATTGTTTCTGAATGCAACAAACTTTGGTTCACCAAGCAAAAGGCTTGGAGTGATAGGCTTCAAAGGCATTGGGACAATGTGACAAGAAATGTAGTGCAAAATTATAAATCATTCTGGACAGCAAAACCTAGAAGAGTGTTCTCTTCAATATCTAGTGGCGGGTATAGGGTACAGTTCTACACCATGTTCACATATGTACATCTAATATGAATGTATTTGAAGGCAATATGCTGTTCTTGATCATCACACAGACCAACTAAAAACAGAATCAACAGCATAAATGAAGCAAAATCTGAAGTTTGTAGCTCTGACCCCAAACTCAGCAATGGCGTTCCTAGTGTCACTTTGTGATAGCCTGCAATTGGTTGCCTGAAAATCAGAGATACAATGATAGAAGCTGTGCCAAATGTATGTCAAATGTAATGACTGTTTTTAATAAAAGGGGCAAAAAAATATTACCAAACTTTGCTTTGTGTTTATATTTTTAACAGAAACATGGTTTCCTTGATGTCACATACTAGAATGTTATTTTTAAACATGACTTTTTTTGTGATCATTCCTTGGTTTAAAAATGTTTACTATCCCAACCCATAGAAAATGGGCAACTATTTCCTAGTCTCACGGGTAATAAGAAGGTTTGACTTTTCTTCTTAGTATTCTTCAGAGGTCTCTGGTAGGAATTTACTTCTTAGTACAGTCACTACTAATGCCCGAATTTCTTATCTTTACTATGATTGTCATGTTTTACAATTACTTATGTTTACATACATATATATATTTAATGCCTAAAGTAAAAAAAAGAAAAAAAAAAGTTATGGATGCAAAAGTTAGGGCTAAATTCCATTACCAGCATCACATGGTGCAGATTTTATAGCTCACAAATCCTTTTTTCATGATCAAAAATCTCATTTTACCAAATTCTTTCTTCTTCCTGATATCCTAAATATTGCAACAATTTTATTTAGACTTCAAGGTGACTCATTTTCACAGATTTTACAAAAATGTTAAGCTGTATTTTGGACAGCGTTTAGGGAACTAAGTCTGAATTGTGACTGGTATTTGCTTTGTTTTGTATCTGGACTCCCTGTGTGACTCCCTGTGTTCTCAGGCTTGTGGCCAGCTACACATTGCCTCACTCGTCTTCCCTTACCACTTTCAGCCCATATGGGCCAGTTTCCATTTACCGGTCTGTCAGTTCTGGTTTGTAGCTCCTTGGCGTTACATCTGTTCTTGCCCAGCAGAGGGGTACCATGTCCTGCAGAAGAATTAAGGCAGAACAAGAAAAAATAAGTGTTCATGTTTGGTTGGTTATTGGGTATGTTGTTGTTGTTGTTCGTTTGTTTTTATCCTATTCTCCAACTTTCTGTTTATTATGACTGGGAAACAGCAATCCAAAGATTGAGGAATCCTGCTTTAATAAGCTGTATGAGATGGATGCTGCAACAGGCATTATAAATAATTCCCAGGAAGCTGATGCCATGTGTGATATTTTATCCTATATTAAAACAACGTATTACACTTTACCAGGACTTCAGACCCTGACTGAGGTAGGAGGTAGGTAGGCAAGTGCAGTCTCTGAGGTACATTCGTCTTTGGTGATGATTGTCTACAAAAGTGACCAATTTAGTCTTTCAGTTCCCTCTGTGTCTTGTCAACGTGTTCTGCTTAATCTCTTTGCCAGCTTCTGCTTCAGAGATTTTACCTTTCTCAGACTAGTTCAGCTAACATTCTGCATCTTTTCTTCCGAAGCACTAAAGGTATGAAGACAAATGGGGTGCTGTCAGTGTATTGTGCTGCCATTTTTATGTAATCTGAGCCAGGCACAGTCACATTCATCATCCTTGTCAATCAGAAGATGAGCCCTATTCAGCTAGGAAGTTATTAGTCCTTGGGTAGACAGCCACTGTGCCCTCTTCCCTATTGCATTTCTGCTTCCTGTCGCGTTTGTGAGTGTGTTGGGGCCCGTATATAAAGCTGATTTTGTTCTTAGCCAAGCCAAGTACTTTTCCTTTTGTCTGGTTTGTAATACAGCACTTGATACTCACTTCAGTTTGTCCTGTTCAGTTGTCATAGGTATTTTTCCAAGAGTTAGTGCAGTTATATTTTTCAGCATTGCTTCTCAGGAAGCAAAAATATTATTGGTGGCCTAGATTCAAGCCCTAATTTCTGTTGCTCAAGGCATTAACTAGTTGAGACCTCAGTGCAGATGTGAAAAAGTGATGGCAATGGAAACAGAGAAGTGGAAATTCAGTTATCCTGGTAGTAGTGCTTTGTCTTGCTCAAGATTCACCCAGTGGATGAGTGAGCAGTGTGGCAAATGAATTCTTTACGTGCTGGAAACAGAGAATTTGTTTGATATCAGTAACCAAAAATGTTTCAGAAGGGTATTGATGGTTTCATGTGGTCTCCCAATTATATCTATAATATACCTATAATAGTCATTGATACATTTATTCTTGTGACGTGCCTGGGAGGCAGGAAGGTATTGCTGATGTATGGCACAGCAAGGTAAGTGGCTTACATGACCAAACAAGACATCAATGCCAAAAGTGTGATTTAGGCCTAGCTCCTTGCCATCAACTCTCTTTGTGAACACAATGAAATATCTTCCATTCTATTTAGGAAATTATGGTAGTAAATATTCCCTAACTTTTCAGCAGCATATATTTTTAATAAAGCAGTGGCTCCTTTAGCATGATGGTCCCCATCTAACTATTCTATGTGCATAAGAACATCTTTTTTTCTTTAGCAATGTGACTTGAAATCCTACTATTTACTCAAGCTCAGTGCTCTTTTCCTAATGCATTGTCTGACCAATTTCAGTAAGATCTGTATAATGGTGGTTTAATATCTTAGTGGTTATAGACGTGGGCAGGCAGTGCATTTTTTATATAATTGAGTTATTTAAACATTAGCAAAATAAAAGTTAACTGAATATATTCTATGTCAAGCAGTCTTATGGCAGACAATATTCTTGCTCTTTCTTCCATTCAGTTAATGTTTATTTTCTAAAATCCAACTTTGGAAGTAGGTATATGTTTCATTGCAGCATTCTAATATGCTAATTAAGGATATTTAATTATACCCTCTGAAACTGGCCTCTTTGCTCTTTTTGTTTCAGTCCACTCCATTTATCATCTGCAGCACAGCCCCATCTCTGCTTTTAGTCCCATGTGTTTCTAAATCCCCATTTCTTCCTGTATCATCAGTCTAAATAATCCCGTATAATTGACAACTTTGTCAATAACTGGCAGTGGCAATTTACCAGAAGGCACCGTTTAATATCTTCCTTCCTTCAGCCTGCAGGAAGATAGATACACCTGCTCTTTCTCCTCATTACTTCACATCTCTCTCTCAGTATTTCCCCTCTCATACTGTTTATTTGCATATGTAAACGTGAACCAGCTGAATCCCTTTTTTTTTTTTGTACCCTGAATTCCAGCCTGCTATATTCCCCTCCTAATGTTTTTAGCCTTTATCTCGGGAGGGTGATTCACTGCCATATTAGCTAGTGTGAAAATGTGCTCCCCTGGCTCCGTCTGGGAACATGGTGCTGTACCTGCATGTAAAGCTTAGCTCCGTTACTATTCTCTGCCCTGAGTGCAGCAGCCTTTCTAAAGCGCTGTTAATGTAACCAAGGCACAATAAACAGTCAAAAAGCTGCTGAAGAAATGAAATACTTGCCTGAAAGGAGGAGTCTGCTGCTTCTCTAAGGTACTGGAATTCATTTCTTCCTAGTCCTTTATGTATAGCTTTTCAAGTAATTGTCAGTAAGCCATGAAGAATTTTGCTTTCCTCTATAAATACTGCATTTATTAGTTTTTTTTATTGTCTCAAGAGCTGGGAAAGCTAGAGTGACAGAGTAGTCTACCATACCATCTTACTGCAGCTTGAGGCTCAGGTTTTGGAATGTTGTTTAAATAACATTTTGAGTTTTTGAGTTGAAAGAACACGGGGAAAAGGAAATGAATTGAGTATTGCTGTAACAGTTGGTCACTATTGAAACATGCTGTAAAGCAAACAGTTGACCATGAACTTAGGGAGAAAAGAGTGTTGAAATGAGCACAAAGTTTCACGTTGTGCTGCTCAGATAAAGCAGTCTGCCTTAAGAGAACAACTGGAGTTACAAATTGTAATTCTGGGATAATTGTCATTAAGCTGCCTTTTTCCCATTACCCAGCATGTGTGCGGTGCTCTTGGGAGGGCTGCAGCACGTTGTTCCTTTGGCCAGCTGTTGTTGCTGCAGTGTCTTGCAAAGCAGGATGCATTAAGGCATAATTTAAGGGAAAAAAACATCAGGACCCTCAAAACATGTTAGGACCTCTATAATGCCCATCTGTCTGAAAGGGGCATTGGCAAGTCAAATTTTATAAACTGTATAAAATGAGATATTTCTACAGAACCTTTTTTTTTTTCTTTTTTTTTTTTTTCTCTGATGCCCTTTCCAATAGATTGTCTTAACATGTACAAAGTTTATTGCTTCTTTTCTGATGCTCAGAAGGTCTGTGGGGTAAACTTGGTAGCAGTATCACCAGCCTTGCTCCAGCAGCTGCCTGCCTTCCCTTGAGTCCACATGCCCTCTTGCTGCCCTCTCACGTTCACTTCTGCTGCCACTGCTTCAGGTTAAGTGCCCTCAAGCAGGACCAGCCTCTCTGGGGTTGTTTCTGCTCTTTATTTGTTACATCAGCATTGTTGCTGACACTTATCTCCTTATCTGCTACAGTATTTTGTTTTTTCTTCATTTCTTGGGCTTGACAGCACTTTGAGATATATTCGTTGTGGAAGGGGAAAAAGCCCTAGCAATGTAATCTTTGCAATCAGAGGGCAAACCTGTCCCTTCTAGTGAAGCCCTGTAGCAGCTCTGTGTAGCCTCTTGGCATTTGCCCTTTAATAAAATGTCTCCTTTTGTCTTCAGTAAATCTGACAGCAATCAGCTAGCACATATTTGAGGTCATGTTCGTGCTATGAGGAAAGATTGCTATTAGCTATTAGGATGCGCTTATGAACAGAGAATTTTCTTCAGTATTTTGGCTGATTCTTTGGTGCCTTTTGACAGTGAAAATGCAATCTGTTCCCAATAAACCTGCTAGGTTCATGAGTGTTTTTTATTTTTTTTCTTTTTGTTTGAAAATCCTGATTAAGCTCATCAATGTCTGAAAATCAGGGTTAATACATAGAGGGGATCAGCCAGGCAAATTGTACTTGACTAATTTTACTTAATGAGGACGTCTGATTCTGCTCAGTCACTTCCTCACTGAGTTCAGGTTCAGCTACCAAAGCAGACCCAAGAGCTTTTTGGTCAAATATTTTTAAAAGGTGATCAGCTCATAACGATATTCTCAAACTGTCAGACTTCTTTTTGCTGTGATTGCTGTCACTTATCAGCTAGAATTAAAAAAAAAAAAAAAAAAAAAAGTCTTTATTTAATGAAGCACTAGGTGATATTTCTGGGAAAGGATAAATGTGAAATCAGAGCATCTGAAAACACTGATTTGACAATAGCTGTCATTAAGTTGTGTATGTGTAGCAAGACTAGTCTTCCAAATGTCTGGGTGTGTGAAAGCAGAGAAGGTATAAGATCTAATTAAACATTTTTTTTTCAGTAGTCTATGAAGTATATAAACCTATATAAACCCTAAATCTACAAAAAATAAGTAAAACTGTCTGTGGAGGTGTAGGTATACACGTTGTGCACTTAGGGAAACAAGACCAGAAGAACATGCAATGCCAGAGCTTGCTATAAGCCTTTCTTTTATTGGGGTTGCCATCACACGTGAATTTGAAAGTATTTTTTCTTTAATCTTCTGGAAGATAAACTTCTACAAGAAATGCTTTTTTTTTCTTGCACCACTGTTTATATCACAAGGCTGTTAAGAAAAGTTCCATTAAAGATGTGTTTTCTGAAGAATGTTTAACAACCTTATATAGAAAACCTTTGGTGTCTCAGCTGCATGTGATTTCTGCTCATTCAGTGGACCTACTCAGTCTTTTACCTGGGAAATAATGTAGTGAAGTGCTTCAACTTTTACATGCCTGGGATTACAAATTTAAATAAACAAATTTTGTTAGTTCATTTTCAGATCTTAGCTATTTACATGCTTTGTTCTAGGCTTTGTCCCCCAGGTGTCCATAGGGAGGTACCTTGATTAGACTCTGAAGAAGCAGTACCTGTTTGCTTGATTCCTGGGTTTGAGTAATGGGCAAACTTCTCAAATCAGAAAACAAAGAAGAGAAAACATGGTAGGGAGGGGAGAATAGAGAATAATTTACATTATTTAAAGGTAATTTATTGAACTAATAGCAATTTTTTTTGGCTTGTTGGAAGTATTTGCAGCATGTCCTAAGCTCTACTGGGGAGAAGCATGCACAGAATAAACGATGTGATGGGCTCCAGATGTTTTATGGCATCTGTTCTGCTGTTTAGCACTCAAGTCAGAATGGGGAAAAACTGTCACAAGAGTAATACCTTCCTTGTCATGTTTTCAAAGACTGTAAATCTAATAATTTGCAACATAATTTGCCCCATCTTTCACAGTTATTTGCTTACTTACAATCTATGAATCTAGATGGGAAAAGGCTATTTTCTATGGCCCTTTTAGTGTGAATTGTGAGCCCTTAAATGCCAAACTGATTTTTTTCAGGAAGGAAAGATTCATCTTCTGAAATCATAGATCCATGCAAGGGCCATACCCATGTGTAATATAGAAAGAGTGCTATACTGGTGCTATTGTTATTTAGAGACATTTGTGAGTTAAAATACAAATTTAGATGGAAAAGTCTGTGTGCTGATTATAACTAGTTCATCTGTTCTGCCTTTTCATCTCATTTAAGTAAATTGGTTCTACAAAGGCAGCTACAGTCTGGCAGTATTTTTTTCTTTTTGGTGACTGAACTATTATCCTTTGCAGCAAGTCGGGACTAACAATTTGTAATGACTCTGAGAGGCTGGCACATCCCCACGACACCAGAGTCAGCCAACTGCAACTCCTGGGGTCTTACCTCATCTGCAGAGCTTCCTCCAAAGTAAAGAGAAGGCTCCCACAGGTTTTCGTCATGCTAAATTGGCAGCCCTGTGAGCCAGCTTCCAGCCTCTTGCGGTGGGAGGAGCTGGTGCCAGAAGAGCTCATTCAGGTTAGTGGCTAAGGCGCAAGTTTGCTCTGCAGGGGGATGATAACTGTGGACTGTCTTTAAAATTGCTTCCAGATGAGACACTCCATTCTTTTTCTCTGTCAGGAAAGCGTTAAGGCTTAATTGGAAGAGAAATTTGAACTCAGAGAAATTCGTACCAATCATCAAGTCTGAATTTTAGACCTAATGACTCTGCTGTATTAATTTCCACTGTTGAAGGAGAGCAAATACCGAAAGGGGAAGACATGTCAAGGTTTAAGTGAAATCACTTAAGAATGGTGAAATCAGGTCTTCTGATTAACTGGCTCATTCGACAGTGTAGTATGTGAGAGGGTGAATCAAGCACTTGTTTTCTTTTGCTTTACTGCCTGTGAACAGTGTCAAGCAGAAGTGACACACATCTTCAACATTGAAAAGCTTTCTCCACAAAGGAGCCTTTGGTCTTCTGCTACATGCCTGTTTTAGAGGATAAATACAGCCTACAGTTTTAAAGGGTAAATCAATCTGTGACGACTTAGTCGCAACAAAAAAAGCATGACTGACAGCAGGTGTGGCAACAGACAATGAGCTATCGAGACTGTTGTGAACCTAGAACTGGCAGCAGGGGAGAGCAAGATGTATCTGAGCATTGTAAGGAACATGTACTAAACAATAAGATGTGAGCCAATTTTAGAGGCTAGGACTGCTGATTATCTTTGTGTCCAGTTTCATGAGAGACAGAATCTTTTCTAAAGAAGAATGTCAGGCCTCTAAAACAAGACAATATGAGCATGTGATCTAGGTATAGCAACCTCTGTGTTCTGTCCTTTTCCCCTAATCTTTTCTTATTTGTAATTCTCATTGTGGATTAGATGCAGGTTCTTGGAGATGCACGTTCCTCTTTTCCTTGGGTAAAGCTCAAGTCTCTAATTGCCACTGTAATACAAATAATAATAAGAGCATAATCAAGGTTGTATTTGTTTTGTGGTTATTCTGAACACTAGAGGCTTATAGTAATTATAATATCATTAAATAGTAATGACAAAAGTAAGAAAGTAGATCATAAGACTCCTTGAAGGAGATGAAATGCTGCTCGGTTTTCTTCAGTAAGCCAGACACTGTGTTCCTGTGCACGTCTTTTATGGCAAAAAGACCATCCTGAAATAATTTCCAAAATGGTGAGGCATAAATCAACCCCTGTGTGTTAAGGACAAAGTATGCCATATAAAAGACAGGCTTATGTGGGATAAACTAAGCAGGAATCAACTCAGCCTCAAAATTAATTTTCTGTGCTTTTTGGAAGTGCACTGCATCTCACTGCATTTAGTAGTCAGAGGTACTGCATTCAGTGCACAGAGACAGGAATGTAACTACGAAGAAGGGAAGTCTTCTGTATACATCTCACCACGGCATCTCATTGCTTTATGAATTTGTGCAGCCAGGGGTATGACTCTATTTAAAAATGTTATGGAGTGTACTGATGTGAAAACATTGCATGATATGATTCTGTGACACAGCCCTTTGTTCCGTGCAGCTGTGCTCAGTACCGCCATCGTGACTTGTATAAGCCAGTGCAATGTGGTATTTGTCTCTCATCTTCTTTCATAATGTGTTCAGAGTGTAAAGCTCTTGTCACATGCTTAAAACTTTGTGTTAATACAAGGGGTAAGTGCACCATCTATGTAGAAACCAGGTAATGAGATTGCTTGTACTGAGACTTCAGCTGCCAGGGTACTTGTGGGACCAGAGTCGCACATGCAGGTTCCGTCATTTGCACGTGAGATAGCTCTAAGAAGTCTTCCAGCAGCTGCGAGGCCTTTGCCCTTTCTTTGGGAGGGAAAAAGGTTTCTTTGGGGTAGTTTAGTCTGTCCACTTAGTCTTGTATGAGCCGCAAAGCCTGCATTGGGCCCTGATTATACAGCGGCTCTGTGGCTGTTGCAGTGTTTATGGTGTTGATTTGTGAGGGAGAGATGATGTACATGACTTTGGTTAATGACCCTTTAATACGTGTCCTTCCAATCCAAATAGGAAGAGAGCATCCAAAAGCAAGGAGTGGTGCATGATTAAATACCTCTCCTGTGGCACAGTTAGAGCAGGCTCATAACAAATGTGAAAAATGCAATTTAATTTTCCTGCAGCTTTTCAATTTCCTACTAATACCTTTCATAGAGAAACAAAAATGCTTTCTGTTGAAATCATTATCATTTAAAGCCATATAAATTTGAAAGCTCCTAGAAGGTTACCAAGGTTAATTAAAAAGCCCATTTTAATTGTTCCCAATATGTTAAGTATATTGTGTTTGATTTTGTTTTATTCCTTTACCTCCTCTTTGTCTTGTGTACCATGAAGTTTGCTGACAAAGGGCCAATGGAAAGGACTTAAACTAATTTTTACTGGAATTGCATTCTGGCCTGGATCAGTATTCAGGATGGCGTGCTCGCCTTCACCTGATGAGATGTGTTAATTTGACATGGAAACTGAGTAAGGCGTGGAAACCAGGTAAACAATTTACTGCATTTAATGAAATCCCATCTCCAGATCAGTGTTTTGCTGGTTAAAATAGAAGTCCTGGCTGTCCCTGCATGGGAAGCTGCAGTTTATCATCTGCCTGCGGATACTCAGCCCCATTACCACGTTGTGCACTCTGCAGCTCTGCCTGCGGGCCAGCAATGTCATGGGGACGAGTGAGGCACTGCCAGGCTCAGGAGCAGCACGGGCCCAGCGTGGCGCTCCCCACCGCAGTCGCGGTGCAGATGTTACATGCACAAGATCCTTCATGCGTTATAACATTTGTTTAGGTTCCCAGCGTGCAGTCAGGGACTGACTGCTCCTATATATTTATATCTGCTATGCTCACAGGAAAGAATGTGTTTTATTTAGCAGCTTAATCTGTAGGAATTCAAATAAATTCTGCCTGTTGACCCTTAGCTTGCTTGAGGTCTGTAGCATTGTCCGTTGCTCTCTGTTAATCCAGACAAATCCTAGTGATGTGTAAATGACTTTTTGGTACATACGGTCATTTTCTGTTGTTAAATAACCTCCTTTCAGTTGTTGAAACTGAGCCACTCTTGTGCAGTGAGAGATTGCCATATTAAACTCTCCTTGGGTTTCTTATGAACAATTGTATGGGAGCTCGCTCAGTAGAGATTTCCATAGGTGCTTGGCCCTGTAAGGGTCCTGGATTCTCCTGAATTCAGCTGGGATCCCTGAATGGGCTGGGTGTGGCACAGACAAAAATACCAAGAAGTCACTGCCCCACACCATTCCACAAGGAATCTGACCCAAGGTAGCAAATTCAGAGCTGATGACAAACACTGTAGAGGAGGAAGAGGTCACGTACTTCAGCCAGAGTTCAGAAAGAAGGCATAGGTAACGAGCTCCAACAAGCTTACAGGAGAATTTCCAGAGGGAAGTATGGAAGTCTGTCCCTCAATTCATCTACAATTAGACTGGAGGGGAAAAAATACAAATATTCTGTGGGGGACAGCTGGGGACAACAAAGAGGCTGATGATAGGGACAAAAGCTTTTCATCAGGGAAAGTTTGACAGTTTTCAGTGCAACTGGAGCTCCTCCTGTCTAAATAAGAACCTGAAAATGCTTCTGGCAGGCAGTCTGGGTAGGCCTAGCTGCAGTGGGAAGCATGCTCATGCTTCATGGTGTTCTGCAGGGGGCCACTAATGAATCTTTTTCACAACAAAAAGAGCTCTCGCATTGAAGGCTATAATGTTGATTCCTAAACCCATTGGATTGTGGCAACAATAAAGTTGTTGTTTTTGCTTGTTTGTTTGTTTTTTTTTTTGCTTATGTTTCTCTGTGCAAATTTGAAAGGGTTGCATACCTTAAGGAAAAACAAACAAACGAACAAAAACAAAACTGTAAGGGCTGCATGTGCTGTTTGTGTGGGACTGGCTCTTACTGACAAGGAGCCTGGAAAGCCCTTAGTAGATTGCTGTACCCCCCTGAAGAACTGCTCTGCCCGCAGGTTTGCATGGGTTGAGTGGAACTGTTTTAGTTGTCTAAGTCAAAATTTTTGCATTTTGCATTTTTTCTTTCCTTAGTGTCCTATTTCCATTTCATCTGATCTTGCTTGTAACTTGTAACAAGTCTGCTTTAAACCAAAGCAGCACATCCACAGCCTCATGTATAAGCATACCGCAAATGGTTTAAGTGAGTTGGCTTACTCTGAATAAGGTGCCTTTGGTCCAGTCTGTAAGTAACCAGGCAGTGCTGACACTTCGTTGCTCTTTGTGTAGCCTGTTTAAAGCCTTGCTCTGATTTTGCCCAGTGAAGCCAAGATGCAGGCATTCAGTCTGGTCTTAATTCAGCATAGAAATCTTGATCATCTTGATGCCCACTTTGGGAGGCATGAATTCAAAAAATGAGTTGACCTTCAACAGGTCAACTTTCTTTGTGTTAAAAATCTGTGTTTTCTAGCAATCCTTAAGGTTACTATACTAGTAGTAGAAGACTTGGAGAGCTTTAGAAAGTTCTCTGAGCCACAAAGTGGGAGACGTGGTTATGGGCAGGTTTCTGCCTTTTAGAACACAGTTGGGAGGTGTGATCAGAAGAGGTAAAAATAGGCAGTTAATTTCATTCATCAGCTAATGTCCTGTAGCACTGCTGCGTGCCACATGCATGTGCAGCAGAAGTGGAGTTGAGCCAAAGAGCAGCTGAGTTTGTGGATGGCTTCGAATCCAAAGTCACGACGGGACCTGCTGGGCTGTCTAGGATCCTCCCCCAGAGCATTAATGAGAAAGAGATGCCATCTGGAAGAATTTTCTTGCCAAGAGATTGTGATGCCATCTTTGTCTTCCAGTTCTCATCAGTCACAAATGGCTTTTAAACAGCCTTGCATTTTACCTTCAATGAAATGATTTCATCTTCTCAGATGCTAAGAACACTCTCTTTGACCTTTCAATAGACTCTTTTGGAGGAAGACTTCTCTTCCTTTGCCTGCACCAGTGCATTCCCTCTTTCATCTTAGTAGACTTCCACTCCTCCTCTTTCCCCACTGTATTTTCTTTCCTCTTCCTTTGCTGTAGGTGTAAAACAGCTTGATTAAAAAAAAAAAAAAAGTAAAAAAAAAAAGTGCTGTAATACTTCCATGAGGTCAGAATTTTACTCGTACTGTGATTCTATGGTGTGCATGTACAAGAGAGAAAATGTTTCTGAAATCAATTAGGTGTAAATGAATAGGACATTCAACACAGTAACCAGCACAAATGTTATTGATGTGGAATCAAGTTTGCATAGACTGCCCCCTCATTTCTAATTCACCTTGGTTGAATTCAGGACTAACTGTCAAATGGGACTATCCATACCTATTAGCTATGATGATGCTGCCTTTATGCTGCTTATATTTTTTAAGCATTTTTCTACTGCACCCATAGGAGTTAGAATCGTTTTAGTGTAGGTCTGGCTTTGAGAGCTTGCTTGGCCCCAGCATCCCAGCTGTGCACATGTAAATAGCATGCTGTGTAACTGCATGGAGAAATAAAGGAAGTGTTTAGATTGGCCCTGCCTGCATAGCGTTTATCACATGTTTTTGTTTTGTTTTGTTTTAAATAATGGTCAGAAAATAGATCGATTCATCCACCAGACCATTCCCAGTGCCTCTTACCAGGACATACAGACCCAGCTGAGATTGTTGTACACCATAACTATACTTTAAATGGAGCAGCCCCTGCCTAGGAGACTTGTAGCTGAAATATGTAGCAGACAGGAGGGAAACAGGGCAGATTTAACCACTATTTTACAGATGGGAAATCAAGACACAAAAGCATTAAAAGTGGTAGTAGCTGAGCTGGGAATTAACACATCTGGTTCTGTCTTTGAAAATACCCTTTCCTTTTAACTTCCTTTTAGAATGACTGGCACTGTGGCAAAGCTGTCTTTTTCAAATTTTACACTCAGTAGCTTTAGAAGGTCTTGTCTTTAAGAGCATTCAAGAATAAGAGGAACTGCTAAAATGGATCTCTGACATGGAATAGCCTGATGCCTGTGGAATGACAAGAGGAAGAGTAAAAAGAGCATGGGACTGGAGAAAAAAAAAAAGAAAAAAAGAAAAAAAAATGTAGGCCAATAATAAGAATATATCTAATGCAGGTATGGAGGGAAGTAGAATTAGGCTGATCTTTTATTAGTTAGCACTAAATCCATTTTGTCTCTTAAAAACTAAAATCCTGCTGGTGAGGTCCAGAAAGGCTCTTCAGTGGGATTTACGCAGACTGCAGGATAAGTCATCAATAGCTGTTTGTTTGTCGTTCCCTGGATCTACCCACCTTACTTAAGGGCTTGAAAACTCTGCCAGTATAATGAGCCAGCTGCTTAACTGCTTCCTGAGTCCATATTCTGCCAGCTTGGTGTAGACTGCGGAGATCCCTGGAGTCTGGAGGAAGAAGGAATTTCTCTCTCTCTCTCTCTCTCTCTCTCTTTTTTTTTTCTTTTTCCCAGGCTGTGGAGGGACATTAAAGTCATTTGATAACCAATAATTACATCTTAAAACATATTTTCCCCTAAGGGGTTCAGTATACAAGAGCAAATGGCCATGAAACAACTGTTCCTTCAGCTCAGCAGTGCTCCTTCTAGTCTCTGCCTGGGCTGTACAAGGTACCTTCCCCAGTCCCATCTTACCTTAGGACAACAAAAAAGCATAGTTCTGCTGATGGAAATATCCTCTGAGCTGCAGGACTGGAGAAATAGGATTTGCCCCTGTGGCAGTTTAAGGTTAAGCTCCTTTATGTTCTTGCAGCAGTTTAGCTGCAGCTGTGGATTAGAGGAGGGTGTATGTACCCCAAGTCTGATGCTGCAGCCATTTGTTTCAGGGTGGGTGTTGTGAGCATGTGGCATCTGCATGAGTAATACTGGTCTGAAGAGAACATGTATCCACGCAGAGCTCTTGCTCTAAACCTAAACTCCAAGGGTTTCATTTGCTGTATTCAAGTGCTCGTGCCATTAAAAACACTGCAGCACATAAGAACTTATTCTTAAAGATACTTTGTTTTGAGAGCTCAGTGGGATTCATACATCAAGGTTACTTGATGACTACAAAAGGGAAAAACTTAAAGCATATAAAAAAGAAAGCTTTTGCCATGGAAAATTTAATTTTCTTTTTATTATGTAAAACGATTATGTAATAGCTTGGGGCTGGTTGCACTTGGTAATTATCACTATTAACTTATTTCTACTGATCACATGTTTAATAGCAAATAGGCCTTTTCAATAGGAAATAAGTCTTTACAATAGAAAATAAAGTCTTCAAGCATTTCTTCAGAAACGAACTTCAGACATGACTTTGGACTTTCTGATCAGCTCTGATTGTGCTAAATGCTTGGCACAGGGTGGCCAAAAGCTATATAAAACATCTTATGTGTTTGTGTATGCTTATAGAGAGATATTTTTTAACCTTTATCTAAACAGTACTAGAAATAGTATTAATTTATTAATTTATGTAGGTATATAACTACCAAATCATCTTCTCTAACCGTGTAAAAGAGCTTTGAAGAAACTTATTGTCATTCTTTTAAGGTGTAACAAGTTTCATTTTGAAAATTGTTTGAATCTTCAGTTGGAAGATTTTCCCTTTGGTTTTTTTTCTCAAATAAGCTTGCTTTTGTAGTTCTATAACAAATAGCTACGTCGCTTCCTGAACTTTAACTCATCTTTTGAATAGATAAGTTTTCTTCAAATGATGAGCAGGAGCAGCTTTTATAGTTGATATTAATAGATCTTTTGTTAGTGAAGCAAGTTTTGAATTACAGAATATGAAAGTAATCATTAAAAATAAATAAATAAATAAAAACACTGCTCCATACTTGTGGAAAAAAATTATCCATCTGCTGAAATATTACTAGAAAAAGAAGCAATAGTGTGTTAGGAAAAAGATAACACTTATTTGTATTCCCACTTGCTGGAAATATCAGAGAAGGTAACCAATACAAATGATGTCCTGTGTTATTAGACTTGCAGGAAAATGTAGTGATTGCCAACTCTTCTGTAATAAATTTGCATTTTAATAGGACAGTACTTAGAAAATAAGGGGGTGAGCTGCAGAGAGATAACATTTTGGCATTGCTGTTCACATAAACAAATGAGGACTGACAACCACTGAGTGCAGCCCGTGCCCTATTGAGGAAGAATATAGGCCATGGTAAACAAAAATAAATTACAGCCTGCAGGGCCTAATGTAAAAATAATCATCTTGAGAGGAAAGATCATTGTGCACCACCATATTATAGTTGCCATCTACCATCCTGGCAGTTCTGGAGCCACTGGACTCCGTTTTGATCTCTAGGATTTGTGTCTGTGTGTCTTGAATCCGGCTGCATACTCCCTAGGTACTTTTAGGGAAACCTGATCTGACCCATAATCTTGTTTAGTTTCTGATCATGAGAACACTAGTGCTGTGCGTAATGTAAGTGGGATTATGTAGCTTTCCTCTAACATACAGGAGACAAATTATAGTAACTTTTCCTGATTGGCAAATGAAACATAAGGGAGGTGCAGTTTCATAAAAACACTCCGAAGGCAGCCCGCCGCTGCTGTAAGGAGCAGTCCTTTTTTCCCTTCCTGGGCCACGTATTCCTAACCCCTCTTGTTTGTCAGAGCCAGAGGAGGTGGGACTGCACCAGTTGGATCAGGTAAGAAAATTCACCCAAAGTTGTGTAATTCAGAGATATTGTAAGGAATAGGAATGATAGTGGAGAGGAAATGTCAGCTTAAATTTGATATAAAAAGAACTTTCCTTCCAGCATCTCAGTATAAGAAGTAAATGTGACCATGTTTCTTGGTTAAGGAGAATATTTAGTAGCAAATTAATAGTAGGAGTTTAAATACATTCAGATATATTTGAACAGGAGGAGATGAAATACATTTTTTTCTAGAAGTTGAGTGATAATTATACGTATATCAGAAATACGACACTGTCTTCACTGTCTGAAATATCTTTTAAAGAGCCTCTTGAAAGTATTTCAGCTTCTAGCTAACCTTTCGAAGCATGTCGGCACATCTCAATTCCCAGCTGAAGAGTTAGGATAAAATAGAGGTTGAATAGCAGTGAACACTTGGAAAATTGTATCTCACAAATCATACTAAGAATTTTTCTATGCACTCTCTTGGCTTCAAGTAGCTAGTGGCTTAGTGGTTAGCATTTTTTAAAATTCTAGTTAAGAAATTTTACAAAAGCTACTGAGTTTTCTTGGAAGTTTCTTGCTGCAGCACCTGTAATTTAGCGTGATAATTCTTCAGCATGAATTAACTGTCTGCACAAAATTGCTTTACATGTTCAGGAAGGGATTTAGGACTGCTGAAGTCAAACTTCTGCATTTATTAAACTCTTGGCAACGTGGCAGTCATTTTTTAATACATAACACTTATCTTTCTTTTGTTTTATTCACGTTAATAATGATGTCTGAGCAAATGTCAGAGGGAAAAGTTCTCTTAAAGTCAGATTCCAGACACTGAATTTTAATGTTTACCCTGCGATCTCCATCATACTTAAAGCAAACAATTTCTGCAGTGTTTGAAGTTGCAAATGTTAAAATTAATGTAGCTTCAGTTTTATCATCTGTAACACACCATAATGCAAAAACTGTGATTGGAGACAGTACTTACTGGTATTATTTAGCTTGACAGAAGCAATAGACTGGACTTTATCATAGATACAAGTTCATTTAAGTGGAAACTTTCAGGGACACTATACATTAAATTTTGTTTATCTTTTTGTCTAGTGCAAAATATGCATTTACTTAGAAATGCATTCATAAAAAATATATATATATTCTTGCCATAATTATTACAAGTTTTGTAAATCATACAATCCCTTGAAGTTGAATTGAGAGTTTTAATGGTGAGACAAGTGGTCAATAACAGGAGTCAAGGACGTAAAGAAAGACAGAAACCAGGAAGCTGCACTGGCCTTGGTGTCTCTCCTGATCACTTGGTCAAGAAACTCAGAATATGACATCTGAGGCCATTCAATGTGTGATTCTAAAGTTGTAGTGTCCATTTAGGCCACCATAATATTATCTGCTACAGCTTGGCCACAGTGTTGTAGATTCTTCATTCATTAGCTGAAAGACACTAAAATTAAAATAGTTATTGGGCTTTTGAGGATAAGCAACAGATGAGAGAACCCATTCCTTTTGCCAGGTTTTATTTCAACCTGAGATGCTACTCCAGATGGTAAGGAGGAAGAATATCCTGGCACAGCCTGGCTTCCCTGGCATAGCAGGCAGTATCAAGCTCTTTGCAGAAAGAGATGCGCTCCTTTCTTGGAGGTAGGAGTCTGGGTTATCTGGCTCCTTGCATGTGATTCTGTGTTAAAAAGGAATTCCACCAAACCACTTTGCAGGTTTTTGATAGTGCACAGAGCGTAACTTTGGATAAGCTTATATTCCCTAGTGTAACAGCTCTTCCGTATTAATGGGGGTTAATTATCAAGGGTTAAAAGAGCATTTCATCCTGTAGAACTTCTCAAGGAAGAATGAACCTTTCACTGTAACATTTCTAAGGTTAAACAACTGAATTCAAGGCAGGTACATCAGGGAGTAGGATATTAAATATTATATCAAAGCTCTTAATATTGTCTGAAAAGGGGAAAGCAAAAGAACAGGTAGGTGGAGCCACTTTTCAGCACTACAGCTTTTGCTTCACAGACTGTGCACTCTGTACTCGGCACTGGTGAGACTACACCTCAAGTACTGTGTTCAGTTTTGGGCCCCTCACCACAAAATACTGAGTTGCTGGAATGCAAAGAACAATGAAGCTGGCAAAGGAGCTAGAAAACGAGACAAGAGGAGCAGCTGAGGGAACTGGGGCTCTAGTCTGGAAGAAGGCTGAAGGGTGACCTCACTGTCATCTACAAATACCTGAAAGGAGGTTGTGGTATGGTGGGTGTTGGTCTCTTTTCTCAGGTGACAAATGAGAGGAAGCAGCCTCAAGTTCTGCCAGAGGAGGTTTAAATTAGATGTCAGGATGAATTTCTTCACAGAAAGGATGGTTAGGTACTGGAACAGGCTGCCCTGGAGTGGGCAGTCACAGAGTTGCCATCCCTGGAGGTATTTTAGAGATGTGTGGACATGGTGCTTAGGGATGTGGTTTAGTGGTGGACTCAGTAGTGCTAGGTGATGGTTGGATTTAATGATCTTAGAGGTCTTTTCCAAGCTAAATGATTCCATGCTGAAGCTGCACACGGGAAATTTTTAAGATCAACAGTAAGCAGTCTCTTTAGTTTTCAAAAGCACCTTGAGCTGAGATGGTGTTTTTGACTGCTATATTTACTTTTTGTTTTTAAAGGAAGATGCAGTAATTTGAACTTATCACATAATGTCATGACTTAGACAACAGCAGGGATGGTTCTGTGTTTCTGTACAACAGTTGAAGATGTCAAGTAGAAAGAAATGCACTGCTCTCCTAAGACAAATTAGCTTATCATATTAATGGTGAAATAGAGAACTTTGACCCTATTATTGTCAAAAGTAAGTTAGAAGATTAACACTCCAGACTTCTAATTAATCACAGTGTCTCATCCTCTTTATTTTAGCTGAGTAGGCCACTCATCTAATTTAAACCAACAGCTGTCCAGTATTAACACTTATCTGTTAGTACTGCTTCTTGAGCAGCTGTCAGCCTAGATGAATGTTGCAATTCTGAATGTTTCAAAAGTAGATTTCAGAAATATTCAGAAACATCTTTTAACGTGAAATACTTTTATTGCATGAGTAGTTAAAGAAAACATGGAACTTAAATGCCATGAACCAAAAAACCCACTGTTCACTGCTTATGCTATTTTCTCATAAAACAAAGTATGATACAAACAGTATTGATTATGGTTCCTTTCTTCTATAACATCCACAAAGTATCTCGTACAAACTAATTAACAACAGACATCACAGTTTTACAGCTTTACTGAAATGTAAATCCGAAATACATTATGCACATACCAAAATTATTTTAAGATGTTACAAATTAATCTAAGTCTAGTATCACTTCTCAGGTAAAACTTGAGTACCACTGAACTACTAGAGTAAGAAGATACATATTTAAACTACTTAACTCTTATTCCAATTGTTAGACCATGTTTTTAAGAGGAATACTGCACATAAATTTAACCCATTGACTCAACAGACAGGAATTTATCTTATATGCAAGATCTTATTTCCTACAGTTGTTTTATCCCAATAAATTAAATATTGAGATATCACACCTCTATCAAATACCTAAAGAGTTCTTCTTTTGAGTTTTCATAAATACCAACCCCATAAAATATTTCTGTAATAGTATCTTTCTTCTCCTTTTTAAGGCATCTGAAATTTTCTCACTATCAAAAGTCAAACTAGAAAATTCTCTCCAGAGAAAGACACAGCATGTCACTTTCAAAAAAGAACTGTCTTAAGACAATGTAACAAGCTTCTACAGGCTGCAGACAAGCTACAACCATTTTCCCCTGACCTGCCTCATTTTCTAAAATGTAACAGAGAGGAGGATCTCAGTGGTGCAGACAAAAGAATATAAGACAAATTTAATCTAAGATCTACAGACTAAACAAATTGTAGAATATGCTTTTATTATTAATAAAAGGTATTCCCTTTTTCAGTTCCTGCTACAGATAAACAACAATGGACTTGAATATGGATTCTTCAGTTATCTGTAAACCGTGAAAAATAAGAAAACAGGAGACAAGTCAAAAATCTAACTCATCACATAGTATTATTGGACTTTCCAACCACAAGTACCATCAGTAGGGATGGTAACGAGGGCCTGGGTTGTAGGAGTTGTAGCCATATTGTCCATAGTGGGAAGAGTAAGATTGTCCTTGTCTGTGCTGCTGGTAGTTGTTACCCCAACCTCTTTCTGGCCTCTGATTAGATCTGTGGTCACCTTGCCAGTTGTATCTGTCCCCTCTAAAATATCTGCCATCTTGAAACCTACAATAAAAAGAAAGAAAGGATTCGCACAAATTGTAAACTTTTAAAACTGAGTATATGAACAGTTACGTAACAATTAACCACTTACATTTTCATCTGTTTGTCATAAAAAAGATATCAACAGTCACCTCAGATTATTAATTAATTTCTTACTACGACTCAATACGTGATTTGTTGAGCAGTGGCAGGACAGTGTTTCCCAGCACAAAGCATTCTATAGGCAGTAGAGCCACTGCTGGAACTTTAAATACTCTAACGGACCATATACTGAAAAAAAACAACCAAAAGGTTCATCTGTAGCTGTACTGACACAAGGTTCAGTCTACTAGCTTCATGGTTGAAAGCTGTGGCAAAGCAGGCTTACATACAATTCAGTTACCTAACAGCATACCCCTGGAATTTGCACATACCCTAGCACATATTACCAATTGTTTC
This sequence comes from Aythya fuligula, assembly GCF_009819795.1. NCBI lineage: Eukaryota > Metazoa > Chordata > Aves > Anseriformes > Anatidae > Aythya > Aythya fuligula. The sequence continues at coordinate 11,761,542 of NC_045569.1, read as the reverse complement.
ATAGTCTCCTGTTGATTCCCAAGCTGACAGAGTGTGAGTATATACCATAATTTAACTACACTCAGGGAGCTACTTATCAGTGGTTATTTAGGTATTGTTCAGGCTAAATTGTGGCTGTTCTGCTGTAGCACTATTGTTATGGACACCTGAGCTGCCAGGCAGTCATTTTTGTTTGGACATCTCAGTGGTGTGGTAAAATACAGCATAGACAACATTTACATGAAGTCTGTTTAGTGAACAAGGAGTAGGTGCAACAGTTCATCAGTTCAAAGAACAAAATTTTGTACACATTTAAGGTACATCTCTGTTAATTTTATTTATTTATTTTTAAATCTGTATAAACTGATTTGGGGTTTAACTTGATGACAACTTTCTAGAGTAATAAAAAGTTAGAATGATGTCCTTTGCTTCAGATAAGGCACAAATTTTATTTAGATATTTATCTTAGAAGTCTTCACAACTGTTAGGTACACAGGAGTTTACTTAAATATGAACTCTGATGTTAGTATTACCAAATGTGCTACATGTGGTAATTGTCCCTTTTCGGTCACGTGAAAGTCAGATGTTACTGTCCAGGGCTAAATAAAAAGCTACAATTACATTCTGGAAAAATAATATAATTCAAAATATTTTGCAGTAGGTGGTTAATATTGCACTTGCTAGGCAGACATGATGGATTTTACAGATATTTCTAATGAAAGAAATGCAGGCTAGTCTAACAGTGCAACAAATACTTAAGTTACAAATGAAAAGTTTTTTGGACAGCTAGCGACAGATAATCACGTTATTAGCCTGTTCCTTCACATATTTTCCTGCTGATTATTATCCAACAGAAAATAGGCTACTTTGTTTTGCAGAACTCCCATCTTTCCCCTCTGGAAAGTGTTCCTAACTGAGCAGGAACAAACCCCAAGGCAATGGGTTCAGTGGTTCCAGCTCATTCCTTTCAGGAAAGCAGTTCAGTTTATACTTTTATACAAAGATCAAAGCTTCCAGTATCAGTAGAGAGAAAATGTAAAACCTCACTACTTTTCAAATAAGACTCTTCACCTTAAACATACATAACTATGAAGGATGCTTCTATTAACAGTACAAATTCCTAACTTTATTTTGAAATAAATAAGTGATCGTTTAACCATGTATTTGTGAAACTACCAACATTTAAAAAAAATAGACATCAGTACCGTTCTCTTCTCTGGTTGCCACCAGATCTGTTTCTCCATTCTTCAACAATAGGAGGGAGATCTGCAGGGCGTTTCAGGTATTCTTGGTATTCTTTATCATCTGATGTGAACCGATGAGCAAACATCTTTTCATAATCCAAGGGCATGTCTACCAGCGAAGCCATCCTGAAAATTTGTATAAACACAATAGAAGAGGCTTTAATGATGTATTGAGACTTACTGTAATAACTACCACCATCCACTTAGGGCAAGTAAAGGACAATTAAAAGTTACACTGTCGAGTGAGCACAATAGCACAGATGACTTGATGCTCCCTGTCTTGATGACCTAAGACTGCAAATACAAACAAAATAGCCTGTTCTGGAGAGTTAAGACAATGAAGGACATGCCTTACAGAGATCAATTCCAATTGCACGTCCTGTCTTTGGACATATATACTGGATATGCAAACACTGATCTGTCCAAACTCTGGGATTGGTTTTAAGGGACTCCATGCATGCAGGAAAAGGTCAACTCAGATTAACAGCTAATATAGTCAGCTATTACACAGCAGTGCTTTTGAATCAATTTTGAGTGTGATGAATTCTGGTTGAAAGAAATGGGGTGTTTCTGAAGGTTAGCTATAGAAAAAAAATATTTCTTCAGAAGGCACTTCCAAGCCACTCCTTATCCATTCCTTGCAGGAAGAACATTACTACGATCAACTTGAGAAGTTTGCTACAGCAGAATATAATGCAGGCCTTATAGATAATTATAGCCTGCAAAGCAAAATAATTACTTATTTACAATGATTTTTGTTTTAATAATTTGATTCAAAGAAAGAACAGCACCCAAGATGATCTTAAGTTGCCTCATAATGCACTTCTCAAATGGGAGTTGTATTTAAGGTCTTAGTTTACTTATTTACCTGCCTATATATGAACCTGCAGAAGTTGGTGCTACCCAGCGCTGCCCATCAGTGACAGTCTGGCCCTAACAGGAGATGCTGAGAAAAGCTCCGCACCTACTGTTTTAACAGGCCCTGCCTGATCTAGAGCATTAAAGGTCCTTGTCTCCGACTTCCACATCGAGGTCTTCTGCTGCCTCCTTGAAGATCTACAAACTGGAGGGAAGGAAGGAGATGGGAGTTTTGTGGACCCTGAGACCGAAAACGTATCTCAGGGGCTCCTACAGCCTTTGGGGCTGGTAACAGGGGGGCCAGTAACCTTCCCTCGCCTAGGGCCCAACGCAGCCTGGAAGAAGGGACGGGCTTCGCTTCGCTTCCCTCCCTGCCGGGCCAGAGCCGCCTCCCCCCTGCTGCAGCTCCGCCGGAGCGTGCTGAGAGGAGCGGCCGGCCTGGTCTCGCCTCCTTTCCCTTCCTTTCCCTTCCCTTCCCCGGCACCATTCCCCCCGCAGCCGCGCTCCCCTCACCCTGTGCCGCCAGCCGCCGCCGCCCCGAGCCCTCCTCTTCCGGGCCGGGCCCCGCCGCTTCCCGCCGCCGCCGGGGCGGTGCCTCCCTCCCGGGGCCGCCGGCCCCTCACGGAGCCCCGGCCTCAGGGCTCGTAGTGGTGGGCGGAGGGCAGGTTCCCCGAAATTGGGATTTGGGCAAAGTGCCTTGATGTAAATAGCGTAGAGATTGGCGTGGCCCTGTCCTGGCAGGTTTTAGGGAGGCAGTTTGGGTCGGGACAACTGAAGGCGGTGAAACCGACCCGGTGCCTACAGACATAGCCCTGTGAGGGTTGATAATGCCATATAAGTGTATGTCAGGACTTAAAAAGTGCAGAGATGCACTGACTTCTAAGTGAAGAAAGAAAGATTAAGTGAAGCCTTGTTGGCAGCTGAATAATTCCGTGCAACTCAATAAAAGTTATATTCTTCATGCGGTGTTTTGGCACCTGGCTCCAGCCGAGTATTTGTGCTCCCACCCAGTGCTGCAGGCTTCGTTCCCCACACCAAGTTACACGTGGGCTTCAAAACCTTCCTCAGCAAGGTCCCGGGCAGGTGAATGGCTCAAAGCAGGAACTGCAGCTCCGCTCGCATACCTCTGCGGCTCCGGGTGTTGTTACTGATTTATGGCTTATAAACACAGCGCTTATAAACAGCTCGCTGCCCCGAGGGTTTACAGTACAGGGGTGCTGTGTTGCCTCCCTTTTCTCAATGCCACCAGTCCTTCAGGCCTTCCTGTAGAATAAATGGTGTTTGTGTCCCTGTTCTCCTACTGGCACTGTTTCCATGATGTAGATGTTACAAGTCTTTACATTGCTGACTATTTTCCACTTTTCCTAAGCCAGTAATTTTTAGATTTTTCAAACAGCACATTGTCTCTCATGCTCTGTATTAAAAAAAAAAAAAAAAAAAAAAAAAAAAAAAAGACGTTTTGTAGGACCCTTTAAGATAACAACGGTTTTATTGTATTTTTTTTTGTATAAGCTCAGGGCCTCCACTATGCTCACAGGCACTAGCAAAGCATAGATACTGATAATCAAGTACGTCGCTTTAAAGAAAATACCCCAGCAACAGTGATAGCAGCATCCAATTCTCCAAAATTGTTAGACCAAAATAAGTGCCCTTTGTTTAAAATAAACAGAAATAATTACAGTCTGCCCTCCTGCATGACCTATAGCAGGAGTGTGTTGTCTCTTGTGGAATAGAAATGATGACCTCAATCCAAACAGCCTAATGCAAATATCTTAGCCTAGTTCTAAGCCAAATTAATTGTCATTGCTGCTAAAAAATAATATATTTTAGCTTATGTTTTCCCCATATAATCCCTGTTCTACTGACTGCCCTTTTAAGCTGGGCAGAAATAAGTGGGGTTTTATTTCTTCCCCAGACATGTTTCATTTTGACCACTGGATATTGCAATTTCAGGTGTGTCTACAGAGGATTTCATGCATAAAATTAATATGATGATCCTTAATACAATGGTAATATGGTTTTGAGATTCTAGTCTGCTGTTTCACGGATTACATTTTTCATTAAAAGAGAAAACTTATTTTAATATTAAACTTTTAATTATAGACTTGAGTCATCCATACACGCATAATCTAAGCATATATAAATGGTTTGAAAGCATGCACTGGTTGTAAACACCGTGAGCAGCATACTTCAGAAATTATAATTTTGCTAAGGTGCTCTGATCAGCATACTTCACATAGGAGAACACTTGCAGGGAATGGCTAAATCAGAGTAGTTCATACATACATATATATGTGTATATATATATATATATATATATATAAACTTAAGATGTTTGTGCTTTGGGTATTTTTCATGACATGCCTTTTTGCCTGCTATAGGTTATAACATCAAGGAGACCATGATCTGGGCAGTTTCTTAAGATGTCTTGTAGAATACTGAAGTTCAAACTGCATGTGAAAAAAAACACAAAGTGACAGGTGATTTTTAAAAGAATAAAGACACACAAAAATGAATATTGGCACCAAGTAGGGCTCTCAACACCCACTAAGAATTTCACATCACACATACCTACATAGGTGGCCAGGTACTTCAAAGGTCTAGCTCCAAGTGTTGTCAAGACTGAGGGCTTGATAATCCACTCTTGCAATCTTTCTCCTCACTTCAAGCCTCTCTGGATAATTAATGTGTTGTTTTAGTACAAACACAATCTTGTAATCAGCATCTCTGAAGTCTACTGTAGTGTGATAAAGCCTCAAAGGTTTTGTTTTTTTTCTATCGATTTCATTATGTTAAATGTTGTACTGTTAGAAGAAGCTTTATCTCCTAATTTTTAAACTAAGAAATGTTCCTTTCAGCCTATTGGAAATTACTTGAGCTTTTGTACTGTGAATCTTTCTGATGAACAAAGAAATGTACACTAAAACTAGCAGACTCTTGTCTGCTCTGAAACAATGGGAAATTGCAGTTCTTTTTATAATTGTTTAGTGTTGATAACTCTTACTGTTCTGTCACAAGACTTTGTGATTGACATTTTACATAAATCCCCAGCATTGGGACTCTCGTGTTTTCATTATATTCAGCTTTCATTTAAAAGTTTATTCCTAGCCCTTGTTATTATGGTCACTTTTGGGGAAAAGAAATAAGTCTTTTGTACTGGAGAACCAGCCCATAGCAAGAAGAGAACAGGAAAACATTATTAAAGTTTTATTTGTTTAAAGTCTTACATTTTTTACAAATTTTCATTTCTTTATGACTAGGTTGATTGCTTTATCTCAGTAGAGGTTGACAGCTGTGGCATTTTTAATGAAAAGTTAGCCTGTATCTTGGTAGCAGGAAAAAAGGAGAACTACATTTTTGAACATTTCTATATCTTTAAACAGGAGAAACCCTTTTAATTCAATGTTAATATCTACCTGGAGAAATCAGCTAAGGAACCAACATCCCTTGTAATTGTGGCCTGTCTGATCAAGGAAATTTTTGTCTATAAACAAATAGGAAGAGAAGCCTCTGTACACTGTTATAGATCCTGCTGGTTTTATCTCTCTGCGTGTTTGTTGTTAAACAACATTCTATATCTTATATCAGGTAACATTTTAGTGAAAATTTATATTCAAAACTCTGATTTTTTTTAATTTGTGTGTGTGTGTGCGTGCGTGTGTGCTGAATCTGTTCAGTGATTTCCTGTTAGCTAATTCCACACCACCACCTTTTTTTTTTTCCCTTTATTTTCTCAGTGTAACTGAAAGCCAGGTTTGTTTGTACAATAAAAACTGACTTCCCCGGATAATTCATTCTAGGAAATGGTGATGTCTGGCACTGTTAGAGAAAGCAAGACTTTGTGTTCTGGCTAAAGGCAGGTACAAAGGGTGTGTGTGGCAGCCTTGTTATTGATTACACATCAAAGGAAAGCTGTGTTTCTGTGCGTGTAAGAGGCCATAAGACCACCAGGGGACATCTGAGTAACCAATGACGGTCAGGTATTTGCTGGATCATTCCTTGTGCTGGGAAATAGGTGAGCAGAGATGCTCCTTAGCCAATCTCTAGAAATATTCAGAGTTGTGCTCTTTCTCTGGAACCTCCTGTGCTTGGAAGATCAAGTCTCATCATGGGGTATTATTCCTGTGGCTGGAAAGGATTATTGCCTAGATGAATCTCACTTAAATAACAAGAAAGACTGAGATATAACAGCTGTTGCTGACAAATGCCTCTGAAGCCCTTGCAGTAATTCTATCAGATCTCTGCCTTGCCTTTGCAGTTATATTGCAGTGTCACTGAGCTTCAGAGTGCCTTCCACACACCTCCATATGGTATTGTAAAGCGAAGTCCATGAAGGAACAGACTTCACCGTTTCTGCCAACTTTACTAAACTTAATACAAGAAATGTTTTCTTCCTGTAACAATGACCTTTAAATGTTAACTGCCTAAAAAAATAACATTGTCCTTTTTTTATAAGAATGGTAAAATGCGAGTCCTGGTGTTTGATTGTGTTACAGAATAGCCATTTTGGTGCTGTGGGGCCCAATTCCTTTGCATTAAGCTTACAACAGCGTAACTCTTGATTAAAAGGAATTTGTTCCTAATTTACAGCAGTATGAAAGGAGACCTTTAATTTTCTTAAGAGCTATTTCTGTTATCAGTCTTTTAAAACTTGCAGTTACATTAAATTATATTTCTAGCATGTTGTTCTTAAAATTAGTGCAGAGGTGGTGTTATCTGACTGTCATTTATACATATATATATATATATACAAATTAAAAATCACTACACTCTAGCTGCCTTCTTTTATCTTCACCTTTTAAACTGACTAAGCCAGCTGTGCCCTTTGGGGTCTATAAGAATGAATCATTTTTATTATTTTCGCTCTCTTAGACAGTAATTACAGAGTAGTATGCTGTCTCTGTTTTTTAATATTATGGTGCCATTTTAATCCATGGTGCAACACCATTAACTTCAGCAGAGTTACACTAGAAATGAATTTGTCCCCAGGAGGCTTTTCCAAACGCTCAGTTCTTTCCTTATGATTACCCAGAGGAACGGACGAGGAGAAGGCAAGACAGAGGGCCCTTTGATAGGAGGAATGCAGTTCAAAGCGAAGTCTTGTTCCTGCCATTCATGGTGCTCCATATGTTCCTCATTTGAGGTGGAGGTGGGTTAGACCCCGTGGAGGCACGCATGCTGCGGCTGAAGGGCAGGCAGGGGGGTTTTGTGTAGCACATCTGGTGCACAGGTTATGTTCTTTCCCAGACGGAGGTACCACGCGGATGGAGAACGGTGGGAGGAATATTCAGATGCTGAAAGCACACTCGTGTGGAGTTGTTTGAAAGTCAGAAAATGGCGTCGCCAAATGTTAAGATATCAAGCTCATCCTAATCGTCAGGCTGTCTAAACTCCAACCCAGCCGCTTTTTAGATGTCAAGCAATCCTGTGAGTGGGGAGGTATGAATCAGTGCTGCCATGGATTTGCCTATTGTAAAGATACTTGCAAAATGTAAAGGAGGTACTTGCAGAAGTTTCTAGGACTTAATTGTATTCATATTCAATTTTCTGTTGTATTTTGCTATTTCTTTTTAGTTTGGGCTCATTTCTAGTGTTCCTCTCCAGTCTGATACATTTAAATCTGCTGCAGTGAAATGCCAACAAGTAGATCGGATACGAGTTAGCAGCACCTGGCTGTTTGGAAGGTGGGTGAAGAGAATTTCCTCTTCACTGCCAGGGGGCAGTGAGGGACAGGGAGCAGGAACTGGGCACAATGGCATGACCAGTGTGGCAGGGGCCCATCCCACAGCCCCCCAGCAGCCAAGAGGGACAAAGATGTTTGTGGGGACAAGACAAACCCGAGGCCAGCTGGGTGCTGCAGCACCGCTGTGAGGGGACCGGAGCTCAGGGCTGAGCTGGGCCCTGGGCAGGGGCACGGGGGAGGCACTGGGGCGGGCTGGTCAGGGGAATTTAGGCCTGTCAGTGTACTCAGGGCCCTGACACACACATCTGGTAATGATTTGTGTTGTGTTTAAATCAGGGACTCAGGCCCTTGCAAAACCTAGGGTCTGGCAGAAGGAAACAGTTATGCCTTTTTAGTAAGCGTCTAGCATTTCTCCTGGGTTTGATGGTTTATGCAGTTTGCATGTTGCATGGCAGTCAGCTGCCTGGGACACAAAGCCAAATATTCAGTCTCCAAAGGGGATAGCCGGGTCTCCCATTGTACCTCCAAGTTTACCAGGACTCTGTTAGCACAGAACTTGTCTCTCTTCTTTCTTATCTTCCCTTTGCACATGCGGAGACTTCTTGAGCGTTCTCCGCGGTTCCTCTTAAGGTTAAGGGCCATTAAAGAAAGCAAGGGCTGAAGTATAGCCCAACTTTGTACTACTTCAAGTCTGGAGTGTCTTCTTAATCTGAAGTAATTTTTTAAAAAAAGTAAAACTATTTCTCTGAGAGACCGATTTGTATCGAAGCCACACCACGCTAAAGCAAGATGCGGTATAATTTAGCTGAGCTGAGCCTGCAGGATCTGTGAAGCTGGATGGAGGGGTCTGCTCCTTGCTCTGCCATTGCCTCACCGATGCACAACCCTCACCCTATCCATAATTTGGAAACTGTGGCAGAGGCCATCTTTTCATTTTATGTGTGTATAGTGCTGGAACAGGTCCCTGACTTGGGGTCTAGGTCACCACCACTACCAGCAGTAATAACTCACCCTCCTACTTCTAAATTGGGACTGGCGATCATTCCTTCCAGCAGACAAGAGTTCCTAATCTTTCAGGAGACTATGCTGTGGCTGCCACCCCCTGCGTCCCCTCCTGCCCTCGCCGAGACCTCGGATGCCGAGTCACATCGTCCTTGCCTGACCCAGCGCGACTGTAAATCCTTCTCCATCTTTGCCCCTTGACTCATGGCAGTTTCCTTTCCTGGAGCCTTTCCACATTACTGTTCTTTTCCTGTCCTCCCAATTTCAGGTCTCTCTTCAGCACTTCCTTACATCATTTCCATTTCTTTCCCATCCCTGCACAGCCCGCAGAAGCTGTGCTATGGTGACAACCCAGCTGTTCAGCTTGCTAGCACTCAGCTGAACGCTGCTTTCTAATGTTGGTTGGAAACCAGAGCATGCTTACTACTGAGGAGTATAAACTTAAAAAAAATAGAGAGATGTTACCTTGGGAAATGCAAAGCTCTGATAGTGCCTCTGATGGAGGCTCATTAAAAACAAGCCCAGAAAAGCTCACGCTTATATGAAACCACACAGTAATTTTGGGTGATACTTTGAATGTGATTGTTTCATGTTACACTATGACTGCTCATTTTAAGAATAATACACTGTTATTTTCTTGGTCTTAAGTGCTGCTGTGGGGGTTTCACAAACTTCTTGAGTAAAAACTTTAATTAAAAAGCAAACGTTAATCTCCAAGCAGTAGCATCTGCAGCATATTGCAAGCTAAGGCTTTGCCAACCTGAAAATCTAAGCAAGATTCTAATTAAATCAGGGGGAAAAAAAGATGAACTAGATATACGTTTTATTTAGGGATGGCGGTTACATAAGATATCCAAGATCTCACAGTTGCTATCTGATGGGAAATGCTGCTGCCAGATCTCACAGGCTATTTCCTGGGAGAGAAGCCCTTGTTCCACGGGTTCCGTGTACTGTTTTGATGATGTCTTCAGCAGTGCTGGGACATTGCTGCGGCTCTCCACTTGGCTCGGAAGCCACGTCGGTCCTGCTGAAAGCTGCAGATGATCCAGCAATGAAGCAATGCGACAGCACGGTGTGAGGAAATGCCATATTGCAAGCGGTGCCATCTTTCCAGTGAGGCACAAAAACAAAGTCCTGACTATTTATGGTTATTAAAGGTCCCAGCACACCTTTTGAAAAGTAGGGCTCTTAATCCCAGCGTGCTGGCCAAAATCTATTTTCAGAGATTCCACTCTGGCTATCAGCATTTCTTGTATTGTTCCAGTTGGATCGAGTCTTGGCCTTTGCATCCTGTTCCAAACTGGGCTTCTCTCTGTTTTGGAACAGCTGATATTTTCCAGAGACAGCCACAGTGTAGCGGTGTGTGAAGTGATCTCTACATATCCCTCACTTGCCTCACAGGAATGGAATGAGGATTAATCAATTATGATTAAATCATGATCCCAGTGAAGTCAAAAAAAGGTACTTTTCCTTTGGCATCGTGGGGGCCAGGTTTGCCTCAGCGTGCCTATTAATGCTTTGAGATTCCTGTGTGTAAAACCAAATGAAAATGCAAAGCATTACCTTGTTGAAGGTGTCTTTGTAGTGAGAATTCCTCTAGCTAGAGAGCAAAATGCATCTTAGAGGCTGTTTCCTCAAGAGTATAGCTACTTGTCGCAGCAGGCATTACAGTGCAGGAGGAAATTCCAGTTTGCTGAATGTGGCTTTAAGCACGTGGTGTTGCTTGGCTGGCATTTGTGGCTTTGCATGTCCCATGCATTCAAAACACGCTTTGTTACGCTTTCAGAGCTGGCTCCTGCTCTTTCCCCAGTTCAGCTAATGCTATGGAATCCTGTTGCGGAAAGCATGTTCCTAAAACCACCAGGAATTCAGCTTTAAATAGGGGAAGAAAGTTGATACCGAGTAGCAATAACTGCTGGTTATTCTCTGTGACCAAACCTTAATTCTTGTGGGCAAGGGAACAGAGGATCTAAATAAAAGCAACCTTGGCTAGATTTCTGAGAGACTGCTGAGTATTTTCTGCTTAGATCTTTCATTGCATACCACTTATGATGTCACATTTCACATTGTAAATCAACTTCCAGTGTGGACAAATCATGTCACTGAAAAACGTTTTTGCAGGATCACCCAGCTTCTTCCACGCAAATATAATAATAGTATGTCTCTCATGCAAATATAGGAAAGAGTGGTCACGGACTATTTTGGGAAAAGATACTCACCAGATGGACATAGAGAGAATATTCAGTTAGCCACTGAGGAGCAGAAGAACGGTAATAAATATTATTAAAGTCAGATACGGATAAAATTAGCCTACCCCTGCAGGAAAACTATCAAATTAAACTTAGAAAAATGTTGCTACATACACAACATAAATCTTGTGCTCTTCTGCAAATGAACAGTAAATGAAAAATAGAGGATATGTGTCATCCGGACCTTATAGTGTAGACTTAATTTCATTTTCTCAAGTATGCAGAAAAGGTTTTGATGTGTACTAGTACTTCTCCGTTGGCTACAGATAAATTTAAAACAAAACATTTGAAGTGCCTAGCCCAAAGCTTTTCTGAAAGTGTTCTGACCTCCCTCCCACCAAGCCCCTGGAGTTAGGTTGAATTCTCTAACTGCGTGTTTGGTGTCACCTCCTGTGCTTCTGCACTGCGGTCCCTCCCCTGGCTCCAAAACCTGAACTGAACCATGGTTGAAAAACTTGATGTGATATTAATAGATGCTGCTGCTGCTGCTGCCTGCCATGCTTTTGGTACTTCTTCAAAACCCAGCTAAGTGCTCTGGATCTACAGCAGTGCTCCTTCCAGTGATTCAGCTGTAAACATGTCCCTAAAATTTATTTTATTTTTAATATTTTCGAATGAATACACATTTTGCTCTTTTTTCTTTTTCTTCCATAATCTGGATTTTATATACCCCCTCAAGGAATATGAAATTTCTCTAGAAAAGTGGAATCTGTGTTTACCATTTGAAGTGGGCACTTTTTAAAGTTCTGTTAACTAGCATTACACAAGACTGGGTTTAGTGTTGACAGATAGTGTTTTCTGAGAAGCCAAACATAGAGCTGAATTGTGTTTGTTTAACAGATTGGTAGAGTTTATGTATTTATCCAAGTGTTGTCACAGAATGAAGTTATGGTGCTGGGATTAGGAATGCAGAATCTCCTCTTGAGCTAGTTTTTTCTAGGGAGGATGTATTGCCCAGGTTACCACCTAAAAGCCTATTTTAAAATGCATTTCCTCATTAAAATATCCCTGGCATCTTTATTTGTGGGAGCTGTGTTCTCATTGTTCTTTTGTCAAAAAACTCTTTTATACTTTTTCAGATTTTAATCGTTAGTGTAGCAAAAAGAGAACAAATTCTGCATGAGTTGTGGCGTTCTGGTTTCATTTTTATTATTGCCTACATATTGTATCTTAGCAAGACGTGAGGAAAAGGACTAGTGCAAGTCAAGGTCTTTAGTTTTATTTGAAAGGGGTGTACATTAAGCCCAGTAGAGTTTTTTCCTCTGTTTGTTTGCTTTGCTTCGTTTTGTTTTGTTTTAATGCATTTTGGAAGTATGGAAGTGTTAGCCTACCTCTTCAATGCACTTTAATTGCTTTCCATAGGACAGTCTCCTGGGAAAAAATCTCAACACTTTTTCAGAGAGTGGTGCAAAATAGGGCTTGTATGGTGACAAATAGTTTCCTTCACAAATGAAAGTTGTCCCTGCCTGTGAAGGACACTCATAACTGGGCACTTCCAGTCTAATTTCTCTGAACCAGTTTTGGATTCCCTGAAATCAAGATATTTTCCACAACTGGAGGAGGGAAATCTTGTGCTGAGGTCCCTATTTGTGTCCTTATAGGCTTCTGAGAGAGCTTTAGGGTTCTCACCACTGTACCTCAACCAGCCAGTTTTGTAAATAGGTTTGAAATCCCACGTGGCTTCATTCCCCATGGCCCTTGTACTGCTCAGTGCTTAGGGAAATACTTACAGAAGAGGGATCCAAATACATCTGCCCACAAGGAAATGTATCAGCTTTTATCCAGCCATTGGGCATTCATGTAAATCAATCAGATGTCCAATGTACCTATGGAAAAGTCTAGCTTTCCTGGTAAGACAAGCTGATTAAGAGGCTAAGTCCACTGATGAGCAACTTCTAAAGAAACACAAAGAGTGAAGTATTTTACACCAGCAGCCTCTCGTCCCTGCTCCTGGTCCCACTCACTGACCCGCACCCGCCATGGCAGACCCTGCTCCACACACCGCAGCACAGCCGGGGTGTCGGAACGGGCTAATTAAAAAGGCAGCATTTAAAATGCCACTCTGTGGTTGCTTGGAAATGTAATCCAACTTTGGTATTATTTTCGAGCTCAGATTTTTGAATCCAAAATTCCATGTGACGGAAGAGATGGGTATTTAAACAGATGTCTGCAATTTCTTTAAAAAATAGAGATTGAGTTACAGATGGTAAAAAGGGCCTGAGAATTAAAAACTCCTGAGCTACAAGAAAATTTACATGTGAGCAAAATGGCTTGCTGAAATGAATGGTCCTGCAATTCTGCATGTTTGAAAATTAAGCTTCTTTCACCAAAAATATGAATATATTTTCCTTGCTGTATTATTTGCTCCTCAACTAGTAGCCTTGCCTGTCACCATCAGCATCACACCCAAGTTGCAAGATGAAAGTCCTGCTTCTAACAGACAAGGGATATAGTATTTTCCTTCTCTTATCTCTTGTACGAAGTGGCCTACCAAAAATTTTGATCTGAATCCCCTTAAAAATAAAATTAATCTACTCCATCTGCATATCCGGTTCCTGGTTGTTCCAATTTCCATTTTATAAATTGCAAATATATGGATTTTTGTAAGTAAGCCTGGGAGGAAACCAGAGTCATCATTTGTACTTGCAAGTGAAATAATTTTTTTTTTCTTCTGGTTTTAAAAAGAAAACCAAAGTAAAACTAAGTGAAGAAGCTAATAACTTCAAAAGTAACATACAGAATGCAAGATGCTGTATATTGGGAGGAAAAAACTGAATGTATTTGGGATAGTGTTGAGGAGCAATTCAGGATCCCACCCATCAGCTGAGAGACCTGTTCATTACTGAGAACTATCTGAAGATCTCCACTCCCGTGCACTTGGGAAAAAAAAAAAAAAAAAAAGAAAAAGAAAGAAAGAAAAGTATTAGGATGCATCTAAACAGGAACGTAGACTGAAATGCAAGCAGTAAGAAGACTTACACATGGAGCTCCTCACCTACCCTATCCAGTCCCAGTTTGTCCATTGCAAACCCAGTTCAAATTAGCACAATTTGAGAGAAGGATAGCAAGAACCACTAGATGCAGAAAAAAAGCCATCGTTTGGAGAGTGACCAACCTTCCTTACTTTGCAATGGAGTGGACATAACCAACATGTCTACATCAATGAACGGCATTAAGAAGGACAGTTGGGAGCATCTGTTATCTCTGTCTTTCCTCATAAGGATGAAGAAACAGGTCAAAGGGAACAAGGCATGCTCCAAGTGGGGGCCACCTTTACTACACAATTCAGTGCGTGCTCCCAGTTGTGTCCCAGGCTGGATTTCTGGTAGAGCAAAGTACAGAGGATGCCTAGAGGATTTGTCCCAAATTGTTTATTAAAGCTGACAAAGGTGTCTAACTAGACTAGAATTATCAGAAATCCATCAACCTTGTACAATTTTACAGCCTTTAAGACTGCTGGGTACTTACCCTCAGAGACCTATGGTGGCTGGTAGGGCGTTATTCTGGTTTTGGCAGCTTTCTTTATGTCTTCTTTCTCAAAAATCCCATTTTTTATTGTTTTTCGTTAGCTGTATATTTGTCTTCATTGAGAAGGCAGCATCTACCAGAGTGTGATGATGACAGCTCTTTGCATTTACATAAAAATCTGCTTGAAGCTGATATTTGCATATTTTACAGGCCAACCTTTCTGAAAGTTAGATAGAAACTGCTTGTATACCTTCTATTACTACACTTAGACAGGAGCTTCCTGGCACCAAGTAATTATACATACAAGAATAAACTGCAAAGAATAAGAAGAGAACGTTCAGCCTACTCTTTTATAGATGATTGACAAAACGCTTTAAAAAATGGCCCTATTCTTTTTGCTTTTAAAGACACAGAAAGCAGTCCTAAACAATTGCTATGGGATTGTTTTGGTTTATGTCTGGAGGACAGTGGAGAGGAGAACTGCTTTTGCCTTAGAAATCACATGAATATGTCAGCTTTGGGTTTTCTTCTGCCTTGCTGGAGGACTTGTTGAAGGTCTCAGATGTTTATTGTGAGCTCTGACATTTTAATTGAAAGGACAGGAGTGTTGGTTTATTTAAACAAATAAATCCCTTTGGATTCCTTGTCCAAATTGTTTATTAGATATTGGATTAAGTAGGTGTTAACAACAAAAATCATAAATCGGAGCGTTTTCAACAGTCTAACTTAAAGTTCTTTCTTTTCTGTTACTCATCTTTAAAATTTTATATCCAATGATATTATAATCACATTAATTCTCCAGCCATCTGGGGATGTTGAAAATTAATTCTCTGTTTCAAATGTAAAAATGAAGAATTCCCCATAGCCTTCTTTGGTTAAACTTCTGGGTAACATTTAAAGCATGAAAATGGTTGGTTATTTGTCAAAGGAGTTAAAAAAAAAAAAAAAAGAAAGAAAAAATGGCATGGTTCTGTTATAGTAAAAAAATGCAGATTTCATCAGACTACTTGAAAAAAAAAAAAAAAGAGAAAATCACAGTGTTGAATATTTTATTTAATACTATCTGCCACGGGAAATAGGGAGAAGACTGTCTTGAAATATAATAGTTCAAATAGACTAAGCAGCAGTTTTCCTGAAATAAAGTTATATATAAAATAAAATAGAGTGGCAAAAGATGACAATAGTGAAAGCCAAACAAAAGGAGAGAACAGAAACACTGAGAGAGAGGAAGGGACCTGTGAGCTTTTTGCCTTTCACAATGCAGACGCTTGGTTGCTAGATCAGCTTTCTGAAAAGGATATTCACCCTGTATCTAGGAATCAAAAATTATATCTTTAGGAGGCCCGTGGGAACAGGAGAAATTTCTCATCTAAAGAAGTTACATCCATTTACAGAATGGGGACCTATTTATTGCTCAGCTTGAATCGTACTGAGGGATCCTGCGCCTTCAGTACTTGGAGTTTTCCTGAACCATGGCACAGCAATAAGAGCACACTTGTGAATGCGAAATGAGGACGGAATTACATCGTGTACACATCCTGCACTGGAGGCAAATCGGAAGTGAAATATCATGTTGCATATGAAAGCTTAAGAACTAATTAATTTTGATAGCATATTTATAGTTCTCATTTACAGAGATCTCAAAATACTCTAAGAAAATGGAAAACTACATCATACAAAAATCAGATGAATCAATTGGAACTATACACAACTTAGGACTCTTTGTAGCAGTGGAGGAGTTAGGATGGAATCGGCCGTAGAACAATCACTTCATCCATTACTGATAACGTTAAACGTTTTGCACAAGACCCGGGCCTCATCCGGATCCATGGGATTTTTGCAATTGACTTCAGCTGGGGACAAGACTTCATCCTCTGTTTGGCAGCCACAAGAACACACCAGTGTGCCACACTTCGTAAAGGAGAATCTCTCATCCGTTTGGGACAACAGAGAGAATTTCAGAAGAAAGTGTGCTTTGAGAAACCCAAATATATGCAGAATGCTGGGGTTAACTCTCTACTAGACAAAATAGCTTAGGGTCCTTGAGAAGATGGGTCCACAACTCTGTATCTTCCAGAATATGGATCTGAAAAGAGAATAAATCAATGTTTACAGGTGGACAAGACCTTAAGAACAAAAGCAATATACAAACTATCATGTCATGTTCATTTCACAGCCAGATACGCTTCCATAAGCTTAACCCTTTTTTGTAGCTGGGGATGAAAATGCACTTCAATGCAGGATTGGAAAGACTAAAACATTAGAAAACGCTAAGAAGCTTCAGTTCAAATTTCCAGTTTCCAGCTTATCAGGAAACATGCAGTAAGTGCATTACTCCATCTTGGTCCAATTCCATCGGATATTTCTAAGTCCCACACAGTGCTGGTTCATAACACACAGTTTTCTGACGCTCACCAAAATGATCTAATAAGCCAGAGAACACTAAGACAACTTCTCTCTCATGAATGGTAGATGGAATTTAGCAAAATGAAGTAAATGGTGCAAACCAATGAGACAAACTCATCTGATTTCTGGTGGGAGTTTTTTCCACAAGATTGCCTGGCTGCTATTTTCTCCCCTTGGAGAAAGCCAGTCCTCGCCATTTCCCCATGGAAGCAGTTTTATCAAAGCAACATTCAAGGCTACAGACCCTCATGGACATGGAAGGATTATCACTTCTCCCATGACTATCCAGGGGAAACTCAGCGGGCAGAGCCAGACACGTGAGGTCTTCAGACTGCAGGGATTAGGCAGGGATCGAGGTCCCCTTCCCATTGTAACTTGCAAAAAGCACAGGTATGCTGGAGAGGTGCCACCCCACAGCCTGGGGAAACAGCTGGGCGGCTTCACAGCACTTTGAAAATGTATTCACCCTGCTCTTTTTCCCTACTGCATCGACTTTGAGTGTATAGGATTGAAATTCTGTTTTGGTGTTCCAGACGTCAGGAGACATCCAACAGTTGGCTGTCAGAGAGGGAAGCAGCTCTGTGGTCTGTAGCTGGAAGGCGTTAGGTTGCTGGTGAGGTTTTCCTTCCCTGATGGTCCCCATGGGATCTCCACCTGATCCTGGGGATAATCCCAGTGACTGCGCACAAGGTTAAAGGATGCAAACCTAAAGCCTGCCCCACAGCTTCCAAACTTTCTGTGAAAGAAAGGATAAATCTACGCAAGATAATAGAAAGATGAAAATAATCCCTCTCGATGGCAGGGTATTAATTATAACTTTGTGTGGGAGAAGTTAAAATCCTCCCTGATGTGTGGATGAGGCGCCTTGTCCCCAGCACAGAACAGCGGTGTCTGTGTGGAACTGTCCTGCAACCGGTACGAGCGGGGCCGTGGCTTTTGTATGATTTTGTATAATTTTGTATGATTTGTGCCCTGTGCTGGTCCCACGGCAGAGTCACCACGGCGGCGGGGTAGCCAGGACACGGCTCTCCCACGGGGATGCCATTTTGCCCTCGGTGGGTAGGAACTATCCCAATTTATCCCCATAAAATCACGCGGGGCGGCGGGGCAGGAAAGGGGGGGAGTGGGATTTTTTCTTTGCTTCCCTGGCAAAACGGATGAAAAGAGCGCAAAGGTGCCCCCCAGCTGTGTGTCCCCCTCTTCCCACCCCCAGCAGCTGCAGCTCCCGGCACCGGGACAGCGCAGCCGGTGCTCGGCCCCCCCCCCCCCCCCAGCACTTCCCCCAAACTTTTCTCACCACCCCGACCCCCCCCCGGCCAGTCACCCCCCACCCCAAACCCACCCACCCCCGTCCCCTTATCCACGGGGGTGGGCACCGAGAAGCCCTCGGGGGCTTCCCCCACTCCATCCACCCCCTCCACCGCCGCCTGCCCGTGCCCGGTGGCGGAGAGTTGAAGGGGTCCCGGGCTTGGGGGGGGTCCCGGGGGTGCTCCCCCCCTCCAGGCAGCAGCGAGGGGGCGGCGGAAGGCTGCTCGGTGCCGCCGCCGCCCGGGAGGGAGGTTATGTAAGGGGGGAGGGAGGCGGTGGCAGAAGGAGGAGGAGGAGGAGGAGGAGGAGGAGCGGGAGGAGCAGGACGCCTCGCCGCCGCCTGCTGCCGCCGTGCAGCCGCAGCCAGCCGGGAGCGGGAGCGGGATCGGGATCGGGGCGGCCGCATGTGCGAAGTGGGGACGCGGCCGCCGCCGGCCGCCGAGCGCGGGGAGCCGCCCGGGGGTGCCGCCGCCCCGGCCGAGAGGTGCCGAGACATGGGGTGAGTCCGCCGGGCCCCCAGCGCCCCTCTCGCGTCCCGCCCCCCTCCCCCGGCACCCCCCGGCTCCACGCGGGGGTGCTCGCCCCCCAGCCCCGGTCCCTCCGCAGGTGCGCCCCGGTCGCCGCCGAGCAGGGAGGCGGCGGTTCGTTAAGGCAATTAATTCATTAAGCACTTACCGCCCGGCCGGGGGGCGCCCACCCGAGCCGCGCCGGCGGGGGTGGGAGCGCGGCAGAGGGGAAAAATTAAAAAAAATAGAGAAATAGATCAATACAAGCCCAGCTCGGGCATGCTGCTGGTGGCCACAGGCGGAGCTGGGGGGTCCCGGGCAGAGCCGGGGGGGCCCGGCGGGGGCAGCGCTGCCGGCCCCGGGGGCTCCGTGGGTGCGCTGGGGTCGTGCTGGGCTCTGCCGGGGCTCCCCGCCGGGGGGGGGGCCGCCGCCAACTCGCCCGGACGGTGGGAGCCGTGCGGCGGTGTGGGCAAAGCCGCCCCGCACACGCACCCCAACCCTTTTTCCTCCCGGGGAATTGAGCCTGAGCTTTCCGAAAATCAGCCGTGCCTCGTTCCCAGCCTCCAAGTTTAATAGGGGGCAAAAATTGCCGGCGTTAGGGCAGGTCGTGAACTGAACGGTAGGGAGGGGAGGTTAACGTGGTGCTCTCGGCTGGAACTGCATGCGGGTTAGAGACCCGTCCTTTCGACCAGAATGTCTTGGGGGATTCCAAACCCACACGGTTAATTTGCTTTATTTTTATCCTATTGCGGTCCCTTCCACCTTTTCCTTGCTTCTCCTCACCCCCCTGTGGCAAGGAACCGTTCTCCGTTTTCTGGGCATCCTCATACTGCTCCCAGCTGTGCAGCCTCCCACTCGAGATGCATTGATTATTGTCAAAGTGCTACCATTTGAGACAGTGTGGATAAATAATGAATTAAAATGCCACGCATGTGCCTGAATCGGATACCCAGCAGTTCTGAATAGGAGTGCAGGGGCAGAGGGGAGAAATAAGATCCGAAGAGTGTCTCCTGATGTTTTACTTCAGGATTACGAGGGGCTCTTCTTCATTATGTAAAGTTCCATTGGAAATAGCAGAGGTAGCGTTACAGCTTGGGGTTGTGGAAGGAAACATCAACACCTGGCTGGAGCAGTATGGCCACTCTGAGCCCAGGCTGGACAGAAACATCCAGCCCAGGGGAACTCATCCCAATCCTTTTTACCTGGGTGTCTCTAAAAACAAATAGTTTTGTCGTTGTTGTTTGATCTGGCTCTGTGCCGGTGGATGAGTGCAGCTGTGAAGTTTGGCTGTGGCATGGAGGGAATCACGGGGCAGGTGGCAGCGATGCCCTGGCCCTTGGCTCAGCGTGGTGCTGCTCTGCCCACAGAGCTTCCTAGGGCCTGGGTCTCCGGAGTGCCCCAGGTGTGCTCGTGGCTGCACCCCTGTCTGTGCTGCCCTGCTTCATGGCACCTGCATAGGTATGAGGCACGTTTGCCGGTCCGGTTCCATACCCCAGTGTAACACATTTGGCTTCGATTGAGTCGTTTCAGCCTGACACTGGTGCTGGGGAGGAAGATCAAGCTCCCGACACCATTCATTCCTGGGGTTTCAGTGTGGGTTGTACACACTCATACGCTCTGTACGCAGTGCAGGCGAGGTGTTTGCTGGATGTGTGTTTTGTAACTGTTTCCTGTCGTTATCTCGCCATCCACCTTTCTGACATAAAAAACATCAAAGTCTGCCCATGCAGGTTACTGCAGCAGGGGCTCAGCACACCTGACGCAGGAGCCACCCCTTGTGTCCCTGCTCCACCTCTGCTGGGAAATCCTTTACCTGGGTGTGCTTCAGCCTTGCCTTCTGTGAAATGGGTGCCTTTGTACTCGCCTGTCCCTGTGACGCACTCTGCGATGGGAACACAGTGCCCAGCCTTTTGTATTGGAAGGAGCAGATTTTGTCCCAGGAATTCCAGCAGGATTTGCTTCCTGGGCACGCTCTGGTGTCACATAGGCAGGTTCTCACCGAAATTGCGACAATAACTTGATTCTTAGCACTTAAACGATTTTTTTTTTTTTTTGGGGGGGGGGGGGGGGGGTGACCATTGCTAATGATTCATTTAAATGCTGCCTATGGATTTGGCAGTGACTGATGGTGCTATGAAACCTGATATAGCTACTTGAGCTCAGCAAAGCTATTTAAATTGCTTATTAGCTGTGAGCTGAGCTATTTAAACTGTTGGTTTAGTTCAACTTAGTAGGCAGCAAGGTAGTGTCAAGTTTTACAAAAGTCATTGACATGTTTGGAAAAAATAAATGCATGTAATTCAGGGGATGTGGAAACAATGCTTTTTTTTGTTTTTCTGTTTTTTTTTTTTTTTTTTTTTTTAAAAAAAAGGTGTTTAGGCAAAAAAAAATCTGCCTCAGTGCTCATTGAAGTCAGTGTGAAGGTTCCTGCTGACCGAAAACCATTGTCTTTGGGTCAAGCCATTGTTTGAGCTCCCACTGTACAAATGTTTACTTTGTAGAAAAAAACTTTCAAAATCACCACTTTCTTCCACTCAACACATCTGGCAACTGTCCTTACCTCAACAGTACCAGGGATTAAACTTTAGCTATTTAAATAACCACAATGTAACAACAAATTTCCCATTGTGGAGGCTTTATTTTGTCTGAAAATTGCTTGATTTGTGTCTTGGTGTTACAAACAAACCCAAGAAAATGGCAAGCTTGTCTAGGGCTCCGATTTCTGTGAGCTGTGCATACTAATCTAATAGCCAGCATCTGATTCAATTGACCTCAATTTAAGCAGTATAAGCTAACTTTCCAGTTAGAAAGATGCCTCAGTCTTAGTTATTAGATGATTTTAAGGAGGTATTGGCTAGCTTCTTCCTCTGTGGTTACATTCTTTTACTATTTTCGTTTCTTTAGTGTCTTGGTATTTCCTTATCTGTCAGTGACAAAATATTTCTTGTTATGAGGCATGTGACAAGTACCCAGTTTGGATTAGATGTGGAAATCTCTGCTGCTGAAGCTGTTATTTATATTATCTGTTGGATTAAAATTCCACTAATTTAAATATTCTCTAGCAATAAATTTGAGTTTCAAATCAGTTTTTATAAATCACATCAAATGAAAATCAGGCCTCCAACTGTTAGAAATTACCGCGAAAAGCTGCATGCCGATGTAAAAGCCGTATGACTGTGTATGTATATGTGCGTGCTATATAGGTTAATGATGAATTAGCACACATTTCTTGTGGCTGGTGAGAGCTGCTTCTCTGTGCTGCTTCTACGGGAGCTAACGTGGTCTGCTGGCGCTGGCTGGCTGGCAGCCCCCTACCCAGCAGGTGCCTCTGCCTGCCCCAGGTGGGCTGCAGGCCCCCACCACCCCCAGGAAGATGGAGAAGGTGAGTTTCCAAGCCTGGCTCCAGCGATGAAGTAACCTCGTCTTAGGGAGACTTCTGGACCCATGAGCAAAACTCTGCCCCTCCTGTAGTATTTATCATGAAAAGGTACGGTTGGGGGCCTATATTTCTGAGAGCAGTCGTATGTAATGCTTTTATTATGCAGTGACATTTAAGAGCACCAGGGAAGACTGCCTTGCACTTTTCCCTTCTGCTGTTAGCAGCAGCAGTGTCCATCGGCCGATGGATGGCTGCAGCCATCGGGGGAGCAAAAGACAAAAGGGAGGACGAGGACAGAAAAAGGTGATGGAGGCAAAAGATGTGATGAAATTAGTGTTATGGGAAAGCATTAATTTTGGATGCTGTTCAAGCTGGCCTTTCCCGGTACCAGCAGTACTTTAGATACCATGGTGATAAGCTTCGCCTAAGACGCTCCGTAGCGGGGAATGGCGTGTTGCAGAGGAAACTCACCTTGGCCTTCATCCAGCTCCTGCTGGGATCCACGGGAGTCTTGCGCTGCCTCCCTCCAAAGTTTGGCCAAGCCATCTGTCCCCAGGGAAGGGGGGGACGGTGCTGGATGTGCCTGAGCAGCCACAGCACTGCACTCCCAAAGCAACAGCACCCGGATGCCATCGTAAGGCCACCGCAAAGCCATTGTCCTTCAGACAGGGCTGGGGCAAGGCAGGCAGCCCAGTTGGTGCTGTGGGACTATTTTAGGGCGTTTTATGGTCTGTAGCTTCAGTTCAGATCCTAGCATAGTTCAGGGGGGTAGATTACACCAGGCAGCATCCACCTGGTGATGGTATTCAAGGAAAGAGACCGAGACCCAACAGACGCTAAGGCTGTCAGTCTTGGGATTTTCGAGGCAGCTGCCTGGGGATGCTTGGTTCTTCACTGCATCTATTCCTTATGTAGCTATTCCCATTTTTTTGCAGAGTGGGTATAAGCGGCTGCTGTTCTGATTTGGGGAATTCAGCATCTCTGTGTGCAGATCAAGGAGGTGTTTGTACAAAATCCAGTGGAAAAGTCAGGTCCAGAGAGCTTTAAGTTCTGGAGCTTTATCTTGAGTTCACTGAAATGGATGGGAGAACTCAGTTGACCTCAATGGCATTTATAAAACCTGTTCTCTGTAGCTCCTTTAACAAGTTTAACACAATTTTAATAAGGTTGGAGAGGCAGGGAGCTGGGAGACCTGGGGTGGAGACAAAGTGGATAGGCTGTGATAAGGATTTGTGTGCACTCAGGGATGGTGTGGTGTGTTCAGGTGAGAGCAAACCTGAAATGTTGGAGCATTTCACTCAGGTTTCATCAGGTAAAAGCCCTTGTCCCTTTATCCACAATTATTTGGGGAGCTTGTAATGCTGAAGATAAATGCACATAACTGAATTAGGGCAAAAATCCCATGGGTGAGTAAGAGCTACGGAAAATGAGAAATTGGGAGAAATTGCAAAACAAGCTAATAGAGGAGCAGGAAGAAATGATGAATGAATGACTGCCATGAGAGATAAACAGTGGGCTTAGAGATAACTTCAGCAAGCTACAATAGGAAAAATCCACCAGTACCACAGCTGGTTCAAGCGCCCTGGTGCAAATTTCACCAAAATTTGCTCAGGTAGTCAACGTTGAAGAAATGGTGAACAAAAAGAAAACTTAATGCTGAGAGAGTGATCGTAGTCAAGTTTCTCTCAACTACTAGACAAATTAATTACTGCTGTTAATTTGATTGTCACTTGAGAAGAAGCTTATAAATAAAATATCCTCCCCAAAGTTGGGATGTCCCTCAAGCCCCTCTTTCTATTTGAGTAGAGGATGGTGAGTAGGTCTCCTGGTAACAAAAGCATCATTTGAAATGTTAAGAAGTTATTTGATGTTCAGTTCCTTTAAACCATAAGTAGTTTTAACTGGTTCAAGGTCTGACAAATTGTCTTAAATTGTTTGAGCACATTCCCAGTGTGACTGAAAGGGGCAGAGAGGAGCAATGAGTTTGCTGAGAACCCGAGAGCAAGGGCATCAGCCTGGTTTGGCAGCGTGACTTTCTGCGTTGCCTTTTATTCATTCTTTTGGTTGTATTAATGCAGTGCCTACAATAAATAGCCTCACCCCTGAAACTATATTTAAGGAAGCATAAGCATTTTGAATCAGCTGTTGGTTTTCCTGTTGACTTTTTGATAGGGAGTTTGCTGAGTGGGAAGGTCTTCGGTGCTGAAGCTTGCTCTGTGGTCAGATCCCTGCCTGCTTTCACCTTGAATGCTGTCCATCACCTTTGTGTGCTGCAAATACAGCACGCGGCTTATTTATACTGTGCTTTGGTGGTGGCTCTTTAGGATGTAAATGTGCTTAGGGGAACATATTTCAGTGAAGTTTCTCCCAATAATTCAGCTCTGTGCTGTAAATAGCTGACAATCCTGTTATTAAATCTCAGAATGTGGCAAGGCAAGGGCACTGCCTTCAAACAAAGACAGGAAGCGTTTAAGCTTGAGCATTAAAGAAGCACTTTTAATGGCAAGAGCAATTAGGTAGGGAATAGGCCATTAACATCAGGGGAGGTTACTGCTGCGCCACAACCACACATCACCCGGTGCAGGTTAGGGACGGCGTGAGGAGGGCTTGTGTAACAGCTACTCATGCAAAATGTACAAGATGAGATTGGATGATGCAGTTGATCTTTGATTATATTTTTGATGACGCATCCTAGCTGCTCTCTGCCTGCTGGTAGGAGAAAGATTTGCCCAATGCTGCTGGCTTGGATGCTCTGTGCTTAGCTCATGCGTGACACGAGTGGCTGGCTGCTCGCTCCTACTGACGTAGCAGCTATTAGGGGCTATCGGGCCCTCTTGCATCACTGGCAAATGCTTCGTAATGGTAATTCTGCCACTGGGGTCAGGATTAAAATGAAGGAAATACTTTAAATAATTGATGCTCTGGGCGTTTTAGGATTTGTTTAAAAAAGAATTGGTGTTGCTGGATGACATCACTAAGCGGGACAGCCTGCTTAATGACTCATATGGGAGCAGTAGGCTCTGCTGTGTAGGTGTTGTAGGATTTGTGGGCTTCATGGTGAAGGCTGGCAAGGCTAGGAGCTTTAGCTGCAAAACAACTGTGGCTTTATCATGGAGAAGAGAGCAGATTTGACACAGGGGAAAGAGGGCCTGGCAGTGGAGGTGTGAGCAGAAGTGGCTGCTGGTTACTGTGCAAAGCCTGTTCCCTTCTGTGGCAACTCATCCTCCTTTCCTGCCTCCCCCACACGCCAGTCTGATGTTATTTATTTGATGCAGCTTATCAAAATGCAAGATTGTAAGAATTTCTGAAGTGACAAACTGTTTTATTTCCGTCTGGAATTCTCACCACAGCCTACAGGATTTAGGAACTCGAACCCTGCAATTCAGAAAGAAATTTTCTGTAGAAGTTGCACTCCTCTGCCTACACATCGAGGGGCCTGAGAGAGCCCTCTGGAGCTGCTAGATGTTGCTTCCCGTTAGGATTTGCATTATAATAATAATAGGAGTCCTGCCACTGCATTCTTATCAGACCAGGTTTAGTACATCAATGCAGCGAGACAGCAAAGGCCTCACTGGAATACATTCAAGAATATGTAGCCAGATTGTACAATTTTTTTTTTTCCTGAAGCTGCTTCTAGTTGCGCTGAGAATCCTTCCTGGAGGACTGTGAAATGGTGTGTATAAGTGCCGACTGTGTAAATATTTGTTGTTTGCCTCTGTTTCACGCTTAGCGGTAGATCCTCAACAGATATGGAACACTGTATTTGGGGGAAAAAATATGAAATTTAAGTCTTGCAAGACTCAGAAACATTAATTTCACCATGTGGAGGTGTGAGCATCTTAATTTCAGTATTCATTACTGCTTGTTCCTGCATTGGAAGAGGGACAGGTATTGTAGCCAGAGCTGGGAGTATTTAAAAAGGCTTTTCCTTCTGGAAAGGTTGCTTCAACCAAGATGCACGCTCTCTCCTTTGTATTAATTGCATTGCAGTGACTGAGTCAAGTTCTTTGCTTTTGGTGAGTTGCTCTATAGTCTGCAACAGCAATGCTTTATTGTTGCCTGTTTTATTGGGATTTTGTATTCAGGCTTCCCACTATAAATCTGTTGCGCACATCTAAAATGTCTCCCTGCAGTTGTTTAAGTGGGAACATGTGATCTGTTTTGTGATATTGAAAACTGTCAATAAGAGCATTTGAAAAAAAAAAAAAAGGGGGGGGGGGAGGGGGGAGGGGAGAGATGCTCTGAGCTGAGCCATGCAACATGCAGCCACCCACCAGAGCCCAGGGCTGCACAGGGGCCGCCGTGCTGCCTGCAGGGTGCGTGGGGAAATGCAGGAGTGGGACACCCGATTACTGTCCCTATCACTGATAGTGATGCCCAGAGATGAGGCAGGAGCGCTGTTCTGGTAGGTAGCTCAGGCACTAGTGCAAAACTGGCTACAGCTTAGGGACCTCATGTTAGTTATACATCGATTTACATCTGCCTGCTCTGTCTGTCCCCCTGCCTTGGTGTTGTCCCCTGTCTAACAGGGATGTGTCTACATGCTGCACCTCCAGGAGAGGGGTAAAGAGGTGCCCCCACTTACTCCTCCACGTATGCCAAACCCCTGTCACCAGAAGGCCAAAATAGTCCCAGACCTGCCAGGAAGCTTCCACGTGGAAGAGGCAGCCCCAAGTAGCTCACAGGGGAGATCAACAGCTGCCCTTGGGTGTATAGGAGATAAAAGCATCTTTGGACACTATTTATGTACACGTATAATCCAATGATTGTCATACTAATCCCTTCTTCCAGCTGGAAGAGGGAGAAATTTGTTCTTTCATGGGACAATAAAGGAGATTTAGCTGCCTTAAACGTTATGGCACAGAGGTGAACGAGAGCTCTCCCTTCATGATTATTTTATCTTGTATGCTTGACAGCTGTCTGTCACTTGTATATAGTCCATTACAGGAGACAGCCCTGTTTCTGTTGTACATTTATAGAGGTGGTCTTCATAAGCTTGTATTTAAGGGATCTTCTGAAAATGCTAATACATAAATAGACTAATTTGGTTTATGGTCTTTTTCAAGACAAACAGAAACTGGCTTGGCTGAGAACAGGGACTTGACACTTCATTACACCCACCCAAATTCAAGGCAATTCAGTTAAAAGCTTCGATCTCTTATCTCAGGTGCAAGAAAACCACGATAGCTGTGGGAAAGGGTCACACTTCGTGCCCTGGGACGGGAGCTGCTGGTTCGGGGAAGTGATCCGGGGATGGGCAGCGAGACGGGCCTCCTGTGCACATCCAAAGTCTGCCTGGGTCTGTGCGTCCTCCGTCAGCCTTCTCTCGGTGCCTCTTCCACCTTCCTCTGTGCTTCAGAGCAGGCAAATGGGTTTTTGTGCATAATGATCTCTTTTGAGAGATCCGAAGGACAAATAACAGCTTTAAAGTTTTGCACAGCCCCCTTCACATTGCGCTGCTCAGAGACGTTCCCCAGACGCAGGCGGTTCTGAGCAGCTGGTTTTTGAGGCCCTCAGAAGTGCACATCACGGAAGATGCATCAGCTCTCAAGGACTTCATTAGCAGTACCCAGCCCCATGCTCCCACCAGGCTCTCTCACCCCACTTGTCCTCCCCAGGCTTCTCTGCAACACCCGTGGTTTTGCAGAAAGTTTTGCAACCCTCTTAGGCTGTGCTGAGCCCCTCATGATGCCAGGGTTAACCACCTCTCCTGTGGCTCTGGTCACCTGCTTTTCCCTCTGTAGAGAAGGTCTGCTCTGAATTTTTGGTCTCCAAGCAGTAACCCTGCGTGTGCGTTGTTTAGATCTGCTTGCAAGAACTTCTCTCCATTGACTTAGAAATTAGCATTTCAAATTCTGTGGGGGAGGAATTGCCAAAGTTCTTATATTTTAAGCTTCAAATTAGAGTATTAGAGTTTGGAACAGAATCAAAATATCTAATCCACTTTGCATTCCCTGTTTGATCTTTCCTTTCCGCCTTATGAATTGGCACTATTGTCCTTAGGAGGTACAGCGAGATAGTGCTACTCTGGGAGGCTTCTCCCACGAAATGTAAAAGCAGCGTTGCACTGATTTACAGTGCCCTTTCAAATAACTGTTAGATTAGCATAGATGACACGGGGTTGTACTGGAGAGAGTTTATGCTCGTCAGCTCCATTATTGAATGTCCTCTGAATTATTGGCCGGAGGAGAGAACAGGCTCACGGCGGCTGGGCACAGCTTGGTTGGCTCGGCGTTGCCTCGTATTCCCTAAAAGAATGACTGACTTCTGGGATTTAAGCAGGCTGGTCTGTGCTTTGCACCCCAGATGTAAGTTTCTTGTCCTCCCTTCCATCTCTGTCTCCATCTCCTTCCGTCTGTCCTTGCTCTATGGTGAGGCTGCAATCTGGCTCCCTGTGGGCCACAGCCCAGCCTAGTGGGGCAGCAGAATTTTGCTAGGGGGAGCACGTGGAAATAAAGGCAGCCAGTTGCTTGTCTATGGAGAAATGAGCAATTGAAATGTTTTATTTTTTTGGCTGCTGCTTAAGGGTAGTAAAGCTTCCTAAGAGAAAACAGTGTTTAGAGATCTGTAATAGAGGCCTGATGAGACAAATCGATCGAATTCCTGGGGTGCTAAAGTGTGAACGTGCAAAAAGCCTAGTAAGAATTTCTCACCAATTGGCACCTTATCTGCAGCGGCTGTGTGAGCAGTTGATCCATGCTGCATGCTAACACCAGGCACTAATTTTAGACCACAGGGTCTATGAAGAGCACAGTTCCCAGCTCTTGACTTGCTATAATTTACTTAAGGCAACCGGGAAGCTGGTGCATGCACTTTGTCTATTCCAGCAAGGGAGGCATCTGCCTCCACTAGCAAGGAGTCTCGTACCAGGAGAGCATGCTTGAAACAAATTGCTGTGTAATACAAGAGATGATTTTTAATCCTATTTTAAAACAAATGTTCAGGGTTCTATCCTGAAAATGAAGAAAAAATAAATCATTGGAATTGTGTAATATGGCTTATTATTCTGGCATAAAAAGCCCATCTAGAATTTATTGAGCTGATTTTGCTCACATTTGTTTGGTATAAATAAGCAGTAACTTAAAACAGAGAGGATCGGCTCTCCTGCGTGTACTCTCCAGTGGTTTTGAAGGGTGAATTTGCCACCACTTAAATCCTATAAAAGTTCAAAGCTCTACAGCAGAAGTATTAATAAAGGACATGGCTGTAAGCAGGTTGTGTCATCGGGGACGCGTGTCGGCCTGACGTATCATCTGTGGAGTGCTTTGTTTGCCTTTGGTAAATGTGATGAGCTCCAGGCTTTGTGCTGAAGTGGCACTGCCAAACTTAGCCATGGCTTATCTGGCTGGCACTGAGCAGGATGAGCCTCTGCTTGTGATCCGGCCGGTCAGGGTGGTTTCACAACATTGCTGGAGCGTGGTGCTGCCCTCTCCAAGCTGGTTCCTCTCCTGGGAGCAGATATGGGGACAGGTGAATGAATGCAGTGCATGTATGGTCTTCCTGCAGAGACCCTGCTGCCATGCGTGGGGCTGTCCTCTGCATCTGCTTGGGCCAGGTGGCTGCCTTGAAAACTGTAAGGAAAATAACTCCAGTGTGTTTTAGACCAGAGAGAGAAAGACTAGGAAAAGTAAGTACACATACCAGTGCTGCCAACTTTCGGGGCAGCTGGAATATCAAGCAGCAAATAGTGGCAACTACACAAGGGTGATGCCGAACAGCTGCAGTGAGGCATGTTATCCTCTGGCTGTAGCAGCAGCGCTGTATCTGGCTGGGACCCGGTGCACCCGGGTGGTTTCATCAATAACAGTGTGATGCCCGCCGGCATCCAGCCTGTGCCGAGTGGGAACCCTGGGAGGGAGCCTGACCCTAAGCACCAGCCCTTCCAAGCCAGTTGTTTTTGTCCCAGTTCATGGAAAAAAAATAAATTAGGTTATCTCATTCCTTTAAACATTTTGGTAAGTGTTAATATGCTTTTGGTGCAGTGGAAATAATTGCCATATGGCTGCAAGATTTGCCATCTGTCCAGAGAGGCTGAAATGCAATTAGTCCATGTAGTCCATTTATCAATCCATAAGTGACAATATTCACAGTCCTGGCAACTTTGGTTGCTGACAGAATCAGCGCTTGTATAGGCCTACCTGTCTGCCCTTATTACAATCAATACATAAATGAGATGGAAAAAAAAGCATCATTCAGCCGTGTCCTTCACCCCTGACAGAAAGGTAAAGAACTCTGCACTGATGTAAATGAGAAATGGTATGCCTTAATTTCTGGAGGTATTGATTTGATTTTTCTGTCCAGTAGGCCTTTATTTTAATAAGACAAAGCCAGGTTCATTTGCAGTCTTTCAGTCAAGAAATACCAAGAGGACAGAGTATGTCAACAGGGAAAAAATTGCTATTAAGTGCTTTCTTGTTGTATTAACTTAGGAAAAGCAAAACGTTAGCAACATGAGAAGCATGATCAGTAGTATCATACATGGCAGCAGGTGTTATTCTTCCAATGGTTCTTGTTCACCTCCCAAAAAGTGAGAAGATGGCTTCTCAGCAGAGGGAATAAATTCTGCAATCAGGTCAAGGCTTTCTTATTTTTAAACCACAAATGCTCTGGCACTGTGAGGGGTCCGACATCTCACTCTCCTGGAAGCACAGCCCTGGCTGTGGCATGGCTTGGCCACGCAGAATGGTTGGCCTCTTCGAATCTTGGGTTAATTTGTAAAGGCCTACGCACATCCAAAAAAAGCCTTGAACAACTGAACTGGTTTACATATTACCCCAACACATCTTGGCCTGTTAGTTCGTAACAAGAACATGTGCTGGGCTTTGTTTGTTCTACGGGCTGCCAGCCAGCCCACGCTAATTTCTGAGACTCTGCTGACATAAGAATGCCATTTTTCACATTTTTCGCATCATAACCTGTAGTAATGTAACCTGCATCACGCGATCACTGTAACAATGCTGTTGATGGAATTAAATCCTCACATAGCCCATGAGGCCTGGGGCAGTGGCACCCAGAAATCCAAAGTGTCTGGGGCTTCAGAGCTAAGGGAATGGGACTGAGGGGATCTCAAACGGGTGGCTGTTGGGTTCAGGAACTTCTGGGAGGATCTTCTCCCAGTATTACCCACAAATGTGTGTAATGTGCTCCACTGCAGAGTTAGAAGGTTGTAGGGATTTGGTTTTGTGGTTTTGCTAATGTATTCTTTGGAGGATGTCTTTTTTTTGTTGTTGTTTTATAGATGCTGTTTCTCATGTGCAACTTTCTGGTTCTGGTTTTCAGATTTAGTACTTTTTCCTCTCTGACGCTCAGGAGATTTCCAAAGGATCTTCAGTTTTGTGCTATTTTTTATGTCAACAAATAAGTGCATGCTTCTGAGATCTGTACTGTAAATCTGGTGGCAACAGATAGCTTTGTATTGGTGAATATTAAAATTATCAGTGAATAATATTAGTTTCTAAATGTTTCAATTCCTTTTGTATTTTCAACTTGAAGCAGATAAAATACGCCATTCAGTGATCTCTAAGGCAAATGCTCTACCTTTAAGAATTATGTTCATCTGCTCTTTAGAGAGGTGCTGTTGCATGCCAGCAGCAGCCAAAACGTTATGATTGTTGGCATTTTACTATTGAAATTCCCAGAGAAAGGAAGCCTGGTTTTCTCAATGTAGCCCAATTTAACCTGCACTGAGTGGAGAATGACACTCACTTTGGCAGCACTTGCTGGTGTCCAGCACCTTCCCTTTCCAGGCTGAGCGTGGTGGATGCACTCAGACCTGTCTTTTCCACTTCTCACGTGCAGTCTTTGGTGTCCCTGACTGCATTTGGTGATTTTGTTTTTCTCTCCTGGATGGCTTAATCTGGGAGGAGGCTGTAACGACAGACCTGGTTGAGCAGGGCAGTGCTGTTGCCAGCCCGCTGCTGTTCCCAGCACGGGCAAGCTGAAACACGCACCCAGGGCCCTGTGTGGGCACAGGTTTGCATCTTCCTAATCCTTTATAGACCAAATTGCTTATTTGTTAATTGCCTTTAATTTTTACATGCTTCAGCTTCAATAAAGGTGTGAATCCCTGTATTAAACCACCCATGGCACCTTTTTCATATCCTCCAACAAAGCACCTGGCCATGAGTGTCCTCTGCACTTCCCCGCTGCTTTGGCAGTGGCTCCAGTCACAGCGTGTACCCAGCAAAGGGCCTGCACCCAGCCCCGGACAAGCAAAACCTTATCATTTTCTGCTGGTGTTACGCTTGGTGGAATTCCATATTTGCCCCTTCAGGCAGCAGATCAGA
This sequence comes from Aythya fuligula, assembly GCF_009819795.1. Taxonomy (NCBI): domain Eukaryota; kingdom Metazoa; phylum Chordata; class Aves; order Anseriformes; family Anatidae; genus Aythya; species Aythya fuligula. Next base: position 11,729,174 of record NC_045569.1, on the reverse strand, counting down.
GTTATCCAGCTTGGTCTTTAAACAGAGCTGATAGGCTCCCCCTGCCCCCTCCAAGTTTAACTGGGAAGAAAAGCCTCGAGGGAGAGCGTTTGAATAGAGGATGGGAAAGGATATCAATAATTACACATGTGGACTAGTGCACGGAAGAGCTCTCCTCCAAGGATCTGCTTGCTGCTGTGGTGTGTAAGATAATGGGGAGCTCAATCACATTATTTTGCAATAGGCTTTGATTATGCTGCTGATTAAAATCAACTTTTTTGGATTTGTGTGCAGATAACCTCATCTGTCATTTAAATTCTTGTGATGTGGGAAAGGAAAATGTCCTGAGCATGAAGATGCTGCCCTGCTGGTGGCAGTGGGTTTGCATGCACAAAGACACACATGGTCTTTCACTCCACTGTTGTTTGTAGGTACACAATATTTTGATTGTATATCCTCTGATATTTAACTTCTTTATTTTTTAAATGGACACCAAATAACACACACAACCTCAAAATATCCCTGACCTTCTGCAACATAGAAGGCATCTTCTAAAGGATTAATAATAATAATAATAGAGACTGAGGGATTTTCCTGCTGGCTTACAAATGGAAAATAAATTACTCTTCCTCCAGCATTGTCTGCATTATTTTCTCCTCCTTGGTAATTTCTCACCACAGTAACACAAGAGGGGTGCCAATCCATAGCAGCTACATAATGCAAGGCCGGGGGATGCTGGCTGTCGTTTTGAGGTGCTGCTCAAGGAACTTGGTGTAGGGCACGTCTGCAGCGAGCTGGCTTCATCCTCCTCAGCTGGAGCAGTTGTGGTGCACACACGTGGCTCTGTGAGCTTTAAGGCACTAACGGGTGTCTCCTGCCCGGGTGGGAGATGCTGGCATCAGGGTGAGGTGGGGGCCAGTCTGCCTCCCCCCTCCTACAAACGTGGCCTCTCCGCTCCAAGTTTTATACTTCCAGTTTATTATCGAAATCTCTCACTGAAATGCTACAAGGCGAGCACTGTGCTATGGGGGAGGCTCTGCTAACGGCATTGATGCTATTGGGGCTGAGGTGAGCCCCAAAGATGTAATTTTAACCTATCCAGAGAAATGAGAAGGCTTCTGGGGGCAGTGTGTTTATGTGCTGACACAGCCTTATTTGTCAACAAAACTAGGAGAGTTTGTGTCTATCCTGGCAAAGGGGATAAACAGAGTACTGTTATTTCCATTTTTTCCCAGTTTTATTAGCTTTGAATTTATCCCTATGTACACAGGAGGCTGTGTAAACATTTCTAGGGGTGCAAATTTATGGAACCTCTTTCAGTGCCTTCTCAAGAAAGATCTGTGAAATAACCAGAGTAGCAGGACCAGTTTCACACATGCCTGAACTTGTTTTTTATTTTCAGAATAATCTTACCTATAGTGGAGTAGTTCAGGGTCTTTTCAGTTTTTATCCTCTGTGTGTGTTTATTCACAGAGTGTCTTAAAAGGTGAATAACCATCTGGAGATAGCCCAAAAGTTAAGTGTGAGCTTTTCCACTGCCCAAGATAAGCCTTTTCATTTATGTATTGACTTCATAAAGGCATAATGGCATTGTGAGAGCTCCCAGATGTTACAGTGACTTTCACACTGAGAGCTTTTGTCCTGAAGACTTATTCTTTTGGACTTACTCAGCTGTGAACCAAAAATGAGTTTAATTAACATCTGTACTTTTGACAGAAAATTCCTCTTTAGCTAGCTATTTTTTTTTCTTATTTTTTTTGTCTAAGTAACTGGAACTATTATGTTGCCTACAAATGTAAGAAGCACTTCTGTTAATTACATTGTCTGTTGAAATAATAATGCCTGTAAATGAAAAGAGCTAAAAAGATGTCTTCTTCTTTTTTTTTTTTTTTTTTTTTGCATGAATTTAATACATTTCTGCAGGTGCAAAGATATCAAATCTAGCATAAAGTGGGCACTAGAGAGTTATGTCTGTAGTCATTTGAATAAGTTGCACAACCTTGCCCTTGGTTAGCACTGCTGCAACTTTGTCATCGCAGTCATGGGGAGAGAGAGAGGTCTGCCCACAGACCAGGGATTTCAGCAACTGGAGGATTGAAAAGAAGGACTTGGGGTAAATTTATATATTTGTAAATTTTTTTTTTTCTTGTTCTTTCCTTTTTTTTTGGGGGGCAGTGTAATTTCTGTCCTAATAGCCTGTTTTTCCAAGAATTGCTCTGTCTGCACTGTAAGTGACCGCAGTCCGTCCTGCAGCTCGTTACTGCCGGAGGTGCAGGACTTGGATCCCATAGCACTGAAAAATGCACTTGTAGGGGTGCCTGCATTTTCTTACAGGCAGAAAACAGCAGAGCCAAAGCTGAGTGCAGCTGTCCCCTGCTAGCCCTGCCTGTCGCTCTGTGCCAGTTCTCCCATCCCCACTGTGCATAACAGACACTCTGATTTTCTCTCTGTCCTGACACTGCCTGGCCTGTTTTGCTCAGGGTTGCTGCTCCATCCTTCCAAGTAATTTTTGCGATGGAAGTTGCTGTGTTTGAAGGTGTGTTTGCATTTCAGGACCAACAGGAGCTGACCAGGTGCAGGAAAGTGTCCCACCGAGGAGCAGACCCAGTTTGCAAGGCAGGTATCCTGCCACCCCCAGCCTCTGAATTGTGTGGGAGCCGTTGTTAAAGCCACCGGCAGCATCCCTCTGGTATACGAAGACTGTTGGTTTTTACAATAGTAGCTTTTGTTGAGTGGTGAATATTCCACTATTGATTTCGCTTTTTCCACTCATGTAGTCAAAAACTTCCCAGGGTGAGAGATCTGCTACCAAACCACCCTCTGATGTTAGCAATAGCAAAGCTGTGGAGAGGAAATGAGGCGATTTAATTTTATTTCCAGGCTTGCTACTGGCTCTGTTATCCCAGGATGCCATCTCGCTCTTTATGGCTGCTTCCTCAGGTGTAAAATGGAGCCATTACCACCTGCTTGCTCCATGCTACCGATTTTGCAGTCTTGCACGTCGGAGCAGGCTCTCTGCTCCTGATGGCTATATGTGCTGGCAGCCGGCACCCGGACTTGTGTGTTGCATCTGATGAGATTTGACTGACCCGAATTAATTAGCACATGCCAATTTGGGAAGGTAGTGAGCTGCCTCGTTTCATAATGCTGGTTTGCTGCTATCACATCTGTAAAACATCCATGCTTATCTTTTGCCTCTGCCCAGTTCTGTGCGGCATTACCTAACGGTGACAATGCATGCCTGAAAGTCCTGGCTGCTTTTGCATGGAGAGCATAGCAGCACTGGTTAGTTTTTGGACAGCCGAGTCTTGCAGAGGTGTGTAAACAGCTTTACTAAAAATAAAACAAAAATATCTCCCCTCCACATGCTATTACTATATTTATGTGAAGGAAAAGGTGCCCTGCCCATGCACCTTGCTCAGAAGACTCTCAGGACCTCACACTGGGGACTCCAGAGGGTGGGTCCCTGTCTCCTGCTAGCAGGGTGCTTCTGGTTGCTGACCCTGCAGTGATGGACACAGAGCATGCAGTATATAGGGGCCTTGGGCTGCTCATGGCATATAAGGAGGATGTACTCATGCCGACTTGAGCACATGCGGTGAGGTTAGCAGTTTGAGCAAGGACAAAGCACCAGCACTGAGAAACTAATTTGTGTGTTTTTCCACTGCCTGGAAAGACTGCCAGGAGGATGGCCGGGCCCCTCTGTGTTTTGAGCAAAGGCAAATTCTGTGTACTGATAATATGTGATGATGCGACTGTAACTCTGTGTACGTTTGGGAGGCACTTGGAGACTTCTGAGGCTGTGGGGGAATGAGTGGAGAGCTTGCTGCTCTCTGGGTGCAGGATGGATTGGTTCAGGTTTGTTTGGGACTGAAGGCACCATGTTCCTCTGGCTGCATTTAACAAATATATCTTTTTGTATCATGATCAGTTGCAGTGATGGGGGGCATGTTGCAATGCAGCATTTTATCTTTGTACCTACTTTTCTTCTTCCTTGAAAGACGCTCATTATCTAATGCTCATGTAGCAAATCACAGCAGATCTGTCAGGCGGTGTAAAGCTCAGCGCATGCACGAAAGTGGCCCGTAGCGGGAAGCACCACGTTCCAAAAACTCTACTCTGCCACACGGTCTGGAGGCACGTGCATCCTCCACCAGATGTCAGCTATATGAAGATGTATTTAAAGGAGCCCGTCACACACTCGTAAAATTTGGCATGGTTATATGTTAACAGAATGTGGCACTGGACCTCACACAGCTGTGGATGAAGTTAGTTAGCTTTAGAGCCTTAGTTTTTGCTTTTCTAATTCCTGTGAAAAGGTTAATGACATATTCCTTCATTAATGGAGAATGATTGCTTATTGTGTGAGGGTTGTCTCACATAACACAGGGATGGAAATGAAAAGTCAACTAAAATCGATAAAACCGTGGCATGAAAATTATTATCATATTTATAAAACACGCCAGCCATGTGTAATAATAAAGTTTATCAAAGTGTGTTCTCTGTTTTAATCTGTGTTATTAAACAAAGAACCATTAACTATAATTTAGGTCTCCATTTGCTAGATTTCAAGCTGCTTTGCTTGAAACACTGGATATTACTGTCAAATAGATTTCTAAATAGATTTTTTCTAAAGAGAAATGTATTTGATTGATCATTAACAGATTCGGTTAGAATTCATGAGATTTTAAACATTCATAAATTCTCTTTGTTTTTTGATTTACAACTCACATTTTGGCTGCCTGGCAGAGCCAGTGCTTCTCACCTGCACTTTCACATCAAGACCAGGTTACGGGCTCACACACCAAATGACATTGCCAACATTTCAAGCTAGCATAGCAGCCATTTTTAGCATAAAACCTGATAAATCTTGGCTAAAATGAAAAGGAAAGAAACTGTGGAAAACAAAGTCATTCCTTAGTCAGGGAATTGCTTTCCTGAATGTCAAAGTTTGCAAGTAATGCAGTGAGGCATTGATGGAATAAAGCATCAGTCTGGAAGTCTCCAAGGCCGTGGTGTAGTTTAGGGGAAGAAAAAAAAAAAAAAGACTAATTCAGTGTTTCTTTGGAAAATCGAAGTTTTATAGTTGCCTGTGTGCTCTTCACTGGCTGCTGGCTTCACTGACGGCGTGGTGCAAGGGGGAGCCTTTGTCGTTGTTGAATAATCATAAGGATTAGAAATATAGTTGGCTTTTGTCTTTAGCTTTTAATGACAGCAACAAATGACTGGATAGATGGCTATCTCAAGTCCTGAATGTTATTATCCATTAATTTACCCACTCAGATGCATGTATAAAGCCCTCACTGCCAGCAGTAGCTGCTACAAGACTCCTGAAGGAATGGAGATAGATAGTTGTTCCCTTCGTTTTGCATTTGTTATCTCCAGATTTACTTTATATGGTTACTGCTGCTGCTTCAGAGAGCCCAGGCATAATTTTAGCAGTATTTTCTGGTATTGTTAAGGTGAATTAACAGAAATGTGTATATAAAGTTGTTTGCAAGTTGGGCTTTCATGAAGGAAAAGTCTGAAACTTTTGAAAGTTTAGGCTGTGATATATAGGTCATATTCCCATTAGCAAAAACAATTAGTAATAAATCCACTACAAATACAGAGCTAAGTAGAAGGCTAAATAAATTCAAAATTATTCTTCACTCAGAGAATGTACATATTTTTTAGACTGAAACAGTAAGTAGCTTGGGGGAAACCTCCCTTGCTAACCCTGTGTAATGTGTGATGGAAGTATCTAAAACATATTATGGAGCCCTGGCCCTGCTTTTCTCCCAGCTACAGACTGCAGTGACAGTAGTGTGGGAAACAAGAGGCAGATTTCCCGTGTTACTTCAGCTCCTCAGCTGAAGTAAAAGATGCTCCTGCACAGCTGTAACATGACAGTCCCCTTGTAATTTAAATATATTTCATATAAGTATTTTACAGAGTTTGGCACAGCTGTCTATCTAGAAGCATGCATGGCAGCCCCTGAAAAATGTAAAGCCTTGCATATGTCTTGCAAAGAAAAAAAAATGTTTCATTTCCTCCCTTCTGAGGCATTGTGGGGCTTTGCAAGATCACACCGGCCTTCCTGAGCTAGCTCTGCAGTTACATTGCTTCATCTGTGCAATGTTTATGAATTGCTTCCCTCAATTTTATTTAAAGTATAGTGATCAAGATTGTGCATGGTGTTTTGTATGGTTCCCACATACAGAACTCAACTTCTTATATTCTAAAAAATGTAGAGGTGGATTTAAAAGGAGCTGAAGATTATAGAAATTAATAAAAATATAGTTCAAAAATGATGGGACTGAGAATAACAGAAGAGAATTATTTACATCGATATGAAAGAATGACTTGTGAGAGAGGTCTTCTGGCCTTTCACATACCGATCTTCATTTGCTTTGTGCAAAATTCAGCATGGCAGCCTTCTTGGTTTACATGAGGTAAATATTTGTGGGAGTTAATAATGGACTCTATTGCAGTACAGTTGTTTTTGAATATTGTCAGAATTCTATTAATGATAAAATATTTTGTATGTGATAAGAAAATATCAAGTGGTACACTTTATATATACCATTATATACTGTAGCTTTTAAGAACAAAAAGCATAAAAATATATACCATATATATTTATATAAACACGACGTGGCTTTATTTGCAGTTTATTTTTTCTAAGCTTGGATTAAAGGTAACACCTTGAGGTGAGTTTAGTTTTACAGCCTTTGAGTAAGTCTTAATTCTGATCTGGATGGCTTGGTGTGTATCATCAAGTTCTTGTTCTTTCAGTCCTGCATCCTCTCCGCTCCTACACGCAGTTTGCATTGCCATGTGTTCAGGGTCACACTGGTCACAAAATGTTTTTGAAGAGCGGTGCTGATTAGGGCTGGGGTGCCAGGGGCCTTACCTCAGCCCTGGCACACGGCCCCTTGCACTGGCAGGGCCATGGGCCTGTTTCTTCCCCCCCCCCCCCCCCCCCCCCCCACTCCCCAGGCAGATTAACTGCATTTGCATCTGATGAATTTTTCAGGCACATCCACAATATGGTGCCATTCTCAGGATAGAGACGTTAGTGCTTCAGGAATGGCACCGTGCCTTTGTTTTGGTAGCATTGTTGGTGCCTCCACAGAGCAGTCCTGGCTCTAAGCAGGACCACAGGTCGCAGCGAGGAGCAGCAGGAGGAAAGCTGGCCATGTGGGGTTTGTGGTGCTTAGGAAAATGTGTGGATGGGGAAAGAAAGTGTGCATGTAAGCATCCTTTCCTGGAAATAAGTGTTTGGAGGAAAAAGTGGGTTACACAGTCAGCGTAACAAGAGGAGGAAAAATTGGCCTTGCGCTGCCTGGTCAGGTCTGGGCTTCCGGGACATTTCATCTTCCACAGACTCATGCATCCATTTCTCCTGTCCCTCCCTATTCCAGAGAACAGCCCATCTTCACCACCAGAGCCCATGTCTTCCAAATTGACCCCAGCACGAAGAAGAACTGGGTCCCCGCAAGCAAGCAGGCTGTAACTGTTTCCTACTTCTATGACAGCACGAGAAACAGCTATCGGATTATCAGTGTGGATGGAGCCAAGGTAGGAGGCTGATGGTACCCCGGCGTGTTTACTCTGTGGAGAGGATCGTGGCAGTCAGCCCTGGCTGGCGATAGACATAGATGGGCGGCATTGAACACATAAGTTCATAAATGCTCACTTTTTTTTAATTTATATAAACCATTGTGGACAGTTGTAGTGACAACTGAAAAAACACAGAGCAACTTAAAAGTGATTTTTCCAAAATGAATTGACCTAGACAGGATTCTATCACTGACTAGTTTTAATGAGCCAAGAGCTTTAACTGCCAAAATTTTGTCTGTAGCACAGTATCTAAACACACCACCTGTGCTAGGTAGATAGCACTGTGGCCTTTTTGGTGAAAAAATGTTCTTTTTAAAGGGAACAAGGAGACAGATATGTGCAGACAAGAGCTTTTGATTTAAATGCCAACTGCGTATTCCCTTTTGCATGGTTGAAATGTTTACAGGTTAGCACTTAATATTCTACTGCTTTTGCACTGGAGTTCATCAGCATTGGGTGACAAATTAGGCATGTAGACATTCCCTGCTGCCCATGCTTTTTCTCTTATTTTGTTTTGCATCCCCAAACAGTGTGCTGAAGTATTTCCTGCAAGAATCCTGGTCACTTGGGTTGAGTGGGTTGCTCAGACAACCATTTTAATACCTTTAGCACCTTCTCCCTCTGATTCGTCCCTCCAAACTAAGTTGTAAGGTGACCACTTTCCCCTAGCAGACTGCAGATGTGTAAGGTAAAACATTTCACTCTTGCACAGAAATCATTGGTCATTTCTGTCATTTCAGTCAAAGCACAAAACACAGAAAAATGAGACATGTTTACAGCCTGCTCATCTGTGTTCCCGTTCAAATGAGGGTGTTTAAAATGTCACTGTCCTGGGAGAGAGCTACCTCAGAAATCATCCCTCAATAAACCGCTTATATCTGTCATGCCTACTTCACATGCTTGTTTTTCCAAACATCCCCTGTGCTGCATTTGGTTATATATTGGCTTATAAATCAGCCAAACCGCCTGTTGAAATTGATGGTGATGTTCCATTGAGATAGGTACAGCATGAATACATTGCCATCGTTACGCTGTCAGTGCCGGCATCCTCAGCTCCAGAAAGCCCCTGGTTTGCTGGGGAGCAAGCCAAGCCCTGTGCAAGCTGCTGGGGTTGTGGATGTGTGTTAAGAGTGATTAACGAAAAGCAAGCAATTATTGCTGTATGTGTTGGAGTGGGGGGGCTCAGGGCAGTGCATGCCCTCAGCCAGAGGGTCCTGCCCAGTGCTGCAGGGCATCCAAGCTCCGCTCCTTCATCAGCCCAAAAGACACCAAGAAGGAACCAGTCCCCCCGGTCGCGTGTACCCCAGGAGGCAGTGAGCCTTTCCCATTAAAATTCTCTCCTGTGGCTTCCCAAGCGAGAATCAATCACTCACCACATGAATTATTCGTATTGTATCGAACCTTTGCTGATTAAGGAGCAGGTCGAGAAGAAATGGTGCCTCCACGCTTGCCTCTGGAGAGTCCCATTACCTGACCTGTCTGCTTAAGAGTGCTGATATGGAAAAAGGACGGTGTTTGTACCCAGCTAATGATAGAAGTTGCTTTTTTCCCCTCAAACAACTATTGCTTAGCATTGTGACCTACTTTTCTAGTCCAAAATGAAGCCTGGTAGGACTGTGAGGAAGAATATAGGCAGCGCTGGTTGGCTTTGTCCTGCTTTCCATTCATCTCACTTATTAGAATAGAGTCTTCGTGTGTTGGCAAGTATCAGGCAGATTAGCATCGCTGCGGGCAAAATTATCCCTCTTTTAATGACAAAAAGCTGAAACTCAAGTGAAAGGAGGGACTTGGGCCTGGAGGGAAGGTGGAGATGAAGGACATGTATCACTTACAACTCTCCATCCTTGTCTTGGCTGCAAAGTGGCTGTTCTAACAGTGTGGGGCAAACACGTATAATGCACACTGGATTGAAGAGAAATCTCATTTAAATTCAACTCAGATGCAGATACTGGATTCTTTTTTAACCTTATGTTGACTTAGAAAGCAATGATAAAAGTACTTTAAAATGATTAAGAATATTGGGCACTTCACTTAAACATTGTTCTTACTCAGTCACATAAGCTTCAGGTGTTCAGCATGTTACCCTGGGCACTGTGTTGAGTTGCAGGTGTGCAGAATAAAATGGGGCTGCCGAAACCCTCACTGTCCTACAGAGCATGGGGCAGGCTGCACGGCATGCACCAAAGGCATGCTGAGCACCCTTCTGAGGCTTTGCCAACCTGGTAGGCTGTGCTTTGTGTGTGGTGACAAAAAACCCCACTGAAATGCCTGGGGAGTCAAGCATGGAAAAGCAGCAACCCAGGATTCATAATAGCTTGTACCACTTTAATTCCTCTCTGGTTCCAAGGCTGGGAGAGAATGGGTTTTATAATTCCTACCTCTTCTACAGAAAAACAGGTGCTGTGGACAGTAGATTACAATTTATAGCAAAAGATTTCACAGATAGGATAAATGCATGCTCTGGATGATGTTAACCAAGATACCGTTACCAAACAAGGGAATAGATTAGTGTATCTTTTAATTACATTATAATTGACTTGTATGCTGTCGAGAAAGTAATTTCATCATGATGTTTTAAGAAGTTTCCAGCCAGAGGCTGTATAAACTGTAGCATAATGAGTGCTGGAGGAAATGATACAGTAAAATGCAAGGGCACACACTGATCTGGAGTTAATGAGACAGCCAAGAGACTTTACCATATGAAAGTCCCCAGCATTGTGGGCAAAAGTCAAACCTGTTGAAAAAATTACAAACTATGGCAATGATACAGGGAGAACATGAACTCAGAAGTGCCTGGATGCTCTGTAGCGTGTGGGGGAAGCCATGTGCAAGGCTCCTCATTAAAAGTGACCTACATTATGCAGCTTTTTAGAGGTGAAAAGGAAGTTTGAAAGCATGGAAATTGCACAGGCCGATATCCTCTGTCATCCTCTGGAATAATGCATGGCAGTGTTCTGACCAGTGGATCTGTTTGTTTTTATTTGTTATGAATTGGAAATAAGCATTATCCAAGCCAAATAGATGAGGGAGAAGATATGAAACTTGTTTCTGTATAGAATTTGAGAAAGAAGTATAACCCTGTTGCACCTCAGAAACAAGCTTCTGCCCTCATTTTCAAATGTTCTAAATTTATATGCCTATAAAACCTAGGATTGCAACAGCATTGTTTTTATATTTTGAAAAATAAGTTGTTAATAAGGAACACATAGCTATCTTTAAAACTTAATATCCAGCAATAAACTTGATAGTGGGACATTTTGAGACAGCTGCAGCAAAGAAAACTGAGGCAGGAAGAGTCATCTCAGATGCCAGTCTGAAGTTGTTTCTATGGGATGTTTAGTCAGATGGCCAGAAAAAAATCAAAATTGGGGTCAAAAGACTAATAGATTGCAAAAGTAGTTTTGGTAAATACATGATACAGAAAGAAGGGGTTTGTGTTTCAGGGAAAAAAAAAAAGGTCGACTGACACTCATTCCCAGTTGCTAGATGATTTTAAAGAATTTATTACCTAATGATTACCTTGAATATTAAAGATCAGCCACTAAGTCAGACATAATTGTGCTAAAGTATTGAAGAGAGAATAAGAAAAATTGCTGTGCTGGGAAAGCAAAATCAGTGGATCTATTTCTGAAGTAAATTGCAGTCAGTAAGAATACAAATACGGGCCAAATTTTGCCAATCAATATTCATATACTGTTCCCCAAATTGAATACAGTACATGATACAGTATGGTGAAGCTGTTTGGGTGTTAAGAGGAACATACGCCCTTACATTAGGATCTATAAGGGCACATCCTGCCAAGAAGGACCAGTGTGTTTTGGAGAGCAGAGTGAAGCGTAGAGGGACAGAGCCCTGCAGCTTTTGGTAGCTGGTATTTGGGCCAGAAGGAATGGATGATGTGTAAATCCATTAATATTTGGTGTATTTCTGGCTGTCTCAGTTCCTGTACCAGTCCTAATTGGTACCCAGTGTAATAGCTGCTCCCCCCAGCCTCATGACCGTGTTTTTTCTGTACTCGCGAATGGAGGCAGGCATCCTCTGTACATTTATAGGAAATTCTGAATTCTACCAGTTCTGTACAGAGATTCAAAACAAATAATTTCCTTTGCCTGTGGAAATTAAATTATTTTAAGTCAGAGTTGTTAAAAATATTCTAGGGTACTTTGCCAAAAGGTGACTCTTCGATTTAAGGAGCTTTCCTTCACAGGGAGAAAAAATTGCGGGGTATAGTAACATGGATGAAATTCCTTCATTTGGCTAGTTTTCGTGTGTGTGTGTTTTTTTTTCTTTCATTGACGTAAGTTCAGCCATTAAACCAATATCAACTGTTTCTCAGGAAAAAACTAACGAGTAATTTAGATATTACAAAGTTGGCACTGAATTAAAAGCAGGCTTCTGGCAACTTGTGCTGTGCAACAGCGCTGCACTGCCACGGTAGCCTTTAACTGTGCCTCTAAGACCTCAGGGATGTGATTCGCAAGGAAGAGTGGTAGGAACAACCCTGACAGGGGCTGAATTGCATTCAGAGTGGTGGGTTTGCTGGTCCCGTGCTGGGTGAGCTGGCAGGAGCGGAGCAGCAGGCAGGGGCATCCAAGGCTGCAGCAGGGCGAGCATGAGACCTCCCAGCACTTCTGCAGCCTTCACAGTGCTTGGCTCCATTGTAAGCAGATAATGAGTTGTGTAATTTGGTACTGAAACGATCAGGGGGTGTTTTACTGCCTTGGGTAGCCAGAGATAAAGGGAGGTAAAAGAATGTTAAAAGTGACCTCAGAAAGTGAAGTGTTCCCTCTGCCTCTTTCAAAGCTCATAGAGAAATCCTAAATTAAACGTTATGATTTTGAAAGGTGTGTGTGAGCAAATATGTGTTTTGTCAAAGGGACGGAGATCCTTTTATTTCCCGCTTTGCCTGCCCTAGTTTTACGCACTGTCACTGCCTGTCACTCGTTTTGTGTGCTGCCCGGGGTCAAGCCAGCTGCCCAGTGCCTGCCAAAACGCCAAGAGGCTGTGCTCCTTGCCCTGCTGGTGGTAGTACTGGTAGGGCTGTCACTGCCAGAGAGACCCTGCTGGTAAAATCTGGTTAAATTAGCAGAAAATACTTCTTATTCCATCTTCACAGGGCTTTTTTCACTGCTGAGTAGCTGAGCTGGATATTTTTTTCTTTCAAAACTTTTTCTGCTGTGCTCTTCTTGCCCTTCATGCGACTTCTTCCAGGCTTCTTTTCTGCTTGTCCCAGAAGGATTGCTCACCACAAAATGGGGGTCATGAGCTCCATCCTACTTATACTTCTGACACTGAAAACCAACATGAAAAGGCCCTTTCATCAAGAGGGCAATGTGTGACACTTGTTACTGTCTGAGGAGCCCCAAAGGTGCATCCCAGCTCAGGAAAGATGCTGTGCTGGGGTAAGGCAGAGGAGAGGAGAATGGGCTGTGAGCTCTGGAGCTCTGAATGATGCAGTGATCCTGATCCAGAAAGCTTCATGTGCCAAGAGATTTCCAGTACTCATCTAGCTCAGTACTATAATACAGAAAAGTGTGTGTATTTGGTTGCTTTCATCTTCTCTTTATTCCTATCATAGTATGCTAAGTATATCATGAACTATTGCAACTAATTTCAACAGGATTATTAGTGCTGGAGATGATCCTGGAGCCATAACAGAGTACTTCCAACAATGGAACTAATTAACCCCCACATAAAAGAGAATAACATCTTTTGAAATATGAAAACACAAACAATTGTAATGCATAATTCTGTCTTCCAGTGTGCACAGTTTGTATATTATAATAAACATCTCACTGCTTTTCTGCTAGTGAGATGACGAGTAAGTGAAAACATCAGTTGTGGCTTTATGATCTTTATAAATATGTAAATATAATACAGACAAGTACTTTACCGTTGAGACTACAACTATAATCATACCCGTGTGTACATATTAAACTTCTGCAAATCCAGAGTAGAGCCTTTAAAATGATTTGATGCCATTTAATCCACTGCCATCCGATCAGTTTGCCTGGTAGGGCAGCTGCCGTGGGGCTTTTCCCACTTCAGATTTCCGAGCAGAAGCTGGAGGCTAGTGCTCGTCTCCCAGACACCTCCCAGCACCAACTGCACCACACAAAATACTTTGGAAGAGATGCCTGAATAGTGTCTAGCTGCTTCTCACCATCCCTTTTGGGCTTGTTGTTGCTGTAAATAATGAGGCTGGATGGGGCTGCTCTCTGAGAGGCAGCTGCAGGTTTTGTAACGAAGTTTTCTTTGGTTTTGTGTGACGAGCAGATTAAGAACAGGAGAGCATCTGTCCCACCTTGGGTCATAGTGCACCAGTCTAACCCCAGCTGTGGTCTCTTTCACTCAGCTGAACTATTCACAGTAAAGAATTTGTATTTTGCTGTGCTGGTTTTAACATTTATTTCCCAATTTCATTTAAAGATGTTGTAGAGTTGTGGTGAGCGTAACTTCCAGATTTGTAGCATCGCAGTGAAGGGCTTCAGGAGGGACTCTGAGTTTAAGGGAAACTTGCCACCAAACACGAGGCACAACTTGCTCAGCCTATGGAGTATCCGAGAGAAATGTGAATTTTGGGGTGACACCAGGAAAATGCCTCTGATAATCTGTCAGGCACTGAGTCACTAAACTGGCAGATGCAGCGTGCGAATAGAAAACAAAATGCACATTTAAAAATTAAGATAAATAGCTATGTGCAGCCAGCACACGGAGGTGTACAGTGGGTCCTTCTGTTGTATAAACCAAGAGCTCATATTCTTCTTAAAAGACTTCTTTGAAATAAGAGTGAATGAAATTAAGGTAAAATGACAGCCCCCAGCGATCTTTAAATATTTGTGTTGTCTGTGTTTGTAGTGTACCCCTCTTGACTAAGCTGCTTATGTTTGTGTTTCTCTCTAGACGTTAAAATAACTTGAGAATATTTTCTTTGAAGTTTGGTGGTGAGGAAATACAGCATAAGGGAGAAGCAGAGCTGTCAGCCAAGCATGGGACTACCCACTTGCATCATCCTTTATTTGCTTAAGGTGATATCAAATATTCAGAAATTCAGGCTGAGGGGAGGTGCAAGGTTTCATAACTGATAAGACAGTACTTTGCCTGCAGTTGTGTCTGCAGAAGAATTTTTAGCGGTTGCCAGGACTGGTTTGGATAGGTAGAGCTGGTAATGTTGGGTGCGCTTGTGCAGACAGGTCCTTGAGTGAGGGGAAAAAAAAAAAAAAAATTGCTGTTAAGGCTTAACTGCAGCAGTTATTTCCGAATTGCTAATACCAGTGGAGATGAGCTGGGAATGGAGGGAAGCATTAAAAATGTTTGTGCAAACAAGACCTGGGGCTGTGAGTGAAAGAGAGCTTGTCAGAAGCTGGGAAATGGAGCAAAGTAAATACCAGGAAATGTGGTGGGTCCCCTGAGACTGCATCAGCCACAAGTCCTGAGCGCCTGCTGAAGGTGTGTTTTGGTTGGAGCTGTGCAACTCGTATCGCTTCGATGTTTCTCTATTAATCTTTTTCCAAGTTATTACATTTGAAATGTGAAAAATCCTCTGCTCATTGTCTGGATTATTTCTGGAAGGAAATCCTTCAGAAGCCAGTTAGTAAGCTGAGGAGAACAGATAACACAGTGCTGGCAACAGCTGTACCTTTGACATAAGAATGGAAGCACATCTGCCGCTGCTTGATCCTATCTGGCTGATTTTCCTCCTTGCCTCTACAGTGCATGCATGTGCCACCGGCCCTGTGGAGAGAGCGCACACAACTGAATCACAGCATCAGTGCTGTGGAAACCTTCTCATAAACACAATTTATTACTCTTTAAAAAGTAAAAGTTAAAAATCCATGCTAGCGGATTTCTTGCTACACCAGCAAACGGGGAGACTTCTGACTGGGCTGTTTTTCCCTTTTTATAACCTCTCCATAAAATTTCTTGGAAAAGTTCTGTTTCAGGTCACAGTCCTTGATTTTAGTAGAGCTTTTGAAGAATCTGTAACAAGTTTTTGGAGAAAATAATCCATGACTGTAATTAGGTGAAAACTGACGGAAAAAAATCAAGATTTTTAGCGAGATCGTCAACACAGGCACAACATCGTAGGGTTTGCAGAAGCTTTCCCTTACCTTTTTGGTTTCATTAGATATACGGAGCAAAACCTTGGGGAAATGTGAGTTTTTACCTCATAAAACCTTTCATACTTGCTCACCAAAACTCAGGGAGCATGGTAGTGCTCACCTTGGGTGCAGGCTTTGCAGTGTGCTGCTTTTTTCCTCCAGAAGCAATGCTGAGGGGGTTGGTGCCTGGGGGTGAGCTGAACACATGTTCTGTCCCCTTGAGCTTTCCTCAGCTTCATCCCAGAAGGACCTTGCTTGATTTGTTACAAGAAGCTCTGCCTCCTCTGCATTATATTAGGGACTTCTGTCAAGAATTGCAATTAATGCAGCACTTGTTAGCTGTTGGTTGACTAATATGAGACTTTTACTCCCTCTTATTATTATTTTTTTAAGTTCAGCTACTGAAAGTAATAAAGGATGATTTCTATAAGCTGTGCTTTATGAAGCTCTGAGGATTGCTTGTCCAATGAAGCAGCTGCATCAATTATTTGTTCCCTTCTACCCCCTGCTGTAGTGCCAGAGGTATATAATACTTGGAAATCCCCACTCTCAGAGTTAACATATCAGACGTGCTAATCAAGTCATGCCAGATGGAGTTTATAAATAAACTACACTGCATTGTGTATTCTTAAAATTTAAGCATCAAACATAATTCAATGTAATATTTTCCTAGCTCAAAAAATATAAATAAATAAATAAATGACAATGAAGCAAACAACAACAGCAACCAAAACACACATTGCTCCTTCCTTGATTCTGGATTGTGGGGTTGCATCCAATGGCAACACAGTTGTTAGATGGAAAACAAGGAATTGTGTAAAAGACTGTCAGCCACTAAAAACTAAATGACATCCAAAGCTGGTTCTCCCTGAGGAGTGAACAAAATGATCTCACGAGCCCCAGATAACCTCCACCTACCTTTATTTTCTAACAGCAAAATAAGCAATGAGCCATCTCTGAGGATGCAGAAGGGTTTTTATTTTACATTGTCTCATGGCTACCGCATATGTTCAGTTAGGTTAGCATGTTGTTCCTAAGTGTTGCCAGGCCTGATTGCCCATATCAGACTGTCATCTAACTGTGACTGCTTTTGTGTGCTTTAGAAGATGCCAAGTAGATCCTGTCCTCTCCCAAGAACAATGTACCTGTTCTTGGTCATTCCTCGTGCCAAGGGACACAAGGCAGTAGTAAACTACGTCATTGCTGACTGCTCGTTGGGGTGTGTAGGTTACTAATCAGAACAGAGGCATTTTTAAGGATTCCACTTGGCCATGGACTCGTCATTCTTCCTGTGTCATACTGCTCATGTCCTACGTCCCTGCTCCAGGCTGCTGGCTTCTCCTTCCCAGACATCATTTCAGCCCTGTCTTTAAGTAGCATTGGTCATCTTTTCTTTGTCTGACTCATTCAGTTTCTGCATCTTTAACTACTCCTACCTTTTTGCAAGTGCTGTTGTGACACATAAGCACTAGGACAATTTGGGATCCTGGGACAAGGCATTTCTGACCTCTGCACAGGGGCCTTCAGGCTGAAGAGAATCACAGGAGGATGTTGTGAGGCAGCTTCAAGGATGCAGACAAGGATGTGTGCTTAAATGCTTCATGTAGGCATTCGGTTATACTCTGCACAAAGGCTAGATGCTTTATTAAATCCTCAAAAGCATGAAAGTGATATAACTATGTATTTTTTGTTGTACCTAACTGTAGATAATGCAGCCTTCTCCCCTACCCTATTTGTAGTCACCAGGAAAAAAAAAAAAAAAAACAAAAAATAAAGATCTCCACTGTGTTCTCCTCCAATCTCTGATAGGTTAGAAATCTTTTTTCTCATGTGAAAATAACACACAAGCATATTTGTCTGTACATTTTATTAAGCATTGCATGAAATTCCTGGGTAACAATTTGTTCCAGAGCAGAGGGTCTGAAAAGCCTCGCTGTAGCTTTGCTTCATGAAACAGCTGCTGGTGCTCTGAGCCGGGTGGGTGGATGTGTGTGCTGTGCCGAAAAGGAAGAGAAATTCTAGTCAGATGTCAAAGCAAAAATAGGAGATTTTAGAGATTTAGACTGGGTGGAGGAGGTGGGAAACCAACTCTGCAGAGATGTTAATTACCTCAGGAAGAAAAAGAGCACAATGGAGTAGGTGTAGCAGGAGATTTGCTTAATAGAATTCACATCACTGTGAACCCACTTTTGTTGCATTTAGACAGGTTCTTGGTGAGGACTTTACAACAGAAATATTTTAATAGAGGAAAAACAGTTATTAGTCTTTTTATCTGGAGGGGAAGGTATTTTTACATCTCTTTTCATCAAAGAGGCCAAAAGCTACTTCCACATCCAAGTCATGTATGTTTTTTGTTTGATTTGTTGCCTTCTGGGGTTAAAAATGGATTATGCTGGGGATGGAAGGTGGATCTCTAGGGGAAAAAAAAATATCTAAACGCAGCTGTAGAAATGGCCCTTTTCCATGCAGAGCAAGCAGCAGCAGCAGCACGTGAGAGGTGTTACTCACAAAATGTGAATCTCCTCTCTGTAGAGGGAGCTTGGGCTGAAAAGGAAATGCTTTGGACTGCAGCAAGTCCTCTTTGGCTTCTGAGGAGCCCTGGCATCCTTCTGCTCGCATGGTGTGTGGGGATCACTGCACTTCCCCTTCCACTCCTGCCCCCTTAGGACTGCACAGTTATGGAAGCTTGAAAGCCATGGGTGGGTGAAATACTTGCATCCTGGTTAACCGGGTAGAACAGAAATTCTTGAAAAGCAGCAGCTGGCCTGGCTTGCCAGCACTGTGGGGGTACAGTGCTCAGTGGCTGGAGCAAGAGCCTGGCGAGGCTGGCAGTGGATATCCTGGCAGCTCCAGGCCCCCCAGTAATGTCCAAGTGATGCAGTGGAGCAGGAGGAACAGAAACACTGAGAATTTCAGTGGTCTTTTTAACATGCTTATGATTGCTTCCAATCTACTTAAGATGCTGCTTTCTGTTTTCCCATGCTTTTTTTTTTTTTTTTTTTTTTTTTTAAAGACCTTCTACAAAGACTTAGCAAATAGGGTGGGGAGAGACATTTCATCATATCTGCTGGCCCTGATTTGTAAAACAACCATACTTAATCCTCCTGCGTTACAGGTTCACTGTTTTGGCCAAAGGCTGTTCTTTCTTCCATCCCAAGTTCTTGCTATGAGTGTGTCTTTGTGCCTCTCCTGATCCCTTCTGGTAAACACACTGAGCTGGGGACGCTATTTTCCTTTTAGTGGAGCTGTCTCAATTAACAGTGCGTATGTATGTGCTAGCTTTGTGGGACTGGAGATGATCTGACATCACGGGGTCACAGCTAAGCACTTTACGTATGCAATCCAATGTGCAGGTGCTGCTACAGACTGCAGGTTACTTTTATTTATTTTTTAATTTGGAAGGAGACAAAGAGCTCTAAACGCCACACAGGTTAGCACCTTCCTCATGGTGTGATTTCACTCGTGTGTAATGCGCAGTTTCTGCCTCCATAGGCCAGTAATACATTGGTGAAAAGGCATTGCATGTAAGTCTGTTGGCAGAGATACAAAGCACGGTCGATAGCGAAGGATAGTGCAAATCATGGAAATGTAGGTGGATACGTTCTACAAAGGAGTTGCTAAATGTTTGGGATAGAGGGAGAATTTCTCAGCAAATCCACCCTGTCTCGTCTTCAAATCCGGGGTCAGGAGCACTTCTGATTCCTGTCAACTTGGTGAGCTGGAAGAACCTGCTGAGCCTGTGATCGCTGTAGCCAGAGGACTGGCAGCTTCCTTCCCTCTTAATTCTGTTTTTAGACTGAGATACATCTTTACTGAAGATTAGCAACCTGGTGGGTTGGGGAAATTAAATTTCACAAGGGCTGCAAACTGGAAAGCATATATTGAGAGGTGTGAAAATGAAATGGGGAGGTTTTAATGTAGTGACTTCTTAATGAGTAGATACTATGGTCTTGAGCCTCAGGGCTTTTCTGGAGGTGAGGTTACTTCAGAATAACTGGTGATGTGATTTTAAAGGGGAAATTCCAGAATAATTCCTAACCTGGCACTGTTACCCCAGAATAATCAGTGTGGTGTTGTGACACAGAGTTTAGGAAGGGACCCTTTAATTACTCGCGGCTTCCCCTAAAATAAAAGGCGGCTGTGTACACCGCTCATAGGGTATGAGCGGTGTGAGCTGCCAATAACAATTTTTCTTCTGCACAGGTCATCGTGTGACCTCTCTGCTTGATTTATTTGGCAGTTTCTCTCTGTGGGAAGGCAGCAAGATGGGTCTGTTACAGCCTCTGAGGGTTCTGCTCTCCGCCAGCTTATTTGCATGGCTGTTATCTGATGAATATGCCCGGTGTGTTCCTAAACGTCTGGAGTCATTGCTGGTTGATGTAGCACTACCTTGTACTGTGAAAATTCTTCAGTGTCATCTTCAAATAAAAATTTAGATCTGTCAGGATTGTTTTTCTCCCAAAGGAAGTGAAATTAGTATAAGATTTTATTTGGCTCGTGCAGACATATCAGGAGTGTTTGCCATCTGATACGCTGGCATCTAGATGAGAGCATAGGCAGATTTTTTTTTAACCACATGTAGACAACGCAGTCAGTGTGATGAATGAGTTTATTATTCTGTGAGGTGCTTATTATATTATGCTCCCCTTTGCCTTTGTCTGTAGGGAGAACTCTTTAACCACTTCAGGGACTGCACTGCAGTTGATTAGAGAGCTGCTTGGCTTTTGCATCCATTGCCCTGGATGAAAGTCCACAAGTTCATGCAGTTTTCTGATACAGCTGGAATTCTGTTGTGTGTTACAGGAATGAGGACCAACCACAAAACTGTCTCATAAGAGCACATTTGAACTGATGAGTGGATTATGGTAATGGATTGCAGGTAGGGGTGGACAGGAGCCTGGGGGCTTCTGCCAGGAACAGCTTTCAGACAGTGCACTTGCCCTCCTCTGCTATTCCTCTCAGCTCCTTCTTCCTTTGAAAGTCAAAAACTCTGGCCCATCCTTCCGTCAAAAAAGGAGACTTTACTGCTGTTGTTGAGCACCCTTGGTGCGATGGTCACAGACACCTCCCCACCTCCTCCCCAGACTGGAAACGTTGTCTTGGGTATAGGGAGGAGTGGTCAGGAGCATTTTCTTTCAGATTTCATGTAGCTAGGGTTGAGCCAGCTGTGGGGCAGGGGACAGGCTGCAATACCTGGCAGGATCACAAGCAACCCTTTTTCTTTGAAATACCAACACTGGTTGCCACCTTTCTTTCTTCTTAGCCCAACCATGGTGATTGCTTGCTAGCAAACGTAGCTTCTGCTCTTGAGAGATTAGCAGGTTTACAGGTGAGGAACTGAGTCCAATGTGACAGCATCTTCCTGCAAGGGTGACGGGGTGAGGACGGGGAGGAGGACCAGGTGGCCAAGTGTAGTGTCCCCCTTCTCTGGACCGTTCCCGTGCAGCTCTGAGTTAATCTCCTTAAACTTTTCCTTAGGTTTTCACTTGTCTGCAGGAGCACAGGATGTCTGGAGTGCCTGACTGACAGAGAGGGTTTGAAAAAAAGGTAGAGCTGGCTTCCAAGCAGTTTTGCTAATTGCAGCTTATTATAAATTTAACAGATGAACTGTCAGTTTCTTGAAGGTGTGTGATCACCACAACCTTTTCCTGGATTCTGTGCTGGCTATAGAAAAAAATTAACCTCTAAGGTGCTACGCTAATGTGCTTCATCTCTGTGCTCAATAAGATGTTTTCCCATTTACAATTTGCAGGCTTCTTTATTCTTCTTATCACTTCTTTGATAATATTGGACTGTGGTCTAAGTGATCTCTTTGGTGTGTTTTTTTCTATTTGAATTTACTAAATTATTATTTTAGGAGGTATGGAAGGATGATGCTGTTCTCAGAGGCTGCTTCTCATGGAGGACACTCTTGCCTTTCAGTAAGAGGGGTTATTTTATTACTTTTTTTTCCCAAAGATGGCTAATTTGATAGGCACAGAAGGACTGAAATAATACCTTTTATCACTTGAATTTTCTGGGTATTTTAGAGCTTCTAAAATAAATTCAGTAACTCAAGAAACCAAGCATGTTTAAGTAGTTCACCTCTCTGACGTTAGATTTTTGAGTATACATATTGCACTTTGTTTAAAGTTTAGGGAAAACATCCTGATTTTTCTGGGTTGGTGGTAGCTTTCCCTCCCTTTCTTGTGACTAATTGTATCATACAGTCCTCCTATCATCATCCTCCCTTTGAATTGTCAAAACCATACATAAAGTCTTTGACAGCTTTGATTTTCTTTTAATTTAAATCTCTGCAATTGCGCTTAGATTTTATATTGGCTGCATTTCTCCTGTGTGACTCAGCTAGAACAGAGCACATCTGGGCAGCTTTCTTTATGCCTCTACCTATGAGACAGCCACCCAAAAACAGGTTTTGTCTCCAAAAGCTCATTTCTATACAGTATGTGTCAACCAGCGCTGGTTGAAGTATCACCTCTCTCCCTTCTCATTCTGATTCTTCCCATGAAAAAAACAAAACAAAAAAAACACCACCCTACTACTTCAGGAGCATCAGCCACCTGGCCCTGCTCTGCTTTGATCCTCGTGGTGAAGCTTTCAGCGACAATGTTTTCACAGTGCTTTTGAACTTGGTCTGAAGCGACTCATTTTGCATGAAAGGCATTACCTGTGCTCGTGGCAGGATGTTTGTGGGAAAGCGATGGTGCAAAGCAGGGGGAACCACTGAAGGTGAGCAAGTTCTAAGGGAGAAAATAAAAGCATCTGCACAGGGGTCAGAGTTAAGGAGAGGATGGAGGCAAGGAATGCTCATTCTCTGATAAATTTAATTCACACTTTTTGCTAAATGTAAGAGACAGCTTAAGAAAAAAAAACTGCTCAGAATACATAGTAAATGATGTTGCCAGGATACTTCCTGATCATGTTAATTAAACTGTCCCACAGTTTTGGCTTAATTACTGCATAATTTGCATATTGGAAATGATGGTGCGCGGTACCAAAGAAAGCTTGTGTTCTGCTAGGAGGAAGAACATTGCACAGGAATTCATTTCCAAGGGAAGGAGTCTCTAGACTCATCTAACGATGTATCTGGAAAATAAAGTTAAGATTTTTGTTAATGAATTGGCATATATCTCATTCCTTTTTGTACGATTACATTTTATGCTTTTTCTGCTCAGTTCCTGAGAGACCTTGTCCCAGTGGCCTCCCTCCTGTTGGCTATTTCTTTAATTACAAGATCCAGTGCTGCTTTCAAGGCTGCTGAACCAGATATTAGTTAACCTGGGTAAAAGTGACAGAATATTTATCTTGAAGACGCCCACATTTGAAACTGTATATGCATTGTTGGTGACGCATTTTACAACCCTCCCAAGTTAAGCTCATTGTTAAGCTATCAGTTTCTCCTTGTCTTGATTTTTTTTTCTGTTTCCCACATGTGTCTGGCATCCTACATGAGGCGGCCTGAGGCCAGATGGGGAAATGCAGAAATATCTCCAGTTCTGAGGCAGGCACTGCTGGTGGACACCAGGCTTGGTGCCTGGCCAGGCAGTGGCAGTGGCTATGTGCTTCCACACTGAGACTCCAGCTTTGAAATGCTGAAAAAAAGTGGATTTTGGATCTGCATTTCTGCCAGGGTGGTTTTATACCTCCTGCCCCTGCTATTGCTTTGTGTTCAGTGGTGTTCCTGCAGTGGTGTTAAACTGCAGGACCATGATGGTACTCTGGAAAAAGAAGACAAGAAAATAACCAAATTCTTACAAGTAAAACAATATATGAAACTGTTTGTTTGGGTAAAAATTCTTTGGAATGCAGCAATTTCCCAAGTCAGCCTGCTAATTGCTGTGAATGATGTTGTTGCTAGGATATACATTTCCGATGTGGCTTCTGCTTTTTAATCCTTTTTTGATCTGTTTCTAAACAGGTGATCATAAACAGCACAATCACACCCAACATGACCTTTACTAAAACATCACAGAAGTTCGGCCAGTGGGCGGACAGCAGAGCAAATACTGTGTTTGGTTTGGGCTTTCCCTCCGAGCAGCAGCTGACCAAGGTAATGGGGCGCGGGGAATTTCCACACAGGCTGTCTTGTTTGCTGAGAGTGAAGAATTGCATGCATCCATCCCACCTCTTCCAGACTGGATGTTTCCGCATGTCCTTTTCATTCATGGAAGTTGACTATTTCCTATATTTTTCTAGTGTCTGTATGTACAGAAGCAGGCTGTACAGAAGCAAACTTCGTGGTCAAAACCATAAATTAAATTGGATCACTGACAACAGTACTGCTGTGGTGATCTTGATCTCTTGCTCAGCATGGCTGAAAGCATTTGTGTTTCCAGATGTTTGCAGAAACAATCTGGCTCTGAAGGATTTTGTGCCATCTCCCTGGCCTATTTGCTCATTTCTGCAGATAGTGGCACTAAAAGCAAAGTGAACCACCTGCGTGTGGGCAGAGCTGGGGGATGAGCAGCCAGGGAGTTGGTCCCAAGTGTGGCTGCATCCCCCAGAGCTGCACCCAGACCTTGGTATGAACACAGTGCTGCTCTGGGGCAGGGACTGGCTGCAGCAGCAGGCTTGGAAAGCGTAGGGCTGCCTCTTGTAATGAATAACCAGCAGTTCAAAATACACTCTCTGTCATTAGATTAGTGGTCTTGCCAAGTGCTCATCAAATGGCTGAGATGTTTTTTTGTTCGTGCAACAAAAAAGCATTACTTATCTAGCACATAGCTGACACTTGAAGCATGGCTACTTGGCACCAGGTTTTAACAGTTAACTAAACATTGTGTCCTTGGGCATGGTACACAGTCTCTCATGCTGCTGTCCTCTTGCGTGCTTTGATTCAAAAGGAAGCCTGAGAACTAGAAGTTTCTTGTAGTGTCTAAAATAACAGAGGCAGGCCACTGGAATTGAAGGAAGACTTTTAATCAATTGAATTGCTACAGGATTTTATTATTCTAAAAATATCTTACCAAGTTCTTGCAATTTCCTTGCAAGTTCTTGCAAATAACTGGATGTTTTTTAATTTATTTTTTGCAAGTGTTTCTTAAATGCAAAGCATAGTTTACTTTACATGTTATTTTATTTTTGGACTTGAGACATCCATAAAGGTGGCATGGCAATAATCTGCTATCCTGGGATGCTAAGGCCAGCCTATCAATCACGTGCAAAACTTTATAAAAAAGGAGATGTTGGTGACAATTATGTTTTATGATTCTTAGACTTAATCAAATGTAGAGGGGTGCTCAGTTCACCTGTGGATATTCTTCATTCCCATGACAAAGAGGCATTTATAATAGCTAAATAAGCAGCATGGGAATATTGGAGGGTTAAAGTAGACGTAGGCCAATAGTTGGGTTTGAGTAACAGAGAAGCATGATACAATGATACAATCCAAATGAAAGAATTAACACTTTTGGATGTCCTTGCACCCTAATGAGAGATTTTGCCATATTCTCCAACACTGTCCAAAGACACACTGAGAATAAGTTTAATGCTGGTGTTAGAAATACCAGCCACAATACTGGCCAGTACAATGTGGGCAAACAGGAGCGGATCCAAAAAACATACTGTGTGGGCACAGGGGCCTCAGGAGCATCTGTGATCCCCTCCAGATCCATTTGCACATCTATTTGCACAGTGTGACCTGCTGAAGGACCCATTGCCAATACAACAGCCTTCTACTTGCAGGAAAAGCTTTCAAAACCAGCAGAAAGACTGTTTCTGGCCAGAATACTGAAGAGAGATGGCTTAAGGGGCACTTCTGAAAATGGCTTAAAATGATCTATTAAAAAAAAAAATCTGACAGTTGTCTGTCTGGAAAATGTTAGAAAATCTGGCTTATTACTGCCATGCAAAGCAATGGGACAAAGATATCCCTTATCATCGTGCTCCTCAGTTTAATTATTAAACCATTAGTACAGAAGATCAGAGATGGTGAAGGGATTAGAGAAGTATAAGTGTATTGGGAATAGTAAAATCAAGTTTCATTTTATTCTGATGTCATTACACTCATAAAAGATACAAATAAAAGCTTGCCAGCTTTACTGGAAATAACTGAAGCTTTTAGCTAGGAGTTAGGAGGACATGCTGAAGCTCCTCTAAACCAGAGATCAATATCCCTAGCTTAAAATAAATAAATCAGTAAATAAAACTGAAGAATATCTGCTGAAAACAATGAATAGTAATGAGACATGAGAAGAGGTTAGCATGCCTAAAAACTTATACACTTTCAAGCATATTGGCTGGCCTAATAAAAGATAATGCCTCTTTCTAATGCCTTGCCTCCCTGGAGACACTTAAGCATTAATCCATACCTATAGGGACGAGCAGCTCAAATTAAACATGAGCCATTAATGAAAACTGCTTTCAGTGACCTAGTAACCTAATTGCCATTCACATTGACCAGGAGAGTCCCAGTGTTTTTAGTTAATGTCCTGCTCGGGGTCCTTTTCCCTCCCTCCAGCACCTTTCCCCCTTCCTGCCCCATGCCTCAAAAAGGTCTCAGGACATTACTCAAACGTTGCTACACCAAAATTGAAGCAGGAATCAAAACAGAATTAATGGTGCGGCTGGCCGTGATGAAGAGGCAGGGCTGATGCTGTAAAAGTAGCGATGTGTTTTGCACACCAAGCTGTTAAGCAAAATTTCTGCTATCAGTCAAGGTGCTTTGGCACAGACATGATAATCTGAGGAGCTGGAGGTGGCCAAGGGCATGGGGACAGAGATTTATACAGGTGAGAAGCCCAGCAAACTTGGACTTTGCACATCGTAAAGTAACAACAGACGGCTTCTGGGAAGCACCAGACCTTAAATTTTGATTGATGCGTGCGGGTTTTATGCGTGTGGCGTGCGGTATTTGCCCGGCAGGGCACAGGCAGCCCACCCTCGCCCCCAGCCCGACCGTGCTGGCAGTGCTCTTGCTGTGCTGCAGCAAGCTCCCGGCTGCTTTCTGCAGCAAATGCTCTCGTCCCCTGCCAGTCTGCCTGGCACTGAGATATGCATGGGACTGCTGCGGGCGGGAGCAGCTGCTCCACGTGTCCGACACCACCGTGATTTGTCAGGAGGAGACATAAATGCCAGATCAGGAGCTTAAAATTTACACGCACATAAATAATGCTTCTTAATGCATAAAATGCTAAGAAGGTCTCTCTCTATATATATATTTCTCCAGGTGACAGGCTGGCTGCAGATTTGAACAGCTTTTAAATAATCCGTGCAATGCACAATAGCATCTTTGAGTCCCCACTAAATTTCCTTGGCCAAGACTCATAATCACCCAGCACTCGTGTGCTGCCATGTCCTTGGACTGAAGGGCTTTGCAAGTGTTGGGAGCTGAAAATCCATTCTGCAGCTTGGCCTCAGCTTCCTAGGGCAATGGGAAATGCATCAGTAGCCACGATGGACCACTGAAGTGGTGTTTGGCTGGTGCTTCTCCTACTCTGGTCTTTGTCTGCCCAAGGAAAGGATGGAGGAGAGGGAAGGTGAAGGGAGCAGAGATGTAAAGGAGAAGGAGTGTGATGATTTCTGGAGTTGGTTTGGTTTATTTACACATGCTGTTGCCTCTTGAGACCACATTTATCAAGTTTTCATTTACAAAATAGAAGACTATTTCTCTTTTTAAACTAGGATTTCCCGTTTTAAAAGCACTCTCTGTTGTTGCGATGGTTTGATAGCTCAAAGCCAACTGACACGTTGTTTTTTTTCATATCAATTACTTGCCAGTTATTTGCATTTGCAGCAGAGTAAGTCAGTTACTGGAGGGATGGCATCTTTCTGATTTCTGCCAGTGATCAGATACCATGGTCTTGCCATCCCCCTTACAGACGGCCTCAGGATCGTGGTGGTTTCCGGAACATCTGCTCTGTCAGTGTAGCAATTAGTGTTGGTAACGCTGCACAAGTTTGGGCTGTCACCATCGTGTTTCCGCGCTCAGCAGAATAATCAAGCGAAGGCCTTTAATTTCATAGCAAGCCAAGTGATCCTCTGTAGCTTTCAAAAATAAACTGTGAGTAAAATCTAGCAGTTATTAATTAGCTAGGAATAAAAAAGGAGCAGCAGCAGAACTCTTTATGGACTGCTTCCAAATATATGGGATAAACAAAAACCAGAGACGTCTTTCACTGCAGATTCTGCTACAGAAGTCTTTACGTTATGACAATGATAAGAATTAAGGGTAATATTTTGTCTCTTAAAGCCAAAGATCTGTCTCTTGAGTTGGTGAAAAACCCACCTACTGGTGCTAGCTTCTAAAAGCAGATGTGTTAAATACACTTGTTGGTAAACTGGAGACATGACCAAAATCTATTGTGCAAAGAGAACTTCATCAGTTTTATATTGAAGATTGGCTTTGTTTAGCCATATACAATTTTTATTATGGAACTGTGTAAAACTGTCCTCATCTTCGTGGCTCACATTGTTTTTCACAGCAGTCTCCCATGTGCTTTATGAAGATAGTTGCAAAATAAAATTTTTTGATAGATCACTTCCAATTCTTTTTGTTTGTTTTTCGTAGTTCATATAGTCCATGAAGAACCTTCATAATTTTTTCATACTTGCCCATAAAGATTTATTGTGAAGGAGAGACTCAAAACAGCTCTTTACTACTTGCAAGAAACCCAAGTGTAGAACTTACTGTTGTCACCGTATTTTAGAAATAATCAGTACGCTATAGCTGTTTTGTCACAGTAGGAGATACTTTATGTAAAGTTGGAATTAAATCATGGAAAGCCAAAATGTAAAGTAGATGTTCCTAATGATCTTTATGGAGCTACAGATGTAGTCAAGTCATTTGTGTGTGTAGGGGACTGCACATGCCATCAGATAGCAACTAAATACCTTGCATATGCAATTCCAGCTGTTGTATAGAAGACAGCTGGATTCAAGAGCTCCATCTTCGTTTATAAGCATCATTACAGACTGTACTCCACAATTCTTCATAAGTGACACCTGAAATTTCACTTGGCTTTAAGGATGTGCTTGTTCGTGTGATTTAAGGATGATATGTGTTTATTGGAAATTTCCATTCTCTGTGTGCTGCACAAAATACAGGTACCTCCACATGCATGTATGATTTCTCTTAGATCAGTTGGAGAAGATTGATTTTATCGGTCTTTTTAGTCCCAGTATTTTACTGGGAGAGAGCATGCTAAATACCAGCTGTAAATCTAAAAGTTAGAAAATGAGAATAGTAAGTGGATGATTCTTCCCATTCCTTGACTATGTAATGTGATATTTGTCAGGCTTTTGTTTACAATCTTGTTATAAGTGTCCCAAATTATTCAAGGATATAATGTAAGTCTGAGTGAGCTCATTTACATTCTTTAATTTAATTGACTTGCTCTTAGGAACAGAAGAGTGATAATAATTTTTTATCCAAATATGATTCCATGATCTGGTATACTAAACTTGAAAGTATGGAATCATATGTCCTTTCAACTATCAACTGACTGAAACAAACAATGGGGAAGAAATAAAAACCACATCATACCAAGGGGCACCAATAGCTCCTTTTTCTCTGTGGGATTTTACTATGGTCACCCAGAGCTGCAGAGATGTCCCTCTTTTAGAAACAATTTTACCGTTCCTTTTGGAAGTACCTCCATGCCAAAGAACTAAAATGCTTTTTCTTGCCAAAAATTTTAAATTATCAAAATTAGTTGTTCACTTCTGGAGATCTATGAACCATATCAAGATAGTAATCTGAACAGTTTAATAGATGGTAAATCATTTTAATAAGTATCTTTTATGCTTTTTCCAGTTTGCAGAAAAATTCCAAGAAGTGAAAGAGGCTGCCAAACTAGCAAGAGACAGATCTCAAGAGAAAATTGAGACCTCAAGCAATCATTCCCAGGTTTGTAATTTATCTTTAATACCTGTATGGATACAGGATAAATAATTTAAAGCTAAATTTTCTAATGGACTGTACCAGCCTCTGGCAGCAAGCTGAGAGTATATCAAATGAAGATTGCCAAAGGTAATTGTCAGCTGCTGGACATTAACATTGTCAGAGGAATATTTTTCATCCATCCATGCTCTTTGTCTTCATTTAAATGTATTTTTTTCCTGCAGTTCTTGAACTGTTATAACTTTTTTTAATAACAGAAGCTGTACATCCTTCGATTTGTACTGATACGTGTAGTTTGGGTCACTAGAAAGCTCATCAGCATAGTTCTGCAAAAAATAATAAATAAGATTTATTGAGGCATTCCTTTTTGTCATGTCTAATCTACTTTTGTAGGAGTTCAGTTTGCCAGTGCGGAGGCTTGTTCATGGCCATTGTGTGTTTCATTGCCTAGATGTGATTAATTGAAAGCTGTGGTGCAGAAACAGGCCATGCTTTAGTGAGTAGCTGGAAGAAGCTTATGTTGCAATCTGTATAATATACATTTTTAGGCAGCACACCTCAATAAAGCCAAGTGCCTCTGTGTCCAGTGAGAGCTGGGTTTCTTACAAACTGAGGAAATTGAGTGTTGTCCCAGTCTCTCTGTAATCAATTTACTGTAATTTCATGAGCACTGCATTAGCCAAGAATGAGCCCTGGTTCAGTGGGAGCACTTGGCCTGTGCTGGTATTTGGAGAAAGGTTAGATTAATTTTGTTCAGGAAATTCAGCTGTGTATTTAGAAAAAATATGTTGAATATTCACTCCTGCAACCAGCCTCCTTGGTGGGGTCCCCAAGTACAGCTCTAAGAGGCTGACTTTGGATACTGGTGTTTTTTAAAGACTTTGGTCATGGCCTTTACATTTCTCTGCTGGTTCTGCATTCATGGTCAGCACCAAGCAGTATGTGAAAGTAAAATATTTGGAGTAGCAGTATCTTGTATGTATTTGTTTGGTCTTTGTGTGCTTTCAGGGGTACCATATTGTTCATTATCTTAAAAAACACAAACAAAACCCTTTAGAAACCACAAGACATTTAAATTAAAACATACAAGATTTTGTATTATTATTATTATTGAACATTTGAAACTTCTGTTCTGTGAATCATTATCATTCTTTCATTCTGTTTAAAGAGAACGGTTTTGCAGTTCTTACGGAGGACATTATCTGTCCTGCTCACTCATACCTACTTGCACTGACACATTGACCTGCAGGACCCTTTTTTAGCTGACACAAAGGAAAACACACCATCCTCCTGTTGCATGTAGCCATTGCATGCAAGTTGTGCTGCCTCTAGGCAACCTAGGTAATGTGGGAGGCAGAAAGAAGCCCCCTGTTAATCTGGGTGTTGTGCTGCAGGAATCTGGACGTGAAACACCATCTTCCACTCGAGCATCTAGTGTGAATGGGACAGATGATGAGAAGGCATCACATGGTGGTCCTGCTGAGACACATCTCAAGTCTGAGAATGATAAACTAAAAATTGCTCTAGCCCAAAGGTGAGGTTCCTTTAATACCTTAATTGCATCGAAATAGCATGCTGTAATTATCTGATGGCTAAGGGTATTAACAGAAATTATTCAAATGTAATTGCATTAATTTAAAATGATGCAGCAGAAAGAATGAATGAGCAGATTTTAGTAAGTACCTCCTGGTGTCTGATTGGGAGATATTTACATTTTTCCTGATCTGGTTCATGATGAGATAAGATCTCTTCCACTCTGGTGATGCCAACTCATACTCCACCTTTGTTTGCAGAGTTTTAGAGCTACAGAAATGACACCTACGAGCAATTACTACTGGTAACATGGGAAAACAGTCTGCTCTTCCTCTTTGAGTTTGCTATGTCTGCTTCAGTGCAAGTAGATCGGGATATTTAAAACTGTTAAAGAGGTCCACCTTAAAAAGTTGAAGTGAAAAATATAGTTTCACTGGGCTGTTTAGAAGTCTTAGGGAGATGTTTCTGAAGCTGCAGACAATGCCTCTTGAAGTCACATATTTTGCTATTTACTTTGATAAATTATTGGAAATACTGAGAAGAGTAATTTGCTGCCACAGTGAAAGCACAGGGGGCAGAATATGCAAAGCTGTAACATTAAAATATTGCAATGCTCTTCTGGGATCTTATTGCCTTGCCTGCCTCTTGTGTGTGAATGGAAAGAAAATACATCAGGATTGAGTTACTCTTATAAAGCCTTTTAAAAACTAAGGCAGCAGTGGCATGAGCAGCGTTACAGAGTGATCTGCTCTAAGGTTGCACATAATACACTTAAAATACATCATCGCTTTATGGACATTTCAACAACCAAACCTGTTTGAAATCGTAAGGCTTGCTCACTCTTCCTGCTGAAGACGCCTCCACAGACATGCAGCAGCTGGTGTGGGAGGACTTTCAGAGCCTCCATTCACTCCTGGATCTCTGGCTCTGCACGGTAGCTTGAAGCTTTGGGGAATGAGTAGTTTCATTTTCCAGCATTGTGTAACGCTTTTCTATTTAAGGCTGAGCATAAACAAAGCAGTTATATGTGGCGTCCACCCCCTGACATGGCCCATGCTGAAGGATCCCAGCACTGCTCGACAAGAGGTAGCGTTGCCCTGCTGTGAGCTGCCACGCACCCAGGCCTCAAGTGTGGTCGAAGCACCACAAGACCCAGCTCTCATCTCCACAGGGCAGCAGGGAACGTGCTCAAAGCCAGGGTAGAGCCCCTGCTTGTAGACAGTGGAGATCTCAGGTGGTGGCTTAGCCCAACAGCCTGCTTGGGCTGCAGCACTGTTGTTCCAGATGCACAGGTCTCTGCTGCTGGGTTTGGTGGATCCCTCTGTATTGCCAGGAGTCAAATCAAGGCTTATGTTCTCCTTAGGTGGGTAATACTAGAGGCAGTTGTGTACATCTGAGGATGCTTTGATGTTATGGCAGCAAACATGTACCACCACCAGTGGATGAGTTTGTAGACAGGCAGAGAGTAATAACACAGGATTAATGCTCAGTGCACCTAATGATGTCCTGTCCTTCCCAGTTCCTCCAACGTAAAGAAGTGGGAGACGGAGCTGCAGACGCTGAGGGAGAGCAACGCCAGGCTGACCACAGCGCTGCAGGAGTCGGCCGCCAGCATAGAGCACTGGAAGAAGCAGTTCTCAGCCTGCAAGGAGGAGAACGACCAGCTCAGGATCAAGGTAGCCCCATGCTGGCTGCTGCAAGGGGGTGCCAGGGCATCCTTGTGCTCTGCTCTTTGTCAGCGCCAGCAAGCCAAGGCACAGCAGTTTTGTTTGATGGGAGTAGCCAAAAATAGTGCCAACACTGAGATGCAGCCATCAAGTTCAAATTTGTGGGTTTGAAGACATGGATACAAATGTCTGTTCTGGAGAGAAGGTGTCTGTAGTGAGAGCCTTAAAGGAAATTGGGAAAGTTGTCTCCAGGGCACTTTGAACACTGTTATGTGCTTCCCTTGTCTCCCCTGGGGCAGAGCACACACATCTCTCTGTGTTAGTTACTCCCTTCATTACTCTTTCTCTAGCATTTCTGCTGCTTTGTCTATTCATGTGTGTGTGGGACAGACCCTGTCTTTGAAAGGAAAGCAGTCTGGGGGAGCTAAGGCAGCAGGCAGGGGAGTTCAAGGGGCTGGGATCAGCAGGAGGACACGTGCTGCTGTGTCACATGGAGCTCCCAGCCTCTTGGCTTGGGCAACTTGGTGTCAGCTGGGTTGCTGGCCAGGGTGATAGACGTGGTAAAAGCAGGATTACAGCTGCATATGTCTTTCAAAGCTCGCTTCAATACTGCCACAGGGTGAGTGAGCAGAAGGCATAGTCATGGCATGGTTACCCATGTGAGGCCAAGCTGAGAACCACACAGCAATAATGCCAGGCCTGGCAGTGGGCAGCAAGGATGGAAGCTGCTGCAGCAGGGTGCAGCCAGGACTGGGCTGAGAGCCTGGTGCTTTGGTGCTAATGCTGGGCACATCTTGTCCAGAAACCTGCAAGAGAACATCAGCAAAAGCCTGCTCCCCTCCATTATAGAGCACATTTCTGAGTAGTGTAACAATAGGAGAGAGCATCAGCTGAAACAGAGAACAGCTGAGAAGTTTAAGTAAAGTAAAGCTGCAGTTTAGAGTATTCACTGGCACTGCTCCTCAATAACACCGTGCTGTCTGCCAGGAGCTGGTGTCAGCCCCACATAGTGAAGGCACCAGCCTGAGCACGGGGGGGGGGCTTGGTTTCCTTGAGCACCACTTGCAGGGATCACTTCATGCTATCCATCTCTGACTTCTTTGGAAAAGCTGCATCCTTTCCCTGTCTGCTTATGTGGCTCTCTGGGACGTGGTGTAGAGATCAGGTTGTATCAGTCTGCTGAGGATTTTTGTTTGCTTAGCGTTTGCTTTCAAGGAAGGAATTTCATATCTTTTTGTATGTCAGTAGGCTGCAAATAGTATTTCAGCAGTGACCTGGGCTGTCTGTCAGCACTGAAATTCCCCACGAAGCAACCTTTTCCCCAGGCAGATATTCTCTGCCTATTAGTGTGTGTTTTAGGAGTGCACAGTTTGTAATTCAGAGATCAAATCGGAGCTATGTTAGCTGATGTAACACAAACAATATTAATTGTTAGAAGATTTAGGTTCCTCCATCCAGCTTCTTTTTGGGTAGGGGAGAAGTGAAAGCCTGGAACAGCATGTTGTAAGAAAACAGTATAAGTTGCAGTGTAGCTTTTTACTTTTCTGTACGGTTGCAGAGTTGTCCTCGCCAACATTACCCAAGGAAATATGCCACTTCTCAGTAGCTGTAGCCTAGATATGAAGAGATTATCAAAGCACCACCTTGCTACTGCTGCAAAGTCACAATGCTGGTGACTAGCCAGACTGTGCAGCAGCACTGTTTGTACAACACACTGTCTTTCTGCATGCAGAGAGGTTTATCTCAGCCTTTCCCCACGTAGGTTCCTCCTCACCAGGCACTCACACGGCCCCGCTGCAGTGCCCTGGGAAGCTCCTTCCCCTTCATTAACTGGGTCAGCATTTTTTGCATATTGCTCTACCTTTAAATGAGTGAAGTTATAATCCCAAAGCAGCGTGAAGCTGAGAATTAAAATACACACTTTAATGAGCTGGTCCATCAGCCTGTGGGAAGTGCAGCTCCCAGGAGCGATGTCTGGAGAGAGGGAAAGGGAAGCACAGGAGGAGCAAAGCAGGTCCCCGGGCAAGGGAGCAGCAGGGCAAACACTGCTCCCAGCTGGTTCTGCCAGCGAGGGTTGGATGCCCTGTCTCTCTTACTGCAGCCAGAATGACAAGCAACCCCTGAGGAGGCAAAACTGGGAGTGCAGGAGAGATTTCTTCTCCTTGCTGCGTTAAGAAAGCCCACCGTTACCATCCTGTGCTGGTTTCACAGAAATGAAGTGTAGATTTTATCCCCAGCCCCACTTACATTAGCAGCTCCGTGTTGTGCACATCCTTGGGTAATTATATGAGATACTGTGTGCAAGAGAGTAAACACAGCCCCATGGCTCCCTCGTGGATGTGTACATGGACTCTTTCTAAGGCAAGAAGTGATGATTTTGTTGCAGTAATCAAGTGCTATGATCTAGGAAACAGATCCATGACAGCTAAATTTGTCTGCACTTCCCTATGCTCAGTGGAGCAATGCTTGTTCACGTCAGCCATGATCTGCCCCAGACTTTCAGAAAACTGAATATTTCACCTGTTGTCTGACATTTCTTAAAGATTGAAGAACTGGAGGAGCAGTGCAATGAAATAAATAAAGAGAAGGAGAGAAATGCACAGCTGAGCAGACGTCTCCAGGAGCTGGAAACAGAGCTTCAAGACAAAGAGCTGGTAAGTGCCACAATAACAGAGCAGGCATATATTTCAGAGTTTGAGTTGGTCTGTCTGCTTCTCACTATGGATGTGGATTTATGAACTGACTCACCTACAGCCAGAAAAAGCCCAAAGTCTGGGGTGTTGCCGGTTTCTAGATTTTCTGGGCGGAACTCTTCAGCAATAGTTTGGTAGAGTTCCTCAGGTCTTCGTTTCATGATGCGTTATGTGCTGTGACAGCACACTATTTTGGTGGTTGCTGTACGCAGTGCGTTACTCCTAATAGAAGAGCTGGAGTGGTGAAACAAGTTGCCCCAAGCCAGACAGATGTCCACTGAGAACAGTCTTGGTTGCCGGTGCCTACGTACTGTGTTCCCTCAGACATCAGGAGCAGGGGGTCTTGTCATTAAAAAGACATCATTTACAAAGCAACTGGGCATTTGCGTAACAGATCCTCGTTTCTTTTCCTTTTTATTTTTCTTTTTATTTTATTTTTTTTTCCCGGATGGCTCGTATGCTTCAGCTTTGCCATTTTACGGTCCCTCTGATCTCAAGACTAATGCCAGGAGTGAGAAATTCAGATTCATTTTGAGTACCTCAGTTTGTCATTTTTGACGTACAGGGTGGTCATTTTTCTAAGGAGAATGATGTTGATGGCTTGGAGCCCCTGAACAGTGGGGAAAATAATGGGATCCTTGTCTTTTCCTTCATTACAGTGACCAAATGCTCTGTGCTGGCTGAAGAGAAAAAGCTGTCAGCAGGTGCAGTAAAGTTTGCCATGTGCCATTACAGCATCTCAGCTGGTGCTCTTAAAAGCAGTACTGTTAAGGGGCTTTAAGATGGCACAAGGAAATAGTTTAGGGAGATGGATTTTGATGCACTGTTATAAATATAATATGGTTTTCAGCACCATATTTCAAAGGAAAATGTCATGCTTTCTTCTCAGCCTTCCTGTGGTAATAGCATGTATAATAACCCTTATTTGCTAGCATTTTCCTCAAGATTTACATTTATGTGGTACCAAATGAACCAGAAAATCAATTGACTTGTGAATATCACAGCCTATCATCCATTTACAGTGGCAATATATTAACTTGTTTTCCAACTGCATACTTATATTAGCAGGTTCTTGATTAGTTCTAAACCACCCATAAGTGACCTTTTCATGGTTTGCAATTCAAACCAGCGTGAAGTCCGCTCACGGATGTTGCTGTGTGGGAAGAACTGCTGATACTCTCTTCATGTAGGAAATGAGGAGAGAGATGTAAAGACATGAGAGCAGGGCAAAACTATCTATTGAAATATTTGTATAGACATATATATTATATACCATATACTGTATACCATATACCATATATATAATATATATATGCAAATGCATACTATATGTAGTACATATACAGTATGATAGTATATGTAGTATGGTATATTTATATTTTAACGTGAGCTCCCAGGTATTATGTGTATATATACACACACACACATATATATGCACATGGGAACATATATCTCAAAATAAAAAGTAAATTACATTTTCCTTCCCCATATCAGTGGCTGGGATATTGCCTGGATATAATTACTCTTAGATCAGTTAAACAAATTATTCAGTGCAGTTTACAAAAAATCTATAGTATTAAGTGATGTGTCTTTTTATGTGAATGTAAACTAATGCTGGAAAATTGGGAGGAAAAAATAAAAACATTTAGAGTTGGAATTAGAGAGTTTCCCAAAAAGAAACTAATTTATTCAGCTTTTGGCAAAACATACAATCATAGAATGGCTTGAGTTGGAAGGGACGTTAAAGCTCATCGAGTTCCAACCCCCCCCACAATAGGCAGGGACGCCACCCACTAGATCAGGTTGGCCAAGGCCCCGTCCAGCCTGGCCTTGAACACCTCTAGGGATGGGGCATCCCCAGCTTCTCTGGGCAACCTGATCCAATGCCTCCCTCCACCTACAGTGAAGAATTTCTTCCTAATGTCTAATCTAAATCTCCCCTCTTTTAGTTTAAGACCATTCTCCCTTCTCCTATCATTACCTACCCAAGTAAATAGTCCTTCTCTATCCTTTTAATAACACCACTCTAAGTATCGAAAGCATTACTGTCTGGCTCTGAGGAAGAGCATGAACTGTGTATCGTTACACTCGTATCATGCTGTAAGTTCACCTGTTGTGAAAGAAATTACATTTCATAGCCAAGTAGTCTGCCTTTAGGAAGGGAATGGTTTTGCTGTGCTGTGTCAACACACCCGCATTTGCTCTTGAGACCATGACCCATGTGGGCAGAGTTTTTGCAGGAGAATCTTGCATTTTCTTCAAGGCAGAGTTTCTCTTGAGCCTGCAAATGTGCTTTTCACTCTGACAATCCTGCAAAATACACAGGCTTTCTTAGTCTTTCCCTGCTACCCACTTCGGTGGTGTTCATTTGTGGTGTTAACATAGTCAGCACTCCACCAGAGACACAGTCTCCTCTCAAGTCACGTTGCTCTTTTCATGAACCCCTTTCAGCTAGTTCTCTCCATTTTGATAGCAATGCCCAAATAGGACACAAATTTGGGGAGGTGTTGCTCAGTTCTGTGCGACAGTGAAGAGCCCATCACAGCTGTGCTCTGTAATGATGCCTCTCTACATGCAGCTCATAATTTCACTGGTCTTTTTTGCTGCCACATATCATTGAAAATTCATGTCTAATTTGCTCTTTGCTACCATCTATAAATTGCTTGTAGCATTACAGCACTTCAGATTTCCCTCCTATTGAATGCATCTTTTGCATGGATATGTGTTTTAGGTTAAGATTTCATTAATATAATTAATGGCATTCATGCTAGATATTGGATTACATTGTCTGTTGTAGAAGAACAAAGTCAAAAATACAGCAAAAAATGTATTCTAGCAGAAAATTAGCATGTGTTTTTGAATGCAGACATGCTATTTTGATTATTTTACATCCAAATACTGTGCAGAGTACAGTAAAATATGCAAAGTCCTTTCATATTCTCAAATTTTCATTATGTTTTAAATTGAAGCTTGCATTAATTATTTTTCTTTCATGTTTTCAAAGGAACTGGAAGAGCTCCGAAAGCAGGGTGAAATTATACCACAGCTAATGTCAGAATGTGAATCTGTATCTCAACAATTACAGGTACAGTTTAGCAATGAAATTAATTATCATATACTTGA
The DNA here is from genome assembly GCF_009819795.1 of Aythya fuligula. Taxonomy (NCBI): domain Eukaryota; kingdom Metazoa; phylum Chordata; class Aves; order Anseriformes; family Anatidae; genus Aythya; species Aythya fuligula. Next base: position 11,690,632 of record NC_045569.1, on the reverse strand, counting down.
TTCATCTATTTTCTTCCTTATAGCTACATGTTTTTCTCTGTTCAGACTTCAAGATTTGAAGGCAAAGAGCTCCATTTTGCAAAACCAAAAAATACTAATTCCTTGCAAAATTCACCACGCCTTTCCCAGCAAAGGAATAAATAAATAACTCTCTTTCTTTGCCTTGCTGTTTGCACAGATTGGTTCACCCAGGTTCATGTTACATCTCTCTCCTGACAATTCCAGGCTATTCCCCATCCCATATTTCCACTGATCCACGCTGGCAAAGCTGCCAGCAGCTGCCTGTGCTGAGCAGCACACCAAGACCTGCAGCTAATCGTCCTGGTGGCACCAGGGAAGGCTTTTAGGAAAGAAGCATAGATGAGCATAGCTGTGTACCACCAGGGACAAAGTTCCTGGGAGGCCGCGTTTGCTTGCTGCATGGCTCCGTCCCATCAGTGCTGCTCTGCTGGAGGTGGTCGCACCCAGCAGGGCGCAGGGCTTGCCATGGCCTATGCTTGTTAATCAGGGCTTGCTTAAGTGCAATAAATTAATACATGGAAGGAGGGCACATATAAGCAGGCTCATGAACGAAATCACATCCAATCAATCATGCCACCGCTCTAATAATCCAAGTGATGTAAAGTCAGTCAGAAGGCTGCTGAAGGGTGGCTGGTGTGCTGCAGAAGGTTTGCTTCAGCGTGGTAAAGTATGATGCCTCTGGCTTTTGGGGAGAGTAGGCATGTGCCTACACTCATGAAACTGAGAACAGGCAGGACAGCTCAAGAGCAGGAGCAAAATGCAGCAAGGGAAGTGTTACCGGGCTGCCCCACAGCATGCCTGAGCACTCGCACAGAGGCGATGCAGAACTTCAAAAAAGTACCACTAAATCCCAAAATACTGAATAAAGCAATATTATTCCTTGGGCAGTGTTTTCTAAAGCTTGTTTTTGAAGGCTAAACCGCCATAGATAATTCTGTATGTAATTGCTGGCACAGTGTCTAATTCTCCAAGTGTAGCAATGACAGAAATATATGCACAGTGTGTGATTTAAATCCAGCTGAATTTTAAGATATCAACCAAATGACAAAATCTGATGCAAAGCATCTTTTCCACTTAATGTGTCCTTTCCTGCGTGGGCTTTTTTTCCCTTTAATCTGACTAGCACTTGTCAGTTGCTTCAGAGGTGCTTGTGTTAATCAGTTTGCAGAAGTTGAAGCAAACTTTTCTGATCTGGTGCCATTTGTTGCTTTACTCTGTTAAATGCTGCTCATCATTCTTCTCTATGATTCATCTTACTGTCTTTTTTGTCTTTAAGGATGCTGAGAATAAGAACAAAGATCTTGAAGAGAAAGTCAGAACACTAAGGACAGAAGTTGAAGAGAGCAAACATAGGCAGACCAACCTTAAAACTGAATTAAAGAATTTTTTAGATGTACTAGACGGGAAAATAGATGAATTACACGATTTCCGACAAGGACTGTCTAAACTTGGGGTTGACAACTAGATGGCAATAGATTTTTGTAATCTAGCGTCTGGATGTTTGATGTTTTGTTGATCTCAAACATGTGTTTTACAAAATATAACTAGAATGTTCCACCTGTTTGCATTGTTTTTGTACATAGAGGCTGAAAATTTGCTGTGGGTTATTTTGGGTTTTTGTTTTTTGTTTGTTTGTTTATATGTTTTCCAAACCAATCGTGCTGCTCACTGAATTCTGTTGAGATTAGAAACTTTCTATATTGCTGCTCTGGCTTTGTGGGGTTGGGAACAGGTAGAGGGTTCTGTCTCAGGAATCTGGAACTAGATCTACCTTAAAATGAATATGCAGTTAGTTGTTGCAGGGAAATTTATATCTTTCTTAAGGGCTGTTGCAACCATAGAAACAGAAAACAAGTCTTTTTCTTGTCCGGACTATCAGCGCTCCTAGCAACATACACTTTTATTCCTTGGCGGAGCGGAGAGAAGATTAGATGGAGCTCCTGCAGTTTGTAAATCAACCTGGTAAAATGTGCCTGTGATGAGCTGCAGTCAAGTAAATCACTTCACACACATACCAGTATCTTTAGGGACCATGTCAATCAGGCCTGATTCGCAGAAAAAATCCGGAGGGTTTCATGTATCCTTCGATTCAGGTAGCATGTGCTTGCCTGGGTCCATGCAAAGTTGACAGTGTAGAAATGAATTCCAGCTCTTACTTCAAGGCAAGCATCTTAACCAGTAGGAAAGGACAGCTTCCCTTGCTTAGCAAGATAGCATCTCTCTTTGGCCCTCAGTTTTGAACCTGTATAGTTCAGTCACTGTGTGTATCTGAAAAATGCACACCTGTGTCTTGGGACCAGATATTTATTTTGGAAGGAGTCGTACTGCTGCTTTGTATGCAGGGCACATGCACCTCTGTGCACCTCGATCACTGCTGTTCAGTTTCCACAGTGGTAGATCAGGAGACATTGATGTGAAAAGCGTCACAAAGTTGGTAGGAAGGGTGTTATTCAGAAACAGCTTCCTGCCCAGGAGACTTGCAGGTAATGACTGCATGAAACCCAAAGTCTTTCTTTCCTATGATTTCTGCATTCTCCCCTCAGGGAATAGGGGGTGGGTGTTAGTCACAAAGTTAGACTGTCAAAAAAAAACAACAAACAACCCCAAAGGCAGAAAGGGTTGTAGTCTCTCACTGATTATTCAGCAGCTCTAAATACATTTTGAGTAATGCAAGGTCGTACATCAGGTTCCAGCAAGAAGGATGCTCTCTGCATCACCAGCTGATGTACAGAGGACCAGGGAAGAGAATTCAGCCCAAGTTTTGCTTTTATCCCTAGGACTGCCTCAGCTTCTCTCTTTTCTTTCTCTGTATCCTGGTTTGAGATTCTGTTCATACAGCATCTGAATTCATTCAGGAAAGAACTTCTGATTAGGGGATGTTATTATTTATTTCTATCAGGTGAAAGCTTGGTTAAGCACCTGGTTAGTGCTTTCCAGCAGTGGCTCATATGAAGTCGCCATGCCGTGCTGTTTGCATATTGTTCTTAGTTGTTTTTGTTTGTTTGTTTGTTTTTAATTCTCAGCACATCTCTATTATAAAAGTGACCTTTAAAAGACAGGTGGGTTATACATGAGACATGCATTGAATAATTTTTGCACATGGGCATATAACCCACGTGCTGGAGATAGATTTGGTTTCCAATTGTCCCTTGAGTTTTCATTTCATCTGTTACTGTTGTGTTACCACATTGCCTGTTGTATAGACTGGAGTTTTTTGTATTTTTGCTTTTAATCCTTTTAAACAACAGATGTGAAGCTAGGACCTTTTACAACCAGTATGACCATTTAAGTCTCTTAAAAAAAATGCTGTAGGCTGTTGATATTTAAAAATAAAAATAAAAATCAGGTACATAGCATGTAGGCGTGTGAAAATTAGACTTTGCCAGCGTGGAATATTCAACAGTTGCATAATGCGGGGTTAGATCAGACTTCTCAAAACCGAAAATGACGTCAGAAACTGTGTGTGGTTGTGAGCAAGCAATCTCCGTTTTTAGTCTTATTTGATAGCAAGTCAGACAGACTCAGTCATGTAACAGGCAGCTCATCCAGCTTCTCCTCTCCTCCCCTGCTCCCTTGTGCAGCCAGTGCCTGCAGCGGCTGGGAGCCAGGAGACAGCCCTGTGAAGAGCTGCAAGCAATACAGGTGGTTGGGGCTTCCCGTCACAGTGCTCATCACTTTCACACGGAGGACCCTGCTCCATCTTCTGCTTCCTTTTTGCCGTTGAGTGATCTTACGGTTTTTGCTCTGGTTTTAATACATTTTTTTAAATGTCATTCTGGTTAGAGGGGTGCAAAAGAGTCTGAGAACAAGTTATTTTATTGGGGTTAATCCAGATTCATTATTTTTTTTCCAGCTTTAGTCAGGTCTATCACAGATTCTGTTCATTAGGAATGTGTTAAGCCACTCTTAAATTGCAGGAAAAGTGTTTCTATGGGATTGCATCAATCTAATAGATTAGGTTTAATACCAGCATGTTAACCCAGTGCGTAGCTGTGACATAGGTAATTATTTTTGGCTGCTTCATGCTCTCCAGAGGAGCGATAAGAGATGTCCTTCCAGGAATCCCTGTGCTGCCTCTCCTAGTCTGACCCCAAATGTATGCTCTCTGTATCTGCTCTTGCTGTGATGTTGAGCTGTCAGGAATACCTCTACATGGCTGTATGCTGTGGGAAACTCCAAGCATGTTTCCATCCTCCAAGCACCCAAAGTCTTGCTATAATCATCCGCTTTCTCTCTTTTTCCTCCCCAACTGCAGGAAGTTGAGAGCTTCTATGTATAACCCCTTTAAAACCCCTCATAAACTCCATATTTTTAACCTTTCCCTCTCTTCCATTCTATTTTTCCTCTTCAAAATACAAAAGCACACTGGCCGGGCATCTGCCAGCTGCAGCTCGTCTCTCCAGCCCCTGCCCCACTGCTGGAAGCCCATTGATCCCACTGTGTGGGAAACGGGGGTATAAAACACCATTTCTTCCTAGAAAGCTCTGTGAAGGTCTGGCAGTAACCTCTTCATGCCAAACTGTGAGCCCCAGGCAGCTCCCTGGGACTTGTCCTGACATCAAATTGCCTCCTTTCCCCTGGCAGCATTCTGCAGGCACAGGTATGGCGGTGCAGGAGGAGTTCGCCCAACCCACAAATGTCTCTGAAGTGGCCTCAGATGCTGCCAACAGATGCTCATCTCCCCTACCCAGTACAGAGCTTGTTTCTATTCATTACTGCAGCGCTGTGCAAACCCAGATTTCCCCATGCCATTGCTGATGAAGGAAGGTTAGCTCTATGTCCATTAAGCTTAAGTGGAGGTCTCTTTATGCAAGGCTGAATCTCACCTTGAGCAACCCTGGATTCACCTTCCAGACACAGGTTTCTCCCTCCGAGTGGTTCGTGGCAGGATATCTCCTACCTCAGCTACACGGTCGTTGTTGGCAAAGGCCTTGTGTGTGGCACGCCGAGTACCAGCACCACCGCCGCACCGCTGCCCGCCGGCTGTGTCCTGCCCTGGTGGCACCCACAGGCTGGTGGCTCGGGGAGCAAACATCCGTGCTGACCTCTTTGGACACTCGGTTAGAGAGTGTCTGTCTGCCTTCTGTGTTTTCCAGTGAGGTTCTCCTTTGACCTGGTGTTAGAGCTGCTGAATAATGGTGTTTTTTGTTCTTTTTCTCCCAGTTCTGTGGCCAAAATAAGGGATAAACTAAACAGTTCTACTAAAAACTTCAGAACATTCAGTGACAGAAAAATACCTTGAGATAATTGCTGTCAAGGGGAATAATCTGCTTCATCAGATAGATTATTTAGCATTTTGGAAGATTACCTTAGCCTAGTCATTGGAATAAATTATTTCAAAATGAAAAAAAAAGTTAAAACCTTGTTTCACACACCAAAATAAAACAGTTTGACCTTTTGCTTTTTTCCTATTTGACTGAATCTATCTTTGCTGAATTTGAGTCAAAATCACAATTAGTTTTGTTTTTTCTTAAAAGTGCATTTTCAGCGAAATCAATACTTCTCATTGTTTTTCTGTCTGGGTCTAATTGGCATCTCTTTTATTAAGTTTTTGTAAGTAATTCAGTGCCTCCTCACACTTCGTATATCCTACCTTTCAAAGTACACAATTATTTTCAAATGGTTTTACACTAGGTGTGCCTGTGCCCAGCAAACACATGCTATTTAGGCAATACCTTTTTTAAATACAAACATCTGATTTTATTTTTAGTTAGAAACAAAGTGTGAACTTTTTTTAAAGCAGCTCGATGAACTGAAGAGAGCAGGAGGGTTTCTGCTATCCGTGACAGCCCGTCACTTCCGAAGCACTACGTCCCCTCCAAGCCAGGCACAAACCGTCCCTGTGCTTTGTCACTCTTCTGTCACACCATTTAATTTTTTCCCCGAGTGTTCACTTTCTCCCCTTATTCATTGCTGGTCACCTCTGGCTGCTCCCCAGCTAACAGAGGACAAGTCCCCATCACTGCCACTGCCATGACCCAGAGCGTGTCTTTAGGCTCTTCCGAACACAGCCCTTCAAAGGCTTAATGGCTTCTAACGAATACAGCGTTGTCTTCCTGAGCCTATGAGTTAACCAAGAGAACATCACCATTGAGGTAAAGCGCCCCGTTCATCTCAGTGCATTACAGATGCTGAGTCCAAAGGGAAGAGGTGTAAGTTGCTTAAGCAGCAGCTGAGTTTGATGATCATTTTATCAGAGCTTCAGTGAAGGACGTGCTCCATCCGCAGCCCCAGACTGTCTAGGTGTAGGATGGCGACTGCCAAAAGATCGGCCCCTCCAGCTTTGTCCGGGAAGTTCTGGGCTTGTGAAGCCTGAAAATATCAAAAAGTCTTCAGCATATCAAAAACGTTGCGACGTGGGGAATGAGAGGTGAACACCCACCCACAGCCGAGCAGCATGAGAACCTGGCAGGACCGATCAAACAGCGCTGGCTTACACTCAGAAGCTTTCCATCAAGCACATGAAGAGCTGTTGTTGTCCCACGAGGGCTCTGCAGTGGGACCTTGAGAGAGGTAGGAAGTCAGGTTCAGCCCTGGGGGAGCATCTTGTGGTGATGGGCATGGTTTAGTAGCTGTAAGGCACAGAGCTACCCTACGGTCACACTTCTTCCCGTGACTTAACGCTCACCACACAGCTGTGTGTCAGGCAAAGCAATACATAGGCACATGGTGTTCAATCCAGAAGCAGGCCCCAGTGGAGAGTCCGGGCTGACCCACATAGGCGGCTGGGGTGCCACACACGCAGTCCTGAGGAGCTCTCAGTGCTTTCTACTGATTTTTAGAAGATAAACTTGACCATTCTGTGAAGTCTGCTTGTCTTAAATAATGTTCTCTATGGTAAACAGTAAGATACCTAAAGTGAAACGCACAGTCAGGAGATTAATGGTAAATGTGACACGCTTCCAAAAGGAGGCTGCTCCTGCAGGCTGCAGGGCAGAGCTGGTCCTGGCCGGGGGGCTTTGCTTGGGGTATTTCGGGATGTCTCACAGTTTGACTTTCTGCTGTGTTTTGTGTTCGCTCTTCTCTCTCTCTTTTTTTTTTTTTTTTTTCAAACTGACAGCCTAAACTCAGTCTTCAAATGAAGGTGCCTATACCTCCAAAAAGTTTTATATGCATATTTTGAAATAGATCGCTTTTTCCTTTCTGTTCATTTAGTTACCTGGTAATAATGGCACATACAAAGAGAGGCACTTGAGAAAAATCTATCCGCTGTTGTATTTTTGTTTAACACTGGTCAGCAATAATTATTTTAGCCATATACTAGCTAAAAAAAGACTGATAATGCAAGTTTTGTGAACTAAGCTTCTAAGTTTGCAGTACATTGATTAATCTGGGTGTGTGAAAAGGGAGTTATGCTCAATAAAAGAGTATTTTGCAGCATTTAGATGTTTTCATTTAATTGCCTAATAGTGATCATGAACATAATATTCTGTAAAACTCATCATGAAGAACAAACAAAGCACATCGATTTTAACATAAATATATCCCTTGTAGTTGAAAGTTCTGGGAATGTTTTAGTGTGGTCTGCTATACCAAAATATTTAGATTATTCTGAGATTTTAGTACTGAAGATAAACATACACCCTGTTTTTACTGTTTCAAGTAAAGTTTAGTGAATGACTGACAATTTGTTGATATACAACTGTGGGAAAACACTGCAGTGCTCTAAATGTATATTTTTCTTTGGTTTTGTTATATTTAGTATATGGTTTAATGAAAACTGAAGTGTTTACTACAGTTGGATCATTGTAAAAACATCTCTTACCTCGTCATTTTGTCTGCTGTGAAAAAGTACTTTCCTCCTTTTTTTTTTTTTTTTCTCAAATTGGCCATAGACAGTCATTGTTAACATTTAGACTCCTAGTAGCAGTAAATGCTGGGTTTTATATATATAAAAGAAAAACTTGATTTTTTTCTTTATGAACTTATTATACAACTTTGTGATTTTTATCTGATTTTATTGTAACATAAAGTTGTTTTATGTAAAAATATATAGTTTAAGTAAAATCTCTTGTCTCACTGTCTTCATTGGCTTCAGAAAATGAACATCCTTTCCTTAAAGTGTATCAGGTGGTTGTGACGCTGAATTCAAGGTAATCCCGTTATTTAATAAGAATGTGATTTTGATCTATACATGTGATATAGTGCCTTAGATATACCCTCTTTAAAACCTTTTTTCCATGAGGTGGAGCTTAAAAGCCTTTGTCCTCTTTCACTTATTTCATACTGTTAGTACATCGAGGGCTGAATGGGTACATGCATGCTACACTGGAAAAGTAGTTTCTAGAAATACAGTGGCATGAAATTTGGGACTTAATGCATGCTGAGAAATGCCTATCACTAGAAGAAGGCTTTTTGTCACCTTTTCTGGAGGATGCTCAGGACTGAGCATACCCCAAGCCCCATGGGAGTCCTGTAACAGATAAAGCAGCACCAGAGGCAGGTAGAGCTGCTCTGACATTTTCTTTGGAGGGACTAATAAAACACAGAATTAACTCTTTGCTTTGAAATTAGAGGTGTTTTGACATCAATCATCTCTGTCAGCAACCAGAGGTTAACAAAAGCCCTCTCAGAGGAGGGTTTCCTAATGTCCCCACTGGTGTCCACTGACACAGTCCTTGTTCAACAGCCCATCCCTGGGGAGGGGGTAACACTGCAGTGCAGCTCTATATTGCACACAAACATGCTCTCAGCATCATTGTATTCATCGTACAGAAACAGTGTTCGCTGTCTTGGCATCAGCCCAGGCTTTCCCAAAGGAATTTAAAAGGCTTGAAGAATGTTAAATGGATAAGGCTCACTGTGCCTTTGTTACTCTGGGTTACAAGGCTGCAAATGTCAGGCTTGGGGTGAGCAAGAAGCACATCTGCCCCTGACCTTTCGCCAAAGCTCTTCTACAAGGAGCCATCAATAGCTCTGACAAGCCGCTCAGCAAACTTGAGCAGTCCATGAGCTCTGAAAGCAGCTTATGTGTGCTGCAGTAGAATGCAAGTGGTCAGCAGGAAAGGCTACTCCTCGCTGGCTGCTTGGCGTGCAGGTGATGAACGCTTCCAATAGAAACATCCGGGCTGGAGAGCCGTCAGGGAAATCAGCTGCTGCGTGCCGATAATCCCTTCATTTTCACTTTTGACTGGATTCATATCAGAAAGCTTGGAGAGCCTCCAAAATGGGGTTTGTACTTCTCGAGTTATTCATTAAACAGGTTTTTGCCTAGCTATGTGGTATCGAGCTGTGATATGCCACCTTGGGATTTCTGATGAAAATACGAGCGAAGGTGAGATGAAGTTTTGGTGTAATGTTTGACACACCAGCAGATGAATGACTTTGTAATATGTGCTCCTTCTGGTATTCTCTGTGCACTCCATGTATTCATTCAGCAACATAGGAAAACTTAAACTCTAACATCTTTCCTTTTAGAGGGAAAAGCCACCACAGCACCACTGGGGAGTGCTATATAAAAGCAGCGTGTTCTGGGCAAGATCACCAGGCAGGAGCAAGCTTGTTCTCTGTGTGCCACATGTAACTGGTGACTGAACTGAATTTACACAAAATCCCTTGTTACTCTGTCCAAACGCTTTTCATCCACCACACTTTTCATCTAAAGGCATGCCTGCACAGAACAAGGGCAGGGAACCCAAGGTGTTAATTACCTGTTGTTCTCATCACTACTTCCAGATTTTAGAGGAGACCTGGGTGTTGCTCGCACACAAATCCCATCCTTCTCACCATCTTTATGAATATCCTGTGGATCCTGCACACTTCCCTGCAGTAGAGACTCTCTGTCAGTTTATAAGCAGCGAAATGTCTGTGCATTTTCATCTATTTCTTTTTATCTCCTATGTAGTGTCCAAAAGCTAGTAGGTCAATTTAAAGATTTACGACGTGAAATATCCTTTACCTAATCAGCATTGCCGACCAGAGCAGAACAGCACAGCAGTGAGCCTAATGTGGGACAGGCCAGCCTTGTCCTGTGAACAACTGCAATGTGTGTGAGATAGCAACGTACAGCAGCAGCGGCTGGAGAGGTAAAGCCAGGCAGTGAACGCAGCTCTGGCCCTGCCCTGCAGGTGTGCTTCAGCCACTGCACTGCCTGGAGCAAAGCCTAACCACCCCTTACAAACAGCAGAAACTACCCTACCGGGGGCCCTGCCAGATCTGATTGCAGTTGGCAGCACTGAAGGCAGCCACACAGCCTCAGAAATGAGCTCTACAGAGGCCAGGCGGGCAACCTGGAATGCCTTCTGATGGCATTACTTGACACACATCAGAGCAGGGTGGCCATGTAGCTGTCCCATGTCCCGGGCTACAAAGGTCTGAGGGCTGGTGAATTTTAAGAGCTTGGCTAACCTTTCCAAGACAAACACCTCCAAGCTTATTGCAATCATGCATGGCAGGGAACATCTGCCAGACTGTCACAGCTGAGTGGTACCTAACTTGCACCTCTGCCTGCGAATCCTTCACCGACAGATCTTGCTAGCTCCCCTTCAGGTCTTAACACTTTCCTTTGAAATCAAATACATTTCAATACCTTGTCAGAATAGCTCAATCTTCCCAGAAGCGCTGTCTGACATGATTTCTAGACAGAAAGCTGTTGACTTTCATTTGGGGTGAAAACAAGAAATCCTTGTTGCCGCTTGGTTTTATTGGTGACAATTTGGGGCCTGGCCTCTTTAAGGCCCCAAATGCACAGGAGCAGCAGCTAGAAACATCTTTCTGAGTCAATTCTGCCTGAGCAGAGCTTTAGGGCCAACTGGGCTGCAATGCAGAAGGCCTCTGGTAAGAAATGCACATCCTCATGCTCGTGTGTGGCAGCAGTTTGGGGCCAGCATCACTGCACCGATTGCCACGCCGACCTCCCCTCCGGGGACGGACACCACAGTTTGCACAAGGGCTTACATATCCTGAACAACATTTCGTGACAATGGTCTGCAGCTAATTATTCATATTTCTGAGCAGAAATATCCATCATTACATGAAGGACATTGATTTGAGTATTTTTGTTTTCCTTTCATGTGCTCTTCACTCCTTAGTACTGGCAGTCTGCAAAAAAAGAAGTCTGCAGCTCGTTGTAATCAAGAGAGATCAAGCTTTTGCTTTTCTCCCAAGTTTCCATCATTGAATATGATTTGTTGCATATGCCTTGGATTGTGTTTAATGTATGCTGGCTGGAGGGAATTCAGGCATACAGGGAATTACAAATAACACCCGGACAAGCAACCTTTTTGCATTATCATGTCATACTGAATTGTATCAGTTTTCAAAGCAATTTATTTTTAGACTTTTGCCATTTATTTCATTGCTGCCATTAGCCATAGCTTTCATTTTACGGCAAGTACAGGTTTGCATTGTTCATTAGCCTGGCAATGAATGATGCCAAATGAGATCCTGCAGTTTCATGAAGAAAGAACCCAAGAAAGAAATTATTTATGTTGCTCAAATCCTGCTTATATATAGCAGTGCTGGGTGCATTTATAGAGATAATCCCTGGCTCTGAAACCTGGGAAATTGCAGTGATTCACTTCCTCCTTACAGTGCAGAGGTCCCACGGTCATCAGCACAGTCATTGCAGTGGGAGGGGAATAGGTTTAGGACAGCACTGAGACACACACAAATGCTATTAAAAAAGAAGAAGAAGAAGAGGCAGTGACACATTGCACAGCAGCATTGCTCTTCTCCATTAAATTGAAATTTTTGTATGACTTGTTGGTACAAATGAAAGATGAGGGAGGTCCAGGGTCCTGGGCTCTCCATCAGGTGAGCCGTCCCCACCCTAGGGAAGCACAGCTTCAGCTTTCCTACTTTTGTATCCCACAGATATAGATGCTGTTATAACTTTGATTTTTGGTCATTTTGGAATACAACCGCCATTGCTGATCACGTCTCCTCTTTTGAAAAGAAACGTAAATGCAAGGGTAGAGTATTACTGATGTACAAGTCCCTGTTTCTGTCTGTGATAAATACATGTGAAGGTTATGGGAGTGTTATGTGTGTAAACAGATAACACTGAGTATGAGATCCCCAGGGGATGCAGGATGCTGCCGTGCTTCATGCCCTGGCTGTGCTTCCCAGTCTCTTTTTGCTGTTTGCTGCTGGACCACGATGTGGCCAAGCAAACGACAAACACCCTCCCCAGTGGCAAGTGTTTCTTCATAGGTGAGGCCAGCAGAGGAGGCACGTATCAAGGGGTTTCGCTAGACACCTGATTCTCCTCTGGTCCAGATGTCTCCTTACCCAGCTGAAGATTAATTAGAGCTGCACAGATGACTGCAACCCTGCCAGAAAGCCACTCACATCGCCATGGGAAACAGTGCTCGCAGCAATCCTGCGGGGACAGAGGCTGGTCCAGTGAGGCAGGTGCAGGTGTGGGGACCCTGCCCTCACAGGGCAGGCAGCGGCCGCGTCCCCAAGGGTCCACACGATCTGATTCCCACAGCATTTACCTGTGACAAGCACTCATTTGGGCACAGCAGACAGAACATATCTCTGCTTTGCCCCTCTGTGTGCCTGGCTGTGGACTCGTGTGCTCGTGCACACTTCTCAGCATATTTATTCTGAAGTACTTGGCCTGACGGCTCTGGAGGAGGGGACGGCAGCAGAGTTTCCGTGTAGGCTAGGGGACGTGTAGGCGCTCGATCCCTTTTTGCCGTCACCGCTGCTTAGCAGGAAGAGACCGTGGGACGGGCAGTGACTCACTTGCTGATGAATATCGATTCGAGCATCTTTCCTGGAGCAGGACAGATCTGCTTTGTCACCCCAGTGCCTGTAGTGCCCACTGCTGAAGGGCCAGGACCCCGTCACTGGTCCTGGTGCTCTCAAACCTGCCTCAGTGGGAGGCAGATGGAAGCTGGGCTGGAGGCAGCTGCTGGTTCTGAGCTACCCTGTGCTTTTGAACAGACGTCCATAGGGTGGTGTTCAGAGCAAGGCAAGACATATTGCCTTGGGACAGAGGGCATTTGCAAGTGTTGTTATGACATTAAGAGTGACTAACTGAATCGAACTGGGATCAGACCACTCTCCCAGTACAACGCTGAGCACCTTTTCCCAGCTGCAGCACAGCCAGGAGGGAGGGGATGGTGGATATCTGCATTTCCCTGGTTTGGGGATAACGAGCTGTTAACCATCAAAACAGAAGCCATGTGAGAGCATTTCCCCACACTCCGGCATCTTTTGGCTATCAGCAGGGCAGCTCTGTGTTTTGCTGTGGCTTGCTGCTGCCTTTTCCCTTGGGATGCACTTCTTCAGGGCTGGCTGTGCTCACCTGCAGCCCGCTGCCCTGGAAGCTGCATTTTGTCCACATCCTCTGCTCTTTGCTGGAGATGTCCTGGTCCTTCAGGAGATGCCATTGCCCCCAGCCAAGGGCTGAAGTCAGAGGATGAAGCCCCAAAACTGTGGCAGATAAACCTGGAGGATTTGCTTGGGTGATGATAGGAGGGGAGCTTGAGAAGAGGCTGGGGAGCTGGGGCAGGAGGGGGTGTCCAAGGGAAAATAAGCAAGGGTAGATTGTGGTTAAATATATTTTCTGAGCACTTAGTGGATCGTTTTTAATGCTAGAGCAATGGCTTGCTAAGGATGGCTTGTTTTACACAGCATTTTTCACTAGTAGCTGAGCTGTTAATGTCACTGCTACCTGAGCAGATTTAATTCTGCTGCTTCTTGCTTTCAGCATAGCATGACATGCTGAGAATGAAAATCACACGCTTTTTCACCAGGAAAAAAAAATGCCATGTTCTGGAGCAGCTTCCAGTGTGTGCTCCCTCCACAGGGATTCAGTCACATATTGTTCTGAGCTGTTCCCACTGCCAGGCGCTGCCGTGGCATTTATTAAAAGATGCCTTCAATACCATTCACCTTTTATCATCACTGTGGATTTAATTGAAATGATGCATCCCTCTTTCTCACAATACCACGTTATTATGGCATGCAGCGTGCAACTGTTCTCTCTGATGCAAACAGGAAGTTTCGGGATTAAAAATGCTTTTCAATTGAAAGCATGTGTAACCTCAAATCTCATTTTTCTCAAAGGGTGCACACTTATCTACCCACCTCTTCTCCGTAAAGGACAGCAGCAAGAAGCATTTTTCATCTTTTTGTTTTCCTAATGAATGCTTTCATACTGATCAGCTTTGTTCTTCTTGCTCCAGGTGTCCTGACATACATCTGCATTTTCTCATTTTAAGGGATAAAAGAAGTGACTGGAAGTGGGCGAAGGGGTTTCTGGGGCATGAGGGGCAGCAGGAGGCCAGCAGCAGCAGCACCAGCAATGGGATTTCAGCCTTTGTCCAGCTGTTTTAACAAGAAGGCAGAGAAAGGCAAGTGCCTGCAGCTGTCAGGCATGGTGTAGCCCTCTTGTTCTGCTTGCATTGATGGTATGTCTTAAAACAGGCTAAAGAAGCAGGTAAATTCAACACCCACGCCCCTGTCAGAGCCATCCATAAGGCAGTGAAGCCTTGGAGTTGCTCAGTTATGGATTGGAGAAGTGACACGGAGCTGGCAGGCGTTGCTCAATACCATCAACCCAGCTGCAGTCCTCGGGCCATTCAGAACCACGAGGGCATGGGCACGCAGGCTGACACAGGCTGCTCCCCGGCCTCTGCCAGCAGCACAGCTTAGAAATCAGCTGGGGGAAGGAGGAGCCCATGGTCTGAATGGGGAGAGTTCTTTGGGTCTTTAATATCGGGTGAAGCACATTACATACATCAGTATCAATTGCCAAATGGTATTAAATGAATCCAAGGAGGCTTTTCGAGCTGAGACCACATGCACGAACCAAATGACATCCTTCTGTAAGACCCTCGTTAGATCAGCCTCTGGATCACTTTGGGGTGTCCACATTCAGGCCTGACTCACCTAATGCAGTATCATTTTGCAGAAGAAAAGAGTCTGTCCCCAGCCTGATAATCAGCCCTGTCTGCTGCTGGGGGCTTCTTCACAGAGGAGCTTTGTGAGGAGGAGCTTCGGAGGTGCTGGGTGCTGGCTGCGTGCGATCCTGCTCATGCTGCGATCAAAGTGCTGGGCTGTCAAAGGGAAACTGTCTCCATCAGACCAAATAGTCTTTGAATATATTAACTTTAAACATCCCTAAAAACACCGCCAGCTGCTGCCTGGCCTGCCCATGTCTAGTTTGAGAGTTCACAAGCTGCCGGGACACTGACTGATTTGTAGGAACCAATTCTTTGCCTCCTTGATGGGCTACAGCAGTTCTGTGCACTATTAACCCTTTAAAGCCAGAGAGCTGCATTTCTCAGGTTTAACAGCTGGACAGTCAGGGCAGACTTCCCACTGAGGGGTCCATTTACTAGCCCCAGAGGAGATTCTTTAATAAAGGTATTACATTTCAAGAGCTGTCACAGCAGTTCTGCAGATTAATATTAATCCTGTCTGGCAGAGCAGCTCGCCACAGAACCAAGCAGCCACCCCACTTTCTCCACTTTTTTGTCCCTGCATGGTGCAAATATCCCAGTGCCAGCAGCACAGTACAGATCACAGTCACAGAGAGCCAGAAGATAAATCTGAAAGTACTTCAGTAAGGAATCTTTTTTTTTGGTCCTCTTATATTGGGGCATCTCAAAGAAAAGCTGCTGCAGCTTGGCCCTGTGGAACAAACCGAGCCTCACAGCAGCAAACGCACACATGGCTGCGGGGCACCAGCGTCCCATGGGCTGCAGTGCAGCAGCAATGCCAGGAACAGGCCTCAGGGCTTGCTGAAAACACAGCAGATTTGGAAAGATACACAACACAGCAGATTTAGAAAGATACACATCGTTCTGTTTTGTTTTGTCCTTTTCTTCAGTTCTCCCTTTCCACAACCACACCGCAATACATGAAGCTCAAGAGTCTGCATCTCACATAACCTTGAGGAAGAGCTCTCCATGTTCGCAGCAAGTTTTTGCTCAGCTTCATCCTACTGAAGGAAAAGATTTTGTCCTCAGTCCTGTTCTGTGTGAGAAATTCAGCACATGGGATGCTGAATTCTGTGCCATAAAACACCCCTGCCTCCCCCCAGCTCAGTGAGGCCTTCGCACCCAGCTGAGCTCGGCCTTGGCATGCGGCAGTCCCATGGGCACTAGTTCCCCTCTGCACACATCATGTCAGAGGTGGCTTGTGCTGACAAAGCACCGGCCTGTGCTTCTGCTGCCACTTTTGTCTGCTTGGTTTGCTGTCAGTGAATGGAAAAAAAAAGTCTCACTCCCAAAAAAGCAGGCGACAAAATGGTAAAAAATGAATCCCCACCTGTTGCTTCTGTCACAAAAATTGCTGCATTTACTGATTAAATAGATCTGTTTACTGTAAAACAGGGATAAGGCACCATATTTGCCAACCTGCTATCGAATTATATTTCATAAATATTTGAGAAAACATGGACATTTACATATGCCATTAGCATAATAACATGGCTGCTTTACAGTTCACACTTACTATCAAAATCCAGAGTACTGTAGTGCAAGTGAATTTTGTGTCACAGCAGAATCTGAAAACGAGAGCACACTGTCACTTCTGTCAGGATATATTTTTATTAAGGGTTAGTATAAATTCCCAAAGAAATTATGAATCATTTTTGTCACTAATTTCCCAAAATAGAAACAGTCTTTAAATGAAATGTGGCTGAATTTTTAAATAGTCAGGTTCCAGGCACAATGCAAATAACTGTCATTTATAAGGCTATCAGGTAATTTAAATTCATCAGAGTAGCTATAAACATGTGTTGACATTCTCAGTGGAGAAATGCAGCTCTGTTTTACATGGCTACATCCAAGGAAATATTATATACAAAATTTTGGCTTTCTCCCATAGCAACAGTTCATTGCAGCTGCAAAGGTATTAAAAACACTTTGCATCTAGAAACACTACATTTAAGTTTCTGGCTAAAAAGCAAACTTTTAAGTAATTACTACAGTAGTTTTTATCTCAAACTTGATAGTAATTAATCCAATCAACACTGCTAAGCTCCTTTGTAAGAACACATTTTACAATATGACAATGAGTGGAGCATCCAATGTAGTTATTTGAGTGCACTGTGTTAGACAAGCAATATTTTAAATAAATTTCTGGGCAACAGAAGTAAGAATGAAAAATTCTGAACTATGTTAAGTGTTCTGGTCTGCCTTTACCATTACAGGCTGTGTTATACTTTTATGTGACAAAATAGATTTTCAGTTTTCATTCCTGAAGTGTTCTTGTGATAGTATTACCTACAATGTAGGTAACAAGCTAAATAATGTATGTTTCACTTTAGTATTTTATCTGTCTTCTGATGCGGTGAAAATTCTACATACTTGAGCCAGAAATATCTAATGCAAACATATTTTGGAATATATCTCATGCAAAAATAAGAATCTTGCAAGCATAATTTGGAGTATGATAACTCATGCAAAAATAAGAATCTGTAGCTCCTGTAGAAAACCATCAGGATCCTTTTACTCTACAGAAAATTTTTGCACCACATACACACACACAATCACACTTCTTTCATTTTGAAAGATACATTCTTCTACAGTGTGCAAAATGAGACCAATACTCTGTTCCAGTCAGTAGTCTGTTACTTTAAATTGGTTAGCTGTCCCATTCTCCATTATTCTGATCATTGTTTTCCTCTTCTTCAGAATCAGCAGACACTTTCTTAATTCTCTGGATGGCTGCCTTAATGCTTCTCTCCAGATCATTAGAGGATCCGTTACTGACATCTTTCTCAGTATCTTGATTCACTTTTCTTAGTTTAACTCCCTGCCGTATGGCAGAGAGGATGCTGTCTTTCACAGAGGCATACGGATTTGACTGTTCCACTTTGCGAAGGTGAACTTCTCCACGTTTTAGAGAAGCCAAAACCTCATCCATTGTACCTGCAACAGATAAGTCTATTGTTACCAAACAAAATAATCACACTTTACAAGGTAAAGAACTCTACCAATGTGCTCAGGGTTATTCCTCTCGTCTTTACTAGAGACAGGAAAAATAATGGTCCATTCTGGCACTCTTATGAGCTTCTGCAATGCCAAGCTCTGAAAATGAAGAGTTGAACCTTTGTATTTTGAATTGAGAATCCAGTACCTCTTCAACATAATACAAGGTTGTGCACTAACGAAGAATCATATACAAAGGAGAATGCTTCTTTTTCATCATAAATTTATGGGCTTTCAAAAAAAAAATTACTGAACCAAAAAATCTCTTGTACTTTGTATTAGAAACAATCTACCATTCCTACTAGTTTGTTCAGATGCCTGCTGAGACTGTCAATTGCATTTTTGCTCAGTCAAGAGAAAAATGAAAGGATCTGAGTAGAAGAGCTTCAAACTACACCACTGAAGTCAGTGGGAGCTAGATCGGGCCCTAAGCAGGCAGGCAGCTCTTTTCTGTATGGACTTAATAAATAAATAAATAAATAAATAATAATCCTGTTTTACATGATTTAAATCTCAGGCTGTGTTTCTGAGCTTCATACCATAAAGAACACCACATTAAGAAAGCTTCTACTTGTTCTCTTAATACATGGTGTAATTTATGGTTTACTCCTTTTGTTGGATTCCTTGTTGCTGGCTTCGGACTGTCAGACAGGGAAGGCAGTTTCCCTGGACAGCAGTCGACTCCTACAGCCACAGGTCCAGACCATCTGTGCTTCACAGCTGAAAGTATTTTTGTCATGCGCAGCGTGTAGCGGGTTATGAGATTAACATCAAGTGCTGAAAATAAAACATTCTGCTGAATTCTGTGGTACCTTCATAGTGATAGATATGCCAGAAAAAAAATCAAGCAAAGATGCACAAAGTTGTCTTGCGAAGCCTTCCAGTAAGTTAAGTCTTAAAGCTATTAATCAGATGGGCTGCACAGTCAAAGAGTAGTCAGACTAACAAGTGATAAGAGACACTGCCTTTGGGAAGTATGATAACACATTAGAGACTATTTTCAGCACCAGAATATGAAGCTCTCCTGGCTTTTCATGTGCAAAGACAAGAGTAGCCCATGTATAACACAATGTGTTCACAAAGCTGTTGCAGTATGTTCTTATGGCAATAATTTATCAATTACAGCAAATAACATGCTGTTTTTCTTCATAAAATGCGTATGCAACTTAGTGGATCTCTCTGATGAGCAAAAAAGGATTTTTCCTATATAAAATTAATGAAACATCAATGTTAGGCTGTGAGTGGTAGTAAATATTAGCTACTATCAAGGCTGTGCCAGTAGCAGTCAGAATACTCTGGTGTACAGCTCCTGTTGCTCATCAAAGGTTTTTATGAGCATCTGTGGTACACTAATCCCATGGACCTCTCAGCCTAAAGCCAGCACACTGATCCATTGGATGCACAGTGGTTTGTCATGGTAACCTGACTGCATCTCAGGCTCTCGACTGCTTGTACTTCCTCACACCTTGGAAGAACTAAAAATGCTGAACTTTCCTCGGCATTTCTGCCTGTGGTTTGCCTTTTAACTGAGGGGATACAAAGGCTGCTTAGATGTATTGTGAACAGTCTGAAAAGGAAAAGGAATGTACTACATTTAAAGACCTGCTTCAGTCTAGTATAAGCTCTACTGTGAAAAATGACAATAAAAAATTGCTGCCTTCTGACTTAGATCAATCTGCCTGACATAGTAAGAGTATCTGCTTGCTTTAGAGGCAAAAATAAGCCTGTTAGCAGGATGTAACCAGCACAGCCTTGAGAGGCTGCTGAGTTCTATTCTCATTCAAACTACTGTGTTTCAATTGCAGAGTTCAGCCTTCAATTACACCTGCACGATCTTACTAACAAAGCAGAGGTGTAACAGAGCAGAATTTTTGCCCTAGGAATGCAAGTATGCCAAAGCTATCCATCTGCCTTTCAAATCCTGGTTGAATTCTGTATGAATTCTCTTAAGGAACCTTTATTTAGAAACAAAGCACACCAATGGACACAGGCTGTGCATACCTTAGAAATGCAAGCAGCCCAGCTGCTAGCTCTGTAGTACCAAAATCACAAACAATAAAGAATAGCCTTAGCACAACCACAGATTTACCCACAGTAGTCTTCTGACTGGACAGGTGATTAATCCACCATCAAAATGATACATTCAGTTCAACTGCTGGAAAATTGTGGCAAGAGTAAGTTTAATAATAAAGACTGCTTCTCATCAGCATAAGAAATCCTCTCTCTCCTTGGAATTTCCTCTGACACCTTTCTACCTATTACACCACTGGGATCGTGAGAAATACAGGTCTTGAATTAAGATCTCCTCGGAATTAGTAGTGCTGTCATTAAGCATGTTTTAATCTAATTTATAATGCTGTACTTTACAGATGCTGGATTACAGCAGAAATTCAAACACAGTAAGAGATTGACCAGAACGTCCAACTTGACAGCATTTCCCAAAAACACTGAATGACACACTCTGGAAGTCAGGACCCTGAGCACATCAGACTGGATCAACAGATCATTTACTCATTCAGGGTCCTGAGTAACAGTCAGTGTTACTGTATGTGGTCTCAATCAAAGCTCTCTCAGGACTCCACTCTCTTGAGTGAGAGCGCCCACTACTACTGGCCAGAAACAGAGGGACGGAAAACTGGACAATATAAACAATGAAAAATGAAAAACACCAGTCAATGTGAGCCTACTTACCTATGCAATTATTTATAGACCTCATGGATGAGTCATCCTGTTTGTGCAGTGCAGAGCTTCCTGCAGGGCCATCAGCTCTAAGGGGAAGTGGCTTGTCCTCTACTGGAGATCGTGTCTTTAAATGGAGAGGTAAGGGAGGAGGTGGGGGAGGAGGTGGTAGAGGTGGCGGTGGTGGTGGAGGGGAGGATGGAGAGACCACCAACTCTTCACTGTCCTTTTGTTGCTTTGATTTATCAGCAGTAACAAGAATCTGGACAGGGATATCTGCTGGAATATTCTCCTGTGGAGCTTCTGATGCTTTGGTTTCTACTATCAGCAAGCTCTTTGGCTGCTCTGGTTCTGGCCTTGTTCTTAATGAAGGCGGAGGGCACGGTACTGCAGCCCGTTGGGTGACACTTCGTGGCAACCTGGGACTGAGAGGTTGTGGATGAGATGTTTTCAGCACAACATGAGCTGGGCACTTCTAAAAAAACAAATGGTAAAGCAAAGAGTCACATCTCCATTGGTTTGGCCAAAACAGCATCCCCAAAGAGACAAAAAGATACAGAGCACAAACCTGTACCACTCAAGGAGAACACTGAATACTGACCAAGGAACATAAAGGTATTTCTTTCCAAGTCATTTCCTCATTTCTATTCTTTGCAGCAGGTTCTGCACCTGGAAACTACTTCCTTAGTAGACTGAATCCTCACTACACACAATCCTTTCAGGCTACCCAAGCAGAGGTCTCCAATTTGGATCATGCTCACTTGTGAGCTCTGGCTACTTTCTGGTAGGTTCAGACACCATTTAGGACTACTGCAGTTCACATTACGTACCTCCCTGAATGTCTTCAGCCTCTCCAGTGTTTTCTGACGTTCCTGGCTTATCCAAGCTTTTTTCTTTTTCTCCTCCTCTTTTTGCTTGTCTCTTTTCTGCATTAAAACACAAGTAAGAGAGCATTTAGATGTGAAAGCAAGCAGCTGCCAGATTCTCCAAGGCTGTTATTGAGTACTCACTATCTGTATGCTGTGATGCTGCAGGAAGCGTTTCTTGCACTCTTCTGCCTGTTGTAGTCTCTGTCGATGTTTTGCTTCACATTGATCCTGGTAGAACAGCAAAATCCATGAATTACTTGGTTAGTTCACGTTCACTGTGTGCCATCAACTCCCATGTACAAGCCACTAACGATGACCAAGGCCCAGTGCTTGGCTGTGCCATGAAGGATGGCTAAGCTCAATAGGTGGCAGATGTGAGACCCTGAAGGTTATTTACATGGGACTCCTTCATGGCTAAAGCCAATGAGATTTTTTTTACCCTAACTAATGAGAGGGTTATTCATGCTCCAAAGGGAGTATACCCAGATCTTAACAGACCCTTCTGTCTTACATTTAGATTAAAAAAAAAAAAAAAAAAACAACAACAACAACAAAAAAAAAAAAAACACAGCAACAAACTGAAGAAATTTCACCCAAGTACCACCTAGAGGAATGGGGCACTAAGATATGAGAAAGAAGGCAAGAAGGAAGTTAGAATGGCACTGCACAAATACAGAGCTACTTTCCCTCTGTCCGTTATTTGCCATAGCTCCTACATACAAAGGTGAGGGAAGCAAAGGTATGTGAAGCACAACAAATGGGGTACATTTTGTTAGTAACAAAGTGCCTCAGAGAAACTGCAGGCTTCAGGATTTTCTCCAGGAGTCGCTATTTGTCACTGTACAGAGGGGAATTATCCACATGGCTGTGTAAGCATTTGCAAATCATCTGGCATTCGGCTGTAGTGTTATGTAACCAATAGACAGCAATTAAGTGAATGAAAACAGAAGCAAAGGAAGTGTCTGCCAAGGAAGCAGTTGCAAGCAAGAGACAATGATCATTCACAAAGCGTTTCCAGTGTCATTCCCACTTTGTCCCGGCTAGCAAAGGGCAAATGGCCAGACAGACTTGAGCTTAAACTCTGCTCTCTGCCTCAGCAAAACTGTGCAGGTATAAGGTAAATCCAGCTCACTGGGGAGGTTCATGAGAGTCAACTGTGATCTCAACTTGTGTCTTCCTACTGTTCTGCTTCAAATGGGAAAAAAATGGAAAAAATGCCTTTTACACAGAACTGAGAGGCTGGAGAGAGAATTGCAGTAGTCGGATCTCCCCTTCCCTCCCATTCAAAGGTAATGTAAGCATCGCTGTGTGGGTTCTGTCAGTGCAGCTTCCTTCATTGCAGGCCAGGTTTTCTCCTGTGCTGCAGCTGCTTTGTGAAAGGCTGCCAGGGCAAAGCTCCAGCTGGCCACAGCAGGGCTCTGCACGAGGTTCAGATGATAGGGGAACACCTCCTGGGTCACCCACATGTCTGTGCTCTCAATACACTTGAGAGACACTTGCACCACACAGTGGAGAGTAAAGTTGGCTTAAAAATCACATTGCCCCTCTTTCTGCTTAGGAGGCCTTGGCACCACATCACTTATCATCTTGCACACTCCACCCAAACCCTTGTTGATTCCTCTCCGTCCCTCGAGTCAACACTCATGACATCAGCTACAGAAAATGCACATCTCCAGGACTGCATTTACTTTTTTGTTCCTGAGGTAGGCTCTCCTCGCACAGACAGTCCCACGCTTTGTCTCCAACTGTTTAATCTTCTGCCTCAGCATCGTCATTTCTGACAAGTTAGCGTAATGTTGTTCCATTGTCTGTTCAATGACCTTGAGCTCCTCAGGATTTTCACATGTATCATAGTAAACAACTTCATCCTGTTTCTCTAGAAAGGCATTTGGCATTTTTTTAAAAACCCAAAAATTGCCACAGTTATTTAAACATTTAAAGAACTAATGACATTTTAAAAGCCACTGAAGGCAGTGAGTTAGTTATTAGAAAGCGTAATGCTCCAGAGCCGAGCTTGGTCCTTCAAAGTCTTACGCAAACACGTCATGTTACTCACAGGGGTGCTTTGCAGGATCAAATTTATGTTGTTAGCATTTGCTGTTATTTAGCTTCCTCTTTCAAATGTCTCTCTGTGCTTTAACTCCTACCTTCACCGATTGGAGTTTTCCTGGAAAACTGAAGACTGTTCTAATCAACACTGGGTGACTTATTTTATTATTTACCAGGTTTTAATTATGCAACAAGCAGGAGTAATGTTTACCTCAGGGCGTACACAGTAACAGAGAATTCATAGAGCACGAATAAACATAAACAAGACTGATGCCTATTTTTGTCATAAGTATGTTATGAACAGACACTTAAATGGGAACATAAGCAGCACTCAAGTAGCATCTAGCTATAATCACTTCTTTTTGTCATTACAGAAGCATTTTGCCATTTCTACATGTTAAATTACAACAGATTTGTGATGAAATCTGGACCCATTACAGCAGGTCACAATTTCCACAGTTTCTATACAAAGATCCTGTAAATACATGATCAGTATACATTTGCAATAGAAGTTACTCCACATGCCAAACCAGTGAGTGCGTGCATTTATCACAGCTGCTGTCAAGATGAGCTATCAAGTACAGCTTTCTTTTTGAAAACTTGTGTTATCAATTAAGTGTCAGAAGGCCATATTACAGATGCTACAGCACCTATGTTTTCCATTGATGCTTTCTACTAGTGAAACTTAAGTAGGATTTTTTTTTTTTTTTTAATGTATCTTACAAAGACAGAGATGTCATACCACCACTCCTGTGTCTTGGATATGTCCTTAAGTATTTCTTTATTCTTACCTTTGATCTGCCTCCTCAAAGCATCCAACTGTACAATGAGCAGCATCTCTTCATGTTTCAATACCTCAAGCTGTACATTATATAATTCTAGTTGGGTTTCATAATAATGTATTTCTAGCTCCTCCACCACAGCTAGATTCTCTTCTTTTTCATCAAGGTTCTCCATCTGTACAGCCCCAAATAGAAAATAAAAAGCATTAATAACAAAATAAGCACATGGGAAACAAGCACACATGCATGAGTTAAGATACACAGATGCCCAAGTGTCTGCACAGAGCCTGGCCTAACTGGTAGCTGCTTAGGTGGGGAAATAACATAACATTAGAAAAGGATTGGAGCAGAACTCCAAGGAGCAGAGTCTCATTAGCCTAAAGCTGTAATTTTACCTTAAGTCTACCACAAAAGACTTCATTATAATCTGCACAAATAACATTACTACTACTCTTGGAAAATAAAAATCAGGTACTCCTAGCAACAGTTAGATAACCTCAAATAGAAAAGATCAGAAATTAAAATTAAATAAATATCTCAAGTTTGAAGTGTCTACTGAAGATAATAGCTGCTCTTTATCTTCCTAGAACTAACAATTTTAAAGGTTAGTGCCATAAATGCTAACATGATACTTGAAATGTAATCATTTATCTTAACCTTTCCTAAATGCCTTCATGTGTGCATGAACAATTTAAAAAAACTAGAAACAAGTATTTTTTCATAACTTAAAACTGTGCTCAAAACCATCTAGTTCAAGCCGTTTGCTTCTTTTTTTTTTTTTTCCCTAAACTGTGAAGAAACACTAGGTTGTTATGGTTTTAATTCTGAAGTATTTATGCATATTTGGGTCAGCTCTGCAACCCTGTAAAACACTACGCACAGAATGCAGGTGCTTTGCTGAAAGAGGCCTTTCTCAGCTGTTTCATAGCCAAGGAGTTTGAAAATCTCCCCATGATCCCTTTGGTAGATTTTGATCAGACTTTCACAAAATGTTGACAGAAAAGGAGGTTTTGCAGGGTCTTACGTTTTTCTGAATGGCAGCCCTCTTCTGTTTCACGCATAATTCTTTTGCCCTCAGATGCTGAAGGGTTTCTTTAGCTAACATACATTTCAGGTTTTCTAGTCGTGGCAAAGCTGATGCCCAGGTGGCTTTACCAAATCTTTCCTGATCTTGTTCCATCTGTTTCTGCATTGCTGCAGATTAAAACATTGCAATAAGATGAGAGAAATGCAGTAAACTAATAACACTAGCGCGTTTCTACTATAGATGCAATAGTAAAAATGCTGATGCTGCTAAACAATTTATGAATCTTCTTTAGAAATTACAAGAAAAAACAATTGAATTTATGATTTTGTATAGGTAAGCAAAATGCTTACCTATACAAAAATGCTTACCACAGACATGTCGTAACAATTACACAGTGATCTACTCAGTTAACACATTGAAATCCTTGATGCTTGCATACCAAGGGTTAAAAGCATGCGTGTTTTTTGTTCACAGGTTTGCAGCTGTGAAGTCTCGGTCCTTGATAATGTTTACGTGCAAGCAAAATGCAAGGCATAAATCAAATTGGTTAAACGATGTCAATCTTAGATGAATAAAATGTTTCTTTATTAAGCTGGACACTCACCCTAACAACAGGGTCTGCCAAGAGAGACTAGCAAAGGTGCTAAGAGGAGCTCTCAGTACCATAAATCAAGTACTTAGGAAACCTTTTGTGTAAATCATTCTGATTACCCGTTAGAGCCTTTACAGTTTCCTTGAAGTAGTTCACAGTTATATCCTGAATGGAGCACACAGCATTCTCAGCTCTCTTAGTCCATTCTTCAGCATCTTTCTGCAAAGCTGCTACTCTTTTAGGCCCCAAATTATCATACTGCAAAGATTTCTGCAAGGAGACAGAATTCTCAGTTATCAGCTGGTTACCATAGTGGTGAAGCCCACATTACGCTGCACTGACAGACAATTCAAGCAAGGCACAGCTCAGTGGCAAACATGACCTTCCCCTCACCTGCCACAAAGTGAATCACTGCTCATGCTTGTGCATTACCCCGTTCCTCATTCTCTGGTTAACTCAGAACCTTTGATCCCTAATCATGACTTTAACATTCGCTTTCGATTAGTGAATTGGATTATTTAAGAAAAATACTTCTTAAAATATTTTTAAACTACCATCTTAAAAATCATGACCAACAGAAGTGTTTTAGTTGTTACTAAAAGTAACCCAGAAACACTCTTCTACGTGCAATGTTCTCTTCTATTTTTCCCCCATGTGTTGACAGCACTTCACACTGTCAGGTTCTCCAGCTTGGCAGACTTTCACATGGGAACAGAGATAAAGAAAAGAAACATAAGAGTATTTTCAAGTCCAAAGAGAGCACATGGGTACAAGACTAGTATTCAAATCCTTCTTTTAAAAAAAAATCTAGATTTCATGAGCCTAAGCACCCCTTTGAATTATTTATATAGAGGCCAACTTTGTGTTTCATCCATTCCAATTTTCATTTTACAGCATACTTAAAACAGTTCAGCTCTTTTCTGGAACATTAACAGCTTATTTAAATTTGAACAGACCATTTAAGGAAAAATCAAAATAGTAGATGGCTCTCTTTTCCAGGGATATCATAACTTTCAGTATGTGTTTCCAGTTTAACATGCACATAAAATTAAATTCATAAAGTGGCAAGTTTGAGTCTGTACTTCTAAAGAGGCTGTAGCAGCAACAGAGAACTGCTTGGGGTGGTAAGGTCTCCTCTGCCTTCTGTTCTACTACCACAGCTGAGGTTATGTGGTGTCCCAGCACTGGGGGGATGGCATTCTCAATGTCACAAACTAATCCCATTGAACAAGGGCTACTCAGATCTCTAAATTCAGCTCACTGAAGAATAGTCCACAGACAGGTGGTGCTTGGGGATGTTTTCCTTTCAAGTCCTCAAAATGTAGGGAAGGGGGAACACTGGTGGAATATGGCTGCACTTCTATTCAAGCCAGTACCACGGTCTCAGACATCACCCGAGAGTGGTCCTGCCCTACCTCTGAATTTCTCTGTCACGTTTGGTAGATTTGCAGGGGGGAAGTAGGTGAAGACAAAACCAGAGAATGTTAAATGATTTGAGCCTAAACTGCTCCAAGAGCAGCCAACACCCCGCTATGTAACTTGGCCTTTCACTTGATAAGGGCAGACCCACCAGGATTTCCAGTTTGTACAGTGTCGCCAGTTCTCGCATATCTCTGAAGGGCTGCAGCAAATACTGGTAGAACTGCGTCGCCATGGTTACCAAATCCTGATAAACTTCGTCTTCTTCTTCATAAACCTTCATCAAAGCCACCATTGTGTCAGCACTTTTATGCTGCTGGAGAACCTAGGGGGATAAAAGGTAAATAAGAGTTGGCTGTTTTGCATTTGTGTGTGCTGACTGCCAACAAGGGAAGAACCTGCTCTTTATCTTTGGATAGCATAGGCAAGGCTTCCCCGTGCACCAAGCAGTCAGCAGCCACCCCCAGCAGGAAATATCATTAGCACCACACTCTTAAGGGCACTAATTGCTGCATGTTGCATTAGGAGACTTCGAGGAACATCAGACCTAGGGCCATCCACGTCAGGAATTCCAGTAGCTGCGTGCAGATGACTTGGCCACTGGTTTTTGGAAACACAAGTGGTAAATGGGAATTCTGCGGACTGGAAGGACAAGGAAAGTATTCTTGAACTAGTTTTTGCATCTCTTCCACAATTACTGAATGCCTGCTAATGAGTTTCTGGACCCCAGATTTCAGATTTGGCAATGGAAACATCAGACTGCCATCTAAAAATAAGAATTCAGAACCAGATTCCTACTCCTAATATAGCCTGCAGTTAGGTTCCTTTATCATTTGCACAATTTGTGATAGCTTTCTCTAATCTCAGGCCTAGCAATATTACTTTGTAACCTGTAATTCTTCCAGTGAATGACTCTTTCTGACACATCAGCCCCATCTGAGATCTTTATCTGCTCTTTGACAAAAATGAAGTTGGAAGCTTCCCCTCAATTACTTGTGCTTCTTATTGGTACCAATCAAAACTTCAAAAATCCTTCTTTGATAACAGCTGCCGGGGACCATGGCACACTCTACACACCAGGACATGGTGAGCCAGCTGGAGGAGCACAGCTGAGCTCTACTGAGGAACACAGACCTTCCTGGAAGGACACTGCTCGCTCCACGGCTTCTTAAGCGAAGGGAACAGGGGGTGCTTGGTGCTACAAGTGGGGAAAAAAAGCCTCAGAAACACGGGCTTGATTGTGCCTCAAATGAAAAGCACTGGAATTAAGCTATCACCTTTGCTCTTGCCCACTGGGTCTGGGTAAGAAGAATCACAGCAGCAAGAGTCCCAGCTGCAGAGCAACCTGCCCAGGGAAGGTCTGTGGAAGTTAAGCTCAAGGGCACTGCCTGCCCATCCTCTTCCCAGGCCCAGCACAGTGGAACAAAAGGATATGAATGCATTGTTTCTGATAATCCCAGAAGTCCTGTGGCCCCTTATACAGTTGCAGGAGCCCATGGTATCTCACAGCTCCAGGGCTCACCTGTAGGAATTTAACACATACACAGTGCCAACGCCTAACAGAAACACATGCTGCTCCTGGAGGCTGTTTACAGTGCACAGAGGGAAATTACTTGTGAAATTCACAAGTCACCTCCTGAGAAAGGAGGAGCTTTTGGTACGGAAGGGAGAAAGGGCTAACAATCAGCTCATACAACAGTCAGGCCAGACTTCGACACTTAAGAACTCTGACCACAAAACACCTATCTGGTGCAGGCCCGCAGCTTCGCTTGGTTTTAATGAAGAACTTGGCCAAGAAGCCCCCAGTGAAAGGCATCACTGAACTTGACCACGAAAGGAGTCACTGCAAAGAGGCTGACACCTTCACAAGGAGGTTAGAGAACTACGTCACGCTTGTACTTTCACTTCTGGTTGTCATTCCACTCGGTGCACACCGCTGGGTATTTTTAGCAACGTGTTCTTGTCGGAGCACTTGCAGCTTAAGCAAGCCCCCGATGTCTTACACTGAGCTGGGTTACTCCCCACTTAATACAGCCGGGCTTGTGCAGGGCGAGGACGCCGTACTTGAGAGCACTGCCTTAGCAGTTCCTGGTCACCAGGAGTGTCTGTGTAAGCACTCAGCCGAGCGCTGGGCAGGACAACATCACAGACACCCCCCCTCGCTCCTTCCCCACCACCCCAGGCCCCTACAGCCGAGCACCGTGCCCGACCCCAAGGCTCCACGACCACCAGGGGCCGAGCCCCGCTGCCCTCACCCCCTTCCCACCCCCAGGGGGGGCCCGTACCCGCCGCAGGGCCTCCTTGGCCCGGGCCAGGTGCCCTCGCAGGGCCCTCCCGCGGAGCTCGCGGAGGCTCTCGAAGTACTCCTCGTCGCGGGGCCGCTCGGCGGCGAACAGGGCGTCCAGCAGCACGCCGCCGCCGCACAGCTCCAGGGCCCAGCTCAGGTAGCGCTCCAGCGCCCGGCACAGCTCCTGCGCCTCCGCCTCGCCCAGCACCGGGGAGCCACCGGGGAACAGCAGAGCCCAGAGACCTGCGGCGGCGGCGGAGCGGGGCAGGGCGGGGAAGGCGGGCTCCAGGCGCGGGCACACGGCCGCCAGCTGCCGGTGGACGCCGAGCAGGGCCGGCGCCGAGAAGAGCCCGGCCCAGCTCCGCGGGGCTTCCCCCTCCGCCCGGCCGTGGTGGCAGGTGACGGCGAAGGCGTCCTCCGCGGCGTTCCAGCCCACCAGGAAGCGGAGCCGCGGCGGCGGCTGCTGCGGCGGGGCGAAGGCGGTGTCGCGCACGGCCACCCAGCCCTCCAGGCTGTCCGCCGCCGGCTCCGCCATGGCGCCGCGGGACCGGCCCGGGACCTTCCCCCGCCGCCTTAACCAGGGGCGGTGCTCAGCGCGCCGCTACCATTGGTGGGGATGCTCTAGGGGGCGGGGATTAGAGGGGTGGGTGGGGTTTATCGTGGGGGTGGGTGTGGATTATCGTGGGGAGGGGGTGGGCGGGGCTTTTCGTGGGGGTGGGCGGGGCGAGCAGCGCCTCACGCCGGCGGTGTGGAAATAAATAAATAAATAAATAAATAATGGCTGGGGAGTGAGGGCTGAGGGATAGGCGTGTGTGGAGGCGTGGTGTGTGAGAAAAAAAAAAACAAGCACACAGAGTCTGTAAGGTTGTAAAAGACCTTCAAGGTTATCATGCCCAACTGTCTCCCTACCACCAATATCGCCCACTAAAGCCATGTCCCTAACCACCGTGTCCAACCTTTCCTTGAACACCCCCAGGGATGGTGACTCCACCACCTCCCTGCACAACCCGTCCCAATGCTCTGACTACTCTATTATTTTATTAAATATTTATTATTATTTAATATAATTATTAATAAGTTATTATTTATAATAATTATTTATATTACAAATTAATATTAATCATTATTATTTAATAATAATAATATTTGACTATTATTTTATTGGATAAAAATTATAATAAAAGAGGCATTATCTTCATTAAAAACAGCGGGCAAAGCACATCAGCCAAGTGCGAGGCAGCACCGCCACCTTCCCTCAGGGAGAGTGGCACCAGGTGCACCTCAGGGGCTGCCGCCATCTTCCTGCACTGCTGTGGTGTCAGTTGTTCACTGCCCAGGGCACAGTCACAGAAAGCTGCCATGTGCCAGCAGGCTTCTTTCCCTACAGCCACCATCCCCCAAATCTTGCTTCTTTTCTTCACCAACACAACCCTACGCTCCTTCCCTGACGTGCAAAATTTGAGGTGCCCAGTGGCTGAGGCCACACACTGCCTCCCTGCACTTCACTGCCCTGGGTGGGCTCCCCGCTCCTGTGTAGGCTGGCAACTCTGAGGTTTTGTCTAAATCCAGCCCCAAAAGATGGTCCCCCAATACTGGATTGCCAAATGAGGCCAGCTCCTGTAGAGGATTGCTCCTCAGCCTTGCAAATATCCCACCCTTTCTTGGCAGTTGAATGACTTCAGGAGGATGGCAGCGTGGTAGCCCACTCCGAGAAGGCCCTGTGAAAGGACCTGCGGGCCTCGGGGGGGAGCGGGAAGTGAAGCAGCTTTTTGTCTAGCACATATCTCTTGTTCTGGCATTGCGTGCAAGGCTGAATTTAATTTACGGTAAACAAAATGCTATGTTCTAGTCTTTGGAAGTAAAGCTGACACGACTAATTTTTCAACAGATGAAGGCCTGTGAGATTTTGTAGATTAACAGCACAGAGACATAAATAAGTTCCCATCCAAAAAATTAATAAAATCAGTCTGACAGCATAAATGTTAACATTCCTGCAAAGGCGACATCAGTTATGTGAAAACATCATTTCTGCTCTGATCTCACAGATGATAGAGGCACTGTCAGCAGTAATGAGATCATGACTACATGGATAATTAACTTGTAATTCCTTTCTGAAACAGCAAACAATTGCACGGCTAGAAATGGGAGGAAATGACACCGAGTTTAATTGGAATGGAGGAAAACGCAGAGCTGTGTCAAGATGCAACAGACATTTCCTATTGCACTGTCTCCTGAGCTCAAGATGTATACACTGCGGTGTTCTCAAACATGCTTAAAAGTCTGCCAGCAAGGTTAGCTCTCCAGCGAGTTCACAAGCAGAATGTTTTGTATTCTGGACACCTGCAAGGGTTGTGGATTGCAGTGGGTACATAGAGCTCAAGTAATCACAGTAATAACAATGATCAGTAATAATATATGTCTTATTTTTTATTGGGTGAACCACTACTGAGCACAGACTGAAGCTTTACATTCCTGTGAAAACCCTCCCCTGGCTTGGCCATTAGCCATTTTCTTCTCTATAAATAGCTTTACAAAGGTTCAGCATACACATATGGGGTTTGGATGTTGTATATGTGCAAGTGTATGGAACACTATGATTTCTGTGTTTTTCTAAATTCTGATGGGTTTTAGATTTTCTAGGTGTTTTTTGTAGAATCTGATCTTAATTCTGACTCAAACCAGTAGTAAAGTTTCTACTCATTTATTACAGACTTTTTCAAAGAGTAGCACACATATTTACGTGTAACTGTTCAGCAATGC
This sequence comes from Aythya fuligula, assembly GCF_009819795.1. Taxonomy (NCBI): domain Eukaryota; kingdom Metazoa; phylum Chordata; class Aves; order Anseriformes; family Anatidae; genus Aythya; species Aythya fuligula. Next base: position 11,658,250 of record NC_045569.1, on the reverse strand, counting down.
TGTATGCATGCATCTATCAATTTGAGCTGGTTTGTGCAGAGTGCACAGTCTGTGTATCTGACACAAGACAATCTGCCTAGAACCACAGCCTTGGAAATCACATCTAGAGTCAGTGACTGCACTCTGCTGGGTTTATTAATACCAGCTCAGAAAGTGAGAGGGTGCTCTGGCTTTAGCAAGGGGCGTGTACAAATGTTCCAAGTACTCCAGGTCCAGGAATCACACGGAACCTTCAGAGCCTTTTCTCAGTAGATGACATTCACCCTGGTGACACTCAAGTAGCATGCTGCTGAAGGACAGCCGGGGCACATCTATATTTGTGCCATTGCTCACTGCTGGCATGTCCCTATCTGAGGAAAGAGGCGGTCTAGGGTTACTGCAATAAGTCTTCCAACTGCAGTCATAGGAAAGTGGCAGGGAATTGCGTTTGTGTGAATTAATTTTTACTAGGGGAAATAAATGGGAAGTTTGATGTCATCTGAGCTATCAGAAGAATTTATGACGTCTTAAGATAGAAGGCAAGTTTTTAGGTAGTAACATTGTTTGCTGTATATTTCTGATAATTGACGGTGATGGACTTAAACATTCTTCACTGTAATTGTATCTGTCTCTGTAAACTGAGCAAACACATAATCTGAAAATCTTATTTAGGCAGCAGGGTTCCAGACAAGCTTAATTATGCTCATTCTAATTTATATAATTTAATTTCATTTTGGTAGGAAAAATATTTGCTAATTCACTTTTTTAGTTAGTAGTAGCTTCTAAGGGAAGCCTTATTGTTACCATTATGGGAAAAAAAGTCTTTTGGGGAGCCAGACAACATTTTCTGGTATGTTTCAAGATATTTTCTCTCTTCAGTATGTTAGAATTTGCATGATTTATTTTATCACCTTTACCATAAATAGTATTTCTGCATAACTTCAATGTTTTTGTCTACTGTAAGATATTGCTAGCTCTAGAATTCACATTCATGTTTGCAGTGCTACAAGAGAATGGTGAACGTCTTTGTGTGCTTTCTTACAGCCCCAGGAGGCTGGACTGTTTTCAGTCATTGATATCAAACTGGGGAATGGGAAGTTTCTTACCATTTTTCACCAGCTCAAAAAGTTGCTTTCTAATAAGTCACTGAATTTGTTGACTTTGTTAGCTCTGTTATCCTCACGAATATTAGTAAAATATTGATTAAATAAATTTGAGGTGATACCAAGTACTTGAAACTATACAGACAGTGAAAAGTAGTTTGAAAGCAAAGCTTATGTGAAAGCTGCAGAAGCACTGATAACCTTGTTGAGTGACTGAACTTTTATATTTTTTATTTTCTGTGAGAAAGTGGTTTCAAAGCTTGTATCTGTTTCACTGAGTTAGAAATACGTACAACTATGGATTCCTCAATATCTGGCTGAAACATTTCCATGAACTCTGTTGATCGTAGTAGCAAATTCCTAGGAAAATGGACCCGAGCAGTTTTGTATCCACAATTTTGTTGAGCACTGGAGGGCTGTGGGAACACTGCAGCTGACAGAGCACCAGGTGGTCTCCCTGTACTAGCATTATTTCATGTGCTATTATTAATAGTGGGAGGGTGGGAAGGAGTGGGCTTGGGGAGTCAGCATTAAGATTGTCTGCATACCTGTTGTCCCACATGCATCTGCTTTATCATACAGCTTGATATTTCACATCCATGTGCTCTTTTCACACCTCCCACGTTGCATGGGATGGATAAAGTGTGCAAGCTCTGGGTCAGAGCAAACTTCTCTCAATTCAAGGGTCAATGGCCTGCCTTGCTTCCTAGTAACTCTATGCTGTAACTCTATGCTATGATGGGGATCATCGCTGATCTTTTTCTGTGAACTTCTTTTACGTGAAAAAAAAAATATTTTCACACCTGCAAACCCCCAAAGGGCAGTATGTATCCCTGTTTTTTAGAAAGGTTTGGAGACCTGGAGTCAGAATAAAGTTAAAAGAAACATCAAGTTTCAATTTCAAGAATGATCACTTGAAAAATTGAGAACAGGGTTTTTCAGGTCATTTGCTAATGTATTATGGGTCACAAGAGAGGGCTTCCTACAGGATGCCTGAGTGACAGTACAGTGACAGTGCTTGCCAGCAGCTGAAGGGTAAACAGAAGGGTGAACTGCACAAGATACCTGAAGCACAGTCGCAGTGCTGAGCTGAAGACAGGACTACTCCACAGTTTGGAAATTGGATGTCAGGGACACAGATGAGCCACTCAGAAGACAGAAGATACACACCAAAGACACAGAGGCAAGAAAAGCCAAGCATCCTGATAGGAAATGACGCTACCAGCTTTGTTTTTTCCCATGAATACTTCCAGGCCCTGAGCAGTCCTCGTACAAACCTATTCCATCTATACATTTTTAAGTAAGAAAAACTCATGCTTGAAATCAAAGTATGTAGCTAAGGATCTTTCCTTTCTATTACAGGGCTGAGAGTCATCATCCCAAAAGCCTCACTGAGGATACCAATGTCAGCCAGATCTGGCAGGGCAAGACAATATGAAAGTAGTGGCCAGCTGCCTGATCAGTCAGGTTCCCCACCAATTGCAGATTCTAGTGAGACTGAGGCTGAAGGCTTGATATTTTATCACATGGATCTTTATGGATCAAAGGAAAGGTTTGATATCTTTCCCGAGGAGCCATCCGGTCAAGCAGACAGATCTCGGGGGAATAGCAGAAAGGAACCTGTACTGAGCAGTGAAAAAATTCAGCACTCACAAGAAGCTGGATATGACTTGGAAAAGGAGGTTGCAGAGCTGGCCAAGATGTATGGACTTGATGAGGATAAAGAAAAAGAGCTTGAGCTTCTTGGAGGACATCCGCAGACGGTGGAGAGAAGATGGCCACCTGCTCACACACAAAAAGCAGGATCACAAGGCTCTGTATACAGTGCATCAAAAAGCAGCTCTCCCGTGAAAGATCAAAGTACAAAGCAACAGGGACTTCCTGGCGAGGCTTCTCAAGATGAAGATCAGAGCAAAGCCAGAGCAGAGGATGACGCTGAGAGCCGCACATGGTCCAGAGAGGGGCTTAGCAGCGGTGGCATGTCAGATGAACGGAGCAGCCAGGCAGTCAGCGAGGAGGAGGAAACAGCAGATGTTTTTTGCTCTACCTGCAAGATGCCAATCCGGGCCTTTGACAAACTGTTTGGTGAGCACAGGGACCATGAGGTGGCTCAGCTCTCCAATGCCGTGGAAAGCGAGAAGGTAAGAATAGAGCAAGTGTGCTGTGGTGCCTCTAAAACAGTGTTTGGATATGCTGAGACTCATGGTGGGTTTTTCTGGTAGGAGGAGATTCATAAAAACATGTGCAAATTGGAAGAACAGATTGCTCAAATAGAAAACTTTGCCAGTCACTTGGAAGAAATCTTCATCACTGTAGAGGTAACGAATTTCTCCTTGGGCTAACGCTTTGGTACTGGGGTTGGAACTGTTTTGACAGAGTCACAGTATTCAGTAGTTAGAGGGGTAAGTAATTAGAGTACCAGAACTCAGAGTTATCTTGGGGTTTGCCTAGACTGAGATACTCTGAAAAATTCATTGTAATTGTTTTTTTAAGTGGGCTGGTAAAACAACATTAAACCTTTGCACAAAACTTGCTTTCAGAAATAAAGCCATACCCATCCAGGTTGTCTTAGTTTGAAGTGGCCAATCCATCCACAGCGTACCCTTTGTGCTCACTCGGTTTCATTTACAGATCCAGGCAAACCCTTGGACCAGCTGCTTCGAGAGACAGCACTTCAGGGGTTGTGCTCCTGCTTGGCTCATGTCAACTTGGCCCTGGGGGAAGGGGTCCAGCTGGTAGCAAGTCAGATGGAAGCCATAACTCAAGGCACCTACTGTCTTTTCTCTGCTGCATGTGGCACAGAAGGACATCAGTGCCTGAGCAGTGGGCAGCTGCTGACAATAAAGCCTTGCCTGCTCCTTAAATCTTCCTTCCTAGTGCTTTCTCCAGCAGCAAGTGAAGATACCAGCATTAACTGCTCAGCTCCCCCACAGTGAATCCATGGATCCCACTGGGTTGCCATGGTTTCTTTAGTGGAAGGATTTGCTTGGTTGTGTAGGTAGAAATACTGGAGAGATTAGGGCTAGGATCTAGCCCAAGTTGTGCTCCCTAGGCTTAGGTTGGAGACAGTTGCTTTGCATCATTGTTTTTATTATAATTTCTGATGCTCTTATCATGTCTGGAACCAAATCCAACACGCTTGTGCCTCAGTGAGGGAGAAATATTAGAATGAACACTTAAAATGCAAGTTAGTCAAATAACATCTTCTGTGTACTGGCATTGCATCACTGTCAAGGAGAATTTTAGGCAGGCCTGAGAAACATTTTTCATTGGCTGAGTTACAGATCAGGTCTGATACCAAGGAACAAAACCCCAAATGCCTTGCAGGAGAATTTTGGGAGGCAGGAGCAGAACTTCGAGGTGCATTACAACGATGCAGTGCAAATGCTTGCTCAGAAGTACGAAGAACAGTTGGAAGCTCTGGGGGAAGAGAAGAGGCAGAAGCTGGAAGCATTGTATGGGCAGCTCATCAGCTGTGGGGAACATCTTGACACCTGTAAGGAGCTGACAGACACAACCCAAGAGCTTTACCTGGAAAACGACAAAGCCAATTTTATGAAGGTAAAGAGCTTTGATTGTCAAGGCCCCTTCTAAGTGCTTTTTGCTGCTTGCAGGTAGTCTACAGGTAGTCTACTTCATTGCTAGAGAGTATTTGGGGTTCCCAGTCTGAGTGCTGTCACTGCTCTAGGTGCTTGGCATTGGGCAATGACTTGATGGGGCAACACAATGGGGCCAAAATGCAGTGGCAGCAGAAATTTGTCATTTGGATATGCAATGATTTAGGAGTCTTACTGGGATTCAGAGAGAAGATAACTCTAAAAAAACTTGCCTCAGGGAACTGTGGAAACACTTAGCAGCGTTCATTGCCCCATGCAGGCTCAGCTCCCTTGCTCTGTCTTGTGCTCACAGGAAGCAGGCTGATGCATCTACTTTGGAAGATGTTTCTTTTCCTTGCTCATTTTTTTGGACAGCTCAGCTGAACAGGAGGCTCCAAACTAAATACATTATGAGCTCCTGCAAAGTGATGGATGAATCCCACTGTTGAGGAGGTGTCGAGAGTTATTTCTCTTAAAAGGTAGAAAAATAATAGGGGGAAAAAATTCACTACTGATGAATGATTGCTCTAATGTAAGCTGTCCTGTAACTTGGATGAGTGGGAGTATTTCTATAGCAAAGTTACAGCAACTTCTGAACTGGACAGTAAATGAAGCGCTCAAACACCTCCTGTCCATTCCAATGGAAGGACTTGCATGGGCAGTCCAACCTGATGAACTCTTTTCATGAGCTGACTTTTCCATTCCTCTGCATCTCTGGGAATAACTTTATTTTCTCCTTATCTCATAAACAGCTCTACATCATCCATAATAACCACTGTTCCAATCTTTTGGGGGGTGGGGCTGAGGGTCCTCTCCCCAGCATAGCACCAAGTGGTGAATAGCTCTTGCTCATGAGCTCTCAGCTGCTTAGGTCCTCCAGGGGCTGTATGGCTGCCTTCCAGGCCACTCTTTGCCACACTGACTGCAATCAGTGCTGGCCTTTGGTCTCTTGGGATGTTCCCAGTGTGGCCCTTGGCTGGGCAAATTATGGTAGGAATGCTCAGATTACCTCCAATACAGACAACGTTCACAAAGTTATTTTCACCAACCATTGTTGTCTTCTGTTGGCTTTCCTTCTGAGGAAGGAAAGAGTCTAGAGCCTAGCTGGGCAGATGCTGCTCCCTGCTTGAACCTGCGTGTTATCTTATTGGAAATGCCCCATGACCCGTCCATTTGAATGGGCTGTCACAGAAAGCTTTGCTCCTAGAGCTGTGCGAGAGCCAATTAGCTCACCCCAAGGGCTGCATTTGGGACATATAAGACAGGTCAGCAGCACGATGTAGTCTTCTCTGGCCTGATGCAAGAAATACATCTTTTCTGTCTTTAACACACACTCTCTTTTTTTCTACAGGCAGCAGTAACCATGGTTGACAGGTAGTATCACAGTTTGGGATTTTTGTGTCACATTTCTTCCTGCTAATTGGAGCTGTTATTGCAGACATTTGCATGTTCTATATTCCATTCAGGCACACAGATTTTACCTAAGCTACTAGAGCTATGGAAACCTTTAGTATTTCTTGTCTAAACTGCTGCAAGAGAAGTTGCTCTAGGAAGTTTAACGCTCAAAACTAGTTTTGAGCCAATTCCAGAAAAACTCAGAAGGAGAGTTAGAGCATGAATAAATCACTGTTTTCAGCTGAGTCATAAGGAACCAATTTCAATGACTGAAAAACAGGATTCCTAAAGATCTTGAAAGAAAGGCCCTGGATACAAATCTGCCTAAAACCAATCTCCCTAAATAGATTACTAACAAGCTAATTTATGCATTAATACAGAGGGGTAGAAAGTCAAGCTGTAAGTGCTCAAGGCAGATCATGAAAGATGTTGAAAGAGTTGGAAGAAATCTTAAGCAAGACTACATAATTTACATTATATATATATACATATTTAAATTGATTGGCATCCGTTTTGAAAACATACAGAAAAGATACTCCTTTGTTTCAAAGTTACAACACCTAAAACCATGAGATCCTGATTAGTAACAGAGTCATCAATTCTAAAAAACTAGATGAAAGCCAAGGAGCTAATGGCTTGTATCCTGCAGGGGGGTGCTAGGGGAAACCCCACGCACCTGCTCCGTGGCAGCACAGGCCACACAAAGCATGGTCCCACAGTCCCGTCTGCATCCAGCTGCTTGCGTTTGGCATCTTGGACACTGATCTGATGTGGCCACACACCCAAGCAAAGGGCATGGGAAGGCCGAGCTTTAAACAGCTATGGAAACATTGTTTTAAGGAAACAGCTGTTAATTCAGAGCTTGCTGTTCTTTTCCTTTAAACAATAGATATCATAGAATGGTATCTCCAATACCATGGTACTCCCAATTAGACTTTTTTTTTTTTTTAATATTTATAGACTGGAAGAATTCTTAAGGAAAGAAGTGGATTTAGAGCTTTCAACACTGCCAGACTTTGAAGAGCGCAAGATAGATTTCTCAGAAGTTGAACAACTAATGAACTCCATTAATACTATTCAAGGTACTCTTCCTATCTGATTATTATTTAAGACTTGTTTACACTCAATCAAGTATATGTATTAAACAGAAGTCCGTCACTTCTTTTAAAGGAGAACTGCAAAGGCAGAGTTAGCTTCTCCCTAACTTGCCCTCTAGATATTTTTAGTTTTCCTATATATGCAGAGACTCTGGAAGTTATTTCTGTATTTTTTTTTCACTTGTTTTTAGTATAAAATTACCAGAACTTTCTAGTTCCCTGCTTTTGCTGGATGATTTCCTAGAAGACTCACAAAGCCACCCACCTTTTTGATGACGGGTCAGGCATGCTGAGGTGGTGATAACTTGTCTTTCCTTGTAGTTACTTGAATAAAACACAGGGGGATACCAGAACAATACCAATCAAACAATCTTTCCAGCTTCTCTCAATAACTAGATTTTAGCGCTTTGTTCCTCTGCTATTTAGTAAATGTTTTCCTGTCACCCACAGGAAACAAAGCAAAATCCAAATAAATTACTAATGATAAAAAATAATAAAATAAAAATAAAAAAATGAGAGAGTAAACTTTTTCTGGCACACCACAAATAGTCAGAAATAATCAGACAATATGCATTTTTTTCCTGCCCATACACAGTGGTTTTTAAAAGGAAAATAGCATTTACCACTTGCTTGTTTGTGCTGCTGATCCTCTGTTGGACAGCTTTTCATTTGTCTTTCCTCTCGAGGCTCTTCAGCAGCAGGGCTGGCCCCCAGGAGTGCAGTGCGTGTTGGATGCTGCTCTTGCAGGGCTGTACTAGCTGGCTGGGGAACAGCAGCTCTCAGAGATGGGGTGGTGAAGTTTACAGAGGAGTGAGCTGAGGTTTTTGTTGTTTTGTTGTTCTGATTTTGATTTGAAGAAAGAAGAGTTTGTACACCAGAGACCTGATTCTCATCTCCAGCTATTTACTGGGTCAGCTCCTAACTCTTCTCCATGTGAGAGGTACATGACTCCACTCAATGCCTAGGCTTTGTGTTTATGCTTTTGTGGGAGGAGAAGTGTTTGCTTGTCAGCAACAGATCATGCTTCACGTACATTCAAAAACCGATCTATTTTTCCCTCTGCAGCTCCTTGTGCCCCTGTGATCAATCCCCAGACTCCCAATGCAGCGACTGGCACCTCACTGAGAGTTTGCTGGGGCCTCTTCTCAGATGACACTGTCGAGTGCTACCAGCTGTGCTACAAACCAGTGAGCAATGAGAGGCACGGTGATGAGCAAGCAGGTAAAGGAGGCTGAGACCCGAGGGGAAAACCTTGGTCCCCACTGGCAAAAACAGCTTGTTCCAAAGTGGCAATCAGTGCCCCTTCAGCAGCTACTCTGCCACTAAAATGTCATATGTGCCACCACAGCTCCTGCTTCCAGCTTTGTTACACTTTCCCTTCCAGGTCTGTCATGCTGCCAGCTGCATCAGGACCCATCACAGGCGCAAAGACAGGATCATGGGAGCAGCTGGGATAGCAATAGTGGGAAGGAGGGGCAGTGGATGCAGTCAGGTCCCAACAGAAGCATTTCCTTTCCTGAGGGGCAGACACTGCAGCAGACACATACACCGCATCCACTGCAAAGCACGGTATTTTTAGAAAGCAAATCATCCTATTATCGGCACGCCCACTTAAACCCCCACAGTCATTTTACAGTTTATCTCAATGCTAATAATAGGTAGCAACTCCCCAACACCCACACACCCAAAAAAGAACCACAGAACCATTCTAAAATGTCTCAGCTTTATGATAAAACTGCATTTTCTAATAGTAATGTTTCAGAACCTTTACTGAAAACACCCAGACACTTCTCAGATTCAAGCGGAAGCCTATACAGTGCCAAATGGCCAGTTCAGAAAGAAAAGCAGAACTGTCCAAATTTTATAAAACAAAAAATGAAAAAATAGTATTGAAATTGCTTCAGCTCTCATCCCGCTGCTGGGGAGAGCTGTATTGATAGCATCCCCAGAGTGGTAATGTGCAGGGTCTTTAAAAAAAAAAATCAGTGATGGGTGGTTGACATACCTTTCTGTTTGTTTTTTCCTGAGTGATGTTGCTCCTACAGAAGCTGATGCATTATCCAATTTGTCAGTTCTTAGGTGAAGCAGCCTAGTCAAAGGGTAGGGAGCAAAGGAGCTCTTGAACTCATCACACAAAACAATAAACTGCAACTCCCATTATTTGAGGAGGCCTTGGGGAAGGGCGGGTAACTGTGTAATGACACTAAATACTTTGTTTTTTCCATTTCAGAGCATATGCTAAAAGTCAAAGAAACTTACTGCACCATTACTAATCTGTTGCCAAATACACAATACGAGTTTTGGGTCAGTGCTTTAAATGCTTCTGGCATCAGTCCACCAAGTGAAAGAGCTGTTTATGTAACAGGTAAATGTATTTTGCTCATATGACTATGGGATCTTCATAGTGAAATTCACGGTAGTCCTTGGACTTTATGTCAGTAATGCAGGTCAGAGTGAGACCTTGAAACACTCATTCCAGAGATCTTTGACATCTTAGAGCAGAGAATGGATGAACCTTTATGGCAAAGATAAAAACAATGATAGAAAGAGAATGAGCATGCACAGAGACAAGTTATACCTCCCTTTTCTGACTAATTATCTTGGAACCTTCATAGTCCAAATGAAGTTTTTGAATAGTACTGTTAAACACCCTGCCTGCTGTTTATTGTCCACTGGGGAAGCAGCTTTCTTTAACCGTGTAATATTGAGTAAACAACTTTGCTCTATGTTTTAAAATTCTTTCAAGCATGCTTGTTGCAAACATCTTCAAGCAATTTCTTAAATTGCTCTTTTGCCTACTTTTTAGCTCCTTCACCACCTATAATTAAGAGTAAAAAGATACGAAGCTGTGAAAATGCAGCACTGGTGTGCTGGGAATCTAGAGATATTAACCCTGTTGATTCCTACATGGTTGAATTGTCCAAGCTGACAGATGAAGAAAATGATGACACTATTACTGAGTGAGTCACTATTCTATCAAGTTCACAACATGTAGAGATGAAACCATTTAAAGTCATGTGACACCAGGTAGCAGTAAGAAAGGACCCTTTGGTCAAAAGCCTAAGCCAATGTGTTCAGAAAAGTGCAAGGCCAAGAATGTGCAGAACAACCTCTGGGGAACTGTGGACCATACAGGGCTGAAGAAATGATTTGTGCCACTTGAAGCATTTTAGTAGCCCGTGATTTGATTTGCCTGGGGTAGGGAGTAGAAAATCTCAGTTGTGATTAGGAAATACCTGTATTGACATTATCAGAAACTGGATCAGGCACACATATTCAAGCTTTTGATTCTTAAAAAAAATATTGGACTAACATCAGCCCCAAACTACTTGGTTTTGGAGGTTCCAGAGTGGCACTGCAAGAATAAGCAGTTGGGTTAGCTCTGCGTGTCAGTATCTCAGGGTATGGTGAAAGAATACACCTGTGAATCTGCTCTTCCTTTTTTCACTATGACTTAGCCCAGCCAAAAGGAAGAAATATATAAAATCATAAAATCCTATCACAAAAGTCTAGCTCTGTTACAATGGCATTGAAATACCCTCTCTCTCCCTGAAAAACAAGCTGCATGTGTTAGTTCATCCATTAAGTATATGGGAAATTTAAATGGAATTTAAATAATTAGATGCAATTGTGAGTGACGGTTGTGGGAATATTTCATAACAAATTATTTAAAAGAATTTGATTTCTGTGTTTGCACACTATCCATGAACAGCCTATGGTATTTTTTCAATTTTACTCTCTGCTGGAAATGGTTTAAGGACATTTCCCATTTTAGAGTTGCAGAAATATCTTTCCATATGAAGCTTACATATAAAAATTCAAGATATGATGTCTACTTGTGAGCAGTCAAATGAGATAATATTTTCTCCCTGACCTCTGTTTTGGCAGCAACTTCTGTTAGGAACTGGATTTGACAACTTATGAGAAGCAAACTTAAAATTTGTTTTACTTTTGTAGAATTTACCTTTATAAACATTCATTTCAGTAAACTTAATTGTATAATTGTTAATGGAAAATGAATATACAGGGCATGGGGAAAAGCTTAGAAACAAATGTAAGAATCTCAGAGTCTCTCTTACCTCTGGCAACTTACTAGTAAAGCTGAAATCTTGTTGAAGGTTATAAGAGAAGCTGATCATGTAATTTCTTCTCTGTTGTTCAGAAAAATAATCTCAAAGGCCCACCTTTGTTCTCTACCCTATCATTTTCCTCGGATTTATTTTCTATAGATCTATTGTTGGGATTCCTAACTGTGAAGTCCTAATTCACCTCCAGCCAATACAAAGCTATCGCATCTGTGTTAGAGCCTTAAACCTGGGTGGTTCCAGTGAAAGCAGCGAGCCTGTCCTGATACACACCACAGGTACTGTACAGCTTGGATAACTCCCGCAGCTTACCATAGCATCTATTATCCCAACAGAAAGCTTCCTGCTGGCTCCAGTGGTGCCTGGATCAGGTCCTAATCTCTTACATCTAATTACACATCTGGTAACATTTTAGAAATGAAAAAAAGTCTTTTTGTAACAATAAGTGCATTGCTTTAGCTCTGTTATTCAAAAACATTTTTTTTTTTGCCCACTTTGTTTGAGAAGAAAATTTCTGATTTCTAAACATTTTTAAGGAGTAGATCAGCCCAGTGTCCCCAGATACCACCAGCTTGCCAAGAACTGACACACCAGGGAAGACAGCTGAGGTGTGATTTCAGTTTACTTTGGAGATTACCTTGAATGCTGCTGCTGGAAGGTATAACTGAGGCAGTCAGCACTTTCCAGAGTAATGTGGGTATGTGAAACCTTCCTGTGTCTATATTAGCACATCTCCTGCTTGGCTGGGGGAAGCTCTGAAGGCTGATCTATTTATTTGTTGGAAAAAGGTAGTCCAGCTTTCAGCTGAAAGTTTTGGTTTCTGGTAACTGTCACAATATTGTATTATCCTCTCTGCTCATAGTGCCCCACTGGACATGCATTAAGCTTCTCTGCCAAGGGGAATTTGGAAGCCCTTTCACTTCCCAACCTCTAATCAGAGCTCATTTTAGTGCCTTATAATTACAGACACCCATTTTCATCTTTAACACAGCTATAACAATGCTGCAACTTTGCTGGGCTGTCTCAAATCTCCCATGTCATTCACAAATGCACTCACACCACACCTGTCTCTCTTCTGCACTTACCTCGTGTGAGATTTTCAAATTTTGCTTATTCAGCAGGCTGACCACACACCCATGCAAGACATTAGTCCCTGAACAGGCTTTAACACAGCTCTGGCTGCATGTCAGTTACACATCTGCCTGCTACACGTTGGTGACACCCCAGAAAAGACATAGTCACTGTTACATCCCGAGGGAGGAGGACTCGTGCGACTATTGTTTGTGTCTATTTCAGCTACTCAAATCAAACTCAGTATTTGACATTACCATTTTTGCTAGCACAGCATGTCTGTATTCAGCAGCACATGCCTATAATTGTGCTGTCATTGTTTGTGTTGTATTTGCTTTGAAATAACTGCACTTTGATTATAATGATTTAATTTGGGATTAGCACAGAGATTTATCTTCTCAGAGCCTACATTATGTAAACAGCCGATGCAAATTGTTCTGTCAGCTGCAAGCACTCACCTCGAGCGCTGGGAATGACCTTTGTTTCCTCCTTGCTGGGGCTGATGCACAAACACAAACTACTACAGCAGCCCTGATGCCTGCTCAGCCGAGCACCGTGTGCCAGACATGCCTCATGACATCTCCAAAGGTGGCGAGGCAGAAGTGCTTTCATCTCAGGCTGGTGTAGCCGACCTGCCTCTCTGAGGGCTGCTCTGGGGAGGAGCTGCTGAAGCACGAGGGATGTTTGCTGCGCTGGTCAGGCAGCTCTCTCCCAGGCCTCACAACTCCTGGACAGAGGGGGGCACACACTGCTGGGGGCGTTGTAGCAGCTTTTGCAGCAGTCCCCTGCTGGGGAAGGCTCTCAGAGGGCTGTTAGCATCAGTCGCATCCAGCCCGCACTCCGTGAAGACAGGAGGCTGAACTGGGTGGCCCTTGGGGAATGAGCCCCACGCTGGGGTGCTGCGTGTGGCACCTTTGTAGTCATCCCTTCTCTTTGGTGTGCCCAGCACTTACATGTATATAGAGGAGTGGCGCCATGGAGAGGGCTTTAAACCTCTCCCTTCTTCTTTCAGTGATTAAAAATATATCACTTCAGCTCTGGGGAAGATGACGGAATTGGACAGTCTGTTGCAGGAAGGAGCTGTCATCTTTGAATAGCTGCTTCCTGTGAAATGCCTGCAGCTTTGAGCCTTGGCTGGATTTAAAACTAGGCTAAGGCCCATTTTCTGCTTTTCACAAAGCTGTAACTTAACAGTGTTAAGCTGTGAGTTGCTCCTTTAACACCCATTTATTTGAAAAATCTCAAAACAGGACAACCTGGTCCTCTCAATGTCAGCCAAATTCCTTCCAGAACGCTGTTAATCTTTTTGTGGATCCTAACATTTCCCCCACACCCTTGCTGCAAACCATAATGCCTTAAGGAGTTGCTGGAGTTCTCAAACATTCTTCTCTCTCGCAGGCACCTACTTCTGTCTTAATGAGGACACAGCCCATCCTTTATTGGCAATCCTGGATGATGGATTTACAATTGCCTGTGATGAACTGGAAAACCCGGAGTGCGATCTGCCTGTCTATGATAACAGCTTTACAAGGTACACAAGATTATTTCAGTTGCAACTAACGTGTGGTTTGTGGCTGCTTCACCCATCACACACCCCTACCTTGAATTCAACTCCACTAAAAAGGTGTGCTGGTGTTGCAGCTCTTATCTCCAAGCCAGGCACAGATCAAGTAAAACTTCCAGACGATGTAGTAGATTTTTCCATCTTGGTTTTTGCACAAATTATGTTTGTCTTCAATTTTAGACAACTGTAAACTTATCCAGAGATATTTTAAAGGACTATAAAATACCTTTAAGAAAATCAGACTTATTTTAACCTAAACCATCTCTTTGTGTGATGTGTGTAACAACTTCTATTTATTTCTGAAACTTCTCCCCATTTAATTCCTTACAAAGCCCAAAGAACCTAGATAAATATCACACACACACAAAAAAATCAAAATCCATTTACTCTTTAAAAATCTTAAAATAATCTTCATAATTATTAGTCTCTCTTTAATTATAGTGATCTAGCACTTGCAGATTTCCAAGACTCAAGGAGCTGCTCCTCTGTATTGGCTGTTGCTCCCTCTCCCCTGCCCCTTCTTCTGCAAGCTGCCAAGGTGATGCAGCCTTGAGCATAATGTGCATGAGTCTGCCCATCCTTCCTTCGTCTCATTTTCACCCTGTGATCTGAGAGCTGTTTTCATGAAGCTCTGTTCAGTGGAAGACACTCAATGCATCTTATGTAAAACTTGTTCACTACAGTGAACACTACAGAACAGGCAGAAAAAAAAATAAAATTGGTGCTTTGGGCACCTGAGCCTCTTGTTTGAAAGGGGCTTGTGTAGTACAGAGCACAGACATTTTAAAAATAGATTCCAGGAAGTGTCTAATGGAACATGGACAATAAGGAGGTGATAGCCAACATGGCTTCACTGAGGGCAGATTGTGCCTGATGAATCTGCTGACCTTCTACAACACGGCTACTGCATTGGTGGAGAGGGGATGAGCAAGTGACATCATCCACCTGGATTCATGCAAAGCATTTGACACTGTCCCCCATGATATCTTTGTCTCTAAATTGGAGAGATTTGCTGGATGGACCACTCGGTGGGGAAGGAATTGGCTGGATGGTTGCAGTCAGTGTTGTGGTCAACAGCTCAATGTCCAGGTGGAGACCAGCAATGAAGGGTGTTCCTCAGGAGTCGTTATGGGGACCAGCACTGTTTAACATCTTGGTCAGTGACACGGACAGTGCCATGGAGTACACCCTCAGCAAGTTTGCAGATGACCAAGCCAGGTTGGATGGGGCTTTGAGCACCTTGGTCTAGTGGGAGGTGTCCCTGCCCATGGCAGGGGTTGGAATTAGGCGGGCTTTAAGGTCCCTTCTAACCCAGCCCACTCCATAGTTCTACGGTCATGGGGCTTTCAGCAGCTGTCATTGATTTTGTGAGCTGGAATCTCTCTCCCTTGTTAATCTTTGGAATTTAAGCATCCCATGGAAGTCAATGCACGTTAGCAAAGAGGATTACAGATGCAGACAGCCACATTTATGTGTAAATCTACTTACATGTTGGGCACCTTGAGCTAAATTTAAACAGGTATTATGCACCAAAGCAAATGCTAAAAAGAGAGGGATACAAATACTTATCCCTTGCTGAAAAATATAGCTGAATTGGTCAACTCTTTGCTTAGCTCATATTATTAGTTTTGAAACAGAATTAGGCCCTTTGCCATTAAAGTGAGAGCCTCATCTTGCCAAAATGCATCAGTTTCCAGTCAGCACCACAGAAACAACATATAAGCAGCACGGGCAACTGCAGATGCAGGGCAATATGTGCTCACAACTCAGCCCCTGCATGGAAATGCAAGGCTGTTTTTGCCATACGATGTTACGAGGGGGCTTGGTTGGAAAGAGACAGGAGGTAGAAGGTTCTCTTCATGAAAGTCATCATGATGATCCTAAATGGGATTTCATCCACTCTTCCACAGGGTGCTTTTATGTTTCACATAAGCAGCCAGAGCTGGCACTCATCTCATTCTGAACTCTGAGGCTGTTTTTGATGCCACTGTGAACTCTCAGAAGCCTCACTCATGCCAAGATGCTGTGAAAAAAAATTAAAAAGCCCTCAAGTTGAAATGACTAACGTTCACACAAGATTACATTGCAAACTCTTCTTACTAAAGTTTACACGATCTCCAAAAGGCTTATGTGCTTCCTAACCACTGCAGCTCCTGCAGTCTGATTCAGGTTTGCCTTGGTCGCTTTGCAACCCTCATTACTATGGTAATATTTTGTTCACAGATGTTTGCCCATCCATTTTGCATCATTCCTTTTCGAGCTGTAGCAGCACAGCCTCTCTCAGGCTCAATTTCAGCAGCCTTTAAGCTATTCCCAAGACACACACATGCACTTCTAATGAACTGTACACTTACTTTACATGATTGCTGCTGGGGTGGCACAAAGTACAGCCCACCCTTGCTGTGCCTGTTACACATCAGGCCCTCAGCATGCTGAGTGCAGTTATTTCTTGGTATTACCTGGAGGTAGAGAAGCTCAGCCAGCAACATCCTTTGCCTCTGTAATTTACATCCTTCGACAATTCTACCTCAAAAATATAGAGGCTGTGACTCCACATCCAAATCTTCAGGTGTGTTTTGAAACATGCTATGCCCTGTGATGCAGCAATGACAGTTAATACACTATCCACTTCTTCTGAAGCAAAGCTGGGGTGTAGTCTTACAGGACTCATGCTGCCCTCTTAAATTGAGCTGGGTCCTTTTGCCCAGTTTTCTTGCTTCAGAAACTGTTTTTGCAGACTTGCCTCTTCAAAGGTACCAACTCCTTTGACTTACAGACTGTTCACGTAAAACAAGCTGAAGGGTCTCTGTGGCGTGTTATCTCTGTCAGTTTCCCTCAGACATCTTTTTTAAGTATCTGTTTTACATGGTTCCTGTCACGAAGGATAGCAGACTATGGTTCCTACCTTTTAGGATAGAAGCCAAAATCTACTGTCAAAACATTTACTTGCCCAGGTACCCAAGCATATTCCAAGCCCTACTACCATGTTCAATTCTTGGTGGTTTATCTACCCACATCGCTGGCTGGCCTCCCCCTCCCCAGCTGCCCCAGCAGTTTCACACTGTTACAGTGCTCCATTCCTCATAGCGGGTGACATAAAATTTCTTCCCGGCTTGTTTGGGAAGAAAACACAAAACATGTAGATTTTTTCCCTACTACACTGGGGTTTACCAGAGCACTCTTCTTTTCTAGCAAGTAAAAATTTCCCCAGACAACCCAGGCAGCACAGGATGCTATTCTCCCTAGTCCTGAAAGTGCCCAGGGCATTCATTCATACAAAGCTGCCCAAAGATAAAATAGGGTCGGTGTCACAAAGAAACCTGTCAGTTCCTCAGCATGTGGACTTCACTGTCATCAAAAATCTGCGCTGCACTATGGAAACAACACTATTTATTGATATGTAACATCCAGGTATATTACATAGCTAAACATTTTAAATAGCATTGCAAAGAGTCCCTGCCAGAGCATATTCCTGTCTCTCTCACAGGTGCATTGGGATTCTGGGCAGTCTGATCCCATTCCCAGGGAAGCATTACTGGGAGGTGGAAGCTGAGGAAGATACAGAGTACAGAATTGGCGTGGCTTTTGAAAACACTCCAAGACATGGTTATCTGGGGGCAAACAACTCATCCTGGTGCATGAGGCACATCATCACACCATCAAGGTAAGAGCTGTTGGAGGCTACAGGTCTCCTACACAACACCTCCTGCATGTACACCTGCAGACAGAGCAGCAGAGAGCTCAGGCCTACAGGGGTGGTTGGAGATCTTACATCAAAGCCCCAGCCAAACACTTAACCTGGGGCCTGTGATTATTCCACCATTGGCACTGTAATCCGGTGTTGAATGGATACTGAAACCTTTAAGCACATCCTACTGCTTTATGACATTCTCACATTGAAAGAGGCAGTCCCAGGAACAAAAATTTGAACAGAATCTGCATTACAGAAGTTAGCTATAAAGGCCTTGTTATAGGTCACTAAAACCCCAGTGGGAAGACAGCCAGTAACAGATCCATGCCACTTAGAAAGTACAAACCTAGCTAAACACTGCTGTATGCACCATGTTTTGACTTCTGTTCTCATGGAGGTACTGGACAGGCACACCTGCACACAGAAATGCCAGCTGCCCCTTATGCCTCCGCTGGGACTACTGGCTCTCCCCTGGACAATGACAACTGAACTAACATCATTGCCTTAGAATCTCACGGGAGATTCAGGCACCCTGTGAAGGACCCAGGAGCAAGCCTCAGGCATCCCTGAGTAACTCCCATCGCCTGTCTGAACGCCACTCAGCCTGCATGATTTGCTAGTGTGGTGCTGGGTCCCCCTGAACAAGGACACTTGGACGCCACCTGAGAGCCCCAGCATGCACACTGTCAGCAGATGGTAATGATGGCACAGCGTGCTTCCAAAGCTTCCTGTCCTTGCCAGCTGGTACACAGAGGTTTTAGATGCAGCTCAGCTGGCAGGAGCACACACTCCCAGGTGCTTGCTGCTCACAACTCCCCAGCCATCGGCCTGCCGCACAACCGAAGTCCTTGGCAGTGCTGGCATTTGCCTCCCACACAGCAAGAAGTGCTGCTTAATGAGAGGGACTAAACTCACTGAGGTTAATGACTCTTCCATACACTGCAGGAAGGCTAATTTGATTTGCTTGCTACATTGAGCTAAGAGGTACATTGAGGTTTGCTCTTATTCTTCTGAAGCAATGAGCATGGACTTCAGGGAAGAGAATGCAGAGCCAGGCCATTGCTCAGTTTGAGTCACTGTCATACCCAGCTCTACAGGGAAATTTTCTCAGGTTTGAGCAGTGTGGGTGGAGGAGGTGGTTAGTGAAGAAGCTGGCCCTTGTGAAATACCAGATAACTCACTTTAGCTGAATAAATCTTCTCACTTCAGCTCAGAAAGGCACACGCTCCCATAGAAGTCTCATATTTTTGGTTGCAGCGTGCCACACTAGGGAGAGCAGATTGAGTAACTGTTACAGGACCTCAGCATTACTCAAACTGTGATTGCATATGGAAGAAGAGGGCTACCCTCACGACAAAGCAGTTATGTACAGTGCACCTTCACGGCCTCCATTAATCCACAGCTCAGGAATCATGATTAAAAGAAGTCACCCTCTAGTAAATGAGGGCTGGAAATTCCTCATCTACACCCCCCTGGCTGAGGAGGGAGCTGTCTTGTAGGAAGAGCAGCCAGAAACGTAATTTAGAGAACGGGGTTTGAAAAATGAAATCAAATGGTCTGGAGGATGCCGAGCCACACTCTGAGTCAGTCTCTGCCCGAGGGATTACACTCCCTCATTGCTGCTGCAGACGTGGGCGTGAGCAGTTCCCAGTTCCTGTGCCTTTGGCAGGAAAGGGGGCTCAGTACCACAGGCCCCAGGGAGCAAGTGGGCAGCACTGCAGGGCCTGGCTGAGTCACCTCATCAACTCTCCTTGGCTGGGCCTACAGCTGTGGAGCTGCAAGGCTGAGGAGACAAGTGGTGCTCTGGGGCAAGCCTAACCGGCCTGAAAGAGCACAGCTCCTTTATGCAGTAAGGGACAACTTCAGATAAAACCTAGTAGAGGAGAAAAATTAAGTCCCACAGTCTGCTCTGACCTCATCCTTTCCCAAGTGTCACCACCCAGCCGTTTGCAGCCAGCTGGGAACATGAAATAAAGGCCTGTTACATCCTGTTACATGGGTCAGGCAGATCTGAGCACTGAGGGATAAGGTCGTGAGGGATAAAGCAGCACTCACCTGCAGATAAACAGCCATTGCTCAGCGCAGGGGCAGGAGTAGTAAACACGGGGCACACAGGAGGGATGGGACTGTCCATAGCACACATGTGAAGTGGAACAAACACCCTGCCACATACCTGCGTGCACAAAGTGCTTCGCTTTGAGAGAAACAGGGCACCCTTCGGTATTTCTGACTGTGCTTCTTGCCTACAGGCACAAATACGAATTCCTGCACAGCGGGATGACACCAGACATCAGAATTACCATTCCCCCCACAAGGATTGGTGTCCTGCTGGACTATGAGAACTACAGACTGTCATTTTTCAATGCTGATATTGCCCAGCACCTTTACACGTTCAATTCACACTTCCAGCATTACGTCCACCCCTGCTTTGCTTTGGAAACACCTGGTATCCTACAGATACGTACTGGCATTGCAGCACCCCCATGGACAGCCCTCCCATAAACTGTGTTCCTCTGCTGCCACACCTACATATAGCATTGAGAAATGCCCTTTTTCAGCATTAACTGCTCAGGCACACTCCCTATAAACCAGCTCTCTCCTAAGAAGGATGGCAAAATATCCCTGATCCAAACAAGCTCCCAGGCCTAAGCCTTAGACAATTCCTCTCATCTTAGGCAGGATCTCAGTAGAAAAACATTAGTCAGAAGATCCATCAGCATCCTGGAGCTGTTCTCCAAATCACTGAGGGTTGAAAGGACTCCCATCCTTCCCACAAGTGACACTGTTACCAAGCAGCAGTGGCAACTGGATTACTGTTTCCCCCAGTACCCATTTATGCTTGGGGAACTCCCTTACTCTACAGCAATTGTAAACTCCACTCCTGTGTCTGCTGAAGAGCTAAAAATTAAACGAAAAACAAAAATAGCAAAATGCATAATCACTGTACAGCTGCTAGACAGAGCTGAGAACACTCCAAGCATGAAGCTGATCTCGCAATCAAGTATTCTCGCCACTACACAGTCTGTGACACGAGATAATCAAAAACGCCTCCCTTGTGTGTGAACTGTTAGTGCATACTATACGCAGTAAGTGGATTGAAACTGTGAAGCTTATTGAAATACTCAACCATGCCCTAGTCTCAAATATTTTAAATAAATGAGAAGCATTCTGTAAGAATGCTTTTTGTGAGGGAAAAAGCAAAACCAAAACCAGATGGAGGCGTTTTGCAGTGATTGGTTGCCAGTCTAAAGCACCTTTTTTTTTTTTTTTTTTAGCTTTTTGTTTGTTTGTTTGATGGCCATGCTCATCCCTGCCTTGGTATATCCTCCATACTCATAGATTTTTCCACCCCCTCAGCACTGAGAACTTTTGACCTTTGATGCCATGTCCCAGAAGCCTAGGGGCTCCAATGTAGGCTGGAAGCAGCAGTCCAGTACTCAACTGAAATGTTCTTGTTCAGACTTCATTTCCAGACACGAGACAGGCACTGCCCCTCAAGCAGGCTGTCCTGCTCCAAACAGCCTCACTTGTGGATGTCAAAACTACCTGAATTCAATCAAGACTCACTCACACAGAAAGAAGCTTTTCCATAAATTTATTGTACGTTCATTACAAAAACCATTGGTTCGAAATTTCCATTCTAGGGGTTAGTCAGGAACAGGTAGTCCCTACAACACACAGGGTCCACATGAATAAACAGAGCCTGGCAAAACTTAAGAGACTTGGTGTAAACTGTGTGCCAAATGCTTGTCTGTTCTTTCCTATTTGGCTGAGAGAAAGAATAAATGTGTCTCTCCAAAACAGGCTTTGCAGAAAAACATGTGAACAGGAGCTGAATACACTGCTACGGCAGGATTAGTCTCTTGAGTATCGATTTGTTTTGCAAGCCACAAAAAAAGGTGGGTTTAGCAACACTGAACTATGCAAGTATAGCTTCACAGCCTACCAGGAAGTCACAGATTTCCAAAGCAGAAAGGGTTGTTATGATTACCTTGTCACACCTCCTATGGGGCAGTCCAGAGAATTTCAGTTGCTGTTTCTTGCAGCGAGCACAACGCGTGTCTGCTAGAGACAGGCGACTCAGCCAGCAACCACCACCAAGGCCCAGGACAGAAGGTGGCCAGGTGAGCCTATTGACGTTGTAAGGCTGTACCACAGAACAGCAGCTACAGTGTACATCTGACAGTGCTGAGATAGCACCACACCCCAAGTTGTTTTAACATTATTTTTTTTCCCTTTGGATAAAAATCATATACCTTGATTCTGGGTCCAACTTCCCCCCGCTGGAACATGTTTTACTTTTACCTGCCAAAATCGAGCGCCACCATCTTCTTTACAATTAGAGAGACATCTGGAAGTAAAACACACAAGTATCAGAGCAGGGGTATTAGGATGTCTGAACCCCCCACCCACCAAGAACACCTTTCCTGCAGACAGACTGCCTGGTGATCCAAAGGGTTCCGCTGGAAGCACTAAGTCGTGGTGTGATCAGCCCCACCACACCACTCCCCACCAACAGCTTCTGTCCCAGCTGCTCAAACCACTCCGTGTTCTGGCACCAGGATTAGCTGTCCACCTCAGGTGGTACAAGAGCCCCGTAACTTGGGTCCCAGGGGCTTCACAATCACCTCACAGGCATGCTGCAAGGCTAGATTTGATGAGTCAAACATGAGGTACTTGGACACCGCACAAGTGGGACTCTACAGGTACCAAACAGCTCTGTCATCATGTTGCCAGCTCCATGAATCTGCTGGAGATCACAGGAGCAGCCTGCTTAGCAGAGCGTGACTCAGTGGGCATCACCAGGGATGGCACAGGACTGCTAAGGCAGCAATACCTGGGAAAAAAAAAAAAAAGAATAAATAAGCAATAATCTGCTGCCAGGCTGAAAAGAGGATAGGAAATGAGTTTGCATGTTTCTCTTTAATAAAAGATTCACCTGTCAGCTGTAACCCAGGCATCTCCTCTCTTAGGAATCCTAACCTTGTCACTTAAATATTTTTCAGCAAAGCAAAAGGCATGAACAGTTTCAATTTTTTAAAACTGTCACTGTGAATCATCTTTGTATGTGTCCTTTACAAGAAGGCCACCATTTACACTGCAGGGACTACTGATCTGAGCAGTAAGGCACCCAAACTGGAACCACAGCATATCCTGAATTGGAAGGGACCCACAAGGATCATCAAGTCCAATTCCTGGCTCCACACAGGACCACCCCAAAAAATCAGACTAAATGTCTGAGGGAGTTGTCCAAATGCTTCTTGAACTCTGGCAGGCTGGGTACTGTGACCAGTTCCCTGGGGAGCCTGCCCCATGGCCCAACGAACCCCTCAGTAAAGAACCTTTTCCAAACACCCAGCCTGAACCTCCCCGATGCAGCTTCAGACCATTCCCTCAGCATGTTCACATCAACTTTGTGCTTCTGTGTAAGTCCACCCAACAGGGAGATGTGCCAAACGTCTGTTAAGGGCCAAACCCTGCACAGAACTGGAAGCTGTGCTTCAGAGTAAAAGGGGAGTCCCTTCGGAAAGCCAGAAGGCACTAACAGGTCCTGCACAGCACCCCAGAGAAGACTAACATCAAATGTATTCTGTTTAGATGGAAACCTGGGTAAAGTGCTCGTCTTGGAGAGCTGTGTTGAGCAGTCAACTGAAAGGGCTCTCAGAGGACGCAAAACCTCTTCTCGTCCATGGCCTATCTACTGACACTGGCTCACTGCTGAACTAGACTACATGAAATGACAAAGGTCCATTAAAAAACAAGTTGCCTTTATCTTTGATGAGTTATATGCCACAAGACACATTCTTCCTGGTACCTGCTCACATTTTTCTTTCTGTTCATTTCATTACATGCACTTGCTGGCACACAGAATAAGCTGTCTTCAGTGAAGGATGGGGGCTCATGCCTAAAGCTCTGGTATTGGCCACCTGATTCCCACACGCTGGCCCCAATCTGCAGCAGTGATCTGCACAGCCCTGCAGATGCTGCAGCAGCAGGAGCTACTCAGAGGCTCTTGGGCTTAGAACAAGTTACACCCAAACCCCTTTATGGTGGGCAGAAACACCAGAAGGCAATGCTGACCTAACCTTCGGTACCTAGTGAGAGTCATCTTATTTGGTTTGTGGTAGGCTTCTGTGCAGAACAGCAGGGAGCAAGGCAGAAAAAATATAATAAAACCACAGCTGGCTGAGGAGATTAAGAAACAGAATCTGAGACTTTGCTGCAAGCCGCCAGCATCTCTTGAAATCACCAGGCTGGCCAGAGTCATTCTCCCTCTGAGCACAGTTATTTCTGTGCTGACCAGAGGGCTAAGTCAATAGCAGGGTTCTGCCAGAGATCAAAGTGATTTTTTTTCTGGACTGTTTTTAGGCACTCCTTCCAGAGTTCTCTCGAGGCACCTTGTTCTCCCAACATCCTGTAATAACACAGAAACAGCACAGACAAGGGAACACAGGGACTGTGGCACAAAAGGGACTTGAAACCACACTCAGGAGTCTTGGCCTCATGCAGAAAACAACAGGGTTTCCTCCTCTGTGAGAAACCACATGTGCTAAGACCCAAGGTACCTTTGCATCTAGGGGTATCAAATATTTAGGACCACTTCTTCCAATTCGCTTCTGTTTCCTCTTGATTCAAAATACCAGTACACACTGTTGCCACTGGAGGGCATCGCACCAAGCCCTTTCACAAGGCTGCACGGGTTAACAGGTTTACACCAAATGAGGGCTAAGCACCCATTACCACAAGCACAGTTTTCACACTGGTTACCATAATCCTCGGCTAATCCTTGGCGTGTCGTGTCCTTCATCACCCAGTCCTGGAGCCACGGACAAAGGAACCCAGGGGCTGTGAGCAAGCACAGGTGAGAACATCAGAAGCGTTAAGTGCAACAACAGGCAAGGCAACTGCCCTGGAACATGGTGCATTGTGTCCTGTTTAAATCAAACCCACCCAGCGTTTTCCATACAAACACTTGGCTTTTAACCTGCTCTGATTACCATGAAAAAAAAGCCTTGTAGGTAGAGGAAGTAGGTCCCGACTTTATCTCACAGGCAGGCCTTGCTCTTCCACCGTTTAATTTAGGAGGATAGTATCAGTGGAGCCAATATAACGTCACCGGCTCCACTTTCTTAGTCCTCCAGCTAAACCCTCAGCAAGAAACTCGGGGCAACCTCAGGGCGTGCCTGATCTCTGCCGCACAGCCCGGCTCCTTCCCTGGCACCCAGCACCACGGAGGCAGCGCTCAGCCTCCCCTCAGCGCAGCCGGCCCGGAGCTGGCCCCTGGCAGCCCATGAGGCGCCCGGGGCGCGGGGCCGAGCGGCGCCTCCATCCTCACCTGCCTCAGTGCCCGGGCTCCTCACCGGCCTCGGCACGCGGTCCGGGGGCGGCGCGGAAATGGCGGCCGGGTGCCGGGGCCCGTCGCAGCCCCCTCGGAGGCCGGCAGCCGAGCGGGGGGAGGTCCGGGCTCTGCCCGCCGCCGCCCGGTGCCTCCCGGTCCCCGCCGCCGCCGCCGTGAGGGGTCCGGGGCCCGCCCGGCCTCGCCCCGCGGCCGGCGCCGCCGCCGCCATTTCCTGAGGGCCGAGCCCCGCCGCCGCTTCCTGGCGCGTTCCTGCCCGCCCGGAACAGAGCGGGCGCTGCCTCCGCCCCCCTCAGCTGCCCTGCCCTGCCCGGGGGAACACAGATTTTTTTTTAGGAGGGAGATGTGATTTTAATTTATTTATTTTTTAAAGAGAGTTCTTGGCCCTGGCCAAGTTCCCGATGTATTCCAGCCCCCGTGCCCACAGCTCCCACAGTCCGTGAGGACGCTAACCATGCATGTAGGGTTGGGCCAATGGTGGCACCTGAGAGGCTTTGTTTGGAGGCATTTTGGAGGCATTTGGTTTTCTTTTGATCCTAAAACAAAATTCCTTGTGTTCCAGTTGCAGGCTTTGAAAACACACGGTCAGGAGGGGCCCCGGACACTTCTGCACCTCCTGTCTCTGTTCCACACTGACTGACAGCTGCAGTACACGTGGTTAATGTGCCAGCGCACTCAGGGTCAGATAGGCCTCACGGCTCCCTGGGTAGTAAAACATTTAATGAAGTGAACATTGAAAGCCCTCACCATTTATAATCTGAGTTATAAAGCTTTCTTGTAGCCTCCCAGGCCAGTCCCAGGCAGGAAAAAACAGCCATGGGAGAGCAAGCTGAGGGGCAAGGCGGTTGCTAAGGCTCAGCACAGGAGCAGCTGTCATGCATGAGGCCAGGCCGCTGGGCTTCGTGCATGAGTTTTTATCCTTACACAAAGCAAAGAAATAGCCAGCAGTAACGAGCAGTAGCCATAAACCACTTCTGTGGTCTCCATATTCTAGGGATAACAAAGCTCTGCTTGGCATCAGCAAAAGAAAAGCAAATTGCTCATCAGGCTTCTCTTCCAAGCAAACACTGCCTACTGCCTTTCAAACGGCTTACCAAAGAGCAGTATCTAAGCAAAGCCTCTTTCAAACCTGGGCTAACTACTGTTCCTGCTGTTATTAACTTGAGGCAATTTGGAGGTAGGGGTCTTTGATTCCTCTGACATGAAAGGTTTAAAGAAGAGAAGGAAGTCACAGTATCGACCTGTGATGCCATGGCATACAGATAAAAGCCTAGCTGGCATTTTTCCCTGCAGAGCTTCACTATGAATTCAGGGTATCTCAAGCCTGATTTATAAACTGCAGTTTTCCCCCTTGGGTCCCACAGAGCACAACCTTTCCGCCTCACCCACACCCCACAATGGCAGGGAGAAGGAGGTGGAAGTATGTGGTCTATGGTAATGATTTATTAAGCCCCAAATTTCTGAGCAGGCCCAAAGAGATAACATGTATTGACATACAGGAAAGGACACTTAAGGAGCACTCTGACTTCCTCACCACCCATCAGACGTAAAATAAAGCCTTTGTTCCCAGTGCAGGACTTCACAACAACAATTTTAAACTCAGCATCACAATGGTTATAGACTGCTCTTGCTTTGCATTCCTCTGTCTACACATTAACCCTAGAGTTAATATCTGGCTCTTACAAAAGTTAAATAAGCAAACATCAAAGGATAGACAAAATAACAAATACATTTACATAGGTCAATTTAAATTAGACATTGATACTTTTTTCTTTTGCTGCATGTGATAAAGCAACCATCAGCTTTCAGGCTGTGCTGCGCCCTCTTGGTCCCTCAGTGGCTTTCTGCACATTGCTAGCGTATCTTGGCAGCCTCACATCATTTTAGCCCTATGAGGTGGTCCCTAGCCCCCTAAAAAGCCTTGCTGTAGTCAAGGATAGCAGTGAGCCTAGTTTTTGCCAGACCTCAGGGAGCAGCAGCTGATCAGAAGAGGTGGAATGTGTTAGAACTTTATTCAGCCACAGCACTGTGGCATTTCAGATAGACTATAATAATAGGGCTGCATTTGCAGTCTTGGGGCAGACAATTCAGAAAGCCATAGTGATAAAAGAAAGTGGATTTATGGGTAAAAAATAACACTTCAGAGGCAGAACATGAACTGAACTAAGCCAATGAAAGAGAAATATGATTTCAGTGAAATCAGTACCTTAGGAAGGTTTTTTCTTGAAAGTCCTGAGGCGGGTCTGCTGCTCAGCAGGTATTTCTGTGTGACACTAAGTGGAAAAAAAAGAAAAACCCTTTTTTCAGATCATCTTCTAGAAATGCTATTGACTCTTGTTACAACAAAAGCAGCACAAATACCACTTTGCTAATACATACTAAGCCAGACTTAAATATGTCACTGATAGTTACTTAACAAATATTATTAGGTTTGTACTCTATGGTGGTTCAAAAGAATATTTGCTTATTTAAAACCATTTATTTTAAAACAAAGCTTTTTGTTTTCTTTCTTTCTTTCTTTTTATTCCTGGCATGATGGAGTGCAGAAAACTTTTTGCTTTCTGACCTTGGCACGTCAGCAATTTGTCATAGCAAGGAATAGCATATTCGCACTGAGTCTGCCAGCATGGATTTTCAGGGGCTGGGAAAGGCTGCTCAGTTTTAGGGCTTGGTTGCATGGTAAGGAGAATTTAATTCTGTTCTGATAATGTCCTGAGAACTGTCTATTCATGCAGTTGGGTGCTTTCTCCCTCACTATGCCCCAAAACTGTCTGATGTGATGCATGCCATTCCCAGCCCAGGCTCTGGCTCTGTGTGTCGGCTGGGCACCTTGCCTGGTTCATAGCACTTACATTCACCCTATATCATTGCAGTCTTACTTACGGTAAACAGTGTCTGAAATAGCTGGCACCACCCACCACTGGGGACAGGCGCTGGGACACGGTGTGCACGCAGCGGTGTCTCTGGGCTCTCCTGTGAGCCTCGCTGAAGTTCAGTGAAGGTGGTGAGGGAGGGCGGATTTCTCGCTTCTCAGGAGCTCTGATCAGTGTCTCTATAAAGTGGCAGTGGCAAACCATTACGAAATCACCTGCTTTCTAAACTTCTCTCCTTGCTTTTTTTTTGAAGGTCAGCATGGTTAAGCCCAGAGCCCTCAGCAGTAGCCTGGCACCCCCCAGCTCCAGGCCAGGGTGGGTGCAGACAAAGCACTGGCTGGCCTGCAGCTTGTTTTACCCGCTTGCAAGAGGGCTACTGGGGAGGGGGGGGAACGTGTCTTCTTGTAAAGCATTTAGGGATCTATGAAGAAAAAAGAATTTTCTTATAAAGGAAAAATTTCATGTAAAGAAAAATATCAGTAGCAAAATAACATCTAATTTAGGCAAAAAGGGACATTTCCTGGTGGAAAAACAATACTCTCACACATTCTGTGTTGAAAACAGTAAGGGAATTTGGTCAAACATTTAGGCTGAAGACAAAACCATGCCTCCTCCCAAGGAGCTAGGGAGCTGCAGGATCACTAGCATGACGTCGTTCTGCTTGGTTATAAAATGCGCTGCACACCCAACTTGGCACTCAGTGTGCTCAGGTTGAGCTAAGAGCTAATGTAATGAACTCTAGGGAAGGATTTACATCAAATACTACTCTGGAACATTAAAGACAGACGGGAGCAACTTCTTACTTGAATAATTGCACACTAGCTAAATTCCTCCTTTCATTTCAAAGCCAGGCAATCACCTTCCTCACTTCCCCTCTAAAACTATACATCGCTGTGCTATTCCTCAACCTCAAGAAAAATCAATGTGATTAAAGGATGAAGTAACTTTTGTTAATTACCATGGACTGAACTAAGATTAGTTTTAGCTCTAGCAATGACTCTTGCCACTCGAGGGGGGGAGCAAGCAAACCAAGAAAGGCGAGATTCAAATTTCAAGTGTCCAGGGCTGCTTTTATTTGCTGACATAACCCCAGAGGCAGAGATGCTTGCAAACACTCCTGAACTTCCATTTGTACGTGGGAGAACAATGTAAAAGACCTTGCATATGTGTCCATACTGCATGCAGCAGCAATGCACTGCTCACAAGCTGCTTCAGTTAACTTATGCCCTCTCCTGTCTGCGGGTACCAGTGTAAGGCTTTCAGCCAATACTGGGTATTTTCCCTTGAAGTTGTATCAGAAAAAGAAGACTGCCTTGTGCAGTTGTTGCAAGCAGCAAGTGTCTGTTTGACTGGCAGGGTTTAGTCCCAGTGTTAGAGCTGTGTGTTTGAGGGAGATCCACAGCCTGTGCAAGCTGAGGGAAGTACTTCTAGCAAATGGCATCGGAAGAAAAATGGAAGACAAAGAAGCTGAGAGGGAAAAAAATGGAAGATCAAAACATGAGAATCCTTTCCCTGGCCTGAGAAATACCTATGGTTATTCCATGGGCTGGGCTTGAAGGTGCAGGATCTCAGAGGCATTTAGAAGCCTCAAGCCCATTTTGCTTAATGGCTCTGAATACTCTGTCCTTTTCTAATTCAGTTGGCTTGCTTGTTAAAGAGGATGCTAACACATAACCAGACAAGATTTGCAAAGCTAAATTCACTGAGGTTTGTTTGGGAAGTGTGGGAGGAGATCCTTAAAGATGTTAAATAAGGAAAAAAATGAAAACATGAGACACTTTGCCCTAGTAACATTCAAAGCAGGAGTAAGAGAAAGCATTTAGTGGAGATACAACAAAGAAATCCTTTGCCTACAGAACCAAAGCTTCAGCAAAGCAAAAAAAAAATACGTGAAGCACCTGGACATCCCCTTTGCTCTGAACCTGCAGCACAGGAGGGACATGGCAGTAATTTAAAAGCTTGTTTTCTGCATCCAAACATCATGTAAGGATGAAATGCAATCCATCCCACTATCATTTAATGAGCACCCCGGGACCACTGTACCTTGGAGGCATGATGTCACACGTCAGCAGAGAGATTACTTGTTTTGAAGCTTGTGAACAGCTCTGAGACTTCATTTCGGAGTGCTCCACTCAGAGTCATGACTCAAACCCTTCTGGTCTCACAGAAGGACACAATTGGCTATAGTTTCCCTGTGCTGTCTCTGAGCATCCTGTGAGGGATTAGTAGATAGTTAATTTTATTATCCTTTCTCCTTTTTCATGTAGGAAAGGCTTTGTCATTGCTTGAATTCCTTCATGTTCATGACACATTTTCTCAAGTATCGTATCAATGATGTGTCTACTGAGACAAGCAGACAGCTACCAAGAAAAGCACTGAAACAAAAACCAAGACATTCATTTAATTTTGGGTGATTTTTAATTTATATAGAGCCATTGGGAAAACTAGTATGAAATCCAGATTCAGACCTGTGACAAGTTGGCTACACGCAATAACTCCTTTGTAAAAAGCAGTTATTACCCAGAATTTTATACCTATCCCTTGAAGGGACCAAGGTATTCATCTCGGGCAATTTGCTGAAGTACCAACTTTTTTTTTTTTTTCTCCAGATCATAACAGCTCCAGAGTCACCTGGAAGCAACTAAATTGATAGCCAGGTTTAGCAGCAGTATTGCCTGAATAAAAATATGCAACATGAAAACCAGCTAACAATTCTGAACGGCTCATTTAATGCTCAATTGCTGAACCTTATTCAGTTTTAAAACAAGCTGTAAGATTAAAGCCCCAGAGGTGAATAAAAGAACTCTCCATTATCATGTCTACATTGGAATTTACTCTTGTATTAGCATTAAACCAAGAATAAAGGAAAAGTGTAGACTCTGTATAAGACTGTCTGAAACTGTGAATAATTTTAAACATACTCTTCCAGTTTATTCCAGTGTTCTCCCTTCCATAGTCAAGGACCATCAATACATCAGTAAACTCATGGTTCCTGTCCCCAGCAGAGCTCCATCCCTGGGTGCCAGACTGAAAAAGCAAAAGGGATGTAATCCACTGAGAGACTGGCTCAGCGGGAAAAGAACTTGGGTGAGGATCAGGCATGCTGGTTCCAGACTTTCTTTAATTATAAACTGTTCCTGGCAACAGGAAAATTTAGATGGACAACAGAATGAACAGAGCTGCATTCAGTGGCTGCAAATTACTGTTTTACGTTTAGTGAATTTATTGTACAGCAATACGGGCATAAATCTAGCTGATACAGAGGGCTGATTAGCACAGCTCTACACTCCAAGTAATGGCATTAAAGACGCAGTGTGAATTTCAGGGAATTAATCATATTGTTCACATCTTTTCAGTGATGATTCAGCAGGCATTCTTATAGCAGATTAACTGCTTTTACCATTCGTTAATACAACCCAGAACATTAACTACGCTTATGAAGGAAGTTTTTTACCCCCTTCCTGAAGGCATTCTCTGGACTCATATGCTGTTACTTTTCCTCTCCTATCCTCTTTGCAGCTCGTTAGTAGAGATATTGAAGGCCTGATGCAGCTTTCCTCTAAAGGAGCCAGAGTAGTTTTTTTTCCTTGAACTAGGCACAGGAGCCTGCATGCAATGGAAGAGATTAACACCAGGTGGCAAATTACAGCTGATTACAATAGGTTCATGTGTATGGGGAGACAGTGTAACGCTGCCAGGAAAACAACACATCTGGCAGCTAACTCACCCTCTACTTGCACATTCCCTTTGAAAAGAGTGGTTTGTTGTTGTTTGTTTTGTTTTTAACCTTCAGTAATGATTGTCAAACCCCTGGAAGATCAACAAGGACCCCGTACCCTCCATCCAACTATAATCACTGAAATATTGGTATGGTCTGGATGTTCCTAGGCAGGGTCTGAGCCCCACCAGATTTGGCAATATACAAGCACTGATAAAATAATGGGAATTAGGAAAGGAAATTGCCTGCTGCCCCAACACTTAACCCAGATACCAAGTAGGAAGGAAGAACATACAAACATGGTGAGGGCAGCACTAGCAGAAAGGCACAATGCAAACACAAAGAGCAGTGAGCTACAAATAGTAGCATATCATGAATATCATTAGCTAGGAGATGAAGGAGAAACACAGAAACAGGTAACACCTGGAGCAGTCACCTGTTCCTTTCTTACCTGCTTTAAGGCTCCTGCTGCTGCAGCCCCTGAACTGCTCCATCGTCCACCTCTCCTCAGCTTGTGAATCTTGAGGAATGGTTCAAAATGTCCCTTCTCTAAAATCAGTCAATTGACTCTGAACTGACAATAGTTAGCAATTCCTTCAGTGCTTTTGGAGTGGCTTCCTGCCTACTGGAAAGGCTGACAGGATACTCCTTCAGTCCTTCAGTGCAATACAGCATGGCACTGCTTCTAGCTGTGTACACTGTCTTAAGTGCACAGAAGGGTTTGATGGGTTTGCCAAGGGCAGGCCACAAACAGAGGGACTTGCTAGCCATATACCACCTTTCATCACCCTTATTGCCAATCCAACCCCCTCAACTCCTCCCTTCCCCAGACAGCAGTTATTTTAAAAAGGACTTTAAAAAGATTTGTTCATCTGCAAACTACAAAGTACGTATACATTTCAAATGAAATGGCTAGGACTTTGACACTTCTTAAAATATACATTTTATTATTTTCTGGTGTTTGCTATGAAGGTTTCATTCAAATTGTGAAGGTACACAGCCTTTACAAACTTGTTGAGTTAAAGGTTTTTGTTGGAGGTTTTATGTTCTGTTTCTTTCATGGCAGAGGAAAATACATACGCTATAAAATGTTGAAATTCATTAGATGTTTAGTATTACCTCTTCATATATGCTGTGGAATGCTTTGTAGAAATACTATATAAAATAAGGCAGACTTTGACAGGGAATTCAGTCATAAAATTTCATGGGAGAAAACAAAAAGTTCCAACATATTATTATCTTCTGTAGCCAAGGGAAGATCAGGTGGTCGTCACTGGTTTGTGGGAGAACTACTGCAGTTCTGGTGCTCAGACAGTATACATTTCTTGTTTATTCTACTATTCTCAAGTGAGACCTTTGCAATAAAACTTATTTTAATTAACATAAATCAGACAATATTTAAACATACACATCTATCCTTACAGTGCAATAAAAATGTATCATTGTATAGTATTTTGTATTTGCATTATGAAAATAAAAGGTCTGTACATCAATTAAATGTATATTAATGAGTATGAATCATGTAAATTTGTAATGCATCTAAAGTTGGCTTTGGCTTTTAAGTATTTATAAATTCATAGAAAATATTGAACATCTAACAAAATAAATAAAACATATCATTTTAATCATAGATGCTAACGATCAACCTCAAAAATTCTTGTGTTATTTTTTACATTTGCTACTAAATTTCTTAAAGAGAACTCACTTTCAGTAGTGCTCAGAAGTGAATGATTGCACCTTCTGTGATGTGAAAAAATAGAGTACATCTATTTTTCATAGATCAAAAATTCCTTCATGGAGAGTTGCATTTTAAATGTCTGATTGTTCTATGTAACTGTCTTAAGTGCTTATAAAAAGCATGTAGCTTTCTCATAAAAGCTGTGAGTCATTATTAACAGATATTTCTTTTTCACTTGCGGAATTGAGGATTATGCAAAATCTTCTGGTGAATGTCCTTTTTTATGAGAATTCTTCAAGGTCTTCCAGCTTCACATACTGGTATGAAGATAGCACAAAAACATGTTCACTAATGAACCCTCTTCAGTACAAGTACTGCAGCAATCCAGTGTAATTCCACTTGATAGGCTTATTTCATTGGAGTCCACACATGGTAGTTTGTGGAAGTCAACTGCTGACCTCATGTTCTCTTGAATTTGAAAGTTCCCCAAGTGCACGGGCTAGCCTGACTGTAATACTGAAGAGACCAAAACAAATCTCAAATCACATGAACAAAAGTGAGCTTGAATAAATATGCATCTGGTTAGTAAATTACACACCATAGTCTAATTGCTATTCTGGTGGTGGTGGTCGAAGGCTCCGCAGCTTCCTTTCATCTAGTCCTTTCCAGTATTTAAAGTTATTATCCAGATGCTGCATCAAATTTGGCAGGTCTGCAAATGCTAGGGAAGAAAGGGCAGAGTGTATTTAGTTTGCAGAATTGGAACAGTCACATGATTCTGTCTGCTTAAATATCACTTGAAATGTCTGGACAACTGTGTTAAGTAGGAAAGCTTAAATCTGTCATACTGATACTTGAAATGTTTCTGGCTTTATAGCTCTCATCACTCATGTATCTTCCCAGGCTATTGAGAACAATTCTGTGAGTCTATTTAATACTAGTAATGCAAACACCAGCAAAGGGGCGCAGTTTTGCAGGAGGGGCATAACTAATTATGCCTGTAATTATCCTACTTTATCAAATCTCAGTCACATGTCATGATCTGGCATTCAGGAGAGTCACATTTCTGACCACTTTTACCAGGGAGGCAGCACTTGGAAGGAAATAGCTGCTCCCCCAAGCAGTTTCCAGACTGTAGAAATTTGTCTTGAAGAGTAACTGATATTAACACAGACAAAATGATTATGCCCGAAGTGCTATCAAAGAGAACGTGTTCTGTTCTCCATTGATAGAGAGGCAAGTTTTAAAAAAAGAAAGTTAAACTCTGTCTGAAACTAATATATTAAAGAGAAGCCATGAGAATATAGTTTGTAGCAGTATCAAAATACTTTTAAGCAATAATGACACTACTAAGCTTACTTGAACTGTAGAAATCTTCCTTTTTCTCCCATTTTCTTTAGGAGCCATAAGAAAGCAATTTTATATCACAGTACTTTCAAATGTTTACAAAATGCTTCTTGTTAGGAAATAGAGCAGAGTTTCACTTACCGTCCCAGGCATCAAACATATCAGTGATGAAGTAATCGATGAACGATATTTGTGACTTGGGGATGCTGCAAGTATTTCTGTCAAAAACTGGCATCACAACTGGTAAACCTTGTCTCTTTTCTTCATCAGTCTGCAAAGAACACTCTTGTGATTATTCTACGACACATTACATTAACGGCTTCTTTTAGCAGCAGATTGTTTGACACTGACTAGATCATGCAACTGCTAAATAAACAGAGAAACCTCAAGAAACCTGAAGCAGCAGCAATTAATCTTAAGCACCTACTTGCACAGGTTTCAGCCAAACGGTAGCTGAATAGTGCCTTCCAGTGTTTTGCACAACGTGACATTTATCATCTGCGTTTACACACAAAGCCATCCCTAAGTTACTCCATGCACTACTAATTGAAGTTATGACTGCTTCAGAGCTAAAACATGCATATCCATGGTCACACACTAATAGAAGAGCATTCTGTGCAAATAAGAGGTAGCAAAGTATCTTTTTTATCTTTTTTTTTTTTTTTTACCCATTGAGGTCCCAAGGCCCAGTTTCCATATTTGGTCTATCATCAGTAATAATGAATCTGCCTGCCCCATGTTCCCATCTTCCTGAAAACCTTCTTCAGCATGGTTTACTAAGGTCTTAGAGTATTTTTTGGAGTGAGTGCTGCTCCCATGCTAACACTAGAACCTCATGATCCTATTCTTGAGACATATCGGGTATTTAGAGGCCCCCTTTCTCTGCCTTGTGATGGGAACACATGCAAGCAAAATGCACACATACACACACACACAAAAAAAAAACAACCTCCAAACTGAACAACTTAAAGGCTTAAGTTTTTCAAAAACTGCATTGTAGTCTTGAAGAATTTGCATTGTAGATGTCAACTTTCTTCTGTCTGAAGGTATCTAGTAGTGGCATGAGTAATATCCCATCATTTCAGATTAAAACAACCAGTATTTTTCAGATTGCTTAATGCACTCTTAGATGTTTTGAAACATTGGCAGTATATGCACACTTCTCTTTGCTTTTACAGAGATGCTCACATGTAATGTCAGCAGCCCTTTTTAGCTGTCTTACCTGTGCAAAGTACTCCTCAGAGATGCGTCCAGCCCACTCTATACATTGCTCTATGGGTCTGCATGGATTGGAAATGTCTGCACACTTTATCAACATGCGTTTGATAAGGATACGGTTTTCAGGAGACGTGAGAACAGTTTTGATTGATTCTCCATCACCATTATTCTGTAACATTTGAGAATTAAAAACAATACATTAACAAAAAACTGTTATCTGTTAGTCAAAAGCTTTCTGCCTTGGGAATGTCTTCAGCAGATCCTATAGGGATTGGTCCTGTTACTGACTGTCATATTTGATGTCCAGCTGAATTTATAGGGGGATTATGAAAGTTCGCCACAGCTCTGAGCTAGCACCGGAATCCAGTTTCTGGATCCATTCACTGTATTTGTGACAAATCTCTTGGGCATCTTTGGGCAAGTCACCTAATCCCTCTATGTCTTACGTGCCTCTAAAAGTGTGGAGAGGATCCATTTATCACTGCATAGTCAGTGACGAGCACTATGTAGGCAGAAAAAGGTAATTCTCTGCTGAAATGCAAGGATTAATAGACGTGCACATTAACAGTGGAATAGCTGGTTTAACAAAAAAAGAACTGACACGACATGCACAGTCGTCCTCTGCATGCAAAGCTCACCAGCATGAGCATTGATCATTATGACAGTGCCGCTGCCATTAGGAGAGCCAGATCCCATACTGCCTCTCAGGCATGCTCCTCGTTCCCTTCCACTGCAGCCATGTGAGCCCATCAGTCTCTGACCTGACTGGGCATTTTGCTTTCTGAGAGTTTATTGGTATTAAAGCAATATATTAAAACCATGCTTCTGAACACAGCCTCATCTTTCCTCTGCAAGTCTAGGAAAGGTTTCAGCCCACACACGGCTTATATTTGGTTCCCAGGCTGCACATACAAGCACGTCAACAGTACTCTATATTTGGAGGCAGCATACAGCTAATATGAGTAAAGGTTCCAAGGATCCAGATTGGAAGCTATTTTCTGTGGAGCTCTGATAAGTGAGTTTCCAAAGAACAGACATTCAGGATTAAAATATCTTAAAAATCACATCTAAGGGCCTTATTATTACCTGACTCTTTCAGGATGAGTAGGTACAGAAATTTTTAAAGTCTCATCTTCTACTTGGAAAAAAAATATTGTGAAGCAAGGAATATACTAGACTTCTCTAGCACTCAACAAAGTTTTGGTCTACAGACAATGCAGTGAAGGAGTCACAGGGATAGTAGCAAGAACAATAAGCCACCAGTTTCTGCAGCACTTTGCACAAAGAGGAGGATACTATCCAGCTTCTACAAAGCAGCAGAAACATTCTGATCTTTTATTAGGACATATTTTTCAGAAGAAAGTTCTTCTGAGGAAGAAAGTTCTTTCTGAAGGAAGAATATAATAATTATTAGATTATTAATTGTCGTTTGGTAGACTACTGGTTCAGAAACATCAGCTCCACAATTCCTACTAAAATGAGACTCTCAAACCAATTCTTTTCCCTCATTTTTAGATATGCTGAAGGGAAAGTACAGGGGAAACAAAGTGAGTTGCATACATCTCCAAATGCATAGAAACATGAGGCAAGAGAAAGTCAACATAAAGTAAAGGAGGCTCTAGAAACAAAAGCTATGAGTAAAAACTAAGCACTGAAAATGATTAGAGATCATTCAGCTAAGGGTAGTAGAGAATATCCTCCTAGGTAAACCACCAGGAATCGAGAAAGGATGTTTGCTTCCGTGATCCGTTCAAACCAAGGGCACAGCTCTACTTGCTGGATGCGGATGTCTTGGGAATAAAATGTGCTAACTGTGCTTAGTCCCAGCATCCTGCTCAGAGTGCAGAGGTGTCTCTGCATGTCAGATGTTGGCTTCCTGTCATAGGCTTAGGTGACATCATGAAGGGAAATGGGAGGATAAAGGATGCTGGAGCTGGAAAGGATTTTTTTCAGTTTATGAAACAAAAGAAGAAAGGAAACAAACAGAGCAGCTTCTCAGCATGGCTCTTTGAACAAATATGTACAAAAATAATAAATAAAAAAAAAAATAATAAGTGGAACTGTCCCATTTGGAACACACGGTTGGCAGCTCAGCCTGCAAACATTACACTGAGTCACAGCCACGACTGGAAATCGGGCCAGGAAACACACGCTGCCGCTGCAACCAGATATACGACCAGACTTGAAAGGGGATCTGTCAGTGTTGTTCTGCTAGTAATAAGCACAGCAAATGATTGGTTTCACCCACTCACACATTACAGGCCTTTTAATAGGAACCTGCTGAACTGAGAAACTCCCAGCTAGAAGGAAAACATTTTGCTTCTTGATTTCAATACAAATTATATAGCCTTTGTCTTTCCACCCACTTTTGGGCAGAATTTGCTATAAATCACAAATGCTTTGTGGGGCAGGTTATTTCTCTGCAGCCCCTGGCCCTCAAGGGCAGAATCAAACTTAGTTTGATTTCTGTATGTCACTGTTCTTATTTTTACTGCCTGACTGTACAGGCTCAGGTAGCAGCAGCCATCCAGCTTTCTGTAACAGGCGAGATGAGTGTGGCTCTTTGGACAGACACTGCTGCTCAGAAAGTTGCCCCCTGGTTCTCCCCCGAGTCTCTTCCTCTCTCTGGGAACAGGCCCCCAGAGAGGCTGTGCCTTCTGCATCCCTGACAGCTGTAAACACGAGCCTCTTTGAAGCAGTTCTGTAGGTAAAATTACTCCTGCTTAGTGGATGGGCTAGATAATCTCTTGAGTTCACCCCTGCCCCGTTCTCTACGTTGCATCCCCTACTTCACAGGTTTCTGCAGCTCCTCTTAGTCCCCCTTCCTCATCACAACAGCCATTATATCCTCCTTGCTTCTGTCAGATATACCCATTACTCATCCTCCTTTCTTCCCCCATCTACTCCCTTTCTATTCCTTTTCTTTCTGACCGG
This sequence comes from Aythya fuligula, assembly GCF_009819795.1. Lineage (NCBI taxonomy): Eukaryota > Metazoa > Chordata > Aves > Anseriformes > Anatidae > Aythya > Aythya fuligula. The sequence goes on along the minus strand of NC_045569.1, from coordinate 11,619,544 downwards.
AGAATAGCTCCTTAGTGTGTCTACATGCCAGGGTAAACTGGGGGCTGAGCAGGGCTGCAGTATGGTAGCACTGGGATGATACCGGATGGTAACACCGCAGACTGTTGTGTACAGAAACAGAAGTGCCCTGGCTTTTCCTGGCTAGCTCACTTACTCGTAATCTACAAAGAATTACTCCCCCTTCTTTTTCTCTTGTTTGTTACAATCAAGAAACTGAGCAGCAAAACATTTACCCTTACAATTTTCCATCCATTTTGCTGGCTTTATGTTTCCATTAAACAATCCTGAAACAAAAAATGTTTATCCAGCATCCAAATATATGTATTAGCGTGCTATGTCTTACAACCATTCAACAACAACAACAACAAATCTACATCTACAGCTATGGTTGTAGGCTAGCCTGCAGACTGATACTTCACATCGAAAGATTTTGTTTAATAGTGTCCATGATTGCCAACTGAAATTGTTTGGTTGAAGTTTCCCCACCAGGTGTCTGCCTTAGGCAGATTTTTTTTTTTTTCTTGAAAACTGCAGTTAAAAATGATTTGGTGGCTTCTAAATATGAGATTGGGGAAATAAGGTCTTCATGCTGATGTTAAAAATTACTGCTGTTTCTCACATCTTCATGAATGAGGACCTGGAATTCAGTTAGAGGAATGGTTTTGGGTTAAGCCAGTCACCATCTCTGAAAAGCTGCTGGACATGTTACAAACTTTGGGGAAAAAAAAAAAACAACGTGGTTTGTGTATATTCAATAGGGATTGCTGGAGCCTGGGTCTGAACAAGACTCTTGCTGCAACTGTAGTTCTTGGCTATGCCGGAGCAGACACTGTCCAAATCCAGGTTTTATAACTAAGAACAGGGAGCCTCTCTCTCCCTTACTTGCAGTAAACAAAACCTGCAGAAAAACAGCAGCAGGGAAGAGGAGGTTGTTGCCTGCTTTGAATGCAAAAATGGAGAAGGGAACAAGTAGAATGGCATAAAAATCCTGGGAGCTGTGAAAGAGAGAGTAGAGTAGCAAGCCAACACCGTTGGAAGAGGGGAGGAAAACAGGAAAGATTTGGTGAGTGTGAGAACTAGTGCAGGGAAAAGGAGGAGGAAGAGAGGCAGAGCCAGTGAGAAGTCAAGGAGCAAAATGGTGGGTGAGAACTGAAAATGGCATGACAAGACAGTGGGCAGTGAAAGAAGTCAAAGAAGTCAAAGAAGAGTCAGTGAAAACAGAATCTGAAGATAGAATTAAGGCCTGAATGCATTGTAATAGGCATATAAATGGAGCCACTACATCAAAGAGATGGTAGTCCTTCCATTTGGTAACCTCTGACAACTTTACAATTTAAGCATGTTTTTTGACTATCCTTCCTTTTTTTGTGAGAGATAGGAGACCAACTGCGATAACAAAGGCTTAGCTATTGAATGATGAATCTAAGGACAAACACGCACAAACTAGTTTTGGTCTTCTCTAGGTGCTGTTAGCAATGAGCAGACACTTAAAGTGTAGGCATGCCCTAGGTGGTGAACAACTACACAAGGTCCAACACAGCACCCGCAGAAGTCAACAATATTTGTCTGTGACTTTAAAGCCTTCTGCAACGTGGAGCTGTCTGGGAAAAATACTTCACAGCCACAGAATTAACAGCCTTTCTCCTAGTTTAGTCAGTAAAACCAGTATCCTACTGGGACTTTGGCTCCACGTTCATGTAGTTCTCATTAGCATCTCTGGGTGCCAAGAACAAAGCTAATTCTAGCACATACTCTTGTGGACAAAGGTACTTTCCTCCAATTAAGCTTCAGTCTGCTTCTGATGGGTGAGGAACAAGATCTGTCCCTCTCCCGCCTTCTGATAATAAAAAAGACTGCCCTCCCCCACTGCACACAACAGTCACAAATGTGGCTTTCTAAAAAAAACATTGTAAGAAAACACAGAAAACCATTACAGCTCCTGCAGGACATTGCCGCCGTTGCAAACTTTATTATAACCATTTCTGAAAATCTTCTCTTTGCAAAAACCATTCCAACAAAATTATACGCTGCTCTTACTGGCAAAAAAAAATCTGCTAGTTGAAGCTGTTATTGAAACTGGTGTGGTTTTTTAGAATGAGCTCCTAACAGGCAATTTCATTGTGTCCATGGGGTTCCAGATGGCTATTGATTATGTCTATATGATACATAATGCCACCATGATCTATTTTAAAGATTAAAAAAGAAAGTAGGCAGAAAATCCATGAATGCTGCCAGGCAGCACTGAAAGCTGAGGGCCCTGATTTCCACAGACTGTGCCATATGGCAGTCAGTGTACCTGCCCTTATGCTGCACCACCAGTGGTTCCCGTTGTGAGTGAGGGAGTAATTCAGCTTCTGTCCTGAGACAAATCTTGGCCCCTTTGCAGAAATGGCCAAAAAGAATGCAAGGTCTTGCTGCTAGCACTCTCTCCACTGGAGTGACTGGGTTCATCAAAATGACATTTTTAAGAGGAACATATACAGGCTTCTGGTCCCCAGTACATGGCTGGTTTTCATAAAACATCATAGTGCTGCAATATTAATAGGAACCAAGTGAGTCCCACTCATCCTCAAAATGGGTGATGATGACATTAAGTAGATGGGTACTGAAACCCAGAGGTGAAAGACACATTTCTAACCTCTCTTTCTCCATGTTTCTCATGAACTTTCTCAGAATACCACATGGAGATTTCCTACTGCCAACAGTTCCCAGTCCCTGCTTATTTATTTTAAGGAAGATTTACAGTGTTGCTTACCCCATTTTCTTCAAGCGCTGCCAAGGGTTTATTAATGCTGTTGACAAACTTGTTGACATGCTCAAAGTGCTTTGTCATTTCTGTTGCTAAGACCATGTCAATAATGGCTTGGCGAAGGGTTCGATACTCATTCCTGTTTAAAGAAGGAAACAATTAAGAATGTTGGCTGGTGCACAAAGGGCTGCTTGCTAAAACAAGTCTAACAAAAATGCTAAAGACCATTTGTGCTGCTGAGAGGTGCGAGGGGAAGAAAGAATAGTAAGAAAGGCTTGGGTAGCTACATCTATGCTGGATGAAGTACCCTTTGGTGCACAGAGACATATATGCTAGAGGCATGACTGGATCTCTGGGAGAAACAATGTAAGAGCTGTGCAGAAGCAGAGGCACCAGCTACTCAGGAGGGCTGCCAGGACACATCGCACCGGTGTGTTCCCAAGGCTTTTAGCACAGACACTCAACCACAGCTCAAGCTCCCGCCAAGTTTTCAGCAATAGTTTTCAGCTGTATCTTGAATGAGCCAAGGCAGTGGTCATCCTCACCCTAAATGTATTTCCTGCTCTGTGCTGGAAGGAGAAGAGCAGGTCCTTCACTACCCTTCCCATTGCAAGAAGACATTTAATGTTTTAGTGATTCTTCCTGACTCTTTCCATCTTTGTTCTACCCAGCAAACATACATCCACTCATCCATAGTTTATCTTCAGTGTCCAAGAATACAAAATAAGACTTTGCTAACGTCAGGATTTACATTGTAAGCTCCTTAGACAAGGTCTGTCTTTTTATTCACAGGAGGAACTGAAACCATGGAATGACTCCTAAGCCTGTGCAGGACAGGCAGAAGTATTGTACTGTTTTAGAAGCAAACTTTCACAAAGGCTACATACAGTTATCCACAAGGCATGCTCTCCTCTAGGATGCTTGTTTGCATAATCTTGTACTACTCAGAAGAAACCGAGAGATGTTAGTGGGCAGACAGGGACCCTGTGTTTAAGCTTACCTTTCCATGTTTTTAAATATATTGCATTTGTCATCCCGGGTGGTGAGCTGGAAAGCCAGGGCAGCATGATGGCTCTCCAGCACTGCAGTGTCATTGTAGAGAATTGCTAGCTCACTGCCGGCATTGCACAGGAAAGAATTTGTTCTTCCTGGGTGATCCACGTCATGGACTGTGGCAGCAATAAGTGCGGCAACCTCATCAATCGGATCCAAAGTTTGCTGGAAATAGAAAGATGCTTAGTTTTCCTGGCAGACTCATTAGAAACCCTACTCTGTCCATAAAGGTTAAGCCAAGTTGCTAAGGGAGAAAAGCCAGAACTCTGCAGATCAGTAAGGGTCAGATGTTCTAGACAGAGCAATGGAAAATTCATTATAAGCTTCATTGAACACTGCATGACTTTTTAAGTCATTTTGTTCCTCTTGAATTTAGCCACACCTTTCACAAAGCACATCAAATTAAATAAATGCGAAGTAATAAATTAGTTTGTGTTTTCTAACAACACATGAACCACCTTCACTTGAGTTAGGGAAATACCCTTGGAAAAAAAATGAACACTGCTAAAAATAATTATATTTCCACCAGACTCCTTCATTTCTTTTGGAAACTGAATGTGTCCTAATCATATTCCACTTATGTGCTGGCTAGGTTTGTGATTTGTAAAGAGTATTTCACATACATCCAGTTCTATAATAGTGTCCTGAGGCTAGAGTTAATGAGTTCTGTGAAGAATTCTTGATGGTTTATATCCATGGATATACATCCATGACTATACTAATAGGAGAAAAAGCACTAAGGATCTCAGAAAACTTTATTGTATGCTTCTTGAAACTAACCGTTATGCTGTGTTTATGCTGTGCTTTTTGTGAAGGACCATAAATACAAAACACTTATGTTAAAATTTTTAATAAAATGAAAGAGACATGAGCAGAATTGTTCCCCTGCTGAATCTAGATGCAGGACAGATAATTTCCAGTTCAATTAGCTTGAGTTAAGGTCCACATTTTTTTACTGACTTTGATTGTACCATTCACAATGGTCAGACTTTTCACTCATACTTTTTCACTCAGTAGAAAAGACTGTGTATACCTTATTTCACTGTGTGAAATTAACGCAGTGACTTTGATGGAGCAAGGATATTATTCAGTGAGGACTGCAAAAAGGTTCTTGTGGAGAAAAAGAAAAGGCAAAGAAGTATTTCTACCCTAGGTTCATAGTTACCATTGTCTGAAATACTATCTCCTGTGTGTTAGGTTCTTCCTTCTTTCTTTCAGCTGCTGCTCATGGGATTCTAATTTTGAGGTATAAAGTTAGGGGAGAGGGATTTTAGAACAAGTTCTCCTGGGAGGGCCACACTGATCTCTGTCTGGCTGAGAAAGACTTGTGCAGATGGAAAGTGGCAAGAAACTGGAGAATACTTGACCTGTAGTGCCACAGCAATGTATCTCATGCTTATTTCCTGAGTGTGACATAACAAACTTCAAAGGGATTTACAGTACCTTTACCTCTGACTTCAGGTCAAGGATTCTAACTTTGTTGTGTTAACTCCTATGGCACAGAAGTGGAAATGATTCTGAGAATACTGCTTTAATTTGGGAGCCAGAAAATTTTCCCAGACAAGAACAGAGTTCAATTTACTAAAAAAAAATCTTTGTGTGATTCTGAGTGGCAGAATCTGGCCTTCTGTATTTAACTTAAGTTGAACTCTGGACAACACAAAAGCAGCTGGGCTGTAAATCTGAGAAGATAAAGAGAGAATCTTGAACTTTGATTCTACTCCTTCTTCTGTTGCAACATTTTTTTTTTTCTTTTGCTATGCCTACAGAGGAATGGAAATAACATTTTTGAAAAGGAGGAGGCAGTCATGCTTCTGTGGCATTGAAATGATTCCAGATCTTGTCTGTTTTTCATAGATGTTCTTGGGAAGACCAGTTAAACCTCTGGCAAATAAGGGACTGCAAATATCCTGTGAAGTTCTATTCCCACTTGGCATATGGTATCTGTGAGTCAGCCTCTGGAGAGCACACTAATAAGCTGCAGCTCCAGGTTAAGGGATTTACTACAATTTTAATGAGCTGTCAGAAGCTTGTTTACAATCACAAATGTCTCAGCCGAGCGCCCATCACTAGCACTATCCTTAGGCAGGCCAATTCAGGGTAGGAATTTCTATCTAAAAATGCAACTCAGAAATACGTACTGCCACTCCACTGCGTACACATGCAAGCACTGTTTTAATTCCCCTTCTCACACTCCAGTCTGCCCTCTGGGTGTGTGAGAACAAACGCTGCTCTGATTTATTCTGCTTGTCAGAGGCTCTAATACACCACTGGGCATTATGGTACAAGGAACTTCAACAACTAATCTGTTTCAACACTCTTCTCCAATGCAGTCTCTTTAAGCCTCAGGGCATCTCGTCTAGTGGGTAATACAGCTTTGGAAGTACCAAAAATATTTTATGGCCTATATTGTCCTGGGAGTCTTTTGCAAAAAGGCATAAGAAATGATGATTGATTAAATCTGTATGTGTGGGGACCATCACAAAAATAGTGTCATTAGCTCATCTATGTGAGAAAAATTAACTATACCAGGAATTTTTGTTTTAAAAGGAGGCTCTCTTATTCTCATCAAGTATAGCTCAATTCCTGTAATACTAGTATCCATTCTTCCACATATACTACACAACAGATCCTAGAACTTGTGTAAAGCAACCCAGTTCTTTGACCTCAGAGCTGCCACATGGGTTAGCACTAAGTAGACATATGGGTCTTGGCATCTTTTCTGAGAGGTCTTGCTTTAATCCCACCTATACTTTCCACCTGTGCTGTTTCTTAGAAATGTGGACTCACCTTTACTCTTTCTTTAGACAAGAAATAAGCAGTGGCATGTAGCACGTCTGCCGAATGAGTAGAATTATGATAGGAGTTGGATGAATGGTAGTTAGCTTCAATAACTTGTAACCACGACCTCAGAGTTGATTCTGAGCAGTTTAGGAATTCACAGATTCCAAAGCGAGCAAATATTTTGAGACCTAGATAAACCAAGGGCCTGTGAAGAAAAACAAACACAAAGTTTTAAAACAAATGAGGTTGAAAGCACATTACATAATGTGAATAGTATGAATCTATACTTTTGTTTTTTTTAAACTAAAGATGTGTCAGGTCTGTATACAGACTTGCTTGTTTCAGAATTGTAATCCAGATCTGTAGAAATCCAGATCTGTAGAAATCTTCCTATCATGTGCCAACTCTCAGAATATGCCAGTTCCTCACACTATCAGGAATATTAAGCAGGCTCTATATTTATACTGTATTCCATGTAGCAGCACTTTGGGGCTTGGGGAAACTATGCTGGGTAAATGTAGACTGCAGCTAAAATGAGATAAATTAGTATGTACTGAACACAGAACATTAGAGGAGGGAGGTAATCTTACTACTGCCAGTTTCCTAAACCAGCTTGTTTACAGTTAGATTAAGTATATCTATACTATATATTGCTGCAATCAGTATTCTTTCTGCTCTGCAGAGCTGCTCCATTTCTTTCACACACCCCACTTGAAGGTTTCCATTGCTCATTGATTTTGTATGCAATAGAGGATGAGATATGGAAGCATTCTGGAAGTAAATGAAAACAGGTGCTGGCTGGGATTTCACTAAAGTGAGATCTCCCTGACTGCTAGATCGTTAATACCACATGTACCACTGCCAAAGATCTCTCCAGGTTTCTGTGTCAGGGAGCCGCAATGTCTACTGTAGTAGGCTTAGATTTAATGAATTATCTTGGCTTACTACCATAAGTCTGCTTAGGCTTGAAGACAGTATTAATAACATATTCATGGTTGTGATTCATTGAAGATCACCTTAATTCCCTTAATAAATGAATTGCCTTTATTTAACAGCAGCAGGAGGCAATCCTAATTATAATACCTTTAGGCAACAAAACACCTCCTTCGTCCTCCTGTGGCCTCTTCAAGTCAATAAGAAAAGATAAGCCTGTCTGGTCATCTCATACATGTTACCTGGGATATTTAATTCTTTTAGTTACTGCAATGTGCGTATTAAAAATTGTAAATCACACTGACTACATTAACTTTATTTTTCAATTACGGTATCCATAATACTTCACCAGAAATAAAAACATGGAAAAAAGAACCTAAAATAATGGTGCAAATTTCTTTACTTACAAAGAAATTTAAAGTTGGATCACTTTAAGGAAAAAAAAAATCTGAATGTTTTCCATCTTTTTGAATCAAAAAACATTGCCTAAAATTAAAATGTGTATGTATTAATTAAATACCTTAGTATCTTGCTTAGACACTGTTTTTAAATATCTTTCAAAGCTCTCATGGACCTGGGATTTTGATGGGGGCTTAAAATAGTCAATTTCATCGCAGAATCTAGCCTTCAAATTACAATCTCACAGAAGCTTTAAGCTAAGAGAAACCGCGACACATGAAACTAGACCCTGAGGAGAATTTTTGATAGGCATCAGGAAATAAAACCAATGATTTAAACAAAAAGATTGATTTACAATCATAGTGGGAGCATTTGCTAATGAAGTACAGACTATCAAAACTTTTGGAAATGCTTGTGATGGAAATTGGTATGCTTTACTTTTTATCAGTAAATATTCTTCAGTTAACCTTATACATAAAATGTAGCCTGCTAAATTGATAGAATAAAGAAATTCTTTTGATCCCAGAAATGAGAATTCTGCTGAAAAGCTGTATTTGAACTGTCCAGGAACAAAAAAATACCCAATTACATAAAGACAACATAAATCATGATCTATAACAACTGATCAAATTAGGACTAGTGTGTTGACTTTGTTTGTAGCTGCACATAATTTGAATTTGAATCCCCACAAGATAACAATTTGATTGATAGAACTTTTCTATTTTCAAAAACAGAAAAGGAAGGCTTGTAAAATGATGTTGCTTTGTTATTATACCATATCAAAGATACATAATTTTCACTTACATCAACTGGGAATCTGCAGGAAAGAACATATGATGAAACAAAAATATATAATCGGTTCATACACAATGAGAAAAATTCAAACATTTGACTTTGAAAATATAAGTAATTCCATTTGAAAAGCAAAGGTAGAGAAATTGAAGAGCTGATTACAGGATGACATTTAAGTCAATTTTCAGCAACTTGAATTTATGAGCCCTTGAGTTTACTGACCTTTTATGGGTGGCAGCCTCAAGTTCAAAAATATCAAAATCCCAGTGTTCTTCATTTTCCATTGCCTGTGTTATCCGTGGGGGTATGTCATTGAGGGAGATTGGAGAGATCAAACTGCCAGCGACCTGATGAGTTTCTGTTGAAGAATATATTTGCAGATCACTATTAATAACCTCAAGATACACTACTATTCCTTACATACTGTCTTTTCCGTACAAATGCCTAGCAGGTCTCATTTCTGTATAGCTCAGTAATGTGCAGAAAAATGTTTATAAATAAAGTAAAAACAATGTTCATAAAAAGAACAACTGATCACTCTGCATATTTCTTAAAATTTTTAATATGCTAACGTCTAATGAAGTGCCAAATTAAGACTTACGTTTTGCTGACAGTATGTATTCATTCCCTGATAATCTTCGCAAACCATCCTGTTCAATGAAAGTTGAGAATTAAATGCAGGGTATTGTAAAAGAGGTCTATACAATGATGACAACAAATAGCACAATAACATTAGAGAACCCTGATTACAACATATCATAGTCATCAAAGCTGCCTCTGCTATATCTGTGTGCCCTGTTAACATTTGCTTGTTTTACATACAGCTCATTATGGATGAGAAACTGCAAGAGGTGGGATACAATATGAACTTTGATAGGTGCAAACTTGAGTACCTCAGGTGTAGATAGAAGTCTGGAATTACAGCTTCACATCCACTCTTGTTTGGACAACACAGACACCAGGTCTGGGTGTATGCCACAAACCAGACACCATATGTCTGTATACTTCCCTTCAACAAGCAAAGGTGGGTGGTGGGAGGGCACAGATGGAGACATGGTTCTGCTCTCCTCCCCTGGTATTGACAGATCAAGTCACCTCAGCAGCATAAGAATCTTGTGATTTGTTGCTGGGATTACAGAGCAACAAATTACTCTGGGCTTCCCTTCTATCAAAGAACGTGTGCTTGTGTATTCTCCAGCTCAGTGCCTCCTAGGTGTAATTCTGGCATGATGCCTAATGTGAAAACTCAGCCAAAGGATTAAAACTAACTGAATGATCCATTTAATATTTACCTTTCTGCTCATAATTCTAAATGCTGTGGCCCAAATTCTGCCTCCTCTTTTGATGTATACAGACTGTTAGTTACCACACATCAATGTTTACATCAATGTCATGATGTAAAAAAAATGGTTATAAAAAAAATCAGTCTTTCTGAATGTACCTCCCTATGCTATGTACCCAAAGCATAGCTGAGGTAAATGTGGATGCTGTATCTGAACATGCAATTCCTGCACGTACAGGAACTGTTACAACTCATTTTTATTTTTCAAATTTGGAAGCAAATTAGTCTGAAGTTCTGCGATATAAAGGAAAGGGAGTACTACCACTCTAATTGGCTCAGTGACTCTTCAATAGCACTGCTATGAAACAAGGATTTGGTACACCAGATGCTGTGAATCCTTTAGAATCAAAGATTATTTTTTTAGGAGTTGAAATAGTAGGTGTAATTGTATCTGGAAAATCCATCTTTGAACTCCAAATGCCCTTCCCATCATGAATTCTGTGTAAGAGTTCAAATCCAATAACCTACTGCTTGTTCCCTACAACTCAGATATAGCTTCTGAACATGACATGGAATAATAAGATTCTGGTCCCCTTTGCTGGAAAAAATATTTCTCCCAGATCATTTTAAAACTCAGCATACACCATATACCCTGAAATGGGTTTTCTCAGCTTTTCTATTGCTCCATAAAATAGCCTTTGTTTTATATTCAGGAAGGATTTTGTATTTTGTAATTTTGTTACCTGCATGTTCTGGGACCATAGACTGAATTACAAGCAGAATACAAATGTATGTAAAGAACACACCATCTACAAAAAGGAGTACCCAGCTAAGTTTATGGACTGCATCGTCAACAGGAGAAAAGATTCACTTTGAGACTCTAATGCATTGCCATTCCAACAATATTTTTATGGTTAATGTAAAGATATATTTTGTTTCCTGTGCTAGTAAATTCAACCCTGTAGGAAACATTCTGATCCTCTGGAATTCTTGAAGTCTCACATATGTTTCTCCTGATTAGACATTTGCTGTGTTATTGTACAAGGCAACAATATATTTAAACTCTTTCAAGACTTTAATGGATACTGCAAAGTTGTCTTGAGCATGAAATTGTAATAGCCCAGAGACATCTCTGAAAAGCTCACATTTTGTGAGCCTTTTGCACCCAACACACTGTCTTCTTTTTTTTCCTGAGGTAGCCTTTTATATGCAATCTACAGACTAATGGGAACACATATCCTGGAGGCACAGGTAACATTCAACCAAGTTCATCTAGTTATCATCAGGAGGGCCACACTCCAGACTCTGAAGGTTTGAGTTCAATTCTTTGCTTTGCTTCATGCCCTTTGTTCAATTTTGGGTACAACGCTTCTTTTTCTAATATCCCTGTTCCTTTTTAGATAACGTAGTAATATATGCTGCCTCCTCCAGTCCTTTTTTTTTGCCTTATTTATTTAAATTATGAGTTCTGTGGAGCATCATTTTGTTTTCATGTGAACGTTCATGTTCTTAGCTCAAAGCACTGATCTTTCTGAGTCTCTAAATATTCGAATATAATCTAAGAAATAGCAACTCAAAAGTATTTTCCATTCTTCTGTAAACCCATACTTCTTATTTATATACTTTTTATACAGTCCATTCTAATCCTAATTAATAAATATACATGTCTAGCTGTCTTTCCTTCTTCCTCTCCCATCTATGTATTTCTAAAACAATACACATTGGAAAAAAGTGTTTTACTTCCCACTTCTAGTGAAACTTATGCTTGAAAGGGACTGGTCAATTTTATTCTAGAGCTACATTAATAAAAGGGGTGGGGAGAAAACACAAAAAGAAGTGAGCAGTTTTTCATGAAAATTTGGCATTTTTAGGCAAAGCATCTGCCAGATAATAACGATCAGGTAACCAGGAACATCAGGCAGCAGAACATCAATAGCCGTTTGTAGCAGTATATACTTACTGTCATCAACCCTCCAACGAGGTCGCTTGTATGTGGATCCTCATCTTTTGTTCCCAGTTGTGGAGAGTACAATTCAGTGGTTCTTAATATCTCCAAAACTCGGTCTAAAGCTTCTGCAACTGGCATTGGACTGCTTTCTTGTGCAGCATTGATGATGTTTATTACCTAGTTTAACATCAGACATGATTTGAATTTAAAAGTAATTTAAGAAAGAACCAACACTCTCATCAATTATTACGAAAAACTCACAGCAATTAAATCAGATCTAAAACTTTAATCCACATGTGGGGAATAAAAGTGAAAGGGATGTTAACAAAACACAGACATTTACGATTACCTTTAGGAACAAGATAACAGCCTTAAAGACAACAGCCTTATTAATACTTTCCTGTTCAAGGCACAGCCCCCAAATGACTCTGAATGGATTCAGTGTAACCTTCTTCCATTTGCCTCTGCCACTTTATAGAAGAGGTGATTTTTGACAAATCCTTGAATGGTTTCAGAAGGCAGTTTATAATGCGTAAGTAAGAAGGAGGAACTCCAGTCTCCTCCTCCACAAAGGCAAGAATCCTTCAAAAGGATCATGCTGTGGCTGGCCACAGGGAGGGCACTCTGCTACACAGCCTTGGGAGGACTCAGTTCAAAGCATCTGTTTCTTGGAGCTCCATCAGTGGTCTGGTAGAAGGGGGGAAGAAGTTGCACTGGAGACCAACACTGCCTTGCTCCTCAGTCTAGATGCTTTGTTGGAGCCTTGGGCCATGGTATTCCAGTACAGCACAACTGCCAGTAGCCAGCAACAGTTGCACATTACCTTGGTAATAGGTGCTTCAATAGTCATGGAATGTATCCTGGCCATAGAAGAGTGCCTCCTTTGTGAGCTGCCTGCATGGGAAACAAAGCAGAATTAGTATCCTGAATCCAGTGACATGGCAGGACAGGAGGTTTCAGCCAAGAAATCTAGATTCGTTTTCTAAACTGCTTACCCTGCTGTGCCCTTCACAAGTGATCTACTGTAGAATGCATACACATGCTTGTTATGCTCGGGACACACAGGTCCAAAAAGATGCCTGCTGAACCATTGCTATCCAGATTAGAGATAAGTAGCTGTAACAGCCTGGCAAAATCATTGCTTTGTTTTTGTATTTGAACTGATTAAAATATTTAAGGAAATACTGAGTTAAAAGACTATACGGATGTGTGTGTGCATAAACTGGCAGGCACATGTAGGTAACAATTGCATTTAGGTTATTATAAGATACAAATACTTTTTCTGACTGGTTCAACATGACAAGTCATAATGAGTCAGCTACCATGCTGAGGTAAATCAGTGAAGCTCTTATGAAGTAAAGAAAGCTATGCCAAATTAAAATAGCAGAAGTCCTGGCCCCTCATTTATTAAAAATTAAAAAAAAAAAAAAAGAAAAAGAAAAAGTTTTATTTCAGTTAGCAATTCTGATTTTGTAGAGAAAAGGCCCAAAAGGGAATTTTCTATATAATTATGTTGTGTTCCTATAAAATACAGACAGATCTCTGTTACTTCGTACTGAACACCTATTTAGAAAAAGAATCAATGCTATTCTTGTCATACTGGGGCATGATAGTACACTCATTGCCACAGACCTCCTCCCATGTTTCACTAGTGCATGCTCCCTAGACTGTAATGATCCGTGCTTTAGCAGAGCCATGCAAGTATCAGGAAAAGTTTTCAATATGTGATTCATCTATCAAGGTCGGGGTGCTATGATGAAATACAGTACAAAACAGTGACAAGAAAACAAAACTCACAAGAAAATTTACATCATATATTTATCGAGAGAAGAGGTAAGAAATGCAGTAATTTGTTAGGTTTAGAGTCTGCGATTTGTAGTTGAAAGTACTGCTATTGAATCTCCTAAGGTCTTCCATGCAGGATGATAGATGATAGCCTTCCATTCTTCAGTGGTTCAAGAAAATGGGGCTGTTGTTCACAGGCGAATGCCTTGCTGTTTTTTTAGTATATGTATATACACATATATACTTATCTGTATTTGTATGTGTATGCGTGCATGCACATAAAAAATTGAATATATGTAGAAATAAAAAAAATCTGCTTGTTTAACATACCATCACTCCCTCTTGATGTTGTAGATCTGACATCTAGTGATCCTTTCCTCCTGTCTTTGTGTCTGGAAGTCTGAATATCTGTTGAGAAAATTATATGAGGACATAAGCTCTGCCTAAGATGTATGATAAAGGAACCGAAACTCAGAGAAAGCCTCACAGCAGCTGAGTGATATTTAGCAGCATGCTCCAACAGATGAGGGACAATGAAAACTCATTTTTAAACTCTTGCCCAATTACATTGTCATTGTCCCAGTCCTGCATTCTGACAAAACATGACAATATGTTTTTGCAGAATGGATCTACCAGAGGGAAAAGTTCCTCTCTTGACACAATGTAAATGTACTTGTGAATACAACTTATGCAACACACCCGACGAGTTCACTCAAGTGATAACTGCCAAAAGAATTGTTGTCCCAAAGTACAATACACACTAGTAAACTAGGCAATGCATTCCAGATCCCTGACAGACTCCAACAGATACAACCTGTCCTACCAAACACTACAATTAAGAAGTACTCATGGCACAGATGCCAAAGATGTCTTAACTGCAGTGTTGATACGTGGGATGAGGGTGAACAGTAGTGGTGGTGATACTCATTTCCTTCCCCATGGAAATACTCCACAGGACAGTTAAAAGCAATGCAAGCAGACATGCAGCAAGCTATAGACCAGCTGTAGCAACATGCTGACTAGACAGCAACCTCGGTATCTTTAATTTTGCCACAGAGATCCACTACCCACAACTGAAACATGACACCAAATCCAGCAATACCACAACACCAACCCGGCCCCTCTTGTATTTTTGAGTTGCTTTATATCATTTCTGGGTTTATAGCATTTTGGGTTTGTTTTATAGCATTTCTAAGACAAATGTGGCAGGTAGAGAGAGTTTCTATTTATTTTGCTGCCTTTTGAGATGGATTCCCAGTTTATTGCTAGCTAAATAGTACTGTTCAGACTGTCCTTAGCTAAATAGTACTGCCCAGACTTGGACTACCCTGTGCAGCTGTGGTTTTCAGTCATATACTAGCAACTGGCTTCTTTCTTTTCCCAGGTACATTTTCCACTTATTATGACAGAAGAGATGTGTCATACCTGTCTGAGATTCAGCCTGAACACGTTCACATGTCTTCTCCGCCTACAAATCAGTATGAGAAATCCAGTTAGTCAGAACTTTTCCATTATTTTGTAGTATTTAGGGCTCAAACTAAAGCAAGCGTATCACCATTTTCACTTACCTTATTGTTGTCATTGCACAGTCTACTAATTGACACATAGTGTCTAATCTTTCTGCAGGCAAAAAACAGCGTGTTAATTCCCATCCAAACCTCAGCTCTAATTCAGTGCTGATACACAAAATGGGCAATAGCAACAAATTAATGTAAGACAAATCCTGTTCTGGCAGGAAGGCTAGGTAGGGAATGGAAAAAAGACCAAAACAGTTCTGCTGCAGGTGACAGGGAATACAAAATGGAAACATCCTTTGCAAAGATTGTTCCTTCCTCTTTCTCCATGCCCCCCCCTACCTTCTTTTGGGCAACTGTAGGATGCTTCAGGTATGATATAACTGAAAAAATATGCAACACTGCAGTCCAACAACTGAAGCTTTCTATAGGATTTAGGGACAGGGCAATCAATCTGAAAACTAAATCTTTGATTAGCAGGAAACTTTCTAAGCCAGTTTCAAATGAGCTTAGATTTCTCCTTAAGTAACAATGTACACAGAATATATTAGTTTTACAAGTTTGGCATAATAAGCTGGAAATATCTTCATGCTATTGATGTAGACTAGAGAACATGAATTACTTCCAAGGGATGAAATCAACCTAAAACACTTTTTTTTTTTTTTTTTTTTTCTTTTAAAGGAAGTAACTGCATGAAGAAGCTGCATTTGGCCTCTCCTTCACATTGACACAACTTGCTAAAGAAGTGTCTCAGCCAAGTCTGGAGATAATGCACAGTGCTTTTAATTAATGTCTGTGTTGCCTTAAAGGGATTTTTATACTGCTACTGCATGTGATTTGATACACTTTCTTTTCCAATATCATACAGATGTACTCATCACAAACGTACCAACAACTAACATATACCTGCATGCTCCAAAATGCTTTACCTGGGGACCAAGACATGCTTGAATTTGGACCAGGATCAAAGCACCCAGTAACCTCATCACAGAAAGACACCTGACAACGGCCATGAGTACGTGAGGGACATGCTACAGGTGAACAGTAGAACAGGATGTAGGTTCTGGTGCTCCCCACACAATACACAGAAAGAGTCACAAGTGAGCACATCTGGATCTCTGGCTCCTTTCTAGGGAGAATTGGGAGAATTTCACATTTCTTGTACACAACATGGAAAGGTGATTTTAACCCAAGGAATTAAACACAGAGGTCTGACGCTCCCTTCTTTGCATAAGTTTCCTTTATACTGGGATAGATAATCCAACACCTGCTGACAGTAGCTGAATTCTGAACTGAACCTTGATTCACACCTAAATTATGGCTTTAGCATTCATACTTACCCTCCCTGTCCGACAACAGGTAATATCTTCACATTTTGCTGTATGCTATCTCCGTTTTTCTTTTTCGCATAGTACATTCCTTGCCATTCCTGAAAAAGGAATTCAAGCAAAAGGAAGTTCAAGATGCAATCATCAAACCAAATATGTTCTTCTACATATTCTCCTTCATTTGGCAACTTGGAGAAGTGAGATAACACAGGAAGAGAAGCTATAGCTTCATACCTTTTTTCACTGAAAACTGTTTTAAAGTACAAAACCTAAGGGTTCACCCACAAAGGCAAAGAATATATCAGAGAAATATATCACAGAAGACTGACGGTCTAGCAGAGAAGTCACATCACTCGTTAACATGAGATATATCTATAACTTAGAGTGCTTTGGTATCCTAATGTGTTTACTTTCCACACTGTCTGTTCAGTCTCAAACCACATCAGAGATTTATCCTGTGGTGGTTTTTTTCTTTTTTTAAGCAAAAGAGAGCTTAGAACAGCTACTGGATTCTGCCTTCCACCTGCTGACCTCCCCTCTAAAAGCTCTTTGGTCTCAGGATAACACTGAAGTAGACAATTTTTGCAGTATCAGATTGTCACTGACAGTATCATTGTTTTGTTTTGTGTTTTTTTTTTTGGGGGGGATAAAACTCATAAATGGAAAAAGAAAAAAAAAGTGGAAAGGAATTTTTCATTTTGCTGTAAGAAGTCATTTTTTTTCCTCTGGAAATGAGACATTTCTTTCTAGTGCAGAATGTACATTTTTCAAAATCCACATATTTTCTTTTAAACGAGGCTCAGAAAATGACCCTTCTCCCTTGTTCAAGGCATGCTTTTAAGTGAAATATTGTTAAAACAATCACTTCTGTTATTTGAAGATTATAAAGCCAGAAGGCACCATCACGGTCCACCACCCAGCCCTAAATGAGCCGCCGGCAGCAAAGCCCACACCGTGCTGTGAAGCAGCAGAGCTTCCATGCCCACATACAGGTGGAGCTGAAGGCAGCTCCAACAAACCCTTCTCCTCCTTACCTCTGTCATTCCCTTAAAATGCCCTCAAGACATCACACTGCTGCTTCTCAAACTGTGCTACAAATGCCACAGCAAAGATATGCAATCCAGCACTGACAGACCTCCCCAGGCCTCCCCTCACATGTGGTGCCCAGACAAGAATTGCCCCCTCACAGGGCTATTTAGGACATTTCAGGGAAAACAAGTTTGGGAAGCCTGGGTCTCCTCTGCTCATTTCTGGCAACAAACACAGCAACCTGAAACCTTCCAGCTGTGCCAGTCTCTTGTAACCTGGCCATTGACAAGGCTTACAGTCTTCCCTATGCATTTCCATCCCTTGAGTAGCTGCTGTTGTTGTGTGTTGTGTTTTTTTTTTTTAAAGCTGCAGATTTTGATCTGGGCATCTACTAAATACCAAATGATTAATAATTAATGAATCCCGTAATGCATATTCACTTAATGCAAACTGCCCATGCCAGTTGCTGTCCCTCAGTTGAGCTCAACAGGCTTTAGTTCAGATCTTACCAATGTATGTGAAAATACCTTAATGAGGCACCCAATACATACTTATTTACGCTGGACTGACAGATCTCACAATCGAGCAGGCCAGAGCCCAGGTACAGAGAGAGGAGTTTTGCATCTATGCTAATTGAGCCAACAAATAAAGACTCCTGCCTGCAGAGAGCTGCATGATGACAGGCTGTGCAGAAGAAAATATGAAAGGCTTTTCCAAGGAGCTGTCAGAGAAAAGCACTGTGAATAACAAATTAGGAAGCAGACATAATATCTTCTCCTGTGAGCTGCATGAGGAATACAAATGAAGATAAATCAAACATCACAAAATTCCACGCTCTCATAATTACAAGTATGCATATCAATAGATTCTTGACAACCAGGATGAGGCAGAGATGAACGATCGATCTCTAACCCAGGTAATAAAGCCAGAATATGCACAAAGGGGTGAAGTCATAAGGGACAGATTGGATAATTCTCGCACTGGAAGTGCATGCTTTTCAAAATAGGTTCGAGTTATTCACCAATGTGCTCTTCATAGTCAACAGATAGATTTTTCAACTTGTGAATGTCTAAAACCTGTGAAACTGTGGCAGGGAATGTGAGAGGGAAAAGGTCAGCAGAATTCCAAAAAATAGGAGGCCCAAGCCAAGCTCCTGCTGGTATGTAAAGTTCTCACAGGGTTGTTACTTAAACATATTTTAAGAACACCATATGCTCTCACAGAGCCTCTGTCAGCAATCCAACAGAGAGGAGCTGCTTCACAAGACGTGCTGTCAGTCAAGTCATTTTATGGCTATGGTACTGCCACACAAATACAGTCATCAGTCATTTCTGCACAGCCTGTCAGGCTAGGCTCAAATGCAAAGTAAAAACCATACATAGTAAGAAAACAACAGTTTCACCCTTTATACAGTACTCTAAAAATCAATGCTGTGATTTAAGACTTCATTCAGAAGGCCCTCATACGCATCTATCCACCAAAATAATTCATTCATGCATAACAAGTAATTCCCTAATTCAGCTTTCCATTTCAGTTTGGGGTTTCTCACACTAGACAGCAATGTTCAGCAAGCTCCTTGTCGAAAACAGAACAAACTAAATTAAACACAAGGTGTCATAAAACCAATTGCACAGAGCATAACTCTGAGTTAGGAAGGAATTGCCACAGACCTTTTTCACAGAGCTTGACGACTCCCCCACTCCTCCTGTAAAGACAGCTATCTTGCACATCATTCCCAAGGAGTGAGAGGAATTGCATGCCATGTCTGATTTACTGACAGCTATCTACCTCACTTTAGAAAAAGTGAAACTGAGTTAAAGATCTTTGTGTCAAACTGCAGAGATCAGAGGAAGCGAGAACTCTAGTCAGAAACAGACCTGCACATTTCATCTTAATGGATGTATTTTGAATCATAAAAGGATGAAAAAGAACAACTTGTTTTTTAACTCAAGTATGGATATGTGAAAATGCCTTTCAATAACATTGGCTTCTTGCAAATTATAGCCACTTATAGTAACTAAAAATGAACTTCCACTTTTTCTTTTTCTTTTTTTTTTTTTTTTTTTTCTCACTAAGGGAAACAACATCCTGACCCACAAATCCCTATGTATTGTGCAATTAGCAATTTTTGTGCATAATGTCTCTCAGCTCTTGTTTGGATACACTGAACTTGCTCACAGCATGATGTTTGTCAGCACAAGAAGGGAAATGCTGCAAGAGTTCATCTTCCAAATTCCACGTAAAGACTAAATGTAGATTTTCTACAGCTTAGTTTTTCTAAAGATCAGCACATCTTACTTTCTATTATTTATGTTACAGTACCACGTTTACTCAAAAACGAGCAAAAAAAAGTTGAGAGGAGAATATCACAGGAGACAGCTGGCTTTATTAGTATGCTGTGACCTATGGTAACCAATATATAGTTTATTGTAACCAGAAGCAGACTTAAATTTAGGATATAAAGTAATCACAAGCCTGAAAACAACACACAGACCAAATCAGAGCAATCCAGACAAAATTTAGGCATTGCTGAAAATGCTGTAACACCTTGTCACAAATCATTTCAAACTAAAGCACCTTCAAAGGACTGCAGTATTTCGAAAGTTGTTCCGCCCAGTCAAGCTCTACTTCCAAGTACTTCCTGTAATAATTTCATTTGTAATACATTTTTCTATTAATATGTAGATGTGAGGCTACATAAATTGCATACTACAAAACGTTCCAAAGGGAAATACAAAAACATGCAAACAGAACATATCCACTTAAAACAGTTTAAGCTGTTCCAGACAGACAGGTTTTAATAAGTAGTATTTCATTAGCCATCACAGTTGGAAGTCCTAGAGTCAAGAGTGAAATATGTTGCAAGGAAAGAGATAGACCAGGGTTAGATTTCTATCATTCACAGAATGAAATATGTTTCCATTATTTAAGACATTTTTATCAGCACACTAAAATATTAAGAATTTAATCACTTTGTATCTTGAGAATTGATGTTGTGGTTTTAAAGCCTGACATATCTAATGTGTTTGAATTATAACTTAATAACATATACTCCCTCATTACATCAGTTTTGTATTACAAGCATTTACTGAAATAATTCTGGTCAGGCAAGACAGGTACAAAGTACCAAAATCCAAGCTACTGTCTATTGCTTGGATTTCTCCCAAAAGACCAATACACACAGAAATGAGTTACACATTCTTGTTGAGATGTACATGCAATCTGCATCCAGAGCACAGGTTTTGATAACGAATGCTTGCGTTAAGTACACAGTATGACTCATCACAACTTTGCATTGGTGCTTTTGCATCACTGCCTGGATACACAAGTGCCATGATTCATTTTAGCATCTCCCTGTGCTGTGTCAATAGCAAGGTGCTTCCCAGCACCCAGTCAGCATGACCCAATTAGTTATCCTGACTCAGGTCTGAGCGTGGACCATGATGCATCTACAAACATACCAGTTCCCCAATCTTTCTGTTACCTCCACGGTCTCTACAGAAGACATGTTCAATGACACCAGAAGCATTTAGAGCTCATTGTCAAAACAGATGAAAGCTCCTAGATGCTCCTCACACTGTCACAACAGTCCAAAGGGAACATTGTGGAGCTACCAGGCAAATGGCGAAGCCACTCTCTAGAGACCTCCCTTGAAGCCAGCTGCACTTTCTCATGTACTTTCTTGGTGCAACAAACATATCTAATGGAAATCCATTAGACAGCTCCCATGTACATAAGTAGATAAAATTTTTTAAAGTATTGGCAGTCGACACCACCTATCATTATCAAGTGATATTGAAAATGTCTTTTCTGATATTTTCACATTCTGAAGTTGCAGATCAGCTTCCACATTTCATGTTAAAAAACCTAGACATGATTCTTTTCTCATTTGCATCTTTCTGGATAACATGTGGTTTTAGCCCAATTTTCTTTGGTATGTCTACATCTTTTGCTATATACAGCATAAATTATAAACAAACACAGCAAGTCAATAATTTTCATAAAACATGTAGCTCTTCCAAACAATTAAAGAAAAAGAAGCCCTTATAAATGAGCATTTTTCACTTCCTTGTCTTGCTTGAGTAATCAAGCTGCAAATGCTATATTGGGCTATGAAGATGCAGGTTATGTCATGTGTCATCCCTGGACAACAGTAACTTTTACAAATAGCAAGCGAGAAGCAACACAATGTTATTACTCACCTTTCCTATCTTTATGCAGGAATTAATAGTATCTAGGAAATCAGCTTTTTTTTCATTTATAGGCACTTCTGTTAATTCCTTTCCTATTAATTCACCTATTTGATAGCCCATCACTGTTTCAAATGCAGGATTGACGTACTGTGAAATAAAAACAAACCAACATTCAACAGAATACTTAAAACACAATAGAATCCCTTTTTGTCTATTTGCTAAACTTAGGTGTCGCTTTCCTAGCCTGAAATAAATCTCGGTATGCATTGTTCCTGAAAGATATATCTAAATTATTTTTATTTGTGGAGAAAAACATGAATGTCCATACTAGAACAGTCATGCAGAGTGTGTGCATGTGAGCAGAGGGAAAATATGGAACCAGCTGAGTGTTACAGACCCATTGTTTTGACAGACAACATAAAACCCTGAAAAATTAGCTTTTTCTGTTCTCAAACCTAAAAAACTCAAACCTACCTCAGAGTTCCTAAAATTCACAAATTAGATGTTGGGATACCATAGAAACATTAAACTTATCCATTGACGAATTCTTTGCCTTCTTGTGTGCAAGAGCCAACCACCATCACTCCTCTGTCCAGGCAAAGCTCAGCCAAACTGACTGGAAGAAGTGCAGTCTGAGAAAGCAACTTTCTCTCTCAGTTGAATGCCGCATTTCACTGTAGCTTTCTGGCCCTTGTTCAATAAAACTAAGAACTGGTATCTATATAGCCCACACCTTCATGACTCTCACTAGCTGAGCTGCAGACACGGGTCCCGTAATAACAGGATCTGAACACCTCACAATGTTCAATGTTTTGATGTGACAGATATGGAAAGGGTGCTACTGGATGCCCTCTGCTCCTAGCATTTCTCCTCTAGCCTATTATGGAAGAAAGCCCTGCCTGCTGGAGCTCCAGGACTCTTGTACATGTCAGTTCTTTTATATTCTATTCTGTGACAAAATTTGGTCTGAAAAAGCATATTTCCAAACAACTTAAGGATATGTTCTGTTCTCTTTGTAAAAGGGATGTAGAAAACACATCCTGCAGTGAAATTGCCATTGTCGAGATTTGGGTCAAGAGGGTACAATTTATATGCACACTGTAACTCCCAGGGGCTTGGACTCAAGCTTTTTGCTACTAATAAAACCACTCCTCACAGCTGTCATAGTGGAACTAACTCCCTTATAAAGATGATGTTTCTCAGGACTGCAGACCTAAGCACAAACTCTTCCACTTTTAAGCAATGATTACATTCAAAAACAGTTGGCCCAAGAATCCTGACTCAACAAACAGCATCAGATCTATAAAAATAAATAAATAAATAAAACAAAACTTGTTTTCTACCTTTACTTAAATAGTTAAACAATTTGGTCTGCTTTTCAAAAGCATCAGATTAACATACAATATTTTGGGGGAAAGAATGTATGCAAGTTAGCAGCTGCATTCATTCATGATATATAAAAAAAAACCTCTTATTTTTTCAGAAACAACCGTCCCTTAAAATTTACTTCATTTATGCAAGATATTTTAAATGGAGAAAATTGTATTCCACAGCTAAACTCACTCCAACCTGATTAGAACCATTAAGTTAGGTTGGATTCTTGCACCATAAAAAAGAATAAATAGAAACGTGAATGAAATGAAATACTGTCAGCCCGCGGAGCAATTTTCTGTACTTATAAAAATAACTGGAACAAACCTGTATTACATGGTCTTCACTTGTGATCTCAATGGCTTCTTGACTTTTCTCTAATGCTGTGAATAATGAATTACAAGCCCTAGAGACAAAAAAATGACATCTTATTAGCTTTAATCCTCATAATTCTTGCTGCATATGCTAATAAACTATTATAATTCCATACTAAATAAAGTTGTACTTTAAGGATTAACATATTTTCTTTAGCTAACTGACATTCTATAATTATCTACAGTTCAGTAAAATGAATGCTCTTGTAAGCATATGGCTGAACTGGAAATTTTTGTTGATGATGTTTTTGGTAAAATTACCTTAGTTTGAATTGTGCCCGCACCTCTCCAAATTCCAGCTGAATTAACTCATTGTAACAGGCCATTATATTGGAATTTTCTACATATCTCTGCAAATAAAATGTTAGAAATATTTCATTAGTCACATTTCTGTACTCAAGGGTATGAGGCTCTGTTTTCTTTTGCTTGATAGAGGATTAAAAAGGTGTAGAGATATGCCAAAAAATGAACATGTTGTAATGTAAGCAACTTTATAAGATTATTTTCTGGAACTAGTAAAATTTTTCAGGTTACTGCATTTTGAAAAGGTGACAGAACCTCACAGCAATGAGGTTCTGCCAAGCTGTTTATTCTGTGTAATTGTCAGCAGGATCAAAATATAAGATAATATACTTTTAATTAATTTATAAGATTTCATGTTATTTATTTAAAACAACAATCAAAAATAACATTGTGTCTCTGGTCAACAAAATTTAAGATTATTATGAGCTTCAAATTACTAATATTCCAAAATACTGTATAAATATAGGAAAGCAAAACTTCCCCAAAATGTACCTGCTACTGGATATGATTATTCATTTGGGGCCCCATACAGCAATGACCCTAGTACCTTTTCTCTGATGCTTTTTTGAAACTTCTTGTTTTTACCACGTAGAAGCCTGAGTGTTAAATCTTTGCTCATGATAAACTGACATAGACATTGATTTGGGGAATGGGAGAGTGGAGACTACCAAAGATAAGCCAGCACATCAATGCTAATAAACAAAACTTTGTGCTTTTCCATTAGACCAATCTCCAAGGCTCTGATCTATAAATAATTCAGAACCTGCGTTGGATTACTTCTGTGCCCACTGGAATGATTTTGTGCATACAAGTACAGTTGTTTTCAAGCTTTAGCACTTCCTGTATTAGGAAGTTTTTGCTACAAATAAGTAAATGGGTCCAGATGGACTGTGATGGGACAGGAAAAGATCCAGTGAGCATGCAACCAAAACACTCTGAATTACAGTGGTAAATCCTGCATATTTTTGTTCCATTGTCAGCATAATGCAATAAGGAATCCACTTAACTGACACACTAATAAGCACCTTTCCTGCTTAATTGGAATAGTTGCCAAGGAACAGATTCAATGTAATACTTTTCAGGTGCCTCCAAACAATAGATAATAGCACTTGACAGTGTCTGAAGCCTGTTTACAGATGTGAATTGGCATTTGATAGAAGAGATTTCCCACAGCACATTCTGTTGTTCACTGCAAGCTGCTCTTTGGTCCTGCTAGAGTAATTAGTCATTTTTGCCGATGTCATACATTAAAGCAGAGCATTGTATACTTGTTTTGAAATAAGTGTATACTGAAGAAATGTCTTGGTAACACTTCTGGTATTCCTAAGAATGTCCACCTACCTTGTCAGCATTATTCTATCTCTACCAATGTACAGTAGTTCAGAATTGGAAAATATGTAAGAATGAGAAGCATGAATAAGATTTACAAGTTGGATTACTGACACAAACAGTCATTGACAGCCACACTTCAGCATAGTTTCTTCCATGACAGTTCTGGAATGTCAGAGCTATCTAGTGGATTATAAAATATACATACCCTTGTGAAGCCAGCAGAGATCAGGGGCAATATTGATGACTCTTCACGATCAGCATGCCTTTTAAAGAAGGATGATGAAGTCAGAGATCATTCTTGTAATCAATTGAAACCCCAATTTGACAAGGCATTGACATACCTGTACACTAAATGTCATATTAAAGGCTAGTACAGCTAGATTCTTTCATGTCATTACAAATATTTTTTTTTTTTGTTTAGTACAAACTTATGTCTTTGGCACAGATAGGCCAACATGTTATTTTCCTATTTTTTCCTATTTGTAAGTAATGAGCTTCTTGCATCACAAAAAGTAATTTGCTAGACTGTTGGATTCTTTGTAGTTTATGCTGTCCCTAGTGAAAGATACACCTGAATGTTTACATGGCCAAAGTTTTAAGAAATCACTTGTTATTTGTATATACCAAATATTAGGTGGACAACTCAAGATGCCTGAATGAGGATAGATTTTCTACTGTTGATTACCCAACACCTGCTAGTAGGTTACTTCATGATGACATACTCCTAAAATGAGATACCTGAATCATTCTGGAAAACTTGGCTATAGTAACTGTTAAAAGATGCTCAAACATATGTGAATGTATGAATGGAATCTGGAAGGAAGGTCATTATGCTAAATTTCTGTAAATGAGCAGATGGAAGCTGGTCAAGTTTAGCAGATGGCACAATAGCTTTTATTTATGTTTAAAATTTTGGATCTTATGGCACCTCGTTTTTGTTTTCCATGCACTTGTTTCCTGTGCATGGTGCCTAGTGAATGATGCCTAGTGAAGCACAGAAAAATTATCTCCATTCCTCATGCCAGCTATCTGGTAACATTGCCTCCCAAAAGTACAGAGAAAGAGAGCAGGCATATTGCAGGGAGAAAGAAAAAAAAAAAAAAGACACAACACCAACAACTGAACTGCAGGAAACTGAAGGAAGATAATCCTCAGAGAGAAGCCCTTCCATATGCTATTGACTAGATGTCAGCCTTTTCACAAATATGCTTCTTGCAGAATGGAAGAAAACGTGTGAAAGTTCTCACTCTGTGAAATCCTAAATGGCAACTACAGACAGCATGTGTTTAGCACACAGGAACTTGAAACAATCAACTTGGTCGCAGTGAAAGGCAAACTTACTTCCGAAGTTTCCACTAGACAGGGATATCAGACACATCTGAAAAGTTTGAGAACTGAAGCTTATGAGATCTTGTCACTGCAGGGATCTATTATCTTGTCCCAACACACAATACAAAAATTTTCAAAAGACTAAATGAATTGCAGAGAAAAAAAAACTATTGAGCAACTCCCTAACTGTGAGTGAACAAGCCCACCTTCCAATCTAGCTTTCTAGCTTTTTTTAAAAGGATTTGCTGGCCCACAGAACCACAGGTGTCTTTCTCTCTGATGTACATGAAGAAGCTCTTGAGTTCCTTTGCTATTTCTCTCCTGCTCCTTTTCTTCTCTTTTCTTTTGTACTACTTTGATGACAGGCAATTCTGAATGCAGAAGCATCAGTTTTCATAGTCAAAAGGCTTTCTCATATAAAAACAATGATGATTATATTCACAATTGAGTCCCTTGAAATGTTTAACTAGGGTCTTTTGTTCCCTAGAAATGGTGGTGGAAAACAGCATTAACAGAAAATTTCAACACCTCAGAATTGGATTTTGGAATAAAAGTTTTCTGAGAAATGGACAGTCTCAAAATTGTATTTGGAGGAAATTATCTAAAATTCATTTCAAGTTAAATATATTTTATTTCTGCTACTTCTACATTTGTAGTCTAAATAAACCCCACACTTAACGATATATAAGCAGTGTGTTCAAGAGGGAGGAGGAGGAAAAAAGCATATGCACTTCTCTATTGCAATGTCTTAGCAGCCTATTTTATTTGCAGAATTTCCATGGTCAGATGCTACTTGTCTCTGCTCAAATTGTTCTGTACAATTTTTTTTGTTAACTCAACAGATCTTCTGTTTGTACTGTGATTAATCAGATTGAAGGACAGATCAAGAGAGGTTCAAAGTGCTATTCTTATTAATATCAAAACACAGATCTATGAGACAGTTCCACAGTTCTGCACATGGTGTTGCAGAGGTTGTTTGAATCACGCTCCTAAAACCTCCAGTTTTAAGGAGAGGAAAAAACAAACACCAAAACCAAGTGACACCTCTTTAGTAAAAACGAGAAATCAAAAATCCTGTCCCAATCCTTTGGCCAACAATGGTGAAAACTCTATATGATATAATTACATTGATATAATTACATTATCATTAGCAAAGTAAGAGGTTCTAATTCAGTTTTCAGTTTTAATTCTGAGTTTAATTCTATTTCAGTTTTAATTAATTTTATTTTTTTTACTGTAGCATTTACATTTACAATGGTAAGATTCAGATGTTATTGATCAGATTTATAAGTAAAGATGAGCATTTACCTTCGTACTACACCAATAATAACTGTATTTTCTGAGGGTTTAGTCGTTCTGATAGACCTTTAAATAAAAAGCAAGATCATTTAACATTTTTTAAAGTTCACATTTCAGAAACCATGACTGTACAGAACCATCCTACAGTACTTTACTTAAAATATCTCACTAATTTAAGGATTATTTCACTTTACTCTGGGACAGAATGGTAAAAATGTAACAAGGCAAACAGTGCTGCTATATAGTCCATGACTGACAAAGATCTTACCTAATTACTTTATTTCAGCAAGGACAAAAGCCTTTGTCCCAGTGCCCTGAACCTACCACACTCACTCACGGTACATAATGTGACCCCATCACCCACACCCCACAGACGGTTATTTAGTCTAGACACATTCCCAAGGGGTATTTCACTGGAAAGTCATTGAAACAAGGCACCACTGCCTGTCAAACCTCTGTGGAGACACAGAAAGAAGCAAATCCTTTCCCCCTTTTTTTCATACTTTACAGCAGTTTGTGAAAGTATTTTTGGAGTCAGTGTGCAACTTTCCTCCTCAAAACAGATTTTCAGATGCTGTAGGTATGGAAACATGCACACAAAACATTGCCTACTTGCATCTGGAATTACTCAACAGCAAGTGACATTTCAAAAAATTCAGAATGCTAATGAAGTGAATGTATTCATTAAATTGCCTGTGGTGGCACGTGACCTTTGCAGTTAATTTGACGTGTGAACATGGAACCAGGTATTGGAAAAAAACACTTCATAATGGCAACAAATTCACATGCTGTGGCTCCATGCCAGATCAAGCTTCAGATGTCCTACCAAACAACTAAAAATGCTGCACCCATCATAATTACAGCATTGAGGTAACATTAATTGATGCTGTACATGAATATTTGTCCAAAACCAGCAACATTTCACAGATTTTACAAAAGCAAAAAACAAACAAACAAAAAAACACTTTAATGATTTGTTCACTATATAGCTATACGTTAATTAGACTGAAATGGAGCTTACCTGCATAATGCTTCTGCATCGAAGTATCTGGAATGTCTATGGTCAATAATGATAATTTCATGGTGTTTATCGAGAAAACATTCTAGCGCAGATTCAGGTGTCCTGGCAATATTACATCGAAATCCAGCTTTCTCACAAGCCCAACAGAACCCGTTACTCTGGTTATCTTCTTTGGCAAACACTAAAAGTACCTGGTTCAAAGACAGATAGTGAATCACTACAAACAAATCTTATATATGCAGTATTCTGTGACTTTTGTCTGTTCTTAACATGTTTTTTAAAGCTACTTTCAAGGCTTAATTCATTGTTTTTAACACAATTGCTTCCTACAGACTATTGTTTTTTATAATTGTCTGTATACAGAGTTTTTTCAAGTGGATAAAATATTCTGCCAAGCCATCTGTATCCATATGGGATGAAGTGGCACTCTCTTCATTAGCTACTGAGAGAGCTTAGGCAATCAGTTGAGACAAGATGCCTGTGTTTCAGACAACGTACACAAAATAACAGTGAGTCTATATGTTTCTTCAGTGAAATTTCTACCACACATCCCTTTCATTACTTTTTTTTCTTGCCAGGATCATACTCCAGCAAAACACTTGGATTACTCACCAGAGCATGCTTCACCTCATGTGAATTAATATTTAATAGTGCTTCAGTGGCATGATGAAAACTGTGCTTTCCTTTTCATCTCAATCTAGTTTCCCAAAATACTGGAAGCAGCCCACTCTGTGGGGCTTCTGGGAACTACAGACAGGCTGGTCAAGATGAACTCACACTGGATGGAAATACCTCTGAATATGAAGTACAACCCCATGCAACTCCTATACAAAGCTTACCATGGGATTTATATCACCCAAGAAGATTACCATGGCTGAAATCCAGAAATGGAAGACGAGATCTATGATCTGCTGTATCATAACCTGTTGTGTAATTGCCAGTAACATTACTCTCTCTGAGTCCCTTTAAAATCAACACAATGCCCACACAATTCAAAGTACGAGAAGGCCCAACTCCTTCTGAGATGTGTTTCAAATTCTAGGATGGAATACACTACAAAAGATAAACATGAAGTCTACTAATGAAGACTCCCACTGATGTGATTGTGCTTTGCATCATGGTAATATTTTATAGAGGAAAATTTATTTTGTCTGAAAGAATACAGACTGGCAAAAAAAAAAAAAAAAGAAAGAAAAAAAAGATCTATGTTAATGCTGCTTTTGTGGATGACTCAGTATATGCAGCCTTTTGGGAAAAATGGATAAACCAAACCAACATTTCGCCTACTGTCTCAGGACACAAATCTTTCAGTAATTTAATCAAATTGCACTTAAATATATGCTTTGGTTAGACAATAATTTGGTGCATGTGCAACGCATACCACATCCCACTACCACTTATCTTCTGGGTGATTTTAGGAATTCCAGCACTGGTTACACTTTGGACCAGGTTGGTGGAATGTCTGCCAGTAAATCTTAACGTTTCCATGTAGTGCATATTTTTGTAAGAATGAAGGACTTAGTACTCATTTACTTCAGATTCCTTTTATAGCAACCTACTTTGTTAACCTGTTTGCAAAAACATGTCATAGTTTGGGCTATATTTAGTTAAGTTAATTTATAACACACTTAGGATTGGAAGAATGGTTTTCAGCAATAGCACAGAGCAGTCAGCAGATCTTATTTGTATAGCCTGCTTGAAAAAATGTGGTGTTGTCTAACCTTTCTTTCCCTCATACCTGGTCAGCTGTATTACAAGGTTTAACCAGAAGAATTAGAGAGTGGCCCATGACTGGACAGAAATCATACAGCCATTAATAACGATAAAGAAAGCAGAAATATTCAGTGAATGCTTCTGATTTATATGTGGGAAAAAGTTGAATTAGGCTGTCCTAATATTTGACGTTAGGTGGTAATAGTGTCTATTCCCACAATAGGTCAGGAGGATTTTGAACTGCACCCCAAGACAGACATTTTCAAATCAGCCGATCCAGATTAATTTCACCCAGGAGATTTGTCATTACTGATTGAAGAACATTTTGGATTATTAATACTTCAGTATGCCTTGGGACACAGGAGAATTTTCAGAGGATGTTCAAAGGAGTCATGTATCTGCAAACCTCCTACCCATCCCAAACTAAATAAGGGGAGAACTGGCATACGACCTATATTAATAAAGAGATAAAAGGAGTATGAAGTAATGCCAGTCAACAGCAAAAAAATAAAAATAAAAAAAAATAAAAATAAAAAAAAATATATATGCTTTGCCAAGCTCGCTTTGTATCTGTTGTGATGATATTGCAAGTTTGGTTAACACTGGTAATAAACCTCAGCAGGTCATTTAGTATTGTTCTGATGAGATTTTGATTAAGAAATTACTACCAATAAAATACAAAACATGGAACATCCTAAATTGATTCCAAGCTAATTGATAGCAGAAAGAGCTGTAGATAGCTCTATTTTTATTATTTAAGACATGTTTGGAGAAAAGAATTAGGCAGGACTTTTAGTATGCCACATAGAATGTTGTGATAAAAATCTGTTGGGTACACATGTATCACTTGATAAAAATGCTGTGAAGATCTCCACACCCAAAAAGCTCCAGTCACATGTTTTTTTAAGTTAACTCATGTGTATCTTAGAAATTAAGATTTCAGTTTCAACTGTTGTATTACCTGAAGTTGATCTTGATGAAGTCTCATAGGACCAAACTGCACATCTGTTACTGGTGCCTAGAAAAAATAAAAGGGAATCTTATTAACACATATGTACCTGTTACAGAAGACATTTTTTATTTACCACTGTCACACAGATATATTGCTGTCATTATGTGGCTACTTCTTCTTGACTGTCTTGTTCTGCTTTTGTAAATTTATATGCTGAGCTGTGTTAACACGGTTACAAATCAACAAACTACTCCCCAAGTCATTTTTAATTGTTATTTTAAACATAGTAATTGATTAGGCATGTAAGTTTTGTAGACAGATTATATTTTTTATCATCTGTATGACACCAGCTGTTCTGCAAAATACAGAAGTGTTTTAAAAACTGCCTTTAAAAAAAAAAGTGTTAAAAAGCATCAAATATACAGGAGAAAAGCAGAAAAACATTAGTCTTAGAATTTCACATGTAACAGGTGCCCAAAAGTGATACAAAACAACATAAATTTAATTTCTCCACAGGTGCTGTGCTGCATTCCCTCCATCCTGCCCAGCCCACCCAGGGAAGGTGTCAGGATGCAGGTATTTGTACTTGATGTTGATGCATTCAACGTGCCTTTGAAAAACCCTGTAAAAGTGCTGTTGCAGTATGCCCTGCTTTCTGCACACCAGTGATTTCCACATTAGATAATGCTCAAGTAATGCAGGCAAACAGTTTTGCTTAGGATGCAAGAACTGACCTGGGATCTTTCCTTCTCATGTGCCACTTCAAGCAATAGAGGTGAATGGCCACAAGTGCTTTTTATCACAGCAGTTCTCTGATACAAGCCATCGTTAGGTACCATCGGCTGGACTGCACGCTTGAACGTGAACAACTTTCCAAGGGGGTTGGGACAGACTTTGTAAAGCAGTTAAACACAGAGAGGAAACTCTAATAGGATTGTGTAGGTTGGATTCTTTGGGAATTCCTGCTAGGCAAATAACTGCACTTTTGTGTACTTCAGTAGCTTTTATCTCTTGTCTGAGAAATAAAAACTAGAAATCAGAAATAGCGGTGCTCCTGATTCAAAAAAGGGAAACAGCGTCCACCCAATGGCCCTTGGAGTTGCATAAACTCTTCAAAGATAACTGAAGTGAAAAAGCAGGAGGAAATTGCTGTTGGCAATATAAGAAATGGGAGACCTCTCCAGGTTTAGATGTACAAGGAAAAGATCTGTTGAGCACAAAGGTGTCATTTTTACATTTGTTCCTCTTCAAAGTGAAACCACAATTGTAGATCAGATTTATTGCTTTGCACTCTAGAATTTTTCCAATAAGTAATTCTGAAGAATCGTCACTACATGCCACAGAAAAAATCTTTTTGAGTTACACGCTCTATTATCTCCCTGACCTTATTGCTCCACTGCTCAGCCCTCAAATTTTCTTATCTGTGATTTTATTTATTTATCAACTTGGAAATCATCAGGGTAACACTAAAAGAGCAAGAAACATGAATCAGAGAAAAATGGCAACGTAACACCTGCAAAACAATCCAGGAACCAGCGTTTGCCTGCGTTATTTAAAAGGACCCCGAAAAGCTGACCTTAAAATGACATAGGGGGGCTTCAGATTCACTCTCAGCCATTCTTAACCAAACTGGCTTAGTTTAAATATTCTCTCTCTGGTCAGTTTTTCTAATTTTTAGACCCCAAATCTCCCCTCAGTTGGAAAAAAATCACAGTGCTTTATTCTCCCTTGTGGCCCATCATCCAATTATTGCAAATCTGTACCACAAAAAACAGAAAATACTTCTGCTGACAATGCACAGAGCAGGAGGGAATCCAGCTCCTTTCACCACAGCATTACTGGTTTTGCAGCACTGACAGCAGTAACGATTTGTTCTCAGTCAGTAATATCAGCAGGAATGTCTGAAGAATATAGAGGGAGCTATCTATTGAATAAGAGATGCCTTTTTACAGTCACTTCTCTGACCATAACCACACTCTAAATTAAATTTTGGAATATTTATTTTGTACTCCCCAGCTGCCAGCAGAAAGCAGCAAGTGTTTTCAATTCCACTGAGAGCTGTAAGGTCCAGACCCAGAGCTGTATTTCACTGCAGTCCGGGGGTATTAAAACCCCATTTATCAGAGCAGGGCACCCTCACGCTCTCAAGACCTAGTCCAAGGGTAACTGGAAGAGATGAGATAAACACAGCATTGCTAGTTCTTGCCTTTCTTGTTTCTTTTGAAGTGATTGTGACTGACTGTTCATCAATGCACTCAGAGGACAGGTGATGTAACCCAGTGCAGACCTGAGCATCGCCTGCTCCCACCACAGCCCTGCATCACTCAGCAGCACCGTACCCAAAGTGCTGAGTTTGGAGCAGGCACCGACGTGCCCTGCTGGCACCCCCTGTGCAGCCTCAGACATGTGCCCTGTGTCCATCCCACTGCCTGCTTGTACAAACAGATGAGCTCCCTTAAGCAGCCATGTCGTGTGTAGCTGTGATTAGAGAAGTGCGCACGCATGTGGGCAAATCCTGCTCAGACACAACACAAAACTAAGCCCCATGAAGCCACACTACAAGGTTTATTCTGCAGGGAATTCACAGAGCCTGGAAAACACTTCTATGCCAGCAACCTGCGGCCATTCCTACACTGAAAATATCCATGTATGCACCACTGGAGCTTAAGTTACAAGCACTGCCCAAGTGAGAAACTGCCTTGTTACACGTTAACTTGCTGTCCTGAGTAGAAGAAAAACCCTGCTCTGCATCTCAGCTGGAAAAATTTGATGAACTCCAGTTAATTCTTAATCCTGTTGAAATCTGTTCAAATACCTTGATTAATCATTTCAACTTTTTGTATGCTGCTGGTAGTGCTGAGAAGCACCATGCTGATTAAGTGCTGTGTCAAAAAATCAAGGTTTCAGCAAGGATTAGATGAAACTCAAATATTGGTGAGCAAAATGAGCTTTTTAAGTACAAGCTCATAACAAAAGCAAACCCAGCCAAAGCTCACACATATTGTAACAGCACAAACACGTCTTTATTCACTCACACATTTTACTACTTCTTCCTTGAACCTTCTTTCTTGAAAAAGAAAGACCTAAGTACATTTTCAGATTGGCAGACATGACTTATGCACATGACAGCCCTCCAGGCATGTACAAATCTGTAAGAAAGTGCATGAGACGGCAGAGGTACAGCCAGTCATAGGTTCTTGGAACTGAGACTGAGCTGGGCTGCTCACAAAAGAGCCGCTGATGCAAACTTCATGAGCAACTACAGCAGATGTAAATGTGGCAGGAACTGAGTCCAGGCACTTCAGCACCCTGACTACCAGCGCAGGTCTTCTGAAAATCCTTCCCTGGCCAAACAACCTTAGAGGCCAGCCTGTAACTTGGAGCCAGGGACCAACTCAAAGGGTCATGCTACAGACTTCTGATGGCTCTCGGAGCACAGCCTGCTCTCTTTGCAGCTCCACCTTCAAATCTTCCCAAGGGCACTGGCTGGTGCTAGAGCTCTTGGTCACAGAGAGTCTAAATGCTTGAGTAGTTTCTAACAGTAACTAATTTTCAAGCTTCTGAAAACCAAACCTTTTTGGCTTCATCTGTGCTTACTGCAACAATAACTGCAGCTCAGTTCCTCTGGATCTGGGGAGAGAGAGATGCCTGTAATAGCAGGCTGCAGGTCAGCAACTACTAGTTAGCTTTAATTGCAGACAGCAGCTCAGCTACTGCAGCATCACATTTTACACCCTCTGCTTAGAGAGAGCAGATAATCAACTCCAGCCTACTTTAAGTGCTTACACCCAGGAATTGCAGCCGTTTTACATTCTCTGACCTGCTGGCTAGCACTTGTTTACCCCCAGCTTTGCCTTATTTTAACACTGTATTTTAAGTCTGTCAAACCAGACCAGGCCCTGCACAAGGTGAGATCCGTCCCAAGGCAGCAGCAGCAGCCATAGGCACAATACCCGTTGATGGGGAGGTTGTTCTGCTGAGTGCCGCACACAGTTCAGCATTGGCTACAAACAGTCTGCGTGCTGTAGCAGCTAAATTGAAAACACTGCAATTGCTCATAGAAATATTTCATGTTTCCAATGTCCAGAGATAAGAGCATGTTTGGTAAACAAAAACAACTGAAATAAGCTTAAAAATACAGACCCAAACAACTGTGACTGATCTGATTAAAGTACAACGAACTCGACATTGACCTGATTTAACCCGGTAAAGTACTGCTCACCATGAGTCATTCAC
Source organism: Aythya fuligula (assembly GCF_009819795.1). Taxonomy (NCBI): domain Eukaryota; kingdom Metazoa; phylum Chordata; class Aves; order Anseriformes; family Anatidae; genus Aythya; species Aythya fuligula. Next base: position 11,583,825 of record NC_045569.1, on the reverse strand, counting down.
ATTTTACCAGAACAGAATCTACAGGAACATGGTTGCTGGTGTTTTGCTTTGTTTTTCCTTTTCTTCCTACAGCTAGAGTAACCTTAAATGAGTTTGCCCAGTGAATAAATGTACTAAGGAATACAGGGCAGAAATAACGCCAGCTCGATCCACGCGCTCCCTATGGTGATAAACTGCCTGGTTGGAGCGTGGGACACATCAAAGCAGCCTGCATTCCACAGGTCTCCTATTTGCTAGAGGTCTCATATCTTGGCTTTCTCCAAAATGCCTCTCCTACCATTACCAATTGGAGAGGAGAGCAAACCTAAAAGGGCAGAGTCAGCCCTCCAAACTCCCTTTGCCCATTAACTCCCATACAGTACTCCTGCTCTGGTGGGGCAAACACATTCCTTTTTCAGCGTGATTTCCTTAAGTCACTTTTTTATGAAGTTTTTTTTTGTGGGATGTTTTAAAGCAGAGCTCTGGGTAGCCCGAGGTAACCCTTGTCAGCGCCAGTACCGCTTACTGGGCTGTCCCAGGGAGCTGCAGGGGCACTTGCAGAAATGCTCCTCCATGACCCACAACTGCTCCAGCACTTCCCACCTGCTGAAGATGGGGCTGTGCGGGTGACAGGCGTGACTTTTCATCTGGGCATGTCATCGCCACACGCAGCCCTGGCCTCCTGATAGCATCCCTCCCCGAAGGGCAGCTGGAAGTCCTTCTGCTCCTGCTGCTTTTCTCGCCTTTTCCAGGTCTGGAGATTGAGGGAGGAGATGCGACAGCTTGTGTTTCCTGCAACTGACTTGAACAATAAAGCGACAGAAACTTCTGCCAAATGGATTGCAGATGGAAACTGCTGCTGTGCAGCTGACATCAAAGTTTAGAAAGCAGACAATGAGAAGTGAATTCCCGTCAGCAGTTTAATACCAAGTAACTGCCTGTTCAAATAAAGACTTCAACCTTAAGGCTCTGACTCATTATAATATATAACACAGATAACTGCAATGATAAGATACAAGGCTCCATCACTGGTCTTAATGGACTACTGCCAGAAAAATTCATCGTTTTAGATCAATATTTTAACACATCATAAAAATATATTTTATTTAATTTTAAAATATATACTTAAGCTTTGTACATACACTAGGTGTGTGATATAAATCAGTTTGACATGACTCAGTGAAGCAAGATTTGACAGTCTTGATCATAAAAAGATGCTCAGAGCATTAGGACTGTTACCATAATCTGAATTTTGATTACTCTTAAGAAATAAAAAAGGATTAATTTTACAAAGGAAAAGGTATCCCTTTTCTCAACCCGCTGTGCTAAGCATAGATTTATCGCCCCAGAGAATGAAAGTTCAGATAAACTCACAGATTTAGACCATATCTCGAACTTTAACTGATTTAGGATCCATTAATGGCAGAAATTGAAGGTTTGCGTGATAATATCCTTTCTCAAAAACTTTAGCCAAGAACTCTTGGATACTGAAAGACAGAAAGCAACCCACTGGATATCTGCTGACACGACTGTGGCCAGGACGTTTTGTAACAGTCTTTATCACTTTCTGAAATATATAGATATTAATCCAATTCATGATCGTTTACCTATTTCTTTCTCACTGGAAATCTACCTAAGTAGAGAATTTAAGCCTTAGCTTCCTATTTTCCATGCACATTCTGCTAAACACTTAACATCACTGCCCTAATGCTCCTTGCAGACCTTGACGGCATCGTTTTGTTACAACAGTTGGCATCAGTGCAAGTTATATACAATGCTAGCTGAGCAAATCTTCCTAACATACCACAATTGTTTACAGCATAAAATGAGCTTTATAGTCCATGGGTTGGATTCCAACCTAATTGAAAATTCAGTGTAATTCCACCAAACACAAGGAGAATATGTTGGATTTACTTCAGTGTAAAGGAAGTAAGAGCATGGCCCCAGAGAGTTTGCTGTTTGGAGGCCACAACAGTTAGAATGAAGAATAGGAGGGAACAAAGCATCCAAGGTTATCTGCCTTTGCTCAACAGATTCAAGGACAGACGTAAGCCAGGCTCTTAAAGACCTGGAGCTGTACATAGCCAGATTATTCTTTGCTGAAATACGGAGACAGAGTTCTGAAAGGCAACTACAATCTACCAAAACTGCTGTTCAACCTAAACGAAACCTGTTAATTCCAGCCCTTGATGTTTTTTTCCTATTTTTGTTTCATAAAAGATGTAGACAAATGTCACAGACTCAATAATTTACATAATGTAGCATTCTGACTCAGTGCAATTTGCTTTGATAAAATCTAGCATTTACATTAATCTAAATCTGGTTCCCACTGATGCATCTCTGTCAATAAAACAATACAGATTTATATCTGTATTTCAAGGTCTGAAGATGACCTGAGGTTCTGGTCTGATGTCTTTTTTTTTTTTTTTTTTTTTAATCTATTTTCAGTTTTAAATTAATTCCTGAAAGAATTGTTTATGATGCTGCCATTTAACGATACAATAACCAACATAAGCGATGAGATAACACACCCTCTGCTCTCTTAATCTGCTTCTGAAGTTTTAGTAACAGTTATGAATCAGTTTCACATAAATTAGCTCTTGGGAGCCAAACTCTGGCCCCTGATTCACATCATTAGGAACAGAGAATTTGGAGAGTTTGCAGTTTTGTGAGAAGCTTTATGAGCGTAGTGAGTTGCCAAACTCTCGAGCTAGCCTGCTGACCGTATCAGCCATGAGCCCCACCTCAGTTCTGAGCTCCTGATGACACCTTCACTGCTCCTAAAATCCAACCAGCAGTCTGGAGGTGAGCTTCAGGTTCTCCCAAGTCCCAAGAAAGTTAACTAGGAGATAGTTACATGAAGCTGGGACTCATATATCAGGACAAAGCAGTAAACATTATGACTACTCTAACATCACCAGGGCATCAAGCCACTGGAGCTCCTTGAGACTTCACCTCCTCCAGAGATCTGAATCAAGGTTTAATGTGAACAGCCTGACAGAGGCCCCTGAAAGAATAACACAAGCCTACTTAAACAAAGTCAGGATGACCAACTGTCTGTAAGTTCTGGAAAGTACTGCGATTTTGGCTGTTGGTCTTGTTGCAAAAGAAGCCTCAACATTTTTGGTGAAACACAGCCCCACCCGGGAGAGGCAAGGCCGAGGGGAACACTTCTGATGTTTGGCTGTGCCCTGATTCTCTGCGGTCTACACAATCCAGCCATGATTATATATATGTTTGTTTGTTTGTTTGTATTCTGGATCTAATTCGCCACTGCCTTTCTTCAGTGTTAGCCCAAATGCAGTAAGTAAAGCTAAATTAGAACAAAACTTGAGTAATACTGTCATGAAATCAGCCTTGCTGCCTTCTGGCACACTTTAGACACAACTGAGGACTCTTGTTTTGTGCCTTTTATAAAATCTCCCTTTACTCATTATAAGAAATTACTATTGCCATGCTGCAGAAGTCATGCAGAATCATTCACTATCAGAAGTGAATCATTCCATTACTTTGGGGAAAAATTAATGATGCTGTCCAAAAGGGACTTTTATTCTTGTTTGCAATGTGGTAAGGCCTGGGTGGCCTCTGGCCCAGACCAGTGGCCCACTGTGGTAAACTCCATACAGTTACAAACAAAAAAGCAGCCAGTAATCTCTACCATTGTTAAAGGTCAGAACTTTAACACAGAACATGGCAACAACTCTGGGGACTGCTTCAGCTTTTGCAGGGTATTTAAATCAGAACTGAAATGTCCTTATTGCTTAGCAGGCCTACAGCACTGTTACACAGATCTCAAACCTGCACAGAGCCAGAAACCATTGGTGTTTCCATTTTTACATGCAGAGGACAGGAGACACTGAGAAAGAGCCTCACCCCACCCAAGGCCTAGGCCCGCTGCCCCCCTCTGCGTGGCCTCAGGTCGCCACACGTCCAGCCCAACAGGCAGCACGAGGCACCGCTGACACTGGCACCACCAGACAATCCCTGGTATCTGGAAAACACCCACTGATTTCTGAAATCCAAAATGATAGTTTCTGATACTTCAAACACCATTTGGGTTATCACTCGGCAGGACAAATATTCCTGTAGGTTTTTAAGGCAAGTAGATATAACTAGCAAGGTGGCCATGCAAATCTCATGTCAATGTACTTAAGTTTCCTTACCCTTAATGTACCACACACAAAAAGGGACTGAATAAATCATAGTCAAGGAAGAAAAAGAAAGAAATCTATTCATGAATCTACACCATTTTTTCTACCCAAAGAGAATGATGTTGAATGGAAACCAAAAGCAATTCAAAAACAGCAGGTTGTATTTGCTGCAGCATCTACCCAATCCAGAGATCTTTTATAGATCTGCATGATATACACAAGTACATTAGACTTGAAATATCATCTATTTGTTTTGCCTTCAAATATGAAAAATGTGAATTGTATGCTTCATAACAGCCCCGGAGATGTGAATAGCCTGGTCTGTGCCCCATGGTCATCATTTTGTCAAATGTTTTTATGACCAACTAGCACTGAGTTCAAAATGCCCTAAACCTTCACCATCTTACAATCTGAGATGGCTCGCTGGGGTCTTTACTCAGGCTCCCCGCTTTCTGACTGAAAGTTTTTCAGGAAGTTCTCCATACAGGCCACATATGCACAAACCTTTGCCTGGAGGCTATGAGCTTGCCCTGCATTGGATCCCTGGAATGCTCACTCAACTATAGCCAAATATTTCTGTGTGGCGAGGCCATGCTGTAAAGCATTTGTACTTATATCCTGGCGCTAAAGAGAAAAACAGCAGCTTAAATGACCTGGCTTGTACTTTAGAAGAAATTTTTAAACCCTGTAATAATGGTTTGCTATACATAGGCTGCAGAAATGGATGCCTTTATCAAGGCAAAAAAAGTAGTAAGAACATTTTCAGCTGTTCAAAGCCAAACATGGTTCTTAAGCATATAACTTTTTGGAGAGTTCAGCTCAAGAACGTGCAACATGCAGAAAGTGAATTGCTTCAGATGAGAAAAGAGGACATCTACAGGGTATTAGCACCTAACTCTATGTTTAACTTGTTTTTAACAAAATTCAACTGTCAGCTTGAATACTCAGCACTCCAGAGAGCACATGTCTTCCAAAGTCAGATACCCTTGATATTTTGGGGTTGCTTTCAAATTAGGTTCGTGATTACCTCTGTGAGAAGCTCCTTTGCAGCAGCTGAGCAGCATGTGTGGGTGGATGTCAGAGCTCTGGAGCTACCCCCAGCAGCTATCCCCTTGTACCCCAACAACTCAGAGACTGCTCTCTTTTCCCCTCTGCAGTCAGGACCAGCCATGTTCAATCTCACAAAATGCTTTAAAGGCAGCCCCACAAAAACATGAGTCTAGAAATTCCCAGAGGCTCAGAGGCCTATTTCCTTGCCTCTTTACCCCTCACCTGACACAAGTCTGGCTGCTCCCCTGGCAGGGAGAGCTGTAACCAAGCTCTGGGGACAAGTTAGTCCCTTACACACTGCTGTCCATATAACTGGCATGGATATTACAGTTTCAGTGTGCTGTCCTCTCACATCTATTGGCAGAAATAATCTCTACCCAAATGTAAGAACTAAAGACTGAAAATACAATGGTCTTCAAGTCTTGTGGTCTTAAATTTCTTAAAGCAAAGCAATTGGTCTTAAAGTCAAGACAAATGATCAGCCAAGACAAAACCAGAACATGTTTGCAAACAAATAAATCCAGCATTGGCTTTCCCAACATCTTCGTCTAACTCAAAAAGATCTCATTCTCCTACTGCTGCCTCAGGTGTATTCATGTTGCAGGCCAGCTGCAACATTAATATTTTCCATCCCCACAGTTGTGCAGACGCTTTCACACAAATACTACATTCTTTAGACCCAGAGGGAAATTCTTGCTGCCTGCACTTTCGCAGTTGAGCTGCACAGCACTCTGGGAGACTTAAATATGGCACAGTAGTTCTATTGTTTAATAACATTAAAACTGCTTGTTCTCTTGTGATTCTGCAGAAGCCAAAAGATCCTGGAGTGTAGCAGTAAGCACTCATCTGTTCTATACCTATCAACCAGTTTTCTTCTTCCTAGTGGCTCCCACTTGTTGGTTTTATTTTAGAGATGACTACGGATGCATCAGGATACAATAGATCTCCACCACTGTCACTGTGAGGTTTATGTTCCTCTTTACACATATGAATTTCATTGGCATTTTTCATTGAACCATCTGGATTTAAACAGACTCAGCTGACTAAGAGGAAATTCCAGTTTATCAGGAAGATTTCCAATCACTGTTTCTTTATGTCAAACAAACCTTTCATGCCTACCAACACTGTAATTGCCACAAACAGACCAAGTAAAGCAAGAAAGTACAGTACAAAAATAGCATAAACCTGTCAGTGGATCTGCTAGACTTTCAAGAAGATCTCTGTTTTGTCCCAAGCCTCCACTTGTTGAGGAACAAACTTGCTTTTTGTTGTCATTAACAACCCATCGTTCACACTGATATGGTGGAAGCCATGCAGCCCCAATGAATTTAAAGTCAGAGCAAAACCACATCACACAAAGAGCACAGGTAAAATCACTCATGCAACAGGCTGACAGCACATCCTGCCTTCCGGGAATCTGGGCATTCTCAGTTACACAACTTAGAAAATTTAAGAAAATCTTTGTATGAATTTCCTCACTGAAAGGCATACCTGAAATGAAATTGTGGGAAAGGACAGTTCAGGCTCTACTGACTGTACATTTTTCTACCTGCTGCCACCCTTTATCATAAAAGAATACATTTCCCAAGCAGTGTCAAACAGCCTGCATCAAACTGCTGTCAGATCACAGCTGCACAGGGAGCAGGTTGAGATTACCCCTCCTGACTGGCTGAGAACCACACGCAAGCCTGTGTGACTGCTAACTTATCTCCCAGATCTCCAGCGCTGGCCTACATGGGCACTCTGGAAGCACGGGTGTCTGTGGACCTGCTGGACACCATGGGCACGTGTTGGCCTGGCCCCCAAAGTGAGCTCTACCCACCTCCAGCAAGCATCAAGGCACTTGTGCTCTGTGCAGCATCCTGCCTGAGACTGCTCTCAGCAACAGCAGACACAGGCTCTAGATTTCATGGTCAGAGTAATGAAAAAGTCAGTGGGGCAGAGACCAGTACAATGAAGAGAAATGTTCAATAATGATAATAAACATTGTGTTTTTGTTTACTGAACCAAGGTTTGCCAAGCTGAACGCAACTGTCTATTAATAATGGAGAAAACTACAAGAGATGTTCTTGGCACTGAAACCTTTTCTAAATAGAAAACGTTCTCTACAATATAGGACAGAAGAGACTACAGGCATATTCGAGGTATCTTTTAAATGTAACACTAGGAAATTCACAGCAGTGTGTCCTTTTTTCACTCTTTAGCATTAATTTTGCTCGTTCACACCAATGACTACTCCAACAGGGTAACTCCAGGTTTTAAAAGGAAGAAAACAGAAAAATGTATTTATGACTGCCGGGGATCCCTTCTTTCTTTTGACCACTAGGAACTTTACCAGCTGAGAGGACGAGTGACTGCTTTTCTGTAATACAGATGCCTCTTCATTTCTGAGGACCTACCGGGTAGCCTGAAACCTGACCCGGGCCTTGTACTTGTGCCTGGTTCAGTAACACACAGTGCTTCTGCCAGCCCACAGGGCTCCTTGGGTATTACAGGCTCAGTAGATGGGATCACTTTTTTTTTTTTTTAATTAAGTACAGTAGAACCTTTTTACAGTTACGCCAAACTAAACTTTGCATGTCTTTTCTGAAGTGTTTTTTTTCATTATAATCAGAGTCACAATTAAGCAAAATTGGATGCAGCAAAACCACTTTTCATTCTGGTTCTGCTGCAAACAGAATATCACTATCTAGATTTGTGGTAGGCACACTCAAGCACTTCATTTTATTTAACTAAAAACAGTGTTTAAAAAATTTAACTGTATTACTATTTTTGCTACAAAGCAATCTCCACATGCTCTGCCTACAAGTAACTTTTCCTTTACAAACAAACTGTTGGATATACCAAAGGTGACGCTGCTGGTATAAAATGAGTTAGTATGGAGCATGCTTTTCCCTCTAGAAATGCCTAAGCGACCAATATGTTACCACCTCCCTGTGAAGTTTCACAGGACCAAAGCTGTGGCAACAGAGCAGAGCAGCTTCCCATGGGGCAGCTCCCTTTTAATCAACAACCCTTAAAGCTGCCCCTGTAGTTGATAACTGACAAATTCAGCTAGGTATCAGATATCCAACAAGAAAAAGTCCGGCTCACAGTGAAGTTTGTTGACTGCACAACTATTGGAAATACTCACTCTACATGTATTATTTGTATTTCTCAAAGTACAAGAGCCATAATTGTGCAAATAATCATATATAGATGTTGAATAGCCTTACATAAATTGTATCTTTTGCTTAACCTTGAGATTTCTAGGGAATAGGGACAGCATTTGGAGATACCTGCAGCAGATCCTTTCACCTGTTACAGGATGGCAGTGAAGCTTTCAGAGAGCCTTGCTGCAGCGGCAGATTTTCAAGGAAAGGTCTGCAACACGCAGGAAGAAGAGCACAGGCCAAGACAGAAGGTGAAAAAACACTGAATAATCTATAATGTAAACACATGCACTGACTGCACAGCTAGCTGGCAAACCACACAGATGCACAGCTAACTGCACTGTAAAATCACTACCACTTCAGAGCACAGAGCTAGAGGTGGGTAAGAGGCACAGCTGGTAAAGCAAATATGGCTTTCACATGCCATTTGGACAGCCAGTTTAAAATGGTGTTTCCCTTCTCTAGGATTTGGGTAGGAGGTCTGGAATCTTTCAGAAGTTTTTTCCCCTCAGATTACAGGTCCTCGTGCCCTGCAGCAGGCCCTTGCAGCAGCTGCAGAAGAGCCGGGCTCCTCTGCCACGTGCCACAGAGCTCCATGCAGCATCACGTAGCGGCATCCTCATTTCATTTGGTTAACAGCAATGAATTAGGACAAGGAGCCCTCTAAAAGATAGAAGCTCCACTTGGTCCTTATTTACCAGAATGGTGTCAGCTTGTACAGAAAAAGGTGATGAATTGTAAGGAAAACTGGCAGCTGTCCAAAGATAATCTCCCTTCAGATACAAGTTCTGGCATCTGACAAGATGGAAGCTCATTTAAGCTGTTCTGCAACTGTCCAAAATATGTTTCCACCCTGGTCATTCTTGCTTTCTTACTCTGGTAATTTTTCTAAGAAAGGATGCTTGGGCCTAGGCCTTCTGTTGCGAGTGAGAGTGCTTCATGCCAGAGAACAAACAAGAGAAAAGAGACATTAAAGTCCTGTCTGGCGACACCATTAATAAGTTCACAGTCACCATTTCCTTCTTCCTCTCCTGCACCAAGTGTTTCTTCCCAGACAGTGATCCAGACTGCTGATAGCTCTGGCAGGGAGCTTTTACCAGAAATTTTAGCAGGAAATGTTAATTTGCTAGCCTCGGTGTCCTCCCTCAGGGAAGAGGGACGTTACATCTGCAGAGCCCCACTGCAGGGACCCAGAGCTCCTCTGACCTGCCTGCGACGTGCGAGAGAGAAACTTCTGCGTGGCTCTACCACAGCTGAGTAAAAAATCAACTGCACTCATTTGTTTTCTTTTTCATTTTTCCCCCAAGCAATGAAATACTAGAAGAATGTCCAATGCAAACAGAAAAATTCTATTAATGAAATATCCAATTTAGTGTAGTTTCATAGCTTAACTCTGAACTCAGCCTGATTTCTAGGACCCAAAGCCTAGCTGTGAACTAGCAGGCTTGGAATTTTAAAAAACAACTATTTTGCTTTGTGTAAAAACTCTACATCTCTATAAATTCGTGTAATGGTAAAAATAACTTGTGTGAAACAGTAAATATAACACAAAATTAACAAATTAGATATTAGGGATAAATAGTTTTTCTGGACTAAAGTGTAACATCTTATGTGAGAGGAAGGAAAAGACAGACTCACTTTATGAACAGTTCCAGTAAGGCTGCAGTAAAACTACAGGTTGTTTGCAAAATTAAAAAAAAAAAAACAATCCTATAAACTCATTGAAAAATGATGCAGATAGGACTCTTGAAAAGTTTTATTACTTAGATCACCTGATTTCTTTTTCTTCCTCTATGAACTTTGAGCATAAGTCTGTAATTACTTCCTATAAGTGCAGGAGAGAATAGTGTTTTCGATTAGGAAAGCTTTTATCAATCATGAGAAGTTTCATTTGATTTGTTTTATGTGTTTGTATGTTCCTCTGAGCCAGGACAAATGTTCTTACCGCACTCATATTTGTGTGGTTAGCAGATTTTTCTGCATCTCTTTTGTCCTTATCCTCCAAAGACAAAATAAACGTTGTACTGCTGAATGTTGAACTTTGCAATTTTCATGCTGCATTGCGACAGGAATATATTTTGACTAACTATATGAGCCGCTAACATGTACAGTCTAGGCAGCTGCCATGGAACACCAAAGGTCTACTTTTTTTTCTTCACTGCTGACTTTCAACCAACGTGGTACTCTGGATGACTTCAGAATATAGTATGAGGTGCATAATTTAATCCAGTTATATTTCTAATACAATTTTGCTAAGAACATTGAAGTGTATTTCAACAAAACAAACCTTCCATGGAACAGCAGGAAAGTATTAGAGGTGGCATCAAACCACTGACCCATTAGATATAAATTACTCACAGCATGTTCCCCACAAAACAGAGTAACAAAATTTGCAGGCCGTAATATGAGGCTGTACCCAGAAATACTTTCCAGATGAAACAAACAAGATTTGCAGTGGCTTTGTGACACAATCAGCAACTTCCTGCTATTGGAAGAGAGATTATCTAGTGCATTTGGTGCTCTGAGTCTGTCTCCTTGTACACCTCATTTTCTTAGCTGAGTGAGCCATAAAACCTGATGAGGATGCTCCTACAAACGTAAGCCCCATCACTGTTCTGGGTGTCCTTTCCTCTCTGTGCAGCTAGATCTGAATGCTGAACTTCTGAATTACTTTTGTTCAGTAAATCTAGCAAATGCAACAACTACCAAGCACGTGCGATATTTTAGCCCCATGGCTCTTCCTTATTTTGCAAAGATATAGCCCTGTCACTGTTACCCATGTACTCTTAAGAAGTAACGTGGCTACCTTGGACCATAAGCTTACACCATTTAAACGACCTATGACTGATTTCTATTTACTTATTCATTTACAAGAGAGGCACATCTATGCTAGGAATAATATTTTTCTGATATGGGTGTCTCTAGTCATATCCTATGTATTACATTTCTACTTCAGACTGAGTTTTAGGGCAGAATTTCACAGTGTGTACAACAACTTAATAGATTGTTTTCCTTTGAAATTCAGATTTATACTTTTAGCTTTTTTTTTTTTTCATGGCATTTATTCAAAGTAATGTTTCTCATGCAAGAAGTAGCATTTTACATAGTCTGCAGCAAGAAACACCGCCTGGTAAGTACAGACCTATTTTTGCAGTACATGATAGTATATTTTCTTCCTGAAATGTTCCATTATTTGCAGTATTTCCATCATGCAAGTTTACTTCTATTTTCTTTTTAATTCAGTTATGAGTGCGGTGCCTATCAGTTGTTTTCTCGACACAACTCTCCCAGTCTTACCTGGAACTCTCCCAGTTTCATCTGTTTGGAAAAACTGTATCCCTTTGACTGCAAGCCACTGGCAATGGTGAGCATTTGTTTCACTCTCTGTTCTGTCGTCTAACACCAGACTGAACAACTGGAGCCTCCAGCTGATTCTATCTGCACTCCAGGAGTCAGAGGCAAACATCTGGAATTTATTTGTTAGAAATAAAATAAATGACATCTTTTCAGGAGTTTTAGCTTGCACCTGTACTTATAAATCTCCTCCACGAGGACAAGTTATGAATAAATTCAATCAGGAGCAGGAGGTAGAGGGCTCTTTTGGCTCAGCCCCAGCTGAGGGCCACAGGAAGAAGGACAGCGCCGACGTGCCTTGCAGGCAGTTTGCTCAGAGCTGCTCCCTCCCACCCAACAATGAGCAATGTGCTGCATTAGGCCTCTTGGGGCCCGCTGGATTTCAGCACACACATTCAGCCTGCTCTGTTCGACTGGGTCAGGGGGTCCCTGATCTCCTGGTCCCCTCTCCCCAGTGGAGTGCTCTATCTATGCTGGGAGTTAATTCCAGCTTTGCTGCTGGAGAAACGTAGCCCTGAAGGTCATTTTTGTTGTCTGTAATGCCAAGAGTGGTTCCAACTTCAGCAGAAGCTGCAAAGGGGAATGGAAATGAGGAACTAAGGGAGGAATCTAAGAGGACAGTACTGCAAAAACAGAGTAGTAATGGGGGAGCAGAGGTCAAAAGAATCAAACACCACCACTGTTATCTGATGGGAGGGCACAAAGGTACAGGATGAACCTCTGAAAATATGCAGAGGAGGGAACAGGGAATACACAGAGAGGAAAAAGGGCAGCAGAGAAACAAAGAGAGAGAAGCCCCTGCCAATTGTTTGGATGAAGGTTACCTTTGCCTAGGCACTGCACTCATTGTCTGCAGCCGTCTCCTTTCCTGCTGCTTTCCTGAGCCTCCCTGAGCACAGACAGTGCTCGTTCCAAATCGGAAGGTGACTGATGTGGTCCTGTGCTATGGGCAGGTCCACACGAGGGACTAGATCAACTTCTCTATTTTTGCTTGTACAGAGTACAAGGTCTTCATCACAGGGGTTTAACAGCCTGAAGTGAAAGCTGACTGTACCTCATCCAGCTTGTCCTGGCAGACTGTCTTGGATAAAATTCACATTTAGGGACTGGTAAGATCTTAGCAAGACAACCCCATTGCAAATGGAACCAAACACCTGGGCATGCAAAGCAAATTCACACAAGTACTGCTGGGTACCACAGCCAGTTCATTTCTCCACACACTGGCTTTGGGCCCCACTAGTGAAGCAAGATGCTGCAAGAGGCGGCACTCAGTATTGTGCAGGAACTGGCTGTATTCCTTTCTGGCCATGAAGATAGGCAGAAGGAAACATCATTTTTGTTTCTGCAAAGACTCAAAGATGAAGAAGTAAGAAAAGACCAAGAGAGAGCACAGCATTGCAGTGAGGTGACAGCCCACACACTCTGCAGTCAGTACTTCCCATTACATGGGCTGAAAACATCAGAGAGACACTTCAGCAAAACTGAATCTGGTTGAGAAAGCCATTAAACAATCAAAAAAGGCAAACTCAACCACCCCAGTGATGGGCTGGTTCCTACAGATGTCTCCAGCATACCCTGTTGGTCTGTTAGTCATCAGATGTTCCCTGACTTTTCCACTGCTCTGTAGGGCAACTCCAAATGTTTGTTTTGTTTTGTTTTGTTTGTTTGCTTTGGTTTGTTTTCTTAAATAAAGGACATTAGAAGATTCCTTACAAGAACTGCTTTCATGAAGTGATCAACTGCTCTTAGCCAAGTACACAAGCTGTTTGGGGAAAAGAAAAATAGTATCTGGAGGTGGGGTAACACCAAGCCAGGGGAAACCATTTGCAGCACAACAGACCTACAGAAGAGCTTGAGAAGCACAAGTCAAGCACCATAAGGCACACAGCTTGCCCTATTTTTGCAAAGGTTGTTTCTTTTTTTCCGATAGATACTTCCTCTTGTGGTGCATGACAGGAGGCTAACATGGTGATGCTGTCAGTATTATCGAGTAAGGCTGCCCAAAACTCTGTCTGCAAGAACTGTTGAACTAAGGTCTGCATTGCTCATCACTGGTTCTTGTCCAAGGGGAAGTTAATAACCCTGTGCCACCGGCCAAAAAACAAGCAAACCAAAAATGTAAGGGGATCAGACCCCTGGCAGAGCTTCGGTATTCCTGATCTCAGCAATCAGACTCCGCTGCACTAGCTAGCAGGGGAACTGGCGATGTGTGCCTTGCTGACAGTTCCTCAGCATTACAGCACGAGCAGCTTCAGAGGCAACAGTTTGCAGAATGTTTTGCAACACCTGGACGGAGATGGTTTCACACATACATCATACAACACCAAATTATAAACCTCCCAGTTATAAATCTGACTGCTCCAGGAAGGAATCTATTAATACAATTCTTACAACTCAATTAAAATGAAAACATCTTCATGACAGAATAAAATTAAAAAGAATAATAAATCTAAAAGCCATTGAAAAAGAAAATTACAGTAACAAACGTGGGGTTTTATCATTGCTCATCATTTAAATTGTCAGCTTTATCCTCATGGCAAGCAGGCAGCTCTCGTTCACAACTGAACACCTACTTTATTTATTTAGCTATGCTGCATTTAACCTTACATCCTGTCTGCTGGGTGCATCCGGCTCCACAGATCTCCATGCAGCGAAGCCTTAGCATAAGGTGGGGGAGCTACTTTCCACAAGCCAAAAAACAGGAAATTTGATGACATTGTTCAGTGAGCAGACGTCAGCAGAGAGTGATACAAAAGAGTAAACAACTTCCTAGCAGCAGCAGACAAATGGGCCGGAACTACTGGAATCCTGTGATGTCTGGTGTGTTCTGCATGAAAATTACTGTCTCGATGAAAGGGAGCGATCTTCATCCGATGCAAATTGGAGCTGCTCCCTGGAAATCCAGGAACCACACACCAATTTGGTCGGTTTAAGATCTGACCCCAAATCTTTACCTTTCTGATCATGGAAATACCATTTTTGAGAATTCACATTGTGAATATTCTGAGTATTTTGTAAATATTCTTGTTATTTTAAAGCACAAAAAGCTTATGTGAATAAAAAGGATAAATTTCAGTGAATGTATGGACGGCAGTATCAGAAATGCAGATGCTATTTCCTTATGACCATGTTACCTTCAGTCTAACATACATAACAATAACGACATACAAACATGTATTCTTGTTAAAATATTTTGATATGAACCAAGCCCAGCACTCTGCCAATGGAACGGAGCAGTAGGTATGACATCTCCTTTCTGTATTTCAGTGTTTGCTTTGTGAAATCTTCTCTCATACTTTCCAGCTATGGGCAAATGTCAAATATGATCCAAAAAAATAACCTCTCAGTTAGGCGTATGACTCAAAGCCAGGTTACAGCAGGCAGAAAGGAAATGTAGGGAAAGACATTTTTGCTCTAACTGAATGTCATTCTACCCATCTCTGTCCAATTTAATGATCCCTTAACTGCAAAGAGTAATATCTGACCAGTGACCACAAATACAGAGCTTCACTACAGCATCTCAAACAACTGTATCAATAAAAATTGTATTCTCGGGACAAAATCTTTTCCCTACTCAGCTCCTGTAAAGAGACCACTGAGGCATATTATTTTCAGTTATTTTACATTACCTTTTAAGCTATTTCTTTCAAAGGGTGGATGCAGAGAATCAAGTCCTATTCTAAACAAGTACGTTCTTAAGAGGAGCTTATGACAAACAGACTAGGAGGCTTCTGGGGGCTTTATGATTTTGGAAAATTTGGGGATCTTACCAAAAATACACAGGAATGTTCCCTGGGAGGATGCAATTCAGTAAGTACAATCCCAGGACTCTCCTCTCATCCAGGTATCCCTCCTAGCCAAAATATAAACAGAATAGACTCCTAAGATTAAAATTAGCAGCTAAATTTAGAGCTGTCCACGAGACTGCCTTACTCTCAGTAAGAGAGAGATGGAACAACAGGAAAAAGCCAGATGCTTCTCAGCGCTCCTCGCCAAATTCTCCTCTCCTTGGAGACACAAGAAGTAATATGTAATCCTGGGGAGGAAGACACACCAATAACCATGTCAACGCTGCAGTCAAATGACAAGGCAAACACACTGGGCCAATCTATCTGTAATGTAACTCTAGTAACTTGAGCAGACTTTGTTCCTCCTAAATACTGGCAAGTGGCCATAGGCTAACAAACAGCTAGACAAAAAACAAAAAAACATAACACCCAAACTGCTACAAATGCCTATAAAAAAGAACAGGTCTACAAAAAACAAAGCAAAACAAAAAGCACCAAAAAAAAACCAACAAATTGCTTCTTATTCCTCACTCTACTTACATCACAATTTTCCTGGTTTCAATTAATTCACGATTTGGGCAGAGTTACCACTAATTCACAGTGTTTTGCTTGAGTAAGGGAAAAGAGAAGATACTGTTCCTTCAGATTTCACAAGTAAATGTGGGCAAGCAGTCTGGGACAGGCAGGCACGCCATGAACCCAGAGCTTTGGTCGCATTTGCCAGCCCCTCCAGGCTGTGGTGGAAGCTCCTCACGGACCTCTGGAGCACCTGGCTGGTGGTGGACCAACAGCAAGCACTGTGCAAGCATGGCCTAGGCCACTTTCCCAGGACATGCCACAGGTGCAAGCAGTGACTAGTGACAGAAAAGGAACTCTCAAGAATCTTGAGACCGAACTTCTGGAGGCCAAACGGGGCCTAACCCTGCCCAAGGCTGTTGAGCCGCATGGGCTCACCCTAGTTCTCTCATTCTTCCTCACCTCCTCAGTTTGAACGTAAGAAGCAAGGGATTAAAAAAGCAAGCTCCTGTCTAACGCTGATCACACACAACTCTTCTCTAGCTTTGGTTACATGATAAAGTTTAAAAATATACGTTACCAGCAAAAATTTCCAAGAATAAACGAATCGATCTGGAGGAATGCCAAAATATTTATCAGAGAATGACATTCACTTGGGTGTGACAACAAAGTCGAAAAGTTAATAACTTATCTGGAGACCAGGTTTCTGCAAAACCTGCTGGGCTCCAGGATGAAAACATCATTTAAGTACAACCCCCTTTCCATATTTTCCTTCCATTACAGCTTACGGCTAATAGATAGCTATAGAGAGAGACCTTGCTCTGACCTGCAGCAACAGCAGCAATGGTGTTGTGACACAACCGAGTGGAGTTACATGGCTACACAAGCCTGTCATCCACACGCCACTCTTCTTTAGGGCCTTCCATTGTTAAGTCCTGATTTATATCAATAGAGGTGAGCGTGGTGACCAAAGGCAGACAGCACGTGGCTCTGAATATAAATGAAAGCACGGAATGCTATTGTGTGCGAGCACAGAAACAGGAGCAGCATAGGAAGGGTGGGTGGCTGTGCTGAGCCATCTGCTGATAGAGCCTACTGTCTGCTCAACATGGGGCCGTGGAAAAGGGCAGCAATCCCTGCAGGACCTCCCTCCCCTTTCCCGGTGGCCTGAGGCCCTGACCAGCAGGTATGGCCAGACGCAGGGTGTTCTGCTGTCCTGTGAGATGCCACACAGCTGAGACTGACCCTGCAAGCCAGGCCACCACCTCCTGATCTTTGCCATGCAGCTAAATGGAGATCTCCTCTTGCCTTCTGTGTCTGGTATATCTGTCGCTATCACTTCGTTTAACTAAATTTCTACATATCGGTTTGTCTCATGGAAGTGTATTTTGGAGCTACACTGCACAGCAGAAGTTTAATGGCACTTTCTAACCAGTTCAAATGAGTAATAAAAACCTAGTCTAGGTTTATGGGAGAGTTAAGCTGGAGGCCACGAATAACGCTATTTCCCCCATTTTACACCTATTTTGAGTTACTTTACATTAAATTACAAATGGACTAAACTGAAATGTTTTCTGATATAAAAAGAGTGCTTGTGAGGAAAAAATGACAGCTCCAAGGGTTAGATGCACCTACCACTTGCCATCCACAAAGGGGAATGTGTTTCTTACGGGCTCCCTGCACAGTGCTAAGCTTTGTTTCTGTAGAGATTTTGACATATGGCCGAAGTTAGACCTTAAATTAGAATATTCCTCTTTGAATTGAGAAATGATCTTTCTGTCCAAATGAATAGTGTATTCAGTGTGAATAAAGCTTCTGCTATTGCACAGCTCATCTTATCTACTGATGTCATTTCCTCAGTTGCTTCTATAATATTAATAATCACCATATAGCCAAAGAGGTCATATACTAGGAATGTATACTTTAAAATTCTTTGACATTGCAGAAGAGTTTGAACAAAAAATCTATGTTTCTGGCTGGATGGACACACTGAATGACTGCCAGGAAATGACGTTATGTCATTTAAAGGTGGGGATAAAGAAACCTGTCTACTGAGCGAAAAAGACCCCAGACTGCAAGAAAAATGCAAGAGTTGAAGATGGAAAGGAAAATCATCAATGAGTAATAAACCTAACCTCCCTTAAAAAGCAGAAAAGGACCACAAACAATGTAGTCACACCAATATAACCAAAGGATCACAGAAAAATCACAAAGATTTGATTTATGTGTTCTGAATATTTCTGATGCAATTCTGGATGATTCTTGGTCTAAAATGACTTTCAACAGTGGCTTCTCTTCTCCTGAGGCAGTGGAAGATGCTGTCTGGACGCAACATTTTCAGCAGTCAGTCCCTAGCTGCACAGGCACCTCAGTGATTCCCAGTTACCTGCCCAGCTGAAGAGCAGAGGAAAGAAAAATGCTGGTGCCACCTCTTCAGAGCCTGGCCACGGAGGTGCACCAGACAGTGACCAGAGAAACCCTGCTCTTCTGGGAACCAAGGAGCTCACGGGACTGTCTGAGCTGAGCTGCTGGCAGTGGAGCAGGCTCTGGGAGGACCTGCATGATCCACACTCATTTCTTGAGCTTTAACAGGTGATCCACTCCAAGGGGAATTAATGAGTATATGTGAAAAAATAAAGTTTATGTTAAAAAAAAAAAGAGGACCAAGACATTCTTTAGCATCTTTGATTTATATAAAGCCCTTCACGTCACCATATATAATTATGCATGAAGCATTTCTCATCTTGAAAATTACTTTCTATTAAAAACCAACTGTTTCTACATTGAAAATTTTTAAAATGTAAATTTAAGGTGGTCTTTTACATAGACACTCTGACCTTTTATATATTAGAAATCATTTTCTAAGGGATTTCAGAGCACACAAACACTACTCTGGGAGAGACCAAGATACTGACTTGACAAAGTCTTTATAAACCAAGCAGTTTTAGACAGAATTTTCTTCCTCGTAGTAGCTTGGGTATGTGTTCTCCCCAGAATGTATTCTTTTTTTTCTTCACTAGTGAGTAGCAATGTTACCAGATCTAGCATCTCTTTACAGCATCTCACAATATTTAATCTTTTCCTCAAAGCCAGAGTTGCAGTTCCTGGGGCCATGTGACTGCATGAGATTGCCAGCTTTCATGGAAAAAAAAAAAAAGGTTACTTTTAACTCTTGCAGTTGCAAAAAAAAAAATAAGCTCGAACTTTTAGGACTGAAGCAATTCAAACACCAGAACAGTAAGGAAAGAGAGAACCAAAGCGTGCTTGTACTTAAAATAGATTAATTTCCCATACCCAGTGCATTTTTTGACTGGAATAGAGATTTTCAATTCTCTGGAGTTGGCTGTACTGCACCAGTGCAGCAGAAATGGGTCACAACTGCTGTAGGACTTTGATCTGAGCAAGAAAGGCGTTAAGCACTAAGCAAAACAGGGTAAAAGGGCAAGGATCAGCCTGATTAACTCCTGCGCCTGAAGTCAGACCCTCCATCAATATTCAGAAATCTGTTTTAAGCACTCAGTTCCCAAGTACAGGGCTGCCACTTTTCAAAGGAGACGTGGAACAGGAAAACGAGCATTTGGAGCATCACACGGCCTAATGGTCCTGGACAGACAAAAGTAACCTGGGCTAGCAAGTAGCACAAAACAAAGGTCAAAGGTGGAAAGTGCTGGTTCCAGTGCATGCCCTGCTACAGCAGCAAACACAGAAACAGGTAAAGCCAGCAAAAAAAAGGTAGCTGGAGACTAGAGATCAGCCTGCAAATGGCAAAGAAGTAAATTAATAATTTACACTACAAGAAAAGCTTATCCTTTCACAGGGCAGAATGTGAAATCACAGAGCTAGAACACATCTGCAGAGGTTATTTAGATCGTTCTCTGTCCTAAGGCAGGATTCATTCAGTTATGTCACCCTTATCACATATTTGCCTAAGTCTCTTTTAAACTCCATGACTCTCAGCAACCTACTGAACAGCTTCACTGTCTTCTCTGTTTGGAGCTTTTCCCAATCTACCAAACTCCAATATTCTCTGTAATTAAGGCTCATTATAATAACTCTTGTCCTATTCAACATGGACACAAAAAATTGATCATTCCCTTTCACTCTGCAGCAGCCTTTTGCAGATCTGAAGGCTGCTTAGTTAGTGGAAGTAAAGGACTTGTTACTTTTCCTTTATCCTATAAGTCCAAGCATTAGAAAAAAAATAAAAATAAAAACACATAGAAACACTAATGGTAGCTGTATAAACTATGACTTGTGAGCAGTAGCTTTCCTAGCTTGAACACACCTTACAGGGATTGCAGGAGGGATGCACACACACAGAGAGAAGCAGCTGGGGACAGAAAACGTCCTGGAGCATGATGATCCTTACCCGTTGGATCCCAGTTTCTAGGAAGTGCCTAGAGAGTACAGGCACTGACTTCCATGGAAGCTCTTCTGTTGAAAACAAAGGCCCTGCACCTCCACAAAAGGACTGTGCCCAGGGCAATACACAAACACTTGCTCGTCTCTTATTAAAACTAAGAAAGTTTTTAAGTTTGTTCTCGTCTGCGTTGCTGAATCATGGCTTGGTGTTGTACACAAAGAAGGCTGTAATACACATTCATTTGCAGTCTGACAACCTAGGCATTATAGGAATTACACAAATTACATCTTGTTTTTAGGATTGCACTTGGATCATTTCTGTCAGTCCCCAAAGAGAGAATTTCACTGGATGTTTATTACAACAGCTGGGATTAACTATGTGCTCTAGTAAAGACACTAGAAATCTTAGCAGGAGGTAACTGTATAATTACATTTCTCATAGACTTTTCAGAATGAAATACAAATCTCAGCTAGTGCTTACTGACATCTCCAGAGCACATAAACTCATAAAAGAAGTTTTCATAGATCTATAAAAGGAAAGAGAAAAGCTTACTGGAAAACAACAAACTGGTCACACTTATCTTACTCATTTGAATGAGGATCTGGCAGACCAGAAAGTATAAAGGAAACAGTTGTGTAATGCTTAATGACTGCTTAGAATGGAAAAATGCTTCTTCTTTTATCTTGGCTTGTTATAAGGGATTGGGTCAGAGTACAACACAGCTTAAATGGGAAATCATGCCTATGATCAACTACAGTTTTTTAAAGTTGTGTGCACACACTGTACAGTACCAGGGTAGCTTTGAATCATGTTGAAAATATAATTACTTCTATTTGATAGGAAGTTGTGGCTTTAACTTTAGAGCAAAAAAAGCAATAAATTGAGTATCAAACTTTCTTGCAGGACAGAGTAAGTATTCTCACAGGAACAGGAAATAAATTCAGCACCATCTATTTGATACTGGTAAATCCATACCCAATCTCTTTGTTCTCTGACTCTCCATACATTAACTGGCAGACAAATTAGCAGGAAATGGTCTTTCCCATCAATTTACAAAGTTTCCCATCTCCATATATCTCAGCTCCTGAAATGAACTAGCGCTGCAGCACGCCATGGAGGCTGTGACCTTCACCCGGATGGGCCTAAGTGGGGAATGCTCTGCTCTCAGTAAGGTCACTGCAGCATCCCAGCCCAAAAGAATCGGGGGCTTCTGTTCTGAGCACTGCCTCAAGTCTCAGCATCGCTTGGGAGCCTAGAGACATGTTGTTTCTCAGCCCAACCTCCCTGATTGTTGCAGTGGTTGTGTTCCAACAGATGCAACAGACACAAACTGGGAACATAGTCCTGGCCCGAACAGGCGCAGCTCTCGCAGTCTTCTACCTGAACTGCACCAGCAGGAAACTCTGCTCCATACCATAAAAATAGGCTTTGAGTTTTTCAAAACAGTATGTTAGCCTTCCCACTGTGATATTATGCCATACATTACACATGCCAGACATAAAAGTCAGAGTAACACATACCGAGATTTTTACAACTGCATGCCAAGAAAAACACCCCCAGTGCTTTTGCTCTTGAATCTTGCACTTCTTGTTAATTCAGCTTGAACTCCGTGTCTTCTGAGGCAAGAGTACTACAGTGCACCTACAGCTTATTGTTGTTACCTCTGCTCAGACAGACCTTATTAATAGGCAATATAATATGACATCAATGACTGTGAGCACCGGCAGCAGTAAAAAAGACCCAGGTGAGGACCTGCCCCTTTTTACACCTTTACTTAGGAAGTTGCACCTTTCACAGCTGCAGCTGGCTGAAGTACATTTCATTGCCAACAGTTTTCTACATGTTCCAGCACTAAAAACTCAAGACACGCAAATAGATGACATTGAAATCACAGTCCTTAAAAAAAGGAAAAAAAAAAACAGCAAGGAAAGCAACAATGGCAATGCACAGGCTTAGCACAAATCTCATCATCTGTTTACACTGGCCATCTCTCAAACCACTGGCCGATATTCGACTGCTTTTGCAATTATTAATCCCAAGAACCCAAATTCATTTAAACATGCATGACTAGATTCTGATACTTTTGCTCCTGCTGCGCAGACCCTTACTCCTTTAAAAGTCTGGACAATATGGAAGTGTCCAGATTAGAAATCCAATTTAAGCTTGAAACAAATTTGGGAATTTCAATTTTTCAATTTTTCAATTTTTGTGTTTTTTTTTTTTTTTTTTTTTTTTAACTTTTCACATGACTTAGCAATTACATTTTGTGCCGTGCCTCCAGACCAGCAGGCTGCATTGGGTTGGGACCCCGCACAAACCTACAGCAAAGCCAGTGCAGTGAGGGGGGTCCCTTCCAGCTCCCCAAAGCGTCCAACCCCCTGTTTGACTGGGACGAGTCCTGTGGTGATGGTGCCCTTCCTGCTGAGGGGTAGGTGGCAGCCCAGAGGAGAGCAAGGACTGGGATCTCTCAGGGAGGTAAAGCAATGTGAGGAGTTACCTCCAACCAACATTTTAGAGATGACAGCTAATTTCTACGGGAACAGTTGTGGGCCAGCACAGATCACCAGCAATCAAGTCTGAGTCTTCATTCGAACATCTTGCAGACATCTTCTTGGGCCCTGGAGCGTTGTCACAGGTAACAAAGGCCTAAGGCTGCCCTAGGGTTAATGCATCCCTTCCTAATTCAACATATTCTCCACTTGGACACTGTTCCTGTGGCAGATGAAATCCATCTCTTTCTTTTTTTTGCTTGTCCTCAGACAATAAAGAAATCTCACAAAGGGTCAAGCCGCATCATCCCTGCTGCCAGCTAACAATTCCTTATCGCCATTACTCATGTATCGTGTTTGTGTTTTCCCCTTGCCATAGCAACGTCGCAGCCCGCTACAAAGAGCCTGCATGAAATAAATCAATGGAGTCTGCGGCCCTGAGAGCTGCCCGGCTGAACAGCGGTTCGTGTCGAGGGGAGAAGGTGGGGGACAAAGCCTGCTACGCGTTATCGTACCCGAATCACAGATTTTTATTGTTCATACGCTAGTAATTGGCAAGCGTGATGTCCAAAGAAAATTGGCTAGTATAAATTCTTACAGGGAATATAATATTAGGAGGACATGCATGAGATGGTTGTGATTATTAATCATCATTGTAACATTAAACGTTGATATTACACGTAAACATCAGAAATTTGGCCTCTACATCAGAGACCTTGCAGTCCACGAGACACAGGCCTTGATTCCTCCTTATACCTATGTCCTTTATTCCTATGAACAGCCTCGCTTGCTGCATAAGATGTAAGTCTTGCACAAAAAAAACTATATGTGATAGACAACACAGATTCAGGAAAAAAAAATGGTGACCTGCAAAACACTTTAAGGAAAGCACAAAGGATATCCAGGCCAGTTTCATTCACTTTTTTAGAGCTTTTAACCCACTCTTCCCATTTATTCCTCTCCTCAAATATCAAGCTTCACTGCAATTCTCAAAATACATTTACTGTTTTAATTAAGAAACTCAGGATGCTGATACACTAACAAAAACGCCCAGAAACAGACCTTTTAAGATCCACAGATATCTTAACCTAAACATAGATGCTCAGTGCCGTGGACATGCCTGCTGGTCCTGGAGGTTGTTCACAGGCCGTGTGTTATGCACACCATGGAGCAGCCCAGGGGATCTTCCATGCCCCTGCTGGGCACTGCAGTTGGCACCCAGCAGGCACCGCTGTTTATGCGATGCAGGAAGTCCCCCGGTGCCTCCACAGTCAGCGGCACCTAACCAAGTGGTGTAACAATCATAGTCTTAGATGAGGAGACCTAAACCAAGCCTCTCTTTGCAGGGTTTGGCTCCTTCTAACCATCTTCACTGCTGTTTGTGCAAAAGGAAAGCCTCAAGTGCCTCTGCAGCTTTGCTCTTCCATCGGCTCCACTACTCATGTTTATTTGTACTGCCCAAATATCCAAGAGCCCTCTTCATAGACTGGGATGTGGTTGTGCTATATCAACACAACAAAATGATGGGCAGCATCTTACAGAGCAAATGTAACACATGCAGCAAACAATGGAGACAAGCAGGGTGCAGTACAAGGAAATAACGCTGGCCATGGTAAAAGGTAGTGCTTCCAACAGACCAGGGACAGACGCAGTTAACTGGGTCTAGCATGGCTGCTTCTGACACTGCATCCATCAGCAACATTGGCAAGCTTTTCAGAACAGCAAATAAGCTCAAAGAATATCCAGTGACAAAAGTATCTGGATTTCTGATGTGAAGTGCTCTCCCTCCCTGCCCTTTTCCAGCTTTCACTGCGTAAGCCTGTGAACAAGTTTACAGACTGGAGGCTGAAAGGATACATGGCTGCTTTCTGTCAAAACGGTAGGGCCGAAAATGAGCAGGAGGGAAAAGAATTACTGATGCCAAAGTAAAACCTTAGTGCAAGAATAAATAGCTATCAACTCACCATGAGTAGGTTTAGGCTTGAAGTAAGGAGGATTAGAAGCCTTCAGAAGAGGAAGGATCTGGAAGAGCCTTCTAATAGAACAGGGAAAGGCTGAAAAGTAATTAGCTTTGAGATGGTACAGGATGCATTTATGAAAGACATTTAATGCTGTGGCTGACCATAATAGCAGAGGAGTGACCTCCACGACCCAGGTCATCCCTCCTACTCCAGTAATTGTCTATGTCCCCAGAACACAGAAAAGGCCAAAACCATGTTTGTTCAAGGCCCCTCTGCTGATCTGCTCATTTTGTCCTTAATCTACTGCTCTACAAGCCAGTGGAATAGTGAGCAAGTCGTATGGAAAAAAAATAAAATTATTAATCCAATAAAATGCATTAAACAAAAATAGAGTAAGTCAGGATATCAAAACCAAAATGTGTTATACTTGAAATTCAACTTTTTAAATCTGCCATCCCCAGCTCCAAAGCAGAAAAATGCAAAAGTGATTGGGGATTCAAATCTTCAGGTTTTATGTTTGGCATTAAACAGGTCATAAAAAAATATTGACTTTGGCTCTTTAGGCCTTTAATACTTTAAAAATAATTACAACCATGCCCTGACTGAAAAGTAATCTCAAAAGTCAGCATGTGAATTTAGGGTTTTGAAAAAAGAGTGACTGCTCAGCAGCACACAGAGCTCACCCCAGAGAAAAGGAGAGGGCAGGCTGCACAGCCATGCATGGCCTCCAGCTCAGGGTGCCTCCCGTCTTGAGAGCCTCAGGTGACAATCCTGCCGCTCATGTACAAAGGGGACATAAATTCAGTGCTTATTTCCTTAGCTGGCCAGGCAGTGTGCCTCTCCATTTTGCTGCTCGTCACAGACGACACTGCACACTCCATGGCAGCCTGCAAGATCTGCTCTGGCATGGCGAGGCAATCCTTGGGGACCTTGGGCTCCCTGCCTGTGTGCCGCTGATGCAGCCTTGCCTTACATCTGCTCAGCTCAGCTAGCCTGCCTTAACACTGCCATGGGTAAAGAGAAAATTCATCAGAATTAAAGATTCCACAGAAACCAATGAATTCAGCATCAGTAAAATTCAGTAAAAAACAAAAACACTTCATTCTTTTCCATTTACAAGTTCTGTAAAGCCCAAGGTTCAGCTTGCAAACTTCACGTAAAGGCACCCAAATGCCCTTTAGAGCTAAACCAGACTCACACTGTCTTCAGCGCAGTCAGTACTCCCAGCGAGCATGGGATAATTCAGCACCTATATAAACCTGCCTGAAGTACTCCTGGCTAAGAAATGTAATTAATGCTGAAGTCATTCTTCAAGATCACCTCATCCATAGTGGAGTTAACACCACTTGGAAGTCTTATCTTATTCCCTCTTACCATTTAATTCAAAGCACTGACTGAACTGCAGGTTTAGGAGCACCCAGCTTTCAAAACTGTAGTAACCACCTTCAAAAGATATTGTACAGAGAAACCTGCTTGTTACCTCTCAGCTACCACAGCCCACTCTGAACATATCCCCTGCATAAAGTCTTGCCATTGCCCTTCCCATTTCAGGCATTTTTAATTTTGTCAGCTTTTGGACAAGTTATGCTGGGTTTTGGCAGCAAAGTAGGCAAGAAAACGACTTTCAAGGACTTCCCAATGTGAAAACATTTGCAACTTTTAGCCAGTAGAAGTCCAGTCCGGGATGTGGCTCTTTAAGGTCCTCAAAAGATGTAGTTATAAAACTTGTCTGTTCACTTCTCCCATCCTTGTGTTCTTTTCTGGTAGCTGTCAAGCTGCTTCAGTAGCTGTAGAGCAGTTAAGATGGAATCTATTGGGCAAGAATACCCATCAATGCTGTTCCTCCTGTTGTAAGTACATTAACGTGACCATATTAACCTTAGCACGCTGTGTTCCCAGATTAAAGGCGTACACTTGTGCACAGCACAAAACTACCAAAACACCTTGTTGCACTATAAAACGAACATGAATAATAAAGCACTGTAAACGTTCTCCTTCATTTGTCAAGCACGAGTAAAGGAGGATGCCCCACAGCCCTGTGCCCTGACCACAACCAGCTAGGAGAGGAACCTTCCTGTTCCTTGCCTTGCCTCAGCTGGAGCCTCATGAAGCTCGGTGGGGCCTAGTGTTCACACAGCATCTCTGCAGGTTGCTTTCAGCCCCGCAGTCCCAGCAGTCCTGCACCCCCTCCAGAGCCCTGACACCTCCTTCTGCCCCCTCCAGATGCAGAAAGTCTCAGTAATGGCCCCACTGTGGCTCCAACCACATGGATGAGAGCTCCTTCTCCTAGCTCGCCAATCCACCTCAACGCCCCAGCTACTTGGGCTGACTCGTTCCTTTGTTCCCCTCTGAAAAATGACTGCCTACAAACTCCCACAACCAGTTCACACCTTGCCTTCTGGCAGGAAGGAAAGCGGCTTTTAGGCACAGGTGTCGGCGGTGCCGCTCCTTCTGCCTGCCCCAGTCCCTTGTGTCTTACTTTACAAGGGACTCTCCCTGGCCTAAAGCAGCGTGCCATCCAAATGGCAAGTCCCTTCAGGAAAAAAAGCAGGTTTTACAGTTTAAGGCTAAAACCTCATTTAGAGAAGAACATAACTCTTCTTCCAGTGCAAGGAACAAAGCACAGTCTGTGGGGTGCAAGGGAAGCTTCAGTGATCACAACTCTTCCCTTTTTTTGGCCATGAACATGTCTCCAACTAATGGTTTCTGGCAAAATGTAGCTTGAACACCATGTTACACTTTTACAAAGATTACTATGTTATTGTTTGGCAAAGCCTTTAACTGACTGCTAGATTATTTTTAATGAGCAAGAAGTAAGACAAAATTTGCTACTGAATTTTACTCTGAAAGACATCTTTTTAAATATGCTTCTACATTTAATTGGCACACGGCATTCAGTGCAAATGCATGCACACAGCAGTAAACACCTTTCCTGCTAGCAAGGAAGTTTTGCATTGCAGTTATCACAATGCAAATGGTCATAAATTTCCAGAAAAAAGAAAAAGGCACAAGCAAGACAGGAAGCAGAGAGTCATAAGATGTAGGGCATGGCTCTGAGACTGGCTCAATAAGGTCCAGAGCCCAGCTCAGAGTGGGGAAGCACTAGGTAATGGATCACAGATTGGTGCAGTGGAGGAAAAAAATAAAAGCAAAAAAAAAAAAAAAAAAAAAAGCTGAAAAAAAAGCTTTGGACTGGTTCCTTTTTAACCCAGCCATAACCAAAGCAAAGTCCATGTTGCCAGGCCAGGGGAGCAAAGGGAGGAGTCTAACACAACTGCAAGGCAAGCCAGGAGCTCAAACATCCCCGGACCTTGGAACCACTTGCAAAATCCTTTAGTGCTGCAAACCCCACTGACCATACTGAGCAGCACGGACTTTGAATCCCTTCACACCTTGTCTAACCCTACTGTGACCAGTGCCCGGACTGACTTGCCATACTAGGTGCCGGCAGTGTCAAGCAGTACGTTTGATAGCACAGATTTCTCCCTTCCCCTCCCCCTGCCTCTGTATTATCAACTCTGTTTGACTTGTTCACACTGGGAAACAACAAATAAACAAACCTGAACTTCGCCTTGAAAGAGAGGACTTCTTGTAAGGAGCCCTGGGAGTATGAAGCCGAGGAACCAATGCTGGGAAGACCAGTCCTTTCCTAAAGCACGCAGGAGCAGATGACCAGGAGGTCCTGCCCTGCTCCCCCAGTGCTGGCGGGTGCTGCTCCAGGCACTAAGAGCAGAGGGACAAAGCAAGGCCCCCGGGGACAACGGCTCCTGGGGGGGCACCTACCAGAGAGCTCGGTCAGTGGGGTTGGGCAGAGAAGGAAGCAAATGCTCCTTGTGCTTACTGCTGGCTGTACTTTTGCTTCCTCTGTTCCTCAGAGAAAACCCTAAAAGATTTGTTCCTAAAACCCTGAAAGATTTGACTCCACGGATGTCTCTCCTAGGGAAACAGGACACTCGGACATGGCAGAACACAGATTTTTCCAGTTTCCTCCATACGTACAAGGCATCTGCCCTGCTGGACATCCAAGCCGATAGGAATCTTTACTTCGGCAGAAAATGGCACCTAGCATATAAACAACATGAAGACTAGGATGGAAGCTGGCCTGCCAGGGTTGCGTTAGCTATCCGTGACTCCCATACATGGTTATGTGCTATCTTGCTTTTGATTTAGTTACCTTTGCCTCATTTTTAAGGGTTTATTTAGAAAATTCTACAAGGCAATAAATTACTAAATATCTAGGGGACCTGAAGAAAACTGCACACAAAATGCCTCATTTACAGCACATATTCCGACTCCTGCTGTCTACTATATGTGATTTGTTGCTAAACCATATAGATTCTGAAAACTTCTGCTCTGCTATTTAATTTGTCCAACAGAGCCTGTTTTGTTGACCTCTGGGCTCCCTGCAAGGCCTGTTTTCCCAGACTCTCAGAGGGATGGATTGAGCTGGCTTGAATGAGGAGTGTCATATTTACTGTGGGCTGGGAAAAGATGAGGACTTTGCTTAGTGCTGACATGTGTCAACTTCAAACCTGTAATAAGTGCATTTTTAGAAACAGAATTGTCTGTAGGGTTTTGTCTGGAGCTGACTGCGTTGTATCACTTAGGAAGAGGCACAAGAGGATTGTGAGGCCACATAAAACTGGATTATGACAGTGAACCAACAAGGCATTAGGAGTAAGCTAATTAGAAACGAAGAATCTGCATGTACGCACACATCTCGCTAATCAGTGACTGGGAAAGAAAGTACTGAGAAAATATATGGCAGCTAAACGGGATTTTAACTTGATATTAAAAAGAAAAAAAGACCCTTCCTTCAAGGACAAGCAAGCAGGAAAGCAGCAGATATGGTAGGTTTGAACAGCCCTGCCACACAAACAGCAGGGCTGGGCTCACCTAAGTTTGGGAGAGACTATGGACCTCAGTCATCTCAGACCCCAAAACAGCCACCGTAAGAGCAGGAGCCCTCGGAAACCTGCATGGCTTCAGGTGCAGCTCCCACAAGACAACGCTGCCCCACTGGCACGACTTCATGTTCATAAGGGATCCGTCACAGCGACTCCTGGAGAGAGCTAGGGATCTGTCACAAGTCCCAGAGAGCCAGCGGCACCACAAATTCCCGAGTGAACCATGCTGACGCATTAAAGACAAAGCGGAACAGGATTATATATCTCTGCAGAAATGTCCTGGCCAGGGAGCTGCACCCAGATTTCCCTGGCAGTTTGCTGACACTCCTGGTGTTTACGCGCTAGCTTTTTCTGCAAAGCTACCAGGTTCTCCCCTCAGACCAGCAGTGCCTTGGAAACAAAAATCCTCCTAACATTTTCCTTCTTTTTCATTTTTTCATGACCGAGGACAATAGATCCTTAAAGCACAGTATTAGGCCTTTAAAAAAAATTGTTCCAGGCTACACAAGAAGGCTTTTTAGCATGCTGAGCAGCACTAACACCATGATCCTACGCCCAGCAGTACCTGAAAACCAGCACAGTTAACATGGGATACAACTAAGCAACAGGAAGATCTTGCACTGGTGAAAGCTGTAAAAACTTGTAAATTGACATCTAACACTAGGCAGCTGAAGTCACCTCCTTAAGCTAGAGTCAAGGCGTACAGTTGCAAGGTTCACATTGCAATAACAAACATCATCCCAAGAGAAGACTCCGACTCCTGGCTTTGTACCATTCACAACCCACTGGTGCTGTGTTCGTACGGCTTACAACGTCAGCCCAGACCCAGGAGTATTTTCACTCCAGGGGCCATCTGTTATCCTCTGCACAACAACCGCTATTAACTCATTGTCACTGGGAAATCATTTACTTAATAATACATTGAGTTGGCTGTTCCTGCTGCAGAAGAAAGCCGTTCCAGAAACACAAGGATGTATTTCCAAACCTCAGTATTCACCACTGGCTTCCCTGGGTATTCCAAATTCTTTGCAGATTTTTAAATCTTCTCTTTTGATATAGGCTTTTGGGAAGAAACGGTTTATTAATAGTTTGCTTGTGGTCTTCACTAGACCTGAGAAACAAAAAGATCAAATCAGTGTTTCCCAAACTACTTCTCAAAGTAGAGGAGGGAAATAAGAGCGTTCCCATGCTGTGGCAATGACCGGGTGGACCTGAGTTCATTCTAATTGCAGAGATTTGCTCCCTACCCCTGTTCCCCATATGGTTATTTTCTTGTGATATGTTCTTTACACACTGGGCCCTTGATCCTGCAAACACTCGTGCACTGGGTAGCATGCTTGATCTTGGTGGGATTCATTCACAGATACAACTCAAGGGAAATCAGGGCCACAGCGGAATTACTGAATCCTGCTCAAGTATAAAGACTGCAAAACCCAAAAAAGACACGGCGCCAACCAAAACTCAAGGTGGAGCAGCTCTCTGACTGCTGACCAAGCTGTGCATCTCTGAAGGACTAGAAATGATGCAATCCTGACATTTCCATTACTTTACAGCTGCACTGCTAACTGGAAGGGCACAGTGGCAAAACCAGATTTAACGTAAGCAATGTTCCTCAGCACCCCTTTAAAAAACAACACGAAGCCAAATAAACAATTCAAGACAAAATAATAATCTGAGCTGACTTTGCAGTATTGAACTTGCTTTCAAAACCAGTTTGTGTTTTTAGAAAATACTGCGGGTTCTGTACTCTCTGTGGTATTTCCAGCGGACACAGCTCTTCCTGTGGTATTAGACCTGGCACTGCCACAAGAACTTTGCCCCTGATTGTCTCAATGAAAACACCACAGAAAGGAACACTTTCCATGACTGACTGAAAACATCTAGAATGCATATACGTACCAAGATACATTTATAGATATAGCTAGGAAGGGGAAACGAAAAATCTGGAAAACAGATGAAAATGCAATGAACGATTTTTTACCAGAATAAGAGGAGGGGGAAAAAGGAAACAAGGACTTGAAGGAGGATTTTTGTTTGTTTGTTTGTTTTTGTGAGAGATTCCTGTCAGGCTCAAAAGCTTTGCTCATTTTTAGCTGGTGGATTGGAGCCAGCGCCTCTCCTTGGCTGTGGCTCAATTCTGCTCTATAGCTCTGATTCACTGAACCCTAGGCTTCAGCTGGGGGATGGGAGAAGTGCTGGTGCTGCTCCGGCGCGAGGCAGGAATTGGAAGCGCCTGTTGCCCACCTTCTTCCTCTCCTCCCTCTGCAGCCTGGGGTCCCTCGGTCCTGGAAGCTGTTCAACTATCCTGCCTTCCAGACAGAGTTACCAGCTCATCTAGCCTACCAGATTGCTTTTGATGTGTGAAAGCAGACTCAGAGGGGACAAACCAGATTATATATAGATTATCACAGCACTTCAAACAGGTTCCGATAATGTCACGCTCCTCTGGTTGCTGGAGCGGATGCCCTGAAGCCAGGAGCCAGGTACCTTCCGTACCCTGACAGGGAGCGGGGAACCTCAGGTACACTTCCCGACCAGAGGCTGGCTTTTTTTTTTGTCAAGTACAACCAGCGCTTGGCAGCACAGTCCTGGCAGAACACCTCAGCCCCTGCCAGGAGGGACCAGCTCTGTGGATGAGGGGGAGATGTCCTTGCTCCTGCATGTCCCCGTGCTGGGCCATGGCCCTCCCAGCCAAGGCTTACCCGCAGGTGGGCATCCTGCCTTCCAAGGGCTGCTCGGGGACCACGGGCTGACACACAGGCCAGGAGATGGCTTTGCAGCTCGGCTGGATCCAAAGTAATGATCTAAACTCTGCAGCCTCCGTTCAACCATTTAGTGATCCGAGTCACACAGTTCCCCCTGTGAGCTCAGAAAGAACACATTATAGGAAAAGGAAATTTTAAAGGGAAGCAGGTCAGCCAGCCAGCCACGCACCCTGTGGGGCACGTGGCAGGGACATGCAGAGATAGGCAGAGCTCAAACAGCTAATTGCAAATTGCTGCCACTGCCATATTATTCATGCAGCATAAATGCTGTCAAGTAACAAGCTTTATGGGAACAGACTCTGATTTCTCTAACAATGCCAGAAAGTGGCTTTGTGGCTAAAGGCTGTAAATTAAGCATTGTCAGGGTTGACAGAAATATGTCAAGCTCTGTCAGCTGCACCTAGCAGAGGAGAGGGGCTGTATTTAAGACTGTCAGGCTAATTCTGCAAATATGGCTGAGTGCTGCTTGGGATACCACGAACAAAAGAGAGCAGGAAGCATGGAGGTAGAGCTTGATGGCCAAAGCACACATGCTTGCAGGCTCTGCTTACAGGAGCTCTGAAAAGCTTCCTCCAGGTCAGAGTGTCCAAAACCTAACACTGCTCAGCTGAGTATTATCCTTCTTTTGGTACAACTCTCAAGCAGTGGCTGAGAAGCAAACAGAATCCACACTACGCACATGGAGATTTTTCTCTCCAATGATACTCTCCACTAAAGAACCTCTTCTCTTCATTTATGCCTCAGTGCTACATACAAAGGGTAAAAGTACAGGCTGTGGGCATTAAGCAGGCTTTGTTTCCTTCAACGGAAATAATCTAGAGATTTTTTTCATTTTCATTTCTGATTGCATAAACATCTGAGCTAGCTCCGTTTTGCTGCGCTCTGCAGTAAGCAGCATCATGACTCCAAAATGCTGATTTACAGCTTCTCATTCAAGAAGCCTTGAAGATGGGAGTCAGATATTCTGCTTTCTGGTGTTTATCCCCATCCAAAATGAATCTATTCTTAGCAGTCAAGCGGTAATGAGAAGAATACAGACACCCCAAGCACAGAGTTCCAACAGAGAATTATCATCCCTGAGCCTACAGCAAACTCACATTTGTATTTCTGCGAGGTTCCTGATGCAGGACCTTTCCCAGACCCTCCCAAGCCAGCCTCCTTTCTATCGCTTCAAACCAGCAGCACGCAGCCCTCCCACTCCTGCTGATCAAGAAGTGCCAGAAGTGTCTGCATAAAACGCCGGCCAGCAAAAATAGACCGTAACAAGCAAAAAATGCAACATTAAGATTTGAATTGCAACATGGTGAGAGCCCATCACTCCAGAGCGGTAGCTAAGCAACAACAACTCTGGTTTGTTTTGAAATCTATATGAGGAATAAAAATACCACCAAGCATAAAGCCAGCCCAGGATAGGCAGCTCCTCCTCTGAAGCATCGCAGCGGCAGCTTCCCAGCAGGTGAAGCCTGCAGGGGTGGCAGCCTGGTCTGCACCCACCGCTGCACCCCAAGGGCAGAGCTTGATAGTGGGCTCCCTGCTCCCAGACCCCACTCCTGCTTCAGAGAAACACCTTGTCCCAAAAAGGGACCACCACCATGTAGCATTGCTACAAGAAAAGGCACTGGCATGCCACACAACAGGCTCACCCACGCCAGCATCTCCTCTCCAGCAGCGAAGGATCAAGGTGCATGGCTTGGGTGCACGGCCAGTCCCTGCTTCCTGCAGGTAGAGGATGGTCAAGCCACAGGCTTGAGAGGTTCCCCCAGCACAACACAAGCTGCACATCTCCATGACAGTATGGATGAATTTTCCTTTTGCTGATTCCTCCTGTATTCAGATTTTGGATCTATGTAAAATTTGGTTGCCTTCAGTGTCCTCTGAAACTGAGTTCTAGCTTCATGCAGCACATGAAAAAATGTCAGCTTTGTTTTAAACCTGCCATCTCAAAATTTCTTTTGGCAACCTTCTTCCTAGCTTTTTTTTTTTTTTTTTTAAATATATATATATTACACTGTCAGAGTGTATATTTGTGTGGCTGAATATACAGTCTGTGAATCCACAGCACTCTTAGACTCAGTATTGCCAGCACCTTTCCACCAACTGCACCACTGTCAAACCAGAGAACAGTCTTAGGAGCTCCCCGCTGCCCATTCAGCGTCTCAAGCAGCAATGAGAGACTTTTACCGAGAGCAAGACGAAAACCATGTCTTTAAGGTAGGCCTGCTATTCTTGAATAACCTGTTAGGAAGTCAAAAGCCTTGAGTCCATTCGCTAACAGAAATAAAACCTCCCCTGGATGGGATATGAGCTTATACGTACTGAGTGGCTTAACCAAAGGCAGATGGTTAATTAACTTAATGAGCACTACATTAAAACCAGGAAGTTCCAAATACCTGTCAAATGTATTTGTCAAAGGAACATTGTCCTTTCCAGAGCCAAATGTACTCTTGTACCCATGAAAAGCTAAAATAAATCAACCCTCAGGTAAATTCTGATGCAAGAACTCTAAAACATCGTCCAAGATAGGACGAGTGGCTTAAAATATCACACGGCAAAGAAATGAAAAGTGCTATGGAACTGTTTAAGACAGTACTGACCACTTTCAATATTTCAAATGACAGACCCTTCGTCGGCAGCTGGCAAGTCCAAGACAAGGCACGGACACCAAGCCAGAGCAATGCTCCTTGCTCCCAGAGCCCTGACCTCTTTAAGTGCTGATTAGAAGCACGAGGGACACAGGGAAGGTCTGTGGCTCTATGCAAGCATACCAAATCCTCACCGGTCCAAGCAGAACTCAGTTCTACTGTTAAAAATATCACAGAATCATTAAGGTTGGAAAAGCCCTCCAAGATCATCTGGTTCAAGCATCCCCCTACCACCAGTGTCACCCACTGAACCATGTCCCTACGCACCACGTCCAACCTTTCCTTTTTCAACCTTCTACTAAACTACTTTCCAACCTACTAACTCAAACGGGAATCCCAAGGGATGAAGATCCCTACCAGACCCATTACAGCAAGGAATATGAAATGACCAAATAGTCTGCAAAGGCTGCTGCTGTGCTAGCCCTGCAGGAATCCTCTGCTGAGCACAAACAGGGCAATTCGGAGGAGCCAGGGTCTCTGGCAATGAGCAAGTTACCGTCTGGAATGGCCGCTTCACCCGCCAGGAGCCTCAGCACGCCTGCTGCCATGCAGCAGCAACCTCTCCTACAGAAGGGAAGAAAACTTAGCAAAAGATAACACTCACACAGAAGAATATGGGGTTAGCCTACTAACCTCTGAAATTCTCAGATCCCTACAGAATTAGATGACAAACTCAAGTGATTTCAAGGTAGGTTCACAATCAAATGATTACTAGGCGGAAGTTTTCTTACTGAACAAATACAGGGACAATCTTTATAGGTGTTTAAGCACATAGTGACCAGAGAGGTGATTCAATTTCCTGAAGCATCCAAGCAAGTCACACATGCATTGAGTACCACTGAAAATCCTAGTTGGTGTCCACATGCATTTTGGGAACATGTCAAAACCTGTCCCTTAATTCCTCATGTTTGACTTCACGGATTTACTGAAATCCTTTTTTCACTGGACAGTTCGGAGTTCCATGATGTGATATAAAGATATCTGACAACAGAAAAAAAAAAAAAATCATTTTCTTTGCCTTTTACATGGATGTAACTATCACTATCACTGAAAGAGAAGAACCTGTCCCAACATTTATAAATAGTATTCTCCCTTTCTCATATGAGTGGAAGAATATTGTGACCTACTCCGTCAACATTTGTAAACACATTTCATCCAAATCACAGAGTAAGGGTCTAACAGATAGACCCAGGAAACTCCCTGTTGTACCATTGCAGCATTCAACATCCTCCCTGAAGCAACAGTGCAAGCCTGGAGGTGGAACCCCTCCCCGGAGCAGGCACAGGACCATGCAGGCATTGTAGAGAGGTTGCCCAATTCCTGCCAGCTCTTCTGGTATCCACAGTGTGTCTCCTTGCAAGTGAAGAGAGGTGAAGGTTGAGAACTCCCTGGTGAAAGAGCTGCAGGGGCAGGGAGATAAAGGGCTCCTGGGAGGAGAAATGTGAAGAACCAACTTCTGAAATGGAGCTTCCAGAGGGCTTATGCACCTCTCTGCACTCAACCCCCGGTTAGGGATGCCCAGAGTGGAGTTTGTGTAGTCTGTCCCAAGTAGGACAGAACATCAACTGTTTCTAAGGCCCAGTTCTGTTTCTTACTGAGGTCAGACTGTGTTCCCTCTACTTCCAAAGGGAGATGGACTGGATCCTAAGTGATTTATGTCACATTTCTAGGTACTCCAGCCTGTCTTTAAGGAAGCAGAATAGACGTTTGAGCACCTGAAGAGGTCTTGCCATAATTGTTGTTTTCCAGTGAAGGCAAATTTTCTGCCCCCATGGCACAAGCAGAACACCAAGTCACTGCTGTTGCTACTGTGGGTTAGACTGAAAGTAGTGGATGAAGACACAGCCAAAATGAAGTTAAGTTTCATTGTGGTGGTTCTTCAAACAAGCAGCCATTGGGGCTATGCCCTTCTCATTCCAACAGATGGAGACAGAGACCTTTGGGTTTAAACGTCATGTCTCAATCTCAAAATCTAGATATTACAAATTTAGATATTACCCTAGTTTATCCATGCTCATTCACAGAAGCTTGAGACTCTCACGTAACTTTCTAGCAGAAGAACATCACTAATAAGAGAATCAGATCAGTTCACAGGGTTATGTACAAAAATAAAACAGTGGAGTAAACTAAACAAAATTAATCTTTTTTTCCCCCTCACCTACGGAAGATTACATCCAGTCAAGGTCAAAAAACAGTGTTAAGAAGCAATAAGTTTGCTTAAATTGTATTTAACCAACTTAATTAATAACACTCTCCTGAGTTCTGGGAAACAGCCTGACACTTGGAGGAAAAATCCCAGGTCAAACATTTTCACTATTTATCGTACTTCAAAGTTTTGGATGCTCTTTGTGCTGCAGAAGTGCTGACCATGCAAGTGAAGCTAGTGAGGGCTCTGAGGTGCTCTGTACTTCAGAAGAGCGTGTCATGTCCCCAGAATATGCTGAGTTCCCAAAATTAACCCTGTGAAGTTAGCACAGCAAACTACGGAAATGTTCCAGTAGGTCCAGTCCTGTTGGCATTGACTTCTTATGGACTCCAAGCAGACCGTCTTTCTCAGCAATGCAGAATTCAGAAGAAACTGTTTTTTTCTGGGTCATGTAAGGTTACTGAACTCAATATACCCTTCAAAACACATTTGTCTGATATGTTTGTTTAATTCAGCCCCCTCTCCTTTTTCTGGGAATACACAGCAAATGTACGATCATTTGAACCATGACATCTCCCCATCCTACGTCCATTCTGAAGACATCTGTCTAAACATTTTCCGAAGAATTGCAATTCACTGTTATTGCAACGCGCTATTTCTTTTTCCCCAACATGATCTTTATGCTTCCAGCTCCTGACATTCACTGTAGCAGTTGGCACGCTTTCCTCCCTCTGAAGTGTTTCACCTTCAGGAAACATCCCAGCTCCTCTGGCCAGCAGGATAAGAAACCTGAGTTGGTTTCTGTACTTGGTTTTAGTGAAACAATGCACAGCACTGCCAAGTTTCTAGGCTGCCCATTTGAATCTCAAACCTAGGACTATATACTGCATACTTCGGATGTATTCAACAATCCATAAAGGAAAAAAACAACAGAGACAGTTCTCTAATTAAATAAATAATTTTAAAAAAAGTAGTCTAAATCAGTGTGGTTTTGCTTGTTTGTTTGTTTTTAAAGGCAGGAAGACCCTGCTTTAAAACTGCTTTGTCTTGAAGATAAAATAAAAACTTACAGGTGTTTACAACATTAATTTTACAAACAACTTTAAAAACTAGACAGCATAAACTCAGTGTCTAAATCTGTCCTCTCTCTCTTCAGCAGCTTCAAGCTCTGCACTTGCTGACTGCTGAGACTCTTTGTCACTGGTTGGCCATCTTGACTGTCCTTGCTTTTCTTTGTCCGGCTTCCCTGCCTCCTGACTCTTCTCCACTCCGCCCTGAAGTGAACTGCTAAAATCTCTGAATTTCTCCAGTGGTTTCCTGTTATTACTGCAAACTCAAAAAGCTTCTTCCTCAGTTACAATACTCTGTATGTTTTCCACACCAACTACATCTTTGCTCCCTCCAACTCCTCCCTTATCATTGTCTCCGCTATTATTTTCTCAGTGTTGCATCTTTTGCTTACACCCAGAAGAGCTTCTCACTTCTCTTCAGACACCTTTTTCTCCTAACCTCATCAGCCAGTCTGTTTATCCAGGACCATCTTTTTGCTTTTTACTCATTAACCACCAATAGTTTAATCTTCCCATAACACACTTCTTCATGGCTTGATTTTGCCTCTCTACATTAACTTCGGAACTCCTCAAGACAAGAATTGTATCTTGTTGTTTGTTTCTCGAGCATAATTTCAAAATACGCAGGGAAGAAAAGGTTGGAACAAATAACCGAAATGCCCCAGGAGCTTCCTGAAGACAAATGGATTGAATCCAAGAGGGAGTTCTGCTTTACGTGAGAGCAAACAAGCAGCTACAAAAGAAAAAACAGAAGATACTCTGTGAAGGCAATCACTAATGCAGTCACACAGTTACAAGAAGAAATTGTGCGTGGAAGTAGTTTTATTATTGCAAACAACTCAAAGATGTGCATTTTGTGTATTTCTCAGTTGGCGTAACTGTGCTATATTTTTTTGCTGAGATGGAAATAGCACAGCCTTAGACATGCCCATGAGACAGCCACCTCCTGCACAAATCAGTGTTGCCACCCTTGAAGCTGACCATATTAATGGGGAAAGAAAGGATGTAGGTTAACAGCTTCAGTGTTAACTTCAGTGTAAAACTAGTCCCTTATTTCCAATTTCTAACTCTAAAGTGTTGTTGCATTTGGCAGATGCCGTCCAATTTGATGCTTATTTTAATGGAGTGACCACAGAAAGCCAAAGCAATGGGAAACAGCCTGAGCAAAATTCATCACCATCATGAAGAAATGCAGTTGGTCTGGAAGCTCAGGCTGTTGTCTTTCTCCGGCAACCTTTTAGTTGTTAACCAGACAGCCATTTCACTAGCACGTTTTGCTTGTTTCTGAAGGCACAGATGAAAAATGAAGCTGCGAAGGTTAATAAAGGTACGTGCAGTGTTTCGCTAGGGACAGCTGCAGCTCGTCTAAACCTGCACTTTCTCTACCGCAGTCAACGGAGCAATAACAGTTCACCAAGGCTGAGGCTTTGCCTTCAAAAGTCTACATGGGCTTTTTTCTGCACTCTATTCCATGCCAGAAAAAGCGTTGATTGGGCAAATCACTCAGAGTACAGTTGTACCATTCAAAACCAACATAAACCGATGAAGAGACAGATCAAACAGCAAAACAAAGCTGAGTAAAAGCATACAACCAAGCCACTGCCAAACAGAACCACCAAAGATTGCGCACAGCAGGGCTGTAAAACGTGCAAGATAATGAGCGTGATGCAGCATGCTGGAGAACTAGCTGCAACTCATAACTAGGTTGTAACGTGCTGACTTCAAAAACCCCTCTAGAAGAATGAATCATAACAGGTTGCATGCAATCACTCATGTACAGAGACTACAGAAGTATTAAGCTTTCATAAACCCTTTGAAAATATCTGGAAAACAAGTCAGGCAATATTTAAGTAAGGCTATGAAGAAAGCGCAGAACCAGTAAGTCCTATCGAGCTGTCACACACACACAATAAAGATGCTGAAAATACACTCACAGACAACTTCCTAAAAAGACAAGAGATCAAAACCAGCACTTTGTATTTTATTTGAGTGAAGATTAAATAGATAGCAAATTGTACACTACATGGTAGAAACACAGCTGTTCGAATTTGCCTTTTTTTTTTTTTTTTTCTAGTCATAAAATACCACACTGTTTCTGCACAGGAAAGAATGTAACTCCAGATAGAAGCAGGGCTACAAATGTCCGGAGGCCAAATGCTGGAGAGATCAAACGAACTCCTCCATCCCTCCCTTGGTCACTCAACAGCCTGCCAGCCCCTGGCTTCTCGACAAACTCCAGAATGGCAGCAAAATATAGATAAAATCTGGTGCACTGCATTGACACCCCCCCTGCGATGCAGGACGTTGTGCAAGCCCCCTCCGACGCCGCACAGACATCCAAAAGCGCAGGAGGTGCCTGGGCGCAGCCAAGACCCGAGGCAGGGTGAGACCGCTCGGTGCTGAGCCCCGCTTCACGCCCAGCTCCCAGACCACTCACCCGTGACACAAACATCTCTCACAGACGTCAGGGGAATGGGATACACGCAAATTTTCCTTATATACAGCGCACACGCCACCCCAGCAACTAAACAAGCATGAAGTGAAGCACATTTGGTTTTCCCCGTAAGAAGAGCGAGTTTAAAAAAGTAGGAAAAAGAGCAGTCAGGGAACTGAGGAAGCCAGGGTTCAAGTTCTTGGTCTACCACAGAGTTTCTGTGTGACCCCGGCCGAGTTGTTTATTCCCTGTGTGCCTGAGCAATGGCTCCGTGGGTGGCTCTGAGGAGAAATACGTTGAAAACTGTGAGGCATCTGGATATGGGAATACCCGAGAGCTCTCGAACTGGCATATTTATACAGACAGAAACCACTCCGAGACAATAACTCAGACGGCAGCGAGTTACAAAATAATACATGCATTAATCTTGACAGCAAACGTTGAAGTAAGCATAAGCAAAGGAAAATATTAGAGGACGCAAGAACGGTGATGATTTCCTTCAGCTAATTACATGCTCCGAGAACTTAAGGTATTTTCTCACTAATGTAAACTTTGTTGGTTTTTTTTTGTGTGTGTGTGAGGGATTACAGCTGCCCGTAAAAGCACGGAGCGGAAACACGCCTGTGCACGGTGTCGTGTCTGACCTGCAGGCTGCAGGAGTGCGGGGGTGAGAAATGGGCACTCACCCCTGCAGATGCACCCAGCTTTAGGCAGGCAGATGCTGCTGTAAAGCTCCGGAGCACGAGTTAACTCACTTCCTAACGCAAATGCAAGCTGGCTTGTATAACCTCTGCCCAGCAGTTAAGAAGAAATCATAATTAATCAAAGGGAAGAACACAACTCTCATTCTAGAACCTCCTAGCTTTTCTTGGGATTTTTCTGTTGAAAGAAGCCAGAAAGTTACACTTCACCAATGCAAACCAGGGAGTTTTAACTTCCTACAGCTGTTCTTTTAACTGACCAAAATACTTGTTTGACAATTACTTTTCTAAATGTGAGAAATATTTTAAGTTTAAATACTGTAGCTTGCCATGGTATAAACAAACCATAAGTAACTTCTTTCAGAAGTAAATTCTAACTGAAAAAAAGGATGGCTCTTACTTGGAGCACATTTCCTTTCACTCCTCCTGCTAGGCTGATGGGGCAGTTCTGAAGAAAAATCACAATACAGAAAAATAGTGTGTGACTAACTTTTGCGCCTGGCAAAGCAGTTAAAGCTGCCTTTTTTTTTTTTTTTTTTTTGTGTGTGTGTGTGTGTGTGTGTGCATGTGTTAAAATGTATACTGTGGTGCTAAAGCAAAGGATATTTTCCTTGATATTTTCATCTTTGCTCTTCAGCCAAAGGAACATGATGTTAAATTCTGTGCAAATATAGCACAAACCACAGTCCTTTGTGCATGTTCTTGAACTGTTTCAAGAAGCCCTAGAGATATCACACATTATCCCATGATTCAAAGCTTTAACCTTGAGGGAAAATACACAAAACAGCTTCAGATTTTTTCCAACTCAATACAGCATTGTAAATACTATAACAGTTATTTGATAAACACAATAGAAGGGCCTTTAAAGTGAATACATCTCGTTTGCCATGTTTATAGTAAATGACTCAGTAAAAACTGTTTTAAAATGCAAAACACCATTAACTACTCCAATATTTTTACTCTAGCTACTCCTCCGTGTTGTCTGATTTCATTTGCTTTTAAGAGAAATCTAGCCACGTCTCCATTTTAAGAAAGAGATTATAAATTTGTTTACTAAAAATGCTTTATATTTTCTAAAACTAAATAAACTTCTTTCAGATAATCTTTGATATTTATAAATAATATTTCAAATGAAATTAATTTGTCCCAAGTGCCTAAAATAAATCTGAGGGTTAATACAGTGAAGAGCTCCTGTAGCACAAAGGAAGGGGGATGTATACCAAAGCCCTCCCTTTGTGCTTATGCCACTTGTACAAGATGGTGTGGATTTACGTGATGTGCTACATGAAATAACCCATAGAATATAACCTCTTACTACAGTTTAGTTTGCATTTCACAGAAGAGATCTGTTTTAATGATAAAATTTCCACTATAAAACTACACTGAGATATCTGCAAATAGAGTATTAGAATATTTTTAGATGTGGTGCCTCACTTTTTGTAAAGAGTCTTAGAAATTTTAAAGGGTAAAATATCTCCGCTCCTACTATATTGCTTTCCCATGCACTCTTTTTGGGTAGAAAATATACCAGATTCTTCAGGAATCTTAAGGAATTTAAAGTTAAATGTCAATTTTCGTTTCATCATCATTTATGCTGGCTAGAAACAGTTAAATACCAAATTCTCTTCTCCTGCCTTATTCTGAAAATTAA
The DNA here is from genome assembly GCF_009819795.1 of Aythya fuligula. Lineage (NCBI taxonomy): Eukaryota > Metazoa > Chordata > Aves > Anseriformes > Anatidae > Aythya > Aythya fuligula. The sequence goes on along the minus strand of NC_045569.1, from coordinate 11,540,706 downwards.
CTAAAAAAACAACCACAAAAAGAAACAAAAAAACACCATGCTGGTACTGTGAAATCATCACTGCCATCCTTTCCTCAGTGCTACCAGGCCTGCGGAGCCATGTCCAGCCTGGGACAGGAGCAAACATGCTTGTTCTGTTGCAGGCCTACACCAGACAAGGGATTCTGCTCTGTGAGATACTGACCCTTCAGTGGCAAGGAAGAATGGCTGCCTACAAACCTTTTTCTCCTGCAGCATCAGCCTCCCACTCCAGTTACGTTCCAGCAAAACTGGGAAACTGCCAAGCAGCATGTCAGCACGCTGCTCCAGAAAGGGGTTTTCTGGTGCTAGTCTCTGACACGGAAATTATTCCCCAGGAAAGAACATCACCATGGGGCTCACCTCAGTCAGAACTAAAAGGGCTGAACTTTTATTTCTTCCTTCACTTTCCACATGAATACACAGCTATCGGGCAATTTCCTCCATAACCTGGGAAAGAAGAACGTATTTGTGAAGTATCTGGGAGGTGCACACACATTAGCTGGATGGTGAATGCCTGAAACAGATGGGTGGTGCTGGGTTAGCCCTGCCAGCAAGAAGGGCTGAAGTACAGCAGCAGGAGAAAGAGAAGGCCCAGAAGACTTTGCCAGGAGCATCACCAGCCCCACGTCGCCCAGTGCTCCTGAGGCACCCTGTGCAGGGAGGCCCAGGGCACCACCACCTCCAGGGCTGGGCCTGTCACCTCAGAAGAGATGTACCTCACGTCTGCTGAATGGGTTCAAGAAACAAGAGGAGAAAACAGGGGAAGAAAAGACTGTCCAGTCTAACCTTTATTTCCTTCCTTAGCAAGACCCTGCGGAGCTGCCCAGAGGGAGACAAGCAGTCCCCTCAGCCCACCTGCACTGCTGCGGCCGGGAGGAACGGGGTGGAGATGTAACGCAGGAGCAAGCAGCTGGGGTAAAAACTGCTCAACAGGACCGTGGAAGAAGCCTGCAGAAATCCATGGCGTTTCAGAGCAACCCAGACATTGCAGAACCACTACTATGTTCATTTCCTCCTCCAAGCATTAATAATTTACCAACTTTTTTTCAGAGGCAGCGCTGAAGCTGCATCATTGCATTCCAAGCAAAGGCCAGGTATTCACACAGCTGTTTGTTTTGCTTTGTCTCTTGGTTCAGCCTTGTGTTCCAGCCCCACTCGCCTTCTGTAAATCCCTCAAGAAAGCTAGTCGGAATGAAACCCAAGATTTTATTAAGCTACAAAAGAAAATAAATAATGTTGAAGCTTATGTGAATATTTAGAAACTTCTCCAAACACAAGGATGAATGTGCAGCTCTTGTGATGAGATACAGGAAAAAATAATTCCATTAAAGGGCCACTTATGCCCAGAAAGAACATTCAGAAAGAGATGGAAAAAAAAATAAAGGCGATAACATAATTTTGGGCCCTACATACTCCCTTGCCTGTCCACCAGGGACAGGACAAAGCTTTCCTGGGAAGAGCTGTCACCTTTGGCACAAATGGAAGAATTTCTCTTCCTCGGATTCAAGCTATCTCCTGGGTTGCACAGCTAACACAAGATCCAGTCACAAATCGTAACCAGATGCAGAGCTGGTTTCTAAGCCTCACACAAGAAATCTCGCTACCTCTGCTGCTCGGAGCAATCCAGGACTGTTATAAAAAAATGTTAGAAACCTGCTAGAAGAATCCACTCACCACTCAGCGATTATACTAACAGACTTCTCACAAAAAAAAAAAATACAAAAAAATAAAAAAAAAAAACAGTGAAGGCTCCTTTTGCACATCAGTCTATAATACAAAAGGTAGGAGGAAAAGCACAGTGAAGGGAAATGGAGCAAAACAATTTGTGTTGTGTAATGGGCATGCCAGAGGGACTAGCAGCATCTTTAAAGTTATGAAGGACACAATCTTCTGACAATGCTGTGAGGCAGCACGCAATGAATGCCGCTCAGCTGTGTCCTTTTCCTTGCAGGAGACACAAGCCTGGTTTCTGACACCACGGTCACTAATCCAGGATTGCAGATAGTAGATGAACTCGAATTGTAATGCTGATATTTGAACATGTTCAACAAGCCTGCTCTTATATTTTAAAGATGCTGAGTTACCACTCTATTTTTATTATTTATTTTTTAAGTCATAGGCCATGAACGTATTTAATGAAACACCAGTTACCCAAAGAAGCTGCTGGATTCTTACTGGTGACACAGATCTGGCCAAACTTCGAAGGTGATTCACCTGCCCTGCACCCCTAGTCACTGTGGGGCTGTGGTCACCTACGGACAGCCCATGAGCTGCCAGCAGCCCCTGTCAGCAGCCCTGGTGCCCAGCCAGCCCTCAGCTGTGCCCTGTGTGGGACAGGGCCACCTCAGCTGCCCTGAGTTCAGCACCACGCTCCTCCTGCTCAGACCCCTGTGATTCAGAGCTGTAAGATCTGTATGTGGCTTTACAGCCCTGGTGTTTCCGCACCACTGCATTAGAAAGAATCCTAATCTTACTGATGAAAATGGCAAAGCGCCCGCTAGATCGCAATGTGGTCAGAATCTGGCCCTCACAGCCTGTTGTGCGAACGGTCGCAGCGCTGCAAACAGCACGAGGAAACACACGCACCCACAGGCTCTGCTCACTGCTGGTTCCTGCAGAGAAGAGATGGTGTTTGCAGTGCTGGGAACCCTGCCTGAAGCTTCTCTAGTGCAGACAATGGTTAAAAGTCTCGGCAGCGGAGGAGAGATTCCTCCAAACGAATTCTTTCCTGTTGTGAGATATTTTTTTTTTTTTTTAGCAGACATCAGAACTATCTCATTTGCAAATACATGTACAAGTCTCCAGAGAAAAGCTTGAACTTATTCTTAAATTACTGAAAGTTTATTATTACTTTCTCATGGAAAAAGTCACGGATGTCTCGTAATCCCTCATGTTCCCATCTTCTAAAGTTGAATGCATCTTGACCCAGAGAAAAGCCTGGGAGACCGCTAAAACAAGAGGTAAAAGACAATTCTGACAATGCTCTTTCCTTCCAGACTTTAATGTTATGACTCACAATTGGGTGCTAGAAATCCCCTGAGAGGAATAAGAAATCTATACATTCACTTGATAAACCTTTTAGAACAGTAATGGGATGTTTGTGTGCTTTGTAAAGCAACACAACATATTGTGCGTCAGAGCTAACCTTCCAAAATCTTGATAGAGCTGCCCAGTCTGGGAGGCTGATCCTCATAGCACCTTTGTATATTGGAATCAAAATACTTCTGCATTTTCACAGGATGGAAAAGGGAAAGGGTAGAGGTTCAAAAGCTAGTGGTGTGCCAAAAAAAATTAAGCATGATTTTAGTCTGTTCTGTAAAGTGTCTTCTGTGTTTTCTTAGGGCCTTATCCAAAGCCTATTAAAACCAACGGGAATCCTTCCAGGCCTAGCCTTTAGCCTTACACTACTGTATACATTTTTATTATTAACTGCAATTACATTCTCCTAACATCTGTGGGCAAAATATCCATGAGAGGGTCTGTTATGTAGAGCAGACTCACAACAGTTATGCCATAGGATGCTTCCAAGTTTGTTTTCTTGACTTCTACACAGTGTCCCATGTTTTGGCTAGGAAAGCAATGAAAGATTTTTGCTCTCTGTATCTTAAAATGACTTGAGAGAGAATTTGAGAGAAAATGAGTGACAGGATTACAGTTAATCACTGAAGTTGTTAATCACTGCCAAGAATATTGTGTACCTAGATGCCAAACAGTTTGCTCACCTTACCATAAAACTGCTCATTAATGCCATCAGCTGCACTCGTATCCTAGAGCTACTGCATTCCTCTAGGATGTCAGGGCCAAGCTACGCTTCAGCCTGCACAGGAGGCATCTCCTGCCTGCACGCATGGGAGATGGCTGGCAGCAGGTACCACAAACCAGTTCAAAGAGCAGATCCTTACAAGAAACAGGCAACGACGGCTGAGAACATGGGCTGTTGTACTTCTCTAGCCAAAGAACCTCTTCCTCCTGAAGCAATCTACTGACCATGGTGTAAGCCAGAACGTCCCACTACAGAAAATTACTTCATCTGTTCATTAATTTTAAGAAGACGCATGGTTGAATTGTTTCAGAAACACACAGCAGACTCACATAAGTTGAGTTTTTTTGGATCAGTGTTGGTGGAGCATGCAGGATCATTGTTGGTGGAGCATGGAGACAAGTATTGGGCTATCACCAAGCATGCCCAGGTTCTAGTGCAGTTCTAGTAATACCGAGACAAACATCACTACTGTACGTGGTTTGGGTTCACTGTTGGTAAAGGAAAGCCTACTTGGAGGCTTGGAATGAGCATCGGAGATTATGGGTACTATGTAGGTGAGATCTTATCTTACTAATATTACATCTTGTGGAAAATATGTAAACATATCGGGTTACATGTGCACACAAAAACATTTCACAATTACACTGGATATTTAGACAGTTGATGCCTCATACAACAAATACAAGTGATACAAACTCTTAAAACTGCATGAAACAAGACTCTGCTTTTTTGCCAAATTAGCTGGTAAACTAACTCAACAAGCCTTATCTTGCTCTTATCAGCCCACCTGTCTTTGCCCCTTTAATGTAAGACTTAAAAGAGGAAATGAGTACTTAACTGATAGTGCTTCTTCAAAGGAAATATTTGCTTCAGTTACCTTGCATTTTTAATGAGATTGTTTAGTCACAGCTTGGCATCAGTTCATAGCATGCTCCATGTCAAAGCTTTCAGGTTTTCAAAGCACAAAAAACATATGAAATAGTTTGAGCCAGCAACAGTGAAACTGTTCCTGGTTGGCATTCAATCATGGAGAAGACATTTACCTCCCTTCCTTGTTCAGAGCAGAGACAGAATTAGCAGGAGAAAGCTGTTCCTTTAATTCCAATCCCTGTGCCATCTCGTGGGGCCAGTTTATAGAAAATGCTCTGTAATTCAGATTCAGCTGAGGGATGAAGCACCCAACCAATTGCAATATGCTCATGTTTAAAGTGAGGGTGAGGGCTGCTGAAGTGGTCTCGGGGCACTGATGACCCTAACTTAGTATTATGTCACTTTGTTGAAAATTTAATATTAGCATACCTCTGTGGCTGGGTGGCCTCTTTTGTTGAAAGGGACGATAAAAGACGTTATAATGTGTGGGGTTTTTTTTTGGCTCTTTGTTTTCTAATAGGCTGCAGATCAAACATTTTACTTTTTGTATGGTTCTGACTCAGAGCACAGTATGTGCATTTTTGACAAGCAGACATCTATCATGTGCAAAGACAAAAGCCCTGAGAACTTGTTTCAAGTCACTGTGTGACTTAAGTCAATACTTAGTACAAATACTTGCCCAATGCAGTACATTTTCATCTTTTTTTGTTCTCCCCCCACCTCCATTCTATTCTCTTTTTTTACTCCCAAAATAGCGAAAATGTTTGTAACAGCACTGAAGCTGTCACTTATAACTAAAGAAAAAAAAAGACTGCCTAATTTGACAAAACTGAACCCCAGCTCCACAGAGCATCCTGTCGTCTGCTGCTGCGGCACAAATTTGGATACTTTCTTGTTTACATAACTTACTGCCCTTGAGCCTCTCAGGAAGTTGGTCTGAGGCTTGTGTCTGGTTTGCCCCACGTCAGCAGCAGAAAGCTTTCAAATGCTGGACATCACCTTTGTGTTTTTCCTGCTCATCCACAACAGCTGACTTGGGGAAGAGAAGTTGAAAGAGAAAAGCAACATCCAGGAAGTGCCATTTCTTGTCAGCTTGGATCAATACATCTGCCGTGGTGCTACTGTCTGGAAGGACAGCTAACAGAACAAAACCAATCAGAAATTGCAAACTTAAGAAGGAATGAGAAAGAAAATCACTGCAACAGGCTGCTGGGCACCTCTTTGGGAACAGCAAGGGATGCAGCTACACAGCACCCACCAAAAAGTGTTCAGCCATGTGCAAAACAAAGAAGAGATTTCTCAGACTCAAAATAGATTTGACCTTAGGATTCTCTACTGAACGCCCAGTACAAATGAAGTCATCATATATAAATTCTTCTGCCTTTTGAATGCCTCTTGACCTCTGTACTGGTGCTAGGCTAACTAAGCATCCCAAGCAAATGCACTGTCTCCTTCAACCTGAAGACTCCTATTAAAAGAGTGGGACACCATTAAATGCCGATGGTTCCTCACTTAGCAAGCAGAGTTAGAGCTGTGAAGATGTTGGCAGCATCTCGGGGCAGCAGCAGAGCAACCCCTGCAGACACCTGGTGCTCTGTGTGCTCCCCTCCACGGGCTGCCCAGGTTATGCAGGGTACTCAGTCTGGCAGAAAAAAAGTGCAGAGCAGAAATGCCAACCTCAAGAGCAATGATTTCAATCACAGACTTCTTTAGAAAGAAGAAGATGCAACACTATCAGGCACCGCTGAGGGCCCGTACTGACGCCAATCTCTACATCTTCACTGTGAAGATGCGCAGTGAAACACGTGTGCTGTTGAGAATTTATCAGGATTCCTCCGCAACAGCAATGTGTTGGCCCAAGATTTCTGTATCAGCACCTCCTCCCATGTATTGCCTTCTGTCAACAGCTTCAACATTATTAGCTTCTACAACAGCTAGTTCTGCATATTATCAAAACAAAAGCCATGTCACTTTTCTTTCTTTTAAAATTTCTCAGTCAGTGTTAATTCTGAGGCCATGATCCAGCTCCTTTTTCTCCTTTCCCAGATATCAAAATAAAACTAGTGCATAAAGAAAAAAAAATTCTTAAAACTACACTGAAAGTTACCTTCACATCACTGAAGGATTATTATCTGGGTGTCCCATTTTGGAAAAGGTGGGAGTAGATTTTGCTTTAAAACAAAACAACATAACAACAACCAAACAAAAATCCTATCTACATGTAAATGTAATATATAGTTTCTGTGGCAAACAGAAGCATGCAGCTCAAAGAGTCACCCCAGTCTCAGTTTCTCTGGAGCAGCATTTAACAATATGCTTCCTCCTCTGATTGAATGGATTAATTCATCTGAATGGGCTCTGGATCAAGCAATATTTAAGAGGGAACTGTTAAAGGAGCTTTCAAATACAAAATGAGTAGACAGGTAAAAAAGCAGATACGAGGTCTTTTAAATGCAAAGCTGGAGAATGAAACTAGAGGTTCTGTGCCACGCAAGCTGGCAGCGGTCGCTGCAGGCCTGGGGTATTTCTGAGAAGCTTTTTTTTTCTTCCCACCACAAGTGGGAAGAAACATATCCCGACTTCCTCTCTCCCTGCAGTGAAGACAGCATTCCCAGCAAATGGCTTACTAGAAAGGGTCCAAGAATAAATAATAAACATATATACATTTGTATGTATATTTGCACATACATAAGTTGCCCAAAAGAACAGTTAGATCTAAAAATTCAATACAGTGACCCAACTACTAAAAGATGAAGAACTGCTTACAAAAATATGAGGTTTCTCAGTGAAAAACAGCTACAATTTCAGGGGACTAGAGAATAATAATTATGGTAAACATATATATTTTTTAAGTCTATGGGCAATCCTGGATATTTAGACTAATGACTATGCAGTTATGCCCAGCAAAGAACTTGAAATGGTAAAAACACTGTAACATTAGGCCTGCAAAAGGATGGCACAAAAAGTAAGGACTCGTGTCTCTACTCAATTCAAGGTCTTTGAGCAGGTCAGTAACGTAGTGTGTATAAAACACATGAACATTAATTTAGACCTCCAAACTGACAAGATCCCAAACAAAAACGGTAACCTAGAAAGCAATCATGGGCTAAGCAAAAGTACTGCCATAGACTGAAGCTGTAAGGGGAAGAACCAAAAAGAGAGGAAGAAATGCACACTTTAGACTATTTAAACAAGAATGTCTCATTTCGTGCTAGTATTTGTTTTCAGCACTGCATCTATCAGACACCATCAATGCAGACACAAGCAGCAGGGTGACAGCCTCAGCCCACCAAGCAGCTCGCTGCCCTGTGCTGCCCATAACCAGACGGATGCAGCACAACCATTCCCATGTGGGTGAGGAAGATTTGCTAGTCTGCCTCAGCTGCATTAACACTGAACTCCTCAATCTCCTTCAATTTGTTTAACAGCATGTGATGAAAAAGCAGGGAAAACACTAGTCTGAGAGATTCTCATTAAATAAGGTCTAACTTGATATGCAGGTGAGTTAGGCTCGGCCATGTGACTGGGTCTTAATCAGCAGAAACAGGATTTCAAACTCCTACCTGATTTATAATCTTTTTTATCTTGTTTTTAAGGCTGAACCAAATCAAGTCTTATTTTCCATCTTACCAGTTATGCTAGAAAGCAAAGGCAAATAGCTTTGGGGCTTAGTTTAACATGGCCTCTTATAATTGCATGAAATTAAAAGTAATAATGTGTTGACAATCCTAGAGATACCAGAGAAGAAACAGCAAACAATAAGGTACGGAAAATATTTTGCACTAATTTACAGAACTAGGTTTGGATTTCTAATATATTAAGTGGTAATTGCGGCATTGTTAACTTCCAAAGCCAGCCCTTACAGTCGCTTGTGTGTAGCCTACTTAGGATCTCAGCCTTAAATACTGTAAGCAACTGGAGCAGAACTCCTTCAGGCAAACAGAAGTACTTATTTTGAGGCTGATGCCAAGGAAATTCCGGCATATATGTCCATAAAAGAGGAGTTAAGATCTCGCAGGGCAGCCAACCAGTACAACCGCCACCTACCTACTTATTATTCATTACTTGTGCTGTGATGGAGCCCAAGGACTGCAATGGCACGCCACAGCTCACTCTGCTAGATACTGTACAAACACATCATAAAGAGTCCTTAGCCTGAGGAGTTCACAATCTGATCTTCAGTTAGTAAAATCACTCAGCCAAAGACACGGCTGTATATCTTCCTTGACCATAAACTCACCTTTCATCTCATTCTAACAGCACTACCCTTGCAAGATCCGCAATGAGGGACTGCTGGATTACAATTTGGAAAAACTAAATCAAGAGAAATTAAACCCTTGCCAAGTCACCCAGCAACACAAACATGCACCTGTAAGCACCAAAGGAGTACCACCTGAAAAAGCACTTTTCTAGACTAGTCTGTGCAAAATCCTATTCTCTATCTGTCCTTAGGCTACTCACTTTTTTGAAATGCAAATAAATCAGCAATGATCAGAATGATAAAGAGCAGGAGACAGTAGCTTTTGCTCAGGACTCAACTTTTGGTGACATCCTTAAAGAATGATATCATATGGCTATAATTCTTCCTAAGACTCTGTTCACATTAAATCATTCAGCGATTAGATTTTTGCAATGCTGTTGCGTTTCTGGTAGTGCAGACTCAGGAGCACACTAAATCTACTTCACTCCACCCACCTGTTAAAACGCCTCACCACTATCAAAGCATATTTATTTGGACTTTTTTGAAAAACTTTTCTCACCAGATAATTCATCTCTTCAACTTAAAAAATTGGTTTCACCCTTCAAAGAGAATCCTTTTTTATCTCTAAATTGAAGAGTTTATTCCACTGTTTTTCCATACAAGCAGATTTAGAACTAAAATAAAAAGCAGCCACATTTCCTAAAGTTTTGATCTGTTTTGAAATGAATCTCCATAGCTGCCAGTCCACGAAGAGGAAAAAAAAAAAAGGCTACCCATGGCAAATACTCAAAAAAGTGTGTGTGCTCTGCAGTATTCAAAGCATAGAGTTTGAGGTCTCCCCTCAACCAAAGGTAGGACAGAAATGTTCAGATTTTTTTCTTTTAGCAACTACCAAATCCTTGGTTCGTTATTTTTCATGTGGGGCATATTGCACATGATACACTCCAGTTTTCTCCTTCCTTTCTATGCACTTTCTCTAGCATTTCTGTTCAGCTTTAATCTGTTTTCTCCATGCTCACTTTCTCAAATTGATTTTCATTTCCCTCAGAAGCCTTCCAATCTTTCAGAATACTTTGCCTATTTGAATTTCTTTCCATTTTTACTACCACAGAGCTCTCTCTTCATTTCCCTCCCCATATTGTCTTGTGTGTCCCACACTTGTGTTTGTCCATTCCCACCGCCCAGCTTTCCCAGTCAGCCTTGCCCAGCAGCCCTGGGAGACCCAAGCACCTTCCCAAGGGAAGAGGTTCCAACGTGGTGGTGGCTGACCTGCTGACAGCATGGGTTTGTGAGTACCACTCTCCAAACCTGAGCTGACGATGCTTGAAGTGTTGGCTTCAGATTTCCACAGCAGGCCAGCTTCCCCTTACACCAGTCAGCCTCCTGCAAAGCTGAAATCTGCATCTTTTAGGGTTGTATAGACTGAAAAACCTCAAATATTTTCTGTGGGATAGAGCACTAAGAGCTCTATTCACCTGAAATGTGATGCCATGGGCTTCCACAACCCAGCGTGTAGGCAGACTACGCTTGATAAATGTCTGTTTATCGTAACTGCAGAAGTCAGCTCTGCTTTTCCAGCCTCTCTCTCCCTCGAGATTAAGAAGGTAAAGGTCAAATTTAAAAAAGACAGGCCTTTGAAACTTTTTTTAAGTGCTAGCAACTAAACTCTGTGTGAAAATATCCCATCCTTTTCCAGTAAATTAAGCTGCACCAAATCAATATATTCTTCTTTAAAGAGCTGGCACGTTACTGACAACGATTTAAGAACAATTTAGTTACACTGATACACAGAAGGAAAGAAAAAAGAGTTAAAACCAACCCGGCTACTAAAAAAGAAAGCCAACCACCACCACCCTGCTACTGGAAGAGGAAGCCCTAAAATACATAACTGCAAATTCCAACATGGGAATGCATTAAGATCATATTCCAACCAAAATTCTTACACTAATTAGGAATTAATTTTTATGAGGCTTCACATCCTCTGTGAATCAGGGCTAGGTTATGGAACTACTAGTTTTAACACTTTTCCTCTTCAGGCAAAGATTTATTTTCTGCTCAAATCAAATCAGTACAAAGTACCTGCTGCACTCAAGTTGATATTACACCTTTCAAAGAAAGAGTCACAATCTTTTTAAAGGAAAGAGACACAGAAGTCTTCACCAACATCCTTCTTCATCAGCAGGCAGTGATGTGGAGTGGCACGGAAGCACAGCCATTCTCAGCCCCAGGGAGGGAGCGAGACTTGTGCCGTCCCCTTCTGCCCAGATCTAGCTTATTTTCACCATCCATGCTGCACCTTTGGCTGACGTGCAATGTGTTTCTTTTCAACATCCAAAATATGTTCACACGTTTTCTTTATTCTTTATTTATTCCTAAACATCCAAGGGTAAAAATGCTACTGAACAGCACGAGGAGAATTTTTAATTTCTCGAGAGCACATTCGTGCAGTCAGAATGCCACCCTGACCTGCCATCACTGCTTGTTCTGCCATCTCTCTCCCCGATTTTCCAGGGGAGGAGCACACAGCCAATAACTCTACCCTCCTGACTATGCCTTGGGCTCTGGCAAAGAGCAACTGAGAAGAAAGACGTTTTACATATTTATGATTAAAAGATAACCGATAACCAGGATCCAGATGTTGGCCGCTGCTGGCCAGCGCACAGTGCAATTATTATTCCATTTATAGAAAGAGATGTTGTCCTCCTTTTCCAGCCAACCAAAAGGTCTTCCATAAAACGCTCAAACACTCTGAAGAGAGGCATTCAAAACAAGGAACGAAAAGGGAACGAGCCACATTTGCTCCACAATTATCGCATTATATAAATCCAACGCGGCCTCAATCCGCCAGCGGCCTCCATTCCCCCCAGCTCCCAGGCTCGCTTTGCCGTGGGCCTCCTGTGGGTCCCGCACCAGCTCTGCACCCGCGGGGCCGCGCGACGGCAGCGCCAGGGCCAGGCGGGAGGCGAGGCCCGGCGCCTCACACCCCTGCTCCGGGGCTGCTTCTAATTAGGTCAATGGGAACAGGCCCAAATTGTTTGAGTCAAAATGAAGTCTGTAAAACGCTAATAACGCTCTGCTCTCCCTGAGATTGAGCTTAAAAAATAAAAACGCTTCTGAATTTGACTCTTTACAGAACCCGATAGTCTTTAATTATCTGTGGTCCTGGCAAGGAGCACGTTAGCCAAAGGGTAGGTTGTCTTTTTGGGTGTTTTGCTTGGTGAGATTTTGGTCTGGGGGAACGGGATGGAATGAAAATAAGTAGGGCTGAAAGGCAGAAGGTTTTCAAAATACGGAATGTATAAAAATGACAGCTCCCAAGCTGAGGAGTAGCCCACAGCTTCAACACGCACATTACGACTATTGTAACTGCTCCGCGGCTGGCAGCTGGCTGTAATATTTTAATGACATCTTAATAAATTGTTATTTAATAAATCCAGTTGCCATGTGCTACCCGTTAGTAATACGTTTTGACAAAAAGAGTCCACAATACCATAAAGGAAAAACAGGCTTTAAATACTTGGAAGAGATATGATAATCACTACAAATTAAAGTCTGTGAAATTTATAGCTGGATACTGAGTGCTCGTAGTCCATACACCAATAATTTTATTTTTTTTTCAGCTGTAGACAGGAAAATGTATAAACTGTTAATCCATTACATACAGCCATTTCCTTTGGGTATTTCTAAACAATGGAGAACAGAACTTACTGAAGTTTAAAAATAACTTTCTGTGTACCAACATTTCGGTTTACTTTTAAATACACTTCTTGCAACATTCGAATCATTATATATGTGGATTTATACACAGAATGCTCTTTTTTATTAGCTGCCATAAAAAGTAAAAAAGATTAAATTATGTGTTTCCTATTAACATCACATTTTTGTAATTATATTCTGCACATCCCTCTCAAGCATTAGTGGAACTTGACACAAATGTGATTTCTTCAAATTCTTCTGCAGTTTTTCCCTTCCCTGTGAGCAGCATGCTTACTGAAATGTACAGTATACAGCAATTTCTCCCTTGATTAAATAATCTAATGTTAATTTTCTCCTCCCACTGCATGTTCCCATATAATGTCAACATCATTTATATGATAGAAAAATATTTACAGTCAGAAAATTAAAACAAACAAACAAAACTAATAAAGAGAGCCACCCATCAAGAAAAAATCCTTGCCCAATGTTTCTTCCACAGAGCCTCACATCAGACACAATTCTTCAGGACAGCCTAGACCCACCAAACTACAGATAACTGTCAAGTTCCTGGTCCCAAGGTATTACAGATTTTCACAGGAAACATTTCCAGGGCTTTAACATAGGCCAAATAAGTCTTTCATAAAGGTACCACACCTACAAACAATGGAACCCATTGGGCTGAAGATTTCACACACAGCCAAGCACAAACACACATTACCCTGAGGCAGACCAAAAACGACAAATTAAAGCCAATGCTTGAAGTCTGATAAAATAACAATAAAACAAAAAAAGTGCTTGCTAGTGTACTGCATCAGGAAACATTTACAGCAAATGACTCTACAAACCCCACCATAAAATAAATTCCTATAAAATTACGTCTGTTTTGGCCTCGGTTAATTTAAAGCAATTTCATTTGAACCTTACTGGCTTCAGCTTCGTGAGGTCTCTCAGTTTTTTACACAGGACAGGAAACCAGGTTGCCTTAGATGAGCTGCACACGAGCACTACTGGGAAAAAACTGGCTGCTGACCCATCACTCCTTCCATTGTCTCAGCACATTTCCCACAGATGTATGGCATTAAGAAAATTCTCTTAGTTCAGAAAAAACAAAAACAAAAACAAAAACATAAGCCAAGTAGTAGGTACGATACAGAAGGATTATATGTAGAAAAGCAAGGATAACACCCTTCAATTGTTTTAATTTTAAAAGAATATTGGCATAAAAGGACAAAATCATTGCCCGTATCATAGTTCCATAACAGAAGAAAAATCTTCTGATACTGCAAAAATATCTCAGAAATTAGAGTTTGAGAAATAAAGCTCACTAATTAACTCATTTCCTAAAGGCAGTATTTTCTGGATATCTCCCTTTTCACTAACACCATATTATATAACTACTTTATTACTGTTTTTATTTAAGACTTTGAAAGCAACATTCTGGACGGCAATGCAAGTACTATTAGCTAATTTAATGGCAAACTCTTCCAGGAGTCTTCATTTCATTTCAGTTGTTTTTGCAAATTCACAGCTTTGTTGTTACCTGCATTTGAAGAATTACTATTTAAGAAACTGTTTTTCATTTTCAAAATGTCCATATGGGAAAGATTAGGTAACATCCCTTGTTTTAAAAATCTGGATTTTTTTTTTTTCTTTTAAATTAGAGACCTTGTCCAGATATCCAAGCCATCAGGATTATTATTTTAATAGTGTATTACTGGATAGCTCTGAAGTCTCTAAGATAAACAGAATGGTTAAAAACATCAGAAGGAAAAAATTAATAATTTAAAAATAGAAGCCGTAAGTAGCACTACTATTAAAAATTACGATTTGGTTGTCTACACAAAGCTTCTAAGGTAGCTAAAGCACATCACAAACTGCCATAAATTTCAGAGCTCTGTATAATAAGATGTTATTTCCATTCTCAAAAATGTTCTGTTAATATTAAAAAGAGGGAAATAAATAGTCTGGGATTTTGTTACAAAGCACCAGCAAGTCTAACATTACACATACAACTGGAAAGCTGCAATGTTTATAGAAAGCCAGTCGTTTAAACCTCTACTGAAAGTCCTTAAATCTTCCTTGCTGACAGTTCAGAAGACAAGTAGGAAAAAAAAAAAAAGCCAGAATCCACTGTTTTAAGAAAGCAAGACATTCAATCGGTCCAATTTTTGCTAAAAAGCTGACTGAGTTTGAGTAGAAATATGTACCATTACACAACAGAAAACATGCAACAAGAGATGGGGGGGATTATAGAAAAACCCAGAAAATTATTTCAGAAATGCTCTTCTCATCCAGGTAGCATTAGCTTCTGCTTCTGATTTCATAGTCCTTAAAGAGACATTCCTTTTTTTCCAAAGGCAAATGACACTGGGTTTAAGAATATCCCTCTAACACAGAAAAGAAGAAAACGCTGATGTTGTTTGCAAAAGTTGCAAAAAAGTTCAGTAATTTATACTCATCCCAAGAACGTAATCTTTTCTACATCTAAAAGTAATTAAAGATTTAAATTACCTTTAATACTCTATTGCTTAACTGCAGAGATAGATGTTGTTTCTCAGGCAAAACTTCTTTTTTATTTAAAGATACAAAAAGTAGCTTTGTTACAATTCTAGCCTGACTTTATCAGTTGCTGACCAACTCCTCTGTGGCACAGAGCACTTTCACCCAACAATTGAATTAAGCATGTACACTAAAGGGAAAAACACAATCAAATGTGTTTTTCCTCACTCCTGGCATCCCTGTCAAAGTACCTACAGATTTCACTTAAAGAGGGGAAGGTCTGAGCATCAATTATTTCCCGTTGCATCAGACAGTACCGACAAGGCTATTACCACACTCTCACAGCCTAACCCGGAGTTATCTGTAACAAACGTGTGATTCAGGCTGTTGCACGAGTGACCCACGAGTTTACCCAAAGCGGCTCTGCTCCTTCTCCGCACAGGCTTTCTCTTGGCTACCCCACCTCTGGTCCTCCTCCCTCCCCAACCCATTCCTGCTGCTGTTTTTCTAAAGCTTATCTGAACACGGAGATTGTCTAGACACATTTTTTTCCAAATTTCCATTTTTCCTTTTTTTTTTTAAAAAAAAAAAAATCCTTTTTTAGAATAGTTAATTATCTGCAGTGCAAGGTATATGCAAAAAGACTGATATATGCCTGTTTAAAATTCCTTTTTCAATAAGATGCATTAGCAAACAAATGTGTACTCACACATGATGAAATGCTGATCATTCATAATTCAGACACAAAAACAGTATTTTTCAAAAAGAATTTGGTTTAAATGTTGCTAGTGCTGAGTGACTGGGAAAAATTATTTATGTATAAGGGATTTATGTCCTTCTAAAATCATTTTGGTTTAAAATTGTTTTGCTTTAAATCTCAGGCCTGACATGGAATAAATTTTTACTCTGTTTGGTTAGAAAACATATCAGCTTACTATTTATTTCTATGGATATAACAATTTCAATACAAAATTTGGTTTATGTTAAGAGCAAGACTTGACTGACTTTAAGACAAGAGAACGGACACATTCACAGCCTTGTATAATCTTTTTTCCTACGAGTTAACTTTTTTCTTACACTGGCTTCTTACTAAACACCACACACTGACATTTTGCATCTCTTCATTGTGTAAGTAAGAACTTGACCCAATTGGATACACTTATAAATTGCTTTATTTTTCTTAGTGACATTTCTTTAAAATTATTTTCTTTTTCACAGCATGCTCTTAAAAAGCAAGTTTATTATCTAGAAAATATGCCATATTTGCAAACTCTTTTGCTCCACTTGCTTTATGGAAAGGAAAAGAGCCCTATTTTCCACAAACGGCTGTGGTTTTCATGTCACTGAAGGGCACATATCTTGGCTGCACACCCTACCAACTGAGTCATCAGAAACTGGACTTGGCTGCAGAATGCCATTTTTCGTTAGATCCACATGTGATTGACACAGACCAACAATCTTGGGTAGAGGGCTGATGCTAATCAGCCACATACACAAACAAGAGCACTCACCCCACAGAAGTTTATCCAGTTTGCAAGGGCCAGAAAATAGCTTTTCATGTCCAGAATTATGATTTTTTTCTCTAGAACTACTAACTATTCTTTTTTTTTTTTTTTTTTTTTTTTTTTCTCCAAATGGTTCAAGAGCCTTAAGAGCCACTAGAAACAATGTGGAAGCTTAATTTAACAAACTCATCTTCTTTTAATACCTAGAATCTACCACCATTTGATCCAGGAGGGTTTGCTCTCCCAGGCAGCTAAGACAGCAGGTACCTGGCAGCCTTCCTTCACTCTGCTGCCAATGACCCTAACTCTGACAGCACAGTTGAAAGTCTATCACTTCTCATTAGCAATGTGTACATGGCCTGAGCTACCTAAAGTTGTAGAGCAAAAAACTGAAGATGTATATGTTGGCCATTTTCTAAACTTTTCTATATCTGAATAATCCCAAAAGCACAGATGTGTCAGCTGAAAGGTTAATTCTGCATCAAAAGGAAGAGCTAAGATATTCATTCCGAGTATTTGTACACTATACAGATCATCAGAAATGCCACTTGGCTGCTGCTTTATCCAGAAGGTGTTATCTCCTAAATCAGCACTGGGTACTCATGTTTTAATTCAGTAAGGAAAAAAAAAAAAAAAAGAAAAAAATACATTGATCAGAAGAGATATCTATTGTCATGCGTGTTTTCAGTACTGTTGGTTGTGGGAGCCTGCAGAGCTTCTCCAGGAAGAAGCCTTTTACAATGATTTAGGAAGAAGAATGTGAGGTATCCTCTCCTGCAGCTCCCCAAAAAAGCTTGGAAAGAGTCCATTTTCCAAAGGAAGGGTATCAGCAAACTGAGTGTCATGAAGGGATACTTTGCACAGAAGCATGAGGCAGTCTGAGCCAGAAAGTTTCACTGAACTCCCAGCTTTAGTTAAACTATTCCAGAAATATATGGGAATAAACAAACAGATTAGGGGAAAAGGCAAAAGAAAGTAATAATCTTCACTGTGAGGAATGGGGCAAATGTAAACTGAAATGGCCTCAGTCTGTAACAAACAGAGACTATAAAAGGCAGCCTGTTTAGTGCAAAATCTGTTTTGTGTAGTCTTTTAAGAAAAAAAAAAAATCACACTAGCATCCCAAAACTTTACACCTGGAACGCGAACACATTTGGTCTAAAGAAGAGAAAGAAAAAACGAACCCCAAATTCCCACTGAACCCAGACACTGGAGCCCTTTGAGTTGATAACTTTGCAAGAAAAACTAGCAGTGCTAGAAAGATCCCAGCAAATCACGTTCCTCTGCCAAATTTAATGAAATAGCCACGCTGAGCCTATGGAACGCAACACTTGCCATTGGTTAAGAGATCACTGTGGCAACACAGTCGCCTTGATTCACAGCTTGAGCCCATGAACCACAAGGGCCCCACAGAGGGGGAAACCTCAAACTGGCAGTGTCTAATTTGGTTTTGTTTATGTTCCTGTGTTCACTATTGATCTGCTTGGGGCTTAGAATCAACAGCAAGGACTAACAACCTCTACAGCACAAACTTCACAGGCAAAATAATCTCCAAATGATGCTTCCTGCTCCAAATCAGGACACACAGCTGGACCCAGCAGCAGGCAGTTGGGAAACAGCTTCAAAGTCGGTTCAGTCTGGAGCTCCTCACACCAATAAGTGCCCATTTTAATTTATCTCATTGCTGCAAGCCGGGCTTTCTGTTGGACAATGCAGTCCTTGCAATAAAGAGGAATGAACACTGTCCCTGAAGGTAGGGCATAAAGCCCATCAGGGGGTGAAACAGGTTCTTAGCAGAACAAATATACTGGGGAGGAGAAAGAGCAGAAGAAAAACAACACTGGAAATAATCCTTTGGGAGCAGTTTAACCCTCAAGTGAATATTACCTGAATCTCTAATTAATGGAGACACTGACTCCAAAACATGACATGGGTGTCTATCCTCTAACGAGGCTAGAGACTGAAGAGTTTAGACACTACACATAATAAATACTTGCCAGCCACTGAAACATGCCCTGCTGGAGGAGTCTTCACTGGTTTCTCAGGAGACTACAAATGCATGGCTCTCTACATAGCAAGACACAATCTTGCTCCTGCTACAAGCTAACAGCATCTCATTTATTCCATGTATCTGTCTCCTATCTGCTCTCCATGAATTACAACTCAGAAGGCACACTACATTCGGGCACTGGAACAGGCTCCCCAGGGAAGTGGCCATGGTCTCGGGCCTGCTGGAGTTCAAGAAGCATTTGGACAACGCTCTCAGAAACATGGTTTAATTTTTAGGTAGTCCTGTGTGAAGCCATGAGTTGGACATGATGATCCTTGTGGGTCCCTTCCAACTCAGGATATTCTGTGATTCAGTTGTTAGAAAAGTGCCTTTGGTTAAAGGGGAAAAGATGTTTCAGTCTACAAAGAAACCAGACTATGAAATCTTCCTACTGGTATCAACCACACTGTTTTTATGGAGTCCCTGGAAGGCCATATCCCTTCTTCTGTCATAACGCAGAAATTTATTTTTCACTAGCACTAAATAACATATTTTCAAGTTTGTGATAACTGTATTTCCAGCTGTAATGTAAGAAATTCTGGCATTTACCAGTGTACCCAGGTATGCCATCATTTAACAGATGAACGTCCAGCTTTAGCACATGCACCAGGCTCCTTCCAGTCATGGAGTAACAAATGGGCTTCAGTACCTCCAGAAAACAGTAATTAAATACTAAAACAATTCAACTGTCCCACAGTTTGCTGCCTGCCCGCGTGCGAGATCCACGAAGGCAGATGAAAGGCAGCCTGCCTGACATGGACACATTATTCTGACAGGCCAAGTCAGGTGGCAGGCTGCAGCCTTGCTTCAGGTCAAGGCCTAGTGCTAGGCCATGTCCATGCAGAACAGAAAGCCATTCTCCTCCCCCAGCCCCAAATTGCACTGTCAGGGTTCACACGTGCTGATTTACAATACTGTAATCTTTTCTGTTTGCTTTTTCTCCATTAAGGTTTGTTCTCATTGCAAACAGCAATTTATTTGCACCAACAGTGGCAATGTAGGATAGCTTGCACAGGCTCTGCTCTTGCATGGGTTGGGATGATCAATTCCCTTGCCTTCTGCACCACCATAAGCAAGAATAAGTGCCACAATTAAAAAGCCGAGAGACATCCCACAACTCCTCTCAGACAGAAGATCAGGCAAGCTATCACAGAGGGACTACATCATTCTACTGCAGCAACAGCCTTTTCCACTGTTGATATGCTTTTTCTCTATCTTCAAAAGACACTGCCTCAATTTGTGAAATTTTTATTTTATGGTACTATGAAATACTTGTCTTGTTCACATCTGAAAGTATAAAAGTGAAAGGGAAAAAGATAACAGATGCTTGTTAATAGGACTAATGTACACAAGATTTTGAAATTACACTCCTACTTCAAAGGAGCATTTGTCTGCTGATAACAATCTCTGTAACAGTATGAAAATGACAAACAGCAGGAGGCCGGGAAGATGGATAATTCCGGTGACAGACTGCAAAGTAAACAGATTAAAGTTAAGCAGATATATTTTGCATTTTCCTATAAACCAGAAAGTTTCTTTTTTTTTTTTTTTTTTTCAAAATGTAGTTGTCACCTCTATGAAGGATTAAATCAGAATAGAAACTGCATGATGCTATTGAAGAAAGGAAATAATAGTAAACAGAGTGCTTGTAACAAGAATGGATCCCATCAGCAATTAAGTGGAGCTTTCAGAATTCCATGAGAAAAAAAAAATCTGCTTGATAATAGGTGATTTAATGTCCAAAATTCAAATATTGGCACTAAAACCAAGGAAGAAGGAGGTATGTCCTATAACGTGGAATATTTTTGTTGCAATAGTCAGTAATGCACAGTTGCATAAGCCTCAACAACACTTTCACAGCGTGATCCTTTTTCCTTTACCTAGGCAAGGCAAAGAGCAAAGGCTGATGATGGTAAAACAAGCACTTAGTTGTTTCAGTAGTGCTTGGTCCAAGATAAGTCACCAACAAGAAAGAGCACTTTCCTATACATCTGTTGCCGTGGTGACATTTCTTTGAGACCTAATCTTGCTAACTTCGCTGACAAAAACAAGCTTTTACTACTGTTAGCTCTGCAAAACCAATATAACCATGGCTGAGCGAGCTGGAATTTTTATTACTGGCAATGAAGTAAGATTCAGACAGAAAACAGCTTGATTGTCAAACCCAAATGTGAGAGTTTGAAATATTGGCTGTTAGAAAAATCACCTTTTGAGTTGTAAACTAAGCAAAGTTTTATCTGAGAGTGATTGAGAGAGAACAAGTGTAAGAACCTCCTGCTGTCATTTTTACACAGTCACTTCTGGAAACAATCCCACAGCAGGGTAACAACAGCCTGTCCCCTTTGCTTTCCGCCAGCCTGCATACACCATTTGCACATGCAACTGGAGACACAAGCTACAGAGCTCCAAATATTACCAAGGTATGTCAAAATCATGTGGGAACAATCAAAGAGATAAGAGATGTGGAATAAGAGGTATGCAGCTTCTTGGAGAGCCTGAGCTCTGCCCTGTTATACTCTGAACTCTGCCACTGCCCAGCAATTTATCCCTCCATCACAAGACCAAGCATAGAAAAACCCCTCACAGGCTTGCTGACCTCCCTGTAGGATTCCCACACACTGGACTCCCCAGTCTTTGGGATTTAGTGTGCTCCTGGCAGGAGCTGCACAGGCAGTCTCGTCCCGTGGTGCCAGAGATGCTGCCATGCCCTGCCGTGGTCTCAGAGCCCTTGTCCAGGCTGCACTGAACAAAAAGGGCTGTGGGCTCTTGTCCATACCTCATTAAAGGCTTGATCTTCTCAACTTTTTGTGAAGGAATCAACACGGTAGGACACAGGGCAGTGAGTATCAAAGGTAGCACTGACTTAGCTTGCTCTGGTACTGGAAGCAGCGTAGCTCTATCACCGCAGTACTCTGCACAAATGAGTCCTGGTGTTTACAAAGCTCTCCTACTTCATTAACCCAGGCTGGCCTGGTCATTCCAAACTCATTTACGTTCCTCTACGTATTAGTACCCTACCTCTGCTCTTTAGATACCCTGAGAGATTTTTTCACTGGTTCAGACGAGGAAGGATCAAGCTGTACAAAGCCGTTCCCATGAACAACACCCTCTGCAGCTGGATCAGAGACACAAGTCTCCTGGGCTTCCCTGGAAACAAAAGGCTACTGCTCTTCGGTCCATATCAAGATTTCTTCCTACATCCTGGGAAACAGTTATTTAATCTTTGAGCTGAGAACATGAAATACATGACAGTCTTTTGCATATCCAACTTAATCCCAATTTAATCATTTAAAAGCCAAACAAATACCATTTCTCCCCAGGGCATTAGACCCCTCTAAGGTCAGTGCTCTGCTGCAGACAGTGCTGCTGGCCACCTCAGCCACTCGCTGGGGACTGTTCTCGCAGAACATAGGCTGACATTGCCTTTACGGGCAAGAAAGAGAAGAATTGTTATGAGAAGTTGAAGTCCCAGCTCAGACCATACTGGTTTAGACCATACTTTAGAATATCTTACTATCAAGACCTATTTCAGGTGATTCCTGTACTTCACTTAGGGTCCCAGATCTTACCAAAGATACCCCAAGTACTTCAATTATTGTATAGCTCCTGTTTATTTTCTAACTGCCAGAACTACCATCTCAAGCACTCAGGCTACCCTGGAAGCTGCAGTACCAGGGCTCCTGGCCCACGCTGTCCGGCCAGCAGAGCCCCAGGAAGCACAAGGGATTGCTCCAGCCAACACCCGGAGCACTGCAAAGGCTGGGGTTTAGGAGGCTGTGGTGAACTGTCCCCCCAGCTTTGTTTTTGAAGGAATACCGTCAGCATATTTTATCTAGTTCGGGTTTAGTATATCTTGTTTCCTAAGAGACACCCAATTCAGCAACCAGCAGAAACGTTTCAGCTTAAAACATCAGGATACATTTTATTCTGATAGACCCATTGGTTTCTCTCAGCCTCGGTGCAACAGGTCAGGAAAACCACTTTCTATGAAGAGAGAAATTCATCTGGCTGGCTCGCTTTCAGCTGCCCCTAGACTGCTGTGTCCTGCCCTGGGAGGGCTCCGGCTCACCCGCGGTAACACCACTGACGTCAGCCAGGGCACCGCGGGGAGGGCGACGCCGTGTACTGGGGAGTGCGGTTGCAAAATCAGATGCAGAAAACAGCTCTGCACGGCCAGCGTGGATTGTCCTCACGCTTTTCTCTCTCTCTCTTTTTTTTATTTTTTTTACTTTAAGACATCAGGGATTAAAATTCATTCCAAATACATTTGATTATAAAAATATATCCATGCAAATATATGGAAATGAGCAATGCGTTTTTTGTACATAACAAGATTGATTTTTTTTTTTTTAATTTCACCTCCTGTTGATAACTGCAGTCTGATAGCTTTAAGTGCTATTTTTTTAAAACTATAAATAACTGGGACACTGAATACCAGTGCTATCATTAATTATGCCAGCAGATGAACAAGTCATCTATTACTGAACTAAATTACTTCTAATTGCACATGAAACTCTTGCACTCTCCTAATGCATAAATGAGAATGAGTTTAAAAAGAAAAGCATATGTCATTATGGAGAGTGAATTAACAGAGGATCCACTTCCTGCCATCATCATCACTGTTTTTATTTTATTTTTACATTTGTATTATGTAAGCACTGAACTGCACAGCAGCCCTATAAACATACAGGAGAAAATGATCCCTGTCCCAGAAAGTTTACATTTTAAAATGGGATTTCTTGTTAGTGCTAATTCTTTCCACCTTTTTGGACTGGTTACCAAAACCAGTTATAAAGATATCTACAAGCTACATGTGCTACCCCATGCTAACATAAATATGATGGCGCTAAGGCAGTACCATCAGCGGCACTTAGCCAGTTTCATCACTCATTTTCCTTCCCAAACCAGTTTTCTTCACTGAAGCATAGCCCTCTCCTCTCTGCCCTCCTCAACAACTCACCCACAAGAACAGAATTTACTCAGCTGTACAGTCAGTCATTCTGAACTATTGGAATGAGACAGTTTTCCATATTTTGTATATTTATACAAATATATTTTATATTTATTTCCTTTTTTCCCCAAATATCACATTGATTATGCCTTTGATTAACACTTTTCTTCAGCAAGACTGGCTATCATTTGCATCTAGGGGGAAAAAAAGAAAGAAAAAAAGCTCTAGGCACAGAAAAATGCTCCTGCAATTTAGACAAAGCTAAATGAGAATTTTTAGACTAATAAACGTGTGTAGTCCTTGCACTCCAGTTGCTTATCTGTCACAAAGCAGACAAGTTATATAGTGGCCTTGACTGACCATTATACATCTTTCAAAGTTTCTATTTGACCATCTTATCTTCTTGCCTGAGCAACACAAACCCACAAGTCACTAAGTAAAACATCCTTCTGTACTCCAAAAATTTCTGCTAGGGCACAATGTGATCGAGCTCATGAATTTTTAAAGAGGAATCTGGTGGTTGTAAAGCAATCTCTGAAAATACTGAAGGCCTTTCCCAGGAAGCCCTATAAGTTTATCTGTGCTGCATTTGCTGTTGCTGTTAAAGTTTCTTTCTACTGTTAGGTAATTTCTAATTCTATGATACTAGCCTTTGCTTGGAAAGGTGCTGAAAAGTTTAGAAATATACACTTATTAGCCTTAAAAAGCTGTTATTTTACTAAGAGCAGCTAGAATCAAGCAACTGCTTTTCCTAAAAGGAGAAGCATTTTCAAAAAAGCAAGGAAGTGCTGACCCATTGATGTACTCCAAGTGTGAAACAACATCATGTGAGTGACATGAAAACAGACTAGGGACTCTTGATCCCAGGGCACATGAGGAGTTAGTGTACCACAGAGACTGAGCTTGCTTAGTTTCTGGTTGGAGGGCATTTACCCTGCAAATGCCAGCTAATGCACAGCTATGGAAAATGCTGTCATGAGCTTCAAAAATGTAATAGCCTAATGTTTATAGATGGCGAGGTATTCTGGAAAGATAATATAAAAAGAGGGGAAAAGAACAAATAATAAAATATGCACAATAATTAGATTTTAGGTTTATTTCCCATGGACTGAACTGGCATATTATAAAGTATAAAAGAAATGATTGCTGGCTCAACAAAGTGCTTCCCTACAACAAGCAAACCTATCTCCTGCCTAGATGAAGCTCCTGCACCAATACACACTGCCATAGCTTTGTGCTAAGCCTAAATTTACAGGCTTTGTCGTAGCGACATTACAAATTCACCTATATTAATTCCTTTTATTACATATTTTATGTCATTTCTACGCTTGGCTGCATGTGGCATTAATGATGACCATGACCATCCCAGCCACCGACACCCAGCTGGCTTCCAAATGGCCAGAACATTTTGTTCAGCACCAAGCTCCCCGAGCCAGCAGGGGTCATTCACCTGTGCTCTACCCTGTGTGCACACTGCAGCTCTAACATGGCACCAGAATTTTCAGCATTTTAAAACCATTACGGACCACACTCCAGTTTTTGGCAGTGCCGTATCAGAAAGGAAGGGAAAAAAAAAAAAAAAAAAAAAAAAAAAAAAAAAAGCCCAAACCAGCTAATAGTGGCTCTAAGAAAACCAGCCTTACAGGTAGTTCTATGGGCTTCAAGCTCCAATGTATGAGTATAAAGATATAAGTAAGAGGCTTTGTCTAACAGGCTGGCACACCACTCTGTTTGCTTGCATACCACCACTTACATGAAACTGCATCCCCATCTCAGTGCAATCAAGATGAAAGTCAGGCCTCTCTCAGTCTACTGACACTACTCTCAAGAAATCAAAGAGGAATGGTTGGTGGCCCAAAACCCGACTGCAGAGTAGGGAGTTACAGGATGTGGCTCCATAAGCAAGAAGGCACCCACAGACCACCTGCAGTACTCTCTGTAATGGTCACCAGCTCTGGGAGTGCAAGAGAGAGAGGGAAATTCTCAAGGGTACTGGAAGATGTAAAATAGCAGTTAGTTACATTAGAGGCACAAGACCATGGCCATTGGAAAAAAAAAAAAAAAGAGCTGGCAATGATGGCAGCTGTTGGGAGTATGTCTGGAGGAAAGGTAATGATTCCTCCCACTCAGTGCCCGTCAGATAGAAAGCTGCCCCAAAACTAGCTTGTGTTTCAATACTTTGGGAAGCCACATCAAGATCCCTAGTAAGGCAGAAAAGCAATTTCCCAGCAAGGAAACAATTCCTGACATTTCCAACTAGTTATCTCCTATCTATAGTTTAACATGGGAAAGTTTGTGAGCCATCATCACTGGGCCATGGGTAGTTCCCAGACACCGGCAGGCAGTCATCATTTTCCATTTCAGAACAAAGTTCAGTTTGATCACAGCTACTTGTGTAAGTATTCCCTTTTTACAGCAACTATCTGAACTGATGTGGATACAAAAAGAGAGGGAAAATGTCCAATCTTCATTACGAAATGTGTCAGCACCAGCTGAGTCATGCAAAACTAGGAGTCCATGCTTAATGTCATTTATGACAGTCTCCCTTCATATTTAGATAAGTAAAATTCATATCCCCAAACTATAATTAATGTAAACATCAACTAATTATTTATGCTTTGTGCTATGAAAAAAAAAAGTAGCCCACAACATGTTACTTATTTTTGGTTAAGCAACACAAAAACATACCTACAATTTAAAATGTCATCAAGGAAAACATTTTAAGCACAAAAAAGCGTTGCAATTTTGAAAGCTGATAAAAAATAAAAAACACAATTTTTCTAGTATGGCAGACTAGATTGAAGTTTACTGCCTTTTAGTTGAAGTTAGAGAAAAAAATGCTTTTCTGGTTTGATTTTGTGTACACAGCTATGAAAATACTCTTCCAATATGATATTGATTTATAATAATGGCATTTTAAGGGCTATTGACCTTGGTGCAAATGATTAACAGTGTACTGTGTGTACTAAATAAAGAATTTCAGGGAGAGATCTGTTTACTAGCCATGTTTCTTTGTAAACAAAAAAAAGATTGTCATTTCTAGGATAGTGTTGTGGGCCACTGGGTGGGAAGAAGCTAGACTTTCCTTAAAGACCTTAACCCAACAGTAGCACTTCACAAAAAAAATAAAAATAAGTACTGAAAGAGAAGCTGATGTGAAATTCATCAGTGAGACGAGGTATACTGCTTGTGAAAAATGAAATTATAGGTGCATATAGGAGCATTAGGAACATAAAAATGGCAACCAAAGGTAGAGCACAATGGCAAAAGCAAGCAAAGGGAAATGATTTTTATGAACTGCATCTCCCAGAAGGGGCCGCAGGAAGGAACCTCCACTGTATATAACTGAAGGAGTTAAAGATCAGCTACAGACCATGTGGATGCCGAAGTTACATGGTCAAGCATCAGGAAAGTTGTTCTGCTGCTGCAGAAGCAGCTGTGGTGTCACAGCCCTTGTATCATAAGCCTTTTTGCATTACTATCAAATTGCCACCAAATCATACCTAGTAAATTGGTATCTTCTGTACAATAATCATCTGTCACATACTTAAACACAAAACTAGGACAGCTTCAGGAGATAATTATTAACAGTCTATTGAGTACTAAACAATGCAATTAATTAACTGAGAGTTCAACTTTTTCTTAATAACCTGAAGCTGCAGAATGAAGAGCCCCATACTTACAGCAAGTTCTGAAGAGCAAAGTGTCCAATGCTAAAAGCACAAAAACAGCAACAGAGGACAAAGGCCATTAACAATCACTTATTTGTCCTGATTCAAGGACTGTTCCCTGTGTTTGTTCTGCTGCCTGGCCTAGCATACGCAGCTCTGCTGACAAAAAATGTGTTTTCTTAGCAAAGGTTTGCAAATACCTTAGAATATTAGAATTTCATAGGTTAGCCAATTTTTTTTCCCTGCTATCACTATATCTGTAACAGGGATTTTGCCAGTATAAAATATTTTTTTTTTTAAATTGAACGCCCTCACTGACATTTCCAGGCTAGGTAACATTCCTTGTTCAGTCCTAGCCTTGGCTGTTCTAAGACTTTGCCTAAATCAGAAATGTCAAGAAACACAGGAAAAATCTTCTATTACAGAAGTTATACCACTGTATTCATACTCTCAAATGGCATAAACTATGCAGTCACAAGCACATCAGTATCAGTATTGCTGCAATTACTGTAGGGCTTTACCCTAGCCGTGCCAGAAAGAAATCACAAACATTACGGACAGACCATGGCAATATTAACGCAAGAGGCGAAAGGAGGAGCCTATATCTCAGACCCTAGATACTTGCTTCTGTAACATACGATGGGATCTTTCAAAGTAGGGTTGTGGGCAGCAGAGGTTTGCAGACTTCTGTGGAACAGCATGTACTCTTCCTCCAAGGCCAAGCTAAGAAGCCCAGCTAGCTAAAGTCAGAAAGCTCAGTACCCATTACCTTCAGCAGGTGTTTTATCAGCTCTCAGCAAGACTAAATTTTCTGCACAATCAGAGCAGGGAGGGGGGAAGGACAAAGCACAAGAATAAACCAAATCAATTAATTTTTAAATACACAGGTATCAGCGAACTATTCTCTAACAAGGAATTGCATATTAAAAATAAAAAATGCTGTAGATCTCTTATCACTAACACACAGCAGCTGCAATCCATGAAAATCAAGCCCAGCCACTGTCCTCACTCCAACATTGCTATCAGTTTGGCAGCATATGTAAAGCAGCTCTGGCTTCAACATGCAAAGTGGTATCTGCAGTGGGCAACACTATGTAGGACTACACTACAGATCAAAGTATTTTCAGCATCTGTAAAAGGAGCCTTAACTGGTTTTAGAAGGTGCAGGACTGCAGTAATAAATCTGATCTCTTGAAGCCCGAGCTGGAAGTTGTACCCTCCTGTCAGCAGGTTCACTGTGTGATGTATTGTGGAGCTTTGGCTGCAGAGACGCTGTAGCCTGCAGATAATGAGCTGTTCAAAGTAGCTGTGAAATTGTCAACTTAATTAAGCCAAGTTTAGTTAACAGTCATCGTTCAAAAATTGTGTGTGAAGAGGCAGGCTTTGAAAGTGCCCAGCTATGCACTGTAGGAAAGTGCTGTGTACTTTTCTGAACCGAGAAATTGAAAGCTCATGTGATGAGATGGTGCTCCTTCCCCAAGTGTCTGAAGAAAGCCCCCTGGTTATCCCAGCGTGTCTGGAAGCTACATATTTTTTTTTTTTTTTTTTCTATTTTTAGAAAGTTAAGATGCATAATCACTTGAGAACGATCTGCAACGGTTTATTAAGATAGTCTGACCTCCAGAAAAACATATGATTTGGGAGAGGAAGGAGAGCCTCCTGAGGAAACTGTGAAGATCCAAGCCTCAAGCGCTCGGGACTGAGTTCTGCAGATGGGTGTATTGACGTGACAGCCATGAGCTGAGGGGCCTGTCCTACTCAGATGAAGGCAGAAAAACTCAGCATCATGAAGGCCAGGCTGCTCTGTACTCCCTAAATTTATTTTCCTCACTGCTGTTCACGGCTTTGAACAAAGCACTTCAACATGTACTGCTATCTTTCCTGCACCTGAACCAGGTTAGCACTTAAAGACCCTGTCCAAACCAAATGCCGAAAAAAAAAACAACAACAAAAAAAAACAAACAGGACCTAAGGGTATTCTAAGCTAGGCTTTTGTTTTCTATTTAAACCAACTGCAAGTTAATTGACAAACATCTTGTACATACATACTCCTCTGGATGGCCTGCTCACACCTGTTCTAGGACAAAAATGCCTGTAGTAACCAAACCGAGTTACAGCAATCAATTCATCTGTGTTTAAGAACCTGTGTTTAAACAAACCATTAACACCAGCCTCAATTCATTCCTCAGCACAGAGGTGAAGGTTTCCCAAACATGACTCAGACTCTTAAGGACATGAAGATGTTTTGCAGCACCCAACAACTGCAGAGGTGCAGTGCTGTTAGCCATACAGCTAACCCTATAGCTTCACCCTGCCAATACTCTGCCATGCTTTAACCCTCTCCATGAATTATTTTGTTGGTTTACCTTAAAATCATTAAGCTATTTCAGAACAAGCCATGGAGATCTCTCCTTTAGGAAAATCTCCTAGGAATTCCACCTGCTGGCTTAGGACCTCCCAGTGCTGGGAAAGCTGCTGAAAAAAATGCCAAGCCCTTCACCCACACCCACCTCTCTGCAAAAGGAGGGGGGAAAAAGAAGGGAATGAGGTACTTTAGAGGTCCTCGTGACTGTTACAAAATAGCATGAAGCTAACAGTAGCCAAGCATTTAAAGATCCCCACGTAACATTTCACATAAGTATTTACTGTTACTTACTGTATTGTTACAGGGGTAAAGGGAAAGTAGATCCTAATGCAGTCAAAGTGCTTGTCCACAGCCAGGGAATCGCAGCTGTTTTCAGACACAACCAACAGGGTGCTCTTCCTTGGTGCGTTTTTCCTGAAATGCAACAGCACTGGCACAGGGAATCCTAATGAGTGGATGCAACTGGGCACTTCTCTGGATGCAACTGGGCACTTCTCTGATCAGCCAGCCAGAATGCCCGACAGCTGGGGAAAAATTCAAGGGACCAAAAGTCTCAAGTTTCCTGAGAGGGAATCATATTCTTTGCAGGTCATCCATGAAGAAAGGACAAAAGACCACATGGACTCATTGCTAAACACACTTTAGAAAACAAGTAATGGAGACAGTGCCATTGCTCCAACTGATGATGGCAAAATACAGGAGGTTTGTTTCTCAACCTTTTAGGGCAAATTGCTCCCATTGTTGTGTGAAGATTCCTTGCCCTAAGCAAACAGGGAAAGGACACAAAAAATCTAGGATTTCAAAGGAGACCCTGCTCTGTATTATTTCTGTGGACACAGCGGAGACTTCTGCAACCTAAAAGCAAAAGCATTTGCCATAGTGACCTGCAAGTCAAGCACCAGATCCCATCAGATGGATTCTGTGCTGGTCTCCGTTCTTGACCTCATGATTAAACTTTGGAGGCAATGCAGAGCAGTGCAAGGTATCAGGGGAGGCATCTCCTATCCCATATAACTTCTGTACATGCAATAGGGTCGGACATCACATCTATATCTGAACACCTAGAGCCTGTACTTACTATCACAGCTCAAAGGCTCACAGAAGAAAAGGAAAAAAACTCCATTCACTGAATCAGTACCAGCTTTCCTTCTCTTCCACAGTCCTTAAACTTCACTACTTCACTGAGACCAGCAAGGTTACCCCATGAGGCAAAATCTACCCCATGAACAGTGTCCCACAGAGTACAGCAGAAGCGAGTTTCCCCAAAGGGCATGGGAGACCCTTGTAAGAGCTGCTAGGAATCAGAACAGTCAAAATTAGCTTGGGAGAAAACTTCAGAGCTGTCTAGCCTTCAAAAAGAAGTTCTTTTTAGTTTAATTGGCAAAATAAGAGATGATATTTTCAGCACATTCTTTTGACAGTTCAGCTATGGATCTCACTGGTTACCCTGTGACCTGGGGCTAAGTCTGGGATCAGACAAGCTGTTAGACTTCCCACACCTCACATCAACCACTAGCAGGGCTTGCTCCTTCTCCCACTCTAACTTTGAAGTTTTGCACTGATTAAAAAGAAAACAAGTAAAACATTATATGAACAGTGACAGCAGAACTGTGTTTTCTTTCAGTAAAAATTATAAACTAATGCATCATTATTTAGCTTTAGGCACCATGAGTAAAAATGCCCACCAAAATTCCATGTTCAGTATTTTTTACCAAGCCAACAGGTTGATACTACTGCTTGTCCTTCAGAGGCAAGCCCTGTCCTTTCCTTTCTCAGCAAAGCCAGGTGTGAGAGCATTAGGTCAGCTTCTGCACTAAGCACTTTCATGAACCTCATGAGTTTTTATCATTATTATTAACAAGGATCGCAAAACCTAAATCTCTCTTCTGCCCTAGAAGCTGGTTCTTGCTACCCAGTCCCAGTGCCAGAGGCAGGGTACTGTGGAAAAGACTACGTGAGTTGCTTGTTGGAGACACCTTGGTTCCCAATAAGCTACTGCTCTAACATGTTCATTTTAACAAGCTGTAATAAGCAATAATATTTCAGAAAACATAAATCACTCCTAAAAAAAAAAAATGTGTTTACCCCAAAATTAAAGATTCCACACACCAGTAAAGGTAAAATACTAATTAGATTATGCACTGGGGGAATAAAGTATCACTATGAGGTGTAGGGGCTGTGAATGACAGCACCACCGCTTGTGTGACAGATCTTGGCTCCATGGCATTGAGCAGCAAGGAACAAGACTCATCATCTCCAGAACTGGGGACATACGATAACACGGCTCAGTGTCAGCATAAGCAGAACAGCCCTTTTATCTGAAATTCTGCAGAAAACAGATCACTTTGACAGCAAAAGGCAAAAGCAAAACAAATACTAAGTCAATTAAGAGTTGCAGCAGAACCAATGGAAGCTTTGATTCTGAGTTTTCAGGACTTACTCTTCCTCTCAGTGCAGTTGATATCAAAACAAAAGCTGTTTGGGTTTGCAAAACCCTCTTTGCCTGGGTTCAGAAACATTTTGTCCCTCTAAAGTATCAATGTACCCCTCAACATTTTTATCCATCTGCAGGATACTCTGCTGCATGTATGAAAAAAAGTAACTAGCTTCTCCAGTCATGAAGATCCTCCTATATCTTCAAAATATAACCCCATATTTGGTTACAATTCATCTCACTTGCAATCTCTTAAATGCTTTTATCAGCTGTCCTTGGTCCCTGCCCACACCAGGATGTGCAGAAACCAATACACACAGGTTCCATGCTGACGGCGTGTTGGTGGTAAGCGTGCACGACCACAGCAGAACGGGGTTTGGAAATCAAAAATTCATTTAAAAAATTCTACCCAAGAGCACAATATTTTTATTGCATTTGTCAACTTAGCAACCAAGTCTTAAGGAGATAAAATGAAGATACCATTATCATACTACTTGCCAAAATTGTGAAAAATGAGAAGTAAATCAGTATGTCCAGACTCAGTCCAGAAGAGGAACAAGAAAAACTCTTCTCATTTTTGTAACTTTAAATAAACTCTTACATCTTTCTCCAAAGCACATTCTGCTGACTGCAGATAGAGACAAAGCACTGTGTTACATGGACACAGTTTGATCTGAGAGCAACTCACGTTCCCGGGTACACAGTGGCCTTGATCCTGCATGACACACAATTAAGATCAAGCATGCAAGCAGAAGCATACAGCGACTCGTCCAAAGAGATGCCCAATATCCGCTGGCAGCCTGGATCTTCTGACCAGGTCAGTACCTCCAGCCGTGGCCACGCCACTGCACTGGGCTGTCTACAGAATGATCGTCTACAACCAGAAAACACCGAGCACATCCTAACACATCCCAGCGCACTTCAGACATAACTGGATAACAACACAGGTGCAAAAATAAAGTCTTCTTGTACAAAAATAAAGCCTCCTGAACTCCAACTAATTCAAGGTTTCAACAAATTCAAAGTTTCAGCTTTCACAGCCAGCACTCTAAAGATAAGCAATAGTCTCTCAGACTTGGTTTATGACCTGAAACCATAGCAATTTATATTCTTTCTACATCTACTGCTTGATAACTGCCCCCACTGTTATATGAAGCTGGGGAAAAAAAAAAAAAAAAGTATTTGCTATCCCATTACTCCCATCATTAGACAGTTAATAGTATCTGTCATTGGAGGTTTTTTGCATTAGTACAGATTAAACAATCGTAAAACAAGGTACCCAACCATAAGGGCACATACCCTGGTTGCACTTAAGAGAATCCAGGGAAGTTTTACTTACTGACCAGAGACCAAATTCTGGCTGTTCTGAAAATTTTAAGAACTTTGCCAGTAGCTTCAGTATAGCCAGGAACTTGCCTACCGAAGTTATACTGATGCCTTTGTGGAATGACAGAAAACAACTTGTCCGTAGTACAACCATTATTGCCACTATTTTCATTTCCAAATCTTGTCTCCAACAGGGAGCTGTTTTCTACACTACCGAGAGGCAAACAGAGCAGTCCAAGCCCTGCCGCAGGTACGTCCCTCGAGCCCACAGAGTTTAAAGGGGCTGAACAACTAACTTTAGTCAGAATTTGACCCTCCAATAAACTTCTTCAGTATGTGAAAATAGTTCTTGGCTTTGTTTTGAAAAATGAAACAGACATCCTGCCAGCAATCCCAGTGCCATCTACATTTAAGTGTATGGTAGAGCTTCTTTGGGGTCCAGTACCCATGGACATCCCGGTATTGCTCCCCCCCCCCGAGCTATTTATCGCTAAATTACAGCTAGTGGAAAAGCACAGCTTCATCAGCAGTTAAACTGCAGGAGTGTATGGAGCAAGTCACTTTTGCTTCAAGTTACCAAAGTACTAGGTGTGGTTGTCCTCAACCATTTGTGGAATTTCTCACCAAAGTTTTATTACGAAAAAAAAAAAAAAAGTCTTAAAAACTAAACCAGCAGACAGAGTATTCCAAAAAGACAAAATACACATCTGCAGACTCAGGCTTCAAAGCTGAACACAGATCCTGACCCACCTACCTATCACACGGATACATTTATGCATTTAAAAACTCGGAATTAAAACCACTGTTGCAAAAATAGAGTTCTACACTTCAGCGCCAGCTGAGAAGCAAGCATGGTAATTCAGTACAAATACAGCTTCTATCTGGCAATGCAAATAACAGAATACAGAACACATTAACATCATATTCAGGTTTTTTGTTTGTTTGTTTTTTGTGCGTGTGTGTGTACTATAACTAAAACATAGGTATAGATTTTTTCCAAACAAGATCCATACCAGGAAAGTGTACTTTGCTGAGCACTTAATGAGGCTATTTGTCTGATGAAACTGTATCAGACACACCAGAACCTCAAGCGTAAAGGCAGAAAGCTATGGTAAATAGATAACTTTGAAAATGTGTTGTCTTTTCGTGGCAAGTAAGATGGGGCCTCATAAAATTTCCACTGCATCCCAGTAGGGAGCTAAAGGTCACTGCTAACTCAAAGTTAAGAACAATGGGAAGCAGAGGATGTCATTCTTTCATATTTGCCCAGTGATTCTGTGTTTTCTTTGCATGGATTTACTTAGGAAACTGGGAACTCTACAAACAATGAGAAGATTTCAAGGTTACCATTTTTCCCTTAACAAAGCTGGGTATCAGAAATCTGTTTGTAGACTTATGCAAAATGTTTGTTTTATAAAGAAAAATACTTCTTACTTTGATCTTTCCAAATATAGGAAACATTCATTTTCCCATGAAACTTCAAATTAAAGTGCAAAATAATTCTGCTTTCGCAAAAAGACTGAATTTCCAACAAAGAAACAGATACAATTTCAATCTGTTTGACATTATTTAACAAATGGATTTATATCTATCCTGGTCAGAACAATAGAAATAATGTCCTGGAGATGGTTTTCAATTTCGTTCACCCAGGAATGAAATACTGTCTGATTAACAAGGAGACTCTCTTTACATGAACTAAAACGTGTCACCTTAATTTCTAGAGATCTAATGCTCAAAAGTTGGCTATAATGTAATATAGTGACAGAACTGAAAAGCTATAATTCCTCCTTTTCCAAGCACAGATGGGAACCGTAATTAAGAGTCCCTCATGCTAGCATCAGTCTTTTTCAATAGCAACATTATTTTACCCCAAAACTTCCTTTAATCTTGAATATTCCTTTTTGAGTCAAAGTCATCTTGCCTTGCTAGGACATCTTCTCTCCACATATGTGTGCAGACTATCTTTAAACACATAAAAGACTATCACAAACCATTACAAACTACCTTGTCAGCCACACTCAAAGTGGATATAACTTAATTCAACGCATTTCCATGTCAAAAAAGTAAGTTCCAGCCCTCATCCTTTCTACTGAAACAAAGCCACACACGCGGGAGGTGGTTTATAGGATGCTAAGCTTTTTATATTATGTACAGTGACATATTTACAGATTTTACAAGGAAGAGAAGAAAAGGCCCTGGGAGTTTGATCCAAGGCCAACAGTTCAGCCCATAGGAAAAGGGGATGGTCTGGAAGAATGCACAAATTAGAGACTCCGCTACTTAACTTCACAGTGTATATATCATCATTTCTTACATTTTGGCCTGAACGGGGATTTTAAGAAAGAACCTACGAGGGGCTGGATGTTGAAATCTTTGAAAAACAGAAGACTTTAACCACATCGCCTCCTTGATGGCTCTGAAAGCTTAAAATCTGACTCTGAGCAATCAACCTATTCAGTATGCCATGCACATGAAAGCTATTCAATTTGCATCTTGTCATCCCATGCCAATTTAAATTATGGTTAAATGAAGATACCTAATTATTTTACCCAATGGACTGATAGCAATGAATAGAATGTCACGGGGCCAAGCAAATTCCTAGTGAAACTCCACTGAATTAATGGGTCTCAAATAAAAAACACTGAACACAATTCACACAGAAAATTGTGCTTCGGACATAAAATCACGTTTTATGTGCAATCACGGAAACATTACTAACAATGATTTAGTTCCAGCCATGGCTGGTAAAGCTGTTTACACCGTGGGTATATTATATCCATGCACACCCCCAAAATAGAACACAATGCTAAATTGTTCTCCGAGGTATGCAGGTGCTTGCACTGTCCCCTGACAAAACGATGATTTACGCAAAGCTTATATTGAAACAATTTTACCTCGGGGGCAAATTGCTCATTATCATATTTGCTTTAGGTTTCTTTTACTTTTTGTTGCAAGCTAATCAGAGCTTTAATTGTCCATATCCCTAAATATTTATTTCCTCTTTGAGGACTCGTTTGAAAGTCACTTGGCATGTAGCTGCTCAGAAAGTGGAATATTTTCAGTGCATTGTTAGTACTGTTTAAGCCCAATTCTGGAGTCTCTTCTCAAGGTAAAAGCTGAGAGAAGCGAACAGAAGTTCTTACCATAACTAAATAAACCAATAATTTATCACTGCTGGTAGTGGCAACTGTTGGATAGAAAAATGTTAATGGCTGTTAAAAATAATTATCATTCAACCTCTCATTTTCTTAATATGGACATTTACTTGAAAATGAGAAAAGGATACTAAAATATAATAATATAAGCAAAACAGCATCTAAAAAATATTTTTTCTAAGTTTCAAGTGGACTATGAGTACCTTTCTTAATGAAACACTCTTTGTAATCACACAGATTGTAAGCCAATCTAAAATCCTTGAACATGAAGTATCTGCAAGTGGGTGTAACCATTTCACATCTTTCATTTATATTTAGATGCAGCATTTTGGATGCCAAAAACTGAAGTGCTGGCACTTTGAATGGTGAGGTGATGCCAGTACCTTGCACCAGCAGTTCACACCACAGGTAATACTGGGAACAGAGGAAATGGATGGAGAACTTGTATCACCTCCAGTTCTTCTGCATGTCTTACTAGCAAGTAGAGTTTGACAAGTAGAAAATTTCTCTTAATGAACTTGCAGTTTAATCTCAGCAATACAATTAAGGATACAGAGGGTAACACAGTAAGTTAAATAAATAGAACTGGAGAAAAAGGGTTGTTTTCAATATCTCCTCTACTGACACATTCAGGTGGCAAAAAACGTAAAGCTGAGAAGTCAGCAACTAAGCCTTGCACAGCCAGGCAAGAGACATAAAGCAAGTTCAGACCGGGGCAGTGAAGAACAGCACAAAGGGCAGAGAGAAGACAGCGTTTCGTGTCTAACATGAATTTATAGCTGGAAGGAGTCTCAGTGGAATTTCTACCAACAGTGAGTACTCTAAAAATTCAAGACCTAACCTTGCTCATCTCAGTCACACAAGAAGGTGCCTTCAAATGCAGTGGTACATTTTGCATGAGAGGAACTAAAAAGAAATGGTTTAAAGGTTGAAAACACATCTTAGGCTGTCTTTATAGCATAGCAATCTATATGCTGTGAGTGATTTCCAGTTCTTTTCGAGTATACATTACAAACAACAGGAAATTAAAAAGATTTAAAAAAAAAAAAAAAAAAAAAAAGGAAAGAAAGAAAAGCCTTAAATATTAACCCAGCATGAATACGGAAAGGTCACATGTTACTCCATCAGTTCGCTCCATACCATTTAAAAATTAGACCCCTCCATCCCCTGGAGAAAAGGGTTCATGCCTTGCAATAAAAGTATATTAAACGTCGGGCTGGAAGTCTCGAGTCATAAGGACTGAGCAAAGTTAGCATATCTCAGCGTGGGAAGGATCCTCTCAGTGGGAGCAAGGATCTCTGTACGGGAGGGCTGACGTCAGTGGAAGTGGGAGGGAAACGGTGAGGGGAGGTTTGCTGGGGGAACGGCTGAGGGCTGTTTCAGTGGGAACAGGGAGGAATCGAGAGGGCTGGACGGCCTCACTGGAAGTAGGGACAGTACATGTGGGAGTTTCAAAGGGAGGGAGAGCTGAAGTGTTGCAAGGGGAAGGGATTACCAGACAGGCAGGAAAAGAGCAGACAGCTTAGCAGACTAAATAATGTGCTGTTAAACGCTGAGATGAGATCCATTTCAGCACTGAAGGTAGAAGTTAGCATACGTCCTCCTGTATATACAGGATTATGCAACCATTGGTTTGCAGTGACTGTAAAATTCACAGACAATTTCACAGGTTTTCAATGAAGGAAACTTGCTGGCTGTAACACCATGGATCTAAACTGCTCATCCCATATCGACTGATAAATCAAAAAGCTATTTCAAATTCAGCCCTGCTGGCTTAGCTCTACTTTTAATTTTCAATAAAGGAAGTTTGGATTTACTTTCCGATCCCCTTGCACCCAAACACACACATTTCTGTGTTAAATATACACGACAGGGAGAGTTACACAAGCGAAGAGGAAGGAAATCTCACATACGTAAAAGAATGAGAGGGCAAAATAAATGTGCAATGTATGTGCTGCAGTGCATATCAGTGCAGTATAGAAATGACACACATGCATTGCTCGGACAGCAACCCCTCACAATTACCCACAGCAGTTTTACATAAATGCCCATCAAGTCCTTACACCATGCCAATCCTTATTTATGCTAAATGTTAACCAGAGTTATTACCCTAAAAGAGTATACACAGATTTCTATAAAGCCAAGTACCCTTACTACAAATTCAGCTACTGAAATTTCTGCAGAAGAAAATCATTACTAACCTATATGAAAAGGCTATCACAATTTTGAATCCACTTTCTTGAGACTTTTAGAGCTGAAAAAAATCAGGAAACATCTCCTTTGCAACAGGACTAATCTAAGTTTTCTTTGATATTTTTAATGTAGCCCTGGATAATCAAACTTCAGTCACTGCTACTGAGTAAGTCTCACTCATCTTCCACTGGGAAAAGGACAGAGTTTAAGCTGTGGAGTCTATCTGTTGAAAATTAAAAGAAGGGTTTTCATGGCTGGCTCCCTATTTAGGTACAGCACTGATTCCAAGCTGCTCATGAATTTTCAAATGAAAGCCACGCATAAAATTACTAATCAACGAGGGAGATACAGGCGCCATGACCAAACAGATTTATCTCCTCCGTTTATCACGTACTATCACCATACCCATATATACCAGCACTAGGTACTACAGCACTTATCTCTGCACACACGCACTTTCAGGGCTCCTCTGCAAGTTTACCACAGATAAACCAAGCCTTCTCCTTATTCGGAAAGGACAGGTATTTTTTTAGCTACACTTTGTAAATTGGTGCAAATCCCAAAACGCTCACACCACACATCTGGAGAATGATCCTCTGCCATTCCAACAGCACAAAGACACAATAAGATATAAACATAAAGCCAGAATAAGCCTGGGGGTTAATCAGCAATATATATAAGGCCATTTTACAATTAGCATGGGTTATTTCTTCTTATGACACTGCCTGACTTGAAAATATGTGTGCTATAGCTAACAAGTTGATTTGGTAAAAGTCACTGTGTTACTCATTACACTGATATTAATAAACTTAATGCTAATGCCAGCTGGAGTGAAAATGCAAGGTTTACAGCCCAGGTTTTTTTCCTAGCTTTCACATAGGACTTTCTTGCCTTTAATCTGTGCATGTATGACAGAAGAATGCATGTGAATTCAATTGCAGTGCCCTGAGACAACAGGAGAATGCCATCCTGGCAGTAAATTGGCCGTGCACACGCGTTCTGACCGCAGCACCAAAGCACAAAAGGTATGCAGCATCTTCTGCTCAGGTGAGGGAATCCCAGGTGCCATAAAGAACAGCCATAGTTAGTGGAAGCACCCAAAGTCATAGGATCTCAGAGTTCTTTCTCAAATCAAAAATCCTTTTAACTCCAAAACTGCCCAGTGTCCTGCCCAATGCTCCTTTTGACAGTGATCTCAGGCTCCGGTCCCTTACCTTCAGCATTCTCATTCTTTATTTCTTTCTAAACAACTT
Organism: Aythya fuligula; assembly: GCF_009819795.1. Classification (NCBI taxonomy): domain Eukaryota; kingdom Metazoa; phylum Chordata; class Aves; order Anseriformes; family Anatidae; genus Aythya; species Aythya fuligula. The sequence continues at coordinate 11,500,753 of NC_045569.1, read as the reverse complement.
CACTGTACCATGACAAGTGTAGCTCTCTCTCCAGCACAATTTCTGAGACAACACAGTTATACTCTAGCACAGGATGAACTGTAATGAACTGTAAATCTGATCATAATATTCACACTAATGCTAAAAGCAGAAAATGAAGCACATTGCTGCTTTGCATCTCTAAAGATAGGATTTTACACATGAAAATCATGTAGATGTGATTTTTCAATCAGATTTTGTACTCGACTGATCACAAAGAGAATTCCATTCTCATTTCTAAAAACCCAGGCAATGTGCTCAGAGTGATGACAAGGGCAGAAAAAGACCTAGTGATAAAAATTAGAACAGCTGCCAATGAGGTTAGAGCATGTACATGAACCAAAATCAACCGTATAGCACCTGGCCAAATTACCCAAACCGGGTAACAACAATTTTTACGAAGTTCTTGAAATCAAACAACAAAACTAAGGCTGCTTTCCATGGTTATGCTTCTGGAAACAGTCCTTGGAGTTGTTTGTTTGTTTTCCCCCCCATAAGCAAGCACACAGAAGACGAATTCACACAATATAAACTTTAACAATATTTTGGTTTTAAACTTTGTAATGTACAATTACAATCACAATTAAAAATAAAGCTATTAAAGCAATTGTCAGGATTCTGATGACAACTTAACTTTCCCCACTGCAGTTACCATAAGCACGACTACTGTGCGTGAACAGAGCCGTACAGTTTAGTTTCCTGTACAGTACTAGCACTCAATTTTACGTTACTACAACACCATTGACCTTCATATTCTGACTTAGGTGTTATTAATTCCTCCTTCGACTCACTACATGCAGTGTCTTCTCATTTTTTCTACACCTTTTTTAAACTTCTGTGAACCGTACTTACTAAATCTGGAGGAAAATGGAGAAAATCATCCATAGTACTGAAGAAAATTGCTTCAGGTCAACGTTCTAGAAGCCACCTTAATAAGTGTGTAAAAATCCTCAGAAATCTAAAAACTATTAGTTTCTCTGGATCTGCAAAACACTTGACATTTTGCTAGTTCTTGCCTGCACCTCAAGCCTGTATCTTGTATTTACGGCGTGTGTATCTCAGTCCTTATCACAGTAACCCAGAGCTCATCAGCCATGTTATACAATATCCCCCGAGGTACTGCATTTGAGTTCATTTCTTTTTTTTTTTCTTTTTTTTTTTTTTAATATTTGCAATTATTATTGTTTCAAAATAGAGATAGTTCCCTCCCCCAAGGGAGAAAATATGGAATAATCAAAAACTCGAGCAGTAGGAACTAAAGTATAATGCATAAGCCCGTGACTACATCAATGGAAAGCAAACTGACATACAACTAACACTTAAAAAAATTAATCACAGATTGCAATTTTTTTCAGTATGTGTCCTTCAATTTCACACAGGTCTTGTCTTGTATCTCTACACATAAGTATACACACTGAAACACATGCAAAAAATAAAAAATAATAACAACAAAAAAAAGCAAAAACTATTTGCAGTAACAGACAAGGTCAACAAGTTGTTAATGTAAACCAGCACCCAGAGCAAAATCTGCTGCCCCTCTTCCAACTTTCTGAATGGAAGAGCTACGCAAACTGATCAGCCCACCGAGTGGATCACTTCAGGCTGCGATCTGCCCGCTTCCACAGAGCCGAGCAGCTCGAGGGTCGCTGGGCAGCCCCCCATGACCGCACAGCCCCCACGGCCAAGCCCACCGCCGCGGGCCCGCTGCGGGCGTCCAGCCCTGCGCCCCTGCCTCCAGCGAGGCCGCTCGCACCGCTCCCCTTCCCAGCCTTCGCCAAAGCCCTTTGGAGGAGCGAAGAGGCTCGGGCACATCCACAAAGTCATCGCATGAGAGGGATTAGTTTATAAACGAAAGTAATAGCTCGAGCCAGGAAAAGCTCCCCCGCAACGCGTTACTTCAGCGGGGGGACTCCTTGGGTTAGACCGCTGCAGCCAACTCGTGTGCTGCGAGAAACGGCGCTCGTGTTTCGCACCCTTTTTACCTTAACACTGGATCTGCTGGTCTGGGTCTCTGCCTCCATGCTCTGGCTGTTCTCCCTCTTGTCTTTCTTAGAGGAATTAGTCCTCACCTTATAAGTGGATGTGTTGGAGGATTTAATGAATAATCCTGGGACGGGGTTGCCTTGCTGCTGCTGAGACATGGTTGTGTTGGTCTGGTGAGGGGAATTGCACTCCTCAGACTCTTTGCTACTGTGATAGACCACTCTGCTGTCAGAGATGTGGATGCTTGGAGCACAGCCCATGCTTTGTGGCCACCTGGGGAATACTTCTAAATTGTATATATATATACGTGCATATATATATCTCTTTCCTTCCCGTTGGTATTTCCCCCTGCTTTGCTTTTTTTTTTTTTTTTGTTAACAGGTTGAATCTTTGTCCTGCGTCTCCGCTACACTCTGAAGCATTGCCATCGGTCCCTCGCACACGACAGGCTCGTGTCTGTCCTCCTCGGCCTCCACGAAGCGGGTCCTTTGGTCGCCCCCTCAGCCAGCGGTGGGCCGGGGGGCTGGAGGGGCGGGTGGGGAGGGGGGGGATGGATCAACAACTGGTCGACTTCATATTTTCACAGGTTAGTGCTGATTTTCCTAAGCCATCTGAGAAGCTTGGGAGGGCTTGCTTTCCTTCGGGGGAAGAAGGAGGAAAAAAAAAAAAAAAAAAAAAAAAAGGAAAAATAGCCCCGAAAAGCCGCGAAGCAGCCGCACAGCCCCGGTGCTCAGCGCGGCCGGGGGCTCGGCACCACCCCCCCCTCCTAGCCCGGGGCTCGGCGCATTCTCCCCGCGGCGCTCCCGGGGGGGGCCGCTCCCCACCTCGTCCTCCGCGCTCGGGGCCGCGCTGCGGGGCTGCTCGGAGGAAAAAAAAAAAATAATAATAATAATAATAATTAAAAATTAAAAGACACCCCAAAAAAATAAAAATTAAAAAAAAAAAAATCCCGGCGAGGAGCCCGATCCGCCCCGGCGGCGCTCGTCACGCCGCCTGGGGCACGTCGGCGGGCGGCCGCGGGGGTGACATTGGCGGTCCCGGCGTCCTCAGGCGGCGGCAGCCCCCCCTCAGGCGGCCCGGGCGCTCCCCGGGCGCCGCAGCGGCATGCCGGGCCCCGGCCCCGGGCGGGGCGGCGGCGGCGGCGGGCGGGCGGCGGGGCGGCTCGGAGCGCTGCCCGGGGCCGCGGGACGAGGAGGAGGAGGAGGAGGAGGCGGCGGCGGCGAGGCTGGCGGAGGCATCAAAGGGCCTCCATGGTGGGGGCAGTGTGTGGCCGGAGGGGTGATGCGGGACGGCCAGAGAATGATGATGACGACGATGATGATGATAAAAAGATTAAAAAAAAAAAAAAAAAAAAAAAAAGGCGAAAGGCGAGAGAAGCGGCAGGAAAACGATCCTAGCGTCCCGGCTCGGCGGAGAGGCTTGCGGCGGCGAGGGCTCCCGTTCGCAGGGCCGTGGCGGCGGCGCGCCGTGCAGCGGGGAAGTGCCGGTGCTCGGTGCTCGCAGCTCCGCTCCGCGCCCGCCTCTCTGCACCGGGCGGCGGCGGCCCCGGCCCCCTCCCTCCCCACCGCCCCCCGCCCCTCCCCTCCTCTCCCGCTCCCCCCCCCCCCCGCCCGCGCGGCCCCGGCGCTTGACAGCGTTGGAGCCAATGACAGCCGCCGGCGGCGCTGACCTCCGGCCCGCGCTGGCGTCAATGCAAATCAGCCGCCCCGCGCCAATGGCGGCCCGCGCCGCCCGCCAGAGCCGGCTTCAAACCGCCGCCTGCGCGCTCACGGCGCCCGCTGAGGGCTCCGCGCGCGCTCCCCCTGAGGGGAGCCGGGGAAAGGCCGATCCCCAGCGCTGCCCCCTCGGCTGTGGCCCCGTGCGGTTACTCGGAAATGGGTTTGGGGTGAAGGTGCTGCGGGTCCAGGCAGACCCCGGGACTTGGATACCGAGCTGTAGACCGGCTTGGTCGGCAGCATGCGCAGAAATCAGGCTTGTTCTGCCGGTGAGACCCGACATGCCTCAGCTTAGGACACAACACACGGCACAGACCCCACTTTAACGCACCTCAAGAGGAGCGGAGTGCTTGAGGCGGTGCCAAGGCCATGCCCAGCACAGGGCTGGGGGCACTCCTGACACTGCCCACAGTACGAACCCAGGCGCGGTGGCAGCCCCCAACACAAGCACAGAGCCCACGCTGTGCTGATGCCACACGTGCCCTCCGTCCTGGTTGTGGCACCCGGGCTCACCGAGGTACTTAAACACACCACTCACTGTCACCCAGCAAGCAACAGCAGTTTAGGGAGGGACAGATCAAACTTTAGCTTTAGGACCACAGAAAACACTAAATCTCAGAGAGATGGCTTCTGTCAATAAGTTCCCGTGCCTCAGGAGAGAAGATAAGGTGTTACGAGGAAAACTATTCAAGTTCCTCCAAGTGCACATCACGAAGGGCTCTGTGCCCCCATCAGCCACGGTGTTTCAGAAGCAGCCGGTTCAGAGCGCCCTTGTGTGCGTTTGGAACAGCTGGCCTCTGAGCATTACCTCAGCTACATGGGAAATGCCATCAGGTCGTGATTAAAAGGCAGATAGGCAGATAAGCGAGGACTGCGTCAGCAAAAAGCAGCTCTCCGTTCATATAGGTCACAGCATCAGCTGGTGCAGATGGCAGCACCCTGTAAGGCCAGGAGATGCAAAGCCAGCAGGCAGCGCTTTTGAGAAATGTGTTTTTTCAGGACAACCACAGTACTTGCATTGTCAAAATGCTTTTATTTACTTCTAGTAATTGCTAGGGTTAAAGGCTGGAAAATGAAGCCTTCCTGTCCCTGGTCTCCCTGCTACTGTGCAGTTTCAAACATAAGCAACAGTCACATAAACTTCATCCACCCCATTAATTTAGCTGCTTCATATCGCCTGTCAGTACTAGCAAATCACTCCGGCTTCCTGTGCTCTCATCACTTCGGATGCCCACTTAAGATAAGCACTTAATAATAAATGAAGGAAAAGGCTTAACAGACCTGCTTTAAACAGTGGGCATTGGTGGGAAAGGAATCTTGTCCTCATTCTTTATGTTAAACTTCTAATTTTCTAAATCCCACTGATAAGAATGCACTTAAGTGCAGTGTCAGAAGAGAATGCTGAAGTTCTTACTCGTGCCATTAATCACAAGTGTGGGCTCTCTTCTTCAGCCTTAATGGATCTGTCATCAAAACTACTATTGCACTTAATTTCTGGTGGCACCGGGGGAGTCAGAGACAGCAAAACTTCATTTTCAAAGCTCCACATTCAGTTTGCAGTGCTGACACCTAGAGTTAAGCCTTCTACTTGTAAAATAAATAGGTTTGATTTGCAGCTACATGGACATTTCATGGTGTCATTTCAAAAACATGAATGTTAAAAACGTCTCTGCTTTCAATTTCAGAAGCAAATTAACATTCAACCAATATTTTATCAAAATGACAGACAAATAAGTACATGGAGGAAAAAGCACTTTGTTCAACATCACATAATAGCAGCAAGACAAAACAACAGCATACATGCAGATGGAATGCATATGACCTCTTTGCCCTTTTTTAAAATTTTTTCCACTCTAAGCCTATGAGACTATTTCTGAATATTTCAATTTAGAGTTGAACTTCAAACAACAAAAATTAAAGCTCCATTTGCAAGTTTTTCAAATGAGAATTCACACTGCCTTGAATTGGAGGGTAAGCTGAGCACAAAATGCATGAACAATTCCTTAACAGTCATTAAGCCATTGAGAAATTACCAGAATTGTTGCTACACTGATAAAATCCAACTAAAAAAATACATGTATAAATATATTTGAGCAAGACACTGGCACAGTCTTTGGCTTGTTTCTCTTAAATTTGAAAATATTACTTCCATTTTTTTGTTGCCAATAGGAAAATATTGTTGAAAGTATAGGTTCACCTGTAGTCTAGAATCAGAGAGAAAAGGTGAAGATATCAAAATCATTGCCAGTGGCAGTCATTTTTCACTATGCTACATGAGTTCTGTTTGCAGATAAAGGGGCTTGTTCAAGCTTATTTGCTGAAGTGCAGCTCAGGAAATGGTGGTCCCTATTATTCAAAAAATGAAATAGTGCAAAAGAGCAGAGGAAGAATAGGAGCGTAGACACTGGCAGATTAGGGCTGTGGGGGAAGTGCAAGGTCAGTGCAGAGTCAGTAAGTGAGAGGTCAGAAGAGAGCTAGCACGAGGAGACAGCTGGGGAACGAGAAAGGTTATTTATGGAGAATAAGGTTGAATTTCATTCAGGATTACAGAATAAGAACGAAGGCTAGAAAAGAACTTGCAATGATTGTTATCAGCTCGGTCTATGGACAAGTGGGAGCTGTAGAAGATCAAAGCACTTGGAGTACAAATGCATAAACTTAACATTCAGAAGGAATCAAAAGTCACAGTATTCGGCCACTTCCCCATCCATCTCCAAGACAAATTAAATTGTATCCTTCATTTCTTGACAAAAAACTGAACTACTGAGTGACTCCCAGATCTGGGAGGGATGCTGCGCCTTGTCTGCCCCCTAACTCCCACAAACAAACTCCTTTCCCGTGGTGTGCTAGCAGCAGGCATCCATTGCACGTTGTCCTTGACCACTTCCTGCCGCGCACTGCAAGAGTTTGTGCGTGAGTACTGGGACAATTTGCTCCTGTCCAGTTACACAAAAATGAAGGCCTAGAGAAAAAGTTTGGTGCCAAAATCCAATTCTGATAATGATTCAGAGCCCAAGACACTGACAGGCAGAATGATGTGGAAGAAATGATGGACTGGCACCTGCATGAACGACAAAGACCAGCACTCTTGGAAAAAAGAAAAAAAAAAAAAAACACATTTCTTCAGTGGTAGAAAAAGCGTGCCTGCAGTCCTGTGAGCAGACAGGAGCAATCCTGATACAAGATTACTCTATATTGGTTTAATTGCTTCTCCCCCCAAGTCAGCTATATGTTCCAACTGTGTCTTCTGGCCTTCTGAAGATTAGGCAATCCTGCTCGTCTCTAGGCCAGCAAAGGAGGCAGTGGGGAGGAGGAGAGGGAGGAGGAGGAATTGCGGAAAATGTGCCAGGACACAAACAGCTGAATGGGCTGTACGCTGCTAACTACCGCGACATGCAAACTTTGACAGCTCATCTCTCCAGCTTATAGAAAACCAGGAACCACGTTCTTCTGCCTTAGCCACAGGTAGCATTACACCTCATGAGCAAGGCAGGGTGTTTCCTCTTGCTTGTATATGAGGAACAGGCATCCTATCCTGGAGCCAGGCACCTTCAGATGACAGAAAACAAATACAGAACTTATCCTGCAATAAATCATCCTCAATTGTATGAAATACAGAAATACAATGGGTTTGTTTTCTTCATCACTTTCTGGTGTCCAAAAAAAAAAAAAAGCAATCAACACAAACCCTGCTCTGAAGGCCTTGCAGGCTGTCTGACTTGCAGTTGTTGCATAATGCAGATTGCAGAATACAGACAATTGTCTGTGCCACTTGGAAATCAGAGTCCTCAGGACAGTCTAAGTCAGCAACTTTTTCAACTCTAGCACCAAAGACATTTGAATCTAAAGCTCAGACACTTCATGTATGTGCAACTTATTTATTTTATTTATTTATTTTTACAAAACTTCATCTGCTGTTTGCTGTCAAAATGGCTTTCTGTTGCAGCTGTAGTGTACACATCACACTCACCACTGCTCAGTGATCAGGAGGATAGATAGCATATCTGGGAGGAAAATGTACCCCCTTTCCCATTTTCTTTACTTCTCTGCTGTCCCCAGAATGTGGAGGACTCTTTCGTCAAAATTTATCTTCCTCTTCTTGTTTCTTGTCCTTTTTCCTACCTTTTCCTCAAATCCTTTTCTTTCCTTCCCTAAGTACCTTTTTTTTTCCCCCATTTGGTTTCTCTTGCCATTTCTCCTCCTCAGATCAAAATCCTTCACCCTGCCCCAAAGCAATTCTCATCCCTTTCATTTTCCCAAAGCCCCTTAAATCTCCCACAAAAGCTCCCCATTTTTCCTGCTTTCACCATTGTCCATCTGTCCAATATTTTCCAGGTTTCCCCCTGCACCATGCCTTCTCTACGTTGTTGTTTGTAGGCTGTCCTGAAGTCAGCCAAGAGCAGCACCTGCTTGTTTAGCAGACACAGACCAAAGATGTCCAGATCTCTGTGCCCCCCCAGCTTAAAAGACTGGCATGGGGCTTCTGATGCTGCTCCTTAAGAGCTGGCTTAGCTGTAGCCCGATTTCTGTGGAGCAAGACATATGCAGGGAAAAGGGTGAAAGCATGGTCTCTGAGTCTCCTCTGCCCCAAAAGGAAGCTTTGTGGATCCGGAGACAGCTGAGACTGACACCCACAGCACTGCTGATCTCTAGGCACTGCAGATACAGAGCCTTGAGGTGATCCAGTCCAGGGATCTCACAGGTTTTCCTCTCCCTCACAGTCCTCTGCTTCCAAGCGTTCAGGTGCTCACCACATAGGAAACTGCCACCTAAGCCCCATTCTTCCAGTCCCATTGCCCAGGCAACGCATCCCCCGTGGGATGCAGGAGGCAACACCACAACACCCAGCTGCAGCACCAGCCCCAGAGCTCAGCGGGAAGGAGAGCAGCTCTGTGAGCTGCCGCTGCCAAAGCAGCCTCCAGCAGCTCCCACTGCCTGGCCATGCCTCGAGTCAGCCAAAAATTTGTGGGGAAGGGAGGAACAAAGCACTGTCGTCCCCACCCACTCCCCTATAATTATCCCATGCTTCACAAGCAAGTTTATCTATCCAGATGCACAGTGCCATACAGCCAGCTGTGACCATAGGGAATTAGCTGTTCCCCTCTTGGAGAATTTTCTCTTCCCAAGTATTTTTAAGCTAACTCGCATTCATTTACTATGCATTCTTTTCAGGTTGTGATTTACTAAGCCACAGATGAGAAATGGTCTTTCTCCTAGAAAACTAGCCCTTAGTTCTTACACCCTACAGGCCGTGTCACTGCCTGTTGTCCCTTTATTTCCCAAGGCTATGGGACCCCCACCCCAAGCCTCTGGCCCAGCACAGCGGTGACCACAGCCTCAGGACCCTTCCAACTTGTAAATTGGGTCCTGATGCCGTAACACCCAAAAACACATTGTGGTCTGCCTAGATCCAACAAAAGAAAGTAAAAAACAATCAATAAAAGAAACGAGCAACTTGGCTCCTCCAGCAGGAGGTCGGTCTCATTTGGTCATCAAAGCCACAAGGAGCAGCGCTTAGTGTCGGTAAGCCAACCTCAGCAGCTGACAAGATCAGGCTCACGAAGGAAGACTCACTCAAGAAAGACTTTCAAAGCCACAGAGAGGTCTCTCTGACTCCCCATGTCCCCTCTCCAGGGGAAGCAAAGGGGTTGGGTTCCAGGTCAGGAAACCTCTCCTGCCCCACTCCTCTTTAACCAGGAGTGTTAGCAGTTAGCAGCCTTCCTCGCAGTGCCAGCATCCTTTCCAGAGATGCATGGGGTGAGAGTGGCAGAGAGAAAAATGTGATACAGAGCTAGAAACATATCTGTACAGTATGGCAGTGATGGGAGCTGAAAAACTCACTAAAATGACTGTTTAAGACAGGGTGTCCACCTGCAAAATAGATGGCTTTCATTGGTTGCTGAATTTATTATTTAAGGAGCACATCCACCATCCAGAGTCATGTTAAGAAGTAATTTACTTTATATTCACAACTGCAAAAATTCCCATGTGCTGGCAGTGACACGTTCCTAGATCACTCAGACATCTAAAAAAAATCACCCTACAAACACATCTGAATGTAAGACAGAGGACTGGACCTAATCAGAACACTTAACACCTGTTAACTGTATTCTCAAGGACATTTCCTTTCTTTGGGCTAAAGCAATACCTTTAAACACACTCAGCTACATCTGCCTGTCTACACTCCATCTCCCTGATGCAAGATCTTTCCGTGGAGCAAGGTGGCTGAACCATCAATAAACTCCAAGAAGTGCACCCTAGCATTAGGCAGATGAGTTGAGATGGCCGTGCAATCTGTCTTTCTCTTCAGATGCACCCCCTTCTTCCAGGAACATCTGACATCCCATTCTTACACTGCAGTCAGGCTCTGTGAGTAACATTTCATTCATGATTCATATGATTTTTCCAACTGCATTCATGTTTCTCTAGGCTCTCATCAGGGAAGTTACACTCCCTGCCACTTGCCCGCATGCAGCTCTGCGTGCAGACAGCTGTAAGGAGGAACGCACGAGAACCCGACCTCTGTGGTGCCATGGCACAGTGCTCATAGATCATGAGCCTTGTAAACTCCATTTTACGGCTGTCTGCACATGCAGCAGAGCAGTGGGAAGAGCAACACCACAAGAATTGCGAGAGGAGATGACAACCTGGGGGAGAGATAAGGAGAAACCACACTGAGGGCAGGTGGAAAAACCAGACAGTGCAAGTTTTCTGGGGATAGCTATTAAAAAAAGAGAGAGAGATTCTCTCAGGATGTTTGGGGGAGATAAATCTTCCGAGTTTTTGAAAAGGGGAAGGCAGCCCTTGCAGATTCACTCACCACAGCCCTAGCAAACATAAATCTTATCCACATGGGCACCATCCTTCCCCACGTGCTCACCAGGGCTGGCTGTAGTGCCGCTATCACGGAAGGATCTGTCACATTAAGCAGAACAGCACTTGGCACTTTGCGTGAGTTATGGTCGCAGCCAGCACAGCTGGGTGCTGCAGTGGTTGACAGGCTCTGTAACACAGTCACAATAGCAAGCACTATAAAAGAAAAAAAAAAAAAATTAAAAAAAAATCACCCAAATGGGTTGAGAACAGAGCTGAAAAATAGTTTTAAAATACGTCCTTTAACCTCCTGAGAGAAATGCAGACTGGGGGGAGCGATGAACCCGCTGCCGAGGGGGAAGGCTGATCTCATGGTTTCTGTTCGCCTTGGCAAGTCTCTCCCGGCTATGCACTTAACATGTCCATGTGAGTGGATTCCTCACGCTTAGTCCAGAAGCTTTTAATCTCCTCTCACTTGAAACAAGCTGCAGTACCATCCCTTTCTCTCCCCAATATGCCCCCAAGGCATGGTTCTCCACTTCCTATCCCTCTGCAGAAATAAGACCTCACACTTCGGTGGCCACAGACAGCCAGGAGCAATGCTGCTCCTCCCCTTATCTCTCACCCGCTCCCAGTGCTAAACACACCTTTTCCCACAGCCCTAAGCTGGTTTACACTTCTGGTTTCAGGGAGTTTCAGAGGAAACTGGCGGACACCCCAGCTTTACAAAGAATTAAAACAACCAAACCAATTCACTACCACAACAGATATACCAATCCAGACAAAACAATGAAAGATTTGCCCGTCTCCATGCACTTCTGCAGATGATTAGGCAAGTGTCAGAGTGATTTGGCTTCTCTTCCGCCCCCTGTGCATAAAGCTTCCAAGCTTCCATCTTGCTCAGGCAGTATAAGTACATACCTTCCTTTTGAAAGTCTTGGGCACAGAAAGAAACAACCATTAAAAAACAAAACAAAAAAACACAGCTCTGAGGACTTCTAATGTAAAGCTATGACCCCATCAGAAGGAAACCAAATTAGTGACTGACCATTACACAGACTGACGTGGGAAAGGACACCTGGCCTTTTAAGAGAGAAAGGTAAAGCGAAGGCAGATCTAACACATAAAATGCTTACAATAATCTCACCACCAAAACATTTTACAAACACAGCCATGCTTGCTTTCAGCAGGAACAACAAATCCCAACACAGTTTGTTTTCCGCTTGTGGAGAAATACACCTATACAAGAAAAACACTGCACGAGCTAGCAAGCTAAATTCAGCTTATCCACGGAAGGCAAGACAGACTTGGGGCCAAACCTCAGCAGTTTCTCTCCTTCTCTCTACCCCACTCAGAGGTGACTTCTGCAAAGCTCTAGGAGAGCGACATTAGAAAACACTTGTCTTCTACTGCAAGTTTCCCCAAAAACAACATCATTGTTTTTGCAGCAGATTAGCCCAAAGTCACACCTGCCACTGCCCAAGGAGGACACCATTCACCTCTCTACCAAATGCCACATGGAGCGGGAGAAGAGAGACATAACAGATCTCTTAAAGCCTCTGTTAATTTAGTGTCTAGGCAGGAGCCCCGTCCCTATTTTCTCCCTACCTTAAGCCAGCAGCAGTAAGAGGACACAGGACCAGACCCCATTCCCAAGCCCTCCTTCTCTTGATTTTTAAAACCACTTGCTCATTTACCAAAAACAGCTGGAGGCATCTCACAGTTGAAGCTGCACTTCCAGCTGGGAGGTATTTCACTGATTATGTAGCAGATGATCAAAAAGAAAAACAAATTAAATTAGAAAAAGGAATATAACAAATTCCGTCCCTCATAGCATTTGTTCAAGTTTTTATTAATATAAGCTAAATAACAGGAAAAAGCACACGGAGAACGTAGGTGTATATGGTAAGTATAATGTATCAGCTTCTTTCATGCAGATGCAGTTTTTACAAAACAAACCAGAGACATGCAAACTTCTGACTGGTAGTGCAAGTTGTTGCACATTTAAGAATAGAAAAAAGGCACTAACCTATAGCCACAGTTAGAGATACGCATCGCTACACAAATTACCCGCAACATTAGACACTCAGATAAAAATCACCGACACACAGGTTTAGATAAGTGGGAGCAGATCCCTTGTTTGCATTTGCTTTGTAAAACACACCACTTATTATTTCTTTGCTGGCAAGCTGCACAGGCTGCTCCTTAAAGTGTGGGAGAGAGAAAGGCAAGACCACCAGAAGGTGACTTTCTGGGGTAAAAGGGACCATGCCGGGTGGGCAGCCACACCGGGAGGTGGGAGCCGGTGTGTGCTCCCTGTGAGCAGCACAGCTTTGCTGCAGCCCTTAATAACTCGGCAGTTCAAGCCTCAGTTGCAGGCTTTTCGTGCCAGTCAAACAGAAGGAAATGCTTTTTCACCATAAGGTCGTTTTCCAAGAAATCATGGACTTTCATACCTGCTGATTTCCTATCATCGATGAAGTTTATAGCACCCAGAATCCCTCTTAAAGGTCACCGTCGTGGTCACAGCATGGTGCTTAGGCAAACTGAAATAAATTTAAATCTTTGGCTGTTTGGTAAAGCTCTGCATTTTCATTAGTTAGGAGAACTCCATTAGATCAGCCACCTTCACTTTTGCCCACTGCTTTAGTTTCAGTCACTTTTACACTAGCACAATGCTGCAACACTCATCTTAACACAGCATTAGACATATTTTTAAAAGTTTCCTGCTAGTCCTAAACATTTTGCTCATCAGAGGAAGAGATGGATGTGCTAAATGTTCTAGAACTGTTTAGGATAATCTGGTAGGAATATAGACCCGGAAATTATACTTCAGTGTCATTGCAGATGATGACTTAGTTTAACAATTTCTAAGCCACCAGGTTCCCTTTAGGTTTTACTGTTTAGGTGGGAGGACATTGGTATGTTGGTAATTTGTATTCAAGCACTTGCTCACTGTCTTTTTTTTTTTTTTTTTTTTAATAAATTTGTTTGGAAAACAAGCTTTGCCTCTAGCTCACAGCTGAGGCCTCTGAAATCTACTCAGTCTTGAGAGGTATTTCCATTAGGGCTTTCACAATGTCAGAATACAGAAGAAAAATGGACTGAAAAGTTGAAAGTTGCCCTATGTAGTTAAGAATGAATTAGTCCCCATCCCAACCCTTTTTCTTGTAGGGAAGCAGCTTGGGGTAGGCTGGAGCAGCAGGAGGGGGATGCTGCACCCCCAGCCCTGTCTCTACAGGTGACTCTGTGTGCACTGCATTTTCCTGCAGCTGATGCTTCCTCTCCTTGCTCCTATCTGAGCTTCAAACTCAGAAACTGGGCATGTGGGGTAGCCGTGCACAGGTCCACATGCAGGTGTGCAGGGAAGCTGGCAAGAAGGGGTGAGGCACCTGGACAGCCAGGTCAGGATGCAGGAGCAGGTGCAGCAGCAAGACCCAATTAGCAGCAAGCCAAATAGCTTGTATGGTCTCACAGCAACTCCTGAGCACTCCAAGCCATCCAAAAGCATGCCGAGTAACTCCTCGTCCCATGTCTGTGATATATTAGGATATTTATCAACAGTATTTTGTAAGCACTTTCCCACATGTACCTAAATACTGACCTATATGAGGAACACATAAACACTCAAACGATGAGGGTTGCTGTTTTTCTCCCTTTTCAGGATTTCTGGTTTTATCTTCTTACTTCCCCCCCCCCAACTTTCCTCACCACGTCACCACGATACTATTATACTATTTTTTATTATCTTGATATAGTAGCCTATTGGTAACACTGACACATTAGTGAGAGCATTTTCCCATCTGAGGCAGTTGTTGGAGCTCCCCTGCTTAGGGCAGAGGGATCCCACATCACTGTGTTTTGGTTTTGTTGGCTCCTTGCATTCGTGCAGGGTTGTGCTGGCCACGCCTGGGCTCCCCCAGGCTGCCTGGAGGCTCTGGGCACAAAGTTCATCAACCTTCCTCTCCTTCCCAACCGGGTTTTCTCAATTTGCTGTGCCTGCTCCTACGCAATGAACTTAACACACAAAGAACTGAAGCAGAGATGAAGATTGTAAAAAAATTACAAGAGGAAGAAAAAGCAAATTAAGCAGGGACCTTGCTAGACAAAGACTGAAGCAGGAATAAAAATCCTCTATAGCACTGCAGATTTCAGACAAAATCTAAAGACCCAGGCTAGCATCCTACCCGAGTATAAACTACATTTGCCATTTCTCATCAATTTAAAGCCATGGTGGTAATTTGTACAATGACAGTGTATTTACTAATGAAAGCACTCTGAAAGGCATTTAGGGAAAAGGAACAATGTCATCAGGCTGAATTCCCACTGTGCAAACACTGTTTTTTAAATGAGGTTGTCTGTGCCCCCTGCATTATAGAAATAAAGCCGAGGTAACTTCCCTGTTATACTCTTCCTAAATAAGGCAGGAATTACTCAGCTCATCCTCCACTTGAGCAGAATGTGAACTTCTGATGAAAAGTTTGTTTTTGTTGCTCTGCCAAGTGCTAGGCCCAGAACCTGGAAGGATTAACAACAGGAGCGGGCTGGGGACACGTGATTTAGCTAGCCTTGTTTGCAGTTCGGCTCCTTAGCAAGGTACAGACTGACCTTAGGTGACTGTGGCTAAAAGGAACAATTATGGAGCTCAGCAGTGGAAAAAGAAAAAAAAAAAAAAGTAAAACAAAAACAGACAGACAGGAGCCATATAACTAAAAGAATTTAAAGTGCTCAACTAAATTATGCACATTAGAATACCCTACATCCAGGCTTTATTAACCACTTCAGTGAAAACAGAACCTCAGAAGCGATTACAGAAATCTTGGATTTCTTCTAAAAGAGTTGCTGTATTGCTTTTGTTTCTCTCTTGAGCACCAGAAGACAAACTGTCATTTATTTACAGGGCTATGGTTCTATCACAGGCTAACTGGAACACATCATAAATATTGACTGATCTATTATTCTAATTCCTTACAGATGGGAAAATAAAAATTGAGGGACTTGCCCTAAGTCACTGAGCAAGTATTTGCCATAGCCTGAAAGTAAGGCTGTGAGCTGACTCCCTTTGCAACTGTAATATTCATCTTTTGTAATGTCAGTGGTTTCTGGTCAATTGTGTATTTAAAATAGTTAATATAGCCACCTAAAATTCTATATTTTTGAAGTATTTTTAACATAACCTACAATTACACAGCATAGCCCTGCACACGTTTGCACACATTGGTCAAGACCAGCAAAAAATTGCTTGTTGTCCACAAGCTTGAACTGCCTAGTGATCGTGTAAAAGGCTTTTAAACACCACAACTTTCTGATACTTATTTAAGATTGCACTTCTCTGAAGGTCAATATATCATGAAAAGGCTAGTAATGGTCAATGAAGCAAGATGGCACTTAGGGTGCTATTTGCCCCTAGAAATGAGTCTCCAGACTTTGTTACAAATGGGAACTGCTGAAGAAAAAGGAGCTGTTGCACTAGGGAGACAAAGGCAGCAGGATTGCTCAGCATCTGACCTGTATAGGGGCAATAACATGACACTTCAGGAAGCTCTGAAACCCATGGGGAACTTCTCCATGGCTGTACAAGGAAATACTTCTCACCTCCTTCCAGCTCTGCTGGTTTTGAAGGCTTCTAAGTTCTTGTCTGAGCATGGATCTGTTGGCATTTTCTGCATTATCACATTCCTGTTCAAGAAGGACTTCAAGAGGAGCCCTTCTAGCAAGGTGAACAGCAGGCACAAAAGTGTGCTGGCGTGCTCACTCTGAGCCTGCTCATGGCTCTCTACTGCCAAACAGCCTGGAGTGTCTGGCTGCTGGTACCCATGGTAGAAGGAGCTCTAGGATCAGAAGCAACTCCACCAAAGCCATCAGAGATGATCTTGGTCCTCTGTGTGATGCCTTTCAAATGCTGTTTGTGGGCATATCAAAACACCAGAGGCATGTCTTTGGGATGTAGTCATCCAGACGCAGGCATCTTGGGACGTTTATAAATGGCCAATGCAAGCCACAGAACACGGGCCTGCTGCCTGCTGATCTGCATTGGGGAAAATTGCTGGGGTTGAGGGAATTTATTGAGAGCTGTACTTCAAGGGCCCCCTGTGGCCAGGCAGATGGGCCGGATGCAGCTGGGGTGCTGCCTCCCCTTCTGGAGCACAGCAGAGCTGGCAAAGGCGAGCTTGGCTTTGGGATGTCCCAGCAGGGCTCTGCACAGCCCTGGACACGGTGCCCAGGGGGACAAGCCACAGCCCTTCCACACCCTTGCCAACCAGACATGGAGCCAGTGGGTGGCATCCACAGCCGTGACAATCCCCCAAGTTCTTCCCACTGAAAGCACCTAATTAGTCCTCTTTTAAAGTCTGTTTCTTGAGAGTTAAATTGCATGAGTTTAAAATTGGGCTTAGCTAGCCAGGGTGGCTGGACCCTGACAGAGAGCTGCCAGGCCTGCCCTGTGTAAACACCCAGGGTTTTAGGGGAACATGTTGGAACATGAAAATAGCTCCTTGCACTAGTCTGACAGGTTACCGACTGTAATTCTCGGCAAAGACAACAGATTCACACAACCACAAAATTTAACGCATTTTTATGAAGATTTAGTGTTGCCCATAAAGACGAGACAGTGCTGTGCAGCAGCAGGGGCAGGGATGGGATTTCAGCAGCGCACGGCTCCCCCCACACCCCAGCGGCTGCGCGGAGGTCAGCTCATCCTGCCGGCTGCCCGCACTCCGTCAGACAGGCGAGTGCCATGACCTGAGCCAGCCCGCCAGGCACCGATGCCAAAAGAGATACAAGGCACAGGGCTGCCATATAAGGGGAGGAAGGAGTCGGGAAAGCTTAGATGAAAAAGAAGGAGAGAAAAAAAATGTAGAGGTTCAGCTCGTATCAACACAGCCTGCACGGTGCCACCTTTGGCCCGTTATCTCGTAGAACAAGAACAAAGCTAGATCCAACAACACAGCTAAAAGGAAAGCATACTATCTGGACATACTATCTCCTCTGTAGAGCACTTATTAACTTTTGGAAACCACAATAATTTATCACTCAAGCAGAAGTACAGTGAAATCCTAAAGAGCATTCTCAAGAACCAGCAATACCCTGTGGCAGATACACTGGCCACAGCGAATTATTCAAGCTTCAGACAGTAGATGATCAGTGGCCAGACATATTATTGTTTGTTTTTAAATATAAGTTGTACCTTAAGCCAAAAGGAAAATCTTGTGAGATGACATCAGAATGCCCATCGGGAACCAGGCAGTGAAGGAATGGCCACAGACAGTGCAGTTTTGGGGAGTGCATTAGCGAGCTGGAGCAGGCAAGGTTATGGAACAGAACAGTCTACATGAGCTCAGGATGTCTTTGCAGAAATCACGAGCTCTTTTTTACTGGAAATAGTTTGATGCTTGTCTGAGCAGGGGCTTACTTCAGAGCACTGTCTCATTAGGTCACCTCTGGGCATAACAGGTAGTTGTCACTTGCATGGAAATGAGGCAGAAGTCAATGAGCTAATTAATTCACTCAGAATTTAAAAATCCTTTCTTTTATCCACCCCTCTGCCCATGAATCCTAAATAAACTATGTAGAAAGGGTCCGATTCCCTTGTGCCTCTGACTTCAAGTATACACACAATGCTCCCTCTTCATATGGCTATCTTTGATGTGAAGCCACTGTGTGCTGGCTACGAACTCTCAAAATCCATTATAGGCACCCCTTGTATAATATGCACCTTGCTTTAGCACGCAAAACATTTGGTTCCCAAAAACATGATAGGATGGCTAGAGTAACCACTAACCAGACACGCTGGAATGCCTGAAAGTGTCCAAGATTAGTCATTTGGCAGTGATCCTGGGGAAATGCAGTTTTACATATCCCACTCCGCACAGAAAGGTTTAGTGCTCGGGGCCCGCTGACAGGCCTGACCCCACTCCTTCCCCTGCAGAGCGCAGCACAGCTTAGATCGGTCACAGCTCCAACAGCCAGAGACAGGATGCAATTGCCAAAAAAATCCGTATCATTCACTTTGTCAAATCTGTCTCCAGCATATTCTTTTCTTCACCAAAAGAAAAAGAAATCCAGAACAAAACAAACCCTTTCCGATACTTGGCTGAGCGTGGTATTTATTTTTTTCCTGGATAATTTCAGCTTCTGTATTTGTCATTTGAAAGAAAAGTACATGTGTCAGATGCACACTGATCAGAATTCTGGCAGGTGTTCGTATCTTATACAGGAGATCAAAGGTTGGAGAAATTTCATTCCGATTTGAGGCCAGCAGAACAAGGTTACCTAAGAGCACCATGCGTGCTCGTCAGCCATACACAGCAAGGCAAAAGCAAGGCTGTGTTTGGGTGTTACAGGGCTGGCAGGACCAAGAAGCAGCATCAGTCAAGTTCTATGCAGGACTTGCATGGATACATCTTATAAGACACCTACACCTCACCCTGTGCTTTTAAGAAGGGATCCAGCCAACTATACATAAAGAAATGTAACCTATTTCTTAGGCCACATCCACCCAAGGCAAGAGAGCACAACACAGCGCCTGTACCAACCCTTTCAACAAGCCAGCACATCCAAACGGGCAGCAAAGTGCTGCACGGAAACAGCTCAGGAATAACTCACAAGCAGCGCAGCAAGCACGGCATGGTCTGGCTGCTAGGCTTGTTGGCCAGACTCTCAAAAGAACCAGTTTGCTGGAGCTGAGTGCAGAGCTGAAGCAGAATTAGTCCCACTGGTTCAGGAATTGGCACGCCCTCCAGACCACGGACCTGGGCATCATGCTGTGCGAGGCTGCCATGGCCTCAGCACTTCTGCTCAGAGCTACAGAAAATAAACCAGTTAAAACATGCAAAAACTGGCAGCTGTCTTCATGTTTTTCACATATTAAGCTGCAGAGCTGGTGCCAAGTACTCCCGCACTCAGGACTGCACAGATGATATTGCTCCTTCGGTGCATGACATTCATGGAGCGTTCCAATCGGGAAAGAAACCAGCACAAGCGAATGAATGAATGGAAAAACGAATTACTTCAAGTTGATTTAAAGAAGATATTTAGTCATGCATGGGAATGAAAAAAGGAAAATAGGTGACCAAAATAGAATGCAGCAATTGGAAACAGCTGATGTTTGATGAAAAGAAAGATAACTTCTGGGGTGAGAAATCTAAAAGCCTTAAGTATTTTGAAGGCCAAATTGTGCATGACTTTTTAATCCTCTAAATGGTTCCAGGCCATCCAGAATCCATTCCAGAAAGGTTTCCGAAACAGTTGATTCTAGAACTAAGCCAAAACCTTCAGCCAACTCTGGAAAATCTTCTTTAGTGTCAGTCTAACATTTTGTGAGCTCATGTCAATGCTGGAAAATGACTCCAGCTGTAAGCATGAGAGAATAGTTTTGCAAAGGAACCCCTGAGCTTTGGTCTGGTTTTATGATTTGCAATAAGAAAAGGCAGAACAGGGAACTAAAAAGAGACCTTGACAGAAAAAAAAAAAAAAATACAAGAGCTGAGTTGCATTTTCTGACAGAGCCATTACTGCCCTTCCACTTCACAGAGCAGGCAAGTTTTATGCAGCACTGGAAGCAAGAGCAGGACTTTGCTTTACATGAGTGTTACATTAGCAGGCTCAGCAGACAGAAGCAGAAGATGGCTCCTCAGCCATGCCCACAGCACTTTACAACTTGAAGTATGACAACACATATTTTACTGCTCCAGCCACTGTCCAAATCACACCAATTGCCATTAAAAATCTCTGCCAAAATGGCAGCTCAGACAATACAGTCACCCTTAAGCAGATAGAATTCAGGTGACAAACCCCATGGGACACAGGGAAGGGGCTGTCACAGGCACCACCAAATTATTACGCAACTTTTTTTTTATAGACTTTGAGTACATTTCTGGGCACATCTCAAGCCTGAAAACAGAGGCATCCTAGTCATTCCTGTTTCTCATCACCAGCTGCTCTTTACATGTTGTCAGTCCCTCTCTCTCTCTCTTTTTTTTTAATTAAAAAAAAAAAAAAGCCCCAAAGTTAGTAGATAAATAACAGATCCTGCTTTATCCCTTTAATAAATCATTGGCAGAAATGGATGAGCATTTTGATTCATATGGACATAGCTAGCAAGCCAACCAGACTGTATATTCCTATTTTTCATAACAAATACTGATGTATTCCTTCCGTGAGTGTCCACATCTTTTTAAGTGACAAGAAAGAAGCATGCTGTAGTAAGTAAACCTAAGGTCAGACAGCCTTGTCTATATCAAACCACATGGAAGAAGAAAAGAGGAGCTATGTGAAATCCGTTGCATTTGGGAAAGATTTTGTATATAGAATCTGAAAAGAGTGTACATTGTCAGCCTGGCAGAGAGGACATAGATATCCAAAACAGAAGCCTAAGCAAACAGACAAATCAATATGTATTAAATTCACCCCAACGTACGATTTGTGGGGCACCAGATCCACTTGAAATCCAAGTCAAATTTGGAATTCAAGTCAAATGATAGTGAACACAGACAAAAATTCAAAACAGAACTGTATATAGCATATTCAAACATGCTTTGAGCAGAGGGGTTGGCGTAGATGATCTCCAGAGGTGCCTTCCAACCTCAAGTATTCTATGATTCTGTGAAGTGTTTTGCTTTGGTATTTTCTAAATTAAATGGTTTGGTTTTGATTTTTTTTTTTCCAAAATGAAAGGGGACAAAAATAAACAGCTTATAAAGCAACACCAGGCATTCTGTTGGGGACCGAACAAAACATTTTGCAATTTTTTTATTTTATTTTTTCTTTTTCTCCTAAGCTTATCAATTTTCTCCAAAGAAACCTCTGCTTTTGTTTTCATTAAACCTGTTTGGGTTTCATATTTGGGGTGGGGAGTAAGGGTGTTAGACAGCAAACCAAAAAAAACTCACCATTTATCCAGTTCTGCTCCCAACCCCTATTTTCTTATTTCATGGGGGAAAAACTGCAAAGATGATAAACCCTTTCAGATGCACCCCAGTTTTTTCAAGGATTAAGGTGCAGAGCAGGCACCTCTGCAGCCAACAGTAGCAAACAGTAATGCAACAAATGCCAACCTTGTGCGTTTCCATGGCCATGGTGCCTCAGAGACCTCCTCTTTCATCCACATGCTCCTCCTCTCCAAAGGCACCTCCTCATCTCTCTTTGGCTGGGGAAGGGGTGACAATTCAGATGTACTCATTTCCCAGTAGATTTTGTTTCAAGGGAAATAAAATAGGTGTTTCTGCTCTTTCATTCTTTCCCCACCTTCCTCATCTCCCTGGGTCTATTTACTCATCTAATGTGGTCACTTACAGAAGAGAAACTATTTGCTTACAGAGCAGAGAGAAAGAGCACAGGGAGCACCATTGCACAACCAGCAGCCACCAGGGTCGAGATGATGTCCCCAGGGCTATGTAGGCAAATCAGAGCAGTATTTGCCTATAAACACTGAAGGCACTTGCAGTTAAGCCTTGTGCTTGGGCTTGTCCCGGAGTAACAGTCTTCTGTACATCACACCAGCAGATCACTTACACCAGAGACTGACTCAAGTCCATTTGGGGTAGATGACAACTTTGGCTAGCTCTGTGCTCATGGCCAGCGTTGACTGGTGAGCTGCTCCCGAGGTACGAACAGTGCTCTTGTGCACAGTCTGATCCCAAAACACACAATCACTTGCAGCTGGAGGTAAATTTGGGGACAGAGCTCTGTACAAACTTCAGGGCTTTGCTCCCAGATTTACCTCCTGAGAGAGGGAAAGGGAATTAATTGTCCCCTTCAAGCCAAACTCTATCATCCAAGTCTTCCCCACCCTCCACAGATACAAATATTGCTAAGAGAGCATCCTCTGTAATGGCCAATATGTCCTTCAGGGCAGCTATCCCAAGAAGGGCACGATTGCCCCACCACAAATCTGTACTTGCCAAAGCAGCCAGCCAGTTAGCCAGGCAGAGGAACACTGCAGAGAGCCGGTGTGCAGAGTGGGCAACAGAGCCCAAAAGGTGCCTTCTGTACCCAAAGCACAAGCCATTCTGGCACTGCAGCACATTGCTGTGCCACTGGGGAGAAGCTGTTTTGCTGTGTACTCTGCCAAAGATCCTTACTGTAGTTCTGGTAGGAATTAGCCTATTAATTTCTGCGGGTTTTAAAGGCTATGATCAGTCATTTCCTTCTGGTCCAGCTAGTCTGCAAAGAGCAAGCCAGGGTCTGCCTCTGTGCCCTGAGAAGAGGTATCTTGAGAACTGTTTTCTCCCGTCTATGTGGCCAACTCAAATCCTCTTTGTTTTTTAAGGAATAAATTATTAGACCTAAGATCACTACGTGCTGGAGCTGCTCTGCAGCCTGGTTCTCAGGACAGGACCTGTGCGTGCGTTGGGGGAAGACGTCAAACCCCCATCACACTCCGATGCCTGCTGCTCCTGAAGTACCTCTGCTGTGCATTTGCGCAATGCCACTGTTTCACCTCTTTTATCAAAAAATCTCAGACCTCTGCTGCAAACATGAAGGCGCTTCAACAGACCTAGGCAGGAGGTTTGGATTGGTACAAACAGGGAAACACGCAAGGAGAAAGAAAAATGCCAGCCTAAGGGAGGGGAGACAGTGGAGCTCAGCTCATCACATTAGCATTTGTTTGCACCCAGCAACACTTCAGTACAAAGAAAACCAAATCTCCATTATAATCTCATATTTTTGGACGAGGCTCCTGCGTATTAATTCCTATTGATTGACACGTGGAACAGCACACTTTGATCATCTTGTTAATCAAGTATTCTTGCAGCAATACATGACGCAGTTTAAGTAAGTCAGGTTAAGTCCCTGTGTACACAAGGAAGCTATTATAAGAGAACCCGATGATGAAACTGCTTTTAGCAAGAAGTAACCAGAGACCGAGTGCCATGTATGCTTTGGAAAATTTCACTTCATTTGTATCATTTTTCATGACTTTCTGCATACCATGACACAGTGTTGCCCCCAGGCCATGACCGGTTTGGCTTGAAAGTCAAGGTTTTGCAGGCGGGACCAGTGAAGTCCCCTGAGGCTCTAAGCTTGCAGGGAACTTAGCACCTTCCTTTCGAGGGAGCATCTCCTTTACATGTGTGTCTTCGTCATTTCAAATACTGGCCATTCTTGAGGCTACAGCTTAGATGCACAGCAGTCCTTGGCACACGGCTGCTGAGGTTCTGTGGCCCTGTACCATGCTCAGGAGAAATAGGTGCTTCCCCCTGGGCACCAAGGAAAGTGGCCCCAGCACTGCCACCAGGGAAAAGCGCTGGTGCCAAACGAGGCTGCCAAGCCCACACGTGCACCTCACTGCATGGCTGACCCCATTGCCCAAGCTCCCAACAGAATTACCTTCGCAAAAGCATCTGATTTTCAGAAGTGCTGATCAGCGCCAGCTCCTACTGATGTCAGCAGGGACTACAAGCACTGGGGTACCGAAAAATCAGAGCGGTATCACCAGCCTGTGCCTCTCTTTCCCATTTACAAGCATGGCTCAGCCTCTTAGGGACCATAACTAAGTCTTTATTAAGCCCTTGGATGAGTTTTACTGCAAAACAAAGCTAAGAATGAGCACGCACAATTACACCAGGACAATAGCCTAAACTTAACAGCTTCCTGTAATTGTCTGAGGCAGCCTGTAAAACAGAGAATCACCTCATGATAAATCCTTGCTGGTCATTTACCATCATTAATCTATACTGTCAGAATGAATTAGGTGCAGAGGAGCATGTTAATTACAATGTAGATGACACCCTAGCTTTAATTATCAGGCCTTCAAAGTAAACAGTGTCAGATAATCGTCCTCAATCACCATAAACGGGTGTTGGAGGAAAGCCCTATTAAGCCGATGGTACCGATGTCCAGCGTCCAGGGTCTGCAGTTACAAGGCTGCCATTATATCATTACTTCTTCAAATTGCTCTCTATTTCTATCCACATTAGTCAGGTCCATGGGCCACTTTTTCCATTGCCTATGACATGCCTTAAGTTAGGGGTGACCAGTTTCATCAGTATGTAGCAACCTAGCTGTATTTATAGAACACTTCAGATTAAACAGCAAAAGCACCCACTGTCCTTTTATACCTTTTCATTTTGCATTTAACAGCTACTTATTCATTTTACTTACCAACTAGGGCAATGTTTATATAGCTTGTGGTTCCCATTTCAATATTATTTTATGCCATTTTCTGGAGGGCTAGGATTATGGAATAAACCTAAACACCCAGACAGTTTGCAAGGCACTGGGGAGAGCAGCTAGCAGAGTTGCAGAGGCCCCCTAATCCCATCAGATACACGTAGCCCTTTCGGTACTGCAGATCTTTAAGAGCACAGTATAAGGCAGCTCTTTGTTTTGAATTAAGAGTAACGTAAGCTTTGTACTCTCAGGAGTTTCTCAAGGAGAAAAGTCCTGCAAGAGCCCATGGATCAGAAGGCAAAGCTGGTCGCAGAGCTCCGATCACATGTGAAGTAAGTGGGGTGTCACGCAGCTGTAGGAGAGGCAGGTTTGGCACCCAGAGCTGCCTGCCCATGCTGGGCCTGCCGGACACGCAGAGCTGCCTGGGGACATCTTGTGCCCAGGGTGTCCCCTGCAGAGCTCAGGGCTCACGCGGGCTCTAGGGCGCTGGGTGTTATCTCCTGCTGCTCACCACACGCTCCAAAACAACACCCTACCTTTTCCTCCAAGCCATGGGCAGAATGCAAAAGGCCAAGGAGATACAGGTAGCTTGTGAAACGTCCTGCTTTGCTCTCTCAAGGAGAGCAAACTAAGGAAATAAGGAGCTAGAGAAATAACCCAATAAAGTAAAATTAAGGTGGGGAATTTAATCACTCAGAGGACGGGAAATTCAAGGTTATGGTACCCATGGCAACTACCATTTGTCCACAGAACATTAACCTTAACTCCATATGCGGAAACAGAAAGAAATTATGGGACATATCACGTATGAATGCATATTTCATGCAGCGAGCACTCTGCAATGGCTACTGTGGAAGCGATAATTAAATTTCCTGACTGCAGAACAGGTAGGATCATGCACAAGCAGCTCTTCTGAGACACAAGCTAACGTCACCAGCCAGAGCTCCCAGCTCAGCCCCCTGGTTTAGACAGGGAAGATTCAAGGTCACAGTTTGGCCACAGAATCCAGCTCTGCCTTCTAAGCTCCTGCCTGACATTCAGATTTTGTTTTGAAAATTGCCATCTGTTGATTTAGGGAATGTTGTGATTTTTCTTTCAGTTGTTTGGGCCAACAAGAATTCAGCATTTCTTATATGTTTTCCTTTTAAGCAGCTAAAGCAACATCCACAGTTCAACAAGGCAGAAGTCCAGCTCCTGCCGGGTGACCAGTTTATTTGAATGTGAGAACCAGATTACAGCTGAGTTACACAGCAAACAAGTTTTCAAAACCTGAGAGAGTTTTGTGCTTGTCTTGAGCTGAATTTTAACCACAAGCTGGGTGTTGAGGAGTCAGATTACTTACGTAAAGAGACAAAACCAAAGCCAGACAGATAGGCAGCCACCCTGTGGGCAGAACTGTTGTCCTTAGAGATTCAGTTTTCATGGGATCTTTGACAATTTCTTACTGGTATATCTCTTTTTGCTTATATCTCTTTTATATCTCTTTTTTTGGCTTTTAGAAGCCAACTGCAAAAATGTAACAGCTGAGAAGATTAATTGCAATCTGGGGGCCAAGGAAGAAGAATCAGTTTAATAAAAATTACTTCAATCTTTTGTCACCTCCATGGGACACAGGAACAGGCAGTCTGCTCGGTTGCAACCTCCCTCCTCTCCCAGCCCGACTTTGGAGGTGCCACGTGTCATCTCCTCCCAGGGCTGGGGGAACCCTTGTGCCTGAAAGGGAAGAAGAAACTCTTCTGGGGCTTCTCTGCTCCCCAGCTCCTCACATTTAAAAAAGTGATATGACAAATCCACGACACCAGCCATCACAGCTCTGACCTGACCTCTGTCACCACTTCATAGGCTGATAGGACAAGGCCAAAATTCAGTCAGTGCATATGGAGGGGCCACAGGAGTCAACAAAGCAGAAGCGTCCCTGGGCAGCCTCAGATGCCTGCATGCTGGGCACCTTCACACCTTCAGCCAACAGAGCAGGCTCCTCAGCACCTCACCACAGGGTAGGTTTGGGGCAGGACAGGGCTATGTGCTCAGGTCAAGCTCCCTGTAGAGGGAGGGAGGGGGGCAGTCTAAAATGCACCAAAACTCCTCCTGCACAGCAGTGTCCTCATGCAATAGCATTCCAGAAGGCTTCCATCCAGTAACTTTGGACATATTTCACCAAGCTAAGACCACATTTATGTGTCAGCAGTTCAAAGCAAAGAGATCTCCCACTGCAGAGGGGTTCGTAACCCTTCAAAATAAGAGGGCTCACATGAACTCCCTCCACCAGAAGACCTGTCCCAGCCACAGTCAGCTTACAGGCTTAAAACTCTCCACATAAAATATTTGTGCATATATTTGTGTATATATATATATATATATATATATATATATATATATATATATATCCTGCCTGCATGAAAGAAGAAAAAGTATAAACTTAGATTCTTCAAAATACCCCCAAGAGCCACACAAGAAAGGTGCCAGGGTCAGACCCACTGAACCAGAGCCATGTCAATATATCAGCATTCTTCATGCGACATCCTGCTGCAGTAAGGGGAGGACACCCAACAGCAGCGCTGCTCTTAGCTCCTAGAGACACAGGCACTGTCCTCTGGTGGGGTTACTATTGCTAGTGCAAACCTCAGACCAGGCTCATGCAAGCTGGCTGAAATCACCGACCTAATTTCCAGAGAGCTGTAAGTATCTTTGAACTCCTTTCACTCTGTGTACCTTGAATATGAGCTATTCTTCATCAGAAAGAAATCAGGACTTGATATTGCACAGCAAAGAACAGCCGAACAAGACAAACCTTGAAAAAAGGCTGCATGTTTTTTCACAGAAGTTAGGGTATAAAATACCTCAAAGTTCAGGAATTAAACTGGCCAGACACCATGACAATGTCTGTATGCTAACCTGAGTCCAAGCAGGTTTGAACACTACTGAAAAATCACATGCTCCAAATGATTTCCACATCTGAGTCTCTGAGTCGCTGTGTATAGGAAAAGAAAGAAGTGCAATGATGAAGTAAATGAGTTTATGAAAGCATTACTGTTACCTTTCTACTCTAACAGCTTCCAGTAAGGACTTTACCACCCATATTTATTGCTAATCAAGATCAGCACTGGGGGAGAAGGAGGAGGCATTTCTGCCACAAAGTTTGTGGTAAGTTAAGACAATCTTCCCTAACCGTGTGAAAACCATAGCCCAGGAAGACTTATTTGCAGCCTGTTAGTGGCTTGAAGTAACCTTTTTTTTCCAGGAGTTAGTTTTTATTTCTTACAACTGCTCAGGTTTTCCTGGGCACCTCTTCCACCAAGCAGCAAGTGCAGCCTGAGCTGCAACAGAGCAGCAAATCTGAAGTGCTCAGCAAGCTTCACTGAACTTGTGTTTAAGGAGTTTCCTCAAAAGCAGCACAAGGTATTTTGCCAGCTAATCTCTCCAGCCTGCAGCTACAGAGCAAAGCACAGCTGTAGACCTATGTCAAAGGTACATTTGTTAACACATTTTCCCCGGAGTGCTAATTAACATTTACATCAAGCCCTATGAGGGAAAAAGCTTCAACACAAACACAGTGCAGTGAAATGCAAGGAGTAAATTCTCTCTCCCCACCAGATGAAGTGTGCTGTTTGCCCTTCAGGAGCTGGTGAAAATCCAGTTTGTTTTGTAATCTTCTGTTCTCTAAAATCAGATATTTCTGCAAGTTAATAACTAACCACCTTCTTTTTCTTTAAAAACCCTACAAGTGCATTTAAAATTCTATGAAAGCAAGGCCCTGCTGGCACTGGTGCAAGCCAGCCCGCATGCATGTCTCCCTGCTGAGTCACAGCACAGGCTCCACATCTTCTAATTACAGAAAAATGACAATATTTTATGATTTTATAATAAACAAATAAAAGAACAGCAACACACTTTCACTTGCATCTTGAAACGAGACTGAATCCCTTTAAACTAAACACTGAGATAGGGAACACAAACAAATATTTGGAGCTGGATCTTCAACTGCCACGTTTTGGGATGCCGACAAAGAGGCTCTAATGAGTAACATTTGTACCCACAATAAGATGCGGACAAAGCTATTTGCAATCAGAAATTTGCACTTGGAAAAAAAAAAAAAAAAAAAAAGTGAAGGCAGTTGCAGAACTGCTGGTTAATAAGCTATTCTCAATATTATTTCTCAATAAGAAATGGGAAGAGTGTGCTATCACATCGCTGTAAATTCTTTTTAAGACTGCAGTATAACTTAGATAAGGTTGAAATCTCTAGGTTTTTCCCAGGGAAAATGTGTTTTTCCAGTTTCTAAAGCAAAACTAGAGAATTTCAGGTTAATAGAGGGAAAACCATATTCTCTGAGTGATGATAGGGTAGTATGTGAAACTTTACCTGTTCTGTGAACTTTTAGGCCATGAGAGAGTGCATATTATGATTCAATATATTTTGTAGGATGTATGCCACAACCATACATCCTACTCAGGCTCCCGTGAACTCAAATCCATATGTCTAAAGCATTGCCAACATCCCTGAAGCAATGCACACTTGCAGATATGGAAAATTTTGACTGAGCAAGGGGAACAGCTGCACACCACTTCAGAAATCAATTTCTAACTCTCCACCTCCACAGAAATGAAGATCCAAGATGGGTAATACACCAGCAAAACACAGACATTTTGGTTGCAAACTGGTTTAGAGTTCTGTGAACATGTTTTGTTATCTTTGCTCACTTGCCAAATATTTGGGGTGAACAACTTTCACCCTCAATGTTTAAGAACCTCTGCTGTTTCATCCCTGTTCTTTTTTCTTTTCCTTTTTTTTTTTTTTTTTTTTTTTTTTAATGTTGCTTACTTCTGCCTATTAACTGGATATCTAGCCTTTAAACAAGAAAATAAAAATAACAAACAATGAATGCAACAACAACAAATATTTTTGTTGGAGACACTCAAGTGAAGGACCCTGAGCACTGATACGAACAACAGTCTGGGCAGGAAATGCAGTGATCAATGCCGAGCAGATGTTCCAACAGAACAAGGTGATTGTGGTTTTTTTGTTTGTTTGTTTGTTTTCTTATTGCCATTAGATACATGCAGTTCTGTATTCATTAAGAACTTATTCATGTTTTTAACATGCAGATATTTTGCAAGTTCCCAGCTTCCTAAATTCTCTCCCTTAATTTCCAGTAATTCCCATAAAGAAAAGGCAAGTTTGTGCTGAAATCTAAACTGCCACATCCTGACACAATCTCACAGAGACTCTCTCCAGAGCATGAATGTCTGGACTGAAATCCTGGCCTCAGCACAGGCAATTCCACCAAAACTTGGAAAGATGAGAAAAAAACATTTTTGGGGGGGGAGAAACAAGATGGAGGTAGAATGCTCAGATCCCAATTCACTAATCTTTTAATCTTGTGTAACAGGATGAGATTAATACAAACATGCTAACCTGTCCAAATTGGAAGTCTTTCAAATTTCAAGCACAGGAAACAACAACATTTTTTTTCAGACAGGATGTCAGAGTTGCCCCTGTGGTTATATGTGAGCTGAGGACAATGTTGTTACATGAGATCAAGTTACAAACACAAGCAAACAGAAAACAATCTCTGAACGTCACTGCTCAAGATTTGACAAGAAGCACAGCTGACCTGTTAGGAAGGTTAAATACTCTCAAGCGAGCTCTGGGAGAATATTAGAAGTTCGCTGCTGGACACCAAGTTCTGTGCAGTTAAATTGTCAATTTGTTTGCCCAAGTTAATGCTTATCTTACTTTATGCTTGCTGTGGTTTTACTAACACATTTGACCTGCAGATCTTAAAGCAGTGGCTTTGCTAGCATAATAAGAAGTTTCTGGATTTTCCAAACACCTAGGAAGACTATTTCGGTAGTTTCCACAGCACAGAAACCTGTAGTTACTCATATATTTGAAACTTCCAGTGAGGTGGATGACAGTTACTTAACCACAAACCTTACTATTTCATTTCTATTTCTACTGTTTAGCACAACCTCACTATAAGGAGTTTCTGAAATTGTTTACAAAGGCTGATGCAGAGGTTGTATGCAGTCTGGTCCAAGGGCAATGGTTTCCCGAAGTCACTTGTAAACAGCAGAAAGAGATAATATTTTCTGTAATTGAAAAAAAAAAAAAAAAAAAAAAAAAAAAAAGTCCTCACCTTGCACCAAGGACCATTAGAGACAGGGCGGGCTTCCAAAATATCTGCTCCTTCATTTTCTTCCATGTCTGCTTTGTTGAAAAACTTTGGTTTCCAAAGAAAAACATTAAATTACCCTCCAAGCAAAATCAAACCAAACTATTTAGTCTCTAGTATTCCGGTTTGCCAAATCCCTGCAGTAAACCACACAGAAGCTTTACGGACACTTGTCTAATCCAAGGTTTCAGATCCCTGTTTCTTGTTGGATTTCAGAGGCACAAAGCTTGGCCTTTCTGTTAAGCCTCTACTGCTCCTCTTGTCAGGTATTTATCTCCTTCAGGCCTTACTTGCGGATCCAGGTTTTCACATAACAAATGGCAAATGTTTATCAGAATATGGCTTCCCAGGTACTGTAAGAGAGCTGACACTGAACCTCTGATCATCTCAGGAGAAACTTGACAACGAAGTGCAATAGCATGGCCACACCTCTCCACTGCGAGAGCTGGCTGAGACCATAAAATCACAGACAAGGTCACCCAGCAACCAACCATTCCACGTCACTGCAGTCATAAAGCTAACTTACATTCAACCTATTGCTTGGGTAGATAAATATTTTTATTAGATGAAAGAAATCCAGAGAAGATGGCGGGGGGCTGGCTGTTCTTATCTGAAATACATTTCAATCAACGCAAAGCTTGCAGCAGATATCTGAGCAACATCTGCAAATCCCATTGGGGTAAAAACCCTATAAAACATCACCGTTAGTGTGAGCAGTGCTGTGTGCCCCAGTAGGCCGGGTGGATAGTCCCTGCAGGGCCTCAAGCAGGAGAGAGATGATGAGCTCTTGTTCAGGTGCCTACTAGGCTTCCATCTGCCACGTGCTCAGTTTAACAAAGCTCCATTCTCAAAAGTCTTCATAAAATAGGGACAGTTTACAAAATAGCCTCAAGTTCCCTGCCAGAGTCCATAAAAATCAGGTTACATGATAAGGCAGCTTTTTCCCTACCTCAGGGAGCTTTCTCAAGCAAATGAATTGTTTTTCTCAGGGACTGGAGTACCATGTACCTAAAGGAGCACGCTCACTTTACAAAGAAATTCCTCTCCAAGTACATCACACGTTATAGAAAGAGGCTACAATAAATATGAATAAAAGCAGGTAACAAAAGATCAATCCTCTTTGTCCTGTTTACATTGCGTATCAGGCAGTGCAATTGCAGATAGCTGATGCCCTAAAATTTCGAAACTGACTGTGATCTCTGGCATCTATTTAAAGACACACATGGCTTCGTTTTCCATGCAGCTGCTTGGCCCTCTCAGGAAAGGTCTTTCCTTTAAGGATCCCCAAAACAGAGGAGTCCAGCAAGGCCACTTTTCCCTGTCTCTAGTATGTGAACTTCTTTCTGGCCGAGCAATTCTTTATATGTATATGCTTTGTGTCTTTATATCTATATGGTAACATT
The DNA here is from genome assembly GCF_009819795.1 of Aythya fuligula. Classification (NCBI taxonomy): domain Eukaryota; kingdom Metazoa; phylum Chordata; class Aves; order Anseriformes; family Anatidae; genus Aythya; species Aythya fuligula. The sequence goes on along the minus strand of NC_045569.1, from coordinate 11,468,534 downwards.
CTTTCTAGTAGTAACTGTAAAGAAAGATTAATTTTAGTTCTGTCAAAATAGAAAATCTTTTAGTCAATCATTCATATTGGCAGCATCCTTAAAAAATAGTGCTTTAGTCCTTTCTCTGTCACCAAGGCACAAAGTGCATAAGTGATTTACTCAAGATCACGTGCTAGATCTATGTACTCATCTATTCATTAATCAAATTTGATTTCATGAGATATTTCTCAGCAGTTTAATTAAAATTGGTCTTTAAGGAGTTGGAGAGTACATTTTACAAAATGGTAACTAACCAAAAGCATCAATCTAGGTTAGGACATGAATAGAAACACTGTCAGTAGTGCCAGGTGTGTGCATTATTGATTATATATTTATTTCAAAGAAGTGAAGTCAAAAGTGATAAACAAAATAGGCAATAAGCATAAGGACACAGGTGTCTCTTTAGGGAGAGACAGCAAAGCAAAGGATAAAAGCATGAATTTGGAGGCCAGTGACCTGGTATGTCTTCACTATTGATCCTGTGATTCTGAGGAAGTAAACCAAAGTTCCGTGTCTCAGTTTCCCCACCTGTACTGTGAGACGAGCAATACTCAGCACTGCTGTCTCACAGGAATAGCAGGCTGTGCAGTGAAGATATTCAATGTCTTTATCTAACTTGCATCTCTTCCTACTGACGTGTGAACTCCTTATCCTACCATTTGCCCACATAAGCCCAAGGAAAGCAAAGCCAACATGCCCCTCAGGGTGCTACACAAGCATAACACTATCCCAGCCTTCTCTCAGTGGCCAACACTAGTCTACAGTCCTACAGGTCTCAGGCACATGCTCACTCCACTGCAGTGGTGAAATTGAGTCTCAGACAGCAAATTTTGCCTATTTTGAAATAACTCAAGGCCCACGTGAACTCACTGTCCACTCTAGCAGATGATCAGCCAAATTCCTGCCTGCCCAGCTGGAAGTTTCTGCTGCACGCAGGTTGGAGTTATACCAGTCTTTTCCCAGTTATTCAAAGGGGCTCCTTATAACAACAGCTTTAAAGACTCTCTTTTATGCCATTCCTTTGACTTGGGCAAAAATCTCCAATCACTAATTGCTGAATTTTAAGAAAGTAAGCAAAGGGCCTGGCTGAAATATCAAATTTCTTTCTTTTTTTTTTTTTTTCTTTTTTCTTTTTTTTTTTCTTTCATGTTTTCTATTTACAGGTCACACATTTAGTGACACATTAGCTATGTCCCTGAGCAGGGGAAACTAGACTTCCAAAGTTTGCTTGCATTAAATAGCAAGCAAAAGTACTGTACCTAATTATCCACGTAGGTGTCCATGCTATGCCTTCTGCTTTGATGATGTTCTGTGGCAGTAACAGTCAGACTTCTTCTGGTTTTGAATTAGCCATTTCCTAATTTAAAACAGAGTAATTAAAGGAAACACTTTCCCCATACACAGCATAACATACGATAAACTTTCCTATGGTTGCTGTGGAGAAACAAACTCAACCAGGTTTTCAGCTTGAACCTTCAGTGTAAACCAGCCATCTGTTCCAGGCTGTGTCAGATCACAGGAAGGATAGCCCACAGCTTGGTTTACTCCAGACTAATTTAGGACATCAGGACTCTCCCCATGGATTAGTCACTGACTTCTTGGGCAATGACAGGCCAGACACATTTGTCTCCGTAGCTCAGTGGTTTTCCCCTGTAAAACAACGGTAATGTCTCTTCCCTGCGTCAGAAGGTGACTTGAGGTTGGAGGACCTAGCCCTGATGCCGAGGTAGAAACTAAACTTTTCAGCCCATTTGTAGTTCTGCAGTCTTGACTGTCAAAGTCAACCAGAAAAGGGAAGAAGAGGAAAAAGAAAAGGAAAAATGCGGATGGGTCTAAAGATGGCTTTGAAGTCCAGCCCAGGAGTGGAGATCAGGAAGTGAGAACTGTAATTGCAGCTGGGTATCAGTTTCCTTTTTTATTTCTGGAAAGCCCACAGTATGGTGCAGTTTTTCTGCCTTTCCTTCAGCAAACAGGCAGGAATAACATTTACCTCTGCAGGAGAATGGTTGTTAAACAGAAGGGGCCATAGAGACAAAACAACTCTGCATTTCCAGTGCAGAAACAAGGAGGAAGCCTTGTGAACATGTCTGAAACATATTTCTTTTGGATCAGCAGTGAAAGCTGTAAAGTATTTCTCATTTTGTTTCCTAAGGAAATTGTACTGTATTGCTTGTGGGCTCTGCCTGAGTTCCTTGGGAGGAGCGCCAGCTTCAAGCAAACTCAGTAGAGAGGAGATGTTGGGTTCATGAAAATGGGTGGTCTGGCAGAGGGAAGGGTTCCTACAAATGCCCCGCTGAGTGAGAGCCTCCAATCTGAGCTCACACCATCTGGAAAACTCACATGAGGAACTAGAGGGAAGCTGCCAGTGCTACAGAGATGTTATGTGTAACTTCAAGTTGTCCCAAATCTGGCACTGCTGAGCGGTTAGTGACACCCCGGCGCTGTTCATACCTCACTGAGCTGGGTGCTCGGCTGAACGCACAGTAGGCATGAGCATAAAACTCAACCACAGGTCTTGCAGCCTTTGACCCGAGCCCTGATAAGACTGCCCATTATAGAGGCTGCCCTGGCCTGTGAGTAACAAGCTGCTGCCACAACAAAACGTGTCAGAACAGGTTAATCGACATCGCGCTGTAACTTTAACGCTATTAATCAACATTAAACAAAGGTTTACATTTTTTTTCCTTTCTGAGATAAGCTGCAAGGCAGGTACCAGGGCTGCTGTGAGAAAACATGGACTAGATATAGTGAAATAAACCTGTTTGTTCCAGTTAAAAGAGCTTTGTGAGCTGAACTCATAGGCTGAGTTATCACAGAAGTGACCACATCTTGAAGACCATTGCAAAGAGTTTAGTTTTTGGTATTTGCTAGGCATAACTTGAATGTTTGGCCATTATAAATCTCTTCTTGTTTAGGAGAGAAATCTCATTTTGCATCATACAGTTCTTATCTTTTAGCAGAAGCAGGGGCAGGATCTGAGTATGCTGGTGTTTGCAGACAGCAGTGGTGCAGCACAGTCCGTCTCTGAGCTTCACAATGAGGAAAATGAGCTACAGTTGTGAAATCATTGCCTAATAATTGATGAGGACAGCCATTGCAGTCCTCTTCCATGCCCCTTCTTTGCTATTCTCCTATTCACCATACATAGCTGGACATATACAAAAGACAATGACAATACGGATAAAGTACAAGCCACACTCATAGAAGACATCACTTATGTCTTGCCTGATTTCCTCTTTCCCCATGACTAAGTAGCCCAGTCTTTTCAATTCATTTTTTCTTAGAATTACATTTGTCATCCTTTCAACAGCCCCTGAGCTCTCCCAAGGAATTTGTAAATAGGGTTACAGGGAAGAAGCTGGAGAGATCTATTCCTTCAAAAAGAAAACAGATACATTGAAACCCCCATTTCACCCTTCTTTTCAGGAATTCCCATTGGTAGCACAAACACCTTGTGACATGAGATCCTGATGCCAGCCTTCCCAAGAAAAGTCCAGCCCACCACAAGGCCAAAGAAATTTGGTTCAGTCTTTCTTGTCCAGAAAGGAAGGGTGGATGTGTATAAATCCTCAGTCTTCAAAATTCCTGAGTCTCGGGAAGCAAGCACACCCAGAAGAAGTCACTGTTAGCAAAAAGTGACTGTTTTGGGGGATACACTGACCATTTGTTGCCTATGAGAGGAAAAGTCTGTGGTAAACAACATACTTCTATGTGTGAAGTATTGGGTAAATACTGACATCATATATTGCCAAGTAATGGTACTTTTAGTATGCTATAAGGAAAATGTTATTTCTTCCTACTCTACAATGATGTCACCCACTCAGTGACAATCACAGTACTTACTAGTAAACTGCAGAGAAAAAAATGAACAGGTCTGGTATAATTTTTACAAGAGCTGTGTTACAGAGCCTGGGTCACTGAACTCTAGCTCCCTTGAACACAGTTCAGCATTACAGCTAGCCAGGGCCAAACTCTACCCAACACCCTTATAAACATCAAGCAAGTCACCTAACAGTTATTTCAGTGCCTTGCTGACTCAAAGGTAATATAGAAACAAGAGTACAGAGGATAGATTCTGTTTTAATTTAAATTTGCTGTTCAAAAGTGCATCACTGATGTTCTACTAAAATGAGATTTCAAATCTACAGAAGAAATAACATGTAATTCAAAAAGCAATTGCTGCTTCTGTAGAAACTTAAATTGTGCTTTGTACTAATGACTTGGAATTTCTTAAGGTTCATGTCAACAGTTTCCAGTTCATCTTAACTCCTGGTTCTTCCAAATATGTTTATATTTCTAAAAATGTGCAGTATATTTTGATTAACAGAATGAAATATTCTGAACAGTAATCTGAGGGAACAGGAACTCCTGAAATAAACCATGTTACCCACAGCAATCTCACCTGTGCCAGAGCTTAATAAAATAACAACATTTTGCCTTAATTTTAGAGACAGAGGGGCATAACTGAACCCAAAGGAGGGATCTAAAAGAATGGGTAATGGGCCCATAAATGTATGGCTTTTGAGCCATATTTTTTTTTTAATTAATGGCTATGTTGATATATTTTTTTGGTTCTCAGCCCACACAAAGAAGGTTTCAGAAGGCAGAGATCAGTCCCCATTTGGCTCCATATGTCATTTCTGACACCCTATGCAAAGCTAACCCTTGAGATATCTGTGTCCTAGCACTCCACAGCAATCACTTTCACACATATAGATATGCGAAAATTTTGACGTTGACAAGTAGTACTTTGTGTATGATCAAACAAAGAATACCTACAGGTAAAAAACATTTTTAGGTATTTTTACTTACTTTGATTGAAATGTCAATAGGAACAAGAAGAATAAACAAAAACTATTCTAAAACATCCATTATGGTAGACTGGAGAAAAGTTACTAGCATCACAGTAGCACCCTCTACTGTGCTGCTGTCATTGCGATTTGCCAGCACTTCCTAGATTAAATCTGGTATTTTGTGTCAGGATGCAACTTCACTCTTCCAAGGGTGAGCAGTCCTTGAGGTTTCTGTGCAGGCTGAAGGCTGGCATACAGGACTCCGCCTGCTGAAAGCCCTACACTCACCACATCCCAAGGGCCCATCAGTGGAAGGCACCATGGACTGTGGCGTGGGCATTAGTCGCTGTTGTTCTGTGCAAACCACCAAACAGGTTTTCAAGTTCATTGCAGGACACTGGTTTTGGGAATAGGTGTCAGTGAGGCACCACCATTTCTACACCTCCTTTACTTCATGGGGATAAGGTCTACTTTGTAAATGATTGCCAGGCCTTAGAGGTTGTCATGCAGGTAATGCTAAAGGTTATCTAATGGTGAGCTCTTTCTAGGTTATGTGCCTTGGTGAATGTTTCCATTGAGACAGAGCTCATGAAAAGGGCAGAATATCAACACCATCTTGTGGACAAAACGAAACATAGATGACTAAGGAGACAAACCAATCATTATTAACAAATGTTTGAATAAAGAACTGCAACTATTAAAGATCTTTGTGCTGTGTTAACAACACCTACAGCACAGTACAATACCTCCCAAGCAATGAGAAGAAAGAGCACTACAAAGATAGAGATTATTTTTTCATTGTGTAGTGGAAGAGAAATAAAAATACTTCCACAAGTTTCAAATCACACAGAGATAGAACACCAAAAGTAGCTACTGTCAGTCACAGCAAAATAGGTGCATAAATCCAGGTCTATAAGCTGTCTAAAAATTCATCTGTCACTATGTTGAACATAAAAAGATAGAGGCAAGATAGGGTATGTAAAACAGGGTTGATGGAAAACCATACACCATACTTTAGATGGGGAAGGCTACCTAAAATTTAAAAAACACTTCTTGCTCTTCTGAAGCAAAGCTGAGTCTGAGGTCCCTTAACTACCATCCATGTAGATTACAGATAGACCAGCATAGCTGAGGGTGTTACCTTAGTCTCTGCCAGTTCCTCCTCCTGCTTATCCCTGCCAGCTAGAATCACTTTCATGTTATCCACTCTGGGTCTCAGCCAAATAGCTTCTGCCTCTCTCTTGTCCTGCAAGACATAAAGTGAACAGAGAGATGGTATAAAGTGTTATAGAGCATGCAGTGGATTTGCTAGACTATTTTTTTTGTAGGGCTGTCTAATTCGTCACACTACCAAGCTCATGAAAATACCATTCCAGTAAGAAAACATTTGGAAAGTTCTGTTTCTCATTCATACATCTGGCTTCACCAACACATAAATCGTGACAATTTGCTATAAACTAATGAATGAACCACTTAATTGGGACATCACTCATTATCATAGAACTATTTCCTGCCTGCTCAATTAAGCTCTGAGAATGCTCTAGCATAAACAAAGCAGAAGCAGATACTCCTAGGAAGTGATAAATGCCAGAGGCTGAGGGGCATCCTGACAGTTTCAGCAGAGCTAAACACACTGGGTCTCGCCCTAGCAGGAATGAAGAGCCCCTGCCACTCTGGAAGGCTGGAACAGGGAATTCAACTCTGGCAACATAATTGACTAGCAGAAATATTTGTGGATCCAACAGCCTAATTTCCACCAGCAGCCCACAAAGCAAGACAAATTTCTTTTCCCCAGTGGGCCTAACTTTTGATTTAAAAAACAAAACAAATTTTATATGGAATTGCACAGACATCAGCCTATGCCTCTTAAGCATCAACACAGGAGTTGCAGTGCTACCCACCAAACTTTGCTGTTTGTGCTATTAATCAGATGGATACCAAAAGTAAAACCAAACGACAGTATTTTGAACTAGACAGCGGGAAGATTCAGGAGTAATCAACACCAAGAAACAATCACATTCTGCTAGGACAGGCACAGCCTACAGGAACTGACTGGAGAAAACCATTCTTTCCCTTCTGCCCACTAAGTAGGGAAAAAAAGCTCTCCTTCCCCTACTTTGTATACCAGCACTTAGCATTCCCAACCACAAACGACAGATACATGTACATTGCAAGAGGCTACCCCCACCTAAGGCTTCACCTTCTTTCTACATCCTCTCTGGTTTGGCATTGGTACTTTCAGAAACATATCTTACCAAAAAACAATAGACATGAAGAACTGTTATTACAAATATTTACACAGATGCAGCACATGGCTTCTTATAACCAGCGAGCCTACTGAAGCCAAGTTTCAGAAGCAAAGTGCAAGGGAAATCCTAGCCCTCCAGAACCACTGCCTGGAGCGTGGCTGGCTAATTCCCTGCAGCTGAGCTGAGCCCACCCTGAAAATCTCTGTAGATTTGGCAACTGATTTATCACCTTTCCTTAAAGCTTCCAGTCAAGACTATGTTTCTAATGCTTCTTTTGACACCATCTATTCTGAATACCAATTATTTAAGACCTTCTCAGACTGAAAAATTATGAAAAATTCAAGTCCAGCCCATGTTTAATCTACTTTATCTACATATATAAACTGCAGCCTGGAACAGAGGTGGTCAAACACCATCACGCCTGCTTCCTCCATCTCGCCCAATAGCAAGGCCTGTTGCCCACATGTAATTTGGCCTCCAAAAATTGCTTGTAATTGGATATCAAAGCAGAAACCAAGCGCTCCTGTTTCTCACCATATGTTCCTATTTCCAGGGTCTTGTCTAACCAAAACCAACTGTGACATGGGCTGACCTCCCTCTCTGCAAGAATAAAAATAACTTGGAAGATTATAAGTATCAATGTTATGTGGTGGCATCTACCAGAGCAGTATTATATATCATGTTCCCTTCATCATTCCTCTTAAGGTTTTGCTGTCTCTGCATCACTCCCTCTTGAATGGGCTACTGGGGAAAATACTGATTCTCATCAGCATTTTTCCAGTTCTTCTACCATAAAGAAAGTCTACTAGAGCTTTAAAATATATATATATATATTTATTTTTTTTTGTCATTGCGTTGTTCACTTCATAGATTCTGTCCTATAGCAGCATAACCATATCTCTCAATAGCACTGGTAAGACAGAAGAAAGTGTAAGAAATGGTAAATTTACATTTGGTTATACAGAAGTGCGTATCAACCCCAGGGACATTTGTAAGCATATTTGTGAATACATTTGCATATGTACTGTGCACTGGTGGGAAAATATTGCAGCTGCAAGAGAGACAGAAACTTTGTTCTCTCTGGTCTTGTGCTGCAGGAGACTTATACAGGATCACAAAAAGTCTTCAGCACTTTTGCAAACTGAAGCAGTTTCCAGGCATGTATTGTTTAACCATCGCTACACTTCATGGAGTACTTAAGCATGGTTCGCTTTTTCCTTATGTGGAAGTAAATTGGCTAAGTGACCAGCCAAGGTCAGTCAAGGAGACAGATCTGAGAAGGTCTCAAAAATATTCACACTACCAGATCCTCTGTCCCTAAGTGATGGTAGTAACACTTCATTTTGTCAATACATTTCTCCTAGGGTGTCTCTGCAATCTCTATTCTGATGCCACTGCTGAAACCGAACAGAAAGCTTCTGGTTATATGGAAAAACTCCCCTGCCTTCCTTGTTGAAGGAAACATGAGTTAGAGGCAAATCTATTCAGCCAAAACCTCCAAGGATGAGGTAGAAGAACATGTATTACTAGCAGAAAACAAAAAACAAACAACTTCAGAAGCATAGTGGTGGTTTGCAGGCTGAAAGACTTGGTACTGTGTGAGCAGTTTAAGGTTAATATATATATTTTTTTTATGAAGGATAAGCAAAAAACTGGGAAAATGCTGACGTTCATACTTTTTTTTTTTGCACCTAATTTGGTGTTTAATAACATCCTTTTCTAAAGTCCTACCAGACATAATCAAGGGAGCTATTAATGGAAAAGAAGAATTCTGATCCTTTGAGACTATATACAGATTTTTAAACACAGTTCAGTTTGCCCCAAAGCATACAAAACAGGAGAAATTCCATCTACACTGCGTGTTAACTTCACCTAAGTAAAACAAAAAAATGCATATGAAAGAAAAATGGTACTAATTGTTGAAGTTGCTCTTCATCTAAGTACTAGAACTAAGACTAAAGCTTAATTTCACATTAGCAGCTTTCAAATCTGTTTTTAGGCATGGCCTAAATAGGAAAGCATTTCCTGTTAAACTAGAAGCCTGAACTCCCAAGTCAATATGTTTGTTCGGTTGGGTTGGTTGTTTCTGCTTCTGAAAATGAGTTGAAGAAAAAAATCAGCAAGACACTTTCACAGGCCCGCTGTAAAGACAGCTCTGTTCCAGCATTAGGGATCATGTATTTGTCATCAAAGTAAAGATTACTACACTTTCTTTATAACCCAGAACATGTGAGCCTTCAGAAGATTCAAACAGGAGTATAGGGTTCCACGGAAATGCATCACATGCCTAAAAGGAAACATCCCACAAGCAACAGAGTTTGTGAGAAACACAGTGATTGGAGAAAAAAAAAAAAAAAAAAAAAAAAAAAAAAGAATTTAGCATTTTTTCCTTCAAACTTAAAATAGTGTGTTTAATACAAAGGGTGATTTACAGTCCTTGTTTTGTTTTGAGCCATTTGCTTTTTACATTCCTCCCAGATGGGTATAAACAACTACCCAAGAGTCCTTGTAATTTTTCAGTCATCTTCACCATTGGATACCAATGCCTTAATTAAACACTACAAATCAAAACAGGATGGTAACTGAAAAAAATTTACAGAGCTTAAGCATTTGTTGGGGTCTAAAACTCTTAGTCTAACATTGGATATAAACGTGTCTTGAGTGTTTTCTCCTGTGATGTCAAAATCTCTAGTCTACACTATTTTTGAAGGAGCTACCTTCATTATTGGAATAAACTGGTAGAAGACTTCAAAGACAGGCCAGCCACCCCACCTATTCTTCCTTTCCTATGGCTCTAAAGAACATGAAAAACAACTTATCACATCAGAGCAGAGAGCAGCACATTTTCCAGAGAAAGAGAACATTAAGGTCAGTGCACATGCAGCACCTTTATCACTGGCAGGTCAATCACATTTATTGTGTGCGCATGGGGGGGAATTGTGCTTACAATTGCGTCAGAAAAGTATACTGAGATGAAGTCAGAGCATCTGTAATGTTTACATAAATCAGCTTTCAAGTAAGGATCACATATAACAAGATATGAAAGTAGTCTCCATCATCCTGGATGTATCAGAGGTACTTGTATCCAGCTATCAATCCACATTTGGCCAAAGCTTTTAATGTTTTCACAGCTGTATCGTGTGATACCTTATGTTATGCACAAATATATAGATATCCACTTCAGCACTAGAGCATGCAGAACAATGGCAAAAGAATGCCTTGGAATGCATGCTCCTCTACCCAGCTGTTTCAAGTTAAACATCCAGCTCCCTTGTCATTACTTGTCATTAATTGAAAGCAAAACTCATTTATACTTGTAGACTCTGCTGAATTTCAACTGCCTAAAGAGCTTTGATTTTAAAAGACAGAAGCCATCTTTACTCAGTGAAGTGATAGTAGCCATGTTATTAGCTCTTCAAGTGTGGCATGTCTTACGGAATTCCACATCATCAACATATGAAGAAAACCTGCTTGGTCCCTTGCAGGTACTGGCAAAATACAATAATAGGGCTTTATATTTTGTTGATAACTTAGATGTGAGCATGTTATGCCTGACAGCTGATTTTGCAAGATCTTTTCTGTGTAGTTGCACTGTATTGTTTATTATCACAGTAGGGAGGAAGCAACTATTCCATACATCTATTGAGGGTACTCTCCCCCACCAGTCCCATTTCTGGGCAAAACACAAGCAACAACATGTTACGTGAACAATATAGGACAAGGATATCCTGCATTATGATGTTCCATGTTTTACAGAAAAAGCCACGTGTATTTTCTATTTCCAGCTGTATGCTGGATATTACAAGCACCTAGCCATCCAGACATGTCATGATTACTCCTTTTCAGAAGAAAGGCAACACAAACAGAGAATGCAAAAAAGTTTATTAGCATAAAAAGTACATATTCAGTAATCAACACTCAAATCGCTGTATCTGCTACAGTTGAAGGAGGTTGTGTGAGCGGTAAAGGTGTCAGCTCTTTTTTTTTCCCTTTCCTCTTTTTTTTTTAGTTACGTAAACAATTCACAGTAAAACCTGTAGATGCAGACTATTAGCTACCATTTGTACACTTTAAAAAGTTAAATAAAAGAACCAATTTCAGCAATACAAAAAGTAATATAAAAATGTGTTCAGATGCATGACAAATGCATTCGAAGAAAATGTAGACGGACATCACAAGTAAATGAAAATAATGTTTTAAAGTTAGATCATACTGGAAATTCTCTGAATATCTGTATGGCCCAACATGAAAAGCATTATAAAATTACTTGGTTCCATAAGAGATCTGTACAGTTGCATCTGTTTTAACTGCATTAAACACTAATATATTAGAACAATAAACCAATTAAAAGGAATAAGAAATGTTAATTCAAGTTTAACATTTCAAGCTGCCTATTTGATAGAGTATCAGACAGAGGTAGATGTCCAATGTTAGTGACCATACTCAACTAGCAAAAGCCTTTAGCTATCTTGACAAGTTTTTACATTCAAAGCCAATGTGAAAGGGCTTCATAAATGAAGGATGTCTTTCAAAAAGCCAGCCAGAAAACCCGTATTGCTGATGGAAGTAGTTTCAATTATATTGCTTGAAGTGAAGAGTACCTAAGAATAAATCATTCTCTAGACCACTGTAAGGACACCACTGATCAAGCACTAACAAATTAATTTCACTTTTGTTAAAATGACTGCATGAGCTTATTTCCTATGCTTATTTTAAAAGCTGAACTATAGCTGCCTAGTTGACTCATGACTAGTCAAAATAAGATTGCAGGGTACCACGGCGGCGGATATCACATGTCCAGCAATGGAAACCACCTCCCAATGAATTGGCATGGCGAATACTCACTTTAATTGTAGAAATGCCTGCAAGAAACATACATTGCATACTTTTAAATGAAAATCTCAGATTCATGTGGTAAGCTTTGATCAGAACATTAGATAATCTTTTATCAGATCATATAAAGTATTTCCTACTCATTTGTTAAGAATTTCTTTCCCCCAAATTCTAGGCAAAGAACAAGCTAGGAACATAGCTGATTTGTTTATTCCAGCCATACCCTCAGGAATATACAGTACCTGGTACACAGCTGGTGTTTGATGTGTTATGACATGTCAGTTAAAAAGAAAATCATTTTCTTCAGCATGTGAAAAATTAGTTGAAATGCCACTATGATATGTGACCAAGGGACATTTACATAAATCTGTATAAGCATTTACAGTTCAGTCGCTGAATACACTCTTTCAAGTGCCTTTCAAGAAAAGCAGAATTGAAAGTACAGATCTCCAAGACTCTCTCTGAGAGGGGGAAGAAAAAGCTGTTATACTTATAACCTAGGTTAAGTTAAGCTTCCTCCCACTTCTTTTCAGCTCTGATTTTTCAGCTGTGGCTCAGCTTATGCAAAGTCGTGACAGATGGATTAGGATCAGAAGACTTTTCTGTTACAAAGTTTAACTTTTTCCTTTCTTCGTACTTTTGGGAGATCAAGAGCATTTCAGTAGAATCCACCATCTAGGTCAGAAATACTTTCATTCCCAGCAGACCCATCTCAGTCCTATGAACTTAGTGACTACAGAATTTTATGTAGAACTTGTACAGAGTAAAGTTCAAGTGTGAAAGATGTGTCATGACTGGCATTAACAGCTTCATTTTCTAAGTATTTTAAAGTATTTATAAATACTCTGCTCCTTGATCATGTGGAGAATTAAACAACCTAACACTAGAAAGCTAGAGTTGTTCACTAACAGCTGTACACCGAGTCTTTTAAGAGTAGAATAAAATATTAGATTGCATGGTTCTCATCTGTGAACTGCCTCAGATTTGAGGGAAGCTTCAATCAAGTGCTCTCTTCCATGAACAAAGCAGCCTTTCTTCTAAGTTCACTGTTATCTTTCACCTTCAGTTCATTCTCTCTCATTAGTCTTCTGCTTCAGGGAGTATTCTTTCTTATTCTCCAATATAACGATCCCTTACTTTGCTTGATTTTTCCTTATTTACCGATCAGTCCTTCTAACCTGTTAACATTTGCATCACCATGTGCTTATCCTGCAGCAAGAGTCAGCTGGCTATAGCACGAAGCAAAAGTAGACTACCCTCCTACTGACCAGCTATGCCTGTAAGTAGATCTACTCAAATCCTTCTCTCCCGGCATGATGGGAACAGTTGGATTAACTGCATGAGTTCTACAAATTAAGTCTATTTTATTTGTCTTTCCAGGGAGCAGTGCATAAGACTTGGACTTTTATATTCAACAATAGCTATCCTGCCACTGCATGTCTAAAGGAGTTCTGCCCTATCTAAGGTTACATCTTGCAGGAGAAAGATTCTCCATAAGTGAGCAGAAATACCTCGGTTAAGTAGTCTTAGACAGTTTGAAGTATAAAGAGAAGGAAAATCTGAAGCATTTTGGCAGTATCACTCAGCAATATGTATACAATCCCTCTAACACAGCCTTTGACACCAAACAGATAGTTTCACAATTACTACTCATACCTTCTTTTGTTTCAAGCTGTAGGTATGTCTTAAGCATTCAGGAGAGAAATCACTGAATGATTGTTAGTTATTAATTTGATTGTTTGAATACATTTCTCCAGTGTTGGTTCCTTTGACTACTATGAGTGAAGTCTCCACTCATCCTGATGCACGCAGTTGATCTCAAGATCATTTCACTTTAAGTGTATGTTAAAATAAATTAGGACATACCCAGTTTTTCAAACATCTTCTGAATTGAAGTCTCATTGGCATCGACCATCACACGTTTCTCATCCAGCATTAGGACATTCATGGAGAGCCATTTAGAAGACATCCACAGTGGGTGATCTAAACACACAAGAATGAACCTGCTACAGTAAATGTAGACTTGGTAGCAATGTTGTCCCATGAGAACATACTTAAGAATATTATGGAATTATTAGAAAAGAAAGTATGAATATACCATCTGGGATGAGTGGCACAGGGGGGTGAATCACTGTCCAGCCTGCTTTCTTGAAGAGATCAATCTGAAAAATAAATTTAGTTAGATTCTAAACAGGCTTCTTTAAGTATCACATTATGTCATCCAACCTATGCCACATTTTCTCAGGGTAGTTCAGTATATACAACACCCCCTTCCCTTGTGTTCCATCCACAAAACCAATTTTTGTACAAGCACATTTTGAAGACCTTTTCCAACTTAGCATACCACTAGCATAGTTCTACTGTTTTTCTTAGTATAAGCTAAGTATACAAAGATACATTAAAGACAAAGACGATATATACAGTTTAGAGCCCGTCAAGTGAAAATGATATTTGTAAGAATGTTAAATAAGTATTATATTTTAGTATTATTAATTTGTCTATAGGAATCACTGATATGAATTAGTGCCGTTTATAGAGACAAAACCAGCAAAAATACCACAAAGTTATTTCTGCATTGTGCTTCCTGAGAAGCTTAATATGCAGTCTATTTAACAAAGGAAAGAAAAATGTAGGCATTCTGTTGAATTTGTTTCTCTCATAATAACACAATTAAGTTAAAAATAAGAGGAGGATAATTTAGTTAAAGAGAATTGACTTTTCAACCTCATTGCCTGAATACTTGGAGGGGTTCTTTATTCATGTGTAACCACCAGAGGGAGATCTAGTTCTAAAAACTCAGTAAGCAACCCAGCCTGCCATTATTTTTAAGAAAAGCCCCTCTTCACCCTCACTTCAAATGATTTCAATGATCAGCAAGGATATCTGAATCATTTTAAATATCAAACACTTGATACTTTCTGCTTTGATGCAATCTTACCTGGTAGCAGGGACGGTCTGGGTTAGACAGCACAAGGCCAGGTCCAATGATATTGAACGTGGCATCAATGTGCATAGGGTTTGGATCCTTAAAGGATATCACATGCACTCTATAGTCTGGTGCAAGATGTCGTCTCATCCATTCAATGCCCATGTAATTAGTAACCTAAAAACAGAAACTTTCACTAGAGTATAAATGACATCCAAATTTTGTTTGTATAAGGTTTTATTTAAATAAATATTTAACAGCAAGATACTAGAAGTCTATGCCTCTAGTTAATATTTAACAGATAGTCTATAAATACCAACTTTTGTCAATACTAGCATTTTTATGGTGTTTGGAAATGTAAATATAAAAATATCAATCATCAAAGATAGATAACAACACTGTTGGAAGAAATCTTTGTTTACCTGACTCCTTTGTACAAAGATATCTCTTCCAGCTCTAATGAAGTCAGCAGCATCAAAGCATGGCTCAAATTCAGTAGTTACAAATTTTCCCTGAGCAGCCAGTTTGTGCCTGTCTTCAACAGAGCGGATGGGATAATCCTAATTCAGAAAGGAAATAACTTTAGGTTGGAGCTGGTAGGCAAAAGTTTTCAAACCATTTGCTACTGACGAGCATTTTGAAATGAAGAAAATATGTTTACATTGATAGCTAGTATGTTCTGTATGTTCCCTTGGAGTTGGTTTGGTTTTCTTACTTCTAAATGAGTAGAAAAAAAAAAAAAAGTGTTATTACGGAATTTTAAATAAATAGATTTTCAATTACACTTAAGAACAGATAATGGTATAAGAGACGAGTTGTATCACAAAGTTGTTTGTCAGAGCTACTGTCTCAATAGTATACTGACTTGTGCACTGAAAGTGTTCATTACCAGTCACAGTTTAGATCTTTCACTGTTTCTTCAAGTAGCTTCCAAAATACAAGTCCTTCATGCAAAACAATAATTGTGATGTCTTTTTGGTGAAAAGAAATATACATAACTCTTTCCCACCTTCCTGATATATTCAGGAAATACTAATTCTTTGAAGTACTCTTTGTGATGACCTTCAAGCATTCTTTCCTCTTTAGCAATGTTAAGTTATAGTCAGTAATCAAAACAATTCAGAACAGACATGATTCCAATAGGCACAACTTCCTGTTTCTTATTACACAGGTGCACACTCAGTTTCACCTGGATAGACTGTAGAAAGTTTTCCAACGCTAAAGAAAACACAAATTCACTTATTTTCCTCTGTCCCTTCCAATTTTGTGAAACAAATTTCTGGTTGAAATTATCAAAAGTTCTGAAGCAAAATGAGAATAATACCTTATCGTAGAGCTCATCTGCCATTGTGGGTTTGGGAGCAGTTGTCCATTTAGCACCACAGTTGAAGTACTCTTTAATTATTCGTCTATATGCTCTGTACTCAAAGAAACGAGCACGCCAAGCCATAGGCGCTTCAATAATTTCATTTCCCACCACCAGTAGGATGTCTCTTGGCATGGCAGCATACATACCTTAAAGGAAAAAGTACATGAATCTATGAAACAAATAGGCTTTTCTCAGATTGTTCAGGTTCTTCACTTTTTACCAACATTTTTAACATTAGTTTTCTATCTGAAAGACTTGCAAAGAGCATCTTCACAAAAGTCAGGAAAATAGCCCATAATGAGGCTCTTATTGACAGTCTTCAGTTTTTCAAGGTGACATTTTCCATTCAAAATACTTGCAACAGTTTGCTACAAAGCCTCATTCATAACAAGTTTACAGCTAGAAGGAAGCAATCCACAATCTACAAGTTTCCACAATCTGATTAATGGAAACTAACTATGTTTATGAACTATGCAGAAGACTTCTATAAGAGGTAAGAGGTAGTAGGTTTTCCAAGTGGACCTCATTTTTTGTATGTAATCCTTTTAAATAGTAATAGCACGGAACAGGAATTTGACACAATGCAGAACTAGTCCCAGTAGGGTACATAAATAAGAAACAAGGACAAAAACCTAAAATGAACAACCAAAACCAGCTTTGTTATTATATTGCTAAGAATTTTCATAATTATTACCTGGTTCCCACTGAACTTCTACTAGTAAAAACTAACTTAAGAACACACTTGCCATGAAGGGAACATGGAGACCACAATTGGTACAAAGTTGAGTAGGATACACTGTCTCCAGACAGCCCCCCTCCAAGCAGGAAGTTAGACTAGATGTCAGCCAAAGTGTCTCAGACAAGAGAGCTAAACAGACTATACACCCTTCAACAACAGAATAGTATTTACCTGTAGATTCAAAATCAGGTGTTTTATACTTCACAGACCAGTCAATTGGATCAGGCCTCTTGACAATTACACCTTCTTGTTTCAAAATATTGCACATTTCCTCAATTTCAGCAATAGCTTTTTTTACATGGCCTTCGGGGAAATTCTGGCCTCCAAATTTCTGATAAAATCCCCAATACTTTTCATATGTGTTGGCCTAGGACAAAAGGACAAGCGACAAATAAGCACCATTTTTTTTGGCAAAGTGAAATAGATGTATAACATACAATTCATGTTCAGTTTCTTGTTCTTTCACCATCTCAACATTGCATTGTATAAGTTATAACATAGCACACCTTACATTTGATTCCTGCTCTAATTTGAGGAGTTGTTAAAAACTGTTAATGGCCTGCTGATCCTTCTAAAATGAAGGACTGGAGTGAGGCAGTGGAAGGAAGGCAGGAGATTCAAGACTTCAGATAAATGCTGCCACTTATTCACTGTCAAGGACCCCTATCCTAGAAGCACTCTGCTGTCTTTTTGTGGTTATTAATGGCTATTAATATTTATTTACTCTAGCTATTAATATTTATCACTGGCAAGGTTTTGCTCAGATGTTTTATGATGTGCATGTGTCCAGTTATTAAATATGTTTAAGTGCGGGTGTTAGACCAGTTGTGAATAGCTGATAGTGTCTTCACCAAATACACACAGCAACAGAATTAAGTTTCAGCTGTACATGCTGAGAAGATTCACTCAACTAGCACGCAGTTCCAGTACTGCTGACAGACTGTACACATAGCATGATGCCTGGGAAAAAGTCCTTTGATGAGCAGCAGAAAAAGAAAGGAGAAATCAATTCTGGAAAGGGGAGAAGTACACATTTCATTCCCATTTGCAAATCTAGTGTTTTGACTTTTAGATGGGATATTCAGGGCATTTTCTTTCCTCGTATTTTTGGATATGGATGGATCAGTAGCTTTAAATTCCTTGTTCCTACAGATGGAAATACTGCTACAAATAATGTAATAAATTATTTCTTTAGAAGTCTTTTCCCCTCTCTAGTCATAGCCCTATAGAAAGTCTCATTATTATCGAATCACAGACAAAACCCAAGACAGTCTATATAAACACCTCCTATTCACACTTCAGTGAGTATTTACTAGCTAGTGTTGCCAAGTGGCCGTGAAAAATTTGGTCCTTGTTATGCTAAACTTGTACAAACACACCAGTCATAAAGGAAACCCTATAGACACGTGTTATTTAATAAGGCTAGCAAAAATTCACCTGTCTGTAATCACCTTGTTAAAACCTCACTTTGGTACTGTCACAGTAGTGGCATCGGGAATTGTAAAGCAGCTACAGATGATACGCCCTGTTTGCTAGAAGCGGCCATATTTCAGATAATGCAGAAGTCTAGAAAATGCAAGTGATAAATTCATCTTTCAGGGTTGGATTAAAACAAGTATAACACTTACAGGCCAAAATCCTCTGCTCCTGAAATCCTCTGACAGTCTTCTCAAATTAAAAATAATAATAATAATTCGGAATTATGTTCTTGCATTCATGGTTGAAAAGAAAAAACAGATTTTCAAAACAGATTAGGCTGCTTCAGCAGCGTGTCTTTGGAAGCACTTCATTCAGATTTATAAGCTGTTGGAACCAGCAAGCTTTGATGGGTCTCTGGTAACACTAGCATGACAGATGAACACGTGCAAACATAGCCCTTCTGGAATGACAGCAGAAAGCATCAGAAACAGTGAAGAAAGAGGTCAGGACCTCCCTCTCCCAATTCTGCTCATTCAGACAGCATGACTGACAGCAACTGTACACAGGAAAACCTTGCCCTCCTGAAGATGAGGAAGACTCATGCAACTGCAGTCCTTACTGTCTCCCTGAGAGCATTGCTCTGGACAGAAACAATGCAGTGATGAACCCCCAACAACGAATGTTGCCAGTATGGTGTGTGAGTCCCAAGCAGGCAAGGCAATTCTGTGAACAGAGATCAGGGATGATGCCTTCAGCAATCTAGGCTATCCACTGCACTCTCTACTATTTCTGGTTATTTGCCCTCAAACTATAGAGGTAAGATAGAAAGGGGGAAAAAAAAAAATCAACCTTTTAGACATTCTTAACATTTATATAGAGAGCCCAAGCAAAGGTCTCAGTATGGCCATGCTCCTCCACTACTGAAACATGTTCCCATCCTTCCTGGGGGAATTTATTCCTTCCCTGCCCCATGCCCAACTGCTACCCCTCTTCTCCCCCCAAGGTCTTGGGTGATTTGATCACCTCAGATTTGCCAGCTGTTCAGAAGTCACATGCAGATCATATGAACTGCCTAGCATTCCCATGGACTCCTGTTCTGCTAATGAGACAAATTTGTCCTAAGGAGTAAAGCTAGTTATTTTCAGAGTCACCCATGTTATATTTGAATCTCATTAATTCCTAAGAGGTATAGCTCTCCTCTACTACTGCTCCTATTTCTCAAATGTGAAAAATGACACTTGTGGTGCCCTGATCTGATAGCGCAATCTTAAAATTATGACAAAGTGAAACACCATAACACCACTCCTATTCTATACTATAACAACACTCATATTCTGAATAGAAGGGCAAGAAACTCTGTGACTGGGACATCTATTTTGTACTAATTCAGGGTTGAGATTTCAGGCCCCTTTGACCACATACTTACATACTTGCAACTTATTTCAGACTTCTCAAAAACTGCCATGGCCAGGAAATAGAAATGAGCTTTAAATAATATTCTCAATGCACTTTATGAGCTATAATCTGAAAGTACATGAAAAACTGTAGTGGTATTTGGGAGGATGGGGGAGAAGCAACATTATCTTTCCAAAAGAAAGTCAAGAATGTGCTGTAAGAAAAAGATTATCTTTAAGAAAAAGGATAATCACTCCCTACAGTTGATATATATTTAAAACATTTATAGTGAGGAAATAACTAACGTTATCAATATTAATGCTCTCTAGCCCTACCTTAAAGTTAGCTTCTCACTGAAGATATAATGATCTATTGTAATATCTCTTCATCAAAAACGCATTATTTAAAA
This sequence comes from Aythya fuligula, assembly GCF_009819795.1. Classification (NCBI taxonomy): domain Eukaryota; kingdom Metazoa; phylum Chordata; class Aves; order Anseriformes; family Anatidae; genus Aythya; species Aythya fuligula. Next base: position 11,448,372 of record NC_045569.1, on the reverse strand, counting down.
AATATACTGAAAAATTGTTGTGAAGTACAAAGCCATAAAGCTCAACTGTTTGACTAAATGTCAGCTGTTTCAGAAGAATACAGCCGAATAGTGAGACTTGATCAATGTGCTAATTCAAAAGAGGGCATCTTCCTAACTGATGGAATGCTAGATAAAATTTCCTATGTTTTTTCCAAATAGTGCATTTCCCTTTACATAACCTACACATGCCATTTCAAGCTCCCAAAAGGATAAGCAATAAAAAAAGCTGTCAAACATGTCAGCTTATTAAAATTCCTCAGATATTTAGAGTTTCCTATTCAATTCATTGATACCTCCTCCTCATGCCAAGCGCATCATTTCTACACACAGGAAAAAGGCTTTTGCTGTACTTTGAGATGTGCTTTTGGTATACACAAGACCTGAACGCATCCATACTTCCTGCACTTAAGTATTTCATACATAAACATACTTACAGTTTTAAAACACAACTTAGAAGTACCTCAAAAGCCAGTATTTACAAAAACAGCATTATGATTTGAGACGTTTTTCAGGTAAAACAGTTTAGTTTTTCCTCTATACAATTCAAAGTTGATAAATTCAAACTGCAAGTTTTGTAACTGATAACCCTCATTCAGACTTGGCAGAAGCCGTGTGATATACAGCAGCCCTAATATTGCCATTTACAGGAACATAATAGGGAAATAGATTCTTTTTTACCACCCCTACCTTTCAGACACATGGCAGAGGTCTGAATAACATCCAGATCTATTAAGATCTTTTGCTATAGGCAAGGTAGGATTTAGAACATTGCTTGGATTATTCAACAATGTCCACAAGGTAGAATTACCATAACAATTTTTACAGTACAATTAAGACAAAAGCAGAGAAAACTAGAAAAAATAAATAACATCTCAACGAGCACACTCTATTCCTGTTACCTATTTTGGCCAATGTATTCATCAGACAGTTTACATAGGCAGTTTACATAAAGAAAAGCTAAAAGTAAAGCTTGCTTTAACCCCCAGATAGCAGGTCTTCAAATTTCAGAGTTAATTCTATACTTTGACACTCCTCATTAAGCTTTTAATATCGCATAGAACAATAGCCCTGAGTGACTTGAGCCCATTTGATTAGTTAGGGTTTAATAGACACTAGAACAAGGCTAAGAGTAAAGTATGTGATATTTCAGCAAGTTAGACATTTGAAAGAATATTTTTTTTCTGATATTAAAGCCCTTGGTCATTACTTGAGAACATAATTTTGCTCCAATGTGATGTTAGAATGTAACAAAGATAGCAGTTGGGTTTTCTCCATTCTCTTTCTGTCCATTCCTTGTGCCAGTTTTAAGTACATAAACGCACACACACATATTTTAGAGTAGAAATCCCAGTCCTCATTAGCTTGTTTTTCTGAAGCTGCCAGAATTTCTCTGGAGTGTCTGGAACGGGATTCCAGAGGTTGGTAAGTGAGTTGAAGCTTTCAAGGAGTCTTTTACAAGTCATAATGAAGTCAGTGGCAAATTTTCATTGAGCTACTGGGGCCAAGGTATCATCTCAAATATCCCAGTGTATGTCAAAGGATTACTCTTCTGTCTGGAGATTAGAACCACCAGGCTGCAGTAATTCATTCAAACTCCTTCAAACACTTTTGGCCAGAATCATAGCCCGAGTTTTAAAGAAAAATATACAAAGGTAAAATGGGCTGGAGGACAAAGAATTTATTTCCACAAGTACATCCAAAGCTTCCTTTAAACTACCATTTCCAGCACTTTAAACATCTTTTCAGTATCATCTGTCCTAAGCAATAAGAGAAGAATTTCTCTGTCTGTGTGCGTGCATCTGTGTCATATCTCCTCCCCCTTTTAACACTGAGGTCTTCAGTCAATTTTGTCAAGATAGCCTGTAAAATTTTACTAAGGTCTCTCCAGCAGCTGTGTTATGCCAGCTCATTTTGCTGGGATAGCCATGCATTGCATGTCCCTCCTCTAAGGCAGCAATGTGACATCATGCTGTATCTATAATGTGACACTGGAAGAGAAAAACTCAGGCTTATCCCCAGGAATGCAGGTAACAACACATGTTCAGCACTTTAAAGTCCAGCTAAAGTTCACAAAAAGAGTTCAGAGCAAGCCCAGCATTTGAGCATTTCTCTTGAACTAGAGAATGAAAGCTTCTGCTTAGTTTAAAACCATTCAAGAGTCTAATTTTTCTGTGTAAAGCTTTTCTTAAAGACACATAAGAAAAAAAGCAAGGCTGAAATACAAGATTTTAAAGAGCAAAGAAACATAGATTTAAGTTACTGTTATAGTTTTATGCACACATACAAAAAAAAAAAAAAAAAAAACAGGTGAGTACCTACAATACTTACTATAGCGCATGGGATTTCCAACGAGCTATTTAAAACCTCAGTCCTACAGCTACAGACACTAATCTCTCTCAGACCATTAAGTAGACAGCTATACTTCCTTTTCCTTCAAGTTGTAACCCTACTTGGTTTCAAGCCCCAGCTCACCAATTATATCAATCCTGCCACCTATCTCAAATGCTACAATGCATGTAGCCTGATAGTGTCTGGACTATATTACTAGATAATGCTGTACATATTAAAGACTGTCTCTACTACATAGTGACTTCAGTTAAAAATTAAATCAGTTGAAGGCGGGAACCAAAAGCATAACCCCCACCAATACAGCTGAGCTGTAAAATTCCAGAGATGTAAACAACTAACATTAAAGAAGAACTTTCATGGGTAAATACTATACCTTGTGCACTGCAAAGCTTAAGTTGCATATATAGAAACTGCACTACTTTCCATTTAAAGTTGTTGTTTTTCTTGTTTACCTTAACCTCCACAGAAAAAGGAGGAACACAAGCATTTTCAGCTCTTCCCACAATGACTTCTTCCAGTGGGTCCCATTCATTGTATGAACAAACAGGACAGTCCTTAGGCACAGAGTTTGTAGCCTTATTGTCATCAGCAGCACAGGTGTTCTGGGAGGCCGTAGCTGCCTGGGTGCTCTGGAAAGTTCGCTGCACCCATCCTGTAAAGACTCTTCCAAGCTTAAAATAGAAATAAAAATAACGTTTCCCTTACAGAAGGCAAAAAGTAACAGTTCAGAAGCCCACAAGTGCCTTACCCCGTAACCCTAAAACAAGCATTATGTGGAACATTAACAGTAACACACTGTTTATTAGAGGCATTCTAATTTATTCGTGGCATAGTATATGCTTAAAAGACAATTTGCCTTCTAAAATACATTCTGTCTGGAGGAATAACGGCATGGGAGAACAAAACTGACAGCGATGACTGATGTCACTGAACTCAGCGTTGCTGAACGGGGAGGATGCCCATGGGAGCCCCTGCCACGGAAACCAGTACCGTGCCCACACTCGGGGCTCATCCCTGCGTGCCCGCGGCCACCCCAACCCCGTCGGAGCGACCCCGGCCCCGCCGAGCGTGGCGGCGGATCAGCACGGCACCAACCCGCGAGCCGATGAAATGCGCCGCTTCGGCTCCGCGGCTCCCCCCGCGCAAGCACCGCACTCGCAGCATCTCTCCGGGGGCTGCCCAGCTCCGCGCCGTGCCGCACCGCCCTGCCCGCGCTTTTACTGCGCCGGGACACGCCCCCGGACACGCCCCCTGCCATATATGGCCTGCCCCGAGGGCGCGCCCTTAGGGCCGAGCCCGCGCTGCCCGGGAGCGGGGAGATCAGGAGCAGGGGGTGCAGGGGGGGAACAGGGAACTGCAGGAGCCCTCGGGCCCGAAAGCCGGCCCAGGGAGACGTGGACGTGGTCTGCCCAGATGAGGCAATCCTCAAAGCCGGCTGACAGCTGCTTTCGACATACCTCGGTCCCACCTCTGCGAGTGACTCTCCAGCAGCGAGATTTAAAGCTCTTCTCTAAGAAGCGCGCTGAGGTCCATCATAGCTGCTTCTAGTCATCAAATGTGTTCTTCATTAAACCTGCTGCAGACAACAGGGATTCAATTTTACAAAACAAACCAGTAATTCATTGCTTAACAAATCAAAGTTTTAAACAACAATCTAAAGATTTTGTGATTCTCCAAAAAATAATAATTTGAAGGGGTGTTTCAATAAAATCCCAACCAATTTCTAATTCTGGCTTCTTCAAGTGAATATTGTGATACAAAATTCATCTTGAAATGAAAGCCTGAAATGCTTAGCTCCTGGTAGCCTTCTTTTTCCCAAGCAAAATCACTCAGTGATAGTATTACCAGAAAGAGCCATATCTTCTAAAATACTTCTGCAATAAGAAACGTGCTTGCTACCAGCTCTACTCTTACCTGGTAATAGAAACATTGGTAATAATTACCTAATACACGTAGTTCTGCATTTTCTCAACTTTGCACATAAGTTCACTTTTAATTTTGCCTTACAAAAGTAAAAGACAGCATAGGAAAAAATAGTTCTATCTGAGATATTTTTGTTTAAAATAGTAGAGGTCTAGATCTTTCTTTTAACCCTATTATTTTTGCTTCTGCCTTTATCACCAATGCTGTGCCATTTATTCAACTTTACTCAATCCTCTTTCAGTTAATGCTTTGTTTTTCAGTGCTAGTGCTTCAGGGCATGACCGTGAATAGACATGATATTTAGCATCACTTCTATATATACGTGAGACCACAAGCAGTGCTAATGAACTCAGCAGACATATCTATAGCAGGGAGAAGGTAAACATCAGTACTACTAATGTATATTAAAAATACAGTCGTAGCACAGAGCAAAACAACTACAGTGTTAACACGCCTTAGATACAAGAGTAAGCAAGTTTTACTCTACTGGGTAATTAATAAATCAACAGTTTGCCTTTCTGGCACAGATAAACACTGCAGCTTCCCAGGAGAAATAGGACAGTACAGTTTCTCTCATCATGAATTTACATACTTTTGGGAGAAAAGTTAATTATTTTAGCTGTTACAATATCAGACATGTTTTGTCCTGTTTCAAATGACAGCAGAACTTTTTCACATCTTTGTTTGTTAAGACTCAGGTGTAATACAGTTGCCTTAAAACTATATCTCTTTGTATTGAATGTTTCCTTGTATCAAAAAACTTATTCTTCTTAGTTTCAAAAGGGATTTTTCTTGATGCTACTTACTTTCTAGTTACCTTTTTTTGCCACGTATTTAATAATAATATATTTAAAAATTTATTTTAGTTCTACTCATATGCTTTTTGTTTGATTCAGTTGATTTTTCTAAGGTCACTCTACTCACATTGACCTTCTAAAAGAATTAATCATTGGCTTGAGTCTAAATCCAAAGGTCTTGCTTCTTTTCCTGTCCTTCTCAACTTATCAGCTAGTTTTGGACCTTTGGATCATTCTTTCTCAACTCAGTTTACATAGTTTTTCTGACTCTGCACAATACTTCTTTTCCTACTTACTACATATATTTGATACTATATAGGGTCCCTAAAATTGTTGCCACCATCATTACCATGGGCTTTGCGCTGAGTGCCTTGTCATTTATTTTCCTGCTGGACTGCATTTTTTCTGCTCACATGTTTTCAGTGAAAACATTCTTTCCCATATCTCAAAAGGATGTTTCTTCCTGTCTTAGGTATATTTCCTTCTGGCCATAAGCCAATCTTCACTGGAGTACAGTCAAAGCAGGTAACCTTTCCTTCTCCTAACTGGCATATATTTTGTCTGACGTTGAAACCTTTATTCATGCTTCATTAGCATTTTCCTTCCAGCCTTCGCTGAGGGACGGTCATTTGACCCCCAGGTTGCCCTCGCTTGGGCCTTGATATTTGTAACAATTGCAATGCACCACTCATCTAAAATGCAACCTAGTGGTATCCTTATGCTTCTTTCATCACTTGACCACCTACTGTGTCACTCAAAAAAAGTCCAAGATGTCTCCTTAAAGTAGCCCCTCACATTTCTCTGCACACCTCCTCTTATGGGTAAGGACTACCCAATATAGGCTTCATATGGTTCACATTCGTGGTGTTTGAGAAGTGTCACTCTTTTGCATCAACATGAGAGTCCTCTTATTTTTCTACGCTAGGTAGCTCTTTTTATCTTCCTGCTCCTCCTCCACAAGAAGGGCTTTATTCAACAATGTAAGTTTTAACAGTGACATAAGTCACGGAGAACGACAGTAACAATTACTCAAATGTAAATAAAGCTGATTTCATTCATTCAAATACCAGAAAGTTACTTAAATTTGGGCAAGTCATTTGTTTCACTGGAACAGGCTGCCCAGGGAAGTGGTGGAGTCACCATCCCTGGAAGTCTTCAAAAGACGTTTAGATGTAGAGCTTAGGGATATGGTTTAGTGGAGGGCTGTTAGCGTTAGGTTGGAGGTTGGACTCGATGACCTTGAGGTCTCTTCCAACCTAGAAAATTCTGTGATTCTGTGATTCTGTTACCCAAATGAAATTCTAGAATCTCTCAATATTGCATGAGTCTGGGTTTATCTGCATTTATTTTTGTGTTCTTTCAGGGTTTAATTGGACATATGGTTTACTAAGCAAGTGCTGAGCTCTTTGGATCAAAAAGTTCATTATAGGGCTGTATGATTTTTTGGGGTAATATTCTATCCATCAGTTTTGAATGACAAAGTGCCTTGCAAGCTTATATACAACCATATCATTCTGACAACTATGCAATCCGTTTAAAGCAATGTGGTTCCAATTAGCAGCAATATTCTGTCCCAAACACTAGTGTTAACAAAGATCAATGTAAGCTTAGCTACCTTTTAGTATAGTATCTGGTCTCAGACTCATGTATCTTTTTTTTTTTTTCCCCCCCCCTAATATATATCTATTAGAAAAACAAAAGTATCAAGAGGTACTACAACTGTTTAAATGTGAATTTCCATCTGGTCAGGAATTGACATCCCACCTTTCAGAGCATCTGTTGTTGTCTGGAGTTGTAAAGTGGTATAGCAACGTGCCTGAAGCACTTGAGGGACATGATTTTTAAGGTTAAAAAACAGCTTATCCTGTCTTACCAGTATTTCTGCTCTATAACTGATTACAATGTTTTTGTAGAGGAAGTCTGGTCTGAGCTGGTCTCCACATTTGCATATATTCAATAGTTGTAACTTATGATATCTCTATTCAACAATAAAATTGTGAGAGATTTCAGTTCCTTGTGCCTTGTCAAGGATACTGCTTACTAAATTCCAGCAGAATATGACCACAAGAAGAGAATTTGGCACTGCAAATCTTATCTGTTAGCTAACAGGAACAACACAGAAGAATCCAACATGCTTCTTAGAAAGCAAGTTTCAAAATTCCAGAAGTTCAGAAATCTGGATTGCTAGAATTAGGAAGAACAGTTGCATCTGAAAATATTTAAACTACATATTATTTTTTCCCTTTTAAGCTCATAATATAGTTGTCAATTCTAAGAAAGAAGTCTAAAAACAGTTGAAATATTGTTAGACATTATTAAAACAACTTAATATATTTCACTTTAACTTGTGACCTGTAATAAAAGATGAAAATCAATGTACTACATTAAAAATCCTTTGAAGGAAATCTCATTGTGTGTAATTAAATAACATAAAATCTTGTTCTATCATTCTTCACATGCGATAGAAAGATATAATAAGATTTAATCTCTTACCTGACCAAACAAGCTACGTTTGTCATATGTAAAATGGTAGGAAATTCTTTCTCCCAGCTTTACCCACACCAATTTAATCTTTAAACTTGATGAGAAACTTCACATGACTTCTGCCTATTTTATTGCTTATAGTTACTAAAGGGCAAATCCTCTAGTTTTGTGGTGGTTTTTTTTTTTTTTTTTTTTTTTTTTTTTTTTTTTTTTAGTGAAACAAGTGTTGGAATTGAGTGCACCCTCAGCAAGTTTGCGAGAGACACCAAACTGAATGGTGTGTTGGATACAAGAGGAGGAAGGGAGGCCATCCAGAGGCACCTGCTCAGGCTTGAGAAGTGGGCCCACGTGAACCTCCTCAAGTTCAGCGAGGCCAAGTACAAGGTCCTGCACCTGTGCTGGGGCAATCCCAAATAGCAGCACAGACTCGGGGATGAACAGATTGAGAGCAGCCATGTAGAGAAGGACTTGAGGGCACTGGTGGATGAGAAGCTGGACATGAGCCAGCAGTACATGCTTGCAGACCAGAAAACCAATCAAATCCTGGGCTGCATAAAAAGCAGCATGACCAGCAGGTCAAGGGAGGTGATTTTTCCCCTTCTACTCTGCCCTGGTGAGACCCCCACCTGGAGCACTGCCTTCAGCTCTGAGGCACCCAGCACAAGAAAGACAGGGACCTGTTAGAGTGGGTCCAGAAGAGGGTCACAAAAATTATCAGAGGAGCACCTGGTCTACAAAGAAATGCTGAGAGCTGGGGTGGTTTAGCCTGGGGAAGAGAAGGCTCCAGGGACACCTTATTGCAGCCTTTCAATACTCAAAGGGAGCTTATAAGAAGGATGGAGACGACTTTTTACTAGGGCAATAAGACAAGGAGTAATGGTTTTAAACCAAAAGAGTCTAAATCAGATTAGATATAAGGAAGAAATTCTTCACTCAGAGGATGGTGAGACACTGTAACAGTATGTCCAGAGAAGCTTTGGTACTTCATCCCCTGGAAGTGTTCAAGGCCAGATTGGATAGGGTTTTGAGCAACCTGATCTAGTGAAAATTGTCCCTGCCAATAGCAGGGGGTTGAGTATTTAGTTTTTAATGGTTCCTTCCAACTGAAATAATTCTATGTGTACACCCAAACCCTATGCACACACTCAAATAGTCATATAACCTTAAGTTCTTAGGCAGCAAGACTGAAAATTTCATTATCTTTAAGATATCAAAAGGGGGAAAAAATCTCTTGCTTGAAAATGAGTGCACTATGTAGATGTTTCATGTTAGAAATTTAGGTAGTAATAAATCACGCTTTTCTAAGATTCCTAGCACACTGGCATGATTCAGTTCTTAGTGTATTTTTCTATTTATGCAAACATTGCTCCTTGTATTTCTTTGTGTTAAAATGCCTCAAGTTGCATTCCAAAATACTATTAAATCACATATACAATCAAAATGCATATCAACATATGTGCATCAGAAGAACATATCAATATAAATACATATTGCACTAAATCTCAATCATGTCTGATACTTTAGGAAATCATTTAACTCTTTTTTAGGGGAAACAAGATAGTACTGTAATACTGGAGGGCTGTGAAGAAACACCCAGAACAAAGCCCAGCAACTTCACAAAGGAAACAGCAGAGGTAGTAGAGGCACATCTATGTGAAGGGCAGGACACCAGCCAACAAGGAGATAGAAGTTGCAATTAAATAGCAAACAATGACAGAGTTCGGGTGAGATAATCATTAGACAAATTTTTGGCTTAGAGCTAGTCCAAAAGAAGTTTTGAAATTTGAGCAAATAAAATAGTCCTTGTTCACTGAATCCAGCTGAGTTCAAGATAGGACTTTCTACTGTCCTACCAGCTACTCACAAGTTGTGATACATCACAGAAATGATTGCCTTACTAGTTCGATTAGTTTCCTAGTAGAGCCTACAGAAATGCACATTCTGACTAACTACACTGTATGTGCACGTAAACATGAGTACAAATATACATATGTAAATATCTGTTTTAATTTTAGAGGTCACGTTTCTATTATAGGAAGGTGACAGTGCTAAAGAAAGTTCTATGAAGGCAAGGGATTTAGCGATCATAATCCATGACATTTTACTCTCTGTCATTTCCAGAGATATTGCAGTGCTGACTACTGAAAAATGCAGAAGGTTCATGCAGCAAAAGGCACATCGCTTGGTCAGATAGATTTCGTTCAGACCACTATTGCCATGAATACAGTAACACAATCTGCCAACATGTTCTAGGATCAGTACTGTGACAATACTTTCTGTCCAGGCTGCCAATTGAACCACATGGCTCTACAACATTTGAAATCTCATTAATCTCAGTCATATGGTCTTTGACATACCCTGTGTTGCATTAGCATGTAAAGTTTCAAGACTGCTTTACATTTTGTCTTGAAGAATATTTATAGAAATTACTAGTAGAACTTCGCAATGCCCCTAAAATAACAACTGCAGCCAGTTTTCTTTTCCCTCCCCGTGGAGTTAAAATTGTAGCCATGTCACATTGTACCTCTGAATAACAATTTCAAAAATTCTGGTTCCTTCAACCACTGTGTGAGTGGCAACTGCAAGTAAACTACTTGGCCTCTTAATGCAAAGAAGGTTTGCATGGTTTTTGTGTCAATACCTAGCGTTTGCTCCACCTGTTTTATTTCTTGGATCAGTCAGAAAGCATCAGCCCTCCAGCAACCTCATCCATCTGAAGCTTCAAGGAGAGAACAGCTTCATGCATCAAAGTTGTTAGACTTCTATTTATTTTAGGAAGACTGCTACAAAAAACATCTTTCCTCCTCTTCACCTTTCCACACTGAAACAGAGAATGCCTTGAAGAGACTCTCTGACAAAAGAGAGTGCTTTATTAAGCCACAGAACCTCAGCATTTTTTTGAGCTTTAAATATTCTCTTTGACAGATGTGTACTGACTCAAGCATTATGTTATAGTGTATGCATGCAGTTTATTCCTGTGAAAGAGGCTGAAGAATCCCCGGACTAAACAAGACCATGGATCTCATCTGTTCAGTTTGCCATAGCTCAGTAACTAAGGCTGTGAGAATAAAGCTTCTTTTCACCCCATCCCTTTTCAAAGAAAACACATTTCTTTGATAAGTATATTCCATCACTCAATGCTCTTTTTTGGCAGCAGCCGTGACTAATGCTCAAACTGTAATGCCCCTTAAAAGTCTGTCAAGTATAATCTTGAATAGTGATTTCATAAATTCATTATGATTTATGCACTGAATCTGATTCAAGCCTAAATTTTGTGGTTCAAAAACAACACTGGATTTGGACACATGGCTGCTATCTACCCTTCTATCATAAAAGAAAAAAAAAAAAAAAGTAAAGGCAAAATTTGTTGAAAAGGGGTAATTTTAAATTCTTCTGAGGACAAGGCTCAGCTAAGTTATCTGCTTAATCCTTACCCTTTCATCTCCTCTTGCCCACTTCAGTTTTTGACAGCTGATAAGCTCTCAGCAGCAAAGAGGAGGGAGCAGGTAGCGTGCACACCATCACTCGTATACCCCTACTAACATCACTATCTGAACTCTGAACCAATTTCTGCTGACTGAGCTCTCGAAGGAGCTTGGCTTTGCATCTGTAATGAACTAAGAGAATCCTAAATCTATTTATGGGATGGAAACGTTTCCTCAACTCCACAAAAGAGCATTGAGCAAGACTCCCTTTGGGGTTTCTGTATTAGGAGACAAGATAATTCCTGAGCTTTGACAGCTCCCTTCCCTGATCTTAAAGAGCACATCTGCTCTGCTGAATTCTAACCATCTCTGTCCAGGGAGGATAAGGATGGGCTCAGTACCAAGAATTCAGCTACCATCCAGTGCCAGGAATCTCTCACATGTCATCGTAGAACATTACAATTTGATTCCTAGAATTTCATACCAGTTGCTTTTAACACATCTACAACAGAAAGATGAGTTGCACTATGAATCAGAGAGCTTCACCTTCAGCCAGCTGTAACTGAGCAGAGAGCTGTGTGTGAGCTGGTATCTCAACAGAAAATAGTTCTCTGTTCAGTAAATAGTTCATAGCTTAGAAGTAAACATGGCACTGTAAGAAGATTTGGTGGAAAGTTTCTTACCAAAACAAGTTCTTAGTTGCGAAATGACTATTTCTTGAAATGATAAAGTTTCATTAAGAGTTTTTAGATCCAATATACCTAGGTAAAACATATGAAAGGTTCCTTTCTCTTCTTCCACTTCCTGCTCCAGTGTTCCATGCAGGCCTCTGGGAAGACAGATACTCATAGCCTGCCATGAGTGCTACATGTGTGCTACAAGCCTTCTGGCTTTGCTGCAGGATCATCTCCAACAAGAGCTGCTGTGCTTATACTGTTAGAAATCTATGTGTGGCACATAAATCTGGACACTCTATATGGTTTTGTCTAATGAGTCATTCCATGTTTATTCACAGCCAGGTTGCACCTTCTTTACCTTTTAATAGTAATTTTGTTAACACAAAGGAACATAAAAAAACTTGGGACAGTGCAACAAAGCAAAGGTACCCTGCAACATACACTCACTTGGAAAAGCTTTTTGGAAACTGGTGATTGCAAAGTATTTCAGTGAACAGAGGCACCAAATTAGCTGCAGTGCTGACCAGCAACTCAGCTCACCTAGCTGATCTACTAGAAATCCTGATGCATTACAAATTTGTAAGCATCATCCATCAGAAGTGGGGAAAGATCTGGAAAAATACCAATAAACTGCTGATGTTAGCACAGTTTAAGCGGTGCCAGCGCATGTATTTCACTGACCCTCATCTCCTGAACTTCTGCCAGGCTGCGAGTCCAAAAACGGAATGGCTCGAACTTTGCCATGGATAAGTTCGCTGATTTATCTCTCCATATACTATGAGCTTGGTTGTTGCATTTATTTATTTTTTTTTCCTGGTTAATAGGATCAGTTGCACCTTGCAACTCATATAGAAGAGGGAAGGGAACAGAAGGAGAATTTGAGACACTGCATGTAGGGAAGGAGATCAAGCTGCCGCTTATCGTCTCCTCGTTACCTCCTTTTCATTGTTCCTAGTACTAATATGACCCTTGATGAGCCAATTCTACTCTGTGAGTCAGCAGGGAACTCACCCAGCAAAATATATTCTGCTGGTTTACTGAGCTGAATTGGTTACTGAAGGGTCAGAAGAGCACTGGAACTGCAATAAGGGAGGGAGAGGTAGAAGGCCACATAAGGATGAGAGGGAAACAGAATCACCCCTTTTAGCCGCACCAATGAATTAGATCAGGTCAAGCTGTCTCATCTAATTGCAGCCTCAAAGAAACACTGAGCTAATACTGCAAATAAACCCTTAAAAGCAACTGAGAATTTGAACATGTATCAGGTAGGCATTTTGGAAACTGAGATAGATTTCAGCTTAGCAGTCCTGAAAAATATCCCATTGGGAGGGTCAGGTGAAGCAGACAAAAGAACAAACCCCAGCTATCCTATTACACGGACTCACTCAAACCACAAGTTTTCCACTCCGAACCCATCTCCAAATAAATAAATAAATAAATAAATAAATAAATAAATAAATAAATAAAGGAAAGCTGCAGCCTGGTGCATACAGCGTGCTGGGCTTTCCCATGATTCCTGTCCCTTAATTAGCAGGGCAGTGATCTTGAATCCCAATTTAATACAGTGTTCCAGCTACTTTTTACCATCTGGTGACATCTTGTGGACAAAACCAAGATACCCCTGCCTGCTGCCTAACCCGCCAAAGCCACGAGTTCCTGAACCTGCAGAGTGGAAGTCTCTTTCCCAAGTCCCAGGACCTCTGTAGCATTCTCTACGGTTTATTGTTGTTGTTGTTGTTTCTTTCTTTTTTTTCCCTTAGTGTTCTATGGATAGTGCAAACAAGCACTGTATCAACAAACCCTGTACAAAGAACTGAATACAGAGGTATTAAAAAAACAAATACGAGAGTAGAGCACAGAAACTGAGAAATTAGGAGAGTAATGAACTAATTCCTTGAGCTATGTTTTCTACTAATAAACATATCATTTCTATTTTCTAAAGCTGAGGATAATCAACTGTTGAGCAATTAAGGTTTGATAGTTAAAGTCAAAGGGAACCTACAAACTGCTTGCGACAGTAGCAGGAGAAAGCACCACATAAGCAAAGATCTTTGTACACCCCAAAATACTAAGTGGCTAACCCTTCCAGTATGCTTGTGTGTCATTGACAGAGGCTAGAAGGAAGAACCCAGCTCAAGATTAAGTTCAGACACTAAGAAATGGAACAGGTTAGTAATACTTCATAAAATTATTATTTTGGAACCTCCATTTTGAAATATTTGCACATTCTTTATGAACAATATAAAATTATTTTCTCATATTTCATTAACTGTGTATGTCACCTGCAGAGGTGTAATTTTTATTAATCTAGCATGAAAACTTTGTATGAAAGATTATTCACTGCTCTTAACTTCAAAGCCCTTAATTTCTGCAGCCATTCGCTTAGATGTAGAGCTTAGGGATATGGTTTAGTGGAGGGCTGTTAGCGTTAGGTTGGAGGTTGGACTCGATGACCTTGAGGTCTCTTCCAACCTAGAAAATTCTGTGATTCTGTGATTCATTCTAGGAAACTTAATATTTAAACTTATCAACAATCTATTTCTCTACCTTAGTATATTTTTAAATAATTGAATGCAAGCGATCAGCTGACGTTTGTGGCTTTCCCAGCTTATTTCTTACATTTACTCCGAAATTACTTTCTAAAAAACTATTCCAGAACAACTTTCCATCGAGATATACTTATTTCAGAACATTAATTTCTAAACAAAGATTTATTCCAAAATATCTGTAGCCCTGTAAAGTCACCCCCTATCTTATATCACAATAATACATACCAAAGATGTAACACCCGTGTACTTGGAAGGAAAAACAATTTCATATCTTCCTAGTCAAAAAAATCATACCTCATCAAGAATAACCACCTATCCAATAGAAAATAGAATAATCTTCTCCTTAGAAGTTCTGATACATGATTACCCTCAGCGAAGATGATGAGCATTTTGACAGTAACTTCAAAGGAAACAATCGAGCCAGTGTCCTCTAACATTGGTAATCACTAAGCATTATTATTATTTTTATTAAAAACAGCAACTTACCAATAGGTAGTAATCTGCCATCCTGCCTTTTTAATCTGCTACCTCTGGACACCTACATTCACCAGTGTAAGTGGATGTTATGCTGAAAACAAAAGTAGATTAGGTAGATTAGGTAGATTTAGGTAAAAGTAGATTAATTAGACTCATAATGTTGGAACAATATTATAACTATATAACAAGAAATACATTTCCTTTTGAATTATGCTGGCACCTTGAAATGCCATTCCATAGAGGCTATTGTTGCAGAGAAAAGAAAGTTCCATGAAAATCAGCCGTCATGGAGATATTGTGAAAGGATATCTGTGTTTCAAGGGCTTCCACAAAACATTAGAAGAATGAAAGCTGGAAAGAACAAGACTGCAGAGGGAAGCATACACGGGAAATCAAAAACTCATTAACAGAGCACCCATTGAAGCTGCAGTGATCAGCTGCAAGCAGCCTGTTGTCTCCACACAGACTAACTGAGGGGTCTCTGCAGAGGTGCCTGGGCAGCATCAAACACTGCCAAGAGGCCTTCTGCAGCGCCTGACCCAGGGGCAACAGGCAGCACAGCCAGCACCGCTGACTGCCTGCAGTGGGTGAGGCCCTTGACCACTTTCTGGCACAGCCTCAGGCACACATGCTTCTTGTAACACTAAACACGTGTTAACTAGTCACAGGAGACTCTGTCAGCTTTCTAGAATAAGTCTAGATTTGCAGTAGCTAATTGGAAAAAAAAAAAGGGTGGGGAGGTTATTAAATAGGGTTTCCTGACCTATGAAACTAGCAAACAAGTCAACAAAAAAGCACTTCTTGTCTTTAGGCTAACAGTATCTAAACTGATACTTGGACTGGTAAACTAAGATTCCTGGAACAGCAATTCCCCCACAAAAAATATTTAAAAACCAGGAAAACACCAAACACTTAAAACCCATGTCATGTGTGTGGCACATTTCATGATATATTAGCCTCAAATGACATATGAAATAGCAGTTAATTACCTATTAAAATTGCTATGCTAATAAGAAATACTTGAACACACAAAACTGTATCTAACAGTGGACTAACACACCTCAACCCCTTGGGATTGCTGAAAAAAAACCAGATCATCCCAGTGTGTGCAGCACAGACTCATTCCTAAGAGGACTTTGCCTCATAATTTTAGAGAGCAAAACAAATCTTAGCATTAAATCAAAAGTAACAGAAGGAACAGTATAAGCATATGTAGCTAGGGCTTGGTAAACAGAGAAAATAACAGGAACTGAAGAAGTATAGTGCCTAGTAATGCTGACGTATTTACTGCCTTGTGGGTAAAGAAGTACCAGATTTTACACAGAAAAGCAGAAAACTGTGACTGCGAAGGCAATAAACTTGGTGGTGAAGGAAGGAAGGAATTAATCTTTCTTCACAGCAACAGTTGCTTAAACTTCACTGAGAAAAGCAGTGGTTGCAGGCTTGTCAGAAGGGCAAAAATCTTGCTTCAGGGCTGTCAGAGTAACCAGTGTCTCTCCAAGCCTTGGGCAGGAGCAAGACTGAAAGACTGGAGCTGTAAATCCCTTTTGTGCATCTAAAACATGTATAAACATTTTTATTTGTTTCAACACAATAAAAAAAAAATACATAAAACAAATCACCCCCCACATTTTCAGCCGATTCAGCTCCTATTTTGTCTATTTACTCCCCAGTGAGGAAGAGCACGAGGGCTGGTACATCCTGAGAGGCAGGGAGCGTGAGGTACCCGCTCTCCAAGGCAGCTCACCGCTTGTCTGCCTCATCCTGAATTTCTCTCGCTGGGACCCCTGACTAGGCTTGGCTGCCTGTGTCCCTGATGGCTAGAGGCTGAAGCTCCAGCTGGTCTGAGCCCCCTCAGGCTGCATTCCGCCGTCAGAACCAGCACCGGTCTCACTCGCAAGGGAAGATGCCAGCCTCATCCGAGGGCACTGAAGCCTGAGGAGAAGGACTGACGGTGCAGGTCAGTCAGCACCTGCTGGTACCACAGTGCGACGGGGACAGGCTGCCGGGCTGTGCCTTGAGGCAGGCGGCACCCAGAGCTGAGGGAGCCCCCTCGATGAGGACAGACGCCCCGCCCGGCCTCACACGGGGACCGAGAGAGGACCGACGGCCGCCAGGAGGCGCGGCATGAGGGGGGCGCGGCCGTTGGGCCGCCCTCTCCTCAGCGCCCGGCGCGGTTTGGCGCCCTTCTGCCCTCCCCTCAGCGCGGGGCCGGGAGGCTTGACGAATAATTGGAGCCGTGTTTGTGCTTGTCAGATCGCATACAAGGCACAGGAGTTGAGCTGAGGTGCTTTGCTATTTATACCAGTACAATCACCAGATGTCTACTCCCTGTTATCGCTGGAGACACTGCTGGCCCAGCTATGTATCTCTGTGCCCACCTCATCCCTTTGGATGACAACCTTATTACCTTCCATCAGTAGTTCAAATTGCTTTTAATTGGCAATAGATGAAATCACACGTGAAAACATTTTACAGGCAAAACATGGTTTAAACCAGATACTTGTGGTAATTTTGATTTTGTTGGATCATGACATGTGAGGGAGATCTCTGAGCAAGCATCCTAGGCTAGGCAGTGGAACAGAAAGCTCCCTTTTTGCATAAGGTTAGTAAGGCTTCAATTTCTACATGTATATTTATTTTTTTTAATATGATTCTCTTTATACCTAGAAAATTTAATCTAATTCCATATTATATAATGATGTTGGTAAGTAGAAGTGTAATTTTGTTTTGCAGAGTGCCATTGAACTTGCAGAAACTAGTGAATAAGGCAGGACTAGTGAAGGAGGGTTTCAATCCAGCAATCATTAAAGATCGCCTGTATTTTCTGGATGACAAAGACAATCTTTAAGTACAAATGACTCAGGACATTTATAACTCAGTAAAAAAAAAAAAAAAAAGTAACTTCAAATTGTGAGCATGTCAAAAAATACGTGTTTTATAATAATCAAGTTTTGAAGGATCTGTTATTCTAACTGTGTTGAGAAATCTCATTTATAAATATTAGCAAATATCAGTATTTGAAATAAACATGAATATGAGATTGACTTAATAAAGCAGAACTTTTCCAACTACACATGCCTGGCTTTTCCTCTCCTTTGCATTTCTTAGCTACCATTTTTGTGCTCCCTTCCTCTTGAGTTTTATATTTTCTAAGCTGCCTGCTCTGAGGGTCCTTCCATCCTCCACATCTCCACTCTTCACAAAAGTGACTTTGCTGACCTATCCACTTCTGTACTTCAGTCTCAATTGACTGTTACACACTCACACTAGGAAAAACATATAAGCAGGTGCTCCCCTTCCTGAATTAGTTTCTCAAATGGACTGCACTAGGACAATTCAGAGTTAATCAGATGGACACAAACACAGTTTTAGGGCAATTCCATTCTTGTTTTCTTGAAACATGTTTACATAAAGCCTCACATGCATTGTTAACTGATTAGCACAGATGGAATGGCAGGGCTGCTCTGTTTTTAAACTCAAAAGCTGAAAATTGCTCTAGTAGAGTAAAATCTCTCAGAAAGGTTACATCCTCTTCTTTACACAATTCAGAAGTGATGTTGGCATTGTCTGCACACACACATCCTCACAGCAGCCTACAGAGTTCAAGTTAATGCATTAAAAAAATAATCAATGGTGCAAGGAGAACTAAATTGTTAACACCCTGTTGAGGCCAACATACACTGTCAAAATGTTTCTAGCTTACCAGCTCTCAGTCCTGGTAAAGGACAATTTACAAAGCAGAATTTTGTGTTTTCTTTACTATAGTCTACAAACCAGAGAGTTTAATGTTACATGTCTACAAGATTTATTTGACATTTTAATCTATAAATACACAAGGTTTTACTCCAGTAAAAGCACAAGAATTTTCTTGGTGGTCATTACCACTGCTTACATATTGAACAAAATAACACGTAGTATTGCATATGAATAAGCAAACTTTGGTTCTCCTTCTACCTGGGGAGCTCTTAAGCACCAATCTTTTACTTGTTAAACAATGGCTTGCAGAGGACAACAAGGCAGCTGAAGGCCACACTGGATGCTACACTCTGGAAAGTTTGGGACACTGTAGAACTTAATTAATTTTTTGAAGGCACTTTTTTTGAGCATCATCACCTCTTCAGGTAGCCTGGAAAGGATTCTAGCATTTGCATGAGACTCTTTCTTGTCAGTGGCTGCTGCTTTGGGGTTACATTGTTCAAGAAGATCAGTCACCGGGACACTGTTGCAGCTAAGGGAACGTGCTGTCTTTTTCTTGCCTTGAACAGATAAATAACTGAATAAGAAAGAGGTTAACTTATGTTTGGTAACATCTTGCGCATCTTCTGGAAAACAGTCATCTAGAGGGTCCCCTTGACCTTTCACTTGCTGACTGATCACACATGTATTGTAACTCACTGCTACTTTCTTAGGTTGAACTACTATTTTTCTGGAAGGAGTTTTATATTTTTCTTCCTCTACATACAGCTGAGAAGCATTACTGATAACATCAGAATTATGCTCCATTACCATATTAGGGATTCTTGCCTCATCACCAGAACTGATGTGGTGTAACCCGTAATGCTGACTAATGATTTGGGCTGCGGTATGTTGAATGATGTTCCAGTCTTGCAGAATATCTTCCCTAGTTGTGAACTGAGATGTTACAGTAAAGCGAATGATGAACTTGTCACGAATGGTTGCTGGAACAAGGAAGAGCTTGCCAGAACTGCTTAGGTCTTTCAGGAGTTTTTCTGTCAGCCAGTTGGGACCCTGTTTTAAATATGCATAGGGAAAAGAAAAATGTACAACTGTTACAATTTCCAGTGACATCCAAACATCTTTGTAAGAATTCCAGCATTCATATAAGAATTGGTAAAGTTTATTTGTAGTCCTTAATGCCTCTGGAGAAATCATCTGTAGTCAAATAACACATGGAAATAGTCTAAAAATACGTGAAGAAAAAAAAATATATATATATATTAATATATTAATAAATATTTATATATATATATATATATATGTGTGTGTGTGTGTGTATATATATATATATATATATATATATTATTTTTTTTTTTTACCTTTAAACGAAATACAACCAATCCAAGATGTCTCTTGGCAGGAATTTCAAAGAGTGGATCACTTTCAACCAAAGATTCAAAGAATTTGGCTGTTTCAGTACCCTGTAATTAAGAAAAAAATAGTTATGTATTGGTTTGTCACAAACACAGTGTAAGACACTAAACTAAGTAGTTAAAAAAACAAAAACACCCCTCCTCATTAAAACAGATCACTCCATTCATTTCCATGTGTGGCAGCAAAGCTAAGAACAACAACAAAGCTAAGAATTTTTAGGACTGTCTATTTGTCCAAACCCTTGACAATGTACAAGAGTAGCTGGGCTACATATAGGACATTTGAGATTTGAAGACTGAGCGTTACTTTTCTCAGATTAAATTCCTTTTGCAGCAACCGTTGATCCACAATATGATACACACACTCCAAAGACTTAAGCCTATGAAGTTTCACTGCAATGGGTTCAGCCATCCTTCACAGCCTGCCTCCAAAACAGCTGCCACTTTACCTCAAGGAAAGCCTCTACAAACTTACTCAATGATGTGCAGAAGGTATTGACTTATCAAGTTGCTTTCCGTTGCCTATTGCTTCCAAGAAGGGTACAGGAAATGTTTTGTCCACACAGTCAATCTTTACAAATTAGTTAAAGAGTAAAATCAGCACTTGTTTAGCGTTCACAGGCAAACTTTGTACATCAGAGGGTTTGTTACTCAACTTTGCATGACTGAATTTAATAAACTCCACTACTGATAAATCAACATAATACACTTATGCTCACGCTGTTAATGTACATACATGCCGGATGTGATCTTGAAGCTTTTTCACCCCAAATGAACGAATCACAAACCACAGCTTCAAAGAACGAAATCGACGACTCAATGGAATTTGCCAGTGCTGTGAAAACACAACAGCATATCAATAAGGGCAAAAACGACAGAAAGGACTGAACCCTTACACTACAAGGTCTGTTGTTTCAGACTTGTACTCAAGTCAGAAATCTTCATCAAGACAACAAATTGCATGTTACTGAAACCCAACTAAGCCTAGCGAATAGCAATCAAGGAAATGCTATGTCTACATATTTCTCAATTATTTGCAAAAACAAGATTTTGTCTGTTCCAGGGAACAGAGGGGTGTTGTTTAGGATTTTAGTTAGTTACCAGCATATAACAACTCCTGTTTGCACTTACAGAGCGTTATCAACTTAAGATGTGTCCATTAACACTTCAGGATTGAGTGCTGACTTTGGTTCCTGCAATCTGAACATTGAAGTGCCATGCTGAACATTTTCCCAAGCCAACAAGAATTCATATAAGAGTAAACCTTTCCAGAGAAAATAACACCTACTGTATGGAGAAGAGTGACAAACCTTAAGAGTACATTTATAAGGCGCTACACAGTAACATGCAGGATCCTATTCAACCACAAGAGGGACTCGGTGATTTTTTTTTTCCCTCTCTACACATACTCCCTCTAGTGAAAAGCATCATTGATTTCAAGAAAACAATCATCTTTTCAGGGCTTGGTTGAGATCATAGCTGAAACAATTGGCAGTTGAAAATTCTTTTGTTTTACTGTACTGAAATCTGCTATAAAATGGTTATGAATTGAAATGCCTCAGCTCTCCTATCAATACATAAATCTGAAGAAAAATGTAATTCATGTTACTGTTGTTTCAGAGCATGGTGTTTCAATTGCTTAATTGTTTCTCTATTTTATCACATATCAAAGACACAAGAAAACCACCCAAAATGTCATCAGTAAGAATTATTTTAACAATACAATGCACATAAAAATCTCTTCTAACAAAAGAAAAAAAAAAAGGGCTAGGTTAGATCCCCATCTGTGTAAAAATCTTGAATACTTCAATCTCTATAAATGAAAACAATTTTACAACCAATTATCATAACCACTTCAAAGTTTTAATACCTAAGCTACATTAAGACCTCAGAATGATTGTTTTTATGCTGTTAAGTAGAAAGGCCACCTAAAACTAACTCCACAGTAATTTGACAGTCTACATTTAAACATTTTATAGGCAATTTAAAGTATCAACTCAAATAACAACTTACCATAAAATCAACAGCAGCTCCTGAATTGGGATGTCTGAGGTAGACAGGGTTAACACTGAAGGTTTGATGTAACTTGTATTTATCTTTAACCCTATCAATTGTAGAATGAACTGTATTTAGCAAAAAAAAAAAACATGCAAAGAAAGACTTTACAATTTGCATGTTATCCTTCTGGTGTTGTCTTTACTCACCAAAATCCAGTGCAGTCAAAATGAACCATCATCCATTTTGAAGGGTTAAAAGTAAAGGAATCTGCGTACTCAATTCCATCCAAGAATAATCGAAATTCAGGACACACAAATGCTGTTCCTGCATATGCAGCATCAATGTGAAGCCAGAGTCCCTCAGCATCACCTGATAGAAATCAAATCGTTCTTAGGTAAGGCATCTAATGAATCAGAGTGGAATGGAATGTATTTTAGCATCTGAATCTAAATCTTATAGAAATCACTTCAGAGACTTGTACTGACTCCACTCATCTTTGAAACACATTTGAAAAACTCAGCGTGTTAGTGTTTCTACCCTCCTTGGTTCTCACGTGAAAAATTGCCATACTATCTTCTCTGTGCTATCATAGTTTAAAATCAGGGGGAAAAGGACACTTACAAATTGGGCCCAGTTCTGAGAGATTGTCAAAAGCACAGACACCAGTTGTACCCAAAGTTGCACAAACCTAGAAGAGAACAAAACTGTTCAGATGACATTTTTTTAAAAATAAATGGATGCAGCATTTTAAAACCGGGGAGGCTATTAATGTAGTAAAAATGAGAGTTCAATAAAATGCAAAATTCTCATATACATTTTCATCTTCAACTGAAGTATTTTAACACAGTACACTTATATCTAAGACATTTCTTATGATGACATTTAAGAATATTAATACTCCCAAACAGAAAGTTGAACGTACAAAGATGGGCACTAGGCCTTTCTTTCTGTCTTCTGCAATGGCTTTTTTCAGAGTTTCACCTCTAAGGGAAAAGTTCTCATCCACAGGCAGAAATTTCATCTTCACAAGAGAAATCAAGCCAGCCTTTTCTACAGAAGAATGTGCCTTTATTAAAAAAAAAAAAAAAAAAAAAAAAAAGTAAGAAAGCAAGCTCTGAAGCTGAGAAACTGTGATAAATTATGGCTTTTTAAAAGACAATAAAAGCATAGATAAAGTTGTTGTTATAATTCAGACTAATCTAAGTCTAAGTCTGAAAGTTTCTTCCTTGTCAATAACAAAATGAAATAATACATTGTAATTTTAAGGAACATGTATGATCTGTTTATTAGGGTTCTGGTCTCTAAAAATCTAATGAGGCATACTTGTGTTTGGAGGGCCATTTATCAAAACTCAGATCTTAAAGGACTTTCTAGAAATGATGCAACCTTAACATGTTCCCTCCTTACTATCTGAAGACAAAAAGTCCTGAAGCGTGCCTAGTTTGGGGCTGGCATAGACCTAAACACCTCACAATCAAAAACCTTTCTAGTTATATGAAGGGAGAACCAGCATGAGCATGTCTCCTGCTGCTGTTTTCACAGGGGAGTATGATTGTTCAGTTCAGGAGCCAAAGGACAGAACAGGTTTGCAGGCAGAGTCACATCACTGTGTAGGCATTTTCTCCAAGGACAAGTTGATAGGCCTCCTGGAGCAGAGACAACAATCAAGAGCAACACTGAGGATCTGAATGGGCCTGTCTCCAAATCCAAGAAGGCTGTTAAGAAACAATCTCTGTAGCAGCATAAGATCAACACTTCGTTACTGGAGTAAGGATTTGTGAGAAACGGGAAAGAAGACTCTTATGGACTGCTAGGACCCTGCAAAATCTCATCTCACACCAGTTTCATTTCCCCATCTGCAGAAAACAATGTTAAAGCATTAGAGGGATTTGTTCATACTTGTATGTTTCTCTTGGTACAGTAATGCAAGTTCACGTTGTCATCTGTATGGTCTGGGTGAGATGAAAGTAAAAGAGGTTTGTTTGGTTTTGTTGTTTGTTTGTTTGTGGTTTTTTGGTTTTTTTTTTTGGTAACCTACTTGATCAGATGCATATGCGATGAGACGAGAATTGAGCAAGGACTCATCAGCGTCTGGCTCAGAAAGCTTCATCTCCAGAATTTTGTTTTTCCTTGCTGCCAGCAGTGCAACCAACGTTGATTCACTCACAGTGCTCTGAAAAGACATTGCTAATTTACTGCAACATTTCAGTATTTTATTGCTGTTTTGTCAAGGGTTTACTGAAGTCACTGAAATGCTCTCAACTACCTCTCCCCCCACCCTTTTTTTTTTATTTTTAAATTTCCACATCTGCTTTTCTCAGATGGAATAGGAACTCACTAGCTAATGAACAGCTCTCTGGGCCAGCAACACAAAAAGTTTTTAAATTTTTGTATATTTTTAGTGTAGAGGACTGCAGTGCAGGACTGAGTAAATAAATTACTTCTGTTCTTCTATAGATAAAATGTACTATCTACCACAAAAACTACAAACCTGAGCAAAGCTCCTTATAACAACACAGAGCCTTAGCATTAATTCCAGGGAATACTTGCTTAGGCTGTATGAAAGAAGGTTCAGACCTTGGATCTTGCAACTCCCAGAAGCACAAAGTCAACATCAGAAGAAGGAAAAACAATTTATGTGCTTCTGCCAGCAGTCTTTATTTGCTGGCAAGACAGTGACAAGTCTTCCCTTACTCTAACTGTGCAAGAATAACTTTGGTGGATACTCTAGTGATGTGAAACAGACTGAAGAAACCAGATCTGATTATCTCATTTATCCTTTAGTAAGTCCACAGAAGTACCTGCTCCTAGTCCATAATGCAATAAGGACTAAAAGCTATAGTAATTCCTATTCCATAACCATCTAAATTTAATCCTAAAATCTGGGAAGGAAACATCAAGACTAGATTTGTCCCCATAAAGACTTATATGGCAAATCTTGCGGATTTTGCCCCAAGGAAAATGATCACCTATATAGGGAGATTTACTCCAGTGATCACAGAAATGTTGATGAGGTCACCTCTGATCTGCCTTACCTGTAATACTCCTCCACCCACACTGTCAGGATGGTGGTGCAGGAATTTATCTGGAAGGCCCAGCATTTTAGCCAACCAATCCATCACATTCATTTCCAGTTCTGTACAGGCTGGACTGGAGGCCTAGAAAATCAAACAAAGAGAACGATATTCTAAATTCACCTAGCAAATACAATAGGAGTTTAACCCTTTGAGAGCATGCCACATATCACATTTTAATTAATAGCTATTAACACTCGTTTGCCTTGGGAGAAATCTCACCTAGACCCAACAAAGGTGCAGATTACAAACTTTGTAGCATTACATATATAAACAGCTAACCCTATAAGGCTATGGTTCATAACTGGCAGAGTGCAACACTATTATAATAAAAATTATGTTTGGTGAGTTCTCTAATACAGACATTGATGATGAGATTGCAGTTTAGGTACCTTGCTCATTCTCTTATTACCAGTTGCTCTCTTGCAATATGAAATACAGAGACTCTCACCAACCTCCTTAAAATGTTCTCTTCAGCTTCCTATCCTGTATATGCAATGAGCTAATCAGATACATGTATGTGGAGACTGTAAACAAATTCTTATAGGTTTACAAGTTTCTACTGCTTCTTAACATGGAGACGTACATCTAAAGATTTGGGAACCTTCACCAATGGAGAAGACATTGGCTTCAGAATCCCACTGAGGTCTGTAGAGTCATAGCCAAGTAACGTTAGGTAGTGGCAGGAGGACACAAAATACTCAGACATTCTGAGACAAGCTGCCAAACAATCTATTTTAAAAGAAGAATAGTAAATGTGTTCTCTCAAATGATCAGGAGAAATGAAATGAAGCCCAGCCTAACTTGCAGTCACGGGTGCTTGCTTCTCTACTGCCTGCAGTGCTTGTGCAACATTTTTAGCACCGGGAGTAAACAAACCATCAGGAAGCAACACCAACTGTTTGGATATGCAAATAATTAGAAAACATACCTTTCTAGCGGTGTATTTTCTTCATTCAACTCTGATTACTAGGTAATGTTTGGTTTTATAGACATGATTTATATACTTTTACAGGTGACATTCTTCAATTATGCAAACAGCTTACAATACAGTGGTTTACAGTAAAAAGTTGTATTGATGCACAGAACTAGAAAGAATGACTATGACCTATTCCTCCATAACATACACAGAAGAAGGATATCTAAAGTAACAAAATAAAATAAGAGTAATTTACCCATGTGAATCCCAAGCAGTTAATTGCATCAGCCAACATATCTCCGAGGAGTGAAGGCCAAGAAGTAAGAGCTGGAAAGTAGGCATGCATGTGCGGACTTTGCCAATGGACAACCTAGAACAAAATTATCTGGAAGTTAAGTCTGAAAATGTGGCAAAATTCTGTACAAGATGTAGTGATTAGCATCTGTTTTAAGTGATGGGAAAGGATCACAGCAGCATAATATGTGCAATTCTAGAACAGCTAGCAGAAAGCTACAGAGATAATATCAACAGGAGTGCAGCAGTAGCAAATGATAACACTGTGTCGTTACTAGATAAATTCCAAATTATAGCAAAAGCATTTATCTGAATTTAACAGGCAGACAAAGATTTTGAACAGGAAAGAATGGTCTTTTGAAAATTATTGCACGAAGTCTGAAAGACTTATCCATATATGGGGAATCCCCAAATCAACTGTGTTAGTTGCTCTTGCTCGTTTCATTAGCTTGTCTTTAGCTATACACAGCAATTCATAATTATATAGCCCTCCGCTCCTGAAGGAACTTGTATGCTGGACACTAATGTAAGCATGTATCTAAACAAACGTTCAGCAGAACTTGTGCATTCCCAGATGTGGATGTTTACCTCAGGTATTAGTGACTTTTTCCTGTCACAATTGTAATTTATTTCTTACCCCAGGCATAATAATCTTCTCTATATCTCCAAAGATGTTGTCCCAGCTGTCTGGGTCCATCGGTGCAGAATCCGGCAACTGAGCTCTCATGTAACCTGGCTGTACATCAGGAATCACCCGTCTCTCTCTCACATTGCTCAGGTACTGGCAAATGTAATCCACCATCTCTTTCCCTGGAAGAAGCAAACCAATGCTTTGCTTTGAGTTTAGACTGCAGGTAAACCAATTAGCACGACTAGCACTTCATGCAATCCATCATTAGCATTTGGCAGGGCTTGAAATACTGATCCCAGGATAGCCATGGGAACTAAAACACCAAATGGCCCATAGCCCCACTTATCCTATGCACAAATACTTCAGGAGATTCAGAAGCAATGAGACACTAATCAGTCTCATTGCTTCTAGTTCTTATCATACCTGAACATCAGAATGGAGCAGGAACATACAAGAAATTCATGTAAATCTCATGTTGCTAGCTGGCAGCTACAGAGAAGTCCGAATTAAAAAGTCCATTTTACCACATCCATTAACAATTTTAAAATAGATACAGAATTTACAAAAAATAAATATGAATTTCTGTTCAACATTTGATTCAGACTAGTCCTCTGAGTCTTAGCTTAAGGCTATATGAATCATCAGCGAAAATAATACTTGTCAGCATTCCCTGAGAATAAACTCATCACTTCGCTCATTTAAGAAAATACAGCCATATTCCATAGCACTAGTCACAATTCACTGTATCATGAACCAGTCTCACAAATTAATGCTCCTGCTTATCTGGGAACACACACATAACACCCCACACACATGGGAACTGTATGACCTTCTGAAGGTTTCTGATTATTCAGTGAACATCCTTCTACAGAAGAGACTGGGCAGCAATCAGGAGACCTGAATTAATCTCCGTCTCTGTGACGAGATGACCTAGGAAAAGTTAGTCAACCTTTACACCTTACCTGCCTGACGCAGCTTCTAGAGTAGGTTTCATAGGGACAAAACAGATTCCTGGGGTTACTTCATTATCATTACTCAACAGCTCAAATATATCTTTAAAATATGATCATGGGTACAGTTACAGTCTGTTTGATTACTGGGGTCATAGAGATTTTCTTACCTACAGATGAAGTGAAATTGCATTCACAAGAATTGTCATAATGCCTCATTCTTCCCTGGTATTAAGATGTAACTCCTTTTACGTCCTCTGAAAACAACTACACAGCTCCACGCCTAATCTCCACTTAATAGGCAATTTTCTCCAGCCATGGGACCAAAGTTTGCTCCCTGTCTCCAGAATTGCACCAGTAAAGTTTCATGGTATCAGCCAGGAAAGAGACATGGTACATAGCCCCTTCACATGTTTATTCAGCATCAGCTTTGGAGCTTTCCCACAGTATTTTAAATGAGAGATCAAAAAGCCTAACTCATCCACTTAGTCTAACTCCATTAAATCAAACTCAGCCCAGGGATATATTATTGTCTCAACCCCAGCAGATCTAAAGCCTCAAGGACATGTGCCGTTAAAAAGTACAGAGCCCACCATCATTTCTAGGTACCATTCACAGCCCTCCAACAGTTCTTCCCCATGGGCAAACGCTACCTACTTCCAAGAGCAGAGGACCACTCACCTCTCCGTCTGTACTCCTCAGGCTCCATACTGATTCCTTCTAAAAGCACCTCTTCAGACTTGGCCCGCAACCCTTCAGTGAGCTGTGGACAGATCAGTCTGGTGCCCTGCTAGCTGCTCACGCTTTATAGCTCTTGTTATCTCAGACTCAGGCATTCTGGAAAAGGTTTAACGTAGGCAGGTTATTGGTGAGTGTTTATCTAACTCCTCCCAGTTGAGGGCTTTTAGTCTCTTGTATGTTCTCATCTCTGCTCTTTTGATGTGTAAGACAGTACATCTCTGAGATGAGCTGCCTCTGCTCTGCCCCAAAATGAGGCTGTCTTTCCCATCTTGAAAGGACCTTTCAGGAGTCTCACATTAATCCATCATAAATACAAGACGTATTATCATGGGACTCACGGGAGAGGAAGCTCAAGAGTTTCCAAAAACAAATAAAAGCAGCTGTATTACTTTTGCACACTGAAATTACTAGCAGTAGTCATTGTAACAAAGGGATCAGTATGTAACAAATTTGACATTGCAGTTCTAAGTGGGGACTTTTAAAAAATAAAGATCTAGAAATGAGTTTTACCCAATTCATCAGTCCCTCATTGATGGAAGGAAAGGCAATACAGTTGTTACCAGTTCCAGAGCTGCAATACAAAGCAGTGATGCTCTTTATGGAAATTCTGTCCTTCCAGATCAGACCAGGTTATACTGCACAGTTACACTCCTCCACTGGTATCACCTTAGACTGCTGAGCTGGGAAAACACATCACCTTTGCACATTGTGCTTGCTTCTCTCACATATGATACGCATAAGCACTGGGATATGACCTTATATTTCCAGAATTCCTCCAAGTCCTCCACCTGGATTGTTCTCAGTTTGGAAGAATGGCCACAGAGTCCCCCCTTGTTCCAGTTTTAGGGACTGAAAACACATCCTGACCTGTGTTGGCAGCACAACTTTTGATACTATTCAATGTTGAGCACTAGCCGTCTTCATAAGAAGGAACTCACTCTACACTGATACCAAGCAGTCCTGGGAGAAAAGAGAAGTAGAACTTAAAGATCTTAATGGTCTAAATGGACCAAACACCAGAAATAGAAATTGTTACGTAAGATAACATATGCTTGCTTTATTTTTGCTATTCCTGGAGCTCCTGCTCACAGCAGGCCACTGTTGGAACAGGATACCAGGCTAGGCAGCCCCTTAGTCTGGTACATTGCAGCAGTTTCTCTGTTCTCATGATACAAAAGGAAACTGGCTGTCAGAGAAGCTTTGACTTTCTGCCTCGTGTACTACAATGCATTTGGAACTCTTACATTATTCTAATAAAGTAGCTACTGTTTCCTCCACAGTGTACTTTCTACAGAACAGTGTGAAAACCATTCCTAGTTTCTGCTGCGATTAGATATTTGAGAAAGAACTGTTTCAGAGATACAAAGATACTCTGATACACACACAGATTAATATATGAAATAAAAAAATAAATTGATAAAAAAGGCAGTGAAAGAAGAGTGCAAGAAGAGCACACAGCAACATATCATATGCATATTCATTTGCTTTATCTCACATTTCCCTGGAAACATCAAGAAAAAGTTAACAAGATTCCCCCAGTACTTATTATGAATTTAGGAACCTCTCTTGACTTTACTGTAAATGCTATCAGACGGGAACAAATAAAGTGAGAAGGGGCTGGCCTGACCAAGTCAAAAAGAACTCAGTTCTCAAAAACTCTGACTATAGCTCATTACAAGCAACTAATACATTATTTTAAATAGGAAGCATGCCTGTTCAAAGAAAGCTGGCAGCTAATTACATTTTTGATTTCAGTTTGGAACAGCAAATAAGAAGCAATAATTTCAACAATGCTTTCAGAGCTGAACTGCACAATAAATATACCACATGACATATATCTTACGTCTTTTGCTCAAAGCTGATAGTTTGACCAGGTTGGTCTTTCGTTCTGTACAGAAGAGAACAAACAGCAGGTCCTGTTTGGAAATAGAACAAAATAGGTAATAACGCATTACAGGTAGGGTAAATATTACTAGAGATAAATGTATTTTTGTTTTAGCTACCCTGCGCTTGGAATGATTTTGTTACAGACCATGAGGAATAGAATATTTGCTCACAGGAAGCAGAACGAACAGAAAAGGTTCTCTTCATTGTTTGCTACAAAGGTCCGTGGGAAATTCTCCATTTGGACATGACCATTACCACTATCACCACTCAGTCTAACGCTGAAGTTCTTATCGTTATTAAGAGTTCACACAGATTAAAGTGTTGTTAAGTTTGCGGGATGTGAAGACACAAATGTTATTTCGATCACAGAATAATTCAGTTGGAGAAATGCCTAACCAGCACATTTAACTTGACTATTTTTTTCCTGCTTTTGCTAGTGACATAATGGATGATTTTTAAGAAAACCCTAAAATACACTAAGTTTCCAATTAGTCACTGCAGAAGGCTTGCTTCAAGTTCTAGGACAAACTGAGTACTACTGTATACTTGGAAAATAATCTAAAAATCAGCACCACAGATTTTCATTACTATCATCTTTTGATTATTTTCAGGTCCTACTTTACCAGTTTGGATCATATTTGCCAACTTTATATCAATATTAGGATTTTTTCCTAACTAACAATTCTACAAGCTCACATCCAAGTTTGAAGGAGGAAGATTGATGTTGTTTTGTATAATGTGATTCTGTGTCCATTCTTCCCTCTTACCTTTGTGGGATTTTCTCAGCCTAACACTGTTTTTTCATATTCTTCTGACACATCTGCCTCACACATCAGTTTTGACCTTCCAGTGCAGATAAAAACAATTGAAATGGAATCGATTCTACACTATATATATGTGGAAAAGATATTTAATTGTAAAATAGAAAAAGTAGGCCAGAGTACAGTTTTAAGGGTAATTCTTCTGTATACAGTATAGATAAACTAGACTTTTTGCTTAAGTTTATATAAACAATTCCATAAAAGCAGTGAAACATGGAACAACAAAGCAAAGCACAAATAGTTTTATCTTACAAAAAAGGAATCTGCACAGTAGTTCAAAATGTATGTAACACAGCACTGAACAATCTTAAGGCAGCTCAGTCTAAGCACAGGACTAGAAGCCAGGAACTCCTGAGACCCATTCCCAGGTCTACCACAGATTCATGTGGTCTTGGGCCAATTGTTTAACACTCCCTGTGTTGCGCTTATACCAGTTATAAAATTGAGACAACAACACTCACTTACCTGCCTCAGGCAGTATAGTAAGGGTTCTTTAAAAGATTTTACAATGCTCTGAAGATGTTATATTTTATATAAATCTTAAGTATAATATATCACTGCACAGACACACACAAACACAGTATCACAGTGAAGAACAATGATGCCAGGTAAGAGCAGCATCACTACAACAAAAAATTCCTTGTCCAATTGCATAATTAAAATGGAAGAGTCTGTTTAGAAAATGCATCAATGAAATAATTTCAAGGCTATTGGGGAAAACAGATCAATAGAATATTCTAAAAGAACTATACTCTTTGTGTTCCAGTGGAGACATTCTTTTCTACTCATTTACTGAACTTTAAAATGTTTGTATGTGAAAACTGTAAGACACAAGTTTCAATGCCTCCACTATCAAATTTTGCCTGTTATATAAATTGGGATTTTCCGTTTTGTTTTGATTACAAATTACATTCTTTCAAGAAATATACCATCCACAATAAAACTGGCTGCTAGCTTACTTCAAATGACCTATAGGCTAAACATTTTTCTCATAATTTTTCCTCATCTTTGCTGAAAAATACTTATGCTAGATGTATGTGTAGAAATTATAAAAACATGCAGCATATGTACAAACTGAAAAGTTTAAAAAATATTAGCTTCATATACATGTAAATCTACTTGGATATATTTGAAATTAAATATAAAAATTTCACCGCCTAAAAAAAAAACCCAAAAAAACGGTTTTCAGAGAATCTGAGACAACTACTTAAAGCTGTACAAAGATTTCCACCTGGAAATGACTTATTCAGAGAAGTTTAAGTTGTTACCATGTAGAAATAACTGTTAATTCATTTTGTCACATAATTCATTTTCAAGTTGTCAGCTTAAATCAACATCACCCTTAAAACTGTTCTGTTTTTCAGAAGTTAGATTCATACTAAAATCAAAAATTTCACAAAAACATTGGC
This sequence comes from Aythya fuligula, assembly GCF_009819795.1. NCBI lineage: Eukaryota > Metazoa > Chordata > Aves > Anseriformes > Anatidae > Aythya > Aythya fuligula. The sequence goes on along the minus strand of NC_045569.1, from coordinate 11,415,832 downwards.
TTCTCATGTTTCTGGATCCCTTCAAAAAGATTTATCAACTTATTTTGAAACTGTAAAAAAAACAACTATTTACAGTATTTCATTTTAAATACTTTTCACAATTTCTAAATTCAGAATTTTTATGTTACAAGAAATTCATCAGAGCTCACGGCTTAAGTCCAGTTATCAACTTGTAGCATCTTCTCTATCATGTAATCCTGTGTCTGTACCTATACAGTGTACAGTTCAAGATTGTACTGCAGGTTTTTGAAAGTAACAGGCTTTGCAGTATGTTCTCTTTTATTAAACAGCTTCTTTATTAGTCTGGAGGCGGTTCATTGCCTCTAACTTCTGCCGATAGGCCTCTGCTTCTTGCTCTTTCTTTAGAAGCTGCTGACGATATTTTTGTGCTTCTCTGTTTGCCTCATCCAGCTGCTTCTGAAGAGTTTCTCTTTCCTATTAAAAACAGAACCAGCAATATTTTGTCAAATATTTATTAAATGCAAGTTAAAATGGCAAATACTTTTTCTTTACATGCAGGTTAAGTGTTAGGGCATCATATCGAAATTGTTCAGTTCGTATTTGGTCAAACCTGTATGAATACTGCTCAGTAAATCAGGCATGAATCTTGACAATTTCTCACAGTAAGACTTGAAGTCTAAATATAGTACAACTAAGTTTCTTTAGCTGCAGAGATAACAAGCAAGTCTTCAAAGAAAAATGGTGCAGCACAAAAACAGATAGTGATCAAATACTAACATGACATTTTCCCAATGATTCAATTCCCTGTGATTTTTTTTTAAATCGACTTCTAATAAGAATGGAATCCAGTCTAACAGGACTGTCAATTTCCATTGTATTTCTAATCAGATAGTACTGTCTGTTACGAAAACTGATAACTACCAGCAGTGTGCACTGGAAAGTGACAGCTACTCACTAACTGGAATATGTACATACTTGGTTTCTTAAATGAAGTGATTTAAGTGATTGATACCATACAATGCAGAGGTATAACAACACCCCCAAGGACACTGCAGATTTATGAATTAACAGGTATTTAGTGAGGTAAGATTTTTGAACCCAAGAGGACTAACTTATGCATCATTCTGCGTACAAATTATATGGGGATGGCTATAACATAGCTTCCAAGCAAAATAATATGGAAAATGCCACTTCCTATGAAGCTTCCACAGGAACTAAGGAGAATGTATTTCTATCTGCAGTGACGCTGATACTATAATTTTGTTTGATGCTGTACTGAGCCTAATTGGAAAAGCAATTTGCTTGGAAAAACAGTTTTGTTTTGATCTTCAACCAAATACTACTTTATTAAAGTAAGTGTATCATATTTTATGAGTAAGGTAATATTTGATTTCACATCATTTTTTCCACTGTAGCTGAAGTAGCGACAGGAGGGAGGCTGTCAGAGAAGGAATCTATTTCCCAGAAAAACAAAACTATCAAAAACTGAGACCCAGCAAAAGTTGCCTTTTCACCTTTTCCCCATCTCAGCAGTTCAGCATCACATTCCCACTTAATACCTCAAACAGTTGTTCAACATTTCTCCCCCCACCCCCAGAACATCATCCCTATTCTTCACCTCTTTGATACACTCACGTATTTTCATGATCAGAGCCTGAAAATACAAAATACTCTGCCTCCCTTCTACTTGCTACTGTTCTCAGTACTTGTCACAGCCACATTTAGCAGTCACATGCTGTGCTGAATGTGCTGAAATACACTGACATAGATGATCTGATCATTGCTAACAGCAGCATCTGTATATCAAAAACAACAGGTGAAGGAGCAGTGTTATTAACGAGTTTAGAACGACTAGCTATAAAACAGAACAGTGCTAACTCCATAAATGAAACCTGATTTTATACTTTACACAAGGTTTTAAGAGCTAAAAGACACTAGCGTTCATGGGTTTGCTTCATTTGAAGCATATGCTCAAAATGAGAGTTCATCTGATCTTGTTGCTTATTTGAAAAGGATGTTCAGCCTCCATCTCTGAGAATTTGGATTCTGCTTTTTAAGTAACATTATAAATGGCCAATCCATGTAGCTACTAGACTGACCAGTGCCAAATGCTAAGGCAAAATGAACAGCGGAGCCTACATCTAACAAAGGATCTGAAATACACCAGTGTTGTTCCAACACCAGTCAAACCAAAATATATTGCTATTTCTGTAATTATCAATGTAATTTAAGCAGAGCCAACAAAGCTTACATAATACAGCCTTGTGGAGTACTAAGTTGGGGAAAAATTGCTACAGACAGTTCTTAAAGTAGCAGTCAAAACAGTGGATCCTGCTACACATGCAAAGTGGGCCTTCCCCCGTGTGGGCACTGAGCTCTGGCATAATCTGAGCTGAGCGTTATCTATCTCACAAATTTGTCATGCAATTAAACGTCCTACTGTCGAGAAGCAGAGCTGGTCTATTGGGCTGCAGAAGGGTGAGAACCAGCAGCAGCTCATTGGCCAGAGGCTCTGCAGCACATTACAAAAAATAAGACACTATCACTACTGCAGAGCACATGCAGACTGCAAGCACTCATGGGCAGAGATCAAACTCAGAACAACTCTTGTGAGCACTTTCCACAGAAGGGAGAAATAGAGATGTACAGCCACACTGGGTGTAAGCACATTAAGAAAAGAATGGACAAAAGGAGAAAAAAATAAGTCTCAGTGGCAGAGAAGGTAAGATAAAACCGGTAACCATCAGGCAGACTAGCAACTCAAAGCATGTAGATTTGTCTGAGAACTAACACATGTAGTTTTCATACAGACCTAGTCTTTATGTAAGCAGAATAAGCTGAAGAACTGGGGCCAAATACACTAACTAGGCAGTGGACCAACGATTCTGGAGGAACATTACAGACCTACTGTGGACTGAACAGTGAAAACTGGTTCCTTAACTTTGTTATCTAAGATTAAGGAGGACTATAACTGGGGTCTTAATTTCAACAAAACTAGAAAACGTTCTTAGGGCGCTCTTCAGAACACAAGAGAAAATGTTTCAATTCTCTAAAATCCTTTTCTACCATATAAAAGCTTATACAGATGAAAATCAGGTTAGAGAAGTTTGAGTGCTCTTAAGGAATCTTCCATTTTATAAGGGAATTTTCTTTATTACATACAACTTTCCTCAACAGTCTACATATTGAAGATAGAGGCACCCATAATTAAAATATAATTAAAATAACTAAGCTAAGCAGGAAAAAACAGGAATATGAATTCATTAATATAATTCATTTGCAATCATTATTTTTTTTTTTTAGTCTAATTGTCCTGGTTGTTTCTAAAGCATGTCACCTTTCCAACATGCAACAAGACAGTAACATGCAAGAATGAAAATACAATTCACTGTATGTTAATGAATTATGCATGAAAATGAAAAACAGACCATCTGCATGACAGTGTTTTTTTGCTGCCATCATATGTTTAATTAAACATCACAAAGCTTAGAAAGACTGCTATCCCTCTTGAAAACGAGCTGCAATGATTGAATTTAACAGACAAATGAGACAGTCAAAAAACATCACTACGGTATTAATTATTCACAATACTTTCACAAGAAGGTTTGTCACCTCACATGAGTGGGAGTTCAACTTAGATTTTCAGACTACAATTAACTGTTCATACACTGAGTTTAAAGCATCTAAAGACAGCACTCTTTGCCTCGAATCAAGTCTTTATAATGAAATAAAGGAATCACCGATGAGGCAGAGAAACCTACAGTAATAAAGGTTTTCCACTTCAAAAAAAAAATATTTTGAAGTGGGAGGGGATCCCACTCCCTCCATATCCAGATATGGACTTCTACTATGATAAACTTGGAAGCGAACTGACTTCCCATGTACTTCCTTAATGCCTCAGTTACCAAAGATAGGGAGCACCACACCAAGGCTCTGGAAGTGAACTGGCCTCTATACAGGCACAGAGGTCTGTATGTATACTTCCAGTTGTATAATCAGGGAGGAGGTCAGTCATCAAAACTAGCACTTAAAGGAAACAAGTAGAGTCCTTCATTTTCACCAATGAGTTTTAAAATTCTATAAAAGTATTTTAAATATCTAATTGAAGTTGGCAGTCCCCTTAAAGAATTATTTGCATCATTATACCCATTACCTGTAACTAGGAACAGGTCAATTTATTCCTTAACCAATCTGGATGTTTTTTTCCCCTTTACCTAACAATTATTATTTAAGGAAAGGTAATTTCCTGTAGCAATAATTCAGGCAGATATTTAAAAGTGTGAACAAAAAAAAAGTTTTTATTGTAACAGTCATACAATTTTAAAAAATGCAGCAAGAAAATTTTAACTGTCATGATAATCTGTAATGACCACAAAGCTGCAAAGGCCGTAAGTATTTGATATGACAACTTAAGGACAGAGAAAGTCAATGATGAAAGGTGGTAATTATTGTTACTAGACATGGACAAGGCATAGCACACGCTGTACAATAAATAATATTCAGTTGCGCACAAATTGTTATCCAATAATGTGAACAGAAGTCAGAGAATACAACCTTTGATAAATGAAGTAGCATGGAATTGACAAAATAAGAACTCACAGCCTTGTCAAGCCTGACAGCAATTTTCATAAACTTTTGACCAAAACTAGTCAGCACAGTTAGAATTAACAGAAAAGGGGATTAGATGGTTGACCTACTGTTGTAATATTAAAAAAAAGCTATGGTTTTAAATTGAGCAGCTATATCTATTTGTCATATATGAAAAGCCCTCTTAATGTTGATAGGTCATCTGTGTTGTAATTTCAAAAAACATTATGATGCAAAGATATGTAATAGAAAACTGCTCCAGAATTAAAAAGGAAAAAAAAAAAAAAAGATAGATAAAAATTGACAAACCCAGAATCTTACTGTTTCATATTGCCATTAACAGTTATCTAGTTATCATGAATGGAAAGGAAACGTTGCTAAGAATGATCTCACAATCAGGACAAGCATATGGTCATAAAACACAGATGAGGGGACAGTATTCTCATTCACTGCTATCACGTCAAGTTACGTGATAATATATTATCATTATCTAGTTTTAAAAACTAGCTAGTGATCTTAGAGGGGAAAAAACTGTTAAGCTACCAAAAACTTCAACAAATGTCATTTTCATGTGCTGGGCCAGAGGATGAAGCAAAGGGCACTCCTATATTCTTTTTACAACAACCTTGTAACAGATAAATTCCAGTAACAGGGCAGACTGAACAAGTTATTGTATCACACTCTTCATTCTTCTGTTACACAGAAACATAGCTTTAAAACAACACCAAAAAGCACAACCACATATTCAGTGCTGCACACTCTGGTTAATACACATCACGTAAGAGACTCCTTACTTCTATTTCTGCAGACTCCACACGATTTTCAACAATCTCAATGCACTGTCTCTTGACTGGCGGTTCTTCACTTATCACAGTTTCTTCAGCAATATCTGTTGCTGGAACTGTTAATACTGAAAACATATTTGTACATATAAATACACTTTACTTCAAACAATATTTGCGCAATATAAAACTCAGATAATTTTATTAACAGCAGTAAAATGCAAAGTGTTTCCCTTAAAAAAATGCAACTCTATACAAGTGCATTATATGGCCAGCTCTACAAAAGTGACTTACAAAGCCAGTGCAGAGAAAACATATTAACAGCTTTAGCTATTCATATGCTGCTGAAGAACGCTTTCTCACAACTAGGTGTACTTGTTCATATACATGGTGGACCAAATCATTTGTCTCCAATGTACAACTCTTCAAGCGTTGTACTTGGAATCCTCATTAAAAAAAAAATAAAAAAAAAAAGAGCAATCATTTTTGCCTAAATAGCACTCACTGGCAGAGCATCTTGAAAAAAAAAAAAACAACAAAAAAAAACATCCAGAACACACACTTGCCACAAAATATCACTTGTTACACTAACAGCTTCCACAAAGTTGATACCGCCTAAGAGGGACAATTTTTGCCATCCTGGCTTCACTGGTTCTGAGACTGCCCTTCCAAAACCTCAAACTTACTGAGGGCAAAGCAAGCAGTTACCACTTTGCCCCTGTATATCTCATTTCTTATCCATACAGTTTAGTAATTCTTTTGTTCTTTCTCTTAATGCGGAAGCTCAGCTGACACATGGCAACTCACTGAACTGCTATAGCTCATGTGTCTGAGCCTTTTGCAGTGAAATAATTCAAAACTGTATTCAAATTAATTACCACATAAAAATTTCCAAGCTATTTGCATGTAACAACTTATTACTATAAGTAAAATGGATTCTCAAGTTCAAACTGTGCAAGTTTTCACCTACCTTGCTGTCCATCTGGCATGGTCACGATGATTGGCTGCCCTATTCCACTGGTTGGAATTGAATGCAGATTACCAAGCTGAATGCCATCTGTAACTATAGTAATAACTTGCTGACCTCCAGAACTGACAACTTGCTGAATAGCACCATCCACAGATTCTGCAGTCACAACTTCTTCTGTCGCCACAACTATCAACAGATTAGCAAAGGAACTAGGTCAATTTATAAGTTAAGCTTTATGATTTCAAATGCATTTTGCTAAAGCCAAGGAAGAATTTCTTCCATGTCATTTCAAAGGTGATCCTCCCGACAATTAAAGCATGACTCCATATTATGTCATTAATGTAAAACTTTCACCAGGCCCACATAAAGCATTAACATTTTGAAATACATATGCAATTCTGTTCTGTTTTACCTTGATCAGAATAATCTATTTGTATTTGGTATGTTTCTTAATATACACATCCCACTCAAAAAAGACTACTTGGGCCCAGTGTTAACATGGCATCAAGAGTTGTTTTAAGAACACAAATATTTTTTGCAATGTACACAAGTTGGACTACGTTATAATGACAGCAAAATTAAAAAAAAAAAAAAAAAAAAAAAAAAAACCACCACTGAAAAGCACAACTAATCCTCAACCAGTGTCTTGCTAGGTGTGTCTCAGGACTCAGACCTGACTTCTGTACCTACCAAAAGGGTCTTCAGGACATAACATGCTGACTGACTTCTAGACAACCTTAAAGTTTAGTTTGTACAACATGGGTCCTTCAACCATGACTATTACTTTAATTATTATACAAAGTGTGAAACAGGACTAAAGGAAAAGTTCCAGAGAGCTGACATTTTTATACCTTAGGAAAACAATAAAACTAAAATGTAAAATAAACATTCTATGTAAGTAACTATCTATAAAGAAAAAAAAATCCCAGCTCAAGTATTTCAAATTCTGACCCAATAATGAGTATATGGCAGTGAACTCTCATGGTTCTTTTACCTGACATCTATAAATTAAGATAAAGACTGCATTCAGAACAATGGCACATACCACAGCTCGCACTACACACCGTAACTGAGGCCTTACACTACCACCCTTATTTTTTAAAGCAACATGATACTGAGACAAAGAGCAAGATCACTAGGAGCACAATCAAAGAATCTCAAGCACATTAATTCTGTATTTTATTTTCAATTTGTGAGGTAAAAGCAAAGCCTTTGATTTAAATAATAGACATTAGAGGGCTTCCTATCTACAGAGATGGAATTAAACCCCTATAGGCTGTGTTGTGATGCTTGAGATGAGAGAAGGTAGATAAAACCCTGAAGCTTTCATCTTTTGAATTAATTACAATACAACATACACACAGTCACTCTGTAGTTCAAATGACTGCAGTCATTGCCCTCTGAAGATCTTTATGTTCAGAGATTACTGTCCTATAGCACTGCTTAAATATCCAGTGTGTTTGTTCCATAAACCAAAACAGTAAGCTGTACATGTACAAGTGGTACTGTACTGAACCTGATTTGGTTTCCAAGTAAGGACACCAAAGAGACTACTGTGACAAAAAATTCCAAGTTGCAACTGCCAATACTAGCCGCTGTGGCGAACAGCTCTGATCTTTCAGTTTCGAACTCAACACTGGGCTTTCAGTTCTGGAAGGAAACATTAGGACTTCTGCATGAGGCCTTGGAATAAAAACCTTTGAGATTGTCTGAAAACGTATTTATGGGAGTATTTTTCTTTCACATAAATAAAGTCCTTATTCTTTCCTCGCTCTCCTTTTTATTTAAATCCCTATAAACTCTAGTTGTCACACAATTTCATAAGATAAAGGAAAGTTTAAGTAATTTAAAACAGAAGCACTGATATATTCAAAAATTTCTAAATTAACGTCTGTTTTCTTCTTCTGCAGCATGCACAGTGGAGAACTCCTGCACACATGACGAGATACGCCTCATTCCACTACAGCACACCAAATACTGCATTCCAAATATACAACTTAAGCCAGGCACTTCCCTGAATTTTCTCCACTGAGATCTCCATACACACATTATGAATCATACTAGCACATAACATTCAACTTCTCGTATGCACTTCACATGAGTAAAAACTAAAACAAGCATGGTTCTACTCAGCTACAATGAGAAGCATATTTCTTTCTTTGATTTTACAAAATCAGTGTTTTTAACTGTAAGCCATGAGGAACTAGAGGGAAGAGATCAGAGTACAGTTCACCTGGAAGGGAGAGAAAAAAATCTAGAAAGAAACAACACAAAAGGTAGAACCTAAATGCTCTATCTAAGCTTATACAACCTTAAATACAGGAGGCTAATTAAAAGCCAAAACCAGAATTTTCACCTCTACAATTTTAGGGAGTATAAGTGGATTTTTTTATTTATTTATTTTTTTAACAAGATGACCACAACAAAGAGGGTACATGGGCTTTGAGGTTTGTTTTTTGTGTGTGTACATGTATGTTGGGTTTCTTTTTTTCACTTGAACACACTTACTCTTGATGCACAGTAATAAAAAGCTGCTTTTGTATTCTTTATGCTTTATAAGCTGTTAAAGAGGTAAGATTCCAGGAAACCATTTACTGACTGTGAGATGCTGCAAGACTGCCCATACATCTGCATAAAAATCAAAGTAGAAGAACTGAAATACACAGGAGGGTTAGGTATGACAGATGTCGCATTACTGAAGGTGAGAAGCTACTGCATTCAAGTTTGAAGCGTATTTCTTCCTGCCTGTCATCTCCTGCCTACACTCTAACAATGTTTTATCTTCAGTGGTTTGCTGACATGTAATGTCAGTTACACTAGGCAACTGCAAGGGTAGGGCCATGAAACATGAGAACACTCAGCTACCAAAGTCTATCTGCTACCAAGTTCTGAGTACACATCTAAAACTGTGTAATCCTATGCAATCCCTTCTCTCAAGTTTCTCTCTCCTACAATTGCATCTGAGTTTCATTGAAATATATGAATAGATTGAAAACATCGTCAGCTTTTTCTGTAATGAAAGACATCACATTTTGGTTTTGAATCATCCACTTCACTTGCAATATATAAATGTCATAGAATAGTATAGCTGCACTTAGACACTGCTCTAAGAGTTAGTAGAGCTGGACTAAGCAGAAATTCTGCAGGACTTCAAAATACTTGGAAGTGACAACTCAGATACATGTTGGGATGCAGCTGTCATGCCAGCAAGTCTGGGAGTCCTTCCCCCTCCAGTAAAAGCTTTGTCCTTAAGAACGACATCTACCGCAGAGCTGAATTCTCTGAGAATTAAGAACCAAAGATTTTGGCCTCACAAAGCATCTCATTGGGGGCCATTTCCCATAACGCAGCAGAAAGAAGCATCCAAAGGAAGCAATCTCAAACCAAATGTAACTAGACCACACATAGACAAAGATGTGACTTCAATCTCCTGAATCACGCTCGCTTTCAGCAAGAATGAACGTTAGTAGTATTAGGCCAACAAATTTCTGACCAGTTGTGGTCAGAAGTCTTATTAAGCAATAGCTGTACACATGTATCTACCAATCTGTTGAGTGAAAGAAAAGGAAAGCTTTTGTTAACATTGGAAAAAAAAAAAAAAAAAAAGTCCTCTCACTTCTGCATGAACTATATCTCAAAAATCCCCAGTTATGTACTTTGTTTTAGTTTATTAAGGAAGTTAAGTTGATAGCAACATGGCTTTCTAACCTGGTGTTTCTGAAGAATTAGACAACGGTGCTGATGCTTCCGCTAAAGCTGCTAACGTGGCTAACACCGACGTTGATGAATTTCCAAACTGCACAGCAGACACTCCTGTCTCATCTAGAAGGAGGAAAAAAAAGTTAGTTGATATTTATTTTAAACAGCCAATGAAATCCCTTTTACATTTTTATTGTACTCAAGTTTCTAATACACACTGTTCTCAACAACTTTCTGCTAACCACAGTGCTATTCTGAAAGCATGTTTGTGAAATAAGTACAACTGATAGAAGAACTGTCTCTACAGAGATAAACTAAGTACTTAGGTATTTACAACACATAAGAAACGCAGAAAAGGAATATGAAGTACTCTATAATTACCATTAATTTTCCTAAAGCCTTTTCACTAAATGTAAAATCCTAGTTATCCTACAGGCAACTAAATACCCGTTCCACCTGATGTATTTGCAGAAGATACCAGACCTGTTAGGTTCACCACCCCTCCAGGTCCAATGATGAACTGCGGTGTTGCTGCATGTATTGTCACAGTATCCGGACTCTCTGGATTCGTATTGATTTGGTTCTGCATTGCAATCTAGGAGACAGAGGTAGTAATATCATTCCAACTGCAGATACAAAGAATTATTTACCTTTTAAGAACTAGAATAATTGAATATTGCACACAAAAAGGGAGGATCTCCCTAGTTACATCCATGCAGTAAACACATACAGAGTCACATCCTGTGCTCTGCTAAAAGCACATGAGAAACATTTTTTGGCTGAAATCTAAAGACAAGAAGCATGTTGTTAAGTATGTTAATATTGGCAATATGGCAATAAGTTAAATTTTACAGCTATATTAAAAGCTTTGCTGATCACACGTGAACAAGTACTTTGCTGTAAATTCCCTTACCATCATGAATTAAAAGTTACCTGTAATATTTCAGCAAGGTCTTCATTTCCATTGTCTATTGCAATGTCTAATGCAGTTTTGCAAAATTTACTCTGAGCATGAACATCCGCTCCATACTTTATTAAGAGCTCTACAACTTCTTGGTGGTTATGTTCAGTAGCCCAGTGAAGTGCAGTCATTTTGAGCATGTCCTTTGCATTGACATCGGCACCGTGCTACAAACAAGAACATTGTGTAAGCTATGTCACCAGAAGTACATGAATTAAATAATGCTACTCATGAAACAAAGCCCAAAATTGTCTCTCCCTAGCAGTAGTGTCCTGTTGCCTTTCAAGAAAACAGGAAAATGTATAAGGTCTTCAATTTAAGTGCCACAAGTTATTTACCTCAAAGGACTGAAGACTCCCCAAAACATAACCTTCCTTGGTTCTAAAAGCTGTTACTCACACAGTACCAAGTTAGCAAGGAGTCTTTTTTTGGAATAGCAATAAATAATTCAACTGAAATCGTGATATTTTAATTAATATTGAAATAAATTACAACTGGATAGGAAAACAAAGCTCCCAATACATACAGTGTAAATACTCACAATGTTTTGATGTTAGTTTCACAACTAAAAGGAAATCACACATTTTATCATAAACCACTGTAATATCTCTGGCTCGGACATTGTTTCTGCAGTTTTTACCTTAAGTAAGACTTCTACTATGCTTGCATGGCCTTCTGATGCTGCCATATGTAATGGAGTTCTGTCCACTTTTGTTCTGGCATCACGACTTACACCTGCTCGCAGCAACACTTCTGTTGTTGAGTAGTGTCCATACTGTGCTGCTAGATGAAGTGGAGATGTTCCCAACTGTAATTTAACAGAAAAAGTGGACTTTTAACAGATGCCAGTATGAAGTATTTCTTCTTATTCTGGAGCTATCAAACTCGGGTGTTAGGCCACCTCTTCAAATTACCTTCCCTTGCAGCCACAAGGAAAGAAGCTATCGGGGCTTTCACGGAGTATAAAGAAGAAAAAAAAGTTTAACTTTTTTTCAGTAATCACAACACAGTAGAAACAGATCACTATTTTAAATTTGTTCCTGTCTTTTTAAGGTGTGAGGTTTCAAAGGGCCTAACCCTGTTTTTAGTGTTGATCAACACACCGTAACGTTCAAAGGGACCTCTGGAAGTCATCTAACTCCAATCTCCTGCTCAAAACAGACTCGTCAGTTAGGTGACAATGTAGATTAAAGTTCTTAAGGGGTTGCAAATACCCTGAAATTTTAGATACCTAACTTAGTCTCCCTACACAACCTACTTAACACATAGGCACCTCAGAGCACCTGTATCAGGAAACTCTCAAGTGCATGTATTAGGCACTGGGGCTGCTCTCTTAATTCAGAACTCTTGCTATACTAAGCATACAAACACTGTAACTAGGAGGATGTTTGCTACTTCCCTCATTAACCACTCCAAAGTTCATTTTAACAGCCATCAAAAGGAACTTTTTCACAGACTGTTACAAAATTTAGGAGAAGATCAAACCATATGAAGAAACAACAAAGTTTAATTTTGAATTAGACATCAGATGATGTGACCGCATGATTTCAAAAAGAAAACTCCCAAGGCCAGCACTATAAATGCTTATCTATAATAATCCTGTTTTCTTTTTCAGGTAAGGGAAGTAACAGAATTTACTGAACAATGCAAAAGCTTTCATTACCCAATCTGTGGTAAAAGGCGCTCCATTTGCCATCAAAATGCGAACTTCATCATCTTGTCCTGCTCGTGCAGCTTCTAGAAGTTTCTTTCCCAAATCTACTAGTGACATCTAGTGAAGGACATAAAGGAACACAAAGAAAAAAATATATACATAACATTAATACTGTTTTAAGCACACAAATATGGCTGCAATGTTTTTAATGACTATTTCTGAACTACTCTGAAAGTTCAAGAACTTTAAAGTTCAAACTTAAAAGTTGGTATTCTAGCCATGACAATGAACTTGCTTGACTGCAAGAAGCAGACTGATTCTAGAATTACTGTTGTCAGTCAAACAGAACTGACACTGGAGTGAAGACTTCCATATTACAATGCTATAACCATAGTGGCCTCAAAGTTACATCAAAGTAAAGTTAAACTGGACTAGATGAATATTTCTTAAAAGAAAATGTCTTTCAGAAGCTCTCACCTAATACTGCAGCCTTCTGTAGCTTTGTTGAGCTTTCAAAAGGTACCGAGTCAGAGACACAACGTCACATGTCCAAAGACACTACCTTCACGTACCCAAAAAGCCTATATACATCTAAGAAATAGAACTATGCAAATGTATTTAGATGGATAAGAATACAGCACCTTTCTGGCACCTTGCCCACAACTACCATTCATTTTGTTCAACCTAAGATAATTTCTGTATTCCTAGATAGAGTACAAAGCAACAGGCACGTATTTTTGTGCTATCTGCATGAGGCACACAGACTAAGATATCTCCCTGAAAACAAACGTTCAAACATTACTACCTCCATCAGATGTCTACAGCTACTAAAAACATGCGAAGCGCTAAGTTTGTAGACTTCAGATACTGGCTGGAAAACCTTCATGTCGTTTTTAGGTAATCTCCCTTTTTTTTTTTTTTTTTTTTAAAAAAAAAAAAAAAAAAGTAAAAGATGTGTAATTTAGAGCATGTAAAATTATATGTAAACAAGACACCTATCTACATTCCTATTGCATCAAAGATTTAAACCCACTCTGCTTCACACTTGCTATTAAATATGCTCAATAATAAAATTTGGAACTAAATCGTAACTCATGCTACTAACCAAAATATATTACTAAATGTTCAGTCCTGTATCTATGCTTTCCACTACCAGGATGTCAAGAACAGAATTACTTTCATCAATTTGCTTTCCAGTCACAACTAAGAGTTAAGCCTGGATGACTAATAATGGCAGTCACAAGGCCATGCAGCCCATCTCCTGTGCAGAGTGCCAGTTCAGAAAGAAACCCCAACAGGATCATTTTTAATCTCTTTTTTTAAGCCTATACTTCTATCACAAAACCACCTTATTTAGAAAGTTCTCTGCACCTGGGTCAACTGGCAAACTCTGTGTGGTGTGTTGCTAACTGAGCTGAAAGTTACTGATTTTAGAAGGAACAAGAAAGCAGGAAGGGGGGGAAATACTGCAAACGCAGAACTCCAGCATGTATCAGTAGAGCCACAAAGGGGAGTACAACTGACTGCTGGCACCAACATCCCTTCCACCAAGATAATACTCCATTTATATTCATCCTTCTAGCATGCAAGCACATTTTGACTTAGCCAGCCAGAAAAGGAGAGAGGAGCAGGAAGGTGGCAAGGGCAGGCCAAATACAGACATTGGGAAAAGGAAGGAAAGGAGCAGCACGTGATCAGGTGCAGAGGAAGGGACAGCAGCTGGACCTCTGCCACGAAGAGAAAAAGGAAAAGAGAAACGGGAATAGGACAGAAACCTACTGTCCTGTTAAAGGGAGACACTAAGGGTAATGATACAAAACGGCAGGGCAGAGAGGATGTTTATCAAGTGCAGCAGTGAAGTAAAAGAGCAAAGTCCTCCCTCTATATGGCAACCTTTTTTTTTTTTTTCCAGGGGTGGGAAGGATTGCAATTTAGGAAGGGGAAAAAAAGCGCGCACATAGACTTTTCTGATGGTCTAATACCATGTCAAGAGCCTCAGAAGTGAAAGAAAAGCTGTAACTTAACCCAAATTACTGAAGTTGGGAACTAATTCGGAAATACAATTTCATTTTGTTTTTAAATCTCAGTAGAGAAGAGGAACTAGTAAAGTCTCCTATGGGAAACACAGAACAATCTCAAGGTGCCTTCAGCCTTATCAGCTTATGCTTGATGTCTTTTAGACATAGATGAATTAAATTACTGCATGTACATTTAACAGCTACACCTATTGAGAACCCACTGACCCATCTATACTGGTAAAATAAGCTGCAAAGCTGTTATCAAAGCTCTATACAGCAAAAGCAAGCAGAAAAAAAAAATCAATTACATTGGCCTGCAAAAGAAAGAAACAAAGCGTTCAAACTAAGGAAAGGAAAAAGAGGCACCTAGAAGATCATACGTGATATTACCTCCACTACCACATATTTTTTACATTAACTAACACTCTTCAGTTGATATAAAGTGTTTGTGTTTTAAACTAGCACAAAACATCACATCAGTTCACACATATTTGTGATGTAGAACTTTAACTTCAGTTACGATGACAAAATTTATTTCAGAAATGAAGTTAGAGAGCTTGAATGCACGCTTGGGCCATCTAGTGGAAGAAAATGACAGAACTAGCAGAGCTGCACGGTTGGACTCAAAAATTAAAATCCCATTGTGCAGCAATAGCACGCTGCAGCAGTAAGCAATACCTCTCTGACAAACTACTTGGGCACCTTCAGCCACTATTAACCAAGCAATACCAGCATTCATGACATTTCTCGGGACAACCCCAAGCTGACTTGTTCTTGGCAGACCACTCCAGGGACCCATACCATAAGGTCAGCAACCCGTTAAGCCATAACCCCCCCCCCCCCCCCCCCCCCCCCCCCACTTTCCCCGAAGCTCTTTCAGTGCTAGTGCTGGGACATGCCAAGGGGCTGCAGTATCACAATTCCCTCCTGCCAGAAGAATCCTTCGGCTGCCCCCTTGAGACCACTTTGTGGCACTACAACAGCACAGCGATACTATCAAGGTTCTGTGTACAGCACAATAAAATATATTTTAAATCAAAATGAGCTTTCCACTTCAAAGCAGCACTCTCAGGTAAGCAGCACTGCTGCTCCCTGCAGCAATACAAATCAGCTCCGCTGCACAGCGTCGGAGGGAGCTCTTCTGCAACCGGCATCTCCAGCCAGCCTGGGGAACGCTTTGTAAGAGCGATCTTTCAGGCATCAGAAGCATCAGCGGCTCTGAAATAGTCTTGAGACTACTGGATTTATTCTTATGGCAATCCGAGTATGTTTTCAGGCTGGTAACAGCTCTCACGCACTTGTGAACAGAGGGGGTTGCCTACCACGGGTTAAGGAGCCTCTGCTGGGTTGGGGCTTCTCAGCATTCACCACGTCCTGAACTTGCACACCGCGTTACTGCAGTGCATTCTGCTGAGTGCCGTTAGCCAGATGCCAGTTAACTGGTTATTAAATGTACATCGAGTTACTATTGCAATTTCACTTTGGTTCAAAAGGAAACCATACTGCTCTTCAGTATCTTAAAACTTAACTTAGAGGTGAGCTTTATACATTCTCTAAAGCTCTGATGCCATGTCATTTCAGAAGGGTACACAACAGCACCTGGCCTGGGCTTATGTGGAACTGCAGAAGGGCACACGGATTGGACTCTGTGGGGAGGGAAAGGAGCTGAAAAAACACACAGCCTGGGGTCCACACCACAGCCTGCAGACAACAGAGTAGTGGAGCTTGCAGTCCAAAGGAAGGTTATTAAGGTTGGATAAAACACTGCAGCATCTTTCGGACCAGCGTCCTGTCCAGTGGGTGCCGGATCTGGCCTTTGCTCCCCTTCTGCCACTGTGGCACTGAGCATCAGTCAATCAAAATCAACAGGCACAAAACAAATAGTTGTTGCAGAACACCTGCTAATGTGGAGATATCCCAGCTGCTGGTGCACTTCTGGCAAGGCATGCTCCTCAGACAGATGTGCATACACCAGAACAGCATGAGTGCAGCAGTGCAATTTACCAGAGTCAAGTGAATCAATACACAACGCATCTACGATGAGGATCTGTAATCACCTCTACAAACCCCAGGATAAGCGAAGATCTACAAAATGGTGAGAGGCCCCCCCTACTCAAGTGGCACACAGCAGGATTATACACAGAAGATTGCTTGAAACCCATCATCTCGGACATCCATTTACATCCAGAGAAAGAAAGTCCTTTTCAATAAGCCTTTTTCCTTCTCTTATTTCAAAAAAATTCAACCTCCTTCCCCAGACCTGACCTTCAGATATGTTTTTACCCTACTCATTTCAACATTGCACAGCACCTCAGAACTGAGAATAGCAATTTCTAATTTTATGCACCTACCCACACAAAAAAAAGATATTTTTAGAATACGAAGTTTAAACAGTTAGCAGTAACTATTTAAATCTTTAATCAAGCATTCAGTTTTGATCACTATTGGAATTGAACTAACAGGTCCAACTTGTTTTCTTCTCTATTTTTACACCAACAACCCGAGTGAACTCGGAACAACTCTTCTAACACAACTTTTCACTTCAACTAGTTTTGTAACTTTTAAAGGAACTGAAAGGCGTGCATTAAACCTAATTGAAGAATCAAATAATGCTTTGGGTTGGAAGGGACCTTAAAGATCACCTAATTCCAAGAAAGTATGCATTAATAGAAAAATGTTTTAATTTCAATACTTTCAGCTTTCCTCTAGATTGTGCTGTGCTCATTAAATTCTCCCTCACTTGTTTAAACAGAAACATCCCCTTCATGTTGGACCACGTCAGCATGAGATGAAAAATATTTAAGAGAACAGATCAGAAAAGCAAACATGTAGCTGGATAACTTAGTGGTGAATGTATTCAAGCCTGTATTTATGCAGGGCCATATTCCAATTACATTCATAAATTAAATTAGTACCCAATAATCAATGTAATTCCATTAAACAATGCAAATGTTTTTTTAAAAAGTCCTGCTCTTAAAAGGAAGAGCAAAGATTTGGCCCCTATTGGCAAAACGCAACATCTGCAGCATCAAAAAAAGATTATTATGCAACAAGGGTGAACCACTCGCACCAAGATTTGGGTTGGCACTGCCAACAAACTACAAAGCTTTCACAGATAGATTTGGCACTGGATAACAAGGAGGTTACATTACAGCAGGTATGACTGACATGCAGAACGTACGGGGTTGTGATGTTGCCTGTGAACCAAAACACAACCTCAGGATCTGCCTCATTCATCAAAACTGGAAAAAAAATACTTTGAAACAAAAATCACCAGTCTTTTTAATTAAAACAACATTTTTATTGTGAGGAGTCTTCCTTGACAATTTCTTACAAATGGGCTGAAAAAGAGGGCTTGTAAATAAACCGCTTTTAGGAAAGAATGTTAGTCGGGGGGGGGGGGAGAGTCAAAACCTGGTGTACAGCGATCATTAGGGTCTGCCACGTATGTTCTTAACCTTACTCGTAGCAGATTTCTGCACCCCTACAGGCACCTCATCCAAACAGCTTTTAACCTTATAAGCGCTTCAAAACCCACCGACAGTTCAAAAAAACCACTACGCCAAAGGCCTCCAATGGCTGCGCTCGTAACTATCAGCACATTTACCATGCGGCGTTCGCCGTTAAATAAAATCCACCTTAGCAAACAGGCTGGAGGCAGCCACGCAACCGCTTGTAGTTAAGGGCTGCGAATGAGGAAGCCTTCCTACGGCACCTTCCCGCAGCGTCCTATCGGACAGGCTGCTCCATGGAAAGCATTGGGATCAGCGGGGAGAGCAGCGAGCCCCCACAGCAGCGAGCCTCACCCCACGCTCCCCCCCCACCACCTTCCCGAGGGGCTGGCGGAGCAGCTCCCCCCGCGCCCCCCTCCAGCTCCCAGCCCTCCCACGCAGCTCGGGGGCCCCCCGCCAGGCCGGGCCCGAGCCCCACGCGAGACCCGGGCCCACGGGGCCGAGCCGAGCCCCTCGCACAGACTCAGGGCGGGCGGCCCCGGCCCCACGGCGGCCCCTGCCCCGCAGCAGGCCGCGGCCCGCCGAGGCCGAGGCCGAGGCCGAGGCCCGGTCCCGGGGCCCGGCCGCCGCCCGCGCCCCCCTCGCGGCGGGGTCCCCGGAAGGCCGGCCGGCCCGCCCGCTCTCCCCGACAGGAAATCCTGGCTGGGCTGGGCGCTGCGGAGGGAGCCGCGGCGCCGGGTTCCGGGGGAAGTGGAATTATTTTTTACCAGCGAAGAGATCGACTTCCACATCCGGTAACGGGGCCCTATACAAAGGCGCTGACTGACCTGGAAAAGCTTGAGCCGGCCCGGGAGAAGGGTGTTGGGGATCAAACGGGCCGCGGGGCCCGGGAGCCTTACCGTGCCGCCGGCCCGCCCGCCGCCGCCGCCGCCACACCCGGGGCCGCCGGAGGCCGCCGCTCATCGGCGCCCAAAAGCCCCACACAAAAGTCCCCGCTGCTGCCCGGCGGAAGGACACGGCGGCTGAGGGGCGGGGAGGGGCGCTGCGGCTCGCCGCGCTGCGCCCCCCCCCCCCGTTCTTCTTTCTCCGCCGCCGCCGCCGGGCCGCGCCTCACCGTGAGGCGACCGAGCGGGCAGCGGCGGGAGGGGCGCGCGGCACTTACCCTGCGGCGGGCAGGGGGCTTTGACACCGGCACCGCCGCCCCGGCCGGAGCGGGGGGGGTGGGGGGGAAGCGGCGGAGGGATACGGCCTCGGTGCCGCCTGCCGCGCATGCGCGGCGGCGCGGGGAAAGGCGGGGGGAAGCGGGCGGCGGGACGGAGCCGCCATGTTCCCGGCCCGCCGCGGGCGTGAAGGGGGCGGGGGGGGGGTGCACCGCCTCACGGCCCCTCCTTGGGGCGAAAGGGGGGCTTTGTGGGGGTGTGGGGGTCGGGGAGGGTGGGCATGGTGAGAGTGGTAGTTCTGGAGTAAGCCTGAGGCCTCGGTGTTCTGTCAGGCTGATCTGGGCTGGAGCCCCAGGCTCGCTGTGGAGGTGGTGTTGTGGGCCCTGAAACGCTTCTCCTAGGCTGGTTGGTTGTAACCCTGTTGGAAATTTCCCACACTCAGGTTCTCACCAAAGCTATTACAGTGTAAAAATGGGGGTCCATGGTAAAGTGGAGGTCCCATAATCTATATCCTTCAGTCAAAGGATATTAGTCATAAAACTCTGCTTATTATTTTTGGAGCTAACTATACCTTCTAGATACTCTTCCTCAGATGCATATTTGTATCAGTCTTTACAAACCCATTATTTTCTGCTCTTGAGTTATCTAGCACAGCTTTGGAGAAAGCACAAATCAGCTTCCGAAGAGCAAACATCGCCTCATAGGTACCCCAGCCCTGGATCCTCAAGGCGCTACCAAAGCAGATCTGCTCGGTACAAGAGAGAAAACCCCTTTCCTACATGAGGAGGCAGCAACCCACCTGGCCAGTGCATTGGCAGGGCTTGCACTGTCACAGTCGGCCGGTCTCTGCCTGCTTTTTGCAGCTCTTTTAGAGTTAGGCTGCAGGCACGAATTCTCCACGTACTTTCTGGAAACTCAGTTAATCCTTCTTTAAATGTTGTCACCTCACTCAAGGACCTGTTGACAATGTCATCCGGGCCAGTTTAGTTATTTTCCTGGGATGGGCAGCCAAAAGGGGGCACTAGAGAACGAGCTGAGACATTTTGGCGGGCTGTTGTATTTGTCATCGGCGCAGAAACCTGAAATCCAGCTTTCATCACATTTCTTTTCCAGTGTTGATAAGTGTTTTGTGTCTCAGGAAGCATTTATCTTGCCATATCATTGGTTGTCATTTACACAGTAGCAGTAGATTGTGCAGAAAATGTCCTTACAGGCCTGCACCAAGGAGTGGGAATTCTCAGTGATATTAGCTGCAGTACTACAAAAAGTGTAATGTACTACTGACAATCGTTTACAGAGGTGAAAAATCCAGTCTTCATTTAGTCAGGGTTCTATTAGCACTGTGTATGAGTTTTCAGTAGTGTGATCACACTTCAGTCTTTAAAATAGTTCTAATTTTTAGTTAGACAGAATTCACCAAAGCTGCACTTAAGAGAGAGGTCTCATACAAGCAAGTCAAAACACAGTTCACATCTGTAAAGTATGTCGTTTCTTCCACTTTGTTTTACCCAGCTGTACAAGATAGTAATCATTAGCGTGTAAGTAAATACTCTTAATACTTCTTATTAAAAAGCACAGATCTCTAGTGTTTAAATTATTTTTTTTTTCATTTATTCAATACTTCCGTACGGTAACATATGACGATAGGAAAAAGTGTTTTAACTTAAGGCAACACCACAGCATGTTATAACCCAATCAACACATTAGCATGTTTTAACAAGTTTTTGAATATGGTAAAACTAATTGTACAGGCAGGTCCTCCCATTTCTATATATGGTTGGTTATATACAGCTTATATGTATGGTTATGTGCAAGTAAGACCAAAGGATTTTCTAACTATTTCTCTGTGTAAGAGAAGCAGTAGAAGGTCCCTTTGGACAAAACAGACTGGGAGTCCATTTTGCACAACAGCTAGTGTGACACTCAACAGGCGTCCTTCCCATTCTTTGCACCCTCATGACCTCCCTGTGTCACAGCCACCTGATTTTCCTGAAGAAGAGGATCTGTCTTTTGCAGGCTTCATTCTACAGAGGATCCTACAGCATGAAATGGTGTTAGGACTTTCTTCCTTTGCCATCTCTAGAAGTACAAAATCTCCAAGACAAACTCAACCCTCGCCTGGCCCTGTTCTACTCAAGCACATTGCAGGGAAGAGTACAGCTCACCTCCAGTCGCTCTAACCGCCTCCGCTGCTGAAGGGAAGAAACAGCCTGGGTGGGTAGCACTGCTCTGGGCGTGGCAGCAGTGCTGAGCGGGTGCACAGATGTCGCCATAGTATCAGAGCCTAATTAGTTATCGTGGATGCTTAAAATCACACTTACAGTGCTTACAAGCCTGGTTGTTGTAGGTAACATAGACACACACTTCATACAATTACATTGTCAGTCTCTGCGGGAGTCAACTGACCTGAACCTAAGTACACTTCAAGCACCCGGTATTAAAAGGCATACTGAGGCACGAAACTTCATGGTGCAAAATGCTGGTTAAGGACCAGTTTCTCCAGTCTACAAGGTGGACTAAAAAATGGCCAGGCAAAACAGTTCCGGTTCACAATTCCATTGGCAAAATGGTGCTGTAGATCAAAGTATCGCTGCATTCCCCCACCTTGAATCAGGGGAAAGGGACTGTGGCAGGACGGAGCATCTGTTTGTGCAATGTCCTAGTAACACGACTGCTCGGAAACAGCTCAGCACCACCCTCTCCTCGCGTTTTAAATCCCAGCGTGACTGTACCAGCACGTCTGCGTGTGCCTGCCACCCCTGAGGTACGCTTGAAGCAACACCACAAGCTGCACAAACACTACCGACAACAGAAAAAAAAAAATAGAGCTGAACTTACAACATCCCCAGTCGATGCAGTTTTCTTTAGGGGGGGGGGGAATAAATAAATAAATAAAGTTATTTTTGTAAGGCAAGGCATCTCGCCTCCCCACACAGCAGCAGGAGGGCCGGTTTTACACCCCTCAGAGACGCTGAATGCCCCACAGAATCTGAGAACCTCCCAAGCCCGGTGCTTTGCCCTGGGCAAGGCGAAGCGAGGCCAGCCGGGTGCGGAGCCCCCCGCAGCCGGGCCCGGCTCTCCCGCAGCTTCCCCCGCACCGGGCCCGGCCCCGCGGCCCCGATAGGAGCGCCGAGAGTCCCCGCCCCCGCGGGGGAGCGGAGAGGCCCGGCGGGGAGGGAGCTGAGCCGGGCAGGGCCGCCGAGTTCCGCCCCAGCAGCCATGGCAGCATAGCGAGGTCTCCGCGGCAGCCCCGCTCGGACATGGGCCTGCCCCGGGCCGGCGGGCTGAGGCAACGAGACCCCGCGGCGGTGAGTGGGGACCGGCGGCGGAGCGAGGCCTGCCCCGGGCTCGCCTCACGCCCTGCCCCGGACGCGGTGGGAGGGGGGCGGGCGCCCTTGGACGGGAAGCCCCGGGCCCGGCCCCGCCGCTCGGAACCCGGCTGGGAGGCGGCCCCCGAGGGGCTGCGGGGGGGGGGGGGAGCGGGGCCGCGCTGAGGGCAAAGGGCCCGGGCTCGGCCCGGAGGGTACCGGCAGCTCCCCGCCCCGCCGCCGTGACCTTGGGCGGCCGGGCCGGGCCGGGCGAGGCGGGGACGGGGCTGAGGGAAGCCCGGCCGGAGCCCGGGGACGGCCGCAGGAAAATGGCCGGGGAGCGGCACCGCCGGGCCGGGGGCTCTGCCTGGCGCCCCCTCGGCCGTGCCCGTGCGCTTGGAGGGCGTTAATTATCTAATTAAGAGGTGAAGCTGGTTGGCTTTTTGCTTAGGCCGAATGGCGGCCGAGCTAACTGCGTAAAAACCCCCCAAAACTTAGGTTTTAAGTTAACTTTATAGCGTCTTGCCCCCGAACGCCATCACCGTCAGCGACACTGCCGGGTGAGGGAGCTGTCAGGAGGGATTGAGGTGAAAGGAGAGGCTCCTGCGCGGGGTCTGAGCGTGGTACGTGGCCGAGCAGACCCTGGGTGGACCCTGGGTGCCTGGCCCCCTGATACCCAAAAATGACAGAACTCGGCGTGCCCGGGGGGAGCGCAGCGTCCTGCCTGGCCAGGCCCTGATGGGCACGGGCTGCCTCTGCACAGCAGGTTGCAGCACCGAGGCCTGTGGTATTAACAGAGCCTGGCAGAGCTGGAGGCCTCACAGCGAAATGTACTGAGTTAGGTGTTTCAGCCCCGTGAAAATACCACGTTTCCAGTTTAATACTGACAATCTTAACAAAAGCAATTCTAGCGCACGAAGTGCAAGCGGTAAAACTCACTGATAAATGATGCTCGTGAGAAACCCATTGCTCGTTTGCTCAAATCTCAGAGAGAAAAATAAATAGGTGAATAATACTTTATTACGCACCTGAATTGATGATGCGCTGCACTTAGCATGGTAACTTTTTTCAGCCCGTGTTAGGGTATGCTGCTTGCAATATAACTGCTTCTGTGCGTCGTTCTTGCTGTTGTCATTCCACTTAGAGCTTACTCACATCCTCAGCGAAACAGGCACGGCAATTAGATGTAGAAAAACCTGTTACCAACAGGTATGCTTCCCTGTCAGTGTAAAACTATTCCTTTTAAGTATTTTAAATGTCCATAGATACCTGAACATGATTTCCCATGTGTTTTTAGGATGTTGTCCTTGTTTTCAGCTTTCCTGAATGCTGAGACAATGTTTCAACTGGCAGGGTGAATTTGTGTATCTGATCTTCAGTTTTAAGGAACATAGGTTGTTTACTCTTCCTCACAGAGTTGACTAATAAGGTATCGTAGCTTCTGCAATCTCTTGCTTTTTTAACGGTTTCATGATCCAGTTTCATTCTCTTGTTGGGGAAGGAGACATTCTGTCCTCCTTACAGATGTGAGGAAGGCACACATAATCTGAAGGGTTTACCGATAACTCAGTATTGCCATTGTGGTGATTTTAAGTCTGGAGGGAAAGGAAATACTGGGCAAAAACGAGCATAATCTAATCAGTGCAGGCTGGACCAGCAAGAGTGTATTTTGGTAAAATTGATGCAATCCTGGTAAGAAAGTGCAGTTCATTGCAGCTCTTCTGGTGGAAACAAATAGAGACCTAGAACAGACTTGCAGCAGCTGGTCTATCTCCATGTGTTGCACTGCTGTATGCTAACTCCTCCCGAATGTCTTTATTTGTGCAACTTCTTTTGCTGGAGGAAGTACAGAGGCCAGGTCAGTTAGGAATTCAGTATCTGCAAAAAGTTAGGTTCAGAATCATCTGGTTATTTATGTATATCAGAGCAGATTATGGTTGTGAAATCATAAATTCTTCCCAACGCCCTCTCAAAGGAGGAAAAAAAAAGTAAGAACCTCATTCAACTGAGACAGCAAATGCAAAATATCAGGCCAAGAGAAATTTGTTTGTAAATAGAAATGAGTTTTTAGTGAAGAACAGCAGCATTTCACTTCAAAACAATAATTTGAATAGAGCATCTGATGATAGTATGCTAAAAAAAATGAGAACCATAGGGGGTAAAAGGAATTGATAAAGCAGAATAGTTGGAGATTTTTTTTTTTGGAAAGTCTAAGAAGTAAAAGCAGTTAGGGCTAGGTTGCTATGGAATCCTATACTCAAGGAGGAATAAATGCAATAAAAGAGAGGAAACATGCCCATGTACAAAAAGTGAGCAATTTGTTTGGATTTAGGAAGATAATTGCATTCTCTGGCCATTTCTTCTCAAGCATTTCTTGTCTCAAATACAGTTTGTTTCATGAACTGGTTCTCTTGCCTCTGTTTCTGTAAGACTACCAGCAAGCTGCAGTTCTTTAAGAAATGTCTGGAGATGAGATAGGAGGTGAGGAGGAGGAGGAGGGGGGATTCCAAACCAGCACTAGGAGACTTGGTGAAAATGGTGTGGATGCATGCCACAGGGCAGCAAACAATCTGTGCACATAGACTGGCTCAGAACATGCAGTGACACAACGATTTACTGCTTTTTAGGAGGAGAGTAGGTAGGAGAACTTGGGGGCATGAGAGGGAAGTTGTGCTGCTCTTGGATAAGCTGACGTCCATTACTGTTTTCAGATGTTCTTGTCCCTTCCTTGCTTTTTGTTTGTGGAAGAGAAGAAGACTAACAAAGGAGTATGGTACCCATTGTCTGTATATCTGTATTTTAATTCGTGTATTGTATAACTTATAAGTGTCTGGTCATAGATCAGCTTCTCTCTATGCAGGTAGCAATACTTCACCTAGTAACTGCTCAGCAAGCCAAGCCTTTCTAGCATGCCACCAAAGGAAGCAGAGTCTGCCCGAGAATGGGTTGAATACCCAGCACTTCACCTCAAACTAAAGTTTTTATCACTCAATATTTTAGAAATACTGTACCCAAAATGCAGGAAACTTGCATGTTATTTCTGCTTCAGAAAACTGCTAAGAGCTTGTTTCCTTCTTCCCCTTTTACTAGCTGACAGGGAGAGACTTGGAAGTTGTTACTGTACGTCACATTCCGAGTTTTAACATACGTTACCATTTGTAAGTCGAATGTAATCAAGAGGGCTCTTCCACTAGCTCTGTTCATCATTTTTCCCAGTTCTAAAACAATAAGAGACACAGATGTTCCTAGAAACAGTTGGTTGATGTTTTCTTATTGCTGCTTGATTTTTTAGACTGACTAGCACAAACTTTCATTTGGAACAGCGTTATTGTGAGTAGGAAAGCCTTTGTTAGCCACTAACTCTGGCTGCCTCTGTTTTGGTGACACAGAGCTGTGTTCATTTAGGTTTGGTCATTAGGGACCTCAACTGAAACCTTATATTAACTTTTGATATATGCTACATGTAATTCCATTAAGTAGGCTATTGAGAATTTGATTTTTTTTTTTTTTTTTTTCCAGAAAATGTTATTTCTAATCTATCCTTACTCATTTTACTGCAGCATGTTGTATGGATTGCAGTGCTCTGGGAGGTCAAACAGTAATGCCTCATTCATCAGCTACCGTGGTTAGCAGCTCATGTTTTGGAAAGGGCGTAGAAATTTCTTCAGATCAGAAAATAAAAGTAAGTTTAGTGTTGTGTTTGGCAATTTAAAATCACTTAGTTATGACTCTTACTAACTGTAGCAGAAAAACATGGAAAGTCCATTTCTGTTCTTAGCCAGATCTGAGATTTGTCTTTTATCCAATAGTTCCCCATTTGTAGAGATGAGGTCCCAGAACTGCCTTTATCAAGGTGTGTCAGCAGCACATGAAAGTTTACTAGCATCTTCTGCCTTTCCTTACATGGCTGCTCTTCCACATCATCTTATTTTTTTCCTCATACACAGACGCAGTGATGTTATATTTGCATCTTTTTCATAATACATATTTAGTTACAATATTCTGTCTGAACTCAACCAAATGCTGCCACTTAAGATTAAGAGAATACTGATTACATAACAGAGCAAACATTGAAGATAAATTTAGAAAGGACTTAAAGCTTCAAAGAAAAAGTCTATTTACAGTTCTAAGGAGAAATAAAGAGCCAGTTAAAGACGTGTTCTGAAGGTATGATTAGACAAGCAATGTTAAAGTCTTCGTAAGATTGAGGCCTTTTCCTGTAATTCTGTAAGACTACTTAAAAAAAAAAAAAAAAAAGTATGTCTAAGGCAAAAAAGCTTTTAAATTGGGAAGGGCCTTTACTTTGTGGAGGGATGCGTGTCTGTTTTGTTTTGTTTCTACTGAATGGAAAGCTTTCATTAGTTTTCTGCCTTGTTTTCAGCAACTAAATATCTCCTGAAAGTTGAAGTTGAACATTTCTTAGTGATATGGTTTAGTGGAGGACTTGTTAGTGTTAGGTCAGAGGTTGGACTCGACGATCTTGAGGTCTCTTCCAACCTAGAAATTCTGTGATTCTGTGATAAGGCACTTTATAGGGAGGGGAAAATGTTCTTAAGATGCCTGAGGTATGGGATAAATTCTTAATTTTATGTACTAAAATTAGTATTTGAGGAATTTATGGTATACTTTCTAGAATTATCTGGAATGCAATCTCATAGGAAGGATTTTTTTTTTTTTCAAGTTTACCAAGTTTGCACAGACACTATGTAATTAGAAAATTAGCAAGCATAGCATCTGTGTTAAGGCAGTAAGTTAGCTGGCTGGTACCAGCACTGAGCCGCAGGAAGGCATCCCATTCTCATCTCAGCTGCTCATTCCTGGCTGTGCATGCTGACTGCTGTCCTTGCACAAGCTGCAGAGCTTTTCTGCCTCTTCAGCAAGCTGCACTGGCTCAAGAAGAGACCGCATAAGTTCCAGGCCAGTATGAGAAAGACAGAGGGAAATCAGAACCTTCTCGTTCAGTAACAGTCAGCTACAGATCAGTTCAGTTGTGCAAAACTTCACTCTGAGGTTACTGGCTGATGGTGGTTTTGGTCACACTGTTGTGCTGATTCTCACCTTGGGGTGTGAGGGAAGAGCCCTGCCTTCATCATGTCAAAGGCTATGTGGATTTTCGCTTCCTTCTGGCACCTAGGAAATGTATTTGTTAGGATTATTTGAGCATCTTTCTTCTAATTAGTTGCCCTGAATTTATTTGGGTTTGCTAGGACCTGAACGTCTCACTGGTTAAGCAGAGCTCTTCCCCTGCCATCCCCAAGGGCTAAAATAGCTCACTGTATAATATATGTAAAGGTTTTAGTTAGACTATCTGTATGAGACTTAATGGACTGCTGCATGCAGAATGTCAGATGAGATGATGTAACAGTCCTTTCTGGCCAAACTCTACTTAACCACGTAACAGCTTGGTGGGGAATGCTTCCAAGTGGCAGCAGAAAGACAACTGTACCTGGGAGCTTAGGACCTGCAGCACTTCAAAGACATTTTCAAGCAGCTTTTAACAGTTCCTTTAACATTCTCTTTATGGCCTTTTTTAATATTCTGCTTCAATGTTCCTTTCCTCAGCTCGTGTCTTACCAAGACATAACAAGCCACCTTTCCACGGGCATAGCATCTATTTGCAGAGGCTAGTGCTAAGCTAGTTGTAAAATAATTATCCAGCACTGATTTCACAGTGCAAATAGGTCAGTTGATTTTTGGTAATATTTTTTCAACTATAAAGTTGAGTATTTTCTGGATAGATTCATTTGATCATCATTAAGTCAACATTTCTTTTCTCCTTGTTTTCCATATTATTCTGGTATTTGAAACATAATGCTCACGTTCTTGACAAATTACCCAGAGTTGTTTCAAATAACTATCACTTTGACTGAATAATTAACTGTATAAATTAATCTTCCTAATCTGCTTGCATCAATAATACATACAACTGATAAAAGAAGACTCTTACAGATGATTAACACTTAAATAGTTGCAGTTCAAGCATTATTTCTCTTTTGGCAAAGAAGTTTTTGTTTGTTTGTTTTTGACTCCTGGAATAATTTTCCTATGTATGCTCTATGCTACATATAATTGCCCAGAGTGATTTTTTTTTTTCCTTTTAAATAGCTGCCTATTATGTAAGTAATCCTGTTTTTAATGGTTGTGACATAGCTTAACACCAAGGACAGGTGCTGATGCTGTAGCATTGAGTAATGCTTCACCAGACTGTAGCGGACCAGATCAGTTACTAGAGCTCTGACTGATTACGTGCACTTAATTTAAACTATAATGAACAATTCTAAAGGTAATCTTTAACTGTGTCAGTTCCAAATTGCTTTATATTAGTGTTGATTCATGTAACATGAGACAGGTTAGGTCATAACACCGTACTGGTAAAGATAGTAACTGTTTTAAAAGCCATTGATGGACTGTACTTGGGCTCTTCCTACCTGATGTGTTTTTGTTTTGTTTTCAGAACAATATTGATAGAGACTTCTGAGAAGCTGTACCATCCTAGAAGGGACATAAGTAACAACATTAACATGCCTGCTGTGGCGTCTGTACCTAAGGAGCTCTATCTCTGTACTTCATTGAAAGATCTCAACAAGAAGACAGAAATAAAACCTGAAAAGACCAGTACAAAGAGGTGCATATTTTCATTGATTTGGGATCAACTATTCAAAATACAAGTCTTAGTAGCATATAGTAAATAGAATTTTGATACCTGTGTAAGTTAAATTGTTTCCTTATGTACTAAATATTAATGAGTTTCCCTGTAGAGAAACTCCTAGTATTAGAAGTGTTATTGTTACTCTTCTGAGCAGATTCCAGCTCAGATGATTATGTTTTAGATCTAAGTTTTCTCAGTTATTAGTTAACTATCAAATCTTTGATAGCCTTATGTATGACAAGCTATCACATCAGATATGCTTACTGCCTGCAGAAAGTAACTTCTTGAGCATGGTGCCCATGACAGCTTGAGTACTTTGAGAAAAGGCTATATAAATACAAGTTCTTAAAAATTAAAAGCTCTGCAGATGCATGAATAGAAAATATTTTGCCTCTAGCACTTCTAGACTATCAGTCATTTCATTTTACTATTAGTTTTTCCTCAAAAATATTTTCAGAAAAGTACTTTTTTCTATGTCTCAGTATGCTATTTAGATATGGAAGATTTTAAATAAGATCAGAAAAACAAAATAGCAAGGAGAAACTTCATTTGGAGGACCATAATTGCAATTCATGTTAGTAAAAGCCTTATTAAGATGGTAAAAATCAAATGCTTAATATACGGGCAGGGGCTGCAAACATTTAAAATGGCATCTTTTAATTAAAAGATGTTTGGGGACAAGTCAACAATTGTGGGATTTACTCTTCTTTTCTTGATTTCAGTTATGTGCAGAGTGCCCTTAAGATTTTCAAAGCAGCAGAAGAAAGCAGATTGGACCGAGATGAAGAAAAAGCTTATATCCTATATATGAAATATGTGACTGTTTATAATTTTATTAAAAAGAGACCTGATTTTAAGCAGCAGCAGGTATAAAAAGCTTTCTGACCATTTTGCTTTTTCGTAGAAGCATGAGAAGCACAGAAATTTGCACTATGGCACATTCAAAGAATTTCACTGATATGAAGTAAACTGTCTCACTTGTGCTGACATTTTTACTTCCTATTTTTGACAAGTCTATTGTTAATTGCTCTTACAGTTTGCTCTTATTAATTATACTTAAGATATATAAATAGACATGTGAATATTTTTCATGGAAGGGTAATCCTGTCGTCTTTCCGCTTCTGACTTCTTTTGGTGCAGTGCTAAGGAGCTTGGGGATTGAGGGAGAGTGTTCCTTTTATTCAATTCAAGCCTACTTTACTGAAAATGGACAAATGTGCTTTTAGCTTCAGTCTTGCAACTAGAACCATCTGGTAACAAACAGAGTTGCCTTGCCTATTTGTTAAGGCCGTAGAACAATTTTACTTACAAATTCATGTTTGAGTGGAAAACAACTCAAAACAGTCTTTTTTTTTTTTTTTTTGCATTATTACCACTATAATACCAATTTTCTGTAGGGCAGCTGTTCTTTATATGCATAGAAATCAGCAGTATTAAGCTGTACCATTAATATGTGGGCTGATGCTTGTAATTTTAGGATTATTTCCATTCAATTCTTGGACCTACAAATTTAAAAAAAGCTGTTGAAGAAGCTGAAAGACTCTCAGACAGCCTTAAACTCAGGTATGTGAATACAATGAACATATAATATGGTTAGTTATACATGAAGCCAGTATGCGTGCAGTTGCAGGTTTTCATGCTGTATAGCAGTAAAGGATTGTGCTTGCAGTACCATCTAGATAGCTGAAATTCTTAAACTTAAAATGTGTACCCACAAGAGCCTGCTTTTGTAGCTTATTTTTGTCATCATTTATTCCAGTAGCTTGGCACTGTTCATTTTCTCAATTCTTTGAGACTATGATTTGTTGGTTTGTTCATCGACTGATAGGAAGAAACCACCAGACAATATAAGCTATATGTACTCCAGAAGTGATCAGGAGCCATTTCCTCCCCACGCTTTTCATCATAAGGTCACCTGAGGCCAAATGTACTAATGCGCATTACTAATATTTCCATGTTAACAAGCCCTCCTAATTGGGACTTGGTTTACACTAACAAAACACATTTCTAAAGACGTTTTTTTATTCTTTAGCTAGCTGCTACACCTTTTCTTCACCTCTACCACTTGCAGGCACATTTATGGAAATGCAGTTTTGCTAGTATGGGCTAAGGGGCTTTCGTTAGCTCATTTACAGTTGCTGAGTTGTATGGCACAAGTCTTTGTGCCATAAGCCATGAAATCGTGTCAGTATGTTGTAAGATAGGCTCTATCTTTACATGGTAGTTAGTACAGTTTGTCTTGCTTCTAGCAGCCTTTTTTGCTTTTCATATCCTCAGCAACTGCCTGTCTCTCCCTTCCCACCCTTTCAACTCTGTCTGTTATGCACATTTCCCTTCCCCAGGCCCCACCAGAATTACTGTAAAAGCTTCTTCTATGCCTTTTGTAGTGCTTAATCTAAAAAGTCAGTTTAGGTGAACAGAGAAGAAAATAGCTACATGTATATGAAAAGAGACATACTAAGGATGCTTGATGATACTATACATTAAACAGTCTTTAAATCTTCCTTGTTTTTAATTGTCTTACAATTCAGCAGAGCTACAAATTCACTTTAAGGGTAAACTTTGATAGAGCTATAGAAAACCAAAGTTATTTAGAGACTTATTGTTTAGTAACTTATGGTTTATCGTGAAATGAACTGAGTTTTGAAACTTGACAAAATAATTTTCAACTACTCTGCACAAAATGTATGTGTATTTAAAGGGAGAATAAATGAAACATGACTCCTGTGTAACTACAGAAGTGGTTTTATAGAAATTGTTATTGTACAACTCCTCTTCTAGGCAATAGGCCAGCAAATAGTTTAACAGTTAATAATTAACCAAAAGTGGAGCTGCTGAAACGTCATTTGTATAGGCTTAGGAATACTTAAATGAATGAGCTAGTATGTGCTTCAAAGGCATACCAGTAGGTAAATGGGAAATTGCTGGGTAAATATTCCATATTGACCAAATTCAATGAAAATCTTAAATATATTTTTGTACCATTAACTCCAAATAAGAACAGAATGCTCTGTTCTAATTTATGTCTTTGCCAAATCAAGAAGCCTATTTAAGAAATAGAATTACACTCACTGCATGCTTCCTATTGGTGGAGTGGAGTTTGAGGCAGAATCCAATGCTATGATATAGTTCAGTAACAAGTAGTATGAAATAAAATTGCATAGTAGTTGTCATTTTAGTCCTGATTAGTCAACATATAATTAAAATGACAATTACTAATTCAATTCAGTGTCCAAGCCTCACTACTTGGCTCAGTCATCAATATTGTTAATTCAAAACATTTTTTTTTAATATAACTTTTTTTTTTACATAAGTTTTTGCTTTGTGGATCACTAATAACTGTTATCTTCTCAGTTCTATTAACTAGAGTGCAATGTGGCAGCAATGTGCAACCCTACAGCTGGTGATCTAAAAGCTGTAGTTTGGAGGCTACTGGTTTACAATATCGTGCTTGTCCTTAAAATGGCAGAGGGCTGGAAGGTTAACTTTAAAGGCTGAGGCATTATGAAAGGGACATCTGTATGCAAGACTTACATGCACAAAAAGTTTTGAGTACACAGGGTTCTTGCATTGACTTCGCTGTAGTTGCACTGTGAAATAAGCAGCAGGGGCAGTGGTGAGGATGTAACAGTGTTATAAAGTCAGCTTACATCCCAAAGGTGACTGCTACTGTATTGGTAGTTGTGACCCAACTTCTCAGAAAAAGGCACTTAAGAGAACTGAGGTAACTCATTTTTAACTATTATTAAGACTGTTATTAAGACTGTTGCAAAACCAAATAAAATACCCTGGGTGATTGTTATAGTAAGTTGAAGTTTATCTGCAAGACTTAAGTAAGACTGTAAGACCAGTACTTAGTTTCTGTGAAATGAAAAACCAGTTATCTTTAGTGACATCATAGCTAAGCGTGACCTCAGGTTTAAAGAGGAAAAAAAATAATAAACCCTTAAGAGCAGTGGCTATGAAATAAGAGCCAAAGCAGGATTTAAGAATGAAATAAATTGTATCAAGAAGTCAGCGAGGAAAGTGGGCTTTGATGCAGTGAGGGGATGTTGGGGAGGATTTTCTTTAAATACTTCCTGTTTCATGGCCACCCCCACCCTTCCCTTGACTTGATAGTTCTGGTGCTAATTGTCCAAGGCTAGCTGATCATATAATATTGGTTGTGGGGAAATGTTTTCCGTAGATATGAAGAAGCTGAAGTTCGGAAAAGACTCGAAGAGAGGGACAGACAGGAGCTGCAGAAAAAGCAAGAACCAAAAGATGATGGAAAGAGTTCAGCCAAAAGCTCATCAGAAAGTACAGCAGATTCCAAAGGAAAAAGCCAAAAGGTAATTGAAGATGTTTTTGAATTCTCAATTCAGTCTAAAGGTATAGTTTTAATCCTGCATGTGGTATTTATTAGTAGCTGTTTCCAGTTCAGAATCTTTTTTTGTTGGCTTGTTTTGTTTTTGAAATTACTTTATATTCCCCATAGCCTTTTGAGTCTTCTTTGGAAAAGGTAAAACCCTACCAACCTCCAATTCTTGCTTAAGATACACTAGTGTTTTGTAAAGTCAAACTCTATATTACAACTGTGCTTTTCACCATTGCTGGAACTATCGGATAAGAATCATGATAATGTATTTGTTACATGACTCCTTTTTAGGAGAGAGCTGACTAGTTAGCAATAGTGTGGGGGGAAAAGAAATTTTTTCCACAAGTGCTTCATGAATTTCACCCAGCAGATGATGCTGCAGGTTGTATTGCCTTTTTAACTGCTTTCTGTCTAGGTAGAGCAGCAACCTTGGTGTCTTCCTAAATTAACTAGCTTTTTCTTTTTCCCCTTCCTGCAACACAGATTAATGGTGAGAGCAAGCATTCACTGGAAAGAAGGGATCAGTCTGAAAGTCTGAGCGGTAAGAGATGCAATGTTCACACAGGTGTGAAAAAAGTCTCTATATGCTTATGCACCTATCATTTTGGCAGCTGCAGTTCTTTAACAGTTACTTCACAGTCAGAGTATTTCAGTGAAACTTTTGGTATGTGTTCTTTCAACAATAGCAACTTAGTAGTAAAGCTCTGTATTTAAGCCTTCATCATGTCCCTTGAACTTAGAAAGCTGTTCTAAGTTTTTCAAAACTTTAGTTACTAAAGCTGTACTAACCCCAGAGTGGTTAAATAGAAAGAAAAATGTCTCCTCAACTGCTAAGAAAAATGTCTAGACAAGGCTGAAATGTGTCGACTTTCTCAATTAAATAAGAAATTTCCCCTTGCCACCCCAGCCTTGTTTTTTGTTCTTGTAATAAACATGAAAATGTTCCTCTTCAGCTGAGAACTCTAGAGAACATCTGCAGCATGTAGTTCACGAGTGCTTGCCTATATAGCTTAAGTTAAATGAGACCATGAAAAATCAACTAATTTATCACTGAAGTATCCAGTATTGTCTAATTTAGCAGATCAGCTGCTAATCATTATAGTAGCAGGAGCAAAAGAGCCAATCTGTTCCACAGCTTCATGACTTTGTGGGAAGGATATATATATATATATATACGAATGTATTCTGTACACTTTTCTGTTCTGTCATCTGTTTGCAGTCTTGATTACTCCAGTCAGACACGATCATAGTTATCTCCATTTATAATGTAGCTTTTAGCATCTAATAGCTTTTTTATTTCAAGGAGCAGTCACAGCTGAGAAACTGTTTGCAATGATGACGGACAAAAGCATTGAATTAATTATAATGGATGCTCGAAGCTCAAAGGATTATCAGGAATCCTGTATTCCAAGATCTATCAGCGTCCCAGAAGAAGCTATCAGTGCTGGGTATGGAATAATGTTAAATGATAGTGAAATGTTTGATTTCTTTGAAGTACTGTCTTACTGGCATTCCCTCTATAAAGTGACTGAAAAAAAGAATGCATTAGAGGGGTCATATGCTTTTACAACTTGTACATTTAGTTTTAGAGTCTCCGGTACATACAAATTTGTGAAATGCATCTGGACAGCTCTGTTTTGGTATGTACTGCCTTCAAGTCAGAGCTTGTGTATTTTATCCAAGCATGTAAGCATGTATAGGTTGGACCATATATTGTTGGACTAAGTGTTACTTGTACATTTAAGTGCATGTTAATATATTTCAGAGTTACTGCTAGCTGGATTGAAGCTAGACTCCCAGAAGATTCTAGAGATCAATGGAAGAAGAGAGGACACTTTGATTACGTTATACTCCTGGACTGGTTTAGTTCTGCAGAAGATGTAAAGCTAGGAACAACTCTTCAGAGCCTGAAAGACGCGCTTTTTAAGGTTGGCAAGTTCCACATTTTATATTATTTCATCTCAATAAGTAAGGTGGTCTTAAAGTATGTATAATTACAAAGTATATGGAAGACAATGATATGCTGGATAAACATTTTGGTTTAGTTTTCAAAGACTGCTTATTTTGATAGCAGAAATATAGTCTGAAGCTTCACTTTCCCCTGCTTGTGCTGTAGTAGTGGAAAGTAACTCATTAAATAAGTAAATAGTAGAATGATTCAACTGCCATCCTCAACAGCTAGCTTGTAAACTTTAAGTTCTTGGCTGACAGAGTTGTTTGAGAAAGTACTTAGTATTGTTTGCCAGAGTCATTGCTAATACATGAAAGCATGAGACAACTAAGTCCACATCTATGGGAACTGGCCAGCCACCTGCATAGGCAGGTTGAAAAAAGCTAACTTCTCTGCAGTCCTATCAAGCCAATGCTTTCTAGAATGGAAGAATCAAGGTAAAAGAGACACCAGAAATAACTTGAAAACTGTTAAGTTTTGTACTTTATTAAATATCAGTTCTGGAAAAACATGAATTTAAGTTTGAGCCTCATCTTTGGAAGGAGCTAATAGACTCAATATTGAGTTGCGTAACATTTAAAAGTCAGAATTCTGGCTATAGCTGTGTTGTCCCTACTCTTTATAAAGGTGGCTCTTGTGAGAGACTGCACGTGTACATAACTATTCAATACTGGGGTTCAGAGACTAGTTCAGGCAGTTCTCTCCATTTATTGCGTTACAGAATAGTCTCTGAACTTCTGTTCATGTTCTAGTTAATGTTACTATACTTTCCAAAGCCAACACCCCTAGTTACAAAGATGATCGGAGGGCTGGAGCACCTCTCCTATGAAGACAGGCTGAGAGGGCTGGGGATGCTCAGCCTGAAGGCTCTGGGGTGATGTCATTGCAAGTTTTCAATACTATAAGGGGACTTACAAAAGACAGAGAGAACTTTTTGCTTGGGCAGATAATGATAGGACGAGGGGGAATGGTTTTAAACTAAAAGAGGGGAGATTTAGATCAGAGTTTAGGAGGAAATTCTTCACTCAGAGGGCGGTGAGGCACTGGAATAGGTTTCCCAGAGGAGTTGTGGATGCCCCATCCCTGGATGTGTTTGAGACCAGGTTGGATGAGGCCGTGGGCAACCTGATCTAGTGGCCTGAAGCAGGGGAATTGGAACTAGATGGTCTTTAGGTCCCTTCCAACCCAACCCATTCTATGATTTTATGATAATTGCTCAGTAAATTTACCTGATAAGAAACCAAATAAAGTATTTTTCTGCATGGAGGATTGTTACCTGAACAAGTAGTAAGTGGTTCTTTCTGTACTGGAAATATTCAGACCCTGCTGTAGTTACAGGTAGGAACCTCCTCATGTGTTTGGCATTCTCTAAACCCTGTTCCCTGAAGTGTTTTTACAGCCTGTTTAATTCTTATTTTAAAATCTCAAAAATAACCTCTTAGTATAATGACCAGACACAGAAATTTCAACAAGGTTAAGACTGAAACATTTCCTCACTGTGTTTAAGTCACTTAACTTTTTTTTTCCTTTTTTTTCTAGTGGGAAAGCAAAACTCTACTGAAGAATGAACCTTTAGTTCTAGAAGGAGGTTATGAAAACTGGCTCCTTTGTTTTCCCCAGTACACAACAAATGCTAAAGTAACTCCACCTCAGCATAGCAAGATTGAAGCAGTAACTGTTTCCTGTAAGTATAATGGAGATTCTTTCTCCCTAGTGTTTCTAATTACTGGACGTAACTTCATTCAAGTACATGTGAGAGAGATGGAGATGTAGCTCAGAACAAGGCTAAATTTTGGGGTCTGGTGGAACTTGAGGGTCATTTTGGTTTTGTTGTAAGAGCTTTCCTATGTTTTTTTCCTCTCCTACCCCCAGTGGATTTTACATATCCATCTTTGGAAGAACCAGCTCCTGTTCCACCTGTTGCCACTATAAAGCCTTCTCCAACAGAAGGGATTGAAAATGAAGAAACAGAAGCTAATTTGGAAGAGAGACTAAAATCACTTAACAGACCAAGCGTAGAGGGTGCTGCTGTTCCAAAACATGACAGTTCATTTGTAGTCAATCCCGTATCTAGTACAAGAAGTATCCCTGAGGTAAGTTGTGTTTTCTTTGTTTCAGATTTAGCATAGGGTTAACGTACTAGAGACCCACCACATGCAGACTTCCACAGAGGTATGTTCTCAGTATTTGTTTAAGCCCTGTACACAACTACATTGGTACAGAGACTATTGGTGGTCTGTGAAGCCATGGTAAATAATCCACAGAACTTTATGAAACTGAATACACTTGACATAATTGCTGAGTTTTCATTGAGGATTTTGATGGGAGTGCCAGAGAAGTTGAAGGTCAGCAATTGCTCATTAATTCAGAAAGTCTATTAGCAACCTTTTCTGATCAGTACATATATATGATGAAATAGTGAGGGCAATTAAGTTATGACTTACCTTTGCTCTTCCAAAGCTCTGCTTTCCAGCCACTGTATCTTCCTTCAAATAAAAAAATACACTTTGGAGGCTTTTCACTTGTGGTCCAGTAGTGAAAGTATGGGGTCTTGTTTCTTCTTCAGAGGAAAAAATTTTCTAGTGCACGGACTCTACAAAGGTGTTCTAAAATGACTTGTTTTCTTTGGAAGATAAGGCTAAAAATGTACAGCTCTTTATTTCTTACCTTTTTAGATACTTCCTTTAATACAGATTTTCATCTAATGGACCCTAAGCTATGAAAAAGACCGTACTTATTTTCTTCCCTTTGTTTTTTTAGAACTTCTATTTCAGCATCAAAACCAACCTGCTCTCCTAGGTCTGAGCAGAAATCATTCTTAAATACCTCTTCCCATCAAGCAGATCTGCCTTAATCAGATGACAGAGCATGTGATTGAGAGCCAAGCCCAAATTTGGCTGCCTGATTACTTTAACATGTTCACCTTTGAAAGCTTGAAAATAAAGACTCAAGTTGTAGTAATGTGTGTTTAATGCTGTCCTTATGGTTCTGTAAGGGTTGTTGATTGTTATCTCACATCTGGAAGTTAAATGAATATTTAGTTAATGACCAATTTGAATTACCAGATTTACTGAAATGGAAAATTGGCTATCTCTGATAAAAATCAATTTTATATGATTTTCATGCTTTTATAAATCTTTCTTAGAAGAAGTTTAGCTAGCAGAGTGCTAGTAGCTTTAGTGAGTTGTTCTGTGCTTTCTGTTACAGGTTGATCGTACTAAAAAGCCTTCAATGAAGATTCCTGATGATAACAGACCAAAATCTGAAAGCACACTCAGTGACAGCCAGCCTATTGAGAATGGACAAATAGTTCCAGATCGGTCCACAAAACCTGTACGTGATGTAAAAAGCACCCTGACAGAAGAAGAAAAAAGTCATATACATGCAGAAACTGCTGCCCTGTTAGAGAAAAACAAAAGAGAAAAAGAATTGCGGGAGAGACAACAAGAAGAACAAAAAGAAAGACTCAAGCGAGAAAAAGAAGAACAAGAGCAGAAAGCAAAGGAAGAACAGAGAGAAAAGGAACACAAAGAAAAGCTGCAGCAATCCAAAGAGGAGAGAGAACAGAAGGAGAGAGATGACCAAATAAAAAGAGAACAGGAGGAAAAGGAAAAAGAAAGAGTGCGCAAAGAGACAATAGAAGCAAAAAAGCAAAATAAAAATGAACCAGAAAACATTGGTGCAAAAAGGATGGAGATCGACAAAGTATCTGTGGAAGAAAGAGAAAAGGGAGCTCGAACACCAGATATGCAGAGACGTGTGCTGGGTGATGCATCTCAGACTTCTGTGTCTGTTCCAGGCAAGGTTAGTGAAAACGGGTGCATGGGGTATTCAGGATCATTTGGGTGCCTCCTGAAGTGAGATGGTATCAGTCTAATTTCTAAATATGTACTTCACTGGAATCTTGTTTAGACCTGCTGTTTTTACATAGATGTAGGGGAGAAAGTTAAAACCAAGATATGTGTGGTGTTATAGGGCAGCTATATATAGACTGGCTTGATTCTTGTTTGCAGGTAGGGAACATGTAGTTCCCATAAGATAATAAAAATCACCATTGGCGTGAAGGCAGAGTTGGATGGTTCATGGTCTGCCATCTTCAGTTTCAACTATAAAATGCTGCCATGCCTCTATCTCTCATACCGGCCCAAAATATATGCTGTACTGTTGTAACAAACACTACGGACAGAATCACAGTATCATAATAAACTCTGTAGCACGTCCCCAGCTGCATGAACACTGATATAACAGGGTTTTGTTGACTAGTGTAAGAAGCAAAGCAATACCCTAATCTATTATTTTGAGACTTTATTTCTGATTTCTGAGATCTTGAAATTATTAAGTCCATCCTGTACAACACAACATTCAGTTACAAAGGCTATTCCAACAAATTGCTGCATAGCTGAAAAAAGTCATGTGTAAATAGCTGCAGTAGTGACTTCAAGGCACTTGCATTCAATGACAAAAAAAAAAAAAAAAAAACCTCCTTCCCTACTATTCTTTATCAGCTATCTTTACTAACGTTACAGATGAAAATTCAAAGCCTTCTCTCAAAATCTTTTACAGCAAACTGGGGTTAAAGGACAACCAGACAGTGGAGCTCAAAAGCCAGGACCCCTTAGAGAGGATTCTGATCAAGATACTGAAAGACTTAAAGTAAATACAATGTGTTGTATGTAGCTAAAATCAATCAAGCACAGATGCTTTATGATTATCTCATGTTAAATTCCACCTAACTTTATTTTTTAAAGTCATAATCCTAAGAAAAGACTGTGCCATTTTTATAGCTGTTTGTGTGCTTTTTCCATTTGTCCCAT
Organism: Aythya fuligula; assembly: GCF_009819795.1. Lineage (NCBI taxonomy): Eukaryota > Metazoa > Chordata > Aves > Anseriformes > Anatidae > Aythya > Aythya fuligula. The sequence continues at coordinate 11,375,509 of NC_045569.1, read as the reverse complement.
TCATCTGCAAATAAATACTTGAAAGTTTCAGTAGAATTTTTTCACTCTTAATGCGTTAACAAGTCTGATGGCATTAACAAGTCTTCCATTCTTGGTCATCATCTTGTGTACTCCATTGCATACTACTTTGGAAGGGAAAAAAGATCATCCCTATGTGTCTAACAGAGGCATTTTTTTTTTTAATAAAGTGGCTTCTTTAGGGAAAGAATGGAATAGTCAGACTAGTGAGACTGAATTGTCCTTTTTTTTTTTTTCCCCAGAGCATGTTGACAAATTAATTTTGTTTAGAGTAATACAAAATAGTATTACTATGTTACCATTTTCGCGTCCTCCAGTAAGTTCCATTTCCAGCTATAATCAAGGATTTATTGAACTGTTTTGCATTAAAACATGTAACTGCATAGGGAAGTCACAGACAGCTTGCTGCTCTTCATAAGTAACCATACATACCTCACATTTCCACTGTATTTGTTAGTCTCAGCGGGAGCCATTGATGAGAGCACGAAGTGAAGAAATGGGAAGGATAATACCAGGACTGCCTCTGGGTTGGGTAAAGGTAATCTTGTGTTTCTGATATTATTTTCTATTTCTGATGTTATAATCGAGTTTCTTGGGCAGTTTCACAGTGCATTTCAGTTCTGTCATATTGCTAAGTCAGATCTCGTTTTATTTTTGTCTCTCCCAACTTGCACACACAGGTACTTCCTGAATTTTAATATTATTTGTAATGAAACTAGGGGAGCTCATCTGCTTCTGGTGCTAACCAGCTGCTTTATATGCATTTTGGTGAAGGTGGTACCTTCCACTAAACTTAATCCATTACATATTTAGGTCAATAACTACCGTTAACAACTCATTACTTGAGAAACTCATGTATTGCTAGAGTAGTTAAGGCTAATGATGATTTTTACCTGACTCTAAAACACTTCTTTTTTCCTCCGTAAGTTTCTGGATCCAATCACTGGAACCTTTCGTTACTATCACTCGCCAACAAACACTGTTCATATGTACCCACCAGAAATGGCTCCTTCATCCACTCCTCCAGCTACCCCACCAACGCATAAACCCAAGCCACAGGTGACTATTGAACGAGAACGGGAACACTCCAAACTGAAGCGCTCCTACTCTTCCCCAGATATAACCCAAGCCATTCAGGAGGAAGAGAAGAAAAGAATTCCCGTAACTCCTGCAGTCAATCGTGAAAATAAGTATGTTTGATAAGTTATATCACAATTTACGCAATATGATAGCATATAGGACTTAATTTGTCCTTATCCAACTGAAATTCATTAATATTTTATAAGTATTTTCAAAGGATGCAAGAGGGTTTTTTTGGTAGACCAAAATTTCATTGCTACACATCTAATGTATTGGCAGTTATGTTTTTGAGAATTAATGTGATAATTAAGTATTAATAGAAATTTCAGAGGTCAGTGTAATTGGACAACAGTTGCTTTTTAAGTGTTGGTATTATTTGTGTTAACATGGAAGACACTAATTGTCTTGTAGCTTCTGAAATACAGTTTTTGATTTTTAAACTGAGGTAAATAAACAACTAATTCCTCATCTGTAAATTAAAAAAATAAATACTGATTTAGCCTATAAATCAGTCTGATTATAGGCCAGTATATAGAGATTTTTCACTATTCCACCGATCTTGAATACATTAAATGATTTGTATTTGGTAGCCTCTTGTGCCAGGATATTTCATTTCCTGGGGGGGGGAAAGGTGATTTTCTTAAGTTATGTGCACAGACTTGTCAAGGCTGAGACTGCTTAAAAAGAAATAAAATAATTTCTTCCTTACAGACCAATCTATTACACTAAAGCAGAAATTTCAAGACTCTCTGCATCACAAATTAGGAATCTTAATCCTGTGTTTGGGGGATCGGGACCAGCTCTTACAGGACTTCGTAATCTAGGGAACACTTGCTATATGAATTCCATATTACAGTGTCTGTGCAATGCACCTCACCTGGCTGAGTATTTTAACAGAAACTTGTATCAAGATGATATTAACAGGTAACAATATCTTATACTTACCCTTTGCTTTCAAGTGAAAGTAAAAAAAAAAATCTGACTTTACATTTGTTAATTAAAAAAATCACTTAATAGAGCTAAAGATTTTTTGTTGTTTTAATTCTTTTAAATAAGAGAAATATTAACCTCTAAATCTTTTGAGATTTTACAGAGTGTAGATACGGGACGAAATAAGCATTACCAGACAATCTTGAATTGTGCTTTAGCACGTTCATAAATAAGTGTACTACTATCTCTTAAAAACAATATTTAAGTAGCAGTTTGCAAAACAAGCTGGAAATAACTGTACCTTCCATCAGACCGATTTTGATTGTGGAACCAAATTATAATGCCAAAGTATACAAAAGTTTTAACTTAAACTCGCAACCATTTTTGCTTGGTCTAAAGAAATTACTTCAGAATTGGGAGAAAGTCTTGAATTAATAATAAATCTTAATTGGATAGCTCACTATATATATAAAATACATTTATATCTATATAGCATATATTTGTGTATATATAAAAACATATATTTTTGTCTGTTTAATTGTATAGGTCAAATTTCCTGGGGCATAAAGGTGAAGTGGCTGAAGAGTTTGGAGTAATAATGAAAGCTTTATGGACAGGGCAGTATAAATATATCAGTCCAAAAGACTTCAAAATTACAATTGGGAAGATTAATGACCAATTTGCAGGATATAGCCAGCAAGACTCCCAAGAATTGCTTCTCTTTCTAATGGATGGCTTGCACGAAGATTTAAATAAAGTAAGCAATACATGTTACAAAATACACATCTGTTAAATGATCAAGAGAAATAATTTTTCTCATATCTCATAGTTCTTAAGAAGATTTAAGTAACAAAGCTTTGTGCCAAGGCAAATGGACAAACTTTTTATTTAAAACAGCTTCTGGGTAGGGTTGAGTAAGCATTTGTGCTGAATTCAGCTCCCCACTGCTGTGTGGAGACAAAGTCACATTTCTGTGATATCCCTCTGTTTGGGAAGCTCTAGAATTACCAAAATGGCTTGCTTTTCTTATATTCTTGTTGAGTAGAAGATCCCGAGGTCTATATAATTCAACACCTCCCATGTATCTTCAAACATCCCTTGCAGAGTCTAGCTTTTGTAGCTACTTCAGGCCGTGTAGTTGGAGAGTCTGTGCCCAAAGATTCTGTGGTTTAGGGAATAAAGACACAAATAGGCAAAGAGAAAGTAGAAATTTACTTTCAGTTATCTGGGCTGAGGTAGAGACAGCTGTTAATGATTTTTTTTTTAATGATACTCACGTACTGGTACCTCAGCCTATTCACCTGTAGGAATTCAGGCTCCAGCAAGGACTGAAACATGTGCCTTGTATCTGGAGGATGTCTGCTAAATGTTTTCAGCCTGGAGACTGCTGAACTGTTGGTGTCTGCAGACTTTTTTTTTTGTTCCTCAAGAGTCTGCTAAGAGTAAGAGAAGCTTGCTAGGAGAAGCGAGTTTTGTGCTGTAACCTTACACATTTTTCCACCTCAAGATTGCGACAGCATGAAAGAAACTCTGCAGTGAAGCAGGTTTTCTTAAGTACTCTTTACCTTACTGCTTTTAAACCTCAAATCTCAGTTACTGTGTGTATATCTTCTCTTTCAGAATGGGCAGAGTTGTTCAAGTAGTAATAACTTTTGGGAAAATGCTGTCATTGCCTTGTACTTTTCATCACTGTGGACAACTTGTGGGTGGTGGGGGACGTATTAAACTAGTGGGAGTCTTCAGGGGCAGGGTAGGTACTTTAGACAAGTTCCAGAACTATTATTGGTATAGCACATGACTTTTGCAAGAAATCAGTCCCGAAGCAGGAGTTGTTTATAATCTAAATTAGTTTACAGTGGCCATGTAGTGCTGCTTGTGTTACTGAAAGGATAGAAGGAAATCCAAGTATTCAGAATTCTACTGTTACAAAATCAGCCTCTATAAGGTACTGAAGGGAATGGTGGAAGACAACTAAACAGCTAGGAAATGAATGGCTATGCTGGCGTGTTCAGATATACTTGTCAATATTCAGTAGTATAGTTGCGTATAGATTAAACTTCCTATTTATAGATATGTTAATATACAGCTAAAGTATTCAAACTTCTGTTATACAGGCTGACAACAGGAAAAGATACAAGGAAGAAAACAATGATCATCTTGATGACCTCAGAGCAGCAGAACTAGCCTGGCAGAAACACAAACAGCTCAACGAATCCATCATCGTGGCACTCTTTCAAGGCCAGTTCAAATCTACAGTGCAGTGTCTCACATGCCACAAGAAGTCCCGGACCTTTGAGGCTTTCATGTATTTGTCGCTACCACTTGCATCCACTAGTAAATGTACACTGCAGGTAAGGTGGCCCTAGAGAAAAACAATTTTTGAAACAGTAAAAACATATATCTTTGTGACTTATGATGCTACTTCTGCTGAAACAGGCTGTCCAGAGTGGCTGTGGTTCCAGGACACTGTCCTGGACAACTGGTGTGGGTTTGGACCTGATGCCCTCCAGCAGACCCTTCCAACCTCAGCCATTCTGGGTTTCTTTGTTCAGCCTCTTGTTGAAGGGGTTCATCAGTGTTCCAGCTTACACTAACCTGAAACATGAACAGACCCAAGCCTGCTATTTTTTTTAATTCTTCCAGAATTTAAAAAATTAGATCCCTTCTTAACAGTTTTAAAATACAAGCAGGATGGAATATTGAAGCCACAGTGACAGAAAAGACACGTCTAGTATTTGTTTCTGTATGCCACAGTTCTGTTGTGTTTTTAAAAAAATGTTGTCAGTACAGTTTGAAATACTTGCAGATAACTAATATATGCAGTAAAAATTACAATTTACTTCTACACTTGGATGCAACTCAGTTTTCCCTATATTTGTGAAACATGGCATGTAGATTATTGTTGCAAGTTAACAAGCAAATAAGAAATAAACATTTTTGGTACACTACCCTAAACATCTGCCGTTCACAATCTGTATTTATGTTTTGTTTTAAGGAATGCCTTAGATTGTTCTCCAAAGAAGAAAAGCTCACTGACAATAATAGATTTTACTGTAGCCATTGCAAAACTCGAAGGGATTCTTTGAAAAAAATAGAAATTTGGAAATTACCACCTGTTCTTCTAGTGCACTTGAAACGGTAAGTGAAATAATAATCTATGAAAATTAATTAGGGTGACCAGGCATTCATGCAGATTGATTGTTCTAGTGCAGTAACTAACAATTTTTAATTAGAGAAAGTTCCAGATGTGAGTCCAGTTGTAATGTTGCAAAAATTTCATTTTCACCTGATGTCTGCTTTACTAGGCTGTAGTTTACAAAGCACTTCTACAAGCAGCCTCTCTTCATCCGTGCTAAGAAGCATGTGTGCAAGCATTAAGAGAGTTGGAGCCACATGCTGTTTTTGAAACAGTTCAGTCTTTAGTTGAGACCACATATGGGTTAGAAACAGAGAAACCAAACATGGCTTAATATTCTTAAATAGCATACAAATGGCTTGTAACTTAAAACAATGCTTTTTCATCTCTAGATTTTCCTATGATGGAAGATGGAAGCAAAAACTTCAGACCTCTGTAGATTTCCCATTGGAAACTCTTGACCTCTCACAGTATGTTATTGGTCCAAAGAATAACTTGAAGAGATACAATCTATTTTCAGTATCAGTAAGTAACCATGTCACATTTCAAAGCTAGCTGATCTTTATGCTAAGACTTGCGGCAGTCTGTGGAATTCATCTGGGTTTCCAGGCTGCCTACCTGGTTGCAGATGATCTGTGTTCTAAAAAGAACGCTCAGTGTTTATTTAAAAATCTCACATTCTAGGTTATTTTCCTTAACCAGGTAAGAAGTGGCAACTTTCAAGGTCATTAATTCTTTTCTTCTGTTCACAGAATCATTATGGTGGGTTGGATGGAGGGCACTATACCGCCTACTGCAAAAATGCCTCAAAACAGCGCTGGTTTAAGTTTGATGACCATGAAGTGTCTGAGATCTCATCATCATCTGTGAAATCCTCAGCTGCATATATTCTCTTTTACAGTTCTTATGAACAGCGAGCAGTGGACATGGCCACATAAAGTAGCATGGGTTAAGAAAACTGGTTTTCTTTTTATAAGAGCAAAGTAGGTATTGGAAGGCGCATAAATATGCAAAACTATGACAAATGTAGTCACTTAAAGTTACGGGGATGGTTGCAGCAGCTTCTCTGCAAGCAAGCTCTTTCTGGTCAGTACTCTTGCTTAAATCAGACTGATTAATAATGCCTGTGGTAATACTGCCATCTGTGAAACCATTTAAAAGCATACTTGCGTTACCATTTATTTAACAAACAACTATATTTTTAGTCTGCTCCAAAATTGAATTCTAGCTTAGTCATCTGAAATCTATTAACAAGTAGTTTAAAATGTCTTAAAATCCCAAGGCATATCTTTATTTTTATCTTTTTCTTTCACTATTATGGCCTTTTCACATTTCTAACCTTAAGCTTGATTCTACTGTGAATACTCTAGAATGATGTAAACAGTTAGGAATGTAAGTGTACATATTGATTGCATACTTGCACATCAGAACTATGTATATAATAAAATGTTGTCCTTTTTGTGAGAAACTCTAAAAATCAGAGGATTGCTTTTATTTGCCAGCTCTAAGTAATTGCAACACTATTTAATAAAAAAGGCAGAGCTGTATTTTTTTTGTTAGCTTTGGTCAATATTTGTGCACATCAGAGTTATTCTAAACAAACAAGATTTTTCCTTTTTAATTTTTTAATATAAATTTTTCATGTATACATGCATTAAAGACCTTAATGAAGAAATGATTTAAAAATATATCCTATTAAGTGTATATTTGAGTTTGTTTTCATTCTCAACTAGTTCTGTAATGGTCAGAATTCTACATAACAACAGTCTAAATCACATTCACACAGTTTAAAGGCTCTTCAGATGAAAAGAATACTGTTTTGTCTAGAACTACTTAGTCTAGAAATTGTTTTAGCTGAATTTTGTGCATTTCCCTGGTCTGGATTTGGGTTAGTTTTCCTTTCCTGAATGGGTTGGCATTCAAAAATCTTGAATCAGTCTGAGTTTTTATCTGTCTACATGCATATATAAGCAACAGAGAAACAGGAATTTTCAGGTAAGCAAATCTGTATGCTCAGCATTTCTGATATTTTGAGGGATCTATGAAGTTTGTCATGAAAAACAAACATTAGACACAGTGGATGTGAATTTCATAACAGGCTTGGAAGCTCTAACTCCAGCCCTCTCTCTAGAAATTACTGACTGCAATACCACAAGCAGATCAGGTAGCATGAATGCTCTGGTTTATTGATGAAACAGAATTTAGCTGATTCTGCCAATGAATTCTAATTGCAGATGTACTCACTGTTGTTGTTTTTTCATGACTTGTTGCTTCCTTTGGGTGCAGAAAAGGCCTGACAGGTGTAGAACAGGAGATAAGCTCTGTCAGTCTGCACTGAGGAATTTGGGATCTTGGTGATCTGTGAATCATCCAGTACCAGTTTTTGGTGACTGAGTGCTTGCAGAATGCTGTGTAGTGGCCACCATCCAGAAAAACAGAGTGGATCTGTAACAAACAACACGGTCTGTTAGAACAGAAGGCTTGCTCTCTCCTAATAGAGAAAGTTAGGAATTGGCAATCATTTTCTGTTTGCATTTGGAAAAAGAGAGTGAGAAGATTCTAGCCCCCTTTGGCCTGCAGAACAGAATATGAATTCAAATAAATACTTTAGAATAGAGCAAACAGACACTTCATAGATGATGATTATGCATCTCTATTCTGCAATATTAAACTTAGCTATTAGCTCTGATACAGGCCACACTTGCAGAGAGTAATGGAAGAGTCCACCGAGTCCTTGTTTACGGCCAGGATCCTTGCAGTATCTGCTGAAAAGGCTGAAGGCTGCAACAAGGTGTTAGTGATGAGGAATGCATGCTTTTTAAAACTGGGCTGCAGTAGGGGAGAAGAGAGAGAGGTGGTTACTTCGCCTCTCTGGTTCAGTTACGTACTGTCACTGTATTATATCCCTGGCTGGAGAAAATTAAAATTTGTATGAAAAACTTGCATCCATTGAGAGAAATGCACAATAGCAGAAGCAGTGTATGATAGGTTTAACATTACTTATACATGTTAAGCTAAATTATAATTCTAAAATCAACTCTCTATATAGTTTTATATATATGTATGTGTATATATAGACATGTTACTTGGTAGACTGTTAGTCAAGCAAAGAGGGACCATCCTCTCTCACATGTTCTAAACTGTTTGAGGCAGGAAACCAAATGCCCTTTTTTCATTAGGGTGTGTACGTATCAGCTTCTTACTGATGAAAACTGTGTTCAATTAGTGATGGCTTTGTCCAGGAGGCACTTCAGCTCAAGAGATGCACTTGCAGTCGGAACAGAGTAAGGATAGATCGGGAGGGGTGGGGGGATGCTGGCTGGTTTTTTTGTATGTATGTTTGTGTGCTTTTTAAAACCACAGAATTTTTAAGTGCCTGGAACAGAGAAGACTGTTGCTGTAATTAAGTCCAAGCTAACACAGGCTTGCTTTGTCTGCATTAGGTAAGGCATGACAAATAAGTTTGGAAAGGCAAAGCTCACCACTAGAACACACAAGCTGTACTCTGGGTTCTTGTGGAAGAGTGGGTAACTCTGGAGAGAGATCCAAATTGCTGAGTGGATAGCAGATGTCAGCTAAGAGTTTCCTTTTGTAGTTACCTTGCCCTTCAAACCTGAAATAAAATTTTGAACTATTTTAAACTTCTTTCTTTTACTGTGGTGGTTGCTTAACTGGCTTTCCTAGGGGAAGGGAAAATGACTAGTGGCTACCTTGGGCTTGAAACAGATCTGTGTTAATGTTGAGTATTACAGGCAACTGACAGAAAACATACATACAATGCCTGCAAGTGCTGTCTGAGCAAGAAAAAGAAAGGCCTTGCTTCTTGATCCTTCTGTCTATTAGAAATGGACACAGGTGCTAAGAGCAGACAAAAGCCAAGCCTCTGCATGGCTGTCAATGTGTCCTAAATGTTCTGGACTACACTGTCATTGTCAACTCTTCTTTCTTTCTAGGCTTTATCCTTCTTTCTTTTGTAATTTCTGGTACTACACCATACTTTAAAACTTCCATACCTTGGCCATCACCTAGCCATATTTATATAGCCAAAAGCTGTAACTAGGAGCCACAAGTTCTTTTTCAGCATGTCAAGAAAAGCATGTGCTAAATGGGAAATTAAAGAAAAATTATTCTGGGATGGTTGAACTTCTTTGAACTGTTATATAAAGTTCACATTTTTAAAATTTTATTTTTAATATATGAGCAGTTGACTATAAGAAATTCTTGATAATAAATTTGGTATCAGCCACAGATGGCTAGTAAAGTATGCCAAGCAGCAGCTCTTATACTGAATTGCAGCTTTGTATGGTATACCCACTTATTTAGAAATGATTTAGTTAAGGGTGAACAAAAATACAGTGCCATGACAAGCAGAACCCTCATCCCCCCCTCCAAGGGGTAAATTTCCCTCATCCCGTTACAACTCAAAAAAAAAAAAAAAAAAAAAGTAGGTAGCCAACTGTTTCAGAAGTGCCTTCAACACTTTCAATGGTTAGAATGGAAGCAAATGTTCAACGTGGCTTGACAATCAAACCTGCAAAAGACACAGAAAATGAACGAATGATCTACAGCACGCTAGGACCCTTGAAGTTTTATCCATATACTTGGCGGTTCTTTGAAAAGAGTGTATAGGCAGTAGCGCTGTTTTTAAATAGTGTCGATAGTATCTATGCTATTTTGCTAAGTGGTTTATATATTGCTAAGACTTCAGCTGTTCCCTGTCCATTACTGCAATGCAAGGGAAGGAGACACACTCATTTGCAACGCAGTAGGGGGGCATTAGGTCTTGGTGGACCCATTGCAAAATCCTGGTGGTTTTATAGTGTTTGTTTTCTGTTTGTTTGTTTTTCCCTAAAAAAAAAAAAAAAAAAAAAAAAAAACCTACTTAGAGCTCGGGTTTATTTGTAAAGAAATAACTGTTCAAGAGAGAATCTAAATGTAACCGATATTTGAATAGCTTTAAATCTGGTGCAATTTATCAGCACCTCCTTCCAGCTACAGATTAACTTGGAGGCCTTGGGCAGACAGGCACACACCCATGCTTACGTGACTCACAGTAGTTATCCTGTCATCCCAGCAGCTACTTGCACATAACATCAAACACAAGTCTGTCTTGGAAGGAAGAGTTCTGATTCATTCTTGGCTGCACAGCTTTTGTTTTTCTAAATCTTCAGATTCAATGTTATCTTTACCCACAAAAACCCTTCCTACCCTACCTTACCTACAAAAATCCTCTTCCCCCCTCTTTGTTATAGGAACCAACCTCCCCGCACTTTTACAACAAAACTCGTGCTAGCAGCAGCTTGGAGGTCTCTGTCCTCTGGCTCACTTCCTCCATAGCACCAAGCCAGGTACAAAGGACGCACTGTGACAGGATTTTGCTTGCAGTTTACCACCTCTTCTTTTAAGCAATGCTAAAACTAACTTCTGTGAAAGGGAATGGTGGGCTTTACGAGAGACTGGCTGGCTGCTGCCCACGTAGGCTAGTATTTAGTCTTGTCCCCAAACTTGGCTCTAAAATTCCATTACTTTACTTGATGTCTGCAGTAAACTAAATTACTTTTCCGAGAGAAATTAAACAAAAGTGTAATATTCTGGACATATGGGTAGGAACGATTTAATTGCTAGCAAAGTCATTTATCAGAGGAACTGAGCAGACATAGGGGCATAGCAAACAGGTTTTAGGCAGATGAAAAGGGGGAAGAACTAAAGCACAGAAGGGCAAGGAGAGGAAGAGGTGAGTACGATGATGCTACAGACAGCATTAGCATAAGATGAGGGGCTGCAATTTGACATAGCATTAGATGAAGTTAATGAATTATTGTGTGCATGTGAGTATGAAACAAAGGATATGACAATTTTAGCAACTGCATCTTGTAGTTTGTAAGAGGAGAATAGGTTATTATTGCATGAAGTGCTAAACCACAAAATGTAAGGAGGAAACAGCTACTGCCCTGAAAACATTCCAGCTGCACTCTTACCTTCTTAAGAGCCTCATGGAGCTCATTCGGCACACAGATCAGAAACGCCTGTGCATCCTGCTGAGTCCTCTTGATAAAAGTTGGCTACCACTCCTCAAGGACTAAACACAAAACCTCTGGGGAAACAGTCAGACTCTCCAAGCCATATACCAGACATCAAATAGCCAAAGGCAGATTCACCATACTCCCTCAGAAAAGTAAAAGTTTCAGGTAAAGAAGGAAAAGAGGGTGGCTCTACCTTCAAACAGGAGCATAATAAACTTAGAAAATAGACACTGGTACAGTGCAGCTCTGATGGCCTCTGTTCCAGTTCTGGCAGAGGCAGGAAGAGCCTGGGCTGCCTTGGTTTCCTTCCAGCACTTTGCCCAAAATAGTTAGCAATAAGGTGGGCATCTGCTGATGCCACTGCACTCAGCATCTCAGCCTAACCCAAGTTTATTCATGTTTGCTCACACTTGTATTAATTTTTATTATTCCCATGCTACTATGCATCATTCAAGAAGACAACAGAATATATTTAGTGCTACTTTTTGTGGATCCGAAACAAGACCTTGATTACACTATTTTTGGCATTACACATAATATAGAAATCCACATCTGTGCTACTTTCTGCAAGCTCCAGGGCTTAGAATTAATTTCCTGTTACTTTCAGCAGATTACCTGCAAGAAAAAGTATTAATTATAAAGTAATCAAAAGTCTTTTCAAAAGAATTGTTACTTATTTTTGTTTTCCAATTGATCTGTTAGCAGCATGCAATGTGAATTGTTACTACCAGGCTTTTAGCTGTAGGCTTTTCTCATCTCCAAATTCTTGTAGTGTTAAGTGGTATGTCATTTAGCAAAATGCAACCATGAAGAATAAAAGCGTAGGAAATCATTGTCACAGGCTTAAAAACCAAATCTCTCCTTTTCCTAATCACAAAGCTACCAAGCAGTAGCTAGGAAACCAGCTCCCCAGGAGACTCACCTTCATATATTTCACCACAACATATTTGGAATTGTTTTTCTCTGAAACGTTTCAGCACCTAAAATACTGCAGTAAAACACTCAACAATGCTGAGTTTGCTGGATTCATTAAGCAATGAAATTAGTGTATTCATATACTTGAAATTTTTGCATAAAATGCTATGGTTGTAGGAAATTAAGTGCATTTTAAAGCAGACGTTACCTAAGTAACCAACACTACTATGCAAGTACATAATACTCAGTTTAATCTGTTATTCAATCAGTTTTTCTTCTAACAAAAATATCCTGAAGATCATGGTAGGCAATCAAAGCTATACAAGGAATGAACGCAGCTTACCTATTTACTTATATGAAAGACATTGTTTAAATAGGTTAAGCTAAATGTCCTTTTAGTAGGAAAGACATTGAAGCCTTTACAATTTCTACTAAAAACTATTAGAGGTTTGAATTAGTATTCTTGTACTTAAAATATTAAAACAATGATACCAATGCATGCCAGTATTTTGGTTTTAGGCAGTTAACAGGTTCTGATGTTCAGTACTGCTTTTTTTTTTTCTTCCTCCTCAGAAATCTTGAAGAAGTTTAAAAGCTGATGGATCACAACTCTTTTAACTATTCATAGAGAATAATGGGCATGCATTTCAAGATTGATAAGGCTTTAAAAGAGGAGCAGCATTCGATGTTATCAGACAAATGCACTTGTTCCCACAACCTAGTTTAGAGAAGTGCAGCATCAATAGGATACGGTATTTATGACCCCCTAAGGGTCAGGATACTCCTTCAAACCAACTCTTACTTGCCACCACATTTTTCCAATGCCTTCTTTGAAGAATACTTACAATTATGATTGTTTTCTGTCAGTCTGAAAGAGATTGTCTTCTCCTCAGTTTACATATAGGCCTCTCATGTAATTCTAGCTGTAAATCTCCAGGAGTAAGATGCTAGTCATGACAGGAAGATGTACAGAAATACATACACTTAGCCACTGATAATCACGCCCAGTTATCTACATGTTCCCCAACCCTATTTGACCCTTTTTGTCTTTGAAAGGCTTCAGGCCCTAGGCACTACAACAGTGACCAGGGGAAACATTTCCCCCTATCAAACACCCACCACAAACTTCAGATCTGTTTATTTTTTAAGAAATTAGTCACAAGCAAAACTACTGAAAACAGTCATCATGGTTGTATAAGTGAACTGTGTATTGTTAAATTTTATTGTCAGGAAACAATGTTTCCTAATTTTAATGTGTATTTTTCCCAAAATGGTTATCCTATTTTATATACTAAATTTAGTTTGTAACACTTGAGGCTCCTTTAGGAATCCTTCTTAATTCTAAGAGCTAGCCTCACTAACACATTGACTATTGCTTTTACTTGACTAAAATACAGCATTAAAAAGTTATAATTACTATCTTGAATAGATGCCAAATCACCTGACAACAACTGAAGGGGATGCTGGCAGGAATCCAACAAGGAACTACAAATTTTAAATAAACATTGTAAAGAGCTTTAAAATATTTTGTGTCATTTACTCATTAATCCTATCACATAAATTTGTCCACTAGAGGTGTTTTCACATTTTTTCCCCTGGTTCCTGTTGTTACCACAGTTGAGATACTCCAAAGGTGGACAACTGCTTTGGTCCAGCACAGCAAATTCTACTTTTCTGCATGAAGAGCTACTCAAATTCATCCAAAAAACCTTTCAGACTAAGACAGACAGCAGAAGTCTGTAAACAAGAATAAATTTATTTTAGATTCTTTAAAGATTTAATGATATACAAAATGTATACAGTATTATATCCTTATAACATTTTACCTTTCCCCGTCAAACATAAAACACCATTTAAACAGCTATTGTGTTCGTGCCTTAAGTCTGTATCTATAAGATACACTACTGAATAAAAAAATTTATAGAGCTATATACTGCCCTTTTAATTAAAAATTACAAATTAGTACCTATGTAACAAAAAAATCGCAGCATGAAACTTCAGTTGGACAACAGTTTTTTCTTGCTGAATGCTCAACAATATTTGGGACAGTTAAATTACATTTTATTGGCATGAAGGTGCATTGCAATCTCCCGTACTTTACATAACGCTATTCCAACCCTAGTCTCTCTTAAATAAGTACCACAAATAACATAACATTAAAGATGTTTTCTACACAATTTTAAATACATTTAAAAGTTATGTGTACATTCGGTTCGATACACTGGTTTTATGAGATCTTTGGAAGGCATAACTTCTGAAGCAGTCACTACGTACAACAAAAAGCACTTCCAACTTGTGTTCTCACAAGGCAACTTATTTGGACCAGTACATACTATTTCTTCTATTAAATACAATTATACCAGTCTATCATGGCTTTGTTTGTTACTATTTCATGGTGACATGATAAAACTGAAATGTATAAAACAAGAAATCTCATTATGCACAATTAGGGCTCTATTCCACAAAAAATAACAGCTTTACAGCTACAAAGCTGAAACCTGATTCAGGAGACTCTCTCTCTATTGGAACAGATTAAGTTCCTACCTTCAACCTCAGCCTACTGGCATCACATACACACCCCTCATTTGGCTCTGTCTTCTTCAAAAAGCCAGAGTAGAAGACATCTGGTTAGAAAATGTTAGCGAACAGTTCCAAAAATGCTCACAGAATACTCTGGCATCAGAGAGGTAGGTGCTTTCTCCTATCTTTTGCCGATTGACAGTAAGACAGCTGCCAAAGAGACAAATGCTTTACCTTAAAACATCAACTACCAAGATCCTTTTGGTTGAAGGCATATTGCACACCACAGGACTACAGAGAGAAAATCCTCCACTAAACCAAACCAAAAGCAAAAATAAACTTTCTGCTAAAAAGCCCCCTTTAAAAACATACCATAAATACTCATCATTATTCAACCTCTAAAACGATCAGCTGCCAAGCTGTTCTCTGTAGATGGTTATCACAAGTTGTTAGGTCCTCAGATAATGGACCAGCCAAAATTCCACTTATAACACAGTAATCCTTGTTTTGATGCATCTTTCTTTTAATTATGGTGGAGGAAAGATAAGTGACAACTTTGTGACATTCCATGAAGTTTGGATGAGGCCACTGATTTGGTCACATCATTAGAGCATCAAACGAATAGAATTAGCTGAATCTGATTCTTTGGTGCAGCTTCCAGGCTGAATTGTCAATTCAGGGGAATCATCCTGAGGAAATATAATCTTGTCAGGTGTGTAATCATTCCTCTTCAGATCTAAATAAACAAAATGAACCAAAGTTATTTCAAATAACTGGCTAGGCATATGTACTTATAAGTAAGAATTCCTCAATATGTATTCAATGCCACAAAAGGATGTTTTATTGTATATGTAACAGGAAGCATATAGTTCTACTTTAAAAAGTGATGGAAACTTAATTATTTTATTTATAGATACTATATAGCAAGTACCAAATCAACTTCTAATGGAAATCAGACCCTTTCATGACACCCTTTGATGCTACCAGGAATTACAACTCAAATTTGAAATAAAAGACCTCTCTTCATATGAGAAACAACCTAAAAGAGTAGCATTGAACAGGCAAGATCATGCAAGTTCTTTATGTTATTCTGCCAGTCTAAAAGCCTGATACAGAGAAATAATTTCAAGGTTTGATATGAGTGCAGTGTAGTCCATGCAACAAAAATATTCAGAATTGAATGCTTTACTAGAACAAATTTATGCAGACCTAGATACATATAAAAAAAGGGCAAAGCCCCCCAAAAAAACACATTCCATTTTTTGGCTAAGAAGTCTCAGATTTTGCAGTATCTTTACCTCATTTTCCTACTTTTTCTGGGAACTCTTATTATTTTTTACTGCACCTTCTGAAGTCAAGATCCATCTAGTTTACCTTCTTCAAGTACTGTGCATACAAATATAGATTACATACATTGTCAAATCCTTCAACTAGGATTTTTTATCTTAAAATGGCGTATCTTTTTGAAGTAAAAATACGAAACTGATGTTTATTACTTACTCTACTTTCATGGCATGACATTACTAGATCATTATGTATTACACAAAACATCGTGATACCCGAGAGCTTCAGAAAAAAATACAGCACCACTCTTACCAGGAAGTTTAAGTTTCCTGCAGCAGGAATTACAGTGATGCTTTGCTCTGAAGTTTTTTATTGCATCCTCTCCCAGATTGGCTGGACCAAACACCATATCATATGACCTGAGAAAGAGTGCGTAAACATGAATTGCATGTGTTCTCTGGCAAAACTTTTACAGTACCTGTTTTCTTTAAATCCTTCTATGACCTTACCTTTTTTCTCCAGCTTTTATCACAGAGGGATCTGTCAAGTTTTCACCAACACCTTTAGACAGCACATGAAGAAAAAATTAAATCTGATACATTACACAAATGCACTAATATTGAAAAGCCTTGCCATTTTTAGCTATGACTTCTCAGCTTTTCCAAGAATAAAGGCGGAAAGAATTAAAATGGTATAGAATACGTGAATTGCTCCTCAGCAAGCGCTTTGTACCTCTCAGATTTCCTTCACCTAATTTTACATCTGCCTGCAATTCTTAACTAGTTTTCACCTGAGAGAAAAAAGTTTCCTATATAGAACTTCTCACAGCCAGAATATCAGACAGACAATTAAGTATAAATACGGCTTGCCATATTGGCACTATACAAATGTGTCAACAAATATATATACATATTTTTTTAATGGCACATATAAGTGAGAAAACTCATATATATTTATATTCTCTGTAGCGCTATAACATTTTGTGCCATATTTAATACACCCACCATTGATTCAGACGAACTGGAGCAAGACACACTAAATACTGCTTATTGAATATAAACACTACTTATTGAATATAAATTCTTAATAAAATGCTATCACAAGAGAGTCCAATAGTTGGAAGCAATGACCCTTATGGGTCCCGTTCAACTCATTCTATGATTCTATGAGAAAGACCCAGAACAACCTTGGCTGTTGACCCCAGTTTCAAAATTGGGACATTACCTTGCAGATCTAGTACCAGCAATTCCCCTCTTGTATACTCATAGGTCCAATGGCTGAAAGCTAGCATAACCTCCTCTAGCATGTTAGTTGGAATTATTTCATCACCATTGTTGTTGTTATATTTTCTGAATTCTCCTGTCATGCACTCTTCAACTGCAAACCACTGGCCAGCCGAGTGGCAATATAACAGGAAAACTTCCAGGAACCTAGTAAAAAGCATTCTTAATGAATATATTTCCAAACAAATGACAATTTAGTCATTTACTACTAGACAACTCTTTGATTTAGTTATCACTTAAAACATTGGAAGCTGCTATACAAATTCATTAATATTATCATTCTAGGCTAGAAGCAGTGCAAGAAAGTATCAGTGAAAACACTACCAAGAATATTTGTCTGACACATTCTTTAATGTTCAGAGACATATTCACCTATCAGTACCATAATATATTTGAGGTGTATGTTCACAGCCCTGTAGGCATTCTTCTGGAAGAAGACATGCAGTATGCTAGAAGTTTAAACTCACTCACCTTGGAGAGTATGGTATGGATTTGGGCTTCATTTGATTGAAAGCAAAGGTGAGCTTCTGTGCTGCCCTCTGCTGCTGAATTTCCTAGAATTCAGAGCCAATATTCTATTAGCAGCATTATATGAAAGGAATCATTACGGAGCCAAAAAAAAAAAACAAAACAAAACAAAACAGCGAGAACAGTAGCTACTGATTTCCCCAAGATAGTGTAACAAATTGCTTGCTTTTAAATTTACATTTTAAGACTTTGAGTTTTTTGACTTAGTAAACCATACTGTAGCAGATTTTTAACCCTTTAGTTCATAGAGAACAGAAAATTAACTTTTTTTTCTTTTGTAATATATATACACACACACACACCACAGACATGCTATTTTTCAGGTGGGAAAAAATAACGCCTGTCTATGCTTAATAATTGACAAGAATAAAACTTACTCTCAAGCACAAGTGTAACACAGTATCCTCTTTATAAATGCTTGACCAAGTATTCACAACTTCAGGAAGAAAAGACTTGATGATATAAAGATGACCTGATTTGAGGATATCATATTCTGACCATGTGCATACTACTTTAAGAGCTCGGCGTAAACCTCCTCCCATCTCCTCTTTACTTAAAAATTCAATTTTAGCACAGAGTCCTAGTTGTGACCAGGAAGACATGCTGTTGTTCAAGATGTTGGGAGAACTTTCTTCAAGGCGATACACTGTGACTGGTTCACCTATATTACAATACAAAAAGCAATTACCACTTTTAATTTTCAAACTAAAGCACTGAATATCTCCAGTTTCTTAGATCTCAACACATATGAAGTTGCCCCTCACATTCTGAATCAGTAAAAAAATGAAACTAGCAGTAGGAAGACCCCTCTTTTCGTTCATATAGCAGCACAGTAGTACAGTGTTTTTGTCGTCTTGATTAGAGCTATTAATGACACCATTCAAACAGCATTAAGAACACTGAATAAATGCTTACATGCACTTTAAATGGGTCAAAACAAGTCCTAACTTAAAGGAATATTTGCAGAATAGTTTGCTACAAAAATTGTTAGTACAATACTATCAACACCATTCTGAGGACAACTACAATTAATCTAAATTTCATAATCAAGTGAGCTGCCCTAGAAAAGGTGTCAGACATTTCAATTTTTGAGTATTGCAAGAGTGAACTAATAGAGAACTATTTTAGTTCACTAGTTACAAGCAAGCTTGAAATTTGTATTTATCATTTTCTATTAGAAGAAATTTGTACAGGGATTTCTTTTGTTTTCTTCCCCAAAAGACCATATTAAACAAGCCCTTTGAACTCTGACCCTCCCCCTCCACTCACCAACAAGAATTACAGTCTTTACCTCTTGGAGGCACAGGAGTGAAGGGAATGCTCTGTGATAACCTCATCAAGTTATTTCTTTCTACAGCTAGAGAAAAATTACAGCATTTATTAGATTTTAAGGTTCTAAAAAGTGTCATTAGAGATATGAACTATAGTTATAAGAGGCACTGACCTGAATAATAGTAATTGATATCCATGATAGGCTTGAAAGGAGAAGCGATGCCTGAGAGAGATCAGAAATAATGAGACACTGCCTGCTACAAGTATTGTGTATCAAAATAACCACGTGCAAAGACCACTTCCCAAGTGACTAGGGCTTGAAAAAGATTTGCTATGCAGAAAATTTAGGATCTCGCTTAGATCTTCAGTACTTCAGAAGAAATTGTAGTACTTGAAGGCAGGCTGTTAAAACAGTAATCGTAGTGCTACCTCTCCATTAAGTTCCAAATTATCAGCATTCTCATACATGACCCAAACAATTGCTTGTATGAAAAAGCTCCCAGCTTGTTTATAGCAGAAACAAAAAACTTACCATTCAATGCATCTTCTTCAGATGGCCTGTGAAATGTCACAAAACCAACTATTATTGCTTCTTAAAAACTTGTTTTTATAATTACTGATTTTGACACATCATCCTAGGTCACCTTGTTAACCTCACAGTACTGCTTTTATCTTATTTTTCAAGGGCAGAACTGCTGCTTAATTACAAAATGGTAATGGAAGGCTGTTAAGTAATCTCCTGGTTTTAGAGCTATACTTTAAATACCACCAAGTCACGCACAACATTATGTAAAGTTTGCATCACAAGAGCTCGTTCCCACAGAGGTGCTTAATTAAAGTGCGTTCACAACAGCTTACCCTTCTGTTATCAGATTAATAAGGTAATGCTTTTAACAGTTAACTCAGGGGATAATTGTTAACAAGAGCAATGACTGCACAATTTCAGAGAAGGTTTACAATTTGGAAGGTTGGGTAAAGACCTTTGCCAGGAAGTTAGCTCATTAGTAAGTGTCAACACAGACATTTTCATGTAAGAGCATGTTCTGTCCTCTGATATGTGACTCAATTAACTTAAATATAACCCATCATAGCATTCCAGTGAACACATTCAGTTATTTATTAGAAAAGTCCTTAAACCTTGTTTTTTCATTAAACACAGCTGAGTAACACTGCAGCCAAAGACAACAACCGAAAAATCAAAATATAAAACGGAATTTCTCCATTACTAGAAAGCTTACTTACATTTGATTGCTATTTGAAGGTCTACCTTGCAACCAATCCTTTAAATCAAAGGGAAAGAAAAAAAAAAGGCTTCAATTTTGTAAGAAGAACATAGCATATTTAATTTGGGGGGCAGGGAAGTTACGTGTTTTAAGATCTTGCAGTATAGACTGCTTATTGGAAAGATTTCACTAAACTGTACTGAACTGCAGTCGAACGGGAAGACTCAAATACAACCGAGGATTGGTAAATAAAATTAAAAGAACAGAGAAGTCTATGTTCTTTGTTTTATAGATCGTATAAGCATTTTTGTTCTTAAACAAATAGTCTTGTTTTACATAAACAGGAAGCAGTGTATGTTTTCATAGTGAGAACATGCACAATATGTAGTAGATAATATGTATAGCTTCTTCCCTCAGTCAGAACAGGTCCCCTCCTGTTGCCTCCTTGAATGAATAGGACTACAAATCAGTATTATTCTTCATGCAGTCTTTCTTCACCTTTATTTGTTCACTTTCTAGTTCTACTTGACAACAACAAAGAGAGGAGGATACAAACCGTCAACAAGGCTGCTTTAGAATCTACTTGCTGAGTATCTTCACATGATGCTCTTCTACTCTTGTTGTATACTACAAATGAAAAAGATTCATAACTGGACAAAGAATGGCATATGTCTTTGTTACCTATTTTCTAACAGAGTGAGCAACTAGACAGCTCAATTCGTCTCCTACATAAAAAAAAAAAAAAAGGCCTGATCCACAATTATCTACTATTACAAGTTTCCAGCACAGTTCTGACTGGATCACTTACCTTTTTATGATCTAGCTATTTAGCTATTTGCTGTTGCAAACAGATGTAACAGAATTTAGTTGGCATGACCAGAAGAATCACAATGAAACATGAGAGCCAATTCAAATAGCACCAATCATGAAAACATTTCAAGATGGTTTAACTTTTTCTGTTTTCCTTGCACCCTCTTGGAATATGCATTGTCAACAAAATCGAGAGAGACAATTAGGCCATCTGAATCAATGACATACTTACATTGTTCTGAATGGACTGCCAAAGGGTCAGTAAACCCACAGCAAGAACTAGACTGTCTTAGACCACAGTCAGTTTGAAGACCCTACAAAAGTAGTACACACATCATCATTATCATTGTTCTCAACTACTACTTTTTTAGTGCTACATTAGAAATATATATGTTTTTTAAACTTGTGGATGTACCTCAAATACATTGCTGCAAATAAATGCTTATGTCAAGTGCTAATTCAGCTAAAACACTTTTTACAGTTAAGTATCAGCTCTGACATTTTCAGTCGCTTATTAAGACTACTGATCTATTTGGAAAAAATATTTTAAAGAGAATGTTACAATAAGATATATGATATATACATTATGCTAGATCTCTACAAGTACCATGTTCAGCTGTTTTGTCATGTATCTTCATTAACTATCAATTCTCATTTGAGAACTTGGCTCAGGCAGAAACTTCAGTTTGAAAAAGTCATTGAAACTAAAAATAAAATCTAAGTGTTGCCACAAATACCTGCAGTTTATGAAGTGAATTTCCCCACTGACACATTCCTTAGTAATAATTACATACTTTGAGTATCTACTGAAATGGTCAGCTTCAGACAACAAGATGTTTATTTTGCAAACATACAGAAAGACAACTTCATCCCAAACTGCAACTTCATGTACACTGCAATGGAACCAGAACACTCCTCACGATCAGCCTAATAATTCCAACGGTTACCTGAATTAAATTTTAAAATTCAAGATTCTGTAGAACAAAAAACAACTTGAACTTAGAATGGTATGCTTTGCTTTCATTTCAAGACTTACCCCAGTTAGGAAGTTGTTTCCAGCCTTTTTCACCCTTCAAATGCACACACCCACAGGTATGTGTACAGGTGTGCGTATGTATGTGTACCAAGTGTGTGAGTGTATACATATACTATTGGTGTTTGGATACCTATGAGAAAGACTATTTCTTTACATCCCTAGACAGAAATACTTCATTTAAGTGTACCAGAGAATGCTAAGCCAAGATAACAATGCTTGGCTGCCAGAAGGTACATACATCCCCCTCCACCCTTCTGTGTCTTTATAAATTTTATCACTCTGTATGTACTGTGTCTGGATATCGTAACTTTAATGTTATACTTTGTGAAGACATTTGAAGGCAAATTCTGTCTTTTTTTTTGTGGAAGAATAGACTACAACTACCCCTTGTACAACTGGCAAACTTCCCAAAGTGTGTTCTTTAATTATTTAAAAAAAAAAACAAACAAGGGTTCATCATATCTTTCCCCTGCAAATAGTGATCTATGAAAACAGTTTATCTTCACTGTAAAGAATAAATTCTACCATCTGGTGAAAATGGTCTTTCTAGAATAAAATGGAAAGCTTCTGCACTTACTTGAAGTCTGGTTGTCTCTATTCCCTCCAATATAGCTTTTTTGAAGTCTTCCTGTTGCTCCTATTAGGAAAAAAAAAAAAAAAAAAAGGCAAATTGTAAACATTATTAAAAGTAGTACTGGAATACACACACACAAAGCTTTTTGGTCACACATGATACTTATCAGAAGGCGCACTAGTAACAACTCAGCAGGTTTTGACATTGCAAATGGTCATCATGCAATTCACAAGTCAGATTCTCCCCCCAGTGAGGGGTAACTGCAAATGGAATCTTTTATATATGTATATATACATATATATTTATTTATTTATATTTGTATAACACTTAGAGGACAGCTATGTCATAATTAATAACTTCCCAGTAGTTATTTGTAATATTCTTTTATGAAAACTGAAATTATACATCATTTTAATTGGCAAAGTTTAGTAGAAAGGCCTTTTCTTCTTGGAAGCACATCAAACAACTTTTGAAGCAACTGCAGTCACTTTCAATCATATACACTATGATCTTGGTCTATATAATATCACTGTAAATCACTTAAATCTTCCGAAACACCAGTCTTGAAATTTACAAGTGTCAAATGATTCTTATTTAACTGTGGGATATATAATTTTATCTTAATTTTAATTTACATTTATATTCATTTCAGCTTTCATAACCTCAGGTCTTCTTTAATATTTCATTAATATCACATTATGAAACAAGAGTACTTGATGTGCAGTTAAGGTTGCACAAGTTTTCACTCCACTGCTAATCAGAAGAGTTGCATTCCCTCCAGACTGCATTTTGGAAGTTCTTTGATTTTATTTGCTCTTAGACTTTTTCAAGACATATGGTGAAGTTACAATTGAAAAAATCCACAACCACCAAAAACCACTGTCCTCATTAATCATGGAATGACTTTCTGAAAAACACATTACCTCAATATCAGCACTTCTTTCTTTAATTTTGCTTGCTGCTTCTTTAAACCGCTGCAACTCCATGCTGTCTCTGTGACCTTTGACACAGTGAATTGAAAAAGAGTATTCAAAATCAAAGGTAGACTGACATGTTCTGACCATGCCAATAGTTTTATCATAAGAACAAAGGGTTACAAACCATCTAAATTCTGTGTGCCTGACTGCACCAGAGAAGACTTTCCAAACACAATAAAATTGGTGTAACAAAATATTAATATGAAACTATTGCTTTTCCCGCATTGTGTGGGCTACCACAATTCAAAATGTGAAATTAACATTTTAAAATGTTAAGTGTATGCTTCCCACAAGAAAGGAACTAGATAGTCTGAATTATAGTATTTTTAAGTGAGCATAACAAATGAAGGAAAAGCAGAGTTTTCTGAGGTAGCTTTTACAATATACTCTTCATCCTCCCAAGCATGTGGGTTTGTAATGAATTAAAACCTACTGGGATTGGCAATGGAAAGCTGCCCTTCATCTGAAGTTTTGTACAACCCAGACAGTAAGAATGAAGAGTATGTTCTTAATGCTAGATGTCAGACAACCACACACTCAAAATTTCACTCCGGTAAAATAAGTATAGTTAGTATTCAAAGTTATTAGTGGTAAAGAACATTCACAGATTAGCTAGAGTTATACAATCACTGAGTCCATTATTTCTGTTTAGTCTGGCTTTCTGAATCAAAAGAAAAAGGGGGATGTCTTTTTTTTTTTAATATCATGAGAACATTATAAACAAGTAACTAGTGTACACAAGCGTGTAGATACTCTTTCTACACATAAATATATAAATAGTGTATATAGGTATCTTCTTAAAACTCCAAGTTTCACAGCAATAAACTCTTGTCTAAAGATTCAAATCTTTACATTCTCAACAAACCTTTGAAAAACACTGAGGCATCCCTGAACTGGGGCAAGACAACGCTTCTGCAGACAACCTGTCAACTCCAGATTGTGATCTACTATACACTAAAACTATTTAAAGCGTTATCTATTTCACAGAGATCGGTTAGTAAACCCACACCTGTATTTTGCAATGAATCTGCCACTGTTTTACCATTCAAATAGGTAGGTAACTGTAACCGAAAGCATGCAACTTTTTACGGTTAAGCAAAACTTGAGGGAAGGCATAATGCTGTTATTTAATTTAAGGATTTTGGAAGCTGCCAAAAGGACTGCTAAGAAGTACATAGGCAACAGTGGAAGATCCCAATTATAACAGTGTTCAGAAACACAGTATAGGAGGATCCCTCAGTTTGATACAGATACCACAAAGATATTTGTCCAGGATTCCATCAGCCTAAGAAGTCTTCTGTAATTACGTCAAGAAATAGACAATATTTTTAAATGTACAAAATGAAAAGATAAGAGCTTCATAATGAGTTGCAAAAAGTTTATCTACGATGTCCATACCAAGTTGTAGAGCTGCTAATTGCATAGAACTGCTATACTCAACAACTGGCTACTGTTTTTCAGAAAAATATTGTCTATGTGACAGAATTATAAAGAAATGATAATTTTTGAGTAAAAATAAATAAATTCAGGCAACATAGGGAAATTAGAGATGTTAAAAGCAAAAAAAGCAGAGCAAAATGGTAGAATAAAGTCACCTGCAACCGGAATACACCCAAAATACCATACAATTCTTGATAAGTCAAACCTTGTGGTTTAGATTTGGTCCACAGTTTATGAAGTAGTCCCATAAGGATGTTAGAACATAAATCTTGGTTTTGGAGTTCCATTGCATGGACATGCTGACTTTTGCAAAGTTCATCTTTAATATTCAATTTTCCATGTGAGCCGCCACAGTTGACTGTTGACGTCAAGTCGCCAGTTGACAAAGACAACTTCATTTGGGGTTTGTTCTTCGATAAGTTGACAGAGGACTGGTGATCACATTTGTCAACTCTGCAGCTGTAGTTATCATTAGTGTCACTCTCATCATGAATAAAACCACAATTAATGTATCCTCCATTTTCAACACAAGGTTGGGTGAAAGCAAGGCAAGCAGAGCCAGAAGCAAGAGGATAAGAGCAGCTAATTATGACTTCAGGACATTCAGAATCTACTTTGTTATACTTACCCACAAATGCACCAAATTCTACATTATTATCTCCTTCTGTAGCCTTAGAGCAAACAGTCTCTTCATGCTTTGCTGAAGAATCCAGCTGACTTTTGCAACTGGGACGAGATGGAGTGCTAACAAAAAACTTAGCTGTTGGGGATGTTACATGTGGCATGCTGTTGGATGAATTGCCTAATTTTTTACTTCTACTAATGGATTTTGAGATCTCTGCAGCCTGTATTCGTTGGCGAAGTTCTGGAGGAGGAACAACATTGGAAAATAAGGCACTGCCTGAGGAACCTGCCTCTTGAAAGTTTATTTCTTCTTTTCGAGGAACTAGAGCTAACTCCTGACCAATAGTCTTATGTTGGACTTCTTTGTCATCACGTATAGAAATGTTACAGAGTAAAGCATTATTATTTTCAAGGCCGCCTTGTGGAAAAGAACCAAAGACGTTTCCAATGCTGTGCTTTTTCCACACAGATGATCTTAGAGAGCCATCATCAATGAGGTTTTGTGCCAAGTGTTTTGAAATACTCAATTCCCGCGTAATTTCATTATGAACCTTGCTAGCTTCTGAAGCTTTCTGTGCAGTCAGTGTTTTCAAAGTATCCACAGTTAGAGCAGAGAGATCCTGTAGGTGGCCAATCTGTGAATCTAAAGACTGTAGTGACCGTTTTATGTAGTTGACACGATCACCAACTTCCTTTATCTGAATGCACATTTGCTCCACCCTATGGAAAAAAAATCAAATTACAAAGTAGCTATGAAAGATACTATTTTCTATATGCAAACAAAACATCTTTGCAATTCTTTTTGCCCACTTAAGGAAAAAGAACTCTAAAATTTCATGATTATTGAGTATTTTCTTGAACTGTATTTTGCCCCCTTAAAGCAATTAAAAAAACACAGAAGTTCTAAGCTTCTCTATTCAGAAGTTTTATTTGTAAAAAATTTACTTGTAAAAATTTTACCGTTCAAATGTGACTCGAATCCTCTCCTCGCTTCCAGAATGAAATTTATCATCTTTTTCATTGAAATACATCTCAACACACAGTTCTTCAAAATCATGAAGTTTCTTTTGATCTTCTTCTGTTAGGAAGAGTTCTAAAAAGAGATTAAACAGTTCAGAAGATGCATGTGTAGTAAAGTTTTTCAGGCACTAGAAATTTATAGCAACAAACATACAAAGGGTGTTAAAATTAAAACATATACAAAAATAAAAAAACAGTGCCATCTAGGACCTTTTCTCTCCTCGCAAACAAAAAAAAAAGTTAAATGTCAAAGACTTTGCCTAAAATAAAAATCAAGATACTACACACTACACACCCCCATACACTACATCTAGACAGAGGCTAGATTCCTCAGCTGTATTTCTCATCATCTGTGAAACATTTTTTATTTTTATTTTTAAATTTTCAAAGGGTTTCAAATAAGACTAGTTTTCCAGGAAAAAAAAATCCTTCATAAACACTAACGGAAAATCTAATTTTGTAGCGTTCTGTTTGATTTTATATAACTTAGTCTAACCGGGGATTTTCCAGGGGCTGTGCATTATATTATATCCTTTGTAAAAAACATGGGAACTTCGAACAGGATGAGAGAATTATTCAATATTGAGGATACAAAAAATTAAGACCTACTTAAAATCACAGAATATCCCCAGTTAGAAGGGACCCACCAGGATCATCAAGTCCAACTTCAACTTTGTTGAGAACACACATTAAAACCAAGAAGTTTGCACTTTCCTGACAGTTTGCTTTAATCATATCAAAAAAGTATAATAATTTTTTGGATAATAACTGTTCATACTTGGCCCATCTGAAGTCTTGTCTGTCTTTCTTCTTTTACATATACAACAGAACAGGGAAGCCATGTGGCTAAGAATAATGAGTGGTGGAGGCAGAACAGGTTTTTCATGATAGGCCATAATGAAATGATAGCGTTGATACTTCCACACAATGTTTGAAATCGCCTTTACCTGTAAATATACATTGCTGAAAAGGAAGAAAAAAAGAATTAAACACGTCAAGTTATTTTTTTCTTCTGTTGCTGTTGTTTGTGTTTATTATGTGTTAAAAAAAAATCACATACTTGTCTTTTACTGTATAAATAACAGTGTAAGTTGGAAACATTCAAGAAAAGGCTATGCCCTAAAGCAGGGAGAGGATTAAATCATTCTCTCATCTGCTATTATTTCAGTACCTTTCCTCAGACATGAAAGACATTTCAAATTTGTCAAAAAAGTATTTCCAAATAAACCCATTTTTCAAACTATTATTATTACTTTTAAATCAGACCACACTAATTCTCTAGTCTACCATTCCCCAGTATTAGTGAGCTGTTTATTCCCGTATATAAAACACTTGCAGAGAACTCCTTATGGACTTAAATTACTCTACAATTGAACTCAACTGAAGAGATCCTTAAATGAATTTAGGAACAGTCAATATAACAGTCAAGATCCAGAAACAACCTTGTTCGTTTTATTACAAAGAAAAGAAGTTACAAAAGGCATTCAAATTCTCTTTAGAAATCTGGGTCCTTCAGCCTCACGGATTTGACATATACCAGACACATCACAAATTTCCCTTCCTTGTCAGGGGGTTTGCAGTGAGGAAGACCAGCCTTTGAACCTGAAAATGCTTCCACCAAATAGGATTGCTTTGAACTGTTATCAGATATTCTTATCTTTTCCTCTTACTAAGGTGAAATATAAAAACTTAAAGGAGTAGCAAAAATTAGCAATTGTTCATATACTTACTTGAAAAATGCAATAAGGAGATTAACCATAATTATGTACTGTACAAAGAGGTAGACAGCTTGAAGAAATGGGGTCAACCACGTTCCTGGCCCACAGAGATGAGCAACTTGTGACTCAGAATTATTTGCACATACTGTGTTGGGGGGGGGGGGCGGGAAGGAAGAAAAAAACAAAATATGTAAAGCAAATTTTAGAACTCAGAGCAGATATAGACAAGAAAAAAGATCACTCAAAGAGTGTACAACCACCAAGTAACATGCAGGAATATGGTAGAAAGATATAAGAGACAAAGATTTCAGTTTACATTAACGTATAATCACATTACTGGATTAAAATAAAAAAGAAAGTATACTACCTCCACAGAAAAAAAAAGGCATGATATCTGTGTGGAAAAAATCTGAAGTATTGCTAAGAAGAGCTTGAAGAAAACCCCCAATTAAGGAGAGTTTTAACTCTAAGCCATTTATTCTTAATAAAGGATAATGGAACAGTCAAATCAAGAAGTTATATATCTACAAGTCACAAAAAAATCTAGTGAATGGAATGAATAATTCTGGATATTTCGTTTCATAAAATGAAAACTTTGTAAGACCTTAAAAAGATCTCATGAGAATAAGCCTTCTCCTTACTTGCTTCAAAAATTGTAGTGTCTTACCATCAATTTCATAGGCATACACCTCACCAAAAATCATCCAGTATGGATGAAACACAATATCTCTTGCTAGAGTCCAAGACGGTGCCTCATTAGGGTACAATATAGCCTTCCTGGGAACACCAAAGCTAAGCAGTACAAGTGCCATAATCACCACAATGTAAAACATGTTGGCCACCTACAAACACAAAAAAGGTCAGTTAACTCACAAGGTTATAATTATGGTTTCACAACTTCAAATGCTTTTACAGGGACAGCATAAGCTTGATGAATTCTTTATGTTATATCAGCAGAAGAGTCCAAGACCCTTGTACTTCAGTCAGAAGATGTAGTCAAATAACAAACCATTTTAAAAAATTCTATTTTTTCCCTCTCCTTTCTTACAGAATGTTTGCTACTCTAGGCCAAAAGGTAGTTTCTTTTTAACTGAAATACCCGTTACGTGGAAGAGTAGCAGCTGATAGAGAAACATTCCTTCCCAAATTCACTGAATAGCTGTACAAAGTACAGATGTAGTGTTCCAAGGACTGAATAGTGTGAAAAACAATTTATTCTAATGGCAAGAAATCAAAGTGAGAAATGTAAGCAACTTGATGCCCTCCTTTTTACAGAACACAACTGCACTGCATGACTACTTTTGAACACAGTTGGAGTACACCTCAACACTGGATACCATATTACGTGTCAAAAAACATTCTACCAGGTTGAAGGAAATAAAATTTGAAGGCCACATTGTCATGCAGGGGAAGCTGGAGTGTACAAGAGCATGCACAAAACAAAGCATATGAGAAGGCAGCCTGTGGGGAGTGTACTCTCAGCACACAATTTTAAGAACAATTGTAGAAAGCTACCTAGAAACATTTAGCACAGCTCACTATAAGTACCTTACTTGTAAAAGTGAAAATCTTGCTAAAAGTGAAAACCTTGCAGTAGCTAGCACAAAGGCAAGAAAACCTCAGGACTATAAATAAATCTCAAACCCAAAAGGCATTATCATATTCCTTCAAGTCTCACACATTTAACACAGCACAGAAGGAAGATCTTCCATCTTTTTACAGATGTAACAGAGAAAGCTCCATAATAAAGAACACTTCTACTCAGTGCTTGTTTTGAAACACATTAAGTTATATTCCAGCTAGCTACTTCTGCACAAAGTTGCTGACACACCAGCACAGGATAAGCAACCTTTTACTAAATAAAGCTTTGAGAAATTATAAATAGATACAGCAAAACAAAGGTATTTCAACTGAAAGAAAAATAAAAAATAGTACTTACCATTTTCCCAATCATCATAACATAAGGGCCAGCCTGCTGGTTTACAGCTAAAAAATCCAGTAATCGCACATACCAAAAAATTATATTGAGACAGTACGTTATTCTTCCAGCAACAAAAACATAATTTTCTCTGTAAGTATTTTCACCAAAATTCCCCTTTGCTCCAAATCTTAATGCAAACCCAATGAAGAAAGTGACAATAGCAACTGTGTCACTGATATTGAAGTAATCACTGAACCACACTTTAATCTTCTGATTAATCTTCCCAGCCTCTGACATAAAAATCTGCAATAACAAAAATAAAATATTCAGGTCTGCTCATGTTTACTCCACATAAAATAACACTGAAACATATGAATCAGTAAAATTCTTACACTTGCAAAAAAAAAAAAAAAAAAAAAAAGTATTTAAATGGGTAACTGTTTTGCACAGAGGAACCCAAAAAGTAGTGTTTAACTACGCCTGCTTCACGACTATGACAAAGAAATGATATTTCCTTCTTCCTGAACAAGTTGTGAAGGAATTGTTTTCAGTTTGATTGCTTTTTTTCCCCACCTTCTTCTCTAGGAAGTTACTATAATAAAAATGAGTCTTTATTTCTGTTTCAGTTGGACCTGCAGTACCCAGTTAGTGAACTGGCTTTTCTCTCCCATTTAAAAATTCTTACAGAACTACTCAAAAAACTCTTGCTGATCAGCTACATTATGTTTGTGGTAGCATCATGTGCTCAAATGTTCAAAATGTTTCAATGTTCAAAGTTTCTTAGGCTGTCTTGTTTATTATAAACACAGTTTAAAGCATACTGTTGTAACTAAAAAAAAAACCAAAAAAACGAAAAAAAAAAAAAAAAAAAAACACAGTCTGTTAGAGACATACCTCACGAATTTTCTCAATTGCTGATGTGAAAATGTAAGCAATAACAATCCACTCTTGAACAGACGGTAATTCTTCCATTTTTACAAGAACCACAAATGTGTAAAGCATGAGGAATCCTAAGTATGCCAGCTAAAAAGAGCAATGGAAATTTTATATATGTATATATATATATATACACACACACACACAGAAGGGTTCGATGTAATACATAATTCTATATAATTACAAAAAGGTTCCTTATAGATGTATTTTATTTTTTTTTCCACGTGATATATGATAAAACCTTCATATAGGATAGCAGTACTATCTTTTACCCCTTTAAGCAGACAGGTTAATATTTATAAAGGGGATTCAAAAATTTTCTTAGAACACTAATTTTTGAGTTTCTATTGCAATAATTTAAACAATATTGTGCATGAACACTTCTTAACCTAGTAAATGATGGCAGAATTCCTGCTGATGGAACTAATTACTGATGAAATTAACTACTAATTAACTACTGAAAAACTGATGAAATTAACTACTCAGATCAGAATAAATATTTTCACACCAATTAGTCTTAGACTAGAAAATAGGTATTTTTCAAAACCAACATCATGAACGTTAAAAAGAAAAAAAGCACTGAGCACTGCACATGCTTTTCTTTCAGAATCAAGTACTTTTCATTTCCAGCTTAGTAGAGCATGTTTTTTTTTTTCTTGTTTTTTTAAAGAGTGCTTAAGCTTTGATGCAAGTCGCAGAGACGTGTGTTAGAAAAAGAACCCAAAGATCTGCACTGCATTTCCAAATAAAAGAACATACTACACAAAAGAAAACTCACCGTATTAAACCAAAACTTCACAATTGGTGCATGATAAAATGCATAAAACTTCTGTGTAATTGGAAGTCTTTTAGGTTTTGCTGGAGTCTCCATATCATGCTTCTCTGAAGTACTGTCCAAGATCCTTACTTCTTTAAACACCTCCTAAAATGAAAGGACTGTTAACTTTACTTACAGAACTGCATGTTTTTGGAGATCCACTTTAGCTCTTACTTTACTTTTAAAATGTAATTATTGATTTTAAATTAGAAATACTGGTCTTTAATCGCTGCCACCCCATTACCATAGGTATTTCATCTGCTGCAGCCTGGAAGTTGTTTTCACTGTCATCCATTGCCATTTGATGTGCATCTTGAGATTGAGGAATATGCGACATTTCAGCCTTGGTCTTATATTCCAACAGAAGTATAGCAGGAGGGAGCAAAATACTCAGTATCACCTAGAAAAAATGAAGATTTAGTTCAATTTGTTCACAGCTACAAAATATCAGAACATACCAATACATAAAATATTCCCTGAAAATATATTACCCATATTTCCCTTGCCTGTTAGTGAGGAAAAAATGTAGGAAATAATTAGCTATTATTACTTATATACACACTTAGAAGGCTAAGATGACAATATATAGAGCTTTCCTTTACTTAAAAGATATAGGAAAGGGGAGGAACCAACAAATTCCAGAACTAAAAACCACAAGAAAGAATGAACTCCGAGCCCAAAGATACAGATTCTGTTTACACTCTTTTCTTTAATCCATTCCCAGAAACTCTGTAACTGCGTACTATCGAGGCATGTTTTAGAAGCATATGAGTGGGTCTTTTTTTCAAATCATGGTAGAAAAATGAAAGCTAAAATACGGATGAAGGGAATAAATAAAAGCTATTTTTTGTCATTAGCTTGTTACAGAGCAAGCAGGAAAACGGTTAATCAGTTATCAAAGAGGATTTTAGTAGGTCACAAGTTAAGCAATGCTTGTAGATATTTTGTAGGGAAGTGGTCTTTCACTATATTCCTAGCAGCAGTAAGTTTCTGGTACACTGTTTCAAAGAAATATGCAACTCCCATGTTGGTTCAATTGATTTGTACCAAAGGGCACCATCAGAAAACCTATTCCCGATTTGCCTACCCTTGTTTCATTCTGTGCCCTCCTTTTGCTCAGCTTCTTCCTCCAAAATAGAATATATACAAAGCTTTTCTACATCAAGTTTCATGTATTGCCTGTAAAAAGCCAAAATGCATGAAACGATATTCTTACAAGTGTGTTTTCTGTCTGTTAATTTTTTTTAACCACTATATTTTTAGTAGTGGATTAGTATTCACATGATCTCTTTAAGCCTCTGATGAAAGGCTACTTGCCTGTTTTTTGCCTTCTATATTTCTGTACCTTATTTGAAAAGATAATAGAGTGTCAAAAGAAGAGTTAACAATAAATAATTCCAGTTTTGATTATGTTATAGGAGACAGTTTTACAGGGTTTATTAACACAAGCTATAGCGATGAAAGCTTTATACTAATATTATTTAAACATGTACTTTCCCTTCCAATTAGAAATACATTCCATTGATCCTTTTTATACCAATAATAAACTGCGACAAAGCTTACTTTGTACCATGAATTCTTCCTCATATTCAGCCTTCCCATCCACATATCTGACAACAACATTTGCGTACAAGTATGAGCTACAAATGGACGAAGTCTTGATGACACTGCTAGCTTCAGACAAGTTGAGTTGCTCCAGTTTTTAAGCTCATAAGTTAGTAACTTCATTGCCATAGTTTCATCTTGTCGGAAGGACTGTTCTAACAGTTCAACTGCCAGCTGACCAAACTCACTAGAAAAAAGGAAAAAAAAGTATCAAAACAAACATAACTTAGTATCCATAAAGTTTAAGTCAAATTTTCTTGTCCAAACAAGTTCCCAGTAACACAACTTGAATCGACTATTGCCTGTCACTTCTGGTAGATACATTTCTATTATATAGCAACTTGCAAATACAAGATGTGAAACTGGGACTTCTGTTAAAAACATATGCATACTACGAACAGCTATTAAAGCATAATGCAAGAAAGTCAGATGGTTTCAACTGATATATTCAGAGACATTTTGATTTAACTACAAGTCAAGATTTGTAACAGCTCTCAAAGTGAGCAACGTTTAATACACAACTTTTACTAGAGTGCCATCAAATCCTTTCTTCAAAAATGAACTTTCGTTGAGCCTGCTAATGCAATAATCTTTGTCTGTTGATACTATAGCCTGCTATTTTTATTGGAAATTTCAAGAAAAGATCTTTAATGATATAAATATAATTTACTTGGAATACTGTTTCAGTTCTTCTGAAGTATCATCAACAAGGTCACTTTGTTTTGCTTCATATGCCATCGAACGATACACTTTGCAAGCAACTAAGGCTTTTGCCATGGACTCCTCCCCATGCTGCCAGAAGAAAAGGGCCATCTTCTGCCTCTTCATTAACACTGCCCAAAGTAACAGCTCGTTGAGAGGATATGGAAAACGTCGTGTTTCAGGATCATCTATGTCTACTATTTCATCTTTGGTTCTTTTCTTTTTTCCCTCTTCTGCACCAGTGTCAATCTTTAAAAATAAAATCAGAAAGTTACATTTTAATTTCTAAAGTTAATCATTACATAATTTGAAGCAAAATGCTGGGTGATCTAATGTCAACTGATATGTATTTCTACAAACAAAAATGGATTTCTGAATATTTCAAAAGCAGCTGGAATTTTTGTTCAAAAACTTCAGTTAAGCACAATTCATTTCTAGTAACAGATAGAATTAATTACTTTGATTTACAGATCTTAAGAAATGCAGTAACTAATATACCTACAGTATGATGAAACTCACAGAAATTCCTTAAAGTAACACAGCCACATCTTGCTTCATCTAAAAAATCATGCAGATTTCCCCTCCTGTTCCCACACTGGTAGAACTGTGCCAAAGATAAGCTTTTTACTCACTAACCATCAGAAATTATCTGGAAGACTAATGTTGAGATGAACATTCTTCACAGAATCCCACAA
Organism: Aythya fuligula; assembly: GCF_009819795.1. NCBI lineage: Eukaryota > Metazoa > Chordata > Aves > Anseriformes > Anatidae > Aythya > Aythya fuligula. Next base: position 11,340,422 of record NC_045569.1, on the reverse strand, counting down.
GTGTGATAGATGGTTTATAAACAAGTACAAAAAGATGAAATCCCAGCTTTACTGAAGTCAGTAAAACTGCTGCTACTCACTTCAGCTGCACTTGGACACTTGGAGTTAACCAGGTTCTCCACTCTTAACTGCTTAAAATAAAACCCACCACCACTCTCCCCTCAAACATCTGTACCTTTGGTTTGTATGGCTGCGCTGTTTTGATGAAGTGATTATGTCGCATTTTTTCTCTCTTGTCTGCTCTGTTACCAAAAGACTCATGGCTTTTACACATCTGAGGAGTAGTATTTGAAGTATTTCGCCCAGATCTCTGACAAGAATAATAGAAAGAGGTTTGGCTAGCTTTCTTTACACCCACTTACTAACTAGTATATAATCAGCTGTTTACAGCTGGATACTTAGTTAAGCAATTAAACAGTTACTTTGCCACTGAAACAGTGATGAATTTATACAATGGTAACGATTAAGAGTTTTCACTGATATTTAAGAAGGATTAATTTTTCTTTAAATTAAATAAAGTCACAAAATAGTAAAGCAATGACGACCAAGAAGCTACAGTATCTGCATCCCAAGACCCAGTGAATCTGTATGCTTAATACACATTCTTCCCCTCTATGAGGAGACAGTAACAGAAGAAATTTGGATATGCTAGAGTAAGGAAGAACAAGAAATTGTTTGTGATCAATCTCAAACAGCTACCAGTTGCCCTCCTAGGCTGCAACACTGCCTTTAAAAGAATCAATCCCTTGACAAAAAGAACAAAACAACATGGCTCCAATTTTATTTTAATTGTTAACATAGAAATTCGCATGTTCCATTATCCAACTGCTACATACCCGATTGTTCCCACTGAGACTATTGTATATAGCTCTAAAGCGTTTTCTTGTGTAGGTGCATCTATAGGTTCCTCCCATCAAGTATTCAATAACCAGCCCCACATCAATCAGGTTGATTTTATATCCTGGAGGAAGATTTCCCTAAGAATATAAAAGACATTTTCAGTTTTGCAAATTATAATCTTAATTTAAATTTGCTTAGAATGTTTTTACACGTACAACTCTAAATAAAAACAAATTAAAACAAATTAAGCTGTTCATGATTTAAAAGGAACACAATGCATCTACATGGTTATTTATGAGTTTCAAAAAATACCAGGTTATAGTTCATCTTCTATATTATCTCCCCCAGTAGGTTAGATGTTTGTCAGAGGGAGGAAGGGGAAAGCGGGGCATGGGCAGGGGGAGAGGAGGCAGTTGTCATCACATTGTTTTTTGCCTTTGATCATCTCTCAAACTCTCAAAAAGCTAAACAGTCAGAGCTAATATGAAAAAAATACATCACTTATCAGGTTTAACAAATATCTTTGAGGCAATAAGGTACTATTAAGCACACAATTGCAAATATTGGAAACAACAGAGTAACTGCAGATGTAGTTTACTGCTTCAGTAAAACCAAATTAATAAATTCAAGATTAAATTGACAATCAAACATAAGAAATCATAAAAAGACTGATGTTGCTACTTCAGTAGATATTTACATTTACAGCATACCTGTTTGACATCCCGAACAAGATGGAAGAGTGTTGGGTTAGTTGGGCCTTGTTTCTTTATAAAAAGAAGGGAAGGAAAAAATTAGAATGAGAAATCAGAGTGCAATGAAAACATGAGAATATTACAGTATAAGCAGAATATTTTGACATGTTGACATTAAACAAAAAAAGAAAGAAAGAAAGAAAGAAAGAAAGAAAGAAAGAAAGAAAGAAAGAAAGAAAGAAAGAAAGAAAGAAAGAAAGAAAGAAAGAAAGAAAGAAAGAAAGAAAGAAAGAAAGAAAGAAGGAAAAAAAGAGTAAGCAACCATTCACTTACTGTGTTATAAAGTTCTTCCAGCCTCGGAATTGTAAGAAATTTGTGCATGCTTACTCCATTTTCAATTAGAAGTTTCACAAATGCAACTCTATCCATCACAAGGGCATCTAACATAGCCTGTTCCAGAGAGCCAACCTGCAACAAGTAAGTACAAGGTAGAGCCTAGAGAGAACCAGTAAAATGGAGTATCACAGAATTAAGTGTACTTGGTTTACAAATCAACCTCATTCATTCACAGGGCTGGAACAGAGAAACCTTACATATCTACAAATACCACGGCTACCTTTGGTTCAGAAAATCCCCTGAGCTTCACACAATTACATGATGAGGGAATATTATAACAACTTAATCAAGTATTTTCTCTGATCTTACACTCTTCCACAGACATCTCTTACTGACACACTCAGAAGTAGTATTCTGGACTAAATACACATTTGGTTTAGCATAGTTAAGATGTTTTCATATATTGCTATTGGATCAAACACATGAAGACATCAAACATTTGAAACCACAATTTGCTTCAATAGACAAATACTCAGAACTGTTATTGCATCTCACTAGCATCAATTCAGCTTTCACTTTTTGCAGTGTCTCTTCTCCCCTAGTTATTCAGAATGCCTAACATTTCTACAATTGTTGCACCTTCTTCAATTACACAATAATAAAACAGCTCTACAACTACAAAGTATACAAAAATTACTGTCCTAAAAATAAATGTGTCAGTATTCTACAGTCTGTCTCTATAAAAAACATTATTTCTTTACAGTAAGTTGAGTTTTTTCTCTTAGAAAATACCATTCTGCTTAATCTAGGCCATATACATACCAGCCATTGTTGCCCATAAACAAAAACGTGATTTTTGGCAATGTCAACTCTATCCCACGCAAGTGTAAGAACAAGCTGGTCAAATGCAGATGCATTTGTGCCTTAAGCAAAAACAATGAGAAAAAAATAATTACAATATAATAAGCAGTTGTTTATCCTGCAAAATCATGTAATCCACCTCAACATTGTATGGTATATTTCATCAGTTATAACATAGATTAGGGTAGTATAAGATGAGAAAATATAGCGCATAATTATTTTCTTGAAACTTAAATATTTCTACAGATTTTTATAAGTAATCCATCATATAATCACTACACAATAGCTGGGGGTTCCAAATGCACTTAAGTCTCACCTTTTAACAATGCTGTAAGTATTGCAACATCGATGTCCTGATGTTCATCTGACCCAATATGAAAAACAGTAATCTGTTCAAAACAATAAAATAGGGAAAATAAGCTTATAATTTATTTTCAGGCAAAGGTGATTAGCTCCAGACATTTATGTCAGGAATTTAAATACATTTAACAGTCACTTTATCTTCTGTGCAATTTAAGTCTATACTCTAAGAAAACCTATCTCTAGTGTACACTCTGCAGTGTTTCCCTAACTAGGGATCACACAAAGCAATCTTTGATGAGAAAAAGGATAACCCTTTACACTCTTCAACCAATCTTAACTTCTTTTTCCACTATGATTACAATTCCCTATTGGCTATAAACATCACATAGCATTCTATGTACTTCTCCAGTTCAATCTGTATTACAAGATTAATCTGTCAGCAAATGTGTTTAGCTGAATATGACAATTTTAAATCTTAGAACAGTACAATATGATTTCCAAATGAGACATCAGTATCTGAATATAGCCCATACATAAAGCTCTATTAAGTGTTTTTGCTTTAAGCATCCAATTATATAGGTACTTCATCAGTACCGTAATAATTAAAAGACAAAAAAAAAAATCCAGAGGCTCTCAAAAATCAAAACAAGAAACGAAAACAACCCACATATAAAATAGGTAGACACTATGAACAAAACAGAATCCTGTCAGATGAAAGCAAGCAGACTTGGAAGCAACAACAAACCTGAAATTACCAGAAATAATTTAAGACTGTAGTCTCCCTTGGTGATGAGATAAAGTACCCACAGATTATCTTCTACAGTTGGTAAGATGCACTATGTCCAGGAACAATTTTGAATGACACTTGATTGTACACAACACATATGCACATACCCTACATAAAAATTTTCTATAGCAAGATCTACTTACAAGTTCTTTTTTTTTCATGCATTCCAGCAGTGTCTGAAACAGATGAACCGCTTCACTTTGACCAAAGTTAAATGTCTTTTTAATAGTAGAAATGATTTCAGGCTCAGCACCCTCAGGAACATTTCTGAAATTGAAAATAAACATGAAAACACATTGCTATACACGAATAGTAAGAATGATGTTACACTTAACACTTTCAAGCTTCTTATTTTCATTGGCAAAACTTTGGACAACCTTTAGAAAGAAGCATAGGTTGCTTAACCTACAACTTTCTAATATGACCTCCTAAAAGTAACTCAACCCCTCTCCCTTTCCTTTGCATAGCCACTTCTGAAATAACCTCAACTAAAATATTTTGACACAAAACACTACACACTCACCCCTCTGAATAGGACTGGTAGGCTTGTGATTTTGCTCGCTATGGACAAAGCTTTGGTTCAATGCTACATTTGATCTCTATGCTCCTGGTTCTGAGGCAGTCCCTGAGACTGAGATCCAACTACATTTAAGGATTAATGCAAGTCTGACAACCAACTAGAAGACACTAAGTGTTGTGGAACACAAGCACATCCTTTTTATCAGTTGACGCTACACTAAAAACATATAAATGTTTTCTACGCTAAACACAAGTGTGTTAAAAGTTTAAAGACTCTTCAGAAGGAATAGTATATGAACTCCTTCTAATCCATTTTCAGAAAAGTTGCTACTAAGCAACAGCTAACTGCATAAATTCCATTTCATTGTAGTTGAGTGATATTTTCAAGCAGTTTGGTAACATACTATTCTATGGGTTATTCTTATATTTCTGGAAGGCCGGGTCAGCTCTGACTTCTTGTGAGCAAAAGTTTATTGTGTACACTTCAAAACAGTCACACTTGTAATTTAAGGTACTGTGGCTTAGTTACTTAAAATCTGGATTAAAAAATACAAAGCATTTAAACAGAGAGCTAGGTCTTCTAGTCACACTGGTGTAACAAAATTATCATGGTTAAGTTACACATTTCTCCTAGTTTAGTATATAGGCACATACACCTTTCCCATCCTTATATAAGCATGCTAAAGCAAGCATATTTTCAAGAATTTGGAGCAACTTGTACAAGGTATGCAAGGAGCCTAGAACTAGAAAAGAGGTCTTGGTCTTCAGCCAAAGCTATTGCAGCTGACCTGGAAAGCTGCATCACTTGCAAGATTACTCTCTCTGCTTTAAGCTTTCATCTTTCCATAGATAAAACTCTTGGCCCAATTCATTAAAGGAATACTCTCAGACCCATCTACATATAACTGACAGTTTGGCTAGCAGTACTAGAACTTACCCTCCCTCCTCCGTTTGCTTGTGAACATATGCCAATATGTCTGCAGCTCTACCTGTTCCTTCACATACTACCACTGGCACAGGAGGACTTTCTTGTAGGAAGTCTAAAACTGTAAGTATGACGTTGGGCCCACCTTCGAATACAAGTGCCACCACAGGCACACCTTGTCCAATTCCTGTAAAGTTGTAAATAAATTATTTTTTTTAAACTTTTTGATTAAGTCATATGTTTTCACCATTGTCAGTATCAATGGATATGTAGGCATAAAACAAAGTACTTTATCAGGTCTAGCAAAAGAAGTTTCAGTGCCAGAGCTGCAGGAGAGATATACTAACAGAGATTGTTATACATGTATATCCACACACAAATGTTAACTAAGTTGTCACTTTTATTTGCATTCATATAACCAAGGTAGACATTACAGTAGTGCTGACATACATGTAAGTGTGCAAAAATATATTAGTTTCAAAGTCATTCCCATGCTTAAAAAAAAAAAAAAAAAAAAAAAAAAAAAATTAAGACACAATGGCTAGCCACAGCTACAGCACAACTATTTTGTCATCAGCCATCTGCACTGTCTTCTTTTTCAGCTCTGACCAAAGCTTCAGGTGGAATTTGCAAAACAATCATTCACACTTGAAACATATACAAAAGATTGATTTTTGTGTTTTCTTATTTAAAAGTCTGATGCAAGTACCTTATTCATGAAAGCATAGTAACTCAGCCCAGAATTACTTACTTGCATGTATCCGTTGCAAATTAATAGTTTTTTCCAGTTCTCTCCGCAATTTAACTTCCGCTCCATACTTCCCAACTGTTCCATCATCCACCAGAATGAAATGGGAATGGAGATTATTTAGGACATTTAGTTTACTCAATGGGTTTAACAAGGTTTGATATGGAGCAACCACCTAAGTATAAGCACACAAGAATGTATTTGACTCGTAGAAATTCAAATTCATCTCTGTGAAACTTAAATATTTTTCTAGACACAGTATGCAAGCAGTGTCTAGTGCATTTGCATTTTGCAACGTGTTTACGCTAATGATCTTGCATAAGTCACATATGTCAATGCATCTTTATGGTAAAGCAAATACTTCAGTGATGTAAAGCAAGTGAAAAAACATGCTTGAGCAGATTTGTCAAAATAAAGTAGGTAAATTATTATTTCAGTTAGATTATTTATCCTTACATCTCTTCCAACAAGGTCATTTCTGTTTTCAATCACTCCCCATGGAGCAATCCCAATAGTGCAAATCTTTCGAGATGATCTGGAAGCATGTTCTCTTAGAGCATCACCAACATGTTTTGCAACACCTGTTTGTGCACAAAAAAGATATACTGAATACCACATCTTATTAAGAAATACCACAGTTTCATTAGCTAATTGGGCCTGTAAAGATCTGGGAACTTATTTTACACAGAATAACGTGAGTTGGAAGGGATCCATAAGGATCATCAAGTCCAACTCCTGGCTCCACACAGGACCACCCAAAAATCAAACCGTATGTCTGAGAGTGCTGTCCAAATGCGTCTTGAGCTCTGGCAGGGGCCCATACTACAACTATCAGAATGGGACAAAGTACTGTGTACTAGTAATTTGACAAAACAAATATTAGCCTAGTGAGAACTAAAGAGTCTCCAGTACAATACTGTGCTTATGTTAATTGCATCAAGTTTTCCTTCTTGCAGGTTCAAAAACTGAAACGAACAGACCCAAGTCAACACCACCACCTTCATGTTTTTTCTCCTTGCAGGACAACACAGCAATGCACTTCCAACTACACATGTTCAAAATGAATTGTTTTAATTTCATTTGACCAAACAACATTTACTTTAAGATGCAGTTATTTATTCATTAAATCTTTTGGCTTTGATAAACTATAATCTAGTTAATTATGCACATTCATTGGTACTTTACCTGTGTTCACTCCTCCAGTTATAATCCAGGCTCCTGTTGTTACTGCAGCTTTAATAAGACCCTTGCCAAGTAACTGTTTGATGCGTGGGTGAAGTTCAAATTTCTGCATGCCCCCATGTACAGATATAACAAGCTTTGGCAACTCCATCTGCCATTCTTTAAGCATAAGTTGCAGAATAGCTTCAGGCTTAGTGTCATATGACAACCGCACATACTGCAGACACAAGAAGAGAAATAAAAGATTCTTAAAAGAAATAATCACAGAATCAATGAGGGGATAAAAAAAAAAAAAAAAAAAAAAAAAAAAAAAAACCCACAGGATGTATTTCAGGATATTCTCTCCGATTCCTGGCTATGGAAAATGCAATTACTTTTCCTAAAACATGGCAGAGATGATCTAATCTAGAGCACCAGGCTGTCCTTGGGGGATCAGCTTCGTCATTAAAGCGCTTAATTTTGGCAATAGAAACTACACTGAATCAAAACTCATTGCAAGCTAAAACCACGTGACCATTAAGCAATTTCTACCACAACTAGAAACCCTTCACAAAATGGTTGTGGAGCCTACATCAGAATTTCCAGTTCTCCAGCCTTTCCAGTGCACGTGCATTAGTGAATTAAGTGTTCTATTCCAGAGTTTCAATTTACAGGCATACTTGTTTTTAACCAGCCGCTCCCCCCAAAAACTTGGTTGTTCTGATTGGTCTGATTATGCTTTAATCATTTTGAACAGATCTGCTAAAAAAGCATATTCTGCATCCGTCCATAATTGCAAATGATTTTTCAGAGTTTGAGAATTAAGAATAGAAGGCTAAGATAGCAGGTGTTATTCAACAGTTCCTATAAAAATTTAACAGTAATGAGTAAGCAGCAGCACTGATGAGTAAGCTGTATTTTAACAATGTCTGAAACAATAACACTGAATTCTTAATGGAATGTTCTGCCGAAGGGATTAGGAATTCTTATCACCATTTGCAATACAAAGGTAAACCGTACATGAATGCAACTAGTTCTGATAGATATAAACAATTTTTGTTATGAAAAAGAAATTAAAAAAAGGAAAATAGACACAATTCAGACCACAATAAAATAACTATGATAATAGAGGGCACTGGTTTGTCACAATGCAAGTGTCATCACAATTTCATCCTTCAGGCTTAAATTTCAAAAACTAAATGAAGGATCCACCATCTGTATCAACATGTTTAAAGTAAGAAGTCCTAGTTTAGAAGTAAGCATCATACATACCTTAGCCCTGTAAGAATGAGAGCCACCTTGAAAGTTGATGACACCATAAGCATCAGTAGAGGTCTGTTCTGTATGTTTTTCCACTGACCATTCTTCTATTTCCTGATTATAGTTTTCACCTAGCTTCACATCAGAGTATTTCATAGCAAGACTTGCGGTAAAGCAAGCATGTTGTCTGACCAAGCGGCCGCAACAGCATCTGCACCCAAACATATAATTTAGAATACTTGAATAAATACTTCATTAGAAAATGAGAGAACACATCTTTTACCTAGAACAGAGACCAGTTAACTTTCAAAAGCAAAGATTCTAAATATATATATATTCTAACCTTAGAATTAGTCAGGACACTAAAAACTGATTACTTTAAAATTAAAAATTAAATTAAAATTAAAAATTAAAAATTGATTACTTTAGCCAAGTAATTTATATAACTTCTATAAACCGATGATCTACGTAATGCAGACGGTTCTCCACTCGTTAGTTATATTTGTTTTATATCTAACCTTTCACTGACTTGTCATCTGTAATACCGATCAAGAATTTTAAAAAACATTATTATGAAAGTGATTATTGAATGGAAAAAGAGTATTAATAAATATTGTAATTAAAAGAACTCTTACCTGACAAGTTGCTGACAAATCTGACATCCTGGAAGGCATCTATAAGAAATATTTAACTATATGAGTAAACTTCAGCTTAAATGTTAAGGGGGGGGGGGGGGGGGGGGGGGGGGGGGGGGAAACCAAACAAAAAATGGGAAAATTAAAAAAAAAAAACAAAAAAACCCTCCTACCACTTCACATGATTACAGAAAGATTACTGCACTACAGTAAATGGAAAATGCTGCAAAAGTGAATATTTTCATCATGGTAACTTCTCTATCTTACGTGACTGCTGTATATGCATCAACCAACAGTGTATCAATATTTTGTTTTCCTGCTAATAATTTTATTAATAACTAAAGATAGCATAGCAGATAAAAATTTCTATCACTGTTTTCTGTAATTTTCATAAGTATTTGCCACAAAACCACAGTAAGAGCTGGTATGCAACAGCATAAAATTACATGTTTTATACAGACTGCATTTGATTCTTTTATGCACAGCTCATGAACAGCAAGCAATTTGTCTAAACTGAAGGACACCGTCCGATGGGAAAGTTGTAAAGTCCCTTACATACTCCAATAGGTTAACCCAAAAGGGCAACTGTTGAAGATCATTTTGTTCCTTGGGAAATGCTTTGGGAATTTTAACAGCTTCCTAATTACTTTGTTTGCATTTGTAAATTTTCCATGTGCTATAATCATGGCTATAAATTCTAAAAGCTTCTCATGTCACATGGTTTCAAGGAATGTGGTGAATTATTTACAATAACTGAAAAATTGTAATGCTTTTCCTTTGTTCTTTTTCTGCCTAAAAACAAATTCTTAGAGGTAAAATAATACCTTACTCCTAAAAAAAACAAGTGATTTATAATTTCTTTTCATGGAAAAGACTGAAATGGAAGTTTTCCAAAGCTCGGAAGAAGGTTTTTAAACAGATCTCAAATATATGAAGCTAAAGAAAGCTGATCTGAAATCTACTAGGGCATCAGTTATCATTTTGGTTAGACATAATTGCCTTAAAATACCAATTTAGATTCTATTTTACTTTGATGTATGACACAGATGCCATGACCTTGCCTATCAAGTTTCAAGCATTGTAGGAACTCTTAAATTATCCCTATGGCACTTTGTGAAAGTAAATGCTTACGTATCTAATGTTAGAGCTATCCCTAACTTGATTCCTTCCACATTTGGGACTTAGTAGAAGGTAAAACAGCACACGAGATATACAAAGTATCCTTCATCTAGTCTCAGTCTCCCCTCTAAAAACATATTCCCCCATTTTTCAATCTCATTTTATTCCTTACAGATCTTACAGAATGAAAAATGATTAGAAATGACATGGAATCTTTTGATAACTGACCTATTGTTTTGTTTACCTTCCCTGGAATTGATGCTTTCTCCAACCTCTGTTTTGCAAGTAACATCATGATTCTCATTTTTCTTTATTCTACTTTCTACAAATACTTAATCTCTTCTTACTTCACTGACAGGTCTATTTTTCCACTTTACCATACATTCACACAGTTCTTTAAATTCAAGTAAAGTATCTCTCTGAGACTGTGACTTTCCAAAAATTTGCCACAAAAAAAAAAAAAAAATCCACGCTGTAGACACACCACAGACATCACTAGAAGGACTGCTAAGTAAAGAGAACAGGGGAACATCTATTGGAGATTTCTGCAATGCCAAATAGGTTCAAGAAAAAAAAAATCCAAGCTAAAGAAAGAGTGACAATGCCCAGACAAAAAAAAGACTGAACTAAAAACAGTACTTTATACAAATCGAGTAGTTAGTCCAAATATCTATTACACAGTCTTACAGTAACAGCTTTCTTGCAGCATTTCTAGTTTACCTGTGGGGGTCTTTTGAACTTGGTATAATATACACACACTCCCTCTTGGTGAAAGTATTTTCTATCCAGGATTTCTGGGACTGGAGAAAAAAAAAAAAAAAAGTATTATAAAATACAAATAATAAAACTTTACACTGAAAAATACTTTCTAAAAAAATAGGTATTAGGGTGTGAGGAGTTTTTTTTGTTGTTGTTGAGTATTTTCAGCTTAAACTTGAAACATGTTTCAACCATGAAATGAACAATACACACTTCCTCAAATGCTTACCTATTCTAATAGGTGGACCTGATTTCATTTGTTTAAACAACCACGTAACACTATCTTATACGATAACCTCAAGATTACACACTAAACATTATCCGTAATGCTCTATGCCTATGTCAGGTTTCAGCAATTCACTGGGAAAGGAACTCGGATGGATTTTTATCAACTAAAAACAAGAAGCAGCTCTGGAATGCCAATCTTCACCTTATGCAATATTACTTTAAAATCTTATTAAGATTATATTAAGGTTTCTTCATTGCTGACACCTGTTTTACACTTACATTTTACCTTCAGAAAGCTTTGAGAAATTTCATACCTGAACTATTCTATAATGAGGAGGGAAAAAAAGACTAGCGTATGTTATTCAAAGGTATGAGAGTTCTGTGGTATGAAGAAATCAATGTTTTATTTTTTTCTTCTGTTGTAGCACAGGATTCAGTAAAGATGTACTGTTTTTCCACTCACTGCCATTTCAAGATCAATTTAAGATAACAGAGGAATTATTGCAAGTAGGACCGTAGCAGCTAATTTTAAAATAGGCCCCTGGAAAATTGTTCCTCAACCGTCTACCCTCTTTCAAAACCTTTCCCAGACTCAGCAGATCTTTCCCACATTACTCATTATCGTTTCCCTCCAATTTTTTGTTTAGCGAACTTTGACAATGAATCTGTTGAGACAGCAACAAGCTCCTGCTCCAACTTCTGCCTTCACACTGCGAGGGCCACGAGCCTCTTCCAAGGATGGAAAGGTGCAGGGGTACTGACACTTCTCAAGAGAGAAAGAGGAAGGGGAGAAGAACAGGAGAAGTATAATCCCTAGGGAAAAATCACAGGTGGGAAGAGGATTTGCACCCAACAGAATGAGAATCCACACCATATATTTTACATTTAAATTAATATTTTAGACATCTGGGATAAGTAGCCATGGCTATCATTTGCTACTGTCCTACCTTCTTTTCCTATACAGAGAAAAGGATGCTGTCGTGATGTAGGAAAAAAAAAAAAAAAGGCCTAGCAGGGAAGATGCAGAACTGCAGAACATTAAATATTACATGCAATCATGGTGTTAAAAAAGATTCCATACTTAAGCAGCTTTTCTTTTTTTTCCTTTCTTCTTAAATTTCTTACGTCTTTGTAGGAGGAGATAAAGATTGAAGGGAGTGACTCTTAGCAGTCCAAGACACCTGTGGCCTTACATGCAGCTGGGCTCAAAACAGCTTTAGCTCTTCTCTGTTTTTTATCAGAAGATTAGCAGTGTTATAAAAGTAGATTTGATATATATAAATTTATAAGTATATCTATTTTATATGGAAAAATAAATGCATATTAGGAACGCCTAGGGTTTTTATCTTTCTTCTCTCAGTATTTTTAAACATTATTAAGCTCTCACCTTGGACTTTGTGATATGAATCCCAGTTCTGGAAGTTGCTTTCTGCTTTGTCAAGAGTCCCCACTGTTTATGAGTAAGTATTTCTGTACTGCATTTCTTAAAACTGAGGTCTTTGTACGGACATTATTTTAACGCTGCAATAGTTTAAACTTGAATAGGAGCTCTGCAGATCCTCCAGAATATAGAGAAGAGCAATTTAATGCCAAATGCTGGCTAAAACCACACCTTGAAGCAAGCTTTCACAGGCATAAGAAGCTAGTTATTGAAATCTGAGGTATATAAACCACATGTAATTATGTCAATTGCTCCACGCAATATTATTATTAATAAGTAATGATCAAAGCTGAGGACAAGGAACACTAATTCGTAACACAACACCAGTTCTCAAAATTTTAAGAGAAATACTGATTATTTTTTTTTGATCTTAAAGTACGTAGTTTCACTCTAAGGATTTCTGTTTACTCTTCAGCAGTGAAAGTGTCCTCAGTAGAGCACAGGTACATCTATACTACTTGCACAAAGGAGGATCTATATTATTAAAACATACTTGGAACTTTTCATCTGGTAAAACTAGATCTTCTCCAGAAGCACTCCTGTACTCTAATTAATACTTATCACAAGAGATTTTATACAGAACCTGCTAATTACAGAGTCTTGTTTTCAGCCAAGGGGCAGGGCAGGCAGAGGAAAAAACAAAAAGAACAGAGAAATCGAGAGACATTTCCCATAGACGGGTGAAGATCACATGAAAAAACCTGGGAGAACTGACGCACTTTATTTACAGGGAATGTACTATCAACTATTAGCTAACACTCCTGTAATGACCAAAAGGAGAAGGAAGATGATGTGAGGACACCGCTAAGATAAGGAAGTAATTCTTAAGGGTAATTACTGCAACTAATTTGTCAGCTAAAGATTAAGTTAAAATAAGAGATCAAGTCTGTAGTCAATGGTAAGAAAAAACTACATAGAATTAATCTATTATAAAAAAATCCTCGCTCTTATTAAAGCTTTTTAATTCTCTCTACGGAACACAACCACACCTTTTAACCTCTGCTTATAGCAACTGGACAACTTCTGTTAATCACAGTGATGTTAGTCTGTTTTGCCAGTGTGTTTTAGAAGGGGGACCTTCATGATGGCTACAGGCAACATGGGTCAGCTCTCATACAGGGAGCTTTGTAGCACTGCTGTTCAAAAAAAAAAAAATCAATCAAACAAAAACAAAAACAAAACAAAACAAAAAAAACAATGTATAAGCTAGTTTGTAGGGAACTATAACCCCCACACCCCCTCAAAACATAAAGGTCAGGTATTAGCAGAAAGTCTAAGTGGTATAAACCAATGCATTGCTTTTCATCTCTTCACTTTCTCTACTTTTAACCTTGCATCTCGAAAAAACAACTTAGCTTTCCATATTCTCTCCCATGCCTTTAAAACCTCTCCAACTTAACAAAATTTAAGTCTTGCAAGAAAAATGTTAATACAATTAGTATTACCCCAGAACAACCTTCACTATCTTTTCCTACAGATAAAAGTTACCTTTGAAGTTTTACCCGATTAAGACTTGTAGCAATCAATGTTGGCAGGATCTCATCTGCACAAGAAACAAAACTTGTCTTTCACTTTTTGGAAGATATACCACAGAAACTACCCATTCTTGGCCCTGAAGTGCCTGATGACATTTTAGCTGTAGAGGGAGAAGCAAAGTACCTTAACTCTGGTTGCACTGATTTCTCACTAGACAAAATTCACAGTGTATTTCCATATTTCTGAAAGAACTTCAACAAACAGAACACACGGATCTGATTCAGTAAGCTAGAAGAGATATATTAACCCTGGGGTCATGGTTAAAGGAAGTACTTTAAACTACTTCCAATAAATAAGTCCTTTCAAAAGTTTCGTAAGTGCTGAAACAATTATAATTGACATTTGAAACAAAATGCATACAAGTATTTGCTGAACTACTAACTACAGAGAACATACCTGACTACTGGACTTCCAACTTCTGGAAGGATCTGAATGCCAAAATAACCCCACAGCCTTTCAAAGCAGGTAGAAATTTTCCCAGGACCTTCTTAGGCATTAGTTATTTTTGCTTCAACAATAGCATTAGCACTCCAAAGTATCAATAATATAAATAATTTAAGTATCCCTGCCTAAGATTTGTGGAACTCTTTATGTTATCTTTAGTGAAATTCGTGATGGATACTTCTAGTAAGTCTCTTTGTAGAATGAAACATTTAACACAAAGTTAACTAAGTTCATGTTTGTTTTTATATAACAGGTTACAAATGAAAAGAAGCAAAGTACAGCATGAGATCAGGTCTCAAAAAAAAAAAAAAAACACCACATACTGCAATGCCTTATCAAGCTATTCTGAAATTCTCCAAGTTTATCCAACAACTTTGGCGTGAATTATTTTCCTGACGAACACAAAAGATCTATACAGATCTTAAAAAAAAAACTTGCATGATTCAACAAACACAAATTTGACAGACCTAAATGTACTAGTATGGCTGACAATCACAAACTTGTTGACATACAGAAGGATTCCAACTTATTCTTTCTCCTCATTTATAGCATTTCATACTGTTGAAGGATCCTAAATTATAGAATACTTGTTAAAAATATAAGTTTAAACTTACCCCAAATATAGACTGTTGAATCTGCAATACTACATACCAACCTAGAAGTGCTGCTGACTACTTTTTTTTTTTTTTTTTTTTTTTTTAATAAAGCAAAACAGCTGACCTGGATTTAAAACAGAAGTCGTATTACAGACTATTACTTTTGTGGACGGTTGATAATACAGATTTCATCTACTGATTGCATAAACCTTGTTTTCAAATTGAGAAGTTACATCCACTTCTATGGCATCTCGTATTCCAACTTTCAAATCTTTGCTTATACCATGTTAGAGTTCAATAAATGCAATAGTTTTTAAAGGAAAAGATCTCCCAATTTTATTTTTCCTTTATTTAAAAATAAAAGACTTTCCTTACTGCCTCCAATTTTCCAAAAGGTTGAGTTTTCTATTTGGGCAAGGAACAATAATGGAAAGTCTCAGCAAGCCTGAAAACAAGAAAATACAACGGAAAGCCTCTGCAGCATGATTACTCATGCTAGTGCTACCATAGAGCAGTCCTATCAGTCTAGGCCTCTTACAACCAAGAAAATAAATTTTAAAACATCTGCATAAAGACATTTTGTACTCAAGAACATCCCTTAGCTTGTCTATTCAAGGAAACATCCACAAATAAGTTGCTACTTTTTATGTAACTACTTACACTGCACACACACTGTATGATTTACAAGAGAATCTCTTATCTAAGAAACCCACTCCGTTGGTCAAGCGTGGTGTGTCATGGGACTGAGCTGTGATCCCTGCCCAGCTAACACCTACTAGAGCACTCAGCTCCTGTAGCTACAGCTTAAAGGCAGAAAATCCATACAAACCTTTGTCTTACCACTTTTGTGCTCCATGGCTGAATAAAAACAAAGAAAGCCAAGCAACTAGGACAAACATGGTATCAAAATAAGTTAATGCATATCAAATAGTTTAGAATTCATAAAACTTCTTGTGGAAAGAAGTGATGCAAACAAAATCTGTGCTTGATCTCACTGCAAAGATTTCCAGCAAGGGCTTCCAGCCCTTACAGCAGTGAGAAGAGCACTGGACTTGTTCTCACCACAGGTTAACTGAACAATACTGAAAACGCGCAGTCCAGGATAAGCCAGGAACAAAGCCCGCGTATGGGGTGGAGATATCGGAAAGGCAGTTATGCATACATATCCCAAAGAAAATATCTAACGTTTTGTATTGAAAAATCCTAAGAGAGTACAACTCATTTCCTCAAGGAAACGTTTAACCGCCTGCAGTCTTCAGAACTCCTTTAGCTAACATTAAGTGTGTAAGCAGATGAGAGGAGAAAAGAAAAAAGATAGGCAACTTGATGCCATGTATTTGCTAGCATTCATTTTAAACTCTTGGCTCCAGCAAACCAGACATTTAATTCACTTGCTTTCCTTTCAATTTAAAATTATATACCTCTGTAATTACTGTTTGCTTTGTTTTGCCTTTTTTAAAGGAGGGGGGAAGAATACAAAACATTTAGTGAGCTAGCATTAAAAACTATATATAAAGACTGCTGAAGAATAACAGCACTGCCTCTCCACAGAATATGCAATGAATGCAAAAATGCTTCAAAATTTGTTGAATCAATTATTAGAATATCACTAAGTCTTACCAATTGTTCTAGTAACTGGGGGATATGTGCAGTACCAGAAAAATAATACACCTAAAGAGCGTCATAATGCCAGTCATATTTATACAGAGTGCTTTGGTATATCCCCATGGAAAATGAAATACAAAATGTCACCCTGAACAATGAAGGATAATGTATTAACCTAAAACTGTTGTTTAATACTGTAGAAATTATTTTTTTTTTTTTTTTTTTTTTTTGCAAGGGCATTTTACCTGCAGTCCAGGGTTATTTTATTATCACTTTGAAACAACTACTAGCCTCATCTACAAGAAAAAGTTATTTATCTTCCTCACACACACACATGCTGGGACACCTTCTGCCAGCAAACCTGAATGGCCCAGACACAGACAGATCCCATCGCGCACACAGTGTCTCGGCTGTGCTGAAGATCCTGTTCTGAGCAGAACAGTTCACCTGGCTGAACTCCACTCCTAAGAAACTGAACACCTCTAGTTTTCTAGGTTGAAATGTTTCTCCAGTGAAGATATCACTAGAAAATACTGTGCTCAACAGTAAAAACAAAAACACACAATATTTTTACTTAAGAAAAAAAAAAAGTTGAGGAAGCAAGGAGGAAAAAGGGCACTCAAAGAACATCATCTGCCGATCCTACTGCACAGCACATTCAGAAACAGACCTCAACTGAGCCAGCAAGCACAGATAGGAATCTTCGTATCAATGGCTCCCTTAGTGCTGAAAACAGATCTTCAACAATCCTATTCTTTATTAAACAGTTCAGGAGATTTGCTCTGAACAGTTTTCACAGCAATCCAGGTCTCTAACAGAGTGGCTATTGTTTTGCCAAGTTCTTCTCTGACGTAACACGGTCACCACTTAACTCACCAAATCCGTCTGCAGTTTTGGATGCAAAGAATACTTTGTCAAAAGGGATTTTTTCAGCACTCCCTCAAACTTGATGAAAATGATTCCGATGTACTATTTAGAGAATGGGCAGCTCCTGTGGGAGTTTCTCCACCAAGCAAATCACACAGCATAAAATAGAGTTGGTTATACTTGGTAGACTCATTCAAGTCAGGCAACCATAAGTTCATACACAGAACTTAACACTCTGAAGCTCTTATTTTTAATCCTGATACACCAGAATAAAACCCACAGATCTTGTATTCTTGGGACATTTTTACTAAGTTCAGACTTGATTCATTTTATCCACATTATGGGGGGAAGATATTTTCTACCTGCAGAAGAGATCTTGCAATGGGCAACTCAGAGCAAATGCAAACCAAAGTATCCTATACGTGGGAGGAGAAGAGGGAAGGGGCAGATGCTCTATATTGCTTTTTGTGTCCCAGCTTTAATCAACAGAAATTTGGAATTTTGTTAAGAAAACAGAAGAAGGTAAAACAGTTTCGCTGTTGTAAACCAGAGTAAGTAAATTGATTTCAATGTAGTTTACATTTTGAATCCTCAATACTAATGAAATATCAAGAAAAAAAAATCAGCTCTACTGAAGAATCTAAAATTGGTTTTCTATAGACTTCCAGACCAAACACATTTCAATGTATTCCACAAAAAAAATCAAAAGTTTATATCAAAGCTATGATGTAGAAGCAACAAACCAGGAATTAGCCCACTGAGTTTTCAAAGGAGATAAAAGGAATTCTTCACTCCCCAAAATTTAAAACCTTCATTTCTGATGAGAGTCTTGAAACAGAAGGATAGAAAGAGAGCACGTGGTAATAACCACACTGAAATATAGATACAGCTTTTCACCCAGCATTTTTAACTTTAATAGTCACTTCACTTTGTTCAAATGAGAGATTCTAAAATACACAGAGTCAAAGTACATACCTTCTTCAAAACCTATTTTTAAGGATTTCCAGTCACTAATATAAACCAACCCCAAATGTCTTACATTTTTAAAGACACAGCCTACTTTTCCTTCCTCACCTACAGCGATAAAATGGCATACTTTGCATCGTCTTCACTTCTCTCAGCACAGATTTATCTGAAGCTTATTGCTGTTCTAATCTATCTTACTGCTTGCAGATTGCAAGCCTACACACACTCTTAAATAAGACCAGTAGGAAGGTAAAGTTAAGTCAGCCTACTTCACAACATGGCAAAGAAGTGATGCCAAGTGGGTCAACTCATTTCATCAAGGATGGCCATTCTTCCTGCAGGGCCCAGTGGGCCATACTGGGCATGTCTGCTGAGATCCTTGCGTATCCTGGCTCACCAAATTTACTGCATGAGATTTACTGCTTAGCTCAGTTCATACTTCACCTTTCTGGCAAGTGCTGGGCTTACTTACCTCGCATATGTCACACAGGATGTATGAACAGGCAATCCTACGAACTCTTTTTTTTTTTTTTTTTTTTTTTCCAGGAATAAGGCTTAGAGCAAGTTATCACAGGTAAAACAATCAGCACAGCCTGGATCTGTTGGCTGTCCTCCCCGAGCGATTTCCAGTTCCTTCCCCATCACGCGGGGAGTACAAATCACAGACTTGAAAAAGGAGTTAACAGTGGTCACCTCAGGAAATACAGTGCTAGGAAAAGGTTCCTGCCACCAGCCAAATAATTAATCCTACCTTCAATTTTCTTCTTAATTGCTCCCAGATGAAAAAAAAAAAAAAAGCTCAGCTCTGGCTGCCGCTATTCATAGACAGCATACAGGCTGTGAGTTCACCTCACCTAATGCAAAGATACATTTCAACTTTATTTGAGCTGCAGATTCAAAGGAGGTCCTCCCTTTCTGGTTCATGAAGTACACGAACGTCTGATTAATGCATTTTATGCTAAAGCATGTAAGAGCTACGAAAGCAAACTGGAATTGTACATGTTGTTGGTCTTGCTCTACAACTTCTTAGCCTGTTCCATTGACATATCTGACATATTTTTAATGTCATATGAAGAAAGGTACTTCTCTGTCATCACAGTATGGATTTTGGTGCCTGCTGACCTATGTAGGCTATTATTAACTCACTAGAGCAATGGAAACATCTTATCACTAAGGGATGGTTGACATAGCTGGCCTCGGACAACCCTCTGAATTCCTTAAAAAACAAACAAACAAAAAAAAAACACACAGAACAGGAGAACAGGAAGCCTTATACTTTAAATTACTACAGATCATTATTTCTCTGAGTAGCATAGGTGAGAGGGAAGAGCAAAATAACACATTAGCCTACATGCAAAATAGGTGACAGCATCAGATCACTGCTAGGGATGATGAAATTTAACATAACTTGCCTTTAGACAGAGTAAAGAAGGAGAACCAATTTATGTTCATAATGAAAACTACCAGCATTAGGAAGGAGGCCTATCAGCAAGAATGCAAAGAACCACCTGAAATAGATCAGGAATTTTGTTTGCTTTACTGGCAAGTACTATTTAAAAGGCACTTTATAGAAGTTACACAAGTCATCTCAGAGCAGAAAAATCATTAATACTAGCTTAGTATTAAAATGGTAGCATTCAACATGATGTCTGAGGGAGACAGGAATTAGTCATACAATCTCTGAACCACTTTGCTTTCTTGGGAAGTGGAACAGATGCATTACTCATGGATAGGACCACGCAGGTGTGACAGGGTAAATTGTCTTTACCCCTGTTCTCTATATTGTACCTGCCTGTACATGTGTGCATGCAAAATATGCCAAAATTTGCTAGCTACACTAGGGGAAGCAACCATTTCAGTCAACTCTCTATGGCAAACAGAGTTGTTAGAGATTAAAATAGAACGGAGAAAGTAGATTGACTGGGGAGAAAGAAAACAAGAATTTGCCACAGAATAGCTCACCTACTATAGAATTATGAAAATTTCACTATTCTTAAATTCAGCTCATTAACAAAGAGCTACAGGTTCAGTTACGCTTTCATTGCCTGTCAGGACAAAGCACTATCATAACAGAGCTAGATAAGCAGGCAATTGCTCAAGAGTGCGCACTGACTGCAGCCCTCATCTCTGGGCCTAAGCAGCGTGACAGCATTCTAGAGACATCCACGGGCCGAAATCCTTATCAGAAGATAAAGTTCCCCACTAAAACTATGTGGGTAGTTTCTGTTTATTCTAGAAAAGTGCAAACAAAAAAAAATTTAACGGGGTTTATTTAGGCAAATGTTAAAGCAGCTAGTTACTGCCTGAAATAATACATAATGCTCATTTAGGCACTTCAAAAATTTCCACCCTCTGCTTCTGAGAGGAACAATCAGTTGTTTGAGCTACCCAGTCTTATTTTGTTAACTTCTCACAAAGGAAGTCTTACATGAAAATCAAGCTCTCCATCACAACCTGATGCTGACTGCTGAAATACTCTTTTAAACCAACTCTCCCATTAGCATTCAGCCATTTTATTACTAGTGGGTTTTAAAAGTCTCAACTACAGTTTTACATCCTTCTCCCTGGGTACTTATTTTAAAAATCATAGCTGGAGCTGTAAAACCTACACAATGCAATGTACTGTGTGAGAGCTTAAAATCATTCATCTTATCTTCAAGTCAATACTCAGGCTGCTGAAGTGCTCCATTTCACTGCAAAAATTACCAAAACCACTACACCACTTCCAATCACACAACCCTTCACATGCACATTGCAGTAGTAATTAGGATATCTGTGCTTTTTTGTAGTTCTTAAGCACAGGCTTAATCTAGCTCTGGTCAGCTCTAATGCAAAAAGTTTCTCTCTAATCCTGCTCTTACCGGGCTGCCTCAGCAAGCCTGAGTCCCCAAGCCGAGCACTCAACCCAAAAATACAAAACTCTAATTGAGCACTTGTATGGACTTGAAATGCTGATTCACCAAGTTAGACTGTGTCAACTAAAAAGCAGAATCACCTGTGGGGACAAAAAAACTTTTTTCCTCCAGTAGGGAAAACTAAATGCATCCCAAGAAGAATTTGGAATGTAGACAGACATCCATTCCAAATGACTGCTCACTAACTGAAGGGACACTGAAGCAGTGCAGGTAGCTCCCCAGGATGTAGTTTACCATCTTAACCCTCTCACTTGTTTTTTGTTAGAGGCACAGCGATAAAGTTATCCTCTACTTGAGCAGATGGAAGAAACTACAGTTTTTCCAGCTCTCCCACCAAATGTTGATGCAGAAGAGCAGGCTACCCAAAGAACCAAGCTACCTGCAACGTAACTATGTTAAGCATTGCAAATCTAAATAATCACACACAAATTACAAATATGATTTTTAGAGTATATTCTGAAAAGCAAGTAGCCTTTTTTTTTTTTTTTTTTTTTCAGGTGGTAGGGGGAAGGAAAATAAGTGATATGGAAAAGATCAGAATACCACTTCCACTTCATAAATGTTTTCTGTTTAGTTTCTTTTTTTTCCAACATACTGGCTTCCAGTAAAACTCACCAATGTTGAGGGGCACGTGGCACAAAGCCATACCTATGCTGTCACATACTACACTGAGCTCCTTGCTGGCTGACTGAGGGAAAGGAGTGAAGGCAGACCAGAATTCTAGAAAAACAGAAGCAAGAGTAAGTAAGTGGAAGTCCTGGCAACAGCAAAACCAAGATACATAGGAAAAAATCTTTGTTTTAACAGATGCAATTCCTAAAATTATACAGCAAAGGCTCAGTCAGAGAGGACAAGCAGAGCAAGTCACCACTCTGCTCTCCCACCCTTTCCCCAGACACGTGCCACTGCCCCTCACACCAGCAGTCACATACTGGTCCTTCGGAGAACTGATTTGTCTCCTAAACCAGCAATGTTATTTCCAGGAAAACAGCGAGTAGCTTTGACATCAGAATGAAATGATTCAGATGCAAAAACTAAGGCAGGGGAAAGGACCACATGGCCATGATCAGGGTGGGAACAAGGGAATTAGGACAGCCCCTTTGGCAGCAGTAAACTACTGGGCTAGCAAACAGCACGAGCTGATCTAAGCGTACTGTCAAGATAAAACAAAATAATCCCCCAAAGCACACGTACTTGAGGCATCCAAGAAAAGATCACAAACCTGTCATTCAAAAAGGCTTTCTTTTTAAGCAACGGCATGCTGATGTTCAGGAAGGAAAGGTAGCTAAGATGGTGTTTACTTCTTGGAGAGCTGCCAACAAAGCAAGAACGTATTGCCTAAGGTCACGCGTTAGGTGAGCAGATATCCCGCGTTTGAGAATAGCTTTCATTCTGATCTGGCACTGAAGACTTTCTTTTCTTAACTCATTGTATAATTAAAACCCAACTAACTAATACATTAATTAATCACAAAAGATTTTTCTTGTCCTACATACAAGCTCTTTATATGTGTCAGAAAAACTGTGAAAAATCCAGTAATGACACCCAGGAGAATAGTCAAAAAGACTAACTTTAACTTAGCAATGTTAATTTTTGTAGGTTCTCTCTGCAAAAAGAAGCAAAGAGCTGCTCTGAATCCCCCTCAGTCTCAGCTCAGCAAGCCCAGGGAGACTCAGTGCCTCATCAGCTTCTGTGAATAATCCTCCCCCTCTCTTCAAAGTCTACCTGTATCCTCCTGCAGATTGCCTGTCTGAATGTGATCCAAAAACATTTTTCTACAAATGAAAACAGGATTTTTCTTGAAGGCACAAGTTGTCTTGTGTATTTCCTACACCAGGAAGGAAGCCCAGCTGTTTGTATCATGTAGTCCAGCAAGGTGCTATGACTATATTCACACCAAACACTTCTCATAGTCCACACAACAGCAAGCACAACCACGCTGACGCATCCAAACAACGACTCGTTTGTTAGCAGCAGAACAGTCACTTGTAACACTAGCTTGGGGCCGAAACTGGGACAAGAATGATTAGTGTTTTCTGTCCTATTTCCCTATATAACCAACCTAACAACACCACATCGTTCTATTAGTGCATCTGAAACAATTACAAAGAATTTCGCAGTGAAGAGTGCCCAGGTTCTACACACAGAGGTAGAAATGATGAAGAAAACTGCATGCAGACAAACTGTTTTTCCTATGGCTTGAAAACTCCAAAGGATTTTTCTGCATAAGAGTTTCATAAAAGAAAGAAAAAGTCAGGCAAATTGCTCAATGAAGCAAAGGCGTAAATCCTCATCAAAAGCATTTCTGAAGTTGGAACAAATTAAAAGGACAAAGGTTAGTTAGGGGATACTTCACTTTTCAATGCCTCTGGCTGCAAGGCCAGTTTAGGAGGTTAATGTCCATCCCAGGCTGCACAACTTTGCTTAGTGCCTCTCACACAGGCCAAGGTACGTGCCAGAAGGGCTGCCACATGGACTAGTGCACAGCGTAACCCCACAAACATTGTCAGCAGCACAGTTAAGAAGCCAGTAAACTACAGCTTGTGAAATTGGGAACAAACCTCTTCCAACTTGTTGAACATCCATCCAGAGGCATCACAACACCAGACAAGTCTAAGTTCCTTGAAAGTTGTCTAGGATATTTGTCAGCTTTGGTATCAGTGATTTACTCCTTCCCTAGCATGAGATTACTACTATGAGCAGGAATTCCTCCAAAATAAATCACAAGCTTTTTGTCTGAGACTCACCCCCAGCCAGAAAGGTTTCCAGTGCTTTCAGTTACATGTTGTTTTTTTTTTTTTTTTTTTAAATTTGCTCTGGAAACTACCATTTGGACAGCACTGCAGTCAGGGAACCAACGACAAACTGGCAATACTCTGTAATTTAAAACCTCGTTAACTGCATCCTCTTTTGTAGATTAACTAATTTTTATAATTGAAGAGAAAGTTGATTAACAGTTCTGCAATTACACAACTGGTATTTTTAGGCTCCAATCATGTCTCACTTAAGCACATAACAACCTACTCAGGTGATTGAAGTTATGCCCAACTACGCATTTGCATGATCACAGCAGCCACTGGGACAGGCTTTGAAAGGAAGCTGAGCATTTTCAGACCGGCTCTAGCCACAAACTACTATACTGGATTGAGCTTACTACACAAAGCTAATTAGACATGCAGTTTTAATTACGCGGTACATCAACATGACCGCCTTTGAACTTGGTCACACGGCTGCCGTGCTGAGCTTTATCGAACACAGCAGAATGCAGCTCCACTCTCTCCTACCCCAAATGAATTGGTTCAACTTTTTCAGAAAGTTAAACAGGGATGGGAATAGCCCTAAGAAAAACAAGTAAATAGCATGTTAAGATCATGAAGAAAAAAAAAATCTAGAAATATTTTGTTTTATGAGACAGGTTACCAGCAGTGGATCATTTGCCAATAGAATAAACTTGATGGGAGGGGGAGGAGGAGTCATACCCATCTCGATGGGGGCTCAGTTCACAAAGAAAAACTACAGCACAGTGGATCTGTGAAAAAAGGTTACTTTACTCATATTTGGTAGAATGCGTTCAAAAAGCAAGGTAAAGAAAAACATCCTCTCTAAACCAGAATGTAGATACATAACTATGCCAGCATAGCTACCACATGCCTACAGTACAATTAGACAAGGTCTGCAGTGCAATTTGGTTTGTATTTTGAAGAGGCTACAGAACCTGACTCGTGATGGCACAGCTCCATCCATGGCAGCACACAAGGCTGCATACAAGGCTGTAACATTTAGAAAACACTCATGAAGAGTAAGTGACACACTGACTAATCGGACACTTACTAATGTGATGGCACAGATCAACTCTCAAACATCTCAGAGCAAGCTTCCGCAGCAAATTCACAGCTGATGTCAAGTTTGGGGTGTCACGTCCCATCTTTCTAAGACTCTGAACATGATCCAACTGTCTCATACCAACACTAGCATTTATGCAGTCACATGGAGAGCCGATTCAGGGAAATGACCAGCAAAACAATTAATCCTCAAAGGAAGAAAAAAAAAAGGAAGTGATTAGATTACATTTTTATTCATTCAGATCCTTGAAACAGCTGAGCAACTGAGCGGAGTGAAGCACAAAGGGAGGGGTGCAAGGGTGACAGCCTAGGCTTAGCTGGGGTTATACTGGGCTACAACCACACCTTTCAGATGACTTTTGACAGATCTGGGAGTGGCTATTAAAGATGTTATGGTCCTGACCATCAACTTTGGTCGTATCTGAAGTTATTACCCTGTAACACACGTCCGCACCTTGGGTACTCTAAGTCAGCCTTGGGAAATAAACTGTCAACGAAGTGAGTAATCATGGAAAGACCTGGACTGTTAACTTATACTACTTCTAAAGGTGCCCTGAGTCTATAAATTCTTAGGCAGTTAAGTGCTTCTGAAATAAAGCATTCCTAACAGATCAACTAAAAACTCATTTACAGAAGGGATAAGTTTAAATGTTAAAAATTTAGTTTGTCATGTCTGCATTTCATAAAAATTGGTTAGCATTTTTGCAGTATTAAGATTAGGAGGAGGAAAATTCAGCAGATACTAGGATTAAGAACTGTCAAACATGGACATCCAACACAGTGGACTATGAAGTGAAAACACTGTTTCTGTTCTTAGCAAAGGTGACAAGAATCAAGTAGATAAGATTAAGAAAATAAGCACCTGTCTACAGAGAGAGAAGTGGGAACGAAGCATGAAACACAGGCTAGTATCCAATTGCAACAGCCATTGTGTTACGACTGACTAAGCTGTAACCCACACTTTCCCAAGCCTTGAAGCTTACAGAGTTATGTTATGGTGAAAGACAGAATTAGATTAAATCAATTTATAGCTGTAACTGAGAAAGTATTCTCAATCAGGAATGTACTGGTGCACAAGGGAGTATGTATATTGTAGTACCACTGCCCAGGCTGCCAAAGACCTTGAAACAACTCCAAAGATGTCAAATCCAGAGAGGGGCCTCCCCTGCCTTACACACACACTCACATCCACGAGTGCCAGCCACATCAAGGGGTTTCTGCAACCCAGGGCTTCTGCAGCCTGCGGCACCAGCGCCGGGTTAACGATGACTTCGGAGCTCTGGGACCCGCAGCCCCGGGGCCCTGCCAGCTGCCATCAGGACCCTGGTCACCCCTGCTGCAAGACAAGCTCGGGTGCAAGGTGTTTTTCCTTTAGGGAGGAAGAAAAGCAAGAAAGCAAGAAAAGAGGAGGTAACCCATATGATGGAGGATGCATCAAAGTCACATATCTGGGAACTCATCCAGCTGTTGGAAGAGATTAAAAGGAGCTTCAATGTCACTCAGCAGCTGCAGGGTAGCTGGGAGCTCCTTTGTCATTTCCAAAGTTCAGCGTTCAGAATAGTCAATTCTTGTTTAGTTGGCCAGCATGTTTTAACTGAGTTCAGATCTTTCAGAAAATACATCCAAGAACTGTTAAGAATACATTTTAGAACTGTTAATCCCACATCTGAGCATGTTTTACATCGGGTTCAAATGTCACTCTCAAAAGAAGGGAGACAACTTCAAAAGAAGACAAGCAGTAGTGCTGGCTTAGAGATAAGAAATGGCTCTTGAGGAAGAGCTTCAAAAACGATTCCATATTTCCCCTCTAAACCAAACATGCCACTGAGCATATCTTTTCTAGGTCTGTTACTTTTATAGTTTGCTTCAAAGTGTGAAGTCCTGAGTTGCTATTATACGTGTTAGCAGTGAGTCTAGACATTGATAAAATTCACAAGTGTAATTTTCAGACGTAGACAAAGTACATGCATACATCTACCCGTACTCTTTGTATATATTAGTCAATTGCCAAATCACTCTTTGCAAAACATATTATGTGCATTTGAACAAAATAAATACTGTTAATAATGTTAAATAACCCGTAACTTTGATCTGACTTTACTGAAACAATTTTTAAGGAAATGATGTGCATTATTTCAGTATTTGTTTTGGAAAAAAAAAAAAAAATCCCAGAATTAAGGTTTAATCCAAACCCACCACCTCAGCAACATCTGAATTTTCTTCTAGGTAAGGGGGAAAATGCCTAACTTGGTTTATAGGTGCAATCAGTTCTAACGTGCTATCTGGTTGTTACCATACTTTCCATTCTCCTCAGCAATCAACGACTTCATTTGTCTTACAGACTTTTCCTGCAACGACCTCATATCATATGTTGTCAAAGCACTTTTCACATTTAAGTATTCTAGTCCTTGAATATGACAGCTTTTTGGAAATATCAGCACCACAGTCAGCAACACAGCTAGCGTTCTACCTGGATCTCCCATACATTTAAAACACTTTTTCCCCCCATGTCTTGGGAAGCAAGAAAAGGATACTGTTACAGGTAACTGAACAGTGCTTACTGATCAGTTTCTGTCTTGATTTTCTTTTTCATTATCCCATCAGGCGTGCACTGCCCTCTCCTTGGAAAGAACAGAGAGGCAAGAAATTTCCTCTGCTTGCCTAACAGCTATTAGACAACCTGCATCTCCTACTGCTGTGCATGAATTAGAGCAGCTGGGGAAAACAAACAAAAATTCGAGCAGCACCGTGGCTCCAGCAAAGCTGCTAATTAAAGAAAGTAGCTTGCACCCCTGCTTCAAACAGCTTGCATCCACTTTACACATTAGTCAAAATATAGGTGTAAAGAAGGCTGGGAAACAAACAAACCAAACCCATAACCCTACCATTCGTCAAACAAACAAACAGGCTACCCTCAATCAGTGCAACAGCTGGGATGAAGTTCAGTCTCCGAACTGCCACTGCCAGGCCTGTGGCCCCATCCAGAGAGATGAGAGGTTTGAAGTTCCAGGAGGAGCTACCAGGAGGTTGCAGCCTGCCTCTTGTCTCGCACCACAGCTCCGATTCCCACCTAATCCCATGGTGAGCCACATCAGGGAGCCAGGATGGCTGATACACAGGTATGGGGGGAATTACTTTTTTTTTTTTTTTTGCTCTTTTGTCAGGTAAACTTCGTATTGTTTTAAATACAAATACATCTACAATTTAAGTGAAAGAAAAGCTGAGCTTAGTGTAATAAAAATAACAGAATCCAAGAATTAGATAGATCAATGTCAAGATAGGTTGGATCATGACATATTAACATGACGCCATTACCTGCACACTCTAATTATCTGAGCAAAAAAGATAGGATTAAGCCAAGTGAACTCTTCCCTTTTAACTTTCATTAGAGGGGAAAAGGGAAAATGACCTTTAATCAAGAGACTAACATTTACTCTGACTTCGTTATTACTTTCTGATGATCAGTCAAGCTATTAAAAAAGCATGCCTTTACTTAAACACACAAATTCAGAAAAAAGCGATATTACAAGATCAATGGTACTATAGTTGCTTCCAAACAGAGACAACCTTAAATGAAGAAACAACTTCAAGACAAAACACCAAGAGCGTTTTCTCTGCCAGTGTTTGAAATTTGAATGTCAGTAGAAAAGAATCTTCAGAATCCTGTAATAAAGAGCTGCTATTTCTATTCCTCTGCTCTCCAACTGGTTTAGCAAAAGAAGAAACAAAAAATCCACCTTAATGTAATCTGTTATGTTAGCTGGAGGATGAAGCTCAGCAAGTAATTTTTCCCCTTCTTTCCCTATCCCTAAATCAATTGAACAAGTCCAGAGATCTCTCCTAAGCACAAATGAACAGCACAATCCAATTGCTAAATTCTGCATAGAAATCATGCTCCTTTAAAGACTGCAAAAGCAACTGACCAGGAAAAAGCAGAGTAACAAGATCGCAGAGCATACAATGGAGGAGAAAGAATGTGGGGCCAGGGAATGTGAAGAAAGTAACAAACTCCTTTAGAGTTTGTGCACAGGTCAGGCAGTCCCACCCACTAGTTTCTGGGCTAATTGTGGAGCATACAAATCCGTTTGTCAAGGGCCACCACTACTTGACAGCATCGGAGGTAAGAAGCAACGTTATCTTTACTGACCATAAACCTGTCTTATCCAAATACACACGTGGCAGGAGATTATTCAATAATCTATTTGTTGAAAAGCCAGCTGGGATTTCAACCAGCGAGGCAAAAACGCACCAAGTAGCTCTTTTACTTGATGGTTTAAAAACTCCTGGCATCAGTATTTGTGAAGTTTACACAATGCTGAATATTTTGACTGCTTAGGGGGAAAAAATGCAAGAAGGCTAAAGTGGTTTCTAATAAACCAAATGAGACAATCAAGGACTGACTCATCAGATGACAGAAATTGAACCTTTTTAAGAGAGGTTTGGAAATCAATTATTTAAAATGTCAAGCAGTTCACCTACTCAGTCTCCTTGAGAACGAATTATTCAGATTAGAAACAAGAAACATGACCTCAAAGGTAACAATTCTGGAAAATGTACACGTTATTTTACTGCCTGGTTGCCTTTCAAGAAGTGGAACAAAAAATAGAACTTATGTTACCTCTTTCAGCAAATTAATATGGCACACACTATCACAGCCAAAGTAGACACAGTTAAAAGAAAAGAGATTCCAAAGGAAATAAATGTCTTGTTAAAAAAAGAAGTTGAAGATACATTTTTCAGGTTAAGTATATAATTTCATTCTCTTGATTTTTAAGAGCCAAGCCACAATTTCAAAATCCAACCCCAAGCCTTTAAAGTCTGGAACTTTGGGCTTGTTTTGACAAGATGCTGACATTATCAGAAGTTTCGAAGTGTCACTGCTAGTATAACTAGGTATTAAGCTCCTAATTAGGCTAATCAGGGTCTTTCTGGGGAAAAAAAAATCAACTTACTATGCAAAATTCTGTCAAGCACAGAAGTTGTAGACCATAAAAGCATCTCCCTTCCCTTCACACAAACCTTTTGACGAGTCGTCTTCCAGATTTATTTACATCATTACAGGTGTAAAATTGGCAAACCAATATGGTCAAACCCAGCCTAAGTTATGTAAATTCAAAATAACATTGGTTTGTTTAGAAAATACTCCACTGCCATGACTGTCCACAAGAAGCAAACCATTAATAGAAACGGATCTCATGGAGGGACATAAAAGAGAAGCAGGAAAAGTTCTAGGCTCAAAGCA
This sequence comes from Aythya fuligula, assembly GCF_009819795.1. Lineage (NCBI taxonomy): Eukaryota > Metazoa > Chordata > Aves > Anseriformes > Anatidae > Aythya > Aythya fuligula. The sequence continues at coordinate 11,309,795 of NC_045569.1, read as the reverse complement.
AAACTTCCAGGAAAGGGAGGCACAGCAAACGGTGAAGATAACCATGAAAAAAGGAGAGGAGTTTGGATGCTGAAGTCTATCATCAGCGCAGCAGAGAAAGCAGGGCTGACATGATAACACAGAAAGGTGAAGGCAGCAAGACAATAGCTACAAAAATCATTGAGGGACATGAAAAGGAACAGAAGATTAAGATACAATAGAGTACCTCCATCCAACAGATAACTTGGAGGATGACCTGACAGAATATATGTAAAAATAAGTGATAACTGTTAAAAGTAAGGTTTCATTTCGATGTACCTTCAGATGCTTCTATTTGTATGGCAAGTGAAAATTACCCTTCCAAGAACACAAACAAAAATCGAAGTAAAATACCAGGAAACTTAGGTAGAAATTGTCCAAGAACAGCCTAAACCGTTTCACATGTGCAAATGGTTTTTCCCCCACTTTAAATAGCAAAGTCAAGAATGGCATCATACCAGAAGGTATGAAGGATGATCTAGCAGACACTTATCACCACACGCATTAAAAAAAAAAAAAAAAAAAAAAGACTGAACTCTCAGAACTGCCACACTGAACAACCCTCTCTTTAGAAAAAATCCTGATTTAATGTTGGACACTATCCAGCAGTTCTTAAAAACTGTGAAATGTCATGGAGCAGCAGGGAAATTTAGTAAAATGGACTTGCATAGAATGTTCTACAACAGGTCGTGTGCCTGAGCTGAATAAAGAGTAATTACAAAATACCACGCGGTATCTGTTATGACAGATTTGAACATTTCTAGGTCATGAGCACTAACACAACAGCAGAACCAAACTCAAAAATAAAAAATCCCTCTGCTGAGAAGAGCAAGTACCAATCAAGTGGAAGACACCAAGTACTGTTCCAAGTAAAAATGGAAGGCTGCTCTTTCAGCTTCTTCCTAAGAGTTTTGGATCTGCAGATTCTAGAAAGAAAAAAAAAAAAAAAAAAAAAACACATTTCTGTACAGTTGACAAATGTAATAAAAAAATGATTCATAGGTGTGAATCCATGTGGTTTTGAACAATACACTGCAAAATAAAACATCACTTTATGTAAAGCTAAATAAAGCGCCTGACTAGAAGTTGGAGCAGCCTGCAGAAATCCAGGGCTTCACACTCCATGCTGAGATTCTCAAAATGATTTGAAAGCGAATTGGTTCACTCTAAAGTCTGTAAAGAATTAATCTTTCGATTAAGAAATAAACTTATAGGGACAAAGAACCGATTAGCAGCCAGGAAAAGAGCTGGAATTAAAACCGTTTCCTTTGCAAAGGTTCATATGCTTCTTTGTAAGGGTTTACACTCCCCGCCGTACACGACAACGGGGAGAAATTTTAAAAATTAAATGGTCGGGAAGACTGAAACGGAGGAATGGCTGCACCCCCAGAGAAGTGGCAGGTCTGCTATACGAATTCCCTTCGCCAAAAACGCCGTGAAGGGTCGAGACAACGCTGAGGGGAGGAACGAAAGGCGGTGTCCCAGCGGAAAGGGCAGCCGCGGTGCCGGCTGTGTGGAGGAAAAGGGGCGAGGGGGGGAGGCCGGGCCGGGCTGAGGGCAGCAGCAGGGCGGCGCTGCCTCGCCCCGCGGGCACCTCACGAGGAGCCCCGGAGGCGGCGGAGGGAGCCTCGGCCCGGCGAACGGGGGACCCCGAGGGAGGGCGAGGCCGGGAGGTGCCGGCCCAGCGAGGGGCCGGGGGAGCTGGGGCCGGGGCCGGGGCAGGACCCTCACCATTCTCCTCAGGGCCGGGCTGGGTCTCGGCGCCGACTCTGGCTCCCCTCGCGCCGGGCGGCTCCCGCTCGTGGTTCGGCGTCGGCGGTGGCGGGGCCTGTCTCCATCTATCGGGGCTGAGCTCGGCGGCTGCGGGGGGCTGAGCGGAGAGGAGCCGGGCGAGGACGACGCTCCCGAGCCGGAGGGGAGAGGGGGGCGAGGGGGACGGCGCTGCCTCGGCTCCGCACCGGGACCCAGCGCTGGCGGCGGCCTTGGCCCGGCGGCTCTTTCTCATAATTGTGCGACTCGGCCGGCGGAGAGCCGCGGCGCTGCCGCGTCAGCGCGCACCGCCCCCGGGAGGAGGGGGCCGCCGGGGCGCTGCCCCTGCTCACGGCCGCCCTCGGGGCGGGACGGGACGGGACGGGACTGGTGGGGGCGCCCGGGCCTCCCCGGTGTGCTGAGGGTAAGGGGAGGCCGGAACGGCGGCGGGGGCCGCTCGCGAGGCATCGCCAGCGCCACGTTAGGAACCAACCAGGCTGACCGGAGGCGCGCTTCCAAGGGAGGAGGAGTGCTGCTCCAGAAAGCCAGGCACCTTTTTAAGCCTTTTTTTTTTTTTTTTTTTTAAATAAATAAATAAATAAATGCAAACCTGCCCGCGTTAGAATCTGTCTTTTAAACTTCAACGCCTCTTGTGACTCAGGCTGAGGAGGGCGCCTTTTGGCGGGAAGAGGCAGGCTGCGCCGGGCCCAGCCCAGGTTACTGAAAAAAAAAAAAAAATCTACAATAATTCCCCAGAGCCATTTCATCATTGATCTTTCACCACAAATCTCTCTTCTGAAATCATGTCTGATACCACCTTTCACCACCATTTACTTTATTTAGGACATAGTTATTTAATGCTGTTTTCTTTCACACTTAAACCTGGGTCAAAGGTCCTGACACCATTTCTGCAATACTGTAGCCTCACCTAAGAGTTCATTTCATACACGCTCAAGCAGAAGGCACAAATTTGTTTAAAGTACCATGGCACTTGGATTTTCAGTGTCAGAACTTACTTGCCCCTGCTGTGGTGATTTTATGCTGAATCTGGCCTTCCTCATCTCCTCTTGCTGGCAAAAAGTCGGCATTAACTCTGCATAGCATTTGGTTAAGGGGATAGAAGTGCAAGCCTGCGCTCACACCTGAGCCATCGGTTGTCGTCACGGGTCACCAAGCTCTGCCCACGCTCACAGCCCAAAACCAGTCAGCCTCAGCGTGACAGAAACTGTCGCTGAGAGTCTCAGCTTCAGCACCCTGCAGATTTACTAGACCAGCTCAAATGATTAGAGGAGGACGACCTAAATCAAACCAAGCATTAACAAAAGCAGCAGAACTGGAAGCTAGATGGCAGCTGTTGTCAGCTTTACTTGTGGTCTGTTTGATGGATGCACCCATACAGGTACATTCCTATCAATGCAATTCAACATCAACAACAATGGAGCAACCGTGCCAAACTTTTTACACATACACACATGAAACTGAATAACAAAATTTAACCTGATATGAACCAAATACTATGAAATACAAGTTTTAATATATAATAATGAAATTAATCTAAACTGAAGATATAAAGAAATTAAACATCCTTGCATTATCAGCCATTTAACAGGGTAAGTCTGGCAGTAAATTCCATCAGCAGAACCCATTTGCTGCAAACAATAGGTGCAAATTTGAGAAAACCCTCACAACCAGAGGCATTCAGCTCCACCTTACGGTGTTGCTGCAGGGGAGTTCCTAATGCTTGCTTTTAGTTAACTTCAGAAGAATTCGTGGTATCTTACACAGGTATGAAGATTAGGCTCCTAGTACTCTTAATTTTCCTGGAATAGGAAAATTCAGGACACTTAACTTAGTTCTGAATACAAATTTTCACAAAAACAGGTTAAATTTACTCTTACTGGAGAAGAAATCCAAAGCCTGCTGATCTGCAGCCACTTGTTCCCACCCAGATTCCCATGTGCCAGTGCTTGTCCTCCTTACCAAGCTGCAACAGGAGCAGCAGTGAAAGCCCAGCAAGATTTGCTGGAGGTGGTTCAAAAACTTTCCAAAGGAAAGCAAATGGGGGACTTATGAGTTCTTCAGCTAACACTGTGAAGCTCTTCTGATAATCTGCCACAATCCTGCTTCTTCCCTTCCTCTTTTTTCCTAATTAATTTAAACCTCTTTGTAACTCAAATGCAATTTATGAGCAAGTTCTTTAATGACTAGGTCCTCCCTACAGACATACTGGACTATACTGACTTGCTTTTCATGGTTATCACATTGGCCTCTAGGTTTAATATTTGTAAATTCAAGAGCTAGAAGGAGCAAGGAAATTCAGAAAAAGTATCTGGAGGCCAGCCTAGACACAATGTGAGACTTCTCTTGTACAAGCTGTTGTTTTAGGAGAACATGCTTGAGGTGAGGAATTTTCCATGCCTTTTTTTCCTGTTGATCCTGCAAAACTGAAAAGAGATTGACATAAAATTGTTTGAGAGTTAAACTGCTTGTGATAAGCTCAGATGGAGAGACAGCACATTGTTTCACTGGAACAGTTCATGAAGAAAAAGGGAAAATGAGTCATCAACATCCTCTCTGCCTCACTGTCTGGCAAAGAGTGTCAGCCTTCAGAAAGAACGTTGTGAAGGGGGGCAGGACATAGCACTACAGTGAAATAAATCTCTGTGACCTGGAACTGATGGCACATGGCATAAGGAAGTCACCTTACATCCTTGTATTACGTTGTTCAATCATACTGAACATGACGTGATTTGACCCTAAGCTAGCAGCGTTAGTCATCCGGGAGGAGTGAATTATGGCACATTCAGATGTTCAGTCTTGTTTTCATCACTGAACCTCAACCTCAGAGGGCTAAGCAATAGGATAAATATTTGATATATACTTGTGATCCTAAGTGTTACCTTCCAACCACACTAATAGTCAGCCTAGAATCCCCCTAATATCCTCTTCCAAATGAAGAGTTGACAGCTATGAATTAGAAGGCAACAATGAAGCATTATTTCAAATTAATCATATTCAAAGACATTTAACCTGAAACTATCTTCTGTTATCTAAAATAGCATATAACTGGTCTAAACAAAACTGTGGTTTTGCTATGTGGTTCCTGTATCTACTTTGTATACCTCTAAGCAAAGTATTAATCTGTCACTGACACTTTACGTTCGGCAATTATCTGTTAAGTAATCATCACCAGAACTAGTAAAATTTGCATTAAACCAGCTGTAACTTGATCTCACTGCAATAAGCGCTAAAGGATAAGAAAATTTCTTTAAGGAAACCCTTATCTCAATATTGCAATATCCAGTAGCCAGAAGAAGCTGTTTGAAAGCTCTTTCACCCTCAGGTAGATGAACTGAGTTGTGCACAGAAAGAAAAAGATTAAAATACTTCTTTTCTCACAGAGAGGAATGCTATGAGTAACCATGAAATAAAAGAAATTGGTTTTGATTTTTTTTTTTGACTCATAAGGTTTCCCAGAGATGCAACCTACTACTCTGCAGCTGCTCTTTTAAATATGCACTGGGATTCATATAGTTAAATCAGATGTAAATGCCAACTGATAAGGAGATCTAGTTAATATCCTACTCATGGTCAAACAGATTCTGTGCAGAAACATTATTCCCCCCATACTGAAGTCACCTATGGCAGAAAAGCAGTATTATTGTTCCACTTTTCTTTAAGAACGGTGAATCTCCCCAAACCCATATTTAGTCTTTCCCCCCCAGGTTTGTCTGCTTCTCATACATCTAGGTAAACCAACTGTCTACGTATAGCTAAGGTGACAACACACCAGTTTATATTCTGACCGTTCTTCTTCTGTGAGCATGAAGACACTTCCTTTATCAACATTAAAGATTGTCAAGTAAGGCAAAAAAAAAAGTGTATGATGACCCAGAATAATGGGATCTGCAAGTCCTCCCTGTTATCTGTGAAGGAGTTTTCTAGTACCAGAGTTACTGATGTTTTTGTGAAAACATTTTGCCCAATACATCTCAGATAATTCACCAAATAACATTGCAAACGTCGAACTTCTTGGGGATTCAAAATGGGATGAATGAGAAGTAAGTTATCATTATTAATCATACGACTTCGGAAATATAACCTAACAGAAAGAACATTGTTTCTGTTGAAGACAGAGAAGATAAAACTCTAAAAGCATGTAACTGCACAGTCTTAAAACTGTTTAGAAATTGTAATCACTTTGTTGGTGTGTGTTATACTCAAGAGTTACACAACATCTTCTCAGGAGGTTCCATAGTTTCATTAATCTTTTTGCAGTATACCAAAGATCCTAAAATCCTGTTTTAAAAGTAATGAGTTTGAACAACGTGTAAGCTTTTACATCTGAGAAGATATGTATTTCCTCAAAGGAACAAGTACTTTAGCTGCAAACATTCAAGAAACAGGTCATAAAAATCTACTGAAATTTCAAGACGCATCTGGAAAAAAATTAGTATGCAAAATTAACTTTTTACAAAATCAAAAAACAAATTATCCCCTGTAACTGATTTAGGTTCCAATTTCACAAGCAATTTATGTATGATTTAAGTCACAGTAACAGAACTGCTCATGTATTAAAAAATGGCAAAACAGTGTTGAGATCTTTCTGTGCAAAGGGAGTAATTATAAGGAGCACGGAGATAGCATGTCTTTAGACAGTAAAGAGCTCTGACAGGGTATCACCCAAATGCCACCTGTGCAGTTCTCTTACATTTTAAGAGATCACCCATCACAAAAGCATGAGGGTGTTTTCCACATATCTAGTGTGTTAACTCCAGAGCATTATTTCACTTTCAAAGTCAGCCATTTACTTTGCAATGCAGATGCAAGCAAAGCTATGTGAGGCTATTTAGTTTTACAGTGCCTCCCCATTTTTTCTGGGACTGGCAAAGTATCGCCAACACTAGGAAAGGATTGCAGAGTGGTTTTTCTGATGGCAATGCAGAGGGCCCCATGACCTACCACTCCAAGCTCAGAGTGCAGAACCAGTAACTCAACTTCAGCTTCATGGCTTGTCACATCCAAATTAGGCAAATGAGGGTGTGGGTTATCCAGTTTAGAAATCTGCATTAAAGATATTCCATATTAATAGGAAGACATATTCACACTGATTAGCTAATTAAGGTTGAGTACATATTGCAGTTCTGAGCAAGTGATTCTTCCGTATACACGTTCCAGAAGTGTAAAGAAAGATACATTACCCAACCCATCATCCCAAGTACAATACAGGCATACCCTGTATTTATGGATATATTACTTACCGCTTCAAATACACTCGGAGTTTAACCAACACAGGCTGAAGTCTTGCACAGAACTGCCAAGGGTGTGCCTCCAAACATCTCTATTTACATGTGTAAAATCAGTAGCTGCCAGGAACAGTATGGGGACAATTGCACCACAATGGCTGACCCTTTGAAAGATTTTTATCAGTGCCTAACCTTTAAAAAAATAACTGAAGCAAGTTTATGTCAGTTTTGCTCCTTGTAAACTCCCTCCCCCCTCCATAACTTCTATCGGATTTGCAAAGCTTCTCCATGAAAAATCGTTTCTGATACAATCTTCTGGCTCTCAAATTCTTATCTTGAGTTTTAACTTGTTAGCAGCTGAGATGGAGCATGGAGGATATGCAGTGAGATAGTCTTTGTGTAGAGATGCTCCAGCTGAGCAAGAAGCAAAAGTGCAGCAGCTCCTTCCATGCTTGTGCTGCCCAACCCAGCAGGGGAAAGCAGCAGCAGCCACAGCCAGAGGTGCTGCTTCTCTGTGAGGTTGGGCAGCAGCAGTACACAATGACGGCATAATATAAGTCTAAACAACTGTTTTTGCAGAAACAGATGGCCAGACAAACCAACTGCTCATTGAATTTTAGAAATTGAAGATGTTTACAAGTTCACAGGTATCCCTACAGAGCACTGTTTCTTAGCGTTCTTTGAAATCTAGGGACAGCTACCTCATAATCAAAAGGTAAAGTTTTAGGTGAGATACAAGACTGCCTTTAGTCTTCCAACTTTGAACTCTTATTTGACAGTGACCCTCTTCGAGGTGCCAATGGCAAACTGCTGTGTGTAGAGTTGCTGAACACACTTTTCCAGGGCCCAGAGCTTACACCATCATTCTGCAATGCTTGTCATTCCATTTCTTAGAGGAGGAAAGTACAAACAGGCATGCATTTGCTTTTTTTTTTTTTTTTTTTTTTCCATTGTTGCTATAGTTTAAATTTACTGCTAAAATTTATTTCTAAAATCAGCTACCAGAGAAATACCTACTTGTAACATTAATTAAAATGATTTCAGTTTTCTTGTAGCCTTGCTAGAAATACATTCACAACTAAGCTCAAAATTTAATTTGAGATACTACTGAATATTTAAGGAAATACAATAAATACAATATTTAATGTATTTCCTTGTATTCCTGAGCATGTACAATATAGAAGTTGATATATTCTGTAACCTTTCTGCAGAAGTCATTGAGCCAGCAAGAGCACATTTCAGCTAGTGACAAACCTGTAAAAAAACTTAATTTTTTGTTTTTCAAATCTAAACAAAGCTACTGCACCAACATTAGTGCAACCCCAGAAGTCAGTGGGGACAATAACACAGATAAGGATGAACGGAAGGAAGCTATCGTTTTAAATTAATGTTCCAGGATGGATTAAGCTGCTGGGTATGAGTGCTGCATTTGTTTTAACAGAGTCCAAAAGGTTAAGCTTCCTCATAAACACTAAATTTCATATTAGAGCAGAGGCACACATTATTGTCCAAGACAAAAAGTAACCTGCAAAAACACTTCAAAAATGTGCTGATATAGCCCTGAATAAAAACGAAGAGGAAAGAAAGGAGGAGAGCATATGCGTGAGCAAGGGGAGGGAACATAAAGCCTGACAGCAGAATACCTGTGAGCACACTCCTAAGAAAAAACTGAAAGGAAGCTCTTTGATCTACATACAGTCTTGATTAAAAGGTCTTTCAGCTGCAAGTAAAAGACTTCTCAGCTATTTGATGCCCTCTGTGTTCAGGGAAACAGGATCTTGCACATTCTTTATAAATAAAAGGAATTCCAGAGATACCTGAGTCTCCATCATCAACCTCTGTCAAGAATGCAAAACCTTGAACTTTGATCAATCACTCCTGACAAAAGGGATACCAGTCTGTGTTGGTCTCCTCCCTCTTTCCTCAATAAAAAACAAAAAGGTAAACCATTCACACAGTAAAATAAACATGTTATACTATTTGAAAATAAAAGGTAGTGTTTTAGCTTCTGAAAGCATTACAAATCCCAAGGCAACTTTTAAATATACTTAAATCCAACAATTTAAAATAATTAAATAATTCCAGTTCAAAAATCAAATCCAAGTTGTGGTGATAAAATTTGACTTTTTTAATGACGGAAAAAAAAATGTTACAGATTATTTGGGTTGGAAAATGAGCAGAAAAAGTATCTTAATAATCGCTGAATCACTGAACAGTGAGAACTGGAAGACCCCTCTCCTCTACAGATTGCCTAATCCACCTGCCTTCTCCGAGCAGGCTGCCAGGCCTGTGTCGAGCTGGGTTTTGAATATACCCAAGGACAGACTCCACAGTTTGGGCAACTGTTCCAGTGTTTGAACAACCTCACAGGGGAAAAAAAAAGCTCTGTTTTCTTTGCAGTTTGGCTCCACACACCCGTGGTACTATAAACACTGATAAGGCCCACCTGAGCCTTCTGTTCTCCAGGCTGAACAATTCCAGCTCTCACCTGAGGGGTGCTCCGAGCCCTTAACTGAACCCACTCCACTATGTCCGTGTCTCCGTACTGGGGAGTCCAGCCCAGCACTGTGGATGTGGTCTCACCAGCGTTAAGCAGAGGGGAAGGACCAGGGACTACCTTCCTTGGCCAGTTGGCTGTGCTGTGTCAGTGCAGCCCAGGATGCTGATGGCCTTCTTTGCCACAAGGACACTTCGCCTAGCACAGTAAAACCACCACACATTGTCAGCGGGGTATCTGGAAGGACCCCAGGGTCTTTTCCTCCAAAGCTGCTTGCCAGCTCTTTGGCTCCCAATACGTACTGCTGGATGGAATATTTTCAGGTACACAAAATTTAAGATAATCTTAATAATCTCAGTAATCTGTACTTTGGGGAACAAACTGACTTCATTGAGAATTGTTAGTTTAGAGGCCTGACTTGGTCTCCCACAAAGCAAAATACAATCAGTGTTCGTCAGATAGAGTTTACACTTCAAACAGCATGAATTAAACTGCTGACAAAGGGGGAAATAAGACTGAATGCATCTAAGGAGGCAAGCACCTGTTATCTAGCAATGGTAACTCACTTCCTTAGAAGATAATTTCTTCCTTCTGCTCACAATTTTCAAGCCCATGGGATGTGCAGTTTTACAGAAGTGTCAAATGCACCAACCATAACAGCAGAATGCATTGGAGATAGTCAGTGCAAAAAACAACTTGTTAATTGCATTTACATCTGTTATCCCTAGCTACTCTAATTTTTAAAAAAGAACCACGTAAATCTAAGGAAAAATATATACGAGCTTATGAAGGTTAGTTTTAGTAGTTTGTTCCTATTCTCAAAGTCAAAGAGTCAAACATTTGGATAGGTCATTGTGCAGCAGGGCTTGCCAATAGTTTCCATGTGATAAGTTTTAAAAAAACAAAACAAAACAATCAGTATATTCCCACACATAAATGTAATCTATATACTCTACTGGCAAGCAGAATACTTATGGAACAGGTAGGGCTTACCAAGGTTGAGCAGCAAGATCCAATCATGCTGCAATTCAAATTAAAAAATAGTCAACTATGGCTTGACTGACATGCAATTGGTGAAATTCTAGTCAAAGATACCTCAATATAGTTTAAATTCACTTCCTATCTAATTTGGCTTTGTAACTCTATTAGAGTTTGAGCCAGCACATACACAACGTATGCAAGTACAAGACTTCATACAGCAGCTGAGACTGAACTTTGCAATAGGAAGGCCAATTAGAGTTAGAAGCTGTTTCCCTGAGTACTCTATGGTGTGGCTAACCTCTTAAACAGAAGAGCTGTTCACATATTTACCTATATATTCACTTTATTGTAAACAAACAAAAAAAATCAACTATAAAAACTACTCTAACATTCACTCTTATCCTTGACTGACAGCATCTGTGCTCATGAGTTATTCTAAAATTACTAACAAACTGTAAGAAGTCTTTGTTTTCTCTCAGCCTAACTCAGTGATCACTTCAGTTATTTCACAGTCCAAGCTCCAATAGAAAAAAAAAGTTATAGAAGGGCAAGTTAAGATGCTGTTAATCATGACTCCAACATAACAGCTAGGTTTCTCCTCCACCTGCAGACTTGATTGAGTGGGAAGAGAGATTTTCTGAACAAGTTATGCAAGACAGCTTCCAATGCCAAATTAAAGTATCACAAGGTAACTATCTTCTCTTTAAAGAGGGACAGTATATAGGAGTTTTCTTTCCCATTTAAGTACTCAATTAGTGTGACTCAGTGCTACTGGAGGCTCCAGTATATGAACAGAAGAGGCTAGAATAGTTAAAAATGTGTCCAACTTTTAATACAAACAGTATCACAGGATTCTAAGAATGCCTCAAAGATGACATATCAAATATATTCATTCCTGTTTAGTGATTTTATTTTCTTCCTCTGCCCACATTTCCAACCCAGCCCAGTTTTCAAGACCTAAGCTTTTTTTTTTTTTTTTTCCCCCTTCCCATCTCAGGCTAAATACATTTAGTTGAACAATACTTTTCCAGAATTGTTTCCTAGGCTCAGTGCAAATAACCTTGTTACCATCAAGAAATTTGCAATTACGGATTGTTATTGTTTTCCCAAGAACATTCACAATAAGATGACTCAAAGCAATCGCTCAGCTTTTCTTTTTTTTTAAACACAAGTAACATTTATTAATAACATTCTTAAAGTGATAAATTAAGAGTCATGAGAAAGTGGGTTGTTGTCAGTAAACATACAATGAAAAGTAGTAAGATTTTCATATAACTAAAAACGATTTTAACATAGTGTTTAGTACAAACAAGTTTAATATTAAAAAAACATTCAAAACTGCTAGAAGTGTTGCAATCAATTCTACTGAGCTTATAAAAATCTCATTTCAGTAGTCACTACTAACCTGTTATTTATGTAAAATTTTAAATGCCATTCTTACTTTTTGTAAACAAAGCACCTAAACATTTGAAAGAGAAATAGTTAGTTTACATCCGATTAAACTGCAGCACGTGTGAAACCTCAGGCATTATCAGGCATAGAGCATAATTAGGCACAGAACACAACAGTTTCCACAGCCAACTGCTGAATACACTTATGTTGCCAAAGGTTTTCTTTATTTATACTAGTCCATCATCAATACCACTCACAATTATAGGTAAAAATTTAATAAATCCTGTACACAGAAGATTTCAAAGAAAAAGGAGTCATTATGTAGGTTTGTGAAGCTTCTGAGAGCTCTGAGTATTCCAGGACTTTGAACACATTATGATGTTACGTCATTCAGGAATTTTCATCCACTTCTTCACAACCATTTAACTTTGGCAGATATTGGGCTTGTCAAAGAGCACGACAACACATCAGAGCAGAAGCTTTCAGTCTGCTATCAAAACACTGAGGTATACTGTAATTTGTTATTAAGTGCCAGTCAGCCTGGCTGCCTCAGATAAATAAAAATTGAAGACAATGCACAAAATCATTGTATTCTGAAGCTGTCAGTTCAAGCTTAGATCAAGAAAGTCATGATGGGCACCTACTAACATACAAAAATTGTTTACAATTTGTTTTCTTAGAGAAGTTGCAGAGCTATAAACAAGGTGGTTATCTTACCCGTATCAACTGGTACCACGGTAAATCTGTGCGAATAGCAACAACTGATACTCAGTCCGTAAGTTTATCTACATCAGGACTCTTGAGAACAAAAAGGTTGAAACTTGATATAAGTTATGTAAAGCAGTAAATTTGCAGTAAGCCTTTGTTAACTGCCAATATAGTTTTACAATTGTCTTAATTAGCATACTTTCAAAGCAAATCTAGCTAAACTAGATTTCATCTGTGTAAGTTTTCCTGAGCCGACATGCCCTTAACCAATCGTGTCTAGAGGTGACCTTCAGACCAACAGCGAGGCACTTGCGTGAGGCACTGCAGGAAAGGCTGCATTGCCATTGCTCAGCTTACACTTATTTGGTTTTCTCCAGGGTTCTTTGACTTGCACTGACTATAAGAACGACATCCACTCCAAAGATAAGAAAAATGTTTTAATGACTACCTGATGATTAAGTGAACTCAGTGGTTTCCTGTTGTTGCCTTCTCCAATTTTCTTTGGTGTAAAGTGTTAGCAATACAGCTTTACAAATTTCCTATGCCTAATACCCCTCAATTTGCAGTTCCCCCCCCAAAAATGAAAAAAGCATCAAACAAGCACACAAACTCAAACTCTTCTAAATGCAAATTAATGATTTAAACTAATTTTCCTTTTCCAAGTCTTTAGAGTATTTAAAAGCTAAAACAAATTGTAATTAATCAAGTTAAACACAGGCACTGGCCTTAACTAACACAGGCAATACTAGCACTATTCAAACCCGTTATTTGTCTATCAATCACAAAGAAGTTTCAAAAACAGTTTCGGAAAAAAAAAAAAAAGTATGGTATAGATGCAAAAGCTAGAAAAATCTGTCCTTTCATCCCTCATCCCTATGAATGAAGGCAAAGCCAAATGAAGACCACGTATATGTATATAGACCAAGTCCAAACAAGTATGAGAAGAACTAGTCCAAACTTAAAAATTTTTGGTCTTCCTCCCCCACCCCCAAGATTTAAATCACACTTGTTGAGCAAAAACAACCTCTTGCCTTTCACACCATCTTTGCCAACTACTCCAGGAGCTGCATCTAAGTTTCCAGGGCCACTGTGTAAGTACCTCCACCACACACTTTTAGTTTTTCTAATGGTTGGCAATGCATATAATCCAAAGACTTGCATCAAAGTTTAACAATTTTCATGATTAAGGCATAAGACAGTGAAACTACAAAGAAAAAAAAACAAACAAACAAACAAAAAACAAACAAAAAAAACCCCCACAACCACAAATTAAAATTTGACCTGCTATCTATTTTATGGCTTACAATCTACACAGATTAGCATACAAACAGTTTATTCCATTATGTATAGTAATGGAATTATAGTTTCATTCTGTAGTTGCTGTAGTTACATTACTGTTAGTCTTCGCATTCAAGATCTGGATAGAAATCCTGTGAAGAGTACTGCTTTTATTATTATTTTTTAAATGAAATTTGACTAGCCTTAATCAAAACTAAGAAAATATTTCATGCAAAGTGATACGGGCAAGATTTTTTTTTTTTTTTTATAAAAATATACTGTATAGAAGCACGTTTGGAAAATTGCATAGAAAATACCTTTTATTTAAATCAAAATAAGGCACGGTTTTACTAGCTATGGTTTGGCTGTAAAAATGCAAATCTATTTTGATTACTTTTATGTTAATAACAATATTTTTCATAAAAATATAGGTGGAGTAAAAAAACCTTTTACACAGAGTGTGAAATACTCTTATTGTAAATCTTCACCAAGTTTACTGTAATTCATCTGTAGGAAATTTGAATACTATTTTAAGCCAGAATCCTAACTGCTATTGTCCTCCAGGCTGTTCACTGGCTGATGCTGTGCCTTCTTCATTTCCTGGGTAATCCAGATGTTCCATCATCTAAATGTAAAAAAAAATAAAAAGGACAGTTCTTTATATAGAAATATTGCTTTTTTCCCCCCATTGGTACAAAGTATTTGTTAGCTAAGAGAAATACAATTAAACATGTATTACAGTGCATTTTAGCAGCATACAGATAGGAAGTCCTCTATAAATCAGAAAAGTATTCAAGCCAAATAGCTTTTAGTTAATCAAAAAGCTCTTAGTTAACGCTTTTGACTACAAAAGCACTTGCCATCCAAGGATTCGAGTCCTCTTCAAGAAATTAAACTTACGTATCAAAAGTGTCTCGATTATTGAATGTGGAGGGAAAAAAATATGGGGTTAAGCAAGTTTTTCAAAGGTAGTTTGGAAAAACTGGAAAGAGAGCCTAAGATCCTACTTAACATTTACAGTTAGCAAGCAATGGCTTGAATAGAAAAGACTATCTTTCTCTTTTTATGACAGTAAGAGCTAGCTGTATTACAAATATATTTCACTGGACAATTTTGTACTTTCCCTGACTAAACAGAAGCTTGTTTCCCTATCCATTGCTGTATTGTGAGACAACAGTGAAGGCTCTGGTTTCATCCCTAGGACAAAACATTGAAAAGAATCAGAGGTAAGCACATGTATTGGTTAGCATGACAAACTAAGATTGACCAGTTCAAGGACTTCATAATTAGCAAGAGGCCAAGGATTGGGCAGTTTTGGATAGTTTTAACAGCTGAAAAACAGATATGTGAAAAACAGAAGATATGAAAGTAGTAAAACCAATGCTGAAAACAGAACACGTCAAGGAGCTCTGATGTTCAGTGTGGCAGGGTTATTAGGCCAAGGGCATAACACTTTTAGTATCAAAAGGTAGAAACCTTACCCTCCTTTTCTAGGTATGACCCATCCGTGCCATATCCTCTTTTACACCGGCACAACCGAGTCATCACAAGGTATACAAACGTACCTTTTTAAAATTAGGTTTACTTAAACAAGATATTTCCAAATCTGGATGCACCAGCATGCCATACAGTAAGCTCAGATGAAGGCCAAAACAAGTCATTGGGACTTGAAGAAAGGCTTAGGAGATCCTTGTGGGCACAGTATAGATCAGACTAAAACCAGGAGACGTTTGTTCACACGACTACCTTCATGTTGTCAGAATCAAGAACAATTTAGGCATGCATTTGCTGATACACCCAAGAACTCAACTGTAACACACAGTCAGCCCGGCAATATCAAACTCTTCTGCCAATGACAGTCTTACATTCACTTCAGTATACCTAGAATCTTGCCTCTGAACTATGACCAAAAACCCACATCAAAAGTCAACCAAAGCAAAACACTCCCTACAGTTACAGAAACTAAACAGTTGTTTTGAATGAGGATTCAATTATCTGTTTCCAGGAAAAGCAAAACACAACAAATTAGGTAAACAAATAAACAAACAAAACCACCCAGCACTAGCAGTACAAAATCACACCAAGTAATATATGGCTTCCTTTATCCTAGAGGAGGATCATCCAACAGCTGGCATAGAGAGAGGGTACTTTTGGTAAGTGTTATTGTAAAATATTTCCCTATTAAATAGATGGAATGCTTCCAGAAGAAAGAGTTGATACTATTTGCAACAATTGACTGTATCCCTAAGTCAAGCATTCTTCTCTTAATCCTGCAACTAGGTAAATAGCACAAAATGTGCTTAAACTGAAGATATCGCATGTATTTAAATTTTGAAGTCTGATGTATTAGATATTTAAGTTCAGTTTATGTTCTACTAGCCATTTTGATTCTAAAGGTGTTTGGGGCTTTTTGATACACATAAATTTCACAAGATAAAAAAAAAAAAAAAAAAGAAAAAGGTCTTTAGACCAAAATAGACCTGCTATTTCTTATCTCTTCACTATATATGAAGAAATACATTCTTGTCTTCACAAGAATAGCCCACAACTTCAAGTCAGGGACAACAGATACCTTTCTAAACATGTAGACCTGCCTTAAGTAGCTTCTTCCATAAGAGTATCCCACTTGTAGGTTCTCTCAGGACAACCATGTTCTCAAAATCTCTGCAGAAGAGGCAGGTATCTTTATGACAATGAGCATCAAGATTAAG
Source organism: Aythya fuligula (assembly GCF_009819795.1). Taxonomy (NCBI): domain Eukaryota; kingdom Metazoa; phylum Chordata; class Aves; order Anseriformes; family Anatidae; genus Aythya; species Aythya fuligula. The sequence goes on along the minus strand of NC_045569.1, from coordinate 11,293,215 downwards.
GCACAGTGCTAAAATCCTGGACAAAATTGTCATCTCAAGCCTTGGAAGAGCCAAAGGAATCAGACAGAACATTGTGGAGAGCTGACAAGCATTTTTTAAGTGGAAGAAATTCATCAGCTTTTTTCCCCACATCTGAATTCCTAACATTATTTATTTATTTATTTATTTGGTATGGTAGGTAGTGTCAAGACAGATAAAAAACTCTGGAACTAAAGTAGATCCTAACATGGTGAACTATTAAAAAAACATAAATGCTACACACGCACACAGCCAAACTAGAAATGGTAATCCCAACTTCTACCTATAAAAGAATAATACCTATGTACACATTTGAAAACAAGATCGACTCTGATGGTGTTACACTCACATAATTCTTAAAACTTTCTAACTTTGATTAATGTGCAAGTATCTCAAAAACATGGTTTAAACTTACAGTACTAAATAGCAGGTGCTTACTGCCTAACATGCCAATGACAAATACGTTGATTTATTATTTTGAGAACAGGTAATAAATACCTAAACACTTCCAAATGACAAATTCTAAAAAAGCTGCAACACAATTTGTACATCTAGAAGACTTCAAAGTTCTACTACTCTGCAGGATTTTTCATGACATTACCGAAGTGATTTCATAGACTGTACTGAGATTTTTAAAATACTGTTTTTTTCTAAGTTGATAACTGGGAAGTAAGTAACAAGCATTAGTATATAATGCAGACATATTTGAGGAGTATAAGCTGTCTAGAAAACCTAAAAAAATCTTTACTATACACTTCACAGCAGCAATACTGCCCACTTGGTGGTAGGGAAGTAGGTACGTTCTTCTCCTAAGAAATCCCTTTCTTTCAGTCCGTTGTTAAGATATTTTCTTATGCAGGGACTCTTTACAATTCAAGACTACTTCATAAAAAAAAAAAAAAAAAAAAAAAAAAACAACAAAAACACACACATGGCAGGACTAGAATTTAAGACTATCATTATGCAATAAGAGAAATGCTCTCAAATAAGAATTATGGGATCTCAGAACTATCTTAGGGAGTAAATATATTTATATATGTATAAATATATAAAGTAGAAACTTGAAAATTGATTTTAGTAATCCTATGCAAGAATTTGAGTGCACACAGAAGGACAGAAGACTTAAGTTATAAAAATACAGTCTGGCCATCTGATTTTAATTTGCATTCTACTCTTCCCACTTGCTAGCCTCCTCCTGTGTTTGTATCTATAATTTCTTAATTACTAAAGACTTTCTAATTAGATTTAAAATACTCTTTATTAGAAGAGAAGAAAGAAGCTAAAGAGAAAAGTAGTTTTTAATCCAGAATTTAAGATACAGTCAGCCAGAATTCACTACCTCAAAGTTTCTTCAGTGCATACAGCAGACAGCTTACGCTTTATAAATACATTTGAAAATCTAGCCTGCTGACTGTAATTCAAGTTATATATCAATACTTAAATTCTGCAAGAAGTTTAAATTTAAAAGACTGTATTGCTCTCTACATGCTGTGCATGAGACAGTAGACAGTGAAAAATATGTATTGTATCAGTGTTAGCAGTCATGAGCTATAGCCTATTAAGGTTCTTTCTTGCTTTCTCACTGCTGTCTAGAAGCCGTACAGCAGCAAGACCACAAAAGCTGGTCTGAATCCTTGCTCCTTACCCCACTGCAAGAACTACATACAGTAAGGGATAAATTGTACTGTTGAGCAGTAAGATCATAGACTACAGAGGTAGCTAATAAAGATGAATTAAAATGCTTAACATTATAACAGACAGAGGACAATAAAATTGTTGTTTAGCTCTAAGCAGGTTTTCATATCAATGCAGTGGCACAGAAAAATTAGCAGGGGAACTTCCATGTAGTTAACAAAAGCACAACTACCATCAATTCTAAGTAGCTGAAGATACTCCAAGGGATTTGGGAAACTATAGAGTAAAAAAGAAAACAAAGCCTACATTCAATCTTACGAATCATGGCTCCATAGGTACCTCATATTAAGTTTTCCATAATTTCTTGACAGGAAAAGACAACTAAGGGTAACTGCAGGTTTACTTTCACAGCTTGTCTTCACTGCTACCTTTTTCTTATGAATTACTCAGAAAAATGAAAAAGAAAACAGACAAAAAGAAGAATGAAAAGCAGCAGCAGAGGGGAAAGAGCAAAAAAAATTATTAAAATTGCATTAAAAGAAGGCTATAATCACACCTTGTAGCAAAGGCGTCCTGGTGGAGTCCAACACCTAAATAAAATTCATTCCATTATTAAAATCATATAAAAAAGAAAAAAAAATCAGAAAACGCAAATAAAGAAAGCTAACTAATGAATTACAAGCAAATAGCAGTGAATATGAAGTTTAGTCATCTGATACCTTGCATATCCTGCTGTACCCCTATCTTACGGATGTTTTGCCCTAACCTGCAAGGTTTCTCTGTTCCCATGATGAAGCAAATTTCTACAGAAGTCTGGTCACCCCTTGTCAATGGAGAATGTCTAGTCCAGTACAAATTACCGTTGCTTCAGCAGGCAAAAGTTAGCAAAAGTTAGTCTTCTGTTGCCTTTCTATAATTTTTCTCCTCAGAATGAGTGTGGCAACCTGAAGATTTGGACATCAGGGTTGTGTTGCTTTTTTTTGTTCATGTCAATAAGGGCAGTTTGAAATGCAGCCTGACACTGGGAGGACAACATATGAGAAAAGACCAACACTACAGCATTTTGAGAGTGCAATTTCTTGAGAGTAACATTCTCAAGAAAAGAAAACAAAAATATAGAAGAGCTCATCAGAAAGTTTTTGTGTAACTTATAGAAAAACAGGAGTTTTACTAAGGTGTCCAATCACAGACAAGTCTAACTCAGAGGTGGTGTAGAGGGGGTGGAAATCAACATAATAAATTGTGCCAGGAATGTGATCATCTGACCTCAAAACAAGCTCAAATTCAGAACAGTTTTAATCCTTCAAGAAACCAGTTGAAAGGACATGAAATAACTACTATGGCAACATAATTCTTCCAAGTATGAGTTTTACTATGAGAAGTGCAAGAAATTTTTGTTGCTTATGAGATTTGCCAGGTTTACTTAGGCCAATCTTACTCAGAACTCGTGAGGAAAATAAATAGTGAAGCTTATTTCTCCAACAGTCCCAGAGTTACTGAACTTTGACATGTAACAATTTATTTCAGAATAGCAATCATTGATTTATATACAAATGCATGGTAAACCAGAATAATTCTGACCTACAGAGAAACACATCTATTTGCTTCTATGAAAGGAGAAGACTTCTTTTTGTTGACAAAGAAACAAGGTATTAGTTAAAGATCTTCTCCAAAGCAATTTGAGACTTAGACTTCAGCTTATGCAGGTGCAGAATATCAGTTACACCAACAAAAGGCAATGCTTAATTTGTAATGCGTTAGGAATTGCAGAACTGCAGTTTTACATTTACAGAAATTACCACCACCTGGCTTCCACTGTTTGCCTCAGCTTTGCAATCCAGAAGTTGAACAAAAGCAAAAGCTGCTCCTTTTCACCATCAACTTTGACAACAAACCCTATCCATTCTCTGAGCCGAGTTCAACACAGAGAGATACAGGAGATAATTTCTGAACTAACTATTAAGGACTTCAGGTCTCTAATAATAAATATAGAGTAATGTTGAAGTTTGACTATCTTACAATAAATGCCAGCTCTCAGGGGCTAACTCATACAGTTACCACAGCTATGGCAAGATCAGGAGGAAAGTACTCATCTCAACAGGTGGAGGCAGATGGCTGGCGGGATTTTAAGTACTACTGCTCCTCTGGGTAGTGCTAGAGATGACCAAAGGTGAACTGCAGTATACCTGAACATGGTGTGTATGTGCATGCTGGGATACAGTTACATAAGCACACAAAATCTTTTTGCTGAATGCTCCATATCATCCTGACAATGTAAGACACCAACGATGCACAGAAACTAGTCTCTAAAATTCTAGTCCATCACTAACTTTTGAACTGACTCTTAACACAGGACTACTATTGCGGATTGAAATCACATCTGCAATTCAGATATTATATACCACATAAGATGATAGATAAGCACTGTTAAAACACACACAAAATACATTTAAAAGAAAGAAAAAAACAACTGAATAAATTACCTTCTTCCATGATTACTGAACCAGATATTTCAGGTTCCTTAAGCTTCATTTTGTCACGTCAACTACTAGGCTAAGATTTTCTAAGAGTCACGACTTTCTGATTATTCTTTCTGAGACTAATCAACATTAAAACTAGAGGAAAAAATGGAGTGCTTGTATTACCAAGTACTTACAGAAACAAATACAGAAAGTAATTACTAACAATAAAATATTCAGGACATCCAACCTACCTGGTAACTGCTTCCTTTCCAAAACTTCTTCATCTCTTTGCGTCTCCAAGCAACAAGAGAGCTAGTAATGAGTGTACATGGTACAAGGTAGAGAAGGGCAGGTTGTCCCATCTTCATTAATGCCAGAACAATGAAAGTCAGCACCATACCAACGGCATAAGCTATAAAACACGATCAAGAGCAAGTATATTTTTAAATGAAATAACTATTGTAGTAAGCGAAAAAAACTTTTCTTTAATTAGTATGTACCTTGCTGATCTAATTGCAGTAAGGAGGGACAATAGGTTGCTATGTATTTTTGCAAGCTTTCTCAAAGCAACTAACTATCATGAAGAACACTCACTTGAAGTATGAGCAGGCACATTAAGAAGATTATAAAGAGATTCTTGACAACACTGAACATTTACCTGGAGAAAGCTATCTAGTTCTGCCATTAAAAAAAAAAATGGGATGAAGATTAAAATAGCTGAAAAATCATGATTTACCTATTGTACAGGAAATGTAGTATACAGAAGAAGAACTTGTTTGAACATCAAATCTTCGACAATAGGCAACCAGAAGCCCTTGAACAAAGAAAAAGAATGGTTTAATGAAACATGTAGCCATGAATTCTTTTCTACCCAGTCTTCCAAATCAAAGCAGCATAAGAAGAAATTATACTAAGACTTCCCATTACTGTGCATTATCTTCTTCTCAATTCTTTTCTGTAAAGCCAAGAACCAGTTTCAGAAATCCTGCATTAAGTACTGAAAATCAAAACCACAATGCAAATATGCTAAAAAGGGTGGTATTAGAAGGTTCTGTTTGTTTGTTTTAAGCAAGCTAAGAATTTTGTGCTACTTTCAATTTTGAAGGCACTAATACAGAAGAGTAACACCTATTTTTAATACTTATCTTCAATAGGATTTTAATGCTCACTCGTAACAGTCAGTAATTTTGCCTCAGTACAGATCACAATAAAAGGGAGAGCAGTCTTGTCACGAGATGGAGCTTTGCACTTAAGTAATTTGCCCAACACTCAGCTATTCAGCTATGGCAAAATTCAGCTTTTCTAAGGTAGAAAAATTTGACAAAACATTTTCCATGACCTCACCTCTAATTTCATAGTTTATGACGCAATAATGCTATGAGTCACAAAATACTTGCTTTCGGTGAGATTTTAATAAGATTTCATTAACACCGACAACTGGATTTATCTGTGGGACTTGTATTTTCACAAAACACAACACTAAAGAAAAGCAAAACAACATTCATTATTTAAGTAGACTGTAGCACACCAACCTTTCTTATACTCTGGCTTTTCTTGTATTCCACACTAACAAATCAATACAAACTGCTGTATTTGATTTAGAAAATGCTTTGCAGAATAATCCCTCTCATAAGTCAGTTGAGAATCAAAACCAAGAAATATTTAATCCTAAATTACAATTGCCAAAGACATCTGCTCACCTGGGACAATAATGTCTCCAAAACCCAACAAAGAAAATGGCATGTCACACAATGTCGCTGCAGAGTATTCAAGTCTAGGCACTCTAATAACCACAGGTAACTGTAAAACAGTATTTCACAAGCCCACATAAATCTAATATAAAGCATCCTGGTACTTTGGATATTTTTTTAATGAATAAACAGTTTAAATATCATTAATTTATCATAACTCATGACTTCGAAATAGGTAGGACCTAAAGTAAAAACCAGAAACCATCACAGAGAGTGGATAAAGCTTAAGGCAATATGTAAATTAGAATTTCAGATTTACAAATAATATGTACACGCCACATGTTGTCTTAAGTTATTTTTAACCATACAATGAGAATAGCAAGTCTGGATTATTATCCTAACTATACAGTATTGATATCCAGGCCCTGAAGAGAAATTTGGATAGTCAGGTTTTCCCCAAAAGAATAATCTTTTCAGAGGGAATGATTTAAAAATCCAGTATCTGAAATACAATCCTTACTTTCTCATGGGGAGCTGAGCGTTCAGTAGGGACTTCCACCAAGTTTCCATCATTCTAGGATCAAACCCAAGTCAACAGGTATTTAATACTTAAAAGAAAATAGCAAAAGCTGGCTATATTTTGTGAGAAAGTTATGCTGAAAAGCACGCTATGAATTAGCTACAAAATGTCAGTATTGGTATGTTACACATATTAAAACAGCTATTCATACCTTTTCGCTGTTTCCAAAGGGACCAGCTGCAACTTCAACCATTATACTTGCCCCATTCTGAAATTCAGTTTATTTTTCTAAAGTTAGTGGTTTAATATATCAAAACATTCATACTACATTTACAAAAAACTTCTTGCACCTCATCTTACAATTCAGGATTGGAAAAATCACAAATGTCAAAAGGAATACATTAATATAATAGTGTTATACAGTATTGTTTTACATTTAAAACACGTAGTCCAGTCTAAAATGATTAACAAAAACAAAACACACATACACAAAAACAAACAAACAAAAAACCAACACAAACCCACCAGGTGTAGCTGGGTGTTTAGATAAAATTGTGTTAGCTTTTTCTGACGTGACCTTTCTGCTTCCAAATAGAAGAAAGTATGTTTGCATATAGTTCATACTACACTGCAAATCAGCACTGCAAGAAAGTACTAGAGAGTGTTCCATAAAAGGATGTCGAAAGCAAAAGGAGGAAGAAAACTGGGGAACAGTCACTGCTAGTCATCACCCTGTCACACAAATGGGGACAGGATATTTCTGGCCACAAGACTGCTGGAGAATTGTTCATTTAACAAAATTTATCATACCTATGCAAGCATTATGATCTATGGTCCTTGCAAGGCAGAAATTTAAACCACTGCTGCCTTGAACAGGAAAAAAGAAAAGGAAGACAGCATTTCTGCATCGAGAATACTGAAAAAACCAGTCATCTGACAAAAATGCTGCCACAATCATTTTGATTTTCAAGAGAAATTCATGGACATACCTTCGTGATAAATGGTGTTATGAAGACAAAAAACACATCGTAGAGAAGGAGAAGGCCTAGTAGTATCACACAGGACTGGAAAGGAGAGAGAAAAAAATACCACGGGTTTTCAGAGACTGCATAATTACATTTTGGTACCCTTACTGTATCACCACATTAAAAAATAAAGAAAGAATCAGAAGGAAAAAAAAAAAAAAACACAAACAAAAAACCCACACTACACCAAGGTTTCTACTCCAGCATAACATTAGAATATTTTTTAAAATAACTATTATAATTAAAATTTCTGCAAATTTATTGTTTTCCAATACTTCTTGAGCATTAAAAACTTACTTCTTGATGCTAAACTTATACATGTGGCATTAAAATACTTTAAAATATGCAATTTACAGTACCTTAAAGTTGGGCATTTTCAGTGTTTTGATGAAGTTTAGGCAGAAAGCAACTCCCAAAATATCTTGCAAAATCCAAGCCCACCTAAATATAAGAACACACTTTCACACGTTGTCCAACTTACTGCTGGTATTTAAGTATAATGATTTTTTTAGATTTTTCTGTAGGTAGCAAAATTGCAAAAGGGAACTGAAAACAAGGTGTTTTTCTTTTCCTTTTATTTATTTATTTTTTTTTTTAAAGTATTGCTACCAATACCACAAAAACACTAGTTTCAAGATCAACAATTTTCACTAGCCTCTGATCATAAATTGGTAACTGTTCTTTGTCAGTGTGGCTCAGAGAAAATGAGTACAGCAGAGGCTACAGCAGGGTCTTGCCATTCCCTTGTATGACTGCTCACTTGCTCAACACATGTTGTTGACTGGAAGCCCTGCTTACTGTGTGGCTCATGATGCTTCTTAGGATTCTACTATAATATTTATTTAGGGTCTCATGCTTATATTACCATTTCTGCACTTTTTTCCACTATGGTGATCATTAGCAATCAAGCTAGTTCTTCCTCATCTTCAAAATTTTTTGCAACTCCAAATTGCCACACAGTTCATTTGTATAGCTTTGTTCTCTATTACTCCCATACTTATTAAGCTTCATAAATACTTATGACTTTTTTTTTTTTTTAAATAGGCATCGTAGTTTAGAAGGACGCCATGTGCCAGAAAGTGTTATGAGATGAGAAGGGTTTTTGAGGACGTTTATTCATATTACCCTTTCAAGTTAGAATGCACCACTTACCTATCTTCATTTCGAAACACTGCCCAAACAACAGCTGCTGCTATGCAGAATGCAGCGAGAAAGATAAGCCTCACTTCAATATTTTTGTTGCAACACGTAATTCTAAAAGAAAAATAATTAAATTAAAAAGAAAGCGTAAAACAGCCAAAATACCTGCCTGTGCTGTCACAGGTCCTTAAGCTGACAAAGTGTTCTCATCCAGAGACCCCCCTCTCCCGCCCCTTTGTTTCATCAGCGCTCAAGTGGGTGGCATTATTCTTCCAACTGCAGACTTTATCAAACTACACTCATGTTTTCACACCACCTCTAGTAGCAACAAGAAAAAAAAAACAACAAAAGAAACCTTGTAAGAATTGAAAGGTGTCCAATACCTGCACTGTCCAAATGGTATTTCTCCGATTAGTGCAGCAAGACAGTTGTACAGGCTCGTTGCAGATGCCAAGCAGAAGACTGATATTATAACATATACTAGATAAAAAGAATGGGTGGTAGGAATCAGTGACAAAATACAATGGGAGCAAATACAGCAAACAGGTATCAAACACAAGGATGTACATATGATTTAAACTGTTTACAGCTATAGTGCTACTTGGTACACTGTCATTGGAGACCCCAGTTACAGATCACCGCATAGTGCTAGATTCTGAAATGTCTCTTCCATGAAAAGAGTTCTCTTCAAGACCTGAATTTTTAATATTTTTATTTTTTAAAAAAAGCACTCTTTTTTCCTTTATTTAAGGGGAAAAGTGGTCTGATACTGCCTTCACATACTTTTCTTTGTTTATGTTTAAAACTGAAGTGCTCTTTTACAACTGCCAGCTTTCTCAATTACTGATAATACTTACTCCTCACTTCAAATTTATATCTGTAGTCATCTTGTCTGCTAATGTATAAAAATTTCAGCAATCTCTAGCTCTGACTGATGATTTAAATAGCATTTTAAGATACTATACACCTTCCAAAATTTCTGATTAGCTAGGAACCACCTCCTTGGGAAGAGACTTCATACACTGTGTTCCAACTTAGGGTATACTGCCTATTCTAAGCACCCTGAAATACAGGTGGACAATAAAAACAGTTTTTTACATGTTTTTTTTGTTTTTGTTTTATTGTAACAAAGGTCTGGCTAGAAATTGACTCTAACATCTATAGGGAATTTACTGAAAAATAGGCAAGACAGGCGTACTGGTTTTGGCTGGCATAGAGTTAATTTTCTCCATAGCATCTCCTACAGTGCTATGTTTTGGATTGGTGACCAAGGCAGCATTGATAACACACCGCTGCAAACCTGCAAATACGCTGAGGGTGTACAGAAAGTCCCCAGGACATTTGGAGTAATGTTGTCTGTCTTTCCAAATAACCATTATACATGATGAAGCCCTGCTTTTCTGTAAGTAGCCAAATACTTGCCCTTCTGATGGGAAGCGTTGTTCCAATTCCTCATTTTGCTTTGCTTGTGTACACAGCTTTTACTTTACCTACTAAAGTGTCCCCATCTCAACCCATGAGTTTACTCTCTTTTGCCCTTCTGATGCTCTCCCCCACACCACTGCAGGGGAGCAAAGCAGCAGCTTTTTGCTGGTAACACCCCCTCTGGTGCTTCAGTTACAGAATTAAGCTACAGGTGGTGAAGTAAATTTAAATTTACTGCTTTAAGCAAATGCACTTAGCACCTCTAGTACAGCAACAAAAAATGCACAATTGTGTCAGTAGTGGTATTCTGCTTTAAAGACCATGATTATGGTATATTTGTAACAAAAGTTTATCCGTACTTGTGGAAATTCTGGTTTGTACATTCAAGATAGTTCTGTTGTAGTACTGCAAGGTGTTAAAGCACTATGCCATTGTGATTTCTTTAAAGATCATACCCTTTTAATACTTTTCCATCTGTAAAGTTATAAAAGGCTGAGCACTTTTGTAAGTGAACCCAAGATAGCAACAGAACCAATAAAAGCAAGAAAACCTGAGGGAGTGTCTGGATTTTTTTTAAAAACTATTTGCTTTTCCTCCACACCCTCTGGTTTAATATGAGTAGTACCTTCAGATTTTGAGTTTTATGTTAACACAGACCTGCTCAGAATTCATTCCAGCGCCAGAAAGGCATCATACCAGCAACAACAAAATAAAAACAAGAAAACAGCCCAAACCTTAAGTTGTTATTTAAGTTTAGACATAAAATATGCAAGGAACCCTAGAAACCTATAAAGACCTGGGATTTAGTCTACACAGAGAAGCTGGCAGCAAGTGAATTTTTCTAGCTTTACTGACTACTCGATGTTGTCTCCAGGTATTGATGTTAGGACTCACGTTCACACACTATAGTGATCACAACAACACAGTGGGGTTTTATCGTTGTTTGGTTTTACATGTAATTATACGCAGAATTTTCCCATAGGACAGCTTACCATACCATGGAAACGGCTTGTGTCTGCTTCAAAGTGCAGACACTAAGGCTTCTTCACAAAAATCTGTTACATATTTGCTTTGAACCCTTCACATTTCTTCCTGTCCCCAACTAACTTATCCTTTTCATTTCCCCTCCTTTAAGAGGCCTCATTCTTCACTCCAGTCCCCTCTCCCTTTCTCCTTTAAGAGACCTTTTTCATCACTTCTTCCAAAAATTCACCTGAAACTAGGAGTAAACAGGAAGTTTTTAAGCTAAACCTTTTAATAAAATTAAAAGATTCATCAGTCTTTTTTTTTTTTTTGTGACATGTTTAGCCAAGGTACCAATGACCATAGAATCAAGTTAACCAAATATAAACAAAATCAGAAGTCAGCGTGGTGAAGTTTCTTCTGCAGAAGAAGGATGGTAACCTGGTAACAAATTATTGGAAACAGTGAATTCAGGAAGCTTTCAGAATGAAAGACACATTGTTCACACTAAAAAGTGTGATTTAAAACAGTACATGCTTTCTGGTTGCATAATTTGAGGGCAGGAGGAAAAAAAAGTCAACAGTTTGGAAACTAAGTTTTACTGGAATTGCATCATTCAAGAAATTGCCTTATTGCTAGTATGCCTCAGTTTATTCCATTACGGGAATGAATGCCATTTAGCTTGATACTTCAATTAGGGCACTGCAACCACAAACTCAAGGTCAATGTTGCGATACCCCCAAAAATCTTTTACTCTAAAGACTATTAAAGTGTCATTGTCATCCTCCTAAAAACATCAGCATATATCATTTACTTTTGTTTGTGGGTTTTGATTTTTTGTTGGCAGTCACCAGTCACCTCTCCTCCACATTACTTCACTCAGAATAAGCACCATCCAGGCAGACTCTAAGGCAGTAGAAGAAAGCTTCTTCGTTCTTTTTTAATTAGCAGCTACATCTTTTCAACCCTCTACTCATAGATGTACAGTACAATTAACAAAGTTACATTAATTTTAGTTTAGAAATCTAGCTTTTCAGACTTAGACACTTAAAATTATGCAGAAAAAAAAGACAAAGGAGATTATCCTTTCTTTCTTACCTAGCCACTTGTAGAAGAAATAAAGTAAGACCAGCATTACACAACAGATGACGACAAACAAGATAACAGTTAGAGGAGTGAAAGTAACATTTTCTTCCTTTTTCCGTCTTGTTTCTCTCTCCCCAGGACTTACTGTTGCTTTCAAATTCTCACTGTATTAAGAAAATGACACTTACTTCAGATGAGAGATTATGGAAAGCTTTTACTACAAACACAATTTTTTATTACAAATCATTTTGACTGATGGCATTTAGGTCTAAATCTTATTATTATCAGAATTCAAGCTTTTCAGAAAAAATGGTATGCTTTTTGTTTGAGTTTCTCTCCATTTTTTTTGATGGAGATGTGCACTTCTAGCTTAGCATAGATCACAAGGAAAAGATTCTTAACTGCCCTCCTTTCCAACAATACTGGGATTGCCAACTTTAATGAGAATTCCCAATCAAAATCCTGATCGGCGTGAGGAAAAGCTGTCCAATATAAAAACTCTTAACCTCTTTTCAGGATGCACGTACTCAGCTTTGTTAGCGCATCACCTCTGACTACAAAGTATCTTGGGCTAAATGTAGTCAATCTCTGTGAAAAATTAAAATCCATGTGTTTAAAACCTCAATTATATAACACTGAGCATCTGCAAAAACACCTCATGTTAGCAGAATGAAACTAGCTAATGACTAATTCTTTTACCTTTATACCCCATAATTACAGAGTAAATGAACGTGTGTGTGTGTGTTAAACGAGACATTTTGCATGTTCACCGGAAGTAAGATTTCTGTGCTTACATACTCCGTATTTATACCACACCATCCAAATCAGGAGCCAAATTGTTATGTTTTACTCTGTTCTTTGAGCAGACAGCCCTACTACTCTTTAAGTAAAGGTGCTAGTGAAACTTGCCCATCAGATAGCGTGTTCCTGACAAACCCCAGGGCCTACCTACAAAATGCTGAATTCAGCACTGAAACAACTACCTTCAAAAGAAAAAAGCCCATAGGAGCAAGACACTTTGTTAGATGAATCACCTTCTCAGAGAACATGCTTTGAATAAGCAGCTTAAAAAAAAACTCACCCTAGACTTATGAAAGTACACTTCTAACAGATTTAATGTAATTACATTAGGACTTTTTTCCCCAATATGGGAAACAGCATCACATTTTGTTATTTTAGCATTCAGTGCAGCCACACCCTGAAGCACTGTAGGGTAAAAAAGAAGCATAATCACATCTAGCCTTTAAAAAAAGAATCCCCCCTTCTATTTCTTTAATCTTAAAATAAAAAAAAAATCACTTAATATTTGCATAACAACTAGTGGGAAAGAGGAAGGCGCAGTTATCACATACAATCCACTCCCTGCTGTTGTGGGGAACAAAGCACTACTACCTAAATCTCCTGTTCTCTGTTGTAAAGTACACTGACTGGCACATTGCGTGTGCACAGACATCCAAGAAATGCTACAGGATAATACCATGCTCTGAAAGACCAGCTACAACCAGTTCAACCCCAAAGTAAAACCAGTTCTGTGAACCCAGTGTGCTTCACTTCACTAAACAAAGCTGCACACTCTCCCAACACTGTGCAGAAACCTCTCTTACCAGCTTGTTTCCTTGCATTTGCCACAAGCTATACCACACACACCCTTATGTCTCATTTCCCCTGCCTAGTCCCAGAGCTGCTACTGCCCCAGCTCTGCTGCCAGATAACACACACAGCTGAGGCAGATAAGCCTAGGTGGACTTTGGCTGGAGCCACCCAGACACAACCAAGCTGTGCTCCCCAGTGCTGCCAGTGACAGGGCTGTGGCATGGAGACATCCTCTTGGGTGGTGCTCAGCCAGCTGGAACAAGGCACTTGTACAGGTCCCCAGTGCCGACAACGTTTACAGTTGTACCTCCTAGATCACTGGATTTTAAAGGTGTCGCTAAAATGCGTATTTTTTCACGGATAATGGAATATTCCGATGTCACAACATTAACTCTCACTCATCCTGCCAAGAGCTGCATTATCACTCAGGAACTTTTACAACCTATTGCTTAGGGTTCCCTGAAGACCTACTGAGAGATAGAGCAGAGGAAGACACCAGGAAAGTAGAACGGGAAGTATACATTATGTTATGTTTTCTTGCATGCCTGTCAAACCTGTCTTCAGACTCTTCTCATCCAGAAATACTGTTATCAAAGACTCATGATTTTAAGTGGAAAACCCTAAGCAGTTTAGGTCACAACAGTTTTGTTATTTTTTAAAGGTTACATAGATGATCAAGAAGCTTAAGCATCTAATTGCACCTCAATCACCTAAAAAAAAAAAATAAATCATGTCTTACTAATCATAACTAGAGATTTCACAAAACTTGTAGTCCACATAATATACGCAGTTCTGTCGTGCAGACTTACAGTTCTGCTACTCCACTCCAGTAGCCTCCTAGTGCCACAGTGAACACAGCAATTAGGAAGATGACAACCATACTGCAATCAAACTCTGGCAAAGGCGGTGAATATAGAGTCACATTAATGTCATTTCCGAGAGTCTGAAAAAGAACATACAAATTACTTCACAAAGACAAGAACGAAATTATACTGCTTAATTTCCAACAAGGCGCACAATACGATTTCCTGCTCTTAACCCTACACAATGGTAACAAGGACATTTTCAACTTACTGCATAACATATCCCATATTCTTGTCTTGGTCATTGTAAAGATGCAGTGTCTACCATGCCACCTTCCCAGATAACCAGGTTAGAAAGCAGCTTTATTACTACTGCTGTGGTAAATATGGATACCACAAGGCAAAACGGTACTTCTTTGCAATCTTTCAATGCTTCTGAGAAGTTGTACCTACCCCTAATCCAAATGCTTTTTATCCCACAAATATAGCATGTGCTACCAAAGACTTAGGTTCTGCAGGAGGGCATATCTGGAGTCAATTACCTTGAAATAAAGACTCACAGGTCCACTGAGATATGAGTAGAGGTCTGCCTCTAGCTATTGAGGCCACAAAACTCACAGCGCAGATAAAGACAAGATGCTTCAGACAGGACACAGTAAAAACTCATGGTGACAGAAAGATTCAAAAATAATTTTTCACAAACACAACTTGAGATGGATTCAAAAATAAAAGAAAGCAATTTCATGTAACTTAAATGCTTCGATGCGACTGAAAGGTGAGATTTAAACAAAGAAAGGGTGACAATTTGACAGAAAGTGAGGAAGGTTAGCTGTTGTTGAAGTCAAGGCACCTAAAGCAACACTGCAGTGAAAACACACTTCAGAGATGTGGTAGAACAGATTTGTTAACAGTGGGATGTGGGATAAAAAAAGAAGAGATGAACACGTCGGGCAAGTTTGGCTACAGGAAGATCAAATTGGCAGTGGTGAGACTGAATAGGAAGCTGAGTAGTGTAGTGGAATACATGGGCCATATGTGAAGACAGCAGATTCATTTCAGCATCTGAATTATCTAATTACAGAATTAACCTTACTGCAGCCTAAAGAAGTCAATCATTCATTTGCCTCAAGTTATGGCAGTTCAGATAATCACATTTTTAGAAAACATGAAAGAAAATTTAAGTGTTGGTAAAACACTACTACTGTATGAAGTGATATATAACATTAGATAAAGGCAAAACAAACAAACAAACAAGAGTACCCTGTAGGTGGAAGACAAAAGGAAAAAAAATAATGGCTTATATATTTTTCATACTCAACTCCAATACATCTAATCCCAGTTTTTCCTTTAAATTCCATGAATTTAATAAAGCAAAATTCACATTAGAATGGAGAACAGTTATTTCATTTTGTTCTGCTCTTCACTGAAAACTTCTGAAATCTTCTGAAATCTCAGCTGCTACCACAGAGAGCACTACAACCAAATACAGCCCATCAGGTAACAGCTCAGCAAGAGAGCAGCTCACTTCCTAGAAGGCCTCTAAAACTGACAAGATTCCTCATAAACCCAATTCAAACATTCTAAGAAACAGTAAAAAGAATGCTTACACCAACTGGCTCCCCTCAGACTGTGCTGTCTCTCTCTTCTAATTAAAAAGAGAGAATTGGAAGCCATAAAGAGCATTAAAATGTAATATGCAGCTGTACTAGGAAGAATACTACGGTTGCCAGCTTTTAAGCAGTACATATCATTCCTAACAGCTACTGCCAGTGACATGACAAAACCACGGCAAAAAATACATCAGAACTAGGAAAGGATCACTTGTAGGCAAGGCTTTGTTTCTTACTACTTTTATGAAGACAGTTTCTTTAAGACAAAAATTATTTTCCCCCTCAATTCAACAGCAGCATGAGACATCACCTGGCATACTTGTATACTAGCGAAGTTATTTGTTGAATTATTGTAGCTGCACAGAAGCGATTCTGTGTGATACCACTCTAAACCACACTAGCCAATCAAGTGATGCAGAGAAGTTTTAGAACAAATCAGGGATCTAACCTTGCCCTAATTGCCCCCCAGGTTAGCAGGGCATGTATAAAAATCACTCAGCTAAACACACAATGCTTGCTTCCTTGAATGATTAAGTTTCAAGAAAGAGGACAACCTAAACCGAAACTCAGTATTCTTCAGTGATTATGGCAGACTGAGGAGTGTTACCGCAATCCTTCAAGTCACATCAATGCTCTATAAGAACCAAACTTTAATGGAAAAATAAAAAAGGAGAAAACAACCAAAGTCCCAGATATCTCGGGACACTTTCAGTTCACATACTTACCTAAGCCAACTTCCCACGGCAGCTCTGAAGGTTAAGAGCAGAAATGGTGAAACAAGCTTGCAAATTCAATCCAAGGAGCTAAAACTACACAGGTTACTGCTAGCCTCTGCTATTCATAGGAAAACATGTGCAGTGCAACTCCTGCCTAGCAAAGCTATTTAACACTAAATACACAAACAAAACAACAGAAAGCAAACCACCACCAACAAAAATTCCACACCCAAGAAAACATAGTTTTCTTTAAAACTTTCTGCAACATTCTGTATCCTAATATTAGGCATCAAGGAAAAGAAACTAAAAGAAGAAAAAACAAACCACAACAAAACCCCCCTGCAAGTGTAGGAAATACCACAACTGCCAGATTTTAAAGACATAAACTTGGCATCTCGTCATGAACTCATCAGCAGAAAACCAAACTATACCACCTAACCTGTGTATAACAGATGCTGTCACGCTATAGAAACAGAGCCTATGATCTTATAAAGACAACAAAAATACAATATCCTCAAGATCCAACCTTATAAGGTACTGCTTGCTTGCAAAATATCATGCTGCTTGATACAAGTTCAGCTGTTCTAGTTTCTGTGCAAAAGGAATAGCCCTCTCAGCCTATAGTTCTTGACATTTGCCAAGCACCTGCAATTTTATACAAGTCTACTGGAAGGGTGCTTATCTTGTTTAGGATGAAGATTTCTAAGATTACCCTCCAACCATTATTGTGTCCCATTCTTAGTGTTCTAATTAAATATTCTCTTAAATTGACTTGAAGAAGGAAGTCTTTCCATGATTTAATACCCATCCCCTTCTGTGAATCTTTATCTATGCCCATCCAAATCAGGAAGACATTCATGTTTGATATTAATTTTTATTTATTTCATCAAAAACCTAAGTCTATACAAACCATAACATGCTGAAATTATATTACTTACCAGCTGCATATCCACAATGTCATTGTATCTTATAAGAGCAACTGGTAGAGTCACATTTTCAAAATCAGTCTTGTTATCTGAAGGAGGAGCCTAAAACAGAAAGTATTAGTGGTAAGTGTATTGAGCCCAAACAGGTGCAGATTGTCCTTTAAATTTCAGTGAATTTGTAGGAAGAAAAATTGAGCTAGTTCATCTCCTTTTCCTAGGGATTAATGAAGACAGATGTACTTTGGTCAAAACAGGTGATGTTACCATCACATCTGGATTCATTAAGGTCCCGTGCTTTTATAGTATTATAAAGAATAAACAAAACTTGTTTTTTAAACTTGTTTTAGAAGCATAGGAAACAACCTCACGATAATCACACAAATTCTGAAATTGCAAATATTTGTATTTATATTTTGCAGCTGTAACGGAAAACAACAAAAGCAGAAGTATCTGTAGCATCTCCATACCTTCTTTATTTCCAGCTTCGGATGAAATAGTTTACGTTTGTCATGTGTTTAAAACAAAATATTATCTAAGAAGATGAGGAGTTCAGAGTTTGCTGAAATTATGGGATGACAATGACAAGCATTATAGAATAATGCTTGATAGAAGTTCAGCTGTGGATACTTTTAGATAATGCAACACAGCATTGCACAGAGCTAATTCAGAATGACCCCTTTGGTCCCTTGAAGGGCAGCAGCACTAGCACTGTGCTCGGTGGGGAAGGTTACCTCATGCTGGAATCCCACACATTCCTGTAGTCCCCTGCTTCTGGGACTTCTGAGCTATCTCTGCACAGCAATGACTTGGACCAAATAGATAGGATATTATTTTACTACAAAAGAAAATCATAGTTTGTAACTTACCAGCCTAGCTTTACTGGCAATCAACAGCATTTTAGCACCTGATCTTTGAGCAATTCTTGCTTTCTCCAGAAAAGTGCAGTTTCCTCTCATCACTACAACTGCTTTGTCCTTCATTAAGCCAGAAGGAACTTCAGAAGAATTGCAGAGTACTGTAGAAGTCAGGTTTTCCAGAGTCCTAAAAGTCTGCAAAGAGAAGAGGCGCAGAAAGCATCAAAGAAGCAAATCTGATAATGCAAACTTATCTGTAAGACTATCCCTAATTGGAGGTTTGCCAGGAAGAGGCATAACAGAAAGGAATAATGGATTCAGAAATATAAAATCAGGGCAGCAGTTTCTACAGCCGACAATACCGAAGGATGTTTAGAACATCATATAGCCAAAATACCTGGCTGTTCTAAGTACAGTTTCCCAGCAGTTGTAATTCAAACATACAACTCTGGCTACGTAGAAAAAATCACTGCCTATAGTTCTGGAGAATCCAGCATATAGTTCAAGTTATTTCCAGATTTTTCAGGGGAACAACAAACAAACAAAGCAACCCACCACTAACTGATATAATGTAACCAGAATTTTGAAGTGTAATACCTGTTCAGAAACAGTTGGCAAACTTAAAAATGTATTACTTTAAAAAAAAAAAGTTTCAGTTCAAGATTGACAATGATTTTAAACTTGTCAGTTTTCTTTAGTTAGGCATGACATCCCAGTGGCCAAAGTAAAACAGCAAAGATGTTTGGACTGACAAATTATTCCGTTTTGCATTGAGTAAACCTGCTAATGAATGACAGAAGGGAAGGAGGAGAAATGAGAAAAATACTGCTGTCTTGATCACTTCCAAACATTAAGTATTTCCTGTTTATAGGAAGAATGCCTAAAGAAAAGATTTGTTTCTGCCTCACACCCAAGATCATCTGAAATATCTCCTCTTTCAACACATAAGAAAAGTTACAAGACAGTTAAATGGGAGAGCAAACTGACAAACTGATAAAAGAAATCTTTCACAAGTTTACAACATTTTTAGGTGTTTTTGTGTTTTTATGTGTTTTTATAAACAAATAAAGAAGAATTTTACTCTCAAATCTAAAACTTGGATATACTGTTGACACCCAAAGGAAAAAAAAAAACACATCATACTTAGATCTGGTTTTAAGCACAGACAGAATAGCATCTTTATAAACTTTAAAAACTTACTTTTTACAGTACAGAAACGTTCACTATATGGATCTCTTTCTACTAGTACACAGAGATCTTTCATTTCTGTGGGTGGAGGATGCAATAGTATTCAGTATAGTACCAATTTAACACCCAAAAAAGTGAAGACCAGTTATAGCCGACCCACACTTATCTCGTGTTGTAGTTCTCTTAGAAAATACGACTCTTTACTTACAGCATTGTTCAGACTGTCTGGAAGAGAGATCCAATTAGAATTGTAAACTATGCAGTAATCCTTTGTTACTGGAGGTACACCATTTCCAGAAGCGTGCAGGATTCCCTCATCTGCATTTATCTGAAATAAACCAAGGTGTTCCAAATTAAACAAAGTTTAGACCATGAGTATACAGGTCTTCTCCTAAAAAGCTGTTAGGAAAGAGAAAGAGCTTTTAGAGATGATATACATATATTTAACTTACTTGTACAATATAGTTTCATGATAGAGAGGTAGCTGGGGAGCAGGATGGAAAACTAGTGAGGAGCTAGTCAGATTCAGAACCCTATACTTTCCAAGAGAAGTGTATGATTTTACATAGAAAGGCATTAAAACAGGATATAGAAAAATGGATTAAAGTCCTTGCCTGTTTGCAGAATTTAGAATATCCCCTACTAGTAAAGGTATTACATGGCAATACCTAGAATAGTTTCTAATCAAACAATTTTAAGCACAGAGACCAATTACTGTACTTTAAAAAGAATTTGTCTAAAGAAATCCTGGTCTCTCATTGAGAGTAATCTCATTAGATTACTCTCAAAGTCCCTCATGTAACATAATTTCTAGTATTTACTATAAAATACATATACATTTTAAAACCTCTGTTAATTTTAGTGATTAACATACACTAACACTGTACTACTTGTATACTATATATGTAAGTACATGAAAGTAATGTATATTACATGAGTTATCCTAGTGTTAATATATTAATAAAGGCCAGGTTTCTATGTGGATCAACAAACTGATTGAGGATTAGATGTAGTTACAGCTGCAGAGTAGTGAAAACCAATAAGCATCATTTGTATCTCAAACAAGCATCACCCTAAGAAAAATGCTGGATGATCTCATTTTGACTGTTTTTTCTTGAGAAAGGCTGACCTTAACATCAGGAAGTATCAATATATTAAAAAAAGAAAAAAAATAATCCTGTTGTAGACTTCAGGTTTGTCTGAAAGAATACTGAGATACTAAGCTAAAAGTAGGCATGGCTAGGGGGGTAAATCCCAAATATTTGGCAGATGTATGATGCTAATCAATGAATGCTACAGAAATATTTCTGCTCAGGCTAACATATCAGTATTCTACAGCAAGTGAGACCTACTAAGAAAAGAAAAACATGTGATGATATTGTTTCTGAGGTTTATGCCTGCCTGGTTTGAATAGCAAGAAACCTTCTTCAGAGGAATCCATTATATTTGCCACAGTGTGTGAACATCTGCTGGGAGAACTGTGTCAGAGGGCCTGAGCACATTAACTGTTTAACATACAACAGTTATTCAGATGTCAGCTAAAATAAATTGTTCCATAATTTATGACCAGTACAAAATTAATCGAGCTTTCCTCTCAAATGTGCTCATCAGAAAGTATAAACAAATGGCAAATTAAAAGCAAAAATCTTCTAACAGGTGCAAAACCTCTCAGACATTTCCACCCATTGAAAGCTCTTTCTGTTCCACAAAGGAAAATAAGAATTTTCTGTGCTCCAGAAAATCAAGTGTTAATGCCACACAAGCACAAGTCTGTCTAAAAGAAGTGATTACTTGCTTATTTGATACGCATGTTTTGTTTGGCAAGCTTCCCTGCTCTAGGGATGAATTGAAGAATACAATTCTTGCTCACAAGATGGGGGAGGGAATACCAGAGCATGATGTTTACCCTGGTGCTGCTCTAAAGAGTGTTTAGAAGTTAATAATAATAATAATAATAATAGAATGGCTCAGGTTGGAAAGGGCCTTAAAGATCATCTAGTTCCAACCCCCCTGCCACAGGCAGGGAGATAAACATGACACGCTACACCTCATTTGGAACATCCCTATTGAAGTCATATTGCATCCTACTGAACTTTTAGTGTTTTACAATTACTACAGTTTCTTTGTTTCACAATGGATAAGGGCTACTAGATGGGATACAGGGCCTGTCCATAGGCTGACTTGTTGCAGCATAAAAATGTTTGCACCTGAAATAAAGGCATAACAGCTGTCTGTAAAGGTATATCATCAACTTTCACTTTCAAGTTCAGACAATTCTCAATGGCCCTTCACCTTCAAACAGATTTCATCCTGTTTTTGACAAGTGGTTCTCTCATTTCCCTCCTTTCTTTACCACCTTTAAACTGTTCTTGTGTAACTCCTCATCTTTCACAGAAAAAAAAATAATAAAATCTTATAGTGTCTCTTAATCCTTATTATTCCTAATACATTCCCCAGTCACAGTAGGGGTATAAGCTTGGGCTGACTGTTCCACTTACAGGTGTAGTGGTAACCCCATCATGTAGAACACCTGAAGTTACGGGAACCAGGGGACAGAGTGATCAAGCCAAGCCTGTATTTACGACACCCATCACGTTTAGCATCTAGATAAGACACAAGAAACTCAAATGTGCAGAACAGGAACAAAGTATTTTGTATGTAGCAAGTAACAACATGAACTTCAGAGAAATGTAGAAAGGTAGAAAAAACGAAGCATGAACAGCACAAGCAGCATCTTGCAGTTCTGCTATTGGCACTGTGACACAAACACTCCTTCCCTGGGGACATTGTGACCGGGGAACCAGTGCCTGTGCTCAGACAGCAGCGCTCCTTCCCTGCACATCAGCGCTATCTCCTCACCTTGTCACTCTTAGGGTACTGCTCTTGAGGCTCAAGGAGCTGACCTAAGTGCTCACCACTGCCAGAACCGGCCCAGTGAAGCGTTTGTAGAGCAAAAAAGGCAGGACACAGGGCCTGGAGTTTTACAGGCAGGCAGGAAAAGTCCTTTCCTCTGTCAGCAGCAACAAACCATTGAGTTAGGATCAGAGAGTAATGGCACTGCTGAGAAAACCCTAATACAGCTGATGAGAGCTGCACAGGGCTCACAAAGACCAAGGGAGCACTTTGCAAGGATGGACACAAGCTACTTCGCCCAATGCCATTCTTAAGGTGATTTAAAAACAAAACAAAAAAAACAAAAAAATAACAACAACAACAACACACACACACACAACCATTGTGCTCCATGCCTGCTGTTGTGAATATCAAGCTGTGACTGCCTACACAGGGAAGTACTCTGGATCAAAACAAGCACAAATTATGTTAAAAAAACAAGAAACAAAGAAAACAGACACCTGAGTGGAGCAGTACTTAATGGTGGCATACCCTTTATATACATGGCTTCAACAGATTATGAAGGCTTTCACTTCCCCATTTCCCCTGCCAGAAGGGGAAGGCAGGCAGCAGGGCAGCTACCAGGCTCCCGGCGCACCGCACGTCAGGATGTGGGGGAAAGGCTGCCAGGGCGCCCCGTAAAGCGACCAAACCGTCCCGCAGGACGGCCGAACAAACACAAAAACAGAACACAGGCACACCACAAGCTCTCCCCCAGCCATACACAGCCTGACTCAGACCCCCCCTGCCAAAATGGGAGCCCAGGGAGCGCTCCTCACTGGGCCGGGCCGGGGCAGGGGAGCGGCGGGGCGCCGACCCGGGCAGGGCCCGGCCGCAGGCAGGCAGCTCGGGAGGGCTGCAACCGCCTCGGCCCGACCCAAAGCGGCCCCGCAGCGCTGCGGGGCCGGGGCCGGAGGCCGCCCCCTCAGCACCGTGCGGAGGAAGGGGCGGTTGGCAGCGCCCGGCCCGGCCCCGCCGCCTTCCCCTAGCTCTCCCGGCCCGGCGCAGCCCCTTACCGGCGGCAGCAGCAGGCCCCACAGCGCGGCGCACAGCAGCCCGGCAGCCCTCATCTTCCTCGGCCGCTGCCGGGGCCTCGCAGCGCCACCGGCTCCCGGAGCGGCTTCACTTCCTCTTCTGTCCCCCGCGGCCGCTGGGGGCTGCAGCCGCCGGCCCGAACGCCGCGGCCCCTCTGTGAGGCCGGCTGGCCCCGGCCTCGGGGCGGCGCTGCCGCTGGAGGTCCCCGGCTGCCCGCGGGCTCGCTCAGCCCGGGAGGGCTCGGAGGGGGCTGTGGTGAGGAGCCGGCGCTGCCCGCCCCCGTTTTGGGTCGTGGTTGGGTGCTCTGCTCTCCTCAGGGCACGCAGCAGCTGGTTTCTGCCTAGCGGCTCCGAGGTGTTGGGCTTTGGTTACCTACCGCGGCCATCATAATCTGAAGGAGACGGTCGGGCTTGCCCCAAGTCTCCAGAGACAAACGTGTGTCGCCTCCCTTCAGTCTTTTGGCATGAGCGGGCACAGACACAGAGCCATGGGAGAGCAGTGCGAGGGGGAGGGTGGGCTGCAAAGCATGACCCATGACAAATGGGTGAGGGAATGGCACCTTTTGCCCTAAAAAGTGTTTTCCAGGCCATGACTGCTAGAAGGACTGTGATGCACTAGATGTAGGAACCAGCGTGATTCGCAGGAAGGAGGCACGCTGAAGCAGCTCAGTGATTTACCAGCTAAGGAAGTTGTGCAATGTCTTTCACTGAGGGCTTTTAAGAACTGGTTGGGCAGCCCCCTCCCACCCCTACCCAAAGGGCCCGGGCCTGTCTTGAGCCCAGCACACACAAGAAAGCAGAACAAAGATAAGAAAGATTATTGGAGAAAGGAGAAGATGTGGCCATGAGAGAAAGGACATAGGAGAAATGAAAAATAAGAGGCAAAGCCTCTAAGAGGAGTGGTGAGCTACAATCCATCAGTAGTAAGGGAAAGCCTCAAGAGAGTAAGCCATTTTTCTTGAGTTAGTCACAAACTAACACTGGTTATTAGTTTTAACTACTGGAGAAGGAAGTTTTGCACATATATATTTCCCTCTGTGTGAATTTAAGGACAGTGCCACATAAAGCATCTCCAGGGAACACTTCCCACCACATTACGGCTAATTTTCAGTAAGCTGTTCTGTTGGTGTAAACATCAGAATAACATTTACATACCTGTAAAAAACAAACAAACAAACAAACAAACAAACAGTATTTTGATTGATACAGTTACTCTGACAGTAACAGGTAAAGTGTTTTTTTGTTTGTTTGTTTGTTTGTTTTGTTTTTTTTTGTTTTTTTTTTCCAGTGACAATTTGCAATTCATTCACGTATCAACAAACAAACAGACTTATACATCTTGTAGATTTGCTAAGCTGCAAAAGTCTGACTAATATTTCCATGTGCTTATACAGTGCAAGATAATGGTACACCATGACACAGCTAACAATTCATATTCCATACAGAATTGGTATTTAAAGGACAGCTAGTACATTGTCCATCTGTGTATTTCTATATCGGTACTGTTGTCAGAGTAACCATGACATGTTACACTGTCTGCTGCCTCTTCTTCCAAATCTAAGTAGATCTGGATAAGAGATTGATACAGATGAATACAGATTACTTGAATAAATCCTGTAAAGAGCTAAGGGTATGTGTATGATGATGTGTTTAGGCCATGGAATAGGTGCTTAATTTGAATTGCAAGTATGTAGCTGCTCACAAGATCAGATTCCTGGTAGTATCAGGACACCCTACCAGATACAAATCCATCTCCTTGTGTTCCCCAGGAAACCACAGCAGCTGAAAATATTCTGTCTGCGGCTGAAAATAAATAGGCTGAGTAAAGACCATTTTTTGGGAGAGCAATTTCCTGTAAGTAATTGGAAATCATATTTCCAGTATGTTTGGTTTGTTCTCCCTGCCTTGATAGATGTATAAAGATGCTTCATAAACATCTCTCTCACATTAAACACATTCCCTACAGTCCAGAGGGACTGTGCAGGTTAGAAATATGTGCAGTCAAAAACCCTAATGCTAGTTCAGGACCTGGGCAGCTCACATTCAGGACATCCATAAAAACTTCTTATGTAATCTTTATTGACAACTTAAGTACTCCCTAATTTTTACTGTTAGCTTTAGTGTGCAACCGAAAACAAATGATCTAGTGTCAGATTTCTGCACTATAAGAAAAACTAGATTTTATTTATTTTTGTTATTTTTAGTCACAGGCAAAAGATAATTAAGTTATAAAGAGTTTCAAAGGCTGAGAAGGACTTCAAGGCCTAAAAGATTTATTTATTTATTTATTCCCCCTCCCCCGGTTTTCAACATGAAATTCCTTATTTTGCAGGTAGGGGAGAGGGAAGAATAAACAATATAGCTTTACTTATAATTAAGTTAAGATACTAAAAGTCTACACCAAAAATTGCATCCTTCCTCTACTACCATAATTATTTACATCAGAGAAAAGAAGAGAAATGGCTCTCTCAGAAAAATCCCTTCCCTAACCAAAGCATCAACATGAAATAAAATCCGTAATGACTCAGGCATTACTAAAGCATTTCAAAGTGTTAGGAACAGACACGTTTAAAGCAGGCTTTGAGCACACTAGTGAGAAAATAGAAACTGAAGCTAAGTGATCATTAGCACAGAGAAGAAATTGCTTGGAATTCCGAAATCCTTTTTGAAGGCATCATGGAATTATCATCTCCTTCCCCCTGCCTGTTTTCCAGCATATGTGCACACTTACAAACACAACTTATTTGACTCATAAGGAAACATCCCAAACATTTTCCATTCCAGGGCCGTTCTCCTGTCTCTCCCATTGCATTAAGTGCTACTTTTATTTATTTTGTTTTGTTTTTCAATATTTATCCACCTTTCAACTTTTAAATTAACTTATTTCAAACAACCTGTCTTTTCTGTTCCTTTTCCTGTATCTCTTTATCCAGTTCAATCTGTTCTTCTGTTAGCTTCACTTTGAATTACTATCTGTTAATTTTGCATGAAATACTATACACAGAAAATAGTTGCCTTGTTAGGTAGGCAGATTTGGAAGGGTAGCTATCAGCATTAGTTATATAAGAGAAAATATATTGCATGATTTTTAAAGAGCTAAGATTGTAATTAAGAGACTAGACTCTTCATGCTAAACAGTTATTTCATACAAAAATCAGTAATGAAGGGATTTGGAGTTAATTAATACACAAGCTTCAAAAGTAAGAAAGGATTTTAAATATGTTGTGTTAGTTCTGAGAACTTAGATAGAACAGTAACCCATATGCTGGATGTAAATATATTTATAGGAAAATTTATTAGAAGGTAAAGTAGTAGCACAGAATAAAGCAAGTGACAGACTTAACCAGAGCAAATTTTACTCTGTCCTATACTCGTCTCCTTCACTGTGAAACCTCTTGATTAAAGAATGCCATGAGGAAGATTTTTTCTGAAATATGCCAGCTCAGAGATGCATACCCACATGGCAAAAATGAGGACATAACGCAACAGCCTGATGGGACTATCTCCTGGCAAGAAAATGATCCAAAAAAATAGTAAGGCTGGCATTTAAGAATTATTTATTCATGTGAACACATGCCTAGAAACTTCTCCCCATGTCCTACCAGCCTTATCTGAACATCAGGTAATGTTAATATAAGCAATAAAGAGGTGCCTTAGTTTGCTGGACATTATGCAGCAGAGAGAATAGCCGATTCAAATGTGTTTTCAAAGGTAATGTTTAAAGGAGTTAAGAGAAACTAGTGAAAGCTTTCCTCACATGCCATTTTGTGGCAAGGTCACATTAGCATGCATTAATAAATGACTGTAACCTTATTTTTGAATTATGTTTTCAAACTTGTATCATGCCCTCAAAAGTATTGAGTCAGGTTTTAACACTTCCTGATAGTAGAGACTGCAAGGGTAAACATGGATAACTGCAGTTAAAAACATGCTCCTTCCACTATTAGTATGCAGCTTTAGCACATGTTAAGGCTGGGCTTTTAAGCTTATAGATATTAACTTTTTAAATTGGCTTTCTATCTGGAGAAAGTATGATTGTTTGGCCTGATCTACAAATCCTTAGTTTCAGAGAGCTCACTGTGAGAAGGTTAATTACTGGTTATCGTTATAGTCTCTATTTACCTTTAGACTCTGCTCAAGTTATGTAAAAGGTATGCATCTTTCTTAAGCACCAGCAAGATCAGATGCATGTAAATACACTATTAAAAAATCCTATAATCAAACACTTTCTCTAGTTCTTTGATGAAGAATCTGAAATTAGTCAGTCATCCACTTGTACAGGCCAATGTCATCTTTAAAAGCACACCAAATTCTGTCTCAGTAGTTTAAATGTAGATTTGAGTCCAGTTTTTAACCTTCAGTAAGCCAGACCAATCATACTAATTTCAGTTTAAAAGAATGGATTATTTCCTCCTGTATTACTTAAGATGCAAGGTCTCTCTATATACATATATATTAAACCACATATTATATATGCAATTAAATATTCCAGTATCGTACCATTTGAATTTTTCAAAATCTGAGAAAATGAACACTTAGCTTTAATACTTTTCCTGAATAAGGGTCGGCCCTTAGTAATAACTTTGGTTTTGCCCAGCTTGGATTTATATGGAAGTATCTGAGGAAACTTAAAATCTGTTATAAAGAGTATCTTCTTCAGACTTAGTTTGTTTTAAAACATAAAAGAAGGCTCACTGAGTAGTTTCAGTACAACTTTGTGGCCCTGATTTCACAAATGATTTACTGTAATGATCTCAACTGATCACCTGGAGCTCAAAGTTGGTGTTCTTGTCCATCTTGACAACTCTCTCTTAAACAGGATTAAAACTGGGTTAAGAGAACTTCCTCCAATTTGAACTACATTTTTGGATAGTATTTATTTACATATGCATATAATTTTTTAATTTGGTCATGCTACAGGATGTACAGACACAGAACAAAGTGTTCAGTAGCCAGACTGCAAGGCTTGATAAGCTAATTAGGACTGAGTTTAGGTGATATGGAGTCCAAAGCATACCCTGCCACAGCTGTGCTTGCAGAAGTCCTAGGTCTGGATCAAGTGCCTCGAGTTGCAGGCTCTTTTGGCACAAGAGTGCGTCCTTGTAATGCCCCTGCATGCTCAGAAGCGCTTTCACTGGTTTCTTTAATGCTTCTTTTCTTTGCATAGCATCAGGAGAAAAGGCCTTAATGGAAAGCTCTTGTCGCTGTGGTCAACTCCTGGAACCCCAGCCCACAGTGAGTCCAGCAGGAGGAAGTCTTCATCATTGTTCAGCTCTGACCTATCCACTCTCTCCCAATGCCTGGAAACTGAGCGTCAGCTGGATCTAGTTAATTTTCCTGAAGTTTGGGCAGTACTGTGGGCTGAAGTCAAATTCCCTTTAGCACCAATATTTGTACCGACTTTAAATTGGCTTAGAGGAAATGGTATTGGGTGCAGCAGGATTCAGCATTCAGAACATCTTCAGTCTCACATTCATCAGAAGAAAAAGCCACCTTCCAAACCTACACATGCCATCATCAGCATGCAGATGCTGAAAGCAACACTAGCATTTTGGGGTTCTCCCTACGTGCTGAATACAGCTTTGTAAGCCTCTGCAGGAAGAGGATACCAACATCCATTTGGCAGTGCAAGTGGAAGGGTATAAAGTCCCAGCTTAGTCATGCTTTTAAGTGCCCAATTTCCTCCATATACCGATTATGCACACCTTACCAATATTTTGATGTTAAGAAAGCTGTCCTGTGTATTACGGGAAACAAACATTAACTTGCACATGTTCTACTCCCCTGCTTCTTCCTTATAAACAAATACCACAGCATCTGTGGCTTTCATATCTGCTTCCCTTGCATATCTAACTTTTCTGTAGCTCTCAACAGACCCGTTAGCCTCTCTGACTACCTTCTCCAGAGTATAAAGAATTTAGAAATAAAGATTTTATTATTTCACGTAGTAACATTGGCTTAGAGCTGCGTGTGCTAGTAAGTCAAAGTTACTCCATACCTTAAGGCTCTGTTGAAGAAACAGCTCTCCAACAGGCCAGTCCCTAGAGAAGCCATGCTCTGTACAGTACTAGGAAATATGTATTCTTACATATACACTGTAAACATGTGAATAATGACAGGAAAACCACTGACATAAGCAGCCTGGGCCTTGTGTGCCAGACTAATCACGGTAGTTTGCCTGCAGAAGCACAAGTACCAACCATGCAGACCATCTCCTTAGGTGCACAGAGACTTGAGGTACAGAGG
The DNA here is from genome assembly GCF_009819795.1 of Aythya fuligula. Taxonomy (NCBI): domain Eukaryota; kingdom Metazoa; phylum Chordata; class Aves; order Anseriformes; family Anatidae; genus Aythya; species Aythya fuligula. The sequence continues at coordinate 11,263,388 of NC_045569.1, read as the reverse complement.
AAAGTATCTACAATTTTGAATTTCAATAATTAACTGCTACTTTGCGTCTAAAATCTGCTGAGCTAGCCCATGTATTAAAAGAGAAAGGTATAGAGTTAAGGGTGGAGTTACAATTGTAGGGAGTTAAAATGCAAAGTCTCCCCTTTTTTAAAAATGTGTGCGCATATGTATATAAATTATTTATTCCAAGCAGCCTTGCTTTTCTAAAAGCATTGTTATATTTATGGTTACTCTTAATTTTCTGCCTGCAGCAGAAGCAGCTAACCTGCAATGTAATGAACCAGATCAATTCTCATTTCAGGACTCCACACCTTCAGTATTAACCCTGTGGCATGTGATTTATCTGTCGTATGGATTTTAGAATTGAAGGTCTACTTTCAGGACTCAAACCAGAATCATAATTCAGTAAGCCGTGCAAATCAGAGCACTGCCACTACTCTTTTTTAACTAGTCCCACTGAAGAGTGCTCTCTTGGGAAAAGAAAATGCCAAGAAAAACTAGGAAGGAAGATGTAGTTTCTACCTCATATTCCCCAATTGCCTAAATTTATCTGGATGATTTGACAGTACATTAAATAAAAAATCTACATGAGATTCTGGACTAACCACATTTGCAGAACCACAAACTACCTGAAAGCCTTGCAGAAACCCACTCACCAGAGGAGATCTTTTTAACATCCCTGTAACATGGCACTGTTTTCATCCCCTTATTTATCTCCTCTCTCCCCGCAGCATTATGAGAGGCAGACGAGCATTCTTATCTGCCCCTGCTAAGTTTTTACGGTACTGTCACAGTGATGATAGCAAAGTACATCCAAAGGTGATCAAGAGCAGCCAAACAATCATCTCTAAATGGCAGCTTTGATTTTTTCCTCCAACATTAATTACCATATTTAGTAACTTGTAATAAATTTCATAACCATTCCTCCATGGAATTTAGCACTATTAAATCATGCTTATTCTTGCTGGTACAATAAGGTTAGAAGTATTTATTAATCTCAGACAATTACTGTCTACACAGAGTGGAAGTTACAGAAGCAGGTGATAGTCCACAGTGGCGAGACCATACAAAGAACTAGCCCTACATGCCTGAGTCACAGGTTGCCATATTACAGGATAACTCAGAACATAGCATGACACCACATTCTTTACAAAGCCATTCCAGGAGATTAAAGGACATATTAGGTTGTGAAAAATCAAAATACCTTTTCTCAATACTGACTACAGGTTTAAGCAAAAGTATGGTACAGTCAGTAAAGCCTAGCAGGGACATCACAAGGTAAGACAATGTTTTAAATAAGACCTACTTCCTCCCTGCCCCTTTACCTTAAAAAAAAAAAACAAAAAAAAAACACGTAAAAAAGGCAAACAGAGTGATGAGACTCTGGCAGACTACATACAGAAGACAATCCTATACCCCTTGTAAGCTACTTTATTTCTGACTATGAAGAGAGACCATAAAAATTCCATCAAGTCACAGCAGTAACATTTCACTGCCACATTGGGTTGTTGGTGTAAGGTTGTCACAGCCTACAAGGTAGATTAAGAGGTTTGACCCTTTGGTGTCATTTTCTGTTTTCAACTTGACTGGAATAAAATAAACAAAAAACCCCAACAACAAAAAACCAACCCCACACCGAACAGCCTGTATAGAGCAGTTGACAGAGGCTTGATGGAAAATTGTGCTCTCTAGTGGAGAAATGTGATTTTGCACAATAAGGTTTCAAACCATGCTGATTCGTCCACCAGACCAACACATCTTCAGTGCAGAGAAAAATATCAAGATTTTGACAATATGAAAAGAGTGCAAGTGCCTTGTTCAACAGATTTATTATAACCTAGATAGGTTTATATTGAGTTACATGACAGACTAGAGCTAAATAAGGCTTCTAATTATACAAAGAAAATACCTGAGACATTCTTTTATGCTTGTTTACATTTAAAAAGTAGTGGCACTTAATGCAATAGCTAAACATGTTTTTATTTCTTTTTTTTTTTTTAAATAATACGACTACTTCGTTAATTTTAATGTAGTCCTAGATAATACTGTGTAGTCTGATGAATATCACTTTGACGCTAGGTAATGCTGTTTGGTTTACAGAATCAGGAGTAGGTTTTTTCTACAAAAAAGCTGAATAACAAAATTATCTCTGTTGATTTATTTATAGCAAGAAGAACTATCATGATCCCCAACTTCTTTATTTGTAATCATGCATACACCACTCTGTTCTTAAATATACTGAATGAGTCTTCAGGAAATACTAACTCTCTAGCTTGTTTTCTTGTAGTGTTAAGAAAAATATAACCCATTTTCTTCATCACAGCTGTCCTATGTTTATTTTTTCTTGGCAGGTATGGACTAATGAATACATGAATTCAGTTTAATAGCAGATGAATTAGAATGTATTTTTAAAGAATAATTTGGCCACTTTATGCTTCCTCAACAGTATACAGGATTTAACTTCTTTGAACTCTGCATCCTAACTAGCTTGCTGGAATAAGTCTGAAGTTAGAAGACAAAAATATGAAAGTGTTTAAAAAGCTAAGTTTACAGTTAATGTGCTAATTTTAAAAGGTATTAAAATATGGCATGTATTTAATTCAAAAGCAAGGACCTAGAAAGATGTGGGGCGTTAGAGTTCTCTTTTACTCTTTTATGTGGTTGCTGAATGCAATGATCAGCTGTTGACTACTACAGAAAGTAGCATTCTCTTCCTCTTTGGCCCTTAAAGATGAAATATGGGAAGGAAGCATGGGGAAAATATTTCTTTTTATAATGCATACAGAAACCTACCTTTCGCGTTTTAAGTTACCTAATATACTCAGAATAGGCAGCCTAAGACTTAAGCAAAGCCAGTTTAAAAAAGTATCATAAGCCACAAACATAATCATTGAAGTTAAAAATCTGCCTTCCAAAAATCTAGCTGGCAAATCTTTTGGTTTCTTGTTTTTCATGAAAAAAGTTTAATGGATGATCTTATGCCTAGAGCAAGAAAGGGAGAGGTGCACTGACTTTCGGTATAACTGGTGCTGATTTGGCAGTAATTTAAAAAGTTGTGTTTAGTTAATCCCACAACAGCAAACTTCACAAGTTTCTGCACTGACAGTCATTCATAATTTTAAGTTAGAACAGTTGTCAGTGATGTGATAAAAGGAAAATCTCTATTTAAGCAGTTTTGTCAGTTCTTATTAGTTTTTCTATTAAGTGATATAAGAGATAAACTGTAGGTTGCGTATGGCTAAATATCCATATTTATAAAGCACTGGAACTCTAAAAGACAGTTTCCATTTAATATTCTCCTGACTATCATTTAAATTATACTTTATTTAACCCATATCATTTAAAATCATATATAAGAAAGACTTCAGTTCATCTAAGAAAATAGTTTCGAAATTAAAGAGACAGAAGCAAGAGATACCCCTTCCAGTTCCGTGCAGTTATTGTTACAGATAGGTAATACAGGGAGCTCTTAAATGTATTTAGCTTAAAATTCAATAGTATTCATGCAAAATTAGTGTAAAGTTGTGAGCATACTGTAGCACCACTTCAAATTAACTGATACCTGATATTAGTTTTGTTGTATTAATAATACCTGTCAGTTATACTAGTGCACATATAGAGGGGAGGCAGGCCAGTAACTGAGAGAAATGCTTGTTTTTCTCTAAGTGGGTAGGTCTGCAAAACCTGCCTTTTAAGCTACAACAGCGTTATCACAGCAAGGCAGAAGTTTCACTGGGTTTTGCAGACTCAGCTAGTTACATCACATTAGAGTTGGTTTGCTATTGAAAGTCATGGAGAAAAATACTAAAGCATAACTCAGTAAATTAATGCCTTAAATTGTAAGCCATCCAAAAATTAGGTCAGAAGTTATGTTATAGGCTACAAGACCCTACTTAGATATTCAATTTAGCCCACATAGGAAGTACAAATATGTTATCTTCCAATTAAAAATTAGTCTTGTTTCTTGAGGGAAAGAGACAGAGAGATAACAAAACCCCAGACAATTCATGCCAACTTCCAGTCCCATCCTACAAGACGACTTTGAGGTTTTTGGAATACAGCCAGGAAGTCATCCAGTGACAAATTACTGTTGCTACCATGACAGACTGTTTTTAAGGATAATTTCCAGTAACTCCTTCAGAAGCTATTGTGCAAAGAACGCAAAAGCTCGCACTGACCTATTATAATTCAAGTACTCTCTCTACTTCATGATAAAGAGGCTTTAGAGAATATGAAATCACAGTCCAGGAGATCTTCTTAAGACAGGGCAAATGTCAGACTTCTTTCAATTTCCTATAGCTCAGCAGTTGCTGAAGTGCCATTTGTGTAACCACCTTTAGACTTCATGTGGTCCTGAATTGATGCAGTCTAGAAGAAGAAGGGGTAGACTGAGTTAGAATTAGAACATTCATCTTACAAAGTCTGGTTGTCAGAACAATTTCTAAAAGCATAAATTTGAAGAAGCAGACAGTGCTAGGTCCCAGTAGCAGTGGGGAGAAATAGTAACTAAAAAAACAAACAAACAAACAAAAAAACTAGAAAAACTACCTAGAAGTTCTGTGTTAAGTCAGTGCACGAAATGGGTATTACTGTCCAACATCCAGCTGTTCTTACATCTCTCAACATGGCACAACTTTGATTTTGGGTGATGTGAAATCTGGACCTAGTATCAAGTGCTTCCACAGAATCATTACCCCAAAGGGTTCACTTCACACACAGAGACACTGGGGAAGTCAGATCATCCTGTGGAACGTATCTTCTACAGTATCTTATGCTTACAAACTGAGGGGCATTTCGGGGGGGGGGGGGGCGGGAAGGGGAGGGGTGAAAGGGGTGTAGGGTGAACACAAAGACAGATGTTTTGTCCTTCCATGATATTATCTAGTATTTTAGTATCTACTGGCTCTACAGGATACTGAGCTGAGATTGCTGCTTATCCAGGAGCACACACTTACTGATGAAAAGTCACTACTCATCTCTCTTGTCCCAACATGCGCATTGTGGACGAAGTTCATTGGTTCTCCTATCATGTTCCGGTCCAGTCTCCGACGCCTCTTCTATAAAAAGAAAGATATCTTATGTTTCTACTCAGAAAATATGGGGCAGCTTTCAGACAGAAACAAGGAGCGGCAAACAAAGAAAAACAGGCAGTTCTGACCCCCCAGTGACTCCTTGTGGCAACCAGGCTGAAGCTTTACACTCGTCACACTATGAGAGGGTCAAACGCACCTTTATTACTGCTACTTGATTTTTAGCAAAAGCTTTCTTGAATTTTGGAAAAAGTCAATCCCCTACATATAGGGTCTGAGAACTGCAAACAATCATACTGGCAAAGCTTCTGACAAACAACATATAAAGCTTAAACACAGCATAACATATCCATTCTTAGCTTTTCTATTAATCCAATTTAATAAAACAACATGATAGTAAAAGCGTTTCACATTATAACCAAAAGATAAAATTACAAATATGATAAAAGATGGGATTTGTGCATCTACCTACCGGCTGGGGTTGTTCACCATTGCACCAGTTAAAACAAACCAGGAATTCAGTCATTTTATGTTTTCAGTAGGTTATACGGTCTTGTTATTTAATAATTTCTCTGGGAGTTAAAGCGGTACAAGGACCAAGATGCGGTTCCTAAAGTGAGTTTAGGAAGGAATTGCTTGAGCAGATTCACAGATAAAGATCACAGAAAGCATCTGATGAGTATACCTAGAAAGAAATTATTTAATTTATACTAAAATATCTAAAGTTTTGTAACAGTTATTGAGCAACAGACATTTCAACAAGCTGAAACAAGTCTGTAAGAGAACTGTTTTAGACATACCTCCATCGAGTAGCAGTATCAATTTAAAAATCACTAGGTTCACATCAGAAAACAGCATGAACAAGCATGCACATTTATTCCCAGACAGAAAGTAGAATATATTCTAGCGTCTTTACAGAAGTGTAATTAAAGCAACACAAGAATTAAACTAAGTCTTGTTTAACAGTCAATAACCCTGTTGTAACTAGAGCTGGCCAAAGCTTCTCAACTATTTAGTATTTCCAGAAAGAACAGCTTAGAAGCACAACAGACTGAATGATTAAGCTTCACAAATATTTGCAAAATAAAAGTATTCTTACATCTTACATAGTTGCTCTTCACAGACACAGAGAAGTTCAAAGTAAAGAGAACTCTACAACACCAAAAAGCCATTAAACCAGAAAAAAAAGGAAAGCTTTTTTTTTTTTTTTTTTAAAATCAGCAACAGAACCAGTTCATCAGACAGAGCCCAGAACTTCCCAGAACACGTAGAACGATGAACACAGCAATCCCAAATCAGAATCATAAACAGGAAACTCATGGACTATACAAGTCCTAAAGCTATGATAAAACCCAATAGTGTAGTGTCAGTGACTTGTTTATTTTTATTTTTAAGATACATCCCCCTTCGAATCAAGCCCAGGCATCACATCAATATTTTCACATCCTACAGCATTCAAACAATGTAATAACAGGTCAATTTATTAAGAAGTTCTTTAAAAAGCTTACAGCTTAACAGAAGTTGCAACACCATAAATTCAGTCTTTCTAAATCAATACTGAAGTCCTCACAAACTGCATAAACTCCCCCTATTGCAGGCATTTCTTATGTAGTCCCACAATTATGTAATTAGCACATTAATATCTTTCACCTTTGTAGTTCTATTTCACTTTGTCACTTCTCACACTTGAAGCAGATTTTTTAAATTTCTGCCATTTATCTTTCAAAGCGTTTGTGACATTTGCTTCCTAGCTTTAGGTGGTCTATATGATGCATTATTGAAGAAATTAAAACCTCCGTTATATCCTGTGTGGTTTTAATACAACTCATTAGCTGGCTAAATGATCATTTTTCACCCTGCTTCATCCTCTCACAAAGGCCTTTATCACCACTGGTGTCTTGTATGGGTGCAGCAAAGCAGGGACAGTGGTCCCCACAACTGCAAGAACACGCAGAAACCAAAGCTTTTGCCCACACTTCACAGAAGCTGCAGACTATTTGGGTTTAGTGCATGTTAAGAAGATTATCAAAGCTAAGATTTTCTAAAAAATCACAAAGTGTGTCACTGTACCCTAATAACCTATTTCAAAAGCAGACTTACTGGGGGGTCAAATGAGTTTACCAGAGTCAAATTAGACATAGGAACATCCCCATCCCAAAATAGTGGCCATACACCTGCTCTCCTCCTGCTGTACCCCACAGCCTTCAGCCTCAGCAGCACGTACCTGTGTGTCACCCGCAGCTCCAGGCGTCCTGCCGGGTGCCACCTCCTCATTCAAGCACTGGCAAGCAGCCAGTTCCTGCCTCACCAACCCTAGCACATTTGCAGTTGATATTCCTTGATTATAATCCTGACAGCTAAACAAGACCACTGTGGTGTGAATCCGCACCCCAGGATGATTCCTTTGCTCGGTAACTTGCTGCAGAAGTCTATCTGGCAGTGCACTTCATGCTTACCTACAGGTGTCAGAAAAGGAGAATGGAAGCCAAAATGGTGCTCTGGTTTGGCGTGAGATTTGTACAGCAATGCAGTTTTCTCAGCGCTACCCATCCAGCCTGTGGCTCACTTCCACTCCTGCGGCAGCCCTGCAGGTGTCATCCTGGCAAAGAGCAGTGCTGAACGTCTTCCTGTTGTGTTCTGCAACGGGGCTCTTCTTTTCCTCTGCATGAGTCAGGGTGTCATCCTCCCAAACAGAAATGTCTGCACAAGGGCACGGGACACCACCTTCCTCCCGGAGACTCAAGGTTTCCACAGTAACTGGAAGAATTTAAAAAACATCTTAATGTGCTCAGGCTCGCCCAAGACTAATAAAAGCCAACAAGAATCCCAAAACCGAGGAGAAAACAACGTTTTGTCACTGTTGGCACACAGACCAGAACCGGACAATATCCTGTTGTTCTTTCTCTCTGTTTTTCCCCATAGCAGCAGCAGCATCAAGAAGAGAGAGACAAAGGGCCAGGGAAACAGCTAGCACGCGCAGACACAGATGTTGAATACGATGGCCAGCATACACAGCCACGCTCCGTGGCGTGTAAGCACCCCAGAGCTTTATGAACATTTAGATATATTTTACTGAGTGTAACATGCAATTTGTCCCACCATTGCTATGCATTAAAAAGTATTGAAAATAGCCCTGTGTTTTACTTATACTAATTCTACAGGAAGTGTAGAACATTCTCCTGAATGAAAACAAAAGGATCTCCCCTTTCCATTGACAGGAGATGAGCACCATCAGCTTAATAACAGACTAAACATATCTGTTCTCCACAGTTGTCCTACAGACTCAAGGTCTGGTCATGAGATCCCTTTCTGAGGGATGTTGGCCTCTCTGAGATCCCCCTGCTCTGTGCCTGGAATGTGTGTGTTATGCTGGCTTTGCTTGTTTTACTGATATGGTGCTAAAATCCTGAAATGGCTGTATGGGTATGCATCTGAATGGCAAGGTATGGAAATAATAATAAAAAAAAAGACAGTGGAACTTGTAGATAACAATTAGTTTAATTAGCTTTGAGCATGGTGTGAAACTCGAGGTGCCTCCAAGTCACCTCGCTCCACCACAGGTGAAGATTTCAACCAAGCACACCAGAACCCTTTGGAAGGCCCTCGGAGCCGCGCAGTTACAACGCTGCTCTAGAGGCGCGGAGCTGCGCGGGGACAGCCCCTCATCAGCTAATTGCAGGCCCCTCATCAGCTAATTGCAGGCCCGTAATTACGCGCAGGGCCGGGCACAGGCAGCGGCAGGGCACCCCGCGGGCCGAACCACCGCAGCGCCTGAGGGGGGCCGTGGCGCAGCACCCCCTGGATTTCCTTGTCCCCCCCCCGCCTTCAGGGCGCGTTGGTGCAGCCCCAGGCGCGGCCGCCTCCTCTCCAATGAGCGCCGCCGAGCGGCCGAGCCGCGGCCCTATCGGGCGCGAGCCGGGCGCTCCCCGCCCAATGGGCGCGAGGCTCCCCGCGCCGCGCGCTCCCGAGGGGCGCGCGGGCGGAGGGGGGAGGGGGAGGCGTGTGGTGCACGAGCACCACCCAGGGGCCGCAGGGGCTGGTAGTAACGGCCTGAAATGGCCGTTTAAATTTGAGGGCGGTTTAACTGAACGTTGGGGTGCGGGCACAGCACTCCCAGCAGGACGAAGTTTATTAAATTACAATTAGACTACTTGGATTTAATGGAATTTTAAAAATGCTTACTCCTGCAGGTCAGGGCGCTGGAAAGCCAAGCTCAAAATTAAAATAAAGGGGGAAGAGCGGTGCTGCAAAGCAAACAGCAGGTGGCAGAAGGCATCTACCAAAGCACAGTTGGTGATAAATCAACGAGGGAACTGACGTGAAGGAATCCCAACAGCACAGTTAGAGGAACAACCTTCATATTATTTATGCTCTTATCACACAGCCTAAAAACAGATCAAGTATTCTGTTGCCATTTTCCACAAGGAAGCATATGTCTTATGAACGTGGCAGAGTTATCACTGCCAGCGAAAAAGCCAGATTTCACTGAATTAAAAAATTATCTAATGTGAACCTGAACGGTGATGGGAGGGGGTACCCGAATTAAGTATCCAGGTTAACAATACTAATGAGAGAAGCCCAGGAAACCAAGATTCCCCAATCAGCACTGATAATCCACGTATTAATCCACTCAGAAAGCAGAAATTCAAAGCAATACTGCACATACAAGTATTAATTCCACCACAGTGACTTGATAACTCAAAAGTAAGTCGTATACCAAGTATGAAACAGTACAATGAGATTGTTTTAGACCTCTGATTTTATCTGTTTCTCTAAGCAATACGTTTAGCTATACTTCTTCACCTGGATTAAAAAAAAAAAAAATCAATACGAAAGTGTCCAACACTACGTTTATCTAATTGATAAATCAGTTTTTACTAAAGCCAAACAAGACTAAATGCATACAACAATAAGATTACTCAATTTAGCTGTAAATGCATTAGATGCCAGTACACTGTAGTTATATTAATCCAACATTTACTTTTTATGCATTAAAACATAATAGTATCATTTGAAAGACTAGTATCTAATGGAGATAACAAATCATAGTTTTAACTGGCATAATTAAGAGTTCATTGAATTAATAAAGATGTTATATAAGCTGCTCAAACTTTCCCCAATTTGTTTTCCCCCATTTAATTTTAATAAAATCTCTATCTAAAAGTTTTTTATTCATACAAGAACAGAACTTTCTACAATTTTAAGGTAAAACTACCAACTATATTTTCACATGTATTTGCCTGAGGAATCAAACACTGCAAGCTTCATTTGCTCAGGAATTCCAAAGAAATGCTGTAACATGCAATTGCAAAAGCATCAATTTCTGTGCTTAGAATTCTCATTTTCAGTAACAGTGGACATGATTTTTTTTTGAAAACAAACAAACAAAAAACTTCAAAGAACAAACAAGCAAACTACAGAAGAAAACAAACAAACAAACAAACAAACAGAAAACAAGAGACTACAGCTTGAAACACTAAATTGGATACTACATGAGGCAACAGAAAACAAGAAATATTAAAGGAAATTAATTCAGATTAGTATACTTCATGGAGGCATCTAATTCCATATTATACTTTAATAAGAATAGTTCAAATTCCTAGATTCTAGTTTTGAAGTTACGTTACAAAATAATAATAAAAAAAAATTAAACAGTATTTATGTACATTCTGCTCCAAAAATGGACTGCAGAAATTCTTTACATTTCTTTTAGAAATACACATAAACCACAGCACAGGTCAACAATCCACTGGCAATTAAGACAAGACAAAATCAACTTAAAGAAAATACATCTGCGGAAAGTTTTAATCTATTACTACTTCAGTAACAGCATTTCAGTGTTGCTTCAGACTACTTTAAGGAATTTGTTCTTGCTCCAAAACATCATTGCAGTTGACTTCATGTTGAATGACCACTTGTTACAGTAGGTCTTTCACAGAAAAAGATGAATATTAGCAGTGGGAAATTAGGACTTCAGAAAGTTATGAGTCTAGGCATGTATACAACGTGTAAATCATCTAAAACTGAAGAAAACCACCCCTCTGATGCCCTACCATACATGCTTTGTAGAAAGTTTCACACAGCCTACCCGTCGTCTTACTTCAATGCGTGCCATTTACATTACTACTTAAAAATAACAGACACAGCACAATAGTTTGTTAGACTATTTGACCAAACAGTTTAAAGCTTTTTTGCCAGTCTAAACCAGGTGTGTGTTCCTTTGAATGGGAATTCACACTGAGTGCTGCAAGTAATTAAACTCAGAGAGATGGATATCAACCTCCATACAATATTTATCATCAGTATTCACTAATAGTTTGTTATGCTGCCCTCACACAGATTATCTCACATAACCCCAAAGCACACTTGAATAATTTGTTTAGAAAAAAAGTTAAATGCAGTAGTTTTTCCTACAGACAACTAAATTTCACATGAAGTAGAAGTTGTTTAGTTTTGTTTATGCTTCAATAGCAATAAAAGGGGGGGAAGGGGAAAAAGGGGGTGTGGTGGGAAGGGGGCCACACACACATTCTCATTATGAAGACATCTGTCCTCCCAAACAACCACTATGTGTATTGAGGCCCTGCTTCCGAGGGTGCGGCCAAATATCACTCGTTGATGGGAAGTAGATAATTTATTTTTCTTCTCATATGCTTCCACATGGCTTTTGCTTGGTTGTTGTTGTTTTTCCCTCTTCCTTTTCCCTTTAATTCAATTATCCTCATCTCAACCCATGAGACTTTTTTTTTTTTTTCTTTGCAGCATACTTTCTTCTTTTGAGGATGGGGAGTGAGAGAGTGGTTGTGGTGGAATTTGGCTGCCCAGCAGGGTAAAACCACCACAGGGCAAATTATTCTTCCAGGAAGGGATCCTGGTCTTCACAATGCAAGAACAGGACTGCCTACTCTATTTCTTTGTTTTGGGCATAGCTCACAGTGATACAGATGTTGAGGAGCCAGAGGTGAAAATCCTCCTTCTCCCTCCCAGACCTGATAGCCATGGGCTTTGGTGAGGGATGGTGCAACAGGTTGGAGGAAGGAGGATTTGACCCCATCTCACTCCCAGAGAGAGCATTCTCCACATTATCACGAATATCTACCCCCTCACCCTGCCCCCAGCTATCTGCAGAGCAACAACCCACACAGAAAAGGGTTCAGGGAAATGGTTATGAGAGGCCCTGGTGAGACAACCGAGGTCCCTGGGTTTCCTGTGCAGGCTGAGCAGTACTCAAAAGGAAATGTGACTTGCTCTCCCCACCCATGACAGCAGTGACTGAGGTATCCAACTCCCCAGTGCTCAAAGTACCTGCAGCTGCAAAGGGGTTGGTCAGAAATCTGTCTAGAGTTGGAAGGAAATCAGCCTTCAGTGCTGAAAGGACAGGGCTTTTCTCTGCTGACCCAAAGTGAGGAAGGCCTGAACTCTCTACCTCACCCTGCAAATTCCTCTGGAGAAGCCTGCAATGTTCCTCTGGCTGCTGGTCATCACCTTTGCTGCAGCCACTGAAGGTGAGAGCCCCACTTTTCCTGGGTCAAGGACAAGGGCATGGGTTTTGTGCTCTCTCCTCACCAGGGTGGATCCTCTGCCCAGGACTTGTAGCATTTCAGAACTACTCTTTGCCCTTTCCTGCCCTTCTGTAGGATGTGTAGATGTTGAAGGACCTAAGGAGGATGATCTGGCATAATTCTGCAGTTCCTCTGTACTTCACCTCATGGCATAGGAGAGCTGTCCACCAGCTCCAGGGCTGGAAGGGCTGGGGCCCAAGCTGACTCTTCCTGACTTAGGAAAATCTGGGCTCTGCACTCCCGTGGTACCCTGACCACTCTCTTCAGATGCCCAGAGCATTGCCCAGCCCCATACTGTCTTCTCATGTTGAGGTATGGGAGAGGCAGGCTGGCTCTGGGCTTAGCTCAGGTTGAAGAAGAAGGAGCAGAAGGAGAATGGCTGTAATGCTGTTGTGTCTCCTCTTTGCAGCAACTCTAGGAGGTAAAGGCGGGTCCCAAGAAGGATCCCAGGAACACAAGGCCATTTCTATGCCCAGGTATTTCCATGCCCAACTGTAATGCCTGCCCCATGCATTCCTTCTCTGTGGAATCCCACTTCTCCTCATACCGGGGACTTCAAGCCCATGGAGACAGCAAGGGTACCAAGCCAGGGCTGAAAGAGCCTAGCAGGGCCTGGGAGGTTCCCAGGTCTGACTTACACTCCTGCAGCATTTCAGGGTATAGCTGGACCCTGGACCCACAAAAGGTGCAGATGAGCACAAAAAGATGAGACAAACGATGAACATGTGGTGTTCAGCCCACTTCTATCTATGCAAGGTGGGGACCATCTCCAGAGATGGTGTTCTCAGTGCTGCTAGGGGTATGTCATGAGGCCAGAGGGGCCACAGGCTCCATCCACTGCATCCAACCAATAACTGCTCCAAGGAGCCTTGTAGAATCCCATTTTGAGCAGCTTTAGAATTTTACAGGGGCAGGCTATTTTCTGGGGACACAGCAAGAGCCCCATGTTTCTTGCTCCTGTGGGGATCATGTGCAACTGGCAAACCAACTCCCCATGTATCCATACCCATCCTGTTCCCTGTGCTCAGGTGCAGCTGGTGAAGGCAGCAGTGGGACTGAGAGGGGCTGGGGACTCCATGTGCTCCTTCTTTCAAGACTCTGGATTCATATTTAGTGATATGTCATGTTTACCAGCAGTTATCTAGACTCTGGTGGGTCTCCTGCCTCAGAAGTCCTTTGGGTGGTACAAAGAAATATGGTTCTGTGGTGTCTGAGCAAACCACTGCTTCCAGGGATAACTCCTAGAGCTAAAGGACTCTATTTTTGTGCACCCTGCAGCCTTGGGACTGACTACTGAACCCATGACCTTTCTCACAAAAGCTCAAACTTCATACCTGCCCTCTGTCTTTCCAGGTACCCTTTCCAACATAAAAATGGTGGCATCTGGTCCCAAGGAAGGGAAAGTCTTCGGATCACTCCCACTCACCTGCACTATAATAGGAGCACCTTTGGATAGCCCTCTCTATGACTGGAATTACGTCCGTCTGGCTCCAACAGGGGAACTGCAATTTCTAGCGTGGGTCTATCCTTTTGGGAATAACACAGGCTATGCCCCACCTTTCAAAAGCCGAGCCACCATCTCTGCAGATAAAGCCAAAAAAAAGGTTTCCCTGCAGCTGCATGCCCTTACAGCCATAGACACAGCCACCTACTTCTGTGCCAGACAGCACACCATAAAAGCAATGGAGGCAGAGGCAGCACAAAAAGTGGGAGGACTACTGTGGTGACAGAGCCCTTCCTCAAAGTTACAGTTGCCTGTACATGTTCTCTGAAATAACAGTGAAGATTAGGACTAAAAGATGTTGGATCTCCCAACCTATCCATGGCAACTGAATTTGCAGAGAAGTTTGACATTTATAACAGAAGTCAGAAACAAAATTTCATGTATGAATAAGTCCCATGGGCAGCTCAATCCCCAAACCTTTCACACAACATAGACTTTCATCTAATTCACAGACTTCTCCACAAGCTACTATCACTGCCTCTTCTCCACATCTACCCTGGTGCTCCTTTAATCCCAAGAGAGTAAAAGGAGCAGGGCACCCTCAGCTCTCCATATCAGGGCTGCTGTGAAGCCTTTTGGGGCTGCAAGATGGCACTTGGCTCCTTCTGCGTGCAGCACAGATCTGCCCCAAGCTGCCTGTCTATCTCCTAAAGGGGGATTGCACCCTTGTTGGAGAGGCTGGGTACCCTTATAGCTCTGGGAACAGCAAAGGTGGATGTTTGCTTTTCTATATGCTGGATCTGGAGATTGGGCCTGAGCAGCTGTTGTCTGCTGCAGAGTATTTACAATCTCAAGCAGAAGCACATCCCAGAACTGCCTAATCCTTCTTGATAGACCTTCCTCCAGTGTGCTGTGGGTGGCCTCTGCCAGCATTGGGGCACCAGCACTGCTAGCCATACAGAAAGATTTCTTAGCTGTGTTGGCACTCAGTCCAGGTAAGTCATAATGGTGTTTCTTTGTGCACTGATGTCTGGTAAAGAGGGAAATGCAAGAGCATGAGAGGTACTTCTGACATAGAAGCGCATACGCTCAAATTATATCTAGTTGTGTCTATTCTCCCTTTCTACAGGAAGACAGATGGTCAGAGGTGGTAGTGCCCAGGGCTCTCTCACTACCTCTGCATGATGGCCACTATAGGAGGATTGGACTTCCCTCTAATCCTCAAAGATGTCGCATGTCATTCCAGATGCTCCATCCCTGACAGAGATGATGATGTCTTTTTCCAGGGAGGGAATGTTTTCTGGATACCTCCTACTCACCAGAACCACAGTACAAAAAGGATGTAAAACTGTTGGAGAGTGTCCAGAGGAGGGTGACGAAGATGGTGAAGGGACTAGAGGGGAAGACATATCTGGAGCGGCTGAGGGCACTGGACCTGTTCAGCCTGGAGAAGAGGAGGCTGAGGGGGGACCTCATCATGGTCTACAACTTTCTGTGCCACTCACACTGACATAGAGAGGATTGTATCATGTCAATGCTGTTACGTAAATAACTGATCCATTTTGTCTGGAAAAGTGAGCCAAAAGAGTGCATTTTAGTAAGATGCTGTATTCTTGTGGTTGAAATGAATTAAGGTACTTTTATGTGTTGGATTTATGGAACTCTAACAGAGAATAGTAGAGCAAGATATTAAAGAAAATATTACTCAGCAATAAAGAAGCTACTTGCATGTCTTACACAGCTGTGGTTTGACAATATGCCAGAATCCATAACTGAGAGTGAATCTACCCACTGGTGAGGAATGAATCTATCTCCTGCACTGCACTGAGACATGGGCAATGTCTTGCCCTTCCCAAATGAAACTGCTGTACCTGAAGAAACCAGTGTGTAGAACCAATATGTAGAAACCAATATGTAGAAACCAGTGTTGTTTGTCATTGGCATCTACTGACGCCACTTCCTAAACCATTCTGCAAAAACATTCAGTAACTACTGGGTTAGAAAAGAAACAAAAAGAAAAAAAGAAAAAAAAAAGAATCAAACAACAAAAAAGAAACAAACAAACAAACAAAAAAAGGACTGCAAGGTTGAATTCAGTCTTTTAATCCCTTTCTTGGACCAGGCACAAATATGAAGCTGGGAAGCTTCTGATTTGTGACTTCTGGAAGAGGGAGACACAGTTTGAAAAATGAGAAACCCTCACTGACAAACCAGCAAATAGGGTGGGGGTGCACAAGAAGTTGGGAAGGGACACAGCCAGAACAACAGTCCGCAGCTGACCAAAATGATATTCCATACCACATGATGTCATGCTCAACAATAAAAGCTGTGGGGAAAGAAGGAGGAGTGGGAAATGTTTGGAGTTATGGCATTTGTCTTCCCAAGTTGCCACTATGCATGATGAAGCCCTGCTTTCCTAGAAATAGCTAAAAATCTGTTTTCCAGTGGAAAACAATGAATGTATTCCTATTTCGTTCTGTTTGCATGTGTAGCTTTTGCTTTCCCTCAAGTCTTTATCTCAATCCATGCGTTTTCTCACTTCCAGTGGTCTCCCCTATCCCACTACAGGATTAACACAAGTCAGCACTTTGGTACTTAGCTGGCATGTGCCAGGGTTAACACCCAACACTCAACTTCTGATTGATCTAGCTCTCCACCCATATACCACCTACTCAGTTAAGCCTCTCTCATTTCCAGATATGCTTTCTTATGTGCAGAGAAAGATATGGAATAGAATAGATCTTAGAGTCAGTCACCTACAACATCCCTGGCATACCCGTCACTGATAGCAGCTGAGCTTGGAGTTGGATCCAACACACTCTGGGAAATACCTAAAACCTAGCTTTGCTCTATCCTTTCTCAAGAGTCCAATGTAATGTTTCATCCTTTCAAAGCCAAGTCATCAGCTCTGCAGATCCTTCTAAGGACCAGCTCTCCCTGCAACAGCTGCAGACAAAGCTGCATGTTTCTATATGAAAAATTAAAATTTCTTTAGAAAAAAACAAAACAAAACAAAACAAAACATAATGACTGATGGAAAGAGCAGGACAAAAGAAAAAGAAAAAAAAAAAGAAAAAAAAGGTGAGAAGACTGAAATGTTATTGGAGTTTTGAGAGTTGGGTACAAAACCATTTTCTTCCCATTCTTCACAAGGAAAGTTTTATTTGAAATGTCTGAAGGGTAATTTCATGATTCTAGGGAATCCAACAAGTAGCCACAGTAAATACAGTAAATCAGCCCCCACTCCTTTTCTCCTCATACACCAATTAGACAGGCACCATAGTAGAAATTGAACTAGAGTACAGTTTTTTTCTTCACAAAATGTCTAAAAATGTCTTATTGGTAACTTGGCAGAACAACCTGGGGATCGTGAGGGACTCTGGTGAAAATGAGCCAGCAATGTACCCATGGGAGTAAAAAGGATGGAGCCAGGCTTTTCTGAGTGGTACTTAGTGACATGACAAGAAGAAATGGGCAGAAAATAAAATACAGGAAATTCCTCTTAAACATAATGAAGAGCTTTTTCACTTGGAAGGTAACTAAGCATTGGAACAAGTTGCCCAAAGAGGCTGTAGAATCTCCATATTCAATACTCAACTAGATATGGCACATAGGAACTTGGTTTGATTTTCCATCAGTAAAAGAACAGAGAGGAAGACAAACTGCAGCATTCAAAAGACATCAAAGAAGGTGTGTCACCTGGTACTGAAATGAAATCAGAAACGTTTTTGTATGACTATTCATTACTGTGTGGGCTAGGTATCACAGTAGTTGAAAGAGACTGAACTACACAACACAAACTGACTCCCTGAAGAGCCTGCAGGTGTATAATATTCCACTTCCTCACAACCTCAGAGAACAGATTTGATACTGATCATGATGCAAGCTGTGGGACAATCACTATATACTATGCTAGTTTTTCTTGCACTCAAATATGAGTGTTGGGCTCAGGATAATTTGATTTTGAACATCTAATTGTCTGATCTTGGTCAGCAGGTGGGGTTTTACCTGCCACAGTTCAGAAGGTTATATTTAAGTTACTCCTTGTGTCTCTTTTGTAGCCATTAGAGAGAAAACCCGGGAGCGGGGCTTGATGTTCCTTTTGGGTCCTTTAAAACCATGTCTGTCCAGCACTTCTGCCAGGATCCCTCAAGTGCCAGCATGGCTGGAATGTATGCCCATCAACCCTGCCAGGATGCCAGGCCTGTCTTGAAGTGCACAGACACAGAGGAGAGACAGTATGAATAAACAGAGAGTGAGTTAAGAGAAGATTTCAAGAGAAAAGATGAGAAGAAAGAACAGACTGTGGTGTTCAGCTGCAGGGCTCAGTCAGACAAGCACAGTGACTGGCCTCACTTTAGACATGATTTTTCTATCCTTTTCTACCTATCCCTCTTTGTTCCTCTTGCAGCTCCTTCCCCCTGCACACCTACATGGGTTTTTAGAGGTCTGCAGTTTCTGCATCTTCCCAGTCCAGCCTCTTTCTGGTTCACAGGTCCAAAATTCAGGTTGATCTTCTTGGAAATTATGCCTGTAGCTTGCTAGCTACTCAACCACTGTGACTGGGAGTTTTGTTCCTTGCTATTGTCTTCATTTTTGCTTTGTTAAGTCTGTGTCTCAGCATTTTGCTTACAGTTCCCCTTTCTTTATTTCTTATCATCCTGATCAACAGATCTTAATTCAGACAACCCTGATTGAATCAACATTCTCATACTGCATTTCTTTCTTTATCAAGTAGTACAACTGACCAGGTTTTCTGATCACTGTCTCCCACCTTAGAATCATAGAATAAGCTGTGTGCTAGGACATCCAAGGGAAGTGGATCTCTCTGGTTGAGATACCTGTGTAAAGAAGGCAGTACCCATGAGAGATACACCAGGTAATCATAATCCATAATCATAATTCATAATCCCTGATATACATGCCATCAATCTGGTATTCTGTCCTACTGACAGGGTAAGGTTTTCCTTATAATATTTTGAAAGGACTTATTCCTTCTCTTACCTGATGGGAGATTCTATTTCTTATCAGAGCAATTGGCAGAACATCTATCCATTTAAGAAGAGTTTCTTGACATAACATTGAAAGCTGCCTTTTGAGGGATTCATCCTTTTGACCTTTCCATTAGACTGGGGCCTCCAAGGGGTCCCATCTGAATCGAAGAAACTTTGATAGCTTTTGGACTATTTCTGAAACGAAATAAGGACCATTATCTGAGGATAACCCTTCAGGGATTCCAAATCTATGAATTACTTATTTTCAAAGAGCTTTTACAACTTCTCCAGACAATTGGTGTGGCAAGGGAAAGCTTCCAGTCACTCTGAAAAGGTATCTGCTAAAACAGGTAGGTATTTATAATGCCCACATATCAGCAGTGCAGAGAAATCTATTTGCCAGTGTTCCCCAGGGATTATCCTTCATTTCACTTCATGTGCAGGTAGTCTTCTTGTCTTCTTTGTATTTGGGATTACTTACACAGCAAATTTGGCATATTAATTTCTCTGCCTTTTATCAGGGCCTCAACCACATGTTCCTGTAAGGCATCTTTTTGACTGCCAAATTGGCTTTTCTGTTTCCTTGAGTCACTTCTCCTTGTCCTTTTTTTATTGGCTATGTATTGATTTACTGCTAATTCCTTTTGTTCTAAAAGCACAAGCAACAATTTAAATATTTCTTGTCCATATTTTATACTGTTTCCATGTGAATTCAGTAATTCTTGTTCTTTCCACATGGCTACATGGGCGTGTATGACTCCAAAAATATACTTAGACTTCGTATATGTTAACTTTCAGATCTTTCTCTATTTCAAGAGCTATAATCAACACAATAATCTTGGCCTTTTGTGCTGAGGTATTCCAAGGTAATGGTTTAGTTCCTATTTCTTCCTCGAGGGTTACTGCCTCATATCCAGCTTTCCTCTCTCTCTCATGCATGAAACTGCTGCCATTTGTATGTAACTGTAAATCTTCATCTTTTAATGATTCATCCTTTAAGTCTGGTCTGCTGGTATAGACTTATGCAACAGTAGCCAGGCAGTGATGCTGTAATGGCTCTTGCTTAGTTATTGGCAACAGGTTCAATGTAGATACCATACCCAGAGTCTCTTCTTCTTACTATATCAGAATAGCTTGATATTTGGCCAATTAACTCAGAGAAACCCAGTAATGTCATTTATCATTTATAATTGTCAGAAGTTCATGAAGGACCATTGCAGTTATAGGTTGTCTCAAGGGAAGATTCCAAGTCTTCTGGATTAATAAAGCAGCTGCTTCTACAGACCATAAGCACGCAGGCCACTCTTTACTTATTTCATCAAGTTGCTTTGAGAAGAAAGCCACTGGTCTTTTCAAGATCCTGAGCATTTGGGTTATCACTTTTAAGGCCCAATGTTACCTTTAATATTGTGAGAAACAAAGTTGTGTTTTTGCAATAGAAGGTGTTTTTACAGTGGAAAATGCCACTAGCCTTGCATATTGAAAAGCGATTGTGCAGGCATGACAGTAGCATAGCAGCGGGAAGTATATTAGGAAGAGGAAGGTCCCACTGTCCCAAAATAAGGAGGATAGCTAAGAAAAACAGGAGAAGCAGTGCAAAATCAGTAAAACCAAAAATCATGAGCCCTCTATTTAGGAGAGAAGAAAGAAGAAAAGGAAAAGGATAAAATAATGGTTGGTCAAATAAAATAGTATAGAATGGTATGGTAAAAAATAGTATGGTATAGTATAGAATAGTATGGTATAGAAAGGCGTCGACTAGCTTGTGAACCTATAGTACTCAGCTAATGAGGAAACAGGGGAGAAATCAGCTGTTGAGTAATAGGGAATACAAGGTCATGGTATACTTTCACTGTGTGCTCCTGCTTGCTGGACACCTGCCATTGCAATTGCGAATAAAATAGCTTCACAGAAGATCTTGTCTAAGAAAATTATTGAGATTTTTCTCACAATATACATACAATTGGAAGGGCTTAGTCATATCTGGAAAGGCTAAGACCAGAGCTTCCATTAATTTTCTTCTTATCTCATCAAAACTTTTCTGGTACTCTGGAGTCAATTCCAGTAGTTCTTCTGACCCTTTGATAACATCATATAATGGTTTATGAATAAGTCCAAAATTTGGAATCCAAATGCAGCAGAACCCAGCCATTCACAAGAAACCTCTGAACTGTCTCTTGTTTTTTGGTACTGAAATTCTGGAAATCATTTCTTTTCTTTCTGTCACAAGTATTCTTTGTCCTTTTAAACTGCATTAATTGCAGTATATATTACATTCAAGTATCCATTTTTGTTCCAAACCTCACCATCCTTCATTTTATAGTGTGGTCAGAAGTGATTACAATACCTTTTCATCTTACTTTGGTCATTGGTTCCCCAGCAAATTTAATCCAATTCTTTAAAATACACCCCAAAATGGAACAAGGGGAAACAGTCAAGGATTGGCTAGAAACCCATATTTCTCAAAAAGAGTTTTCCTGTGCACTCAGCTCTGACCCTCTGTCAGTAAAGATAGCTGGTCCTTTACCAACCATCAAAAATCAGTGTGTATTCATTATAAGCTTCCATTGTGTATCTTAAGATGCAACTTCCCGTGTCACAAACTGATGCAGGAAGGAAGGTCAACACGTGCAGAAGGGGAGGTCAACATAACCGTTGAGTGGGAGTTCACTCACATAAGTCTGTTATAGTGGGAACCCAAATGGATTTATCAACCTTGAACAGTGACAGCAAGAAGTAGATAAGGAAGTAGAAAGAATTACTCATTTAAACTTTAGGTGAAGCTTATCCCATTAACATAGTAAAGTAGCCAGCTGTAGGCTAGGGAAGCCCCCTACCACTAGAAACCCCTTACCCTCTAAGCATGCGTAGTAGAAAAGTAATGTACTGTATCTTTAAACGAAAGCAAGAAGTTAAAAGACCAATCATGTAAGTGAATGCTATCATTGAACCCAAGGAAGTGATGATCTTGCATTTTGTAATATATAAAATAATTAACTGTTCTCAGTAAGGCTGGCATGCGAGCTTCGTGGAGTTACTACCTGGCATTCATCTCTATGCAGACATGAAATAAGCAAATGTCTTGATTCTGAGTGCTAATCAGCTCCTTGCACACTGGGCAAAGAACACCATTTTGGGACAGGACTGACCATGCCAAAAATGTGACAGGATAATCAGGGTCTTTCGGATATTGAGTGATAACATGGCAACAGACCACAGACTAAGTTTGATATAAGTACCCATACTGATTAATTAAGCCTGAGCAGAATGCAAGCAAGCTAAGCATAAGGTTAAGCAAACTGAAATGGAGAAGCTACTTACCATATAGTCAAGGCACTAATGTTACCTATGGATGAGCAACAATAAGGAAAGTTGTCATAGAATCACAGAATCACAGAATCACAAAATCATAGAATCATAGAATGGCTTGGGTTGGAAGTAACCTTAAAGATCATCTAGTTTCAACCCCCCTGCCATAGGCAGGGATGCCACACACTAGATCAGGTTTGCCAGGGCCCCATCCAGCCTGGTTTTGAACACCTCCAGGGATGGGCCATCCACAACTTCTCTGGGCAACCTGTTTCAGTGCCTCACCACCCTCTGAGTAAAAACTTCTTCCTAACATCCAATCTTTCTCCTCTCTTTCAGTTTAACACCCTCCCCACCCTCCTCCCCTCTATCATTATCTACACGAGTAAAGAGTCCCTCTTCATCCTTTATATAAGAACCCTTTAAGTATTGAAATGCTCCAATGAGGCCTCCCCAGAGCCTCCTCTTCTCCAGGCTGAACATCCCCAGCTCTTTCAGCCTTTCTTCGTAGCAGAGGTGCTCCAGCCCTCTGATCATCTTTGATCATCTTTGGCCCTCCTCTGGACCCATTCTAACAGGTCCACAGCTTTCTTGTACTGGGGGCCCCAGACCTGGATGCAGTACTCCAAGTGGGGCCTCAGAAGGGCAGAGCCAAGGGGGACAATCACCTCACTTGACCTGCTGGCCATGCTTCTCTTGATGCAGCCCAGGATACAGCTGCCTTCTGGGCTGCAAGCAAACACTGCTGGCCTCATGTTGAGCTTCTGATCTACCAGAAGCCCCAAATCCCTCTCTTCAAGGCTGGTTTCAATAGGTTCTTCTCCCAGTCTGTACATATGCCTGGGATTGCCCTGACCCAGGTGCAGCACCCTGCACTTGGACTTATAGAACCTCATTCAGCCCACTTCTCCAGCTTATCCAAGTCCCTTTGGATGGCATCCCTTCCTTCTGTAGTATAAACTGCACCATTCAGCTTGGTGTCATCTGCAAACTTGCTGAAGGTGTACTCAATCCCATCATCTATGTCATTGATGAAGATATTGAAAAGCACCAGCCTCTACCTGGACATAGAGCCAATGGCCACTACTCTCTGGGTGCATCCATCAAGCCAATTCCTTATCCACCGACTGGTCCACCCATCAGATGCATATCTCTCCAATTTAGAAATCAGAATGTCATGTGGGACCATGTCAAAAACCTTACTGAAGTCCAGGTAGATGACACCAGTCAGTCTTCCTTTGTCAATTGATATAGTCACTCCATCATAGAAGGCCACCAGATTGGTCAGGCATGATTTTCCCTTGGTGAAGCCATGCATTTGATTGTCAACATCTCATATTGTCTTTCACAAACATCTTCACCAGGCAACACTCCTTGATCAACCAACAAGACCAGCCAACTACTCTTACAGGGTTGTGACCTTCAGCTGTGACCAACAAGCTGATGCAAGAGTGTCAGGTGTGTTTCTAGAAGGTTTATGCTCTGTGGATAGCATACTATTATCTGGTGAATGGTTTGTCCGTATACCCAAGAAGGGCATTGTCTAGTCCATTCAGGAGCAACTGAGTGAGTCAACACAGTTGTTGTGTATCACCTGTAAATACTCTATCAATATTGTTAAAGACCACCAACGGATAAATCACAGATTTTTTTTTTTTTAATGTGAATTGGTTATGTAAGTATGTTATATAAGTGTTCTATTCTTTTATTCTCCCATGCCATAACAGAGGAAGGGAACATCTTGCCACACATATGCATAACAAATGTATTCACGTGAATTTTATTTTTCCCTGGACGTTATGCTTGACACAAATCTTTAGATGCTGTTCATGCTAAGAGTGCAGAATTTGACCATCATGCAACATTTGATCAATCCAACTTGCACCATCCACAGCAAAATCCCTATTTAATAATGCCTCTGTCGTACAATATAACTCTACCTAATAAAGAACAGTTGTCAAAAGCATGATTTCCTGAGGTACTGAATTACCCTTACCCCTGGGCCATCCAGAAAGGTAACAGCTCTAAAAGACCAGAGTGAGCACTTTCCTCTTCTTCCTGGGAAAAAATATATATATATATATATAAATTAAAAAAATAAGTAAAATTAAAAAAAAATCCAAAGTGAAAAAACAAAGAAACAAACAAAAGCAGAACACTTCTGCAACTCTGAAGAGTTTTGCTAATTTCTGTAGAATCACACTCACACAACTTTTGTTTTTTCATTAGGCAAAAATCTAAGTGTTCTCAGAGCCATGTTGCAATTCTATATATCCCAGGTAGGTTTAAATCTCCACTTTTGACCCATGATCGGATTCTTATTCACAAGTCTATGTGATTTCTTTGTATGGTATATCGGTATACCTGTCTCATCTGAATACACTGTGAAGTAAAAAGGAAGGAAGAGGCACTTTTTGTAACTAAGTATATCACTGTGTTGAGAACTTGGAGTAGCACAATGGCACAAACACTCTAAGGCCTCATACAAAAACCTGAGACTGCAAGAAGAAAATTTCAAGAACATTTCAAGGAAGAAAGAAAGAAAGAAAGAAAGAAAGAAAGAAAGGAGTGTGCTGAAGGAGCAAACTGCAGTATTCCTGTGACTATTTATTCTGCAAGTATATTGCTTATTGAGTTAACAACAGAGAAGAGGAAAGAGTTTTAAAAGCTTTGGCCTGCATCAAGTTGTTTGAAATCTCTCTACTACAAAAATATTTTTCCCCCCAGTTTTGGAAAGAAAAGTTTCTCTGGAGAGCTTTCATAGCATTTCATTCACAGATCCTTTGGACTAACCCCTGTCATTTTGTTCTTTGAGTTTATACACCTTTAATATGTAGTGAGGAAATCATTTCTGTTTTCTGACTATGCAGAAACACTGTGGAAACAGACAAGCTTGTATTTGGAAGTGGGATTGCTTTCTCAGTTGAACCAAGTAAGTTCCGCTTGTATTACTACTAATATATTTTGTACATGTAAGTTTGAGGTGGGGTGGACAAAGTGGAATAAATCTGAGTTGGGGTGGGTTTTATGATGTTGCAGTTGAATGAGAATTTTCTGTTGCTAGGGATCTCTTGAACATGTATACACCAACCAGGCGCTCAAGTCCTCAATTTAGTTAACAAAACTTTTCTAGACCAAAAAAGTTATTTTCCTAGCTGTGTGCATCAGCATTACTCCACATATCCTCAATACTACCTCTCCCCGACCCTTTTCCCCCCAGTAGCTGCACTACTAAATTTAACACTGTATTGATTATACCTACAGGAGATGGTATTTTGGCCCAGCTTTAGTATGATGTAAAGTTAGTTCTTTTCTTTCGTTTGTGTAACACTAAGATGCATGGAAAGGAAAATGGAGACATAAAGGGTTTCAGAAGAAAAATCCTGGGGAAAATCATGGCATATAGGATTTAGCAAGCAACTGTTTGAAATGTGAGAAAGCACTTCATATTTAGAAATGTCACTCTCATAAAGGTGATCTTTATAAGGATGGTCTACCTTCCCCAGCTTTTGTGTGGGAATGTGTAGCAATAAAGTCTCCCCCAATCCTCAACTCAAACTCTCTCAGCCTGTCTTCATAGGAGAGGTGTTCCAGCCCTCTGATCATCCTTGCAGCCACCTCTGGACTCGCTCCAACAGGTTTATGTCATTATTATGTTGGGGATCCCAGAGCTGAACACAGTACTCTTGGGGAGTTCTCATGAGAGATTGCCACGGCCAGGCACAGGCTGTGATGCTGAAGGAGCTATAACATAGGTGCAGACAAAATGCTTATAACCTCATCTTAAACCAGCTCCCATGCGAGGATATGAGAGAGAGTCAGCTCCAAGTCCCAGCAGCTGAACTTCCAGGACAGGCAACACACATGAACGTACCAGGAAATCCTGGATAACCGTTTAACTGGGGATGAGCATTCCAGAGATCT
The DNA here is from genome assembly GCF_009819795.1 of Aythya fuligula. NCBI lineage: Eukaryota > Metazoa > Chordata > Aves > Anseriformes > Anatidae > Aythya > Aythya fuligula. Next base: position 11,237,125 of record NC_045569.1, on the reverse strand, counting down.
CTTCTTTTTCTCCTAGTTTGTCACAGTAATGACAGGTAGGTTTCAGCGAAAGCATAAATGCTTAGTACAAAGATGCCTTAAGGATCTACAGGAGACTTGTTTCTTTCAGAAGGAATAAGCAGAGATAAGACAGAGTAAATGGGATATGCAGAATGGCACTGAAAGCCTCTGTTAGTTGCCCTAGTTTTATTCCTTAGGATGGCTCAGCATTATGTAGTGAAACGGTCTCATAACTTGGAAATCACTCCAGAGCTCATGTAACACTATTCACTTGTTAATTTTAGAGACATTTCTATGCCTGACTCAGGTTCTTCAAAGAAATATTATGGAAATGTTGAAATAACAGAATCTGGAAAGAAACTCTTGTTGGACCTGAACATTTGTAAATAAAAATTTAACATCATTTTCTGTTTTAGCAACATTATTTTGTATCTGCAGGTAATCCTACCCAATGCCATTTATTGGAACAGTACTGTAGAGTGGAGTATCAGAGTCCTCTCACTTACATGTATATTTTATGGTTAAGCTTTTTAACCTCATCAAGTAAAGGATTTTTGCACAATTAAAAAAGGATCTTTTATCATGTATCATGTTAGAAACATATATGACTGCCCTTGAAATAAATGTTCTTTTTAGGATGTAAATTATTATGAATTATTAATGAATATGATCATTTGTGTTGTATTCTTAAGAACTCCCTCTTTTCAAAGTGCCTAATTTAAATTAATTCACATATAGGTATGAGTTTTAATAAAAACAAGTTTAAGACCCCAAGGGATTAAAACCTTCCATTAAAATCCCACTATGCTCCCTTTCTGTATTTTATCTGCTCTTTGGAAAAGAGAAGGAAGAAGACACTTAGGTGTCAGGGGACAAACATGAGTGGACTATGTTTGAATTGCAGGTGATTTAGCTGTCAAGAAAGTATGCAGAAATAAAGTTATTCTAAAGTTATGCTTCTTTTTCAGACAGACAAGAATATTCTACACCAGAAGTCATTGCACTTAAATCAAAGGTACCCAAACAATATGGCAGCAAATTGAATATAGCTTGTTTGGCAAGGACATTCTACCCTAAGAACATCAGTCTTGATGGGCCTGAGGGTCACATTGTATATGATCTGAAGGCACCTCTTATCACATTGGAGGGGATGTACAGTACATGGAAGGTAATTGGAGTAAAACCAGATGCAGAGGGGACCTGCAAGGCTGTGCACAAGAGGAATGAGACTGCAGCCAGCACAATCCTGCCAGGTACAATGTTTGTGGTACAAGCACAGACTGATTCTGGGACATGCCTCCTCCAAGATACTTTCTTAGTCTTTGAGCATCTAACAGGAACAAGTACGGTCAGAAAGATATTTAGGTGCGTAGACATGTGGAAGTGAGATATTCAAAAGTACATGGTGTAGATGATCTTAATTCAACCATTTAAGCACTGGAATTTTCTTCTTTAAAAAAAAAAAGGGGGGGAAGGAGGGATGGAGGGGGGACATGGACAACCAAACAACAACAACAAACCAAAACCAAAACTCTTTATGTTTCTGAGTCTTCCTTTATCTGATGCAAAATCGTTCAAGGCACATGAGTATACATGTCTGATAGCAGAAAGCTTGAAATAACTTACGAAAACAAAAAGAAATGGAAAATATGTTTTTTACCCAAAACTTCTGGTTTTTTTTTTTTTTTTATTTTTATTATTATTATTTTTTTATGGTAAAGTGCATTTCAAAAAGTATAGAAAAATCCTCAACAATCTTGGTGGACTTTTCTGCAATCACATGTAGAAAGATATTCTTTCTCTTCAAATTAATACCAGAATTAATGTCTGCCTGCCATCTGATATTCCAATAATGCTTATCTACTGCTGGGGAAAGGGGCATAGGTGTTCTTTCTTTAATTCTCATTTTATGTAGTTTAGATACAGTTTATAGTGTGTCTCAATCATTCAACAGAAGAGAAAGCTGAAGAACTGGTGACAGTGAAAGTTTGCAACATTACAGATGCCTCTACAAAAGGTTAGTTGTCTAAAGCATTAGTATAGTTTATGTACTTTATTGGTGAATCAGTAAAAATACATGAAAATGTATTATCTTTGGTACAGAAATGTCTGAATTGTAGATACTTATTAAACAATAGGCTTCACTGATTGTGGATTCTGTATAAAGACATGACAAATTACTTTCTCTAGTGTAAAAATGTCAGAATTGGAAATATTTATTGAGGAATAAGCTGCTATTTTGGGTTAAGAGGTTAAATAGCTGAGAATTTTCCCTGGGATAAACCAGTAATAGGAAGTAAATTCTCACTGGGCAGGCATTTCTTCCTCTCGTCCCTGAACTTGATGAATTTCTCTGCCATCTTCCCCTCTGTTTCTCCTTCCCTCATCCATGATGTGTGCATGCCAAAATCTCTTCCATCTTTTTCTTCTTTTGAAAACAGATGTCAAAATGGAAAAAATGAATATGGTCTTCATGGTGGTTTTGTGTTTGAGAGTCTTGCTGGCTAAAAGCATTGCCTTCGGTACACTCATGACTATCAAGCTATTCATCTTTGAGGTAGGAAATAAATAATTCAGTCCCTGGGAACATAGGAGGGAAGTGTAGGGAGTGCAGACAATTTGGGTTTATAACCTCCTGTAACCCCACAAGGAGTGACACCATCTCAGCTCTTCTGTTTTCCACAGAATGAGTCAATGTTTCCAGTGACTAACTCATTGGTTGCTCATCCGCAATTTGTTTTTGCTCCAGGCTAGACCAGATCACCTCAGGTTATATAAAAAATCTTCTGCTGGCAGCTTCGAGTGGAGAAAGTCTGGAGAGAAGTCCAGACATGTGAGGACTACAAAGGGAGAATCCCCAAATACAACAAATTTGAAAAAGGGGAAGGAAAAAGTAGGTGGGAGAATTCTGAAGATCAAGTACACAAAATGACCAAAATGATTATCCAGTTTATTCTGATTTCACAGAAACTAGGCACAACTTCATTAAACAAACACTGCTTTCAGGTACTAAGTGAGCCAGCAATGGGCTGAAGAAGAGAGGGAGAAAATGTAACAGTGTAATTTAAACACTGTGGCTCAACTTTGCTGCCAATAAACATCTAAGGAACCAAAGAAGCAATATCCCTTCCCAGTTCCTGCAGAACTTTGAGTCCCATCACTTCATCAAGGTGCTCTTCAGTTAACATCATCAGAAAGCTTTCTTAAGCAGTTAATATTGTTGAACTCTTGTCTTGCTAAATTTCATTAATTGTTACAACAATTTTTTGTTATGTTTGATTCATATCAGAAATTGTCTTCAACCTACTGCTAAGCAGGAATACTTAGATTTCCTACTCCTCTATCCACTGTGTTGAAGTACCAAGTTGCTTAGATAGTTTTCAAAGCTTAAAACTGAGCTTCATACTTACTATGCTTTAAAAATAACATCTCTATTTGTATTACATTACTGTCTACAAAAGTAATGCCATACTGCTTAGGGATCCCAGGCAGAGAGGAAGCATAGTATGGTTTTAATTTTTAGATGCTTTTATTAGTGCTAGTTTTCTAGTGTAGGTGAACGTAGTTTCACTGGACCTGAAGGAACTCATGTTAGACAGATATATAGTAGGATTTTTCTTTGTTCCTCTAGAAACTTTTTTCTCTTTGTCAGGTATATGGAGCCAACATTTTAGGTTTCTTAATGAAGATCAAAATAAAATTTTATTATGCTGAAGTATTGTAAGATTTGCACAGTGTCCTTACTTATGATAATTCAGTAAAAATTGATAAAATTCAACTGTCATATCCAGTCACCACTGAGAACTAGGAAATCACCTACCACATGATATATTTCCCTTCGATTAAAACTGTTTTTCTTGGGTTTTCCACAGGGTAAGAGAAAGACTGTCTGACACATTTAAAAGACTTCAGCAAGGCTAAGAAATTTGGCTTTGCTTTTAAATGAATTTTAATTATTCATGCCCTTTTAAATTAGTCAGGTTCAAAATTTTTGATTGTAACAAAAAGAAAAATAGTAAATATGAGAATAAGGAATGAAGGTACAGATCTCAGAAGGTGAGAAAACAGGATACTGACTTCCCACTTACCAGTACTGGGAAGGGGCCAACAGGAAATACTGTGGGCTGGTTTGACAGATAACCTAGAAGTTTGGTTAGCAGTCAAAACACACACACACAAACAAACAACAACAACAAAAAAACACTGCACACACATGTCCCAGTTAACTTTTGTCTCATAAGCTTCAAGCTGCTGCCTGCTTGAAGCAGGATCCTGTGGTTAAAATGAATGACTAAATCACACTTTGCAAGAAAAGTTCCCCCTTGTTTTGAAAAGCACATTAACCGAAAAGCACATTAACCACTTCCTGAAGGGAAAGGGTACACAACTGAGGTACTGTTGGCTCCAAAGCAGCAAGGCAAAATCTGTTTAATCAATCTTGTTAGGTTCAGTCGTTCACACATGCAGTCATATCCAGAAGATGTGACTTTTCTATGATGTTTCTAGGTCCTACATATCTGTGGTTGAGTCCCAGAAGCACACACACAAATCTGGAGAAAAATAGCAGTCATGTTTTTGTTTCCTAGGCATCACAAGTAACAGAAGCACAAGTGAAGCCACACAGGCTATAAGTGTCCCTTGAAGCAGTCTCCTTTCTTTTCTAGTCAAGCAAGACATACTACACTTGTGCAGTATTCAGTGATTCAGCCACCCAAACAGATCAGGCTAGATTGTTTTCACAGCACCCAGTTTCTACTGTATTGCCTCCTTTCCTCTCTGGCTTCTGAGCAAGAGCTAATTTCCCTGTAGGTAGTGCCAAGCATTTGTGTCCCCTTCCCTCCCCAAGCATGGTGCTGTCCTCAGCAGCTCTTTAACATTCTTCTGCTAGTGAAGTAGCTCCAGGACCAGACAGGGCCATGTGGCAAAGGCCCTGCTAAAACAGAGAGCTACACTTCAGAATCCCTGAGCTAGCAGTAGAGCCTCCAGCAACTCTGCTCTGATTGCAGTAGGATCTTTGCATGCTGCAGGTGTTATGTACCTCATCCTATAGACATCTTCGCCTCATGGCTCTTTCTTACAAGGGTGAGCAGTGATCCTTCTTACTTCTGTGGGACAGCTGCACACTGACAGGGTTTGGGACTGAAAGATGAAGCATCTGCCCAGAGATGTTGTTTTTAAGAGTGGCAGGCAGGACTGCCAAAGGGAAAATTCCTTACAAGCTTCTCTATGTTGGCATGGATTTGCCAAAAAAGAAAATTCTTCTCTGGCAATGTAAGGATGGACATGAGGATGCAACACAACAGATATACCCCTCCTCCTCCCACCCATCAGGAACACAGATTGTAGGTAAAATGTTATGTGAGATGAGGAAATACTATCGATGAGCAGGAAATTTCCATTGAACCTGTGAAGAGTAAGACTTTGTCCCTTTGTCCTAGCCTGTAAAGGTGCCTACAGAGGGGATTCAGCTCAACATTTGCACTAGCTTCTTTGCAAGAGCTTCAGAAATTGCTGCGTACCATAGGTACCAAACATTAGAGCTCAGTGACAAATACCAATTTGCTTGCTTTCCTCTCTTTTTTCTCCAGCCTACACAAGCCAGAAATTCCCTAAGAAAAAGGAGGAACTGCAGGACAGTTTTGGGGATGGTCCTGGGAAAAGGGGTATGTCCTGTCTCTGTGAGGTGATCATAGTGGTTATACCCTGCTGGGCAGCTAAACTCCACCACAACTGCTCTCTCACTCCCCTTCCGCAGAAGCAGAGGGGGAGAAGAAAGTAGAAAGTATGCTGGAAAGAAAAAAAAGACCCAGGGGCTGAGATAAGGGGAATTTAGGAAGAAAGAAAAAAACAAACAAAGGCCGTGTGGAAGCAGAGAGAGAGAGGAAAATAATTATTTCCTACTTCCCATCAAAAAGCAATGTTTGGCTATATCCTGGGGAGCGGGGCCTCAATATGCGTAGTGGTTGTTTGGGAGGACAGACGTCTTCATAATGAGAGCCACTCCACTCCTTCTCCCTTCCCACCTTTTATTGCTGAGTGTGACACCATGCAGTATGGAATATCCTTTTGGTTGGTTTAGGTCAGCTGCCCTGGTGATGTTTCTTTTCTCACTTTTTTGCCCACCCCCTGGGAGAGTTAGAGAGAGTCCTGATGCTGTGCCAGCACTGTTCAGCAGCAGACACAACACTGGTGTGATACCACTGCTGTTCTGGCTACAAGTGCAGAGCACAGCACTGTATGGGTTGCTGCAGGGAAAGTTAACAGCCCAGCCAGACCCAGTACAACCTCATTGCAGCCTTCCAATGAATCTCTTTTGTACTGTTAACTTGGGAATGAAGAACTCAAGAGAAAAGTCTCTTTAAAGTTTTCCTCCTCAGTAAGCTTGCCATTTTCAAAAAAATGAAAAAATGTTTGAAGAACTAAGAAAATATGTTTTGATGCTTTACGCGTTCCAGATACCTTCTGACTGAAGAAAAACAAACAAACAAACAAACAAACAAACAAAAAACATAAATAGGAAATAAGTAGCAAAAAGTCTTTTTTGTTTCTTATTTATTTATTTAGTTAGTTTTCCCCTTTAACATTTTGAAGACAATCAGAAATTATGAAGATGAGCCTTGAAAGCCCGTAAGTGATCAACAAGCAGCAAAACGTACGTTTTGCCTAGAGAGCTTTCCCAAAGTGTCACTCAGAAGATGCAGTAGAAAGACACAACTTGGATGAAATGTGCTGCGAAAATGTCCCAGAGCAAAATCTTCAGTTATTTTAATGTACTTCAAAATGATTTTCTTTTTAACAATAGAATTTCATTTTACAGTTACTGAGCTGCTACATTTGAGCTTTTTTTCAGAAAGCATGGTTTGGTTAGCTGAAATGTCTGTAGTGTATCTGGTGAATTCTGGATGCAGTTTTTTCAAAGGGATTTTTCCTCTTACTGACAGGCTGTAGATGTGTCATCAGCCTTGCAGTAGTAGCTAGGGTGTTCTACGGAGTGTCTCCACCCATGGCATTACTCCCTAGAGATGCTTAGTAAAGACTGAAATCAATGTTTGGTACAGTTCCACCTTTGTCTGTGTCAGCCTGTCTTCATAAAAGTCAAGACTGACCAAAAGGTAGTTGAATCTAGAAGGGTTTCTATCTAATGAGATGTTGTAGTCAATGTAGGAGATTGTTAATAAAGCTCTAACTACAGAGTAAAGGACGTATCCAATCTAAGGACCTGAGCACAGACTGAAACCTCATCAGTACCTAATGTGTTTGTAGTTTGGAAAAGGTCTGAAGCACATACTCAATATTATGTGTAGTGGTTCATACGTAAGTGAGTAGATAAATACTATATGAATCTGCTTTATTATGTGTATGGAAAAATGAGATTATTCTTATGAATTGCATTGTGCCTAATCAACTTGTAATAATAGTTTATTCACTATGAATTCCATTCATGAGGCAGGAATTTTATCTTTATGCACAGTATTTAACAAGAAATTATATGACTGCTGTTGAATCTGTGTGGAAGTTTGTATCCTGCCATAGCAAAGCATTTTGAAAGTGTTATGTATTATCTTGATGTGTTTGAACAGGACCATGTATATGAGTAGTTTGAAATCATTATTTAAAAAAAAGTAATCATGAGTGCAATAAGTACTGTTGATTGTGCATATTAATTCTGTCAGTGAATAGTAGATCTTTGCTGTCTGAGTTCATATGTGTAAGTTTATGTATTGTTTTTTAGCATGCATTAGTATGAATGATACCTATTATATCTACTTATGCAATTTTTTACACATATCCTTATGAAAAGATACATATCCTTATCTGAAAGTGTGAAGAGTGGCTGTCTACATGACCATTTGCAATTCATTCTGTATCTGTCTATGTGAAGTTCATGAAATACATGTTAAAAAATCTGTCTTGGGACAAATAGAGAGCAGGATGTAAGGAAAGGAGGTAGAATGGAAGGTCAGATCAGTAGTGACTTTGATGCTGCTCCAAAATATTTATTTGAGAAACACAATCTTTAAAAAGAACACCTTCACTGCTTAAAATTATCACATTCTGATATTGATTACTTTCTTAACAGACAAATCCTGTCTTTTTCCAAAAGATGGTAAATGACACAGCAGTACTGGAATTCAGGCTACTGGGTTTCGGTGGCAACCCACAGTACCAGATCCTACTATTCATAGTGTTCTTGGTTATTTATATTCTCACCATTTTAGGAAACTTCATTATTATTTCAGTAGTGACACTGGAGCCACGACTTCATTTACCCATGTACAAATTTCTCAAGAACCTCTCTTTCCTAGAGGTCTGTTACACCAGCACAATTGTACCCAAGATGCTGGCCAATCTACTGGCAGAGAGGAAGAGCATCTCTTTCTCAGGGTGCATGGCACAGCTTTTCTACTTCATTACCCTGGGAGCCACTGAGTGCTACCTCTTGGCAGCAATGGCATATGACCGATACCTTGCAGTCTGTGAACCCCTGCACTATATTGTGACTATGACTGCTGAGTCTTATACTCGTCTGGCTGTGGGCTCCTGGATCACTGGTGTCTTCACTGGTTTTCTCCCCTGTCTGATGGTCTCCAGATTGCACTTCTGCAGTTGCAACCTCATTGATCATTTCTTCTGTGATATCTCTCCACTGTTGAAGCTCTCATGCTCAGACACCACTGTAACAGAAGCTGTCATCTTCATCCTCTCTCTCCTCGTCCTTTCCAGCTGCTTTCTGTTGATTCTTTTCTCATACCTACTTATAATCCTCAGTATCCTAAAGATCCCCTCTACTTCTGGAAAAAGAATGACTTTCTCCACCTGTAGCTCACACCTCATGGTTGTGACTATATACTATGGTACAATGATTTCCATGTACGTCCGTCCCACCTACCGCCTATCCTCAGAGCTCAGCAAGGCTGTATCTGTGCTCTACACAGTGGTGACACCCCTTCTGAATCCAGTCATCTATGGCTTGAGAAACAAAGGATTCAAGGAGGCATTGGAAAAAATAGTCATCAGACACCATCGTCCTTGTGCTTTGTAAGATGGGGAGAGTTCAACTCTGACTCTTGTTATCCAGGTTCTTTGTTATATTCTGATTACAGTGCAGGTTATTATCTCAATAACACATTACAGTAACAGTTTCTGCTTTTTTTATAAAGAATAATTCAAGCCAGTTATTACTGTTAACCAAAATAACTCCTGGCATATTCTCATGCTTTACTTTCCTCTTTTTCTTTTTCCTTTCTCCCTCTGTATTTACCCAGCATTTAATTTACTTTTTATTAATTTTATAATTACTATTTGAATTGCATTTTATGTTCTTGTTACTGCACAGGCACTAAAGCACAAATTTCATATGTGTTAATAAAGGTTAAAATTTCTGTATTATTTATGTTTTTCATTGCCTGTAGATGCTAGCTCATTTTTCTCTTGGTCATTTTTGGTGTGTCTATTGATTCAGAATAAATGCCACTGCAGTTTTTCTGTGTTTCATGTGTGGTATGTGAAACAAATATCTTGACATAAATAGAAACAGTGTAATCGCCTGTTATGAGGAAAAGGTATCTGAAAAGTACATTTTCTTTTGTTGCTTTACAATAATTTAATGCTATGAGTAGTTAATATGATTTAACTGAAGGATACTATTCCGTTCCTTTCTCCTTGAAGGAACATTTCAGGTGATGAGACATCAAATTATACTCTTATATTAGTAGGTGCAGACTACTTAAGGCATCTGCAGGAGGTTATGAGTCATGTCACGGAAGCCATAGGAGAAGCCATCTTTCTACAGTAGCTGCTTTATTCCACTGAATGACCTATGGACTGTTAAATTCTTGGACCCATATATTTATGCATTTGATTTGTCCCCCGAAACTCTACTTACAGAAATGAAAGCTTAGGTATCTACCTGGCATGTGGACACCTGTGTGAGAACCCACAAGTTTAGAAGTCATAGAATCATAGAAGTCCTTAGTACTTAGAGATAGGGATTGCAAAGAGTCAGAACAACCTAAAAGATACAACTACCATGGTTCTGCTAAAGAAAGGCACTACAGCAAACACTCCATTGAGTTCTTAGGTGCCAAGGACAGAATTGCACAAGAGTCTTGATAGCAAGACTATCACCATAGCCACAAGATATTCAATACAAACAGCAGTGAGAGTAACCTTGCTTGACTTCAACTTACTGAAGTTATGAGCATTAACCTAATCAAGTCAGGATGAATCACACTTAACTGAGGATAGCAACTCAGGTGCATAAAGAGAAACCATTAGTAATAACTTCGTGACTTATTAGATGCTGCAGAATAAATCTTTTGGTTAGCAGATTCAACACTAGATCAGTCAGAGACTACCCCTTTTTGAAGTTACGGGTGGAGGCCATTGAGAGCACTGTAGGACATTCACAATGACAATAAATGCCTGTTTTTAGGCAGTTAATTTTCTTCCCAGGTATACACTTCAGATAAGATGAATGGCACTCTATAAAGACTGATGATACTAACTAGGATTTCAATTTAGTTCCTGTCTAAGATGTCTTCAGATGATCAAGATATCCATCTGGGGCTGGTAGACAGGGAACGGGATAAAAAAGGAGCTTGCATTTAATGTTTTAATGTTTAATGTTTTAATTAATGTTTTAATGTTTAAATTTAATTTAATTTAATTTAATGTTGCTTTAATGGAGGTTTTCACCAAAGCTCTCAAAAGTATGCAAGCAAGTAGATGCTTTCATTCTCCAATTCAAAACTATGGAACTAATTTTCTTTGCATTCTTTTCTGTTTGTCAGCCACCTATCTGCAACACCTGAATGATCAACTACTCTGGTCTGACACAGAAATTAACAAATTGTAGGTTCATAGGATAATTCAGATAGGCAGAGATCTTGGGCAGTCTCTAGCCCAACCTTTTGTCCAAAGTAGTCAGCTATGAAGTCAGACCAGGTTGTTCTGGACTGTTTCTTATCAAGTGTTGACATGCTCAAGGGCAGAGAGTGAACAGTCTGTTTCAGTGCCTGTACAAGAGATCCCTTCTCAACTACATTATTCCATGATTTTCCATACAATTTTATTTTGCGTAGAGACTCAGAATCATAGTACTACTACAAAAAATGCAAATAAAGTAGATGTTAGAGCAGTCATTTCATTATTTTCAGACAGATTTGGCTAGAGTTCAAGAAAAAAAAAAGAGGGTTTAGGATCTTTGGAAGAAGGGGTGGGCCACTCAGGCGGAATACAAAGATGTTGTGAGGCTGTGCAGGGAGAAAATTAGAAGGGAAAAAGCCAAACTGGAGTTCAATCTGTTTATTGCTGTTAAAGACAATTAAAAATGTGTTTATAAAGACATAAAAAAGGAAAGGAGGACTAAGGAGAATTTCAATCTTTTATTGGATGTGGGGGAAAACACAGTGGTAAGAGGTGAGGCTGATGTACTTGATGACTTCTTTGTCTCAGTATCGCATTGAGATATTCATAATGTTTTAATCAAATAAGTGTACTTCTGTCAGATTTTCCTTTTGTAAAATAATATATGCATTTGTTTTCTTGTCTACTTACCAATATTTTTTCCAACCACAATATATGTAAATATTTATTTTAATTCTTGAACAAACATTGACAAAGACTGTTGTCATTAACTTTAATTGCTAATCATCTTTCTGCTCATCTTAATGTACCCACATCTATCTGTCTGTGCACTTTGTCATCATTTGTCAATCTGTAGCTATGTGACCAGTGTTTGCCATGTTGGTACATTTTCCAGTCATGTGAAAATAACTGAAAAGTCATCTTCAAAACACTATAAAATCCTAAACATTTTCTAAATTATATAAGTTCTGGCAACTGCAAAGATCAATCATGCTGATTGCATGTTCAGCCAATTTTACAAGAAAAGCAGCAGAGGACATTGAAGCTAACACAGAAGTTGCAATGCAGTTTTACTTCTGCTGTGGGAAGAGTTGGTGAGAAGGAAGATGTTACAAGAGCTACTAATGAAAAAAAGTAACCAGAGACTGTCCACAAGATGTTTGACCACAAATACTGAAAGATGAAAAGTTTTTGAAGTGAATTAATTTAACTTTGTTAGTCTTAAATATGAGAAACAAGAGAAGCCTTGTTACATTTTTTTTTCATTGAAAATTGCAAAGTCTAGCAAAAATCTTCCTCAAAGATGATTTCTCCTATTAGACACCTTCTGACTACTTGCAGAGTCAGAAGTAAGAGTAAGCTTATAGCGTCCTTACTTTACAAAGACTTTGTGAAAAAATTACTGTGAGAAGGTCAAACACAGGAGTAAAGTTTCCTGAAGTTTTAATGGGGCCTTCTGAGGCTATTAGAAATAGAGCTGTTATGGGAAATCCTAATGGCCCTCCGGGGAGGAGCTGATTAGAGCAGAAAAACAGAGCATGGTTACAGGCAAAGAAAGGAAGGAAAAAATGCTTTCATGAAGCAACCCCTGTGAGGTATCCTGCCAAAGAAAGGAGCAAGGATTTTCAACCTTTGCAGCCCTTGCCTGCCTGAGGTTTCTTTCTGATCAGCATGGAGCATGAAGAGGAGATTGCCTCTGCACTTCCAGGATCCTGGAGAGTGCAAAGGCAGCACAGTAAAGGTGTCTGAGCAAAGGTCTCTTCCTGCTTGCCCTGCTGCTGCAGGAAAAAGTAGCCAAGGGTCTGTGAAAGGGACAGACCTCCCTGTCACAGTATGGCCCAATGATACTCCTCTTCAACTACAATCACTGTGACTCCTGTCCCATATCTCCTACACCCACACAGCTGGTATCCATCTGGCCTACACATCATTGCTATCCCAGCTGTGGGACTACCCTCTTCCCCTATGCTCCTCAGCCTCAAACAGAGCCCTCAGACTGAGTTTTCCTGCTACACCTCTAGCCTAACCTGCAGGCCCCCAGCAGTCCAGCCTCAGAGAGATGGTAGCCAGCTTCTCCACATAGAGCTTTGCCTGCCCCAGACCAGTTTCACTCCCCACCAGACCCCAGTATTTCAGTGATGCTTTGTAGACTGACCCTGCAACCCCTAAACTTCCACTTGCCACAGACCATTCCCCTAGCTTTCCAGAAATGGATGCTTGTTCTTTGGCCATGAAAACATGATCAGTGCTCCCATACATGGAACAGTCCCTCAGAATCTGAGCAGGATGGACAGAGATGGGTGCAGATCCACTACAAGGAAGACATTGATTTGCTGGAATGCATGCAGAGAAGAACAATGAAGCTCATGAAGAAGACAAGAACACCATGGAACAGCTGAGAGCACTGGAGTTGTTTGTGTAAGGATATGTAGAACAAGAGAGTCTGCTTCTTTAAGGGTATTTGGTCAAGGGCCTTTTTTTCCAGGGCAACAAGGGAGAAGAAGAAGGGGAGGCAATGATGGGAATCAAGTCTGGTCAGTCACCCTGATTTATGAGAGCATGTGACAGTGTAGGAATATTTATTCCAGAATGATTATCTGATAGATAACTTCTAAGATGGAAGACAATCATAAGACAAAGACCCCTCAGTCACTAATTGGTGAGCTAAGAAGCTACAGGTGCCATTTCCAGGGAGGATCATGAGAACAAAAGGTGGGATAGGTAAAAACAAATGGATATAAAAGAGCTGGTTGTATGTAAAATGGGGTCTGTAGTATACTTGTCTGGCCAAGCACTGCACCTGATCACCACAGTCTGTCTATCACCTTCCATCTTCCTCTCATTAAATCTTTTCTTAGTTATCTCTCTGTATATTTGCACTTTTTCTCCAAAATGTACATGAGCTGTGAGGATTAAGAACCAGCTACTGCCAAGACCTGGATATGGGTGAGTGAACCTCAGTGTCAGATACTGCAGTCAGGTTGGGAAAGGGCACTCCAGCCTGTGGTGCTAGCTATTGGAATGAATGCAGGGGTCTCAGAAACAGTCACTGGTGGGACCTATGTGTGTGGAAGTGGAATTGGGGCCAGGTACAGGAGCGAGTAGGGGTCCTATTATCAGGAATTGGAGGGGGCAGAGCTCTCTGGATCTGAAAGGGTCCTACAGACTTTGAGCCCAGAGTGACAGCTGCTGGGGGAATTGGTATGAGTGAACTGGCTGGCCTCAACTGGAGTCAGCCCAGTGGTGTAGGCACCCTTGACCTTTGGTGCCATCTACTGGAGCAAGTGGGGGTCTCAATGCCAGCTGCTGGAGCAAATGGAGTTCCCTACTCCAAGCCACTGCAGTGGAAGAAGTGTGTGTTCCCAAGCCAGGTATTGGGACTGGAATTGGTGTGACTGTAAGCATATAGTGTTATATGATACAATATTAGGATGAAGCTAATCTAACTTATGTTCTTTTCTTTACATTGTACTTGAGATCTGCTCCAAGCAGTGATGCTTTGAGTGCATACTCAAATTCATAGCTTGTAATGTATCACCCCATGCTTACTGTTTAGATAGGAAAAAAAGTGGAATAAAGGTATAGGGCTTTGATATGTAATACTAGAAGACTAAACCAAGATGGGAAAGACAGGGTATGGTCCTACCCTTGTTAATCAGGATATCCCTGGAATTATGACACCTTTAAAATATATTTGAGTTTAATTTGGGAACATGCCGGAAGGGATCCATGAAGAGATTCAGCATTCATGCACTGATAAAATAAGGGGTGCATGCAGCAGTAAAACAAGGAACAGAAAACATACATTGACTCTACTACTAGCTATTAGGAGTAAGACTATAATCAACAATCGATATCTGAGACAGATGAAATAAGCTGTGCCTCAGATGCACCCTCTTTTCTCCACTTTCAATAATTTGAAAGATACCTCATGCATAAGAAAATTAACTCCATGTCAGTTGAAAACCTGCTTATTAACTCAGCAGCCCAGTGAAGGTATGTGCAGTAAGAGAAGGAGATGCACTCATATCAGCTGAAAACATGTACTTCATCTTCATTCAGCCTTTGTTACAGTCCCTCACTACATCCTTGTATCTGAATTAGATACATGGATTAGATGTACATGTCTGTGCATAAGAAATAGTCTGGATGGCCATTTCCGAAGAGGGGCAGTCAACAGTTGAATGTTCCCAGGCCCATTGTTCAATTGCAAATCTCCAACAACCATCCTATACTTTGGCCAGATGAACAAGATATGCATGTTAATCAATACAAATTCGTGCATGTTAATTAAATCACATTCCTGCTCAAACCCAGTCTCAGCAATCCTCTCTTGATTTACAGTCACTGGGTATTTCAACGCTAACAAGCCTGACAATATTCTACAGCAAGAACAATCAAGTTCTTATCATAGAGCCTGGCTGTGTTGTCTCCACTCCGCTCCACACTCTATAATGTTCCTCTTAGAGTTACACAAGTTCCCCCAGTGTGATCAACATCTGAGGTTGGAGGCCTAGAAAACTTCTGTGTAGAGCAGCTACACTTCACTCTGGAAGCTTCTTCAGTGTTGTACTTTTTCTTTAAGATGTGAATATAAGTTTAATTTGTAAGTCACCTCAGGCAATTTTCCATAGGGGGAGAAGGGAAAGGAAGACATTTTCTGCTTCAGGCATAAGCCACCACATTCACAAAGGCATAGTATAGCACTGCCTAGCTCCTTGGCTCTCCATATCCTCTGAGTCCATCTTTAGTTGCAGTGTCCTGTTTCCAGAGTCTGTGGTCTACTCAGTAGCCTTCAAAAGCAAGCATTTCAACAGCTTCCCAAGTGTGCATGGCTCCTTCCAGCTGAGGGCATGATAGGCTGTTGTGTGCCTGAGAAGAGACTACAGAAACATAGGCTTTGCTAGTAGGCCAAGGAAGGCAGGAGTGAATCATTTTCCAGGGCAGATGTGAAGGCCACATTGTTTGGTATTGCCTCCCATTACCTTTTCCAGGTAATTCCTAGAATAAAAAAATCCAGTGATCGATAGCCCTTCATCCTCTAATGTTAATCCTGTTTTTGGAGAACCAGTTTTTCAAGCTATCCTACTGGATAGTGTTTGGTGCATGCATGGTATTTGGTATTGCACTTCTTTTCTCAAGTCTGCAAATGTATTGCATGGCCAAGAATCAGCTAAGCTTTCTCCTGAACAAGGACTTGAATGCTCATATTTAGGGGCTGATACTTTCCCAGCTGATCAGCCCACGCATTACAATACAGAGCTGAGCCTCATACAGAAGGCAGAGGTGAAGACCGTAGCTTTCCAAGCCTTTTGGGGGAAGACATATAGCTGGAGGTTTATATAAAGGAAACTGACCTGGAGACAGACACTTCTGTTTATTGCCCAGAAAGGCAATCTACACCATGATGGGGTTCATCAGCGCTGGTCATTTTTAATTCAGAGCACAGAAGCAGGCAATTCCAAAATACAGGGACAGAAGTCTGGCTTGGCTTGAGATGGGAAACAAAATAAAGGTTGGTTCCATAGGTCTTAGATAGCACAAAAGTGTTCTCTTTTGTTTTGTTATTTTTTTTTTATTATTATTTTATTACTTAAGTGACTTTTTTAAGTGTGATAACTTATCCAAAAAGATCTTCATAGGTTAACAAGCATGCCTTTATGTGTGTGCACATCTAAGTGTCAGACTATGGGAGACAATGACTGCTGGAGGCCCAGCTGCCAAAGAGACTGTAGAGTTTGGGGGCTTCTAGGGGTGGGAAATTTGTGTGTGCCTGCATGAATGAAGTAGATTCAGGGGGAGATAGTGTTGTATAAGAGAGATTTTAAACACACTAAAGGAAAAAAAATCATCTGCCATTTCCTTTTTATGTCTACCCACCTACATACATGAATATTCATCTACCCATCTACCTAGAAGTAATTCAGAATTCAATGAATTAATATTTAAGTATTTGATTTCAGATTTAGGAATAAAGAATTCTTCTGTTTAGTTAAGAAGTTTTAATTACAGTACATTATTTTAAAATAGAGATTAATGAAAGCTTTGTGAAAAGTTAAAATTGACAATAAAGAGAAAAGATATATGGAGAATCTTCTTGATTTATTTGTCGTGCAGTAGTAGTATCACAGGTTCTCCACAAAACCAGGAAATTTTGGAGGAAAGCATGGCTGAATAGGTGCTCATTGCCATGTCTTTTTTTTCTTCCTTTTCCTTTTCCTTTTCCTTTTCCTTTTCCTTTTCCTTTTCCTTTTCCTTTTCCTTTTCCTTTTCCTTTTCCTTTTCCGTTCCCTTTCCCTTTCCCTTTCCCTTTCCCTTTCCCTTTCCCTTTCCCTTTCCCTTTCTATCCGGGGTTCCAATAATGCAAACTTTTATTCTCATGCATGGGATGTTATAATTCTTCCTTGCATCATACTTAATAGGAAACAGAGACTACTGAAAAACACCACTTGTCCTGAAAGTCATTCCACCACAAACATGTTATCTCAGTTGCATAAATTGTGGTAGACTCATGAACGACTCTCAGACCACAGTTGCAAAGGTGCTAAAAGGGGATAGAAATCAATAACTCTTTTCTAGGGCACTCAAAGCAAAATATACACAATTACAGAAAGTCAAGCACAGGCTAAAAGTCTTCTTATATAAAGCAAAAAGAGGATTTTTAGAAAAAAAAAAAAAAAAGAAAAGAAAAGCTATGTCACCTCTTTTTTACTGCTGAGATATAGTATTTCTTTCAGATGGGATGTTCATACTTAGATATCCAGATTATGGGCACTAATACCTAAGCAACTTCTTTAGTTCTTACAAATACAAAGTAAAAATGAATTACCAGGACATGGTTCACTTCACTCTCAGGTAAACACCTGACATAAAGATGAGCAATCACTATATATGATTACATATTTCTATATGAACTGTATATGGACATTAAGATACGGGGGCCTTAAGTAGCTGTCTCAGCTGTTTGTGTTGTAGGCATCAAAGATTATGAGAGTCCACCGTACAAGAGATCATCAATAAAAGGATGTACAATGTGTAGTTTCAGATTATTTGGGAGGGATGCTTGTAATCTTAATTATCACTGCTTTTAATTGACTTTTTTTGTTTCAGCCAAAACATCCAACATATGATGATTTCTCTTGGTCTCAGAATTACTTACTAGGCAGTTTGTGTTTCCAGTATCAGTAAATTAATTTTTCTGTTATCATACAGACATCACAGCAGTCTTCAAAACAGAATGTCTGATGAAAGGCATTATAATATGCAACACTGGGAATATAAGAAACTAACTAATAGCCTGTTGTTATTATTTTTCCTGTCTTGAAAAAAACTCATTAGCTCCTGGCCTGAAATATTAACAGTTTCATACACTAGAGATAATCTTCCCTGCGGAAGTCAGGAAATATTTAGGCTTCCCAAAGTAAGGCTAAGAATTCAGAGTCAGGCATATGAAAAGAGAGGAGCTATAAAAGAAGAAGTGTATAACAGATTCTTCCACAGTACATAACCAGGAGCCAGGAGAAGCATTTATTTTCCTGCGGTAAACTGTATTGCATGTTTTTAAGTACAATGTTAGACTTAAAGACACAGAGATTGACAGGGAGGTTGAAGACTAGATAAGTAGATCAGAGACAAGAGAGAGAACTTCAAGATTTTTTTTATGTTGTCTTTTTGGAAACATTAACTTATAATTTCTGTCTAACAGTTTCATTAATACAAAAAGTAGTAAAGAGGAAGGAACTGTATCAGTTTAATGTATACTCTTTAGTTCAATCTCCCCAGTTGTGTGTGTCTTTGTCAATCTGTTTACTCAGTTTTAATTTGTTCATGATTTTAATATCAGAGGTAGGTCAGTTCACTGTTATTTTTCTCTTTTCTATGGATTTAGGAATATACACGTATGGACATAATTTTATTATTATTCCATTATGGTATTTTGTACTAACCTAGACATTCTATACATTTTAATATACTTTACAGGGAGAGGATACAAGAATTTGAAACAGGTAAAGAAATCCTAAGAAAATAAGTTATTCCTTTGGTGTGTACATAAATCCTAAAAGAAATAATTCAGTAAAGGTGCAATTTTTTCTTTTTTTCCCAGTACTATGAGTCAGTGAAGGCTTCTGGGAAGGACAAAACAACACATAATCATGTCTCTGCATGTGTATGTTAAAAAAATATATATATATAAAAAAAATCCAATGTAAGCCTGATATGGCTCTGTACACTTAGCAAAGCTCTTTTCAGTTTAACTTTGCAGAAGTTTTGAATGAGGATGCACACCATGCTTGTGATTCAAAGCAGCTCGGCATTCCACTACTGTTATTGCCACCAGTGAAAAATGAATAAAAAACCAGCAGTTTATATTCATTCTTAAGAGGTTTTTATTTGTTTATGGATAGTTTTTTTTAGATTTTTAGATTCTTTAGATTTAATGGACTGGTTTTATTGCCTTTTGTATTGAATAACAGCGTCAATCTATTAAAAATATAGTTAAAGAAAAAAAATCAGAAACTTTTGCTAAAATTTGAAGGTAGATATGGAATCAATTTTCTATTTGTCATCTGTTCATGTTCAGCATTTAGACTCTTTGTGTAGCCAAAGAAATCAGCCTTCCCATTCCAGGAGTGACTCAGAATGTATATGTGAGACAGGTAGAATTAATTTGCTATTAAAGGTGCTAGTGTCCACTTTCTTACCTACTGTCTGCTACAACTAAACTGCAGTATTCTTTTAAAATTCACAAAGAAAAAGATAAATTATCATGGTACTATGATTTTTGTTCAAGTCTTACATAGATGTGGAGATAATATAAACGTAAAAGTAACGCTATTGCATCCAATATAACCCAAGTGAATAACACTACAAAATTTCTCATAATGGGTTTCAAATGACAGTCTGCAAGTGTTGACTAGTATTGTCAATGTTGCAGAAGACTGAAAGGGTATAGACCATTGATATAAAATTGCAAAATCAATTTTACTCTGCTGACCTAACTCTCTCTCACTGTACCATTCTGTTTGTTTTTTTTTTTTCATGTTAGCTTTCAAAATAGGAATGGTTGAGCAAAATATGGTTTTAATTTGACATACTGTGAAGCTCTTTGAGCTCAAAGAGCTTCATGGTATATAACATGTTCTACAACACAGCAATGTTTGTTTAAAAAAAACACTGTCAGGCATTCCAGAAAATGTCAAAATGTCAAAGTGTCATGATAGCACTGGGATAAAGCTCACACTTTGATATAATATCCCTGAGTGCCAAAAGTACGGCTTAATTCTGCCTGAACTCAGGAGTAATCCATCTGTCTCTTTAGAGAGACAAACTAAAGGAAAGGACCGAGGTGGAAGAAGTGGGAACTCAGTCATAGAGTAGTTCTGCTTATTCAGATGTTAAAGATGCAAAATGGATGAGGATACTTGGTTCTAAGAACTTGAGTCTGAACTCTACAAGTTACCAAAGATTTAGAGCTTAGTGATGTGGTTTAGTGGAGGACTTGTTAGTGTTAGGTCAGAGGTTGGACTAGGTGATCTTGGAGGTCTCTTCCAACCTAGATGATTCTGTGATTCTGTGAAAAAGAACTAAGAAGTGAAACAACCTTGCATAAAGTCTCTAGTTCAAAGTTAAGGTCATGAGTTGTGCAGAACAGACTGGTGCAACTGGTATTGCTGCTGTGTTTGGTCTTGGGCAAATCTGGGATTTAAACCTGTTTGTCAAGAGGAAAACATACTGTAAGGAAGTGAGTGCATTGTAAGGATGTCCTCTTTCCCAGGTTTAGCTGTTAAGGCCTTCCCCTTGTGTGGAATCTGAAAGGCACTCTGAGCAGGAAATTCCTGTTGGACTCAGTGGGCAGGACAGCTTACATCAAAACCTGTCTGCATACCTCTGTTGGAAATTTCTCAGCTAGGACTGAAACTGACTGCACCCCACCCACTGCTGCTAACACTCAAAACTGCACTGAGTTGTCTCTTTGCCTTTCTTTATTACCTGAGTGTCAATTAGTGTAACTTTAATCCTGATTCCGCTTGCTGACGTCATTATTTATTTCTGCTCTTACAGGCCACATACTGTGAATGGCAAACCAAACAAGTGCAAGTGAGTTTGTTCTATCGGGACTTACAAGTGACCCACATCTTCAAAGCCTCTTCTTCTTTGTCTTTTCTGTTATTTATTTTATTACTCTTTTTGGAAATATGTTGATCATGATTGTAATAAGTACTGATTCCCACCTTCACTGCCCTATGTACTTCTTCCTTTTTCACTTAGCCTTCATAGACATCTGTTATGCCACCACCACTGTTCCTAAGATGCTGGTGAATTTCCTAGTGAAGCAGAAAAGCATTGGATTCGGTGCCTGTATTACACAGATGTCCCTTATCCTTCTTTCAGCTGGTAGTGAAATTTTCATGCTCTCAGCAATGGCATATGACCGATTTGTTGCTGTCTGTAACCCGCTGCACTACCAAGAGGCTATGAACAAACTTTTCTGTAACCAGCTGGTGGGGAGTGCATGGGCAATGGGATTCTTACATTCCATTATAAACACACTGCCAATGTTAAATGTACAATTCTGCAACTACACAGAAATTAAGCATTTCAGCTGTGAGTTGCCTCCTCTCCTCTCTGCAGCATGCTGTAGAACCACCCTCAATAAAGTTGTTCTTTTGTCTTCTGCGGTGATCTTTGGGTCAAGCTCCTTCCTGCTCACCCTCACCTCCTATATCTATATCATCTCTACTGTCCTGAAGATACAGTCTTCAAAGGGAAGGCAGAAAGCATTCTCCACTTGCAGCTCCCACCTCATCATAGTGGTTTTGCTATACACAACTGCTCTGTTCCAGTACACAAAATCCAGCTCAAGTTCTTCACTCATTCTAGATCAACTGTTTTCCATCCAGTACAGCATTTTAACTCCCATGTTAAATCCCATAATCTACAGCCTGAAAAATAATGATATGAAAACAGCTTTGGGCAGAATGTTAGGGAAAATTAAAGTTTCACAATCATTGTAACTACCTTTAAGCTATACATTCCAAATAAATGCACTTTTTAAAATGGAGCTATAAGGAAACAATCTGTCCTATATGTTAAAAGATGGTAAGAGCAGCCTTCACCTCCCACAGCTTTGGACCCAAGACTCCTTCCAGCCCGGCTTCTGGAGCTCAGTCTGGTGCCCTTGGGATGTGGGGTCTCTACTTAGGGCAAGGAACACAGCTGTTGCTTTCCTGTTTGCAAGTGTAACTGGTAGCAAAGCTAACCGCTTATCTCAAAGAATATTGACACAGTCACACAGACTTCCGCAGGCAATGTTTGCCTCTCAAGTTTGTTTCTCTGTATAATTTATTTATCGTTTCCCTCTTTTCCTTCATATTGCATTTGACAAGGTCCTCAATCACACCATCTCACTGAAAGTAGCATTTCTACATTTCCACAAATCTTTATGAATTAGCATGACCTACAATGTTTGTTCTTGTCATTGATTCTTATCACTGATATCATTTGTTGGCCAGATTTGTGTCTGTATGTTCTTATTTATTTCTGCTTCCTTTTTTTTATTTTATTACCCCTTTTTGAACTGAACAGGTCCTACAACTGATACCCTTTAAAGGAGCAGGCATCCCGTTTCCACAATACCATTACACTGTAGAAATCAGTTGTGTCTGTAGTAGCAGATCACTTGTTTTTTCACTTCATGCATTTATTCACATATTGCCTTTACTGCATTCCTACTCTTGCTACTGGGACCTTTCCAGAGGGAAAAAACTAAGATGACAGATGAAATCTAGAACCAATTCAGTGCATAGATAGCTGCTCCTTTAGGTTTGTTCTACCTTCAGTTACATCGTAGTGGAACTATCCCTATTCCAGATGGTATATTGCCTTCACAGCCATGGTGGGCATTCTTTTCCTGCAGCCAGCACTCCTGCTTTCCTGAAACTATGTTTACTGAAATTGACAGAATGGCTCGTGCTCCATTTCTCTAAGAGTTCCCATCTTTCTGTTGTGCACCTGTTTATGCTAGTTGCTGTGGAATGAGGTCAGGGAAGTCCATATAGCCGTGGCAGTGCACCAAGCGTGGGGAATGACTGGCAGGCATGGGAGAGGGCAGGTTTTGCCTGCTGTGTTTCCAGTGGAAAGAGTTAGGATGTGAGGAGAGAGGGCACCTGAGTGCCATGAGAGGAAGAAGGCATTGCACGTTGTGCAACGCATAGGAAGGTGTGTTGTGTGTTGTGTCATCGTGGCAGCTCTTTGTTTTGTTGAACCTCGTGCTATGCCCCATCCCTTGCTCAGGGCAGGGCCACAGCACACATCCAGGAGGTCCCATGGTGTAATGGTGAGCACTCTGGACTCTGAATCCAGCGATCTGAGTTCAAATCTCAGTGGGACCTCTACTCTGACTTTTATTCCAATCTTCCAAGTTCTTGCCTTCCTCCCTACCCTGTGTTACCAATCCCACCGGAATCAGTGCCCCTCCTCCTACCCTGGGCCCCACTGCCCGCAGTCTCTTGCTTATGGAAACCTGTCACGTGCTCGGGTAGAGGAGACTCTCGAAACCCATGGCCTGTGGCAACTTGGTCATCTCCAGAGACTTCACAACATCCAAGAACGGTACATTGCCATCTTTGACCACTCTCAGATCAGTAGTAGAGGGTTACTGTGCAATGCTTTCCTTGAGGAGTGAGGAGCTAATGGAGGCAGGAAGAGAACAGACCACCACGAGTCTCCAGCTGTGCTGCACAAGGTCTTTAATGAGAACGAGAAAATGCAGTGGAGCAGTACAGAGACCAAGAAGATCGTTTGCAGGGTTCAGGGAGGCAGAGAGAACGGCCCATCCATCTCAGGGATGTCTGTCCCAAATGGGATGATCCACGCGCTTCAGCAGTTGAAGCGGCAGAGTGGGGAAGGCAGACACAGCCCTGACCCCCCCAGACCAAGGGAGCCCCCAGAAGAGATGGGAACCCCCCCAGTGCTGAGGGAGCTGCCAACAGCAGCTGACAGAGAGGATCCCACGGCGGTGCTCTGAGGGAAGGAGGTGAGGATGGGGCCCGGCAGAGTCACCACGACCGGGGAGGGCTGGATGGCAACCGTCGAGTCAGCGCACCGGGCGACACATGGCTCACTGCAGCTGCTGGCAAGTGGGGTTGGGCCAGAGGCACCGCAGGACGATGGGACACAGGGTCTGAAGCAAGACATCTCTCGTCGAGGGAGGCGAAGCTGAAACACAGAGTAGCAGGGAGGGGATACACACCCCAAGGTCAGCCTTTGTCATCTCCAAAACAGAAGTGGCTGCACTGAAGATTGGGCAGGAAGCACCGGCTTATTTGGTAAGGGTCCCTCTCTTTTCAGGCACTTAATTCTTGCAGAGAGACATCCCTGCAGCTGAGCCCCATCAATCTCCCTCTGCTAGAGAGGTCCCCACAGTCCCCAGCTCTCCAAATCCACCCCTTCAAAAGGGAAAGAAGTCACAGGCCCGAACCATCTGTATTGCAGCGCCAATCTGAGGCAGCCCAAGTACCAAACGGAGTCGCCAGCGTGACAGCAATGGGGCCCTCAGGGAGAGCTGGAGCGAGCGCAGGCTTACCTCGTTCCTCAAGGAAAGGGAGAGAGAAGAGAAGTGGATGCAGAGCCTGCAGCAGCATGGTCTTTTATGCTGCATCCCAGAGCCCCACGGGAACAGAAACATTCCTTGCTCATGAAGCATCAAAACACCTCATAGTTGCTTCCTTCAGAGGCCTTGGTGGTGGTTAAGAGCTTGCTTCTTTCATCTGCCAGCTTTTGTTCCTGCCTCATGCCACCTAACACTGAAATGATATATCTGTGTCCCAGGCTCCTAAGACCAATTGTGACAGAGGTCTTAGGCTGCCTGTGTGGGATTGTGTGTTTCCGTCATACAAACGTCCTTTGGAGTATCATCCACTTTGTGGTGAGCATGGCCACTAGTCACGGTGATACCCAGCCACAGAGGACACGAGAAGTCACCACACAAGGGCATTCAGTGCCGAGATTCGAGCTAATTCTGTGAGACATTTCTCCCTGTGGTTTATCACAGATAGGCAGGAGACCATTGAGTAAGCTCAGGTAGATGATCAAGACAGCACACGTGGAGGAGACATGGGCCATGTTTCTAAGATGTTTCAGCAAGGATGGAGTGTTCTGAACTAGGGGATGTCTCCTGAAGGCAGAGGAGAGGACATCAAGGTCATTGTTGACACTTGTCATGCTCTGACAGAGCCCAAACACAAAGTTCAATGAAAGCAGAGTCAAAGGGAGGAAGGGTACACCTGAGGCCAATGCAGTTCTCTCTCAAGTCATCTCTCTGAAGCAGTGAGACCTTTCTCTGTGCCTTCACAGAAATGCAGCAGGTCAAGGCATAGGAACGCGATGCAAGAGATGCCCGCGTCCTTCCCCGAAGCTGACGCACTCTCCAATTGACCTGATTTCCTCAACACATTTGTCCCACTGGCCAGAGGTCTGCCTGGCCTGCTTTTGAGGCGAGGCTTGCAGCAAGGAGCCTAAACTGGAATTGTCTTTGTTCGGGGCCAGGGATGGAGCAGCCCCTTCCATGCATTTCCACGTATAAAGTGAGTGGGGATCTGCCTCCCAGCACACCTGACAGTCATCCCGATGTGGAAGAGCTGGGAAAATCCCTGAGCTGCAGGCAAACATGAGTCACCCAGCTGTGGACAGCAGTGGACATGGCTTTTCGGCCTTAGGCGTGCCAGGAATAGCAGAGCTCTTAGCTTCACTCCTACCTACGTGCTGCTTTCCTTACCAAGGGAGTTTCCAAGGGGCTCTGTACCCTTCCTGAAACACCAGGTGCTTTTACGCATTCTTGTGCTGCTGCCTCCCAAGGCATTCCCTTTGTGTGGCTGGTCTGGGGCCCATCTGATACAGTGCACGCCAGAGTACTCAGGGTCTGAAAGACCCTCTGGAGATCCTTTGGGCTGAAGTTCCGGCCTCAGCTGGCCAAATATCCCATTTATCTCAGGGGGTTCTGGGCCTTATCTGGTTGCCATCTGAACACTGCATCCCCCTCAGGTCGCAGGCTCTTGGTAGCTCTTCCAGGGCTCCACCATGCCCACTGTGACCTGTTTTCTCCAAAGGACAGCTGGCAATTTCCTTGTGGCAGCTTGTGAGCATTGCTTCTCTCTTTGCCCAAGTGATGAGACAGGAAGGGATCAGGATGTGAGAGGGAGGGACAGGAAAATCACCCAGCTGGGGCTTAAGGCACTTTGAGCACTTGCAAATAGGCAAGGAAGTGCCTACAAGGCAGCATTATGAAGAAATTGCACATATCCTTTCCAGAAAGGATGGGGTGCTTCTTTTAGAGGACCAAAATACTGATGCACGCAGGATGGGGAATAAACAAGATGAGCTAGAGATGTGTGTGTGTAAGGTGTCTGGCTGTGCAGGAGTTAACTTTCCCCACAGCAGCCCATATAGCATTGTGTTCTGCACTTGTAGCTAGAACAGCACTGATATGGCACCAGTGTTTTGTCTACTGCTGAGCAGTGCTTCCATGCCATCAGAACTCTCTCCAATCCACCCTAAGGCCAGTAGGCAGGGGGTCGGCAAGAGCTGGGGAGGCGGCCTTGGCAGAACAGCCAATCTGAAGTGACCAAAGGGATATTCCCTACCATATGATATCAGACTCGGCAAGAAAAGCTGCGCAGGAAAGGAGAAGGCGGTGCTCTCATTAGGAACACATCTGTCCACCCACGCGACCACTATGCATTTTGAGACCCCGCTTCCCAAGATGTGGCCCAACATAACTTCCCGATGGGAAGTAGTGTATAATTGTTTTCTCTCTCTTTGCTTCCGTACAGCATTTGCTTGTTTTGTCTTCTGGGGTATGTTCTTGGTTGTTGTTGTGTTTAGTTTTGGTTTTGAAGCAGCGTGATCAAAGCAATGCCCACGTTCTTCCCTAAAGGTGACCCACAATCAAATGTCCGTGTGCTGCTCAGCAGCTTCATCCCATTGGCCAGAGGTCTGGCTGGGCTGCTTTTGAGGACAGGCTCATGGCATGAGGGCAAATCAGCCTCCCAGCGCACCTGGCAGTCATCCTGATGAGGAAGAGCTGGGAAAATCCCAGAACTGCAGGCAAACATGAGTCACCAAGCTGCAGACAGAGTGGACTCGGTGTTCTGACCTCAGTCATGCCGGGAACAGGAGAGCTCCTACCCCATTCCACCCAAAGTGCTTCTTTCTTCACCAAAGGCATTTCCAAGGGTCGTTGTACCATTCCTGAAACAACGGGTGCTTTTGCACATTCTTGAGCTGCTGACTTCCAAGGAATTACCTTTGTGCGGCTGGTCCATGGCTCATATGACTTGTGAGACCTAGACTTGAAAGGACCTTTGGATGTGAGCCACTCCAACCCCTCTGACCGCCTCCCCAGAGCATGGTGCTGCGTGGTTTCTCTCCCAGGGACGAGCACCCCCATGACGAGGGTGCTGAGAACTGCTGAAGCAGTTTGGTGCTGCAGCAGGTGGATGGCTGTCCTTTATGCTTCAAAGACTCATAGGCCTGCCCGGGTGTTCTGAAGTCACACCAACTCGAGTGTATTTGCTCTCTTCGTCCTCCTCTATATTTGGTATCTCCGTGGTGCTGGATGATCTAAGGTGGGGTTTCCTCAGCTTCAGAGGGTATGCTGGTGTGTACAACGCCAGTGTTCGGAGCACAGCGTTCTTTCCTCTGAGGTTGGCTTTGAAATGCTCTTTTGCACAACCGTAGCCAGGACTGCACATCTCGGCATCCCTGTGTCCCCAGGCTGCGTGCAGAGCCACTGCCATACTATACAGAGCCTCGGTCATTTTGGAGACCTTCTGAATATAACTGGAAGTGGATGCCACAAAGTTCCTGGGAAGAAGGAAGTGAGGTACACACTCTGCTCTCTGGAGACACTACTCTGCCACCTTTCCAGGCACATTCCTTTGAATCCAGATCCCCAACCTGTCCCTGTCCTTTCCCTTCCACAAGATTACAGCAAAGAGCAGAAGCCATGTGTACGTGTCAGCGGTAGGATATGGGAGCTCATTTTTGAAGCCTGTGGAATCTCTTAGACACAGAAATAAAGTAGCTAGCAGAAAAATGCAAGATAAGGTACAAGACAAGTAGCACAAGGTCGAAGAAGAAGTAACAATTGATGAGTTGAGAAAACAACCAGCACGAGAGGTCCTCATGACAATAAATCAACGAGCAGAATAAGAGCGTGATAGTCGCGTGAACACTACTATAGCCACCAAAGAGCGAGCTTACCTGGTAGCATAAGCAGCATGTGTAAAGATGCTAAGGGTATAAATGTAAGAATGTATACTCAATAAATGCTTCGGTTGCACACCAGCCTGGAGTTGTGTGATCAATTCCCTTCAGTAGGAGGGCTCCAACCTCACGTCCATCCTGTGATCACCAGGATGGAGAGTCGTACTCCGTTTGTCTAAGACGTTCCACCTTTCTGTTGCACACCTGTTTATGCTAGTTGCTGTGGAATGAGGTCAGGGAAGTCCATATAGCCGTGGCAGTGCACCAAGCGTGGGGAATGACTGGCAGGCATGGGAGAGGGCAGGTTTTGCCTGCTGTGTTTCCAGTGGAAAGAGTTAGGATGTGAGGAGAGAGGGCACCTGAGTGCCATGAGAGGAAGAAGGCATTGCACGTTGTGCAACGCATAGGAAGGTGTGTTGTGTGTTGTGTCATCGTGGCAGCTCTTTGTTTTGTTGAACCTCGTGCTATGCCCCATCCCTTGCTCAGGGCAGGGCCACAGCACACATCCAGGAGGTCCCATGGTGTAATGGTGAGCACTCTGGACTCTGAATCCAGCGATCTGAGTTCAAATCTCAGTGGGACCTCTACTCTGACTTTTATTCCAATCTTCCAAGTTCTTGCCTTCCTCCCTACCCTGTGTTACCAATCCCACCGCTATCAGTGCCCCTCCTCCTACCCTGGGCCCCACTGCCCGCAGTCTCTTGCTTATGGAAACCTGTCACGTGCTCGGGTAGAGGAGACTCTTGAAACCCATGGCCTGTGGCAACTTGGTCATCTCCAGAGACTTCACAACATCCAAGAACATTGAGATCTTTGACTACTCTCAGATCAGTAGTAGAGGGTTACTGTGCAATGCTTTCCTTGAGGAGTGAGGAGCTAATGGAGGCAGGAAGAGAACAGACCACCACGAGTCTCCAGCTGTGCTGCACAAGGTCTTTAATGAGAACGAGAAAATGCAGTGGAGCAGTACAGAGACCAAGAAGATCGTTTGCAGGGTTCAGGGAGGCAGAGAGAACGGCCCATCCATCTCAGGGATGTCTGTCCCAAATGGGATGATCCACGCGCTTCAGCAGTTGAAGCGGCAGAGTGGGGAAGGCAGACACAGCCCTGACCCCCCCAGACCAAGGGAGCCCCCAGAAGAGATGGGAACCCCCCCAGTGCTGAGGGAGCTGCCAACAGCAGCTGACAGAGAGGATCCCACGGCGGTGCTCTGAGGGAAGGAGGTGAGGATGGGGCCCGGCAGAGTCACCACGACCGGGGAGGGCTGGATGGCAACCGTCGAGTCAGCGCACCGGGCGACACATGGCTCACTGCAGCTGCTGGCAAGTGGGGTTGGGCCAGAGGCACCGCAGGACGATGGGACACAGGGTCTGCAGCAAGACATCTCTCGTCGAGGGAGGCGAAGCTGAAACACAGAGTAGCAGGGAGGGGATACACACCCCAAGGTCAGCCTTTGTCATCTCCAAAACAGAAGTGGCTGCACTGAAGATTGGGCAGGAAGCACCGGCTTATTTGGTAAGGGTCCCTCTCTTTTCAGGCACTTAATTCTTGCAGAGAGACATCCCTGCAGCTGAGCCCCATCAATCTCCCTCTGCTAGAGAGGTCCCCACAGTCCCCAGCTCTCCAAATCCACCCCTTCAAAAGGGAAAGAAGTCACAGGCCCGAACCATCTGTATTGCAGCGCCAATCTGAGGCAGCCCAAGTACCAAACGGAGTCGCCAGCGTGACAGCAATGGGGCCCTCAGGGAGAGCTGGAGCGAGCGCAGGCTTACCTCGTTCCTCAAGGAAAGGGAGAGAGAAGAGAAGTGGATGCAGAGCCTGCAGCAGCATGGTCTTTTATGCTGCATCCCAGAGCCCCACGGGAACAGAAACATTCCTTGCTCATGAAGCATCAAAACACCTCATAGTTGCTTCCTTCAGAGGCCTTGGTGGTGGTTAAGAGCTTGCTTCTTTCATCTGCCAGCTTTTGTTCCTGCCTCATACCACCTAACACTGAAATGATATATCTGTGTCCCAGGCTCCTAAGACCAATTGTGACAGAGGTCTTAGGCTGCCTGTGTGGGATTGTGTGTTTCCGTCATACAAACGTCCTTTGGAGTATCATCCACTTTGTGGTGAGCATGGCCACTAGTCACGGTGATACCCAGCCACAGAGGACACAAGAAGTCACCACACAAGGGCATTCAGTGCCGAGATTCGAGCTAATTCTGTGAGACATTTCTCCCTGTGGTTTATCACAGATAGGTAGGAGACCATTGAGTAAGCTCAGGTAGATGATCAAGACAGCACACGTGGAGGAGACATGGGCCATGTTTCTAAGATGTTTCAGCAAGGATGGAGTGTTCTGAACTAGGGGATGTCTCCTGAAGGCAGAGGAGAGGACATCAAGGTCATTGTTGACACTTGTCATGCTCTGACAGAGCCCAAACACAAAGTTCAATGAAAGCAGAGTCAAAGGGAGGAAGGGTACACCTGAGGCCAATGCAGTTCTCTCTCAAGTCATCTCTCTGAAGCAGTGAGACCTTTCTCTGTGCCTTCACAGAAATGCAGCAGGTCAAGGCATAGGAACGCGATGCAAGAGATGCCCGCGTCCTTCCCCGAAGCTGACGCACTCTCCAATTGACCTGATTTCCTCAACACATTTGTCCCACTGGCCAGAGGTCTGCCTGGCCTGCTTTTGAGGCGAGGCTTGCAGCAAGGAGCCTAAACTGGAATTGTCTTTGTTCGGGGCCAGGGATGGAGCAGCCCCTTCCATGCATTTCCACGTATAAAGTGAGTGGGGATCTGCCTCCCAGCACACCTGACAGTCATCCCGATGTGGAAGAGCTGGGAAAATCCCTGAGCTGCAGGCAAACATGAGTCACCCAGCTGTGGACAGCAGTGGACATGGCTTTTCGGCCTTAGGCGTGCCAGGAATAGCAGAGCTCTTAGCTTCACTCCTACCTACGTGCTGCTTTCCTTACCAAGGGAGTTTCCAAGGGGCTCTGTACCCTTCCTGAAACACCAGGTGCTTTTACGCATTCTTGTGCTGCTGCCTCCCAAGGCATTCCCTTTGTGTGGCTGGTCTGGGGCCCATCTGATACAGTGCACGCCAGAGTACTCAGGGTCTGAAAGACCCTCTGGAGATCCTTTGGGCTGAAGTTCCGGCCTCAGCTGGCCAAATATCCCATTTATCTCAGGGGGTTCTGGGCCTTATCTGGTTGCCATCTGAACACTGCATCCCCCTCAGGTCGCAGGCTCTTGGTAGCTCTTCCAGGGCTCCACCATGCCCACTGTGACCTGTTTTCTCCAAAGGACAGCTGGCAATTTCCTTGTGGCAGCTTGTGAGCATTGCTTCTCTCTTTGCCCAAGTGATGAGACAGGAAGGGATCAGGATGTGAGAGGGAGGGACAGGAAAATCACCCAGCTGGGGCTTAAGGCACTTTGAGCACTTGCAAATAGGCAAGGAAGTGCCTACAAGGCAGCATTATGAAGAAATTGCACATATCCTTTCCAGAAAGGATGGGGTGCTTCTTTTAGAGGACCAAAATACTGATGCACGCAGGATGGGGAATAAACAAGATGAGCTAGAGATGTGTGTGTGTAAGGTGTCTGGCTGTGCAGGAGTTAACTTTCCCCACAGCAGCCCATATAGCATTGTGTTCTGCACTTGTAGCTAGAACAGCACTGATATGGCACCAGTGTTTTGTCTACTGCTGAGCAGTGCTTCCATGCCATCAGAACTCTCTCCAATCCACCCTAAGGCCAGTAGGCAGGGGGTCGGCAAGAGCTGGGGAGGCGGCCTTGGCAGAACAGCCAATCTGAAGTGACCAAAGGGATATTCCCTACCATATGATATCAGACTCGGCAAGAAAAGCTGCGCAGGAAAGGAGAAGGTGGTGCTCTCATTAGGAACACATCTGTCCACCCACGCGACCACTATGCATTTTGAGACCCCGCTTCCCAAGATGTGGCCCAACATAACTTCCCGATGGGAAGTAGTGTATAATTGTTTTCTCTCTCTTTGCTTCCGTACAGCATTTGCTTGTTTTGTCTTCTGGGGTATGTTCTTGGTTGTTGTTGTGTTTAGTTTTGGTTTTGAAGCAGTGTGATCAAAGCAATGCCCACGTTCTTCCCTAAAGGTGACCCACAATCAAATGTCCGTGTGCTGCTCAGCAGCTTCATCCCATTGGCCAGAGGTCTGGCTGGGCTGCTTTTGAGGACAGGCTCATGGCATGAGGGCAAATCAGCCTCCCAGCGCACCTGGCAGTCATCCTGATGAGGAAGAGCTGGGAAAATCCCAGAACTGCAGGCAAACATGAGTCACCAAGCTGCAGACAGAGTGGACTCGGTGTTCTGACCTCAGTCATGCCGGGAACAGGAGAGCTCCTACCCCATTCCACCCAAAGTGCTTCTTTCTTCACCAAAGGCATTTCCAAGGGTCGTTGTACCATTCCTGAAACAACGGGTGCTTTTGCACATTCTTGAGCTGCTGACTTCCAAGGAATTACCTTTGTGCGGCTGGTCCATGGCTCATATGACTTGTGAGACCTAGACTTGAAAGGACCTTTGGATGTGAGCCACTCCAACCCCTCTGACCGCCTCCCCAGAGCATGGTGCTGCGTGGTTTCTCTCCCAGGGACGAGCACCCCCATGACGAGGGTGCTGAGAACTGCTGAAGCAGTTTGGTGCTGCAGCAGGTGGATGGCTGTCCTTTATGCTTCAAAGACTCATAGGCCTGCCCGGGTGTTCTGAAGTCACACCAACTCGAGTGTATTTGCTCTCTTCGTCCTCCTCTATATTTGGTATCTCCGTGGTGCTGGATGATCTAAGGTGGGGTTTCCTCAGCTTCAGAGGGTATGCTGGTGTGTACAACGCCAGTGTTCGGAGCACAGCGTTCTTTCCTCTGAGGTTGGCTTTGAAATGCTCTTTTGCACAACCGTAGCCAGGACTGCACATCTCGGCATCCCTGTGTCCCCAGGCTGCGTGCAGAGCCACTGCCATACTATACAGAGCCTCGGTCATTTTGGAGACCTTCTGAATATAACTGGAAGTGGATGCCACAAAGTTCCTGGGAAGAAGGAAGTGAGGTACACACTCTGCTCTCTGGAGACACTACTCTGCCACCTTTCCAGGCACATTCCTTTGAATCCAGATCCCCAACCTGTCCCTGTCCTTTCCCTTCCACAAGATTACAGCAAAGAGCAGAAGCCATGTGTACGTGTCAGCGGTAGGATATGGGAGCTCATTTTTGAAGCCTGTGGAATCTCTTAGACACAGAAATAAAGTAGCTAGCAGAAAAATGCAAGATAAGGTACAAGACAAGTAGCACAAGGTCGAAGAAGAAGTAACAATTGATGAGTTGAGAAAACAACCAGCACGAGAGGTCCTCATGACAATAAATCAACGAGCAGAATAAGAGCGTGATAGTCGCGTGAACACTACTATAGCCACCAAAGAGCGAGCTTACCTGGTAGCATAAGCAGCATGTGTAAAGATGCTAAGGGTATAAATGTAAGAATGTATACTCAATAAATGCTTCGGTTGCACACCAGCCTGGAGTTGTGTGATCAATTCCCTTCAGTAGGAGGGCTCCAACCTCACGTCCATCCTGTGATCACCAGGATGGAGAGTCGTACTCCGTTTGTCTAAGACGTTCCACCTTTCTGTTGCACACCTGTTTATGCTAGTTGCTGTGGAATGAGGTCAGGGAAGTCCATATAGCCGTGGCAGTGCACCAAGCGTGGGGAATGACTGGCAGGCATGGGAGAGGGCAGGTTTTGCCTGCTGTGTTTCCAGTGGAAAGAGTTAGGATGTGAGGAGAGAGGGCACCTGAGTGCCATGAGAGGAAGAAGGCATTGCACGTTGTGCAACGCATAGGAAGGTGTGTTGTGTGTTGTGTCATCGTGGCAGCTCTTTGTTTTGTTGAACCTCGTGCTATGCCCCATCCCTTGCTCAGGGCAGGGCCACAGCACACATCCAGGAGGTCCCATGGTGTAATGGTGAGCACTCTGGACTCTGAATCCAGCGATCTGAGTTCAAATCTCAGTGGGACCTCTACTCTGACTTTTATTCCAATCTTCCAAGTTCTTGCCTTCCTCCCTACCCTGTGTTACCAATCCCACCGCTATCAGTGCCCCTCCTCCTACCCTGGGCCCCACTGCCCGCAGTCTCTTGCTTATGGAAACCTGTCACGTGCTCGGGTAGAGGAGACTCTCGAAACCCATGGCCAGTGGCAACTTGGTCATCTCCAGAGACTTCACAACATCCAAGAACGGTACATTGCCATCTTTGACCACTCTCAGATCAGTAGTAGAGGGTTACTGTGCAATGCTTTCCTTGAGGAGTGAGGAGCTAATGGAGGCAGGAAGAGAACAGACCACCACGAGTCTCCAGCTGTGCTGCACAAGGTCTTTAATGAGAACGAGAAAATGCAGTGGAACAGTACAGAGACCAAGAAGATCGTTTGCAGGGTTCAGGGAGGCAGAGAGAACGGCCCATCCATCTCAGGGATGTCTGTCCCAAATGGGATGATCCACGCGCTTCAGCAGTTGAAGCGGCAGAGTGGGGAAGGCAGACACAGCCCTGACCCCCCCAGACCAAGGGAGCCCCCAGAAGAGATGGGAACCCCCCCAGTGCTGAGGGAGCTGCCAACAGCAGCTGACAGAGAGGATCCCACGGCGGTGCTCTGAGGGAAGGAGGTGAGGATGGGGCCCGGCAGAGTCACCACGACCGGGGAGGGCTGGATGGCAACCGTCGAGTCAGCGCACCGGGCGACACATGGCTCACTGCAGCTGCTGGCAAGTGGGGTTGGGCCAGAGGCACCGCAGGACGATGGGACACAGGGTCTGAAGCAAGACATCTCTCGTCGAGGGAGGCGAAGCTGAAACACAGAGTAGCAGGGAGGGGATACACACCCCAAGGTCAGCCTTTGTCATCTCCAAAACAGAAGTGGCTGCACTGAAGATTGGGCAGGAAGCACCGGCTTATTTGGTAAGGGTCCCTCTCTTTTCAGGCACTTAATTCTTGCAGAGAGACATCCCTGCAGCTGAGCCCCATCAATCTCCCTCTGCTAGAGAGGTCCCCACAGTCCCCAGCTCTCCAAATCCACCCCTTCAAAAGGGAAAGAAGTCACAGGCCCGAACCATCTGTATTGCAGCGCCAATCTGAGGCAGCCCAAGTACCAAACGGAGTCGCCAGCGTGACAGCAATGGGGCCCTCAGGGAGAGCTGGAGCGAGCGCAGGCTTACCTCGTTCCTCAAGGAAAGGGAGAGAGAAGAGAAGTGGATGCAGAGCCTGCAGCAGCATGGTCTTTTATGCTGCATCCCAGAGCCCCACGGGAACAGAAACATTCCTTGCTCATGAAGCATCAAAACACCTCATAGTTGCTTCCTTCAGAGGCCTTGGTGGTGGTTAAGAGCTTGCTTCTTTCATCTGCCAGCTTTTGTTCCTGCCTCATGCCACCTAACACTGAAATGATGTATCTGTGTCCCAGGCTCCTAAGACCAATTGTGACAGAGGTCTTAGCCTGCCGGTGCGGGATTGTGTGTTTCCGTCATACAAACGTCCTTTGGAGTATCATCCACTTTGTGGTGAGCATGGCCACTAGTCACGGTGATACCCAGCCACAGAGGACACGAGAAGTCACCACACAAGGGCATTCAGTGCCAAGATTCGAGCTACTCTGTGAGACATTTCTACCTGTGGTTTATCACAGATATACAGGAGACCATGGAGTATGGTCAGGTAGAAGTTCAAGATACAACCAGTGGAGGAGACATGGGCCAGAGGTCTGCCTGACCTGCTTTTGAGGTGAGGCTTGCAGCAAGGAGATGAATCCTGATTTCATTTTTTCCTGGACCAGGGATGGAGCAGCCCCTTCCATGCTTTTCCACATATAAAGTGACTGGGGATCTGCCTCCCATCACACCTGACAGTCATCCTGATGTGGAAGAGCTGGGAAAATCCCTGAGCTTCAGGCAAACATGAGTCACCCAGCTGTGGACAGCAGTGGACATGGCTTTTCAGCCTCTGATGTGCCAGAAATTACAGAGGTCCTCCCAATGTGCTGCTTTCCTCACCAAGGGTGTTTCCAGGGGGCTTTCTTTTTTTTTTTTTTCTTTTCATTCCTGAAACACCAGGTGCTTTTATGCATTCCCGTGCTGCTGCCTCCCAAGGCATTGCTTTTGTGTGGCTGGTCCAGTGTCCGCATTACTCGTGTTGGACTGGAAAGTATCTTTGGAGGTGAGCCACTCCAACCCCCTGTGCACTGCAGGCTCACCTAGATGAGGTTTCTCAGGTGGGACTCATCACCCTTTCTAGACCTTGCCCACCTCAAGGAGTTCTCAGGTGCGTCCTGGCCCTAGATGCACTTCATTGGTACTTTAATTTCCCCTGCTGACTGGTTCAGCTGATGGCTGCTTTTATAAGGTAAGAGGCAGGAAACCACCTAAGAGGAACACTTTCACCTGAGAAGGGGCTTGCATGCTGGACCCCTCTGCCAGCCAGGGGCTCTCCAAGCTGACCTTCCCTGGCAAGCGAGCTGGCAACCAGGAAGGAACTGGCAGAGAGGATGCCAGCAGTGTTGAGCAGATCTCAGGGTCTGGAGATTGAGAGGAAATAAATACTGGAATTAAGCATGAAGCCTCCCTCCAGGATTGGCCGGGAAAACCCGTGCTGGGACACACTTCCTCTCATCCTTTCAGCACTGCTGCACAGGAGACTTTTCTAGTCACTGGTAAGCAAGGATAACCAGGGCAGGTGGCGTTCAGTGCACGTACGCGTCCTCATACTCACTGTGGTGCCAATGAGCACGTTCAGACCCCGTGTCTCATGGAGATCAAACTAGAATTAGCTGTGGGCTTTCACACCCAGATGAAAGAACAAAAAAAGCTCACAAAAGCTCTTCAAACAACAGCCCCATCTCCTGTGTATAACCAACACCACCCAAAAACAAACAACAAACCAAGAAGCACAAGGACAATATTTGATCCCAGGCCCTACTTTGGAATTTTCACAGGGAATCAAAGGCATGAGGGCATTTCCTGAGATGAGGTCCTACCCCAGGAGGTGGGACACCTTAGGTGTGGAAGCCCAACAGCACAGCCCTCAGAGGAGCATGTACAGGAGGACAGGCTTGGCCTGAGTGTACTCTAGTTGGGCAAAGGGCAGAGGAAAGAAGCTGCTCGGGAGTGGGACTCGATCTCACGCCTCCCAGGGAGACTGCATCCTGAATGTTTGTCCCTGCCTCCTGTCCACAGTCCTGCTCCCATCCCTGAACCTTCCCAGAGCCAGCCTGCCTCCTTCAACCTCCACCAGGCAGGGTTGTAGGGTGCACACTTGCCCTCCTTGCAACATGGGCCACTGCCAGGCCACTGCAGCACCTTCGGGTACGTGGGAGCACAGGGAGGAAGAGTCCCTGGCACAGGGGCAGCACACTGCTAACGCTTCTCCCTAAGGCCGAGGCAATCCTGCACAGCGGCAACCAAAGGAGGTGCCAGCAAGTGATGGCTCTGCACATTCAACGTGCTGCCAAGGGGCTCAAGGCACACGTGTACTCTTCCCCTGACTCCCTGCATTCCCTCCAGAGCCTGTGGAAATACAGAACCAACCACTTGGCCAACAGGGCTGTTTCATGGCCTGTTCACTGGGGGAGCAAGGGTGCTTCTTTGTGCCCTAAACGGGCCCAGCCAGCTGGCTACAGAGGGCTCTATGACATAAAGCCCTAGGGGGAAGGCTGTGACAGTCTCATGGTGTCAGTGCACAGGAAAAGGCTTGGAGAGTCAACGAGAAGTGACAGGGCATGGGCCGAGTGCTGAGCAATGACTGAGATCCAGTGTCACAGGGATGAGGCTCATTTGCAGCCCATGCAGCAGAAGAGGAGAATGCAACTCTATCTTAGACTTGAGGCTTCAAGTCTTTCTTTCTTCTTTCTTGCGGCTTTGCGGTGGAACAGGCTGTCCCCCTGCAGCCTGTGGAGCAGACCATGGTGGAGCAGGTAGATACGGCCGAAGGACATTGCAGACCACTGTTAGCCATCAGAGGAGCAGACTCTGGGCCAGAACGGCAATCCCAGGAGAGGAGCTCCTGGTGGAGCACTCCTGAAGGGCTGCACACTTTGTAAGGAGCATGTTGGAGTGGTTCTTGAAGAACTGCGTTCTGTTGGAAGGTCACATCGGATCAGTTTGAGAACGACTGCATCCCATGGCTAATATCCCATCCCACAGCTTCCGCTGTCAGGGTCTGTCTCCACACAGGTTGTCTCCACGCTTTTTCCATGGAAGCAGCTGAGATGGCAGGTGAGCAGATACGGTTCTGTGTGTCAGGATATGCCGTATGGCAGTGTGAGGCCAAGGTGCAGGAAGGTGCGTCCTTATCCGTGGGCTTCGAGCAGTCAAGGGGCCAGGAAGCGTGTCAGCAGGTGGCAATTTGGGCTGCTGGTGCAGGTCCCTTGTGCAGCAGCTTTGGGTGCAGCCTGTCCTTGAGAGTGGCAGGGAAGTGGTGGTCATTGCCCAGAGCACTTGATGATGCCATCAGAGCTGGCCGGAGCAGGTAGTTGTGGCCGAGTGGTGAAGGCGATGGACTAGAAATCCATTGGGGTTTCCCCGCGCAGGTTCGAATCCTGCCAACTACGGCATGCAGTCCCCTTTTGGTCTGCCTGCAGTGACCGTGCTGCTGCCACGGGATGCAGGCCCCCAGGGGCCCAGGCACAGCCGTGTTCCTCCAGCTGCACAGGGCCTTGCCAGGGAACACAGCAGCTCCCCCTTGCTCACTTTGAGTACTTGTCCTCGCCTCCGCCCCAAAAGTGCCCGGATGGGCAAGTAATGCTGATGCCATTTACCGGGCAGGCAAGAAGTGGTCACAGAAAGAGCCACAGAAAGGGCCACTGATGTCCAGGGGCTGCAGAAGAAGTCCTTCTGTGAGCAGAGTGGCCTCACCCTGAAGGGAAGACACCTCCTAGCTCTGAGAGCAGTGGATCCTCATGGATCTTGCCTAAAGGCCATGGGGTCCGAACAGCTGACCCTCTCTCTCCCCAGCCTTTGCACACACAGGAACAACCTTTCCCAGGGGTCTTTCCCAAATTTCCAAATGCAGGTACCTGGTTTGTCCCCTGCAGTTGTCCCACTGACAGTCACGGATCAGCAAAGCTCTAAGGGGCAGCTCAAAGGCTCTGCCCCGAGCTATACGCACTGCAGAAGGCAGGCAGTCTCCAGCAGCACTCTTTGACCTCCCATCTGCATACCTAGGCATCTGTGTCCTGTTTTTTTTTTTTTTGTTTGTTTGTTTTGTGTTGTTTTTGTTTTTGTTTTTTTTTTTTTTTTGTTGTTTGTTTGTTTGTTTTCTGCATGTCTGTCTGCTGTGTGCCAGGGCACGTGGACAGGCCGGAGAAGCAGTACGCAGAGGCAGAAACATATAGGCCTGAGCACGGGCACCTCAGCCCTTGGCTCTCATGACAGCGTCTACCTGCAGAGCCTGCCCAGCACCTTCCCAGGAGGGCTGGCAGCAGCTAAGGCTGGCCCTCAGGCAGGCTGGGTGGATGGCCCTGCCCTGCCCTACCCTGCCCTGCCCTGCCCTGCCCTGCCCTGCCCTGCCCTGCCCTGCCCTTGGAGGCTGGGAGTCACCACCCGACAGCAGAGCTGCGAGGGTCAGGCCTCGCTTCAGGGCTAGGGCAGAGGGCTTTCCGTGTGTGCCTGGCAGGCCCCAGCCTGGTGGTGGGCACAGCCCTGCAGCTGTCAGGGAGCAGCAAGGGCTGGGCTGCATCAGGCGGTCGGAGGAGCCCTGCTTGGTGGGGGTGACTTGCAGAGAACGGGCTCCAGTCAGTAAGACTGTAAAGCAAGTATGTTTATTCAGCACTGGGCAGCATGCGGGGTAGTCCCACCAAAGTCGTGTGCACCTGACACGGCAACTTGCCTTGGTTATATGCAGTAAAGGGTTTACATATACATGAAGTTTCACAATACGCCTATACATATTCATAACCTGTCCCCGCTTCGTATTAAAATTAGTTCCAATGAGTCATTTCCATAAATTCCTTCCGTCTGTGTTTCCGCAGTGTATCCTGGTGGTGGTCGTCAGGGGTCGTGGGGATGAAGGTTGGTGACTCTTCCTCGTCACCACTAGCTTACCTCTTGTCTTTGTGCAGACTTGGTTGCTCCTTGGCTCTTCTCCATCCACAGGACCAGTCTCTACTAGCTTCTTAAGACAGGCTCACCCTCTTATCAGGAGACTGACCTTGGTAAGGGACCCAAGGCTTCTTGCTTTAGTTAATTTGCACAATGCACCACAGTTAGCAAAGACACTAAGTAGCACTAAGTAGTTTAATGCCATCAGCGCCCTAGAATCATGGAATGTCCCGAGTTGGAAGGGACCCATAAGGATCATCAAGTCCAATTCCTGGCACCGCACAGGTCTATCCAAACGTTTAGACCGTGTTACTAAGTGCACAGTCCAATCGCTTCTTAAATTCAGACAGGCTTGGTGCAGTGACTACTTCCCTGGGCAGCCTGTTCCAGTGTGCAACCACCGTCTCGGTGAAGAACCTCTTCCTGATGTCCAGCCTAAACTTCCCCTGCCTCAGCTTAAGACCGTTCCTGCGGGTCCTATCACTGGTGTTTACGGACAATAGGTCACCTGCCTCTCCACTCCCCCTCGCGAGGAAGTTGTAGACCACGATGAGGTCCCCCCTCAGCCTCCTCTTCTCCAGGCTGAACAGGCCCAGTGATTGCTCAGCTTCTCTTAACTCCCTCTCTCAGGGGAGCGCAGCACAGGCAGGGGCAGGGCGCTGTCTGTGAGGGGGCGCAGCCCCATCACGGGGCAGCGTGATTTGCACACATGGTGGCGGCCCTGGTGAGCTGTGTGGAGAGCAGGTGGTGGGAGCCTGCAAAGCAGGCAGGCAGGTGCCCCATTGCTGCGGGTTTGGCTCAGGGCACCGCAGGCAGGGCTGGGCGAGGTGGGGGCAGCAGGTCTGGGGGAGAGCAGAGTGGCGCAGCGGAAGCGTGCTGGGCCCATAACCCAGAGGTCGATGGATCGAAACCATCCTCTGCTACAGCCTTTACTTGCAGGCTCCTGTGCCAAGCTTTTGTGCCTCTGCTGCCGTTCGGTCCTCTCTCGTGCCGTGGCTGGGGCTGTTATGGCTGTTGCACTCCCTCTGCTCTGCACCCTTCCCCTTTGCTTTCTTGCCAGTCAGCACTCCAAAAGGGCCGCTGAGCAGCGCAGGCTGCTGTGGAGCAGCAGACACACCACAGCCCTCAGCTCTGCCCAGGAAACGCTGGCTGCTCTGCTAGCTACGCTGACACTGGCACAGGTGCACACCCCCCCTACACACTCACAGCACATGCAGTGCATGGGCAGCCCGCGTCAGAGCCAGCGCCAGCGTCAGAGAGCAGGGCCAGCAGCAGCAGCCAGGGAGGCAGGCCCTGGAGGGTCCTTGCAGAAGACGGAGAAGACAGAGGTGTTTGTGGTAGCGCTGGTTCAGCCCTCTGTTCCCGAATGAGCCAGAATGGCAGGGCCCGCAGCAGGTTGAGGAAGCGTGTGGGGAGGTGGCTGAAAGGAGGAGGCCCCTAAGGTGGTGAGCTGCAGGAGCCTCGGGGAGGCATGCAGCCAGATGCGTTGGTGGTATAGTGGTGAGCATAGCTGCCTTCCAAGCAGTTGACCCGGGTTCGATTCCCGGCCAACGCACACCAGCTTTTCTTCAGCCAGGCAGCAGCAGCAGCCGTGTGTCGGGCTCCAAAACCACCCAGTTTCTGTTCTGACATTTGAATGCAACATGCTTAGGGGCATGGTGCGGCTGGATTCCTCTCCCAGGGCACCCCCATGACCGGGGTGCTGCAGGGAAGTGCTGAAGCAGTTTGGTTCTGCAGCAGGTGAGGTGGATGGCTGTCCTTTAAGGCTCAAAGGCCTGTCTGGCTGTCTGAAGTCACACCAACTTGACTGAATTTGCTCTCTTCATCCTCCTCTGTATTCGGCATCTCTACAGAGCTGGCTGGTCAAAGGTGGGGATTCCTCAACTTCAGATAGTACACTGGTGAGTACAACACCAGTGTTCAGAGCAAAGCGTTCTTTCCTTTGAGCGATAGAAAGATACTGTGTGTGGCATTTAGTGCATTTACACTGGTATGCACTGCATTCTGCTGCCTCGAGAGAACACCTCTGAAAAGAGGCTGGCTCTCTCTCCTTTATCACACCTGCCCAGCCTACCTTCCCCACATATTTAAACACATGGATAAGAGGCCCGCTGAGCCTTCTCTTCTGCAGGCGAAGCAGTCCCTGCTCTCACAGCCTGCCCTTTCATCAGTCACGACAGAACCACAGCATTGCTGAGCTTGGCAGGGTGTCCGCAGGACATCTTGTCTGTCTCTTCCCAGGGACATATTCACTGCCCTGAGTGAAGGCACCTTCACCCTCCTCTCTTTCCAGTAGAAACAGGCCAGCTTTCCTTGCAATGCTTTCCTTGAGGAGTGAGGAGCTAATGGAGGCAGGAAGAGAACAGACCACCACACGTCTCCAGCTGTGCTGCACAAGGTCTTTAATGAGAATGAGGAAAGGCAGTGGGGCAGTACAGAGACCAAGAAGATCGTTTGCAGGGTTCAGGGAGGCAGAGAGAACGGCCCATCCATCTCAGGGATGTCTGCCCCAAATGGGATGGTCCACGCACTTCAGCAGTTGAAGCGGCAGAGTGGGGAAGGCAGACACAGCCCTGACCCCCCCAGACCAAGGGAGCCCCCAGAAGAGATGGGAACCCCCCCAGTGCTGAGGGAGCTGCCAACAGCAGCTGACAGAGAGGATCCCACGGCGGTGCTCTGAGGGAAGGAGGTGAGGATGGGGCCTGGCAGGGTCACCACGACCGGGGAGGCCTCAATGAACACCGTCGAGTCAGCGCACCGGGCGATACACGGCTCACTGCAGCTGCTGGCAAGTGGGGTTGGGCCAGAGGCACCGCAGGGGGATGGGACACAGGGTCTGCAGCAAGACATCTCTCGTCGAGGGAGGCGAAGCTGAAACACAGAGTAGCATGGAGGGAACACACACCCCAAGGTCAGCCTTTGTCATCTCCAAAACAGAAGTGGCTGCACTGAAGATTGGGCAGGATGCACCGGGCTATTTGGTAAGAGTCCATCTCTTTTCAGGCACTTAATTCTTGCAGAGAGACATCCCTGCAGCTGAGCCCCATCAATCTCCCTCTGCTAGAGAGGTCCCCACAGTCCCCAGCTCTCCAAATCCACCCCTTCAAAAGGGAAAGAAGTCACAGGCCCGAACCATCTGTATTGCAGTGCCAATCTGAGGCAGCCCAAGTACCAAACGGAGTCGCCAGTGTGACAGCAATGGGGCCCTCAGGGAGAGCTGGAGCGAGCGCAGGCTTACCTCGTTCCTCAAGGAAAGGGAGAGAGAAGAGAAGTGGATGCAGAGCCTGCAGCAGCATGGTCTTTTATGCTGCATCCCAGAGCCCCACGGGAACAGAAACATTCCTTGCTCATGAAGCATCAAAACACCTCATAGTTGCTTCCTTCAGAGGCCTTGGTGGTGGTTAAGAGCTTGCTTCTTTCATCTGCCAGCTTTTGTTCCTGCCTCATGCCACCCAACACTGAAATGATATATCTGTGTCCCAGGCTCCTAAGACCAATTGTGACAGAGGTCTTAGCCTGCCGGTGCGGGATTGTGTGTTTCCGTCATACAAACGTCCTTTGGAGTATCATCCACTTTGTGGTGAGCATGGCCACTAGTCACGGTGATACCCAGCCACAGAGGACACGAGGTGTCACCACACAAGGGCATTCAGTGCCGAGATTCGAGCTAATTCTGTGAGACATTTCTCCCTGTGGTTTATCACAGATAGGCAGGAGACCATGGAGTATGGTCAGGTAGACGATCAAGGCAGGACACGTGGAGGAGACATGGGCCATGTTTCCAAGACGTTTCAGCAAGGATGGAGTGTTCTGAAGTAGAGGAAGTCTCCTGAAGGCAGAGGAGAGGACATCAAGGTCATTGTTGACACTTGTCATGATCTGACAGAGCCCAAACACAAAGTTCAATGAAAGCAGAGTCAAAGGGAGGAAGGGTACACCTGAGGCCAATGCAGTTCTCTCTCAAGTCATCTCTCTGAAGCAGTGAGACCTTTCTCTGTGCCTTCACAGAAATGCAGCAGGTCAAGGCATAGGAACGCGATGCAAGAGATGCCCGCGTCCTTCCCTGAAGTTGACCCACTCTCCAATTGACCTGGTTTCCTCAACACATTTGTCCCACTGGCCAGAGGTCTGCCTGGCCTGCTTTTGAGGCGAGGCTTGCAGCAAGGAGCCTAAACTGGAATTGTCTTTGTTCGGGGCCAGGGATGGAGCAGCCCCTTCCATGCATTTCCACGTATAAAGTGAGTGGGGATCTGCCTCCCAGCACACCTGACAGTCATCCCGATGTGGAAGAGCTGGGAAAATCCCTGAGCTTCAGGCAAACATGAGTCACCCAGCTGTGGACAGCAGTGGACATGGCTTTTCGGCCTTAGGCATGCCAGGAATAGCAGAGCTCTTAGCTTCACTCCTACCTACGTGCTGCTTTCCTTACCAAGGGAGTTTCCAAGGGGCTCTGTACCCTTCCTGAAACACCAGGTGCTTTTAC
The DNA here is from genome assembly GCF_009819795.1 of Aythya fuligula. Lineage (NCBI taxonomy): Eukaryota > Metazoa > Chordata > Aves > Anseriformes > Anatidae > Aythya > Aythya fuligula. The sequence goes on along the minus strand of NC_045569.1, from coordinate 11,192,407 downwards.
GCATTCTTGTGCTGCTGCCTCCCAAGGCATTCCCTTTGTGTGGCTGGTCTGGGGCCCATCTGATACAGTGCACGCCAGAGTACTCAGGGTCTGAAGGACCCTCTGGAGATCCTTTGGGCTGAAGTTCCGGCCTCAGCTGGCCAAATATCCCATTTATCTCAGGGGGTTCTGGGCCTTATCTGGTTGCCATCTGAACACTGCATCCCCCTCAGGTCGCAGGCTCTTGGTAGCTCTTCCAGGGCTCCACCATGCCCACTGTGTCCTGTTTTCTCCAAAGGACAGCTGGCAATTTCCTTGTGGCAGCTTGTGAGCATTGCTTCTCTCTTTGCCCATGTGATGAGACAGGAAGGGATCAGGATGTGAGAGGGAGGGACAGGAAAATCACCCAGCTGGGGCTTAAGGCACTTTGAGCACTTGCAAATAGGCAAGGAAGTGCCTACAAGGCAGCATTATGAAGAAATTGCACATATCCTTTCCAGAAAGGATGGGGTGCTTCTTTTAGAGGACCAGAATACTGATGCACGCAGGATGGGGAATAAACAAGATGAGCTAGAGATGTGTGTGTGTAAGGTGTCTGGCTGTGCAGGAGTTAACTTTCCCCACAGCAGCCCATATAGCATTGTGTTCTGCACTTGTAGCTAGAACAGCACTGATATGGCACCAGTGTTTTGTCTACTGCTGAGCAGTGCTTCCATGCCATCAGAACTCTCTCCAATCCACCCTAAGGCCAGTAGGCAGGGGGTCGGCAAGAGCTGGGGAGGCGGCCTTGGCAGAACAGCCAATCTGAAGTGACCAAAGGGATATTCCCTACCATATGATATCAGACTCGGCAAGAAAAGCTGCGCAGGAAAGGAGAAGGCGGTGCTCTCATTAGGAACACATCTGTCCACCCACGCGACCACTATGCATTTTGAGACCCCGCTTCCCAAGATGTGGCCCAACATAACTTCCCGATGGGAAGTAGTGTATAATTGTTTTCTCTCTCTTTGCTTCCGTACAGCATTTGCTTGTTTTGTCTTCTGGGGTATGTTCTTGGTTGTTGTTGTGTTTAGTTTTGGTTTTGAAGCAGTGTGATCAAAGCAATGCCCACGTTCTTCCCTAAAGGTGACCCACAATCAAATGTCCGTGTGCTGCTCAGCAGCTTCATCCCATTGGCCAGAGGTCTGGCTGGGCTGCTTTTGAGGACAGGCTCATGGCATGAGGGCAAATCAGCCTCCCAGCGCACCTGGCAGTCATCCTGATGAGGAAGAGCTGGGAAAATCCCAGAACTGCAGGCAAACATGAGTCACCAAGCTGCAGACAGAGTGGACTTGGTGTTCTGGCCTCAGTCATGCCAGGAACAGGAGAGCTCCTACCCCATTCCACCCAAAGTGCTTCTTTCTTCACCAAAGGCATTTCCAAGGGTCGTTGTACCATTCCTGAAACAACGGGTGCTTTTGCACATTCTTGAGCTGCTGACTTCCAAGGAATTACCTTTGTGCGGCTGGTCCATGGCTCATATGACTTGTGAGACCTAGACTTGAAAGGACCTTTGGATGTGAGCCACTCCAACCCCTCTGACCGCCTCCCCAGAGCATGGTGCTGCGTGGTTTCTCTCCCAGGGACGAGCAGCCCCATGACGAGGGTGCTGAGAACTGCTGAAGCAGTTTGGTGCTGCAGCAGGTGGATGGCTGTCCTTTATGCTTCAAAGACTCATAGGCCTGCCCGGGTGTTCTGAAGTCACACCAACTCGAGTGTATTTGCTCTCTTCGTCGTCCTCTATATTTGGTATCTCCGTGGTGCTGGATGATCTAAGGTGGGGTTTCCTCAGCTTCAGAGAGTATACTGGTGTGTACAACGCCAGTGTTCGGAGCACAGCGTTCTTTCCTCTGAGGTTGGGTTTGAAATGCACTTTTGCACGACCATAGCCAGGACTGCGCATCTTAGCATCCCTGTGTCCCATCCAGGCTGCGTGCAGAGCCACTGTCATACTATACTGAGCCTCGGTCATTTTGGAGACCTTCTGAATATACCTGGAAGTGGATGCCACAAAGTTCCTGGGAAGAAGGAAGTGAGGTACACACTCTGCTCTCTGGAGATACCACTCTGACGCCTTTCCAGGCACGTTCCTTTGAATCCAGATCCCCGACCTGTCCCTGTCCTTCCCCGTCCACAGAAGTACAGCAAAGAACAGAAGCCATGCGTACGTGTCTGCGGTAGGAGGGCTCCAACCTCACGTCCATCCTGTGATCACCAGGATGGACACTCATTTCTCTAAGAAATTTCCACCTTTCTGTTGCACACCTGTTTATGCTAGTTGCTGTGGAATGAGGTCAGGGAAGTCCATATAGCCGTGGCAGTGCACCAAGCGTGGGGAATGACTGGCAGGCATGGGAGAGGGCAGGTTTTGCCTGCTGTGTTTCCAGTGGAAAGAGTTAGGATGTGAGGAGAGAGGGCACCTGAGTGCCATGAGAGGAAGAAGGCATTGCACGTTGTGCAACGCATAGGAAGGTGTGTTGTGTGTTGTGTCATCGTGGCAGCTCTTTGTTTTGTTGAACCTCGTGCTATGCCCCATCCCTTGCTCAGGGCAGGGCCACAGCATATGTCCAGGAGGTCCCATGGTGTAATGGTGAGCACTCTGGACTCTGAATCCAGCGATCTGAGTTCAAATCTCAGTGGGACCTCTACTCTGACTTTTATTCCAATCTTCCAAGTTCTTGCCTTCCTCCCTACCCTGTGTTACCAATCCCACCGGAATCAGTGCCCCTCCTCCTACCCTGGGCCCCACTGCCCGCAGTCTCTTGCTTATGGAAACCTGTCACGTGCTCGGGTAGAGGAGACTCTTGAAACCCATGGCCCGTGGCAACTTGGTCATCTCCAAAGACTTCACAACATCCAAGAACATTGAGATCTTTGACCACTCTCAGATCAGTAGTAGAGGGTTACTGTGCAATGCTTTCCTTGAGGAGTGAGGAGCTAATGGAGGCAGGAAGAGAACAGACCACCACACGTCTCCAGCTGTGCTGCACAAGGTCTTTAATGAGAACGAGAAAATGCAGTGGAGCAGTACAGAGACCAAGAAGAAAGTCTGCAGGGTTCAGGGAGGCAGAGAGAACAGCCCCTCCATCTCAGGGATGTCTGTCCCAAATGGGATGATCCACGCGCTTCAGCAGTTGAAGCGGCAGAGTGGGGAAGGCAGACACAGCCCTGACCCCCCCAGACCAAGGGAGCCCCCAGAAGAGATGGGAACCCCCCAGTGCTGAGGGAGCTGCCAACAGCAGCTGACAGAGAGGATCCCACGGCGGTGCTCTGAGGGAAGGAGGTGAGGATGGGGCCTGGCAGGGTCACCACGACCGGGGAGGCCTCAATGAACACCGTCGAGTCAGCGCACCGGGCGATACACGGCTCACTGCAGCTGCTGGCAAGTGGGGTTGGGCCAGAGGCACCGCAGGGGGATGGGACACAGGGTCTGCAGCAAGACATCTCTCGTCGAGGGAGGCGAAGCTGAAACACAGAGTAGCAGGGAGGGAACACACACCCCAAGGTCAGCCTTTGTCATCTCCAAAACAGAAATGGCTGCACTGAAGATTGGGCAGGATGCACTGGCTTATTTGGTACGGGTCCCTCTCTTTTCAGGCACTTAATTCTTGCAGAGAGACATCCCTGCAGCTGAGCCCCATCAATCTAACCCTGCTAGAGAGGTCCCCACAGTCCCCAGCTCTCCAAATCCACCCCTTCAAAAGGGAAAGAAGTCACAGGCCCGAACCATCTGTATTGCAGTGCCAATCTGAGGCAGCCCAAGTACCAAACGGAGTCGCCAGCGTGACAGCAATGGGGCCCTCAGGGAGAGCTGGAGCGAGCGCAGGCTTACCTCGTTCCTCAAGGAAAGGGAGAGAGAAGAGAAGTGGATGCAGAGCCTGCAGCAGCATGGTCTTTTATGCTGCATCCCAGAGCCCCACGGGAACAGAAACATTCCTTGCTCATGAAGCATCAAAACACCTCATAGTTGCTTCCTTCAGAGGCCTTGGTGGTGGTTAAGAGCTTGCTTCTTTCATCTGCCAGCTTTTGTTCCTGCCTCATACCACCCAACACTGAAATGATATATCTGTGTCCCAGCTCCTAAGACCAATTGTGACAGAGGTCTTAGCCTGCCGGTGCGGGATTGTGTGTTTCCGTCATACAAACGTCCTTTGGAGTATCATCCACTTTGTGGTGAGCATGGCCACTAGTCACGGTGATACCCAGCCACAGAGGACACGAGGTGTCACCACACAAGGGCATTCAGTGCCGAGATTCGAGCTAATTCTGTGAGACATTTCTCCCTGTGGTTTATCACAGATAGGCAGGAGACCATGGAGTATGGTCAGGTAGACGATCAAGACAGCACAAGACGATCAAGACTTGGTTCGCTGAACACATTTGTCCCACTGGCCAGAGGTCTGCCTGGCCTGCTTTTGAGGTGAGGCTTGCACCATAGAGCCTTAACCTGATTTCATTTTTTCCTTGGCCAGGGATGGAGCAGCCCCTTCCATGCATTTCCACATATAAAGTGACTGGGGATCTGCCTCCCAGCGCACCTGACAGTCATCCTGATGTGGAAGAGCTGGGAAAATCCCTGAGCTTCAGGCAAACATGAGTCACCCAGCTGTGGACAGCAGTGGACATGGCTTTTCAGCCTCTGGTGTGCCAGAAATTACAGAGCTCATTGTCTCCCTCCTCCCAATGTGATGCTTTCTTCACCAAGGGTGTTTCCAGGGAGCTTTGTACCCTTCCTGAAATAACACTTGCTTTTATGCATTCCCGTGCTGCTGCCTCCCAAGGCATTTCCTTTGTGTGGCTGGTCCAGTGTCCGCATTACTCGTGTTGGACTGGAAAGTACCTTTGGAGGTGAGCCACTCCAACCCCCTGTGCACTGCAGGCTCACCTAGATGAGGTTTCTCAGGTGGGACTCATCACCCTTTCTAGACCTTGCCCACCTCAAGGAGTTCTCAGGTGCGTCCTGGCCCTAGATGCACTTCATTGGTACTTTAATTTCCCCTGCTGACTGGTTCAGCTGATGGCTGCTTTTATAAGGTAAGAGGCAGGAAACCACCTAAGAGGAACACTTTCACCTGAGAAGGGGCTTGCATGCTGGACCCCTCTGCCAGCCAGGGGCTCTCCAAGCTGACCTTCCCTGGCAAGCGAGCTGGCAACCAGGAAGGAACTGGCAGAGAGGATGCCAGCAGTGTTGAGCAGATCTCAGGGTCTGGAGATTGAGAGGAAATAAATACTGGAATTAAGCATGAAGCCTCCCTCCAGGATTGGCCGGGAAAACCCGTGCTGGGACACACTTCCTCTCATCCTTTCAGCACTGCTGCACAGGAGACTTTTCTAGTCACTGGTAAGCAAGGATAACCAGGGCAGGTGGCGTTCAGTGCACGTACGCGTCCTCATACTCACTGTGGTGCCAATGAGCACGTTCAGACCCCGTGTCTCATGGAGATCAAACTAGAATTAGCTGTGGGCTTTCACACCCAGATGAAAGAACAAAAAAAGCTCACAAAAGCTCTTCAAACAACAGCCCCATCTCCTGTGTATAACCAACACCACCCAAAAACAAACAACAAACCAAGAAGCACAAGGACAATATTTGATCCCAGGCCCTACTTTGGAATTTTCACAGGGAATCAAAGGCATGAGGGCATTTCCTGAGATGAGGTCCTACCCCAGGAGGTGGGACACCTTAGGTGTGGAAGCCCAACAGCACAGCCCTCAGAGGAGCATGTACAGGAGGACAGGCTTGGCCTGAGTGTACTCTAGTTGGGCAAAGGGCAGAGGAAAGAAGCTGCTCGGGAGTGGGACTCGATCTCACGCCTCCCAGGGAGACTGCATCCTGAATGTTTGTCCCTGCCTCCTGTCCACAGTCCTGCTCCCATCCCTGAACCTTCCCAGAGCCAGCCTGCCTCCTTCAACCTCCACCAGGCAGGGTTGTAGGGTGCACACTTGCCCTCCTTGCAACATGGGCCACTGCCAGGCCACTGCAGCACCTTCGGGTACGTGGGAGCACAGGGAGGAAGAGTCCCTGGCACAGGGGCAGCACACTGCTAACGCTTCTCCCTAAGGCCGAGGCAATCCTGCACAGCGGCAACCAAAGGAGGTGCCAGCAAGTGATGGCTCTGCACATTCAACGTGCTGCCAAGGGGCTCAAGGCACACGTGTACTCTTCCCCTGACTCCCTGCATTCCCTCCAGAGCCTGTGGAAATACAGAACCAACCACTTGGCCAACAGGGCTGTTTCATGGCCTGTTCACTGGGGGAGCAAGGGTGCTTCTTTGTGCCCTAAACGGGCCCAGCCAGCTGGCTACAGAGGGCTCTATGACATAAAGCCCTAGGGGGAAGGCTGTGACAGTCTCATGGTGTCAGTGCACAGGAAAAGGCTTGGAGAGTCAACGAGAAGTGACAGGGTATGGGCCGAATGCTGAGCAATGACTGAGATCCAGTGTCACAGGGATGAGGCTCATTTGCAGCCCATGCAGCAGAAGAGGAGAATGCAACTCTATCTTAGACTTGAGGCTTCAAGTCTTTCTTTCTTCTTTCTTGCGGCTTTGCGGTGGAACAGGCTGTCCCCCTGCAGCCTGTGGAGCAGACCATGGTGGAGCAGGTAGATACGGCCGAAGGACATTGCAGACCACTGTTAGCCATCAGAGGAGCAGACTCTGGGCCAGAACGGCAATCCCAGGAGAGGAGCTCCTGGTGGAGCACTCCTGAAGGGCTGCACACTTTGTAAGGAGCATGTTGGAGTGGTTCTTGAAGAACTGCGTTCTGTTGGAAGGTCACATCGGATCAGTTTGGGAAAGACTGCATCCCATGGCTAATATCCCATCCCACAGCTTCCACTGTCAGGGTCTGTCTCCACACAGGTTGTCTCCACGCTTTTTCCATGGAAGCAGCTGAGATGGCAGGTGAGCAGATACGGTTCTGTGTGTCAGGATATGCCGTATGGCAGTGTGAGGCCAAGGTGCAGGAAGGTGCGTCCTTATCCGTGGGCTTCGAGCAGTCAAGGGGCCAGGAAGCGTGTCAGCAGGTGGCAATTTGGGCTGCTGGTGCAGGTCCCTTGTGCAGCAGCTTTGGGTGCAGCCTGTCCTTGAGAGTGGCAGGGAAGTGGTGGTCATTGCCCAGAGCACTTGATGATGCCATCAGAGCTGGCCGGAGCAGGTAGTTGTGGCCGAGTGGTGAAGGCGATGGACTAGAAATCCATTGGGGTTTCCCCGCGCAGGTTCGAATCCTGCCAACTACGGCATGCAGTCCCCTTTTGGTCTGCCTGCAGTGACCGTGCTGCTGCCACGGGATGCAGGCCCCCAGGGGCCCAGGCACAGCCGTGTTCCTCCAGCTGCACAGGGCCTTGCCAGGGAACACAGCAGCTCCCCCTTGCTCACTTTGAGTACTTGTCCTCGCCTCCGCCCCAAAAGTGCCCGGATGGGCAAGTAATGCTGATGCCATTTACCGGGCAGGCAAGAAGTGGTCACAGAAAGAGCCACAGAAAGGGCCACTGATGTCCAGGGGCTGCAGAAGAAGTCCTTCTGTGAGCAGAGTGGCCTCACCCTGAAGGGAAGACACCTCCTAGCTCTGAGAGCAGTGGATCCTCATGGATCTTGCCTAAAGGCCATGGGGTCCGAACAGCTGACCCTCTCTCTCCCCAGCCTTTGCACACACAGGAACAACCTTTCCCAGGGGTCTTTCCCAAATTTGGTGTAAAGCTGAGATGCTGAGGAGTGCGGAATATCCTGTGTGCTTCTCCTCTGAGGAGGAACAGCAAATGCAAAAGGACGTGTGGTGGGATCTTTGGCATCCATCAGACTACTCCCGTCTGTCTCAGGTGCTGACCCGTGTGCTAGAAAAGAGCAGGAGGCTTCAGAGAGGCCTTCTTTTGGTCCCATGGCCAGCTGCTCTGGCAGCAAAGGCCCTGGGAGGAAGAGGGGCTGATACTGGTAGCCTGGCTGTGTTTGCAGAAGCGGGAAGGGATAGGACAAGGGATAATACCCTGAGGTATTATCACAAGGAGAGTGCCCCGAGAAGGAGAGTGTGTGACAGGCCCAGGCTGGTACCTGCCTTGTCCCCTGCAGTTGTCCCACTGACGGTCACAGAGCCGCAAAGGGCTAAGGGACAGCTCAAAGGCTCTGCCCTGAGCTATACCCAGTGCAGAAGGCAGGCAGTCTCCAGCAGCACTCCTTCTGTGCCCAGCCCTGTGTGTTGTGTTTGACCTTTATCTTGTGTGCCTGCATGCTGTGTGCCGGGGCGTGTAGACGGGCCAGGGAAGCAGCAGGCAGAGGCAGAAACATGCAGGCCGGAGCATGGCCCCCTGAGCCCCCACAACAGGCTCTCCCTGCGCTTCAGGGCTGGGGCAGACGGCTTTCCCTGTATGCCTGTCAGGCCCCAGCCCGGCGGTGGGCAGAGCCCTGCAGCGGTGAGGCAGCAGCGAGCGCTGGACTGCAACAGGCAGTCAGAGGAGCCCTGCTCTGCGGGGGAGCGCAGCACAGGCAGGGGCAGGGCGCTGTCTGTGAGGGGGCGCAGCCCCATCACGGGGCAGCGTGATTTGCACACATGGTGGCGGCCCTGGTGAGCTGTGTGGAGAGCAGGTGGTGGGAGCCTGCAAAGCAGGCAGGCAGGTGCCCCATTGCTGCGGGTTTGGCTCAGGGCACCGCAGGCAGGGCTGGGCGAGGTGGGGGCAGCAGGTCTGGGGGAGAGCAGAGTGGCGCAGCGGAAGCGTGCTGGGCCCATAACCCAGAGGTCGATGGATCGAAACCATCCTCTGCTACAGCCTTTACTTGCAGGCTCCTGTGCCAAGCTTTTGTGCCTCTGCTGCCGTTCGGTCCTCTCTCGTGCCGTGGCTGGGGCTGTTATGGCTGTTGCACTCCCTCTGCTCTGCACCCTTCCCCTTTGCTTTCTTGCCAGTCAGCACTCCAAAAGGGCCCCTGAGCAGCGCAGGCTGCTGTGGAGCAGCAGACACACCACAGACTAACTCTTTCCACTGGAAACACAGCAGGCAAAACCTGCCCTCTCCCATGTCTACCCGTGTGGGCAGGTGGCTGGAAGGAGGAGGCCCCTGCAGGGGTGGTGAGCTGCAGGAGCCTCGGGGAGGCATGCAGCCAGATGCGTTGGTGGTATAGTGGTGAGCATAGCTGCCTTCCAAGCAGTTGACCCGGGTTCGATTCCCGGCCAACGCACACCAGCTTTTCTTCAGCCAGGCAGCAGCAGCAGCCATGTGTCGGGCTCCAAAACCACCCAGTTTCTGTCCTGACATTTGAATGCAAGGTGCTCTGGGGCACCGAGCCTTCCTTGCCTCCCCAGAGCATGGTGCTCACGCTGGATTCCTCTCCCAGGGCACCCCCATGACCGGGGTGCTGCAGAGAAGTGCTGAAGCAGTTTAGTGCTGCATCCAGCAGATGGATGGCTGTCCTTTAAGGCTCAAAGGCCTGTCTGGCTGTCTGAAGTCACACCAACTTGACTGAATTTGCTCTCTTCATCCTCCTCTGTATTCGGCATCTCTGCAGAGTTGGCTGGTAAAAATGGTGTTTCTTGAGCTTCAGAGGGTATGCTGGTGTGTACAACGCCAGTGTTCGGAGCACAGCGTTCTTTCCTCTGAGGTTGGGTTTGAAATGCACTTTTGCACAACCATAGCCAGGACTGCGCATCTTAGCATCCCTGTGTCCCATCCAGGCTGCGTGCAGAGCCACTGTCATACTATACTGAGCCTCGGTCATTTTGGAGACCTTCTGAATATACCTGGAAGTGGATGCCACAAAGTTCCTGGGAAGAAGGAAGTGAGGTACACACTCCGCTCTCTGGAGATACCACTCTGACGCCTTTCCAGGCACGTTCCTTTGAATCCAGATCCCCGACCTGTCCCTGTCCTTCCCCGTCCACAGAAGTACAGCAAAGAACAGAAGCCATGCGTACGTGTCTGCGGTAGGAGGGCTCCAACCTCACGTCCATCCTGTGATCACCAGGATGGACACTCATTTCTCTAAGAAATTTCCACCTTTCTGTTGCACACCTGTTTATGCTAGTTGCTGTGGAATGAGGTCAGGGAAGTCCATATAGCCGTGGCAGTGCACCAAGCGTGGGGAATGACTGGCAGGCATGGGAGAGGGCAGGTTTTGCCTGCTGTGTTTCCAGTGGAAAGAGTTAGGATGTGAGGAGAGAGGGCACCTGAGTGCCATGAGAGGAAGAAGGCATTGCACGTTGTGCAACGCATAGGAAGGTGTGTTGTGTGTTGTGTCATCGTGGCAGCTCTTTGTTTTGTTGAACCTCGTGCTATGCCCCATCCCTTGCTCAGGGCAGGGCCACAGCATATGTCCAGGAGGTCCCATGGTGTAATGGTGAGCACTCTGGACTCTGAATCCAGCGATCTGAGTTCAAATCTCAGTGGGACCTCTACTCTGACTTTTATTCCAATCTTCCAAGTTCTTGCCTTCCTCCCTACCCTGTGTTACCAATCCCACCGCTATCAGTGCCCCTCCTCCTACCCTGGGCCCCACTGCCCGCAGTCTCTTGCTTATGGAAACCTGTCACATGCTCGGGTAGAGGAGACTCTCGAAACCCATGGCCCGTGGCAACTTGGTCATCTCCAGAGACTTCACAACATCCAAGAACGGTACATTGCCATCTTTGACCACTCTCAGATCAGTAGTAGAGGGTTACTGTGCAATGCTTTCCTCGAGGAGTGAGGAGCTAATGGAGGCAGGAAGAGAACAGACCACCACACGTCTCCAGCTGTGCTGCACAAGGTCTTTAATGAGAACGAGAAAATGCAGTGGAGCAGTACAGAGACCAAGAAGATCGTTTGCAGTGTTCAGGGAGGCAGAGAGAATGGCCCATCCATCTCAGGGATGTCTGCCCCAAATGGGATGATCCACACACTTCAGCATTTGAAGCGGCAGAGTGGGGAAGGCAGACACAGCCCTGACCCCCCCAGACCAAGGGAGCCCCCAGAAGAGATGGGAACCCCCCCAGTGCTGAGGGAGCTGCCAACAGCAGCTGACAGAGAGGATCCCACGGCGGTGCTCTGAGGGAAGGAGGAGAGGATGGGGCCCGGCAGAGTCACCACAACCGGGGAGGCCTCAATGAACACCGTCGAGTCAGCGCACCGGGCGACACATGGCTCACTGCAGCTGCTGGCAAGTGGGGTTGGGCCAGAGGCACCGCAGGACGATGGGACACAGGGTCTGAAGCAAGACATCTCTCGTCGAGGGAGGCGAAGCTGAAACACAGAGTAGCGGGGAGGGGATACACACCCCAAGGTCAGCCTTTGTCATCTCCAAAACAGAAGTGGCTGCACTGAAGATTGGGCAGGATGCACCGGCTTATTTGGTACGGGTCCCTCTCTTTTCAGGCACTTAATTCTTGCAGAGAGACATCCCTGCAGCTGAGCCCCATCAATCTCCCTCTGCTAGAGAGGTCCCCACAGTCCCCAGCTCTCCAAATCCACCCCTTCAAAAGGGAAAGAAGTCACAGGCCCGAACCATCTGTATTGCAGTGCCAATCTGAGGCAGCCCAAGTACCAAACGGAGTCGCCAGTGTGACAGCAATGGGGCCCTCAGGGAGAGCTGGAGCGAGCGCAGGCTTACCTCGTTCCTCAAGGAAAGGGAGAGAGAAGAGAAGTGGATGCAGAGCCTGCAGCAGCATGGTCTTTTATGCTGCATCCCAGAGCCCCACGGGAACAGAAACATTCCTTGCTCATGAAGCATCAAAACACCTCATAGTTGCTTCCTTCAGAGGCCTTGGTGGTGGTTAAGAGCTTGCTTCTTTCATCTGCCAGCTTTTGTTCCTGCCTCATACCACCTAACACTGAAATGATATATCTGTGTCCCAGCTCCTAAGACCAATTGTGACAGAGGTCTTAGGCTGCCTGTGTGGGATTGTGTGTTTCCGTCATACAAACATCCTTTGGAGTATCATCCACTTTGTGGTGAGCATGGCCACTAGTCACGGTGATACCCAGCCACAGAGGACACGAGGTGTCACCACACAAGGGCATTCAGTGCCGAGATTCGAGCTAATTCTGTGAGACATTTCTCCCTGTGGTTTATCACAGATAGGCAGGAGACCATTGAGTAAGCTCAGGTAGATGATCAAGACAGCACACGTGGAGGAGACATGGGCTATGTTTCCAAGATGTTTCAGCAAGGATGGGGTGTTCTGAAGTAGAGGAAGTCTCCTTAAAGCAGAGGAGAGGACATCAAGGTCATTTCTGACACTCATCATGATCTGACAGAGCCCAAAGACAAAGTTTAATGAAAGCAGAGTCGAAGGGAGGAAGGGAACACCTGAGGCCAATGCAGTCCTCTTTCAAGTCATTTCTCTGAAGCAGTGAGACCTTTCTCTGTGCCTTCACAGAAATGCAGCAGGTCAAGGCATAGGAACGCGATGCAAGAGATGCCCGCGTCCTTCCCTGAAGCTGACGCACTCTCCAACTGACCTGATTTCCTCAACACATTTGTCCCACTGGCCAGAGGTCTGCCTGGCCTGCTTTTGAGGCAAGGCTTGCGGCAAGGACCTAAACCGGAATTGTCTTTGTTCGGGGCCCGGGATGGAGCAGCCCCTTCCGTGCATTTACATGTATAAAGTGACTGGAGATCTGCCTCCCAGTGCTCCTGACAGTCATCCTGATGTGGAAGAGCTGGGAAAATCCCTGAGCTCCAGGCAAACATGAGTCACCCAGCTGTGGATAGCATTGGATGTCACTTTTCAGTCTCAAGCGTGCCAGGAATATCGGAACTCCTAGCCTCACTCCTCCCAATGTGCTATTTTCCTTCCCAAGTCTATTTGAAGGGGCTCTATATCCTTCCTGAAACACCAGGTGCTTTTACGCATTCTTGTGCTGATGAAAGAATAGGGCTCAGAAAAGCTTTGCTAACGACAGTGCCATCTCCATTGAATAACCGTCACCACCGAGAAAATACCTTAGTTTCTTCCTTCAGGAGACCACCGCTACTTCAGAACACCCCATCCTTGCTGAAACATCTTGTAAAGATGGCCTGTCATGTCATTACTTTTGTATGACGGAAACACACAATCCCGCACCAGCAGGCTAAGACCTCTGTCACAATTGGTCTTAGGAGCTGGGACACAGATACATCATTTCAGTGTTAGGTGGCATGAGGCAGGAACAAAAGCTGGCAGATGAAAGAAGCAAGCTCTTAACCACCACCAAGGCCTCTGAAGGAAGCAACTATGAGGTGTTTTGATGCTTCATGAGCAAGGAATGTTTCTGTTCCCGTGGGGCTCTGGGATGCAGCATAAAAGACCATGCTGCTGCAGGCTCTGCATCCACTTCTCTTCTCTCTCCCTTTCCTTGAGGAACGAGGTAAGCCTGCGCTCGCTCCAGCTCTCCCTGAGGGCCCCATTGCTGTCACACTGGCGACTCCGTTTGGTACTTGGGCTGCCTCAGATTGGCACTGCAATACAGATGGTTCGGGCCTGTGACTTCTTTCCCTTTTGAAGGGGTGGATTTGGAGAGCTGGGGACTGTGGGGACCTCTCTAGCAGAGGGAGATTGATGGGGCTCAGCTGCAGGGATGTCTCTCTGCAAGAATTAAGTGCCTGAAAAGAGAGGGACCCGTACCAAATAAGCCGGTGCATCCTGCCCAATCTTCAGTGCAGCCACTTCTGTTTTGGAGATGACAAAGGCTGACCTTGGGGTGTGTATCCCCTCCCCGCTACTCTGTGTTTCAGCTTCGCCTCCCTCGACGAGAGATGTCTTGCTTCAGACCCTGTGTCCCATCGTCCTGCGGTGCCTCTGGCCCAACCCCACTTGCCAGCAGCTGCAGTGAGCCATGTGTCGCCCGGTGCGCTGACTCGACGGTGTTCATTGAGGCCTCCCCGGTTGTGGTGACTCTGCCGGGCCCCATCCTCTCCTCCTTCCCTCAGAGCACCGCCGTGGGATCCTCTCTGTCAGCTGCTGTTGGCAGCTCCCTCAGCACTGGGGGGGTTCCCATCTCTTCTGGGGGCTCCCTTGGTCTGGGGGGGTCAGGGCTGTGTCTGCCTTCCCCACTCTGCCGCTTCAAATGCTGAAGTGTGTGGATCATCCCATTTGGGGCAGACATCCCTGAGATGGATGGGCCATTCTCTCTGCCTCCCTGAACACTGCAAACGATCTTCTTGGTCTCTGTACTGCTCCACTGCATTTTCTCGTTCTCATTAAAGACCTTGTGCAGCACAGCTGGAGACGTGTGGTGGTCTGTTCTCTTCCTGCCTCCATTAGCTCCTCACTCCTCGAGGAAAGCATTGCACAGTAACCCTCTACTACTGATCTGAGAGTGGTCAAAGATGGCAATGTACCGTTCTTGGATGTTGTGAAGTCTCTGGAGATGACCAAGTTGCCACGGGCCATGGGTTTCGAGAGTCTCCTCTACCCGAGCATGTGACAGGTTTCCATAAGCAAGAGACTGCGGGCAGTGGGGCCCAGGGTAGGAGGAGGGGCACTGATAGCGGTGGGATTGGTAACACAGGGTAGGGAGGAAGGCAAGAACTTGGAAGATTGGAATAAAAGTCAGAGTAGAGGTCCCACTGAGATTTGAACTCAGATCGCTGGATTCAGAGTCCAGAGTGCTCACCATTACACCATGGGACCTCCTGGACATATGCTGTGGCCCTGCCCTGAGCAAGGGATGGGGCATAGCACGAGGTTCAACAAAACAAAGAGCTGCCACGATGACACAACACACAACACACCTTCCTATGCGTTGCACAACGTGCAATGCCTTCTTCCTCTCATGGCACTCAGGTGCCCTCTCTCCTCACATCCTAACTCTTTCCACTGGAAACACAGCAGGCAAAACCTGCCCTCTCCCATGCCTGCCAGTCATTCCCCACGCTTGGTGCACTGCCACGGCTATATGGACTTCCCTGACCTCATTCCACAGCAACTAGCATAAACAGGTGTGCAACAGAAAGGTGGAAATTTCTTAGAGAAATGAGTGTCCATCCTGGTGATCACAGGATGGACGTGAGGTTGGAGCCCTCCTACCGCAGACACGTACGCATGGCTTCTGTTCTTTGCTGTACTTCTGTGGACGGGGAAGGACAGGGACAGGTCGGGGATCTGGATTCAAAGGAACGTGCCTGGAAAGGCGTCAGAGTGGTATCTCCAGAGAGCGGAGTGTGTACCTCACTTCCTTCTTCCCAGGAACTTTGTGGCATCCACTTCCAGGTATATTCAGAAGGTCTCCAAAATGACCGAGGCTCAGTATAGTATGACAGTGGCTCTGCACGCAGCCTGGATGGGACACAGGGATGCTAAGATGCGCAGTCCTGGCTATGGTTGTGCAAAAGTGCATTTCAAACCCAACCTCAGAGGAAAGAACGCTGTGCTCCGAACACTGGCGTTGTACACACCAGCATACCCTCTGAAGCTCAAGAAACACCATTTTTACCAGCCAACTCTGCAGAGATGCCGAATACAGAGGAGGATGAAGAGAGCAAATTCAGTCAAGTTGGTGTGACTTCAGACAGCCAGACAGGCCTTTGAGCCTTAAAGGACAGCCATCCATCTGCTGGATGCAGCACTAAACTGCTTCAGCACTTCTCTGCAGCACCCCGGTCATGGGGGTGCCCTGGGAGAGGAATCCAGCGTGAGCACCATGCTCTGGGGAGGCAAGGAAGGCTCGGTGCCCCAGAGCACCTTGCATTCAAATGTCAGGACAGAAACTGGGTGGTTTTGGAGCCCGACACATGGCTGCTGCTGCTGCCTGGCTGAAGAAAAGCTGGTGTGCGTTGGCCGGGAATCGAACCCGGGTCAACTGCTTGGAAGGCAGCTATGCTCACCACTATACCACCAACGCATCTGGCTGCATGCCTCCCCGAGGCTCCTGCAGCTCACCACCCCTGCAGGGGCCTCCTCCTTCCAGCCACCTGCCCACACGGGTAGACATGGGAGAGGGCAGGTTTTGCCTGCTGTGTTTCCAGTGGAAAGAGTTAGTCTGTGGTGTGTCTGCTGCTCCACAGCAGCCTGCGCTGCTCAGGGGCCCTTTTGGAGTGCTGACTGGCAAGAAAGCAAAGGGGAAGGGTGCAGAGCAGAGGGAGTGCAACAGCCATAACAGCCCCAGCCACGGCACGAGAGAGGACCGAACGGCAGCAGAGGCACAAAAGCTTGGCACAGGAGCCTGCAAGTAAAGGCTGTAGCAGAGGATGGTTTCGATCCATCGACCTCTGGGTTATGGGCCCAGCACGCTTCCGCTGCGCCACTCTGCTCTCCCCCAGACCTGCTGCCCCCACCTCGCCCAGCCGTGCCTGCGGTGCCCTGAGCCAAACCCGCAGCAATGGGGCACCTGCCTGCCTGCTTTGCAGGCTCCCACCACCTGCTCTCCACACAGCTCACCAGGGCCGCCACCATGTGTGCAAATCACGCTGCCCCGTGATGGGGCTGCGCCCCCTCACAGACAGCGCCCTGCCCCTGCCTGTGCTGCGCTCCCCCGCAGAGCAGGGCTCCTCTGACTGCCTGTTGCAGTCCAGCGCTCGCTGCTGCCTCACCGCTGCAGGGCTCTGCCCACCGCCGGGCTGGGGCCTGACAGGCATACAGGGAAAGCCGTCTGCCCCAGCCCTGAAGCGCAGGGAGAGCCTGTTGTGGGGGCTCAGGGGGCCATGCTCCGGCCTGCATGTTTCTGCCTCTGCCTGCTGCTTCCCTGGCCCGTCTACACGCCCCGGCACACAGCATGCAGGCACACAAGATAAAGGTCAAACACAACACACAGGGCTGGGCACAGAAGGAGTGCTGCTGGAGACTGCCTGCCTTCTGCACTGGGTATAGCTCAGGGCAGAGCCTTTGAGCTGTCCCTTAGCCCTTTGCGGCTCTGTGACCGTCAGTGGGACAACTGCAGGGGACAAGGCAGGTACCAGCCTGGGCCTGTCACACACTCTCCTTCTCGGGGCACTCTCCTTGTGATAATACCTCAGGGTATTATCCCTTGTCCTATCCCTTCCCGCTTCTGCAAACACAGCCAGGCTACCAGTATCAGCCCCTCTTCCTCCCAGGGCCTTTGCTGCCAGAGCAGCTGGCCATGGGACCAAAAGAAGGCCTCTCTGAAGCCTCCTGCTCTTTTCTAGCACACGGGTCAGCACCTGAGACAGACGGGAGTAGTCTGATGGATGCCAAAGATCCCACCACACGTCCTTTTGCATTTGCTGTTCCTCCTCAGAGGAGAAGCACACAGGATATTCCGCACTCCTCAGCATCTCAGCTTTACACCAAATTTGGGAAAGACCCCTGGGAAAGGTTGTTCCTGTGTGTGCAAAGGCTGGGGAGAGAGAGGGTCAGCTGTTCGGACCCCATGGCCTTTAGGCAAGATCCATGAGGATCCACTGCTCTCAGAGCTAGGAGGTGTCTTCCCTTCAGGGTGAGGCCACTCTGCTCACAGAAGGACTTCTTCTGCAGCCCCTGGACATCAGTGGCCCTTTCTGTGGCTCTTTCTGTGACCACTTCTTGCCTGCCCGGTAAATGGCATCAGCATTACTTGCCCATCCGGGCACTTTTGGGGCGGAGGCGAGGACAAGTACTCAAAGTGAGCAAGGGGGAGCTGCTGTGTTCCCTGGCAAGGCCCTGTGCAGCTGGAGGAACACGGCTGTGCCTGGGCCCCTGGGGGCCTGCATCCCGTGGCAGCAGCACGGTCACTGCAGGCAGACCAAAAGGGGACTGCATGCCGTAGTTGGCAGGATTCGAACCTGCGCGGGGAAACCCCAATGGATTTCTAGTCCATCGCCTTCACCACTCGGCCACAACTACCTGCTCTGGCCAGCTCTGATGGCATCATCAAGTGCTCTGGGCAATGACCACCACTTCCCTGCCACTCTCAAGGACAGGCTGCACCCAAAGCCGCTGCACAAGGGACCTGCACCAGCAGCCCAAATTGCCACCTGCTGACACGCTTCCTGGCCCCTTGACTGCTCGAAGCCCACGGATAAGGACGCACTTTCCTGCACCTTGGCCTCACACTGCCATACGGCATATCCTGACACACAGAACCGTATCTGCTCACCTGCCATCTCAGCTGCTTCCATGGAAAAAGCGTGGAGACAACCTGTGTGGAGACAGACCCTGACAGTGGAAGCTGTGGGATGGGATATTAGCCATGGGATGCAGTCTTTCCCAAACTGATCCGATGTGACCTTCCAACAGAACGCAGTTCTTCAAGAACCACTCCAACATGCTCCTTACAAAGTGTGCAGCCCTTCAGGAGTGCTCCACCAGGAGCTCCTCTCCTGGGATTGCCGTTCTGGCCCAGAGTCTGCTCCTCTGATGGCTAACAGTGGTCTGCAATGTCCTTCGGCCGTATCTACCTGCTCCACCATGGTCTGCTCCACAGGCTGCAGGGGGACAGCCTGTTCCACCGCAAAGCCGCAAGAAAGAAGAAAGAAAGACTTGAAGCCTCAAGTCTAAGATAGAGTTGCATTCTCCTCTTCTGCTGCATGGGCTGCAAATGAGCCTCATCCCTGTGACACTGGATCTCAGTCATTGCTCAGCATTCGGCCCATACCCTGTCACTTCTCGTTGACTCTCCAAGCCTTTTCCTGTGCACTGACACCATGAGACTGTCCACAGCCTTCCCCCTAGGGCTTTATGTCATAGAGCCCTCTGTAGCCAGCTGGCTGGGCCCGTTTAGGGCACAAAGAAGCACCCTTGCTCCCCCAGTGAACAGGCCATGAAACAGCCCTGTTGGCCAAGTGGTTGGTTCTGTATTTCCACAGGCTCTGGAGGGAATGCAGGGAGTCAGGGGAAGAGTACACGTGTGCCTTGAGCCCCTTGGCAGCACGTTGAATGTGCAGAGCCATCACTTGCTGGCACCTCCTTTGGTTGCCGCTGTGCAGGATTGCCTCGGCCTTAGGGAGAAGCGTTAGCAGTGTGCTGCCCCTGTGCCAGGGACTCTTCCTCCCTGTGCTCCCACGTACCCGAAGGTGCTGCAGTGGCCTGGCAGTGGCCCATGTTGCAAGGAGGGCAAGTGTGCACCCTACAACCCTGCCTGGTGGAGGTTGAAGGAGGCTGGCTGGCTCTGGGAAGGTTCAGGGATGGGAGCAGGACTGTGGACAGGAGGCAGGGACAAACATTCAGGATGCAGTCTCCCTGGGAGGCGTGAGATCGAGTCCCACTCCCGAGCAGCTTCTTTCCTCTGCCCTTTGCCCAACTAGAGTACACTCAGGCCAAGCCTGTCCTCCTGTACATGCTCCTCTGAGGGCTGTGCTGTTGGGCTTCCACACCTAAGGTGTCCCACCTCCTGGGGTAGGACCTCATCTCAGGAAATGCCCTCATGCCTTTGATTCCCTGTGAAAATTCCAAAGTAGGGCCTGGGATCAAATATTGTCCTTGTGCTTCTTGGTTTGTTGTTTGTTTTTGGGTGGTGTTGGTTATACACAGGAGATGGGGCTGTTGTTTGAAGAGCTTTTGTGAGCTTTTTTTGTTCTTTCATCTGGGTGTGAAAGCCCACAGCTAATTCTAGTTTGATCTCCATGAGACACGGGGTCTGAACGTGCTCATTGGCACCACAGTGAGTATGAGGACGCGTACGTGCACTGAACGCCACCTGCCCTGGTTATCCTTGCTTACCAGTGACTAGAAAAGTCTCCTGTGCAGCAGTGCTGAAAGGATGAGAGGAAGTGTGTCCCAGCACGGGTTTTCCCGGCCAATCCTGGAGGGAGGCTTCATGCTTAATTCCAGTATTTATTTCCTCTCAATCTCCAGACCCTGAGATCTGCTCAACACTGCTGGCATCCTCTCTGCCAGTTCCTTCCTGGTTGCCAGCTCGCTTGCCAGGGAAGGTCAGCTTGGAGAGCCCCTGGCTGGCAGAGGGGTCCAGCATGCAAGCCCCTTCTCAGGTGAAAGTGTTCCTCTTAGGTGGTTTCCTGCCTCTTACCTTATAAAAGCAGCCATCAGCTGAACCAGTCAGCAGGGGAAATTAAAGTACCAATGAAGTGCATCTAGGGCCAGGACGCACCTGAGAACTCCTTGAGGTGGGCAAGGTCTAGAAAGGGTGATGAGTCCCACCTGAGAAACCTCATCTAGGTGAGCCTGCAGTGCACAGGGGGTTGGAGTGGCTCACCTCCAAAGGTACTTTCCAGTCCAACACGAGTAATGCGGACACTGGACCAGCCACACAAAGGAAATGCCTTGGGAGGCAGCAGCACGGGAATGCATAAAAGCAAGTGTTATTTCAGGAAGGGTACAAAGCTCCCTGGAAACACCCTTGGTGAAGAAAGCATCACATTGGGAGGAGGGAGACAATGAGCTCTGTAATTTCTGGCACACCAGAGGCTGAAAAGCCATGTCCACTGCTGTCCACAGCTGGGTGACTCATGTTTGCCTGAAGCTCAGGGATTTTCCCAGCTCTTCCACATCAGGATGACTGTCAGGTGCGCTGGGAGGCAGATCCCCAGTCACTTTATATGTGGAAATGCATGGAAGGGGCTGCTCCATCCCTGGCCAAGGAAAAAATGAAATCAGGTTAAGGCTCTATGGTGCAAGCCTCACCTCAAAAGCAGGCCAGGCAGACCTCTGGCCAGTGGGACAAATGTGTTCAGCGAACCAAGTCTTGATCGTCTTGTGCTGTCTTGATCGTCTACCTGACCATACTCCATGGTCTCCTGCCTATCTGTGATAAACCACAGGGAGAAATGTCTCACAGAATTAGCTCGAATCTCGGCACTGAATGCCCTTGTGTGGTGACACCTCGTGTCCTCTGTGGCTGGGTATCACCGTGACTAGTGGCCATGCTCACCACAAAGTGGATGATACTCCAAAGGACGTTTGTATGACGGAAACACACAATCCCGCACCGGCAGGCTAAGACCTCTGTCACAATTGGTCTTAGGAGCTGGGACACAGATATATCATTTCAGTGTTGGGTGGTATGAGGCAGGAACAAAAGCTGGCAGATGAAAGAAGCAAGCTCTTAACCACCACCAAGGCCTCTGAAGGAAGCAACTATGAGGTGTTTTGATGCTTCATGAGCAAGGAATGTTTCTGTTCCCGTGGGGCTCTGGGATGCAGCATAAAAGACCATGCTGCTGCAGGCTCTGCATCCACTTCTCTTCTCTCTCCCTTTCCTTGAGGAACGAGGTAAGCCTGCGCTCGCTCCAGCTCTCCCTGAGGGCCCCATTGCTGTCACGCTGGCGACTCCGTTTGGTACTTGGGCTGCCTCAGATTGGCACTGCAATACAGATGGTTCGGGCCTGTGACTTCTTTCCCTTTTGAAGGGGTGGATTTGGAGAGCTGGGGACTGTGGGGACCTCTCTAGCAGGGTTAGATTGATGGGGCTCAGCTGCAGGGATGTCTCTCTGCAAGAATTAAGTGCCTGAAAAGAGAGGGACCCGTACCAAATAAGCCGGTGCATCCTGCCCAATCTTCAGTGCAGCCATTTCTGTTTTGGAGATGACAAAGGCTGACTTTGGGGTGTGTGTTCCCTCCCTGCTACTCTGTGTTTCAGCTTCGCCTCCCTCGACGAGAGATGTCTTGCTGCAGACCCTGTGTCCCATCCCCCTGCGGTGCCTCTGGCCCAACCCCACTTGCCAGCAGCTGCAGTGAGCCGTGTATCGCCCGGTGCGCTGACTCGACGGTGTTCATTGAGGCCTCCCCGGTCGTGGTGACCCTGCCAGGCCCCATCCTCACCTCCTTCCCTCAGAGCACCGCCGTGGGATCCTCTCTGTCAGCTGCTGTTGGCAGCTCCCTCAGCACTGGGGGGGTTCCCATCTCTTCTGGGGGCTCCCTTGGTCTGGGGGGGTCAGGGCTGTGTCTGCCTTCCCCACTCTGCCGCTTCAACTGCTGAAGCACGTGGATCATCCCATTTGGGACAGACATCCCTGAGATGGAGGGGCTGTTCTCTCTGCCTCCCTGAACCCTGCAGACTTTCTTCTTGGTCTCTGTACTGCTCCACTGCATTTTCTCGTTCTCATTAAAGACCTTGTGCAGCACAGCTGGAGACGTGTGGTGGTCTGTTCTCTTCCTGCCTCCATTAGCTCCTCACTCCTCAAGGAAAGCATTGCACAGTAACCCTCTACTACTGATCTGAGAGTGGTCAAAGATCTCAATGTTCTTGGATGTTGTGAAGTCTCTGGAGATGACCAAGTTGCCACAGGCCATGGGTTTCAAGAGTCTCCTCTACCCGAGCACGTGACAGGTTTCCATAAGCAAGAGACTGCGGGCAGTGGGGCCCAGGGTAGGAGGAGGGGCACTGATTCCGGTGGGATTGGTAACACAGGGTAGGGAGGAAGGCAAGAACTTGGAAGATTGGAATAAAAGTCAGAGTAGAGGTCCCACTGAGATTTGAACTCAGATCGCTGGATTCAGAGTCCAGAGTGCTCACCATTACACCATGGGACCTCCTGGACATATGCTGTGGCCCTGCCCTGAGCAAGGGATGGGGCATAGCACGAGGTTCAACAAAACAAAGAGCTGCCACGATGACACAACACACAACACACCTTCCTATGCGTTGCACAACGTGCAATGCCTTCTTCCTCTCATGGCACTCAGGTGCCCTCTCTCCTCACATCCTAACTCTTTCCACTGGAAACACAGCAGGCAAAACCTGCCGTCTCCCATGCCTGCCAGTCATTCCCCACGCTTGGTGCACTGCCACGGCTATATGGACTTCCCTGACCTCATTCCACAGCAACTAGCATAAACAGGTGTGCAACAGAAAGGTGGAACGTCTTAGACAAACGGAGTACGACTCTCCATCCTGGTGATCACAGGATGGACGTGAGGTTGGAGCCCTCCTACTGAAGGGAATTGATCACACAACTCCAGGCTGGTGTGCAACCGAAGCATTTATTGAGTATACATTCTTACATTTATACCCTTAGCATCTTTACACATGCTGCTTATGCTACCAGGTAAGCTCGCTCTTTGGTGGCTATAGTAGTGTTCACGTGACTATCACGCTCTTATTCTGCTCGTTGATTTATTGTCATGAGGACCTCTCGTGCTGGTTGTTTTCTCAACTCATCAATTGTTACTTCTTCTTCGACCTTGTGCTACTTGTCTTGTACCTTATCTTGCATTTTTCTGCTAGCTACTTTATTTCTGTGTCTAAGAGATTCCACAGGCTTCAAAAATGAGCTCCCATATCCTACCGCTGACACGTACACATGGCTTCTGCTCTTTGCTGTAATCTTGTGGAAGGGAAAGGACAGGGACAGGTTGGGGATCTGGATTCAAAGGAATGTGCCTGGAAAGGTGGCAGAGTAGTGTCTCCAGAGAGCAGAGTGTGTACCTCACTTCCTTCTTCCCAGGAACTTTGTGGCATCCACTTCCAGTTATATTCAGAAGGTCTCCAAAATGACCGAGGCTCTGTATAGTATGGCAGTGGCTCTGCACGCAGCCTGGGGACACAGGGATGCCGAGATGTGCAGTCCTGGCTACGGTTGTGCAAAAGAGCATTTCAAAGCCAACCTCAGAGGAAAGAACGCTGTGCTCCGAACACTGGCGTTGTACACACCAGCATACCCTCTGAAGCTGAGGAAACCCCACCTTAGATCATCCAGCACCACGGAGATACCAAATATAGAGGAGGACGAAGAGAGCAAATACACTCGAGTTGGTGTGACTTCAGAACACCCGGGCAGGCCTATGAGTCTTTGAAGCATAAAGGACAGCCATCCACCTGCTGCAGCACCAAACTGCTTCAGCAGTTCTCAGCACCCTCGTCATGGGGGTGCTCGTCCCTGGGAGAGAAACCACGCAGCACCATGCTCTGGGGAGGCGGTCAGAGGGGTTGGAGTGGCTCACATCCAAAGGTCCTTTCAAGTCTAGGTCTCACAAGTCATATGAGCCATGGACCAGCCGCACAAAGGTAATTCCTTGGAAGTCAGCAGCTCAAGAATGTGCAAAAGCACCCATTGTTTCAGGAATGGTACAACGACCCTTGGAAATGCCTTTGGTGAAGAAAGAAGCACTTTGGGTGGAATGGGGTAGGAGCTCTCCTGTTCCCGGCATGACTGAGGTCAGAACACCGAGTCCACTCTGTCTGCAGCTTGGTGACTCATGTTTGCCTGCAGTTCTGGGATTTTCCAGCTCTTCCTCATCAGGATGA
Organism: Aythya fuligula; assembly: GCF_009819795.1. Lineage (NCBI taxonomy): Eukaryota > Metazoa > Chordata > Aves > Anseriformes > Anatidae > Aythya > Aythya fuligula. Next base: position 11,168,373 of record NC_045569.1, on the reverse strand, counting down.
CTGCCAGGTGCGCTGGGAGGCTGATTTGCCCTCATGCCATGAGCCTGTCCTCAAAAGCAGCCCAGCCAGACCTCTGGCCAATGGGATGAAGCTGCTGAGCAGCACACGGACATTTGATTGTGGGTCACCTTTAGGGAAGAACGTGGGCATTGCTTTGATCACACTGCTTCAAAACCAAAACTAAACACAACAACAACCAAGAACATACCCCAGAAGACAAAACAAGCAAATGCTGTACGGAAGCAAAGAGAGAGAAAACAATTATACACTACTTCCCATCGGGAAGTTATGTTGGGCCACATCTTGGGAAGCGGGGTCTCAAAATGCATAGTGGTCGCGTGGGTGGACAGATGTGTTCCTAATGAGAGCACCACCTTCTCCTTTCCTGCGCGGCTTTTCTTGCCGAGTCTGATATCATATGGTAGGGAATATCCCTTTGGTCACTTCAGATTGGCTATTCTGCCAAGGCCGCCTCCCCAGCTCTTGCCGACCCCCTGCCTACTGGCCTTAGGGTGGATTGGAGAGAGTTCTGATGGCATGGAAGCACTGCTCAGCAGTAGACAAAACACTGGTGCCATATCAGTGCTGTTCTAGCTACAAGTGCAGAACACAATGCTATATGGGCTGCTGTGGGGAAAGTTAACTCCTGCACAGCCAGACACCTTACACACACACATCTCTAGCTCATCTTGTTTATTCCCCATCCTGCGTGCATCAGTATTCTGGTCCTCTAAAAGAAGCACCCCATCCTTTCTGGAAAGGATATGTGCAATTTCTTCATAATGCTGCCTTGTAGGCACTTCCTTGCCTATTTGCAAGTGCTCAAAGTGCCTTAAGCCCCAGCTGGGTGATTTTCCTATCCCTCCCTCTCACATCCTGATCCCTTCCTGTCTCATCACATGGGCAAAGAGAGAAGCAATGCTCACAAGCTGCCACAAGGAAATTGCCAGCTGTCCTTTGGAGAAAACAGGTCACAGTGGGCATGGTGGAGCCCTGGAAGAGCTACCAAGAGCCTGCGACCTGAGGGGGATGCAGTGTTCAGATGGCAACCAGATAAGGCCCAGAACCCCCTGAGATAAATGGGATATTTGGCCAGCTGAGGCCGGAACTTCAGCCCAAAGGATCTCCAGAGGGTCCTTCAGACCCTGAGTACTCTGGCGTGCACTGTATCAGATGGGCCCCAGACCAGCCACACAAAGGGAATGCCTTGGGAGGCAGCAGCACAAGAATGCGTAAAAGCACCTGGTGTTTCAGGAAGGGTACAGAGCCCCTTGGAAACTCCCTTGGTAAGGAAAGCAGCACGTAGGTAGGAGTGAAGCTAAGAGCTCTGCTATTCCTGGCACGCCTAAGGCCGAAAAGCCATGTCCACTGCTGTCCACAGCTGGGTGACTCATGTTTGCCTGCAGCTCAGGGATTTTCCCAGCTCTTCCACATCGGGATGACTGTCAGGTGTGCTGGGAGGCAGATCCCCACTCACTTTATACGTGGAAATGCATGGAAGGGGCTGCTCCATCCCTGGCCCCGAACAAAGACAATTCCAGTTTAGGCTCCTTGCTGCAAGCCTCGCCTCAAAAGCAGGCCAGGCAGACCTCTGGCCAGTGGGACAAATGTGTTGAGGAAATCAGGTCAATTGGAGAGTGCGTCAGCTTCGGGGAAGGACGCGGGCATCTCTTGCATCGCGTTCCTATGCCTTGACCTGCTGCATTTCTGTGAAGGCACAGAGAAAGGTCTCACTGCTTCAGAGAGATGACTTGAGAGAGAACTGCATTGGCCTCAGGTGTACCCTTCCTCCCTTTGACTCTGCTTTCATTGAACTTTGTCTTTGGGCTCTGTCAGAGCATGACAAGTGTCAACAATGACCTTGATGTCCTCTCCTCTGCCTTCAGGAGACTTCCTCTACCTCAGAACACTCCATCCTTGCTGAAACGTCTTGGAAACATGGCCCATGTCTCCTCCACGTGTGCTGCCTTGATCGTCTACCTGCCCTTAGTCCAAGGTCTCCTGCATATCTTTGACAAACCACAGGGAGAAATGTCTCACAGAATTAGATCAAATCTTGGCACTGAATGCCCTTGTGTTGACTTCTCGTGTCCTCTGTGGCTGGGTATCACCGTGACTAGTGGCCATGCTCACCACAAAGTGGATGATACTCCAAAGGACGTTTGTATGACGGAAACACACAATCCCGCACCGGCAGGCTAAGACCTCTGTCACAATTGGTCTTAGGAGCTGGGACACAGATATATCATTTCAGTGTTAGGTGGTATGAGGCAGGAACAAAAGCTGGCAGATGAAAGAAGCAAGCTCTTAACCACCACCAAGGCCTCTGAAGGAAGCAACTATGAGGTGTTTTGATGCTTCATGAGCAAGGAATGTTTCTGTTCCCGTGGGGCTCTGGGATGCAGCATAAAAGACCATGCTGCTGCAGGCTCTGCATCCACTTCTCTTCTCTCTCCCTTTCCTTGAGGAACGAGGTAAGCCTGCGCTCGCTCCAGCTCTCCCTGAGGGCCCCATTGCTGTCACACTGGCGACTCCGTTTGGTACTTGGGCTGCCTCAGATTGGCACTGCAATACAGATGGTTCGGGCCTGTGACTTCTTTCCCTTTTGAAGGGGTGGATTTGGAGAGCTGGGGACTGTGGGGACCTCTCTAGCAGGGTTAGATTGATGGGGCTCAGCTGCAGGGATGTCTCTCTGCAAGAATTAAGTGCCTGAAAAGAGATGGACTCTTACCAAATAGCCCGGTGCATCCTGCCCAATCTTCAGTGCAGCCACTTCTGTTTTGGAGATGACAAAGGCTGACTTTGGGGTGTGTGTCCCCTCCCTGGTACTCTGTGTTTCAGCTTCGCCTCCCTCGACGAGAGATGTCTTGCTGCAGACCCTGTGTCCCATCCCCCTGCGGTGCCTCTGGCCCAACCCCACTTGCCAGCAGCTGCAGTGAGCCGTGTATCGCCCGGTGCGCTGACTCGACGGTGTTCATTGAGGCCTCCCCGGTCGTGGTGACCCTGCCAGGCCCCATCCTCTCCTCCTTCCCTCAGAGCACCGCCGTGGGATCCTCTCTGTCAGCTGCTGTTGGCAGCTCCCTCAGCACTGGGGGGGTTCCCATCTCTTCTGGGGGCTCCCTTGGTCTGGGGGGGTCAGGGCTGTGTCTGCCTTCCCCACTCTGCCGCTTCAACTGCTGAAGTGCGTGGACCATCCCATTTGGGGCAGACATCCCTGAGATGGATGGGCCGTTCTCTCTGCCTCCCTGAACCCTGCAAACGATCTTCTTGGTCTCTGTACTGCCCCACTGCCTTTCCTCATTCTCATTAAAGACCTTGTGCAGCACAGCTGGAGACGTGTGGTGGTCTGTTCTCTTCCTGCCTCCATTAGCTCCTCACTCCTCAAGGAAAGCATTGCAAGGAAAGCTGGCCTGTTTCTACTGGAAAGAGAGGAGGGTGAAGGTGCCTTCACTCAGGGCAGTGAATATGTCCCTGGGAAGAGACAGACAAGATGTCCTGCGGACACCCTGCCAAGCTCAGCCATGCTGTGGTTCTGTCGTGACTGATGAAAGGGCAGGCTGTGAGAGCAGGGACTGCTTCGCCTGCAGAAGAGAAGGCTCAGCGGGCCTCTTATCCATGTGTTTAAATATGTGGGGAAGGTAGGCTGGGCAGGTGTGATAAAGGAGAGAGAGCCAGCCTCTTTTCAGAGGTGTTCTCTCGAGGCAGCAGAATGCAGTGCACACCAGTGTAAATGCACTAAATGACACACAGTGTATCTTTCTATCACTCAAAGGAAAGAACGCTTTGCTCTGAACACTGGTGTTGTACTCACCAGTGTACTATCTGAAGTTGAGGAATCCCCACCTTTGACCAGCCAGCTCTGTAGAGATGCCGAATACAGAGGAGGATGAAGAGAGCAAATTCAGTCAAGTTGGTGTGACTTCAGACAGCCAGACAGGCCTTTGAGCCTTAAAGGACAGCCATCCATCTGCTGGATGCAGCACTAAACTGCTTCAGCACTTCTCTGCAGCACCCCGGTCATGGGGGTGCCCTGGGAGAGGAATCCAGCGTGAGCACCATGCTCTGGGGAGGCAAGGAAGGCTCGGTGCCCCAGAGCACCTTGCATTCAAATGTCAGGACAGAAACTGGGTGGTTTTGGAGCCCGACACACGGCTGCTGCTGCTGCCTGGCTGAAGAAAAGCTGGTGTGCGTTGGCCGGGAATCGAACCCGGGTCAACTGCTTGGAAGGCAGCTATGCTCACCACTATACCACCAACGCATCTGGCTGCATGCCTCCCCGAGGCTCCTGCAGCTCACCACCCCTGCAGGGGCCTCCTCCTTCCAGCCACCTGCCCACACGGGTAGACATGGGAGAGGGCAGGTTTTGCCTGCTGTGTTTCCAGTGGAAAGAGTTAGTCTGTGGTGTGTCTGCTGCTCCACAGCAGCCTGCGCTGCTCAGGGGCCCTTTTGGAGTGCTGACTGGCAAGAAAGCAAAGGGGAAGGGTGCAGAGCAGAGGGAGTGCAACAGCCATAACAGCCCCAGCCACGGCACGAGAGAGGACCGAACGGCAGCAGAGGCACAAAAGCTTGGCACAGGAGCCTGCAAGTAAAGGCTGTAGCAGAGGATGGTTTCGATCCATCGACCTCTGGGTTATGGGCCCAGCACGCTTCCGCTGCGCCACTCTGCTCTCCCCCAGACCTGCTGCCCCCACCTCGCCCAGCCGTGCCTGCGGTGCCCTGAGCCAAACCCGCAGCAATGGGGCACCTGCCTGCCTGCTTTGCAGGCTCCCACCACCTGCTCTCCACACAGCTCACCAGGGCCGCCACCATGTGTGCAAATCACGCTGCCCCGTGATGGGGCTGCGCCCCCTCACAGACAGCGCCCTGCCCCTGCCTGTGCTGCGCTCCCCTGAGAGAGGGAGTTAAGAGAAGCTGAGCAATCACTGGGCCTGTTCAGCCTGGAGAAGAGGAGGCTGAGGGGGGACCTCATCGTGGTCTACAACTTCCTCGCGAGGGGGAGTGGAGAGGCAGGTGACCTATTGTCCGTAAACACCAGTGATAGGACCCGCAGGAACGGTCTTAAGCTGAGGCAGGGGAAGTTTAGGCTGGACATCAGGAAGAGGTTCTTCACCGAGACGGTGGTTGCACACTGGTACAGGCTGCCCAGGGAAGTAGTCACTGCACCAAGCCTGTCTGAATTTAAGAAGTGATTGGACTGTGCACTTAGTAACACGGTCTAAACGTTTGGATAGACCTGTGCGGTGCCAGGAGTTGGACTTGATGATCCTTATGGGTCCCTTCCAACTCGGGACATTCTATGATTCTAGGGCACTGATGGCATTAAACTACTTAGTGCTACTTAGTGTCTTTGCTAACTATGGTGCATTGTGCAAATTAACTAAAGCAAGAAGCCTTGGGTCCCTTACCAAGGTCAGTCTCCTGATAAGAGGGTGAGCCTGTCTTAAGAAGCTAGTAGAAACTGGTCCTGTGGATGGACAAGAGCCAAGGAGCAACCGAGTCTGCACAAAGACAAGAGGTAAGCTAGTGGCGACGAGGAAGAGTCACCAACCTTCATCCCCACGACCCCCGACGACCACCACCAGGATACACTGCGCAAACACAGATGGAAGGAATTTATGGAAATGACTCATTGGAACTAATTTTAATACGAAGCGGGGACAGGTTATGAATATGTATAGGCGTATTGTGAAACTTCATGTATATGTAAACCCTTTACTGCATATAACCAAGGCAAGTTGCCGTGTCAGGTGCACACGACTTTGGTGGGACTACCCCGCATGCTGCCCAGTGCTGAATAAACATACTTGCTTTACAGTCTTACTGACTGGAGCCCGTTCTCTGCAAGTCACCCCCACCGAGCAGGGCTCCTCCGACCGCCTGATGCAGCCCAGCCCTTGCTGCTCCCTGACAGCTGCAGGGCTGTGCCCACCACCAGGCTGGGGCCTGCCAGGCACACACGGAAAGCCCTCTGCCCTAGCCCTGAAGCGAGGCCTGACCCTCGCAGCTCTGCTGTCGGGTGGTGACTCCCAGCCTCCAAGGGCAGGGGCAGGGCAGGGCAGGGCAGGGCAGGGCAGGGCAGGGCAGGGTAGGGCAGGGCAGGGCCATCCACCCAGCCTGCCTGAGGGCCAGCCTTAGCTGCTGCCAGCCCTCCTGGGAAGGTGCTGGGCAGGCTCTGCAGGTAGACGCTGTCATGAGAGCCAAGGGCTGAGGTGCCCGTGCTCAGGCCTATATGTTTCTGCCTCTGCGTACTGCTTCTCCGGCCTGTCCACGTGCCCTGGCACACAGCAGACAGACATGCAGAAAACAAACAAACAAACAAACAAAAAAACAAAAACAAAAACAAAACAAAACAAACAAACAAACAAAAAAAACAGGACACAGATGCCTAGGTATGCAGATGGGAGGTCAAAGAGTGCTGCTGGAGACTGCCTGCCTTCTGCAGTGCGTATAGCTCGGGGCAGAGCCTTTGAGCTGCCCCTTAGAGCTTTGCTGATCCGTGACTGTCAGTGGGACAACTGCAGGGGACAAACCAGGTACCTGCATTTGGAAATTTGGGAAAGACCCCTGGGAAAGGTTGTTCCTGTGTGTGCAAAGGCTGGGGAGAGAGAGGGTCAGCTGTTAGGACCCCATGGCCTTTAGGCAAGATCCATGAGGATCCACTGCTCTCAGAGCTAGGAGGTGTCTTCCCTTCAGGGTGAGGCCACTCTGCTCACAGAAGGACTTCTTCTGCAGCCCCTGGACATCAGTGGCCCTTTCTGTGGCTCTTTCTGTGACTACTTCTTGCCTGCCCGGTAAATGGCATCAGCATTACTTGCCCATCCGGGCACTTTTGGGGCGGAGGCGAGGACAAGTACTCAAAGTGAGCAAGGGGGAGCTGCTGTGTTCCCTGGCAAGGCCCTGTGCAGCTGGAGGAACACGGCTGTGCCTGGGCCCCTGGGGCCTGCATCCCGTGGCAGCAGCACGGTCACTGCAGGCAGACCAAAAGGGGACTGCATGCCGTAGTTGGCAGGATTCGAACCTGCGCGGGGAAACCCCAATGGATTTCTAGTCCATCGCCTTCACCACTCGGCCACAACTACCTGCTCCGGCCAGCTCTGATGGCATCATCAAGTGCTCTGGGCAATGACCACCACTTCCCTGCCACTCTCAAGGACAGGCTGCACCCAAAGCTGCTGCACAAGGGACCTGCACCAGCAGCCCAAATTGCCACCTGCTGACACGCTTCCTGGCCCCTTGACTGCTCGAAGCCCACGGATAAGGACGCCACCTTCCTGCACCTTGGCCTCACACTGCCATACGGCATATCCTGACACACAGAACCGTATCTGCTCACCTGCCATCTCAGCTGCTTCCATGGAAAAAGCGTGGAGACAACCTGTGTGGAGACAGACCCTGACAGCGGAAGCTGTGGGATGGGATATTAGCCATGGGATGCAGTCGTTCTCAAACTGATCCAATGTGACCTTCCAACAGAACGCAGTTCTTCAAGAACCACTCCAACATGCTCCTTACAAAGTGTGCAGCCCTTCAGGAGTGCTCCACCAGGAGCTCCTCTCCTGGGATTGCCGTTCTGGCCCAGAGTCTGCTCCTCTGATGGCTAACAGTGGTCTGCAATGTCCTTCGGCCGTATCTACCTGCTCCACCATGGTCTGCTCCACAGGCTGCAGGGGGACAGCCTGTTCCACCGCAAAGCCGCAAGAAAGAAGAAAGAAAGACTTGAAGCCTCAAGTCTAAGATAGAGTTGCATTCTCCTCTTCTGCTGCATGGGCTGCAAATGAGCCTCATCCCTGTGACACTGGATCTCAGTCATTGCTCAGCACTCGGCCCATGCCCTGTCACTTCTCGTTGACTCTCCAAGCCTTTTCCTGTGCACTGACACCATGAGACTGTCACAGCCTTCCCCCTAGGGCTTTATGTCATAGAGCCCTCTGTAGCCAGCTGGCTGGGCCCGTTTAGGGCACAAAGAAGCACCCTTGCTCCCCCAGTGAACAGGCCATGAAACAGCCCTGTTGGCCAAGTGGTTGGCTCTGTATTTCCACAGGCTCTGGAGGGAATGCAGGGAGTCAGGGGAAGAGTACACGTGTGCCTTGAGCCCCTTGGCAGCACGTTGAATGTGCAGAGCCATCACTTGCTGGCACCTCCTTTGGTTGCCGGCTGTGCAGGATTGCCTCGGCCTTAGGGAGAAGCGTTAGCAGTGTGCTGCCCCTGTGCCAGGGACTCTTCCTCCTGTGCTCCCACGTACCCGAAGGTGCTGCAGTGGCCTGGCAGTGGCCCATGTTGCAAGGAGGGCAAGTGTGCACCCTACAACCCTGCCTGGTGGAGGTTGAAGGAGGCTGGCTGGCTCTGGGAAGGTTCAGGGATGGGAGCAGACTGTGGACAGGAGGCAGGGGACAAACATTCAGGATGCAGTCTCCCTGGGAGGCGTGAGATCGAGTCCCACTCCCGAGCAGCTTCTTTCCTCTGCCCTTTGCCCAACTAGAGTACACTCAGGCAAGCCTGTCCTCCTGTACATGCTCCTCTGAGGGCTGTGCTGTTGGGCTTCCACACCTAAGGTGTCCCACCTCCTGGGGTAGGACCTCATCTCAGGAAATGCCCTCATGCCTTTGATTCCCTGTGAAAATTCCAAAGTAGGGCCTGGGATCAAATATTGTCCTTGTGCTTCTTGGTTTGTTGTTTGTTTTTGGGTGGTGTTGGTTATACACAGGAGATGGGGCTGTTGTTTGAAGAGCTTTTGTGAGCTTTTTTTGTTCTTTCATCTGGGTGTGAAAGCCCACAGCTAATTCTAGTTTGATCTCCATGAGACACGGGGTCTGAACGTGCTCATTGGCACCACAGTGAGTATGAGGACGCGTACGTGCACTGAACGCCACCTGCCCTGGTTATCCTTGCTTACCAGTGACTAGAAAAGTCTCCTGTGCAGCAGTGCTGAAAGGATGAGAGGAAGTGTGTCCCAGCACGGGTTTTCCCGGCCAATCCTGGAGGGAGGCTTCATGCTTAATTCCAGTATTTATTTCCTCTCAATCTCCAGACCCTGAGATCTGCTCAACACTGCTGGCATCCTCTCTGCCAGTTCCTTCCTGGTTGCCAGCTCGCTTGCCAGGGAAGGTCAGCTTGGAGAGCCCCTGGCTGGCAGAGGTGTCCAGCATGCAAGCCCCTTCTCAGGTGAAAGTGTTCCTCTTAGGTGGTTTCCTGCCTCTTACCTTATAAAAGCAGCCATCAGCTGAACCAGTCAGCAGGGGAAATTAAAGTACCAATGAAGTGCATCTAGGGCCAGGACGCACCTGAGAACTCCTTGAGGTGGGCAAGGTCTAGAAAGGGTGATGAGTCCCACCTGAGAAACCTCATCTAGGTGAGCCTGCAGTGCACAGGGGGTTGGAGTGGCTCACCTCCAAAGGTACTTTCCAGTCCAACACGAGTAATGCGGACACTGGACCAGCCACACAAAGGAAATGCCTTGGGAGGCAGCAGCACGGGAATGCATAAAAGCAAGTGTTATTTCAGGAAGGGTACAAAGCTCCCTGGAAACACCCTTGGTGAAGAAAGCATCACATTGGGAGGAGGGAGACAATGAGCTCTGTAATTTCTGGCACACCAGAGGCTGAAAAGCCATGTCCACTGCTGTCCACAGCTGGGTGACTCATGTTTGCCTGAAGCTCAGGGATTTTCCCAGCTCTTCCACATCAGGATGACTGTCAGGTGCGCTGGGAGGCAGATCCCCAGTCACTTTATATGTGGAAATGCATGGAAGGGGCTGCTCCATCTCTGGCCAAGGAAAAAATGAAATCAGGTTAAGGCTCTATGGTGCAAGCCTCACCTCAAAAGCAGGCCAGGCAGACCTCTGGCCAGTGGGACAAATGTGTTCAGCGAAACCAAGTCTTGATCGTCTTGTGCTGTCTTGATCGTCTACCTGACCATACTCCATGGTCTCCTGCCTATCTGTGATAAACCACAGGGAGAAATGTCTCACAGAATTAGCTCGAATCTCGGCACTGAATGCCCTTGTGTGGTGACACCTCGTGTCCTCTGTGGCTGGGTATCACCGTGACTAGTGGCCATGCTCACCACAAAGTGGATGATACTCCAAAGGACGTTTGTATGACGGAAACACACAATCCCGCACCGGCAGCTAAGACCTCTGTCACAATTGGTCTTAGGAGCCTGGGACACAGGATATCATTTCAGTGTTGGGTGGCATGAGGCAGGAACAAAAGCTGGCAGATGAAAGAAGCAAGCTCTTAACCACCACCAAGGCCTCTGAAGGAAGCAACTATGAGGTGTTTGATGCTTCATGAGCAAGGAATGTTTCTGTTCCCGTGGGGCTCTGGGATGCAGCATAAAAGACCATGCTGCTGCAGGCTCTGCATCCACTTCTCTTCTCTCTCCCTTTCCTTGAGGAACGAGGTAAGCCTGCGCTCGCTCCAGCTCTCCCTGAGGGCCCCATTGCTGTCACGCTGGCGACTCCGTTTGGTACTTGGGCTGCCTCAGATTGGCACTGCAATACAGATGGTTCGGGCCTGTGACTTCTTTCCCTTTTGAAGGGGTGGATTTGGAGAGCTGGGGACTGTGGGGACCTCTCTAGCAGGGTTAGATTGATGGGGCTCAGCTGCAGGGATGTCTCTCTGCAAGAATTAAGTGCCTGAAAAGAGAGGGACCCTTACCAAATAGCCGGTGCATTCCTGCCAATCTTCAGTGCAGCCATTTCTGTTTTGGAGATGACAAAGGCTGACTTGGGTGTGTGTTCCCTCCCTGCTACTCTGTGTTTCAGCTTCGCCTCCCTCGACGAGAGATGTCTTGCTGCAGACCCTGTGTCCCATCCCCCTGCGGTGCCTCTGGCCCAACCCCACTTGCCAGCAGCTGCAGTGAGCCGTGTATCGCCCGGTGCGCTGACTCGACGGTGTTCATTGAGGCCTCCCCGGTCGTGGTGACCCTGCAAGGCCCCATCCTCACCTCCTTCCCTCAGAGCACCGCCGTGGGATCCTCTCTGTCAGCTGCTGTTGGCAGCTCCCTCAGCACTGGGGGGTTCCATCTCTTCTGGGGGCTCCCTTGGTCTGGGGGGGTCAGGGCTGTGTCTGCCTTCCCCACTCTGCCGCTTCAACTGCTGAAGCACGTGGATCATCCCATTTGGGACAGACATCCCTGAGATGGATGGGCTGTTCTCTCTGCCTCCCTGAACCCTGCAGACTTTCTTCTTGGTCTCTGTACTGCTCCACTGCATTTTCTCGTTCTCATTAAAGACCTTGTGCAGCACAGCTGGAGACGTGTGGTGGTCTGTTCTCTTCCTGCCTCCATTAGCTCCTCACTCCTCAAGGAAAGCATTGCACAGTAACCCTCTACTACTGATCTGAGAGTGGTCAAAGATCTCAATGTTCTTGGATGTTGTGAAGTCTCTGGAGATGACCAAGTTGCCACAGGCCATGGGTTTCAAGAGTCTCCTCTACCCGAGCACGTGACAGGTTTCCATAGCAAGAGACTGCGGGCAGTGGGGCCCAGGGTAGGAGGAGGGGCACTGATTCCGGTGGGATTGGTAACACAGGGTAGGGAGGAAGGCAAGAACTTGGAAGATTGGAATAAAAGTCAGAGTAGAGGTCCCACTGAGATTTGAACTCAGATCGCTGATTCAGAGTCCAGAGTGCTCACCATTACACCATGGGACCTCCTGGATGTGTGCTGTGGCCCTGCCCTGAGCAAGGGATGGGGCATAGCACGAGGTTCAACAAAACAAGAGCTGCCACGATGACACAACACACAACACACCTTCCTATGCGTTGCACAACGTGCAATGCCTTCTTCCTCTCATGGCACTCAGGTGCCCTCTCTCCTCACATCCTAACTCTTTCCACTGGAAACACAGCAGGCAAAACCTGCCGTCTCCCATGCCTGCCAGTCATTCCCCACGCTTGGTGCACTGCCACGGCTATATGGACTTCCTGACCTCATTCCACAGCAACTAGCATAAACAGGTGTGCAACAGAAAGGTGGAAAGTTCTTAGAGAAACGGAGTAAGACTCTCATCCTGGTGATCACAGGATGGACGTGAGGTTGGAGCCCTCCTACTGAAGGGAATTGATCACACAACTCCAGGCTGGTGTGCAACCGAAGCATTTATTGAGTATACATTCTTACATTTATACCCTTAGCATCTTTACACATGCTGCTTATGCTACCAGGTAGCTCGCTCTTTGGTGGCTATAGTAGTGTTCACGTGACTATCACATAGAATCATAGAATCATAGAATCATAGAATATCCTGAGTTGGAAGGGACCCTTAAGGATCATCAAGTCCAACTCTCGACACCGCACAGGTCTACCCAAAAGTTCAGACCATGTGCCTAAGTTCACAGTCCAATCTCTTCTTAAATTCAGACAGGCTCGGTGCAGTGACCACTTCCCTGGGGAGCCTGTTCCAGTGTGCAACCACCCTCTCTGTGAAGAACCCCCCTCCTGACGTCCAGCCTAAATTTCCCCTGCCTCAGCTTAACCCCGTTCCCGCGGGTCCTGTCACTAGTGTTAATGGAGAAAAGGTCTCCTGCCTCTTGACAACCCCTTACGAGGAAGTTGTAGACTGTGATGAGGTCTCCCCTCAGCCTCCTCTTCTCCAGGCTGAACAGGCCCAGTGACCTCAGCCGTTCCTCGTACGTCTTCCCCTCAAGGCCTTTCACCATCTTCGTAGCCCTCCTCTGGACACTTTCCAACAGTTTCATGTCCTTTTTATACTGTGGTGCCCAGAACTGCACACAGTACTCGAGGTGAGGCCGCACCAGCGCAGAGTAGAGCGGGACAATCACCTCCCTTGACCTACTAGCGATGCCGTGCTTGATGCACCCCAGGATACGATTGGCCCTCCTGGCTGCCAGGGCACACTGCTGGCTCATATTCAACTTGCTGTCTATCACGACCCCCAGATCCCTCTCTTCTAGGCTGCTCTCCAGCGTCTCATCGCCCAGTCTGTACATGCAGCCAGGGTTTCCCCGTCCCAGGTGCAGGACCCGGCACTTGCTCTTATTGAACTTCATGCGGTTGGTGATCGCCCAGCTCTCCAACCTGTCCAGATCCCTCTGTAAGGCCTTTACGCCCTCATTTGAGTCCACAACTCCTCCAAGTTTGGTGTCATCAGCAAACTTGCTCAAAATACCCTCTATTCCTACATCCAGATCGTTTATAAAAATATTGAAAAGTACCGGCCCTAAAATGGAGCCTTGAGGGACCCCACTGGTGACCGCCCGCCAGCCTGACGCAGCTCCATTTACCATAACCCTTTGGGCCCTGCCCGTTAGCCAATTGCTCACCCATCGTATGATGTTTTTATTTAGCTGTATGGTGGACATTTTGTCCAGTAGGATCCTATGGGAAACCGTGTCAAAAGCCTTGCTGAAGTCCAAAAAAATCACATCAGCTGGTTTCCCTTGGTCCACCATACGGGTGATCTTATCATAAAAGGAAATCAGGTTAGTTAGGCAGGACCTACCCTTCACAAACCCATGCTGGCTGGGACCAATGACTGCTTTGTCCCCAGGTGCGCCTCAATGAGTCCGAGAACCAACTTCTCCATGATTTTACCAGGCACTGACGTGAGACTGACAGGCCTGTAATTGCTAGGGTCTTCTTTCTGACCCTTCTTGAAAATTCGGCACAACATTTGCCAGCTTCCAGTCTACCGGGACCTCTCCAAATTCCCAGGATCGTTGAAAAATAATTGATAGAGGTTCCGCAGATGACATCCGCCAGCTCTTTCAGCACCCGGGGATGAATCCCATCCGGACCCATGGACTTGTAGGGATCCAGGTGGAGTAGCAAATCCCGCACACGTTCAGGGTCAGTTGGGAGTTTGTCATCCCCACCGTCCCGGTCCTCCAGCTCAGGGCACCCTGGGTCCCGAAGCCCATCATCGGCATTGAAGACAGAGGCAAAGAAGGCGTTAAGCGTCTCTGCTTTGCCTACGTCATCGTCTGTGAGGAGACCTTCCCTATCAAGGAGCGGCCCTATGTTTTCTTTAGTTCTCCTTTTTCCATTTACATATCTAAAAAAAACCCTTTTTATTTTCTCTCACAGACACAGCCAGCTTCAACTCTAGCTGTGCTTTGGCCACTCGAACTTTCTCCCTACAAACACGAACAGCATCCCTGTATTCTTTCCATGACGCCTGGCCCTCCTTCCAGTAGCGAAACACTCTCTGTTTCCGCCTAATCTCCATTAGAATGTTCCTGTCAGCCACGCCGGCCTCCTGCCCCGCCTGCCTGACTTGCGATATTTTAGGAATTGCCTTATCTTGTGCTTCTAGGAGGCATCGCTTAAAGAGTGACCAGCACTGGTGGACATCGAGGCCTTCAAGAGCAGTTTCCCAGGGGACCTTACTGACTAGTTCCCTGAGCAGCCTGAAGTCCGCTTTCCCCATATCTAGGGATGAGGTTTTGGTGGCACTTTTCCTTCTGTCACCATAAATTTTGAACTCAACCACTTCATGGTCGCTATGACCGAGGCGGCCACCAATCACCACATCTCCCACCAGACCCTCTCTGTTTTCTAGCAACAGGTCTAGGAGGGCACCTTTCCTAGTTGGCTCCGTTAGCACCTGTACCAAGAAGTTATCATCTAGGTGCTTCATGAACCTCCTGGACTTGCTCGTGTCAGCCGTGTGGCACTCCCAGTTACGTCCGGCAAGTTGAGTCCCCCATAAGGACAAGGGGAGTTAATCTCGAGGCCTCTCTTAGTTCTGTAAAGAATAATTTATCGCGCTATCGTCCTGGCCAGGCGGTCTGTAATAGACTCCCACAACGACATCCCCTTTATTCGTTCGTCCCTTGATCCTTACCCAGAGGCTCTCAACTTTGCCATCGCCGACCTGAAGTTCCACACAGTCCAGCCCCTGCTTCACATACATCGCCACCCCACCACCTCGCCTACCCTGCCTGTCCCTCCTGAAGAGCCTGTAACCATCTATCGCAACACCCCAGTCACAGGACTCATCCCACCATTTTCGCTATATGCCGATGATGTCATAGTTGCGGGACTGGGCCAGGACTTCTAGCTCATCTATTTTATTCCTCATACTGCGTGCGTTTGTGTAAAAGCACTTCAGGTGCGTCTCCTTACACTCAGCACCTTGTGGATCTGACCAAAGGACCCCACTGGCACACAGCCCCTCTGATTCTAGCATACCATCCCTTAGGTCTTCACGGCTCGCCTGGTTTTAGCCCCTTCCCCCTTCGACTCTAGTTTAAAGCCCTATCTATCAGCCCTGCCACGCTCTATTCTGCTCGTTGATTTATTGTCATGAGGACCTCTCGTGCTGGTTGTTTTCTCAACTCATCAATTGTTACTTCTTCTTCGACCTTGTGCTACTTGTCTTGTACCTTATCTTGCATTTTTCTGCTAGCTACTTTATTTCTGTGTCTAAGAGATTCCACAGGCTTCAAAAATGAGCTCCCATATCCTACCGCTGACACGTACACATGGCTTCTGCTCTTTGCTGTAATCTTGTGGAAGGGAAAGGACAGGGACAGGTGGGGATCTGGATTCAAAGGAATGTGCCTGGAAAGGTGGCAGAGTAGTGTCTCCAGAGAGCAGAGTGTGTACCTCACTTCCTTCTTCCCAGGAACTTTGTGGCATCCACTTCCAGTTATATTCAGAAGGTCTCCAAAATGACCGAGGCTCTGTATAGTATGGCAGTGGCTCTGCACGCAGCCTGGGGGACACAGGGATGCCGAGATGTGCAGTCCTGGCTACGGTTGTGCAAAAGAGCATTTCAAAGCCAACCTCAGAGGAAAGAACGCTGTGCTCCGAACACTGGCGTTGTACACACCAGCATACCCTCTGAAGCTGAGGAAACCCCACCTTAGATCATCCAGCACCACGGAGATACCAAATATAGAGGAGGACGAAGAGAGCAAATACACTCGAGTTGGTGTGACTCAGAAACACCCGGGCAGGCCTATGAGTCTTTGAAGCATAAAGGACAGCCATCCACCTGCTGCAGCACCAAACTGCTTCAGCAGTTCTCAGCACCCTCGTCATGGGGTGCTCGTCCCTGGGAGAGAAACCACGCAGCACCATGCTCTGGGGAGGCGGTCAGAGGGGTTGGAGTGGCTCACATCCAAAGGTCCTTTCAAGTCTAGGTCTCACAAGTCATATGAGCCATGGACCAGCCGCACAAAGGTAATTCCTTGGAAGTCAGCAGCTCAAGAATGTGCAAAAGCACCCATTGTTTCAGGAATGGTACAACGACCCTTGGAAATGCCTTTGGTGAAGAAAGAAGCACTTTGGGTGGAATGGGGTAGGAGCTCTCCTGTTCCCGGCATGACTGAGGTCAGAACACCGAGTCCACTCTGTCTGCAGCTTGGTGACTCATGTTTGCCTGCAGTTCTGGGATTTTCCCAGCTCTTCCTCATCAGGATGACTGCCAGGTGCGCTGGGAGGCTGAATTTGCCCTCATGCCATGAGCCTGTCCTCAAAAGCAGCCCAGCCAGACCTCTGGCCAATGGGATGAAGCTGCTGAGCAGCACACGGACATTTGATTGTGGGTCACCTTTAGGGAAGAACGTGGGCATTGCTTTGATCACACTGCTTCAAAACCAAAACTAAACACAACAACAACCAAGAACATACCCCAGAAGACAAAACAAGCAAATGCTGTACGGAAGCAAAGAGAGAGAAAAACAATTATACACTACTTCCCATCGGGAAGTTATGTTGGGCCACATCTTGGGAAGCGGGGTCTCAAAATGCATAGTGGTCGCGTGGGTGGACAGATGTGTTCCTAATGAGAGCACCACCTTCTCCTTTCCTGCGCGGCTTTTCTTGCCGAGTCTGATATCATATGGTAGGAATATCCCTTTGGTCACTTCAGATTGGCTATTCTGCCAAGGCCGCCTCCCCAGCTCTTGCCGACCCCCTGCCTACGGCCTTAGGGGTGGATGGAGAGAGTTCTGATGGCATGGAAGCACTGCTCAGCAGTAGACAAAACACTGGTGCCATATCAGTGCTGTTCTAGCTACAAGTGCAGAACACAATGCTATATGGGCTGCTGTGGGGAAAGTTAACTCCTGCACAGCCAGACACCTTACACACACACATCTCTAGCTCATCTTGTTTATTCCCCATCCTGCGTGCATCAGTATTTCTGGTCCTCTAAAAGAAGCACCCCATCCTTTCTGGAAAGGATATGTGCAATTTCTTCATAATGCTGCCTTGTAGGCACTTCCTTGCCTATTTGCAAGTGCTCAAAGTGCCCTTAAGCCCCAGCTGGGTGATTTTCCTATCCCTCCCTCTCACATCCTGATCCCTTCCTGTCTCATCACATGGGCAAAGAGAGAAGCAATGCTCACAAGCTGCCACAAGGAAATTGCCAGCTGTCCTTTGGAGAAAACAGGTCACAGTGGGCATGGTGGAGCCCTGGAAGAGCTACCAAGAGCCTGCGACCTGAGGGGGATGCAGTGTTCAGATGGCAACCAGATAAGGCCCAGAACCCCCTGAGATAAATGGGATATTTGGCCAGCTGAGGCCGGAACTTCAGCCCAAAGGATCTCCAGAGGGTCCTTCAGACCCTGAGTACTCTGGCGTGCACTGTATCAGATGGGCCCCAGACCAGCCACACAAAGGGAATGCCTTGGGAGGCAGCAGCACAAGAATGCGTAAAAGCACCTGGTGTTTCAGGAAGGGTACAGAGCCCCTTGGAAACTCCCTTGTAAGGAAAGCAGCACGTAGGTAGGAGTGAAGCTAAGAGCTCTGCTATTCCTGGCACGCCTCAGGCCAAAAGCCATGTCCACTGCTGTCCACAGCTGGGTGACTCATGTTTGCCTGCAGCTCAGGGATTTTCCCAGCTCTTCCCACATCGGGATGACTGTCAGGTGTGCTGGGAGGCAGATCCCCACTCACTTTATACGTGGAAATGCATGGAAGGGGCTGCTCCATCCCTGGCCCGAACAAAGACAATTCCAGTTTAGGCTCCTTGCTGCAAGCCTCGCCTCAAAAGCAGGCCAGGCAGACCTCTGGCCAGTGGGACAAATGTGTTGAGGAAATCAGGTCAATTGGAGAGTGCGTCAGCTTCGGGGAAGGACGCGGGCATCTCTTGCATCGCGTTCCTATGCCTTGACCTGCTGCATTTCTGTGAAGGCACAGAGAAAGGTCTCACTGCTTCAGAGAGATGACTTGAGAGAGAACTGCATTGGCCTCAGGTGTACCCTTCCTCCCTTTGACTCTGCTTTCATTGAACTTTGTCTTTGGGCTCTGTCAGAGCATGACAAGTGTCAACAATGACCTTGATGTCCTCTCCTCTGCCTTCAGGAGACTTCCTCTACCTCAGAACACTCCATCCTTGCTGAAACGTCTTGGAAACATGGCCCATGTCTCCTCCACGTGTGCTGCCTTGATCGTCTACCTGCCCTTAGTCCAAGGTCTCCTGCATATCTTTGACAAACCACAGGGAGAAATGTCTCACAGAATTAGATCAAATCTTGGCACTGAATGCCCTTGTGTTGACTTCTCGTGTCCTCTGTGGCTGGGTATCACCGTGACTAGTGGCCATGCTCACCACAAAGTGGATGATACTCCAAAGGACGTTTGTATGACGGAAACACACAATCCCGCACCGGCAGGCTAAGACCTCTGTCACAATTGGTCTTAGGAGCTGGGACACAGATATATCATTTCAGTGTTAGGTGGTATGAGGCAGGAACAAAAGCTGGCAGATGAAAGAAGCAAGCTCTTAACCACCACCAAGGCCTCTGAAGGAAGCAACTATGAGGTGTTTTGATGCTTCATGAGCAAGGAATGTTTCTGTTCCCGTGGGGCTCTGGGATGCAGCATAAAAGACCATGCTGCTGCAGGCTCTGCATCCACTTCTCTTCTCTCTCCCTTTCCTTGAGGAACGAGGTAAGCCTGCGCTCGCTCCAGCTCTCCCTGAGGGCCCCATTGCTGTCACACTGGCGACTCCGTTTGGTACTTGGGCTGCCTCAGATTGGCACTGCAATACAGATGGTTCGGGCCTGTGACTTCTTTCCCTTTTGAAGGGGTGGATTTGGAGAGCTGGGGACTGTGGGGACCTCTCTAGCAGGGTTAGATTGATGGGGCTCAGCTGCAGGGATGTCTCTCTGCAAGAATTAAGTGCCTGAAAAGAGATGGACTCTTACCAAATAGCCCGGTGCATCCTGCCCAATCTTCAGTGCAGCCACTTCTGTTTTGGAGATGACAAAGGCTGACTTTGGGGTGTGTGTCCCCTCCCTGGTACTCTGTGTTTCAGCTTCGCCTCCCTCGACGAGAGATGTCTTGCTGCAGACCCTGTGTCCCATCCCCCTGCGGTGCCTCTGGCCCAACCCCACTTGCCAGCAGCTGCAGTGAGCCGTGTATCGCCCGGTGCGCTGACTCGACGGTGTTCATTGAGGCCTCCCCGGTCGTGGTGACCCTGCCAGGCCCCATCCTCTCCTCCTTCCCTCAGAGCACCGCCGTGGGATCCTCTCTGTCAGCTGCTGTTGGCAGCTCCCTCAGCACTGGGGGGGTTCCCATCTCTTCTGGGGGCTCCCTTGGTCTGGGGGGGTCAGGGCTGTGTCTGCCTTCCCCACTCTGCCGCTTCAACTGCTGAAGTGCGTGGACCATCCCATTTGGGGCAGACATCCCTGAGATGGATGGGCCGTTCTCTCTGCCTCCCTGAACCCTGCAAACGATCTTCTTGGTCTCTGTACTGCCCCACTGCCTTTCCTCATTCTCATTAAAGACCTTGTGCAGCACAGCTGGAGACGTGTGGTGGTCTGTTCTCTTCCTGCCTCCATTAGCTCCTCACTCCTCAAGGAAAGCATTGCAAGGAAAGCTGGCCTGTTTCTACTGGAAAGAGAGGAGGGTGAAGGTGCCTTCACTCAGGGCAGTGAATATGTCCCTGGGAAGAGACAGACAAGATGTCCTGCGGACACCCCTGCCAAGCTCAGCCATGCTGTGGTTCTGTCGTGACTGATGAAAGGGCAGGCTGTGAGAGCAGGGACTGCTTCGCCTGCAGAAGAGAAGGCTCAGCGGGCCTCTTATCCATGTGTTTAAATATGTGGGGAAGGTAGGCTGGGCAGGTGTGATAAAGGAGAGAGAGCCAGCCTCTTTTCAGAGGTGTTCTCTCGAGGCAGCAGAATGCAGTGCACACCAGTGTAAATGCACTAAATGACACACAGTGTATCTTTCTATCACTCAAAGGAAAGAACGCTTTGCTCTGAACACTGGTGTTGTACTCACCAGTGTACTATCTGAAGTTGAGGAATCCCCACCTTTGACCAGCCAGCTCTGTAGAGATGCCGAATACAGAGGAGGATGAAGAGAGCAAATTCAGTCAAGTTGGTGTGACTTCAGACAGCCAGACAGGCCTTTGAGCCTTAAAGGACAGCCATCCATCTGCTGGATGCAGCACTAAACTGCTTCAGCACTTCTCTGCAGCACCCCGGTCATGGGGGTGCCCTGGGAGAGGAATCCAGCGTGAGCACCATGCTCTGGGGAGGCAAGGAAGGCTCGGTGCCCCAGAGCACCTTGCATTCAAATGTCAGGACAGAAACTGGGTGGTTTTGGAGCCCGACACACGGCTGCTGCTGCTGCCTGGCTGAAGAAAAGCTGGTGTGCGTTGGCCGGGAATCGAACCCGGGTCAACTGCTTGGAAGGCAGCTATGCTCACCACTATACCACCAACGCATCTGGCTGCATGCCTCCCCGAGGCTCCTGCAGCTCACCACCCCTGCAGGGGCCTCCTCCTTCCAGCCACCTGCCCACACGGGTAGACATGGGAGAGGGCAGGTTTTGCCTGCTGTGTTTCCAGTGGAAAGAGTTAGTCTGTGGTGTGTCTGCTGCTCCACAGCAGCCTGCGCTGCTCAGGGGCCCTTTTGGAGTGCTGACTGGCAAGAAAGCAAAGGGGAAGGGTGCAGAGCAGAGGGAGTGCAACAGCCATAACAGCCCCAGCCACGGCACGAGAGAGGACCGAACGGCAGCAGAGGCACAAAAGCTTGGCACAGGAGCCTGCAAGTAAAGGCTGTAGCAGAGGATGGTTTCGATCCATCGACCTCTGGGTTATGGGCCCAGCACGCTTCCGCTGCGCCACTCTGCTCTCCCCCAGACCTGCTGCCCCCACCTCGCCCAGCCGTGCCTGCGGTGCCCTGAGCCAAACCCGCAGCAATGGGGCACCTGCCTGCCTGCTTTGCAGGCTCCCACCACCTGCTCTCCACACAGCTCACCAGGGCCGCCACCATGTGTGCAAATCACGCTGCCCCGTGATGGGGCTGCGCCCCCTCACAGACAGCGCCCTGCCCCTGCCTGTGCTGCGCTCCCCTGAGAGAGGGAGTTAAGAGAAGCTGAGCAATCACTGGGCCTGTTCAGCCTGGAGAAGAGGAGGCTGAGGGGGGACCTCATCGTGGTCTACAACTTCCTCGCGAGGGGGAGTGGAGAGGCAGGTGACCTATTGTCCGTAAACACCAGTGATAGGACCCGCAGGAACGGTCTTAAGCTGAGGCAGGGGAAGTTTAGGCTGGACATCAGGAAGAGGTTCTTCACCGAGACGGTGGTTGCACACTGGTACAGGCTGCCCAGGGAAGTAGTCACTGCACCAAGCCTGTCTGAATTTAAGAAGTGATTGGACTGTGCACTTAGTAACACGGTCTAAACGTTTGGATAGACCTGTGCGGTGCCAGGAGTTGGACTTGATGATCCTTATGGGTCCCTTCCAACTCGGGACATTCTATGATTCTAGGGCACTGATGGCATTAAACTACTTAGTGCTACTTAGTGTCTTTGCTAACTATGGTGCATTGTGCAAATTAACTAAAGCAAGAAGCCTTGGGTCCCTTACCAAGGTCAGTCTCCTGATAAGAGGGTGAGCCTGTCTTAAGAAGCTAGTAGAAACTGGTCCTGTGGATGGACAAGAGCCAAGGAGCAACCGAGTCTGCACAAAGACAAGAGGTAAGCTAGTGGCGACGAGGAAGAGTCACCAACCTTCATCCCCACGACCCCCGACGACCACCACCAGGATACACTGCGCAAACACAGATGGAAGGAATTTATGGAAATGACTCATTGGAACTAATTTTAATACGAAGCGGGGACAGGTTATGAATATGTATAGGCGTATTGTGAAACTTCATGTATATGTAAACCCTTTACTGCATATAACCAAGGCAAGTTGCCGTGTCAGGTGCACACGACTTTGGTGGGACTACCCCGCATGCTGCCCAGTGCTGAATAAACATACTTGCTTTACAGTCTTACTGACTGGAGCCCGTTCTCTGCAAGTCACCCCCACCGAGCAGGGCTCCTCCGACCGCCTGATGCAGCCCAGCCCTTGCTGCTCCCTGACAGCTGCAGGGCTGTGCCCACCACCAGGCTGGGGCCTGCCAGGCACACACGGAAAGCCCTCTGCCCTAGCCCTGAAGCGAGGCCTGACCCTCGCAGCTCTGCTGTCGGGTGGTGACTCCCAGCCTCCAAGGGCAGGGCAGGGCAGGGCAGGGCAGGGCAGGGCAGGGCAGGGCAGGGTAGGGCAGGGCAGGGCCATCCACCCAGCCTGCCTGAGGGCCAGCCTTAGCTGCTGCCAGCCCTCCTGGGAAGGTGCTGGGCAGGCTCTGCAGGTAGACGCTGTCATGAGAGCCAAGGGCTGAGGTGCCCGTGCTCAGGCCTATATGTTTCTGCCTCTGCGTACTGCTTCTCCGGCCTGTCCACGTGCCCTGGCACACAGCAGACAGACATGCAGAAAACAAACAAACAAACAAACAAAAAAACAAAAACAAAACAAAACAAAACAAACAAACAAACAAAAAAAACAGGACACAGATGCCTAGGTATGCAGATGGGAGGTCAAAGAGTGCTGCTGGAGACTGCCTGCCTTCTGCAGTGCGTATAGCTCGGGGCAGAGCCTTTGAGCTGCCCCTTAGAGCTTTGCTGATCCGTGACTGTCAGTGGGACAACTGCAGGGGACAAACCAGGTACCTGCATTTGGAAATTTGGGAAAGACCCCTGGGAAAGGTTGTTCCTGTGTGTGCAAAGGCTGGGGAGAGAGAGGGTCAGCTGTTAGGACCCCATGGCCTTTAGGCAAGATCCATGAGGATCCACTGCTCTCAGAGCTAGGAGGTGTCTTCCCTTCAGGGTGAGGCCACTCTGCTCACAGAAGGACTTCTTCTGCAGCCCCTGGACATCAGTGGCCCTTTCTGTGGCTCTTTCTGTGACTACTTCTTGCCTGCCCGGTAAATGGCATCAGCATTACTTGCCCATCCGGGCACTTTTGGGGCGGAGGCGAGGACAAGTACTCAAAGTGAGCAAGGGGGAGCTGCTGTGTTCCCTGGCAAGGCCCTGTGCAGCTGGAGGAACACGGCTGTGCCTGGGCCCCTGGGGGCCTGCATCCCGTGGCAGCAGCACGGTCACTGCAGGCAGACCAAAAGGGGACTGCATGCCGTAGTTGGCAGGATTCGAACCTGCGCGGGGAAACCCCAATGGATTTCTAGTCCATCGCCTTCACCACTCGGCCACAACTACCTGCTCCGGCCAGCTCTGATGGCATCATCAAGTGCTCTGGGCAATGACCACCACTTCCCTGCCACTCTCAAGGACAGGCTGCACCCAAAGCTGCTGCACAAGGGACCTGCACCAGCAGCCCAAATTGCCACCTGCTGACACGCTTCCTGGCCCCTTGACTGCTCGAAGCCCACGGATAAGGACGCACCTTCCTGCACCTTGGCCTCACACTGCCATACGGCATATCCTGACACACAGAACCGTATCTGCTCACCTGCCATCTCAGCTGCTTCCATGGAAAAAGCGTGGAGACAACCTGTGTGGAGACAGACCCTGACAGCGGAAGCTGTGGGATGGGATATTAGCCATGGGATGCAGTCGTTCTCAAACTGATCCAATGTGACCTTCCAACAGAACGCAGTTCTTCAAGAACCACTCCAACATGCTCCTTACAAAGTGTGCAGCCCTTCAGGAGTGCTCCACCAGGAGCTCCTCTCCTGGGATTGCCGTTCTGGCCCAGAGTCTGCTCCTCTGATGGCTAACAGTGGTCTGCAATGTCCTTCGGCCGTATCTACCTGCTCCACCATGGTCTGCTCCACAGGCTGCAGGGGGACAGCCTGTTCCACCGCAAAGCCGCAAGAAAGAAGAAAGAAAGACTTGAAGCCTCAAGTCTAAGATAGAGTTGCATTCTCCTCTTCTGCTGCATGGGCTGCAAATGAGCCTCATCCCTGTGACACTGGATCTCAGTCATTGCTCAGCACTCGGCCCATGCCCTGTCACTTCTCGTTGACTCTCCAAGCCTTTTCCTGTGCACTGACACCATGAGACTGTCACAGCCTTCCCCCTAGGGCTTTATGTCATAGAGCCCTCTGTAGCCAGCTGGCTGGGCCCGTTTAGGGCACAAAGAAGCACCCTTGCTCCCCCAGTGAACAGGCCATGAAACAGCCCTGTTGGCCAAGTGGTTGGCTCTGTATTTCCACAGGCTCTGGAGGGAATGCAGGGAGTCAGGGGAAGAGTACACGTGTGCCTTGAGCCCCTTGGCAGCACGTTGAATGTGCAGAGCCATCACTTGCTGGCACCTCCTTTGGTTGCCGCTGTGCAGGATTGCCTCGGCCTTAGGGAGAAGCGTTAGCAGTGTGCTGCCCCTGTGCCAGGGACTCTTCCTCCCTGTGCTCCCACGTACCCGAAGGTGCTGCAGTGGCCTGGCAGTGGCCCATGTTGCAAGGAGGGCAAGTGTGCACCCTACAACCCTGCCTGGTGGAGGTTGAAGGAGGCAGGCTGGCTCTGGGAAGGTTCAGGGATGGGAGCAGGACTGTGGACAGGAGGCAGGGACAAACATTCAGGATGCAGTCTCCCTGGGAGGCGTGAGATCGAGTCCCACTCCCGAGCAGCTTCTTTCCTCTGCCCTTTGCCCAACTAGAGTACACTCAGGCCAAGCCTGTCCTCCTGTACATGCTCCTCTGAGGGCTGTGCTGTTGGGCTTCCACACCTAAGGTGTCCCACCTCCTGGGGTAGGACCTCATCTCAGGAAATGCCCTCATGCCTTTGATTCCCTGTGAAAATTCCAAAGTAGGGCCTGGGATCAAATATTGTCCTTGTGCTTCTTGGTTTGTTGTTTGTTTTTGGGTGGTGTTGGTTATACACAGGAGATGGGGCTGTTGTTTGAAGAGCTTTTGTGAGCTTTTTTTGTTCTTTCATCTGGGTGTGAAAGCCCACAGCTAATTCTAGTTTGATCTCCATGAGACACGGGGTCTGAACGTGCTCATTGGCACCACAGTGAGTATGAGGACGCGTACGTGCACTGAACGCCACCTGCCCTGGTTATCCTTGCTTACCAGTGACTAGAAAAGTCTCCTGTGCAGCAGTGCTGAAAGGATGAGAGGAAGTGTGTCCCAGCACGGGTTTTCCCGGCCAATCCTGGAGGGAGGCTTCATGCTTAATTCCAGTATTTATTTCCTCTCAATCTCCAGACCCTGAGATCTGCTCAACACTGCTGGCATCCTCTCTGCCAGTTCCTTCCTGGTTGCCAGCTCGCTTGCCAGGGAAGGTCAGCTTGGAGAGCCCCTGGCTGGCAGAGGGGTCCAGCATGCAAGCCCCTTCTCAGGTGAAAGTGTTCCTCTTAGGTGGTTTCCTGCCTCTTACCTTATAAAAGCAGCCATCAGCTGAACCAGTCAGCAGGGGAAATTAAAGTACCAATGAAGTGCATCTAGGGCCAGGACGCACCTGAGAACTCCTTGAGGTGGGCAAGGTCTAGAAAGGGTGATGAGTCCCACCTGAGAAACCTCATCTAGGTGAGCCTGCAGTGCACAGGGGGTTGGAGTGGCTCACCTCCAAAGGTACTTTCCAGTCCAACACGAGTAATGCGGACACTGGACCAGCCACACAAAGGAAATGCCTTGGGAGGCAGCAGCACGGGAATGCATAAAAGCAAGTGTTATTTCAGGAAGGGTACAAAGCTCCCTGGAAACACCCTTGGTGAAGAAAGCATCACATTGGGAGGAGGGAGACAATGAGCTCTGTAATTTCTGGCACACCAGAGGCTGAAAAGCCATGTCCACTGCTGTCCACAGCTGGGTGACTCATGTTTGCCTGAAGCTCAGGGATTTTCCCAGCTCTTCCACATCAGGATGACTGTCAGGTGCGCTGGGAGGCAGATCCCCAGTCACTTTATATGTGGAAATGCATGGAAGGGGCTGCTCCATCTCTGGCCAAGGAAAAAATGAAATCAGGTTAAGGCTCTATGGTGCAAGCCTCACCTCAAAAGCAGGCCAGGCAGACCTCTGGCCAGTGGGACAAATGTGTTCAGCGAACCAAGTCTTGATCGTCTTGTGCTGTCTTGATCGTCTACCTGACCATACTCCATGGTCTCCTGCCTATCTGTGATAAACCACAGGGAGAAATGTCTCACAGAATTAGCTCGAATCTCGGCACTGAATGCCCTTGTGTGGTGACACCTCGTGTCCTCTGTGGCTGGGTATCACCGTGACTAGTGGCCATGCTCACCACAAAGTGGATGATACTCCAAAGGACGTTTGTATGACGGAAACACACAATCCCGCACCGGCAGGCTAAGACCTCTGTCACAATTGGTCTTAGGAGCCTGGGACACAGATATATCATTTCAGTGTTGGGTGGCATGAGGCAGGAACAAAAGCTGGCAGATGAAAGAAGCAAGCTCTTAACCACCACCAAGGCCTCTGAAGGAAGCAACTATGAGGTGTTTTGATGCTTCATGAGCAAGGAATGTTTCTGTTCCCGTGGGGCTCTGGGATGCAGCATAAAAGACCATGCTGCTGCAGGCTCTGCATCCACTTCTCTTCTCTCTCCCTTTCCTTGAGGAACGAGGTAAGCCTGCGCTCGCTCCAGCTCTCCCTGAGGGCCCCATTGCTGTCACGCTGGCGACTCCGTTTGGTACTTGGGCTGCCTCAGATTGGCACTGCAATACAGATGGTTCGGGCCTGTGACTTCTTTCCCTTTTGAAGGGGTGGATTTGGAGAGCTGGGGACTGTGGGGACCTCTCTAGCAGGGTTAGATTGATGGGGCTCAGCTGCAGGGATGTCTCTCTGCAAGAATTAAGTGCCTGAAAAGAGATGGACCCTTACCAAATAGCCCGGTGCTTCCTGCCCAATCTTCAGTGCAGCCATTTCTGTTTTGGAGATGACAAAGGCTGACCTTGGGGTGTGTGTTCCCTCCCTGGTACTCTGTGTTTCAGCTTCGCCTCCCTCGACGAGAGATGTCTTGCTGCAGACCCTGTGTCCCATCCCCCTGCGGTGCCTCTGGCCCAACCCCACTTGCCAGCAGCTGCAGTGAGCCGTGTATCGCCCGGTGCGCTGACTCGACGGTGTTCATTGAGGCCTCCCCGGTCGTGGTGACCCTGCCAGGCCCCATCCTCTCCTCCTTCCCTCAGAGCACCGCCGTGGGATCCTCTCTGTCAGCTGCTGTTGGCAGCTCCCTCAGCACTGGGGGGGTTCCCATCTCTTCTGGGGGCTCCCTTGGTCTGGGGGGGTCAGGGCTGTGTCTGCCTTCCCCACTCTGCCGCTTCAACTGCTGAAGCACGTGGATCATCCCATTTGGGACAGACATCCCTGAGATGGATGGGCCGTTCTCTCTGCCTCCCTGAACCCTGCAGACTTTCTTCTTGGTCTCTGTACTGCTCCACTGCATTTTCTCGTTCTCATTAAAGACCTTGTGCAGCACAGCTGGAGACGTGTGGTGGTCTGTTCTCTTCCTGCCTCCATTAGCTCCTCACTCCTCAAGGAAAGCATTGCACAGTAACCCTCTACTACTGATCTGAGAGTGGTCAAAGATCTCAATGTTCTTGGATGTTGTGAAGTCTCTGGAGATGACCAAGTTGCCACAGGCCATGGGTTTCAAGAGTCTCCTCTACCCGAGCACGTGACAGGTTTCCATAAGCAAGAGACTGCGGGCAGTGGGGCCCAGGGTAGGAGGAGGGGCACTGATTCCGGTGGGATTGGTAACACAGGGTAGGGAGGAAGGCAAGAACTTGGAAGATTGGAATAAAAGTCAGAGTAGAGGTCCCACTGAGATTTGAACTCAGATCGCTGGATTCAGAGTCCAGAGTGCTCACCATTACACCATGGGACCTCCTGGATGTGTGCTGTGGCCCTGCCCTGAGCAAGGGATGGGGCATAGCACGAGGTTCAACAAAACAAAGAGCTGCCACGATGACACAACACACAACACACCTTCCTATGCGTTGCACAACGTGCAATGCCTTCTTCCTCTCATGGCACTCAGGTGCCCTCTCTCCTCACATCCTAACTCTTTCCACTGGAAACACAGCAGGCAAAACCTGCCCTCTCCCATGCCTGCCAGTCATTCCCCACGCTTGGTGCACTGCCACGGCTATATGGACTTCCCTGACCTCATTCCACAGCAACTAGCATAAACAGGTGTGCAACAGAAAGGTGGAAATTTCTTAGAGAAATGAGTGTCCATCCTGGTGATCACAGGATGGACGTGAGGTTGGAGCCCTCCTACCGCAGACACGTACGCATGGCTTCTGTTCTTTGCTGTACTTCTGTGGACGGGGAAGGACAGGGACAGGTCGGGGATCTGGATTCAAAGGAACGTGCCTGGAAAGGCGTCAGAGTGGTATCTCCAGAGAGCGGAGTGTGTACCTCACCTCCTTCTTCCCAGGAACTTTGTGGCATCCACTTCCAGGTATATTCAGAAGGTCTCCAAACTGACCGAGGCTCTGTATAGTATGGCACTGGCTCTGCATACAGCCTGGGGACACAGGGATGCTAAGATGCGCAGTCCTGGCTACGATTGTGCAAAAGAGCATTTCTAAATCAACCTCAGAGGAAAGAACGCTGTGCTCCGAACACTGGCGTTGTACACACCAGCATACTCTCTGAAGCTGAGGAAACCCCACCTTAGATCATCCAGCACCACGGAGATACCAAATATAGAGGAGGACGAAGAGAGCAAATACACTCGAGTTGGTGTGACTTCAGAACACCCGGGCAGGCCTATGAGTCTTTGAAGCATAAAGGACAGCCATCCACCTGCTGCAGCACCAAACTGCTTCAGCAGTTCTCAGCACCCTCGTCATGGGGGTGCTCGTCCCTGGGAGAGAAACCACGCAGCACCATGCTCTGGGGAGGCGGTCAGAGTGGTTGGAGTGGCTCACATCCAAAGGTCCTTTCAAGTCTAGGTCTCACAAGTCATATGAGCCATGGACCAGCCGCACAAAGGTAATTCCTTGGAAGTCAGCAGCTCAAGAATGTGCAAAAGCACCCGTTGTTTCAGGAATGGTACAACGACCCTTGGAAATGCCTTTGGTGAAGAAAGAAGCACTTTGGGTGGAATGGGGTAGGAGCTCTCCTGTTCCCGGCATGACTGAGGCCAGAACACCGAGTCCACTCTGTCTGCAGCTTGGTGACTCATGTTTGCCTGCAGTTCTGGGATTTTCCCAGCTCTTCCCCATCAGGATGACTGCCAGGTGCGCTGGGAGGCTGATTTGCCCTCATGCCATGAGCCTGTCCTCAAAAGCAGCCCAGCCAGACCTCTGGCCAATGGGATGAAGCTGCTGAGCAGCACACGGACATTTGATTGTGGGTCACCTTTAGGGAAGAACGTGGGCATTGCTTTGATCACACTGCTTCAAAACCAAAACTAAACACAACAACAACCAAGAACATACCCCAGAAGACAAAACAAGCAAATGCTGTACGGAAGCAAAGAGAGAGAAAACAATTATACACTACTTCCCATCGGGAAGTTATGTTGGGCCACATCTTGGGAAGCGGGGTCTCAAAATGCATAGTGGTCGCGTGGGTGGACAGATGTGTTCCTAATGAGAGCACCGCCTTCTCCTTTCCTGCGCGGCTTTTCTTGCCGAGTCTGATATCATATGGTAGGGAATATCCCTTTGGTCACTTCAGATTGGCTATTCTGCCAAGGCCGCCTCCCCAGCTCTTGCCGACCCCCTGCCTACTGGCCTTAGGGTGGATTGGAGAGAGTTCTGATGGCATGGAAGCACTGCTCAGCAGTAGACAAAACACTGGTGCCATATCAGTGCTGTTCTAGCTACAAGTGCAGAACACAATGCTATATGGGCTGCTGTGGGGAAAGTTAACTCCTGCACAGCCAGACACCTTACACACACACATCTCTAGCTCATCTTGTTTATTCCCCATCCTGCGTGCATCAGTATTCTGGTCCTCTAAAAGAAGCACCCCATCCTTTCTGGAAAGGATATGTGCAATTTCTTCATAATGCTGCCTTGTAGGCACTTCCTTGCCTATTTGCAAGTGCTCAAAGTGCCTTAAGCCCCAGCTGGGTGATTTTCCTGTCCCTCCCTCTCACATCCTGATCCCTTCCTGTCTCATCACATGGGCAAAGAGAGAAGCAATGCTCACAAGCTGCCACAAGGAAATTGCCAGCT
Source organism: Aythya fuligula (assembly GCF_009819795.1). Taxonomy (NCBI): domain Eukaryota; kingdom Metazoa; phylum Chordata; class Aves; order Anseriformes; family Anatidae; genus Aythya; species Aythya fuligula. The sequence continues at coordinate 11,138,009 of NC_045569.1, read as the reverse complement.
GTCCTTTGGAGAAAACAGGTCACAGTGGGCATGGTGGAGCCCTGGAAGAGCTACCAAGAGCCTGCGACCTGAGGGGGATGCAGTGTTCAGATGGCAACCAGATAAGGCCCAGAACCCCCTGAGATAAATGGGATATTTGGCCAGCTGAGGCCGGAACTTCAGCCCAAAGGATCTCCAGAGGGTCCTTCAGACCCTGAGTACTCTGGCGTGCACTGTATCAGGTGGGCCCCAGACCAGCCACACAAAGGGAATGCCTTGGGAGGCAGCAGCACAAGAATGCGTAAAAGCACCTGGTGTTTCAGGAAGGGTACAGAGCCCCTTGGAAACTCCCTTGGTAAGGAAAGCAGCACGTAGGTAGGAGTGAAGCTAAGAGCTCTGCTATTCCTGGCACGCCTAAGGCCGAAAAGCCATGTCCACTGCTGTCCACAGCTGGGTGACTCATGTTTGCCTGCAGCTCAGGGATTTTCCCAGCTCTTCCACATCGGGATGACTGTCAGGTGTGCTGGGAGGCAGATCCCCACTCACTTTATACGTGGAAATGCATGGAAGGGGCTGCTCCATCCCTGGCCCCGAACAAAGACAATTCCAGTTTAGGCTCCTTGCTGCAAGCCTCACCTCAAAAGCAGGCCAGGCAGACCTCTGGCCAGTGGGACAAATGTGTTGAGGAAATCAGGTCAATTGGAGAGTGCGTCAGCTTCGGGGAAGGACGCGGGCATCTCTTGCATCGCGTTCCTATGCCTTGACCTGCTGCATTTCTGTGAAGGCACAGAGAAAGGTCTCACTGCTTCAGAGAGATGACTTGAGAGAGAACTGCATTGGCCTCAGGTGTACCCTTCCTCCCTTTGACTCTGCTTTCATTGAACTTTGTGTTTGGGCTCTGTCAGAGCATGACAAGTGTCAACAATGACCTTGATGTCCTCTCCTCTGCCTTCAGGAGACATCCCCTAGTTCAGAACACTCCATCCTTGCTGAAACATCTTAGAAACATGGCCCATGTCTCCTCCACGTGTGCTGTCTTGATCATCTACCTGAGCTTCCTCAATGGTCTCCTGCCTATCTGTGATAAACCACAGGGAGAAATGTCTCACAGAATTAGCTCGAATCTCGGCACTGAATGCCCTTGTGTGGTGACTTCTCGTGTCCTCTGTGGCTGGGTATCACCGTGACTGGTGGCCATGCTCACCACAAAGTGGATGATACTCCAAAGGACGTTTGTATGACGGAAACACACAATCCCACACAGGCAGCCTAAGACCTCTGTCACAATTGGTCTTAGGAGCCTGGGACACAGATATATCATTTCAGTGTTAGGTGGTATGAGGCAGGAACAAAAGCTGGCAGATGAAAGAAGCAAGCTCTTAACCACCACCAAGGCCTCTGAAGGAAGCAACTATGAGGTGTTTTGATGCTTCATGAGCAAGGAATGTTTCTGTTCCCGTGGGGCTCTGGGATGCAGCATAAAAGACCATGCTGCTGCAGGCTCTGCATCCACTTCTCTTCTCTCTCCCTTTCCTTGAGGAACGAGGTAAGCCTGCGCTCGCTCCAGCTCTCCCTGAGGGCCCCATTGCTGTCACACTGGCGACTCCGTTTGGTACTTGGGCTGCCTCAGATTGGCACTGCAATACAGATGGTTCGGGCCTGTGACCTCTCCGTTTTGAAGGGGTGGATTTGGAGAGCTGGGGACTGTGGGGACCTCTCTAGCAGGGTTAGATTGATGGGGCTCAGCTGCAGGGATGTCTCTCTGCAAGAATTACGTGCCTGAAAAGAGATGGACCCGTACCAAATAGCCCGGTGCATCCTGCCCAATCTTCAGTGCAGCCATTTCTATTTTGGAGATGACAAAGGCTGACTTTGGGGTGTGTGTCCCCTCCCTGGTACTCTGTGTTTCAGCTTCGCCTCCCTCGACGAGAGATGTCTTGCTGCAGACCCTGTGTCCCATCGTCCTGCGGTGCCTCTGGCCCAACCCCACTTGCCAGCAGCTGCAGTGAGCCGTGTGTCGCCCGGTGCGCTGACTCGACGGTTGCCATCCAGCCCTCCCCGGTCGTGGTGACTCTGCCGGGCCCCATCCTCACCTCCTTCCCTCAGAGCACCGCCGTGGGATCCTCTCTGTCAGCTGCTGTTGGCAGCTCCCTCAGCACTGGGGGGGTTCCCATCTCTTCTGGGGGCTCCCTTGGTCTGGGGGGGTCAGGGCTGTGTCTGCCTTCCCCACTCTGCCGCTTCAACTGCTGAAGCACGTGGATCATCCCATTTGGGGCAGACATCCCTGAGATGGATGGGCCATTCTCTCTGCCTCCCTGAACCCTGCAAACGATCTTCTTGGTCACTGTACTGCTCCACTGCATTTTCTCGTTCTCATTAAAGACCTTGTGCAGCACAGCTGGAGATGTGTGGTGGTCTGTTCTCTTCCTGCCTCCATTAGCTCCTCACTCCTCAAGGAAAGCATTGCACAGTAACCCTCTACTACTGATCTGAGAGTGGTCAAAGATCTCAATGTTCTTGGATGTTGTGAAGTCTCTGGAGATGACCAAGTTGCCACTGGCCATGGGTTTCAAGAGTCTCCTCTACCCGAGCATGTGACAGGTTTCCATAAGCAAGAGACTGCGGGCAGTGGGGCCCAGGGTAGGAGGAGGGGCACTGATAGCGGTGGGATTGGTAACACAGGGTAGGGAGGAAGGCAAGAACTTGGAAGATTGGAATAAAAGTCAGAGTAGAGGTCCCACTGAGATTTGAACTCAGATCGCTGGATTCAGAGTCCAGAGTGCTCACCATTACACCATGGGACCTCCTGGATGTGTGCTGTGGCCCTGCCCTGAGCAAGGGATGGGGCATAGCACGAGGTTCAACAAAACAAAGAGCTGCCACGATGACACAACACACAACACACCTTCCTATGCGTTGCACAACGTGCAATGCCTTCTTCCTCTCATGGCACTCAGGTGCCCTCTCTCCTCACATCCTAACTCTTTCCACTGGAAACACAGCAGGCAAAACCTGCCCTCTCCCATGCCTGCCAGTCATTCCCCACGCTTGGTGCACTGCCACGGCTATATGGACTTCCCTGACCTCATTCCACAGCAACTAGCATAAACAGGTGTGCAACAGAAAGGTGGAAATTTCTTAGAGAAATGAGTGTCCATCCTGGTGATCACAGGATGGACGTGAGGTTGGAGCCCTCCTACCGCAGACACGTACGCATGGCTTCTGTTCTTTGCTGTACTTCTGTGGACGGGGAAGGACAGGGACAGGTCGGGGATCTGGATTCAAAGGAACGTGCCTGGAAAGGCGTCAGAGTGGTATCTCCAGAGAGCGGAGTGTGTACCTCACCTCCTTCTTCCCAGGAACTTTGTGGCATCCACTTCCAGGTATATTCAGAAGGTCTCCAAACTGACCGAGGCTCTGTATAGTATGGCACTGGCTCTGCATACAGCCTGGGGACACAGGGATGCTAAGATGCGCAGTCCTGGCTACGATTGTGCAAAAGAGCATTTCTAAATCAACCTCAGAGGAAAGAACGCTGTGCTCCGAACACTGGCGTTGTACACACCAGCATACTCTCTGAAGCTGAGGAAACCCCACCTTAGATCATCCAGCACCACGGAGATACCAAATATAGAGGAGGACGAAGAGAGCAAATACACTCGAGTTGGTGTGACTTCAGAACACCCGGGCAGGCCTATGAGTCTTTGAAGCATAAAGGACAGCCATCCACCTGCTGCAGCACCAAACTGCTTCAGCAGTTCTCAGCACCCTCGTCATGGGGGTGCTCGTCCCTGGGAGAGAAACCACGCAGCACCATGCTCTGGGGAGGCGGTCAGAGTGGTTGGAGTGGCTCACATCCAAAGGTCCTTTCAAGTCTAGGTCTCACAAGTCATATGAGCCATGGACCAGCCGCACAAAGGTAATTCCTTGGAAGTCAGCAGCTCAAGAATGTGCAAAAGCACCCGTTGTTTCAGGAATGGTACAACGACCCTTGGAAATGCCTTTGGTGAAGAAAGAAGCACTTTGGGTGGAATGGGGTAGGAGCTCTCCTGTTCCCGGCATGACTGAGGCCAGAACACCGAGTCCACTCTGTCTGCAGCTTGGTGACTCATGTTTGCCTGCAGTTCTGGGATTTTCCCAGCTCTTCCCCATCAGGATGACTGCCAGGTGCGCTGGGAGGCTGATTTGCCCTCATGCCATGAGCCTGTCCTCAAAAGCAGCCCAGCCAGACCTCTGGCCAATGGGATGAAGCTGCTGAGCAGCACACGGACATTTGATTGTGGGTCACCTTTAGGGAAGAACGTGGGCATTGCTTTGATCACACTGCTTCAAAACCAAAACTAAACACAACAACCAAGAACATACCCCAGAAGACAAAACAAGCAAATGCTGTACGGAAGCAAAGAGAGAGAAAACAATTATACACTACTTCCCATCGGGAAGTTATGTTGGGCCACATCTTGGGAAGCGGGGTCTCAAAATGCATAGTGGTCGCGTGGGTGGACAGATGTGTTCCTAATGAGAGCACCGCCTTCTCCTTTCCTGCGCAGCTTTTCTTGCCGAGTCTGATATCATATGGTAGGGAATATCCCTTTGGTCACTTCAGACTGGCTATTCTGCCAAGGCCGCCTCCCCAGCTCTTGCTGACCCCCTGCCTACTGGCCTTAGGGTGGATTGGAGAGAGTTCTGATGGCATGGAAGCACTGCTCAGCAGTAGACAAAACACTGGTGCCATATCAGTGCTGTTCTAGCTACAAGTGCAGAACACAACGCTATATGGGCTGCTGTGGGGAAAGTTAACTCCTGCACAGCCAGACACCTTACACACACACATCTCTAGCTCATCTTGTTTATTCCCCATCCTGCGTGCATCAGTATTCTGGTCCTCTAAAAGAAGCACCCCATCCTTTCTGGAAAGGATATGTGCAATTTCTTCATAATGCTGCCTTGTAGGCACTTCCTTGCCTATTTGCAAGTGCTCAAAGTGCCTTAAGCCCCAGCTGGGTGATTTTCCTGTCCCTCCCTCTCACATCCTGATCCCTTCCTGTCTCATCACATGGGCAAAGAGAGAAGCAATGCTCACAAGCTGCCACAAGGAAATTGCCAGCTGTCCTTTGGAGAAAACAGGTCACAGTGGGCATGGTGGAGCCCTGGAAGAGCTACCAAGAGCCTGCGACCTGAGGGGGATGCAGTGTTCAGATGGCAACCAGATAAGGCCCAGAACCCCCTGAGATAAATGGGATATTTGGCCAGCTGAGGCCGGAACTTCAGCCCAAAGGATCTCCAGAGGGTCCTTCAGACCCTGAGTACTCTGGCGTGCACTGTATCAGGTGGGCCCCAGACCAGCCACACAAAGGGAATGCCTTGGGAGGCAGCAGCACAAGAATGCGTAAAAGCACCTGGTGTTTCAGGAAGGGTACAGAGCCCCTTGGAAACTCCCTTGGTAAGGAAAGCAGCACGTAGGTAGGAGTGAAGCTAAGAGCTCTGCTATTCCTGGCACGCCTAAGGCCGAAAAGCCATGTCCACTGCTGTCCACAGCTGGGTGACTCATGTTTGCCTGCAGCTCAGGGATTTTCCCAGCTCTTCCACATCGGGATGACTGTCAGGTGTGCTGGGAGGCAGATCCCCACTCACTTTATACGTGGAAATGCATGGAAGGGGCTGCTCCATCCCTGGCCCCGAACAAAGACAATTCCAGTTTAGGCTCCTTGCTGCAAGCCTCACCTCAAAAGCAGGCCAGGCAGACCTCTGGCCAGTGGGACAAATGTGTTGAGGAAATCAGGTCAATTGGAGAGTGCGTCAGCTTCGGGGAAGGACGCGGGCATCTCTTGCATCGCGTTCCTATGCCTTGACCTGCTGCATTTCTGTGAAGGCACAGAGAAAGGTCTCACTGCTTCAGAGAGATGACTTGAGAGAGAACTGCATTGGCCTCAGGTGTACCCTTCCTCCCTTTGACTCTGCTTTCATTGAACTTTGTGTTTGGGCTCTGTCAGAGCATGACAAGTGTCAACAATGACCTTGATGTCCTCTCCTCTGCCTTCAGGAGACATCCCCTAGTTCAGAACACTCCATCCTTGCTGAAACATCTTAGAAACATGGCCCATGTCTCCTCCACGTGTGCTGTCTTGATCATCTACCTGAGCTTCCTCAATGGTCTCCTGCCTATCTGTGATAAACCACAGGGAGAAATGTCTCACAGAATTAGCTCGAATCTCGGCACTGAATGCCCTTGTGTGGTGACTTCTCGTGTCCTCTGTGGCTGGGTATCACCGTGACTGGTGGCCATGCTCACCACAAAGTGGATGATACTCCAAAGGACGTTTGTATGACGGAAACACACAATCCCACACAGGCAGCCTAAGACCTCTGTCACAATTGGTCTTAGGAGCCTGGGACACAGATATATCATTTCAGTGTTAGGTGGTATGAGGCAGGAACAAAAGCTGGCAGATGAAAGAAGCAAGCTCTTAACCACCACCAAGGCCTCTGAAGGAAGCAACTATGAGGTGTTTTGATGCTTCATGAGCAAGGAATGTTTCTGTTCCCGTGGGGCTCTGGGATGCAGCATAAAAGACCATGCTGCTGCAGGCTCTGCATCCACTTCTCTTCTCTCTCCCTTTCCTTGAGGAACGAGGTAAGCCTGCGCTCGCTCCAGCTCTCCCTGAGGGCCCCATTGCTGTCACACTGGCGACTCCGTTTGGTACTTGGGCTGCCTCAGATTGGCACTGCAATACAGATGGTTCGGGCCTGTGACCTCTCCGTTTTGAAGGGGTGGATTTGGAGAGCTGGGGACTGTGGGGACCTCTCTAGCAGAGGGAGATTGATGGGGCTCAGCTGCAGGGATGTCTCTCTGCAAGAATTACGTGCCTGAAAAGAGATGGACCCGTACCAAATAGCCCGGTGCATCCTGCCCAATCTTCAGTGCAGCCATTTCTATTTTGGAGATGACAAAGGCTGACTTTGGGGTGTGTGTCCCCTCCCTGGTACTCTGTGTTTCAGCTTCGCCTCCCTCGACGAGAGATGTCTTGCTGCAGACCCTGTGTCCCATCGTCCTGCGGTGCCTCTGGCCCAACCCCACTTGCCAGCAGCTGCAGTGAGCCGTGTGTCGCCCGGTGCGCTGACTCGACGGTTGCCATCCAGCCCTCCCCGGTCGTGGTGACTCTGCCGGGCCCCATCCTCACCTCCTTCCCTCAGAGCACCGCCGTGGGATCCTCTCTGTCAGCTGCTGTTGGCAGCTCCCTCAGCACTGGGGGGGTTCCCATCTCTTCTGGGGGCTCCCTTGGTCTGGGGGGGTCAGGGCTGTGTCTGCCTTCCCCACTCTGCCGCTTCAACTGCTGAAGCACGTGGATCATCCCATTTGGGGCAGACATCCCTGAGATGGATGGGCCATTCTCTCTGCCTCCCTGAACCCTGCAAACGATCTTCTTGGTCTCTGTACTGCTCCACTGCATTTTCTCGTTCTCATTAAAGACCTTGTGCAGCACAGCTGGAGACGTGTGGTGGTCTGTTCTCTTCCTGCCTCCATTAGCTCCTCACTCCTCAAGGAAAGCATTGCACAGTAACCCTCTACTACTGATCTGAGAGTGGTCAAAGATCTCAATGTTCTTGGATGTTGTGAAGTCTCTGGAGATGACCAAGTTGCCACAGGCCATGGGTTTCAAGAGTCTCCTCTACCCGAGCACGTGACAGGTTTCCATAAGCAAGAGACTGCGGGCAGTGGGGCCCAGGGTAGGAGGAGGGGCACTGATTCCGGTGGGATTGGTAACACAGGGTAGGGAGGAAGGCAAGAACTTGGAAGATTGGAATAAAAGTCAGAGTAGAGGTCCCACTGAGATTTGAACTCAGATCGCTGGATTCAGAGTCCAGAGTGCTCACCATTACACCATGGGACCTCCTGGATGTGTGCTGTGGCCCTGCCCTGAGCAAGGGATGGGGCATAGCACGAGGTTCAACAAAACAAAGAGCTGCCACGATGACACAACACACAACACACCTTCCTATGCGTTGCACAACGTGCAATGCCTTCTTCCTCTCATGGCACTCTCATGGCTAAGATGCGCAGTCCTGGCTATGGTTGTGCAAAAGTGCATTTCAAACCCAACCTCAGAGGAAAGAACGCTGTGCTCCGAACACTGGCGTTGTACACACCAGCATACCCTCTGAAGCTCAAGAAACACCATTTTTACCAGCCAACTCTGCAGAGATGCCGAATACAGAGGAGGATGAAGAGAGCAAATTCAGTCAAGTTGGTGTGACTTCAGACAGCCAGACAGGCCTTTGAGCCTTAAAGGACAGCCATCCATCTGCTGGATGCAGCACTAAACTGCTTCAGCACTTCTCTGCAGCACCCCGGTCATGGGGGTGCCCTGGGAGAGGAATCCAGCGTGAGCACCATGCTCTGGGGAGGCAAGGAAGGCTCGGTGCCCCAGAGCACCTTGCATTCAAATGTCAGGACAGAAACTGGGTGGTTTTGGAGCCCGACACACGGCTGCTGCTGCTGCCTGGCTGAAGAAAAGCTGGTGTGCGTTGGCCGGGAATCGAACCCGGGTCAACTGCTTGGAAGGCAGCTATGCTCACCACTATACCACCAACGCATCTGGCTGCATGCCTCCCCGAGGCTCCTGCAGCTCACCACCCCTGCAGGGGCCTCCTCCTTCCAGCCACCTGCCCACACGGGTAGACATGGGAGAGGGCAGGTTTTGCCTGCTGTGTTTCCAGTGGAAAGAGTTAGTCTGTGGTGTGTCTGCTGCTCCACAGCAGCCTGCGCTGCTCAGGGGCCCTTTTGGAGTGCTGACTGGCAAGAAAGCAAAGGGGAAGGGTGCAGAGCAGAGGGAGTGCAACAGCCATAACAGCCCCAGCCACGGCACGAGAGAGGACCGAACGGCAGCAGAGGCACAAAAGCTTGGCACAGGAGCCTGCAAGTAAAGGCTGTAGCAGAGGATGGTTTCGATCCATCGACCTCTGGGTTATGGGCCCAGCACGCTTCCGCTGCGCCACTCTGCTCTCCCCCAGACCTGCTGCCCCCACCTCGCCCAGCCGTGCCTGCGGTGCCCTGAGCCAAACCCGCAGCAATGGGGCACCTGCCTGCCTGCTTTGCAGGCTCCCACCACCTGCTCTCCACACAGCTCACCAGGGCCGCCACCATGTGTGCAAATCACGCTGCCCCGTGATGGGGCTGCGCCCCCTCACAGACAGCGCCCTGCCCCTGCCTGTGCTGCGCTCCCCTGAGAGAGGGAGTTAAGAGAAGCTGAGCAATCACTGGGCCTGTTCAGCCTGGAGAAGAGGAGGCTGAGGGGGGACCTCATCGTGGTCTACAACTTCCTCGCGAGGGGGAGTGGAGAGGCAGGTGACCTATTGTCCGTAAACACCAGTGATAGGACCCGCAGGAACGGTCTTAAGCTGAGGCAGGGGAAGTTTAGGCTGGACATCAGGAAGAGGTTCTTCACCGAGACGGTGGTTGCACACTGGAACAGGCTGCCCAGGGAAGTAGTCACTGCACCAAGCCTGTCTGAATTTAAGAAGCGATTGGACTGTGCACTTAGTAACACGGTGTAAACGTTTGGATAGACCTGTGGGGTGCCAGGAGTTGGACTTGATGATCCTTATGGGTCCCTTCCAACTCGGGACATTCTATGATTCTAGGGCACTGATGGCATTAAACTACTTAGTGCTACTTAGTGTCTTTGCTAACTGTGGTGCATTGTGCAAATTAACTAAAGCAAGAAGCCTTGGGTCCCTTACCAAGGTCAGTCTCCTGATAAGAGGGTGAGCCTGTCTTAAGAAGCTAGTAGAAACTGCAGGCAGACCAAAAGGGGACTGCATGCCGTAGTTGGCAGGATTCAAACCTGCGCGGGGAAACCCCAATGGATTTCTAGTCCATCGCCTTCACCACTCGGCCACAACTACCTGCTCTGGCCAGCTCTGATGGCATCATCAAGTGCTCTGGGCAATGACCACCACTTCCCTGCCACTCTCAAGGACAGGCTGCACCCAAAGCTGCTGCACAAGGGACCTGCACCAGCAGCCCAAATTGCCACCTGCTGACACGCTTCCTGGCCCCTTGACTGCTCGAAGCCCACGGATAAGGACGCACCTTCCTGCACCTTGGCCTCACACTGCCATACGGCATATCCTGACACACAGAACTGTATCTGCTCACCTGCCATCTCAGCTGCTTCCATGGAAAAAGCGTGGAGACAACCTGTGTGGAGACAGACCCTGACAGCGGAAGCTGTGGGATGGGATATTAGCCATGGGATGCAGTCTTTCCCAAACTGATCCAATGTGACCTTCCAACAGAACGCAGTTCTTCAAGAACCACTCCAACATGCTCCTTACAACAGGGTGCAGCCCTTCAGGAGTGCTCCACCAGGAGCTCCTCTCCTGGGATTGCCGTTCTGGCCCAGAGTCTGCTCCTCTGATGGCTAACAGTGGTCTGCAATGTCCTTCGGGCCATATCTACCTGCTCCACCATGGTCTGCTACACAGGCTGCAGGGGGACAGCCTGTTCCTCCACTGTCCACTGGGCTACAGGGCAAGTTCTTCTCCAGACCTGGAGTATCACCTTCCCTTCCTTATTCATTGATCTTGATGTCTGCAGCGTTGCTTCTCTTTACTTTTCCTCATTCCTCTCTCCCAGATTCTGTTGCACAACTTTTTTCTTTTCCCCCCCTTTCTTAATTATGCTATCACAGAGGCACAATTAACATCGCGTATTGTCTCAGCTTTGGACAGTGGTGGGTTCGTTTTTGAGATTTTTAACAGAAAGGGTCTCGTTGATGAAGTGGTGATTGGTGGTCATCTTGTCCATAGTGACCATGAAGTAGTCAAATTTAAAATATTAGGTGATAGGAGGAAAACTACCACCAAATCTTCAACCCTGGATATAGGGAGAGCAGGCTTGCGGTTGCCCAGGGAACTAGTTAGTATGGTCCCCTGGGAATTTGCTTTTGAAGGTGCTGGGATCCATCAGCACAGGTCACTTTTAAAGTACTACCTCATAAGAGTACAGGAAAAGAGGACTCCAAAATGTCAGAAGTCAAGCAGGCAGGACAGAATGCCAGGTTGGCTGAGCAAGGATCTTCTTCTAGAGTTTTGATGGAAAAGACAGCATATGGCCACAGTAAATGAGGTCAGGTGACATGAGAGGATTACAACATTGCTGCTCACCATTGTAGGGAAATAATTTGTGCAGCCAAAGCTCAATTAAAGTTGAAGCTGACCAACAAAAAGGACTTTTTGAAGTATGTTAACTGCAAAAGGAGGACCAGAGAGAATATTGCTCCATTATTTGATGAGGGTATTCACCTCAGAAGTAGGGATATAGACAAAGCAGACATTCAATGCCTTCTTTACCTGTGTCTTCAACAGCAATGATGAGCCCTGGGACCCAGACAGCCCTGATATGGAGGACTGACTGCAGGAACAATAAACTCCCAGCCAACTCCAGACATGTATGGGATTTGCTGCTCCAGCTGGATGCATGTAAGTCTATGGGGTCAGATGGAATTCAGCCCAGGGTGCTCAAAGAACTGATCGATATCATCATGAGATATCTATCAATTATTTTTCAACAGTCTTGGGAATCTAGAGAAGTCCTAGTTGACTGGAAGCTGGCAAATGTTGCCCTAATTTTCAAGAAGGGCGAGAAAGAAGACCCTGGTAATTACAGGTCTGTCAGTCTCACTTCAGTGCCTGGTAAAATTACAGAGAAGATTATGTTGGGAGTTATTGAAAAACACTTAACAGACAGCACAGTCATTGGTCATTGCCAACTCAAGATCACTAGGGGAAAGTGCTATTTAGCTAACTCAATTTTTGTTTTATGTAACAGTGTTTACCAAGGGAAACCAAGGGAAACCAGTTGATATAATCTTTTTTTTTTTTCAGTAAAACTTTTGATACTGTTTCTTGTAGTATTCTTCTGGACAAAATGTCCATCGTACAACTCGATAAATACATAATATGAAGGGTGCACAGTTGGCTGACAGGTCAGGCTCAAAAGGTTATAGTAAATGGAGTTGCATCAGGATGGTGGCCAATCAATAGTGGGGGTCTTCAGGGCTCCATCTTGGGGCCGGTTCTCTTCATTATTCTTATAAATGATCTGGATGCAAAAAATCAAATGTGTACTTAGTAAGAGTGCAGACATTAAATTGCAAGGAGCTGTTGACTCCATCAAGAGTAGAGAGGTCTTGCAGAGACATCTTGACAATTTAGAGGGCTGAGCAATAACCAACCACATGAAGTTTCACAAGAGAAGTGCTGGATTCTGCACCTGGGACAGGGCAACCCTGGATCTATGTACAAACTGATGGGCAAGAGGCTGGAAAGCAGCCTCACAGAAAGAGATTGGGAGTTCTGGTTAGTGGCAAGCTGTATATGAATCACAAATGTGCACTGGCAGCCAAAAAGGCCAACCATATCCTGGGGTGCGTCAGGCACAGCATTGCTAGCCAGTTGAGGAAGTGATTGTCTCACCCTACTCTACACTGATGCATCCTTACCTCGACTACTGTGTGCAGTTTTAGGCACCATGATATAAGAAGCACATAAAACGATTAGAAAATGTCCAAAGGAGGGCAACAAGGATGATGACAGGTCTAGAGGAGAAGACATACGAAGACTGATTGGAGTAAATTGGATTGTTCAGCCTCAAGAAGAGACTGAGGGGAGACCTCATCACATCTTACAGCATTCTCATGATGAGAGTGGAGGGGCAGGCACTGATTTCTTCTCTCTGGTGACCAGTGACAAGATCTGAGGAAACAGCTGGTGGTCAGGCACTGAAACAGGCTCCCCATGAAAGTGACACCAAGCCTGCTTCAAGAAACATTTGGACAAGACTCTCAGATATACGGTTTGATATTTGGGTGCTCCTGTGTGGAGTTGGGAGCTGGACTCAATGATCCTTGTGGATGCCCTCCAATTTAGGATATTCTGTGATTCTCTGATTCTATGAGATCTAGACAAAACAGTCAGTGGGCCCTAGGGAGTGATTCAGGCCACACCAGAGCTTGCTTACTTACTTCAGAGGTCTTAGTTAAGGTCCTTATACTAGTAAAGTCTAGTAAAATTCAGATGCTTTAGGTCTCCATAAAAGGGCAAAATATTCTCACATATCCTGTATTATATGTCAGTCCTGTGCAGCTGTCCCAGAAGTGCATTGTGGCAAGATGTTAGGCATAGATGCATGGAAAGCCCAATGATGCCTACAGCTTTGGTCAGTTACACTGTAACTGGAACTGCATTCACCACATTAGAAAATCTTTATTCTACATTCTGTGAATTAAGACACTGAAGTCTTGTTCCGTGGGATCTGGTTTCCTCTCATCTTTGTTCCCAGTGCTTTTCTCCTTTCTTAGATACAAGAGAAGAAGTAGCAATAACAGTTGTTGGAGTTTACACTGGGTTTGGATTTTGAGCCACAGCGTCCATCCTGCTTCTGCACAGTGCAAGAAATCTATGCAGGCCTTGTGAGAGAGTTTATTCTTGTTGGTTGGATACCATCATTCTCTGGCCCTTACTGCCTCCCTCAAGCACATATGAAGCCCTTGTTATCTGTCTGCAACTCAGATAATGTGATCACATTTTGAAAGAAATGTAAAGCAATACAGGGATCTGATGTTCATGGCCCATCATTGATCCAGGATTATTCTTTTCCAACCCATGCAACAACTATTTGGCCACCTGAAATTACTTAAAGACATGAAAGAAGTGTTTAACATGGCTGGGGAGAAAAAAAAAAAACAAAAAAAAACTGCAGTCATCTATCCAGAGACAGAATCATTTGGGAACGATCTGAAAACTTTCTGACAAGGTCTCAAAGGCCACTGTGTAGAATTATGCTCCTGTATACAAAAAGCAGTCACAGCCAGGTCTAAACTGTCAGAAATTCACTTAAATTTATAGAACCATGGCTACTTAAAGACACTTCTGATTTCTCCTCCATACATGACTTCAAGGACTAAAAGAGAACACAAAATCTAGAGATGCATCAAACAATGGGACGGCTTTGCAGTTGATTGTCTGATTTTCAGCCTCAAATTTTGGTCTTCAGTCTTATTTGTGAACATCCTCAAGTCTCAGTCTTGTAAGTTTTTGCACCCAATGAGTTAATTTTGGAGAAGTGGTGTATATATATTCATACCAGGCATAAGTAAGACAAGTTGTATTGGTGATCATCTTTACAGAAAAATGCTAAATCCTGTTTTGTGATTTTTATTCATACAAGTTACGTTTTTATATATGTTTATACTGTATTTATATTCAAGCAAAACTGTGAACTGAAAAGAGCAATAATATCAATGCTTTAATTTTAATAATAATGAGGTAGTGCTTTGAAACAATTATAAATCATATTTATAAATTTATTACTTATATAAGTCATTAATTTATAAGTCAATAGCAATTATTTCAATTCAGGTTTTAGTGCCAAATACATTCTTTCAGCAGTTTTTGACTTAACAGGGTCCAGGTGGTGCTCTGAACTTTCAAAGCATAAATTGATGACAATAAAATGACTACAGCTGCTAATAAGATTATTGTTCTTGAGTTCTTTTTAAAGGCAATTGGCTTGATCTGAAAAGTGTAAGTATCTAAATTTTAGCTAATCATTGAGAAATCATACAATTCAGTTAATGGGGAGAAAAATCAGCTTTTAAAATGAATTAAATGGATCCAAAATTAGACATAAAAGATGCATCTATCACAACATAAAGTGTTACATGTTCTGTGGGTGTATATAGATTACAATGGTGGGTTTGCAGGATAAAGTCTAATAGGGTTTTGTGATTCAGACCTGTAAACTAGTGAGAGATTTTAATTCAAATTATTTTAGCCATTTTTTTCTTTTTAATTAGCAAAAAATGTCCTTCATCAAAATTATTTTTCCTCAAGCATCTCACAGACTCATACTGAAAGTTCTCATGAAAAAAAAATAAAAAAATAAAAAAATAATATTAAGAAAATAAAATTTAAAAAATGTGGTTACTATCCACAAACTAAAATTTCTGTATCCTCTTTATTTTTTTTTTCTTCTAGAGATGAAATAAACTCTTTTGAATTTCTTACTTTCCCAGGAAATGTTCCATCAATATATTTTCAACATTATCTTATAGAAATGTGCCAATTCTTCTGTCTTCATATTTCAAAAAAATAAGTATTCTACATGCAAACTGTTTTAACAGGAAAAAAAATAATGATATGGGATGACTAGGTCTTTTGTTCCAGTAACTTCAAGATCACAGTTCTGAGATGCCTGAATACAATTGACAAGATGATTAATTTATCTCTCTCTCATTAATGCTTTTGAAAATTTGAATAATTTTTTCATAAAATAGAATTAAAATGAATTCAGGAATTAGGGGCAAGATTCATCAGAATGTACTTTAAATGGTTTCTGCATGAATGCTTACAGCTGGACTAGTCATCTACATTTTCCTTGTTATTACTCAACCTGCACTTTTGATGAAGTTTATCTTATCCTAAGGTCAGATAAGCTGCCTGTTTCTTTTCATTGACTGAAAGAGAAACCTACACAGTAGTCATCTAAAGCTTAATCACACAAATCCTATCTAGGGATAAGAACATTTGTTTAACTTTTTCAGAAATAAGCATTTAATTTTCAAGCCTCTTTTCCATATCCTGCTCTTTTTTTTTTCTTCTTTTTTCTTTTTTTTTTTTTTCCCTTATTTTTTTTTTCCCCTTTCCTGTTCTGTATTTGATCTCCAAGGCTCAGCTCTGCACTTCTCTTTATGGAAGAGAATTCTACCCAGATCAACATGTTCCTCTTGCTAGGATTCCCAGCCCTAATGGACTTGAAGGTATTGTTCTTCATAGTACTACTACTGACATACATTTTAACTGTTATGGAGAATGTGGTCATCATTTTGTTAATCAAAACAAACCATGAGCTCTACAAACCCATGTATTTTTTTCTTGGTCATCTCTCCTTCATTGAGGTCTGGTACATCTCAGTTACTATCCCCAAACTCTTGGCAAATTTCATTGCTGAAGAGAGAAGTATTTCCTTTGTGGGATGCATGACCCAGCTCTTTTTCTTCAGCTCCTTCATGTGCACTGAATGTGTCCTTCTCTCTGCCATGGCATATGATCGCTATGTGGCTATCTGTCAACCATTGCGCTACCTGGTCATCATGACATACCAAATGTGCATATACCTGATAGCTCTCTCCTGGTTCAGTGGGTTCACTGTATCTTTGATCAAGATCTCCTTCATCTCTCAGTTGGAGTTTTGTGGTCCCCAGGTAATTAACCATTTTTTCTGTGATATCAGCCCTGTGCTAAACCTCGCCTGCACTGATATGTCGGTGGCAGAGACAGTGGACTTTATGTTGGCTTTATTCATCCTGCTTGTTCCTCTCTCTGTCACTATTGTCTCCTACCTATTAATTATCACGACAATTCTGCATATCCCCACCACCCAAAGTAAGAAGAAAGCTTTCTCCACCTGTGCTTCCCACCTAACTGTGGTCACCATTTTCTTCTCAGCTGCCCTCTTTATGTATGCTCGGCCCAAGAAGATCGATCCTTATGACTTGAATAAGCTTGTGTCAGCTGTGTATACTATTGTCACTCCCATCTTAAACCCCTTCATTTACTGTCTGAGGAATCAGGAACTGAAGAGAGCATTAAAAAAAGTTCTCTCGGAAAAAATCAGTATCTATAAGGTCTCCAGATCCATCACTTCTCTCCAAATGCAAGGATAAACTATGTATAAACTGAAGCTGATAAGTACACAATAAGGATATCTGGCTAATGTCACAGAGACAGACTGTGATCAGAGGAACAATGACAGGGTGGAGAATGCTGACAACCTGATCCTTCTGAATCAGTCATCCCTAATACTATCAAAGGTGAATGACTGAGCCATAGTCCCATGAACTTTCCCAAGTGCTATGCAAAATAAAGGGGACTATAGCATAAGGGAGTATAGAATTTGGAAAGCCTGGGGATGGATGGAAAGTCTGGAATTAAAAGAATTGGGGATATTACAGGATTTATTACAGTTTGTTTAGGGAAACGGCCAAAGGAAGATAAAGGGAGATAAACACAGGAAAATGAGCAAATAAAAGGTCATGTGCACTTGTCTGGTCAACCACTGTACAGAGTTACCACAGTCTGTCCTGCCTTTTTATTAAACTGCTTTCCTTTCACAGAATTACAGAATTGTCAAGTTTAGAAGGGATCTCTGAAGGTTACCTGGTCCAACCCCTGTACTCAAGAAGGACCAACTAGAGCCAGTTGCCCAGGACCATAGGCAGATGGCTTTTGAATGTCTCCAAGGAGGAAGACTCCACAACTTCTCTGGGCAACCTGTTACATTGCTCAGTCACACACACAGTAAAGAAGATTTCCTTAATGTTCAGACAGAGCCTCCTGTGTTTCAGTTTATGCCAATTGCCTATTGTCCTGTCACTGGGCATCACTAGAAAGAGCCTGGCTCCAACCTCTTTGCACAATGTCCTGCCTTGAGACAAATTGTCTATGTCTTGCCTCAAGTTTTTCCTTTTTACATGTGCATACGCATATGTGTGAGTGATTTGGTAGTAAACATAAAGACATTGATCAGGAAAAGACACCTGAAAAAACAGATTCTGGAGAGACGGAATATTACAGGTCTAAGACTAGAGGGATCAAGGTCAGAAAACAAGATGTGGAAAGCCCATTAGTCCAAAGTCCAGCTGCCAAAGGTACTGTGGCTCTGGATGCCAGACAACAAAAACATCAAGGGCCTGAGAGAACAAAACTGGAGAGACCAAAGGTCTAGTAGACAGATAAACTCATGAAGGGGATATTCTGTTAGTAGACATCCACATTCATGCTCTCTGTGTTATGTGGAGACTTATAAAATATAGTCTCCTTCTACCCGTATTGATCCATTTGTGGCTCTGTGTGTGTGTGTACATGCACCTATCGGGAACTCATGTTCAGGCTCACTACTAGCAGGGCATGGGAACAGGGATATGTATTCGGTTTATATGGCAAGGGCTTAGTAGCAGTGGGGCTGGAGGGGCGGCTAGTGGCCTTTGTGAGAAGAATACGGAAGCTGCCCTGTGTTAGATGCCAGTTCCAGGCAGCTCAAAAAGAGATCTGTTGCTGGACAGAGTCGAGCCAGTAAGCAATGTTGGTTACACCTTTGTGAGAGCAGATTTAAGAAAGGGAAAAATAAAACTGCTGTGCAACAGCAGCTGGGAGAGAGGAGTAAGAAATAGCTCTATATACACCAAGGTCTGCACAGAAGGAGGGCAGGAGGTGCTCCAGGCACAGAGCAGAAGTTCCACTGTGGCCTGTGGAGAGACCCATGGTGGAGCAGGCTGTCTCCCTGCAGCCCATGGGTACCACAGCAGAGCAGTTCCCCATGCTGCAGCCTATGGAGGACCCCATGGTGCAGCAGGTGGATGTGGCCTGAAGGAGGCTGCAGCCCATGAAGAACCCCTGCAGGAGCAGGCTCCAGGACAGAGCTGCAGCCTGTGGAGAGGAGCTGCCACCCTTGGGAGACCCATGTTGGAGCAGTTTGCTCCTGATGGATGGACCCTGTGGTACAAACCCGTACTGGAGCATTTCTTGAAGAGATACAGCCTGCGGGGAGCCCACACAGGATCAGTTTGTGAAGGATGGCATCCTGTGGGAAGGACCGCACATTGGAGCAGAGGAACAGAGCAACCATGGAGCGACAGATGTTACAGGCTGACTGCAGCCCCCCTTCCCCTGCACCACTCAGGGGGAGGATGTAGGAGACGGCAGATGGGGGGAAGGTTTTTTCATTTGCTTTGATTTATACACTGTTCTAGTCTGCTTGTTATAGGTAATAAATTATATTAATATCCCTATGCTGAATCTGTTTTGTCTGTGATGGTAATTGATGGGTGGTCTCCCAACTATGTCAACCCTTAAGCTCTTTTCATTGTATTTTCTCCCCTTTTTTCCTTCAAGAAGGAGGAGTGAGAGAGTAGTTGTGGTGGAGTTTAGCTGCCCAGCAGGGCAAAACCACCACAGGATAAAGAGCAATCATTCCACTCACCTATCCAGGACTGCAGGAATATGCTGGATGCAGCTACTCTTAACACACACTTGACAACAGCTCTAAGAATCTCTTTAAATTCATCAAATTTGAAGTTGGCTACATGAGATACAGCAGATAAATCAATATCCATTGATTATAACGCAACAGTGTTCTCATTTGTTCTTGTCATTGACCAATGTTTGGGTACCATTCTACGATTATACAATTCTAAGTCCATGGGCGTTCAGTGTGGACTTTTGTAAAGGTTTGGGTAGTCTTCTAGTCTCAACACAATAGCAATAATCACAGGCTCAGTTTGGTGATGAAGATTCATATAGTTTGTTTGTAAGATGCAGTTGAAATTCAGTTTTCCAAATGCTTTAGCATGAGTATATACTCATTACATACCATCAGCAAAAACAAAATAGAAAGTTCCAGTAGGTGAAAACTAGTCCATGAAAAAAAATATGGTTCCAAACTTTGCTTTTGTTCCTCTACCCTTTTACAAAAAGAAGAATAGACTACCTTACACTGTATCACTCTTTAATTCCATTCCTATCACAGGGCACTGAGTTCTTACATAACCAGTAAGAATCTCCCACATTTGTTTTCAACAGCATTATCAAACACCTGTCCTTTCTTCATGCTACCTCCAGGGACACAGGGCAGAGATAACAGCCAAAACAAAACTCCCTTTTTTTGAACTGAAAATTTTAAATAAGAACATCAACATTTTTGGGGTTGTGCTAAATGGCTGCATACAAGATGGGACACAAAAGAGATCTAACCATATGCCATGTGATTACAGGCAGTTCATTCCGTGAGGTGCAAACTACCATTTTTGGGGCAAATGCCAGTTTGCACACCAAGTTGGTAGCAGAGATCTCTCTCTGCTTTGTTCTCAAAGACAGTACACATATACCCTTTGCAAGCTCAGTGTAGATTTACAGTTTCTTTCAGTGCAGAACTGAACACCAGGCAGGTCTTGCAGGGAGGGAAACAGTTCCTTTGCAATATTCTAGCTAATAAAAAAAATAAAATAAAAATAAATAAATAAATAAATAAATAAAAAAGGCTCAGTCTGAGTGCTGGTGTTAGCTGTATAGCTGTATACCTGATTCCTGCTCATTCCTATTCACCCTGCATTGCAGTAAAGCTGGTGTTGAAATTTATCTTGTATCTTCCTACATACATTGTCACAAAACATTATGCCACAACATATCATTTCTTCTGAGTGTATATAAAAAGCTTGTCAAATCTTCTGTCTGCCTCAGGCACAGTTGTTCTTAAAATCCAAGAGTGCTGGAAGGAGCATCTGAGTGCTCAGAGTGGGTGCGGAATTCCTAGCTGACTGTTCAGTGTGATGTGTTCAGTGTTAAGACAGCAAGAATGTCTGCCTTGTTCATGATGCCTTTTTTAGAAGTTGGTGGTCAGCATCTTCAGAAATCTTGACAAAAGTATTTAGCACAGTCAGGAGTAAGTAAGATGGACAGAAGAGTAGAAGATAGTCAAGAGGCTGGAATTCAAGTGAAAGGTCTTGATGTAGTTGTCTAAAAATGTACACTTCATCCTCATCTCCATTTTTAAGCATACATTTAAATACAAGTTCATTAGTAAGGCTCCCCTTATACTTAATGAAAAGATATGGACCCCCCAAAAAAGAGCTGACTCAAGTCAAATGTTGGCAAAATTCTCAGGCTATGCAACACCCAAAATGTAACACATACTAGCTCTCTAGGGATATACAGAGTGTGAGCTTCCTAATCAGAGCCATCAAGTAATAATATAAGACTTTGTATTATCCAGGACTAATGAATGGGACTGTCAGCTTTGGCTCATATCCTGCAAGAGACAAACATGCTTCTGTATTGGATGCTGGAGACTAGATGGGCTACAATAAGACACCTACACTGACAGAATAAACACCAAAGCCTTGAATATCTCCCCTGATTTACATCTAAGCAATTAAACTGTAATGTGCTGAACTACATGAGATAATGAGTGATTTTTTAGTCTCTTGTAATACAGCATCCTCTTGATCTCTTCTCTTGTAAATATGAATGGTGGAGTAACTACATTCTGAATTTTGTTCCTCTTTTGGTCACTTTCCACCAGGAGAGTTTTCTCCCTAATGTTCTATTCAGGGCATATCTCACCTCCTGGTTCCTAAGAGTGTAGATCAAGGGGTTCAGAGCTGGGGTGATGGCACTGTACATGACAGACACCTGCATGTCCGTTATAGAGGAGCTGCTCAAGGATGGAGGTGTATAATTGAAGAATAATGGTATGTACAGTAGCGCCACAACAGTAAAGTGAGAGGCACAGGTGGAGAAGGGCTTCCATCTTCCTTCCTGAGACTGGACTTTCTGGAAGAGGAAGGAGATGATGTATAGGTAGGAAAGGACTATGAGAATGAATGGGCCTAGAGCAATAGATGTGGTGACAACATTAAGGAGGATCATGTTGAGGCTGGTACTACTACAAGCCAAATTCAACAGTGGCTTGATATCACAGAAAAAGTGATGAATTTGGTTATGCCCACAGAAACTCAGTTGACAGGTCATAATTGAATGCATCATGGCATGTACAAAACCAATGGACCAGCTGGCCACAGCCAGCAGCAGACAAGTCCGTTGACTCATGACAAGGGTGTAGCACAGTGGGTTGCAAATGGCCACATAGCGGTCATAAGCCATGGTGGCCAGAAGCACAGCCTCAGTACTGCCCAGAAAGTGGAAGAAGTAGAGCTGGGCTAAGCACCCAGCAAAAGAAATAGGCTGATGCCCAAAGAGAAAACCAGTCAGCATCTTGGGAACAGTAACTGTAGAGTAAAAAATGTCCAGGCAGGAAAGGTTCCCCAAGAAGAAGTACATCGGTGTGTGGAGCCGTGGCTCAGATATCACCATGGTCACAATGACACCATTTCCCAAAAGACTAGTTAGGTAGAGCAACAGGAAGGAGATGAAGAAAAAGTATTGTAGACCTTGGATATCGGTGAGGCCCAAAAGGATGAACTCACTGACCTCTGTGCGGTTCAGCATTGCTAGAAAAATAGGAAGCAAAAGCAAAATGTCAAGGTTTCACAGTGTGAGAAATGCTGTATTACAATACTTATCTGTTTCTATACTATTTTAATACAAGCAAATGCAGGAAAGAACAAAACATTGTACATGTATATGCAACCAAACATAAAAGCTGAATACAAACACAAGAATTTAACACAAACAAAAGTAACTATAGTGCAGTCTTCTAATTTCTGTCTAGAACAAAAACAAAGAAGAGTGAAAATTTTTACAGAGATTAAATATTAAAATAAAAACTTCCATCTGTGCATAATATGGAAGAATATGTAAGGACAATATGTAAAATATGAAACATTGCTGCTTCTTCACCTTCAGCTACATTAATATTTCAGTTCTGCCCATCTGTAACTCCCTGCTATAACCTTTAATTTCATCAATAAAACTTCATAATTCATAAAGATCCACAATGTGAATCACTCTTGATGCTTTCTTTTTACTATTGTGCCTACATTTCTTTAAGCCAATTTTAACTTTCCCATTTCTAATGGTTACTATTTCTTCCAGATAGTTCTTTGGTCTTTAAAAATGAGCAATTTCAATTTTTTTTAAAATCAAAAATGAAGATTGGAAGGTGCTCCAAGGTTCCATACAGTAAGCAACATTTCTTTTGTACATTGCTGTCAATAAAAGAAGATGATGCCTTAGCATGTGATCACAAGCTGTTTCTGTTATTGAATTTTATATTTTGCCTGAACAACTTCTTTTCATTGAGTAGCAACACATGAATGGAACAAAAGCCGGCATCTGATCTCCTACAATACTGTGGTGGAGCAACAGTGAGTTTGTAGGAGCCAAATTAGCTAGTGCAAGTTCTTAGCCAAATTTGCTCGTCACACTGAAAGCTGATCATACTGGCCCACTAAGACATTAATGATCAGTACAGTCAGTATCTCTAGTCTTTTAAAATACAAGTGAGCAAGCAAATGCTCTCACTTTTTTCTGTCTCAAGTAAGTTTGCTTAGCACTATGGATAATTCCTTCACATATACAATAAAAAGCAAAGTCCCAAAATTATTTTGCTGGGGCAGATAAGCACAAGTATTTCTAACTTAAAGTACAGACTGCAAATTCTGCAAGCTGAGAATTTTTCTCTGTGTATTGAATGTAGCATGATTAATACTGAAGAATATAAACAATGGAAAAATTATTACTTCCAAAATATTTCTTGTAAAGGTTACAACACATATAGATACATTTCATAGCCTTTCTTGGTTATTCCACTACATACTTTTACCGAAAATAAGTAGTTGTTAGAAGTCATTATAATATATCTCCAACCCAGTCACTCTCTTTCTCATACTATTTTACACGTAGCTTATTCTTTTAGCATGAAAACAATAAACTAACAAAACACTTTTAAAATGATTTCATAATAAAAGAATGTAAGCATGTAGCTTAAGGTAATTTCTGCATATATGCACCCACTCTAAAAAACTGATCATATTTGGCTAAAAATACGTTTAGCATTATCGTTTGAATAATATATATTTGAAACCTTGGATTTAATACTATTCTACATTTATCAAAATGTTAGTCAGTTACCTGCCTTTGAAGAGTTAGAGGTGTTATTCTCTACGAAATACAAACGCTTCAATTTCTTAAATGTTATTTACCGCCTTTAAGCAGAGAAGGGTTTCTCACTGAAACCCATCTGGGGAAAAACATCACTCCTTTAAGGTGTGTCCCACAATGCCCTCTGATTCTGCCTGTTATTCTCAGTTAACTACAGGTGATCTAATCACTTTCTTCTACTCCTTTAATGATATTTTTTTCTTCTATGTCTAACATTTTCCTTCTGTGTCACAGATGCTGACTAATCTTTTCTCCAGTGAATGGAGAAACACATCCAGTCAAAGGAAAACAGATGTGCCAAATTTTTGTTTGTTTGTATGTTTTGTTTTGTTTTCCAGGGTGGAGTAAGTCCCAAAGTTCTTTGTTTGGTTGGTTGGTTGGTTTTTATTTTTGTTTTTCAGGCATGGGGGGAAAACACTTGCTCAAATATAAATGCAAATAAAAGTCTTTGCATGCTGAAGCTTGCCTATTTTTCCAACTGTATAAATTGTTTTTTTTTTTTTGCCTTTTTTTTTTTTTTCTTCTGCACAAGCCTCACATCACCACCAACCAGTATTTTTCTGACTGTAGTAGAGCCCTCCAACCATGACGGAATGGGAAAGCCAGAAAACAAAGCTGAGGACAAAACAACCTATTCTGAATTCAAAGACTAAAAATTTCTGTCCTGCTATTTTATTTCACACCTTATTTTTCTAGATGAGAGATTAATAGTGTGGCCATGATGAAAAAGACTTCCATATATTCAAGTAAGACACAAGGAAGAAGCTTTGCAAACTCTACTAGGAATTTCTGATGAGGAAAAACAAACAAAAAGTGTTTTTGTTTGTTTGTTTGTTTGGCTTTGCTTTTTTTTTTTTTTTTTTTTTTTTTATCATTTTCAGAATGTACAAAATACCCATCATAGGGGAAATAAATTTCCTACTGCTTTCATCAGTCTCTTGAGAGTAGCTTTGTGATTCCGTGCTGAGTTGCAGAACAAAGAACTAAGTACTCCCTGAACAGAATGCATATATGAGTCACCTGCAAAACTAAAGAAAAAAAATGGAAGCAGATGACAACCTCAGCTGGTTGCAGTGTTTGGGTCACTGCATTTCCTAAATCTCCTTCAAATATTGAAATTTGTGAAATCAAGTACGTGTTCTATTTGTTATGATCTGTAATGATTTTTGATGTTTTATTTTTATTGTAATTTCACAGATAAGGAGTTTTTAGCCACATAGTCAAAAAAAAAAAAAAAAAAAAAAATTCACATCTTAAGCTTAATTTTCAATCTTATGGAAAAGTTTCAGCTGCTTACAAAAATAACATGTTCAATTCTAGTTCAAGAAATTCAAATGTGGGAGTGTAAATCCTACGGGAACTTTTAAATCACAAAGATGCATCTTTCTAGGAATGTGGCTTTTACATTTCCTTTATAAAGCTCCTGGCAGCTCAGCTCCAGATCGGTCTTGGGTTTTTAAACCCAGTATGTTCAGAGTAGTTTTGTAGACACGTAGAACCTCTGCAAGCTTACTCTCCTTCCCCTGATCAAAACAAGCCAAATGCACTGTGTCTTGTCCAGTAAAGTTTTCAACAATTTCAAGGATATTTAAGCAAACTCTCTGGGCAACTAGTTCAGTTGTCCAAATACCCTAAAGGTGAAGAAGTATTCCCTAGTATCCAGTTCAAATTTTCCATGTTTTGACTTGCATAGATCACCTCTCATCTTATCACTGTGCTCCTCTGAGAAGTATTGGCCTCCATTTTCTCTACACCTATGCCACACCACATAGTAGTAGACAGCAACAAGATCCATGAGACTTCCTTTCCTAAGGATGAAAGAAAAGAGTCTTCCAGCCTCTCCTTGTCCTCCAGGTGTGTCCGACCACTAATCACCGTGGTGTTCTTGTGTTCTTCCACTGGACTCACTCCACTATCGCGGTCTACAGCTTCCTTATGAGGGGGAGTGGAGGGGCAGGTGTTGATCCATTCTCCTTAATCGCCAGTGATAGGACCCATGGGAATGGTGTCAAGCTGAGGCAGGGGAAGTTTAGGCTAGACATCAGGAAGAGGTTCTTCACCGATAGGGTGGTCGCACACTGGAACAGTGTGTCAATCTGCTCAAGGGTAGGAAGGCTCTGCAGGAGGATCTGGATACGCTAGACTGATGGGCTGAGGCCAACTGTATCAAGTTCAACAAGGCCAAGTGCTGGGTCCTGCAGCTGGGGCACAACAACCCCAAGCAGCACTACAGGCTGGGAGATGAGGGGTTAGAAAGCTGCCAGGCAGAGAAGGACCTGGGAGTATCGGTTGATAGTCGGCTGAATGAGCCAGCAGTGTGCTCAGGTGGCCAAGAAGGCCAACAGCGTCCTGGCTTGTATAAGAAGCAGTGTGACCACCAGGACTAGGGAAGTGATTGTCCCCTTGTACTTGGCTCTGGTGAGGCCATGCCTCGAGTACTGTGTTCAGTTTTGGGCCCCTCACTACAGGAAGAACATGGAGGTGCTTGAGAGAGTCCAGAGAAGGGCAACAAAGCTGGTGAGGGGTCTGGAGAACAAGTCCTACGAGGAGAGGCTGAGGGAGCTGGGTTTGTTCAGCTTGTTTGTTCAGGAGAAGAGGAGGCTCAGGGGCGACCTTATCGCACTCTACGGGTACCTTAAAGAAGGCTGGAGCAAGGTGGGGGTTGGTCTGTTCTCCCCCATGCCTGGTGACAGGACAAGGAGAAATGGCCTAAAGTTGTGCCAGGGGAGGTTTAGGTTGGATATTAGGAAGAACTTCTTTATTGAAAGGGCTGTTAGGCATTGGAATAGGCTGCCCAAGGAAGTGGTTGAGTCTCCATCCCTGGTTGTCTTTAAAAGACATTTAGATATTTAGTGATGTGGTTTAGTGGAGGACTGGTTAGTGTTAGGTCAGAGGTTGGACTTGGTGATCTTGGAGGTCTCTTCCAACCTAGATCATTCTGTGATTCTGTTGCAGTCTCCCAGCTCAGAGACAACCACCTATTAGTCTGGCGCAATGGATTTGCGTGTTCCTTGCACTAGCCGTTCCTTCACCTCCTCTTCACATACAAGGACACGCATCTCTTTCACGCTCCTTCAGGAGTAAACAAGCCCAGATAGATTAAAGCCCCTTTCTCCAGGTCAGTAAGATCCCTGCCTTTGGTTTCAGTGAGAATTCAGGCCCTAACAACTCAAGTGTCTTCTGGATGGTGTTTCTTCTGGGTAGGATAATTTCATTTCCCTTTTGAAGACTTACAGGGATATAATAACAAAAGCAAAGGCATAAAACGGTACCTGAGGCACAGGCTACTTTTCAGCCTGCAGCAGACTATACTGGTATATCATATATACCAGTATCATAGCAGGAAACGTAGAAAACTGCCTGTTGCTTCTCAGGTTTAAAGTTTTCCCTTAAAAGGTGTATGCAAAGGTGTAGTCAGCTGTTTGAGTACAATTCTCACGTATACATGAACATTTTCCTCTCCCCTTCCCAACTTGGAGTGCAACATTTTTCATCATACTGTTACAAATTCCAAGTCAACTTAGCTTTATGAGATTTGTTTATGGGGTTAATAAAAGGCAAGTAAAGAGCACTGGATGCACGGGGAGTCTGGGCTCCTCCAACACGCACACACGTTACATTGGGCAGCTGCTTTTTATGCTCCTAGGCTAATACATGTTCATTACTACTTCTAGAAAAGGCAGGGTTATTATAATTAGTTCCCGTATTTTGAACCCTTCCACCGGTGCATGCGTATTAGTCCCCGGTGGTCCCTCTGGGGGTCTCTCATGCTGAAGGCTCACAGTCCTCCTCCCAGGCTTTGTCCTTGTCCTTCTCCTTTGTCCATCTTGGCCAGATATCAGGCATTGCCTCTAACTCTATACAAGAAAGAGAGAGAAGCACACCTTTCTACTTTGTCAGCTACTGGCAGACCTAGAGAAAAAACAAACAAACAAACAAACAAACAAACAAACAAAAAAACTGTTAATTAAAAAGTAATGTTGTTTTAAGGCATTTCACCAAATATGTAATATTTGGTAGAAACCAGACAACAAATGAAAGGGAAGAAGAAACAGTAGAAGGTACTTGCATGGCCTTAATTTACATGGCAATGGACAACATCGACAATCTGCAATGATTTACAAGTGCCTTACACCATTCACCCTTGAGACAGAAAAATGGGATTCCCATATGATGTAAGGGGAGTACAATCCCTCTCAAAATACAAGAGCCTGGGGTATGCTACTGAGTACTGAAAATGTTAAGGCTAGGCAGCACTGAACTCAACAGAGAAGGGAGGCTGAGTCTCCCTGGCTGTTCACGTAACAGACCAGAGCCTCAGCTTTTAGCCCTAAGCAATGATTCCTAGTGCCAGGCGGGGAACTAGTTCTTCTTAAGCCAGGGACCATTTCAGCATCTTTAAAGCTACAGAAAGGCTTGAAGGCTCTGTGGAATCACGTTCCTGGCACAAAAATCTGGGGACCAGGACCGGGGACCAGGACTGGGCAAGTGGGGCACAAGTGTGTTGGGGAGCAAGCTCTCTGGGCTGATTACCAGGGCTTTAAACTAGGTTTGATGGGGGAAGGGAAGGGAGCTAAAAGTGACAGAGAAGGGCTGGGGGAAGTCATCACTACTGTCTTCAACAGTGACAGGGAAAAACTTCTGAGCTCTGGACAGGTGGAGAGCTTGTGGGTAAGAATAAAGGGGTGGGCTGGTATGGGAGACACGGTGGTGGGGGTCTACTACAGGTTTCTAGATCAGGAGGAGGAAGTCGATGAGGCCTTCTACGAGCAGCTGCTAGTAGCCTCATGATCACGAACACTGGTCCTCATGGGGGACTTCAATTACCCAGACATCTGCTGGGTAAGCAACTCAGCCAGGCACGAGCAGTCCAAACGGTTCCTACAATGCTTTGAGGACAATTTTCTGACGCAGGTGGTGGAGGAGCCAACGAGGCAGGGGGCACTCCTGGACCTCATTCTTACCAACAGGGATGGCCTTGTTAGGGATGTGAAGGTTTTTTAACTTTACTGTTAAATCCATTCAATATCAAGCCTTTTTTACTCAGCATATCAAAATAAATTATTGTGATTGTACTTCTGGTCTTGTAAACAACTAAGTAAACCTGACTAAGAACAGGAATATTCAGAAAGTGGATATCTTCATTATAAAGTTATAATCATCCCCCATCATTATAATTTATGTCCATAAATATGAAAAGTCACTACCTTAGAAAAAAAAAAGTTTTCCTCCTCGGTCAAAGGAAAAGTGATAGCCTGGAACTTTTTCCCATTAAAAAAAATAAAAGAAAAAAAGGGGGAGGTGAAATGAGTTGCAAAACTAGTTAGTACCTTATGATTGCAAGACAGAAACTGTCTCCTGGAATTCTCCTTCCCACTGATTGGAGAGACTGGGTTCAAGTCTAGACTTGATTTGATTTTCTTTCTCTCAAAACAAAGTTCTCTTTTGCAACTAGCAAGTAACTTGCCCTGTTTAAAACAGAAATGATAACTTGAAACATTGCCAGCCATCTGCAGTAGCTTTGTTTTATTTCCCTTTTCACATAGGCTGAAAGAAAGTTATGTGAGGGGATTGTTTAACTCATTGAACTTGATACTTTCTGTCTGAAACTTGTTCTGGCTTGCCAGAAGGAGTGTTCATTAAAGTGAAATATGGTTTGTGCTTTTGTTTTCTGTCTGCTTATTTATAAGTTCAACACAAATTCTGGTGTTGCTTGTATCTGAGCAGCATGGCCTCAGATACATGAGCATCATGGCCTTCAACTTATGTGATTAGTACATACTTTACATCTATTTTTCTTTGACTTAGAGGAAGTGTGAACAAAAAGGAATAGTTCATCATCTACTCATAGCCAAGCCCCAACAGACAAGGCAGTCCTTCTCCCTTAACTGTGATCACAGAGAACACAGCTGCACAGCATAATGCCACCAACATAGTCTCTTTTCAGCTCCCCTTCTTTCCACACCATTGAATTATAAGTAAACAGTACTTTATTCATTGATTATATTACAATTTAATGCTTAAAATATCTACCGCATGGCAAAAGACAAGAAAGGAAATCAATAATGCATGACAGAATTAATTGTCTTGGGATTGGGGAATGTATCTGAACTGTTCATTCCTCTTTTCCTATTGCATTTATTAACTTATATGATGACCATGACTAGAAATGTCCTCACCACTGTTCTGATTGTGTTATACTCTCATTCACTGGGAATCTTGACTTAGTTCTTGAAGACCTGCTCTAGTTCTCTACCATCCTGCCCAAGACCATAGCTGGCTTGATCACTGCAGACATCCCATTGTATTTTCCTCTCAGTTCAGGCAAGGCAAGTCCTTTGTCCTATATTCATCCTCAGGTCAGAGGAAGAACATAAGAAGAAGAAAATATTTCAATCCTCCTGAAAATACCAGGAAAATCTCTAATTTCAACTAGTAGTAATACAAGCTCATAAAAGTTCCCTTGTGTGGGCTACATTTATAGCCATGCTAGAGAAAACAGCTTGGCAATGACCTTAAGGGGTTATCTAGTCTATCCGCCTGTTCATTTTTGTGTCTCTTGACAAGGCAGATCATTCCCCATTTTAATTTGGGCTATGATCACTTGCTGTCACTCATCCTGAAACAAAATGTTATAGCTTGTTCATATCCATTTAATATTTTAAAATTAACCTTTTATTTACAATATACGTATTGGCCCACATCTAAAAGAAAAAAATATATTTGGAAATTAAAAATATTAAAAAATAATGAACATCAGTATCTCTCTTGAACTTTAATCCATTAATTTTGTTGCCCAGAATGATTTTCTAAAACTTACCAGAATCTTACAAATATTCCCTATGCTTCTATAATTATATTTTTCATTTGTTGAAAGAAAAATATCTCTGTGTACATGATATGTTTTTATTCTTAATACTTTATCTGGCTAAATATCAACTGATTTTTCTTTTGCATTTTTCTCTATTTATACAAATGTCTATTTACCTACCTGTCTACCTATTAAACATTTTTCTTCCATCATATTGATATTTGTACTACCTAATATTTGTCTGTTTAATTCTTGTGCATGTATCATCACTAATTCCCCTCTCTAATCTTCTCTCTGTCATATTAGGTGTTCATATATATGTATTGATTCATGTGTCCTCTGTCTAGCAATGCAGACAGGGCTCATTTTGTTCATGTATCTTACAATCAGTGTTGTAAAATAGTATCCCATTTTAATAATTTTATAGTAATCATGAGTTTTGGTACAGAAATGTATTTTTCATCTCAACTGAGTGTGCAGGTGATTATACAGAACAGCACTGGAGGAAATTGGAGCTGTTACAGACTTTGCAATGTAGTGTTGTTTCTGCTATAGAAGGAGATGTCAACAGGGACATCCCTGATAACATCGCGTCTTCTGAGAGATACAGTTGAAGGCACACAGTCCACAAGATGCTTGACCACAAATATAATGTTAAGGTTAATTTTGACAGTGTCAGCCCCTGCTGGAAATGGACATTTATTAAGTTCATTTGGAACCTTATAATTCAATGTCATTAGGCTTGTTTTATAACAAGAAATGTGCTATTGTGTCATGTGACGATTGAAAACATCAAGTCTAGAAAAACTCTTCCTCAAATATGATTTTTCCTATTAACTCCCTAATGATAGTACAGAAAGTTGAGGAGGGGTAGGGGGAAACTTATTATTTGCTTGGTTTAATAAGCCATTAGGTAATATTTAGAGAGTGTGAAGGGCAAACACAGGAGTAAAGTTTCCTGAAGTTTTAATGGGGCCTTCTGAGGTTATTAGAAATAGAGCTGTTATGGGAAATCCTAATGGCCCTCCGGGGAGGAGCTGATTAGAGCAGAAAAACAGCATGCTTACAGGCAAAGAAAGGAAGGAAAAAATGCTTTCATGAAGCAGCCCCTGTGACGTGTCCTGCCAAAAGAAAGGAGCAAGGATGCTCAACCTTTGCAGCCCTTGCCTGCCTGAGTTTTCTTTCTGATCAGCATGGAGCATGAAGAGGAGATTGCCTCTGCACTCCCAGAATCCTGGAGAGTGCAAAGACAGCACAGTAAAGGTGTCTGAGCAAAGGTCTCTTCCTGCTTGCCCTGCTGCTGCAGGAAAAAGTAGCCAAGGGTCTGTGAAAGGGACAGACCTCCCTGTCACAGTATGGCCCAATGATACTCCTCTTCAACTACAATCACTGTGACTCCTGTCCCACATCTCCTACACCCACACAGCTGGTATCTGTCTGGCCTACACATCACTGCTGTCCCAGCTGTGGGACTACCCTCCTCCCCTATGCTCCTCAGCCTCAAACACTGCTGATCAGTCCTGAAACAGAGCCCTCAGACTCAGTTTTCCTGCTACACCTCTAGCCTAACCTGCAGGTCCCCAGCAGTCCAGCCTCACAGAGATGGTAGCCAGCTTCTCCATATAGAGCTTTGCCTGCCCCAGACCAGTTTCCCACCCCACCAGACCCCACTATTTCAGTGGTGCTTTGTAGACTGCCCCTGCAACCCCTAAACTTCCACTTGCCACAGACCATTCCCCTAGCTTTCCAGAAATGGATGGCTAGACTATCTTCTTCCAGGTGATGTGGTATTACCCTATAACAACTTGCAGGTCCCAGTTGTCCCAGTCCTACCACCCAGCTCCACTAAGCTCCCATTTTGCATCATATCCTCTACCCCATCCCAAAGCCTTGACCAATTCCCTGAAGTACTGCTCACCCAGATCCACCCACCTCAGAGGTGCCCAGCTCACCCAATGTTCCTCAATGAACTGCCATGACAATTCTACATGGGTCCCCAATGGGATGTTCAATTCACCTCTGGAAATGACTCTTTCAAGGGGCCATTGTAAACATTTTATTTGTCTGAGACCAGGTTATGAGTTCCACTCCACTAGAGAGTGTTGTTTTCAGAGCAAAATGCATACATGTTATGATGTGGGTGCTCAAAAACTGCAGTTCCAGGCCTCTGTCACTGTCTAGAAGTAAGGAGAAATGTCTGTCCACAATGTCCTTGGGCCTGCATTCACAAATCTTAGGGATGCATGCATCAAATAATAACTTCTGAGACAAGTGAAATCTGATCTATTTCACCACAGAATGACAGGGGAGGTTCAGGTTGGATATCAGGAGAATACTCTTCACCAAGAGGGCAGTCGGGCAATGGAACAGGCTCCCCAGGGCAGTGGTCATGGCCCAGAGCCTACCAGAATTCTATAAATATTTGGACAATGCTCTCAGACACATGATCTATTTATTTTTTGATGGCCCTTTGGGGACCAGGTGTTGGACTCAATAATTCTTGTGGGTCCCTTCCAACTCTGATATTCTACGATTCTATAAAGGCACAGCTTGCAAATCATAAACAGAATGGAAGATGGAATATTTCAAGTTAGGCTGATTTGTAACTCATCTTTTACAGACAATAAGTATGTCTTAGCTGAGAAAGCTCAGAATCTGCAGACAGTTCAGAAAAGACATCTCAGGCCAGTATTAAATCTCTGGTGGGAGACGGAAGGGAGGGAGGGAGGGAGGGAGGGAGGAAGGAAAGAAAGAAAAGAAAGGAAGGGAGGGAGGGAGGGAGGGAGGAAGGAAGGAAGGGAGGGAGGGAGGAAGAGAGGAAGAGAGGGAGGGAGAAAGAGAGGGAAGGAGGGAGGGAGGGAGGGAGGGAGGGAGGGAGGGAGGAAGGAAGGAAGGAAGGAAGGAAGGAAGGAAGGAAGGAAGGAAGGAAGGAAGGAAGGAAGGAAGGAAGGAAGGAAGGAAGGAAGGAAGGAAGGAAGGAAGGAAGGAAGGAAGGAAGGTTGGTTTTCCAGCCCTCTGATCATCTTCATGGTCCCCTTTTGGATCTTCTTCAGTCTGTCTGCATTGTTTCTGAATTGTGGGAACCAGAACTAGATGCAGTACTCCCGGTGCAGCCTGACAATTGCTGAGTGAAATGACAGCATTTCTGTCTCTGCAAGCAATGCCCCTTTGGATGCAGCCCAGGATCTAATTTGCCTTTGCTGCTGGAGCAGCACACTGCTGACTCGTACACAGCTTGTTGTCCATCAGGACCCCCAGGTCCCTTTCAGAAAAGGTGTACGGGGCTCTTTGGTCATGTTATCCCAGGTGAAGGATCTTGCACATGTCTTTGTTAAAATTCTAACAATGTTCCACCAGAAGATGTTGGGTGTCTGATATCTGAATATCCTCCAGGAACACTTTCCATTGGCTTCTAGACAGCCAGCTTACCCCAAGGACACCATTCCTGCCTTGTTAATGAACATGCTAGGCCAAGCAGACAGGACACGGTTTTCTAGAACCATCTATCTCATACTGTTAGCAATTCCCTTGGGACCATCTTCAGGAAACAGGATAACCTGGTCTCTGACTACACATCTGATATCTTTATCCTGATTGCAAAGGCTTGGGCTACTCCAAAGTCCTCACCAGCCCACCTAAGACGTATCATTATGGATATTTTTCTAAAACTTTTCCATGACATCAATTATCTTTCTTTACTTCTTCTTTACTTCTTCTTCCTTTTATTTATTTATTTATTTATTATTTCCTTGTTTAGAAAGTTTCGCAATATCCAGATTTCAACAGGAAACAGCCTTCTCCCCAATAAAAAAGAACTCTTAAGATGTAGATTTCAATTTTCCAGCACATACAGTAAAATTACAGCTTTCTATCTCATCAGTTCTATTCATATTTCTTAAGTTAAATAGGAGTATCAATTCACATTGCAGGACCGTTAAATTCCACAATAAATATTTCAGTTAAACAATTTCTGATTTTGCTGTCCATTTATACCTTGATTAGTACTTTTGTCTCTGTTGTCAGAGGAAAACATTTCAGAAAAGTGAGAAAGAAATTTGTCACATTCATAGTATATTAGTTTCTCTCCCATCTAAAACCCAAATTGTATCTTCCCAGGTTAAAACTTTGTTAGAAAAATATGCTATTCTGGCATCTATAATTATTCCCAAAACACACATGGTTGAAGGGGGAGATAAGCAGAAGGAGTGGGATTCTAAAGCAATGTACAGAATATATTGGATTATATGAAAGAAATTTTAGCAAATGAAATAAGGATGTTATTATTAGAGAAGATTATTTCAGATTTCTACTTAAGGATGGGATGAATCACACCTAAGAAATGAGAATGTCTATATAAAGGGAGTCTTTGTATCTGCACTTATTTACACTGGAGAAATCCAGGGTTAGCTATACCCTTCTGCCCAAGCTGTGTTTGCCACCATTTGCATAAGGCTGCCTAGTGTAGATGAAAGTGCAGTAGCTCGTATGCCTTTGCCATGAGATTGACCCTGCCCTTTATCTTCTGTGGAATGAACAACAGTTCTGAAGATCCCTGCACACTTATGAGGTTTTATCATAGCAGAAGAAGCTAACATGAGATGAACCAAGATGTAGTCACTGTTATTTCAGTAAACTGCAAAATTCGGAGAGGTCTACTTATAGAAGCTGCTACTGCAGGTGATGCCAGATTCTGAATTTCAGCATCCACCAAAACAACAAAGTCTGCACCCTCAGCAAATTTGCACATCCCTGTCCAAGGCAAATGGGTTGAAACTAGATGATTTTTGAGCTCCCTTCCAACCTGGGCCACTGTATGATTCCATGATTCTGTTATATCTTCTCGTCAGCCTGCTTGTCTTTTTTTTTTTTTTTTTTTTTCATTTGATACAGCTAAAATTCAGTTCATAATAAGATGAAACTCTGTAGTGGATTAGTGGATTGACGAGTTGTTTGCTAATGTTATATTCTAGATTACTCTTATTTCTTATATCTGTGGTGTGGATGTCTATATCCAAGATAGTTGTCTGGTCTTCCTCAACTACAAATGAAGAAAGTGAGAAAAATCTGTATGAAAGTCGTTCATCTGATCTATTTTATATGTCTGGTTTATATGTCTGGGTAATATATATCATCAGAGTTCCTAATTCAAGAACTCAGTGACATCTAGCTGTCACATAGATAGGTCAAATTAACCAGGGCCAGAAATGTCTATATCACTTCATTTACTATAGTGTTTATCCAGAAAGCTAATTAATATTTATACATCTGTAACAAAAACTCTGCATGACCCTAAGTACAGTCAGGTCAAGGAAGGACAGGCACTCCAGCTGCTGGAGCGAGTGAGGATGTCTCAGCAGCAGTCACTGGTTGGACTTGTGTGTGTGTGTGCAAGTGGAATTGGTGCCATCTGCTGGAGCAAGTGGGGATCCTAACATCAGGAATTGGAAGGGTCCTACAGTCTTTGAGCCTGGAGTGCCAGCTGCTGGGAGGGACCAGCGTGAGTGGACTGGCTACCAGCAACTGGAGCCACACAAGGTGCACCTTTGCCCTATGGTGCCCGCTGCTGGAGTGACCGAGGTCCTAGCGTCAGTAGTTGGAGTGAATGTGAGTCTTTTACTCCCAGCCATGGGGCGGGAGTGGTGTTTGTTCCCAAAGCAGCTACTCAGGCCACTGGTGTGAGCACGGACTTCTCACTAGTGGCTGGAACAGGGCCACAGGTCATAGCCTGTGTGCCTGCTGCAGGCAGACTATCATCCCCAACCTGGTATGCATGGGCTGTGTGTGTGTATTCACCAGCAAACTTTAAGCTGGACCAGCCAGCAATTAGGAGGGGCCTTGGGTCTGGGTAGGGGTCTGTGCTGGCACTCAGGAACATGGTGTGCCTGAGGGACGGCTGTGTGAGTGTGTGCATCTGCAGTGAACTTCAGGCGGGACTGGCCACCAAAAGGTGACCTGTGAAAGGGGTAAAGGGGCCCAGGGGTCTGGGCAGGGGTGCTGGGTGGACAGAGGGGCTGTGCCAGGTACTCATTTACAGATCTGTAAATGCATGTGTACTTGTGAACTTGGAGAGTGCTCTGTGTGTGCCTTCACTAGTGAACTTCTATCTCTACCAGCCAGAGGAGGAAGGGTCTTGACTCTTGGTGTCTACATTTACAAGAGTCCTTTTTGTTGTTGAAGGCAGCCCTTGACTAGGGCAGCCATTCTGGCCTGTCATGTCAGTGTCCTGTGTCTGTCTGGGTGTTTCTGTGTGGATCTGTGGCACAACATTCAGCTTTGCTACCAGCTGAACCTGAAAAGGGGAAAGCAGCAGCCACATCGCCCAGCCTGGGCAGAGAGCTCAGGGTGTCCGGGCACCAGGCTGGGCATCAGGGGCTGGGCAGAAAAAGTCCTGGGACAGGACAGCTGGAGGAGTCGGCCATCTTCAAACTGCTCTGTATCTCCCTTAACCAACTTACTGCTTCTGTGCATTTAAAATTAAAAAATAATAACTTTCATTAATTTAAATTGTTCTTTGTCAGCTGCGATACCAAGGGAGGTGTTTTGTCTTCTGAGTATACTTGGTAATGAATCCAGAGA
This sequence comes from Aythya fuligula, assembly GCF_009819795.1. NCBI lineage: Eukaryota > Metazoa > Chordata > Aves > Anseriformes > Anatidae > Aythya > Aythya fuligula. The sequence goes on along the minus strand of NC_045569.1, from coordinate 11,100,961 downwards.
GGAGTTGCGACCTCAGAAAGCAATATAAGATAAAATGTAGTTCAAAACAGTGAAACCTCACTGTCTCTTCAGGATCCTACATGAAACTGTTTACAGACTTGAAGTGTTGCCCAAAAGGCAGAAGAAGGTATCCCAGTATCTGAACTCATGAACAAAGGCGTCATATCACAAGCTCTAGATGGCTTCTCATGAAAATTGAGGTATATTGATATTTTCTGGACTTTTTGGTAACAAACTGTCAACAAAAATTGTATTAATATAGATGGCTCAAGAAAAAATAATTTGTTTTTAAAGGGCAGAATGGCATGCATCTAAAAACTCTAGATATTTGCAATGCATACAATGTCTGAGCCATATTTATTATATATATATAACTAAATATTTTTATATTTACATATTATTTAAGACTGACTGAGATGTAAGAGAGATATTACTTCCAAAGGATGAACAAAAAGAACATCTGAGAGTTCTCTTTCCTGTTCTTAGATTATAAGGGAAATTTAAATGGGTTTCTCAGCTGCTGTTTTGTCATACAGATGTTTGCAGAAATAACACAAGAGTTTTTCTTGATCATTCAGTAAAATACCTTGTAAGAAGACAGAATTTTTTTCTCTGAAAAAGAATATTTTTTAAAGAAACAAAGTAGTTGCTCAATTTGGAAAAGGGAGGTGCTACCCATAGCAGAGGACAATCGGGTTACAGAGTACTTCAGTAAGCTGAACCCGTCAAAGTCCATGGGACTGGATGCAGTGGAGGGTGCTGAGGGAAGTGGCTGATGTCATTACCAGATTACTACTTGTCGTCTTTGACAGGTCAAGTTCATTGGGGAATTTCCCAGTGACAGAAAATAAATAAATAAATAAATAAAGTGTCCATCTTCAAGTAAGCCAAGAAGCCAAGAAGGAAGATCTGAGGAATGTCAGTTTCACCTCAGGCCCAAGGGAAGAATATGGAGCAAATCTTCCTGGAAGCCATGTCCAAGAAAATGAAGGGAAAGAAGGGATTTGTTACTGCACAGATTTACCAAAAATAAGTCATGCCTGACCATCACACTGAGATGACTGGCACAGAGTGGGTGTGATAGTGATGAGATGACTGACCACAGGGGAAAGTGGTGGATGTCATTTAATGACTTCAACAATTCTTGACACTATAGCCTTGTAGCCAAATTGGGAAGATAGAAACTGGATGAAAAAACTAATAGGTGAGTGGAAAAAAAAAAAAAAAAAGAAACCTGTCTGGACCATCAAGCTTTCACAGGTACGTTCAACAATATGAGTCTAGGTGGTAGTTGGCTGTAAGAGGCATTCTTCATGGACTGATACTGAGACTAACATTTCTTCACATCTCCATCAGTGACTGGGAAGATGTGATGTAGGAGAACATCCTGGGGAGTTCCAGATGCCAGCAGTTTTGGAATAGGAGAAAAGGTTCATACACAGGAATGTCATGAAGATAAATGCCAAGTCATGGCTCTGGCACAAGTGATGAATCAGATTGGCACTGACAGTCTGGGAAGTAGTTCTGCAGAAAGGGATGTGTGAGTCCTGATGTATGGAAAGCTGAACATCAGCCAGCAGGGTATCCCTGCAGTGGAGAGGAATAACCACGTATCCACCTGTGTTAGCAAGAGCCAGCCAGCTGGTTGAGGGAAGCACCCATTCCCCTCTGCTTTGCATGTGTGAGGCCACCTGTGGAGAAGGAAGTCCCATTTTGGAGTCCCTCAGCACATGAAAGAGATGGATAATTTGAAGAGTTCAAAATAGGGCCACTAAAATGATCAGAGGGAACACAGGTCAACATGGTAACATCCTGAAAGGGACTGTTTTATAAGAATGCAGATTTATAACTCCAGTTTACTGTGAAGAAACCTAAGAAGATCAAAATTTGCTGATGATCAAAGTGCATGTCAGACAGTGCCTTAAGTTCAAGCTGTCAGGTAGGATCTTTCTCAGCTAATATTGCTTTCTGCAGTTCCTGTAGCTGCTGCTGATACAGGAGCTGAACTGAACTGAAACAGGAAAGTTTCTTAGAATACTGAATTCATAAACAATTGATAGTAGAGCTGAATAAAGAGCAATGATAGATTTTTTTTGTTGTTGTTGTTTAAAAAAAAAAAAAAGTTAGCAGGTCATTGTTTTATATTTTAGCAGTGATGAGACCAAAAGTATACATTCTGTCCATTTTTCAAGCTATCAAAAGTATGGCTGTACCATCAACAATTTTATTGTCCTTTATTTATTTGAAATGTAGTTATGCATATGTATGTATTTATGTGTGAAAATAAGGGAAAATATTTTTTTCCAAAAGTAAAGCAGAGAATTTAATTAGATTGTAGTTCAGTAGGAAATAAACTCACATTTCACAAGCAGAAAATAAAATACATGAACTACTGATGAAATCATGTTTGAGAAAATACTGGTTGAATTGATGTAGATGTGGCAATATTTTAGCTTAATTAAAAAGGAAAGTAGGAAAACAGTAATGAAAATCCTAGCTCTTCTGCACTTAAGCTCACTGTTTTTCTTATTACCTTACTTTTATGATATTTTACTTTTTTTAGAGTGCTTCTCAAAATGTTATATGCCCATCTATATTTGTTCATCCCACTTAGTTTATGGAACAGGTTTCAGACACACTCACTATTTTATCTTCATCCCTATAAAGATTTTTCTTCTTCATGTCTTTTTTATTGGCTGATACAGGCTGGGTTGTTCTTTCACATGGAAGCAGACGAAGAACTGGGTCTCAAAAACCAGACATACTTCACCTTGCAGGGGTTCTCGCAGCTTGCCACTCTTCAGGTCTTCCTCTTTGAGGGAATCCTCCTGATGTTCCTAATCACAATGACAGGGAACTTTCTCATCATTTTAGTTGCAACCACTGACCCTGCCTTGCATACTCCCATGTACTATTTTCTCAAAAACTTGGCTTTAATTGAAATTTGCTTTACATTAAACATAGTACCCAAGATGCTTGTGGATTTGCTGTTGGAGAGAAAGGTCATCTCCTTTTCTGCTTGTGCCCTGCAACTTTACTTTGTCATATTCTTTGTCACTTCTGAGTGTTTCCTCTTAGGTGCCATGGCATATGATCGATATGTGGCTATATGCCATCCCTTGCACTACACCACCACAATGAACAGGAGAGTGTGTCTTCATATGGTCATAGCATGCTGGATTGCTGGTATTCCACTTTCTGTGGGACTCACTGGCTGGCTATTTAGCTACCCCTTTTGTGGCTCAAAGGAGATTAAGCATTTCTTTTGCGATATTGCTCCTGTTCTAGATCTGGTCTGTTCAGACACATACTTATTCGAGCTTCTTGTGTTCATTGCCACTGTTTTAATTGTTTTGATCCCATTTGTCTTGATAGCAGCGTCTTACATCCAGATAATCCACGCCATCCTCCAAATGCCATCTTCTGAAGGAAGGCGCAAGGCTTTCTTCACCTGCATTGCTCACCTGGTGGTGGTGACACTGTTCTACTGCACAACTGGCTTGATACATTTAAAGCCAAAGTCCAGACTCTTGGTAAAGAGCAGGAAACTGGTGGCTCTTTCTTACACAGTAGTAACTCCTATGCTGAACCCAATCATCTACAGCTTACGAAACAAAGAGGTAAAGCATGCTCTGAGGAAGACGTTTGGAAAGAGACAGTTCAGCAAGATGAATCTGCCCAGATAGACGCGCTTATTTTCTAAAAATTGTTTGCACTTGAAAGAATAAAATCAAAGAATTAATGTTTTCCTCAAAGTCTATAAGGAGTTTGGACATTTTATCTTTTTTTTTTTTTTTTTTTTTTTTTTTTTTTTTTTTATAATTAGGAAATGTACATTCTCTATGTACTGAATAAATGCTATGTTTAACGTAACTGTTCAAAACATTACAGAGACTACAGAAATAAGCCATAAATTCAGAATATTAATTACAGTATGTTTAGGTCTATTGCCCTTTTTCTACACACTGTTCAGTTTAAAGTATGTATAAAATAAATCACTGTCATAAGAACACATGACTCCAAGATACATAAAACTAATGGGTAGCATAGTACCATCAAAGTCAGAAAACAAAATTGCATGTTTTTAGGAAGAATATGCCAAAAGATTGCTTGTCCCATGGACATAATTTCATTCCAACAGAGAGTAAAAATGAAATAGAGAGATTCAGATGACTGGATATATGGCTGGGATTCAGATCAAGATTATGATATTTGACCGTAAATATCTATAGGTAAGTCAACACCCACACCCCCATCAAAGTCAATGACAATCTAATCAGCACAGTCATCAGCATTTAAGGGGTAATTTGGTTGAACAGCTGAAAGAAACTTGATTTGGTTGCTTGAAGACAAATATCTAGCAGTGCTATAAAAGTCCTACATCATCCTGTTTTGCTTCTAGTGCAAAACAGTGTGACTTTCCCATAAATCTGTGATATATCTGCCAGACTAGTGGAGCAGATAACCCTGTGGATTTCAGGCAGCCAAGGAGGTTTCAGATCATGCCTATATTGCAGCATAGTTAAGGAATATTTAAGCACTGTGGTGTAACCCAAAAGGACTCCAGCTATTACTCCAGAAGAGTATCAAGAAACTGAATCCAGTGTCCGTGGCCCTATAGCCCTCTGGGGAGTTGGGGGGAGGATAACACAAACTGTGGTATTTCTCTGACTGCATGGGAGGTGGTTAGGGATCCTGCTGCATGAGATCTTAGAATCACTCAGTGGCTGAGGTTGGAAGGGACCTCTTAAGGTCATCTGATTCAACCCACCTGCTTAAGCAGGGTCACCTGTAACTGCTTGCCCAGGACCTCCAGATGGCTTTTGAAAATCACCGTGGTGATCCCCACAGGCAATCAGAAATGAGTATTGCTATGTCACAGAGTTGCAAACCAATGCCAGGGAGAATTACTCCAGAACAGCTCACAACCATATCAGAGAGCAAATGATGGTGCAACTCCAGCCCCATCCGTGCAGTGTGGGAATATGGTTATGAAGGAAAACAGCATTTTGGGGTGCAGCAGTGGAGTGATAAAGCAGAGGCACCTCCAGGAAGACTTGTCTTAAAAGGGACCCCTTGAGAAGGAGGACTTCCCTGTGCTGTTAGGCTGTGCAATGGGAGGGACAAGGCTGTAGATGCAAGGGTGCCTGCAGATGACTTGCCTGTGTGTCAAAATATTGGAGGAACACCCTGGCAAAGTGCTTGGTGGAAGATACACTGGACAGGGCCTCACCATGGCTTAGAACTTGCACTTGAGGCAAGAATTGTGGTTTCCTGTGGGCCTTTAAGACACCATCTCCCACAAGGGCTTTAACAGCTCTGGCATCAGGTCCTGCCATTGGGAAGGCACTGCAGAGGGTTGAAGGACTGCTGACAGTGGACACGTGGGTTGCAAATGTGAGTTCATACCTCTTCTCTGTATCCTTGTTTCCATGTTGCCTGGACTCAACAGTCTGAGGGTAAAGGAGCAGAAGGAGTATTAGGAAATGCCCAAAGAGAGCAAGCAAGCTTAGGAGAACAGACATTATCTATTGAGGTGTCTGCATAGGTAAGCAGGCATCAGGATGTGTCCTACAAAACATTATTTTCTCTGAATTTGAGAGATACAGATTTGAAGGGTGGACCATTTGGTGGATAAGAAACTGGCTGGATGGCCGCTTCCAGAGAGTTGTGGTCAATGGCTTTGTGTCCAAGTGGAGGTCAGTGATGAATGGTGTTCCTCAGAGATCTGTACTGGGTCTTGTGCTGTTTAATATCATTATTAGTGACATAGACAATGGGATCAAGTGCACCCCTCAGCATGTTTGCAAACAACAAAATTAGTGTTGCAGTTGACATGGTAGAAGGAAGGGAGGCCATCCAGAGGGACCTGGACAGGCTTGAGAAGTGGGCCCCTGTGAACCTCAACAAGTTTAACAAGTCAAAGTGCAAGGTGATACACCTGGGTTAGGCAATCCCAAACATCAGTACAGACTGAAAGATGAATGGATTGAGAGCATACTAGCAAAAAGCCAATGGTATCCTGGGCTGCATAAAAACAAGCATGGCCAGAGGGTCAAAGGAGGTGATTCTCCCTTATTGGTCTGCTCTTGTGACACCCCACCTGGAGTACTGCGCTCAGCCCTGGGGTCCCCAGCACAAGAAAGACATGAACCTGTTCAAGCAGGTCCAGAGAAAGGCCACAAAAATGATCAGGAGGATGGGGCTCCTCTCCTGAAAAAAAAAAAAAAAAAGGCTGAGAGAGTTGGGGTTGTTCAACTCGGAGAAGAGAAGGCTCTGGGGAGACTATTCAATACTTAAAGGGGGGCTGTAAGAAAGATGGGGAGAGACTTTTTACAAGGGCATGTAGTGATAGAACAAGGGATAAGAATTATTAAGCTAAAAGGGGGTAGATTTAGATCAGATGTTAGGAAGAAATTCTTCACTCAGAGGGTGGTGAGGCACAATAGGTTGTCCAGGTAGATGACCCATCCCTGGAAGCATTCAAGACCAGGTTGGATGGGGCTTTGGGCAGCCTGATGTAGGGAAACATGTCCCTGCCAATGGCAGAGGGATGGACTAGATGATCTTTAAAGGTCCCTTCCCACCCAAAGAGTTCTATGATTCTGTACTTCTTTGTGCTGAACAGCCACATGTTTGAGCAGGGACATTTGGGGAGAAATGAGTTTTAGATATGGAACTGGCATGGGTGTATGGGGAGGGGGTGGACTGGGAGAGGAGAAATTACATTAAAAGGACGTAGATGTGGCTTGTGAAGGGTCTATCTTTGGCTCCAGAAAAAGGTCTGTTACCCCACTGACCCGATGCTAGCAACCAAGTTCAGCTGTGAAATTTCACAAGATGCCTGAAGCATAGATCATCTTGATAAGGTCGGCAACTTTTGTGTCTGTCATACCACAGATGTTGTATAACATTAACCCCTCACAAGGTCCCCCCCACTTCCTTGCACACATTGGAAGTGATCTGTGAGAGCAGGGAAGGAGGGAGCTTTTTTTTTTTTTTTTTTTTTTTTTTTTTTTTTTCCAAAAACCCACCACAAGGCCAAACAGGCTTCATACCAGGGGAGCCATGTGGGCAACAGTCCCAGCTTCTCCTTCAGGATGAGGAGCCAAACTGCAGCACTGTTGAGGTGTCTTCCTTCTGCACACATGGAGCTGTTGTGAACACACTGAGGTGCTTTAAGGTGGATACAAGGTGTGTGATGTGCTGAGTAATCCAGGTTTATTGTTCTCTTTGTATGTGTGTGGTGTTTTGTTTTTTTTTTGGGGGGGGGGGAGGGTGGAAGGTTGTTGTTGTTGTTTTTCCAAAAGCAACTAAACAGGTAACTCTTCAAACTGCTATTTCTGCAAAACCAAAATTTGTGAGCAACTTTGAGCAACCCGGTTTAGTGGAATGTATCCCTGCCCCTGGCAGAGCCCCCTGGGCTGTGCCGTGAGAGCAGCAGCTACCACAGGAAGGTGGAGGTGCAACTACACCTTACAGTGCTATGGGAGCAGAGTGGCGCAGCGGAAGCGTGCTGGGCCCATAACCCAGAGGTCGATGGATCGAAACCATCCTCTGCTATACATTTTGTTTCCTTCTTTTAATTGCCCGGACGACAGAAGTGGCTGCAGCCCAGCCAGGAGCATCCCGTATAGGGGCAGCGCCTGGAAAAGGCCTGAAAGCGGCGCCTAAAGAACCCCATCCCGACAGGGCCGGTTAGCTCAGTTGGTTAGAGCGTGGTGCTAATAACGCCAAGGTCGCGGGTTCGATCCCCGTACGGGCCAGAGGTTGATTTTATTTCTTTCTTTTCTGTTCCTTCTTCCTCTCCCGGTCTCGTCTGCCCTCGGCCGGCAGCTGACAGAGATAGAGAACGCACTGGAAGGGCCAGCACCGTGCAACCCAGGGCGCATGGGGAAAGCAGCTCAGGGTGACAGTTCTAGATACATAAATACATAAATAAAAGAAAAACACACACACACAAATCCACCACTCAACAGAAAAAAATCGTATAATAATGAAAGAAAAAATCTAATAAGGAAACAAAGGGAAAAAAAGGCATTAGCAGGGGATGGTTTCGATCCATCGACCTCTGGGTTATGGGCCCAGCACGCTTCCGCTGCGCCACTCTGCTCCATGATAAAAACCTTTTCCCCAGTCCTTTATATAGGGATTGATAAGTCCTGTTTTTTTTTTTTTTTTTTTTTTTTTTCTCCATATGAATTCTTCCTTGTTCTTTTCAGCCTTTGAGGATGTCCTTACATTCCCTGGGAGAACTCTGTCCCTCATTTTCACTCAGGTCTCTCACTATCCTTCGTCTGAAGGTTTTCACTCATATTTGAAAAAGACAACATTCACTGCATACTAAAGCCAACAGCGCTCATACAGGCAGTGGAAAAATGCCAAGAAACACTTTGCACAGAAACTCAGTGACTAATCAGTGCGTAACACATACACCTGATTAAGTACTGAATACTGTCAAAATGGAAAAAAGCAATGGTGACTGAAAAATATATGATCACCATCACCATGTCATCGTCACAGCCTGCTGCACTGGAGGTAAGACCTAGGCAACTGCAGTGCTTCTTATTATATATAACTGGCCTCTGGACAAATTTCCCTTCCTAAGTCAATAGGGTTGGGTGAACTTTAGTAGTTCCTCCAAAACACCCCAGGTCTGGGTCTCCAGCAAGCAGCACACTCCCCCAGACAACAGGTCAAGCTGTCCCCCACAGCAAGGAGTCACTGTGCCTCACCTTTGCAAAAGATTTGAAGAAACAGGATATAAAGAAATGCACTGCACTCTTTATTCAGCTTGATAGCATGGAAAGGAGAACAGGAGAGTCTACTTGGGAAAAATGGACATCAGGAAAGGAAAAGTGATGATCCACAAGACTGAGGAGAATGCAGTAGGAGGATGTTGTAGAAGCCTGGAAGCAGGTGGGTAGGAACAACACAGGAGGTACCCTGAGCTGCAGCAGGATAAATAGAAAAAATGCAGACATGGAACTAAAGAGAGAGGAAGCAGTGACCATGTAGGCAAAACCGCTGTTGTTAGGTACTGTTTATTCTCAAAGGTGGTCAACGTACTTCACAGAGCTTGAGTCACATCTCAAGCCTGCTCACTCATATTCCAGGGAAAAAGCAGCCCTTCATCTGCTCTCTTTTACCAGCAAATTCAACTAGGATAACTAATGCATTTGCCTCTACTAGGCAGCGTGGTTGTTTCAGATGTTTTTTCTTGGGGGTGTGAGGGTGGGAATAGGTGAACTTTCTTGCAAGATCACAGCAGGAAATACCCAGACCTTGCCAGTGATGAAAAAGCTCATAAACTCTCACTTGGGTGTCCTTCAAAACGTATTACTGCAAGATATTAACTAATTCACTCCCATTTCTAACTCCTACCCTTGAAAAGTTCTGATCTCCACAGATGGGTTGCAGACTCATGACTTCCACAGCTACTTCTCCAACAGGGTTTTTCACACATACCAACACTAGCAAAACCCCTTAACTGTGCTGGACTGACAGATACTCCAAAACATTCATGAGATCTCCATGGCTCTTGGAAATGTTATCCATCCCCCACCAAGAATGGAGGCACTTTCTCCTAATTAGGCAAATGGATTTCACTAACAGCTACCGAGCTACTTAGGCCATAGCAAGTACACCAACTGCCTGGATAGGCCCTGGAATGATGAATGACAACACTTAACACTAACAAATCCACTTACCTGTTTTAGCTACTTGCATGTATCTTACTGTAAAGTGATGAAGCTATTCTCTCCCTTTGTCTAGCACAATGCCCTCATTTAACCTGGCTCATTAGGCAAAGGGTTCTGTAACTTTAAAAAATCACTTTACTGTTATTAGAGAAACTAAATGTTACGTGATTACACTACATGAGGGGTCAAAGTGCTTTTTAGATTAAGATGCTAAAACTCACCTGAGCATGCACATGGAGTGAATTGGAGTGAATCAGTTAAAGAACAAGAACATACATACCCCCATCGGACAGTGAGGTTTCCAGTGCAAGCTACAATCATTGTAAGGCTCTTCCTTTGACAACATATGACCTAGCTCAGTACTTAATTCTCATCTCTTAAATCAGCCAAACATGGGTACTGATTGGTACTGATGGGTACTGATTGGTAAGTGCGTGGTGAACAACCATATCATGCAGCACTTGTTTTGTACATATTATTTATTTATTTTCTGTCCTATTAAACTGTCTTTATTTCAACCACAAGATTTTTACTACCCCCCCCGCCCCTTATTCTCTCCCCCCATCCCAATGCAGGTGGGAGAAGGGTGAGCAAATGGCTGTGTAGCGCTGTGCTGCCTGCTGGGTCAAACCACAGCAGTTGCCAGCAGAATTTTTGGAAATAAGAAACAACACCACGTTCCATGTGTTACAAATCGTGTTTGTAATGATTAATACACACAACACAATTTTTATACATCTTCAAGCATCAAAATACATCAGTGCCAAGGTCCTAGTTACTGTTGCCTCCACTGCTCTTTCCAGGTGCTCCTGATTTCTGCAGCCGGCTTGCACTTGGTTGCCGAGGCATCCTCTGGGCAGATCCTTCCCTGCTGCTCCTTTCTGCTATCACCTGGGTCCCACTGACAGCAGAACTGGTTTTATTTCTCCCTGAATGAATGAAATACATACATTAGAGTCAGTCCTGTGTCACCCATACAGCATTTAAGCTGCAAGTGTTTAAGAAATCATGCTAAAGGCAAAATTGTATTAGATGTCGCAAGTGTATCCAGCATCCAACACAGAAAGCAAGTTTGTGAAATCAGGGCCACAAGAACAAAATAAGTTGCAGTAGGAGCATTATTAGTTTTAACATACAAAGTAACCAGCCACTTTGTTCTTTAAATACCTGCTTTCATTTGGCACAGGAATTTGGCACTGCAAACAGCAATTCAAAAACATGAAGAGCACGTAACACCTCCAGGCTGGGATAAGTGAACTGATGTGCCACTGCCCACCTCTTTCTAAAGCCTGCAGTCAGTGTCGGATCAGAAAACCTCACTTGTGATTTGACGGGCAAGTTTGGGTTTCCTGTCATTTTCTGGAGTATCCAGGAATTCAGACGCCTACACAAAATCAGTTACTCTCAGATTTTCTTACCGGGTTCAGAAGATAACAGAGCTGCCCTTCTGTAGGTGCAACTGACCATCTCTACAGTGCAATATGACAGCAGAGACGACAATGGGTAGAAAGGTACAAGTTGAATGAAGCAAGGGGCATACAGTCCACCCTGCCAGATTCAGCCACAGGAGAAAGACTGACAGACTAAGATGTGCTGCAAACAAGTGACTGCAAGGGAAAAGTGAGGAAGACTGATGCTTCCTGGCAGAGAGAATTACTTCAGATGAGAAGTAATATTTGCATTAGGAAAGAAAAAATAAAGAACAAAGAAATTATGTAGAAGGGCTCAAGATAGTCACGGTTTTTATTAAAGATAGCAAGCACCAAGAAGCACTGCTAAACACGAACATAGTAAGGAGCAAACAAAACACAAGAAATCCAGTGAGCTGTTTTTCCCTGAGTACCTATAATTACACGCATGCAATTAAAATGGAGAGCGACATCTTAGTAATCACGACAGAGCAAACTGCAGAATGCCAATAGCTACTCCTCACACGAGAGTCTCCATGGCCATCTGGATCACCTTGGATCTGTGCTGCCAACAGGGCACACACTGGAGATGTGTCTGTTTTACTTACCAAACTGACCTGTCTCTCCTTGGAGTAACTGTCTGAAAACAGCACTCCCATCAATACTACAAATTCATGCCTCACAGTACTGGAAGGACAACCTGTGAACTTCTAGGTAAGAGTATGTAGCCCCTTCACATCTGTAAAATTTGACAAACTAGGTTAGAAAAAGAAATACATTCACTTATCCCAGCCAAATCAGGTGTTCTTAAAAAAAAAAAATAACCTATTATTGTAAACCACGCTAGTGATCTGCCAAGTCATCAGCCCAAGCCAGCCAACCAGCCTTGCAGATTTTCTTTGTAAAGCTCAAGCTTGTAAGCACTTCAGCAGTTTTACTAATGCAAGTATTGTCTATGAAAACAAACAAATTGCACAAAGGCAATACATGATCTCACAGTATTTAAGAGAAAAGTCTCTTAACATCTCAAACAAAGCATTAGAGTTCACCATGATGCTTTTAGCAGTCCAGTACGTCTCTATATGGGTGTTCTCCTCTTCCTCACATGCATATATCAACTGAGAGTGCAGGTTCCCAGCCTGTGTACGATAGCTCTAACCATGTGCACATACAGACAACTGTACCATTACGTGCTACCAGGAGTCAGGTCCTTGATCTTCTGACCTAGCTGAAATGACTTGGGGAGAAAGATTCACTCTGTAAAGAAAAGCTATGCTCAGATAAAACATGCCCTCCATCCTCATAGCCTTGAAATCACACTAAAACAAACCAGTTACTTCCAACACCATAAAAGTCACCTGTATTTTTGGAAGCATCATCTCTAGACCTGCGCACTGGACAAGAGCAGCTCATCAAGTGTGCAGCAACATACATGGTTTGTGAACTTCCACTATCAGGAATATAAGGGTCCACCAGTGCAAAGCACAAGAAGTTTACCCTCTGCAATTCAAGCAGTATGGACTAGCAAAAGGATTCCACTGCTATTTACCTCGCTGACACAAGATGCCCTGGTCTTGTAGGTGTCTGGCTGTCCCAGAACAACTGTAGCCCAAGCAGTTACAGATGCAAGAGTCAAGTCAAAAGAGGGATTTCTCTCTGCCCAAAGATGACCCCAGAAGCAGCGGTTACATCTGCACCTCCTCAAGAACCTTACATAGTTTGAGAGGAATGGATGTTTGTGCATTGCCTACCTCTGACTGCTAGTGCCAGTGCAAGTTGTGCATAGGCTGCTCACTGAACACATTAATACCAAACACCTCTAACAAAAATGCAGTAAAAAATGCTACAGCTACCTCTAGGAGACCACCACCACTCCAAACCTTTACCAGATACCAAGAGAGGAGCCTGCAGGGCAGAAAGAGACAGTTTTAAGAGGCAGAGAGAAGAAATACTATCTTTGATTATAGCACAAGGCAAGCAAAGACCAAACAAACTTAGGAAAGGAACCCCAAATACGCTTTCAGAATTAGAAATATAAAGGTCTTCTCTTGCAGCCTACTCTCTCCTCAATCTTCTGCCTTCCTCAGGGGGTCCTTTCCCACTTCTGAGCAGTAACAGGAACTGCAAAATTTCTTCCCTCTGGCATGAAAAAGGAGAAGCCATCAGCTGCTGCTGTGAGTACCTTTATTTGTAATGCAGTCCAGGAGGATTAGCATGTCAGGGCTGCAACAACCTCTAGCACCTTCTTTACAGCGTATGGGCAACGACTATGGGCTAGAGTAGATTTAAATTCTCCACAATCCTGTTTCTGTCTCTCAGTAGGGCTTACATTAGGCACAGTAAGCCAGCTGGCCTTCCAGGATGAACAAAGACTCAAGTCTGGATGAAAAGAACAGCTTGTAAGATTGGAATCTTGCAATCATGACGTGGTTACCAGAAGGACTAAACTTTTGCCCACCCACTGGTGGCTGGCACAGTGATGGGACTTTTTTCACGATTAGGAAGTGATGAAATTTGAAATAAAATCTCAGCCGCAGCTAGACCTCACTCTTCAAAGCACTTATGGCTCTCATTCTCAGTCCTTCACCACACAAACTGGCAGGTTCTCTAGGCCTCCAAAGCTGTCGAGGTATTTGTAACAGCTCGTACACAACGAGGCACGCTGGCTAAAACATCACCCCAGCTAAAGCAGCCTCCCTGAGGAAACACAGTCAGGAGGCCAGGTACAACTGGCAAAAGGTGCTTCAACAAATCCATCCAACTAGTTCTGAAACAGAGGAAGAGGAAAAATAAGTTTTCAAATGCAGAAAAGTCATTTTCTAAGACCTTAGGTATGCATTAAGGCAAATGGAGCAGTGGATCATTATTTGAACACATGCTTTCTCTCTTTCACACCTACATGTGAAAGCACACGGTTCCACACTTACCTTACAAACGAGAATGTGTAGAAAGAAGAGAACACAAAATAATCTGCAACCTACACAGGCCCCCATATCACCTGCACAGAACTTAGAGCCTCTCTTCTCTAACATGCCTGTTCACTTGAATCAGGTTAGGTATTCAACTTCATTACTCAGTACTGGATGCTGAGTTGCAGCATCCAGAACAGATTTTTCCCACCCACAAGATTCAATAGAATGAGAAATATAAAGTCTACACTTCAGTTTTGAGAGCACGTTATTTCCACAAAAATATTTTGCTCTACGTAACAAAGCCACCTATCGTTTCAAGACTAGGTCTACATCAGGTTTAGAGTGTTGCAGCCAACAGCCTAGACTTTCTGTAAGTTACTTGCAGGACAAGGAAAAGAAAATAAAAGCTGTGTGTTCTGTTTCTGCAACTAAGGATAACCACTATCATCTGCATTTTGGTCATGCGAAGATTTGGTAGCTCCCTTGTAGAGAATAGGAACTACATTTTTTAACCAGCCAAGAAGCAAAAAGCTGAGAAGTTTCTTAATCACTTGTTAATCAGGAAAGCACTCTATCTCCTGCGCAGACTAGGAGATTGCACTAGTGCCATGCAAAAATCCATAAACCAGGCGAGAGCACAATGAAAAGCAAGCTTATGTTAACAAATCATTTGGTACAAAAAATTAGTTGGGGCAAAGCCCTGGAAAGGAACTTCACACAAGGCATTTGGGCTGGAGAGTGAGAAAATGTGGAAAAGATATTGGAAGTGAAAAGAGGAGGACTGTCAAAGAACATTGACTTGTCTAGGAAAAAAAAAAAAAAAGAGCAGGGCATTGGCAAATGTATGGTAATAGAGGGGTAGAAAACTGCACACAAATCACCAGTGGCTCGAGGGTGAGGTGGGCTGACAGGAAAAGCAAGCATGGAACCAATACATGAAGCCATATTTAAGTGCACAACAGCAAATTATACAAATGCCTAGTCTAAACTAAACCCAACACCACTGTCCTAATGGGCGTGCACAACTCTCCCTTGCATTTATGGGAAGAAATTGCCCAAAGAACACCCCTTCCTTTTAAAATAAGCTCTTCCTCTCCCAAATCAATTATCGCGACAACCACTTTGGAATGCAGCTTGCATGAAGCTGTCTCTAGCTAAGCATGCCAGATGGCTGGTCGAATAGTCAGACAGTAATTCTGAGGCAGTTATGAGTTGTTACCAACAAACAACTCTGTGCAGAGCGCCACTGCTATATTCTACGGAAAACACAATATAAAGTCATTTCTATGATTCCCTGCTGCTTAAGAGCTTTCGCTGTATAAGAAGCTGAAATAACTACAGGGGTGAGGAGAGGAAAGTGATGTGCTTTCTTACCCCTACCCCCAGCAGTGCTTATCAGGGTAACAGCCTTTTTTTAACTGATTTAAAAAACCTCCCTGCATCACGATGAGCTGAGAAGCTTACGCCGATATCTCACTGTTACTGATGAAACTTGAAGAAAGCAGACTCAGCTAATGTTTAGTGAGACCTGGATTACTTCAGCCACTTGTCTGTCTTCTGACAAAGAAGGAAGCACAGGAGAAAGAGCAGATATGCAGAGCTGAACGACGCTGTGCAAAGCAGCTTGGCAAGCTTGTGTACAACAATTGCTGCTCTCTGCATCAGCACAAGGAGCTCTGGCTGCGTCAGCAGGCAAGTCCCAGCTATGCAGAGGGGGCATCTCCCATCTCCAAACGCCTTGTCCTGCGCAGAAGCCACGCCATCCTCTTCTCAAAAATAAGCAGCATCTTCCAACAAGAGATGGCAGGGCCAACAGCAGATACAGCTTTGGTTCCCCTTCCCCATGGCAGCTCCTAAAGGGAAAGAAGGCAAGGCAAACCAAAAACCCCTGCAGAATGGATGCAGCCCAGAGGATACCCCCAGTCACCCTGTTAACACTTACCCCAACTCCTGAACTGATGATGGACTGTGTTCAGAATCAGAGAGTTCAATGAATGAGTAAGCCTGATTCCTCCTCCTCTTCAGTTTGAGCTAACTATTTGCTTCTCCAATTTAAGGAGAGAAAATTAGCCTGAAGACACATTGATTTTAATGGGATTTGTATGTCAGCAACACACTTTCTCCTAAGAGCTGCTGCCTTGACATGCAGATAGTTCGAACCCTAATACAGCTTGGTGTGGTCAAGGGAAACACAAACAAGGCTGGCACTTATGGTCCTGTTCTGCTTTACTGCATTACCAGCTCCCACAAACTGAGACCTCTCTCTGGAAATCTGTTTTCATGACCTTCAACCAAGAACCCCACACATCTTCCTCCAGCACTCCATGCACATTGCTCCAGGTGTCTACACTGCACTGTGGTATCAGACCTAAGATAGGCAGAGTTGTACAAAACTGCAGTTACGGTGGCACAAGACTGTTAGCTTGCACTTGAGGACCATCTTCAGTCAGGCTAGGCATTCCACTAACAAAGCCCC
The DNA here is from genome assembly GCF_009819795.1 of Aythya fuligula. NCBI lineage: Eukaryota > Metazoa > Chordata > Aves > Anseriformes > Anatidae > Aythya > Aythya fuligula. Next base: position 11,084,463 of record NC_045569.1, on the reverse strand, counting down.
TCCTTGACTGAGTCACAGCAAGCACAAACATCTCCCATGTGAGAGGGGACAGAAGTAAACCCTCACAAGGAGGTCTAGGAAAAAAAAAACACACGCTCTTCTCAATGTTAATGAGATCTCACTGGCACTTCTTATACTCACAGAAGTGAGGATGCAGGACTAAGATTGTGATAAAACACTATCAGATGTAAAGTTCTGCCCAAAGAATGTCCAGAGATCTAGCTTTCAGCGGTGAATTTATTCACAAGGACATTAGCCACTGTTCAACATCAGGAGGTAGTGGGTGATGACAAAGTCACTTGAGCTGACAAACTAAAAAGAGAAATCTTCAAAGTTAGTGACCGCTATGAGCCCTAATGCAGCAAAACCTTCCAGAAATTTTAAAAAATAATAATAAATAAAAACCACACCTGACAACTGGGAAGACCAAACCTTCTGGCAAAGAAGCACAGCACTGCCCATCAGCATCGGGCCAGGGATGAATGTGTTGTGAGAGGAGGCCAAAGCTCATCTCTACCACCAGTACTAAGCACCAGCTCAGTGAAAATCCAAGGCCAGCATTGGACTGATACACTCTGCAGGTACCTGGGCGAACATTAAAATTGTGGCTTAATGGGAGTGATCTTCCTGTCTCAGTAAGCCACTCTGATCCAGTGATCGGTGTATTATGTAGCCCTGAAGACCTGTGTTAGACTCGTGAAATAAAGCAGAAATGTGAAATAAAGCAGCAATAAGATATACAAAAGCCCAAGGACTGGCAGCACCGGGGGCCTGAGGCAAGAATGCAGTCAGGCTTGGGCATGTCTTGGACCAGGAGACGCTCTGCTTAAAGATGCAGAATGAACATCCTGGATTGATGAAGGGAAAACTGATTTAAGACCCCAAGACTGATGTTAAGTCCTAGAAACTCAGGCTCTTTAACATGTTTGCACTACCTCTAGTGGTAGGAGGCAACTGCTGAGGGCAGATCAATTATACCATAGGGTTTCTGACTTCCTCTTGAGGAATTTAATGCTTGTTAAGAGAAGAGTCACCACCTAACCATTTCAAACTGGAGCTGGCCTACAACTAGCTAGAAGTAGCTTGTGGCAGTGGCCCAGTATTAGAAGAAACTGGTTGTTTTGCTCATGTTTTTATGGAAAGTACTATGTAAACAGCATTATGAGAGAAGAAAAGCTACTCCAGATTAACAGACAAACAGGAACAAACACATCACCCAAAGTTCCTTCATAGTTTGCAGGGCCCACCACACCTGAAGCACCAAACGAGAACAAGAGAGCAGGATTTAAAGCATCGTTTGTTCAGAATTGCTACTCTCTTATTTTGAGACATTTCCTCTCAATGTGGCAAGCTGCCGCTTTCTTAAATATTCAAGCCCCATGCCCCTCTCACTTTGCTCAAGAAAAATAGCCAGGTGTCTCCTTTTTCCTCTGTGCATCTCTAAAAATCTCATACGCGAGTCTGTTCTCTTTGCCACTCACAACCCCTCACCGGGAAACTTTTAATCAAGAACACCTCTTTCAGCAAGAAAGAGGAACCATCAGGTCCTGGGAGTCCAGGACATTACCTGCACACCCAAATTCCGGTTAAGGCTTTAGTAAACTTCCTCAGCCTCCATGCTACCCCCAGCTGCTCAATGAGGCGAACTGCAGCCATTTACCATGTGGAAATACACATTAGAAGTAGCAGGCTCTGCTACTGTGAAGGTGCATAACCAATCTTACCCTGAAACTGACTGCTTGAAGATACTCAAGTGAATCTTGCCTTTCGGATCCGCCCTCTGTAGGACATGCCATCAGATACACAGGCCTGCAAGCACAGCCAGCTGCCGTACAGAATAAGCACTCCCTATCACCCAGGCAGTCTCAGCAGTGAGACTAGACCAAGTTGCGGTATGGTATCATGACAGGAGAAGAACCTTACTTGCCCTCAAGCCTTACTCATCACCTACACTGACAGACAAGATTTTCTTTTTTCCATCGCTCTGTGTTCCCAAAACAGTGGCTGCTGGCAAAAGTTTTCTTTTTCAGTTTTACTACAGAATTCTTCACGGGTCAACATGTCCTCATCAACTACAGTGGAGTTTTCACCCTGAAACACTGAGAGGAAAGGAGAACAGAACACAATAAAATTCAGCTTGACCTCATCTATTTCCACACTCCCACTCAGCAACCATCAAACCCCTGTTAGAGGCACTGCAATCCTGAGGTGTGAAGCAAACCTATCTTTCAGCATACAGTTTTGTTCTTGTCAACCATGCCAAACATCCATGAAACCACTCTGTTTTGGCCACTGCCCCCTTTTACTACATTCCTAAGCTCAAAAGAAGCGAGAGTTCTCCTGCACGGCAAATTTAAGCTTAGTGACAGCAGACTTATTTTAGTTAGCCCTTTCAAAGTAACCTTTCGGAAGTAACCCACAGATGTGTCACGCTACCAGCCAAAAGCCACTTCAGGAAAGTAGAGGGAATCAAGTTTTATTAGAACTGGCTTGGAAAGCATATGGCACAGCTTCGGGGCTACATTTATTGCTGACCTCTGAGGTCAGAGCAGTAAGAATGATTATATTCCAAAGCAGTCGCTGCTACAGGTGACAGCTCCACGCAGCCTCCCAATTCCATGTCACACCCCCACTAAAATAAAAACATGAATTTGGGGCACGGGAACCAGCACGAGCTGCGGTGCTACTACATATGGATGGAGCAGACGAAGCAGCACAGCTCCTGCTCCCAGCGCTTCCTAGCACACCAGGCCCCTTCTCCTGACACCCACTCCGGGTCGCTCCCCGGAGAGAGCACGGACAGGGGGCAAACCCCGGCGCTGCGGCAGCTCGGGCCCCGCCGCCTCACACGGAGCGGGCGCCGCGAGCCTCCCGCGTTGGAGGCGGCCCCCGGGGCCCGGCCCCGCCGCCCGGCCGCGCCGCCAGCAGCAGCCTCGGGCCCTGCCGCCCGGCCCTCACCCCGCGCCCCGGGGCTGCCGAAGGCCCGAGGGGCCGAGCCCCCGGCGCCGAGCCCGCGGCGCGGCCGGCGGGCGGCGCGGAGAGGCAGCGGGGCAGCGGGCGGCAGCAGGAGGAGGAGGAGGAGGAGGCAGCGGGCGGGCGGACACCGGAGGGCCGCGGCAGCCGCAGGGCGGAGGCGAAGGCGAGCGGGTCCTGCGGGGGCTCTGTGCGGGAGAGACGCAGAGAGGTCAGGGCCCGCCGCCCCCCTGCCCGCTCCCCGCTCCCCGTTCCCCCGCTGCTTTACCTCGGCTGTCGGCGGGGAGCGGCGCCGGCGCGGCGGGGGCTCCGCTCTCGCTGGCCGCCGGCAGCCGCTGCCCGGCGCACATGGACTTGAGCACCTGGAAGACGGCGAGCGGCGCCACGTTCATGCGCAGCAGGTCCAGCAGCACCCTGCGGGGCGGCCGTCAGCGCGGGGCACCGGGGGGAGCACCGCACCCGGGGGAGCACCGCACCGGGTGGGGATGCTCCGCCGTGCCCCGCGCCGCCCGCCCCGCCGCTCACTTGAACACCTCCGGGTCCAGCCCGCTGCCCGCCGCCTGCGCCAGCTCGAACAGCTCCGCCTCCTCCGCGCTCAGCACCTTCCTCCTCGGCCTCGCCGCCGCCGCTGCCGCCGCCGCCGCTTTGCCCAGCGCCGCTCCCGACATGGCGGCCCCGTGCAGCCGCCTGGCCCCGGCCCGCACCGCCGCACCGCCCGCCCGCGGCCGCCAGGGGGCAGCAGCGCCTCAACCCGCGGCTTCCCCGCCCGCGCAGCCGCAGGGCTGGGGTAGACGAGGCGACCAAAAGTGTGACCCCCCTGTGAGGCAGCCCCACCGTGCCCCAATTTCTTCCTTTTTTTTTTTTTTTTTTTTTTCTTGAGGCACCTGCTGGTTTTGCTTCCCCTCACCCCGGACAATAGCTGCCCCAAGGGGCTGAGTATCCATCGCTGGGCGCATTCACACACCTGGCCGTCCACCTTTGCAGGGCTCCCAGTGCCTCTGACATGCTTCAGTTCCCAGCAGGGAGCATCTGGCGGCGTGTGAGGAAGCAAATTGGAAATTTGGGCCTTGAGTCGCGAGGCAGACGTCAAGCTGAGATTGAAATTCTTCTATCTAAATGGAAATCAGCATCGCCTCTGCCATCGGGGGGGGGATCGCCTGCCCCACTCCCCCCAGCTCTGAGCAGATGAGCAGCTGGCAGAGCTGGAGCAAGGGCACGATGCAGGGATGTCACCGCCAGGAACCACTGCAGGAGACTCCAGCCCATTCCTGCAGTAACCCACAGGTGTACGCTGCTGCTTCACACCCCAAGAAAGCTGCAACCATGTAAAAATCAGCACCCACCGCAGGGTGACCTGACCGTGTGTCCTCACAGGCGTTCAGCCTCAGGAACAGGCAGATATTTACTGTAGCTGCCAAGACAAGAACAAGACGTATGATGATAAAAGAAGGATCTTGCTGCTAATGGCCCCGAGCGGGACCAGCCCGCGGGGACAATTATCACAGCACTGATAGCAGGAGCAGCAGCTGCCAGTGTGAATTACCAGCAGTGCCACAGCTGCAAAGCATGAGGCAGCCCTGAACCATGGGCTTTGGGAAGGGCCTTTGGCTGAATGGAGCAGTTTGGGGTCGGTGCTGGGGAGAAGGCTGGGTGACGTCCTTGTGCTTACTCGCTTGCCTGCTCAGCTAAATGATGTGCAGGAAGCACTGTGGGAAAGGTTTGAAGTCAAATGCAAGGGCAAGAGCCCTCACTGTGTGGGTGATGCACTCCCCAGCCCTTCCTCATCCCACCTGGACTACTTCCAATGCGGCATCTGAGAGCTCAGCTACAAGTCACAGCAGAACAGGGCAAGATGCTTTTTAGCATCCTGCACCCTCTGGGGAAAACAAACAAACAAACAAACAAAAACAGAAAACACCTTTCCTACAACAAATTGGAGGAGTCTCAGCTTCTACCCCTCCTCAACATCCCCAACAGTTGCCCTCTGGCTGCCAGTACCGCATCCAGGGACGAAAACCTTCCCAGGGCGAGTGACAGGAGATCCTGCCTCTCCCATGTTTCCTTCATGGGCTGTCACAGGTTGTAGCTGTGGGTCACAACTTCCTCACTTTCCTTAGTGTAAGCCTGGATAGGAATGTTCTGCAATTTTTTTCGAGTGACAGCAGTCTCCTCTGGGTTGCTGGATGTTGCATGGTCCCCTCTGCTCTCTGAAGCACTTCTGGTATCTCTGGCAGGACAGTTTTCCCCTTTTGCTCTACCAAGCCAACAGGTCTGTAGAGGAAGTCATTGACAGCCCACAAACATCCTCTTGGAAAGCCTTCAGTTCCTGGAGCTGCAATCTGAGTGGCACCTGAAGCTCTGGTCAAATGACACCCGCCAGACATCTGCCCACCAGACACCCTCCACTACCTCTGGCAGGACTTTTAACACCTTTGCAGCCCATGATTTCCAGAGCAGGCCATCAGCCAGGGCAGCCAAGGGTGGTGGTGCAAGGTTGCACCTCAGCCCTTGTAAGACATGATTAGGAGAGGGGCAGGGCAGATGGTCATGGGCAGAGATGTCTCAGACAGACCATGTGTGTGGAAGGAAAAAGGAATTGCGTGCAGCACAGAGCCCAGACTTTACCATAAATTGCTAGCTGGGGTGCTCAGATGTCAGGTCACAGTGATAGTGCTTGCACACACAGAGCAAGTAGCGCTGCACTGTGCCTGCACAGGGACTGCACAGCACATGCATGGGAAACCAGGACCCGTCACTAACACACGTGATAAGTTTGGATGTCATGAACACATGGAGGCCATACTACACCGCATGGAGTAGCTTCCCATCGCACGGGCTGTAAATCTGAGACTGCCCTGTGCACAAGTGGCAAATCAGGCAGCCTTGGAGAGAGGCAGCGGCACGTGTGAGCAGCAAGTCAAGGTACTCTACATGAGGCAAAGAGGTGCAAGACCCTGCCCTGTAAATCAGCACATACTATAAGCATGGCCAGAGAGAGCACACTGAGCACAGGCACTAAAACCAGACGTGCTGTGAATGTGCAGAGAGGTAGCCCTTAATGCGCGCAGTAAATCAGGACATGCTGTGCATGCGCAGAGAAGCCATAATGCTGCACATGGGCAGTAAATCACAGAGCACTGTACCCGCACAGCAAGCCCACCCCGAACATGAACAGTGAGAGAGGACACGCATGTGCAAAGCCATCGGTCCTACACAGACACCAATCAGGACTTGCCGTGCACTGCCATTTAACAGAGAAAAATTCAGTATGCATAAATTTATCCTGGAAATGAAAGACTTGTAGGTCATCAGGCTGAACAAGATGTGATGGAGAGAGTGCCTGAGGCACAACCACCAGATGAGGACACACTTCAAATGCATGAGATGAGGCTCAACCAGGAGGTGCTGCGTGAGAGCAAGGAGGAAAGCAGCAAGGTCATCTCACTGTGAATGTGGACCAGATTTAGGATTACCTGGTTAGAGCTCAAATAGCAAAGAAATTGAGCTAATGTGCCTCCCACATCCAGGATAGGAAAAAGGGAGATTAAAACATATATAGGCTTTTGTAACCTTGTGAGGCTCTGACCATGTTCTGAAGGAAATCCTTCAAGATAGACAGGCAAATGGAAACAGAATTTCTCACAGAAACATTGCATCAGTTTAATATAATGATTTTTCTTTCATAATTGACTTCTTAGACAAGAAGATGCAGCACGTGTAGGCTGGTTGGAGTTAAAGTTTGATTTGCCACTCAATAGGAGCCAGTTTCCGATGATGGAAGTGATGGGTATGGTTACAGCAGAGGAACCAGCTAATTAAGTAAACAATGGGTTATATTAACAGTAGTGTCTCTGAGCAGAGATATTTCTAGCACTTCTCCACCGCCCATCTCAGAGTGACCCCACTAATACAAATAGCAAACAGTTCAGGGGGGAGTGAAGGTAAGTTTTCAGGAGGGGCGCTGCTGCGTCAGTTGTGAGGCACTGGGAAGATCTCACCAAAAGATCTGCCCAAGCATGCTGTTTTGGAGACATCTCTCCAAAATTGTGCAAGGAAAAGGGCAGAACTCGTCACAAGCGTAGACTGAAAATTAGGTGGAGGCATCCAAGCACAGATATTTTTCAACAATTTTTAAACAGGGCACCAGGAGCAAGTAACCGCTTTGAGATGATGCTGGGGAAGTACACCAAAAGGACTGAGCAAGGGTGGTCTCTGAACTGGGAGCTGAAACTTGCCCCTTGTGTCAAATAAGTTGGTCTCCACAAGAAGATTTGAAAGGAGGCATTCAGCTGGGCCATGTGTGTGCCACATGCATGTGTGTGCTACGTATGTGCTACACCGCACGTTTTGCTGGTAGCCTGCAGGGATCAGGAACAATTTTCTCCACTTTGCTATAAACTTTGGCAGCTGAGCTTTGGGGTTATTTGATCCTTCTCCTGCAGCACTGGAGACTGCTGTGGCTGGAAACAGAATACTGGGCACTGTTTTCAGTGACATTCAAGTGATGCAGGCGTTGCTGGGAGGGCTGGGGTTTAAACTAATCACTAGACTTGGGTTTAAAGGGGCTTCTGCCCTGAATCTGCCTTTCACCCCTCCGGGCTGCCTTCCTTCTGCAAGCCTGCCTTTTGGCCAGCACAGTTTTGTGCAGGAGCGAGCGCAGCCCTGAGCTGGCCCAAAACCAGGCGGAGCAGCACAGGGCTCGGGGGCTGTGCCAGCTCTGACCCGACCACCGTGCAAGAGCATGCTCCCAGCAGCACTAATCCAATTACAAAACAAACTTCTTTCATTATCGGGGCCTGCAGCACGCTAAAACAGCTTGGCGATTACGGAGGGCTTAGCAAGGGACTAGAGATCAGGCAATGAATGACAGAGCTGTTTCGCTGACAGGGAGGAGGGATGGGGAACAGGCAGCTGGGAGGGCACGGGGGATTGGGACAACAAGTGGGGTGGGAATTGCTACAAAGGAAGGTCCTTGCTCCACCTTCATGCCCTCAGTGGGGTTAATCTCAGAGCCACATCAGGCTTCTCATGCCTTTGTCCACCCTGGACATGAGCATACTCATGAATGGGAATCCCCTGTCATCTCCGTTACATGCCTTTCCCACTTTTATTTCCAAACACCACTCATTTCAGCCACAGGAGGGCAAATGTAGCACTACAGTACCAGCTGAAGAGGGATTCAGTCCATCTAAATTTTCTGGGGAGTCCCTGAAGTTCAGCTCCCATCAGAGGACGCAACACATTGGCCCGACCCAGAGTTAAGCCCAGAGCAATGTACTTCCTGTGGGAATCCCCAGGTCAGACCCAAAATGTACAGGACCTGCATGGAGCTGCTTGCTTTGAGAAGCTCAGGTCCATCCTCTGACCCGATGTCAAGCTGCAGGCTGACTCTTTGTTGCGTCTCTCTGTTCTGCACACCCTTCCCTATAGAATCTCCTTTACTAAGGGGGAAAAGCCTCGTTGGGCCTAGGGAAGTTCTGCTTCTCTCTAAAATATCCTTTGACTCTGGCCTGACCTCAAAGCTAACCCTGCTTGGAAGGTGGACTTAGAGACCTCCAGAAGTCCCTTCCAATGCGAGTTATCCTGTGAGTGTAGCAGGTTGAAGGTAGTCCCCTTTGCTTTGTACTGCTGAGTGTGTCTGGACACTGCACACAGTTCCAGGCCCTCAGTACAGAGGGGGGCCTGCAGAGGGTCACTGGGATGGCAACCGGAGAACATGGTGTACAAGGAGATGCTAGAAAAGCTGGGCTTCAACAAGAAGAAAAGAGGGCTGAGGAGGGATGTAATTTCCATTCCCAACTACCCATAGCGGTGTGGTAAGGAAGATGGAGTGAGACGCATCTCAGAGGTACCCAGCCAACAGACGAGAGGCAACAGCACCAACTGCATTAGAGACATTAGCTGGACTTGAGCACAAAAAAAAATGTGTCTGCTCTTCCCCTTCCCAGGTCCTGGGAGGCCAATTTCACCTCCACAGCATCAGGAGTAGGTGCCGGGCCCCATTTGAGCTGCTTCCTTGCCTGATGTGAATTACTGGGGTGGTTGTACAGGTCACCTCCTCCCCTGCAGCTCAGGGGGGCATCTCCAGCATCCCCCTTCAGCCCAACAGGCAAACACCACAGACAAAATCCTCCACCCTGATCAGCCTTTTGAAACAAGAACCAGAAGTCCCCAGAGGCAAATGATGGCGGGGGAGTGCCAGGACCTACATGCCCATGAGTGTCCATTGAACCCTTGCTTTGTCACACCTTGCCCTTTGTTTAAACCAGCTCCAGAGAAATAATCACAGAAGCTGCTGTGCGCTTGGCAGGGACACCCCCAAGACACAGCCAGGCTGTGTGGGTGGGATTTCACCACCAGGCTGTTTGCTCTTTGCCATCATTTCTTGAGGAAAAAAAAAAAAAAAAAGAAAAGAGAAAAAAAAAACCTCACGGTGAGGCTCTCCTGTGCCTTTGTTCCCTGCATGCACAGACTCGGGTGGCCTCTGCTTCCCTTGCCACAGTCACAGAAGGCAATCCCCCCTAGGGACAAGCACTGTGCTGGGGCCATCAGCACACAGCAGGACTGCTAAGGGCCCCTTGACACCTTTTAAATGCAGCAAGGGCATCTATGAGCATCTCTGCAGATGTATTCCTGCCCCTCCAGCCCTTTCTGTGGGCTCTGGTGCTTGCCAGCCCCCACAGAGGCAGGGCCAGGAGAAAAAACCCTTTAGCCAAAACTCCGTCCCGACTGGAAAAGGCTGGGGAGAGGCAGCAGGGGCTGCCAGCAGCCAAGCACTGCTGGAAGGAGACACCGAGAGCTTGATGAGCTCAAACCACAGCCTTTTAGGGAGCGAGGGTGGCTGAACAGCCAGGAACAAACCACCACAGCTTCTGCAGGCTCCAGGGAGCATGCCAGTCCCATGCAATGCCCCTAGAGCAGCCCCAAACTGTGATGGGACAGCAATTCCCCAGCTACGGGCCAAGTCCGGAAAACCCCAGAGCCCACACTAAGTCAACAAACTGGCCCAGAGACAAGGTGCCAGGAAGATGAAGAACAGGACTGGAGCTACTAAATGCCCAGAGAACAAACCTGTGAAATTCACATGTTTTGCCTAACTACAAGGGGTGAAACAAAACAAGGAGGCACAAGATCCCAAAGAGCATCCCTCTCTGCAGGGCGTAACAGTTAAGTTCAAAATCAGCTCGTTGCTGCCCACAAAGGACCTCAAAGGCATTGCCAGGACAAGATCAGTAGTGTCCCTGGTCCCCTATGTAAGAGAGTAAGCTGGGTATGTGGGCCTCTGTGTGTGAGGGAGCAAAAAAAAAAACCACAAACAAGTAATTTTGCTTAATAAAACCCCCCTCCCTGCTGTTTTGCACGGCACAGTGCTGCACAGGTCACCCACCCAGGTGGCAGGGCAAGGGCACAGGGACACCACGGAGCAGGAGACGACCATGCACCGCTTTATTAGGCAGTGGTGCTGCACGTGCGGCCGAGACCGGTCACTATATACATTTGGCAAATGATGGCAGTGAGTACCAGTACCGAGCACCTGCCCCCCGGGCCTCACTCACACCCTGTGCCCCCACCAGGGACAGCACCAGCCTCCTCTCCTGTGGGCACAGGGCTGTCCTCTCCCTCGCAGGACGTGGGCAGAACCAGGCACCCTCAGGACACATCTTGGGATGCTTTATCCCCCTTTTCCCACACCTTGCTCCCCCCAGGTCCTCTCCAAGGCCCCAGTTCCAGTCCTTGCTTCCCAAGCTCTTCCCGGAGGGGGCGAGGGCAGCAGGCGGCCAGCCCTGCTCGGCTCCTCGTGCTGGGCCCCCCTGCCATCATCCCAGCAGGCAAACCAGCACACAGGAACCACCGTAGGAGGGAGCTGGATGAGGGGTCCAGCTGCTGCGACCCCCCGATAGCACCGTCCGTGCCCAGCTCGCTGATCCAGAGCCCATCCTCGGCACCGCAGCGCTCGGCCCTGAAGACGGGCCAGCTTTGGGTCCACCCAGCCTCGAGCCCGGCTTGTGCAGGGTGAGGACTATAGGGTGCGGATAGCCACCGGGTAAAGCAAGGACATGTGCTCAGCCCCCTTGATGGGCAGCTTGCGGCTGGCGTAGTGATGAATGATCTCCGGCACGCTGTCGAACGGTGGGCTGTGCTGACCCAGCACGTACTTGTTCTCTTGGGTCCGGGACAGCTTCATGTGCATGAAGCCCTGGCTGCTCCTGCAAGGAGAGATGAAGGCAGGGTTAGGGGAGGCAGCTGGCCGTCACCCCCTACACCAGCTCCTTCCCCTGAGCTGGGCAGCCCATCCCTGCAGCCACAGGGTGACGCAGAGACAGCCTTTTAACCCTTTAACCTGTGGCAAAATCCCTTTTACAACCGCCCTGGCTCACGCAGCAGCTGTGCCAGGAGGAGCCGGACTGCTGCACTGGCCAGCCTTACTGTGGCAAGGCAAGATTTTCTCCTTTGGGCAGTGGCCAGGCCCCCCCCAGCTCCATACCACCACTGCAGGCTCCATAAAACCTGCTCAGCGTAGCGAGGCCATTTCCCGGCACAGCACGGGCACCGAGCCATGCGCGGCTGCGCAGGCAGATACTGCCACGAGCGCTGATTCCAAGTGACGGGCTAATGGCCCTGTTGCTATTAATTTGCGTCTCCGAGGAGAGCCACAGCCTGTCTGCAGCGTCTGGAATGCACATTACGGCAAAATATTGATGACTTAAAAGCAGACAGGACCTCATCAGCAATGCTGAGCTGCTTCCAGCTTCGCGCAGGCCAGTCCCATCCCCCCGGCAGGAGACGGTGCCCGTAATGGACAGAGCGGCTGCATTAGCGGAATGGGTTTGCAATCCATTTAGGCGCTGATCAGCAGGGAGCCGGACCCCTGGGGACGGCAGAGGAAGCGGCAGCGTGGCTCCCTGCCAGGGACCAGGCTCGGGGGGGGCTGCCGTGCTGCTGGGAGCACCCTGCCTGCAGACCTAGGTGGTCCCACATCCCAGCAGTGGGGCTGTGGGGGCTGCACCGCACGGGGGGGGGCACACAGCTGCCCACAGGTGCTGCACCCCGTAGGAGTCCAGTGCAGAATTAGAGCCAGGTCCAGAGCAGGAGAAGAGGTAGAGCAGGCTGGGTTGTGCCCAGATCATTCCCTGGGTCTCTGCAGCATGGCTTCAGCCCCTCTCGTGGAGGCACGAGCCACGGGGCAGTTGTCCTTCAAGCGTTTAAGGCAGCACAGCCCTGCCCATGACTGGCAGCATGGGGTGGCCCAGCCAGGCTTGTCATGGCAGGGTTAAACCTCCCCGCTACCTGACATGCTCCTGCTGCTCTCTATTGTGCATATTTTCCTTTAAGGCAGCACAAAAGGACTGGAGGTCAGCACTGAGCTCTCCTTTCAGACCATCTCCTCAGCTGCTCCTCCTTCCTCAAAAAAAAAAAAAAAAAAAAAAAAAAGAGTTCGAGGAAAAAAAAAAAAAGAGAGAGAGATGTAGGCAACCAGCTTACAGCTATATAAAAAGCATCCCTAGGGATTTTCCTTTAAAAGGCTCTATAGAGAAAGGCAGCACAGTAAAAATCATGTTCCTGAGGCTGTGTGCTCTCTGCAAGCATGGCTGGTGGACGTCGACTGAGCGGCTCTTGGATGGGGTACAGTCTCCTGCGGGCAGAAGCACAGTGCTACAAAGCCACATCCTACCCACCCACACCATCTGAGAAGAGGACTTGGCCATTTTTGCCATGAGGCTAAGGATGGGTAGGAAGAACTAAAAGCGAGGGGGGAAGAGAAAAAAAAAAAAAAGGAAAAAAAAAAGGGATGACTGGCTTGTAGAGAGGTAATGAGAAGGGAGAAATGCACAGTATCAGTGCTTTCCACACTGGAAAGGGAAGAAGCCCCACCAACCCCAACACCGCCTCTCAAACACAACTCGCTGACCACTAGAAGCTGTTGCTTCAAAGGAGCTCACAATCCAAGGCAAGAAAAAATGATTGAGAAAATTAAAACGTCAGTAAAAATTCTAACAAATAAAAGAAAACAGGGAGCTCTTCCAAAAACCTTGATGTCTGACCTAAAAGCTACAACTGCAGAAGGAAGAATTATTTTTTTTCAGCTAAACATCTGCCCTACTTTGGTGTTGAAGGCAGCAGTAAAGCATAAAAACTGGAGAGATGGAGCAATTTAATTCACAATTGTGGCACTGGGAAATAAATGGGGGAGGCTGAAATCGCCAGGGAGAAATGCAGGTACAGAGACCACTGGGAAAACTTAAAGTATATTGAGAAAAGCATAGGGATATGTGGGCTGCTGTTGGGCAGAGATGACAGAAGCGCTCAATAAATACTTTTCTCATGCTTGCCAGGAAGAGAGCTAATATACTCATCCTGCAGAAGGGCAAGAAGGTATTTGCTAATCCATCATCATTTGCTGGACAAGAACAGCTTTGTTTTGGGGGAGTTCAGGCTGCCCCAGCACTCCCAAAAGAGCCAAGCGAGTTGCTCTGGGCACATACCTCAATGCTTCATGCAGTTTTGTTTCTCAGGGAAGCTGCAAAACTCAGGGAACGTGCTAACATTACCCTCCAAAACCCAAGCTGAAACCAAGCTGTGCTGTGGGGGGTGAGGATTCCCTGCTGAGAAACCAAAGCAGCGCAATGCCCTCCCCACCATGTGGCTGAGACTTTATTTTCTCATAAAACGAAAGGGGGTAGCAAAAAGCCAGAGCTGGAAGCTGTAATCAGACACATTCAAGTGAGTAATAAGGCCCATCATTTTATCCGTCTGAGGGATTACTAGCACTGCCAAGGGAGAAGCAGCCTGCCTCTAGCTCTGAAAGTCTTCCCGAGAGATGCTTCTGCCAGACACCAAACCAAATGTCAAGAGCCTGTGCCATCCCACAAAGAAATGCAGGAACTGCCCCACAGTTGTGTCCAAGCCACCCCCTCTCCCCACGGCGCAGGCCCCCACTCATGTGGGCACCCCAGCACAAAGCCATGCGCCCACCCACAGGTGCCAAGCACCCACAGCAGTGGGGGCACGGGCATGCCAGCAGCCAGTTGGTGTGTGCCCCCGCATGTGAAACAGCACCATACAGGTACAAATTTGGATGTAAGCCACCACCCAAAGCCTAAGGCTCACCTTCCGCATCGCCTAGCCACCTCTGGTGGCTGAGCACAGCCTACAGGGAGCCTGCAACCATCAACCTAGGCACAGTATTTCTGGGGTGGGCTTGCTGCAGGCAGTCACCTTACTCTGGGTGCCCTCTCCCAAGCGTTTACACTCAGTGCCACCTTTGCTGCAGGTACAAGAGCAGCGTGGCCCCAAATGTGTGCCCGTCCTGCAGCTGGACTCACTCACTTCAAGGAGAGGGAGAAGTCGTTCTTGCTGGTCTCGCTGTTGCGCACCAAGTAGCTCGCCTCCTTGCAGAGCCTCAGCAGCGTCTCGGCGTCCGTCCGGCTGATGGCCCCGTGGTACCAGCTGCAGGCAGGAGTGGGACCAGCTGTGTGCACACCCTGGGCACGGCCGAGCCCCGGGCAGCAGCGATGCCGGCCACAGTGCTGGGGGTAAAGGATGCGGGTGGCAACGCTGGGGCTGGGGGACAAAGGGCTGCTGGGTTCACAATGGGGCAGCCTGGGGGACACGGAGGGCACAAGGGGACAGCAGGACTCAGAGGAGGGCAGAAGGGACAAGCAGCAGGTGGGAAAAACGTGGTACCAGGGTAAAAGGCAAAGGCAAGAAGCAGGTCTGCAGCCACCCTGCAGCATCACAGCGTGGATAGGGGGAGGGCAGGCAGGACTCACCACTGGCTCTCCAGGGGCAGGGCAGGGTCAATCCTCTCCCCAAGGAAGGGACCAGGCTCCGCGCTCAGCGTCTTGGTGCTCTTGAGGCTGCTGGTGCCATGTCTGAGGCCAGCCCTGGCCTTCTCCTCCCTGCAGGGCGAGGTGCGGCCGTACCCCAGTCCCTCCGACGGCCCTGCAAGACAGATGGACATCACAGCGGCGGTGGGGACAGGCTGACGGGCTGGACTAATAACAAACCCACCGTGCTGGCAGCTTTCCCCACACAGCAGGAGGCTGTGGAGGTGGCCAGAGACATCACATCACCGGGTCCCCTCTCACTGCCCCGATCCCCTGCTCTAAAAAAGGGGCAGGGCAGCTCCCCGTGGCGTCTGGGGATGCTTAAGTGCATCCACCTTAAGTGCAATCAGGACTTGGTGCAGACTGGGCTCCTGAGCCCCTAGAGATATTTTTCAGGGAGGTTTCATAAACACAGAGAGGTGTAGCTAATGTAACCAGAGATTCAGTGGCTGCGGCATACAATTAGGCGTTTCCATCAAGAGAATTAGTACTGAGAGGCTCTCCAATCTTGCATAAAAAGGAGTGGGGAAGATGGAGCTTAAAGGGGAGGCAGGCAGTTTGAAAACAAGGGACACATTTCCACCTCTGTTGTGGTGGAAAAAAAAGTCCCTGGAGGGGAAGGGTGATGTTTCCTCTGAGAGATGCCTCCCTGACACGACCCTGCACAGCGACGAACAGCAGTGGTCCAGCGCTCGCTGCCCAGCAAGGGATTAACCGAGACGTGCCCTGGGGACCCAGCCTCCCACTGAATGTTATTTCCGTGCAGGATGATTTCAGCATTAATAATATTGTTTCTCCCTCCTCCAGAGAGTTCATTATTGCTCCCCTGCAAGGAGAGCCCCCTCGCACAAATTACTTATCGATCTGTCAGAGCTGCCCTGATGCAAGGCTGCTGGTGGCTGCTGCTGCAGAGGCACAGACACCCTGGGGGTGGCCGAGCTCCAGCACAAGCAGGACCCCGGCCCGTGGGATGCCCTGGCTGCTTGGTGGGGGTGTTTGGGATGGTTTTGCTAGCCCTCCATGACAACTTAGCATGGCTTAAATTCCCCCGGGAGTTGCTCAGGGCTGAAGTGCCCAGCGTGACAGCTCGGCAAGCCGTGCTGCTGCAGAGGTTTGCTCCTGCCCATAACAACCAGACTTCAATTTCAACTCATCACCTTAAAAAATTGGGACAATTGTTAAAAAGCCAGGCAATCAAAACACTGAAGTGTTTGCTGGCTGCACAAGTCATCATATTAGAGGCTCAGAAGGAATACATTGCACCTGTCAGACAGCAGCAGAAGCATGCACATGATTAAACAGGATATTAAAAACAAGCCCCTAGGAGTAAGAAGACATCCTTCAAGAAGTTCAATTCACCCCCAGACAGGCAAAATAGAGAATAACACAAAACTCTGGCAAGATAAACTTAACACAACAAAGCAAATCAAAATAAAAACGAGAATTTGTGTTGCTAAAGCCAGGAAAAATGACAAACTGATGTGTTCATCAGGAGCAGGGTGCGTGTCAGAGTGACTGCGGGGATAAAAAATGATGGGGTAAGAGCAGAGGCTGTGCAGCAAAGAAATTAATTCTTCATGACACCTGCATTTATTGTACAAAGAGGAGCGGGAAGTTTCCATTAGACCTTTCTTTTTTGGGGATTACTTCAGCCCGTAGCATCCCTAAGAGAGCATTTGGGACAGTGCCGGGACCTGGCGCTGGCAGATCAGCCGCGCTGCTCTGGGGCATCCCTACCGCGCGCAGCAAAATCAGCAGTCACGTGCAACCTCGTGCTCAAACCCACCTGGGAACTTAGCAAAAGCCATACGTTTTTTTTTTACAAAGCTCTGCGGGGACCTGGGTAATTGCAGATAAGGAAATCAGACATCTGCACCTGGCACGTCGCAGTGCCTGTCAGGAGCAGCATTAGTGACGCGCAGGCGGGCACGGCACAAAGGGGCACAGCCGTCAGTTTGCAGAGCAGTCACATCTCACAGATCCATCCCAGCTCTCCGCAAGAGTGGTGGCACATGAACAAGGCCGGCCCTGAAAGCCCAGGTGGGTTTTTGACAGAAGCCCCTTACCTGATGCTGTTGGAAAAAAAACAAAACTAATCTACCACAGCGTAAGAGCAAGGTCCTTAAAAATTAATATGGGTCAAAAGAGAAACAGCAATCCTTGGTTTTCATAAGCGAGACAACCAGCAGAGTCCAAGGGGGATTTGCCGGGGGCTCTGCCCTTCAGTATGTGCAGAAAGGGCTTTGCTGCAAGGCGAACCTGAGATGACAAAATGTGCCTTGGGAGATATAGCTGTTCAGGACAGCAAAAGCGAGAGCCAGGAATCCAAAGGGATCCCCTGCCATTGAGCAGCAAGGCAATAAAGAAAGAAGACGAAACAGAGCAGTGCTAAATGATGAAGTGATGCACTTGGGGAAAAAAGCAACCCTGAACTTCAGCGGTTGGATCTGAATTAGTGGTTACCATGCCTGTAAGTGACCTGGGTATTAAGAGTCACAAGAAAACATCAGCTAAACGCTCAGCAGTTGTCAAAAAGGTAAAAGCAGCCGTCAGATGGGAATTTGGAGGCAAAGAGGAGAGAACAAAACAGACGATAATAGCTCTGCCACCGGATAATCCCCTGGTGCAGCTCAACTACCGTGTGCAAGGAGGTATCAGGTAACTGGAGGAGCCACAGAAGAGTCAAGGACAAAGGTCTGGCATCCTGCACAGGACAAGCAAGGGGCCAGGAGGAGCTGGGGAAATGTGGAGGAGAAGAAAGAGGAAGAGGAGGAGGAGGAGGAGGGCGGATCTGCACTGCTCAGCACAGAGCCTGCAGCATCCATCCGCAGGCAGCCCTGCCAGGTCTAGACAAGCTCCAGCGTGGCAACGTCCCCGTGCTGGCAGGCAGCAGGGCAGGGTTGTGGTGGGCACGGGCCACAGCCCACCCCGGACACCCCACTGTCATGCAAAACCCACCGTTGGCGTCTTCGTAGTTCTGCTGGCCGTGCTGCGGGGGGCCGGGGGCACCAGCCTCACCGTCCGGGGGGGTCTCACCACTGTCGAGCTGTCCCACCGGTGGTGGCCACGGCAGGTCTTTAATGACCTTGATTTCAACTGGATAAGGGGAGGGAGGAGAGTGGGGAGAGTGGAAAGAGAAAGAAAGAGAAAGAGAGAGAAAGAGAGGGCTTAGAAAAAAAAAAGTCAGCAACACCAAGCCCAGGGAGAAGGACAGCAGCCGGGAGGGTGAAGATCTAAGGTCGGAATTCCCAGGGGCCCTACGCCAGCCAAGGCTTGCTGGGACACACACGGTGGCACCCAGTACCCCAGCAGAGCCCCTGGGGACAGCCAGGCCACCAGAGGACAAGCTGCTGTCCATGGCCATGGGGCTGCAGGCAGACTGTGGCAGCAGCAGAGAAGGGGGTGCAGACTCTGCTCGCCATGGATTAGCCTCATGCTGGCACCAGGTGCCCATCAGGGGGCTCGCAGAGGGGCCAGCAGAGAGCTCCCAGCTTCTCAGGAAAGGAGAAACACTCCAGAAGCCACAGCAGGACCTGCTCTGGGAGCAGTGCAGACCCCTCCACACAAACCCAGCCCAGGGATCCACAGCAGAGCCCAAGAAGCTGAAATCTTGGCACTACTGTGCTGGGACCCAAGCCCTGGCCTCCCGTAGGCACAACCAGACACTACCACATCCAGCCTGGCACGTGCATTCACCCACAAGGTGAGGAGTCACTCCCAAGCCCAAATCTCCACACCTCTTCACCGCCATCCCCGCGCAGCACCAACAAAAACTGTCTCGAGCGCCTCGTGCATGCTGGCAGCAGTGCAGACACACCGTGCTGCAATTAAAATGCATCCTAGATAAGAGCGTGGCAATTAGCCAGCGCCGGCGGAGGAGCCAGCACTAATGCACAGCATGGATTTCCTCATTAACAAACACAAACACAATCGATCCTGCAACACGGATAAATAGGTTGGGAGGCTGGACGTCTGCAGGGCCGAAGGCTCCTGAGGGAGCACCCAGCTCTTGTCCATACAAAGGGAGTCCCAAAGAAGGAGGGCTCTGCCTGAGCTGAGCACAGAGCCCCAGCCATGCAATTTGGGGTGGGAGACGGGGGTCAGCTTGCACCAGAGGTGCGGATCAGGCAGTAAGGGGCACAGCAGCAGGAGATGAGCAGTGGACAGGCTGCCGAGGCAGCTCCACCACCACTCCCCCCAGCCCTGCTGAAGAGCAGTAGCCACCACAAGTCAAGGAGCACTCCCTGAGCCATGGGAATGGGGAGGCTGGCTCTGCCAACCCCACAAAGGCACGCTGAGAACACATCTTCCCCCTTGCAAAACACTACACAGCTACTACGTCCTGGCTCACCTGCAAAGGCTTTGGAGATCCTCTCCTTCTTCCACTCCCAGGGCTGGTCGTACTCCTCTGGAGGCCGCTCGTCGTCCTCGGGCAGCCGGGACTCCCTGGGCCGGGGGCAGGCATGGCGGTCGCTGTCTGCCTCCAGCCCCCCAGCCACGGGCTCATAGGGGGTGTCGTAGAGGTGCAGCGGCCGGGATGGAGCCTCCCGCAGGCCCTTCTGGCGGATCTCTAGCAGAGGAGGGAAAGAACCACAGACTTTTCACCTGGCCACGATCCCCCAGGGTTTAGTTTCACCCAAGGGCAACATGGAGAGCACTGGTGGTGGAGCAGACCCCAAACCTGCAGCAAGAGCCTGCCACAAGCAGCAGAGCTGCTGGGTCCTGCGTGGTCCCCAGCACCAGGATGCCTTCTCTCCCCATGTTGCAGTATCTCCCTGCAAAGCGGGGTCCATGGGGACAGACCGCCCCAGGAAATGAGTCCCCACAAGCAGCAAGGCTGCCTTTCTCCCCTGAACATCCAGCGTGACTGGTTTAACAGAATGCCCTTCCCCTGAGCAAAACTGAAGCCTCTCTGCAGACACAAGACTCTTTGTCGCTTGCTGATTTTTCCAAAAAAGCAACAGTCTCCTCCAAAAGCCGCGTGAGCTTTCCAGAAACCATTTGCTCCAGGAAAACCACGGGACTACAAAGCAGAGCCAGAGCCTGGAGCAGACACGCCAGCACAGCCGCCCTGCATGCGCTGCAGCAGTAAGAGCAATGCCTTTGGGAACGAGTGCTCTCACCTCACCTGCTTTCAAGCCATAAACGAGCCCGCTGGGGACCCTGCTGCTGCAGCAGACAACGGCACGCTCTGGACCCGTCATAACCAAATTAAACAGCTCCCACATCTGTCTTGTTTTATGCCAGATGCATCGAATGTCATGTCTCTCCTGGCTCAGCCTCACAGGCAGCACCACAAGCAGAAGCATCGAGGTGCCTTTAATGCTTGGGTAGCCTTTGCAAGCGCTCTGCCCATCCCACGTGCATGGACCTGTGAAAATTTGGCTGCAGAGTCGCTGTTGCACCACTGCAGCAATCACACAGGTTTGCCAGCCAGCCCTCAGAAGCCTTGTCTGGGCGACCTGGTGCTACCACAAGCTGTAAGGAACAGAGTACAGCGGCCACCAAGTTCACAGCAGCAGGGACCCAAGCCACAAAGAGCACAGTGGCCTCTGCACAAAGGTTTCCACCTTACCAGCCATCATCTTCTGGGCTTCGTAGGGCTCCATATATCCATCGTTCTCCGTCACCTTCTCCAGCCCTGCCTGGCTACCGGCCACCTGTGCAGCATCAAAGGGGTCTGCATAGTCCTCCAGGACAGCCAGCTGGAAAAGGGGAGGAAAGCAAAAGTTTAGGGGGGGCAGGGATCAGCTGAATCCCCTTCAGACACCACACCTCACCACGAGCTCTGCTAGGAGAAGCCAGAGAGGCACCCAGGACCCCAAGCCCCAAAGGGAAGGGGGTCGGATGTGCCTTCACGCCACGAGTCCTGGGAGAGGGAGTGAAGCAAGCAGGAGCCCAGGATCGCCAGCACAACCACGGCAAAGAGCACCAGCACTGGGGGCCTGGGACGTGGCTGCTGCCAGCCCTCGCTTGCCCCTTTCGCATCCTCTTTTGGAACAGGGGCGCTGAGAGGGCTTCGCAGCACCAGAGCCCTGCCGAGCAGGTGCTGGCAGCCGGCAGCTTTCCAGGCGCCCGCGCGAGGCTCTCAGCGGTGGAAACGCTCCAGCCTTTGTCCCGAAAGCTGGGCCGGAGCCAAGCAGAGCAGAAGGCGGCCCAGCCTCCTCCGTTAGCAGCGGCTTGGCACCAGCAAAGCCGCCGGCGCCTGAGCGGATGCCCCAGCAAGGTCCTCTCCGAAGGCACTGACATCAGCTCCCCGCGCACAGCCGCGTTTTCTCGTCCAAAGCAGGCCAGACCCCAGTACAGGGGTGTCAGCTGGCACAACTGGGAGCTCGCTGGTTGTTTTCCAGGGCTCCTGCAGGCTCCTTTGGAGACGTTTCGTAACAAAAGGGCTACAAACAGCCTGAGGCTCTGTCTCCATTCCTCTCGCAGGACCCTGTAGCATCTCCACTCGTCCCAAGTGATACAGGATGGGACTCCTCCATGCAACCAGGAGGCAGCAGAAAACAGCACCAAGAGCCTCTCAGGTACAATATCTCAAGGAAAATAAAGAATTAAAAAAAAAAACACACCAAGGTTTGTCCTTATGAGCAGACAAGAGAGAGACAATCCTGTGGTAGACAGGAGGGACAACCTGGAGCTCGGTCCCCACCAGTCCCCAGAGCCACGCTCCTGCCCCAGCATCTCAGCAGCTTCCCAGCAGGAACGCTCCCATCACACAGTGCCACAGCCTGTAACAAGCCAGGAGCTGCACACACCACCTTGAGCCCCAACATCTGGGGCTAAAATAGGGCCAAGGAGGTATTTCTAGATGGGTCTGAGCACACCCAAGCATCTTGTCTGTTGCTGTGCCGGGACATCCAGCAATGTTTGCTGACCACACTGCTGGCTGTGCTGAGCTCCTGCAGCATGAACCTGAGCACAGTGTGGCAGCAGCCAAAACCCATCCCGGCCTTGGTCCCCACAAGCCCAGTGTCACTGCACCTCGCTGCCCCAGGCAGAGCCAGTGGTGCTGACCTGGGCTGCTTCTTGCAAATTAACCTCAGGCTCCTGTAATGGGTTTAAAACAAAACCCCTCTTCCTCCTTCCTGTGAAAAGCATCTGACAATAGCCCCGAGCAACAAAACACAGCAGGAAAAGGGGACAGGAACTGGAGCTGTAAACACCTCTGTGCTGCCTGGAGCCTTTGCATCTCTCCAGGCTGCAGGAGGAACGAGGCCGCTCCTCTATCACCTACCTGCCTCCTCTGGCGGGCTGTGGGCTTCCTGAGCAGCTCTCCCTCACCCCAAGGCAGCTCTCACAGCCCAGCCCTGCCATAATGAGGCTCAAACAGCAGAGCATCATCCCCAGAGCAAAGACGGCCAGCCCCAGGGCTTGCAGACACCCTGGGTGGATGCACGGCCGAGGGTTCAGATGTGGTGGCGAGACAATGCCCACACTGCTCAGCACTGGTGTGAAAGCAGCAGCAGCAGATGTCTGCTCAGAGCATCAGCTTCTCCGGGTAAGATGGAAAGAGCAAAACGTCTGCAGGCAGGGCCCAGTGCCAGCATGCCACGTCGGGGCTCCAGGAACAGCCAGGAAATCTGCTGTGGCTGCTTTCGCCTCCCTCAGCCAAGGGTGATGTAGGTTTGCAGGGCCCCGTGGGATCCAGGGGCAATACCGAGCCCAAGGGCTGCAGCCTTTTGCTCACCACCACTAAGGCAAAACCACCCAGGGAAATCTGAGCTGCCAGTGGCTTGTGCAGCTGCTCATCTGCTGGAGCTGCCCTCCCTCCCCAGCAAGGACTAGGGGTGTCTGCATGAAACCCAAATGCAAGCTGGTGCTGCTGCTGAAATCCTGGTTTGTGTTAACACTCGCCTGTGAGAAGCCCCTCAAAGAGCTGTTTTCTGGACACCCTCATCCTCTGCAAGGCAGAGAGGGGCTCAGCCTGCAAGTCGGCTGCTGCCTGGGCAATACCGAGCAGGTTGGTGCCCGCCACTCCACAGAGCATCCCGCAGGCTGAGCGCACGTCCTGGAAAGCCACAAAAACCCTGCCACGCTGCTGCAGGGACTTCTGCAGAGCACAGCCCCGAGCCGGTGACAGCTCATCAGCACAGGCACTAGTGCCAAGGGAGGCACCAACACGCAGACTCGCATCCTGACATGTGCAGGGGCAGGGGCTCGCCATGCCAGGCACACCAAGGAGCAACCGAGTGCCCACGTCTGCCTGGTTTTGTGCCTTCAGAGCTCAGTGCTTGCCCTTTACACAGGGCTCTCCTGGGTCCGAGGTGGCTGCAGGGCTGTGAATGCAGCTGGCTGATCCTCCTGGGGTCAGGAAGGGGCTGCCTGCTCGTTCCTCCTGTCCTCAGCCAAACCCGCCTGCATTAAGACCTGCCACAAAGCCTATTTCCTAGATGTGTTTTACTAGACAGACAGACACCTGGCTTGCTGCTGGCACCAGTCCTGGACCCTCCCTCTCCCACCCCATGAGCAGAGCAGCTTCAGACAAGACAGGGCGCCAGCACAGCGGCTTTGCAGCCAAGAGGCTCCTCTGCACCCAGCGTTTGCTCTTCCCAACAGGAGGAAAACCCTTTCTGTACCCCCTGGGTGCCTGGGTCTGGCTCCCTGGACAGGGAGAGACACGCTCTGGGTCTAGAGGACTGTGGGGTCTGATCCAAAGCATCTCTGCTGAGAGCCCAAGCATCCTAAAACTGAGTGTTTTGCTTGCAGGAGGCTGCAGAGATGCTCAGCAGCAATTAGATGGCTCTGTGCAGGTGAGACGTGGTCAGACACAGAGCTAATGGCCCAGATTGGGTGCTTGAGTCCCCATTTTCCCTGGGCTTGGTGTTTTTTCTTGCTACACTGGCTTTATTCCTCCACTACCTCAAAGATACCTCTGGGTAAGAGTCGAGCCCATGGAGTACTGAGAATATAAACACTTTCATATTGGAAATGGTCAGGCACTATGGCAAAGAGGCAAGGCATGGAAAAGCTGAGAAGGGAACTGCAAACCACATGCAGCAGCAGGCACACTCGGGGTGCAACACCAAGCAAGCAGCAACGCAGCGCAGGCGCCAAGGCTGGAGGGGAGCACTGCACACCCAGTGCCGAGAGCGAGGCAGAGCTCTTGGAGGATGGATGGCAGCAACCATGCAGCTACTGACTGTATCCCAACGCACTGGCACATGGGGGCGAATTAGGGTTGCCTGGGAAACTGCATCTTTGACATTTCCTAATCCGAGCACCGGACGTCATGAACGGTGCAGGGCTGCAGAGCAAGAAGCCCCGATGCACACTTGCTCCCTCCCATGTATATGCTGAAGCCTTCGCTGTGTTTGAAACAATTCTGGAGCAAAGGGCATGCCTGGCCTGCAAAGCCAATGCCACGGGACAGCTCTTGGTGCTCTTGTTCTCCAAAGCAATCCTTTGGAGAACAGCCGGGCAAATCAGCACTTGGACCCTCCAACACGTCCTCTCTGTGCCCAGGAGTACATTTCATGCATTAATCTTCCATGGTAATAAACACCCAGATCCCCGCTGCCGCACTGAGGCTAGTCTCACTCTATTATTTATGCCCACTGTATGATAGGAAAACAAACTAAAATTAAGGGTAAGGGCCAGGTTCTGGTGTTAATGCGGTTTTTACACAGCACACCAGGGAAGGGGACAGGCAGCAGCTCTCCAAGAGGGAGATCATGGCTCAGACACCGAAATCCCAGGGCAGACTTGAGACTCTGCACAACCTCACCTACAAACGCCCTACCTGCCACTGCCTTTTGCCATAACAAGGCGCTCCACTTCATGCAGAGCTCTGTCTCCAGCCAGAGGACACCCGGGCAGGTCCTTCACTTTATAAACAAGTGGCTGGAGATGACATGTGTTTGCAGTTCCCCAGCAAATCCCCGTGTTTCACACTGCAGGCACTCTGAGCTCTGATTTAACCCAGCTCATTCTCTCCTTTGGGTGCAGGATTTCCCCACTTTTACCCCCAGGACCTTTTCCCAAAGGCATCACCTTGCCGCTCAGTTTTTAGTGGGTGCCAAAGCCACACTTTTAGGTAAGCCAAAAAGCCGGCTGTCCAAGAAGGGTCAGATTCCCCGCCTGAGGAGCCGGACATGGCTGCACCCAGGGCACAGGAGGAGGAGGGAGCCCGGGGCGGACAGCACAGCATCTTGCAGGATGACTCAGTTCGGGGAGGTTCTCTCAGGAAAGACACACGCCCAGGAGCTTCCTGGCCAGCCGTTCCCACACCCCACGGTGCTGACCCTGCCCTCTGAGCACAAATGTCGCATCTGGAGCCCCAGACTTCGGGTCTGACCCTAATCATGCTGCCACTGAACACTGGCAAACCGCAGGCAGCACCCGCGGCCACGCATCCCTGCACCACACAGCCCTGTCCCCATTGCCACCAGTGTGCAGCGGCTCAAAGAGAAGAGGCAGATCTTGAGGAAGATCCTAAGGTGTCACTGAGCAGGACAGGCTCCCAGTGCTCTGCAGAGGGTCTGGCCTGCACCCAGCAGCACGGGGCAACTGCAAGAGCCAGCAGCCAGTCCCAACAGGCACGACACAAAGCAACATTGCAGCAAGGCTCCGGCCCTGACATGGGTAAAGCCACGTGTGGAGCAACAGCGCAGAGAAACAACCCCAGCCCCAAGGACACCTCTGCACGGTGTCCCCACACTCTCATGAAGGAGGTCTCTTCACTGAGAAGAGGCTGAACCTCACCCACGTGCATCAAAGGGAGCCCCGGTGACCTTGTTCCTTGTGTCTCTTCCACATGTGGCACAGAAGACATCTCAAGGGTCCCCCTTGCACAGGTGAGTGGTCTCAGCCCACTGCCCGCTGCTGTAGGGGAAGGACTGCTGAAGGACCTCCTCCCTCCCTGCCACCTCCAGCAAGCTTCTGTAATGGAAAGGGAGCTGCTGCAGAGCTAAGCATGTCCCCACAAGACCCTAAGCATGTCCCCACGAGATGCTGCAAACCCCACGTAAGGCAGCACGACCTGATGATTTACCTGATGACAGCAAGTCACATAGCAAATACCCATGGCCAGGGCAGGAGGGATGCTGCTGCCAAGACATTCCTGCCCCTTCTTCAGTTCTCCAGCAAGGGAAGGCACGGCACTACACAGGCACAGGGCTCCCAGGGAACATGGTCCCCATGCCCAAACCACCACGAGCCAGCAGCTGCTCCTTCCTCTTCCGTCCCTCCTTGTCCTTCCTGCTTGGAAGGGCTGCACATCTTATTAGCGTGCTTTTTAGTGTAACTCAACAAAAAACCTCTCTGCTCCAGCACAGACTTGCCTGTACCTATAGTTAAACTTCTCCCTTCACCTTCAACATCACCACAACTCAGGACTCGCACGTGAGCACTGTTTGGAGTCCCGCTTCCCACTGCAGACATGGAACAGAGCTGGGAACAGGGCTCATCACCTCCTTCTGAGAGCGGGAGCACCGAGCCCACCACAACCCCATTTTGGGGTAAAGAGCTCATCAGGGCTCCCTCCCAGCCCTGACGTGCCTTCCCTGCTCCAGGACACTTTGACGTTGTCACCAAGAGCAAGTATCATGCAGGCACCCTCCATCCCCCTGGACCGCCTCCAGAAAGGACCACCATGAGCATCACGCCCTTGCCGGGACCAGGGAATCCTCCCACCACCCAGCCCCACTTCAAGGCCAGCAGATGGGAGCCAGAAAGGGTGCCCGAGCCCTGCAGAAGTGCCCCACGTGGTGGACACTGCCCCGCTCCTCCAGGGAAATTGTTTCAATGGGTGGCTGCATGCCCTATCAAACAATCCTACCTTACCTCTGTCTCACCCAGCCTTTGGAGCTCTGCCTTTGTCATCCATCCCCCTACTGAAGCCCCGAAGAATTAGAAACCTCCTCCCCACAGAGGCATGCATGAGACTGGGAGATAACCTAATCGCTGCCTGACACCAATACAGCGAAGGGTCTTCTTCAGCCTCCCACTGTTAGCTGGGCTTCCCCAAATGCCTCCCGGCTCTTGGCTGAGCTCTCCAGCTTCACCCCAGTGCTCTGATGCCCAGGGAGCCCGAGCCAGCCATGGCTGGACTGGCCAGCAGTCCCTGCCCCACACAGCTCCTGCTCAGCCCTGCACAAACCACAGCCCGAGTCCCTCCAAGAAGCACAGCCTTCCCCTGGTCCTTTTCAAAATCATCTAGGTGCCAGGAGCCTGCCTCAGCAAAACAAATCCCTGCAACAGCACCTTCAGTGCCCTCTGCCAGGGCCCTCCTCCTCTCCTCTTCCTCCTCCACTGCCCGCAGCAGGGAGCCTGGAGGACCAGGGAACCAAACGGCCCCTCTGCAAACCTCCCAGCAGCGCTCGCTCGTTAACAGCAACTTCCAGAGATCCGCCAGCCACGAGCTCTTCATCTGCGTGAAAACACTCCCGAGCGGATTTCGCTCGGCGTGTGTGTTTCCTCCGCACGTCAGGCAACGCCAAGCCCGCGTCTGCGATGATTGTATCAACAACTCCCTCCATCAGCCAGATCTGCAATCTCGCCGAGTTCACTTGACAAGCCCCATCTTGCAGGCTGCGGCGCTGACGGGCGCTCGGTGCCCTCCTGCCTCCATCGGCGGGGTCCCGTGAGGAGGCCGGGGATGGCCGAGGCCCTTTGGGGTTTGCCCCCTCGGAGGGGTCCCGATGCCATACAGCTCCAGGCAGCCTCTCCCTGCCCCTATCCCTTGCCTGGCGAGGACTTTTTGGGGCTGCCCGCTCCCGGGGTGGGAGGCACGGGCAGCACCCAGCGCTGCTCTCACCCCGGGCTCGCAGCTCGGAGGCGTCAGACAAAGAGGCAACGGGCGCCTCCTGACAAAGCAGCTCCGAGGAGCCCGGCTGCAGCTGGCACAGCCCGGGCAGGCCCCGGCAGGCTCACCGAGGCAGGCACACGCGGGGCAGGAGGAGGCTCGGGGCGGCCGTCAGGGATCTCTGGAAGCGTCCCGAGCCGCGTGGGGCCGCCGTGAGCTCGTCGGCTCCGCGTTGCACCGAGCACCGGGGGCATAAAGGGGGGAGGCGGCAGAGCCCCCCCAGCGGTGGGAGCCCCAGGAGCAGCCCCGGAGCCCCCCCCCCCCCCGGGGGCCACTCACTCACTCACCTCCTGCGGCGGCTCGTCGGGCGGCTCGGGGCCGGCGGGGGGCGAGCCGGGGGCGGCGGGGGGAGGCGCGGGGCCGGCGGGGGCTTTCTCGGCCGCCTCCACCTTGATGAGCCGGTGCTTGGGCGAGACGTAGCGGGGCCCGTCGGGGGCGGCGCTCGGCGGCGCCCCGCTGTAGGGGTCCTCGAAGTCGCGCTCCTTCTGCAGGCGGTAGGCGGCCACGATGTCGGGCTGGGCGGCGGCCAGCGGCTCGGCGGCGCCTCCCGGCGGCGGGGGCGGCTGGGGGGGCCCGGCGCGGTAGTCGGGCTTGGGCGGTGCGGGCGGTGCGGGCTTGGCGCTGCGGAAGCCCAGGTGCTCGCGGAGCCAGCGGGCCATGGTGCCCACGCACTGCGGGGCGGCTCCGGTCCCGGCTCCGGTCCCGGCTCCGGCTCCGGTCCCGGTCCCGGTCCCGGTCCCGGCCCCGGCCCCGGCGCCGCGCTCCGAGCCGGCCGCCGCTCCGCTCAGCAGCATCGGCGCCGGCGGACTGAGCGCGGCGGCGGAGCCCGGGCCGGGCGGGGGGGAAGAGCGGGGGAGGCGGCCGAGGGAGGCGGCCAGTGCCACCTGCCGGAGCCGCGGCGCCGGCTGCTCCGAGCGGGGCGCCGAGCTGCGTGCCCGGATCCCCCCCGTATCCCCCCCGAACCTCCCCCGCCGCCCGGCCCCGGCTTCCCCCCGCTCCCGGCCCGCCTCCCCCGGGGCCCGCCCCGCTCCCCCCTGCGCCCGGGACCGCCCTCCGCGGCGCCCGGCCCGGGCCCGCCCCGCTCCCCCCCGGCTCCCCCCCGGCTCCCCGCAGGCGGAACGGGCTCGCTCGGCGCCCCCAGGCTCCCCCGGGCTCCCCCCGCCGCCCCGGCAGCTCCCTGGGCTCGCAGCCTTTGGGGTGGCCGCCCCCACGCAGCACCGGCCCTGCTCGCCCGCAGCCCCGACACCCGCAAACTGCCGTCCCCAAATCCCGACGGGGACGCAGCTCAGAGGCTGTGCTCAGAAGTAAACCAGAAATCTCGTAGTAGGGGCATGCAGGAGGGAAAAGACTTCAGGAGGAGAAAAGCTCTGCCAGGAGTGGAGCGAATACCGAGGCAGCATTTACACCCTAGCAGCAGCAAGCTAAATCCTGGCAGATGGAGATGATGGAGTTGTTATTAAAATGCAGAACAGGCTGAGGTTCTCAATAAATCTGTCCGGCCGGCGTTGGGAAAGAAGCGGGATGCAGGGCTCGGCGGCACGTGAGACTGAGAGTACCTCCACGGGCTGCCAGGAACCAGGGAGAGCGTTCAGCAACATCTGTCAGCGACGGCTCTCGTAAATCCTCAGGCCTGGAAAACACATGCTCCGCATCCCCTGAGAGGTGACCAAGGAGGGATCTAGCTCTCTGTGATGTTTTTTTTTTTTTTTTTTTTTTTTTTTTTTTTTTTTTTTTTTTAATTACTGACATTCTGGAGGAATTGCAGAGGTCCTCCCCTCCCATCCCGGGCTGTCGCATCCCTCCCATCGCTCCCTGCTTGGTGAGCTGCATTGTGGCCATGCTAGGGGTGGAAGGTCTGCAGTCTGAGCACACCGATGGCTCCAGCACCTCCTCACCATTTGCCGGGGCTGATTTTCTTCCGAATACCTTTTGGCAGGTGGCCACCGGGCACAAGGCAGGCCCATTCTCGTGTCTCAGCCCTGTGGGGCATCCTGCTCTCACCTGGAGGGGCATCAAGGAGGAATATCCCAAGACACAGCTGAGCCTTCAGATTTGAGCATGACGTTATGTTCCCTTTCCTAAGGGAAGAGCCCAGACCGCCCAGACAGCAACACAGGGCAGCAGGGTGAAGGGTGAGAGCCCCCTTGGGAGGCATCTTTGTGCTTGGAGAGATTTAAAGGGCAGTCAGGGGCTGACCAAGTGCACTTTTTATACTCCGCAAGGCTCAGCACAGGCGTGTGCTGCTCATATCTTTTCTGCAGTCACGGCGAGACACTAGCGACATCTCTCCATTCACAGCAGCACATTTCAGGTTTGAAGAAGCAGCGACAGATTTCTGCATTCGCACTGCCAAAGCCGAGCTCCATCTGCGTCTCTCGCTGCAGCTGGTGTTGCTCCAATCCCCAACTGTTAATATCCGTTGTCTCTGATGCATGTTGGAACCCGGGCTTGATGCCTGCACCGTAGAGGCTGGCTCTGGTGCCACATCCGTGGCCCCGATGCCATTCTGCCTGCAAGTCCCCACGGCCGGGCACATTGGCATGACAGATGGCTGTCACGTAGCATTGCTCGTGTGGGGACTGGCAGATGGGAGAGGACCAGGGAGCACACTTGTGTGCCAGACTCAACATTTCATCTGCTTTCCTGTGCAGTCGTGGCAAGTGGCCCCCAGCGGGATGCTTGTGCTGCCCTCGGCCCCCTTAGCCCCAGGGAAGGATGGCGGTGGGGCCACTATTTGTAGCTGGGAGGAGAAAATGCCCTGGCTGTGCAGAAGTGATTTTTGGCCCACTTACAGGCTGCATGAATGCGTGAGACAGAAGGCTGCCTGCAGTGGCCTGTATGGACCTCAGGGAAGGATGTCTGCCTGCAGGAGCTCTGCTGCCAGCCTGTATCTTGCACCATCTACCTCCATCTCAGGAGGGTCCAGGAGCTCTTCTCTGTTGTCGTTGGGTTGGAGCTCACAGCATGGCCCTCTCTCCTGGGTAAACACTTCCCAGGCAGGTCGGAGCAGGAGCCAGGAAGAAAAAGCCAGGCAAAGTCTTCCAGGCTCCTTCCAGCCCTGTGGAGAGCTGCATGTGTCCTCAGCCCTCATCCATCTTCCCGGGTTTGGTGCCCCACTCACGACTGTGGATTTTGGTGACTTAGGTGATGTCTCTGCTCCTGCATGCTCTGGAGGAGGTGCCAGAAGAAGTCTCACCCACAGGTGAAGTGGGGGCTGAATTGGACATTTGACACTCGCTACCATGTCACCTGAGTCAGGTACTGGGTCAGCTGCTACCCCTGACACCAATATCTCCCCTGGCGTGCAGCCCCTTGAATCTTCAGGTGATTCTTCAGCAGCTTTGAATAAAAACCACCCAGCCTTCTCTGGGAGCTTAGAAATGCCTGTAGCATCTGCAGCCCCTTCTCTCCATGGGAGCACCCTACACAAACTAAGATGGACCAAGAGGATGCTACAGCTGCTGGACATGCACAGCTTCCCCTGAGGTCTGGGCACAGCAGGGGACATGAGGACTGGGAGGTGGAGACTGTGATGCTAAAAATGCTTCCAAGCAGGCAGCCAGGGAGCCACGGACTGATAAATGACACATCTGTTCTCTGCAAATGAACAAAAACTGGCATAAGGAGTAGGAAACTGGCATCGTTAGGGGACAGATGGATAAATATGACATCCTGGGAAAGAGTCAGCACAGCTCTTTTAAAGGGAGTTTCTTTCTTCCAAAGCTGGTGGCTTTCATGGAAAAAGCAGTGGGCACCTGAGGGAGGTCCAACTGAGAGGTCACCTGCATTTCTACAAGCTGATTGTTTGATGAGAGATCAGTGGAGAAGTGACAAAATCTGCTAATAATAGTGAATTATTATGGATACTGTGGATGAGTGCTAAGAATTGCAGGAGGACTTTTAAGAGCCTGAGCAACCTGGCAATTAAACAAGATGAAAGCCAGTGCCAGCGACGTGGCACACATGGAGAAACCAAGCCTGGCCTCGGTGTCTAAAGCGATGGGTTCCGAGACCAGAAGCTCTGACAGCTGTGAAAACCTACCCTCAGCAATCAGCAGAGACCAGAACTGCAAAACTTCTCAATCAAAACTGATAGGAAAGGTTAGGAAAAGGAAAAGGTAGAGACAACATCAGAGGTGCCACCATCCTCTGGGGCAGTCCCAGCTACCCATGCTGAAGGGCTATGTGCGGTCCTGCTCCCCCCATCCCAAGGACGCAGCAGAACAGGAAAATGTGCAGAGAAGGGTGACAGGATGAGCTAAGGTTTCTGCACGTGGGGTGTGTGATGGACTGGGACTTCAGCATGGAAATGAGACGAGCAGGGGCACAGGGCAGAGAGCTGCACGGCTTGGCTGAGTGGGGAGAGAGCAGTAGTTGAGAGAGAAGCACGAGGAGGAGACTGCACAGTGACCCTCCCTCCATGGGCTGCTGCAGATGCTGCGTGGTTTAGGAACAAGACCAGACACATCCACGGAAAGAAATCCTTCAAATACACAGAAAGAAAGTCTTTGTATTTAGAGGAGAGATTTTAGAATAGATTTTGTTTGGATAAGACTATTTAAAAGTCCACTGACTCATTGCGTGAGGTCAAAACTGTTGTTTGCAGTACTGGAAATGTAAGAGGCCTTCGTCCTTTCTCCCTCCCCTTTACCCATTCTAAATTTGCCCCCACCTCCCCCCAAACTGGCATGATATATTTATAACTGACATGTATTTCTGTCTCTGAAACTTGAAAAGAGTCCAGCCTTAAGAACTGGTTGGAAACAGAAGTGCTGAGGTACTCCTCAGGGCAACTCTGTTCTTACCCCTGCCATTGGAGTGGTTCCAAAGAGTGTTTATCAACACAGTGATAGGCGCTTTATATATAAAAATATATACATATATATATATTGCTTTAAATTATTAAATGTAAATTATTAAGGGTGCCCAGGGAGGGCAGGGAGCGAGCTGGCACAGAAGGGATGCTCTGCACAGGGTGCTCTGCAGCCTCTGCTCGCCCCAGTGCACTGCACTGAGTTCCACAGGGGTGGTGAGAGCCCAAACCGAGCGATTTGCATGGGGAAGGCAATGGAGAACAGCGGCCCATGCCAAGTCCTTTATACGATGTGACATTTTTCTCCTCCCAAGCATCATTAGCTAGGACATCTCTGCATCTACAAGTGATGCAGACCCGGGTAAGTAAGTGTGTTTGGGCCGCTTGGTTGCTGTGTCCAGACAGGCTGGGTATGCCCAAAGCATGCTCTTTTACCAAGCAGGGCAAATTCTGGCAGATGTTTTTCGCATCTCCCCAACCTTTCTGTCAAATAAATTGTTATGCAGTTGATAATATAATTGAAACCATGCTAATTGACCAAAAGAAGAGTCGACAACTTGTTGACAGACATCTGCCTGTGAAATGCATTGGTCTGGCCCCAGCGGCACCAAGCGCCTTCTCTGTCTCTGCTCTCAGCACCGACAGCCCCCCGCACATCCGTGGCCGTGAGCATCACAACTGCTCCTTGCTGTGATCCATTATTTCATTAACACTTGACAAGGTGTGGAGAGTCGTGGGAGCTTCATTTCCACAAATCCAGGCGCTGCACCCTGGAAACTGGCCAACAAGAGAGCTGGGTGACAGAGACGAGAGAAAAATGACTTCAGGACTTATGCACAGTGTGAGAAATGCCTCTCTCACCACAAATGCCAGGTACGGGATTGAGGGAAATTTCCAAACATCCCCTGTG
Organism: Aythya fuligula; assembly: GCF_009819795.1. Lineage (NCBI taxonomy): Eukaryota > Metazoa > Chordata > Aves > Anseriformes > Anatidae > Aythya > Aythya fuligula. The sequence continues at coordinate 11,051,134 of NC_045569.1, read as the reverse complement.
CAAACTCTTTGGGCTTTATTTTTTTTTTTTCCTTTAAAATGACTGTGCATGGGCTCAAGCCCCTGAGAGTTGCAGCCACATTCGGTGCTCCTGGGGATCGCGAGCAAAGCCACAGGACCTCTCTGCAGCTGCCTTTGGTATTTCCCCAGCAAAACCAGGCTCGTGGCAGGGAAACCTCATGCCAGATGCCGGCTTGGTGGCAACAACCATATAATATTATGCAGATCTCATGGCCTCATCCAGCTACCTGCTTTCAGGCTCCCCAGCCAGGCTGATGCTTTCAGGGCTCCAAGTCACAGCACAAATTCACCCCCTTCAGCACCGGGTCCCGAGGGCCAGTGGGGAGGGCAGGGAGGAACATCTGCGTCTGTGGGGCTTGGCCTTGCAAGGGCACAGCAGCTTCCAAATGGGGTGAGCTACCCAAATTCCTCTCCTGAGCAAACAAAGGAAGCTGGGACCAGCTGGGAGAGTGCAGATCTGAACCCGATAGCAAGCAGTAAAGTGGAATTGATTGGAGCCGCCTGCACTCATCGATCTGAGGCAGGGCAAACTAAGGAGCCAAGCATCTGCAGGTCAATCAAAGTGACGTGCCGCTTGGAGGCCAGTGCTTGGGGGCTGGCAGGAGACCTGTGCCCCCCAGGAAAGTGTTAATGGTGGGTTTGATTAATCCAGCTGCAATGGCCATGCTCACAGGGCTGAGTCCTTCCCCAGACAGGTGCTCTCGCTGGCTTTACATCGCCTACGGGCTGCGAACCACCCTGGTATCCCCCCTGTATCTCTTAAAAGGGCTGTCACCAGCCATCAGGAGGATGGAAACTGTGCACAGGAACAAACCAGGGGCCATTCCCTCATACAGGTGGTTTTGCCACCAGCCCAGCCCCACGTCTCCAAAAGGGGTAAGAGGTAGAAAATGAAGGTGAATTCAGAGGGGAGTGCAAGTGGTGAGGAGAGGAGGACTGGGTGGGCTGCCTGGCAGTTCTGCCTGCCTGTTTTCTGCCCGCTCAGCATCACAAAGAAGGGTTGAGAGGTGGCTGTGTGCAGGCTGTAAATCCCTGCTGCAGGAGGAGGCTCCGCTTGTGGTGCAGACAAAGGCAGAGTGAGAGCTCAGGCTGGCAGCTGGAGCCAGGCAGGGCACATACGGACACGGGACAGCATTTCTGTGGGGCTGTGGGGCAGCTTGCCTTCCCTTGTGATGTTGTCACCACATCCCAGCTCCCGCCGGAGGCTGGACCCACTGCAAAAGGGCTCAACGAGCTTTGTGCTCCCTGCAGGTCAGAAGCAACAGCTTTGGGGAATCCCTACTCCATGCATTTTGGGGGCCATTTGCCTTGATCTCTGGAGATCAGAGCTGAGGAAGGAGATCCCAGAACAGAGCAAAGCACAAAATCGGTCTGATGTAGCCTGTTTGCCTGCCCTATGTAGCACTGTTAAACTGGAAAAAACTCTTTTTAGTCAGGGTCAGGAGAAGACCCAGAAGAATATCTTATGCACTGTTGTGGGCTCGTAAGGCCTCTCAAGGAAACCACAGCTGAAAATTCCTATCAAGAAAAGCCTGAGTCCTTCTCCTTCAGTTCTCGGCACGCATCTTACGAGCTAGAAAAAGATGGGGAGTTGGATGGTGGGGACAGAACCACGTCAGGATGCTTGTACCACTCACACAGCTCACAGAGGTGCTTTCCTTCACCTGCCAAATCCCACCTTAACCTTTGCCTCCAAAATCATCCCAGACCTTTCTCCTTGCTGCTGCACCCTGCATTGGTCTGGCAGTGTCTGTTAGGAATATGAATACGGAATATAGGACTAGATGATATCAGTCAGTGGAGATGCTCTGATTTCCTCAGGAAAGGGGGGGGGGGGCTTTCAGCAGCCGAGCAAATTTTAAGCTGCATTTATGGCCTGTGAGTACGATAGTGATGGCCTGCATCAGTGCACGGTTCTATATCACCGGGAAAACTGGAGTTCTTCCTTGCAGTGCTGCCCACCCCTCCTGCTTCCCTGGGCACCAACATCACTCCTGGGGATGTTTTAGGGATCTGAGGAAGGATGAGGACTGAGAGAGGCAGTGGTGGGGAAGGCTTGCCTCCCCGAGGTGGGGAAAGCAGGTGGGGGCTGCCCCAGTGAGGGAGCAGCTGGAGAGGCCGCTCTAGGGGCACAGCAGCTGAGACAGCCGTACGGTGATGAATTGCTTTTGTTCCTGTGCCAGCTGGAAGATTTATGTTTGTGCCATGGAGTGGCAACGTCTGGGCCCGGCAGTGCTCTGCCTGGCTGCACCAGCTTTTCGACATTGAAGGCACCTCTAAAATCCTATCCAACACAACCCACAGGCATCAGATGGCTTGGAGGAAAGCCACCAAGAGACACAGAGGATGGGCAGAGCTCAGGAGCCTGCCTGGAGCAAGCATGCTGCCCAGGTGCTGAGCAGAGGCCACAGGGACCAGGTCACCCAGCAGATAGACAGTCCCCCCATACCACACACCCCTTTTCCCTTAATGCCTTGGCAGGACAGATCAGGGAGATCAGCAACATCCTGTGGACAAAAACACACAGTAAAAAAACTGTTGAGGCCCTGAAAACTCGGCATGATTTTATTAGGAGTGCTCACATCCAAATCCCACCGGGGAAGGCATCCCATGGGCAGGAAGCTGTGCTGGGACAGGGCCACCACTGCCACTGATGGGTGGCAGTAGCTTCACACCTCCTTATGCTTATCTCCACATCCCTGGTGCTTATCTCCACATCCACTCGCCACCTCCCTGCTCACTTCCATGTTTGCCCGATTCCTCCTTATCACCACAGTGTTTATCTTGGTGGTGTCTGTTCCAGCAGCTGAGGTCATTGTGATTCTGACGGCCGAGCATCCGAAGCATGAGCCCCGCCACCTCCTGCCTGCCTGCAGAGCAACCAGCACCACGCACGCCGGGTGAGCAGCGCCCAGCATGCAGCTGGGAGAGCACCCAGCTTAGGCTGAGAATTGGGATCAAGACCTTGGTGGACACCACGCTCAGGAAGGAGGAATCCCCTGCTCGCTGCGTGCACTGCTGTAGGTCCCCCATCCCCACCAGGTGCAAACAGCACGTCCTGCCAGAGATGCTCTGCACCTCCACAGCATCCCACCTTCTCCTTTGGTTGCTTCTTCCCCACTACAGTTGTGCTGGTCCAACATGGAAATTGCTGCACCCACTCCGGGCCCAGCATGAGGATGCAGATGGTGACAAGGGTGGCTGCAGATGAGCAGGAGCACCCTGTAGCCCTGCGGGAGAGACAGACTGGAAATCTTTGGGTGCAGACAAGGGGAGCTGAGAGGCAGCACTGGGGCAGGAGGTGCCCAAAAGCCACCCAGACACACGGGGCAGGCAGAGATGCCACCGGAGAGCCCCTCATGCACCAGCCCCCAGGTTTGATGTGTAGACACAGTGGTTCACAGTGCTGCTGAGGGACCAGCACAGGAACCAGGGCCCGGGGCACGTTAAAGGGGAGGCTGAGGGAAGGAGATGGGCACGGGCAAATGGGGAGCACAAAAGGGCCGTTCCACCTCCCTTCACACCTCCAAGCCCTTTTGGTATATGGGCACAGAGTGACAGGAGCTGATGCAGAGCTCCTTTGCCGTGAGCCTTGATTTTACTAAATTCAACCAGAACTCGACAGAGGGGTTTTATTAAATTCAATCAGAACCGGACGGAGGGGTTTTATTCAATTCAACCAGAACTCGGTGGATGTTATGGATGCGAAAACAACGTGAGAGCCTCCTTGAACACCACCACCAGCGGCCCTCACAGCACTGAGAGCAGAGCCGCGGGGTGCGCGCATGCGCACACGGCCGAGCGGAGGAGGGGGCCTCCCCCTCCCCTCCCCTCCCCTCCCCGTGTCGTCATGGCAACGCCCGGCGGCCCGCCCCGCCCCGCCGTGAGCTCAGCGCCCCCTGCGCTTAACAGCGCGCCCGGCGAGCACGTCGCCCAGAGCCCCGGTAGCGCGCCGTGATCGTATAGTGGTTAGTACTCTGCGTTGTGGCCGCAGCAACCTCGGTTCGAATCCGAGTCACGGCATCGCCCCGGCGATACCACGGCACACGGGCTCTGAATTTTTTTTTTTTTTTTTTGCCCTTACTCCCCTCGTTCATCAACATGCTCTAGCACGCCCTTCGTGTCGCCTCGTATACTTTTAGCCCTCTTTTTGCACAATTTTCGCTCGTTCCCCTCACCCCTCCGCTGCCCTCCCCGGCTCTCTCCGCCGCCTCGACGGGGGCTGCGGGGCCGGGCCGGGGTCGGGGAACGCTCCCGGGGGTCCTGCCGCAGCTGCCGAGCACTGTCGGGGTCCGGGGGGGTCCTGGCTCCAGCCCCCGAGGCCGCGCTTCCACCGCGGGGCTGCGCTGAGCGAAAATGGTGGAAGCGAGCGGAACGGGCCCGTGAGGCGTCCGTGCCACGGGGGAGTGCGATGGGACGTGGGGGGAAGAAGGGGAACAAGGGCAAAAAAAAAATGAAAAAAAATCGAAGCCCGTGTGCCGTGGTACCGCCGAGGCGATGCCGTGACTCGGATTCGAACCGAGGTTGCTGCGGCCACAACGCAGAGTACTAACCACTATACGATCACGGCGCGCTACCGGGGCTCTGCGCACTCAGCTCGCCGGGCGCCCTCTTAAGCGTGGGGGGGCGGGGCCGGGAGGGGCCCCTTCTGTTTAACACCCTTTTAGATTTATTATTTATTTTATTTTTTTCCAGGTATTTCTTCTTCCAGCTTGCTTCCCGCAAAGCGTCCTGCTGGGATGGGAGCACCACTGGGGTTTGGGTGCAGCCGTGGCTGCCCCGCCGTGCTCCTCCAGCACCTACACAGTGCAGCCGTGCTCCTCCAGCACCCTCAGGGTGCAGCCGTGCTCCTCCAGCACCCTCAGGGTGCAGCCGTGTTCCTCCAGCACCCTCAGGGTGCAGCCGTGTTCCTCCAGCACCCTTGCTGCTCATGGTGCAGCCAGGGCTGGGTGCCAGGGCGTGAGCCCGGGAGGAGCCGAGCTATCGAGCTATCGCTCACTATGGGTTGACCCAGCTCTTTGGACTGAGCTGTTAATCCGTAACTGCACGGCACCAGGCCGGAGCTGCGGGGCTGGCGGGTGAGCGCTGGGGCCCGGTGGGCACAGGGACTGGGGTGGGGGACAAGGATAAGGGCCCTGCGTGTGGCTGTGGGGTCCCACAGCTGGGCAGGGGCCATGGGGAGCACCGTGGCCCCGCATGGGGGGCACAGGGGGCATGGGAGGGGGGCGTCGATTGTCTCCCTGCTCACCTGGCACCACCCCAGGGAGGAGGGTGGCCAAGGAGGCCTCAGCAAAATAAAAAGCAGCAGAGCCATGGGGGGTTGGAGGGGAGGTGGTCACTGAGCCCCCCTGCCTTGGGGTGCAAGTGCCTTGCGGCTCTGGGGGTGGGCTGGGAGCATTGGGGAAGACCCGAGGGGGTCCCCAGACCCTGGGACTGGGAGGTGCTGGGGGGTCCCTGGGCTGGAGGGGGCCTGCTGTCCTTGGTGGAGCCCGATCCTTGTGCCATGGGAAGCGTGAGCCTGCCCTCTCCGCCCTGTCCTTGCTGTCCTGACACTCAGACCTTCAGAGCAAGGGCTCCTCACCATTCCCTATGTCCTCATGCAAGAGTGCTCCTGCAGCCACCCTCCGCCTTCTCTGTGACTCCTCTGCACAGAGAGGAGTCTCCTGTCCTTCTCCAGGCAGAGGTAGCGGGAGGGTGCCTGAACGAGATGCTGCAAGGAGCCCTGCACTGGTGGGAACACTGGTTCTTCTAGCTTTGCTGGACCAGTTCTCCCAGTAAAATCTTCCTTTAGGACTGGTCCCCATGCAAATCACAGTTTACTCCTACCCATCACTCCTGTGCTGTACTAGTTACCGACAGGAAAAGACCTTCCTTATCCTCAACTGAAGGACATGGGTGCTCCAAGAGCTCCTGATGGGACATGCGACCACTCTTATTTTTCGCAACCCCCCACAACATTTTTGCCACAACATTTTTCTGCACCTTGGAGGAGGGGTGCTAGCTCTCCCTGCAGCACTGCTGGTGTCAAATTTTCTCCTGTAATTGGAAACATGGAAGAACAAGGACCCTCCCATAGTTACAGGAGAACAAGCAAGCCTGCGCACCAGCCCTGTGGCTTGAGGACCCCACGGGATGATCTGGTGCTTTGCTGGTGCAGGAGCTGCTCTGAATGCTAACTTCTAAGGGTGTTCTCTTCAGAGACCCCAAACTGTCGACAGGGGTCAGATATTTGTCCTTCTCAGAGCTGATCCCAGCTTTCTCTCCCTGGGCAGCTGGTCCCTCACCGTGCTGTTTCTCTAATGCGGTGAGGCAATGGCGCACCTGGAGATGGAAGAAAACCGGATATCCCTGGACAGCCTTGAGAAGGGCATAGACAACCCAGCTTTTGAATCTCCGGTAAATCACCCCCTTCCCCTCCCACTGGGCCACAGGAGCTGCTTGGGGTGCTCCAGCTAACAATGTTTTCCAGGGTGAGGAGGGACTCCATGAGGAGAACCATGATGGTCCACGTGGTGGGAGCAAGGAGGAAAGGCGAGGAGAAGGGAAAGGGAGAGTCTCCTCATACTGCAGGTAGGATAACTCCCGTAGATTCATGCATGTGAAGTATTTCCAGTGGTCACAGTGAGTCCGAAATTGGGCTGATCTTCAGGATAAATCTGCACCTCTCGTGTCTCTGGTGTGTGACTCTCCCCAGGAAGGCTCTGCAGCCAGCATCCAAGGCAAAGCGCTTCTGCAAGGCTCATGCCAAGACACTGCGGATGGTCTTCTGGGGGATCTTTGGAGTAGGTGAGGACTTCCCAGCACTGAGACCCCAGCTCCACATCCCCTGGGATGGCTGTGCCCCCAGCCTCCAAGCAACAGGCACCACTGCCCACATGGAGGTTGTGTCTATCCTCACCAGCCCCATTGTCCAAGTCCTCCTCACCCCGCTGCTCCTGTCCATGAGAGCTCCCCGCATCTCACTGTCCTCCCCTTTCTCCACCTACACCAAGAGTTTGCTCTGCCTCTGCTCACTCTGTGTGCACCCACACAGCTGAGATGCTGTCACCAAGGAGCCTGGCTGCTCAGGTGGTGCTACCTAACCCCCCCCCATGCATAGACAAGAGCCTCAGGGGTGGTCAGGGAAGGATGTTTTGAGGAAACAGACCTGTTTGCCACAATTAGCATTGTGAATCCCTATGGTTCTGATGTTTCTGACCCCCATACGTGCCTTCTCCAGCCTACCTGTGCTACCTCATTGCGGCCTGTTGGCTCAACTTCCAGCGAGCCCTTGCCTTGCTCATCATAACTGCTGTGGTTGTCTTCTTCATGCTATGGAGCCTCTTCAAGAAGTACTGTGGGGCAAAGGTATTGCAGCTCCTCCGCCCTGTTCAGAAATGCTTCCAAAAATCCTGGCGATGGCTGAAATGGTGAGTGAGGAGGAGACAGGGCTGCATCTCCCCAGAGTCAAGTTCCCTATCCTGTGGTTGTATGGCCAGAGCGGGGCTGGCGTGACTGATAGCTGGTGGCACTGGGGATGTGCCCTAGTGTTGTGCAGGCACCTCATGAGTGGTGAGGCATGGCCCTGCTATGTAGAAGCCGTGGCAGAAATGGCTTGCCACCACCTCTCTACCTCAGTAGCCTGATGGCTAGCTGTACCCCTCATCTGCATCTGAGACCCGGGTTTCCTCAGATGCACGGCCCGTAGGGTGACATCTCCCACACAGTTAGCTCCTGCCTTCATGGGGGCTTCCTCTCTGTGACAGTCTGGGATTTACTTTGCAGGCTGCTGAGTGTGGTCCTCCTGGGCGGCCTGGTCACGTGGCTGGCTTTGGACACCGCCAGAAACCCAGAGCAGCTCATCTCATTAGCTGGCTTCTGCTTTATTTTGCTGTTTCTGTTCATCTTCTCCAAGCACCACAGCGCAGTATGTGTTTCAGGTGTGGCGTGGCCTCACCAGAGGTGGCCACCCAGCACTGAGAGCTGAGGAGGATGTGGGGAACAAATGCTTCTTTCCCATTATCATCCCCTGATGGCCCATGGCTGGAGCAGGGGAGAAGTCCCTAGGCTCCCTGGAGGACACAAAAGCCCAGCAGGGCCCCTGGGCAGAGCTGGCCACAGCCTGGGGAGCAGAGCCCAGGCTAGATGGTTGCAGCCCCAAAGCCACCAGACTGCTCTCCTGCCTGCTGCCCGACCCAGGGCTCCCCCGTGGTCCCCTTATCCTGTTTTCCACAGTGTCTTTCACACTGGGGCAGACCCAGAGACTCAGCACCAGAGCCATGCCTGAGCTTCAGGTGCCTGTGGGTGGAGGGGCAGAAGTGATTGAAGTCCCAGGGGTTTCCAGCCCAGTCCTTTTCAATGTTTTGGGCAATCCCTCCATCCCCTTCCTCCAAAGTGTTAGTGAACAAGCAATTTTGCTCTAGGGGGTCTATACTACCACAAGAAGGTCTCCACTGCCCTTCTCCTCCCTGGCAAGCCTGGCAGGTTGCATTTTACCAGCCATTTCCTGACTCCCACCAACTTGTCTTCTCCCTCTATCACCAGCCTATGTTTGTAGGTTTCTGAGGGGATTCCTGGCAAATAGCATCCCCCTGACCACCACCCAAGAGCCACTGAAAGGGCAGAAAGCCAGAGAGGTAAGTCTGTAGGCTTTGGTAACGCTTTGGTCCTCATTCTACTCTTGGTCCCCAGGTGTCCTGGAGAGCTGTTTTCTGGGGTATTGCCTTGGAATTCTTAATTGGCCTCTTCATCCTCCGAACAACCCCTGGCATCCAAGCTTTCCGGTGGCTGGGTGACCAGATCCAGGTACTGTTTCTGCTCACCCTGTCCCATGCTTAAGCCCTCCAGGTAGCTCCCATTGCGACCAGTAAGTAGAGCTGAGCGTGGCATGGGCTGGAGGAGCGGCAGGGAATGCACGCCAGCATTCGTGTTGAGACTGGAGAAAAGCCAGCTCTTTCCTGGTTTTGTGGCACAGCCCAGGCCCTTTGGCACAGTGTCCCTTGCAGGCTGGAGTAGTGCCCTGTGCCTCAGGGACACCCCACCACTATCCCCAGCCTAGGTATCACGGGGTCTTTATCTGCTGGGGCAATGAATCTGGCTGTGGGATTGAGGGGCAGTCACCTGCTAGGCAGAAGACAGATGTCAGGGGAAGAGCTCATGGAGATCTCCCTCTTACCATATGACGTCCTCAATTGCAGATCTTCCTGGGCTACACCAAAGCTGGCTCCGTCTTTGTCTTTGGGAACACGCTCGTTGAAGAAGTCTTTGCCTTTCAGGTCAGCTTGGGGAATGGGATGTGGGGAGGGAGAGGCAGAGCCTGGTTTTCTTCTGGCCTTGTCCAGAGCTCAACCAGCTCAAGGATGGGTCTCCCTTAGCTTTGTGCCCATCCATGGACCTCCTCAGAGCCATGGGGAATTTATACGGGTTCCTGTCCCTCCTGCTGGGCTCGCCCAGTGTTGTGGCACCCCAATAGTGTGGGCTGGATATGCAACACCATGCCCAGCCCATGTGGCAGGGGAGCCTGGTCCCCACGTGTACTTAGATGTGCTGCTCAACTCCCCTTTAATCCTGCACCCTGGTGTCTTGTCTGCAGACTCTGCCCATCGTTGTTTTCTTCAGCTGTGTGATGTCCATCCTCTATTACCTCGGTGCCATGCAGTGGCTCATCCTGAAGGTAGGGCCTTGTGTCTAGCTCTGTGATGGTGGTGGAAAGGAGAAGGACCAGGTGGTTTCTGCAGCCCCAATGAAAAGTTGATGGATGTCCCTGGAAAATTGGGATGGTACTAATTTGGTTTGACTTGTTCTGCTAAAATGATAGACACGTCTATCGTGACCTCTCTTTCATGCACATCTTCCTGAGAAAGCCCAGCCCTGGGGTTGATGGTGCTACCTGGTCTTTGGGCACTTCTGGAGACCACCACCATGCTGCTTGGCAAGGGCAGGCTGGAGGACCAGATAGTGCTTTGCTTCACAGGGTGGGTGGTGGGGTGTCAGGAGCCTTTGGAAACACCGTGGCCTTGTCTGTCTCCAGATCTCCTGGCTGCTTCAGTTCTCAATGGGCACCACCCCTACTGAGACCCTGAGTGTGGCAGGGAACATTTTTGTGGGACAGGTAAGGCTCTGGGGAGGAGATCCAGCCCCTCAGTCCTTGCAGCTGAGGCTGCCCCAGAGGAAGGGTCTTCTCCTTCCTTCCCAGGAGACCTACAGCCCTGCATGGTGACAACAGAGGCTTTTCTTTCACACAGACTGAAGCCCCACTGCTCATCCGCCCGTACCTTGCAGACATGACCTATTCAGAAATCCATGCTGTGATGACTGGGGGCTTTTCCACCATTGCAGGCAGCGTGATGGGAGCCTATATATCTTTTGGGGTGAGTGCACAGCCAGATACAAGCCACGTTTTCCCTGCTCAGGGGTTCTGACATGCCAGAACTGCCCTCAGCTTGTGGGGGAAAAGGACCCACTGTGGTCCTCTTCCATAACGGGCCAGGGGTCTCCATGCCCAGTCTCACCTCACCTCTGCTGGCCTTGCCAAAACCCCAGAGCTCTGCCAGGGACCCTTCCACAGCAATCAGGGTAGATCTTATTGAATCAGGGAATGATTTAGCCTGGAAGACCCCTTTGGAGGTCTCTGGTCCACCCTCTTGCCCAGACTGGGTAATGGCAGAGCCTGAGCGGGATGCTCATCCAGGTTAGCGGTGAACATCTCCATGGTGGAGATCCTCCCCACCTCTCTGGTCTGCCCCAGAAGCCCCAATTCACTGGGAACAAATTTTTCCTCATGTCCAGCAGGAATTCCTCCACTGTAACCTGTACTGTGCTTCTCAGCCTTTCACCAGGGACCTCTGGGAAGTGTCTTCCCTTCAGCCCCCTTTTAAGTATCTGGGGACTGCAGCTCCCCCCGCTCAGCCCTCCTTTCTCCCAGCTGAACAAGCCCAGCTCCTCCAGCATCTCCTCGGCTGTCCCGTGCCGCAGCCAGGAATGCTCTCCCCAGTTCATCATTGTCTCAGAGATGGACATTGTGTCCAGATGTGGCCTCATCAGTGCTCCGTACTGGGGAATAAACCTTCCCCTTGACCTTCTGGCTGAGCTACTGCTATTTAAACATTAATTAGGCTACTTAAGGAGGGAGCCACGGGTGAAAGGACAGAGAAATGAGAAATTGCCGCGCAGAGGGCAGGGGAGGGGTGAGATGAGGCTGTTACGGTAATACTCTGCTCCTGCTGGGAGCTCGGCTGTTCGGTGGGGGTGGAAGTTCACAATGTTGCACAACTTATTGCTCTGATAATGATAATGACAGAAAGGGACAGGGAGGGGACAAAAATCATCAAGGTTAAGTCAGACAGCAAGAGATTAGCATCTGAGGTTATGATTGTTGTGGCTCCAGCAATGTCTCCATCCAGACCTATGCCTCCTCAATGGCCAAGATGGGAAATGCAGAGACATTTTCCAACCCTGAGCAACCAGAAAGCCTGGCACTGCTCCAGGTGTTGCTGGCCCTTGCTGGCCATGTCCTGGGGCAGCCCTGTGCAGCCTTGCACGGAGCTGCAGCGCCTAAGCCCATGGTCTGCCTGTTGCAGATAGACGCAGCATCATTGATTGCAGCCTCCGTGATGGCTGCACCCTGTGCCCTCGCTATGTCCAAACTGGTCTACCCCGAAGTGGAAGAGTCCAAGTTCAAGGGCAAGGAAAGCGTCCACATCGCCAGCGGGTGAGTGGGAGCAGCGGGATGGGGCGGTGGGGTCGCACACATCCTGCCACAGCAGGGAAGTTGCCGGAGCAATTGGGGTATGGCAGGTGGCAGAAGGTTGGGAGACCCCTGTGGTGTGCAGACAGCGCAGTACATCCACAGAGCAGGACCAACCTCACAGTGGTGTTGCCTGGCCACGTGAGCCTGTCTGGGTCTTTTTTCTCCCAGGGAAGAGCAGAACATCCTGGAAGCTGCTAGTAGTGGGGCTGCTGCCTCGGTGGGGCTTGTGGCCAACATCGCGGCCAACCTCATCGCCTTCTTGGCCGTGCTGGAGTTCATCAACGCTGCCTTGCTGTGGTTCGGGGAGATGGTGAACATCAAAGACCTCTCCTTTCAGGTATCCCCGAATCCCCTGCCCATCCCCACCTTCGCCCGCTGCCTCAGTGGGCTGCCAAGACCCCCCCTTGTCTAGCGTTCACTTTGCTGGTGCTTGGTGAACGCTGGCGGCGGGTGCCCAAGCTGGGGGCTACGCAGGGGCTCAGCTCTGCGGTGCTCCCTCCTGGCGTGCTCTTCCCAGATGATCTGCTCCTACGTCCTCATGCCCGTGGCCTTTCTCATGGGGGCAGACTGGGCAGACTCGCCACTGGTGGCCGAGCTCCTGGGGACCAAGATCTTCCTGAATGAGTTCGTGGCGTACCAGCAGCTGGCCACGTACAAGAAGAATCGGCTGGACGGCCTGGAGGAGTGGAACGGGGGCCAGAAGCAGTGGATATCTGTGAGGGCAACTGCCAACCCCGCTGGGCATAGGGCACTGATGGAGCCAGCTGAAACGGGGCACGGGGCCTGGCAGGGCAGGGGGGTGATGGTTTGGGGGATGGGAGGACACCCACAGCCAACTAGACTTGAATGTCCACTCACTACTGGGTTTGGGGTCATCCCGAAGGACCCACTGAAGGAGAAAGGATTTGGGGGGGGGACTTATCTCCACCCTGGCTGGCTGAGCTGGGAGCTACACCATGGAGCTCAGCTCAGGGCGCTGTGGGGCTGGGTCAGGGTCACTGTCCCCTGTCTTTGTGCCCTGCAGGAGCGTGCCGAGACCATCACCACCTTTGCACTCTGTGGATTTGCCAACCTCAGCTCCATCGGGATCATGCTGGGAGGCCTGAGTGAGTGTGACCCACGTCCTGGGTGCTTGGGCGTGGGGCAATGGGACCTGTGGGCGGCAGGAATTTGCTGCCTTCAAGCCTCAGCGTTCAGCCTCTGATAGCACGCAGCTAAGAAATGGGACTTCCACCCCCACCACAGGCTGGGCAGACAGGCTGGGCTGTGGCCAGGACCACCAAACACGATGCTACACCAGCATGGTTGGGCAGGGCACTGGATGGCAGAGCCAGATGGGGACCTGGGACATGTCTCTTCTTTCTGTGTCCCTGACCGGGGTCCAGAAGCAGAGCAAGGATCTGACTTGCCCTCCTCTCTGCTTTGTCCCCACAGCCTCCCTTGTTCCCCACCGCAAGAGCGACTTTGCCTCCGTCGTGCTGCGAGCCCTGCTCACCGGCATCTGCGTCTCCATGCTCAACTCCTGCCTGGCAGGTAGGTCCCTGGGGAGAACAGGCAAAGGGCTGAACGCCCCTACAAATGCTGGTGCAGGTGTGGGAAGGCTGGGGGCCACCCCCACAGCTCTGACAGGGCCTCCAAACCCTCTGCTCTCTCCCCCCTGTGGCAGTTTCTCAGGGTCCCCCAAATCCCATGGCACTGCTGGGGCTCCTCACCCTCACCTGGGCTGCAGTTGGGATATTTCAAGGGTGGACTTTGAGGCATTGTGAGGAGCTCCCACTGCTGCTGCCAGCTGGGAGGATGTGGTGCATGCACGGTCAGGGTGTGGGATTTGAGTGTGTGGTCCCCCAGGGACCAAACCACCAGGCCTTGTCCCCCAGGCCTCATGTACACGCCAACGGAGGTGAGTGACTGCGTGACCTTCTTCGGCACCGCCAACTTCACCTCTACCAGCTACCCCATATACACGTGCTGCAAGCAACTCTTCGCTAGGTAGGTGTGCGGCCGGGCCATGGAGAGGGTCTGGAGCTGTAGGGTCTTGCCTGGGGACCCATGTGCATGGGGGTGGCAGACAGGGCTGGGATGGGACTGGCTCGTGGAGCTTGCACGCATGTCCCATCTCCTTCGCCCTTCAGCAGCTGGGCACAGTCGGCACCCAGCAAGCCAGCTCTCTGGCTCTCTCTGGGAGGTTGAGGAGCCCAGTGTGAGCCTCTGAACCATCAGTTTGGGGATGGGGGTGGAAGGGTGGCTCTAGGCCTGACCGTGCCTCTCTTTCCTTTCAGCACGATGCTGGAGAACGGGACACTCTCCTTCACTGGCGTCTGGGATGGCCAGGCGGAGAGTGAGCTATGGCTGATGCAGTGCTGTGGGCACTACAACCACACATCCTGCACGTGGTGAACCCTGAAACTCACAGGCTGCTGCCAGCTCAAAGGAACACCAGGGTCCACACACACCGGTCCCAGAGGCACGAAAAAAAACAGCGTGGATGTGTGTGTCTGGTCCTGTCCACTCCAGTGATGAAAGACAGCATCATGCACCTTGCAACCTGCAGCCCTGGGTGTTGGCTCCTTGGACACAGGGGAACTGCTCCAAAATAAACCTCAGGCTGTACATATCCCATGACTGAAGCTCGCCATAGCTGTTTTTTGCTGCAAACCTTGCAAATTGAGCCTCCACCAGGTGCCAGCTTCAGGGCCCAGCCCCTCTCCTCTCCCCACAGCCGGCGTGGATGGGGTAAAGCTGTCGGCTGAAGCTGTTTCCTGCCTTCCCCAGACACAAGCCTCCCCGTCCCGCCATGCTTGAGTTCATCTTTTCCATAGCGACCACAGCGCCGGGGAACAGGCCAGTCCTTCTCACTTTATTGCACTCGAGCACACCCATTTGCCAAGGCGGCCATGTATGTACACCATTATTTTACAATGATCTGACGACAGCACCAGGGCACCGGGGCACACCCCTGCTCCCAGCCCAGCCCCTTCTCTCCTCTGCCAGGCTGCAGCGAGTCACCGTTTCGGGTGCCACCGCCCTCCCCATGCTTAGGTGTGGCAGCGCTGTCACCCAGCACGCCTTTCCAGAGCCCTAGGGAAGGTGATGGGATGAGACAAAGGAGTCTTGTCCCACTGTGGGGGGCTTTACTTCGCAGCAGGAGCACCGCTGCCCACCCGTCGATGCCTCCCACCATGGCCAGAGCAGGCGGCCCTGGGGCTCAGAACTGGCCTCTGTGTGGCACCAGGGCAGCAGAGACAGGGGCAGACGCTGCCAAGCGGGGGTGACACTAACCACACGTGGCCAGCAATGCCCCGCTCCTGGGCGCCCCATCTGAGGTAGAGCATCCTTACCTGTAGCAGCACCACCGCCCTCAGCATCCACCCAGCCATGGAAGCCAGGAGAGGGGTGCAGCTCCCACCCCGTGCGGCTGCTGGCACCGACACCAGCACCCCGCCACGGGGCTGGCCCGCACCCCAGAGCCCCAAGCAATAGCAGCAGGCAAGCACAAGTGCTGCAGCTCACCGCTAAACCCCGCTGCAGCAAAACAATTTAAATCAGCATGCAAAGGACCGGTCGGGCTCTGGTTTGGTTCACACCCCTGACACTGAGCACTGTCTGGGCTTTACGGAGGACATGAAGAGGGAGAGGAGTGGTGACACGTGCTGGGGGAGCAGAAGGGAGCTGGGAGCCAGGAGAGCCCACACTCCTGGTCAGCTCAGGGGAACACTGCCAGGAATGGGGCACAGAATAGGCAAAGCCCGAGGGAGCTGGTCTGACGGCCCATGTCTTGAATGCACCAGTTCAAACAAGCCAAATGGAACGAGGCAGGAGTGGAAAGCAAGTCCTGGCGCAGGGGCGTGCACGGCCCCACGCATCTTCTGCAGAGGTCTGTGAGAGGGGGCCCATGGGTGGGAACCGCAATGCCCTCAGCTGTGCCGGCCCTGCTGCGAAGCCAGTCGAGTGGCTTGCGCGAGCACACACCACACAACACAAACGTGAGGAGCCGGGGCAGGAGCAAAGGGATGAGAGCAGCTGCAGCACGTGGTCGCACGCTGCCCTCCGGCTGCTTGGGCTGGTGGGCGGAGCGGGGGTCCCCACGGCCGCAGCTCCGGCTACTGTGGGCAACCAGACCCGCTGCCCTCTCCAGACCTGAGTTTGGAGGCTGCTTGGGCCTCCCCTGCTTCCACTGCTCTCCGGGAGCTCCTGGGGCTCACAGAAGCCTTCCGGGTGCCCTGGGGACTCGCCATCCCCTTCTTCGGAAGCTGGGGGCTGGACTGGGCTGATTTCCTGCCTGTGGAGGGGCTCTTGGAGCCCTTGGGTTTGGCTGGCTCCAGAGTCTTCAGGCCCAGGATGCTGCAGTAATGGTTGCACTGGTGAGTGGCCGCGAATTGCTCCAACAGGGAGGGGAAGCAGCTTTCCTTCAGCCCCTGGTACCTGCCAACACAGCCACACTCAGCCTCACCTCGTGCTCGGAGACGTCCCACCGGATGGCGCTTACTATCATGCCCCACGCCACCCCACATCTGGAGAGTCACTCACCCTTTGAGGTTGGTAGCTATCCGCACGTTGGTCATCTTCCAGCCCACACCTGCAAGGAAAGGGAGGACAACCAGCCCCTGCCCAGGCAAGGATGAGCACCGGAGCCAAGGGCAGCTCATCACCCTTTAAGCAGGGCTCCAAGGCACATAGGGAAACAGTCAGGAGGGCAAGGCTGGGGGTAGTTCTCCTCCTTTTGCAAGCACACAAGTGGTGAAGGGCCACGGGAATTGGGTGGGAATATCCCTTTACCTTCCATGTCAGTCACAAGGATGTTTCCATTCGTCCACTGGTATACCCAGTGCTGGAAGGCACAGCATTTGAGCACAATCTCCGAGGTGCCTCGTGCCACCAAGCTGCCATCTCTCTCGGTGACACAGTACTGCTCACAGGGCCCACCCAGGTCCTCCTCCATCGTGGCGTAAGGGATGTTGTTGGCCGGTCGGTAAATCAGGTACAGAGGAATTATCCTGTGTGGTAACACACAGCTCAGCAAACGGAGATCCACACATCAGTCTCTGGCTTTTGACTTCCCCCCAAATCTCTCCTGTTTGAGTGTAGGAGAAGAAGTTGCTGCCCTCTGGTATGTCCCCGGTGCCCCATGGAGAACCCTCCCACCGTCTCCCAAGGAGCTCTGCCCCACCGTCAAGCCCAAGGGGCTGCAGCACCCTACTTACTCAGGCACTGCTCCAAAATCAGGGACGGCTCGTGCCTCAGCAGCAAAGATCTTGCAGTACTCACGGCTAGAGTTCTGGATTTTACATTCCTGGAGATTCAAGCAGGAGAGTCAGGGCCCTGTCCCTCCTTGTGCCAATCAGCCTGCAACAAAGCCCTGGGACCCCCCTCCTGGAAAAGCATCCCTTGGGCCCACTCCCAGTTGTTCCCCTATCCCAGCAGTCAAAGGACAGGTGACAGGAAAGCTCTGAGCAGCTCTGCATTGCTCAGAGAGAAGGGCTGAAGCCCACAGGGATATGGCTTGACCCATCCAAAGCGTTCAAAAACTGGAAGGAAATAAAGCAGGCATAGCGCTGGGGACCGTGGTGCCAACAGATGGGGAAAAAGTGGGGTCTCCCCACAAATGCCAGCCTGCAATGCTCACCTGTATGGTGATATCATAGTTCTTCTCAATGAGGCTGTTCTCATTCTTGGTCCCAAAGACAATAAAATTGTGCACTTTGATGACGCAGGTGTGGCCGGACTCGAAGATGGGCTCTAGGCCATAGATGGCTCTGGCACGGCAGGCCTTGCGCAGGAAGCCAGCACCCACTTCCATGTCCTCACTCACCACACGCCCAAAGAACTTATCCCCCCAGTAGCCTGCGTCAGCCAAGCCCTTTGCGAACACCATGGGCGTCATCTCAATCTCCTCGCCGACTGGTGGAGGGAAGAGCTGGTGAGAAGGGACCACGCAGGCACGTCCTGCCCACACCACAGCATGGCAGGGAGGTGGGGGCAGCAGCTTGTCAGCACATCACCCTTACCTTCGATCTCTTCCCGCAAGATGAATCCTGACAGCACTGGAGGAGACACAAAGCAGGAGAGGAGTCAGGGTTCAGCCAGGATCCCATCCTGCCTCACGGCCCACACACTTCCACACGGGGGGATGGCAAGGAGGAAGGCACGATTTGCTCACAGAGGCAGCACATGGAGGCAGATGCACCTTGCCAAGGCAGCTTGCAGAGCTCCCTCTCTGCAGCCCAGCACCAAACCCTCCCTGTGGCTCGCCGTGCCACCCCACCGCACACCCTGGCAGCTGTAAGAGCCCATCAGGCTGCTGAAGGCTCCTCACCTTCTGGGCTGAGCAGGAAATCAGTGGAGTCAGTGCCGTACTCATTGCTGATCACACAGCGGTAGACTCCGCAGTCCTTCTGGGATGCCTGCACGATGGCCAAGGCTGCCTGGCCCTCATCACCAGCACTGGAAGAAATCAGAGCAAGGTGTCAGCCTCGGGCAGTGCATGGGGACACCTGGAGCCCTGTCACCAGCCAGGGCGCTGCGGTGGGCACCGTGCTGGCTTTGGAGGGAGGGCAGAGGGCTGGAAAGGAAGCCAGCCGGTGGGCATGCAGGAAGGCAGGAGCATCCTAGCTGCTCCCCTGGCACCTCATGGCATCAGGAGGCTGGCCCTTCATACTCACGGACGTGCACATCTCCCAGGCAAGCCCTGCAAACTCTGGCCAGGGTTGGGCTACATGTTGATAAAGGTGGTTGCCTCTGAGTCTGGCTTGGTCAGGGCTTTAGCTGACTAATAAATGCTTGTCTGGGTGAGATAGCTGGAAGTCAAACACAGAGGTGTTCAGCTTCCTCCTACATTTTCAGCCATTCAGGAGTGAAGGCAAACACTACTCCCCATCCTGCAGACTCTCCCTTTCCAAGGAACCAATAAATCATGAACCTGCAGAACCAAGCTTTGGGCTGGCATCTCCTGGCCAAGGTGGCAGCACGCCAGGCAGACCAGTCCCCACAGGAACCAAAAGCCAATTTCTGCCTTGCATGGCCAGTGTGAACTGGCAAGGGGATGACAGGTTGCAGAGGAAGGAGGGATCTTCCTCCCGAGACCCACAGCTCAGCTGGCCACACTGTTCAGCTAGAAGGAAATGGACACTCCTAGTCCACCTGCCTCAGCTCAAGTATTTGCCACAGGACATCACTGGTGCCCCAGAAGCATCTCTTTCTGCCTGCCCATTTTAAAGGATCCTCACTCACACGACTCTTAGAGGCATCAGGCAAATCTCATCCAATGTGGATGATGTTCCCACACAAGCTAGAGCTCACCTGGGCTTGAGCACAAGCTGTTCTCTGTAACACACCCTAAAGAGCATCCCAGATACAAGCCACACACAAGTTTTTTTCCTGTGCAAGGGCAGTGCCAAGGGATAGAGAGAGCAAAACCAGAGCTACTTTTTTCTCCTTTGGTGCTTGCCAGTGTTGGTTGCATGGAAGTGCAGTGTGCAGGCCCTCCCAGCACAGCTACCAGCCCTCCCCTGTATCAGTTGGGGTCCCAGTTCTGTAGTTTGCTCCCAGCTTTCAAGCTCTGAGACGGGCACAACACTTTCCCTGCCCTCTCCAAGGTCTGGATCAGCCCCTGCCCTCCCCTGGGCTCCATGAATCAAAGCATCAGCCGTTGAGCCAGACTCTAGATGAAGCATCAGTAGGACAAGTAGGGCAGCAATTCCCTGTCTGAGCAATCCTCCCTCCCAGGGCACTGAGCAAATGATGTTCACAATGTACCGTGCCATGCAATGAGCTTCCCATGCAGCCTTAAGAAAAGGGGCATCTTTACCACAGTAAACAGTGGCCAGAGCTGGATTTAACACATGAACCCAGGGCTATGCACAGGGACTACAATGACGTGGAGCTAGCAGGTTACCTCCTTTGTGCTTCTGCTACAGGGATCTCGTCCTTGTACCACATCAGCTTAGAATCACTCAAAATATTGAAGAACTGGCACCAAAGTTTCAGGTTTCCTGATGCATCGGAAAATTGTTCAGCCCTGATCTTACGAATCACCTGTGGAGCTAAGGACAGGGTGCAAAGAGATTGATGGTGAGACACACAATGCTGGATGCAGCTCTGGGGACAGGCCAGCCTACCCCAGTGCTGCTGCGTTGGACTTAGGTGGTGGGTATCACAAGTACATCAGCACAGTGCCGCCTGGTACAACGTTGCCTTCCCAGAGAAGGTCTCAGAGCTCTAAATACGATGGGAAGTAAGAGGTACAAATGTTCTCAACGGCACAGCACTGCAGTGCCTAGTGGGGCTTGGCCAGAGGCAAAGCAGAAGAACAGTAGGCAATGTAGGAGGAAACATATCCTCTATGGTAGGCATTCAGTAAGGTTAGCCCTACTTTTGCAAGAACTGGACTTTATGATTTTAGAGGTCTTTTCCAACCTAAGTGATTCAGATTCTACGAGTGCTGATTTCAGTGAGGCTATCACCTGGCTCCTGCAAGCACCTCAACACCAGGATTAAGCCTTTTCTAAGTCATTGCCACCAGGAAACACATCAGCATTGACCACAGAGGTGGAAAAGGTGTGTGCTTACCCTGCTTACACCCACTGGAGCCTTGAGCAGCACGAGGCACCATGAGGAACAGGGCATGCTGGCCAAAAACAAGAGAGTTAGTTCTGTCATTCCCTTGGGTTGGGAAGTCCAGGCTGTGGAGACAGCCATTCTCAGCACTACTGTCTCTGGCCTTCCTCTGCCTCCTCTGTGCTAACTGTGGTAGGGAATGGTGGACGCCAGCAGTTTATCTACAGCAGATGTGCTTGTGCATCTCTTGTGCTCGGGCAGATGAGCATCTGGCCCATCTTACCCAGCTACATCTGACTTTTCAAATACTTGGAGCACACTTTGGGCTTTCACACGGACAAAAGACAATGTTGAAAACCCTGCAAATGCACAGAACTCACATGTCCCCAGCTGGCTCTCACCAGCTTGGTTGGCCAGGCTCCCTTCATAGGCAACAGGGAAATCTGCTTCACGGGGATTACCTCTTTCCTTACCTTTAAATGGGTTATTTGCTTTCTTGGATTCTGCTGGCTGCCCTTCTAGCTTAGCATCTTCAGGGACTTCGGGATCATTGCTGCTGTCACCTGCAGGTTCATCATACAGCTTAGGAACCTCCAACGTGGCCATCTTCCTCATGAGGGTTGGGGAGCGTTGCTCTGTTGGAGGGGATGGAGCCAGGGCAGGTGTCTGCAGCAGGGCTGCACTCTTCCTGGATTGCCGTGGTGAAACAGTAGGGCTTCTTGCATGCCCTTGGCTCTCTGGGGTTGCCTCCTCTTCCTCCCCAGCTTGCTTCATTTTTGGCAGGTATATTTTGCGGCGGGCCCCGGAAGCAAGCTCCTCTGGTGTGGCACAAGGTAGTGCAGCCAAAGGGTCACTAGGACTCTCTTTCTCAGGGCTCACTGGAGGCAAAATGGGAGCAGTATTAGGAGGCTGTCCCGCTCCTGCTGCTGGCACACTGCCCACCACGATGGATGGCACAGAGAGCTGGGATGACCCCTCCGCTTCGGGAGCCACCTTTGTACGTCTCTTTGGCGGCACAGGCCTGCAAGCCAGCATCTCTTTGCTGGTAACAAATTCCTCCTGAATCAGGCCTGTGATCCGCCTGGTTGTCCTGGGAGTCAGAGGCAAATTCTCTGCTGTCTGGAAGAGCTGGTTGTTTTGTACCTTTTCCAAAACTCTCCTTGAGGTGCGGGGGCTCAGGCCTGCAATGCCTATTTCTGGGAGCGCAGCCTCCTCTGCAGTGGGCTGCTCCTCAGCCCTGGGCTCAGCATCTTCTTTTGTGTCACTGTTGCTGCTATCTGACATTTTTAAAAGCAGCAGTAGGTAGCTCTTCAAGGAGGAAACAAGGTTTTTGTGTTGCATCTTCTCCTCCAAAGTCATTTCCTGAGGTTTCTCGGGGCTTGGCAGGACCAGTGGTGCTTGTGGCTGAACCTCAGTGCCTCTTTCAAAAGTGCCCGAAGGTGCTGCTGGCTCCTGCTTTGGAGCTGCAGCTGTTTGCTCTGCTCCTTCCTTCCTCTGAGGTAGTACAGGCACCTGTTTGGCACTCTCCTGCCCTGAAGAACTTTCTGGAAACTCCTCCTGTGGTGCAGATCCATCTGCCTTTTTGGTTTCTGTGGCTTTGCTCGCAGGAGGCAGCAGCTGGGCTCCAGACAGGGCCTCCCCTGCAGCAGGCTCCTTCCCTTTATTGCTGTGAGCTGCAGGCAGTGCCTCCTGTGCCACCAACGTCCCTGCTGCAAGAGGGGGGATTGGCCCTTCTTCGGCCACTCGTCCTGAAGCAGGAGCTGGTGCTTCAGCCTCCCAAAGCCCCTGAGGTGTCCCTCCCACCACAGGGGACGACTCTTCTTTGGCCACTTGTACTGAAGCAGGAGCCGGTGTTTCAGCCTCCCAAAGCCCCTGAGGTGTCCCTCCTACCACAGGGGACAACACTTCCCTGGCCACTCGTCCTGAAGCAGGAGCTGGGGTTTCAGTCTCCCGAAGTCCCAGAGTTTTCCCTCCTACCACAGGGGATGATTCTTCTTCAGCCACTCTTACTGAAGCAGGAGCTGGGGTTTCAGCCTCCTGAAGCCCCAAAGGTGTCCCTCCCACTACAGGGGATGATTCTTCCTTGTCCACTCGTCCTGAAGCAGGAGCTGGGGTTTCAGCCTCCCGAAGCCCCCGATGTGTCCCTCCCACCACAGGGGATGACTCTGCTACACTGCTGCCTCTTGCCTCTGCACAGGGCTCACTCCTGGATGGCTCTAAACCCGTCTCTTTGCTCTTCCCATCCTTAGTCTGATGTGCATTTTGCTCACGAGGAGTATTTTCTCCAGGCTCTGGAGGACTCAATTTCTTTGGCAATGGCTCTTTATTACCTTGGCTCTTAACATCTTGATTTGACAGTCCTTGCCGGGCCTCTCTGCCCTCAGGAGTATGGGAATGTCCTTCTGACTGTTTCCTAGAGGGAGGTTGCTCCTTGTGGGGCTGTGTGTGGTCTGGTGGTGGTGGCTTTGGTGGCTCCTGAGGCCTCAGCCTGGGGTTTGTCCTTTTTCCAGCCCCCCTGCTGTCCTGGCCAACCGGAGTCTCCTTCTTGAGCTCCTCTAACTTGTTGGCTTGCTGACCGGTATCTACTGTTGGGCCAGACACTGGATGTTTTAGGTCACTAGCAGACCGTCCCACTGCTCCTGCAACCTAGTCAAAGAAGAAAATGGGAAACATTATTTTACTGCCTGGGTCTGCTCAGTGGTGCTTATGGTCCATCTGTACCATGTAACACTGCCCAGCCTCTGCTTGAATGCTGAATCTTAACTGTGCAAACCTGGTACCGCTGATACTCATCCAGGGCCTTGCTGCTTCACCATCATCCCATGGTAGTGAGTCCCACAGCACCCTGTCACACTGCACAAAGTGGTTTTTCACTGTCAGCTCCAACTCTGCTGCCTTTCAAGACACAGCAGTACAACCAAGAGGCAGGGGATCTGCTCCTCTAAGTCACTCAGTGGCTTTAAATACAAGCTCCTCCAACACCACACTTTCCCAAGGAGCAACACTTTCCCATTTTCAACAGCCATTGCTAAGACCTTGTATAAAATTCATGCTCTTTTTTAAGAGTCAGTACTCCCCTGACACTATATCTGCAATCTCCACTCTGAGATGGGGCGATCGGCATGTCACACAGTATCTGGATGATGCTGCCTAAATGATTTATAGCGAAATTGTACACCCTGACGTTATCTGTGCTATTTGACCATCCTGTTTCTTTGACATTCGGGAAGCTCAAATGTTTCCGACTGCAGCTGCACACTAGCAGACATTTCAGCAAGCTGCCCACTGCGATGGCTGAGCTTTATCCCAAGCAGATTTGGTGAAATCTTCCAGCCAAGGGACACTACCTGTTTCTGTAGGATAAGGTTCAGGGGAGGTAGTGATACCGCTGATATATGCTGTGCCTTTTTGGTGCTCAGCTAGCAGCATCAGGACATCTGCGTGGGAATGGGGCAGTCACACAACAGTTTTCCTTTCCCCTATCAAGAGGGGCTGCAGACAGGACATCCCAGAGGATCCACTGCTCAAGTTTTTCTCCTGAAGGAGTTTTAAGCCTCCAAAATGAGGTCCATGGGTAAAGAGGGTTGTGGCACTTCATACGTAGGACTGCAGTTTTTGGTCCTCAGTGCCACAAAAAAAGACAGGAATGGTCACTGCACAGCCCCAGCCCATCTATTCAACTGCAAAGAGTGCGAAGGACCACGGCACACCGAGGAAGTTTGGGGAAAACAAGGTTCACAGATGGACGTTCAGAGAGAGCTCTGTGCCACAGTGTTGCCAAGGGAGGCATCTCTTTGGCTGCCCATCTTTTGGGGCTTGGAGGCACAGGAACTAAAGCTCATTCAGAAGAACTTGCTGGGGGCTTTTTAGAAAAGCACCTCTCCTAAAGCAACTGTGAAACACCTAAACTAGGGGCTTGTCAAAGAAATGTGATAAAAACACCATTTTCAAAATTATACAAGAACTACTGCAAGGGTGGTTTTCATTCAAACCCAGTTTTGCCTCTGCCCTTGTGCATGTGGATGTTCAGAGCCTGGCTAGTGGCTGGCATTTTATAAAGTTCCTCTGCTACAGATAAATCCAGCTCAAAGAGAAGTCCTGAGCACAAGGACCAGATAGGTCCCAAGACCAGAAAAACACTGCTAAGGCCCTGTCTGGGTTGCGGGAAAGAATTAAAAAATAAAATAAAAAGCAATCTGTGTCCTGGAGAGCATAAATATTCTCAAGCACACTTGGAGTCAGCTTCAAAGGGTTTTAAAATGGCTTATTTGGTCACACAAAAGCCTCAGTACTTCCCCCAGCAACACTAACTAGCTGAAGCATTCAAATTCAAATCAAAAGCTTTTTGTCTGCTCAAAAAGCACACTAGCTGTCAAGTTACAGGTTTCCTCTGTGAGTGGGTTTTTGAAGAGGAAAATACCTTGATGTATTGTCAAAAGCTGAGGGATGACAGCCTGGCTGCCGTACACAAAGTTCCACCCTCCTTAAGAGCAAGGGGCAAAATAATGCAGAAGAGAGAGAAAAAGAATTGCTTTTCCATGGGCTTACACACAGAGCAATAATTAATGCAGCAATATGTGATGCCAATGGGTTAAAGTGGGCTTCACTGCTTTGAGTCCAGGACCCAGACACTCAATTCACTGCATAAAGCAGCATATTTCTGAGAATAAAGAGTGCTCCTGTCTACGGTTAAAGAAATCTATAAGAGGAAGAAAGGAATTTTTTTTTTTTTTTACTGGAGCAGCCGGCAGTCCCACTTTCTGTATCATGGATGTCCCCACATCCAGACGTACTGCGTTACCTACTGAGGGAGACGTGCTACACCCTGAGAGCATCATCCGACAGCCTTGGTCTGTACTGAGAGTGTGCACCTACCCTTGCTTGAACACCAGATTCTGATGGCATCTGCAAATTGGACTCAGAGAACCCTTTACCTCAGAAGGCTTCATCAAATTTTAAAAAAGAACACAAAACAAACAAACAAGCAAAAAACTGGTAGCCTCCAGTCTAATATTTTCATGGAAAATGCTTCAGGTTAAGTGGTTAAGTGACAAAAATAGAAGTTGACTAAAAGATGTACTGAGGGTCAGGAGCAGGTGCGGTGCCCTGGCTCTGCATGGCCACCACAATGAGTCTTGCAAGAGAGTTTTTCCAACAGGGGAGAGCCAAAAAATAGCCCAGATCTACTGTATACATGTTGCACTGTAAACAAAATTCAACGCCCTGCCTGGCACAGCTCACGTGGCATACCTGGCACGCTGCGCTCATTTGCATGGGGGGCTCATTAAACGCCGGCTGAAGCTCAGGCTCAACTGCTAAACTGAACAGATGTCATCAGTCTCACGTACACACAAGGCATCCACCCCCAGCTATAAATAGCCATTCACAGCTCCCTGCTTAACTGATTTGGAAGCATTCTGCATGAGGTCAGGCTGCCGATTAAACTGGAGAGCTCGCAGCACGCCCCGGGCCGCTCACCGACCAGCTGTCCAGCCGCAGGGCCTGACGTACATCTCTCCTCGCCACCTCGTCTGACATTTATTCGGAGATGGGGTGCTCAGCTGGAAGCTCTGCCACTTGGGCACACAAAGCCCAGACAGTTTCCTGGGTGTTTTTGCTGGAGGAGACCTGCGAAGCTGCAGCAGCAGCTCCCTTGGGGTGCAGGCAGCCTCCCAGGGCTGATGCTGCACCACAACCACGTTGGCTGAGATTTGTTCTAGTTACCTCTGGACCGACGGCTTTATGTCCCTCCGACTTCTGTGCTGTGTGCTGGCTCTTCCTTCCCTCGGGTGGTGCAGGTCCTGCCTTTGACACCTCTGAGGATGGCGAAGCACCCTCTGTCTGCCTGCTGACACCCGCGGGCTGCAGGGCAGCCTCTCTCGCAGCCTCTTCCTTGGCTCCTGCCTCCTCCTTCTCCGCTGCTGCGTTCACTTGATTATCAAAATACATCTCTTTCAAAGAGAAGTGCACATCACCATTAATTTTAGTGTCCTGATTCACAGCTTTCCCAGACTCTTTGATCTTTGGAGTATTATCCGCTTCTTGATCGTTTGCCACCCTCAGATGTGCACTCCTGCGTAAGGGGACGGGAGGGGCAAACCTTGGATTTGTTGAGGGTTTTGTCCTGTCTCTCCCACTTTCCTCTCGCTTTGAAACTTCCTGCTTTGGTGCTGGAGCATCCTCCACTTTCTTTTTCTTTTTAGCTGCAGAGTCTTTGGCCATTGGCTTAGCCACTAGGTCTTCCACCGTCTCGTAGATGTACGCGAGAAAGCCATTCCCATTCTCTTCTGCACTTTCCAAACAAGCATCTCCATTGGTGGTCACCTCTGCTTTCAAAGGTGCTACCAGTTTGTTTGGTAAGCCAGTCATCGTGTTTACTGACTGTTCCTTCAGCTCAGCCTCATGGAATCTGGACTGAGAATCACCGACATGCACTTTTGCCGCATCCTCTTTCTCCCATGGAGAGGCTCCTGACCGGAGATTCAGATCCCTGGCCAGCCTCCGCTTTCTTTGGAGCCGATCGGGGCTCATTCCCTGCACATTCTCCACCTCCACATTCTCTTTCCCTCGTTTCTTGCTCTGTTCTATCTCTCGCAGTTTTTCTTCAGCTTTTCTCTTAATTTTGGCAAACCACTTCTGATGGATTTTGAACTCCGTCATGGTTCCCACTTCCAGCACGCCTGAGCAGGACACGATGCCTTTGTTATTTCTAGCTGAGGCCTGGTAAATGCCTGCATCTTCCTCTCGGCACCTGGAAACCAAAAGCTCTGCATGAGACCTGCCCGTCCTCCCCAAGCACTGCAGCTGTGTACACACACATGCCCTCTCCCACTTCTTGCCACAGAGGGGCCAGAAGATGCAGATGTTGGCCCACGGCGCCTGCGGTGGGTCTGGAGGCCTGGGGCTGGCTCTGCCTTCTCTCAGCACTAACAGATAAACAACCCAGATGTAAACCAGTGCCCAGTGCCCTTTGGGCTGTAACTCTGCTAACAGAGGGCTGAGATGAAGGAGGAACGGCCAGCACCAAGCTTTCTGACTGTTCTCAGCCACATTCTTCCACAAGATCTTCTCCTCTCAGATTTTCACAGACTAACTTTGCTTCTTACATTCTTGCTCTTCCTCTGTCCTGCCACCTTACCAGAGCCTTCCCACCTAACTTGGCAGGCACAAGTACATGCACACCTCTGCCTTCACCCCCTGGAACTCCTGGACCACTCCTGCAAGAACTGCGCCACGTGGAAACCTGGAGCGGCAGAAAAGCCCATGCTGGAATCCCAAGGATCACAGGACTATCAGCAATACAGGTCTCTTGTCTGACATCCCAAATCCAGGACTCAAGCTGCAATAGGTCTCTGCTAGCTGAGAACATGTTCCTGGCTCTCCAGAAACACAGTCCTTGTCTAAATCTAAAGGAAACGGGTAGCCTGGGCTGAATAAAGGAGGCCCTCGACTCTTCCAGTACAGTGCCAAAGCAGCCCTTCCCTTCCCTGTCCTCTCAGTGGAAGTTAGGAAAGGCCCTCCTAGGGCAGGGCTACAGCCCTTTTCCCTCTTTTGTCCTTGCTCAGGACACTTGTATGAACTGCTTTTGTCCTTATCCTGCCTGATCCCTGAACCATCATCATCCTCCTGGATGTAGCCAGTGCTTTCCCTTTGCTCACCTGACGTTAGTCCTAACACTCTGCTCCCGTCTCTTGCAGCAACAGCACACACTGTTACAGCACTGGAAGGCTCCAGGGAGGGGAATTTCTCCCGACCTTCCTCATGCTTCCAGCATGGCTGCTATCCCTGGATGCAGTAACAGAGCTCATCCTGATGTGATCTGGGAGTCACCAGAGAGAAGAGCTGACTGGGAAGGGCTGGCTGGGAACACTGCAGTGGGGAGCACTGGCACTGGGGGGATCGCTGCTGACAGCCGGCTTCTCCAAGTCACCAAAACGAGCTCCCACCAGCAAATCCAACTACTCTCCAGTTCCTTACTCACTTGTACAGCTGCAGGGTGTGGCGATTTCCATGGCGGAAAATCTCATACTTAGGTAAGCCACAGTAGCGGTCCATCTCTTCATCATCCTTGTACCATGTCACCTCTGGCTGCGGGTACCCTGCGGAGGAGACAGAGGGACAGCAGCATGAGGAACACTGCAACCAGCCACATAGCAAGTCTGCTCCTGCAGGGACAAGGAATCATCAGCAAAACAAAGCACTCTGGCAGGACAGGGTATGTGTTATTCTGGGCTTATCACATTCTTTAAATCGCACAGCAGAAAAAGTATTGTGAGTGGAAAACAGATGGGCTTATCCAAGTCTTTTATCGCTCCTAGGAATAGGTCTATTTTTGAGGAAAAAATCCCAACACTTCATTCCTGAACAGAGGCGAGTGAATCACATGGCCATCTCCTGTAACACTGGCTGGGAGCAGACGGTGAGCACACTGTTGCTTTTAGGGGAAGAGGCATGTTTTGATGAGATTAAGGCTAATGTTAGAAAACAGGCACTCACCCCTCCGTGAAGCCCTCAACATTTTGCGAAGTGTCACAGCCCGTAAACTGATCCAAAAGTTTCCATTGAACAGAAGCAACCTTGATTGCATCACAGCCAGCTTGGTGTCCTACAAATGTCACTTGACAGCAGATGTCACCTGCCTTTTCCGTGGAATGACATCAGGACGTGTGTGACCGGCTGGCCAGCGAGCTGGGCGCTCAGCCACCTTCCCCACCGCGCTCGGCGGCGGTGGATCAGCACAGGCAGACCTGAGCTGGCCACTGCCAGCACCTCCCACCACCGCAGTGCTAGCTTGGAGTAGGAGCAGCACATTTTTCAGGGGAAAACTGCTTGAGCAAGTGGCCACCTGGACACTTCCCAATGGCTAGCACACAGATTTCAGGGCTGGCCAGGACACTTTTGATCTCCAGGGTGAGGAGCCTCTTGTTTGCACCAGCCAGAGGAGCTGTGAACCTGCAGCAATGCCTGAGCCCAGCTTACGTCTGTTACCACAAAGAAGGTCCTATAGCAGGAGCAAAAAGCAGGAGCAAGGACTCATCAGCATGAATTGGCTCTGGTGTTGGCTGACTCAAAATGCCTTTGACCAGAAAGAGCTAAATCAGGACATACCAAATCTCCTCCCCATTCATCATCTGTTTTCCCCACCATCCGCTTTCCAACACACTCCGTTCCCATCCCCTCGCTCATCAGGGCTCTCCACCGTCTTCTGGCCTTTCCAAGGCCTTATCCTGCTCCGACCAGAACAAGGCTGTGGAAGTACTCTTGGAAGAGTTTTCCTTTCCTGCTCTGCTATCAGACGAGAACAACAGCCATCCCCATGACACAGTCATTCCCACAGCCCAGGTTTTACTCTGTTCTCTTCCTTTCCTCACTGAGGTCTCTCACACTGCACTGCCTCTGGCATCCCTTTCCACCCTCACCACCCTTATATCTCTCACACCCTTTGCTGCCTCATTCACCCTTCGCTGCTGCCATCAGCAGCTCTGGTTTTCATTTGGTTTGTGCTGGTTAATGTTCCCTCCTCTTCTGCAGGGAGCCAAGTCATGACTCTCTCCTCAAAGCCCTTCATGCAAAACTCTCCCCTAGACCCTCACAGACGTGTGGTTGAAGTGAATGAACCCTAAGCTGCCAACCGCAGGAAGCCACATGAGTATCCTAGCAAAGAAATCACCACGGATTGACCCTGCTGCTTATATTTTCCATAAATATTAGCTGCTGACTACACTTGGCAGGAGGACCATGGACTGAACAAGCCCATGGTGGTTTCTTCCCTTTCTGTTCCAGGGACAAGGAACAAAATCGTTTTCATACACAGCTCACACTTCATCCAGGGCAACCCTACCCTTCCCAAGGGCTGTCTGGCACACAAGACTTTCAGGAGGCCCCATGGCTATTAGCACAGCTAGCTGGCAGGTAGGTTTTCCTAATGTTGTGTGAACAGCCACCACAGCACCTCATTCTGGGAACTGCAAGAGTACCATTTCCAAGAAGTCCTGTGATGTCCCCCCGTGGCCTCTGCATCTGATTCCCATTCCCAGCTGACATCTGCCGGAAAGAACAGTAATTTCTATAGCTGCACAGTGCCTCGATGAAAGGCTTTTCCTTCTGCTAAGCCTAAAGTCTCTTTGGCTCATTGCACTTGCATACACAAGGCTACCTGCTCCCCACCAGGAGCTACCACCCTGCCAGCCCACAAAGCGAGGGACCAGCCCCCACTGAACACCCCAGCTGGCAGCAAAATGGAGCTACAGGCAAGCACTGGTTGGAAACCCGCAGGCTGAAAGGCTTCCCAACCCAATACACAGCCCAGTCGAGCATTTGGGAACAGCAGAGCCCAGCTGCCTGCCTGTGACCGCCAGCCGTCCCTCCCCAGGGGCTGTAACAGGAGTCGAGCAGGGGATGGTGAGATGGGCACGCCGGGGAGCCTAATACTGGGGAGGGGAGCTGCTGCTGGCATTGCAGGCACAGGCATCCATCTGCAGTCTGACAAGCTAATAAATTTAGGGTAGGCTTTGCCCCCGGTAGGTGCTTTGCACCGCCGGTCATGCCAGCAGCTGCAGCATCCATCCACGGCGCGGCGGCGGCTGCAAGCAGCCCGTTTGGGGACAGAGCAGCCATTCACAAACCCGGCACTCTCCCTCCCCAAGCCTGTCCCTCTCGCAGCCCCCAGGCAGCTGGTGCTCAGAGGGATTTGCCAGCAGCTGGTCTGCTGCATTCACCAGCAAGCACCCGCACTTACAGACAGAAAGGTGCCGCGCATTCCCGGGGAGGAGGGCAGGCTCCCGCCGCGTTCCCCGGGTGTCTTCAGGCCCAGCAGAAGCTTTTGGGAAGTGTGTCTTCCGGCGGCATTGCTGCAGCGTGACAGCCAGGCCCTGCGCTGCACGGCCTGGAAGACCTTCTAAGCAGGGATTTTTTTCATGGAGAAATTGCCAAGTTTAGATCAAACACTCTTTTTCCCGAAGCTGTTAAAATTCTGGGAAGCCTTCAAAGCTTTTGTGACCTTATCCAAAACATCTCTTGAATCAGCCATCCAAAATCACTCAGAGAGCATGTTTAAAGCAATTTTTTTTATTATTATTTTACAGGGCAGAGGAGGGGGAAGTTAAGCTTCTGAAACTTGGGAAGGTGAAAAGAGTTTGGAAACAATTGCACGTAACCTTGGTTTTCTGTTTCTGCTCTGCAGAAGCTGTTTGGGGGCTTCAGGCAGTTTGGAGAGGACAAGTCACAGTAAGATCTGGTTCTTTCTGGCTTCATGAATTTAAAGATCCCCATCTCCCCTGCCCAAGGCTGGGAGACTTCCAGTAATGCTGACAGGGGGACAGACTCTCACCAAGAACCTCTCCATGCCCCTAGCCTGTGAGTGCCACTTGCTCCCCCTTATTTTCTCTTGCTGGCTGCCCCAAACCCAGGCATTGCATCTCCCACCTCTGCTCATCACCTACCCCTTCCCATACATTCTTGTATGGAGAGTGCCTCTCCATACATTCTTGATCCAAGCACTTTCCTCTCATGAGACAGAAGTTTCCCTAGGAGGGCTCCCACAGATGCAGCAAGTTGAAATCCCTGATGCTCATGACACCCCTCACCCACTGCACTCCAGCCCTCCTCCCCAAGCTGCAGGCAGGGCACTTTCCTCCCCATAGCTCTGTGATGAAATCACACCGATTCCGGGCACTTTGCTTCGTTCCCACCCCCTCCAGGGATGGGCCACCCTGCACAAGTGCCACAGCACAGGTGCCAGCATTGATCTAGCATCCGCAGAGCACGGGAGAATTATCCAGGTCAGGCACTTGTTCAGCACAAGCACTGACCCATGAAATGAATCATGGGAACGAGCTCCTGAGCTATTGATTTGGGCAGCAAGGTCAGCAAGGTAACCTGGTACTTGGTTACTCCAAGGTAACAGCCTTGGCTGGGGGCAGTCACTGCCTCACTTCCTAACACGCAATTACAGACCCAGGCCCCCTCATCCAAGCCCCTGCACTTCATCAGCATGCATCACCCTTCCCTATACGCTCTACAGAGTATAACTAAAAAGTTGTAAAATCCTTGTAGCGCTACCTGCAGTAAAGGGCACTCTCTAAAGAGAAGCACCCAATGGGTACTGATAGGAAAGGATCTGCAGGATGAGACCCCTGAGGTCCTGAAGTCCAACCAGACCCACCAAGGAAACCACTTGGTGCAGAGAAGCAAAGTGCTCTGCAAGAAATCACACAACAAAAGGAAGCGTTGCTGTTCCCTTTATTCTCAGAGAATAAAGGCTGAACTCATTTTGTCTAAAAAAATTGAGAATATGTCATAACTGATGCATGATTTGACCCAAAACAATCAAGTCAGACTTGTTAGGCGCTCTGGTAGCAGGCAGAACAGAGCTGGAGAACCAGACAGCAGGAGGAAAGGAGGGGTTGTGTGACCACCCAAGAGCATCAGGAAGTCTGCCTCAGACTTATTTCCTTGCTTGCAGCCCCCAGCAAATTTGGAGGCTGATTCTTCAAACACTGCCCTCCTAGGACGTGACCAGCGAGTCTCTGGTATTCCCAGATGTGGGACTGCCCTGGAACTCGTTATCAGTTGAGAAGCAGCAAAAAATATTAAGATGTTATTGTAGGTCATGTATCTGTGTATGGGGCTTGAGAGTCACAACAGGAGCAGCTGACAGTCTGCCCTTTGCCTCCTGTAAGGCTATGAACCAAAGTGTCCCTGGACTCCAGCCACAGCAGTGGGACTGAGCTGTTTCCACACTGGTCACTGGCCAGGGATGCAATCGCCACTTCCTTTCCCCCTGTAGTATCTCCCCGTTGAATGTAAACATCGTGGCAGGGGAGACATCTGAACTCCTGCTTAGACGTTACAACAGGAGTTTGATTTCCACCTCATGCCCCTCTGTCCCAAAAACATCCCAAGATGAGCAGCCCACATGCAACACACTCAAAGTGGGACAGGTGGTCCAAGCTGCTTGAGAGCTATTCTGTGAAAATTCCTACCTTGCGAAGGGCATCTCTTCATTTAAATGCATAAAGATACTCCCCAGTCTAATTTATTCGGTGTAAAAATACTGCAATAGGTTACATGATGAAGATGTTCATTTGATGCTTTCTTTCACTGTATTAGGAAGTGAGACAAGCATCAGGTCAAGTTTTCTACTTGGTGTAACACGTCAGGTTGTGCTACGTAGCACCAGCAGGTCAGCCAAAGCAGGAAGGCAGCTTCCTGCCTGCAGAGAGCATGGGCAGACCACAGGAAAGGCTACAGACAGGAGAAAGACCATGTCTGTCTGTAGATGTATTGCCAGTGGGTACAAGCAGACGCAGTTATTCCTTGGCAGCACGTCTCCTGCACAGTGAAGGGTTTCTCCAGCTATTCTAGGAGAGATGCTGTGAAGGATATGGACGTGGCCCTTAGAAGGCTGACTGAAGTATCTCTCCCCTCTCCTCCTAAAATCACACCCAGATTGTTGGCCTCAAATGCACAGTGCACTTCCTACCCTGACAGCCAACTTCCAGCATAACTAGAGCTGAACTAGAGCTCAGCTGCACACATGCACCTCTCACCTTGACAGGGCCCACATGGAGCTGAAAGTATTATCTAGACTTTGGGGCTGTCCACCCCAAAACACAGCTGGTGGAGACTTAAGCCCGGACTAGGCATTTTAAAAGGGACAAGAAATCCTGAAAGGTAAAGCAGTGCTATTGCATGTCCCTACAGGAAGCAGGCATGCCTTGGGTTCGCACACCTCCCCGCTTTCAGGAGAGGAGGAGGAGAGAACTGTATCTGCTATTACTCAGGATTTCATAACGCATCCAAACATCACTCAGCTTTTGACCTGTGATACTCTTGGCTTGCACAATGATGAGTTACATGCCACTGCACAATATGTAAAGCTTCTCCTTTTAAATAACTTCAATCGGAAAGCCCTTCTAATGAAGCACTGAAGGGCATGGCTTGGAGGCATCCCTAGCAGCCCAGTTTTACCACAGAAGCAGGAAGTGGTCTGCTAAAGTTAAGCATTAATGAAGTAAATGTACCAGTTGTAGCCTTGCAAGTTCAGAAAGTCAGACCTGTAAAACAAGTGTATCATACGAGAAGAGCCAAGAATTCAAAGCAGGCGTCTTTCAGAGAAGTGCTTCAGTATGCTCTCCTTTGTATACAGCTTATTTGTATTACGGCATCTTTGTAATGGCAAACTAGATCCCCTAAATCTCAACCAAGTTGT
Source organism: Aythya fuligula (assembly GCF_009819795.1). Taxonomy (NCBI): domain Eukaryota; kingdom Metazoa; phylum Chordata; class Aves; order Anseriformes; family Anatidae; genus Aythya; species Aythya fuligula. The sequence continues at coordinate 11,016,621 of NC_045569.1, read as the reverse complement.
GGTACTTGTGACTAAGAGGCTCATTAGAGATAACCTCCTCCTTCCAGAACTTACAAGCTTGTTCTCTCCCTGAGTAAACTGTCTGGATAAGTAACATATGCAATACCAGGAAGGATCAGTGTCATAAACAGATAAATACTATGAAAAAAAGGAGATTTTATCATCTCTATATTTAAAAGACAAATGCTCACCAGCAAAGGAGTTGCATGCCTTTATACCAGTGCGTTGCCATGCCCCATCACCATACGACCCTCTTTTTTCAGTCTCCCCCTTTTCTCCTCTTATTGGCCTAAACCATTCCTGCTCAGGGTTAGATTTTAGCTTACTGGGTAGAAACTGGTCTTTATTTCAGACATTAACAGGTATACATGTTTGTCACCGATGCAGATTTACAGCCAGCAACCAGAGCTGAAGGTGGCTCCAGTATAACAGATTTAGTCTTTAGAACTGCACATTCCTAAATTAAGGGGTCCAGGATTAGGAAAAAAGCAGAGATTAGGACGCTAAAATGTCACTGGCCCAAGAAGTAATCATCATATTACATTTTTTGGTCTTTAATCTGCTCTGCTTGAGATGTTAGGTTATGCCTTTGCTTCTTTACAATCTCAACTGTTTCCCCACCTTCCCCCGTTAAATTAAAGCTGAAATCATCTGCAATCATCATGCAATCGCTGAATCTTTACTTGGCAGCCTGACAACATTGGGCTTGTTATGTGCTGCCTTGTTATCGCTTGCTCTAGAGTATAACTAGCACAAGTCCAGCAAGGGAGGCAGGACCAGGTTATTCACTGAAGACACTGTTACCTGTCACTATGCACGTGAATTTAGCATCAGAGTCCTCGGACACAGAACGGGATTTGATAGTGGTTTCAAATAGTGGCTGGGTTTCTTCCGTCAGCTGAGAAATGATTGCGCAGAAGGTGCTCCTGGAAGATTCAAGAAGCATTTCTTAGAGATCAAAGAACTAGAAAGAAATCAAAGGGTCCCCTTCCTATCTCATCTCAGAAATATGTCTGTGCTGTGTTCTTGCTATAAATGCCCTCCTTCCCTCCCATCATCCCTACAGTAGACTTTTTAAAAGTCAAGTCAAGAGGCATGGTATTTGACTGTTTTTTCACTCCTAAGATGATTCTGTCAATTTAAAGTGTCACTTGGGAGACAACCCCTTTGTATATGAAGCTATCAGGGTAATGAATGTCAAGAATCATTTTAGTTCTGGATTACACTTGAGCATTTCTTTGATCAGCCAGCAGGCTCAAACTAAGACACTAACAAAATTAGCTTCACAGTCCTGATACTGCACTATCAGCATTCCAAGCGTTGTGCTCTTTACTGGGATTTTATTTCATTTGTGAAGATTTTACATTGCAATTTCAGGCCAAGTGTGAATTGAATGTGGCTTCTGAACATGTGGCACTTGAACCTGGCTTGTACCCTTCTGAGCTCAGGAATTATATCCTAAGCTGACATCTGCTACTGTGGGTAGGCACTCATGCTATGTACCCCATGAGTCCATGCACTAACCCCAAAGTTCAGGCTGGGCCAACCAAGTAGCCAGAACTATCCAGATAGCCAGTACCACCTGTGAAGCTCATGAAAATGAATCATAGATTCTCCAGTCATTTAAATACTATTTGGGGGTGGCACTAAATCAATGTATTCCTACAGCCAACCCTGTTGGAGCGTCACCAAGAGAGGCTTCAGAAGATTTGGACTTCCTTAAAAAAAGGGAAAGAATTTAATTCCAACTTGGATCTTCATGTGGATAGTACTCTGGCTCTCTTGGAAGGGAAGAATTTCTTTCATTTTCTCCTCTACAATTAACACACTACATATTTACACTGGAAGAGAGGACCCCAAGTTCTCAAGCACCAGTACCTTAGGAGAAACAGCAAGTATTGCAATGTAACTGGTACCCAGCAGCTCTACTTACATCATTTTCAGCAGTGGAAGACACATTCCTTAAACAAATGATCAGCTTCTAAAGACATGCAAGAGGTGGAACAAACCCCCAGATCATTCCTGACACAGCTCCACCACGAGCAGAAGGGCTCTCAGCACATAGTGAGGGCTCCATGAGGAAGACCCCAGCCTCACAAGCAGCCCCCAGCTCACAGGCAGAATGCTGGCACTGTTGCTACTCATGCTCTACCTGCTGGGGAAGCAGTCTGCTTCAGGAGAAAACAAAATCCACACTTAGCATGAACCCAGCAAGGGCAGGTGCGCTGACAGGCACTGCAGCATGGAATGAGCTGCACGCACGGCTGAAGGTGCCAGAACAGCTCCAGCCACAGCAACTGCTTGTTTCATCCACCCAGAAAACTTACCTGGAGTTTGCAGTGCTGCGATTTTCACTCTGGCTTCCCACCAGCATCAGTTTATGAGAGATGCAGGGAGCTGAAGCCCCGGGCAGCAAACAGCTGGTGCCGCGCAAGCCTCACCCAGCTCCCAGGCACTTCACATTGGGCAAGGGGAAGGGAAGGGGGCAGCAGCTAGGGCTGTTGCAAACTCGACTCATCTACTGAGCAAGGGTTATGAGCATTGGCTATATCCAAACACACTTGTGGGACAGAGGGTAAAAAGCTGATGCCACAGCTTGGACTCCTTTCTGCAGAAATCAAACCAAGGACTGGTCCTGGCAAGCAACTCTCTACCCGACCACGTAGCCACAAAAGGGCTGTGGGTGCCAAAGCAGAGAAACCTTTCCATACCCCAAAACCAAGAGAAAAATAATTCCCATTTCCAAAGAGCAAGGCAGAAAATCCAGTGCCAAGGCAGTTACTGTTGGGGTTTGATGGCCTTTTCATTAAGGATTGCTGTCCCTAGACCAGTAAATGCCTTTTAGATCCACATAGTGAAGTTAGAATGTCCCAAGCATCAATGACCATTTCACACCCCAGCAAGAGAGCAACAGGATCAGCATCTTAAAAAATAAAAGGTGATGTGCACACACAGAGTGACACGCTCAGGACCAAGTTTAATCCCAGCACCATGCCACTGCAGCACTGCGAGTAAGCCTGGTCCTTTCAGTGCAAATCCCAGAGTCAGGAGAAATACAGCAAAGGCTACTGAATGCTCTAGGAAAGCAGCATCACCAGAAGCTGGGGACTCCACAGGCACAGTAGATGAATCAGACGAGACTTGACCAATGCTCACTTGGCAGAGAGCCCTGGAAAGTCTCTTTAATCTTTCAAAGAAACCATTGTATTAGTCACAGGCGGATTTTAGAGACTGCAGCACTGTGGGGCTCTCAGCTGACTCATTCCAGCTGCAACGAGACTTGTCCAATTCAAATTGCTTTCTAAACCAGTAATTCAGAGCATTCAAGAAATCTGATACAAGGCAGCAGCCACTCTTCCTCTGAGCCTTCCTGAAGCGGCATCTTTGCTGCAGAAAAAGCCCTGTAGACTAGGAAGAGGACACCAGCAATTCAGTAGCCTTTTTACATTAAAGAGGGATTTCCATACAAAAGTAGTCTGCAGGAAAACAAGATCTGAGAAGTGTTTTCTTCTTCTTCACAGTTTTCTTTTCCTGACCTTTTGGTTAACAATCCCACAGTTACAGGGGTATTCTGGAGAGGCCTTTCCATCCACAGTCAATCCTCTACTTGCTTCTGCAGCAAACCAGGAATGCCCACTGACTTCCAAATGTGTTCTTTTGCCAAAGTCCAGCTGTACAAGTGCATTTCATGGCAGAGTCCAAATGAAAGAGGATCCTCATGCTAAGGCAGAGGGTGATGAGGAAAGAAGAAAATTCCTTCTTTGAAAGTGTCAGGGCAGGAACATCTAATTTGTAATGTCTCTGTATGGAAGTCTCACTTTAATATCAAGAAGTAGCTGAACAAACTGTACACCCATCCTCTTTGGCCAGGGAATACGAATATTTCTTGCACCTTATCACAGGAATTACAATGAACATTCACTTTGCTGTCTGCAGTTCAGGCAAGTATTAGGGATGCATTCATGCAGAATAAGACTGTTAGACCACTCCAGGGCTCTCTTTAATTAGTACTAAAGCATTACGGATTAATCGTGTGCAGCCAGATTCAGCAAAGTGTTTGGTCAGAGAAGTTTAATGCAATGTAGTTTTACCTTCCTAAACTGGAGAGAGAGAATCTGCTGCTTGATAAGCTAAGCAAAAAACAGCATAAAAACCATTAGATAAAAAAGCATGGAAAGGAGCTGAAATAAACCGTTACAGAGACGTATTAATGTGAGTTGTTTTGCACAGGTCATAGTTCCTATTAAAAGAAGGTACAGCTGCCTTACTCAGGCTGACTGCCAGGACGAGCAAGCCACGTTGTAAATTGAAATCAAAGGCTGTAAAAATGAAACATTCATTAACTGCAGAGAATAAGTGTCAGGACATTTATACAAGTAGGTTTCCAAGAAGCAGCACCTGAGCCTTCCATGCACCATCTGCAGCGTTGTGCTCGAAGCAGGCAGCTCCACCCAGGTAAGTGGCCCTCAAGAGTACAGCCTGCTGCAAAGCCACTTGTCTGCCCACAAACAGGTGGCCTGAGCTGGTCACCTCCATCCTTCCAAGGACAGAGGTACCAGGGTTTTGGAGAAGCTGAAAATGCTCCGGTCACCATACACTGCTTTCTGGATTGTCAGCCAAATCACTAAGGGCTGGCCAAAAAAAAAAAACAAAAACAAACAAACAACAAAACAAACAAACAAGAACTATAATAAAATACAGACTTTTCAGGAATCTACAGGTTTTGTCTTCTTTGCAGGAGCATTGTATAAAATCAGCCATTTCAGGGAATGAAATCCAACACCAAACCCTACCCAAGACACCCAGATGAGTTACTTACCAACAGCCACCAGCTCTCCCAGAGGAGTGTCTTCAGGGGCTCACATTCACAGCCAAATTACCCACACTGTCATTTTGTGGCAGCAGCAGCCCTTGCTTATTAGGAAATAAACTCAGCACAGACCCACAGCAGCCAGGAGTGGTTCATCAGACTGTGCCCTGGGTTCATCTACATAAGAACCAGAAGTCTAAAAGTAGGTACCAGCCAGCCTGCAGCACGCAAGCTCCCTGACTTAATCACACTGAAATACACGATCATTTTGTCTACTACAACCTCACCACATGGCCTCAGAGGTGACTGGAGTGTGGACATGCCCTTTGGGTCGTAAGGCATCAGACCTTACCAGCCTGGGACGCTGGAGCACTACTGAACAACCAAACCGCTGTGCCTTCTGATGGTGCTACAATGGACAGCATGAAGAGCTAAGAAAGGTGAACACCTCCAGGTCTCCTGCCCAAATTACCACATCTGGGCTCTGCACATGTCCCTGTTGCACAGAAGTCAGCAGAACTCAGTCTTGTCCTAAAAATGACTACAGAAGGCCTCTGGGAACTGCTACTGCCAACCCTGCAGCACTTCCACCTGTGGATGAAGAACTAACATGCAAGTCACTTTAATTGCGTGTGTAGAGACTCTTACTAGAAGAAGAGCAGCCTCCTGAAGAGCTCACTGACTCCTTTTGCTCAGATCAGGGGAGCAAGGACAGATCAGACAGAGGAAGTTTTAGGCAGCCACTCAGGAGCAGCTCTAACCCAACAAACACGGGTGGCACTTGCCCTTTCAGCAGCAGCTTCACCCTCTCCACCCCCAGCCGCATGACCCTGATCTCTTCCCAGTGCCAGTACTGCTCATGCCACCAGACGATGAGTGGATCAGGAGCTATCTGGCTGGAAAAGCATCAAATACTAACCAAAACAGGTCGACGATCAGCTGCCTGATCCATCTTGTGTGCAGTGGGTTGGCCCATGGGAGAAGTCTGAGGAACTTCAGCCTTTGGCTTTTCCAGTTGAGTCCCAGCACCTGGGGCATCCCTTTGAGCTCCAAGCCCTTTCCAGCACTACAAGGCCCTGGCATTACCTGCCTTACTGACCAGCACATCGCTTTGCCTTCACCATTCCTGCCCAGCCCAACGCTTTAAGAGACCTCCAATTCCTCTGAGCTGCTTTCCAACAGTAAAGGAACCCAAAAATATTTTGCATACCCACTAAAAGGGAAACCATCTCCTTTTGACCTCCAGAAACATAAAGGACACAGGCACTGCTTGAGGAGCCAGGAGGGTAGATCCTAAAATGCCTGCTGGAGAGTGCTATCATTAGCAGAAGCAGTGTTTCAGTCATTCTTTCTTGCACAAGACAGACAGGGAGGTGTCTTGTCTCCAACGTAAAGCAAATCATTCAAGAGGCAAGAGTCAGAATGAAGGGTGCCTGTGACACAACCCCCTTCTGCTCACTTACGTGATCAAGCAGTGAACACCGTCAGCACTTTTAATTCCCAGCATACAGCACACAGCCCAGGCTTTATTCACTGCATGTCCTGAAACATTATGCTAAATATTGGACTGATGGTCTCTTGAGGAGCCCTAATACTATCAAAAAAAAAGAAAGACACCACCATTAAGAGCAGAGGCATTAACTAAAGTTTAACCCCAATATGCTAAGGAACTAAGCAAACTTTTTTTTTTTTTTTTTTTTCACAGACTAGAGATTTAAGCCCAGAGAGAGTAAGATCAAATTCTAAAAGCTCCAGCTACAACAGCCCTGCCTGCAGGCAGCTGGCGTTTCTCTTCATTTTAATTAAGTTTACAGCATACCCACACAGAGCTGCACCAGCATAACTACATAAGAGTCTAAACCAAACCTATTAACTTGGAAATGCGGGACTCCTGTGCAAGGCACGACAGATGCCCCAGCACGCCTAGCTTGATACGCCTTGGGATTGGGCTGTCCGTATCCTCAGCTCTCCAGAGACTTGTTAGTGTACACAGTGCAGGATTCTGCTAATTAAATGCAGCATCTACAGCGGATATATCTCCTCTGAGCAAGCTTGAGGGATGTAGGATAAAGGCAGCAGCTTAGCTTATCCTGAGATACGAATCAAGGTCTAAAGGCACTGGTTTCTGTCCGCTGGAGAAAGGGGGCTCTGGATGCTTAGATTGGAGAGGTCTGCTCTGTGCATGCCCAATGCTTGTGGGAGGAAAGTCTCTGCAGGCTATGAGGTAAGAGACAGCTTGGTAAAAACTAGCCCCAAAAGTGCAGGTTTGGTTATTAACTGCTGTTGTACCAGCCCATGAGAACTACACCCCGCTGCTCAGCCTCAGCTCTTCTTAAATTTCCTTTCATGAGATGCTTTCAAACTTTGGACATTTATCACCCTCTCATAGGTTTTAGCCCTTCACCTGCTTGTAATTTCCTTCAGAAATGAAGACTGTCTCTCCCATTTTTCATGCACTTGCCAAATTTCAGTCTTGCTGCAAGGGCAGGAGGTAGAACTCAACACCACTCACTTCCTAATCACTAAAAGTTTTGCTCAAATTGATGGCCTAGTCTGGTACATCACCTCACAGGGGAGGACAAGTTAATTTCTTTAAAAACAGACTTTAAATCCAGTATCTTTTCTAATCCCTCTCGTGCAGTCACTGCACAAAATCCTCATTTCTCTGTTTCTTTATCTGGGAGTGAAGAAAGCATTCTCCTTCCAGCTCAGGTCCTCACATGGATGTCAACAGGAGTTCAAGAGACACTGAAATATGCCTTGCAGTAGCTTCGTCCTCACGTGGACATGGACTCGACCTGCAACAGTCACTAATACATTTCAGTGCTCTTCTACAGCACGAAGATTGAGCTGCACTAGCTGTCCAGTGCAACACGTGAACAGAGAAATGCCTCAATGACAGCAAGCCCAAGACCTCCGAGTTATGTTCTGAAGGAAATAGCATTGCAGAAAACTCTGTGTAAGAACCCACGGAGAATGGGACAGAACACCCCCAGGACACAGGGACTGCCCTGACAGTCCCGTGCAGATGCTCCCTCCCACTGCTACTCTGACCCGTGATATTACTGGGTATGTTTTGCACATGCAGTCTCCTAAGGATAAGATTTCACATGAACTTCTCTGCCTCCAAGGTTAATACTACTTGAGGCAAACACAAGCCACTCTGAACGTTTTCTCAGCTGTCAGTAGCCAAGCATTTCTGATTTTTGAAAGACAACAACGAAGCTTTCATGTACATGTGGTTATGCTTAAGGCTTCTTTCCTGCCATGTGTCTCACTTCTTATCAAGCACTTCATGCACACACGGAAAAAGTGTGTTTGTGTTTCATACACTGTGGCAGTAATTATCAGCTACCTTGTGATAAACTAGCTGTGAGTGCTGTGGAGTTGTACAAGACACGTTGTTATTTTACAGACTGGAAAATGGATGTATTGAGTCTTTACTTGTCAAGGTCACAGAATAAATCGATGTTAGAGCTGGAGAAATATGGTATTTTTCTGCAAGTAATTTACTCCAAGACAAATGAACATGGACTGGAATGTTACAATTCAGAGCTAGATTTCATTAACAGGGAAGGTGGAAAACAATAAATTGAGTTACATGTTCCCGTATCAACTGCTGTAACACTCAGGAGATGCTTTAGATTTGTGTATTTTAACTCCGAAGTATCACTGTCTTTATTATCCAAATTAACTTTACAGCTAGAAGAAAGACATCAAGAAACAAGAATGGACAAAAAGCTCTTCCACCTTCCCCTTCTCAAACCTGCTGATGCTATAAGAGGTGAGAGACAGTGTGAAATAACAGCCTCATTCATCCAGGCCCTTCCTTCCCTAGCTGAGACAGGGTGAGGATGGAGCAGATTTTAATTTCTTCTCCTGGAATCTGCCTCTCTTGCAACCCCCCCTCTACGCAATGAAAGGGGATTGCAGGTCTGGGAAATGTCTCCATTTATGAGGTTTCCGGAGAAGAGCAAAATTCATACCTGTGATCTATTTTAAATTTGAGCACTGCTCTTGAAGGACACTGTTTGTTCAGCTCCACGTCGTGATCTTTCACTTTTGGTTATCATCTTATCAGTCTACACACCAGCTTTACCTAACTTTCTACCAGACGAGGACAGGTCACCTTAAAAAGGACTGAAGAAAACACAGCTTGGGATTATTATTCATAGCATACAGCTGTCGAGGAGCCCAATCAAACCAGGCATGACTGCACATACAGCCGTACCTACAGGAAAAAGACACCTCTACCCTCAGGAGCCTACAGACTGCAGATCGGCCCATTAATGCCTTCGTTTTTGTCTTTTGAGCAAGTATTGGATGAGTGTCATTCAAAATCTGGGACACTTCTGTTAGACAAGAGATGCACCAAATTCCCTCCGAAGCCACAGTTGGTTTCCTATCAGGAATTTATACAGATGACTGCCAAAAGCGAGGTCTCACAAGAAGTTACAGATGCCCAGCTGCTGAAGAGGGAATTCCTCTGAACTAAGACAGCTAACCATGCATTTCAGGAGCTAAGCAGCCCTGCGTTTTCAGCTCACTTTATTATAGTAACAGCTCTTTTCACCTTAATTTGTTATTACATGCAAAGGAAGAGATACAAGATAGGGAACCATTCTTAGCCAGAAAAGCCGGGTACATAGAAAAATGACGGCAAGGCACCCTCTTAAACTCAACTGCCACCACAGCCAGAAACGGCTGTCCAAGAAAAGATCAGAGGGAATGTCACTATACTCTATAAATAGCTGCGTATGACGAAGCTATGACAGCAGAAAGATATTTAAGCAAGGAGGCAATGCTTTAACAAGACCTAGTAGCAGACATCTGCACTAGATGAGAGGTACTGATCATATCCAACAGAAGAGTCAGCCTAGCACTCAAATGAAACCTTTGTCATAAGTTTTTATGAAAAAAAAAAAAGTATCTCCGCACTAGATGTCTTCCAAAGTCGGCTAGTTCTTACAAAAAGGACACTAATAGAGACTTTCTGAAGTCATGAATGCAGCTAAGGCAGATCCTGGACAGGACTGGCAGCTTTTCCTCTCACTTTGTAAAGTAATTATAGTCCACTGCTTTAAGACATAAGAGTTTAAAAACATGACAAAAACAAAACCACTTGGTGGCTGCGAGGGCAAGGCAAGTCACCATACCTGCTGCTCTTCATTGCCCGTTATCAGATAAATTAAAAGACAGAGGAGAGCCAGTAATTGATGGTCTCTGAACTGTCTGTTCAAAGGGAAAGACTCCTCTTAAAGACCAGTTCTCAAGTGCACAAAAGGTAAATATCCTAGATACTCTCTTTAATAAAGGGATGATATTCTTTATCATGGGGTGCATGAGGCACTGCACTGCTGGTCGGTCAAGGGCAGTGATTTTCCTGCTCTGCACTGGTGCAGCCTCACCTTGAGAGCTGTGTGCAGCTTGAGGTGCTGCAAAATTAGAGAGTGCTCCAAAGAGCGCAACAAAAATGGTGAAAGGTCTGGAGGGCAAGGTGTACGAGGAGCAACTGAAGTCCCTTGGTTTGTTCAGCCTAGAGAAGGCTGAAGGGAGGCCTCGTGGTGGCCTGAAGCTTCCTCCCGAGGGAAGCGGAGCAGCTTGTGCTGAGCTCTGCTCTCTGGGGACAGCAACAGGACCCGAGGGAACGGCATGGAGCTGGGACGGGGCAGGGTCAGGCTGGGGTGTCAGGAAGAGGTTCTTCACAGAGAGGGTGGTCAGGCACTGGGACAGGCTCCCCAGGGCAGTGGTCAAGGCACTGAGTGTGCTGGAGTTCAAAAAGCATTTGGACAACACTCAGCCACGTGGTCTGATTTTTGGGTGGTCCTGTGTGGAGCCAGGAGTTAGACTCAATGATCCTTGTGTGTCTCTGCCAACTCAGGACAGTCCATGAATATAGCAATTCTCAACACCTCTGTTCTTTGGAACTCTGTAGCATCACCCCATCGATTTCTCCAAGTTAAAAAATGGAAAAGCACATACCAGTTTCCAAATAGGAATTCTTCAATTTACACATCACTTTCCTACTATGGGCTTAGGGAAGCCAACTGAGACCATCTAGGCTATTCTCTACATGGCTCATTAATAGAAGTATGCTGGTGAAACTTTTTCATGAGTTGTCCCTAACCTCAGTTTATTTTCACAAAGATTTCCTCATCATGTCACTACTCTCTCTAGTCTTTTCCTTTGGGAACTGGTGATGAGAGCAGGCAAGTATTTCAGCTAAACACTCCACAAGTACATACAGAGACAGCAATAGAGAAAAAAAAAAAAACACATTCTTTGGATCATTGTATCCATTTCTGCTCTCCAACCACCAAAACAGCCTCCCACTGCAATTCTGTATCTGCACCACTCGTCCCATGCTCATCAGCTTCAAACCCACCAAATTCAAATACATTCTGCATTAAAGAAAACTGCTGAATGTTATCTGCTGTTCTGCACGTCACTCATCTTGCTTTTCAAGTTCTCCCAGGCAAGCTCTCCAGATGTTCCCGGATTTAATTAAATTCATAATTGCTTTCTGAAAGCCTCCTCGCTACATCATTCCTACTCACTCGCTTTCCAGAATTGTTATGATACATTATTTAATTACAGGACAAAAAGCCCCACTTCATTCAAACCCTTGCCCTGCATCATAGACAGCGATGCAGTTTCACAGCAAGTTTCCACACAGCCTGGCTCAAATCTTCTGCACTTGTAGACATACTCTAGGCTGTGCAGGGAGCAAGACTTCTATATTACTCTTCCCCTGTTCATTAGAGAAACTGGAAGATGTCACAAATACAGGGAAAGGTCAGTTTTGCTATTTAGCAAATATCTATTCACTGCTCCTTATAACAGAAGGGACAGCCACTGAAGTTAAATGGCAAAATGAAATTACCTTGCCATAGGCTTTGATGACCCAGTCCTTGAATGGGTTGAAAAAGGAATTGGACAATTTGTGGAAAACAAATCCATTGCCAATTTGATCTTTGCAGCAGTGTCACTTTTTCTGCAAAAGCATAAGGCTCCTACATATGGAAACTGGGGTGCTGCCAATACACAGTGCTCGCACGGCAATGTCAAGGTGTTCAGGGCTAGGAGCTTTGCAGTCAGGGAGCGGTATTGCTGTGCTTGAGCAGCACAGTCAACACATCCCGGAGATGCCAGGCTCGCCCACATCACTCTGCATCTTCCTCAATGGCCTCGAGCAAAATCTCTGGGATCTGGGGAAGCCAGCTGGGAACACTGGAAGTATTAGTTGAGGACTGCTGAACCCTCCCTTATGGCTAAACAGATTAAAGGTGCAATTTGAACATACTGGGAGGGGGGGTGGGGGGGGGGGATGAATAGAGAATCAAGCTCTAGGCAAAAGGCCTCAACATCTTATTAAAGACTCTACCTTTAATCTGTAGAATGGAGGTACTGGACTCAATTACACATTTCCTTTGCAGCATTAAGCATGGTCTGAGGTCACAGGTTGGTTTTGAATACTGCATGTGTATTTCTTGGTACTGAAGATGCTAGGGTACACAGCCAGATTGCAATTAGATTGCACACTACAATACAAGCACAAAGGAACTGAATTAAGGCAACTTAACTTTGGCATTACCCCAGCTTTAACATCTGACTGCCAGGCAGCACATTTCCATCTCTTTCGGTGCTCTATTTATTTTCACAAATCTCAGATTATTTGAGGCATCAACCCTTGACATGCTGGAAATGGATTATTTATAAATCGTCGATAAGAAAGATGCACACTCAATTCAAGAGCTTACAGGTTGAAGAGTACTCATAGCAAATTCAAAGTAATTTAAAGGCTTTATTTCGAACAACTAATGCTGTAACCAACACCTTCGCCTTCACTGGCACGTTGCCTTGCATTCACTAACCTCAGCCAGTCCGAGTTAGCAACATGTTTATCATACCTTCTCCCCTGAGAACAAAGCCTCATTCCTACCACAGACCTCCTGCCTGAGGCCATTTCTAACCCAGGAATGTAGTTCTCGTCACTGCTCAGCCCGTATCTACATAGTAGAAATGCCTTTTTGGCAATAAGATAAGGCACCCGCACAGCGGGCCCCTTGCATGGAGTCTGGTGTAGATAACACCAGCAGTTTCACTACTATGAAGCCAGAAAGGGCAGGGCAGTATCCTGCAGGCAAGTTTAACCTCAAATATTCTGAGGTTTAAATAAAAAATAAAAATTAAAAAAAAAAAAAAAAAGAAGAAGAACACAGAAGCTCATGTCTGTCACCATTTCACAGCATGAAAGTCCACTCGGCCCCGTTATAAGAAGATGCACGATGCTGACCGTCCCTGCCCCAGCAACAGCCACAGAAATACACCCGCAGGGAAGCGAGGAGTGAACACACGCCACATCGCTTTTGGGATGCGCCTGGGTTCCCATCGATCCAGCTGGCCTCTGCTACCCTGCTGTAACCCTGGCAGGGCCCCCCGGGGCATGCGGACACGGCACTCCCAGCTCTGCGCTGCCTTCACCCTCAGCAGCGCCCAGCAGCCTCCAGCCGCTCGCCACCCGGGTGTGCCCCTGGCTGCAGGCTGGACGGCCGCCCGCTGCCCGGGACAAGAGCCTGGCCTTCCGCACTGGTGCTCCACCTTTTAACACAGCTGGATTTCACCTCCCAGCTCCCAAATCAGTCGTTTTGGTTCCCCACTGTCTCCTTGGAAGCCTGTCCGCAGGCAGCGATGCCATGCCCAGCACTCAGCGGGCACACCCCAGCGGTGCCCACCGCGCTCCTCCTCGTCCCCAGCCCACGACTAAAGACCCCCGACGGGGCGAGCAGAGCCCCCTGCGGCACCCCCTCCTCGCCGCCCCCCACCGCCCTCACCTGTTCTGGGGCCGGATGCTCAGCAGGTAACTACGCCGGTTGGGCCGAGAAGCCCAGGCTGCGTTCTCGGCCTCCTCCGCTCCCTCCACACTGCCCGGCCGGAGCGGCGGTGACAGCCTCCCGTTACCGGCGTACGAGTTACCGAGGGCCCGGCGCGGCGAGCCCATGGCGGCGGCCGGGCTGCGGCTGCCCCTGCCCTTGGCCGCCGCCGCCGCCGCTGCCGGCCCTGTCAATCACCACCGGCATTTATAGGCGCCCCGCACATGGCGCTGTCAGTCGTGGAGTCGTGACGTTGGGGGCCTCTCCCCCCCCACAGCCAGCCCCGGGTCCCCACGACAGGTTTTTAATCGTAATTCGCAGCGTGGTGGTCAGTTTGAGGGGTTGGGGGTTCCCAAAGGTAGCTCGGGATCGGCTGCGAAACGCCTTGGTGTTTCAAAGGCACAATCTTTGTGTGGTGCTGTGATTGTTGGCCTGGGGTCAGTCCCGGGAGTGTTTTGCACTCTGGCAGCTGTTTTACCCCCCAGGTTCCCAAGGTGCTGGTATTTATTCGGTCTCCCCGAAGAGGACAGCATGAAACAGGGCTGTAAGAGGTGGGCACACGCGGCGAAAGATTAGTGAGAGTGATTTAACGCCAGATGAAAACGTAACCTGTAATAGAATTGGATTTCCTCTTGTTCCACCTTCATCTTGCCTGTCAAGCGGCTGTGCTGAGCGCCGCAGGCGTGTTGCTGGTGACACTGCGTCCCTGCGGAGCGGGATTGATGGATGGCACAGTTCTGCTGTGCGGGCTGCCCACGGCGGTGTGCCCGGTGCCTGCAAGGAGAAAACAACAGCAGGCATTGCTGCAAAAGAGACGAGATTGTGGCAGAGAGGTCCGGATTGGGAAAGACAACAGGCTTTGAGCTGATCCCTGCCCGGGCAGGAGAGAATGAGTGTGACAGCAAGCAGCGAGGCAGGTGATGGCTGTGCAGGACATCCCCAGCTCCTCATCCCCAGCAAACACTGGGGTTTGGAAGGTGACCTCGGATAGGGACCAGCATGACAGTGTGCCAGCTATACACCTGGATCCCTCCAGGACCTGAGCTCATGCACTCAGTGTGCCAGGAGCTGGCACCTGCACCCTCTTTTTCCCGTTGCCTCCCACTGAGACATGCACACACACAAGCAGGTCTCTGATACGTGTACCTACAGTTCATCTGGGCACATCCTTGTTAGAAGGAGTGTGACTTACTGTTGGCACTCAGTCCCCTGTATGCGCCCATCCACACAGAATAGAGAGCCCCTCAGCCAGATGAATAGTTGGAAAAGGAGTTTATTTAGAAGCCAGGCTGGACTGCACTGATGAGGCACAGGGCATGGCCAGACAAGCGTACTGACCACTCTGGTTTAGGTGCAAACAGCCCCTTTTATTCTCTTACTACCCTGAGTTTTCCCACACTTGTGGGGAAAGGAACCAGGCTAGGGTCTCCTGGCTGGTTTATTCAGGCAGACAAGTTATGGCTCTGTTATCCTGTTCTGGAGTCCCATGGACAGTTTACTTTTCCAGAGGTTTATGATGGAAACACAGTATCAGCGTGCATGGCACATGGAAGGGAGAAGTCAAGAGGCCCAGATCAGGAACCCCAGAAAGGACACTAAAAACAGCAAAGGTGCTGGGTGACACCTGGACATGAAGCCACAACATCGATGTGCAGCAACAGCGGGTTGATATAACACAGTCTGGTCCTCAGATGCCTTTTGTCACTGGTATATCAAACCTTGAGCCAAGTGGAAAGGGAGATTACAACTGAGGTTACAACTTGAGCCAGATACGCATGTGGAGAAACTGACGGCCACCAAGGAAGTTATCAAGCCCAGCAGATGCCCAAGCCTGCATAGAGGGGAGGGTGGTGACATCTGTAGGCCAAGGTGGGGGGAGAAGGTTGCACGGAGTATGTAGGGAATCCAGACATGCAGTCCAGTAGAGCAGCACTTGCAGACAACACCAGATCCAAAGCCAGGACCTCCAGGTGAATTTTTCTCTCATAGAAGAGTTGCAGGTCTCCACTCAAGCCGTGGTGAAATACATTTCTTAGCTCAGATCTCAGGACTATCTTGCATTTGGGCAGTGTTTTGGAAGGAGCCTTGTGTCATTTCAGATGTAGATACTGGAGTTTGCTTTTTGCCGATCTCTGTAGCAGGTAATTGTGCTATCAAGCATGTAAATAGCTGGATGTGTGACACCAGAGAGGATACGTGGTCTTGGCAAATGCAAAGGAGATGGACCCCATCAGACTTTTGGAGTTGTTCCTAGGAAATATGGGGAGAAAGGGAAGTCTGAGAGGGCTGACTGAAGATCTCACCAGGCAATAAAATAACAGATGAAAGTCTGTGATGACAAATGTAACATGATTCACAGAGGAAGCAATGACAGGCATTTTCCATAGGCAGTGGTGGGATCTGCCACTCAGGAAGAATCCATCTCAAACAGAATATAGCAGACCTGAAAAGAAGAGGAAAAAACAAACAAACAAACAAAATCCAAACCAAACCAAAACCAAAACCAATCAACCAACCAAACAAACAAAGAACACAACAACTCACAGAAGGGCAGGAAGGATGATCAGAGAGCAGAACTGACTGCCGCTTGGAGAACCCTTGCATAGACTGGGGCTCCTCAGCCTGGAAGGAACAACTGAGGTGTATATGACAGAGGTACGCACGGTCCCAAGGGCCAAGAAGAGAGTGTCTATCAAAATAAGACCACGGGCATCAAGTGAAGTTAGCAGGAGTTAGTCAGTAAAAGAGAGGTGCTTCCTTATGCACCTTGGCATTAAGCTGCTTCCACACATCGCTGTGGCTGCTGAATGTTAGTGGGGAGTAAAAAAAAAAGGACAAGTCTATGGAAGGCAAATTTCTTGAGATTTCCTCAGGACAAAGATACTAGCTTTGCTTTAAAAAGCTTAAAGAAGTGTTCAAGCTATGAAAGAAGAATATTTGCTGTGTGCGTGCACGAGTCTCACACCCTGTGCTGTGCTTCAGCTGCTGCCCGATGTGACAGGCAGGATGCTAGGATGGGACGCCCAATGTGTCATTCTCCTATCCCCATTTTTTTTTTTTTCTGAAAGGAGGACTTTCAGGTCCCACAACTTCAGGAATCCTGGACTTAAGTCCCATGATATGAATTACACATGTCATTTTACTGTGCCATCACACTGAGCTCTATCTTTCAGGGTGTTGCCCTGATAGAATAGACACTCATCTTGAGAAGGGTGTGCAGAACAGGTGAGTCTTTGTGTTGGGGATGAAACTGTGTCCAGTTTCAGACTCTCCAATACAGGAAACACATTGATATACTGGAGTGAGTCCAGTGAAGACCACCAAGGCAATTAAGGGATTTCAGGCGCATGCCATACAAGGAGAGCTGGAGGGAACTAGGCTTACATCTTAATCAGAGGTCTAAATGGAGACCTTCTTGCTGTGTTCAGTACCTCTTGAGTGGGCACAGACCAGACGGAGCCAGCCACTTCCCAGAGGTCCAGAGTGATAGACTGAGAGGCAACAAAAACAAGCTGCAAGGAGGAAAATTCAGATTAGATGTTAAGGAAAAATAAATAAATAAATTGCCCCATCAGGGGGATCAAACAATGCAACAGGGGCCAAGAGGTAAGCGATCTCCATCCTTGGAGATTGTTAAATGTGGATGGGACAAGATGCTGGCCAACAGATACAGGTCCTGCTTGGAGTGAGGGGCTGGATCAGAGACCTGGAGGTGCTCCTTCTCACCCCAGTTATACTGTGGTTCTGCACCTCGCCCCACTAGCAAACGGAAACCTGGGTGGCGGAAGCAGGTTTAACACCTAGCAACTTAAGTGTGGTGGGATGGATCCTGCTGCAGTGTTTAAGCCTTCCCCTAGACACATGGTGAATGTGTATTTCTCTGCCCTTTCAGGCTCTGTATGGTTCCTGTGCCAGTCACCCTGCTGAGACAGAGCTTTCTCTTGCAGCATTTGCTCTCCAGTCATTCTGTTTGCAGAGTGACAGTGCCCTCTGCTCCTGTCTCCACTTGGAAACTCGCTCTCGCAGCATTTAGTTTTTGAAGTCTAAGCCAGTCAGCCACAAGGCTTCAAGCCTTGTTAGCAAAGCTTTCGTCCTCTGCCTGCAAATCCAGCGCTGACTCACAGCAAGTGTCACAGATGTTTTCTCACTCCTCTCACACAGTATATCCTTCCCTTTCTCATCCTGCACACACACACATGGGTTCCTCCCTTTCTAAAATAACAGGTTTCTTCCTGCTCTCCAGCACAATGTCAACAAACTACACCATTGGCATGCAGAAAAAAACATATTCTTGACCAAATATTCATGCAGAATGTGCCATGGCAGGGCTTTTAATGACCCAAGGACAAGCAGAACAGACTAGGCTTATAATAGAGGATGTTAGCCCTGAAACCCAAAGAAGTGATCTATGGGGAATGCAGCAACCTCTAGCTGATTGAAAAGACACTGCATCAATCAGAAGTGTCATTTTTAGCTCACGGAAAGTGTTCAGGTTAATGTAATGATCACTGTTATTAGCTGCCCGTGCTGTATTTATGTTGACTCTGCATGAGAGATGTGACAGAGCTACCGGAACATGCTCAGACAGAACCTTCATTTGCAATACATTAATATCTGTATTTTAAACATGTAGGGTATATTTCTAAATATGTGTGGAGGGAGAGCATCCTTCTTCCATCCACCAATTCTGTTGGTTTTATCTTTTTTCTGCAAACTGCACCCCCATCCTTTTTAAGAGAAAAGCAGCAGGAAGAGTCCCCTCCCTGGAGAGACATGGCTCAGCTTTGTCCCTTCCCCAGGTAAGCACATGGTGGTGGACCCCCTTGTGCCCAAGCTCCTCTCCTCCACGCCCTCTCTCCATCCCTTTTCTCTCAGCCGTAACAGCTTCCCCCTGTCATCCAGACATCCACCTGCACCCTTCCATACTGCTAGTGAAGGTGCTTGTGGCAAGAGCTGAGGGAGAGACCCAGGGGGAATTTGTCTGCTGGTGGGAATTTGTCCATGCTGGTCCTGAGCCCAGACCTGTTTCATCCCCATTGGTTTTGTGTCATATTCCCTGCGTGGTCACATCACAGAGTAACAAATTTGTTGGGAATTATAGCCACCCCCATGTCCCCCTGTGTTCTCTCAATTCACAATTGCACAGAGCTCAGGTTCAGCTCCAGCTCCTTTCCACTTGGCCCAGTCTTTTGAAAGGTGAAGAGTTTTGGTTTAATGAGTCTCTTCTTACAGAGGCCACTCCAGACCTCACATCGCCTTCACCACGCCTCATGTACCTTCTGTAACACCGCCGTATTGTGCTGCAAGGGAGAGCAACTAACCATGACTTGGTTGTGCCACAGGGCCATGTAGCAAAATTAATTGTAACGAAATATAATGATGGCGAATCCTTTTTATTTCATTGTTCTGGATGCATTTGCAGCCTCACCCAAGATACTGGCGGCAGAGGAGATTCTGCCTTTTGTCCTAAGTGTGTAAATAAAAATCACAGCACAGCGATAACAATTCTTACATTCTGCTTCTCCAAGTACAGCCTGCATCCGAGTGTAATTCATTTCATTAAGCTGTAGCTCTAGAAGGGCTCAAGGATCTCTCATCCTGCTATAACGGACTGTTTGCGATAGAAATCCGACAGGCACAAGTGTTCTGGTCTCAGAAGGCCTCTCTGAAATTAACTCCTAAATCAATTGGCTGCTTTATTAATGAACCCTCAGACCCATTTCCATGGCCAAGGAGGGAGATTTCAGGAACCAGGGGAGCAATTTCACACTTTTCCTTCACCAGAAAGGTTAAGTTTGGGATTTGAGTAGAAAAGCAAATAACTCGGAGACCATGAGTAGGGCCAGTTCCCAGCCCAGACTCCAGAGCTCACGGCACCGGCCCTGCGGGGCTGGGCTGTGGGGCCAGGCTGTTCCCAGTTGTCCCCATCTGTCGGCTTTCTGCCCTGTCCCGAAGGGTCTTGTGCAACCTCTGTGAGGGCTGGCCCAGCCACACTTCCCCTGGAGCCCTCGTGATAGCCAGCCCAGGCGGCGGGGGAATTTCGTGGCGGAAACAGCCCAGAAGGTTGTCGTCAGTGCAGGCTGGGTCTCGCCACACTTTTCCCAGCTGAAGGAGCGGGGACAGCACGGCTGGGGTACCACCATGAGCCCCCGGGCGGTGGCCTTGGGGACAGAGGTGGGGCCAGCCGTGGGGATGAGGGGAGAGGGGCTGGGGGTGGCCGTGGGGATGGTGCCGGGGGAGACGGTGGGGATGGGGATGGAAGCAAGAGTGGGGCTGGAGATGGAAGCGAGGGTCGGCAGAGGGACGGGTGAAGACACCCGTGGGGACAACGGGGAGGGGACGGGGACAACGGAGGGGACGCGGTGCGGACAACGGAGGGGTTGGGGATGGGGACAGCTGAACGGATGGGGCGAGGACAGCTGAGGGGACGGGGCGAGGACACCCGTGGGCACGGGATGAGGACACCCGTGGGCACGGGAGGACACCCGTGGGCAGCCCCGGCCCCGGGCGGAGCCGCCGGGCTCCGTTTCGCTTTCGGAGCGGGGCTGCGGGGCGGGCCCGGCGGCGCGGAAGTGCGGCTGTGGGGGCCGGCAGGGCCTTCCCCGGGCGGCGGGGCCGGCGGCAGGTGAGTGCGGGGCCGCGTCCCCGCGTCCCCAGCCCGCAGCGGGGAGACCCCCGGGTGGCCCCCGGAGGAGCTCGGGGGCCGCGGCGGGGCGAGCACCCCCCGGTGAGCGCCTCCGCCTCTCCGCAGGGCCCGCGGGAGCCCGGCCGGCTCGGGGAGCCTGAGCCCGGCGCTGCCCCCCGAGGACGGCGGCTCCTCGGAGGTCACCATGCCGGCAGGTGAGAGCCCCGCGGCACGGCTCGGCTCGGGGAAGCCGCCGCCGTCGAGGGGAGCGGGGAGAGCGGGCGGCTGGGGCTCCGCCACGCCGCCCGGGGCCGGGCCGGGGGACCGGGGGGGGGGTCCGGGGGCCGCCTGCCCACCTCGTGCCGCTGCTTCTCCCCTCCGCAGGTGCTCGGCGGGGCCAGGAGCCGCCTGCCGGGCCGGCGGCTGCAGAGGGCGGCCGGGGCTGGTGCGGTGCGGGGGACGAGGCGCCGGTAGAGCGATGCAGCCAGGTGAGCGGCGCTGGGCACGGAGCCTCGCGGGTCACCCTTGCAGCTCGGGGTGTTGGTGTGTGTTTCGCAGCCAGCAGCACGTTGGTAGCGGCGATGCTGGGGTCATAGGTTGGGTGATCTGCACCCAAGGTGCTGCTCACCCAGCTGCGGCACAAAGCGTGCACCGCAGGGTGCTGCTGCCTGCGTTTAAGCTCGCAGAAGCCGCCTTTAAAACAGCGTGGCAACCCGCGGGAGGTCAAGCATCCTCGTTTTTCAAAGCTTCCCTTCCTCAGTAGGCCCTGTCTGCACTCGGGGCCTCGCTCCTGTTGTGAGTGGTTGAGTGCCGTGGGTTGTGCTGGAGGGTTTCTCCTCGGAAGGAGAAAAAGTGACCCACACAGTGCCTCCCGGGTTGTGGCCGTGCTCCTGTTTCAGACTCACTCCTCTTTCTCCGTAGCCATTGTGATCACCGAGCAGCCGGTCTCCGTCTCCGTCCCCGTCGGGTATTCCTTCACGCTGCGGTGCAGAGCTGAGGCTCGTACGTCGCTACAGTACCAGTGGTTTTGTCAGCGCCAGGTAATGCTGTGAGCAGAGATTACTCCAGTCCTTGTGCCAGGCTTGCTCCCTGCCCCGCAGCATGGTGGAGATAGCCCTTTGTGGGCAGACTGGGTGGGAGGCAGGAGGCTAGGACAGAAAGGAGGAGGGGGAGCAGCATGCAGTTACGTGACCATGCTAAGGGCTTCAGCAGGTGCCATGGGGAGTGCCATAGAAAACATCCTTCTCCTTGTATCCCTGTGGCGGGAGGAGGTGACAAAATGAGGGATTCCTGCTTTGCCTGCTTTTAGCAGGAGCCTGCTGGTCCCTTCTGCTGCCAGCAGTGAGTGGCAACTCGCTGCCCACCACTTGTGTTTTCCCTTTAGTCTGTCTGCCTCCAGATTCCTGGTGCTACCAAGCAAGACTTGCCCATCACTGCACAGCAGACCCAACTCTACACCTGCAGAGTCAATGACCGCTACAGAAACGCCGTCTTCTCTGACTGGGTGAAGGTGGAGGTCCATCCGTGTGTTGCCAGAGGTACTATCATGTCTCGTAGCTTTTCTCTGTTTTCTGCTTTGCACAGATACTGCCAGACATCACTACAGTCATCGCTCTGTGCTTCCTTGGACAGTGTGTCCTCCCAGCTTGAAAATGACTATACAGAAAGATCGCCCCAGTGATGTGAGCATGCAGGTCTTAGCCAGACTCCTGTGTCCATGCTATGGATGTTTCAGGTCCCTGTCGTGGTCCCAATAACCCCAGCTGTATTTATCTGCTCCTCCTGTTGATTACTCGTCATGGGTTTATCAGAGGGACATTATACTGGGTGTGCGTTGTTTTGCATTGGACAGAGGGACTAGAAGAGGCAATCTGGCAAAAATACCTCTGGGTGTTGGCTGCACCCTTGACAGGAAAGGGTGAGCATCACCAGGAATCAGGGCATGTTTAGGACTGGGAAGCATGAGGCAGGGCTTTGGTGTGTCATGTTCTGTTGTGGGTGTTGCTCTCAAGGATTCCCTGCAGAAGGGTGCAGCGGTGATGCTGCAACTACAGCCGTGCCACGGGATGGCATCTCTTGGTGCGGATGGAAAATGTTCACTTCTCTGGCAATGCACACAGACTGCAGGGTACAAAAATACCATTGTTTTCTCTTCTCATGGATGGGGAACCAATTTTGTGTTCCTGCTTCATAGGACTGCTCCCTCAGCTCTGGCAAGGAGAACCAGTCATCATCCTCAACCCCACTGAGCAGAAGGTGGAGGTTGGGAAGCCACTACTGCTACAGTGTGCTGCCATGGGGGTCCCAGCCCCCAGCTACCAGTGGTACTGCAATGGGAACGTGCTGGAACACCAGAAGAAAAAAAAGCTCTGGGTAATGTTACTTCGGGATGGTTCAGAAACCTTGACTACTGGGCTGGGTGGTGGGAGAATCCTGACGGGACAGTGAGTGTGAGAGAGCTTCAGAAGCCTTGGAGAGACTTCTGAAAATCCTGTGCTGTTGTCATCCTTGATAGGACAGGTCACAGTCCTTAAGCCTGGCTCTTACCTGTGTGTAAAGGCTCAGGCATACTTTGATCTGTGTGATCAGGTGAATGGGGTCAGAAAGCAGTCTCTGCTTGCCTGTCCTCCCCCTCTCTTCAGCCCTTGAGAAACAACCTCATGCTCAGCCGTGTTTCCCTGCAGTCCACAGATTACGCCTGTTGCTTTGATAGCCCTGACTGAAGGATTATGGTTGAAGAGGGAATACATTTTATGGGCTTCTTTCAAAGCTGTGGATGTTTCTGTAAGAAATAAGAGACTGATGCCTTGTGCTGGCATTGAGGGCTCTCAGCAGGCCTCTTGTGCTTTTTTGCAGTGGCCCAAGAACAGCTATTGTATGTACATGCAGGGGGCTGTAGGTGTAAAGTGATGGAGCTGCAGGAACAGTGTCTGCCTGCAGGAAAGCTAGAAGGAAAAGTGGTTAGTTACAACAGGAAAGAGTCAGGGAGTCAGAAAAAGGTCTGGTTTTGTGGTTGGTCCCTGGCTGAATGTGCTGTCTAGTCAGTGCTGTCTTCTGTGCGAGAAAGGTGGATTTCCTCCTGGGGCATCACTTAAAGCATGGTAACAAGAGCCAAGCTCTTCCTAGGTGGTGTTACAGGGGACAGTGGCCTCCAACAGAACTTTTCCCAGGGAAGTTCAGCGTGGGGACTAGGAATAGATTCTTCATTCTGGGGTGGGTGCAGTGGTGCAGCCTGTACACAGAGAGGCCACAAGATCTCTGTCCTCAGAGGTTTTCAAGACATGTCTAGACAGAGCCACAGCTGCTTTGACCCGCTTGTGCCTTTAGTTCCTCTCTGGGCAGGAGGCTAGGCTGGGCTGGAGAGCTGCAGAGGTCCTTGCCAGCCAGAACTGCTGGCATTCTTGTCCTGCTTCAGGAGGGATGGATATGAATTAGAAACTTGCTAGAATAGAGCAATGGGCGTGATGGATATCTAGAAAATGCCACCTAAGAGAAAAAATGGGCAACCTTCTGATGTTGGCCATGTGCTGTCCTGCTAGTGTGGTTCATGGGGCAGAGTATGGCCATGACACAGCGTTTTAGGGCTGCTGGATAAAGAAAAGAGGGCAACTGGGCAGAGCATTCTTGCTCTCTAGAAGTTGGGGTTTGCAGCAAACATTACTGTGTGGCCTTACTGAGCTTCTTAGGAAGACAAAAGTCATGGAAAAGATATCTTAGGTATCTTTCTGAGGCGATAAATGAGGTTGCAGGAAATACATGTAGCTACAAAAATATTTTATTCCAGAAACAAGGGTGCATTTGTCAGATACTGTTGAGAGGGTGCAAACTGTCACCATAAATAATGTGATTTAACTTTTGATCTGTCTAGATCTCCCATGCCAAAGTGAGTGACTCCGGCACGTACCTCTGCTGTGCCTCCAATAGCCACGGAGAGCACTGGACCAACGCAGTGGACATTCACATAGGTGAGCAGAGCCAACCCACATCTGCTTTGCTGCAAATCATCTCCTACCTTGAGAAGTAATTACAGGATTTTAGTGCTCTTGCCTGGAAATGCCATGCCGGTGGAGAAGGAGGCCAGTGCCAGGGTGTTACCCCGGGGCTCACTTTGTGCAGGGGAAGCTGCGCTGAGGGGTGTGGGATTAGGAGAAGTAGGGTGCATGGCTCTGCCACTCTCACCTTTCTCCAGCTTGAACAGACTTTTAGTAACACAAAAAAAAGACCACTGGTTTTAAATAACACTTACATGGGGAGCGGAACATAAGACACTTCAGAGTGGAGAGGCAGTATGGGGCTCTGCAGAAACCCTGGAGTGTCCTGGCAGTCCTGTGGCAGCTGTCACAGGAGCAGCCTGCAGAGCACAATTTCACACCCTGGATATACTGGACGATCTCAGCAGAGCTGCGTAAACCCTACTGAGCTGGGAATGCAGGCATCGGCCTCCCCATGATAAATGGGACCTCTTGATAACGGGGTTCAGATTTGGCGAGGGAAGTAGCAACTGTAAAAGAAAAAAAACAGCATTCTGTCTGCCTGGCTGTACCGCGGCTTGGGATGCTGCTGTGTCCTGTGGATGGTAGGAAAACAGCCACATTAGGGTGCACTCTCTGGTGCTCACTGCAGTTTTTCTTGCCTTGCCGAGGTGCTGGTTTAGTAGATCCCGCAACAAATTGCAACGGGGCCCTTCACTAAAACTGATTCACAGCCTTGCCAAGACGAAGCGATGTGCTCAGACGCGTGGAGCTGGAGAGGATGGTGTTTATTTCAGGAAGGTTCAGCCCCATCGGGCTAGCAGCCCGGGGCTGATGCAGCACGTGCTGTGTGACCTGATGGATCCTGGGGAGAAGATGGATCCCCGGAGCCTCGGGCATGCTCCACCTCCAGTGTGATGGCTGCTTTGGCCTTCTGCCTTTGCAGTGAGTCAGAAATAGCTTTGTGGGCTCTTTACTCCATCTAGAGATTTTTCTATGCTATAAACTTCTCATCTGGCCTTACAGGCTGTCTTTAAAACCTCTCCAGGGAGCAAACTGGTCCTGTATAATCAGAGCCTTGTGTATTCTCCCTGCCTTCTTGCGTCTGGCAAAAACAGCACCCAGGAGTAACAGTCAGCATGAAAGGGACATCAGACTGGGTTGGGTTCAAAATGCTATGGCTGAGTAGCTTTAAAACGCAACAGGTAGCTCTGTCAGAGGGCAGAAAAGGACAAATAGGCTTGCTCTGATGGATGTCCAGGCATCCCTGGAGCATTACCAGCACTGTCATCACTGTGTGTTCAGGTGCTAAAGGTCTTCCAGACTCATAAGATTTATGCAATTAAAAATATGCCCTTTCTTCATTTAGAGCTTATAGAGTTCCAGGCTTTTCTCCTGTGCTGGATTTTTTGTTTTTTTAAATAGGGAAATCTGGAGCTGTCAGGGTAATGATGATTTTCAGAGACTGCATGCTGGGAGCACTGAGGGGTGGGATTCCTGCATGGACTCCCCACAGGCACACCAGCACCCACAAAATGCAGTGCTCAGACAGGGGAGCTGATGAAGCTCATGAAAGTGAGTCACATTTTGGGGTGGCCTTCCTGAGCTGGAACTACTGAAAGGCAGGAAGAGACAAACCAGGGTGTTGAAGGTGCTGGGAATATTATCACCACCAAGAGCAAACAGCCAGCTTCCTTCCCGCTTGCGGGGAGCAGCTTTCAGTCCTGAGGCTTATGTTGACTGAGTTTCTTCCTGGAGTCATTCTGTTTCCTTTCCTTTCACTGCAGCGAGGGAGCAGCACCGGCATTTTGGGAAGCACAGCAGTCCGGGCAGAGCTGGTCCAAGCAGCACAGATGTCCTGATAGGCAGCAGCTCCTCCACGCTGGCTCTCCTGCCTGCTCCTTCTCTCAGCTTTGCTTCCTGGCTGCTCACACACAGGCACCCTCCTTTCCGACATGCCCTACCTTTCAACTCCAACCACTTGCCGTTCCCGTTTGCTGCTGACATGGGGTTTCAGGTCCCTCCCAAAGGCCAGCTCAGGCAGGCTCCTGAAATCAGCAGACAAGTGTCTTCAAGGTTACCAAGCAGACAGTGAAAAACTTGCCCAAGGAGCAGCCTGTTTTACTTCTACAGATGCGGATGAGATGCAGATGCACCGCATGATCCAGCTTTGCATTGCCAGAGGCCACAGGAACAGGTTTCAGACCTGTTGTGGGGGCTGGCACTGGGATGCTGAGTGCTGAGCACTGGCTTATCGTTCCCCTCTCTCTTTTCCAGGTTCCTGTCATTCAGAGAAGTTTTTTGGTGAGTGCTGTCATCATTTCTTCCTGAGCAATTATTCCCTTGATTAAAAGGCAAGCTCCAGGGTGCATGGGAGGGCAGGGCATAGGGGTGCTTTTCTTGCAGAGGCCATTTCAAGCCTTTATGGCCACATCGTCACAGGCTCCGCTGGCTCTGAGCTTTCTGGATCAGAGCTGTGAGGCACAGGATGAGAGTCTTTTTCCCTGCCAAGACCTGATCAGTCTCAGCCAGTGGAGTAAGATTATTCCTAATGAGTAACCCAATCTCAACCTCTGCGCTTGCCAAATGACTTTACGAAGTCTGGGTCACACAACGCCTTTTCCCTTCTTTGAAATACCTCCTTGGACCAGAGCAAAGCTCCATGCTCCCACAGCTGCTGAAAGCCAATCTGATTTTCCTACAGGGGAAGCTGGGGGCTAAAATGAAAGCAAGAGCCTTGGCTTTCCCTCTTTCAGTCCTGTGGGGGGAAAGGACCTCTGGCTCAGAGCTTCCCCCTCCCAGGCACCGCCAGCATGCAAAACAGTCACAGTAGGGCTGGTGCCAAATAACCTCAGTAGTGCAGATCCTCCTCCACTCCTGCGGTTTTGCTTTCCACCTGGAAACTTTTCTGGTCTTTCTTTCAAAATGATGCCTTGCACGTTTTGCCAAAGTATTCAGAAGGCTGAGGGCTTTTTGGAGGGCACTCCAGGCTCGTGACAGGGTAAAGTCTAACCTTCCTGCCTAAAAGTGAGAAAGATTTCCCCTGCCCTCACACCAGCCGAAGGAAGTGAGACCTTGCCACCTGCTGTGTGCTTACAGCTTTTTCACTTGGTGTTTCTGTTAGCTACAGGCAAGATAGCACTTTTAGTGGGCAACAACCGCTACCAGCATCATCCAAACCTGATGGCTCCCGTCACAGATGTGTTTGAGCTGAGCGTTCTTCTGAAGCAGCTGGGCTTCCAAGTTGTCTCTCTTCTGGACCTGAACAAGGCTGAGATGGTGACAGCAGTCAGTCGGTTCCTGCAGCTCCTGGGAAAAGGAGTCTATGGTAAGGCATCAGTTTGTGTACACGTAGCAGTGGTTGATACAAGGGAGGAGCAAAAAAATAATAATAAAAAAAATACCTTTTCTCTTCAGGTAAACGTTTTGTCTAGGTTACAGGCAAGCAGAACAGGTTTTTCACTGTCACATGGCTACCCTGTGGCTCAATTAGCATGGTTTTCTGCTGATGTTTTGGGGAGTTAGTGCTTCCAGTTGGGGTTGGGAGAGGGTGTTTTAAAATTCAGGAGATTGTTGATTGCCCCACTTGGCCCTTTTCCAGGACAGGAGCTCCTGTTGATCTGTGATGGCTACAGCTGGCCACATTTTGCTTGTTTCTCATTCCTCATGGTCCAGCTTGAGCCTCTGACAGCCTTTTTTGCAGAAGCGCGTATTCCCAGCTGCAGATGGCTTTGGGGCTGGGCTTCAATGGGAAATGTTCCTTAAACGTAAAACCAAAGAGCAGATCTTGTGGGTCTTAAAGCAGGTGTTCAGATTTTGGTGGTGAGAAGTAGCTTCTGTGAGGTTTCTAAGGGTCTTCCAGCCTGATGGATACCCCCAAAACACCTGGCAGATGTTTTTTGTTTTTTGTTTTTTTTTTTCCTTTGAAACCTCAGCATGAGGCACAGCCTGCTTCGGAAAGTGCTTATCGTCACCACCCTTTCAGCTGCATGGCGAACCAGGGTATTGAGACAGCAAAAGTCAACACAGGCCAATTCCAGCACTCGGTGTGAGGCTGGGAGGTTGTGCAATGGATAGGGACGAAGCCACAGATGGAAACATTGCAAAGCTACCTTGTTCCGGGAGGCACTGAGTCACTCAGGGAGGCTGAGCTGGCAGGGAAAGGCATCATGCAGTTATTGCTGCTCCAGCCGTGTGTCATCTGATGACAGTGTATTCCTATGACTTCACCTGCAGCTTCCTTTTGTGGTTGCTGTCTGAAATCCCCTTGCACCTCAGGCTTTGCCTCTCCTGGGCTAGTGTCCTCCCTGGGGAGGTGCTGTGCTTTTTCCATGTCTGTGTAAGGCACTGCCATTCCTACCTGGTATCTGTAGCAAGCGAGGACCAAACGGCATTATTTTCCATGGCAATTCCCCTGTTTTCGTAAGCAATGGAGAAGAAAAAGATTTGGAAATGGTGAACCTTTCATGCTGTCATGCCTTATTTAAACTTCTAGTGCTTTTCTGCATTTGTGGCCATTGATCCTTCCTGGCAAAATTGATTTTGTGCACTGGCAAGGAAAGCATTAACAGCTGAATTACTGAACCTTGATAATCCTCAAGTGTTTGCTAGGCATAGTCCTGCTTCAAATAGTAGTTTTCTTTACAGCTTTCTAAGCTGAGTGGTCTGCTATTATTCTGAGGCAGTGAACCTTGGCACAGGCTGGTCCCAGCACTGTGTTTGAGTGGAAGACTCTTGCAGTAAATGGGTGGCATCCAGGCTTAGGGTGGGGTGTTGGGTCAGTCTGCCTGCTGATTGCCCCAGGGCTTCTCCACCTGAACTGTGCTGCATCTCACTGTGATGCATCTGCCAGTAGTTTTTCATCTGTTTTCTTGCATGAGATTAAAAAAACAGGTGAAGCACAAATCCTTTAAATTACCTTGTCTTGTTAATGCATATTTACAAGGAAGTCAACAACTCCTTCAACAACTGCCATCTTTCAAGGCACTAGCTCCAGGATAAACACCTAGAAATGATTGAGAAATTCAGGTTTCATGCAACTCGTACATGGTGGATGATGGTGGTGAGGCTGCAGTTCCAGTCACAATCTAGGTAGCCTGTTAGAACTTCTAAGATCCCAGGGGTGCCCATGTGGGAACCGATCCTGTACATCCATGTGGGCGTGTTGGATGTGCACAGAGACATCTGCACAGAGACATCTCAGTGCCTCTACCTGTGGGTGTTTTCTTTTTTGGAGACCTCACCTCTCCACCTGCCCATTTCAGGGCAGACCTCCTCCTGGGAAGTTGTTTCTGACCCTCTGGAGCTGAGGTTGCCCTGTTTTATATGGCCTGTGCTGATGAGGAGAGCTGGGCTTTGCTGTCTCTTTAATTGCTCCTACAGCAGTTGCAGGCTCTTGTTAGACCCTCCCTTCACCGCCACATCACCATCCCACCCCATCTCTCCTTGCTTTCTTCCCAGGCCCTGGACCCCAGCATCTCAGTAGCTCCCACTGCCCTTTTTCTAGCTTCTCCACCTTCTTCTTGAACTGAAGTCCCTAAAACTGGACACAGGACCTAAGTGGGGTCTCCTTAGGGCCAAGGAGAGTGCTGAGAACTTCCCTTGCCCTGCTGGTGCTCTGTCTCCTAACATAGCTCTGTTCCCAGGTGCTGGCTCATCATTATCAGGGTGTCTGCTGTGACCCCAGGTCCTTATCTCCAGGGTTGCTGGTCAGTCAGCGCTCAGCCCCGGACAAAGCACGGCCTGGTGTTACCTGCCTGAGTGCTGGACTTTGTGCTTTTTTGTTATTGAGCCTCATCTGAGATTTCTCCATCCCAGAACAAAACCAGGCTTCATTGTTAGGCACAGAGGTATCGTATGTCTGGATGTTTGAGGTGATTCAAAGGCTTCTCTAATTCACTGCATGGAGGTGGTGGCTCATCTGGCTGCTTTTCCTCCAGACCTCCTCTTAGAAATGGTGATTTTGAAGGCCCCAGACATCCCCTGAATAGTCTAATTATATAGTCCTCGGATAAACAAGGAATCTCCCTAGTAGTTATTTCAAGCGTCCTAAAAAGTCCTGAGTCAAAAAAATAATGTCAGAAATGCAATAAGAGCAGAAAGTTACAAGCGAAATACTAGGAATAAGCTGTCATGTGTTAATTAAGCATCATGCTGACATTTCCTGTATTATAAGCAGTGCCTGGAGCTTCCCCTTTTTAATTTGGTACTCGGAAGCTTGTCTCTGTTCAGCAGTTTTGACTCACAAGATGTGGGAAGAGCACTGAAATGTAACTCAGGGAAAACAAAAACAAAAAACAGCAAAACAAAAACAACACCTTTTCCCCCTCTAGGCAAAATGTTGACGTTCCTGTTCAGGAAGAGAGATTAAGTCTAAGGAAGATTTGCAGCAAAGTTGTTCAGCTGATGTAAAGAACCTGTCTTTCTGTTTGAACTCAAGTCTTTGTGGTTTATATAGCACAGGGAGCATTCAACAGTGTATTCAGGGTGCAAAACAGGACCCCCAAAGTTAGGGGATTTAATGATTTAATGATCTCTTGTGGGCTTTTCTGTAATATTTCAGGTCTTTCCAAGCGTTGGTGACACTGTCAGGTAAAGGATGTCATCACCTCCATTTTATGTGCAGAAATGGAGGCAGACAGACAAAAGCCAGAAGTGCTTGACTACTTTAGAGCCCAAGCCTGAAATGCCTGCATCTGATTTTTCCAGAATGCTTCCCATTTTATACTCTTTTTTTGGAGCAGGCTTTTGTGGCTTTGATTTGTGAATTATGAAAGTTTAAAACTTCTGCAAGTCAGAGCCCTCTGTCTCAGGCTGGCAATCCATAAGAAGAGGAACCCAAACCTTGTGGGCATCTGTGAAAACATCTATTTGAGTAACTTTCCATCGTACCCTGAGAATGGAAACCCCTGCTGACTTTAGGCCTCCATACGATGAGATCATGCTTTCAGTCCTTCAGCTCCTGCCCCACTCATTGCACCCCTTCCAGCATCAGAGATCAAAGTGAATTTCCTGCAAACTACAGGGGCAGGAAGAGGGGAAGGGAAATAGAGGAAAGGTTACCTAATGAAGCGTGGGCTTTGGCAGTGAATCTGGCTTATGAATTTCTCTTACTTTTGCCTCTTAGCTGCTTGTTCCCATTTCTGACCTCATTCTTCACTGTCCCTCAATTGCGGTAGTGCAACTGTTTGCGTCACCTCGTGGAGCTATTTTTAGCAGATTTCAGTTCCCCAAGCTGTCTTTCGACAGCATCCCACAAGCAGTTTTATCAGTGCTGGGAAGGGGCAGACAGCCACTGCGCAGCTTCTTTTTGGGAAGCTACAGCCCAGCTGGGGGTCCCAGGGCAGAAGGAGAGCCCATCCCTCAGCACATGTGCAGGGGCTGGAGAAGCACCAGCTTTGGCTGTGTCACCTTCCTCAGTGCTGGCTTTCCAAGCTGGATGTTCCCATGTTCTCTTGTAAAGGCAGAAACCATTGTTGTGTTTCATATGCTCGAGAGTAAAACTCAAAACCAAAATTCGCATTGGATGTTGGACTTCCCACAGATGTCTGGATGAGACATCTGACTCCTCTCCCACCTTACAGGGCTGGTATCTGGCTTGAGATTGTTGAAGTCCATGGTTTACATGATCCGGACATCTGGAGAACTCATCTCTCTGTCTTTCTAAATCTCATTTTCCACTGGCTCATAGTTGTATAAATGCAGGCTGACTTTTCAAACCAGAGGAGTGTTTCCCATCACCTAAGGTGCTGATAGTCTCTCCTCCAAAACTAGGAAGCTGTGGTGTTTCTTACTTAAAAGGTTGTTAATGTGTTGTAGCACAAATAATTACATTTTAGCATCCAAGCCTGGATGTTGTAGCACAAATGGTTACAGTTTAGCTAATGTATACCCAGCGACTTTGGTGTCTCCTGAAGAACTGCTGGAAACCACAAGTACAAGAGAGCTTCTTAGGCTACTGTCAGCTCTGCTGAAGGGAATGGATTTGGAAAAAGCTGAAACTGTGAGGCCAACATGGCTTAAGTTCTCTGCCTGTAAGTGCTCCTGGTGTAAGTCTGTCCCATGCCAGTATCCCTCAGCGTGGGAGGTGAAAGATGGCCATGGGAAGCTGGTTACAAGCCTACAGGTTTGCACCGTGACTCATCCTCTCCTCTCCTTGTTTCCAGCTATATTCTACTATGCTGGGCATGGCTATGAACATCTGGGGAGGAACTACATGGTCCCCATCGATGCTCCACAACCGTATGCCCCTGAGAACTGCATCAGCGTGCAGAGGATCCTCCAGAAGATGCAGCAGCAGCAGACGGCCCTGAACCTCATCCTGCTGGACACCTGCAGGAAATGGTAGGGTGCTCTTCCCCCTTCCTCAGTGGGGCAGGCAGATTGTGGCATCTCGAGGGCTTGGGGAAACAGCTGCCAGCCTCATCCGCCCTTCAGCAATGGGCTCCTGCACAGCCACGTGAGATGTTTGTCCTCTGTTGCACAGCTGAGGGCTCTGTGAAAGGTTATCCGTCTGTGTCATAAAATCAGTAAGGCTGTCAGGTCTTGCAGGGTCTCCCGGGAAGCACAGTCAGTCACGTGCTAGATGTGGTTTTGTAAGCATCAGATCCTGTCTGAGATGTGCTGGAGAGAAGGGGAATGACAAAGCCTGACAAATAGAGGCTATTCAGGCAGGTCAGCTGCAGTCTGCAAAGGGCTGGCTGCACTTTGGCATAAAGTCATAGCTGAAACTCAGCGTAGCTATAGTACGGGTTGGCCTTTTATGTCTCAGCCACCTGCACTGACCCACCCAGCCAGGCAGGCTGTAGCAGTGTCCCCCTGTCATCTCACTGAGTTGCCCCGCATGCTCAGCCTGGGGCCATTTAGCTCATCTCTTTCTCTCGGCTGTGTTTTTGTTAAGATCTCAGTAAGAAGAGGCAACACAATGTGAAAAGTATTTTAAGCCATGCCACTTGATTTTACTGGCCTTAAAGGCTTCTGAAGTCGTCATGTTAAGTGGGACCAAGGCTGCTGCTGAGGTCAGGAATCAGCTTTTTTCTTCTCAGTGTAGAAAACCTATCATCCTGCCTTGGCCTGCACATCTCCATCATGCATCTTGTGGGCTGCAGAAAGTTACTACTTGCCCATTTCCAACAGAGGTAGTTAGGCTTAGCCAGTAGAAGCCGTGATAGTTTCATTTATTTGGGGCTCCTGAGGTAGATTTACAGGACAGAAAGGACCTGGAGGTCAAAGGCAGAAAATTCTCCCTCTTCCTTCTGTGGTTCCTGCACTGAGCATTGGAAAGACAGTAAAGATTTTGATAGCACTGTCCCAAAAGAACTGCTAGCCCCTGGAAAGACATTAGGTCTTTGACATCTTTTAGCTGCAGAGCTGGGAACACTTGCTTTGAATAGCTTGCAAGCTGGTTGCACTGGGACTTACCTTGCATTTTGCAGCTCTGAGTTGCCACCACTGATAGAGCTTGCTGTCCCTGGATACATGCCCCAAAAGCCCTGTGGCGAAGCATCCCTCTCCTCCTGCTGTCTCACTGCCTCTGCCAGCACACGGCAGGAGCACAGCGCCTTGATTCCCTGCCCTGTGCTGCTGAGAGCCCTTGCTGAGGGGCACTGCTGAATCATCAGCCCAGCTCCTGCCAAATCCGAGGGCGGAGGTTAGGCCAGGAACTCACCCAAATGTCAAATGCTCCACCTGGAAAGAGCAGGGCAGTGCTGCATTGGGGTTTCTAACACAAACAGCGACAACCCATGAAGTGGATTTAGGGCTGATACCTCCGTCCTTGGTGTCGCTGGCTGTTTATGTGCTTCGTGAATTCGTACGGTGCTTTGGGAAAAGGATGCGATGTGAGATCTGCTCTGATGTTTAGGCGTGGTGATGTGGCTGTTTTTCTCTCTTCCTCCCCCAATCTCACACTTCTTTTCTACCCTTTCCCACAGCAAGCGCAGCACTTAGTGCAGAAGGTGTTATCCCTGGGCTCACAGGGAATTGTGGCAGAAGCTCTCTGCCCAGCTTGTTTTTCTTAAGAAGTCACTGCTTCAGCTCAGCAAAGCATCTGGATTTCATAGATGCATGTGTTTACAGCACTCAGTAAAACAGGGCTCCCAGGGCCCCCTTTCCCAACACCCTTTTGGTTAAACTGATGTTGTGAATTGCAGATAGCTGTTGTCTTTTGGTGGCTTGCCCAGCTGTCCGTGAAGCAGGAGGAGCCGTGTGTGTGCTAAGAGGGATCTCACGCGGAGTATCTCTTCGCCCCATATGTCGGCATCAGAAATGCCAAGGCGATGAGAAATACACGGCCCTTTGCCAAGTGGTGGCAGATGTTCAGCTTCAGCACAGAACGAACCAGGAACAAGGAGCCTGTGTGTAACCTAGTACATGTATATGTTCATTTAGGGTGGATGCGATTGCCTCTTCCAGGAATTCCCTGATTTATGAAGGTTTCTAGAGTGTGTTGCTTAGGACAGGAGGAGGACACTGTCTTCTGTCTGGGGTGCAAATCAGAACTGGGTTGTATGAGAAGTGCTGTGTGAATGAGCCTCTATAGGGCCTGAGGCAGGAGGAAGCTCTGCCACCTTCTCTGATGTCAGACATCTTCCTGTGCTTAGTCATGGTCTGGAAAAAAACTTTGTCTTCTCATGGGGCAGGGAACCATGGCCAGAACTTCTGCTGCATGCACCAGCTGCATCTGGAGCTGTGGATGCCTGCTGATGCCATCATAAAAGGTTTGCATCAACTTTTGTCTGTGCAGCCTCAGGTGGATGTTCCCAGCATGTGGACAACAGGCTTATTTTGGGATGTGCTGTCTCATTTCTTCTTGGACCCGGCATCCCAGATTTCTGTATTCATTTAGGAGCACCTGGGAAGCAGATAAATCTCTCCATTCAGTGTTCATATTTAGAAGTGTATCTCCTTTTCAACATTTTCTCTTTTGATCATCTTTAGAAAACTTATACAAGCCAGATGAATACTGCCATTGAACATCTTCTACAGGCTGTGCCGCCAGCAGTAGGTAACTCACTGGCTGCTGGCAATACAACGATCCCTTCTGCTCTCTTTAGCGTGCCAGCTTCAGTCCCAGCAAGCTATGCTGGAATTGAATAACACCAAATAATGCCATCTTTGTGCCTGGCTTTTATCCCTGTGTGATTGGGAACAGCTCCAAATCACTGGTGTAGACCTCCTACCTCAGAAGCAACCAGTGCTTGTGCTCTCCAATATGTCTTGATTTGGGCGAGCTCCTAGGTAAGGCTTGCCAAGAGTGCTACCAGGACATCTATTTTGGTGGAAACCAGGACTATCACTTCAGATATAACTGATTTTGAAAATAGCAGGCCTGTGCTCACCCTGCTGTCAGAACCAATACTGGGCTTCCAGCTGTACTGATCCCATCCCCCAGTGAGACCTGGCCATGTATTCGCTTTGGTTTCTTGGGGCAGAAGGTATGTGTGTGGGCTGGAAAAGAGCTGTGGAGTACCCCAGAACCCTGAGACAGGCAGTCAAGCCATAGCCACAAGCTGTGCTTTGGTGCACACCTCCAAGTCCTTCATGGCCAGCAGTCCCTTGCAACCCACACATTCTCTGCAGTGTGCTGCTGCTTGGATTTGTGAAAAACTAGCCTCAGAAGGGAGGAGGCATGGTTGCACCCACAGCGCTAGGCTCACTTGCAGGATAGAGAGCAGTTACCAGTGTAGATAGCTCAGAGGTGACCCTATCTGCTCATTTTCCCATGGTTTGGGTTCTTAGGACTCCTAGCTTTAGTTTCAGTTGCTGCCCAAGTAACATGAGTATATTTGACATGGGTGTTAATATTATTGTCATCCACAGCAGGTGGATTTTGTGGAGCACACTGGCTGTCCCCTCCAGGCACACACTGTTGCTCTCAGCACTGACTGGTACTTTCATCTCTTACAGGTACAACCTAGAGTGTGCCCTCTCCCAGGTACAGCCGCTGGAGCCCTGGGGCAATATCGTTTATGGCTACGCCACGTAAGTGTATTTTGCTATGCCCACACTGTGACACAGGACCAAATCCTGGCAGGAGCTGGCACTTTCCCAGCTGTTTTCGTACCTTCATGCCTGGGGGCTTTGGAGGCTTGAGACTGCTTTTCTTATGTTTTCTCTGGCTCTTATCCTATCTCTAGCATTTCCCGTTTGAACACTTCTTCTCTTCCTCCTGCCATTGCTAGTGGTAGCCTGTTTATCAGTTACAGGTTACTTGTGAAGGTGGCATCAGCTCCTGTCATCTGTTCTTCTAGACCTGAGCCTGATTCCCAAGGCATGTGTGCCATGAGCAGGTCACCAGAAGCCTCCCAAGATGAAGATGAGCGTTGCTTACTGCTCCAGTGCTAGCCTTAGGGGCTGCTCAGCTGCTGTCACCCAGCCAGGCTGACAAAAGAAGTTGTGCTCTTTTCTCCTGTCCCCTTTCACCACTTCTTCCCATCCCATTCCCTTCTCATCCTCTCTGGGGCTAACATCAAGCACTTGGCAGCATTGCTTGAGGAGCTAACTCAGGCTCAGCCAACAAACCCTGATTCCTCCCCATTGCAGAAAGGTAAAGATGAATCATTACCCTTACAGGTGTGAAGATGCGGAAGCCTATGAGTTGCAGGATGGGGAGTTCAGCTCTGGGATCTTCATGAAATATTTGAAGAAACATATTTTGCAGGAGAAGAAGGTTACACACATGCTGGAGGATGTGTTAGAAGGTAAAGAAGTGCTTTTAACCCGAGTTAGAAACCATTCATTTCAGCAGCAGGGATGAGAAGAGAGATCAGCAGAAGCCAAGTCCCAGCAAGGGGGACAGTGAGGATAAACACCCACACTTCCCCTGCCCCCAAAATCAAGTTTTGTGCCATGCCCCGTGGAAAGTTTTAATGACCTGGCAGCAGGACCAGGATGCTAATGTTGGGTCTGAAAGGCAGGGTGGCAAATAAGGAACCTGGAGTGACCCTTGTGCCTCTAAACTGTCTCCTCCAGACATCGGCCGGGATCCCTTGGTCACTGGGAAGCAGGTGATGGAGATCAAACACACTCTGAAGGAAGCCCGCTCCCTGACAGACCCCATCTGCCCCCTGGGAGCAGCCGTGGAGCGCTGGGGATGTGGCCATGGTGAGCTGTGCAGGGGTGGAGGGAGCAGGGGGGTCGCTGTGCCCCTCAGAGGCACCTCTCTGCAGCGGGATCACTGGAGGAACTGCATGCTGACCCCACTCTGCTTCCCCTTGCAGAGCCACCGAGAGAAACAGTGACATTCCCCTGTGGGGCACAGGCAGAGCTCCGCTTCCAACACCTTTTCTCCAATGTGATGTCTGTCTGCGCCAAGCTGCAGGAGCCCCCGGCCCACATCACTGATGCCCACCTCATGCTCCGCCAGCCCACCGTGAGTCTCGAATGGGGAGATGCTGGTCCCATTCCCCTTGATTCCCACTGGGGCAGGAGGGGGAGGGAGGGTTGTGGTGAGCCCAAGGAGTCCCAAGGGCTGGAAAAGGCTGAACCCATCTGAAACAGGATCCCCGCCACTGTTACTGCTGACACTGCCTCCCTGCAGGAGCTTTGTGCTCTTTAAATGCTCCTTCCACACATCAGTGGTTGGCAGACTGCCTGCCTTGCTCCTAATGCATTGTGAAAAGGATTTAGTGCCAGTTTCAATGCCTTTAACCAGTTACTCGTCAGACTGATTTCTGGCCTGCCTGATTAAATTATTGCATTTAATCTGATTGAGATGAAGAGCCTGTCTGTTTTCTGCGTTTGGAAGCAGGTCTGGCTTTCTGAATGATTCCGTCTTAACCCGCTGTGCTAAAATATCTCAACACAATGATATATTCTCATGGACTTGTTCCCGTTTGATCTATACCGGCTTCCTCATACCCCTTCTCACACCTTTCCTAGCAGACCATGCTCACAGCACGGTCTTTTCCAGTGGTCTGCACGCTATTGCCAAGGATTTAATCCTCTTGCTGATCCTTTTTGCTAACAATCTTCCTCATTTTTCTGTAGTCCCTTTGCTGAAGTGTAGCATGACTGTGGTGGATCTTTTGGCCCTTGCTGCTCATGGAGGGATGCTGCCCCTAAGTACGTTGTGGTCACTGATGCGGAGCAGTGCGTCCAGTGGGAGGTTTGGAGCCTGATCCTGCCCCTTAGCAAAACCAGATCATCATTTCCCCTTGTGAACTCCCAAAAAGCACCTGAAAATTTTGTGTGTGGGTGCGTGTGTCCATGCCACAGCAGCGCTTGTGGGAAAAAGGAGACCCATCTGCTTGCTCCTGCATCCCAGACTAGCGCAAGAGGGATCAGGGAGACAAAAAGGGGACCCAGGAAAGCTGGAGTGGTAAAATCCCTGTCCCTGTCTGCTCCATGGCGGTGCTAGCCTACACTGACCTCCAGTGGTGTCTGCTGACATGGCAGCACATCCTCACACCTTGCAGTTCATCGAGCACGCCAACCATCCACCCTGAGGCCACCCACACTCACCCTGGGGACCAACCCAGAGATTCAGGGTGTAGGAGGACACCTGGCTCCTCTGGGGATTTGGGCACTCTGGCTGCATCCTTGCTTGCCAGGGACACTGAGAGGAGCCAGAGGACTGTCTGAGCGCACTGCTGAGATGCGGGAGCTGGAGGCTGAAGGCAGGCAAACACAGGCATGATGTGAGGTGTATGTTTTAAGCCCTGGAAGATGAGTCCAGGGGGTGGTTTGGCTGAGGAAATGTCAGATTTTATAACATTTGCCATATTCTGACTACCAAAGTGACTTCAGCAGAGAGCTTGGGCTTGATGTAGGGCTTGTCAGAGATAATTATGATGGGCTTTTCTAGCATTGTTTCATTTTCTTTAATTGTCCAGTGGTAGTGTTCTTTCCTGTCCCTTGTCTTGCATCTTCCTCAGAGAGAGAAGCTATTTTAGGACATAGGTGGAAATGAGTA
The DNA here is from genome assembly GCF_009819795.1 of Aythya fuligula. NCBI lineage: Eukaryota > Metazoa > Chordata > Aves > Anseriformes > Anatidae > Aythya > Aythya fuligula. The sequence goes on along the minus strand of NC_045569.1, from coordinate 10,977,428 downwards.
ATGCTGAGAGCTAAGACATTCAATTTTTTTTTCCTCTGTACTGTTTAAATACCTACTTTTTTAAACTTTTGTGTTGAAGCTCCATATTTTCAAGTCAAGTCACTTGATCTGGAGCTGTTTGACCTAATGGTCTCCCCATTCACCTTCTCCCCATATTATTTAGAGTATCTGAATCTCTGGGCCCACCAAAACTCTGGCCTTGCCAATTCCAGGGCATCATCCTCATTAAATAGTACATTCCATCATGGGGAAACATTTGTCAGTAATTACAAATGGAATATAAATATTAATTCAGAAAATTCTTTTCTCCATTTCCTGACTCCTAGCCAGCCAGAAATGATAAAGGAGACTAATGGAAGGAAATACTTGCCTGTGTGCATTGTAATTAGATTGTGGAAGTCATTGGCGCAGGAGGCTACAGAGGCTGGGAATTTAGCAGAGTGCATGTACTTGTGGATAACAAGTTGCTGTCGGCAGAGAAGCTCTGAGTCTCGTATGTCAAGGCTTTAATTGATCCCTTGAGACTAGGTCACTCCTTGCCCAGATGAATGTCTTGAAGGTCACCAGGCTCAAGAGGTATCTTCAGTGAGACGCAGTCCAGGAGAAATGAGAGGTCCAGCAGAGCTGGTGGGGTGGTTTTTTTGTTGCTGTTTTTTTTTTTTTTTTTTTTTTTTTTTTCCCTTCTCTAAGCTCAGGAATCCCAATGAGCAGGCAAAGGCTGCAGGAAGCCTGCATGGATGTGCCAGGGGCTCCTAACTGAGCTCAGACATGACAAGCAGGAATGTGAGAGGTAGAAGGAAGGGCAGATGGCACAGGAGGACTGTAGAGACATGGATTCAGAGATGGTATTAGGAAAGCCAAAGGCTGTCTGGAATTGAATCTGGTGGCAACAAGAAGGGCTTCTACATCAGCAAAGGAAGGCAACTAAAATACAGCCTTCCTGCTAAATGGGTCACAGACCCTGGTGACACAGGACATGGTAAAGGACAAGGTACTCAGTATCTTCTTTGCCTCAGTCTTTACTGTTCAGAGTGGCCTTCAGGACTCCCAGACACCAGAGAGGAACTCTGGGGCAAGGAGAACTTTCCCCTGGTGGAGGAGAATCAGATCATGGAGCACTTAAAGAAACTAGGACATAAACCATGCCATGAGTGCTAAAGGAGTTGGCAAATGTCACTGCGAGGCCACTGTCAGCTCATGGTGGTCAATGGAAGTTCCTGAGGCTTGGAAGAAAGCCAGCATCCCTCCTGTCTTTTAGAAGGGCAAGAGTAAAGATCTGGGAAGGTGATGGAGCAAATAATCCTGGAAGGCCTTTCCGAACACAGTAAGGACAAGGTGTACAACTTGAATCAGCCAGTGTCGACTACAGTGTGGACTACCAAGGGGAAGCCATGCCTGATAACCTGATAGCCTTTGTCAAAAGGCTTTTAGCAGTCTCTCACCTAACTTCCTCATAGACATGCTGAGATAATGCTGATGAGATAACAGACTAGATAAGTGGATGGAAAACAAACTCAATTGCCAGGTTCAAGAGGTTGTGATCAGTGGTATGAACTCAAATGGGAGGCCAGTCACTAGTGGTGTACCCCAGGGATCAGCACTGGTGCCAGTCCTGTTAAATCTTATTAACGATCTTATTAGATGTTAAATCTTATTAACGATCTGGATGACAGGTCAGAGTATATTGCCAGCAAGTTTGCTGGTGACACAAAACGGGGAGAAGTGGCTGATGCACCATCCAGGGGAACCTGGGCAGGCTGCAGAGGTGGGCTGGCAGCAACCTGATGAGGTTCACCAAGAAGTGCAAAATTCTGCCCCTGGGGAGAACGAGCCCAGCCCAGGGACGTGCTGTGGACACCCAGCTGGGAAGCAGCCTGGCAGGAGAAGGCCCTGGGGATCCAAGGTGAGCAGCAGCCAGCAGGAGGAGGGAGGGGATCCTGCCCCTCTGCTCAGCACTGGGGAGGCCGCGCCAGGAGTGCTGGGTCTGGTGCTGGGCTCCTCACCAGAAGACAGGCGTACTTCTGGGGGGCCAAGGAAGGACACGGGGAAGCTGAAGGGCCTGGAGCATCTCTGCTGTGAGGAGAGGCTGAGAGAGCTGGGAGTGCTCAGCCTGGAGAAGTGGGGACTGCTCAGGGGGAGCTCACCAATGTCTATAACCACCCATGGGGAGGCTGCAGAGAGGCTGGAGCCAGGCGCTTGTCAGCAGTGCCAGTGCCAGGAGCAGGGGCACTGGGCACAAGCTGAAGCATGGGAGGCTCCATTTAAACTTCACAGAAAACTTTTCTACTCTCAGGGTGATTGAATATGTTTCTTCTGGAAAACCAGGGCTGCGGCTTTACTTTCAGTTTTCATTAATGACATCAGTGATGTGCCACAGCATGAGCTTATTTAATGTGCAGATCCCGTAACATGGGGAGCACTGCAGTGTGCTGAAAAAACAGGGTTGGGTTTTAGAAAGATTTGGATAAGCTGGAGGTGCAATCTGACAGCAAGGCTGTTACTTGGCAGGTGCAAGGTCCTGTGCACAGGCAGAAGCAAGCACGAGAATAAGCACGGGATGGGAAATGATTCAGTTGCTCTGGTCAGTCCACAATGATTGGTGCAACCAAAGCAGGGCCAAAAGCTCTGCCAAGAGCTCCCAGGTTTGTGTGAAGCCCTCTCTGGCGCTCAGTGTTGCTGAGGCTGGAGCACTGGGTCCTTGTTTGGGTCAATTTGCTCCCCCGGTCTGTGCCAGAGAGAAGCAGCACATCTGATCTGGATGTTCGATGCCAGGGAATGGCTTTGTCCCGTTCAGGGAGGCTGTGTGGTTCTCCCCATCCCAGATTCCTGGTGCTGCTTGGCTTTTCATGCACCAAGTCTTAACTTGCATTGGAGTCTTTTATTCCTGCTAGTCACATCTGCAATATTTGTTTTTTTCTTAGGTTGAAAAAAAGGGTAGCGTAGCCACAAGGGGCTTGAAGTTGCAGGACAATAGATGTTCAGGAGAAGAGTCTTGTGCATTAGAACAGATCTGAGCATCCCTGCCCCGCTGGCATGAACCAAATTGTGATCTTAATTGCCAAAGATTCATGGTGACCACAAAGGCTGGTAATGCAATTGCAAAAGTAGGCACTTCGAAGTCATCTGATCCACAGCACATCTGTGGATGCAAGGAGAAAGAAGGGAACATGGCCCAACCCCAGCTCCAACAGGCTGATGGATCCCAGAGGAGGCACTTGTGGACAGAGGTTGTGGATGTGGGGATGCACTGGGGAAGTCTGTGGAAGTCCAGCAAGGTTCAAAGATAACTTTGGCACTTTCGTAACAGTCCAGAGATGCTACTGAAAGCATAGGCATGCTTGCCCTGTCCTTCCATCGCAGTGCAATGTCAGCAGCATCAGGTGAGGTGAAGCTGGCTGGGTGCGGTAGGAGCACTCTGCTCCTTTTTGTGGTCCTCTTGCTGAAGCCCTGCATCGGTGGCTTTCAGGCTGCTCCGCTTGGTCCCTCTGTTTGGTCTCCAGGTTTATCTTAACCCAGCTGCTGAGCGCAGCACAGCAGTGGCTGAGTTGAGGGAGCTCGAAGCAGATACCTGATGTGATGAGCCAAAGAAGGAGAGGGCAGGAGAGGGCAGTGTTCATCTGCAGAAGGTGCTCTGCATTGCACTCTGTCTTCTGTTTCAGATGCAGTTCATTCCGGCTGAAGGAACCTTGAGGAGGCTCCCTGAGCAGGAGAGCTGTTCCATCCTCCTATGAGCTGTGTCCTCCCTTTGTTGGCACAGCCATCCCCCTTCCTGCAACTCCATTTGCTGCCCTGATCTCTCCTAAACACCCTCCAGTTTATCTTTCCAGTAATGAGTAGCCAAGTGCAGTGATGGGATTTGGCTTTGCTTTGTCCTGAGATAAATGCTATTTCTTCAGCCTGCCTCTGGTCGACCTGCTGGATCAGCAACAGACAGATGATGGGCTGTTTACTCCTGTTCTGCCAACACTGCAGGCAAAAGTGACTGTGATGCCTGTAGATCCCAGCCAGCATTTGAGATCCAACATTTTAGCTTCCACCCCCGGTATTCTGGCCAGAAACAAATTGCTTTGGCCTTTTGCAGGCCAAAAGGGGAGGCTCCAAGAGACGATGGTTACTGAATAGGATCTCATAGAGAGGGAGCTGTTCTGGAAAAAGTTTGAGTAATTAGGGAAGAATTGACAGTTCTGTAGATGGCAGGGGCTAGCTCAGCACCCAGCACAGCTCAGAGCTTCCTCCAGCTCTGCCTTCAGAAAACTCCTTCCTCCCTCCTCGACACACCCCTTACACTACAGGTGGCTGTGATATGGGCTGTTGCTGCTATCTATACTGCTGGAGATCCCATTACACCACAGATTTCCTGTTGCTGCCCTCAGGGGATGTTTGGCTAGGTTTTCCCACAAGGCGTGTGTGTAAAATCTCTGTATTTCTTCTGTTTGCACTCTGTACTACTTCCCTTAGGGTACGCAGCATTGCCCCTAGCCCGTGGCAAGGGCACAGGCCAGCCCTGGTCCCTGCCATGTAGAGAAGCATCATGTTTGATGGGCAGTTGTTCCTCCAGGCCTAAGCTGACACTGAAATTTCCTTACATTTCCTTTGTCTTTCTGACCCAGGAGGTGGATGATGTGGCCAACCTGGAGGAGAGCCGCCCGGATCAAGTGGAATCTCTGCTGGCATCTGTGTGCAAGGAGGAGGAGCAGGACTGCATCTTCCAGCTCTGTGGACTACAGAAAATTCAGGTAGAGGGCTGCCATGTGCAAATCTCTGTTGTTCCCTTGCTCCCTCACACAACTGGTACTCCCCATCCCCACTGGCTGTGCCCCTCTGACCATGCATCTCTTGGCTCCATGCAGAAAGTGGCCAGCATCTGGGCTCAGACCCTCCTGTGTTGCAGTATAGTGCCCATATTGATGTTAGAGGAGCTTGTTGGTCTCCAGGGCACAAAAGCTGACTTCTTTCTCTTGGCTTATCCTGTCCTTCTGTGCTGTCTGGCCAGAGAGGCTGTTCCTTGCCTGTAGCAACCTCGCAGAGGTCAGGATTAGCCCAAATGTTTTGGGTGAAGGATATCTCACTAAGCATTGTGCTTGCCTGAGAGATGGGCACATAGGCTGGCCAGGAACTCGAGCAGCAGGAGAGTTCATCCCCTGCTGTCAGAGTGATACTACCAAACCTGGGCCAAACTCTGCCTCTGGCACACTTCAAAAGACTCTCAAACTATTTAAAGACCATGAGAAGGCAGAATTGCTAGTTGCCTGCCTTGTCTCTTCCAACAGATTCTCTCTTTGCAAATAGCAGCATGCACCTGCTTTCTCCCTTATTTTTTTTCTCCCTCTATCACCCAGCCAGTGGATCTTGCCAGGTGCTTATCTGCTCTGCTCCATGCAGGCTCACCCTGAACGTTGCTCCCGAGCTGCTGTGTGGATCTGCCTACAGTGAGCTCCATTTGCTGAGAACAGTACGTGCCTCGGCATATGGCAGCTCTTTCAGCCCTTGATTGTTCCTGGAGCTCTTTTCTTGAACCCTTCCCAAGCTGTTAAATGCAGACAAGAGAGCTGGACCCTGTGTTGCCTGCCAGGCACACAGGGAAAATCTCCTTGCTGCATGATACATTTTCCTGCTTTGTACAGCCAGGCATCTCAGGCACAGCCCCATGCTAGAGTTTCACGTTCAGGGATTTGGCTGCCATGAATCTGCTATTTTCTGATTTTTTTTTTCACCGTATTTTATAGAGATCTAAAGTAGTACTAGACTGCAAATGGATCCCTGCAGAGCATTGCTGTTTTAAACTCTCATTTTTTACTCTGTGATGTGAGTTTTATATAAGTGATTCATATGCCTGCCCTTGCACGCCTCCCTCTGTGTGTGCAGTGCTGTACTGTGGCTAGGACAGACGTCATGACCAGGACAGATGTCATGGCCTTCCTTGTGTGGGTGCAGTTTGCCTGGGCACAGTCCCTGTCCCCTCCAACTCCCCTGCACCAGCGCCCTGGGGTGATGCTCTCCTGCACTGATAAGGTCTTAAGTGAGGTGGCATGATCTCAGGAGAGGTCCTGAAATCCAGAAACCATGGCTCAGGCCCTCGAATGCCACAAGCGTACACAGCAGCTCATCTTCTGTGGCAGCAGCATTGCTCCAGCACACCACAGCATGGGGCTGTGAGCCTGTAGAACAGCCAGCAGAGTCCGTCAGGATTTTTGACTGAGCAAAAAAGCTGTGCTTCAAGTCTTAGTCTCCGAATCACCTCGTGTCTTTTGCTCTCCCCTTCTAGGTGGATGTGGTCCTACAGTTGGATTTGCATTACACCCAGCTGAGCACAAAGAAAAGGACTTGTGAAAGCCTTCAGAAAATCCTCCCAAAATCTCTGCTGGGGCAGTTTTTCAGCCAGAGGAACTATGCCCAGCCAAAGTACCAGAACACTCCTGCCTGGGCGGACCCGAAAGGGCAGCAGGCATCCTTGAGGACAGGCGCTGGCCACAGCTTGCCCAGCAGCAACCCCTCCAACTCCAGCAGTGAGCCAGAGGAGAATGATGAGAGCAGCCTGAGCGAGCTCTGCTCAGCATTGCTGCGGGCTGGCCCCCGGGCAGGAACAAATCCTTGACCCTGCAGGCTGGTGTACTCAGCTGAGGGGTGGCTGCCTTGTAGAGGTAGCAGTTATTCAAGTGCTAAAGACGGCGGAATTTATCTGCTTCCCAGCCGCAGCGATCGCCCTGTCCAAATGAGGCCAAGGCTGCTTTTTTGGAAAGGCTTCTCCCATCTGGTCCTGAAGCCTGCTGGAAACGACCCCTGTCCCACATGAGGCTGTAGGCCAAGGAGTCGCTGTCACGTCTGGTGGAGGACCCAGCCACCCGACAAGCCATAACATCTCCAGACAGAACCCAACAGTGCTCACAGTCAAGGGCACGGGATGATGTTTTCTGCGAATCGGAGTTTGTGAAGCAAGTGCCTGAAAGCGAGCGTTGCAGCATTAGTTGTGTTGAGAAGCCCACAAACACTACAGTCCTGTGCTACAGCAGAGGCACCATCTCAAAGGCCACAGCTGCTGTTACTGCTTGTGCAAAGGACACAAGGAATGACCAAGGGACCCAGATAAAACTGTGTGAATGTGTAAGCTTTCCCCTGGGGTTGCACGGGGGGTTTCCTTCCTTCCAAATCCTGCTTGTGTCCAAGCAGGTTTTAAATTATGTGTTTATATATTTCTACAGAATGTATTTATACTCGAGGCAAGAAAAGTGCTTGCTAGGAAAAGGAGGCTCAGACGTCCTGTCGGGTGCATGTTTACAGTGAAGGCTGGTTTTCCGTCAGTAGTAGCCCCTGGGCAGGTAAATTTCTGCATGCCCCTTGTAGCATGTTACATAAAAGGGTGTTAGATTCTGCATGGTCCTGAGTTCCTCTCAGATGCAGAGGCTCTACATGTGGGAGATGGAAAAAAACAGGATGGAGGAGGAAGAACCTCAAAAATAGTTATTACTGCGACTGTTTTTTGATGTTGTTGTTTGGTAGGTTTTGTTTTCTTTTGTAAGTGCCTGTCTCAGTGTGCATGCACTGTGGGCAGCCTGAAGCACTACTTTCTCTGGAGAACCAGCTGTCCAGGGAGGAACACAGGTGAGGAGGCACAGCTTGTGTGGTTGCAGTCTCCTCCCTGCCTGCTTCTCTAATTTTTCTTTAATAAGGATTGTCCTGGGAGGACAATCAAATAGCACACGGAGGCCAGTGACCCTGTTGAGGTGTGGGATCTCCATCCTTGGAGACGGTCCACTCCAGACTGGAGAAGGTGCTGGTGAGCTGATGGAAGTTGGCCTTGCTTGGAGCATGGAGCTCTACCAGAGAGCTCCAGACAACCCTTCTGGCAATTGTGATCCTGTGGCAGGAGGAATTTGGAGCTCAAAGACTTCTTGAGAAGTCAAGGATGGTGGGGTGGGATGGGGAGAGTGCCCGAGCTCTCTCCACTGTCTTGTTCTAAAAGAGGACTGGGGAGAACATTTTCTGAGTTTTGGTTCTTCTTCAGCAGTGAAGATAACAGCATATCAGTGTACAGTGGGGACTGCCTATTGCAGCATGGAAAAATATGAAATGCTTCTTCCAGATAAACCATCCTACAAATGCTGGAAGCCTGTCCAAAGAGAACAGAGGAGGCTTTTATTCTCCTCACAGTGAGTAGAGCCAAGGGAAAGAAGAGAGGCCCCATCTGGCTGAAGTCTAGAAAGCCTACTAGGAAAAAAATGTAAAGCTCCAAAAAAAAATAAATTACAGGATGAAGTTTAAATAAGATGGGCTGATAGAGAAACTAAACCAGAAAATAATAAACTAATTGAGAGGAGAACCAAAGATTAAATCACCACCAGCAGAAATTTAAGACGGGTCAGTGGGAATTGCTGTGGAGCCATTTAGGAGGAGTACAGTACTCAAAAGGAGGGATTATACACACCCTTCTATACCGGTGGGGCAAAGTGTGTCTCTGGCTCGTGTAATTACGGCAGATGTCGTCTCATGTGAATGTTAATCTCATTCAAAGCAAGGCTGTTTATTTTTTCTAAATAAAACACTTGGTGTTTTTGAATGCATAGTTCCGTGCGGCTCTAAGTTAATGGTCTTTGTTTTTCCCTCTAAGTGCCAGGGTGTGACGTGTGATTTAATATTGCCCTAATGCTTTTTATGCTTTTTTATGCTTTGAACTGTGTCTTCTAACATTTTATGCATGAGGACTGCTTCCTTTAGGTAACAGTATACTGAAGTGTGGATTTAGCAAGTGGATCAAATGTCATTAGGTAGGATGAAATCCTACCTAATGGACCCTTTGAGCGGGTGCAGAGAAGGGCGACGAAGCTGGTGAGGGGCCTGGAGAACAAGTCCTATGAGGAGCAGCTGAGGGAGCTGGGCTTGTTCAGCCTGGAGAAGAGGAGGCTCAGGGGCGACCTTATCGCTCTCTATGGGTACCTCAAGGGAGGCTGTAGCGAGGTGGGGATTGGTCTGTTCTCCCACATGCCTGGTGACAGGACGAGGGGGAATGGGCTTAAGTTGAGCCAGGGGAGTTTTAGGTTAGATGTTAGGAAGAACTTCTTCACTGAAAGGGTTGTGAGGCACTGGAACAGGCTGCCCAGGGAAGTGGTGGAGTCACCATCCCTGGAAGTCTTCAAAAGACGTTTAGATGTAGAGCTTAGGGATATGGTTTAGTGGGGACTGCTAGCGTTAGGTCAGAGGTTGGACTCGATGATCTTGAGGTCTCTTCCCACCTAGAAATTCTGTGATTCTGTGATTCTGTGAAATAATGTCAGATGAAATGTAGAGATAAAATCATGTCAGCATTCATCGTGAGTTATCCCCCTCCTTTGTAAAGGGTGGCCCGCAGGTGGCAGGGCCAGGCTTAGCAGGCCTCCTGTCCTGGTGCCAACTGTAGGACGGGGACTTGTCTCCCTCAGCAACTCTCCTGTTCTCCAGTCTTGCCAGCACTCTGCATTCACCCTCGAGGGGGTCCTGCACCTCCTTCACCCAGAGGTCAGGGTCATCCCCAGCCAGCCTGATGGTCACTCCCATGTGGGCCTGGATTCATTGTAGGAAAAGGTGAAGCTGTTTCTATATTCCTACCGTACTGTACCCTACCGTACACATGAAATGCTGTGGTGGGATAAATGTTTAGTGCCAGTAAGTCTTCCCTTCAATCTGTGGTTCCGTCACGGTTGTCCTCTGCTTATCCTGATCCTGGCCCAGCACTGACCCTGCAGCCTGTGGCCATTCCTCCTACTGCATCTGTTTCTCACCTGGCAGCATGTATCCCACCCATCTTTCTGTGTCATTTCAGGTTATCCCTCCATCCCCACCAATTCTGAGTAGATTTCCATGCCTGTTCGTACATTTCCTGAAGTAGCTGGTGATTGCTCCAAGCTTAGAGACCTGGAAATGTGATGCTATCCCACTGCATTTCTTTACGGGGGTCAAAGCTTGGGCAGATCCTATAGCTGAGCAGTACGGGTGGGCTCACCTGTCTAATTCACGCTACCTTTACTGAGAAAACCACCCCATTACTTGGTCTGTTTCTCCAAGAAGGACTATGAGACCCACTGAAGGCTGGACTCCTTCATTAGCTGCACAGCTACAGGCAAGGTGGGACCCCAAAGCAGCTCCAGTTACATTCCTTCTCTGCTTCCATGCCTCCATATAACTGTGGCCACCACCCTCTGCCTGCAGCTGTTTCTGGGCCAGTCTGTGCCCAGGGGCTACGAACAACAACTTGAGCATAGCATTTTGAAGCATTTTAGTAGGTAATAAAGCTGCCTTCCCTTTGCCAAAGTCTGCTATGCTTTCTTTAACAAGCGAACTGAAGCTTTAAACAGTCATTAAACTCGTGAAAATAGCATCATCTAAATGTTCAGTAATTTGGGGATTAATTTTCACTTTTTTTTTTCCTCTGTTCATGCAAATGTGTTGAAGGGAAGCACCTTGGTCAACAGCCTGATGTGCTCGTCCTGTGCTACATGGTTTGTCTGGGATCAGTTCTCAGGTTTTTTTCTGCTGATGTTTGGCAGTTCCTGACAAAACAAGGCAGATGCACCCAAACAGAGTGAGAAAACAAGGCAGTAAAAAGCAGGGAAATGCCATTTTGTCTGTTTTATTTAGTTGCTGGAAAATCACTGGCCCAGCACGCAGCTGAGAATTGTGTTTTGTGTGGGCTGGCATATATACTCGAACCTGGCGTGCTTCCATAGGCAGCAGATTCTTCAGGGTTTGGTCTCAGCTGGCTTTTTTTTGTGAATGGATCAACGAAAGGGTAGATTTGTCCCAGATCAGCCACTCTCCAGACTCAGCCAGAGAGATAAGTGTAAGGCAGCTCTCTCTCCACCTGAAGAGCTGATCATGCCTGTAAACTCCCAAGTTAGGGATGAGAAGAGAGCAGAAGCAGTGGGTTCGTGTCTCGGGACAGGCAAGGACACCAGCTATTCCCGTCTGGTGGTGCGAGCTGCTGCTGCTATGTGTTGGCAATGGGAGCTGCCTCTGAAAGAGCTGCATCTGGTCACCAGCTCTCTTCATCCAGATGAACATATCATGCCCGGTAGCTTTGGGCCTTCCATATCAGCAGCTCTATGGAGCGTGTCCCCATGCCAAACAGATCTTCCTGGCACATTTGGGTAGCTGAGACATCAGCAAGCCATGCCACCGGGGCATTAATGACACGTATCCAAGAAGCAGCATGGAGTTGGGGCAGAATGTGGGCTGTTTCTGGGTTAGAACAGCCCCTCACCGGCTGCTAATCCCACCTGGATTCATCCCCGTTTGCTCTGGGTAAGAGCTGTTTCCTACTGGACTCATCAAAACTGCACAGGAGAGAGCCTGGGATCCACTGACCACGTCTGTGAACATGCCTTGAATAAGATAATGACTTGAGTTGGTCCCATAGAGGAACTTCTCTATTTCTAGAGCACCGTTGTAGGTTGTGAGCCGAGGCTCACTTCTGAAATATGAGGCAGTGGCAGTCGACTTCTTAAGGCACAGCAGGACCGTGCACAAGATGGTAATCAAAGACAGCAGACTCAGGACTAGCGGGGAGCTCTTGAATCACTGAATTCGGGTGGTACTCTCAAAGGCAGCATGTCCCAGATGGCCTTTATCCATCATGCCTTGCACATGCTGACACCCACGGCTGTGTTCTCCTCTCCTAACACTGGCAATCATCCTACTTTGAGCAGGAGGTTGGACGAGGTCCCTTCCAACCAACGCTTCTGTGATTCTCCTACCAGATCATATGTCCAATAGAATATACGTGTTCTGGGTGTCTCTGAACAACAGGCAGGCTGGGAGATGCAAGACTGTGAAATATCCCTACTGCCTGTCCAGAAGGCAAACAAGAACATGGGTTCAGCTCAACTAGTTCTGAAACTTCGTTTTGAAATTAAAATAAAAATAAATAAAAATAGATCAGGTCTAGAAGACAAGGGAAAGGTGGTGAAACAGCTCATTTGGAAATGTGAGATGGTTCAGATTCAGTCATTCCAGGCTTCCTCAAGAAGCAGATTGTTCAGTAATGAAGCCAGGAGGATGGTTTTAAGTAAAAAGGGTGAGTGAAGTCATCCACCATGAAGGCAATAAGCCCAGGACTGCTCAAATTTAAAGGGCTGATCTGCATTCAGGCAAGCTATCCTTCTGCAGAGTGCTGTGATGCCTCTTTGGAAAGCAAAGGCAGGGGCAGGTTTGGTGGCATGGTAAAGCCTGCAGACGAAGACTTCATCAATGGTGATAAAATTATTGATAGCACAGCCTCCTCACATGGTCACAGAGGTCTCTCCTCTATCAAAGATTATTTCAGTGACTGCTTTGCCATTGTTACTAATCGCTTGAAATTGGGTCCATGACATCATGTGGCAGTGAAGAGAAAAGCATATCACTGAACAAATGAGACTCCTTGAAATGCTTGAAGTTGCTTCTTATCTTCACAGTTTGGATAACCTTTTGCATAGTAATCAACAATTTCAAATGTATTGGTCATATCACCTCCTCAAAGAGATGGAAGACTCTCTTTGAAATTACAGACCAGACTTCATATATGCGAGAAGCACTGATGCGGTGTCACGCAGTAACGATGAGCTAATGTCTCTTTGATAAAGCTGTCTTCACCAAGTTTGATTTTCTTGCCATGGTGTCAGAAATAGTTGACGAGACAGACGTGTTATTAAGTGGTAAAAATAAACAGATGGAAGAGGCAAGTGAGAGATTTCAGCTATGATTTTCCAGAATGTTTCAGCAAAGAATAACCTAATTTCCATTCCCTACTGGAGATGAAAGATATGAGGTACTTACCCAAGTGTTGTGTGGCCGCCGATCTCGTGCATCAGTGGGGCCGACTTGCACCCACTGTAATGCCTCTGCTTGAAGGTCACGCAGTTGATGGAGCAGTTGGTGGGCCTGGAGAAGCGGTGCTGGTCCTGACCTGCTGCTACCTTTGGAGGCAAAGCCATCACTGTGGAGAGTGTTGCTGGATGTTCAGGTGTGTGCCTTGGTTCCTGCTGGGCATCACCACCTATTTCTGAGCCCCCCCACCTCTGTGCCCTGCCTCTTTTCTCATCCTCCCCAATCTGCAGCACATCTTCTCCACAGCTTTCTATTTTGTCTCACCCTTCCGCAGCAGTTTGGCCAGGGTTGTCAGACCACACCTGACCAGGGGAAGGGCAGATCACAGGCAGGCCAAGCATTTCTCTTCCCCTGGGATTCCAGCAGCTGGAGCACTGCCTCATGCAGAGATGTGACGCTGGCACAATGCTACGTGGTGACAGTATGAGCTTGGAGGAGCCTGCCTCTGAATCTGGGTCCTTGCCACAAATGGGCTTGAGGGAAATCCTTTTTTTTTTTTTTTTTTTTTTCTGTGGGGTCTGTAGAGGAGGGCTGTTGTGCCCCGACCTGGGCAATACATTACTGGAAAAGTAGAGGGCAGTTTCTGCCATGTCACTGCAGGGCTGCAGCCATCTCCAGCCTGTCTGTCGGATCCTTCTGTGTTGCTTAATATCAATTATAAAATATTAAATCAGATAAATACCTTTGGCCTTTCTGGATGATAAGAAAATACATTGTTCTCCCTCCTCAAATGCTGTTGTTTTCACTGGAAATGCTAATGGGATTATATAAAGGTTATTTCAGCCTCCTCTCAAGACTGGAGACATGGCAAAACAGTCACAATGCCCTTTGTGCCTTTTCAATGACTGCTTTTATCTCCAGGTATAGGGCCTATGCATCTTCTCAGGTGCTCACTTGCAGAGTCCTAGGGCTGAGTTTGGGAGGGAACACCATGGAGAAGATAAACATATCTGCACTGTCAAGTTGGAGATCTAGAGGAGAGCTGGCAGAGCAGAGACCCCTGGGCGTCTGGCAAGGATCTGATGTGCATGCCCGGATGCCCTCGGTTACCTGCCCTTCTGCATTTTTCATTATGAGCATCCAGGAGCTCGCACCCATGGCTCCGACGTGCTCCTGCAGTACGTCTGCGCACCAGTGTCCACACGTGCAGCCTGGGGCTCCGTCTTCTGGCTTGCTTTCTTGGAGGCTTCTGTCTGTGAGCCTGTGCTAGGATGCACGCATGAGCGCACGCGGCTCTTGCGATGAGCAAGTAGCGCGGCACGGTCCCTGCGTGCGACCTCCAGTCTAGACGGGCCTTCACCACAGCATGCAGAAGCGACAGGCTGAGTAAGAAGTGTAGCTCATGAGCCAGAGACAGCTGCAGAAGTAACTGTGGAGTGCCCTTCCCTCTGTTCTCTGGGAGAGTGCTTCTAGATGCATATTCTCCTCTTTTTTTTGTTGTTGTTTTTTTCAGCCCAGGCCATTGATTTTTACCAAGTCACTCCCTTGCATCCCAAAAGCACCCCTGTGACATAGGGAGGGCTTCTGATGGCCTGATAGCCATGTTGCTTTCCAGAGAGCAGCAGTGTACCGACAGACTATAGGAATTTGGGTGGTCCTGTGCGAAGCCAGGGGTTGGACTCAATGACCCTTCTGGGTCCCTTCCAACTCAGGACATTCTACAATTCTACGACAATTTCCAACACCAGAAATGTCAGGAAATAATCTCTTCTCACTGGAGAACCCCCCCAGCCCTGCCTCTGTGTGGGCCGATGAATGTATTCGTGTAGGCAGGCACTGCCGTGAGGGATGGGGTCACAAACCTCATAGGCATCAGGCTCTGAGCAAGAGGCTGTCACTCTGTCAGCAGCCTCTCTTTGAGCAGGAGGCTCAAAGGATTTTTGGCCTGGGGATCTTCAGAGTGGCCTTCCACCCTGGGTCCTTTGAGGAATCTAGAAAAATTGCTTCAAAGTTATGCTTGGCTGTGGTCTCCTGCCTTCGTATGTTCTCCTGGAAGAGACGACGTGAAGATAAAAATGGGTATGTGGCCAATGCAAGTACACCATTCCCTGCCTGTACCACCTAAAACTTCATGTTGCTCTGGGTCTTTCATGGTAGTCAGTGGCAGATGGGCTTGTGCTGATACCCAGGGGGTTGCCAGAGCTGTAGGATGGGGATTCACGTTTTTCCTAAAAAGTGTAACTTCATTGTGTCAACACATTAGATTGAGAGGAACAAGAGGTCCTGGAGAGCAGGGGGACATTAGGTAGGACAGCCAGGATGACATCTTTCAAAGAGAAGGAGACGGTGGACGTCACTGCGTGTTGCAAAGAGCAACATTTGCTCATGTAGCAAAGAGCATGGGCAGCAAAACGGGTGCATTCCTGGGGTTCAACGGATATATGAATTGTAAATATTGTTGCTAAAAGTTGTAATTCTCTCTTTCGAAGTTATTTTGTTGGTGTCCCTGGAGGATCATGCCTGAGAGGTCAGAGACAGCGCAGAGCAGCTGCTTTGGGAGGACAGATCGCTTGCTGCTGATGGGGGGTTTCTGATGCACGTTGACTATGCAAATTCAGATAGTAGGTTTGGTTTCCTCACCTAATTTCGCACCTAACTTCAGTGAGACCGTTTGAATCCTCCCAGACTGGAGAATCGCACAGCAGAGGAATCCCACAGTTTGATCGTACCCTAACAGGCTGTGATCTTGGCCACGTCTGCAGAGGTGCATGGATGGGATCCGCGTGCTTCTGTGTGACTGCTGCTCCCCACCAGGCTCTTTTGGATGATCCTTATGGTGTGCTTGAAGGGAGAGGAGGGAAAAGGCTTCAGAAGGCAGACAGCCCTTGCCACGTTATGTCCTTAAACCACCACCGCTCCTGCTAAATTAATACCTTCATTCCCTGTGCTGTTCCCCAAAGCCCCACTGCTGCTGTGTAGTTCTCATCCTTTCTCTTCCTATACTTCTTTCAATAGAGTCTCCCCGGCACCTGTGTTAATTAAAGAAAGCCTGAAATCTAATTATTAACTCAACATTTCCAGTCTTGAGATCATCCTTTCAATTGCATTGCTGATATAACAGAGCCACCGAATTCCCTCCCAAGACTGCTGAGACCCACAAGATCACGAGGAGCAGCAAGATGAACCAAGCTGCAGCCAGCTCCCTGGAGCAGCACTGTGGGCAGGGAGCAACCCCACCCAGGGCTCAAATTTCAGTGAATTTTGGGTGCCCATGCACCATCAACTCTTCTGTGCATCTTGCTCATGAAACAGTAGGGTCAAAGCTGGAAATTTCACATGAGAGGTGAGATCTCATCTGGAGGTCCAGTCTTGGCACTGTTTTGGGAAAGCGCTACTGAGGATGTGATAGACAACACCAAGAATAACACTGGAAAATGTACTCCATGAGGAAAAATGGAAGGTTCTTGGTTGTTGAGACAAAGAGAAAATTCATAGAAGGCATAAAATCGATCCCTCCCAGTGGTCTGCATACTTAGTCTGACAGACTTTAAAGTACCTCAGGTGATGGATGCTTATCACTCAGTGAGACAAAGCAAGAGCCTATTTAATGCTCTTCCCTTTGATGTCAGCTGAGGCAACGCACCTCAGCTCCTCCAGCTGGAAATCAACAAATGCACTGCAATCCCACAGCACGTCAGCAGGCTCTGGAGGCTTCCTTTCAAGTGGCTGAATCAAAAGGACTATCTCAGACACCAGCAGTCCCCATGCAACCTGCAGTAGTGCTTGTCCTGAAGTGTTTTCGTGGTGTGCACCACATTTTGCCAGCCCTGACTCTGCAGGGCCTGACCCAAAACAGGCCTAAGCCTGGCTGGACATTGCTTCTGCTCCCTGCCCTGGTGACCACTGTGGAGAAATGCAGAAGGGTGGGTCTGAAAAGAGACCAACATCCACTCCAGACCCTCCTCACCATGCTTTGAGTACAGGCGTGTTTCGGCCATGAGGAATGGGTGCTGATGCTGGATATAGGACCTACCAGATCAGCCCTCTCCACCTCCCCTTGGAAAAGTGCCTTAAATCTGGGGGGTTGTAGGAAGCTATGATAGTAGCAGTGGTGTTAGATGGCAAAGCACCGATGCTCAGAAAGGACTCCACGAAGCCTGGGAGGAGACGCCCCGAGAAAAGGGGATACAGGAATGGAAAGGACAGTCACCAGGATTGCTTTCAGCTCAGTTCGTCACCTGCAGCGATGCGACATGGCAAAATGCTCCAGGGGAAGACTTGAGAAACCTCCACCACCCACACAGGCCAATTGATTTATTGCCTGTTTCCTTCCTACCTCAAAGCCATAGGTTGTAATTTTACCCTGTCTTCCCCATTGTAATTTTACTCTTTGTCTTTATCAATGTTTTAATGAATTCTGCTTGACCCTTTCATTGGAAAAGGTAGTTTTTAATTCCCTCCCCCCCTCCCCGGCCCGTAATTCAGCAATGAAATAAGGCAGCTTATTCATTCCTGGCTCCTCTCCACAATTTTCTCTTGCAGGAAACACTTCTGCTTCCAGGTAGACTGCAATAAGAGCGCTTAGCACAGCTCTCTGCTGCGCTGGAATGAGTCAATGTGAGTTCAACCTTTGGAAAATTGTTTCTTGAAGGCCAGAGACATTTGTTTGTCCTACCCTTAAATGTCTTTCACTGACATATCACAGCAACCACAGCCCATCACTTAGCACCCTGAGTGACAGCACTGTGTAACTGATGGCCCAGTGGATGCCTAACAGGATAAAAAAGAACATGAAATACTCTAATGTCCACAGTTAATGGGGTCAAAAGAGGCCTACTGTAGACAACTACATCTTCAGATGACTTTTGACTGTGCTAGTACAATGCTTCCTTATCATCACAGTTCCTAGTGTTTTTAAAGCATTAAAAATATAAAACAATGAAATGAAATGAAATGAAATGAAATGAAATGAAATGAAATAAAATAAAATAAAATAAAATAAAATAAAATAAAATAAAATAAAATAAAATAAAATAAAATAAAATCACCACAACAAATCCTACAATTGTTCTTATTTTTTTCTTTCTGAAAAACCTGCTTGTCACAGCCCCTTTTAGCTTCATATCTTTCTTCATTTTCCTACCAAAGCTTGGTTTGAGCAAAAAGTACTCAGCCTCCTGCACCGCTCATGAGATGCTGTGTCCTCATTCACAGCGTTATTTTTTTCTTTCTTCTTTCATAATGGACTTGTAAACAGACAAGGTAGCTTCTATTGTTAAACAAAGCAGCGAAAGCCTCCAGGACACATGAGAGACACCACCGGTAATCTCACTTAAAATCAGGTTTGAATTTAAGGACAAAGTAAAACGAGAATGGAAAGATACGGAGATAAATTCCCAAGGTCCTTCTCTCCCTTGGGACTGCAAAACCAAAGGTCTGGAGAAGAAGGAGGAGAAAGCCACTGGCAAGTGAAGATCAACTTTTAGGAAACAGATTTTGCATCTCACATGCAAGTACTACAGGGCTGAGAGGGGTTGCTGAAGGCTGTGACTTCTCCAGGGATGTAATTATTGCTGCTTAACACCAGCCTTCTGCTCGAGGTTTTTCTCGGTAAGGCCTACAGAGGAGCTCCGAGCCTCATGCTGGGCTCCCCAAGCTGACGCAGCTCTGCCCTGCCACAGCACGTGGGACTGGCAGTGCCGAACCCAGCAGCGTTACAGATGGGGTCTCCATCCACGGGGATCTTCCAAAAATGTCTGGAGGTGGCCCTGGACAGGGGAGCAGGGATTAGACCCAGGGATGCCCCCAAGCTCAACCATGCTGTGACCCTGTGATTCCGTGAGAGATCAGGCATGGAGGATTTCTGCCTCCCCTGGGATTCCTAGAAACTGGCGATGCTTGAAAAGCAAGAACAGGCTGAAGGTGTTGCATTGCCCAGCTACAAATCCTCTTGGCTGCTTTCAGGGAAAATCCCACACCAGCAGCACAGAGCATCCCCACGTCTGCACCTACATTGCTCTCTCCTGCCTGTGAACATGCAAAGCAACTTTCTGAGCTTTCTTGGCAATGATTTTCTAGGTACAACTGCACTAAAAATGCTGTGAGCATGCTACGGGCAATTTAGGACAGGGAGTCCTTGTAGAATTATTATTATTTTATTTTATTTTTTGCATTTTTTCAAGCTTTGGTTAAACTTTTCAGCAAAGTCCAGGAGCGGTGTGGGCTGCAGCTCTGGATGCTGCTGGTCTGGCCTTCCTGCCCCAGCAGCTCCCACTAGGGCTGGTTCCCACCTGGTTGCAATGTCCCACTCCTCATTTTTGCCCACACGACCACAACATGAAAGATGATGGGGGAAGTATCGAAGTTTAATTTCTTCCCCAGAGAGGTTTATAACGTCTGGATCAGCTCTCTCTTGTCTGTAGAGTGGTTCAGCTGCCATCACATTGTTCCACTGGGGGCACAGAGGTGAGAACAGCTCAAGCCAGCCTTGTCCCTGATCATTCTGCACCCGGTTCACGTTCAGCAATCAGGTGTTGAGCCCCACAAGCAGTTGTGTTGGCAACACTGAGGCACAGCCACACAGAGCGCAGGGCTTTGCGCTGTCTCTGCTGTCAGCACAGAGGATTGTGCAAGGGACTTTGCCTGCCCAGGCCTTGGAGCATGTTCGTACCGCACCAGAGCCTGCAGCTCTCATGGGTAAAGAAGGCTGTCTGGAAGTTATTCCTCCAGTTTTCTTGTTGAGTAGTAAAACGGGTTCGATATAGCTCCTGTGAAAGCTGGTAGGGGAGAGTTGCACTGATGCCATCCCAGCAGCCCTTGACTACAATCTCCTCGTGAGAAATCAGCCAACCTCAATTCCCAGTAAATGGGAATCAGAAGAATGGCAGGGCACAAAACAGTTCTATAATCCTAAAATATAAGGGGGAGAACCCGAATTAGGGTTCTCACTGCAGTTTGCAAACTCCCAGGGATACAGGGCTTTGCTCTGTTTGATTTGGTGCAGGAATGGATCTGGAACAAGGGCAAGATTTTCCATGTTGGTGGTTGATCAGTGTTTGTACGGGGCGCTCTTTGTTGAACAGTCATGTTGGCTCGTTGGTGTACATGCCAAGAAGCCAAAGGGAGAAAAATCTGCTTGGGGCATGCCCTTGGAGTTGGGGAGACCAAAAAGCCAGAATGAAAGGTGTAAATGGTTTTAAATGCATACAGATGACATCTGTATAATTAATTACCTTGATTTAAGTTACGCTGATTTTTTTTTTTGTGTATGTGTGTGCGTAGATAATGCCGAAGGCTACACTGTTATCTTAGATAAATGTTTGTGTCTGGGGATTCGTTCTCACCCTGCCAATAATAAACCTTCCCTGGAGTTTCTGAAACATTAATTACAATTTTGTAACACACAAGTTTTGCAACCAGCTCAAGGTAATTCTCTATAACACCAGGATCTGACAGAAACAAATTAATCGGTGAATTGAAAAATGACAGTTGCCTAGGCATGAGTGCTCAAGACTTTGCTATGTTTGTTATGAATAAATAAAATGGGTCTCACCGTGCTTGCCAGCCCGTTTGCCTACATACGCACACACACACCCTCTGACACAGCTTGCACCTGGGAAGAGCCCACCTCCCCCAGACAAATGCAAGCTCAAACAACCTCAAGCAGGAGAAGAAGCTGAAAGCGAGGCTCTCAGACATAGCTGGACAACACAATGTTTCCTTCCCTGCCCTAAAAAACTGGGATGGATAGCTGCTTGACTTGTCAGCCCACCTTGGCCAATGGATGGAGTGGGGAGCGGTAAAAACCCCATTCTGAATCCTCATCCTGCTCCTAAAGCTAGCTCATGCTGTAGTGGGAAGCGTGATTCCCTTGGGCAGGAGCTGTCTGTTACAGGCCCATCCAGGTCCACCAGAGCACAGGTCCCATCCAGGTGCCATCAGAGCACAGCTGTGCCCATGGAAGCTGCTCTTTGCAGCACCTTTTAATACTTTTTGGGTTTCTGCTGTCATATGGAGAGGAATTAGCCTCTCAGCCGGGCACTCTATGGCTGCCTTTCCTCCTCATCCATTTGGGATGGAGCTAAATTCCCATTGGCATTATATTTCTTAATTAGCACAATCACTCAAATTACAGTGGCTTCCCTGCAAGCCACAACGTGTTCAGGACTGTGGCAGGTCTTCATAAATTGTATAAGAAATGTCAGCTATCTTAGCAGTTATAGCTTACAGCTCCCAAGTAGCTTTTTATAGAGAAAAAGACGTGCTAAAAATATAGGTACCAGTCGTGATACTGAAACTCTTTTCTCAGCGCAACTTCCTTTGCCCTTTCATTAGTTTCAAGGGACTGGCTGTCACCTCCTAAAGGAGAAAGGTGTTAACATCAATTCAGAAATGAAGGAAGGGAAGCGATGGGTGTACACAAACATATATGTCTGCATATAATATACACATATACACGTCTATATATAGTATATGTATATATATTACCCACTGGACTGGGGACAAGGAAAACAAAATTACTTAACTGATGAGAAACAAATGCTGTATGATCAGTACTGTACATGTAGTATGCGATATAGATGCTAAGGTTGTGTCACAGGGAAGACAAACACAATAAATATTTCTGGCTTTTATTTACAACAGAATGAAAATGACACAGTCACACCTTAACACCAAATGCTTCACAGATTCAGACTTGTTGAGGTTGGAGGCACGTCTGGAAGTCATCTGGCTGAATCTCCCTGCTCAAGCTGTGTGACTCAAGAGCATGCCCAGGACCACGTCCAGGTGGTTTTTGAAGATCCCCATGGATGGAGACCCCACAGGCTCTCTGGGCAGCCTGGGCCAGTGCCCCATCACCTGCACAGCACAGGAGCGCTTCCCGATGCTCAGATGGAGCCTGCCCAAGGAGGTGGTGGAGTCACCATCCCTGGAGGTCTTTAGAAGACGTTTTGATGTAGAGCTTAGTGATATGGTTTAGTGGAGGACTGGTTAGTGTTAGGTCAGAGGTTGGACTCGGTGACCTTGGTGGTCTCTTCCAATCTAGGTGATTCTGTGGTTCTGTGAAGTACGCCTCTGGCTCTCTTCTGGTGAGGACCCAGCACCGGACCCAGCGCTCCAGGTGTGGGCTAACTGGTGATCTGGTGCTTCTGAATCTATCTGTAACTACGGAAAGCACTGAGCATGAGCCATCACAATAACCTTTTTTTATTTTTTTTTTAACTGTAGGATTTGAAAACGAGTATCCCAAAAGTGCTAGCAGTTCAGGAAGTCACCGAGCAATCAAAACCAATAGTCAACAAATCCTAACGACTGACGACGCAAGCTCCATAGGATTGGGGAAAAACCCAGCCCTGGGTTTTCACATTTCTGAAAAGCGAGTGGGCGGCCGCGAAGCCTAGCCCCACTCACCCGACAAGAACCCTAAATAAAACCGTGCGACCGCCGACTTTGGGGCAGAATAAGGACAAAAAAAAAAAAAGAAAAAAAAAAAAAAAAAAAAAAAAAAAAAGCCACGGCGTTAATCAGGAGCTGACGAGCACCCTGCCCGCCCCAGAAGCCGGATTTTGGGCGAGCGGAGGCACGGAGCGCCTCAGAGCGGGGCCTGCTGCGTGTGCGTGCGGGGACCCAAGCACGGAGCGGGGGCTCCCGGTGCCAAGCAGGGCCCGGCCCGGCCGCGGCCCCGTCCCCGTAGGCCCAGCCCGGTGGCGGCGGTGAAGGGGGGTGCGGAGGGGAGGGGGGGGGCGGTCTCGCCGTGCCCCGTCCCGGCCCCGCCCCGCCCCCGGCCCCGCCCGCCGCCGCCGCCGCCATGTTGCGGCCGTTGGTGCCCGGTGCGGGGTGAGGCCTGCGCGGGGCCCCGGCGGCTGCTCGGTGGCCGGCGGAGGAGCCGCCTGTGCGGGTGAGTGCCGCCCGCCCGGCCGGCCGCGCCGGGGCCCGCCCTGCCCTTCCCTTCCCTTCTTTTCCCTTCCCCTCCCTGCGCTGCTTGCTCGCCCTCCGCCCAGCCCCGCGGCTGCCTCCCGCTGCCGGTGCTGCTGCCGCCCCGCGGGCAGGGCAGGGCGGGCGGCCCCACCGCCGCCACCGCCACCACCACCGGCAACCGTGGAGCCGCGGTGGCGGTGAGGAGAGGAGGAGGAGGAGGAGAGGAGGAGGCGGCTCCCGGCCGGCCTCCGCGGCCCGGCCCCGGCGGGCGAGCAAACTTCGGCGGGGCTCGCCCACGTGCGGGGCCGCGGGGCTGGGCCGCGGCGGGCTGACAGCGCGGCCGGGCTGGGGGAGGAACGGGAGGGACGGAGGGAGAAAGGGAGAAAGGGCGGGGGGGGCAGCCGCCTGCCTGCCTGCCCTTTGTGTCGGGTGGCGGGGCCTGAGCGCTGCCCCCCGGTGCCGGCTGCGGGTTGCAGCCCCCCGGCCGGAGCCTCCGCTGCCTGGCAGAGTTCGCCGAGCTTTGGGCTCGCTGCCTCTTGACAGCCCCTGGCCGGCCCCGCTGCCAGCTGGCGGCTGCTCCCCGCGCTTCCCCGCTCCTGACAGCCCAGCCGAACCCCTGGCAAGCGGTCCCGGCCTGCCTCCGCGCCCGCTCCGGGAAAAAGCTGCTTTTTTCCGGGCCTGCCGTCACAGCAGGAGGTGTTTTTCCGTTGTACCTAACTGTTGTCTTGCAGCTGTATGAATATTTATTGTCTTGAGACACCCAGCCTCATGTAATTGTGCTCTCGTGTTAGGTGGCAAGCCTGAACTTCCTCCTCGAGCAGCATGCTACGCGCTGGTTGGAAGTCTGGAGAAGAGGAGCCGCTGCGGATCTCCCAAAGTCCGCAGGAATAACGCTGCTGGTGAAAGGTTTGTACAGGACGTGTGCGGGAGACACCGGGTACTGAGGTACCTCTGCGGAGTTGGGAAGCTTAAGCCAGAGCAGAAGGCCCTAGGCTTTGCCATAGCGCCTGCAGCAAGTTCGCAGGGATGGCATGGAGACATCTAGGTTCCCTGCCTCCTGGAGAAACACGCTGTTCTGCGGTTGGCTTTGCACAGTGAAATACATGTGTTTTACTCCATGAGTCCTTGTTCTCTCCGTATGTTACTGATCTAACCCGTTGCTTTGGAAGTTTCAACCTCCATGTCTTTTATAGGCAACCAGAGAGAGAAACTTGGCTTCTGAGCTTTGTTTCTAAGGCAAGTCTTTAGCAATGGAAGGACGGAGTAAGGATGGAAGTCCCTATTTTCTGCTTTCCTCATAAGCCAGTTCTTGGAAAGTTTGGGCAGAATTTCGTCAATATACTTGTCCCGTTTGTTATCTAAGAGCAGAAATAAGTAGTGTCTAATCAGAGTTTTAAATTTATGTCTTTTAAAATCTCTTCCATTGGCAAGATGTTTATGCAGTCTTCTCCAGAATTTGTGTCCAACTTTGCTTTTCTGAAGGAATTGTAGCTTTGACAAGTTTAAGATGCAGTTTTGTGTAGAAATGCTTGAATAGAGGCTTCTTCTCATAATAGTAAAGAACATGAACTCGTCTTTTATAGGCCTGAAGATGTACACGAAATCTGAAAATGCAGGGTTTCTTCCAAGAAAAGCTTATTTTGTAATGCTGCGGATACCTTGGATTCATTTTTGCCTCGTGTTTTAAAATACACATCCAGAAATGTGGATAGGTATTTGGGGGCGAGAAGAGAAGGGTCGAGTGATTGGCAAGCTGATTTTTCTGTATATAAAACTTGGGTGTTCCAGGTTACGGAACGAAATGTCTTCCTCGCGTAGGGATTTGTGTGCCAGGAATCTCAGCAGCTGAACGATGCCTAGCTCCTGCCCAACTGGCACAAGTTTTCCCACCCAAAGGAAAGGGAGGTTTCAGGTCTGCGCTCCTTGCCAACTGCAATAATCTGTGATGTTTCTAAACTCATTATCAAGTGCTGGTGATTTGAAGCATATGGGTAATCCTCTGGGCTTTGGGGACTTAACTCAAAGCACCGTTGCCCTACCTGGCTGAGGGATGGGACTTGTAAATTACTGCAGAGCCCTGTCTGGACATTCATATTTGTGGTTTAATTTAAGAATGAGAACAAGTTTAAGCTAAACCACAGCGAGCCACTTTTAAGCCAAGTAAATCTCCACAGAAGTGTGTTGGAGTAGATTAACCAAAGCAACACCTCCGGGGCTTGTCTGTAGGCATGGCTGAACTAATGCTTGAAGACCAGTATGCCTTGTTCTGTGCTGCGGTGATTTCTCCTGGCCCAGCTCTAGAAATAGAAATGCTGGTTCCCTGTACCAGCAGTCTGCCAGGAAGAGTTCTGTTTTGTTTGCTTTTAAATGTGGCATTTGATGAACTTTTTTAACCCAGTCACAAATAATAAAAGCAGCCTTCAATTAGCAGCTCCCAGCCTGCTGGGGGAGGTGTCAAACAGCTACTTTCTCTCCCTCTGCCTCATCCCAAGGTCCTTGTTCCTCCCTGCCTGCACCTCTGCTCTCAGCTCTTCCCCCTTCTTTTGGGCTCTTGCCACTCCTTCCTTCTCTCTCACTCCCTGCTGGCTTTGGCAGCACGGATGCAGCCCAAGTCAAGTGAGTGTGGCGGGACTGACTTTGCCTGTGGGTGCTCCTTGCCAAGCAGGAACTGGTGCTCTGCAAGTTTACTTGGTGCTCTTTGGGCCTTTTCCTCCCTGCATACATCAGTTTGCTTTCAAATGAAACGTGTTAAATGATGGCTCATTAAATGTTTGGGAAGTCTATTTGTTGCACCAACATTTCGGTTAAATGTGGGGGCAAAACCCATACAGCAGTGAGCACAAATGTTCAAGCAATTCTGTGCTGTCAGTTCTCATCATGCATCTCATCAGAGCTTTATTATTGCTGTCATAGGGCTCTGTGGCTGGTGTCTAAGCTCCACTCCCTTCTGGAGGGCTTGTGAAGAGAGCTGGCTGGGAACGTCACTTCTTGTTACGATTCGGATCTGATCCTTTACTTTGTCTTTGGGCAGTTTGGGCCTGGTGGCATCATTATCTAATTAAGGATTGCCCCCTGTTTCAAATAACCCCTGCTTGGTTTGCAGTTTGCTTTGAGCGGCTGTACTGAAATATTTACTGAAGACTTGTATTATTTAAATTGCCCTGCGTAGGGAGTCATCTCAGTTTTCAGGCCTATTTCTCTTGGCCTACCTGTTTACCTCTAGCTTTTTGGCCTTGAAGGAGGACTGAATTCTTCAGATTATTAGCTCTCAAAAAAAAAAAGGAAAAAAAAGAAAAAAAAAAATAAAACAGTAATGTACTTCTGAATCTTTTAAGTTGAATTTCATGATGACGGTTGTTCTTGGAGGTATCAGGTTGAAACAACATCTTCTGTGTGGGCTTGGTGACGTTCAAAAGGTTGTGTTTGGACCAGAGGTGAAGGGGATGCCATCTCCCACTGCTTTGCTTGCAACAGCAGGAGCAGCTCCGCAGACAACCTGGAGAGGAGAGGTGGTGTTGCAGGACTGTAGATGAACAGCTCCTGTCATTTGTCATCTGTCCCTGTGGCTTGAGCAGGATGGGAACTGAGCTTTTGCTGATTGTCCAGGAGCAGTGCAGGTAGAAGAGGTTCCTTCCCCATGATTGCCCTCCAAAGCAGCACAGCAGAAGGGGTGAAGATGACAAAAACTGAGAACTGATGCTAGTGGGAGACCCTCGGTGTGGTGAAAATTGCCTGGTGGCCGCAGTTTGAACTGATACTGGTCACTGATGGGCCTGGAGGAGCCAGAGTGGGGTTCCCTCTCCCTAGAGAGCTTGCTTGGCCTGCATATCTTTGTGCCAAGCAAGCTGTGTTTAAAAAAAGGTGGGTCCCGCAGAGCAAATATCTTTGTGTGTCAAAAGTCAATTTTGGAGTAGTTGAAATGGAAGTTGAAGTGTCTGCAGCAGATGTTTCTAGCCTTTGTGCCATGCTGCGTTAGTGTTTTGGGTAGTTTGTGTTTTTTGTCACATAAGAGTCATTTGCATCAACATCTTACAAAGTTTGTCCTTGAGAGAAATAATACCTATTGCATTAAAGGGTAAATTTATTGGGGACAATGCTTAATTCATCCTAAGTCCAGCCACACTCAGAGTACTGAACCATCACGATGACAGATGCACAAATAACGTAACACACCCTTAATCTAGTCGCGTTCCATGAACTACCACGGCCACACTTGAGGAGTTTGGTCATGTTCAGTGAGAACTACCATGGCTTGATTAACGAGTAGTGCAATTTATTAGAGCAACAGATGCACAGGTTCTTTGGATTGCTGGTGATAAATTCACTGTCTGCAAAGCAAGTGCAAATACCAAGAGTGTGAGTAACACTATCTGGCTACAAACGCATGAAAAGATATAAAGTGACTCTGTAGAGACTTCTGTTTCCCAGAGAGGCGTGGTTACACCTTGGAGGCAAGTAGCTTTTGGGATGGAGGTGTGTTTTGGTATTAGAATGGACAAAGTTCATCAAAAGGACAGCATTTTGTCTAAAACACGGCAGGCAGTTGGCCCGGGGTAGCAAATATGCAGCTTATCGGTTCCGATGTACGTTCACGTTCCCATCTTATCACTGAGCCTGGCTGTGGTGTCTCCACTCTGCTCCACCCTCTGTACATTTCCTCTTAAAGTCAGCACACCAGGTTCCTCTGGTGTGGTCAACACCTAAGGTTAGAGGCCTAGGGAACTTCTGTGGAGTGCAGCTACACTCCGCCCTGGAGGCTTCTTCAATGCTGTACCTTTTCTTTAAAATGTGAATATAAGTTTAATTTCTAAGGCGCCTCTGGCAATTACACCTTAGCAACTGACAACATATTTTGCTTTTAATTGTAGCTTTCATCATGGGGGACATGAAAACCCCAGACTTTGATGACCTCTTGGCTGCTTTTGACATCCCTGATCCGACAAGCCTTGATGCCAAGGAGACCATCCCGTCAGCTGGGGAGGAGAACGAGAATCACCTGAAGTCATCGGGAATCTGTATAGATGAAAATGTGTCCTTGTCCCACTCTTTGCCTCCCTCCGATGCTCCTGTCGTGAGTGTAATAGTGAAGAACACGAGTCGCCAGGAGTCCTTTGAAGCAGAGAAGGAGGGAAATCACCTGGGGACTGGTCTGCTGCACAACGGGTTTCGTGGCTCTGATCTGCCATCAGAGGCTCATGCTTTAGTGCATAGTTATGGGAAGTTTGAGTCGACTTTTATTAATGGCGATAGCTCAAGAAGTTACTCTGAAAAATTGGACCAGTCCAAATCAGAGCCTTTGCCAACATTTAGTCAGTTTAGCCCGATTTCCAGCCCTGAACCAGAGGATGCGTTCAAAGAGAACAGTATTGGTGATAAACTGAAACATGCCCAAACTCCGTATTTTCCACCGCCTTCCATGTATATACCAACAGGAGCCTCAGTACTAGATCATTTTAGGAAGGTGCCAGAGCCTGAATTAAGCATGTTTGATCAGTACTGTAAAAAGGATCAAAAGATGGAGATCCACTTCCAGCCAGATAGTAGGCTGGAAATGAACAGGAGAGACCAAGACAAAGCAGCAGAGAGGTTTGTGGAGTCAAGCAAGGACTTGGTAGATACTAATAGCTTTCTTGGAGAAGGCTTGGTGTTTGGAGATCTCCCTCACAATAATTTAGGAGAAGATAAAGGGTCTGTGCCTGACCTGAACATGTCTTCGTCAGTACCACCTCGCCAGAGGTTAAAGCCAACTCATTCGAAGTTGTCATCCTGCGTGGCTGCGTTAGTAGCTCTTCAGGCCAAAAAGGTTGCCTGTATTCCAAAAGGCGATCAGCCGAATCTTACAAAGGAACCTGGTCCTTTTAAAGATGGGACAAAGGGAAGTCCAAAAATGCCCAAGTCGCCAAAGAGTCCGCGAAGCCCCTTAGAGGTGGTGAGGAAGGCCAGCAAGCAGCCCGAGAGTCCTCGAAGCGTGTGCAGTGACAGCAGTGGGAAAGGCTCCCCTTCCATGGCAGCCGGCTCTCCGCCAGCTATTCCCAAAGTTAGAATAAAGACTATCAAGACATCCTCTGGTGAAATCAAAAGAACTGTTACTAGAATTTTGCCAGAAAATGATGAGCTGGGTAAATCGTTAGAAGAGTCACCTGCAGAAACCTCATCTGCTGAAGAGTTTATCAAATCCTTCCCTTCCCCTGACACTAGCGCAGTTATGGAAAGCGAGGCTAGCAAGAACTCAACCAAAAATGGGGCTGCTTTGGCTATCCAGCTGTCGAACATAGCGAGCCCTTACGCAGATAGTATGAAAACAGATCTTGCTGCAAACAGCACATCTGCTGTGTCTTTATCTCCTCTGCCAAACTGCAGCGGTGGTGCCATAAAAGTCGGTTTCACTGGGCAGCAGCTGAGCAAGAGGCAGCAGCAGAGTATCGTGGTGCAGCCGTCCAGCGTGACCACCTCCAGCCTTCTTCCCAAAGCCGTGCACTTGGCAAATCTCAACCTAGTTCCGCACAGTGTTGCTGCTTCTGTTACAGCGAAGTCATCAGCGCAGAGGCGGAATCAGCCTCAGGTGACTCAAATGTCGGTGCCGCTGGTGCATCAAGTCAAGAAAGCTGCTCCTGTCGTTGTGGAGGCATTTAACAAAGTACTGCACAGTGCCAATCCGGTGCCAATATATACTCCCAACCTTAGCCCTCCACCTGACACCAGTATTAATTTACCTGCCTCTGGGTACTGTTGCCTGGAATGTGGGGATTCGTTTGCCTTAGAGAAAAGCCTGACTCAACACTATAGTAGGCGAAGTGTTCACATTGAAGTCATGTGCACTCAGTGTTCAACTATGCTACTTTTTTTTAATAAGTGTAGCTTGCTTAAACATGCAAGAGATCATAAGAGCAAAGGATTTATCATGCAGTGTTCTCAGCTGTTGATGAAACCGATCTCCTTAGACCAAATGTTTTCACCTTCTACAAGCTCTTCAGCATCTTTGGCTCCTCAGACTTTGCACTCGCCCTCTCCTTCACGTAAACCCAATGCTACTTCAGGAAACGGGGTAGGAATTTCTACAAACACTCAGCCCGCTTTGCCTCTGTACACGGACCCATTGCGACTAATCCGTCAAGGACTCAAGTGTTTAGAATGTAACAAGCAGGCGCAGGATTACGTTGCTTTAGCGGCTCATTACCAGAGAACCTCAGAAGATAATGAGAGACTGGTAAGTCATCATTTTAATGTTGTTAGTTAAATCTGAGTTTAAAGACACTGTCCTCTAGGGAAAGAAGTAGGTGTCATAGTGGCAAATGAGTCGCTTTGTTTAAAAAAAAAAAAAAAAAAAAAGTGCTTGCAGGGAACATTTGGGATATGTGTGGGGCCGGATTTGTGTGCATCTGAAGGGATGTCTTGGCATTGCTTGCTTACCTTCTTTTTACCCTTTGCCAGTAAAGAGTGGATAGTGTTTAATTATGGGGATGACAAGAAAAGAGCCAGAGGGAGACTATGGAGATCTTCCGAGCATCAAAGAAAGATGGTGTTGGAGATCAGAGATCACCAGCAAGCACATCAAGTGCTGAGAAGTGCCTTCAACAGGCTTTTGTGCTCTAGGCTTGGGTACAGGAAACCTGACAGAGCTTAATTTTACCTTTCCTAGAACTTGTGCTAAAATCTTTGCATTATACTTTGAACTTTTGATGCTGTTTTTTAACTTTTAGACTGGTAAAGCGTATATTGGGATGGAACTAGCTGAGAGGTTAGCAGCATCTACTGATGAAGAGGAAGGGGATGCTTTCTGTTATATACCATGATGATACACTTTGGTGTGTGTGTGTGTAGGGTTTTTTGTTGTGGTTGCTGTTTGTTTTTAATTTATTTTAGAGGATATGGTCAATTCCGTTTAAGTATAAACCGTCCTAAAGTTGAACAGGAGGAGGAATCCTTTTTGCTTACTTCTTTGCATGAAATGAAAACTTTCCACGTCCATCTGGCTGCCAGCTCCACTTCCTGTGCTCTCCTCCATGAGCTCCGTGAATGAGGACACCGTGCCACCCCATGACCTTCTGGGGTCTGACCACCATTTTCTGCTGCGGCCGTTGCGGTGTCTACATTCTCCAGAGCCTCCCTTTACTTGTTAAATGTCCACCAGGAGCATTTAGGTTACTAGCATGGGCATGCAGTGGCCCCGTTTAGATGCTTTGTTATCTTTCTCTTAAATTCATCAGCAGCAAAAAATAGATTATGGCTGAATGGTTGTGTCATGAAAAATAGCGAGGCCGGAAGGGATTGACGTGGCCACGTAATCACATTTCTTACCTGAGGCAGACCAGTAAGCACTGCACTCTTATCAATGCCATAACTTGGTTTGGGACTATAATACATTTCTAGGAAATGTCAGCAGTCTGGAATGAAAAGCCTTCAGGTGAGGGGATACAGCGAGTGCTCCTAAGTGAGCTAAAATGTTAATCAGTGGCATTAAAAATGTATTTCCTATTTTTGTTGTGGGATTATCAATTCAAGAGCTCCTTAAAGAGAGAACAAATGTCTGATAGTATTTTTAGACTGTAATCAAATAATTTATTCTGTAACTTAACCAAGAAAAGTTTATGCCTCTCACTTTGAGTTAGGTTTGCTAGATGTGAGATCTTTTTTTGAAGTGCTTTTCCGAATATAGCTGTTGAAAAACTAGAAAAAGAGGGGACGTGAGAGCTTGCAAAGCCCTCTCCTCCCTGTTTGGTCTTCCCCTGCTTATACTCGAAGGGCTGTGTTCACCCTCGCTGCAGTGTTGTGTTGGGAGGCCCTTTTCAGCACATCTCCTGTCCCTGC
Source organism: Aythya fuligula (assembly GCF_009819795.1). Lineage (NCBI taxonomy): Eukaryota > Metazoa > Chordata > Aves > Anseriformes > Anatidae > Aythya > Aythya fuligula. The sequence continues at coordinate 10,945,928 of NC_045569.1, read as the reverse complement.
TCCCCATTACCCTCTGGTGCTCTGCGCCCTTCCCGGAATCACAGAATCATTCAGGTTGGATAAGGTCTCTGCGATCACCAAGTCCAACCTCGAGCCTGGTACTGACAAGCCCACCATAAACCATGCTGTGAAGTTCTACAGCTACGTGTGTCTTGAAGACCTCAGCGGGTGGTGACTCAGCCACGTCCCTGGGCAGCCCGTTCCAGAGCTGGGCAGCCTTTTCAGTAAAGACATTTCTCCTAATGCCCAACCTAATCCAACCCATCCCACAGAACATCCATTTCAGCAAAACTGTTACATTTCTAAAGGAAAAAAGAACTTGGGCCTGTATGCCCATTGCTGTTTGTGTCCAGATTTATCAGTAGCACATGGAAGATGTCCCTTGGCCTTGTGGCAGTACCCAAGGTGTTTTGTGTCACCACTAAGGCTTTCAGCAATCAGTCCGAAATTAGCTGGTCTTGGAGGGGGTCCATGCAGGAGATGGGTGCCACACTCAGCTTCTGAGTCATCATGGCAAAAAGGTCCTGGGACAGGGAGGAGCTGAAGGTTTTACACATCATGGAATGGTTTGGGTTGGAAGGGACCCTAGAGGTCAGCTAATTCCAGCCCGCATGGGCAGGGATTCCACCAGCTCTGCATTTGTTTCTGAGGTTTCTACTCTCACATAGTTCAGAGGAAAAAAAAAAAAAAAAGAGGAACGTTGGTAGGAGCAGGAGATGACCTAACAGCTAGTTTCACAAACACTTTCTTAGGTGGTAGAAGCAGCCACAAAATACTCTTGAGATATTTTCTCCCCTCTTGCAGGTAATGTAGAAGCCTAAATCTGGCACAATTTCCATATTGTGTGCTCCAGTGAATTCAGCACATAGTTGTGTGCCCGTGCTTGATCTGGAGCGTGCTCCTGTTGTGGGACGATGCCAACATGCAGAGGTGGTATAAACAGTTGTGGACAACCTCAGACGTGAACCACATCCCCATGTCTCAAGGGACTGTGTGTTTGTTGTAATTTTAAGCATTTGAGCAAAAACTCTTGTGTACTGCTTTCGTCCCTGACATCCTTCTCAGCCTACTGAGATGTTGATTTAGAAACAGCTGTCTTTGGGATGGGGAAACACTGTCATCGTTTCTTAACGCTAGCAGAAATCACACTATAGTATTTTGGATTTTTTGGTGTTTTTCAGTATCTTGCTCTATGCCTTCCTCGGGATGCGTGGAGAAGAGCTTGTGTCTGAATTCTGGGACTGAGTATCTTGCTATTTTCAAAGTAAAGCTGTGGCTTGGCTTACATGTTGTAAAGAGCTTCAGGAAACAGAAAAAAAAATCCCTTTAACTTTGGTTGTAGCAGAGCAGGTCCCCGTTGTGTTGTTGCCTGAAGTGATTATTCAGGTACCTGCTTCCAGATTATCCCAGGAAAGGGAATTCTTGGGAAAGGTCAGTGGCTGAAGACAAAGGGTGGCAGTGGCATATTTGCTGTTCCCAGGTCTGTACTAAAAGATGGTGACCCCTTGACTTTCCCAAATGGAAGGTAAGCTGGGTTGATGTTTGATTGGTGTTCTTTAGAGCTCTTGTGTGAAATGATACTAAATCTGGATTATTAACTATGAAACGTGCACATCTAATGTGTGCACAACCCGAGAAACAAGAAAATAAGAAGCTTTCTAGCTTGGTATGGAAGAAGAATGTCACCTTGTTTGGAAGGCAGGGAAGATGTCTTATCCAACAAGGTTGTTCAAGAAAAGAAGTAGAAGGCTAATTTTTTTCAGTATGATCCTTTACAGTTACCCAGTTTCAGGCTGCAGTGAAATAACTGAAGGACAAGTGAGCTGCAGCGAGAGGCAGGAGTGATTGGATTGAAGAGGGGATGCAGCTTAAGCTGGCTTCACTCCATGAGAAAACTTATCCTGTATCGTACCTAAGACTTCTCACTTTAATTGGAATTTCTTACCGCGACTGTTTGAATTAGTTAGACATCTTCATGTGTCTTGTATCTGTTCACAAGGAAAGTAAGGCAAAATGTGTGCTTATTCCTGCCAGTGGTTTGGAAAATACTGTCTTATCTTTCTGAATGGCCTTGGGTAAAGTCCGTGTTAATGGGGCAGATAACAGGTAAATGAGTTCCCTAGGTGAGGCCAAAATGTGAGTGACATCGGTGGATCCTGGTCGTTTTGGAGAAGGGAAGAGGAATGTGGATGTGGTCCCGGACAGTCAGGACAGGAGGAGATTGGGAGCAACTACGGGGATGAGAAGGCGATGATGCTGGGAGTGAGAAGGTGGAGCGGAAAGACCTTTAGAGAAATGATTGAGAGCTTGGCTGTAATATTACATTTTGGGCTTCCAGTGGCTACGTGGTTGCAGTTACTCAAAGTACAGCAGGGAAATCCGACTGGACTTCGTTTCATATAGAATATGTGTAAGATGAAGGCAGCTAAATGGCAAGGTGGGCTCTCTGGCTTTTAGCGAGGATATAGGATTGCGAGTTACGAGTTAATCCATTTCAGAAATAGAACAGGACTTACTGGATGTGTGTTTTAACTGGATTGTATTAATGGATCTGTTATTTTTACTTTTTTTTTTTTTTTTGGAGACTTGTGAGGCCATTTTTGCAATCATCACTTGATAGGATTTATTTACTCCTCTGTTGCAGAATCACAAGAAGAAAACAGTGCGAGCTTGAATATCTGGTAGGTTGGATTTTGATCACACAGGCTGCCATGCTGCGTGCAGGTATTATCTCTAGCCAGATGTTCCAGAGGTGGAAGCAGATGTGTCTTGTAACTTCAGGTCTGTTTGGTATGTCTACAGCAGTGTTATATTCTAGAGCAAGTTGTGTTTTTGAGGGGGGGAGTCTGATTAAATAGTTGCTAGATTATGCCAAATTAATCCAATATGCATGTTCTGCAATTTATTTTTGGATTGGAGAACTAGGTAGATCCTAATTGTCCAGATGTTCAGCGAAATGGCTGACAGGAGTGCTGTGTGAGGAATGGCTGTACTGAAGAAGTAAAGTTAAGAGGTTGGAGCAGAATCAGGTAAAAGAGGAGGGAACTGCAACGGGGGACAGGTTGCCTGTAGCACTGCCCGAGGGGTGGCTGTATCCAGCTCTAACATCCTAGCTGATGTTTGTATTAAGGACCTTGGAGGCTGGATGTGTTGGAGAAATTTGTGGAACCAACAGAGTTAGAAGTCATCGGGGGAAAAACTGGCTGTATTACAGGAGGACCTAGGTGGTCATGAGGACTGCATAGGAATGGGGTGAAGCAATTGAGAAGCAGGATATGTGTTTGGTTGCAGGAAGGCTCTGAACAACCACTTTACAACCACTTTGTGCAAGGGATTCGAGTCAACCTGCAGCACCAGCCAGGGTCTTGTTAATGCTCCCTGTCGCTGCTAGCACTTACTTACTGGGAGGAACATGCATTGTTCTGCATGTATCAGGGAGAAGCTGGAATAAATGAAGGCTGGACGACTGGGGAAGTGGAAAGATGATGTTACGAGGGGAAATTAAAAGACCTTTATGAGTTTAGCTTGGCAAAGAACTGAAGCGTTACGATGGGTCTCCTTCAGTACCGCACAAGACACAATATTAAGGTGAGGGTTGTGGCGCTTCCTTCCAGAAATCCAATCTTCAGAAATGAAGTGCTTCCCTTCAGGGATCAGCCCCTGTAGTTTGTCAGCATCAGACAGTTCTTGTAGCCTTTTCGGAACTGAGCTCAAATTCCAGATGAACAAAACCCGTGCAGATCCTCATGCTTTCATTATAGGTCTGCTTTTCCTCACAAAGCGGGTGTGTGAGGCTGCTCTGTGTTCACTGTGATGTTTACAGAGTGGAGCTTTTTAAACCTACGGGCAATGCTGATGCGAGAACAGACTCATAGATTTACATGGAAAATTAGGAGCTGGTTTGTCATCATCAGAGGAATGAATTCTGGAAGAGGTTTCCCGTAGAAGTAACGAACGAAGGTTACAAACTGGTTTTGAGACAGAGCTTATTTGTTTTTTTTGGCAAGGACAGAACAGTGCACAATAATGTGCAAGAATTCGGAGTACTGTCTGACCCTCTTGGGCATAATTGTCCATCTAGTAGTAACCGGAGACATTTCCTACTTTGCTTTTTGTTTTTTTTTGATGTTACCATCCGAAATCTGCAGAGGTAGCAAAGACTTGAAGTACAACACGTAAACTAAGGACCTCTGAATTTTCCTCCACCTCTGTGCTTTTGTTCTTCCCCCTCTCTTTCTTCTTCTTCTGTTCTTTATTTGTCCAGTAAGATTTTTCAGTGAGACATGACGTATCCTGTTTATGCACCACCTACACTAGAGTTACTTAAAAGCAATTTTATGGCTGCCTTTTCTGTTTCTTCTTCCTTCCCCCTTTTAAATCAATGTTTTATAATTTATTGGCTAAAACTTGCCAGAAGCTAGTAGGACCACATGCTGCACTGGTAAGCTCTCAGCAGTAAAGTAGCAAGTAAGAAAGCAGCTATATCTCTGCTGTTTTTTTCTTCCTTTTTTTTTTTTTTTTTTTTTTTTTTTTTCCTGCATGTTCGTGTTTTAATTTGGAAAACAAGATTAAAAATCAATAAATATTCTCGTGGCCCTGTAGAGTACTGCTTTCTTCCTCTCCCAAGCCAACTGCGATGAATGCAATTCCTAGGTACCAGCAAAGGCTGACTTTGTTTGGTTTGTTTTTATATGGAGGTTTTCCCTCTGGATTTTATGGAAGCAAAGGGTTGGAGGATGTTATGGTGAAAGCACATGGAGGGAATGAGGCTGCTGGGAGCGCAGACAAAGAGATGAGTGGCAGGATAGGAGCCAGAGCCTGTACCCTGAGGCCAGAACAGTGTGCTGGGATGAGGAGAGGCTGGGGAGGAAGGAGGCTTGGGTGCAGCTCTGTGGTCCGCTTAAATCAGCGTGTGGGCTGCTGCCACACAGGGTGACAATCCCACCCTCACTTGGTCCCACAGCCCCCAGGGGATGGAGGTCAGCACGCAGGGGAACCAGCATGAGAGCGAGGAGGGGATCGGGGGCAGAGGCTGTCCCTGGCGGGATGGTGCGTGGGAGCTGTGAGGCTGGAAGCTGAGGGCTTCTGGCACCAAGAGGGAAGGCTCCTGCTCCCTTGTTGTTCCTCCATATGGGCACCAGTGATGCTGACAGTGTCCAGAGCAGAAGGGCTGGGTGGTGGTGGTCTCAAACCCTGCTGGTGCAGGGAAGGGCACGAGGAGGAGGAGGAGGAGGTGTCCTTGTGGAGTGCCCGTGCACCAACGCATGCAGCATGGGGAGTGTACACGAGGAACTGCAGGTGTGTGTGCAGAAAAAATGGGAAGAACAGACGAGGCCCTGTACAGGCAGCTGGCAGCAGCCTTGCGCTCACAGGAGCAGGTCCACAAAACATCTGTAGCACCAGAGGGCACGAGCAGGCCAGGAGAGCCCTGGACAGCATCAGTGCCAGCCTCCTGACCCGAGTGCAAGGGCTGCCAGTGCTCTGCTGCATCTCACATTCACTGGCAATGAGGGGCTTGTTGGATGTGTGAAAATCAAAAGCACTCGGGATTCTGAGGGCAGGGGGAAGTGTGGAGAAGTTCACAGATCTGGATTTCAGGGGAGCAGACTTAGGCCTCCTCAAGGATCTGCTTGAAAGAGTCACAGAATTGTTTGGGTTGGAGGCACCTCAGGGTCCATCTGCCCCAACCCCTGCTCAAGCAGGGACACCTGGAACAAGTTGCCCAGGACCGTGTCCAGATGGCTTTGGAAGATCTCCAGGGAGGGAGGCTCCACAGCCTCTCTGGGCAGCCCGTGCCAGTGCTCGGTCACCCACACAGTAAAAAAGCACTTCTGATGTTCATTCCATGTTACATTTTGTGCCTGGTGCCTCTTGTCCTGGCACTGGGCACCGCTAAGAGCCTGCCTCAGTCCTCTGTACACCCTGCAGCTATGTACGGACACGGGTAAGCTCCCCCTGACCCCCACTGCTCCCAGCCTCTCCCAGGAGAGGTGCTCAGCCCCTCTGTCATCTCCATGGCCCTTTGCTGGACTCTCCCCAGTCTGTCCAGCTTTCCCTTGCGTTGAGGAGCCCAGCACAGGACCCAGGGCTCCTCCCCAGAGCTGAGCAGGGCAGGATCCATCCCCTCCCTCCAGCCCAGACCGCTGCTCGCCGCCTTCCCAGCAAGGGCACACTGCTGGCTCCTGCTTGGCCAGGCTGGTGGCCTTCCCTCGTGGTAGACGAGGAGGGAGCAGTGTGTGCTGCCCAGCTTGATGTCAGTGCAGCTGTTGTTGCTGTCCTCTTTAGGAACCTCCTAGGAAAGCCGTGAAGTATGGGCTGGGTCAGCAGCCAGCGCGGCGGGCTGGAAGCTGGATGCGGAGCCAGGCCTGGAGGGGTGGTGTGCAAGTGCAAAGGCTGGTTGGAGGCCAGTCAGGCCAGTCACTAGCAGTGTGCAAGGGTCAGGGCTGGGTCCAGGCCTGTCAAACAGCTTCATTAGCAGTCTGGGTGATGGGGTATGGTGTACCCTCAGCACCTCTGCAGGTGCCACCAAACTGCTGCCATCCAGAGGGACCTGGGCAGGCTGGAGATGTGGGAGGGCAGGAACCCGAGGAGGTTCACCAAGAGCTACAAAGTCCTGCCCTGGGGAGCACCACCAAAACCCAACTCCAGGACATGCTGGAGCACCCAGCTGGGAAGCAGCCCAGCAGAGAAGGTCCTGGGGGGTCCTGAGGGACACCAAGGTGACCGTGAACCAGCAACGTGCCCAAAGAGTAAAACGGTGTCCTGGGCTGGGTCAGGCAAAGCCCTGCAGGTGGAGGGAGGGGATCCTACGAACCTTCCTTCTGTGGAAGGGCTGGGATCTTGTAGTTGGGATTAGCAAATAGTTGGCTGGCGAAGTAGGAAGGGAGTCAGTGAAAAAGCAATGTGGTGAAGATCACAGTAAAAATGGTGTGTGAGCTGCCATCCTCCTGTGTGTGATAGGACACAAAGCATGAGGAAATGCAGGGTGAGAAGAAAGAAGCAGAGCTGAGAGACTAGATGGGCAGAAAGAGGTTGGACTCTATGATCTTGAGGTCTCTTCCAACCTAGGAATTCTGCGAAATCTGCCCTGCAGGGTGGAGGGCAAGCAGAGGGCTTTAACGTTACTGTCATGAGAAAGGAGAAGGAAAAGTGCCATGTAGTCTTTGGGGACGTACTGGTGACTTGACAGTGGGGATGTGAAAGCCCAGTGTCATCCAGTAAGGGGTTGTTTTAGCAACTGGGAGTTCAGGTTTCGAGTTGCAATACGAGAGGCAGAGTGGTTGGTTGGCGGCTCCGAAGAAAAGATGTGGAAACTGAAATTCTTAAAGTTAGGGCTGACAGCAGGAGAAAAGCTCTGAGAACGTTCAGAATTAGGTTGGTTTGATGCAGCATTGTCTACATGTGGGATAGTGTCATGAAACTTCATTTTGCATTGAAATTCCTTTGTTCCCTACAGCTGGCAATTCCTAGAGCTACACACTTCGCTGCAAATACAAGAACGTATTTTGTGGTTATTGAAGAGCCTTAACTTCCAGGGAATCAGGTTTTACTTGAACGCCTTAGTTGACTGGGGCTTAATCACCCCGGTGTCTTGGGAATATTTAGGAGTGTGTGTGGAGGGGTCAGTCTTGGGAGGGTGTGAGAAGGATGCTGGGTTTAGGAGCATTGTGTGCTGGACAAGGTGCAGGAGCACTGCTGAGAGTGAACAGGAGAGGTGGGATGCGACAAAGAGCAGACGTGGTGGAGAGGGGGGTGAGCCAGAGTGAGCCGAAGAGGGGAGAGATGGAGAAGTTCCTCACTGAATTGTAATTAAGTCCTTTAGGCTGACGGCCAAGCAGGTTCCCGTGGTGGCGTTGGCCCTCTGGGCTGACATGTTAAAACAGGCAGCTATAACCAAGGAAACAGAAGTATCTTTGTACTCCGCGAGAGTACAGAGTTAATGAGGTTAAAAGTGTCCACGTTAGGGCTGGACTTGCGTGTTCCTTCAAAACTTGAATGCCTTGGTCTCAGGGTACCAGTTTGGTTCCAGAATTTTCTTTTAATTAATAACTTCAGGTTTCTTTTGTAGCTTTTCAGATCTTTAAGTTGAACATGCTAATGAAATACCTATTTATTCAAAGAGAGCCAGGGGGAAGGATGCAGTTTGTCTATCACAAAGACCGCAGAAGAAATCCTCTGCTGGCCGCTTCTGCTCGCAGAGGTAAAATTTTGCGTAGCACCGTTACAAACTTGAGACCATCCGAGTGAAAAATCATCCTCCAGGCGTCTGGTTTGCTCAGAGACGGGTGGGCTGGCAAGAAGCTGTGCCTGCAGGAGGTGTGGAGCTGAAGGTGAGGGCTGGAGCTGCGGGCTGCCGGAGCTGGCGTGCTACCCAGCCGTGCTGAAGGATGCAGCTTGCTGGCATGCAGCCCAGTGAGGCAGTAAGTGAAAGCTAATGCAAAGTTAACGGTTAACACGAAGTGGTAATTCCCTTCTATTTTTTTTTTTTTAATAGCAGAAACATCCTGCTAATCTACATTGCGCCGCTCAAACTGCCTGCAGTCCCTTGGCTGCCAGAAGTGTTGGTTGTCCCCTCAGTTCTGCTAAGGCAGGAAAATAAAAGCTATTGAAAGGCTGGATTTGGGAAGGACAGGGGCTTTAGGGCACCTCTGGTGGGGGATTTTTGATATGAATATGTAAAGGACAAGTGCACTTGTGTTCCAAAAATACCAGTTCTCTTCCCCTCAAACTGTTTCACTCTGAGTCCTTAATGATTTTTTTTTTAACATAGAGGTTGTTAGCCTTATGAAATTTTTCCTCTTTTGTAGCCTCAGCTCTATGCCTTGCAATCAGCACGACCCCATGTTTTCAGCTGAAGCTACACAACGGTTGTGTCAAGGAGTCTGGGGTCTTCTTGTTAAATAGATGTGAATTTTGTCAGCATCCCTTAACCCTCTGTAGCAGCAGAGGGTCTGAACCCAATGTGAAGTGTCTCTGCTTGCACCGAAGCTGGTTCCCTTTCGGTTTGTGTCAGAAGTAGTGAAAGCGAAGGGTTTCGTGCCCCGGGTTCAGCCTCCAGTGGGGTGTTAATGGGATGGTGCCCTGGCTGCTTGCAGGCTTTGTCTGTAGCCACCGGGAGGATTGCCCACCGGGATTTTGCGGCACTGCCAGTGTGTGAGAAGGGAGATGGCTCTGACTTTGATCCGGTGTGCTGTGCACAGCTGGGCTGGACGAAAACATGCTTGTAAACGGACCAAATGTGAGGCAGTCATTTAGTCAATTGTTTTAATGAAGTGGAAGGGTCAATGATGCTGTCTCTATGCAGACACTTCCCACAGCAAAACTGGGCTTTATCCTCAAGTTTCCTGCTTTATGAATACCTTTGTGGCTTCAGGATTGCAGTTAGCACTCTGAAAGAGTTGGTCTAGCATGTTTTTTTAACCTTAACTCTACTTCAATGAGTATTTAGGGTTTTTTTTAGTAGTTTTTTCCCTTCTGAAGACGTTAATAAATAGAAATGGGAATAAAATTAAGTATTCTGAAGTGCCTGAGCTTCTGAGCACTTTTCTGTGAGTGTGATTGTGACTTCTGAAAGAAAAGCCTGAATGCTGTGTGGCAGGCGAACCAGAATTAAATAAAACTTGTAATAAATAACTCTTGATTAAAGTGTAGGTTATGGGAGTATATGAGAAACGCAGACATTACACAACTCAAAATCATATCCTGGTAACACGCTTTAGAAATAACTGACTAATGAATGTCTCAAATTGCTGCCAGACTTCTTTGAAAAGTCATGGAAAACTAGGAGAGAGATAAAAATGTGACATCTGGAACCAAGTTAAAATTTCTCGTACAAAGCAGAAGCGTTGCAAAAGAGAACGCCAATTGGGCTCCAAGATGAAGCCTTAGGGACGTGGGGAGCTGAAACAGTGCTGCCCCTTGGCTCCTGTTCTGCCTCTGGGCAGCTAAATGGCAGGATTTCTGGCCTCAAGTCCTTTGCAGGCCTTAAAGAAAGGATGAGAATAAGCTTAAAGGCATTAGTTACCGGTTTTATTTTCTTCCACTGAACCTTTTTCAGCATTACTGTGTACCTTGGAGCGAAGGAGGAGACCACCATTCATACAGGAGTCAACTGTGGGCATTATGTACAGGGGGGAGATGTTTTCTGTCTCATCCTGTGCTGGTTTTTGCTTTTTTTTCTTTCTTTTTTTTTTTTTTTATTCAGTCCTGACATCTAATTTATTTTTTTAATTGCTGCAGATCACTGCTGATGGTTTCTCAGAAGTGTCTCCTTCCTGTAGTGGCAGTGGTTGGCTTGCAGGCTGTTGCTCCATGTGTAAAGCTGACTGCTTTTCCCATGCACATCACGTTGATTCGATAGCCAAACGTAACCTACTGTGTGCTTACCTGGATACTCAGTCCTCTGTGGTCTTTTTGCAGTTCTTCGTGACTGGTTCTTATTTATAGTACACAGAGTTAACCAGGCTATCATCAGCCTTCCTTGTCATTTTACTGTTTGTTCCCCTTCCCAGATATTTTGTGAGTATTTTGAAGAGCCCAAATTCCAGCAGACCTTTCCTAGAGCCCTTCCTCCATGAAAGAGCTGTTTATTTCTGTCTTCTGACCGGTGATTTATCCATGCATAAGTCATCTTTGTGTATGCCCTAGCAGCTAGTTCCCTTGAAAGCCTTTAGAGAAGGGCATTGCAAAACTCTTTTTGGAAATCCAGGTAGACTGACCCATCTGGAGGGCACATCTTCCTTACCTTCGTGGCTTTGGAGTCCTTTGGAGAACTTGGATGAAGCAGGGAGGGAAAAGCGGTGTTGACTCTTCCCAAGTACAGTACCAGCAATGCTGGTTAAAGATGACAGTTTTCATTACTCTTACTAATTCATCCGTGACTCATCGCTCTTCGTTTTGTCTGTTTGCTCCCTAAATTCTCGTCTCTTCCATGAGACAATCTGAACTCGGAGGCTTGGTTGTTTTTTTTTGTCCCCACTCTGCAGCATGGTGTCAGTGTGGGAATCCTTCCAGCTCCTGCCATGGCATCCATAGTCGCAATAAATTCGTTTCTCCTTATCCTCCCCAGACTCTTGCTTTTTATTCCCTATCATGCATGTGCACTCTCTGGCAGCTTTCCTGCTGTTGCAAGGTCTGAGGAAGATAACCGTTAGTGTTGATGCCTCTTGCTAGGTGGCCCCCAAACATTTCTACCCTGTGTCAGCATATTTTGGGTTGTTGACAGCCTTTCATGTTGTGGGGAAGCTCACTGCTTCTGTGTGTAGCCTGCACACCTCCAGGCAGCACTGCCCAGCCACAAAGCCCCTTGAATGCTGCAGGCAGAGGGGTGATTTGGGCACGTTTCAGATCAAGCACAAGCACTCCAGGCAGTGAAGAATCAGGTTTTTCTGTGTGTTGGTTGCCCAGGGGCCAAGGGAGCCTCTGGGGGTGCCAGATAGAGCATGTTGGGATGCAAGAGGTGAGCCCCAAGCTGTCTCTTTGCTGCCTTAAAATCAAAATTTAATCAGCCTCAACAAGGCAGTTTTTTGGGTTTGTGGAGAAGTATTTCTCGCTACAACAGGAGGGCAAAGGTGCTTTCTGCTTGTGTTTGTGCTGAGTCTGCTTTAAATACTAGGTGGGGTCAAAGTTGACGAGTCCTCTTCTGGCAACACCAAAAAGTGACACTTCTCACTGCAAATTGAAACCCGGTTAGAAAAAATTCTGTAAAAGACAATAAAAAAAGCTGAGACTGCCCTCAACATCAGTTTCTCCTTGTAGCTCTTCTTTGGCGATTTGAGAGCGCTTTGGAGAATTGAAGGTTGAGCTCAGCAGTTAAAATATTCCTTGCCTAGAGGTCCTGGGGGTATTTTAATTTCCCATTTTCCCATTGCCATTTATATTTTGTGGGTTCAGACCATGACTGAGTAGTGCTGTTGTTCCTTGCTGAAATTAGGGCGTTTTGGGAAGGGCTAAAATGCCCTTGAATGTGGTTTAGGTTTGGGTGTCTGTGTGGGGATTCTACAAAACAGTTCCTTCCAGCCATTCTTCTCTTTCCTATGGAAATCTTTTCTGCTTTAAATTTATTTTGTAACATCTCAAATCACGTCTTTTGGATAGTTTGACAACTTCTGAAGTTTCCTCCTTCCTCAAGGGCCTAATTTTTTATTTCCCCCTCCAAAACAAAACAAAACAAAAATTTGGATTTGTTGTAGCTGTGCATTTTATTATAAATGATGTTCTCTGATACCTGCAGTACTTTTGACAATTCTCTAACTACGTACTGGAGCATCAGAGATGCTCCATGACGTAGCAATGGTGTAGAAGACGTAGCTGACCCTCACTGCATTTGGTTTTATTTTACTTTTTGTCAGATTTAGAGAGACTTTGTCAAATCTCTCCCAGCTTTCTACCCTGGTTGCCAGCAGCGAAGTCTGAAGGACTTAGGCTGGTCCAGCTATGTGTACACGTGCTATGTTAAAAGCTTCACTTGGCCACAAAGATGTACTCCCTTCTTCAGAGCCTTCTTTAACTGGAGTGGAAGAAATGATGCAGTTAAAATATCCAGTTTGATAATGCATAATTAGCTGCTTGCTGTAGCTCATTCTTGAGCTGGAGTTAGGAGCAGAGGAATAATTTTGCATGTGTTTATTAATGACAGAAGAGACTTTAAGCTCCTAGAGGGCTCAGATCAGAAGGTAGGTATCTATTATGGCTGTTCACACGTACATACTGTTATAGTACTGAACTCTGTGTCATGTACATGTAAATGATGCTTGTTCTGCAGAGCTGTATTGCTATCAGGTGAGGCCCTTCTAACAGCAGAAAGAAAAAATTGGATTTCATAAGAGGCACAGAAACAGGGAGAATAAGCGTCTTTGCATCATTTCCAATACAAGGTTATCAAGCAGTACCTATAAGGATATCATAGCACACATGGCTCGTGTTCTTTAAAAGTTCAGAGTTGGTCCAGTTAGAAGAAATTTTGCAGGAGGCACAGATGTGGTTTTGGTAGGGAAGGCACAGCAGCACTGCGCTGTGTTCGGTGGCAAGCATTCAGAGCCAGTGTAAGGGGAGTAAGTCTGCGCTCTTGGTGATTTGGGTGCAGGACGTGGGCATGCTGAGGAAAGTGCTTTCCTTCTCAGATGTCCTAATGCTGAAATGAGGGCAGTGGCTGCGTCGGTTTTCAGAGCTAAGAGCTGAAAGTTGGTGTTTTCTTTTTGTAGAAGAAAAAAGGGAAATAAATCACATGGGTTTGGTTTTAGAATGGATACGCTCACTTGAAATGGCTAATTAGAAAAGTTGTTAGGTTTGTTATGGAAAAAGATGGCAAAGGTATGGCATGGTGTGTCATAGGGCTAATGCCAGGTAGGCAGGGGAATGTGCTGGAGCTTCCCCTAAGCCTGAAAGATTTCTGGGATGAACTGTGGGGGAGAAGCAAATAGAGAATAAATAAATAAATAACATAACCTTTCTTCCATCAGACTTGCCAAGTGTGCCAGATGATGCTGCCCAACCAGTGCAGCTACTGCGCCCACCAGAGGATCCACGCTCACAAGTCCCCGTACTGCTGCCCGGAGTGCGGGGCCGTCTGCCGCTCTGCCTACTTCCAGACTCACGTCAAGGAGAACTGCCTGCATTACTCCCGCAAAGTCGGCTTCAGGTTTGTGCCAGCTCCACAAGTTCTGCGCTGGGGTGGCAAGAGGGAGGGGGAAGTTGGATTTAGGTCTTTGGAAATGTGTCTTGCTTGTGGTGGGAGCAAAAGGGGATGTGTCACAGGACCACGTGGTTCTCAGTGGGACGAAACACATTTGGAACGGGAAATGACTAAAAGAATTTAAGGGGAGGTTTCTGAGCACAGAAATGATTTTGAGGCAGCTTTAAGTTGAAAGATGCTTGTATTAACTTCGCGTTGCAGACGGTCCTCTCAGGATTGATATTTACAGCAAAAAGATTGCAGAACTTAATCCTCTAAATCTCTTTAAGGGTAGAACTTATATATATGTCAGTTATAATGGACTGAGGGATGTGTGCCTTCACAGGAAAGGTACAGATTATTTTATTGTATGTCCCTGAAACTCTGCAAATGCTTCTCATGAGCTGAGAGAAATGGAGGAAGGCTCCCAAGGTGGTGTGTATGTGTGCTTGTGCTGTCTTTTCTCCAGCCAAATTGATTGCTTTAATAAAAGACATTACTTTTCCCTACAAGCCTTTCCTGCTTTGTATGTGTAGATCACCTCAGCTGCAACACAGCTCATGCTGAGATGCAGATGATTTGCTCAGGAGATGAATGATGGACTAGGTGACCTTTCAAGATTCCTTAAAGTCCTGTTTTTTCTCTGATTACCGTTAAATACTATGAAATTCAGAGTGCATAGGGCAATTTCTGCTCTTGGAGCTGTTCTTTTAAAATTACAAATTCAGGAAGCTTCCACTGTGTGGCTTCTAAAATCACACTTAAGTTTTCAAGGGCGTTTTCTTTCGACCATGAAGACAAGAGACGTATCCAGCTGATTCTGAATTTAATTAGATAGTTTTTTTTTCATGTGGGATCAGATCTGAGGGTGCACAGCCCACAATGAAGAATTAATTCGATTGCAAATTAAATGGCTCTGATACTGAGGCTGTTCGAAAAACGAATTAATTTGTGAGAAGGATGAAGGAAGAATGCTGGAAAAAGCAAACAAACATTTCCCTGAGGTGGAAAAATGTGAATGGGAGTAGACATCAGAAGACTAGTTGTGGTTTTAATGTAGTTGTTTGTACTTCACTGGCACTTGAGAATCCCAAATTTAGGCGTAGCTTCATTGTGCTGAGCCACTTGTGTAGCATCCCCATCCCTGGAAATGCCCTGGTCAGTAATGGGTCACAGGGTTACTCTGGCCTGAGCTTGCTCTCTTAGCAAGGATCCAGTGCTAGTCCTTTCTCTTCTGTTTCCCATTAATGGGCTCACAGTCAACAGCAACCAACAGCAGAGGTTGCTCCTGATTCTTAAATGTGTGACATTGTGTTTTTTTTAAACATTATTCATTCCAGATGTATGCAGTAATATCTTTATGATGCCTCCTTAATGCCTGTCAGCAATGCCAGCTTCCATCCATCTGCAGATGTCATAAGCAAATATCTGCTTTCTGTGCTAGGGACAGTAATGAAGATCTAAAACAAGACAGAGCTAGAGAATGCTACTTACGGTGTTTGAGCTTTAACCGGTTTCTCTAGCAGTTAAGTTTCTTTAACTTCCCTAACTTGTATCTTCTGAAGTTCATTTTTGAAAACTGAATCCACTGAGTAGGTGAACATCTGGCTGTGCCATCCTTGTTACCCTTCCTGTCCATGCTGCTGGGTTGATGTCATTGCCATTGGTGAAAAGAGAAGAAATAAATTCAAGTTGTGGAACGATATCTAGATAATCCATGGCATCTGTCCTGTGGTCACTTAGGGACTTCTTTCTTTTTGTTTTTGTTACTTGCAGAACTGAAAAGCCAAGGATTTCTTTTAAATCTTCTCCAGGGTCAGCTCAGCTTTTGCTGCTTCACGATAGATATCCATTTTTCTTGAATTTCTAATACATATGTTTGGTTTTGTTTTTCTGATCAATCCTTGTTCTGTTTCCCGCTGGTATCCCAATGCATCCAATGAAGTTTGGAGCAGGTTTGGTTGAATTTGAGTTTTAAGTGTGGATTACATTGAAGATGAGAAAGGTCTTCTGCAGTTTAGCATTAAAATTAACGAGACTGTCCTAAATGCTGCTTTCCACTTGGCTCCAAGTGTCACCTCCCCCCCTTTCCAGGCACTGTCCAGCTGTCCCCACAGATGTGGCACCATGTAGCACCCCTTTTCCTTCTTGGTGCCACCGGGAATGTTCAGGGGCTGGGTGATGACAGCGTAGGAAATACTCAGAAGGTTAAAACAACATCTTGTAGCCTTATCTCCTCTCACAGGATTCTTTCCAAGACTTGTACGCCACCCTTCCCTGCCCTGAGGCTATCCTGGAGCCTTCTCTTGCAAGCTATTCCCCCGTGCTTGGGATATGATAGCAGAATTTGTAATTTACAGAAATTACATGGCAAGCCTCTGACATCCTCCATCCACTTTGCTCTGCTAATTAGTTTACTTTATCAAAGTTTGTCCTTCTGGCACCGGGATTCTTGATTACAAAGTGGCTTTTGTTTAAACTTCCATTTACTATAAATTAAATTAACTTGTGATCATTTGACCCCAAGTTAGAACTTATTTCATCCCTAATTCTTTATGAAGTCTTTAGTGCTTGCCAAAACTGAACATAATGCAGAACCGTTTCATGTTGATTCGGGAAGTGTTTGTGGAAGAAGCCTGTTGAATATTCCTGGGTGTACCAGCTAGAGCTTACTGGCAGGGTTAGTGCTTTTTCTCCCATTTGTACTTGGAAATTTATTCTTCCCTAATAACAGGGTTCTTGGTGTTACTACAATAGAAGCCTCTCTCCCTGGCTCACATGATTGAGGATCAGGCTCGAAGGCAGAACTACTTGAGCAGAACATTTTCGTGTTTTCCCAAGGACGATACCAGCTGTTGTCACCGCTTCCCTCTGTAAATTCCAGAAAAGAGCGTTTCTGTGTGTATTTTGGGGGGAGAGGGTTCGGCTCCTTTGGGCTGGCTTCTGCCTAAGGAGCTTTTGAAGTACAACTTCAAAGCACAGACTGGTTTCCTAAGCGCTGTCGGGAGGCTCATTTGGAGGGAAGAATAATCAGGCGGCTTGTTTGTTTTTGATACAGGCTTGGAGCTCTTCCAGTTGCTAGATAGCTGGGGTCCATCTGCGGCGGTGCCGCTGGTGTGGCGTTCGTGCCGCGGTGCTGGTGAGCACACGAGCACTAACAGCACCATGGGCAAACGGCAAACCTCAGAACGAAGGAAAAAAACATTCACAAAGCAGCTTAACTCCAGCCTCGCTGGAGGAATTTACCCCTTACGTGCCTTTCGTATCCTGCCAGCACGAGAGCTGGTCCCACACGTGCCCAGCCGGGCTCCTCACAGGGAAGTTCCTTCATTGCTGTGGTCAGGACGCCCAGCGTTTGGCTCGAGCAGAGCTCTGCCACGGCTCGTTTTGACTGAATCTTCTTAACAGCAGCTATTCTGGTCCTGGGCCAGACTGGGTGCTGCCACGGGGATGGTGACCCCTGCAGCTGGTGCAGGCGAGGGCAGGTGCCTGCATCCTCATGCGCCCCTGCAGGGTCGGCGTGTGGCTTCCCAGCAGCAGGGTGGGTGCTTGGGAGGAGCACTGAAGCCTAAATGTAGTGTGGCTGCAGGCAGTTGTTGCTATCTCAGGGCAGGCCTGTCACAGGAGCGTGCTGGGTGACCCTGGCCCTCCTCCTGGCCCCAGGGCTTTGTTTTAGGCTGCCAAGAAGAACCCTCTGGCTCCACCTGCAACCTCTGCTGCTTCGTCGCAGTCCTCCCAGAGCGTCCCCCCAGCTCCCAGACAAGCGATATCCAGACAGCACCTGGGTCTTAATGATTTTAATGAGCCTAATCAGTTTCTGTTGCTGTTTTCAGTATCTTTGCTGTTGCTGTCATCATTTGCTGTTGCTTAGTGTAGTATGAGAAAAAGCAATTGTACAGGGTTACTGAAGATTTCTTAGCTGAATATTCTTCTTTTGTGTGTGAGTGTGCTGGGGATTAACTTTATGATGCTTGTTACTACCTGGAGACCTCATCAGATGCTTCTACTTCAGTTCTTCGTTTGCACCTGTAAAAGAATTGGCTTTCAGAGATACAGGGATGCATTTTGCTCTACCATATCTTCCTTTGTTCTTTCTGCATCATTGTAGTCTCCGAAGGCTTCTTTTATAGATGCATTCACTTGCCAATTTGTAAGATCTGCCCAGCTTGTGAGTTCCTGTATCGTATTCCTCCTTGATTCTTCTGCGCTGTTACTGAAGAGACTAAACGAGGACCTGCCATAGCCTGGTGCTTGCCTCCCTCTGTGCTGCTTTCCCTTGGTGTGTGCCTTTTGAAAGCAGTATTGCAGCTTTAACTCAGCTGCTTCTTCATGTGTCCCCCAGGTGCATCCATTGTGGCAATGTCTTCATGACCCTCGCATTGCTGAAAGTGCACATTCATGAGAAACACTGCGAAGTCTTCCACAAGTGTTCTTTTTGCCCAATGGCCTTCAAGTCAGCAGACAGCACCACGGCTCACATGACCAGCCAGCACCCAGGAGAGCCTCACAAGACGACTCAGTGAGTATTTGTTATTACCCGTTCTTTTCCTTTGCTGGGTAGTTCCAGAGCTCCCCCTTTCCATCCCATTTTTTTCATTTTTTTTGGTTTCTGTCCTCATATCAGAAAAATAGCTGCCACTGTCTGCTGGCAGAGGTTTGTTCCTAACAACAGGGTGCTCTCCTTGATAGGAATGCAGTCTGCTTGGGTAGGAGGAGAGGAGTTGGGGCTCCTGGTTTTGTTTACATCTGTAAAAGGACCTTAATTGTTACGCTTTGTCCATCAGGAGTCAGAGTGGCACCTTGTGGTAGGTGTCTCCAGGGTAACTGCTGAATCTGGCACTCAAAAGGAAGAGAAAGCTGTGCCATGCAGCGTTGCCCCAAAAAATCACTGGAGAGAAACCTCCTGTTTTTTCCACTTTGTATCAAGCCCTGAGTTAGTGCCAAAAATGTGTAAGGGAGGGAGCATGAAAAGGCAGGATTGAAAGTAATGTGTAGCTAGTATACTTGTGGGTCTGCTCCCCTCCATCTGCACTTACTGACACAAACGTGTAGGTAGTTACACATATGCATATAAGTAAACTTATTTTTAGCAGGCTGTGGTATGTGCCTGGGGCATTTTGTAATTCTTCCCAGTTGAGTTAATGGTTTGGTGGTCCACGTGGGTGTATGTTGACAATACATTGGGAGCGCAGCCCTCGTTAGAAGCCCATCCCTTTTTGAAGTTAACTTGCCGAGATAACTTCTTCCGCTGTCTTCTCAAGATAACTAACGAA
This sequence comes from Aythya fuligula, assembly GCF_009819795.1. Taxonomy (NCBI): domain Eukaryota; kingdom Metazoa; phylum Chordata; class Aves; order Anseriformes; family Anatidae; genus Aythya; species Aythya fuligula. The sequence continues at coordinate 10,926,983 of NC_045569.1, read as the reverse complement.
GAGAGAGTGAGTTTTCTTTTTTAAATTGTTCCAGGGTGATCTACAAATGTTCTTGTGAGACTGTCTTTAACAAGAAGAAGCTGCTCCAAGAGCACTTTCAGCAGAATACCAACAAGTTGTTAGTGGGCGTGTTTAAGTGTCCGCAGTGTCAGCAGGTGTATATGCAGAAACAGCAGTTAATGCAGCACGTTAAGGTAGGTAACTCCCACCACTTACTGATACGAGGTCCTAGTTTTGAGTTCACGAAGAGTTTGTGTCAACTGTTAAAGGAAATTGGTTGAAGAAGTGGAAGGTTCTTGAGCAATAGTGGAAAAATAGACTGCAAAAACTTACAGTATTATCTGGATACACCAGTTGAGCAATTAGTTGGTAATATTGCAGGCAGTTACTCTCATCTATATCTAATTTAGCTTTGTGACAAAGGCGTACTTTCTACATGTAAATCTTTTTGATTGTTAAACTATTCTATATTAAACCAAGGAAGTGATTAAGCTTGGTAGGAAGCTTTATCTTTGCTTGGGAGGCAGGGAGAAGTGTTCTCTGCTCACAGTATTGCTGGGTTTATATAAGAAAAGCTGGATCTTTTCTTTCTGGAATTCAAACAGGGGGAAAAAAAAAAAAAGAGCAGCTTTGGCTCTTTGGCCACTTCCCCAGCTGCTCCACTTGCCTGCAGAATCACAACAGATCATGAGATGAGAATGACCAAGGCAGAAATAATTGCCCTGGAGTTGCCAGCCTTTGGGATTAGGGTCCCCTGCTTTGTGTGTCCCTGCTGGCACCGCTCCATGGCAGGCCCGGCACAGCATGGGATGCTCAAGGAGATGGTCTGAAGATTGATAGTTCTGGGTGAGCCCAAAAACTTGGTGGAAGTGGTGGTCCAGAGAGTGCTCCAAATCTGCACTCCCACAGTAATAGCTCATATTGCAATAAGCAATGCAGTGATTTCACTGCCATTCGTAGTTCGGTTATACTGATGGGTGAAGTTGTTATGCCACTGTCCATCATATTTAACAAGTTGTGGCAGTCCAGTGAAGTTCCAGGTGGCTGGAAGAGGGAAACATAACCCCCATTTTTAAAACGGGACAAAAGGAGGATCTAGGAACTACAGGCCAGTCAGTCTCACCTCTGTGCCCAGCAAGACCACAGAGCAGATCCTCCTGGAAACTGTGCTAAGGCACATGAAAAACAGGTGATTCGTGACGGCCAACATGACTTCACTGAGTGCAAATCATGCCTGACAAATCCGGTGGCCTTCTACAGCAGGGTTACAGCATTGGTGGGTAAGGGAAGAGCAACTGACATCATCTACCCAGACTTGTGTAAAGCATTTGGCACTGTCCTCCATGATATCTTTGTCTCTAAGTTGGAGAGACATGGATTTGATGGATGGACCATTCGGTGGGTAAGGAACTGGCTGGATGGTTGCACTCAAAGAGTTCTGGTCAACAGCTCAGTGTCCAGGTCCAGTGCCCCAGCGTAAGGGCATGGACCTATTGGTGCAAGTCAGAGGGGGCCACAAGGGTGGTCAGAGGCTGGAGCCCCTCTTCTATGGAACCAGGCTAAGGGAGCTGGGGGTGTTTGGCCTGAAAAAAAGAAGGCCCTGGGGAGACCTCACAGCTTCTGCCAGTGCCTGAAGGGGCTGCAGGAGAGCTGGGGGGGACTCTTTGTCGGGGGTAAGGGATAAGACAAGGGGTAACAGCTTTAAAATGAAAGGGTAGATTTAGATGAGATATAAGGAAGAAATTCTTCACTCAGAGGGTGGTGAGGCCATCGCCCAGGCTGCCCAGAGAAGCTGTGGGTGCCCCATCCCTGGCAGTGCCCAAGACCAGGCTGGGTGGGATTTGGCCAGCCTGGGCTGCTGGGGAGGGGTCCCTGCCCATGGCAGGGGGTTGGAACCAGATGGTCTTTGAGTCCCTTGCAACCCAAACCATTGTGTGATTCTATGATACGTGTATGAAAAGCACGTTATTGCCCATTTGGTGGTGATTTTTAGCAGGATGCATATGAGGGCTTGCAGATTCGATTATACCATGAATGCGAGCACCATGTTTTCCTGTTGTTTCAGTCAGTATATTTCTGTGCATAGTATCTAACACTGGAGTGAAAATTGTCTTGGAAGACTTGCTGGTATCATTCTGAAGGAAGAGCTTGCAAAGTCTTATTTCCCTTTGATTAGCAAAAAACAGTGACTTTCTTTTTAATTGGTGACTTTGTTTATACTTACACTTAAAATAGCCAGACAATTCCTTAGCTCGCTCCTAAAAGAGAAAAACATTCAAAACTACTACTTTGCTCTCTCCCCCTTTGCCTTTAACATGCAAATCTGGAAAGTCTTTGCGTGTGTTAATGAATTAAAATTTGAAGCCCTCCTGTGAAGTTGATGATTGCTAATCTTCCTGTATTATAGCTGGGGAAACAGAGTTGAGATTAAGGCTGGGACCTTCAAAGAGGCATTCAGCCCCGATGCTGATGGCTGGGTTTGAGTTGAAGTACTCAGCTTGTTGCAGCTCATTTGCAGATGCCAGGCCCAGGGACCTGCCTGCAGCAGTTTGTGCACCAGCACCCTGACATCGACAGTACAAAACTTGTAAAATATTTTAACCACTGTATTTGGCCATCAACATGTCTTTGAGATTTTAATTGAAAAAGGCTTTTTGGCTGTGGCAGGGTAGTAATTGCATTAACCCATCACTTCTACTTGGTCCCAGTCCTTTATGCAGTATAGCGTTTGTAGGAGGTGTTGTCTGATCTGTGCCCCCATGAAAAACAAAGAAACCGTATGGCTTCTCATCTTTCCTGACTTTCCGTTGTTAAAGGATAAGAGAGGAGTTGGAAGGTCTGGGTCCTGTTATTGATTCTGCAATGAAGTCAGTTCACTTTTCTGTGCTCCTTTCTTTTTCCTCCAGTGGTGTAATAACAGGAGGAATGGAGTAATGGGTGCTAATGTACTCCTTGCTCATAAAACACTCCTGAGAGTTCCAGATGGGGATAAAGGTGAAGTGTTCATGTTACCCTAAATAGCTGGCCATGCTGCGGAGCAGCTGCCATTGCCCTGCGATTTCGTGAAGGAGCTTCTGCGGACAGCAGCTGGATCAGGTGCAAAGCGCAGTCTTCTCAGATGAGATTTTGTGTTTTGAAGTTTGTGTTTGGTGTCTAACCCGAGGAAAGACTTCCAAAGGCCTGGGGCCTTCGTGTGTTGAAACATTACCCGTTATTAATTACTGTGCACAATTAAACCTCTAAATTATCCTTTTGTGTGGATGAGCTGTTGTTGTTCCTAGGGGAATTTCTTGAGGTTTCTTTGGTATGTTGCTATTTTATTTCCTTTTGCTTTCCCACAGCTCTTCAATTCTGGATTATTTTCTTTATGTTCAATTTTCTTTGTTAAAACAACTTTTTTTGGGGGACAGGGATTTTGGCCTGTTGAACAACCAAAGAGCCTGAAAACATATTCCATATAAGGCTGGTTTCTGGCTTTGTGCTTGCTTTTATTTGTCAGGAGCAAAGTTTTGAACTGTGAAAATGTAAATAGCAGTAGGCATTGTGGAATTAAAGAAAATAAGGTTGGAGAAACTGAGAGGTTGTCTCTTCCCTTCCCTTGAGCAAAGATCAAGCAGCTTTGGAGCCCCCAAGATAACAGCAAACATTTCGCTCGGCATTTACCAAAGCAATGTGTTTTTAGAGCTTAGGCTCTTGAAATAATGACAATTAGCATTTCTCTCTCATTACATCTTCCCTTTTTAACCAGAGTTCTCAGAGCTCATCCAAAATGTTAAACAGACAGCACCAAGGAGCTGCTGTTGTCACGCAGGAAGCATAAATAGAAGCTTCGTCTTTCTTGGGAAAATCTCTTGTTGGGGAAAGCGCTGCAGCCAGCTTCAAGGGGAAATGGGACAATATACGAGAGTAAGACACTAACATAGTGTTTGGAGGGGGGCTTAAATTATTTATTTAGATAATAGGTGTTAGTTATTTATAGATAAAGGTGTATTATACAAATTATATATTAATGTTATGTTTGATTTGATTATTTTTGTTGTCCAGGGTGTTCATGGAGTCCCTCAGAATCCTGAGGAGCTTTTAAGCTTTCGCCAGAAGTCTGAGAAGTCATCGAGGAACCAGGTTCATAACCTACCAAAGGAGCTGTCAGTAGCCAATGGGACGTCCCACTCGTCTCTGCCGAGGAAGGACATGAGGATGGAAGGACACAATCCCGAATCCAAGTCCAGACTGAGAAGAACTGGTTGGACTTGCAAGGAGTGTTCACAGTGGATTCCTGATCGGGAAACCTACGTGTCCCACATGAAGAGAAGTCATGGAAGGGTAAGGACTCATATGAAACACTTTAGCTAGGTAACAACATTTTTAGCAAGCCAGACTGATAATCATTAATATTTGAGGCAAAAAGAAACTGATAATCTGTTTGCCAGCTCATTGAGGAATAAGAGTAGAGCCAGGAGAAAGAACAAAGTAGCCTGTTGTAAGCACACTTTCTGTCCTTGATCATATACTGCACAACCTGTGTACCTTATTGGTTTTTTTGTTCCTTCTCCCACTACATCTAATGCCAGGCTTTGTTGTTTGGGTAAGCGGATGGAAAGTCATATCTTCTCCAGTTGCTGGTTCAACAGTCGGATCTAAATAAAGCTGGAGAAGGACATACAGTTCCTCTCTAGTGACACTATTATTTGGTAGATATCATGGTACATCTAATTGGGGAAGGCTCCTGTAACAGATACATGCTGTGCGCAGAGGTATCGTTATAGGAACCGTAAATCTCAATTTTGTTGGTTTTATCCAGCTCAGGCCTTGTGTTGCCTTGACCTAGTTCTGTCAAGTTAATTCTTAACTTGCTTGCAGAACACAGGCCAAGATGTCGTGTGTGCCAGATTTTGTAGTACTTTGGCATCAGGACTTCTTGTTTGATGTACTGAATCACCCTGTTTTGAGTCCCATGAGAAGAGGCTGTCAAAATCTGGATCATCGTCTTTGATTCCTTCTAGCTTGACTGGGGGAATGGAATGCTAGGTTGCCCACCTGACAAATATCAAGAGAAGAAGATTAGGGCAGGGTGAGAGTGCCATTTGAATTCTATAGGTTTGCCAAATAGTTCAGTAAATACTTGTATTTATTTAAAAAGTCTAAGGGAAGGGTAGACTTGGCAGATGTGTACTTCGCACTGGGGTCTTGCCTTTGTCTGGGTGAGAATGGACCTTCCCCTGAATTAATTCTGCAGAGGGTCTTGTAATGAAATGAGCCCACAGCAAAAACATCTAATGCAATTCCCATTTAATAATATTAATTTTAAAAAGCATATGCTTTAACTAATTCCGTTTTTTATAATTAACTAACTGTTGGGCTGGGTATAAGTGAAACCCCAAAATATCAGTGATCTTTAATAGTGGAAGAGCAATATTCTGCACGTGAGAGGTAAGGTCCAGATGTACAGCATGGGAAAGTTAGAATCCAGTCAGTACCTTTTGTCTCCCTGTTACTAAAAGATGTTTCTGTTCTTCTGTAGTCTGTGAAGAGGTATCCCTGTCGACAGTGTGAACGCTCATTTAACGCCTCCAACAGTCTGCGTAGACACATCCGCAATAATCACGACACAGCAAAGAAAGTTTACACTTGCTGGTATGTACTAAATACCACGTTTCAAATTTCTACTCAATAGCAGGCTAATCTTTCAAGTTCCGAGCTATTTGTAATAGATCGTGTCTGCTCCAATCTACTCCAGGATAGAAATTACTGAAAGAGAGTGAGAAGACTATTTTAGACATGAGAGACTTGGTGGCTAAAGTAAGTCCTTGATTTGGACTGCATAATACCTTTTGGAAACTTAGGGTAAGGTTTGATTTTGAGATCTGCAGGTGCAAAGAGAATTATGTTGCATGCCCTTGTGGAACAGCTGATAAAATCTGGGGCCAATCCTTTGCTGCTTTGTGGCTTGTGTAATTGTGCATCATTCACGTGCCTTCCCCTTGGAAAAAAGGTGTGTAAACTGCTAATGAATCTAGGGCACCAGGTCTTGCCACCACTTTGCACAGGCAGAACTGACTGCTCAAACTGCAGGGCGGTGGAGAATTAAGCTTCCTGGGTTTGTTTCAGAAGATGCACCTCAAAATTGGAAAATGGATTTGGAGACCTCAGAGGAACTACGTGAATCAGCAGTGAATGAAAGTTGTTGCCGGTGAACATATTTTAACTGTGAATACAATGTCAGTTAAGGACAGAGCTCAGTGCTTACAAAACTGCCTCTGCAACTGTTCTCATCTACTGTTGCAGAATAAGTCATACAGTGAGCAATCATGCGGACTTGATTCCTGTCTCAGGTTCTCAGATATCCTTCTAAAAAACATGGAATTAAAGTACATTTGTGTATGAAGGGAAGTTTGCAGTGACGTAGGGTACAGGATTTTTTTAAACTAAAATCTTGGCTTAATGCAAGTGTTTCTGAAGAGTGTGCTATTGCTTTACTGCACTTAAATTACTAAAAGCCTATTCTGAAGAGTACATCTCTCATGTACTCTGTCTGTGGATTGCATAGTGAGCCACAGTAGCTTTTTAAAAATGGATGAAGGATTGGTATCACCACAGGGCCTGATAGGAGTAAATTCCCAACCCATTTTCCAGCCAGGAATTATACATTTTCCATTTCCTGTAACTGCGCTGTGACTTGCAGCCTCTGGAGGAAATGAAACATTGGCTCCCAGTACTCCCCGAATTCATTCTGCTTTAAGTTTGTGGACGATGGTCTTTGGAGTCTTTGGAGATGGTCTTTTTGTGCTCTTGGTTTGTATAAATCTATTCTCTCTGGATCGGTTGTTTTCCAAGTGGGGTGTATAAGAATCAAAATGAAAATAAGGTCTAGCCAGGAAGGATTTGCATACAAATAACCTGGGGTGTGCCAACCTACTAGCTTGTACAGACCCTAGAGTCCAGTTCTTCTGTTACTTCTCAGCATGCAGTTGTGGATCCATAGTTTACCCAAGGGTTTGTGGTCATGCCATATTTACATCAGACGCAGCTACGAATTCAAGTGAATTGTGGTTGTATTTAATTCTCAAGTTCATAGTTGCTCCTTCTCAAAATCTGCTGATGAAGTCGTAACTGGACAGTGGTTGTGTCCTCTTTAATTGTTCTAGTGGAAGACTTAGTGAAATCATAGCACCCTTCACATTAGGTCTCTTCCTTGAAAATCTTATGCCAGAGTCTCCAACAGCTGCTTTTTATTTGGATCCAAGGTCTTCTGGATGGTCTTCCCTTTGTCAGCTAGTTGACCTCAGTGCATCTCTACCAAGCCTCTGTGGCCATGTTCCTCCCTATCTACATACCCTGTCTTTGTCTGCCCTTGGTGTCTCCTCCAGCTGCCTTTATGCCTGTGTGCCTTAGACCCGAGAACAGCTTCTACACCAGGAGATGTGGAAGACTCTCCGTCCCTTGGGTCTTTTCCAAAACCTGTTTCTGAACTGGCTCAATCCCTTTTAGGTAGTGCAGAGTGCTGTTATAAAAATCACCTTCATTACTACCACTTGTGATTCCTTCATCTCTCTGAATTCCTCTTTGGCTCCTTTCTGCACTCAAAGGCATCATGTCTCTGCTGCTGCTTTCCTTTTTTGCTTGGGTGCTGTTGTTTTTCTTTTTCCTACCAGGCACTTTGTATCAGTCCTGATGCCTTAACTTCACATCATCCTCTACTCCTGAATTTCCACGTGAAGGCCAGGAAGTATAAGTGAAGTTTGTTATTGAATCCATTAGTCAAGTATTTCGGAGACTCCATTGTGCTGTCTTGTAGTTGTCCTCTCACTTCTAACATTTCAAGCTGTGATTTCCCCTTCTCCCTTGGCCATGCGTAGGCCTCTGCCTTCTGTTAACTTTGTCGGGCAAAATCAGTGCTGGAGGTTTTGATTAAACACCCTCATGCCAAGTTTGTCACTGGAATAATTAGGAAAGCATCTTTTAGCAACTTTTCCCATCTTTTCCCATGAAAAGAATTCCAAATTAAAACAAGTTGCAAGATATTCTGATGTTTTATGTATTTTCTTTCATAATGCACTTGGTTATTGTTATCAGAACTTGCTCTGGTTTTCCCAGTCTCAAGTACAAACTGTCTGGAATGCTTGATTTTCAACTTGTTTATTTTTGATAAATGCCACTTAATAACCTCTCGTCTTGCCTTCATGAGGGAGAAAAATTCCATCATTATTAAATATTGATTTATCATCCAACCGGTTCCTTTTAAAAAACAGAAATATTCAGTGAGCAGTTCTGTCAGTAACAATATGAAAATACAGTTGTTTAATTTCCATCCAGTAGAGAAGCTGGAAGATCAGTAGGAATCATCCTGTCTGCTGTTAAAAATGTCTTTGTTGCCCAGAGACACTTAATCTCCGATGTGCTGCTTTTCATCCCCTGCTGCCTACATTTCAGCTGCAATTTTGTGCATTTCAGAGAAGTCTGATATTACTTGCCTCATTGCTTGGGTCAATGCATAGCTTATGGACCGTCCCTGTGTCATGCTGGCAGCCTGCAGAAGAGCACAAAGTCCATCTTGGGTGTCCCAGTTGCTAATCATAATACTCTGCATGCTTGACTGTGCTGCAGAGGGGTGGTTTATGTGCCTGCGAGACCTGGCACTTACTTGCAGCAGACCTTGGTCACCCAGGAGGGCCGGTGAATAGCTGGCTCAACCCTTCCGCATCTCCTTTTGAAATGCCACCGTGGTTTCTGGCACCTCTTGAAGCCTTCCAAGTTTTAAGGTGCGGTTACGCGTAAATGATGCATTTGTGAGTGTTCCTGACTAGATTCTTGTTATCAAGGCAGGAAGTGCAGAGGTTTTGTAAGAATTTTAAGCGCGCTGTGGTAAATATGGTCTTGTGGATGTGATGCTGCACTGGTGTGTGTTCTGGAGTTCTGGGTGCAGGACCTGGTTTTGCTGCAGGGCTCCCCTGTGTTCCACAAGTCATGAGGTCTCTCAACTGAGAGCTGTTTTTCTCCCATTCTTTTTCCATCTTGATTATTTACCTTGTGCTTGTGTGGCATGTATCACGGTGGGCCTGATCTCCACTCATCCCTGTGTTTATTAAGTACTGTACTGTAAATAATGTGTGTCCTACTTTCGTTCTCATTCATACTTACTGTGGTAAGCTCTAAACTGTTCTAGATTCGTCAGGGATAATATTTTATTATTAAAACGGTGATTTGCTGCCTCTTTCGGTAATCTAATAGTACGTTACTCACCAGCTTCTGTCTTCAATGACACCTCTTGGTTTGGCACGTAACGAAGAGCTGTTAGGATGAAATGAACAGTTGGGCATCTCCCTTAATAAATTTTCTTCCTTTTTTGTTTCCAAGGTACTGCACAGATGAGAATCAAACATTTCCTCAGCCATTCATGCTGGAGAATCACATCAGCCTCATGCATGGCATCAAAAACCCAGACTTATCCCAGATGGCCAAAGCAAAAGCTCCAGAGAGAGACGCAGCAGAAGTAACTGATATTCTTATTTTTTTTGTTAAAGTGTACCTTGCAAGCAGCTGTCCACTCAGGGTGTTGTGTCGAGCTGCAGCCTTGTGGCAGTAAAGCCCTCTCACATCCATTGGGCAGATTGCCCTCCTCTTCTGTAAACTCCATACAGTTTGTTGCTTTCTAGAAGTGTTGTGATATGAACTGAAAGCGCAGCTGAGCTGTGGCAGCACAAGGGCAATGTATTTTGCATTTTTCAATTATTTTTGAATGTGTGGCCCTGTCTCTAACTGACCATTTTCCAGGCTGCTTTGTAACCAGAACTAATTTGGGTCTGTTTTTACCCTCATTTTCCCTTGCCATGGTGTTGTTTCATTTAGGTGTATGAGCATGGTGCATTTTTCTGCTTTCTCTCGTTTTTTTGTTTGTTTTGTTTTTTTTTTTTTTACTGTATGTTACATAAGAGAATGGTGTTCCTCCTAAGTAGGACTGTGCAATTTTTTTTCAGCAAACATTCAACTGATTTTATTTTGGGTTGATTTGGAGTGCAGGATTGCCTGGCTGGGTTTCTTTGTTCCGTTTACTTTAAAAATAGCAGTAGGTTTTCCTTATTACTGCTGTTTGTCATTCATCAGTACCGTAGCACAGAGGGACTATAACCAAGACTGAGTCCCCTCTGTATTTATGCTGTATTTGTATTGTGGTCACAGGCATAGTGAAAGGGAAACCTGGAACTCACTTCCATGAGCTGGTGGCTGCTTCCTCGAAGCAGAGCTGATGTGTCTAGGGCAGTTTGCTTCGTACAGCTCTAGTTGTGTCTGCAAATACAAGCCTAAGTGTGTGTAAAACAAAGACTGCACAATCCTGCTGGATAAGGAGATAACAAAATCACATGAAGGGACATATGTGAGCAAGCCATCCTTGTGGGAGGAAAGGCACGCTGTGGGATTGTAAGACAGAGGGGATGAGTTAATGAGAGATGGCACAAAGAAAATGCCTGAGTAGAGGGGAAAATGTTCAAGTTCACCTTCGCATCACGTTTCTGCCCAGCCAGCCCCTCCCAGAGCTCCCATCTCACTTTGCAGGACAGCAGCTGAGATCCTGTGTGTTGGGATGGAGGATGGACTAAGCATTGCAGTAACCCCGAGGTGTTTAGGTGGTGTTAGGGAAGACAATGCAAGAAGAGCCCATAGGCATGCCATTATTTAGTTTGTAACGAAAGACATAAATACATTCGCTCTCAGAGGTCTTCAAATGCATGTGTGGAATTTAGCAAGCTAAGACTTATTCTTACATGGTTTTGAACAATAATGTAATGTTTTCCATCTTACTTTTTAAGGCAAGATCTCCAAAGAGGATGGCAACAGATGAGCTGGGTCAAGCAGAGACCACTGCAGGTTCAGACGCGCCGTCAGCCAAAAAACTGAAAGCGCATTGGAAATGTGCTAAATGTGGATTTGCAACAGACATCAGTACTGAGTTTCAGGAACACATACCTCAGCACAAGACAGACAGCTCCACGTATCAGTGCTTGTTCTGCGGCTTGTGTTACACGTCTCACATCTCTCTGAACAGACACCTCTTCATCGTTCACAAAGTAAAAGATGAGGAGGAAGAGGAGGAGGAGGAGGAGGAAGAAGAAGAGGAGGAGGAGCAGGAGGAGGAAGAAGAGGAAAGGGAGAAGTTACAGGCAGAGATGAATGAGAACGGACATGAGGGGTATAATGGTGAGATGAACACTACGGTGGAAGAAGAAAACCTGAAATGCAAAGAGTGCAAAACTGACTCAGCTCTTTGTGAACACAGGCAGACGTGTGGTGTGGAGGGTCCTAATAGCACCTCTCAGAACAATCATTCAAAGTCTCTTAAGACTTAAAAACAAAAACAAAATGAAACAAAAACCCTTTTGGTCTGTTGGGGTTTTTTTGTTTGGGGGTTTTTACTTAAAATACTGGGTGGGGATGGGGCAAATCTTTGAAATATTCTGTTGATTTCTTGGGATGGACATTGCTTTCCGTTAACTTCCATTTGTAAGGGAAATTTAAAAAGGAAAAAACCCTGCCATTTCATCCTAAGCACTAACTCTCTGCCAGATCAGAGAGGTGAAAAGGGAAAGCAGGGCCAGAATCCTCGCTGGAGCTTGTCCAACTCCTGAGGATCAAGGAGCACTTTCTGCAGCTGCAGTTTCCTAAAGATGAGCTCTCCTCCTTTGAGTGTGCGCTGCCTCAGCCTCTGCCCAGAGCCCCTGCCTTGCCTTCCCTGTCTCGCTTTCTTTCTTCTCCTATTTATGACTTATTTTTCTCTTCCTATCCTGCCTTTGTTATACTCATTTTAATTCATAATGCTGTCTCAGCAGAACACACTCCTCAGAACTGCCCTTGGCCGATCTGAGGTTGTCTGTGTTCCGCAGGACAGGCTCAAGCTGTACCCCAGCTTCCGTTTATTTTACTGCCCTAAATAACAACCTTATTTTCCGAAAGGTAACTTAATGAAATGTCACAAATCTTACTCACCCTGAAAGAGAGTTTCAATCACTGTCATCCAGTGTGAGAGTGGGTGGGTATGGCACTTCGCCTCTGCACCAGGAAGGCACAATGGGGACGGGGTGTTGTGGTCCCTGGAGCAGAAAATCTTCCCGCCAGGGCTGCCCATGACCACGGTGTCTCTGGGTGGCCAAGGTGCCCGTGTCCTGGTGGCATCAGTGGGGAGAAGTCCCCAGAGAGGTGCTGGCAGAGCTGGGCTGCCCCTGCTGCCACTCACCCTTGGGCTCAAGCTCCTTCCCTAGCGCTTCTCCCCCGGGCTCGGTGTCATCCAGTTCTTCGGAGGCGATTATTTCCCCGTAGTCATATTGACTCTGTCCCTGCTGTTCCCTCGCTCGTCCCCCTGGCACACACATGCTTCGTGTAATATAATTATCTCCTGTACCATTTTTTTTTTGTTATGTTGAGCCAGAATCCTGCTCGTTATTGTTTACTATGACAATGTTTAAATAATTTAAGAACTATTTATCTTATTGCATTCGAATCGCTCACTTTCTTGTCTCAATGTGTTTTGATACGAACAGTTTGGACTCTTTGTATTTTTTGATACTGTGTACATTAGCCTAGGGAATGTTTTACGAGGTAGCCTACGTAGAGTAACGATAGCGGGGGGCACTCCCAAGCCATCACATAACCTATTTAATCCGCAGCGGCGTTTGTGCCTTGCTACGATGTTTACTTCAAAGTATTTCAAATAAAAGCATCCAACAGTGGTCCGTGCTTGCTTGGCGGCGGCGGGGGGGAGACGGAGGGACCGAGGGAGCCGGGGGGAGCCTCGCCCCCGTCCCCGCCTCGTCCGGGGAGGCCCCGGGGCCGCCCCCTCTCTCCTCCCCCCGACGGGGCGGGATCGGAAGCGGCGGGGAGAAGCGGGGGGAAGCGGAAGGGGCGCGGGGCCCGGCGCGGCAGCGGCGATGCTGTCGCTGGACTTTTTGGACGATGTGCGCCGCATGAACCGCCGGCAGGTGCGGGGCCGGGATGGGATGGGATGGGATGGGATGGGATGGGATGGGGGGCGCCGGCGGTGGGGTCCGGGCTGACCTCGCTGCCCCTTCTCGCCCCCTCCCCTTCCCCCTTTCCCCCAGCTCTACTACCAGGTGCTGAACTTCGGCATGATCGTCTCGTCCGCGCTGATGATCTGGAAGGGGCTGATGGTGGTGACGGGCAGCGAGAGCCCCATCGTGGTGGTGCTCAGGTACAGCCGCGGGTCTGCTGCGGGAGGCGGCCTGGGCGGCGGGGGGGTGGTGGTCGCGGTCATGGTCATGGTCATGGGGTGATGGTCGTGGCCATGGAGATAGTCACCAGCATTCGTGGTTGTGGTCGTGGGCACAGTCCGGGTGATGGGCATGGGCACGGTGGTGGTCGCAGTCATGGTCATTCATGGTTGTGGTCATGGGCACAGTCATGGTCGTGGGCATGGTGGTGGTCATGGCCATGGCCGTGGGCATAGTCCTGCTCAGGGTGGTCGTGGTTGTGGTCATGGGCGTGGTGGTGGTGCTCCAGGCTCTCCATCCCCCCTGGAGGATGTTATCTGAAGACACACGGCAGCAGCAGACCCTGCCTGCAGCCCAGCCACCAGGCCCTGGCTGGGCAAGAGCCTCTCTAAGAGGGGAGAAGAAGTAACACCCAAAGGGAGGCTGCAGAGAGGTTGGAGCCAGGATCTTCTTGGTGGTGCCCACTGTCAGGACCTCTCAACGTCAGGAAGCACTCCTGTGCTGTGTGAGTGACTGAGCACTGGCACAGTTGCCCAGAGAGGCTGTGGAGTCTCTCTCCTTGGATCTTCAAACCCACGTGGATGTGGACCTGGGCGACCTGCTCTTGGTGTCCCTGCTTGAGCAGGGTTTGGACCAGGTGGTGTCCAGAAGTCCCTTCCAACCTCAGCCGTTCTGTGGAGGAGGTAGGCAGAACGTGTTGCCTGATGTAAGAGTAACATCTTACTTTTCTGCTTCTGTCAGCCGGCAAACGTGTGTGTTACAGGGGTAACCCTCAGGAAGGAGATGCAGAAGAAACCAGAGGACTTCAAAGACATATGGCAGGAGCTCCACCCAGCCTCTTCTGCCGAAACTTGTGGAAAAACGCGCGGCAGTGTGGGTGAAGGCAGACGTGGGGAAAGAAGGCCTTGGAGCAGGGAGCCTGGCATCAGTGACAGAGCCACTGCTTGGGGCATCACCACTGTATGAAAGCGGAGTTTGTGGTGGAGCTCACGTCTCAGCGAGACTGGTGGCTGACAGTCCCCCTGGTACAGGCTGTAGCAGCAGGACATCGCAGTGCATTTACCTCCTGCCTGCCTCTCTTGTTGCTACACGAGTAGCTGAAGTGTGTGACAAGTCTGGATTAATGTAAAAAGAGGTTGAAATCTTTGAGGTGCCAGGAAATAAACTCTTACAGTGAGGAGGAGTTTATCTTTGAGTGGGAGCAGGCTTGCTGCTAAAATACCCAGTGAGCGTTGTTAGTGTTGTGTTGCATCCTCACGAGTATCCACTATCTGTCCCTTCACGGCTGCTCATTTTTTTCCCTGGCCTTCTAGTGAGCTGTAGCCATGCCCTCATACATGTGTGGCTGAAAATAAGGGATACCACCATCAGTGAATGTGTTTCAGATGTTGCACGTTGCCTCACAAAAGCACGATGCCGTGGGTACTACCACTGTTATTCGTGTCCTCCTGCTTACTAGGACAAATTCCCGTTGCTGGAGTTCTCAGGCAGCTGTTGGGTGCTGGCACTGTCAGGCGCCGCGTGCGTATTGCACAGGTCATGTTCTGTCGCTGCCTTGGCCTTTCGGTGCGTTTCTACATCAGCGTTAATTGCGGCGTGCCATTTAGCAAGACTCATACAAATTGAAGGAGGTGGCACTCCTGACGGATCTGTGAAGTTCAGGGGAGACATTCCGCCCCGCACCTCCCAGTGAGTAGGACGGGGGCCATTAGGTCACGTCCCTTCTTCAGCAATGCGATCTTATCTTCTGAAGAGCAGCTTCTGCACTGTCTTGCGATAAAACAGA
Organism: Aythya fuligula; assembly: GCF_009819795.1. NCBI lineage: Eukaryota > Metazoa > Chordata > Aves > Anseriformes > Anatidae > Aythya > Aythya fuligula. Next base: position 10,911,980 of record NC_045569.1, on the reverse strand, counting down.
AGTACACCCAGTACTTTAAAGTTCATTGTTTCCTTTTGTGCTGCATTATTTATTTGGAATTAAGAAGGTTAAGTATTTTGTAACAATTGCCATTTACAAGACAGGAGAAAAATAGCTTGAATAGCAGTGCCTGGGATGAGGCAGTTAAGCAAAGTGATGAATCACAATAACAAATTTTTAGCACACCCGTCTGTTTGTTCCAGATGGGAATATAAATGCCTGTATGTTTTCAGTGCTTTGCTCACAAAGATCATGTATCTACCTGTACAAAAAAATGAACTTTAAAATGCTACCCATCGCTGTAGTACTGCCAGTGTAGCACTTCGAGCTGATTGCTCAGAGGCAGAGTTGCTGCTGCTTGTCGTCAGCCCAGTTACTATGAAGAGAGCAGAAGGCTTTTCCTATTTGGTATGTTCTTAACGCTGGCTGCTGGCAGTGCTCTTTTCCTAATGAGTCCAAGTTAAGAACCTTGCAAGATCTTTCTTAAAAGACTATAAACTCCAAAGCCTGATTCTGAGTGTTTAAATATTGCTCAATTGCTCCTCTTCTCTTTTGCAGTGGAAGCATGGAGCCTGCGTTTCACAGAGGAGATCTCCTGTTCCTAACAAACCGAATTGAAGATCCAATCAGAGTGGGAGAAATCGTGGTCTTTAGGATAGAAGGAAGGGAAATTCCTATAGTCCATCGTGTCCTGAAAATTCATGAGAAGTATGTCCAAATTTGTTGGCTTTTGCAGTTATCTAATTAATTGTATTTTTCCTCATCTCCTTGGCTAAAAGAATGGTGAAAGTTCAGTAACAGGTATCCTGCTGTCGGAAGTAACATTGAAGTTTCAGACAGACCAAATCTGGCCTCTGGTTTCCTTATGAGGGTCAGCTGGCAGAATTCACAAGCTGGGGAGTCTGTACTAGTATCCTGAGCTCCCTGTGTCACTTAATGTCTCCTGTGCCATGGTTTCCACCCCAAATTGCTGTGTTGTCTCCTCTAGGTGTGGCTGGGTTTGTATGTGTGAAGTGACTCTTGTTTGTAGAGGTAGAACTTTATGGAAGAAGGGCATTTTGTGTGTAGCATACGCTACTATTTCAAAGCTTCTTTTTTGGTCCAGGTTCCTGCTCTCGTATAGGGGCAGGGTGTTTCTGTAGGAATTTTTGCATTGCTATGCTCAGGGCTCCTAGATGTGCTGCACTGTGTACTCTTCATTCTCAAAATGTTTAGCAGGGTGCGTGTCTGAAGGACTGAAAAACAATGTCGTTCCCGTTTGGTTTTCCATGCAAGGCTTTTTCTGCAGTTGTGAGCCTTCAGGGGCAGTCCAGGGGGATATGAGCCAGCCCCGTGAGGGATTCAGGTGAAAACCAAACCTTGAACCAAATCCCTCTTTATTCAAGCAAGCTCTGAGAAGAGGGCAACAACTGGGTGGTGTCCCAACACCTGCTTCTGCTGAGTAAATGCCTGCTGCATTATGGATGGACTAGAGCTGTACCAGGGCTCAGAGATCTGTTCATAGATTTAGTGAATCACCTGAATCACATGTAAAGGTGGCATTTGAGGGTTGCTGTAGACAGATGAGGTTGATGGGATGGGGAGGTTCTCTCTCCCCAAGCATTCGTAGCAGCCACAGCTACTGGGACGTGCAGACCACATGTCTGACCCAATTTCGAGCTCAAACAGCGTCATGCATGTGAATAGTTCAGCTTAAATCTTGGCTGAGAGAGGGTGACATCTCCCCCAGTTGACAGAACAGATTGTTTGCTGTACCGAGTTGTTCTGCACCCAAAACTTGCAACGATGGTTTAGTCACTTTTCAGAGTACTGGTTTTGATACCATTAATTTAAAAATCAAAATAAGGTCGTTATATGTAGTAAATCTGGTATCTAATGCTGCACATGCACTTTTTAAGATGTCTTGGGAACGCTTTTAGGTGAAACGCTACTTTCCTTCTCCCCTCATCAGAGCCTCATCTGGGCTCTGGTGCTGCTGCATGGGCTGATGATTGAAGAGGCGAGAAAAGTCAGGGTCCTCTCTCTGCTCTCAGTGTATGGGAAGGAGGAGCAGAAATCTACACGCAGTGTGACAGTCTCTCTCCAGATAATCACCACCTTTTTTTTTTTTTTTTTTGCCTGGCTTTATCTCAGCACTAGGTATTAAGGTATCCATCACCTTTTTTTTTTTTAATTAAAATGTAACAGGACCATAGTACCAGTCCTAGATGTTGTGAAGTCAAGTCATTCTCCTGTATTTTTCCTTTCGTTTTAAAATAAGACAAACCCTTGGGTTAGTAAAGATAAAACTGAAAAATGAGTACTGTGACCTGAAGCTGGGCATCGAAAGCAGCTCATACTCTAAGGTATCAGTTGCTTCACTCACTAATTGAAGAATATTTTTCCAGTGAGAATTTCGAATTCAGGAATGTCCTCCGAGTAGACAGAGTCCAGTTTCTTTCTGTAGTCATGGACAGTATGAAAACTGAAAAGTCTCTGTGAAAGCTAATGGGGGTGTCAAAATGAAGGTAAACAGGACAACCCTGTTGCCCATGATTTTGCGGCAGCTTGGGTTCCAGTTCACATCACTACTGTTTCAGTGCAAAAATGTTTTTTTACTTGCTAGCCTTTTCTTCATGTTCAGAGTGAAATGGGGTTCATTCGTTATCACTAAGCACAGAGTCTGCGAAGTTAGGTACTTAGTGGTTTTGGTGCAGGAAAGCCAGACCAGCTTTCACTTCACCTTTCGGACAGCAGAGCAGCCCTACTGAGAGATTCTCACACTGGTTCGTGATGCAGCATTGAACCTTTCCAGTAAGATGTTGTGCTACTACACCATTAGTTTTCAGAATTGAAACTACATTATCTGCACCTTTGGGTATCTTCATCTTTTTCCAGACCGTATCTGTAAGCTCCTAGGGTTTTTGCTGTTCCCACACTGGGAGCCAGATGTGCTTTGAAGAGAGATCTGTCCTTTTTTTCCCTCCTCTTTTTCCCTTCCAAGCGTCTCATGTCAAGTAACACAGATTGGTATTCGGAAATGATGAAAACGGTAGGAGCTCTGAAGGTCTGCATGCTTTCCCATGCTGTATTTGATCTGTTGTTTATGTGAGCAAGCCGACAGAATCAAGCAACAGGAATGCTGCCGCTCAGCATCTGCCTTCAGGTGACACAGGGAGATGACAGGGGCCAGCTGATCTCTGAGCAGTGGCACAAGCTGCTGCTTCGACACAAGCATTGCCAGGTGTCCAGAAAGCAGGATGGAAATGCCTGGGGAAGTATGCAAAGCATGGTGTGTAAGGCTAGAGCATAACAGCAGCTGTTTCCGGGTCAGAGCAAAGGTTTGTCTACCACTGGATCCTGTTTCTGACAAGCTAACTAATTCACCTAAGGACAAACTAAAAACTGGAGAGTGTGCAGTGATGATTTCCCTGCTTTCTGCAAATTATGGTTTCGAGCAAGAAGTGATAGATCTGTATTAATGGCCCCACTTACTCCTTTACGTGGGATATCTAGTCACTTTTTGAACTGATGTAATTTTTTGCCATCCAAACTATCCCACCACAGAGAGACGTGGTTTAGTTTGCACTGCGTTAGTTATGCATTGCACCTTCTCTCACTTGTTTTAACTTGTTACCTCTGAGTTTTGTTTGATGTCCTCTAGGTGTTGTATCAGAAGAGGCAGTGAAAAGCTGCTTGATAGTTGCTCATTTAAATTGGACTACCATCATATCTCTCATCAGTCCTGTCTGTTCCAGGCTGAAGAGTCCTGGTCTGTTGCTTCTTGTATGGAAATGGTTCCAGACCTCGTTAACTATTTCTGAACCTTTGCCAGTTTTCCTCTTCATTTCAGAAAAGGATGTAGGGGGTTCAGAACTACACAGAGCATTCAAGATGCAGGCACATCGTGAGTTCATACAGTATCATAATGGTATTGTTTGTTTTGTTCTGTCCCCCTTTCTTAATAATTTCTAAGCTTCAGCTTGCTTCTGACTGCTACTGAGTAGAGCTATACCCTTGAACGCCAGAATCACATTTTGGGTGGTAGTGCCGAGCCCAGAGTCCAACATATGTATATAAAGCACAAGAAGCATCAACATGAGAGGGGTCAAAAACAGAGAGACAATAGCTGCACCTTCACTAGAAATGGCTCATCCTGCTGGTTCTGATCTTAAACTCTGCAGGAAAGCTTGGCTTGGGCCAGAATTCATTCTTCCATTTGCATTTTTTTCCCCTCAAACAATCTTCTTTCCTCTGCGCTCAAGAGTTTCCGTCTTTCATCCTGCTCAAACATCAAGAACACAATTGCTTTAATATCTTTATGTTAGTCTCAACATGCTTGTTCTAAAGCAGCTCTTGAAAAGTTCTTTTTCTCTGATTTATCTGTCCATCTTATCTTTGCTAGGCAAAACGGTGACATCAAATTTTTGACAAAGGGAGACAATAATGCTGTTGATGACAGAGGGCTGTACAAACGAGGGCAACATTGGCTGGAGAAGAAGGACGTAGTAGGAAGAGCAAGAGGGTAAGTGAAATTGAGGAAGTTGCAGCTTTTTGCGTTGCTCTTCCCCAACGCCGGCTGTTAATCCCGCTCTCCCTGAACTCACCCTGCTGGGTTTTTGTGACTGTTTCAAAAGGTACCACCAAGAGTTAAAAGACGAAGGTAATTCAGTTCTGAGCTTGTTTAAGTGAAGGTGTCAAGCTGTGAGCTGCATCCTGAGATTTTGACGTTGAATGGACACCAGTGCAAAGGCAGTGCATGCTCAGGCATTTAGGCACGATGAGAATTTTTATCAAAATTGTTTTGCAAGTCAGAGTCTTTCCAGGGAAGTGAGATCTGACTTTCTAATGTGGAATCCCCTGTGTGCAAGATAAGGTTCTCAATTGGTACAGGCTATCATCAGTTGATGGAGGCCCGAGAGCATGCTTGCTTAGTATTTCTTTCCTCCTTCTCACAGGAGGAAACAACCACCTGTTTCTAATCTCCATGGCTTGGTTGGCCTTTTGGTCTAAGAGTTGTCCTTTTTCCTGAGGACCTTCCTTCAGTTAGACAAAAGAGCTTCAGTACTCACAATATCGACAGAACTTGGTCTTCCTGATAACTGCAGTAAAATTAAAACAAAAACAAACAATAACCAAACCAAACCCCCTCCCCTCACCATTAAGCTTTTTTCATATTCCAGATCATGCATAAGCATGTCACTTCAGTTAACCATCAAGAGTATTAGAATAATTGGGATTAGATAGCTGACTCAGGGCTGTTTAGATTTTGCTCTTTGCTATAGCAGTCGATAAGGTTTCTACAAGCTAAACTGTTTTTGTGCCAAATCCATCCATCCCAAGGCAGGTCCACTGTTGTTCGTTTATTTTAAATCGATTCTTTGCAAACCTGATACTAATTATCCCTCCCTCCCTCTTCAGAAAACAAGCTGCTATTACACCCATGTTTTATTTCCAGTGGTTGGCGTTAGGAGCCTGCTGGCACCTGGATGTGGATTTACTGTGTTGAAAGGAGCTGGGGAAATAGGACCAGTGACAAGCTGCAGGTGGTGACTGCTGAACTGGGTTGAATTGCCTTGCAGCACACCACGCATAATGAGCAATTTGATTGACTTTGCCTTGTTCGATCCAAGGGAACCTGCCTTTTGGCCAGGCCTCTGCTCCTTTTACAGTGGCCCTCAGGAAAGCTAGCCTGTTTGAAGATGCAAGCAAGGGAGCACTGGTGATAACCTTTTTCCCAGCAGTACCTCAATAGGTCTGATTGCTTCAAGGTGCCATTGAGCTCTTGAGGGCCAAGAACCTAAAGGGTTGATAGGAAAAAATCACCACTTATGTTAGTAGAGGTAAAGAACCCCATAAGGCAGGAATGAAGGCAGCCTGCTTCTGCACCTCTGCTGAAGAAGGCAGAGGCTAAAACACGCACTGGGGTTGCATATCCACTCAGTGCCTGCTGCTGTGGCTTTCCTGCTTGGCAGGAAGAATCCCAAGATGTTTAACCATAACAGCTAGCTATACAAAACATGCTTGTACAGCAAGCACTTCCTTTGTACAGAGCAGTGCCTATTCCGTGTGCAACCTTGAATACTCTCCTTCTTATTTCTGTCTTTGTAGATTTGTGCCCTATATTGGAATAGTGACCATCTTAATGAATGATTATCCAAAATTTAAGGTAAGAGTTCTTTAATCTTTTCCCCGCTTCTTCCACCCCAGCTAAAATTACCTCATGAGAACTTGGTGTGCAGAGTGCTGTTTGCCCTGTATGTTTGCTGCTGTTTCTGCATCTTTAGATGTGAGTGCACACTCTTGTCTCTTCTGCTTTCTCTTGCAGTACGCAGTCCTCTTTCTACTGGGTTTATTTGTGCTGGTCCATCGAGAGTAGCCTGTTGCAGTGAAGTACGCAGCGAAGATGCCATGGATTTTGTAGAGGAACATTTTAAGTAGGTGATGGTCCAATGTGCCGGGAGGAAGAAGAAAACATACATTTCAAAGCTTCTTGCAAGTTTGGGTTTGTTTTGTTTTATACTGCGTAAGGGCAAATGTTTGTCACAGTATTTCCAATGGTTTGTCACATTTTAGCATTTTTAGTGAGTTTTTATATTAAAAATTTAAGCCAAACTGTTCAGTGTTTGTACTTTGAAGCTGAGCTTCCTCTCCAAGTGCCTACAGGACTGTGTCCTCTAAGTCTGTGCCTCCACTGGGCAAGACCTCTCCCCATGCTGACTGAACTGTCAAATGGTGATGTGTGGAGGTGATTTTTTTTTCCAATTCAGAACTGGAATAAAGATTTTGCATCTCGCCCAGTATGAGCCCGCCATGTTCGTTGTTATTGCCCAGCTTCCCTGTGCGAGGTTGGGTTTTGCCATCGCAGACTGACTCCTAGAGCCCAGTGAACTGACTTGTCCCCTCGTTACAGATCGGCAGCTGCCCCTCTCATTTGTTTTTGGAGAATAAGCAGTCCTGAGCTGTAGATCTCTTCAACTTTTCTGTGTTCCTGTAAATCACACTGAAATAATCTGCTTAAGGACTGCGATGTCTTTTGGGCAGAAGATGACAAAGGATTACTTTGTGCATAAGCACTAAGTAACAGAAGATTTGTGATGGGAAATATCCATAGCTGTTTAGCAGGGATGATTTAGTAGGATGGAATAGGCTTTTTTTTTTTTTTACACTTTAGAAATAGGATTTGGGTCTCCACAGCTGGCCATGTCTTACAGCTCATCTGGAAGCTACTTTCTGGCTGAACCCCAACTACACAGAGGTTTTAAAGAAGAAAACACTCATTGCCACATGCAATTGCTTGTTTTCTGAGCTTCCCTGTCTGGTTAGTGATCCTGCTTGTATAGATGTGTCAGAGGAGAGTCTGACGAGGAGATATAAAGCAGAGGCTCAGTACTTATCTGCTTCTAAGCAAATTTGTGCCGCTTGGCATGGAGTGTGTGACCATATAACTTACCTCTGTGCTATCTATACTGACTTATGGAAAGACTTTACTTTCCCTTTGTTAGGGCAGCTCTTCATGAGAACAGCCACTGGGATCGTGCTGCAATTGCTGCCTCCAGCTCAGGCTGTCTGACCCTGTGTGCAGTTTACTTACCGGTTGCCTTGCTAGACAGCTTCCCCTGGCAGCAGAAGCCTGTCTCCTCCCCACTTGTGCTCTCCCTGGATCAACAGCTCTCTTTTCGATCTTACAAAACCTGCTGAGAGTTCAAAGCTGGTTTTACTTCAGGTGCATTTCACCGCATCCTCTATTTCCCCTTCTTCATGACTGCTCTAGGATTGCACAGCAACAGGGATCACTGAAGATGATTACTGCTGTCACACACACAGCTTGTGTAGGGTAAAAGCAGTCAGGAAGGTTAAGGACAAAACCCAACAGGGCATTTATGGTCTGTTTTCAGATTCCTGCATACGTAGCTTGCTAGGCTTGTGCCACCTCTAGGGGTGGATTGTGCTGTTAGCCACGACCACGGGGCCATTTGTTTAACACTCGGTAGCTGTGCTGACCTGTGGTATCCCAAAATGAGTAGAGACAGTTGGTTTAACCACGTGGTTTGTTCCCTGGGTAGGCTGCAGCAAGGAAGTATCTTATATTTGGGACAGTGCTAAGAGTCTACAAAAAGGTCCAGCCACTAGCACTGAGCCTTGGGCCTTGTGGCTCTTTGTTTTTTCTAACTTAACGTTACCCAGTAATAAAAATCTATATCTGCCACTCCAGCATTGGAGTCCTTGAGAAGACAGTTCGGACGCAGTTTGTCCAAGATGCTGGAGTGAGGGAGGGAATGTTTTGTCAAAGTCAAACCCAGGCAGCAGTGAGGGAACATAAAATCTCTCTCTGAGGGCTGCTGAGCACCTTCCTGAGGACTTGGAGCAATGTTTCTGCATTTGCAGGTAGCGTTGAAGCTGAGGCTCTGTTCCCCAGTTTGCCTTTGGCTTGAATTGCTTTGTGCAGAAATTGTTTTAACTTGGTATCATATGAAGGACGGAGTCAAGCTTTTCTGAAGTCTGCTAATCAACACCTCTCAGCGAAAGCCTGCTGAAAGTGCTGCAGGTGCTGTTCCCTGAGTCCTCTCACTTTCACACCTTTTGCAAGAACCTGAGCACACAGGAGCAGTTGTGTTACTGTCACTGAGAATTTAACAACAACAATAACAAAAAAGCTAAAATGCAAAGGAATTCTGATTGTAGAGGATGTAAGGGTTAGCTCTGAAAGAACCCCAGCTCCGAGAGATAGGTGGTCACTTCAGTTGTTTGGCAATACCAATGCACCTGTCCTGCTCATGGCATGGTCACCCCGCTGGCGATGCGGGCTGCTGGCAGCAGGTGTCAGCAGTCAGTGTGGCTGAGGACGTGCTCCTTGCAAATGTGGGCGCAAGGCCATGCTCAGGCTCTCGCAGGAAGGTGTGCCTTTCCCAGCCTTGCTCTCACATGTTGCCACACGGTGTAATTGAGCAGGGAGATTTTCAAACACTCAGGGTGGCTGGGGTAAGGGTGGAGTATTTCCCACTGCAGTCCCCAGCTTCAGTGCTTGTGGGGGCCATTTGGGAAATTACTCCTCTGGCCCCTGTTCTGCCTGTTTTCAGCTCAGCGTAGCTGACAATGTGGTTCTGTGTTATCTGCAGTCATAAAATGAAGTGTTGACTCTAATTAGAGCGAGGATAAATAAGCAGTTAATCCACTCACAGCTCGAACTCCCACCAGCTCCCGCACTGCCTCCCACATCACATCCCGCATCCGTGTAATGCCTCTCCTGCCGCTGTGAGAAGGGAAGGTGCCGGGAACGAGCCTGCACAGGCTGGAAACTGGGAACGTGGGGGCAGGATGACAAAGAGTTGCTGCTGGCTCTGTCCCCATCTCTTATTCTGCTTTGCTGAGCAGAAAAGCTACGGAGCGTGCAGGATCTCTGGTTCAGCTGGGTGCTAATGCTGTAATGTCTGGTGAGTGCTGTTGTGCTCCTACAGAGCCAGGGGTTTTGCTGCTAGGACTTGCTGTGTCTTTGTGTTTTATTTCAGTTTTATTCTTCTTTTAAAGGTGAAGCTGCCTGGCCAGTTGCAGCAAAGCCTTTGAGACTTAAGGATCTCAAGGTGGCTTAGGAAACACGGAGACCTTTGTGTCACAGCAGGAATAGGATTTGTTTGTAAAGTATGTGGGTGTTGAAAGGTCTGGTGTATAAAGACAAAAAAAAAAAAAAATAATAATAATAATAAAAAAAAAAATCCACCAGGTCTAAGACTGCCAGAGGCTCTGTTGTGGTTACAGCCAAACAGAGCAGGTTTTCTGGTAGACAATGTCATTGCCTAATTACTGCTCCTTCACATCCGCAGTTCAGGGCACAGGTCTGCAATGTACAGATTCCTTCATGGGCAGGAGCTGCCTCATCAGAACAAAGCAGTGCTGGAGTGTTTTTGATCACTGCTAGAATTCAGTTGGTGAACTCTTTTTTCAAATCAAAGCTGAATGCTTAAGCGAAAGCATGATGGATGGGAAGTGAGCTGTAAGGAGTAACATGCTGAAAATTGAAGCTCCTGGAGACAAAGGCTGTCTTTGTAGGTTTATGATGCTTGAATGCACAGTTGTTGGTTAAGCAGTGATCAGCTTTGCCCTGTTTTCATCTAGATCTGCCATTGCGTATTGCTTAGCAGGGCGATTCTAGAGGTTGGATTTGTAGTGATCGGTTGCGTGCTTTCTTTAGAAAGACCTGGTGATCTCATGGTGGTTTTACTGCCTTTATAACCAGAAGAGGTCAACCTTATTTCTTCAGAGAAGACTGCAAGGCAATGCCTTGTTTGTGTACGGTTAGAAGACAGCTTCCTGCTAGAGAAATGCGTGACCACAAACTCACCGTGCAGCTCCTGGGACAGGCTAAGCAGAGGTGCCAAGTGAGGAGAGGTGGCTTAGGCAGAGCTCGTCACTCAGAGGTAGCTCCTGTGCCAACGCAGAGCAGATGTGTCCATCTCCCCAGCTGAAGACCCACACGGTGTGGGTGACTCAGTGGCTGAATCAGATGAGGAATGTCCTGGTTCCAGTCCTCTGACTGCCAGGTGCGCCTGGGTGATGCCAGACAGGCACAGCCTTCGGTTCCCATCCGTGTCAGCAGATCCTGGTGCTGGCTGATGTGTAGTAGATGACTGGTCCGCATGTCTCAGCTCCGGCTGCTGGGAAAAGAGAAACAGCACCTACATTGCGTCTTGGGCCAATTTAATAGCTTCCTGCCTCCTTTACCTTCTGCCCTCCCTTGCAATACTTCCGTCCCTTCTGCCCTAGGCACGCAGCCACTCTGCTTGCTCACCCACCAGAAAACAGCAGATCCAGAGTCAGTGTGTGGGAAGGAGCAAGGCAGATCTTGTTGGATCTCCTTAGCCACAGCCAGGTGGCTGCACCACTGTTGGTAGCCTGCCCAGCCATGAGGAGCCCCTCGTGTGGCTTTGCTGGTGCTGTGTCCTTGGCCCCACTTGCCCCTCAGGTCCTGCAACAAATGCTCCTTCGTGCACAGTCCCATCTCACCACGGTGCGCAGCCTGCCTGTGGGTCCTGCTGGCTGAGCACATCGTGTGTTAGCAGTGGAAGCTGTCCCGCTCACAGGGCAGTTCATGCACGTGTTCAATTCCAGCAGGTCTTCTGAATGCTTGATCTAGCAGAGCTCCCTAAACCTTGGGGGAAATCAAATCTCTGCACAGACAGCTGCCTAATTAGGGACAGATTACCCCCTGTGGTCCAGGACTGCACAGACACACTCACTACCTCTTGCTCTCTCTGCCGAGCTCCTCATCTCTTGACTTTTCTGCTCATTCTCTTTAATAATTTAAAAGCACTTCCTGGAGCACTTTCTGCTGAGTATCTTGCTATCGCTTTTCCTCTCCAATCTCTCATTCTCCTATAGAAACCAGCCTTGCAGGGCTTTAGTTTCCAGAGAGACAAAAGTAAAAATAATGCAGAGAAAATGAACTTCAATTTAATTTCTCTAAGCCTCACTTCACTCAAACAGGGATGTCAGCCTTCTGCCACGTAATTCTGGTTGGGACACTTCTGAGCTAGGCCTGGATTTGCCTGCAAGAAAACAAGATTTTCTTCTAAGTCTTCTTGCAAAGCCGTTATTTGTACCATGTCCAGTGGGTGTGGAGTGAGTGGGAAACCTCAGGGAAAACCACAACTCATTTACTGCTTAAATGAAAATTGAAAAAGAGTTGAAAACAAGATGTGCAAGATTTCAAGATTTATCTTTTATAAACAACAGTTGTTGCCTGTGGAAGAATGAATGTAACAGAGGGATTTAATCTTTTGTAAATAAGAGACAAATGCATCAAAACAGACCCTCGGGCATATGACAGGACTTTAAATTTGACCTGGCTTTGGAGAAGCATTGAAGAGGAAGCTGAAAGAATGTCGCTGCTGCTAAGGGTTTTATTGGCACCAGGAGCTCTGAGAGAGACATATAGCAGGATTTGAGGCCTTTACTCTTTGTTTTTTATTAGAGCCATCGGTTTTGAGTATGCATTTGCCTGCCCAGTAGATATTTGCAGGGCCTGGGAGCATCTGCGCTGTGTTTCTGGAGCTCTCCAGCTCAGAGTCCCTCCCAGGCCAGACTGGCCACCTCACTGGGAGATGCATTAGTCAATGCCAAAGTATCAAAGTGTAATTCAATAGCGAAGACACAAAATGGACCTTGCTTTAAACCCTACGAACCATGGCATTTCCAGATTGGTCTATTAAGTTTGCCCGATCTTAGCTCAGTGTTAGCAAGGCCTTCTTAGCTGTGCAGTTTTTGGATACGCTTGTTTTACATAGCTATGGGAAGGTAGCTGTGCTTTCCCTGGCGAAAACTTGCTTTGTCTTTGGTGCATCTGCAGGATTTTTCACTAGTGCCTGTTTCACAGGTCTGTTAGTACTCACATCAGCCCTACATAGACAAACATTGCTCTTTGATAAGGAAGGGGACACCCCAGGTGTACTGTGCTGCCATCAGCTTCTGGACACCAGCAGTATAAGAACCTGCAGAAGAAATCAGTGATTGAGAGAATAACAACAAAGACCCAGGCCTGGGACACAGTCAAACAAAGACCCAGACGCGACACAAACCTGAAAGCATCAAGCTATTAGCTGTGGCAAATACCTGTCCTGTAAAACCCACCATGGCACCAGGGGACAGAGAGATGGCTGGGCTGGAGCCACAGGGATCTGCAGGCTATAAACCAGATCTGTGGGCTGGGAAGAAGTAGGACTTCTTGTCAGAGTAAGCTTGGAGCTCATTGAAGGATTCAGGAGGTGTGTGGGCAAGTGAGCCCACTGGGATCATCCACCTGTATTTCTCAAAGGTGTTTGGCAAAGTTCATCAGCAGAGGCTCCTAAAGAAAGGAAGCAGACCTGGAATAGGAGGGCAGGTCTTTAGAGGGAGAAATCGTTTGCTAAAAGGTAAGAAACAAAAGGTAGGAGGAAACAATCTGTTTCTGTAGCAGAAAACATCAGGGAGCTGTGCAGGGACTGCGCTCAGCATATTCAAAAATGATCTGCAAAAGAAGGCAAATATTGAAGTTCGGTGCTGATACAAAGTTTTTCAGGGTTGTGTGGATGAAGGCCAACTGTGCGAAGAGACTGGGCAATAAAAAAGATGAAATTCAAATGTACATAAATATAAAATGGTGCACAGGGGGAAAAAATAATTTTAACTCTATTTATAAAACAACGGGTTCTGAGTTAAGTGTTACCATCTGGAACGCTGGGGTTGTAACAGACTGTGCTATGAAAATGTCATTTCAGTGGTCAGTAGCCATCGAGAAAATAAATCACAAGTGAGAATCATTAGGGAAAAATAGAGAGCAAAACAGACCATCTCTGTTTCCTCCAACTGGAGGCATCAGAGGGAGCCAACGGCGCAAGCTGAAGGATCTTTAGAGCCTTTAGGCTGCTTTGGGTGAGACGGAACAGCTCCTGGAGGTTGTGGGTCCATGTAAGGCTGCAGAGAGGTGGCTCCAGCCCTGTCCCAGGGGTTAATCCTGCTGGGAAAGGGGATGGTGAGATCTCTGCAGACACACTGCCTCACGGACAAAGCCATCTATCAGAAGTCCAGCGTATGCTGAGTCACCTCTGTCCACCCCGGCTCCATTGCAAGGCACTTGCAGGAAGCTGGTGGCTGACAGGCAACCACCTGCGGAAGCCAGTGTGGTGACCTTTGCTGGCAAAATCAATTTCTAAAATAGAATTTGTACTGCCTTTTTTTTAATATATTAGCTGGGAAGATTTCTTTGGCGGCTGGTAGCAGTTGGTAAAGTGAACTGTTGAGTTGCAGAGAGCAAGCCACGGAGGAGCACTGGGGTGACAATTCCTGCCCAAGTGCTGGAGGTCCCAGCAGGGCCCAGATGAAAGCTGTCGCATCGGCAGTCTCCAGCCCCCACTGCCACCAAGCAGCGGCTGCCTCTCTGCGCAGCGGGGAGGTGTGCAGCCCCTGGGGAGCCCAGCTCTGCCCGCTAAAGCTGAAGGAAGGCAGCAGCAGAAAATGTATCACAAACCGCAGCAGGCTGGTGGCTGGGGACAGGGGTTTGGGTCGCCATGCTGCCACGAATCATACTCCCACGTCCAGCCTGCACCAAGCCCCTGAGCAGCTGTTCCCCGACTTTCCTTTTCCCAGCCTTTCCCAAGCCTGGCTAGAAATGTCGTGCCTTGCAGTCCCTCCTCAGTAGCGTGGGGATCAGAAATATCCATTCCTCCTCTCACACCCTGGCTGAGATAACACCTGCAGATGCAGGCTGAAAAAGAGGAAAGATCCGTGTCAGTTCAGTTGTGCATCGAGTTAAAATCAGATCAGAACAAAAGCCTTCACCCTGTTTGAAATGCTGTGCTGATTCCTGCTGCTTGGCAGGTGACAGTCCCTGTCCCTCAGGCTGCCTTCCCCTCCCAGTTAATCTCCCAGGAGCACTGCGCTGCCCTGCAGGAGCAGGACTTAACCCCGTCACACTTGGGTAGGTGCTGTAATTGCCCACGACTTGTTTCTCTGCCCTCTCTGTAATTGGCATCACTTCATCCCTGGCTTCATCCTCCGTAATCCTACAGGTATCTCCTCATCTCGCTCTAACCCGCTGCTGCTCGCGTGCAGTGACACAGCAGCTAACAGCATGCAGCTGCTGGTTAAAACAGAGGAAAGTTCTGTGTCAGTTCTGGTACTGTATCCAGTTAAAATCAGACCAGGGTGGGATCACAGGGATCACATCACCCCAGGCAGCCCAAATGCTAGTGAAAGCTTCCCACAAGGCTTCTGAGGAGTGACATGGGACAGCAGAGCCAAAGCTGTGGGCACAGCCACCTGGCTACACCAGGAGAGCAGACTGAGGGCTTTTTGGCTCTTCCCTCAGCTCACCTGGCAGAGGAGAACATCCAGAGATCTCTGGCTGCAAAGGGTCAGGGAAGGAGCATGGAGAGAAAGAGGCACGAGATTCCTGCTGCTGCCCAGGGCCTCCAGCAACACTGGCATGGGACCCACAAGCAGGGCATGTCTCCCAGCTGGCCTGCTGGCCCTTCAGCACGGCACACCTCCCCGACAGAAAGGGAGCCCACAAGGACAGCAAAGCCACCTCTGGGGAAACCTGCACCTCCTGACCAGCCAGCTGGCATCCTGGGACATGCACACAATTGAGAAGGAGAAATATTCCTTGTGCAGGAATATTTCATATCATTTGTTTATTTATTTATTTTTTCTTCTTGTAACATTAAAACTACATTTGCAGTTTTCTCTCTACCCCCTGCTGTGGCAGAGGAATGAATCTCCCCAAGACCTTTTCTCTTTAGCAGCAGTAAAACCCGAGAAGGGCATTGCTAATAAGCCTCCCCTGTGCCACCTCCCAGGAGAACTGGGTCATCTCAGGCATCTCCTCCCCCACAAGCCAGCACCTCCCTGCAAAGTGGTGAAGCTGCAAATTTGGCAGAATCTCTCAGGGGACTGTAGTGGGTTTTTTGCCTGAGGGCACTGATAGATGTTAATGGGTCCCACCTGGGCTCATGGCCCCAGGAACTGATTTAAGCTCAGCCCTGGGTCTTCATTCTCTCCTTAAGCTATGTAGTGGGGGTGCTGACCTCCAGCTCAGCAGTGCCTGGCCATGGACTGACTTCTGGGCTTGATCTCAGCCCTGCCTTATTGCTAGGTTGACCTGAGACTTGTGTCCTTGCTGTGAACCTGCCTGATGATCTGAGCTCTTGTCCGAACCTGGTGGCCATCTCTGCCTGCATTGCTTCCCTCTTGGTGGGACTGGGCCTCAGGGGTCTAACGGGTCCTGCTCAGCCCCATCCCTTCAGACGTTTTGCTCCCTGGCGCTGGTCTCTGTGTGCTGCACAGAAGAGGAATAATTCAAAATTCAGCATGCCAGGTGAGTTCTCTGGGCACTGTAACTTATCTTTGCTCTTACAGGTTGCTCTTGCACCTTGCTATTCACTGGGAACACCTCGGTGTGAGTGAGGAACCTGGAGGATCCTTAAAATCCCTGTGGGTTGCAGAGGAAACCAAGCACAGTCTGTGTCTCAGGGTCCTGTTTGACCAAGTTTTACGTGGATTTCACTGTATTCAGCAGTCACTGCTTCAGGCCCTTACTGTCACAGCTCCTGGCATGGCAGGGTGTGCACAACCTCATCCATGGTGTTGCTGGGTATGCACAACTCTATCCTATTCATGCAAAAAAGACAAATTTTGGGGGGAATGTGATAATTTATGGCAGGTGTGGCTGTGGTGCTAAGGTCTTCAAGATCCTGAAGTGACTTAAAAAGGCAAGCAGCCACCCTTTGCTTTGGGAAACAGATCTGCTTCCCATAGGAGGCCACAGACCAAAAGGGTAAAGGCACTCAGGAGAGCTGGTAGGTTTAAAGACAGAACCTTCCAAAGCCATCCCAATAACCAGGTAAAAACATACTGGGAGATGTCTTGGCTAAGCTGGGAGCTTGTGACTGAGCTCCAACGTCTGCAGGCTATATGTGGAAGGTGGAAGCAGGGACAGGGCATAGGGATTTGAAAACATGTGGACATGTAGGGATAACGATTGGAAACTCGGAGCTCAGTTTGTTGAGACGCATCAGGTCTTCTGCCGCTACTTTAGTTGTAACAGGCTGAGCAGCGGAACTGGGATCTGTCTCCGCAGGGGCCGCCCCGCTGAGGGGACGCCGAGGGCGGGAAGCGGGCGGCTGAGGGGGGAGCGCGAGGAGCCCAACGGTTGGGGTGGGCGTGGCGAGAAGCCCACGCGCTGGGGTGGAGGGGGCGTGGCTCGGCGAGGCCACGCCCCCCGTGGTATATAAACCGGGGCGGCGGCAGCGGAGGCGCCAGGCGGGAGCGGGTCCCGCCGAGGCGGCCATGGCGGCGCTGCGCTGCCTCCTGCTGCTGCTGTGCGGAGCCGCGCTGGGGCCCGCCGTGCACCTCGACTTCGCCGAGCACCGCAGCCAGGCGGCCAAGATCAAGGTCAACCCCCGCGGCAACCTCTGGGCCACAGGTAGCGCGGGTCCCCCTGGGGCAGAGCGGCTGGGGGTGGGGGTGAGGGGTCGGGAGCGGGGCTGCGGTGTGCAGGGGGGGGTCCCGGGGTGGTTCCCGTCCACGAGGAGGTTTTGGGGGCTCTCTGGTCGCGCTGTCATTTGAGGTGGTGGCATGGGACATCTGGTCCATGCCCACAGAAGGTGGCTGGAGAGCCTGAGGGCGGAGGTGATGCTCCCTGGTGAAGCAGGTGACATCTCCTGGGGGTGGTAATTTCAATCCCCTGAGGTCTGGTGTGGAACGAGGACCTGGGATCTCCGTGTTTCTCTGCATTGTATCCAGCTGTTTTAGACATTAGGGTTGCTTGGTGCATCTCACAGAGGGGTGTCAGCATGCGGTAGCAAATAACAGCTTAATGTCATTCAGCCGGAGTCTCTGACGCTCTCCAGCCCTTTGTGTAGCCACACAAGTGCGTTGTGTTGCAGGACACTTCATGGGGAAGAAGAGCGTCACGGGCACCCCGCGCCTGGAGTCACCCGAAGAGCCCGCAGTGCCGATGGTTTTTGGTCCCTCGCTCAGAGCCTTGCTGGAGGACATGATGGAACTGCTCACCCGCGAGCTCCTGAAAATCCTCTTGCAAGAAAGACTTTTGGATGAGAACCAAGGAAAATATGACCTCGCTGATCAGGTGAATATTGACTAATATGGAAGGAGATGCCCAGAGCAGGGAGGTGGTCGTGATGTTAATCTGCAACAGCCAGCCTTGCTGGGAACACCTGTACAGCTGCTATAGGTTTATTTCCCCTCTTGCTCCCTTTAACCTGCCTTAAATTACTTCCCTAGAGCAGCCACAAAGGAGCAGATAAATCTGTCAAGGCTTGCGTCCAGCTGGACAGCGGCTAGTGGTCCCAAATGTTTGGGAAGGATGTGAAGCTGGGCAGGAGGGGATGTCATGATCTCCAGCCCAGGGGTTGTTAATGAGCATCTGGGTCCTCCTAGATGCAGAGGAGGACAGCTGGCTACTGCGGCTCTCATAAAGAAATAATTCTCCTTACCCAGCCACCGCAAGGACCTGGAAATCCTGCCTCCCCTTGCTTTCTGTAGAGAAAGGCGAAGAGGGACATGGCTTTGTATTTACAGGGAAAAGTCTGCCCTACAGAGAGGTCTTGGGCTTCTGATTCCCCCTTCTGGGGTGGTTGTGTTGCTGTGCTCAGGATGCCTCATTACAGAAGGGGCATGTAGTGTTGTTAGCTTGGTTTGCAGAGGGAAGGTGTGAACTATTCTGCCACAGAGTGGGTATCGGGCAGCAGGCAAGTGCTCTGTCTGCAGCGGAAGCTCCATCAGCTATGTCAGCAGGTCCTAATTCTGCTCTTTTAGCTCCTTGGTGTGGCTTTTGCCTGAGAGCTCACCCAACTCCTAGTGGAAAATTAAGCCACTGGGAGCAAAGCGAGCCCAGATCCTCTCTTAAAACATGGAGATGGAATTGCTTGGTCCATGTGGTTCTGCCCATTTGCTGTCTCGTGTATGCTTCCCTGGTGTCTTGCCATTTCTATTCACAGCAGGAAGTAATGGAGAGCCTTGAAGGGATGAAATCCACTTAGGTGGGTCCTGTGTGTGCTGTACCACTGAGCTGCTTGCTTGAGGAGCTTATCCAGTAACAGTGAATACAGGTAAAGCTGCTTCTGTCATCCAGGTTTAGGCAGTGCTTGCTCCTATTTCCTTTTTTGTAGGGAAGGCACAAGTGGAGCAGAGCTGCAGGAAGGTCAGCCTGAATGGTTTATTTGAGCATCTTCCTGACTTGATTCCTTCAGATTAAGGTAAACTGAGGCTCTCCTAGGGAACTAGCCCCAGTGGGATAGAGAGGGATAGAAGCTGGATGTGGCCGAAGACATCCTGCTCTCCTCACATTGTGCTGTCCACTGCGGTGTCACAGCTTGTGCTCCTTAGATGCAGCTGCAAGGGAGGAGAAAGCTCTGCAGATCCTGGACTTTTCGTCAACCAGCCTTGGGGAGCCTTTGAGGAGGTGGAGGGTATTTGCTGCATTAGCTAAATGAGATGTGAGAGCTGGATGTGTGATCCTCGTGGATCTCCTCCATGTAGGTAAGTCGTGCCGTCACTGCTCTGTCACGGATGCACTTGGGTGGATGTTTCCTCAAACAGTGGTCCTGTGGCTTAGGCTGCCAGCTGGGGGTGCCTGTGCTCTGCCAGCTATGGCCGTGCTCATTCTCAGTGCTCAAAAGCAGGTCCTGGCCAGGGTTAGCACCCACTGTTAAACATTCACCTTTGGTGTGTGATCTGGGTGTCGAAGCTCCATTGCTGGAGAGCAATTTGGCTCTCCATGAAGCAGGCACTTGCCAGCTGTCTGCCTCATTGCTCTGATGCCTCTGGTGGCTGTGTGAGAGGTGGTGTTGCAGCTTAGGTGCCTGGTGTGCTGCTGGCTCCTGTCCCTCACAGTTTCTTCCCAGAACCTCTTGCCTCTCCTGCCTTGACCTGGTGGGTACCAGCCATCCTGGTGGCAGCAGGGACCCTGCTCTTTGCAGGCGTTACACTTGGTTGTGTCTTTCGACCACCTCTGAGCACCTCACTGGACTCAGTTCCTGCCTTCCTCCTGCCTTCTCACCCTCTGGGGTGTCCTTGCCTCAGAGCTGCTGGTTGATGTTACTTCTCCTTGGTGCCTTTGAGCACTGCACTTGTTACACTTTTCTGTGGGACTATACTTCTTGCTCCTGTGGGTGACACATTGCCAGTGCAAATTTCTGCCACTTACTGCTTTCTCCCTCACTCTGGCTGTTGTTGGACACCTGGCGTCAGCAGCCAGTGTGTGCCTGAACTGATCTGCGGGCAGTGCTTGCTGCCTGCCTAAGACGATGCTTAAGAGCTTTTTGTTGTGAAACTCTCCATGTGCCCTCTACTTGGGGTTTGTCATTTCCATCTTGACATGGTTTAGAAAAGCCAAGATGCTTCCACCTTCACTGGGACCTGCTGGTCAGCAGGACAAGAACTGACGTGCTACGTGTTGCTCTGCTGCTCCAGCACAAGCTGTCCTTTGTAGCAGGATAGCTGTCAAGGGAATGCAGACTTAATGAAAAAACAAGTGGACCTTTCCCTTCCTGAGGCTGTTGCTAATCATTCGCAGAATGGCTCTTCCTTTCTGTGGGGCTCCTCTAAACATTAAACAAGTCCCAGGGCTTAGTATTTTTGTTTTTCCTACCTGTTGCCAGTGGGATTTATCCCACGATGTCCCTTCCCAAAGCAGGAGCATGTATTTCATGGTTAGTGATGCAAGAAGTCTCACAGAGCAGAAGGGGCTTGCAAACAATATATATATTTTTTTAAATCTTTTCAACTACATGCAATAGGCAAGGCTTGTGCTCAGGGGGGTCCTGGTGCTGCCCCAGTGCTATGTGTGACAAATCTTTGGGAGGGGAGGATCCTCAGTGGGGGTGGGAAGGGCTGGCATCTCCTTGTGTGCACGGCAATATTTCTTCTGGAGGCAACCACGGTGAGACCCGTGTGTGGAATGAGATGACTCCAGGGTAGGGGGAGAGCTCCTCTGGGTGGAAAACAAATGCTGCTCTGTGTAGCTCTGGGCAGCATGCAATCCCTCAAAAATCCATCTACAACTTCTCTCTGCTGTGTTTTGTGTGTTTTTTTGCCTTCTCATGTAGCTCCCTGCTGGATTGGGCCCTGCGGCTGCTCTCATCCATGAAACCCAACACAGCAGTGATTGTCTCAGCGTCAGCACAGCTCACCTCCGATGTCAGCTGTGATCCAGCTGCTAAGCCCCATGCTGCCCAGGCAGTTGATGCCAACGAGGGCTGCATATGGGACCAGTTGCTCACTATTGTACCTTTTCTTGCAGGAGACCGGGCTTTTGACAAAGGTGCTGGAGAAGTATTTTTCAAACTGAAGGAGCAGAGCAGTGGAGGATGGAGTCTGTAGGCTTGGCCATGCACGGCAAACGGAGGAGATCATAATCCTTGTGGGTTACTGTAGCAACATCACTTTTTATTTATTCTTTCTGTAATACTGTTAATAGTGATTGCTTGTATGAAAAGCAGAGCCACCCTGTATATTTCCTGTATGTTTTCTGCTTTCTTGATATCTGATGTGACCCTGCAAATAAAATTAGCTCTTTGCAAACAGCAGCTTAGACTTTATTTGGGGGTGGAAAGGTTGACCCCATGGCTTGTGAAGGAAGAATGGGGAATGGAGGGAGGCTCCTGGATCTCAGCAACCAGAAGGCAAAAGGATATGCTCACTGCTGTTGGATAAAAGTGTGAGCGTGGGTAAGTTTTTACAGCACTGTGCTACTGAAGCACCCTATAAACCCTCCTTGCTGGAGAAATTATTAGCATGTTCCTGTGAAAACAAAAAAGCATTTTGCCTATATCACGGTGATTTCTGGTTGGAGCAGAACCCCAGGGTTTACTATGTTCCTCTGCTGTCCTTCAGAGTGCAGGCTGTGAGCAGCTTCTCATCATGAGCGTTCCTAGCCACCCTGGGCATGTGCTGATGTGTGCAGAGGGAGGGGAAAGCCATGGCAGGAATCTTCAGTCTTGGGGTTTGGAGCCTGTTGTGGGTGCAACCAGTCCAGGTGCATTTGCACTGATCATGTTTGCAGAAAATGAGCCTGCCAGCAAATGCACACCAAATACAGGTTTTAGACCAATAAAAGAGCATCTTTTCTCCCACTTACAGCCCTGCTTTTGAGCTGTTGGAGTTCTCTCAGCTATTTCAAGGTTGGTTTTGGCAGGTGAAAACCAAATGTCCTATAACTGGTTTGCCCCCAGCATTGTCTCCAAAACTTGGAGCTCCCCATCAAACACCCCAACAGTAGGGTATTTTGTACTTGAGGGAGATGTTTTCTGGGAGGCACCTTTCTTCAGTTAATTTTTTATTTTTTTCCCCAAGCTCGTTGCTGTGTGCTGGGATGTGGGTGACCCCCAGCTTGCCTACCGTTAGCTGTATCAAAGCCTTGTCTTATAAGCTAATTATGAGCAAGGAAAAATAATGACATAGCTTATCGTGTTTGACGCTGGAGCAGACCAGATGCCTCTCAGATGGCAGTGTGATGGAGTGACAGCCTTATGGGATTCCTGACCTGATGCTCAGCTGTCTCATGATGTGCTACGGAGTGGGACTGCAGCTCACAGCTTGCCCAGGGAGGCTCAGGGGAAGGTAGGCAGGTTTCTGGATGTCACAGCAGAAACCTGCCATGAGATACCAAGGTGAGAGCCTCCCTCTCCCAGCAGGAACCTCTCTGTTTTACCTGTCTGTCTGTCCACTGTCTGCCCCAGACCCCAAGATAAAGATGAATTGATCACTTAGCAATTATTATTGCAGGCAAAACAGACTCAATTGAGGGGAAATTAATGTATTATTTGGGGAGCTTAATGTATTGCCAGTTAACGTAATATAAGTATTTGAATACTGATTCAGGTGCTGTGCACCTAGGAAAGGTGGTTGTCTGAGCAGAGCCTCTCTGAATGCAGATCAGCTAGAAGGAACAGGTACTTCTTGCCAGACCTATTCATCTCTTGAGCATGAGGTGGCAGAGGATGCATACATCTTCATACGTAGTGCACCAGGGCTGCAGGTCAAGACACAAGAGGTCTCTGTTGGGTAGAGGATCCAGAGATCCAGGCCACGTTGAGCTGCCATGTAAGACCACTGGAGCTGTGTTGGCCCCACAGAGCCCTGTGTTGCACAGAAAGAAGCCTGCCTTGGGCACCATCCTAGGAGCACAGGATAATTTGGGCTGGTGAGGACCTGAGCAGGTCTCTAGTCCAGCCACCTGCTCAAAGGAGGGCCAGCTCTGGGGTCAGAGCAGGTTGCTCAGGGCTTTGTCTTGTTGGGTCTTGAAAACTCTGGGGATGAAGGCTGCATAGCCCAGTACTGGGCCTGCTGCTCCACCACTTAGCTGTGTAAGTTCCCATCACTTACAAGGTCATCACTTTCCAGGGCTAAGCCCTTACACCTAGGCTAGGGAAAATAGCATTTTACTATTACTATTTTCAGTTTTTTCAGCTTTGCATTTGCTCCCCTTGCCACACCTCCATGTTGCAGCTTGGACTCCTGCTCTCCAGGCTCTTGTGCCTCAGTGTTGTCCAGATCCTGCTCAGAGCAGTGCTGGCTGCTTCTGCACACCACGAGCAGAGGTGTAATGCGGCCACTGACTTGACAGGTCCCTGGGATGCCCCCAACCCACACAGACCCTCAGCATCAGAGGCAGTTCAGAGGATGGGTGTCTGCAAAGTGCTCATAGAAGGTGTCCTGGACTTCCCCCACCCCTGTGGCCATGGCATGACTGCAGAGGTGGGAAAAGGGTGTGAAATGAGAGAAGAAAAAAGGTGATAAGCCACTGTCACCCCTGACATTTGTTTCTATTCAGTTGTGGGACTGCCCCGTGAGGAGGAGCTGGCTCAGAGCTATGTGGCTGAAGGTTCACTACTACCACTTGGTGTCATTAGCGTCCCAGGCTTAGCGAACTGCTCCCTGTCATGCTCAGTTGCATAGGACTGGCTCTCCATCCTCAGCAAAGGTGTCAGGCCTCAGGTTGGTCTGCTCCTTCCTCTGCAGTGTTTTGAGACCCCTCTTCCATGGGAGACCAAGAAACCAGGCAATGAAGAGGAGGGAGAAAGGGGCAGAAAGGAAACCAGCTTGTCATCAGGATGCAAAAATGATCTTCATCTTCTAAACACCATTGCCACTCCCCTCATGCACCTCCATGGAAGCCTCTCTCATCCTGATATGGCCACCTAAATCTGACCTGAACAAGTTAAACCCAATTAATCCAAATGCTGAGACAGCTTCAGAAGTGGGTGTCCAGTGCTTGGCACCCCTGTTGTCTTGAAAATGATTTCCAGGGAGCAGGGCATCCTGCTGCAGAGGAGCCAAAGCAAAATGCAGAGTAGGGTTGCAAACCATCTGGGTAGCTCCATCAAGGGTATGATGGTAGGATGACAAGAAGGGCCCAGAGGGATCTCACCAAATGGCAAAGAGCAGAGAGCAAGGATTTGTACCCTGAATCCAGCACTGTTTTCTTCAAAGTAGTCCAGCCCTGTCATCGGCGCACATGTGGCCAGCGTTCCTTGGTCAGCTTTTGGGACTGAGGATGGACTCACCTGGGAGGTGACGAGAAGGGAGATTTAAGCCATGTACCAGCTCTTCCCATCTGTCTGGAGCATGGCAGAAGCACTTTGGAAAAAAACAGATATGGGACCCCAACGTGGATTTAGCACTGCATTGCATCTGGTCCTGCCACCTGAGGTCCCCAGGAAGAGAGTCAGCTGAAGAGGAGCAGGGGATGGGTTCTGGCCTGACAGAGATCTACCTGAAAGCCCCAAGCAAACAGCACAGCTTCTTCTGGATTTGGGTAGTCTGTGGACAAGCAACTGAAACAAGGACATCATAAAACATGGTGTCTGGAAATCTGGTGATTTCTGCAGCTCTTTGCACTAAGGGAATTGCATCTCTCTGCTAGTTTGGGAGGCTTTGGGCCATCTCAGGGCTGTGTCTCACCCAAGGTTGCCTATGTGAAGCGCTCAGACCAGTCTCACAATGTCCATGCAGCAGATGTTGCTGCTCAAGGCTAGAGGGAGATAGAGAGACTGTCCCAGCTACAGATCCACAAAAACTTTTTACAGGCTTTCTTTGCAGCATTTGTTCCTGGCAGACAGAAGTCAGTCTTCAACGGATGGAAAAGGTTCTGGAGCAGCAGGGGCAAAACCAGCCACACGGCCAGGTAAGCGCCTTCCTGCAGCCAGAAGGCCCAAAAACCCATCAGGGTGATGATGTGTGCAGGGGGGAGGTCTGTCATAATGTCATTTCCATTTTCTATATACTTATGCCACAGTTTTGATTTCTGCATGGTGATAATAACCAGGAATAAGAATAAAATATTCATATATTAATTGTTTCTTCAAGCTCGTGGTTTATAAAATATCTTGAGAGGGATAAACTTGATGTAGCACATGGGAGTTGCTTTGTGCAGCACTGTTCCTATAGCATGTGTTCCCTCCTTCTTCCAGATCTGCTCTAGGAAAAATGAATTTAGGACATTCCTTTCAATTTTCCTCCACCAGGAAAAGGACAAACTAAGCTCCCAGTAAACTTTGGGAAGTTTCCTTTTGACAGTCCCTCCAGAAATCTGTACCAGTTCCAGCTGCAGTCAGCACTATTTGCAGCTATTTGTTGCGTCTAAGCTAAGGCAACCTTCTCTCTGCTTGCAGACTACCTTGATCCTATTGATGATGATGATTATTATTATTTAAATATTAAGCAAGCAGTTGGTTGCAAGTTATCTTACAATACTTCTACCCACACACTGCAGAGCAGCCCTCAGGGCTTTCCACCTCTTCGGAATGGTTTCCTATCACACCATGTGCTATTGGCCTTTTTGCCTGGATGGAGGATGCAGATATTCTGATGATCTTCTACCCACAGATAGGGTATGGGGTGTAGAGTGCTTGTGTGTACTCAGACACAGACCTGAATCCTAGGTGGGGTAGCACAGCTCTGTTCATCAATTTCAGGGCTGGAGTGGTGATGCTAAACACAGGAGTTCCATGGAAAAATGCATATCGCTTTAATTAGGCCTCTAACAGCAGGGATTATGAGAGAAAGCTTCTCTCTAAATTGCAGCATGGGCTGAAAGTGCTAATTACCACATAGTGCATCGTAAACAAGCCCCAGCAAAGCTTGGAAAGGGGCAGCTCCCTCTTTGCTACGTCAAGCTGACAGGAAGGGCTGTTATCTCCAGGAAGGGGTTATCCAAGCTGTGGTGGTGAAATCCATGATGAAATGTGTCCCAAAGCCTCATGCCTTTGTCACCTCCTTCTGGGAGGATGAAGGCTCCATCTCCCTGTTAGCCCTCCTGTGTCTCCACCACAAGACACTAATCCCTGGCCTGTAGCTGCATCCCAGCACCCAGCAATGATCCTACCCACTGGCAGCCTGATCCCACCCCTCACCCCATGCTGCAGCCTGGCCACCAAGCTCACTCCTGATGCTCCTTGGAGCAAACCAACTGCACAGGAAGATCTTGGTGCAATGGTTGGCTTTTGCCAGGGCCAGGTCAAGCAGCATCCTGGCCTTGGAAGTGAAGATCACAGTAGCTCTTGCCTCCTTCTAATTAGCCATATGTGTGCAAGGACAAGTCTTTGAGCTTTTATACCTGTTGAGCAGTGTGGACTGGCACAGGATCATGCTCTTGCTTTCAGGGTTTTGCACTAGGATGAAGCATGAAATAATCCAGGTTGGCCTGTTTAGCTTTTGGCATTCTAGGCAGCCCTGGCCCATGGGTCTGCGTTTGCTGGTAGAGAGTGAGCCAAGTCTATCATACCTCTGGATAAGGGAGATGGAGAAACTTCAACCCAGGCAGTTTGGGGCATTTCTCCACTCCCTGTCCAGTGAAGGTACTCACGCTGCTAAGGCCAGGCAGTAGCAGGCCTGGCAGGAGCTGTGGCTGGTGAAAGAGATGGGTCAGAGCTGCTCCCCGTGTCCCCAGCACCGCTCCCCAGGAAGCAGGTGGGCAGGGACGTGATGCACGGCGTGACACACGTCGGAGGTGAGACCAGCCTGCTGCCCAGGCCCGGCTGCTGAGATGAGCCTGCCGTGGATGGTGGCCACGAGTCAGGAGCTGAGACAGGCAGCAGTCACAGGGAGGGGAGAGGAGCCATGCCGTGCCCTGGCCTCTTGGCTGGTCTTGTTTTGCAGGTCTCGCGTGCTGAGATGCCTGGCCTTTTCCTCTTGTGTTTGGCTCCACTGCAGCCGCAAGTGCCTGCCCCGCATCACCTTCGTGGTGATCACCTTTGTGGCTCCATGGGCACCATGCCGCTGCCTACCTGGTGGGCACCCTCTGCTGGGGAGATCTCAGCAGGTTTCCCTTGGGCTGGCCAACGGGAGGCCCTTTCCTCTGACACCCAGACCTCTTCCAGTGATGGGATGTTGGATAGGGGATGTTAGATGGGCTGCACCACAACAGAGCCACTGCCTGGCCCCAGCTGAGGTGTCCATGTCCATGCTTGGGACCAGGAATGGGGATGGCCATGGTGACACCTGGATGCAAACGCCACATCTACCCCATTGGCCCCAACAGCCTGTGCACAAATCCCTTGTGGTGGCCTCCTGGGCTCCTGATGTGTCCCCAGAGCCACCTCCCTGGCTAAGCACATCCCTACGCTGTCCCCGCCTTGGCTCCCAGCACTGCAAGAAATGGTGAGGCAGCTTGCACAAGAGGGGCTGCTCCCACCGCCCCACTCCCTGCCGTGGCCTGGATGGGGTGACTCACCCTCATCCATCACTGCAAATAGGGCGAAGCAGAAGCAGCTTGATAAAAGATGTCTCTCAAACTGTGGGCAGGGTGCTCACGGCAGGAGCAGTGCCCTGGGCACGTGGCTGTGGGCTTCTGCACCTAAAACTCACCCCTAGACCTGTTCCATGGAAGGTGTCTGGAGAATGGCATGACTGCACCACCATTGTCCTCAGAAAATAGGAGAAATACCCAGAAAATTGAAAGGAGAGAGGAAAAAAGAAAAAAAAAGAAAAAAGAAAAAAGAAAAAAGAAAAAAAAAAAAAAAAAAAAAAAAAAAGCTTGAGCTATCATTGTGGCCTTAGGCTTCCCATAAGACCTCTCTGTGGATGCTGAGTGCTGGGGAAAGGCAAAGCCAGCCGTATGCCAATGACCCCACCAGCAGCCCAGAGGTGTGCAGCATCCCCCTGCCACTGCCACACCACGCTCCCATCGCCACCGGGGATGGGGGTCTCTGGGGAAGGATGGCAGCTCCAATTCACAGGGCTCTTCTCCAGGGAGAAGTACAACTATGCTGTGCATGAACCATCAGCTCCCACCCCATGGGGAAAAAGGGTTATGAACTAAGTGGAAATTCAGTGAAATCCTTTCTCTGGGAAGTGGGATTCTAGCAGCTGGACCGGGCATCTCCTTGGTTATCCCATTCCCACACTTCTCCAAGAGGCCCAAAGCCACAAACTCTAGTGATCACCCCCCAACAGCTGCCTCATTTTCTCTGAAGCCCACGTCTCCCTTGCTTTGCAGATGCTTCTGGATCTGGAGCTGACTCCACATCCAGGCATTGCCTGAGCCAGCAGATGCGCCCGCAGCACAGTTCTGCACATGTTTCCCAGCCACGTCACCTTTGCCATCCCTTTGTTCATCTTTTTTTTTTTTTTTTTTTTTTTTTTTTTTAAACAACCCCCAGGGAGGGATTCAGTGTTCAGATGGAGTAGCAACAGTCTGGGACTTGAGGGGAAATGGCAAAGTCTGACCAGGAATGCCTCATTTCCTGCTGGGCATGAACTTGGTAAAAAACAAGACGTGGTTTTACCCTCCCTCTGCCGAGGGGGTTGGAAGCACGAGAAAACTGCTGGGAGAAACACGCCAGGCTGGCTTCTTGCCTGCAGCCCCGGGAGGCAGCGTGGGCAGGCGGGGAGGCAGCACCTCTGAGCAGCAGCCGGCCCTGGGGATCGGCGGGCGCTCCGGCATCGCCGCGGCAGAGGTAGGCTCGGCACGGGGAAGGGGCACGGGTGCTTCTGCAGGTGCTGCTCAGATGGTCCCCACTGCCCAGGGGTGTCCGGCAGTGTCTTGACCAAATGCCTTGGCCAAAACCATGACAGCATGCTTGTTTTCCAAGTTCTCTGCTTGCTGTGGCATGGTGCTGCCACCAGCCAGCTCTGAGGATGCAGGGTTGGAAGTAGTGACACGGGGCAGCTTCTCTGTTGCCTCTGGGTTAATCCTGCTCTCTTGGGGTTGCCTCCATCTGGGGCTTGGGGAGGAGCAGCCCTGATGCATGGAGTGCCTTCTGCACACAAGCAGAAGCTGGATTTTTTGATTAGAAGCCAGCCCAAGGCAGGATGGAAGCCCAGACAAAAGACCAGGGGTGGAGAACAAGCAAGAGGAGCAAGCAGGAGGTCCAGCCATGTGTGTGCACCTTGCTGCCAGTTCTGGGGACACACTTAGGCATTGCAGCAGAAACTCCTGCAGCTCTGAGCCTGCTTTTCTCTGGGATGTGGCCTGGGGAGGTGGATGGGGTCCCATGGGGGATGCCTGAATGCACTTCCAGATGTAAGGTGGTGATACTCGTAGTGGGGGATCCAGGTGCCAATTTCCAACCCCCCAGGCAGCAGGATGACGCTGTGGAATGGCTCCTTCCCCTTCTACGCTGGCACCAATGCTTGCTTCCCCTTCAACACCACCTCGGCCGTCATCGCCTCCGTCTTCCTCTCTGCACTGGCCACTTCCATCATCATCCTGCCAGGCATCCGAGGAAAGGGGGTAAGTGGAGGGGCTGAGAGGGCTCAGCCCCATGCTGGGTGCACCCCACTTGCTGCCCCCCTGTCCTGCCTCTACAGCAGACTCTGGAGCAAATGTGCCCCCGGGGCAGGGGCCTGCCAATGGCCAGGGCTGTGGGATCTCCAGCGAGCCCTGAGGACGAGCTCCAGCCCAGCTCCTATGCTGGACTCCACCACCCCAAATTTACAGGCAGCCCAGATCTGAGCTTGGCAAGTTCTCGGTTAGATTTAACCTGAATGATTTCACTGGGTGAGGCACAAAGAGCTTGCTCCACCTTCCTGAATCCCCAAAAAAACAGGCGGTGTGCGCTGTGCATGCCTCAGCACTGCCAGACAAGCCTGGGGGGATGTGTGGCAAACCCACTTTGCCGTGACCCCACCGCTCGCACATCACAAGCCTGCAGAAAGGTGTTTCCCACCCAGCCAACCCACCGCCTCACTGCTTTTGTCTCCAGCTGTGGCCAGCTGCCAACACATAAAAACATACAAGCTTTGGATAAGTGTGAAATCTTCCACTCGGGACTATGAAAGGGAGTGGCTCCATCTTTCTCAGAAAGGGAAAGGCACGGTTTTCCGAAATGGGCTGTTTTGACCTTCTTACCCTGCCTCGACCTCCCTTCTGCCTTCTCCCCCCAGGTTTCCCCATGCCATGGAAGGGAAGCCCAAGTCATGGGTCCTTCCCCTCTCCTACCCACACACAGAGCCTGTGGGGCAGCTCCCCAGGCTAAGGATGGCCCCATTTCTGGTGGGACATGCTTGGAGCTGAGATCCAGGTCACAAAATCTGAGACCTCTGCTTCCCACTTGCAGCGACTCTTCTGGCTCCTGCGAGTGATTATGGGACTCTTCATCGGAGCCGTGGTCCTCAGTGAGTACGGGGGTCCAGGGGCACTTGGAGCCAGGTGGGGAACAGCAAGGATGTCCAAGATGTGTGGCATGGAGGAGTGAGGTGTGGGGGGATGAAACGAATGGAGCAGCCAAGCCCAGCCTGCAGGATGAGCTCACAGGGAAGACCAACCCATTTCTGTGCCCAGCACCTGGCTCACCCAGGGCAATCAGCAAGTGGTGGGAGCCATCTCCTCTAAAGGTTGGCAGTCAGATGCACAGAGCATCTCTAGCATGGACAATGAAAGTCTGATGCCATCTGCCAGGGGACCCAGACAAACTGGCAGGCATTTAGATGAGGACCAAAGTCTGGAGGGTGCCCACAAACCAGCCCCATTGCCAGTAGGTCCGGAGGGCTGAGCTAGGAGAAACCATCCCGAATGGGGCTCCTGAACTCATGGGTAGGTGTTGGAGAGATGACACGCAAGCACGTGTACCTTCTGCTCACAAGCCAGGCTTACAAACTAGGCCTCACCCTTGGGATGGTGTTCAGGCCATGGTAGCAGTCCAAGCAGGTCCTCCCACGGACATTGTCACTAGATATCTGGCCACCAGGCCATGGCTAACCTGTCTTTACAGCCATACAGTTCACCAGGGACTGGGAGAGCGGATGGGTGACAGCAAACACCTCCTACAAGTCCTTCAGCAGTGCCGTGGTGAAGGCAGACATCGGGCTGCACATCGGCCTGGCAGGGGTGAACGTCACGCTGGTGGGTGAGTGCGTATCGCAAACAGAAGGGATTGGGCACAAGCTTGGCTACCCTGCATGTACCAGGAAATCTTGGAGCTGTCTCTAAGGCTGAGAGAAGACCTTAGTCTCCCTCCTCTGGCAGGAAACCCAGTGAATCAGGTCAATGAGACCATTGACTACAACGAGCACTTTGCCTGGAGCTTCGATGCAGACTACGACCACAGCTACAGTGAAGGCCTGGAGAAGGGGCTGCCCAGCCCCATCCTCTATGTGGCGGAGAAGTTCACCACAGAAAGCCCCTGCAACATGCACAGGCAGTACCGCATCTCCGGCCACTACGCGTCCATCACGCTGTGGTAAGGTGGAGCAGGAGGTCAGTTCCAGGGCTTAGTCGGGAAGTAGGAAGAACCGAGTAGAGCCAAGAGTGCTTGTTGGAGCTGCTCTCTTCCTTGGAAGTCCACAAAAAAAGCCTTGGCTGGTCTCAGGGACCCTCCCTTCTGAAGAATTAGAGATTCAAGCATGGCTCACACCCATGCTTGGTCATCTCCCCTGTAGTCCTTATCTAACCCCCGCACCCTAATGCAGCAAAGTGGTGAAAATATTCTGCATTATCTAAAGGAAAGTACAGGAAGCTTCATGTGGTGTTTTTACCTTCCTGGCCTGATGAACTCCGCCACAGCTGTTCTCTCACCTCCCCTCCTTGGAAGAGTGTGAGAAGGAAGTATGTTGGAAAAAAAAAAAAAGGCTCAAGGGTTGAGATAAAGATAATTTAATTAAAAGGAAATGGAAGAGGAAAAAAATAAAAAAAAAAAAAAAGAGAGAGAGAGAAAGGGAAAAAAAAAAAAAAGCAACAACAACAACAAGCAAAGTCTGTGCTGAAGCAGAAGGAGAGGAAAAAAAAATTCTCTACTTCCCATCATTGATTGATGTTCTGCCATGTCCTGGAAAGCAGGACCTCAGTATGCATAGCAGTTGTCTGGGAGGACAGATGTCTTCATAACGAGACATTCTCCTCTTCCCCACATTTAATTGCTGGGTGTGACACCATGCAGTATGTAATATACTTTTGGCCAGTTTAAGTCAGCTGCCCCTGTGATATCCCCTTCCCACCTCTTGCCCACTGCCTACCTACTGGTTTTGGGGGGCTTTTGAGGGGGTCCCGATGCTGTGCCAGCACTGCTCAGCAGCAGACACACCACTGGTGTGATACCAGAGCTGTTCTAGCTACAAGTGCAGGCACAGCATTGTATGGGCTGCTGCAGGGAAAGTTAACTCCATCCCAGCCAGACCCAGTGCACTTTGTGAGGCTTCTGGCACAAGGTCCTCTCCCAGGCCACCTGGCTGAAGATGCAGAGCCCTGCTGAGACCACCATGGGGATTCCTCCAGCAAGCTGGAGCAGGCGTGAGACCTGCTGGAGGGGAGCAGGAGGGAACATCGAGAGGGTGCTCAGGGGCTGTTTTTGGCATAAAATGGGGATCCTTTGTGTGCACTGTGACTGCAGGGTCTCAGAGCATCCCCACGTGTCTCAGAGATCATGAGTAAAGCTGCAGGGACAAGTGCCTTGTGATTCCTTGCAAGGGTGCCAGCACCCAGCCCCAGCTCACGTCCCCCTCTTCATTCTCAGAAGTAACTGGCCATGCCTAAACCTCCCTGCTATTGAGAAGGGAGTTATTTCAAGGCAGGGAAGTTGATGTAAAAGTATTCTTCTTTATTGTTCTTGGAATCATAACAATTTCTCACCTCCCCATGAGATAAACGCAAAAACCACGCACAGGGCAGGGCTGGGAGCTGGGTTCACTCCAGATGCTGAATCAGAGGCGGGCAGGGCATCTTGTTTGGTTCTTCCTACAAAGCTCTTCCTTGCTGCCATTCTCGCTTTGAATAGGTGGGAACCACCTGGAGTTGGCCAGTCATGGAGGACCACCGGGTCAGAGAAAGGCTTAATTTGGAGTAAAAGGCTTAATTTGGGGGCTCAGATGAGCCCTCACTTCAGAGCAGGGCTGGTGTCAAAACCAGATCAGGGTGCTCGGGGCCTTGTGCAGCTTAGTGCTGAATACCCCTGGGTGTGGAGAGGCCCCTCTACCACCAAAGGAATTTTCATGCCCAAGTGTGATGCATGCAGCTCGGTTTTGTGGTCCTTTCACAGGATGGCCTTATGCACCTGGCTCATTTCCATCCTGCTCTTCTCCATGCCCATCCTCCTTTATGGTGGCTACATGCTCCTGCTCACTGCCGCGCTGATGCTCTTCTCACTGCTCTTCTTCATCACTGCGAGGAACACCCCAAAGTGTCCCATCCAGTTTGGACCAGCCTTTCTGAAAACAGACTACGGTGGATCCTTTTGGCTGACATTAGCAACAGGTGGGTGCTCAGCTTGCTACTGGGGCTTTTGTTGCTCATCCCTGCAGCAATGATGCCCCAAAAGTACTTTGTCCACACTCATCTGAGTGACCCCAGTTACCTGTGTGGAGGTGTGCCCTGGGAAGTGCTATAAAAGTCCTGAATCACTTGCCCAGAGCAGGGTTAACCACAAAGACACATCAGATTGTCTAGGGCCTTGTTTGGTCTGGTGGTGGATATCCCCATGGTCAGAGACCCTCTCTGCCTTTCAGAACCTGTCCCATGGCTGTTCCACTCATGGAGAGCATTTTTTTCCTTATATCAAGGTGGAATTTCTCCTGTTGCACCTGTGCACCTCTGAGAAGAGACTGGCTCTTGTTCAGCAGAGGTTCCCCTGAAGACTCCTCTTTACCTGGCTAAACAAGCCCAGCTCCTCCAGACATTCCCCATACATGGTGGGCTCCAGCCCCATCTATTTTGGCCTTCTGCCCAAGTATATCGGCTAGTTTCTTGTACTGGAGAGCCCAAACTGACAGCAGTGTCTAGATATGGAGGTGCAGTAGGAAGGTGAGAAGGGAAATAACCCTCCCCTTGACCTCCCAGGTGATGCTGGCCTCCATCCCCAGGTCTGGGTCTCCATCCCCGGGTCTGGGTCTGGATGGGATGGGACATGTTAGAAGGAAGTGCAGGGGCCAACGCTTGTCTTCACCCTGTGTGTTTCAGGGCTGCTGTGCCTGCTGCTGGGGCTGGGCGTGATCATCCTCAACTCCGTGCGACCACAGAAGCTGAAGCTTGTCTTTAACCTGGATGAGGGAAAGGGAGAAAAAGCGGAGGGGTGGGACAAGCCTCACCTGCCAGATGAGTCCAGCTCCTCTGACCAGGACGTGCTGATGGTCCCCCTAAATGAGCTTTGTGAGGTGACGACCACCCAGCTGTAAGGCACAGTTGTGGGAGGTCAGGAGAAAGAGGGCAAAGACGGAGGACATCATCCCCCCCAAATACGTGTTCAGGTACAAACCCCCAGGAGCCCAGGTGAGAAGAGACACATCAAGAGCTGACTGAAAAGAATATCCAAATCTGGAAAGACTCCTCAAAAACAACAGTTGTATTCCCCCTTCTCCCCCCCTCCCCCCCATTTCTCCTCTTTAATGTTTTTCAATATTTGAACTCACCAGCAGCTGGAAGAGCTTTTAGGGTGAGGTGAATCCTTGTCCTGTCCCTGGCTGTCCAGTTACAGACACTGGGCTACTGCCCTTCCCTTTAGCCCATCCATCCCCAACAACACCTGGGAGCCCTCCCTAAGATATGGAAATTAAACCAGAAGAAACTAGAGATAAACCAAATAATTGCAGAAGCATGAATATGAATGAAAGGAGAAGCAGAGTGCCCCCAAAGGCCTCCAAGAGGCCCACTCTGCCCATCGTCAGGCAGTAAAATGGAGCAGAGCCGTGGCCACCAGGGTGCCCTGTGTCCAGCACCTCCTCTTTGTCTGGAGTGAAGGATGGATTGTCATGGAGGCCCATCATTTAGTGCCATGTTGGCGCTGCTTGTGTGCTCAAACCCTGATGGTGTCCTGAATGTCGGAGGCACCAATTTCTGGAGGCATCCTGGATTTCAGGTGCATCCAAGCACCCCACTGCTGAGGCTCATGGGCAGTGAGTTGCTCATGGGTCAGGGAGCTGCTGGGCTGCACACTGTGCTGGAAGCAGAGCAGTCAGAGTTGGTCGGTAGGCTCCTGCTTCTTACACTGCTTATGAACACCCCAAACCACGATCCTGTGAGCAGCCTTGGAGGCTGGATCACAAAGGAGCATCAAACCACCAGGCAGTCTGCCTGCCCTACAAAGAGCCAGGAGGGGACCAAGGGCCATCTCACCCCGCTCCCCTCTCACCCCGCTCCCCTCCCCCGGCTCTGTACAAAGCTCTGGATGCAGTTTCATTCACATTTAGTGTAAAAGGCAGTGGAAATGAACTCGTCATGGGGTATGCAAAGCTGGAATCCTGCAAATCCAGGGTGGATGTGGCCACCCAATGCTTTTTTTGTTTGTTTGTTTTGTTTTGTTTGTTTGTTTGTTTTCCCCCTGTATTGTATTCACTTGCTGTTCTTAGTAAAATAAGTTGGACTCAGTCTTTCTCTTGTCTGTCAATAAAGGAGTCCCTCTGAGGGCTGGAGATGCTGTTCCTTTCACATGGCCATCATAGGATAGGGAAGAAGTCACAGGCAGAGCCTTTTATGTGGTAAAGAGGCATTTACAAAGAGGTTGGAGTTGAACTCCTTTGGTTTGGGAGACCTCAGCCAGGACATTCCCAAAGGTGTCTACTAGGTGATGCTTCAGCCTAAAGATGCAAGGTGCAACAAAAGGCTTTTACTTATCTAATTAAAATTGAAGCATGTTCCCCCTTCCAGCCCATCCTGGGGGCAAGGCAGCAGGCAGCTCTGGTGAAAGCTAGGTGGCATGATGGCTGCATGTCCTGGGGCACTGACTACCTCCAGGCACAGGGACCATGGTCCTTACAGGGCCCCAGAAGCTGTGCTCTCCAAGTTGCTTAATGGTGTTTGTTCTGTCTGTTGGCACTGGGTCTCTGGTGAGATGCCAGGTTCTGCCCAGCCATCAAACCCCATCTGGGCAGCGTAGGGCCAGAAGCAGCCTGGGCTGAGAACCAGGGCTTTGTTGGCAATCACTTTACATCTTGTTGTCCAACAGCAGCCTGGCACCGCCAGGAAACTGAGGAAAGATCTGTGATGTATGGAGGAGGTAGGGCCTGCAGCAGCTCAAGCAGGGGCTGCACAACTACAGCTCTCATGATGCATGTGAACAAACACATGACATTACACAGTGAGGCAAAATAATTATCCCTGAGCAAAACAGAAACGTGCTCAGTGCTGCAGTGCTCAGGAGGGTGCCAGATGGGGTGGCAGGACAGATAGGAAGCCCCCCAGCCTCCTGTGCTTTGGGGACACACGATCTGTCCCACACCAGTCTTGATAACCTGTGTTTGGTTGCAGCATCTTCCCGCAATGCCTCCAGACCTGATATGTCTGCACTCAAGAACGAAAGACCTGAGAAAGCAGCTTCCTTTTCTTGAGGGAGTTTTCTTGTTTTATGGTTTTCATCGTGCTATTCAACTAACTAAAATCTTTTTGAGGGTCTCCTACACCACTGTAACATGCTGCTTCTGATGACAAGTGTTTCTCAGGGGCTCACCTTGAGCCAAGCCAATGAGTCTCATGCTTCCTGTGGGTGCCTCTGCCAGGGCAACCCCAATAGAAAGGATGCCACCGCAGGGAGCTCACAAGCATTTACCTGCAGACAAGACCCATGGCCCCACAGAAGAAAACAGCCCCAGAAAATAACCAACATGTTTCCAAGAAGTACTTTTAAATAAAAATTTATTAAAAATAACAATTCTTGTCAGTAACAAATCACACTAAAGCGACACAATCTTCATGTCAAAGGAATAAGTAGTCTAACTTAACAGCAAGAATCTTTTCTCAGGAAGAAAAGAGTCAAAATACTGAAATTGTCTCCTTCACAATTAACTGGATTAAATCTTTTCAGGTAACCAGCATCCAGATATGACTATCACCTTGCACATGCCAGTGGACACCTTGTGAGGCTGGTGAATTTGGTTCCAGAGCTCATCTTTTATTTGTAATTACACAACTTGATGCACTTCATTTCTCACCTCATCTACAAGCAGGCTGGGTCTGACTCAGGGTTGCATTTCGTGGTAAGCCCAGCCAGTACAAGTGTGCTCCAGCTGGACGGGTATAATTTCATTCTTCCCTCCCCTGTGGCATCTTTTTGGCCCATGTTAGGCTACAGTTCTTATCTCGTAAAGCCCAAGTTTGAAAGTGAAAACAATCACATCACCACATTCCCCCTGGCAAGCTCCATGGTATGTTTACTCAGTCTTTATTTTTGGAGCAGCTTTCTTACTCTAGCTCATGCAGCATCCAGCCCGGGGGAGTCTGGGTCTGTGCCTGGCCTTCCTAGGTACATTTCAAGTTCTACACAGTCTACATCAGTGCTTGGGAAAGAAAAACTGAACAGGTTTGATCACTGTCTTTTGGAGTCACGGGTGCTCCCCGTGAGAAATCTCACCAGAAAGCTCAGTTTCTGGTATGGGAACTGACCACCACATTCCCGGGTGAGCA
The DNA here is from genome assembly GCF_009819795.1 of Aythya fuligula. Lineage (NCBI taxonomy): Eukaryota > Metazoa > Chordata > Aves > Anseriformes > Anatidae > Aythya > Aythya fuligula. Next base: position 10,874,683 of record NC_045569.1, on the reverse strand, counting down.
TATGGCTCAACTTGCTTGGGATCTGAGCTACTCAGATTGCAGCCTGCTGGCTCGTTGCAAAGCCTGCCCTTTTCCCAGAGAGGACAATCAGGGAAAGAGAATCTGCAAAGGTACTTCTGAGCAAGTCCCCATCCCATTAAGGGCTCATGCACATTTTAGAGGCAGATGGACAGGGAGATGGGTGTTGGGAGACACCAAGAAGGGTTTGTGCTCTGCCCTCTTGGGCCTGCCTTAAGGGAAGGAATAGGAAAAGCTTTCTTCTACATGCCGCTGGAGATAATTCTGGAGGGCTGAGGAGGAGATTGTGTGTTGCTCATGAACTGAGGGTTGATGTACACTTCAGTCATCTCTTGGCAGTCCTCAGTTCTGACCTCATGGAGGTCAAAGAAAGTTTTCAGTAGGTCTGGGTTGAAGTAGTGCAGTACAACAATAGCGATCCCAACCACAAAACAGAGCAAGCCTGAAAGACAATGTGCTCTGTGAGAGCAATCCTGTAAACACCAACACATTTCCCTCCCCATATCCTACCCTGATGGCCCCCTACTGAGGGACAATACCTTCTCCTATGTAAGACGGCATACTACTGTATAAGGTCACTTCAGCTTCTGTGCTGAGCATCATAAAAAACAAGTATGGGTCTTAAATTCCAGGCTTATAGTCCCCAATTCCTTGCACTGCTGCAATTTAGGGACTAAAAACCCCTCCACCACCCTCAAGACAGGGACTATGCTCCCAGTTTTGCCAGCCCTCTCCTAACCTCTGCTGGGAGCTGTCGTGCCAAGTCACAGGGCGAGCCTCCACTGGGCTGCACTCCCCAAGCTCTCTTTCCTCCATTTATGAGGAAAAAAACACAGAACTCTTGCAAACCCAGACTCTGTGGTGAGTCTGGATGTAGCTTGTACTTACCAATCACTAGTGTGAGCCAGAAAGATCCCCCATAGTCTATGAGCAGGGATTCAGTCCCAAATTGGATCGGGCATATCAGGGAGTTCCTCACAGTGGAGAAGGAAAGCAATGAAAAGATCATGAAAGCCCCTGTAGTCAGGACCATGTAGCCTCCATAGATTAGGACGGGCATGGAGAAGAGCATGTTGGAGATGAGCCACGTGCAGAAGGCCACCCTGGAAACAAGAGAAGACCAGTGGATAAGATGTGCAAGTGCCATAGCCTAGGTGGATCTATGTGAGGATCTCCATGTGGGAGCAGAGATTCGTGGTCATCATGCCCCATCCCTGGAGGTGTTCAAGACCAGGCTGGATGGGGCCCTGGGTAACCTGATCTAGTGGGTGATGTCCCTGCCCAGGGCAGAGGGGGTGGAATTGGATTGTCTCCCCTGCAGAGAAGAGCTCACCAGAGAGTGGCCGACGCGTAGTGGCCGGAGATGCGGTACTGCCTGTGCATGTTGCAGGGGCTTTCTGTGGTGAACTTCTCCGCCACGTAGAGGATGGGGCTGGGCAGCCCCTTCTCCAGGCCTTCACTGTAGCTGTGGTCGTAGTCTGCATCGAAGCTCCAGGCAAAGTGCTCATTGTAGTCGATGGTCTCATTGACCTGATTCACCGGGTTTCCTGCCAGAGGAGGAAGACTAAGGTCTTGCTGTGGCCCAGTAGGCTGGGCATTGCCAGCCAGGAGCACAGGCAACCCAGCGATGGCATCGGCTCAGAAGCCTCCAGTAAAAGCAAGGCCATCCACAAAACACTTGGAGACCTCCCATGGCCATGGCCCCCAGAACTACAGGCAGGGACATCAGACTCACCCACCAGCGTGACGTTCACCCCCGCCAGGCCAACGTGCAGCCCGATGTCCGCCTTCACCATGACAGTGCTGAAGGACTTGTAGGAGGTGTTTGCTGTCACCCATCCGCTCTCCCAGTCCCCCGTGAACTGGACAGCTGCCAGAAAAAATTGAAGGGTGGTTAAAGAAGGGTTGGTCCCGGACCTTGCTGTACTCAAGGTGGGCCTGAGATGAGCTCAAGCTGCCGCCTTCCTTCTGTGGCACTGCAAGGGAGTGTATGAAGGGCAGGAGAAATGAGTCAGCCATAAGGACGTGCCTCAACCAGCCCCCACGCCCTGGCAGAGCTCTTGTCCTCCTCTTGCTGAGCATCCACTCCCTCAGTCCTGGAGGGGGGGAGCTCAGATTCCCAGGAACGCACCCCAGGACCTGATTCCTCCTTGGACATTCTCTTCAGAACTTCCCTGCAAGCTCCCCACCATGGCAAGCACCGCAGCCCCCAAGGACAGGGCTCAGAAATGAGCCCATACCTCAGCCTCAGGAACAGGGGTGAGTTTCATTGCCATTATTAAGCTCCCTATGAAGCAGCACATAGCACTAAGAGTGAATAGCAAAAATTCACTAGAATTTTTGTCCAATAGAGGTGGTTGAGAGGGGTGGCAAGCACCATTGCAGCTTTTGCTGGTCATTTCGGTTGGGGGAAAAAGAAAAACTTGAACCATTTTTGGTATACTTTTTTTTTTTTTTTTGAAAAAAGCTTGTTTTTCTGAAACACTTTCACTTTGTCGTGGATTTAATTTTCCAGCAATAATACAAGCTGAATGTAAAGACAATGATTGAATCTCAGGCCACACAAAACCTTTCAAACCTGCCTAAAAATAAGTTCAGCTGCTGAATCAACTTGTGAGAGCACTGATCCAGTTGCAGCTTTGTCGGAACATTTTCCAGCTGCAGGGTTGAGTGTGCCCAACTGAAGACAGAAATCCTGACGCTGGCTTTACAACAATTAATTCCTCTTGTGTGCCCAAGCAGCACCTGGCTGCATCCTTGTACTGAGAACAGCACTGGATGGCTCTCCAGAGCTGAGTGAGTGCTGAACTGGTTCAGGCAGTGGAGCAAGCCACGATCTCCTCCCCTCCTCCAGCTGCAGCTTGGCACTGTGCTCCCTGGCAGCTCTGGTGGCATCTCCCAGCACTTAGACACCCCCAGGTGGAGGGCAACTGCCACATGCCAGGCTGGGCCCCATAACCCATGTGTCAGGTAGCAGAATCAAGCAGCTGGTCACAGCCTGGCTATCCACTTCTATCCACTTTTATCCTCAAGTTGTTTGTCATTTCAGTTGTGCTTCATCATCCCACTCCAAGCAGTCTTATAATCAGCCCTGTACTTTAAAGCTGGGGTTTCTTTGATTCAGGACTGATGCTCCACCCATCATCTTCCCTCCCCTCACTGCTGCTTATACACCCTGTAGCCCTGTCCAAATTTGAAATGCCCACAGCCTGGGCTTTGCAGGTTCCAGCTGTCAGTCCCATTTATTACAGAAGATTTCCTGTTTTCTGCTCAATCAAATCCTCTCCTTTGTGTACTCCTGCCTTGCTCCTTGGAAAGTCTTTACCCCCTGCTTTCATTCTGTCTATATTTTAGTTTGTCCTACATCACCTTCACCCTCCAGTTTTGCCTGGCCACAGTCTGAGCTACTTATCTGTGCTCCCGTGGCACCAGGTGGCTCAGAAAGGCTCGTGCAGCTGGAGGAACATGGGGCTCTTTGACCTCCTCGGTGCAATTAGAGCAAAGTGCCCTCCCAATTCAGAAGTGAGCTCAGGCACCTCCCAGAGCTCTCAGCCCCTGTGTGAGTGGTGGGGGAGCCCAGCTGAGAAGCTACACGGCTGCTTTGCATAGTAAGGGAAGGGCAACCAGTCTCTGCCAAGCCACGGCTGTGATCACCGGCTCATACTCCCCAGACACAGACCCTGCCCCAGGGTCAAATCCTGCCCCGTGCCCGCCCTCGAAGGGGTGCGCAGCACTTACCAACAATCACCACTCCCACCACCAGGCTGAGGAGAACTCGGAACACCCAGTACAGCCTCTGCATGGAGAAAGGTGGGATGTCAGGCACGGAGGAACAGCCCCCGGCTGTCCTCCCGCCTCGCCCCAGCATCCAAAACGTGGGCAGTGGACGCTTTATCCCCAGGAGGAAGGGTCACGCACCGCCCGTCCACGGATGCCTGGGATGATGAGCAGGAAGGTGGCAGCGAACGTCAGGAAGACAATAATCACTATGATGGTGCTGACATCGAACACAAAGTGCTTCCTCTGCTGCAGGTAGAAGGGGTAGACGCCGTCGAAGAGAGTCATTCTGCACCTCTAGCAGCCCGGGGGAGAGAGGCAGTCACGGCAGAGGCTCAGACCACCTCGTTCGCTTCTTGAGCCTGTGGTCACCAGCTCCAACTCAGCTCTGGAATAACCAGCTGCGGGAGGTCCACCTCAGAACTCAAGGAAATGACGCTGCAAGGAAATAGACACGATGAAATACTCCCCAGAAGAGAAACATGCCACCCAAAGCCCTCAGGGGAGGAGAGGAAGTGCCTGGGTAAGGGCTTAGCCAGCCTGAGGGGTTTGTGGCTGCATGGAGAACCACAAGGTGCTGTCCTGCTGCAGCTTGAGGAAGTGCCCAGACCCAGAAACCTGCCGAGCAGCTCCTCCCCGGACAGAGCCAGGTTTTTCCCTCCAGCAGATGTGGCCAGGGCTTTCCACTTTGTGGTGTGCCCTTCGAGGAAGTCTGCAAGCCAGCAACCACCGCTCCTCCAAGCTGGCACATGCAGACTTCCTCCAAAATAACAATGAACCTCTGCGAATATTGACTTCACAAAAGCAAAATTATCCCAGCCAGGGGCACCATCACCAGTCAAAGCCCACTACCTCCACTGCCACCCCCTCTCTTCAGAGAGGTTTTTCCCCAGGAACTGTAAAGTCTTAGGAGTAGCAAAGTACAATCTCTTTCTATGCTCAGTCCAGAGCAGCCCCAAAGGAACAGAAGAAACCTGTGGACCTCAGATGTTGGTCCAAGAATGGAGCACTGGCACATATAAGCATCAGGGGTGAATCTTTATGGGAGACTAAGCTATACAAAATCAAATGGCAAAGTGTGCAGTTCCAAAAGATTGCTTTGAACTCCCACCAACACTTTAGTTCTGGCAATTACAGAAATTCACCTATTTCTGGGCTAGATATTTTCTACCAAAACTGATTACATGCTTAGTCCTTTCATTTTGCTTATTTAATAGCATCTCTGCATGTAACTACCCTGGGAAGTCTTCAAAAGTCAAGAAATGCCAGAGCTAACATGACTCACAGCCAAATATAATTTCATTCTATCCTTGCATGAAGGAGTTGATTTTATTCTTATTTTCTGAAAACAGTAATAATCATATTTTTAGATAAGATCCAAACCAAAGCAATTCAGCCACAAAAGCACAGGTCTCAAATCCCTAGAAGTGGGTGATGATTATAGTAAGTATCTTAAAACAATTTACCGGGGCAGCTGAAGTCACTTTTCAATCTGTAAAGCAATATTTTGTTTCAGAATAAATCTCTGTCAAGAAACCCAGATCATTACAGCAAACAGTTTAACAGACACTAGGTTTTACAAGGAAATTTTCTGGCTCACAACTGATCTAGCTCTCATCTTATCTAGACTCTCTGTTCCAGAACAACAGAGCTATCAAGTATACTTATAAATCTTGTTTCATATTGTTTTGTTGTAATTATTCCTGTGTATTTCCAAGGACAGCCAAGCACGGATCAGTACAGCCTTCAATCACCATTCCTACTAGGATTACCTGATGAGCAGGAGCTGTAATTGAGTCCCAATGTTACAATATCAGGCTGAAGTCCAGGGTTCCCAGATCAGCAAATGTGCCCACAGTCTGAGAGGCTGTAAGAGAAGGAATAAACAACCAGTTTAGACTAGAACTAGTTAACTCTTGTTGTCTTGAATTTCACTGTTTTCACTGTATATTTGTCCAAACTTCAAAAGATGGAAACGCTTGGGAAGGGACGCTTTCCAAGTCCACATTCACTGAAATGCACCTCTTCGCGGCTTAAAAGGGTCATCAAAAGACCAGTGATATATAAGAATTGAAAACACAGAACATAACATGGAAAATGTTTCATTTTTAAATCTAATCTAACTTTCAAACAATATCAAGGGATGTTTACATTTTGTCTACAATATAATTTGTAAGAACAGTTTTGGGAAGAATTCCTAGGGAAACAGTGCTTTCTGTTGCTGCCTATCCAATCTTTCTTTGAGTTTCCTGCACGGAAGACCAGTTCCTTGGCATTTTCACAGCCTTGAAGTGGAAATCTGAGGCCCGCAGCTCAGGACAGAAGAACTTGAAGTTGTTGCACCTTGGAAAGAAAGCATCCTCCATGCAGGAGCAAGTACGTAGCCCTCAAGCCCTTGTCATCTCCTCTATTGATGTATGGAAAAAGAAAGTCTAGAGACATCTTCAAGGAAAGGTTCAGTAATTTAGTAGAAACAGACGTAAAAGTATATATTTCATTTAAAATATTCTGGATTGACAATCTTGTTTTCCTGTCATTGGATGAGTCAGGCTGGAAGAGAACTTTCAGAGGACTCCATCCCAAACCTCACAGTAGAGCCAACAGCAACCCTCGATTGGGTTGCTGCGGGCTGCAGATTGATATTTCCCATCAAAATTTCCAAGGGCAATCTCTTGGAAGTTCAGAGGTGTGGGGACCCCCTGTACTATCCCACCCCTGAAGAAAAAATTAAGAAAAAAAAAAAAAAAGTCAAATCCATTTAAGGAAAAACTTCTGCGTTAGTTCAGGATGGAGCTCCATCCTTTTCTCCCCACCCTCACCTTCACCCACCCGGGACCCCTCAAGCAGGGCAGCGAGCACCGGGTGGTGATGGGGGGCTGCTCCCCGGAGCTCGCTAAGGGCTGGAGCAGCAGCGGGGCTCGGGCGAGCCGGTGCGGGGGGCGGCGGCGCTTTCCCAGGCACCTACCTGCTGGCGGCGGCGGCGGCGCTCGGGTGGTACCGGCCCGGCAGCGCTCTTATAGGCGGCGGCGGGCGCGGAGCCCTATGTAAATGCCGGCGCCGCCCGCCCCGGCGCACAGCCCGCAGCACCGCCGCCACGGTGAGTGCCGCGGCTCGGGGGATCGCGGCCACGCGTGTCCTGCTCCGCGGGGGGGAGGTGATGGGGTCAGGGAGCGCCGTGGATCGGTTCAACGCGTGTTCCCTGACTGTCTGTGGGGGATGTGAGTCGGCTCCACGCGTGTTCCCTGCCTGCGGGGGGGGGGGGGGGGGGGGGGGGGCTGTGGATCGGTCCCACGCGTGTCCGCTTCTGCGCGGGGGTGATGGGGGTTGGAGCTGTATGCGTTGTTGTTTGGCTGGGGGGGCGCTGGGGTCAGCACCGTGTGTGTCTCTGCTGAGTGTGGGGTGCGTGGGGTAATGGGGTCAGAGCCACGAGCCTCCCCGACTGGGTGGGAGGTGCCAGGGGATCGCTTCCACGCATCCTCCCCGTTGGTGTGGAGTCAGGGGGGGTCGGGGCCACGCTTGTCCCCCTCCGCGTGGAGGAGCAGGAGCTAGGGCTGCACATGTTGCTGCCTGCCGAGGCGTGCCGCGGGTTTTGCTGTGCGTGTGTTGTTGCCCGTGGGGGGAGCAGGGGGCTGTGCTACTCCTCTCTGACACGAGGGGCAAAGGGCGATGGGGCCATACGCGTCCCTGGCTGTGTGGTGTATGGAAGGGGATGGGTCATGTGTTTCTCACCTGTGTGGGGTATGGGGTGAGATAAGGTCATATGTCTCCATGTCCATGGGAACCATGCAGCCGGGCCACTGGTGTCCCTGCCTGCTTATTAGGGGACAGGGTGAGATGGGGGTACATGTCCCATCTACACAGGAGACCTAGGGGTCAGGGATCCTGGTGTCCCTGCCTGCTTGGGGCATGCACTTGTACAGGGTACTAGGAGGGTGGGACCACCCATGTCCCTATGGGCATGGAGAATTGGGGGGCCTGTGTGAGAGCAGAGTGGGATGGGGTCACACACGTCCCCCTCCTGCAGGGTGCAACGGAGCCCTGCACATCCCTGCCTGTCAGGGTTTGGAGACATAGGGCAAGGTGGGCTGACACCGTGGTGATGCTGGAGCACCTGGCATGGACAAGCTGGAGGTGCTGTGGGCCACTGTGTCATCACAGTCCATAGTGTGTGCCCAGATGTGGGTTTTTGTGGACAACATCCAAGGCTGGAGAGATGCAGTCTGTTCTCAAACACCAGGACTGGCTGGTGGGGGAAGGTGGCAGTGTCCCAACCTGTCCCACCAAGACTGGGGTGGTGGGAGGGGGAGAGAAAAAAAGCTGTGACTAATGGGGACCATAAGGACAAGGAGCCTTGAGTCTGCTTTACCTGTATGGTCACCCTCAGCTCAGCCACAGCACTGCCACTCCTCCAGTGTGCTGATGGGGTTCAAAGTCCCAGCTGACACATGCCTCTGGGGAGAGCTCAGGAGATGTTTGAAGGATGAAGCCTTAACTCTGGGGGAGCCAAATCTGCTGAGATCAGTTAAGCTGGAGGTCCTGGCTCTGGGGGAAGCCACATCCATGTACCCTCTGCAGCAGGGTTTCAACATACTCAGGGATGTAAAAAGCCCAGGTTTAAGACAGGGCACAGGTTTGCTCTCTAATGGGAAAAGACAGGGCTTGGGAAGCTGGTACTTCCTTCCACTAGGTGCAGATGGAGGGAGTGACTTTCCCAAGGTGGCACAGGAATCTGTGGAACAGCAAAGCCTTGAGGGCTCATCAGACCTTATGAAGTTCCTGGTAAACTCATAAGACTATCAAGCTAATCCAAGCTTGCAAAACTTTCAATTGACAAGCTGCACCATGGGCTTCCAAGGTCAGCCACATTTCGTTATGTCAGAGAAGCTCCTGGGTGGATTGGCAGGTTTGGAGGCAGATCTGAGAGCAGAAGGCTCTTTCTGGAGAAGCCAGGTGATGGGTCCTCAAAACATGGAGAACACAGTGGCGAGAGTGAAGCTGGAGCTCTCAGCTGCAGCATGGCAAAGCATCCTGTAGGACAGCTGAGTGCTGCTCATGGGATGCCTGTCTTCCCTGGGCATTGGGCCCCAAGCTGAGATGTGCATCTTCCCCTTCTTGAGAGTGTCCTGTAAGGATTCATGTTACTCAGCCTTCCCTTTGAGGAAGTTCCCAGGAATGGCTGGAGAAATTCTGATAGACAGGGGAGAAGTAGGGTCATGTTTTCCCATGCCTGCACAGTCCAAATACTGCCATGAAAAAGTGCTCCTGGAAAAGGGAGATGGCTCTTGACATTTGGTTGAGAGAGACATGCTGCAGATATGCCAAATAAGTCATGGGAAGACATAAAGGTAATGGAAAGATATGGAAGAGAAGGAAGATATGGAAGATTCAACATGGGTGGAAAATAATCTATGTTTCAGCAGTCTGTAGTCCAACCTACTGCTTGGAGCACTGTCACTGTATCATGCTGGCCACAGCTGGTTCTACCCAAGGCTGGAAGATCTCCAAGGACTCCACAGTGTGTGAGACTGACCAGGAAATAAATGGGTTTTCAGTGCCAGTCCACTGACAGATGAGAAATGTGTGAGAACTGGCATGTTGTCTCTTGACTTGAATCAAGAACAGTTCTTATAGCTGAGGAAATGGGAGGTTTGCTCATTGACAAAGGGGATTTTCAAAATTACTTTCTTCTGGAGCCCTGCGAGAAGAAGTAAGGGGAAGGAGAATAGGTGCTGTACTGTGACTATGGTGATGTGGTTTGAGCCTTGGCTTCACCCCACATTTCCTGAGTGACTTTGGTAAATCTTCACCTTCACGTCTCAGTTGTAGATGAGGGTTGCAGCTCCGTGTAGCAATCTGTAGAAATCCTGCAGATCCGTGTACACTGCAGATCAGCAGGAGGTAAATCCAGCTGTGTCTTTGGGGGCTCCCTTCCTACAGCGTGGGAGGTCGAGCGGACTTCTGCGCACAAGGAAATCGCTGCTGCTGCTGGTTGCTTAGGGTGTCTCCAGCCTTGCAGCCCTTCGTATTGATTTCAGCAGGAAAGAGGAAAGATCTCCCTGGTACAAAAGTCCTTTGTGGTGATGGTGGCTGGGCGCTGCCACTCCTGGCAGAGGTCACAAACGTCGTGGCATTTCACCTGTTGGACAAACTTTTGGGTTCCTCCTGCGGTTCCCGCCAGCTGCACAACCCAAATCTCACATCCTCAAGACCAGCCCAGCAGAGGGCTGTAGGATGGAAGAGCTGTGGGGCCCCTTTCACAATGGAGTACTTCAGGAGGGCAGGGACAGCACTGTGTGCCTGGGGCCACCCTCTGATGGCATCCTTAGCAGCTCCGAGGCTTGCAGCAGCCCCCAGCACAGCACAGACCTGCTGTGAGCCCTGTGGCACAGCTGAGGGACTGTGCATGAGCTGTTTGCCAGGTGCACGCTGCAGAGGAGCTGCAGGATAACCCAAGCACCACACAGCCACCTTGGCACATTGTGCTGCTGTGAAACTGCAGGGTTTGCTGGTGAGAAAGAGCCACCTCAGGGCATGCGGCTCTTTGCAGGTGTCCCACAAAGGTTTCCCATAGAGCCAGGTGTGGGCTGGACACCTCACTCCTATGCACGCGGAGGTGAGAACAGAACTGAAAATGCAGTCAGTGCAGAGGTATTTCAACAGTGGTTTAGTTTTAAAATCTGTGTTATGAAAAGATAATAGAGTGGTTTGTAAGAACATTCTGTCTCTTGTATAAAGAAGGTGAGCTGTTGTGAAGGAGGAGGAGCAGGGAAATGTTACTCATTAAGAAACACCTCACTTTCTAATGTAAAAGGACAAAAGTACAGAAATCTTTGATGGAAGTGGGTTAACGTGGTTCATATGATATGCGCACAACCTGGCAATGAACATCCAGTTTTACAAATGCAATAAACTGTGAGCACAAATGATAACATTTAAATCTCAAACCACTTCATTTCTGAAGTGGATAATGTATTTAGTTACCTGTACGCTGTAATTTGCACCACTGATAGTTATGTGATAAATCCCCACTGCGATTCCCAGGTAATCAAAAATAAAACCTACAGAACTACTGGCAACACGTAAGCCTTACTGAAATCAGTGTTTCTTAAGGTTTGATTAGAACAATGACAAAAAGAAGCTAAAAGGATGCCTTGTGACAGAGAGATGTAGGAAGAAGGGATGTTTGACACAGAGAAACCTGTGCATCTCCGCATTTCTCATCAATGCAGCTCATCCAAAATGATGTTAGCCCTTGGATACGCCTCTACAGTTCTGTTACTTAGCCATAGTATCGGCACAAGTGGGCAAATACCATATTTAGTTGAAAGCCCTATCTTGGAGTTAAACCATGTTTAGCATTTCTGTGCATGGAAAGCCAGTGGCAGCTTTATAGCATTTGTGACCGAAAAATGTAACCTTTGCTTTTTATGGCCAGGAGTCTCTCTGTTCAGTTATGTGTTGGCTGGGGATCTGAAGTTTCAGGTCCCACTGATGACTTTTGCTCTGGATTCAGGGTCTTTGTGGAAAGTAAGATAGTAAAATATCATGAGAATGGCTGGTCTCGAGTCAGTGGTGTTGGGCACTTGCTTGGAGGTAACCAGGGATGACCAACAGATCTTTACTGCAGTACTGGCACATTTGGGGGCACCTGGCTGCATGCTGAGGGTGTTCCCTTCATGTTCACAGCTGGATTTTGTTTGGATGGGACAATGTGCGTGCAGAGAAACTGCCAGTTTAAACGTGTCTGTTTCTGTAACGAAGAGCATACTTCTCTTAACTGAGCTGGCAGGGCTTAACATCTTCCTGCCGTAGATGATGAATTGTGAACCTACATCTGAAGCAACCCCGAGGCAGGGGTGCTGGTCCTGCCTCATCAGAAAGGCCATCTCAGGCCAGATGGTGCCTCCTGACAGAGCTTTCCCAGGGTGATGGGCTCCCGTATGGCCCCTGCCACCATCCTGCAGCCTGAGTCGGGCGACACTGCTGATGGGTGGCTGCGGAGGTTTCACTGGGCAGTAGAAACCACAAGAGGGAGCCGACATCGTGGTCTGTCGATGTTCCCAGACTGCTGGAACAGCCCTGCTCCAGCTCACTCCTTGTCCTCTTTATTTGCAGGTTGTTTCTTCCAAGGACCCAGTGGCCAATGGAGCCCCCAGAGATGATGTTGTGTTTGACTGTGGTTCTACTGGTGACATGGACCTTGGGGGGTAAGGACAGTTCCTGGGAAGGGGGTCCAAAAGTAGATCCTGGATCCAAAGTAGTTTCATGGGGTATCGTATTAGAGGTGGGGATGATTCTTTTTGTGAGGAGATAAGAAAAATGAGCAAAATCCTGAATGTGTGGATCCTGCAGTCTGGGAGATTCCCCTAGCGTGCTTCGTGTGTGTACACAGCTTGTAACCAGGAAATGGAGCTTCTTCCTAGCGTTATAATGGCATAAATAAAAATTAACAGAAAGGAAACAAGGCAAATAGTTATTGACAAAGGTTTGCTCTTAAAACACAGTGCAAATAGAGGAGCATAACCGCAGTGTCAAGGTCTTCACTTGACTCACATAGGTAATGCGGGGGTGAGAAGTAAGGGAATACCTCTGACACAGAGGAGAAAATGAAGATCCTTTGGGAATAGACTGGTGGAAGCCAGAAACCTTATACACTGATTTGGGAATATCAGGATCACAAGCATGAATTTCTTATCTTAGACACTCCTTATCCCTCAGAAGAAGGGTAAAAGTTCTCTAAATACCTGTTTGGACAGAAGGTTTCAGAAATAATATCGGAAAATATAACAGTACAATATAATTCTGTAATGGAGATACTCTTTTCATGTGTGTTTTGTGCTGCTCACTAGATGGATCTGGTCTTTTCCAGGTGCCCAGGAAAACATCTTCTGGGAGGTCCAGCGCTATGATGGCTGGTACAACAACCTGCTGCACCACGGCCGTGGCTCAGTGGGTGAGTGCCAGATGGGGATGGGGGTGGTGGGGTGGGGTGGGGAGAGCTAGCACTTTGATATCTGGACTGAGAGAGGAACCTTTTCCCACTTGAGTCCAAACCCAGGAGGTGACCAGGTAATTCCTGTTGCTCATGGTAGATCCCTAAATGTACCTGACAGCCCTGTCAGAGCAGCCCAAGGGGGCCAAGCAGCCCAGCTGTAGTGCCGTGGCTGTGTCACTCTTCCCTTCTGCACAGGCACCATCTGCGGGCTGTGCTGGGGCTGGATTATGCCAGAGTAGAGCCACTGTGGGCCAGTTCAAAATATCTGAGGTAGGGTGGACACAGCTGTTCCCAGCAGGCATTTCACTGACGGTCAGGGATCCCAGAGCCAGGAAAAGGTATCTTGATCCAAAACCAGCATTCTGTTTGAGCAGCATTCAACACCAAGTCAGAGACAGACAAGTTCACGGTCCAGGCATTGTGCAGACCATTCTTGTGACATGAAAGCCCATCAGGGAGTTCCAGTGGGTCCTGACAAACAAGATTTCTCTCTACTAGAGCACACAGGTGAACTCCTAATATTTCAAAACAAACCTAAACCTGAAACTAAGTCAGTAAATTCAGGATTTCCCCCAGTTTTAGGGATCCCCTTCAATAGAGATGCCCACTGCACAGTTTTTTTAAATGAAGAGTGTTTTGAAAGTCTTTTTGAAGAATATTTTATAAAAGAATTTGCCCATCAGTTCCTGTCTCCCAGCTTTTCAGTTATGGGTCAAGCAGTGGGTGCCAAATCAGGGTGCTCTTCTCCCTCATCTCCACACCTCTGTGGCTGTTACCTCTCCTGTTTCCTACAATGTTGGTAATTGCCATATTTACACATGATCATATAAAGAACACTGGCAGCTCAACACCACTCCAGTTACCACCTGGAGCACACCACTGAGCTCCCCAGGCCCCCAGAAAGCAAAGGGGATGCAGAGGGAGAGGAGAAGGACAACCACAAAGGATCCCTCATTTTAAGAGGACTGATCCCTGTGCTGTAAGAAGTCTGAGGAGTTGGTATCAGCACCAAAACTTGCATGTCCTTGGCCACGATAAGTGCCTCTAGTCTCTTTTATAACTTCACACACACTGGTACACACTGCTGCTACCATGGCTCCATGTCTCATGTGCCGCTGGCCCCACACCGTGTTGTTCTGGTGCCCCAGGTGCCCGGCTGCTGCGTCTCCTGCCGGCCAACTACGCTGATGGCGTCTACCAGGCTCTGCAGGAGCCCCACGTGCCCAACGCTCGCCAGCTCAGCAACGTGGTGGCACGGGGACCCTCTGGACTGCCCTCCGGGAGGAACACAACCGTGCTGGCTGTCTTCTTCGGTAAGAGCTGGGGGCTGCCAACAGGAGGAGGACGTAGGTTTCCTATGCCCCCAGGCTGCACATCAGAGCAGTCCTCACACCTACTGCTTCAGAGCAGACCCACACCCAAAAGATAAAGCCTTGCATATTGCCAACCACAGTGCGGTTCAGCATGAATTTTGGTGACCTTTGACAGTTGCCCCAGATGCTGATATTTGTCATTTGGAAACTTCCGCGTTTGTTTTAGCGGAAGAGTCATCTCATTGCAAAACGTCCAACAGACTTGATAAGAGCCACACGGTGAGTGATTGCTAGGCAGAATTGCTACAATTCAGAGCAGTTTCTGCTGTTGCTCAGAAGGCTGGAGGGGTCTTTGGTCACTGGGAAATACTGTTGGCTCACTGAGGAAACAGGTTGAATTTGTCAAAGATGTGGAGCACGAAGTTCTTACACGTCCCCAGATGCCCCAAGGTGGGCCACTAAGGGGCAGAAGACTGTGGTACAGTACCACTGAATTTCTCCCTGGAGGCAGATATTCCCATTCCACTAAACCTTAAGTTCACCAACAGCAACAGTAGCCACTGAGCTCAACATCAGCAGCAACCGCTGGTGTTGAAGGTCATCAGCATAGAAGAGCTCAGGGAAGTAACAGCTGAGCCTTATTCCTGGAGAAATAAGTGGTGGCCTGTAGATGGTCCAGCTGCTGAACCACTGACTGAATTTATCCACCCTGGTCCCTGGATGATCCTTCCCTGCTCATGGTGTCTGGCTAGGAGCAGCAGGATCACCATCTGCTCCGGGTGCCAGTGACCATCCTCCGAACAGCTGCCCCTGTTTGGCTCTCTGGCAGGTTTCCACGTTCTCTCGGAGATCCTGGGGACAGAGAAACCTGGCTGTCCCGCTGAGTTCCTGAACATCCGCATCCCGTCTGGGGACCTCGTGTTTGACCCTGAAGGAACTGGTGCCGTGGTCCTGCCCTTCCAGCGCATCCACTGGGCGCTGGAGACAGGGCAGAGCCCCAACAGCCCCCGAGAGCAGGTAGGAGATTGCATGTCCTTTGCTCTTCCCCTTTTGGCTAAATTCCTCTAATTCCTCTTCACCAGATATTTGGAATTACAGAAGCTGAGATAGCATTTCCAAAGAAAAGAAGAGCACTGCTGTTTCTTTAAAAAGATAATTCTCTCAAGTGTTTAACTGATTACAGATGAGCCCAAAGCACAGCCTCCCAAGGTGTTGCTTTGCATAGAGCAACAGCTGTTGTTGCTCAAGATCAGTGTTTTTTTGGTGTTTTTTTTTGGGGGGGGGCTGGGAAGGAAAGACTCTAGATCTGCTCATGCCACTTACTTTAATGCACATTTGAGTATCTGGCATGGTTTAGCAAGAGCAGAAGAGAAAATGTAAAGGAACAGTTCACAGTCTTCCTTGGCTGTCAGAGTTTTTATTGCTTCAATCAAGATAAGCAAAGATAAGTCCACTGGTACTGGATAAGAAACTGGTGAAACAAGTGATAGCCAAGACCTTTTTACATGGCACATGTAAAGAACTTCAGGAACAGATTCTTACATTTGTACCACTCCAGAAGATCAGTAATTAAGACGTACCTATTAGGCAACTCTGTTCTTTAAAATATATCATGAAACTGAGTTGGTACTCTCATAAAGTTGTAAAGCCTCTTGACTTCCACGTCTCCATACTTTGTTGTGCCGAGGTTGGATGTGTTCCAAAGTCAAATGTGCTGTTTCTTTTAATTCTGGGAAGTTTCCCAGCCAAAATTGCTGAAGCAAATCCACTCTGCCCCAAACCTTTCACATGACAAAGCGTGATGAGACCAGATTAGCAGGTCACATTTTCAGCAGTATTTTTCAAACCTTAGAAAGTGAAAATTCTAGCATGCTTTCAAAAGGAAAATTATGTTTTCAAGGAAATATTTGGCAGAGGAGATACTTCAACATGCTGCTAGGGTGGTAGGACTGCCAGCTGTGAGGACAGGAATCCCCAGAGGGCACAACCCCAGTGTTCCTAGTACCCCCAGAAATGAATTTAGCCCCTCTCCAGCCCTGCCTTGCCTACGTAGGGATTCACTGACATCCAGTTCTGGGTACAGCCAAAAATAATCGGGGAAAATATATATGTGTCTATATATGTATTATTATTTATATTACTTATTGTTATATAAGAGCATATAAATGTACTTTTGAAAACCCTATGATGGTCTTTTCCTGTACTTGTCACTAACTCCTGTCAGTCCACCAGGTTGCACAGACATTGGCTGTGTTCGTACTTTCACCCTGATAGCTTGCCCTAAAAAGAGGGGATGGGGTGGCTTGCAGGACCAGACAGGTCGGGATGGGACACTTCAGATGTTTTGCATCTTTTGACGCTCATTCTCTAGACCAACGAGGTGACAGGCTGGCTGGATGGCAGCTCCATCTACGGCCCCTCGCACTCCTGGAGCGATGCCCTGCGGAGCTTCTCAGGGGGACAGCTGGCGGCAGGGCCCAGCGGGCAGTTACCCAAGGAGACGGATGGGAGGGTCCCCATGTGGAAAGCTCTGGATCCATCCACCGGACAGGGTGGTCCTCGTGGGATCTACGGTAAGGGACGACCTGCAGCTTCCCTGGTGGTTTCCTCACGTTCGCCCCAGCTGAGTGACTCAGTGGAGGCTTTCCCCATCTCGGGGTGGGATGAGTCAAGGAAGAGGTCACCCAGTGCTGCCTTGCAGCATCCTCCCCCTCACCTTGGCAGGGAGCCATGGCCATTAATGAGCGTGGCCAGGGAAATGCCTGAAGGTGACCCAAGTACAGGGTGGGGGGTGCGGGAGCCCCATGGGACAGAAGGCAGTGTCCTAGCCTGAGGGGGAGGAAGATGCATGTCTGGCAAAGATGCACGGTGAACTGGAGGTGCTGTGTCCCCAGAAGGCATTGAGTCATTTCCCAGCATGTGTGTGGAGGCTGGCGGGCGCTCGTGCCTTGGATCCGAGGCAATCTCTTCTTGGGAAAGAGGGTGCAGATGATAAAAACCAGCTCAGCTTGCTTTGAATTCCTTATCTGCCTGACCTTCGGTCAGTGCTTGGGGCTTGTGCTGCCTCTTTCTTGCTCAGGTTGCTCACCTCCCCATCGAGAAATGGTGAGGTTAAAAGGACATGGGGCTGGGGGCCTCTTGAACCATGGGCATGGAAAACCCTTGGATGGGGAGCAAGAGACAAAGGCAGGAGCTGCCCAAGTCTCCACCCACAGCTGTGTCTCCTTCTGATGTCCCTGGTGGCTCTTGCAGACCTGGGGAACGCCTGGGGGAATGAGAACCGCTTCCTGCAGGCTGAGAGCATCGCTTGGTTTCGGTACCACAACCACCTGGCCACGGAGCTGGCCAAGGCGCAACCCAGCTGGTCCGATGAGGACATCTTCCAGCACACTCGCAAGAAAGTCATCGCCACCTTCCAGGTAAGGGCCGTGACCCCACGCTCCCCAGCATTCTCCCCGGTCACGTCGCTGACCTGGCTCCCTGTGCCCTAGAGCATCGTGCTGTACGAGTGGCTGCCCGCGCTGCTGGGGAGAGCTGTCCCGGAGTACACAGGTGAGAGTCACAGAGGCAATGGGACCATGGGGTGTGTAGGGACTGGGGGAGCTTGGGGTCAGGACTTGGTCCCCTTTCCTTCTGTCCTGGGTGCTGGATTCAGCCACTGCTGCCACCCTGCAGGTTACCAGCAGCACATGGACCCCAGCCTTTCGCCGGAATTCGTGGCAGCAGCGGAGCTTTTTCTGGCCACCATGGTGCCGCCGGGTGTCTACAAGAGGTAGGAACATCTCAGCTGGGCAGCGGGAGCACGATGCCAGGGAAGGGGATGCCTGAGATTGGGGTTGGGGCTGGGGATGGTTCCTGCCTGGCCCCAGCTTGGGAACATCCCTGGCCATGGTCTATGTGTCCAGCACTTCTCTGTTGTCGCAGGGACCTCAGCTGCCAGTTCCAGAATGTGTCCAGCCCTGGTGGCACCTTCCCAGCAATGCGGCTCTGCAACAACTACTGGAGCAGAGAGGTACGAAGAGGGGAGCAACAACACGCAGTGGAAGCTCCATTTCTCCCCAAATTGTCTTTTCATTGGGAAGATCCCTCTGAGGAGTCATTTCCCACAAAGAGAAGGGATCATCATTCCTTCAGCTGATGAGGTCAGGGATGTGAGGACAAAATCTCTCTGCTGGTTGCAGAAACAAAACAGTTACTGCTGTGGGAAGTGCTGGTCTGAAGAGCAGCTCTACCCTCCTATCCCCTGCTTTGGGGTTATTTTCCAGCTTGGTCCAGGTTGGGTCCCTCTTGTCCCCATGGTTGGTGGTGGTGACAGGACCACTTTCATGCCAAAAGCCCTGTGTGGTGCAGCTCCTGATCCAGCTGTGTCCCCAGGCTCTGCAGGACACATGTGCCATGGCCAGGAAAGTCCAGTGGTCACTTGGGTCCGTGGTGGATGTGCCCTGCTTGGGCAGTCTGTATTAAAGCTGGCAGAATGACCGGGGGGCTTCATTCAGTGCTTTACATTATGGAGGACCACACAGGGGGCTGAAAGAGAAACTGGGTGCAGAGTGTGATGGCCAAACACAGTGTGAGAACCCCCTCATCCAGACATACCTTCTTCAGCCACAATGGCCTTAAGACCTCAAAGTTGAGGTGACATAGATGAGATGAGCCTGGAAGACCCATGGGTCCCCCTCCACCTGGAGCCTGTACCTCTTTGGGCAATGGTTCAAGGGTGTGGGGCAGCCCCACATCCTTTGTCTTGTCCTTGTCTTCCCATCTCCCCTCAGAACACTGGGGTGCAGGCAGAAGACGTGGATGGCCTCCTGCTGGGGATGAGCTCACAGATTGCTGAGCGGGAGGACAACATTTTGGTGGAAGATCTCCAAGGTCTGTGCTCCCCCACACCTCAACTGGCGCGTTTTTTGGGGGGGGAACCCTCTCTCCTGGAGCCATGTGGGGGACAAGGAGGGGAGTTAGGTCCCATCCTGCTGTCAGCACCCAACCACTTACTCCAAGCAGCTTCAGCCCTGTTAACAGAGGTGCAGAGAAGCCACAGGGTATCCTCACAAGGGCATAGAGGTGTTCTCTATGTTCAGCAAGGCATGTGGCAGGGCGACAAGGCCAGCTAGGCATCCAGAACAGCTGGGGTTGCCGTTTCAGCTCTTCCTTACCATCACGGTGGCTTTGCTTCAACCTGCAGATTACTGGTACGGGCCTCTGAAGTACTCCCGCACCGACTTCATGGCCAGCTGGCTGCAGCGCGGGCGTGACCTTGGCCTGCCCACCTACAACCAAGCCCGAGAGCGGTTTGGTTTGCAGCCTCTCCAGGACTGGATGGACCTTGCCCCACACCTGGAGCAAGAGGTAACACGAAAATGGCCCAGCATGGAAACCGTGCATGTTGGGGCATCTTGGGGTAGTCCAAGAGGTAGCTGGCCTCTCCAGCAGCGTGTGAAGAGGGACGTCAGTGCGCATCCTGCTCTAGCTCACTCCTGTGCCCTTGGGGCTGCTGCACTGGGGTAACCATACAGTTACATGGCAGGAATAAATCTGTCATGCCCTGGTGCTGAGCTCCTGTGCTGCTGTGTGCTCTGCTCCTCCTGGGGCAGATGTTTAGTTGCTCAAGTCCAAGCTATGAGCTCAAGGCTGCATGGGGCTGAGCAACCTCCCAGCCCACAGACTTGATGCCTGGCAAGTGCACTTTCCTTGCTCCTTCTGAGGCTTGCCAGGACTTTGTGAAGCCCTGACAAAATCCCCTCTGTTCACATGTGTGTGACGTGGGTTTCTGGCCAGGTCCTGAAGAACGTTGCTGACCTGTACGCCAACAACACGGCCAGGCTGGAGATGCTCCCCGGAGGCATGCTGGAGGCTGAGAGCCCCCTCTTCAGCGCCATCATCCTGGACCAGTTTGTGCGCCTGCGCGACGGCGACAGATTCTGGTTTGAGAACACCAAGAATGGGTAAATACCTCTTCCCCATCGGGTGGGCAGAGCGGGTTCCCTCGGTTCCTAATGCAGCATAGGGAGCAAACCCCAGCTCCCCAGGTCTCTGGGCTGAGCCACGGCACCCCGGGGCCACCACTTGACTCCACCACTCTTTCCCCAGGCTCTTCACAGAGGCAGAAGCCAGGAAGATTCGTAACACCACATTCCGTGACGTCCTGGCTGCAGTCACCTCTGGAAACCTTACAGACTTCCAGAGCAACGTGTTCGTCTGGAGGCAGGGTGAGTGCTGCTTGCAATGCCAGGGCGAGGGGGGGAACAACACCAGGCTGCAATGCATGACAGCAAGGAGCATGCAAAATGCAATGGTTGCACGAGTTGAAAGTGGGCTGAAGTCCAGGCATCTGCATTGCACGAGTCCTGGAAGGATCCCCAGGTACAAAAGATGCAACGATGCCCCAGGAGGTTGTGCTGGGGTTAAGGCTTGGCCTCTGCCTACCCCGTGCTGTGTCATGCTCCTCACTGACGTGTCCTTTTTCTGCTTCCATATACATGCACACACAGGTCTGCAGGTTAAACGTGAGCAACCTGAAACACAATGAAGTTCTGTAGATGACTTAAGCCTTGCGTACCATAGCTGTGTAACTCTGCCTGCTTCTGCCTTTCATCAGCTGCCCGGAGTTGGTTAACCGGGGCTGCTGGGAGGGTGGCCAGGCTTTCGTGCAACTGTGCTTGCAACAACACCGTGAACTGCACCAGCCAGATTGCAGCCCGTTGAGGGCTCAGGGCTTGCATTCCTGTGCAGTTTTGAGTTCCCACCAGGCTAGGAGCAGCCTAAAAGCCCCAAGTCCCACACTTATGTGGTCCATCACCAAGGTTACCTCCTGTGCTGTCCTTGCAATGAGGTTTTCTCTCCCCACTGAGACCCAGAAAGTCCTGGCACTATCCACAGTCTGACTTTTCCTCTTGGGATTTAGCCACACCTTTCCCATGTACTGAAAGCCTTTTATCCAGCACACATTCCAGCCCTTGCAAGGCATTTTGGTTCCCTTGGCAGTGCACCAGGAGGACTCCCTGGATTTGCAGCACCCAGCTGGCAGCCCAGACAAGCAGAGGCCCTGAGTCCCAGCTTGCCATGGCCCAAGGTGCTTCTTACTCACTGGAGAGGTGATGGTGCTGAGCTCCACAGAGCCCAGTTCTGCACGTGGTTTGGTGTGGCATGCAAAGGTTCAGCCTGAAAACAAGGCTTGTCTCCTGAAGATCTCAAGCAGCCCCATTTGCAGGGTTTCCTGGGTCACTTGGCAATGAACCTCACCAGCACTTCAGTCGCAGCGGTTCCTGGAGATAGTGGAGGTGAGAAGGGTAAAAGTCCTGTGATGTTCACTGCCTGTCTCTCCCCATGCAGGAGACCCATGCCCCCAGCCCCAGCAGCTGACAGCTGAACTCCTGGCCAACTGCACGCCCATGACTGTCCTGGACTACTTTGAAGGCAGTGGCGCAGGCTTCGGGATCATCATCGTTATTCTCTTCTGCCTGCCTTTAGGTTTGCCTCCCCATTTCTTTACCCATCTCCTCTCCTACTGGAGAAAGGGGCTGAGTGCCCATGGGCCCCTGTCCACCTTGATCATACAAGTGATGCTGCCAAAGCAGAAAGGGGCTTTGGGGTATCTCATGCCTCCTCCTCCCATGTGTCCCCAGTGAGTCTGTTTGCTGCCTGGATTGTTGCCGTTCTCCGCAAGAGAGATTTCAAGAAGCTGGAGAAGAAGAAGGCCAGTGTGCGGCGGGAGGTGGCCAGCGAGGCAATACAAGGTGAGGTGGCACCATCGATCCCATGGTGGTGCCTGGTGATGCTCCTGAAGGCAGGACACATATCCAGGCATTTTGGGCTTGGAGCTTATAGCTAAACTGGATATATTCCAACCCCATCCATCCTGTGACCCAGATCACTCCTTACCTGAAGAAAATCCATGTAGGCAATTGCACTAGTAGCTACAGAACAGGGACTGTATCTCTTTGCTCTGGACATGAAAAAAATTTGCCTCCCTATTCCATGAGTTGTACGTGAGCTCCGTGCCCATGCACATGAGGGCTGTGTTTGGGAGAGCATCATTTTAACATGAGTTTGGTCTCCTGGCAGATGCTCAGCCAGCAGTTAGAGAATAAATAAAACTGAGAACTGCTAGTCTAAATTTTCAGAAATCGGATGGGAGAGCTTGCCCCTGACACTTGTGCACGCTTGTACCATTGCACCAGCAATGGCACAGTTATTGCAGCAAAGGCAGGCTGTGGCCCCCAGAGTGTTTTCTGTACTGTGTCTGTACTGGCAGGGAATGAATGAAGGGTTGCCAGCCCTAGGTTGCAAGCTGAATGCAATCTCTCACAAGCCACGTTGGGGTGAAGGAGGTGCTGGGATGAACAGAAGCGCAGGTGCCCCTTTCCAACTGCATGCTGTGCTCTGTCCCCTCAGCCATGGAGTGGCACGGTCCCAAGACAGACAGCTCTCCTGTCTACATTCAACTCCAAGCTGACAAAGTGCTCAAAGTGCTGGATGGGAGAGGGTCGGTGCTGCGGAGCATCAGCCTGAAAGCCCATGGAAGGGTGGAGGTGATCCTCTCCAGCAACAAAGGGAACAAGGCTCTGCTGCTGAAGAGCCCCAAGGAGTATGACCTGGTGAGTACCATGACACCTGGAGAGGGCCTCCCCTGGACCCTCCACCATCCTCTGCTGCTGCTCATGGTACCATTCAGACCTGGGCTGTGGGATCCCAGGGCAGGGTAGGTCCCTGAAGGGTGGCTGTGGCCTCCTGAGAGCCACTAGCTTGTACCATGGAGCGTCCACTGTGGTGAACAGCAGCAATTTGTACTGAGCTGGGGGCAGACACCTTCCTCCAGACTTCAGCAAATTGGATCTTGGGTGATACCCATGGACAGAAATGGCATGTGGGAGGTGGATTTGGTAGGGGAGGTCAGGCCACTAAAATATACTGAGGAGAGCATGGGCTTTTAGCTGGCTGGGCGTGATGTCCAGCCCCAGCCTGGCTGAGCCTCTGCCACTCACAGCCTTTGGTGGGTCCTTGGGCAGGTGCTGCTGTTCAACGAGGAGGCAGAGAGGAGCAACTTCATGGGGAAGCTACGAGAATACTTGAGAAAGAGCTGCCTTGACCTGCTTGTGTCTGAGATGAAGGAGCAGAGCCTGCTGAAACGGGCAGTCACCCAGGAACAGAGGAAACAAATTCTGGAGACTTTCTTCAGGCACCTGTTTGCTCAGGTATGTTTGGGTGTGGCAGGCTCTGATGCATGGAAGAAGGTATTTCTGTATTGACTGAGCAATGAATGTTGCTGCTGTTGGGCTCTGTAAGAGCTGTTAAGCCACGCACAAGGAAGCTGCCAACATTTTCAGGACCAAGGGACCATTTCCCTTGTAGAAAACAAAGTGATTGTTGCTGTGGTGATATGGGTGGCTAAAGTTGCAAAGAGACTTTTGTGTGATGCAGCCACAGTCTCTGTAATGGTCAGTGGTGCACAATACAGCATAAAAGCTGTATTGTGCAGGAGAAACACAAGACTTCCCCATGGCATCTGCCATGAATTCTGTGCCAAGAGAGCCTCCAGTCCTTGTGCAATAGATTTTCCATGCGAGCACCAACCTGCTGCTCTGCCAACACTCATGGGATTTGTTTTATGGGACACAACCTGCAGGTGCTGGACATCGACAAGTCCGATGCTGGAGAGCTCAACTTTGAATCCTCACAGAAGGCAAAGGAGTCTCTGACATGTGAGCTGAGCAGGGCTGAGTTCGCCGAGGCCCTTGGGCTCAAAGCCCACTCCATGTTCGTGGACTCCATGTTCTCCTTGGCGGACAAGGACGGCAATGGCTACATCTCCTTCAGGGAGTTCCTGGACATCTTGGTGGTCTTCATGAAAGGTGGGAACTGGTGGGGATTAGGGTCTTCATCTGTTGCCCTGAGCCCCATTTACAGGCTGTGACAATGCCATCAGCAGAGTGAAGGACAAGATCCACCCAGCAGGTCAATCTGTAGGCACTTCTACAGCTTACAGTTCCCTTCAAGGGGCAGTGACAATGTAATGATGTTTGCTGTGAGGCTGTTCATGAGGGGAGCTATCTCAGAGCAATGATTTGCTGATCACTGATCTTCCACGTGCAACTCTGGCTACCTCCTGAATGTACCATGCAGCTATCCTTGGCAGCTGATAACAGCCATATCTGATATCAGTTCTCGTCATCCCTAATGATCACTGGAAAGACAGATTCACAGGTGGAGGTGGTGAATGCCAGATTCAATCACAGCAGTTCCCAGAAAATTTCTTTGCTATGCAAAAGTGCATTATGAGTTTGCAAAATAATGCCCAACAACGAATGTGTGTTTACCCAACTTTTCACCTTGCACTTGGGAAAGTCAAGCAGAAGGGCAGCACAGGGCTCTGAAAGCAAATTCAGCTGCCATTCAGACTGTGATCAGCAGTGTGGTTTCAGACTTTTCAGAGCTGTGTGGCTTCACTGATGCAGGTCCAGACTCTCAAAGACATGTCTGAAAGCACTTTTGTTGGTGAAACTAGGATCTTGTTGTTACTTTACCTCTTTCCCTTGCCACCAGGGTCCTCAGAGGAGAAGTCCAAAGTGATGTTCAGGATGTATGACATTGATGAGAATGGGTTCCTCTCCAAGGAGGAGTTTCTGAGGATGCTCAGGTACTTCTCTTCAGCTCGCTAAGCATTTTCACAATATCTGAAGTTAAAAGTATCTTCACAAACAGCTCCCAGCTTCTGTGCCTCAGACCCCAAGGAAGTTACACAAGAGCCCCTGGGCTCAGCACTGACAACCAGGAGCCCATTTCTCCCGTGAAACTTGTCTGGGGCTCTGCCCTGTGTTATTTCAAGGTCTCAAGCTATTGTCTTCTGAAATTCTCATCTCTCCTCCTTGCTCCAGGTCCTTCATTGAGATCTCCAACAACTGCCTGTCAAGGGAGCAGGCAGAGCAGGTGACCGAGTCCATGTTCCGGGCCTCAGGGTTTCAGGACAGGGATGAGCTGACGTGGGAGGATTTCCACTACATGCTGCGGGACCACGACAGCGAGCTTCGTCTCACCCAGCTCTGCATCAAAGGTCAGCAGGAAATGGGCAGGAGCTCTGGGTTGCCCCAGGGCCTGCAGGACTTGGGGGGGAACAGCAGCACCCATACCTAGCTTCCCAGTCTTGTCCTATCAATCTTTCCAATCCCAATTCTCCATGGGGAAGTAAGCGGGCATGGGCTGTCACTCCTCGCACGACACTTTTTGCTCCGTGCAGAGCCTCTCCCCAACACAGCCCTGCCCAGCAGAGGTGCCAACACCTTGTCCACCGTATCACCCCTCTGTAAATGGCTGTTTTGTCCTTTTATCTCCTGAAAGGTGTCCCCGAGGTGTTCAAGAAAAACCTGCACAACCGTGTCTCCTTCATAAAGAAAGAGCCCAGAGGGTAAGTGCTCTCACTCATGCAATTATTATTTTTTTTCCTTCTTCTGCCCTTATGCACACCCATCCTTCACCGCAGCTTCTCCAGCAAATGCTCCTCCCAGGCCTTTGCACCCAGCTCTGGGGATGGAGGGGGTTACCATGTGGGGCCACGCCTGTGAGCAAACCACCACTGTGGGGCTGCTGCCTTCTGCCCTCCCGTGGCTCCTGCAGAGCCCCCGCTGCATCTCCTGCATGGCTGGGGTGTCTCAGAGCAGCGGGGGGAGTCCGGCCTCGCCTGTCAGAGGGACAGCGGGTTATCTTGGAGGGAACCCACCCCGTGTGCCGAGCAGTTAGGGTTCACACCAGCAGGACATCTTGGCAGCTGAGCCTGAGATGGAAAGTGTCCGTGGGGTGGTAGTAGGGAAAATTTTGGCGAGGCCAGGCTGGCTGACCCACGGCGCTGTGTGCACGGACAGCGTTAGGTGAGACATACCCCTCTTTCTGGCAGAACCGTCTCAGATGGGGAGAGAGACCCAAACCTGGAGACAGTGGCCCACTACAGGGATCAAGAAGGGCAGGAGCTGAGGAAGAGAACAGGCAGAAAGTGAGTATGCTCCTCTCCTCCTTGGGTTTCTTGCATCTGTTCACACCACAGGTCAAGTGGCACGGCTGCAGGGAGGGGATGCCAGCCCCAGGAGACACATCAAGCCCTTGCTGAGCACCTACTGTGGGGACAGCAAAGGGCTGGCCCCTTTCCTGCTGTAGCTGGAGAGGTGTTGGTGTCTCTCCAATGACAAAACCAAATAATAACGAAGTGGTCAGCTCTGGAGAACATGACTACTTTTTGGGGTGTATGCCTTATGCATGGAGAGAGATATCTCATGGCAAGTCCTGCCTTCACTCCTCTGCCCCTTGGGACTCTGCTAATTCACATGTGGCCTGCCCGCAAGAGCTGCAGGAGAGGCTCCTGTCCTCACCGCTGTGTCACTGCCAAATACTTATATAAGGAAGCAGTTAACTGGCTGTTTTTCATGGCCAGAAGTAATATACTCTTTATAATAACCTGGTTTGCCTTGACAGTTCCAAGAACCTTACCTGACCCCAGGATATTTTGGAAGGTTTGAATATTACAACGAGAATCATCTTTTATGGTTCTTATCTGTGGTTTCATTTGTGAGTCACTACATGATGATTTGTTATGATTTGTCATGTAGACCAGCTGATGGCCTAAGATCATCCGCTGGTATCGTGTGTGGTCACTGCAGTGGCTGCCGTGCAGAGGTGGTTGCAGTGCTGCAGAGGGAGGAAGATGCATCAATCTGGACCCTGCAGCCCACCACATGGATCAGGAGGACCCCGAGCCATGCCCTTCTGGTTGAACCTCAAAATGACGCCGGTCCTCCTGTTTTTGCCAGGGCAAATCAGTACCAGCTGCGTTTGTACACCGAAGCACAGCGGAAGAAGTACCAGCGAAACAAAGTTCAGCAGAAGATCCAGGAGTTCAAACGTTTCGTTGAGAATTACCGGCGCCACATCGTCTGCGTGGTCCTGTTCTCGGCCATCACCGCCGGCTTGTTCGTGGAGAGGGCATACTGTGAGTGTCCCCCCAGCCCCTTTGGAGGAGCTGCTCGCTGCGTGGGGCACGCTGGGGTGCAAAAGGTCCCGGCACGGCTTTGAACAACAGCATTGGTCTTCCCCTGGCATAACCAAAGAATTCCTGAGGTCAGAAGGGACCATTGGGGGCCCAGTTTCAAAGCCACACCAGGCTGCCATCTAGAGAGGGCTTCAAGATCTGTTGGGTTGGAGATCTCACTGCCTTGCCAGGCCTGTGCCAGTGTTTGGTCATCTTCCCTGTGAAGTGTTTTTATTTTACATCTAACTTGAATTTCCCTCTGTGAGAGTCACGTTGTTGCCTCTCATCCTTTCACTGTGCAGCTCTGAAAAAGAGCATGGCTCCTTCCCCTCTGTAACACCCACTACGTGGTGGCACACAGCACTGTGCTCCCTGCCCCATCTTCTTCAGCCTGACCAAGCCCACTTCCCTCACCCTCTGCCCTGTGGGACATGTCCCAGCTCCCACCCATCCCACACAGCCCCATCCAGATGATGTTTTCTTGGTGGAGCCACACAAGCGGCTGTCCCCTTGGTGCAGGAAGGGGCACGGTCCTCACCACCAGGCACATGATGTGCACTCTGCTCTCTTCCCCCCAGACTACGCCTTTGCATCCCCCAGCACTGGAATTGCGCAGACCACCTTTGTCGGGATCATCATCTCCCGAGGATCAGCCGCCTGCGTCTCCTTCATGTACTCCTACATCCTGCTCACCATGTGCCGCAACCTCATCACTGTCCTGCGGGAGACATTCCTCAATCACTACATCCCCTTTGATGCCGCCGTGGACTTCCACCGCTGGATTGCCATGGCAGCCCTGATTTTCTCAGGTGGGTGAGCTGCTGGCCAGGGGAATCACCGTGTCCCCAGCACAACAGCAGGGTTGCCAGGTCTCCACTCACCGCAGTGGTGATGCTTTTCTCTCATGGCTTCTGTCTCTTACAGTGCTCCACACCGCGGGTCACATAGTCAATGTCTACATCTTCTCAGTCACGCCTCTCAGCGTCTTGTCCTGCCTCTTTTCCAGCGTCTTTATGAACGATGGGTAGGTGAAGTTTAAAGCAGAGCATGTTAGGCATAGATGGGAGTGAAAGTGGAAGCCAGGAGTTTGGTTTCTCCCAGGTCTGCCAACTCCCTGATGCAATTTTTTGTCCCCCCTCTAGGTCACAGCTCCCTCAGAAGTATTACTGGTGGGTCTTCCAGTCCATTCCAGGTGAGGATGGCAGGTAGTCCTCTGCCCTGCTCCAGGGGAGCCCCATGAGGGATCCCAGATCCCTACCAGCACCTCCCAACCCCTTTCACAGGCATGACAGGAGTGCTTCTGCTCATCATCCTGGCCGTCATGTACGTGTTTGCCACCCACCACTTCCGACGTGTCAGCTTCCAGGCCTTCTGGATCACCCACCACCTCTACGTGCTGCTCTACGTCCTGGTAAAGCCTATGGGATGGGGAGGGAGGGACAGGGTCGATGCACCACAAGCCCATGGGAGCTTCCAAGGGACCCAGTGCCCCAGTCCTAGCAACCCCCTGCTCCTGAGCTGCCACCGAACCAGCAAAGGCTGTGCCAAGCCCCGTGCTGATGAGGGCTGCCCCCTGCCCTTGCCCAGGTCATCATCCACGGCAGCTACGCTCTGGTCCAGCAGCCCCGCTTCCACATCTACTTCATCATCCCAGCTCTCATCTACGGCGCAGACAAGCTGCTCAGCCTGAGCAGGAAGAAGGTGGAGATCAATGTGGTGAAAGCTGAGCTCCTGCCCTCAGGTACTGTATCCCTCTGGCTGCACGGTGCCAGGTCAGCCCAGGCCCTTTACAAGAGCATGGAGGCTGCAGGGCTTGAAGGAGCCACAGCTCCCCCAGGGTGGGGGTCTGTGGGGTGCCCCATGGCAGCAGTCCCCAGCCCGGTGGCGTGCAGGTGACTCTGGCCCCAGAAATTCGCTTGCTGATTGTCCTGCAGGCCAGTGGCTTGGATTGGCACCTCCAAGAGGCAGCCACATCCCACTACACGATCCCCTGATGCTTTCACAGCATGCCTGCATGGCAAGGGTCTCCTCTGCACCTCCCAAAGTTAGGGAAACTGAGGCACAGAGCTCAGGCCATCACACCCAAGCCCAGCAGAGCCTCTCCAGCATGCTGAGCACCGTGCCTGGCTCCACCATTTGTCCTCAAGCTCTGTCCCAGCCATCACTAGGACAACTCTAGCGCTCTGTCTTCCCTTGAGCCTTTCCACCACTCAATGTCTCCACCTTAATGACAGAGGTAACGAGGTCCCTGTCCCCCCTCCAGGCGTCACCCACCTGCGGTTCCAGCGGCCGCAGGACTTTGACTACAAGTCCGGGCAGTGGGTGCGCATCGCCTGCATGGCCCTGGGCACCACCGAGTACCACCCCTTCACCCTCACCTCGGCGCCCCACGAGGACACTCTGAGCCTGCACATCCGTGCCGTGGGGCCCTGGACCACCCGCCTGCGGGAGCTCTATGCCCCAGAGAGCCTGGCTGTCCTCGGCAAGCTGCCCAAGGTGAGGCGTCCCGCCGGGGATGGGAACACCCAAGCCAAGAGCATCTCGGTGCTGGCTTGTGCCTGGCCCAAAACACCTCTCTAGCCCTGAAGGTGACCGAGCCCTGGGCAAGCAGAGGAGGGAGGTGCTCTGCTGATGGCTGGCTTCTTTCTAGCTCTATCTGGACGGGCCCTTCGGGGAGGGCCACCAGGAGTGGCACAAGTTTGAGGTGTCGGTGTTGGTGGGAGGAGGCATTGGGGTGACACCCTTCGCATCCATCCTCAAGGACCTGGTCTTCAAGTCGTCCATCAACTCCAAGCTGATGTGTAAGAAGGTAAGGGGAAGCATCTGGAGGACAAGAGCCCTCCTGAGATGAAATCCCCCGTTACCCAGCTGAGAAGAGCCCCACAGATCTATGGAGGGCTCCCAGCCCTATGCAGAGCCTCATCCCTCTCTCCCACAGATCTATTTCATCTGGGTGACACGCACGCAGCGGCAGTTCGAGTGGCTGGCAGACATCATCCGCGAGGTGGAGGAGGCAGACAAGAACGAGCTGGTCTCTGTGCACATCTACATCACGCAGCTGGCCGAGAAGTTCGACCTGCGCACCACCATGCTGGTGAGCCCTGTGCCAGGCCCACCCGCGGGGAGGCCGCCAGGCCCTGCTGGGCTGTCTGATGTGTGTTGATCTCTCTTCCAGTACATCTGCGAGCGGCACTTCCAGAAGGTGCTGAACAAGAGCCTGTTCACGGGGCTGCGCTCCATCACCCATTTCGGGCGCCCGCCGTTCGTACCCTTCTTCGACTCACTGCAGGAGGTGCACCCTGAGGTTAGTGTCAGCGATCTGCTTGGGGACAGGAGGGGGACACCCACCTGTAGGTGTGGAGGACACTGGTGGCACCACTCCCAGCCTTTCCTCAAGGTCCATAAACCCTCCTTTCCCTCCGGTGCTGGGATGAGCTGTGAGGGTCAACAATGCCCCACAACAGCCATATGTGCCCCTCCAGTGCCTGGAGCTGGCAGAGGACCCAGGGCTTCAAGCCTGAGGTCCTCATCCTTCCCCCTGTAACTTCCTAGGGAGGTGACAACCTCCCTGAGAGCCTCCTCAGGCTGGTGTCCGTGCCTGAAGCTTCCAGAGCAGGCTGACCCCTTTGTCTGCCCTCCTCCCCCAGGTGCACAAGATCGGGGTGTTCAGCTGTGGTCCACCTGGAATGACGAAGAGCGTGGAGAAAGCTTGCCAGCAGCTGAACAAGAAGGACCAGGCCTACTTTGCACATCACTACGAGAACTTCTAACCCTACCCACGTTTTACTCCTGTGGACTGCAGTCACCATGGGAAATGTGTGTTTGACCCCAGCACCCATGCAGCGAGGCTTCGGGGGTGGTTGTGGTCTCAGGCTCCCACCTTCTGCCATCCCTGGAAGAAACCCACCCATGACCACGAGCAGCCTGGCACACACAGGAGCCGAGACCCAGTGCTCAGTGCACCAGCAGAACACTGCTCTCCCGGCATCGCCCTCCGTGAGCCCCACGTGCTGGCGGCTTGTGTGTCTCAATGCAGGAACCCAAAATTCGGTTCAAGCCCAGCTCCACCACCTTGATCCTGCAAGCTGGAGGCCGTGCTCAGTGGGGTCACGGGGGAATGGCTCTGAAGCACTTCAGGAAAGGGGCTTGGTGCCTGCACAACCCCAATTCACAGCTTTGCCCATAGACCTGGGCAGGGGACACGCACATGGGGTGAGGAGGCAGTGAGCTCCCCACTGCCCCTCTCCTGCAACCGGGCTCAGCTTTGCTACTGTGCCTGCTCATCAGAGCTCTGAGCCTTCCCTGGGTTTGCTTAGGGCCTTAGCAGTGTTTGTGTTGGCTTCTTTCAGCAGCATCCCCACCACTTTGATCAGGGATCATTTGTGCTTGTTTAACTAATGCCTGGCTATGCATCGCTGGGCTGCTGCTCTCGCGGGCTGTGATTGAGCAACAGGATTTTATCTTTGCTTAAATAAAGCTGACTGAAGTTTTCAATCACTTTCTGGGTCCTGTGCTGCGTCTCAGTCACCTGCAGGCTTGCAATAGTTGTAGCATCACATGGGTCTTGCTCCCATTACAGAGCATTCGCACCATCCCACTGGGAAACACATTAAACAGGAGCAAGTTTCCCCTCCACTGGTAATACAGAAGGGCTGGGGGTGGGAGGGGTAAGGACTTGAGCCCCATTGACTGTGTCCTAGCATCCCCAGCAACACCCCTGCAGTGGCAATGCCCCCAGTGAAACCTTGCTCAGGATGACACATTAACTCAGTTAATCTGAGCGGTACTTTGACCGCTTCTACAATGACTAAGGGAAGTCTGCCCAGGCCATACCAGCCCCATAAAACACAGCATAACCTTGCAGGCTTTTCTTCTGCCTAATCACCTTTGCCACCTCTGCCATCAGCTCTGATGCAGAAGCACTTGGGTCATTTAAGGTTTCGCTGAGCTCTCCCACAGCCTGGTGAGACTTAGCAGCCCAGGTGTTACATCCTCCCCGGGGCCCAAAGTCACAGACCCCTTCAAACCACCCACCCCACACTTCAGAGGACACAGAGACACCAGGTAGGTAGCATTTATTGTGGAAAGTCCAGTACCGGCCCAAGAAAGGGATCTCAGATTGATCTCCTAGTATTAAAATTAGCATGACTGTAATCTAAGATTATGTTTTATCTGCAACCTGTCCCCTCGCTTAGTACCTCGTTCATGGCTCACTAATTCAGCAGGAAGGGCTGATACACCCAAGGAGTTACAATTCCTTCATAGTGGTAAAACCTTTGAGTGATGTGCTCCTACTGCATGTCCCCCCATGCTAAAAGCAAGCTGTGGCCCCCACCAGCAGCCCCTCCTTGGGAGCCACGTTAGGACCAGGATCTGGTCTCCAAGCCAAAGACAGGGCCGTGTCCATGCAAACACTCCAGCCCACTCTGTAGCGGTCCTTTCTACCCCAGAGGGAGCTGCTGGAGGGGACTACACAGCAGATATGGTCCCAGCTGGCCGCCAGCCTAGCTTCTCCTTGAAAAAGCCCTGGGCTTTTGGGGCCTGCAGTTTGCTGTTTGTAAAGAGCATGGGGAGAATGACCTGAATGTACAGATGCACCCTGCCAAGACAGGCTGGCTGGGTTTTGTTCCACAGGCTGTTACAGTCCCTGAGGGAAGGTGCAGCTGCAAGGCAGGGTGCTCACACAAGGCCATCCCATGCCCAGGGATAGTCATGTGGGAAGAGCTGCAGCAAGCACCTCTGTCCTCGCTTCACCCATGCAGCTGGTGACAGCCTCCTGCAGTCTGTCTGTGCAGACAAACCCGTGGCCATGCAGGAGGCTGTGTGGCACATGCAGAGAGACCCAGGCTCACCCACACGTGTGGTCTGCTGAAGAGCCATCTGCGTGACCCATCTAATCGAAGAGCAGTGTTTTAATTCAAACTAGTTCCTATTGGTTCTCCATTTGTATCTGCCTGCTAATATTCAAATCATTCACCCCTCAGTGCCATCCACCCTCATTATCGTTTGATTTTTTAGCTCTATTACAAAGCACTGCCTGCATAAGGTGACTGGAAACATGCATCAGCCATACATCAGCCTCCTGTGGCTTCATGCTTCTCATCTCAGGCAGGCGGTGTGATGGGGAGAGGGCCGGGCACCGCGGCGTATCAGGGGTTGTGGTCAGTGGGGTCACACTTCAGCATAACTTTTACTCCCTCGCCCCTCTTCGTGGCCTCAAACGCCTCAAGAGCCTTTTCCAGGGGGAAGCGGTGTGTGACCAAGGGCTTGACATTGATCCGCTTGGATGCCAGCAAGGCAATTGCCACGGGCCACCTGCAAGGGAAACAGCGAGCAGAAGATGAGAGCAGTCACCAGCTTGGAGCCCTAAGGAAAGAGCATAGAGGAGCCTGGCTTCATTACAGTAATTTCCTCAGCCCAGGCAACCAAGGGAGTTTTGCCTGGAAATGATCTTCTGGAGAAGGGACCTCAAGCATCATGTACGTGAGCTGGGACACGCCAACTGCTTTGGGCTGTCAAGCACCATAAAGGCAGGCAGGGCTATACGCAGACAGCTGGCTGTGTTTCACCCCAGGGTGGTTTTACCATGCTGGACAGCTAAAGTCCACCATAGCCACTCTCACTTCCCCCTCCTTAGAGGAAAAAGGGGGAGAAAATATGATGAAAAGGGCTCAAAGGTTGAGATAAGGACAGAGAGATCACTCAGCAATTATGACCATGGGCAAACAGACACAGCATAGGGAGATTATGTCATTTATTGTCCATCACTAGCAGACTAGAGCAACAAGAAACTAAAAACAAACTGAAAACACCTTCCCTCACCCACCCTCTCCTACATCCTCCTCCTGAGTAGCACAGGGGACAGAGGAATGGGGCTGTGGTCAGTCCCTAACACTTCGTCTCTGCCGCTCCTTCACAGTTCCTCCCTGCCCCTGCTCCACATGGGGTCCCCCGTTCAAGAACTGCTCCCACATGGCTCCATACCACAGGGTCCATCCCCCAGGAGCAAACAGGTCCCCTGCGGGCAGAAGCTCCCCCCAGACCCCCTGCTCCTGCGTGGGCTCCTCTCCACGGGCTGCAGCTCCAGCCCGGGGCCTGCTCCTGCGGGGGCTCTCCATGAGCCACAGCGTCCTCCAGGCCACATCCACCTGCTCCACCGGGGGCTCCTCCACCCATGGGGGGGCTGCAGCGTGGAGATCTGCTCCATGTGGGACCCATGGGCTGCAGGGGGACAGCCTGCTCCACCAGGGGCCTCTCCACAGGCCACAGGGGAACTTGGAGCACCTCCTGCCATCCTGCTGCACTCACCTTGGGTTGGTTCTCACTCTGTATTTTTTTTTTTTTTTTTCTTTTTTCCCTTTCTTAAATGTGCTCTCATAGAGGCACAACCAGCATCACTCATGGCTCAGCTCTGGCCAGCAGTGGGTCCCTTTTTTGAACCATCTGGAGCTGGCTCTGATCTGACATGAGGCAGCTGCTGGGCTTTTCTCACAGATGCCACCCCTACAGCCCTCTGCTACCAAGTCCTTGCCACATAAACCCAATACACATCCTCAGGAGACTGAGCAAGTGAAAATCACAGGAAAAAAATGTATATTTGAAGTACTGAATTAAAAACAAAATTGCTGCATGCTGCTCTCCTCTTGCTCTGCCTCCTTGCTAGCAGAATGATTGCTGTGGAGTTCAGACTCACCAACTCAGTGCAGGAAGAAGAAAAGAGAATCCTGTCAGCTTCCAACCTCTTCTTTGGCAGAGACTCACTCAATTTGATTGCCTTGCCATTCCATTTTGTTGGGCCAAATTAGAATGATGGGAGATGCAGCAGCTAATCCAATTCCCAAACTGCATACTTGAAGACATCTCTCATTTTAAGAAGGAGCTTGGCAGTGGCTAAGACTAAATCCTATAAAGCTTTCCTGGAAATCAACCTCTAGAGACTAGGCAATGATTCTTGCTCAGCTAGCAAGAAACTGAAGCTCTGAGCACAGCAGAAACCAGGCTGCAAATGTGCGATACTGTGTCTCAAGCCCTGTAACAAGACCAAAGAGGACAGCTGGGCTTCTCCTGCCTTCAGTGCTAGGCCAACTTTCAGTATGCTCAAAGACCTGCTTGTTTGCAAGCTGCGCAGTTCAGTTCTCCGTAGAGAGCGCATATGCCTTCAAACTGGCTGGTGACATATCTTCAGCTCCAGCAAAATATGAAGACTAAACATGGCTCTTGTTCATGCAAGTATGCACTGATCTCCACCAAGACTGATGATCTGGTTTCCTTCCATGACGAGCAAGGCGAGCAGAGCCAGGCACCACCAGCAAGGTTGGGTATGCATGGCTTGGCACAGGATGTGGCATTTGGGATTCTGACTCTTTGCCCAGAATTAAGATTCCCCATATCCTTTGCCTCAAAATGGACAATACAACACCTAGGAAGGCAGCATGCAGACAGCTTTTCACAAAGCAGTGTGAAAGGCCAGTACCAGGCCACGCTGCTGCTTAAACACCTCCCAGCACAAAGGGTTGAAAGCAGCTAAAAGCTGTGTTGCTCTCAGGCAGTCTTCTCAATGAGTCAGCTCACTTGTGGACAAGTCAGTCTCATTCAAAACACCTCTAGTACCTCGACTTTCCTTTCTACAGAGCACAAATGTTAAGTATGGGTGTTTTGTTTGTTTTTTCATTTTGGCCTGTTTGCTTGCAGCAGAGTAAGGGTTTTTTGTGTCTGTACCTTTCTTTGTGCCAAATGATGTGTGAAATGGGATTGTAGGCGGGCTGGTTGTTGTGGTCAAGTCTACAGTGAAGGGCTCTACCCAGAACCAAGGGATAAAATGCAAGACGTATCAGGCAGACTGTCTGCACTGCAGACAGATTTCAGAGTGAGTGAAATGAGGTTTAAACAACTGTATGGACAAACAGCCTTTTCCACGCCCTTTCTCTTTGTGGAGAGCAAGAATTTCTAAAGGACATCGAGGAGGAAAGACCCAGACACATCAGCCCACCCAGCCCTGCACAAGACTCACGTGTTGCAGTAGCGGAATATCCCCCGGATATCCACCTCCCGCACGGCAGCGTTCACGATGGGCACGGTCACCATCTCAGGCCCCAGCCCAACCAGCACCAGTGTCCCACCAGAACGAGTGGCCTGAAGAAAAGACACACAAATGCATTACATTTTGCAAAATGCAATTAGTTGCCGGAGCCTGCTCAGTTGTCTGTAAAAAAAAATAAATAAATAAAGCTGTTCTTGTATGATGGACTGCCTGGGGCACAGTGGAGAAGCTGGGGAGAGGCAGGATGCTGTCAGGAGGCTCTAAGTGTGAAACATGAGATAAACAAGGCTTAAAAAACAATCTTTCGAAAATCCCTGAAGGATTTTGGTATCTAAATCTCATTCTGAAAAATGACTGGCACTTAGAAGTAAAATAAGTACCTTTGGGTTTCAGTAGCAGAGATTTAAAACATCTAAGGGGCTGATGTTTCACTGGAATTTTTGTTCTGGCAGCCTGTCCCATTTGTCTCTTGCCCTTTCATTGCCAGCCTCTGAGAAGAGTCTTATCCACATCCTCCCTTTATGCAGTTCATGACAACAAAATATCCTGTCCTTAACTGCTTTCTCCACCTGATGGAATTAATTTTCTTAATTATTCTCCTTATTGGGACATAATGAAAGACACTGTCCTATTTGTACCAGCTCCCTGGCACTGCTGCGTTGCCATGCTTTGGTCTGGGGTGTTACTGTGGTCTCTTTGGTAAGCAGCAAATCAGACAATTATCTGCATGCTGTCTGCAAAGACCAAATTTTTTGAATCACCTCTCCTGGTTTGTCGTCTAACAAGCATCTTCTCTCCCCTGCACTAAACACACTGAAGTAAGCACAGGGGTAGTGAAACAACCATCACCCACCACTGCAGCCCAGAAAGAGAAAGCAAAAGCCAGCACTGCTCTCGCCTGGGAACAAGGGGTACTCACGTAAATGCCAGCCTGGATGCAGGCTTGCACTCCTGTGCACTCCACTGTTATCTCAGGCATGCAGCCAAGCAGACTTTCCACTTTGGAGGCCACCTCCTGAGGGGACTCGTTCTTTACCTGAATGATGAAATCTGCCCCCACCTCCTTGGCTTTTTGCAGGCGAGAGGCAGATAAATCTGAAAGACAAAACGTCACGAACTGGAGCATGATACAAACCAGAGGGGGAGCAAGGACCTCAGCTTGCAATCTGCTTCCTGCCCATCCGACATCTCAGCAGGGCGACCTCGTTCAGTGACCAGC
This sequence comes from Aythya fuligula, assembly GCF_009819795.1. Classification (NCBI taxonomy): domain Eukaryota; kingdom Metazoa; phylum Chordata; class Aves; order Anseriformes; family Anatidae; genus Aythya; species Aythya fuligula. The sequence continues at coordinate 10,837,309 of NC_045569.1, read as the reverse complement.
TGTCACGTACCTCAAGATAGTTCTCAAGAACTTACGTAGCCCACCCAGACCAAAGGGCTTCTCAGCCTGGATGGAAGTTGATGGCCACCATCAAGGAGCCCTGCTGGAAGCATATTTCTCTGCGGTCTGAACATGGGTTCACAGGGCAGCACACAACTAGGAAAGGAAACAGTCTGTCTACATTTCCTACCTGAAATTCACTCAGGCTTCAATGAGGAGGTAAAGAGGAGACCTGTTCATTTTTTTGGGAAAGCGGAGAAGTGTGAGCAATGAGGACACTTGAAAGACCTAGGAGATAACAGAGTCCTTCCAGTTACAGGGGAGGGTATTCTTCCTTAGTGCAGGAAAAGGCATAAGGCAGTACAGGAACAACGCTCACCCTGTTTGAATAGTGCTGCTCTGTTGCTCACTGCCTCTTGGCAATCACTCTTTCATGAGGCAGTTTTACTAATTCACATGGGACCTCAGTCCACTAGTGAAAAGGGATGGTATGAAAAACACAGTGCACAAGCTCAGCAAGTTAATCTGAAACATCCCAACACTCACTTCTTTTGCATTTTCCTTCCCTGGCTCTCAAGGTGCTTGGCTATTGCTGATGCCATCAAGCACATCTCTCTCAAGGGCACCTGCAGACTACAACATGGTCGCTTGCTTTGACTTTGCTCCCCAATGCCCACAGATATGCTGCGTGTGTCCTTTCTTTCACATGACGCTACCCAAAACACCAGGCAGCACTGGTGACAGGGACATCTCTGGAGATGAGGAGGTGGACAGCAGAAAAGAAGCAGCATTTCTCAAGCAGAGATGATCTCTTTGCCAAAGCAGTTGTCTAGAGGGGCGTGTGTTTGCACTAGAAAAGAAGCCTGGATCAAAGGTGGAAACTGGGCTATAGCAGCCAAGATTTCCTACACCCAAGGTTGAGGGGTTGGCAATGTCTCCTGCCAGAGGTCCTAGGCTTGAAGACAGAGAAAATCATGCCGTTCCCAGAGGAATATTTCTCTCCAGGACTCACAGCACACCCACCACAAAGACTAAAACACCCTTCTCACCAGGACACAGCACGTCGTCCAGCTTCAGAGAAGTCAGAGATGGGGCTGGAGTGGGGAAAACTATTAAGGGAGAAGAGCAGGAGAACTGGAGACAGAGCTACAGCCGTGGCGAGCCTGCTGCTCTGACACGAGCCGCTCTGACTCAGACCCAGCACTGGAAGGAAGCAAGGCCAGAGGACCTGCCCTGCTCCTCGTGTGGGGAACGTGACGTTCCTGCCAGGGCAGGCGATGGACGTGTCCCTGCCGGCAGCGAGAGGGCTCGGGAGGCCGGCTGCAGGCACACCCACCGAGATGAGCACCCAGGAAAGCCACGGAGGGAGTTTCAAGAAGGGAGAACAAAGGGTAATAAAAAGCAGACGATGTAGGAAAACCCAAGGATGGAAACTAAGCGCAGCATCACCCTGGAAGCCCTGCAGTGAGCTTCCTCTCCTGTGGCAGCAGGAGGCATTAGTCACCTCTGCCCTTCCCAAGCTCCGAGCGTTGGGCCCCGGGCCACGTGCGTGGTCACGCTTGACATGGAGCTGCACCCGGAGACCTCCCGAACAGCAAGAGCTGCTATGTTTGAAGCACTTGCAGAGCTAAGGAGCAGTTCTGCCTGGCATGGCTGGTGTCTCTCAAATCTCACAGTACAGCAAGGATGCTCCCTGTGAAGCACCCCAGCCCGCAGCACACGTAGCTGGATCCAACCGTTTGCTGCCCATTTGCTAATGTATTTTATGCTGTCTTTTTGGCAGAAATACACCCAGAGGCAGTGTCCTGCAGCAAAGGAAGAGACAGCCCACCCTGCCAGCCAATGCATTTCAAACTGACCACAAAAGGAGCTCCCAGGCAGCAAAGTCTCTGGAGAAAACCCAAACTTCTGCAGTTGGCATCTAGTTTTCTGACGCACTCATCAAGAAGTCTTTGTATAGGAGAGGAATGCAGGACACAGCAACAATACCATCAGACTCAGTCAGGACCCTGGTAACATTTTTGTGCGCTTGGCCTAAGTGAATCACTGTTCAGCATTTCCTAAAGCTGCCAGATCTGCACATTGTCAAATGAGAAGGCTATCGTATTGTCCCAAGCTCAGACACTTGTGAGATTTTAGAAGGACAGAGTCGTTCAGGTTCTAAATGTTACTGTGGCAGAACCCCACAGAGCTCTTGGGTAACCAGTCAATTACAGAGTTAAAGGGTTGCATCTTGCCTTCAGGCAGAAATTTGTTTTCACTTCCTGGCTGCTGGAGCTAATTAACGTTTTCACTGCCAGACTAAGTAGCCCAGTCTTGTGTCTCCGCTCCCCCAGAAGTTATCAAATCACACTTAAGCCAATGAGTAAATTTAACCAGCAAATATCCTTGAAGCTCTTACATGTTCTGTGTTGATCATCCTTCATAAAGGAGCTGAATTCAGTCCAGTTATTCATCTTCCGTAACACTGACTTCCAGGATTTTCAGAGGCATTGGCACCCAGGACTTCAGATTTATACAGCACAAGGGGAATAATTTCCCTTAATTAGGAAATGCTAAGTGTACTTTAAGTGACAGAGCAAAACAAGACAGCCTGACACTGTCATACAAATACCCAAACTGTCACTTCACTTGCTGGGTATAAGGCTGCTCTTTTACATGCCTTTAAGGAGAAAAGCAGCTTTTCAGAGCAACAACAATGTCCACAGCAAGGCAGAAGGACAGGAGAAGGTTGTCCATAAATATCAAGCACACCCTTAGCAATGGAGCGGAGAAAGTTGTAGATCTGAGGGAATAGGAAACAAGGAGCCATGAACAAATTCAGCTTCAGCACCCAACATGTCATTAAATACATCAAAAGCCCCTTAAAAAGGAAAAATGTCAGCCTGCTGGGGTTAAAGCACTTCTGGGAGAAGAGCACAAGTTATCAGAAGAACTAATACTTTGTACCAGGTAAGCTGCCATAGCTGGTAAGAAAGCCAAGTTCTGGTTCACACAAGCCTTTGGGAAAGGTATGGCCAACTGTTAAGCCTCTTGGAAAAGTCAGCCTTTCTTCAGGAGTCACAGAGAAGGGACCCGACCCCTCAGCAGCGATGCAGCTTTCTCAAATTCACTGAATCCAGCTATGCCAAAGGCACTCAATACAGTCATAGGAGGTGAGTTCTCCCCAGCTCAGAAGAAAACTCTTCTAGCTATTTCTGCATTTGCATGTAATTTTTCAAAACAAACACAAACATTTAAAGTAATGATCTTTCAGTGCGCTGCACAGACAAAGCTCTTCACAGACAGACACATCATAAAAGCTCTGTGCGGTGAATTAAAACAATTTGATAGCAAAGGACAAGAGAGCCTTTGTGAGCAGACAGTCACCTCAGAGGTATGGGTTCCTGAAGCTGACGCAAAAAGCAGTTCCTTGAGAAGCACAGCAAATTCCCCAGAGGCAACAAGCCAAACTAAACTCTTTTCTCAGCTCGTGTAATGTACAAATATTTGACTAGAGACAGCACCTACATGGGTGTCTTTGAGCATCTCAGCCTGTCAGGTGGGGGATGTGGAGATGCCTACAGGTCCAGATCATTGCCAAGATGAAGGCTCAAAGATAAAAAGGGGTTAATTCACGTAGCCAAGCTTGCTCACCCTACAAACCAGGTACCAGGAACAGTACCTGGTTTCTTATGGCCGCCTGGAGCCCGGTGGCACACACTGTTCAGACCTGACCACCAAAGGCTCCAGAAGCAGTTCACAAACTGAGGCAACAGCAGCTCCCTGCACTGCAGGGAAGAATATGCCCAGACAGGAGCAGGGCTGCGACAGCAGGGTGAGCCAGCAGCCCCACCACCCCCTGCCAGCTCACCAGGCCCTTCCCCACCCAAGGACTGGGTCACCCACCAGCCCCAGCACCAGCTCAGCTCTGCAGCAAGGCTCCTCAGATGTGATTCAAGAGGTAGAGCTGATCTTCCTGCTATAGCAACCATCATCCTCAGATGACAACACTTAGCAAAATGTAAGGCCTGGACTGATTACATCCACTAAGCACACCCCAGCAGGGTGGGGCCAGCAGAGCAAAATATGCCCCAGACTTGGCAGCAAGAGGATTTGGGGAGGAGAAGGCAACAATCTGCCTTAGGTTTTGACACGAGCGACTACTGAAGGATGCTTCCGCAAAGGCAAGAGGGTGGAACCTGAATTCTGTCTCTCAACCTGAAGACTGGGAAACAATAACTGAGAGGTCAAAGTGAGCCTCGTTCAAAGCAGAAAGATTGAAGAACAGCCTTCTGAAAGGCCAGGTTGGGACTTCAGACTATGAACACGTTTCAGTTGCTGCAGAAAATGAAAAGAGCCACAAACTGCAGTCTGGAAGGTTCAGAATGGACCCCAGGAAAAGCTTCTTCATTAGGAGGTGGTGCAGTCCTGGAACTAGTACCCAGACAGGTGGGTTCCCCAACTTCAGAGGTTATCCAGACCAAGCCAAACAAAAACATGTCTGCAAACAATAGTTGGACTAGATATCTCCAGGACACGGGATTTCTGAAATGCAGGGAGCCTGAAAAGGTCATTTTGATCACTGTAGATATTCAGTGGAAAATGAGCCCCCGAGCAGGACAGCAGCAAGAACAGCAAAGGAGGACTGGAGGGGGACAATGTGGCTGGACACAGAAAGGACGGTGAAAATACTACGTAGAGGCCAGCACTTAGCATAACAAGAGGTAAGACTCTGCTCGTAGCAAAGTTCCAAGAATAGCACCAAGCAGGGTATAAAACATGCTAGATCTGCCTGCCTTATTAAGGTGATGATTAGAAGCAGATAAAATTAATATTTATAGGCATGACATAGAAGAGGAAATATAATAAGCAAGAAAACCTGACCTATGAGTCAAAGGCACAACACAAACCAAAAAACTGAAAACTGAGGTCAAGAGCTCAAAACAGAAATGAAAAGAAAACAGCCAGTGACCAGAGGCACCAGGAGCAAGAAGAGCATCTGTAACTACAAGGCCTGTCATACAGATGCATTGCCTCTTCTCAACAGGCCTCCTCAAAGGCTGACAGAAGTCTAGGGCTTGAGCCAAGGACCGCTCACTAGCCCCTGGTTTATTCTTAAAGCACTGCAGCAACTCCCCCTGCACAACCTGTCTCTGCTAGAAAGCAGAAGTAATTAGCCTGGTCTGCTGACCTAGCAGAGAAATACCAGTTGCAACCTGTATGTTTTATAGATTCCAATTAATGCAAAGATCCATGTCTTCTCCTAGGAAATGGGATGTGCTTGGGATGCCCGACGGAATAATAAGGAACTATTCAAAGTGTTTGCTGTATTATGGAAAAAAGGCACTCTAGTAAGTGTTTAAAGAACTTACCTGTAACTACCACAGTTGCTGCACCCATCATCTTGGCAACAATCACATTAACAAGGCCAATTGGTCCTGGGTACAAAGGGGAGAAAAAGAACACATACAGCTGTCAGGCAGCACCAGCCATAAGCTCTGAAGGTGCCCAGAGCTCGCCATGTTCCTGGGCTAAAGGAAGCTCTGAAAGTGTTTCCAGGTGGGCAGCTCGGGGATCACAGCATCACCTCAATCCCAGGGTAGTGAGACAAAATATTGCTTGAGAGGGACTCTGCAGTGAAAACACCACCCACTTCTCTGCTCCCTCAAGGTGGAAGGAGCAGTATGCCCCTTGTACTCTGTGTTTGGGCTGCTCAAAATGCAGTGTTATAGCACAGCATGAGCAAGAACAGACTTGAGGACCCCTGGCAACCCCATAATCTGCCATGACCCACATTTACAGCTGAGCCTAGAAGCACAGCTTGCACCCTGACCATCGCCCCCCACACCACAGCTGGCAGAGAACCCAAGGACTGAGTATGTTTGACCATACCAGCGCCACACACGAAGACTTTGCTTCCCAGAGTGACTCCCGCTCTTTTGCAGGCATGGATTCCCACCGAAAGGGGCTCAATAAGGGCCCCTTCTTCAAAGGTGACATTATCTGGAAGCCTGCAAGAGCCAGACACAAAACAACAGTCACCAAAGAGGTTTAGGAAGGTGGTGAGGAAAACACTGATACCTGAAAACCAAACACAGGTGTAAATCACAGCTGCAAAATACACTCTTACCCATGGCCTGAGAAGTGCAGGGCTGGAAGGCACTCCAGGTTATCCAGGTTATGTTTTCTTACCATCAAGTACATTTCAGCCATTTACCAGTGAGGTCTGCCTAAGCACCAAACAGAGGGACCCACAAACTTCCCCATACCATCTGTCCGGTGCTCGGCAAGTCAACTCTAAAACTCTTCTGCTGCTCCTTCCATTTGGAAAATAAACCACGCAGCTGCAAATGCATCATCCCAAATGCTGCCCTACAGCTGGGGCCCACCAGTGAGATCCCAGCCCCCTCATTTGGGCCAAGTCATCTACCTCCAGAGATCAGCAAACATCTTGCTGCCTGACAAGCCAATGGCAATGACACATAAAGCAAAGGCAGCCAGAACCAGCTCTCCTCATTGTGCCCTGGATATAATGCATTAAGTGTTTCAAACAGTGGACTGGTTCCAGCTGTGCACCCTCCCAGCAACCAGGGTAAATGTGTACAGAAGGGATCAAAACACCTTTTGGACGGAAACAGCAGTGTAATGCAGCAAGCAGAAGTGACAGAAAAAAGCAGTGGTGTGAAACCCTTCTGAGCTGACATTTTATGAGAAATAAATTGCAGACTTCCAGAAAACCACCAGTGTAGCCTCTCACACAGCAGGTGCCAGGACAGCCCAGGGAAGCTTGATGTCAGAGATCAGCCAGGCCAAAAGAAGCCAAAGTAATGTAAACGACAGTTATGGGAAGGCAGCTGTAAGACATCCATACGTCCCTTATCTCCAGGAAGCTGACTCCAAGAGTTTGGTTGCCTGAGAGTCTGGCATCACATCCTGCAGAAGGACAGCCAATACCTGCCCAAATGTGCAAAAGCCCACTGAGCTCCGTCATCAACTTCTCCTGGAAAATCTGTGCAGAACAACTTCCTGCTCTTGATGTTCTGCATCAGATGACCATGGCATTGCTGAGCTGAGCCCAGGAGTGCCAGGCTTTGTGTTTCACAGCTTAAGAAAAAACGTTTAGCTACGTAATATCCCCAATTATTCACAGTGGGGAAAGAACAAACAAACAAACAAAAAACAGATCTTTCCCTAGGAGACAGCTACAAACCAGCCAGTTACTCCCAGAAACTTGTGATATGTTGTTAGCAAATGTTATTTTACTGAAACACAAGAACCAGTGATAGTGGGCCTGGGCAGCAAGAAGTTGGGCCCATGCAGACCAGCATCTCGTTCTGCCAGCAGCTGCCTGTGACCCACTTGGAAAGGAGCTTCCTGCCTGAAGACTCTCATGAGAAGTAAAAGCATTCAAATGCCTACTTCAGAATAACTTGATCCTGAACGCTACCTCTGCAGACACCAAAGACAAATCCTGGGGATGCTCAAGGAGCTGTTCTTCCCTTCCTTCTCATGCTCCACGCAGTCTGAGAAACAAAAGCTCCAGAGAGAGACCAGTCTCACGGGACCAGTACCTTACAGTATTTTTAACTCCCTGTGTAAATGCATTTAGGTGGGTACAACATTGCAGAGGCTTATGCAAATTTCTAACATATTAATTTGCCAGAGGACTTAAGCATGCACTTGTGTTTAAGCAAACGTGTCAGTCCTGGCACAATTAAAAGCACACTCAAGTTTAATCAACTGCATATGAAAACTGATGTGTGATGCTGGCAGCTTAGTGGAGCCTCTCAGGGGCACATAAAAAGATCAGCTTAGCAAAGACACAGTTTTCTCCTCCTCTCCTGCTGTAACTAGGATGACCTTGTTTCAAATGCCAGAGTGAAGTGTCAGCAGTTGATACCGTGCTTCCTAAGAAGCAACAATAAAGCCAGCTCAGCTCAAGCAATCAAAGACCTTTAGGCAGCAGTGTAAGAAGGCAAAGATATAAAAAGACAACAGAAAACAAATCGAAAGCAGGGACCAAATAAGGAAAGGAAAGCAATTATAGGGTAAAACAACAGCGACATCCCAAGAAACATGCTAGAAATGTCTGCTTATGTCTGGCACCAGAGGGGATAGCTACACCTGCCTGATAAACCCTTTGCAAAGTGGCTACCATCCAAGCCTTATACGTGTTAGTCATGGATCAGAAAGCAATAAAAATGTTGTGTTCAAGTAAAGAACGCTCACTGTGACACTCAAAAGGGCCAAGAGCAATTGCTTCAGCTATTCCCCCCGGGGAGTATCTATTGCTCCACAGAGGGCGCAGCGACTGACTTGTAGCAGTAGCTGGCACTGTGCTTGTAGTAGCGGCACAAGTTCCCATCGTCAGGAGGTGTCGCGCAGAAGAAGATGGTTGGGGACAGGTTATAGCGGCCAGTTTTGCAGAACTCATCTGTTTCTCTCGGGACGCCGGGCTCGATGGCCACTCGGTCACCTGCCAGGATGAAAGGAGACTGTTACTCGGGGAGAAGGTGGGCACGCAGGTACACGTAGCTGAGAACAACCGCAAAAGAGAGCATGAAACCCTGGCACAGAAGCCTGAGGGACATCTGGTAACTGAGAAAGATCACACTGCACGCAGCAGGCAAGTTCCTAACACTTCCTTTACAGTGGCCTCACCACCAAGATCTTCACAGTTACATGAAAAGAGTTGGTGTTTCGCAGGCACAGACACTGAGCAGATGGAGGCTCAGTCACACACAAACCCCTCCCCAGCTGCCATGCACTCAATCCTAGCAGATGAAAAGGCAGCCCTCACCCCAAGCAATCACACAGCACTCACATTTTGTTCAGTATCTCTAGTCAGAACAGGAAATAATTATGCCAGAGCAGGGGAGCTCTGCTGGCCACCACGCTGCCAGCTGGAAGGACCCATTCCTTGGCAAGGGAACTCAAGATGCAGAAGTGGCACCCAGGAACCAGGCAGAGCTCAACAGGGTACAGAGGTATCTTGATGCTACAGTAGTGTAGTCCAGGTGGCTGGAAGCACACATCTTGCAGGACAAAGAATAATTATTTAATTGCAGAATGGACTAAGGCAAACAACCATGGGACCACATTGCAACCTGCAAGTACACAAGGGACACAAGACAGCCCTTTTTATTTGGCAGAGGAAGACAGCCAATGCCAAATCTCTCAGTATACCTCTCTGCCAGGCTCCTAATCAGGCACAGTGACAAACAAGAGGACGGATCAAAGAAAAGATTCATTCTAGCCCACTACACCATCGGAGATATGGCACACAGGGAACATCCAGTAGGAAGAGGAGCAGGATATGCTGAATCTTCTCCCAGCATTGTTATATTCACTTCTAGGGAATCACAAACATGTGGTTTCTCTGTATTTAGTAACCATCAACACCACCTCTGTCAACTTCCACCACGTAATCTTTCAGCATCTTTTATGATCCTTTGCCAAGGAGCCAGGTAGGTCTGCTACATCTTAGGTGCACACCACACCCAGATTCTATTGTCCTTTGCTCTTAAGCTGAAAGAGCCAGAGAAAATGCGATCTTTATTATCTTTAAGATAGTATTTAAGATAATATTTATTATATTTAGATAACAAAGGTTGTTTAACATTACAACCCTCTCCCCGTCCTCCATTAGCTTTCAGACCTCTGTCATGTAACCTGGAGCTGTCCATTTAGCTCCTAGCTTGAGTTCCTAGCTTAGTCAGTTGTCATAGATCTGCTGGTCCACCTTGCTGTCCTCTGAATCTTTTTCACTTCTTTTACACTGCTATGGAAAGGAGGAGAAGAGACCTGCACGCAGAGCTCCAGATGTGGGGATGCACACAGAGGTGTGACGATGTGCTCTGAGCCTTTCCTAACACTGATCTGCATTTTTCTCCCTTACTGAGCCAACATTCCCACACACTGAGTCAGAGCCAACAGCCTCACTCGTCAGCAGTGATGGTCAGCCCATCATTTTAGGTGCGAAGCTGGTTTGGTTTCTTCTGCCATGGGCACCTTTATGTTTATCTGCATTGAATTTCATCTGCACCCCATAGCCCAGGCATCCTTAAAGTCCCTCTGCAATGCCTACCAACTCTCCCTTGTCCCCTTCACTCTGCCTAACTTGCAGTCATCAGCAAACTGCAAAATTCCATTTTCTAGGACATTCATGAGCACAGTAAACTGTAGAGGTCACAACACAGGGCCTGGTCCAGTTGCTCCAGCGACCTCTCTCCACTGCAGGAGGTCCATTCCTCCTTCACAAACACACACAGTGAAAAAACATTAACAGCAGGTTGTTGGCAAGAGTACGTGGTTTCTGAAGCTTTCTCCAGCTAGTTCAAAAGGCACCTTTTATCGTTGTGCGCTCTGACCTGCATTAAAATAAGATCAGAGCAGCTCAAGATATAATAAGATATCAAGATACTCCTAAAAAATACCGTAAGCCGTAAGTCACTGCAGCAACATTGGGTGATGCATAGCACTGTAGCACTCTTGGAAGGAGGAGAAGGTCAGATCGTGCAATTCACAGCTCATAACACCAGATAACTTAATACCATGGAAAGGCACAGCCTGATATCACTGCGTTCACAGGAACTGATTAGCAGGAAAACAAATAAAAAGAGAAATTTCATCCATATCACCTGGTTTCAGATGAGTTACTCCCGATCCCACTTTGATGACAGTCCCGGAAGCTTCATGCCCCAACACCATAGGATCCTTTACAACAAAATCTCCAATTCGACCATGCTGCCAGTAGTGCACATCAGATCCGCAGATGCCAACAGAATGCATCCGCAGGAGGACCTCTGCCAGAACAGGATGAAAAGTACCTTGTAGAAAAACTTACCTTCTTGAGCACTGGGAGAGAGTCATGTTTGCTGTCCCTGCACCCCAGAACCATGGCCAAACCAGCGGTGAAGCATCCACATTTACCAGCACTGAATAAACGTACCAGAACCACACAAACACACTTCAGGACAGATGGCATATTCATGAGACGCCTGCTGAAGTATAAAACTACAGAAGGATTTGCACCTCAGGAAAGCTTAAAATATGGGAAGACCCCTGTCAATGAAAGCTAATACAATCTAGGAGGGACACGACTATTATTGGAGCAAAAAGAAAAGAGCAAGCCCATTTAATTTCTCCCTAAGCTACAATTTCATCCCTGGAGAGAGTGAGTGAACCAAATTCCCATCAGCCCATACACCTGGCCTACTAATATTTAGTCCTACAATTAGATCACTTGACCAGTCTCAAGAGCTGTGTAATGTCAAATACATGAACTGAAGAAACAGGATGCAAAAAAAAGCTGGATAATGGGATATATCTGTGGCTGCTCCAGCAATTCTTTACAAAGGGAAACAAAGCATTATCTGTTTCAGCTGCAGATTTTTTTCTTGGATTATTTTATACTTTCTCAGAAATATTTTATGTTTGTAGTATCATAGAGAGACAAAAGAGAGTGAGAATACAGATTGGCAAAGGCAGCAGGCAGAAGCAGTCAGCTCTAGACCTACCATTGGGACCCGGTTCTGGGATCGGACGGTTTTCCTGTGGACAAACAGAAAAAGAAAGGGATTCAGGTGCTTGTGCACAGCAACAGGAAAACCTTGTGGAAAGTCAGTCCAGGGTACATCAGTCAAGTCCACATGCCGATCGGGATTTTGGTTCTGCCTGCTTGGTAAGACACTGCTGTGGAACAAAGCAGGGTATCAGTGTGTAGTCCACACTTCCTCGCTAAGCTCACCTCACTTTTCTTGCACAGAGGTGTAACGTGAGCATGCAGGAACGAGCACACAGTCAGTTTGTAAACCTACTCTCTAACTTACTTTGCAGTAACTCCCCCTTCCCTGCACAGACAAGAGTCACATACTAAACTTTCCTGCCCTGGCACAGCCTCAAGTTTCAGCTGAAGCCCTCACCCCACACACTGAGAAAAGAAAATAAAAAAATCAATCTTACATAACCAGGAAGATTCCGAGCTATGTGTGTCTGTGAAGTGGTAATATTTCAATGTCTGTAATATTATAAATAACAGAAAATATTTTTTACCATAGAATAACAACTAGTTGTATAAAACAATTGTAAATACACTGTAAACTGCATTTAAAGTCATGTCTTCTTCTTGTAATTGCCATGACAGATCTGCATGGGATAAATGATAAATGTCGGCTTTTAGAAATAGCTGCAGAGGGCTGGCTGTTGGCCATGAGTTATCTACTGCAACACAGAAAGGACCCATGAATTTCCCAGCTTTAAACAGGCTCAGCCATACATTTCTTCCTAACCTCAAGAAAGAAAACGGGAATACATTCCATTTGTTTTCAAACCCACAAGAAATCCACCTGAAACCCACCCCTAGGGTCGCATCTCTAAGAAAGTCCCCACCAAAGTTTGCTGTGCTGACCACGAACTCGTTAGAACCCACTTGCTGCTCACATTTTCACGCATCCTAGCGCCCTTTGCCCACAGCCCAAAACTGAGCACAAGACCTTTGAGCAGACCTCTTATTGACAGGGCTCCTGTTTAAAGCCTGCATTAATAGGGAGAATTTGGTGGACATCACAACAGCGAGCCCATGGCTGGTTATCGTCCCTTGCAGTGTTACCTCTGGCTGTATCTTTCTGCAAGAGCATCTTAGCAAGGAAATTGATCTCCGGATTCATGAGATGAACAATCACTTTATAGCTGCTAACTACACCAATTAGAAGCAACAACATGGGATTTTCTGCTGCTTTACTGCAGAGAAAGTGGGGTACTCCCCCCTGCTTTTGAGGAGTGCTGTTTTGCATTTAAGCTAATTAAATTGCATTCTCAACCCCAGCGGTATTTCTCAACCCATTCTTTCTACTTCACTAATCTAGGTATCAGAAAAGAAAAAAAAAAAATCTAGAAAATTAAAATCCCAGCAACAAATTTAAATTTAATGAGTGCAAAAACAGACTGAACAATCCTGAAGCTCATCTATTACCAAGACCACAACCCTGCTGACTGATTACACAGGGACTGCATCACAACTGAGAACCAGGGGACACATCAATGGGGCAAGGAAGGGAAAGCTGGACAAAACCTGATGCATACATGCAGCTCACACAGTGCAGCTCTATTAAAACAGTGCTGCCTGTGGTCAGCATGGCCCAAATTCTGTTGACTAGGACATAAATGGAAGCACAGCCCAACCTACTGAAATTTTCAATGCTTAGAACTGCCCTTATTTTTGTGGGGGATGTTTGTGTTGTCCCACCAAGGGCACAGCACAGAACATTAGTTTTAAAAGAAGTTGATCTAGATGTAGCCCCTTACGTAGAAAATGTCTGATGTGTGTGCAGTCTGGTAACACATCAAAGGCACAGACCGCCTCAGATATCTCAAAGAGATCAAACAGAACAGTCCATGGCTAGAGATTTAAAAAAAAAAACAAAAAAAACACAACTTTTAGCTGAAAATGTATACGTGGCATTTCACAGCTCCCCCCTCCAAAATATAAAAAATAATAAAAAAAAAAAGTGTTTCTTTCTTCAGTAATATCTGTACTGAAAACAAGATGTTTTGGTGGACAGTATATCTTCCCATCTGATTTGTAAAATACTGAGTGACCCAGTTGGAAGCATTTTCTGGACACACATTCTGTTTGCTGCCCATTGTTCATGGAGAAGTTCAGAGACAGTAACAGGTGTGAGGATGTAAGGGAGATGTAGCAAGTGTTCTCTGTGAAAGGAGGCACATTTCGTGAAGATATGGTAAATGCATATGAAACAATACAACCTGAAGTGGCAGCAGATGAGAGCCCATTGCAATTGCAGAAGATCGAGAGGAAAATTACCGAAACAGCCGCCAATACACTTTCAGGTAACACAGAGCAGCTGCTGAGTGACTCACGGTGACTCCAATGGCAAACAGGTCCCCGAGATTGAAGAAGGGCGTGGGGTGGGCATTACAGGAAAGATGATCTCACCTAACCTGAGCTATCAATAACGCAGATCAGAGTTTACTGTCTGAACTCCTCATGTGATCAGTGGGGCGAAGCAGTGCGGGCCGTTCACACTGTGGAAGAGAAACACGGAGCAGCCTGAAAGTATCACAGCTCAGAAGGGGCTGCCGGCAGTGCCAGGGGTGCACTGATGACCACCTCTGATGTCCCTAGCAGTGAGAAAACCCCAAATAAAATTCACATCTGGGTGTAAGCCCCTTCGGACACCACAACACAGACAGGGGTGAGGCGGCATCCGCCGTGGCACTGCCTTTTGCTCGCCGTGGAAGCCAGGGCGAGCTGCTGCAGGCTCTTCCAGCGAAGCCTGCGGCTGTGTCACTGCTGGCAGCGAACCCACGCCAACACCGCCTGCCCTCGGGCACGTGCTGCTCGCCTTGCGCAGCCACGGTAAAATAGAGGTAAAACAGGGCGAGCTGCTTGGGTATCCAAAAAAAAAAACAACACAAAAACCTGTCGCTGGTTGCCCTCGCAAACCGAGCCGCCGAGCCACGCCGCCGCCCCCGGCTCGCCCCCTCCGGGCCGCCTTTGCTCGGGGGGTGCCCTCCGGGAGCACGGCTCCAGCTCCGGTCCCGGCTCCGGCCCCGGCCGCCACCTCCCGCAGCCCCGGGGGCCCCGGCGAGGCCGCGCCGCCTCCCCCCGAACTCCGCGGGCCCGGCCGCGACGCTGCGGAGCCGTCCCCGCTGCCGGGTCCCTCCGAGCCGAGCCGAGCCCCGGGCCCGTTCCCATCCCCGCCCCGGCCCGTACCAGGCGCAGGTCCCCGGCTCGGTGCACCACCACGGCCAGGTTCTGCCCCGGCGCCGCCATGGCTCGGCTCGGCTCGGCTGGGCGCGGAGCCCGGGTCCAAGGGCCGGCGGCGGGGCCTCCGCCGGTGGGGGCCGCCCTCTGCCCCCGGCCGCCCTCCGCGCAGGGCCCGGCACCGCCCCCAGGCCCCGCGGGCTCGGTGCCTGCAGCCCCGGGCCTGCCTCAGGCCTCGTCCCCCCCTCCTTCTCCCCGGGGCACCCCTCGAAATTGGGCTTTAAGGCAGCAAAATGCGGGCCCGAGGCCTGGTCCGCGCTGCGGGGAGTGCTCTCCGAGCACGGTTTGAACGAGGAGAGCTCGGTGGCAGGGATTGCTTTTTGGGGAAAAAGCTTGGGCTTTCAGGAAGTTTCAGCGATAAGGTGCTTTGCATCCGAGATCTTTTGCAAGCAGCGTTGGCAGAGGTATCAAGGAATTCGCTCACCCTGGTGTCCCCAAGCAGCTTGAAGTGAAAGCTGTTTGAGATGGCACTTCCTTGGAAAAATAATAATAATAGTAGTAAATGCTCGGGATGTGTCATGCAGCACTTCGCAGAACCATTTAAAAATAGCTCGAACTTCTAATGTTACTACGTTTTCCTGCTGTATTTGCTTGCTTACATGAATGGGAGTATCTCTGAGCTTACTTTCCTTTTTGTAACTGCGTGTGACCTTGAAGGCAGACTGGGGCTGATAACGTTTCTTGTCTTCGTATCGGGGTCAGCTGTATCAGTCATTCATGGCAACGTTTATCAGAGTAACAGTCAGCGCGTAATCAGTGGCCATGAGCTGTCCCTGTGGTTATAATGAGGGCAGGAGCGTGTGTATGAGGGAAGCCGTGATGAAACGTGTTACTCAGTGTTTACACACCAGCACAGCTCCTGATGAGTCCTCAGTGGAACAAGCCAGAGTATTTACATTTCTGCAAATTGCAGAAAGATGGTGAGAGGCCATCTCCTCCTGAACACGCTCGTTTTTCTGAGGCACCAGCTCATGGCTCCCCTTTGTGGGACGTAGTGCTGTTAGCCTCCAAACTACGCTTTGCAGAGGAAACTGCTGATTTTCAAATAAATGCCTGAATAAGCAGAGTTGCCCAGAATAAAGCATGACCAGGGATGCCTATGAAGCTGGCGATTTCCATGCAGCCTAATCCTTCCTTTTGTCACAGGAAATTTCTCACAGGCTCAGTGTTTGTCCCAGATAATTTCTCTGATTGAAACCGCTCCCATTTCTCAGAGCCCCCTTGCAATAGCAGCTCTGGCTCCTTGCATTTTGCAGCACACACCAAGATTTCCTCTGTATGTAACAAACGGGTCCAGAGCAACAGGCCGAGCTGATGGCAGGTGCATTCAGCAAGCTAAAAAAAGTGTCTTGCAGTCCCCACGTGCTTTGTCTTACTGCAGAAGTGACTTTTCTGCTGCTTTAAATGTGCTTTTGCACACCAGGGGATGCTTTGAAGAGCCCAGTAGATTTAAAGTTCTTCAGTGCCGTCTTCTCCTCTTCCAGGAGGAGCTGGTGGTGCTGGCTCTTCTCAAGGTGCAGTGATACCCTCAGCCAACACACGACAAGTCTTTGCTCCCTGCCCTGCAGCAAGATGTGGAGGAAGGTGGATCCTTGCCAGTGTTTGGGCAGACAAGCACCTTTTTGTAGAGGCAGGAGAACTGGTCCCTTCAGCTCTTCTGCTCCCCTCTGCCATGACTGTCAGCACCAGGTCTTTGATTTCCTCCCCGCCTCTTTTACACTTTCCTTCTGGATCAGGTGCACTTCATGTTTTCTGTATTTTCTCTGCCAGTATTTGCTGCCTGGCAGGGAGGTCCAGCATGCAGACTGAGTGCTTTTGCTTCAAGATCATAAGGACTTTGCCAGCTTCAATAAAGTCCTCAGGCATCCTGTTTTAGAAGAAGTTTTGAAGCTCTTGCCATGGCCTATTTCCATTTGTTTTTCTTCTTAGCTACCTGGCAAGGTCTTTTGACTGCCAACCAAAGAAAGCTGTAAACAAAACATACCTAGGACTTAGTTGCACATTTGTTTCTTTTTCACGGAAGCATATGGGTGTCCAACTTTTTCTAACCACAGAGGTCATACACATTTCCCTCAAGTGCACAGTAGTGGTGCTACAAAGGTCATATTTCAATCATAAATTGACTTTGCAAAACAATCCTTACTGACAGAAACAGCTTCATTTTGTATTAGCTTAACATAAATGTGTTTACCTAAATAGTCAGAATCATTGTTTCCCTGCTTTGTGAGGAGATAAGTGCTTTGTTGACATGACTGTAACTCTGTTCGCTTATGTCAGTCAACATCAGCATTTTCCTTGTTTGCTAGTTATGAAACACTCCTGGACCATTTCAGATGTGGAGAGTGGTGGCATGGGCTCAGGGGACTCATCCGCAGGTCTTGGAGGAAGATGTACAGTGACTGAGCGAGAGGAAGCAAAGAGCAGGATGAGGACAGTTCCTCGGACCCCAGGCTCCCTGCAGTAAGTAGGAGGTAGCTACTGCAGCTGTCCCAAATGATGGGACGGCCTTGGGTCTCGTGTTGGCTTGGGGGCCTTGTGTGGCCATTTGTTCAGATCTACCAGCACCTTTGTCAACAGTTAGAAAAAAAAATCAGTCAAAAAACACAATAGGACACTCCCTCCTGAAGAACGGCAATTCCGTGACTGCTTCTCAGCCATAAAGTCATCATCAAGCCCTCACAGTTTTCTCTTGAAAGGATTTCTTCCAAAAATGTGATCCTGTGTTGCCAAACATGCAAACAGGGCTGGAGCTCAAAATATCTACCAGCATTCCTTACTTTAAAATATTTATGCACCACAACCACACACTCCAAAGCAATTCCTTTCCTCTATTTGGGTTTTGAGGGCTCCACAGAGTTTGCTTCTGCTCCTTGCCCTCCTAGCACTTCACAAGATGCTGCATCAGGAAGACAGATAGAGGAATACAGGGAGATACAACACTTCTAACTGCCCAGATAGCTGGGTAATGACAAAAGAGGATCCATCCTGGGAGACTTCGTGGCTGCTGGTTATCAATTTTTGCAAGATCATTCTGCTCTGAGTCAAGACCTTCACCTATTGTTGTGTGTACGTGCCATCACTCACTCTGCCTTTTCCATGGATGCTGTGATTCAACCAATTAGAAATCTCCTAAGCATACAGTTAGTTATTTGCATAGCTTGTATATAGCTTCTATTTATGATTTCACGGGAATCAATCATCAGCTGCTCACTTCCTTCTCCACACTTACGGAACATCACATTTCAGATCCTCCCATCCATTAATATTTAACTTTTTTTTTCCCCCTTTTTTTTTTTTTTTTCCCTGTACTGTAATGGTCAGACGATCATTTGTAATCTCATTATGAGACAACTATATGGAGAGCCTGTGGCAGCCTTTTGGGAGCATGAAGGGCATGCACTTTCTCCTGTTCTGGCAGAGGTGGGTGTAGCTTTTGTCTCAAAAGCAGGAGCAAACTGCCCAGTTGTCACCCAAGACAATTTGGTGGCATTTAGTGATCCAAGATCAGGGCTTCAACCCAGAGAGGCGCTGCTTTACTCCATGACCAACTCCTACTTCACTTGCCTAGAAACACCCCTTTTCAGCCAGATTTTCTAAGCCATTGGATGGTGGCAAATCTCTCTACATTTACATAAGTACCTAGTGGTTGAAGCACTCGGGTACATGTAGGGGAGGGTTTGAACCCAAGGCTGATGGGAGCAGAAAGCCCCGAGGTCTGGTCCTGCTCCCGGAAGCTTACAGGGCAAAATTTTCTCCCAGGAGTCTGCAGACATAAAATAGCTTTACAAGCAGCAAGATTTGTTTGCTAGTGCATTTCAAAGACTGACATTGTCACCCCAAAGTCAGGTCAAGCCCAGCGTATCACACCCATGCAATAGCAACATTCTGTTATCAGTTTTCCTGTGACTCCCTGCTCCAGTCCTTTTTTTTTTTTTTTTTCTTTAAGTACAATCTTACTGACTTTACATCTAGTTTTCACAAAAGACGCTGCCAAATCTCCTCTAGCAACTTGCCTCCCCACCTCGCATGCATGAGAGCTAAGCATGGGAGGTGGTCCAAGCCAGCTGCCCAGACGTGGCAACTGGACTGCAAGAGTCTTGATCCAGGAGAGAAGCCTGTAGTACTTGGTAATGTTTAATCCACGATCATCCACATGCTACAGCTATGCAATGCCCTACTGAAATTCCTGCCTGAATTCAATTCCTGCCTGAATTCAATTTCAGTATTAACCCTGCAAAGGTGAGCAGGAGACACCAGCAGTCAAGTTTTTAATGCCCTATGAGCAGTGACCTCTCTAATACACAACACATCAAAACAACAAAATAAAATCTAGTTATCTGATCCTTTCTGGCCCCACGGGAGCTTTACACAGCAAGATGAGATAAGTGGGGCAAACAAATGCAGTTATCAAAGTTTGTCATCATACAATCACAGAGAGATGTAATCTAGAAGGAGCCAGCAGGGGTCTCCAGGCAAAGGCAAGGTTAAATTCAAATCTACATCAGGTTGATCGGGGCCTTCTCCAGTTTGGCTGGAGATGTCCTCATGGGTGGCGATCTCCTTCCAAATCTTTGGGCTTGTCCCACAGCTGCACCACACATGGTGAAATTTTTTCCTTATGTCCAACCAGAATGTCCCTACTGCAGTTTGAGCAGTTGTCCTTGCTCTGGGCACCTCTGAGAAAAGTCTGTTTCTGTCTTCTCTATAGGTAACTGAAGGCAGCAGTTGCATTCCCCAGAAACTTTATTTTTCCAGGTGAGACATGCCCAGCTGCTACAGCATCTCCTCATATACCATGTTCTCCAGCCTCAGCCATATTAGTGACCCTCTGCTGGACTTTGTGGTGACCAAGTTCTCCAGCACCCCTCCGGAAGGATTTACTCAAAGTCCTGATTCCATGAACACAGGCAAAGTCAAGCAGTCAGTGACATTACTTCTCCTCTATTGTGGCATCCCTTTCTTTGTGTACTGCCCTGAAGCTACCTGCCTGTATAAGCCTGATTATTGTGCTCGTCTCTTTGCCTTTCTTCAGTTTCTTCCGCTTCTCTTCACACACCATTAATACCAGAATGCTTTAAGACCCAGCCATGTGGTACTTGCATTCACCCACAGAGAAACAGCTTGGCACATATGACTACAAAGCACAGCTCAGCAATACAGTCAGCAGCCTAAATCTGGGGCTGTTTGTATGTCACCATCTTTTTTCCATATGAAAGAGCCATGTCCTTTGATAATGGAAGGACAGAGAAGCTGCTTGGATGCTTATCAGAGCTTTTTCCAGGCTAGTGGCACAGCCTGGAAATCACCATTAAGTCCTCTTGGGAAGCTGGGCACTGATAGACAGATCCTTGCAAGAGAGATGTCTCCAGTTTGGGAGGAGCTGTTTCGTACCTGTGGGACTGGATGAAAGAGCATAAAGTTCCCTGCAGGTGGAGGAGAGACATGGGATAACAGACCACAAAACAAGCAGGGCTTGGTGAGAGCTGTGGACTGGTGACCAGAGAAGGAATAGCTACAAGGAGGCTTGGAGGCAGACAGGGAATGCTGGACTATGTGCTGGAGACAGGGAGGGTGGTGAGGAACAGCAACGGAGCTTGGATAACACATGAGGAAGTTGCCACATTCTCCACACAGGAACCAGGCTACACAGAAAGTTGAGGTGCTTCTCAGCAGGGATCGATACCCCAAAGCAGGCTGTGGTTGGGTATCAGATTTTGCACTTTGTCTCTTCCTCATGCCAGGCCATTCCCCACAGCATGTTTCCTGGAAGAGCCTGGCCATTTTTAGCACCAGCAGCAGCAGGCTGGAGGCAGCTGTTTGCTTTGCTTTGTAATCACATCTGATCCATGTCTGCACCATCCACGGTGAAGTACAACACCAGCAGTGCAAAGGGATGCCATAAAAACATCATGTCTTTAAACACATCTCAAATATCTAAGTGCTGTGAAATGAGTCATAAACCACACTCCTTCAACAGATGAGGAAACAGAGGGAAACAAAAACACCAAGTGCAGCAAGGAAACTAGGTACCAGGTTATTGACCTAATGCTCAAGGTTTGTTTGGGAAGTTAGAAAAAAAAAAATGTTGACATTGCGTCTTGTTAAAAAAAGTGACCTATTTACAACGAATTCAACCACCCAGGGCTAGAAATGAATTCTGGATCTCACAGGGGCCTGAAAAACTTCCTCTTCTCAGGAGGTGAAGCTCTCGTTTCTAATCTGTCATGTGGACCCAGTTTATGAGATGAGTATGAGCAGGAGGTTAACTGTTGGCCCCAGTGGAATTTCCCCATCTTGGTCCCCAGACAGTGTTAACAGTCCATTTGGTCAAAATAGGTTGAGATTTCAACAAAAACAATTTAGAGTATTTGGGTAAATGTCCAGGGGAAAGATGCTGAGGAAAGAAACAGCTCTGCACCATGAGCAGATGAGATGAACACAAGTGGTCCATGCAATGAATGTCCCCCGGAGCAGGGACTTGGAATGTGCCCAGTGTTGGGACCCAGAGGGCTCCTGAATGCCTCCTGGATCCAGGGGAGGTTGCTCTTGGGCAGGGTGGGATGCCACTGACAGAAAATTCTCCCCAGACAGCAGGAGCCCTGCAAACATGGGACAAACCCTGGTGCCACCTTAAGTCTGCCTGATTGTTGCACAGAAGTCCAGCTCCTGAAACATCCAAAGGACTCAGGGAAACCTCTCTTACTGATGAGAGCAGCAGAGACTGGGGACAAATAATCTCCTTCCCAAAGACTGTTGATCTTCTAACAGCAGATGAAGCTCCTGATTGCTGTCAGGACTGCCAAGGACTCAAGGAGTACCTCTGCCAAGGGGGAAGAGCAGCTCAGGGAGGTCACAAAGCACTGCCCATTCTGAAATACTCAGCCACAAGGGAAACACAGCTACCATTCAGTCCCTCTCTTGTCTACTGCTACATGGCATTCCCATCCTGTTCCTGGCATATCATCCCACCCTTCCAGACCTCATCCTTGGGAAGCATTTCCCCTTTCCAGATGACACCAGATATCCTTCTAGGGAACCTCCTCTTTTCCTGCAAGTCCTCCTCCCCTCCTTCCTCTCAACCCTCTTACCTCTTTGCAGTCTTGTGGAGAGTCACATACAGCCCTCTCCCTTGCCCTCAAAGGTAACACCCAAAGTGCAAACATATCTCTGCAATCACACACTGCCTCATTCCCCACTCCTGCCAGAGTTCTCCCTTGGCTTCTCTTTTGGTTCCTCCTGGTCTTGTCACCTACAGGTATGGGGCAGGTTCCCTGTCTCCTCTGCAAGACACGGGGAGTCCCAGACCTCTGCATCTCGTTTTTGCTACTCTGCTGTCTCAGTCTTGAGTGGCTCTCTACCAGTCTGTAGGGATCAGTGATAAAATTTTCCCCATCCAAGTATTGTTCCACAGTGTGTCTTCAGAAAGTCTTGAGGTACCTCCAGCTTTTGGAAACTACCTTGGCCAGATGTTCTGATGTTCTTGGTGCTCCCACGTTTTCCTCTGGACACTTTTGGAGGTGTGAAGCTGCTAATCTCTCACATACTGGCCTTGCTACATATTTTTTCCATTTACTGTCAGCTTTTTTTCTGAGGAGGTGCCAGAGACTTTTTTTTTTTTAGGAGGTGCCAGAGACTACGCATTACTTTTGTGATAGGTATGTGGGACTTGCATACTCACCCTCACACTGTGAGAAGCTGGTATGATCTGGAGCAGCCTTTTTGGGCCAAATAACTAAAAGCTGGGTGTGGTTGGAAAGATGAGCTGGGCTTGGTGAGAACAGCCCACAGTCCACATACGAATGGCATTCCTTGAGAAATGCAGTGGAAGAGCAAGTGCTGAAGGAGGAGGCTGAGCATGGAAAAACAGTTTGAGTTGAGCTGAGGAGGAAAACCATGCATGCCAGGATGTTAAAGCAAGAGCTGTCCCAACGTAGGGAGCCACGAGCCAGAGAAGATGTCAGGCTGGCAGCTGGAATAAGAGGTAGCTCTGATGAATGCTCAGCTATTTTCAGCATGTGGACTACCAACTGCTCCCAGTGGCAGAAAACACCCATGGGCTGCAACTCCTCTGCATAGCTGAACTGACCTGCTCATGTAGGGGGATGCATCCTGTGCTGAAGCTTGCCCTGGAGACCGGCCCAAGAGCCCATCTGCAAGGCTTCCCCCAGACAACTCTTAGCACTGTGTGATTTGCTTCTTCTAATTTCGTACATTACACAGGACTGGTGGCCCCACGCAGAGCTGGACTCAAAGCCACGGAGCTCACTAACCCCAGGTCTGGAGGCAAGGTCAACTGCAAGGAGAAAATTTCTTATAAACCTCTTATTTTTTGATTCCTGCCTTGCTACTTTGATTCCCTTTCGTTGAATAATCTCTTCTGGTTTATAGCAGGGTTTGCTATGCCATGTGATATCTTCATGGGGTGTTGGGAACTCTGAGTTCCACCCTGAAGGTTTGGCTGACTCGCCTGCAACATGCCCTGGCAAGAAGTAGAAGCCCAGAGCCTAGAAAGAAACAGGATGGTGCTTGAGAAACCCGGCAAAGGCTGCATCAAACTTGTTTGGTGGATTGGTGGCACAGTATGGAGGCTGCTCTTTTAACCCTTGGCAGATGGCCACCTTCTACATCCCTGGGCTAAGATGGAAAGTGGCCAGGAAGATGTCAAGTCTGGCCCTAACTTGCAGACTGTCGGTAATGGCTTGGTCTTTGAGATGCCACGTATGACCTGCTCGTCCCCTTCATCTTTCCAGCATAGCAGCTGGGTTACACATTAAGAGATTTCAGGATTGACTCAGTCCTGTGTTTTCTTGTCTACTAAAGCACTGACTGAACTGGAAGCTGCTCGTCTTATTAGGGAAGCTCTTTCATAATTGAACACCAGGATTGTGTCCTTGTTTACCTGCTCATTGCTTACTCCTGGGGACAAACTCGACAGAGCACTGCAGTTCTTGCCCACACTTTGCATTGCCAATTTCTGTATTCTCACAATGGTAGCCACACAGGGGGGCAGAAAACCATCTCTGGCCATAATCCAGTGTGCTTTGGGGTTCTTAGAGATGAATATTGGTGATTAAAAAAAAAAAAAAAAAAAAAAAAAAAAAATAGTTTTAGACTTCAGTACAATAGAATTAAAACCTCAATGAAAATGATCACGTGCCTTGGATTCAGCCATCCTGCTTTGGACCCTTCTTCATCTTGGCAATGGCTCCTTCTACACAGGGTTTTTGGCAATTAGCTTTACAAACCTGCGGTGAGCCTCTGACAGAATTGCAGCTTGCATTTTTTTTTTTTTTTCTAATGTAGAAAATGTTGTATTCTAACCCTCCTGCCAGGAATCCATTTGGTCAGGATCCCTGCATACCCATCACCAGCTGAGGGATGGGTATCTGCACCAAGACAATAACGAGGATTTCACAGGCATTTGTTACTATGGGACCTGGTGTGCAGCAGGACAAGCTGTGCTTCTGTCTAGGACTTTAGCAGAAGTTTTAATACTCAGATGTTTCTTGCCTGAGCCTGGGGGCTAATTCTCTACTTAACAATCTGAGTTTGCTGTAGAAACTTCTCCAGCACAAAGTCCTGCAGGATTCGTGTGCTTGGCACGCATGGAGACCCCATGGCCCAGGCCCAGCCTGGAGCACTGCTGGCACCCGTGGTGTCTCCTGTCCCACCAGTACAGCTGCAGCTCTGCAAGGCAAAGTCCCCGTTGACATGGATGTGTCCAGAATTGTCCTTTCTAGCTGGGAAACAGCCCATGGGGAAGGGCACCATGCAGTTTTGGAGGAACAAGACCAGGGGGGATGTCAGGATGCAAAGGGTCAGAAGAAAATGAGATATCCGAGCTGGGAAAAAGCCCAGAGCCTTCCCCTACTGCTGGAATAGTCCAAAATACTTCATCTGAGGAAGAGAAGAAGAACTTGGTCTGGCTGTGGGCAAAGATGACTCAAAGGGAAAGGCACGGTGTGGCTCCATGGGTGGAGAAGCCACCCTCTGCAAGAAGACAACAGAGGTTTTGTGTTGGTTTTTGTTTGGTTTTGTTTGTTTGTTTGTTACTGTAAGCTGCACCAGGTTGCCTGTTGTTTCCATCAGACTGGAAAGGAGAGGCTGCTTTGAGACACCTCGCAAGCAAGGCGGCGACTTCACAAATCTCTCCATCACCACCCATCGGGTCCCATCCCTGCAGCACCTCTAAAACATCCTGCTCCTGCAGGTTGCCGCTGTTGGCAGTGAGATGAGCATCGTGGTGCTCAAGCCTCGCCCAGGAGGGGCTGTCACGGGGGCAAACAAGGAGCGAGGAGAGCAAAGGCCCAGCTACCTGTGAGAGCACGAGTCACGGAGATGTACTGAATTGCTTGCAGCACTCTGAAAGTGCTCCGCTGGGGCAAATGAAACCCAGTCCTTCAGTTTTGTGATTTTTTTCACACTGGAAAACATCTAGAGAGGCCACTTCTGTGTCAGTCAAGCATGACCTCGGTCCTGTGCAATGTGCCTGACTCACCAGTTCGGCTTATCCTCTCTGCTGGAGATCTTTGTGCAATTATTAGGAGAAATTTGATTTATACATATAATGGCACAGAGAGGCTGTTTAGTCCTGAAAATGAGGAAAATGCATTCTGTGCATTTGCTTTTATTTTTCCATAGTCATCTTTCTATAGTCATCTTCTCACAGCGTTATTTTTAATGACATTATTTTGAAACAAATGGCCCATGTAGCATTTCTCTACCAAAATACATGTTTTCCTGCACAACACTTCTTTGTTCTTTAGCCCAAGCTTTGCTCCCAAAGGTCCCAGTCACACATGCATCGATGCTGATATTAAGTCTATATGCACAATTTCCTAAAAGATTTTTTTTCAAAATTATTGAAAACAGCCGACATCATTTTTCCCCACAAAGAGCTGATGCGCACTTACGTAGTGACCAGAAATACCCACAGCAGTGGGAAAGCCCAGGAAAAGAGTAAAAGGGTGGGAGGCGAATGACAGGCAGAGGGCGTTTGGGAATCAGTCCAAAATCCACAGGAGGAAAACAGACACAGCAGCATATTCTGATGCTGGAGATCAAAGCGCACCTTTCCCTAGCCCCATAAGTCTTCCTGAGAAGAAGTGTGGTGGACCTTGTCCAAGGAAGGGCACATGCCCCACTAAATGCTGACTAGAAGTCAGCATCTTCTCTCCTAGTACCTTTCCGTCATCTCGAGCTCAGGAGAAGGTGTTCCTCTCTAGCTCTTAGCAGTCCTCTGTCACTTGGGTTTCTCCTGTATCTGCCCCAAAACTGCCTCGCATCCTGCCTTGTTCATGCAAGAAGGTTACACTGGAATGACGTGAACAGTGTGAATTGAAATGGAAGTAGCTATAACTATACTATTTTCCACAGTCTGCTGAAAACAAACAAACAAACAAAAATTAGTTCTGGTGGCTGGGGTTGGTTTTATCCACAGCAGCTCAGCCCAGGTCTCCCCTTCTCATCATGACTTTGACCTTGGCCACCTCCTCCCTTTCATTTGGAGCTTCCCCTGCAGATGTTTCCAATCTAATATTCACACTTAGGACTTTGCTCAGAAACAAAAGCCCCATAGTTTTGGCTATCCCCACTCAGAAAATGTGAGAAAACCTGCCTTGTTTTTTCCAAGCCTCACTCAACACCATCTTCTGTGTCACCAGTGTTTGCTTCCACTTTCTAGATCAAGATCCTTAAGTGCACTGCAGCTTTACTCTGATCCGATACACAAACAAATACCTCTGGGAGATTGCCTTTCACATAACCACAAAATATTTCAGACACCCAAGGCACTTACCAGCTTTAGCTGTGTGTGTGTATGTGCGTAATAATATTTCTTAGGACTATAGACAGTTCAAAAAGCTGTTAGCTTCCATTTTCCATTTACATAGTGTTTTTGTAAGGGCATGTGTGATGAGAAGTGCCTAAACACTAAGAAATGCTTAAATTCTCTGGAAAATCCTGGCTGCATTCAGTGGGTAAGATAAATGTAATCCCTAAAACAATATGTATTTTTTTTTGTTCTGAGCTAGAAATTTTCTTTTTAGAGCAAAGATCTGTTAAAACAAAGTTTATCCACATGTATTAAGTGATAAATGACTTCCTATGGAGCGTGGCCAGAGAGAAATGCTCAGCCAGATGTATCCCTTCTCCCCTTCAATGTCTCCATAAAGTGCAGGAATCAGAGAAAGTCTGAGGGCTGAAGGGATCTCTGGGGAGCTCGGTCCACACTCCTGCTCCAAGTCAAGGCAGGATGCCCAAGGCCTTCTCCAGGCATGCACTGGAAGTCTCCAAGGTTGGAGATCCCACTTCGCTTCCCTGTTGCTGTCAGGCAGCTCCATCACTCTCAATGTGATTTTTTTTCCCTTATATCCAACTGGAATTTCCCCTTCTTTCCCTAGGGGTTTCGTTTTTTCCCTAACCACAGAATTTCTCCATCAGAAGTGAAAAATAAACATTTTAAAATAGAACAGAGACACTTAAGATAAATGTTAAGAAAAACTATTTAGTCTTAGCACAGTATTAAAATAGTTTTAAGCTTCTATGACCTGTTTTTTTGTATGTTTGTTTTACATATGTCAGATATAAGCTTTCTTTTGTCTTTTTAATAAAGCTGTATCCATCTTCTGAACTCAATACTTCCCAAGTTGTTATCTTTCAGTCTTTAGCAATGGTAAGTTTTCTGTTTGTTTGTTTTGTGTTTTTGTTTTGTTTTTATTTTGTTTCATTTTCTTTTGTTTTGAGAAAGGAAACCAGGACAACAGGCCAAGTGGTCCCTGGGATTTCCAAGAAAGCCTTTTTTTTTTTTTTTTTGGACCTTAAGAAAAGTCCCTGTCCAAATGCTCAGCTCAAGCCAAGAGATGGCGTTTTAAGATGCAGCTGTTGAAAAACTCAGCGATAGTGTTTTAGAAGGATGCTGCTGCATCTGGGCTGACCTGCAAAAGAGAAATAATTCATCCCAGTTTCCCCAGACCACCCCCAAAACCACCTCTGTAAAATAGGGAATGTCCTTGCAGGTGACAATTTCCCTGGAAAAGCAATGTTTCCTTACTGATCCCCATCTCTAAGTGCCTACACTAGAGGAGTAACCCAAAAACATGTGTTTTAAAATGAAATGTAATCAAGTTTTACCCTTTCTCCTTGTCAGCATTTTGATGTGCTCAGGACACAAATGCAAGGAGTGGTTCAGGAACAGCAGAGTCACAACTTGTGGTCAGTGATCTGCTTGGGAGTGCTTTTCTTGCAGAGATGAGCCCCTGGGACTGGAGATGCTCTTGTTGAGTAATATCCTCATAAAGACTCAGCCGTGGGGCATGGGGAGTGGTGGTGGTAAGCCTGATAAATGCATTCATTTCTGGGTGAAAAACTCGCTCTGTGCAGGCGATTCAGCAGGGCAGCGCTTTCCATGCCCAAAGTTCTCGGCCACTCCACCTGCGAAGCCTTCATCCCTGGCTGGCCTTGATTCATCCAAGAGCAAGGATGAAAACCAAAGGGTTTTGTCAAGTGGTCTGGCCTCACAGACTCCCAGAGCAGCGGAGATCTTCAGCACATTTCCCCATGCAGCGGTGACACCGGAGGTGATGCCTGCTTCCCAAACCCCCAGGCACCACGAGGGCCGTGTGCTCCAGCATCTTGAAAGGACAAGCACCCCTGGGGAGCCAGTTCCACCCAGGTCCTGCTGCCGGCTGCCCAACCCTGGTGTTTCGAGTATTCCTCCGGCACAGAAGCCGTATTTCCACATGGCAGTCAGGTCTGGGATTTAAAAGCCAAAATGCTGGTCGTGAGAGGCTGGCAGGAAGGTGGGTGAAGCCACAAAGCTTCCTGCAGTACAGGGATGTGCTTATCAGGCCATCTATCAACACATTAGCTGCCTTAGGGAGCCAGGTACACGGAAACAGTGCTGGCTGTTGTTGCCTTTGGCCAGTGATGGTACTCGAGGCTCGGCCCGTCGGCAGCACCAGGGCCTGTTGCCAGAGCAAGGCGCTTGAGGGAAGGGGCTGGAGCCGCGGGGCCAGCAGGCACCTCGTACTGGGCCACACGTGGGCACCCTCAGCTCAGTGGCTTCTCCCAGGCTGTGTTTTTCCACCAAAATTTATCTCAGCTCACCCATTGCTTTCACCGTTCCCTACGGTCTCCTCTGTGCCACCGAGTGCCACAGTGCAGACGTAGGGGCACAGCTTTTCCCCTGCTGCCTTGGGAAAACAAACAGAAAAGCCATTTTCAGGGGGACTTCCAGCACTGCACCCACAATTTCCCAGCTGGAAATACCCAAAAGGCCCAAAGTGTGGGCCTGAGGCCTGGCTCACGACTCCCCAGCACTCATCCAGCTACCTTTTGGTGGGGCTGGACAAGCTGAGAAACTCCAGCACATCCTACATGAGCTTGGCCCACCACTGGAGGTGGGCAGAGAAGGGGAAGCCCCTGCAGAAGAAGCAGGTACCAACCTCACTGAGGAAGCATGAGGAAGACTATGCCATTTGACATTGACATGTTGGCCCAAGCTGAAATCCTCCCCTTGCCTGCTGAAATTCCTGTCCTGGTGTGAATGGCATGGAGATTTGGTTCCCAGGAGATTTTTGAGGGTTCCCAATCACTCCGGTGACCTGGTGGGGGACACCAACAGTGTGTCAATCACAGTGATGCTCAGGGGATGAAGCCCACCAGATGAAGCCCAGTGGATGAGGCCAACCAGATAACGTGTGCTCGGTCTGCCGTGCCTGGAGGGTGTGGGAAATGGAGGGAAGGGGTGAGCTGTGGATTCCCATAGCAGGACAAACATCCAGGAGACCCCAACCCATCTGCATCATATTGAAGCTGGTATTTCTCCTGTTTTGAGTGCTCTAGATGAAGGGGGCAGGACATTTTTGCATGCATTTGCAGACACTTCTAGGGGGTCTATCAGGGTCTGGTGCTCCCATGCTCTCTCTGGCCCGGGGCTTGGGTTGCTGCAGTCAATTCTTTCCTCTTGGTCTCCTGCCCAGCAGCATTAGGGTCCATGAGCTGCGAGTCCAGAGGTGGCTTCTGCTCCCTCCAGGCATCTTGGCTCGCTCAGTCCTTCCTGATCTCCTAGTGCCATCTGCTGCCTCACCCCAACACCGCCGTAGGGTGGTGGTAACACCCGTTGTCTCCTCATCCTCACTTGCAAAAAAAGATGGACCAGTTTGCCCACTGCCAAGCTTCATTTGTTCCCTGACATTTTCTCCCCTCTTTTTCAGGAAAAAGGACCCCCAAAAGCCCATGGGGTGGAGGTCTGTGTGGTTGCTACACCATGGTTCCTAATGAAGAGCTGAATGTGCCATTGCCATGTCATCACATAAGGCTGCTGTGGTTTTCTGCCTTTTGATTTTAACGAGGAATACCAGAAGTTGTTCCCTGGGACAAGCACCCAGGGGGCTTTCCATCCTCAGGGGATCCCCCCCGACCTCAGACAGTGCTGATGCCCATCCCACTGCAGACAGGTTGGGCTACACCTGTCCCAGAGCCTCCCAGCAAGCCCACTGAGATCCAGTGGATTTTTTGGGTGGAGATGCTATAGCTGACCAAAATTAAAATTAATTAATTAATTAATTAAAAAAAAAAAAAAAAAGCGAACTCTTCCTCTGTTCAATACAAAGTGTCTGTCTAATTGCCTACACTTTGCCCCTCCCAAGGGGAAGAGGATGGTGCAAGACAAAATCCAGGTGTGTGTTCCCCTTGCCCCCTTGCCATCCCAAGCTGCAACAACCTCCTGCTAAGCTCTTGCTTCGGAAAAGTGTCCAGCTATCGTGTGCTCAGGACTTGGATGCCACCTCCTGGCTTTCCCACTGTACTGTGCAGCTCATTAATGCGCCTTGACTCCAGGCTGCTCGTCTCAATGCACACAGCAAGGGCCTGTCCCGTCACGACAATTTGTCCCTACGGGTTTTATATGACCCCTATGCAGTTTCACCTGTGTCCTTCTGTGCTCCCTGTTTGGGATATTGAGATGCTGCATCCAAGTCTCTGCAGACTTCTTGTGGGTTTGGGGACTAATTTAACTAGTGGGTGGTTGAGGGAATAGCAAATCAGAGGGATTTCTGGAGCTGTAAGACAGTCTGCTGTCTTATCTATACCAGCCTGGCAGGTGATCAAAACTCATGAAAGGGGGCACTGTGCAATAAATGCAAGACAAGGTGCAAACAGCGTGTTCCCCGCTTGTTCTCCAGCATATCCTGGCTCTTTCTGCCCTCACAGTGATGTTTCTGGCTTGGGTTAGCCTACCTGTACGCCCGCCAGCCAAACCCACCTCTCCAAGAGGTGTGGTATCAAGTGCCTCCATCACCAAGCAGCTTGGACAGTCAATTTTTATTCAGCCCCACATGCAGCATCTGGGCTGGGGCTCTGCAGAGCCGGTCCGTGTGCTGGTCCATGGCTGAGGCTGTTGATGTCTGTGCAGCATATGAGGAACTGGAGGACATGACTGGTCCTGAGGTAAAATGGTCTTCAGCCATGAAGGACTTTGGCCTGAGAGAGGAGGGATGCCATGTGGAAAGACCATGACAGAGGCTTTTCTGCCTGCGCTGCCGCTGCAGACCAGCAGATGGAAGCTGCTGGGCTTTGCAGGAGCCATTTTAATTACTTGCAGGAGCTGCTTGCATTGCTTTCATCAGCAGAAATAGGGTGAAGGTGCTAGAGCACGCGACCTGTGCGGCCTAGAGGCATCTGGACACTCTCAAAGACCAGTGACAGCAACAGCACCAAGAGAGCAGCAGCTCTGCCAAACACCCCTGGCCTCGGGGACAGGAGCTGTGGTCCCCTGTGATCAGCTGGTCTGTGGACAAACGCAGGCATTAAGTGTTTGCTCTCCTTTCCTATGAACCTCGTTTCAAGTAGGAACTGAGTATTGCACCTGGATGTCCCACTGGCCTCCGTGAAGATGCCCTGGCTTGCTACAAGCGTGGATGAGCTGTCCAAGCTCTGCGCCCTGGAGCTCCATGCCAGCAGCCCTTCCTGCAGGACACAACGCAGCCAGGTTGGGGTCAGGGTAAATGCAAGCAGCACCACAGCTTCACACCCCTTAAATGCATCAGGGCAGGGGCATCGCTGGTGCACACACGCTCCTGTGCCCCTCGCATGCCCACATGGACGCAGACACGTGCCCACTCCTCGCCCACCCATGGTGGCACCGGCCCAGGGACCCTCGGCGCAGACGTGACCTACTTTAGCTCCGAGGCGAGCCGCGCTGCACCAGTCCCAGTGTAAAAGCTTAATAGAGCCAGGCATAAATTATTCATTGCCTGGCCATGTTAATGCATGTGCTAAAGGCTTTCTTTTTTTTTTTTCTCCAAAAAAAAAAAATCTCCTTTATAATTTAAAGCCTCGCACGCTCCCATCACCACGGATGCTCTCCAGAAGTGTTTCCGCTCAGGCGAGCAGCTCTGTGAGATGCAGGTGGAGCTGGCAGGGCAGAGCTGCCCCGCAGCCGAGCCGGCCCCAATTCAGGCAGCAGCAGGGAGGGCAACCGCTGGCCCCGCTGCCTTCACCCCATGACCCTGCTCTGAGCCGCTTCCCCATGCGGCCAAGCCCGTTCCCAGGCACGGTGGCCAGTGGAGCTATATTTAGAGCCGCCTCTTTCTCTTTTTTTTTTTTTTTGTTTTATTTTCCTCCCGCTCCTTGCCTTGGCCAAGCAGCCTTGAAGCCCTGGGGAAGAGAGGAAAACACCGAGCCTTGGGGCAGGACGCTGCACAGGGTCCCGCTGCCTCCGCATCCCACCCTGTGCGCTGTACCACACGGGGAGGCCACGGGTGGCACCCCATCCCGCTGTGCTGGCGGGGAGACAGCCTTTGTAGGGTGGCAGGGATTAGGGAAGCTCCTTTATAATCACAGGGCTGCCCTCCCAGCACAGTTAGAAGCCCCCAGTGATGATTTTGTGCCGGCAGGGCCCCTGGAAAAGCAACTACCCCTCGGCCAGGGCCGCTGCTCCCGGGGCTGCTCTGGCAGGTACTGATAAGGGCAGAAGCGCCGGGGGAGCCTCTCGCCCTCCTGCAGCCCCAGCTCGCCCCGAGCCCGGCAGCGGAGGAGGAGCTGGGCGCTGCTGCAGCTCCCCGGCCGTTTTGCCTTCTATGGACATCTCTGCAGCGAGGAACTGCGCTGGCACGGAGGAGAGGCCACCCCAGGCCCCGGGGAGGGGGAAGAAAAACACCCAAAGCCATGGTGGTTGCCTGTTCTTGGAGGCCTCCTGGAGAAGCTCAGCACCAACAGCCCCTTAACCATGCTGCCCTGTGCCCAGGGGGCAGAAGGAAGCCCCCCAAACACCCCTGGCAGGGGCCAGGAGCCCCACACACTGCCCCAGGCCATGCCCAGCCCCAGAAGAAAACACTCCAGACCACCAGAAAGAGTCACAGCAGCCTCTGGGTATATTTTTGTTTGTCTGTTGCATTTCATATATTATCCAGTTTCACATTCTCATAGGATCAGCAAGTATAGAGCAACTTACTCTCAAATCTTTTAATACAAGCGAGACAGCCATGGTCATATAATACTTAAAGCACTTCAATACCAAGCAATAAGATGCTAAAACAAAAATTGCACAATTTCTTGTTTACTATGCCTGACTGAATCATTGTTACAGAAGACAACCCTTCTCTGTTCAAGCTTTTAACTAAACATTAACTTATCTTACAGGATTACAATTTCTCTTTTAATAATAATAATAATTAATTGCACACAAACACACAAGAAATTCTTTATGATGCATAAATATTTCCTTATTACACATGGTACAAAAATACTCGTACTTTTTTTTTTTGTTCGGTATTCCCATAAGGATGGCTGATTATTTGGCAGGACTGGATGCTCTCCAATCAGAGGGATGTGGAAAAGAAGAAAAAAAGAGGTTAGATATTTTACAGCCTTTCTATATATAGCAGTCTGAAAGAAATAATATAAGAACCCTGACTTTAAAACGGGAGAATGGATGAGAACAGAAACCCAGTGCATCGTACTTGGAGGAAAAAAAAAAATAAAAAAACATTTTTCAAATTCTTCTGGTCGTACTGGGAAGGGGGAGGGCGGAGGTGGGCGAAGGGGTGAGACAAGGACAGTTAGTATTTCTCAGAGCCAAGTCTTCACCGACGCAAGATGAAAACCTTGATGGATCAATCCGTTGGGCCAAGACCTGTTGCTAACGGTTACACAAACGCTAGAACAAACAAACTTACACTCACACATACACAAGTTAAGTGTTTTAATTCATGCCAGAAAACATGCAAAAACCCGATTTGCCTTTCGTTTCCTTCAGCCGAGCCGCGGGCGAGGCGAGCCCGGCACCGAGCCCCCGCCACCCCGGCCGGGTTGCAGCACGGCCGGGCGGTGAAGCTCAGCCAGGGAAGAGGTCCTGGGGGTGGACGGACAGACAGCGGGACAGAGGGACGGAGGCGGCGTGCGGCAGCTTCACAGTCCGGAGGGGGGATGCGCCGGGGCCGGGCGCCTTGTCCGCTGGCCGCAAACCAAAGCGAGAGGAGTTGGAGCAGTCGTCCCTGGCACATCCCTCCGCGGAGAGGCGGGGAGGAGGAACACGAGCCGAGGAGAGACGCTGCGGGATAGGGGTGGTAGTGAGTGGGGCTGGACGCAGCCATGCCCCAGCCCCGTCACCCCATGCCCCCACAGGGAGCGGGGCTTGACCCCGCTGCTCATTATCAAGACCCAAGCATGTCCTTTGTGGGGTGCGTGGGGCTGGCGGCGGCCCAAGCTCCCATCCCTCCTCCCACCGGAGCTCAAGGACAGGCAGGACAAGGACAAGGCTCCAGGAGCGATTACTTACTTACTAACAAACTAACAAAACTGACGAGACTTCCATCCTTGCTGGGTAGCTTCGGAGGGAGGATACCAGCGCATCTGGAAGAAAAGAAAGCCACGCCAGAGGTCCGTGATCCAGAGTAATTGCAAACCTTCAGCTCCGTTAGGCCACCGGAGAGGCACACTGAGCGGAGAAGGCTCCAGCAGGGGAAAGGACGTGCCCCAAGGAGCACCCCAAGGGCTGGCGGCTTGTGCACAGACAGGTTGAGGCTCACCAGGCACCAGGACCTTACCACGTCCTCCCTTAAGGAGCACAGCAGGATCCCACCGCTCTGAAGGGAGCTCGCTCCCCCTCTCATGGCCTGCCTCAACATCCCCAGTATTTTCCAAAGCCAGAAAATAGCGTCCAAACTCACACCCAGCTTGCTACAGCACGCTGGGCAGCACCACCCAGGCTAGGAAGGGTCCTCACCACCAAGCCACATAGGAAGCTCATTGCTTCAGAGCTGTGCGTGAGGGGGCACACCCCAGATTTACACCCCAAATTTACAGCTCTCCCCCCCAGAACAGGCTCAGGCAGGGCAGAGGAGGCTCACAGCAGGCACACACCACCCCAGTGTGGTGGCTGCTCTGCCTTCTGCCACCACAAGGCCACACACTTTAACCAGGCAACCTCCACTTGGCACGGGTAAGACCTGCCTCATCTGCACTGGAAGAGACCAGGGGCAGTGATCCAGCCATCCACAGAGGCTCCAGGCAAAGCACACCACAGGAACAACCTGTAGAGCAATAAGGTAGCAAGACGCAGAGGCTTCCTCGGTCTTTGCAGCAGTATCTGCTGCTCAGGGCTGCTCCTTGGCAAGGAAGGACCCAACAAGCAGGCAGAGGTATAGAAACCAAACAGGCACTTTCAGCCTGTCAGTAGAGGCAGCGAGCTGGCAGCATCTAGTAGAATAGCATCAAGACATCCAGATGCTCACGTTCAGTTTGCAAGACCAGCACATAGGGCTGGGACACTGCAGGCTGGGATGGCAGCCGGCGCTGCAGGAGATGCTCCTGCAGCCAGCACGCTGCCTAGCAGATGCACTGCGGTGCATGCAGCAGAAATCTTGCTGCAGAGTCACCCAGCAGTGGAGACGCAGACCTGTGTCCCCAATCCCAGCTGCAAGAGACCTGCCAAGGGCTGTGCACAGGTTTCCAGAGCTCTGAAGACAGCCAGAGACTCAGTGACAGCCCTGGGATTACTCTCCAAGATAGGAACATCCCTGATAGCCCCTCCGAACCCCACTCCCTGGGAGAAGCAGCGGTCTGTCTGTTGGTGGAAAGGCTTTGCATGCACTGCTGTAACACAAACACACAGCAAGTGCCAAGACCTTGATACGGCAGCCTCCTTATCCAGAGGCTGGAAGGGACAACAAGGTCACACCTCCCAGAAAACACAGCTGCCTGTGAAGGCTGCATCCTCCCTCCACCAGCACAAGAGCTGTGACACCACTAACTCAACAGCCCCGAGCAGGAGCTGGAGAACTTGGGGTCCTTCCTGTGATGCTTCCCAGAAGGAGAGAGCCCTGCAGGTTTCCTCAGCTAGGCGAGGGCTGCTGGAAGCCAGGCTCTGGTGCCTGCACCAGATGGACCCAGCTCAGCCACATCCTCACTCCACTGCCACCACGCTGCCCCAGGGCACAGCCATCTCCTCGCACCAGCACAGGCCAGGCAGGCTACTACAGCCTGGGGAGGGCTGATGCACTCACGGGGCTGCCACAGCTGCTGCCAGCACCAGCACAGGGCAGGATCAGCCCCTTTCCCCCCCATCACCAGGAGGTGCTCACTCAGCAGAGCCGCAGCCCAGGTCCTCCTCCGCTGGCTGACATCTCCCACTCCAGCACCCTCCCCTCGACAGCTGGAAGCAGTTTCCTCCTACCCAGCAGCAACAGGAAACTCCCCCGAACTTCACAAGGCTTCGAGTGCTTAACCCCGGGAGCAGCCACCATCCTGCGCCTGCCCAGTTGGGTGCAGGCACATGCAAAACAGCCACCCCCATCCCCAAACCCGGTGGCTCTCCCACCCCTCCACAGGGGGTCCGAGCTAGCTCCTGCCCCAAATGCAACCCAAAGCCTCCAGCAGCTCCAGTTCAACAGAAATCCTGCTTGTTCAGAGCTCTGGCACAAATACACCTCCATCTCTGCGCCAGGCAGGGACATCCCAGGCTAGGAACCAGCGGGAAGCACCAGAACAAAAAGATCTCCTAGCCAAGGGGGGACACTGTTGGAAACAACAGCCCATCAGGACAATTTTTTCTTCACATCTCTCTTGGGTGCCTTGCTTGTCCTGGGAAGCAGAGGTGCTGTGAATGGGGGCACTGCAGCCGCCTGGAGGAGGAGACCAGGTACACCAGGACATGGCAGGGATGTCTCAAGGGCTGTGATGCACCGAGCCAGGTCAGAGCACTTCCCTGGAGGAGCCCACACCTGAGGGCTTCGGGGAGGTCTGCAGTCTCTCCAGGTGGGCTATCCATCATGTAGGAAGCTGAGGCAGGGAATGGGGATGGATATCCAGGAGGGGGCTAGGGAAGTAGAGCAAGGGAGGCTTTTACTGGAAGACACGCAGTTGTTTCTGGAGCTGCATTAGCTCACAGTTGGAAGGGAGTCTGGCCACACCACTGCAAACATCCCCTGCTCGCCTGCCCGCAGGGACAGGACAGACACCACCAGCCAGCTGCAGCTGGCCTCAGGTCCCAGAAAACAGCTGGAGAAGAGCAATGTGTGGCTTCACTCGCCATCTTCACAAAGCCAGGGGAAACAACAGGATCAGCACATGGGGCAGAGACATGCCCCATCAGGGCTCCATTCTCCCTGTGAAGGTCTGCTTCAGCTCTCCTGGTTGTGCTCAGAATATAACAGCCACTTCTCTTGATTGCCTTCCTTATGGAGAGCAGGAAGAGCAGGCCAAATACACATGGTGATCCTCAAGCCATCTTCGGCTTAGACAGCCCGTCCTTCCTCCTTACTTGTAGGTCTGCTCATCTTCGCCCTGCAGCCAGCCCCAGTGCCTCAGGGAGCTGTACCTACCCCCAGAACAGAGCCAGCAGCTCCCCAGGTACCAGAAAGACCTCCCTGTGTGGCAAGGAGGAAGCAGCCCCTCCTCTGGGCTCCCAGGAGCTGGTAGGACCCCAGCAGCTCACTCAAGAGCTGCTCTGCTCCAGATGGGAACACAACCTGCAACAGGCAAGGACAGCCTGCAGAGGTACACCACCAGCACTGACACCAGCCAGCAGGGCTCCCCGGACACCTCCAGCCTCATTTCAGCCAAGCCTCCTGCTTCCAGGGTCCTTCAAGAGAGCTGGCTTGAGGAGATGAGCACACGAGCACTTGCATGCTCTGCAAGACCCAAGCAGCTCAGCCTACCAAGCCTCACTGCAGCTGAACCGAGCGCTCCCCATGCGGCTGCTGTCAGGGAGGATCTGCACATCCCGCACCGTGCTGAGAAGCACATGGAGGACAGGCAGCGATCCAGCCCTGTTCCTCAGAAGGGGAATTTCAACACACATCCAATGCTCTGAAGCACTCTGGGTCGACAGCCTATGCTCCAGATAGTGGAGACCTCAAGCAAGCAGTTCTCCTTTTCCCAGAGCAGAAATGAGGTGGGCTGCTTCCATTTGTTGAGCCAGGGAGAGCTGTGCCCGTTGTGGTTCAGGGAGTCCCTTCTGACAGCACCTTGGTCCAGGTCGCTCCTCAGGTGTGACAGAGAAGGGCTGCTCAGCAGGTACCCTAAAGAGCTAAGAGCATCTCACATTTGCTTTTCTCTG
Source organism: Aythya fuligula (assembly GCF_009819795.1). Classification (NCBI taxonomy): domain Eukaryota; kingdom Metazoa; phylum Chordata; class Aves; order Anseriformes; family Anatidae; genus Aythya; species Aythya fuligula. The sequence continues at coordinate 10,798,979 of NC_045569.1, read as the reverse complement.
GCTAGGAGGAAACAAGTGGCTTGGGGAGAGCTTGCTCAAGGCTCCTTAGCCAGCACTGAGTCACTGGATTTTAGGCAAACATCACAGCCATGAGGTTCTTGAAGTACTCTTCACACTTCTAAGGATCCAAGCCCTGAAAAAATAATCCTGGTAAGTCCTATGTGTCAGCCCCAAACAGGCAATGGGTTATTACACAGAGGAAATCCACCGCGGCTTCCAGCCTCCCATCGCAGGGAGGGTCCATCACAGCTCAGCTGCCACAATGTGAAGTCCAGCAGATTTTGCAGACAGGACCCCAAGATCAAGCCAAGAGGTACACAAAGGGAAATCCCCATGGTCTGCAGATTGCCATGGTGTCCACTGCTCCCAGTCTCGTGACACATCACAGCAGACAGCAGCATCCAACAGGAGGCAGGTACTGGAGGAGAAGTGCAGCACCTGAACCCATCCCAGCAGATCTGCTCCATGTTCCCAGCTCTTTAGGACCAGCACCCGATAACAACCACTGGGACCAGCCTCATGTCCATCCACAACAGCAGCCACAGCTCAGGAGATCCAGCTTGCCCTGGGCAAGCTCAGGCAGCGATCAAGAGGGAAAGGCTGAATAATTTCTCAGAGCAATGGCCTCCTCTTCCATCGATGGGCTCTGCCTCAGCTCCATGCTGGGAAGCCTCAGGGTGCTGCTGGGCTCTGCATCACCACCACACAGCCACGAAGCAGAGCTGGGACTGCTCCTTCCCCTCCCCTGGGCAGTCCCAGCTTCAGAAGCCCACCTTCACCACCCCCTCAAAGCCTTCAGCCCATGTTTCTGCTGCTGGCAGCAGCTTTGAGGCTCCGATGGCACTTCAGGCAGCCCACCCTCATGGATGGGCAGCTGGGAGCTTTCAGACCACGATCTGCTCCCTGTCTTGGTACCACAGCCTGCCTGCTGGGTACCCAGCACCTCTGCTGGGTCTCCTGCATGCACCATGCAGTGGCTGCCTCCAGCCTTACCCACATGTTTATGGGATGCTCCTCTACGCTGATCTCAGGGCAAGTGCTGCCACAGCTGGAAGCATCACTTTGCAGATCACTGAGAGCCCCTGGTGTCTCCTGGTGCTCGCTCAGAGGCTGGCTTAGGGACACTCCAAAACCCAGTTCCACATCAGAGACACAACACAGCCCGACTCGGTCACACAGACACTAGATGAAACAGTTCAACAGGTCTAGAGAGACCAGGTTTCCACCCTGGCAGAAAGATCTCCTTCTTCCCAGGGCACCGTCTCAGCACATCTGTGCATCCCAGTCTTCCAAGGACAAAGGCAGACCTCAGCCCCCATCCTTGATGACATCTTTCCCCATCATCAATACCACAAATGGGAGGGGAAAAAAGTCTACCCAGAACCACTGCAAGGAGAAGTGATCCAGACTCAGTTCCTTCAGTAGGAGATGACCACAGCAACCGTCCTCCCTGCCTGCCAGCCCCAGGCCAGGCCACCTTCCCTCTGCCCAACCTCCCAGCTCCCTACACCGCTCCCAGGCCACAGATTCCCCTCGTTGCAGCTCACGAGAGCTGCATCCTGCCTGTGACTGCAGGCTGCAAAGAGAAGCCAAGCTCCAGGTAGGAACTTGCTCCATTTCCAGTGACTGGAGAGGAAAGAGGTGAGATTAGACCCATGAGTAGGGGCAGGGTCTGTCCCGATATGCGATTCTGGAACAAAGTGACCGGCAAGTGCTGTTGTCTAACGTGCCCGGTAGAATTTAGTCGTGTGCTACCGCTATCACGTCACTCACCTCCCCCACCGTGTGCCAGGAGTGAGGTCAAGGTGTATTTCTGGTTGCCCTCAAAGGGTCGTGGTTGGGGAGAAACCAGGTTTCTTTCCTGCCGAGGGGCAGGATCATCTCTGCCCCGGCTCAACCAGGCTGCTCCCCTCCCGCCGGCAGGACCTGGCTGAGCCTGGCTCAGCTGGGAGGAGTTGATGTAAGATGGTGCCATGCTGTGTGCGCCATGTCATGTGCTGCCAAGTTGGAGATGTGGGTTAGAAAGAAGGCCTGGTATCTCATTCCCCAGGCTCTGGTGGGTGGGTAGCGTGAGGCCCATGCACTGGGTGGGCAAGGAGATACGGGCTAAAGAGATGGGCAGAAGCTTGCAAATCCCATGGTGCACCTTGGAGGAGAGATGGTTACCTTACCAGTCTTTCCAGACGGGGCTGCCATCATGCTTAACACTTCTAGGAATGGAGCTGTAGTACAGCCACTCCACTAGCTGCAATTAGGCATCACTAGGGCGTCCCATCTCCAGGGACAGCTCTGAGCTTCAGGGCTAGCCTGCGCTGGCATCATGGCTGGAGTTCACTAGGGACATCAAAGGAGGGATTTGAGAGAGGGTGGGAGGGAGGGAAGGCAGGTGGGACAGTCTTAAAGTCAGGGGAGTCCCCGCAGGTAGAGGCTTTCAGCAGTGCCACAGTCACACCGGCAGCACGGAGAGACCCCATCCCCACGACACGGCGATGCCGGGAGCAGTGGGATCAGTCTTCTGTGCACGGCTTCCCGAGAGTGCCTGATGCACGAGCCAGGGCCAGCAGCCTCGTGCCACCTCCTGCCAGCCCTCCAAGCAGCTCTTCAGGAGGCTGCATTGGTGCAGCACAGACGGCAGCCACTCTCCTCTCAGACTTGAGCACAGAGATGCGAGAGGATGAGCTCTTGGAGTTTAAACCTTTTGCCACAAGCTCTCTATAGCTGCTGCCTCCACCTACACACTCCCTCTGCGATTAATGGAGCTGCTGCAGCTCCTGGCACCCCATGAATGCCCTCCAGCCAACACCAGTCTCCGTAAGAAGAGCTGCTGCTGTCCTGGAGAACAGCCCATGTGTCCACCACGCTGACAGCGAGGTGAGCCAGCCTTACCAGTGAGAACACAGGGCTCAGCACACCAAGACCGAGGCTACAGCTCTCAGCCCAGTTTGAGAGCAAAAGTCATCTCTTCTCACGCTGACTCAACTCCACCCTGCCTTGGCTCTGCAAGGGAAAGGCCTCCAGCCTAGAGAACAGGCAGCTCAGAGCAGCCACCCTGAGTAATGTTTAACCCCATAAAACTTTATTGGTAACGTATGCTGCGCCAGAATGTCTCCTGCAGGGTCACCGCCAGCTCAAGCACAACGCAGCAAGCAGCAGCCGTGGCTGCTCGGCCAGCCTGGCTGCTCGTCTTCAGGAGACTCCAGCCCTGGCTGCAGTTTGGAGGGGCTATGCTGGCTCCCTAGGGCTTACAGAAGTATCACCTGCTTGGGCAGGGGGTCCCTTGTCCTCCTGAGAGCTCCCTGGAGCTCAGGGGTCATCCTGCAGGCCAAAAGACTTTTGGATAGCTAAGCTGTCTGCCCAGAACAGGTATCTTACCAGCTGGGGGGCAGGAACTCAAACCCCAGCAGAAGATCTGGCTGAAGGCCTCCTTTGTTTTGGGAGAGCAGAGTTCCTTCCTCCGCCCAGCACACACCATAAAGTTTTGGTGTCTAACCTTTCTGTCCCTGCAGTCACCAATGATCACCCTTGAAGGAACCACAGTAATGGTTTCACCTTCCTCAATTGTCCCTGGAGGGAGTGTTCCTGGCCCTCCCTGCTGGGGCAATTCTGGCAGCAGCAGCCCTTGGCTCCACCACCCTACACAAGGGGAAGGGATGGAAAGGAGAGACTTCTGCTCCCCTGGGCTGCCCAGGAGCAGAGCACATTCGGGTGCTCCTGGAGCTGTGGGCACCATCAGTAGCTCTTAAAGAACACCAGCAAACAAAATCTCCTGACTGGGACAGACCTAGTGAAGGACCAGCCTCCCTGGAGGCCTTTGAAAGATGGGGCCAGTGTCTGGTCCTGCCCTAGGCCCCACATCCCTTTTGCCTACCCTGCAGGAGCTTCAGCCCACTGCTAGCTCACCAGCAGAAGGCCAAAAGCAGCAGAGGACAAGCCTACACAGGCCAGAAGCTTGCATCCACTCCAGTGTTTCCATCTTGCATTTGGACACAAGCTTGGGTTGAAGCCATTCAGTTACAGTCAAGATGCTTGCAGGAGCAAGAGGATGATGAAGGGCCAACTCAGCTGCTGGCCAGGTAGACAAGGTGATGGGACACAGCTCTTCTTCCTTTCAAGCTAAGCAGGGATGAGCAGAGCTAACTGCCCTGCTTGGTGGGGCAGAAATAGCAGAGGTTAAACCCCAGTGCTCTGGGGACTAAGCCCAGAGCCCCACCAGCACTGTTACAGGAGCAGAGACAGAAGTAGGCAGAGCACAGCTGGTGATAACACCAAGCAGGGTTGGGACAGGGGCTCCAGGTTCTCCTACACAAGTTCTCCAAACAAAGCACCTTAATGTGGGGTGATGACATATCTTCTCTACTTCAGCTTTCTTTTTGCATTTCCCCAGCTTCAGGAGATGTTATACTGGTGGTGGTGTCTCAGTACATTAAAATATTCCAGTATCAAACCAGTACAGGCACCCCTACACCTCCTGCTGCCAGCAAGCATACCCCAGGGACACCAGGCAGCTGGATGCACCACCACCAGCATCTCCACAGGCCCACACACCAGTGACCCTCTCTAGCCTGTGCCCAGAGGGGCTAACAGTTCACCACTGGCTCATGAACAGAGTTCCTTGCAGTGGCAGGGCTCTGGTCACTCATCCCCTGCAGGACATTCCCCTCCAGCTTTAGAATTGTTTCTGCATTACCCGGCCCATGGGGTTCCAGCTGAGCCCCTGAGCTTCAGCACTGAGCTAAGCTTTCACTTCACGGAGGACATCTCCTGGCTATCCTACGTGCTGGCACACAGGGTATCCTCCCAGCAGTCACACCAGGTTCTCTGGCCAAGGGTACCAAAGCCGGCCAAAAATTGAGCACTGACTTTCTCCAGCTGCCTGCCTCTGGCACAGGAGGAAGGCTGGACCTGCAGGGTCAGAAGCCAGTGCAGAGCTCTGGCTGCACTCAGGTCACCTATTTATCCAACAGGCTATGGCTGAGACATCTGCCCCGTGCTTTGTTCAGGGCTGGGGGCCCCTGCGCATGGCAGCCGGGAAGAGGCTTTGCCCAGGAGTCAAGGTGCAGAGGCCAGGGTCGAGCTGGCCAAGCAGAACCCCGAGAGAGCAAGAACCAGGGGAAGGGGGGAGAGGAGAGCGCGGTTCTTGGCGAGCAACTCACCTGAGCGTGAAGAGCAGCGGCCGCAGCAGCGGCCGCCGGGTACGTGAAGGCGGCATGGGGGATGGCTGGGGTTAGCTCCGTGGTGTACAGGGGGTAGGGAGCCCATGCTTCTGGGGACGCTGGAATAAGAGCTGCTCCAGTCAAGTCATCTGGACAGGGGGAGACAAGGTGACAGCCTCTCAGTGGCCGGAGCCAACAGCCTGCTTCAGGGACAGGCTCTGTATTTTTCACCCCAAACTAAAACCCTGCACTGCTGTCCAAGCAAGGTTTAAAATATAATGCAGGTAGCCCCCTGCATTCTGCTCCTCTGGCCTCCCAGCCTTGCCAGGAGAGGCCAGGAGCATGTCCCATCCCTACTCCACACCCCACAGGGACACTAGGCTTCATGCCTGGGCCACCACCAAGCCTCAGCAGGGCTGCTTGCCCCACCAGGACACGCTGAGGGTGCATGGCACAGGACCAGCCCTTTATGCCTTGCACCTAGCTTAAAGCACTTGAGCAGTACCACTTCAGCTACCAGAACCAACTCTGGTCTCCCGATGCTTCTGGTGTTGGCCAGCAGCCTCAGCAGATGCCTGTTGTTCTCCTACAACCCCAACATGCTGACAGGTTTCAGCCAGAGCAGGTGGCTACAGTTCCCTTACTACACCAAGCTCTGACACCAGCATTCCCAGTGCCAGGCATCTCCCAGGCTGGGAGAGACACTGCCTCCAGCTGCCTCCCCCAGCATACTCACAGGGGTCCCGTGCAATGAAGTGTGCGCCCAGGGCAGGGTGGATATTGGTGGGGTTTGGTGTAGCCATCAGCTTGCTCTTGGCCATCTTTGTGTTGGCTTTAGCAAACTCTAGCCGCAAGGTCTGAGGGTTCTCTGGGTCAAAGCGGATGCCCTGTCACAGAAGAAAGCACAGGAATCTCTCAGAGGAAAGGCTTCCTATCCAAGCACAGGATGCACTCATGGAGTAGAGCCTAACCAGGGGATCAGGGCCATCACCCTACAGTCGCACACCCAGTTTTTGTCACCTCATGTTTGCATTTCCATTTTTAGCTGGCCCAAGGCTACTACTTCCAAGATGAGGGACTCAGCTTTGCTCTTTAAGTGCAGTTTGCCAGCCAGCAGAGCAGGGATGTAGTGCTCGTCAGGAAAGGTGCCCCATCTGCTGCCATGGAAGAATCAGGGTGGGAAGGCTGCTCTCCTGACACATCTTTCTGGAGCAGGTACCTTCTGGCTGCAGAGGTCCTGGCAGTCCAGAGCGCAGGACAAGGACCTGCTCTGCTGAACTGACACTTTCCACCAGGACATTTGGTAAGCAAGGATTTAAACGAGGCTGTCAGCACCAAGCAAGCCTTGTGGCCATTTGACAGAGCTTTGCAGCGAGCCTGCTTCACTGCCCAGCTAGGCTGGTGAGTGCAACCTGGAGCCCCACAGAACTGCTGTGGACCACAGGCTGAGCACCGCATGCCAGGACAGAGCACTGGGTGTTGCTGTACCTGTTCGCTGAGGCTTAATGTCCCAGAGGACCCTGCATCAGGTACCCCAAGCCAAGCACAACTCACATCAGCCCTAAACATGACTAGCCCTCCTGCCTGCCTGGTGCTGCAGGACCATTTATTTGGTATTTGTGGGCAAATACCAGATTTGAGACTCCCTGACCCTTCCCATGCTGCAGGGAAGCCACGCATCACCCCTGCCCACAGCTCCAGGTGGAGTGACCGCAGGGTGTACAGCCCCCAGCCCTCCCAGTACTCACATTTAAGGCGTTCTTCGCTGCTTCAGCACCAGCCCGGCTGTCAAAGGTCACAAAACCAACTGGCTAGAAGAAACAACGCTGATTTCAGTTTGGAAGCCTCTTCCTGCTCCTCAGACCACCCTACCACCCTCTCTCACCTAGACAGCTTATAGGAAGCAGAAGAAACCACGTGAAGCTGCACAGGGCTTTCAGGCAGAGCTTGAAGGGGCTTGAGGCAGTGACCCCTGCTCTGTCTGCTCCCACCACACCAAAGTGCTTTGGCATTCCTACACAAGTGGGCACTTTTCACCCCAGCAGCCCCCTCAGCAGAGATCACCCTTGCCCACAAACAGAGCTGCTGCTGCCTTGGTTAGGATGGGTCTAGGGCAGGTTTTCTGGTGAGGCTGAAGCACAATTTCTCCTGCAGCCCCCATCAATACAGGCAGCCATGGGCAATATGGAAATGCTCAGCACATGCTGAGAGCTTGGGGCCACCAGGAGAGGAGGCAGTGAGCAGAACCCAGCTGCATACATGGTGCTGAACACAGACAATGCTTTAAACAGTGAAGTGGCATCTGCACCCCTTCCCTCCCAGCACATCCAGCAGAAGGAAAAGGGAGGTACCTGCTTTGATGTTAGCTTGATCAGTGACCCTTCATAACCCTAGAGAAAGGAAGAAAGTGAGTCGGTGTCAGGTTCCTGAAGGAGCCCAGCTACAAACGAGACATGATGCAACAGCTCCAGGAGCTCCTGCAGCACCAAACCCTCCACAAGGCAAGGTCTGCAGCAGAGGCAGATAAACTGACCCATCTTCTAGGGAGCCATCCTTCTCTTTCCCACCAAAGGAGAAGAGAAATCAGTCACCAAGCATAGCAGGTATCTCAACTAACCCATTCTTCTAGTCCGCTCAGGAAGAAACCCTTTATGAGCTCCTTGTCAAGCTATTAAGATATGAAACCCTTGCCTGGGGAGCACACAGGGAGCACAATGCACCCTGTGCTAGAGGAGCATGAACAAGGACTCCTGGGGAAGAGGCTCATTTTGATGCCAGTTTCTCTGCCCATTCCCCAGCTTCCCAGGTCCTGCACAGAAGGACTCCACAGAAGGACTTCCAGGACATTAGGACCAGACCTTCCAGAACCTGAAGCTGGCCACTTCCAGCAGCTACAGAGCCACCACCATCCCCCAAGCACTGGTGAGCAGCAGTACATGGGAGGAGAAGTGCTACCCCCAGACCCCAAGGTGGCCAGAGGGGAGATATCTAGTGAAGGCTGGATAGGAACTGGGTCAGGACAAATGGTAGAGGAAGGGTTGGTCCAGTCAGGCATCAGTGCTGACCAAACAGCCAGCATCAGGCTTGGAGACAGCAGGATTCCAACAAGAGGCTCTAAGGGAGGCTGCCAAGCTGAGCACAACCCATAGGACACCAGTCCCATTTCCTAACTGGCTCACAAAGCGTCCACAGAAGGCCTCGCTTCCCACTTCATTCTTGCTTCCTTCTGGCAGAGGTCATTTCTGCAAGGCTGGCTGTAAGATAGCATCTTTCCCCCCAAAGCCCAAACCTGAAGACTTACCTTGAATGGTCGGAAGAGTAGGTAGAGCTCTCTGGGTTTGATGTCCACAGGAAGACCACTGACAAACAGAGTCCGTACCTAGGAGAGAAGTCAATGAGATCTACTGAAAGGAGACGTTCAGGACTGAAGTGGGAATATAGAGGACAGTTCAGGAGCTCTGTGTGGTGGAGGCAGGGCATCTCGCACCAGAGGTGGCCTCACAGGCACTCACACTCCCCTATATCAGAGCATTGTCACAGATGAGATGCACCCAGTCCTTTTCCTCTTCCCCAGAGGATTTAGGCCTTCACAAAAATCCAGACTCTAGAACAGTTTGGATTGAACAGGGTGTGGACAGCAGCCCCAGTCTTTGACTGGACCTTGATGACTAAGACAAGACTGTACACCATCCAAAGCACTACAGCAGGGTGAAACATCTCACCACTCCAGGAGAGACTGGTACAACCCCGATGTGTCTCTCTAGCTCTTCCCACAGACAAAGTGCTAGATCTTGATCTCCTTTCCCTAGCCCAACCTAGCACCTCACTTCAGCCACGAATTCAGAGACAGCCCTCAATTTTGTGAGCCAGCTCACTACTACATGCACATCTTTTACTTCTGCGAGAGCCCCAGAACATCACTGGGAGGGTGATTTTGGGTCCACCCCAGACCTTTCAGAAGTCATTCTCAAAGCAGCTCATAGTGTTCATCCTACTACAGCCAGCCACGAGCCAGCTGTGTTGCACCAAGTCCAAGGAGACCGCTGCTCCTTCCAAGCTCTAGAGGTAATACACCAAATCCAAACATTTGTACAAGCACCGATCCAGTACCAGAGGAAGATCTCAACAGACAGCGCCAGAATTCACATGAATAGCCAGGAAGATAAAGCAGTACTACAGGCTGATGGAGAATGTTGCTGAACAGTCAGACCATCGCAGCCACCTTCTCCCTGCACTGGGAGATGTTGGCTGCCAGCCTATTTCCATAGGAAGCAGCACAACGAAGCTGCCAAGATTTCTTGTAAATCAGCACTGAGCTGGAAAGGGAAGTTATGCACTACAGAGGTCACCAAGACACTAGTCGTCGTTAATAAGGAGCAGGAGACCGCAAGCTCAACTCAGCCAGCACCAACACAGAAGCAAGGGAAGACAAAACTATGGGAACAAGATGGAGCTCTTCATTCCTCGCTCTGAACTACCTGGCTATGCCACCCACTGAAGCAATCCCAAAGACATCTCTGGAAGCTCATGGGACAGCAGCAGAGCATCAGTGCTCAGAGAGACACCAAACTGCACCAGAGACATTTGGGGTGGACGCAGCAGGAGCAGAGCCCTTGTGCTGGCCCTCTTCCAGTCGGGAGTTCACACTCCCATTATGTTCCCATGGCAGAAGCATTCTGCTCCCACACTTCAGTTTTTTGTTTCCCCTTCCCTAGAGGAAGGGGGTTGTACCTAACACCTCGTTAAACCTCTTTTCCCACTGAAGTGAGCAGCACACTCTTGCCCTGCTCCTGGGCTGGAAGCTGTGGCCACCAAAAAAATTAAAAAGGGGGATGCAGCACAGCCTCCACACCCTGCGGGTCTTCAGGAGTAGCCAGATCCAGACTCCTCCAAGCAAGGAAGCTTCTGCTGTTTTGCCACAGGGAATACACATCTCCTTCTGCTCCTGTGCCCAGGTCAGCAACACCCATCACATCAGCCCAAGTGGCAGCGTAAGCCCTCCAGGATGGATGGTGATCACCAACTCTTGGGGTGCTCTGCCCCTCTTTCTCTCCACGACCTGAGACCAAAGGCTGCCACCACCCTCGTTAATGCACAGAGCCCTCCTCCAGTCCAGCACATCTGGGATGCAGCCACTGAGCATCCCTCCTACCCCAAGTGCCAGCATTCCCAGACTCAGTCCTGGGGTCTTCCCATCCCACCCAGCACCTCAGGTGAGGTCTCAGTGCATTCCTCAGGGCTATTTCATACCCAAACAGAGCAGGCAGTGGCAGGCAGCAAGCTCGAAGACTTCAGGCTGAAGCCTGAGCTATGTGGAGCGGCTGCTGCACGTTCCCAGAAGACGCGCAGCCATCTCTTGCAGGGGAGGACTGCATGGAGCACGGTGGCACACATGTGCCTCAGCCATGTGAAAGCACCATCCCTTTTCAATATTTCAGGATTTGAGTGCGTTCAGCCCCCAGAATGGATGTTTCTTCCGAGCAGATAGAAATCTGCATCCCTGTTGGGTCTCTAAATGGTCCCGTGATGTGCGGCTGGGTAAGTCCTTGCGACAGGCGTGACAGAATGGAAGATGTGCAGTTGCTTGGGGAGGGAGAAAGTCGGCTACTCAGAGCCCTTACAACAGCCTGAACAGAGCAGCGCAGGTGCCTAGGAAAGCTCTTTGTCAGAGGCAAGCTCCTAATGCTGTCCCCATCAGCTGCTGCCAAGGACAGGAACAGGAGACCTCCTTTCACAAGCTTCAAAGCTTCCCTTGGCCTCCAGATGCAGTCTGTCACTGCACGTGGCTTTGGAAGGGGGACCCCAGCTGACCCACAGCACCCCCCAAAAACCAGCATTGCCCCAGAGCAAGCCTGGCCAGTCCTGCATGCCACAGGATCTGCAAGTGAGGTTTCCCCAAGGGTCTTGAGACAGATTAAGGAAGGGGCCTGCTCAGAGGAGCAGGTTAGGAAAGATGACACCAAGTGGGTGGTTTTCCAAGATCCCTGCAATTCAGCACATTGGTGAGCGATCTGGCAGAGGGCAGGGGGAAGTGAGACCAAGATATTCAGGGAGGATAGCCTGAGGCTGGCAAAATACCCATTCAAGGCTTATAAACAGAGCAAGGCAAGCTAGAGACCATTTCTCAGACCAGGCGTGAGCAGGAGATGAGCAGCAACCTGAAAGCAAAGGAGATCCGCAGTATTTCAACAGGAAGAGAGCAGGAGGCATCTCACCGGTCAAAGCATTGGGCATGCACTGTGGGCAGCCCTGGTCCAAGAAGGAGGAATTATATAGAAGAGCATCAATAAAGGCTTTGGACAAGCACCTTCCAGTGTATTAACTGCACTGGGACTCTCCAGATGCCCCTTTGCAGCCCAAGTCCTGCCAGCTTTGAGGCCACCAGGACTGACACATCCACCCTTCCAGCCCTCATGGTGTCACAACGGGGTACTTTAATCAGCCCACCCTGCCTCAAACACCGGATCCACTTTGACATTCAGCCTCCCCACAGAGCAGCCGGAAAAGCCACAGGGCAAATGTAATTATTTTTATTATATATTATATATAATGTGTGTGTATAGGGCTAGATCAGAAAGTACCTAAGCCAAAGTGGATGTTCAGCAGGAGTTTGGAGAAGATACCACAGAAAGCTCTCCAGGAACACCTTGTTCTGATGCTCTGAGACTCAAGTGGCCGGCAGCAGAGCGGAGGCAGCAGCTCAGAGCAGCCCCTTCTTGCCCAAGCTGCTCCTCACCGTGCACACAACCAGAGAAGCAGAGCAGCTCTTGCCTAGGACAGCCCAGCAGGGTCACGCTGCTGGAGGCCCTGCAGAAAACGCGCTCCCTTCCCTGTCCCTGCCCCCTCTGGGGATGTCCCCAGTCCAAACACCCGGCAGAGATGGAGGAGAGCCATGGAAAACAGGATTCGTGCCAGGAGGGACAAGACCATCTAGGCCATCTCTTGAAGAGGGAGGATCCCAGCGCTGCTTCCCACGCAGGAGCAAGGGAGGGACAAGGACAAAGCCAGTTAGCGATCAGATCCTCGGAGGCTCTAAAGCCGTCCTTGCACAGCTGCATCTCCCAGAAGAGAAACGCACCCAGTGCGAGCACAGCCAGGTGCTTAGCACCAGAGTTTCAGCCAGCACAAGTCCTGTACATCCGCATCTCCTGCCTATGTCTGCTTTAAATAAGCGCTCGAAGGGGAGTCCTAAGAGCAGCCAGACGCTGCCCTGCAGCCCAGCAAGGGTCAAGTTATGTCAAAAATGCAAAAACACAAGCACCCGTCTCCTGCAAGGCTGCTCTGGTAGTTCTCTGGGCTTTCATTAAGAGATTGCTCCAAATCCTCCCACAAGCAAGCGAGGCAGAAGGGGAGGTTCTGCAGGATGAGGCTTTTAGCTGCGTTTCCCACATCCCTGCTTTAACAAAGCTGTGACCACTCCAGCTCCCATCAGAGCCCTGGGGCCGTGCCGACATAGGAAGGGAGCCCAGCACCCAACACACTCAGACAGCATCCCAAAAGCAGTCCCCACTCCAGGCATGCAAGCCCACCACCCATCCCCTGTCCCTGCAATGCCCTTCTGGCTGAGCCAAGCTGCCCCATAGCCACCTCCTGCACCGCAGCTATTCCTGTGGGAGTGCAACCCCAACTGGGCACCCAGCACCCCAAGGACTGGGGCTGCAGCCCCCAGGATGCTGCTGAGCCCCAGCGGCCGCGATGCGGCTGGGGCCACTTGACACGAGGCTGCTGGAATGCAGCAAGGCTGCAGGCAGCCCCAGGAGCAGGGACTTATAAGGCATGGATGGGAAAGGCGGGGAGCCAAGCGTGCAGAACTCGGCTGCAGAGAGGGGAAGGCTCGGGAGCGCTGCTGCCGGGGCTGAAAACTGATGGGGACACTCCAGATGGGCTGCAGGGCTCCTGCCACTGCTCCAGGTGGAGCCAGCCCTGGGCAGTTTTGCTCTTCTGCACAAACACCCCCCCAAATAAAGAAAACAGAGACGAGAGGCAGCTGATCTGCAGCTCACAGGCTGGATACCACTGAGCCCCAGGGCAGGATCAGACCTGGAGCTGGGCACCAGCACTTCTCCCCCTGAGGCTGGGGTGTTCTGCACAGCTCTGCTCCCAGCTGGATCAACCCTTCTCCAACAAACCCACGGCAGGCAGGGGGACACCACCGGGGCTCAGCCACCCCTGTGGTCAGGGCAGGAAGCAGCTCGAGCAAGGGGAAAAGCATGGAGAGGCACCAGCCCCTGCCTGGAGGAGCAGGAAGCACATGGGTGCCGATAAGGCCAGGCACAATGGGGCAGCACCCAAGAATAGGACGTGGCAGGGGCAGAGGAAGTGCTGCTGGTTACTGTCCCAACAGGGCAGCTCCCCAGCTCAGGAAGATGCCAGCACAGCATCCCCCCCTTCCTTCCACCTGGCCAAGAGGTCTGCTGGGCTAGGAGACACACGAGTGGTGCAGACAACACGCTGGACGCTCACCTCCACACTGGTACCACCCAGCCCATGGGGCACCATGAGGTGGCAAGGGACCTACAGACCTCTCACCAGCAGCTGGAGCCATGGGCATCACCCACAGGGAGGGCTCAGGAGCACACGCACCATGGAAAGCTTCTACAGACCAGCTCCACCTGCTCACACCCATTTGTTCTCCTGGCAGGAGACACAGAGATGAGACAAGTTCCTGCCCTGACAGCAGGGTGTTGGTCTGGATGCAAGACCCTCACGAGGAACATCCTCCCCTTGGGTCCTCAAGCATGTGTCCAAGGTCTCTGCCCAGCCACAAGTCAGATTTCTGGGCACCCTTCAGTCCTACATCTCCTCTACTCATACAGAGTACACCTGGAGGCACACGACCCTCTCCTCAAACCAGCCTGATGTAGGGCAGCACACTTCTGGCCACACTTTGCATCTCCATGGGCCAACACCAAGCAAGTCTTCCACAAAACCTGAGCTATGGTGAGGTGAAGGGTTGCTGCAGCTCTCTGCTATTAATGCTAGCTATGGGAGTGTCACCCTGATCCCAGGGAACCTTTTGGGATTATCAGTAGGATGCCACAGCACTGAACCACCATTGCATTAGTCTAGTTCCTGGCAAGACAAGGCTACTGGACAGCGGGGAGAGGCCATCCTACCCAAGAACAGACCCTAAATGCCAGCCTAACCAGCACCAAGCCCTGGCCTCCACACAGGGCTCTTCCCCACAAGACCCCAAGTGGGCAGCCAGCCTGTGAGAAACAGAAAACAAGGCAGAGGCAAGACTATCAGCCCAGAAGGAGAGCTTCTGTTGGCTCCCAAGACAACAGCTTTGATACGCAGCCAAGTTCTAGGACCTCACCCCACATTAACACGAGAACCCACCGTGTCCTTAGCAGGGAACATGCCATCCCAAACTGGGAGGTGCAGCCAGTCCACAGCCTGTTCCGGGCTACACAGCAGGGCTGGAGGTCTTCCACGTGAGTAAGGCTGTCCTACTTGTCCCTTGGTTTTGAGCAGCCACAGCCTGTGCCCAGGTAAGCTTGGGCTCAGGAACAGAGGAGAGCGTTGTGCAAGGCCAGCACACATGGTCCATGCAGCCATGATCCAGGCACACACCCCCACAAGCTCTGAGCACACCAAGGCAAGGCTGGAGGCAGGATCTCCTACCAACATCCTGCCTCCCTGTTCTCCCAGAGGGATAACATCCATCTGGTGGGGCTTGAGACCGTTCCTTCCCATAGGGCATGCAGCAGAGGTCAACATCCTGCTCCTGTCCACATCTCCAAGCAACTGAGGGAGCCCCAGGCCCAAAGAAGTCCTCACCGCCCCAGACACACCAGGCAGAGCCCAGAGCTTGTAGAAGTGCCCTACCTCCACACCTTGTGCCTTTCAGCCATCACCCAAAACATCACAGCACAACACCCTTCATCAGGGATGAACCAAGGGGGACAGCAGGCCCTCAAGCCTCCCAGCCACACCAGGACCCTATAGGACAGCAGGCAAAGTACCCTTGCCAAGCTCATGGTCCCAGCTTTTGCCACAGAGGGCAGGTTCACCTGGCACAGATGCTCTCATGGCATGAGGGCCACCACTTGCCCCAGGGTCCCTCCTCACCAGACGCACCAGGCTGCCTCAGGACCACAGCTACACATGGCAGTGTGGCCCCAGCCCAGCATCTCCAGCACGTGGGGCTGCATCACTCTGCCCTGCTCCCTCACCACGAGGGACTTCACAGCATTCTGCACACAGGAGGGATTCAGCTCCAGCCATCCCACGTGGCATATGGGTGTTTTAAAGCAAAAATGGATCCTTCCCACTTACAGCCTCTGCCACATGAGACGTCCCTGTGTAACAGTGACTGCTGCTGTAGAAGGCACTGCCCTCTTCCAGGGGTGGCCTGTGATGTAGGGACACATGGGGAAGACACCTCAGGGCTTCCTGACAGGCTGAAGGAGCTGGGGTGTTCGACCTGGAGAAGAAAAGGCCCTGGGGAGACCTCACAGCAGCCTGCCCGTGCTAAAGGGGGCTGCAGGAGAGCTGGGGAGGGACTTTTTGTCAGGGTGTGATGATAGGACTAGGGGTAACAGCTTCAAGCTGAAAGAGGGTAGATTTAGATTAGATATAAGGAAGAAATTTTTCACTCAGAGGGTGGTGAGCCCCTGGCCCAGGTTGCCCAGAGAAGCTGTGGGTGCCCCATCCCTGGCAGTGCCCAAGGCCAGGCTGGGTGGGATTTGGGCAGCCTGGGCTGCTGGGAGGAGTCCCTGCCTGCAGCAGGGAGGTGGAATGAGATGGCTTTTGAGTCCTTCCCAACCCAAACCACTCTAGGATTCCACAGCATAAAAGCTTTGGGACCACTCACCTCCAGATCTGAAAAGGAGACCAGCTCTCAGGCTGGGTCTCCTAGAAAGCAGGTGACGCACCTGAGCCTTTATTTCTGGCACTCAGGGCCAGGACAGGCAGAATGAAGCACTGCCCCACGATCCAAGCAGCTCAGTCTTCGTGACTCAGCAGAGCCTAACCTGGCTGAGACCAGCAAGCCCATGAGAACTTCTAGCTCCAGAAGCGTTCTGCACCAGCACTGAGGAGTCACGCTTGACTTCACACAGTGCCAATTCCTCCAGCAGAGACAGGGCACCGGGACAGGAGGAGATAACAGGGAGACTCCCACAGCCCTCTCCCAGGAAAAGGGAATCATTGGTAGACCAAGAGGAGTGGGAACACTGCAGTTCCCAGACCCTCCACGTGCATGGTGACTTCAGGGTGTTTGCTGGGCCAACTATCTGTCAGTAGCAGAAAGCCGCGTCTAACATCGAAGATACTCTCACGATGCACAAAAACAGCTCTGAAGTGAATCACCAGCCAGACAGAGCACAAGGAGATTACCAAGTGGTGACCACAGCCCCTGCACCCACAAGCTCCACATAGCAAAGAGCAGCATCACAAAGTCATTTGACTTCAGAAGGCACATTAATCTTATTTGTTTCAAGTCAGAGAGCTAGAATCCACGCATGTAGGAGGTATCTACGTCCACTCAAGTGGAGATTACAGAAATCAAGAAGCGTCTGGCACCAGTCCATGAAGGGCTACAGCCACCCAGCGCGAAACACAGGCTGCTCACCACTGGCATTCCTGGATGTTTCTGGCAGCCCCAGCATGCTACAGAGCTAAGAAAGGCCAGGGACGAAGTACTTGCTACACGTGCCAAACCAGAGCTCTGCCCGTCCTCCTTCTGGAGGCTGCAGGGATACCGAGAGCCTCCTGCCTCCCAGAGTGGGGCATCCTCCAACTGCTGGGTACCACCACAGCCTCACCATGGGCCAGAAGGGAAGATGCCCCTCTCCCAGTGGAGAGGCCCCAAGGTGGTGAGCACACAAGCTCCCCCGGCTGCTCGAGGGGGGCACGCAGCACCCAGACAGCTGCCAGTCTCACGCTGCCCCTGGGGAGTGCGGGGACATGAGCTGCCATGCAGATTGGCGGCTGCCTGGAAAACTAAACAGAAGATAGCAGCAAGTGGGGAGGGAACGGCTTTGGGGAGGTGTCGGGTGAGGAACAGCAGGAACTGACATTCGGCCCTGTTTGTTTAACATTCCCATTAACGACCCAGAGAGGAGCAAGAGGCATTCCTGTCCTCCACATGTCACCGGGCAGGAAGGGGCTGCGAGGTGCGGGGGCTTGCAGATTAGATAAAGGGAGAGGCTGAATTTGGGAGCCTCATACCACTGCATCTGGGGCACACAGTGCCCTTCTGAGAATGCTCTGGGAAGCAGCAGAGGAGGCTTGGGGTGGGGTGCATCCACAGCACCAGGATCTGGCAGCATTATCAATGCTGTTTGGGAAGATATTCCAGCATTCCCTGCTATTTGTGTTGGGATTGAAGGAGTCGCCTTTGCATTAAATGCAATTATTGATAGAAGGGAGCAAACAGACCTATAGCAAAGGGAGCTCTGGGCAAGCATCTGGGCTAGCCCAGGATGCAGCTGAGCCCCCAGCCACAGCAGTACCCTGAACACAAGGTCACTCCTGGTCCTTGTGTCACCATTAGCTTCCTCTGCTGAGAGGATGGCTTCTGCTCAGCCACAAAAAACCCTTTGGAGGGCTCAGAGTGGCCACCGGGGAGTCCAACGAGCATCTAACACTGTAATTTGTGGTGACAGCAGGATCCCAGAGGAGAGCTTCCCAACAGCAATCCCACCAGGCACAGGGACACCCCCACCAGCCCATCACCTCCCAAGCATCCTCAGCCACCTCCGGGACAGTCAGACATCCTCTGCTCCCCTGGGGGCAGGGTGACAAACACAACCACGATACAGACCTAGCAGGATGTGCCAGACTGTCCCCCTCCCCACACACAGCCAGAGGCGGCACGATGGAGAGCAGGGGACACCTCTGCCGCAGAGCCAGCCCCACGCTCTTTAATTCTGTTTTTCGGCCACTAAGCATAACCTTGGAGAACACCAGACTCCCAAAATGTAATAAGGGCACACCAGCTTCCAGCACCCAAGTGGCCAAGCCACTGCCAGGCTCCCTGAGCACCATGAGCTCACCCAGCCACCACTGAGCCAGAGCTGTGATGCACCACACGGCATCAGCCTCAAAGCTTTGCAGGCCAGTGAACAATCGGATCAAGGAGCCACATTCATTCTTCTGTGTGCACGTGAAAACCCCCTGGTACTGAGCACCCAGAAAGCTGCGTGGGTCCCCAGGTGCTCCCTCTCTACACTCACACACACCAGTGACGCCCAGTGAGGCAGGGACATGCCACCAGCAGCATCACAGCCACGTCCCATCGCGTCACCTCAGCCTTGCTCAGCAGAAGCCGAGCCGCGGCCACCACCTGCCCATCCATTCCGCCCCATTACCCGGGACTCCACGCCAAGGGTCGCAAGGGCCCCGCAGGCAGCTGGTGCACGGGGTCTGTCCGGCCCCGGGGGTGGCAGAGCGGCCCGGGCGCCATGTTGCGGCGGCGCGAGCGCACGGCGCGCTGGAGGAGAGCGAGGGGAGGGGGCAGCGCATCTCCCCGCTCCCCAGGGCTGGGTGCGGAGGACTGCAGCAAAATGCTGCCCAGGCTTTTTCCCAACACCAAGATGGAGGAGAGGAGGCAACCCCACCACACCAACGTCGCCCCAACACGCGGCAGTAGTGATGATGATGCCCAGCCAGTGGATCCGCAGCCTTGAGGGCTGGGCTCCATGTGCTTCAGCAAGTGACTATGAACAAGCAACCCTCCTCGAGAGCCCTCCCAGTGCAGGATCTGGCTCATGACGGGTGCCCAAGGAATGGGGATGGCAGCCAGGGCGGCTCCCAGCCCTCTCCAGCCCCAGCCGGGCTGCCAGCACACATGGCACGGGCTCCATCACCCAGATTTGCCTGTCCCTACAGCCCATCAGTGATGCCTGGATGCTACAGCCTGGTCCCACCAACCATGGGGGCTTGGGAACAGGACTCTGTCCCCCAGGGCAGCAAAGTCCCTGTCCCATGAGGCTATGAGACCACCGGGCTGCTCTCTCCCAGGGCTCACTACATCAGCGCTGTCAGTCAGAACCCCCTGCCCTCAAAAACCCCAATGCCCACCATGCTCCAGCTCCCCGACTCCCCAAATCTCCAGCTCCCACAGCTGGACCTCAGCTCCGCAGCCCAACAACGGGTCCCTCAACACCCCCATACCCCACCCCGATGCTCCATACCCCCAACACCCCGGACCCCCGAGGCTTTGGAGCTCCCTGCTCGCAGCTCTCCGGACCCCCGACGCCCCGGTTCGCGGCCCCGTCGTGAGCTCCCACCTCCTCCTCGACGTTGCCGCCGCCGTTGGTGTGCTCGGTGTCCTTGTTGAGGTTGCTCATGGTGTGGGACCGGGGAAGGGGAGAAAGAAAGAGAGAGAAAAAAGAAAGAGAGGGGGCGAAGGGGAGGGTGCACAGCTGCTCCGGGGCTCGGCGGGGCCGGGCAGGGGAGCGCTGCCGGTGCTCAGGGGCGGTGCGGGGCGGTGCGGCGCTGCCCTCCCGGTTCACATGCGGTGACCCCCGGGCTCCGCTCCGCTGTTAAGGACCGGACCGGGCCGGGCCGGGCCGGGCGGAGCTCAACGAGCCGCAGCTGCGGGGCCGACGCGCCCCAGCCCCAGCCCCAGCGCCAGCCCCCGCCGCTCCCGGTGCCGCCGCTCCCGGTGCCGCCGCCGCCGCCGCGCACCGAGCAGCGGGGCCGGGACCCGCCCGCCCCCGCCCCGCCGCCCCCGGGGCCGCCCCCGGGCCGCCCAAAGCCAATCCCGGCCCGGCCCGCCCCCGGCCGTCGGGGGGGTGAGGGGTGTCCAGGGGCTTTTTTTGGTCGGGTTCTGTTGTGTTTTTTTGTTTTTTTTTTTTTTTTTTGCGGGTCTGTTTTTTTTGTTGTTGTTGATGCTTTCTTTTTTTTTTTTCTCCTCCCTTTTCCACGAAAAACTTTCTCAACTTTGATGAACTTTCGGGCTTCAGCTTTTTAAAGAGACAAGAGACCGGCGGCTCCCCGAGCCGGCACCGATCGCTCCGGGCTCCCCTCGGGGGCTGGGGGAAGGCGCTGGGCTCCCCCCGGGGCTCCGAGGAGCTCGGGGCTGCAGCTCCGAGCGCCGCCGTTACCCCCGTGAGAGCCCCGAGCCCCCGGCACGCACCCCATGGGCTCAGGATGCGCGTCCTGTACCCTAGAACAGCATCCCCGGGGCAGCAGCCCCACATCCCTGGGACAGCAGCCCCACACCCCTAGGACAGCAGCCCCACATCCCTGGGACAGCAGCCCGAGTCCTCCTGCAAGAGCAGCCCCGCGTCCCAGGCGCACAGCCCCGCTCTCATCTCGCACTGATCGCCTGCTCGGCTCCACGGCTGGGTGAAAGGAGGGGAGATGTCAGCCCTACTCTGTCCCCCGTGGTCCCATAGCTCCCCCGAGCATTGTGTGCTCCCGGTCCTTGGCTGCTGGGGTTGGCCCCGCCTGGAAGTGCTCTCGCGCCCAGGCTGAGCATCACTGCTCACAGGATCGCAGGATCGCAGCACGGCTGGGGTCGGAGGCACCTCTGGGTGCATGTGCTCCGACCCCTGCCCAAGCAGGGAGACCCAGAGCAGGTTGCCCAGGACCACGTCCAGGCGGCTTTTGAAGATTCCCATGGACGGAGACCCCACAGGCTCTCTGGGCAGCCCGTGCCAGTGCTCCATCACCTGCACAGCACAGGAGCGCTTCCCGATGTTCAGATGGAGCTTCCCGTGCTCCAGCTTGTGCCCAGTGCCTCTGCTCCTGGCACTGGCACCACTGAGGAGAGCCCGGCTCCATCTTCTAGCAGAAATGTTCCAGTCTTTTGATTGTGTTGGTGGCTTCCTTCACGCAGCCCCACAGCCAGCTCCCCACCATGACCGCGTGCCCTCATCTCCAGCACCATGTTGTCCCACCAGGGCTGAATTTCACTTCAAAATCAAACTTAGCCCATGACCAAGACTCCAACCAGTGCCTTGCTTCCAGCAGCAGCTCGGGGACAACATTTCGTTCGTGTGTGTGCTGTGAAGGGGTGTGAGCATGGCCGGGTGCAATCACAGCTGATTTCTCTGCTGACACCTGGGTTTGGTGCCCTGTTCAAGCTCCCACTCCTGACTTGCTTCTCCACCTGGGTGCACGGAGGCTCGTCAAGAAAATTTCACCCTAAACTCAGCCACTAGCATGACCAAGGAGCTCTGGGTCCAGCACCATCACCAAGGGTTCCCGTAGTCAATCGAGTGCCCTCTAGGCCATGTCTTCATGGGAGGTGTCGTGGTTCTCGTGTGGCCAGTGGCAAGGAGGTGGCTTCTTTTTGTAAGGCTACGCAATGAGCTTCTAAACCCGAGAGCCCGATCCCTGCCAGGATGCTGTCCTCCAGGAGGGGGGGAGGGAAGGAAAAACAAAAAAGCGCTTTTTAATTAAGAAAACCAATTATTTACAGTGTTGATCTGTGGTATTTTTTTTACCTTTACTCCCCCAGCCCTGCCAAACCAAGGGAGAGCCCCCTCTCCACCCCCACAGCCAGGTCATCGGCCGGGCAGGGCTGGCCGCTTCTCCGCTCAGCAACAAGAATGTCGAGCAGACACGGAGCTCTGCACAGCTCTGGTGTCAGCAGGACGCCTGCTTGAGCAGCTGATGGACCACCCGGGTCCTTCCAGGTGACACTTCTGTCCCTTATTGTAGGTGGCAGCCTGAGCTTGGCCATCTGACATGGGCATGGTGGTTCACTTGGTAGGAAAGCTCCTTGTGGGGTTGTTGGGCAAGAGCGAAGCGTCCTGCTTGCAGGGCCACCCCTCAGAGCTGCATTTGCTGGCAGCATCCCGATGTCCCAGTGTCCTGTGGCTCCTAAGTCCCATTGATGTCCCCAGCAAGGTCACAACAAGGCAGCCTGTCCTGTCCCAAGGGGCTTCAGCGAAGCAGCGTGTGCTGCAGTGAGGAGCCCCTGCTGGTCCAATTTCTCCTCCACAGGGAGATGATGCCTCCCATCCCAGCAAGCTCACAGGGGTGGACAAAAGTTGGGACAAATGATGTGGTTGCTGCTTGCAGCTTGTCCAGGAGAGCCCGTCCACCAGAAAAGTGTGGGATTTGGGCTGAGAACTTTTTCTTTGGGTTGCTCTCCACTCTCCGCACCCAAATGGAGCTTCAGCTGCATCATCTGAGACCACATCAGCTGGACCTGGGTGACACTGGTTGGGGACAAACTTTACAGCAACATGTTTTCATGCCAGCACTTTGCACCCTGGAGCACCTCCTGTCCAACAGTGTCTACCTCTGCAGTCTGGCCAAGGCCTGCATCGGGACAGTGTCCTTGCCATGCCATCCTTGGTGATGCAGTGGTGAGAAGAGTAGAGAAGACCCCCACCAGCCTCTTCCACATGGCTTCCCGTGGGACAGGACCCCCTCTGGCAGGTGCTGGGAGGCAACACCAACAGGGCTTGGAGCAGCCGGTGCTCAATGTCAGCTGGAAAATCGTATTTCCATCTCCAGAGAAACCCCCAGGTCTCCTGCTTCTGCAAACACAGGGATGTGCGATGTGCACAGGGGCCTGCCCCACCACCTGTCCCATGCAGGCACATCACTGTGTCCTGTAAAAGATGGGAATTTGGTGCTGGCACTCACCAGGGAAAGGTGCTCAGCTGTCAGGTGCTCATAACCATCAAGCAGGTCCTGGCGAGGGTACAGCTTAAGTACTTTAGATTAAAACAGTTTGCAGTCAGCTGAGAAATCAAGGTGAAAACTGATGAGGTTCACCAAGGAGAAGTGCAGAGTCCTGCCCTGGGGAGAACAAGCCCAGGACGTGCTGGGGGCACCCAGCTGGGGAGCAGCCTGGTGGAGAAGGCCCTCAGGGACATGGCTCTGGGTGGCTCTGCCTGAGCAGGGGTTGGACCAGGGGTCCTCCAGGGGTCCCTTCCAGCCCCAGCCAGTCTGTGACACTGTGGAACAACTCGGAGTCGTTCACCCATCTGTAGGGATGCAAGAAGTTTCACCTGGGGGTTGTCATGGAGGGTGCCTCGGGTGCCTGCTAGCCCCGAGCCCATCACAGGCTGTGCTACACTGCGCTGTGCTGTTTTGCTATTTCTCTCTGCTTATCTGGGGCAACAGCTGAGCCTTGGCACTTGTCCCGGAGCAGAGAGGACGTTCCCGTGTTGTTTCCAAAGTGTTTGAGGTACGGGGATGGGAAAGTGCTCGTCCACCAGGCACAACATGGGGGGATTTCCTCTGCTGACACCAATTTCTCCTCCTCTCACCCTAGTCTGGAAAGCTTCATGTCTCCCCAGACCACTCCTGCCAGCACCGCTCTGCTGCTCCGCTCCATCCTGCCCCGAAAAATCCCTGATTTCCAAGGGAGCAGAGCAAAGCAGCCAACCCCGCCGTGCCGACAATGTGGGGAGAGATGGGCACGTGCAGGCTGGGTGTTGGGGTCACCAAAACCTCTTTGTGGCACCATAAATTCGTTCTTGGAGACTTTTCTGGCCACCAGCAGGAGGAGGCTTTGGGGCTGAGATGATGCCTTTGGTATTAATCAACATCCAAACGTCTGGAGACTCATTACCACAGAATGGCTTGGGCTGGAAGGGACCTTACAGGTCACCTAGCTCCAACCCCCTGCCACCCTGGAGCCCCCCAGAATGGGTCCCCCCCTCCACGTGCCCATCACAGGGCTGGACCCTCCTGCACCTTCCCTAACACCCACCAAACCTCCCAAGCTGTGGCCGCTGTCCCGTGTTGTGTCGTCTCCCACTCCCAAGGGACGTGTAGCTCCACCAGCTTTCTAAAAGCTGGCCCAGGAACTGTAAGCTGCCAACAGACCCCCTTTTAACCTCTTTTTGGCCAGACTAACCCAGCCCAGACCCTTGGTGACCCTTCTGTGGTTCCTCCACCTCCCATTCCCATCCCCAACCTGCACAGGGAGCTCGCTCTGGCCCCACAGCCCCTTTACACCTCCCCAGCCCACCACAGCGGGGAGAGCAGCCAGCTGGGGCAAGGCTTAGAGCAGCCCCCAGCCCTCTGCGTGCTGAACACCCCCGCATCACTCCCACGAGGCCCGGGTGGACGTGTGTTGGGCTGTCCCATCTACCCAACGTGTGAGCCCTGCTCTGGCACTTTACGGCTTTGGGTTTGTGGGAACACCACGAGTTTCATTTCTGAGGGTGCCTCGGGTCTGTTGGCACTAAATCTCATTTCCTGGTACTTTTTAAAAAGCAATTTATCACAGCGACGCCCATTTTGCAGATGGGAAAACTGAGGCCTAGAGCATCCAGCATCACTGAGCTGGTAAGCAAAAGTGCCGTGGCCTCTCCAGAGACGGAAACACTGACAGAGAGAGGGTGATAGCAAATGGCACAAGGGCTCCAGAGCAGCAGAAGGGTGCCCGAAGGCAGCACTGCAGCATCACTCCCCTCGGGCTGCTCTGAGCCCCAAACTGGTCAGCTCAGCGAGCCGTGGTGGCTGCGCTCCCCTCTGCAGCCCGTGGCACCCCAAGGACCGACAGCAGCACGGCTGAAGGGCGAAGGGTGAGAGATGTGGCAGGAAAACCATCACCAAGCACGGCCAGGATTTGGGGGCACCTGGGTACCGAATGGCGGGATGCAAATGGCCCAAGCAGTGCAGGATTTTGGGTGGAGCAGCAAGGAGGGTGCTGGGCAGAGGCAGGGGGAGTGCGGGGCTCATCCAGCATCATTCGCCTGCAGCAGCTACTCCGAGGGTGGCAGCGAGTGCTTTCAAACTTTAATTCCTTCCCGCACGTCACTGCCCGTCTTCTCCGGCTCTGCCTTGCCCCAGGAGGACGCGCTGAAGCTAACCGAGAAAGACAGGGGCTCGGAGGTGTGTGCAAATGCTTGCTCAGACGCACCAGATCGCTGCAAAGCGGCTTTTATGGGCATTTCGGAGCGGCTCCTGGCAGCGCCGCCAGAGCCGAGGGCCGGGGACGTTCTCCGCTCGCCGCGCCCCGTGACGTTTCGAGGCCGCTGAGTGGGCTTCGGCCCAAAAAGGGGCGAGGAGAGCTCGTGTTTACGAAATTTGAATAAAAAATGCGCCAAACAGAAATGCCTCTCTAGAGCCAGGAGCGCGAACAATGAGCCCACACGCTTCTCCCTGATGGGTTGCAGATGCAGCACGCCTGCAGTCCCCCGGCGGAAGGAGAGGAGGGCTTTTGCAGTTTATTCACCCAGGAAATGAAGATCTCGCTTTAGTCTGCCCCAGAACTCCTCTTTTTTTTTTTTTTTTTCCTCTCTTTTTTTTTTTATTTTTTTTTTTTACCTTGAGGGTAAAATACGCAGGAAAAAAAAAATTCACAGCATTTTTCCAAGCTTGTGCAGTGCTTCAACAACGCGTTGTTATCCCGTTAGTTTCATAATTAATGTGTTGCTCGAGCTGTCATATTAATTACAGGGGAACGAAGCAGCGGGAATTTTTTATACGGACCCTTGTTAAAGGTCCCAGAGCCAGCTCTCCCTGGTGGCAAGCACTTGTGGAGGAGGGCACCGTGCTGGGACACTTCTGGGGGTCAGCAGCAGCAAGCAGCAGCCCCTGATCCCAGCCAGGATCACCCCCTGCCCTGGGATGAGAGCGGATGGACCCTGTGCCGTTCGGCTCAGCAGGCCCACCTCTGACCATTAATTCTCTCCCGACCTCCATCCTCTGTTAAATCACCTTTGGACCCAACCAGCAGACCACAGAACATGCTGAAGGCAGGAGTGCTCCCCACATTTACCATTAAGCAGCTACAAGTCGAGAGGGGTTGCGTGATACGTTTCCCTGGTCACCCCAGAAGAGATGACCAGATCTCCTCCGAGGGAAAGGAAGGCCCGTTTTCACGCAGGGTATTAATGTCCAGCCCTTTTATGCACTGGAGACCTTGTAAAGCAAAACAAAAGGGCTTGTTGTGGATGAATCCTTGGCAACACGGCCAACATACACATGACCTTCCGACTTGGAAAACAGATGGCCAAAAACCCAAGCGAGCGATCCCACCGCACGCAGCGTCACTCGGCTCCCCCGGCGCCGTGGCTGCGGCCGCGGGCAGGGATGCACCGTGGCTCACGGAGCCCAGATGGGACGTGCAGGGCAGCTTGTGGCAGCCACGAGGCTGGACACCTCAATCCTCAGCCCCATCACAGGGGAAATGACAGCACCGCCAAGCATGGCATGGAGACCTCCTGGTGGCTTTGGCCTCCCAGGTCCTGCCTGCCTGGCCAGAGCCGCCCATGTCCTCCTCCCGGAGCCAGTGCTTCCCGTTCAGGGGCTGCTGGCTGCTCCTGGGTCATGTGGATAAGGAGGGATTAGCAAGCCGGGGGAGGATGGGAGCTAAATGAAGCATCACCACCGCCTTGGAAGCTGCTGCTCTATCGATGCTGCCGGTCCGGATCCAGAGGGCAGCACGCGCAGGCGGCCTCCGTGAGGTGGGGGTAGGAGAGCCACCATGGGCAGCACCGTCCCGCAGCCCCTCACGCCATCCCTGTACAGAAGACCCTGGCCATGGCTTTGGCCAAGCTGAGGAGCCTGTGCAGGGGCTTTCAAGGGCTCCACAGCTTGGCCAAAGCCAGGGGGTTCCTGACAGGAGCAGGGAACATCCCGTCTCTGTCCCCAGGGCACCCCATGCTTCTCCTCTCGGCATTTCAAGCCTTGGCAGCAAACCAAAGCCATCCATCTTTCCAATCCTTAGTCCCAGAAATGCCAGACTTGTTTAAAATGGGCTGTTTAGATGAACCCGTCTACGTTGGTATGTTGGACACCCAGCATGAAAGACTTCAGCTCGCGATTAAAGCTTGGCACAGCCCTGAAACCACAGAAAACAAAGAGTTTTATCATGGGACAGTCCCTGGGATGAGCTGTAATTAATTCTGCTCTGCTTTGACCACAGCACATAAACACCGACGGCAGTGAGCGCCGATTTTCCAGGGCTGGCCGCTATCGATCGTTTCAGCTGATGGGGCAGGAGGGGACAAGGTGCATGTCCCGGGCTGATGCCTGCCTCTAGGCATTTCCCCAAATCCCAAACTCCCAGGAAACACCCGCTGCATCCCTGGCCATCAATGCTCTGAGCATCGACGGCACTTCCAGGACAGAGCTTTACGCTGGTCAGGAGTCAAACTTCACTGGTTTCCCCACCACCTCTCCAGTGTCTCCCCATCCATGGTTCCTCACTACCTCCAGCCCCACCATTTCCCCTTCCTCCCACCCCAAAGTGTTTGTGCGCGGACTTCCCAGGAATCATCCATCTTGAAGAAGGGAATAGGGCCTGGAAAATTCCACCCTCAGCAGGGAACAACAGGCAAGGGGCTGTGATGGAAACTGTTTTGCAACCTCCGTTATTCTGCCCCAACGCTGGCAGCCCCGGCAGTGCCTCTCGCCCCGCTATCTCATCGGTCTCTCGCCCCCTCGGAGTGCCTGCCCCACCACAGCCCTGGTCTCTCTCCTTCTCCACCCGCTCACCGAGGCACCCAAAAAGCTCCTGTCTGAGCCTGTGGAGCTTGGGGTTCCAGCGAGCCCCTCGTGCACGCGCCCTGCCAGGCAGGTCCTGGGAACAGCTGATTTATAGGCTTGTGCCTCGTTCTGTTTACGCCAGGCGAGTTATTTAAAACGAGGAGAGCGAGAGGAGCCGGGTTTTGTTTAAAGTCCAGCGAGGAGATTTGCCTTAAATAGGCAAGAGCTGAGATTGGAGGGGAGGCCGGCAGCGGCGCAGACCTCCGGGGTGGGAGCGGAGCCGGGCACCGCGGGGGGAACCAGCGGGGGGGAGAGGTGGCAGCAGGCTCCCGGTTAACCCTTGGGTGCTGCTGGTGCCCCCGGCACCGCAGACACTTCCCCGCCGGTCCCAGCGGGGAGAGAAGGGGCTGGTATGTCTGAAACACACCAGACGGCAGCCCTGGGGGGGATGTAGCTGGCTCTCTTGAGCCAGTGTTCACTCTGAAACCTAATGATGGCAATTCAGAAGGCTGTTTGGTGGGCTGTGTTGGAGCAGCCACTGTGTGTCTGCCCCCAAGGGAGCCCCCACAGCCCGGCACGGCCCTGGCGATGTACCCCAAGCAGTGAGCCCCCCGATTGCCCCCCTCCAGCCCTCGAGGCCCCCTCCATAGGGGTGAGGAGCTGCACTGATGCAACAGCGTCCCGCGGGGGCATGCCATGAGCTGGGTTTGCTCAGTGCTGAGCACGGATCTGATAGCTCTCTATAAATACATCCGGGGTCACCACCAGGGACGGGGCAGAGCTATTTAAACTCAAGAGGGACGCTGGCAAAAACAAAAGGCTATATATAAACTTTCCATGAGCGGCGCCAGGCCGGGGGGAAGGTTTTAACTCCTGGAGAAAGGAGGTGGAGGAAGAGCCCCCAGAGGAGTGGGGCGAGGCCCTGGGATGGGGCCGGACACGTGCCTCTGTGTCCCCAGGGCGGGTAGCCCCCACGTCCCTCCATCCCCATCCCCAAGACCAGCAAAACCAGTGCCGGCAGAGGGGGACAGGGTCCGGCCTCAGCGCCGCAGTTCCCAGCCCCGCTCCAGGCAGGACAGCAAGGGGCAAGAAGCTATTCAGATATTTTTCCACTTTCTTGACTTATTTGGTCAAAGCTGCTGATGCATTAATCAGAATAATGAGTAACGTGGGTGCCTCCGAGCACTGCGCTGCTCGGCTGGGGGGAGGCAGAGCTGCCGGCGCTCCCTGTGCTGATCCCCGCGGCGCTGCTGGTGCCTGTGCTCCCCAAAATCCCTGCACTCCTGCTCACCCCTGCACCACCACCTGCTAATCCCAAACCCTTGCAACGCCGCCGATGCCTGTGTGCCCGGCTGATCTCTGCACCCTGCCTCTGCATCAAATCCACGTCGCCTTGATGCTTGCACCCAAAACTGCCGGCACTGCCACCCCACACCCCAACACCCAGCGGGGTGGGCAAAGACACCTCGCACCCGTTCCCGCTGCTCTGGTGTCCCCATTGAGTCCTTCTGCCCATCCCCGTGAGCTCTGACACTCACAGGAGTGCCATGGTCCCAAAATATTGCAGCCAGGGGAGAGGAAGAGGAGGGGGGATGTGGCTGTGCGGTGACACAGGGAGCAGGCAGACAGGTGGGACATCGCCCTGCCTCTGCCTGCAGCTGGTTTTGGGGTGGATCTGGGCTTTGTCATGAACACCAACTTGGGATCCCTGCCCCGCTACCCCCTCAGAGGTTGTTCTGCTCCTACATTGCCACTCCACTATTTTGGGGCTCTCTGGGGGTTGAAGGGAGGAGGCAGCAGTGCTCGGCACAAGGGATGTGCACACCCTCAGGGGAAACCCCGCTGCCCGCACTAGCCCTTGGTGACCCACCCTGTCCTCACTGGAATAGGATCAAGATGACCACAGAGGTGGATGAAGTGTGGGCTTTCGCACGAGGCCCATACACATCCACAACCATAAATTACAGCAGAGCTGCCCCAGCCTGCCACGCTCCCAAATCCCCTAAGCCGCAGCCCCGATAGCAGCCCTGCCGGCACCGGCGTGAGCAGAGGCACGTCCCTGGCAAAAGGTTCAGGAGGTGCACGAGGAGGGCTGCAGGGGCTGGGGTGCTGCACCCAGGCACAGGCTGGCACCGTGCACCCCCCAGTCCCACTGCCAAGCCCCCACTGGGATGTCCCCTCTCCTGCACGACCCCACGGTGCTGGAAATGGCTTTCATTCCTGCTCCCCCAGCCAAAGAGGAGCTGCGAGTCCTCAGGGTCGCCCCATGGAGGAAATCCCCGCCACCAGCTTCTCCTGCAGGGCTCGGGGACACGCACAGCATCCTTGGATGGCGAGGACCACGCACACAGGTCTGGGAGCCTGACGGTGAAATTTGGGGCAGGCGGCATCGCTGCTGAGCCGGCGCTGGGGCCGCATTCCCCAGGGACAGATAAAAGCACCGGCCGGGGTCCTTGCTACCGTAAAAGGGTTGTCCTGTCACTCGGGCTGGCCTGGCTTGTGTCAGCACTGCGGGAGGAGCTGTGCATCACTCAGCGAGCGGCTGCCACTGCAGCCCTGGTGGCTCGATGCCACCTTATCGGCGTGGCGAGGAGCCGCCTGCCTCGGCCACCGGAGCATCCCTGAGCTGTGTCACCCGTGACGGGGCCGAGGATGCCAAGGACGGGCACGGGGCAAGCAGGCAGAGCCCAGCAGCGGCCCCGAGTGCGGCCGCACGCCCGACTGGAGCCGTCGCATCCCATCAGGCTCAGCTGGCTGCCGAGCACTCAGCCCCTGCTCCCCTGCCCTCTCCTTGCAAAGGGAGAGCCACCCACTCTGGGACGATGCAAGAGGCAGTCCTCGGGGTGCCCAAAATGCTCCCAGCAACAGCTCAGAGATGCCCACCCCCCCCCCACGCTCTCCAAATTCACCTCCTTCCCTTCCCCAATCTCCAGTCCCCCCCTCAGCTCCCTGCCCCATTCCTCCTCGACCTGCTGACAGCCTCCAGCTGCCAGCCCGGCCCCCGCACATCTCTCGATGCCCCCGCAGACTCTGACCACATCTTTGCAGGGCAGGGGGACACCACGTCCCTCCGTCCCCATTTTGGCACAGCCCTGCTAGCCCCTCTCCATGCCAGCCCCCCCCCTCTCCCCAGCTTTTCCTCCACGAGCCGGTGGCCGCTATCAAATATTCATGGCCCTGCGTGGTAAATAAGCATTACAAATTCATGACTTGCTGAATTAACAGGGTCTGTCTTGGGCCGCTCGGCCAGGCGGAAGGAACAGCGGTACGCCGGCACCAGGCAGGGCAAAGCAGGGATGGAAGGGGTGTCCGCCTGCCCTCTGTGCTCCGGGCACCCCAAAACCGGTGGCATTCACCCCCAAAGCAAGCCCCTTGTACCGGGGATCAGCCACTGCCCGCAAAACCTCCCCAGACCCCGCAATCCAGCTCACCCCCGAGCTGCTGCCGCCTACAGAGAGGAAGGACGCGAGGCTCGGGTTTACGGGCTTGAACAATATTTAGTGGAGCACTATGGTTACAAGACTGAAGTGGGTTAATAGATAACAGGGCAAGTGTTCACCCAGCGCAGGAACCGAGCACGGGTGGTTTTGTTTGGCACAAAGAGGCCGGGGGAAAGTCACCAGTGAAAGCAGAGCTGTCGGAAGGAGCTGGGTGTGTGCGGCTGGTCCAAAGCACGAGGAGAGGGTGAAAAGATTGCGTGGGCACGTGAACGTCTCCCTGCACCCGCAGAGAAGTGGGATGCAGGGACAAGGAGGGGGCAGAGGGATGGGAGAGGCACAGCAGTACGAGGTGAGACATCACCCCGCCCGGTCCTGCAGCGTGAATGCTGAAGGAAGGGATGGCGGATGGGATTTCCAGGCCTGGCACGACACATAGAGCAGGGATACACCATGAGTGTCACCAAAGCAGTGCCAACGCCACCTCCTGAGGGAGCAGCATCCAGAGCTGCCTCTGCTTGAGGACAAATAAAAAACCCAGAGGGGAAAACATTTCCGTGTGAGCAAAAGCAGCGCTTCCCGTGCCCCTGCCACGCAGCGAGGCTGCGACACGTGGACGGCAGCCGGGCTGGCTGGGATTTGGCACGCTCAGCCCCAGCTGGGCCCTTTCGCCGCGCGCAGCCCCCTCCTCGCTTATCGGTTCCCACCGCCGGCCGCTCCCCCCTTCCCCTCCGCCCCCTCCAAAGGGTCAGGAAGTTCCCGTGGTCTCGCCTACCCCGGGGCGGCTTTCACACGGGACGGCAGCGTGGCCGGACCCCCCTGAGGATGCTCCCGACCTGCCGCCCCCGTCCCCTCGGCCACCAAGGGACCCATCAGCCTGCTCGGTGCTAAGGCCGAGCTGCGCAGCGCAGTGCCACCAGCTCCTCTCCCACCCTGGTGGCACCAGGGAGGGGTTTTGGGGGACTGCAGGGTGAAGGGAGCAGCTGGGGAAGGGAAGGGGTGAGCTGGGGGAGGCAGCAGCCAGCACCCCACCATATGGGTCTTGGGGTGCCCAGGAGGGGGCTGCAGGGACAGTGACAAATGCCATGGCATTGCCACCCGAGCGGCGACAGCACAAAGC
The DNA here is from genome assembly GCF_009819795.1 of Aythya fuligula. Classification (NCBI taxonomy): domain Eukaryota; kingdom Metazoa; phylum Chordata; class Aves; order Anseriformes; family Anatidae; genus Aythya; species Aythya fuligula. The sequence goes on along the minus strand of NC_045569.1, from coordinate 10,766,904 downwards.
AGCCAGGCAGTGAGCAGATCCCAGCTCCCTTGCTGGATCCACACCCAGAGAAACACAGGGAGCTTTTACATTATTTTAGCAAACTGCCGAATCCACTGGAAAAAGCTTCTCCCTGCACACTTCTGCTCTTTAAAATCGAAGATGTTGTCAGTCTTTTTTTCCAGGGAAGGCAGTCACGAGAGCTCGAAATCCTGGCTGGATGTGAGCGGGATGCAACGCTCAGCTCGTCGTGCCGGGAGAAGAACGCTCGTTGTGAAAGAGTGACCCCAACCGTTGTGCTGGAAGGAAACCTCCCTGCCCGGCGCAACGGCGAGAGCAAGGCGAGGCGCTGGAAATCCGCTGCGGGGAGATGTGAGACAGGGGCAGAAGTCACGGGGTGCTGCAGGCGAGGCAGGGAGCTCAGCGGGGTTTGGCCAGGCAGAAAGGGCTGCGAGGGTCTGGTTTGGAGAGGGATCTGCTTTTGTTTTAAAACGTTTGGAAATGTTTTGGAGACTGGAACGCGCACGGCCCGGTTCCTGCTGTCATCTCCCCGGGACCAGGAGGCTGCCGGCTGCCCGTGTCACCAGGCAGCAATGGGAAGATCATGCAGGAGGTGAAATAAACCCCATAAAGTGGAAGAAAAGACACTAGTGGGAACACAGGGGCGCAGAGGGTGAAGGGGGGAGCACTGCTGTATCCCCAGCCCCAGGGGCTCTTGTGGCAGGATGGGGGCCCCAGGAGAGATTTTGGGAAGGAAGGATGCCAAATCTCAGCCTTTTAAATCACCTGGAAGCAGGACATGGCAAATGGCTTCCTTTAAAAAAACGTGCTAGAGGATCCTAAAGTGACACTTTAATATTCTGTGGAATATTTGGAGTGTTCAGAAGATCCTCTAAACTTAATTTAAAAATAAAATGATGAAAGGCGCATGAAATCTTTCAGCTGGTTCCTAACAACCCACCCCTTAGCCTGGCTTCACACAGCGACCAGACGGGCGCGGGTGCTGTGACAGTGGCCGAGCAGGGAGCCGGGTGCGTTTCAGCAGGGGAACACAGGCAGCATCCGCATCACAGCCACTGAGGCCACTTCCCACGCCCCTCCGTGCATCCTGTTCCTCACGGCCCCAGGACACAGAGGCGGAAACGCTGGGGTCTGCGGGGATGCGATCTGCAGGGATAGGATCCATGGAGATGGGATCTGCAGGGATGGGATCTGGGGGACCAGCACTTCGCCCGCATCGCTGGCCCTGTGGTGCCCGACTTGTGCACGGATGCTCGGGGGCAGCGGGTTATGCCCAAGGTGAGGATTGCCCATCGCAGTTTTGGCACGCCGTGTTAAAAACAACCGCTGTGTTTCTCCAGGCTGGGAGCTGTAGGGCGAAGCCGCCAGCCTGCCGCGTCCTGCAGGTGCCTGCGAGGGAGCCAGGCTGCGTGCTGGGCCGGCTGCGAGTCCCCGGCGTTGGCTCCAGCCCAAAGCCACATCCTCTCGCTCCCAAAGCTCGGGCCGGAGGGGCCACACCGGGAGGCGGATGCCGGCGCTGCACAAAGAGGTGCAGGAGGAGGCAGGAGCTTTCCCACCAGGCTCAGCCCCTCTGCACGCAGACGGCACCTATCGTGGGTGCTGCTCACACGCGCACTGGGACAGAGCTGCCAAAAATAAAAAGCAAAGCCAAAGGGTCCCGGTGACAGCTGCCCCTTGCAGCAACTTGCTGAGTCCCTTCTGCAGGACACCGCGCTCTTCTAGCAGCAAATACTCCCAGTTATGATGCCATTTCCAGTGGGTTTAATACCTTTATCCATAGCCTGAGCACATGTGAGAGCTCCAGCACGATGCGTACGCTGTGGAGTGTAGCTTTTGGTACCGTATTTGGGAAAGCCTTCCGTGAAGGTATCTCATGGAGCTTTTTATCAGGGTTTCAAAGGACTGCAGAGAGCCTGCTCACAAATCCCTTCCTCAGATGTTTGGTGGGCATTTTCTGAAGTTCTTCCATGCGAAATATTTAGGCTGTTCCCAAGCTCACGTTTTCTGGGCAGCTGGAATCGGAGCCCCAAGACTACAGGCTGCATGTGGAGACAACAGCCCTGCAGCCCACACGTGCACAGATTTGGGTCACACCTGTAAAGGAGAGAGGTCCCTGGGGATATTTTTAGATGTCGGCTCTTGAAGAAAAGGTTTTTGGTTTCCCAGGGACTCCTCCGCAGCTGATGCACCTGCAACACAAAGGTGTTTCTGTCCCAAGTCTGCGCAAAGCCGTGCAGAGCCCGGAGAGGCCCTTTTCCTGTCTCCCCCTCATTTCTTTCCTCTCTCCATTCTTCGTGCAAAGCTTTGTTCAAACAACACTTCCCAGGAACAAGGAGCACTGCAAGGTAATCAGCACGAGAAGTTTTGGCATCTGAACGTGTTCTGAGCTGAGAAACCCTCAACCCGTTTTCCATTGCTCTTCTAACAATGCTGGAAAACAATGCTCAGCACACACCCCTGCAGAGAACCCGCCAGCGAGAGCGCTCACACGAGACGGGGCAGGCGCTGCACGGCGGGTGGGCGCGGGCAGCAGAGCACCCAGCCTCACCCCAGGCACGTACAGGCACCCGTGGCTGCTCTGCGAGGCAAACGAGTGGAGGAACGGGCCCCTCTCCTAGGAGGAGAGGCTGAGAGAGCTGGGGCTGCGATCAGATGGCCTCCAGAGGTGCCATCCAGCCTCAACCACTCTGTGAGATGTGATGGTGATCCTCCTCTCCCCACCCGGCTTGGTGCATTCATGCAGTGACAGCCCCTGGAGGGTCTGCAGGCTTCTCGGCAAGATAAAAAACCAGAGCCACTCATCATCACCTGTCTTAAAAGGAACCCACAAGAGGAACAGACGTTTCACTTCTCCAGGCTACAAGAGGGCTCTTCCTCTCTGCATGCCTGAGCAGTGATTTCTGGGATTGTTTCAAGTCAAGAATGCGATTTTATAAAAGTAATTTAAATTGCATCTTAAAAAAAAAAAAAAAAAAAAAAAAAAAAAAAAAAAAAAAAAAACTCGGAATATAGCAACTGTGAAACACTAGTAAAAGTGAATTTGGTGGTTTGGAGATGGCCAATAGAAAAGCTTGTATTGCACCAAGCAATTTAGCTGTGTCATGAATAAACAATCAGCCTGTCCCACTTAGGAAAATATCCATTAAGCCTTAAAGAAGAAAATTCTAGGAGACAAGTACCGATGCCTCTTTATTCTCATTCATACTAAAAACATCCAGGGAGCAGCTTTAACAGGATTTAGAAAATATAAGGGAGCCCATCTCAAGAAAATCAGCAACTTCATGGTTAGCCACAGACCAGAGTCAGAAGCCACGTTTTGGCTCCCAGGCTGCGAGCGAGGCGTGCAACTTTGCAGGACAATTTTCCTCTCTGTGCCTCTGTTCCCAAGCGATCCGGAGGGCGAACACACAGCCAGCCTCAGCGGGGAGCCCTGAGCGATTTCACTGAGCCTGCAAATTCCTGTGGGGCCACAAAAACATGAGCTTTACGAATCCAACCGCACGGGAACAGCAAGGCACCGAGCAGAAGCCCTTGCACGTGCAGAAAGCCACGAGAGAGATGAATCTGAGCACACAGGTCTGGGGGTTTGCAGAGAGCACGTCCCCGAGCTCACACGTGCACAGGCAACATGGAAAAAGAGGAACGGTGTTACCCTCTCCAGAGCAGTGCACGGGATGGGACAGAGGCAAGATTGGGGAAATATCTGGATACGAGACCTCAGCTGCAGCCTCGGAGTGATCCAGAGCATGAAAACAGGCCCGGACACATTATTATGGGGGTGTAGAATTGAGAAAAACAATATTATTACAGCAAACAGAGGAGGTGCTTTGCCTGGACAGGTCCTTGAGCTCCTCGGCTCTTTGTTTCCAGCAGCTTCACCGCCAGCTCGGGAGGTGTCAGCAGGCAGGCGCTCTGCAAACCCCTGGTCCTGCAGCCATCAGGCTGCCCAGGCCACACAAAGCACCACCTCACGTCCCTGAAACCCGGCCCCCAGCACCAAAACAGAAGTAAAAACAGCTTCTGAGTGAGCCTCGTTGTGCCAGTGTGGAGAACACGGTACAGCCTGGTTTGGGCTAAGATCTGACAGCTCGATTAGAAACACCTCGTGCTCCGCTCAGCCCAGCTTCACACTGCATTGAAAAGTGGCCAAGAGGAGACCCCTGACAGCGCCTGTTGCTCCCCAGGGACAGCAAGCGGAGCTGCGTGTTCCCAGCTCACATGTGGATGCCTGAAGAGAGGTGCACCGAAGCCTGTCGTGCCTGTGTTAAACGAACAAGGGAGTGGAGATGTGCCAGGAAGGATGAGCTCATTGCAAAAATAATTGAAAGGGCTTTTACAAGAATCAATACAAAGACCTAGCTGGCTTCAGATGCGCAACGTGCCAGCAGCAAGACACCTCCTCACAGCCCCTGCCTGCTTTCCCTTATTGTCCATGCCACCTCCACCAGCCTTTTTGCCTTCTGACAGCCACAGCATTTCCTTCACACCCATCGGTGTGCAACGCAAACAGGCAGCTTGCTTGGCATTAGCTGGAGGCACACGCGTGTTTCTGTAACGCCAGGAACCACGTTCCTGGGTTTACATTTTTAACAAAATCAGCTTTCCAAATGCCTCCTTTTCCCTGAGCAGGTCTCTGCAGCAAAGCACCCCTCTCTCTTTGTTACCAGTTTACCCTCAGCTGTTTCCCCAAGGCTGATCGTTGGTGCTTGGGGCCAGCCACCAGACCCTGTGCCGAGAGGTTTGGGCCAGCTCTGGGAGTGCGACCTACTCCGTGAGCAGCCAGGGAAAAAGGGCTCTGGGCACACAAGAGAGGGGATGCCAAAATGATGCAGAGGAGAAGCTTTGGGCATCCTCCTGTCCTGGCAAGGCAAGGCAGAGAAACACAGAAGCCTTTATTCTGACTGAGAGAGGAGCGAGCTAACCTTGCATTGCTGCCGGCCAACTGCTCTCGGCTGACGCAGCCACAAGCTGGGAGCCACATGCCCAAACCTCGCACCTACACGTTCCTGTCTTTGCTGCAGGCTCTGTACTTCATGGCTTACTTTTTCCATCACGCCCCGTTCCCAGGTTGTGTTATGCCAGGCAATCACGGGAGAAGGAACTGTCTTTTTCCAGTATTTGAGGAAAAACCCTGCCCGCCTCTCCAGGGCAACCCATCCCAACGCTTTGCACAGGTTTGCTGGGGACTTGCTCCGGCATGTGTCTCAGCATCTCACCCCATGACCACCCCATCGATTCAAGCAGAGCCCTCGCTGGTGTCTGCAAAGGTGCTGGGGCTGGCCCAGAGCATCTTCACAGGGCGTGGGGCTCATCACGGATACACAAGATCACGATGGACCATCTTGTGGTGGGTCTTGTCTCCTGCTCTCATCCCTGTGATGCCATCCAGCTCCTTTTTCTTCCCTGCCCATGTCCTAAATTTGTGCTGCACGACATGACCTGCGCTTGGTGCTGATGCAGGAAGAGGGATGATGCCTCCTCCCAGCACAGCAGAGGAAGGCCAGCCGTTGCCATGATGTCCACGTTCTTCTTCTGCCTGCTCGAGCTCTCGGATGTACCCGTATCGCCTCTGCTAAGCTTGAAGCTCAGCGTGCTCTGAGACAACACGTTCCTTGACCTGCTTTTCTCTCATCACTAATTCACACCCAGCAGATTTTCAACTTAGCTCATGCATGAACTCTTCACTGGCACCACTTAGTGGCTAAGTAACCAATTCTGAAAAAGCTCATTAAAAAATGAAAGCCATCGACGGCAGCGGCGTGCCTCAGTTCTGACCCCCAGCTCCAGGCAGGGAATCAACTCCACACGATGGAAACGTGAAGGAACAGCACAACGCTGTACCAGCACAGCCTGCTTCAGCCATTAAAAGCCATCTCTGGGGCTGACACTCACATGAAAACCTCGAGACGTGATTCCAGGCTCCCAGCTGTGCAGACGGACTGGCTTCCATGAACTTGTCCGCGGCTCACCCAGAAACACGGGGAGCCAAAATCAGGTGTCAGGAGCGCTGCTGGTGCTGCTACAGCTGTAACATGATCCAGACGTGTCGGCACAGGAAGGCTGAGCTGGCAGCGGGCTGGGAGAATCGAGGTATGAAAACAAAATTCCCTGGCAGCGTGTTTTTTTTTTTTTCTCCTAGCAAAACAAGATCCTAATGTAGAAAAAGAGCAATCACAGGAGCGGGGATGAAAAGGCTGCTGTCGAAAACATAATTACATTCCCAGATGCCTTTTCAGCCCTAAAAAGTTCTGAATGACATGTTTCTAAGGATGTTTTTTTTAAATAACTACACGTGATTCATTCCGTGGAAAGCTACCAACCTTTTTCCATCTTCATTTTGAAGCCTCTGGAAGTGTTTTTGAGTAGACAACACCCTTCCAGCACAGGCAGCGAGGCCAGGTGGCTGTGGGTCCCAAGGGACAGGCTCGGAGGCTCCAAAGATGAGGGCAGAGCCAAGGGAAAGGCAGCCGGTACCCACCGGGGGAAGAAGAAGAGGAAAGGGCTACAGCTTCCCTGGTGCCCTGCCTTATCTGAGCGGCTGCATCTCCGCGAGGTCAGCAGGAGACCCGGTGACTGCATTGCCACGGAGCCGCTCAGAGGGGGTGAAGGCGCTCCCAGACGTTTCTCACACGAACTCGAGGACAGCGCGGCCGGGACTGCCGCCAAGGCAGAGCACAGAGCGAATGTCCAAGGGACCGCCTGTCCCGCAGGGACCCGCTGTCCTCCTCAGGCCCCAGCATCTGGGCAACATCTCTGCTGTCAGCCCCATATGCAAGGAGGCTGTGACCACGCAGCTGTCCTCCTGTCCCCTTCTCCTCGTCCGCCTCCACCTAGTGTCTTCTGGCTCAGGCAGCTCCACGAGGTGCTCCACGAGGATCCGTTCCGCATCTGGAACCTGGGATAATTGACCCTAAAACCGGCATGATGAACAGCAAGGTTATTCAGCCCTACCTTGGACTGGCTGCAGCACAAGAAGCGTTCCCAGGCCAGGAGAAGATAGAGGAGAACCAGGCAGTGCTCTGCTGGAGTGCCATGCAGGATGCTGTGCTAAAATAATGCACTCTGGGACCTGGGAAGCTGCCAGCAACTGGATTTTATTTGAGAAGTAAAAATGGAGAGAAGGGTGACGGCTCACCAGGAAGAAGGGTGGTGGTGCCCGGCAGAGCCTCACAGCTCTTTGGCCAGGACAGCAAACAAGGGACAGCAGAAACACCCTAAGCACAGCAGCGGTGCCCAGCTTTGCAGAGCAGGCGAAGGGAAAAGCCACAAGAGCCACAAAAACCACTGGCAGGCACCAAGTGCCTCGGGAGCCAGGCTGGGGGAAGAGTCCAAGCAGCACGTCTCCGCTCTGCAAAACATCCAGAGGTGTGGGAATTACAGACACAGGCATGCTACAGACACGGGCACATGCAGGCAGAGACACCCGAACCGTCTCAGCAAAGCGTTTGGAGAGCTGCAAGCAGCCGCCAGAGACCTCATGCTCGGCAAGCCTTCCTTGGCGCAGATGGGGACACGAAGGGACACGCAATAAAACCCTTCCCGGGGGATACAAAAATAATACCGTGTACATTCCAGCTTCCCGAACAACAATCGCCTGAGAAGCAGGCACTGTGGGAAAGTCTCGGCTCGCTTTTCCTGGGTATTATAAATAGAATTACGGCTGCGAGGCCATTTAATGGGCTCCGTTTGAACTCGGGCCCTGGCGGGAGGCCAGCTCCCTGCACAACAGCTGGCCCCTTCTTGACAAACCAAAACACGCGTGCGGCGGCGCTGGGAACCAGGAAGCCCCGACCGAGCGCTGCCCGTCAGACCCCGCAGGCTACGGGCCCGCAGATGAGGACAAGAAGGCACGGGGGCGGGCGGGCAGGTGTGAGGTTTCCCAAGATGTTCTCCAGCTTGCGTCTCAAAGGCTTGAAGAACTTCTCTTCCAGACGGCTGCCCGCTTCCTGAGCCCCCCGCAGCCTGCAGCTTGCTCTCCAGGCTCCATGTCTGTGCCCAAAGGGCTGTCGGTGCCGTTCCTTTAGGGGATGCCGCTCATCACGAGAGCCCGCAGAGCCCTGCAGCGGGCAGCTCAGCACACTGGTGTCCGCGTTCCTCTTGTCCTGCTTCACACTCCTACCCCTCCGTAGGTCTGTACGTCCTCAGACCATGTCGGAAGGAGCATTTGCATACCCCAAGCAGGGTATCACACAGCTCAGCCAGTGGCAGGGGCTGCAGACACCACCCGGGCCCAACTACTTCACAGATTGCTCAGAGTGGTTGAGGTTGGAGGCACCTCGGGGTCCATCTGTGCCCACCCCTGGTCGAGCAGGGACACCTGGAACAAGTCGCCCAGGGCCACGTCCAGGTGGGGTGTGAAATCTCCCGGGAGGGAGGCTCCACAACCTCCCTGATCAGCTCGGTCACCCACACAGTAAAAAAGCACGTCCTGACATTCACAGGGCACCCCCTGCCCTCCAGCTTGTGCCCAGCGCCTCTCATCCCGGCACCGGGCACATCAGGAGAGAGCCTGGCTCCCCAGCCGTGTCTCACACCCCACAAAACCCTTGCAGAAAGCCCTCCCTGCAGCAACCCCGGGCTGCTCCACGGGCTGGAGGGGCTCGGAGCCACCTCAGCACAGCACCACACAGCCCCAGGGCACACCATGTACCCCTGCACGGGGACGGGGGCTGCTGGATGGGTGCAGGGCAGTGCCACAAGGCGACCATGGGGCTGGGGCTCCCCTCATGAAGGAATGCTGAGGGCGCTCAGCCTGCAGAAGGGGAGGCTCTGGGGTGAGCTCGTGGTGGCCTTTCAGTACTGGAAGGGGTCTTGTGAAACACATGGAGAGGGACTCCTCCCTCAGATATCGACAGGGGTGTGTGTGTGGTTTTTAACTAAAACAGAGGGGATTTAGGCCAGAAGGATGAGGAGAGGGGAGAGCGAGCGCAGCGCGCATGCGCCACGCGCCTTTGTTTGGGGCGGCGGCGCTACCCAGCGGGCCCGGCGCGCGGGACCGGGGGGGGGGGGCGGTGGGCGTGGCCTCGACAAAATGGGCGTGGCCTCGCGCGGGGAAAAGGGGGCGTGGCGCGGGGGGGAGGGGGCGTGGCGCGGCGCGCGGCGGGGTCAGTCGGAGCGCGGCGGCGGCGGAGGGCGGAGGTGCGGAGCGGAGCGGAGCCCAGCGCAGCCGGAGGCAGCCGAGGATGATAAACACCCAGGACAGGTGCGCGGCCTGGCTCGGCTCGGCTCGGCTCGGCTCGGCTTCTCGGTGGGCCGCCGCTGCTGAGCTCGGGGAGCCCCGGCCGGGTGGGCCCGGAGGGCCGCGGCCTTCCCCCGGCGGAGGCGGGCAGGGGGCGGCCGGGCCCCGTGTGCGGGCAGCGCCCTGCGGGGCGGCTCCGAGCACGGGGGGTGCGCGGGCATCCCCTCGGGGGGCTCCCCAGGGCCGCTGGGGCTGTCCCCGAGCCCCTCAGCCCGGCGGTGAAGGGCTGCGGGGGGTGTGGGGCCGGCACTGGGCTGTGCGGGGTGTTTGCAGGGTGTTTGTGGGGTGTTTGCAGGGTGTTTGTGGGGTGTTTTTTGGGTGCTCCTCTGCTGGGGCTGCTCCGTGCGGGGCTGGCAGCACAGGGGCTTGTTCCTCTGGGCTGTGCTCATCTGCATCCCCAGGGCAGCCTTTAAGAAGCAAACAGGTTTGTTTTTTTAACGCCGAGGGGGCTGCGTGGGTCTGTCCACTTGGCACAAGTCTTCGGCGTAAGGAAAAAAAACAACACCGAACCCACCCAAATGTGGAGCCTCCTGGACCCAGCGGTGCCGGTTGTTGGCATGGACGGAAAGTGGCAGTGGCCTGGAGGTGCTGGGGAGCCGGCGGGAGCAGGCTGAGGAGTGGAGTCGTCGTCCCCTGTGCTGCCCAGGGCCGGGGCACGGCTGTGGGGCTGCTGGCAGCGTGGCGAGTTGAAATGACACCCGCTGGGTGCACTCAGTAGCAGCTCCCGTTTCAGGCAGGACTTGGTGAAGAAGCTCCGGGAGCTGCTGCAGTGCAAGGCGCTCGCTGAGCTCCACGCCTCTTACTCTGAGCTGCTGGAAAGCCAAACGAAGAGGGGCTGCAGCAGATGGGAGCGCAGCCCTCATTTTAAGCTCTAAACGGGGTGCGTCGAGGGACGAGGCTTTGCTGGGCCAGTGCATGAAGTTCTTCGCAGGACTGCTGCCGATGCACATCGGGATGAAGCAAAGCCTCTTAATTTGTGCCCCCTGCACATGCTTGCACCCCGGGGCTGCTTGTAGGGCCCTGCCTGGCTGCAGCTGCAGAGTTTGGTGGGAGGAGAGAGGCAGCGTGCAGGTCTGGGCTAGGCGAAGCCCCAGAGGGCTCAGCGCTTGAAGGGGTCTTGTGTTTTGACTTCTACATGTGCCAGAGGAAGCAAAACTGGGAAGTGCCTTGAGCTGCTTTGCATGAAAACTGCTGCCTCTTTTTTTTTTATTTTTTTTCCCACAACTCCACTTCATTATCCAGCTTCTTGATGCATTGGCTGCAAGTCGGAGAGAGCTATCAATAGTACATTGTTAGCTGGGGGGGTGAGGGAGGAGGGAAGGGAAAAACAAAGCTGCCAACAGCTTTCTGGGGGTGGGGAATTGCACAGCAAAGTGCTTTGTCATGCCTCTCCACATCCACTACTACTGAATACACACTGGTCCATTGATAGCCCCAGTCATGCCATGCGGAGGGACTGTATTAATACGGAGTGCGACTGAGCATGTGTGGAAGGGATTTTGCCCTCAGACATCTTCGATGCGACTGCTTAAGCTCTCTTCTGAGCGTGTCTGAGCAGCCTTTTCTGCAAGCAGCATCGGCTACATGCCACGGCCGCGTGGGAGCACCTCCGGAGAGCCCTGCCTAGCAAACCTGGAGGAGAAGGAAACGCGTGGAGGAAGAATATTTGTGTTTCCTGCAGAAAGATTAGTTCGGTATGAGGTGGACGGACAAGATCTTAGCAGATTCTGCCTGTGTCGTAACCGTGTTGGCAGGCTGTTGGGTTGGGTTTTTTGGCACCCGTAGATGTTTCGGTAGTTTGTTTGCAGCCTGTTGGTGTGTGTGCCCTGCGTGCTGTTCAGGCGGTGCAGCTCAGTGCTGGGTGCTTTGATACTGAGGACTGCCTCGCTCCTGGAGAGGCCCTGGAGTAAAAAAACACCATCCTGGAAGCACCTCAGCTGAGAAGCTTCAGGACAGCCAGCCAGTTGTGAATGCTTCTGCAGAGGCTGTCCCGTACAGCCGTGTTCCTCTGTCAGTTTGCCCATTGAAAACCCTCCCGTTCCCCTTTATTTCTCAGGGAAGCTGTGCCCAGGTGGTGTTTGCATAGCTCTGTGCTGGTGCGTTTCATTGTGGGAATGCTGGAGAACGACTGGCAACTCTGCCTTGCTTCTGCAGGCTTCGGGAGCAGAGTAACCGCTGCTGCCCCGTGCCTTGGCAAAGAGCTTTTATGGTGCTGAGAAAGGAAGCAATGCTCCTGGAGTAAAATAACTTGATTCCATGAATGTGCTGAAAGCTAGAATAGATGTTAAAGCCTGCGTTAGAAGTGATCCTAAAAGAGCATACAGATGAGATCCCAGCAAACTCAAAGACCACAAGGGGAACTCTTTCTTCTTGCGTTAAACTCTTAAAATAGATCTTAGGACACAGTCTGTGGGGTGAGCTTGTAATATTTAGGGTTGGGCTGAAGGATGCTTGTGTGGTGTTTCACGTGCATGTGAGGATGTCAGCTGGGATGCTGCGGAGTACATTCAAGGTATCTGAAGAACCAGCCCTTTCGCCTCCTCCCGGTTTTGAAAATGTGAAACTTAAACCTCCTCCTTCTGGGCCCTGTTGATCTATTTGTAGATATTTGTCTACAGAAAATGTGTGCTCATCTGGTCATGCGTTTCCAGCCATCTGCTATTGGCAGCCTTCCAGGCGTCCCTTATTAGCATGAGGTTGCTCAGCACTCTCTGGGATCTTGGCTGCAAAGCCCCTCCTCCATTTCGAACAGAGCGCTGCCCTTCCCCGACACAGCAGTGCCTGGGCAGCAAAATGTTTTACCAGACACCTCCGGGCACCAAAGGCTCGGCAGCTGCCCCTCACCTCCTGCAGAGGAGCGGGAATACAGGCGGTTTGGGGTTATGGGGAGCTGGATTATCAGAAACTTGGACCCCTGCTAACGTAACCTGGTGTTTTTCTGTTGTCCCTTTTTGTCTTGCAGTAGTATCTTACCTTTGAGTAACTGTCCCCAGCTGCAGTGCTGCAGGCACATCGTTCCAGGGCCTCTGTGGTGCTCCTGATGCCCCTCACCCACTGTCGAAGATCCCCGGTGGGCGAGGGGGTAGCAGGGATCCTTCTCTTTCAGCTCTGATATATAAGGTGAGAAAGATCGGATGTCTAAACAATGCTCCGTGTAACAACTCTGCTCACTTCCTTCCGCAGTCTGATGGGAATAAATGCAAAAGTCTTCAAGGTAATAAATGGGGAGGCTGCTAGCTTTTTCAGCAGCCCTGCTGGCACATGACTGAGCTGCTTGCAGCTCTGCCTTGCTTAAGTATCACCTGTTTGTTAAGAAACTTCTTATCAAAGGTGCGCAGCAAATGACTGGCTAGCCCAGTTCCCAGAGCCTGTTTCAGCTGCTGCCTGCAGAGCTGGCGTTATCAGCACGTGAAGCAACTTCTTGCATGTTATGCAAAAAGAGGAAATGGGAAGCAGAAAGGTGAAATGCTGGGAGAGAAGGGTCGATAAGCTCCTTCCCGTGCCCTGGTCCGGAAGGTAACGCTGCCTGAACCTCACAAAAGCAGGAGGCTCACAAACGGGAACGTTTCTGGAATGCACGCAGAGGGTGAGGCAAGATCGTGGGGTGTTCGTGTCTGCAAACTGGCCTAGGAGTACGTGGGTCTGTGTTGCTTTTTTTCCGTGGCCACCCTCATTCTAAAGGATCTTTCCTCTTGGCCTTCCGATGAATTGGCTCTTTCTGTGGAATAATCAGCACTTGTGCAGCTTCTCTGCGTTACGTTACAGTGCTGCACATCTGTCTCCCTTCTGGGACAGGCACTGTTTTTCCCCAAACCAGGGTGTAAAGTGCTATCAGATGAGGCTGCCTGAATTTCTGCTAAGCTTGCAGATCTGGCTGCTCAGACAGAATTGCTGTCATAGGTGTTAGACTTGATTTTAATTACCCCGTGGGAGGCAAGCAGCCTTCGTATGATGAAAGGATGCAGGCCCTTTCAGGTTGCAGCTACCAAAGTCTCCTGTGGAAACTCATGAGAAACAAGAGACCTCGGGGCTGCTTTCAGAGGAGTTTGCTTTAATGCAGAGCTGGTGAATTTGTAGCATGTGCCTTGCCTGCTTGCCTTGTGAATAAATGTCAAGCTCTAGCCTCTTGATAACAATGTGACATCAGCTTAATGCTGTTGAATTGTCGCAGATGTTAGAGGGATGTGGAGTCCAGAGAGGCAGCAAGCAGCTCGGCTGGCTTCATTTTGCTCAAAGAAAAGACACGAGCAGCTTCAGGAGGGCTCAGGACGTGAGCTGCGTTCTGTCAGGGTCTGATGGATGACAACTAGGTGACCCTGCAACTTCAACTCCTGCAGGCCAAATTTGCCAAACCTCGCGTACACACCAAGCAGGACCAGAGGTGGAAAATAGTCTAGACGTGGAGGAGATGCTGGTGAAAAGAGTCACAGTTTAGAGGCTTTGAAGTATTTGATTTGAGTACAGCCTTGAATCAGCACAGAAGCCTTCGGTGGTGGTGTGTAGGCAGGGCTTGCTGCCTGAGGAGATCTCGTCCAGATAGCTGCTTCTCAGAAGTCAGAACACAACTTCCTCCAGGGTTTTGCTGACAAAACCCACCTTGCCACCAGAGCCTGGCAGGGGATTGGCCCCTTCCTTCATGTAGCTCATCCCAGGGTGGAACAGGTTGTGTTTGTAAACCACCTCCAGCAGTTTAAAGTCCCACCTCTGATGTGGCGATGGGAGAGGGCCTCAAGTTGTGCTGGTGTGGCAGGGGGTTGGTTGGGTGTTAGGAGAAATCCCTTTACTGAAGGCGCTGTGTGGCGTTGGAAGTGGCTGCGTCACCATCCCTGGACATCTCAAGAAACATCTACCTGTAGGGTTTTGTAACGTGGCTTAGTGGTGGACTTGCCAGTGCAAGGTTTGGGGTTGGACTTGTTGATTTTCGGAGGCCGTTTTCCAAGCTGAACAGTTCTGTGACTCTGCCCCTCTCCACAGCTCGCTGAAGGTACGGCAGGTATGGCAGGCTGGGCTTTCCAGCCAGCGTGACCTGGAAAGGCATCTGGGCCCAAAGGCTTAAGTACTTTTTCCAGCTGTGTCAGCTGTTCCAGCTCAAGGGCTGACCTTTCTGAACGCGCCTGCCTCCTCCTGAGCGTGCAGCACAGCGCTCGTGTACAGCAGGGCTATGGATCGGGCAGCTGGGGCTCCTGGTAGCTGTTGGTGTTTTCATTTTAAGGGACTTGATGCTCCACCTTTTATTGAGGGAGCTCTGTAGAGCTGGGAAAGCAATGGTGATGGGAGTCAGTGCTGGGCAGCCAGGAGGGGCTTTGTGCGACGTCCGTGCTCTGGCCAGCAAACTTGGCAGGAGGCTGCAGGTATAGTACATGTGGACAGCAGGCTGCCTGCGGGGGCTTCTGGAGCTGCTTGGCCGTGGCAGAGCTCAGTGTGCATCCCTCCTTCCCTGCCAGCACAGAGGGGCCTCCCTCCGTCCTGATCGGGGTGCTCGAGGAGCGTAACTGGGTTTCGCTTGATGCAAAAACAGGGTTGTGCTTTGAGCAGGTTCCTGGGCTGCTGCTTCCCAGGAACAGCTCCTCTCCTGGGGATCTCGCGAGCTCTATTTTGATACACGGGAATAAAACGCCAGCTGCCCGAGCCAGGCTGCGTAAGCGTAATTCTCACAGAACCAGGGGCACGGCTTCTGTTCATCCCCACGGTTTCGCTGCCTCTGCAATAGCGGGCTGTGTATTGGGGGACTTGGAAAAAGCTCCCAAGGTTGGGAGCCTGGGGAAGGCTTCGAAAGTGCCTGACTTCTGGTTGCAGCAGGGCTACGTGACAGCAGAAAAGCTCTTCCCCTGCTCTCGCAGGCTTCTGCCAGCCTTCCCACACAAACGCACGCGTGTGCCTCCCCCTGCAGCGTGTCAATCCCAGCCTGCTTTACTCAGCTTCCTCGCCCTGTTCTTGTTTTGGTGAAATATGGGAAAAGCATCTGTGAGCCTGTCTCTTCCTTGAGAGAGATCTCTTCTGGAATGGAGATGTTCTCTGCACAGGAAAACAACTAGAAAAGGCTCCCATGAAGTCACCGGTGAAAGATGTGCATAATCCCCTTGTTTTGCTCTGTTTTTAAATTGGCCTCTGCGGTGCAGAGCTCTCGCTGGGCTCAAACCTGAGTCTTTCTGCAGCTCTGCTGTGCCTCGCTCAGCAGCTGTCTGGTTTAACCTCTCCTGGAGCAGCTGCTGGTGGGCTTCTTGCTGCACTGGGCTAAAAACCGTGGTGAAACCTGACGGCAGGCACAACCACACAGGCTCCTTTCAAACTGAATGAATAAACTATTTCCTACAGGATATTTACCCTGATGAAGTGTAAACTTGTTTTGCAGTGGGCCCGCACTCAGCTTTGTGCGCTTCAAACAAACGGCAGCTTCCTCTGCTCCCCTTACCAGAGCCAGGCAGTTCCTGATTTACATGCAGAGCTCCCTCACCGCCAGCATTAACATGCCCACTGCCTTCACCCTTGTCACAGCAGACAAACCAAGGGGCTGGACTGTTTCAGTGTATGTGGTAATAGGGGTTAAACCCCTGGGAAACAGGGCAGAGGAGCCCAGCAATGTTCTCAGAGGGTTTTGCTGAGCGTTGCCCTTTCTGCAATGCTTACACCTTAGTAGGATAAAACACCTGCAGGGCAATATCCCCTGCCCACCCCGTGGCTGTGAGGAGGAATTCTGCAGCCCCAAGCTGCACTAAACGTCCCCAGGTGTGGATGTTACGGTCAGAGATGTGTAGATGTGCCTACAAGGGATTTATCAAGGGCAGTCTGGTGAGGTGCTGCCGTTCTGCACCCAAAGCACTTGTTCTGTTGTCAGCCCAGCTGCTGGTCAGCAGATCAGAGCTCATACTGAGCTGCTCAGTCACTCACCCTGATAAAATACAATGCCCAGAGGCTGGGCGGACCCCTGCCCAGTGACCCTGTGGGTTAAAGCACCTCCCACCCAGGTGTCCCTGAAGCTTGAGAGCAGCACAGGCTTGGCTTCTCCTTCCTGGTTTGCTCTTGCCCGTCAGAGCTGCCCAAGCTGTACAAGCTGTGCGTGGGACAGCGTGCACCAGCCTGCAGCCCAGCACATGGGAACGATTCAGCTTGCGCTGGAGTTGACAGCGTTAACTCTGGAGCCTAATGAATTTCTGTAGTTGTGACACTGGGGCTTTTCGAAGTTAAATGTGGAAGATATTATTGGGCAAGCCAACTGCCTACGGAGACTGCCAGGAGCAGGAATGGCATTTAACCACGGAATTGTTTTCTAGGAACTGCTAAGCTGAATTTGAGGCTGGCTGCACGCTTGTTAGAGAAGCGTTAGAGGGGGACATGTATGTTTGTGGTCTCTGGAAAAAGACTTTGTCACAATTTTCGCATCCGCGTAGCTTCTGTCTATTTTGGGGGTCTCTGTGCTGTGTATTCTCCTCCCTTGTACCGGGAGGCGAGCCATTTGCCATACCAGTTGGTTGTAAAATCTGGGAAAGCAATTTGTGGTCATCCCTTAAACAAAAAGACTGTGCTGGGGACTGGGGAGACAAAAGTGGTCAGGCTGCCACAGCAGATGCTATTGCAGCTCGTCGGTTGTGTTCTTTGAAGGGTAGTTCATGAACCGCTCTCCAAAGATGTGGCTGGGAGCTGCGGTGAATGAATGGACTCTTGCTGCCCAGAAATTGAATAAAATGGGAATATGCAAAGCTGCGTTCTCTTGAACAGAAAAGCATGACTAGAAAATCACTCCAAGGCTGGAATACTCGTTTTGGTGTGTCCCCGAGCCAATGAAAGGGGAAGGGAAAAGTATAATGTTCTCAGTAAAATTATTATAGCATTTATTTTGCATTTGCATCTCCCCTGTCTGTTAGGATGTAGGGTTTTACTTTTCACTCCTATTTCTTTGTTAGGCCAGAACAAAAGCGAGGTGTTCTGGGAAATACAGGCAGCTTAAAACAATAGCTCTTAACCCCTTGTGGGTGTGAGGGGCGCTGAGACTCGGGCATGAGTCTCAGCTCCTTTGCATGTTCACTGAAGCATGGTCTCTTACACTTTTGGTCTGTAGTTTCACGCTTAGTTTTCTTTAACCTTAAAGCCTATTTCACGAGCTCTCCTCCCTCCCCTGTCCAGGACGAGAAGATCACTGTTAACCAAGATGTCCCAGTGCACGAAGGGAAGCCTCATATTGTCCACTTCCAGTACAAGGTCACAGAGGTGAAGACCTCCTCCTGGGATGCAGTGCTCTCGAATCAGAGCCTCTTTGTGGAAATCCCTGACGGATTATTAGCTGATGGAAGCAAAGAAGGGTGAGTTTGGCATCCCGGAGCTGTGCCCACAGGGAGCAGTATTTCTCTTATGCTGGTGATGTTCCATGTGTGGGGAGAACAAGCTGTACATATGTACGGTGCCTCTCTTCCTGATCTGTACAGCTAAAGCACATCTTTGCTGCCTTGTCTTCAGAGAAGAGTCCTGTTACTCCTCCATATGTATTTTTTCCCCCCTTTGGAGATCGTTTGAGACAAGTTACTGTTTTTGAGGTCCTGTGCTAATGAAAAATAAGCAAGAAATGAGTGGAGTGATTCTTTGCATACTTTGTGGAAAATTCTGTTCCGCTGGCCAATTGGCAAGTATTTATTTTGGCAAGTGTCTTCCTCTCTTTCAGGGAAAAACTCCATTATATTGATGTGCTCCTTCTCATCAGTAGGTGGTTCTGCTCTTGGGCTGCTGCCATGCAGGCTTCTGGCTCTGCCAGAATCTGATTTTTCTCTGCTGGCAGAATACGGGAGTGTTTTGTCCAGACAGCTCTGCTCTGGGAAGTTTGTGTAAACGCAGCTTCCAGAGCAGCTACTTCCTGCCAAGTGCTTCGCCAGAGATCTCCGCTGGCAGGGAGCGCTGTAGCATAGATGTGGCTTCACCAGATTCCTGTGCAGAGCTCGCTGAAGCCCTCCTAAATTTCCAAATAGGGTTTACCAGCAAATGGCACAAGCTAATTGCAAAAAAACATCATTGGGCACCTTCAGTAAGTGCCAGTATCCCTGCTGCCTCATGCTCGTCTCCTTGGAATCCGTGTCCAGATAAATGTTTCTGCATAATTTCCGCAGTCAGCCCATAAATCCTTTGGCTGTCCGTGTGCCTGCTCTCCTGGGAGCAGGTTCTTCCGTGGGGGTATTTACCCGCCCAGCTCATCATGACTTAAAGCACGATTTTGCAAGATTATTTTTAGCTAGGTAAAACAGCCTAGTAGAGGCTATAATTAAAGTAGTTCATTACCATATTAACAAAATCCTTGCAAATTTAATCTCCCTCAGTGCGCTCCAGTCTCACTGACTGCTGTTTAATTAGATCTCGATTCGAGCCCTGTTTGTCACTGCTCTAGCAGCCCGCATCGTAAATGGTTACAAGGCCGGCAGCACCACGCGGCTCCCCGGGGCTCGGATGGGGTCAGTGCCACTCTGCTCCCGTCAAGAGAGGGGGCAGAAATAATTTAGCTGGAAGGAAGCTGGGTTTCATGATGCAGCTTCTCAGCTGTGCCATCCAGATAATATGTTCAGGAAACAGCTTTGCCTGTGCACATGCTCCTGCAGCGATGGTTTTCTTTTCTGCCTGGCATGAGCTCTTTTATTTTATTCTATTTTTTTTAAATCTTTACATAACATGCAAAACTTAGAGATCCCGTGTGGTGCCAGGGGAAGGAATGTAAACAGCTGTGATATTCAGCTTCCCACCTCTGAAGGCTCGTATGCAAAACTCCTGGCTGGCGGGGCCGTGCGTGCTGGCAGGCGGGTGCCAAGGACACGGAGCTGTGGGGTGACTTGGTGGAGGACAGCTCTCGGTTTTGCAGGGCTGGACATGAAGGCAGGAAGTCCATTGTTTCAGCACCCATTGTTCGCTGGAAGGTGTCTGTAAACAAGTCATCTTTCTGCCTGACAACATCCAAACAGTTGATAGTGCTCAGTGGCTTCCTCAGGACAGGACTTCCTATAGCTGATGTTCTTTTGTCTTCTTCCTCCTTGGCAGGTTATCAGCTCTGTTGGAATTTGCTGAAGAAAAAATGAAAGTAAACTACGTCTTTATTTGCTTCAGAAAAAGCAGAGAAGATAGAGGTGAGAACTCAGCCCTGCTGGGAGGTTTGCTCCTTAGATCTAAAATGGTGCTGCTGGATCTGTACAAAAATCCGGTCATCCCAGGGCTTCGGGGGACACGTCCTACTGCAGGAATTGTTACGTGCAGAATTTCTGTGGTGTTCTCACAAATCAGAAATGGTTTCTCATGCAGGAAATAAGCCCTGTCTTGAGACTGAGGGAGAGAGAACATCTTGATTTCTCCAGCTGGATATGCTTTACTGTCCTGCAGTTAAATTATTGCTGGTATTCTCAAGGAGAAAGCTGCTCCTGAGTAACTTGGAGTACTTTCCTGTCCAGATAGTGGTTAATAATCCTTCTTGGGTAAGGAGGGAAGGCATTTGGCACCAGGATTCTGTGATTTGCAAGGGGAAACCCAGGAGAAGTTAATACATGGTAAATGAATACTGGTAGCTTGTTGCCCTTGTGCTCATCTGCTTTTTAAAGATCTCCTGGCACTTTTGCCCTTCCTAGACCTACAGGTAATCCTGACCCCGGCTATAGATGCTTAGGGCTTAAGGGGACTGCATTAGGATCTAAAGATAGATGTGTCGGATGAGTGATTAGAGCACGGAAGTTTGAGATTTGTGATGAGGTACCAAGCTACGTACGTGTCACTTCAAATCCTACTAGACGCAGGCTAGTAACCAAGCAATTACCATGGCAGGAATAATTCAAATCTTAATTCTAATTTTACTCTGCTGCTTCGCAAGCTGCACTGCCTTCTCTGAAGTGAAGCACGTTGTTACAGCTAAGCTGTGCTGACCCCAGGAAGCTGTGGCTCCGCATTATGATACCAAGATTAATTTCCAAACAGAGCTCTTGCTCTGGTGTGTCACCAGCAGTAGCTGCATAGGTGACCTCCATGGTGGCTGTTTACAGGGACATCTGATGCTGGGTTTTGCTCGTTTTTAAAAAGCACAGGGAATGTTGCTATTGAACCTGGCTCGTTCGTACGAGCTCTAGAATGCTCCAGACTCTGAGTCTTTGCACAGCTGAAATTCAGCATCGCCTTGAGGGCACATAGGAGCTGCTCTGCGTGACTGTGCAGAGCTCTGAGGCCGATCATCAGGAGGTGTCGCAGAGATGAGGTGCTGTGGCAGGGTGGCTCTCAGGTCACAGGGGAGTGGCTGCTGTAGTAACAAGGGGACACACATCCTGCTAGTGCCACGTAACCTCGCCTCACCCAGGTGAGCATGAGTGGGGCTCCGGGGCTGCAGCTCTCCTGGGGCAACGTGCACAGCTGAGCTGAGGCTGCAGCGAGCTCCAGGTCCTCCTCGTGGAGCCAGCAGATCTCTGACTGCTCCCTGAGCAAGCAGGTTCCCATCTGCTGCTGCACGACCCGCTTTCAGGGCTCAGCGGGTGCTGGGAGCAGCCCCCCAGTTCAGCACAGAACAGAGACATCGGCGTGCAGCTGGTGGGTAACCGGGCGGCTGCCGCAGTGGAGTGCACAGCTCAAGTCCCCCTCTCAGCCAGGAGTGATGGTCATGGCTTGTAGGGCAGCACAGGTACAGAGGATTATTCCTGATGGTAACGGATTTCCTTCTCTTTGGTAGCTCCACTCCTGAAGACGTTCAGCTTCTTGGGCTTTGAAATCGTGAGGCCTGGTCACCCCTCTGTCCCGTCGCGGCCAGATGTGATGTTCATGGTGTACCCCCTGGATCAGAACTCTTCCTCTGACGAAGAATAGTTGCAGCGGGGGACGCGAGTGTGACCTGAAAATGCTTTTGAGGGGAGAGAGGGTTACATCTCCTTTCTTGAGGAAAGGGAAAACAAGCTTCTGTTGGACTGAAACCGCATTTCTCATTGTTAGATTGGCCTGTGTATCCTCAGAGTTGACTATCTCATTGAAACGTGTTGCCTAGAGAACTATATATACACATGTAATCACCAAATAGTAAATGGAAGATGTTTATGAACTGGCATAGGAGCTCTTTACATGCAGCTGTGTGGTGTGTTAGCCTAGAGGCGCCTCATGCCCTGGCCACGTGGGGGCCCGGCAGCGTAGGGGAGCACAGCGGTAGATGCAGCATCAACTCCTTGACTTCTCCACATCAGTGTTGGTTCTTTCCCCATCACCTGATGTGTGGTGTGCGCTCATCTGACCGGCTACCTTTTAATTTTCACTCAGACTCTTAAGTGTAAGGCATGTTTGGGGTGTTAGACACGCGGAGGAGACGTGAGTTAACCTTTAACACTACATTAAAACCCCTGTGCATCTCTGCTTTGGGGCAACCAATGCTGTTTTAACTCATCTAACTTTTTTTTTTTTTTTTTTTTTTTAAAGAAAAACCACAAAACCTTCTTGCTCTTCCAGCTTTTGTTTAAACAGTCTTACTCTGTTCAATGTTACCACTGCACTATCACAGCATTTAATAAAAGGGGCATTCAGATTAACTTCACCCAGCTGGGGCTGCTTATTTAAAAAAGGAACGGAGCCTTTTTCGTGCTGCAATGGTACTCTGCTCTGCTAGGGTCAAGCGAGCGTTTGGAGCGATGCCTCGGGTCTGGGGGAGCGCTCCCTTCACCTGCTGGAGTCGCGCTTTCCGTGGTTCAAAGAGCACTTGAGCCTTGGGGCTCCTTCCCAGGGCGAGGCGAGGGGCTGCCCTCACACCTCTGTCCGGGCCCTTCCAAAGAGAGACGCTCGATCCCCGAGAGGAGCGATCGGCTGTACCCAAAGCCAAGGGAGTCGTGCGGGGGGCAGCTCGCGTTTCACTCGTAGCGCTGGGGAGCGAGGCTGTGCTCTTGTCTTCGTGCCACGTGGACGTAACCTGGCTGGCTTCCTTCGAGCGCCACATGAGAAGGGTGTATTTATAAACTGGGCCCTGGAGCCGTGTCGCGAGCTCTCTTCCTGGCCTGGCTGCTTGCGTGTGGAATTGTCCGTGTGTGCTTTGTTCTGCTCTCACTCTTCTGTGGAGGATTTTGTTAAAAGCTGAAGCCAAGCCATTCCATAAACATCATGGTCAGTGTTTTCTGTCTGGGGGAGAGAGGTGGGGCCGGGCTACGAGTTTGTGTGAATAAATCATCTTAAAGTTTGCGTCTCTTTGCCCTCCTTCCCCTCCAACACAGTGAAACAGGACAGACGTGGGCTCGAGGGGCGAGGAGCTGGGGGCTCTAATCCCTTTTAGAAGGGGACTTTGGGGGGATTTTGGTTTAAGATCAGGTGGTTGCTGTTTGCCCACCTCTGTCTACCCGTCCCTAACCTGCTGGGGTGGGAACGGCTGTTCTCCTTCCATGCTGGTGGGGCGTGAGCTCCCAGGTGTGGCTGTTATTCCGAGCTCATTAAGAACCTGCAGTTATTGGTGCCTCTCCAGCAGGCACCCCACACTCGCAGCTGCTGGCGCTGTCCCTGGCCGGCTGGACCTGCAGTGGGGCAGCCTTGGTGAAGGGCTGAGGCTGCGGGGCTGGTGCCAGGGGAGGACAGGACCCCGCTGCGTGTGCCTGGTCAGGGCTCTCACTGCCCCAGTTCCAGCACACCCACCCCATTAAATAGCTGTTGCCTGTTAAAGCCTCAGTTCCTCCTGTTACCTCTCAGCGGACCTTCCCGACAAGTCCCTCATCAGTTATCCCTTCAGCTGCATTCCTAGGGCTTTGAATGGCGCTGGGATGCTGTGCTGGCAGGTCCCCACAGGCTGGGCACCGTGATGGTAGTGAAGGCCCCCATGTCCCCTCCACCCCAAAGCCCAGCGTCCGTGTTGGCTGGGGATGGAGGAGTCGGGGGGAGCAGGGACAGGAAGAAAAAGCCACCCTCACAGGTTTGTGATTGTCTCTTAAAAAGATTTATTCTCTCTCCTTGCCCAAATGTACAAAGGCAAGAAGAGTACAGTTTGTATATATATATATTTATATATATATATATAAAAAACAAGGAACTTGGTAATAATGTACACTTTACAGAAGGGCAGAATCAGGAAGACTGAAATGAAACCCAACACAGCAACTCCAATGGAAACGAGCGCTATAAACATCAACGGTGCAACACCCGGGCGGGTGCCCACTCACGGGCAGGGGCTGGGGACAGGGCCCCGGGGGGCTGCTGGGGGCCCCGCGGGCAGGGGCTGGCCCTGGGAACGTCCAAGGGCCTCGTGCTGCTTCAGCTGCTGGCTCACTTGACACCTAAAGGGAGAGGCAAGCGGGTCCCAAGGAGATGGGAGCAGCCCCCCCCCCCACCCAGGCACCCTCCTCATGCGCTGGAGCAGCCTCGGTGGGGTGCACCGAGAGGCTCCCCGCGTCGCCCCGACCCCACCACCTCGCAAAGTCAACGAAGAGAGGAAAGAAAAAAAAAAAATGAGTCGAACTAAGAGGCGTCGAGGAGAGCAGGCTGGGGCCGCCACGCTGCCGGGGTCAGAACCGGGGGCAGCGAGCATCTCTCCAACCAGGTAAAGTGGGTGAGGGGAACGGGGCGGGGAGGATGGGACGGGACAGGGGGAAGAAAACAAAACCCAAAAACAACAGCTTTCAAACAATTGCTTTTTACAGTATGTACAGAGCCCGGCGGGCAGAGCATCCCGGTACAGCGACCCCTCAGGGCCGGGTGTGACGCGCGCGCACGCACACGACGGAGACTGCCGCAGACCGAGGGGACCCCCCCGGCACTTCCCCGGCCTGGGAGGGACGGCGGCGGGCAGGGATGGTGGGGACAGCCGGGGCGGCCGCGGGCCGAGGTAGCGAGGTGGCCCGGGGGGAGCCACACCGCGGCTGGGGCGGGCAGAGGACCAGAAAGCCCCTGTCCTGGGGCGCCGGGAAGCGGCTTCGGGGGGCTGGTGCCCTGCACCCCGGGTGCCTCCGGCAGAGCCTAAGTGTGCTTGTTCCTCGCCGAGCTCTGCTCGCAGCCTGGGGAAGCCGACGGAGACAGGGAAGAGAGGACGCGAAGCGTGGCCGCTTTCCCTGGGGCGCAGGGCAGAGGAAAAGCCCCGGGGCAGGGTGGGTGGGTTGCAGAGTCACAGCTCAGAAACCAACTCGGAAGCCTCGGAAATGAGCTTCAGTCAGGGCTGGACCGTAACAAGGCACTGGGGGAGAAACCCTGGCAGCAGGGCCGGGTGGTGGGTGCTGCTCACGGCAGCCCCCAGCGCCCCAGCCCGGAGCCGTGGGGCTGGGAGAGGGGCTGAGGCCGATGGAGGCAGGGAGGCCGCCTGACCCGCTGATGTGCACACCCCCATGGCTGCATCCTGTGAAGCTGCCATCCCCCCCCCGTGTCCCCGTCCCCTGCCTTGGCCCTGTGTCACCCACACGGAGCTGCTGGAACTTCCATTCCTGAGACCGTGCCTCCCCTCGGGGATCGGCCCCACAGGTTGAGCCTCACGGGGGGGACGCAGGGAGGGGGGCCCCATCCTGCACCACCCGCCCCAAGTCCTGTGATGCTCAGCCCCAACGGAGACGCGGCGACTCGCAGGGGCACAGCAGGGCCACAAATCCATCGAGAAACCTCAGTGCTTCCGTTTCCTCTTCATATGCACCAGGCAGGCGATTCACTTCCATCCCAAGTGCCGGTGCCCAGTAGAATAAATATTTCCGTAGGTACCAGCTCGCCCGCTCGCCAAAGGGGAGGGTGTGGGGGGGATTCAGTGTGTGTCCGACGGGGGGAGAAGACAGAGTCTGCCTCAGATCGCGGCAGGAACGTCAAGCAGAACAATTAACACCATTCAACTGATGTCTAAAGGAGTCTCCAGCGTGTCCCCATGTGAGCCAGTCACATGTCTCGTACAGCCCAGGCGTCCCGGCCTCACGTCCTGCCGAACCCAAGGCCCCGTCAGCCCCTGCCTCCGCCAGCCCCCGCCGAGGGGCGAACCCCAAACCTGCGGCTCGAGGCGGCCCCGTGTCCCCCCCTCGCAGGCAGCCTTACCATTCTCACCTCCGGGGCGGTGGGTATAGGGAGGGAGCGGAGCCCTGCTGGCTGGCCACGATGGCTGTGGAGGACAGACCTGCAGGGAGAGGCCGCGTCAGGAGGCTGGGGAGTGCTGGAGGCGGCCAAAGCAGAGCTTGCCGCGGGGGCTCTGGCTCCCCAAACCCCGCCAGGGGTGAGGTGGGGCTCTCACCTGTTGCATAGGGCAGGTTGTACTGCGCCGGCAGCAGCGAGTACCCGAGGTGGTGGTGGTGGTGATGTGTCGAGAGCAGGCGCTGAGATGGTGAGGTCCGGGGACGGTCCGCGCTCCTCTCCCCGCTGCCAGCTCCCCCGACGCTGCTGCAGCTCCCGCCGCCCCCCACCACTCCGCAGCCGCCGCGGTCCCTCTCCTGAGATGTCTTCTCACTTATCTGCAGAGGAAAAAACAAGCGGGCACTGAGGGATGCGGGCGGGCAGCTTGCGTTGATGGGGCCGGCTCCATCCCCACCACCCCAGAAGCTGCTGCACAGAGCTAGGCCAAGCCAGCGTGCTCCTGAGCCTCACCGTGGGCGATTTGCTCTTGTAGTGGCTGGCGTGCTGCTGCAGGATGTCCAGGGCCTTGGACTCGGAGCTGGATTTACAGCTGACACTGGGGCTGGCTCGCGACTTGTCGCTGTCATCGCTCCCGGATGCCTTGCTCCCGTACGGGGAGAAGGAATAGCTGGAGGGAAGGTACGATCCTGGGGGGAAAGAAGGCAGTCAGGGCATGGGGACACAGTGGGTTTGCTGCACAGGAGCCAGTAAGTTGTGGCTGTAACCCGGTGAACATCCCAGCAGCGGCACGAAGACCACAGCAGATGCTCCCCTGCCCACCCCCTGATCGCTCCCAGAGCCTGACCCACAAAAACTACCAGGACACAGGCACAGCCCGGGGAGGGATGTCCCCCCAGGGTGAGATGTCCCCGAGATGGCCGTGGGTCCCTACCTGGGTAATTCTGCATCATGACCGTGGGCATGGCCCGGTAGCTGGGGTGGTTGGGGTCGTACGACTGGCTGTAGGAGTAGCCGTGCATGTAGGGGATGTAGGACTGATGCTGTGTGAGGGGTGAGGACACGGGGACGTGGACGCTGGGTCTGGGGTCCTTTCCCACCATGCGAGCCTCCTCGGTGGGGGTCAGTTTGCACTCGGAGCTGGTGCTCTCCTTCCCGTCCTCCTTGGACACGTCTTTGCTGCGATTTCTTTCTTCCTTCAACTTTCTGTCCCGCTCCTCTTTCCACCGCTCATCCTCCGTCTTGATGTCCGAGTACTTCGCAGGGTAAACGTAGGTCCACATACGGGGCTCTGCTTCCTGCAAGAACCAGATCAACGTCAGAGCAGCTGCCTCCCCCTGGCCCCACGTGCCCCAAAACTGGGCTGGACTGGGAAGAGACCAGAGCAGCCGCCCCCCCTTCCCCAACCTCATCCTTGCCAGCCCCAAAAGAACCTCGTGGAGTCCCATCACGGCAGGAACAAGTCCTGGAGCAGAGGACAACACACGTTCTCCACACTGTTGGCCCCAGGCAACCTACAGGAGAAACCCCACCGAGGGGGCAGTGAACGAGCACTGCATTACCTGTCTGTACCAGAGCACGGGGTCCACCTCCGCTTGCCGGCCGCACTCGGAGCCAGCCTTCGTCTCAGCGGTCTCCTTCCCGAGGTGGCCGGCCTCGCTCAGCTTCACCTTCAGTCCCTCGGCCACCTGGCTGCCAGACAGCTTGGACGAGTCCTCCAGCTTGGGGATGATGACGGATTTGGCCATGTCGGCACCTCCCTGCTCCTTGGCCTTGCTCAGACCCGACTTGACGAGGTCCGTGAGGCTCGGGGCCTTGGTGAGCGTCGGGGGCATGGGCGGCTTTTGCTTCCATTCCTCCTTGAGAGCTGCCTCCCTCTCCTTCAAGCCCAGCTCCGCTTTCTTCTCCAGCCCTCGCTGCTGCTGCTGCTCCAGGCTCTGCCGCTGCTTCTGCTGCTCCTCGTACTGCTGGCGGTAGGCAGGGTTGGTGCTCAGCAGGTGAGCGTGGTAGCCCTGCTCGTTGTAGCCGTAGGGCGGCACGTAGGCGTACTGGTTGTAGTAGAGGGACTGCATGTACATGTTGGGGCGCTGCTGGATGACCGAGGGCTGCTGGCTGGAGCTGCCGAGCTCTGCCTTCTTCTCTTCGCTGCCCTCGCTCTTCACCTTCACCTCCGGGTTCTCCTGTTCCTCATCCTTCTTCAGCTTCAAGGCTTGTGTCTCGGCCGCAGCCTGGCTGCTGGGGTTCAAGGGACCTGGGCTTGCCTGGGGGTAGCCAGGGGAGTAGTAGGTTTCAAAGCCTTGGTAATAGGGAGACTCTTTGCTCTGGGGTTGTGGGGGGAAAAGAGCTTTTTTGGCGCCTTCCTTGACCAACTGCTCTGGGTCCTTCGCCTTCACGCTCTCCAGCTTGCCCTCCCCATCCTCCCCGGCGTCGGAGATGTCCGAGTAGGCTGGGCTGTTGGTTTTCACTGAGCTCGCCTCTGCCCCGTTCTGGGTGACGACGTGAAGCGGGGTCATGGGTTGGGCCGGGTTGGTGTTCTCCAGCCTGCTGGCACCACCAATGGAGGGGCTCGGGGCATTGTCAGTGAAGCTGTAGATCTTATCTGCCTCAGCCTTGATGCTGGCAAGCCGGCTCTGGTGGGGGTCGGACGAACCGTTCAGCAGCCCCTCGCCTTTCGTCCCGAGGTCGCTGGATTCTCCCCGGAAGGGGCTCTTGCCTTCCTCTGCTCTGCAGACCTTGCCGGGGGTCAGAGGGTTTTCCACCTCTTTGGGCTCCTTCTTCTTCTTGTCCTTCTTCTTCTTCTCCTTGGAAGGGGTGAGGGCGGGGTTGACAGTGAAGGGCTCTCCCATCACCGTAGGCTTGGGCTGGATGGGTTTGAGCTGAGGGCTGTTGGGCATGGTCTGGACCACGGCGGTGGTGAGGCCCGTGGAGGAGCCGGGGCTGGCGGCGGTGAGGGTGGCCGTCTGGAAGGTGTAAATCGGCTGGGGGGGAATGGCTGGTGCGATGGGTCTGGCAGACTTCAAGCTTTTGGAAGGCATCTTTTCCTGCTTAGCACCAGATGCCTTCTTGGACTTGTCCTTATCAACGCACCTCTTCTCCAGTGAGTCGAAGCCATCGTTACTCGTTTCATCGGCCACCGAGGGCCCGTCCTCAGAGCCGTCGTTGGACAGGGCACCCGGGTCGGTGTCTCCTTCCCCCCCCAGCTTCTTCTTGCAGGGCACCTTGGCGCTGAACTTGCTCGACGGGGACGGGCTGTGGGGCTCCATCAGACGGACCTTGGGGGTGGCCGAGCGAGCCGGGGAGAGCGAGCCCTTCTGCGAGACGGCGGCACCGTTGCAGCTCCCGATGTCGGCGTGCAGGGAGGGCTCCTCGCCGTACTCGCTGTCCACATCTGCCTCCAGCTTGCTGTCGTCATCCGTGTGCGCGTGGGCCTGGTGGTACTTCAGCCCGTTGATGTGCTTGTACTTCTTGTTACAGTTGGGGTGGGGGCAGTCGATGAGGATGGGAGAAGGGCAGTTTCGGTCGAGGACAGCCGGCTCCACCTTCACCGTGGCGGGGGGCACCGCCGCCGAGCCCATCGAGTTTGTGCGGATGCGTTTGCTGCCCTTGGAGTCCTCCGAGCTGGAGTTCAGCTCCATGTCGGAGAGGGGTTTGCTCTTCCGCTTGGTGACAGAGGAGGGACTGGCCTTCACGTCCTCCGCCGTGCCGCTGGGCGGCGTGCGATGGTCCGAGGAGTTCTGGCTTCCCCGGCGCCCTTTGCTGTTGGCTCCCGCCCGGGTCTTGCTGCTGTTGCTGGTCCCTTTGCTGTCCGAGGCGGCGGCCGTCTCGTTCACGGGCGTGTTGCTGTTGGGGCGCATGCGCTTGCCTCTGCCCCGGCCGTTGCGCATCTCCAGGTCGCTGGTGGGAGAGTCGCAGAACCTGCGGAGAGGAGGATGAGGATTTTATCACACGACGGCCCTGCCGTGCTTCCCAGGGGAAGGGGCCCAAAGGCTGAGCCCCCGTGGTGCTGCCGGACCCGGCAGGCGCTTACCGGGGAGGCGCCCAGTCGTGCTGCGTGCAGTCGAGCAGCGTCCCCACGTACGTCTTGTTCCTCCAGGTGACGTTGACCACCAGCATACCTGCAAGGCGAGGGGACAGCGTCACACGCATTCACGGCTTGAGGGGCACCACGAACTGGGCTCAAAGCCCCCGGGCTCCACGGGTGGTGGTGGCGGTGGGAAGGTGACCTCCGGGGAGCGAGGGCTGCCCGTGTCCCCACGGAAAGGCCGGTGGAGAGGACGCTGCCACCACTAGATGGCAAGCTGAGCCCGGCGTCCCTGCGCAGCCACCCGCCTCTGATGGCCACCCCACGGCCCCGCACTGGGGCAAGGAGAAGCCAGCTCTGAGGAAAAGCCCTGTGTCCGCTGCTTCGCTTTGCTCCTGAGCCCCCAGGACACCCAGGGAGACCCCCGGCGAGGAGTCAGCCCCGCGATGCCGCACCTGGGGCCGTGTGAAGGTGTCAGGCAATGCTGTGCAACGCCGATATTGAAAACCAGCAGGCGAGTGGACGTTTCAGCTTTGGGCAAGGAAGAGAAACAGCCTAGTGAGCACAGAGCCGGAGGAGAGCCCTGCCGAGGATGCAGCCTCAGTCTCTTCCTAGAAGGTCTTGTGCAGCATCTCCGGGCCCTCCCCAATGCTGCACGTGGGTAAGACCCAGCCTGCGCCCGCCCCGGCACTAGCACCTTCACTGGCCTCTCGTGGCCAGCAAGCTGCAAGTGCTTCCACCAGAAAGCAATTACACTAAATAATCTCAGGCCATTAGCAGAGTGAAACTCAAGTGGATATTTCCTCCCAGCGATGGACTGCTCTGATTACTGCATAACTAATTTGACCAGGAGCAGAGTCCATTGCGCCGAGTGCATTTATCTGAGCAAGGTAAAACTTGGGAGATAGAAATCTCATTTACAAGGGCAGACGAGTGCAGCTAGATATACAGCCGCACGGCCCTGGAAGATGGATGGAGCCGAGCGAGCCCAGAGCAGCTGTGCCTGAAGCACATTTGTAAATCTCGGTCCACATCCTCGCTTGCGAGGTGCCAGCAGCCAGCTGCAGGCTTTGGAGTGATAATGTATGAAACGGAGAGATGCTCGCGGAGCTGTGGCCCGAAACGCAGGTTTCCTAAACAACAAGCAAAAGCCAAGTGCTCTCTGTTCCTCCTCCTGGAACACACCGGCAGCTCCGATGGCAGCAGGTCACGGGAAGGGGAAGCAGATCAGCAGGAGGGGAGGACGCGTCCTGGCTCCGGAGCAAGGCGCAGACCTTGCGAGGCTGCGGATGCAGGCAGGACGCATGCAGGGAACGCAGCAGGCGAGGAACGAGCAGAAACCAACGTGGGGGCCACAGCCCCACACGAGGAGAACGTGGGGAGAGAGGGGGAGCCGATCCCAGCATGAAGGGTGCCCACGACGCCCGGCCCGAGCCCCGAGCCCCAGCACAGCTCATCCTTCCCCCGGCCAGCTATTTGAAGGCAAGCTGCTGCCACAGACATCAGCCGCCCGTCCCCCTCCGCCTTCCCGCGTGCTGCTAGAAGTTAATTGCGTGACAAGCCACCAGAGGCTCTGCACATCCCAGGGCTGGCGTGTGATATTAGAAAGGACGTTCTGGCGTTCCTCCCTGCTGCCGCGAGCACAGCAGATGAAAGACGGGGGCTGGCGCGCTCGGCGGCCGCCCCTTCCTCCCCTCCGCAGCAGCAGCCCGGCGCGGGGCGAAGCACAAACCCCGCGACACGTCCCAGCCTATATTTAACCCACTGCAACCAATCGCGCCAAATCCCCTCCTAATCCTCCGACAATAACCCAGGACAATTTAAAGCACGGGGATAGATGCTAAGCAGCTTTTTAACCCGCCGTCCCCTGTGGCAGGAGGGGATGCTCGTGGATGCAAGGACGGAGAGCAAGGAGCGACGCCCTGCGCTCGGCGTAGGATGGCAACGTGTCACCGCTGTCCCCATCAGCCTTTGTCCTTGAGCAGAAAAGCCCTGGGATGCATCGGGCTCTGCTTTAGGAAGCTCTCCCTGTTCCCTCGGAGGGCTGGAGATGCTCAGGCACAAAGAGCCAGCAGCCTGCAGCCCCTGTGATGCTGCCGTGCTGTGCGAAGCCCGCTGGGATGACTCCAGCCCCACCTGCTTGCACGGGAAGGTGACACTTTGGGAGCGCTCCAGCGATCGATCCTGCCCAAGCCCGGCTGCAAAGCGCTAATGTCACTGCAGCAGGGCCCAGTCACACCCGGCAGGGGAATTACAGGAGGGCTGACGCTGCTGGGCTGCTGCTGAGGAAGGCGGCAGTGGTTTTTGCTGTTTTCCTCCACAAATAAAGGCAGGGAGAGGCAGCCTGCACAAAGCCAGGAGCTGGCACGGGAGCAGGGCCCTGTGATGGATGATGACACTGCTGGAGGAGCCGTGCTGCAAAGGGAGCCCTCTCCCCGTGGCCTGAAGCCCCTCCAGGAGATGCTCCCAGGAGGGTCAGGGATGGAGCGGGGCCCCAGGGGTGGCACCGAGCCCCCATCCTCACCCTCCCAGACAATCGACCCCGGCTGAGCTCCCAGAGGAGCGAGGCACAGCAGGTCGCAGCTCGAGAGCCTCCTTGTAAACAAGTCCCTTAATCCAGCGCCCGGCGGCTGAGGCCAGCCCAGCTGCTGTTCCCCAGGGCAGCTACACGCGTGGCGGAGGGAGTTCGGCACCGGCAACAGCCCTGTCTGGAGCAGAATATTGCTCACCTGTTGATAAAACAGCCTTCACACCAAGCTGACAGATGCTGAAATAAACAGTGCTTTGAGAGTGATAAGCAGTGCATTAGCTCTTCCCGAGCTCCCTGCCTCCCCGCACTGTCAAGCATTCTGCCAGCAAATATTAGATAGGAAGCGGCCGCGCTGTGGGAGTACCAGGAAATTATGCATAATAAAGCTCCACTTCTCTCCGACGACGTGCGAGCAGCCGCCTGGCTTCCAGGGCTGATGCTTCCCCCTCCGATGGGTGCCGGAGGGGAGGCGTCCCTTCACCTGCCATCGCTGATCTGAAGCCGAGAGCGGTCACGGCCACGCCGTAATGGTTTTTGGAGGCTTCAAAGGGCTGCGCTGAGCCCGGGCAGGCTGCTGAATGGCTCGGCAACCTTGGAGGGTATTTACAATCGCTCACGACTTTTGGAAATGCCATTAAAGCAAATGAGAAATCCATATTCCCAGGCTCCTCTCCCTTGCTGCATAAGGCTTAAAAACTCATCTGTTTCTGGGTTCAAGTTCTCATGGCTACGAACGACGGATTTTGCTCACAGGGGGTTGTGTCTCCCCCTCTGAAGCCCCAAAGCCCAGCTCCAAGCAGCTCAGTTGTGGCCCACCCCCGATTTAAAGCAGCCCCAGCAGGACCCTCAGCAGCAATGATGCTCCCAGCCACAAGGCAGGGCTGCAGGATCCAGCGAGGCAGCGCGCCGGGCATGCAGAGCCAGCAGTTTGGGAGAGGGCTCCCTCCTGGTCATGGTGAGACCTTCCACTGTCTGCCCTCGCCTCCAACCCTGCCCATCCCTATCACCTCCCAGCTGCACCCCTCCTGCTCCTCCCTCAGCTCACACCACGTCTCCAAGCTCATGCTGGGATTTTGCAGGTTGGGCAGAAACAAGAGGCCGTTTGCCTCGTTCCTACAAGGGTTTGAAGCCCAGACACCAGCTTGTTTGGGCCACACACAGCCCCATCAGGTGGGATCTGGTCTGGTCCTGCTCCTGCTGAGCACGGGCAGGGATCTGCTGGCCCACAGGTGACACCAGCGAGGAGGATGGAGGAGAGCCGGGAGCTAACGAGGCAGCGAGCGGAGCGATGCTCTCCGGTATAATTAGATCAGTTAATAGTTGCTGCAGATCGAAATCGCACCTAACAGAATTAGGGAAACTGCCAAGACAGCTGCTCCCATGAAAGGCATTTAACAAAACACATTCCCTGCACAAGACGGGCTCGGTGAAGGGGCGGCCATGCATGGAAGCTTCCTCATCGTGGTGGTGGGACAGCCGGGGGTGGAGAAGATGATGGTCGTGGCCATGAAGACACTTGGACAAGGTTGGAGGATGTCGTGGAGCTCCTCGGAGCTTCACGCTCCCTCCTCTGATGGACCAGCTCTGCTTGTCCTTCCGAAGATGCGGCAGGCTTTGTCTTTATGACACCTTCTCCACAATTTCATGGCCATGAGGACAACCCAAAAACCATTTCATGAGAAAAGGGAGCCACGTTGCCTTCCCCCATGCAGCTGACCCCTTCCAAGGAAGAGTTCACATCTTCAGCAGCCACAGCCAGCCATGAGACAAACCCACTGGAAGAGGAGCTGTGAAGCTGGCTGAGCCCAAATACACTTCTGCAGGCACGCACAGCGCGGTGCCGATCCCCTCAGCTTCTTGGCGTGGTCAGGAGCGAGTGGAGAGGAGCAGCTGGCAGGAAGGTCAGCGTTGGAGCGATGACCGCGGGGCAGCGATCCCTGAAGGGCAGCTGACACGGCCGAGCTTCGCTGCTGCCCCCGCTGCTCCCCAGGGTCTGGTGGGGCTGTACGTGGCAGACCGGGAACGACCGAGGGAAACAGCAGGATTTGTATTCTGCGTGACAGGAGTGCAGGGTTTGCTGCAAAAGCCATCGCTCCTGACAGCAGGAACCAAGCCGCAGCCAGCAGAGGCAGGCAGAGAAGGATCTTTGCACAAGTTCATTGAATTACTGCGGACTAAAAATAGCCGAGCTGCAGGAATCGCAGCGCGCCTCCGAGGCAGGGTCTGAGCCGAGAGCTGCACAGGCGAGGGGAGATGCGGCAGGACAGGCAGAGTGTGCTGGCTGGGGAGGAAGGGGAGGCTGCACACAAACACCCAGCAATGATGCTGAGGGAGAATGGAGCTGGGAGACCAGCAGCACGGCCGCCTCCTTTGAAGGATCCGAGGGCCCTGCGCAGCCACCAGGGCTCGTGCGCTTTGTGGAGTGATGCGGAGCTGCTGTGGGAGCAGAGATGTTTTGGCTCTCTGCCTCCTGTGGCCCTGGGGATGCTCTGTTTGTTCCTCCTTCCATGGCCAAATGGGCTCCGCTGTCCACCACAGGCACCTTTTTGCGATTTCCACCAAAAAATACAAAATAAAAAAGCTTTCCAAGCTCTCATCAGCCCTCCCCATGGGGGGCTCCAACTGTGCCAGTAAAACCAGAGCCCTGGGGCTCTCCAGCTGCAGCTCAGGGGGGTTCTGGAGTCACGCAGGACCTCATCACCTTGGAAGCACTGCCGCCAGGCTGGTGCTGACCCTGACGGCTTCCCAGGCAGATCCCACAGCCCTGGGGCCAGCAGAGCAGCAGCTGCACGGCCGCTTGTTCCCTTGTCCCCACCAGCAGGGCGAGCTCCAAGACGAGGATCCCCGGGGTCTGATTTTACAGCCTGTGGCTTCCTCCTGCCTCGGGAGCAGCAGAAAAAACCACCCTGACAGCTCCCCGCTGCCACAATTCGGACGAATTTTTCCACAGTGAGCAGAAGGGGAAGCAGGGAGGGCTGAGGAGCGTGAGATAGCTGGAGGTCCCCATCCCAAGCTGTGCTGGAAGCGGGCCTCCAAAGGAGCTCTTGGTTACTGGCCGAGGCAACCTGTCAGCTGGCCCCTGTCACCTCTGCTCCTCCTCACCTTTGTGCCTCTGGGCTCTGCTTCTGCTTCCAGAGCCAGCTGAAGCCAGACGAGTGCGAGGAGTTCACCCCAGGCCTCCAGAAGCAGCAACCTCCCATGTCCCGAGGAGGCTGGAGGGAAGGCCAGGTTCCAGCGCTCGCCGTGGTCCGCTGAGCCACCTATTCATCCCTGTGTGACTTGGCAGAGCCCCAACAGCAACTAAAACCCATCAAAGGAGCTGGGAAAGCAAACCAAGCTGTGCGCAGATGAGACGAGCTCCAGCGGAAAAAGGTTCGATTGGCTTGGCAAGAGAGACGCGAGCCTGATCTCCTGTCGAGTCTATTTTGAAAGCTCCGCTGGGGTTTTTTAATCCAGCAGGAGATTTCTGCTGCCTCCCAGGGCTTGAGCGCTTTTGTGACAGACCTGCAGGTTGCCAAGTAGAAATGAAGTCAACTCTGTCGAGTTCCCATTCGGGCTGGCATGGCCTCTCCTCTGGCACCTCCAGGAGCAAGTTAGCTCTTGCAGAAAGGCAGAGAAATGGCAGCTTAGATTTTCACCCACTGTCTGGGCGACAGGATAACACAACGCGCTGGGCTGACGCAAGTTTTGGCCTGTTACTCCCTTTGCTGCACAGACTAAGAGCTGCTCCCACGCAGCTACTCTGTCCTGACCACCCAAATTGCAGCAGAAAGCCCGAGATGTGCCAACGAGCAGCACAGCAGGGACAGGGGAAGAAAGGGATTGCCCCAGCTCCACAATTTCGTTCTCAGAGAGCAAAAAGCTCGCCGGTGCCACTTACCGTCCTCAGTCTCCTGCCAGACGATGCCCTCCAGGTTCACGCTGGTGCCAGGCTCGCAGGGGCCGAGGCACTCGGGCTCGGTGGCCAGGGCCACGTCGCAGGTATTCACCCCCACGGAGCGGGTGCGTACCATGATCTGCTCGCAAGGTGACGAGATGTCGTTGTTGACCACGGGGACGAGGAGGTGCAGGGGCAGCACCGCGGGCGTGGAGACCGGAGACTCCATCTGCAGGGAAGGAGAAACAGGCCGGTCACCACCGGGAGGGGAACAAGTATCAACAGGCAGCTACATTTCTGGAGAACCTCGAGCCCAGGGCAAGCGCCAGGAGGCGGTTCAGGTCCCACACCCCAACGGAGGACAAGGATCTCGTCGGTCTTTCCCACCCCGGCGTGCCCACAGCCACGTAACCCCGCAAAGCCAGCGCTTTGTAGTCGTGCAGATCACGCCCCTCGGCCCTCCGCGGGAGATAGCAGCTCTGCTGCTGGGAGCCGGTGCCAAGTTCCTTCCCCGACCGCTTCTGCTGGTCAGCGTGCCTCCTGGCCAGCGCTCAGATGTTAACGCAGTCCGTGACTTTGGACCCAATGGCTCATTAGAAAAAAATTACAGGCTTCTGCTCAACTGGCAGGACAGGCCCAACGAGCAGCGGTCTCTCTGCGGTGCCCGTGAAAACCAACATCCTCCTCCTCCCACAGCTACCCCGTGACCATCCAGAGCCACACAGCCCCCTCCTCCACGCGCGCCTCGGCTCCGGATACCGAGTGCCTTGCACGCGGAGAGCTCGGAGAGCCAGCAGCACAGCACAGTGAGCGTGAGCGTGGCCAAAGCACAGCCGAGCTACGGGAATGACGGCGTTAGGAGAGGGAGGGCTGGCTCTGCTTCTGCTGCTGGGCCTTCAAGCCGAGCCACCCGCAGGCGGGCAGCACTTTGGGGCTGGCTGCCCCTCCCCTGCTCAGTCCCCTCTCTCACAAGGAGGTTTGCAATCTCAGTAAGACGCCGAGCAGCCTCAGAACAGAAGCAGGCTGAGGAAAATAATCAAATCATCAGCAAGCGCTGACCTGGGTTTCGGTTTCAGTCGGGGGATGATCTCTCTAGAGCATCCAGCCCTGCACCGAGAGATGTCTTCCGAAGCCTCTGCTGAGCTGAGCTGATCACAGCCCTGCAGAGGCCACGCTTGCTGGTCACCGAGGGGACACGGACACCCCCAGGGCCACGTCCAACCTCGCTGCTGCCTCTCCTTGGCCAACGTCGCCGAGCACAAAGTGCTCAGCCTGAACTGGCGCCAGCTGCCAGAATTACCTGTTCACACTCTCGGCCCCAGTGGAAGCTCACACCTTCCACCACCCTGCCCCAGGGTTTACACGCGGCCGCACTGCAGCTTCCTGCACCCCCAAAGCCTCTCCAAACCCTGGGGGATGCAGAGCACCCAAACAGGAGCAAAGGCGCTGCAGTGCCCGCGTGGCGGAGCGGATCGTGCCTGCCAGCAGGGGACACGAGCGTGGCCCTCTCGGACAGCGTGGAGGTCTTCAGGCTCTGGTGGATGTTTGCTCTTCCAGCCGTGTCCTCCTGCATCCGTCCTCTGCCTGCAGGGCTCATCAGGGCGCATCCAGCCCGTGAGGCATTAACAATGGCCCAGAGGTTTACAGCAGCAGTGGCTGGACCCCGCTCGCTCGCTCTGCGTGCCGGCAGCACCAGCTCCCCCAGGAGCCCTTCCCCGGGTCTCCAGCACAGCCCCTGAGGCCACCCGAGGGCCAGCTAGTCCTGCAGGAGGTTTTTGGCATAGAAAGCTCACCCACAGACAGCTCAGCCCCCCAAGCACGCCAAGCCCATCCTGTGCATCTCAGCGGATCCAGGGCATGAAAGATGCTTGAAGGAGGCAGCAGGCTCCTCTGGAGGGGGGCCAAGAAAGCAAACTGCTCCCGAACGCTGTGCTTTCCGAATCCGTGCGAGTTCCCCTGCAATGAAATACGCGGAGAGGAGCGGGGAAGGGATGCGTGGCTTCGGTGGAGCCCTCGCCCCCAGCACCCCGAGCCTGTGAGCAGCGGCCAGCTGCCTGCTTGTGCGTGCGGAGGAGAGGAAGGGCACCTGTGGGTTTTGAAACTGTTCAGCTTCCTTCCACTTTGCAACAGAAACCACAGTGCAGCACAGGAGCGTTTAATTACAGTTCCAGCTCTGCTAATTATCGCTTGGTCACATTTGTAATCTGCATTACGCCACAGCGCATAATAAGCAGCTCGCTGCGATCTCTCTAATAAGCGAGGAGGCTTTATGGGATTTCATATTTCACCCTGCACTGGAACAAACAGAGCCTCATTTATCAGCCATTGGGAAAAGGCAGCTTGCCTGCTCTTGCCCAGAGCTCGAGAGCAAAAAAGGCCCAGGGGCCGGGCAGGAGCAAAGCCCCCAGAGCTGGGGACACGTCCCAGGCAGGCGACAAACCTAAAAGCCAAGGCAGAGGAAGAAGCGGGCAGATCAACCCCCAGATTCCCCCCGCCACCACCCCCCCGCATGCCTCTTATCTCCCAGCGCCGCAGCTTTTCATCCTCCTGCTTTATGGAGGCGAGGAGATTCGCCTGCTCGAGGCTGGGGGCAGAGGCAGCACACGAGGGCTGATGTGGGGAAGGAGAGCAGCAGGCAGGCAGGCTCACCGTGGGAAATAACTGTGTGGCACGGGGGCCCCGGGTACCGTCGACCACCCTCACCCTCTGCCGTGCCATTCCCTATGGGGCCGGGTGCCAGGAGCTGCTGCTGTCCCTGCCACCTCCCCCAGGCAGCGAGCACGGGGCTGGGGAATGGAGCAGGCTCCTCAGAGCAAGCCCTGCGCTGCTGCGGCTTCCAGCACCCGACACACACACACCCCTGGGCAAATCCCTTGGTGATCCTGGGCCCGAGATCCCCTTTTGGCAGAAGGGGATTTCTTTCTCTTTCCTTGCAGGGTTGGTGCTAAGATTCGGGAGCGCAAACGCAGCCGGAGGGAGCTTGTTTGTCCTCCCACAAGAGTTCAAGCAGGACGATGTTTCCCATGCCGGCTCCGGCCGTCCACCCGCCCCAGCCGAAGCCTCGCTAATGAAAGGCCTTTGTGTTCCTCGCCGAGGCTTTCCCATCACGAGGAACGTGCTCTCACCGCCGCCGAGGACAGAGGTGGAACGCAGCCAAGCCCGGCGAGCGGCGGCCAGCACGATGGGAAAAAGCAGCTCCTGCCATCCCGCAGCCGCACGCCGCGGCCTCGTTGGCGTCCCTTGGCGTTAAGGGGACGCTGCGTCTCCAGGGCAGCCATCAGCTAACGGCAGAGAGAGGGGAGGGCACAAAAAAAATCAAACCACGGGGCTAGTTTTGGTGCCAACCTCTGAACCACCTTGCAGGGGAAAAGCAGGACTGGTATTTATCAATATTTTCATTCGCTCCCAGTAATCCAAGTCATCCAGGCACGAAAAGTGTGTTTCTGGGCACCGACAGCCAACAGATGCACCCAAAAAAAAAAACAGGAGAAGAGCAACCAGCGCTGCACCTCGGAGGGCAGAGGTGTCAGCAGCCGTGAGGTGTCGGCGTGCCGGCGGAGCTGCAGTGCCATGCACTCGGCAGCGAGCATCCCGCAGTGTGAGACTGCCTGGAAGGGTCCTGCAAAACCAGAGACAATAAGAGACAGCCAGTGCTGGGCACAAGCTGGGTGGCGAGGACCAGACGCGGAGCAGAATTGCTCCGGCGCAGAAGAGTTGCTTGAGGCTGCAGCCAACGCTTCCCACGTCCTCGCCAGGCTCAGCGCAGCGTTTGGGAGCGTCAGCGCTGTCGCTCCTGCCCTGCCCGGTCAGCACAGCCCCAGCAGCTCTGCTTTTTCCTATACAGCCTGGGAACAAGAGTTTCAAACTCCTTGAGGTGAGGTAACCATGGAGTAGATCCATCCCACAGGTGAGCACCTAAGGTTGGCACCTCCAAAGCTGAAGCCGCAGCACCTGAGGTGCCTCTGCCCCGTGCAGGTGACCTCGGCTTTCCAAGGATTTCCAAGAGGTCTTCTCCATCCTGACCCCCAAAGTTGGGTGTGCAGAGCATGAACCACTTGCAGAGCATCTTGGGGACGGGAGGAGCCGAACATCTTCATGGCAAGGAGCTGAGAGGTTCCTGTGGGCCATGTCCTGCACCCCAGTGCCACTGGCACAGCCCTGGGCGCAAGGACACAGCCGGGACCCCAACACTGCCACCCACTGCCCTTCCCTCCTGCCCACTGACATCAAGATGGGAAAAAAAAAAAAAAAAAAAAAAAAAAAAAAAAACAAAAAAACATGTTTTAGGAGAAATTTCCCCTTCCCCGTCCTGGAAAAAAGCCAGCTTCAAGCCTCACGTCAGACATTTTAATGCATAATTAAATGCTGTTTGGGTAGGAGATGAGGATTTTTCCAGCCCCTGCTGCTCAGCGTGCGGAGTCCTCCAAGGAGCGTTTCTTGGCCCAGGTTTCCCCCCTCCCCGGCCCGTCGCTGGGGGCTGCTGGGTCAAGTGCAGCATCGCCGGTGCCAGCCCTGAGCTGGGAGGGAGTCAGCAAGCCCAAAACCACAGGATTGGGTCTCTCAGGTTTCTTCCTGACGATAGCAAGGAGGCAACCAGCTCCCGCTGTCCTCAGGGATCACGGCACTGCCCCAGCTGCCCCCTGCCAGGAGGAGAGATTTGGGGTGGATGCCTGGGAAACCAGCAGCCCAGCAGGCTACCCAAGGAAAGCCACCGGGGCTCAGCTCCACGAGGACAGAGCCACGTGTGTCCTTGCAGCAGGGCTGGGAAATCGCTGCCTTTCGGGAGCAGCCCCCAGGTTTCATCGCCGCCCCCCCGCAGGCCTGCGCCGTGCTTTCTCTCCCCGTCACCGCTCTCCGCTGGGTAAATCCCTGCTCGAACACAGCCAGGCTTATCTCAGCACTTGCAGCATTTTGAGATCAAGAGGAGGCAGACACTGCAGAGCCACAGTCTTGCATGTTACTGCGCCTTCAATAAAGCCAGGAATAGCACCCAAGACAGACGTGCTGGCACCGAGTCACCTGCTCCAACCGTTTACGAGACTACCAGAGCTGCTCCAGCAAAAGAAAATGAAAAAAAAAAGGTGTCTTGGAGAGGAGAGAGGTGGCAAAGAGCAGCCACAGAGGGGACAGGTGACAGGAGCAGGAGGGAGGGAAGGAGCAGGCCGGGATGGCAGCCCCGTGGGGTGACAATGGGATTGGTGTCGGGCCAGCTGCTGCCAGCGACCCGTCTGCACAACGACAGGAGGAGCAGCAGGCTGGCCCCCTCCTTGAAATAGAGAAGCACCACGGCTCGCTCCTACACTGCAGGGTGGCTGCAGGAAGCTGGCAGGGCCGCCCGCTTGGCAGCTCCGCTTCTTTGGGTCACCCTTTTCGTTGTTTTTCCCCCCAGTTTTCCTACCTCAGTCTTGCGAGTCCAAACCTCGCTCGGCCCCAGCGCTTCGCACCATGGCACGGCCGCACAGGCAGCGTGCAAACTGGGAGTGTTAATAATTAAGTCGTTTCATTAATTAGTGATGCCCATCCAAGCACAAAGCCTTGCACAGCCCAAGCTCTTCTCCTTAGCAAGCCGCAGTGTCTCTAAGACTACCACGTCCTAGGAGCAGGCCATAGCTGGCAGCGGGATTTCTACGACTGCAGTATCTCTAAGACTACAAAATCCTAGAAATATTCCTAAGCATTTCTACTATTTCTAAGAAATATTCCTTAAAAGTATTTCTATGACTATAAAATCTTCAAAAATAGCTTGGCCAGATGCAGACCGGGCTGCAAAGCCTCAGAAGCAGGAGCTGGAGCGGCGAGAGCAGCTTGCAGGAGACCTGGGTGCAGGAGCAGCGGACGGGACTTTGCTCAGGACACCAACCCCTCCTCGCCTCTCCCAGCCCCGACTCGGTTTGGACACGGTGTCGGAGGAGGAGAATTTGATGGTTTTGTCCTGGTGGCTCCCGGGAGAGCAGCGATTGTGCTCAGCTCTGGACATCTCATTACCAAAGAGGATACGGATAAATTGGAGGAAGTTCCGAGAAGAGGACAAAAACAAGGAGGAGGCTGAAGGGATTGATTCGGAAGAGGCAATTAAAGAGCTAAAAATACGGAGAGCTCGGTTCAGTGACAGCTAACAGGGGACACGACCGTAATCGACAGCTCCGTGGGGAATGAAAACAAGCAGAAGGAGAGGAATGGCGCAGGGTGATGCAGAGGGTAAGAGCAAGGAGGACTGGGATGAATTAAGGACAGGAATGTTTAAGAAAGGCATTGGCCACAGCCTCCTGGCAGTGAAACTGTTCCTGAGCACACGAGTGCTTTCCAATGGGGAAAATCCTTCATCCTTCCCCGCTCTCCTCCTCCCCTCCCCGCATCCCTCCACGGCTGGACCAGGAGGTTCATAAACAAGCAGATACAGAAAAAATCCTTCATTCATCTCCTCGGCCTATCTACAAAGAGCAGTCAGCGAGCTGGAGTGTGTTCTGAGCAGCTCTCCTGGGCAAGAAACCCAGCTGCCTGCAGCTACCAGCGGCGCCGGGTACTTTAAGGTCTCGCGGACTCCTGGCTCCGAGGCAGGAGAAGCCAAGCTGTGCGCCCGGTGCTCAGGCGTGGAAAATCTGTTTGGGGCTGGGGTGGGAGGGAAGGAGATGAAACGAGCTCTCTGCAAAGGAGGATGCACCTCCGGAGGCACCGGCACAGCTCCCGGAGCAGCTCTGCCACCCGAGAGCTCTGCTCGGAGGGCACCCGGCCCGGCAGCACGCCAAGAAGTGCTGCGGCTCTCCATCCTGCCCAGGTCACCATGGATTTGGGGGAAATAAGCAAACCCATCTGCCAGGCGCTGCATTTGGAGTCGTGCTGGCACGTTGCATGCACAGCACAAGAGCATTGCACACGCCTGTTGTCGCTGGGTATTCGAGGCTCCTGAAGAGGCTCAATTCCAGGGCGAGAGAGACGTATTTCAGTGTGATAAGCGGCAAAGTCTACAAGGAGTTTCAGATCTATTTATCCCTCAGGCAAGAGGAGACATCTTCCTTCCATCTATTTAATATTAAAGAGCTATTTTGGTATGATTTTCACGTCCCAGTCCTTGCAGGCTGCACGTTTAGGAAGCTGCCCGCTTGGCTCTTATCTCTTCTTCTTTGTAGGTTTTGCTCGAGTTGCCAGGAGAGATGCTCGTGGTTTCTCGTCACAAAGCCAGCTCTGTCTGATGGCCTGATCGGGAGATTACAGGAGGGGAGCGAGCGAGAAATAAGCCAAATCCCATGATAGCCACGGATGGGGGCAACAAGAGGAGGACGGCACCACGCGCCCGTGCCAGGAGATGCCAAACACCTTCCCTTTGTTCTGCCTCTCTGTGCCACGAGTCCTGCGCCTCCCCCAGCTCCCCACATCCCAGCTTCCCAGCAACCTTTCCAAAACTGCCTGTCTTGGGAGCAGCCCGGCGCGTTTTGGGCACCTGTAAGAGCGCGGAGCAGCG
Source organism: Aythya fuligula (assembly GCF_009819795.1). Taxonomy (NCBI): domain Eukaryota; kingdom Metazoa; phylum Chordata; class Aves; order Anseriformes; family Anatidae; genus Aythya; species Aythya fuligula. Next base: position 10,723,795 of record NC_045569.1, on the reverse strand, counting down.
CCGTGCCCCCCGTGGCAGGACGCTACGCTTGCAGCCGTGTTTCTCCTTGAGAGCCCTCGATGTAAAAATAGAAAAACATCTTCAAGTGGCCGCTTCATCAGCTCCTCTGGTCTGCAGCAAGGCAAAGAGCTCAGATCTGAAATCCAAATAAGCACAGGGACCCTGAGAAGCTCCACAGGGATGGGAGCGAGGGGATGCTGACACCGCCCAGATAAGCCCCAGGAAGCTTTTTGCCCTCCAACCGTGCATTTCTCAGCTTGTGCACGGAGAAACCCATCGCCAAATTTAAGCTAATGATTAATTGCTCTCCTTTGCCACGGAACGAAGCCCAACACTCGCTTTTAACAAGACAGAAGATGGTCGCCACCAAAAAAAATCCCATCCCAGGCCAGCAGCAGACACGCCGGCGCTCCTAAAACAAAGCAAAGACGCTGTCAGACAGAGCAGGCCCACTGCAAGCGATCCTAATGTGGCGAGAAAGAGCAGGATGATAAAAAAACAGGCATTTTTAGCACCAGACCCCTGCAGCCAGGGTGCTGCTGCCCTCGTTTCTCCACCGAGCGCTGCCTGGCAGAGAGCTGCTGTGCTCAGCCCGCACAGCACCAGCCCGTGCCTGGCACCGCACCCACAGCATCTGCTTCGGGCTGCTTCAGCCCAGTCCCAGCATCAGGGAGTAAACACCAAGGGCTCAGCACTGGCCTGGAGGCCATGGCCAGGCATTATTCTGTAAAGGGGAGGCCTTCCCGGACAGGGACCAGTCCTTACGAGTCCTTCCCGGACAGGGACCCTGCTGCCCCACAGCACCATGTCCCCACGCTCCTTGGGAACACATCCCCACGTCCCCCACACGCCCAGAATTCTTCATCTTTGGTTCCTAAACTGGGATCGTCTGCCAAGTCTGGGTTTCTGGGGTGTGGGGGAACCCAGAACACAAAACCAAGGTGACTGGGGCAGCACAGACCTCCCGGGAACGCCGCTGTCACCGCCTGTCACACATGGGTGCCGTGACCCTGCAGGAGAGGGTTCCCCATCAGCTACGGGACAGACCTCTGACTACCACAAGGGTTGGCCAACAGCACTGGATACCTCCACTTCGGCCTGAAGAAGCAAAAAAAAACATTTCTGTTCCCAGATCCCTGCAATAAACCCCTCTGAGCTCCAGCTACACCTGGAGAACACAGAGCGGGCGCATCTGTTCGCACTGACCTGCTCCTGCCTCGTACCTGAGGGAAGGAAGGATAATGCTTTAGCTGGGAAAAGCCGCACCAGGCGCAATAGGGACTGAGGGAGGGGGCCCCAGGCACCAGCTGTGAGCTCCAAGGCAAGGAGCAGAGGTTCAGGGCTGCCACGGACCTGAAGGCAGGGAGGGCGGCTGCTGCTCGAGGGATCAAACGCACGTGGAAGCGAAGCCTGCCAGGACAAGAACGGGAGACGAGGGGCGCAGCAGCACGGAGATCTGCTTCTCAGTCATGGAGACAAAAGACCAAACACCCGCGTTGGAAGGGCACCGTGTCGGAGAAGAAAGGGGACGGCTGACAGGTAACAGCGATGCTGCTGCACGGGGGGAGCCTGGCACAAGAACTCCAGGCGTACAGGGATGAAAGCCTCAGGGCAGGCTGCGGGAAGCTGGGATCACGATGGGGAGCCCCATTTCTGCCCCACCAGTGCAGCACAAAGAGGGGGGACCTGCCCAGGAGGCCAGCAAGCAGCGGTACCGGTGCCGCCTGGCTGAGGTGCTGCTCGGCCTCCTCCTTGCCCCGGCAGGCAGAGGAGAGCGAGGAGGGTGGATGTGAGCATGGAGGCTGCAGACACATCTTGTTTTAATTGCATCAGCAATCGCTCAGCAATTAACAGCAGGGAGGAGGAGGAGGAGGAGAAAGAAGAGGAGGAGGTGTAGGGCAGCAGACAGGAAGGGAGGCAGCAACCGACCCTTCCCCGTGTGACAAAGCTGTTGGTTCTCAAGAGCCACCACAAGCCCCTGGCTCAGGACAGATCCCCCACCACGGACAGGCAGGGACCAGAGCTCGAGCCTCCTGCCGACAGAGAGCAGGGCAGCCAGGAGGCCAGGAGCAAGTGGAACAGCACCAGGAGCTGTAACGGGGACAGAGCTGGGCTCTGCTGCATCTTTCAGCCACGAGGAGCAGGCACTGAAGGAGAAGCCCCAAGACAGCGGCACCGACAGCTGGAGCAGAAACCTCGGAGGCAACAGAATTGAGGGGGAGCTGCTGGTCTGCTCCACAGCCCCACCAGGCCCGGTGGCTCCCGCTGCTGTCGGAGCCCAGCGCTCGGTGATTTTTTGCTCTGTTCAGTGAGTGCCGGTGCCTGCCAGTGCTCGCAAAGCTCAGGGCCTGCCTGTGCCCCCGCCGAGCGGATCCGCCTGCAGTTCATCCAGCGACGTGAAATGGCTTTCAGCTCATTAACGAGCCTGCCGAGATCAAGGGGAGTCAGAGCTGCTCCATCCTCACCGGCTGGAAAGCGCCGCAAGTACGTACGCCTCCAGCCCAGCACCGGGATGTCGCATTTACAGCGCTCCCTTTGCTCCTTTCCCCCGCTTCCTCAAAGCCTGAGACACCCCAAAACTCGGCTCCGGCGATCCATCATCCAGCACGGGGGCAAGCTGAGTCCTTCCCAAGCACTGGGCCAGATCCCAAGTCCTCTGGCTCTCGTTAACAAACCTGCTGGCAGATCCAAAACCCCCTCTCCAGAGAGCTGGGCTTCAAATCCAGGAGGCGGAGAGGACAAAGCTGCTGCATGCTAGAGAGAGGCCGGGTCCTACCCAGCCCGGATGGGAGCAGAGGTTTCTCCCCTGCCTGCACCCACCAAGGAGACTCTTGCTGCATTGATCTCCCTGTTTCTAATGGGGGAAATGGCACAGCGACCTGTGTGCCACGCCGGGTCACCTATCGACAGGGGCCTCGCCTCCTCCTCGGGCGGGGAGCCAGGCCGATTACCCGTCATATGGTGCAAGACGCAGTGCCAACAGCCCGGCCGAGATCACCCAGCTTGTTTGCTATTAAAAAAAAAAAAAAAAAAAACAACTCGGATGCAGGCAAGCGGCTTTTGTTCAAGCCCTTGCTTGCCTGCGGAAGGTGAGCGAGCACATCAGCCTGTGCTAAAGCATGTAATGCCCGCAGGCTGCTCCTCCCTCGCACTCCTGGAAAGAGCGATGCAGAGCAGCAGGCAGGAGCGCTGCCAGCAGGGCAGCCCCCTCCCGGCTCGCCCCGGCACCGGCCCCGGGGCGCTGGCAGCCTCACGGCTCCGCCGGCTGCTCCCCGAATCCCAAATCCCGCTGTTGGTGAGGCCAAAGGGCTGGTGCTGGCGGTCGGCTCAGGCTCCTGGCACCAGCTGGATGGGAGTCGCTGAGAAAAACCATCTCGGTGTGCAGGGCACAAGCTTTCAGGGGTGCTAACGGCGTGTTAACCTCTCTGGCTCCCTTCTCGTCTACCGTGTGAAGCACACGATGCCATTTCGTACTCCTACGGGAGCATCAGAGCCTTTCCTCCCCTTGGGATCAGGAGTGGGAAAAGGTTCGTGGCGCTCCTTTGACAGCCCTAGAGAACAAGCACAATGCAAATCTTAGCACTTCGCAAGAGCATTTCATCCAGACTTGTAAGAGAGAAACTAAATTACGTGGAAGAGAAAGGCAGGAAATGATGGCAGTGAACTTCAGAAGTGCTCGGTGCTTTCTGTTCCCTCGGGTTCTGCCAAAGACCTCAGAGGATGCAGATTTTCTGAGGGTGGATGTTCAGAGCTCCCCCAAAACAGGGCACTCAAACAACCAAAGCACGCCCCTAACCATCTCTGAAAACCCGGCCCAGCACAGTGTGACCTGGTGTTCTGAAGGAATCCCTTGGCCTGAGAGGGATTCACCATCACTCGGAGTGAAACCTCCAAGTACAGATTTGTGGGTTGATGTACAGGGAGCCACCTTCTCCAGCCTGCAGCCCCCGAGCTGCGTTGTCCAGCCCCAGCAGAGCAGGAGCAACGCCCGCTCCACGAGGCTCCTCGAAGGGCTGAAGCCTCAGCTGCCCCGCATCTAAATAACAAATCTTCACCTGCGACTTCAAAGGCGGCGGCACGCCGGGAACCTGTCATTAGGTTATTAGGAACCTGAATTTTCACACCCAGGATCTATCACTGCAGGTCATGCCGACATCGAGCCGCCCACTGCACCGGGCTGCAGCCACGGGGAGGAGAAGCTCCGGTGCTGGCAGAAAATGGGAGCTCGAGGAGCTGGGAAGAGAAATAAAACCTTGGGTTTGCGAGCCAGGCTCTGTCCCAGCAGGGCTTGCGTGCTAGAAGTTTAAGAAGGGGTTTGTTTGCTGACAGCTTAAGGGATTTAAGGGCAGGATTAACCATGGCTTTGCTGATGAGAGAATCGGTGGCAAACTCGGAGCAACCCCATGCGCATGGGGAGAAGCTGGAGGAGGATGGGGAAAGGAGAGCAAAACCAGCAGGGACGGCCTGCTTTGTATGGTGAACTCGACGGGGAGCTGCTCTCCCCAGCGTCACCAGCCCAGAACATGCAGGGAAAGCCTAAGGACGACCAGCTGCAGGGCTTCACCTTCACAGGAGGGTGCTGGGACTGAGCCCGGCCAGTTGGGGAACCAAAGGTGCCCAGATGCTGTACGGGCAAAGCGTTTACAGCCAGATCAGCCTCACGTCCAGGAGGATATCGCAGAGAAAAGGCGGCAGGAGGCAGATCTGCTCCAGATCAGCCACACGCAGAGGAAGACACCACTGGAGAGGTTCCTCCTAGCACAAGATGTCCGTCACCGAGCCCGACGGGGGTTGGGAGCAGATGCGGATGGCTCGATGGGCTCGTCTGGAGGGCTGCAGCCCCGCGACGAGGCCGTGCTCCAGCTGGGAGCAGCTCATCCAGCCCCTGCCAGCCGCTCGGCAAACGAGCACGGTCCCCTTAAGGGCAAGCACCATCCAGGCGGATTTAGCTGGAAGAGGGTGGGGAGATCGCTGAGCTGGAAGCCACGGTCTGAATCTTATCTGCTGCTTTAATACCTATCAGTGGTGATACAGATTAAAGGATTAGGCGGGATTACCGAAGGCAACCCCCCTGGCACCAGGCAGCCGGGGTGCAGCACTCCCCTCCTGCACCCGCAGCCCTCCGGAGAGGAGCTGCGCCCCGAAAGCAGGACAAGGACGCTCTCCGTGAGCGACGGCAGCCCTGCAAACTCAGCCCACCCGCAGGGAGCAAGGCTGAGCTTCCCAGGAAGGAAAAGAAGGCTCGCCAGCTCTCACCAGGCCTGTTGCCCCTGCGGTTGCCCTACCAGCACAAGTTCAGCAAGTCTTCAGGGACCGCTGGCACCAACGCCAGGAGAAAGCATCTCGCCGTGCTCCACCCTGCTCCTTCCTACCCCAACCCCTCTTTTACCAACGCGTTTGTGCAGCCCTGGGAACCCGCCTGCTTAAAACCTGCCTTTTTTGTTGTTTTTTTTTTTTTCCTTGCTGCTCGGCACAGCTTTTAATTGGATCATTTCCCTGACCCAGTTCCCCACATGGCTGCACAAACCCTCGAGCAGCAGTGTGGGAGGACGTGGCCAGGACACCTCCCGCGACGCCCTGATGACCGCACAAGGACGCAGAAGAGCTCCCATGCCCAAGCCCAAGCTGAGCACGTGCTGGAAAGAGATTTCCCCTCGAGGCTCCCTACCTTCCAAGAGGTGCCTGCAGCCCGATGGCTTTCATGTGCGAGTTGGCTTTGGTGGGAGAGCCCACAGGTGGGGCAGGTGAAGAGGAGCGTGCCACCAAGCCAGCGTGCCTCCCTTAGCGGTGAGTCCCACAGCAACCACCCCCAGCTCTCGTGGCACTGCCGCTCCGAGGGGCTTTGCAAATGAGACACCAAAGGTGGAACCGTGTCCGCGTGCTTCCTCCGCGGGGACAGCTGCAGGAAGCAGAGCAGGTCGCAAACAGAGGGAACAGAACACAAGTGAGTGACACAACACTGAGATTTTGATTTTAGTCTAGAAAAAACAAGCAGCGTTTGCCCCCCAGTCCCCGGGAAGGCACGAGCTGCAGAAGCTGCACCGGGTGCGACCGCCTGCCAACAGCAATAAATCCGGGGCTGGAGCCGCGCTGCAGCCCGCCGCCAGGACGGATCCATCAGCCCCTCCAAATTCTTGGCCCCAACCAAACAGCGGCTCCCTCCGGAGCTCGGAGGGCCTCCTCTGGGTTAGCAGCACAATTATTTATGGAATCGAGGCGCTCAGAGTTGGTCACAGCTTTAATCCCCCGCAGCGTCATCTCCAACAACTCCCGGCTGCGCTCGCGCTTCGCTCCCGCTCCCTCCGGTGCCGCCATCCTTTTAAACGAAGCGCAGCGGTGGCGAGCTCGAGGCCGGGAGGGGAACTGCTCCCTGAAACGTGACGGCCGCTGGTGTTGGCACCGGGAAGCCCAGGTGCCCAACACAAACCCCACGGCGTGACGGGATGCGCACGCCCAGCCCAACCGATGTGGTGGCCATCAGGAGAGGCAGAGCGCGTCCCCAGGCCTGGGCTGGAGCCCTGCAAGTCAGGAGAGCGCGGAGCTCCCTCCGGTAAATCCCCCAACGCACACGGCTTCATGCATTTTTGCTGCATTCTGGTATTTCGGAAGAATTTTGCTTCACGGCCGCGCTGCTCTGGAGCACACACACGTAGCTCCTCGTCACCGCGCCGTAGTTGTCAAACAAAGCCTCAGCATACGGACGGGTGACTTTTTGTGCAAACGCTGCCAGAAGGAACATGACCAAGGAGGCTGCTGCGCTCAGCTCAGCTCTGAGCTTCCCAGGTGCCGAGAGCCAACCGCTCGGCTCCGGTACCGCACCAACCTGCTTCTCAGATGGCTCCTGCAGGTATCCGTGTCGCGTTGCCACCGCTGCCTCCTCGGCACCTCAACGCTCCGCCAGCTCTCGGGCTGGGTGCAGGATCCGACGTTGTCCTGGTGGAGCAGTTTGGTCCCCACCAGCCTGCCCACGTGCGCTCGGGTCCCTCCTCGCCAGGAGCCAGCCGTGAGCCCCCGAAGCTTCGCTGGCCGCTCTGCCATCACCTCGCCAGGCAGGTGACAAACTCGGATGCGCTCGCAGAGCAGTCAGAGTCCTGCAGCCCCCAGCGGGAGCACTCGGGGGCTTCCTCCGGCTGTTCGTCATGCCCACACGCCACGGGTTTTACAAGAGAAAGCCCTGAGAGCGGCACTTTGTCTCAGGCAAAGATTATTTTTGGCAGGTTTATCAGAACGGCTCTCACTCCCTTAACCTCTTCTTGGATGAAAGCAGATTTAGAAGAAGAGCCCAGATGTTGGAGTATCAATAAAACACAAAGCAGCAGTACAATGCAGCCTTGGAAAGCTCGCTATAAATAAACAACTCTGGGGGGGGGGTTGCTCTCATAAACCAAATCTACACGCTCACCTCACCTGGAGCTGGAAATAAAAGTTGCCTTGGGTTGCCCATCTGCCGGACACATGCACAAAAATGCTCCTGCAGCTCCCTTTCCCCTCGCTGGTCAAGCAACTCGTACTGCTCCATGGATTTTCAATCAAATTTCCCAAAATAAAGATTTGCAGGAGAGTCAAAGCCCCAGATGAGTAACTCGAGCCACGAGAACACCGTGATAGGGTCACCACCAGTTCTCAGTCAGGTCTGGAGGGCTGAGACAAGTCTCCCATCGCAGCAGCAGCTTTGTCCGAGCAGGGGGACAGCTCTTCTGGTGCTGGGCTGGCTGCAGACCCCACAGCTCACTGCTGGAAGCTCTCCTCTGTTGGCCATCCACGGATGCTCTGGACCTCACACCAGCATTCCCCAGTCCCACCAGCATTTACCACTGCTACCAAAAGCTTCTCGAAGAAACCCAACCATCTCACACTACTGCCCGGATCTGCATGGCCACTGAGGCAGTTATTACTGTAAATCAAGCCATCCTCTCCTCCCAAGCTGGTGCTGGACACCTCCAGCAGATCTGGGATGCCTTTCATCAGCTGACAGCAAGCCTCCAGCGCCGGGAACAAAGCTCACTTCTTGGTCCCCTCTCCCAGCGTGCGGGGAGCAGAAGTGCTAAATGATCTGCTCTCACAGCCCAGGAGAAACCCAACCCGGCCGCAGCCCCCATTTTCACCCTTTCCATTCATCAGCAGTCTCAGCACGAAGCAGGGTTGTCAGAAGATTTCTTGGATTTCCTTAAATTCTTCTGCCAAGTTCTGATTAAAATCCTCCTAAGTGGTTTTCTCTTTATTCGATTTCCTAGAACTGAGCAGCGAGGCAGTCCTGATAGCGGCGCTGAGTGCCGGCGTTAATAGCCACCGACGCGGCCGGGCCACCTCAGACTCCCACGCAGGCTCGTTAGGATCAATGGCAAATTGAAAGTGATTCTCTTCGCATCTCCCCTATCAGGCCATCAGCTCCCAGAGGAGACAGGGTTTTAACAGCCCTGCTTGTGCCATGCTCGAAGTGCTCTGTCTCACGTAGCACCTCCGGGTACCTCTCCAGTGCTGCGTTTGGGAAGCTTTGACCAGGGATGAGGGCTCCCGAAGGGTATGGGTCTCGCTGCCCAGGAAGGGCCAGCTCCACCGAAATCCCACACGCTCTGCTCGGCGCTGGTGGCTTCGGAACAGATCTCCCTGCCGGCGCTGAGCCCTGCCAAGCTGAACTCTCGTTACGTGCCATCAGGTTTGGAGCCCGTGCCAAACCACGGCCCGCCTTGCCCAGAAAATCTGGCTGCTTTGGTGGGCCGCAGGCTGAGGCGCTTGGGCTCCTGCCCAGGCACCAGGCACCTGCGAGCCCGGTCGCGCTCGTTCGTGCTGCCGAAGGCTGGAGACGCGAGGGACACCGTGAAGGGGCGGCCGAGGGAAGCCCCTTCCCCGGGGGTCTCCGACCCGAGGGCTCGCGCAGGCCTGAAGGCAGAGCAGCAGGAAGCCCGAGGCAGCCTCAAACAGGAAAAAACAGAAGGGAGGCTGCGAGGCCCTCGCTGCGGAGACCTGCTGCCTGCTGCCTGCGACACGGCTCCACCAGGAGTGACCCCAGCTGACCAGGCACATTTCAGGGTGGTTTCATGCACGCAGCCTTTGTGTGCTTTTTTTTTTTAATGCAAGATCCGACCTCGCCAGGGGCCGTGGCTCTTCCCCCCCCAGGTCTGCAGTTACCAAATGCTCTGCTTGTGGCTGTAGGGTCTTGAAGGAAAGGCTGCTTTCCTTCAAAGGGACATTCACAGCCCTTCCTGCAGAGGCTCAGCCCCTCCAGCTCCCTTCACCCTTGTACACAAAGTGGAGTATTAATAGCCGGCCTGGAAGACCATAAAACACTAAATACCTAAAGGGTTCCTGTGCCTTGAAATGTTAATGCTAAGCAAAAAAAAAAAAAAAAAAAAAGAAGCCTTCCTGTTAGCAAATGGCTCGGGTCTGTGATATATATACACGCTGGCCTTCCTCCCCTGCAAGCCACAGAACAGCAAACAGCACGCCAAGCGCCGCATCGCCGCGCTGCTCACAAGGCGCCCCATAGATGCTCCCGGCTCCCCGGCCGGGCCAGGCTGGCTTCGCCAGCTCTTGCTGATGACTTCGTTACCACCTCAAAGATCCCGCTGGCTCCTCGCCATCCTCCCCTTACAGGATCCTTTTCAGCCTTCAAAAGAGGTTTCCCGGCCTCGCCCCGGAGCTTTCCTCTTCTTTCAAGCCTACCTCCCAGCTCGGCTGTGCTGCCCCTGCTCCCTCGGTCTCGCCAAGGTCACCTCATCTGTGCCGGAGGAGATGCAGGAGCGGGGAGGGCAGGGAGGGCTCCCACGCTGCCAGGCTGGCTGGAAATACTCGCTCAGAGCCGGTACGGCCGCGTTAGCTGCATCCCTCGGCGTGCCCAGCACAGGACGGCACTGCTCCATCACCGCCCCATGTGCAGGTCTCCGTGCTGGGCCAGCCGGCGTGTGGTTCTGCCCCATCTAAGCCGTCCAGCCATCCGAAGGATGAGGGGGGCTGCTCCCAGCACACGGGCAGCGAACCGGCACCCGAACGACTGGAGGTAGGGACGGGGCGAGAGGGGATGCGGGGAAGAGCGCTCATTTGCATAGCACCTGGGAAAAATCACATCGCATTTACATGGCTAATTGGGGGAGCGAGCTTCCTGGAATGAAATTGCTTTCTGGCTTGGGGTGGGAAAAAGAAAAAAATAAAATAAAAAGAAGAAAAATAAAATAAAAAAAACACCGCCATTTGTAGCTGTAATTGCACTCTCTCCACCTGCAGCACCTGCCAGCCTGCCGGCTCCCAGCACGCATCCCGCTGCGTTTGGGGCAGACTGAGGCGGGGAGAGGGAGGCAGCGGCTCCACGTTCACCCCCAGGACGCAGGAGGGGCAGCTGAGAGCAGCAGGGACTCCTCTGGGATGCAAACTGCCTCGGAGCTGCATCGCATCCCACCCCTCTGAAGGGGTGGGCAATGTGAGGACCTCCTCCTGCTTGCTCTGCCCGCTCCCCGTGCGATTCACAGCAGTGCGTTTGCAGGGACCCCGAGCGCACAAGAGACAGGCAATATTTTAAGATCAATCTAGACAATTAACGACTTTTAAACCAACTTCAGTGTCAAGAGCAGGGGAAACATCATCAGATAGGAGCATGCGCTGTTACCACACCATGTGAAAAAGCTTTGTGGTTAGCTCCATCCTGCGAAGGGACATCCACAGCGCACCAGGACGGACCCGTGACTGTTTTGGTTGGCTCGGATCTCGCGGTGACCTCTGGCTCACGGCCATGAGGTCGGCCACAGGTTTGCCCGGCTGCCCAACGAGGATGTTCCGAAGCCACCCGGCCGTGGCCCCGCGCTCACCGGTGAGGTATCGGGAACGCAGAGCCACCACGGCGTGGGGAATGAATGGCACCAAGGACACTGCGCTCGCAGGAAACCCGGAGAAGGTGGCTGGTGCTCCGTGAGGCAGCCTTAAAAAGCGAAGGGAGGGTGTAGGCAGAGCGCCGTGCTCCGCGGCCCTTCCCAGCGGCCTCCCCGTCTGCCAGGTGGAGGAGCAGATTTGCTCATTAGCGGATTATTCCTGGCACACTCCCCTTGCATCAGCTCCCCGGAAGGGCTGCGAGAGCAGCTCGCCGGTTTTGAAGCCTTCAGGGTTGCGAAGTGCTGGAGACGCCAGCGAATCTTCCTTTAAAGAAATCTCGCTCAGCCAGATAAATGGTGCTGTGTAGCAGGGGTCATTAGGCTAATAAGCAGCCACCGCCAGCCTGGAAGCAAAGCAACAAACACAAGAGAATCCACCAAAGCCAGTTAGCCTCAAAATCTGACCCATCTCAAGCAGTTACCATCTGCTAAGGAGTCTCCTTTGGAGGAGAAACCGGGCACATGAGTCAGCAGGATAGGTCACACGCTGGCCTTTTCATCCACAGCTGGGGAGCCGCGAAGCGCGCAACGGAGCGGGCTGACGGCTTTTCTGAGCCGGGGAAGCGGCGTGCACCCAGTGCAAACCCCTCCACCTCCTTCAACCTCCTCACTCCCACGTTGGCATTCTGCCCTTGTGCCTTCCCAGCTCCTCCAGTGTGGCCGTGCTTCGTGCCACCGTGGCCTCGATGGGGAGCCGCCAGTCCTTGTCTCCAGAGCGCCATGGATGTGCACCACGATGGGGCTGTGCTTTGAGGTGAGCCCCTAGAGCTGTTCAGTCAGCTATGGCAACGCAAACAGGTCATGCATGGACCTCGGCGCCTTGCCTCGTCCTTCCTTCTCACTGCTAACGCGGGGAAATCCAACGGGAGGAGATGAAGATTTCCCCTGCCTGCACTACGGAATCTTACGAGGTGGGATCAGCCAAAACTCCCAGCCTGCTACATCTAGCAGCTTTAAAAAAAAATAAAAAAAAACGCACACATATAAATAACCTCTCAGTAGGAGCCAAAACTCAAAGACTAACCCCATGGTTTTAAGTGAACAAGTCCAATTTCCTCCTTTGTAGCTCTTGACACATGTTGGCTGCGTGCCCCCTCCTCGCCTTGTTCCTGCAGCAGAAGGCTCTGCACTGCAGGTCAGGGGACGATAAGGAAATGAGCAGTGTAATTTCCAAGGCCTCCAAACGCAGCCCTGTCAGCAGCTCCGGAGGCGGCTTACTCAAGCATGGCTGGAGAAAGGAAACCGCAGCGAGAGGAGCCGGCAGCTGCTGCCGCGCGCTCCCCGCCGCCTCCCGGGCGCCCTTGGCTCGGCCTCGGCCGGGGCTGCCAAAGCCGCTGCAGCTGCAGCTCCCTGAAGGAGCCGGGGCGAGGGTGGGGAGCGCTGCGAAGAGGCGAGCCCACGACGGGCACTGCCCAACACACACGGGTCAAAATCTCAAGCGCACAGCCAAGCACGAGGCCGGGGAAGCGCACGACGCCGCTCCCAAGGGTACCCTCTGCATCCTCAGTGCGATGGGAGTCGCCGTCAGAGCGGCCTGGGTCTCGCCAAAGCCTCGCACGGCACAGCAGGGAGCTCGGAGGGCTTTGCAGGTTAGGGCAGAGAAGCTGCTTGAATCATTTGGTATCGGAGCAAAGGATCTGCCCATGGAGGGGTAAATATTGAGGCCAATACACGGTGTGCAGACAACAAAGCTGGAAGCTATGAGTGATGTGAATATGCCACGCTGCTTTACCTGTGCCATCAGCAGCCAGCCAAGAAGAGGGCAAAAGCAAGAAGCTGGCGATGGCTGACACCGTGGCAGACAGAGCTGCTCGCACCAGCGGGATGAAGTGAGGCAGCAGCACACGATTAAGGGCCACGTGCAACGCGCTGCTCCCACGATCACGTTGGGTCCAAGCCCACAGCAGTCTCAGAGCATCCGTCTCTGTGAGATGCAAAGCTGGAAGAAAATGCAGTGCCCAAAGTAAAGAAACGTCTCTACGTGGAGGGGAAAGGCAGGGTGAAAACGCCCCGGTGGCTTCTGACCAAAATGCCCAGACCCACCCCCTGTGCTGCCCCAAAGCGCAGCGCACGTGAGGCAGTGAGGGTTTTCTGAAGGGCCGCGTCTCCAGCGGCTTCTGTTTGCCTTTTCCTCGTTTGCAGCAGCGTCACATCTGGACACTCGTCAGCAAAAACGCCCTCCTCCTGCTGAACAACCTCTCAATCAAAACAAAGCCAGAGCAGCAGCCAAGAGCTGGGAGGCTCTTTTGTTCAGTGCTTGACATCCCCTGGCCGGCCAGCACCGCCGTGCTCCCCCAAAATGCCGTGCTGCCCCCCAAAAAATGCCGTGCCCCAGCACCAGCAAGCCCAGGCACTGGTCCACACACACCAGAGATGGGTGAAGCAGCACAAGGCTCCCTGCGAGCATTAAGCTCCCGATCCTGCCCCCACAAACATATCTGGGGAGGAGCAGCGCCTGCAGCGCTCATGCCCAAGCTAGAGGAGGGCACGCAGGAGGCCAGGATGCGGCCAAGGGCACACACCTAAAAAAAGGGTGTTGGGGCTGTCGGTGCCGGGCGCAGCATGGCAGCTTCACCCCGGGCAGCAGCAACCACAGCAGACATCTGGTGACAGCGGCAAACATCTCCTGCTCGCTTCACTGCCGCGACGCACAGATGTGAGAGGATGTCGGAAAACCAAAGCAAGGCGCTCTTCTACACCCAGCAAGGACTCAAGGGCTGCAACACCCTGCCGGGAGGTATTTAAAGAGCACAAAAGAGGAAGGAGGGGCAAACGGCGATCTGCCTGTGGCACCAAAGCACCTTGTCAAGGAAAAATACTCGCTGAGAGAGCTCGACTCCAGCCGGGAAGGCACAGCGAAAGCTCCCGGCCCCTCTTCTTCGCTCCCCGGGCGGAAAGCGGCCTCCCCGCCACGCGCCGCAGCCCAGACAGAAGCGGGCGCAGGGCAGGGTGAAGCGGAGGCCAGGTTGCCGGAGCCCAAAGGTTGGGCTGAGTCACGGCGTGACCGTTCCTGTTTCGCTCTGAGCGAGTTTCTCGCTTCCCAGCGGGGTTTGCCTCGGGGTGGGCAGGAAGCCGTCTCCCGCAGCCGGCACACACCTCCGCCTGCTCTCCAGACCTCGTGTGCCGTTGTAGATGGGTACTGGCAGCTTTCCCCCCCAGCCCAAACCCCACAGACCTTCCTCCAGACCCAGGCTGTTTACACGGGGCTCAGCCCCCCCAGGCCGTGCCTGCCCCTACATGGTTTTGCCCGACTCAGCATGGGTACAGCAGCACGGGCGGCCTCGCGGTGCAGCTGGATGATGTCTGCTCCCTGTCTTCACAACCCCTACCTCACCTCGGCACTTCTCCCCGCAGGTAGGGCTTCTGCAGCTGAATCGGTGACAGAAAGACGGTTTGAACCGCAAAATGCAGACAAGGCAGCGCGGGGTAGGACCGAAGGTGCAGCCAGCAGCAGATGGCTGCTCGGGAGCGGAGCAGCCAAGCACGCTGTGACACCTCCCAGGCTCCAGCCCCCCTCGGGGTCTCCTCAAGCCAAAGATGTTGCCCCAAACAAGCGCCCAAAGCACTGCTCCTCCACAAAACCACCCGGGCGCATAGAGCACCGCTAAACGTTCGGCACCCGCAGCTTTTTGCAGCCTTTCAAAGCCATCACACGGAAGAGCATCTGCTCCTCTTCCCGGAATCATTCACCCCGCTTCTGCTGCTGGGAAGCACACGGAAACAAGGCGCCTTCCCCACGCCACTCCTTCATTTTACAAGCTTCAGCCGACTGCCCCAGGAATCTCCTTCCCTGACACACTCAGTAGCTTCTCACCCCATGACCCGTCATCCCCAGCCTTTGCTCCAGATTTTCATGCTCTACACTGTGCTTTCTGTGTGTTGTTTTTTTTTGCAGATATCTCCCCAGCATCTTGCTGATCTCAGCAACTCTCCCAAATCTGCTGAGTGCGGCCCATCCTTGCGTGCACCAATCCCTTCCTGGTGCCCAAAATCCCCCCGTCACACCCAGCGAGCACGCGCAGGACCCTTTGGGAGCAGGCCAACACCACCCCACATGCCTGCCAGCCACGGCTCCCTCACTCGCCACCTGCACTGACAAGAAAATCGCTCCGTGGGCACACTGGGACCGCTCGGATTCAGGGGCACGGTGACACCGCGCGTGCGATCAGCACAAATGAGCTCTTGTAGGCACAAACACACAGATGGGCATACCTGAGAGTACCCAAAGTGCTGCTTGGACAGACAGACAGACACGAGACCAGGGCACGCTCCACCAGCAGGAGCTGCAGAGCTCCTGGAAGAGCAGAGGGCGTCCGTAGGCTGCTCCTGCCCAGACGCAGCGCCAGCTCAGCATCGCCGCCGCACATTAGCAGAGGAGCGACACGGAGCAACCACCCACGGCAGCACGGTGGCCCCAGGCTGATTGTCACCGCGAGTGGGACAAAGCCCACGTACCAACAGCAGGCCAAGCAAGGCGGCTCCCGTCAGCCCCGCACCTTGTGCTTGCTCGCACGCCCACGCAGAGCCCGCGTTTACCAACAGGCGAAGGTCTCCTCTGCAAACGAGGCAACTGGAGAGAAACACATTCCTCGGGGAGCTCCAGCAGGAGAGGTGAGGCCGCTGGGAAGCGGAGCGTGGCAGCCAGCAGGCTGGAGACCCGCAGTGCCCCGCTCTGCTGGAGGTGGCACGGGAGCAGGGCGTCACCCTCCCGTCTGCCCCGGCTCCTCCTGCAGAGCTGCAGGGACCGGGGGTCTCACGGGTGCTCGGCACCGCCGCCGCCTCCACCCGCAGCCCGGCCCCTTCCTTACCTTCTCCGATTTGACCTTTTTCAGCTGCCGGCACTCGCCTTCCCCGTCCTCCAGCTCCGACTTAACTCCCAAGGGATTGAGCGCCGCTCCCGTGTCAATAGCTATACTCCCAAGCTGCTCGGCAGCAGCAGGCTCCGTTCCCTGGCCACCATCGTACTGTCCCACCCGCACCGCCAGGGCCAGGGGCTGCAGCACACCAGGCTCCTTCTCCGACGGAGCCCCCGCACCCTCACTCCTTTCCTTCTTGCTTTTGGATGAACCACCCTCCTTGTCCTTCTTGGAGCCGGCCACGCTGCGAGATGCCTTGGCCGACTTCTCCGAGCCCTTGGGGGTGACGGCAGGCACCAAGCCACCAGAGTTCGCGCCGTCCCCAGAGCGTCCTTGAGCCTCCTTCTTGCCGCCAGCTCCCTCACCGGGGGTGAACAAGGAGGTCCCCGGGGTTGGCTTGCCACTGTCCTTGCCACTCTTGCTCCTTTTCGACTTGGATTTGCCCTCCTTGCCCTGCGGGCCTGGCACTGGGCTCACAAACTTGATGTTATCAGGCAGGGTCGCCACCGCGTTGGGTGCCGGCAGCCCCACCTCCTTGGAGCCCGACATTTCCAATTTCTGCTGATCCTTCTCCAAATCAGCGTCCAGATCAATGATGAGATTCCCTACGCCAATGTCCCATTCATCCCCGCTGTCGTACGTCTCTACCGGGTTCGCATCGATTCCTTTCCCTCCGGAAGCTCCGCTGCTCAAGGACATCTTAGAGTTAACGGCCCCTCACGGTTCAAGGCTCTTCCCTGCCTCCACGGCGCGGCTGCACCTACGTCCTTGGGCTGCCAGCGGTCGGGGTCTGCCCAGGTGACGGCATCGCTGCTGAAAGGGAGAGCAGAGAGAAGAGTTACAGGAGAAGAGCATGGCAGGCACTCCGGGCAGGGAGATGCACCACGGGCAGCGTGCAGGCAGGGGACCGGGGCCGAGCTGTCCCCGCAGCAGGTCCCCTCCAGGCCACCAGCGTCACTTTGCATCCCCGGTTACCCAAATCCCGCGTCAGGCCCAGCCAAACCTCCGCCGCCAGGCAGCAGGCTCCCTCCCTCCGCGTCCCCTCCTCGCTGTCCCTGCAGCAGGAGCCATCTGGCAGCGGTCCCTCGATCAATACGAGGCCCTGGCAGGTCACAGCTCCCGGCTCCAACAAGACATTACTCACACATTCCCCGCTCGCCATTTCCCTCTGAATTATTGAGCGCTCCCCGCGCGCTGCCCCTGGGATGGAGGATTGATTCCTCTCCTGCCAATGCCACCCACGGCCAGGGGCTGCTGGGGGGGGACTCCTCCCTGCTGCCAGGGACGAGGTTTAGTGCCTTGGTGGCAAATAAATCCCAGCCCCGGGGCACCTGCGACACGACTGACGCTTGGAAGCATGAGAGCCGTCACCGAAGGCCAAATCGCAGAGGAAAGCGCCGGCTTCCCAGCTCACGTGCCCCAAGGTGGGACAGCAAGAGGTGGCACCGTGCTTCAGGGCCCTGCTCCGAATTATCTGGCTCCAAATGAGGGGGAAGGCCGGGCTGGGCCACGCGGGTACCTGGTTTTTAAACAGCGCAGGGCCAGCTCCCAAGGCACTGCACAGCGACACCGACACGTCTCTGGAGGCGGTGGGGGGGCGAGGAGAACAAAAAAGCAAAGCCACACGCGAGGTGGGAAAGCACCGAAGTCCCTCACTGCAATGAACTGGTGGCAATTACATTTACGAGACGTAATTAACACATGAAACGGCCTCTTCCCAGCAGCTCCCCGGCCCCAGTCTCCAGATCTCGGAAGAAATCCTTGACCACCCATTTGGACGAAGCTCCTCTCCAGCGCCATCGTCCTTCCCCTTCCCGCCGCGCTCGCGGCCTGCTCCTGCTAGTATTTACGAGCAGCACTTCAAAAAACAGGTGACTTAAAGAGAAACGAGAAAAAAAACACGCACGCACACACAAATTTCTTCAAACCCCAGCAGGCAGGAGCCTGGAAAGCAGCTTCATGGTGCGTTTCCAGAGATGCAAACACTGTAAAAATGCCAAGGATTCTTTCATCAGACAGGCTGCCGCAGCCAGACCATTTTCCATCTGCTCCCCACAGCATCCCCAGCTCTGCACAGCTAATAATCCACTCTCTGACAGGTCATTACGGAGATTTTTAACCCCAGGAGCCAGGGGCTAGCATGCAAGCTGAAAATGAAAAGCACTGACCTCTCGTTTCAGCGGCAGGGAAAGTGCCGAATCAGGAGATCACTTTGTGCATCGGTGTCGCTAACGGCTTGCCAAAGCCACCCCACGCATTTCTCTCGCCTTCCTCTTCCTCCTCCTCCTCCTCTCCCGGAGCCCTGACTCACCAGCATCCCCAGAGCCCCTCTCCCCAGCCGAGCTCTCCAAATCACCGCCAGGCCAAGGAAGGCCACGGCTCCTCGGGAGCACGGCACGGCCTCCCTCTGCGCCGTGGCACCCACAGCGATTCCTTCGGCCGGAGGGGTAAAGGATGAGGAGCCAGGCGGCCCAGAGTTTGAGCCGGCAGCGGTCCCTTCCCCAGGCACACAGGGCTCGGGGACGTGGGACGATGGCCGAAGGGGCAGAGATTTGGCCCCGCAGCCTCCAGCAGGCAACGTGCAGTCTGCTGGGCCCAGAGTCACCCACTGCCCGTGAACGAAGGGATACGCCGTGGCCAAGTATTAGTTTTGTCCAGAAAATAAGAGGAGCGGATGAGGAGGACTTAGGTCTGAAGCTACCCAAACAGCAGCAGCGTCTGGTTCCTCCCACAACAAAAGGAACGAGCCCACGAGTCCAGTGGAGAGCCGGGCACCACCGAAGGTTTAGCAAACAGGAGGAGAAAGCGTCCACCCAACGCAGGAGGCGGCAGAAGGGAGCCCGAGCCCTGCCGGGGCAGGGAAGGGAACCGCAAACAGGACGAACAAGAACGGGCTGGGGCTGCAGCGGGGAAGGAGAGGCGCGTCGTGCCGCGAGCGCTGCAGGAGCCAGCCTCCAGCCCGGCAGAGAGACCAGGGATCCGCGCCTTCTGGCCTTGGGTTTGAAGGCTACGACCCCAGAATGAGATTTGGGTTGGTGGCTCCCTCGCAAGCCAGCCTGCATACGTGGGTCCCAAGCATCTCCCACAGCTCCCCCAAATGCCGGGTGCTGCTCAGGTGCTCCCCGCTCTCCTCCGCAAACCCCGGCGTCTCACGGAACAGACCGGAGGGATTGATCCAGCCATAAACGTGGCCTTCCCTTTACCTCCTGCCATCGCAGGATTGATCCCCGCACAACATGAAAAGCATGTGCTCACTTGTTGGCCTGGAGACCTGCCAGCAAAGCGTTTTAAGAGCAGTCCTGGAGCACAGATCCGACAAGGAGACAGCTTTCTGCTTGGGAATGCTGCACACACACAGCACCAGACATGAATAATTCAGCTCCATTAGGTGCCGAGACCTCTACAATCCACATCTCCGCACTGGGAAGGAGCCAGCGTATTAGAGACAAACCTGAAAGTTCACTTTCGGAGCTAGCAGCCAACTGCAAACACACCTAGAGAAAGCTATTCAAACAGAGCCAGGCAGCACTTCAAAAAGCACCAAGCCGAGAGCTGGGAAACCGCACAAGCCCCGGCTCTTTGTGCTGAAATACGCGCGGGATGCTCCGAGCCCGGCTCGCCGCCGCGCTACCAGAGGCCAGGAAACCAGGCTGGGGATCGGCTGCAAGCCCAACGGGGGCGAGGGGCAGGAGAAAGCGCTTCTCCTGGCGACAAGGCAGCCAGCCCACGCGTAGCAAGGCTGTCTCATACCCATGTGCTCCAGCCCGCAGCGCTCCAGGACCAGCCTCTGGTGGCTTCCAGACATGACTGACTGCAATTTTCACCCTGATTAACTTTCAGGAATGCCCGCGAGAAGGAGCGGCAAAAGAGGACGGAAAAAGCTCCTGGATGCGGCGCTTCCCCCGGCTGGGAGCGGAGGGCTCCGGCGCGCCGGTCTCGCGGGCATCCATCCCCGGGGAGGCGCGGGGCGATGCGGGAGCGTGGTCCCTCCGTGCCACGAGGCCTTTCCTCCCGCCGCCCCTCGCTGGCAGCCAGCCTGCAGCTTTCCCCATACGCCGCCTCAACACCAGATCCCTTTTTGTTTCCTTTTACGACTAAAGCAAACTCCGAGGGGACGCGCCTCCCTTTCCAGGGCCGCCGCGCTCTCTCCCCGCTCGCCTCCTACCGCCGCGTTCGTAATCCCCCAGCTGGGCTTGTTTGGGTTGGATTTTTGTTAAGTAACTCCCGTGTCTTTTCTGCAGATTTCTTTTTAAGATGTTCCTTTTCTCCCCGCCCCCTCTCTCTAGAGATGGGGGAGAAAAAAAAATAAAAAGAGAGAAAAAAAAAAAAAGAAGAGAAATGTTGAATGAGAGCCAGCTGGCACGCACAAGAGGAGACGGAGAAATCTGCACAAAGGAGCTTCCTCACTCACTTGCTGCTTTCAGCTCCAGAAATCCGGCAGGGGAGGAGGGTTTGCTCTCCCCCGTGCATCAGTCAAGCCGAAGCAGACAAAGGAGATTTACCATGACACCCTCCAGAACTGCCACCCGACAGGGGCAGGGTTCCTCGATCGCGTCCGCGCAGCGGGAGCCCGCGGCGTTGCGAAACCGAAACGCGGGGCTTCGAAAGCGGCCGCCCGGCGTGGCACCGGGCACGACCCGCGCCGAGGAGCCGCGCTCCTGCCTCCGCGCACCGGGAAAACTTCGGTGGCTCCCGGCTCGAGCGGGACGGCGCGGGCAAGCTGCCAGGAGCCAGCAGGCTGAGCCCAATTTGAATAAAATGGAGCCACCCTTCTCGTTTAATATGGAGGTGCGCCCCAGCGAGACTACATCTTCCAGCATGCAATGCAGCTGCAGCGCCCGGCGAGCGCTCCAGAAACTTACGCCGGGACTCCAAGTTTCCGTGGGCTGAGCCTTGACACCAGAGATGAACCTGACGCGGGGCACGAGTCATTTGCTGGCGGTCGGTAGGAGCCTGCGGTGTCCGAACGCAGGCTGGGGATGGATGGGAGAGGGGAGCCCGTAGCCAAGGGGAGGCCGGGAGGCTCTGCCCACGGCAGGGTTTCAGGGTTACCAGTCGTGATGCCCACCTGCACCCAAACGCCCGGGTAAGCATCAACGTAACACTCAGCATCGGTCAAAAAATGTGGTTCAGGTCAGAGCTCTAGCTCGCATCCACCCCATATCTGCTGGGAACCCTAAAACACAACCTTTGCAGCAACATTCAACTGAGATTATCACAAAGAAGAGCAGCAAAAGCAGAGGTGCCACAAAATACGGGCACGCAGCACCAGACCTGAAGGAAACGCTTTGCTGGGCTAGCTACAGCTCAGCATTTACCTCTCCTGACACTTATTAAGGAGAAGCTCAGTCAGGGCTGAAAACCCCCAGTGCTCTTGAACAAGGCTCGAGAGCAAAGCCAGCCCCAGCAGACCCCCGCTCGCACACGCTCCCCTCAGCCCCCAACGAGCCAAACGCGACCGGCAGCGACGTCACCGCTGCGTGAGGCACACAGAAAGGGGGGACCAAAAGGGAGGAAACGTTTCAGGCCTTCCTTACATCAGGAAACAGGAAAAGTGGCACGAGTTTGTCTTTAATCCTCCCATCGCTCTTGGAAGCGCCAGCACCAAAGTCACAATTTTTTGTTTGTTCGTGCCTCGAGAGCCGGCGGTTCTTCAGATTTACAGGTATTTTGGTTTGGGGCTCCTCAGCCCTCGTGTTTTTTTCAAGCTACCTGCCTCTGCACTGAATCAAACGCTGCTCAGACATCTTCTGCCGACACACAGGGAAATCCAAGGGCTTCCCATTTCAAGGCAACAAATTGCAAGAGAAACATCGCTCGCGTGCACAATCCTCGGCACCATCAGCAGGCACCAGAGTACCTGCAAACCCAGGTGAAGGCACCAAGCACGACTTCCTTCCATTCTGATACAGGACAGACACACGGCACCTTCTCGGCCCTCCCGCTTGCTGTCACTCACCCACAAACACGGAGCCACCCCCGGTACCTGGCTTGGACCCCGAGCTCACCAACACGCACACGGGGAGCGTACGGCAATCAGGGATGCTCAACGGGGATCTGCTCTTGCATCAAAGCTGCTCCTCAACTTGCACGTCAGGGTCCAACAAGGACCAGAATTACAGCACCGTCCTCACCCCAATCCTACAGCCCCCACCCGATCAGTGCGGGTCGCGGGTGCTGCCAGCTCTGAGCACGGGCCTTGTGGATGCTGGCAGCTACCTGGTGGCACCGGCAGCCCCTGGGAGCCACACCTGGCCAGGACGGGCTCGGAAACACTTGGGAGCAGTCTGCAGAGCGGGATGTGTGCTACCAGCAGCACCAGACCCAGCGCGGGTGCTCTCCTACCACACTGCAGCTCGCTCCCGTTGAACCCAGTCAGCCACGCCGCTGCCGGCTGTGTCCAAAAATAACATGAAACACTCGAAACGGGACATCTGGGCGAAGCCGTTTGACTGGCACCGAGCTGT
Organism: Aythya fuligula; assembly: GCF_009819795.1. Lineage (NCBI taxonomy): Eukaryota > Metazoa > Chordata > Aves > Anseriformes > Anatidae > Aythya > Aythya fuligula. The sequence continues at coordinate 10,701,613 of NC_045569.1, read as the reverse complement.
GCGTCGTGACGCTTCCCACAGGGACATATGGGACAAAGCTGGGGGTTGATTCTCCCTCATCCACGGAGCTGTTCTCCATTAGGAAACTGGAACGAACGCAGCCGTGCGGATTTCAAACCGGTCTGGTTACACCCTTGTTCACCCCAACGCAGAAAGGAGCTGATTTACGAGAGGCTTAGAGATATCTGAATTGGTGCCCTGTCCTCGCCCACAGCCTCCAAGGGGGACCGGGCCAGAGAGCGCTTAGAAACAACCAAGAAGGCTCACAAATTCCAGATAAAGCTCCGCGCAGGCTGGAGGGACGCCAACAGCCTGCAAAAGTCGGCAGCGAAAGGAAGCAGCGAGATGGATGCGATCAGGAAAGATCCCCAAAACATCAGTCACGGAGATGGGAAGAGAGAAAAGCTGGCACCGAGCGAAGGCGTGCGGCGGGCATAAACAACTGGCGGAGCAAACGCCGGAAAAAAAGGCAGCTCGGCCTTCTCCCCCGCTCGCCCAACGCCGTCCGCAGGCCTGCAGAAGCGCACCGGTGGTTCTGGCAGCAGCCCGAGCTGCTGGGCGTTGGTGGGAGCAGACCGGGCACGTCTCGGCAGAGAGCTGCACCCTTCCTCTCCGGGCCTGGGGAGGCAGGGAGGCTGCTCGCCTCGCCTCACCCCGGCCACGTCGGTGGGAGAGCACCCAGGCAGGGGGTGGTACACAGGTCAACCTCTCCCTCCTGCCTTCGCCACCCCAAGGAAGAGCCCCGGGGAGATGCGAACCAAGGGCTCTGCACCAGCTCCCAGCCACGCTCCCACCTGGGGCTCGACACAAAGGAGGCGCCGAGCGCACGCCAGGGCAGCACGATGCTTGTCCATGGAGGAGGACGGAGCGCTGCGTCCCCACCGCTCCCGGGACCGCAGGGCAGAGGCAGCAAGCTCCTGGGCTTGATTTTAATTTGAGGAGAGAGCACCGGCGGCCTTGGCCCTTTCCCAGGCGTCAGAGGAGGAAGAACATCTCTCCGCCGCTCCAAAAATGAAGGAGCCGCCACTTCCCCTCTTAATGCCTTTAATTCCCCTCATTCAATAACCAATTAGGGCACCTTGGCTACACGAGCAAAGGCTTCATTTGCAGCAGAAGACTGTACGTGCGGCTGTAATCCCTCTTGCTGTCAAGCCATCAGCCTGGGAACACTTTGGGAAAAACCAGCCAGACTGCGAAGTGCGGGAGGAGGGAAGGCAGGCACAGACAGGGACGGATGCAGGCACAGAGAGTACCAGACCAAGAAATCCCTCCAGCGCTTTATTTCCCCACCACCACCTTCTTTTTTTTTTTTTTTTTTTTTTTTTTTGAAACGAGAGGGATACTAAATAGGTGTGTTTCACAGATTAATAAAGCGCATTTGCAAAGCTATGATATACATCAGAAAGTTGCTAATTCACGCTAATGGCCCATTGCAAATTACTGAATTTTGTGAATTAGCCAGCACGTAAAGGAATACAATACAAAAAAAAAAAAAAAAAAGCAAGACTCATGCATCAAAGTGTACTCGGCTTGTTTTGGTAGCTGTAGCCCAGCTGTAATTACTTGCGGCAATAAGTACAAAGGGAAGGTATGGATTAGATGCTAAACCAGAAAAAAAATGAAGAGAAAAGCTTCAGGACAAGAACCTTCACTGCAGCATCGCCCACCAAACCTTCTGGGAAGGAGCGTGAATTCTGCCGGAGAGCCTCCACCTCCTCAACGGGAGCAGGGCAGTTTGCACCAGCCCCCCTCACGCCTTCAGGAGCTGCAGGCAGGATCCTGAGCTCTCCTCGAAGCACCAGGTCTCGGGGTAACTCAGAGCCAAATCTTGAGGGTCAGCCACGCGGAGATGCTCCCGTTGCACCACAACCCAGGAGGGGCTTCCCGGGTTTATTAACAGCGCTCTGAAATCGCCTCATTTTGTTACCGATAGATCATGGTACCCATGCCAAGCGATGAGATGCTGCACCTGATGAAATGCAGTCCACAAACAGCCTTCCAGCTGTCCCGAGAGGCCGAGCAGACCCAGCAACAGCTCAAAGGGAACATCTCAGGCTGAAAAACTTTCCCGTGCCCATGACACGCTCGGTGACAGAGCGGCAAAAAGGGAGGTTACCTTCCCTCTCCCTGTCTCTTTTCTTGCTCCAGAAAACAAGGAAATGAATTGCAGAAGTTGAGCGCTTAATGCTTAAATACAAGATCAAGATTCTCCTGAAGTTCTCTTTCCTCATCCACAACCACGCACTCACATCCTTCTGTACCTCTCCACACACACACACCCCCCTCACACCGCATCAGAGCTGACGTTCAAACAGGTCCATCAGAGATTTCTTTGCATGTGAAGGACACTCAGCTGCGAAAAAAGCAAGACGACATCTCAGCTTCAATTAGGAAACAGATTTTTCACCGGAACCCAGAAGTGAAATAGGCATTTCCTTCACAGAAACTAATAAATTTGACACACAAAAAAATAGAAATCTCAGAAGCAGCCAAAGTCACAGCCAGGTTTCCCAGACAGGCAGCCAGCCCCTTTTCCCTTACTACAAGGCCATCAGTGCACAAACTTTGCCTTCTCCCTGAAACCACGCTGTACCACAAGGCACTGATCCCAGTTAGCAGGAAAGTGCCTTTTTTGTGTTGCCGTGCCCCGATCGGGTCTTTTCTTCTCCTTCCCTTGCATGAGAGCTGCTGAGGTCGCATCACTCCACTCTGCACCCGTTCTGCAGAGCGGCCCCGAGAGCTGGGGAGGACGAACAGGACCATGAGGCTGGGTGCCAAATGAGCTCGCTGGTTCCTCACCTGCTTCTGCGAGGGCAGCCGAAGTACCCGTGTGCTCTGAGGCCACCCCAGGGAATCACCCGAGCCAGCAGAGCTCCGCAGAGCTCCCACACGCTTTGCCCATGCCCACAAAGCATCAGCAGAAAAGAGGTGCCAAGGGGGAACCCCAGACTAACACTGCCTGGACATCTCCAGGAGCTTTGGGAAGGTCAGCGTGCACAAACATCTCAAAAAGCCTTCCCACGAACAGCCAGCAGCCACTGGGAAACGCGAGGCGGGTTTGGGAACAGCCCCGTGACTCTCGCAACACCAACTGGGGAAACTGCTGTCCACGTCCTACAGCTCACAGCACCAGGCTGCCCTGAAACAACGTACCTGGGAGCAGAAACACCATCCTCTTTACATAAGGCTCGGGATAAAGGGGACAAAGAGGCTTAGTGCCTTACAGCTGGCACCAGCATTGCATCAGCACCCCGAGGCCTTAATCCGAATCCGAGCGCGGCCGCGTGGGAACGCAGCAAGGCTCCAGCCCACGGGGTCAACAGCAACACGGTGAGCGAGCAGAGGAGAAGTGTGCCCGGGAAACACCAAGGCAGTCAGTGCCAGAGACCGCTGCCCTCGCTGGGTGGCTTTGTCATGGCCCACAGTTACCGGCCGGGCACACGGAATTGATCCACATGTGCAGGGACGCCCGCGCAGAAGTGCCAGATCCACGAGGCAGCTCCTGGTGTTCTTTAACTCATGCAAAAAGGCAAGGAATGTAAAAAAAATACTGCAAATGCAAACCTAGAGGCGGATTTAAATTCAACATTGCCCAGTTCTCAAAGAGAACAAACCTGACCGACCTTGTTTGTACATCACCAAGACGCACAAGCTGTTAGGTAGCTTCGACGTGGCTTGAGCATCCCCCCGCTGCCTTCCCACCTCGTGAGCCATTTCTTCCCGCAAACGCTTCCAGAGAGCCAAAGGACTTCAGAGGAGAAGCTCTGGTGGCCGCAGGGCTGCGACCCGAGGTCACGGCCGCATGGCTGCTCGCGCTGCGGTTCCTGCAAGGGGCCTTTGCGACCTCGCCACTGCACAGAGGGAGAAATTATCCGCCCTTCCCACCCAGCCTGGGCTGGGGTGCGGGTGGCTGAGCGTCCCTTACTCTCGCCAGGTTCTCCCTCAGAGCCAGGCTCTGCAAAAAATAATGTTGCCGCTCTGCAGGCGCGCAGAGGACGCGGTAACGTGCGCCGAGGCACCTCCACGCACAGCCCGGCACCTCCAGCTAACGAGCAGCCGAATGGCGACGCGCAAAGCGCACAGGCCCTCCGCTGGAAATGAAGTCCAAGCATGAAAAAGAAAAAAAAAAAAAAAAAAAAAAAACCCCAGCGCCCCGGTCGTACTCAATTACAGGTCATTACAACTTGCTTGATAATTAATTTCCTCTGGTGGCTCTGAACTGGCTCGGGGCCCTCGTCCTGAACGCGAGGCCGGTTTAGGTAAAACATTAAATCCTCGTTCTTTTGCACCAGCGAGATGGCCACGCTCCTGGCGCCGTGCACGTCGCCCTTCCTCGGCAAGCTCTACCCCGCAGGGAGAGGAGAAAACGCTGGTGGATTAAAAGGGGGTGGAAAAAGGACGAGGATTTCTGTTTTCGAGACCAAAACGGCCTCAGAATGATAAATTATAAATTATTCCGTTCAAAAGCTAATCAATAAAATAAGCTGACTGGATTTTTCGAGCGCTGTGCAGGGCTGTGTACTGCCAACAAAGAGCTAGAAATGTGCAGCATAATCCGATGCCGGAGTCATCACACAAAGCGTGGAAATAGGTTTTCCTGAGGATGTCCAGGCGAGGAAGGCTCGCACACCAGCATCGGCCCTGCTCTGAAAGTCAGCCCCGACACCGGCATCCTTATTCTTCTGGAGGGGGGGGAAAAAAAGGGCCCGCGAGCTCTTGGCCATACGTCACACAAAAAAATTCGTCTAACACCTCCTCCGAGGGAAAGGGCCTACCCAGAACAGGGGGGAAGGGGGGAAAAAAAAACGGAAAAAAAAAAAAAAAAAAAAAAAAAGAGGCCTGCTGGGAGGTGGAGGGGAGCCAAGTCTGACAGACAAGACCTGAACCTGTGACCTTCCCTGTGTACACAATGGGCGGGAGGGAGGGAGCGCTTTATCTCAGGAGCGCCCGTTCTCACCCCTCGGCTGCACCCGGAGAAAACCGGAGCCGTTCGTGGCCACCAGAGCCATTTGTGGCCACCGGAGCCGTTCGTGGCCACCGTGCCCGGCCGGCAGCTTCGGCACTTACCGCAGCCACGAGCGGCGGCGTCCCGGGGGGCTCGGGATGGGGCTGTGAGGAGCACGGCGATGGCTCCAGCGCAGGGTGCCCGCGGTGCTCGGGGTGCCCTCGATCCCGGGCAGCGGAGGAGCCCCGTGCCCTCCAGCGGGTGCCCCCCCCGTGCCCCCAAACACAACTTATGCCTGGAAATCTCCTGGCAGGAGGCTCTCGCCCGCTGGCGGGGGGCACCCACGAGGTCCCCGCGGCGCTGCAGTGCCAAGGGCGCTGGGTGCGGGGGGAGCAGCCCCCAAAAAAGCCACCCCCGGGGGGGGCTCCGGGCACCCTGAGGCACAGCGGGGACGAGCAGCGAACCCCACAGCACCCAGGGCCCCACGGACACGGGGGGGGCTCCAGGGAGGGGGGCGGCCCCTGCACCCCCCCCCCGGGGCCTGTGGGCACAAGGCGAGGCCCCCCCACACTGAGGGGCTGGGGGGGGGGGGCGGGGGGCGTGAGGGGAAACCGGGACCAACGGTCCGGGAGGGGGGAGGGGGCGGCCCAACGGCCACCGGGGGAGGGGAAAAGAGGGGAAAAAGGGGAAAAAAGGGAAAAAGGGGGGGAAGAGGGGGAAGGAGGGGAAGGGGGGGGGGGGTCCCGGCCCCAACGGCCGCACGGGGGGGGTGGGGGCGGGCTCGGCCCGTGACGATCCCCTCAGGGAGGGGGGGGGGGGGCACCGGGGGCGACGCCGTTCTCCGCTCCCCCCCCCCCCGTTTTACCCGTGGCGGCACTCACCGGGCTCCAGCTGGCGTCCCGGGCGGCCCTAGGTGTCCTCCATGAGGGCCGCGGGGGCTCCTGCCTGCAGCGGGCAGCTAGGGCCGGGCGGCGGGGCCCGCCATGCCGCCGCTCGGGGCAGGCCGCGCCGGTGTCCGCCTGGCGGGGCGGGGCGGGGCGGGGCGGGGCGCGCGGCCGCGGGATCGGCTCCGCTCGGCTCCGTTCGGCCCCGTTCGGCTCCGTTCGGATTCGCTCGGCTCCGCTCGGCCCCGCTCGGAGGTGCAGCCCGCAGCGCGCCGCCTCCGTGCCCGGCTGGCCGCAAAACGCGGAGTGGAGCAGAGTGGAGCGGAGCGGAGCGGGGAGCACCCAGAGCTGCCCCCGGCCAGGGGTGGTTTAGGGGAGGGTTTGGGGGGCGCGGGTTGGGCGCGGTGGGCTGGGAGGTGGCTCCCAAGCTCGGTGGTGCCCTGGGAGCAGCTGAGGGTCGAGGGGGGGTGTGGGGCAGGTGCACAGGGGTAATTCTCGGTCTGAAGCTGCCCGCAGGAGCCGTGGGGGCCGTTTGGTCCCAACCCCAGCACCCCAAGCGAGGGGAACCCCAGTGGCACCCATGGGGACCCCTGGCAGGGCAGTGGGGCACCAATGGGACGGGCATTTGGGGCACGTCCAGCACCTCCAGCCCCAACACATGGCAGAGGGCACCTCCTGGCAGCGGGCAGCTCCCTAGGGGCAGGTTGCGGGGGTCCAGGAGGGGCCCCAAGGAGCTTTGTGGGGGCTGCGGCCACACCAAAATCCCCCAGGGCCTTGGGAACACCGAGGGCACGGTGGGGCAGAGCCTGGAGCGAGGTGGCACCAGGGAGCACGGAGGTGTAATGAGCAGGGGCAGGTCGATGCAGGGAGCTGCTGAACGTGAAGGATTAAAGAAAGGGGGAAATTAATCTTGCTCGCGAGGCACAGAGGGTTTGTAACTCGCACACGCAGCTGCAGCAGGAGCAGCTTTTGCAGGGAGGCTGCTGCTCCAGTACAAACCAGGAGAGAGATGCACGGCCCAAAGGCACCGGGAGCTGCAAGGGCGAGCTCCCGCTGGCAGCCCCACACACCGACCCTCGGGGCAGGCGGGACCAGAGCCCACCTCCCACCCCCGACCCCATAGATGTGTTGTGGGGCCGTAGGGTGCAAGCATCGCAGCTGCTTGGAGCCATCCCGCGAGCCCCACGTGGTTTTTTGGCCCAGCAGAAGGCATCGAGCACTGCAAGCCCTGCCGAGCACCCGGGAGCAGTCACGGTGTGCCCTCCTGCGAGGCCAGCACGTGTCCCAGCCCAGCGGAAAGGCACGAGCTGCCTCTTTGCTTTGGAGGGGGACAGAGCCAGCTCCGAGGGGCTGGGATGGTGGCTGGAGGCCGTGCCGCCCACAGGCTCCCTGGGATCAGTCGTGGGGTCCCCACGGGGGACAAACACCAGCACCCGAATGTGTCACCGCATCAGCTCCATCTCCCACCCACCCCTTCCGTGGCGCTGGGCCCTGGGCAGGGAAAGAGCTTGGGGAAAACACTTCTTTTAATGCTTTCCGAGTACAACACGGAGCGATACCCAACGGCGCCGTCGCAGCCTCCTTCCCGCGAGCACCTGCTCCAGAGGCGAGGGCCACGGCAGCACCCGCGGGTGGCGGTCCCGGTGGCAGTGCCCGCGTGGGAAGGTGGCAGCTCACAGCACTGCTTTCTGCTTCATTAACCCCTTCTTCGCTCCCTGATGGATCTTGGAATCCAGCTTCCCTGTAAAGAGAGGGGGGGGGGAGAAGGAAAAAAAAAAAAAAAACACAACCCTCATCAGTCTTTATTTTTAAATGCTATTTGCATTGCAAATCAGCTGGAGGCAGCGAGGTCTCCTAGTTAGTGTGTTGCTGTCACATTTAATTATCGTGCTTGAGGAGCCCGGCGTTTCCAGCCGCCATGCCTTCCCTCCGCAGGCGCGACACGGGAGCCAGGGCAGCGCGCAGCACACAGGCGCCGGGGGGGCTCCAGCGAGGAGGAGAGCAAATTAACATCCAGGAGGAAAGCGATCGCTTTGCTCGCCCCCAGGATGCGTGTCAACACGTTCGAAGGAAGCCCGCAGAGAGCGGGGACAAGCGGCGTGGCAGGGATGCGGCACAGCGAGCGGGCGGGGAGGGTCCCCCTCACCCTGGCCAGACCTAAATTCTTCAAAGCAAGGAGAATTAGGAGAAGCTCCAGCCCAGCTACAGCACGGCCAGGGGAGCTCCCGGGGATGAGACGGCCCAAGCTCCAAACCTTTGGGCACGGCTCCTAAAACTGCTGGTAAATGCCAGCGTGCCACGAAAAGCAGAAACTTGGCCAGAGACAAGGGCTCTCATCCAGTCAGAGAGCGTCGCCTTCTCATCACGCTGAGAAAACTTCTCGTTTTAGCTCACAGAAGGGCCTGACAGCGCTTTTTTCCAGGAGAGGCAGATGACAAAGCTGCTTCGCTCGTGAGATCCCATTAGGACAACCACCCCGGCCTCCCTGAGACTGCCTCCTTCCTTCAGCTTGAGTCACGGGTCAGCCTTGCTCCTCTCTGAATACAGAAGCCATAAATGTGCAAAAAAATATATTAAAAAAAAAAAAAAACATGAGTGAGCACTTGCAATTCACTGCGCCATCGCTTCGCAAATGCCTACACCAGGCTATGGCTGTGGTTGAAATTGGTTGCAGGAACCAGGTGCTGCCGAAGCCTCGGTGTGGCAGCTCCCAGGACCCAGCAGGGTGTCTGCAAAGCTCCCGCGTGCTGCTGCTGCCATCAGAAATAAGCAGCAAAAGACCAGGCCCCCAGCAGGGCCGAGGCAGAGCGTGCGGATGCTGCACGTCAGCCCTCCGAGTCACCAAACCGTGGGGTTTTGGCAGGAGAAAGGTGGCGAGTTCATGCTCGCTCCACGCTCTGGTCTCCCAGCGCCAAAGCTCTGTCACGTCCAGAGCTGTTAGCTCCGTACTTAGCATGCCTGCCTGCTCCTCCTGGGTCCCAGAAGTGATCAGTAGGCTCCTCTGCTCTATCAGCTGGCAAAGATAAAACGTCACGTGGGTAACCTTTAAGAAAAGGCTAAAAATAAGGCAACGGCCCCAGGGTCCCCTTCTCTTTACGCTCAGTGATTTAAGGACTCTCATCTCGCAGGCAGCGCCGCGCTGTGTCCCCTCTCCCAGCCCCACCACCACGCTCCTCCAGCCCTCGGCTGTTCAAGGCAGCTTTGGGAGCGCTGCTCCAGGGGGAGCTTTGCCCAGATTGAAGGAAATCTCCCCCGAGAGCCACGGCTGAGCTTTGTCCTCACACGCTGAGACTGAGCAGGGACACGATTGGGGAAAGCCGTGGTCACAAATGTGACACAAACGCCATGCCCATCCCTTCCATGCAAACAATAACCCTGGCACCGAGTCGAGCTCTGTTTCTTTCTTCCTTCCCCAGGCTGCTAGAAACGACTAATTTGCAATGGAGAAGCATTCAGATGTCATTGCGGTGAGGTCCATGCTGTTATCTGGCAAGGAAAGCCGCTCGGGCTTGGCTTCCCAACAAGACAAACTGGCATTTTGTCACGGTTGAGCCAGGCTTCAAGGAGACCGGGGCAGCCAGCGAGCCCAGGTGGGGACGTGAGCCGGTGCAGCCGCTTCCAGCTCGGAGAGCCCCACTTTTGACCGGCTCGCATGCGAAGCCAGCCCCTCGTAAAACAGCGTGCCACCACCAGCAAAGGTCAAAGGCTCCCCCGCTCCTTCCCCCACCCGTCACAAACACTGTCTGTGTCTCCCCGGAGGGGGACGTGCAGCTCCACGACCTCCGCGCTGCAGCTCCCGCGCTCTCGTGACAGATCCCGTGGGGAGGAGGGCAGGGGAGGCACGGCCAGCAGCGGGAGCGGGCCACGCGGGCGGCCGCAAGCGCAGCCGGCTTCCTTCCAGGCTGTTAGGCTGATCCTGCTCCAAGCAGGAAACTGTCACAACACAAAGGAGACGATGTGACAGATGGGGGGGCAGGCAGCGCCCGTGCCCGGAGAGGCAGACGTGCAGGAGGCGGCCAGCCCCGCGCCACGCAGCCGCTTCCCCTTCAGCCACCGCAGCTCCACAGGGGCAGATGTGAAGGGGAAGGGGGCACGGCGGCCAGAGCCTGAAAGAGTGGAGAGAAACTGAAAATATAAATAAAAATAAAACGAAGGACACGGCAGATGTTCCAGCGATGAGGCTGTTGTAGCGCAGCACAGACATTTCCATCCCAAATAACTCAGCACAGCCCTGACTGCTCACCGGCACGCTGGAAAAGACCTGTCCCCGGGGGAGGACAGCGCCGCTAGCAAGATCCAAGCCCTCACATGAGCTCTGCAGCTGCAGATCACCAAGCATTGTTTGTTGCCATCGGCTGAATGCACCTCCCAGATGTTGCTACAAAAGCCAGGGAATAAACCAAATTGTTTTGCCCTTCCACCCGCTCGGTACCACTGCAGGGAAGGTACACGCCGAGCGCCCAGGGAGAGAGCAAAGCCGTGGGAGAACGGTGCTCCTGCGAGTGGAGAAAGGGGAAAAAAACACCTCAGAAACAACACAAAAACCCACACTGTGCTTCAAAAGGCCTTATTAACCAGTCCTGAGAAACCCTGCCGCTCCTGCGCCACCAGATAACTACTCCCTGAGAACCACGCTGCAAATGAGAAAGAAAACCCAGCCATCAGCTCTGCTAAACAAACAGCCAAGACTATTTCTGCTTATGCTGCTTTTAGCCTGTCAAATTAATTTTTCACATCCCCTGAAAGCATGTACGGTGCCTTCCCCAGGCTGTGTGGTGGGGAAGCTGCTAATAAGGATGGAGCTGACTGCAGACTCCCCAGCTGCTGCATCCATCCTCCATTCTTTTTACAGCAGTGGGCAGGAGTAACTGGCAGCCTGCGGAGGGCTGGTGGCTCATAAAAGGGACTAACGACGCTGGCAAGCAGAGCGCGGACAGATGCTGCGGCGCTTCCCCGCCAGCTCTGCCAGGACATCCCATCCTGCCGGCCCGCGGCTGGGCTGGGGCAGCGCATCCATCTGGCCCCGCAGCCCTCGTTGCCTCAGCCCCTCACCTCCTCACAGGCGATGTGGAAAGGAAGGCAAGCGGCCAGCACGGCTCGGCCCGAGCATGGAGCAGCGTCACGCCCCCCTCCTCGTCTGAGGATAAAGGGAGGCTTCTGCCTCGCGTCCTGACCCAGGCTCGGAGAGCTCGTGCCAGACGCAGATCAGCTGCAGACATGCGTTTCCTCAGAGCACGTGAGCGCTCTCTGAGTCCCGAGTGCTTGCAGAGGCAGGAAGAGGCATGTATTTAGAAGGAAACAACATCTGGGGAAAGGGGAACCGAAGACAAAAATATTACAGATGTATTTGAATCATTAAACAAACACCTACAGATCAAAGAGCGCGGGGCAAAGGTTGTGAACTCATATGGCAAAGGCAAGCAGAGGTGGTGATGAGAGCAGGCAAGAAAGGCCAAGGGGGGCATCTGTGGAAACTTTACTACTTACAGATTTTGGGTTTTCCTTTGATGGGAAACTTCACAACCATCTCCTGGGGATTAGTGCAGATAAAGACAAATGGAGACCCAGACTCCTGGCTCAAATCCGGATACTGCAAAACACAGAGACACACACACAGCACAGTCAGGCGAACTGCAGCGGGCGTGAGGGGAGCTCAGCAGTGGGGAGCAGCACAAAAGGAAGCGCTTCCAGACAAACCCTCATTTCAGAGCCCAGCTATATATAGGCTGCACCAGCTCTGACTGAGCCAGTTCAAGAACTTTTAATGAAAGCAGTACGCTTGCAGGTTTGCCCCTTCTCATTTTTGCCTCTGCTGGGGTTCGCCCTGTGTCTGGAGCCGCGCACCGAGCAGATCCCCGCACGCTCCCTCAGCACAGGCCTGCGTTTCGCTGCCTGAAGGTGTGGTTTCACACTTGGCTTACGCTGACCCAGAGCGTGGGCTGTCGCTGCGAGGCTCTGCCCTCCCAAGCTCGCCGCCTCACCGCCTACCTTGTGCTGGCTCTAACAAGCACGAGTGATCCTCAGCCTGCTGCGCTCCAGCTGACTGCGAACAACACACCAGTGCTTCAGCCAGAACAGCCTGGGCAGCCAGCACAACGAGGCCATGACCACCAGAAGAGCAGCAACATCTCCTCAGCTGCGATAGCCCTTCCAGCTCCAGATACAGCCCCATCCACTCCCTGTGAGGCAGATCCGTGCTTGGTTCAACCACGCTGATTTGGAGAGCACACACCGTCCTGCTGTGGGACACAGCCCTCGAGAATCACCTGCATCTAACGGGTGAGCAACCAAGAGCAGCGGGTAGGAAACGGGGCGTTATGGTACGGCAACAGCTCGGCCCCAGAGCCCTAACGCAGCTTGCGACGAGGCCGGCTCCTCCGGGCCAGGCACCTCGGGACAGGAGCTCACACAAAGGTCTCCTGAGAGATGTCACTGTGGTGAAAACATCAGGGAATTTTACAGGAAGAGTGTAAACAGAGCACTTCTCTCGTTAACCATAGGGAAAGGGAAAAAAAAAAACAACACTGGGTGAGAGAAGCGCATGGAAGTCCTGTCTGGATGCAGCTCAACCTCGCTGGGTTAGAAGGGAAATGCAACAAAAAAATGCAAATATCAAGGAGCCCTTCAGACCCTCCGTTGGTCGCAGACCTTGTGCTGCCAGGAGTGCTATCTGCCCCTCCGGGAGAGGGCAACGAAAGAGCTCCAGCCCAGGAAACGCTGCAGAAACAGGCAGGGGAAGCTGTTTCTCTTCCCCGGGAAAGCTGCCTTTTTCTCCCCTGCCTTCCTCAAGCAGATCCGCTGAGGCTGGTGTACGGGACAGGATGCCAAACCAGATGGAGCAGTGTGTCCTGGCAAATCCCCCATTTGTTACTAACAAATGACTTCTAGGCTGAGTGTTTGAAAAGCTCTCCCTCTCTCACAGATCTGCCAAGATGAGTTTGGATTTGCCCTGGAACAGCTGGGCATGGAGAGCAGAGCAGGGAGCAGCCCACTTCTCCGGCGCTGTAGCAGGGTTTGGCAGCGCTGCCGGCAGTTAGGGGAGATTTACAGAAGCCTGACACTAGGAGTGGATCAACTGGAAAGTGTTTCCAGCCCCCTCATTTTACAACAGCGTGGGCCACGCTCGCCGAGCGAGAGAGATGTACAGGCACTGAACTGCTCTGTGCAACACCCGCGCTGGGAGGGAAGGAGCTGCGCTCATCTGTGCAGCACGCAGACGCCCTGCTGCACTGAGCTGGCATTGGACAGGTTTCTTCCTTTTTTTTTTTTTTTTTTTTTTTCTCCTCTCTCTAAGCCACGTTACTTGACTTGCTTCCATGGCTCCACGCCGATGCCAAGGATTTTCATTTCCCATCTGCAGGGAGGGAGGATCTTGGAAGGTTACAAAGCGCCAGTGTGAATATCCCCGGCCAACGCCTGGTGAGTGCGAAATGCTCGCCCGGCTTTATTGCTCTCGGGATCACACGGCCGAGAGGTCGCTCTTCAGAGCCAGGCATCTGACTGCCCCAGCGGCTCCCACAGCAGCGGGGCCTCTGCAGCTCACCCCGTCGAGCTGGGGGGACTCAGCCCCCTCCCTGGGGACAGCAGTGGTGTCCCTGTACCATGACACGTGGCTCGGCCACGGCTTCTTCAGCCAGGCTGCACGCCCAGCACCGATGTACCACGGAGGACTTGCTGCCTGCAGTGGCTTCCCAAACCCCTCCCAGGTGGACCTGAGCAGCAGAGTGTCCCCCTCGCACCTCACGCAGGCCCCCAGAGTGGGGAACAGCCTCACAACAGGCACTGAAAGCCAGGCTGCTTTCTCCGCTGAGAGATTTCATCCAAAACCAGGCTCAACCCTTCAGTTTCACACGCTTAAAGCTCAATCCAACCCCAAGGTCGAGATGGATGCCACAGCTGTGACTTGGGTTTACGCTGCCATGCCGCAGCCTTTCATCTCCTCTCCCAGGGTAGGGTTCTGTCCGCGTGCCAACGCTGCGCAGCCTCCGTGTCCTGCATTTTAAAAGCTTCAGCCCTTCCTCTGGCATCTCGCCCCCAGGAGGCAGGGAAGAGCGCCTTGGCGAGGGGCTCCCAGCTCAGGCTCCCGATTGTACCCACCCCAGAGGTCTCCTACCCCATCCCAGTGAGCACCAAAGGCGGAATATTGCTGCCTCCTGGGGCTGAGAAAAAGCCGTCAGCCTTTCATCTGCTTCCAGCAAGACGCACTCAGGTGGAGGAACGGGGGCTGAGCCTTCACGAGCGGCTGAGCCTCCCCAAGGGCCAGGCCCTGCTCCCCCCCCGCTCCCAGATGCACAGGCACGTCCCAGGGACTCACCAGTCCCTTCTGGCATGTTGATTCAACTCATTCGTCCTGAACAAAGTTAGTCCCACCACCAGCACCCCCCCGTAGCACTGTGCAGTCACCGTCCAAGGGAAGAGCAACGTAAAGAAGCCATCCGTAGGCACCGTGCCCCCCATACCAGCACCAGGACCACGACAGACGTTGTGGCAGCACAGCGGGCTCTCCCCGCAGCTTAGCTCAGCGCTAGGAAATCAGCTCCCACCTGCCACGCTCTGAAGATGCCTCTCCTATCGGCGACTGCTGGTTGACTTCTGTTCTCGTCTCAGCCACTGGCACCGGGACGTGGAACACATACATTTGTCTCTGTTAAATTTTCCACAGCTGCCCAAGTGCCTAATGAGTAAAAAATTTGTTTCTCAAAGTGCCTTTGGCACTTTGGATGGCTTTTAATGGCAGTTACACTCCTTGGCCACGCTGAGAAAGTTCTCCTTCTGTTCAGTTTTATGCAACCCTTCCCATCCAATTTCCTCCTCAAACAATACCCTGATTCCTCCCTCTCCCGAAAACATTTTCCCGAGGCAATGGGATTTCCATCCTACTGTTTTTATCAACTATGTGCAGCTTTTCTGGACCAACAACTCACCCCTCAACGCTTCTGCTTTGGGCTGCAAGAGGTCAGCCGAGTCAGTCTGCAACCTACCACACAGTAAGCTTAGGAGGTAAAGTAAAAAAAAAAAAAAAATCTACTTCCAAATACCATGGCCCACAGACTGCAACCACTGCCCATCAGTGCTTCAGCAAGCGTGAGACTTGTAGGAAAATGCCAAAAGCCAAATCTAGAGTGCCAGAGAAAGAAGACAGAGCACGTCCCCGGTAGAAATGGCATGCAACAGCTCTTTTTTCTTTAAATAAAACTCCAAGGTGAAGAGAAAGGGCAAACTGCACTCCCTCACTGCAAGAGGCCAAGAATCCCACCCAAGCAGGAGTTTTCATGGGGGATGTTCCTTCCCAACGCACTCATCATATTAATCTTGAACGCGTTAAGTAAGACAGGTGCCAGTAGTGCAGGGTTCTGGCATTGCCTCTCCAGGGAATCAGTTCAGCATTTAGGAGAAGGTGGCTACAAAGGCTCTCCAGTTCTGCAGATAGGCCAGAAAGCTCTACAGAATGAGGTTGCACAATGTAACAACAGCGTAAAAAATAATTTGGTCTCCTTCCAGTCCTTCTGCCACCTCGTAGCAGGCTCGCAACGTGGCTGTTGGGAAGACGGTGGGCGCCGTGGGCTACAAACAGCAGGCACAGTTTGCCAACTGCTGCTCCATCCAGCCCACGTCTCTGCGTGGTCGAAAGCCCCATGTACACCCCGCATGCGGCTGCGTCAGTGCAGCCACCGCCCTCCCTGCTCACCCCGGCCACCAGCAGATGTAAACTCCCATCTCTGCTTCCACTCAGGCTTCCATTTGCTGCTAACAGGTTTGTAAGATCCTAGCTGTGAAGAGATTAGCAGGGAGGAGGAAAAAAAAAAAAAAAAACCACCACCACCAACAAAAAACAGATCTCAAGGCAGCTTAACGCACAGAGAGAGCTCGAGGTTAAATGGAGCATCTGAGCACAAGCTGGAAAAGGGAGCTGCGTGCTGGGCTCCTCCAAAAGCCAGCCACCAGCTTCGCCAGCGCCCGCCCTCTCTCTGGAGCCAGCGCTTTGAACATGCATTAAGCGGCTATCAGATGTCCCCAACAGCCACCCCAATCAGGCTGCAGGCAGGGATAATTGCTAATGAATGTTCCCTACACTTTGTTTTCGCCGTCCCTCATCTCCCATCACCAGCTTGTCAAGGCCAGAAATAGCAGCAGGCCTGCCTTGCCTCCCCACTCCACAGCAAAGAGCAAAGGAGGAGCTCAGAGTCAGCGTGGAGATGAACCCATCCTCTCTGACATTCTGAGAAAAATCCCTATTTCCCTGCAGTTTCTCCCCCTGCAATCTGTTAAGGTGACTGTTTTTTCCCCTAATTTTCCCCAGCTGGACGGGGGTGCCACACAGGGCTGCCCAGACCCCGCTGGATGTTTTTCATCCCAGAGGATATTCCCGCTTTCCTCCTGTTTCTCCCTTGCTGCCTGTGCCTCCCAGAGCTCCCAGGACGGGCACTGTTTCTTTGGGAACCCACAGGAGCGCTGCCCTCAGGCCAGCCCGCTCACACCCTCCATTTCTTCACCCCCTCCCTAAATCTGCATTCGCTCGATCCCAAGCGCCTCGAACAGAAGGCAAGGGGATTGCAGCAACCGAAAGAAAACGTGCCAGGGGAGCGGAGCCGTCGCTAACGAGATGAGCTCTGCTCCGGTGAATCCAAGGCAGGAACAAAGGCGCCGCGTGCGACGGAGCAGAGGTTCTGCGCAGCACAAAGCGCAGAGCGAAAAACATTCCCCGGCAGCTCCGCCGGCGACCTTTCGAGCTCCTCTCTCGCTCTTATCACGACACAAAAAGCCGAAGGAAACAAACAGGAGATCGAAGGCTAAAAATACTGCGTGGAAACAGCCCCGGCGTGTGCGTGTCGTTCCCCCCCCCCCAGCCTGAGAGGCAGAGCTCTGCAATGCGGCCTGCTCTCCTCGCTCGCTGAGCACGGCACAGCCCAGCGCCTGCAGGCCCCGGCGGTGGAGAATTGCACTCTGGAAGCTGTAGTCCCGCTGGGCCGGCCGCCCTCGCTCCATCTTATGGCCACCGGGGCCGGGGGGCCGCTGGGGTGACCCCGGCAGAGCGTAAAAAGGAGGTGGAGGTCACGGCAAGGGGACGGGGGCGTTCGGCAAGGGGTGAATCATTTTCCTGGCATGGCTGCTCGGAGCGCTGTGAGGGAAAGGCAGCCGGTGCTGCCAGGCAGCGCTGGGCCAGGACACCAGCTCGAGCCCTGGCCTCCGCTTCCCCCCGCCGCTCTCGAAGAGCTTCAAAATAAAAGAGGCAGCACTGGAAAGCGAGGCTGTCTGGAAAGAATAAAAGCGAGCAGAACCCATGTGTTGGCAAGAGCGCTTGATTATTCCTCACCGTAAAACACATTCAAGAGGGGAAAAAAAAAAAAAAGAAAAAGAAAATCTTGGCAGAGACGGTGTCCCTCCGAAAGAGCTGGGCTGCTGTAAGCAGGCCCGCGCGCAGCCATAAATCAGCCTCCCCCAGCAGGCAGAAACACGCAGCGGGCTCTGCCCCGAAGCTCCAAGAGTTACGAGAGGCTGATGAGCAAGGGGAGCGGGCGGCAGAGGGCTCCCCGCGAGGCGAGGGGAGGTCTGCGAGTGCGTCTGGCCTCCCCGCGACTTCCTTCACCCAGTTCTCCTCGTGATTTGTGGGCCAGGCAGATCCACTCTTCTTTCATGCCTCATAAGCTTCATAGCTGTCAGCCTAACATAACAGGTAATTAACTACTAAACAGCCATTTTCTCCTCCTCTCCTGAGGGAAATTGCTCACCATCCAGCTAGAAAATGTTTCTTTAGTGGTTTGCAAAAAAAAGAGAAAAGAAACTCAGTAGTTCCTGGCAAGCGACAGGGCTGCCGCGGCCAAATGGGGGCATTTATGGCAATGCTCACGGCATGGACGCTAGTCCCTGTGCTTGTAGGATTCAGAAGAAACAGAGCCCTCAAAACGGAGAGTGAGGGCACGTACGTGTATCTAGCTGTGTATCTGCCAGTGCTGCAGACTCCCTGATTCCAGTTCATGTGCCACCAGCAATAACCCAGAGCCCTGCTCACAGCTGCCCTGCGGGCTGCAAAAGAGCAGCTTAGGTACAGCTGCAGACAAAATGGATCCAGGGCTCGAAGCTCAGTCAACGGCCCTGCGATCAGGCAGCAGGTAGGAGCTATTTAACACCAAGAAAAAAAAAAAATTCCCCCGTTTCTCGCTGCGTGCGGGTCCAGCCTTCGGTGACAGGCAGCCCCAGCGGCGTCCTTCCTTGCCGCTTGCCCAAGGACAGGCGTGTTGAAGCAGCTTTTCCCCATCTGTTGTTCTGACAGCGGCCGTCTCCACCGCCTCGTTACACGGACGGTCACTTTCGGGGATTATCTAACCCATCCTGGCAAAGCAGCCTGCATGCTGAAGTGCTTGAGGGCACGGCAAAGACGACTCCGATGGCCAAGGGATGAGGGTTTGCTGCTGCTCCGAGTGGCCTCTTCCCGGCAGCCAGTTTTGGGAAGTGCTCACAGAAAACCAAGCGCTTCGCTCTGAGTTTTGATCTCCCTCACAACAGGGTCTTGCATCACGCTTCCAACTTTCAGCGAGCGTTCAGGCATCAGCTTTTAAGGCCCCATTCCCGCTGCCTCAGCCCAGGCCAAACGGGCTTCTGGCCCACGACAAACACAACGCTTTCCTAAACAGAAATCCCAAAGCAGGTCCAAATTTCTAGAAATGCCAAATTTTATAGCCTGAGGCAGAAACATCCAGTACTGCAGCCTTGAGAACAGGCACCTGAGGAGCTCTGCACGCAGCTCTCAGGCAAAGACCACCGCAGCGATACAGAAGGGGAGGCTGGGTTGGAGGAGGGATGCTCAGCCACGTTTGATCCAAATCAAGAGAAGAGGCAAAAAGAAAAAAGCAGGATGGCAAAAAACAAAAACAAAAGCCGGCAGCCAAACTTTTGTTTGAAAGCCTGTCAGGTCTAGACTGCAACGTGTGAGGAAGGAACAGCTCAAAACCACAGCTGCTAATGGTTATGGATTTGGCAATCAAAATGTCTTTGTTAAAAAAAAAAGTTAACTGCCTTACTATTGAGGTTACAAACCGCAGCCTTGATGCATTGTTGCAGTCAACATCCTCCCTGCTGTTTTTGAGAGCTTACATCTGCTGCTGGCAGATAATGTGCTGGCATAGGCTCCCTTCATGAGAATGCACAAGGAATTTTGCTAGCCTGCCTTCCTTTCCCCTTCTTCCCACAGCGATGCCCGTCAGTTGGTGCCTGTTCTGCCCCTCGCAGGCCTGGCTGGTACCGAGCAGATGCGCGGGCAGCGGGGGCAGCAGGCTGGGAGCCCCGCAGGATCCTGCCCCCGGCCGGGCTGATCCATCCATGGGTGTTCTCCGCCTCCCAGCCCGGCTCGAGTTGTGCTTCTCCACCACAAGCTGTACTTTGATTCAAAGGGCAGGGGAAGCAATTAAAATGTAATAAGTAATAACAGGACTTTGAAATGTAGATTTAATATTTAAGCTCGTTCTGGTGCACTCGATTTGAAGCACTGAGCAGTCTGCCAGGGTCCCGGTCCTCAGGGAGACCCGGGGACCCCAGCAGTGCCAGGGCACATCACATCCCCTCTGCTCTCCCAGAGCCAGCCTGCGACACAGGACCCAGAGCCACCAACACCCTTCTGAGGCTCAAATCTCAGCCCGAGAGAGCACCCACCCGTGGTAAACCTACACGCAGCGCAAGAAGGGCCCGAGACATTTATAGAGTGCCTGACGACCATCGGGGGAAACTGGGTGGACTTGGAAAAATATTCGGTAGTGTAATAGGCTCAGCTGAAAGAACCATTTCATCCTCCTGTGCCGAGGGACCGTGGAGGCAGGGCTAACCTCAGCTGCAATGCAGCCCCACCGCTCACGCTGTCAGACGAAACCACGGCAATAAGGAGGAAAGAGGCAAAGGGAGGGGGGTGGAAATGAGGGGAAACCAGGGCACCTGCTTCTGCTCAAGCCACTCAGAGCGCCTGCACCCTGCTAGATGCAGCCAGGCATTTTCAATCAGCTTCATAAAATCCTTACCCCTCGCTTTGAAACTCTGATTTATGGAAGGCCAGCACAGCCAAGCTCAGCAGGTGAGGAAGATTATTTGAACTTGGAAAAATCTGACTTTGGTGAGCGCAGCTCTGCGCGGATAAAGCGTCCACATCCCTGCCCTGCTTCATTTCAGCAACCACCACTCCCCACCGTGACCCTTGCTGCTCCCTTGCTGCCACCCCCCGAGGCTGATGATGCCGGCGGCAGGCTGCCCGTGCTATCGATTCCCTCACACCAACACCGCGCCGCTTCTCACGGGCGAAGGTGTGACAGAAGCAGGATGTGCATCCCAATGGCCTGTGTGCTCAGGGTTAGGGAATCGATGCCGTGCAGATGAAAGCTGGAGCAAGCACAGTCCCCGAGCCCTCGCAGGCTTATGGCAGCGGCTGTGTTTTGTAGCTGCCAGCTCCCTCCCCACCCATTTAGGGTCACCACCTAAAGCACGGTCACGGCTCAACCCAGTGGAACCAGGACTGGAAAGCCAGGGCTCAGGGCACCTGAGCAGCAGCCAGGCTCGAGGTTGATTTTATCTAAGCCTTGGTTTCAGGATTAATAAAAACCAAACAGCAAGAAGAAGGCAAGTATCAGTGACCACATCTGAAAGAAAAAAAATTCCCAGATCACTGACTAGTTTGTTAAAAATGGTAGCAGAGGCTAAGTCCACAGTCATCATTAATTAAGTCATATGCTTCAGCCTTGGCTTCGTTTTTTTTCCCTAGGGTCTATGAAACCAGAGGAGAGGGCAAGCTAGCCTCTATCATTCGATTTCTTTGGCATGTTAATGCATTCCTAAATTAATCATCATCAAGTGACAATCTCTCCTTCATCTTAACAGACTGAGCAGTGGCCTCAGTAAACCTGCTGGCTTATGCAAGGCAGCTGGAGCATTAGAACAGCCTCTGATGAAAACCAAAGCACTTCACATACGGAAAAACTCCCCCGTCTCTTACCATCTATAATCCAAACCAGCTGCATGCCTACTCCGCTCTGCTTCTCTAACCAAGAACCAGAGGTGCTTTATGCCTTGAGGAAGTACAGGGAGAAACTGAATAAAGATACTCGTCACCTGTAGGGCCCTGCAAGCCAGACTGATGCCTAACACCGCTGCATCTTGCAGCAGGCTCCACGTCAGAGACAAATTCAGCTCAGGAGAACTCAGGGACCTGTAAAGTTCAAAGGCCTTTCTGTCGGTTGCAATCATTAACAGCCGCCTAGATATCCTTCCTTCGCTAACAGTCTGATCTAGTCCTCAAAGCCCTGACACCCTGCTAAAAACCCTGCGTTGGCAGAGGTGCGATAACCAAGCCTCGGGAACCAGAAGGCAAACATCCCGCTGGCGGGGGCGAGCAAAGGTGTTTCCTGCCAGCACACGCCGGACAGCCACACCACTACAAGGCAAAACATTTGTCTCGCTTGCAGCCTGTGCTAGGAAGCCTTTACATCAGGGAGAAGGTCCTTGTAAAAAGCCGTACCTAAATCTCTACATATTTATACTGTTTTCCAAAGTACACTTCAGTGTATGCATTCACATTTCTCCCTCTCATTAACCTATTTCTTGGGAAAACACCATGAGCGTGCTATTGTTCCTTTATCTGCAGATAATCTAAAAAGGCACCTTCTGGATGCTAAATACAGAAAATTTCTACCTCCCTTCTTCACTCCTGTAGGATAAATTAAATCGAGCCCTGTACACTTGTCGCCCAAGTCTCATTTTTCTGCTGCTATTTTCATTGGGGAGGGAAGAGAAGGACAAGAGATTAAATGTAAATTTCCTGAGGGGGTAAGAAGGAGCCTATTTAAATGATAGTTGCAATCTCGTGGCACAAAAATAGCTTAGACATGTTCCCTCATGCAGATTTAGGACACTAAGCGATCACCTCGAAATGAAAAATAAACACTTTACTCCCGTCAAACATAATTACCTGATATTTCAATCCAAGATTATAGCTACCGCTAGGTATCAGTATCTGTGTGTGCGCTTGCATTTAAAATAAGCCCAAACACACCTATCAGCTACTAAAATAGCAGCAACGGAAATGTTCTTTTTCCAGTTAAAATCACAGCCTCTCTGATCAAAGTCATTAGCAAAACGAGCGTGGACTTCAGAGCACGTTACAGCAGCATAAGCGTAAATCGTTCTGCGCTTGCTTTAGGCTGGTGCCAAGCCCTGCCTGCACCATCCCGTGTTTCCCCAGTTACCGCTGCTGAAGTCACCGACACCTAATGCAGGAAAAGAAAGGCAGCTCCTTGCTCTGCTCGAGGTGTGGGTGACGTCAGCCCGCAGCAAGGAAAAGCGGTCGTTAACGCCCCGATCTTGACAGGGGAAAAGTTTCCAGGTCACCTTTCGCGCCGAGCAGCGTAACAAAGGGATCATTCTGATCTGAAGCAACGCTTTTTGGGTGGCTGCCATTAATAGGAGGAAATGAGTTCAGAAATGAGTCCAGAAGGCACTCCGAGGAGGTGCGAGATGTCTAAAGCTCCACTGGAAATACTGAGATTTAAGAGCCACACAGAGGATCTCCTGGCACCAGCTAACCACCCGCCCTCAGCAGCGGGCTGGAATCGGAAAGCAGCTTTTGCTCCACTCCCCTGTGCGCAAAGCGAGCTACCCCGAGTGCCCTGGGTGGACTTTCCTACTCGGTAACAGCTTGGGCTCCGAGAGCAGCCTGTATCCAAAGATCAGAGCACAGCTTCGAGCTACGAAATTAGGTGTATGTAATCTCCGACAGGGAAGCAGTATTTTATTTTACACGCGGGAAAGGCACCCAGAGGAACTGATTTAAGTAGTCCACACAGTAAGTAGCACAACTGGGATTAGGGCAATGTCATCTGACATGATGCTGACTTTAATCACAAGGACATCTCTCCTCAGAAAACATCTTCCTCTGCTCCCTGCCAGCTACTGCATATGAGATCTTGTTCTGTCATCACTTTTCGCACAGCCCTGCAGATCTGCGGAGCACTTCAGCAAAGTCAATCTGCCTTCAAACACTGTGCACAGGGCAGAGCTGCAGGGCAGACCCCTCCAAAGGGGTTACGCGAGGCCAGACGTGCGTGTCCGGTAATAATGCGGATAAACAACCAGTCCCTAATAATAAGACAAGCTCTCAGGGCAGGGATTTGGTCTGACTCTGTTGGCACAGCCTTCTGTGAAAAGAGGCACCATTGCTTGATTCTGGTTTTTGAGCAAAGTGTAAAAAAAATATTAAACGATGATAATGATAGAAAAATACCAGCAGGGTGCCACTAACATCTTCATTAACAACCTGACAGAGGACGCAAACAGCAAGGAAATTAAATCTGCAGATGGTACTAAACAGGGAGCGGATGACAGCATCAAAAGGACAGAGAAATAACAGAAAAGTCACAGGAGGGACGGACCAGGAAAAGTCTCCTTTGCTTATGGGAAAGAATGGTCATAAGAGTCAAAACCAAGTCCTGCGGCTGCTAAAAAAGGCAGGGCCACCATCAACAGACAATGAGCACGAAAGGAAACTATTTCATCTTCAGCTGGTGGGTATAATCCACAAATGTGGTTTGCCCTGTACTTGTGAAATGGTTTCTTCTGGAAAACGCAGAAGCTTCACATAAAAGTTGGCAAAGAGGAGAGGTGTGAGCCTAAGCACAGCGCCTGAAAAGCGCTCTGCTGTGGCTTCATCTCCGAGAGGTCTCTGCTGCTGCACCACGGCACTTACCCGCTAACATACTGCGGGTCTGCAGAAAATTGGCAGTGTTTCTGCGTGCTGTAAGCGGGGGAAAAAAACAACGTTCTCCTTTCCTGCTCCCCCAGGAGCTCGGAGGAGTCTTTGTACACAAGAAATTGCTGGATTATGCTGCTGACAAGTGGCTTTGGTGCTGCTTGCTGATGAACCTCAGCTGAATCATCAGTGTGATCAACAGGGATTTCCTGCTCCCAGCGAAATCCAACTCGGATTTCTGAGTTGGCGCTGCACACATTTTCATCTTGCTAGCACTTGCAATTAAATTAATCTCAGCTTCTTTCAGATGCACTTGCTGCTCATGCTACTCCAAAAACACACACATTTTCTCAAAAACCCACTTCAGAAGGATGCTCACATCTCCAAATTCAATCTTACAAGCCAGAGAAGTGAACACTGCATATAGCGAGCCTGGAAAAAAGATTTACAAAAGCACCCAAAGAAGACAACAAATTAGGAATTATAAAAATCTTGCAATACGGGAGCAGCAAAAAGCTGGTGAGTTGTAAATCTGCACGTGCCATGGCTTTGTGGCACCAAGGAGAGAAGAAAATCTCTTGCCTGTAGGCCTTGTAACAGAATATGCTACTCGTTTCCTACTACCTCTGCAGCCAAATGGTGTCAGCAAACTGGGAGGAATTTATAGGGAACATTATTTATTGCGAGGTTTCTCTGTGGGAAGAGTAAAGACTAGTTACCTATAGCTTGATTTCAAGATTTTAAGAAGCTGTGGCTGCCATTTTACCAATGCCTAAAGAACAAACTCACGAAGGAAGAGGAAGGATGGGGGTTGATTGTGCATGATACAGGGGGAAAAAAATCTTACACTGACCCCAGTGTCCTTTCCTCTTCTCTCTGCCAAGGTTTGCTCCCATACAAAGGCCACATACGTGCAGATTGTTGTAATCCAGTCCCAATGCTCCCTCTGCTGCTCGTACTCTAACCTCTCCCCCTTCCTGAGAAAACTGCCCCTAAATGAACAGAGACACAACCTCATCAGAAATATTCTCTTCGCCTGTAGTTTCCAGGCATCTCTCCTAAATTAATTCTGCTTGACAAAACCTCACGGGATCTGGGAAGGCCAGAAAAGCACTTCACAAGAAACAGCCCCCAACCACTGATACCCCTCCAACTCTTCATGGCTAGAAGGCACACACCAGCCCGGTGTGTTCTCTTCCTCTGGCCCAAATAATCCATTTATTCTTTCTCTGAAGCCAGTCTTGTTCACTACCAAGCCCTACGTATCGGTGTCTGGTGACTCCCATCAGACCAAACCGGAGCTGTACCGGGGCAGTGCAATGAACAGACACGATGCAGTATCGAGAGCAGCCCTGCCGTGCGTGGCACTGAGCACAGGCTTTGTAAGTTAATAAAATGCAGCCTGAGGAAAGCAGCTGCTCCATTTTTGGGGCATGGAGGCAAGTCACGGCATCACAGAACAGACTCAGAGCCCAGGAGGCCTCTGGACCTCCTGATCAAAGCAAGGTCAACACTGAATTCAAGCAGGGTCGCTCAAGGCTTTGTCCTGCTGGGTCTTGGAAACCTCTGAGGGTGGAGACCACACAACCCCTCTGGGCAAGGCCTGCTCTCACGGGGAAATATGTTGTCTTAAGTCACACTGAAACCTCATCTTCCAATTTACAACCTCTGTCCTCATCCTCCTGCCACATATATCAGGAAAGAGCCTGGCTCTGTTCCTCGGTAAGCTCCTGGTAGGCAGTGGAAGGTCTCTACGAAGTCTTCTTCCTCAGCCCATCCTCGCAGGGCACGTGCTCCAGCCCCTGACCACCTCGGAAGCCTCCACTGGACTTGTTTCAGTTTATCAGCCTGCTTTGTAAGCACAGCAATCCAGGTGTGGTTTAAATGATGCTGAGCACAGGGAATGATCACTGCTGAGGGCCATAACCCTGCTGCTGATGCAGCCCAGGATGCTGCTAGTTCCAGAACTCCCCTTTACCCTCCAGGCCACTGCTAAATCCATTAAACAGGAGGTCTGAGGAACAAACCCAAGGAACAGCACCCACAGCTTGCCTCCAGGGAGGTTACAAGCCAACCACCGCCACACTTGGAGCTGAACGGCCCAGCCAGTTTTTAACCCTGGCAGTCCACCTCCCCGGGCTGTAATGGCTCATCTCGGATACATGCCTGTTGCAGCGGATCCCACAGACAGCCCTGCTAAATGCAGAGCAGGAGACATGCACTGCTCGAACTGTTTGTTCATAGAAGGCAGCCAGATTAATGAAGCATGACTTACCCTAGGTAAATCAACACTGGCTATTCCCAGTCTCTTTCGTGTGCTCCAAAATGGCTTCCAGGAGCCATTACAAGAGCTCTAGCAATTTCAAAGGACCAAAGTGATGTTGGCAGGCCTGAAGTGCCTGGGATCATCCCTCTTGCCCCTTCTAAAAATGGATGTAATATTCACCTTTCTCCAGGTATTGGGGTCCTCTTCTGATCTCCACAACCTTTCAAAGATCAGAGTGGCCTCAGAAAAGCATCTGCCAACTCTCTCAGCAATTTTGGATGCGCACCATCAGCGCCCACCGACCTGTACAGGCTGAGATTTCCAGACATTCCTAACAACACCCCTGCACTACGGGTAGCTGCTGTTCTCCTTGAACCTTGCCACTAGGGATAAGATCCTGGGGATGCCTCGTTGCAGAAGCCTCAACCGTACTTGTGTCCCTGGTCACCAAATCACCTGCTTCATTCAGCAGAAGCCCCACTTAAACCTCCCTTGAGTGTCTTGACCCACTGTATTCTCCAGCTTCCCCCCTTCACTGCACCCAGGGGCTCAGGATGTCAACAAATCACTGTAGTAACTGCAGTCTCTGCTGTCCACACTCAGGGAGTGGTTTGCTGTCCTCCAAAACCAGACAGACAGACACCTGACCCTTCCTAGTGCAGAGTCCTCCCCAGGATAGGAAGGTCAGCACAGTTATCCTGCCTAGCTAGGCAAAACTTTGAGGCATTCTTCCTGTCAAGATCCCATGAAGTTTCTTTAAGAGAAACAATCGGTGCTTTAGAAGTCGCATCCACATGAGATGTCAGCTCCCCGAATTTGCCAGACGAGGATAAAAACCAGAAATACATTAACGCATGCCCGTTTTCCACCGTTCCTCACAGCCGCAGCATTCTGGGGCACATCTGTCCGCGCAGCAAGGGAAGCAACAGCTGCCAAGAGCCACTGCAGCATGGTCTCTCAAGCTAGTGTTGGTTTAATTAAACAGCTACAAGTCCTTATTGAAAAGAGTGTCACAGTAGGTGAGACACTAGTTCCAACCCAGAAAGGCTGGCCAGAGACTGAGTCTTTATTAGTCCCCCACACCCTTCCAGAGCTCCTGAGACACGTTACCTTGCACAGCCGCTGGTTATCCACACAGGACTGTGTGGCAGCAGTGTCTTCTCTCATTGCACTTTAAGATTTTTATTCACCACTTTCTCCAGAGCATCTCACAGAAGCAAGTTACACTACTTTAAAAGCTTGCTGCTATTGCAGGCTTGTAAAGGTCTATTTGCTGTACTTACCTGCTCATTAAATTGCTCTTGTGACAAACAATCAGTTATGTCCACACAGCCTAGGAGGCACCCCGAGGGATAATCGCTTGGAAATTCCACATCTGCATCAAAAGAAACATCTTTTAAGGGCTCCACAGCCATACACACATAGCTGGGGTCCTTCCAATCCCCAGGTGCCCTTCACTCCCTCCGTGCACTTGTACTTTCTGAAGCACAAGAAAAAGCAATTTTAACACCCTGTAGCTCTTTTTTTCCATTTTTGGAGGAGAAAGAGCACGCTGCCCAGGACGGCCTAGCACTAGGGCTCTGTCATAAGCCACATGTGCTGATAGAGTTAAAGGGTGTGCACAGCTCTCCTCACACATCCTGAGCCTGGCATGTGCCAGGCTGGGGGTTTTCATCAGAGTGCGCTGCTCTCAAGCTTTGATGCTCCATTTTACCAGTTTGTCTGATAGCTTGGGGGGGTCTTAAGTTATCAATCTGCCCCAGCAGCCCACAGACAGCAACAGTCGAACATCCACGCAGCCCCACAACCAAAGCACTCATTTGCTTCCAAGCACAGCAAGGTTTCACAAAGTAAGCTTGCACATTGAAGCAAATGAAGAGGAAGGGTCGAGAACAGAATGAAGCTCAGGATCCTCACCATGACAGGATGAGGGCTGGGAGAAAGAATTACACACACAACCTTCTCTGCTTAGCTTCTGAGAAAGGAACACTGCACAAACAGGCCCACGTGAGAGAATAGCACCACGGTAACCTGCAGCTTTTCCATCCTGATTCCCACAAGGTCAGAACACATGAAAAGCCTTTAACATCACTGGGAACAGAAAGAAGCACAAGCCACTTCACGCACACACAAGCACACACTCAGTATCTTATTGCGTGAGCCCAGGATAAAATAAAGTCCTTTGCTGTCAAAAGTTACCACGGAAGTCAGGTGCAATTTGTCAGTGTTTGTGCTTGGAAAATCTGACCAGTCTAAGGACGAGTTAAATTCTGCTGCCGTACCCATTCAGCTGACGAAATGCAGAAAGGATGAAGAGAATTTCAAGAACAGAAGGTTAAAAAGTGAAGCAGTAATAACTGCTCAGCAGAGAGGGCTTTCTGATACTGCTCATTACGTGGCTCAATGTACCAAATAATACAAAGATCCAAGGAGAGAAGTTCACCTTTCCGGAGCAGCATTCTGTAGGTGGTCTCCAGTTCAGAGATCTCCTGAGGGGAAGGTCTTTTAGCAGTGGCTGCAATCCATAACCGCCCTCTATGAGATGTGTACCAGGTCCTGCCCTCCACCCTAGAGAACAAAGGAGAATTTAGGACTTAAATTTCAACAGAAATCCCACACGGACAGATTTTCAATCTATAGCTTCGCTATGTAATTCCTGTTGCTAAGCATTGCCCTGACTATATAGACCTCAAGCAACTCGTCAGCACTACAGAGAAAAGCTGAGAGGGGCAAGAAATAATGCCACAAGCAGAGCATGTCCTCATTCCTTGAGAGTAACAGCAAGAAGGGACATCAATCCCTTGCAAATACCACAGCATGTCGGATGCGAGCAGGACAATCTGCTCGTACAATTTGCTTTCAAGCTCCAAAAGTTGCGCGCAGTGAGCATGCAGTCTAGGGACTAATAAAGGACCACACGTCTGTATGAAGCAGTCGTTAGCAGCAGCTCTTGGGGATCCCAGCATGGGCACTCAACATCAATGCTGCGGCTGTATCAGAGCAGCTGACAGCATCCCCAGCCCACCTCGATGCAGCTACGATCTTTGGCATCTTCAGCTGGAGAAGTGAAAACACTTTGCTCTCTAACATGAAACATTCTTTGAAGGAAAGGAGAATAAAGACTAAAGAAGAATCCTTGTTCTACATTAATGGCAGGAAAGGAGAGTTAACATGCCAGAGATGTCAGGTTGAAGGATTCTCTTTGGAATTCCTAGGCCAGAGGGTGATGGCAAGATGTGGGGTGTTGGGTTTTGGGTGAGGTTTTTTTGATTGTTTTCTATGACAGAAGTCAGTGCCACTATCAGCTTATTTATGATGGACAAAAAGACCAGATTTTCATCTTATTTACCTTTCAAGTCACAGAAAGGTATACTCTGACTATACTCCAGAAACCTCAGCCTCTCTCTAAATTTACCCTATATAAGAAGCTTGTACCTTCCAGCTTAGCTACTTTCACAAAAAACAGATTCACCAGCCTTCTCCAACCACCAGTATGCTGCACAGACTTCCCGTATGTGCACAGCTTCACGTTTTACACATCCCTCACAGTTGTTTTCCTCTCAAGAAAAGGAATGTTTCGAATTAGAGTGCTAGATAAGCCCGTGGATTAACAGTTGGCAAAAACCAGCTCTGTACAGTCACTGTACAAAGCGAGTCTGCAAAGGTTCTCTGAGGAACTTCCCATCTTGCAAGAAATGAAGCAAGAGCTGATAAGGGTAAGCCACAGTTCACACCACCCCTTTACCTTTTGATTCCTCTTATGAGCAAGGATGCCCAGGGCTGGTGCATGCTGAGGCACCAGCCATCGTCTGAGATCTCCTGTAACTCTCGATCCTGAATCCGCAACCTGTTCCGCTCCAAGCCAAGCTCATCTCCAGCATCCACGGACCGCATGGCTTTCCTGTGTGGGAGCAAACCAGTTTGGTCCACCCACTTCAGCATTCAAAATAAACAAGAAAAAGGTTAGTACCCCTCTAGTAACAACGTATATATCTACCAAGTGCAAATACTATTTGACATTTCCTTTTGCTTAAGGACAGTGCTAATATTCTTACAGGGATCATTCTTTCTTCCTTACAAGCAGAATGCCACACTTACACGCCACACTTTGGCAATAGGAAAAGCAAGGTAGTGAATCCACTGTGTGGCTCTTCTTCCTTTCTATTCATTGCAGCTAAACAATGGATTTAAAGGAAAAAAATGCATGCTGGTGTCTCAAAGTATTCATAGGAAGATACAAAAAAAAGCATAAATTGCAGCTGACAACACCCAAAACTAGTAATCATCCAGCTTCCAAAATTATGGGTATGTGCTAAGCATGTCATGATGGAAGTGGAATTAGAGGCTAGAGATTATGCCCATTGAGAACTGGAAATGTGGCAGAAAAGGCTTCATTAATAGAGCTGCAAAGTGACACTGCCTTAGGAATTCTTCCAAATTCCTGAAGAGGAGGCAGGAGACTAAAACCCAGATAAACCAAACCTCTCAAGAGCTGGGAACAGAGTAGGGCACTGGCAAACTTCTATCTCCAACTCAGATGGAGAATGAGGATCTCTGAGACAGGGGAGGAATGAGGAGCTACTACAGACATGCTAGAATTCACAATTCTTAAGCTCAGCTCTCCCAGAATTAGCCAGCTCTCTGGTGTAAAATATTCATCCCATACTGACCAAAGGAGCAGGCTGAAGAAGACGGGGATTCACTAAAACACCAGAATTCGGAGTCATCTTTGTTTCTGGGCTCCCAGCTGACTTGCTCAGTGTGCCGCTATTAATGGCTTCAATGGTTTCATCCAGTCTGCAAACACAAACAAGAGGCATGAGAATTCCCTGCTTCCCTCTGGCAACATCCCCGTCCTCCCTGTGCAAGCAATTCTGACCCAAGGCATTTATTTCGTTTTTTGTTGTTGTTGTTGTTTTTTGGTTTTTATCACCTCCCCTAAATTGATAATTTCCTCACTTAATTTGAGCAGCCAGCCTTATCTACCACAGAAACTCAGCCTGGTTGGAAACTGTGACTACTTGGTTCTGGTGAGATAGTCCTGCAACATCTCTTTCCAGAGCATTTATTTTTTTATTTATTTTTAACAGTGCCAGCTCTGTGCAAGTCTCACACAGGTGGCCATCTCAGCAGACCTGTGCTGGAAGAGAGACATTGCAAGTCAAAGAGACCCTCGAAAAGAAGAGAATGGAGGCGTGCATCCTAGCATGAGAGGTGCCCTTCAAGAGAATGGCGTGCTCAGCTTTCCTTACACTTGCTCATCTGGATTCAGCCAGACCCCCCTCTGTAATGATTTTCACCTCCCTGCTCTGAGGCATGCCTTTGTGCTGCCAGTTCTCACTCACTTGCTGTGGTATTCAGCCATCCCGCTGTCCTCCTCCAGGATCTGTCTACCAGCAAAGTCGATGGTGATTTTTCTGGCAAGCCGGGAGGCGTGGCGCAGCTCCCGCAGCTCCTGCTCTCTCTTCTGGAGGGCCTCCCTTTCTTGCTTGGACAGCCACTGGTTGGAGTCCGTAGCAAAATAATCCGATTCATCGTCAATGACCTGGGTTCGACGCACGCTGGCAAGAAACAAATGCGACGGTAGATCAGCACAGCAGGACAGGCACGCAGCGCTGCCTGCCCCAAAGCTTCCCTTCTACCTGCTCCCTCCAGAGAGCTGGACCGTCACGGGCACAGCACAAGGAAATCCAAACAGGACACATTTCAGGGGCTCACTCTTGTTTCAGTGAATGTGAGCGCCAAAGTCCAATGTCAAGGTGTTGGTAGCTACTGCCCAGGTTTTATATTACGGAAGGAACTCCATAACCTTTCTGTTAGAGGCAGCTTTGCCTGCCAGATAATTTAGTTCACCCTAGTCACAGCTAGTACCTTACCTTGTCCTGTCAAACTCTAACAACTTGTCTTTGTGTTTCACAGCCATCTCCAGGCCTGCTTTGAATCTAGCTTCTTGCCGAGGCAGTAAGTCTTTGCTTATGGCATCCAAATTCCCTGAATTTTCAGCACCTGAGAGAGAAAATAAATCACAGTTTGATATTCAGGGACAGGATACTTGTTTAAAGTCTGGTCTTGGTGGGGCTGGCTGCAGAAATGCCCCCTAAAACAAATGCCATTCAAGGAACGAAAAGAGGCACCAAGATCAGCACCTTTCTAAATCAGGTTTTGATTTTCCCTCTAGCCCCTTTTCACAGACTCCTTCCTCCAAAGAGGAGAAAGCACTTGAATGCCAGTGACAATGTCAAGGCAGTGTTTAGAGAAAAAAAATCTTAGTCTTTGATTCTCTGTTAGCCTTTCCCTAACAATTTGGTCAATGCAAACTTTGCCCATTGTCAACTGCAAGCCAAATTACCTCCTAAGCATTGTTACTGCTACAAAGAGACTCTTGGCCACAATAGATCGCTGCCAAACGCTAGTTGTGCACAGAGCAAGCCTTGCATCTGCTGCTGTATGAGCTTCTCACAAATGAAATCCTCCCCCAGTACACCTCAGCAGGTTTTTGAGACCGGCTATTGTTAGAGGAAGAAATATATTCCCAGCAATGATCTCTTATTTCTTACCATTTCTGGCAAGGAGCCAAAACCCAACCAACCAAACAAAAGGAGAGAAGGTCTGCCTCACAGCCACAATGGAACAAGCCAATGCATTTCACAGAAGCAACACGCAGCACAACGCCTTTATTTCAGGGAAACAAAAGGCCTGTATTCCTCTGTCTCCACCAATCCCCATTTTTCCACTCCTGAGCCAAACAGCTATCCACATTTCGGCCTTCACCTACACAGATAACGTAACAAAGCAAGGCCCAGCAGAGCAGAAGCGGAGGCCAATAAAACATGTAAGAAAGTGGGATCCTGAAGCACAACAGGCTCTCTACAGGAAGATTATAAACAGACTGACTCTGACCAGCTATTATTCCCGAGGACTTACAGGACCTCCTGCAGCTCTACTCAGAAATTGACACCGAGACCCAAAGTAAATACTTCCCCAGTTCCTCAGCAAACTTTATTTTTCAACCAAGAACATTGTGACCTTGGCTATATTTCAACTAAACTCAGACAAACATCCCCGTAACACACAGGTCTTCGCTGGGAGACTGGGTATTATTTCCTTTTGCTTTCCTTGACTCTGTTTTTATTTTTAGCTCCCAAGATAAGTGTTAGATGAGAAAAGCCATTAGAAAATATTAACCAACACCTCTCTAGACCCAGCAAATCAGATAGCAGCACTTCATCTTCCACAGCACACATTCCACATGGGACTTATCCTCATTTTCAAGGACTGCTGCAGCGATCCAGTTCATATGATTGATTCAGGAATGCCTAACAAGCAGCCCTGGGGCCTCTGGGTAAGGACGTTATATGCTGCCATCTGACACTGGCACTTATCACCTCTGCTGAAGTCCAGAAACGCTGCCGAGCGGACACAACGAGCCAACATCCCAGCTACCCTTGTACACCCGGCAGCAGTGGGGGCAAGTGGCTCAGTGAAGCCTGAAGCAAACACAGCTCACAGCCTGTCCTGGCAATTTATGTTCCAGACAAACATTGAGGTGCCAGCTCATGAGAAAATATTTCCCTTCGGTTTTGCTGGCAGTTCTCTGTAACTCAGGTGAACAGATCTAAACACCTCATACACCAAGACACAGACACTCATTCCTTCACGTCAAGGCAAGTCCAACAAGTAGCAGAGCAAAGCACAGCAGGGCTCCTGCTGCTGCACGAGGGATTGGATTTATTACTTTACAGCTTGCTACTAACCTGCCATGAGCTTCTTCAGCAGCTTCTGGCTCTTGTTTGAGTCCCGCTGAAGAATGTCCTGCTCTTCTTTAGTGCATACCTAAGGGGAAAAAACAAACAAAAACAAAAAGACTAGAAAGGACGTTGCATGCATGACCAGCATCAGAGCTCGGGGCAACTGTTCAAAGAAAGCTGTTTAAGGTGGCCAACATAGCCCATGTCCTTCCTCCTTCTGCATCATCTATATGGGCAGAACCCTGAAGGCTTGCTCTTTACTACAGTCCCTGAGATCTGTACAGCCTGCCTTTAATTGGTTCCGTGGGCAGACACACTGCTGGGGTCTCTCAAAGGACAAGAAATGCACTCTGAGCTTCCCTGAGCAGATAAGCAATGCTTAACTCACAGGTCCTTTCTCTTGGTTGACCATTGGGAGTTAAATAGACCTTTGAAAAGAAAAATAAATCTGATTTCTAATGTTTTCTTCATCCAACCAACGTTTCCACCCTGCTGAAATTAACCTTACTGAGCCTGCAGTCCTTACCTTGCCCCCTCTCTCACAATACAGGACACAAGAGACATCCCAAATGACGCACACAGCGCAAGTGCTGAAGGAAACAGCATGCTACCCTGGCCACATCTTCTCTCCCTTACAAGCCTAGCATGGCTGCGCCCAGGAAGCAGCTGAAGTCTCACAAGTGTTTTGGACACTGCTGCACAGGAGACTGCCATAAATCAGGCAAGCTTCAAAGCGATGCAAATTATAAGGGCAACCTCTCCACTCTCTGAAGCCGCACATCATAAAACCAACACAAAAGTGACTTAAAACCACAACGGTTCTTCTTCCCCTGGAAGGAGATGGCACAGGTTCTTTCCTGCACAGCTTCAGATTTTGGAGCACGTTGCTAAGGGAGCTTTGATCTGAGAGGAGCGGCTAATTCAGCCCCACGCCATTGCAAAACCCCGAGCAAACCCCACTGCGTTCCAGCATGGCAAATAAAAAAAACAAAACACCTCATTACTAACCAGTGAGCCACAAAACAAGCAGGGTCCGGAGCCCTCCTGCTCACAGACAATGCGCCCGCAAACCAAGCAGTTGTTGATGAGCTTGTGCTTCTGGCCCAGGCACTCACAGGCGTGACGGCCGGGGATCAGGACTGCTAGCCTGTCTTGCCCTTCCTTGGTATACAGGCTGACATATTTGGCCTTCTTCTTACAGGAATTGTTGCTGCTGCTGACTCCAGCATTGTTCTCCTGTGCCTGAGAAGGAAAAATAAAATGAACAAACTGTATTCAGATTGTAATACCAGCAGCAAAGAGACAGGCATTGACACTTGAGCAGGCTGGGGAGACTCAGATAATCATTATTCCGCCTAAATGGAATGAAACTGCCCCAGATTCACATCAAGACAACTGAAAGGCAAGCTTAGACCCGCCAGAAGCGGTCCAAGAGCTCTTAGCAAAGCAAGGACATGAGGATGTTGCAGGCCCATTTAATCTCTTTGCTGCCTCTGAAAGCTGAAATTGCTTGGGTCTAGAGGCAGGTGTGCTGCTTGCCCTCTGGCCTGGTGTTATCAACCCTCTGGTATTTCACAGCTTCAAACAGCAGCTCAGCTACTCCCAGACACGCACTCTCATGGGCTATTTAGATTACAGCAACCCCCTCCTTGTAACTGTGAAGTCCTGCGCGCTCCTGTCCCCAGAAACAGAGGTGCTGCTGGCAGGTGGGACCTCGTCCCTCACAGCCAGCTCACCAGCAAGAATTATTCGTGTTTTCCACCCAGCACAGCCTCTGGAGCAGAGGTTTGCCATGCCCTGCACGTTTGAGTTTTTTGCTGCAACGTAAAGTTTTCTCCTCATTCATGACTTGGCATCAGCGATGCTATAATTCACCGCTCCGAGTTGCGATCAGGGACCACGCGTATAGGTTTTGGATTAGGCTGAAACAGAGAAATCCTGATCAGAAATGAAGTAAGATACTTTAGACAACGGCTGAATTAATAACCCGACGGTGGAATTCTCTATTTTCTCCCTCAGCTTCTCCATCTTGATCAAAGAAACAAATCATTCCCCCACCCACCTGACATCTCCAGCAGGTATCAGCTGAGAAGCGAATAGGTCTGGAGGAGTTAATCCAGTGCAGAAATCATTCCAGAGGGACAGAACAAAGCCACATCAATCCTGCTACTGTTTTTTTCTGGCAATACTCAAAACCAGATGCTTTGAAAATAAGCCCAACAGACTGCAGGCACAAACCCATCTCGTAACACTAGTTGAGACTGGTTTCAACCAAGAATTACACACTAGCCATGACCAAGAAAAACCAGGACTTACTGCCCTTGCCTATTTCAGCAAGCATCACCCCTACATAAATGCACTCTCTAGCCTTTACTTGCCCTGTCTGTGACACTTGAAAATCCTCTTGCAGCTCAAGCACAGCATCTCTTTGCCCCTCTCAGTGATAGTAAAGAGGATTTCTAGGATCCAGAACAACTGTTTCTTTCACCCCTGAACAGTAACTCCCTCCCTCCTCGCCGCACACTCGAGGATCGCCCCACTCCCTGACACAGCCTCTTGCTCCCGTCGCTTTTCCCAGCGATGGCATCGAGCTATGGCTTTAGGACACCTCTTGTCCTGACTCCTTTCACCAGCTTCCTCCACTCCCTGCTCTCAGCCACACTACTGGTTTAGAGACAAGGAGACAACACGTTTCCAGTTCCCCCAGCTCTGCCCAATTGGCTTTGTTGCCACTATGAGATGCAAACACTACTACTCAGAAGAAACAGAAGCAGATAAAGCAACCTTGGTTAGCAAACCTTGACAGAGCTTTCTCAGTGTTTTTACTAAGTTAAAAGATAACTGCAACGAAATGGCACGTCAATGTCCATTTTTAACTGCACAGTCCCCAAAAAAAGTTTGTTTTTTTTAACCTCTACAAACATTTTAAGCACTTGCACTTTCCCCACTTCAAAAACATCAGTTTAAAAACATAACTAAGTTCCACTATTTAGTCAGGTGCAGCCCTGGCTTTTAGGATTCGGATGATGCTCCACAGCTTCGTGGCAGGGTTGCACCTGGGTAAATCACAGGGTTCAGCTTTGAGATGTACAACGCGCTTTACGTTTGTGGCACAAAGGACACCAAATCTCACTGCAAATCTAACAATGCAAGTCCATCACAGCACACTTCCACACTCTTATTTCCACAGACCACACTCGTATGCTTCAGACAGCGACACAGTGATCTGCTGCATTCGATATGGACCAGGAGCAGCTCTCCAGCTGGATCCACCTACAGAAGGAGCTCAGGTTCCCAGCAAGTAGCTCTAACACCCTGGGTCAAAGCCCTCTATAGAAGAAACAAAAATCCAGAAACTCAGTCTGGGCAACTACCACAGTATTTGACCTCAGATCTCCACATCTGATGTGCTCACACTCAGAAACAGTGCTGTTGAATGGAAAACAAGTCTGCTACCAAATGTGTTAACTAACAAAAAGAAAGGCAATGAACACTTGCTGCATGGGTTTGTGCTGCCTGGAAGCTGCAGGATTCTCATATTTTGAAAGTTCTTTTGTTGGAATTTATGCACACTTCAAACCATTTGTCCACGGAATCAAACAGCGTCTCAGGAAGGAAACAGCCAAGCCAGACTGCCAAACCAAACCCAGCCTCAGCTCTCAGGTTCCTCTGCCTGGCAGTCATGGCCTCCTCTCTGCAGCAGCAGGAGCCTGGCAGCCAGAAATGTGTCAGCTGTCAATTGGAGCTTTATTTGGTGGGACTGGCAAGTTTTAAATTGAGCAAGAAGGAACATTTCACCCACATGGTGGATTTCTTAACTCCATAACCTTCAGAACTCCACTCTCACCCTTTCCAGATCTTTTCTCTGCCCTGTGGCAGTGAAAGGCCCCCGGATGCCTAGAGACAGACAGACAGACACACAGAGCACAAACACTGCCTGTCCAGATTGCAGTCAGCTTCGAATCAAGCCGCTGCACCAGAGTGACCACCCTTCACCACCCCCTGGGACGTGCCACCCCACACAGCCGGTGCTTACGTGCCAGCTGCACCCACCTTGGCCAGGTCTATGGGAGTTTTTACTTCCTCCACAGGTGTGCTTGGTTCCACATACGCAGGTGTTTCCTGTTTGTTCCTGCCTTTGCGTTTCCCCTTTTTCGCTTGGTCTCCAGCCCGAGGTGCTTCTGAAGTCTCTGGAAGTCCATAAGCACAAAGAAAGGCTCGGGAACTGACAGCAAGAGGAATACGTCCCTGACCTCCCACGTCCAGCTGGGGAATGAAAACTGACTCCACAAACAGGATCAGCCACTGCCATTCATGGCAAAGAATTGTCTATAAACAGAATAACTGAGGCAAGCTCACTTGGTTTTACAATTCCTCCCTCCCCATACCACTCACCATCCTTTTTCCGATACGCTGGTAAGGGCTCAGAAGGCAGCTGTGAGGATTTCCGCCACCGGGACAGCAGCTCTTCTACAAACCGACTCTTCTTCCCTTCGGTCCCCTGAAGGAGGTCAACGACATACTCCCGGATCTCGTCCTCATCTGTTATTGACAAGATGTAGCTGCAAGGGGCAGAATAATGGGTAAGGGGGGCTCGGTTCTGAGGAAACCCACAGCCTGATCCTGTAAGTCCTACTAGTTGCATATGCATCTCTCCTCTTTATAACAGGTTTTTATGTAGTTTATGGTAAGGAAAAGGCTTTCTAAGGAAAATACTGAGACAGACACTTGGGGAAATCCCTTATGGCTTTCCCTGAAAAATAAAAAAAATGGGAGGGGGGGGAATGAGCTCTTTCTTCCCCCGTTCCTGGGCAAATTGACATTGCCACTGCCCCTTCTGCCAAATAATAAACACCTCTCACTCAGACATTGCTTCCTCTCATACAGCACGCAAAAATAAGTAAATAAAAATAAATAAGGAAAGAAACCAACGACAAGCTCCTCGTTAACCACATAACTCCCCCTCTCCCCTCCCTGCCACCTCCCGTCTCCAGGGCTACCCAAACCACCACCACCACCAACAACCCCCGGCGCGGCTCTAAAACAAACATTTCCCGTTCGTGTCAGCTGCAGAGGCTGAGGAGAAAGAGGGAGAAAGCCCAGGAGCACCAAAGGCCGAAGGGGGGGATCCTCACCGCACCACCTCCTCGCCCACGTCCAGCCCGAAGTCGCCGCGCAGGTGCTGGACGCACCAGGCCAGCAGCGGGCTGGGCGCCGCCATCTTCTGCCGGGGGCCGGGAAGCGCCGCGCCCGGGCGCTCCCCTCAGAAACGCGGCCGCGGCGCTGCCGTTCCGGGACCTTCCTAAAACCAACCCCACACAGGGAGCGGTCTCTCGTTGTTAGCGTGTTTGTGGTGTATATAGATGGATATACGTGTTTGTGTTTCCGTCTCCATTGCTGCTTTGGGCAAGGCAATAAGCAGCCGGTGGGCTCCGCAGCCTGTGCCCGCTTTTCGAAAAGCAAACAAAGACGCCCAAAACAAAGTGATAACGCGTGATTCTTAGCGCACGGGTCTGTGCCGTGTGTGCCAGCACCAGGAGGTGGAAGGGAATGGGGAAATAATCCACCATTAAAGGAAAAAAAGCCAACACTAAAAGCTCAATTAGGCAAAGAGGCGTTAATGTGAACAAAAAAAACACTTTCAGATAAGGGAGCAATAACTGTTGGAAAGGGAAGGAGGGAGGGTGTTTGCAACCATCCTCTGCTGAAACACTGGGCACGTTGCAGAAAGGGAGTGAGATTTCTTTATGACACAAGTAGCAGAGGTGGCACAGCGAGGCCCGCGGCTGCCCACGCCTGCAGGGCACAGCTGGGAGATCCATATCAGGGAGACCACCATGAACATTTCGGAGCACAGTCGTCCACTGAAACCACCCCTCGGTGTCTGGGCTCCACACGTGGTGGGCCAAATGAAGAGCCAGCCTTCCTCAGGCAGAGCAGTTCTCCCCCCCGGTCCCTGTGTGCCCGCCAAGCATCTGGGAACCACTTGAAGCCTGGTGTTGGAAACGAAGTGCAGTCTTGGACCCAAATGTGACACGTTGTGGGGCTTTCCATGCTCCTAGCCAGGGTGGCTCTCTGACTTCTTTTAAAAAATGCTGTAGGCAGTCAGCAAACTGTTTGGAGCTGAGGCTTCCACATCTGCGAGTGCCTTGGAAGGGAACAAACTTCCCTTGCTGGTGTTGGCGGCACTGCCTGGCAGCTGAGCACAGCCATCAGGGCTGGTCACAGCGGGGAGCAGTGTCACTCCTTCTCCTCTGTCAGTTCATCCAGATTTGCACTGTTTAAAAAAAAAAAAAAAAAAAAAAAAAAAAAAAAGAAGGTGGAACAAAGTTTGCGTTTGGTTGGAAAAATAACGATTCCTGTCAGACACCTCCCACAGAGAAACAATAGCATCATTGCTCCAAGCCAAGCACAGGCTGGGAAACAACTGTGAGAGCGTGATTGTGCCCTTAAATTAAGTGACAGGGAGGAAGGGAAGTGCCCGCGGAGCAGGAGAGGCTGATGCTGCCTCTGGGATGGAGCTGAGCTGCCAGAAGTGCGAGGAACCGGGACAGAGGGCAGCGTGCCCTAAATCTGCTCCAGCATGGGGGCGGCTGTGCGAGGCAGCACTTAGCCTCAGCTCCCAGGCTGTGCCTCAGTGGAAGGGCTGCCCTGAGGAGAGCTGGCTGCCACCTCCTGCCCGGGGACCCACTGGAGCTGCTCGGCTTGGCCAAGAGACCCAGCAAACAGCTGTGGCAAGAACAGGAGGCTTTCGGCAGTGCTCTGGGCTGTGAAGAGAGAGGGGCCAGGGGCACACTGCCCCGGCAGGAGGAGGTGGGTGCCCACCTGCACCCCACACATGGCCAGGGTTCGGTCCTCCTGCAGAGCTCTGACCCAGCCGGCCGGACCTTCATATCCTCAGAGGAATAATGTCTTGCTATGAACAGTCTCTTCTGGTGAAACTCAGCTTCAGTATCCAACGATCTCGGGGGGTGCCTAAAAATGGGTGCGGTAATTGGTAGTTGAGGCAAATTCTCTGTGCTCAGACAGGCTGTGTTTGCATGAAGGCAGCAGCAGCGCGACTCTCCAGAGCTGTCAGCCCTGTTTCAGAAAAGCTTTGGGGACTGCCAGCAAGTTCTGTGTTTCTGAAACAATTGCTGTACCTAGCTGACACTTCAAAGATCAACTTGTAGTCAGTGCTACCGACTAAAGAGGTAACGGTGTGAAACATTCTTTAAGGCAATATCTCTGTTCTCTTCTCAAAGAATGAGTGTTTCGCAAATACAGATAACCCTAAGCTGTTAGGGAAGCCCTGTAGGAAGCTTTCCCAAATTATCTCGAAGGCCCTGCAAAGCAAACGAACAGAAAGACTTTTAATTGCCTCCTAGCTCTTGGAGAAATTAAAGATGCTTGTGCTCTAGTGCTCCAAAGCCTTCTCCTCTTCCACTTGCAATTTGTTTGCCTGAGTTAGGACTGGGTGCTGAAAACACTACAGAGAATACTCAGTGCCCTTCTAAAACAATGTACATCCTCCCAGGGCGTTCTGGAAGAAGCAGGAGCCGTACTTACTCAATTCTGCAACTTTTTTTTTTTTTTTTTTTTTTATCATTATTGGAGCCTTGCAAGCAGCTGCTGGTCGAGTCCTGCTAACTCTTGCACTGCTAACACTTCTTACAGAGCTCAGCCCCTGCCACCA
The DNA here is from genome assembly GCF_009819795.1 of Aythya fuligula. Taxonomy (NCBI): domain Eukaryota; kingdom Metazoa; phylum Chordata; class Aves; order Anseriformes; family Anatidae; genus Aythya; species Aythya fuligula. Next base: position 10,660,376 of record NC_045569.1, on the reverse strand, counting down.
GACTCTGCAGAAGATGGCACGTCCTCTGAAGAAGAGCAGGTGTGATCTGACCCCGATTTCAATAACACATTGTGCCCTCTGTATGTTTATGTAGGTTTTTTTTTGTTCAAAATGTTGTTTCCATTGGTTATTAAACTTAAGAATTGTTATGGCTTATGTCCAGCTGTTGAACAGAACCAAAAGTATGTTTTACAGAGCACAAGAAAATTGCGGTAAAATTATTGTGAAATTAATATATGTTTTTGAAGCTTGGCATTCAGAATGAGTCACTGCTTTAATTTTTACCTTGCTTCCTTGACTTCCTCAGTGACTCCTGCACTTATCTTTTAATTGCTTTTTGCTTGTCTGAGACTTGCATGATCATGCTGCTTCTGTTTTTAAAATGCAGATCTCTGATTTTCTAATACACAGAAGCATTCTGAAAGTCCATCTGTCATGTCTTTATTGAATTAGAAATTGTTAATGACAACCTCTTTTTCAGAATAGGGGAAAGCTGGATTTGGAATGGGACAAAAAGAAAGGTGAGGTGTAAGGGGAGTTGTCACTTGCTAACATCTCGTACCACATCCCAGTACACAAACATGGTGTGTGCACGTCCCAGGGAGCAGCAGGCTGAAAAGATGGGCTTGGGGATGGGGCCAGAGCCTCAGAACACTTTGCTGGAGGGAGACACCAAGTACTCATCCGTTTTAAAGAAAAATAAATTACTGCAAAAGGTTCTGAGCTCAAAAGAGGATGTGACTCTTAATTAGAGTGGGATACTGCAGCATGCTGCTGTGAGGAGCCCTGTCCTCTCTCTGCTGAGAGGAAAGAGGATCCTTCCCACCCCTCACAAGCTGTTCGGCCTGCTGGAGGTTAAAGGTGAGGTTGAATTAAAAACCAGCTGTCTTGTTCTAATGTTTGTCCCAGGGGAAGAGTAGCGCAGCTACTCTTTGGTTGCTCTGACGTACAGGTCATTGAAGAGCTGAAATCGTGTGGTGTTGAAAACAAATTCAAGATGAGGATAAACTGGCTGTGTGCCTGTGCTTTGTGTCACTGCACCACACGACAGAGATTCCCCCGTGCTGTGGGACTTCCAGCACTTTGGGGCAAACACTATTTTCTAGAGAACTTCTTAGGAAGAACCATCAGCTGCAAATCGAGTGTTATTATTGCTACTATTACTGTGAGGTAGTATTCACTTTTGAGTTTCAGGTTCCTGAGGCCACTTCTCAATTCTATTAAGTTTAAAGGATTACTTGATAGCAATACTGTCTTGTTTAAATCCAGATGAACGCTGCTACTTTTTTTAATGTGGAAGGAGGAAAACACAAAACTAGCTAAAATCCAGGGGTCTGAGTGCCCTGCGTAAGGAGGTTCAAAGATTTAGCTAACAAAATAGGAGCAAGCAGGGAAATGCCAGCAGATGTAAAACCAATCACTGTGTCCCAGCACCGGCTGATTTATTAATCTCTACTCATTGACACACGTACAAACAACACCCACAAAGAAAACAAAAAAGAAATACCCCGCGCTGACAATAGATGTCAGCAGCATCTCCAGCTATCAGGTACTGGGCCGTGCCGGTGCTTAGGGCAGCGCGCATTTTGCCCTTTTCTGTACCAAAAAGGTGTCGGTGCTGGGAAGGGATCTGAAGGCACGTAGGACAGCGGCCTCGTGTAGGCGACACGTGCGGGACGTGTAAGCAGCGGGGTGTGGAGCTGCTGGCTGCTTCCTGAGGCTCGGCATTTCACAGCAGGTAACGGTGCCCCCAAAATCCCCCATTTTGCTGCCTAAATCGCTGCGGCTTTCCCAAACGTGGCGCAGAAGGGAGCTGTTCTCATCTCCGACACGGGGAGCGTTCTCCAGGGAGCCCGGGCTGCTTTGCCGAGCCCTGATCTTGAGAACACCCCAGCTGCGAGAGCGCGGAGGAGCTGGAAACAGCAGGGAGGAGACGGGGAGAGCCCGCCGGGGGCCGGCAGCTTCCGCATAGCAACCGCGCGGCGTCGCCATGGCGGGCCCGGCCCCCCCCCCTCACTGCCCGGCCCGGAAGCGCTGCGGGCCGGCCCCGCCGCTTCCCTGCCATGGGGCGGCGCCCGCCGGGGCCGGGCCCCGCCGGTTGTTTCCGGGTCAGCGCCCGCCCCGCTGAGCGCGGCGGAGGCAGCAGGAGGAGGAGGAGGAGGAGGAGGAGCAGCAGCAGCAGCAGCAGCAGCAGCGGGGGGCCCGGCCCGGCCCTGCCCCGCGTCGCCGCCGCCAGGTAGGGCCTGGAGGGCTCCGGGGGGCTCCGGGGGGAGGGATGCGGGCGGGTAGGGGGTGTCCGGGGGTGTCCGGGGGTGTCCGCGTTCCGCCGCCGCCTCCTTTGTGCGCACTCGGGGGCGCGGTGCCCGCAGCCGGCAGGGCCCAGCCTCGCTCGGTTCCCCCCTCCCCGGGTTCGCTGCCGGTTCCCGGGTGGAGCCGTGGAGCCGAGCCCTGGGGGCGGAGGAGGGGAGGCTTTGTTCGCCCCCCCTCCGAGCCCCGGCGGCACAAAGAGCTCCGGGAGCCGGCCCGTGCTGCCCGGCTGCTGGGGGAGCTGGGGTGGAGCTGGGCTGCTGCGCCCCGGGCTCCTCTCCTTGGGCTCGGGGATCCCCACGGGCAGGCCCCGGGAGCTGCCGGAGCTGCTGCTGCTGCGGGATTTCGGTGAGCACCGGCGAGGTGCGGCTGTCAGGACCTCAAATGTAAACACCGGGGTGTCCAGCCACAGGTAATTCTGTCTCAGGGAGGTTTAAAAAAGAAAGGCGTGCTTAGGAAGCTTGGAGGACGCCAGTGAGAAAGCCACAAAAACCTCCTCTTGGTACTGGAGTTCCTGCTTGCATGGTGGGAACCCAGGACAGGTGGTGCAGAAACCTTTTGGCAAAAATCTGCTGCCTCCAATGAAACGTTTGACCCTCAGATGACAAAATCAGTGCTGTGCAGTCGCGTCTTGCATACGTAGCTGTGCCCTGTTTAGATACAAGTGTTTCTTCGAACGCTGCTTGCCCTCAATTTGCTTTTTCTGGACTCAGCAGAGCGCCCAGCTGGTGCCTTCTCCTTGTTGCTCTTTTTTTGGAAGAGCTGTTGGGTTGTGAAGATGAGGCACGGCCCTGTGAGAGCTTGCTCTGGGAGTCCCCCTAGCAGAATATCTTCAGTTGCTTACCTAAAGCCTGCCCTGGTTTAGGCCAGGCTGGGTTTCCTCCTGTGTTGTTCCTTGTGGGAAAGCTCTTCTGCTCTCCTCTGGCCATGATGGTGGAGAATTCGCTTCAGATTCTCACAGCAAACTTATTTCCAGCCGGTACGTGCCCTTCTGTCTTTGCACCAACATCGCCTTTTTGAAAACACCTCTTTGTTCCTCCAGCACTTTCCAAGAGAGCACTCTGCTCTTGGGTTCTTATTTCCAAGCCACCTGCACCAGCCTCCCAGTTGCTTTTTCCCAGATTATCGGCAGATCTCTGCTGCACACGTGTTTTCCTTAAACTAATCCCTGACCATGACTGGCCAGAGCAGGGTGTGTGGTGCGGGGCAGGTCTCACAGGGATGCCGCGCGGTGTCACGGATAATTCCTTTGTGCCCGTATCTCTCAGCGCTCATTCAGCTCGGTGGCTCTCAGGTCACAGCAGCAAGCATATATCCTGTGTCTCTTTCCCTTGGATTAAAGAGCGTCCAGTCACCAGCCCAGCTTTTTGAAAAGCCTGAAGCACCTTGGCCCTACCTCGTTCCGTCCCGTCCCATCTGTATTTCTCTTCCCTAGGAGGTTTTATGCAGTTCCAGTTCTCATTATTGCCAACAATTCACCTTTTTGTGCCAAAATCACTGTTGCAAAGTATTCAGGTAAGCCTGATCCAGCAGCCAGGGGCGGAGAACAGCACTGCGAGGGGAATTGTTAGCTGGCTGAGGGCAGCCTCATTCACGGCCAGTTGCTGCCTACCTTAGACTAACTTACCCTTTTTTTTTTGTGGTGGATATCTTTTAAACTAATTTCCAGCTCTTCTGAAACAAGTGGTTGCTACACGTCCTCAGCTTAACAGATGGAGTCCTGTATAGTGCCCAAAAAACGGCTTCCAGGGCAGACCAGTGATCCACCTGGCCCAGTGTCCAGCAAACTGGGAACCAGCAGCAGGTGCCCAGGGATGGGAGCGCACAAGTATGGCAGATCTAATCTGGGGAAATAATGCTCTAATTTTTCCTCATTCCAGGGGTTTGTGAACTTTGAGGTCATGACATTTGAACTCAGTGCCCTTCCACATTTCTCTTCCACAGATCTGCCCGCTCTCTTTGAGTCATCGTGGTTTTCGCAGGGAGGCACAGAGCTGGATGCTGAGCCTTTAGCCCACTTGTTGTGTAGCCCACCCACAAGGAAGGGACAGAAAACAAGAACAAGGTTGTCAATAAGTTTAATAAATAAAAAAATAATAATAAAAAAAACAGACAAGAAGCAAATTCAGAACAAATTCTTTCCTCGCTTTCCCCACAACATCTGGGATTTTAGGAAACTGCTTTTCATCCTGGCGGTGTCTTGTCCTGTCTGAGCTGTGCTGCTCTGCTCAGACTCTCCTTTCCACATCTCTCCTCGTGGCTCCTGGCCGTGCCGCAGCCTTCCTGCTGAGGGGATGGATGGCACTGGGCGCGAGGCTGGTCATCCCGTCAGCAGGTGCCTCTTTCGAAAACGCCGTGTGCCGTGGATTTGTATTTCATTCCCTGTTATTTCCTCCATAATTACAGGCGCTCTGCCTGTCCCTCAGTGAGCAAAAGCCACGGTGCTGCTGTTTTTTTGTGGAGCACGCTGCGGTAGCCCTGCTGTCCCGGTCCTGGGCGTTGGCCTGAGCTCCCTCTGTCGCTCTTCATATTTGGAGTTCGTCGTTCCCGGCGTGCTGCGCTTTGACTCTATCACCCACTCGTATCATGAGGTTTTACTGCAATTCCTTAGAGTCATTGCTCTTATTTACTGATAATGTTAAATTATTCAGGGTAGCAAATGTTGTCATCTCGGCACTGCCTTCCCTTGCACAGTTCAGTGGAGTTGAGCAGAGTGCTGCGGTGAGTCCCCTCTGCTGCAAAACTGACCAGCGATGCCTTTCTTTCCCAATTCTTTTATTTTTTAAACCGGTTGTTTATGTCTGTGAAGAATTTTTCCTTTTATTCCATGGTAGTTTTGTTCCCTGAAGAGCTCTGGTGAAGCATCTTGTTATTTAGTATACTCTTTTTTTTTTTGTAATGAAATATATCAGCTGCCTCTTTCATGTACTCTCACTCCTTCAGGGGAGGAAAAAAAAAAACAACAAAAAAACAACTCTTAACTACTCCTGAGACATGACTTCATTTTATAAAATATAATTATCCCAGTGTCCATTTAGTCTGCTCTTTAGGACAACTCTGACTCGCCTGGTGTGGCTGCCTGGTTTGCGGCTGCTCAGATACCTCTGAATTGCTCTCTGTTCCTCTCTGTCGTGTCACTTGTACCATATTGATTTTTGTTTTTTTTTTCTGGCTTTGATTTTCATATTACTAACCTTAATCCCAGTAGGATTTTTTTCGAGGAGATGAGGTTCTTGTGAATCAGCTTCTCTTCCCCCAAAAGCTGCATCATCCTCAGACACGTGCTCTTCTAGCTGCTGGCTCTCTGCTGAAGTGTCAGAGGAGTCTTTAATCTTGATTTCAAGTGCCAGTACCCTGGTGCTATTTTGATTAATCCAGACTTCTCGTTCTTCCAATTGTCCCCAAAACTTCTCGGTTCATAATGAGTCGGAGCCCGAGTGTGGGAGCAGTTCTTTAAAATGCTGTCACAGAACTCTTGGTCATCAACTTCCCATTCTCAGCCCCCAGAAACTTCCCTGCCTCATATGACAGCAGCGCTCGCTCCTGTGGACCACAGCCAGCAGCTCCTTCCCAACGTTATTTAGGAACGTGTTCCTGCAGGAACAGGTGGCTGCTGGACAGGGCTCCACCTGGAGCCACGCGGGGCTCATGGCACTGAGGAAATGATGGTCATCGTGTGGTCGTGTTGATCTTCAAAGAGCTGAGAAGACCAGAGGCTTCGGGGTCTAGTGTGGAGAGCGCAGGCTGCAGGATATGCTATGGCGAGGTAAAATCTCAGACTTGTGCCTCCTTGGTTGTTGTATTTCGTAATCAATCCCCATGACCTTTCTCGTACAGAGGGAGGAGGTATTCTAACGCCTTGCTAAAGTGTCTCTTAGATTTCTGGTTCATCAGACACTTCTACCTTTTGAAAGGCCGCTTACAGAAATAAGGCAGTCGACAAAACCAGTGCTGAAACGCTACTGATCAGGGTGAGATCACCACCATTTTCTCCTGGCTCTTCATCTGTTATTTCTTCCCGTAAAGTCTATTTGGAGAGGCTCGCTCTGAGAAACGGATAGGTGTCTCTTACCTGTCTGAATCTTCTGTTTTGGTTTGCTCGTCTGTGAGCAAATCTCTTCTGGATAATAACTTAATAGCCTAAGGAGCTGACAGCAATTCTACCCAGAAGATGAGTCTGACAGTTTGTGCTTTGTGGAAGACAATTGAATGGTGTGGATATGTTCCTCTTAGCATTTAATGCAGAAATTGGAGGTATTCGTTTGCGAGATGGAGAAGCTGCTTTCCTGTCTGCCTCTGCTTTCCTGCTCCTCTTTTTCTCCCTTATGATTATATTATGACATTCCTTTAGGCTGGCAAAATTGCAGCTGTTTATAAAGTGAAGTTTTCTTCGCAGTCCTGAATCTGCAGTCATTTTTCTGAAGCTGTCATGTTTCTGTAGTCTTCTGAGGTGAGTTGGCCATATAGCACATGGTACCTTACAGAAGGCCACAGAACTTACCAGTATCTTGAGGAGTTGCTGTCCCCTCCGTGTGTTTTAATGTGTATTGATGAGTCCTGACAAGTCTGTGGCTTGTGATAAAGCTGAGAAATATGTGGAATAGCAGTATTCTGCAGAACAACTCCTATTTTTTCCCAATTCATGAGAAATCACTAAAGTTAGGTTAAATAAGTTGTAGGAGAAACATACTTAAGCTCTGAAGCCAACCTGCTTCAAGCACGTATTTGTCAAAGCTATTTGTTTCACGTTGCAGAATACAGTAACTTCCATCTTAGCAATTTGCTGTGCAGCTCAATTCATAATTTAAATCGTCTTAGGTGGCAGTAAATCCTGCCTGCTTATGAGGTTGAAAGCTGTGTGAGTTTCTTAAATACTTACCTTTGTTACACCTGCAATGAGGGTAACATCCTGTTTGCAGAAATAACAAACAAACTGTTCCTTTGCACATCCACTGAGTTACAAATCAGAGGGTGCATTCATATGCAGCCTATTTTTTTCCCCTTTCACATTAATAGAGAGCACACTACAGGAAAAAACATTACAGGCAATTTGTTTGCATATGTCTAGTCTTGCTCATGGCAAGGAGAGGAATAGGAATTGAGTTGCTAATCTTTGACAGTGTTTTTTTTCAGCGAGTTTCTGATGTGTAGCAGTCTCAGTGTCTCAGTCTTGCAGGGTTTTCAAGCCTTCGTTCCTTGTCAGTCAGAATTCCTTGTAGGTTTGACTTCTGTTTATTTAGGTCTATTAAAAAAAATAAAATAAAAATCAGGGGAAGTCCTGTAAAATGTGGCTTCTAAAGTATAAAGTTGTTCCATTGGCAGTCACAATTCTGGCAAGTGTAATGAAACAATTCAGCTTCTCTGAAATGTGGTACAAGTTGCTTAATTCCAAGTCCTGCAGCAACCCTGCTTTAGCTGCTCTGGCTGTCCTTAGGTACCTTCTAACTGTTCTTGTAATGCGCAAGGCTGACTTCTACAGCTTCATTTTATTTCCTAGATCTTAAGAGAACAAGTTGGAGCAAACAAATGAAACTTATTAACCTGTAACATCTTACTTTAATGAGGCAGAGACCGCACACTTTGTAGTTGCCTCTTTTCAAGTGTGTTAGACTTCAAAGGTCTCACCTTCGGGAGGCTGATGGAGCCTGGCTCCCGCTGTTGCTCCGCGGCAGAGCGCTTTTGGCAGGGCTGAAGCACCAGGTAACACCGGGCTGCTTTGCCGTGGGAGGGTGGGACTGGGGCAGCACTTGTGTTAAGCAACTTCTTGGATGCTTTGGGAGGAAATTCCAAAACGCTCCGTGTGCTTCCACCGGGCAGCGTGGTTCTTCCCCGCGCCAGAAAGTGCTCGCTCCCTGTTTACGCGTTCATCTTGCTGGGTGTGGATTGCCTCGGCTGGCTTAGCTAGCGCCGGAGCATCGGTGCCGGGTTCGATGGTTTGGGGGTCCTCAGGTTCTCTGGGTCATCGTCCTGGGGCTGAGATCAGGCCTGCAGCCACTTAGGCATCTGGTGTTGCTTCCCAGCTGTCCTCTGTTTGGAAAGGTTTTGACAGGTTTCTAATTCTGAAAAAGCTCTGTGCAGTGTTGGCAGCACTAAAGCTTCAGCTTTACTGGTGATAGATGCAACACCAGTGCTGGTAAATCAGAGTTAGGCAGTGTTCTGCTCCTGCGGAGTGTCTGCGCTGAAATTTATGGTATTCAGTGGTTGAGATTCAAAGCTGGTGTTAGGCTCCAAACCACTACGCAGCCCTTTGTTTTTGTCTGGACTTACTGGCTGCTGCACTGGTACTCGGTGTTTTTTTATCGCTTGTGTTAGCAGTTACTGTGTGTGCCAGAGTGCCTTCACTTGTCCAGATCTATGGTTTGGGGCGTGGTGTGCTGGAACCACTTGTTCTGTTCCTTCTGGGCTCTGCAGAAAACAGAGCTTCGACAGCAAGGAGACGACGCGAGGTACGGTGGGCTCTGGGGATCCCTCCTGGCCGGGGGTGCTGCAGTGGTGGGCTCAGGGGCAAGGAGCTGCGGGGGTGAAGGTCGGATGTTCAGGCAGCCTCCTGCTCTTGGAGACTCAGGGGAATGGGGTGTGACTTAGGGGTGTCTAGCTGGACCCCGTGTACTCAACATCCAGCACGAGAAACCTTATGCTCATGTTGATGTGGGGCAGTGATCTCAGTGATCCTAATTTTGTTCTGTTAAGCGTGATTGAACATGCTCCTGTTCAAGTGTTTTGCACCCAAGTAGGTTTGTCAGGGTCTGCGAAGCCGGCAGGGCTGAGACAGACGGTGTAGTTATTCCTCAGTGAAGTCTTCAAACCAAATTCTTTAACTTTCATTTTGAGTGTAAGTTCTCTTGAACGCTTGCAGTGATCCCGGCCTTCGAACCTCGCTTGAGCGCTGTGATGCTTCCGTGGGCTTGCTGCTGATACTGATCCGAAGACCCAACGCAGCTAGTGCTGCTGCTGGAGGATCTGAGTCATCCCCGTCTTTCTGGCTTGGAAAATTAGTAAATGTGTCACAAAGCTGTTTGCTGTGACACCTTTTGGTAAACTGGAGCTTGTCTTCGCAAACTGTTCAGTCAGTCCCTGGTAACATTTACAAAAGCTCGGAGAAATCCCTGTGTTGATCAGCTCTTCCATGGCGTTACGCTTGTAGTGCACGGCGTGTTAGAGTCGGAAATCTGCTTGCTAAGGAGGTGTTCTAAAATACATTTGTGCTGAAACCCCATCTGTTAAACCTGCTTGAACTCCTCTCTTACCAAATCTAAAACTGAACGTAGTAATAGTTTACGCCACTCAAACAATCTTACCTTAAAAACTAGCTCTGTGTAGTATCTGAATGCCTCCTCTTTTGATGAATTGCGATCGGGCTCCCCGCTAATAGCTTTGAGATCATTTGCAATTAAATGGAGTCACGTCTTCCAGGGGATTTACCCTTGGACCCCTGCTCAACACCAGTATCCTTTCTTCCCAGAACTAATAGAATTGCCTGAGGCACAGGTGGCTAAATTTAGTCTCCTAGCAAGCTAGGTATGACCTTGTAACAACAAGGACTTTTTCCACTCATCTATAGATGCCGAAATCAGGACGTAAAGGCTGAGTTTCTGTGGTGGACAGAGCTTTGGGGATCAGTGACGCTGAAAAGCTTTTTGTGTTGGATAATCGGCTGCTGCTGGCAGTAATTCCGTGTCTGGATGCAGTTCAGAAGGCCTACAAGTGATCTGCTGGTACAAAGTGATCCTCACCGATGGGTATTAAGGCTTCAAAGAGGACGGAGATGACTTGGTGTGTAGTGGGGATTACTTGGGAATGAACACTTCCAATTGACAGCCACGCTGAAGATTAGGGATGGGAAGTGGAAGTTGAATCCAACTGTCTTTGTCCGGGTGTGATTTCCTAAGCGTGTGAATGGTAATATTTGCATTCAGGGTGAGGTTAAAGTCATCCATACAAAGCAGTGCATTATTCCAGCTTCTGGGAGAAGCTGTCAGTGTGTGAGGTGGTCTCACTTTGCACAAGGAGGTAAATCCACACGGTACAGCACGTGCCGGAGCTGCCCAGCTCTGTATGCTGTCTGCATGACCCTCTGTGTTCACCTTAACAGCTTTCTGTTACAGCTGATTCCAGTTAAATTCATAATTCATCCTCTGAGTGTAATAAGGAGGTTACCTTTATATATAATGGGGTATCTGGAGCTCTTCTGCCATCCCCAAGAAATGCCACGCTTCTCTGCAGATGGTAGGACGCTGCCAGCTGAATGGGAGAAGCTGCTGCTGGGAAGTAGAACAGGATTTTCAAGTGTCTGCTGGGCTTCACAGTGCTCAGAAGTGCAGTGAGCGGTGTGGTTTTTTGGCTTGTGAAAGAAACTCCTTGCAGGTGAGTGGGCAAACCCCTTAGCAAGGGCACGGCTGGCTGTTTGGGGCCGACAGGGCTTATCTGTTCTCCCTGCCGTTGGCTGAGTTGTTGTTGGCACGCTGGTCTCTTGCTACAGGTAGTGTGTGTTGTTTTTATTTTTTGGAGGGATGAAATCTTCATCTGATTAAGTGCTACGGTCATTGAGTAACGCTGAAGGAATTTCAGTGCGTGAATGTCTGTGAGCGCGTTGCGCTGCGCGTTTCTGCCTGCTGCATCTTCAGTGGGAAACACACAAAGAAGGGCAGCTGGAGGCAGTGGAGCATCTGAACTGCCTGAGCCTCTACAGTTTGGAAGCATTTCTCTGAAGAGCAGGCAACAAAGCTCTGGATCTCACTGTTTTAGGAGTTCGTGGAGGCTGCTGGCCTAGGTGTGTTCAAAAAGTGGTCAGAGAAACCCGCGGTCCATGGGTCCCCAAGGTGAGTGCTGGTAGGATGGGGCAGGCACGTCCATGCCAACATCTGTGATCTGCTGCAGGAATGCCAGCAGAGGATTTCTTGTTGAGTGTTCAACTATTCCTGCTTCGTGAACCCCCTTCTGTGGAAATATTGGGGAGAAAATGCTTGCAAAGAGCTCAGGAGGATGGCTCATGGATACCTAGAGGAGGGGAGCTCTCGAGGTGCTTCTCGGCATGCTGTGCCTACCTGCAGCTCTCCCGTCTGTGCACAAGCAGAGATTTCACACAGCGTGCTGTGGTTTATGTGTAAAGGCGCGTCCAGGTGGGACGGGTAGAAACTGAAACTGGAGAAATTTTAGAAAGGGACAAATGAGGTGATTGAACAAGAAGTTCTCGGTCACTTTAAAAGGGAAGATTCCTTAAATTCCACCTTTTTTGTGCAGCGAGTGGGAGGAGGTGATCATAATGCTTCTCTTCAGCTCTCCTAGTGTGGGATTGCGAGCAGCAGACAATCAGGCGTTCCTCCGCAGGCGGTGATGGGCTAATAGCCCAGAACTGGGTCGTCACAATAACCAGCCTGGCATGCACCTACTAATGTCCTGCTCTGTGTCACAGGAATTACATAAGGTCCCCACAGCAGTGCTCACAACACGTCGCTGCTGTTTGCCTTGTGCTCGTGGCGTGGCTGCCCAGCTGGGGATTGCTGCTGTGGTTTCTTGGCTTCCTGATCCACGCCTGCTGAAAATCTAGTTCCAATCAGAAACTGGGCTATCAAAGCGTGCGTTGGCCAGCGAGAACGTGCCTGTGGTCTTTTCAGCACGTTTGGGGAGCTGTCGATGTTTGAAGGCTGCGGCTCGCAGCGCTGTGCCCACAAGTGGAGGTTTGGGTCCTTCCTTTCCCATGCGCTGCTCCTGCTGCTCGTCTAACCTGTTCGTGAGCTGCTCTGCCTCTAACCTGGCACAAAACTCTCCAGGTACGGCTGGGTTGTTTTTCTCCTCTTATTGTAATGAGGCAGACTCCTTCACAAGAGGGCTGATAAGAGAAACCAGCAGGAGTTCTGCCTGGGTTTACTGCATTTTGTGGGGAGCAAGCTTTGAGTCGTCTTCAGAGGTTGTGTTTCATCCTTGTGCAAGTTCCATGTTGTAGGCATCTCCCCACTTTCTAGAGTGTGTTATGCATTTATTTTTGTTGGCTCTTAATGTTCTCAAGTGATTATTTTTTTTTTCAACTACCATTAGCCACAACTCTGTGAGTTTAATTGAGGGAAGTATCACAAGTTTCCAACCTGATAGGCACTTAATAAAGCCATCTGGCTGGCTGGTAGTTGTTAGCTGTGGTGTTGGCCTCCACTAGAAGGAGACAACACGTGGAGGAGGAGAACCACGAGAGAGAACGAGAAGCTGTGGAGAACCTGAAGTCTGCTGGAACGAAGCTCTTGAGGAGCAGCACAAGTGCTGATGAATGGAGACTCATGGGCTTCTTCTGGAAGGTGTCACCTCGCTGTCACCCATGTACATGACAAACTTTCTGCTCTGCCGTGGTCATGGCCCGAGCCATTCAGGTAGGGAGAGCAGACCCCAAATTGCAGCCTGTGGGTTACTGGTTTGTGCTGGGGGAGGAGCATCAGCTGAGCAGGCAGCTATGCTGAACGTTCGGAGTGCTGATGACTTGGTGAAGCAGCGTATGAAGTGGGGGAATGTTGAGCAAATCATCACAGCTAGGAGAGGTAGGTGCTCGAACAGCTTGATTACACTTTTCTTCAAAAATGCATGAAGAGCTGAAGTGTCTCATCATCAGGTGTCAATCAAAGGCATCTTGCAAGAAAACTTGGACTAGATGAGATTCTTAATTTTTCTTTTGATGTGTGCTTGCATGTTCTCGGCTGGGATTGAAATCTAGGAGTGTGAACTTGTGTAATAAGACAAATCCAGTTTGGGATGATTTCTTTTAGACTTCAGAGGGATTTGCAACCCTTTCTAGGAGGGACTGGGGAGTGGAAACACTCCTTGTATGGATGTCGTCAACTCCAGGAGAGTATCGGCTGTGTAACCTGGGGAGGGATCCTTGGGGAGGGAAATCCAAGGCCTGAGCAATGTGCATGGCAGTGTACGTGGCTAATGGTGGCACAGCACGGTCTGGGCACTGTGTGCTTCAGAGGAAGGTGCCAGGTGAGCGGAGGCACCGCAGACCAGTTGTGATCAGTGTTCCTGAATGCCTGCTTTGATAAGATAACAGGAGTTCAAAATCCCACTTCTAAATATAACTGGCTATATATGCGTCGTGTTTGATCAAGGTGTATGTGCCATTTCAGTCCTTTCCTCTGAGCTCGCCTTGCGCTCAGGCTGTTAATCGGGGTGGTTTGGTTGGGTGCCCCTCTGCTCCTGCTCCAGGGAAGCCAAACAGGAGGCTCGTTCTTTGCTCTGGGGTTGATTTGGGCCCACGCATGCCAGGAGGGCAGCCCTCTTCTAACTTCTCACCTATCGCTCTGGTATATTTTTGTCATCAGAACAGGGCTGTCAAGCTAACTGTCTCCATAGCAGCCTCTGTGTGAGTGAAAAGTGGATGTTTTGTGTGTTTATTTCTCCTGGAGCCGCACACTGTTGTTCTTTCAGGCTCCTGTTTCTTGCACAGCTTCCCCAGTTGTCTGGGGGAAAAGTTAAATCATCTGGAAGCGAGAAGTGAAATACTGCTTGGGTGGGCTTTGCCCGTTTGATTTTTCCAGCTTTTGGAGGCTGTGTCAAGCAGGTCAAGGTTTCGGGAGCAGAGGCTGGTGTCTGAAGGATAAAGTACAATTACTTCTGTGAACATCTTCCCTAACATCTTTGTCCACTCAGGCTGAGGTGTCACTGAACCACCTAGCGCCAAATGATTCATTGCCATTGGAAACGTGCGGTCTAGCTGCCTGTCGGGAACACCTCAAGTAAGTATAGGCAGTGAAAACTTCACTTAATGAAATTTAGAGTAAGCAGGGCGCTGCTCTGAATGATTCAGGATTGAAAGAATTTCCTTTCGTGATGTTCACGTGCTGGAAGCAGGGCTATCTGAACTCGTCCGCGTGTTTTCTCCGAATTTTATGGTCTCCTTGACTTATTCATGGCACCGTTCCGTTCCCTTTCATCACGCAGGCCATTGGCATCAGTTTTGAAGTCCTCAGCACTTTGCTGCTAACAAAATGTAGGCTTCCTGCTGCGCAGGCTGTTAGAAGTACGTGCAGGTTTCAGCAGCCGTCTGCAGCTTGGGTGTGCAGAGATTGCAGTTTGGCGTGCTGCAGTGTAACGCAAAGTTTTTGGTTGCTGTTCTGCTTTTGTAAAGGGAAAATTGAGATCGAGACCTGCTCGCTGTACTCTGCTGCATCTGAAATGTGTGGGCTACTCATGAGACTTGGGGGAATTGAGAGAGAGATGCTGAATGGTATTTGCAAGGCTTTGCAAGCAGCAGTGTGGTTTTTTTAACTTGTTTTTACCTAGGTGTCAGACGATAAATACCGTTCTGAGCACTGCCCGAGTACAGTGCCAGAATAAAAGCTGACTTTTTATTCTCCAGCTGAGCAGAATAAATGTAGATGTCAGCTTTGGGGCATATTCAGAGAGGAATTTGCAAATTACGGAATCCACACAGGGGCTTTGCTTCAAGCGTGGTGGTTAAGGCTGAGAGCTGTGTGCCCAGCTCTTCTCCAGGTGTTGAATGCAAGTATTTATTTCTAGTGAAAAGACAGGAAAATACCTGACAAGGTAAGATTTTTCTTCCTGACATAGCTACTTTCCACCTTCTGCGGGCAGACAGCCTTAATGTGCGCCGTGAGCCTTTTCTGCTCTTATGTCCGCTAGGCATAGGTTTTAATATCTCCTGATAAATAAGCAGTATTTGCTAATTATTCACTGATAGCTGACACACAGTGCTGCTTAGTTAATCTACAGTGGATTTGATGCCTGCGAGGAGGCTGTGCTGAATAGCCCAAAGGCCAGACCGAGGTGTGGAGGCCCAGAACTAAGTGCAGTGGGGCTGGAGGTGTGCGTGGAGGTGTTACATGTGCTTGCCCACTTCTTTCCCCATTCCTGGGCTCTCCTTCTGTGAGCCTTCCCCCAGCTGCTGTCGGACCTTTGTACGTTTCCAGGTTCTGAAACAGAACATCTGGGGTTTGTCTCTGCTGTTTTAAGTGTCCCAGGTTTTCTCTTAATGCTGTGGCTGCAGGTCTGTGTGAGAGGAGGGTGTAATACATGAGATAAAGAGCAGGAGCGCGGTGTGTGCCTGCAGATCGCTCGCTCTTGTGAAGAGAAAGGATGTCTCCTAGTCGGGAAGGGGAGCCTTTCTCTAGACAAAGCTTTTGAATGCTTATGTGTTTGACTTGGAATAGAAATGTTCCGTGTTTTTATGCCTAAACCATGTAGAGGTCTCTTGAGAAGTCTCCTGCCCACCAGAAGGGCCCTACAGAAGCCCTGTTTTTTCCACGTGGGTGTGGAGCTCTCTGGTTAAAAATCTGCTGACCGAAATGGATGTCGATCCGGGACTGATGGGTGGTTTTTCAAATTAAGCATTTGTTTCTGTAGAGCTACAAATTCTGCACGTGACCAGTCAAATTTCTCCTTGTTCAAACTTGAGGAAAGCACTGGAGCGGTGTGTTTGCCCAGGAGGTTTTGCTCTCTCCTAGTGCCCCTGGGAGCCTTTCCACCCTTTTGTGGTGCTGGATGGATGGTGTGAAGACTTGGCAGTGGGGTACATCCTTTAGGCCCGAATTTTGCTATTGCTCCCATGCTTTAATTTGTAAGGCTGTAGAAGCCTCAAGCCTAAAGACAAGCGTGTGTTTCTCCAGTGTTATCCAGAGCTTTGTGCTGCTGACTGGCAATAAAAGAATAATGAGGTAAAGTACAACAGATCCGAGACCTGTCTGTGTACCAGCTTCCCGAGAGCGCCCGTAAGGAGGGGTTTTGTGGAGTCATCTTCCCTGCGGTGGAGGAAGCGAGGCCCTCCCCTGGGAGCTGAGCAGCATCAGCGGTATGCCCTGAACTCACTTAGGAAATCTCATCTCTTGTCTCTGACTGGCACAGATTGCCACGGCCCCACGAGGAGATGAAAGATCTGGCCATGTACATTAAGGTAGCAAGTTCAGCTATTCATGAGGTGCCTTCAGGGATGTTAGTTTTGACTCTGAACCTAAAACAAACTGCAAAGTTGGCTTCTCGGCTGCTCCTTGATTTGAGAAGTAATGGGGAAAAACATCTAGTGATACTGAAAGCCTCTGCTGTGTCCTCTTCCTCTCTCACTGACAGCTAGAAGAGCGTTTGGGTGTCTGTGGGGCTTGCCCAAACAATATGATGTATCTAGACACGGCTTCACATCCCTGAGTGCTTTCTATCTTTCTGCTTATGGCACTCCAAAATAAGTTTCCTCTTCCTGAGGAGAGTTGCTTGGTGGGAACCAGAGTGTCCTGGCTAAAGGATTCTGCATTATTCCTGTATGGCCACGCAAAGCCAAGGCCTGTTGCTTTCAAGCTGAGATGTACGTCCCCGAGCCTGAGGCCTATAGCTGGTGCCATCAAGGAGATGTCACAGGAAGTGCGCCAAGTGTCTGGAGGTACTAATTAAGCACACAAAAGTTTAATTATCTGTCAAAAGCTGGAAGGGGTCTGTCCTGCTGTTTGTGGTTTTGGACAACCTCTTTCATTCTCATTCCTTCTTTCTGTAGCAGCCTCAGTCTTCCCGTAAAGAACAGATGCACTCACCTGTCTTCTGCATAATTTTAGGTTTTGGGCCGTGAGGCTTTCTGAACGTGGAAAGGCTGGAGCTCATTACCATGATAAACTTGTGCTCCAACCGGGTTGGCCACATATTCTTGCTTGTTAACCATTGCTTTTTCTCACTCCAGGAGGTGGCTTAATTTTGTGCCACGCTTAACAGCTGAACGAGGTTGCTGGCTTCTAGTCCAGGTTTCATGTGTGCTGCAGCTGTGAGCTGGATCCTCCCATTACTCCGAGGTCCTCCACACTTTGCTTGAGCAATCTTGCTCCAGACAGGACTTCTGGGTGAGCCCAGCATTGTTGGTGCATGGCCGGGTTAAGGCTGGAAAATGAGCTCCATCTTTTGAGCTTCAAATGCTGCTAGGAGGCTGGAGTCCATCCGAGGCGGTGCTGTTATGTGAACGCGGGAGGAGCTGTGTTTGCTGTGCTGCAGGTCGAAAGGTCTGTTAGAGAATGTCTTGTGCGAGGTGGGGAGGGGTTTTCATAACTTGGCTTTGCCAGCAGGAAATGGCAGGGATGGACCTGCGCTGGGGATGTTCTGACGTTGTACTTTGACTCTTCTGTAGCGTGCCAGCCTTCCCATTCTTCAAGTAGAATGTGAATAATGCCTAACCCCGGGTTCAAACTCTAGCCTTAGCAGAGCGTGAAATGATTTATTTAGCTTTATTCCTGAAGTAAATCACCATGATGTGGAGCAGGTTATAAATAGCTTCCTGTCTAGCTTCCTTGTTGGGAGATGCGGGTTCTCAGCAGCTGGTATTTCCGTGGAGATACCGAGGCAGTCTTTGGTCAACGATCCCTGTTGGGAATTGGAGTGCGTTGCTTCTCTTTTCCTTGTAAGTTCAATCAGGGCACGTTCAAGGTGCTGAAAGAGCAAGCTTCACTGGGCTAAAGGTGCTCAGCGTTTACATAAGTGGACTGCCGTGTTAATGGGCTGCTCCTACCTACCCTTTGCCCAGCAGTGCTGCCTGGTGTTTTGTCGAGTAACTGGAGTAACTGCAACCCCTCCTCTGCTGGGAGTAGAGGACTCACGATTTTCTGTTTCCTGTAGGGCTTGGATTGGGACGAGTTTGGCTGGTTCTTCCCTGCTGTAGCCTTTGGCCTGGTCAAATCACGTAAAACAGTTCTGCTTGAAGTCTGCCTTACGTGCTTTGCAATAAAATATTGGGGGATGTACTCAGCCTCACACCTCTCCGCTCCACTGCAAGGGCTGTGCGCTGGAGCGCTTGGGCTGTGCCGTGTTCTCCTCGCCTGCGTGGCTTCGTGGACAAGCTGGTGCTGGGTAATTGTAGGCGAGGATTAATGACGATGCCTGCTGTGAGCTCAGTGCGACTTCTGAAGTCCCCTGCAACGCTGATGAGCAATCCCCACAGGTCCTCGAGGAGAGGGGTGGTGAACGCCTCTGGAGGAACGTGTGCGTGACTGAGGCTGGACTGACAACAGGTTTAGAGGAGTACAGGGCAGAGGGGGACCAAAACCTTGTGTGCTTTGGTCCAAGTAGTGCCTCCTGGCAGTGTGGTGATGACTTTGTGTCTTGTACTTGATGTTGGAAATGGGAGAAATACGTTCCTGGCTGACAGAGTGCAGGCCAAGTGACAGACATCTACTTCTGCCGTGTCCAGGGTAAGGGGACCAGTTCTCCCCATGTGCCTATGTTACAAGCAGGCAGAGGGGACCGTATAGACCCTTAAACTTCTGTAATAGTTATGAAAATAAAATAAGTGCTAGCTTTGCATGCCCCTGGACGTTAGGGAGCCTGGTTGTCTGTAGCCCATTATGGAGCATCACACGTAAGGGAGTCTGACATGGCACTGCAGCATTTCGGGGCCTGTTTTGCGTGGACTGTCAGTTTTTTTTGGAATTGAAGTTGCTTTTAAAATCAGGATTTTGGTTAGAACAGCCCATGCTCTTTCTCCAAAGGAAGTTAAACACCCAAGTTGTGAATGCAGAACAGAGTAACCTGTATTTGCTCATTCAAAGCAGAGCTTTCCAGAAATATTTTAGAACAGTTTCGTTTTGGTTCAATCTTCACCTCCCTGTCACAGGGACTATGTGCAATGGAGGGTGTTTTTAAGGAAAAAGGCACAAACAAACAAAGCCTCTTGTGCTGACCAAACTGCCCGCAGCATCGCAGGAGGTGTAGTCAGCCCAGGGATGCTGCTGTGGGTTTGGGAACCTGTTTCCCAAGGTGGGGAAATGCAGTTTACCAAAAACAAAAGGCAGAATTTCCAGAGACAGAAACTTTGGTGTTTTAAGAAAACCCTGTTGTTTTCTGAACTGAAGTTTGTGTTATTGCACAGAAGGCTGTTAGTTTGCCAAGACATGGGGGTAAGAAGAAATACTAGAATTTGTCTGTAGGAAGTGCTGTTTGGCTCAGTTTCTCCTGTAGCACACATGGAAGTTGCATTAAACCAAAAACTGTAAACCGTGCTTTTATTTCTTAAATAAAGCAAGATTGGAAGTTGCTGGCTCTAGCTGTTGCCTTCAGATTTTCTAAAATGTTGTCTTTTGCCTTCCAGATTGATTACGGATATGACTGGCTAGCTGCTGTGCTGCTCCTATGCCCCAGCACTTCCTGCCCTGTGATTTCAGATAGCAAACACAAGAAGTGAATTGTAACACGTGTGGTGAGTACCATGTGGCTTCATATTCTGGAGGGTCTTAGCATGCAGCTCTTACCTCTGTTCCTAAGCAGTATCTAAGTGTTAAGTCTGTGGAGTTATACCAGGAGACCCAAATACAAGCAGTTCAGTTCCTATGCCTTATTTCCTTTTTAGTATTTTCTTTCAGTTTTGCCAGTATTTTTCTTACCTGAAGTAACTTCTCTGGAAACTTGCATCTCTGATCTACTTCCCCTAGCTTTATTTTTAGAAATGTGCATGTTGAGCTGAAAAGTAGGTAGCTGCAACGCTGCCTGTCAACGATGAATATCTTCAACAAGGAAATGGGGCAGGATAGTCAGGGAGAGTCCAAAGTCTTTTGTGAGGAGCTGAAGCTTCTAGATGAGTGTTTTAACTCTGTTACCAGGAGGAGAATTGATGTGCTTAGTAAATGAGCATTTGTTCTGGTGTGACGTGTAAAATATGGGCTGGGTTGCCTATTCTGCTCGTTTCATCTGTTAATTTTAACAGAAAAGTTGAAAGATGCTGAGGGTTTTCTTCTCCAGAACAGAGAAAGCAAAGGAAATAACGTTCATGGGTGGGTGTTTGACGTCATTGTGGATAGATACCTTGATTTCACAAAACAGGTGGTAGTGATGAAAGTGAAAAAGCGAGTGTTTGGGTTTGATAAGAGAGGACCTTGAGAGAGCAATGTGCCTCTGCTTAGCATGCATTTTTGGGGTGTTCGTAATGAGTACTGCAGGAGTGAAAGTGGCACTCCAGTTTCCTTTCTGGGCTTCTGAAAAAAGGCAGCAAACTACTTCTCTGTTGTTGTTTGAACATAAGCAAGTGCAGACTCAGTAACACTGATACAATGCTTTGGGCCTTCAGTTTCAGACCTTAATGGTCTCATCCTTTTGGGGTGCTGTTTCTGCTTTTGATCAAAATGGGTCCACAAAACAACTTCTTTCTAAATTGTAACTTTAATTTTAGACTCTGTGTAGTTACACTTTGTGTAGACACTCTAATAAACTTTTGACTTTTGGTAATTTCACTGGGGGCGGGGGGAACAACTGAGCAGCTGATAGTTCGATGCTTTCAGTAGCTTCATGCCTGGGGGAGAAATCGGTTTTCAATTTTGCTTTGTACGGTATGTCCAATTATTATGCAGTTTCATCCCCTGAAACTGATTTATCTCTTTTTGGTGCCAGTAGTAGGAGTGCCATTAATTGTCTGAAAAGTCTTTAGTTTGAGCAATTCAGGCTGGTGCAGTACGGTGCTTTTAATATCTTCGTATGAACGCAGCAGAGACTGTAGACATCTGACTCTGCTTCGTTTTTGCATTGTTTTGTCTTAAAGATATGCAAGCCCCTGGAGTCTGAAGCAGCCCTCTTTGTTGATGTGATGTTGCGGAGGGTTTCTTTCATGACAGAAGTAGCTGGCTTGTTTTTGTTCTTCCCTGCCTGCAAGTCTGGGATCTTGAGAACTTTTTTATCAGATGAAACTGTTTCCATGGGGTTTGGGATCACAGTGTGCTGTTCAGCTTGAGAGAAGCTTCTGCCCAGCTCGCAATGTTTAACTTTCCTCCCTCGCTTGCTTTCTGTTCAGCCACTGACACAAAGATGTAGATTTTTAGCACAGACTGCTAGGCAATGTGAACGTGAGATCAGCTGCTGAGGAGACCCAAGTGCATGTTGTTTTCTGATTGTTGATAATGCATTTCTGAAGCTCTTTATCGGTTCCAAGACACTGAAAAGTGCTGCTGTCTCAGCCACAGATCTTGCTCCCGAGCTGCCTACGCTTGTATCCTGTTCCTGCCTCCTGTCTTATCTTTCTGTGTATTTTAACACTTAAACCAGCTCTGGTTTTCCTATTTCATGACTTTCATTCCCCCGTGCTCCTCTGTAAGCCAGCACCTTACCCATTCAGGGAGCCTCCATCTGCACGCTCCCTCTGCCGGGATCCCCAGGCAGAGGCACACCAGCATGACTCTTCCCAGCTCCAGTGAAACCTGTGCCAGGCCCTTCTGCTGGTGTGTCTATGCTGTGAAAACAGGCTTTGGCTGTACAGGAGAGGGGCTAGCTCCCCAGCCTGCCCTGTTTTCCTCCAGTGTGCTTGGCGAACCCGCAGTGCCTCCTCAAGTTCGAGGAGTGTGGCTTTAGGAGCAGATTTTATCCCAGGTGACACAGATGAAGAGGAGCAACAGCAGCTGATTAAATGGTGAAATTCCTGGATTGAGCAGTTGCTTGTGTGGCTCATCTCCACTGTGCTCAGTAAGTGGAGCTTTGGAGTGGCTTTCCGCCTCATAGTAGACACGGTACGTGCAGGTATGTGGTACACCTGGACCAGGGGTGGCTTGTGCTGGACAGTACTGTGCCATCGCATCAATTGGGGTGGGTTGCAGATGGGCTTCTCCATGAAATACCAATGCAAGCCCGCTGGACCCAAAGCCTGAGCCTCGATGCCCAAAAAGAGGGACAGCGGTGAAACTCATAGGTGCCTCTGCTGCTCTGGGGCTGTGCACTGAGAGTCATCCTGATGATGTGTGGTAGCTAAAATATCCTTCTGCACGCGAAGCTTTCTAGTTGTATTAGTCATCCATCAGGCTTCTGGATTATTTAAGTGCTGAAGCTCTCCTCAAAGAACAGCAATATCTATTTGTAGAAAGGTACATAATGTGAAGTGCAATTCCAGTATATTCGAGTTAACGCTGCTTGAGATGTTCTTGGGAATGCTGCCTCCCCTCTTGTGGGACTTCGTGATCTGCAGAGCCTGTATCAAAGATCTGTAAGCTTATAAGGTGTCTTGGGGACTCAAATGGTGATGCCATTAGGGTTCCTTTTCAGTTATGAACTCTTTCTGCAGTCACACGTCCAGCTGGGCACGGTGTGGCTTCACCTGTTGGGTGTTGGTTGTAAAGCACTGATATACCCAGAAGGACAAGGGGACAGGGACCAAAAAGGTGCTCAGCAGCTACAGAAAAATATTCTTCCACTAATTTGGGGGGCCTAACTCAAACTGTTAAGGGCCAAAACCACCCTGTTTAACTCTTCAGCTTGCTCAGACTTGATCTGAGCCTGAAAATGCCTGGAGCTGAACTGGTCCACCCCGAGCTGTAACTCAGCTCTAGCAGGCTGCTTAAGGAAGGTCTCTAGGACAGCTGCTAGCCAGAAGGTTAATTACAGTACAGCACGATTATATTTCCATACACTTAGCAAAAACTGGAGTCTTTATTGCTTTTGTAATGCATACAGGTTAACTTCACGATATCCTAACCCCAAAATTAAACACGCAGTTTTGTGTAATGTTTGAGATTCGTAGGCTGGCAAAACGCTTGTTCTTCCTTATGCGGTCTGGCTTTTATGTAACTCATTATTTCTGCTCAAATGTTGCAGATAGTCTGTTTCCTCTAGCAACAGCCACCAGATGTTTAGCTGAACAAGACTTAATTCTTTAAAATTGACCTGTAAGAAATGTGTGAAGGCGAAGCCGGGGGTGGAACAATTGTATGTCAGCATGATTTCCATTTTCTTGCTAAGAACCCAGTGCAAGCCTTGCAGTTTCATTTAGCAACGATGGCTCCTTATTTTTTGTGGTATGCTACGAGGCCTTTTCCATGGTTTTTAATGTTTCCATAAATGTGTTGTTTTAAGGTGGGCCGGGAGAAGGGAAGTCGAGCTGTCTAATAAGGGTTAACATGGCTTGGGCAATTAGCGCTGTATGGGCTGGGTCTGTCTGGTGGATCTGCAGCTGTGCAGATCCTGCTGTGAATTCTGGTTGTCAGCAAGGTGTCTTACATACCTGTAGGTCACCTCTGGTCAGCCCTGGGCCTTTGCTGGGCTGACTGTTTCACAGTTCCTTGGGAAGCTGACTCCTCAGTTTCAGTGGTGGGTGGAAAGAGCCCTCCAGTGCGTTAAGGGGGATAAATACAGGACAAGGGGTAATAATTTTAAACTTTTTTTTTAAATAGGTTTAGATTTAGACATTTAGAAACTCTATTTATCTGCACTTGAGAAGTGCACGTGGGGTGGTGAAGTACAGCTCTGCAAATGGTTTCAGTTTTCAGTATCTGCTGGTTTAGGTTAGAGATGCTTCTGCTGGAAATGATGGTTGTCTAGTACCAGAAATGCTTCAGGACATGGTGCACATGCTCCAGCCTTCTCATTTAGGGATTCCAGCATGTGTTAGCCTTTGTTTTGGTGCTCTTTCAGAAATTCTAGATGCCTCCCACAAAGTTTTGACACAGCTTAAGGGGGAGGTGACTTGAATATCCTTCTCTTCTAGTGAGGTGTGAGGCTGGTACTCACAGTAACGCTTCAAACTCCTATCCCTTGTGCTGCTTGCATCAGGCTCGTGCTTTCAGTGATTTTCAGAACCAGTGCATGATGATACTTACAGTAAGGCCTTGCTAAAATGAGCTTGTGAGCAACGTGCTCGCTGGCTACTTGCTGGATTTTACTGCTGTCACCTGATGTTGTCATCCTTGCACAACAAGCTCCTCCTTTAAGTGTATTCTAGATATCAAAAATGAGATGGTACTGAATTATTTTGCTTACTACCTGAAGCTGATAACTGAAACATTACATTGAATTGAAACATCACCTAAATAATTGACGTTCAGCGTCTCCTGTCCTAGCTTTCCCCAGTGGGAAGGGGGAGGGAGGCTGCGCCACCTCCTAGCGTTTCAGAAACGTGTGAGGGTGGGAGATGTGGCTGTGGTTCTAGCGAAAGCTGTTGCTGCTGCAGTTAACACAAAGGGAAGCCTTTATGTTCTTGGCATGCTGCTATTATGCAGCATACAAAAAGCGCTTCCCCTGTTTGGTAATTTTCAGTAGCTAAACTCCTCAAACATGCGTCTGTTTTGAGTTGTTAGAGGAATCATAATGTCCAATTGTCTGCAAGCTTCTTAACTGTTCATTTAACAGAGCAGCGCTGTGACAGCTTGCTGTTGCTGAGGAGGGTGATAGCATCCACCTGTAGCTTTCCTCAGGCTGTCTCCGAGGCTTTTTTAACCTCTCAGGAGGGACCCAGGAGCCTGATGGAAAGCCATCCAGTTCTGGTAGGTGAATTGGCTTGCTGAGAGGTCAAATGAGTGCTAGAGCCTGGAGAGACTGGGAGGGTTTGCAGGATGGAGAAGTAGGAGCGTGCCTTTGAGGTTAAGTAGATGTTAAATGGGTTAAGCAGTCCTTAAAACACTTCTGGTGTGTAAGGACCACAAAAGTGCCCAAGGCCAGGCTGGATGAGGCTTCGGGCAGCCTGGGCTGCTGCAAAGCATCCCTGCACATGGCAGGGGGCTGGAGCTAGATGGGCTTTGAGTCCCTTCCAACCCAAACCATTCTGTGATCATGCTGGGGACTCCCTGCCCCTTCTAACCAGCTCCTCTGCCTCCTGCAACCCCCAGGAGGCAGCTGAAGCCTGGCTTTGGCTTGTGTTGTCCTCCCTCATGGGACATGGGCAGGTCGAAGGCTAGCACCAGGCAAGGCGAGGATGCAGTGAATGGGAGCAGGGAGGTGGCAGCAGCTTGGGAACATTTGTGCTTGGTGCCTCCCGTTGCCTGGGGAGCTGCAGGTCAGTCCCAAGCCGTGACCCCAACCTGAGGCTCCTGGCTCTGGGAGGCCTCTTGGGGCTGGAGTTTCCTTGTCTATGCTTCATTTGAGTTTTCACGCCTTGGTCTGCCTGCTAAACTATGAAGGTTGTTGCAGCCTAGGCTAATCGTGGTCTGCTACATCCCTGGGGATGGGGTGGAGGAGTCTGAACTGTGGTGTGGGGGCAGCATTTCAGACTCGCTGGGTGCTTTAGGGGTTTTATGGAGCCACTTGGGGATTCACCTGAAGTTGGCCACTAAGAATAACATGAAAAGCAGATAGAAAATGTTACAGGGATAAACGGATGGCTGGCTGAGAGAGGTTTGCATGCAGCTTTCTTCCCTCAGGTTGTGAGAAATCTGGAGGTAAAAGCTTAATTGTGTTTCACTTTGAAGGCTTTGGAAGTTTTTTCTCATCACCTTGAACCTTCTCTCTGTGCTTCAGCACTTGCAGCTTATGGAATATTAAACATGTCACCATGTATCCGAGCTGCTGTAAGAACAGAACCAAAATCCAGAAACAGAGTACATATGGAGCTTTGACTCGCACCCAAACTCCATCGTTACGCTGTCATAAATAGATCCAGGAAGGCTGTTTTCAAGCGGTGCATGGATGCTTAGCCTCACTGGTTTTGCTCAGACGGAGGGGGGGAGGGACATCAGGAAAACTAAAGCTAATTAATTGATATAATATGTATATGGTCACCAGGTGGATCAGGTATAAGCTGCTTTCTTACACAAATACTCAAATTGGAAAAACTGTTGTACAGTAACTGACGTTTTGTAAAAACAAAAACCCAACACTGACATGCACCTAGCACAGTAATCCAACAATAATTCCTGGATTAAGCAATTGCTAAAGGCAAATACACAGTTGCTGTTGTCTGCTCTTCCTCTAGCAGCAGCAGAAGTTTGCAGTCTTGTAGCTCATCACTGTAACAAGGGTAGGTAATGAAGCTTCTGTAGCTCACGTGCCAAGGCTGTGGCAGTTGCTTGACGTCTGTCTGGGCTCTGTAGATGTGATCAAGCAAGGATTCACTCCAGACCACGTTGGAATGCATTTAGGTAGGCTTTCCTCTCTCCCACGCACAGTTTCACCTTGTCCCAAGGCTCGTTCGCAGAGGTATGACTGTCAGACCACCGTGGTTGAGAGTTTGTTTTCCGTTTTAATGTTGAAGTCCAGTTTTTAGCATTTCCTTTAAAGGAAATGTCAGATTGCCCTCAGCGCCCATCTCTCCTCAACTTCTTTGTCCAGCTGAAAGGGAATCAAATCTGTATGATGTCTGTGGGAGAACAGTATCCTCCAGTTCTTGTTCTATCTCTTCTTGTTCTGATGTATCAATGGAAATGTCACTTAGCAAAAGGGCTTCTCTGATGTGGACGTCTAAGCTGGCCACACCAGCTTTGAGGTCTCAAAACACAAAAGGTGACTTTTGACAATTTTGACGGGTGATGTACAGGCGAATATTGGGCACTTTCTATAGATGCTATCAAGAGATGCTGCCCTGCTCCTTTATTTTGCCTTGAGGAAGAGCTGCTTTCTAGGCTGAAGAATTGGACTCAAACCCTCGAGAAGGCTGAAAAAAACTATTGTTTGCATGGAAGGAACAGGCAGAGTAATGAAGTCACTTAATCTTGAAAACTACAGTTTAAAGGTAGTGCCCAAACGTGATCTGCAGTTCTGGGAGGCAGGGTTTCAGAGGGTCAGCCCTTTCTTAGTTTACCTGAAGATTTGTTTATGGGGAAGGGTTTGGATGGGACTTCAGTGCCTTTCAGAGGACAGAATGACGTTTGGTACCAGAAGTGGTATGACTTCTCTGTGGTTAGGAGGTAAGTTTGCATGGGACAAAATATCACTTCTGACTGATTGAAACCTGATGTGTTTTTATTATTAACAGCTCTGTGCTGGTTTGTCCGAGAAAGCTTTGGGCTTCCTGTGGAAGAATTTAGCCCCCAGATGATTGAAACAAGAAATCTGGTGGCCTTAGGAGTCAGTCTGGAACATTGGGCTGCTTTATACTCCTAAGTTAACTATTTTTCACTTTTTTTGGCAGCCTGCAGGGTCCTTGCACTAGTGGTTTTGGTGGTGAAGGAGGGAAGAGAAAATAATTTGTACTATGGTATGAAGAGTAACGGGGTGGAATAAGATCTTGTCTGTGCTCCATGAGACTGGCACTCAGGAAATGAATGTGAAAGCTCCACACGAAGAAATCTTCAAGCAGAAGTCCATGTGTTTTAGGGCAAACTGATGTCATAATCAGGATCTGCGTTTTCTGCGAATACCTGTTCTTACTTTAAACGGTGAACTTTTCCCGGAATGGCAGAATGTTAGGGATTGGAAGGGACCGTGAAAGATCATCTAGTCCGATCCCCCTGCTGGAGCAGGAGCACCTAAGTCAGGCCACGAAGGAGCTCATCCAGGAGGGTTTTGAAAGTCTCCAGAGAAGGAGACTCCACAACCCCCTGAGCAGCCGATGACCACGAATTGCCACTAGGCAACATTCTGTGATTAAAGGCAAGCATGGAGAGAGGTCTCAGGCTAATTAAGAAAAGCCGTCTCGGGAGAGACCAAACCCAGGAGTGGGCCCCAGTGAATCAAGGACAAGGTGTCACTTCAGAGACGTGAGCCTCCCATCACGGAGTTGGGAGTCAGCCCCGCGTCCCCAGCAAAGGCTCAGTGGGTTTGGGCTGTCATGTAGGCAAGAACAGTTTGTGCAGCACAGGAAGCTCTGAGGGAGAGAGGCGCTCCATTTTGGGTGGAAAAGGAGTCCTTTTTCCATCAAAAGAGACAGAAGAGGGCATAGAACACCACCTCCTTTGAGCAGCCGAAAGACACTACTAATTTCGGTGTTTCACCTGAGACAAGCGATAGACCCCAGTGCTTCCTAGTCTCTGAGAACAGCACCTTTCCCAGAGCAATTCCTCCTGAGACAGCCCTTTGCTCTTCTACTTCCTTGCTTTTGCCCTTGGTGGTGGTATCCTGAGGAAATCTCTGTTTTTTAGGTACCCTTAGGCTGCCCTTGCAGGAGGCCAGCAGCGCCTTCCAAGGATGCTGCAGGTTGCCAGGCCCGGTTCCCCAGCTGGCAGGCATTCTCTGCTGCCAGGCTTTTAGGAGACTTTTGCTGTCAGCCTTTTTCCCAGTCAGGCCAGGTCACCTTTGGTGCTGCTCCCATCCCCAGCACTTTCCCATTCCCATGATGACTTCTCATCCCCAAGTCTCACTTGGGGACCCGCCACCCGCAGCCGTTCCCCGTCAACAGCCGACATCCCCATCCACTTTGTGGTGCGGACAGCAGGAGAGGGCTGCGTTCAGCCTCCCGCTGACCTATGCAGGAAGAAGTGCAGGCAGAGGCTTTGTAGGGTGGAAAAGTCATAATTTAATAGGGGAGTAATTGTGGCTGCCACCCCCAGCCAACCCCCAGCTGAGGTCATTTCAGATCCGGCGCCGGGCCCGGCGGCCTACATGGTCGCCAGACCCCGGCTCCTCTTCTTGGACCCGACGCAGCCAGGAGATATCGTCGAGGTCGTCGTACCATATGTCCTCATTCAGTCTGTGCCCGGAGCGCCTTCGGACCATCCCCCGTTCTTCGAAGGGGCTGCGCTCCCTGCGCCGGGGCGAGGCACTGCGGGAGCGGTAGTTGGGGCTCCTCTGCCACCGCTGCTGCTGCTGCCGCTGCTGCTGCCGCCCCATCCCCGCGTTGCGCTCCAGTCTTCGGCGGGGACGGGGGGGTGAGGCGTCGCGTCGGGGGGGTGAGACGTCGCGTTGGGCGGGTGCCTCCAAGCGTTCGATGGCCAGAATCCGCCCACGGCACATTGGGCAGGTGAACCTCTGAGTGGCCCAGGGCTGGATGCACTGCAGGCAGAAGCGGTGCCCGCAGGGGTCCACCCGAGCCGCGTTGGACAGCTGGCCCAGACAAATGGGGCATGTCTCGTCCCCAGCGGCCTCCTCCTCTGGCTGCTCCCGCTGTTGGTGGTTCATTGTCCTTGCAGCAGCCCCGGCGTAGAGATGGTCTTCTGTGGAAAGCTGCCCTGGTGCAGGGTGGTTGTCAGCAGACTCCGGTCTTCGCCTGCGGGTTGTCGGCAGGATCTCGACGCTTCACGTCTCCCTGGCTGGACCTCAGCACCTTGCTTGCCACCAGCAGGACCACTAGAGAGAGAAGCAGGAAGAAAACATTCTAGCAGCAAATCCACATTAGCTTTCTAGGTTCAGCCAAGTTGTCTATAGTACTAGAGCAGTAAATGTTCTTCGTATGGACTTCAACCAATGCTATTATAACGGCAGCTCTGCTTCTGAGAGCTTATACTTCGAAGGCAAGACTATGCTTAGGATAGGTGAGGACCATGTAGGTATAGATATTTGATAACGTTACCGAAGGACCTTGATGGCTCGCGTGCAAGAAGAATGGCTTTGAGTGTGCTTTGCACAACACCGCCGCCTCCTGTCTTCCAGCAGTGGGACCTCAATCAATTCAGCGCCACAAGCTGGACTGGCCGCAGGCACGCCGCTCAGGGCTTTTATAGCCAGCCACCTTTTGTGAGGTCGTAGGGTGACGGTGACTCTGTGGTTACATCACAAGGGTCTCGGGGTGCCCCTGATGGCAGCACTGACAGACGTCACCTGACGGTTGTGGGACAACGCTGACGTGAGATGGCGGCTCCACGCTGACAGGAGCCATGTCTGCCAGGCTGGGGTCCAGGCCCAGCCTGCGGCCTGGGAGCCGGGGATGTCCTTGACGTGCAGCTGGACACCCGAGCATTGGAGACGTCCTGAAGAGACCATGGAAACAACGAGTATTAAACCCAAAATATGAAACAATAACCTGAAGGGATGTCTGGAATTGCTCAAGTGTTGTATCGGCTTTGCGTCGTGAGAAGGCTCAGCTCTAGCCCCAAAATGCAGGCTGCGCTCTGTCACCCTTAGTGTGAAAAAGTTTTGTCTGGTATTTAAGTGGAACCTCCTGTGTTCCAGCTTGCACCCATTGCCCCGTGTCCTATCATTAGATGTCACCGAGAAGAGCCTGGCTCCATCTTCCTGACACTCACCCTTTACGTATTGACAAACATCAATAAGGTCACCCGTCAGTCTCCTCCAAGCTAGAGAGACCCGGCTCCCTCAGCCTTTCCTCATCAGGGAGATGCTCCACTCCCTTAGTCATCCTCATGGCTCTGCGCTCGAGTCTCTCAACAACTTTAAATGTAGATGGGAGTGAAAGTGCAGAAAAAGGGGCTTTCAGTAATCTTTTTGGTTTAGTATTTGTAGCCGCATGGGAAGCTGGAACGGCTGCAGGTTGTTGCAGGGCTGATGTTTGGGACTTCACAAGGTCAGGCACGGTTCATAGTGAGAAATATTTTCCCTAGATGTATCCATGTTCTCCTTGGGCTTCAGGAACCAGTGGCTTCCTCTGCTCGTCGCTCCTTGCGTGTTGTTTATTTCTTCGGTCATTGGCTTTGGTTTCTCCCCAGTGGTACCCCAGGGGAAGTCAGGAGATGTCTTCTAATCTCTTTACACCAAACTCCTGCCTTGATGTTGTTACAGGGACTTATTTGGGTTCTTGAGAAACCTTTAGGCTTCTCCCTGCAATGTTGCCAACTCTGACTCCATTACAAGATGGGAAATGCAGTCGCGTGGAGCTCTTCTTACTACACTTAGAACTTCCTTGCGTTTTTGTGGTGTTCTGTTTTGGAGACCAAAGGATAGTGCAGGCCTTCTTAGCATAAGATTGCACTGGATGCCTGTTTTCAATTGCACCGTCAAAATGCTTCATCAGCTTCCTTTTCCGCTTTCCTGCTCACTCATCCCTTAGCAATCCTGTTCTTAAGGAATGGCTCTGGAGTTGGCTGCTCAAAAAAAAACCATTGAAATTCATCTTAAATTTCATTGTTGTACTCCACAAACTTTGGGGCAATAGACTTTCATCAAGCTTTCACCGTGGGACTTCCCGGAAGAACGGGGCAGGCATCAGTACAGGCTGGGAGCATCCCTCAGGAGCTTCTCTGGGGACAGACAGTCACTTCTGTCCTGTAGCTCTTTTGCATGCTGTTGGGACTCCTCTCCTGTGTGTTCCTTTGTGTTCTGCTGTGTTATGGGGCTCGTGCTTTGTTATTTCTTCGGTGAGGGAACGTGAGTGGATCTCTCCTCTGGCTTTGTCAGAACAGCTGCAGAAGTGGAAGGTCTTTGAAAACTGTCAGATGGGATTGAAACGCATGAATGGGTTCAGAAGCTTGCAAAACGGGAATACTGACACATCTGAGGCCAACACAAATCTAAGTGCTTTAGGAATGGAGCAAAGTGCTTCCTTTTTTTAACAGCAAGACTTGGCTTTACTCATGTTCACACTGGCTGGCCTTTACAGGTACGTGCCTTGCCTTCTGAATAAATTGCTGGACCGTAAGTGGGTGGACGATTTGTTTATTTTGCCATGTTTGCAATTGCTTGACATCTGTCTGGGCTCTGTAGATGTGATCAAGCAAGGATTCACTCCAGACCACGTTGGAATGCATTTAGGTAGGCTTTCCTCTCTCCCACGCACAGTTTCACCTTGTCCCAAGGCTCGTTCGCAGAGGTATGACTGTCAGACCACCGTGGTTGAGAGTTTGTTTTCCGTTTTAATATTGAAGTCCAGTTTTTAGCATTTCCTTTAAAGGAAATGTCAGATTGCCCTCAGCGCCCATCCCTCCTCAACTTCTTTGTCCAGCTGAAAGGGAATCAAATCTGTACGATGTCTGTGGGAGAACAGTATCCTCCAGTTCTTGTTCTATCTCTTCTTGTTCTGATGTATCAATGGAAATGTCACTTAGCAAAAGAAAGGGCTTCTCTGATGTGGACGTCTAAGCTGGCCACACCAGCTTTGAGGTCTCAAAACACAAAAGGTGACTTTTGACAATTTTGACGGATGATGTACAGGCGAATATTGGGCACTTTCTATAGATGCTATCAAGAGATGCTGCCCTGCTCCTTTATTTTGCCTTGAGGAAGAGCTGCTTTCTAGGCTGAAGAATTGGACTCAAACCCTCGAGAAGGCTGAAAAAACTATTGTTTGCATGGAAGGAACAGGCAGAGTAATGAAGTCACTTAATCTTGAAAACTACAGTTTAAAGGTAGTGCCCAAACGTGATCTGCAGTTCTGGGAGGCAGGGTTTCAGAGGGTCAGCCATTTCTTAGTTTACCTGAAGATTTGTTTATGGGGAAGGGTTTGGATGGGACTTCAGTGCCTTTCAGAGGACAGAATGACGTTTGGTACCAGAAGTGGTATGACTTCTCTGTGGTTAGGAGGTAAGTTTGCATGGGACAAAATATCACTTCTGACTGATTGAAACCTGATGTGTTTTTATTATTAACAGCTCTGTGCTGGTTTGTCCGAGAAAGCTTTGGGCTTCCTATGGAAGAATTTAGCCCCCAGATGATTGAAACAAGAAATCTGGTGGCCTTAGGAGTCAGTCTGGAACATTGGGCTGCTTTATACTCCTAAGTTAACTATTTTTCACTTTTTTTGGCAGCCTGCAGGGTCCTTGCACTAGTGGTTTTGGTGGTGAAGGAGGGAAGAGAAAATAATTTGTACTATGGTATGAAGAGTAACGGGGTGGAATAAGATCTTGTCTGTGCTCCATGAGACTGGCACTCAGGAAATGAATGTGAAAGCTCCACACGAAGAAATCTTCAAGCAGAAGTCCATGTGTTTTAGGGCAAACTGATGTCATAATCAGGATCTGCGTTTTCTGCGAATACCTGTTCTTACTTTAAACGGTGAACTTTTCCCAGAATGGCAGAATGTTAGGGATTGGAAGGGACCGTGAAAGATCATCTAGTCCGATCCCCCTGCTGGAGCAGGAGCACCTAAATCAGGCCACAAAGGAGCTCATCCAGGAGGGTTTTGAAAGTCTTCAGAGAAGGAGACTCCACAACCCCCTGGGCAGCCGATGACCACGAATTGCCACTAGGCAACATTCTGTGATTAAAGGCAAGCATGGAGAGAGGCCTCAGGCTAATTAAGAAAAGCCGTCTCGGGAGAGACCAAACCCAGGAGTGGGCCCCAGTGAATCAAGGACAAGGTGTCACTTCAGAGACGTGAGCCTCCCATCACGGAGTTGGGAGTCAGCCCCGCGTCCCCAGCAAAGGCTCAGTGGGTTTGGGCTGTCATGTAGGCAAGAACAGTTTGTGCAGCACAGGAAGCTCTGAGGGAGAGAGGCGCTCCATTTTGGGTGGAAAAGGAGTCCTTTTTCCATCAAAAGAGACAGAAGAGGGCATAGAACACCACCTCCTTTGAGCAGCCGAAAGACACTACTAATTTCGGTGTTTCACCTGAGACAAGCGATAGACCCCAATGCTTCCTAGTCTCTGAGAACAGCACCTTTCCCAGAGCAATTCCTCCTGAGACAGCCCTTTGCTCTTCTACTTCCTTGCTTTTGCCCTTGGTGGTGGTATCCTGAGGAAATCTCTGTTTTTTAGGTACCCTTAGGCTGCCCTTGCAGGAGGCCAGCAGCGCCTTCCAAGGATGCTGCAGGTTGCCAGGCCCGGTTCCCCAGCTGGCAGGCATTCTCTGCTGCCAGGCTTTTAGGAGACTTTTGCTGTCAGCCTTTTTCCCGGTCAGGCCAGGTCACCTTTGGTGCTGCTCCCATCCCCAGCACTTTCCCATTCCCATGATGACTTCTCATCCCCAAGTCTCACTTGGGGACCCGCCACCCGCAGCCGTTCCCCGTCAACAGCCGACATCCCCAAACCACTTTGTGGTGCGGACAGCAGGAGAGGGCTGCGTTCAGCCTCCCGCTGACCTATGCAGGAAGAAGTGCAGGCAGAGGCTTTGTAGGGTGGAAAAGTCATAATTTAATAGGGGAGTAATTGTGGCTGCCACCCCCAGCCAACCCCCAGCTGAGGTCATTTCAGATCCGGCGCCGGGCCCGGCGGCCTACATGGTCGCCAGACCCCGGCTCCTCTTCTTGGACCCGACGCAGCCAGGAGATATCGTCGAGGTCGTCGTACCATATGTCCTCATTCAGTCTGTGCCCGGAGCGCCTTCGGACCATCCCCCGTTCTTCGAAGGGGCTGCGCTCCCTGCGCCGGGGCGAGGCACTGCGGGAGCGGTAGTTGGGGCTCCTCTGCCGCCGCTGCTGCTGCTGCCGCTGCTGCTGCCGCCCCATCCCCGCGTTGCGCTCCAGTCTTCGGCGGGGACGGGGGGGTGAGGCGTCGCGTCGGGGGGGTGAGACGTCGCGTTGGGCGGGTGCCTCCAAGCGTTCGATGGCCAGAATCCGCCCACGGCACATTGGGCAGGTGAACCTCTGAGTGGCCCAGGGCTGGATGCACTGCAGGCAGAAGCGGTGCCCGCAGGGGTCCACCCGAGCCGCGTTGGACAGCTGGCCCAGACAAATGGGGCATGTCTCGTCCCCAGCGGCCTCCTCCTCTGGCTGCTCCCGCTGTTGGTGGTTCATTGTCCTTGCAGCAGCCCCGGCGTAGAGATGGTCTTCTGTGGAAAGCTGCCCTGGTGCAGGGTGGTTGTCAGCAGACTCCGGTCTTCGCCTGCGGGTTGTCGGCAGGATCTCGACGCTTCACGTCTCCCTGGCTGGACCTCAGCACCTTGCTTGCCACCAGCAGGACCACTAGAGAGAGAAGCAGGAAGAAAACATTCTAGCAGCAAATCCACATTAGCTTTCTAGGTTCAGCCAAGTTGTCTATAGTACTAGAGCAGTAAATGTTCTTCGTATGGACTTCAACCAATGCTATTATAACGGCAGCTCTGCTTCTGAGAGCTTATACTTCGAAGGCAAGACTATGCTTAGGATAGGTGAGGACCATGTAGGTATAGATATTTGATAACGTTACCGAAGGACCTTGATGGCTCGCGTGCAAGAAGAATGGCTTTGAGTGTGCTTTGCACAACACCGCCGCCTCCTGTCTTCCAGCAGTGGGACCTCAATCAATTCAGCGCCACAAGCTGGACTGGCCGCAGGCACGCCGCTCAGGGCTTTTATAGCCAGCCACCTTTTGTGAGGTCGTAGGGTGACGGTGACTCTGTGGTTACATCACAAGGGTCTCGGGGTGCCCCTGATGGCAGCACTGACAGACGTCACCTGACGGTTGTGGGACAACGCTGACGTGAGATGGCGGCTCCACGCTGACAGGAGCCATGTCTGCCAGGCTGGGGTCCAGGCCCAGCCTGCGGCCTGGGAGCCGGGGATGTCCTTGACGTGCAGCTGGACACCCGAGCATTGGAGACGTCCTGAAGAGACCATGGAAACAACGAGTATTAAACCCAAAATATGAAACAATAACCTGAAGGGATGTCTGGAATTGCTCAAGTGTTGTATCGGCTTTGCGTCGTGAGAAGGCTCAGCTCTAGCCCCAAAATGCAGGCTGCGCTCTGTCACCCTTAGTGTGAAAAAGTTTTGTCTGGTATTTAAGTGGAACCTCCTGTGTTCCAGCTTGCACCCATTGCCCCGTGTCCTATCATTAGATGTCACCGAGAAGAGCCTGGCTCCATCTTCCTGACACTCACCCTTTACGTATTGACAAACATCAATAAGGTCACCCGTCAGTCTCCTCCAAGCTAGAGAGACCCGGCTCCCTCAGCCTTTCCTCATCAGGGAGATGCTCCACTCCCTTAGTCATCCTCATGGCTCTGCGCTCGAGTCTCTCAACAACTTTAAATGTAGATGGGAGTGAAAGTGCAGAAAAAGGGGCTTTCAGTAATCTTTTTGGTTTAGTATTTGTAGCCGCATGGGAAGCTGGAACGGCTGCAGGTTGTTGCAGGGCTGATGTTTGGGACTTCACAAGGTCAGGCACGGTTCATAGTGAGAAATATTTTCCCTAGATGTATCCATGTTCTCCTTGGGCTTCAGGAACCAGTGGCTTCCTCTGCTCGTCGCTCCTTGCGTGTTGTTTATTTCTTCGGTCATTGGCTTTGGTTTCTCCCCAGTGGTACTCCAGGGGAAGTCAGGAGATGTCTTCTAATCTCTTTACACCAAACTCATGCCTTGATGTTGTTACAGGGACTTATTTGGGTTCTTGAGAAATCTTTAGGCTTCTCCCTGCAGTGTTGCCAACTCTGACTCCATTACAAGATGGGAAATGCAGTCGCGTGGAGCTCTTCTTACTACACTTAGAACTTCCTTGCGTTTTTGTGGTGTTCTGTTTTGGAGACCAAAGGATAGTGCAGGCCTTCTTAGCATAAGATTGCACTGGATGCCTGTTTTCAATTGCACCGTCAGAAGTGGAAGGTCTTTGAAAACTGTCAGATGGGATTGAAACGCATGAATGGGTTCAGAAGCTTGCAAAACGGGAATACTGACACATCTGAGGCCAACACAAATCTAAGTGCTTTAGGAATGGAGCAAAGTGCTTCCTTTTTTTAACAGCAAGACTTGGCTTTACTCATGTTCACACTGGCTGGCCTTTACAGGTACGTGCCTTGCCTTCTGAATAAATTGCTGGACCGTAAGTGGGTGGACGATTTGTTTATTTTGCCATGTTTGCAATTGCTTGACATCTGTCTGGGCTCTGTAGATGTGATCAAGCAAGGATTCACTCCAGACCACGTTGGAATGCATTTAGGTAGGCTTTCCTCTCTCCCACGCACAGTTTCACCTTGTCCCAAGGCTCGTTCGCAGAGGTATGACTGTCAGACCACCGTGGTTGAGAGTTTGTTTTCCGTTTTAATATTGAAGTCCAGTTTTTAGCATTTCCTTTAAAGGAAATGTCAGATTGCCCTCAGCGCCCATCCCTCCTCAACTTCTTTGTCCAGCTGAAAGGGAATCAAATCTGTACGATGTCTGTGGGAGAACAGTATCCTCCAGTTCTTGTTCTATCTCTTCTTGTTCTGATGTATCAATGGAAATGTCACTTAGCAAAAGAAAGGGCTTCTCTGATGTGGACGTCTAAGCTGGCCACACCAGCTTTGAGGTCTCAAAACACAAAAGGTGACTTTTGACAATTTTGACGGGTGATGTACAGGCGAATATTGGGCACTTTCTATAGATGCTATCAAGAGATGCTGCCCTGCTCCTTTATTTTGCCTTGAGGAAGAGCTGCTTTCTAGGCTGAAGAATTGGACTCAAACCCTCGAGAAGGCTGAAAAAACCATTGTTTGCATGGAAGGAACAGGTAGAGTAATGAAGTCACTTAATCTTGAAAACTACAGTTTGAAGGTAGTGCCCAAACGTGATCTGCAGTTCTGGGAGGCAGGGTTTCAGAGGGTCAGCCATTTCTTAGTTTACCTGAAGATTTGTTTATGGGGAAGGGTTTGGATGGGACTTCAGTGCCTTTCAGAGGACAGAATGACGTTTGGTAGCACAAGTGGTATGACTTCTCTGTGGTTAGGAGGTAAGTTTGCATGGGACAAAATATCACTTCTGACTGATTGAAACCTGATGTGTTTTTATTATTAACAGCTCTGTGCTGGTTTGTCCGAGAAAGCTTTGGGCTTCCTATGGAAGAATTTAGCCCCCTGATGATTGAAACAAGAAATCTGGTGGCCTTAGGAGTCAGTCTGGAACATTGGGCTGCTTTATACTCCTAAGTTAACTATTTTTCACTTTTTTTGGCAGCCTGCAGGGTCCTTGCACTAGTGGTTTTGGTGGTGAAGGAGGGAAGAGAAAATAATTTGTACTATGGTATGAAGAGTAACGGGGTGGAATAAGATCTTGTCTGTGCTCCATGAGACTGGCACTCAGGAAATGAATGTGAAAGCTCCACACGAAGAAATCTTCAAGCAGAAGTCCATGT
This sequence comes from Aythya fuligula, assembly GCF_009819795.1. Classification (NCBI taxonomy): domain Eukaryota; kingdom Metazoa; phylum Chordata; class Aves; order Anseriformes; family Anatidae; genus Aythya; species Aythya fuligula. Next base: position 10,622,642 of record NC_045569.1, on the reverse strand, counting down.
GTTTTAGGGCAAACTGATGTCATAATCAGGATCTGCGTTTTCTGCGAATACCTGTTCTTACTTTAAACGGTGAACTTTTCCCAGAATGGCAGAATGTTAGGGATTGGAAGGGACCGTGAAAGATCATCTAGTCCGATCCCCCTGCTGGAGCAGGAGCACCTAAATCAGGCCACAAAGGAGCTCATCCAGGAGGGTTTTGAAAGTCTTCAGAGAAGGAGACTCCACAACCCCCTGGGCAGCCGATGACCACGAATTGCCACTAGGCAACATTCTGTGATTAAAGGCAAGCATGGAGAGAGGCCTCAGGCTAATTAAGAAAAGCCGTCTCGGGAGAGACCAAACCCAGGAGTGGGCCCCAGTGAATCAAGGACAAGGTGTCACTTCAGAGACGTGAGCCTCCCATCACGGAGTTGGGAGTCAGCCCCGCGTCCCCAGCAAAGGCTCAGTGGGTTTGGGCTGTCATGTAGGCAAGAACAGTTTGTGCAGCACAGGAAGCTCTGAGGGAGAGAGGCGCTCCATTTTGGGTGGAAAAGGAGTCCTTTTTCCATCAAAAGAGACAGAAGAGGGCATAGAACACCACCTCCTTTGAGCAGCCGAAAGACACTACTAATTTCGGTGTTTCACCTGAGACAAGCGATAGACCCCAATGCTTCCTAGTCTCTGAGAACAGCACCTTTCCCAGAGCAATTCCTCCTGAGACAGCCCTTTGCTCTTCTACTTCCTTGCTTTTGCCCTTGGTGGTGGTATCCTGAGGAAATCTCTGTTTTTTAGGTACCCTTAGGCTGCCCTTGCAGGAGGCCAGCAGCGCCTTCCAAGGATGCTGCAGGTTGCCAGGCCCGGTTCCCCAGCTGGCAGGCATTCTCTGCTGCCAGGCTTTTAGGAGACTTTTGCTGTCAGCCTTTTTCCCGGTCAGGCCAGGTCACCTTTGGTGCTGCTCCCATCCCCAGCACTTTCCCATTCCCATGATGACTTCTCATCCCCAAGTCTCACTTGGGGACCCGCCACCCGCAGCCGTTCCCCGTCAACAGCCGACATCCCCAAACCACTTTGTGGTGCGGACAGCAGGAGAGGGCTGCGTTCAGCCTCCCGCTGACCTATGCAGGAAGAAGTGCAGGCAGAGGCTTTGTAGGGTGGAAAAGTCATAATTTAATAGGGGAGTAATTGTGGCTGCCACCCCCAGCCAACCCCCAGCTGAGGTCATTTCAGATCCGGCGCCGGGCCCGGCGGCCTACATGGTCGCCAGACCCCGGCTCCTCTTCTTGGACCCGACGCAGCCAGGAGATATCGTCGAGGTCGTCGTACCATATGTCCTCATTCAGTCTGTGCCCGGAGCGCCTTCGGACCATCCCCCGTTCTTCGAAGGGGCTGCGCTCCCTGCGCCGGGGCGAGGCACTGCGGGAGCGGTAGTTGGGGCTCCTCTGCCGCCGCTGCTGCTGCTGCCGCTGCTGCTGCCGCCCCATCCCCGCGTTGCGCTCCAGTCTTCGGCGGGGACGGGGGGGTGAGGCGTCGCGTCGGGGGGGTGAGACGTCGCGTTGGGCGGGTGCCTCCAAGCGTTCGATGGCCAGAATCCGCCCACGGCACATTGGGCAGGTGAACCTCTGAGTGGCCCAGGGCTGGATGCACTGCAGGCAGAAGCGGTGCCCGCAGGGGTCCACCCGAGCCGCGTTGGACAGCTGGCCCAGACAAATGGGGCATGTCTCGTCCCCAGCGGCCTCCTCCTCTGGCTGCTCCCGCTGTTGGTGGTTCATTGTCCTTGCAGCAGCCCCGGCGTAGAGATGGTCTTCTGTGGAAAGCTGCCCTGGTGCAGGGTGGTTGTCAGCAGACTCCGGTCTTCGCCTGCGGGTTGTCGGCAGGATCTCGACGCTTCACGTCTCCCTGGCTGGACCTCAGCACCTTGCTTGCCACCAGCAGGACCACTAGAGAGAGAAGCAGGAAGAAAACATTCTAGCAGCAAATCCACATTAGCTTTCTAGGTTCAGCCAAGTTGTCTATAGTACTAGAGCAGTAAATGTTCTTCGTATGGACTTCAACCAATGCTATTATAACGGCAGCTCTGCTTCTGAGAGCTTATACTTCGAAGGCAAGACTATGCTTAGGATAGGTGAGGACCATGTAGGTATAGATATTTGATAACGTTACCGAAGGACCTTGATGGCTCGCGTGCAAGAAGAATGGCTTTGAGTGTGCTTTGCACAACACCGCCGCCTCCTGTCTTCCAGCAGTGGGACCTCAATCAATTCAGCGCCACAAGCTGGACTGGCCGCAGGCACGCCGCTCAGGGCTTTTATAGCCAGCCACCTTTTGTGAGGTCGTAGGGTGACGGTGACTCTGTGGTTACATCACAAGGGTCTCGGGGTGCCCCTGATGGCAGCACTGACAGACGTCACCTGACGGTTGTGGGACAACGCTGACGTGAGATGGCGGCTCCACGCTGACAGGAGCCATGTCTGCCAGGCTGGGGTCCAGGCCCAGCCTGCGGCCTGGGAGCCGGGGATGTCCTTGACGTGCAGCTGGACACCCGAGCATTGGAGACGTCCTGAAGAGACCATGGAAACAACGAGTATTAAACCCAAAATATGAAACAATAACCTGAAGGGATGTCTGGAATTGCTCAAGTGTTGTATCGGCTTTGCGTCGTGAGAAGGCTCAGCTCTAGCCCCAAAATGCAGGCTGCGCTCTGTCACCCTTAGTGTGAAAAAGTTTTGTCTGGTATTTAAGTGGAACCTCCTGTGTTCCAGCTTGCACCCATTGCCCCGTGTCCTATCATTAGATGTCACCGAGAAGAGCCTGGCTCCATCTTCCTGACACTCACCCTTTACGTATTGACAAACATCAATAAGGTCACCCGTCAGTCTCCTCCAAGCTAGAGAGACCCGGCTCCCTCAGCCTTTCCTCATCAGGGAGATGCTCCACTCCCTTAGTCATCCTCATGGCTCTGCGCTCGAGTCTCTCAACAACTTTAAATATAGATGGGAGTGAAAGTGCAGAAAAAGGGGCTTTCAGTAATCTTTTTGGTTTAGTATTTGTAGCCGCATGGGAAGCTGGAACGGCTGCAGGTTGTTGCAGGGCTGATGTTTGGGACTTCACAAGGTCAGGCACGGTTCATAGTGAGAAATATTTTCCCTAGATGTATCCATGTTCTCCTTGGGCTTCAGGAACCAGTGGCTTCCTCTGCTCGTCGCTCCTTGCGTGTTGTTTATTTCTTCGGTCATTGGCTTTGGTTTCTCCCCAGTGGTACTCCAGGGGAAGTCAGGAGATGTCTTCTAATCTCTTTACACCAAACTCATGCCTTGATGTTGTTACAGGGACTTATTTGGGTTCTTGAGAAATCTTTAGGCTTCTCCCTGCAGTGTTGCCAACTCTGACTCCATTACAAGATGGGAAATGCAGTCGCGTGGAGCTCTTCTTACTACACTTAGAACTTCCTTGCGTTTTTGTGGTGTTCTGTTTTGGAGACCAAAGGATAGTGCAGGCCTTCTTAGCATAAGATTGCACTGGATGCCTGTTTTCAATTGCACCGTCAGAAGTGGAAGGTCTTTGAAAACTGTCAGATGGGATTGAAACGCATGAATGGGTTCAGAAGCTTGCAAAACGGGAATACTGACACATCTGAGGCCAACACAAATCTAAGTGCTTTAGGAATGGAGCAAAGTGCTTCCTTTTTTTAACAGCAAGACTTGGCTTTACTCATGTTCACACTGGCTGGCCTTTACAGGTACGTGCCTTGCCTTCTGAATAAATTGCTGGACCGTAAGTGGGTGGACAATTTGTTTATTTTGCCATGTTTGCAATTGCTTGACATCTGTCTGGGCTCTGTAGATGTGATCAAGCAAGGATTCACTCCAGACCACGTTGGAATGCATTTAGGTAGGCTTTCCTCTCTCCCACGCACAGTTTCACCTTGTCCCAAGGCTCGTTCGCAGAGGTATGACTGTCAGACCACCGTGGTTGAGAGTTTGTTTTCCGTTTTAATATTGAAGTCCAGTTTTTAGCATTTCCTTTAAAGGAAATGTCAGATTGCCCTCAGCGCCCATCCCTCCTCAACTTCTTTGTCCAGCTGAAAGGGAATCAAATCTGTACGATGTCTGTGGGAGAACAGTATCCTCCAGTTCTTGTTCTATCTCTTCTTGTTCTGATGTATCAATGGAAATGTCACTTAGCAAAAGGGCTTCTCTGATGTGGACGTCTAAGCTGGCCACACCAGCTTTGAGGTCTCAAAACACAAAAGGTGACTTTTGACAATTTTGACGGGTGATGTACAGGCGAATATTGGGCACTTTCTATAGATGCTATCAAGAGATGCTGCCCTGCTCCTTTATTTTGCCTTGAGGAAGAGCTGCTTTCTAGGCTGAAGAATTGGACTCAAACCCTCGAGAAGGCTGAAAAAACCATTGTTTGCATGGAAGGAACAGGTAGAGTAATGAAGTCACTTAATCTTGAAAACTACAGTTTGAAGGTAGTGCCCAAACGTGATCTGCAGTTCTGGGAGGCAGGGTTTCAGAGGGTCAGCCATTTCTTAGTTTACCTGAAGATTTGTTTATGGGGAAGGGTTTGGATGGGACTTCAGTGCCTTTCAGAGGACAGAATGACGTTTGGTAGCACAAGTGGTATGACTTCTCTGTGGTTAGGAGGTAAGTTTGCATGGGACAAAATATCACTTCTGACTGATTGAAACCTGATGTGTTTTTATTATTAACAGCTCTGTGCTGGTTTGTCCGAGAAAGCTTTGGGCTTCCTATGGAAGAATTTAGCCCCCTGATGATTGAAACAAGAAATCTGGTGGCCTTAGGAGTCAGTCTGGAACATTGGGCTGCTTTATACTCCTAAGTTAACTATTTTTCACTTTTTTTGGCAGCCTGCAGGGTCCTTGCACTAGTGGTTTTGGTGGTGAAGGAGGGAAGAGAAAATAATTTGTACTATGGTATGAAGAGTAACGGGGTGGAATAAGATCTTGTCTGTGCTCCATGAGACTGGCACTCAGGAAATGAATGTGAAAGCTCCACACGAAGAAATCTTCAAGCAGAAGTCCATGTGTTTTAGGGCAAACTGATGTCATAATCAGGATCTGCGTTTTCTGCGAATACCTGTTCTTACTTTAAACGGTGAACTTTTCCCAGAATGGCAGAATGTTAGGGATTGGAAGGGACCGTGAAAGATCATCTAGTCCGATCCCCCTGCTGGAGCAGGAGCACCTAAATCAGGCCACAAAGGAGCTCATCCAGGAGGGTTTTGAAAGTCTTCAGAGAAGGAGACTCCACAACCCCCTGGGCAGCCGATGACCACGAATTGCCACTAGGCAACATTCTGTGATTAAAGGCAAGCATGGAGAGAGGCCTCAGGCTAATTAAGAAAAGCCGTCTCGGGAGAGACCAAACCCAGGAGTGGGCCCCAGTGAATCAAGGACAAGGTGTCACTTCAGAGACGTGAGCCTCCCATCACGGAGTTGGGAGTCAGCCCCGCGTCCCCAGCAAAGGCTCAGTGGGTTTGGGCTGTCATGTAGGCAAGAACAGTTTGTGCAGCACAGGAAGCTCTGAGGGAGAGAGGCGCTCCATTTTGGGTGGAAAAGGAGTCCTTTTTCCATCAAAAGAGACAGAAGAGGGCATAGAACACCACCTCCTTTGAGCAGCCGAAAGACACTACTAATTTCGGTGTTTCACCTGAGACAAGCGATAGACCCCAATGCTTCCTAGTCTCTGAGAACAGCACCTTTCCCAGAGCAATTCCTCCTGAGACAGCCCTTTGCTCTTCTACTTCCTTGCTTTTGCCCTTGGTGGTGGTATCCTGAGGAAATCTCTGTTTTTTAGGTACCCTTAGGCTGCCCTTGCAGGAGGCCAGCAGCGCCTTCCAAGGATGCTGCAGGTTGCCAGGCCCGGTTCCCCAGCTGGCAGGCATTCTCTGCTGCCAGGCTTTTAGGAGACTTTTGCTGTCAGCCTTTTTCCCGGTCAGGCCAGGTCACCTTTGGTGCTGCTCCCATCCCCAGCACTTTCCCATTCCCATGATGACTTCTCATCCCCAAGTCTCACTTGGGGACCCGCCACCCGCAGCCGTTCCCCGTCAACAGCCGACATCCCCAAACCACTTTGTGGTGCGGACAGCAGGAGAGGGCTGCGTTCAGCCTCCCGCTGACCTATGCAGGAAGAAGTGCAGGCAGAGGCTTTGTAGGGTGGAAAAGTCATAATTTAATAGGGGAGTAATTGTGGCTGCCACCCCCAGCCAACCCCCAGCTGAGGTCATTTCAGATCCGGCGCCGGGCCCGGCGGCCTACATGGTCGCCAGACCCCGGCTCCTCTTCTTGGACCCGACGCAGCCAGGAGATATCGTCGAGGTCGTCGTACCATATGTCCTCATTCAGTCTGTGCCCGGAGCGCCTTCGGACCATCCCCCGTTCTTCGAAGGGGCTGCGCTCCCTGCGCCGGGGCGAGGCACTGCGGGAGCGGTAGTTGGGGCTCCTCTGCCGCCGCTGCTGCTGCTGCTGCCGCTGCTGCTGCCGCCCCATCCCCGCGTTGCGCTCCAGTCTTCGGCGGGGACGGGGGGGTGAGGCGTCGCGTCGGGGGGGTGAGACGTCGCGTTGGGCGGGTGCCTCCAAGCGTTCGATGGCCAGAATCCGCCCACGGCACATTGGGCAGGTGAACCTCTGAGTGGCCCAGGGCTGGATGCACTGCAGGCAGAAGCGGTGCCCGCAGGGGTCCACCCGAGCCGCGTTGGACAGCTGGCCCAGACAAATGGGGCATGTCTCGTCCCCAGCGGCCTCCTCCTCTGGCTGCTCCCGCTGTTGGTGGTTCATTGTCCTTGCAGCAGCCCCGGCGTAGAGATGGTCTTCTGTGGAAAGCTGCCCTGGTGCAGGGTGGTTGTCAGCAGACTCCGGTCTTCGCCTGCGGGTTGTCGGCAGGATCTCGACGCTTCACGTCTCCCTGGCTGGACCTCAGCACCTTGCTTGCCACCAGCAGGACCACTAGAGAGAGAAGCAGGAAGAAAACATTCTAGCAGCAAATCCACATTAGCTTTCTAGGTTCAGCCAAGTTGTCTATAGTACTAGAGCAGTAAATGTTCTTCGTATGGACTTCAACCAATGCTATTATAACGGCAGCTCTGCTTCTGAGAGCTTATACTTCGAAGGCAAGACTATGCTTAGGATAGGTGAGGACCATGTAGGTATAGATATTTGATAACGTTACCGAAGGACCTTGATGGCTCGCGTGCAAGAAGAATGGCTTTGAGTGTGCTTTGCACAACACCGCCGCCTCCTGTCTTCCAGCAGTGGGACCTCAATCAATTCAGCGCCACAAGCTGGACTGGCCGCAGGCACGCCGCTCAGGGCTTTTATAGCCAGCCACCTTTTGTGAGGTCGTAGGGTGACGGTGACTCTGTGGTTACATCACAAGGGTCTCGGGGTGCCCCTGATGGCAGCACTGACAGACGTCACCTGACGGTTGTGGGACAACGCTGACGTGAGATGGCGGCTCCACGCTGACAGGAGCCATGTCTGCCAGGCTGGGGTCCAGGCCCAGCCTGCGGCCTGGGAGCCGGGGATGTCCTTGACGTGCAGCTGGACACCCGAGCATTGGAGACGTCCTGAAGAGACCATGGAAACAACGAGTATTAAACCCAAAATATGAAACAATAACCTGAAGGGATGTCTGGAATTGCTCAAGTGTTGTATCGGCTTTGCGTCGTGAGAAGGCTCAGCTCTAGCCCCAAAATGCAGGCTGCGCTCTGTCACCCTTAGTGTGAAAAAGTTTTGTCTGGTATTTAAGTGGAACCTCCTGTGTTCCAGCTTGCACCCATTGCCCCGTGTCCTATCATTAGATGTCACCGAGAAGAGCCTGGCTCCATCTTCCTGACACTCACCCTTTACGTATTGACAAACATCAATAAGGTCACCCGTCAGTCTCCTCCAAGCTAGAGAGACCCGGCTCCCTCAGCCTTTCCTCATCAGGGAGATGCTCCACTCCCTTAGTCATCCTCATGGCTCTGCGCTCGAGTCTCTCAACAACTTTAAATGTAGATGGGAGTGAAAGTGCAGAAAAAGGGGCTTTCAGTAATCTTTTTGGTTTAGTATTTGTAGCCGCATGGGAAGCTGGAACGGCTGCAGGTTGTTGCAGGGCTGATGTTTGGGACTTCACAAGGTCAGGCACGGTTCATAGTGAGAAATATTTTCCCTAGATGTATCCATGTTCTCCTTGGGCTTCAGGAACCAGTGGCTTCCTCTGCTCGTCGCTCCTTGCGTGTTGTTTATTTCTTCGGTCATTGGCTTTGGTTTCTCCCCAGTGGTACTCCAGGGGAAGTCAGGAGATGCCTTCTAATCTCTTTACACCAAACTCATGCCTTGATGTTGTTACAGGGACTTATTTGGGTTCTTGAGAAATCTTTAGGCTTCTCCCTGCAGTGTTGCCAACTCTGACTCCATTACAAGATGGGAAATGCAGTCGCGTGGAGCTCTTCTTACTACACTTAGAACTTCCTTGCGTTTTTGTGGTGTTCTGTTTTGGAGACCAAAGGATAGTGCAGGCCTTCTTAGCATAAGATTGCACTGGATGCCTGTTTTCAATTGCACCGTCAGAAGTGGAAGGTCTTTGAAAACTGTCAGATGGGATTGAAACGCATGAATGGGTTCAGAAGCTTGCAAAACGGGAATACTGACACATCTGAGGCCAACACAAATCTAAGTGCTTTAGGAATGGAGCAAAGTGCTTCCTTTTTTTAACAGCAAGACTTGGCTTTACTCATGTTCACACTGGCTGGCCTTTACAGGTACGTGCCTTGCCTTCTGAATAAATTGCTGGACCGTAAGTGGGTGGACGATTTGTTTATTTTGCCATGTTTGCAATTGCTTGACATCTGTCTGGGCTCTGTAGATGTGATCAAGCAAGGATTCACTCCAGACCACGTTGGAATGCATTTAGGTAGGCTTTCCTCTCTCCCACGCACAGTTTCACCTTGTCCCAAGGCTCGTTCGCAGAGGTATGACTGTCAGACCACCGTGGTTGAGAGTTTGTTTTCCGTTTTAATATTGAAGTCCAGTTTTTAGCATTTCCTTTAAAGGAAATGTCAGATTGCCCTCAGCGCCCATCCCTCCTCAACTTCTTTGTCCAGCTGAAAGGGAATCAAATCTGTACGATGTCTGTGGGAGAACAGTATCCTCCAGTTCTTGTTCTATCTCTTCTTGTTCTGATGTATCAATGGAAATGTCACTTAGCAAAAGAAAGGGCTTCTCTGATGTGGACGTCTAAGCTGGCCACACCAGCTTTGAGGTCTCAAAACACAAAAGGTGACTTTTGACAATTTTGACGGGTGATGTACAGGCGAATATTGGGCACTTTCTATAGATGCTATCAAGAGATGCTGCCCTGCTCCTTTATTTTGCCTTGAGGAAGAGCTGCTTTCTAGGCTGAAGAATTGGACTCAAACCCTCGAGAAGGCTGAAAAAACCATTGTTTGCATGGAAGGAACAGGTAGAGTAATGAAGTCACTTAATCTTGAAAACTACAGTTTGAAGGTAGTGCCCAAACGTGATCTGCAGTTCTGGGAGGCAGGGTTTCAGAGGGTCAGCCATTTCTTAGTTTACCTGAAGATTTGTTTATGGGGAAGGGTTTGGATGGGACTTCAGTGCCTTTCAGAGGACAGAATGACGTTTGGTAGCACAAGTGGTATGACTTCTCTGTGGTTAGGAGGTAAGTTTGCATGGGACAAAATATCACTTCTGACTGATTGAAACCTGATGTGTTTTTATTATTAACAGCTCTGTGCTGGTTTGTCCGAGAAAGCTTTGGGCTTCCTATGGAAGAATTTAGCCCCCTGATGATTGAAACAAGAAATCTGGTGGCCTTAGGAGTCAGTCTGGAACATTGGGCTGCTTTATACTCCTAAGTTAACTATTTTTCACTTTTTTTGGCAGCCTGCAGGGTCCTTGCACTAGTGGTTTTGGTGGTGAAGGAGGGAAGAGAAAATAATTTGTACTATGGTATGAAGAGTAACGGGGTGGAATAAGATCTTGTCTGTGCTCCATGAGACTGGCACTCAGGAAATGAATGTGAAAGCTCCACACGAAGAAATCTTCAAGCAGAAGTCCATGTGTTTTAGGGCAAACTGATGTCATAATCAGGATCTGCGTTTTCTGCGAATACCTGTTCTTACTTTAAACGGTGAACTTTTCCCAGAATGGCAGAATGTTAGGGATTGGAAGGGACCGTGAAAGATCATCTAGTCCGATCCCCCTGCTGGAGCAGGAGCACCTAAATCAGGCCACAAAGGAGCTCATCCAGGAGGGTTTTGAAAGTCTTCAGAGAAGGAGACTCCACAACCCCCTGGGCAGCCGATGACCACGAATTGCCACTAGGCAACATTCTGTGATTAAAGGCAAGCATGGAGAGAGGCCTCAGGCTAATTAAGAAAAGCCGTCTCGGGAGAGACCAAACCCAGGAGTGGGCCCCAGTGAATCAAGGACAAGGTGTCACTTCAGAGACGTGAGCCTCCCATCACGGAGTTGGGAGTCAGCCCCGCGTCCCCAGCAAAGGCTCAGTGGGTTTGGGCTGTCATGTAGGCAAGAACAGTTTGTGCAGCACAGGAAGCTCTGAGGGAGAGAGGCGCTCCATTTTGGGTGGAAAAGGAGTCCTTTTTCCATCAAAAGAGACAGAAGAGGGCATAGAACACCACCTCCTTTGAGCAGCCGAAAGACACTACTAATTTCGGTGTTTCACCTGAGACAAGCGATAGACCCCAATGCTTCCTAGTCTCTGAGAACAGCACCTTTCCCAGAGCAATTCCTCCTGAGACAGCCCTTTGCTCTTCTACTTCCTTGCTTTTGCCCTTGGTGGTGGTATCCTGAGGAAATCTCTGTTTTTTAGGTACCCTTAGGCTGCCCTTGCAGGAGGCCAGCAGCGCCTTCCAAGGATGCTGCAGGTTGCCAGGCCCGGTTCCCCAGCTGGCAGGCATTCTCTGCTGCCAGGCTTTTAGGAGACTTTTGCTGTCAGCCTTTTTCCCAGTCAGGCCAGGTCACCTTTGGTGCTGCTCCCATCCCCAGCACTTTCCCATTCCCATGATGACTTCTCATCCCCAAGTCTCACTTGGGGACCCGCCACCCGCAGCCGTTCCCCGTCAACAGCCGACATCCCCAAACCACTTTGTGGTGCGGACAGCAGGAGAGGGCTGCGTTCAGCCTCCCGCTGACCTATGCAGGAAGAAGTGCAGGCAGAGGCTTTGTAGGGTGGAAAAGTCATAATTTAATAGGGGAGTAATTGTGGCTGCCACCTGTTGTCGACGGGAGGAAGACACAGACGCTCAATATGAGTGAACAGTGAACTTCAACTTTAATGGATAGCTCAGTCGCCTTTTATCTACTCCGAAACTCGTAAACATTCTTAAACTAAACTTAGGATTGGCTAACACTTTCCCGCGCTATGCAGTTGCTACCGTCCTGCCCCAGGGGGTCTATCCAATCGCCTAAGGGCATCGTGTTCTTGATCCTGATTGGCTCTCAGCCACCTGCGTACGTGCCCAGATCCATGTAAGCTAAGTACGGTACTTTATTAGCTTATTGCCTGCCAATTGCCCCACATTCACATGTCCCACCTCACTTAACCATTCCTCAACAATTCCCCCGTTTTTATTTTGCTCAACAAATACCTTCTGTGTGAGTTGCTCTAGTTTTTTCGTTAGGCAGTTAAAGATTACATATGCAGCAATTATAATCAATATAACTATAAGTAGAAACCGAAGTCCCTCTTTAACTAACTGAACAGAATGAGCTCTGTCCAGACTGATTAGCCCAGGTGACCCATATATTCTGCTGAGGGTCAATTTTCCCTAAGATGGCATTACCATGTCCAGCCATTATTATAACTGATAACATGACCAAAGTCCCTTGCTTCGTTAATTCAGCCATGGTCGCTGTTATCCTTTCTTGGTGACTTTTCTTCAAGGGCTGGTTTTACATCAGATGTCAAATACATAACACAACTATACAACTTAACCCTAATAACACTACAATTACTGTAAGCACTCAATGGCAACACAATTAATAGTAAGCAACAACTCAATAGCAACACATCCAAACCCAATCACTTGATGGTGATTAAAGGCTGCTCTTGATAGTCGTCGAGGTGCCACAGCCCACGTCACCGTCAGAATAACTATCAGGAACCTCTTCCTGGTCGTCCTCGGCGCGTGCAGACTCCAAAGCTGCTTCAGTCCGCTTTGCAGTGATCCACCGGGCACCCACTTCCGGCACCACTTCAAAATCTCTATAACATTTTATAACATTTTTGCAAGTAACCCTACAACCACATTTATCACAATACTACATGCAATGATGATTGACACCACAGCGAACAAAATCCTCAATCCCTCCTTGATCAATCCCAGTAAGCATCTATGCACTGTTTCAAACAAACCAGTGAACCATTGATGGAAAGGATTGATACCATATTGACTCTTTCTCATGTGCTCTTTCAAGAAAGTAATAGATTTGTGCATTGACTCAGTATGATCAAAAAGTTTTAAACAGTATGTTCCCTTAAGTTTCTCCAAGTGGCTACTTCACACAATGACTAATTTCCTATGATTTCAGCCTGTACTATGGCAATAAATGCGCTCTCACTAACACAGTACACAGCACACTTGCACACCCAGAGCACACTTGCACACCCAGAGCACACTTGCACACCCAGAGCACACTTGCACACCCAGAGGCCTCTGGCACATCTCACTCTCAATCATACCACAACCTCAATCATACCACAAGAATATAATTTAGAATGATAAGCAAACAAACAAGTATTGCCTCTCATTGTGTTCCTTGTGAAGTGACTTGCAACACTTTGTTTTAAAACCTTACCCTTACATAAATACTTTCAACACAAAACACCTGGACATTTAAGAATAACACATCTTGAATTGTTCTTCAGGGTTGCAATGGGGGAGCTATCCATGCCAATACCACAGTTTCCACTCCCGTCTCCCCCGTTTTTATTTTTTGCTGTGTGATAGCACCCATCAAGTATTGCGGACCACACAGAATAGTAAGATCGAGTGGCCTGTCGGGTATGCGTCGATGTGTGACACGCGTTGTAATCAATGATGCAATTTGTTGTAATATTTCTGACTGTTTTTCTGATAATGTTACCTTTGTGGCAGGGTCGGTTCCTTTTAATAATGGCCGAAGGGAATTCAACAGTTCATTTGGAATTCCGACCACTGGCCTAATCCATTGTAAATCTCCTAGCAGTTTTTGAGCATCATTGAGGGTTTTGATGTTCGATTGGATGGTAAGTTTCTGAGGCTGAATAGTGGAATCTGTAATTTTCCACCCCAAGTACTTCCAGGGGCTTGCCTCCTGAATTTTTTCTGGTGCAATTACCAGTCCCATTTGTTTAAGAGCAGCTGCCAGAGCATTTTTCTGTTGCAGGGAAAATATCTCCTTTTGGGCTAACAAAATATCGTCCATGTAATGGTAAATTATCGTTTTGGGCCATGCGCGGCGAATTGGTTGAAGTGCCGCATCGACATAGAGCTGACATAAAGCAGGTGAATTATGCATGCCCTGAGGTAATACAGTCCACTCAACTCTCTGACATGGCCCTTCACAGTTTATGGCAGGGAGTGTAAAAGCAAACCTCTGTTTATCATTTTCATGTAATGCAATTGTAAAAAAGCAGTCTTTAAGATCTACAATTAACAATTTCCACCCTTCTGGTATCATAGCAGGATTAGGTAACCCAGGTTGCAGTGCTCCCATAGCACACATTTGACTATTAACTGCTCGTAAGTCGTGTAGCAAACGGTATTTCCCTGATTTTTTGGGAATCACAAAAACAGGAGTATTCCAAGGGCTTGTTGACAGTCTCAAATGCCCTTGTTGATACTGTTCCTGTACTAATTTATGAGCATGTAAAAGACTTTCCCGTTTTAGTGGCCACTGTTCAACCCACACAGGTTCATCAGTTTTCCATTTAAGTGGGATTGGGAAAGTCCGAGCAATGGCCACACCTAAAAATTTTGATGATTTGTTGTGAGAACCGCTCCCATTTGGGCAAGGATATCTCGCCCTATTAACGCTTGTACTCCCTCAGGCAGTGATAAGATGGATACACTGCAATTTACCACCTTATCACCTATTGTCCATTGCAGCACTGGTGATCGATGAGCAAGAATCATACCTCCTACTCCTGAAACCGTGGCACTAGACTCAAATGTAGGCCAATGTGACGGCCAATCTTTTGTGCTAATTATCGATACATCAGCACCAGTATCCAACAATGCCTCAATTTGTATTTTTTCATCCTTTAAGCACACAGCGACCTTTTGTCGTGGTCTTTGACGCATACCAAGTGTCAATAGCACCACTTTTCCCGTGGAGCCAAATGCTCCCTGTCCTCGATACTTTCCAGATTCTGGTGCTAACGATTCAGCAAGATGAGGCAATGGGATTAATTGTGCTATTTTTGTGCCCCGCGGCACATGAATTGGAGGGAACATTGCAGAAACCATAACTTGTATTTCCCCAAGATAGTCCTTATCAATAAGTCCAATTAATATTTGTAATCCACTCATAGTGGCAGACGATCTCCCTATTAATAGAGCTCCCACGGGTTCACCATTAATAATTATTGGTCCAAAAACTCCTGTCCTTACCCTGGTGGGTCTCGAATCCAATAAAGTCACATCGACTACTGTTGCCCAATCCAGGCCGAGGCTCCCTCTGGTGGCTGGTCGGAGAAAGAGGGGAGTCGCTGCAGATGGTGCCGGTGCTGTTGCTGCCGTTGTCGCAAAAGCCGCTTTTTGTGTCGTCGCGGGGCGGCTCTTCCCGCTGCTCCGGCCGTTTCCCGACGCACCTCGTCGGCATGCCGAAGTGCTATGAGTATTTAATTGACAGTTTTGGCACCACACTGATTCTGTTTTACACTCCCGTCTGATGTGTCCCGCAATACCACACCGAAAACAACGGCGCGGCAGCGCCGATCCTCGGCCATTAGAACGTCCTCCGGGGGTTTGCAAAGGTGCAAGGGCGGCAAGCACTTTAGACTGCTCCTTCATGTTGTCACCTAATTGTTTTACTGCTTTTATTAACATAGCCTGTGGACCTACAGGTACCTGAGACATTCTTTCCAATCCTTCCTCTATTGTCCAAGTACTCGGCAATGTAGCTAATATACTTCGAGTTGAAGGGTTACAATTTTGGAGTGCACATTGCTTTAATATAGTGCCTTTAAGATAATCGGGAACTCCCGCGGCTTGTATTGCATTTGCTACTCGATCGATAAACAACCCGAATGGTTCCTCCCTACCCTGTTTAATTCCCATGTAGGACGGTATTCCCCCTGGTTCTCTAATTTGTTCTAATGCCCTTCTGGCTAGTCCCTGTGCATCTGGAGGTGAGTACACCACCAGGAAGGCTGTTGTTATCTGTGCTGCTATCTCGATATTCCCGTCCTTCATTGCCTCATGAGCTATTCTTTTCCATGTCTCCTCCCTATCCTGTAAATTGGATTTAAATGGATTTGTCGAAAATGAATTTGTTCCCGATTCCCCACCCACCCTTTCTCCATTCTCTAATTGTGCGGGTGGGGCTGTCGGTGGCTGTGAAGGTTCTTCTTCCCCTGATACGGGTGCAGACGTTTCCCAGCCACCCGAGGTCCCCTGTGGAATTATAACTGTTCTATATGATGGTGGAGAGGGGTAAGACCGTTCCTCAGCTCTTTGTTGAGTAGAGGAAGCAGCAGAAGTCCCCCCATTCTGACTGGATGATCCTAATTGCTCTGTTATGGCAGCAGCTATTTTTTGTTCAGCTTGGTGTGTTGCTAATGCATTAGTTACCGCCCTCCATGGCTTCATTAATTTTCTCGCCACCTTGTTATCACTAATCACCTCATCAAATAGTTTGTCCCCGAACTTCCTCCACTCTGCTTGTTCAAACACCATATCAGGATTTAAAAAACAACCCTTAGCTACCCCATAAGCTAATAACTCTGGCAATTCCTTTTTACAATATATACACTGTGTGCTCCGCTTTTCTAAAAAGCATTTGAGCAAATCATACGCCGCTTGCCTCTCCATACCTTTATATGCGTCGGTACCGTTGCAGCCTTTGCAAGACCTCGGCGGCGCGTTCCGGCGGGACCCTCTATGGGCTCGTCCCGGGTGCGAGGACTCCCTTTCCGAGCTGCGGGTGCGGGGATTCGAAGTTTTCGTCCCTTTCGCCTTTCAGGCCTCGGGTGCGGGGATTCGACAATTTTTTAATCCTTTTCACCTCCTGAGCTGCGTTGCAGGACCGGTCCCCGTATCCCGTCCAACCGTGGCTCGCAGGTTCGACTCCAGCCGAGTCCCTGTTCCCGTTCAGATCGGTCCCTGTTCGGGCGCCATTTGTTGTCGACGGGAGGAAGACACAGACGCTCAATATGAGTGAACAGTGAACTTCAACTTTAATGGATAGCTCAGTCGCCTTTTATCTACTCCGAAACTCGTAAACATTCTTAAACTAAACTTAGGATTGGCTAACACTTTCCCGCGCTATGCAGTTGCTACCGTCCTGCCCCAGGGGGTCTATCCAATCGCCTAAGGGCATCGTGTTCTTGATCCTGATTGGCTCTCAGCCACCTGCGTACGTGCCCAGATCCATGTAAGCTAAGTACGGTACTTTATTAGCTTATTGCCTGCCAATTGCCCCACATTCACATGTCCCACCTCACTTAACCATTCCTCAACAGCCACCCCCAGCCAACCCCCAGCTGAGGTCATTTCAGATCCGGCGCCGGGCCCGGCGGCCTACATGGTCGCCAGACCCCGGCTCCTCTTCTTGGACCCGACGCAGCCAGGAGATATCGTCGAGGTCGTCGTACCATATGTCCTCATTCAGTCTGTGCCCGGAGCGCCTTCGGACCATCCCCCGTTCTTCGAAGGGGCTGCGCTCCCTGCGCCGGGGCGAGGCACTGCGGGAGCGGTAGTTGGGGCTCCTCTGCCGCCGCTGCTGCTGCTGCCGCTGCTGCTGCCGCCCCATCCCCGCGTTGCGCTCCAGTCTTCGGCGGGGACGGGGGGGTGAGGCGTCGCGTCGGGGGGGTGAGACGTCGCGTTGGGCGGGTGCCTCCAAGCGTTCGATGGCCAGAATCCGCCCACGGCACATTGGGCAGGTGAACCTCTGAGTGGCCCAGGGCTGGATGCACTGCAGGCAGAAGCGGTGCCCGCAGGGGTCCACCCGAGCCGCGTTGGACAGCTGGCCCAGACAAATGGGGCATGTCTCGTCCCCAGCGGCCTCCTCCTCTGGCTGCTCCCGCTGTTGGTGGTTCATTGTCCTTGCAGCAGCCCCGGCGTAGAGATGGTCTTCTGTGGAAAGCTGCCCTGGTGCAGGGTGGTTGTCAGCAGACTCCGGTCTTCGCCTGCGGGTTGTCGGCAGGATCTCGACGCTTCACGTCTCCCTGGCTGGACCTCAGCACCTTGCTTGCCACCAGCAGGACCACTAGAGAGAGAAGCAGGAAGAAAACATTCTAGCAGCAAATCCACATTAGCTTTCTAGGTTCAGCCAAGTTGTCTATAGTACTAGAGCAGTAAATGTTCTTCGTATGGACTTCAACCAATGCTATTATAACGGCAGCTCTGCTTCTGAGAGCTTATACTTCGAAGGCAAGACTATGCTTAGGATAGGTGAGGACCATGTAGGTATAGATATTTGATAACGTTACCGAAGGACCTTGATGGCTCGCGTGCAAGAAGAATGGCTTTGAGTGTGCTTTGCACAACACCGCCGCCTCCTGTCTTCCAGCAGTGGGACCTCAATCAATTCAGCGCCACAAGCTGGACTGGCCGCAGGCACGCCGCTCAGGGCTTTTATAGCCAGCCACCTTTTGTGAGGTCGTAGGGTGACGGTGACTCTGTGGTTACATCACAAGGGTCTCGGGGTGCCCCTGATGGCAGCACTGACAGACGTCACCTGACGGTTGTGGGACAACGCTGACGTGAGATGGCGGCTCCACGCTGACAGGAGCCATGTCTGCCAGGCTGGGGTCCAGGCCCAGCCTGCGGCCTGGGAGCCGGGGATGTCCTTGACGTGCAGCTGGACACCCGAGCATTGGAGACGTCCTGAAGAGACCATGGAAACAACGAGTATTAAACCCAAAATATGAAACAATAACCTGAAGGGATGTCTGGAATTGCTCAAGTGTTGTATCGGCTTTGCGTCGTGAGAAGGCTCAGCTCTAGCCCCAAAATGCAGGCTGCGCTCTGTCACCCTTAGTGTGAAAAAGTTTTGTCTGGTATTTAAGTGGAACCTCCTGTGTTCCAGCTTGCACCCATTGCCCCGTGTCCTATCATTAGATGTCACCGAGAAGAGCCTGGCTCCATCTTCCTGACACTCACCCTTTACGTATTGACAAACATCAATAAGGTCACCCGTCAGTCTCCTCCAAGCTAGAGAGACCCGGCTCCCTCAGCCTTTCCTCATCAGGGAGATGCTCCACTCCCTTAGTCATCCTCATGGCTCTGCGCTCGAGTCTCTCAACAACTTTAAATGTAGATGGGAGTGAAAGTGCAGAAAAAGGGGCTTTCAGTAATCTTTTTGGTTTAGTATTTGTAGCCGCATGGGAAGCTGGAACGGCTGCAGGTTGTTGCAGGGCTGATGTTTGGGACTTCACAAGGTCAGGCACGGTTCATAGTGAGAAATATTTTCCCTAGATGTATCCATGTTCTCCTTGGGCTTCAGGAACCAGTGGCTTCCTCTGCTCGTCGCTCCTTGCGTGTTGTTTATTTCTTCGGTCATTGGCTTTGGTTTCTCCCCAGTGGTACTCCAGGGGAAGTCAGGAGATGTCTTCTAATCTCTTTACACCAAACTCATGCCTTGATGTTGTTACAGGGACTTATTTGGGTTCTTGAGAAATCTTTAGGCTTCTCCCTGCAGTGTTGCCAACTCTGACTCCATTACAAGATGGGAAATGCAGTCGCGTGGAGCTCTTCTTACTACACTTAGAACTTCCTTGCGTTTTTGTGGTGTTCTGTTTTGGAGACCAAAGGATAGTGCAGGCCTTCTTAGCATAAGATTGCACTGGATGCCTGTTTTCAATTGCACCGTCAGAAGTGGAAGGTCTTTGAAAACTGTCAGATGGGATTGAAACGCATGAATGGGTTCAGAAGCTTGCAAAACGGGAATACTGACACATCTGAGGCCAACACAAATCTAAGTGCTTTAGGAATGGAGCAAAGTGCTTCCTTTTTTTAACAGCAAGACTTGGCTTTACTCATGTTCACACTGGCTGGCCTTTACAGGTACGTGCCTTGCCTTCTGAATAAATTGCTGGACCGTAAGTGGGTGGACGATTTGTTTATTTTGCCATGTTTGCAATTGCTTGACATCTGTCTGGGCTCTGTAGATGTGATCAAGCAAGGATTCACTCCAGACCACGTTGGAATGCATTTAGGTAGGCTTTCCTCTCTCCCACGCACAGTTTCACCTTGTCCCAAGGCTCGTTCGCAGAGGTATGACTGTCAGACCACCGTGGTTGAGAGTTTGTTTTCCGTTTTAATATTGAAGTCCAGTTTTTAGCATTTCCTTTAAAGGAAATGTCAGATTGCCCTCAGCGCCCATCCCTCCTCAACTTCTTTGTCCAGCTGAAAGGGAATCAAATCTGTACGATGTCTGTGGGAGAACAGTATCCTCCAGTTCTTGTTCTATCTCTTCTTGTTCTGATGTATCAATGGAAATGTCACTTAGCAAAAGAAAGGGCTTCTCTGATGTGGACGTCTAAGCTGGCCACACCAGCTTTGAGGTCTCAAAACACAAAAGGTGACTTTTGACAATTTTGACGGGTGATGTACAGGCGAATATTGGGCACTTTCTATAGATGCTATCAAGAGATGCTGCCCTGCTCCTTTATTTTGCCTTGAGGAAGAGCTGCTTTCTAGGCTGAAGAATTGGACTCAAACCCTCGAGAAGGCTGAAAAAACCATTGTTTGCATGGAAGGAACAGGTAGAGTAATGAAGTCACTTAATCTTGAAAACTACAGTTTGAAGGTAGTGCCCAAACGTGATCTGCAGTTCTGGGAGGCAGGGTTTCAGAGGGTCAGCCATTTCTTAGTTTACCTGAAGATTTGTTTATGGGGAAGGGTTTGGATGGGACTTCAGTGCCTTTCAGAGGACAGAATGACGTTTGGTAGCACAAGTGGTATGACTTCTCTGTGGTTAGGAGGTAAGTTTGCATGGGACAAAATATCACTTCTGACTGATTGAAACCTGATGTGTTTTTATTATTAACAGCTCTGTGCTGGTTTGTCCGAGAAAGCTTTGGGCTTCCTATGGAAGAATTTAGCCCCCTGATGATTGAAACAAGAAATCTGGTGGCCTTAGGAGTCAGTCTGGAACATTGGGCTGCTTTATACTCCTAAGTTAACTATTTTTCACTTTTTTTGGCAGCCTGCAGGGTCCTTGCACTAGTGGTTTTGGTGGTGAAGGAGGGAAGAGAAAATAATTTGTACTATGGTATGAAGAGTAACGGGGTGGAATAAGATCTTGTCTGTGCTCCATGAGACTGGCACTCAGGAAATGAATGTGAAAGCTCCACACGAAGAAATCTTCAAGCAGAAGTCCATGTGTTTTAGGGCAAACTGATGTCATAATCAGGATCTGCGTTTTCTGCGAATACCTGTTCTTACTTTAAACGGTGAACTTTTCCCAGAATGGCAGAATGTTAGGGATTGGAAGGGACCGTGAAAGATCATCTAGTCCGATCCCCCTGCTGGAGCAGGAGCACCTAAATCAGGCCACAAAGGAGCTCATCCAGGAGGGTTTTGAAAGTCTTCAGAGAAGGAGACTCCACAACCCCCTGGGCAGCCGATGACCACGAATTGCCACTAGGCAACATTCTGTGATTAAAGGCAAGCATGGAGAGAGGCCTCAGGCTAATTAAGAAAAGCCGTCTCGGGAGAGACCAAACCCAGGAGTGGGCCCCAGTGAATCAAGGACAAGGTGTCACTTCAGAGACGTGAGCCTCCCATCACGGAGTTGGGAGTCAGCCCCGCGTCCCCAGCAAAGGCTCAGTGGGTTTGGGCTGTCATGTAGGCAAGAACAGTTTGTGCAGCACAGGAAGCTCTGAGGGAGAGAGGCGCTCCATTTTGGGTGGAAAAGGAGTCCTTTTTCCATCAAAAGAGACAGAAGAGGGCATAGAACACCACCTCCTTTGAGCAGCCGAAAGACACTACTAATTTCGGTGTTTCACCTGAGACAAGCGATAGACCCCAATGCTTCCTAGTCTCTGAGAACAGCACCTTTCCCAGAGCAATTCCTCCTGAGACAGCCCTTTGCTCTTCTACTTCCTTGCTTTTGCCCTTGGTGGTGGTATCCTGAGGAAATCTCTGTTTTTTAGGTACCCTTAGGCTGCCCTTGCAGGAGGCCAGCAGCGCCTTCCAAGGATGCTGCAGGTTGCCAGGCCCGGTTCCCCAGCTGGCAGGCATTCTCTGCTGCCAGGCTTTTAGGAGACTTTTGCTGTCAGCCTTTTTCCCGGTCAGGCCAGGTCACCTTTGGTGCTGCTCCCATCCCCAGCACTTTCCCATTCCCATGATGACTTCTCATCCCCAAGTCTCACTTGGGGACCCGCCACCCGCAGCCGTTC
This sequence comes from Aythya fuligula, assembly GCF_009819795.1. Classification (NCBI taxonomy): domain Eukaryota; kingdom Metazoa; phylum Chordata; class Aves; order Anseriformes; family Anatidae; genus Aythya; species Aythya fuligula. The sequence continues at coordinate 10,601,058 of NC_045569.1, read as the reverse complement.
CCCGTCAACAGCCGACATCCCCAAACCACTTTGTGGTGCGGACAGCAGGAGAGGGCTGCGTTCAGCCTCCCGCTGACCTATGCAGGAAGAAGTGCAGGCAGAGGCTTTGTAGGGTGGAAAAGTCATAATTTAATAGGGGAGTAATTGTGGCTGCCACCCCCAGCCAACCCCCAGCTGAGGTCATTTCAGATCCGGCGCCGGGCCCGGCGGCCTACATGGTCGCCAGACCCCGGCTCCTCTTCTTGGACCCGACGCAGCCAGGAGATATCGTCGAGGTCGTCGTACCATATGTCCTCATTCAGTCTGTGCCCGGAGCGCCTTCGGACCATCCCCCGTTCTTCGAAGGGGCTGCGCTCCCTGCGCCGGGGCGAGGCACTGCGGGAGCGGTAGTTGGGGCTCCTCTGCCGCCGCTGCTGCTGCTGCCGCTGCTGCTGCCGCCCCATCCCCGCGTTGCGCTCCAGTCTTCGGCGGGGACGGGGGGGTGAGGCGTCGCGTCGGGGGGGTGAGACGTCGCGTTGGGCGGGTGCCTCCAAGCGTTCGATGGCCAGAATCCGCCCACGGCACATTGGGCAGGTGAACCTCTGAGTGGCCCAGGGCTGGATGCACTGCAGGCAGAAGCGGTGCCCGCAGGGGTCCACCCGAGCCGCGTTGGACAGCTGGCCCAGACAAATGGGGCATGTCTCGTCCCCAGCGGCCTCCTCCTCTGGCTGCTCCCGCTGTTGGTGGTTCATTGTCCTTGCAGCAGCCCCGGCGTAGAGATGGTCTTCTGTGGAAAGCTGCCCTGGTGCAGGGTGGTTGTCAGCAGACTCCGGTCTTCGCCTGCGGGTTGTCGGCAGGATCTCGACGCTTCACGTCTCCCTGGCTGGACCTCAGCACCTTGCTTGCCACCAGCAGGACCACTAGAGAGAGAAGCAGGAAGAAAACATTCTAGCAGCAAATCCACATTAGCTTTCTAGGTTCAGCCAAGTTGTCTATAGTACTAGAGCAGTAAATGTTCTTCGTATGGACTTCAACCAATGCTATTATAACGGCAGCTCTGCTTCTGAGAGCTTATACTTCGAAGGCAAGACTATGCTTAGGATAGGTGAGGACCATGTAGGTATAGATATTTGATAACGTTACCGAAGGACCTTGATGGCTCGCGTGCAAGAAGAATGGCTTTGAGTGTGCTTTGCACAACACCGCCGCCTCCTGTCTTCCAGCAGTGGGACCTCAATCAATTCAGCGCCACAAGCTGGACTGGCCGCAGGCACGCCGCTCAGGGCTTTTATAGCCAGCCACCTTTTGTGAGGTCGTAGGGTGACGGTGACTCTGTGGTTACATCACAAGGGTCTCGGGGTGCCCCTGATGGCAGCACTGACAGACGTCACCTGACGGTTGTGGGACAACGCTGACGTGAGATGGCGGCTCCACGCTGACAGGAGCCATGTCTGCCAGGCTGGGGTCCAGGCCCAGCCTGCGGCCTGGGAGCCGGGGATGTCCTTGACGTGCAGCTGGACACCCGAGCATTGGAGACGTCCTGAAGAGACCATGGAAACAACGAGTATTAAACCCAAAATATGAAACAATAACCTGAAGGGATGTCTGGAATTGCTCAAGTGTTGTATCGGCTTTGCGTCGTGAGAAGGCTCAGCTCTAGCCCCAAAATGCAGGCTGCGCTCTGTCACCCTTAGTGTGAAAAAGTTTTGTCTGGTATTTAAGTGGAACCTCCTGTGTTCCAGCTTGCACCCATTGCCCCGTGTCCTATCATTAGATGTCACCGAGAAGAGCCTGGCTCCATCTTCCTGACACTCACCCTTTACGTATTGACAAACATCAATAAGGTCACCCGTCAGTCTCCTCCAAGCTAGAGAGACCCGGCTCCCTCAGCCTTTCCTCATCAGGGAGATGCTCCACTCCCTTAGTCATCCTCATGGCTCTGCGCTCGAGTCTCTCAACAACTTTAAATGTAGATGGGAGTGAAAGTGCAGAAAAAGGGGCTTTCAGTAATCTTTTTGGTTTAGTATTTGTAGCCGCATGGGAAGCTGGAACGGCTGCAGGTTGTTGCAGGGCTGATGTTTGGGACTTCACAAGGTCAGGCACGGTTCATAGTGAGAAATATTTTCCCTAGATGTATCCATGTTCTCCTTGGGCTTCAGGAACCAGTGGCTTCCTCTGCTCGTCGCTCCTTGCGTGTTGTTTATTTCTTCGGTCATTGGCTTTGGTTTCTCCCCAGTGGTACTCCAGGGGAAGTCAGGAGATGTCTTCTAATCTCTTTACACCAAACTCATGCCTTGATGTTGTTACAGGGACTTATTTGGGTTCTTGAGAAATCTTTAGGCTTCTCCCTGCAGTGTTGCCAACTCTGACTCCATTACAAGATGGGAAATGCAGTCGCGTGGAGCTCTTCTTACTACACTTAGAACTTCCTTGCGTTTTTGTGGTGTTCTGTTTTGGAGACCAAAGGATAGTGCAGGCCTTCTTAGCATAAGATTGCACTGGATGCCTGTTTTCAATTGCACCGTCAAAATGCTTCATCAGCTTCCTTTTCCGCTTTCCTGCTCACTCATCCCTTAGCAATCCTGTTCTTAAGGAATGGCTCTGGAGTTGGCTGCTCAAAAAAAAAAAACATTGAAATTCATCTTAAATTTCATTGTTGTACTCCACAAACTTTGGGGCAATAGACTTTCATCAAGCTTTCACCATGGGACTTCCCGGAAGAACGGGGCAGGCATCAGTACAGGCTGGGAGCATCCCTCAGGAGCTTCTCTGGGGACAGACAGTCACTTCTGTCCTGTAGCTCTTTTGCATGCTGTTGGGACTCCTCTCCTGTGTGTTCCTTTGTGTTCTGCTGTGTTATGGGGCTCGTGCTTTGTTATTTCTTCGGTGAGGGAACGTGAGTGGATCTCTCCTCTGGCTTTGTCAGAACAGCTGCAGAAGTGGAAGGTCTTTGAAAACTGTCAGATGGGATTGAAACGCATGAATGGGTTCAGAAGCTTGCAAAACGGGAATACTGACACATCTGAGGCCAACACAAATCTAAGTGCTTTAGGAATGGAGCAAAGTGCTTCCTTTTTTTAACAGCAAGACTTGGCTTTACTCATGTTCACACTGGCTGGCCTTTACAGGTACGTGCCTTGCCTTCTGAATAAATTGCTGGACCATAAGTGGGTGGACGATTTGTTTATTTTGCCATAATGTTTGCTTTATATAGGCATTTCTCAAGTTTACAGCAAACAGAGGAGCCCGGTCATGAGCCGTGCAAAGTCCGTAACATGAGGGAAAGAAGAGAACAAGGAAAAGCTGGCTTGTGAAATTGCCTCTTCGAAACTGGAAAAATCTCTTCTCCCCTTTTCCCCTGCTAACCTGCACACCGTTTCCTTCAGCTGACATTGCTACATCAAATGCCTGCAAGCCTGAACGATTGTGTCAGTGCTGCTTGTTTCTGCTGCTCGCAGTCATTGCTTGAAACCGAGCGTGCTGTAGGTGGGCATCCCGTCGTGTCACTTCTGATGCAACGCGTGGAAATGCCCGTCCACGGCGAGGGGAACAGCAGGCACCTCGTGGTGTGCCTGTTCTCCGCGTTCAGTGACCTCAGTGGTGACCTCCTCTGGCCCGGGGGGGTTAAATCTGGGTAGAAGGAGGCGAGGTGGCCTGGCAAATGCGTTACGGCAGCTGAGATGTTTATTTACTACCAACATACTGTTTGTTGATCTTAGAAATAAGCATTGTGTGGTGCTGGGATGCAGACAGAGGGGTATTGGTACCAGCTGCAGGGGTCTGCATTACTGAGTTTGTGCTTTTAATGTGCCCTTAAGCAAAGGGAGAAACTCGACTGTGTTGGCCAGATGGGTATAGCCGAAAGCAATCACCACGGCTTATCTCAAGAGAAACCAGATAGTACTTGCTGCTTTCTCTTGCTCTCCTTGTGCCACCCAGGCGTCGAGCAGCTCTGTGTCAGGTCTGTCAGCACAGAGTGCCACGCAGCCCTCCTGCGAGTGCCTTTATCGAGAAGCTGTGCCTTGTGAAGCGCAAGTAGAAGAAGGACAGATCCTTCTGCCACATCTGGAAGAAGCAGTCTTCCAGCACATGAAAACCTTCAAGCTGCTGTCAGCTTCATCTTGGCTTTCCCTGTGGGTCACTGATCTGGGCTGGGTCCTAGCCCTATCAAGGGAGTAACTAGGTACAGACGTTAACCCTCCGAACATCTGTAATCGTCTAATTGTGTATCTTGCGATGATGATATCTAATTGCTCTGCTGAGGAAGTGCAGGTTTTTATGGAGCTGGCGGTGTTTGTGGAGGTGTAGCCTATCCTGCTGCTGGTGGGCACAGAATGAAACCAGTAACCCAGCCTGTACCTTGTACTGGGAGGAGGCAGCTTATAGCTGCCAGCAAAACCACACCAGTGACCTTTGCTTGGTTTAAAAAAAAAAAAAAAAAAAAAAAAAAAAAAGTGAGAGGCTGGATTATTCCACAAAACTGTCACAGAGCTCCTAAGCATCTCGTAGCCCTCCTGCAAGGGGGCTGTACATCTCCAGCAGGTATTTTGCTTTGTCTGCATGTCACTCTTGGCACCTTTTCAATTGTGAAACTATCAAAATCAATCTCTTTTGACAGCTAAACTGCTTCATAAGGATACACAGTTGAGAGCTTGGAAAAAAGGAAATCGTAAATTTCAGAGAAAGGAGAAGGTTATTCTTGATGGGCTATAAGGATGCTACCCTGTAGGATAGGTAGGCCTGGGGCTTTTTGACAGCTTGTTTGGGGAGTATAGCACAGCTGCAGAAAAGACTTCATGAAGTTTTCATAATCCCTTAATGGAAAGGGCAGACAGATTGCTGCGGCAGGTTTCAGGCTCCGAGTGTAACGGTGCCTTAAGTATTAAGCTCCGTCTGTAAAAATTGTTCCTGGGGTTAGCAAAGGCCTGAAGAAGACGATGCAGACACTTCTAGTCAACTTTTTTGCCTGCCTGCTTAGTGCTACAGGATCCCTTTTTAACTGAAGCGAGCTGTACCAGTAAAAACCTGGCGGCAGGGAAATGGTGTGCTGGGAGCTGCTGCCCTTTCCTGAATGTAGCTTTTAGATTTGCTTATACTGCAGCAACATATTTATCAGCCCTAAACAAGCATGATTTCTTAACCGTGAGCATCGATTCTTTCCTCTTCGGCTGCATTGTGCTCTCTAACCTGTGTGTGTGGCTGCAAGGTTTGTCACCTCTGCCCGCATACTGACATTGCGTTAAGGGCTGGGGCAGATTTCTCTCCCTGTGCTCTCAGGTACATGGTTTCCTCCTTGAGAAGCAGCTCAGCTGCAAACAAAATGTAGGTAACGTCAGTTGAATTCCTGCCAAATGTCTAATCTAATTACATGAAGCAGGAGCATGGTCCTGTGACTGCTGGAAAAGGCAGCCCCTTCACGTAAGGAGAGGGTGGAGTTCAGGCACTAAAATGAAAAGATGATATATGCTAAAATTGCTCAGTATTTTTATATGTTCCCTTTTACTATGCTATCGTGACCCCTTTTGGCATTGCCATGACTATTTTTTAAGAGCCAGCCATCTCTCTGCTGCGTTTCCACTCTGTTGACCAGCTCTTGGGAGGAGTTCCCAGCGCCGAGCTGCCTGGAGGCAGGGACCGAGAGACATCCGCTGGGCAAAGCCGGGAGCCTGCAGGGATTAATCCTGCCTGGTTTATGGTGTGTCTCTTCTCAGTGCCTAAATCCTTGTAACTTCATTCCTTTCTCACACAAGTAATAGCTTCTCGAAGGGTTTACTGCCTCCTGCAGTGCTGGCAGAGCCTTACCCAGCTTGTCGGTGGTGAGCGTGCCACTGCTGGGACAGCATGCACATGTGTAGGGCTCAGAGCTTTCCTGTGTCTCCTGAGCCGTCAGGTGCTCAGCAGCATCACCAGGATGTTTTCCCCCTCGGCTGCCTGTCTCTTGGTCTTTGCAGCCATGCTCAGGGCATTGTGCTGTGTAAGTAACTTGATTGTGACTCCTGCATCTGACCAGCAGTGACTGAAGCTCTCTTTAAGAGATGTGAGCCTTGGCAGGGGTTTAGTATCCTCCTGATCTAAGACAACCAAGAGGCTACTCTGATCATTCGTGCTCTTTTTGAGGCACCCTGAGTGTTGGTGGGTCAGAGGAAAGGCAATGGGCGTCCTTGGAAATCTGGAGTCTGGGGACCTGGAGCCTTCCAGCCTCCGTGAGCCCCATTTGATTGCTATTTAGTAGTGATGCTGTTCTTATTGATAGTGGGTGGCACTTGACATGAGCTTGCTCTTCCACAGGCGAAACGTGTACCTGATGTGCGCATGTTCATCTTGGTGCACAGCCAGGTCAGAATGTGCTTCTCAGCATCACTTTGGATTAGTCAGGGCTGCCCGTCAGCTCGAGCTGTGTTTAATTAGCACGACTTCTACTTACTCCTTGCTATTAAAGGGTCGTTGGTTTTCTGTGACCCTCTCTGTTCAAGTTCAGGAGGACTTTTCTTCTAATAAGAGGCATTTCACCCTGCACGCGCACACCGTGAAAGCCGTGTTGGCTCTGAACTTGATACTCGCGTTCTTCTCTGAAAGCAGAAAAAAAAGCATTTCATGGTTTGGATAGTGCAAAGGATTTTTTTTTTCTTGCCTTTAACTGCCAAATCACCAGTCTTTTCAAGCTCTCCAAGCCCGTCTGCAATTCATCCTCCAGGCTGCTTTTCCTTGCCAGGCAGATGAAACAGACTATCGAGGTGCATCTGTGTTAAATTACGCTATAAATCCACAAAAGCAGCGTTGCTCCCAGTGATCCCAGCCTGCTCCACAGGTGAAGCTGCAGCGGTGGTCTCATCGAGTGAGGGCTGCGCTCGTTGGTGGTAGCAGTAAGTGCAAGCTGTGTCCTGCAGCTGCTGTATGCCATCAGAGCACCTGAATGCTTGATGGGGCTTGTTCCTTGGAGATGCACGTGGCTGTCTGGAAGTAACATATTCTTTGGTAGGCTTGCCCCTTTTTCCTTCAAAAAACATTGCTTGAAAGGAAGGAGGTGGCATAGGTGTGCCTGAAGCTCTCTTTTTGCTGGTATTTACTTGGTATTTTAAGATTGGGAAAAGAAAAAAATAAGTTTATGTGGTGGCCAGATTCAGAAGAGGACGTCTGCTGAGTTCTCGTCCTGCTCAGTGTCTGTTACACCCCTTCACCACTGCCAATTTTTGTCTCATTTCCTCTAGAGCATCCTCATAAATATCTGTTTCTGCTGGAACCTGATCCCGCATGGCCGTACGCAGCCTGTTTTTGCAAGCAGATGGTATCTTAAATGTCACGCTTACTGCTGGTCTGCGGGAGCCTTGCAGAGGCTGGGCTTGGTGACTGTAATATCGAGGTGGAGATCTCAAAACCGGTGCGTGTGCGACGGTTCCCTCCTCGGGCTGCAGCGCCGGGCTTGTGCATGCAGCTGTGTGTGGGCTGCGCACCTGCAGCGTTTGGAGCGGGGTTTGGCTGGCTGTCAGCCCTGCATGCAGGGGGCTGCGCCTCTGACTTGTGCAGCAAGCCTCGGAAACCGGGCTGGAGCTGGGCTGGCAGTTGCTCTTCGTCTTTTTTCCTCTTCCCAGCCTAAACAAACAAACAAAGCCTCAGGTTTCATTAGGGGATTTTTTCTCGTTTTAAGCATCCAACTGTTCGTGTAGCTGTTCCAGCTTTGTGCAACTCCTAACGAAGTGCACTAACCCTCTCCTTCTGGCAGTCTGTGGTCTTTAGCCCTCTGTTATGTGTGTAGGAATACGCACACGTGGCTGCTGCAAACATTTGGCCTAAAAGTGAGCGGGGAAGGGGAGTCAGAGACTCTGCCCTGCCCACAAACCACCTCCCCGAAAATGGTCTGTTTTGTTCCGAGATTCTGCATGTGGAAGAATGAAATCACTTTTTCCCTCTGTAACATTCCCCGCTTTCACGTTGAACTTGTATAAAGTCTTTGGAGAACAAACATCAGGAAGGAACCTACAGGATGCTCTTGGTGAGAGGATCAACATCCAGCCTGAGCCTCACGTAGAGAAGTCACCTGCCAACGTGCTCAGATGAGGGTTACCCAGTTAACATTTTCAGGAAGTTCACAAGATCTTTGGGAAGACTTCAATCAGTTTGCTTCCCAAGTAAGGGAAGTGAGACTTCATTTGGGTCCATCCCTTTCTGTGAAAACTGGAATTGTAGTATGGCAGCTTGACAGTCCTGGGCATCCATGAGTAAGGAGTGAGTGTTGTGCTCTGTGGTTGTCCATTCCTCATCCCTGTCCCTTCCCAACAATTTAGACTTAAGTACTGTTTGTATGCCTCACCTTTTTTTTTTTTTTTTTTTTTTTCTCCTTCCTGCCTATGAAGCACTGAACAAAACTGACTGCATGAGCTGAAGATGAACTCATTTGGTCAAGTGATTCAACAGAAGCGACTCGTAGTGTGTAAAAGGCATCTGTAGCATTCAGGGTTGGAAGGAGCCTCCCACGTGTGGGACATCTGACATGGCATGCAGCCGCCTGCTGTAGTCTGCAGCCAGCTTTAAACTGAAACAGAGAATATTAACCTACTTTTTTCCGTTTTTCTGTTGTTTTTCACAACATTGAGGACGCTAAAACCAGGTCACTCTAGTGCTGCTTGTGGCTCTGAAAAAAAAAATAATTTTTCTTGGGGCCAGTTGGGAAGTAGCACGGGCAGAGGCAGGACAAGAGGTGGGAGGTCATGGGAGGATGAGGTGAGGCGCTGGGATGAGGAGGTGTGAAGGGCGCTGAAGCTGATGGAGGTGTTTGTGGGGAAGAGAGCAAAGCTGTAAGTGAAAGGTTCGCTAATCTCATTTTAATAAAGGAAGAGCGCTGATGCCTGGGAAGCTGCTAATGCATGCAGTGAAACACGGGACACAAAGCCAGCTTGTTCCTCTAAACTTAAGAGTGTCAGCTAATAAAAGGAGTTGACAGGTGCTGAGAATGTGTGTGAATGCATCATGTGTCCTGGTTTCAAAAAAAAAAACCAAACTCATAACCTTCACACTGGCTGTTAGACCTCCTCCAGAGGGTGGAGGGCTTGTCCTGATCCGTGGCAGAGCAACTGAAGCTTTGTGCAGCTGAAGGCTTCACTTTTTGCACAGAATGAGCATGGAAGTTGGTGATCTCACATCCGTCCGCTTATAACATCTCAGCTGAGAGCCCTGGAGGATTTTATAGTCTTTGAAGTCACATGGAAAAGAGCAGATCTTGCCTGGAAAACGCTCCCCAGATCAAGAGACTTACCAAAAGTATTGCACGAGCACGTGGGGTGGATGTTGGAGGAAACAGTGTGAAGGCACGTGCCATGTCCTAAAGCAAGAGTTGTGGAGATGCTTTGAGAAATGGAGTTCCTGTTTTCATACAGAGTGGGGTGAGGTCACTCATCCCAACAGAATATGGGGCTTTCTTCAAGATCTTGCCTTAAAAAAGGAGGAAAAAGGAATTGTAGGGGTGAAGTGCCTCCACCCGTTAGCTGAGTAATCCATACACCACGCATTCGCAGCCTAGTGCATTTTGAATCCCTTGTGAATCGAAAATGCACATGGAGCTGGATCAGGCCTGCTTGGTTTGATTTGAGGAAAGGATTCACTTGCAATATTGGTTCAGACAGAAACTGAAACTGTGCTGCAAAGCAAGACTGACAGCTCTTGTCCTTGTCTCAGAGGGCTCTGGAGCATCTCAAGCAGGTCAAAGAAATTTTCAGTGCAGGGGAAGCAAGCTTTGCCTTCGAAGGGTAGAAATAAAGATTGGTCTGACTTGTCTGTGCTAGTCTCATTCGCTTTGCCCTTCACTACTGCTGCTTTCAAACTGAGGGACTTTGGGGAAACAGGGTGGCTACAAGCAGTGCCTGTACTGAAGCAGAGCTGTGGCGTGCCTGCGCTGTAAGGAGCGCTCAGTGAGCAGTAAGCCTTTCTTTGGGAAGCCTTCCTTCGTGCTGCAGCTGATCGCAAGGGGCAGGACGGCTGCCTTCCCCGCCGGCTGGTAGCGGGTACGCAGCTCCAGCCGGGTGGTTTTGTTGGTGCAGGAGCCGCAGTGATTTAGATCTCAAGTCCTAAGTGTTTGGAAGCGTGTAAGATGCGAAGCTGGCTGCTTTATTTAGCTAACTGTGCTTTAAGTAATTTGCTTTCAAGCCGGTATCTTTTATTAAATAACCGTTCCCCTGTCTTCGAGCACATTGTAGTGAAATGAATACTGGAATTGAACTGAGTCACCATTAGGCAAATATGTTCCTGCAGCTTTCTTTAAATGCACGTAACTTTCGGGAGCAATCTTGCTGAGTGGGTGGAAAGGTAGGAAGGAGAATCATTATGAAAAAGTTTGAATCGTGGCAGGAAATAGTCCTGGTGTTCTGAGCAGTCTTTAAATTTTAATGCGACTGACTTCAAATTGCAGTCTAGTCTTCATTCTTCTGCCACCCCTCTTCCAAAACCAAGTGCTTTTACTTTGTTAGCCTTCCAAAGCTGTGTTTGATGCCAGATACTACTACTTCCACTATTGCTACGATATGCCCTCAGTATACTGTTGGTATGTAGTAGCAGTAGTGGAAGATCTTTGTGCAATCTGGTGTATTGACAGCTGGGATCAGGTTGGCCATAATAAAGACGTTGTCAAACCTCTTATTCACTGCTGATCTGAATTCCTGTTTGCAGGAGGCTTTTCAGAGAAGAAAGAGGATGTTTTGTGTTCTCAGATTCAGGCGTGACCTTTCCATCCTTCCCCTTGGGGAGACCTTATACAAATTAGCGAAACGCTGGGGAAGGATGGGGGCGTAGGAGCTTATAACTGTTAAAATCTTATTTCACAAGCCAGAAAATGCGTGGTGGAGCTCTGTGCACTTCATCTGCCTGCGAAGAACAGAGGTGCTTGTCCTGCCTGAGGAGCAGTGAGCAGGATGGTGCAAGCATCAAACAGAGCAGCCCATTTCTGCTCTCGGGTCAGAAACCCGGCACGTGGGGCTTGGGCTGAGTTGGGACTTGAGTCTGGAGGAGGGGGAAGCCGTATTTATTGAGGCTCAGAGGGGTTTGAGCAGCCCTTACGGGAACGACGTCCTTGTGTCATGGAGCAGTGACTGAGCAGCCACCTCAGGCTGAGGATAACTCAAATATCAGCTGTTTGAAATATGTTAAACTGCATCTCTGCCCCTGGTGGCTTTCAGCTCCGCTTTACAACAGCCAGTGAAATGCCTGCTGTATCATTGCCATCTTTTGCCAGCAGATCTTTGAAAAGATCTGCGCCCAGCATCAGGGTCTGCTGCAGAACAACCTCGTTATTGGGATGCATCTGCCCTCGGGTAGGAAGCTGGTAGTTCTTCATGGCAGAACGGGCAGAAAGAAGGTTAAAAAGTTTCTGACGTTGTACAACAAAATGGTGAGCTGTGGCATGGTGTCTGCCCAGTCCACCTAATGCTCATCACGGTTGTTCTGAAGCCATTTCTGGTGGCTTCAGCTTATATTGACTTTTCTTGCTCTTTCTGCTGGCTGGGTAACTGTTAGCTGAATGAGCAAGAAAGTCTCGAGAAAGAAAATCAACTTGCAACTTTACCAAAACTGTATTTTTCATCCTTCCTTTGCTGTAATCAGTCCCTGTCATGCAGATTTTGCTTCTTCCTCTCCAAGTTTTCAGCCCGCCTTCCAAGTATCTCCTCAGTCTACAAACTGAAAAAAAAATGTGCACTGATTTTTTTTTTCCAACAGTTACCTGGGAAGGGATCTAGCTCTTGCTGGAGACTTTTTTGTTATCCTTTTGTGAGGTCTGCAGTTGTTGCCCGTGGATTTTCCAGCCTAGATGAAAATAACAGCTTCTGTCTGCAGGGAGAAAAAAATTCCCCTCCGGCTTTGGTAGGATCAAGGGTGTTTTCTTAACTTGTTCATTCATGGGATTCCTCTGTTCTGCTCATCTTGCTGGTCTGTAGTCCAGCCCCAGAAGCACCCCTTCGTCCTCAGATACTCCATTTCTGTTCTCCCGTAGTCCCAGTGACGGACCCTTTTTTGTGGGTTGGTTTTTGAAGCAAGCCTTCTCCCAGGGCAGGCTGGGGTGGGGCCCAGTCCGTGTGCTGCTCTCGTATCTGGCAGAGCATCGCCATTGCTCCTGCGAGCTGATTTCACAAAGCAAATAAAACCATGCTGGCATCTACGTAAACAGCTTTGAGGAAGAGCAGCGCTCCCTCGCCCTGTCCCAGTAAGTGCTGCCGCTGGAAGCTCTGCCAGGGCTACCTGTGCTGGGAACCAGTTTGCCCCGTTTGCCTCTAACGGTTACTTCCTGCTGATCCACATCCAGTTTGAAGCGTTGAAGCTTGAATTAACGTGTGGTGGAGGTAATACTGAGCGCTGAGTTCCTTGCAGGTGAGCATCTTCAAATATTTTCTCTCTGGCTGGCCCAGCGGTGCCCGACCGTGGCTGGGAGCGATGTGCTGCTGGTGCCCGGCAGGCACAGCACGGTTCCTGGGTGGTAGCAAGACCTCGTCTGCTTTTCTCTCTGGAGAGGAGGCTGCTGAGTCATGGGCTCGATACAACACCCTGTGGGTTGTAGCCTGGGCAGCCTGAGCTAGGCTCCTAGCGTTAGCAGATACACAGCTAAAGGTGGGTTTTTGTGGGACTGTCGTCCTGCATGAAGCGGTTCCACGTGTGTGGGCATTTCCTGACCCTATTACTGGCTCCTCTTCAGTACTGAAGGTTTTCTAATACGCTGCAGACTCGCACCTTCCTATGGAGTCTCTTTAGAGTCCTGCTGCAAACTCCCTGTCCAGTATAGAAGCCTCCAGTGATGTATGAACAGGGGCAGTAAAAAGTAATTGCAAAGTGGGGTTAGAGCTGCGCCTTCTCCTTGTTTAATATTTGCTTTTTTGCAGAAGTATTTCTGATCTAGGGGAGGGGTTTCTGATTTAGGGGAGGGAGCTCAGGCTGGGGAGAACTGTACCTTTTTGTGTGTGTGTGTGTGTGAGCAGATAGAACGGCAAATGGAAACGAGCAGAAAAGGTCGGAGTTGTGCTGCAGACTAGTTTAGTGTTCAGAAGTCGGAATTTCCAGCTTGCAGCTAGCAACCTGCATGCTCTGCAGGACCCGTTGCGGATGACTTCTGCCTTGTATACAGATGCCTCAGATCAAAACAAAGTTTCAAGAAATAAAAGCACACCACAGCTGAAGGTTAGGGAGAACATACTCATATTTCAAAAGAGTTAATGCTTTTGTTCTGTGCCACTGGTTTGTGGATGGGTAATAATTCTTGCCTTTCATTTTTGGAGGACTGGAAGTAAGTAGGTTAGCTTCATTTAATTTCATAAAACAACCAGGCAAAGCCTTGCTAAGTCCTCTGAAAAATACGCTACAAATGCATTGCTCCAGGAGGGCTGAGTCTACCGCCTTAGTAACTTTTGAACCCTCGCAAACACGGTTGGGTTTCTGGGCGCACCTGGTGGTGTTCTGCTGCTGGTGTCCCTCCACGGTGACTCCTGTTCTGTGGTTTCACACAGCACATCTCTGCTGACTGTTGAGGTGCCTCCTGACTGCCATGCAAGTGCTGAAACTTCAGCGTCCACACAGAAGCAGGAATACAGACCTTAGAAGGACACAACCCAGCGCATGTAGTCCTGGGATGTGGGGGGTATTTCCAGCAATGTTGATTCTAGCTGCAAATAATACAGCTTTGTTTATTCATTTTGGTCATCTCTGATACACTATCTTCAGCTGGCAAGTATGCTGGAGGTCAACTTAAGGACCTAAAATGAAGGGGACTTTTTAGTGTGGTAGATGCATGCAACTTTGTAAGTGCTTCAGTATTTTCTTTTCTTGACACCTCTCCATTGCTCCTTTCTATTTTTTGTCTGACTTTTGTATAATCCTTTAAATATGTATGAAGCAAGAGGAAAAAAAATGTAACAGTTGCTTTAAAGGTAGAACGTGATTGCCTTGTGGCTTCCACCTGACGCACCTTTGTGATAGGAATCACTTTTGTCATTATGGGCAGTGTTTGTCCTGACAACTCCAGCAGCGAGTGGTGGATGGGCAGCACTTACTTCCCATCGTGATGTTGAGGCATTTTATCAGAAAACTGTTAAGACAACGATGAAGTTCCTCTATAGCTGTTAATTTCCTCGAGGCCTAAATGGCTTTGGAAAGTACTGGAGGTTTGCCACATTGTACATTTCTTGCTTGGTATTTTAAAATAATGATTTTTACTTCATATATCTTTTTTTTATATTTTCCCCAGGTGAGAAACCAAAAGCAACTTGCCTTTATTGAGTTCTCAAGAACATAATCGACCACTTGGTACACTATAAAGATGCATTAGGAAACTGGATACGGTGCCAAAAGAACTCCACGCGTTTCCATGACTCTCTTGGACCCTGACTGAGATACTTTTGGATTACCTGTTTCTATTCCAAGGACAAGAGTGCACGCTCAGATTCCTTTCTGCCAGCTCGCTGGCAGAGAGATTTTTCTAAGATCATGGACCATCCCAATAGGGAAAAGGATGAAAGGCAGCGGACGACGAAAGGGATGCCGGGGAGGAGCGGCCATGGTTCTCGGCCGAGCTCGTCTGCGTCTTCAGGCGTTCTTATGGTGGGGCCCAACTTCAGAGTGGGCAAGAAGATTGGGTGTGGGAACTTTGGAGAACTCAGACTAGGTAAGAACTAGCTGTTTTAGTGGCCTGCATTATCCAGACTAGCATTTCACCACTGGAATATAAATACGTTAAAACTTACCCTGGCTTGAGAACAGCATGTGCCTGTTTCCCAAGTGTCGAGCTACCTTACCTGAAGCTTCTGACTCAGAAGATGTAACTGTTAGCATTATTTTTATTTGCATAAAGTCAAAGTGAATACACTGGAGAGGCCAAAGATGCAAATTTTGAACAATCCCAACAATGAAGACTGTTCTCAACGCTGATTGTCTTGCCTAAGGTGAAAAATCTTTCTAACTGTCTGGATTGCTAAATCTTGCTCTCAATCTCTTTTCCATAAGCTAGGACTCCCTATGAAAGTAACGACTGAGACCCGTTTCCTAGCACTCTCATCTTCCCAGTTCCACGTCCTTCACTGTCCCCAGAGCCCCATTTTCTGCCCTGTCACCTGCTCCCTGACCTGCCCCCCGTGTCTGAGCGGGGCGTGCAGCCTGTGCCCATCTGGCCGCTGCGTCTGCCTGCGTGGCAGCCCCTGCTTTTTTCTTGGTCTGTTGGTTTTCTGACCGTGTGCCTTGCAGCTGGCCGCCCAGACAGATGGCTTTGTGGGCTGCCGCCTGTTGGGCTTGTAAGTCAGCCTAGACAAAGGGCCCGTTAGCGGGGCGTTGGGTTGTTTTTTAAATGAGGTGGGGGAAGCAGGCTGTGTTTTTAATTACATGCTCCTGAGCTCGCAGTGTGTGGTTCTGGGGTAGCTTTTTCAGATCAGAAGCAGCAGCTTGCGGTGGTCTTGATTGCCTCAAAACAGCTGCTTTTTCCTTCTGTCTGCTGAACAAAGTGGTTTGCTGTGCTAAGAAACTCGAGGGTGCTGAAGGCAGGTTGGCTGATACAAATACTGCTCTCCCCAGCCTCGGGATCTACTCAGAATTGAAGTAATCTGCTTGTCAGGCACGAGGGATGATGGATACATTGATCAGGCAGTTGCTTCAGGTAACCAGAGGGTTATAACGCATAACTACCGATAGCATCTCTGTGGGTTCCTGTGCCGAATCTGTGAGATGTGTCTGTCATTCTGAGGTGTGCTTACTGCATCTGTAGGACACGCGGCTTCCCTGCAGGATGATCAACCGGCTTCTATGGGTAAATGGGTGGTCTTGGTTTCAGCATGACATCAGAGGAGGTTTATTGATTTGCAAGAGCAGAGATAATGCTCTAAAGGCGGAAACGCTCCAAGAAGCCAAGGGAGGGACAAAGTTTTCCAATTTCCTGAATGTGAATGCACATTATCTACAGCTGAAGAGAGTACAGGCTGGATCCTTACAGTAACGTAACTTGCATAGCTTCGTAGCATTTTCAAAGACCTTCCCCCCAACAATAAATATCACAATATAGCGAGATCCATATGGAAAGAGCCATTTAATTGCTTTGCCATCCACACAGCATCGAGCATTCAGCAGCTGTGTTGGTTCCCCCCAGGTAAATGGTTCCTGCTTTTGTTCAGCTGGAGCCCAGATTCTGTTTTTTGTCTCTGTGGTTGCTCTTCTTCCTCCATTTCTCTGAGCAGTGTTGGATTTCTGTACTAACATATTGTTTCAAAGGACTTCATACAAGAGATTTCACTTGTGAGAAGATCTGTTTACAGAGAAATTTGGTTTTAACCGGGGGAAAAAAAACACCTCTTAATCAAGTGGTCGTTTTTTTTTTTTTTTTTTTGGTTCAGTGGTTTGGGGTTGGGTTTTTTTGGTACACTGGTAAATGTTTTGCTAATATGTGTTAACCAAATATGCTGCAGCCTGCTGCATTTGGGCAACGGGCTGTACATGCTGATAATGGCAATTAAAACAGGAAGCCTGTATAGAAGCTATATATTTTTTTAACTTCTATTACTTTTTGACAGTCACTATAACTGTAAGAACTCTTCAGTTAATTATCAGATCTTTCTGTTGCACAGATGTGATGCTAATGATTGCTGAGTTGTGCGGTGGGGAAGGAGAAGCAGTGTGTCTGAAATAGGAGCAAACAAGTCCCTGATAACAGTTTTGTTCTGCAAAGATGAATGGCGTGCCCTCTGCGTTGTGTTTTTTTTTTTTAACATGATTTCAGAGAAGTAAAGTGTCAGCGAATGCTTTTAGTAACGCAGGAAGAACAAAGTCGTGCACAGCCTGTAGGCTGACAAGCAAGGGGAAAAAACATTTTCCAATCCTCCGAAGGATTTCTCTTTTCAGGTGCTGTGTTTTCACTCAAAGCTCTTCTGGAGCACCAGACAGAGGGCTGATGGCTCCGGGGGAGGGAGGGAGGTGCTGTGCATCGAGGCAATTCTGTAAACGCCAACTGAGCTGCTTTGGGCTGATCTCTCTTGCTCCAAATCCAGATAGCCCCGGGGGTATTACTTTTTTGAAGCTGTTGGTCACGTGGAGCTGTGCAGTTGGATTCCAGCCTGCAGACAAGCTGGGATGGGAGGGAAGTGAGCACAAAAATCAGTGCCTGGCCCAGGGTAAGATGAAACACGCTTAACCGATGGCTGTTCCCTTGGACAAGCTGCTCAAACCCTTGGGTTGACCTCCTCAGAACTCACCACGTGGATTTTTTCTGTCTTCACTGGAAAAACCTCTGGAGCTTGAACAGCTTGTGGGCAGGTTCAATGCATCGACTGTCATGTCTGCATTTACCTGAAATCCTGAACCATAAGAAATGTTAGGTATAAATACACCTCTTCAATGGTCTTGTTTTTTCCCCCCAGTGTTTGGCACTTTTATTTAGTACAGCATAAAACAGATGCTAATGTAAAATTATTTGAGATTCTGTAGGTTTCCTTCCTTTTAAATAAGCATGAAGTTCTGGACAGACCAGTGGCTTATTTTAATGCAGAGATGTAGACTGGAGCCCAAATCTTTTTGCTCCAATGCAAACATAACCTGGCATTTTCAAAACTCTGCATCCACTCATGTAAAAACGAGCTCATGCAGCTTTTCTCCCTGTTTGAAGGAAAATATGTTAGGAGAGCTGGATCCAGTCTGGATTGGTGCAGTAGCTTATTAAGAGAGGATACAAAGGGATTTTTGGAGAAGTGTGTTACTACACAGTTACAGAGAACGTGTGTAGTGTTCTGAAGCCAGGCGTTGGCCTGGGGCGTGCACAGGTCTCACAAAGATCCAGCATCTCTGCAGCGAGGAGGTGATCGGTGAGCCCCAAGGGAGCACAGGCTGCTCGCTTGTTCACTGCAGGTGGATGAGATCTGGGAGGGCACCTTGCTGGGAGCAAGAACTGCCCAGCACAGCCCTGTGCTGCAGCTTCAGGTCCTGCTTGAAAAAAGGAAAAAAGTGTAACGGTGTCTGATAGCGGGGCTGGTTATGTCTTTGCCCTAATAATAAAATCATCGTGTGCCTGCTGGGCTGGAATAGTGCTAGATGGGTAAGAGTAGGTTATAGGAAGGATCTACACTGCTGTCCCTTTTTTGGAAAGATGTGTTCTAGAAGGGGTAGTGAGTGTGGTGCTACAAAATCAGCGTGACCTCGTGTCACACTGGGATATGGTCTCAGCAAACGCGGTGCTGTCTGGGGCAAGCTCTGCTTGGTCTTGAGGACGGCTGGGTGGGCGTTTGCTCCACTGCCCAGCCCTGATTTGTCACCAAAATGTCATCCATACAGTTTTGAGCTGGACTGGAAGGTCGAGGCGTGACTCCTCTCGGTCACAAGAGGTTTGCGCTTCGGGCTTTTCGCTTTGACCTGTGTGAATGTGCCGTGTGCTGGGCGCATCTTGCTGCCAGGGCTTGGGAAATCCACGCTGCCAGCTTTCCCACGTTGAGGCATCGCATCTCATTTAGGACATACGGTTCTTAATTGTCGGTGGATCTTTCTAAAACGGAGGCATGGCGTTAATCGCTGCCCCATCAAAAGCTTTGCCTGAACTTGAAGGGCCTTTGTTAGCACAGTTGTATCATCTTGGGTGTATTACAGCTCCCTGCTGACAGAGATAAGAGGCAGCTTCTCTTCGTGACTTGTCCTGTGGGCAGTGCAGGCTTTGCTCTTCCATTGACACCTTGTGCAGTGTGATGGCAAAACCCAGGGGTAGATCTGTCTGGAGCAAGCCAGTAGAGAGGTCTCTGGCCCTTGGCCTTGCTGTCACAGCTGGCAAAGCCTCTCCCACTGCAGCTGCAGCATTTTGGAGGTCTGAGGTGGACCTGGGAGCACCTTCATGGGCAGAGTCTGCCCCACGACTGCTGTGAAAGGGCTGAGCTGGAGGATGAATTCCTTCCCTTACCTCTGGCTGCTGGCCTTGCATCTCGTGCTGGAGTTTTGCCAGTCCCAGATCTACAGCTGGGGATTTCACTCTCGAGGATTTCACTCAAAATTCTCTCCTGCTTAGTTCTTGCCCTTACGAACCAGACCACAACAGCCTGGGTTATGGCACCCCATACGTGGAGGCTGCTCTCGGTGTCCTCCTCCACCTTGCGGAGTTGAAGGAACGCTGTTTTCCCAGTGTCATTTTGCTGTTTGGGTGGCAGAGCCCAGGAGCTGGCTGGGGGCCCTGGATGAGCCGTGCCCTGAGTGCTGAAGCTGTGGTGAGGTCCTGCAGTCCACAGGATCAAGTGTTCTTGATGCAGCTGCAAACCTGCTTTCTACCAGCCTGGACATCATAGCTTTTTGTAACAGATCTAAGAAATAGTAGGGTGTGTTTGGGGTCTGAAGAATGAGTTTTGTTCTTCTAGTGTAACTTCTAACAGCCTGGGAACAGCTGTGTAGTTCGCTGGTACTGGGCCTTAGCAGATGACAAGCACTGCCTTTCTGCTGCCACCAAGGCAGCGTTTTGCCTGTCCTGCCTGTTTATAGAGGAAGAAAAAAAAGCTGTGTGTTGGTATGGAAAATGTTTGTGTTGCCTACTTGCAGTAGTCTCTGATCCATAGCACAATTATGTTGGTGAAGCTCCCTACAGACCATAGGATAAAATTGTTCAATGTCCAGAATCAAGCCACTTCTGAAAGAAATGATACTGACTCTTCATTTTTTTATTCTCCGACCTTTTTTTTTTTTTTAGCATGATGTGGATAATAAAACATATGTCTGCAATACCTCCTCAAATGAACGTAACTGCTACTGTAAAACCCAGTTACCTTATGCTGGGTATAAGAGGGTGTTTGTCTGCCCTGGTGGGCTGCTGCAGCTTCTTACTTTGAGACTGAAATTGTTGGAGGCATGAAGCTGAGAGAGTAATTGAGAAAAGTCAGTGATCAGTGACACTATTCTGTGTTGTCTTCCTAGCTGCAAGTGTTGAATGTGCAACTAAAAGATTTTTCTTTTTCCTTCACAGGCAAAAATCTCTACACCAATGAATATGTAGCGATCAAACTGGTAAGTAGGAGCTTCGGGTGCCCTTAAATCACTCGTACCTGGTGCTAGAAACTCAGGGAAAAAGCAGCTTCCCCATTTGGTGCTTATTGCTGCTCTTGATCTCAGCCAGATTAACAGGTTTAAACAGAGATAAGTTCTTGAGAATGCTGTGAACTCGGAAAGCACCCAGCCCTTCACAGTATGTAAATGGTCAGTAGCTGCGAGCGCCTTGTTCCTCTTCCCAAAGTGGCAGACAGCACCGATGGCAGGTTTGTCACCCCTTCCTCGGCCCCAGGACCAAGCCTTTCTGTTACAGACCCCATCAATTCTCTGGGCCATGACCCTGCAGATGCAACAGGCAAAACAAGGTCCAATCCAGCGAATCCTCTAGCTGATTTGGATGTCCAAGGATATGTGGTCACAGCCTCTTCGGTGTGATTTTTTTCCATTTACATTACAGGACGGTAAAAATGAACCAAACCAGCTCACCAGAGCATGGCAGGGGTTGCATTTAAAAACAAAACCTTGGCCCCAGCAGTAGCAAACTTCAGAGTTTGTACATGAAATAATGTTTACAACTCCTCATCCAGTTGTACCAGCCTCGGTACCCAGTTACCAGTTTTTCTGCCTTGCAGTCAGTGCGTCCCTCCCCAGGTGGATGCGGTGGCAGTGTTCATGTTTCTGCAGTGCCCCGACTGGCTCAGGTAACGCTTCTCTTCTGAAGGAGCGTCAGGGCATGAGGGCACTACAGTCAGCTGTGGTTTGAAGCAGGAGTCTAAAGGATGGGGATGCTCCTAGCTCTGCCAGATTTGTAAAACCATACCCTGGGAGTTTGATTTTATGCCTTAGCTCTCTGTAAACTAAGACTTTCAGTAGTCTCTTGGGGGGCTTTGAAATTTGATGCTGAAATACCCAGTGCTCTTCTTTCCTCTGCGTGTTCTTTAATCATAGATCCAAACCCTAGAATCTGAAGTTGAAGTTGTTACACTGATTTGGTATTAGCAGCAAGTGTGCCTGTTTTTCCAACCGATGTCTGGCAAAATGACAGCAGTCATTCACATTAAAGAAGATCAAGATGGACTTGATGCATTAATTCTGATTCATGTTGTGATGCCACAGACCTGACATCTCTAGCGTTCTCCTTATGTGCTGCATAGTACCTGAAAAATAATTAGTGCTCTGCAGGAAGGACTTGTTTTGAAGCATATAATATAATCCCTAAAATAACAAAATAAATGTTTGCAGTGCAGCTTAAGGTGTGTGTGGATATGGCTACACATCAGGAGGAAGGACTGGTGCTCGTTCCGTAGCTCGCTCTGTAGGCAGATGGGACAACAGAAAATGTGCTTGTGTGCACAGACCTGGCGTTTCATTGAATCAATAGTGCTTCTAGTTTTTTTGCTTTCAAAGATAATCCCACGGAGTTATAGCCTTGGAAGGAGCAAGGAAGTAAGAACACGGCAAACATGCAGCTGTGTTTGTTCAGAGAATGCTGGTTTCTCTCACGGCACTGCCTGCAGTGACACCTCCCCGTAACCTGAAGCCTTTCAATAGCCAGGTGGCAGAAGACTGAGGCAGCAATACTAAAGCTAATCCATTTTTTCCAACAGCATTCCTTCTCTTTTTTTTCAAAGTATCTGAGTGGTTGAGTGTTAGCACAGTCGCTTTTCCCCACGTTTTATTTGTGCTGTTACAATTCCTGCTTCAAAACCTCTGACCCCGATTCGAAGGACTGGAATTGCCATCCCGTGGCTGTCCTGCATGCCTGTGCCAGTTTTGCGAAGATCAATGAGGGATCAGAAGCAAGGATTATTTTTTTTTGTCTCCTAATCTTGGACCATGTTCCCCAGGAGTGGGAATTACTCTTCCTCCTCAGCAGCAAATGTGTTGCTCTGTGTGTATTTAACTGCGATCACGAGGGAAGCAAGTACTTCTTGGTGGGAGATGTATTTTCTTCCAGGCTAGGCAGTGACGTGCTGCCTAATGCCAGGGACTCCCTGCTTCCCCAGAGGCTTAGAAATACTGTGACTACATTGTGGATAGCAAGCTCAGGGGAAGAAGTGCTTCTTTTGACAGGGAGAGCTCCAGTTCTTTGAGGCAGCCCTTCGGCTCCAGACAACGTGATGCAAGAAGTCAGTGAGCTGATTGACTGTGTGCCTGTTTCCAATATGTTGTTCTGGGGCTTGAGTAAAAATAACGTTCCTGCTTTTCAAATATTTTTCTAAACAGAATGGCATTTACAAAGCCAGGTTAAATGCAGGGACAAAAGGTCAGGAGAACTTGAGACCAAAACCAGTTGTAAGTAGTCTTGCTTTCTTCCCCAGGGAATACCTGCATTAGATCTTGTTTTCAACTTTTTTTTTTTTTATAACAACCTGCTACATTTCTGAAGATTTTCTTTATACTTCAGGTAATCTGCAGCCTAGTGGCTGCATTTGCTGTGCTTGAAGGCAACTTTTTCTGTTTTATCTGCATCGTTGGACCAACTCAAAGCTCTGCTCAAAGTCCTAGCTGCCTGAGATTCTTGTAAAACTGCAACCCTGCTGTCGTTATGTTAAAGATGAATGGAGGGAAAATTAGAGAACAATGTGATGGGTGCCAGAGAGTTGATCAGAAAACGCTATGAAATTCTGTGCTCATCTCTTGGCTTGTCTGCAGGGGGTGAGGATGTCTGAGACTGTGTTGCGTCTTGGAAAATGGGAAAATGGGGACTGCTGCCTGTCCTCTGGCTTGTGTGGTGTCCCTGCACAGCTCCTTGTTCTGAAGATCGTTTGGTTACGGGCATCTAGAGTGTGGAGGAGGCGAGGTGCATTAGCCATGTTTACTGGCTGCATCTTCTGAAGGCTTTTAATGCCGCCTTGCACGTCGTAGGAGTTTCTACAAAGTTCCCGATGATGCCCGTCAGTTTCAGCCACGGGTTTTGTATGCTGGGCAGCAGCAATTCCATTATTTTCAGCACAAATGCAACATCTGCCAGCGTCCTTAAGCCCTTGGCCTGCGGGACAGCCATCTGCTCCGGTACGATCTTCTCGGGAGCTGCCACGACTGGCAAGCATCCAGAGCTGCGGCTCCAGCAGCTCCTGATGCAGAGAGGCTCGGGCTTGGCTTTCCTGTGCTTTGTCCCAAGCAGCCTCACGTCCTCACACATTAATCCCTCCACCTGTTTGAACAAATGAACTGCTCGCTGCATAGGCTTGGGCTCCTGTTGCCCTAAATGTCCTTGCCATGGAGGTGCCTGAAGACTCTCCCTCAAACCAGCATTGACAGTTATCTTCACGTGATAGTGGTTGTACAGCAAACAGGTTTTTGCAATTCTTTGTACCTGCATTTGGTGCAGTATCAGTTTTCTATTTTAGAAATACTTTCTGAATAGCAATGTGTGACTGGTGAACCTTTTAAATATCAAGGTTGAGAAGCAACCAGGAGCAATATTCCCCTTGCTGGTGAACAGGGGATGACCTGAGCAGGTGATGAACAGCTTGGCTGAAGTCCAATCACCAGAATTCCTGTACAAAAATTGTTCTTTTAATCTGAAAAGAAGTCTTTAATGTGGAATTCAGGCCAAATGTGGGCATTAATCTTAGCGTATGGACCACAGGTGGAACAAGAGAATTGGATCTGCTGAAGCCTTGTGTTCCCCTGCAGACAGCAGAGCTGCTGAAGGTGCTCTGTCAGACTCCTGGCTGTGCTGCACCTCCTCTGGGTGCTCTTGTTGTAACTCACCGGGGCTGATATGAAACATCATTTTAGGGCTACTCAGCAGGTTTTTTAAATTCAGCCTAGTTTTGGTGCCGTGAGATGAATTTTATGTAGTTTAGGCATGGAACATTTATCTCCTGACATGCAAGAAAGCAGCGGCAGCAACAACAAAATTGAGGCCAGGATTAACTTCAGTTCCAAGATGTCTGGGCAGGAGGTGAATCCCCATCACTGCCTACAAGTGCGGTGTTATTGAAAATGTAATTACTCGAGTCTCTTAATCCTCTCCATGTTAACTTCGTATTTTTAGAAGCTCTGTAATCGTGCATGTTAATGCGCTGCAGATTGTAGGCATTAAGTTTTGTGCAGGTGAGTGGCAGCTGAGAAGTGTAGCATCTTGGGTGTGTTGCAGGCTTATCCAATTTTTATCCTGTGTATAAAAACAGAATATTCTTGAGTGCTTTGAAATGTCTGAATGATACCTGCTAGTGAAGGGAGAGACTTCTCCCTGCATTTCTATCAGATCTCTGGCTGTGCTGTCGTGCTTGTTGCAAACAAGATGATACGTTTATGTAACTGCGGTCTGATTTAAAGCGCGGTATATGACTCAGTATTTTTTCAGAAATACAGGCTAGTGACCAACAAAAATACTGTGGGCAACCACAAGTCCACAGACTGAACGTGTGACTTAATCTTCGGCAGCTTTGACTTTCCTCCTACAAACGTACTGCCTGTTCAGGGTCACTCTTCAAGGATCAGGAGCTTTGTTGAACAATTCTTGAATTTGACTTCCATGAATGAGTTTTTTTTTTTAATAAGGAAGTTAATTCTCCTGCAGAGCGCATATTGCAAGTCTTTCTTTTCAGATTTTTGTTCTCTATTTGTTTAAGTGACGTCTAAGGGTGAAATCAATTGTTTGACTTCATCTGGGATGTTTTATCTAGAAACTTGAAGCAGTATGTATTGTCACAAAACTCTAAGCATATAATTAAGTATATAAATATTAAGTAATTAATATAAGTATATATATATTTTTCGAAGATTTCAGGCAACTTTTTTTTCTTCTAGGAACCAATAAAATCACGAGCACCGCAACTCCATTTAGAATACAGATTTTATAAGCAACTTGGAAGTGCAGGTAAGTAAACATACCTTAGGCTTATTAGAAGGCTTGTGATTTCTTTGTTAAATCAAACATTGCCATCATGTTTGTTGTGTACCTCTAACATGAAACCTCTAGCTTGAACTTACTGATTTGAGCAAGTTCTTTTGTCACATGCAAGTTTTTGGAAGAGATTTGGTCAGAATAACATCATAACGATACTGGATAATTACTCAGACCTAGAAACTATCATTAGTAAACCGGTTATTGTGTTAGCGAGGATTGATTAATATGGGAAATACCCATTTAAGTGTGTTTGTAAGAACACAGGAACCTTCGATGGATGGGAAGTTATTTCTGTATAGAATGATGCTTCAGAAGCGTGATGGAAACTCTTAAAAATCTAGGAAGCTGTGCAAGAAGCTTGGAGTTTTCCTAATAAAATACTGAAATACCTTTTTAGTTGAGATTTACTAAATGATAAATGATAAAGCCCACTAGCTCAGTGTGACAGTAGCATATGTAAAATATGAGGAAAAATAAAACAAACCAAAATTGTGGGGTTCTTTTGTTGGTTTTGGTTGGGGGGAGGGGGCAAACAGTAAGCTCTTTGATTTACCTAATATAAGGCTTGAGCTTGTGTCTAAATAGCATTTGGATTTTTCTTCTGTGAATTTATGGTTGCTTTTTAAACCTATGTAGACTCTTAACACGCACTGTTTACAATGGAGAAGATTTCCACAGCTGCACAAGGCAGATCTCTGCTTTTTCTGTGCCTTGATAATACAATGCCATTGTTTTTTGGCAAGCTTCTTAAGTCACTGTAATTTTTCCTACACTTCTGAGTTTTGCCTTGTGTTCCCTGGATGGACCTGGCTTTCACTCGCAGAGGATGTGTTCTCATACCACCAGGTGGTAACAAAATACTAAGCTGAGCAGAATGAAAGGTAGATCTGCTCTGAGCTCATAAAACGCAGTACCTGAGCAGTCATCCCACAGCTTTATTTTGCTTGTTCCAATTATTTCTAATCAGTTTACTAAATTTTGTGTACTATATCCTCTGGTGTCTGGGGTACTGTTGTACTCTTTTTTTCATCTTTATTCTCCTTATAGCATGCAAAATCTGGGATGTGGAAACAAAGCGAGTTGGAACTATTAGAAAAACTGAAGTAGTATTCTTGATTACTATTTTTCTCTTATTAAACAGGTCTTGTCCACTAAAATATGGTGCTGTTTCCTATGTACTTTATATTCTGGTGTTTGCTCACACAACTTGTGATAGGTTGATGTCATCACTTAATTACAGTTGCCTGTGCTTTTAAAACTTAGTGCATTTCTGCTGAAGCCTTTGTAAATAAGTCAAATACAGGTTCACAGAGTGAATTCTGCCCTTCTTTCCCTTCTTGAGTTTTGTTGATGTGTGTGGTCTGTGCAGTACTGCAGTGGGCATCTCTCATGACACATGAATGAATCCCAGTGTGCTTTTTCTACACCTGCCAGCTTTCTACCACTCTTTAAAGATGTTATTGGGGAACTTAAAAACTAATTGAATGATGGAGGCTTTATTTTGTTTAGACTAAGTATTTTTAATGGGTTTTCTCCAGTTCATAATGAATTAAATGTCTCATCCTACAACGCTCACCCAGATTTCTGCCCTGTCTGATCCTGTGCATGCTGATGGAAGTATTTCTGAATATGCTGCCATCAGATGTGGAAATCCTGCCTTCGAGATCTCTCTTCTCGTTACATGGGGGGGATGTCTGCAATCTCGAGCT
The DNA here is from genome assembly GCF_009819795.1 of Aythya fuligula. Taxonomy (NCBI): domain Eukaryota; kingdom Metazoa; phylum Chordata; class Aves; order Anseriformes; family Anatidae; genus Aythya; species Aythya fuligula. Next base: position 10,574,556 of record NC_045569.1, on the reverse strand, counting down.
CTTTGCCAGTATTTGTCAAGAGACTGTTGGGAGGCCTCCTGAAGGACATGACTTTAATTTCTAACTCTGTATGGTCCCACAGGCATCACAGCCCCAGCTCTGATAACCTGTTGAATGCCATTAGAAGCTCTCACACCATAGTTTTGCTAAAACAACTGGAAATAGGCCAGAAGCAAGGGTGGAGGATGTGAGCTGTACCTCTGGTCTCTCCATGAAACTTGGAAGATTAAAAAAATAAATTTTGGTGGAGTCAGACTGCCAGGACCAGGGAGTTTTCACTTGGTGCCTGCACACCATGCTGAGATTTAGGGGAAGACAGTCTGTCTGTAAAAACAGATTGGTGCCACGTGTGTGCCAGCTTTGGAGGAATAGCTGGGACTGTTCTTGGTGATGTCGTTAATGCCAGTCTCTTTTCAGAGATCCTTGCTTCAAAAACTTCAGCTGCTCAAGCAGCCAGCCTTGAGCCTCCAGTAAGCAGGACTGGTTACTTTAAATTATCTTAGACTTGCCAAATTGAGACTAAAAGTGGCCAAACCCATGGTGCGTATGACTCAGCTGAGAACAACAGTAGTGTTGCGTGTGACATACTGTTCAATAAATTAGCCAATTAATCTTGCCAAATAATGTGCCTGACTGTGAACCTCCCACCGTTAACCTGAGAAGTAATACTAGTAAAAGCATTACTGCACCGCAGCAGTAGCAGCGTCATCCTCTCGTTAGTGCAACTGCTGCGTTCAACTGCCTGTACAACCAGATGGTCTCAGTGAGCAGCATCTCTCGGAGAAGTCAGAATCATCATCACTGGCTTTTATGTGCAGCACTTGTAGACAGAAGGTATTTTTTTCAAATCAGAACAGCTTTGGTGATTTCTCTGGATGCTCAGAACAAACATTTTTAAAGTATATTACTATAAAATCATGGGAAAAGCTAGGCTGGAAGGTAGCAGCTTACCATGGATCAAGCAGGAACATTCTTATAGGGTGTCTGCATGTATGTGGGTCTAAGAAGATGTATTTCACCCCTAGCAGGCAAGTGGATGTGTCCGGTGAAGTTGGTTTGCTAGTGGGGATGTGGGTAGCCGTTGCCCAGGAGCTGCTAGTGAGCTGCTTGGTTTGCCCTCATCTCCTTTTCCACCCTGTCCTCTGGCACAGTGCTGGGATTTATGACTCTTTTGGAAGTAAAGATGTGTTTTCATGATTGTTCCTTTGACTTTGCTACCCCTCCGAAGAGAAGAGGCAGCGGTGACCATCTGCTGGGTTCTTCTGTCTCACTGTGGAATTAAATATTTAATAACCTAAAGCAGTGTATGACTGCTTTACCTTAATATATGCAATGAAACGAGTGAAAATCAAACAAAAAACACAGGCATGGAGTCAAACTCCTGATGGCCAGTCCATATGGTGCCTCAGGCAAGGGTGAGTATTCCTTTAGGTTTTAGGTAGTCTAGGAGACGCCGTTTGCAAGAAAACTGGAGTAGTCTTACCAATTTCTGTGCAAATTTCTTCTGTTGCACTATCATTGATCCTGCAAGATGCTGGTGTCATACGCTGAACTGTTTCATGGTTCTTTGCTGTGAAGTCTGGGTGGGTGTGCACGAACATCCTGACATATGTGTGGGCTTCGGTCTTGCCTCACTGCTGCATCTCACTCCGTGGCTGGTGTTAAGCTCTGTGTGTGTCGGTCCCGATTTTTTTTTTTCTTGCTGGATAGCAGCTACCAGTGAATGTGAGTAGTACAGCTGTCTGGGTATTCCCCCAAAATTGTCTCATGTACAGCCACTTAAATCCACTGCTTCTGTGCCTTGGGGATGAGGTGAGCTCACACTCTGACTCGACCGGGTGATGCTGTATCTCCTGTCGCTGCCAGAAGTTCAGTTCTCCAGTGCGTTCCCCTGGATGAAGCATTTGACCACATAATTTGTCCTCTCTGTACTTCAAGTTTGTGGAGTAAAGGCCCGTTTTCTTAGCATTCACAGAAAATTTTGCATCATCGAGCCGTGCAGCCCGCAGGATGGCAAGTGGAGGAGCTTCGTCCCCACTGCAGGCTGGTGTTAGTGCCTGGTTCCCCGTGAGTACTGAGGTGCTGAAAGCTCGTGTTGGGAGAGCAAACTGATTGCTCTGCCCATGGTCAAACAGCCCCAGCTCCAAGCTCCTGCGATGGTTGTGTTTCCTGGGTGATGTACCAAAGGGCAAAGCTTTTGCTTTGCTTGAGTGGACCTCTGCTCATCCAGCAGCATCCCAGGGGACTCTCCTTGGTGTGGGGGATTAAAGCAGTCCCACAGGCTGCAGGATCACTCTGGAGCCCTGCTGGGCCACCGTCAGCGCCTGGTGGCACACAAAGGTCTTAGTAGTTGCATCAACTATTTCTTGTGGGCTTTTTGGTTATTGGCCTGCTTTTAGGATCTTAAGCAGAAATTGTCTTATTTTTTCTACATGAATTCTAGATTCTCACCTTTCCTTCAGATTAAACTCTCCTACAGACTTCTGGAGCAGGACATCTCTTCCAAAGTTTTTACTGGAAGCTCATCTTTTATCAGCAAACAGTGCCCGTATTTCCCAGTCTTTCTCAGCCTTCAGCAGCCTTTGGCTTGAGCCGCTCTTTCCCATGCGTAACGTGGGCACACAGGAGAACGTGGCCACATTTTTTCTCTCTGCCCATCCCATCAGTTGGAGTTTGGCCGCAATCTGCAGCCGCTCCTCCTTTGCATCTGCTGGCATTCCCAGCCAGCGAGGCTGTCACACGTGGAGATACTGGACTCTCCTGTTTGCTCGCTGCTCTGATCACGATCTGGGCGGCAGCGAGGAGCAAGCAGCGCTGCTCAAGCCTGTTGTGTGCAAGGTGGATCCTCCTGCTCTGCGCTCTGCTGGAAAACTCTCCAAATGTGTTCTGTATTTGTCAACTTAAAACGCTGCTGTGTTTCCTGCTGTAGTTAAGTTGCTGGAGCTGATGGGCTAATATAACGAATACAGAGATGTCTTAGGACACCTTTTAAACACCAGCCATTACTTTAGATGGAATTAAAGATCAAATGGAGTCTGGAACCTCCGTGTTCCTACTCAGTGCCATAAGCACATCTCTCATCTGCTAAGTGTTTAACATCACTTTGCCAACGGGAAGCTGAAGGCTCTGTTCATGACTGCTTGCAGAAAACCGTTGCGTTCAGAGGCACAGGAGCGTGGTGAAGCTGTCTGCACGCCAGGGAGCCGGGCAGCTCCTCTCTCCTGGAGGCTGCGGCAGAGCCACGAGGCTGTTCCACATCACTTCGTGTGCTGCAGTGAGATATCTGGAGCTGCGTCGTGTGCCTGTGCAGCCACAAAGCTGATGCCTCTCCTGATCCAGCCACTGTCACATCCAATGTAGCTCAGCTGAAATGGAGGCCAGTTGTGGAGACCTCGAGGCAAGTTTTGTCCAAAAGCTTTTCTCCTTTCCAGCTGTGCTGCTTGGAGGGGAAAAAAGGGTTATCTCCTCCTATAAACCTTGCTTTGCTGAGTAATTGAGGCAAACATCTCTGCACAGCTATGTTCTCACGAAGCTTTAACTATTATTTCCCCAAAGTTCGGCATGTTTGTCAGCAAACTCTAAGCGTTTTCGTGAGGATGAGGAGCCCGCTGCCCCATGAGAGTTGCTGTACTGCTTTTAGCCCACTTCCTCTCTCTAAGGATGTGATCATGGCTGAAAAACATCTCCAAGCAGTCAGGAAACTGCTTTTTGATCTTGTGCTTCTCCGCAAATAAATAATTCACCGTGGGCCTGGGAAGTATTGACTTTCCAGCAGTGACCAGGAGATGTACAGGACTGAATTTTTGTTCCTACATTTCAAAGCATCCCTGGCACCTCTCCCCTGTGGTTGTTAACAACGGACGTAATGCCTTCCCCGTGAGCTCTGCGTTCGGGAGGTAAGATGGAGTGCTGCTTATTTTCAGGTTTCTGCTGGCTGCGTGGAGCTGATGATTGAGTTCCTGCATAGTGACAGCTTCTGCCTGCGCGCATGGTGTGAAGGAAGTCATGCATTTTTGATTCAGTAGTAGCTTATTTTTGTATCAGCTGGCAGATGAGTCACGCCGGCCCCGACTCCCTCGCAGTCCCACCTTGGCACATGTGATTCATCGCAGCCCGGTGTCAACACGCGTTCGAGTTTCATGCGATGGCTCGGCTGACGGGCTGTAGCCAACACTCTTCCCCAGGACGAGGAGGTAATATTGGCAAGTGGATGTCAAGTGTAATTAGCCTCTGTGGTGTCATGTCGGAGAGGAGTCGGATGCGCTGGAGAATCCCAGGAAACCGAGAACATCTCCTCTCTCCCCTGCCCACGCAGAACATGAGTCACAGCAGAGAAGCAAAGCAGAATATACTGAGTCAGGGAGGGATATGTTGTTACATATAGAATATCGAAGGGTTCTGCAGTTTTGTTTTAATCCTTGCTCTGTAAACAAGTTCACCTCTAATGAAGTATCGAGTCTGTGTGTTTACTTTTGGACCTCTTTCTGTTGCACAACTCGCTGGAGTGAAGCAGTCTGTTTACTTGTCAGGAAGCAGGACCAAGAAAAGTGAAGGTGGTATAAATAACCGAGCCTTTTACATAGTCTAGTCAATATTTGCATGTATATTTTTCAATGTAGCTGTAGCTGTCTGCTACTCCATACTGTGTATTAAGTTGCTTTTCAGGATTGCCTACGTTTAGCACGTTTTTCTCATCCTGTGTTGATCTTGCTTTACTCCTGACCTGCTGCACACTTGGTACGTACCGGTCTCTCCAGAGAAATTCTTTCCGTGCCGGTTGCACAACGCCGTCATTCATCAGCAATTAGGCAGGGGTCATTTCAGTGAGACGTGCTACGTGGATGGCTGTAAACAAGTTCCCGTGGTGGAGCGTGCTGCCAGTACCTGCTGCTTCGTGGGGAACTCCCTGTGTGCAACGCTCTTCCCCGAGGGAGCAGGAGTAACTTGGGGCTGCGTAAGTGAGGGCTCATGCAAGATGCCTACACCCCTGCCTAATTAACAAGCGCAAACATACGCGTTAGCTGTTGCTGTGGTCGCTTTAATCTTCAGAAATCCCACTTGGATTTGCCACCTGCTTTGAAGTGCCAGAAGCGCTTCCATGGCCGGGTGGTGATCAGGGAGCTGGTCTGGGGCGTGCCGGGGTGTCCCTCTGGGCTGCGGAGGGGATTTGTGCTGGCGCAGAGTGACACAAGACCCCGAAGCAAGCTTGTGCCCTGCTTCCTTGTAGAGCAAACGTAGTTTGTAGCCATCGGAGTGGAAACTCTAGATGAGTACTGCAACCTTGTAGTTCAAGGTATTTGGAAATATCTTACACCAACTGCGCATTCACATTCTAAGTATTTGATCGACAACTTCTTTCTGTGCAAGATAATACGAAGTTGACATCCACTTACACTGAAAGCAACTTTTTATTTTGGATCACATCCCATGTTTAAGCAGTTCCCTATTTCAAATCCCTGGCACAGACACTAAGCTATACTTTTAAGCTGTTGGGTTTATTTTCTAACAGCAAGCAAAAACTCTTGTACCTTCATTCTCAGTTCTTGCGAGGTGTTGCAAAGAAGCTTGCCATTGAAGGTAAGTCTGAGATGCCTCAGCAAGAAGTGGTAACGGGTATGGTTTTTATTCAATTGAAAATTAGTTTGTTTAAACAACGGGCAACATACAGAGGTCCCTGACAAGGTTAGCTGTGCCCTTGAAGAATGATGATCAACATTTCCAACCATTTGTATGCGTTCGTTATAAAGTCAGGGTAGTCCAATGAAATTCTGAGCCTTTGGGATCTCTGACTTCAGAGCTTTTGATTTGCAAAATGAAATGCAGTGGAATACTGTAACATGCCCAGCTACAGCCTGCCTGCTTTCAAAGCAGGCTTGCTGTTGATCTCTGAGGCACAATATTTTGCTATCTAAAAATATATGCATATATTTTTTAAATGTGGCAGTTGCCTTGCTAGGAAGGGCTTACTGAACTTGCACACTTCAGCATCTCTTTTAACATCAGAAGTTTTAACTTCCTTGGTCTAAATTTAGGCTTTGTCAATTGGAAGCTATCAGATGCTTTTACAGCAAGGCCATTAATATTTGAATATGAGATGAGGGCAGTTTCCTTTTTATATTTCAAAAAGTCCTTGTGCATCTCCTACTCTTCCGGTATTGGTTGCAGTAATTGCAAACCAGAACCCAGCGACACCGTGCAGCGCAGGGAGGGGGAAGGCTGGGAAAGGCGGCGTGCTGGGAAGCTGAGAAATGCCCCTCCTGCAGACGGTTTTCCTCGAAGCCCGATGTGCCTGCAGCGGTGGTCGTAAATCTGTCACAGCCGGGCTCTGCCAAGTCATCCAGATACCTCCGCAGGCTCCTGTGAGGGACAAAGAGCCTCGTAAGGCCAGGGTGTGCCATGTGCTTGCTCAGCTGCTGCAGCGATCCGGCTGTGCTCGTGAGATGTTTGAGGTACACAGCTGTAAAAACAACGCAGTTTTAAGAGCCTGTGTTGAGTACTGTCTTGATTCAACCTCCGATGTAGTGGGATCCTGTCCCTTATTGGTTTGGAGTTTGCATTTCCAAGCTCTGCCCTGCCTGCCAGTCAAACTATGCTCCTCATCCTCCTCCCATCTCTAAAAGAGGAGCCACTGACTCTGCCCCTGCATCTCGAAGGGGTCAAGCTATGACAGCAGGTTGGTCGGCAAGGTCTGCCCTGCCTGGAGGCTTGTGGCTCCATAAAGCTTTTGTCTGAAAGGGGCATCATTTTTCCTTCAAAACTCTTTTCTCACCCGCTTGTACTCAGCTATCTTGAGGTGAAGCAATGGCACGATACCTGGACGTATTATATTATTTCGTGCATCTGAATTTGTTCTGTAGGAGAACCTTCTGTAATAAGAGGGGTTGGGAGGCTTTCCATCAGTCTTTAAAGGACTGTGTGGGTAACACTTACCTACTAATCTGACAAATTCTTTTTTCCCCTCAAAAACTACACCTTGTATAAGTGGGACTGATGAGTGCCAGCCTTTTGAATTGTTGTGGACAGCTTAGGTGTGTTTGACTCTCAGCATCCGCCTGTACTGGGTCTGGCTGGGATGTTAACTTTCCCTGCAGCAGCCCATACAGTGCTGTGCCTGCACTTGTAGCAGTGTTATCACACCAGGGTTGTGTCTGCTGCTGAGCAGTGCTGGCACAGCATCAGGACTCTCTCTAACCCTCCTAGAGGGTGGGCAAAAAAGTGAGAAGAGAAACATCACCAGGGCAGCTGACCTAAACCAACCAAAGGGATATTCCATACCGTGTGGTGTCACACTCAGCAATAAAAGGTGGAAACAGGAGGAAGAGGGGAGAGGTGGGCTCTCGTGAAAACGTTGGTCCTCCTCCTGAACACCGGCTACGTGCATTGAGGCCCTGCTTCAAGGACGTGGTCAAGCATCGCTCATTTGTGGGAAGTAGAGAGTAATTTCTTTCCTCTGCACTTCCACATAGCCTTTATTTGTTTTGTTTGTGGTTTTTGTTCCATTTTTTCTGTTTTCCCCTTTCCCTTTTTTTCCCCTTAGTTAAATTGTTTAGTTAATAATAATCTTTCCTTAATAATAATAATAATTTTTTGCTTTTAATTAAATTATCCTTATCTCAGCCCGTGAGTTGTTCTTTACTTTACTTCTTCCCCTCCTCATCTAAGGAGGGGGAGTGAGAGTGCAGTTGTGATGTTTAGCTGCCTAGCACGGTAAAACCACCACCCCGTCACCTACCAGTTTGATGCAATTGCAGGAGCAAACATTGATCTCGTGGCTTTTCAATCAGTTGCTCTGTTGGGTCCTGCAATAGAGCAGCTTTGATGGCAACACTGGCACAGGAGGGTTCATGTGGCCAAGCTGCATGGGTGCCAGCAATGCCACCCAGCCCATTCCCCTGTGATCACTGTGCAGGGTCTGGCCAGCTTCGAGTGTGGCTGAGTATTGTCTCGCTCCTGGGCACTCAGAGCTGGGGCTGCGTGCCTGTTAGGCTTTATCCAGCTACCCTGGACCTGTCTGATCTGTCATCCAAGAACCAAATGTTGTTGGATCGCTGTGGATGCTGCTCGTACATGCCAGCTTTGCCTTATGTTGCTGTACCATCCTGTCTAGAACAGCTCCTGGTCACTGTGCAGAGGCGTGGGTTGGAGCTGAGCTGTGCTTTAAGCTGTCAAATTCCTTCTGCAGTAGCACCACGAGGCAGCAGCAGTGTCACCCTGCTTTGCAGCTGGCCGGCACACTCACTGTAAGCTTAAAGTCTCACCTCACTCACACAATAGGTTTTTGGCATGCGGAGGGGGAGGAAGTAGGCGCCAGCAGGAGCTCAGCCTGCAGCTGACAGTCTCCAGTGGAGATGAGCTGATGCAGGGCAGGGGCCACCTGGGACTTGGTGGGATCAAATCAAAATGTTTCTCTGGACAGCAGAGGAGCGACTCAGCAGAGGTATTTTATTATTGCTGCTTTCTTAGCAGTTGTCATCTCCCCAGGATTGAGTAGCCTCTTCCTTGCCAGTGCTTCTGAAGTTAAATTTGTGTGCAGCTGAGCGCTCTCTTGCAGCCTAGAAGCTCTGTTAAGTAACCTGTAGCTTATACGTGACATAACGCACATAACATGTTCTCAGAGCATAGAGTACAGTCAGCGGAGGATGCCCTTAGTTGTCTTAACTCCCCTTAAAAATGAAGGAGCCAAAGCCTGCTGCTTCACTCCCTTCCAGCAGCTAGAGCTGTTCCAGTGCCAGAATTACACAATAAAGGAAAAAATGGCAGTTTCTATGCTACTACCCAGCAGAACCAAGTCAGTCATCACAGACGTGATCCGGATTTGCACCAGCAGGGCAAAACTCCCCCAGCGCGTGGCCGGTGGCACAGCGGGAGCAGGAGGCGGCGCGGTGGAGCTACGTACGCCTTGGAGGCAGAAGCGTTGTGATGTGGCTGTAGCTGGTGATGAAAGGGCTTTGAGCTGCTGCTCGTGGCCGCAGCGTTGTGTTCAAGGTGTGACACCGCGGCCACCGAACTGCTGTGTTCGTTTTAAGTGCCATTGTGTAGGCACTTGGCTTTTGATGGCTTCAGAGAGACGCTTTGGAGGTAATTTTGATGGTTGGATCCTAGCGATCTGAAAAGTGACCTTTCTCTGCTGTATGGGAGCTTAAAAACAGCCTGGGAAGGTGATTCACTGTGTGGCTGTATTTTAATTGCACAAGAGCTTTTTGTGCGAATCCCGCTGCCTTCAGCAGGCTGCTGTAACCCTTCACTTAACCTGCAAGAAGTTCAGAAACAGCAGCACCACGGCTTCTCACGCCTTTCAGCAGAGACACAGGCTCCGCTGAGTACAGAAAGAAACCCAGAAAGCGACACAGACTGAAACATGAGGGTAGAGCAATAATTACATGAAGTTAACCCTTTGATATTTTCTTCCATCCATGTCCCTGTGTTTGCAGGTACATGGGAAAAGGTAGGTAATTAACTTAAGCCAGAACTTTCTGGGGTGGTTTAACATAAGTATTCTAAAATTCTAGTGTTTTGATCCTCCTGCTGAGCTGTTGCCTTATGTGCCAGCTGCTGCTGTTGCTGGAGCAAGAGAATGTGCAAAGAGTTTAGCAGCATAAAATGCAGCAGAAATATGGAGACTTGAGTGAAATCATTTCCCTTGAGCCCTGGAGGTGAAATGTGGAATTCGGTCTCCTGAAACTTGCCAAAAAAGCAGGTCATTGTGTTGTGCTTTTGTCTTTGTAAAGAACCGAAACAAATTCACTCGTCTGTAGTTTACTCTCTACAGCTAAAAAACCTGCCCACAAGCAGGTGTTTTTGGGTAAATCTTGTGCGTAACAGATTTGAAAGCCCTCCTGCAGCTTAGCCTTCCCAGCAAGGGCTAATTCTCCTCCCGATCTTTTGGCCAGATCAGGTACTGGTGTACTTCAGTCATCTGATGCCATGCTGACAGCGTTTGAGCAGAGCTCTCTCTTACTGTGCGTTGTATCTGTCTGAAATAATCTCAGGAAAAGTTTGTTTTAGCTGGGTCATCAGTGCAACTGGCTTTGAACTTCTGCAAGGCTTTGAAAGGTGAGCGCTTGTGGTAGCCAAAGGCTGAGCAAAAAGTGTTGGTTTTACTGTACGGCTGGATTTGACTTTATGAATACAAATTTGAGCATCCTCTGGGTGCTCTCCCTAAAACTGCTTCTTTGTGGATGTGAAGAGTTGTTTAATAGAATCTAGCCACGGTATCAGGAAACCAGCGTGTACAACTCCAGGAAAATGAAATGCTGCCCCATGTTAATAACACAACGATTGTGAAAATTGTTTTTCTGTAACTGAAGTAAAATTAAATTGTTTGGATTTATACCAGCAGCAAGAACAAATATGTTCTTCCTTCTGTCCTTCCCATATCTGTTTTTCTTCTGTTCCTTTTCCCGTACTTTTTTTTTTTTTGTAGATTCAAACACAAGCTACTCAAAACACAGCGGGGACTCAATACATCCTGTATGTCCTGAGAAGAGGCACAAAATCTGCTAGCTTTCTGGAATCAACTTGGAGTCTTGAAGTCTGTGTAGCAGCCACACTTTACTTGCAAACACGTTGAGATGGGAGCAGTTCTGTCTGCTATTGGCATGAACATGACTGCTGTACCTCTGAGTGCTAGCTCTTCCCTTCAAAAGCGTCTGGCTTGTTTGCTCTGTGATCATCAGGGGAAGGGGAATTGGTCAAACTATGGTTTTGGGACGTTTTCCCTTGCTCTGTTCCCCATGGGCTCTCTGCTGCAGCCAAGCAGCAAGTCCTGCTGCAGCTACTCGTGCTGGGCAGTAACACTAAGGCATTTAGCACTTGCTCGAGAGGAGATGATTCAGTGCCCAACTGAAGCAGGAAAAAGATGTTGCAAAAAGCTGGCAACGGAGAGCTTGGTGTCTGGCAGCAGCCAGAGCAAACAGATCATGGGGATGTTGGGAGGAACGTGAGTAAGAGGAGCTCGTAATGGTGCTGTAAAAGGGCTGCTGAGATGACATCTGGAGCAGGGGGAGCAGTTTGAGCTCCGTGTTACGGCGATGTCTAGAATAAATGGGGCTGGGAGCAGAGAAAGCCAGCACCAAGGCCAGTTGAGCTTTGAGGAGGTGGCTTGTCTTAGCAGCAGCCCCCTCGGCTGCCTTCCTTGGTAGGCTGTGGGTGAGGGAGCTGGGTGGGCTCTCACTTCTGAGCGGGTTCTCACTTTGCCGAGTGCCCTTCTCCCTGAGGAGCCAAAGGAGGAAGGGGGCAGGAGACGAGGATGCTCTGGGCAGGTCCAGTTGCTCTTTTCCCCGTTCAGATAGGTGAACAGAGGGTAAATCGGGGCTCTCAAAACAGAATATGGAAGCTGAGGAGGGCAGGGAAACAATCCAGAAGCTTTGCAGCCCTAAGCTGGGCTGAAAGCACTCGCGATTCCCAGGCAAGGTCGGTCACCTCTGTGATCCCCATCAGAGCAGTGGGAGGGGAGCAGGGAGCTCTCTCCATCCCAGGCTGTTCCCATTAAGGGTGTACCTCTGAGGAATGAAGGAGGTTAAAATGAGAATCTTAATTAAACCACTTATCACGTTTTAAATTTCCTGAAGAGATTGAGAGCACTTGATCGTGCTTGTAGTAAGTGCCTAGTGACGAACGGCATATCGAGCACTTCGCTAGGTATTCTGAGGACTCGGCTTGAGTGGAAGATGCTCCTTGCTGACAGATCTGACTGGTGGGATCTTTGCCAGTGACTGGATCACCATCCTTGTCACCCAGACTTTTTGGTCTGAACAGTTTAGTTTCACCTGTCAATGAGAGGTTTCACAGGCTCCTACAGTCGGGCTCTTAAAGCAGTGCCATGTGGCCATGGGTCTGGACTTCACCAAATGTGACCTTCCTGCAAAGAAACGGCCTTAGGTGATCAGCAGCAACACCAACAGGGGGTTTAGGAGACGTAGTAAAATCTCTTTGTAAGAAAACTCACAAGGCTCCATCCTGTCTTCTGGAAGACTTTTACAGCACATCCAGTTTGGAGTCAGTGTGCTCCTGGGCTAAACCTGGGCTCCTGCAGGCTTTCCTCGGGTTAGCTGCATGACCAAAAGCTTCATCCACTGCAGCCTCTTCAGCTGAATTGGATATAACTGGGCTAAAAATAGGCTATTTTTAAAGCAGTGTGTTGACTTCCTTTTCCTAGACTCTCAGGACTTGGGTATCTTTCAGTCCTTACCGTTAATGATTCTCCACTGCAGCAGTTCGGGTGGAAAGGCTGCCTGTGCTCAGTTCAGTTACAGATTTACTTTTAATCACTTGAGCTTGAAGAGTGAACCACAACAAACACACAGCTGATTTTTCTAAATAACCATGCTGGAAGGAGGTGGTGTTGAGGGACCTAATGACAGCTCGAAGGGAGTTAGGTTGTGAGGAGCCCTTAACATCGCTTGCTCGTTATTGAAAGCTGGGAAGGTTCAAGCTGCTGGCATTTGAAAGCCATGCTTTTGTCTCGCTGGCTAATTGGTTTGAGGCTTACAGCCTTCTGCCTGGGCTTTGAAACTTCTGCAACAAAAGTTCCCCATCCCTCTCTCGTAGAGGAACTTGGAGGCTGGCATGAAGAGGGAGGAGCACTAGATAAGTCTGGACCTGTTTCTGTCTGCCAACAACACTCCAAAATGGTCTTTCCAGAAAGCCTTGGATCTACACGTGTGCTTCACGCTGCTGTGTCTCATCTCTTCATTGCTGTCGCTGAGGTCCAAACACAGACTGTGGGTGGAAGTCCTGCTCAGCCCGTGTTGTGGCTGCGGCGTTTCCACCTCCTCTTTAGCCACTGGTCCCTCCAAGCACTCAGCTCCCTGTAGGAACTCGCTGGGGCTGGTTTTCAGCTGCATCCCCAAGGTCAACCTGGTCTGCAGCCGCATGTGTCCTGCAGCCCACGCACAGAAATTGGGCATTAAATCAGTGTGGCTTCGCTGAGTGTCCTGTGGCCAGCTTTTGGCATATTCCAAAATGTTCATCCGTGTGTTGTCATGGACACAGCAAAGTACCTGCTGCTGACTTCAGGGAATGAAAGCATTCAGCTTAATTTCATCCGCCGCTGGTAGTGATTGCTCTGATGACACTCAAACATGCTAAAGACAAGCAACGTGTGCTCTTTTCTGTTTTTATTTTTTGCCTAAAGCTTTGTTTCAGTCCTGAAATGGAAGCAGCCTCGGTGAGGGGCTGTACTGAAAAGCCTTCACAGTCTCACTTGGATATAAGACATCTCCGAAACCTACCATCAAACATTTGAAAGACCTCTGAGGCAACTTTATTCCAAGTAACAAATCTATCTTAATTTTTCACCTCTGTTTCTATTTTTTTTAAGTAGATCCTTCAGAAACCTGAAGGTCAGAATGAACCTTTGTAATTTCAGCCTGCAGAATGTGGCTCGTAGACATAACCTGTTAACCAACATACTCGGGTAAATTTAAAGGTGCTGCAGGGTGTGTTTCAAGAGGTTAAAAGAAGAAATCTTGGCCCAGCTGATGTTGATAGCAGAGCTTCTGTTTTGGCTAGGATGTTATTCTGATTTGAAAATTAAGAGAAGGGTAGATCCTCATTAGTGTAATCAGCTTAAATGGGTTGACTACTCTAAAGCAATTTGTTTAATTTGTTTGAAACATGTTTAATTTTAGCTATAAATGTTCAGCTCTCGCACAGTTGCTATTTATGCTGTTTATCGCGTAATTTTGTGTTCTGTGATTTGTAAAAATAAACCTTTTTTTGCTCTGAATGAGAATTCTCTGACAATCTGCATCCTATTCATCAGTGCTGCTTTAAAATCTTGCCGAACTTTTTGTGCATTAATGCTGCAGGGGGGCTGTTGTGCCTCTGGATGAGTTTTTATGAAGGCTTGTTCTTGCTGCTCACGTAGAGCACGTTCCTGCATGGAGCATCGGCCGTTTGCTTGATGTTGGATTGCTCCCCCTTCCCTCTGTCCCTGGGTATCTCATTTGGGCTTTCTTAGCAGTGCCCCACTGCTGTAGTTCTCAGTTTTGAAGTCTGTATGAACCTTAATAAAGGAATCAAGCTGTAATTGCTCTTGAAGCTGAAGACCTCAGCTCCTCGGTATTTGGCCACACGGCGTCTAAGGGCAGCGTAAGCCAACTTACAATGGGAGAAAAAAAAATGGTGATTCAGAAGCTAACAGTTTTGTTCACTTTTTATGAAATGTGGCTGCTTCCTGTTGAACTGGTGGATGGGGACTCAGGTTTTGCACCTCAGCTGATGTAGATGCCACACGTAGCTTTCTGTGCTCACCTCTTCTTGGGTGCAGTTTAGGTTGCTCGCTGTTGCACCAGGTTTTTTTCTTAGCCTCTGAGAGCATCAGTACGTGTTCTTTGTATTCACAGCAGATGGTTTCTGCTTTCTGTGCCTTCCACGTGGAGCAGATGCTACAAAATCAGATTTCCCTTGGGCACATCCTTTGATTGGCATCTCTGCCATTCCCCATTTCATAACTGGTGCTGGAAGCCACTTTGGACTGCCTGCATGGCTTGAACAGCTGACGCCTGGACTGATGCGGCTTGTTGGAGCATACCGAATGTCAGATGGGTTTCTGGGGCTGTTGGTCCCATCCGCACTGCCCCGCTCCTCCTCCTGTCCCTTTTGGTGGCAGCCCTCGGGAGCTGTGCAGTCACAGCACCTTGGGAAACCCAGGGCAGGAGTCGCGGGGCAGCGCGGGAGCGCGGTGGTGGCGGCAGAGCTTGAGTTTGGGCTTTGATGTCTGCGTTTGCTTTCATTCCAGCAATGATGCTTTAATCTCCGAAATGCTGTGCTAGGTTTTCGCTGCGCTCAGCTTGAATTTCTTCCAAGACACCGCACTGCTGAAATAGCAGAATTTGCCTGTGGATTCCAGCACAGCGCTCAGTCTCTGTTTAGTGCGTTGATAAACTTTCCGCAAGAGCAAGGGTGGAGTGGGACCTCTTACAAATTGTCAGACCAAACCACTCAGCAGCACGACTGAAGCCGTTAAACAAATTCCGATGACTTCTCAACTGTAACAGGCTGCTTTTGTCTCCAGAGGGGAACCTGCACGTGTCATGCCTGGGTTTTCTTGTGTTTATGTGTTGGTCTTGTTTAGTGCCATGGAGAAATGACTTGTTCAGAAGTTATTTCATGCATAAATATGGTTAAACTGGTCATGGTTTGTATTTGAAGTGTTGAGTTGTATCATTGAATCGTCCAAATCAGACTCTGCTCTGCCTGTAGCTTTTCGTCCTGCTCTCCTTGACTCCAGGCGTGCTCACCGAGCACAGGCTGCTTCACGGCACAGCCTCTTCCCTCGACCTTTCCAGTCCCCTGCCAGCACCACTGCTTTGCATTAAAAACCTCAAGTTTGACTGCCCAGACAAAAGATGCTCCTCCTTCGATCCATCTCCTGTTAAAAAGTTCTTCTCAGGTATTTACAGATCTATGGGTGATGTTTGTGAGGTTCCTGTGGCAATGGACTTGGGGGGGATCAGGACACATTGCTTGTTACTGAAATAGAGCCAAGCTACACCCTGAATTACACAGCTGAGCTCTGATTAAATTACATTTTACATAGATTTTCCTAGGTTTGTAAGAAGAACTGGTTCGGAGATCCCTCTGTCTTAAACTTGCCGAGGACCACCCTGAAGCCATCTGGCCTGGTCGGCCGGCTCAGGCCCTGCAGGCACCATTAATACCAAAACTTCTGCTTCCAGCCTTGCCCCTTCCCAAAACGATACTGCATATTGACTTGTGTTTGGGTGAGCTGAGGCTGCATTACCCTGCCTTCCTCCTAACTTTATCACAGGTGCAGAGCTGAGGAGCCCTGGCTTGGGCTGGGGGTCCCCAAAAGGCCGGCCAGTGATGCTCCTCTGGAGCCAGGATGCATGAGCAATGCAGCCCGGGGCAGATTCCTCCAAATGCCCTCTGGAAAGCAGAGATGTTTCGCAGCATTTTTATTCTAGCAAAGCCGGTCTGTAAGTTCTTGACTGCAGAGCTGGCAGCAGCGCTGCCCAAAACCCTCATAGAAAAATCGAACCCTTAAAATACGCCTGGAACTAATAACGTCCTCTGGAGGCTGGCACTTAGGATGCTTTTTTTTAATGTTCCTAGCTACAGCTTCACCTTGCAGGAGCTCCCACCTAGGGCAGAGCCTTCGTGAGGCTTTATCCTGCTGCAGAGGCTGGGCAGGGTGCTCCAGGCTCATGGCTCGAGGCGCTCGCAGTTGATGGTGAAGCGAACTCGAGGGGCTGGGACCCCAGAGAGCACGGAGTGGCTGCATTGCTTCCTTTCCCACGTGAAATCCCCGTCTTCTGGGTCTTGCTGTAATCCGTCTTCCTGGTTCTTGTGTCCAGTAGGAATTTAATTTTGATTGCAGTGAACTCTCTTTACCAAGTAAGGCAGTAAATTTATTCCTTTTCCCTGTGCTCTGGGAATGGGATTCTTTGCCTTCCTTAAGAGCCTTTCTGCAATTTTATTCTCTGCTATTCCGTAATTAGCACACTCCTAGCCTGAGTGGTTTCCTTCCTGATTTGCACTTTTCAAGACTGTTCTCCTGATGTAGAAACTGTGCTACAAGTACTCAGTGTATAGACAACTTGAATTTATAATGGTCTCGGTTTGAACTTCTCGTAGAATATTCTATTATTTTCTAAAAAGTAGATGATTTTTAGTATTAGAGAATGTTATTTGAAAACAAAACAGCAATTCTGTTTTGGTTGTCTGCTATTATGGCCGCCTTTTTTGGTGCTGAAATACAGGTTTGTTTCAATTCTGAGTCCTTTCTGTGTTTAGTCCTTTTTACAAAGTAACGTAGGTAAGTCCTCATCAGGTTTTACTGAAAACATGATGGCTCTCTGTAAGCTACTTCAAGATCTATTGCAGTTGTTCAAGCCTTCAGCACTGAGCTGATGGCATTAAATTATCATTTATGTTTGTTTGGGGTATTTGAAAATGCTTTAGAGCTGCCTGGGTCACATCCCATCATTGCTTTCTGAATTGCCTCTGTGTCAGAGCCCCGTTTTCTCAGAGGACCTCACTGCTGTTAATGCTCACTAAAATGCAAAGCTCTGTTAAGAGCAGCAGCCTCCCGTGCTCGGATTGCCAGTGCCAGCCTGGGTAAATGTTTTACGCAGGACATGAACTCTGGCTGGACTGGGAATTCCTGCAATACTCCGTAATACCTCATTAATGCATCCTGACGACTGATGCCTAATATGATTCCCCAAGCATGTGATTTAACGAGATTAAAACCATCCTACAGTAATCTCTGTCATGCCGTATTTTGTTCTTTTTGAGTAATTTATGAGAGTGTAAGTTCTGCAGTATTTAAGCTCTGGTAATCTCAGTGCCACATTTCCTGTACTGGTGGGCTGATGAGTGCCACTGGGCAGGTTACCAAGCTTTCTGAGCCTGCAGCAGGGGTAAAGCTGGTGGGTTTCTGACATCTCCAGTTCTGGTGTTTCCCTGGTTTGCTGCTTTTACCTGTGCTGGGCTAGGCTGCCTGAGCACAACACAGGGCAGATGAAAACAATCTAATCCTGGTGTCTGATAAACAGTGAGATGTTTTTTTCTACCTTTAATATTGATCTCCCATGTAAACAAACTGTGTGATGAGGTTTATAAATGTTGTCCTTTCAGGCCCCATGCTGTACAATTTATGGACCTCCAAGGAGCTTGTTTTGTGCCAACAGGCTGCGTGCGTTGCAGTGCTCCCCGTGCTCAGCCATTGCAGCAACCAGCAGGGCACTGCACCTCCATGCGCTCAAGCAAAGATGTTGTTTTGACATAGCAGAAAAACGTGTATTTCCAAATTAAAATCCTTCCATTGTGCTTGGGAAGTGCTTATGAGACATGGGCTGGAAGTACGCTGACAAAAAAAAGTCTGATGCACAGCTTGATGCTGATGCCAGGAGGCTGAGCGCCTGTGCTAGATGCTGATTAGAAAAAATTGCAGTGAGCTCTGCACTGTGTCCTCCCCTCTGTGGGCTGGTCTGACTTTCCTGTTTGACTAAAAGGAAATTCGGGTAGTGCTGTGCGGCTCGGTGAGTGTTCAGACACAGAGGCTGTTTTTTGCCTTTGCTGGTGCCTTTCAGAAAGCCAGCCGGCACAAAGGCGCTGGCAGCTGGGCATAAATATTGCATGCTCTTGCTGAGAAATCCACTGCTGAGCTGTTAGGTGGGAAGGGTGGGCTCTGACTCCTACCAGTTGTGCCGAGTTCTGCGTGCAGCCTAGCAAAATGTTTTACACACATGCTTCATGACGGCGCTTGTTTATTTTTATGTGGTGATGAATGAAAATGTAAACCTTCGTGTTTTTTTTTAATGGAAAACTTTTGTTTGCCTTTCTTGTGAATGTAATACACGTAAACTTTACGTAAGATTGTGCTGAATAACAACAGTGGATTAACTTTGTTTAAAAAGCTGCCCTTTTCTGGACGTGCCTGATGTTCTGCAAGGGCTGTCATCTTCTGACACTCATTGGAGAAGTCAGGCCCACGGTCGGGTTGTGCTCTGTCTGGTGTTAGTGCAATGCAGGGAACTCCTTGTCTTGTTACACGAAGCCCAAGCCGCTGTGCTGCCAAAGCTAGACGCTTTCATGTGGTCGTGTTAGTGCTTTGAAATCCATTTGTCTGTTCAGGGGTGTAGCTGAGCAAAGCCTGCACTGATTTGGCCTTTGGTTCGTTCATGGTACATGCTGAAACTTATTTGCTCACTGGGTGAGATCAAACAGAAAGGACACTCAAGAGGTAAAAACAAAGGCTCTGCACAGCAAGACTTACACCCAGGAGGAAGGGCATTAACATCGTACCGCTGACTGATTTCAATTCTTTTCATATTCTTCCAGCTGAAGGGCTTCCCCAGGTTTATTACTTCGGACCGTGTGGAAAGTACAACGCCATGGTACTAGAGCTGCTTGGTCCTAGCTTGGAAGACTTATTTGACCTCTGTGATAGGACGTTCACTCTGAAGACGGTATTAATGATAGCCATCCAGCTGGTGAGTAGCAGGCACGGCAGCCTCCGCAAAACAACCTGTGCTTGTGTCAGGTCTGTGTTAGCCAAAAGGTCGGGCTGGCACAGCGTGAGGTTCGGGGATGTCTGCTGGCTGGAGACAGTCATCCTCCAGAGAAGAGAGGAAAAGCTCTTGCTCAGGAGGGGAAGGTTAGCTTATGCTCAGAGCAACCTTCCACAGCAGAACCAGTGGAGCTGGATTCCTGTGGACCTGTCCTGTGTCCCCTGCATGCCCCTGCCACAGCACCTCCCCCAGCTCCTTCTCTCTGCAGGGACATCCCCCACAACATCTTATTCCTTACCCACGACACGGGGAGCACAGCATCCTCCTGCACTGCCACCAGTTGTACTGGCTTAGTGCTACCAGGGTGCTCAGAGTCTGAAGCCTCTCAGGGCAGCGGGAGCTGAGCAGTCCTTAACCACAGTACCGGTGTTTGAAGTCTCTCTTGGTCAGATTTGGTCAAAATTGGCCAATGTGTTTAAAAAGCTAATAGTTGGAAGGTGATAGATCTGTGGGCACCATCACAGAGACACTTTTTGCCTAAGGAAACCTGGTTAAAAGGGGTAGCTTTGAACTGAGTTTGAGTGAACCACATGAAAACTGAAAATACTAAACATGGTGAGTGGACTTCCACAAGTGGGTTGTGCTGGTCACTTCTAATTTTGGGTTGGCTTGCTGGCTTTCAGCCTGTGGCCTGCAGATACCTAAGTGGCATTGCAGAGGTAGAACCGTGTATTTGCATAAACGGATCCATGGATACAAGTGTTAAAAGAAGATAGTAAAGGAGCAGAGAGTGTGATATTATTCTGAATAAACTGAACTGTGCCACGACAGAATCTCAAGTGTAAAATTTTGTCACAGATGAACAAGTTTGAACTGTGCTGGCTTGGTGTTGGGTGCACATGGCTGAGCAGTCCGGTTTTGTTGGGTTTGAGTGGTCCTTCATCACTGGAAAACCAACTTATAGTTCTGGTTTTGGTTAAATCAACTGGCATCAGTTGGCGAAGCCTTGGATACAGTTTTGTAACCTTCCCATTGTGAGGGTGCGCTCCAGAAACAGCATTACCATTTTGGGTAGCTTTTCTGCAAGTGCTTAAAAAAACTCATAGCCCTTCTCATAAGCAGTGGGAACAGAATAGCAACATGGATATATTTTTAAGTGCATGTATATAACATAGGGCAAAATTGGGCTGGAACAACCTATGTCCATCAAATTTGACAGGCTTACATCTCCTACAGTTGTGCCAGTGAAATTTCCTAGTACTTGTAGGAATAATTTTATTTCTGTGAGGCCACTGAGGAAACCGAGACCGACACAGAAGGGTCCCTCTGCCTTTTAGCAAGCCCTGTGGCTGTAGGTTAGTTCTGTACTTGGAGGGTCTTCACTGGCATCGTCTGCTGATGTGACCTCGCCTGGCCTGCCAGCTCTTCGTGACACTGACACCAGTTTGGGAAATGGATGCTCGAGGTGAAGGACAGGAAATGCAATCACAAACTGAGCCAATTTTCTCTGTAGGCAGTGGTTCTCCATTTTCCCTGGGGAGATGTGTTAGGACCTCTTCAGTCTTCTCAGGAAGATTTCATGAGATACCAGCTTGGAGTGGATGCATTAAGGAGACACGTTTGGCATCTTCAGGTGTGCCCCATCTCCTTCCCTGGAAGGTTTCCTGGGACAAGGGCTCAGCTGGCCCTGAAGCGTTTTCTGAAGGGGTTGGCACTTGCTGCTCGACTGGAACAAAAGCCCTTTGCTCCAACCACAAGGCTTTGGGGAAAATTGTCTTGGATTTATCTCAGTTCCTACACTAAATCATTACAGTCACTCTGTCACACTCCATTGTGAAGGAGACATAAAAGAAGAGGAGTTGAATGTCACATTCAGTGGTTTTGCCTCCATAAATTGTTTTGCTGTTGTTTTTGACCAGCCAAGGCTGCTTAAGCTGCTGCTGTTCTAATCTCAGTCACAAGGAGACATAAAACTTCACTGCCAGAATTCAGTGCGCTGCACCAGCAGCATTTCTCTCCTCTGGCGTTTGACATGGCCGTTAACAAAGCCGAATGTCCAGGGAGATTTCCAAAGATGTGAGCAGCCTGGTACCACCCAGAGAGCAGAGAGCACCTGCCCTGCTGCAGGGAGGGAGGGACTTCACAGAGAGGTGCTGTTCCAGTTTGACAAAATGCCATCAAATTACTGGTTTTTAGCCCAGGAAGACCACCCAGAGGTAAAGCAGTGTTACTGGTTGGCGAGACCCCTCTGGGAGCACTCCAGAGATGTCCCCAGTGCCAGGAGCTGCCTTTGCAGTTCCTCTCCTGCCTTGGGCTTGGTCCCTTGTGGAGGGGAGGAAGGAGAGGTGTACAGTGGATAATTTTGCACATGTAGAGCAGCAGCAGCATGTGTCGTTCTTCCCTTCACTAGCTCACAGCAGGTTTCTGCACTAAAAGCATGCTGTCCCTGAGCTAGTGGGATAATAACAGTGTGCACTCCTCTCTCCCCTATTTTTTTCTCCCCTCGCTTGCATCCCCATGACCACAGGGGGGTCCAGTCCCTCCTCTGCTGTCCGTGTGCTCCCTGCGGCAGGCTCAGCCCGGCAGCAGCCAGCTGCTGCTTTCCACCTCCCCTTCAGCTCCCTTCTCCCCATGCTCCCCCAGCAGCCTGACCACTTTGCACAGCACGTCTCCGACTTGTCTGTGCTTATGCTGGATGCTAAAGGTAGGAAGGAAGTTTGAATGCGGTGTGATGGCACTCCGTCTCCTTTTCCTGTGTCCAGTGGTCAATTTTTAACCAGAGGCATACACAAAAGATGTTTTTTAAATAAGCACACATGCTTGGCTGTTCTTAGCTTGACAGGTAGCAGCAGCTCAGGGCTGGGTAGAACCCTTTAACTCCACAGATTTTAGGAGAAGGAAAACCCTCTGGGAGAAACAAACACCTGGTGATGGTTTTCAGGAGCGTAGCTTGAGATTAAGGGAGATTTTAAATTTGGTTTCACGTCAAGAAGACTCTGCTGGCTGAGGGAGATAGAGCCTGGATGATGATGAATCTTCAAAGAAAAAGGAGAACCCCTTTGGAGTATTTTCTGGTCAGATGACACAGTGGGGAAGTCCGCCTCGGCCGGGGATGAGACACAGCCCTCAGGTTTGTCACTAGGCTTGGGTGTTTTTCTGGTAGGCGTGTGCTGTGCTCGGAGCTGTGGGAGCAGCTCAGCGAGCTAATTTTTCTTAGCCTAATTCACTGCTTCACACATCTCAGTGCAAACCTGTGTCAAAGGAGTCCTCCTCTGCTTTTCCTTCCCCAGTGGAAGTTTTGGAGCTGTGTCACTCCTGCAGCTTGTGCATTCACAATGCTTCACTTTGCTCTGTTCAGAGTATCAAAAGGGAATCTCGTCCTCCAGGTGCAGCTGAACAGATCGAGTGGCTGACATTCCTTAGCTACGTAACACATGGAAATAAAAACATGGGCTCACTGATGCCAGTCCCTACAGCCCGTGAAGCAGAAGTCATCTTAGCTTTGAGGAGCTGACTCAGTGATCGGGCTGGGGAAGGGAAGAGCACTTTTTACTCTGGCTTTGATTTTTCACTCTTGGCTGCATCCAACATCTGTGATGCTGCATTGACAGCTCAATTTGTCAGGAATAACGTGATTTGCAACCTTGCTGTACGTGCTCGCTGTCGGAGCCAAGGAGCACGAGGCCCCTTGTGTCAGGCATGGTGCAAGTACTTCTGGCTGCGACCCAGATCAAGTTGTGGTGAAAAGTGACCTGTGACCATCAGACTCCAGCCATTAAACGTGAAGAATTTCTGATCTCTGCTGATCTGATCTGTATTCAAGCAGGTGATCTGCAGAAGAAGGGCTGAGATTTATCATCAGGATGTACAGATAAGATTGACAGCAAGATCAGATGATCAGCAGCTACTTTTTTGGGTTAAGAGGGTTTATCACAGTTCTTCTTGACATGAGAAAGGAAAACAAAAGCATGGATTTATTTGGCATCTGGTTAAATGTCACAAATATCCTTGCATTTCTCAGCTGCAGGACAGGGGTCCTGTTGTGTGCCAGGGGATGCTCTCCCCTCGCAGGGGGTTCTCTGATACCTGGAAAGGGTATTTGTGGCTCCAGAGATACACCCCTGAGTAACTCGGCCAGCTGTGGATGCAGAAATCCTGCTGTAAGTCACAAGCAGAATCTCCCCCACACTGTTACCATTCCTTTGCCCTAAGATAAAATGCCACGGCCTGTTCTCATGATTGTTAAAATAACGGAGCAGATTTTAAGGCTGCTTCACAGTCACTGTTTCTCAGCATAAAAGCAATTCCAACCATTAGTCCGAGCTCCTTGCAGAGGCCTGTCTGTATGTGGAAGGACAAACAGGCGGATATTAGAGCCTACAGCTCAAACACACACCAGTGGGCACCGTGGCTCTGCTCCATCCTGCCTGTGGACTGGGAACTCACGCCAGCCTCAGCTCCTGCACTGACCTCCTCTTCTTCAGCTGCACCGTGTCTGGGCCAAGGCCGTGAGCGATCGCTCCGGGGAGCAGCTGCTGCGGCGGCACGGCACGGATCTCAGCAAGCCTGGAGGGGGAATGCAGCATGGATTGGCACCCGCTCCCCATCCCCGGCAGACATAAGGAGGGCACGCATCCTGTCACAGCAAATAAAGCGCTGAGGCTGCTTCAGGAAGCATCTTTCTGACGTGGAGAGCCTCTTTCAGCCATCCCTGGCTGCGTGTGGTTTTTCCAGCAGCACATCAGGAGGTGTCCAGGCAGATGGAAATAAAGAAAAAGGACAATGAAAGACCCGACAGCGTGTGTCTGTGTGATGGGAGCAAAAAAGGCAGGTACATAAATATCGCTAAGCGCTGCTGGAGTGTATTGTTTCAGCGGACATCTCAGCCATCCAGATTGTTGTCCTGGCCAGAGCAACTCGCTGTCAATTAAATAAAAAAAAAAAAAAAGGCTTTTTTTCACAGCTGTGTAATTGCTCTTGTCTGTTTCAACAACTGGGCTTCTCCGGTAGCAGAGGCAAATCAAATGAGGTAGTCAGGCCACGCTTGAAAGCTTGTTATGTATGGAGAGGCTGGGATACCCTTTGTCCCCATTTTAAGGGTTGCATCTTAATTTGAATTGCCTCCCTATATACCTTTTTGTCTTCTAACCTGCTGGTGTGTCATGTAGGTGATTCAAAGCGTGAAGAAGGGCTGAAGTGCAGAGCATCTGCTCTGTTCTGCATCACCCTGTAATTGATTAGAAATAATGGCTCTTAGCCGTGGAACCCATTTTCTCAGTACATTGAAATAAATCACTGCTTAAAATGAGAGAGGAGGGGAACTGTAACACGTGCTGTTACCTTCTTTGAAGAGCCTTTTAATAGTCCTGGGTTTTTTCTTAAGACCGAGGCACCTGCAGTCAGTTTTTTCCTGTCACCTGCCCTCCCTGTGCAGAACTTTGTTTTTATTAGGAGAGCTGCCCCCTTCTGCCTGTTACTCCTTTGCAAATGGTAAAAATGCTGCAACTTTTCCTTAAAAACAAGGTGTCTGATAAACCTCTGGGAGCAGGACAGAGTAATCTCACATGCCCTGCAGGGACGAGGCTCTGATTTCACTGCCTGCAGAATTAAAGAGCTTCATTTGTTTTGTCTTGGCAAACACACGTAGGTACCTGAAGTGGCACCTGGGCTGTCAGATCCGGGCACGTGGAGCCTTCAGCCAGGCAGGCATCCAAGATCAGGAAAGAAAAAGAGAGAGATGGGTTTGAGAGCTGAGGATGCATCTGGATTCAGCAAGAAACAGCAGCAGTCGGGGGCTGTTGGCTGACTCCAGCTCGCAGTCGGAGCAGGTCCCCCAGTCTGCTGCCATCACGCCTGAGGCTGCTGCAGTAGCATGGCAGTGACCTTTGTGCACTGGTGCTCGTTGATACAAAATCTGGAGTTTGTGAGAGCTTTGCCATGTTTTTTGTAGCATCATGAGCCTGCATGCAGATGGTTAGATCTAAACGGCCTTTCCAAAGTGTCTTGCTAGGAAATACATATCCTCTGATGTGGGGGGCAGCAGACCAAGGTAGCCTTAAAAGGGGATTTAGATCTTTTCAATTAAAACCTAAAGAGGAAATAAACACGGAATAAATGGAAGTAAGTTGTTAATTATTTTCACTTGGAATCATCTGATAAATTGGGAACACAGAAGAGGACTGCTTGCAGACCTACTCTAAAATCACCTGCAACATATTTCTTTTCAGAAGTGCTATTAATGGTGAGCATCTGAATAAGGAGAGTGCTGAGAGGGGGAATGGCCCCTTCAGCCCTTGGAGCTGGGGGTACCTGCCTGTTTACTTCGTCTTCAGGGGCAGAACAAAGTTAGTCAAAAGCTGGAAAATATTCCAGCTATTTCTGGTTGACAACTGGTGAGATGAATTATTATTTTTGGTCAGCATCAAGGCTCCCACCTGCCCAGAATCCCCCTCAGTGGAGGATCTGGCGTGTCTAAGCCAACATATGGGTCGAGGGAGGAAGGTGGTAAGACACAGAGCAACAAAGGAAGGCTGTGGGCAAGGGAAGAGCTCTTGGTAACCAGTTTAGTATATTTAAAATCAATACCAAGAGGCTGCTGCTGCAATTCTCTGTGGAATCCTTCCAAGAACGGTGTTCTGGTGGTAGCGTTTCAGAACGAGCCTATCCAATTTCTTTTCAGTTCAAGCCAGGGAGCACAGTGTGGTAGCTGGAGAAAGGAGGGGATGACAAATTCTTTTTCCAGCTCTGCACCAATTAACGTGACCCAGCTCAAACAGTAACTTCTGCCTTGCTGTACTCCATCTGTTGTGTTTCTTGTGGGATATCGGAGTTCTCAGATAGCACCAAGCACTTTCAGGAGACTTTGTGATGGGCTAGCAAAACCTTGCTGTGCTGTTAGCTGGGAGAACATAACAGCCGGTCTGCTTGGGAATAACTTTTGCCTCCTCCTTTTGCAGATATCTCGAATGGAATACGTGCATTCGAAGAACCTCATCTACCGAGATGTCAAGCCAGAAAACTTCCTTATTGGCCGGCAAGGCAATAAGAAAGACCACGTCATTCACATCATAGACTTTGGACTGGCGAAGGAGTACATAGATCCAGAAACCAAAAAACACATACCTTACAGGGAACACAAGAGCTTAACTGGAACAGCAAGATACATGTCCATCAACACTCATCTTGGCAAAGGTCTGTGCGGTCGGCGCGAGTTTGCCATGCCGAGTACTGTCGAGCTCTGATTGTTGCTTGGTTTACAGCTCTGTCGTGCCCTTTGAGGTCTTTGCAAACCATGCACCATGGTGATGCTGTTTACAGCTGTGAGGTTTTACAGTTTGGGGTTCTTCTGAGGCATTGAGACAGCTAAAATGTTGGAACTGAAAGCCTTGTAATTATAGTTGTTATTAGGAACTAAACAACTGGTAGCAACCCTGCTCTGATAAAAGGCAAGTAGGCGGGTTGTAATTGCTGCACTGAATGATGACCAAATAGATTTTTATAGCACAGCCCTGCACGGGTACCTTTCAGTTTCAGGTGCTACAGTTCAATGTTCCCTGACCTAATAATTGGTTAGAGAAAATGCATAATGTTTTCCTTAATGACTTAACTGATTTTAAACCTGTCTTCTATCTCTTCTCCTCACTGTCTTGCATCACTCTTTCATACTAGAAAATTACAATTCTGTGGCTGAAAGGCAAAAAAAAAAAAAAAATTAAATGTTTATATTCACTTAAATTCATGAGAGTAGTGAGATAGTGGAATATTCCTTGAGCAGCCTCCCGGCTAGGAGATCAGGGCGTTGCTGGCTTTTGGATCTCTTGGAGAGCTCTCTCTTTGGGCAGTAAGAAGGGATGGGCCCAATTTCTATTTTCGGAAAACCAAGCGGAGATTCAGGAAGGGATGGAGGAAGCGAGAGGCTGCAGTGGGAACAGGCCGCTCGCCAGGCTCGGAGGCTGCGGGTGGGATTTTCTGCAGGGCACGGCACTGCCACCACCTACCGGCGAGTGACCTTGCCGTCAGCACGCTGATGTGTTTTCTCATCCCCTGCTTTCATCGGGTGGGAGGATTGGGAAGGAGTGCTGGAGTTGTCCCCTTTGTGTTTCAGGACTGAGCAAAGTGCAGCAGATTGATTACAGTTTTTCAGAAAGACGAGTGCTTTCAGCCATCTCCCTGAGAAGTTTGTCTGCATCACTGCACTAAATTACCGAGCTCTCCCTTTTTTTCCCCCCTCCTTTTTACAGCTGTATCAGGGTGACATGCAGGAGCCATTATCCTGATTCCCTTCTGCTGAGCTTTCTCACCTCCGGACCGTTTTGCGAGTTACACTTGCTGCTGCGTGGAGTCGTGCTGTGCAAAGCGCTGCCTTTTTCTCCCCTTGCAGATTATGCAGCATCGGGGACAGCTCACGCGCAGCTTGTTGTGGTGTGTGGGCTGCATGACTCGATTTGCTCCGTACTGCGGGTTCTGAACGCGTTATCTGCCTGCAGGTGGAGGCTGGCAGGGGAGGAGGTTGCACCAAAGCCCTCTGCGAGCTCTGTGAACCCCAGTCTGGTGCTCCATGGGAGAAGGGCCCGAACTGCAGCGCTCTGACCTTCCCTGTAAACGCTTTCCTGCAGTGTGCTGGGAAGCCAGAGACAGCAGATGACAGATTTTGGGGTCCCCGTGCTGTTGAGGAGCTCCAGGGCTGTTTGCTCACCCAGGAAGCCAAAGGGTCACGCTGCCACCAGGGCAGCCTGCTTGGGGCGTTTAAGGATGCTTTTCCTTTGGCATGAGGCCCCTCTTTTTTCCCCTCATCTATAATCATAACATCTGCATGGCAACAGCAGCAAGTGTCTCACAAGCAAAGCAGTACCAAAAGGAGCTATTTTTAATCCTCTCTGATGCGATGAGCTACAGAAGCAGTCGGGAGAGGGCTGGCACTATGCAGCACAGTAGTTCCCTGCAGCTGGCTGCAAGTGTCCCCTGCCTGTTCTGTGTAGTTCAGAGGAAATAACACAACCCAGCACAACATCGCAGCTGTACCGTGGGCACTGGCAGTCCTCAGAACAACTAGGGAACTGCTTTATTCCTCTGCGATTAATACCTCCACCTCCCATCTTTTGTGCCTCACCTTGGGCAGTCTGGCTGGCAGTTGTGTTGCCTCCCCTTGTTTAGCTGATACGTTCATGTGTTTTGTGTTTGCTGTAACAAGGTTTCAGGTACTTTTACTCCAAGCTGCAGACAGCAAGCGAATTTCCCTGTGATATTGCTGAAATACGTCTGGCTACTGGTCAGATCCCTTTCTGCAGCTGCAGCAATAATTTGTCATCTCTTCTGTTTTTAGAGCAAAGTCGTCGAGACGACTTGGAAGCCCTCGGCCATATGTTTATGTATTTCCTCCGAGGCAGTCTGCCCTGGCAAGGACTGAAGGTAGGTTTGAGTTTTAGGTTTTGCCCTTCAAAACTTTACTTGGTTTCTGCCCAAATGTGAATCTGGCAGGAGAAAGTTTGCAGAATGCAAGCAGAAGAACCGTTCTCTCTGTCTGTCTGCCGACAAGGCGTTAGTTTTACCTACAGAAGGTACCGGGACAGAAGCGTGTTTCCTATCACATCGGGTTTCTGTAGCTTCACTGGGTCAGTACAGCTCTGGAGAGAAGATGCAGCAGAGGCAAATGAGCGTCTGGGCCAGGGACAGTAATGAGAGGGCTGCCGAGCTGTCGGAGCAGCTTAGCTGTAATGTGAACCTGCCCCGGGAACACAATGGTTGTTTATGAAGTTCCCGTTACGGCACACAATGCCCCAGCTGCATCTGCGATCGTGTTTATAATGGGAGCCATTTGATGGTTTTAGACGTGCAGATGGAGTTCAGCCTGAAAAGACGTTTTTTCTGGTGAAAGTATGGAGCTTGGCTTCCCTCCAGAGACACTGGACACTCGGTGCTTAGTTCTGGATTATAAGTTTATGGAATATCACGTACGTGTGGAAGGTTGCAAGCAATTGAGTTACGGCAACTGCAGCTGAATGAAGCAGTCGTAAGTCGTCCGCTGGCTGTGGGGTGTTGGTAGTTGCATCATTCTGTCACCTTCCTGATGATGAAGCTGCTGCATTCACCTTTGGAATTGGAGTGAGGGAAGGGACTGGATGTGATCAGGTTAGGAGAGGGTGAAGTTATTAGTGAAGACAGTGACTCCTGTTAGGCCTGTTAATACGGTTTGAAAAAGCAGATGAGCCTTTGGGCTCGCAGGCTTCTCAGCAGAGTGCTGCTATGGTCAGTGGCATGATTGAAGCTGCTAAGCTGCTCTGTCACCAGCTATCCAGAGTTAGCCTCAGCTTCGCTTTGTCAGACATGTGCACAAATGTCAGAGACGATTCAGAAAAGCACAAGAGGGTTCTTCAAGCATGAAAATGCTTCTGAAAGGAATCAGAATCTCTCTGACATTAGGTGCGCCTCCTGTGGTAACTCTGAGTTTGTTACTCTAATAATATGTTTTGGTTTTGGTTCAGTTGAAATTATCTGCTTTAAATTGATCCTGAAAATTACTCAAAAATAATTCCACGTTTAGACAAGGCTCTGCAAAATTTCCTCAGATTAGTGCTGAGACTGCTTCTTGAAGTCCTGCATTTCTTTAGCTCCAGAGCACACCCAAACTCTTCAGCTTGATCTAGAATACGGTGCCTTCACTCTTCTCAGTTTCTTCTGCTTAATCTTTTGGTCTCTGCCGTCAATTCTAAAGTCCTGAGAGGACATCTTACAATGCTAATTATGTGGCTGGCAGGTCTAACTGGCATCTTTTGAAATGGAGGCAATAAAACATGTTTTTTGGGTGCCAGCTGGAGTAGTGCTCTGCTTCAGGAGGGATTCAGGTGGGGAAACCATAACTGAAAGTTGTTTCATTCTTCTCGACAGCCAGCTGTTTAATCAATGCTAAGTGATAGGCACTTTGGGGGGTGAAAGGACAGGTGGTGTGGAAGTAGCATGGGACTTGGGAGAATTGTGACTGATATAAACTGATTTGACTTTGTGGTGGCTCAGTAAAATCTCAACGTGTCAAAATTGTCACAATTTAACTACTTTTACAGTTGTTTATGAAGCTGTTGTGATTGCAGATGGCTCTAAGCCTCAGTCTGTTCTTTGCTGGAGTGTCAGGATCCTGATGTGCTATCAAAATATTACTCAGCTTTGTTTTCTTGTCCCATGAAAGCTTCCCTGTACAGTCTTCAGGACTGGGTTGGTAAGAAATCAGCCCTGTGAGAAACTAACCAATGTACTCTCTTCGAAGCACTGAAGCTGTTTTGAAAGCATCACTGGATATTCTTTGCTGATGGAAAATGTACAGGGAGAATTACAGCGGTATTCCTGGTAGTGTAGTCTAGGATGCAGTTCAGCTACAAGTAACATTGTCTGATACCACGGAGGCTCGATATTAAATATTTTGTTGTTCTTCCCATACAGCATGTCGTTTATCACATGGTTGAACTCTTTCTCCACAACTGTTTTGTCTTTGTGCGCTACAGGCTGACACCTTAAAAGAGAGGTATCAGAAGATTGGGGACACAAAGAGAAACACTCCGGTTGAAGTTCTCTGTGAGAACTTTCCAGGTAAAGCCCTGATGGGATCCCTGCAGTGCAGCTGGAGGTGGCCATACCTTGTTCAATAAAGTATGCTGGTGGTGTGCGTCTGTTACATCGTCGTCCCTCAAGCAGGCAAACAACTGGAGCTGCTGCTAGAAATTAGCACATCCTGTGAGCTTGTGGCTGCGGCTTGTAATGAACATAACTCTTCTCATTGAGGAGGCCAGACAATGCCTCAGGTTGCTTCTTTTCTTTTTGGCTTCCTTCCCCAAGAGGACCTCATTACTGTCCTTCTCTCAAGTGACTGCGTTCGATCTACTGAGTTAATCCTTTTCCAAATGAAAGGATTTACAGCTGCTAAAATTTTAGGTGGCCAGCTTAGGAGATGGGATGATATCTGGGCAGAAAAAGCCTCGTTGCTGCTGGA
Source organism: Aythya fuligula (assembly GCF_009819795.1). Lineage (NCBI taxonomy): Eukaryota > Metazoa > Chordata > Aves > Anseriformes > Anatidae > Aythya > Aythya fuligula. Next base: position 10,543,596 of record NC_045569.1, on the reverse strand, counting down.
GTTCAGGGGTGCTCCAGGGTGCACACCAGCATCTCCTGCTTTCCTTCCCCAGCTGGTTGCTGAGCATTCAGATGAAATAGCTGTGGCTATTTTATGTCTGTGTGAGCAGGCGTATGCGTGAGCATCCTGTTGGCAGGCTCACTGAGTCGTCGTTTATTGTACAGTGTGTTTTAGTGTTTGTTTTGTACAAAGGTATAGAATACAACTTGTTGTGACACTCGGAGTCAAGGTAGAGCAGCAGCTCCCTGGAGCAAGTGTGGGACTTCCAGCTTTGTCTGAGGAGCATTTGAATTGATTTGTGTTGCAGACCACTGCAAAAAACAGTGCTTTTTAAAGGAAGGCCAGGGTTAGAACTGGTAGCCCAGACAATCCTCTCACAGCCTGATGCTCAATGCTGCAACACAGCCCTTGGTTTATAGGCACTCACTGAGAAGATTCAGAATAAAAACGGACTATTATTAGACTTTGGGCAGGGCAGGAGGGCTCTAGAGAGCTGAGTGAGATTCATCGAGCAATAAAAGACTGGGTAAAGACCTGCTGGATATCCTCAGCTTCTATCAGTCTATGGGGCTCACCTGAATTTGGTGGAGCCTGGACAATTCTCAGCTCTGGGGATTTGGTCATGGGTCCAACTTTGAGCACTGCCTTGCCAAGTGCCATGGCAAGGCCTTGCTGGAGTTAATGGTGAAGCACATTTCCAGCATGCACGTGTAGCCTCTGCTGAGAGGCTTGCAAGTGATGGAGCCCATGTGTGAGCACAACTAACGCTGCTTCTGTTTTCCCCTTTTTTAACAGAGGAGATGGCCACGTACCTCCGTTATGTTCGGCGATTAGACTTTTTTGAGAGACCAGACTACGATTATTTACGAACCATCTTCACAGAGCTGTTTGAAAAGAAAGGCTACACCTTTGACTACGCCTATGACTGGGTCGGCAGGCCAATTGTAAGTCAGTCCTGCAAAATGCAGGGCCTTGCCTTCCAGGTGCTGCTTCCCAGCCACCTGCCTCTTGGTTTGTCCGAATAATCCCAATTAGTGCCAGCGAGTTCAGGATCAAATCGTTCACATCTTTTCTCTAGCTAGCACAGGCTGAACACAGTGAGAAGCCCTGATGTTGTATTTGGGGGTTCTTGTGGTGCCCTATGTTTCCCTAAGGGGCAGAAGGCCCTTTCCCACCTCTTTGGGTTTACCCTGGTGTGGGTTGTTCAAACCTGATTTTCGCACTTGAGGCCGTGAACAGGACTGGACTTAATTTGCTCCGGTCTAGCACAGGATTGGAGACCTTTGTAGTCAATATCTAAAGACATCCATCTTACAGCAGAAGAGCATACTTGCTACCTCAGCACTGAATGATGGAAGATATCCCTAATGCTTGGGTTCTCATAGGGGAGTACAGAGCTGGGCAGGGCTCTGACAAACACTCATAAAACAGTAAACAGCAAACCCATTCTGATCTCAAAAGATCCTGGGGCTTACCCCATTCCAGAGGCTGGGCCAGCTCTAAATAAAGCACATGGCAAGGAAACGTGGGAGTATCCACGCTCCATTTAGCAGCTTTGTGACACCAGGTGGAACACAACAGTGATCCTGATCCACCTCTTCTATTGTCAAAAGCCATTTGTATTCAGGAAGACCTTGGCCAAAAGATGTGTCATGGGGAAATCTGATAAAAGTGTCTAAAGCTCTTCCGCTGGCAGCCTGTCTGATTTGTGTCCGTGGTGCAGCCTGTCGCTTGTATTTTGTGGCGTGCTGCTGATAGCCTTCTTGCTGATAGACAGTCACTGTGCGCCGCCAATGGCAAAGGCGCCCGTAAATTAATTGTCACTGGTGCCAGATCAAATGCCTCCAGCGCTAAACTTGGTGCCATTGCCGGTGATTTCCAGTCCCAGCTATATTTAGCGTTACCAGTGTTTACCGTGCCCAAACTGGTTCATTTTAATAAGAAATCATTCTGTGAAATCATTCCGTGATTTTTCTCCTCATTTTTTGTTTAATTACAAAGGCAATTGATAAAAAGCCCCCTGTAAGACAAGCTGGCTGTTGCTGACAACTGCAGTGGTTGCTATGGAGATTTGATGTTGTGAGCAGGGATTACGACTTTGGTGAGAACAGAGCAGATGAAGCTTTAATTTTAACACGTCCTGTTTCTATGCAAGTGTGGTTTTTAAAAGGAGCAAGACAATGAGATGAGGAAAATAAGCCTGGATATTTGCAGTCACAATAATCTTATTTGAGACACATTTGGAGTGATCTGCCATTGGTACAGATATGCAGCTATGTCTTTTTGATTCAGTTTTCTGTAAGATGTTTGGTGCTGATATCCAGCAAACCACCAAATCAAAGGGATTTCATAGCCCTTACTGTAATTATCCTTGGTTGCTGTCAGTATATTTGGGCAGCATTTTGATGTTTTCCTGCATTGTCCTTGCATGATGGGAGCCATCCCGACAAGTTAGGTTTGTACACACATGCTGAGAGACGTGTTGTAGTCATTGGCTTCATCCTAATGAATGCTTTATTTTCCAGCCTACTCCAGTGGGATCGGTTCACGTAGATTCTGGGACGTCTGCAGTAACAAGAGACAGCCACGTCCATAGGGATCGACCATCGCAGCAGGCCCTTCGCAATCAGGTGTGTTACTCACCACTGCTTTGGCAGGACTGTGTTGTTTGGCATCTTTCTGATTTCCTCTTGGTCTGGAGAAGCAGAAACGCTGTGCCAGTAGAAGTTGATGGGACTGATTCTTGCTTTGTTTGTGGCAAGTGCGTTTCCTGCTTAATTTAGGAAGACTGTGGTCTAAGCAAGACTTTGTCAAAGCAACAGATTGCTGAAATACTCTATCGGCCAGCGGAACTCCTCAGGACCATGAGCCAAACAGAGTACAACTTGGAATGGGTCATAGTTTGTGGGTAAGCTCTTTATCTCAGCTGTCCGGCGTGGTCAGACTACCTGACCAGCCTGGCCAAGAACATTCCTTTGGGTGCTTTTACTCACAGCACGTGGACTGTGGAGCAGACCAACAGTCGTGGCTATGGTAGCCTGCTCCCAGCTGCCCTCTTTCCAAGGACCATGCAGCTGTAATAAGATGTCCCATGGACACGCGCTATATCCAGCTCGGGGTGTCCTGTTCGTGGCACAGGTGTTGCAAAAAGGCAGCAAAAAGGACTGCCAGCGTAGGGTCCTGTGGGGAGGCTTAGCATCATGGTCCAGATGAACTTCAAGTTTCTGAATTTCCCCATTTTTTTATTTCTAGTCGTAATATTTTCTTGGTGTTGTTGAGAGTCTGGATTTTCTATATTAACAGAGCTGATCAGAAGTTCAGTAGATCTCCAACTGCTGGCTCCTAGCTAGAGCTATTGGTGCTCTTACCTCCCAGTGAGTGGTTCTGGGCTCGCTCTGCTCCTCTAACTGCTGTGTGCTGTTCTAGCTCCTCGTCTGTGGTCTCTGCGCCCACGCAGCTCATGCGAGCTGGGGTTTGTGTGCACAGAATTGAGTGTGAGATGAAATAACCTGTCTGGGCTCGGCTTTCCTTGCTCCATGCAGCTGGGCTCTGAGTGATAGAGCACTTAATATAGACTAGAATACATCTAAAGCCATCAGCTACAATCAGGATGAACATCCCACATTAGAAGTGTTGCTTGTAGGAAGCTGGATTGTTTGAAGCATGTGTGCAGTACTGGATTTATGCATGCTTATTAGTGTGGACTGGTATGAGAGCACTAGTAAAATAATCTGCTTTAATATATTGCCTGATTAATGCATTAACCCCCTTTTTGGGTGGCGGTTTCTAGTTGTCCGCTTTGACAACAGGCCTTCACGTTGTGTACATGAGGCATCTTGTTTCCTTTAACAGACAATGACGCCTGGCTTCATTTTCAAGCATGTTAGTTCACAAATTATAGTGTGTAGTACAAAGACAGCTGGCATATTCCTAAAATACTATTCAGACAACCTTCGGCCCTTGTTCTTCTGAGCTTCTCAAATTATCTGGATTCTGTACTGTGGGCACCTTCTGTCATCGTTTTCACCTAGACATTATTTAGGATATGCTGAATTATGTTACATTCCTGATATACACAGCAAATAAGTTTCCCCTTGCCAAAACTTAAACAGTTCTTTTCCAAGGGTTATTCCTTTTAACTGTTGAGCAAACTATTTCTGTAAAAAGGAGGAGAAAAACCAAATTTCTAGAGCAGTGGATTGGAGACATGGGTTTGGGTCAAGTAACTGCCTAGATCTCCAGAGTTAACTGCTTTATTTTTATTTCCAAGTATACTAACAGCAGATTCTCCTTTATAATATTTGGTTTCCCAGTAAAGACACTGATGAGAGAGTGGTCTCCTTGTTGTAGCCTTTTCCTGTAGGAAGAGATTTACTCTCTATCAAACATGGGTGAGCCCTGCCCTGTCTGTTTTAGATGCCAGTCATGTCTCGCGATTTGGTAGCTGGTAGGAAGGTGATGAGTGTCAACAGGAACTTGATGCTCTCCAATTCACAGGCATCGCTTCTTCAGTGCCATTCTTCGGGCTGCGTTGTGAGCTGCTCAGCTCAACCCTACTTCAAAAACAGTTTTGAACCCACATACGTGGGTGTAGAGCCAAAAGACAAAACTCTGGCTCTTGTGGTTTCTGAAGCCTTTCCTAGAAACTGCTTCTGGGCTCCTAGGCAGAAGCGTGCTCCTCCCCGTGCTGACATAGGTGATACAACTTCAGCACCTGGGCTGACCAAGCAGCTTGGTGGTATAGTGCTTTGTAGGAAGCAGCACTCAAGATTTGTCTTCTACTAGTTCTTAAAACCTGCAGTTAAGTTCTCCAGTCCTTCATAGTCTTGTGACCTGCAGCAGCTAAAGAAGAATTCCAAGGAAGGTGCTTCTCCAGTAACTCCTTTCAGTGCTACCAGGTACAAAAAGTGTAAGCAGCATCTCAGGCTGGTGGGGCAAACATTTAAAAAGATTTACGAGGACAAGCCTGGACAAAGCCACCTCTAGGGAAATACTGCCTGTGAACTGGATTTGGTGACAGCTTGCATGGAGGAGATGCACTATGAGTAGCTCAGAGCGGGACTCAGAGGTCACTCGCAAAGGAAGTGGTGGCTCATGCTGTATGAAGTGCAAGCAGACTTATTTTCTCTACTGCAACTGCAGGGAGTAACACACAGCAGTGCTGGGGAAAGGCAGAGTCTGGGCACTTCTCTTTGAGTAGCCAGTTCAGCTTCACTGCTGATAACTTGATGTTTATTCGCTTGAGCCTCTTGTTTCCTGCCCTCTAGCTGGATTAAAGCTCATTTGTGCTGGCCAGGTCCATGATGTCTGTTCAGCATCCATTCTGCCAGGTGTGTGTGTGCTGTGGGGGCTCTGCTTCTCTGCCCTCTCTTCTTTTGAATTTGTATTTCAGCTTTGAAACCTTTGCTTACCTTTTTATATGCTGTCCAAGGAGACACCTTGTAAATGTGTCCCATCAGTAACTTCATGCTTGTTACATCCTCTGCCGTTGGCGTGAGACCTGACACAGATCTGCCTGTTCGTTCTGTGCTTCCTGGTCTTGGGAAGCAGATGTGTTCCTTCAGCTGGCCACCTGGCTTTAGCTGCACTGCGGTACACTGGTGCTAGGTGACCGACGGATGTGTATCATCAGTGCTACACAACCTCTAAGCAGCTTCACATGCATGTGCACAAGGGTTCTTCTAATAAAACAAATCCAATTTGAATAATTTCCTTGCATCTACTGAGGACAAAAAAGAAACTGATAGTGAAAGTTTCTTGCTGCTGTAGTTTTCTGCAGAAAAACAAGAAAACAGCAACCCTCACTCCAGTAAAGGAGGTGTGGTGGATGTTTCCTTCTGCATCGTACAGGTGAATTAATGTGTGGAACTGGCTTTTGGTGAAATAAAACGTGGCTTCATTTAAAGTTGCAAATTTGAGTTTAAAAAATGTGTATTTTAGCGAGGTCAAGCTTGTGTATCCAAACTTGCTGCCATGTCCAGTTCTCTGGTGCATGACCTGACACAGACAAACATATTGTCAGCATGTTTATTTCTATGCTGAAACACATGGAAATGAAGCCGTGTAAAGAAATAACTTGCTGAGTAGATCTGAGCTTTCTCATAATTTATTACCTAGAGAAGAAGAAATCCACTGCTGCAGTGGATAGAGACAGCTAAAGTATGGAATGATGTGTACTTGGTAAAGTGAAATTTTAGCCTAGCTGAATGTTAAATGCCTTGCTTTTTGCAAAGACAAACAAAACAAAGCACTACTAACGCACTAACAAGCACCCTTTCGTTTCTTCACCTCATTCACCTGTTGCCCTCTCTTCTGTTTCTCTCCTGCTTCTGGACTTGCGAGCAGGCGTCATCAGATCGTCGAGGAGAGTGGGAGATCCAGCCAAGCCGGCAGACGAATACCTCGTACTTGACATCTCATTTGGCTGCAGATCGGCATGGAGGATCAGTACAGGTACCTTCTCCCCGTGATCTGCACAGCCTTGTTATGAGATTCTGTGTGAAATCCCCTAAAGTCTCCTTGAATTGCAGTTACAGCACTGGGGCCAGGAAGGCAGTTTCATAGCGGTCATGTTTTGTGGGGTGCAGGCTGTGGTGTCCAACACAGCTGCTGTTACTGCTTCCATGAAGCCTTTCCTCTGAGAGCTGTTTAGGATCAGTGAGTGCTGGGTGATGGCACTGTAGAAGGTGGAGGAGCAGAGGATGGGTGACAGTGACAGCATTAAAGGTGCACTACAGCTAAGTTCAGAAATTCCTGAAAAGACTGCTTGTGATCCTGAAAATATGCCTGCCTCTGGTTGTCACTCAGGCTGGCTAATATTCTTGCAATATTGCCAGAGTAAGATGGCTGGAAATGCTGGAGAAAAGATGCAAGGCTCATTCAAGCAAACAAGAGCTGTCTAATATTGCTGGCGAGGTGAAGTCCTTGGCAGAGGTTTGCCTGTAAGAGCTGGCTCCAGTGCCAGACACAACTCTAGTGTGAGTTTGAAAATTGGCTCTGGTGAAAGGGGAAGTGGAGCCTGGTGTGGGACAGGGCTGAGCTGAGGAGACGGGAGGACTTACTTCTGGAGCAGTGTCTGTGTCTTACAACTGTCTAGTTTGTTGTGTACTCTTCCTGAATATGTCTTGAGACTGCTGTTACACCAGTATGAGACCACATGCTTGGGAAAAGCCAAAGGCTGAGGAACTCATAGATAAGGAGGAACCCATGTACGTATAGCTCTCATCTCGGATGAGAGCAGACAGTAAATGGGAGAATTCAGCCCTCAGGAACTATGGATTGGGTGTCTTTATTGGCATTGTTTTACATAAGGGGAACAGTTTACTTGTGCAACATCAGCATGAACTTCAACTCCCCACAAACAATGCCCTGCCAGAGTAACTGCAGCAATAAGGCAGCCCTAGTCTGAATTTGACCATGAGGGTCGCCTGCCTGGGCAGCGTACAAGCGTGTGCGCTACTGTGAGCATTAAAATTCTGCTTATCTGCAGCCGAGAATGGGATGTCGTCTGCTGTGAATGGCTGCTCTGCCTGCAGCGTGATGGGTGCTCAAATTGTTCCTCAACAGATGCCTCAGCTAATGCTGAACCCCTGGGAAGTCAGGAGTTTCAGGAGGCTGTTTTCGTTATGGGAACGGTTGAATTTGCCACATCAGAATGGAGTGGCAGCACGTTAAAAAAAAGGAGGAAGAAAAACAGAGACTTTTGTAAATTGAAATTTAATGAGAAGTAGCTGAAGAAAGTGTGGGAAGGTCACTGGGAACAGCACAATTAACTGCTCGTGTTTATCAAAGTTGTGTGGGAAGTGTGAGGGCCTGGAGAGCCTGGGTGGGCCTACACTGTGATGGGTCTGGGAAGGGGGCATGAAGAGAAGCTGAGGGGCTCTCTTGAGAGGAGAGCTCTGAAAACCCAGTGAGCTCGGTCCTGGCTTCCCTTGGTGCAGAGACTGGGCATGGGACTTGATCTGCAGAAACAGCAACTGCTGGTAGGACTTGAGTATTCAAAACAAATGTGCAGATGCACTTAATCATGAGGAGACATCTTTATAGATCTGGCTTCTTTCCCTTCATCTCTGGTGCTTAGTGGCACTGCCACCTGCAATAGAGCAATCGTGAATTGTCCAGAAAATTACGTGTTCTCCTGGCAGAGGAACAGCTGCTGACAGCTGGGGATCTGGATAGTTATCCCTGTAATGGACACGTTGAAGTCAGCCATAATGCAAACTGAAGCAGAAGGAGATCATACAAATAGGTTTTGGACAAGGAGGTAATTCCAGAATCTGGCAGTGTAAGGAGTGAGATCTGGGGGCTCTGGAGTGAGTTTATTCCACACTAGTGGCTGGTGACAGGACTGAGTCACTCACCTCTAAAGGTGTCAGGAGAATGCAGTCAGCACAGTGCAGTTTCTGTGTGCGTATGAGGCTGTTGATTAGTCTTCACACCAATTTTTCTTTAAAAGACCCCAAATTGTAGCTTAACCTCCCACAGACGTTCAGGCCTGTGCTGGGCACAGCACAAGTGTGTACTAGTGAACAGAGTCCCCTGCCTGGCGTTCTGCTCTCACGAGCCAGATTATTCTCTCCAAACGGCTGCTGGAAACACAGCACGTGATTTCAAGGCATCCCAGGAATCCCACAGCCTGCTAAGAGGGTGCTGGGAGACAGGAACAGAAATTTTGCAGACTTCCCATGCCTACAGCATCCCTTGTTGAGGCAAGTGGAGACACGCCACGTGCCACGTGCTGTGTCCAGGGGCTTTAACGGGGCGTTTTGTTTGTCTTGCAGGTGGTTAGCTCGACCAACGGGGAGCTGAACGTGGACGACCCGACGGGGGCACACTCCAATGCACCCATAACGGCGCAGGCAGAGGTGGAAGTGGTGGAGGAAGCTAAGTACGTTCGCTTTACAAACAGGCTTTCCACTGGTGTGGTCATTTATCCTCCTCCTGTGAAACGAGTGGGGATATTTACCCGTGGTGAAGTACTCGATGCTCGTGTCCCATGACCTTTTCCTGCATATTGCTGCTTTTGTGCATGGTGCCTTCGGTGCTGCTGCTGCTGCTTCTTTTTACACTTGTCGTGGCTGGAGAACGTAACTCTTACTCAGAGCATGTGTTGCAAAATAGACAGTAGCAGAAATACCAAGGTAATATGAATTATTTCAGGAATCCCGGTGAGCATCCCCTGTTCCAAAAGGAGAACTCACTGTACGCTCATGCTGAGAGCGTAGGAGTAGCTTGAACACAGCTCAGTGAAGGAATTGTTGGTCTGAAAGTTAACACTTTATTTCTGGCTCCCATCCACAAGAAGTGGATGCCAGGTATCCATAATGGTCCTAAAGTAATTCTTGCAGGGACTTGATTTTTTTTTCCTCTGAATTCTCTTGGTCCAGTTCTCCAGAAGCTGAGAGAGAAAACAGTAGCAGCCCTTCTGCTCATGGGGAACTATGTGCTCACTCTGAGCAGACCTCTCCAGAGCTTGTGGCAAAGAGTGAGAACTGATATACAAAGTTGCTGCTTTGACCCTTTTGGCCTCCATCTGGCACCATCAATATCACCTTTTGCATGATCCTCAACACGAGACCTTCGTGGTGCCTCTAAGCTAGAGCAGGACCACAGCAGGGTCACGGTGTAATCCCAGCTTCCCAGTACGAGGGGTAAGCAGGCCTGGTTGTGATCTGACTTGGTGGTGTTGGTGCTGCTTGTCTCAGCCACTTGTCTCAGCCTTTGTGGACACTTTTGTCAGGAATGACTCGTGGGAGCGTAGGAAGGAAGGCTGGCAGCTGTGAGAAAGGGTGTGTTGATGGAAACCGTCCCTAGGAATCTGTCAGGCCCAGGCCTGCTTTCCCACCTTATCACTGTTGTGCTGAAGGTCTTTTGCTGTCTGTTCCTCTGTCCCTCGGGAAGCACTCCCGTGTGCTGTTCCTTGCTGGTTGCCGGCCTGGCGGGATCCTGGCAGCGAGCTGTCCGAGCAATGAATATTCTTTCTCCTCCTCCCAGCCAAAGGAGCGAGCCGTGGGTTTGGTACAGGTTCCTCCTAAAGCGTGGCGGGGAGGGGGAGGTCTTGAGGTGCGACTTGTAGAGTGGAAAATAAAAAAGTGCCTCTTAAATTTGGGTAGCATGGCCTGCAGGGAAGGCAGGCTCAGTGTCACAGGCCGTGTCTTGGTCACGATGACTGAACTGGGGCCTCCTGGGCTTGGGGCTGCTCCTGAGAAGGACGGGGCAAATCGCCACCAGAGAAGCGTCAAGACGGATGAAAAGAAGCGTGCAAGGGCTGTGTTGACCAAGCTGTGTCTTGTGATTTGTTCTGTCCCTTTCCAGGCCCTGCCTGGGTGGTTCAGAATTGGTTTTGGAGGGTTTAACAGGTTACTGTGCAGCAGAGCACAGGCTGCTCTGCACCAACAGGTCTGGGGGACTCCTGTCATAATTCCCTAGTGTGCGAATTCCCAAGTGCTTCATTCCTCTTGCCACGAGGAGGGCTGCATCATCTCTCCTTGCATCTGTGATCATAAAGCCCCTTGGATTTTTTAGACTCAAAACAACCGCTTTGCTATAAAGCGGGCCAAAAAGAGTTAGAACTAGATGGAGTTCGGGCTCTGTGTTTCGAGGTGAGGTGCAATGCTGGAAAGGGAAGGACCCTGGCACTCCCGGCAGGCAGAGGAGCTGTGCAGTGCTGCTTGGGGGTACTGTGGGGACGAGCTGCCAATCCCAGCCCTGGGGTTCACTGAAACCATCTCACTGATGGTCACACACGGCCGTCCACGCTCTGGCCTTCCTGCGGTTGGAGCTGCAGGGGACAGAGCAGTCTCCTCTTCTGGTGGCCCAGAAGCCCTCTTTGATCTCAGCTGCTGAAAAGAACCTCACGGGGCCTGTGCCTCCGTGGAGAACGTGCAGTGTTTACCCAAGGCCTCCAAACCCTGCAAAACTTGGCAATTCTCAGCGGCACCGTGGCAAGGGCAGAGGTGGTATGAGGGCTGGGGGCGGGCGGTGGGCAGGCATGGTGTGTGTCTGCCAGTCTGCACTGCATGTTTGCATGGCTGCAGTGACATGCTTTCATCCCACCTCTGTGAACTAATTGCTCTTTCTTCCTTTCTGTGTTTTTTCTCTACACTCTCTGTAGCTGCCTGAAAATGCTCAACTTGTGGTGAGTCCCTCTCTCCAGTCCACATGCAAGGGGGAGCGGACCAGACTAGACTGGGGTTGGCAAAATCCAACCAACCAAGCCATAAAAAGGCACAAACTCAAAGCCAACCCAGGGCTGTTTTGATTTAGGTCTCTGCTGAGAACCACACGCAATCCTGGGGAGGGTGTGGGCTGTGTCTGAGAGGCCGCATTGGGCCGAGCAATCAGACTGATCTTTGAATTGATCTATGCAAAAGACAGATTTTAATCCTCTCCTATTTGGCTTCCCATCTCCCCCAAACTGTTACGTCCGTGTGCAGATGATGTCTAATGGAGCTGGGCAGAGTCGGGACCAGGCTTGCCAGGCATCTTGCAGGAATTCCTCACACAGACGGTTACGAAGGGAAAGCCTTGCTCTGGGTATGGAGGGGAGGGGAGCAGCCACTTCCTAGGAGAGGTTCCTGCAAAAACACAGTCCAGGGCATCGTTAGAGAGGGTGTAAAGAAATTACAACCATTCATGGCATTAGTGACAGACACCCAGCTGGAGCTACTGCTTGGAGAGAGTGGGTGGGCGATGGCTGCCTCCCAAGCAGGCTGACAACTTGGAGTGGGAAAATGCCCTGCAGATGAGAGCTCGGGTCAACTGTCCGCAGAGGGTTTGGGGTTAACGTCAGTCCAAGCCCAGCTCAGGTATAGGTGCAGTTTATCAGGCTCTCCAAGCTGTAATCCTGGCCTCAAAGAGGCCCATGGAGGTGAGCGGGGACACAAGGTGCTGAGCTGAAGCTGGAGGCATTTTAGGCCCAGGCAGCACCCTGGGGTGCTGGTGGGAGGGAATTGCTGCAGAGTGAGGTGGTGACGCCGCTGTGTGGTGAGGAATGTCCTTGTTTGATGAGAGACTGACCCGCCTCTGCCCTGCTCTCCATAGGCATTGCCTCCGATACCTCTGGCATCTCTGGCTTCTCTGTATGTCATAGTCTGGGGCTGTTCTCTTGGGCATTGTCTGCATGCACAGAGATCACGTTCTGTAACTGTCGGCCTGCCTTATTCTTTTGTTTTGGTGTTCTGCCTCTGCCTGTCTGAACTGCCAGGACTTCCTTTCCTGAACCCTTCCCTGGACCGCTGAGTAACAGCCTAAAAAGACAGTCTCAAAGAAAAACAGCCAAAAGTCAGCCAGCTCCCTTCGAACAGTGCCCAAGGAAACACGCGCTGCTCAGCCCTCTTCCCTTCCCAGCTGCATGTCAGATCATAACTCGTGCATTTCCATCACCTCTCCCCGTAACAATCCTCCTCCCTACTGACCATTGCCCAAACCATGAAGGAAGGTGGTTGCTGTGGGAGAGAAATACTGTGACAGGACAACTAGAGAGGGTGGCAGGTGGGCTGGGACAATAAAATATATGCCCAGTCCTGGAGCAGGGTGGGGACAGTGCCAGTAGCGTGCAGGAGCCTGCGCTGGGCGATCATAAAGCTTCAGGCAGCACGCTGCAAGCATCAGACCAGGGAGTAGTGATGGAGTGATCACAGCTGACAGGTCGCTCTGGGACAGCGTTCCTGGAAGGACAAGTGTGTCACGTTTATTCTCGGCTCACCTCCAAGCTGGACCTGTGAGGGGTGCCTAAAAGAAACCTAAAGCCAAATCATGGACATTAAACTGCCCCCGGCTCTCAGTCCATGCAGGACCGTGCGATGGGAGGTCGCCCTCCTACAGCTGCGGCTTTGAGCTCTGAATGTTGCCGGGGATTTCAGCCTCCCCAGCAGATGGTCTGTGCTGTGGTGGTGGTGGTGGGTACCACTGCTTGTGCACCCCGAGGTAAGGCTCGTGCTTCCGGGGGCAAGCACACTGGGTGAAGGTGAGAATCTATTCCTCTAGTGCCGAGGGGACAGAAGCTTAGTGCCGGCTTTGCAGAGCTGTGATGGACCCAGCTGAAAGTAATTTGGAGACGTTGTTGCAGGGTTTGTGAACACTTTCGGTCTGGCTGTTGGTAAAAGATGCTCATAGGAAAAAATGGTTGTTGCATACTCACATCTGCTCTTGCTGCTCAGCGCCATGTCCCTTGCACCAACCTGGCAAAGGGGGCTTTCAGCTTCACCCAGGCTTCTCCGGAGATGGCTGTAATGGCAGGAAGAGAAAGATACATAGCTCAGGAGCAAAAACGTGCACAGAATGAACACATTTCTTCTGTGCAGAGGGTTCCTGGCAGCAGACCGAGGTTAGGAAGACAAACGCCTTAAATGCCAAATCATTCGGTAGGAAGCCAGCAGGACTAGAAAACCTGGGCGACTGCTTTCAGTATTCTCCCATAAGTGAAACCACCACTGCTCGAGGTTCAGCTGCGCTGAATGTTTTTCTCACCACCTCAGCCTCCACTCTCCATCCTTTGCTTCTCCTAACCCCCGGGCACTGTGCATCTCCCTCGCGCTGGAGGAGGGAAGAAGCAGGTGTTCTGCACGCCTGCACTGAATAACGCTTTACAAAGGTGGAAGCTCTGGTTATTGTGAAAGGTTCAGCAAAGAAACCTGGTCCCCGATCCAAGATCTCTTTGGAACTTGTCTTTTTAGTGGGCGGTGTTGAACCCGTGTGTCTCATAGAGCAGCCAAGGCTCACTGGCCCTCTGGCCAAGAGGGAGCGGAGTATCTGGATCCTTGTTTCACTGCTTCCCCGTTTGGCTCCTCTTGTTCCTGCCCCAGCTGAGCCTCTAGAGGATGCCAGCCCTGCCTCGGGGCTCTCAGGGGGCTGTGCCCCGCTGTTGCCCGTGCACAGCAGGACCAGGACCCGCAGCGTTCGGCCGCGGGCGTTTGCCCAGGCGCAGGTGGGCCGTCCACCCGCGAGCTGCTGCCCACCTCACGGGCAGGGCCGGCGGGGCCCAGGGCTGGGCGTGCGGAGCTGTTGCATGTCAGCGAGCGGGGGTGGCCGGGGAGACGTGCGTGGGGCTGACTGTCCTTCTCCTTTGTGCCCCAGGTGCTGCTGCTTCTTCAAGAGGAAACGGAAGAAGACAGCGCAGCGTCACAAGTGACCGGTGCCTCCCGGGCCTTGCAGGAACGCCACCTGCACCTGCGGCTCCTGCCCTGTCTAACTGGAAGGGGCTTCTCTTTAGGGGGGAGGAGGAGGCATAGGAGGAAGAGAGAAGAGAAAAAAAAAAAAAGTGACATTTTAAACCAAAAAGAGAAGAAAACGTTCCAAAACAAACCACTCTGGGGTGGATCTGCTGAATGGTCTCCCTCGTTCACTCCAAGCCTGAAGCTCCTTTTGGGACCAGGACTGTGGCTGGCTCAGGTCTTGGTCGCCCTGGGAGGGGGGCTGGCTGGCTGACCCTCCTTCCCGTTGTTTACGGCGAAGGCATCGTTCATGCAAACCTGAGGACTGTGCTTAGTTCCTGCTCACTTTACTCCCCTCCCTCCCCTGCGCTCTCGGCTCCTCGGTCCTCCTCCCTCCTTAATTAAGAAAAGAAATACTGTCGGCTCGATTGGCTCTCGAGAGGGCAGGAGGATGCAGTCTGGGCGAGAGAGTTGCGTGGGAGAAGGGCCTGACTGCTGCAGCAGTAAGACACAGGTTCCCTTTTAGGCTCCTTGGGAACAGTTACACTGTAATGTGCAAGCTGTGAGAAATTTGCAATCTACTGTTCCAGTTAGGTTTTCTGGCTCCCCTCGACACCTCCCTCCTCTGACGGTAACAGAGCAATGTGGATTGTTTTAAAGAAACTGACGTTGTTGCACTTTTTATTATTTTTAGCATTACAGATGCACATTGTATCTGTGGATTTCTGCGTGGACAAGTGGTGCCAGCGCAGACAGACATTCAGCTGGGAAGGCGGTGGGGTGCAGAGAATGCCCACAGGTGGGGATGTTGACAGCATCCGCACAACCCTCGTGCCAGTTTGGGGCTCTCGAAGCCCGCCTTGGGCCGTGCGCTGAGGAGAGCATTACTTGAATTTTCAGTCACCCTTTCTAGCTGCCAGTGAATGTCCCTACCATGGTTTCCTACGCCGTGCCTGACCCGAGCAGCCTGGAGAGGAAAGGTCGCCGCAGGAGGGAGCGGTGTCAGCTTTGCTGAGCTGGAGGAGGTCGCTCTGGCCAAAGGGGCAGGTCAGGATTAAGGTACCTGGGAACCCGCTGCTTCCCAAAGCGCAGGCATCTCTCGGTGCGTAACCGGGCAGCCTTCTCCAACCCCTCTGGTAGGGTGGTTGTGAACACGCACCTTCTGCGAGACAACGTTAGCAGGAGCAAAGCTTCCCCAGCAGAGGTGGGAATGCTTCACTGCCTTAATACTGATTCCATCTCCAGACGGTCAGGTGGGTTGGACTGCAACAGCCTTCACGCCCCCTCTGCGAGCTCCCGCCCTGCAGAGGAAGCCACGGTTCTCATGCACCGTTTTCGAGCCAAACCCACAGCTAGCAAAGGGCTGGGGGCACTTTGTGCAGGCGTAAAACCTCGCATCCTGCTGCAGCGTTCACAGCTCGAGGAGGCTGAGTTTGCTCAAGGGTTATCGTGGACGTGGCAGGGCTCTGGGTGAACTCGAGCAGCCTTTGGGGAGGTTGTGAATAGGTTCCTATAGGTTCCTTGTGCTTTCTTTTCACGCGTGACACCTGACCAGGCTGGGACTGTTCGCTTGAGGGCCTTCACTTGTATACTCGGGCCTGGCTCACCCCGGTCCCTGAATTCCCTGGAGAGTATGAAGGGAGGAAAGGGCGAGACTGGATCTCATTACCCGCTCTTAAAGGATACCCTGCGCAGCTTGGAGCTCATGTAGCGGCACTCACGGAAGGTTTGGTTCCCCTTGCTGGGCAGAAGCAGGCTGAGGGGGCAGGAGATCATCCTGAGCAGGGAGCCCCTGGGCTGGCTCTCCGTGCTTCCTCGAAGCAGGCACGCGGCGGTGCGGCATCGGCATGGCAAAGCCTCGCTTCTTGGCCAGGATCCCTTCTGGGTGTCCCTCAGCCATCCTCTGCCGAGTTCTCTCGATGCCTTACCCTGACGGAGCACGGCTCTCAGGCGTGGCTGCACCTTCCTCTCCCCGGCAGCACCCTAGGCTGCAGGCTGGCTTGCTCTCCGCTTGCGCACCCACCGGGAGATGCGCGCACCCCCCTTCTCGCTCTGCAAAGTGCTTTCCTCCAGGTGTAACGTGGGCCGGGGCAGGAAGGGACCGTCCATCTCCTGCATGCAAGTGCCGGGGCACTTTGTTCTCTCTTCCCCTCCCACTTGAGGGAGGACAGGGACCGGCTGTGTTCCACCCTTCTCTTTTCGAGCTCCTCCGCTGCGGGTGGCTCCCAGAAGTCCCACGTCTCTGGCACAGGCTGTAGGAAACCTCTCAGCTGTAGGAAACCATGGTTTGGCGTCTTGGGGAGGGGAAAGGGGGCACAGGCGCTCCCCGGGGAGCGGCCCCGTGTGCTGCAGATGGAGCCGGGCCCTGAGACACTTCTGTTGCTGCCCTCCCAAGCCCCACTAAGTGCCTGTCACCAGAACTCGATTCCTTCTGCATCTCCTGCCGTGTTTGGTCATTCCTCGCTGCGTCCGCTCAAGGAGCAGCTTGTAGTTGCAGCATATGTAAGTGTTTGCAGGGTGAGGGAGGGCGGGGGGAAAGGGGCCATCTCAACAGTTTTTGTTCTTAAATGTTTTTTTTAAAGTGAATGTATTTGATTGTTTAGAAACTTTCCTGACCTTGTTTTTAAGTGGGTTGGTTTGAAAGCTATTTCACGATGACCCGCTACTGCTTATCTCTGGAGATACGATGTTCTTTTAATCCTATGAAGATGTGTTTGTAGGGGAGGACTGTCCCCCCACGGCATGCTGGTAATGCTCACTTGTACCAAGCCCTCTTGCACTATAATCGTACGTTGGACTCTTCGAAAGGGCAAAGATGTTGTTGTGTGTGTTTTTTTTAAAAAAAAAAAGAAAGAATGCAGGTTAACAGTAAGCCCCGTGCTTGAGGAATCTGCTGTCCCCAGGGAGTCTGGAGGTGATGAGGAGACACAAGCCAGACTGAGCCAACTGTTCAGTGCTAGGAAGTAGGGCATTAATCCTGCCTGGGCCAGCTCCCCCGTCCTCGCTGGGAGTCGCCAGCACCTGGGAGACCCCCGGGGGGCCTCGGCTCAGCCCCCAGCAGCGTGGGGGGAGCGCCTGGTGCCGCACCCACCCCCCAGGCGCAGCCCTCCTGCAGTGTGGCCCCCCCAACGTTGCGATGCAGTCTTCTGAGGTGTCAAGTGAGATTTTTTTTTTTTCAATAAAACATTGCACTGCTGCATTGTTCTCCATGAATAGATGTGTTTATTACCCCTTCCTGAAAACATTGCTCAATTAATGTCTTCTTCGCTTCTGTTGGGCTCTCTTGGTACCCTTCCCTTTCTGGGGGACACGACGCACGTGTGGGATCTCCTGGGAGCTTCTGCCCACTTTGGACAACCCAATTTGGACGTGGACAGCCACGGACAGTTCAGCCCCACAGTGCTTGGCCAAGGAGATCTGGCACCCAGTTCTCTTCTGGTTCCCCCACTTTCCCACCTCGAGCACCCTGCGCCACAAGATGGCTCACAGGGAACACGAGGACGCAAACTGATGGAAGTCACTTCAGTGCGGGGCCGTGGTGGGGAGGTTTGTCAGCATACAAATAGCCGCTGCGTGTTTATTCTTGGTACAGGTGGAGAAAAGCACTGGGGAAGGGGCTACGTGTTAGCAAAAAGAGCAGCTTTTAAACTGCTTGAAGCGATGTGAAAGGAGGGAGGGGTCCCTCATGGCGCCCCCTCACGGGGCTCCCTCAGGGCTCCCCTCAGGGCGCTCAACGGCCGTTGGGGGGGGGGGGAGGGCGGCACGCGGAGCCCGCCGCGTTCCCGCCTCCTCCCCTCCCCCAATCAGCGCCCGCCACGCCCCGTGCCCGCTCCTGATTGGCCGCACCAACGCCGGGGCAACGTGGCAGCCGCCCGGCGGCCGGCGCCAACCCCGCCCCTCTCCCCCTTACCCCCGTCCCTCCCCCTGCACCCCCCCGCCCTCCATCGTTGGTCGCGCCCGGGCGTGCGCGGGGTTGGGCCGGGACGGAACCACCTAGCGCGGCCGAGGGGGGGCGCGGGGGGAGTTTGTCGGGGAGGGGCCGGATGCAGGCGGCGCGGCGGGCGCTGCGGCCGGGCTGCGAGCGGCGCAGGATGAAGGCGCTGGTGGCGGCGGCGGCGCTGGGCGCTGCGCTCCTGCTCCTGCTGCCCGCCGCGTCCAGGGCCGACGAGCGCAAGAAGGGGCCCAAGGTCACGGCCAAGGTCGGAGGGGAGCAGGACGGGGGGTGGGGGGGGGCTGAGGTAAAAGGGGGGGGGAGGGGGGGGGGGCAGCGCTGAGGGGACCGCGCCTGAGGGAGCCGCGCCTGAGGTGACGGCGCTGAGGGGGCCGCGGGCAGCCCCAGCCCTTTGTGTCCCGGCGGGCCCCGGGTAACGCCCCTGCCCTGCCCCCCCCCCAAGGTCTTCTTCGACCTCCGCCTGGGCGAGGAGGACGCGGGCCGCGTCGTCATCGGGCTGTTCGGCAAGACCGTGCCCAAGACGGTGGAGAACTTCGTGGCCTTGGCCACCGGAGAGGTGAGGACGGCCCCGGGGGGCTGTGGGGGGGTGGTGGCCCCGGGCCCGCCCTGGGTCTGAGCGCTCTGATCTCGCTTCTCTTTCCCCACCCCGCCGCAGAAAGGGTTCGGCTTCAAAGGCAGCAAGTTCCACCGTGTGATCAAGGACTTCATGATCCAGGGAGGAGACTTCACCCGCGGAGATGGCACTGGAGGTGACGCGGCCTGCAGAGGCCTGGGGGAGGTGGAGCGTGGTGCTGCCTGCGGGACACAGCGCGGGGACCTGGCTTTGGAGCGGTGCTCATAGTGGGGAGGGGTGGTGGCTGCAGGACCTGGGTGTCCCGGCTGCTAGGTCACGTTTGGTCTGGTATCGACGAGCCTCCTACCAGCACTTAGCAAACATCAGTGAAATCAATAATGTCAGCAGTGGAGTGTTTTGGGCTTGTTAGCTCTTGCCTGACCTCCTTGTCACGCTGCAGCCGCTGGCAGTGTGCAGTCAGGTCTGCTCTTGCACAGCCTCTTGCACCACTAATTTGGGGGCACAGCCCCTTCCGTCCACCTCACAGCTCAGCTTTTAGCTCCCTCCAGCTGCCAGTTTCCTGGGGTCCTCAGCAACCTTGTGGTGCTGGTGCTTAGATGTGCCTAGCCCTGCCCCGCCCCCCCAGTACTCCATCCCTGACATATTTCCACGAGTGCAGTGCAGTATTTTCCCCCACCTTAGGGAAGAGCATCTACGGGGACCGCTTCCCTGACGAAAACTTCAAGCTGAAGCACTACGGCCCAGGCTGGGTGAGCATGGCCAACGCTGGCAAGGACACCAATGGTTCCCAGTTCTTCATCACCACAGTGAAGACACCATGGCTGGATGGCAAGCACGTGGTGTTCGGCAAAGTGCTGGAGGGCATGGTAAGGGGGAGAGCAGCACCGGGGTGGGAGGGCACGCTGGGAGATGCACATGGCCACTGTTATTCTTCTCACACCTCTGCTCTCCCCAGGACGTGGTGAGGAAGGTGGAGAACACCAAGACAGACAGCCGGGACAAGCCCCTGAAGGATGTCACCATCGCCGACTGCGGCACCATCGAGGTGGAGAAGCCCTTTGCCATCGCCAAGGAGTGATCCACCCCGCTGGCTCAGCGACGCGGCGGGGCCCTGTGCTGCGGGGACCTGGCTGCAAAGGGCTGCGGGCCTGGGGCTGCCCCCTGCCCCCGTGCATTCCCCCGCGGCCTCCCGGAGCACGGGCAGCCGCTGAGCCCCTGCTCCTGGCCTTCCCAGCTGGCCAGCAGGCAGGACGGAGCGCTGGCTCCTCTTTCCAACACTTTTGTAAGAAGCACATGCACCAATAAATGTGACCAATGTGTTTTTTATCGAGGCGCCCTGTCTGCTCTGTCGGGGGGGGTGGTTGCATGTGGAATCCCCAGCCACGCACACAATGGGGCCTCCTTGTTCCTTCTGGTTCTCCTAGGCTCTGAGGAGAGGGGACCATCACCTGCCAGGCGTGATGGGTTTCTGCCTCCCAGCCCTTTCCCCACAAGCCCACCCTCGTGCTGCCATCTTTCTCCTGGGTCTCAGAGCAGCCCCACAGCTCTGCCCTCACATCGCAGCAGTCAGACGCAGCCACCTTTGGCCACTGCAACCACAGTGATTTATTGCACAGAAGCCCAGGTGCTGAGAGTTCTCAGCATTTTTCAGCCCCCAAAAGGCTTCTCCCACAGAGCTCCTGCACGCCACGCTAAGGCACGTTGGAAAGTCGCTGTGGCGGGGCTTCTCTCACCGCTCCCTCACCAGTGCTCGCTCCGTAGGCAAGGCGTTGGGGCCAAGATCCTTCACGTGCCAGCAGCCCCACATCCCTGCCCTCTGTGCTGGGGGTGCTCAGGACCCCGGCTGCCCCTGGGCCACAGCTGCACAAGGGGAGCAGCTCCACGGGACGTAGAGGCCCTGCAGCACCCCGCTCAGCACGGTGTCGGGGAGCACATCTGCAACGAGAGGAGCAGGCGCTGCTCTGTGCCCCCCCTCGTGTCCCCAATAAATGGAGGGCGAGGCACAGGATGCACAGCACCAGGGGACAGTGGTGTCACCCCTGTGCCTTACCCGTGACTGGCAGCCGCACGTAGGGGTCAGTGTGGAAGCCGAGGACAGGCCGCTGGGAGGGCGGGTGGCTGGTGCTGCAGGGGGAGAAGCCCCTCAGCACCTGCAGCGCCCCGCTCCCACCCTGGGGAAGGGGGGAACCCCTCAGACTCACGGGGCGCTGCTGCCCTTGGGGTCCTGCTGGCAGCGCCGCACCTTCAGGAAGTCCAGCACGTCCTGGGGCAGCTCCTTGTTGCGGCACAGGACGCCCTGAGGCAGGGACGGGGGGACATCAGCAACCCCAGGATGCGGGGTGCCGCCGCCGCCGCCCGCTGGTGCCTCACCTGGATGTAGAGCTCCAGGCCCTGCCGGCGCTGCTCCAGCACCTTGGGCACCCAGTTGGGGACCCGCCGCGGGGGGAAGTCAGGCACCTTGCAGGTCTTCTTGATCTGGGGCAGAGCGGGGCGCAGCATGGACACGGGGCCGGGCGCTGCGTGTCCCCCGGGAGGGTCCCTGGCTGGGGACACACACCCCGAGCGCTCCCCCCGGTCCCGTTGAGCCCGGGGTCCTCACCCGCTTGTGCAGCGCCTGGAACTCGCTGTAGCGCTTCGCCACCGTGTGCCGCCGGCCATTGCACAGCACCTCCACCAGGAACACCTGCACCTCCTCATCCTCACCATCACCCTCCCGGGGCAGGGGGCCCCACGCCCGGCCTTGGGACAGGCGGGACACCCCAACCCCAGGACCAAGGGGGGTTCCAGGCACCAACAGCCCCCCCAGCCCCTTCAACAGCGGGGTCAGGGTCCTCAAAGCCCCTGGAGATCATGGGACCACCACCACCACGCAGGGCAGACGGGGAGCGTTGTGATGGGGTAGATGGGGACACCCCAGGGGACAAGCAGGGACCTCCACCACCACCACCACCAGCACCTCCCACCCCTCACCGTGTGCGCCTTCTCGGGGCTGCGTGCTGTTGCCTCGGGCTCCGCCGCGGGGATGGAGACGACGATCATGGCCCACCGCCACCGCCACCACCGGGGCCAGCTCCTGAGGGGCCGCCCCGTCCCGCCCCGGCTGCTGGGGGCCGGGCCCGGTAGCAGAGCTGCCTCCTGCGAGCCTTCGTGCTTTGCAAGCCGAAGGTAACACAGGGATAAGAGGAAAGGAAAGTGGGAAGTCAGCACAAGCTGGCTTTCTCTCTTTCAGTTGTTTTTCTTCAAGGCAGAAGACTCGGTATCGGTTTTGATCAGAGCTGCTGCAGCCTCAGAGCTGGAGAGAGGAGCATCGCGGCCCCAGGCTCCTGCAGCGCCAGCTCCCGCCCCAGGCTGAGCTCAGAGCCTAAAAACAGCAGCCTGGCCTTACGGAGAGAGCTTAATCAGAAGCCGAGACAGGTGGCTCAGCCAGGCCCAAGGTCAGGGGCTTCTTAGTCACAACAAAGCCGGAGGCACCGCAGCCTCCCACCAGCCTCCCGCCGCCAGCCCCCGTCCCTCCCAGCCCTCTCCCAGCATACCACACGCCTGTTTGCCCTGATACAAGTTTTATTACATAGTCGTAATGGCACTGCAGGAGTAAGATAGTCGTTAGAGCCCTAAAACCCAGCCTGAAAAATATACATTTACATATGTCGTTAACCCCCCCTCGCTCTTCGCCTACTGCAGGGCTGGTCAGAAAGCAGGAAACTAGTTTCTCTTCAGTAAGAAAATATATGTTGCTAAATGAAAAATATACAGTTAGAAGAGTTACTGGCTCGTAAGCTGCTTGTCGGGGGGGGGTTAAACCTCTACCAGCTCCCGCGTGTTTAACTAGGGTTCGTTCACATGTAAAAGACAGAGGTATAGTGTATAAAAAGGCAAAGTTCAGGTGTGCTCGTTCGCTTGGTCCAATTAAGAAATGGCCTTGGCTTCAGGCAGGAACGCTTCCCAGTACTTCACCAGCTGCAGAGAGAAGGAAAGAGTCAGGAGCCAGCAAATCCAGCCCAGCACTAACGAGCTTCAGCAGGACTGAGGAGCTGTTAGGGAGGCAGAGGCTCCTCCAACACACACAGCTTGTGGTCAGGGCAGGGTGCTCAGCCCCCCAAAAAGTCAGGCATCCAGCGGGGTGTGACTTTTAACGAGCAGCTCTCCCGTTAGCTGCTGTGGGCAACGTGCCCCACTCCAGCCTGTGGGGGGCAGAGGGGAGCGGGATGCTCCCACCGCAGTGGGTTGTGCCTGGGGGGGCTCTCACGGAGCTCCAGGAGGTAAAAGAAGGCTGGCTGCTGGCACCGGGGACACTCACCTGCTGCTGAGAGTTTAGTAACGTCTCCAGGTACTTAGTCACGTGTTTTCTGAAGTCCTTGGATTTCTCTTTCTGCAAGAAACAGTTGCAGAAGTGAGAAGGAAGCTGCCGCAACCACCAAACCCCCCTGCCCTTTGTGGGGAGGTCAAAATTCAGGGGGAATTTTCCTGTTCCTCCTGGGGCCATGTTGGAAGGTCCCAGCTGCCTACATGCCGGGTGACCAGCACAAGAGCTGGAAATGAGAGGGTGAAGCTCAGTCCTGGCTGTGACCAGCAGGACAGATGAGCAGGCCTGGAGGAGCTTTGCACACCTGCCCTTATTTTGATGAACATGCCCACCTGAATACTTTGAGCAGGAGAAAACCCCTCTTTAGCCATCAACAGCAGCTCTGCTGCAATGATGCCCCATTCAAACGTGCCCAAATTTGCAACCATTGCCAGCTGCTGGGGGAAAAATCACACACCGAGGGCTGGGGCTAACCTACCTCAAACCGTATCACTTCCTTGCGGATCACGGCAGAAATCCGTTCAAAGTCCCTTTCATACTGTGTCACGCGAGACTCCCACTGCAGAGAGAGGAAGCACGCTGTTTCCAGGGTAAGGAAGCTTTTCGCTTCCTGTCTGAATAGGTTTTGACTGCTCCCAGAGAGCTGATGCCAGCACTTCTGGGCCTCACATCGACTTGCCACGTGGGCTGCACCCTGTGCCCAAGCTTCCTGCGAGCCCAGCTCCCCTTATGCGAAGCCACACAGAGCGGGACCAAGAGCAGCCCCTCCTGCAGCCTTTGTGGCTCCCTGAGGCCTTGCTAAAGGCTGGCTTCTCCTCTTTGCAAGCCTGGCAAGAGAGACCCACCCCTCCAGCTCAAAACATCTCCTGTCACGCTGCTCAGAGAGCACAGCACGCCTCACCTCTGAAATCTCATCTTTGGCCTGCTGCAGCTTGTCAGGCTTGTTGGCCCAGAGCAGCCTGGCCTCCATCTCCCTCTTCTTCTGCAGCATGGTCTGGGCGTCCTGCCACCGCTGCCAAGTCTTCATGCGCTGGTCAAAAGCTCCCTGAAAGGAAGGAGCAGAGGCTGAGCTGGCACATCCCCAAACAAGCTGGGAGCAGCGTCGGGTGCGCAGGGCTGAGCAGCAGGGCAGCCTGTGAGCAGCACAGCTGTGCCCTGTGCCACCTCACTGCAGCCGTGCTGGTGACGGTGACATCCACGCCATCGGCAGAGCTGCTTCATCAGCCAGGTCCTGGAGCTGAGCACAGCCGAAGCTCTCACACAGGCCAGAACACGGAGGTTTTCCCCGCTGCTCTGCCAGGAAAGGAGCCCGGGCACTACAGCAACCAGCTTCAGGAGCAGCTCCAAGGCTTCCCTCGGCACAGAGCCCCTTTTGTTACTTCACTGAGAACATTGCAGGACAAGGAGCTGCCTTCACCAGTCCCACACTGGTTCCCCTGCAGAGCACAGTGACCACGAGTCACTGCTGAGCACTTGAGCACCTGCCAGGCAATACTTTCATAAACCACCAGCCCAAGCAAGGAAGAGCTGTCAAATTTCTGAGCGCGTCCAGCCAGATGGTGGGGAAGAGCCAGAAGAACAGAAAGCAGTGCCTGACTGCCTGCTCAAAAGCACAGAGCAGCCAAAAGACGGGTGAAGTCTGAGGCAATGTTACAGCTCCTTAGCAGAACATCCCAGACGAGTCCTGTCACCTCCAGCACCATCAGAGGTCTTGGCCCTGCCCTGCAGCACCCACCTCTCCCAGTAAGGACTGAGCAGGCTGTGTTCTGGCCTCTGCAGGCTCCAGAAGCAGCTGCTCAGAGATGGGACAAGTCTGGGGCAGAACCAGGTCAGCCTGACGGACCTGGAGGTCACTTGGGGCTTGTACCATTCAGCCTCCAGCACAGCAGCCTGTGCACCAGGCAGGCTGCAAAAACTTCAAGACCCAGGCTGTTCCCCAGCAAGTGCCTGGCAGCTCTATTTGCAACACAGACCGTAGGTCCCCAGAGTACAGCCTCTGCAGCACCTGCAACCTTCTCTGGAAGGGCTGAGGCCACCTAAAGCCATGAGCTTACTCCTTATCCCCCCTGAGGGACCTGCACTAGCACCAGGGGTTTGCCCTACAGCTTGGCTCTGAGGATTACCCCAACAGAGTGCTTACCCTTACAACTGAGAGGAGGCGGATGTAGTCTCCCAGGAGCTCGGCCAGGAGGAAGAAGTCATTGTTAGCCTGTTCCTGGTGCAGCTGTTCAATCTTCTCTTCCACCTCAGCCAGCTGGGACAGTGCCCGGGACAGGGCCGTGTTGTCCTCTGAGCTCCCCAGCATGGCCAGACTCTTTGCAAACTGTGCTGTGTTCAATGCTAGCTCTAGTGAACGGAATACAAGAGTCAACCATGGGCTCTGCTACACCGGCTGCTCCGCGAGACAAGCCCCAGCCTAGAGTTCAGCCCCGGGAGCTGGCAGCTTCTGCAGGACGTTGGGAACCCCAGCCAGGAGAAGCAGCAGGGGGAGGACAGGCACAGGTTTGCAGAAGTCAGGCAAAACAGGCAGAGGAAGGAAAAACATTCCTGCTCCTCGCCAGAGGACAGCTTGGCAATTAGCAACAAGATCAGCTCTGCTCTGGTTTGCTACAGCAGCTTTCACGCACCGGGGCACTATTTCACATCCTAAGCTTGTACAACTGGACAGAAGACGTGGAATTATAATTTTACTTCTGTCTCCCAAGGCCAAGAATCCCTTACAGCAAGGAAGCTCTGCCGTATCTTCTCACACCTGTTCACTGGTGGTCTCCAGCCAGGCATGGCACAAGGCTTAGCTGTTAAGGCCCAAGCTACAGAGCAAATGCTACCAAGCTCGTTACCTTTCCTGTGGTTCACTAGTGTTTCCACAACAGCGTGCAGCTTCCGTAGCCGCTGCTCCTCGCACTCCACCTCCTGCAGCTTCTCCTCGAACCACTGAAATGGACAGACCCTGAGCTGGTTCCCACATTCTCTGCCGGGCTGCAGAGCCGTCCTTGCACCTCTCACAAAAAGTTGAGAGCAAGGATGAGGACAGCCCCGAGGTATCCAAATACTTACTATGTCCGATTCATTCATCTTAATGGTCATCTTACTGACAGCATCGGTAGCTTTGTTGAACATCTTCAATATTCCTGCTCCACTCAGGGCCTGGGTGCCTACTGCTCTCGGCAGCTGCAGAGAAATAGGAAAGTTTGCTCAAACAGCAGGCTATGCTCCCACCGTGAATTTCAGAACACTCAACCCCTGTCCTCAATGTGTGTCCCCACTGTGATGTAAGCAAGCTTGGCCACAGCTTGTTATCCACGTATAGTTCTTAGATATGCACTAACACACAGAAGAGGCCCTATTCGCCCCACCACTGGTTAAGGGCTCTTAGAAGATCCTGCTGCTTCTCACGGAGCTTTGAAGCATCACACCTGGTTAATTTCTTGTGCACTGTTAACTTCTGTGCTCCCAAGATACTCATAGCTACATCATTTCACCCCACTGACCTCCTCCTTCTCCAAGAACTCCCTGACGTCCGGGTCTTGCAGCATGGTTGGATGGCTGACAACTCTCCGTAGGTACCTGGGGAGAGGAATGCACCAAGAGTTACCTTTGTTGGAGCAAGCCTGGCTCCAAGACATCCCAGTGAGCTGCAGCGTGCTTCTTATTTCCCCTGAAATGGCAGTTCAGTAGCTGAAGCCAGACCCAACAAGTCGTTCTCATCCTCCCACCAAGAGTCCTCCCTCCCTGGGGACTCTAGTGAGACGAGTCAGCAAGACCAGAGCCGCACTAGTACTCACTGTATCAAGGTTACTTGATACACCAACTGACCGAGATCCAGTCTGACATTCCTTTACAATGACACTTCTTCAGAGACTGAAGCTGGAGGCGTACAGCATCCTGGTGCTAACTACAGCAGTCAATACAGGTGGCAGAGCAAAGGCCACTGGTGGCTGGATAGTTAGGGTGGCAGTTAAAGAGACCAAGATATTTCTCACCTCATCTGCTCTGCTTGTACTGCTATTTAACATCCATTTTTTTTTGGCTCAAGACAGCTCAGTTTCCTCTCTGCCTTGTCAGCAGAATTTGGCCAGATCCAGATCAAGCACCAGCAGGGGCTTTTGAAGCAGGAGACAGTTTTAAAGTCAAAGCAACCTTACAGTTGCAACTCTTCAGTGGCCTTCAGGTTCACTCTAAACCTAGCACCAGACTGCTTTTCTCGTGTAGGGAGGAGAGTGCAGCCAGGCTGACCTTTCAGAGGTCCCTTGCTTGGCTCAGGCACGAGGGGATAGCTGTTGGGATCTGTACCTCTCTAGAGCAGCCCGTCTTTTTTCTAGGAACTCTGCAGAGGAGGAATCTTCTTTCCCAACTTTCACTTTGGTCATTCCTAGCATAGAAGGAAGGCGCAATTAAGGAGTGGCTTCAAACTGAACGTACAAGGTTGTGAGGTCTGTTACGGAGTGCAGACTACCAGGGTGACGGTAGAGGATTTCGACCTTACATCAACAAGAGCTACTTGGAAAATTGAAATCTGCTTACGCCTACATCTAACACAGATCTGCACCCAGAAGAGAGACAGAGCAATGCTAAGCAAGATTTGAGGGGTTACAGGTCCGGACCCAAGTGAACAACAATTCAGTGACAGTGCAGAGGACAAGGTTTTACTCTGCTTCAAGCAGATGCAGAGCCACCCATCAAATCTAACAAGGCTTCAAGCCCAGAGCTCCAAGTATGGAGTCAGCAGAGTTTGATTTGTGCTACAGAACCCTCATTATTTTATGTGCCTGCCTCCCATACTGCTCTGCAGCTTGCCGACTGCAGGCAGGCCTGTTTTTGGGGCACAAGGCTCAACATCAGAAGGATGAGATCTAGAGCACCACTTTGCACCTCCACCACTCACCTATGAGACTCTTCTCTGGCGGTGGAGGCACGATGAACCCATTTTGGGCATGCTTCTCCGACAACTTCTCATAGAGACCCAGAAAGTCACTGAACCTCCTTTTCACTGAAAACTGCTTGCTCCTGAACATTGGCATGCTCGTCTGAGGGAAGAGACGAGACTCAGGTCAGACTCACCCAGGGAAGCTTGCCTGTGCATGCACTGTGTGCACTGTCACTTCTGGGGATGGAAATAGGGCAGCTTGAGCTCTGTGGGATTGGAGGAGGACGCCAGGCTGCACTGAGCAAGCTTTGGCCTGTGTTTTCAGCAAATCACCTCCTAAGAGCCCTCCTTGTGGTGATGCTGCAGCATTAAAGCCACTAAATAGCAGAGCAGCTGTTACTGTGGCCACAGGATGCCTGCTAAACCCTGCCCACTGCCTAATCCCATCATCCCTGCTCCCTACAAGAACAGGGACCACTGTTGGGTTAAGGCTTCAGGGGCCATCAGCAGCTTTTGACAGTATCTGCAGAGCAAGGCTGGAGGATAACAAATCCCTGGTCCCCAGCACACACCAGCAGCTTTGCACCAGAAGATGCAGTGCCTGTGGCCCAACAGCTGCCGGGCAGACAGCTAGGAAAGGCTTTTTGGAGAGCTCAGAGAAGTGCCCAAAGCTCCAAAGCAGGGCAGCAGCTGCAGAAAGCTTGATTTCTTGCGACTAGCCCAAGAGAACAGGTCCTGACAAGAGACTAGCTAGCTACAGCAGCAGCTTTTCAGCAAGAGCTGCATTAACATCAGCCACAGAGCAAGCATCTGGGGCTCTCCCTAGCAGATGCTATTCCTGCTGCTCAATCCAATGCTGAGCGGAGGTATCAGCCAGGACTGCAGTGGCTGAAACTGGCTGAAAAAGTCAGGCCCCTTCCAAATAGATTCAAACTTATTTCTCGGCTCATCCTTTGATCTGGAGGAGTGGATTATAACTCACAAATCCATGTAGATTCAGACCTCCCTTCTATTTAGGTCACCGTTGACTTGACATGGAAAGGACAACCCAGCTGCCTCAGAGCAGGGAAAAAAAAGGCATCTTATCTCGGAGGCAACGAGTTACACCTACCTGTGTTGACACTTTGTAGGCTACGTACGCATTCATGCCATCCCCTGTGGGAAACAAAAACGAGGCGTTAGTATCCCAACATCAGCCTTTTGCATCACCTGGAGGCTTCGGTACCTCCTGGCCTCTGCCTGCTTCGTTGGTTCTGATCCGAGCCCCACATCTGCACGCAGACCCTCAAGTGGCTTCCTCCTGCAGGACCCTGGACCCCTGCCCACTAGGCATTTCCCCAGCCCGACTGCTCAGCCCTCCTTTTCCTTCCCCAGGCAGCCAGCGCTGACAATCAGATGCTTGTTAAGCTGACGGCGTTTGGGCTAACTCCACACATCTGCTCAGCACGTAACAATTCAGCGGCTGTGCAGCACATGAAGCAGTCTATTCAGAGGATGCAAGTCAGACGGCCCCTGGCTGCGTGTGGTTTGATTCCGAGACATCACAGGCAGTTTTTTCTCCAGCTAATACAGAAATCCCCTTGTCTGGGGAAAGGAGGGTTTACCTGGTGGTTCAATCAAAGGGCATCCTCAGAAATCAGATACTGACCCAATACACCTCTGATTTAGAAGTCAGCGCGCCTCCCAGCTCCAGATGTCACGAACTGGCTGGGATCATGTGGGTTCTCTGCAGACTGCCCTGGAGCTGGCTAAGTTGCTCTGATCCCCACTTTCAACACAAAAAGCCCCGTGCTTCTCAGAGCCCCACAGCTGCTGGGGAAGGTGCCAGAACATGGGATATTATACTTAATTTTAGGCTAAGGAAGTTCTGCCTCCTCCTTGCCAGCTGCACACAGTGCTGCCTAGAGGTCAAGCAGAGTTGTCACCATAATTCCAGACATCAAACTCTGCTAGTGTTTGAGCATCGTGCTTCCCCCTCCTAAAATCCATAACTGGGTCTCTGTTTTCGAGCTGCCTGGTTTACTAAACCTGCTGCCACCTCGCTTGTTGGGTCCTAGACTTTTTGCTTTCTTTAGCTTCATCTCCTCGAGATGTTGGAAGAAGTTTTGCAGAAGTCACTCAATAGTCAGGTTTGTGTTTGCAGAGACAGCTGGAAAGCACGATGTGTGGGGACAGCAGCTGCATTCAGTGCTACCATCAAGTCTCACTTGCCTGTGCTTCACCCCATGCAGCAAGACAGGACGGTAACTCACCAACTTTCTCTGGATCACTCACTCCTACAGTCAGCTCAAATTTGTCTTCCTGTTCCTCTTCTTCCAGCTGTTTAAAGCAAGCACACAAGGACAGCAAGTTAAAACTAGAAATCCAGGCTTCAGTGCACTCCAAACCATGAAGTCCCACATGTTAGTGTGCTCGTCACACTGCCGAGGCATCTTTGGTATTTCAGTCTGGCCAAGGCAGCTCTGTAAAGCCCTTGGGCTTCTCACTGATGTTGAGTCTCCATGTCCCAAGTATCCCAAACTGGTTTTGTCTTTACAATGCTGTCTGCTCAGACTGGTGCACAAACTGATCAGTGCTAAGCTGAAACTCTGCAGAGCGCAGCCTCAGCCCAGCTCTGTGCAAGATCGTTCCCTCTGGGCTCCTTTACATCATTTCTGTTTGCATTTGAAACTGCAGAAGGCACGGAATGCACACAGGAGGCAAGTTACACTGTGCAGGCATGTTGGGATGGACAGCCATGGCAGCAACCGGCAGACCCAGTCTGAACTGGTCTTTCCGTCAAATCCTGCTTTGCTGAAGGTCAGCAGGCAGCAAGAGCAATGGGACTGCCTCTGACAGACCACAGGGGCTTCAGGCTTGCTCGGAGAGCATTACGCTTCCTTGTTAGCAGGATGGTAAAGCACCAGGCCTCACACAGCCCCTGGTTTAAGAGCCTTAAGGTGAGAGCATCTCAGTTCACCGATCAGCTCAGCATCCTGCCCTAGTTCTGCATTGCTTCTTCGCTTGAGCTGGCCAGGAGCTAGCCTGAGACACCGACAGCGAGTCAGTCCTCGCAAGCTCAGAGGTGCTTGGGGCAAAAGAGGAGCTCTTTACTTGTCTCCAAAACAGTTTTAGTCTCCATGCAGGAGGAGACACAGGATTAGGCCCAGCATCACCTAGCTGGGCTTGGCAACCAGACCACGAGTTCTGCTGAAGGAGTTTGCACTCCCGTGTCAGCCAGGAGCCTCCTTTAAGCACACAGGAGAGCAGTTACACCACCTGCCCCGTCTGTGGCAACAGGGGGTGCTAGAGCTCTGAATCTGAGCTCAGACCCCCGGGGACCAGTCAGCTGCTCGCTCTTCCAGCGCTGGCAGCAGCCTGCACCTTGCACGCGAGCAGGAATGCTGACAGGCTGACCTCACCCTGCTTCGGTGGTATCAGCCCCAGACCGACGGCCTGAGATAGAAGCCAGGGCATCCAATATGCCAATTACATTCACTGCAGCGTTTAAGATGCAGCTTTACATCGAAGTAAACAGACAGGTTCCTGCCAATTACAGTCCCAAACCAGCAGGGCAAGTCGGAAAGCTCAGAGCAATTCTCACCTCCTCATAGCTCTTTGGAGGGTTTCTAGAAGAGCTTG
Organism: Aythya fuligula; assembly: GCF_009819795.1. NCBI lineage: Eukaryota > Metazoa > Chordata > Aves > Anseriformes > Anatidae > Aythya > Aythya fuligula. The sequence goes on along the minus strand of NC_045569.1, from coordinate 10,512,126 downwards.
CAGCTACTTCTAATGAGGGGGCAGGATTGGATGCTTTGGCCAGTTCCTTCTTCTGGTTGTTTTGCGTGCTGTCTAGAGACAGCTCTACAGTGGCATCTGTCAAGAGAAGTTTGCAAGGGTCAGCCTCTCTACTTTGTGTCTCTGGAAGTTTCAATATTTTCAGAGAAGTTCACAGGATCTAGACAGTAACAGTAATCTTAATTAGCACAAAAAAAAAAAAAAAAAAAAACAAAAAAAAACACACAGGGAGGACATCTGTATGCATCGGCAAGAGCATGACTTCATGCACCTTCGCTGCAGCAAGAGCACCTGATCAAACCTGCTGGAGAACGTTTCGTTAATCCAACAGGCTTCTGATTCTAGGGACAGCCAGGCCACAGTTCCTTGCTGCTGCGCACTAGAGCAGCTACAGCCGAGCTGGATTTCTACACAGCACATAAACCTGCTCCTTCCCAGGACGTTTCTCCAGCCAGAGGAAGCCAAAGCTTCCCTCTGTTACCAGGCATCCCTGGAGCTTTCAGCTGTCTCTGCCAGAGGTGTCACACCTAGCCGAGGAGCAGGGCTGCAGCAGGTCTGACCCTCCTCGTTTCCCCTGCTGAGGGGCGTTACGCTCCCTGTCCTGGGAACAGCCACGTCTCAGCTAGAGATGCTTCCTCCACCTGCACGGAGGGAGGAGAAGGCAGAGAACAAAAAGCCCTTTGACTCTGGGAGGACGCTGCCTTGCAGTTTAACAAAATTCTTGAACCCCATTTTTAGGCAGCTTCAGCTTCCACTGCACGATTAATCCTGCTGCACGATTAAGCTGGAGAGCTGGAGGAGGCGACTGGACCTTCCCAAAACCACCACCAGCACTCGGTGCTCCCAGAGCAGACTGCAACAAAAACTTCAGATAAGGACCAGCGATACTCCATGGTAAGCACAGTCTAGCCACTCGCAGGTGGCTACAACGCAGACGGCTCCCAGCTCAGGGGGCAGAAAGCCCCAGGAGTGCTCAGGACAAACAGACTCACCTGCAAATAAGTCCTGATCGTCTTGCTCTACGCGAACCCCATTTTCTTTGGAGCTGCTGCTCACAGGGAGAAGTGATTCCCTTTTCGGTGCCGGGGGCTTGCTCTGAAAAAGAATTTAAAGAGCACAAAGAGGTTATCTCCACTGAGGAACAGATGGTGGGGGGCCAAACAGCCCACCTTCCTGGGCACTGCCACACAGGGTCACCACTACAGACCCAGCAGGCTGCTTCCCTTCTGCACCTCTGCAGTCCCAGCAGAGTACACATATCGCAACAGCTCACGATAGCCACAACAGGCCTGGCCATGCTATTTGTAGCCTCGTGCACAAGAACCACGTGGGGCTGAGCAGACCTCTCAGGAAAACCAAGCTTTTGCTGCCAGTGGCAGAGACCCACAGCAATTTGCTTCCCAGCTCATGCCCCCTCTGCCAGCCTGTGGCCAAGCAAACAGGGGCGCTCCCACCAGCCCCACGTTAGGTGCATCCGGGGGCCATCCAGATCCTCTGCTCCTGCAGGGGCTCCTCGAGCTGGGAAGAAGCTCTCTGTGACAGGGTGAGGCAGGCACCAGTTTCCCTACCAGCCTCGCAGCTCTCAAAGATGGAAAGTTTCTAGGAACAAGAAAGTATCACGCCCTGTTCCACTTCTCCATCTGTTACCACGGAAGTTCAGAGCTGCAGCCTCTTTCAGAGCAGCCCACAACATAACGCCCACCACATCTGAGGCCCAACAGAGCACACCCCTTCACCCCCCCGAGGCCCCCTGATATAAGCCTGATGCTTCCCACAGGGAAGCAGATCTCAGAGCTGACCACTCAAAGCCATCCCTAGAGGACCATGGCCAGCAGGGATTGAAGCTGCACAAACAGATAAGTTCCAGCTTTGGTTATAAATATGCTGGCCCCAAACATTTTCTCACTGCCACCCCAACGCCCACAGCTCTGCCTCGCCAGCAGCTCCCCTGCTGCACAGGGAGTGTTTTGCTAACACTCAAGGGCAGCGAGACAAGCAAAGCCACCAGGGCACGCAAAAGAGCCAAGTATTAATTATGACAGTTGCTTCAACAACAACATTAAGCACTTGATAAGCTGCTTTAGCTTAACAGACTTCAGATTCTGCTATGGGCCACCTGATTCGCACAAAAACCTGTAGTGGTCAACATTCATCTGCTTTAGCAGGCTGCCCCCACCACAAAGCAACAAGCCACAAACATTTTCATTTCTTCAGCGAAGAACAGTCCTGAGAAGCTCCAGGCCATCACCACGTCCTGGTGCTGGCAAGAGGTCCCAGCATTTTTGGACACCTGCTGTCAAGTCAGGACCGTGCTTTCCCACGTTATTTTCAAAACATGGGACTGCTCTGTTCTGCCCAGACCAAATGAAGAGTTTCACCCTCGCAAGCAGACACACACGGGGCAGTGTGTGGATAGCAGTCATGTCCCAGACTGCCCTCATCTCTGCTGTGAGGCCACCAGCAGTGACAAGCAGCTCCGTTCCCTGGTGATGGACAGCTCAAAGGAGGGCAAGAGCTGCACCCTGGGCAAATCCGTGGGCTGGGAAACTGATAATGGGTGATGTTGGATGGTTCCTGCCTTGCTTGCTGGAAAAACCCTGAGTGCAACACACAGACCACAGTGTCAGTGATCACAGGGGACGACACGCTCAGCCTTGGCTCGCAGGGCCGAAGAAACCAGTCCCAGCACCTGTCAGAGGAGCTGGCTCCCGGCTGCCTTTAGCAGAGGCCGCCACTCAGCGCAGCCTCCGAACCCCAGAACCGGCGGTGGGTGCTGGGGGGCGGCTGCCTTGAGCCCCAGCCCAGCCCCCAAGGCCTGGGCCCGAGCTGCCGCCCCCAGCCCCAGCGGCGGGGCCTCCGCCAGGCCCCGGCCCCCGGGGCCCGCCCCCCCCCCGGCCCCCGGGGCCCGCCCCCCCCCCGGCCCAGCCCCGCACTCACGGTGCCGGCGAAGATGTCCTCGCCCTCCGTGTCGCTGTCGGCGGCCTCGCCGTCGCCGTGGGGCGGGGGAAAGGGCGGGGGCAGGTGCGGCCCGGGGGAGGGGGAGCGGGAGCCGCCGGCGCCGCCCGACGCCATCTCCGCGCCGCCGCTTCCGCCCTGCCACAGCCGGGACCGGAAGCCGCCGCCGCCACTTAAACCGCGAGGGCGGGGCTTAGGGGCGGGCGGGGCTCCGCGATTGGGCGAAGCCGCCTCTCAGCCACCAGGGGGAGCCAATGAGCGCCGCTGCTCGGAATCGGGAGGTACCATTGCACGGGCGGCGGAGGGGGGGGGGAGGGAAGAGGGGATGCGCCCCCCCCTCCAACAGCAGTGGACGAGCCCCGAGCTGAGGGGGAGCCCCTGGGCCTGGGGGCTCTGTGGGGGAAATGGTGATAGGGGAAAATGGGGGCACAGCACAGCCGGGCAGCAGGCTCAAGGCTCTCAGTTTTCTTTTCTGCACCTTATGCCTTTGAATATTTGGTGTTATATGTGACTGCAAGTGGCCCCTGTCCCTCTTTTCTCCTCCGTCCCTGCTGAGAGGAATGTGAGGGGCTGCGCCCTGCTCCTCTGTGAAACAACAACATAACAAACACTGCCTGTCCTTATCTCGAAGGCCTCGCTGCTATCCTCCTGTCTGCCTGCAAAGCCGTAAAAATGATGCAGAGACAGCACCAGAACATTACAGCTGATGCTTTCCCACACTGGTTCACCTTACAAGTTTTATCTCCTGAGCATCTGGCCTGGCCCTTTTTCCCATGCCCTGATGCCAACCTGCCAAGCGTCACCCTCTTGAAGGGACAGCTCAGACAGCTCAGTTGGTGGCTGTTCAGCAGACCACAAATTTGGAGGTTAAATTTGGAGGTTGAATGCTTCATTCTCATCTGACATTGCCTTATTTCTGAGGCTGTACATTACAGAGCTCAATATAAGGGTCACCATCCAGGGTAGACACTGGAGGAGATCAGCTTGAAGGAATAGATTAATGTACTCTAATTTACATAGGATTGGAGCTTGGAATATATACCATTGTTATTAGCCAAAGGATAAGATGACTTTCTGGTGTGAAAATCTCTTTTGAATATACAGGAGGCTTTAGAGGGGGTCAAGTTCAGACCCCTCTGTGCCATAAACATCCATCCAGATGCTTAAACACAGGTGTCCTAAAACGCTTTGGGTGTCCCCTTTGCACAGGAAGAGCACATCTCCCACAGGATTAGGAGAAATCCCACTGTACAGCTGGAAACCAGGCAGGAAGCACAAAAATTTCTACACTAAGACCAAACATTATGGCTAGGCACCCTCTCATGCCTAGATGAGGACCTGAGGATAAGCTTGTAGCAGCATTCTGGTTAGATTCTGGGGGCTGAAGCTGAAGGTGCAGATCAGCAAGGATCAGACAAGAGCTGTATGCGTATATATAAAGTAAGCAAGCTTTATTACGAGCTATTTACATACATACCAGCCCCAGGGTGATGACAAGAGTACCGACGAGTACAGTGCTTTTCCCAGTCATCGGTGTCCACCACCGTGAGACCCAGTAGTCCATACTCAGGCAGGTTGTGGTCGGCGTCCTGCCAGTGCAGTAGGCATCCATGTCTTGTGGGCACCACCACAGAGGCTACATTGACCTCAGTTGATGTTCCTGCCTCATGGGACACAGAGCATTTTGCTCTGTTTATACCCCTGCATGCTCCCAGACCCAGAGCAATTGGCAGCCCTGGTCCCAGGGAGCACCCAGCAGCCCCTGACAGGTTACTGCAATTATGCACAGCAGGGGGGGCCAGCACATGCGTTCCTGATGGCAGCATTTTTTTCCATGCCAGATGAGTTATGGCCTGGCACCATATCTGCTGAACAAACAATATGCGTTATCACAAGGGCAGAGTTCCACCTTGTTCGTGTCACAACAGCACGACAGGGCTTTCCACAGAGCGTTTGTCTTACCCTGCTTCTGTTTCACACTGGGCCAACCTAACAGGGTTTTTAGTCCTAACACAAGCAGTCATGGTCTATTAAGGTATCTCAAGGAAGACGTGGTAACTTCAAGGTGTTCTGTCATGACCATGTCTCTATCTACATGTCATAGACTAAGACCTCAGCAGAAAGAGGTTCTTTGTCCCTAGCCATGTGTTTAGACCCCCATCCTCTGTGCACACCCAGATGCCCTCTACATCCCCTCCTGTGTGCACAGACCTTTCCTTTCCCCTTATACACACTCATCTGACATTGACCTCTATGCAAGCTCTGACCACCACCTCTCCCCTGCTGATGGGCTTTTTTCCCCCCCTCCTCTGTTCCCCATCAGGTCCATTTTCATCAACACCTTTTCCTCCATCCCCCTATATCCTCTTACTGGGTCCTTTGGTCCTTCCCCCCCTTTGCTGTCTTTTCTGCCCTTTTGGATCCCCCTCCATCCCCAACCAGGGGGCTCAGGGCCCATATTCCAGTGATGCCTCTATCAGAGCCCGGGGACTCAGGCACAGCAGTGGCTGCCCACAGGAGCCACAGGCGCTTGTTAATCACCTCTTTATTTTATTCCAAGTGCTGTACAGAAATTCCCCCCCAAAGGTGCTCTCAGTGCCCCTGTGCAGACCGGCCTCAGCACCCGTCACAGGCTGCTGCGGGGCGCGAGGCCGAAATAAGTTACCCGCGTTCCCTTCCAGTGCATCATGGCTCACCCAAAGTGCCCCACACCCAAGTTGTGGTTGCTTCAAAACTCAAAGTCCTTTTATCAGGCCCTGCCCCACTCTCAGGGCTTAGCACGGCATGGCAGCCTCCGACGGCAGCGGGGAGCACCTGTGGGGAAGCAAGGTTGGAACTTCAGGCTGCCACACCACTGTGGGGGCAAACTGGTCAACGTGGACTTGTGTCCACAACAGAGGTTTGTAGACTCATGTCCAACAGGGCAGTGAGAGCCACCAGCACCATCCATCGCTCCTCTCCATGGTCCCCCCTCTCCATCCAAGAGGGATGGTGGCTACGGGCAGTGCTAGGTGGTCCAGGTGGTACTCACTCCATCTTGGCCTCCAGGTGGTGGACAGTCTGCTTGTCCAGGTAGCGGCAGAAGAGGGAGAGGAGGTTGCTGGGCAAGAAGAGTGGCTCTACCAACGAGGCCTTGGGCACTTGTGACAGCTCCCGAGCGACCAGGAACACTGTGTCTGTCCTGGAGGCACCAAGGGGACAGTGAGCGCCCTGTTGGGCAGCCAACCCCAACCCTACTCACGTGGCCCCATCCCCTCACCATGTCTCGAAGTCCCTGCCGTGTGGCTCCAGTGGTGTCTCAGAAGACAGCAGCCCCTCACCACGGCTCAGCAGGGAGTAGAGCAAGGTGATGCCAAACTGCAGAGAAGCACCAGGAGGAGCACCATGGCTTTGTGTCCATCCGTGATGCCCCCTGCATGCCGGGGATGCCCAACATACCTGGTTCTTCAGGGCCATAGCTAGCGGAAACTCGTCGGACTCAGGCAGGGGCCTGGTAATCTCCTGCAGGACCTGGATCAGCCTGCTGAAGGTCATCCTGCCCACCACCTCATTCAAAGGGCTGTAGAGCAGGGGAAGAGACTGGGCAGGGCAGAGGGGAGAGCAGGGATCTGAGACCGCTCAACCCACCACGGACACAGCCCCATCTCCACCCCACACCTTCAGGGTTTCGGGATGATGCAGGGGACAACGCTGCATATCCCAGGAGCATACAGCCACCAGGACTGCTTTAATTCCTCCTGGAGACCTTTCTCCTCCTCCCCGCAAGGGCAGAAGCAAAGCCCTGCACCTGCCCTTCACAGCAGCCTCTTCCCATGCCGACCCCACCATCCACCCAGCCTTGCTGGGACCCATCAGGATGGATGCCCACAGGCAGGGGGACAGGGAAGGGATGCAGCCCAGTAACCCCCTGCCCCAGCTGGAGGTGCTCGCCTCATCCAATGCATCTTTCTTCATGAGGAAGGGCAGGTGGTGGGTGATGGTCAGCAGGATCTTCTCTGCTTGCTCTGAGGCCAGGTGGGGCAGCAGCCGCGCCGTGAGCTTCTTGCCTTTCCGCACACACAGGACCTGCAGGAACTCATCCTCTGCCTCCCTGGGGACAAAGGCTCTGTTGGCACGGACTCTGAGGGACCTGAAGCCCCTCTGCCCATCTGGGTGAGGAACCAGCATCACCTCCCTCACTCCTGCGTAGCTCCAGTGGAGGACAAGAATTGCATGTAGGGTCACTACAGATTATGGTGACACACGGAGGATGACAGCCCATCACCTAATGACTGGGAACTCAGCTAGGACCAGGACACGCTGCCCACCCCCACCTCACCACAGCCCAAACTCACTCCTCACTGCTGCAGGCTCTGATTTTCAGGGCCTGGTAGATACGCCCCGCTTCCTGGGTCTTCTGCTCCTGCTCCTCTGGGGCCAGGGACACCTTCCGCTGCATCTCCTCCACCTCCAGCAGCTGCAGGAAGAGCTGGAGGAATAATGTGGGATAAGGCGGCAGCTTGGAACATCAGACCTTCCCCATGGAGCTCCTTGGACGAGACCCAAGCCCCTGCTCCATCAGCACCGTGCCCCAAAATCAGGACCCCGGCCACTCACCCTCTCGATCCTGTGCAGCGCTCGAAGCCGGTGGCTCCCCGCAGCCTTCAGGAGGGGAGAAAGGAAGGCAGAGTTACAGCCAGCACCAGACACCGCCGCCGGCAGAGCACTGGGCCAGCTGCTCCCTGGGGATCAAAGTGACTTCAAGACAAAGACCAACCCCGCACGGAAGCCACGGCCACCGCCGGCTGCCCCATCCCACCCTGCTGATGCCACCAAGGTGTCACCCAACCACGCGCCCCATCCCGTAACCCAAAGCAACACCCACGCTGCAGCTCCTTACTGCTCCTGCTAAATCGCTCCAAGACCTTGAAGCAGGCTTGGAGCCCGGTGTTCCCTCACCTACCTCCTCCACCAGGGCATGGTGCACAGCATCAATGGCTCGGCGGGGGCTGTAGCAGGTGGACACAGCGACCTGGCCCAGCGAGCCAGCGATGCGCACCACTGGAAGAGAGCGGGGGGCACGGTGAGAGCGTGCCCCACACCCCGCACCCCACCCCGGCCACCACCACGGCCCCTCACCGGAGTTGTAGGTCTCTACTTTCTGGATGAAGGGCGTCACCAGCTTGGGGGGCTCCTGCTTGTTGCGCCCACCCATGAGCTCCTCTTCTGCCTGCTTGCGCTCCAGCCGATGGTAGTAGGTCTGCGTGGGAGCCAGGAGGGCAGCTTGGGACCATCCAAGCCCTTTTGCCCCCCGTGCCAAGCCCATTTCTGGATGGGGCTCAGCACCCCAGCTCCCTCCAGCTCCCCAAGGTGGGAAGCCACAGCCCCAAGGAGCTGGAGGCTCACCTGGTAGTAGTAGTCATCATCCATGTTCTCACTCTGCAGCTGGATCATCTCCACCTTGACGACCCAGTCCTTTTCCTTGCAGGTCATCAGCCCAGCATAAGGGTCAGCTTTAGGGGACCACAGCTTCTTAGGGGAGACACTGTCATGGGGGAGACCACAGCCTGCTGTAAGCACCCAGAGCCCCCTCAGGGCACTCCCAAGACCCCCAGGCCCTCCGTACCTCTGCACCGTGCCGCCTTGCTGCTGCCGCTGGGTCAGGATGCGCTGGTGCTGGGGGTGCAGCTGGGTGAGGTGGCTGGGCATGCTGCAAAGGGGGACAGCGAGGGCTGCAGATGCTGCAGTAGCTCCAGAGCATCCCCTGGAACACCCCCTGGGTCTGCTCTCAGCATGGTGCCACAAGTGCCACCACCTCCTCTGGTTAGGGGGCCGCAGCACCCCTCCCCTGTGCCCAGCATCAAAACCCCACTCGCCGTCCCTCCTACCTGAAGTTGAACTGGCTGCTGGCCGAGGGGCTGAAGAAGGGACAGGGGTCCAGAGAAGGAGACATGGGGCCGAAGTGCATGGCGAGGGGCCGCGGCGGGGTGCCCACGTTGGGCGACAGGGGCCTGAAACGGGTTGGGGGTGTGTACCCCGTGGACTGCAAAGGAAGGGAGAAGCAGTCAGGTGGCAGGACACCCTGCTGTCACCTCCGAGGACTCCTGGAGGGATGGGCTGGTTCTGCCAACACCACATCTCGTGCTCCCGTCCCAGGCAAGGGTACCCTGGAGTCATGCTGCTGCCCAGCACGCCCCAGATCCATCAGCAGTGCTCCAACGTGCCACCAAGCACAAGGTCACACCCAGTGCAGGGACAGCAGGACAGATTTGTGAAGCCGTAGCTAACACCTTCCCCATCTCGTATGGAGAAGGGCACCCAGGATGAGACCAAGATGGAAAGGCTGCTGCTCTGGGGAGGTGCTGAGCAGTGCTTGGAGGTGGCTCTTCCAGGCCACGGCACCATCTGTGGGGACAGTGGTGGCCTGCTGTGTTACCTGCTTGGAAGCAAAGGGAGAAGAAGCTCTGCGGGCTGGTGGGAAGGGCCGAGGGGAGCACGTGGAGCGCAGCATCAAAGGTGGCTGCTGCAGGGACAAGCAGACATTACTGGGACCAGCTGGGCACTGGGAATGTGGTCACAGCCACGAATCCCAGCCTGATGGTGGGTTTCATAGGGGGACAGAGGCATTGCAGAGCTGGGGACAGCTTCTGGAGCAGAGAGGGCAGAGGAAGGGATGAGCAAGACACCCTGAGAGCCCATACCTGCCGGAGGAAGCGCTGGGAGAAGGACTTGGGGGACGTCCCTCTGAAGTCAGGGCGCTTGAGCCGGGGAGAGCCCGCATACCCCCTCTGCACAGGGGAGCTGAGGAAGTCGAGGGCCACGTTGGCAGCAGGAGGGGGTGTCTCCAGGACCTGCAGGATGGCTTTGTCCTGTGGGAAGAGGTGGCAGGAGGTGGGAATGCAGCCCTGTCCACGTGCCACAACCGGGGACACGTGGGGACACCCCTGGGACCCACCTCCAGCATGGGGTGGGGTGGGATGCTGCTGGGGCAGGAGCCCCACACCATGGGCTCCATGGCCAGCTGGAAGACAGAGAGAGGTCAGCATGGGGAGGAGAGGGGCAGGGGACACTCAGACCCCATCACCAAGGAGGAGGGGACATTTTTACCATGTCCTCTTTGCCAAATTCTGCCCAGACAGAGCCAATCCTGCTGTCCAGCACTGCTGAGTCCTGGCTCTGGGAGCAAAGAGGACAGTTAATGGCACACACTTGGCCACAGCACCACGGACCCGCCCTTGTCCCTCCCAGAACCACTCCTCGTCCTCTGTAGGGCACAACCCACGGCGTGTGGATGGAGGGACAAGCAGCAGGTCCGTGGCAGTATCTCTGCTTGGACACTGGGAGCTCAGCGCTGGGTCCCCCTCCCACCCCACTCAGGCATCACCTCCAGCGTGGGCTTGCTCTGCACAGCTCTCATCACCGCTGGGTCTCCCAAGTCGTTGGGCTCATCCTCGTGCTCTTCCTCAGCCCCCAGCTGTTCTTCTTCCTCCTCAGAGCCCACCTGCTCAGCGTCAGGCTCCATCCCACCTTCACCCTGGGGCTCTCCCTGCTCCTCTGGTGGTGGCTGCCCCTCATCTGCTTGGGGCTCCTCCTCGGTCTCCACGAGCTCAGGGCTCCTCTCCAAAGGCACTGGGGTTTTCACAGCATCCTCCTCAGTGGAGTCACGGTCTTGCAAGGGAAAGCAGGGTGCGTTGGGGGTAAATAAGTGCCCAGGAAAACGCCCCCAGGCTCCCTGTTGAGCTCTTTGTTAGGTATAAGGACACATCCCACCTGGGGAACACCTTCCTCACACCCAGCCTCCATCCTCATCCCACCAGGTGCTGACCGGTCAGCCCGAGTCTGGGGCTCCCCTTAACCTTACCCAACCCAAACGTCATCTCATTGTACAGGTCAAGCTCCTCATCCTCCTCGGCCATCTCCTCCAGCAGAGGCACATCTTCCACTAGCAGGTAGTCCTCAAGGATCTGGGGGGCGAGAAGGCAAAAGCAGCGTGGGCACCAGCGACGCAGACAGCCGGGGGAAGAAGAAACCCTCAACAGGGGGGCACCCAACCCTTCCTGGGAGCTAACCCCACAGCTCGCAGCTGGAACAGACGAGCAGGAGCAACCCCCAGGCACCAGCACCTGCCCTGCTGGCTCCCGGGGACCACCCCTGACCCCTGCGGGACCCTCTGCAGGGACCGAGCACCGCGAGGAGCTCGGTGCGGAGCCCCAGCGCTCCCCACGTGCCACCATTAGGCTCCAGAGTGAACACCCTGCCGGGACGGGACGGGACGGGGCCAGGCGGGGCGGGCACTCACAACCCTCTCGCCGCCCTCCGCCATGCCGCGGCGCCGCCCGCCCCCGCCTCCCTCTACGGGGCCGCGCTGCCCCCGCCGCCGCCTTTTACCGGCCGCCGGCAGCGCGCATGCGCGGCCGCCACGCCACGCCCCCCTCTCGGATAGGCCACGCCCTCCTCGGATAGACCACGCCCCCGCTGCCCTGTTAGGGCGGTGGAAACGAAAGCGAAAGCGAAAGGCGCGCACTGCGCACGCGCGCCGCGCCCGCTGCCCGCTCTCTGCAACCTTTACTCTGCCTGTTTGCCCGGATACTAGTGACGCGGCGGGGAGGTCGCCTCACTATTGGCCGCGCGCCGCGGCGGTGATAAATAGGAGCGAGGTGCGCGGGCGGGGCCACTCGTCGAGGGGAGCGGAGCGGCGCGGAGCGGAGCGGAGCGGGAGGCATGGGGCTGGCGGCCAAGGCGGCGATCGTGGCGCTGGTGGCGCTGGTGGCGCTGCTCGGCCAGGGGCAGGCCAAAGGTGAGTGCTCGGCGCTGCGAGGGGCGCGGTGGTGGGGCTGTCCCCGGTGGTCCCGGCGCTCAGCGCTGCCTCGCCCCTCGCAGCGGCACCCAAGGTGCAGGTGTACTCCCGGCACCCTGCCACCGCCGGCACCGAGAACGTCCTCAACTGCTACGTGGAGGGCTTCCACCCCCCCAAGATCGACATCACCCTGCTGAAGAACGGGGAGCCCATGAAGGACGTCAAGTACAACGACATGTCCTTCGGGGATGACTGGACCTTCCAGCGCCTGGTGTACGCCACCTTCACGCCCACCAAGAGCGACGTCTACACCTGCAGGGTCACCCACGAGGCCTTCCAGGAGCCGCAGTTCTTCAGATGGGGTATGGTTTCCTCTCCGCGTGTCGCTGTTGTTCGCATCCAGAAGCCTCGCTGATTTTGGGCTCAGGCTCTCTAGAAACAGGGCGCTGTCGTGGAGCGTGTTTTGAAGGCTTTGTTCTAGACATACGTGAGCACCAACAAAAGTAACTTGGCTTGGAAAGACTATGCACCAAACCCATGCGAGAGTTAGCTCGCAGCAGATAGGGAAGGTTTGCTTTGGCATTGCCAAAGGTCCTGTAGGTAGCTGTCCCCTGCCTTCCTGGCCTGCCTATGCTGGGCCTGACAACTGTTAATAGAGCTCTCTGGGTGGATTTATCTAAAAAAGATGGGTGATGCAATGATTTTTGGCTTTAATCTAGTGGTAAAGACTGACGCTTACTGTTTAGATCATGCTTACTTGAATTCCTGTCTTCCCCTTGTGTGCCTTGGCTCCTAAGCCAAGACTGCTGGTGCTCCTCTTAATGCTGACGGCAGCATGTGAGCATGAAGTTCTGGTCTAAGGGCAGCTGGGCATCTCCCGAGGCAAACCAGGATCTTTCCAGCCCTTGGTTGTTGGGTGAAGCCTTCTAAGAGTAAAGCACAATGCTTGGGGTGAACATAAAGAAGAATGCAGCAGTGGGGAGTGATTTTTTGGTGATCTGGTCTGTGGTTAGTGGCAGGAAGCACAAAGCCGAGCAAGGGCAGCTCTCTGAGGCTGTTCCCCACAAGGGTGGGCCCTATAGTGACTACTGTTTGCTCTGAAGCCTAATGCTGTGTCTTTCTTTCTTGTAGAACCAGACTTCTAAGATGTGCCGGGGATAATCATGGTGAGTTACACTCGTATTTTGTGTGCCGGTGGTAAAGGGAACATGGTCTGCTCTCTGTGGAGGGAAGTACATGGCTTGCAGAATTGAGGAACGAAAGGAGTGACCACAAAAACCCCATCGTGTTGCCACTGAATGGGGGCTGAGCTGTCCTGAAGCTCTTGCTATTTACTAAATATGGCTAATCCTGCACTGGGCATATTACTGGTGGTATTCTGGAAACTTGTGATGTGCGAGGCACAGATCGCTGCAAACAGCTAGATTAACTCTTGATAGAGAAAATTGAGGATGTGTGGCTGAAAGACCTGAAACTGAAACTCCTCTGAGTACTCCAGTTGAGGCTGGGTAATTATTGACATTGTGCAGGATAAGCCTTTGCCAGGCCTTACAGGAATTACCCCCCCCCCCTCCCATTGGTGAAGAAAATGTTAACAAGGCCGTTAGACTGAGACTGAGTCATGAGTCACATGGACTTTGGAAAAACCCTGGGGCATTGCTTCTTAAGATGTAGAAGGATCAGAGTCCTTTCCTTGCCGCTGTTTTCCCTAAAGGTCTCTCCAACAAAGGCTGGGAGGGGTGTTGGTCTTCAGGGACAGGAGAAAACTGGAGGTGAGGTCACCAGCTTCCTGGGATGAGGAACAGGATATACTCTTAATTAGCAGCAGGAATGTGTGTGGTACTGAGGGATGGGGAAAGGCTCAGGAAATTCACCCAGAGTGGAAAATGGTTGGATTGGAAGAATATTTAGAAGGGATGCCATCAGCGGTTAGTTATTTTCTTTCAGCTGCTGCTTGGGACATGTTACTGAGGTAAATGGGCCTGTGATTCGATGTAGTACAGACAATTCTGGGTTACAGAGCTCAGAAAAGTGATATAGCACCTCTGTCACTTTCCTGGGGATGGAAACCCAGCCCTAGAGCTGGGCCTGGGGTGTGGCGTGCCCCAGTGGTTTTGGTGGGATGTCTGCATGAAGGCCTCTGATAGTGAGGGATGCCAAGCTTGGTTGGGCTGGGACTGTAGGGCAGGGACAGTCCTGACTTTGCTGGAGTCTGGGGGTAAGGATTTGCAGAGCTGGGACAGAGGAGGCAAGAGCAGGATAAAGCAAGAACGTCTGTGCAGGCATTGTTTAGGGTGCAGAGCACTGATGGTCTTAACAGGGGATTGCTCGTTGAAGTCTGAACCCCCCGGGCGGAAGGGACTGAAAGTGGTTTCTGCAGTGCTCAATGGTGGGTCTGTGTGCCTGTAGCTGGGACTCTGCAGTCAGAATTCCCTTGTGGAGAGCTCTTCCTAAACAATAATTACAACTGAAGCTATGCAGAGTGACTGATGTTAGTCTTCTCTCTCCCATGCAGATCTGAAGAATTTTTCCCTGCAAGTCTAAATGAATTTGAGCTTCTGTCCTTTCTTCATATGGAAAAGAGCAATTGTCTTCATCATGAAATTCCTTCTCTTCACAATGCTGGGGGTCGCCTACAGTTAACAGTGGTTGTCTGAACACGCGGTATTATGTTCCTGGCCTCCTTCACCATGAAATTAGAATACTGAGGAATTTGGCATCAGAGGAAAAGTGGGCTGAGGGAGGGCCTGAACGCTGCGGCATGTGGCAGATGTTCTGCAAGCGCAGTCATGCTGTGCTGTTGAACCACCCTGACCTGGTTAGGATGGAGATGCAAAGTGAGCTGATCTGGGGGGGACGGAGGGGGGAATTCTGAAAATTTGGCTGTGTACCAGGAGATTTGTAATGCAAATTTACACCTTCAAAACATGTGCATAACTACCCTCCCCCATAATATAATTAAAAAAAACATCCTCTAACATCTGCTCTCTGTAAGCATGTCTGGCTGTAGCGACAACTGGTTGGTTTTGTAGAATCATTATTAAAGAACTATTATTACAGCTTATCATCAAAATAACCTTCACCCCAAAGTAGTATGCTAACTAAACTTTTCTGAACACATAGGTATAAGTGTCTGCATTACCCATTAGAAAATTGTAGCTCTTTAGTGGTCTTCAGTGTACCTAATTTTTATCTAAATACAATCAGAAAACTTAAAAGGAGTGTGTCTTTCTGAAGTATATGTGTCTTTAAAGTACTTCTGCAGAGTCCTGTACCAGCCTGAACCAATTTTTTGGACTCTGCTGGGTTGTGGGCTGATCCACAGTATGGTGGAGCTGCACTTGGCTGCACTTTTTTCCCCCATTGAGAAGGTGCAGGCACACTTTTTTTTTTTTTTTTTTTTTTTTTTTGGAGGGGAGCCACTTAGTCCCTCAAAAGGGAAAAAAATAACAAACGAAAGCAGGACATCTGGCTAATGCTTTTCAGGGCATGTGCTGTCAAAGATGGACTGAGGGGAAGCAGGATTCAGCTAGTTTCACTTCCTTTTTTTTTTTTTTTTTTTTTTTAATTCTGCAAGGGGCAAGCTACAGCACATGGCCTCATGGGGGCTGTTCTGTCACACCTCAAGCTCAACAAGAATTTGATGGCATTACCCAAAAATGGTGATACTGCAGGAGCTATGCTGCACAGCTGGGCAGCCTGCTTTAATTTTATGAAGCAGCTGTTGTGATTCCTTGGTCCTGTTAGATCAAGGAGGATCTGATTAGCGCAGAGCTCACACCTGAACAAGGATTCTTGGCTACCTGGTGTGTGTGGTTTATTGCACTTGCTCTCATGGGTAAAGATTCACGGAGGCTTGCATATGCCAAGGCATCACATACTGAAGGTTTACCTGATCTTGGTTTACTTCACAGCTTTTTCTGTTATATTTGCACTTTCCATGATGAACACGGAGAAGGGAACTTGCCATATGCAATCCTCTGGCTTTCTGCTTTGCTTGAAACTATGTTTTACTCAAATTGTTTACTACAAGGGGCGTGCTCTCCTAGCCTCGGATTGGAATCAGTCAGGAAATGCTAGGTGCTCTGGGAATTTCTATCCATCAGGAAAGGTGTGCAGGTGGGGCATTGGTCTTACCCAGGGCTCACTGTCCATCTCCTTCCAGACCCTTTGTTCAACCCAACAGTCTCTCAGGTGGAGGAGGTAGATGGAAACCTTGGGGTCTCCACTGGGGTGTTGGTGGTGGGTTACATGTTCCCTATCCAGGAAAATCCTGTGTGAGTACAAAGATGGGTTCAGGACCTGGGAAGTTGGGGGGTTTCTGAGGAGCTGTCTTCTGCAGGAGCAAGGGGAACCCTTGGGAGCATTCAAACCAGGATGTCATGCCTGGGTGGCTGTACAAAACACACGTCACCCAGCCTGGGACAGCAGAGCTCGCCCAAGCCACTGCAGAGCTCAGCTTGCAAGGTCAACCATGCTCTGAAGATCAGCCATCCCCACCAGTGGTAGAAGATAGTCTGGGAAGGAAGACAAGGTTGGAAATTCCCCTCCAGAGATCCCTGTGGAGCAGCATAGCCTGCTGCAAGAACTCAAGGTGGCTTGAGCCACAGATGGTGTTCTGGCCTCCTCTGATTCAGGGGGAGCCACCAGGTACCTGCCACCACCCTGGCTTCCCCTTTACTGGCTGCAAATGCATCACAGGGTGATGGCTGGGTGTCTTGCACCAACAGGAAAACCTCCTCCTAATTAAGAAATTGGCTCCGCACAAGCTGAAAACGCTATGGCACAGGTGGTGCAAGAAGACCACATTGCTGAAGGAAACATCCAACAACATCATGCTGCACTAGGGAAGTCGTTGCCCTGATTGCATCTGTGGGCTTTTTGTGGTATTACTTAGGAATTATTTTGTCAGCATACTCAAAAATCCCCTTTCTGGGGAGTATGATGCATGACAGTCCCAAAGGCTGGCAAATTTGGGGATCATTTCTAGAAAAAAGTTCTCTGTTTGAGGGGGGTCCAGCCGGGGGGGTGGTGGGTGGTGGTCCAGAGATATCTGGGATGTACTTGCACTACTGCTGCAGTTTTTTCAGTGCAAGTTCCTAGGGGGTGGAATTGTCGAGGGATATCTTGGCAAGTATGAAGCATGAAACAAGCCTCATTTGTGCTTTATGAATTGTGAGCAGTTTTGCTGAAAGCAAGCTGTTTCCCAGATCAACCAAGTATGTGTTTTTAGAACGGGTTACTTCTTCAATGTCGCGTCACCTTAGAGTCTCTGACACTTCATCAGTTCCTGCATGACAGGGAGAAAAAAACAAAGGGCTCAGGTAAAAGAGGAGGGGAAAAATCTTTCAAGACACAGCTGAATATAGACGTCCTCCAGGAACAGTGAAACACCAAACAGAAAAGTGAAAAACCAAACAGAAGAGATGCTGGTGCACCTCCAAATGCTTATCTTTATGTCTTCAGATTGTGTAAAAAAATGATGAAAAATGAGTATGAATCAAAGATCAGGGCTTTCTGCTTCACCTTTCAGTATGGCTGACGCATCACTTGCCTGTTTGGGGCACATTCAGCTCTGTTCAGGTTTCCAGAGGTGTCACCAGCCGGGCTACGTCATGAAGCATTTCTGGAGGACGTGGTGGTCAAGCCTTGTACAAAAACCTACCTCAGCTGGTTAAAAAGTCCCACTTGACCCACCTGTGTGCCTAACTGAAACCACCCTGAGCTATTTTGGGGCTCCAGAGGCACTCAGAGCCCTCAGCAAGTCCCTCCCTGCCCGGCTCCCCTCAGCGTTTCCCGCCACCGCCATTGCCCCTCAGGCTCCTGCCTCACCACCCCTCAGGGCTTCCCTGCCATGTTTCAGGGCCGCCGTGCCTGGTTCTCCCGCAGCGTCCAGCCCAGCCCTCAGCAGCTGTGGGGTGAGCCCTCAGTGGGGCAGGGACCCCCTGTGAGGAGCCCAGGATGGGTCACGGGGAGACCAATGGCTGTGGGGCCCATAATGGGGCCTGGTCTGGGACACCCCGGGTGCACTGGAGTGTGAGGGGACATGTTTGGGGTGTAGTGATGGGTGTGGGGACAAGGGGTAGGTAGTGCCCCACATTGGGGTGGTGGGGGGACACACTGGGGTTGGGGGGCACATTGGGGGACACGGGGATGTTTTGGGGTGTGGGGACACATTGGGGTATGTGGGGAAACACAGGGTCTGGGGACATGTTGGGGTGTGTGGGGATGTCGTGGGGTGTAGGGGGACTCATGGGGCGTGGGAGGCACACTGAGGTGTGGGGATGCATTGGTGTGTTGGGGTGTGGGGGGACATGAGGGGCACACTGGGATGTGGGTGAACACACTGGGGTATATGGGAACATGTTGAGGGTGTGTGGGGACATGGAGTGTGTGGGGGGACACAGGGGTGTGTGGAAATGTGTTGGGGTGTGTGGAAATTCTTTGGTGTTGGGGGGTGTGTATTTAATCCAATGTGGGGACAAATTGGGTTCTGACGATGTCGGGGTGTGTGGGTACACACTGGGTTGCCTCCCGTCATCCTCACCCCTGTTCTTCCTCCTGCAGTGGCTGGCGGGGGGCTGCTCACCCGCTGGCAGGATGCTGACTACCTCTTCAGCTGCGATGCTGCCCACCCTGACACCCTCAGGTTGTCCCTCTCCCCAGCTGTCCCCCCCCGCTGCCACCTCCTCACTGTCTGGCACATGCTCGGGAAGTGCCCCTGGTCACTGTTAGCCCCCTCCATCGTATGCGTGACACGCTGGAGAGGCTCAGCCATGCAGCTATGTAGCGACAGCAAAAGTAAAAGCACAGATAACGATAACAGTTGTGTTAGCCCAGTATTTAATGGGTATAAACATCCTCTGCAGGTCAGGGTGGTGTTCTGGAAGTGCCTTGTACAGTTCCTGCTGTGGTCTGCTGGGGTTTTACTCTTAGTCTGCTCTGACACAGAGCTCATGCATGTGAAAACCTGCACCTACAATAAAGTGTGTCTAGAGCTATGCCAAACAAAACATAAAATGACTGTGAAAATAATGCAGCTTTCCATGCATGAGGCTGGCTTCAACCCAGCACTGGGGACGGTGTTGTGAGAAAAGGACGGTGCTGATACTGGCATAGCTTTTTGTGTGGGAAGCAGAGCAAGGTAGGAGCTGATAAAACTGCATTCACACTCCAAGTAGTACTAGCAAAAATAAAACCCACCTACACTTAGTGCTGGTACAAGACCTCTGCACAGAACCAACTGATAAAAGCTTTTAATTGTGCAAATCGAAGTAATGGTGCTGCTTTGTTCTCGCTACCTTTGACCTGACATGCTAGAAAAGCACAGGGTCTAAAACAGAGCTGACACCATCCCCAAGGCCATGGGGTAAACAAGGAAGTAACCACAAGAAAAGAAAAAGAAAAAAAAAAAAAAAAAAAAGGCAGGGCGGAACTTTGTGACAGCAAGCCTGGAAACGAGAATAACCCAGCAGGAAAAGAGTTGAATTGATATTTTCCTTCTGTTTCATATAAAAATAATAGAGCTCGATAATGTTTTTACAGGAGAACTACAGAAGTAAGAGATTATTCAGGATCTTCCTCCACCTAGTGAATAGCTGTGTAACTTATCACGCAAATATATTTATGTGAAAGGGAGCGGTTTCTCCTGATCCTCTGCACCAGGCTTTCCTAGTGGCTGAAAGCAGGTTGTTTTAACACATTATTGCTTAGAACTGGCTTAGATTTTGTAAGCCTTCAGACACCGAGGCCAGCTTTGGGAGTGGAATCCAGCAGATCCTAAAACAGAGCCCTTCCTTCAGCCACAGCATTGCCTGGCACATCCTGCTAGAACAGGACGTTGCTGGTAGAGTCTCAGAAAATAACAGCTTTTCCTTGGGTACTTTTTCACCCTGCAAAAAGGCAAAAACATCCAAGCAGGTCAGTTTTAATGACAGCACACATCCTTTCACACTTGTTTTACCCAAAGCTGCCCCCTAGCCCTGTATCTCCAGATTGATCGAAGCCAAAGCTATTTCTGTTCTGCTTTTATTTCAGGCTTACCTTCAGGAACCATTCTTTTTCAGGATACATGAGAGCCAGGAGTACTTGGATGGCAGAGCTACAGTTTTCCATTCCTGCTACCTCTCTGCCTGGGCAAACACCAGTGCAGAAATGAAGGAGTCAGTGGTTCTGGGCCACTTCATTCTGCCTCCTGCCTGCCTGCAAGAAGGTGAGGGAGAACATCAGGTGGCTGCTGCGCTCTGTATTCCCCAGTACACACAGGGATGCCAACTGGCATCAATCCTTGGTCCCCTGTGCCCTGAGGGTGGGGGATTTCCTTCTGCTGGGAGCAATTCTTCCTCCCTGAGGCTGAGGAATTAATGCTCCATCTATTATACTGTTAGGGAGCAATGCCACTCAGTGAGCTCCTGCACCACTGGGCAGTCTTCTTATTTCGTGCTTTTACAGTCATTTAATTTTGTTCACGGTAGAAATCAGAAGAAAAATTGGTGGCTTTATTTGGGAGCAGATGGATGATTCCCTTGCAGAACAGGTAAGATGAGAAATACTGCAGGAGGTGGTGTAAAAATCAGTTGTAGCAACTGGTTTTCATCCCGGACCCTCAACCCAAATACAGGATGAAATGTTCTTGCACTTGTTGCGCTGCATGTGTCCCTCTCAGTGTGACAACCCAGGGACAAAACACTGGCACATGCAGGAGGGATTTTCTCTCTTGCCCACGCAGGCACCCGGTCTGTACATCCTTCTGGGGACTGCCTGTTGCTGAGGTCCAAGTCCAGCCCTTTTGGTGCAGCATTTTCTTTCCCCATGACAATTCCTACTGTGTGCTGTCTTCTTGGAAGGATTTCTCAGTACTTTTGAATCAAAATTCATCATAATCTTTATAACTTTATTGTAAAATATGCTGGCAATCAGAATTTCTAAAACTGCCTCAAGGCAAATGGGCTCAGGGCACAATTCTAAACGAACTCTGTGCTGACACCAGCAGAGACCTAACAAAGATCTTCAACCTAATGAAGATCTGCCAGATGAAGCAGAGATGGTGAGAAAAGACTGCAAGCAAGATGTGAGGGAGGATGTACGGAACCTGTCTGAAAGGTATTTCTGGCCTTGATGGTAGGATTTGGATATGCCTTTGCCTTTCAGAAGATATCCAACATGAAGGAAATAACATCTTTCTCCTCCAATACAGCAGTGAAGAAAACCCAGGCTCCAGAGCATCAACCCAGGGGGAATTTTCATACCATGCACTTAAGGAGTACCCGATGAATAACATGGTGACAGGTAATGTGTAGCATAGGTAGCCTTGTAACAAGTGGAAAATATGCCCCAAAACAGCTGTGGGTACTGATGAAGCCATACACGCCCCTTGGGATTGCTCTTTCCCCCCTTACTCTTACTGGACTCAGAAATGGCTACAGGTTTCACCTGAAAGATTGTCATTTTTTGTTGACACTGCTCATTTCTGATGGAAACTGCTTATTGCTCATTGTCCTAATTTGCATGGCACGTGCAAATATCAGAAGTGGTGCGGCAGTTGTGTCAGGTAAGAAGGTTGAGCTTCCTGGGTGGTAGATCGGAGCCGTTTCCCTAGACATTATCTGACACCAATTTCCAGTCATTAGAATCTTGAGAGCGCAACCAGCCTTTGCTGTAATTCCGAGGGCACAGCTGGAATTGGTCCCCTCCCCTCAGCACTGCTCATTTTCCATAGTTCTAATTTCAGCTGAGAAATGAGAAATTAGGTAGCTCAGGGCTCCCACAGTGAGACCAGCACTTTCCATTCCCAGGCTACACCTCTGCTCGCGACATGAAAAAGTACGTCGGAGAGCTACGTGATTTCATTCCTGGCACCTCGGGTTACGCAGCATACTGGATTCAAAACGAAATCAAAGTTTACTCTGATGTGAAAACTAAAATGAAAAGAAAATTGTAAGTAACAGGAGGCTGTTCTCATCAAAAGCTTAACAGAGTGCTGCCAAAATGCTGTCAGCCCAGTACGGCGACTCAATTCTGTTTAGCAACATCCCATGGTTAGATTCTCTGATGCCTTACTTACTTTTCTGCAGACTGATGGTTATTTTTACTGTCAGTCTGTGTTCTCACCGTGTTTTAGTTAAATAGTGAAGAGATTGGTGGTATTGAGCTGAGAATTCTGTGTTAAATCTCTGTGGTGTTTGAGGGGATTTGTAACTTGGCCCTTTGGTTCATCCTGACTACAGCTCAGCATGTTCAGTGTACATTTAAATGTTCAGTGTACATTTAAATGGCTACGTTTGTTGTAAACATTTTATTCCTACTTAAATTCCACAGAACACGTAAATATAGACGAATCTCTGAAAGACCAAACCCTTTGCCTTTTCATTTGTATGAAGTACTTAAGACAGTCATCCTGTGACTGCAAACGGCAGCCTTGGAAGAACACGCAGAGCAAAGGAAGTGGCTTCTCATCACAGCCATGCCTGTTGGACGCAGTGCCCCATCAGACTGTGGTCAGCACCGTCACGGTGGGCCTGGGACACCCAGTACAAACACGGAGCCTCGTGGGCTTGTGTGGGTTTTGAGCACAGGCCCTAAACGTTCCCTCAGCAGAACCCACCTCAGTCATGGGTCCGAGTGCTGCAGGTGGTTGTGCCAAGACCCCTTGCCTCAGCAGGGGTGCCCAGGGCACCGTGACCACAGGTTGTGGTGCTGGATGATGCCAACAGCCACGGCAGGGACTTGCAGGTCCTCTGCCTGTGCACAGAGGATGGGAGGAGCCTTGGGGGTGAAGGCCACAGCTCTGCCATGCTTGCTGCACCCTGGGGACATCGTTAGTGGTGGGGTTTCTTGCTGGGGGCTTTGGGGCCTGTCTCCACGGGGGAGCTTCCACCCCCAGTGCTCTGCTCAGCCCAGTTTGTTCCCCTCATAGAAATAAAATCCGGTTTCTCCCTCTTTCATTTAAGCACTAAAAAGTCACAAATGCGGTTATAAAAGGCAATTTTTATTCTGGCACAGCACGGCCCTGAGAGCTACCCACGCACAAGCAGCACAGCACAAAGCTGGGAGGCGCTGATGGCGAGGACACACCACGCTCGCCCTCTCCTGGCTGTGCGCCGCCATCCTGAGAGCAGCAAGCACGCATGCCTGCAGGAAAACCTGTAAAATAACAGCTCTGCACCTCACGCCCCAAGGAAAGACCCCCAAAAGGCGCTCACAAATGTGAAGGCGTCAAGTCCTCTTCACACAGTGAAGCCTCAGATGTGGCACCCCGAGAGAAACTGCCCTCCCCTCCTCACCCCTGCGCGCACAGGCTTCGAAAGACCAAGCAGTCCGAGTTGGTTTCCCACGTTTATTGGAAAAGTGACATAACAGCGACTGCCTCAGAGAGCTCCTCGGGGTGTTTTGAAGTTCATCCCCACCGTGGGCTGCGTGACCTGCAGGTTGGACAGGCTGCCGAAGTCCTGGAAAAGAGACCGGGGTCAGTCACCGCGCTGCCAGCCCTAACCCCGCCGAGGGAGGAGGCAAATCCCTCCCAGCGACACCAGGCAAATAAATCCCTCCCAGCGAGTACGGCTCAAGCTACTCACCAGAAGCTTCAGCATTTCCTTGGTGTCTGGGTCCACTTCGATGATCTCCTGATCAAGGGCAGAGACCTGGGGACAGAAGTGAGGCAGTGGTTGGGCAGTGCTGCGTGGCCCAGCAGGAAGCCCCAGGGGCCAAGTCCGCGCTGCCGCCGCGAAATCCCCACCCAGCACAGCCCAGCAGCATCCTCCTCGTGAGCCCTGCTGACCAGCACGGTGAGCAGCTCCAGTGCCCTCACCATGATGAGCCAGGAGGACCCCGACCAAAACACTGTGGAACCATCTCAGTTCCACTCTCCAAACCCCAAACCTTGGCCTCTGTGTGCCCCCTTCCACAGAAGGCTACGTTACACCGGTACCTTGCTAAGAAACAATGAGTAACCCACGTCCAGCTCACACAGCTACAGCACCAATGCTCCTTCGCTGCTCAGGAAGAGCTGAGCTTCAGGGTGACTTCTGCCACCAGCACCACCCCACCCGGCCTTTGAAAGGCAGCTGGTGTAAAACACCCCCGCTGTTTCCTCCAGAGCTCTGCTATCTGCAGGGAACTGCAGGAGGCAGCTCTGCAGGTCAGCACAGCTCTGGTCACACCTGGAATTTGGGGGACGTGAGAGCACACGGGGCTGCTGGTATTTCCTGAGTCATTTCTGGATGCCAGGAGCAAGGAGTCACACCGAGCTGTGGCACCGGGCTCGTCACCCCACCTTGGGCTACAGAACTACCTGTTCTTCCCCGATACAGACTTCAAACATCAATAAAATAAATCTTCCACATAATCAAACCCTGCACCAAACCCCAGCACCGATTTCAGAGGGCTGAAGAGCAGAGATAATGGTCAGACCAACCACTTATACAGCACGGACGGTAACAGCACTACAAGCAGCTGAGTAAGGAGATCCAGAAGAGCAGTGAGGAGCGGCTTGTCCGAATGCTACAGGGTTTGGGAGGGACAGGAGCAGACCCACCAAACACGGGAAATGCTTTCAGAATTCCTCTCCCTGCACTATCAATGACCAGGCCACGCACCAGACCTTGATCACTTTCGAATGCAGGTTCAGGAAAAGGGATCGGGGCGGGCACTTTGGTGCGAGGACCACCAGAGCTACGAGCAGGCAACGCGCCGCCCGCACGGAGGTCAGGGTCCCGGTGGTGCCCCTCCACCAACTGGGATTTTACCGACCACCTCTGGGATTTTACCAATTGCCTCTCTTTAGCGACATCTACTGCACAGCCAGCTTTAGGCCGCTCTGAACCATTTTTCTGTGTCATGTTGTTTCTTTCCTCATTCAAAGCGAGGAAAATGGAGGATGGGTACCACCTTATAACAAGCATCAGAGCTGAAACACAGGAAGTCAGATGCTCTTCCCATCCCACGCCACGGAGTTTTTGAGGAAAAGCCCTCAGACAGGAGGCCAGAATCTGCTTCAGCTCTCCTCCTTTGATCCAAGCCCCCCTCAGTTCCTCCTCAACGATGTTTAAAGACGTTTGGGGCCAGTAACAGGAAAACTGCATCTGGGTGCTCTTCAGCACCCCTGCGACAGAAGACACCCCAAGCAGGATGGGCAGGCCCCACAGTCTCTGTGTGGGAAGACGGCCGCGAGCTCACCTCTGGGACGTAGTTGTCCCTCCTCTCCCTCTCCTCCTCCTGGAGTTTGATGGAGATGCCTCTGACGGGGCCCCTCTGGATCCGCTTCATCAGGTGGGTGACATACCTGCGGGACATGGGGCTGTCAGGGGGACACCGCGGGGGCCTCGGCACCTCCAAGAGCACCGGGCGTGGGGGAAATGAGGGAAAACGTGTAGGAAAAAGGGGAAAGCATGCAGGAAAACGGGAAACCGTGTAGCAGAAGGGGAAAATATACAGGGAAAAGGTGTAGGAAAAAGGGGATATAGCATATAGAAAAAAGGGGAAAACGTATAGGAAAAGGGAAAACACGTAGGAAAATAAGAAAAGCATATAGGAAAAATGGAAAGCATGCACAAAAAAAGGAAAACACCCAGGAAAAAGGGGAAAACGTGCAGGAAAATGGGAAACGCATAGGAAAAAAAGGAAAGCTTATAGGAAGAAGGGAAAAACGCGTAGGAAAAGGGAAAACGCGCCGGATAAGGGAAAACGCGCCGGGCAGCCTCACCCCGCGATCTTGTTGCGCAGCTTCTTGCTGGGGATGATGGCGATCTCCTCGCACACCCGCTTGTTGGTGTGGAAGTCGTTGCCCAGCCGCGTGTAGTACTTCTCGATGATGACCCGCGCCGCCTTCTTCACCGTCTTCGTCCTAACGCGTCCCTAAGGGGGGGGAGGCACCGCTCGCTGCCGCCGCAGGCCCCGCTCCCCCCACCCACCCCCCGCCCGCTCCCCCCGGGGGTCCCGCGGCTTCCACCCCGCTCCCCGCAGCTCCCCGGGGCCGGCCGAGGGCAGCGGGGCCGCGGATGGGAGAGGATGGGGGCGGATGGCGGCGGATGGGGCCGGCACTCACCATGTCGGCGGCGGCCGCGCAGAGAGAGAGAGGGCGCAGGGGAGGGCGGGAGGCGGCAGGGGACGCCGGGAGCGGGCGGCGCCCACAGCGCCCCCTGGCGGCCTGGAGGAGCTGGGCGGAGAGGGAGTGGGCGGGGCTTAAGTAAAAGGAGGCGTGGTTTGGAGGTGTGGCCACGCCCACAAGGCTCCCCCGGGTCCCCACGCCCGCCCAGCGCCTCCCCTGTGCCCCCTCTCACCTCGCCGACCCCACTCTTCACCCCAAAACACTTCCTTGCCCCTGGTCACAGCCCTGCTGTGTCCCCCCCCAAAGCCCTCAGGTGACAGCACACCCACCCCCAAGATGCACACAAGCAGCAGAGAGGAAGCGCACAAGATTCATTATTTTTTTTTGCTGCAACGTGTTTATTATGTGCCAAAAACTACACCACAGCTTACTCCACGCATCTGTAGGAGAGTGCAGTCTTGCCTGCATATACTACAATGAGGTAGAGACTTCACACACAGCTTCACGAAAACCCACAAAGAGCAGCTGGGATATGCAACAATGCAACATCAGCTCAGCAGGAAAGAGGGAGAAATTATGACACTGGTTCTTTGGCACACAGCTTCCGATAGAGGGGAAAGTAAAAAAAAAAATAACTATAAAGTTCTCAAATCCCAGCAGCATTTCAGTCGACTGCACCATTACTTCATACATTTCTTAAACAAAAGGAAAAGTACTTGTCCCCTCTAAGAGAAAGGGCTCCTATGAACCTTCATCTGTCCACCGAAACGCAGCCCTTTTTTAGCTAGTTACAAAAGAAAAGTAAGTCCTGTGACTTTGTGATTAAAAACCTCTATCAACCCCCCTTAAGTGCAACTTAAAAAAGTGCAACAAACTATTTAAAACTATATACAGCAGCTCAGAGATCGTTTATCCGGTCCAGTTTCAAATCCAAAAATCCTGTCCTGTTCTGTTGCAAACACCTCGATTTACAACTTTCCACCAGCAGCCCCCAGACACAAATTGCAATAATGTTAAAAGCTGCCAGGAAAGAAAAATCTCTCGTTTCAAACGACTTAAAAACTGTTTAAGAGTGTAAAAAGGAACTGGTAAAAACCCTCGAGCGTAAAATATGAAATATGATTTGGTTTAAATGAAGAGCAAAGTCTCCTTGTTGTTACAGTAAAAAACGCCAGCTGAACATTCAGTTTATGCCGTTCAGATGGGGGTTAAATGAATGGAAAGGCACTGTATGGCAACTGCAAAAAAATGGAGCCAATGAGACCTGCATTATTACCATCAGTATTGCAAGGAATGTAAAAAAGCGCCTTTAATAAATAAAAAACCTAGGTGAAGGCATCTGCATAAACACCTTCTCAACACGCGGCCCTTTTTGCTTCTCGTCAGCAAACTAGGAACCAAAGTCTGGGAACTGCAGAATCACTTGAGGGGTGCTCCCCCCCTCAAAAACCCCAAACAAAACCCGACAAAATTCACTGTGCATTAGTGCAGAAACAAAAAGACCAGCAAGTGCAAACGTGAATGTAAGATTTCCCCATTAGTCCTCAGGAAGCGCGTTCCCAGCCTGGGTCTGGCACCAGCAGGCACGCTCGTGCGCTCTCCACTTGGCAGGTTAACAAAAGGACTTTCTCCTGCGCCCGCGGCGGCCCCCGAGCCCCGGCAGCCGCTTTAGCTGGAGTCTCTGTTCTTCTGGTTGCGCATCAGCGGGCGGTGGTGACGCAGGACCTCCATGGAGTGCTGCCAGTGCCAGCAGGAGCGACAGAAGTACTTGAAGCAGATCTGCGGGGAGAGCAGAGGGCAACGCCGCCGGTCAGGATGGGTGGACACAGCACACGGCAGCCCGCGGGCTGGCAGCCCCCTCCCTGGTCTCACTGCCCACAGCAATGCAGCAGCTCCGAGGGCTGCTTGAGCAGAGGGAGGGAATTCCAGCAATGCTGCCAGAGGGCCCTGCCAGCGCTTGCTGCTCTCCCACTCTCATCTCCTCCCGGTGAGGTGGAGCAGAGCATGCTGCTGCTGCTCTGTCTCCCATTGAGACTCCAACAGGGAGCTGCTGGACTCCAGCCCAGCTCCTTCAGCAGTGAGCAGAGGTCAGCCAGCGTCCTCTACATTTTGAGCAGCCTCAGGACAGCAGTGGAACGCTGCCTCCGCCCCGGTGAGCAGCAGGAGGGCTCTGCCACCTCCAGAGCTCTTGCTTCAACACCTCATCCTCCCCAGCAGGGGAGCCTGGACAACAGGGAACCCCAAACACCACAGCCACGAGGAGTGGAGCCTGCTCCTCCCTGAGGAAGTCCCTGCACGGGGCTGCCAGGAGCAGGAATGGCACCAGGGGAAAGCATTACCTGGTCTCTGCAGAAGAAAGGGCCAGGCTGAGCACTGCAGACTTGGCACATGGAGTCCTCCAGGTATGGGTCAATCTGAACCTGCACAAGAAACCAGGCAATTGGCATAAAACAGTGGTTCTGGGCAGCCCCAGCAGGGCCATGCCATGCAGGTCACCAGCACCCCCTCACAGGGACACAGGGCAGGCTGTGCTGGTCAGGGTGCTCCCAGCAGCATTGCCCATCACACACACACAAAAGCCCAACTCCCTGGGCTGCCCCAAAGCCCCTCCCACCAGCTCCTCACCTTTTTAGTAAACTTGGTAGTTTTGATTTCCACAAAGGCAGCGGTCACCGCCTTCAGGTAACTGCGCTGGTTGTTAAAGGTGACACGGCCAGACCCTAAAAGAAGACAGACCACAAGCATTACACCAAGCCTGCACCCCAAGGCAGGAGCCTGGGGAGATGAGGAGCCCCACACACCACCCGCCTCCTCCACCAGGCAGGCACAGCAGGCAGCTGAGAGCAGAAAGGGTTTTCCACACCTGCATCAGCTCTGGGACCAGGACAGGAGGAGCAGGAGCAGCAAGCTCCATGCCTGCACCTGAAATAAGCCAGTGCCGAGACAGCTCAGCAGCTTTTATTTTAAGCCTCCCACTCATCCCAGAGTCTTGCTTTTTTGCATCTTCACTGCCAGTCAGCAGTGCTCCTGCACCACTCATTTCCAGCAGAGTTTTCTTATGCTACAGAAAACCCTATCTGTGCTCACCTACGAGTTTCCTTTCTTGGAGTAATAAGAGCTTTGGCTGTTACACGACGCTCCTGCGTGCTGGCAGCTAGAGCTGAAGGCAGCAGGGATGGGCACAGCAGAGAGCACCACCCAGAGCACATTTACTTTGTCCCCTCAGCACCCAGCCAGCGTCACAGGACAGAGGCTGGGAGACCTGGATCTGTTCTGGGGCACAGAGATCACATCTGGGGACCCTTCCTCTCTACAAGGGTCACTTCCAGCTCTGTGGGGTCTCTTGGGACTGTCTCCAAAAGCCATTCAGCAGTGCCATGAACACACCCCAAACCCAGGCCCCGGGCACCCAGCTTTGACCAGAAAAGCTGGGAAGCTGTCCATGGACAGCGATGAGCAGCAGGCAGCTCAGCACTAGCCAACTGAAGTTGTTCTTGCCTGGTGACAACCAAGAGACTCACAGTCCCTTCCAAAACACAGGGCTCACTGCAGCCTTCCCATAGCTTGAGTCTGGAAAACTGCTCCTGATGGTTTGTTGCAGTGTTTTTCCACACAGACTAGCATCTTCAGTGCTGAGGTCAGCAGCCAGCAGGCTTGAGTCTGCCCCAACACCGTAACAGCCACAGCTGTCCCTGCTCTGGGGAGGGAAGAGCTCAAGCAGCATCTAAGGATCATTAGCAGCCGACTGTCTGTGCACAGCACTGAACCAAGGCAAAAAACCCTTCAGCAACACTTGAAGAGGCATTAAAAGCCTTGAGCTGCTGCGGAATAATCTGGGAACTGGAAGGTGCCAGGCACATCATCTCTGCCAGCACCCCCAAGGCTTGTTTCGCATCCCCGCAGCCAGGAGGTGAGGAACACTGCTGGTGGAAGAAGCTGGCTGGACATCTGCTCCCAGAGAGGTGGAGGCAGATGGCTGTCTGTCCTGCTGGCTGCTTGTCCTGCAGAGCTCAGCGCCCTGGGAAGGGACCAGCAATGGGCACAGCTGCAGCCTGCGCATCTCCTCAGAGCGCTCCCTGGCAGGAGCGGCACTCACCGATCGGGTACTTGTGCTTGTCCGTGTCGATGCCAGCGTAGACGACCCCTCCGAACAGGTCATACATGACGGCTGCCAGGGCTTCTGCATTCAGCATCCCATGCAGAGCCCCCACGAATACAGTCTTGCTGGGATCCAGCCGCTGCGACGGGCTGCGCACAAAGTTGCTGTCTGCCAGCACCCACGGGATCACCTGCACCTGGAAGCAAACACAAGCAGGTCAGCAGGCCAAGGGCCTGTGATCCCAGCACTGGGCTGATCCCGCACCCTCAGAGGGCAGGAACCCACCCAGGCCCTCAAGACTTCACCCCCGATCTGCAAATGCCCCTTCAGTTATTGCTGTTTAGGGTCCACATCCAGGGCGTGAGCTCTGGAGCTCCAGACACCTCAGTAGAGCTGGGGCCTGCCAAGGGAACACAAACGCTCCATGCTGCTCTGTTTCAGCCAAACTGGAATCTGAAACACCAGTCCGCTGGGGCTGGCAGCCAGGAAACAATCCAGGCATGACCAATTTTACCTACTGCCTGCACCTATGTTTACAGCCGAGTCAGATGCCTCCCTGCACAGAAGCCTATTGTTGGAAGGGATCGATGAAACAACCCACCCACTGCCAATTTCAACAGGAGCTTCCATCTGCTAGACAGCTGATATAGGGCTCTGAAGAGGAGAAACTTCTGCCAGAGCTAAATCACCAGGCACAAAAGTGCTGCCAATAGCCAGACACCAGGAGAGCTGTCTGGAGTGCAATTAGTTTGCGCCTGTCTAGATAAGGCCTGAATCTCAATTCTTTAACTCTACAGACTTGTGCAGCTGCACCTGATCTACAGCTAAGGCCCCACTCACTGGTGTGCCAGTCCAAGCCCTTGGCTGCCGCAGCGCCTCCAGCACACCGGTCAGCCAGCCAGGGTTGTGCTGGGCAGCAGCTGCAGCTTCAGCTGCAGATCCAAGATATCTGCCTGCAGCATGCACAGGAGCCATCCATTCCACGAGCAGGCGAGGTCTAATAGAGAACCAGAGGGATGGAAGTGTCTCCGCAAACAAAGGGATGCAGAACTGATGGGCCTGCTCACCTCTTTGCAGCGCATCCTGCGGCTGGACATCTTGAAGTAGTATTCACTGAGCCCATCAGGACTCAGCAGGTCCTGGGAGCATGCCTGGAGCAGAGAACGCACAGATTTCTCTGACTCGAACACCAGGTAAACGTATCCTTTAGAGATGAAGGGAGAGGAACAACTGTTAGAGCTGCTGTTAGGCCATTCCAGCTTCCAAACACCTTCAAAAACACTCTGATAGCACCCAAAGTATCTGCACTGCATCTCTTGCAGGCCCCAACCCTTCCTCTTGGGAGGCAGCATTACTCCTGCTCAAGCACCACACACAGGATCCACTGCTGATGCACGGAGCTGGGGAAGAGCCCCCTGCAGCACGGGGCTGCTCCTCTCCATCAGAAGTCACGGCGCTCAGGGACATCTGGGCCACTGCCTCCTGCAGCCACCTCTAGACACATCAAATGGCCACAACCAGCCCAGAAACGGGCTGCAGGAGATCGGGCTCAGCTTCACACTTCGGACGTCTCAGGAGCATCAACACAGATCTGTACACCACCGTCAGTGCCAACACGGTGCCTCGCATTGCTCTGGTGGCTGAGCAAGGCCAGTATGCACTGCCAAGGCTACAAACCAGGCACCACATTTGTTATGCGGTAACTCGTTCCTGCTTACACATCAGCCCAACTATTTCAGACAGGAGTAAGCCACGGGGCTGTTCAACTCAGTGGTGCCCGCAGCTTGCTGCAAACACACGTTTGTATTCACTGTGGTTGCTTTACACCAAGGGCACATGTACCTTGGGTGCCTGCAGCAGCAGAGGAGGCTGGCAGCCACCACCAGAGCAGGACAGCCCCGCACTGGGCTCTGGAAGCGCCAAATGGGGGTTTTGCACCCCCACGCTTCCACCCAGCCCTGCTAGGGACAGGTTAGAGGTGACAGTGCTCCGCAACCCTGGTGCTGACCCCAGTGCGAGCAGGACATTTACCCTAGGGTGCTCTGTACCATCCAGTCACCAGCATGCAGCCGTACCATCCCAGCATCCGTGCTGTAACATAGCATGGGAAAAAAGTAACCCTACCGTGTCGCTATTACCTTTAGGCATATTACCTTTGGGAGGGCAGCGTGGGTGTTTGCCATCCTTACCAGGCCACTCCACACTCAGTGAGCCAAACGCACGGAAGGTGTTGATCAGTCCAGCTACACACGGAAGGAGAGAAGTCAGTGCCCCCTCAGATGGCTTCCCCCTGCAGCCACCTCCTCACTTGGCTCTCCTGAAGGCCTGAGCAAGCTGTACACACACTGTGCCACCACATGCTGGCAACTCCAGTGGGAGTTGTGGCTCTTTTCACAGAGCTTCAGCTCGTTCCCTACCCCCAAGCTGCAGGGGAGCTGGCAGCAGCACCCCAGGGAGGATGGGAGCCCACCAGATACCAAAACCCAAGGCCTGCGTGCATGGCCGTGGGCTGCTCACCTTCCGTAATGTCCCAGGGGACTCCACCTAGGAACACTTTGCAGGAGTAGACAGGGTTCTTGTAGTTTCGGGGAGGCAGCTGCCCGCTCCAGGTGCAAGTTGCTTCATTCACAGCTTGGACAAACAGGCAGCACTCAGAAGAGGACCGTAAGGACCATATCCCCCCGTTACCCATTCAGCAGAGCTGCAGCAGCAGTGAGAGGCAGCTGCCCAAACGGCCTCTGCCTGTTTGTCCACCAGCTCACGGACCCAGAAGCAGGCCTACATGGAAGCTCTGAGCTGCTGCAAGCTCAGGCCAGGCCACCCGGTCCCCTCCCAGAAGCCACCACCAGGCACTGAAGCCTGCTGAGACCCAGCACCCGACTTACCTGCTGCTTGCCTGTGCAGCCTGGCTTCTCTTTCAATACTGAAGGGGTCTTCTGGAGAGTCCAGGAGATCCCAGGAAGGCCACGCAGAAGCTCCAGGCCATCTTTTTGATGCACTGGCTGGGGAGGAAGTTACTGCAGCCAAGGCCGCTTGATCTTGTTCCAGCCGTGACCCCACTCCCATCTTGAGGGGGTCTCTTGACACCCCACTGAGGGGCAGGAAGGGCAGAGGCGGGGAGATGCGAAGGCTTGACTGAAAGAGAAACTCCACATTAAAGCCCAGCTTCCTAGCAGGAGGATGCAGCGCTTGAGGTCATGCGCCACACCAGGAGGGGAGGCTCTGGGGATGCTCCTGGCTCTGACTGAGGTCCGGCGAAGGCAGGAAAGCCACTGCCTCACCTCACTGGGGAAGAGGTGACCTTCCCAGAGGAGAGCTGTGCTGCCTGCCACTGGAGATCCCAGTCCCCACCCCACACAGGAGTTAAGGAAGCAGCAGTGCCAGAGCAGAGCCAGGCACAGCTGAGGCCCTGGCTTTATGCTCTGATCCTGAGGAGGAGCAGCCCACAGCGTGTGCAGGAGCACAGGGCACCCTGCTGGCACCCGGAGCTGCTGCTCACGCTGCAACGTGGGCAGACCCAGCTGCACAGACTGGGTCACCGAGACAGGCGCTCGCCTCGCTCGCCGGCTTCCAAATTTAGCTGTGCTTTAGGGAGCACAAGCAGGCTAGACCCAGTTTGCTGTGGAAGAAACAGGCCTGTGCTGGAGGAGCACAAAGGGGAAGGGCAATGAAAGGCAGAGACAGGAGCTCTCGAGAAGCCCAGGCTAGAGTCAGCTGCGCTACTAAACCACCTTGCTGGTGGAAGCAGGACACACACCCTGCCACACGCCAGCTCAAGCACTCAGACCCTCTGGGAGATGCTTTAACCCATTAGGGCTGCAGGCACAGAGCAGCAAAACATTTAGAAGAAAAATAAGGATTCTGCTAGGCTTTTCTGAGGGAGGACTGCACAAGCAGCCCTTCTTCCAAACCCTGGGCTGCAGGAGAGCTGCATCAGTGCACGCACGGCAGCTCCCTCAGCATTCCCTTCCCAAGCAGGCAGGCCACAGCCCCACGCATCTCCCACGCTCTCCAGAAATGCAGTGAGACACCACAACCAGAGCCCAGGCTGCAGGGAGCAGGCGCAGGCCCCTGACTTACGATCAAGTCCGAGAGGTGGTCGGAGCCCGAGCTGAACCCGCTGGTGTCCGAGTCGGAGGGGCTGCTGGAGCGCGAGTCCAGGAGGGAGCGGGAATCCAGGCGGGAGTTCCTCAGCGCCGGAGTGGAAAACTTTTCTGACAGGTCTGAGCCGATGGGGTCTAGCGGCAGGAAACCCAGCGGGGGCTTCCCCAGGACGTTCCCCAGAGGGTTACTCAGCATGCTGAGAACTGCAGAGAAATGCAGCCCATCAGTGCTGCAGCACAACGCCTCCTTCCTCCCTGAGCAGGGCCCAGGAGATGCCGGGTGCCATCACCCTGCGTGCGGGCGGGGAGGGAGGTGGCAGGCTGGGAAGAGCGAGGCCTGACCCACCCACGTGGGATCCCACGGGGGCACGGCTCCAGCCAGCTCTGGACAAGAGGAACAAGTCTCAGCAAGCTGAACATGTCCCCAAATCAAATGACAAGAGCAAAGCATTCAGAAACGGTTTTAATTATTCAGAGGCTGCGAGACAAGGCAGCCTGCCCTGAAGCTTTCAGTTTTCAGCAAAGCAAGTTCAGGATACACACGATATCCTCAGCCTCACAAGGTTTTAACTCAGGTTTTCAGGAGAGGAGAGTCTAAAACGCTGCCCAAACCAGACATTAAAAGAAGTGCTATCACACTGAGGCGCACTACAGCTACTGGACACTGGTGTTACCCCAGTGCCAGAGCTGCCGAGGGTACACGCAGCACTGGGATGTACCTGCCCCAAGCCCCACGCCTGCTGGGAGCTGGCACCTCTAACCTCACACTGCAGCGAGGAGCCTCAAAACAGCAACAGAAAACCCAGCCAGGCACAGGCAGGTCTGAGGCACCTGAGGCAGAGCCGGTCCGCAGGAGCTCTCAGCTCCATCCACAGCACCTCCCTGCATTTGTGGAGCTTTATCCCCAAGAATTTCCCCAGCAAGAGCACAGACCTCTTCCTTCCCCCATTTCAGCCGTGGCACAGGACTGAACTCAGCACTGTGCTAAAAGGAGACTTGGAAAGAGACCATCTGCAGGGTAAGGTCACGGGGAGCTTTTCAAATATCTGCTCAGCTCTCCCCAACACACAGATGAACCAGCAAAAGCCAGACCGACCCCACAGCCACAGAAAGCCTCGGCAGTACTTACTGTCGGCAGAGCTCAAGCGGAGCAGCCCCGCGAGCAGCAGGAAGCCGAGGGAAAGCTATTGCAGACGGCTGAAGCTGGGGAGGAGACTGCTCCCTCCTCGTCGCAGCACAGAGCAGGGCAGAGCAGAGCATCTCCCAGCCCAGGCGAGCTGCGCTACGCTGGTTCGCCGACTTCTCTGAAGCCACGTGATGTGTTTAAAAATACAGCCAGCGTATTGTTCAAGGGAGACAGCTGAATTTGTTAAACAGGCTCAAAAATCTGATTAGTCACTAAACAGTACAAGAGTCAAAGCAAAGCAGCTGATCCCACGGCCCAAGCCTCACAGCTGACAAATGCTCCAACACTGACACCCTCCTCCACCGAGCTCTGTGGGTTCATAGTACTGGTCAGCAAGCAGCCCCGCGGTGACCCCGTGTACGGTGGGCACTCCCGGAGTGCTACAGCAAACATCGTGCTGACAGCTAGCAGCCAACGCAGTCCTGTGCCTCCTCTCCTGGCTACAGCACTGCTTTCAGAGGTTTGGGACCAGAGCCCCAAACAGGTCGCACCAGCAAGGGGTCAGGGACACATCAGCAGTCCCCCGAGGTGTTATGGGGTTATCGGTAGTGTCACCTTCATCCCCGCCACCGTGCTGGCTTGCTACGGCTGCAGCTTATACATTTGCTCCCAGGATTGCTGGGATGTCACTGCAGCTAGAAATAGAAAAACAATGAGGCCGAAAGCAGCGTCTGCAAGAAGCAGGATTGCTGGCCTTAAAGGGATCGAGTGCTCAGGTGTCTGAAGAGCATGGGGCACCCGAGTTCCAGCACCGACCACCGCAGTGGCTACAACCGACCCACCCCTGACCTCCGGCCAGGAAGCGCTGGCATCCTGCAGTTAATGCAGATGGACTCCAGCCACCCCAGCAGCTTTCTAACAGATCCCACTGGCAGCACTCAGCCACGGGCTGTGCTGAGCTTTGTGGGAGACCCCCATGCCCCTGTGAGTCCGAGGGCTTATCTCAGCACCTACAGCTGCTCACAGGGAGGAAGAGCTGCCAGCCAGGCTCGGCATTTGCTCCTTCATGCTCACTGAGCGATCAGGTTGCATCCCCTGAAGCCAGCCCTTGCAGGTAGCCTAGGAAACATCCGCACTGGAGACCAGATCTTGTTTCTCGCTGCACCCCTCCACCAACCTGGAGCACTCACACAGCTCCCTGCTGGCAGGGTCACCTGCTGAGCTCCCTCCTCGGGGAAAGACCCACCAGAAAAGGCCACCCACCCCAACAGAACCTCAAGTCATTTGGACCACTCAAGACATCCAGGGATGTTGCCTTATCTCCCCTCCCAAACAGGGAGCCTGCAGGAGAGGAGACTTTAACTATCTTTAGTGCATAAGCAAGATGCATCAGCAATCTCCAGTGTCAGGAGCATCCCTGGAGATCCTGAAGTGGAACAGCAGACACCAGACCACTTTTTTCTTAGTCTAAGTAGTTAAAAGCAAACAATCAAGTATTTCTCACACTTATGTGGGAAATTCCAGCCTAAGGGTCCACACAATTCCCTTCCACCTGCTCACACAGCAGCCTCGGCATCCAGAGCACAGTGGGTGGCAGAAAGCTTCTGGAACTTTTCAGGCCACCGCTCGGAGCTGCAAGAGAGGCACATGCCAACTCTCCTTTGCAGGGGACAGCAAAACCAGTAGCTTTTAATAGAAACTCCGCTCTGACTTTTGACTCACTGCTGCAGCTTTAATGACTGAATTCGGAGCCAGCATGCTCCATCTCCGAGCACGTCAGCCAAACGCTGACAGATTTAAGAGCTCTGTGGAGCAGTCTCGACACCCGCGTGGCACTCTTCCAGATCGCAGGCGTTCAGGACGCTCTCTAGAGAATGAGCATTGGAAGATCCAGTCCTGCTTTTCCTAGTAAATGCCATCAGGATGCTGCTGCTGCAGTGTGCCCTCTTAATTCCTGCATCATCCCAGAGCCCCAGGGGGTACGAGCATCTCGGGCCCATCACACCCAAGCCACACGTTTCACAGCAGAAGTGTGCAGCCACACAGCCCACAGCCATGGCCAGGCTTAACTTTCATCCAACCCTGTCCTGCAGACCCCAAGTCATCTCTCGGCCCTACTACAGCCATATTTCACGTGAGTCCACCCCATCTCAGACCAACAACTCCCCCAGCACAAGCTGCTGTTCTCAGTGTGCTCCCTGGGAAAGGAGCCCCAGCAGCAAGGCATCCAACACCCAACGCAGCCAGACTCAGAAGAGCTTTTTTCCTTGCATGCTCCAGTTAGATTTACAATTTAAGATTTTCAGCACCTGCTCAGGATCTTGAAGCATATGGCTTTCTTCCCCGCATACTGTTATTTACAGCCACTTAAGGATTAGACCTTCCTGGTAGTTTTGACCAAGCCTATTTTACAAGAAATGGCTGTAAAGATGAGCCCTGAGCAGCCAGGCTTACCACTGCCAGCAGTTCAGGGAAGGACTCTGGGCAAATAAACCACCTTACTGCTACGCTGATGACAAATGACGCTTTACTGCCTTGAATAAGACCTTAAGATAAGCAGAACACTAGAGACAGAGCAGCCACTGAATTTTTATTCCTAGTGACTCGAGCTGACAAAGAGCCCTGCCACCATTAAGCTGTCCTCGAGGACTCCGGCCTCAGCTTTGGGCTGCAGGAGACCACCCAGCAGAAGGAGCTGACAGCACGTTCCACACAGCTGCTAGCAGAGCAGTGCCTCTGCCCCATGGTGCATCTGCTCAAGGCAACTTACCCAGAAACAGAGCCTTGCCCAGAGCAAGGGCACTCACACCACACTTCTCACATCCCTCTGCTCAAGATCTTCCCCACACCATTGGAACAGCAGCCAAAGCTTCCCCAGAGAAGTTTGCCACGGGGCAGCACGCACTGCTCTCAGCCCCCTCATAAGTGTGGGTAGCAGCGTGCACGCACACAAGAGACTCCCGTTCTGCTGAGCAGCGTGCCAGGCCCCAGATTCCTGCATTACAGGCAACGTCTGGCACCTGCATGCTTAATGTGCGTGCAGTCAGACACCGCTTTTGGCAGTGGCACCGAGTGCTAGATGAGCACAGGCACCCACTTTTTGAAGTCGTGCTCTGAATACATATTTCAGCCTTTGAAAGCTCGCTGCAGGGCTGGAGGAAGCCTGTTTAGAAGGGACCAGAACTTGTACAAGCAGGTCAACAACGCTGAGATGGTCGCTTCTGCTGGCTGGCACCACCAGCAAGGGTAGAGGCAGGGACATTTCAATCTCCAAACACTACTCACATTGCAAGCCTGCCCCTCTGCCCTGATCTCCTTGTGGAGGCAGGGATGAAGAGATCAATAGGAAGACTCTCACCAGAAGAAGCAGAGGAGATGGTTTTCAGAGCCACAGCACTTCTGCTTCCACTCGGTGACACCTGCCGTGCCCAGAGGCTGCAGAGCTGCATGCACATTTGGGGCACGGCGGCGGAGGAGGGAAGCAGCGTGACCAAGGCCCTGGAGACTGAACACAGTGCAGTTTCTTTGTCATTCGTCAAATAAGCTTGTAGAGGGGAAAAAAGGCTGATGTCCCAAACAATAGCCTGCTGCAGTTCCAGAAAAACAGCTTGTCTGCAGTTTTTACCGCCCAGCCAGACTCTACCCATGTGGGGTGGGAGCAGGCTGACTGTTTTAGTCAGCCAAAAAGCAGCACCTCCTACAGACACGAAGCAGCTTCATGGCATGAGAAACATTTGCATGTCTGAAAGGCAAACGGGCACCTTAACCACCTCCTACAGCTACAGCCAACGTCTCTGTAGTTACGGCAGAGACGCAGCCAGACAGGCTGCCAGGGTGAGTTCTCCCCCTCCACCACAAACAAGCACCAAGCTGCTTAGAACTTGGCCTGCTCAGCACAGGAAAGGGGAGATCCATACTCCAAACTAACCTCAAGTGGGGTTTCTGCACTTCTCACCTGCATCCGTGGCACCTTATGCTGCCTGGGGGAGCCAGCAGGCCTGCAGTTACAAAGGATCACAGAGAAACAGGTAAAATTTGCAAAGAACTGCTAATGGCAAAAGAAAAATCCTTCCTCCTAAGCACAGAAGCAATGGGACAGTATCTGGAATGGACAAGGGAGAGCTGCAGCCTTAAATGTTCAGAGCTCACCCGAGCAAGACCTAGCGCTACTGATCAGAGCAGCAGCCTGGATACCTCCTGAGGTCTTGCTGAAATCCTCCTCCTTCCGTTATGCTCCCATCACTCCAGATGGAGCAGAGTCACCGCTGTTATGAGAAGAGCTACGTGAAGGCAGAGGCACAGAGCTGCACATCACAACACAAGTCTCAGTCATCTTGAGCCAAATGCCAACATTCACAAAAAGTAGAGCCCAGACCAGCAGATGTGATCAAGGATCCACTTTAGACAGCGGTTACTCTGGCAATCAAGAACTATTGCACAGCCCTTTTTTTTTTTTTGTTTCTGAACTACAGAAGAGGAACTCTGCCCTGACGGATTCTTCATTTGGGACAAAGAAGAACTGAGGATATTCAGGCAGCTATTTCTGGTTTGCTAAGAAGGGGCAAGGGAATAGAAAAAAGCAGCATGATCCCACAGCTGAACCGCAGAATTAGAGTCAGGACACCTGAGGTCTATTCTTGGTTCTGGCACCAACATGGTAAGTCACTTCCCCGGCGTGCCCTGAAAAATGGAAACAGCAGCAGAACCAGGAACAGAAGCTTATTGCATTAATGTTTGAGAGCACAGGTCCTCCTCCTGCTCCAAGTGAGCAGGACCTGGCTGACAGCAAGCTTAACTGCTTCTTGAGGCAGGGAATTTACTACGATGTTTCTGGGAGGGGAAAATGGATGCCCAAGGTAGATGTAAAATCAGCAAGGACAGCTAGAACATGA
This sequence comes from Aythya fuligula, assembly GCF_009819795.1. NCBI lineage: Eukaryota > Metazoa > Chordata > Aves > Anseriformes > Anatidae > Aythya > Aythya fuligula. The sequence goes on along the minus strand of NC_045569.1, from coordinate 10,472,113 downwards.
TTCAGGATTTTAGAAGCGCACAGGTAATTGCATTCACTAAGCAGACTGCCACAACTGCATTCGTCTTAAGAGATCAGAACGGTGAAATACAGCAAGGTTTAACACGTATCAGTCCCAGATATATTTAAAAGCCAACATATTCAGGTCAAATTCTGCACAACAAGCTTCAGTTTTGCAAGCCTCAAGAACAAACACTTCTATATTTAAGTACTAAACTCCTCTCAATTATCTGCTGCAGCGTCCAGGGTGCAAACTCCGCAGCATGTGTTAGTTTCTGTGATAACAAGGCTGAGGCTGACTCATTTTCACTGCTCAGCTGTATCACAGTTTGTGGGGTGTCAAGTCCATCAGGATACCAGCTTTAGGAAAAGGAGAGCTCTTTGGAGAACGATGGGGGAGCAGCATGCTGGAAAAACCCCTCTGGGCAAAGGAAGAACAACTAAAACAGGCTGTTGCCCCAAATGCAAGCCTCTTTGGGAAATGGCACACAAGGAGGGGAGCCAGGCATTTCTCCACAGTCTTCTCACACGGATGGCCTTGGGACATGATGCTGGCCCAATTAGTGTTTCTTTTTCTTCAGCCCCCCTTGGGCTACACTGCTTTCCCCAGCCTGTCCCATTCCCCATGCAGGGTCTTGGAGAAGGCGATTTACCTTGAGCCCACAGGCAGGCAGGTTCAGACCAGCCGCCCTCCAGCAGTGCCCTCATGCAGCAACACCTGGACACACTCAGCCTTGCACACACCACAGGGTTTGTAACAAGGCAGGGAGATAAAAACAGACTCCGGACTTCTTCTGAAGAGCTACCATGTTACCACAGATGAGCTGCAGCAGGCAGACTTTGATGCCTCACTCTGCCCAGCAATAAGCAGCCCTGCCACTGCTTAGACACCTAGCAGCACAAGGGATGGAAGAAAACCTGTCTGTCCTATCCCTCATTTGATTGGCACAATTTTGGGGATGAATTTTACCCCAGGCCAGAGCTTGCACACATCTGAAACACCCTGCCACCACCTCCAATATCAATCACAGTGGAAAAAAGACTAAGCTGCTAGTCGCCTGGGGCAGCTCAGAGCCACCAAGGAGCAGCTCAGATGCTCTCCTTGGGAGGAGACACTTGTAAGGCTCATTTCAGCAGCTAGATGAGAGGCACACGCTTCGAACTACAATCTGGTGTCAAAAGCTTATAGGGAAGCTCCATGAGCCCCATGTATTCGTACACACCAGCATCACCAGGCGATGAAGCAACAGATAGCTTGTCTATGAAGGGTGGAGATCTGCCAGTGCTGGAGCATTTTCTCCACCACACCTCCACCAACAATCAGATGCTTGAGAAGTCTGTGCCTTCCTTGCACCCACACTCATCCGCCGTTACCTCCACAGGCTCAGTGGCCAGGCAGCAGCAACAGCCCCTCGGATGCTCTGGAGAGCACACTCAAACGTCCTTCCCTCCCAGGAGGGACCAAGGGAAGGGATTTTTGGTGGGGCATGCCTGCTCCTGCAAGCCATCTCCAGCACAAGCCAGGAGGCTGCCCTGACCCACTTTAGCTCTTGCTGGATGAAGGCAGAGATGCTGGGTAGGTTCCTGTTCAAGTTGCTCACCTATTTGCATCTTCTGCCTTACAACATCAGTGCAAAAAAAAAAATCTGTTTAGGAGAAGCTGCTCAAATGGAAGATCTAAAAGCCGGATTAAGAGCAGCTTCCATTAGAAGCCAGTTGCAAACTTGGAGCTTGGATACTTGTTTTACTTATTTGATACATGAGTTATTCCGTTAAGGATCAAGCACCACTGCCCCACAAACAGCCTGCAGCTATCAAGTGCTCTGGGCTCTGTTCCTCAGCACAGCCAGCTCTGGCCAGCAGCTGAGAAATCAGCCCATGGAATGTGATCAGCCCTTACTGAGATGTCCTCAAGAAACAAGTGCCCATTAAGCATCCACACCAAGTACGCCCTCAGAAAAGCCCTACAGGAGCTAAGAGGGCACGGGGCAAGCTTTTAGGCAGGCCATTGCGTAGGCAGCGCTGCAGTACAATGGGCACACAGGAGACCCTGCGAGGCAGGCCAGCTTCCAGCTTGGAAAACTGGACATCTTCCCTTGTGTTATTAAAACTGATCTCCACGTATGAGGCACTGCAACTGTTTGTACCAAGCTGCCGCCCTGCTTGGGAGCGGGCACTTGGCACCGTGCTGCAGCACAGGTTAGCCCAGCAGCAAATTAAACAGAATGGATGCCCTGGGGACTTCCTCACCCAGATCCTGTCCCTCCAGGGTCTTCCTCAAGCTCTGCAGCTGAGCACTCTGAGCCAGCAGCTCTGGCCCTGTAGGAAGGGCAGCACCTGCTGTGTCGTGCTCATTAGCAACCACCCCAGACTGATCAGCAACACTCACCAACCTCCTCTGCAGCCATGGCACACACCAGGAGTCTGGATTACCCTGCAGAAAGAGGGGTGCTTCCTGCTTCCTTCTGCCAAAGCTAACCAGCTCTGGAGGAGGTGTTTTCCCAGGTGCCTGCCACCACAGATGCAGTGTTTTGAAGACAGTCTGCAAATAGCCGGTCCTGGGGGAGCAGCGTGCAGGTCCCTCCTGCTGTTGTTGGGAAGAAAGGCTAGGAGACCATGGAAACAGCCACACATCTTCCTGTGCAACAGGTCTTGTATCTTGAAAGACACATCCCCCCTTCAGGGGATGATGGGCTTTTGCCTTGCAGGCTTTAGAGCCTCCTAAGAGAGACCCCAGCTCCTTGCCAGGCAGCACACAGACTGCCCGCAGCTCTGGCCCAGCAGACTTTAAGCAGCTGCAGATGACCAGCACATCCACACTTACTGTGGAAAGAAGTTGCTGTGCTGTGGGAAGCGGTAGAACTGGGAGCCCCTCTTGAAAGGATCCAAGACCAAACTCAAGTCTGTTGCCACACCAGCAGCCTCATGGTGATGCTTAAGAACTCAGGGACATTTTGGAATTGCACATCTGCTCAGGCTGTCCTCACCCAGAGACAGCATCCCAGCCCCCAGGAGGCAAGGCCACCATCAGCAGTTTCCCAAGACACTGATAGCAGCGTTCAGAACTTGTTTAGGGGCAAGGGAACAACACGAGTGACATCACAGAGCAGAGCTGATCCTCCTGAAAACACCCTGGCAGTCGTCCCCCCCACAACCAGTGCGCAGCAAAAAGCCTGAGGCTGCAGATCTCTGAAGAGGGGCTGAAGGATCAAGCTCCTTCTCTTTACAGGGACATGAGCAGAACAAAGAAGTCTGAAACCGACACCAAGCACTGCTTACACCTGTGTTAGAGCCTATGGAGGCCACACTCAGCTCAGGGACCAGGACAGAAAGCTCCTCCAGTGCATTGGTACTGTGGCAAGCTTCACATTAACAGACTGGTTTTAGGATGATTTCCCAGTGGGCAAACCTGCCTGTCCCACATAGGGAGGCTGAGACTAACCCATATAGGGCAGACCAGGCCAGCCAGACCAAGCAGCTGGCACACGGGCAGAACAGCAGTGAGGGAGTTGTGAAACCCACACTGCTGTCACTGGTTCTCTGGGCAAGAACTGGAACAGGACCCCATTTGCTCAAGCTCCTTTAGAAACAGGAAGGATAAAGGATGCCACCAAGGGCAGTCCTGCCTTGCTGCCTCTTACCCCTTCCTTGCCCCTGCAGAGGGAGGAACACAGAGGTCTTGAGGCAAGCGGCTGCCCGCTGCTGGGATGCTGTAAAGGGGAAACGCTGCCTCCAGAAAGACAGCTGGGATGCCAGCACTGGAAGTGCTTCAGGCCAGTTTCCTGCAAAAGCCCCTCCCCAGGCCACCGAGCAGCTTTCTGGGGCTCGATGAAGTACTTCCAGCCTGACAGATCTAGTGGCAGCAGCGGGTTTGATGTGCCTTCCCAGCTATGAGACAGCAGTTCACTCCTACAGCCAATAAATGCAGGCGGCTTCAGCCTGCAGCAGCTGCTGCCTCCTGGGGAGGCTCTCTCCAGACACCAGCTTCAGGGGCTGGCAGCGCGTCTGGCACGCTCTCAAGGGCTAAGTACACGTCCTCGGTGCATTACGGTGCTACACCCAGAAGGAAGGCGCATTATAACAGCCCGGTCCCGCACAGCCATTCCAGCATCCCTTTGGGAAGGGGGACAGAGGCAGGACTGGAGCATACAAACCGGCCTCACCGCACCCTGGCCTCCTCTGGTGTGGCACCGGGTCCTGCTGTGCCATGCCACCACCCTGGGTGCACAAGGTGACACCAGGAGGGTGTGCAGCCAGCAGGTCCTCCCCTTCGGCTCCGAGCTCTGCGCTGGCAGGGACGACAGGCAGCAGAGGAGGTCCCAGCTCGTCAGTGCTCAAGCACAGGCACTGCAGGGGACCACATCAGCAGTATTTTTAGCCTGACTGTTACTTGTGCTTTTTTTTTTCCTCCTCCTTTTTGCACTTCCACCCTTCCAGCCACCTCCCCATGGGTCTGCGCAGCTGAGTCACTGCTGGAACCTTCCAAAGGCATTGGGTGCCAGCAGCACCATCCCTCCCCAGCCCCTAGAGACTGCCCAGCCCTGACACAGCCTCACCTGCCTGCAGAACACCCCCAAAAGAGTTCCCAGCCCTGGGGAGCAGGCTCATGCAGCCTCCTAGGCTGCAATGCCGGGTGCTAGGAGTGCGCGGACATAGAAGCACCCAGCCCACGTCTTCCTTTCAGCCACAGCATGGCCAGGCCACCCACAAATGTCCACTAGCTTCTCAGATCTGCGCAGCTCACAGGCCCAGGAGTGCTCCTCCACCACCCAGAGAGGAGCTCCCCAGTTTTCAGGAGGTGCTCCCGAGCTACACGGCCTCTCCTCCCCCGGAGCTTCACACTGCTGCTCCAGGGCCCTGGCAGAGCAGGCAGCCGCAGCTCTGCAGCCCCAGGAGGCGTAGGCAGGCTGAAGCCGTACCACAGCCACACACAGACCCCAACATTTCACCTCCCCAGTGAGCAGATGCCATCTCCACAGTGCTTGGAGCAGGACTGGAACAACTGGGCAGGCCCAGGAGCATGCCTGGCCTACCTGCTGCACGTCCTGGAAGGGAGGGTGGGATGGACAGGCAGAATGCAGCCTCAGGACACCCCAACCATACAGCCGGGGTGCTCCGAAGGCCTGAGGCTCCTCCAGGGAAGCTGCATCTGGGCTGGTTTATGCCCCAGTCATCCCCACCTCCTATACCAAGGGAATAGGAGGAGTGAAAGTGAGGAAGTCTTCTCCAGACAATGCTGGGTGCCACCTCCCAACAGCTGCTGCTACCAAAAGCACCCAGGGGATGCAGGCCACCCAGGCACAGCCCCTTTCCACCGCTCCTCCCAAGCCTCTGTGGCAGGAGCTCCAGCACAGCACACTGCAATCCACAGGGGCACCGGGCACAGCCTCTACTAGCAGGGAGATCACCACAGCACCTTCACATCACCCCCCAAATTCACCTCCCTTACAAAACCAGAAGCCCCCTGCCCTTGGAAGGGCACACATCCCCCAGCACCACAGTCTACGCAGCTCAACCTGCGGCACACAGAAGCCTGCCACAGGCTCGTGCAAGCGCTGCTGCCTGCCTGGCAGAGCGCTGCAGAGATGTCTGCACCTCTGCCAACACAGCCTGGCAGGAAGCTGGCCAAGAGAGCTGGGGACAGCCGCACCAGATCAGGTGGGGCTGGGACACCAGCACGGAGCAGCCACCCCAGTGCGTGACAGCCCCAGTTCTGCAGCACTATGACCCAGCCCTGCATGGCATGGTTAATGCTGGAGGAATGGTTCAGCACCGACACAGCCTCCTTTGAGTGATCCTTTACATTAAAGGTCCTACAGCACAGCCCAGGGCCCTACAGTCTGCTTGCTGCCATAAGGGGCTCTGCGCACAGCCTGTACTAAGGCATCTGTCCAGCCCACAGCACCGATAACTCCCATTCCTCCATCCCCCCGCCATGCTTCAGCAGGGGTTGAGCTGGCAGTGAATCAGCTACAGGACACACAGTGAGCGTGGTGTTCCCTGGCTCGTTCAGGGAAACCCAGAGGGCCATGTGCTGGAGGTTTCATACAGCAACCACAGCCTGACCATAGCAGACCCTGGTTGCCTGCCCTAGGGTCCATGAGCTCTGTCTTGCAGGAACTGGATGTGGGAACTCGAGCAAGCGGTGCTGACAAAGCTATCATTTCAAACTCTGCCACCCCACAAGCGATTTTTACGACCGATGCAGTGACATGCTGTGTTGTGTCCCAAAAGCTCAGCTCTTCCTATCCAGGGGCAGCACCCCCTCAGAGCACACACAGTGTAAACAGCTGGGCATCGGAGGTGGTCTGCAGCACCTCATACCCCCCCCCCAGACACCCACATGGCACTGCCCAGGGGATATCTACATTCCTGTCAGCAACAACTTCATGCCTGGGGCCTCCTGTGTCACCCAAGTCTGCGCAGAGATGCACTACCCTTTTAACAAAGCAGCAGCGTGCTGCTATAAAGGGATGAGTTTCTGTAGCAACCAGGCTGAACTTGTACAAACTCTGCCAAAGCACTAGATCTTTCCATGGACTGATACTTGAATGAGCACGCCAGCGCTGGAGAAGCTGGTCCTTACAGCCCCGCAAGGCTGGGAAATGAACACGTCCCTTTCCACCACACCCCCTGCCCCGCGACAGGGAGCTGCAACGAGTTTGTGCACGAGGCGCCCCTTCCTCATCCTGAGCACACACGGTTTGACAGAGAAAGCCAGTAGCTCCGTAGGAGTTAACTGAGCCCTGAGTGGTGCTGGGGAGTGCCCAGCACCCCCAGGACTCCCCATCCCATCCCAGCTGGGGACACAGCACTGGGGGAAGGGAAGCCAGCAGTACGGCTGCAAGCCCACACCCTGCCAATCACGTAGGTTTGCGCCGGACCACAGGGGTTCAAGCAAGAAGCCATTCTGCTGCACCTCCTCCAGCCCGCTGCTCGGAGCGGACTGATGCTTCCAGCCAGGGAAGGCTCCCTCTGAATCCCCCAGGCTGAAGTAGTTTGCCAGGTGCTGGCTGCACCTACCACACCCCAGAGGCAGTCGTGCAGCCAGCACTGCTGCTGCGCAGGGGTGAGCACTGCCACCGGGACTCTTGCAGCCAGGCAGGGGGTCTCTCTGCAAACACCCGGCTGCAACGCGCCCTGCCTGCCGCTGGGGATTTTCTCCGGCCACCGGAGCGAAGTTGGGCTGCGCTCGCAGGCGGCGTGGCTCAGTGCCCTAGCACCACACCCCCCACCCACTCCATGCAGTGGCAGGGAGAGGATTTCTCTTCTCTCAGCTGCGTTATTCCTCCAGCAGCAGCGTCACAGCGACAGCGAAAGATAAGCCCGGGCACTTCTGCCTGCAGTGAACTGACAGCAGAGCAGAGGGGGCTGTGGCACAGCCAGCCACAGCCTCCCCAACTCAACCCTGCCCTTGCCACCACATTACACAAGCACTACAGGGCGACAAGCCCCCATCGGAAACTGCCAGCACCCTGTTACACAAGCAATTGCTCTGCATTAGCTTTAAAAGAGCCAAAAAAAAAAAAAAAAAAAGGAATCCAGCAACTGTTGCTGCATGTGTCACTCACCGGACTGTGTGCTGGTTTGTGCTGCAGCATCAGAGTCCTGGGTGCTCCAGGGTCTGTCCCACCCTGTCAGGTTGAGGGACTGCAGGCCAAGGCACAGGTCGTTGGTGTCGGGGAGGCCACGGGAAGACTCTTGCGTGGATGTGGGGAAAAGCATCCTGCTTGCCACTGCTTCTTCAGAGTCCTGGAAGTCTGCTCAGATTGAGAACAAACAGAAGCTTGAGAGTTCAGGGCTGCTTTTCTTTCGAAAGGAGTTTTCCGAAGCGTTAAGCCCCAAGGCAGGTCTGGCGCTGCTCTGAAGCCACTGCCGCCGCAGCCAGCGGTTGCACCCCGAAAGGGAGGGCTACCATATGTCCAGAAACCAGCCCCCCACCCCCCTCAGCCCCTCCACCTTCCTATCCCGCCTGCATTACTGACTGGGTCAGCATGTGACCAGGCTGCTGATGCTTACTGTGCTGACAGTGACGTCACTCAGCCATGCAAGAGAACCGCATCAGCTCTTACAAAATAGGGGTAAGAAGAAAGGATGGATTCCCCCGAAAGACAAGGCGGCAGGCAGGAGGAAAAGGGTGCAGCTCCGGTAAGCCAGGCAGCACAAAAGCAGAGCTCCACGGCGCAGCAGACAGCGATCCCCCCAGCAACGACGATCGCAGCAGCGACAGCAGACAGTTAGTTTTAGTGCTACCCAGCTCTCCTGTCCCCGCCTCCCTCCGCCCACAAAACCCAAAAACACTTTAGTCCTGGACAGCCTCCAGCTGCTGGCTCCAGTTCAGAGCCCGATGCAAAGCTTCACAATTCTGCTAGCATAATCTATTCGGTTCAGCTTGGCCACTCTGCCTCCCTGACTCTGCATTGTTTACCACTGAGTAACAAGGATAACCTTCACCCCCCTCCCCGCTACCCAGAGGGAAGTGCGTTATCCCTGTCCGGTCCGCGTGGGCACATCACACCAACGTAGGGAGCGCAGGACCCGTTTCCCATCGGGAATTTCCATGGCCTATTTCCCTTCCGCCTGCCCGGTCCCCCCCTGCCCTGAGCCCTCCCCTCCCCTGCGGGAGGTGCGCGAGCCTACGGTACTGGAGATGCCGGATTCCTGCCTCGGTTTAAGCCTGTGCCAACAGCCTAAGGAAACGCAGCAGGTTCATAGTCTGCGAATTCCAGCTTAATGCGGGATCTGGGGGCTGATGAAACCACAAGATGCTCAGCCGTGCTACCCGAAATCTGAGTCAGAGGGCATTTATAAGCCAGCTCCAGGCAGTGGCAGCTGTCTCCTCCTCCTCCCCCTGCCCCCTTCCCTCCCACTGTGCCATCAGATGTGCACCTCGCGCACACGCTGCTCGCGGCTCTTCAGCGACTCCAGCCCGTCACGTTATCCCTCACGTGCGGCCCTGGCCATCCCAGGCAGCCTGCTGGCCTCCACAGGCCTCCTTTTCTGTGCCCACAGCCACATCTCTCCTCACTCAGCACCCAGCACAGCCAGGCACCGAGGTGGGGCCCTTGCCTTCACCCCACAGTGGTTTCAGGAGCTAAAACACCACAGTCGGGATGCAAGCAGCTAAAACTGTACCCACTGACAACCAGCTGCCTCCCTGGCCACAGCATCCTCCATGGTACCCTGCTGGCATAGCATCAGCACAGCTTTTCCTGCTCCCCTAGTATGCTAGTACGAGCTGTAGCACCAATTCAGTCAAATTGCTACCAGGCGCCTGTAACAGCACCGAGTATTTCTCTGAAAGCATCGTGCCGCATCTCCGGCTGGGTGTTTTACTGCATTAATTCCTCCTGTACACTTTTTGGATTGCTCGTTTTGGACAGGCCCTAAAAACATTTATAATGCAGCTGTAGGGAGGAGAGGAGAAAGGCACATTGCTCAGACAACTCAGTTCCCACAGCAACCATAACTTGCCCATATGAATATGCAACATTTCTGTGTTTATGGAAATGCACAAGTGCTCTGCATGAGTCCCCATCCCTGGCAGGAGGAGGCTACCTTCCACCTGGGGAACAGAATCGCACAGGTTTTGTACCATCTCCACCATCAACTCCCATCACACCTGATGTTCTCACAAGCACGGACACAAGCAGGAAGCATTTTCTGACAGCAGAACTCAAATCCCATCCAGAGCCCCTCTGGAAAACCCACAACTGAACAAACAGGGAAAATAGGGAACGAACTCAAAGTGCTCATACCACAGCATCCTAAGCCAGACATGCCAGCTTTCCCTCACTATCCCTATTTCTCAGGAAATAAGCTATTTTGTTTAATTGAACCCAATCAGATTTGGGTTCAGAGATGTGTTTCTTTCTGACGACTTCAACCTACATTGAAGACAAGCTCTCTGCAATTCAGTTAACAGGCATAGCTGCTGAAACAAAGCAGGATTTACTTTGATAACCAGCATTTCTTAATTAGACCTTCTCCCAACCGAAGCAAACAGCCAGCACAAGCCTGCTTCCCCTTTAATGGCAAACAGCCACAGAGAAAGATAGATATGGGTCATCAAGGAAAAAAACTTAAAAAGGGAATTTAAAATGCATTTCTGGAATGCTTATTTTCAAACTCAGAGAATGGAAATTTGCTACAAAGCAGTCAATTGTTAATGGCACACATGTAAAACTAATAGGATGCAGGGCAGGAGGAATTAATTTCCTACAGAAATCCAGTCTGAAGAGTCACAACCTCAAGTTAGTTGCAAGTACGTGCCTACCAAATATTAGTTTCACTTTGCAATCTGACCCAGCCCAGCCCAAATGCTTTGCCGCAGACTTTTCCGAGCCCCGAGAACCAGCCCAAATCTTTCCAACCTGGGTTTTTCCCTGGAGTTGCCCCTGGAACCCAACCATCATGGCAGAGGGAGCCGTGCTGCGGTGCTGGGCTCATGCCCGAGCCGGTCGGGTTTTGTTTCAGCAGCATCCTGAGAAGCAGGTCCTTAGTGAAGCGCTCCCGTGCGAGTCTCAGCAGCTCTCCCAGGTGACGTCCTCCCACCAGATCGGGACGTCCCCAGAGCCAGGGCGCACAGCAGCACAGGCTGGGCAGCTTTCCACACCACCGCCCCGACAGAAAGCTGCATTTTTCAGACTTCAAATGTTAGCCCCACATTTAAGGCATTTCAAAGGCTTCTTCACAAGGAGCATCTCCACGCGGCTCAGCCCTGAACTTGCAGCTCAACCCTACCAGCAGGCTTACGCAAGCCCCAGCCACTTGTCCCCACCCCAGCACTCCCTCCCCACTCACACCAGTTTAGGCAGATGAGCTTCCACCCTGGAAGCTGGGCTGGGGAACCGATCTGGTTAAAGCCACGCCACCAGGAGTTAGTTTTAGCCTGGCTCATTTCCCCAATCTGGTATGCAGTGCGGCTGCACCAGCCAGGCATTTCAAACAGGAAAATATTTAGAAAATTACAGCTTGAGCCTGAGTGGAGAGGACAAGGAAGGACTGGCACCAAGCGCCACAGCCCGCAGGCAGCTTGCAGAGGGGTTAAGGCAGCACGAGGAGCCGAGCACAAGCCAGGCCCTGCCCCACAGCAGCAGCATCCCTCAGTGCCATCAGACTCGTTCTGCAAACTGACACAAGCAAGCACCAAGGCATTCAGACTTCCAAGCCCTCCAGACGCAGGCCACCTGCAAAGCCAGCTAAAATCCAGCAAGCACGCTTTGTCTTGAAAACTGGGAAAATACAGAGAGGGGAAAAAAGGAAGCAGAATGGTTAAGCACACACAAACCAAACACTCCTCCTGCTTCTGTGGCCATGCAAGGTCCCCCTTCCCTCCCACACACTAATTTCTAGCGGAGCCTGAATGCAGAGGAAGCCCCTCCACAAACAAGCGTGGGCACAGGGGAGGGATAAGAGCTCTGCTGGAAAACAGAGCGGAAGGAGCTCTGTTCACCAAGAGATGCAGCTCCAAGGCATCTTCGTGCGCAGCAGCATTGTGAGCTATAGCTCTGAACTTCCAGATCAAATCCAGAGAAGCAGGAGGCCAGGCAAACCCTGCTAAGCCCTTCGGGTCACAAGCGGAAAGGCGGCTCACAGCAGGAGCGCCCTTTTGCCTTTCACACCTTTTTATCCCTCCGGTTTCAAAGGCTAGGAACTGCATCCATGAAAATTAAGCTTCTCAAATACATTTTGCGTACAAGGCAGACTACAACAAATCTTGAGCGAAAGCCTGTAGAGGATGAGGCAATTTTATTCCTCAGGTACACCGGGGATCATCAGGGGCTTAGGAAAGCTCTTGTTAGGCATAAACCTACTAGTTACAAGAGGTTTTTCTAATACACAACTAAGCATCTTTCCTGTAATCTGAAAAACTCCTCAAGTGGAGAAATTTGTTGCTGCATGAACCATTTCACAGCCAGCTGAAGGAGTTTGACTTCTTTTGGTAACCACAAGCACTTGAACAGCTAGCAACCAACTATTTAAGAAACTAAGAGGGGCTGCAACTTTGGCTCACTGCTCTACCTACTTCTGAGAGACTGTCACAGCACTAGTGCCCAAAAACCTGCACAACCAAACACCATCTCAGCACAGCAGGTCATGAGACCCTCAGGAAACCTGCTGGATCTGCAGCAACATCCCGTTCAGCTCTCCTGGGTTTGTGTCCAGGGCATCCGGCACTTATTTGGGGCAAGCCACAGCCTTGCCCTGGCTTAGGCACCACTGTGCTATGCTTTGGGTCACCATCCACAGTATTTTTCCCCTCATCCCAGTGCCATCTATCCAGTGTTTCCGTCTTGGTGGCTGCAGGGCAGTGAAGGACAGAGGCATTTACATTACAGTACCAGGGAGAACTTTTTCGGTGGCTAAACAAGGGATGCCATTAACAGCAGCTGATGGCAGGCAACAAGCTGATTTAGTCTTGGTCAGCATTCTTCCTTTGGCTTTCCTTAAATAAAGGAACTCCCCAGAATCATTAAGGGCTGATGGGTCTCAGCTAGCAGCCTTTTATGCTCACCTTGGCACCTCAAGCCACAGTAAGCAGTTTAAGCATACCCCAATCCTTTGAACAATGGGCTGTCAGTTTACAGACAACATACGGCTACACTTGGGGTACCTACAGCCACTTCAAGCCCTTGTTTTCAGTCCATATCACCTTTAGTTGAAACAAGTCCTTTAGCCAGGTGAACAAATGGGCATACAAAGGCTAAAGAGAAGCTTTACTTGCTGTTCCACTTAGGCTGGAAGTTGTCCCTACAGAACAGACAGGATTTCAGAAGCTTTCCTACCCAGATCTGGTAGCCAGCAAGGCCAGGCTTTGAAGCCTGGCAAAAAAAAAAAACACAAAAAAAACCACCTGAACAGCTGTGCAACAAAAGCTACTTAAAGAGAATGGCTTCACTCACGTTCTTACCCAGACCAGCGGTGAGCACACACATTAGCTTTACATTTTGGGAAGAACCAACACCAGAAGCTGTGGCATGCAAGGCCACAACAAGCTGATGTCTGCGTGACATAGCCATGCTGAGGAAGTTTTGCCTTTCAGGCTGATTCAGTGCTCTCTGAAGAGAGGCAGGTGTTTTGAAGCACCGCACGATCCCGTCTGGGAAGCAACCAGACAGGTTCCACAATTACAGCCTTCATGGCCAGCAGCCACCGTGCTGCCACGCTGTACCCTTCAGTTTGGGCCTGACCTAAGCCTTGTGTTTGGGAAGCTCCTGGAGCGAGCACCCATAAACGACTGTGGCATCAGGCTGGGCCTGACAGCTCAGATCATTTTGACGAGGCAATTAAGTTCACTGAGGATTATCATTAACTGCAAACTGATCTTTATAGAGATTTAACATTAGGTATGCCCACTTAAGTCTCCAGTGGCAGTCCCTTCCGCCACCTGGATAACTCCCCACCTGTGTCAGGAACAGGGCCCTGAATAAGCTCGTTGTCTCACATTGCTCAGCCCGATGCCGTGGCCATCTCTGTGCACTTCACCACACCAAGCAGGGCATCTCCACACGTGTTTCCCCAATAGCATTAGTGAAAGGTCATGAACTTCTGCAGTCCCTCCTCCTCCACCACATGTAATCCTCTTAAGGCTGAATGGGGCTTCTTAAACACACATTCAATCCAGGATAAATTTAGTTTGACCTGAGGAAGACAACTGAAAAGCTGGAGGGACCATGAACAGATTAAAAGTACAAGTTTCCCCTACTGGAATACATCTCTTCCCCAAGCCCTGCCACCAGAAGAGAGGAAGTCAAACAGAGGCAGTACTTTTAACTGCTACAGCTACTACATTAAGGGTGGATCTCCAGGCTCATTAAGTTGAGACAGTAGTGAGGACTGCAGGAGCTATGAGCTTTATGTTAATGCAGCCTAACTACTATGCACAATGCACAAGCTGTTCTTGCACTGAGTAAAAGCACCAGAAGCTCACAAGTTCATCAGGAGTGATTTAACACAGAGCCAAGTCACCACATGAGAAGTCCCTGGCTCTGACCAAGGGACAGCTCTGCAAGGCCACCCACCCAACAGCCAGGCTCACCAAGAGACCCTGATCCAGCAGAGCCTTGTCCTGCTCACTCAAGAACACTGCGAACTGACCTGCAGAACTGCAGCATTCAGGCCCTCGCTACCTCTGGAGAGGTCCCAATGCAGACTAATGAGGCAAGGCCAGGACTGCTGGTGGGCTAACATGCACCAGACAGATGCTGGCCCACCCAAATATTTGCAGTTGGTAGCTGCTGGACCAGCCAGGATAGCTCAGGTTACTTTATTTTTCAGTGTCTTGTGCAGCCCAGAGGCAGCTTCTGGAAAGGTTGTGTTCCCATTGAATGGTGAAGGCACCAAAGGCAGCCACTTCCTAGCCCTGGCTCAGCAGCACCCAGCATCACCACTGTGCCAGCAGTCAGCACCTACTTGTGAGGCCAGCCTCACCCACCAAGCAGGAACAAGAAACATTTACTAGGATTTCCCTGAAAGCACAACTTTGCTTGCACCACAGCAGAAATAATGTGGTGCTGGAAACCTCCTTTTTCACAGAGAAGTACCATCATACTTGTCCTACAGGAAGGTCTTCCACAGAATTAACTTGCTGACAGCCTGAAGCACACAGTTCAGCACCACAGAAGGGAAATTTACCCACTTTCCAATTAAGACTCCACCTCTCAACAGCCCTGTGACAGGAAAGACCCCACTTCATCTAAGAAATACCACAGCAACTGACAGACACGAGAGATTTACATGCAGAGGGTTATAAGCAGGTTCATTTCATGCCAGTCCTTCAGAGAAGAGCTTTGGAAGACAGCACTGTAAATCAGTGTTGCTACACCAGCTCTAAGCCCAGACCTAAAGCCAGAACTAACCCACATCTTCACCAGGTGTATCTGCTCTGGTGGGGTGAGACATGTCCAACTAAGTCAAGTCTCAGCTTACTTGCCAAAATTAGGAAGTGCTCCATTCACAATTAAAAATGGAATATGAAGGGCTAAAGCTAAGACTTCAATGAAGCAGCCAGAAAGAACCCTCATGAACCCAATGAGTGTATTTTCCTTTATTTTAGGTTTAATCCTCTGCTATTACTCCAACACATCAAGGTCAGATGCAACACTGTCAAGCACTGTTTTAAGGGACAAAAATTTCTAACCAGCTCAGTACAACAGCAATCTCAGAAAAAGCACCACTTATGCATGCCACTGACCTGAATGAGTTAATATTCTCTATGCAACTGCTCAAAAGTTAAGAGCATATCCTCCAAAACTGTTTTACTTGCCATGTTTCAAGCAATGCTGGGTATATATCCGTACCCAGAAGCGAACAATTCACTTCCTCCAGCATTTCTGCAGCACCAGCACAGGATCACATGGCCAGATCAGCCCCTGGTCCACAGCGCTAAAGCCTTCAAAACGCAGGAGATTAAGCTGCACTGGAAGTCATCTGGTAGCAGTCATTTCACTAGGCCAGCACAACATTGCACTGCACAAGCGCCCAACCCGACCACAAGGTGTCCAGAAACCAGTTTGCAGCTTTCTGTGACTGTTTGGTTGAGGCTACCCACCAGCACCAGCAGCTACAAAGAAAGCTTGCAGTGGCCTGCAAGGTCACCAGCTGGTGAGGTTTTCCCTTTACTTCCCACTTTGTTTTGGGACCAGTCCCAAGGGTCTGTTTGCTCCCAATAATGGGAGAAGTGTTTATTGACCCTATAAATTCAGAAGCTGGAGGAGCAACGGCAAATCTCTTTCAAGAACCCAAATCCTTGGCACAAAAGTGCACTGGCAAGAGGATCATCAGGCTCTGGGCAGGTACATTTACTGGCAGATCTCACCCACTGTAAAGGGACAAAAGCACGTCCTTCAGTTACATAAAAATAAGTCTGGACCCAGTACTCTTTGCTTTGGCACAGAGCCTCCTGTTTTGAGGCAAATCAAGTGCAAGGCAGCACAATATTCCCACTGCTCTCAGCCCGCACGAAGCGGGAACTTGCGGTACCAATTGCATAATCTCAAGCTCCTCTTTGAGAGAAAGTTTTCTCCTACATGCACTGCTCTGTGTGTTCTTCAACACGAGATTAACTACGCTGTAGCAAACCAAACACGGTTATTCAAAAGGCTTTCGCATTTAATGCATGCAGCAGATCAGCCATAGGAGCCACCAACAGACTAATCCTGCCTCCAGGAGAGGCAGACTGCTTTACTGATGGAACCACCTATGCCAAAAGCAGCTGGCAGATGATACATTACACACACATCAGGCAACAAGAGCTCACATCCTGCCCACGCAGGACCTGGGGGAACATGAAGCCAGCCTTCCCAGGCACCTCCACACTGCCAGGGAACACTGGGTTATCCATTTCAGGCTCACAAAGCCCCCCCATCACCAAAAAAGCATTAGACCCAACTTCGAGCAGCTCTTTGTCCACAAGCAGGTACCAGCCACCACACCACCAAGGAGCACACCATGTTTGCCAGGTCCCACTGAGCAACTCCCCCATCCTACCAACCCCTGGCCCTCAAGCTTGCCTCCAACCCAGCCAAATACGTCACCTGGCAAGATGTCACGTTTGCTTTTTGTGACAGGAGTGGTGCAGACTCCACTGAAATCCAAAGAGTTGTCCAGCATGGCGTTTATTCGGCGAAATATATCTGCATTGCTGCAAGTGGAAAGAGCAGGGGCATCCGGGCTATCCCAGCAGTCTTTTATGCTCCTCCCAGTATCTTCTTTCTGTTAAGAAAGAACAAGCATTAGTGTCAAGCACACTACTCACCACCCTACTTTCAACACATTGTGGAAAGCCTGGATTGCCTCCAACACTCATATTAGCTTTAGCTCCATGTCTTCGCAAGGTTCAGGCACAATTCTTTGCACTAAAGAAACAGTTAAGCAAAAGGGTCAGCAGTTTGTCAGCACTGCACACCTGACCAGGACCGCCCCAGTCACAAGCAGGCACCAGCTCAGCGAGGCTGGGTGAACTTTAGACCAGGAGCCACAGCACCCAAACCTGTTGGGCTGCTAACACAAGCTCTCTGCCTTCCTCCTGCACAGCACAGACCACACTCCTTATCCCCACGATCAGCATCCTGACACCAGGGGACACTCGTGGCCCAGGCAGCCACCACCTGACACCACAGGGGTTCCCCCCACACACAGTGCGGCTCACTTCACTGCTCTCATTTTGCAACTCTGGACAACATCTTGGGAAAGCCAAGTCAGCAGCCACACAATCACTCCAGGCTTATGGAAAAAACAAGGCTTCCCAGCTAATCAAACAGCCCCAAAGCCCTGAGGTGTCACTCAGCAAGGTGAAATGAATCCCAGCCTTCTCTTTAGTTAGCAGCTCCTTATCAGAAAGGGGTTACCCAACAACAGCTCTGCTTTATCACAATCCTCCACCCGCACTGACCTACCCATTTCAAGGTTTTTTGGGTCTGACCATCCTACTACAAGCCACAGCTCTCAGTAAAGCTTCTTCTGCATGCCAAGAGCAAAACCCTCCTGCTTCTTGGTGCCAGTCCAGAGCCCCAGCAGCAGCAGCTGCTTCCCCCAGCTCTGCCTGGGAGCCACTTCCACACCCAGGCTTGCTTCAGTGCAGCTGCACAGCACTCGAGCCCTTGCCACTCTAGAAGCTGCTAACAATCTCCAACCAGCATTTTTTGGACCACAGGCAGGTCTCCCCGCCACCCAAAAGCTACTGCAGCAGAAGCCTGCTCCTGAACACGCTGAGCAAGCAGTATTGCCGTCAATTAAGACGCACATTAAAGAGAAGCGCAGGAAGGCACAGCCACTCCGGTTTTGGCCTCTGGACCAGAATCCCTGCCATTAAGCAAATCTAGCTGGAGCCAAATTCAAAGAACTGAATCACAGCTAGGCTGGCAAACGAGGCCTCTGCTACTCCAAGACACACAAGAGCCTATAGCTTTAAATTGGGCCATTTGTATTTGTCAAGGAGCCGTTTAATCCATCCACCATTTGGATGTGATCCTGACAACTTGGGGCCTGCCTTCCCCATGCTCCTGCTTCGCCCAGCAGCAAGCCTGAAGCACTGAGCTGGTTCTCCTCCTCAAATGATCCCATACTGATCCTTCCAGTGCATGGCTTGTAACAGGGTGCAAGAGGCAAGCCTAAACCAAATTTCACATGGCAATGGGAACTTGGCCCAGCCTGAGCATGGGACTCCCATTTCCCCATTCCCCACCTCGTGAGCAGTTTTACTGCCATTAAGTATGCTTGGTTTTCCATATCTCAGTCAGCTGCAAGCAAACGAGCCCCGGTCCTGGAGGAGGCAGCAATAAGCCAGGGAATTGCTAACTCCTGTGCGGAGGCAAGCAATTGATTCAAGATTTCAGCCTGCTTAAGATTATTGCATCTAATTCAGCATCACTGCCTGGGCTATCTGTCTGTTAAAAGACCCAGCCCACCCTCAGATAAGGCCCTGGAACTGTCAGCACAGCACAGGAGCATTTACAAGCCAAGAATAAACAGGTAGGGCTCAAAGCAAGCTTCAGGCAAGAGTAAACAGGCAGAGCAAGCTTTAGGTCATCTTTATAAAAAGCAGCTGAGGAGTACAGTAGCTCAATTTAAGAAAGTATTGCCAGTCATCTTTAATAAAACAGAGTGCCGCATCAGGCTGCTTTGGCACAAGTGTGAAGTGCCATATTCTCCTCATGTTACTGCTACAGAACCTCTTAGAGCAGAAGGCAAAGCTTTTTCCTCAGAGTTTGTGCTAGCAAGACAAAAATAAACTCCAGCGGCAAACCAAATGCCTGACCCATTCCTGCTCATTTAGCATTTGATGCTTCCCACAGCTGGCAGCACCAGTCCTGCCACAAACAAGAACAGAAAACAGCAAGAGGATGGCCAAGCATTTTTACGGAATTTCCTTTTACTTAAAGAGCTTTTAACTTTGAAGACTGAAGGATATCCTAGAGATACTGCAGGCACCACCGACTTCAGAGCTGGCATCCAACGCTTTGCGTAGGCAGTGGCTCGTGTCTCTGCATCTTCCCTAGCGAAGCTCACCCACCTCCCTGGCCCCCCAAGCCAAAAATACTCCTTTAAAAGAGCTCTGCAGGTCTCTGAAGCATGCAGGGTCCAAACAACTGGACTACACAGGCTGCTGAACAAAAGGAATTTACAATACGTAGCTGGAGAAAACATCCACATCCCTTAGTCTCACCAGGGGTTAACACCAAAGCACAGGGAAACGTGTTTGAGGCTGCGTGCTCCAGGCCCTGCTCCCTTCTCACTTTAAGCAAAGAAGCATTCTTGAATGCAGCAAGGATTAGCTTTCAACACTCCATCTTGAAGGACTTTGCTGACCAGAGCAATACATCAATAGTTACTCTTGCTCCTCTGGATGTCCTCTGCACCACAGCAACTACAGCCACAGCCCACGCTTGAGGCTGCCCCCCTCTGCCTTCAGCAAGGCACAGAGATGTGTGCCCAGTGCACTGCTGGGCTCTGAAGCCCCAGGGAGGGACCATCAGGCACCAGACACCTGTAGCACCACACTCCAAACAAAAGCCACCTGAGCAAGATGGGGAGCACCTGGCTTGATGCAAAAACAAGGCAAGAAGTTTCTGCCCCCACAGAGCAGCAGAAAGACAGCTGATGTGCCACCTCACCTGCTTACTCTGCATCCAGAAGCTGGCAGCCAAAACATCATTGTACTTGCAGCCATCACGTCTCTGGGGTTCACATCTCATCAGCCCCCCAAAACCATGACTGCAGCTGCACTTGGAGATCCCACACAGGACACCCACAAGACACGGACCTGCTGCAGCTCAGTCCATGGAACAACGCCTGCTCACGTAAGCAAAAACCACTAAAGATATCTAAGTGGAAACAAAGGCACCTCCACAGCCCTGACATAGACACACCTGGTGGAAGCCTAGCATTTAAACAGCAGATAATGAAATCCCAGGGCCAGGCAGCACCCCCAGCAGTGTGCAGGATTAGGATATCCTAATCCTGAGGGAAGCCATTAAACACAGCTCAGCTGCCAGCATAACCGAGATGTGCATTAGCTCCTTAGGAACAGGCAAGGCTCGTCCACCTGAGCTGCGATTCAGCCTTGACTCGTTATGCTTTCCACAGAAATCCCACTGAGGCAGCATCACGCTGATGCCTGAAGGGGTTCTCAGCCGAGAGGGTCCTGAATCCTGAAAATGTAAGATGTTGCTAAAATAACATCAGTTTCTACATCACTAAATCAAGACAGATCTACACTTCAATCAAAAGCAGCTCCAGTAGTCTCTTACTGAGATGTTTTGCTTCCCAAACCAAAGTCAGGTGCACCAACAGAAAGCACTACTCTGAGGCCACTGCTCCTACCAATTAACACTGCTTAACGAAGCAGCAATTCAACCTGCCCAGCTCACCCTGCCCAGGGCTGGCACAGACTGTCCAGGGCGCTCCCCACCAGTGGGGCTGCACCTCAGCAACTGCTCCGTGGCTCACATGGAGAGGGCCTCGAACACATCTGCCTGGAAAACAGCCCCATTTGGGAAAGTTTTCTTTGGATTTACTTTTATGTGGGAGTGCTGACTTCGGAATTACACCAGTTTTGCCAAAATCCTTGTTTTGAAGGAAGTTTCACTGCTAACCGCCTCCTTTTTGGTGTTTGTTTTTTATTTTCCTCAACTGAATACTTTGAAGCGATTATTTAGAATCGATTAGCACCCCAAACAGAGGCTTCAGAATGGTATCAACAGAGAATAAGGCTAGGTACTGTAAGACAGGAGCCCTGACCTCCCCCAGAGCATTCCCCCCACAGCTGCCACCACACCGCTACCCTTCCCCCCAAGCAGCCCCAACAAGCACTAAACCTAGCTGGGTGATAAAAAATACGACGTAAAGCCTGGGGAACACTCCACACAGGTGCAGGAGCTCGGAGAGGGCGCAAACCACTCCTAAATCCCAACCACTCCGCCCTCCCTCCGCCTCCAAAAAGCGGCTTCGAGCCACGAAGCGAGACCACGACAGCCAACACCTCTTCAGGGGGGCGACCCTGAGGGGCGAGGGAGGTGGGGGGGGGGGGGGGGGGAGTTTTCGCCTCAGCGCTTCCCCCCCCCCCCCCCCGCAGCCCCCTCAGCGCCGCGCTTCCCGCCCGATCTCCTCAGCGCCCCTTCCCGCCCAGCGCTCACCCGCCGCGCGCCGCCAACGTGCGGGGCCACGTGAGGGGGCGGCGAGGAGGGGAAGGAGGAGGAGGGAGGACCCCGCGCGCCGCCCCTTCCCCCCCCCTCCCTCCTTGCTGCTGCTTCCCGCCCGCCGCCCGCGCGCAGCCGCCTGAGCACGGCGCGCGCTTGCTCGCTCACCGGCGGGAACGCCATGGGCGCTGCACAGGGCGGGGACGAGGAGGGGGGGGGGGGCGGGTGCTGGCGGCAGCGGCGGCAGCGCTGGGCTGTGGGCCCCCGGCGGGGTTTTAAACGCGGGCGCGGCGCATGCGCGTTGGTGGCGCGGCCCCGCGCGCCCGCCTCGCGCCCCCTCACGACGCCCGGCGGCCGTTGGGCGGCTCCTCAGGGCGGGGGGGGGGCTCGGACACCTCACCCAGTTGCTGTGAGGGGAAAGACTTTTTTTTCCTTTAAAGAGGCATTTTTTTTTCCTTTAAAGAGTCATTTTTTTCCTTTAAAGAGACATTTTTTTCCTACAAACAGATATTTTTTTCCTATAAAGAGACGTTTTTTTCCTATACACGCAGCGTAGAGAAGGGTGCGGGTTTGAGGAGAGCTTTATTGGCCATAATAAATAAGGTTACAGCGGGTGGCTGTGGCATGAGGTGAGGGAATAGAGCCAGCGTGTCCTCACCGAGCAGCACAGCGTCCATCCTACCCTGCTCCTTCTTCACAGAGGCAAAACCAGCCCGGGTGTCACCGCCTCCTGTCCCACCGCCAGTGCTGGGGTGAGGAATAACCCCGGAATAGGGGCAGGGAGGGTTTGGGGGAGTGGTGTGGGGCAGGGGGGGTGGGGTGGGGGGGTGGCAGGGCCCTGTCACTGCGCCAGGGCCTGGACGATGTCCTTCACCAGCATGGTGCCGATCACCATCTTCTCGCTGTTGACGGTCAGCTGGGCCGCGGCTCCCTCGCGCCGCTCCAGGGTGACGAGCACCAGGCTGCCGCTGGTCACCGTCTTGGCCGCAAACCTGCCCGCCAGCAAACAGGGCGTCAGGGCGAGCTAAGCTCCTCTGTCACCCCCCCTTGTCCCCTGTCCCCAGCCCCTGGGATGCTCCTGTAGGGACTGGGGAGGTGTCTGCCACCCGCAGCCACTGTCACAGTGGGTCCGGGGGCAGGTTCCTGCAGGCTCCTTGCCCTTATGGCGTGGCACAGTCCCCAGGGAGCTGAGGTGCCCCGGGGTGCCTGGTTACCTGTATTCATTGTCAGCTCCGCAGGGCACACGTCCCACGTTGGCAGCCGAGGTCACTTGCTGGACGATGGCGTGGTCGCTCCGGCATTTCTCAGGCAATGTCAGCTTCTCCGTGATCTCGCTCATGCCCGTGAGCTTCCCTGCAGCGGGCAGCAGAGCCCCTGCCTGTCTCCGGCCACGCACCCAACCCCGCGCCCACCGCTGACACCAGTCGTATCCCCACCAGATCCCATTTTGCTGTCCCCAAATTGAGCCCTGGCTCCTGTCCCCTCCTGTCCTGCCCCAGGCTGAGCTCTGTCCCAGGCCACCTTGTTTCTATGGTTTGTGTGTGGCCTCACATCCACATGCTGTCCTGCTTGCTCCTCTCCAGCTTGGCAGAGATGAATTTGGGAAAAAACCTTTCCTCCACGACCCTTTCTGGGCTTGTCCCTGTCACCGTGCCTGGTGACATCAGCCTGCAGCCACGTCCCTAGGGACGGGCTCCTCCAGGCAGCAGCGTTGTGGGGTGATGGTGCCAGGTACCACAGTGCCCTGAGCACACCCCAGCCATCTTCAGCTCACCACAGACCCCGTCTGCTCTGGGAGCGTGGCGACAGAAGGCCAGGGTGTCCCCGTCACTTGCCACAGAGTGACATGAGGGTCCTGTGCTGGGCAGGGGTTTGGGGACCCCGTGCAGCCCTGCGGCACTGTGGGGCAGGACGGGACGTGTCCCACCGCCCCCATGCCCCATTGGGGCACCCCGGTGCCCAGAAGGGAACGAGGGGAGCTACTCTAGGGCCAGCCGAGCTGCCACTTACCCTTGCCCTGCCGCGTGAGGTGCTCTGCGCCACGGCATGGGTGGCAGGGGGACAAAGCATGCAGTGAGTGCCACTGTGGGGACAGTGGGTGCCCCCCCGCCCCGACCCCTGCCCTCACTCACCCTGCTCCTTCCTGAACTCGTTCTCGCTCATGAAGACGGGGGCCATCAGCTCCCCCACCGGCGGCTGGATGGAGACGTAGAAGTGACGCGTGTGGGTGCTGGGGACACAGGCAGGTCAGAGGGGATGCGCTTGAGGACACCCCCACCTCCCCCTGCCTCAGGCAGAGGGACAGCTGGAGGGAAACTGA
The DNA here is from genome assembly GCF_009819795.1 of Aythya fuligula. Classification (NCBI taxonomy): domain Eukaryota; kingdom Metazoa; phylum Chordata; class Aves; order Anseriformes; family Anatidae; genus Aythya; species Aythya fuligula. Next base: position 10,448,654 of record NC_045569.1, on the reverse strand, counting down.
GGCAAAAAATGGCTCAGGAATAGGGAACCCATCGGGCTGGACCTGGGACTGCTGCCACCTCCTTGTCCCCTGGTGCCTGTCTCACTGTCCCCTGGAGCACCCCATGTCCATCCCAGTGTCCCCCCTCCCCTGGAAGGACCCTGGGGTGCATCCTGGTGTCCCCATCCCCTTGAGAAACCCTGTACCTGTCCCCTGGAGCTCCCCATACCCTGTCCTGTTGTCCCTTGTCCCCTGGGGTACCCCATGCCCTGTGCTTCTGTCCCTTGTCCCCCAGTGCCCACCCAGCTCTCCCCAGTGCCCTGGAGGACCCCATGCCCTACCCTTCTGTCCCCCAGCGCCTCATCCTGCTGCCCTTTGTCCCCTGCTGTTCCGTGTCCCATGGAGGGACATCGGTGCCCATCCCTGGGACCCCCACCCTGTCCCCTCCCTCCTGGCGCTGGGCACTCACCACAGCTGGAAGTTGGCCGCCTGCGTGGAGTCGCAGAAGTCGATGCCCATCACCACGCTGGTCGTGTCCCCGGGCGCCAGGCACTCTGAAAGCACCCGGCTGTCACCATGTCCCACCTCCCCTCCTCAGGCCGTCCCCCCCATCCCTCCCGAACACCAGTGTCAGGCCGTGCCGTGCCGGGCCGTACCGATCTCGGGGAACTCCTGGATCCGCATGCCCGAGAGCGGCTTGGGCTCGCTGACCCGCAGGCTCTTCACCTCGGCGTCGGTGTTGTTGGAGATGTGGATCTGGACGGCCACCATGTGGGGGTCCCCCGGGAAGGGCCGGCGGCTGAAGCAGTACTCAACCGAGAGCCCCTCGCCCGCCATGCGGTGCAGCAGCTCGTAGGTCCTCACCGCACCGAACGCCGGGCTCATCAGCTGCCGGGGACCGAGGGACGATGTGGGACACCGAGCACACCCCGTTGGGTGTTGGGGCCCCAGAAGGGGATGTGAGGGACACTTACGGCGGGGGCCAGGGAGGTGTCGGTGAGCGTGAGGCCCTCCAGGTCGGTCACCAGGCTGGTGGAGACGATGCTGGTGGAGGGGACGGGCTGAGGAGGTGGGGGAGTGACTGCGGGGAGAGGAAAGGGTTAACAGAGCTCCGATGAGCCACAGCCCCATGGGGACACCGCATGGGGTCAGCCTCAGTGCCATAGCCCCTTGGGGACACCACATGGGGACACCACATGGGGACAGCCTCAGTGGTGTAACCCCATGGGGACACCACATGGGGACAGCCTCAGTGCTATAGCTCCTTTGGGACAGCCCCATGGGGACACCACATGGGGACAGCCTCTGTGGTGTAACCCCATGGGGACACCACATGGGGACAGCCATGTGGGGACAGCCCTAGTGGCACAGTTGCAGGGAGGAAGCCCCTCAGATGCCACCCACAGGGACAGGCACGTGGGGATAATCCCATGGGGACAGCCCTGGTGGCTCAGCCATCTGCTCCACAGCCATCCTCATGGGACAGGGGCCATCCAACCCCCAAGTCCCCACCCCTGTTCCTGCTCACCCAAAGACTCCACACAACCTTGCAGCTCCCCACCCCAGGTGTCCGTGCCTCAGTTTCCCCAAAGCCACCACTGTGACCATCCCATGTCCCCTGCGGCCACTCACAGTCATCCAGGTCGAGCAGGGAGATCTCCTTGGGGCCGGCCCTGCTGCTGGGGGGCTGCAAAGGGGCAGAGAGATGGGGAGGGGTGAGCAGGGGGTTTGGGGTCCCCCTGGCCTCCCTCCCATCCCAGTCCTCACTGCCTTCCTCCGCTTGGCCTCCACCACGGCCGGTGCCTCAGTGCCAGAGTCTGACCCTGAAGAGCTGCTCTCGGAGGCGCTGGCCTCCTCTGACGAGGTCTCTGCACGGCCCTTCCTCCCCTGAGGTCCTGCTGCCTTCTTGGCCTTCTTCCCCTCAGTCTCCTCCTCCTCCTCGCTGGGGCTGCAGGGAGAGGAGGCTTTAGGGGAGGCCAGGACACCAGCTCAGCCGGGGGGGACGCAGCCTCCTTGGGGTACCTGCCCGCACTCCCTGCGGAGGAGGCCTTCTGGGGGCCTCCCTTCTCCTTCCTCTTCTTCCTCTTCTCCTCCTCCTCCTCTTTGTCCTCTGACTCCCCGCTGCCTTCCTCCTCATCCTCCTCATCCTCCTCCTCGCTGCTGGAGCTGGAGCTGCCGGAGCTGCTGCTGCTGCCGCTCTCCTCACTGACGGACTCGGGCTCTGCAAGGAGCACAACTCAACCGTGCTGCTGTCCCCCCCCCGTGCCTCCACCATTCCTCAATGTGTCCCACCACATCCCTCTGCTGTGTCCCATGTCCCCACAGCTGCCCATGGTGCCTTACAGCGTCCCCACATCTCCCCTCACATCCCTGCTTCCCCCTGCCAGATCCCTCCACGTCCCCCATCCCCACTGCAATGGGATGTCCTCATCATGGTGTCCCCTGCCTGGTCCCCCACCGTGGTGGCACCACCAGGTCCTCACCACTGTCTGCAGACTCGGTGGGCCCTGACTCGCCCTCTGAGTCAGAGTAGAAAGGTTTCTCCACCTTCTCCTTCCTCTTCTCCCGGCTGGTGCACTTGGTCCACTCGGGAACCTGCAGGCACAGGGCTTGTCAGGGTTGTCACCCATGGGGGAGATCCCAAACCACTGCCTTTACCCTGCTCCTGCCCCCAGGCAGTTGTATGGTCACCAGAGGGGGGACGTGGGGCAGCTGAGCAGCACCTGGGCCCCTTCTGGGGCTCTCCCAGGACCGCAGTGACCTCCCCATCATAGTCCCTCATGCAGCCCAGGTTGCCCACCCACCTCCACGTTCCTCACGGAGGGGTCGGGGGCTTCATCTGGCCAGTCCGGCAGCTCCTGGTACCCAACAGCCTTGGCGTTGAGCAGGTGGGACAGGGAGCCCAGCTGGAAATGGTCCCGGTCTATGGCAGGACGAGAGGTGGTGGCAGCTCAGGGCCAGCTGTGCAGCACCAGGGTGACATCTCGCCCCGTGTCCCCATGCCCTGCAAGCAGGGTGGGTACCTTTGAAGGAGGACTCCAGGATGGGAGCGGGTTTTTGGGCCAGGAAGAGCTTCTTGGCATATTTGTTGAGGGCCCCGCTCTTCTCGGTGGGCACAATGAGCTGGCGGATGAAGCGAGCCCGGTCGCGGATGTCGTAATTCTGGTCGTACTTGGCCAAGTTGAGCACGTACTGGGTCAGCAGCTTGCTCTGCACCAAGGGGCACGCTCAGGGCTGGCCTCTTCCTCCCACTGGGGAAACTGAGGCAGGCCACGGGATCGTGTCCCCAGGAACATGCCCCCAGGTACCTGCTTGGAGTTGGTCAGGTAGAGCTTGGCCGCCAGGTTGATGACCTGCAGCTTGACGATGTCCTCCTCGTTGGTGAAGGACTTGGCCATCTTGCGCAGCACATCGGGTGCAATCTTGGGCACGTGCTCGCAGTACTCGCCAATCAGCCACAGGATGCTGGCCCGTGCCATCGGCACCTGCAAAACACCCTCAGGAATGTGGCTTTGCTGTCACCCCCTCTGGTCCTGGGTGCCACGCAATGCCCCAACCCACCTGGATGTTATCGGTGAGCTTGGCCATGTGCTTGATGATCTCGCTGTGCTGAGCTGGCTGCATCTGCAGCAGCTTCTTGATGACCACCACGGATTCGGCCACCACCAGCTCTGTGAGCAGAGACCCGGCCTCAGCAGGGTCCTCCCCGAGGGATATGGAGCCCTTGTCTCACCCCCGCCATGAGTGCTCACCGTCCCGGTTGGAGAGGAGCTGGACCAGGCCGTTGAGGCAGGTGTCCCGCACCTTCCCGATGTTGGTGGCACAGCGCCCGATGGCTTGGATGGTGGCTGCCACGAAGTCCTTGTCCATGCTGCGGATGTAGGTCTGTGCGGGCACAGCACGTCACCCCTGTGCCAGCACCGGGTGTCCCCCGCATGTGGTGGCCACACATCAGGGCTTTTTGGAGCCATCCATGGGGTTAGCACATCAGTCCTCTTTCCTCCTAGTGGGATTCTCCTTCATTGCCCCCCCATCTCCCCCAAGAAGGTTTTGCACCCAGAGTTGCACCCTCGGTCTGCCTGGGGTCTCAGCATACCTGAAACTCACGCAGGATGGTGGAGATGTTGGTCTCGTTGGCCAGGTTGGTGAGGACCTCCAGCTGCAGGAAGGAGAGAAAGACTGTCAGCTTGAGACATGTCCCAGGGACACCAGATTCACAGTGTCCTCCTGTCCCCAGAACATGGAAGATGGCTGCTCCATGGGGAAGAGCTCCACGGAGCCCCACAGCCACCAGTGATGTGTCCTGCCAGGTGTTTCCAGCTCACCTTGAGGATCTTGATCTGTGTGGGGTCCGTGGAACGGATGTAGAAACTCTTCAGATAGGGCTCAAACATCCCCTGTGCGGAGAGCCAGCGGTATCAGTGACACTGATGTTCCCACCATGCCAAGGCCACCCATGGGCAGGTGGCCCTGGTGATCAGCTGCCAGCCAGCCCTCATTCCACTCCAGAGTTAACAGGGCTGACTCCTCCTGTACCAGGGCCAAAACTCACCCGCCTTTTGATGGACATGGTGGCCACATTCTGCAGCACAACGTACTGGACCTCGCTGTGGGGACAGAGAGGGGGCTGCCATCAGTGGGGCCGGCCAGACCTCCCTCCCAGCATGTCCCCATGAAGATGGAGCAGGACCCACCACCACGGTGATGCCATCATGATGCTCCCACCCTTTGTCTGGGTTGGGAAGTTTTAGGAGTTTTCCCCAGGGTCTTGGGGCTCCCCCTGGGTCCCACTGGCCATGCTCTGTGGGGTGGGAGACCACCAAAACCCAGGTGCCACAGACCTGTGACTCCGCAGGAGCCGCACCAGCGCCTTGGCAATGACACCAACCTCTGCCTTGGGTGCCAGGTGGAAGTAGAGCTGTGCCACAGCCATCACCACCTGCGGGGAGACACCTGCCTGTCACACAGTGGTCATGGGGACATCCCAGGGGACAGCTGTGCCCCCCAGTGTCCCACCCAGCAACACCCAGAGGAAACCCAGCCCTTGGTAATTCTACCACCGCAGGTTCCCTCAAAACTTTCCCAACACCCTGGTGGCTTCTTGGCTGGTGGGGACATCATGAGCCCAGGCTGGACACTACTGGTGGCCTTGGGGACAGGGCGGGGGCTCACCGCAGCGTTGCGGCTCTGCAGCAGGGGCTTGGTGTTGCGCAGGAGCAGGCGGTGGTCAGGGTCCATGACATAGGGCTTGCGCTTGGCCAACGAGGCTGCCTCCGCCTTGGCATCCTTGGTGTCCTCTTCCTCAGAGCCATAGAAAGCCTTCTCGGCGCTCTCCTCCAGCAGGGACTCCTGCCAGCAGCACTCACCTTCATCCCACCACCCCACCCCAACCACAGTGGCAGAGCAACAGGATGCACCGCGATCTTGGAGCATCCCTGGTACCAAGGTGGCCGGGGGCACCCCAAGGTGTCCAGGACACCCTGAAGCTCCCAAACTCACGTTCTGGTTGGGGCTGAGGAACTGTGTGCGGGCGTAGCGGGTCAGCATGTTGATGATCACCACTTGGCCCCACTCCTCCACGTCGATGAGCAGGTTGCAGAGCTTGCGGTAGTTCTTGTGGATGAGGTCGATGCGCTCGGGGCAGACCTCCTCAAATGCCATCACCACGCTGCCGGCCACCAGCTGCAGAGGGAAAGCTCGGGGTGGCTCACTGGGGTGGTGGCATCTCCAGAGGGATGCTGGTTTGGTGGGGATGGTGACATCCCCATGAGGGATGGCTTGGTGGGGACATTGGCACCCCCACATTTTGGGGGAGGGAAGACATGGCACCCTGCTCACCGTGGTCTTGTCCGCCAGCAGCTTCTCAATGACTTCGATGAGCTGGTCCTTCTGGTCCGAGTCGAGGCTGTGAGGGAAGAGTGGGATTGGTGCGGGTGGGAATACATCCAGCCCCCCAACTCCTCCACCCCTGCTGGCACCAAGTAGCTGGGACCTCCCCCACCAGGTTCTGCATTCCCAAAATTTAGCAACAGAAAGACGCACAAAGCCTTCAATGAGTTCTCCCTGCTCTCAGCAGCCATCTGGCATCCCCCCGTTACCTGTAGAGCTTGGGGATGGCATGGGCTGCCGTCTTACGCACGTATGGGGACATGTCTGATGCGGCCTCCTTGATGGCCAGCATCATGATGGGTACGATGATGGGTACGCGGATGCTGGAGAGGACACGCAGCGCGCTGGCGCGGATCAGCTGGTTGGGGTCCTGCAGGGGCATAGGCATTGCTGCAGCGAGCTGGGACAGCCTCGCAGCCTCCTCTTTTTCCCCCCAAAGCATCTAGGATGCCCACCTTGAGTCCTCGCTGGAAGGTGGAGATGGAGAGCAGGGCCAGATCCTGCTGCTCCTCCGCATAGCGCACCAGGTACACGTACACCAACTTCTTCACCTGCGGGGTGGAGTTGGCCAAGGTGGCAGGGACCCCCAAACACCCCCAAAACCCTCCTAAACAGGGAGCATCCCGAGTCCCAGGGTCCCCCATGGGTGCAACCTCACCTCAATGTTCTTGCAGGCGACATTCTTCACCACGGCTGGGAAGAGGTCAGAAGCATTTTTCCCCCGGGCGATCATCTAGGGAATGAAGGAGCAGTGTGACATGGGGTGGCTGGCACAGCATGGCACAGCACAGCACGGCACGGCATGCAGCAGCTCACCGCCACGATCCTCTTCATGGCCTCCAGCTTGAGAGAGTCCTTGTTGCTGTCCAGCATCTCCTTGAGGTCATCATGCCTGCACCATACCAGGATGGAAAGTCCCATAGGCTGTTTTTAGCCATTTTTATTCCTTTTTTTTTTGGCCCTATCCAGTGGGAGAGATGCCCGCACCGTGCCAGCAACCTGACCCTCCAGTACTGTGCAATATTGATGGGGCAGGAGTTGGGTTACAGCCGTATGAAAAAGGAACCGAAGGGACTGGCATGGCACTGGCCACCAGCTCTGTCCCCATCCTGGCCACCAGCTGGACATTCCTTGTCCCCTCCTGGGCATGATGGTGCAGATGTGCTAGTGCACCCTAAGAAGGAGTGCCCTGGAATGGTCAAATCCAGCACTTTCGTCACCTTTGTCACCTCTTATAAGGCTGTTTGCCATCTATGTCCCTTTTATAAGGCACATCTGTCCCTACCAAACCGGAGGGGGGGCTGCAAGTCTGCATCCACCCACAACAGCCCCATCATCATCAAGGGACAGCAATTTTCCCCAAAGAGCACAGATTTGCACCAAACCAGCCCCAGCATTTCATGACACCCTTATGGGGCATGCTGCACCCCAAAGCCCCCTGGAACCATGCTCAGCCCCAGCCACTGCTGCCACCATCCCTGGGGGGCTCCCTGGGGGAGTCTTACCGCGGTGGCTGCTCGGTGCTGGTGGCCACCTCGTCCTTGGGGACAGCCAGTGGCCGCAGCTCGTCGGCGCGCAGGGCGCTGTAGCAGGTGGGTGGCCCGGCCTCCGTGGCCAGCACTGGGCTGGTCACCTCCTCGGCCGCGTCACCGCCTGCCACTGTTTTTGGCCGCAGCAGCTTCTGCACGGGTGGCAGTGAGAGCATCGCTGCGGCCAGGGGTGGCACTGGGGACAGCAGGGACAGTGGCAGGGCTGTGGCCCCGCTCCTCCTCCTGAAACCTGATGCTCGGCTGGGTTGGGTTGCAGAGTCAACTCAAGAAGGCCACCATGGGGTCTCGCGGTCCCAAGTGCCTCCTGCCCCACAGCTAGTGGGACATGGCAGGGACATGCTTCCCTGGGGACTTCTAGTGGCTCAGCTGCAGGTGGGGACATCCCCAAGGGGATGGGACAGATGTGGGTGTCCCAAATGGGTGATGGGGGGGCACCTGGGGGGCTCACAGGGACAGTGACAGATCCAGCATGGTCAGTGCTGGGCTAGGGGACATTGCCAGGGGCTCAGAGTGGGGGACAGTGACGGAGTGGGGGACACTGCTGGAGCGGGGGGAAAGTGACAAAGTGGGGGACATTGCCAGCGGGTGAGGAGGAGGGGTGGTGACAGCGTGGGGGATGCTGCAGGGGTTTGGGGTAAGGGACACTGCCAGGCTGCAGGTCACTGCTGGGGGGGCGGGGGGAGCAGGGGGACAGGGACAGAGTGGGGGATGCTGCAGGGGCTGGGGAGGGGGACACAAGGAGCCCCACTTTCCCCTTTTACACTGCCTCCTCCCTGTCCCCCCCCACCCCTGCTGCTCTGCATCCCTGTGCCCCCCCAGCAGCTGCCGGCCGCAGGTGACATCCACCACCCCTGCGCACCCCATGCCCCCTCATGGGTGGGGGGCACGGGGACCTGCAGCCCCCAGTGCCGCAGCAGATCTCAGATCTCTCCCCCCTCCCTCTCCCCCATCCCTGCTCCAAAACCCATCTTTTTCCCCTCAAACCGCCGCCGCATCCTGGTGGCCTTTGCAAAAAGCGATGCGTCCCCATCCTTATCCAAAGCCGCGTCTCCATCCCAAGGCGGGGGGCACCACCAGCCCGCTGCCATTGTCCCCAGGGTGTCCCTGCGTCCACCCGCCCCCCCCCATCCCCACCTCTTGTAGTCGGAGGCGAAGATGCCGCCGCTGGCAGGGTCGTGGCCGTACTCGGGCTCCCCCAGGCTGGAGGAGCCCCCCTTCTCCTCGCCGTAGGCCGGGCTGGCCGCCATGGCGGTGCTGGCGCAGGCTGGGATGCGCAGGCCGGGGACGCCGGCACTGATGTCAGCGTCGTGCGGGGACGGCCACCGCCACCGCTTAAAGGCACCGGGGAGAGCGGGTACCCACGGCACCCACCCTACCCACAGCACCCACCCTACCCACGGCACCCGCGGCACCCTGGGGGATGCTTGGCGTAGCGGGGGCCGTGTGGTTCTGGGGGATGCTCCCACGTGGCTCCCCCCCCTCCCCAAATATAATAAAAAGATGGATTTGCTCCCCCAAAATGAGGTGGTCCCCAGTCCTGCAGTTTAAAAGTGGCCATCGCTTGGGATCTTGTTATTTGGGACACTTGTTACTATCTGAGATATCATTATTTGGGATATCATTATTTGGGATATTATTATCAGGACGTTTTTATTATTATTCAGAATATTATTATTATTATCGCTGTGATTTTCATCATCATCATCACTATCACTATTATTATTATCACTTACTATTATTACTATCACTTACTATTATTATTTACTATTATTATCATCATTGTCTACTATTATCATAATTTATTACTACTAATATTATTACTACCATTGTTATTTTTATTATTTACAGATAAGTAACACTATTCAGAGATAAGCCTCATTGCTATTAACAAATAATCAGTATTTTCAGAGCATTCAGGATATCATCATTATTTGAAGATAATTCAGAAATTCTATTCTTTTTCCACATTTTAACATTTTTTATTTCATATTTTCATTAAGACAGAAATAGCGACTTTCATCTGGGCAGTTACTTCACCCAATCACTCAGGATATGAAGCAGCAAATATGAGCACACTAGGTGGAAATAATTAATAAAGCAGCTGATTAATGTTTCTTTCCCGCGCAGAGGGTGCTGAGTGGTGTCTTTGAAATGATCCAGCGCAAAAAAAAATAGAAAGGAGCACCCCCGAAAAGTCATGATTTGCAGGAAGCAGATGCGTGGAAAGGCAAAGCGTGGGGACGAAGGGACATGGCTGCCCTGGACATGGAGGGGAACGGGCCGCTGGCCGCCCCCTCACACCTTCTGCTTGCTCCCCTGGAAAACGAGCGGCCTGGTGACCACCACCCTCCTTGGAGACCCCAGTAACTCCTTGGGGGCCCACCCTCCTGGGGACCCAGGCAATATAAGGAGGACAAAAAAACATTAGAAAGCGTCCAAAGGAGAGCAGCAAAGATGGTGAGGCTCTGGGGGCAAGCTGCTTGAGGAATGGCTGAGGGCCAAGAGCAGAGCAGGCTGAGGGGAAGCCTCATGGCAGCCTGCAGCTCCCTCACAAAGGGAGCAGAGGGGCACGTGCTAAGCTCTGCTCTCTGGGGACAGTGACAGGACCCGAGGGAACGGCATGGAGCTGGCACAGGGGAGGGTCAGGCTGGGTGTCAGGAAAAGGTTCTTCACAGAGAGGGTGGTCACATGGAACAGGATCTCTCAACGTCACTGCACAGAACCTGCCAGAGATCAGGAAGCATTTAGAAATGCAGTTTCACTTTTAGATTGTCCTATGTGGAGCCAGGAGTTAGACTCAGTGGTCCTTGCGGGTCACTTCCAACCTGGGATATTCTATGATTCTGTGACGTTCCTATGGACCAGGAGCCTCTTGGGCTCTGGTCCCCAAATCTCCTTGGGGACCCCAGCCCTCCTTACGAACTGCATCCCTCCTTATGGACTCCAGCCCTCCTTGGAGACCCAGCCCTGGAGGGAGCAGTGACACTCATGCAAATACTCACTTCACTGCCATGGCTGTCATTCTTCTTGATTTTAACCTGCAGGAAAAAGATGTCTGTTTGTCTGGGGACTCGTTTGGCCCACTGCACATGCGCTGCCCTGTCTCCATACTCACCGCCTCTAAGTAGAAATCGGACAAGTCCAGCAGGTAGAGTGCGAAGTGGATGCAGTTGTTTCCTGTGAGACTGTACTGGGCTGTGCTGTTCATCACCTCCCGGACTTTTTTCTGGAAAGCATCAAGGTCAACCCCAGCCTTTTTCCTGTAAATCTGGCATTTCCCCCTCCTCTTTAACATAGCATGGAAGCCTTCCTTGCTGATTTCTCCTCCATTTTCATGATCATCTGTTTCTGGAAAGGAAAGAGCTGGCCGTTACCATGTGCCTTCACTGGTCACTGCCGTGACCTGAATAGAAGATGGGGAGCATGGGCTCACTCTGGAAGTGGATGATCTCCTCATCCCCACAGTAGACGGCAGCATGCTTGAAGAATTCTGAGAGAAATACAGGTTTGTTCCGTAAGGGGAAGAGCAGGACATCCCCGGGCTGCAGTTTGCTCTCCACCGGCAGCTCTTCAAAATTTGTGAACCAAGGCATAAGCACCTCGAACAGGAACCCGGTTGCCTCACTCGCTCTACTGGAAGAATGCTTAGGAGAGAAAGGGAAGATGCAGCTTCAACATGGGGCAGAAGTGGTCCCCATTGCCCCAAAACACTGCCAGTGCAGGTCTTGTTGTGTACCCTGCCCCAGGACAGCACATCCCCTGCAGAAGCACTAGGAGGAAAGGCAAGAAATCCCAAATCATTCTACTCACGGCACTGTACGACATCCTCAGGCCCACGTTGAGTGTGAAGAGGGGCTACCCTGCACCAGGCTGTCCTGCTGTGGTTCTCTGTGTTCTCAGGGATGGTCCCCAACCTGCACTTTACCCTTGCAAGCACTGTTTGCAGGGCTGTTTTTCAGCACACCTGGTTGATCCTGCCTCTGTCCTGATACCCTTTGGTACCTGCAGCTCCTAAAATGGAAACAGGTGGGTTAAAGGCTGTTGTCACCTCCCACCCTGAGGTGGCACAGGGCTGCTCCTTTCTGCTGATTCCTCCTTCTCAAGCCACAAGGACATTTTCTCCTCCCTCGGGAACTCTTTCATGGGCATGAAGCAGCCCAGGAGCTCTCCCACGGGTGTGGGAGCTGAACAAGTCCCCAGAAGAAAGCCCACAGAGACCTGGAGCAGCTGTTGTAGTTTTGGCTGGACATCCTGGGGCTCAAACTGAGCTCAAGCCAGTGGGACTGTTGTGGTGGTTTTACCGTGCTGGGCAGCTAAACCCCACAACTGCTCTCTCACTCCCCCTCTTTTAGATGAGGAGGGGGAGAAGTAAAGCAAAGAACAACTCATGGGTTGAGATAAGGATAATTTAATTAAAGGGAAATAATAATAATAATTAAATAAAGATTATTATGAACTAAACAATTTAACTAAAGGGAAATAAAAAGGGAAAGGGGAAAAGGGAGGGGGAAAGGGAAAAATAAAAAGAAGGGAGGAAAACAAACAAATAAAATAAATGAAGGCTATATGGAAGTGCAGAGGAAAGAAATTACTCTCTACTTCCCACAAATGAGCGATGATTGACCACGTCCTTGAAGCAGGGCCTCAACGCACGTAGCTGGTGTTCGAGAGGAGGACCGACATTTTCGCGAGAGCCCACCCTTCGACTCTTCTTCCTGTTTCCACGTTTTATTGCTGAGTGTGACATCACATGATACGAAATATCCCTTTGATTGGTTTAGGTCACCTGCCCTAGTGATGTTTCTCTCCTCACTTTTTGCACACCCCCTAGGAGGGTTAGAGAGAGGCCCAATGCTGTGCCACTGCTGCTCAGCAGTAGACACAACACTGGTGTGATAACACTGCTGTTCCAGCTGCAAATGCAGAGTACGGCACTGCTGCCAGGAAAGTTAACATTCCAGCCAGACCTAGTACAACTGTCACCTGTGGATGAGTCCACATGGCAGCACGCATACCCTGAAGTGCCTGTGACCACGCGAAAAAATCCACACAAGGACAGGTAGACCTTGAAGCATCTGCAGCCATGGATTAATCCATGACACAGCAAGTAGACCTCTAAGGGACTGTGGCCAAAGGAGAATCCCAGGCTGGAGCAGGGACAAGGGTTGGAGTTAATTGCAACCCTACGGCCTGGTCCAAAAGAGCAAGGGGTGAGGACTGCAATGGAAATACCTTTAAATTGTTGTAACCCATGATCTGAGTTGCATATTATAGGAATTCCTGTATCAGCACTATAGGACTGAGGTGGATGGACCTCACAAGAAGTAGTGCAAGAACAGCTGTGACCTGACCTGAGATGGCGTTGGCATCCAATAGCTCCATGCAACACACTGCCCCTCCTGCCCCGAGTGACTGTCATAACAGATAGAAGCTAATCATGGACTAAAAGAACTCAACAGACATTTTATGGACATTTGGCAGGTGTGGTCCATAGACTAAGGCAATTATCTTTGTGTATTAATCAAAGGGTGGTGGCTAATGTGAATGTCTTAGAAAGCGTGGGACCTGAGCATGGTGTAAGTGGTACGGAATAAAGAGTGGATATTTTCATGGTTTCAGCTGGGAGACAGTTAATTTTCTTTGTAGAGGCTGGTGTGATGCTGTGTTTGGGATTTTTGATGAAAATAGTGGTAGAAACACACTGGTATTTCGGTTGCTGCAGAGCAGTGCACACAGAGCTGAGGACTTTTCTGCTTCTTCTGCTGCTCTGAGTGAGGAGGCGGGGGGTGCACAAGGAGCTGGGGGGATTGGGAACAACCCATGCCAACGGGGCTCCTCTGCCCTCTCTCCTCCAGGTAGGAGGCAGCGACCTGAGGGACAAAGGTGAGTTTATCGCAGGGGACACCAGGAAGCAGCCACTTTTTTCTTGGAAGGCAGGAAGGGGGGGGTGGCGTTGGGCTTCTGAGAAGAGAAAGCAGAAGTGGAAAAGCCCAATGCTGGTGCTGGGCATCTCCCGCTGGGGCAGGCGGTGGCCAAGGGGCTTAAAGCCAGCATTTGTCCCCGTAACAGACAAGTTGCTGTGGTGTCCTCATGCTGCAGTGCTGCAGGGTTTCACATGCAACCTTTTATTGAAAAGCTGTGGGCACATGCCAGCACCCACATCCACACCCTGTGCCCATCCTGCACCCCACATCCACACCCCGCATCCCATACGCCACACCCTCCAGCCTTTATCCCACATCCTGCCAGTGACCCAGGAAGGATGCTCCAGCCCTGTGTGCTTCCCAGGTCACATCACCAGCTTCTTCACTGTAGCTCTGGGGACATCTAGGAGAGAAGACAGCTCCAGTGACGCTCAGCCAGGGTGGGTATTGCGGTCCCCTAGGCTTGGGGATAATGGCACCCACCATGTCCCCAGCGAGCTGGCCCAGCCCCAGCAGGGCAAGAGCGAAGTGGACACAGTTGCAGGTGACAGCATCGTACTCCAGCACCATGTCCATGGCTGCCTGGGCCCGCTGCTGCAGGGTGGCCGCATCCAGCCCCTGCTTCATCCGCAGCACCTTGGCAGGGCCCCGTGTCCGCAGGAGGTGGCTCTTACTGTGCTTGGCCACGATCCCTGTTGGGGACGTTCCTGAGGTGCCTGTGGAGTGGAGGTGATGTCCCCCAAGGAGGTTGGCTCCCCAAACAGGGTTGATGTCCCCAAGGAGGCTTGGGGTCATCAAAAAGGGTTGAGGTGCCCAAGGAGGGTTGGGGTCATTGAAGTGGTGAAGTGGATTGAGGTCACCAGGAGGGTTTGGGCTCCAAATAAGGTTGAGGTGCCCAAGGAGGGTTGGGTCCCCAGGAGGGCTGTTGTCAATAGGGAGGGTTGGGGTTGTCAAAGAGGGTTGGAGACACCAAGAGCATTAGGGTGCCCAGGTGGGGTTAGGGTCCCCAAGGAGGACTGGAGACACCAGGAGGGTTGGGTCCCTAAGGAAGGTTGAGGTCACTAAATAGGGTTGAGGTCCCCGAGGAGGGTTGGGGTCACCAAGGAGGAGATGCTATGCCCCATGTCTCTTGTGCAGGGATGCTCCCCACGCCACTCACCTTCCAGGTGGATGATCTCCCCATTGCCACAATAGACACCAGCATGGGCACCCCACCAGCCAGGGCCACCCGAGGCCAGTGGGAAGAGGAAGAGGTCCCCAGGCTGAGGCTCCGCCACCCCGTTGGGTACAACATCAAAGTGTTGACCGAGCAGCCCCTCACAGAGGAAGAATGCCGCCGTGCTCGCAACTCCTGCCACTGCCTGGGGACACCACCATGTGTCACCTCCAGCCAGGTGCTGTGGGTGCAGCACTGACCCACTGGCTTGTCCCCATCCCACAGTGGTTTTGGGTCTCCATGGACCAGGAAAGGGGCTTTGGAAGTCATCTGCAGCTAGCACAAGTGGACTAGGTCCAGAGCACCCGTGGGTGCCGAGTAAAAGCCAGGTTTGCCCTGTTATGTGATGGGATGGGTGGTGTAGGACATGGAGGGGATGCTGGCACTTACCTGCTTGGAGCTGCTCACCTGGAAGGACAAATACTCACGGTCACCCCGGTGGCACTGGGACCCAACCTGCCCCAGACCCAGACAAATTTGGGGCAGCGTCACCAAGGTACGTCCCTTGATGTCACCCCCCCACCTGAATGGTGCCACCCAAACCTGCCGCACCCAGGAGCTCAGCCAGTGCCAGGGCTGGAGGAACGGGGGGACCTTGTCCTGCAGGGTCTGCAGCATGGAGCTCACCTGGGGGGAGAGAGTGGGACTAGAGCCACCCTGGTGTCACCAGATGGGTGGCACCCATCTCTTGTGGCACCCAGCTCACCCTCACCACCCTCCCCATGCACCCACATCCCCTTGCCCCCAAACTCAGCACAGATGGTGCAGGCTGTCAGGACCCCAGGGTGACACCATGGGGAGAGGGTGTGGTGGCCTCCTTGGTGGCTCCCCAGCTACCTGTGCCAGGAGGTTCATCTGCAAGGACAGACATGGTGGGGGCCACGGTGACGTGCCAGCCCCAGCTTGGGGACTGTGGTGTCCCCAGGTCCTCGGTGGTGCCACGTCACTGAGCACCGAGCCCTGGCCTCGGGCACCGTGCCATCACTGGGGACGTGGCTTCACCTGCGCCCCCCTTACCTTGGGGTCTCCTCTGATGTCCCCTGGTTCTGCTGCAGTCCCCAAGCTTCAGGACCCCGACTCGCTGGCAGTGCCCGCGCCCAGGAATGTGCCCAGACTGTCCCGACCGGCCCCACCACTGCCACCGAGCCCGCCCCATCCCAGTGACACGGGGCCCTCCCAGGGGGACGGTCCCCACCTGGTGGGACATTTCCTCAACAAACAACTTGGGTGACTGTGAGGTTTTCACAAGACGCCCTCGATGGACTTGAGCCCATGGCCACCGGGGTGGTGCTGCCACCTCCCTATGGCCACCAGAATGTCCCCAGGGGAGACACTTGCCCCTGGGGCTGGGTTTCATGGCCGGGTCAGCCCCGGAGCCACATTAAAGTTTTATCTGGGGGTCAGCAAAGGTTTTGGCAAGGATCAGCACGGGTGATCTGGGAGCTGTCACCGCCTGCTGCCACCCGGCGTCATTTGTCACAGCAGGGGCACAAAGGGAAAAGGAGCCTCCGGTAAAGGAGAGCTAACGACGGGTGAAACCGGAGCCTGGCCTCGACACGGCTGAGCGCCGGTGGCTGCGTTAACCCATCACAGCTATCACTGGTGCCACCAGGGGCTGTGTGGGGCCAGCAGAGTCCCACATCCCTCTTGTCCCCTTCCAGAACTTTGTGTCTTTTTCTGTTTGCTTTTGTCCCCTCCTGATCCCCACCACCAGCTCCTGGTCCCCATCATCCCCGTGGTCTCCACCATCCCCACCTGCACCTCACTGCCTCCTCCTGGTCTTTGTCATCCCCTCCTGGTTCCCATTGTCACCCCCGGTCCCTGCTGTCACCTCCTGGTCCCCACCATCCTCTCCCATGCTCCATCATCATCTCCTGGTCACTATCAAATCCTCCAGGTCTCCATTGTCCCCTTCTGATCCCCTCATCCCCTCCCAGAGCCAGTCAGGCCTTTCTGGTCATCATCACCCGCCCCCCGATCCTTGTTGTCCCCTCTTGGGCTCTGTTATTGCCTCCTGGTCCTCACTATCCCCTTCTGGTCTCCAGTGTCCCCAGCTGTGCTCCACCATCTCTCTGAGGTCTCCATCAGGCCCTTCTGGTCACCATCACCCTTGCCTGAGCCTTGTTGTCCCTACCACCAGCTCCCAGGCCCCATCACCTCCTCCTGGTCCCATCACCTCCTCCTGGTCCCTGTCACCTCCTCCTTGTTCCCATCACTCCCCCCCCAGTCCTCATTGTCTCCTCCTGGTCTTCACCATTGACCCCTTCTGGCCCCATCACCCACTCCTGGTCCCCACCTTGTCCCCTGGGTCCCCACCACCCTCTTCAGATCCCCACCATCACCACCAGGAGCAGGGCTTCCGATGTCCCCAGCTGAGCCATCCCCTGACCGGAGAACATCCGTGTGCTCCCCACGGCTGCTGGGATTAGGGCACGGGTCTCAAGACCGCCAGCAGCATCTTGGGGTAATTAGTAAATTAGTAATTAAATGCTGGGGAGAAGGGAGGGGGGCGATCCCAAGGTTTTAGGCTGGGTAATCCCGCGGCATCTGTCACGGAGCTGGGTCACGGGCTTTAACATTTGCTCCTTCACTGGGGACCCCAGCACTGGGGCCACCGGCAGCCCCTTGGTGGTGGCACCAGGCACCGGCAGGTCCCCGACTGACCCCGTTGCCCCATCGGGGTGCTGGTGGGGACACCGCAGTGGAGACCCATGGGTGGGGGTCCCACAGCCGGATGCAAGGGCAAAATGGGGGTGGGAGCAATATTTTTGTAATTATTGGATTTCCTCAGCATGATGATTATTGGCCGGCAGCAGATGGCTGCCGGGGCTAATCCCCCTCCCAAATCCCAGCTCCGGAGCTGGCTTTTTACCGGTGGCACAGAGCAGAGCGCGGCGGGGCGATAAATTAGCCGAGTCAGCGCCTATCACCATCCCCATGGGGCCAAAAACTGACATGTCCCACTGCCATGGGGGTGCCCCTTTACACCGTCCCTCCCCATCCCATAGAATCACTAAGGTTGGAAAAGAGCCTTCAAGATCATCTGGTCCAAATATCCCCCTACCACCAATATTACCCAGTAGAATATGTCCCTAAGCACCACATCCAACCCCATTCCCATCCCATCCCATCCCATCCCATCCCATCCCATCCCATCCCATCCCATCCTCATCCCCATCCCATCCTATCCCATCCACATTCCTGTTCAATCCTCATCCTATCCTATACCAGCTCATCCCCTCCCCATCCCAATCCCATCCCATCCCCATTCCCATTCAATCCTCATCCCACCCCATCCCATTCTATTCCACCCCGTCCCATCCCTCCCCATCCCCATCCCATCCCTGTCCCAGTCCACCACCACCACCCCCCCATCCTGTCCCCGGTGGCCACGGGGGGGGTTTAGCACCTAAAGCCCTCAAATCCCAAATTGTGCTGCCCTTTCACGGTGAGGGTTTAGCGGCCGTTGCGTAACCCTGGGGCCACCTGGCCCCGCACTGCCACGTCAGCAGCCATGGTCCAAAGCCCCAGGAGCCCCCCCAGGGGGGACACCAAGGCTGCTGGCCTCGGGGGGGGGGAATGGGGACATTCAATTGGGGCACAGCCCCATGCATCAGCACTAAGCTGCTTGGGGTGTGTGGGGGCTTCAATCATCTCTCTCGATCAGGGCTTGTAATTAATTGCTTGGGAGCAGGGAAGGGGGGAGTGTCACCCCTCCACTCCGTAATTACCTTTTTTTTTTTTTGTTATTCCCCTCTAAACTCCTTAGCAAGGGGCTTATGCGCTTACAGGGCCTGGTGGGCGCAGCATGGATGGCGGGGCCAGGACACCCCAGCCTCCCCCCACCCCAACCTCCCTCCCGCAACCTCAGCCCTCCACTTTTGGGGGCGGCTGCATCGCGGTGCACCCCCCCCTCACCCCATGTCCCTCCACGGGTGGCTTTGGTGGCTTTGGTGTCGCGGGGTTTAGGGTTACAGGGAGGCGGCCGGGCTGGGGCTCAGCACCTTTTTAATTCTTCATCGCGTGGCTGATTGATCGCCCCCCCCGCGCAGACACTAAAGATTAAGACGGTGACAAACAGGCGGCTGCTTACACAGCGCCCGGCGCTAATCTGCCTTGAAGAGAGCACGGCCACGGCCCCCAGCCCGCAGAGCTGCCAGGAGGTGGGAGCAGCCCCACGGCGGGGACAGGGACGGGGACATCCCGGCATGGCTGCGTCGCCGGCGGGGTCGGTGGTGAGCGCCGGGCTGGAGGACAGCCCCTCGGGTAAGAGCCAGCGCCCCGCTGCATGGGTCTGCCGCCGCCGTCCTTCTTCGGGATGCTCGGGGTCCTCCACCGTGGTCCTTCTCTGGGATGCTTGGGGTTCCCCATGGTGGTCCTTCTCCAGGATGCTTAGGATCCTCAGTGGTGGTCCTTATCCGTGATGTCCAGGGTCTCCTGTCCTTATTCTGGATGGTCCCTGCTGCCCATCAGGGTTCCTGCATCCCCCTGCTGTGCTCCTTCTCTGGAATGCCTGTGGTCCCCAAGCCCTAGGTCACCCAGTGCCCCCAGCCCTAGGGACACCTTTCCTTCCCCATTTAAAAGTCCTGTGAGAGCTCATCGTGAGGCATCCCGGGGACATGGGAAGATGCTGAGCCCTGTGGAGTCCCCGTTCCTGTCCTCTGGGACATCTGAGGTCCCTGGGGCTGGACCCGTGGAGGTGGGAGTGACCCCATCACCTGGGTGCTGGGGACAGTGGGGAGAGGTGATGGGGGACAAGGGACACGGGGGTGCCCCCAGTCACCCCAAACATTGTGGCTCTGCTCCCGCAGGGCTGAGCCCGGCCCCCGGCAAGGCACTGAGCCCCGTGCTGCTGTGCAAGGTGTGCGGGGACACCAGCAGCGGGAAGCACTACGGCATCTACGCCTGCAACGGCTGCAGCGGCTTCTTCAAGCGCAGCGTCCGCAGGAAGCTCATCTACAGGTGGGCAGCGGGGGGACGGGGACCGGGGGACAGCCAGCAGGCAGGGGCCCATGAGGACAGACAGAAACTGGGGGTACAGATGGGGACATGGCATTCATTGGGGTAGGACACCCACCAAGGGAGGGTTTTCTTGGGGACAGGGCACCCATGGGGGACAGGACACCCATAGGGACAAGGATGTTCGCTGCGTAGAGGCCACCCCCCAGGGGACAAGACACCCAGCAGGGACAAAATGCTCCCAGCATGGGACACCCCTGGGGGGGACAGGACCACCCCTGCGGGCACAGCCGGGTGCCACCTCTCCCCGCAGGTGCCAGGCAGGGACGGGGCTGTGCCCGGTGGACAAGGCGCACCGAAACCAGTGCCAGGCCTGCCGGCTCAAGAAGTGCCTGCAAGCCGGCATGAACAAGGATGGTGAGTGTGGGGGGATGAAACGGAGAGGGAGGTGACCATGGGGGGTGGCTGCTGTTGATGCCACCGTGTCCCCACAGCCGTGCAGAACGAGCGTCAGCCCCGCAGCACGGCCCAGGTCCGGCTGGATAGCATCGAGCTGGACGCCGAGCTGCCCCCCGAGCATGTGGCTGCCACACGTGAGGTCCCCTCGGTCCCCTGCCCAGCCCCGCGTGGCCCCGGGGCCACCGCTGCCGCCACCACCGTCCCCCGCGCGCCCACTCCGCCCACCAACCACCGCTTCATGGCCAGCCTGATGACGGCCGAGACCTGCGCCAAGCTGGAGCCTGAGGACGGTGGGTGGCTGCTGGCGGTCGGGGGGACTCTGGGGTTGAGTCCCCATGGTGGGGTGACACCATGTCACCGTCCCCACAGCCGATGAGACGGTGGACGTGACGGGCAGCGAGCCCGAGCGGGCAGGCAGCGAGTACCAGGTGGCGCCGTACCCGGCGGCTGGCCCCGAAAATGTCTACGAGACCTCAGCGCGCCTCCTCTTCATGGCTGTCAAGTGGGCCAAGAACCTGCCCGTCTTCTCCAACCTGCCCTTCCGCGACCAGGTGGGGACCACCCCAGTACATGAAAGGTGACAGCGGGATGGTTGGAGCCTCCCTGAGCTCCCTTCCTGGTCATGGGAGATGTTCCTCTGCCCACCCGTGGGTGCTCCAAGGGGGTTGATGGGGTTTTGGTCGCCCCCAAGGTGATCCTGCTGGAGGAAGCATGGAGCGAGCTGTTCCTGCTCTGCGCCATCCAGTGGTCCATGCCCCTGGAGAGCTGCCCACTGCTGGCTGTCCCCGAGCCATCCCCTGGCAAGCTGCTGCCGGCCACCATGGATGTCCGGGCGCTGCAGGAGACCCTCGGGCGCTTCAAGGCACTGGCAGTCGACCCCACCGAATTTGCCTGCATGAAGGCCGTGGTGCTCTTCAAGCCAGGTGAGGGGACACGCCTGGGTCCCGCACGGCCTGTCCCCATGTCCCCCTACCCCAACGCTTGCTGTCCTCATAGAGACCCGCGGCCTGAAGGACCCCGAGCAGGTAGAGAACCTGCAGGACCAGTCGCAGGTGATGCTGGGCCAGCACAACCGCTCCCACTACCCGGGGCAGCCCGTCAGGTACGGCCGTCCCCATGCCCAGTGGGTGCCGGGGACACTGGGGGTGGTGACACCACCCACCACCACCCCCTCTGTCCCCCAGGTTCGGGAAGCTGCTGCTGCTCCTGCCGGCGCTGCGCTTCCTCTCCTCCGAGCGCGTGGAGCTGCTCTTCTTTCGCCGCACCATCGGCAACACCCCTATGGAGAAGCTGCTCTGCGACATGTTCAAGAACTGAGCCCCTCCCCGCCACCACCCAGCCATCGCTCGTTGGTTTTCGGGACCCCCCCATTGCACCCCTGGGCTGTTTGTCCCCTTGTCACTCCCTGGGGCTCCTCGTCCTGGCCTGAACGTGCCCGAGGTGGTGGCCAGGTCCATGGGATGCGCCTCACGGACCGGCTGCCCACCCTGGGGGGCTCACAGCCTGCCCCCCATTTTGTACTCAGAATAAAGAGGGCTTTTGCAGCCAGCCTCCTCCTGGCCTTTGTTTGGGGTCTGGCACTGGGGACACAGGGAACACTGGGCTGGAAAAAACACCAGAAAAAACAGATTTCCAGCACCAAATGGAAAGCCAAGAAGCAAAACCCACCTGAAGACACAGAAACGGGAGAAAATGTCACCTTTTGGGGGCACGTCCCCACGGCGCCAGCCCTCCCGAGCATCCCCCCTGCACCAAAGACATCACCCAGTGCCAGGCGCTCCTCGTTACAGCTCTTTAATAAGCGAGGGGTTCACTCGGCCACCAAGCCGCTTTGTACAGCCACACGGTATACGTCGGAGAAATATTACACAAAAATTGCACTTTATACAGAACGACGGCCTTATTGCGGGAGGGAAGGGAACAACATTAAGAAATTAAAGAGAACCCACGGACGCGACATGACAGCTTGCCAGCTGCCCCCCTCGCTGCCAGGGGAGAGATAAATCATTCTCCTTTATATAATTACGCTTTTATTTCTTTTTTTTTTTTTCTTTTTCTTTTTTTTTAACAGGTAAAATTTATAGAGAGTATGACACAGGATAATATATCCTCTTACAATACATACTTTGTTTTTTTTTTTTTCCTTTTTAATTTACACTCAGCATACTTATAAATTACTTAAAAAAATTTCCGTTAAAAATAATAATTAACAACACGCAGCCCATGTCCTTTCCAGTAGTAAGTACATTCACTTGGTACGAGGAGCGGATCGTTTTCAAAACCTAACCTTTTGCCCCCCAAAAATGGCAATTTACCCTTGAGGGGGAGCAGCTGGGCGCTGGATCCATGCCGGGTGGGAAGCGGCTCAAACACCCAATTTTCCATGATTTCTGGGGACCCAACGCTGACTGCACCAGGCTCTTGCTGGGTGCTCGTGCCGTTCCCAGGCTTTTCCCCAGTAAATTCCTGCCCTTGTGAGCATCGCCGCGCCCCTGCCACGCTGTGCCCTGCTCTGGTCCTAGCACGGCCCCGGCCCGTTTCGCCCAGCGACGGGGGTTTCATTCCTCCCAATCCCAAGCAGGGAGGCAGAGCAGGGACAACGCTTTCTTCCCCCATGCAGCTTAAATCATTTCCCCTTTCCAAAATTAAAAATAAAAAAAAAAAGGAAGAAGAAAGGGAATGAAATAAATAAATAAAACATCCCTTGAAATAACTGGCACTTGGGCTGGGAAGAGGGGGCTGCACTGCAGGACCGAGCCGATGCCGCGAGCGCTGAGGGCAGGAGCAAGACTGGAAGGAGCCGAGCATCCCCAGCCCCAGTTAAACTAATGCAAAATACCCAGGAAGACACAATTATTGGTATTTTCCCTCTTTTTCTTGGCGTTTAGGGAAAGGAGCTGAGCCTCAGCCTGCAGACGCACGGAGCGAGCAGCCTATCCGAAAGGGCAGATCCAGCATTTATTAATCCAATTAGCGTCCCCGGGCTCCTAATCTCTCCTCTCTTCCAGCGACCGCGGTGCTTCTCCGAGCACCCGGGCTGCAACTGAGCTGGTGCGGGAGGGATTAAGCCCCCGGTTGTTAGTGAGCGCTGATAATTAGCGCTATCGCGGGCACCGCTTCCAAGTGACGCTAATTACAGCCCGGTGGATTTCTCGCCAAAGACAATGTGCGCGGTGACGTGCGCGCTGCCGCCAGGTGACAGGTAGGACAGCGGGACGCCCGCGGTGACCCCACTTTGCCCATCGCTTCCCTTGCCCTGGCACAGAAAAATAAAACTCCTGTCTGGGGAAAAATAGTTAAAAAATAAAAAAAATATTTACAATAAACTCCAGTAAGCCAGAATATAAACAGATAGAGCTTCAAGTAAGTCCTTGATTATTATTATCATTTTTTTAATACTGATGGTCTCAAAAAACAAAACAAAACAAAACAAAAAAAAAACAAGAGGAGGGTGGTTAGGTCACATTGAAAAACAAACGAACAAAAAAAGATGACTTTTGGCAGATTTCCTTAACGCTTTTTCATGCACTTGGCTTTTGCTTGAATGACACGATTACAGCGCAGGGGTCTCAGAGCCCACTCCCGCCGGCAGCGCGGCCGGACCCAGGCGCCTTTGTGGGCTTTTGGGCTTTGCTTTCCACGCATTCCTACTTCCTCGCTTGATGATGGGACCTCCAGCCACGGGCAGCTCGGCACAAGGGTTCGGCTGCGGCACTGTCACCCGGACAAAGAGCAACGCACCCTTCCCGAGGTGGGACCCAGGGCTTTCCATTTCCCCACCGACGTCCTTCTGTCCCTCCTCTGTCCCTCTGTCCCCAGGCCGCCTGCCCCGGCCGCTCCCGACCCCACACCGTTAAGGCCACTGCTGAATCCGTCCCCACCAGCCTTCTGGATTGAGCGCTCGTCTTCCTCTGGCGCTGGCGCCCAAGCAATTGGTGAGGAAGATGGTGACGATGATGATGGTGACAACAGGGGATGCTCGAGGCTTCGCCACAGGGCCGGGGGCTCACACCTCACACCATGAACTCGTTGCTCCCCAGGAGGACGAGCTGCTGGCTGGCGGCCCGGTCGGCCTCGGGGTTTCTCTTGCGGCCCGTGCCCCCCTCCGGCGGCTCTTTGGTTTTCGGGGGGGAATTCTTCACGCTCTTCAGTTTCTGCTTGCCCTTCTCCGGGTTGAAGGTCCCGCGGGTGGTGAACTGAGGGCGGTCGTCAGGTAGCCCCGAGGTGGGCTCGGGGGGTTCGCCCGCTCCCCCTGCTCGGTAGAAGGGCGATTTGGAGTACATCTGGAAGCGCTTGCGGGGCAGGTGGGGTAAGCAGGAGGTGGATGACTGGGAGGAGGAAGAGGAGGAGACGATGGAGGCGTCCGCCGTGTCCACCGCGTCCGGCCGCGTCCTGGGGTGCCTTCGCAGCCGGCTGGGCCCCTCCGCCTTGGTGGGACGCAGGGAGCTAAGTGCTATGCTTCGCTCTGAGGAACAGAGACCACGGGAGGGTTAGTGGCCTGGATCCGGCCTTTGACAGGCACCTTGTTATGGCTTGCCCACCTCACTAATGCCAACCACACTGCTACGTGCAGAGCAGGCAGCTTGGCTGTGGAATGGCCTAACCAAAAAAAAAAAAAAAAAAAATTCCAGGGAGGCTTTTACTCACCCGAACGATCGGAGATGGCTCCTTCAGAGTCAAAGTTCAGGTTTTCAGAGCTGTCAGCAGTGCCAATGGAGGCTTCAGATTCGAGCGTTTCATCATCAGAAGCACGGGGCTCCAGTGTCAGCATCTCAAACGTCAGCTCCTCCCTGTGAAAACCAACCCCGTGACCAAACAGGACTGAAAAAGGGGGGAAGGAAAACAAGAGGGACATGGAGAAGTCCTCCAGCTTATCCCAGGAACAACACACCAACCCTGGAATGCAACCACGCTCAAGTCATGCCCGAACTGAACCTATAGAGAACTGAACCTATATGGAGAAGAGGAGGCTCAGGGGTGACCTTATCGCTCTTTTTAGGTACCTCAAGGGAGGCTGTAGCGAGGTGGGGGTTGGCCTGTTCTCCCACGTGCCTGGTGACAGGACGAGGGGGAATGGGCTTAAGTTGAGCCAGGGGAGTTTTAGGTTAGATGTTAGGAAGAACTTCTTCACTGAAAGGGTTGTGAGGCACTGGAACAGGCTGCCCAGGGAAGTGGTGGAGTCACCATCCCTGGAAGTCTTCAAAAGACGTTTAGATGTAGAGCTTAGGGATATGGTTTAGTGGAGGGCTGTTAGCGTTAGGTCAGAGGTTGGACTCGATGACCTTGAGGTCTCTTCCAACCTAGAAAATTCTGTGATTCTGTGATTCTATAGGCATTGGGGGTGGGAGTGAGCGTGGCTTGAATTGAAGGCCAGACTCACTTCTCCTTCTGCAGGCTTTCGATCTGCTCAGTCAGCACCCTCTCCTCCTGCTGCATGGCTGCTTGCTGCTGCTCCGTGACGTCCATCTCCATGGCCTCCTCGCTGCTCATGGTCTCTTCAGGGACATCCGACACTGAGGGCAGGCGTACGGCGACAGGAGAAGTCGGGCTGGGGTAGGTGCCACGCCGTATGCGTCCTTTGCCCTGGAGATAAACATTGGTGTCAAACAAGCCACCAAACAGGATTATTTGGCAAGCCTGCAGGACATCTCAGGCAACAGCAGCTTTCTCCCCTGAGTGTTCCACTCCCAAGGAGCAGAGGGGATGGCCCCAGCCTCTGCTTGCACCCCAGAGGCTTCAAAATCACACACCCAGCTGGGAGATGTACCAGGAGCACTCAACACGCTGGGGACGGCAGAGATGAAGCCAACGCACCTTGACCAGCTACACATGACCCAAAAAAAGCCAAGCACATGCTGCGTCTACAAATCTGGGCGAAGCGAACAACAGTGTTGGCTTTGGATGGAAGGAAATGCGGGCATGCACACGGAGACACTGCCTGTTCTTGGGGGGCTCACCCTCCCTGGCAGGGAGGTATCACGAGACTCAACACAATGGTGCAACGGGACGGCAGGTTGAAGAGGAGGAGGGTCTGCTAATCAGGTGGGAAATGGGAGGAAGCGCTGCATGAGAAAAGTGGGTGAGGAACAGCTGGAGAGCGGCAAAAATGAATGGTCAGGGAAAACATCATTCAAAAATGATGATCAAATGCAGCAGTGCCACAGCTACTGACTTGCACCTGCAGTTAAGGGGAGATTTAATGCAGCCATGCCAGCAGCCCCTGTGCTGAAGAACTCTGAGAAATCACGGATTTTTACTAGTATTAAACCTTCTGACTACGAAAAAGTTCTCAAACAGAGGTATCATGGATGGATACACATGCAGCTGGCCTCTGCTTTAACTTTGGAGGAACAGCTCCACAGATCTGCTCCACAAGGTAAAAGAAAAATACTGGTTTTGGATATGAAGGATGCTGTGTAGTAGCTACTGGGGCACACAGGTTAGAAAGATTTTAATCATGACTGACTTGTAACTGAACACAACTCATCTTCTGAATTCAGGATCCTGAGCTGACCATGTCTTAGGACACCAATGCAAGGTAGAAAACCCATCACTTGCCTCCACTCCACTCAAAAGCTGCCCTTGTCCTTCAAACGATCATTTTATTTCTTAGGCAGTGAATACGGATCCCCCTTCTAGTTCTTGCTGTACTCTGCCCTGTTCGCAAGCTCAGTGCAATCCATCTTCTCTTCTCTAAGGATATCTAAGCACTGTAGCTGGGACACCTCTTGGTCTTTCTCATAATCCACATGCCCAGAACATGGTAAAAGAGACTCTTTTTTTTTTTTCTTTGAAAGCAAAAAACTATCAGAAATGTGAGCAGGGATCTTTCTTCAAGCTGCAAAGCATCCCTATGCTGATGTTAATGGGACACAGCTCTTGTGGGAGGCAATGCTGAGCATTTCTTCCATCTGCAGTGTCTGTTAAGTTCTCCACCCCATACAAATGCTGCTGCTTGGTGCTGAGACATGAGATTTGCTCCATTTTACCCTTTCATCTCCCAGTGTCGCACCTGGGAGATCTTTTCTCCAGCCGCAAAGAAGCTTCTGCGCCCCAGAGCAACGTTGCTCTGATGGCAACCTCATCACGTGGGCTCCTGAGCTGAGGCACAGCCACCTGAATCCTATTAGCAAAAACCCCTGAGCTCCCAAAGATCCCCAGCACCTCGTGTACTGCTCTCCCAGCCTACGGGGTGGTCAGCAGCGAGCGGATGCTGCGGTGACGATGTACACGTGGGCTTTCAGCAAAGCCCTCTCCTCTCCTGGCTGCTGCGAGTGGAAAATTTCCTGACGGCTCGGATGTGCGTTTGCTCAAAGCACAAGGGCTTGCGCCTCTGCCACTGGCTTTCCTGCGTCAACCGAGCGCTTGTCTGGGCTGAGATGAGGGCAACACCACTTTCTGGTGTATTTAATGCGTCTGCTAAGACTGGTGTTTGCTCCAAAAGCTGCTGAGCAGAGGGCTTGCAAAACAGTGTCCAGGGTGGCATGGTTCAAACCCAGGTCTCCTTTTTCCCCAAACAATTGTGGATGCAGAAGGGTGGGGAGAAGCATCATGGGCTGAAAGTGGTGTAAAGAGAAACAGCTCCACAAGCTTCCCCCTATCCTAGGGCAGCGTTTGTGGTCTGTGTCTATCCTTTGTCTACCACAGTCTCACTGAGGAGTGCATTGCTGCAGTGGCTCATGCTGGGATAGAGAGGTGAGGGAGGGGTGGGGACATCAGGAGCTGCTGGGTCCCCAGATTCATCCTGGGCTGTCCCAGCCATCAGGGTGCAGCTGGCCTCGCATCCAGAGCCCTTTGGTGGATGCCTCGCCATCCCCACAGCCTGCAGGATTTACCCACCGTAGCCAATGCAACGGCTTCACGGCACGGTGCCTAAATGCATCCCGAGCAGAAATCGTGGGTGGAAGAGTCAAAGAAAGAGAAAGTCAGAGAAGCACAGAATGGGAAAACAAAAACACTAAAGGAAAACAAGATGTGAGGGCAAAAGCTGCTTTTCACAGAGCTGCATGCAGTGAGGGCAGCCCGTGGGGGAGCCCGGCAGATGCGACCGCTCCTGCTTCTGGGTGGGAACTGGCCGGTCCGAGAGAGGCGCCTGCACAGGGACAAGACAGGAACGTCACGGACAATGGCCGGTGGCACAGGGCTGGAATGAGCGGCGGTCACACACAATGGAGGGACGCGGCTGGCACAGAGCACCGTGCAGTTAATACATACCGGGATTGAACTGCGGGTTATGCTCATAAATCTAACTGCAATTAGTACGGGTTTCTGGATTAGAGAGGACATGAAAAGGAAAGCAGAAGGTTAGAGTGCACATGCCATCGCCCTCCAAAAGAACCATTTTTTGTTCATTTTTGTTTTTTTTTTTTAACCGGGACGAGTGAGGCAGCTCTCTGCTGCACCTGCGCCAGCGCACAGCCGAGCCCCAAGCTTGGCAAAACGACTCCGGGAATTGCTTGGGCTTAGTCCCAGAAGCAGCACCCATGGTCAGAAATGCCCCAAGGGCAACAGCGGGCAGCTCGGCCCCATAGCATGAACCCAGGCCGAGTCTGTCCTGATCCCACAGCCAAAAAGCCAAACGTAGCGCGTGTCGGCAGCCTGCTGGTGTGCCGGAGCGAGACGGAACCAGACCCCACCGTCGCTCACCCCAGAAGCATGGAAGCTCAATGAGATGGTTCAGGAGCCTTGAGGGAGCTCAGTTTGGGTTTGGATAGCATTATTGAGCTTGTCTGCACCAAAAAGAGGACGAAGCAAGGCCGTGGTTATGGCTTGCTTCGGTCCAGGTCTCCCCGGTGTTTGTGCATGGGGTGACAGTGAGGTGGTTGTAAGCAGAGGGCAAACAAAGGCTTGATTCAACGTAGAACCCAGTTGTTCAAGTGTGTAAAATAAAGCCTGAAATGTAACCAGGAGCCTCTGAGCTCAAGCCACTACATCTCCACGGTGTCTTCTCTCAGGCTTCTGGCAAACTTTCCCCATCACCTTTGCTGGACTCTTGTTTTTGTGTAATTCCCTGAAAACCCGGGGAGCTGCCATAGGGCTGGGCACGGGTCCTGTGCTGCTTGGGGTGGGATGGTTTGGCAGGTGCAAGGGGGCAGGGAGGCTGGAATAAGCAGGGGGAGGTAAGGCAGGGTTGCTTTGAGTGAAAGGAGAGGACAGGAGAGAAGAGAGCGTCAGAGCCAGAGGGAGGTCTGACTTTCCCTGCTGCAAGACAGAAATCCTCCGGGGCTGTGACAGACACACCACGGGAACACCTGATCTCCTCCTGGCTGCAAATTCCCTTGGAGCAGGGAAGGGGACACGAGTCCGTGAGCAGCAGGGACGGGCGCAGTGTCTCACCATCGACCTGCGGATCAGGGACAGGCGGCTCTTGGCTTTGTTCTCAGCAAACTCCAGGCTGTTGATGTCCTTGAGACGAGCCTTGTATTTGTTCATCTGCTCGATGACAATTAGTTCTACGCAGCTGAGGGTAACGAAAAGAGAAAATTGGTGTCAGAACGAATTTTATCTGAGCTGCCCCTGCTTGGCACAAAGATCTGCCTTGCTTGAGAGCTCCAGCGTGCAAGGATGGAAAAACCCAAGGAAATTTCCTGAAAAGGGCAGTAAAGGACTTCGGATGGACCAAGGAACTTGGACTAGGGGAATTAAAGACCCCCAAGGATTAATGCAGAGAAACTCCTGCCCTGGGAAGGGAGAGATGGGACAAGGAGAGGAAGATGCAAACCTGTGAAAGGCAGGTTGCTTCTGGGCTGCAAACGCACACAGACTTGTTTGCATGCAGCTGAGACAGTAACGCAGCAACACAAGCTCATTTAGCTGTCTGAACTGACTTTTTAATGCTGTTGGGATCGTGTTTGGGGAAAAAAAACTTTCCATGTAATAAAATTAGAGGATGTGCTATAGCTGAAGTCTACAAGAGAAAATACAATGAAATCCCTTGCTGGGACAAGTTTAGGAGATTTATTCAAACTCACTCAGAGGTAGGCAGGGGAGTCTAGTGGGAATGTTTTTGGTATTTAAGGCCAAAAAAGGTCCTACGAGGTGGGTCTCCAAGCACGTTCTGGTCTTCAACAATTTTAATACACTTACTGGAGGCTAAAAACCTCTTTCAGTAGCCCAGCCCTTCACTGGATGGTTTCCCACTACGGTTCATCTCAAATGTCTCCATTATCCATTTTTAAATCTACTTAGTGAGACAGACTGAATTTGTGCAAGTGCTTCATTTTTTGTAAAACCTTTGCAATTATGTCAAATACCTTAAAGAAATCTAAGTAGACAGTATTGCTGCCTACCAAAAAAACTCATCTTCTTCTCAAAAGAACCCACAACCACAAACAAACAAACAAACAAAATCCCAGCAAATTAAGTAAGAATAAAGACTTAGTTGTCTAAATGAGATTAACCACATCAGCACAAACTTCACTTATTCCTGCTAAGATCTGCTGGGCATGAAGGATGGAGAGAGCATGTTTTAAAATCCTGGAGAGCGAGTTGATCTGCTCTGGTGGATCCTCCCTTCCTTAATAATCCCCATTAACCACCGCTTGGCTGTTGAGAAAACATTAAATACTTCCTTAAGATGCAGTTAATATGCAAAGCTGTACAGTGTTTGTCATTTCCAGGCTAAAGCTCTCTATTTCTGAGCCATCTGACAGTACTAAAGGTTATTGAGTCGTAAGTGGTGACGTGGCCACAGCCACGGAGCAGGAGCTGGACCATCCCGCCCAGCGCCACATCTTACGTGGTTGTTTTACTGATGTCCTGAACGCTCTGCAGCGGGTCCGTCGTGTCGGGGCAGCGGAGGATGCAGGGAGCGAAGACGATAGCCAAGGCGTTAGCTGACATTCGGTTGGTCTCTTCCTGGAGGGCAATCCTAAAATAAAACAATAAATAAATACAAGGATTACAAGAGAAGCCAGGGATGAAGGCAGCTCCTTTGCCTCTGCCACTGGCAATAAGGAGCTGCAGCCTCCCCACTGGTCCTGTTTACCTGACGAGGTGGAATATGAGGCGCTCCAAAGTGCTCAAATGGGTGCGGGAGAGCTGGTCGATGACTGAGTAGACTCCCCGCACCGTCTCCTTCCTCTCCTGCAGGCCTGCAGAGAACACAACAGCCTTGTCACGGGCACTGCTGGAGGCCTCATTGCAGCCCCCGCCATCAGTAAGACATCTCCAAGCCATGGGGGCTGCAGCAAGGGCTCTCCTCCCCCTCATTCCTCTCTCAGCAGGTTCTCTCTGCCCTCCTCGCACTTGGCACGCTCTCAAACACACTTTTTTTTTTTTTTTTTTGAAAGGGTTGTTTCTTAGAGCCGGGAGCTGTAAAGCATACCGTACTGCTAAAAATATTATGTTTCTATTTCTTTCTCCTGTTTAAAATGGTACATTCTTCATGCTTATGATCACCATTTAAAAGACAGACCTGGATAGCAGGTTGAAATCTGCTGAACTCTGATGGAAACGGATGTTACCATACACAGGGCTGAACTGCTTGTGTCTTTGAGTAAAAACAAAGCAAACAAACCCTTACAGCAAAAAAACAGACTTTGAAACTGGACAAATAAGACTGGGTAAAATCAGATGTTTTGGGACTGAAGAGCAAGTAAAGAATTAGGCACATAAAGCAGCTGACATTTCCCTTAGGAAATGATGATCTGGAGATGATCTGTCCTTTAAAGATCACCTTATCCAATGCCTCACCATGGGTACAGACACCTCCCACTAGACTAGGTTGCCCAAAGCCCCATCCAATCTGGCCTTGAACACTTCCAGGGATGGGGGGGGGGGCTCCACAACTTTTTTGAGGGTGGTGAGACCTGGGAAGATGTTGCCCAGAGTGAAAAAATTCTTCCTTATACGCAGTCTAAATCTACCCTCTTTCGGTGGCAAAGGATGTCCCTTACCCATCGCCCGCAGAAACTCCTCGTACAGCTCAAAGGTCATGAGAGGGTTGGGCAAGTCTCGGAGCCACTGCTTGAAGACACTGGCAATGACGTGGATGTTGTAGTCATCTAAATTCACATTATCAATGTCTGTTCATTGGGGTTCAGCAGTGCATTGAGAAGAAGGCACAAAAACAAGAGATAATGATCAATATTAAGCTGTAAGTGAAGCCAGTGTGTGGGTAAGCTATACCTCTATGACAGAAAACATCCCTGAGCCACCACACTGCATTCAGCAGCAGGAAATCTGGCATCTGATTTCAGCTTTACAGGTTAAGACTAGAGGAAAACACATTTTCCAGGGTAAAGAACCTTGGGTGGGATCAGGATTTCTTTTCTTGCTGGCACCATTTCTAAGACAGAGCTTTCCCTCAACTATAATTTTTTTTGGTGTTGCACCCACAAATAACAAGCCAGGTCTTCTGTCGCTTTTCCCTTTTACCTGTATCAAGTCCTTGCCGCAGCTCCTTGATCTTGTTGGTGGACCCTGATTTTCTGTAAATGCCCTCTGTGTACAGCCCATGCATTTCTATGTAGTTGATCAGCTTCTCCACCAGCACTGGCACAGCTCGCTCCTCGCTGGTCAGCCGGGAGAGCTCCACACCGAACTGCCGAGATGAGAGCTCGGGATCATACTGACAGGGAAGAGAAAAATGCAAAAGAATTGAATTCTTTCAGTTCCTTCCAGAATTCCTTCCAGAAAGCAACGTGTCAATGTTCAGGCTGTTTTAAACCATCCAGTTTACCTGCAAGTCACAAGCAAAGAAGGACAGGACACCCCTGGACCTTAACCTCAACCTGTTGTTTTGCTATTACCAGCAGCCTCACAAATGTGCACAGTCCCAGCTTGCAACACAAAATCAGACTCTGGGCATGCACCTGAAGTCATAAACGTTTGGGTTTTCTTCATTTAACCACCACGGTTACAGTGTTCTTAGCAGCTGGGCATATTCCTCTCACCTCCTGCCCCTCCAGCATCATCTCCAGGAATGACTTCACTTGCCTGAAGATGATGCACAAAGCAGTCCTAACAAAATTTTGACACAAATACCCAGTACCAGCAAAGGGAATGTGAGACAGCACGCACTGCAATGCAGTGATGAGCAAGATGACCCTGAAACAGGTCACAGCTCCTCTTACAACCGCTCCTACACCTTTTCCCATTCAATGTCGTCCTTTCATCAAAGAAAACATTATCAACCTCATGAGATGATGTGAGGAAGATGACCATGGTATGCTCTGCAGCAAAAATGCCCCAGGAAGCAGGTGGAGAACATCTAGTCCCAGCTACCAGCTGAAATTCATAGTCTGCTCTTCTACCAGCCCACTTGGCTGCCGAAACCACCATCCGATGTGACGCCACAAATGCTACAGGCTTCTTCACTCCAGTGGGAAGACAAGTAACTCAGAGACATGGACAAAGCAAGGGCAAAAGCAGTTTCACATCCACCAAGAGAAATGAGCTCAGGATTTGCTCAAGCTCACCACTGTAAATCTAGAGAAACAGATTCACTCTGGGACAAGGTTAGAAAGCAGTTACAAAATCGGCCATAGCCGGAAAACAAAGACATCCTTCTTAAAGCATACTACACAGTTTGTGGCACTCTGTTGCTGAAAACAACCCTAAAAACGTTAATCCACCAAGCACAGACAAGCCAGAGCCTTTCTACAGGAGGACCTCAAACTGCCCAAACAGAGACACTGTAAATTTATTTCCCTGAGGACAGTACCAAAACTTTCTTGTGCAGAGAAAAAAAAACAAACACAAAACAAAACAGGAAATGAGAAGGTTCCAAACATCTCTGAGCAACCATTTAGAGCTGCAATTATTTTTAGGTTTCATTTTTCATAGAGAGGAACAAAAAAGGACTGAAAGATCAACTTAGGCAAATACATCAGTATCTCTTTCACAACATTTAAATAAGAAACTCACTTCAGATAGTGCTATTTTCCTGCAAAATTCCCCTATTGTCCTGCAAAATTTTCATGGCCTCAACTCCCTTCCTGCTTCGTTTCTGGGCGGGTGTGATGGAACCATGGCCAAGATGATGGGATCGGACTGCAGACCCAAGAGCATGAGGACCAGCCTGTGAAACAGGCATCTAGCAAAGCCTAGAGGTCTCCTCCCTGTAAAGAGGAGGCTCGGTTGTTCAGATCTCAAATCACAGATGCAAAAGGTCTAAAAATACGCAAGGGAACGTCTTTGAAAAAATCAAGTGATCTCATTAAACTTCACAGGTTTGTAGAACAAAACCTCAGAGAACCCATTCCCAACTCTTACAGAGATGAACTGCCAGAAAGGGAGAAATTGCAGAAGAAATATTGTATCAAAGCAAATATATTAATATATACATATATATATGCACATTTACATATATATATTCAGATTATTCCTTGGGAAAAATGTAATCATAAGGCTTTATGGAGACTGTACACCTGAGAAGCCTCTTAGGGTCTGATAAAGCTTTGCACACATTATTATCCTGCCTGCATTATTATTTTGGGGGCATATGCAGCACAAAATAAACTATTCAAAACAAAAAAAGAAAGCTTGATGACTCATTGTTAGCTGGGGCGACCTGCTGCATTCATTCACTGTCAAACATATCCTTGAATGCGGTAAACAATACTTAATTCACCTCTAATGAGCAGAGTAAGTGCTTCAGCACCATCCACCCACCCTTCTCCTCTTGCTGTCCTCATCCTCAGCTGCAGTGCCGTGGCTGTTTGAGGACTGTGCAGGGAGCCCTATCAGGGAGCAGCAGGGTGAAGAACAACCTGTATTTTTGCCTTTTGTACTGGGAACAAATGCTTCAGCCTTGCAAAACTAGGGCTGCGGGTGCTGTAGCGGGTTATGCTTCTGGCTGTGGATTGCAAGAACCCCACCGGCCACATCCTGACCTTCTAAGAATAAACACAAAATCATGGCAGCCAAAACTGCAGCACCACAGAACGAAAAAAAATGCGTGCCATGAAATGCGCTGGACATTGAGAGTTCTCTGTGTAGCACTGACTGTTCAAAAACGTTACCTTTTGATACCAACCACATTTTGAAGTACTCAAAAGCTATAAAATGAGGCAGCTTTCAATTATTCAGCATGGTTACAAGCCAGGAACATCACTGCAAGAGGTGCTGCATGACTGGGCAGATGTCTATCTTGATGCATCTCTGTACTACTACTGAAATACAAGCAGTCACAAAAGCAGTGGTTGGAGAAACCTCCAGGGAGCTCCAGCTCAACCTTCTCTCGATGAAGGGTTATTGCAAGCATTGTACCAAGTTCTGTGCTCGTAAGCATTTGTTAAAAAAGACTAAAAAAGATTGAGATGACAGTCAGAGAGGTATTTAATGAGAGAAAAGGAATGAGAAAAACTTACCTTTTTGGAGCACTTGGTCGTGGTTTTAAGACAGCACTTCTTGTGACAAGCATATTTACATACTACAACAAAGAAAAAATAGTTTTTAATAATTCAAAACTTCAGACCTCTGCACAAATGTGAATTAAGTAGCTCTTCTTAGGATTTGTGCATGTCAAAAGCATGTTGAATTTGCATTCTTCAAATTAAAAAAAAAAAAAAGAAAAAGAAGCCTTTAATTTTAAAGGCCCTATATTTAAGTCCCTGAAATGTTAAAAAAAAAAACACACACAACCTGACAGATCAACTCAGAAAATAGCCCATGAGTCACTCTGAGCTATCAGACATGGATATAACTCAGAGGTTGGAAAGAGCACCTAATTTGTATTCTTCCTGCACTGGATACCAGCCTGAAGCACCACAGGGCTGATATTTTCAACTTAATAAGAGAATCATTGAAAAAAATAAAATTAAAAAAAAAAAGTCTCAACCTTGCCTGTTCTTCTTCCACTTTCCTGGGCTCCCCAAAAGTTCAAGTAGCCAGAGGTCAAATGGCCTAAGCCCAGTGACCTTGTGATGGTCATGAGACCCACAGCATCCATCCCACAGGCTGAAGCCATGGGGTACATTTGCCATAGCTGCCACAGGCTTTCTTTACCATCCCTTCTGAAAACACAACTTAAACATGGTTTGAACGGTTTGAAGACTTGGGTTAAGATCCGTTATGCAAAGCCCCCATGCACAGAACTAACCATAATGTAGGTTCTGGAAGGAATGCCAGTATGAACTTACCAGTGGACTTCAGAAATCCTTAAGATCTGTCTCAAAAGCTATTTTAATGTGAAAAATCCCAAATATTTGAGAGTAGGGTTATAGAAAACAGTAGCAAACATCTTTCAGAGCCCAAAACCCCAAGACTGTAACAGAAATACATGGGGAAAAAAAAAGCCGAATGGAGCATGCTTACATTTACAAACAGAAGCCCTGTCCATTATCCAGATCAAGGAAGAACAATATTCACAGTAGGTGGGGATGCTGTACTGGGTCGCCTTAAAAATGTGCCCATTGTGCTCTTCCACCTGTGATGGAAAAGATCCAGTGGTGAGAAAAAGAGCTGGATGCAGTCTGCTGCAAAACAGGGAGCCTGACATGGCCTGCTCTCCAACGTGGGCTTTTACATAGAACCAGCCTGCTATTTGTGTTTCCTTTTTGGACCAATAACCCCATGGGCTGCTCGGACAAAAATCCAGCCTGCATGGGAAACAAACCTTCTTGCAAGCAGGTTAGAAACCAGCTGCATTTGACTGTGGTTGACAGGTCAACCTCTCCATGTTGAAAAGCTTATCTATACATCCATGGCCCCTTTTTGCTCTGCATCTTTCCCAGTGCTATTATATCTTTCAGGCAAAAACTCTATCAGAGATATAAGATATGCGCTAAATTTACGCAGAAACCCAGAACAACACTTTCTGCTTCATTCCCAGTTCTTCTATAATAATTCCTGACATATTTACTGCCTTGACAGATGTGGGACATGTTTTCAGAGAACAACCTATACCAGTCCTTGATCTGAACAGAAATGCTGATTTACAACCTCTTGCTTTTGCCTACAGCCATTCACAAGCAAAGTAAATCTATCCTGTCCATCTTTCTAGCACATCTTTTCAAGTCTGCACATTCACTGGGCTGGGATATTCAGATCTCACCATAGGATATATCATGAGCAGGTCTCTTATCACTTGTAATCCTGGCCAAAAGGACATAAATTCTTTAACGCACAGACCCAGAGTGCTCAACTCACCACATCCGCTTCTTTTTTCCTTCTCTTTTTTCGTTCCGTTTTTGGCACCTGGTATTAAAAAGAGTCAAGCATGTTTATGGGCAGTTCCCACACATAAAGCCCGCAGAGGTCCCATATCTAACTTTTTCCACCTCTTTCCAGCCCCATCCTCCAGTGCACCTGCGGCCCCATGAAAACCACTCCAAGAAATGCTCCTACTGCAACCAACCACCCGGCGTTCAGAAATCCCCTGGCCAACTGTCACCATCTCCATCTCAGAGCTGGGATTAGCTGCTGCTCTGGCTTGAAGTCCAGCACCTGTGACCTAAAGCTCTCCGATCTCAGGCAAGACACCCAAGGGCACAGCACTGCAGCCGGAGCTGATGCTCAGCCTGCTCAGAAGAAATCCTGTGCAGAGAGCCTGGGGAGGACTCACAGCAGAAGAACTGGAGAATGGGATATTTGCTTTCCCTGTTCCACAAGAAACACCATCTCCCAAGCCCAGCCTGAGACCCAGGAGTGGTCCCTGAAGACAGCAGGGAGAAGAACGCAAGGAGCTCATGCTTGTAACAGACAGTGTGAGCTCCAACTGCTTGACCAACTGTACCTAGGCCCTGAGGACTGTCACTACCACGTAGCCTGCTCCTGCCACCAGACTAAGAATGATGCATATGGTTACTTGGGAAAAGCTCAAGAGACTAGGAAAGCACAACATCTCATAGAAAAATGAGACGATGCTTTCACGCATCCCTCAAAGACTGGAGATGCCTTTCCAACCATCCACAGATGGTTGCAGATTTGCCCTGGAGACAAAGTGCACGTGTTGGCAGCGGCCAAGGCCCAGCTCAACCCAGATATGATCCCAGGCTTGCTGAGCCCAGTGAAACACAACCAATGACTCACTCCTCCTCTTGTGCTGGCTTATGTTGTCCACCCCAGCTTACAAAAGGAGAGAAGACAACAGACCTCAAGGTGTCTGCACAGAGCACAGCCCCACAGAAAGAGAGCTCACAAATCTTAAAGGACCTTGAGAAAATGCTGGCTACCTTCACTGCGGTGTAGTCCAGGGGTTTGTACTCTAACATATATTCATCCAGGAAGACTTTGAAGGTATTGACCCAGACTTTCACTGGAGACTCACTCCAGTCCCTCTGTTCAAGCCTCATGGTCTTCTCAAGGATCTGCTCGAATAAGGCGTACAGGTCCTTATAGCGGATGCTTTTCCCATCATCCATCTTTTATAGAAACAGAAGCAAAAAGAAAAGGGATTTTTATAAACATCAGACTGCCTCTTCTGCTCCAGACAATTATTTTAGCTTGACTGGCTTCCAACTGCTCGGGGAAAATACAATTATGATTAAAAGAAAGAAAAAAATATTTAATGGAGAGCTGTTCCATGACCTTTGTCAGGGTGGCTTCTCAGCGCACAGAATATAAGGACAGAAATCTAGGCAGCTGCTGTAAGCCACGTCAAATGACAGACCAAATATTACCACAGAGGGAACTTTTCACGCAATCAAATGGCTTGGCTCAGCAATCACTGCTAGAATTTGGAGCAGCAGAAGAGCAGAGCACCACATTCCTCAGATGTTCACAACTCACAACTTTAACCCACAGGTTTCCAGACAAGTTGGGTGGCAAATGGGAATTTATTGACTTACTGTCATCTCCCTTTGACTGACAGCAAGCTGTACTGAAGGGACTAGAAATCTCTTCTCAAAGTATACTGAGAGCTGGCTAACGAGGAAGCATTAGTCCAAGTTTACAGCTTTGTGGGACTGAATACAAAGGAAAAGCATCTTCCTTTTGGGATAAGGAGACCAGGAATAAGGCTCAGCAACATCTCTACCACCAAGACTCACAGCATCTCATTTCTCCTGGAAGTGGAAGTTCCCACCTGCCATCCAGGCACTTACCGCTAATGCCGAGGAGTAAAAGCTGAAGATGTTTTGTCGGAATTCCTTCAGCGCTTTCTTGAACACTACATCCACCAGCGTGTCCTTCTTGCTGTCCTCATTATCCAGCTCATTCATCTGGGAAAAAAACAAAGGGTGTAATGCACCGATGTGACTGTGCTGTGGCAGAGCACTGCATTAGGTGGAGCACTATTAAATGAGCAGCTGCTCCACCACAGACAGGTGATGTTAATAACTACGTGTGTCTACCAGGTGATTTCTCCTGCGTGCAAACTTAGCACGTAAAAACATGAATGCTTCCCTGGAGCCTTCAGCTTCTGCCCTCTTGGGTCATCCATTTCTGATGCCACCAGAGGCTGCTCAAAGCAGTGGAAGTACCAAAGCTACGGTGCTCCCATAAAACAACCGTGCTGTGCACGCACAATGCACCCATTTTTTCTCCCAAGCCTGCCCTGGTGCACACTGTGCACTCTTCGCAGTTTTGGGAGTGCAACTAAAGCTCTCCCCTAGGTGGATTATAAGCTCCACCTTGCTGCCTTCAAGATAATACTGTTTTGTTGCCTCCATCCACTCTCTGATGATTTAGCTGGAGCAGCAATGACAGGCATTACCTTTTTCAGGAGAAACTCATCCATGCTTTTCAGGTCGCTAGCACTGGTTATGATCTGCAGGGAGTCATTCTGCCATTGCACGGGCTCCAGAGCCACGTTGCTGATTTTGACGCTGCGCTTGCGTTTCACTTTGGGAGAGGGCTCCTTGTTCTCCTTAAATTCCCTCCGGTAGATTCCTGACAGCTCAGGACTCCGCGGGGGTGTCAGATGGTGAGGACCCAACTCTACGGGTGGTCATTAATAAAGAAGAAAAAGAACAAAATGCAGATTAGTTAACTTGCTCTCTGCCTGACCAAAAATGCTGTAGCAATGATTGTTTGGTATTTGATTTCACTGAAGCTCTGCAATATGTTTTGCTTTTCAGCATCTCCTGAATTAGGTGAGATGAAGCTGTAAGCAATAAAAATGCTTTTTCCCCATGTTCCATGCATGGTATGAAAGAGAAGTAGGGTTTGTTCTCAGGTAATAATAAAATTCTGCGGCTCCAGATGAATTCTCAGTAAGTAAAAAATCTAGTGTCAACTCCCAGAGCTGCACCAGCAGCAAGACGGGAAGGTAACACAAAGGAAAAATAGTCCTGTCACTAAAATAAGGAGATAGGCTTTGGAATAAACCTGCAGAGGAGAAAAGTACTGTGCAGTGCTTATAGGAAGATTAAATGTCACGTCTCCATTGGTTACTTCCTCTATCAAGAGGGGAAACATCTGCTGGTGTCCAGACAGCTGCCTGGAGGATTAGCTCCACAGTGGAAGATGGAAGGTGCTGGTGACAGCACACAGCTGGCTTCAGGGGGTCATGGAGAAGAGTTTGTCCTCTGTCCTCGTCCCCTGCCTCCCAGAACAAAGCGACAATCCCTACTTGTAAAACTTCATAGAAATTTTGAAAGAAATAGTATTTGTTTGGTTTGCCACATACTATCTTTTCTGAATGTTTTCTGAATTCCTCCAGACCCATTTTGTAGCATCTAACTTCCTCACTGCTGTTTCGTGTTCACGTCACCCATGAAGTCAATAGAAGTTAAACAGCACGTCCTTTCAATTTGTGCAGTTTTCCAACTCTTCTTCCTACACCATCCTCAGCTAGACCATATGAACATACATGGTATTCTAATTTACAGGTATCCTGACCCTACAGATAAACGAACTTATCGGTTCTACATCTTAACCCAAGCCACCATACACGGGGCTACACTTAAAGATAGTGCAAAGCCAGGCTTAAAACAGTTCCACATTTTATCTGTGCCATGACAGCAAATGCAATTTCTCTGCCCCTTACACACGTGACCCTGCTGCGTGCTCACCCAGCACTCACCTTCACCAAGCTGCAAGCCAGAAATCATCTCTCTGTTGGGTGCTTCTTGCTCTGCGTACAGCTCCAGCAGCTCAGACTGTGTAGCAAGCTTCTCCCGAGGGGTCTTCTTCTCCCCCTGCTTTCCCTTCACCCAAAATCTCATCTTGGCTCGTTGAGACCTGGAAATAATTTGTGGAAAGAACTGCCTTAACTGGGAAAATGTCCTTCGAGTCAAAACTACCTACAGTCTCTCCCAGACCTTCACATCCTTTTAGCAGGAGCTAAATCTGTACAACTGCTAACAGGAAAATCAGGCTATTTGTCCCCAGGAAATGCAGGAAACTCCAAGTCTCATGTATGCTGTTGGGTGGTTTGAGATGGGATGCCTGGCATATGGCTTCAAAACTTTGTTGTGACATGAACTTTATCACCCCTTCTAACTGGGTGTGTTTGTGTCACATATGAAGAGATGTGACAAGTAACTCATTCTGATTTTGGCTGATTGAGACAAAACCACCAAGCTGGGGACTAGTGCAGCTCAGCAGTGTGAAGGAAATCAAAAAGGGCTCGGGGTGGACTCGTCCCCCAGCTCCAGCCACGTTCCATACCTCCCATCTGGGGCCAGGGTCTTCTGCGCGGCCGCCAGCTTCCCGATCTCCCCCTGAGACATGGTTTTATGGAGTTTTGTTTGGCCTTCTCCAGAGGTGAACCGCTGCACCGTCTGTAACAATTCAAGGATGAATCATTCAAAAATGAGACAGTT
Organism: Aythya fuligula; assembly: GCF_009819795.1. Classification (NCBI taxonomy): domain Eukaryota; kingdom Metazoa; phylum Chordata; class Aves; order Anseriformes; family Anatidae; genus Aythya; species Aythya fuligula. The sequence continues at coordinate 10,407,025 of NC_045569.1, read as the reverse complement.
CTTGGAATTCCAGAACTCCTTAAGCAACAATTAGACATTTCTTCTGTTATGACTGAAATTTCTATTTCTATCTGCCTACAGGTGAAAATCTATGTCCCTGTCGAGCTAGTTGCAGCTCCTTCAACTACAGAAATATTTTAATGGCTTCTAAAACAAAAGGACATTTCTCTTACTCCAATTCTATCTCTAAGTCCAACCTTCCTCCTCACCAAGCACACAGGACTGCTCAGTCACCTTGCCCTGGGCAGCCCAGCTCTCCGGCCGAGAAGAGCCCCGTTAGCTGCGATCGTTAGCCACGCTTAAGTGATTTGTGGTGTTCCCCACCTCAGTCTTGTGGACACATCCCAGCAGAGCCTGCCTTCAGCCTTTGTTGGAGACTTTGCAGAAGGAAAAAAATAAATCTTTGTGCCAAGGACACATTAAAATGTACCCTTACGAAATAAGAGATTAAGCAGCTTTAATACAAAGGCTCTCTGCCTTTGTCACCTCCTTAAATGCCCTGGGATAATTTTTAAGGGTGACAGGAATTTGCAATAATCAAATGTTAACAGGGTTCCATGAATAATAATATCTACTAAATTCTAAAAATGTGGCTTTAAATTATTCTGCATTATACAATGATAAGTTTTGCACCATTTCCATTATCTTGCACTCTGTAGGAGACAAGGCAAGTGATGGTGCTTTCCTCTTATCCCCAGAGGCTGCAGAGGCCACAGCCATGACGCTGTATTTTAATGACTAGCAGCTGCTATCCAAAAAGCACGTCCCAAGAGGCAGCAAAAATGGAGATGTTACCTTAGTCCCTCTCTTGTCACACACTCACAAAGTCTCCACCACTGTGTTATATCAGCAACGTTTTTTATCTTGGGAAATATTACTAAAATCTCTCTTTGTTTACCCAGCATGGAGGAGGAAGCCATCCAAAGGCAGCCTGGCAGCGTGCAGCCCAGAAATATTCTTGCTATATATATATATTTTAATACATTTTGGCTCTTGGAAGAGAGCCTTTCAGCACAAGGAAAGCAGGGAATCAGGCTGTATGAAATGATCTGGGAGATCTCTTCTTCAGCTTTCCCTTTACCCAAATGTTTCAGCTTAATGCACCATGCTTTTAAGCATTGCCTTTTCCTCCGTCAAAAACATTTCATATAAAATTCAATAAATTATGGGCGGCAGGGCAGTCACATTTACCACACTTACTCTCCCATTCTTTATTTTTTACCCCTGTACATCCCTGCCAGCCAGGAGATGGCAGCACACAAGGCAACACTGCCACTGCAAAAGAAAAAGCTGCTTTCATCAAAGGGTTTCTTATTCCTGTTGTTCTTACATTTAGGTGATGATTACATATAAATTGTGGAGACTTGCAAGGGAAAAAAGGACCTTGAAACCCATGAAAATGATTTCCATCCAGTGACCCTATTAAAATATTTGCCCCTATGATATCACATCTGTAATGCACTTTTTAGACAAAACTGAAGGATTTTTTTTTTTTCTTATTATTATTAATCAAAACATGCCACAAATGCTGTTCTTCATCAGGGGGATATATCTGTGAGCCAAGGACCAAAGTTAAAATGACTGGGGGTAATTAAACAACTAAGGAATAACTGGATGCCAAATAATACAAGCAATAATGAAGTACTTGAATATAGAGGCATAATGGACATTGTGATTGCTCTGTGCAGGCGATTCAGCATGTTTTCCTGGAATTGCCTTGGCTTGTCTGGGAGATGAGGGGACACATTTCAGGGTAGAGAGGGGAAAAAAATCTGTGAAATTCTGTTGAAAAGGGCTTTTTATAAAGCAAAACGCAGCAGGGACATCACTGCCCGCTGGATGTTAATGGATAGGGTCTGAAAACAGCCCTCGTCTTTACCAGTGTGGAATAAAACCATGGAGAAGAAATGCTCCCTGACATCAGAGCATATGACAGGATGGAAGTGGCGCATAGCCTCATCATTAAGACTAAAGATAAAGTTTTGGACTTACTTTCATCACATGTAGACGCCTCAAGGACTGCATGCCTCTCTCTGAAGGCAGGCTTTGTGGGGAGATGAGACTTCCTACCAGACATCACCTCCCCATCACCCTCTGGCCATTACCACTACAATCTCTCCCTGCTCTGCCCCTATTTTTTATCTATTATAGATCAGTGTTTCCTCTGCTACCATTGCAAACTCTCCAGGATTTGAAAGAAGGACTGAAGGCATTTTTGGCATGAGACCCTTCTGTTTGAGGGACTCCTCGAAGAAGTTGTGAAGGGCAAGGTCCTCAGCTGGATAGGAAACCTTCTCAGCTCCCAAGACAAGACCTCTTCCATACAGGGAACACCACAAAGCACCATGTGCGTGCAAACCACGATATCCAGGGGGTCTGTAGTCATCCCATGGAGCAAAAGGGGAACAATTTTTATTTTTATTTTTTTAACTCTGAAAGAACTGTATTTTGTTTGCCCATGCTAAAAAGAGGCCAAGTGAGATGACTTGTCCCAGCAGGCAGCAGTGCTACATGCTGTGTTGAAGGGCTTCCTAAAGTGCAACACTGCCTCTGAACAGCTGAGGACAAGAGCTCTTCTTCCATGGCTGGCTCTTCAGGGATGCTTGGGATCAGCTGGCGACAAATGACAGATACTCAGACAGCTGTTAGTCAATTCATGGCTTTAGTACGGAGGTTGGAGCAAAATACATCACCACTTCATTATCCAGGGCCCTCTCTAAGAGCCTTTGCTGAAGGGAAATATATGCAGAAGGTATTTCTGGTGTGGTTTCTTTAACCAAGGCTTTCTTTCTATCAGCTGGAGGGAAGTTCTCCAGGCGTAGGTGCAAAACACAACCGCTATTAATATGCACTGACCACAGCCAGGAACTGTTCCTCCCACTTGTACTTGTCTCACTGCAAGGCAGGTACATCCTTGGCCAAAAAGCTCGGGCAACCTTTGAAGGCTTGGTCTCGTCAGGAAGCCCTTTATCCTTAAACACACTTTGGCTCTTTGCAGATAATCGTACCTTAAGCAGCCAATTTATATACTGGTGCACCTTGGACTTCAGCTCTGGCTGAAGATGCTCCGGGCTACCCTGCACTTAGGTCAGGAGCATCAGTCTCTGGTGGGCCTGCAAGTACCAGCTGGTGACACTCAACCATTGACTCGGTGGTCGTGAAACCAAAGGGTAAAACAGCCGGGTTCACACCAGCACAGCTGGAGACTCATCACATGCTTAACTTCACAAAGTCGCACTTGATCTCTGTTGTGTGTCCAGCAGCCCTTGGCCATCGAGCAGCACATCAAAAGAGGCTTTTTGGAAAGCTGTAGCTGGGGGCAGGAAACCTATGAATAAACTATTCACTAGGAGGGCAACCAGCCTGCGTGTGGTGACTGCTTGGCGCGTCTTCATGTGAGCATCACAAGACACGAGGGATATGGCTACACACACATTCACCTACTTGAACCCAAACCAACATGCACCAGTACTGCTCTATTATAGGCTGCTTCATCATTTGCAACACCCGAGCAGGCTCTGCTAATAAATATGAATAAGCAGCCCTGGATTTTGCTGCTTTAAAGAGCTCTGCCCTACGGGTGTGGCGATCCTAACACAGAGAAGCCACAAGCCAAAGAGCTGGTCCCAAACCTGCAATACAGAATACAGACGGAAACACTGTACATGTGGTCAAGACATACAGACATACGATACCACTGGGCACACAACTTTACGAGCAACATTTGCTAGAAAGCAGAACTCAACCGCACAAGGGGTTGCGTCAAGGCGAAACCGCTGGCTAAGCCCGACCACCAGTTAGAGCTAGTGATGGAGCGCAGAGAAGAGGGATACAGGAGGAGAGACGATACAGTTGGCACCTACTACTACTTGCATGCAATGAGAGCTGTTAAACCAGGTGAGCAGAGGCCCAGGAGCATCTCTAATGAGTGGGATGAGCCAGGTCCCTCCCAAGGATGGAGATTCCCAAGCGTTAGCCCAGCACCTTTCGCGTCTCAGCAGAGATTGCCAGTGGAAAAGACTTCTACGGCTAAAAAACTAGGGCTTTGTAACAGGGTAGCCTCCAGGAACACAGCACGGCAAAGCCCAGGATTCTTGCCACGTTTTTGAGCTGCTGCTTCCAGCATTTCCAGGGACCAGGTCCATGTGCCATTCGACCAGACAGTGAGACTGTGGCAGAAGGAAGTCCAGATGAAAATGCTGGCATTTAGCATCAATCATGGATAAGTTTGTTGCATTCTTGCCAAGGCTCCCTTGGGCTCCTGGCTGCACACACCAAGCATTTACAGAGGGACACGCCAGGCAAGTGTGGCTTTCCTACAGGTCTACAGCTGGTTTTGGACCTACACCTCCAGATTTGGCTTCCTGTTCCTCCCTATTTTTTTTCCCCATCTTAATGGAGAGTCTTTGGTTCTTTTGTGTAGGGGGGTTGAACATTTTCTTTCTCATTGTGTCCTCAAATACGCGCCTTAAGTGAAAGTAAAGGTGTAGGATAGGAGGCACTGCATTTGCATGTGCAAGTTTATTTAAGCTGACTTCTCATCAAATAGGGGACAAAAAATAAAAGCTGGTCCTGATATTACTCCTCTGTAAAATTCTCCCTTTCCTGTTATAAAAACAGGGAGATGAACTAAAACACAGCCAAGTGAGTTCAGTTCAAAGAGCCACATCTTTCAATCACGTTTCTGCCAGATAGCACTTGAAGTATTCCTGGCTCAAAACCCTTGAAAATTTAACATGAGTAACCTTAAAAATTCAGGGAATTTGTGAAACTCTGCTCCTTCCCAGTGAGGAAAAACGTGTTGTTTATAATAAGAACTGCTAACAGAAAAGTCACGAAAAGCCCTCCTTAGCCATCTGCCTTTCTTGCAAAGGCAGATTTTAGGATCACACGAGATATTTGCTGGATCTTTGGCAATGTGAGCACTTATGGCACGAGACACTGCTTTGGGTTTATCCGTACATCTATGTGGACACCTCTGCCACCTCCTGCCACAGAAAAACTGGGAGAGAGGTGGAAGTTACTGTCCTCTTCCACTCCTGAAACCTCTCAGGTTTTCTGAACACAGCTTATCCAGGCTGCCATCTCTCCCTGACAGAACCACTAACATGATTTTTCTCTCTTTTTTTTTTAAAAACAAAAAAAACAAAAAAAACACACTGTGTTTTATTGCCCAATTTACAGGTTTTTGTTTCTCAAAGACAGCATCTGCCAGTATTACTCCAATAATTGAGGACTGAATAATCATTGGATACCCTAGGTAAGGATACCAAATCAAAAATCATAGGAGGTGCAAGGTTCATATTGTTTTCTTTGTTCTGTTACTTTTTTGTCCAGTGTTTGCCTTGATTTTTTCTATGCATTTCTGTAGATAATTTTGCTAGAGCCAAAGGATCCTAGTGGGATTTTGTAATGGAGGTAATCCTAGTTAAAAAAAACAAACAAGGTAGCCGTGCAATGAGTTGCAATGCTACCTAAAACTTATGGAAACCATGGAAGCTTCTCTTAAATCATGCCAGCAAACATCCCCATGGCTGACAGAAATTCAAATAATTTCCCTTTCTGTTTTGTACTCATTTCTGCTGTGTTCTCCGAGTTTACCCATCTACAACATCTGTGTGAGTGGGAGAAGAAGCAGTGTAGGATCCGTGCAGCTAAGGTTAGCAAAGAAACGCTCCCGCAGATCTGCTTGCTCCCTTTTTTTTCCAGCCCCAACACGTTGGAAAATTACCATTTCGGAGTCACTGTAACAGGCCTGCCCGAGCCGGGCTGCAGGCCCTGTCTCAGGATGAGGAGGTTGGTCAGAGGAGAGAAGGAACTCAAAATTGCCATCGTAATCATCTTCCTCCGTATCCCCCTCCCCATCAGCAAAAGTACCTCTAGTCAAGAAATCGGAGCGCGTCCGCGCCATGCGGGCTTTCTTTTTATGGGTCGGTCTGGGAACCTGCTTGACCAAATGATAAAACATAACAACAACAAAAAAAAAGGTTTTAAAAATAAAAGGAGATTCTATAAAAGGAGATTCTACCAGTGTTTGGCATCATAGCGTAGCTCAAGTACAGCCTTACAACAATGCTGAGTAACACTGCACTCCACAGAGGACACACACTATTACATGTAGTGCAAAAACAACCAGGAAAACAAAAGCCAAGACAGCACGGAGAAAATGGGACAATAATGGATGTTACTAAAATGGACATTAAAGCAAACAAGACAAGACTGCGTACTACAGTGTTTGCCATCAGGACTGCAAGATCCTTTTCATCCAGAGCAATTCTGTGCTGCTACACATTAATGCTACGGGGGCTTTTTTCAAGATGTGTGAAAGTTGCGTTAATGTGACATCCCCCCCATCCCCAAGAGCCCTGCGCAACCCTTGTGCTTTATATTTCTCTTCTCCAAAGCACTTCAGGGAAAGCTGGCAGAATAAGGGTTTGGGATTTTTTTTCCCCTTTTCAATTAAAAGAGAAAATAAGAAAACTGCAACTTACCTCTCCTCTGCCAGACCCAGGCATCTTAAAAGGCTTCCTAGTTAGCTCACCCTTGGGAAGGCATTGATGACTTGCTTCCCTGCTGAAAGGCAACAAAACAGAGACGTTTCATTTTCTCTAAAAGCTTTCCCACCGTGCCAGCCCAGCTCTCAGCAACATAGAAGTAGGCAGCCCGAGCAATCAAGAAGAAATAACTGTTTGAGGTCACAGGTTTTCAGAACCGCTTCAAATTCTTCAGGATTTGACTTAATACCAAAGGACGAAAAAAAGAAGATATGAATTTCTTTTTGCCAGAGCTGCACTCTACCCTTCATGGTGGTTACTGATGGTATTTTTCCAGTTCTGTATTCTGAAAAGTGATTGCTCTGTTGCAGCATTAAAATTTTTAAGTTCCAGGAAAACTAAAGATGAGGATTTTTGATATATTTTTCCGTTTTCTCTTGCTTGTTCTGTGCATTAACAAGGAAAAAGAAACTGAAAGGAGCATGGGGAGAAGACTGTTCTCAAATACTTACTTCCAAAGCAATTTTCTGGGACCTCCTGCAGATTTCAACTAAACTGGCTCAGAAAGAGAGCATCCTCACTTTGCATCTAACACAGCATTCAAGAACATTCCCATTTAACTTGCTCTTTGCTCAGCTCACTCTTTCTGCCATCATTTCTGAACAAAACTCTACCATGTCCATGGGTGAGGGCTCCATAAAGCCCTCCACTGCCTTCCTGCTCATGGGATGCCGCAGGCTCTATCGGGGATAAAGGAGTATTTTTATTGACCGTTAAAGACTACTAAGCCCATTACATGTGTAACTTTTTATGCAAGTGATACACTGGCAAAGTGCATCCACATCCTAAACTCCCTTTGGGCAGTTGCTGTTTTTTCTCAGCAATAGTACAATCACCTTTGCTGATTATTTTAATTCTACAATTAGCAAGAAAAATCCAGAAATATTCTTACTTGTCTAGTCATTCCTGCTCTGGCCACCCAAAAAATCTTTTGCTCTTTGGATTTTTTCCTTTCATTTTTTTTTTAACCTTTCAAAAGAAACCCATATCACTGTTCATACTTAGGGTAAATGAAACAAGTGTCAACTCTCTCTTGCTATTAACACCTTTCACCTGCTAATAGCTATGATTATCTCCCCTGGCTTATATAATGCCCAACACATGGAAGACTTAGAAATAGCATTTCAAGCTCTTTTTCTTTGTCCCCTGATTTCTGCCCACTCACTGCTTTAAGATCAAAAAATCTGACACTGGTCTGTTTCAATAGTTTTTTTTTTTTTCCAATCTCCAGACCACATTCTGCCAGAGACCATTTTACCCAGCAAAGGCCTACAAGGAAATCCCATCATATTTTTACTCACTGGAGGCCAAAGGGATTATCTTTTGGTGTGAAGAACATGCTGCTTGCCCTCGTCTCCTCAGTGGCCTGGTGTGGCGCTCGGGGCTGCCGGAGGCGCTCTGTCCTAGAGAAAGGGCTGCCCGGGACATCCCTGGGGTCGGGAGCCAGCCTGGAGCTGCACCGTGACTCCAGTGCCGTCCCCGCCTGACTTTCCCTTCGCTCCATGAACATGCTGACAGGCCTGTCTTTGGCAGCACTGTGGGCTGGAGAGCCTCCCCTGTTCCCAACGGTGAGACCTTTGATGTCCACTGATGAGGTTGGCGTTCCAGCTGTGGTCGTGCCCTGGGGGTGCAGGATGAGGGCCGACTGAGGCCGGCTGTCTGCTTTTTTGGATGGTTTCAAAGTGGGGTCCTTTGTTCTGCTTAGCTCAGCCCTCTGCAAAGCCTCCACACGGCCTTGCTTCTCGAGCTGCTCAAAGGCTTTGCGCTGTCTCTCCAGAATTTCCTTCTGTTGACGGATCTGCTCCATCATCTCCCTCTCGTTTTGCAGCTGAAGTTGCTTTTGTCGTTCTTCCTTCTCCACATTGAGCTTCTCCAGTCTCTTGATAACAGAGTCTGGAGAATGGGTCTGAGTCGCAGCAGCTGTCCCACGTTCCTCTCTCTTGGCAGAAGACTTTTCTCCTTCCTCCCTTCCCAAGGCTTTGCCCTGGTCTTGCTCAGAGTCCTTCCTGATCTCTGAGAACGTAACTGTTTTCTCCTCTCTTTCCGCTGCTTTATTCCTCAAGTTATTCTCCACCAGTGACTGCTTTACCTTCATGTTGTCCTGTGGTGGAATGTAGAAAGTAGGTAGGTTACTAGAAAGGAAAGTTTCTCTTGGATGCGTCTTGTACAGATAATTCTGGGGGTCACAGACCACATGCTCCTTTGCAGTGTGGTTATCGGGCAGCTCAGAGTCTGAAAGCATCCTTCTGCAACTGGATAAATTGCTGTTCACATCAGCTGTGCAGAAAGACTTGTCCTGCAGATGGGGCTGGGGACTGCTAGGCACAGAGTCCTGCGTCTCAGGGGAAAATGACTGCACATCTTGCTCATCTAAAACTAAGGAAACAAGTTTACTTGGGGTATCTTCACAGCTTAACATCTCTAAGCTCCCTTGAGAGCTTTCACTCTCCGGGGTTCCCTGAGGGGAATGAAGTGCCTCTGATACCAGCTCGGTAGACCACCGTCGCTCTTCTGAAGGCGACAGCCCTCCGGTGGACCGGACCTTAAGCAATTCCAAGCTGAATTTTGCCTGTTCCAGCTCACGCATTCTCCGGCTTTCTCTTTTTGCACGAACGACTTTCTTCTGGTTAAGATCCTCCAGTGACTTGGGTCTCTCTCTCACAATTACTTCCTCTTCAGTGTCCATACCACTCTGGCTACTGGCTCTCTCATGCCTTTTGTACAATAAATTTGCAGAAGTATCCAGTGGATCCACATGATTCACACGATTATTCTCCATCAGTGATTTATGTTCCTCTACAGCTCTCACTCTCTCTTCAAACGAGCCATCCTCCCACTTGGATGGGTCGGAGCCCTTAATTTCCAAAGCACCATCTGCCTCCAGTCCATCCTCTTCACTAATTGACAGGCCATTCTCCAGCTGCATCTCTTTTAACCTCTGCTCTTTCAAAGCTCTAAACCTGCAAGAAAGCAAAAAAGCAGCACATTGTAACCCCGTGCCCATAAACATCATTCCAAGGCACCACACTGGGGGCATTTCATCACCATCATCTCACCACCATCAGCATCTTGAAAAATCCTCCTCTCCAGTCAGGTGCAAGATGATGCAAGTTCATGGTCAATGCACCAAGTGCACTTTCAGTCTTCTCTTTTGCCATCTTACCTACTCAAGAATTGCACCAACGCACCTGAAAGTTTCTCCTGTGCCGATGACAGTAGTTCCAGACTTCATCCCTGGTGTAGACAGTTTGTAAGCCAGGAAACCGTAACACATTGCATCACCTTGGCTTCCTCATCTTCACCATCATGCCTGGGATGCCTCTGGCACAGCTGACAGGCACTCGTACCCTGCACTAAGAGCTATTTCCAGCTCCCAATTCTTTGTCAGTCATTCCACACCTTACAGGCAGTGCTTCCTGAGAGTGAACCAAGACCTGCCCTACAGCCAGTGAGCCAAGGCATGGCTGCAAATGTTTTTCTTCTCGCAGCAGCTGGCTCGAGTAACTCCTGTCCCTGCTTCTGCCCTCACCCCACTTGCTGACTGATTGTCTGTGAGACAGTGCAGCAACCAGATTGGCAGCCAATCTGAGTTAAAAATAGGCTACTTAAACTGGTGCTGCTGCCAAGAAAAAAAAACAACTCACAAGTATTTATGTCCTCGGCTTTCCACTGCCTACGTGCTCTAACCTGAAATAGGCTCTGCTTATTCTAAGAGTAGGATGTGCAGCTAACTGAACTCCTCTGTTAGAAAGCGTGGACGAGTGAAGGATTAGGGCAGGTCGGGACAGTGTCAGCAATGCTATGAAGGGACACCATCATCTGTAAGTCACAGTGGTCTGAGCAGTGCCAGAATTCACATCAACCATTCTTCTCCCCACTGGGCACTATCAGAAAGTACTTCTTTATTTTATTCATTTATTTTAAGATCAACGTTACCTTTGTCGTGCTAAGTATCCTCTGCACGCTGCTTGCAAACTGATGATTTTGCTTCTGCTGGCTCTGTAAAGCCGCTTTGCACAGTGCCCTCGCCAGGCTGCCTGGATGCTGGTGGCTGCATCGTGCCTCCGCTTCGAGTGCTCCCGCCAGCAGCTCTGGATGAGGTGAGCAGCAAACTGCATCTGCAGAAACCTCCGCCTCTCCACGAAGCCTCGCCAGTGGGTCTGGAGCACAACTGCAGCTTTGCTGAGTACCAGGGGGTCTGGGGATGGTTCGCCTTGCTTTCGGCTCTGGTAACTACGCCAGAATCTCTGCAAACACAGCAGGCAGCTCCTTGAAACATGAATGATTTGGGAACTGGAGAGCATCTGCCTCTATGCAAGCTTTCCAGCTCGGTCTCTCCCATGACCAAATTACCACCCTTCTAGGAGTCCAACTCTGATGGCAAGCTCCTTCCTAGCAGAGGGGAACTGATTTTAGGCCTCAGATACTCCAGCTACAGCCAGAGCTGCATCTACAGGACTTACAGATTGTAATTAGTGATGAAATTAGACACCACCACCTACCTGTATGATTACTGCCGCTTGCCTTAAGCTCAGGAACTGCCTCCTGCAGAGCATGCTGCGGAACCAGCGCTGCAGCAGTGTGATCCTGCGCAGTACCTCCTGATGGAGCAGGTCCTGCAGAAGCTGCCGCTCTCGCTCCTTCACAAAAACCTGCGGAAAAAAAACCACACGTCAGTCATGAATTACAAAGCCTCTGCATTCCCCTCTGGGGAGGCAAAATGATAACAACAATCATCTGTCTGCACACAGATGAGTTTTAAAGGCTACCTTGTTATAACCTGACCACTGTGGCTTGGTCAGAAGAAAATAACAGTGTTACTCGCTATTTTGTGTTAACAATACTCAAAGCATCAACTAAGTTATTGGCTTCTTGCAAACAGAAGAAAATTACTTTCATTAGTTAAAAACATATATGAAGATGTTAATATAACTGTGCACAAATGCAGGTGTATCTTTATCTTAAACAGATAAAAATTTACCATGGTTCTTCCAACTTGGTAATTGTCTGGATTGAGTTTTATTTTCCTGAAGAAATCATGGATATTGTGCTTAGATGGGCTGATTCCTTGTGGCAGAAGGACATGAAAATGGTTCACAAAATCCTGAGGAAAAAAAAAAAAACAACAAGATTGGATTAAATGGGATGGGTACTGCTGTGTCACCTTTTTGCATAAGCAGCTTGGATTTGCTCCACTTGCCACATGAAAAAGGATCTGTCAAGGAGCAGAAGGACAGATAGCATTTTACGGACTGGAAAACACCAAGTTTCCTCCATTTGTGGTTCAAAATTGCATGGAAAACACATCAAAGAAGAGGCCCAGGAACATTCAAATGTCATCTAGTGTGGGAGGAGAGACTCTGCACAATCTGCAGAGGTCATTTTGAGCAAAAATGCTACAAATCCTTAGGAATGGCCACTACAAAAGGGAGTTACCAGAATCTGCAATGCATCACAAGGAAGAGGTTGCTTCAATCACTGCTGCTGTGAGGACTCAGAGAGCAGAGGTATCAGACGAGTGATCCTCCCAAGTAAGGTTGGGATTCATTCTTATGGCAAAAAAAAAAAAAAACCAACACCCTACGCAGTCCTCCTTTCTTAACAGCTGCTGCACGGACATGACATCTGGCCGAAAGCAGCTGCCAGCAGGAAACAAATCAGCAACAGCAAATCATGAAAGAACTGACATGTGCACAAAAGCTGGCAAAAATATGGAAAAGAAAAAAAAAAAAAAAAAAAAAAAAAAGAGAAGCTGGATAACTCCTGAGTGATTTAGAGGATCCCCATCAGCCTCCTGATGGGACGCAGCCAGTGGCAAAACAACAGGGAGAATGCTGCTCCCAAAGAAACAAAGGAAACGAGCACTGAAAAGCAGCTCAATAGCCAACGGTAGGCTTAAACATAAGAGAAGGGACTTTGTTGTTTGTCTGGGTCACACTGAGGAGGTGTCTCCTACAAAACATTCATAAAGCTTTTAACATTGATCTAAAGGAACCCGTATCTTAACTCTTACATTTTGTTGACCTGGCCTGTTACAGCTCAGACAGGGATCAGCCATCATTAGTCTGAACTTCTCATTATCGCTCTGAAGGGATATAGATTTGTCTAAGTGATTTTGCATACATTATGAAAAAACACTGCATGCATTATTGCTTTTGTTCAAAAACCATGAAGTTATCTGCAGAAGGACTTGCAGCCTTTGGTCTAGAGCAGCTTGCAATAACTCAGGCGTAGCAAAACAGCCCATGACTACTCCCTTCCCAACGTCATCCAATTACATCCACTGCCTTGCACAAGCCATAAATTCATTACTTTGTAAAACACAAATATACTTACAAGCTAGCAACACTCAGACAACTGTGATAATGATGATAAAAGTGGTGAAAGACTGAAAATGTTTAGCCAACCTGGAAAGAGTATTTGCAGCTGTATCCTGACTGGCGAATCCGAACAGTCTCCAGCATGCCCGTGTACCGCAGCTGCCTGAGCACCAGGCTATCGCTGAACCGCAGGGGCAGCTGGAAGGGAAAAAATATTTACAGCCAATATTTCCTTGAACTCCAAGCACTTGGTGAAACTTCTAAACATGCAAACGGGTCAATGGTTTCAGCACATGTAACACATCTGCATCACATGCACGTTGGCAACGATGTTGAGAGGGAATGTGGGTTTTCAGGAACCACACTAATACCACCACAGTTAAATCCTCTGTGTTTCCAAAGAGCCATCAGATGGAGACTTTCAAACATCTAATTAGACAGAAAGCTTCCGCAAAGGTTTTATGGATCTGCTGAACTGAATAAGAAAGAACCCCTCAACAGCATAGCCAATGAGTAAGGTAAGATTGTGCGTAATGAAACAACCTGCTCGGCATAAAGTTTCACCATGTATTTTTAAATGTCTGGATAAGACTCCAAAGGATTAATGTAAAAAAAAAAAATATGTTTCTACAGCCTTGTTTTTAAGTTAAGGATCCTTATCCCATGAGATAAATGACTCTCTACATCATATTTCTTGAATTTGGCTTCATCTCTGAATCAGCCTGAATAACATGGCTTATTTTGAAAAAAAATGTGCTTTTACAAATAATTAAAAAAAAAAAAAAAGCATTAGAGCTCAGTAGGGGCACAAGTGAATTCATAAGTCTGTAAATTTCTATTACAGGTGGCAGAAGCTTCAGAAGAGTCAGATTGGTTTATTAAAGATTTTTCATCTAGGTGTTTCTATTACAAGAAAAGACAGTGCACTTTATCAAGAGTGATCCTACACCCAAGTGATAATGTCCATGCTTTCCATTACTAAGGTACAAATACCCTATAAATCCAACTTGATTTTGACTTTCATTTCTTATTTTTTTTCCTTCAATTAGACATTTACAAAATATTTTAAAAATTATTTTAAACAGGAGATCAGGAACTAAAGGCCAACTCTGGTCCATTTCACTATTTGGTTCCCAATCCAGTAGCTATGCTGCAGAAGGATCTCTGTTTCCAAAACCTCAAAACACTACAAGTTTGGGTTGTTATCTCCAAACAGCGAGAGAAGGAATCAGTTACGCACAAACAAACACCGAGAGCGGGTTTTGCAATCACATCCTTCACAGCAGTGATCTTACAGGTCAGAGTTTACCTTTTCAGCATTGGATCGAATGCACTTGACAAAATAAGGCTCTGCCTGGCCAAGAGTCTCCATCAGCTTGTTGAGCGATGCCTGCAATAGAGGAGACATCTTCAGTTGGGAAACAGAGAAGGGAACATAAAGAATAATGAAACACCAGGCACTTATGTCAGAAAACAAAACTATGAACAAACAATGAGTAAACCAGGCAGATAGGAAATTGTTCCCTGAAACAAGCATCTCAGATGTGCTACAACTTGGCTGCTTTTGTCTTTGTACCCAACAAATTAGCAACAGGGAAATACAACCCTGTTTGTTCAGGGTTCCTGCAGAAACCAGGATGGCACTCACAGCAGTACACCGTGCAGAAATGTATTTTGAGACTCCCAGTTTGACATTTCTGAATCTGCCACTGGATCCCAAAGTCACCTCCTGCTCCGTACCAGTAAGCCACATATAAGTATTGAGTGGGAGCTCCAAGATAATGACCGAACCCTTTTGTACCCAACGGTTGCTGATGTCTTTAAAAGACAAAGAGAATTTTCAGCTGTCAAAAATTATTCCGCTTTTTAATTCTGAGAACATCATCACTGGCCTAGAAAGAAATTCTCTTAATGATAGTTCTGGAACAGGAAGATGACCTGACTGCTTGCCGAATAACCACTTTCTAGAGCATGCCTGATTGAACTCCCATTCTGTCAAATAACTGGATTTATATAGATTTTAAAAGTTGCAAATCCTAAAAACTTCATAGGCTGCTTTGACATGAAAGTAGTTTCAAAGCTGGCATATTCCTGGCCATACTTGTCTGCTGAAAAATACAGCTGTGATCACTGAGAATCAAGGTTTTGCCAGCTTCCCATTTCTGACACTGAGATTTCATGGCATTTTCATTTCCCTTAATTTCTGTGCAATTATTAAAAGCGTAGACCATGCAAGTGAATTGGTATTGGCATCACTGCTACAATTACTGCATACAATTCCTTCAGTGGGATGTCATCCCAAGTTACGCCTCCGACTTGCAAAAATGCAACAAAGCACAAGCTCTCTGAAATAACACCACATTGACCGCCTTAGATCAGAGCACACACAGTCACTGAGTCATTCTGCGGCTGGACCAACTCCTTGACTGCATTCTGCATTTTATTTTTTTTATGTGCTCTGTAAATGCTTTGGATGTCTCTAATTGCAGAGCACTTTACTGATGTGGTATTAATAACGTGCTCCAGAGTTGATTACTCACGGCAATGACCCGATTTTAATAGCGTCTAAAACTCAGTTATTTAAAGGGTATTCTGTTGTGTATTTACTATATGCAGCTACAAATTTATGAATATACATGGTCATAAACCTGCGTGCACAAGTGCATAATATTAGCAAGACGCACGTTGTCTAAAGACTGTCTTGCAGAAAGCCTTTTATTCTACTTCTGATCATTTTAAAGCCACCTTTATGGGAAGCCTTTCATATTAATAAATGTTTATCTGCATGCGGCATCTGGGGAAGAGGAACTGGTGAAGCACACACGTGTGGTGCAGCTGAGCCCCCAGTTATGCCAAACACCAAACAGCCCCCTCGCTCCCATCCCAGGGAGGCTGCGATGCCCAGACCTCAGCGGGTGGGCGCGTTCCCAGATTTCTGCCTGTGGGTCTCTTTTGCGGAAGGTAGATTGGAAAAAAATAAAGAATCAATTTCTATTAAGCAATAACCAGCAGCGACGTACATGGGTGGTGCTGGGAATTGCAGCAGAGCGCGGTGTTTCCATCCCATCAGCAGCCACCGCCGCACCATGCGTGGCAGATGGTCCCCCCGCCACATGCCCCCCGCCGCCATCTGGCCTGCCCCGAGCACCGGGAATCCATAAGGCACAGGCAGGGTCCCCGGATTAACTCCCTGCCCCGCTCCTTTGTCCGCTGCCTGCAAAACCTCCCCAGCTCACGCTCTTGTACCGCTGGGACTCAGCCTCGCAGGGCGCGATTTGTCATTTCTGCATCACCCTGCGCAAGTAAGGGCAGACTCCTTTTGCCAGGGAAAAAACACGTGAAAGGCGGGTAACGAGGAAGCCTGTACAAATCCCTGTCCTTCCATTTATTTTATTTTTTTATTTTTATTTTTTTTTTTTTTACCAAGAAAGCCATCACAGTGTCCACTAAATACAGGCAGCAGTGACTCAGAGCTATTTTGCCTATAGAGCAGTGTAACTTAAGGCATGGTTAAAATCAATACAAGACAGAGCAGCTGCAAGCTCCCTGTCCAGGCATTAGCCACAAGGCAGCATTTATCTGAAAAACAAAACAAAACAAAAACCCCATGATAGGAAACATTTGTATTTCCTGTCTGTGACCCAGTTGCATGCTCTGCAATTTTATTAGCGTGCTCTTGATAAAAAGCTATGTGGCAGGCTTGCACCAGGCTGGTCTCTAGAGAAAATACTTCTCCCTTACGAGTGTTAAATGAAATTAGGGCTGGAGCGCCCGGCATTTTTCTAAAAGGAGAAGCAGGCAGTAACACCAGAAGCCAGCATGCTGCCTCTGACTTAAATATGATTTCATTCATTTAAATAAAAGAGGATGTGTTGTAGGCACAGCTCCTACGTTGTCAAGTCACTGCTGGGGAACGTCAGAATGCATATTTGCTATTTGAAGGCTCTGCTTTGCTGCACAGGGGAAGGGGGGAATCTTCACGGTGTTCAGAGCTCTGTAATTTTTATGTGCTAGAAAATATACAGGAATCTCAGTCCTGCACCCCGGTGCTTTTCCACATCTCCTTGGAACGATGAATGGGTTTCAGGAAGACATCCTCACTTCAGCTCCCCCATGTACACGTATGTATTAATTATGTATGACTTAAACTCTGCAGACATTTATTTTAACCAGCATACCATTAGACTAGACTAAGCTTAATATATATATATACAGATGTGCATTCTGCATATTATATATACACAGATATACATGCATACATACATATATATATATATATATATATATATTAAATTACTTAATCTTACCCAGATCTATGCATGGAGACTTTCTAAAAATGACTCACTTCTCAAAAAGAAAAAAAAATGAGTAAAAAAAACAAGCCAGACTTCCTTAGAAAATGATTTTTAACTGAAATGCTGCTTTCTAATATTACCACATGCTCGTGCATGTGTCTTGTACCAATTTCCAAGCCCTGATGCACATTTCTGAGAATTATTTTAGCTGCAGCTATTCCCAGGGAAGGCTGGCTGGCGCACAGCACTGCCAACACAACAAATGCTGTATTGATCCTTCCTCTGAATTCCTCTGCGTGCCTTGAGATAATGCAGCAATATTTTGACCTTTCCGCACCTATTAAAATTCACATTCTGGCTGACTTGAAAACAGATTGAATTTCAGATGCTGAATGCAAGTAAAAGAACACTTTAAAATGTCATTGCAGATTTTTACTAGATTTCTAGATACAGCAGAGAAAACACCACAATGTGATTGCCTTGAGAGCAAGGCACTAGAGAAGAGGGCATTCAAGCACACAGAGCTACATGCTACATGTATCAGTGTTTGGTCATGTATTTCACTAGGAGGGTACTTAAAAAAATCACAGACATGAAGGAGACCAGAATCAATCCACCTCAACACAAGGCTTTCCCTGCTGCTTTGCCCACTGATTTTACACAGATGTGACTGCCTTTCTCCCAGCCACCTTCTGCAGCAGATGATATTCTGTTCTGCAGCTCATCTTCATGTCTCACCAATGCTGTCTTGGCACATCACCCCCCTGCTCATCACGACACCCGCCATAACCTGCTTCTCTTGATTTCCATCATTCAGACAAATGCAAGGCGCTGCACTCCATCCCAGCCTCTCCAAACCCCATCTTGAGCTGAATTAATGTCCTAAACAAATAGTGGTGAAGATGGGACCGCACTGTGCCTGCAAGTGCTCCTGTGGGGAGCCAGAGCAGGTATCTGCCTTTTATTCAAAACCACACAGGGTGCTGCGTTACCTGGAACTGGGCACTGATGCTGGGTGGTTTCTTCTTCTTATGGAGATGGAGAAGGGATTTTGTAATGCGGTCGTGCAGTGTTAGGTTGGTCAAGTGCTTGAGAGATTTCACATCCAGCAGGTGCTGCAGAAGAGAGAGGCTTAGTTTGTTCTTTATAAATAAAACTAGACCTTACCGCCATGCTATGCCCCCCTTCATACCCTCTGCAGGGCTTCCTTAGGGTAACCACCCTACCCTATTTCATCTCAATGGAAAACACCAAGATCAAGGAACAGCTGAAAACGCCTGCCCTGTTTGGCCTCTGAGGACTTGCCAAGGGCATCTTTGACCATGTGAATTTTGGCTTTCCAACCCACTAACGTGCAGTTGTAGACAAACATAAATACATTGCTGGAAAGCTGACCCTTTGTTGATTATTTTCACGGCATGTTAACAACAGTCTTGAATTGCGGCCACTGCAAATAATTCATCATGCGCATATAGAAAATGAGCCATCAGCAATAATTAGCAAGCCCGGGGGCTTCATTCCTGTGAACAGGAAACCATGGATGGAAACCATGTGCTTGCCAGCAGGGCATAAGCATCTCCTCTTTCAATAAGTGTGGGGGTATGAGAAAGTCCACGGGAGGACTGGGCTTGCTTGAAACGCACATTGTCCAAGAACTAGTGGAGAAGTTTACTTGAGTGAGCCAGAACCATGAAGGCATCAGCCCACAAAACCTACTGAAAACCTCTTTCCTTGTAACTGCTATGAAACAGTTCCTTTATCACACGCAGTTCATTCACTATTAATGGAGTTCATTTACTAACTGCTTCTGTGTCTCTCCCAGTGCAATCTGCATGTAGGAAAATAAAACTAAATTTTGTTCCTTCTGGTCCATTTGGGGAGGCAGAAATCAAAACTGAGAACAAAAGGCAGCCAGCATCAGTGCTTTGGGCTATCAGAAGACTGAGGTGGACTGAAAACTATTTCATAAATGCACAATCTGCAATGTCAATCAAAGGAGTAAGTAGCATATCTGCCTGTGTAGAAGTTACATGGGTCTTAGTACAAGGATGCTCTGATCTGGGCTGCACCAAGCCTGCCACGGCAATTTGTGCCGAACTGCTCTTTTTATCCAGAGATCATTTAGTAATGGGCAAGAGAGAAATTTTGGGCACATATTAGTCCCACTTGAAGCTGTAGCCTGCTTCATTCTGTCATTACACTGACCCCCCTGCAAATAAAATCCTTATGAGAAGCCAGGCAGTGACCACAAAAAACATTATTCTTCCAGTTAAAACAGATTTCTCAGCTTTTCTTGTCTTACAATACAGTAAATGCAGCCAAAGTGGAGGGAACCTGAGAATTAGACAAGCTGTTCAAAGATTATGGGGACTCTAAGTCACACACAGCATGCAGTCATGCTGTAGGGTAGGGTGGAAGTTTTGAGATTTTTTTCAGACAAACTGGGTAGGCCTCATGGCAACGACTTTGTCTATAGGTACCAGCCATCTTGCATAACCTACTTGCTCATTTTAGAGATTTAATTATCAAATTTCCCCAGCATGTACATACTTCTCCCTCAGGAGGAGGAAAAAAGGAGCCGGAGCAGGTCAGAGAAAAGAGGGTGCGAGCGCTCACACAGTCCTCTCCCAGCAGAAATCAGAAATCCTTTGGTTTTACAGAAATTAAATAACTCTGAACAGAGCAAAACAGCAGAGATGATGATGGTCCTGAAAGCAGCCACAGCCACCTTCCTTCTTTACACACACAGAAGCATCTCAACACTGTACATACAGCCTTAACCCGGGGACTGGCAAGGTCAAAACATTGCTTCTCTCTCACCTTTGGGAGACTGGGTTTGGCTTTGAAGTTCTTATTTCGCCTGGGGAGATAATAAATGGCTCAGATTAATCCACGTGTGCAATTGCAGAAGAGCGTGTATGGTTACCATTGTGGTATTGCAATAGGACAGCTCAACTTCTACCATTTAGAAATATATATATATATTTCTTTACTGTGGCACGGTACAAGCAATAAGAGAAGATTCAGAAAAATACAAGTTTCTGAAACAAGCCCTTCAAAATCCCCTTTAGAAACTCCTTCCTACAACCTGCACTGAAATGAGGTTCCTTTCGTAAGCTGCAAACTAGTTTTCCAAATTTATCTCCACAGCTTGGAGAGGAAGGCATTCAATTAAAGCAAACTGTTACATCAGGAACGATGGGCTGACTGGTAATTTGGGTAGAACAGGGAGCGGCATCGCAGAACAACTGACCACCCTGCTTTCTCATGCCGCGCGTTACCTCCAGGCACCCTGGTGATGTTTTCTGAAACTTCTGATGAGGCTGTACCATGATTCATCAACATCATTTCCACAACTCATTTGTAATGGAAACTTTGATATCACGTTAAAAAATGTTACTGCATAACATCGCTGTCATCTCTTTAGACTGGTTTGACAAGAAGACTCATCCCTTCTCTTGCTTCCCTGTACCACTTTCCTGTGTCTGTCATTATAAATGGATGATAAGAAATGAATAAATCAGACGCATAAAACATACCAGGGTCACTCTGACCCAACAGTGTCCAAGTCCACTTGAAACTTCAATTTTTTGTTGTTGTTTTGGCTATTTACATTCCCCTTATTACCCATACTACTCACTATACTCTAGAAATAAAGCCAAAATCCACTCCTTTTGTACTAACATGAGAATCCCATGGGCCCTTTCCAGCAGCTTGCTGTTGGTTGTGTTCACGAATATCCCATCTTTGTCTAGGAAGGAGCTGGGGCTGGTGAGCCTGCTGTGCCGCATCCCCATCCGGCCGTTCCAGCCGACCGCGTAGGCATCCCTGAAACACCAAACAGGGCAGTCAGCACAGGTTTAGGAATATATATTACAAAAGGTGATTCTGTGACAGAATAAAGCTTTGGAGCATTCACTTAATAACCACCACCGTCTTCTAAAGTGGAAGATCATGAAAATTAACAACAATAGAAAATGACAGTCACTGATTTATTCTTTTCATCATTTGTTCACTCCCAAATGATGAGGTCGCGATGCCAGACGCAGCATGTGAAGTGACTGACTAGTTAAGCACTTTCCAAAACTCAAGTATTCATAAAAGGATCTATCTGTCAACAGGATAACTTCCCATCCTCTCTGCCAGAATGCTTGGCTCTGCAGATACTCCGGTGGCCCAAAGAATACAAGACTATGACCTCTGCTTATCAGCCTTGCTGTCATTAATAGCATTCACTACTTTAGATGCTGCTGCTGCTGACCCTGTCTTTTCTAATTCATGCAGTCCTTTCACTATAAAAAGAAAAAGAAAATAGCATTTGCAATAAACTAATTATTCTCCACAAGCTGAGGATGTCAGTCTCAGCAGGATGGAGGGGTCGGCCCGGAATCGCTCAGTGGTACCCAACCATGAAACCATCACACCACCCACTCACCCAGTTCATTCCTCTCTGCCGTGGAGCTGAGACATGCTGGTACCCAGGAACTGGGGTACCCTGGCAGCCCTGGCTCACAGCAGGACTGAAGGGGATGGCAAGAGGAACCAAATTCCCCCCTTGGAGGAAGGGAAAGCCTTGACAAAGCTTCATGTCAAGGAAAATAACTTCCAGGGTTGCGGAGGCCAAGAGGAGCCTCCCTCCAGTGCCTGGGGTTACAGAAAGCCTCTCCCTGGGCTGCAATACTTTGTTTGTTTTTGTAATTCTCTACCAGCCTTGCAGAAACTGTCACATCAAATAATGCTGTAAGCTGGTCTAAGGAGAGATGTGGGGTCTGCAAGACCACTAGAGATACAGGAATAGGAAGAGACCCAGCACATGGAGGACACCAGTAATGCAGCCTCAGTTTTCTGGTCATGAAGATGCTGATGGACACGGTGATTTAAATGAGTCCTCGGGCATCACTTCTGAGGTCTAGCAATGAAGCAGCTATTTGCCTTCAAGTCTTGTTTTGAAGGAAGGGGAAATATCATCAGGTGCCACATGGAAAGAAGAAATTAAGCAGGTAAAGTTGTTAATTCAGCCAGCTCAAAGCCTATAGCCAGATCCTCGGAGCAATATAACATTAAAGTCCAAATCCCCTTATTACCTTGCCGCAGTCCTTTTAACATTCCTTCCTAGTTCCATTAAATCTTTATTTTGACATGTACTGCTATTAAAAGAAAGGATGAATCACAGCAAAGCAAACCTTTGACAGAGCACTCAAGGATCTTTTTTATTTTTTTTTCAGCGTCCCATTTGATGCAAGGAAGGCCAGTGAGAAGCTTTAATCACCAAGTGATGTCTCCAGGCCACCTTCTTTACCTTCACAACTAAGGTCCCAAAGCCTCCCACTTGCAGGGGAAAAACATCACCAGTTGACCAATTCCCCTAAGCTTCAATGGCCACTTTTGGGATCTACAACCTGTCATTAATTTGGCCAACCATAACGTACTCTCTTGCTTAAGACAGGCCATGGTTATACAGACTCTGAATGAGGCTAAAAAAAAGAAAACCCTAGGAACTCCCATGAAGTTTAAAAAAAACAGAGGAGAGAACAACCCTCTTTATTATGGACACTTTGGGATGAATACATGCACACAGTGACTGGCGCAGCTGTCTTGGGAAGGCAATCATCTCACGGGGCAGAACCAACTGTTTCAAGGTGGACTGATCAACACCTGCTTCCCTGCACACTATGCAGACATCAAGGAACATAAAAAGGCTTCTGCTGCACAAAAACATTCAGCCCAAGAGTTTCTGGTTAGCGATGGCATGGCTTTCATTACTCGGTGGCCGTTGGAGGCACTTCCAAGGCATGCCGGCTCCCCGATGCTCTGTCGAGGCCTGGTTTCCTCCTGCTGCTGTCCCAGCATGTGTGAACCACACGGCCACTTTCTTCCAAGGAGATCAGAAGAGAGAGCAAGACTCGCTAAGCCCTCCCCGTGACTTCCTGCATGATGTCATGCCTGAAATTTGCTTTTAGACGAGAGCCTGGGGCTATCCTGTGGGTTGGATGTACAAGGCAGACTTATCAGCCACCACATGATAATGAGATGGCTTTAAAAGAGGAGTCCTCTGCTTAATTTAGCTCTGTAAATCACTCACCAACTTATCTGTTGGGAAGTATTGGGAAGCTACAACTCTGCACTTCTGAAATGAGGGATAATCAATCAGCAGGGCTGTTAAAGTAAATCTCTTTTCTATAAGTGTTACCTTTATCTCTGTAGTTAGCTCCTCTTTGTCTTTTCTGACAAGTGCAATTCACACCTCTTCAGATCAAAATTATTCACAATAAAAGGCATTAAAGTCACATGCCATCTCCAAAAGCCCATTCTGGATTTTAAAGGTATCTTGACACATCACACTTTGGTTTGCAGTTTCAGATGGAAAGGGCACAGATGACGATTGGGGACTGGTCACTCATGATGCCCAAGGCTGCATCGCCCAAGGATGCCAAGATTATGGCCCACACTGTTGAACCACCTCACCGGGAGGAACATAGGAGTTACGCCCTTAAAAATACATTTTCTGCCAGTCACTGCAAACGTGTCCATCAAAGGAATAAATGTCTGTCCTGACTATTGTTAGGATACAACTGCTGAGAATGAAGGAAGGAAGACACGGAAGGCACAGCAGTTGCTACCCTTGATCTTGACTGTTCAAGGGAACTTGTGGGCTGTGCTGGCTTGTTTTAAGCCAAATAAATACAGCTGACCACAGACTGAACTCCACAGCGAGGAGTAAACAAATACATCCTCCTTGTTCCCTGGGACAGTAGGAGTTCCCCTGCCTTTACAAGATGTGCTATCAACAGCTCCAGATAATTAAAATGTTTTGGGCTATGAAAATAGTGCCACACTGACAGGCCCTGAAGTTGGAGCTGTACAACCTGAAAAGCCCTGTCTTACTTCATAGACGTGATCCAAGCACCAACATCACATCTGAAGGCTTTCTTCCAATAAGCAGCCTCCTTCAGACTGCTGTGAGAGAGATTGCAGCTAGAGAAACTGCAGAACGCCTCTTATCTACCCAAGATCTTCACAGCGACAAAGTTTCACATTACATCACATTTAAGGATACCTGTGCAACCAGAGAAGCTAGAAAGAGAGAACATCATTTCTGGAGACAACAACCTTCTCTGCTTCAAATGCTGCCATACACTTGCTCTATGTAACCCAATGGATTAGAGCTGTAGCAGCACGAAAAACAAAAGGAGAGGTGGGAAAGACTGGCATAAGGAAAGACAAGGTAGTAATCTCATTTCCACCAGAGGATGAGATTGTTTTTGAAAGCAGGATTTCTGCACAAAGCCATGAAGTGTCACAAAATTTGCAGAGATGGACTGAATTCCTAAAGGATCACGTATCAGCTTTACAGCTACACATCCTCTACCAGCCTGCCTTGCTCCCTGTAGAAAAGGTGTTATTCTGCAGCAAGACGTTTGTGTCTGAATGGCTCGATCCTTTTAGGTAAAAACTTCACAGAAATAGAATCCTCTTTGGCCACAAAATAAGGCAACTTGTAGTGGTTTGAGAATATTCAGTGCTCCTTCAGCAGGGTGCCATGCATGATCAGCAGTATGCTGATCCACCTCTCTCAAAGGGAAGAAATTCAGGGAAATTCCGAGGACGTGTTCAAAAAAGCCAGACAATAAAAGGCCCTTTTGTTCCCCTAGATATTCTTGCTTTTCTGTGATTTCTATCTTGGCCATTTGACATTAAAGTAACTAAACCAGAGATTTCATAAGATATTTGGTGGATATTTTGTGTCACATGCACACAAAACAAACAATACACTGAGATGCAAGCACCATGGTGTTTGGTGAGCATCTTCTGGACTTGTTCTGTTCTTCTCATGAAACTCAGAGCAGCCATGAGGGCAGACCTGAGCAATCAAGATGCTCAATAAACTATTTAATTATTTTTTGCTTGATATTGGCACATCCTTTTTTTTTTTTTTTTTTTTTTTTTTTATGTTTCTTACCACCTCGTACATCAGACCCCTACAACTTCTGCCTTGTGACTGAGGAAAATTGCTTTCTGTGCCTGCTGTTAAGTCACATAAAGATATTTTGATATGACCACATAGCAGCACAAGAATGAAGAGAAGACAAAATTAATAAACATGCTGGGAGAAACATTAATACAGTCATTTGTAAAAACCGATAGCACTCTCCCATCCAACATTTTCATGCCGTGGCAATGTAAAAGGAAGAGACTTACCGCTGGGTCCTCTCGTTGATGGTATTGACTCCCTGGAGATCTGAGAGCGGTGTTCGTGGGCTTTTCCGGGTAATACCTAAAGCAGCACATCAAGAGAGAAGTTTCTACCTGGCTCTTCACCAGAATGCAATTAGCAGAGCCATAGCTTAGTGTTGACTACAGCGAGGAGGAGTATGTACGTGTCATGGCACATGCTGGGCATACAAACAAGGGTGCCAAGGATGCTGACATACCCTTCGTCTACTACATCGTACCTCTCTGCCCCCGAGTCATCATCCTTATGAGTAACACTGTTTGCTCAAGCTTATTGCTTTCCCTCCCACATACGCACCTCGTGTTAGGGACACATTGTCCTGGCTCGTAAGCAACAGGGGTGAAGGAAGCGCTGCTGTGACGCTGGGGACTGGCCACCCATTTCCTGCACATCCAAAATACTCCTAAGCAGTAACACAAGGTCCCCAGTGCCCATGGGACAGCCTGGTTGCTTACACAGGCAAAATACCTGGCTATAAATAAGGTGCTTGGAGAAAGACAGGTATTCAGATCACTGCAGGGAAATGGTAGTATTTTTCCTTGCATGCTTCTTCCCCTCTTGCAGATAAAATGGGTATGGATGCGCACAGCAAGTCGTGCTGCATGAGCAGGTGTTACTGAGCTATATCCTTTGACAGGGGTAGTTTTAGAGCATCATACATAAGAAATAGCCAAGGAAGTCATCGTGCATGGTTACAGAAGCAGATGTTTCATCTGTTACCTTCCACAAAATGAAAATGTTTTGTAACCAAGCATTTACGATGACAGAAGGCAATTTTTGTAGAAAACAAAACACCTTTCAAGTCACTAAACTACAGATATTTAAAGACCCAATAAGCTTGGATTTGACAAGAAAACAGCCAAGCAATTTTTAAGTGTCTTGAAATCTCTGTTGTGAGACAGGAAACATTGTAGCACTTGTTTAAACACAAGAAAATTGTATATTCCTTTACCCTGACACTTCTCTAGTGGGACAAAACTGGAGAAAAAAAATACACAGAAAAGAAGTCCAAAATAGTTTGTAGCTGAATAGGAAGAAGCAATAGCATATTCCCTGCCCAGATTTATCATTTTTCTCTCTTATACAGCCCAGTTTCTGAGCTAAGAGTTGCCATAAGGATCTTTTCTGAGGCTGAAGACAGAAGTGAGCATGCAGAGACTGGAGCCAGCCCCAGTCCAGTCCTTACAGCCTGGTTCCCAAGGAGAAGCCGAGCTCCCAGCAAACCTCAGCATACAGCATCCCTCCAACGGGACACCTGCTGGCCTCTTCCACCTCCTCAGACATTATAATATGGAGCCTGAACACCAAAAAAGAAAAAAGCTAACAGTACACTTGGTTAATGTTATGTCTAAAGGTGCAAGTGTCCAAATATCCTTGAAATCTCAGTGAAAAAAAATGGGACTGTGCTGCCACAGGCCATGTAAAGCTTCCTTTGCTCCAAGGCAGAAACAATTCCTGCTTAGGAGGTTTTGCAATCTCTAACTGAAGATTTTTCAAAAGCAGGCCAGATAATCTATTCTAGTGCTTAGCTATGCCTGGAGTTTAAAGCTCTCTTTGAAATCTCCATTGTTGCAATTTAAGCCATTTTTTCTGTTACATTACTCATCATCAGAGGTGCGTTCTTTTACCTCTTTCAAGACTTACATTTCTGTGGCACAAATTGCTTCTTTAGAACACAGAAACCCAAGTACAAAGAAAAAAAAGACAGAATAGTCAGAAATCTGCAATAATAAACCTTCAGACTTCTGTTTCTGGGGCCCAAGTCCAGAGAACTGCAATGCCAGCAGAGCAGCAGTGATTCTGCTAGAGGTGGGTAGTTTCAGGCACTGTTTAGGTATCCGTCCTGCTCCTCTTTGAGGACTTTTCCACTATTTGCTGATTTTTTTTCCCTCCTTAAAATACTGTCTTACTATTTTTTGCAGTTACCTTTACAACAGGAAAGCACCTAATGTCTGGCTGTGTCTATTTTATATATAGCACACATGCCTGGATGCTTGCCCGTTAATGCACAGAAGGCTCCTTTAACCTAAAGCACTTCACTTTGCTTGCAGTGTTTGGTGACCAGTTCTAGTAATCACAAACAGCGAGTTTTCACTGGTACTGCAAAATTTTTCTTTCCTTTTTGGAGCAAACTATGTCCCCTCCTTCATTCCTCACCAAAGAAATCCCTAAAACAAAAATCCCAAGCCATCATCCAACCAGGTCAGACCAAACTTATGAAGGCAAGGTTGCATCAAAATATCACTGCATCTGCACCTGGCATTGATCAGGAAAAGGGATTTGTTCTTTCAGACTTCCAGATAATAGCTGCATTAGAACTGCACTGTAGTTCTGCCAGCTTTGCACCTTAAGTGACTTTTTGATTAATAAAAGTTATGGTGCACAGTGGTACAAGCTGGGTTAAAGAAACTTGATTTCGACATACAACAAAAAGACTAAAATGTGCCACTCCTTGGTTCTCAAAAGCAGACCTAGAGTAGTCAGGCACTGGAACGAGTTGCCCAGAGAAGTGGTGGCATCACCGTCCCTGGGGATGTTCAAGGAAAGGTTGGACCTGGCGCTTAGGGACATAGTAATATGGTGATATTGGTAGTAGGGTAATGGTCAGACCAGATGATCATGGAGGTCTCTTCCAACCTTTATGATTCTATGATTCTATATATGCCAAAGCTAAATAAAAATTGCCATACTCATCTAGCCCCTCCTCTAGGAGACAGAGAGGGTTTCCTATGAATCAGATGATTTTAATCAGATGATCTGAGTATGGCTTACAGAATTATGTAAAATTATAATGGGTTAATAAGTTGTACATACTAATACACTGCATGCCAAGGAACAATGGTGAGAGTAGAAGCAACTCATTCCCTGCACCCAGCTCAGATGCAGGATGATCAATTTTATATTTCAGGAAAAAAATTATTCCCATCTCCAAAACCTATTCCCTTTTCCTCAACTGCAGTTTCAGAAATACTGATTTGCCTAAGGGATGTTTTTACTGGGAAGAGCTTTGGACAATATCCAGTTTGCTCACTGCTCATGAGCAACAACCAGGACAGATGTGGTCTTGAACTGAGATGTCTAACCGCTGGGCCTTGTTCTTGAAGACAAGGACACAAAGACACCAGTGAAATGGCCAGCGTTAGGGAGGGGCAGGGCACGGGTAGGTAAGAACGATTTCTCAAAGGAGAACATGAATTGCTTGTTTGTCAGGTCAACTGCTCTTGGCCAATTCACAAAACCACGGCAACGTTGCTTGTGGATCCATGCCTTGTTTTCGTTTGAGGGACCTATATCACAAACTGCATGGACTACTAGACTAGCCCATAATGAACAAAGTTTTAGAGCAGTGAACTCAACAGCCATATACATATGACTTCCCTGCCTTACATTAATTTAAGACTGTGTTTCAAAGTAGCTCTGTATGAATCCCCCCTTTATTCCCAAGCAAACTGCAAATTAAAAAACAATAACAACAAAAAAAAACAGACTTCCTATACTGCTGAGCTAACCTACACATCTTTACCTGCAATTAAAATTGCTCAACTGACAATTGCCTTCAGTAAGGACACTTAGCACAATGCTACTTCAGAAAATCTATTGCTATGTTTGCTCCATTGCTTTGTATTTCCTTGTAGTAATAAAAGCAACAGTGGGAAGTTGCAGGAAAAATAACCTGGGTAGACAAAAGTCTAAATTAAGAATTAGCATTCTTCCTCTGCTCCCTAAGTGCTGCAGGAAGCAGAAAAGAGAAACCTGATCTGAAGTTTCTAGCAAGAAATTGTACATTTGTGGAGAGTTAACATGCAACTGCTGTACTTACCATGCTCATTTCTGCAGAAACAAACCACAAAATTTTGCATTCATGCCTAAGTTGCACTGATGGCAAAGTTAGGAACTTGGGCAGAGAATTTGCCCTTGATTGCATAGAGCAATGCTGCATTTCTGTAAGCTTTGGTATGCAAAATAATGGAAGATAATAATGGCACAAAATCATACATCTAAAGCTGCAAGCACAAAATAATACATCCATACATATATATACACACACATACTTCTGAAGGTTCATCTGTAGGTTTTTGCATCACTCCCTGAAAGCAGTGAGGCCACTCCTAAAACTACATCGTTTCCTATTCTCCGACTAGTAATTACAGGGTCTGCAGCTGGAAGTGGCCTCTCAAGTGATGCAGTGGCACCGTGCTCACGAGCAGCAGGATGTCCCTGCACGGCGTTACGCCGCTGATGGGCCCCGTGCCAGCTCTACAGCATGTGAGGTTATGCTCAGACTCCCTTCTCCTCCCACCACACAAGTCCAGCCCTGGAAATTAGTAGCGCAGGCAGAAGTGTACGTGTTGTCATGCAGAACTAGTTTATTACGTGACAGAGGAGTGAGGAGGCAGAAATGGAGACCAAGTGCATCTTTACCTGCTCATTCTTTTTAACACTGCCAAACGCTCTATAAGTAAAAGCCCTTGGAGACCATGTTGGTGCTTTCACAAGCTATCATTATTTTTAGAGTCTGATGAAATTAATGGAGGTGCAATCAAGAAACAAATCAAACCAGAATGAGATCTGTCTGCAAGTCTGAAGTCAAATTCAACTGCTTCAAGCCACATGCAGAGATATTCCTACTGCATCTGCAGCTCTTTGGGCTTAGTATCAGACGTGTGGTAACAACAGAACAAGAATACCCTGAGCTTCAGCATCCTGACTTAGGTCAGCAACAGGGAAAGCACTTAGCAAAACCACCCCATGTCTAAAAAGGCATGGGTTTGTGTTTGATTTTACTCTCCAAGCTCTGCCTAATAATTTCCAATGGGCTCAGAATTTCTTTTGGCAACCAGCAGGTTGTCCTGGAAGGCTTCTCGGGTGTTTTCACCCTTTCTCTGCCGAATGCACCTGGTTTCCATTTCCTGACGTGTGAGTGTGGTATCAGAGAGAAGGGCGGGATGTGGAGCCTTACTGTACTTCTCCTCCTTGCATCTCTGCAGAATCTCTAAGCTCCTCTGGTGAACTGGGTGATGGAGAAAGCTAAAACTATCCACACTTTTCAAAACCGCACATGGCACTGCATCATCATGCCCTTGGGAAGCAAAATAAAAACAAAAAAACGGAGAGAAGAGAAAGATTACATAAGCAGAAATCAGGAGAGAGTGAAGAACAACGCTGCCAACTGCCCGAGGGACACGAGAGCTCAAGAGCCACACGCTTCTTGCGCCTGGATCAGAGCTTCCCTAAATTGCAGCAGTTCGGACCACATGCAGCGAGGACACAATTTAACTTCAGTTACCTCATGACACGGCAGCGGGGCGATGGGGCTGGATGGCATCCCAACTCCAGCACTCCCCAGCGCCGTACGGTCTTTATTAGCCAGAGCACAATAACTTCATAATTACTCCAAGATTATTTGGACATAAAATAAATGATTACACAAATCTTTGCTTTTATTAACTGCTATTCAAAATCCTTTCCGTGCCTCTGCCAGCTGTTAGCTGTAATTTCCTGCACAGATGCTCCCAGGCACAGCCACCTCAAATTCTCATTTCATCCCAGTTCTGGGCTTTGCTCGGATATTGACAAATAAAGGGAAAAAAAAAATTACTTGTATTAACAAGGATTCAGTATTCCTTAAGGGACATTGACTGGATTGAGGTGGGACTGTTTTTAAGGAGAAGACAGAAATAGTGATGGGTTGAGGCCAGCAGCTGGACGAAACCATCTCTGGGAGGACTTTGGTGGCCCAGCTCCAGCCCCGTGTTGGAGGAGACGTTACACAGGTGCCACTCTGTGACCAGGCAGCACCTCTCCGTCAGCATTCAATGAATTGATCAAGGCAGTCAGAACTCCCTGAGATACATCATGCTCCTGTGTGATGAGGTTACTGAGGAGTTACCTTGTGCCAGCACGTACGGAAGCATTTATACCAACGCATTAAAACATCAGAAAGGACCGAGCTGAACTTTACAGAGGAACACTGTCAAGGGTCGTCCTTCTCCAGTAACACCCCTTCATCCTGCTCAGTGGAACCTCCACGATCATTTTTTGCAGTTTAACTTCAGTTACCTCATGACAAGGCAGCGTGGTGATGGGGCTGCATGGCATCCCAACTCCAGCAAAAAACAAATAGGAAAGCTCAGAGTCCCAATAGCCTGATTTATATGAACAGCACCAACTCTTCTAAGTTTTCACTAGAAAAAGTATTTTTTTTTTGCATAATACATTCATAGCAATGATATAGCAGACCACAAAAAATTGTCAATCAGCCAAATTTCTTTCCTAAAAAGCTTGATAATGTTCCTTTCATCAAAGTTCATTAAAAACAAATCTACTTCCAATGTATAGTTCTTTTGGACTATCTCAATCCTCCCTGATAAATTAAATAATAATAGTAACAACATCCAACTATGGAAAGAGTCCACCCTTCAGCTAATTGCATCTGGCCAGATCGAGGAATGGTTCATTTGCAGAGTGTCGGCAGCACCGTGAGAGCTATCTCTTGGGGAGAAGAAAGCTTGCAGTTATGCTGCTTTGCTGCTATTCGCCTCCAAGTTAACAGGGACAGTCACACAGTCGCTAAAAGCTGCACTACGAGAATATTAAGAGCACGAAAGAGAAAAAGGAGAGCCCCAACAGCGGGAAGCAAGTGCAGTCATCCCTGCAACAGCACAGATCTCACAGCACTGCTTGGCACTGCTGGCACAGAGAAGATAACTGAAAGGCTGACAGAAAAAGAAAGCAGAGCAAATTTTGAAAAGCTGCTTATGCACAGGCTACAGATTTTTTTTCATGAAAATCCCCGCTGGGTATTGCAAGCATGACTCGGACAGGCCTTCAGACAGGTAGAAGCAGTGCAGATCAATTTGTGGTGAAGACAAAGGAATACAAAGAGGCTTGAAAAAAAGCAACATGCTTCAAACATTTTTCTGTTCATTAGTTAGACCTGCCCGATGGATTGTAGCAGCAGCAGACAGGGCTTCAGAAACCAAGAGCTGGGCAGCACGCCTTTTAACAAATTACATAAAATTATAACGCGTGCCACACTTGCGTGAATGTACAAGGTTATTTGTGTGAGGTTCTTCTCAGCTAATCCACCATAATTTCAACAAAAGCTCCACATTCACAGGCACTCAGGCATTCAAATCAGGCTAATTAAAGCCAGTAAGGTTTGGTAAAAATAAAATAAACTTAAAACATATGCTGTCTTCAGTTGCCTGCATTTTCCAGAACAATTACCAGGTAATTTTAGTGCCAAGTGACTCTTTAATAATTTATAAATGTATTTTGCCATAGGTGCCCTGTCCAAAACGTCATGTTGTGGCTTTTCAGCATTATTTTGGGGAGTAGGAGGGTTAATAGTCCTAGATACTGGCCAAGCCTTCTGCTTAGCTACGTCTCCTTGAAAGCCTTTTGATTTGGGATGCTTCTGAAAGACAGGTGGGATTTTGTACCAGCTACATCCTCTGCAGAGACCCAGGCACTGTCACTGCCCCTGCTCAGCCATTGCTTGGAGGGGAAGCAAGAGATGATCTCTGACAGATTAAGGTTTACCTCATCACAGGAATTAGCTTTAGGTAAAGTCTTCCCATTACTTCTGTCTATAGAATGGTGAATTTCCATGACACTTTCCCAATTCGGGAATTATTCAGTAACATCCTGCACGTGGGCAGAAATTCAGCATACAAATTGTTGGAGGATTATCAGGAAGTTTAATGTGAACCTAATCTATCCATCATTTTGAGGATTCTTGTTTTTTTTGTTTTTTTTTTGTTTTTTTTTTCTGCCTTTTTAACTTTGAAAAAATAGAGGCTTTGAAGTAAAAAGTGGGGCAATGACACTTGAAAGTGGTCCAAATGATCTAAGACAGATAAAATAGCAGCACTGTGTGCCAGAAAAAGCTTGAAATTGTCTCAGCCATTACCGGGTACTGGTTAGTTGGAAAAAGAAGGTGGTGCAAGAACTGAATTTTCCAAAATTGTCCAAAAACCTCCTGGACTCTGATTTATATCTATACATTGATCTATATAGATATAAGCAAGTCACTGCCACAAACTCAAGGCTGGGAAGGCAGAAAGCTGGCTATGGAGACTAGCACAGCAAGAGGCAGAGAAAGCAAAGCAGAGCTTGAAACCAGCAGGGGAAGAGCTCTTACTTTCAGAGCCTGAACATATATATATTTTTTTTTTTATTTCCTCAAACAGCTTGCTGTAGCTCAGCCTGGGATTTGTGAAAGATTAAGAGGTGATGCTAGGAAAATGCAAATTTAGATTTTCAGAGCCAACTCATTTAAGCGGCCTTTCTCCAGTGCCAATGAGAAGCTTCAAGAAAGCTCCAATGCACAGGGAGGCTGCGGTATGAAACGTCCCTGCCACCCTCCTTTTGGCATGGCAAAACAACGATGTCCAAGTGCTGCCTTGATGTGCCAGGCAGACACAGGTTCATGAGAAATGTCCTTTCTCATTCCCCTCCTGAGTGGTTTGGGGGAGAGCTTCAATAGCTGAAAGCCGGTTTTGTCTCCTGCTGTTCTTGGTATTTGACCAAGAGGCTGGTATTATTCTCCCCAAACAAGAAAATTATTCTTCCTGCTTGCACAGCTTCCCTATCTATGATTCTTGTCCCTTGGCTCTCCTGACGCACACCTCACTGCGTCTCAAACTGAAAATGAATGGGGCAGCTCTGTGCTTAATTTTAACTCAGCTGACGCTTTCCCTGCTGATGTTCTAATTTCATCATGAATTTCAAGCCCTCTTGTGCGCGGAAATTAATAGTAATAGCTTGTACCCGTCTTTCCAAAATTGCTTTAATGCAGAGAAATGTTCTAAAAGCACAGCCAAGTATTGCCTGCCACAGCATGATGATGCACCATTACTTTCCTTTAATTTAATGCCCCCATGTTCTGCATGAGGACGGATAGGTGGTTCTGCATGACTGCGAAGCAATGAATTTTGCTAGACAAGAGACACGCTCTCTTTCAGCTCAAAGGGTGAACAGCTTGAAAAACTCTAAAGAAGAATTACGTCCCATTTTCTTCCAGATGTAACCTGAACAGCTAAAGAACTACTAACTAAAAAGAATTTGCTTTATTTGCTGAATAATTTTTATGCTTCTGTTTGAATCTTTCTGGATTTCCTATGCATGCATCCTACAAAAAAAGGAAAAGTTGGAGCAGCAGTAAAATTAATAGCTTTTCTTAGAGTGCTAAAATCCTACTGCAAACACAACTGTAAACATAACTTTTGGATATCAGCTATATAAACATTTCTGGTAGTCATTTTTAACTCCTGGTAAGTCAGTCTGGCAATTTAAAATATTGTAGGAACATATTAGATCCATGCTGCTGCTGGAAAACATACACTAGAGTCAGGAAATTGGCACACTTACCAGTTTTCTTCTCAATGTATCGTTTCCCAGCCTCCCTAAAAGCAACCATTGCCCTGAAAAATGCCCGGAGGACTGCCCATCGGAACACAGCCACAGGGTCAATCCCTATCATTCCGCAGATAAAGGCATTTTTGCTGCTTCGCAGGAGAGCTACAATGTCTGGACGCATATGATCTGTGTTTTTCTCACGAAAATCCTAGGGAGAAAGAGAAACAAAGAGGAGAAAGGAGTGAAATAAAGAATATCTGCAAGACACACTAAGGAGCAGGACTACTGAGTCATGCTTTTATCTTTTTTTCTGCCTCCATATCAGACACTTCTTTATCTCCAGAGAATAAATGTTTTATTCCAAGGCACTTGGAACAACCTGAAGCATCTCAGAGATGATGCTTAAGTTTCTCATGTGTAATTACTGCACCGGAAGCATGATTACAGATTTGCAGTTGTAAATACTAATGCAGTTTCTTATACAAGTTCATCTTCCCACCAAAAATCCTTCTGCTAATAACTCAGTTGGCATGCAGGTAAATGGGGTCAACTTTGAAAACATGGGATTTTAAAATTACCTGCATTACTGAGATGCAGGTAATGCATCTCATAATCTCAAAAATATTAAATAAGATACATCACATAACCTCTATGCTCTAAGGCTAATGATGAAACAGTAAAAGACATTAGGTTCTCTAGATGAACCAAGCCCCAAAATGCTACCAAATACCAAATTTCAATGCATTGCTGGGGTGTAGCATCAGCCTGAGTGTATGTCCTTAATTCTTCTCCAAAATACCAAGAGTTTGCATCATGGAAGAGAACAGGAAGACACAATCCCCGCCACCACCTTCTCCTTGCATATTTTAGCCAAGCTTTTCACCAAACACTTCTTTCCCAAAGCTTGCTTCTTTTCTCTAGCCAAGTACTCTTCAAAACATCTTTACAGAGCCTTTGGTGCTCTCCATCCCATAACAAGATGCTTTAAATGAAAGCAACCACTGGGGAACAGCTGGGTGACAGACCTTCACTCCATACTTGACTTTGCCTGCATAGTGTTTGATGATGAAAGCTGGCTCCATCACCGCTGGAAATTCAATGTAGGAGTTGCCTTCGTGTTGACGCTTAAACTTGTCCAGCAGAGTCTGGTTGGTAGCTTGAGGAAAGCTGGAAAGAATTAAAGAGGACAGCTGTAAACACAATGAAAGAACTTCACTTCTTCCTTGACCACAAATATTAAATAAAAATATTCCAAGCCTCCACTTCAGTGCTTGCAGATGCTAAACACACACTGAGTGCTATTTTGTATGCTGTCAATGGTTATATACAAATACAAGATATACATGGTGTCTGAAGAACTCTTAATTGACTTAGTAGTGGTCTGAAATCACTTATAAAAGTATAAATAGGTATATATTTATTGAGTGATACTGCAATCTACTCTCCCATTGCATGTAAATTCTTTGAGGTAGCTGCATGTATGTGAAGTTCAATGTTTCTGTCATTGGTTTTGAGACTTTGAACGCTAAGTCCTAGATCTACAGGGAATTCACGTGTCAAGGAAATCCTGATCCATTTTACCTACAAATGCAACTTCAATTACAGGAGTTAGCCAACTGACCCTGGCATAGGAAAGAGGAAGGAAAAAAGAGAGTGTGAGCCCAGCCTCTTGGTGACAGCAAGCCAATTCTTCATCCTCAAACGTCATGTAAACCTGCAACATGGGGGGGGGGGGGCATTTCACAACACCTGAGTGTGTGATTCTCAGACACATCCTTGATGTGCATCAAACCCTACAGAAGGGCGATCCCTATGTAAAAGTGCCCTTGGTTCACTCAGGCTTAAATTTAGGATTGAATTGATGAAGCCACCTTATAGCTGAATAGCAACATCCATACAGCTTTAGTGCATACGCTTGGATTCTCCATTCACTCTGTTTAACTTCAAACGTTTTCATGTTGTTACCCCCCCAAGAGAGGGAGACAGAAGCAAAGCAAAGGCAGTCTTTGTCCTTCCCTCTAACAGAGGAAATTATTGAAATATAATTTTAATTATGATTTTGTCAGGGACTTAACTTGGCTTGATGATTCTTCACTGTTTTGTGTTACCACTCTGGAAACAAGAGACCTAAGAGGATAAATCAGCCCAGATGGCTAAGAGCATCCTTCTGAGAAAAATCACATGAGGACATACGACTCGAGGATAAACTCTTCCTAGGTGAAGATCAAACACCATTAGCAGAAACACCACTTTTGGATGTTTCCCCTCTACTAAGGCACAGCATTTCTTTGCTCTTCTCGTGTGGGACTCCGTGCAGGGCAATATCACCCCTGACTTGGGGGCAGGTTCAGCATCCCTCCTGGCTCCCACTTACTTGCTTTCCTCATCCAGCAGATGGAGCAGGCCTGTCGGCTTCTTGCTGATAAGGTTTATGCAGCCAGAGTTGTCTATGTAGTCGATGTTGTGCCAGCTAATCCCTTCTGCTCTGTATTCCTCCTACAAAGAAGCACAGTTAGATGTTACAATGATATTGGGTGCAAGTAAAAAAAAAATCATAAGGCTAAAGGGTTTCAAAGAAAGTGACGCGTCTTTTAGCAAAACAAACTGCTCTTCCATTAATATGCCATCATTTTTTTCTGATGCAGAAGAAAACAGGACTGGAACATCTGCACAACTTCAATCACAGGGAACTGAATGGCATTTTACAATTTTAGGTGCAGCAATCTTTAAAATTGCTTTACAGATAACAGGGTTGGTACTTTTTGGAAAGAATAATCACTTTTGACCCTATGTTTCTTTAAACTGCAATAAAAAACAATTCTAATTTTTACCTGCTTTCTCTCTGAGGTAGCCTAGCCATGTTGCAGACCATGCCTAGTGAAGATGTATGGCATGCTACACATTGTTTTTTATTGCTTTCCTTTTTCTGACTTGCTGTTAAAGCATCATATGAGATAGCAACATCAACTTCAGGAAACTACTACGACAGCATTTAAGTGTACATGAAATTACTGAAAGAAAATGGTGGTACAATACATTCATTTAATTACATGGAAAAAGCAGTATAACTCCCTTTCCTGCTTGACTGGGCTCTCCCCTTTCGTATCTAAGAATATTAATGGCTGGTGCTATAAAGGCTAACAGAGGGGTCTCCAGCGAGCATAAATCACCACTCCCACGTCAGCAGAGCCATGGAGCTTTACAGTAAAAATGAGGGTCTGTCCCCAGATTCACGCTGGGGAAAAAGAGCAAGCAATTTATTTTCTGCCAGACAACTCCGATCCTTGCTCTTCTGTAAGAGGTTATCTCTGCCAAGATGGATCTGCAACTGTATTACCTAGAAAAGTCTTCTGGAGAAATTATTTTAGCGCATCTGGAAGAAAGTAGAACTGCTCTGCTCATAAAAATCATAATCTTTATCATATGCTTTTAAGTAACAACTTGTGACTCACTCTCAGAAGAGTGATATTGAAAATGTGTGTTACTCCATGTGTTGGAAAAAGTATCACCACTCCAAGCTGCATTTTTACTTCTCCATTGTAAGATGTTATGATGATAGAGTTGGAGGAAAAAAAAAAAAAAAGAAAAAGAAAAAAAAAAAAGAAAAAAAAAACAAAAAAATCTCTTCAGTTGCACTAATAATGTGCACATTTATACCAATCCAATTCATTTTTATTGCTCCTTCTGCTTTTACTGTTGAGTGCAAACTTTAAAAAATAAGTATATTCTTCCAACTATCCAATGTGTCTTATCCAAAATTAGCACAAACCCTTCATATATTATTTCAAGGAACTAGATGGCTTTGGGACATCCCACAATGAAATTTTTGCTAAAAATAAAAAATAAAATCAAGGTATGTCACGATCAATGGTATTCAACATCAATCATGCAATGATGCTCAAGACTGAGGCTTGGCTTGGTTTTATTACTTAACTGAACCTCAGAAGAGTGAGCTTTTCAAGTTGTTTTTAAGTAGAAAGTGTTCTAAAGGAACAGATTTCAGAATCCCCATAGTCAATAAATCTTTCTAGAAATGTCGCACCTACACCCAGAAGGTGGAGGGTGATTTTCCATTGCCATGATAAAAAGCTTTTTCCAAAATCTCAGGAACTGAAATTCCGACAGCATTCACCCCAGGCCAATCAAGCTGTATGCTGAATTCAGAATTTGAGGCTTCAAATAGCATCACACCAAAACCACCCATTGCATGCATGTGTAGAAGAATTTTGAAAATGGTAGAGTTGGAAATGGAAATCTCTGATTTGTTCTGAAAAGCAAACGCACCTCACTTCAAACCTAGGAGATGATGTGCTCCTGGCAAACCTTTCCCAATTTTGACCAGCTGATGCTTTTGACAGTAAAAATACTCTTTTGGAAGACTGTCAACCCATAAACCCTTTCCATCTCTGCTGTGCTGACAGACAACAGTGAGCAACCAGAACAGTTTCCCTCAGCAATCCCCATGAAGTATGGAGGATAAAGCCTTCTGTATTCAAAGCAGAACACATCCCACCCGCTGGAACAAAACTCCCGATAATAAGCAATAACTCTGTGTTATGAATTTTGTATTTGTTTTTGCATCTCAGGTCTCTGTGGAGCAATCAGAACATGGCAGGCTCGCAGAACAACAGGACTTTCAAAGGTCCCTGCTAAACTATAGGCACTGAAAAAATATACTTATTTGGAAATCCTGCCAACTGTAGAAGAATGAGTATTTCTTGAGCAAGTGTGAGCTTTTCCTGAGTGATTCAGGAGGGAGAGACGGCGATGCATGCAACGGTAACGAGAGCCAGCACCATTCATCAGCCGCCTGCTCCTGACAGCTGCTTAATAGGATGCAGGGTCCATTAGCCCCAGCTTTGCCTGCTCAGGACAGGTCCTTTCTGCAGCACTGAGCACCCAGGCAACAATAAAAGTTGCTGTGATGAGTGCAGATTATAAAAGAGGAGCTCTACATGTGGGTTTTTTCCCCCCCAAAAATCACCTAGAGCTTTAAGTCTGCATAAACCTAAACTGGGCATATGCCATCGCTCTGCTCTACACGTTTTCCTGAAAGCCTGGTGTACGCTGTTCTGCATGTGATGGTCAGCAGCTGCACAGCTGATGTTGCTGTGAAATTCTTCCTAAAAAGTTCTGCTAATCCAAAAATTGGTACAAAATTACTCATTAGCAATGCTAGCTGTTTTTCCTTAATAGACCTCAGTAAATAACCAAAAAATACCACTGAGTGTACTGTGGTTTATCAGTTTATTCACACTTCAAGTTGCTTGTTACTGTAACTAGCTTGGGAAAAATTATCTAATGAATAATGCTTGCACCAGAACTCCACTTATCCAGGCTCCTCTTCAGCTCTGCCACAATGTGTGCGTGACCCAAGACAAAACATCATGTACCTCCTGGCCTCAGTTTCTTCAACTGCAGAATTTTGGCTAAAAAGCTGCTCTCCTTTGCTATTTTTTCCCATCACTCTCAGGCCATAGATTTATTCCCCACATCTGTCCATCTGTTGCTCCCTCCCTTCCATCCCCAGTTCAACTTCTGGCTGCAGTGGCCAAATATGAATTGGGATTAAAGTCCTCAAAGCACAACCTTTTCCACAAGAGCTCAGATGTAAGCTCTCATTTCAGGACAGGCATATACGCAGCAGTAACTACACCAGAGCATTTGTTCCAAAGCACAAGTGGAAAAAAAAGTTCCCTTTATTTCTTTTTTCCTAGCATTTTTCCAGTTATCAGTTTGGTTGTCTTTAGAAGGACTCACAGCCCAGGAGAAATAACTATGATTTTGTGATCTACCAATATAATTTCTTGGACCTTTGCTAGCCTGTAGAACACGATGAAAATTGTGCATAAAAAAACAGCAGCTGTGGGGGAAGATCCTTGCTGTCCATATGTATGTTAAATTTACTCTCTTAAGTTTCAGTTGCTAATCTTCAATACAGCAGTGACTGTTTTTCTGCAGAACTTGGGAGACATCCTTAAAAGCTACCTCCAAAAATTCCTTCATCTCTAAGTACCACAACGAAGTCTGTGCCCTCCTCTGATGGATGCGGGGTCCCCACAGAGCACTTGAAGATGAAGGAATTATAGCAAACCAACATCAGGTTTTCATTTAACAAACATACGGTTGAGATGAAGATGAAACAAAACATGTGTAAGGCCATTCAAAGAGAAAAACTCTCATACCAGAGATTAACACCTTGCAATTAAAAATCTGCTACAGTTTATACTTCAAATTAAAACTAAGTTATTTTTAGAGACAAATTAAAATTTCCTATTTCTGAAGTGTAAGACACTGCCATATCCCATTCTCAACAGGGCTCTTCTGAAACAGTGTCTTAGGACCTACTTGGTATCCAAAATCAGCTACCCCAGGGAACTCCAGGCCTGTTTGGATGACTCTTGCATGAACTGCCAAATTATCATCCCTGAGTAAGAGTGGACAAAATTGCTTTTCTCAGCAGAAGGAATGACCTGCCATGTCTCCTGTCCACGTGTGGCCCCTCCAGCAGCATCCTGCAGCAGAGGAGGTTGATGAAGGCAGGCATCGCTCCCTGCAGCCTTGCCAAGAACACTGTGCCTCACAGAAGCAGGACCACAGCTCCACAGAGAGACCTTTGTGCATCCCACCGACAGCCCGTTGTCCTTCCTGATGGTGGGACCATAGCCCTGTCTGACAGTAGCTGGGGAGAGGTTAACTCTGGAGAAGAAATTTCGATATTTTTGTGCTGTAAGACACGAGTCGACAACATACAGGGTATTCTCAGACCCCTGGGGATGACAACATCTGCATCTCTCCATCCTGATCCAGCAGCTGGGAGTGACGGATCATTCATCACGGTGCTTGGCTGCTGGACAACACGCTATGGGAAGGTGAATCGCAGCATTTACACACCACATCCATGGATCACCACAGACTCCCTGCAGCCGTCTCAGCCAGGTTTGTTTCTCAGCACCCTGAGGTATGGGGTGGGCAGGGGAGGGTTTGATGCTGACAAATGGCACTGCCAAGGGTTTGCTGTCCACCTGGCTCCTTGATGGAAGCACAGGTCTCAGTTCTTTTGCCAGCATCAGTTATATCACTTCTGTGGGTAAAAACCCAACTTTTTGAGACACACGTACAACAAGGACCCCTGACAGCGAGTCAAGAGTTATCAACAACCGAACAAACCATCGATATTACCGGGATCTACAACTTTCTAGTGCAGTAACGTCCACAGATTCCTATTTTTGGCACTGTTACGTCCAGGAAAAATGCACAGCCTTACTCTTCCCAGCCCCAGCCCACTGAAACCTGCTCTGCTGGGAGGAGGAGCAGTGCAGGTTTGCTGGAGAAGAGCGCAGAGCTTTGGCCGTGCTCTGAGTTCCCAAACACAAAACTCAGCAAAAGGAATTGAGCAACGAGCCAAAAGCACGCACTCAGGTTTCGCAGTGTCCAGCAGCTCCACATTTAACCCTATCAGGCGAGAAATTACTGATTGCTCTCCTTTCAAGCACCCACACAAAGACAACTGCCTGCTGATTTTGCTTCTAGAAGCTCCTCTGCTGTTCCGGCCAGGTCGGCGCAGACAGGACACCCGTGGGGATGCACACCACGTGTCAGTGGAGGGAGTTGTTTTGCTGGCACAAGCACAAGGGCTTCTCAAGCGACGTAACCCAAAGTGACGGAGTGGAGTTTTGTTGCCATAGCTGCATCGGCGAGCTTGCTAACGCAGCCCGGTCAGCAAGGTTGCATAAGATGGACTCGGCTTCAGCTGAAGCTCAGGGGAGAAGGGGGTCAGGGACTTCATCTCACCTCTCACTAGGGAAAAAAATACTTATGTGTGCACTTCATAACTGCATTCAATATTTAGAAAGGTGTGGCTAAGCAAGGAGCTGGCTCCTTGATTTTTTCTTGCTTGCAAGGCATTTTTGAGAGCTTAAAATGCTCAAACTGATCTGAATGCTGTGACACAAAACGTAATTTGCAATGTTCAAGTAGAAGAAAAATAAAAATAAGGGTCCTGATGTTGAAATGCATGCAGAATGAGAGCCCAAGTCTCTACTGAATTCAATATGACATTATTTAAGGAGTATAAGCTTGTAAAATTTGGGGCAGAATGGCAGAATTTCCCCCAAATTTGGGCAAGAACATGACAGAATTTCCAATATCTTCATGTGTGAAAATTAAAGGAAATATAGCAAACAGACAGCTAGGCAGTATTAAAGAGAAGCACTGCCTGCCTACGGCTGACCAGAGTGCAAACACTGAAAGAACTGCTTATGCCAGTATACAAGGACACAGTGCAGAATAATGAACTGACATTGAACACGTGTGATTTCTCTCTACTGTCTCTGCAATTTCCAGGATGAGTGAGAAAAAAGGTGATGCTTGGGATTTTCACTTCTGCATCCAGCATCAGAAATGAATTCATTTCCTCCAAGGAGAACAACACATTTATAATCTAAGTCTTGCAACAACTAGGAATTGCTCCACATCCAGCTACGATCAACAGTAAGGGATACAAAATGCTAAAAAAAAAAAAGGAGAACTAAAGGGGACTATCGCTTCCCAAATCATGAGGTGAAATTAAGAGATGGTCAGAGGGAGTGAACTGATGCTTGAAAAACTTGAAGAAAGCATGAAGAAAACATATAACAGAAATTTCCCATCTGTCTTAAAGCATGAAAACCAAGGGAGTGGGAAATGAAATCAAAAGGCAGTGAAAAATTCAGGCCTGAATACATGGGGGGAGGGGGGGGGAGGGGTTCCACGATGTATGGAATTTGTTGCCCCATCAACAGATATCAAAGGTCAAAAATTTGTCACAATCTAAACACATCTGGAGCATGTTGGGTATTCGAGTGCCCAGCCTGCAAGCCACGAGCACAAAACATCTGAGGACTTTGGTGACCACAGTCGTATCATGCAGCACAGCTACTACCATAAGGTGCAGACTGGGAAGCAACCCAAAAAGATAATATTTATAACCCGAAGAGCCCTGACAAAGAAAAGGTGACAGGTTTGTCGTTGCTGAAATGGTTTTGCACTTTCTCCTTTTTTTTCCTATCAGAATGTCCACGCTCATTGTGCTGTTCCTGAGCTGTGCAGAGGTACGTGACTCAGAGCTGTTCATGATCCAGATGCAAAAGCTATCAAAGCTGGTTTAGAAAGCAGGGAAATGTGTGAAAGGCCCTCAGATCTGGGGATTCATCTCCCTTTGGCAGGTCCCCATCAGGCATAGCACTCTCTCCTCTTTCCTTAGGATGAGGCAAGGATGAAGGTAAAAAAGCAGACTGAAACCAAGGGGGCAAACCACTACCCAGCATGTGGTGCTATTACAGCTTTTACCGAGTCCAACTGCAAAATTAGAGCAGATTAACAAGGAAATGTAAAGCAAAATTATTTGTTATTTGCATAGAATTGTGTGCAGGTTCCATATGGCATTTTCTGTTTTCCAAAAGCAGAAAAATGCCTGTAATGCTGGAGTAAATCCCCAAAGCAGAGGAAAACCTGACTGGCTCATTCGTTTCCTTCCCAGATGGAGCCTGATAAGCCCCCGGAGTTTATCTGCGAGAGCTGATCTGACGACTTTCATTACCGAGGCATAAGAAAGCCTTGTTTCCACATGAAAATTCCCCAAATAAAGAGGGAAATCATCTGAAAATCCTTCTTCCAGAGTAGCTTACTGCTATTGCAGGCT
This sequence comes from Aythya fuligula, assembly GCF_009819795.1. Taxonomy (NCBI): domain Eukaryota; kingdom Metazoa; phylum Chordata; class Aves; order Anseriformes; family Anatidae; genus Aythya; species Aythya fuligula. The sequence goes on along the minus strand of NC_045569.1, from coordinate 10,362,578 downwards.
GCTCATGAATAACCTCCCGTAACCCACGCCCAACGCCGTACACTGCGCTCAGATGCCATCAACAGACAGACGCTTCGGGGTTTCTGTACAAATGCGTTTTTCCCAAAAATTTACAACTGAACAGAAGGCTGTGAAATTCTGCTTGGCTCTAGCACCGTCTGCTTTGGTTTGAGACGACATTTACAAAGTGAGAAAGGAGGAATGAAACCACTTCCACATCTCGCTTCGTTTCTAGTCGACGTCCCCAGCTTGCTTAAAAAATATCACAAGTTGATTCAACACCCACAAAAATACAAGCTTTTTGCAAATACGAGCTTACAGCCAGCAAACCCAAGCATTTCATCTGCTTCTCTTGATTGCTTATGCAATAACAACCCATCACCTGTGCAGATTCTGATGGATGAACAAGGTGAAACACCTAAGAGAGATGGTTCAAAAGCTGGAACAGAATCCTTATATATCATTCTATATGAAAAACTTCTGGGAAAGAACATAATATTATTTTTCTAAAAATTACATCAAAATAGGTCAGCAGCATATGATACACTAAATGAGCTAAACCTTTTAAAAGGTTCCTTAAAAGCTCCTCTCTGGAACTTTCTGGATATGTTGGTCTGGAATTTCACAATGTATTTGTGCTGCTGCTTTTGTGGTTGTCTCCAACGAGAGAGCATCAGCTGGGACTCGAAAGGATCCAGCAAAAGAAAAAGTTTTTCAGGGGAAACCAAACCATGGTAAAAGAAACTTCACTCTGATCCCTGGCAATCCCACGCTTTTTAAAAGAAACTTTGATCTTTGTAGCTAAAAGGTTTTATTCTCCTCTAAGTGAGTAAGGAGTCATGAAAAATCTTATTTATTGTCACAAACTCCAGTGGGATGGACTTCAAGAGGAAAATGGGATTACAGCTTTAAATGCTGTTGCTCCTGAGCAGTCCTGCATTTTTTACTTGCATTTAAAAATACTTAAATATATTTGAAAATATTGCTTTTCCTGCAAAATCACTGACAGATAACACAGCAAACCAGAAGAGCCAAAAGCTGTCCTAGGGAAGGGCTGGCAAAGGTAGCTAGAGCTCCTGAAGTCCACCTTCTATGACACAGGTCACTGAAGCAAAATCATCCCAGTGCAACGTGTTCATTAAAATGACCTCAAGGTGACAAATCCTCAAGATGGGAAAACCTCACTGTGAGTGAGCTCCCAATCGAAGGAGACCCACGGCTGCGGGCGGCAGATGACACAGATGCCTTGAGTTCCTGACGCCCCTCCAGACGCGCGTGCCAAGGCTGACGATGCCAATGCTTCATTTAGGAGCTTGCCAAGTATTTTTTGTTTGTTCTCAAGCTAAGTAGAAAAGGAATTTATACACACAGCATTTTTTAAAAAAAGCGCCCACAGACAGCATATATAAATACATATCCACATGCTGTATAAATACGCCATCTATAAACAGGTTTATAAACTGTGCTATTTTTAATGACACCATCTGGTGATGCAGGGGTTCTGATAAACAACCTTCACTGTGGACCATTCAAGCTATAAACAACCAAGTCATCATGTCTTTGGGTGCCTGCAAAAACTTGCCTGCCTGCATGCAGCGCGTGGTTTTGCATTGGAGACATCAAATCCCCCTGGGATCTTTGTAAGAGAAGAAGATACTTTTATTTAAAGAAAAAAAAAAAAAGTGAATTACCATTTTGGATTCAAAGCACCTGAGATGAACACTGAGCTGTTATTAAATCACAATTAGAAAATCACAGGGAAATAACTGCCACGGTTTGTAAGCAGACATCGTGCCCTGCGCTGCATCCAGCAGCACCACCAGCAGCCAACGAGCACGAGCTGATGCCCTTGGGATTGCCGTTATTTAACCCAATCTGAAGCCAGGGTTTTGTGGCATACGGGCTCTCCATATGAGCCCATATCAATTTCCTACACTAGTGGCAACAAAGGGTTTTGCTCAAAAATTGCGTTTTGCTCTCAAAAGATGGAAAATTGAGTTTGTGCCATTCAGCTTGCAAAACACACATTACCACAGTCCCACTCACTCCTTTAGCATCCTTTTTCCCAACTCTGTCCCTACAGCCAGGTAAAGCAAGAGTCTGACGATGCCACGCGATCTGTGGGTAACTTGTATTGAAATCATAGAGGAAAAAAATGTATATAGCAATGGTTTTCACCATCAGGCTTGGACACTGTGAGGGGAACCCCAGCTAAATGCCACCTTCCTCTTATGTCAATAAATACACGCTCTCCCATTTCCCATTACATTCATCTACTCTCGCAGCGGGCTCACAGCTCTCCCTGTTATAAAAGTCATCTTAGGCTGCCCCTATAAAATCTTGCTGTGCCAAGATTTTATGGTGCCAAGCCAGCTGTCCAGGCAGGAATCTTGCACGGAGTGGACCAGTCGTTCCTGCCTTGATAAGGCATCGTTTCAGACAAACTGAAATATTTCAGAGGCTTTCTGCTTCCAGCGTTTCCTCGCTCATCATTCTGCCCAAAAAGAAGGGCACTCACGTTGGACCTGTTGGATCCCCATCCTGCTTATGAAAATCCGCCAAGATGCATACAGATTTTTTAAGAAAAGCTGTTGTTCACAGGGACTTGCTGGTGATTTTTGGTTGAAATAATCAAATATTTATTAAATCCTTGCCTAGTGTAACTGAAAGATATAGAGAATGTGCAAGAATTTCCCTATAACCACAGCTCTGGTCAAAGACTCAGAGCTTGGACCCAAAGCACCTGAGATCAGCGCTCTCCAAAGCTGAGTGTACAAGGCAATCCACTGGGGTGCGGAAAGAAAATAGTTCTGTACCATTAAATATAAAATAAAAGTTACAGAATAGTGTTTATTTCATCTTTATCTAGTCCCTTTTAATACCTATTTCTGCCTCTGTTGCATAATATACATAATATCAGTACAGTAGCATTTTTTAATTTACTTTTTAAAGAGGTTTGGTCCTCCTGTTGTTTGAATCCCAAATCAGTTCTGCTTCTCCATCTTTCTCCTAACCAAAATAGGAGCTTCAGCCTTAAAATTAACATACTCCCCAACCTGCAAATGGAAGCATTTACCTCTCGGTGCGTTTACCTTATGAGTTTTACACAGCTAACCATAATGACAATATTTTCACAAAAACTAAATCCTTAGTGGGCTTCACAGACATAGTACTTCTCTACATTGGGCTTTAAGCAAGTGTCAAGGAAACAAAAAACAAGGACAAAAACAACCCAAAGCATGCCAAACTGTTTCTTATGGATAGCTAGACCTAGTGTAGAAAAGATGCAAAAAGCCTTGGAGTCTTTTATGCCACTACATCACCCCATGAGAGCTTCCCAGAACATTTTCTAGTAATATTTTAAGCACATTTTCCAATTTGCCTACCTAGGATGCTGCTGTGCAGATTTAATAAAATCAAAATATGCTTTTCCAAACATTTTTTGTGCTACCCCCAACCCTAAGCTCTCCCCTGCCTCTCTCCTGCTCAACCTTTACCAAAATAGAAGTGAATCACTGCATCCGGCACGTGCTCATTGCTTGAAGGAGCCTAGGAAGGGGCCGGTGGCTAACACAGCCCCTGCAGACCCCAGCTCCTCTTGTCCCAGGAGGGGACTGGCCACAGGAAACATTTTAGGGGGCTGGTGGCAAACAGAGACAGGTTTTCTTCCAATCTTCCTATTCTGAAGATAACATTTAAGCAACTCAAAGGATTTTTTTTTTTCCCTCCACGTGTGACTTATGTAGGATGGCATATTTCCAAATAATAAATCAATAACTTCTGCAGCTTGTTATTTCTCCGTGTGTCATATGGAATAGAGCTGAGCACAGCATTTTTCAGCGAGCACCCGCCAGCCCATCTCCAACGAAAACAGAAACCCGAACCCAGCCTCCCAGCGCTCGACGCTTCACTTCTGATGGTCGCCTCTTGTCTCCGGCCACGATAAAGATGAAATATGTTCATGCCTAAGCGGAGCGATGAGCCACTGGAGGGAAGGGAAAAAGCCCTCCACACAATAGGAGAAAGAGCCTTTTTCATTAGTTATTTCTCTTTTTATTTTCCCTAAATGACATGCATGGTAGGCTGCTGGGATATGGAGCCAAATGAGAAATCCTGAATATCCAAGATGCTTTAAAACATTGCAGGTGATAACCATGGCTACAGACATTTCACAGACCGTATAAACTGTGTATCATCACATCCTGCAACAAATTCAGGGCTTTTTGCGTGTTTGTTTTTTTGTGTGTGTGTGTTTTGTTGTTACATCATCCACAATATAGTCCGGACTGTCAACCTTCTCCACTTATTCTCCAGAAACAGTAAAACCTCTATACCTCTGGAAATATTTGCAGAGCTTTAGATGACTGAGCAAACATTTTGCAGGACATGTTATCTTTATGAAATTAAGTTTTTCTGTGTGAGCTGGCTGGGACATCAAACTCACCAGGGACCGTGCCAGAAAATAGACTTTGCTCAACACCTGAGAACATGCCAGTTGATCATGCTCCAAGTCTTTTTTTTTTTTTTTTTTTTTTTTTTTTTTTTTTTTTGAGGCTCAACCTCAGTTATTCGTCAATTTTTAAAACAATAAAAGGATGTCCTCGAAATTGAAATCTGGCATGTAAACAAACCGCGAAGTAGAAAATTAGGCAGAGAAGTTTCAGCAGCAATGCCCGTGGGATGGAAAGCTGCAGGACTTCTCAAACTTTGCAAAAAATCAGCTGAAAACAGGAAGAGGAGGGTGGGGGTGAGCCAAAACAATGAGTACCAGAAGGCTGCCTAACCATCAGGACAGCATGGAATACATAATGAAATAAACCCCTGCATTCCTGGCCCTCTAAGTGCCAAGGATCTGAAAACTCGGTACTCAGAGTAGAGTTCTGCAGCAGAGGTGAGATGCTCTGAGGGCAACTAACGAGACGAAGCACCGTGAGGACATCTTGCCTTACACCAGGGCCGTACCAGTCAATGGGAGACCATCTGAGCAAACCACGTCCTCGCTTTGCGAGGAGCCTGCCAAAGGACACACATCCTCCTGCCACTCAGAGAGGGCACGGCACCGACTGTGGGAGCACCCCTAGCAGCCACCAGCAGCAGGAGCACAGCCCCTCGAACAGCCTGCTGCCACCGACATGCTCTGTGGGGCACGTGGGAAGGAGAAAACCGCACTGGCTAAATGGTGAGGCATTCCTGCAATAACAATCTTTAAATCTTAAAGGGTAAATCATTACCCTTTTGAATCTGTGAGTTTGCCTACACAAATATACCAGAATTTATGAGCCCAGGCTTCACCGCATGGTTAGCGCTGGTCTCTCCTGTACTCTGCTGTCACCTGCTAAAGCACATTGCCATGCATCGTGAATCACCACCGGGTCTTCCTCAGCTATCCAGCCAGGGGCTGGCTGTCGATGAGGTCTTTGCATCTGCCCCGGCCTGAAGCAGGCTCCTGGCGGGCAGCACAACTGCAACCACGCTGACAGAGGCACCAGGCTGAAGACAGACAGCCAGAGGATGCCTCGGATGGTTGTTTGCAAACAGCTGGAAATAGCGCTGTCTTCAGACAGACGGTTTAAAAAAAGATTCGCGACGCACATTGTGTTAGGTTTCACCAGGAATCATAGAAGGAAAAAAAGAAAATGAGGTTAAAATAATCCCACGCCTGCGCTAGATCGCTTTATGGTGGGGATTCTGGTTTCCATAACATGAGGGGTATGTCATAGCAACAATTACATCATTGCTATATACCATTCTTGCACACAAATTCTACTACAACTTTAAGAAAAACCCTTGGTGATCACTGGAATTTGTCCTTTCTTCTGGCAGAAATGTCCAGATAGCTTGGGTAATGCTGTCTGCCACCTCCTGTAAGCTCTGAAGATACAAGAAGCCTCTCTCTGGAAGCAGAGGACACCTGCACATCACCAATAACCCCACTAGTTTTTCAGCACAGAATACATCAAATTAATCCTTGCAAGCACCAAATATCCCTGACTTTTGCTGCTCAAGGTATCGCAACTACTTTGCTGTCTTGAAACACAATATTAACTACCCTGTCTTCATTTGTAGACTGGCTATTATTATTAAAAAGCAGATTAATCTTTGGGCCAACGAGGAACAAAGAATGTTCTCAAGTCCCAAAATCTGAATATGTATCAACACTTTTCTTCTCATCAGATGCATTCCTCTACATGCAGCACATAACCCCCAGAAGAACAAGATAAAATGATATAACTGTGAAAGTCAACCAGGAATTAGCACTCATGCGGCTGTGCAATGTATTTATACTTGCAGGAAGCAAAAAATGAAGAGATGAGCATATTTTCCACTGGCAGAGACTGCAAATGACGTGCTCCAGCATTAAGAATTGGAATGAGTACTGGGGAAACAGATGCCCCTGAAACTGTTCCTCTCATCCATATAGAAAATATGGACTTCAATGACTTCATGCACTTGACAGATTTATTGTAGAAAGCTAATTAGGTCATTGGTTATAAGCTGGCCCAGGGAGAATTAGAGGCACATTCCTTCCACCAAACTGCTGCCGTCAGAAGCTCTGTATATACCCCAGACCCAGGGTGGAGCACTGACCTGCTAAGAAATCCCAGCCCGAGCACAGGAATTCTCTTAGGGATGCTGGCATCTCAGCTTGTTCCCTCAACTGCCCTGAAATCCCACCTCACCAATGTGCATCCTCCCTCCAGCTTTCAGGAAGGGTCCTCCCTACCCAAATCCCTTCTAGAAAGTCTATTGGTTATCTTCATAGGAAAAAAAAAAAAAAAAAAAAAAAAAGCTATATTGACTTTGCATCAGTCTCTTAGTTTGCTCTTTTATTGTGGCTAATTGTAACCCAGACCTGTTTCCTAGAAATACAGTCAGGTTTCCTCAATAGCTTCTCACAACATCCATTGAAGGGTGCATCAGAATATAAAGAACCAGCTACAAAACTGAAATAAAACATTTAGTGGCTCCACTCCATCTTCTTGATGAAGAGAGCTAAGACACAAGGGTCAAACTCTGCAGCAAACAGCCCGATAATAATCCATCTGGGGCTACATTGCTCATTTTTGCCCTTCCTGTATGCCCATCCCTTTTCTGGCTTTCCAGATCTCTTGTATTGCTTATCTCTTGTAATGCAGGGGCCCAAAGAAAAGCTATCAGAGTTTCTGGGAAGGGCTGGCTTAATTCTCTGATCTCAGCTGGACTCAGGCTACAGAGTGCAGTTCATCAAATACCAGCTCCGCTGAAACTAATGATAAGGAGGATTTCCATTGACCCCACCCAAAGAAGAATTTCACCTGAAAGAAGGGCATGTGGACTGGCGTTAAAAAAAAAGAAAAAAAAAACATTTTGAAGGTCTGTAGCATCTACTGTACTTTTAAAATATTTCTTTATACATATGTATACATATATACATATACTTAATTCTTCCGAAGGCATCTTCTATCAGTCACTGTCAGAGACAGGATACTACGGAAGACAGACTGCCTTTTATTCAGCCCAATTATCCATTGCGCGTTCAAAAAATGACATGTACTTTAGCAGTTGTTGTGTCCTGCTTGTTAGTAACTAACAAATGATGTTTGGAAAAGCCTCCTCTCAGCCTATTGAGAAGCTATGTCATTTTGTGGTATATGTTACCTGTTAAATTATAGCCTGTACTTTTGTCATCTCTCTTACAGCCCATTAATCTGAGGCTGAAAAGAAACATCCAGTCTTGACAAACCTAAAGTAAAGCTTAAAGTTCAACCTCTCCTAACGTGACACAACCTAACGTGACAACCTCTCCTAACGTGATCAGAAGGATCTCAAGTCCGACCTTGCAGGATGTGTTAAATTTTCAATAGGTGCAGACATATAGTACATGAGATACTAAATTATACAGCAGCAAGTCCAGACAAAGGCAAGAAAGAGATTGCTCACTGACAAATCCTCCAAGCGTATAATAAAGAGACAAAAGAACGACAGTTCAGGTCTCCATGATGTTTGGGGCTGCTTCTGTTATGCACTCACAAAGGGCCTGGAAAGCAAGCATTAATTGGCAACAGCAAATCTCTGGAATTTATCTTATAGGTAGCAGTAAGTAATCTGATAAATAAAAAATACGGTGATAGAAGGTAAATATGAATAATTTACACCTTTTAACACAAAGAAATTAGTGAGACAGTTGAAGAACTCTGGATCCATTGGTGCTACAAATTCATGCCTAGGCTCACTGCATTACAGAGTAAGTATTTACAGACCTACCTGTTCAAGTTTAAAGATGTGTTGGTTGAAGTAGTGCTGCAAGCGCTCATTGGCAAAGTTAATGCAGAATTGTTCAAAACTGTTATTCTCATAGTCTTCAAACCCAAAAATATCAAGTACTCCAATGGATAAAGTCTGGAAGGAAAATAAGAATGCAGTTTAGAAAAAAAAAAAAAAAAAAAACATCCAAAGTGAATGGATTATTTGTATGCAGTACATCATCAAAGCCATATAAACATAGTTAAATATACTTAATAGCAGGACTTTTAATTTTTATTGGAACTGTTAATATTACACCATCTGGAAGACTTCACTTACATCAGAGAGACAACATGTAACTTTAGAGGTCTGGACAGATGGCCTTTTTTTTTTTTTTTTTAAATAAAAGTCCTTTCAGAGATAATTTATAGAAAAATTGCCATCTTTGAAGAAACTTGAACCCAGTTCCAGGTTTTTCTATTGGATCTAATATAGCAGTTTGGGGGAAAACAAGGGTAGGATTGGAAAAGAAGCTCGCACCATGAAGATAGTGCACAGAAACAGGCTTACTAGATAGATAGAGTGTCTACGTAAACACAGCCCAGCTGTAAGCCTTCCAAAGTGCTTGCCTGAACCTCCTCTAGCCTGCCACAACTTCTTGAGACAGGCATCAAGACGTGGGTGCACCAAGAGTTTTTACGTGATGTCGCTGTGAATTCACAGCTTTCTTTGCAACCTGTTTCTGCTATACGTGGTTCCTGTGTTTCACAAAACTTGAGAATCCAGAACCTCTGCAGTCAGATGGATTTGAGGAGCACAGGGGAAAAGGGAAGTGGGGCTGTGGCAGCATATAAACCTTGCTCGCCTTGGTAAAGAGTAGCTGAAGTAAGCATAATTCCTGCTGCAGCATTCAAGCCTGTATAGAACTGTTCCGTCAAACAAGTAATTAATAATCAGTTACAAATAAAACTCAGCTTGTCCCCATCTAACAAGTGTATTGCCCCCTCCAAGAGGAGCACTGAGCATGAAGGGCATGTGCACAGAGCTCCAGCAGCTCACCGTTAGCAGCCTTTGCTCTTCAATGAGCTCCCATGTCTAACCATCATCCCACTTGTGCACAAAGTGCTCTGTTCATACATTATAATTAATTAAATTAATTAAATTAAAATAGTTAGAGAAGTAAAAGCATTAGCACCGGTCAGGTGACCCAAAGCTCAAGCAAGGATGAAAACACCTCTCTGCTCCACCCGTAAGAACCCACGAGTTGCTGGGCATCATGTTTTTAATTTTATTGGTCTTATCTATGCTAAGGATTTTATAAAACCACCTTCCTAAGGCTGGTGTTATTCCACTGCCAGAAATATAAACCAGACTACCCACAAGGCTCTCCACACTGCAGTTTGACAGTTTTCAACAGATCACATAACGTGGCAGTAAAATATTCCTTCTGTACTGGGTCCATAAACAGAGAGACACCTAAAACTGAAGGAGATGCAGCTGCCGTGCGCTGGGAAGCCACACTTGTGAGTTGAAGCTCTGGGGACCGTGGCTATGCTAACAGTCACACACGCAAAAAGCACAACTGAAAAAGCATATAAAGCACAGCAGGAACACTCCCAAGTGCGCCTAGACCATTTTTCCAAAAGGTCTTTGGCCCCTTTATCCTCCTCTTGCCTGATGTTGAGGTTTACCTCCCTATTCCAGGGCCGGATGGGTTTTACCTCCTCACCCGCAGCCTTGCCTGTTACAAGGACGACTGTTGAGAGCCCTTGGCCAGCTTCCCAGAGGTTTGAATCCCCTGGCAAGACGCCTGCAAGAAACAGCCATTTGGCCAGGAGATGGAAATTGGAAGCCTCAGGACCAAGGATGGAGCCTGGCAGAGTGATCGGCTCCTTCCCCTGCACGTCCTAACGATTCGTTCACGGACCCATTCATTAACCCGCAGACTGAGAGGTAAATATATATATATATTTTTTTTCTTAAATCTCCTTTAGTTAGCAGATCACTTGTTTTATATATAGGATACACAAAGTTTATGATGGAAACACCAGATAGTGACTATTTTGAATCCACGGTACTGATCAGCCATCCGTATCGCCCTTGCGTAGGCAAATCACAACCCCAACTCTTCCACTGCCATGCAAACTTTTCTGTACAGTGCAAAAGAGCTCCCAAAATGACTCAAGATCAACGTCTTTATTACTGCAACCAAAAACAAGACTTACAAGAAATAACTGTTCCCACTTTCAGAGTCCTCATCGCAGTGCCTATACCGGCTGCACACGTTTTCATAAGCATTGCGTTGTTTCTGTGTGGACATTGCTAAGCCCCTACCTTGAGTGAACACTTTAAATTAAACACAGACAGCCTTTCACAACAAAATTTAACATGAAATAGCTGAGCACAAATAACCTCCCCCTGTTTTTAGTGCTGATGAAGTTACTGTGTCCAAACTGCTACTGAAATACTTTTTAATGTGCTGTATGCAAGTAAGTTTATAAAGCAAAATAGAGTTATTAGATATAGAAAAAGTGACTATTTCACTTGTAAAAGAAGAAGCCTATTAAAAACGTTTTATATTTTAAAGTTCCTTTTCTACAAGTTTCTATGAAAGTGCCACAAAAAACAAGTTCAGAAGTAAGGCGCCCAAACAATGCTGTATTTGACATCACTGCAGCTGTACAAGATGAGCATGGCTGGGGCTGCCTTGGTTGTCCCACTGAGCAAAGCAGCAGTTCCCTCGTCTCACCTCAGTTGTGCCCAGCTCCTGACTGCCTTCGAATGAGTAAATTGGCAGTGTGGCTTTAGCCACACACTTTCACGCAGGAGAAACAAGGGCAGTGCTCTGTGGTTTGCTTTCTGGTGTGGAAGGCAGAGCCGTGGAGTTCCCAAAAGAAAGGGGTCAACACGTTCAAGTTGGTCCAGCTTTTGAAAACAAGAACTTGTGAATTTCTGTCTATTTCTCTGCCTCCTGAGCTGCTTTCCTCCAAAAATCTCACTCTACATACACACAAAAGGGTTGTATTGTTTTTTCCATTATAAAACAGCACAAAACCTTTCACCAATACAGCCACTTCTAACAGAAAGTTGAAAAAATGATTTCCATTGAGGTGTGAATGAGTGAAATTTTTCTGTTAAAGTTCCAGACTCCTTAAAGCATGTAATCTGGGATTAAGTTTACAGCCCAATATATAATGAAAATAATCAAAGGAGTTTTAAATTTAAAAATCTGTAATGCTTCAGTTTCGAATTCAGACTTCGAACAAGTGCCATGTGGAAATCATGCCAAGATGCAACATAATTTAGATTTCATGAGCCGAAGTCTAGCTTATGTCTTAATCTTGTTCCTTTACTGAAACTAACATTTAAAGAGAACAAGTGCACAGCAGTGACAAGCCTGCGAGTGCGCAAGCCTGCAGCAGGACCAGCAGCAGACGAGCGCACCAGTATACCAATCTATAGCAAAACTCCCATAATTAAAAGCCTACGTCTACAAGGATTTTGAAATTTGTGCGAGCCCTGGGCTAGGAATCACTCTGTAGTTGAGATAAAAGTGGCCTCGCTCTTTTCTGGAAATGCCACAGCTGTGAATCAGGGAGCTAAATGCCACGCAGGGGCCTCGAGGGCATTCTGCAAATGACAGCCTTGGAGCTCAGTGCTCCACAGCTCCCAAATTACCTATAAACATCGACTGTCAGAGCTGACTTATTGTACCCCGAATGCACGCTGGTGATGTCATTCCAGCTCTGAGGTACGCTTTGGCAATTACAAATGGGTTTGTTTCAAATTCTGGGGAAAAGGAATAAAATTAAACAATATTCCAATGCAAGCCAATACTGTAAATACAGAAAGCCATCACAATAAATCTAAAAGGATTACTCCAATTTGTATCACCACAACATACACGGTGACATATGATATCAAGTGTGAGGCAGAGATTTGTTATGAATTTGGAAGTTGGGACCTGAAAACGATGAACAGATGCGCACTAAACCCATGAAGTGCTCAGCAATTCTTCCTCTGTTTCAGGTCAGACAGCCAGGAATGAACTTAGTTGATTAATTTAAATTATTTAGAGGCCATGAATTCACATTCACCGTCATAAACACTTACAGAGCACCTCCGCTGAACACAATGGGGTTATTTAGCAGGAAAGGAAGATGCTTCACAAGAACCAAATGGGAAAGCTTAAAAACCCCCTTGAAAGAAACGTCTCTCGTTCAAACATGATCTGTACTATATCATCATTTTAAGCGGCAAGACGGACCTCTAACAATTCTTAACCTAATTTATGGAGGGGAAATTAAATAAAAGACTCTCTGAGGTTTAGTAATCTAGTTCTCATGAGGAAGAAACGTCTCCGACCTCATTAATAAAGGTCAAATTTCGGACAGCTTGTAGGGTATCACGAGCAAAGCCATTATCAGAACAGAAACTAAAAGCTAAAGGGAGAAGACCAAGGAAAACTGAGAACACACCAGCAGCAAGTCATAGTGAAACTCGTACGTAGTAGTGCTGCTGTAAGCATAAAACAGCCCGTTTCAAATGACTATTCACAACTCAGCTCAGATATAATGCACTACAAGTCCTGCCAGCAAGCGAGATAAGCCAAATCCTACTGTGCTTTCCCAAAATAATTCACTGTACATTTAACTAAATTTGGATATCAAAGGTCTGATTTACATCTTTCAAATACTAGCTTGAAAAACAGTGGAAGAGTGATGACCGAGTGTTTATTTTTTTTAAATCTAGCTTCATCTCTTGATCTTCTCCTTACTGCTGATAATAAATAAACACACATACTGGGATATAAAAAATCTCTCCATTCCCATTGTCCCAAGTTCTCTTGGGGCCACAGACTTTGTTAGGACCTAGGTCTTCTTCCCACCTATCAACAAAACAGCCCTCCAGAGATTCAAAAACCACCACCAGTTTGGCCAAGTCTTGGTTTACAGAGGTGGCCAGCTGCTCTTCCCCAGCAAAAAGGCTTTGCAGGGTACAGAGATAAGTTTTTACAGCATGCAGAGCAGGGAGCAATGCAGGATTTCATGTGCCTGATGAAGATGCAGCTGTGTCTTTGGAATATTTGTCTCTTTCTCCAACTTCCATCTTGCACCAGCAAAATCCTGATCTACCACAATCAGGCAAATGACACCTCTGGTTGAGCCTGTTTCTGCAAAGCCTGTATGAGCTGGAATCAAGGGCTTTTAAAGGGCAGCTGAGTACGAGCACTGAAATCAGACTTTATGCTCACAGACATCCTTTCATCTTCACTTCTGTCACCAGCCTCAGATACAGTTCTGCTCCCACATACACTCTGAGCTCAGATGGTTTTGAGTCTTATTTTACCTATGCAAAACATGCCTGCCACACAAGAAGTTATTCTGAGTTTGAGACCCAAAGTCTAATGGCCTGTAAGCACCTACAGTTCTGCCCTGCTGTGACAGGCTAATAGCAAGCAAATGGTAATGTCCCAGTCTGACTTTGTATGTAAATATTATGGAACACATACTATTTGGAAAAAAAAATCACCAATATTGGATCATTAAACAAAACAATCAGTATCCGAGATGCATCTCCCTGCCAAAGGAATCTACCTTTCATGTTTCACCAAATACACAAACAACTGTCTTTTTTCCTGATGTCCCAGACAAAACTTTTGATGACTTGAAAAAAATCAGGGAAGAACACAACGTTTTCTGTAAAACGTTAAACAGAAGGAAAAGAAGCACATTGAGTCTGAAGATTCACTAGATATCAACAGCTTCAAAAAACTTCTCTTGTCAGTAGTGTCACCGCAATACATTAAAAACAAACTTTATACAAACACATTTATTTGCGGTCTATAATTACTCTCCTCTAATCACCACAAGCATTTCTGTGCAGTTAAATGAAGGATCGGCTACACTGCAAGCCGCTGCGACTTCGCTCAGTCCTCCAGCATGATTCAAACACAACGTTAGCACTCAGTGAAACAATCCTCTTGGCAGCTTCAGCCTGGATGTATGACCCAGAAAAAAAAAAAAAAAAAACACAAAAAATACAGTGCTGGCCTGCGCCCAAAATTTCCAAGCCAAGGGTAGCTGGCAAGCTGCAAGCGCGTGAGTGCATGTCCACATATATACACGTACATGCTCAGAAAGCTTCTCGAGGGTCAGCCCCTGCTCTGAGCATGGACGAACATGGGACAGGTTTGGGAACACTGGAGCAGAGAGGATGTCCTGGGTCACCGTGTCCAGCCCCTGCTATCGCAGGAAATGTCCTGTAATCCCTTCCATAAATTCTTTGGGAAATCGGTTAGGCACCGTGCTGACTTCACTCTTCCCGTCATAGAGCTTTTCCCTAATTTTGCTCTTCTGCGAATCAGAGGGGTCTCTTACCTTGCTATCTCCCAATGCGACAGGTTTTTAACTTTTTTGGATTATTCTTATTGAACAACCTCATCAAAACACCTTGCTAACACACGTTAGCAAGATTTCCAGTTTTTCCCTCAATTACATGTGGTCCTACAGACTTACATGAGGAGGAAGAAGGACTTGGCATTGCTCCTGGAGGGGGTGGGGGACTAGGCTTTTGTGACTAAACCAAACCCTTTTCCCCAGCTGCTTTGAGGATATATTATTTGAGGCACTTCTCTGTTCCTGGCTCAGCAAACACCACTTAAAATAATGATATACTCAGTCCGAAATATTAACAGCAATGTTCCACGAGGAAAAGTTAACTTTACATTAAGCAATTTGCCATTAGCAGCTTGTGTAATGTTTTATCCCGTAGTTACCTATTTTAAAACTGAAGTGCATAGCCAAAATAGCTGGCAAGACGTTACCTTGGTGCTTTCCTCCATGTCCTTTGAGTTCAGGAGTGCATGGTTAATCCTGAAAACTATCCAGTCGAAGAGGGCACTGTATAATGATTTAGCCATGGAGTTTCGCACGGTCACAGCCTGAAAGGAGAAAAGGAAAAGGGCGATTGGAAATGATTCATGCTCTGCACTGAAACGTGTTTCACCTCTTAAGCAACCACGTACAATGTTCGTATTTTGCCCTCGCCAAAGCTTTTGTCTACTGTTCTAGTTTATGTTGCATACACCACTGGTCCTGAAGCCATGGGGTGTTTGCTGTGATCGCTACACTGTTCTGCTCAGCCGAACCATGAGATGTGCCCTAGACTTTAACTTGGCTTACCCTGGTGCATTCAAGTGGATGATGCATGAGATCACACAATAAATCCCATCACCAATGGAGAAAGGAAATAAAAATAAAACGTGTATTTAACTTCACCAAGAGGACCGCAGATTTATTTGTGGAGAAGGGAAGAGGAGGGGGAATACTGCACAGCAACCATCAAGCAGGGTGGAAGCGTGTGTCGGGGCAGGCACCGCCTGGTGCCAGTGGGAGGCTGAAACCCACATAGTAAATCTGTGAACGGCGCTGAATATCCCAAGCTTTCCAGGCACTACAGCTCTCCTAGAAAGAGAACTAACGCTTCCCCAGAGGGGCCTCAACATCACAGTCCTCTCAACCACGACATGAGAGATTTCTCTCGATTGACAGTGACGAAGAAGACGTGCAAAGGAGGGTCACCAGCCCACGTTTCTCCACACCACACGTGCTTTGGCACAGGTAGTTACAGACCAAGCCAGAAAGCAGCAATTCATACTTAAGGGCTATCTTTGCTTGTGATTCCTTGGTTTAAATTTTTACCTTGAATTGTATTATGGTACTTCTGCACATACTAGTCACCCAAAACCTTGCAATACCAGCAGTGACCATCAAGTCATGGCTTGGTTTTAGCTGCTATGTAAGAATAAAGAAGGAAACAGGGTTCATACACAACTAATTCAGTAAAACCTTGAACCATAACAAATCAGCAGCTTTATATACATCGCATTGAAACCCTTCCCACCAGACCTCTAACCAACATACGAGAGCTGTGTAGCCTCACGACACCAACCTGAAGCAAAAGAGCAAAGCTCATATAGCATCATTTGTTTTCTCTCAGCTTGCTTCCACCAAAAGCTCCCTCTTTTCCCCTAAATATTTTGGGATGACATCTTTAACCATGATTGCATGCTCTTCTGCCAATGTTTTGCTCCTACATGCAATTAATTCAGTCTGTGGTCCTCTGTCTAGTAGGTTGCAAGTGGGGTACCAGGAGCCCAAGCATGCCAGCCTAAGGATGTTCACAAATCCGTGCCTCTGCACATTGACCATCAGCCTGATGTGGCCACAGCCATCTCTTGCTTGGTGGCAATAAACACTGCCAGATAAGCAACGTAGGAGGGCTAATTATGAAACATTACAACAATTAACAAGGAATCATTTGGGGAATCACTTGTCCCAAACCAGCACTGGGATGAACCAAAACCAAGGGTAGGATGGAAATACATGAGCAGTGGGGCCGAGCAGCCTTGTTGTGCTGCAGATCAGCACGGTGCCTTCAAAGGCCCTGGGTGAGCTGCTGAAACATTGGGGTTATCCAACAAGCGCACTGGAGATCAGCTGGCACCTGGAAACGCACACAGGGCTATGTATTTTCCAGTAACTGCTTTCTCTTCCTTTACTGAAGGAAAGACCTGGGGGAGTTCAGAATTTTTCTTGTTTATATTATAAGCAATATGGAAGTTTTTTTTTTTTTTTTTTTTCCCAAAAAAACATGTGGGGAAAGATTTCAGTGATTAATGCAGAACTACCTCCATGCTCTCTCTCAGCCTAATTAATCTGGTAATGCTGGAAAACAACTGGTGCCACTGTCACCCGCTGCCACCAAACAAACCTGTCCCTGGGGAAGGACAAAGGCTAAGGCAGAGATGCTTCTCGCTGCTGTAATGATCCGTCCAGCATAAACCAGTCCAATTAACTGGTCTGACACAAAGGCATGCAGTTAAAACCAAAAACCATTTCTATATAAAGCCAATGAAGAAGAGCATTGTTTCCTCTGTACATTCCCATATGGTTTTCTATTACAATAGACTGTTTTTCTCCCCCCTGTTATGATGGAGAGCTGCTCTCCTTGCTCTGCTCCAGACCCAGGAGCCCCTGCACGACAAAAAACCCCAATCTCTGATTTCCAACAGTTATTTTTACACACCATGTCTGTAGCAGACAAGCTGGCAAAAGCAACATATATAGAATAAGAGGCGGGGGGATGCGTATGTACACATGGATCTCATTTGCGAACTTGTTGGCTCCTTATAAGCCAATTTCTTCTCTCGTTTGTACCAACAAATCCTGATAACTCTCGGCAGCCACGCTGCCACCCTGGGCTTGCTGCAGCGCCTGACCCTGTGCACGCAGCATTGAACTATGCAACACCTGCAGAGACATGCACCTACTGCAGCCGACTGGCTTTTAGCACTTCTTCCCACTTCAGTAAGGTATTTGTTCTTCAGAACTGATCCTGCATGATGTTACATTATAGATAAAGTCCCTTCTCTAGCCTAAGTACATATAAACTGCACGAGGGAATATTGTTTCTTTCCAAATTAAGCTGCTACAATTTCGAGAACACGGTATCGAGTTTTCCCCCAAATTGCTGAAATGGATCGCTTTGGAAACAAGTCTTCCACCTCCTTTTTTTTTTTTTTCTTTTCTTTTTCATCTTTGGCATTCATCTTGCATTGCCACATGCCACCATGCAGACAGCTTAAAATAATGTCAGCCCATAAAGCCCTTTAAATACAGAAAGGCTAAAAGAAAACCCACACGGCAACTTGTCCCCTTCAGCACGTCTCGCTCTTATTTTCTCTGCTCAGTGGGGTAGCACTGCTGACGAGAGGCTGTGTAAAGGATGCTCTGCCTGCCCAAGCCTCCCTGTTGCTCACAGCACAACCTGGTGTGCAATATTCAGGACTTGCTCATAATTACTCAAGAAAGGAATTAGCCACACACTCACATCCACTCTGATGCAGCAAAGCATTTAAAATACACACTTACAAATCTTTTCTATTTCAGGATTTGAAGGGTTTAACTTTTCCTGGGTGATTTAGTGATGGCATTTTCTTCTTTCCAAAGTGCTGGCACTCAGACATAATCAATGCCACCAAGCTCACAACATGCAAATGCTGCATGCATCGTACACAGCTGAAACAGTTTGTACCTGGATTTATTAGAGAAGTAAGAGAACAAATATGCACGGCCTGCTGAAGGCAACACACAACTTTTAACTAAAATGTATGTTAACTGGGGATGCCCTTTGAAATACATGGCACATAGTATGTATGTATGGCTTGTCTCCACCTAGCCTCCCTTCCTTTGCTTTTACTGATTTATAACCTAATTCCTCTAAGATCACCACCTCATAAGTCCTTCTGATTTAACTCACATTTTTAAACTGAAAAAAGGCAAAAAAAAATTGTGTACAGCAAACTCTCAACTACACAAAAACAAATGGAAGCTCTACAGGCTGTTCTACCAGTTTCTTTGGTCTTTGCAATTGCAAAAATAAGTAGTCCCATGAAGTTCTTCCAGGGAATGGTTCAGAATTCCTGCTTGGTATTTTGAAGCAGCATTTGTGTCATCTCCAGCTTCTTGTCTCTTGCATGTCTCGTTACGTGACCATTTAGGCAGATCTCTAACACTGCAGCACTCATAAAATTCACTCACAAAGCAAAATAAAAATAGCTCATGCGATGCCAAAACAATCTCTCTGGGATCAAAGCAAGCACAACATCTTGCACACACACAGAAATATTGCTTACTGATTCAAAAACAAAATAGATCAAACGCTCTTGAATGTGGTGATGCAGGAAATAAACTGAAGACAAGGTTTTAATCAATAGGTTTCCTGCAGATAGGACTGGCAAGGAAGAATATTTGATTACAGGCATTGCTGCTTAGACGCTAGAGGTGCCACTTGCTAGGGCTGGCCAACATTCCCTACTAAGATGCTTGGTTTTGTTCATAAGATTGCATTGCCAAAGCAAATGGCCCTTGAGTTTTCATGATGGGCATTAGATTCAGGCTAATTTAAAAGCAGATCTACTTTTGGAAACGTCTTCTGCCACAATGAACAAGGGGCGACAGACTGAAGAATTAAAATCTCTCTTTGAAGCATTTTGGAGCACGGACTTCAAGTCTCGGTAGCGGCAGCCTGTGTTTTAGAGATGGCAAAAGATATAATCTTAGAAAACCAAATTTGCTCAAATTAAAAGCCTCTGCAAAACACATTGGTAGACATTCAGGTTGTTAATTCCTAAGATTACAAAGTCTCTTGACATACGAGCTCATCTTCTGTCTGCTGGTGCTCACCAGACGCCCTATCTGCCACCCCCAGCACCATCGCCCTGGTGCTGGCCTCTCAAATTCCTGCTGCCCTGCTCAGAAGCAGTGACTCAAACAGCAGAAACCAGAAAAAGGCTGTACGTGGTGATGTACAGGGTGGTATTTTAGCCCACCCTCTTTCTGCACTGCTTCTGTGAGGCGGGTGGGACGGGCAGAGGTGGTACAAGAAGAACTCAGGTTGTTAATAAATGCCAGAATGGTTTCTTTCACCTTGTTAAGTATTCAGAAGCCGCAGCAGCTTACACGTAGATGACCTAGTTGAAATCATCCTTTTTGTTTCCTAAATCCCTGGTTAAATCAGCAGCTTTTTACTCATTCTGACACAATCTTTGCTTTAAAAAAAATAATAACTGAAGGGAAATAATTTCATGCTAGAAGCTGCAGTTTAGCCAGGTTAATTTTATGGCTTCAAATACCGAAGAAAAAAATGCCACAAATTTAGTGCTTCATGAGCAAATGTGTCCCTTCACTTTCATGCTTGTGTACTGGAGGTACCAAATCTAAAAATCTGAGTAAAAAAATTATTCTTACTTCTTATTCCTCTTAAAAATGTCACGTCTTTCCCCAGCATGCCTCCCTGAACATACCCAGAGCTCCAAGACTGCCAGAAATTGTGAAACTCCTGCTTGGGGCTTGTATTTGTGCAAAGTCCACGCTGTCACCGCAGTGTCACAAGCTGCCTGTTTTATAGACTCTGGACTTGATCCTGGAGCCAAAACCAGGGCAGTCCTGCAGCTCAGCTCTGTGACCCCATTAAGGCAGGCTATGGGGGTAGCACCAGCACTTAAGCTGCACCTACCTGTCAGCATGCAATCAGATGGGAAATTTACCCCAAAACACCAAAATGAAACGCAGGCTGCCAGCAAGGTAGCCCGTTACATCTCAGCTGAGCTCACTCCGCTCGTTACTCTTTTATAGGGCTGGATGCATTTGGTGCCCAGTGAATCCTTACCAAACACCGCTCTTGACTTCATGCTCTCAACAGAACCCATTTGAGAAGAGGAGGTGGTGTCAGACCTCTACGTCGTGCCCTGCTTTGGGATTTTCAGCTCCCCACAGACACGGGTGACTTTGAGACGCCCTTGTGCCGTCACGCAGAGCCCTCGGTCGCGGTGATGCCAACGCTGGCTCCTCGCCCTTTACCAACCTAACGTGTCAGCAAGCATGATTTCAATTCGAACAGCAAAACCATAAATCTTTAGGAAGTCAGCCTAAAGGAATAAAAGCCAGGAGAACGGAGGATGGAGGAAAACAAATCCTGAAGGGCTTTTAAAGGCAAAGAGCGCCAGTTTGTCGTGCAGAACTGCAGCAACATCCCAGGGGCTGCACAGGGACCAGAAGGCAAACAGAACCTGCTGCAGAAAAAGTAAGACCCTGCTGGAAGCGATATGGTTTTAATCAGGCCAAGGCGAGCATTTTCTGGAGTGCAGACCCCACGACCTCCAGTGAGATCCAGAGAGAGAGACAAATTCAAAATCTTCTCCCCACCTACTCTGTCCAAACCAAACAAACCAGAACCCATATCTGTAACCGGCCTCCGACATCCAACTTTAAACATTTTGACCCAAACAAAAACACAGCATAAAGGCCTCTTGCAACCAGTATAAACACTTCCACTAACATTCAATTGAAAAAATGCCTGCACAAAATAAATAACCATTTCTGTGCGGTGCATCACTCGACCCAGTGCCTCCAAAAATTAGAAGGCAGCAGAAGCAAAGCGAAGTTAGTCACTTTTGCTATCACTTGGGAAGAGTGTTGCAACATGGCACTGAAAAGGTTGGGTGATGGACACTTGGGTACAGGCAGGGGCAGATTTATTTTTTATTTTTTATTTTTTATTTATTTATTTATTTATTTATTTATAACACCAGCCACTGAGTGGCTCCCTTTAGGCCAGGCACATTGGACAGCAGAAATCTGTTATTGCAGCTTTTGGGTCACTATTGGAAGAAAGGTGGCTTTTTTTAAATATTTTTTTTGGCCCTGCTTACTAAATACAGGCTCAGATTATCAGAAGTGAAATTTAAAAGCAGAACTGGAAAGTAAGTGTAAGCACCAAACTGAATTGAAGCCCTGGGAAGATTAAAACCCTGTAGAGTTTAATAGTGGGCAACCCTTATCCTGCTTCTTCAGCATTAAACAAAACTATGAAACATCCACAAAGATGTGCTGAACAATGCTGTTGGTCAACACAATGTTAATAATTCAGCAATTTTGGGTCAACTTGATGTTATTACATCCTCTCCCCATTTTTCACCAGGGGACAAAGCAGACACGGGAGCGAGGTCAATGCATCCACTCCAGAATTGCTAAAAGCCACGAGTACTTGAAAACAGGATGTTTAAATGCCATTTCTCAGGCACAAATTCATAGGGTTCTAAAAGTGCAAACATGTTAGAAATGTGCTTTGTGTATCAAGGTCCCTCTTTGTCCATTTTTCTGCATTTCCTTATGTGTGTACATTTCATGATAGACACTGTCGGTGCTATTTGCTCACACAGGGTAAAAGCCTGTAGCCAGTCCTTGTATTCTACAAATGCAAAATTTCCATTCATCCCCCAAAAATCTGACTTTACAAGCAGCTCTTAATGCAAACTTTCCCATAAGAACTTGCACTAATCTCCCCAAATCAATTTTTTAGAACATAAATGCTCTCAAGGCAGCCACAGAAACTACCTACAAACTTTCATCTCCCAGTAAAGCCAGAAATCCGCCATAGCACACACAGAGCTACAAACACACGTGTGCACGTGTTTCCTGCCCTCCAGGAAGAAAACAAGCAGCACCCGCTCTCCTTTCAGGCTGGGATTATCAAATACTTACAAAACCAATCACAGCAGTTCCAAGATGACAAGTAACATTTCTTTGCAATGAGTGTGAAGTTTGCGAGAGTTTACGTAAAACGCAGTAAAAGCACAAGTTAAGTTCTTTAAGTAAAGCCACTCACCATAAAACACTTAAGGTTTGCTGCTTGTGTACAACAGAAATGGAGATTCCTATTCTCTACAGGAAATAAGATATGAGTGCAGGAAGAGAGGAAATATCCCGCTCTTCCTTAGGGCCTTTGATAGACTTCCTATCATTTCTATACAAGGATGAACGGTGCTTCCAATGAAATATTCACGGAAAAAAAAAATCAGGATTCTTCCTCTTCAGGAAATCCCTCAAAAATCCAATCTGTATACATATTTATAGTGCCTCTATGGGGGCTTTGTTTGTTTGTTTTTCTTTTAATATGTGGAATACATTTTCCCTGTGTTATCCAATGAATCAATTCTCATTTCTGCTCACAGGGATTTGGCAGTAAAACCCAGGAACGTGCTGATAGCCCACAAAAAAAATTTAGAGAGCTATTATCTGCAGATCACACACAGGATTTGATTTTTGTTATAATTTGATGTCTGTTTTAAAATCCTTATCAGCCATTCCCCTTTTTCCCCATTTATTCTCCAAGGTGAAATTCAGCTGCATAATTACATTTGTACTAATTCTAACATAAATGTCTTATTCCAAGATGACTCAGAGGAAAAAACACATTTTAATACACACTGAATTTTGCCCTTGGTATTCAACTAACGTTTTCTGCTGTTGCCTCCTTCAATCACTGCTGTAGGTTTGAGCAGTATCTATAATTTTCAAGTAGGGGGGAAAAAAAAAGGTAAAGAACTATATCTGTTATCTTATTGCACTCAAAGTATCGACAGAATCATGCTGCACATGTGAGTAAATGCTGGAATAAATCAGCTCCTGTTCTTAAAAACATTTTACTTTAATATTGGCAATGCTTAGCCAGCGTGATTGGCAATGGTTAACCAGTGAGATCAGAAACAGCAGAAACAAGAGCACTGCCAGCTCCCGTAACACACCTACTTTTCATCTCATACAGGGGCCGAATCAACAGGAGCAGGTCTTGGGCATTCAGCACACGCAGGCACCTAGGCGATGACATTCTCTGCAGCTAGCATGAATTACGTGAGCACATAAAGCAGACACAAAATACAGTTTTACTTAAATCTAGCTCAGAGGTACTCAATTATCAGGTTACTAATAAGACCGAGCGTGCATGCATATGGAGTGCTCGTGTTGGGGGAGTACCACAATAATGTTAAAATTAAGTGTTCACGTCTGCTGCTGTTACTGTTCAGTGAGGGCTGGGGAAGAAAAACATTTGTAAGGTGGATTTGGCTTTTTTGGTATTTGCATGGACAAGAGAACAGCTGAGGCAATGGTTGTTAGGTCTGTCACCCCCGTTCTGAAGTGGAGCAGCAGATAAGGAAGGGAGAGATGTGTGGCTGTGAGGCTGAGCTAGGGAAGGAGCAGAAGACAATCAGGCTGGTGATGAAGTGTAGTAGCACTGCATACAAAGCCTGGCTGTGCATCAGATCCTCTCTGTAGCTCACTGAAGCTGGGACAGCATGTCACTGGACTGCCAGGTTTGCAAAACAGATGTATAAGCTATAAGCTGCTGGCATTAGGCAAGGTCTAAGTCCCTCTTTTTGTCCAAGTGCAGGTTTCGGTGACTAACTCTTATCTAACGTCAGGTTCAGCGGGTCCCAAGTCACACGTGTGCACAGAGAACGAAGGCTTCCTGCTGCTCTGCTCGCTTTCTGTGCATTACCCAAAGTGTCATGTGTCTGGTTTGCATTCACAGCCGCGTCCTGCGGTGAGAGATAGATTAAGCAGCTTTTGTGGTTCCCCTTTGGGTCACAGGACATAGGCTGAGACAGGCAGCCTTAGCTTTTTTTTTTTTTTTTTTAAACAGGGGCTTAACACCCAGAGGAAAGTACTCTTGCAGGATATCAGACTCAAGCTTAATCCCTATCTTGGCATCAAGGAGTATTATATCATACTCAGGCTGAGCAAGTATGATGTAATTTTCCATGCTCATATTTTATCTGAGCATCATATTAAAATCCTGTCGTTCTCTGGCTTGCTTTTCCTAAGAGATCTCGAATTGTTAATGCATCATGCTGACTCGAGCCTGGAAAAGGCTTTTTATGATTTTTGTTTGCATTGATTAAGGACGAGGAAAATCTTTAGAAGGGTCACAGGAAGAAGAGAGGGAGCAGCAGATGTAAGAGGAGTTTAATTACCAAAAGGGAAAAGTTAGTTTAGAAATGCTATGGGCTTTTCTATAAAGGTTCATTTTTAGCTTTTATTTCTATGAATGTAGCAGCAAACAATACACCCTCCCAAAACCCCTAAGCCCTGCACTGCCCTAAGTGCTGGTGTCTGAGCTCCCAGCTGGCTGCCACGTACCTGCAGAAACCTCCTGCTGTCACCCTGCAGCCAGGGGACAACAGGGGGTGGCCTGAAAGGGGATCAGTAAACCCAAAAGGTGTAAGTGTCCCTCGTGCTTTCCAGACCTTGCTTGTCATTTGGTGGACTTTACAATGAGAAAAAAAAATAGACTGAAATGTCATTGCAACACTGAATCGTTCTCCAATGCAACACTGAAAGAAGCATTTTAGGTATTAGAGATATTTTTAAGTCACTTATAAAGGTGTCAAGAGGCAGAGCTTTTTGTTGTACTAGATTCCAACTTACATATCAAATGCTTATTAACTTTAACTTGTCTTGTGCTCTCCCTTCTCTAGTCCTCATTTCCCAGCACCTTCCCCGATCTCTTCCATCCAAAGGCCTGTCTCCCATCTGCCCGCCTGTATTGCTCAGAGGTAATCAAACCACGCAGACACTTCCCAGAAAATCCAAACCACAACCAGAGCAGTAAAATCAGTGGTTATGCCCAGTGAGACAGTCTTCCTGTCTCTATATACCATCAGGTTAACAAGACAGTCCTTCAGAGCTTCCCTGCTAGTCTAGCAAATAGGAAAATCCAACCTTTATTATTATTAATTTAAAAATATATGTTTTTTAAGATGTTATTCCACTCTTTTCATCATGTGTTAATTTGCTCATCCTTGCCCCACTCTATCTCGCTTATGTTCCCACTGAAATCGCCGTTCTTGTACTAACATGACTTCTAAGGGATAACTTTCCCCTCCTTACTCATCCTCCTGTCATCATACGTACATCAATAGGGAAAACAAAGTGGAAAATCTGAAACAAGAACAACAACATCTCCTGTGGGTGTCAATTGTATCTCAGCTGGTGGTAGGCAGGACTGAAGAGGACAGATGGGAGACCCGTCATTCCCATCACGAACTGCAGCCTGCCTACTATTTATTTTTAGAGCTGTTTTGCAAGCTCCCGTCTTTAATATTGTTGGAGAGATGAATATTTGTAACACGCTCTGGTCATGCTTTTCAGAAAAATCACCCAGGTTACAGTTAGAACCAAACTAAATCAACAAAGATCTCTTCAGTGATTTTCTCAGTCTCCATGCTGGAGCCATGCGGTTGCAAACGTCATCTTCCTAAAAAGATTTTAGTCAGTCTTCAGCCTTTGTACAATGTGGTTAGAAAATGTGATCTGTAACAAATTAAAAGAGAAAAAGAACAAAAATACCCTCTCTTCCTGAAATAAAACTCCTCCAGAAAACAAGTCTGTGGTTCTCAATTCTCCCTGTGGAGGAAAGGATGCAAGGAGAGATGTCCTACTGAAGGCGTGATCGTGAGCTCAGCATAAAGAGCTGCCGAAGAACAGTCACTGGGCAGCCAAATTTGAAGGCAAAGGAAAAGAGAAGTGCTTTTCTCCACCTGTGTTCACCCAGAGTTTGTTGTATCAACAACTGAGATCCCAGTCAGACTTCCAGGTCTTCCTTCGTCTGTGTTTTCACAGTGGAACCGGTACATAAATAAATTAATAGGTTACTCAGTGACACAAGAACAAGGCATGTGACCTGACCCGAGGAGGAAACCATAGGCTACACTTAGGGAAATTTGTTCCCAAGCTCACGGGCACCATGTACCAGCATTCCAATTGTGAAGCACAACACATGGCCAAAAATAGCATTTTAGCTATAACAGCCAAATCCTGCCTTTCTGTTGGCCCTTCCCAAGCCAAAGATGTGATCGTAGAAAAACTTGTTTTGCCAGTCTATCCTTGTCCTCACACAGGTGTTGTGTTTTGTTTTTTTTTTGGCAAGCCTTCTCAATGCAAAACGTGTCCTCGTCACACCTCAACTGCTCCAGCTATGGAGGCACAGTCTGTGCCACAAACCCTGTCCAGCCACCGAGCTTCTACACCTCGTCCTACATCACATGCTGATGAACGGCCTTATCAGCTGGCTAAGAAATCAACTTGGATTTACTCAGATTGAGATTATATAGAAAATCCCATATTCCTACCATCAATACCAAAATTACATACTGCGTGGGAAAAGCTGACTTGCTAATTCAGGAATGGGTGGTTTCCATTCTTATAAAGCATTGAGTTTAGTGTAAATTTAAATCAAGAAACTACTGAGGACACATACTAAAGGGATTCTATGAAATCAAAGCACCTTTTCAGTAATCAAATATAATTAAAAGAACCTTTAAAAGAGTCTAGAATGGATTTGATGACAGAAAGGGCATCTGGAGTGGGGAGGCTGATGACAGGCAGAGCTCTCCATGGAAAGTCACCATTTCTCTTCCTAAAGTCCTTATTTTTGGAGTCCACTCAGAATTCCAGAAAGCTGAGTCTTCTATTTTCCAAACACCAGTGCCAACTTGATAGCACAAACACTGCTGATACACAAGAATTTACAAGGCTGCATGGGCACAGAGGAGAAAAGTGAACTGAACAGTTATGGCACAGCAATGTTTAGATAGGTGCTGTCACCATGAAGCTCTGCAGCTTTGGGAAATTCTCATAGACACAAGCTTCATTCAGCCAAATCTCTGCAACATCTGCCATGCACAGCTTCACGGAAACATGAGGACACACAATCATATTACACTGTGAAAAAAAAAAAAAAAATCAAAAAAGACCCATCACTGATGGACTCGGTCTTCCTAACAAAAGAAAGATGCTGCATCTCACAATGAAATATGTGCAGCCCACCCATCCTAAAAAAAAAAACAAGCATCTTGGCTAGTCCATGCTCTGCCACCAAGCATGGCTGTACCTGGCATTTTGAAGAGGAAATGAAAAACCTAATCCCATAAAGAAGTTTCTTTTGAAGTTTTGCATCAACAGTGCCTTCATATTCTGAAGCAGAGACACTTGCAGGTCTCTTATAAGCTTTGTGGGGTTCCAGGCTTATTCTATTAATATTTTTCTGTAATTCTGAATATACTCATCAACGTACCAACTCTTCAAAGGAATCCTGCTAAGCTCCAAACGTTAATGACCTGTGGTGACAATGAGTCTCATAAGCTAATGGTGCCTGGTATAAGTAGGTGCTTCCAGCAGTTTTGCTCCTTTCTACTTTATTAAGTGTCCTTATACGTCAGGACTGAGAATATTCATCCCATTTTTTGCATGCTATTAATTATTTTGTCTCCTTCCCACTTTTTCCCCTCTGTTATTTTCAGTCTGTTAAGTGTTCATAGTTAGTTGCAACTATGATATTTTCCTTTGTGCTTTTTTTTTTTTTTTTTTTTTTTTTTAACATCTTAGATAATGTCACGCCATTTGAAAACTTGGCCGTGGAACTCCATTCCTTTTCTCTCTATAATGGTCTGAAAAAGGCATCAGACAGTACCACCACTAGCACATGAGCTAATGAAACATCACTCAGCTCTTTGCTGTAATGAAATACTTTTTTCCTCTCATTAAGGTCTGCTCCACAAGGCTTCGCTATCTCGCATTTCTGCCAATTAACTGTTACCTCGCTGAAAATAAAGTGTTCCCTGCAAGCTCAACCCCAAACACGGCACGGCTTATCTGAAATAACCATCTTGGGAGTATCTCCACGAACACGCCAAAATTCATCCCAAGTAAAGACAGCTGGGGTGAAGTCACACATCATGACATGAAGAAGAGATCCGATGGCTTAGTGTTACCAGAAGGGAGAGATCTGCCAGCCCCATCAGCTACCCCTGGTCCTGGCTCCTCTCTCCTTTTCTGAACCCAGCACAAGGCTGGTGTTTGCTGGCCTTTTTTTGAACCAACTCGACTTAGCCAAAGGACACAAACCCAGCAGTGCCTCCGTTCCCAGACTCTCTCCAGGCTGGCTAATTGAGTGAGGACAGCCCCAGGGATGACAAAGATGTGAGAATAGCAAGCAGCAAGAGGCAAGTAACCTCAGCCCCTCTTCACATCATCCTCAGAGGGACTGCCGAACTGCAACCTCCTGCATTTTCATTGCATTGACTACGCAGGTCCAAAGACCCCCTGGTCTTTTCTGTACCTAGCAGATTTTCACAAGCCTGAATACTTCTGTTAGCAACTCTGACCTGAATTGCATAAGCGCTTTTCCAAGTAATCATCGGCTGATTTCACACGGACCTACAGCTGCACGTAATTATGCAGAATAAAAAGCATTTTGCAGATTGAGAATACATACAATTGCAATTTGGGCGTTCAGCATCCATCACAGAAAGGTTACAGTGTGCTTCCATGGCCACGTAACTGCCTGCATCTAAGAGCCACGTGCTGAGTTACTGGCACATAGCCATTTAAGAAAAGATATGATAGCACGTTATATCCTGTATAAGCTTGGAAATAAAAGTTTCAAAAAAATATTATCGCTACGCGGAGTTTTAGATCTAGGGACACTCACAGCCATGCAGAGGGACTAAAAGAACTGTTTGCATCCCAGGTCTTGCTGTCACCATAGAGACAATGCCACAGTGGCAGGAAACTGCCTGCCTTCCTTCTGTTGTGCTCCACCACCTCTGCTTGCAGGGATAGTCTAGGACACACCACCCAGTCCCTTTCAGGTCCTCTGGCTTTTAAGATGGTTATTTTCCACTTACAACGATGAATACACATTCAATTAACCAGAAGACATTTACTGACACTCATCAAACAAGCAGCTCCTAACAGCTTTCCAGACTTGAAGGAATTAAAGATTCGAGTTACTTGTTGCCCAAGAAGTTGTTTCACATCTTTCATTTCCCTTCTCTTTGGTGTTTTCGCATCAGATTTCTTCAGAAAGTGTAAATTAATTAATTAACTAACCCTTCAGGGATAAAAACTCCTTGGTCACAAATAGCTGACAACTATACAGGTCTGTTAAAACAAAGTCTTTTTGCAAAGTCATTGGCTTAAGTAACGCCAACAGTACTAAATGAATTGAAGGCATCATGGAAAAATCTGTTTTCTGGAAAGATGTAAAAGAGGATTCATTAACAGATGTATTTACTCTGATAACGAGTTTCTTTCTTCCTCTGATGAAGAACATGGAAAAAAACACTGAGACTCTGGTGAAAAACAGAGAAGCAGGTGACAGACGCCAGCACGATAAGCAGAACAAACGGGATGGAAAGAAGGTGGGGACGGGTGATGAGCTCCGATACGGGGCTTGACTCCGGCGCCACAGACAGGGGGAACAAGCTGAAGAATGCAGTGGTCGATCAGAGAGAGAAACACCAGTCAAGATGGATTTCAGAGAGGTAAAAGACTAGATTAGTCAAGGCACAAAGTAATTGTCTCGGAGCCCTGCAGTAAGCTGAGGTGGAAAAAAAACAACAGAATTCTTTGAATTATTCAGATAGAAGCAGGAAGACAGATGTGGCCCAGAAGGGCAGTTCTTTGCGCAGATTAAGCTTAAGATGATGCTCAGATTACACACATAAGGAAGAGTGATTTTTTTTTTTTGGCTAGCAGCCCCCAGGTTCTCCAAAAAAGCTTTGATTAAAGTGCTTTGCTGGTGGACCTGCTGCATATTCCCTACCAGACATAAGTCAAGCTGCTTAGCATTCAGCATGTCTGTTGTTTTTTCTTTTGGATACCTGAAATGTGTCTTATGAAACTTTTCAACCTGCTGGGGAGGCTGCAAAAACACATGTAATGATAGATGAAGAAACAAAGTCTGGAATTGAGGGTAACATTAACTCTCAGAAGACATTACTTTTCTGCTACCATTAAAATCCCATTTTTCTCCATTTCATTTACATGCCTGTTGCAGTTCACCTTGTTAGGAAGGAGAACCATGGGGGCACTTGTGCAGCCACAGGGAAGGCAAACCTGAAGCAAAACACCACCCAAGGAATCAATGACTACTCTTGCTCCCGTAGCCAGATCTTCTCTTTTGAAAGGGTCCTCGCTGCCATATTTTGTTTGCTCACTCAAGTGGAATTGGCCAGCTCACTGTTATCAAACACAGCGCTCGCCCTGCGCAGACACACCGTGGTTTCTCTGGAAATCCATTAACTGCTGCTGGCTATGTTAATACACAGGCTCGCCCCTGATAAAGACGTTAGCAGCTGTTTTGGGCAACGAACCTAGACCTTTGAACAAAACTACAGCCTTTTATGTCTGTGCAGCCTTTTCTTAGTTTATCTACAGCACAGAGCTTCTGAACCTTAGCGCTAGACCAAATTATGCAGTCATTTCAAACACTGCATTAAAATACCATCCAGCTGCTATAAAAGGAAAAATGAATGGTTCCAGGAGGCAGCTCCACAGCAGACAGCCCACTGTGGGTCTGAAGATAAGAGGCAGCTGCCAGAGGTAAATATAAGCATTATTTATGGATGTGGTGTCCTTGCTCATCTGAATTTCGACAGCCATTGGAGATGCAGACTGGATGTGTACAGGAAACTCGCTCTCCACAGGGCTCAGCTACACAGGGGGTCCAATCAAGCCCACGTTTGCCATTAGTTCCAAAAAAAGGACTGCAACTACAAAGCAGGGTTGCTTTTTACCTTGTAATAGCCTGAGGACAGGCACCTTGAACTGGGAACTCTGTTCACAGTCTTTCCACTCCTGGTTGCATCCCTGCTCAATAGGTGTTGCTGTCACACATCTTGTACCCACCTGTGTGACACAAGTAAGATGAAATCTGTACATGTTGGGAAGAACTTGCTCAGCTGAAAACAGCACCAGCAGCTGCTGGGGCATAGGAGGGCAGTGCTTTTGCTTTTTGCTGAAGTCTCACCTTCCTACTGAAGTTGAATAATTATATGTTAACCTGACTGAGATCCTCCAAGGCTACCCATCTTATGAAAAGAAGCACAGAGTTGACAAAGCCAGCATTTCTGCCTAACTGAAAAATGGCATGCAACTCTTAAAAATAAAGCCAACAAGAAATGTTGTAATAAAGAAGTACAATATGAATAAACACAGAGACAGTTGCAGCTGTCATCTTCAACGCCATGGGCTTCAGGCCACTGGGATCTCCTGTTATAAATTGTCATCACAAACACTGCTAGAGGACATTTTGCAATACCTTTTACTCAAGCGTCAAAAGATGTCAGAATAAAATATCAAGTTTTACTTAAATTACTGCAGAGATGAACAGAACAGGCTTACAAAAGGAGTCTGATATAAATTTAGAACTGTTATGAAGGAGAATGTTTCAAACGAGGAGCTGCCAACTGCTCGAACCACAGTTTCAAAAAAAGCCCTGAACCACACAACAGTGTTTCTAATCAGCGTACAATAACAATGCAGCGAGCAAGCATGCGGATGGGGAGGAATGCGGCATCGCTGCAAATCCAACAAAGGCATCCTCTTTGTGGGGCTGCAGCTTGGGACAATCGAAGAGAAAAGACTTCACTTTGTATAATAAAGCCCGATCTCAGCTCTGATGCTTCCAGGCTGGCTGCATCTCCTCTGCTCATCCAAGATTATTAAGGTGGGGTGGCAATGGTCACGGTGGGATCAGGAGGTTACAGACAGCACAGATCAGACTGCGATCAGACAGAGAGCATTTGCCATTTCACATACGGTATTTCCCATGTCGACTTGTCAGCCACACATATTCCAATGCTGTTTGATGGAAGAGATCAGCAAACACCAGCCCTTGTGCAGAGCTCACAGAGAAACAATTCCCAAACCTGGGCTGGAAGCACGTGGGAACCTCATCAAAGCTCAAAAACCCATTCAAAATGTAAGATCTCAAGGCTTTCTATGTATGAAAAACACTTATTTTAAATTAGAGCTCCCTCCTTATAACTCCTCTCCAATAACCAAAGCCTAAGAAGCACAAGACAACCAAGATCTGTACGTGCCTGGTCTGCAGCAGAGGACACACCACCTTGCTCACTGTGCCAGGGAATCTCATCAGCAGTACTGGAGGTAGATGCTCAGTGCTACCCCCAGAGACCCCAAATTTGCTATTTCCACACAACAGGTTTCAGGACAATTGATCTCACTTCTTAGAGTCCCTTCTTTCAGCGTAACGTTCGCTGAGTTTTTGCACTTCTTTTAGTGACTGCTGCTCTGTCCAGACATTTGGGTGCAGGCTGCACATATAAAATTCTTCAAAGCCTTACAAGGCACTTGGTAGATCCAAGCTGCTCTTCTTGATGGTGTAAAAGAGCAAGTATATGCCAAGATAACATTTTTACAGTCCTTTTTTGAGAGCCACTGCCGTATAGCCTTTTCCAGACAAATTCCACTGAATTCCACTAAAATTTTCAGACAATCAATGATCTATGAAAAAAGCATCAAGCATTTTAGCATCTGGAAAATAATGTAGCTGCTACACACATCATTGCTTTATCAGGAAAGACAGCTATGAGCTGTAGGAGTCGTGGTGGGACAGTCATGTCTGCAAATCCTCAAAACCTCAAGCACTCCATCCATTTGAGCCAACTGTAATGCTCTTTTGTAAAACATACAAAAGTAACTGGTCTCTTGGTTCCCACTAAGGCCAACTGTGCTGCTGGTCCAATTAGTCATGAGTGGGACGATCAGATAGCACTGTCCTGTGCAAAGCCCTAAAATGTCCCACAAATCCTACGCTTCCTTCCTCATTCAGACAGATTGGGATGTCTCCTCTCCTGCTCCCCAAGACAAGGAGGAGACCTCTTACTGCAGTGAGGTTGCAGTTAGAGCAGCTCAAATCCTGCTCTAGTGTACGGAGCAAAAGCCAGTCGGTGGTGAACCACAGAGCTCACTGGCAAATACATTTTGGCAGTCAGGGCGCTAATGCTGTAGGGACAGTGGACAGAAAGCACATGCAATGCCTGTCTTTTCTCGATGAAATTCATGGCTTCTTACTTAGTGATTCAGTCATGAGATTACTTTAGAGCATAATCATCATGTAATGAGCCACTGGAGTCTGATGCTCCTCTGTCTCCCCCCTCACCACACCCTGATTTTTTTTTTATTTTTTATTTTTTTTTAAACCAGGTATTAGTAACAAACCTTTATCAATGAACACCTGAGATCTGTGAGCAGAGACATCACTAAGAACAAAGATACAATAAAAGCATATGTGTCCTTTGTTAGGAGAGATTCAAACTTTGCACAAGGGAAATAATTTCCAACATGAGAGGTTGGTTTCAGTTATGGAACTTGAACACACAATCTCAAAAGGGGAAAAAGAACAACAACGCAGAAATCAAAATATTTACAGACGACCCTAAATACATCACATTAAGCATTTATCTACTTCCAACATAACAGACTGATCTCACGGACATTGCTCAAGGTGTTGCATGTTCACATACAACCATATGACAAGAAGGAACCAGCTTGGGCCACGCTCTACGCTCTTAAATTGAGGAACTCAAAAACAGTAGGTGCAGAAAAGGCCAAAACAAGTCTTGCCACAGAACAGAGCTGATATGCTTTGGAGGATATAAGAAGAAAACAGAAGTATTTCTGTTTACCAGCCACAGAATGTAATTCAGAATTCCTCGAAACCTCATATTTAGGAAAAACATAAATTTGCTGACATTGTAATCCAAGTCAGACCATAATAAAGAAGTTACTTCATGCAGTGCCATCCCAAAGCTAGCAGCAGCACTGACTACCCTTGGAACAAGCTGAGAGAGGCTGATTGAGTCATGGCCACCCCAAAGCACCATGCAAGGGCCGAGGACATGAGAGGTCTGCAAAAGCGATAATGGGAATTTTCTGCAGAGGATCTCCAGCTCCTCCCATACAGGACCCGTGACTAATGTAGGCACTTCAGAACCACGCCAAAAATGTCCTGGAGGTCTTAGATCACCTCTCTGTTGTGGGATGAATCAGTGCTGCAGTTTAGGGAATGATGTATGAAGACTACTACTTAACTCATATCACTCACATTCAGTGATGCACAACTCTGCTCTGGAGAACATTTACACAACTGTAAGTCATTAAAACAGTTAAACACAATCACAGAACAACGCGTAAATCTGCTTTCCAAGAACAGTGTAGAAGGTAAAGTCAACTGTTTTCTAGCTCCACACACATCAGCTTCTCCTACATTTAAATAAAGTAAGTAAATAAATAAATACTAAAAGAAACTCTAGCAGAGCTAAGAGTACGTTTCAAACTCATTTCAAAGCTTTGAAAACCATCCCAAGAGTTTTCCTTTTAAAAATAAACATCGTGTACAGACCTCTGCTAGTTTGTAGGGTAAGATGAGCTTCTCTCCTACTGTCACTGTCTTTCTGGTAACCAGGGCCTCAAAGAGCATTTCTTCTTTTACCTGAAACAAAAATCTTGATGTTAACAATTATTCTAGGAATAAAAAAAAATAATAATCCATTCTGTTTCACCAGCCTTCACAAAGTTAATGTTCCATGCATAAGAATGAGCTAGATATTGGGAGAAGATAACTCAGCCCATAAATCCAGCATCAGAAAACAGACACCACAGTATTCAAGGGAACCTGATTTTCTGCATTCAGCCACCTCATTTCTAGCAAGTTCCCATTGGTCTCCTTTGTTCCTGCTGTAGCTCCTCCCTCCCATGCTTTTTCCCCCTTTGTTGGCAAAATAACTCAACTTTCTAGTGTTATCAAGATGACATAATACAAATTACTCTACAAACAAACCAAACAGTGTCACTGGTTTAAGAGATATATCTGGATGGGATTGGGTTTTAAATTCTTGTTTTGTTTTCCGTTTTTCATGGTGGGGAGAAGGGAGGAATTAGAAGGAGAAAGAAACCTTTTGAAAAGAAAAGCACCTGATATTTGCTCTGATATTCACACCTGATATTTAACTCCCTGAAGAAACCAGTTCCCAACCAGGCGACAACCACTTGCTAATCAGCCATTTGCAGGAAAGTCAGTTGTATAAACACAGACACTTGGGCAAACAGGTAAATGGTGCCAACAAATTAAACATTCCCTGCTACTAATTGTCAGGAGAAAGCCTCCTGCGCCCCAAGATTCAAGTTCCTGTTATTTTCATCTTCTTGAGAAATCCCAAAGCGTGTCCTGTCTACCAGAACAGATGATGATATGCTCATGCATAAGTTATACCTAAATACTTCGAGTTATTCACTCCTCTCTTTGCTAAATTTCAATGTCAAAACTGAAATTCTTCATCTTGGTGAAAACCTTTGAGCCAGGACTTAGCAGCTATACCTTGACCCAGAGATACTGCCATCGGAGGATATGTAACACAGGCTGTACAAGCTGACTGCCCTAACCAAACAGCCCAATGTGGACACCAGACCTGTTCACATCACCTCTGTGGAAAGTTAGAAGCACCAAATCCATATTTCTGAAACCATCCTAGGCCTTTTTTATTTTTATCTATTTTTAAACACAGGTACATCCATTTATGATTTGGCATTGATGATGCTAAACTTAGCAGCTGATGTACTTTGGCTTATTGGTTTAACCCAATAATGAGTGTTGAGAGCAATGCAAACAAGCCAGTTGAGCCTAAGCTCACAAACCATTGCAAAAATTATTCCACTCTGGACAAAAAAAAAAATATTTCTTTGTACCAGATGTACTGTCACAGGGTTTTCCCTGATACACTCCAATGAATTTGTATACAACTATTTTTTTCATGCAACACCCAGTAACAAAATCTTTTTGTGCCAGAGTGAGAAGTAGAAAACACCAAGTCACCGGGACACAGCCTTCACCTACCAACAAGTCCTTACCGTGAGGAATCAAACTTCAACACCTTGAGATTAATCTCACTTGTGCTCAGTAATACCCTAGAGCCCCCAGTTATTGCAATTTTATTTTGCCTTTCAAAACAAAGTGGGGGAAAAAAGTATCTTCTGGTTAGCCCGGAAATCCACAGCAAGTTTTCACATTTGGTTTCTATTCCTCTACATACAGCAAAATGGCAATTTGCTAGGCTCTCCAGCCAGAACGACTGATCATTTTCTGCATGTGCCACTAAAGCACAACCTGAATCGACCTAGTCCTCGTCTCGGCTCCAGGTCCCCACTCAGTTCTTCTTCAGTCCCAGGCTCCCGTCTCATTGAACGCAGTTGGGTTATTTGCTGACTCGAGCATGCAGCCAAAAGCAAAATGTGGACAATTTTTCAGCAGCTTGCAACTGCGGGACATCAGCTGACATCCCTCAATTGCAAAGCCTGGAACAAAAGTGAGTTTTACACCGTCCATTTTGCCGCATGAACAGCAAATGCGCTGAAGTAGGAACAAGGGAGGACTGCTGCAAACCCACAGCCTGCGTGCTGGCTTTTTTTTTTTTTTTTTTTTTGAAAAAAAAAAAAGCAATAGGCAGAGGGGTATCAGATGGTTACTAATCAAAACAGTCCAATGCAATATTCTTGGTGCCCAGACTAAACAGCCTGAATGCTTCCAAGTCTCAGATTTGTCAGTAAACATAGGCATTTTAAATGGTTTTAACAACTACCCGTACCCTTCACCCTCCCCATCTGTCTGTGGTTCTCCATAGCTTCCTCTTCCCTGAGCTTTCTGGATGGGTAAGACCTGCAGATGTGTGTCCTACATCCCAACGCTGTTGATGATCTTTTCATGAGAAAACATACTTGGCAAGGATGGATATTCAGCTCCAGACGGGGATCCTCCAGGTCTCTGCCCACAGCTAATGCCCAGCAGAGCTTGGTCTGATTACTTCACTGCTGAGAGTCAATACCTGACAAGGAGCACTGCTGATTTGGCCAAATTTTAATCGAAGGTCAGAGCTTTAAGGTGTCTGATTCCTGATATCCATAGGAGCTTTCTAAAGATGAATTCAGCATACAGCAATGACTAAAGATGTCTGGTGCACATGGTTGCTGTTTCCAAAGCACGCATCCCAAGCTTCCTCTGGCATTCAATATGCATAATATACTAAAATGGAGACAAAACCAACCTAGGAGATGAGCAAAGAAGAAAACACAACTTATTCCTTTAGTTTGTTCCCTAGGAGTCATACTTTTGGGTTACGTTTCATGGACGTTTGCTTTCCGGTGCTAAAAGGGCAAGTCTCAAAAAAGCTACATGGGCTGTAGGAGTTCCTACCTTAATTACAGGGACAAAACACAGATGTTAGAGTTGAATGCCACATGCAAGTTGAACGGATGCTGGGATGGCTGGTTGACTAGACCTCTAAAACACAGTTAAGGATGACCTCCAACCCTGCCACTGCTGTAAATGTCAAGAGAGGGAGGCAGTAGGGACAGCAGGGACAGCCAGGCAGCCTCCCGCAAAGGCTGGACAGGAGCCCAGGCAGGCTGTGATTACTTCTCCTGTAATGCTAGGGTATTGTGTTATGAAGTAAAAGGAACCATTTCGAGCTTGAGAGCAAGAAATCTTATCTTTTTCTCTTTCCTTCTAGTTGCTTCCATATTTGAGAACAGGATTGAGATGCTCAGTGCTCGTTCGAAAGCTGCTTGGTATGGAACGTAAATACAGACAGTGCTAGGATGGACTTCATTTTCTATCAGCTCTTCCCGAGAAAGAGCAGAACTTTCTATTCTGACTTTCTTTCAAGCCAAGCTATCTGATTGGAGATCTGGCTCAGAGCTTCACAACCCCAAACTTAACCAGAGAAGGGATGCAGAAGAAAAGGCTGGATGCCATGCTGAGCGCAAAGCACCTGCTGCCCCATAAACCTCACCTCCTTTTCCCTGCTCTGTTACATTCTGAGATGTCTATCACATGAGGAGCACGCTGTCTGTGGGATTCCTGTGCGCAGCCAAAGATAACTTTTTAGTAGAAAAAAAGCTTCAGCACAGTTTCCTGGGGAGGTAGATGTTGGCTGCAAAAGCCAACATGGTCAATGTAAAAGAGAATTCGCAAAACTAATTTTGGATAGCTCATAATTTATATTTACCACTATTTGCATTGAGTCTGGTTATCTAAGCCTAACGACTGAATATAAAACTATTCAGTGAAGACAGAATTTGTCTTCCTTATTCAGCGCTCTCCATGGAAATAATTTCCAGTATTAGTAAATGCACATAATTAAAACATTCTTGCTCTTCTAATGTAAAAAATAGTCAACTTTAGGGTGATCTAACACTCGATCATTTCTAATGGATGACTTTTGATAATTATTCTTAGGAATTCAGAAATCAGAAACGTACCACAATAGTTTAATAAAACCACAGATCCTTGCCGACTTGCAGCCCAAAGATTCAGTTCAGCTACGAGTTCTGAACAAACAGCTCCTCAAGCTGAACTACAGCTCAGGGTGAATTACACATCCAAATACAAAACCCCTGCTGTTTTAAGTCCATGTTGCGAGGCTGGAGAATTTTTTTGTTTGGACTGATGGAAAGAGATGGATACCAATAAGCCCACAGAAGGAGCACTTCCAGGTTTTTCCCCAGAAGAGTTTTACACAATCCTCCATCGTTTCTGAAGAGGATTTCTCCCTCTGCCTGCAATAATTTCACTGCTTGCACAGACTTCCACGTCTGTTCAATCCATCAGGCAGAACTGACATCACGCTACAGCGCCGTATTTCAGCAAAGTTTAAACAAAGGCCGAGAAAAACCTGCCAAAACCCTCACATAATCCGCACGCTATGTCTATTCTTGAGGAAAGGAATCAGGGTCTTACTGTAAATGAAACAATGATCCACGGAGTCTGGCCAAAATCCTATATTGCAATTTGCTTTTTCAACAAATGCTGGTCTGAATGTTTTAATAAACTAAAAACATATTGGACTGGGCTGTCAGTATCTAAGAAAAATAAAATCCATCTCAGGTCATCAACTCCTCCCAGATTCCTTAAAAAATCTGCATATTAGCTTCATTTTATAGGATCAGAAGTCTCTTGATACAACAGAAGGATAGGTATCAGAAGAAAGAAAGAGAAAATGAGAAAAAGAGGGAGAAAAAGAAGGGTGCTGTTGCATTAACTACTGAAGGTTCCCCAATTGTCCTTAGAAACTCAAAGGCTCCATTCTTTCTAACGTAGAACAGCAAGCTCATGATACTTTTGGTCAGACTGGCCTTTGGAGGGGGGAAAACATGGCTAATTTTGCCTATTTGTTTCACTTCAGACACTCTGGTTGTTCTTCTCCCCAAGAAAGCAACCACTCCCTTGGTTATGTACATCAGGACCTCTGGATCCCTTCTTGGCAGCTCTCAGATACAACCAATTCAGTGCCCTTTCACCAAACCCAATTAGATTTTTCTCTTTTTTTCTCATCAAATCCTTGAATGGACAAATTGAGAAAGTCATTTAAAGAAAACAAAACAAAAACACACACACACACAGGATTTTTCTCTGTATCAGATCACAGAATAGATGGTTCCTTGCATCATTTTGCTACACCCCAGCCTGTCCTGTCAAGCACTCAGTGGCTGTATGAAAAGAAATTTAAGTATTTGTCAACTATTAATTTTCTTCTGAGATGATTTTTCGGTCTTGGTAAGTAATAGCAAGACCTAGGGAAGGAATTAGAAACTTTTTAAAGCCAATTCATATTTTTAGCAACAATGGCATGAAAAGCAGAACTGTATACTTTTCAGTGACCACAAAATAAATAAGTAAAATTAATTACCCAAATGAGACAAAAATACAAAGTGTCAAATTGTTTCAACCAATATTTTTGGTCTCTGGCTAAGATTTCAACCACACTTAATTTGGACAGTTTTAAGTAGCTAAGTGCAATGTAATAATGCCTCATCTGTCTGAACCCTTTAGTCCTCCCTTTGGTCAAAATTGAATAAACATTACAAAAGATTTATTCAGGTCTGCAAATGCTGAGCATTTCAGAAACAAATCAGCTTCTTAAAAGGCGTTTGCTGCCTTTATTTTGGCTGATCGGGGAGTGGGTCTATCAGAAATCTTACACCTGCGGGCAACATCTGCAGTTCCATCCAAATAAATGCAGCTTAAAGAACAAGCAACACTTATCCAAACACAGCAGCACCATTCACAAACCATACCTGAGATCTGCACCGCCGTTACCTAATTAACGAGCTTTTCATACTGTATAGGATTGGCCTGCTCGCAAAAGACTTACCAAGAGCAACAGAAAGAGATCATTTTGCTTAGCTACACCAGATTCTAGTGCTTTTTCAAAATAGTAATGTTTATATATGTATGTATGTACGTATGTATATTTTCTACAAATTGTTGACACTATCTGCAAGTGAGCATGGTGTCCATACCTGTGCTGTACCGGAGCATGGCACTAAGCCACCATTGGATCTGTATGCCTCAACTGATGCATAATTTCAAATGCACACGTGCAAAAAATACGCTGATACCTTACAGCACACAGATGTTGCAAAAGAATTTGTTTGCAGAAGAAAGCCAGGGCAAAGACCCAAAGCCTGGAACTTCTTCAGATCTCTAAGTCACTCTCTTATTCAAAGCTTTTTTAAAAAATGATTACTTCTTAAATGACTTGGCACTCTTGCTACGACTTGATATGGCCATTTTTAACAGGGTCAGATCAACAACATTCTAGTCCAAACTCATATTTTCCTTCTGTTTATTTCTGCAGTCTGAAGTCCAAAATGCAAAGAGCATCCAGCTGCTTATACCCATACTTTACAGAAGCTTTCCCCTCCCTAAATTCAGAGCATTAATGAAGTGCTATGAAAATCTGAAAGCCAACTCCCAAGAGTTCAATGAGTAAGATAGCACAACAGCTGTTTGAGGGAAGGAATGAGAGAGCGTCACATGTGCACGAAAGGACAAGTTATCTTCTGACAGGAATATAAAATTAGCAGAAGTTAACCTTCCACACTGTCCAGCAAGTTTTGAGAAGGACCAAGGAAATCTAAGACAGTTGGAATTAGAGTGCTTTCCTCTGTTTCAGCAAGTTTGGATACGATGGGAATTGGTCAGGTGAGATGTGACAAGGACAATAACAAAAGAGCAGAGATTGTACAGTTGTTTTAACCAACTACAAGGATAACATTTCAGGATCACTTAGAGCTGCAAGTGACTTAGATGGCAAGGATTGCTTCTGGCCATCTGTATCCACATCAAGAGGTTTTGCCCATTGCTCTTGAACATGGAAAGCAAGCACAGGACAACTTGGCTCGCTGCAGTAAAAACTCCTGAGCAAATAATGCCACAATTTCATAACCTGCACAAGCTAACAGGGCAGTCTGGTTAAGAACTTCTGCACTGACCTGCATAACTGGATATGGCCCAGGGCCATCAAGGCTGAGACACTGAAACCTGTCCCAAATGATACTGGTACAACAGTCATCCGCAGAGAACAAAATCCTCTTTGTAAAGGCTCTTACACAGTAAAACAGCAGATAGCATCATCAGGCTCAAAACAGAATTAGATAAATGCACGGATAGTAAGTCCATAAATGGATACTACAGGAAGCAGACTGAGATGCACCCTCCAGCAAGTCTACCACAACCTTTGTGGATGCTGGCAGAGTAACAAGAGACTGCAAAATGCATTGAGTTCACTCAGAATCTCCTATTGCCACTACCTGTAACAGAAGAGTGGGTCTTAAAATTGCTCCACTTTCTTGAATTGTTTCTAACAGAAATACTGGAACAGATTTCAGGAGCATTGGGGAATTCTGGTGAGGGAGCTGATGGTTGGCAATTAGAGAAAATAGCATGTTGAATGGCAGGTTTTCTTTCCACCTAAAACTGGCTTGCAATCTTCCAAATTTTAATCAAGGTAACACTATATTCAGTTAATTAAACAAGTGTATTGAAGCTGAAGATTAGGAAGAAAAAAACTTCACATGAAAAGCCT
Source organism: Aythya fuligula (assembly GCF_009819795.1). Lineage (NCBI taxonomy): Eukaryota > Metazoa > Chordata > Aves > Anseriformes > Anatidae > Aythya > Aythya fuligula. The sequence goes on along the minus strand of NC_045569.1, from coordinate 10,320,220 downwards.
CATAAGAAAATCGTTGTAATGTCTCACTGGGAAACACAAACAGTCTACATTAACATAAGACAACTTACCATTCATTGTAACTGGAAACAAATTCTATTATAAAATAAAGGTAGTTCATTAAGCGTGAAAGTTACAGGGCAGAAAGCAAAGACTTACCTCCAACAGGTCCGACACGATAGGCAGTATTTCAGGGTTACAAATATCGATGGAATCATCCCGATAGGTCTTCTTTTTATAACGGATGTTTCCCAGATGTAGTATTGCAGACAAGAGAGAAAAAATTCTAAAGAAAATAGAGAGATCTCATTTTCATTTTTTTTTCCTTTCTTTTTTTCTTAAAGCTAATGAAAAAGCAAACCACATGTTCAATGCCAAAATTGGTTGCAAAACTTTTTCAAATATTTATCAGGATCCCATCACCATGAAAGCTGAAAAGCTACAAAAACACTTCCAAATTCTGTTTAAAAGAATGCAGCACTTCTCAGTCCACGACTTGTACAAAATATCCTGCCCTTTCCACAATCCCTTCAGTTCCCAGACATCCAAGTGCCATCTTCATATTTGACTCATCCTCTAATTTTTAGTTTGAAGCAGTTTCTGTCCCAAATCTCCAAGTGTTTCTTAAAAATGATGCTCAAAATAAGCATCCACTTTGTAATTTTTTTCCATTTAGTCAAGTACTAAACTTGCATCAGTACAGCCTTCTTGAGAAGTATTCTGCAAAATCATTCAGGTCACCTAATTCTCAGCCTGAAGTTCAACACATTAAACCCACGGTTACAAAATGGCACCCTATATGAACTACAAAATGAAATCATCAGGATGAATGATGGCTGACTTCAGCTATATACTCCATTTGTCCCTCATTCTACACACTCTGGGGAGCTAAAAATGATTAAAATTGAACTTGATTCCTAGCCATGTCACCAGTGTGTCTGGACAACACAACTTCACCACTCCAAGCCTGTCCTTCATTATCTCTAAAATGGGGATACTGATTCCTCATCATGAATTACTTGAATGCCTTTATAAACAATTTTCTTCTGTAGCTGTTTCCACAAAGGTGAAAGCCCATGCTTTGCTATAAACAATCACTTCAGAAAGTAATAACAGCACTTAAAATGCCCTTCCCTTTTTTGCTCAGCTGGAGGTGGTTACTTTTTCTTGTTGAAGTTGCACAATGCCAAGTAGAACAGATTTGCTCATACAGCGAAGAATCTGCCACATTTTTTTTTAAGAGAGGCAGACATGCTTTTGACAACACGCACTAGCAGAAATACAAGAACTTGTCCACCAAGTAAAGTTATTGCACAGTAAATCAAAATGACATCCTACTCCATTCAGTCCAGACACTTACGGATTGCTTTACTCTGCCAATTAAAGTACCTTGCCGTACTGCAACCCTGCACTGTAAGCAGGCTTTAGAAAATCCTTGTCACTGAAACCTGATTCTTGCTGCATAACAAGTCACCTGGGGCAGAATACAGGAAGCAATTTGGTTCTGCGCTACTAGCTCCTTGCTGCTGCAGTATCTGCAAAGCAGCTTTGTCTCAAGTGGGATGCAGTGGCATTTGCTCATGGAGTGAAGATGCGTGATGCTTGCAGGAGAACGTGAGCATGTGCTTGGTGCAAAGCAGACACACGTGAAGAATAAGGATCTATACTGACATATACCCTATTCATAGTAAAAACATGTATATTTGGCTTATCTATTTGTGTGGAATGTATAGAGAAAAAGCAGTATTGATTTCAGAATTAATTTGTTATGCTTGGGATGAACTTAGAAAAATGATTTTTGGGTAGGTGAAATAAGTTCTTATTGGATCAAAATGCAGGACAATGTCTCACACTTAAGGGCTTATAGCTGGCTCAGACACGTGTTAAAAGGAAAGAAAAACAATGCTTAAAAAAGGAGGGAGGTAATCCACCCAATTGCAAAATAATGCTAGCTGTTAGCATCTTAAATGTCATCTACCCAAGGGTTTCAAGTGCCATTAGCACAAAGCAGTAATTCCTTGTTCCCACATAAACCTCCAGGATTTCCGATAAAGGAACAAGGTTCATTAAATTACCATTTGAACATTTTTACCTAAAAAAGCACAAGCTTTCTCACTGTGTTCCAGCTACTGATTTGCCTTTCAGCAATACTTATGATGTCAAGAAAAAAAACAAACAACACAACACAACAAAATCACTGTAAGATCATTTTTCAATACCTATTTTTCTAAGCCTGTTCCTAACCTTAGTAACTTACTTGTCAAATTCATTCAAACCTACTTGAGACTTTGGAACAATGAAGTCAGTCAACGATTAACACAACAGGAATTACTTTGTGGTTTCAGTGAAGGACAATCTTCATGTAAAGCATGTAATTCCTTGCACTCAGTGGAAGACAGTATTGCAAGCCAACTACAAAAATCTAGGTTTTCAACTGGCACCTTCACTGTGTTGGTGAATGAAGGCCAATTGGAAATGAGCCCTCAAAACCAGCAGTTGCATGGAAGGGGATTAAGTGTGATGACTAATAATCCGGATTTCTAATTAAAACAGGATCTGAATTCATGACATGCAGAGTAAAGCATGACTATTCATGAACAGTACAAAATATATTTCCAGGTACCAACTTCCTGCCAACACTCATTTTACATAAAGAGTCATTAACTACACTAATGATGGGCATAGTTTGCTTATGCCTTTATATTTTGTTTACTCCTTTATTGTATGAATGGTCAAGCACCATTCTTCTTTCTCACCAGCCTGAAACATTATGCAGAGCAAAACAGTTATGTTAGCAAAAATTATGTGATTTTTTCTCACTATTTAGGGAGACTGTATTTACAGTAATATTATATACATATTTTATATTATCATATTATTTCAATTAATCAATATAATCTCTAATATGTTAATACATGTTAATATGGAAAAGAAACTCACTGTCTGCGAGTCTTGGGAAGAAACCCCACCATCTCCATGGCGAGTTGTAGACGCTCAAAGTCATGCTTCAAGTCCTCCCCTTCGACGGAAAAGCAGTCCTGTTGGGGTCAAAGAGAAAGATTAAGCATTGACACAAATTGAGGTCAGAACAGGTCCAGATGGCCAAGTCAGCACTTCATAAATATCATCCTGTGATTTCCAAGTCTTTTATCAGCAACTAGGACATTTCCAATCTGGCACTGGGAAAATGAGATATACAGGAGGCCCTGTTAACACGATGCAGACTAACGGTGGCTAATTACCCAACACCCACCCCCTCGGACACTGCTCTGAATCCTGTTCCTGAGAGAGAGCACAAATGCACAGCACCAGAGCAGACAGAGCAAGAAGCACATATGGGATGCAATTAAAATCCAGGATTAGCTCCAGTGGTAAGGCACAATTTTTCTTCTTAAATATTGGAAAACACGTTCACAATTTTAAATCAAATAATAAATAACAATAATCAAGCTGTCTAGAAGAATCAGTTTTTCAGTAGTCTCTGTATAAGCAAATCAGAGTTGTCATATTTAAAGTAGCACTACTTGGCAAGAGTTTTGGACAAAAAACATATAGAAAGGCTGTGAATTAACAACAATACGCTGTGCATTGTTAACATTTACAGGCAGTTTATTCCACATTAAGTCCCGGTCCATTAAGAGTTCCTGTGAGTAAATGAGAAGAGTTCTGTTTTAAACTGCTTCAAAATAAAATGCATGTAATTCCATGTAATCAGTGAGTGAAATGCTGCATAATGAAGGAAAAGTTTCAAACATTTTATTCACTATTCTAAATGCTGCTGCATTTTCTTCGGGAATTTGAAGTCCACCACTTTTTATATCTCCCAGAGGCTAACGCGCCATGGCTGAACACTTTAGCTATCCAGATTCTCCTCAAACTGATGGAAGTCACTGATGCTTTCAAAGAAATCAGATGACTTGCTGAATCCAAATAACACTGACCTACACCAATATTTAGAGAACATAGTGAAACTTACTCTCCTTAACTTAGTAAATGAACTAGCAATGCCAAGAACCTTTTGCAGGGTTTGACTCACCTTGGGTCCCCTTGGATTATTTATTATTCTCTCTCTTCATAGCCCAGATTTAATATTTTTCCCATTGCTAGCTACAGAAATCCCCGATCTCCAAGTAGGTTATTATGTATCACACAATATAGCGTTATCTTAAATATCAAAATATTTAGTAACACTTAAATAGAGATTCTCTACAAGTTAATCCAGGTGTATAATTTAAAAATTGCTGCTGCTGCTGTAGTGACAATGAATTAAAGCAGCTACATCCACGGTTTCTTTTGGTCATTTGTCTGTGAATCATCCTTACACCGTGAGCAAGCGTGCACAGACTTCTGCACAAACAGATCTGAAAATCTGTACTGAACAAAGCTACATGAATACAAAAGTGAACATCATTAAACAGATACCAAGTAGTCTTAAAATATGAAAATCATAAACGTAGAATATATAAAATTATTTTATCATATCAGTTTTGCATCTCACAATAGATGCAAAGCAGGCATTTTAAGCCTTACTGAGGTATCAGTGGTATGTTCTTCATCCCACTAGGTAGCATCAGTAAAGTGATAGCTACCAATTATAAAGAGACATTCTTTTTTAAGATATTTATGCCAACATAGGAAATTCCTCAAACAGTAGTCCCGTCCCCTCAACTAAACACTCAAGAAGCTCAGAGCACTGCCATAAACCCAGATAACCAAAAATAAAATCTATTGTCAATCCTCAGGGGCAACAAGTCACTACTGCACTGCCTATTTAGAGATGTTGATGAACAGCAGAATCATTCTGTGTAATTTTTAAAACCATACCAACAATCAATGAACACAGAGTTTTAAAATAAACTAGAAAATACCATTTCTGCCTTTCTTAAGAAATACTCCTTAATGAGTGAACCTTTCATTTTTTGTTACAGGTTATTGAAATTTGCCCTCAACAGTAACAGATGTATAGGCTATTTGCACAATTTATTGAAAGGAGTGCTGTATTGACAACTACACTATATATCAGTAGGGACCAGCAATGGGGTTATGTAAATCATACAATATCAGGATAAAACTGTTTTACTCCTAACTCAAACCTGGGCTGATTAGCATCCCTGGTCACTACAAATACACTGCAGATAACTTGGAGGAGTTTTCACCCTCACTAAGGCAGGACCTGGAGGCTGCAGAACAAAAAATGCCTTGCAAATTCTACAAATAAGGTCTTTTTAAAAATCTTTTTAAAGGGATAACAAGTGCCACTCCTACTGGCCATCCACATTCCCAGAAACAAATTCATTTTGTGGCATCGTTCATCCAAAATTGAGTCACAAGACAACACTGAAATACCAGAGCAGACTCAAAAGTAGTACAATCTATGCCAAAGGCAATTTAATGAACAATTTACATAACAATTCCCAAACTCATTAATCTGTATGGAAAAGCTTTTTGGAAATTATCTACTTAAAAGCAGATGCACTTGATAGTATTCCAGGTCTGTGCTAGGTACTGTTTCCTAATGGATGATTTCATATATATATTATATATATATATATATATAAAATATACATACATATATATGTATATATATGTCTATATAGAGAGTGTGTGTGTGTCTGTATAAATACACATACCTATATATGAGTTTCACTGATATTAGGGCAGACAAATGTTACAAAATCTATGCCCACGTACCAAAACAGTTATTAACATTCTGCTGGTCCAATTAGTTTCCCAGAGTGTTCAACACTTCGAAACAGCTGTGAGTTCCCTGCTTACTGTCAAACTGAAGCAATCCCTGGATTTCCAGGAAACCCTTAAAGAAGATACAGAAGGGTTTCTTTATAAGCTGAAAGTGCAGCAGGTAGAGCCCATTCCTTTTGCCACTAGTCCCTTGGAGGGAAAAGGCCAGAGGATGTTTAAGAGCAAATCTTCACTGAAGCCAAGACGTGATCTACCAGGAACATCATGGAAAACAACCCTGAGCAAATAAAATACCAGATCAACAGCCAAATTGTAAGGGCACACAGTTTTGCTATGCAAAATAAGGCAACAAACCTGGGGCTTGGTTTTCTTGGCGTTTCTCCAGTCGATTGTCCTAACCCACTCCTAAAGCAATTAAAGTCTTTGCAACTCATTACAGCATCTTGAGGCATACAGAGAAACATCCACTCTTTGCTCTCTGGTCTCATAGAGCCTCATAATGATGCTAATACAACATTTGACATTTTAAACCTCCGGAGGCCAGACTGCCTTCCCTTCCTCCTCTCCTAACGAAGGTTTGCATCTGAAGGCTTGCTGGCAATGTGCTGATTTAGCCTCAGAGAACCACAGCTCCTTACCAGATAACCTTTTCTTCCAGATACATTCACTGGGTTTGGCAACCATTAAGTGAACGGCAAAATTAGCACGGACAACATGCAGCTGGTTGAAAACATGCTTTCTGGTGCAAGACACAACCGACACAGACCATCACGGGGACACAGCTGCAGGCCACACAAACCCAAAGCACACCACTGACCAAAGCCACCGCCTCTGCCTTAGATGCAAAAGAGGAGCTGAGGAAGGTAAGAAGCATCATGGTCCCTTTTTTGGGTAGATCCATATGGAAAGGACACCAGAACTATTTTAGGAGAAGAAATTGTTTGCATTCTCAGTAATAGCAGTATTTGATTGTCCCACAGATGGCTGAAGGGTGCTTTTGGTTTTGTTGTCTTTTTCCTGGAAGCTGGATGGCAGATAGGCGGCAACAATCACCATAAGTTGACGCTAAACAGGCCATCTCTTAGTGCTTCCAGAGGCTGATTTGCAGTTGTATCAGGAAGCAATTACACTTCTCACAATGCTTCCACATCACAAATTACTATGTGATGACCAATTTACACGAAACAATGTGTATTATATATCAGGAAGGAACGACTGAAAACTAGGTGACCGAATCCAAACCAAGCTGCTGAAGAAGCTTTCCAGATGGAAGTAAGCAAAAAAGGGCAACAGAAAGAGCATCTATGTTGTCACCAGATAACACACAAGCAACACCACCATAGGGCAGGGGAAAGGGTCATTAACAGGTTAAATTTCATTTCATTTCTGCTCGTGGCTTGTTGCACCTCCCAAATTCAAGTGAGCAAAAGGAGCAGCCCTGCACCAGCGACACAGAAGACGCGTGTACTTGTACTGACCGGCTCAGAGTCATAGCAATACTCATCCCAGCTCTGTCTGAGGGGTTTCTTTGTCATCTGAAAGCAAGGCAGACCGAGTTAAGTAGCATTCGGACCAAACACGACACCCACCACCGGCTCTTCAGGCAGGGCAGCAATGGTGACCTCCCAAGTAAAATAATTGTTACTATTCTGTGCAGTCATTCCTGATCTTCTTTTTCAGCATGAAGTAAGATTTATAGTTCTTTCAAGGCCTGTGATGCTCTGATTTCTGCTCCCAGTGTTTTCAAGGTAGTGGGGATTTCTCAGGCTATCAGCTTAATGAACTTTTAAGAGAATTCAACTGCCACGGTTGGAAAAATCTTTGTTTTGCTGAGAGCAAAGAGGTATTCAAGCAGAGTTGATTTTTGTTTCCATTCTCAACCTCTCTCTAGACCTGTATACGTGCTGCAAAATTGAGTTCTTGGTTGAAAGCACTTTCTTTTTCTGAGTTTCTAACTTTTTCCTATCAGACAGTGATGAACTTGAAAGGCATCGCAGGAGCGCAGGACTTACACAGGCTCAGGACTTGGTGTTCCTGAGAGGGACACAGACACAGCACCGCAGCTCCTGTTGCAATTAAATATGGATCTAATATTGCAAATTACTAATTTCAGAATTGATAAATATGGATGTAGAACACAGAAAATATTTAGCAAATTGCAGGGTAGGACTCTTATCATTGGTATGAGACTGAGATGCCGTCCAAACTCGGGATATTTTAAGTAAATTTGATTTTAAAAAAACAAAAGTGAAAATATTTTTTGTCCAACCTGCTTCCTACATTTACAGATCAACAAAACGCTCCATTATTTCACTGAAGGACCTGAATAGATTATTTCTCATATGAAATGGAAAATACATTTTTATTTTGCATAACAATGTGAGTTGAAGAACCTGAGAAAATAAAATAATGTTTGACTTGAGGATTGAGTCAGTCTTTGACTTAAGGGGCCTGATTCAGTATTTTATAGCTTTTAAATTTTAGTATTTAATTTTAGTTACACACTTATGCTCACTTCTGGGCTTGTTCTTTTCCCTCTCTAAAACGCAGGGATTTCCCTAGGACACATTCAAGAACTTACTGAGAATGCTCAAGGGTCATTTTACTACTTTTCCCTTATAGGTCTGCAGAGTTTCTCTCCCCATTCATCCATTACTACTTTTTCCTTCCTCCTCATTTTCCTTTTTTCCTCTTTTCCTACAGGACACGGGAAGGCAGTTACTGCATTGTTGGGAATCCTAAATATAAAACAATGCACTGAACTCATCTTTAGGAGCCATTTTCTCATAGTTGTCAGTGTTACCTGATCTCCCTAACATGAATGCTAAATGCAGTAAAATGATTACAGAATACCCCAAAACCCCTAATGTTACTACTCTCCATAAACTGTGTTCAAGTAAATCCAGAGCCTGCTTCCTTCATCTGCTGGATGTACCTCAGCATCCTCCTGCAGCCTTCGTGGCCCAGCAGAGTAATTTTTGTTAAAATAAACACTTAACAACCTAAAATATCACACTACTATCAGATCTACACACTATGCACCATGAAATTCATTACTATGCTTTAAATATTAATGACCTTAAACATTAAAATGCTACTAAATAAAGGGAAGGACTATAATTAAAAGCAATATTTTAGGCTAACACAGAACTACCGGATTGCCCAACAAAATCTGTGAATCTGACAAAACATTCCATCCAAATTATCTTGGCATTTTTTAGCTGAAAAACTGCAGCGCAGATGGTCGCAAAGAACACACCACGTTCTCCAACCTCTGCACTGCTTCCGAGCACAGGAGGCACAAACAGAGAGAGAGCAAAAGCGTTAAACTCTTAGTATGTTCTTCATTTGAGCAAATTTCCTGATCCTGCTAAGAGTTGGTGGTAGCCATTAATATCACAATATATTTTGGCTTTGATAGTCCACTTTAAAAATCCTTAAAAAGCCCTGGATAATTGAGATATATTACAGAGCTAAATTATATTTCTAGAAAGACTAAAGGTTATTTGCATTGCACACTGCATGTAAGTTGCTCTCCAACTTGTGGGCTAAATCAGTCTTTATTGCTAATCATGTCTCAAGTCCAAGAAAACGGCAATTAGAGTTAAAATCAACGTGTAACCTAAGTGCTGTTCCATGTCATCCTACGCCATTAATTATGTTTTTGAACAAAAAACAGTAAATTCCCTCTTTGCAAGCATCAATGCATATTAAACAACTGACGTAAATTACATTTTCTAAAGTTTGAAGTTAATTGGCCATTGGTAATACCTCACACATTTTTAATTCTGACATTTTCAATAGTTTTTATGTTTTTATATTAAGCTTCTTGTGTCATTAAATTCAAAGGCTCATGCAAACAGCCAGCCAAAATTAGGACTATCTTATTCAAGATACTACTTCTTAATGGTCTACTGGCATCACACATTTTTCTCTTTTCTTCTGCTCAGCAGACAGATGTTAATGACTAAACATTAATTCAGAGAACAGGTAGGTTATCACTGTTTCTCCCTTATATGCATTGTGTTTATAGTCATCTATTTAACATATCCCAGTTAGGGGACAGAAAATGGAAAACACCAATTTTTCCATACTATCAGGTGTTCAGATTGCCAACACCGATTAATTTCCAGTGTCGGACCACTGCCTATAGAGCACTGAGACAACCCATTTTCATTACTGCACACATTTTCTTCATTAGCATTAAGCTTCAGTGGTGGAAAAGACAAGACCATGTACTGCCAGCACTACTGGTAGAGTATTCCCACCTGGTTGAGGTAATGATATTCCTCAGGCTGCTTAAGATGAAATGCTGATCTCTCTTCCTCACTTGCTCCTGCCAGGAGGTAATAAAATACATGGTAGTTCCTGGTAACAAAGAAAAAAAGATGTTAAACATGAAAACAACCAGCAGCATTGAGTAGATAAACACACATAAACCTCATAACTTCATTTTCCAGCTTCTGAACTTGGACTTGTGTGCAAAGTTTTAATCCATAGATTGGGAGAAGTCCCATGTTTTTTAGCTAGTAGGGCAATTTTGAATGAAGTTAGAATTTTAGGGAATAGAACAGCAAAATAAGAAACTAAAAAATTCATAAATTTGGAAAGGATAACAACCGCTGAGTCCCATGTCACCAAAGCCCTCCAGATAAGAGACAAGCCCAATCTCCATCTCGTATTGGACTAATCTTGCTTTGATGCAGAAACAGATGAAAGCTTCAAAGACGATTTACAAAGATTTTTTTAGATCTAACATATAAATATACAATAAAGCCTTCTGCAATGACTGGAACGCTCGACACTGATGGTGGTTTAGGAATGGCCTGAGACCACTGTACATCGATGCAAAAGATTAAACCAATTAATGGAGAATTAGATCTGCCTTTCCGTCCAAGGACGCCCACTCTCCAAGAATATACTTAAAGAATTCCTAGCCGACATCATCGTGTTTTCCTCCAGAAACATGTGCAATATTTATTGGAATCAAAACACTTTTGCAATGCAGAAATTATTACTTTTTAATACTTCATTGCCACAACAAAGTAATACTTTTGCAGTTGCAGTTCTGTATGACAGAATGGAAAAATCTTCAATTTTTATGGTTACTCAAATATTTGGAATACTTGAATTTTACTAAAAAAAACACAAGTGACACTCATCTGTTTTGCTTCAAAACAACTACGACATGGATTAATGCTAACAGCATAGCAGAATGTAAAACCACAACTTTGGTTTATGCCAGACATTTTCCAAGAGAAATCAAGTTAATAATTACAGCACCCAACAGCGCATTTATCAAGTCTGAGGCTGTGTGTGCCATCTAACTTTGGGACCAATCCATCAGCATTAGAGAAAACTTCCCGCACATCTATCCCAAAAGGGAAGCACAGACAGAAGTGCCAGTAGTTGAAAGACGACAAATGATGGAGAGTTAGAAGCAGCAAACTTATTACAATCAGAATAAACAGTTACTGAAGAGGACGTAGCAATTAATATGTTGCAATTAGGAAAGAATAATTTGCTTAAATTTGTTGTCTATATAATCTTAGCTTTTTCTAGAGGCCTTTCTGATGTTTTCAATCTGTTAAGAGCTATAAAATAGAATTAAAATGTCATCTTGTCCCCAAATTAGATATTAAGTAGTTTACAAGTTGTGCAAGAAAACAAATGGTATGTGATAATCCATATGACATTAATCATACAGACAATGGAAAATATAAGTCAAGGACTGTTAATAAAATAACAAAGTCTCTTTTCCCTGGGTAGTACATTCCTCCCTAAACAGGCAAGGAGACAGCAAAAACAGGCTTCTATGGCCAGACAGCATCTTAGGAAACAAAGCCTGAAACTAGACAGACTTCGGTGCCTGAGTCCAAAATTATGAATAAACACATGCATATAAATATAATAAAAAAACAGCAGAAGTAAACATAACAAAAATTGCAATGAATAGGATTTTTTTTTCAGTTTCAGATACACCTTCCCCATCACCCAGAGCACTACCAATGGTTCTAGGTACAGCATCCTCCATCTGCGTGGGGCTTCAAGGAGCACAAGTTCTAGGCCCTGAAGATGACCAAACTGAGGGGGTTGATGAATATTTAATGCAGGACCTGTCACGAGGATTGGTTTTACCCTTTAACCCCATGCAACCCAAAAACGTGCTGAAGGGCTGGAGCTTTCCAGCCCAGCAGCTAGGTGCCCGCAGGCTTGCTGGCTGGCACAATGCACCCCCCACTCTTTGCTGCCCCATCCCACGGGATGTTCCCTTTGGAAATGGGAGTGGCAAGTTTCCAACAGCCCTGGCTGCAGAGAGCAAAACACCTTTCCCCCTTGGCTGCTGTTCTGCTAGGCTACAACAGCAGACCCAGTGCCTGTAGCCATTTGAAAGATACAAATCCTGCTCAGTTATCTCAGCAAGTTTTTGGCAGCGTCCTTCCCTCCATGCACAGGTATTTGCTGCTTCACTGAGTCGTTACGGTATGTGTGACCACTGACGTGTGTTTTTTTTTTTTTTTTTTTTTTTTTTTTTTTTGAATAAAAGACATGTTCAGGGGGCCAGCCCATGCGATGATACAATTTAGTGTCACCCACTCCGGACCCACACTAAGAGCTGTTGGAGTTTGGGCTTGTCTCCTCAAGCCAAGATGGTACAAAATGTAAACACGGACTTTATCCGTGAAGCACACGGCTAGAAGTGCGAAATCCCGATTCCCTGTGCCAGTTCAAACAGGGATTTAAGCCGTCTGCGCCATGCTATCAACACATTCAAGAGTCAAAGCCAAGCATGGAAGCAAAACACAGGCACCTACCGTTCGTTGTGCTCCTGGTACACGAGTCTGGACTTCTCCAGCAGATACTTTTCAACATAAGCACTGGAAGGAGAAATAAAAGCGTTATTCATTGACCCAATATTCAACTTAAATGAACACAGCTTTACTGGGACTTTTCAGTTTTAGTACACAAAAAAGTTTCAGCCTTGTTTCACTTAGTTATATAAATTTCTTCCTAGGCAGAACAAGCCCAATATTATGTTTGGCTTTTGAGGTTTTTTGGTTTGATACAAAGCCAAAACTAACTTGGATATGAAAAACATGATCTCAGACGAGTTAGCCTATGGGTAGGGAGTGCAGGGGGAAATTCTGACAGAAACTAAGAATCTCTGATACCTATTTAATCCAAAGCCAGCAAAATAAAATCGCTTGCAGACTGAAATTCATGCACAAATCCTACTTCAACAAGAAATACATCTGGATGCAGAAGTTTGCAAGATAAGATTTAGCTGCAGATTCATTACCCAAATTACCACCCCCTCTCCCACAACAGCCACTTCTCAACAAAAACCTGGGTTATTAACTTGTGGCTACGGTCAGAAAACAAACAACTGCAGAAGCTCCTTACTGGAGCTTACGTTTATCCTAACAGCCTCATAATGAACTTATTTCATCTACATATTAATACAAAGCTTTGCTAGCTGAAGCAAGCTTCGGCGTGTTCTCTGTTTGTTTGTTTGTTTTGTGTGCAATACCAACCAGTAACGATAGGGATTTAGAAACTGGAGCTATAATTGCCAATGGAGATGATGTAACACGAAACACAAAAGCAGAGGCTGGGCTTTTCCAGCTACCGGCTCGCAGCGCGGTGGCACCGACACGGGCAGCAAGGTGCAAGCCCAGAACCCAAGGAAGCTTGGACACGGTAGGACAACACGGTGCTCGCATCTCCACCTCTAATAGGGAGGATGTTACTGGGGGCTCAGTCCCTCTCCTCTGCCTTCATGGAAAAATCAGCCACGTGGTCGTGCCCAAAGGCATTCGATGACTCCTAGGGCAGGCAGCACTGAGGAGAGGCCACTGGAACAGGCACACCCTCGGGCGGCTCTTGCTGTGCAGGAAGAGTAAGGATGTGCAGACAGGCTGCAGCACAGCACCATTTTCCTGTGCATGCTGTGCACCACAGGTTTTTTTCTTGTTTATTCCCTGTGAGGAAGCTGACAAAAGCTATGGATATTCCTTGCCAAGAGGTTTCCTTTGCATCCCCCCTTCTAACCTTAAGCACGGGCTTGTGTTTCACCAAGTTTTCAAGGCAGGACATGAGGTTCCCTGTAGACTCAGGGAGTAGATGGGGTAACCCAGGAAGGTATCAGAGCGTCTGCTGTAGGATGAGTTGGATCGAGTCCACTGTTCCTGACGTTTAATCCCTTCCCCTGTGATTTCTGCTCTTATTATAGACCCAAAATAAAGTCTTATACAATAATTTAGGTTGGAAGGGTCCTCTGGAGGTCATCTGCTCCAACCCAGTATTTAAAGCAGGGCCAATTTTTTTTTTTTTTTTTTTTTTTTTTTTTTTTTTTTTTGGTGGGATGGGGGGTAGATGCATGCAAATGCTGTTCTGGTAAGATGTTTGCTCAGTGGGAAGGCCATAAAGAATACACGTCCAAGGAAAAAACTATGCCCCCTTATTTCAATAGGATAGTGAAAAGGAAAAGAACCTATGTATAAAACAGCAAACCCCCTCAAAATCTTTTCTATTTACTGCTGTCAATGATACAGAAACCGCCTTATCATTACTCACAGTTTTACCAGTAAAGAGTTTTTGAGAGTATGATTTCATGCAAAATATTCATTTAACCACGCTACAGAACCTGTACCTGGTATACCAGGTAATATCAACCGAAACTCGAGAATGAATTTCGCATACAAATACCACCATGCAAAATACCCAAGCACTGTGTTTGAAAGTGCTGCCTCTTGCTATTTGTGATACAGCCCCATGCTGCTGCACAAATTTAATTAAAATGTCTCCCATCTGGCTGTTCTGCAATTTTAAGGAGTATGTAAGATGTTGAGGCTTTTGATCATCTTAGGAGGACTGAACACGTTGCAACGACCTTCCTCCCAGTTCACTTATCACTGAACAGGACATAATAAATTCATAAAGCCTTATGGGAATGCACTTCAACGTAGCCATTGCTCATGCTCCACTGATTTCAAACGAATCTTCAAAGGCTTCATTTCGTGGGGTGGGGTTGGCTGCTACTACATCTCTCGGCTATTACATCTCTTAAGTTGAAATTCCCTTCAAGTTTGGGTCATTATCTGCATATAGTTTGTAATCAAATATCCAACTGCTATTTTCAGCCTATGAACGGAGCAAAATTCTGATTCGGTACTGCAAATTGCACTTACATTAACAAAACAAATTGCATGCACAAAATGGGGACAGAGCTGATTTGTGTAAGCACAGATTTTAAGCACATAGTCTGACAAATTTTAAAAGAGTGCTTGTGATCTTCCTCCTAAGATTATGGAAAAAAAAAAATTATTGTCATAGGCCAGGAACAACTCACAGGTTGGTGTTTTTGTTTTGTTTTTTAAAGAAAAGGGAGAAAAATTGTCTTATTTTTTAGAACTGGAGCATACAAATGCAATGCTATTTGCAGGTAACTGCAAACCATCAATAGAGGCCACTACCAGAATGCCGGCACAGCACACCAAGACAATACATTGTTATGGCATTTGCCAGATTCTACCCTATGCTTCCGTTTAAGTAGGTATTAAAAAAAATTGAGGCTTATCCTTTTAAGATAACTGTTCACCAGAGTTAATAACAGAAGAAGAGAAAAGGAAAAGAACATCAGATTAGAAGTTGGATGAAAAAAACAGCTGCCTGACTGCAAAGTACGCAGAGTACCCAAGCTCATTTGAAAAATTAATGGCATCTATTTGTGTGATACTGTTCTGCTGGAAAGTAAGAAAGAAAAAAATTTAAAAGCCATTCTCTACAATAACAACAAAGTCTCAGCAAGAGATCTCTTAGCTAGCTGCAAAAATTACCCAGCCCCTGGAATGCCACATCTACTCTTCACTTCTCCAACTGAGTTAATTAACCCAGCCAAAAAGCAGAGTTAAGGCAGCACTGCTCTCTTAGAGCTAGTTTGAGTTGCTTCATAATGCGCTGACACCCTTAGGAGACACCAAAGAGAAATCCGGGTCCAGGTCTGCCACCCAGAAGCCTTCATCCAGCTGCAGCTTTGGGAAGCAGCAACAACACTGGAAATAAATCCCGTGATGGTAGAGTAGAAAAACACGATGGAGACGAGCATCTCTTTGCAACAGCCCACGGAAAAAGATGCCCTAACTGGTCATGGGTTTGGTTCAAGAGGCACTTCAGGGTAGAGACAGAAGCATATGGAGAATTAGACCGCGATGCTAAGTAGTCTGGCTCCATCTTCTCCGTAACACCCAGCAGGCAGCTGGGAGGATTAAATCCCCCTTGGCTTTCTCTTCTGGCGACTGCACCCAGTCTCTTCCTGCCCATCATATGCTCCAGCCCCCCAGCCCATCCTCATGGCCCACCCTAGCTAAAACAATCCCCTTCCTGCCTTGCTGGCAGAAAACTTTTCTTCTTCTTTGGAAGAAAAATTCCATTTTGGCTTAATTACAAAGTTAACACCATGATTAATGAGATCTGGACTGGCTTAAAGCCAGCTCAGGTGTATTCATACTTTAATGTGCAGCATAGGTACGCCAACATTTTCATAACATTTAAATATGCTAAAAAAATATACGCGTTGAATCCGATTTCCGCTTACCCTCGCACGGTGCCCGTCTCCTGATAATTCACTTGAATAAATTTGCCGAAGCGACTTGAGTTGTTGTTATGAGCAGTTTTTGCATTTCCAAAAGCCTGTTAAAAGAAAGAGATACCATCAGGACATTTGAAAAGCCACCACCTTTCCTTATTTATACACTCATCGCTAACAACTGACTTTCCAGATTTTGCTGTCATCGTATCATTAATAAAAAACACACGGCAAAAGTTAGTTGAATGGGCTACAACAAAATAATATGATGAGCTTCTGGGGACCACATTCGTTTTCAGTTTGGGATTCACGAAGGACAGATAAACACTCTTTAAAAGTAAAGCACAGCTATACATGAGATTTAATATTTGAAGTTATTATATTCTATATTAAGATTATACTTTATTCATTTAAATAGATATAAAAGTACGCTGCTCCAACAAGACTAACTTTAATGAGCTAAAGGAAGCTGCTTTTTAATTATATATGGAATTAGGGGAGAACACTTTGAAGGCTTCTCAGATGTTCGACAACGTTGTATGTAACACCAACAGTGCCTGTAGTATCCTCAGTATTTCAGACACTGTCGCTTCGATTTGTCGCCGCTGTTTTTCCAAAATTGAAATGCTTTTAAGACTTTATGACACAAAGCTTTCATTAAAACCCTGCCTTACTGAGGCATCTAATACAGACTCATTTACCATTGGTTAAAAGAAAGCCCTAACCACAAGAGCTGTTGGAAACCCATAAGAGCTGCATCTCAAACTAGCTTAATTGAGAACTGGTATTTGCAATTGTGCCTAAATCACTTTAATAATCTGGCCCATGGTGACAGAAACTGTCATGCTGCCAGGTACAATTAATGCTTCGTTTATTACATCGGTTTTGGTAATCATTCACCTCTACTCCCAAACCAAACCTATTTAAGGCAGTTATACGCAGAGTAATTCCGGGAGTTGTGTATGTACATTGACTCACAGACACATTTTGTGCTGATGTTCAACATCAGCGTTCAGCTCCGAGCTCCCAGCAGATTTATTTCCTACTCAGCTATTTATTAGAAAAGATTAAAAAGGCTTTACATCTATAATCCCAACCTTCTCAAATGACCTTTGCAGGTTTTATTTTGCATCTAAAAGATAAAAAAAGAAAGGCTAAACGAAAGGAAAGGCACTCCCTGAAGGTACTCGCCCCCTCCCGTGCATCGTGGGCTCCCCATCAGCGGGACGCAGTGGAGCAGCTCCGGGCCGCAGAGATTTGGGTGCCCGGAACGGTGTAACCATTTTCCTCAAGTGGCACCAATAATCATGCACAGTGTTACATCCCAGCCCCAGAACTGCAGGTTTGCTAGCATAATGGTGACGGACCTCCCCCCCCCCCCGCCCCGTCTGAATACACACATTTGTTTCAGCTCATGCTGTTGCACATGAATTTGCCTCGGTTGACTAAAACAAGTTCTGCAATAGCAGAAACCTGCCAAACGAGCAGCTGATGGCTGTGCTTGCACAGAGAGGCTGGTTTCATAACACTAATGAGTGTTCCCATGCACAGGTCTCCAACCTTTTCAGGCTTTACATACTTTGTTTTCTGATTTTTTCCCCCACATCACTGCTGCACATAGGGGCTTTTCCCCCCAGCATCCTCTCCTGCAAGGGCCCTGAAACCCTCCTCATGCCCTCAAAACCTCCTCCTGGCCACTGAAACTCAGGCATCTGCTTCTCCAGAATGTGCATGTTCAGATTAAAAGTCTCAAGCTATTTCAGTGTTGTCAAAGGATTTACCTGTCCCTTGCAGGTGTTTCAGCTGAACGGCTCAGCGAGCACACACAGCAGTGTTTAAGCAGAATACAGTGATATTCAACACAACAATATTAAAAGGGTTTTCTGGTTCATCTCCCTTTGCTATAGCACAAGGAAATGGCCCAAGGGGAGAAGCAAGTCTGTTTATTGGGATTTCTTTGAGCAGAGAATAAAACAGAGAAAGCTTCCCACCAGCTGCAATGCTTCCTCCTTGAGCGGGCACAGAACCTGAGGCGATCACAGCCCCACCTCCATGCAGCAGGGCTTCTACCTCAAGGTGATGTAGTATCAGCAAATTCTCAAATCCCCTCGCTTCCCAACAGGGTGGATTTCTTTTATTTCTGTTAAAACAGATTCAGGATAAACTGTGTCGAATGTGTGAGTGGGAAACGGCAGGATTCCTTTTTTTTTTTTTTTTTTTTTTTTTATTAGGAATAGGTTTCATGGCTTTTTCTGGATTAATATGCCAAATCACGTTATATTTTATAACCCAAAAGCCCACAGAAATCGTAAGCCATAGTATCTCTCTTTCAGGGATTTTCTGTATTCCTTGCGTAAATGAGAAAGCTCTCTGCATCCTGCCTTGTTAAAGCTGAAGCTTACTCTATGGCATAGGCATGCTGGTAAGGGGCCAGTAAGTAGCTCAAGACATGTCTGATGTTTAACTTGAGACAACTTAATACGTTTTTGTCAGTTTTACTCACCACATTTCTTTAACGGAACTAGCAGATTAAAAAAAAAGCATGATTAATTCAATTTATGCACGTCTAGTCTACATATGCTTGAACAACACCCTACGTTCTTCTGCAGCCAGCGATGATGGGGCACAACATTGTTCAGCCTCGGAAAACAGAGAATGAGTTACAACTGCTTCACTAAAATTAGGTTCTGTTCACATTATTTCACTTCTCTAACCCGTCAATTCCAAGCTGTTCGACACTCAGCGGAAAAACTCAGTAACAGCATTCCTCAAATTCTTGGGGAGACCAAAGCTTGTCCTGGCCGGAGCTCAACACTCTGAAGGAAACGAATTCAATACGCTCCTCTGTGCGAGCAACGCGTCCGTCTGGAGCGGCCGCGGGGGCTCCAACGGCTCGGCAAACGCAGAGGAGCGGACAGCCCCATTCCTGGTACCTCCTACAGCACTTCTGCACAAAGAGATGCTTATCGTGGACCAGGCTGGGAGCTGAACGTTTGCACCACAGGCTAATTCACCAGGCAATATTGTTGGCGATGAAGACTCAAAAATGAGCTGTGTTCCTGAAATTGTGCAACTGCGTCTGATTGAATCTCAAAACCTCCTTGTTCAGCTATAATCTGCTCCGTCACCTTCAGGAACGCTCAGCATTTGCTCATTCATGGGGCCCAGGAGGCAGGAAAAAAACCACTAACGTTTTCATGGCTCAGTACCTGCCCTCCCTCCTCTCCTGATCCCCAGTGCTTACGGTCTCTTCATATTGGACTTGATACCAGTGCAATCTGGAACGTTGATCCGGAATAAGGACCATCTCCAGGTCTTTCCTGAAATAAATTTGTTTTCCAAACCCCTTGCTCTTGCCTTGCTCTTCTGTAATGACAGTAACAGGGCATTTTATAGGTAATTCTAGCTGAATATCACCCCTGCATAGACTAAGAGCTTCCGCAGAGCAGAGCTGGTAGGAAGGTATATGCCTTGGGTATTTAAGGTCCCTTTTTTTGCACAGCCCTTTGCAGATGAGCCTCCAGCACTCAGCTCTATTTTTGATGCTGCTGCCCTTACAGTGAAAACTAAACAAATCCAGCATTTTATCTTTGTTATTTAGAGCTATGTATTAACAGGCACGAGTTTGAAAATGCCCAACATGCACAGCATGGCAGAGACTATGAAATTGGTACAGAGATTGAAGAATAAAGTCTCTGAGTAAAGCAGGACTGCTTGTAGCTACTGCGTAAGCCAGGAGGAAACTCAAAGTGTCGGCATAATGAAACCCAAGACTGAACTTAGACCACCGAGCATGACGTCTGTTGTCACAGCCACATGTTTAAATCTCCACATACATCAGTGCTGTTAAAGCACAGCAGCAAGGTGACGAGTCCGCCTGACCAGGTGCCCAAAGAGCCCAAGACCTAAGACATGGGGAATGCAGTGAAGAGGGGAAAAAAAGGTGAAATTGGAAAAGCCTATTTGCTATCAAATAGGTTCAGCAAAGGACAGAGCCAGAAGGAGGTGGACAGGAAAAAAGCTGCGCAATGCTAGGGACACTTATTTCAAAGAAAGCCTCCATAAAACTTAATTAAAAACCATGACGGAACAAAGACTGTGTTATTAAAATATATATATCATTAATACTGAGTTTGTTGGCCTGTAACAATAGCTACTGAGCACAATAAAACAAGCACATCATCACAAAAAGTGATTAATAGCAGGAAGTTCCCTTTGCAAAGCAAGTCAACTAACTTCTATGCAGGAAAGAACAGCCCACAGGAAAAAAAAAAACGCATCTTTACATTTTACCATGCTGCTAACACTGCTATGTCTGTGTGAGCTCCACACAGAGCGCTCACGGAGTTTTTAACTTAGCCTGTACAGTTAGGAGCTCCTTTCTGCATCTTCAGACATAAATACACAGATGTTAAAGACAACTTTTGCTTGATTTGGTTCAATCTGCAACCAATTTCACAGCACTCATCCTGCCAGGAATCTTTTTTAACAGAAATGCACTGAACTGGGACCAGAACAGTGATCACTTCATCACCCAAAATGCACCTGGATGACTTGAGTTAGAGCCTCCCTAAATTTCCTCTCGTTATAGCTGCCACAATAACAGCGAAAGTATTTTTTACTTAAATACTTTTATTTTAAATTCTCTTGTTTGAAGACTTCCATTTAGAAGAAATACTTCTTTTAAACTTGCACCTCACTGCGTGATACAGCTCGTCAACCTGAACTGCACTGCTCAGTCGCTCCAACAAACCTCACCCAACTTTCAGTTTCCATAACCTGTGTGCAGCAGAGAGCAGGGCAGCGAAACAAGTGCTGAAACCAAAAAGCACGAGGTGCAACTCAAGTTCCTGCAAAGCAAAAGAGGATTTACGTTTATTATGTTCATTTTGCGGGACATCGTTCTGCATGGGCAGGCACCAGCACTCAAGGTCTAGGCTACAGCAATTAAATACCAGGTCGAGTGCCGACACCTCACCCTTTAATTCTCTTCATTGGGGCTTGGTGCTTCACACAGCCTAATGAAACCATTTATGCTTTTATGGTAACCAGCACAAACCACCAAGTATTTATAGTGCATGTGCTGCGATGCTTGAGGTGAGCTCTTGCCAAGAATGGACCTGCAAAGCTGACCAAACCTGGCAGCACAAATCTGCTTCATCTTTG
The DNA here is from genome assembly GCF_009819795.1 of Aythya fuligula. Taxonomy (NCBI): domain Eukaryota; kingdom Metazoa; phylum Chordata; class Aves; order Anseriformes; family Anatidae; genus Aythya; species Aythya fuligula. The sequence continues at coordinate 10,298,769 of NC_045569.1, read as the reverse complement.
GGCTAACTTATAAACATTTCTCCTTTAGTCAACATATAACATATGCATATGACAACCTATAACATTTGTATATCAATATATTATGCCTATACATAAAAACAGCATTATTCATCCTTCAACCGGTCACTGAAACACATTGCATAACCACAACACAATTTTCCATTTCGAACCTCAAAGGTGACAAAGTAGCTTAGATGTAAGGTCTATAATGAGAAAATGCTTTTATTTTTTTTACATTACAAACTGATGGTGTTTGTCCTTGATTATTCTAGAAAAAAACACCTCTCCTGGCTGTTACCATACCCAGAAGAACTGAAGGGCACCCAAATCTCGTTTGCCCAGCAGCAGCCAACGAGGATGCTGGTGATTGGATCCATCGCAGGAATCCAGCTCTGCTTCAGCAGCTGCTACTGGAAAGGACGGTGGTTACTTGCACAGCACAGGAGGGTGGAAGCCCTGAATGCACCAAAATTGGCTTCAGTTTTGGGCTCCTTGCCGAAAAGAGAAACTTAACACAGAGGAGCCCGGGCCGCTGAGCTGGCTGGGGGCTGGTTCTCCCTAAAACACCCACGGAGGTTCAGCGATGGATCAGCAACAGGCACAAGTCACAAAAGGAAAATTCTGATTATATGGAAGAGAGGAATGTTTTCAGCATGAGGACAACCAAATACTAGAACATGGCCCAAAACAGCTGTGGGATTTCCATCTCTGGGGATACTCAACACTCCCCTGAGGCCCCTTGACCTGCACTGCTGGACCAGGGGACTCCCAGAGATCCCTGCCAACCTCAGCCGTCCTAGATTCACAAATCTACCCGCATTACTTGCCCTTCTGGCACAGAGGGCAGCTCTACACAGTGCCTAGAACAAAATTTTATATGTCAAGGGCAGCACACCTGCCACAGGCTTGCCCTGTGCAGGATTAAACACGGCGGGTTCTTTCATCATAAAGCATATTAGGTATGGTAGGAATAGTTCAGAGTAACAGCCAGAAAAGGACCATCACTGGGTGGAAGCCAAACGAGTTCCACCAAATTAAATTACTTTCTACAATTTAAACCATATATAAAATATTGCTTTTTCATGATATGGGCAACGGAACACCTGGTTTTTAATATTTATTTTACTGCTAAGTGTCTGCCAACTCCAAGTGTCTTGTCATTGTAAAGCATTTGCACTAAATACCCCCCTGACAACAGCAAAACAGAATATTTGGGGGCAGAAACTCCTCCCCTCTCCCAAACAACATGACCATCCTGGAATTGAGCAACTAACAAAAAAAAATCTTTTCCAGCAATTAGGCTTAAGATAGAGGGTCAGTCATGACCACTTATCTTTATGCACTTCAAGTTCACACTCCCAAACTAAGATAAGGGAGAAAATTACTTGTAATCTGCGAGTACTCCACTGGAGAAGGTTTGGGTGTCAACTGAATTGAATAACGAGTTCCAGTGTATGAAATGCAGCTTTCAAGAGAACCATTAAGTATACTCAGTAAGATACTTTAGATACAATTATTATAAAAGTGATTACAATACACAGTTTGGGGGGGAGATTTCAAGCTCTGCTGATGCAGGTGTTCTATGTAAGAAATAGGATTTAATGCCAGCATTATGGCCAAATGCTCCAACCTTAACAGATTGTTCCTTCTTTTCCAGGTTAGTGCTTAGGCAAAGGATCAAGGAATTGCCACATAACCACAAAGCAACAAAACCAACGCCAAACCAAGGCCTCCTACTTGAGTCCTCTTCCCAAACGGGGATGCTTTCCCTACACATGCTGTAATGGGGGAAAAAAAGGCAGCTGAGCACTCAGCAGGCATCGGCAGATGTTAGCACGGATGGATGCGGGAGGCAGAGGCTGCCAAATCTGTAAGGTTTTCATGCACATAGTGGATGGCCCTAGGCAGAGCAGCCAAACTCTGCTTTTGATTGTGTGTTTTCCAGCAATTTCAGACACATTGGCAAACAAGTGATTTGGTGGAGAACCTTCAGCTCAGGTTCAGCTTCGTATTTATAAAGTATCCCAAAATGGTGCTTGGTAGCTGGTTGCTGTTGTGCCAGTCTCCTCCCTGACCCAGGGGATGTCTAGGCCTCTCAGCTCCACATGGTTATTTGGAGTAAAAGAACATTTTACTACATCAGCTGGCTGATGCAGATAGTAAGCGTCTGGCAGGTTCCAGGACTGAGAAAAATCGCCTTAACTGGAGCTTCAAATAGCTTTTTCATACCGATGGAGATAAAAAATAACCACAGAACTATAAGATGAGAGGCTGAAAACAAGACACAGCTCAAGGAGGAGACTTTCCTCTCCCATAGTATGCAATGCAAGCATCCCCACTGAGCACAAGAGAAGGAAAAGCAGCCTGTAACAGAATACTGACAGATGAAAAACACTTAATATACACTTAAAGTGACTGGCAAATAGGTTATGTTATTTATTACAGCATCAAGCCATACCATGATTTCCCCACCTTGCAAAATCAATTTTTACAGACCGAGGTTGAGTATGGTGATCTATCACAAAGAGCTGATTCTACAATTAAAACTTCCCTGTGACTTCTAGAAACAACACCAGCATGTGCCAGGACAGAATTCCTTCACAAAGGCCAGTACATGCCCCACTGCAAGTAACACAGCGGCTCGTTTCCCTTGAGATGAGTACAGGATGACGCATGTGGAACTGAGGCTGCCATTGCTGGCAGAACTATTGAAAAAATGAAAAATTAACAAGACCCAAATCTCAAAACACATTTCATACAGGCCAAAGCCCCTGAGACATGCCACTCAGTGCTGGGCTTGCCTCTTCTCTTGGTAGAAGCTTCATCGTCTCCAGAGCTGCTGGCCACCCACATCTCACCTGCCCTGAAGCTGCCGCTACGAATGACACAATTCCTCCACTTCCAAAACCAAACAGCCACGCAGCTCAGTGCTTGGCTCATGCTGGGGTCTGGCCCTGTCTCCCAAGCATCTCCCATAGGTTTGGAGCTCATCGGGCACTGCACTGACCCGTGCAGAGGCAGCCCTCACCCAGCACCTCACGTGCTTCCAGGAGTGGGGTGGCACAGGTCCTCCAGCGCGCTGCTTGGCACAAGACCAACCCTCAGCCTCTAATTTAGGGAGAGGGACACGGTCTGGCACACTCCCCCTGGACACCCGCCAGCCCCTGGAGGAGGCCTCTCAAGGTCCCTTCAAAGCCCTGTTTTTTCCTCTTTTTTTTTCAAGTAATGATTCCACAAGGGGCCATAAATGTCTAGAAGCCAAGTTTCAGCTTCCCGCTGCATACTTGGACAGCCCTGACAGCACTAGAAACTGAAGTGTTCCCTGCTCAGGCCTGACACAAGTTTTCCTGTAGTTTGTCACCAAAATCAGTGCCACAAACCAAAACGCAGGAGAAAGCGTCCCTAACGTCAAACCTTCCATCTGGAAGCTCTTAGCGGAGGCATGGGGTCGTTATGTATATTTTACACACATATTTTCGTGATTTTCCCAAGAGAAATATGTGTAATGAATAAAAACAAAAACACGTTAGCAGCAACAAAAACATACCACTGTAATACGAAACCCAGCTTGGCTTCTGCGTGTGTTATCCTTCCTTTTAGACCTCGGCTACTTTTTGCTAGTTACAGACAAAAATAATAATACACCCTCCCCTAAAAAACTGTCCGAGCTCTGCCATTGAGCCGACGCAATAAAAAACACATTTAAACTCTGCCATGGAAAGTCATGTTGCACAAGAAAGGACATGGTAAAACGGGAAGACAGAAGCCTCCACCTCATCCTTGATCTTCTCCTGGATTATATAAATAATCCGCACCTCCTCTTGAGGAGGTTCCCAGATTTCAAGTGCTGTTTGTGTACGCACAGCATCAGAGTTGGGCGCAGCATGCCCATGGCTTGCTCACCCTACAGCAGCTCTGCGTGCTTGGTGTTTTCCACCGATTGCAACATGTCAGAGGCAGCTCCCATCATCCAGCCCGGCCACAAGAACGCCTTTTCCCCTTCTGCAGTGCAGTTCGAGCAGTCAAATGGGAAGAAAGGGAACTTGAATGTGGCTATTGCTAAGTATTTACAATGGACCACAATCTTCTCTCTGGGTAACGCTAAACAAAATAAATAAATAAAAAGGAACAATTGGCTCATCTGCGACCGGAATATTTGATAAACCCCAGAAAAATCAAAGGCTGGCACTGGCTGCTCACAAGCAGCAAAAGGGAACTCTCAGAGATGAGTATATTTTTATTGACCTAAAATGAACGGCTGATTTGTCTGATCAGAGGACACGATTGCTTAAAAAAATGTATTTTCAGCCATTAGGTAAAGCAAAACAGACAATTTAACAGGTATTGCCTTCCATTTTCCATCAGCATAGGATTGGAGCATTTCTGAGGCTGTGATGGAGATATTTAATATGAAATGGAAAAGGTTGAGAGGGCAGGGTGAGCATAACATCGCCCCGTTGGCTACCTGTGGAGGAAGCAGCAGCTGTGATGCGTGGTGCAGAAGCGGCGCAGCACGGGCACGGTGCCACAGCGCTCTGCCATGCCTCCCAGCAGAGCAACAGCTCTCACCACAGAGCATGCCCTGCCCAAATCCCCTGCTCGGCTTTGCATGTTATTTTCCATTGCCATCGAGGCCAGTATTTATGAGTTAAAAAAAAAAATAATCTGAAAAAAGAAAGCTCTGAATGAATCAAACGAAGGGGAGCATGCTAAGACTTGTGCTTGAGTTTTCATGGCAGCGAGCCATGCTGCATCAAACACAAAACCAATGCCGATGCTCGTCCACCGTTTTCAAGCCTAGCTTTGCTGAAAGCTAAGCATTCGGGACATCGCTTCAAGTACTGAAGTCATCAAGTTTGCAGTGGAGGTTTGATGGGTAGCAGAGCAAACCAAAGGCGAAGAAGCGCAGGCTCTTTTTTTTTTCTCTTTTTTTTTTTTTTTTTTTTCTATAAAGCTGCATCTGTGAGCCATCGACCCTCCTTTTGGGATCTCCCTCCTTAGGTTGGGAAACATTTCCCAAATTTTGCAGCGAAGGAAACTGGGGTCCTCCCAGCAGTAAGCTCATTTTACTGCACGAATTAACTGATCCCCAGCTGCAGGGAGCCAGGAGGAACATGCTGTGTCCTCAAGGATGCCTAAAAACCACAGCACAAATTACATCTCCAAATGCATTTAATAGCACTTAGCTTTGCAATCCCTTCAGCCTTCATATGTAATGGCTTTCACTTGTTTTGGGGAGAGCAACCATTTAAATCCTGATTGTTTTTCAAAAGAATGTAGCCAGTGCTAAAAGTAAAATGCAGTGTGCGTCCATTTAAATCAGATAAGAGATAAGGGTGTGCGATGGCCGGACAGACCACGGCTTGCTCAGGATGATTGATGTTCTGCTGCTTGTGTGCCAGGAGCCGTGCACCTTTATTCCATGCTGCAACACTCACGTGCCTGACAGCACAAAAAACGAGGAAAAGACACTGGGAAATTCATGGGGATGCTGCTTGCCTTTCACCAGTGAGTTAACAGGAACGTGCAGTTGGTTTTCCAAATAATTTCCTGCGAATAAGCAATGGCTGCTCCAAAGACGCCTTCACTCGAGTACACACTTGTGATATTCCCTGTTTTCCCAAAGTGGGGGCTTCCAGCTGACAGCTTGTGTATGCAGAGCTTCTGTAACCTCTTTCCTGTTTAACTGCCTGATAAACCCGCTCTGGCTGTTTCCCATCCTGAAGACCTCTAACCATCATGCTCCCTCTCCATCCCTGTGTAATTACACAAACAGTGTGCTCAATTCGCTCACCTTGTAGAAGCCTGCAAGCTCTGCACCATTACAATTTATACCGACCATCCTTCTTTCAAGCTTTCAAGAACCACTACAGCGTGCTGAAGCATTTCAGCAGTTCTTCTCTAACAAAACACATCGTAAAGCAAGAAAAATCACAGCCTGATACTAGCGTTGCGGTAGCTGGAATGGGATAAAGATAGATGTGCAACAAATTTTGTAGGCGAAAGTAACTTTGTCTGTCATCAAAATAACTGGAAAAGCGAACAAGGTTTCACATACGCAGGCCTTCAGCCAGCCTGCAGCAAACCTCAAAGCTCGCGTACAAATTCAGAGTAGTTTTTCTCAATTTAGCACAAGATTCATTGGTGGAACCCAGTGGGAGAAAAAGCTCTTAGCCTGGGGAGCACAGGAATGTGAAAAAGGGAGCCAGGAAGGGCGAAACCCAGCACTCCCTGTGCTAAACAGCGATATGCAATTTATACCCTACATAAAAACACATTTTCTTCTGTTATTTGGAAGTGGGTGGCTACATAACACATAGCAACGGCTGCACCACATCGGAATAAGGAGTGGGCCACAGATAACTATGCTTAGCTTGTGAAAAAAAATGAACTGTGAAGCCACATTTGCAAGGCAAGGGAAGGATTGCACTTGTTTCCTGGGTGGGAGGGGGCTGTGCTGAATCCCTCCCAGCACGACTGAGGCCAGAGACAAGGGTACAAGCATTCTCCCCCAGTGAGAAGCAGAGTTTACTTGCTCCTTCACGTATCACCCGCTTCTGAAGCCCTGACTGGGATGGCAGGCAGCAATCTGTTCTCCTTACACACCTCCCCAACGTGCCAAAGCCAACGAGGAAACCGAGGAGATGATTGCTCAAGCGTTCTGTGGTGCCTGCCATCGTGCTAGCCATTATTTGCACTTCACACCGACCTCCGAGAAAAAAACGCTGGAAGCAATGCCTATGGCACGGGAGCAAGGTGGCTCTGTGCAACCAAACATCTCCACGTGCATCACTTGGAGTGATCTGGAAAGGTTTCTTGGGGTAGAGCTGAAGGAACTCTCCCTTAAACAACACAGGACAGGCTGTCCTGAAGTGGAGTTCAAGTGACAAACTCAGCCACTCTGCTTGCATTTGGGATGATGTGAATTGATTTGGAAACCACTTAGAACTCTGTTTCCTTTTTACACATAAAAGATGCATGCAGCAGGCAGCAGAAATTGCTGGAGCACATTTATTTATTCTGAATGGGAAGCACAGGGATGCTGCTTCAGCCTTATAAAACAAGAAGACCATTAGTGGTAGCTAAGGGGAGTTTGCTTGCATCTTTGTCTTTGAAGAGTATTAAATGCATCTCTTTATTGACTTTAATCAGCAAGCAAAACACTACATTAAAAAATTAAATGCATGTGAAGACAGCACTTCTTCTCTACATAGCTCTGCCTGCAGTTCGAGGGGGAGGAATGGCAAAGGAAGCTAAAAACTGACAAAAACGAAAAGTACAGAAAGAAACCTTTCTTTCTGCTAAGTGGGCATTGCTGAGCCTTCATCCGCTTGTTTATAACCACCGGGCAGAACAGCAGCACAATTGTCCTACCTCGCGCTGGCCTGTTTTCAGCAGGAATGCTTTGGTCATTCAGCCCCTGGCATCAGATACACGACGCTTTTACCCTGGCAGTCTCTCCTTTCTGCCATTTCTTCCCTGTCTCTCCCTTTGGATGCCATCCAGGCACGCAGGATCTGCTGAAAATTCATCAGCTGCCTGGCTCGAAGTGGCTGTAATAATTAAAAGCGAGGTGGAAGCTGAAGCAAGGCATGGAAAAAATCCCACATTGTCAGGGATTGTACAAAAAAGGAAAAAAAGGGGGGAAGGGGAGAGGAATGAGTGCTGAGGAGCTGCATGTACCAAAAAACATGGTTTGAAGATAAGTGGTGCTGAGCAAGAGCATCACCATCAGGGGGTCCCACCTGGGTACCATGCTGTGAAAGGGATCAAGATCCCAAATGAGCATAAAAGCAAAGCATTTAGACCCAGTACTCTAAAACACCCCACAGGAGCAGCTTTTTTCTCAAACATGAAACATTTAGTGGCACGTCATGGTTTGTATTTGTTTTGTTAAGCCTTGTCCTTTTCTACTCACTTCTGTCTCAGACGCTACCTCATTTAACGTGGCCATCTGTCCTCAGAAAGACTTTTTCTTGAGAGGCAATGACTGTGCAGGTAAATTCACACAAATAAAATCACATTCTGTTTATTTTCTCAGCTCACTTGGTACTCTCTGCCTAAAGTCATATTAGAAATCAAAAAGAAGCTACGTGTATAGGTTACTGTATTTGTAAGTGCATTTATAAGCTAATGCATACTTAAGTAGTTTGGGGAGTATTACTGCACTAGAAATTCTCTCCATGCCATACCAGAAAACAAATGCATCAGAGATAACTCATGTAATAGGCAGAAGCAGGTATTAACATCTCTACCTTGAATTACTGAGGGATTTTAGCACCGACTCAAACTATTATTAGCCTTGCACACCCCTTAGCCCAGCCCACGGCACCGGACTACAGCAAGATGGGCATGAGGAACTGGGCTGATGTGCAATTCGGCTGTGAGGAACAGAATGGCACAAAAAAAGAAAACATTTCCCTAATTTCTTGTCAAGAAACCGTCAGCATCTGCAAGTGCCCTACCCAATGATGCTTCCTTTTCCAGAGAAATGCTACTTTTGGTATCTCATAAGCAAAATAACATGTGGATCCAGCTACTCAGGAAGCAGTGAAAGCAAGCCTTTAAGTAGAAATGCACAGCTTTCTCTCTGAGAACAGAACTTACTATTAAGTTAAGACCTATTTTACTTCTCAAATTTCCAATTGAAAGCTAGCAACTTAATTAAACTCTCAGGAAAAATTAGTGCTTAAGATCTTTCAACACTACAACCATAAAGCAATTTAAGAATTACAACCATTGAAGTCCAAACGCAAACTTATGACTCCTGCAGACTTCAGCACGGCTCACACAGATCCTTTATAAGCTAATGCTTAGGACAACCTAGTTATTCAGAATGCTTTGCACGCTGTCAGAGTAGGAATAACCAGAAACCCTCTCTTCTCAACAGCCATTTCTCCTCTCAGCTAGCTACATGCAATTTTCCCCCTGACTAGATGCAATTAATACAGAAAACTAGAAATATTTTGCTTATTTATGATTATACTTTAATGAAATTTTTCCAGCATCAAGAAACAGTGAGGGCAGAAACAACAGATCTAATTGATCCCCAAGAGTTCTGCAACCTAAATAGGGGAAAAAAAGCCTAAATATTCCTAGAGTGCCCAACTGTTTGGGTCAATATTGCTCGTAGCATGACAAACGCTCCATTTTCACACAGTGGAGCCCTTGCTAATAGCTTATGGAGTTCTTTAAAAGCCTAGCAATCAATAAAATGCAATTTAAAAACTTAGTCAAAAGGATCTGCTAATGCCATAGAGATTAAGCAGACACTGGCCCAACGTTTCCTCTAAACTCTAAAATTAGCCCAAAGGACAAGCTTGCCATTGCGATCAGAGTTAGAGGCAGAGATGAAAAGAAAATGCAGTACATTTTGTATTCTACCATTTTTAAATGCATTTAGCTCCAGGCTCACACCATGCAGATATTCTCAAGTGGGTAATTCTTGCATGGATAAACATAGTCCCACCGAGATGAGGCTGTGATGCACAGGGCTGTGCCTGCGTTAATGCTTGGCTGAAACGACAGCACGGTGGTTTCCCAAAACTCAGAGTAACCCCAGTCCCAGTTATTTATCATTTCACACCCTCGCATGTACCAACATCAGGAAAAGCCCGGAGCTCTGACCTCATTAAGCTGTAATTGCACAGTCCGTCAGCAGACACATTTACTCATCCAAGTAAGCGTCCACTCTGTCAATAACCCAAGCTGATAAATTTAGTTAATAACCCCGCTTGAAAAACAGGCAAACTTCAATAAGTGCCTTTTTTTTTTTTTTCCCCCTCCCCAAATCACTCTGTTTTCTCCCAGCTTTATTGAAATTATTTAGCTTTCCTGTACCAGATGAAAAACAGATGTCCTACAGAGGGAAAGCCTGCACGAGCCAGGAGAAACCAAGACAGCAACAAGCAGGTCCCACCCATTCATTACCCCTATATTTCACTCATGCCATAAGGCTATTTATATTGCATCTCTATTATTACAAATATTATAATTGTGATGTAATTCTGGAAACCACAATTTTCTCCTCTGTAGCAGAGGAAAGGAGAAAGCAGCAAGCAAGTTAAAAGGCTCCAGCAAAGTTTCTTTGTGCTGCATAAGCACTTTCAAAAGCTTCGCTCACATTTTGCGGCATTAATGCCAATATTATGGTTTGTAATCCCTTTTGAAGCAGCCCAAGCCCAGTATTAATCCAAGCTTACTAGCTCTTGGATGCCCACTTGCTGTACTTACAACAGGAATAAAGGAAAGGAGCCTGCACACACGCACACGAGGCAATTCAGGAAGTATTGCCACACGTGTGTTTGAGGGAATACTGAAGGCAATCCTTCATTTACAGTCTGCATGGGGAACACAGATGTACTAGCAGTGGGCAGCTGCCTGAAGCAAAAACAGGGAGCGAGAGAAAATCCTGAGTGATTTGCACACTGCCTGGCTACACATGTGGGCAACTGCAGGGCAGGTGACCTGACCTGGGTGAATCTCCAGGCGCACGGCCCCAGGAGGGCACAGTTTTCCTTCAAACTGCTCCATCTTTGCTCACCAAAAGGTTTTGGCAACAGAGCTCTCGGACTCGAATCACTCGTATGTGAGCCATTAAGAGCGGCTGCAATGCAGAGCACAGGAAAGTGAGTGGGGAAACAAGCCTTGTCATGCTGGATTTGCTGCACAAAAATCAATGGCCAATACGTGCCTGCGTACAGGCAGCCTGCACACAGACAGCAATGCTCAGAGGACCACAGTGGCAATCACAGAGCACCCCTGGGATATGGAGCTCTTACTTTGGGCGATTCACTTGATTTCTTCAAAACTGACTTAATACTTAAAATACACCAACAGCAAGCTAGTTTTGACATCCTATTCAGCTGCCAGTTACACACACGTGTCCTGCAGTCCCACCTTCAGCAGGGTCACCTGCGAGCAGTAACACCCCTCACCTTCAGTTAAATGCAACACGTAGAACAGCAGGGACGTTTCACTAAAATATTTTCTGTATCCTCCACAGATGGATGCACATTCCCATCACAACAAAAGGCTTGGCTTATGTTATCATCTGTGTTCCTCCGCAGCTTGAGAATTAAGTTCAGGTACTGCATTTTAGGAGGAGGACGCCAAAGCACAACACAGAAAAAATTCTTGGGTTTAGGTGGTTGACCATTTTTTGGCCTCCCGCATGGCACCTGCGACACATCCTCATGTTCAGCATCCACGATCTCAACGAATGCAAAACACCAGCGTGTGCCCTCCTCAAGCTGAGATTCAGCAATGTTTCCGTGCTGTAGTTTCTCCTGGCAAGCATCTTGTGCTGCAAGCCAGCCTGGCCCCACGAGGCACACAGGGAAGAGCAGTGCCCTTGTCCCCTTCTGCAGGGCTCATCCGCCCTGGGACAGAGGGGAGCAAGCTAGAATTAACAAGAGCAACCAAATGCAAAAATTGCATGTTACGTTTGGCAGCAGGCTGGTATTAGATCACTGCGAATCCCAGCTTAAGCCCCTTAATAAAGTTCAAACATGAATTTCCTGACTAAGGTAAAAAGCCTGGCTAAAATTTATGAACTGCTGGCAAGTTTACCGCTATCCCAGAGGCCTCCAAATACCAAGACAACTCTGGCCCACAAATGCAGAGTTCAGGCAGATAACTTGGATACATTCCTCTTTTAGCATCGCTGGAGCTGGAGCTAGAGCCTAAGCAATGAAGAAACAAAATTTAGCAAGAACAGAAAGGTACTCTGGTGAAAATAAGAGGTTTGATTAATCCACAAGAGGCAAAATATCCATTTTATATATTATGAGACCATCACTCTCTGACAGCAGTGATTTCAGGGCTTGTTCTTGTGCACGCTGCTGCTGAAGCACAGCTGTGATGAGACACCCGCAATATTTTTTTCTGTTTTTGCAAATGATCGAGTTACTTCAGCAATAAGGACACAACTTACTAGAAGGCACCCCTACCTTTTCAGAGCCTTAAACTAAATGGCAGAGCATTATTGCCAAAGCTCACAGAGTTTATTTTCAATTAAGGAATGGATACAAGCCTTGCACAGAAGGGCATTTAATTTCCTGCTTCGGGGAGGCAACCCAAACCTTCCCCAGCTCCATCAGACACAGCCTACTCCACCTACCACGCAGCTGATTCATATCTCTCCCTTGAATAATGCCTTACAAGAAGTCTCATTGTACTCACTTCAGAGCTCGCTTCTTATCTGCAGGGTGAGGAGCATTTACAGTCGAGTCGAGGATCTGCAGAGTCTGGAGAATTCAGAACGCCAAGCTGGCAGTGTATGCAAAAGGACAGAGAGGGGCAGAGTCGTCAATCAGGCTGCAGCACTCAGCAAATGCAAGCTCCACACAGGAATATGGTTCTGCAGGTTGTAAATAAAGTGGGGCTTGCCCCACTCAATTCAGAGGTGGAAGAAATGCTGACTTGCCTGATAGTTGTCACTAAATACCTATTGACAGCAGCAGATGCTCTTTCCTCTGACATTTTCATTTATATTTTGGAAACAAACAAAAAACCACCAGAATTTTCTGCTCCTCAGGATGACTTTCTAGAGCAACAAGATCTCCTTCATTAGAAGCTACCAGTGCAGCACATAAATCCAGTAGTTTCACAGTGAAATTTAGAAGCTGTGAGAAGAAAAACCCCAAAAGAACCCCACACATCTGTAGTGGAGAGACTCAGCATTGCCCACTGCATGTGCCCCGCCAGCCTGCGTTTCTGTAACTCCAAATATAAAGAAAGCAGGAATTCTGCAAAAGAGAAACTAGATTCATATTTTATTAAAATCAGCTTGGTCTCTTCCTCTATCAGTTCAATGTGAGCAAGGAGGGAACAACAGGGATGTGGCGGTACTACCAAACAACTATGAACCATTGTAAGTTGCCTATCACCAAAGAAATGTAAGAACCAAAAAGGTGACATCAGAATTTTTTCTTTTCCTCCAGTTTTGGTAGAATTCTACAGAACAACAGCATTGCTGACGCTGTAAGGGTCACCTGTAACATTTAATTATTTTGGAAACCAGAGGCTGGACCAGTTTTTGTACGTGCAAGCCCAGCCGTGGCTATCGCTGGCAAGCACGCAGCATCACTCCTTCCTCAAACTCTCCTGAAACCATTTCCACTTCCCAAGACAGCCCTTGGATTTGAAGCAGATGAAGGCTTTAACACTTGGCCCTCATCTTCGATGACAGCGTTTTTATTCACCTGCTTTCATTCTCATCTGGTATCCCTCACGCAACTCCTTGTCCAAGATCCTGATGAAAAATAAATACGTAAATCTGCCTAATCTGGGGCAATCTGCAGATATTTGATCCCTACCACAGTTGCTGCATAGGAATCCCATGTCTCTGCTTTCATTCCCTTCAACCAAACACGAGGATGTTACAGATCTGGAAAATGCTGTCAAAATAAAACCACATTTTGTTATTGCACCATGGCCAGAAATGGCTTTCAGAATCAGAAACTGTTGTTTTTTTTTCAGCTTTCTCTCCCCACCACCAAACTCATCCTTTTCCCACACAGTTGCTGGTACAGCCACCCATTTTCTGAGATGTGCTCTCTCTGCAAAACTTCGCTTTCCTGAAAGTGGCAATGAGGGGAGTTTTTGACACAGTGAGGGCCTTTCAAACAAAGTTACAGATTTTGCACTGCTGACTTGAATGTAATAATTCTTCATTCACTGCAAGGCACCTAAAATATAAAAAAATAGATTTCATGCACTCCTAATTTTTTCCTTAATCACTTTTTTTCTTGAAATTTATACTTGGTGTGTGGCATTAGCACTTCTTAAGTATTTTAACAGGAACTGCTTGACAACCATTACAGTACACCCTGCTACCAGTCTGCCCATAGCAAGGTGTACTGCCCCAAACTGAATTGTCCACTTTGATAGAAGTATTTAACACATCCAAAAACGCTTAAAAAAATCAGAAATAATCCTGATTTCTACTTCTCATACTAGGATTAGTGGATTATGTAGTTTCTCGGTACCTTTTGTAATGAAGCTAACTGACACAATCAGCCCTCATGATTGTAAGTAATGGTTCTCCATTACTGCAAACTGCCCCGATTTGGCTAAATTTGGAACATGATTTCAATTCTTAAAAAACATTGCAACATCTCTTCTTCTATTCTGTCTTTACCCACGCTTGTTGTCAGGGTTAAGACTCTTGAAAACTGAAACACATCCTCTGAAAGCTGCTCGGCTCTCGCAAGAAGGAACTGAATTATTCATCATGGGTTTGGACGAGCACACCCGCAGAGGATGACTGCCGGTCCTTCCTCTAGGCACTGTTCGTTGCATCGGCTCTGCAGTCATACCAAAAATGTTAAGTGTCACGTAGCTGTAAGATGAATTTTTATGGAACTGCTGCAGGGTTGAAAATAGGAAACCCTTACTGGCTTAGCAGCCGGGAGCACAACAGCAGACAGCACGCCCATGGTGCCACCTGTATCAAGATAACTGCCAGCAGTTGGCACAAACTTCACGTAGTCCAATAGACCCCCAAAAGTCCATCCAGATCTACCAGAATGATTTCTGATGCCAAATGAGGGATCCCCTGAGCCCCAGGCAACTGATAGCCATGGACCAGCAAGGACACATCACCTGCCCTGCTTACTCTGCTTCCCAGCTATGCATGGGAGGATGAGGTGAAGCCTTTGTCCTGCTAAGCCCAGCCATCCCCACTGCGGGGAAGGAATGGAACCTTGTGGAACATCATCTGGGGGAAGGATTGTTCCTTTGCCCTCTCCATGTGCCCAGCTTTAACTGGGTGTGACCTCCGTGCGATATTTAACTCCAGAAGCTGCAGCAGCTAAGCAGGTACCTGCCTACGCCCTGATGCATTGCTCCACTCATTGATCTGATTCCTGTTAAAGCCGCCAGCAGCAGAGCTGTTTGGTCAGTGCGTGACGCACTTTGTTCGGCTTCATATTTAGCAGGCGCTGGGACCGTGATGAAGCAGCAATCTTCTCCAAGCTGCAGAAAAGACCAGAGCAACAGCAGACCTACAGCTACATCACAATTCAGTTGGCTCCCAGGTAGGTCTTCAAAGGAAACCTCCTGGTCATCCCCACCTGAGTTTCAGTGCTCTGAGTCCACTCAGACCCAAACAAAATCCATGTTTTTATCAGAGTATAGTGCAATAGGAGGCGTTCAGCCACAGGACCAAGTTGGGGCTCATCAGAACTAAAACTCCAGAGACATGTGTGGACTCGGCCTTGGCTGCTTCCCTCAGCACAACAGTTCCCTGCGGTGCTGAACTGCTTGCTAACGTACACGTACTATATATACACAGGTCCCATAACATATGCTTGCGTATTTATTTTCTAATTCCCATCAAGGGCAGCTAGATAGTACAGTACCTTTAAAAATAACAGTGCTTGCAGACCTGCCCCAGCTCATACAGAGAAGCAAAGCAAAGGAGGAACAGGAACAAAGGCCAGGCAGGTGCACCCACTCTGAAAGCAGCCCCGGTCACTTAGGTTTATACAGAAAAAAGGTTGATTTAGAAGAAAAATAGTTAATTAATCATACTTACTCTGTCACCACTGCACAGCAAAAACGAAGTAACAAAACCCACTACCATGTTATAAATAGCAAGGGCAGGGGGGTTGGAACCAGATGATCTCTAGGCCCCTTCCAACCCAAGCCATTCTGCGACTCCGTGACTTGAGGACACTGAGACTTGACTTCAAAGCTTTTATGTGCAGTCTTGGCAGGCAATGTGTTGGCATTCCCAGTGCTCAGGAGGATGCTGTAGCTGAGTCATCAAGCAGGCAAGGGGCTATCACAAGGCACAGGTCCTTGGGCACCCCGCAACACGCAGGATTTGGCAGCGAAACCCTGCACTCTCTAGAGAGGTTTAATGGGGGGCACTCACGTTGCATGCCTGTAACAGCCATATGGATACCAGAAACCATTAAAAAGCCAAAATTCATCAACTGCTATTTTGCATTAATTACCGATTATTCTGTAACTAGAACACCACAGCTTTTTCCAGTGCTGTACCAACTGCATAAGGGCTGGGACTTCTGCACCTCTGTTATCAATACTGAGTTCTCATGGAAGCTTCACTGAGCAGCAGCGGCTCAATCTTCCTTTGAAACATCACTTACCAGGTGCCACGTTATCATTGCACAATCTAGTGAAAATGAAAGAAAAGTTTCATAGAGTGTATGTTTTCATATTCAGGTTAAAATGAAAAGCTTAGCACAAAACCAAATAACAGATAAACTGAAGAAATATATGTGCTAAGCCACAAGAAAAAAAAAAAAAGTATTAATGAAAAATCAACAGTCCTCTAATACCATATAATGCTGACATGGTTAAAAAAAAAATGCTGCTGCAAAATAATTCTGAGGGTGACAACACACATGCTTTCAGACCAGAAGTCTTAATCTGGATTCACTATGGTAGCACATAAGCACGAACACATGGCCCCCTGCTAGGGACAGACTCAGGATTATATACCTCAATAGAGGAAAAACATGAAACCCTGAAAGAATGAAAGAAAACTAAAGAAAGAAGATAAAAATGGAAGGGTATGAATGAGAGCAAATGGCAAAGCAAAGCAATTCGCCCAAAAGAGATGGTGAGGGGGCTAAGGAACACAGGAGGGAGGAAAAGACAAGGAAGTGAGGAAAAAATGGGATATTTGGACTCAAAGGTTCAATAAAAAGCACTGCACTCAGCAAGGTCAGGGCTTTATTTGTTGTTTCCACCAGGGGAAACAAAATAGCTGCTTATTCTTAGGGGTAGAGGAAAAAGCCATTTCTCATAAACCTGCTTTAGTAACTGATCGATTTTCCTGCAGCCACCTCAGGTCAGAAATAACCATTTCCATCATTCAAACATAATAAAATGACTTTTGAATTGAGGTAGTGAAATACTTGCTGAGGATAGCAAATAATGGAGAAAAAGAAAAGTCAAATTCCACCACCGATGTGGTCAATCTGGCTGTTCCACAGCCTCTAAAGAAAAAGGACTGAGTAATTCCGAACTGGAGAAGCGGATGAATGGCACACTTTGACACAGAGGCAGAAAGTGTAAAATATCACGAGCTAAAGAATAACAGCATTTTGGAAACACTGCTGAAAAGCATTTAGTGCATGGGCATTGCTGTATGACTCCTTTGTGTCGCTGCTGCTGTCAGAGGCCTGCACAAATTCTTCTCACATTAGACATAATCTGTATAATCTCTGCGAGCTGTTCCCCTTCTGGCCTTCCCGTGCGTTTGGAAGAGGAGAAAGCAGTGCTCAAATCCCGGCTGCTGCACCAAACTTCCATGCCTAACTCAGGCCACACATGAGATCAGTAATAATTGTACATATTAGAGGCTAAAAGTTATCAAGAGCAAGCAAAGAGCAGACGTAAATCCCTACTTCATATGTAAAACCTCTCGAGACACTTGGCCCAACATCATGATTTGAAATGTTGTGTGCAATTGGCTTCTGGTAACAACAGCTCCTCCTTGTCCCGTGCTGCTCGGGTACCCCAGAGGTCCAGGACATGCCCAAATGTTGGAGTTAACTGATTTTTTGCTCCATTCAAAAGCTCTTTGTTGCGCTCTGAAGCATTCAGAAGCATCTACTGCACTTCTGGCAGGGAAGCAGTATTTTCTCCTAGCCTCAGCCAGCTCCTCAGCTGCTGCAAGCAGCTCCCTGGCTTGACTCAGCTCGGGAGGAGGAGGGATGGAGCCTGCTCGTGACCATGGCCAAGTTCTATACAATAAAATTAAATACCTTTTAATTGCTGCTTACGTATTCCTCCAGCAATTTAACAAGTAGAAGAAAAAGAAAAGATGCTAGACTCCCAGGCCTAAAGGTTGAAGCTGTAACTTTCACAGACCTGCTAGAGGTGTAAAGTTGTTCCAGAAATTAAAAAAAAACATTGCTACGGTGCTGTTCCTAACATCTCAACACAACCCCCCACCTATTGGGAAGGCACGTAGCATTGCCATCACTACGAAAGGCTAGCTGTTATTTTCCAAAAGCAATTCAAGCCACCAATTCTTCTTTTTTTTTTTTTTGGCACAGACAATGCAACCGCACATCAGTGAATGACAGCAACAGCTCCCATCCACAGCCAGCAGTGATCGTTAGCCTGTCACAGAAACATTTCTTTTTGTTATTATTTCTTTTTTTAAAAAAAAGCAATTGAGAAATCCCCACTAGGACATTTTTAAGATGCATGCAAACAGCTGCTTAGAAAACACGTCTGTTTTTTGTAGCTGCAGTGCTTCTTGCGACAACCAAGATGTCAGCAAAACTTCAGCTGCTGGATCGATCCGGCACAGTCTCCTGGAGCTCCGGGCACGTCCTAAACCTGCCTGGAGATACGTGGCCATACCAGGGCCAGGGGGCAGTTTGCTACTGTTTGCATTTATGCTGAGAAATAAATAAAAATCACACAGCCTGACAAATCAACTTGCACTCAGGCTGCTCCAGTGAAGCTTATGTATGCAATTTGTCTTTCACTGGGTCCTGAGCAGAGGAAGACGCTCGTGATCCTGCTGGGGCTGGGCTTTCCACATCTACAAGATTTAAGACTATGAAAATACAAGTTCATCCTGATGTTTTAGCTAATGTAATTAAAGGGAAAACAGTGTCTTAAGACATTGTCATAAACAACTTTTTAAAGTTTGTATTGATTAGAAGTAGAATGAAACGACAGTTAATGGGAAAATGCTCCTGCATTACAACTCTACATACAAGAATTCAAATACTGCTACCATTTAATGGAAAAAATCTGGAAGAAAATCCCAAGAGTGAAGTTACTGCCACGTCACAAAGATCAAGCATCTATGGTATAAACTTGAACTCGTCCATTAAATGCTTTGTAAAAACAAAACATGCATTGTCTACAAAGCTGTTTTGTACCAGCTTGCAGAGATCCATCCCCAGAAGTTAACAGAAAATACAGGGATACTTCCTAACAGACTTCTTCCTTCTCCTCAAGACCTATAGCAGTGGATAATGACTTTCCCAAAGCCAAAGCAACACTTTCAAGAAATAAAATAAAATCCAGTTCGCCTCCCAAAGTTTGTGTGGACACTGGGAAAAGCTCTTCAGAATTTTTAAGCATTCTTAGCCTGAAGCCACTGTAAGAAAAAAAGGAAGACCTGATCCTCTTGCCTTCCTCCTCACCCTGCTGAGGCAGCCACCAGGAGCAGGTCTCCCTACCTGAAAAGATGAGAAAATACATACCATTGATTTTTTTTTTTCAGAACACTAGGTAAAAGCTTGGACTAGAGGATCTTGGAGGTCTTCTCCAACCTGAAAGCCTCTATGATTCTACAAAGGTAAGCCACCCAAGGGCTGTTTTCCAGCTGGACATTCCCTAAATCCACTAGCCTCTGGCTCCCAAGGTTTACATGACCATGACCCGTCTCCAAGAGACCTTGACAAACGAGAATGAAGCGTGGTTGTGGCATGCATCACACCTTTCAAGGCAAGAATTCAAAGGAAAGAAAGACAGGAGTCCTAGGTTTCCTGGTCTTCCCCCCAACACAGAAAGTAATGAAGCCTCGTTTGCAATAAAAACATCTAATGTTCTTGACAAGTAATAAGCCCTTGAACTATTAGTGTATATCTGAAATCTTAACTTCACCTTCATACCTTGCACCTTCAGGTTAGTATTTATATCAAACACTGGTGCAATTTTCATCTCTTACTTAGATAGGAGAGAGAGATCTAATTTCAGACAAGCTCGTGCTTTTATACGCTTGAGTCTTAGCTAATTATACCCTAGCTCAACTATCTGGGAATTAAAGTGGGTCCCATAACTTCTCCCTATCACACTATTAAAAACCTCCCCTTGGACAGGGATCAGATCCCACGTAACTTCTGGAGCCACAGTTCACTGACTCCGTGCTGGAGAGCTGCAGCTTAGTGGTTCTGAAGAAATTCTTCGTGTGTGGTGTAAGCAGCAGAAATGGAACCAAGAGCAAGTGCCTGTTTTGCTGCATGCACGTTCTGCCCAAATATTCTATAATTTCTGTCAAAACTGGCAAGCTTCAAGTCCAAACCTAAGTTGGAAAGTGGCCTGGTGATTACAGCATGGAGAAGAACAGGTTTTGATGCTGAACGATGTGTAGGAAAAAAACTCACCCCAAAATCACTGAACTCCAATCAGTCAATGACATCAGGCTTGAATAGTTCTGGCTGAGTAGCTCTGACCTATTCAGTTTGGACTGTGAGCTGTGAATATTTGGGTTAGGTGAATTAATTCAGTGAATTAATGCCATCAAGAGAGGCTGAGCAGCAGCTCTGCCAATGCACATGCTCCTGAAGATAAACGAGTGAGGAGTAGGAATACTGCACAGGAAAACCTCAAGAAACCCACCTCTGCTTCCGTCTCAGGACAAAATATCGCAGTGGGACTCTAAGTGATTTCAACAGATTTTTAAGCTAGAGATGATTGTTACAAACCTGGCAACAGTCATTAAAAGCCCATATAATACACATAAAATATCTTAATTTTTCAGTGAAAGATAACTAGAGGGGAGCAACCACTTTGCATGTGGCATTTATTCCACGGAGTTCCACTATTTTACAGTAGGTTAGACACACTAGTGTCTGGAAGTCCTGCGATAACAGCACTTTTCTGTAGAGCAAACCTTTAACCACAGTTTTTGGAATGCAAATGGAAGTGGAAAAATCTCTTCTGCGTGTTGCTTATTTCTCTCTCAAAAAAAGAAATTCTTGGAGTAAAATGTTTCACTAAAAGACATATATACAAACCTACATGTACACAGATGCCTGGCATACTTTCTTGATGCTTCCTTAAATAGTATCAGGGTTGGCATCTAAACGAAAAGTAACAATCTATATGGAAATTAAGCAGCAAAGCTATGCACTCAGGGTCCCTGATGGAGCATCAAGCTGAGCGTAATGAAGTTTTCATCTGAAGTACTGCATGAAGTAGATCAGAAACAGAACTCAATTGCACATGCAATTATTCCTCTGATATCTGCATAAAACACCTGAACTTAAGAACTGAATTAAGCACTGAAACTAAAAAAGGCAGAGAGCAAAACTTTGGCCAACTCAGCTCTACTGACACCCTACTGGAAAATGGACCTTCTGCAGGCATACTGCGGCCTCCTGTCCAATGCACGGTGCTAGCCACTGCATACAGCTCTTGGATGACAACACCACACCTAGATGGCAATAACAGCTTGCCTTGACAGCCATCCCAAAAAGCACAGCTTGGACAAGGCTCACAGGAATCTCGTAATGACCTCTGCAAGAAAAAAAAAAAAAAAAACAAAAAAAAAACACAACAACAGAACAATAGCCTTGGGCTATTCCAAAAGGCGAACTTCAGAAAACAGTGAAGCTGCAGAAAACCTTAAGTTGGCCATGCTTCCGCTCCTTCCATGCGAGCACGGCTGCAAAGGCATTCCCAGGGACGGGGGGAACAACTCGTGCTGCTGGAAATGCTCTGCAAGTAGGCAGAGAGCTCGATAGGAGTGAACACACTCCAACTTGCTGTGCTCCAGCCCCAAAATACCAGGGGTCGACCCACCAACAGGTATGTTGCAGCACATGTGCCTCCCAAAAGGCAAACCTGAGCCCAACACGATTTCATTTTAAGTGGGCAGAAGGAGAATGAGAGGGTCCAAGAAGGCTTCTGGAGAAAGGGAAAAGAATGGGAAGGAAGAGGAAACGTAAATGAGATGCACAAGGTTAGCATCAACCACAAATGGAAGGAATCAAAAGAGGTCAACCTGCAAACTGCTCTCAGGGCAACACAAGCCATGAGAGCCCATCTTCTCTGAAGATCCCTTTTTTAGGCAATTTTAGGAAGCGAGGAAAAAACAGAGGTATGCACGTCTTATCTTTCAGACTGCTTGATTTGTGACTATTTTGAACCGAAGCGGCAGACCAGAAGAAATTCTGGATTAACCTGACTTTCTCAGAGAGACCTGGAGGCAGCTGAAGTGCAAGAGCAGAAGCGCAGCTGCCGGAGCAGAAGAATGCAAGCTTCTGTCCCCAAAGCAGAACCAGCCAGCATTCCCTGAACCCTCAATGCTTCAGGGACAAATCCTGAGACAACAGTCAGGAATTGGAATATACCTAAACAAACAGTGTTCAAAATAAAATGCAAACAAACCAACCAAAACGTGAGTTTTATTTTTAGGAGACATGGTCAAAGCCACTTTTTAAGACAATAAAATGCAATCCAGCATTTCCTTCTTAAAAAGAAAAACACTGAGAAATTGCTAGAAGTTTGTAGCTAAGTGAGGCCAGGGCTCCTGTGACATCCATGCAGAGGTTTCACCACTGTCACTCAGACTGAGAATTTTGCTTGGTAGCCTTTTTGACTGAGGCAGCACTCACACAGACACAGCCAAAAACATGGTTTGCAATAACAGTTGAATGTTTGCTTCAAAATAATCCACTGGGGAGTTGACAGCGGGCTTTTCTGAGGCGAGAGGAGTGTTTTCCCCGCCCAACAGCAGCTGCCTTTTCTTGGAAAGCCAGCCTGTGCCCCAGGTTTTGGGAGGGAAACTGGCCTGGCTGTGGCGGCTCTTCCATGCCAATGTGAGCCCACCACCCGCACTGAGCCCCACACAGCCAGGCTGCACCGACAGAACTCCTTCTGCAAGCAAAACTGGACAATCCTAAGGGAAGCTGTTTCCAAGAATTACACAGCTGGCTCAAAGCAAATTAACTAATGACCACTTGTATCCCACCTGTAGAGTTTCATTATCTGTGACATTAACAATCCAGTTATCTCCTTTCATCACCAGGAGAAATCCTCATAAAGTACCCACTCTCTCCGGCTAAACCAAGCACTGATTATCAGAAAATAAACTTTTGACCATTAAAATCACTTTTGATCTATTCCTCAGCTCAGTCAAGCTGCGGGTACAGAAAACCACCCAAATGCAACGCTATCTGTACGCTACCTGACATCAGCTCAGTTTGCAACATGCTATGAAAGAGGCCACCGTTAATTCATGAAAGGTTTTTTCATTTCCATTTTCCAACTGAAAAATCACTGAGATACCTTGGTATGAAGGAACATTTGAGTGAAAATATATGCATTAATAAATCTGTCAAAGCCACTTGCTGCAATTCTTTTCCCTGTTTTGAATCACGTAGTGTTCTTTAGGCAGGGAGGCTACCTCCTCTCATTACTCATTCTGTTGCAACTCAGTTTATTATCAGTGTTTACTAGATAAAAACGTAATAAAACCACAACTACTTAGGTTTGTTGTGTGTGTGTTGTGTTTTGTTTTTTTTTTACACGATTAAAAGTTTCCACACCGCTATCATTTTCATCTTACCTCAAGCACTGGTCCAGCTCCAAGAATAATCTGTTCTACTCCGCTAGCAAATCCCTTCTGGCTGAGGGCAGTGAGGTGATGAATCAGAAAGTTTGTGCTCTGTGTTTTTCCTGACCCACTTTCTCCTGAAATCACGATGCACTGGTTCTTCCTCCGCTGAAGCATGGCATGGTAGGCCACGTCTGCCACGGCATAAATATGGGGCTCCAGCTTTCCCAGCTGATGGTTATCATACATTTTGACATATTTAGGATTATAAATAGGTAGAAACTTGAACGGGTTAATAACTATTAGGATGCTGCCTACGTAGGTGTAGATTTTTTCTTGCTTAAAGCGGTTTCTGAGATTTTCCAAGAGCGTTTTCTCGTTTAAGTCCGGCAGGCTGCACAAGTCGTCATAGTCCTTCTGCTGAGGCTGGGGCAAGAAGCCCCGCTCCACCATCCTGCGGCGCTCCTCCGTCACCCGCAGCCACGACTGCAGGCTCCCGTAGTGGATGGACCCATCGAGGTTCTTCTCCCGCAGAAGGAAGCGGTAATCCTCGCCGCTTATCCGGTTCTCCAGGGCCATGCGAGGCCACAGCATCATGCGCTGGACCGGGCAGTCCGTAGGGTTGAGGATCCATTCCTCCCCACCGAACTCCTTCACTTCTGCAAGGACGTAACATTTTGTTTTCTCGAGCTGGAGTTTATTGATGAGCGAATCGATCACCTCAGCAGCCGTGGACGTTTTCCTGGCGGTGATGGGGCAATAGATCGTCCCTTCTGCGATGCTCCCGGGGTATATGTGCAACGTGTACTCGCTATCCTCAAAGCGTCGTCTGCCTCCAACATCATTTACACTCATATTGGATCCTTTCCCATCAGTACCTGCACTGCATAGCTAGGACGTCCTGTACCTCGTCAGGTCATCATGTTATCAGCACTGAAAATGAAAAATAAGCAAACAGGTTAAGTATTTTATCTTTATCTATGAGATTCAGTGCAATGCAGCAGCTAAGTAATGATACCAAGCACCTAAAAGTAACCGATCATTCCCAACTGACACCTGAAAAGAGAGCAGGGTAAAATACCAAAAAAAAAAAATATATATATATACATATATATACCAAAGCTGTGGCCAAAAATAAACCTCACCCAGTCAGCATGCACTTGACACCCAAACACAGGCACAGATCTACCCAGACACAGCCACCCTCATCATCTCAAATTTTGATCATTTTTTCCCTCATCCTGAGGCATCAAAGATGCAAGCAGACCCTCTGCTTTTCCATCAATGTACCTTACTGAGAATAAAATCAACAAGAAAAGCATTATTTTGTGAACAACATACTGGTCAGCACACTGAATCAACAGTGGCATTCCGTTCACGTCAAAAGTTGGTTCGGTTTAATCAGCATTACCAAATAACTTCTTCAGAGTTAGTGCCTCTACTTCCATGTTCATGCTCTGCATGAGAACCCAGGCAAAGTATGGCTCAGCTAACTGTGACTTTGGAAAACACTCCATGATTTTCCCAACGCTGACTTTCTGTGCACACAAACTACGTATTTTCTAGACACTCGAAGAGAACTAAACCTCTTGAGACTTTGAACAGTTGTATAAACGCTAACTTACAAAGCTCTGATGTGTCACCTTGCAGGCATGTTCCAACCGAAAGGAAAATGCCTTCTTTGTCAACTCAAAGGCCTGAACAGGAATGCTGAACAGCATTTAGACTCCTGAAACAATGATTTGCCCAGTCACAAGTTTAAAAAAAAAAAAAGTCCTTTACTCGGCTGTCACAAGCTTCACGTTGTCTCAGGCTGTAAGACATCACACAATTCCTGCGTTGCTCTAAGAACACAAACTGCTGCTATGCCCAACACTTTGCTGCAGCACTAATGGGACCAGGAACTTGTATCGATTTAATTTACCTCCTCTGATCGCTGCTCTGAAATCCAGACTGCAGTAAGAATCACCATGTTATAGCATGTATTTATGGAACACAACACCTTCAAGTTGTAGGGTATTGCCACCCCATCAGCGGCCCTTTGCCCCACCAAGTCCACCTTCTTCCAACGTGTCCATACTTAATGCCAGATGTGACATGTTACAGCCAACTCGCTCGTACAATCTCGTTTTCTTTCTCTCACGCTGCTTAAAAAACAGAGAACTGAAAGCTCCAGTGTTGAAATATGCAATGCAGATAACTTCCTAATCCCTATGAGAATAAGACACCCACCCCACCACCGGCCCCAAATTAAAGCAATACCAGACTTAGCAGTCCGCAGTTCTCCAGTGATGGGATGCTGTAACAAACACAAAACTCCCCTCGAAGATCTCCCAGTTATTCCAGGATGAAGACAAAAGAGATCCAAGGCAGGTGAATTTTAATACAGATAAAGGTTTGTGTGATGGAGAACCTCACGCTGAGCTTTCCATCAAGCTCTGCCCCATAGGAGTGAGATCCTGCATCTATGACTGCTCCCCAACAGCACCAAGATGTTAGCGGTGGTTAAAAAAAACAAACAGTCAAAGCCCAACCACATTTGGGGTACCCCTGAGCTTCAGATACTCAGTGTTGGGAAACATTCAGGAGAAGCATTTCAAGTGCTCACCCTGTCCCTACGCTCTTCCCAAAGTCACTCTTGGCACCCAGAGCCGAGGCCCCCATCCAAGCACCACCACCCTCATGTTCTGCAGCGACATGAGGCAGAAATTGGGTTATTTGTTTAATTTATTGCACACGTTTCTGAGGTCCTCAAATGAAAAGCATTATTTTATGTTGCATTGTTTCTCGCCCCAATATTTCACCAAGTGTATTATCCCTAGCCACACGCTATTTGAAGCAAAGAAATTAATATGTCACAGTGAAATACATCTGGTGTGGCTCCGCAGTGCAATGCTTGGTAGCAGGACATATATTATATACTGGGAAGGGCTCCAGCTGCTTTCCTATAGGTTTAGGCTCCGCACAGATGCAGCAGGGATGATGTCAGTTAAGTGCTGGGTTGGGCTTTCTTTGTCTAGCTCCTCGACTCCAGTATCAGCCTTTCTTTAAGGAGGAAAAAAAAAAACAACACTTAAGCTCAGTAATTCCTCACCAAGATCTCACTTCAAAGCTTACCACAAGATGGTTGGCTATTTTTATTCAGGTTATCTGAGCGTATCAAAGGCTGCTGACTCACTTGAGAGCTGCAAACAGTACTGCAAGTGAGCCATCCAGAGCAAAGCCTCCTTCCCTGCTGCCTCCTCCCTCCTCCAGATACTCACAAGCCCAGTAAGTTCTCCATAAAGCAGCATCAGCAGCCTGCCTCTCTCCCCCACCTCTCCTAAAGCTTTCATCCCTACAGATGCTTACTCCACCTGCACCCAAACAGCTCCAGGACCGAGTGCCAAAAGCCCAAACCTCCTGCAGAGCCAGGGCCAAGTCTCCCCGAGCTGCTCCAGCGCCAAGAGCTTCCACCAACCACACAGAAATTCGGCAAGGTGCGAAAGTGAAGAGGCGTTAATTTGAGCCTTATAAATCCCAGGAGGCAGGCTACGTGATTTGCCTTTAATGATGTTAAACGCGGCTTGGAGTATTGTGTCAGGTCAAAGAGACGTTAACGAAGGTAATTGCTTGTGGTCTCCCAACCGCTGAGGTGCAAAAGCCTGGCTCTGCTCAACATCAAATGTGCCTCAAGCAGACAGCAAGTTTTAAAACCATGTCGGAGAAAACACTGCACTGAAACACAAGTAAATGGTAATTAGCAGGTATCGGGAGAGGGGCTGTCTTTGTGAAAGGTGCTCTAGCAGACTGTCATAATCAGCTTTTTTTCCTAACTGAACACTGTTTTTGTGTTCAGATGCAAATACTTTAAATATGGTCATGGTAAGTACAACCAAGAAGAGGCGCTCTGCAATCCCTGACCACCTGCCCTACGCACTGCTTTAATTACGGACATCGAGTGTTGCCGTGCATTTGCACTTACACGAGAGTGGATCAAAGATTACGACACATCTAATAGGCAGGCCACTTACAAAAAGCTATTATCTTACTAAAACAGGATGCCTGTCTCCAGACCCAATCAGTGGCAGATTTTAGGAATACCTGACTTCACCACTGAGCTGTCTTTCAACTGCTTCATTATCGCAGAACTGGCTTTGGCAAGGATGAAGGATGCTGATGCTGCAGAGACTGACAGCTGGAGGATGCACGACAAATAAATGCAAAAGTCTTTGGCCAAAACGTTCAGATTAAGCATTGCTGTGAAAGGAAGGGTTTGGAAATTTATGGCATTTTAACCGATATGCTTTCATCTTAATATTTTCTGTATTTGTTTACATTTTCTGTATTTGAATGAAGACTTACTCAAATTGACCCTGCACACTGATTTTGCTCACTTTGCTGCAACATAAATCTACTTGCAACATAAAAAGCATGACCTGTGCACAAATGCAAGGCTGCAAACTAAGCCTTATGCCCTCCCACCTAACAAAGCAGGTCCTAAAACACAGAATCCCATATAAAAATCTGAACAAAGATCTGATGACATGCTGAACAGGTTGACAGGAAAAGTATACTAAAATTCTGGTGGTCAACTAGGCTTTGTGCATACACTGATCTTGCATGTGGTGTTTTAAACACTGTAGGCAATCTTTCCTTAGCTGACCATAGCTTATGGTGCTTAAACACTGGTAGTAAACACGCTTTCTTAAAGGAAACATATATGACTGTATATAGGGAGTGCTTTTGTATTGGGAGATGCATTTTCAAGCAAGTGTTATTCTCTTAAGAGATATCAAACGAACTGCAATGGTTCGATTACCTTCAGAAGGAAGGGAACAGTGTTTAGACCAACAGGGACAAAGACACTGTAACAAACCAAGCCAGGGCAGTACACTGCGAGCAGGATGCTCCAGAGCACACTGCTCGCTGTCTGTGAGCAGGCACAAGGAAACACTGCAAATTTTATGGTGACAGATAGGTAAAAAGCAGGGAGAAAAGGGGTCTGGGGCCTCTGTGGTAAAGTGTTTACCACAAAGTGCATGAATGGAAGCTTTTGGTTGTGCTGTTTCCTGCTTTTCTGCTCAGAAAGACAAACCTCAGTATTTCCCTTTTCAGGGACAGCGTAAGAAACATGCAGCAAAAAGCCAAAATAAACTGTCTAGGGGAAGCATCAGTACCCGCCATAAATAATTTGAGACAGCTATAGCTTGAAATCATGGCCAGGGTTTGCCAAATACTGAATGAGAAAAAAAAAAAAGGTAGTGTCAGTGTTGAGACTGCTGAAAGAGCAACTCTGGAAGCAAAGTTCACTTTGCTGTATTGTAGCATCACATAACCCAGACGAGTGACTACAAAAATAGCAAAACTTTCTCCCCCTTCCTAATCCTCAGACGACTGCAATGGCCCGGGTTGCTCAAGACAGACTGGGTTCACCCCTCCGCTGGTACGTCAAAACGCATACCGCGTGCCGCCGAAATTCCTGAAATAGATAACTTAAAAATCCAAAACAGCCAATTTAAACATACTTCACCATTTAACCTGAACGCACTGGCCTGAGAGCTCTCTGAAGTTTTCTTAGGCAGCAGCAAATGGCCCAGGGCCGCCGCCTGCCTGAAACACAGACAGAGCAACCCCTGCCACGGAGCTGTTACCAGACCAAAACGACTGTGACAATGCCACCAGAAAACTACAGCATCCAGAAAGGCAGGAAAAGCCCGTCTAGATGCCAACCTTCTCTTTGCACAAGGAGGAAAATAAGGGCAGAGAGCTCCCTTCATTTACAAACAAAAATGTGCATCAGTCACACACAGTCTTGATGGTTTCAGTCATCCTGAACACAGTTATTGTGTGCAGTTTTACAAACCCGTTCATTTGGCAACCTGCTAATCCTCTCCTTTTTATGGTCCCTCTCTTCCTCACTCACCCTATTTTCTTCTTTCCGTGATGGAAAAGAAACATCCCATGGTAGCTTAGTCAATGACTTCAGTGAAACTCTCTAAGAACCTCACAGTGCACATGCTACCTAAAACTAGCATTTCTGTGCCCAGGTATTGGTGCAGGGACAACAAGAGGAGCAAAGGGGGGTGCCTTGCAGTAAAGCTGTCTGCAAGACCTCCGTAAGAAGAGTTACATCCAGAAAGAGTTACAACCACCAAAGGAATTAAAACAAATGCAGGAAAAGTGAGACTTGTAAGCGTTGTTGTGCCAGTCTGCAATCACAGGTCAAATCAAGCTCTTCAGAAAGCATGAGAAACTTGGAAAGCAAAGAACTCAGCCCTCCAGGATTCTCCATATTCAGAGAAAAGCTCTCTCAGATAAGTTTCAGAGTAGCTTATTTGGACTGTCAGGTGTCAAGCAAGAACTGATACATGACTGCCAATGACACCTAACAAACCCAGTGTCCCTTCACCTCTTGCATCACAGCAAACCCAAACAATTCTCTTGAAGCCTGCAATCCAAGGCAGACTTGTAAACCCCAGAAGTTTTTTTTTTTGGCTGTTATTGTCATGAGAAAAGGAGAAACCGCATTTGGCAGGTGTCAACCTCCATCCCTCTGGTAGGGGGAAGAAGGTGGAAGTATTTCCACAAGCAGGGGTCACCCACCACTGCCATGCCTTTGGGGTCAGAGATGTGCACTCTGCCCCAAGGAAGATTCCCAGAATATGAAAGGATTTGTGAACACTCAGCTAAAACCATGTAAATATTTCCCAAAGGTTTGCAGTTGCCCACACTAAATATAACCTAAAACAGGTTGCAAACACTTTGTGAGCTGTTCCTAAACTCGCTGGCTTTTTCATTGACTTGAAAGTTGAGAAAAGCCATCTCAGGCTTATTTTTTCCTGTGTTTTTATATTTTTATTCATCACTTTCAGCAATGACATCAGCATCTTGTCAATTTCATCCTAAAGAAAGAGACTGACACCTATTTAAGAGGCCCGTGGATACACAGAGTAAATCTGCAGATGATTCCCCCTTCCAGAACCTGGAATTACCCTGCATTGAGGTTTTGCTGTTCCCCTGTGCTCCAAGAGCTACAAACACTGCTCAACAGTTCCCCTCCTAGCAGCTGGAAGCAGGGCTAGGACACCAGTACCCATTAATCATCTTGCTGATGTCTCGTGTGGAAATCTGTCAGATTAGAGCCAACTTTTCTCCAAGACAAAATGAAAAGGAAAGGTATCTAGATACACACACCTAAAAAACCCACAGGAAAAAACTGTTGCAAAGCAAATCACTCCTAGAGACCGTTACGAACGAGGAACTGAATTAAGGCATGAATAATATCACAATCACTTACTCTTCCCCTTAAGGTCAAAGCACCTTCTGTGCAGAGAATGAATCAGTGTTCAAGGAATTAATCACGGCCACACCGTGAATGGAGCTCTTGTCTGCAGGGTTCCTGCCTCGCTCGCCGGAGAAGCTACAGTAGGCACAGAAGAAGGCATGCTGTAAAACAGAAAAAAGGGACTACAGGAAGGCAAACTGTGGTCTTATGATTCAGACAACTGAATGGGAGAAGTGCCTTCCATCCCTTCTTCCGTCACACGCTTTCTGCGTGATGCTGGGAAGCAAAAGGAGCGGTGCAAACAAAACCCAACACAGACGGCCCCAGCTGTTCCTCTTTCTTGAGATACCAACTTGAGTCACAGCAGCTGAAGCAGAGGCGTACGTTGCCTTTTTTTTTTTTTTTTGGGGGGGGGGGAGGGGAGGCAGGGGGAAAAACCCTAATAAAAGCAGCTAGAAGCAGCATGATCACCCAGCATCCATCAGCATTTCTGCAGAAACTCCTTTTTCTTTGGTGTTTCCTAGCTTCTGAAAGTTGGCCCTTACACATATAATGTTACCTACATAATACTATGGTTTGTGTTTCTAATAGAAATTAGACTGTGGTCACAAATGAGCAAACAGAGTGACTCTGGTCTTTAGAACCAGAAAACCCAGCCTGTGATGGATGGGTGATAATCCAGGACCACAGGGGCCAGAAAGAAGCACAGCCAAGAAAAAATAAGGAATAAAATCAAAGGAGGCATGCCAATGCTGTGCCTTCAACGCAGCCATCAGAGATGCCAGAAATATTTGCTGAAAAACTCTGAATGGACATAGCATCTTCCAGTCAGTGCATGAAGCACATCTGTAGTTACTTATATTTCTGTTTGCAGCTAAAATTTCATGTATCAAGCCTGAAAAAAAAAAAAAAAAAAAAAAAAAAAAAACACCCAGTGTTTACAATAAAAATCTCAGGGAACCTGCTGAAAATAAAAGATAGAGTGGTAGAGCAGAGAGAGACTGCCAAGTGTCACAGGAGTTCCCGCTAAGGACATCCCACCACCCCCAAAACAGACAGAGAGAACACCTATTTCAGAGATCAGGGATTACAGAGGTGTTAAGGACAAGACACTTCTATCCTACAGAGCTCTAGAGCTTCAAGAGCAAAGCCCAGGGAAACGAATGTATCCTGCACCTTCTAATCCAGCCCTGCAGGCACTGGTGTTAGGAGAAACATGGCTACAGCTGCCTGGAAAGCGTGCTGAAGGATGCAACCTCAGCAGGGGAGGCAGCACCCTTGGTCCAGAACAAACAGGCCTGAAGCAGGAATTGGGCAAAGCTGATCCCTGCCTATGCAGAAGCAATACATCTCACACGACTGCACGACACTAGTGCCCAGGCATCACTGCATCGCTGCATTAGAAAATGTCAGAAGTTAAGTGAAGTCAGCGATTTGCGTAACGCAATGTCACCGCACCATTTTTGAGTAGTGAGTCAAATAATCTCATGATGATTTCAGGGTGTTGTTTTTTTCTCCCCAAAGGTTTCAGGAGCGCTGATGTTATCTGGCAGAGGTTTACACAATCAGGCTGCAAAGTCAAATTCACGTGCAGCAGTGCTGGGAGGAGCTGCAGCTTCACAACTGCTGGTCTCTCCTTCCTCAAGGACTACAGATACAACCGACAGGGGAAAAGGAAGGGTTTTACAACCTTCTCACTGAAAACTCTTTTTGGCTATCTGTCATATTCAAATATAATATTCCAGTGTTCCCAAGTCAATTTTATTACATTGCACAAAAAGTTATTACCCACCTATTCCCGGAGACCCATCAATACATAAAAACCTGAGCTTCCTCTTCCGCCAGAAAGACATTTCCAGCTCTCCTACTGATAGGATACATCCTGAAAATACATACTCCGAGACTAAAATGAATGATAAAAGCCAACTCTCACTGGCCTTAAGCCAAATACTTAAAAAAAAAAAAAAAAAAAAAAAAAAAAAAAGGTACATTTTAAGTACAACATACCTTTTAACAAACTGCAGTTCAAATAGCCAATTCTCCAACAAAAACTTTTTCTGTTCCATTTGTCTCCTATCCCTTAAGTGACACTACAGTTCAGTTTGAACTCTCTTGCAATGTCATTTCCAAGCAGTGGTTTCTCTTGTTGCAACTCTCACTTCGGAAATACGAATCAGCAAGGCTTGGACACCATCCACCCAGGGTCTTTCAAAATCCTCCAAATCCTCAAATGTCATTTCCATAACGTTATGAATGAAGGCAACCCTCGCCTCGCTGCAAAGCGCATATGGGTTTTGCCTTCCTGTTTGCCACTTCTGCTTGCTTCACCTTCCCGTTTTCAATCCGCCGATGAAATCATTTCCCAAAAGAGAATAATCTCCTCTGCAGTAAATGAAAGCCAGCCCTCAGCAGCAATGACTGCAGCCTCGCCAGAAAAAAAAAAGCAGCTGCTCCTGGCTGGAACTAAGGTTTGCATTAAGTGAGAGACGACACCATGCGTCACCCTAACGCGCCCATCTCAGAGTTCAGCAGCCCAAACAGCCTCGTGCACCACAAGCCAGCAGCTACAGCACCACCAGCTAAGGGGAAAATAATGTACAGATCCTCTAAACACTGTACCATAGAGGACTTGAACCCAGGAACGTAATAATCCTGGACCATCGTGTGCTAAGCACGGGGTGCTACGAGCCAAGGCACTTGTGGAGCGAGGTTTCCCTTTCCATGGTGGATTCAGTAGTGTCCAGCCATGGGGAAGCCCCTAGCAAGTGCATTCTCCAGGTAGGAATTTCACAGCACCCCTTCGGGCATGCTCTGGACAAGCTAACTCATCCTGCAGCCTTCAAGCTGCTCCTCCTTCACCTTCAGGTTCCTCCTGCAATTCACTGTTTCTTAACATTACCAAGACCAACCTTAACCAAGAGTTTCAGCAATCAAAACTCTACGGACAGAAGCAAGAGAAACATTTGTTCCATTGCTCTTTTTAGTACAAGGCAGCACATGTTAGTTCAACTGCTTTGGTTGCTCGCAGAGATCTGCCTCAACCGGAACAATTGTTTTCAGAGGGTCAGCAGGGTTCCTTCCAACACGATAAGCTTCACAGCTACTTAATTAGTTTATATGGGGAGAAAAAAACACAACTTACTAAATTAGAAGCCACGGATTATTTTCCCCTCCTAGAAGTTGACCAGAAAGCTGTTTGTTCTGAATCTCTTAGCCAAGCAGAGCACACTTTAAGCAAAGGGACATCAGACAAGGCATGGCGAGGCAGAGGCCAGTTTCTCTCCCTCCCCTTTCTCACCATCGCCGAAAGCTGGAAGCCTGAGAAGGACTGAGGACGTCAGAAACTGCAGACACAGCGGAGCTTCCAACCTGATAAATGGAGCACACTCCAACAGCATCCTACAAAACCAGTGCAGAGCCTCTTGCTGGAGGCAGAAAGGAGCAAAAGCTCCACTTAAGCGGCAGGTACCCCATCCCATCACCCACATACTGCGAGCCCATGCATGGTCTGGAGCGACTTCAGCCTCCGTGCTCTCCAGAACAGCAAAGAAAAAGTCTTGGCACATTTCTGAACGCGTTATCAGACATGAGAGGAAAAGGAATATTAAAACTGTACTGCCAGATCTGCTCGGTTACCTTAAAAACAAACAAGAAGGGTGAATCATATTTTAAACAAGGCTTCCAGCAACTAGTTTATGAAAAAAATAAGTCTTTTTCCTGTAAAGGCCGTATGTAAAAAAAAAAAAAAAAATACTCATCCCACAGATTATGATAATTTACAAGGGCACAAATAGGTTGTTGCATTTAAATTAACCACAAAACAATATAATCAAACTCAAAATTAAATTGTCAGCTAAGTGCCACAACACCAGCGTGTCTTTAAAACGTGAAGATGAGTACTCTGAATGCAGTGGGACATGAAACTGAAAACAAAGCTTTATTGCAGTCCAGGAAGAACTGAAAATACCTTGAATTATAGATGACAGCTTCACTAAAAATAGTCATTATCAGATATCTGACAACACAGGCTTTGATTTCTTGGAAAACACTAATACCTAAAGGAGAAGTTAAAAAAAAAAAAAAAAAAAAAAAAAGGGAGGGGGGAGACATGCAAGTATTTAATAATGTATACCACCTGCCTTTTGCAAAAATATTTCAAATCCACCGTTTCAATCACTACTTTAAAACTGAAGGGATAGCTTGTTCCAAATACCACTCAGCATTTGCTGAGGTTACCCCAATTACCACTTCCAACTCGACTCTGCATGGCAGCAAGTTTTTTGCCCACTAAGCCCCAACAGGGGCAAGGTTTCCTACATGAGTTTTGTGTTTCCTAAATTTCCCCGCTTGTTTCTGGGTTCTGCAGCTGCAGGAGCGAGAGGGCAGCTCCCACGAGAGGACACGGAACTGCAATCAGCGGCTGTTTTAATTTTTCATGGTGTATGTGAAACGAGCTGTGCATTTCTTCGGAAGGCGGAAGCAAATTGGATGCCATCCTGGCAGCACTGCCAACAATTTTAATAGAGAAGGCAACAACTGGGTAGCTTGTCAGAAGGGAATATTTGGGGGAATTGGTGATTCTTCTAATATACAAGGCGAGTTGAGAAAGTTTTCATCTCCACTGCTCGTCTATGTACATGCACAAAGAGCAAAGAGAGATGGGGAAGTCAAGCTGTGTTTTGAAAAATGGATCTGACACACTAATGCATGAGAAAGATGCCTTGCTCCAAGCCCCTATCTTCTGTAATGCCGTCAGACAGCAGATTAACTCACTCGGATTGCGGCATGGCAAGCTAAGTGCACCAGAGACAGTGAAAGCTGGTTGGGAAAACGAAAACAGAAGTCAGCCTCATGATCAGAAGCCGACAAACACCTATTATACCGAGTGCGTTCCCTCCTGATCTTAAATCAAAACAAAAAAGCCAAAGCTCTCTGCATTTGGGAAATGTGGATTCTTAACAGACAGCAGCATCCTTATGAACACAACAACCCCAAGCCTGCAGAAAAGGCTCACATAATGAGAAAGCAACGCACCAGAAATCATCTTTACTGCTCTTTACAATGAAAATGATCAAGTATTTACAGCAGCAGCCGCAACACAGCGCACAGCCATCATAAGCACAGATTTTACTATACAAGCCCTTTGGGTTTCATTGGCCTTCATACGCCTTTTGCTAATGGTACATTGCTGAGAAGGATAAGGAAGAATGCATCCTGAACTCCGGACCCATCTGGAGTAAATAAAGTTCAAAAGTACAATTCTAAGTTCTGGAAAAATAAAATCAAATCACAGAATCGGTCCAATACGGCTGACTGAGGTAACAGCCTGAGCCTCATTGCAGAAAACAACAAGCCTGTCTCATCTGATGGTTGGAGAGGTTTCTCTGGAGATCAAGCAACAACAACTAGCAACATTCACAAGATCGGCAGCGGAATGATTTCCACGCTTCAGTAAGCACAAATTGAAGGGAGCATATTCAACTGGAACCAGCACAAGCTATTTGCTTTTTTGTCTCCCAGCCGGACGGCCTGAAACTTCCACAAGGCAGCCCCGTGCTCAGAAAGGCTACTTTGCACGCAGAATAAGAAGGCATGAGGGAGGTGGGAGGTAAGCATCCCACTTTTTTCCAGGCACAATTTCTCATTAGAATAGAGCAATACTAAAAGCCATAGCAGAAGACAGGCCTTTCCCCCCACCTCACCCCCTCAAGTAACAGAACAAATTCACACGGCCAGAAACACAAAATTCTGACCCGGTCCGTCCTCAGAAAGGGAGCATTAAAACAAACAGGCAGGGAGCACACAGCTCAGGCAGCCGGCACTGCTAAAGGTCAAGCATCCCCCAATGCCTTGAGAAATTAGACGAGATTGCAACAGAAGAGTACCCCAACCTCAAAGATGATTCCACATCCTGAGCAGAAATATCTCGGGGAGGAAGAGGAGCTGTTAAGCGAGGCCTGCAGAAGTGCTTCTTCGACATCTGTTCAGGCATTTACCACCCAGCGGCTCCCAAAGCTGCTTCAGCAATGGCATTTGCCCTAATTGCAGGCGGTGGATAATCACATTTATCCCCAAACTGCTCGCTGCTGCTTTGAGGGGTGCCAAATGCAATATGAGAAAAATCTCCCACCTCACATATTCATTTTCTTTAAGATCTGCTATAAATCTTAAAGCCTCCCCAAGGGTATTTTGGTCTGGAACGTTTCAGAGGTGATTCTTCTCATTATTCCGTGAGTGCTACCTTCAGTTGCTTTTATGGGGTTACTCCCAGGGGAAGTCAGTCTGAACGTCTCGGAGGAGCCCACACAGGCAGGCATCTAAGAAAACCTCACCATCCGTCTCTACCAACATGTTAGGAGCCCACTAGAAACACTTTTGTTGAACTTTGCAGAGCCTTCTTGCATTTCTCTGGTTTTCACCTTAATGCTCGCTCCTTCAGCTGCCCTGTGCCCTCCCTTTCCCCTCCTACTTTCCATCACAGGCAATCTGTCTCTCCCGATTTCTCTTTTCCCCCTTACAGGGGAAGCAGAGGCCTCTTCGCCACAAATCCCACAGCTATCTCAGCCCCTTCCATGCACCAGTGCCAAAAACTATCAGTGCCACAGACATGGAAGATGAGATACAGACATCCCTCAAAGAGCTGCAGGACACAGGGGTCTTTAATCTCTTTTTTTTTGGAAAGAACAGTAGCAGTATCTTTGAGATGCTTTCTTTGCTAGTATAAAGAAACCACCAGTAAGAACAACTATTGCATTTTTGTTAAATGCAGAATTAACAACTGATTGCACACTCCTTTATGTTTATTTTTCCAATTATTAGGACTTCTAAATTAGAGAGCAACCAGGTGACTTACGTAAGTTTGAAATGATTTATCAAACTTGTCTTCTATCTCTACATTTCCTAAGAGAAGGGCTCTATAATGAAGCAAGGTCCCTGGAATGACCACCTCTGTCTCTGTTCCTGTAAGGGAACCTAAATTCAATCCAAACCCTACAGATCATTTCCATGAGCAGACCACATTTTTCAAAGCGTTGCCCTAACTCAGGGATACCAAACGTCCACATGTACAAACTTACGTTCAACACGTAAAATTTTTAGCTGAAGTATTTTCAGCTTTGTGTGTGCATACTGCATATATTTTTGATACATTTTCCATACTCACAAGATTCATTTCACAATACTCATCCACCCAATTACATCGGCAGTACCTAAAAGCTTCACGCGCTGCAAGCAGAAGTTAGGGGAGGGGGTGCTGAGAATTTAACATAACCCATGTTAACCGAACGCTTCCAGGTTACGCCAAAGTATTCAGCTGGCACGAAGCCAGCAGGACTCTCCATCAGAGAAAGAGGTCAGTGAAATCCAATAACAAGTATTTAAAAAGACAAGTAAACAACATTAGTTCAATTTTCTGGCTGGAGGCAAGGCAAGTTCATTATGAAACGGGGAGGAGGGATGGAGGGGAGACCCAGCAATAAAATAAAAATCAGAAGATTTAACCTATCATTTTTTTTTTCTCCCCCAATTACTTGCACTCCATTTCACTGGCAGAATTAGAAACATTAGGACAGCAGCGCTCACCACAACAGGCAGCTGCCCGGGGCCATAACACACAACAAGCCAGCCTTCCTCCTGCAGGCTTTTGCTACGGCGGTAACGGGTCAGGCACGGAGCAGATGCTGCCTCTCAGCTCTCATCAGACACGCAGAGACACGGGGCTTGCCAGATGCACAGCCAGCTCCCAAGACAAGCTGCTGCCCTCACGGACCCTCCAAACGTGTGTTGGAAGCGAGTACAGGTGTGTTGTCGCTCCTCCTGCAGATTTGGAAATGCTCTCAGCAAGGAAATCGTGAGGCGCGCTGGCTGATCTCACAGCAAGGTTTTTAGGACTCATCGTAGTTCATCGCATCAATAAAACGCGACAGGAATATCAAGAGGCATCCATTTTCTGTTACCGTAAATGCACTGGCAGAAAATGGACAAGTGAAAGCCAAGTTGCCACTAATTAACTCGCATTGTTCAGAGGACTGAAATAGATCTCGCTATTTCTTCACCATCACCGCTTTACACGCAGGCTGTATTATTTGAAAGATAAGAAGAACTTCTCATATTGTCTTTCTATCTGTTCATTGGCAATAAGCTTTAAAGAGCTTTTTCACTCCCCTCCGTAAAATGCTGTCCCTGATATACCACCTCCACCTCTGCTGCATGCACAGGAATCACAGCCCAAGATTCAGATCAGAAATCTGAGATTTCGCTGACTTTTCTGAAAGGCGATACACGCTGCTCTTGCCATTTCGGAGGGCTCAGGAGCTGCAGGAGGCTGAGGTCAGGCAGCAGCAGTCGGGCATTTCCCACTCACAATGCAGCCTTGATTTTACCTGACCAAACTGATGAAGTTTTCCATGCTTGGACTTGGCCCAAAAGTCACTTTCTAGAGAAAAAGCATTTTAAGCAGCTTATTATTGTTGTTACCAATACCTCAGTCGCAGGCAGAAACTAATATCAGAAGTTTCACACCCATTTAAGGGCATCAGTGGTTTTTAGCTGTTAGTATTTGGCATCTGCCACATGCACGGAAAACCATTTGTTGTGTTCTTGGTTATTCTAATTGACTTCAGCAGAAACAGCCTCTGACTCGAGTCTCATCGATTTTCCGCTCTCCTTGATCCTTTCCAATCAAGCCTGCAGTGAAACTCATCTTCAGTTTGACTAAAAGCAGCATCATTAACCCTAACTTTTAAAGGGTAATCAGGTTTGACAGACCACAAGTTTTTAAAAGAATGAAGGCAGAGGGCTTTTTGTTGCCTATTTTTAAACATGGTTGTCTGAAACTGAGGTCGGCTTTTGTTGTGATGGAATGAAATGCGAGACCAGAAATAAGGATTTAAAGAGCTTAGACAGCAATAAAATACTAGTAAGCTGCACGAAGCTGACAACACTCCCAGGTCTCAGACTCCGGGACATTTTATTGTCCTTGTCCTTTCAGCTTCTGCTACATTTGCCCATTTCTCCCACTACTTTGCCAACTGCTCCTTCAGATACGTAAAATTACTGAAAATTTTATTGCCTTATTCATCCTTCTACTCCATAAGCTGTTTTGCAGATCCCCCTCATCAAAACTCATCCCAAGGTCTCAGGTTTTTGACAGGGAAGCACCACCTACATCTCCATCTTCCAAACCACTACTACTAAAGGAATTTTGCAGTTTTACACTCCTAACCAATTTCATGTCCCTTTTTCAAAGTCCCCCTCATCACCTTTGGTAACATCAAACCCAGTTTCTGTTAGGAACATCTTTCAGCCTCTTGGACAATGATAGTTAATTCACCCAAACACAGCCAGCAAAGCAACACAAAATGCTTTTCTCCCTAAAAAAATACAAAAACTATCTGACCATTCTCTAAGAACCAGAAAAGGAGGGGACAACACTTGGATCCCAGTCACAGTCCTGTTATCTTCTGATTAGAGGTTTCAGCTTCAATAACCTAAAATATGTCAATGGATTTCATGGAGTAAAGTTACTCTCAGTAACAGAACACTATTTTCTTTAATTAGACAATTTCAAATTTATTTTCTAACACTAATTATTAGCAAACATATTTTCAGAGTGCTTCAAGATTTCTCCTCTACTAAGACCACAAAGATTAGCATTTATATTTAAGGATACTGTTATCTACAAAACTAAAAAAGCACTAATGAAGTACATGTGATGAAGTTTCCCAACCTATGTCACCAAATAATCAAATTTACAAATGAACTTCTTGAGTCTAAGAACAACTTATTCACCTCTAGCACAAAACCACTTAAACTACTGCACATGTTTAAAGAAAGAAAGTATTTAGTACCCTCCAGATGATGTTAAATTTGTCAGCTTCAGTACCTTACTCAGGTGATTTAGCAAAATTTGGTGTGTTAGTGAAGCATCAGCTGCAGCTTGTAATTGCAGCTCAGCTTATTCTTCAGGCACCGATCACAGTTTCTTAGATAGGAGAAATCACATCCTTCCCAAATGAGATTGTGCTTTCCCAGAGTACACAATTCAATTTTGTGATTTACGTTTACAGTTAACTATGGCAATTTAAAAAGCCATTCCTGGAATCTTTTACAAACAATGTAGCGTGCAGCCCCAAACACTCTTCTCCATTAAATCTGAAGCAAAGCCCCTTTTTCCAGCCTGAGCCGAAGGAAATCCAGTGCCACAGGGAATGCTGCTTTTCCCTCTCCTTGCTATGGTCCTGGACCTTTAAACGCACTGTGACACTTACAGCTGCTGCATGAACTCCTCCTTTTGCAATAATCAACGTTACATAAATTAAGGTTTAGAAGTCATTCATCAAGGTCACATTGATGGGCTAGTGGGTTAAAGAAGTCCTCGCATCCCAAGTGCCATCCTTCCTGACTGCTCTGAAAGAGAATGGGAGACAGTACCACTCAGGGGAAAAAACAAAGCATCTCACTCATAGCTTCTCTGAAGACCTCCTACCTCTGTTACCTGAAAAACAGAGTACATTCTGGTATCGTGTGATAAAATAAAATGTATAAGCATTATCATTATCTGTCCAAAATGTCTTAGAGAACATATGGTATGGAAATGAAACTGCCTTAAATCTATTAACTTTGCTATGTGATGAGATCAACAGAAGGAAGCGTGAAGAAATGTTTAAAAATATATTCAGTGTAGGATCACACAACTGAAGAACATTCATCATCAGGATAATGTAATGACACTAGGAAATGAGCTAAGTAAATTTAAGATTGAAGTTTCATTTTTTTCTGAAGTGCATCTGTTTGGCTCATATCAACCTGAACCTCATCATTTAGCCATGCTGGTTTTCATCTCAGATGCATACATGTAAAAGATCCAGGAACATAAATCAAAAAGGCTTCTTCGACAAGCACTCATGAAAAATATGCTTTTAATTTATTTTTACAGTCCTGCTGAATAATCTGGACCCCAGCAGATCCTAGTCGCAGCCCTCCATGCAAGTATTTAATGGATGACATCTCCTTTCAGGTCTACCCTTACTGGTTTGCCAGGCTTTGTTTGTTTCTTGGTGTGTTTGGGGGAAAAACGTGTCAACCTTCACTTGGAAAAGTTAGACCAGCTGCTTTCGCACTGAAGTAGATGAGAGGCACTGGAAGAAGCCAAGGACATCCACAGGCACAGCACGTTCCTGCAGAGGAGGTGACATCCTCCACCACTCTCATTCCCACTCTCATGAGACCATCGCTTTCCGAAATGGGGAACACAAAACTAGTGGGCTCACCGGGGAACCAGTCATTAGAGGCTGGAGGCTGGGAAGGTCTCTAGGTATTCCCAAGCTGAGCTTTAAGGAGATGTCAAGTTTTATTTTTTTTAAAATATTTCATGCACTAAGAGTACAAACACCTGGCTGAAAGTGTCCTCAGTGGGACACCAGGTGGAGGAGGGCTGGCTCCCTCCAACAAGCCAGGGGAAGGCCCATCACACCCACCAC
The DNA here is from genome assembly GCF_009819795.1 of Aythya fuligula. NCBI lineage: Eukaryota > Metazoa > Chordata > Aves > Anseriformes > Anatidae > Aythya > Aythya fuligula. Next base: position 10,256,735 of record NC_045569.1, on the reverse strand, counting down.
CAGACACCCAGTTTGTCTGAGAGAGGCTTCTCCCGGTGCCTACAGAGCAACCAGACAGATCCAGGGAAATTTCCGAAGGAAAGCATGCATCAGCTTGCCTTTCTTCTTCCTGCCCCAAGTGCACAAAGAAGGCAGTTTCCAACTCCTCTATCAATTTAATTTTAAGGTGGACGACACAAGCAGAAGACAACTCACCCGAGAGCAACAAGAAGATGTTAGGCAGCTGCAACCCTACCAGTTCTGTGGGCAAACATCCTCAGGAGCACAAGTGAGAGGAAAACCAAGCAAAGACCTTGATGCAAAGAAGCTTTCAAAATTAACACGGAATTGTTGATGCACACAAAAGGAATTTTGAAGTGCTTCCTCTCAAATTACCTGAATTGATGATGACAGCTTTGTATATCATGCAACCGTCTCCAGTATGCTGAGCTGGTTAGTGATTTCACCAACCATGGGGTCTGCAGTATCAACTTCAGTACTCCCTCACCTCCTGGAGGTCACGGAGGCTCCTTTGTGCTGCAACACAGCCAGAGCAAACTAAAGCACCGGCAGTGCTTTCCCAGCCAGTGGAAAGAACGATTGAGTTAGATGTTAAAGGCACCAAATGATGGCACTAGGACATTTATAGCAGGAATGAGGAGAATATAAAATGGAAAAGGTTAGCTATTTTTACAAAGAAATATGTAAAAAAAAAAAAACAAAAAAAAAAAACAAGCAAACACCATTTAGTGGGTTGGGTTGTTTTGCAAAGGGGGGGAGCCTTCCACGGGCTGTCTCAGTGTTATTTTAGAAAAGATCACCCTGCACCATAAAGCCTGGACATGAATTTTGCATAAGAACAAGAAACCTCATCTGTCCGTGACACCTGCCACTTCCATCCACATGCTCCCTCAGTAGATCTCTCCCATCAGCTGCAGGATCACCTCTGGAAGCAATTTTCTCTCCCTCTTCCCCTTACTAAAGAACATCCAGAGATCCCCATTGCCACCAGCAGCGCTCTGGTGCTATCTCCTTGAAGCTTCGAGGCTCTGCACAGCTCAAATCACTTGCTCTGCTCCCACTGCCCAACCTCTGGGACATCTGGGCTCGGGACAGGGCTGTGGGGCGGACGAGTGGTTTTATTTGCAACGGCAACAATCTGCTGCTGGCCCCCACCATCCTCCTCCTCACCAGGTCACTGGGCTGCGGAGGCGCCGCATGAACGAGCTGCGCATATTTCAGATGCGTTGCTGGAAAGCCCAGCCTGGTGCAGAGCTGCCCACAAACACTGGATTCTTTATGCATTTTTCTGCGTGCACGCCGTAGGCAGCACCAGAAATATTGCACACGTGGAAAAGTGGGAAAAATATTTTACTTGTGTGACAGGGAAGGGGCTGGAAGCATCCATCTAGCCGAATCCGGCTTTGTTCAGGGGCAGGAATGCTCGCTTTGCAAGAGGGGTAATTCGGGAACCCAGATAAGTTTGTTCTCTGTGCATAAATAACCTGTGTTCAAGCTCAACCACTGTATCTCGGCAAAGGATAAAGACTTTGGTGGTAATGCGCTAATATTTGTCTACTCGCTTATCAAGCAGGAGCCTTATTACCAAGGCTAATTGAAGCAGAGATTAGATTTCACGTATGAAGGAGCAGACAATAGCATCAGATATTCTTTGAACAACGGTAAATAAGATAAGCGTGAGTGCCACTACTGTGAATTTTCCCCTCAACAATGCCTCCAAAGAGCAGGAAAAGGGCACAGCAGAACAGGGCGGACAGTCCAACCACTAGGAACAACCTGAATGCCACCCCCAGTGATTCCTGTGCCTCCGGTAAGACATGTCTACTCAGACTTCCTCTGAAACGCTGCCAAGCCATGCACGTTATTCGTGTGTCATGTTTCTGCTATTAAGAAGCTACAATGCTTTGTTTCATCCTCACCTCCTCGCACAGATGTCCAAGCAGCTACAAGTAGGTCAAGCCTCAACGCCACAGTCTTAGAAGTCTTCTGCTTTTGGCAAAGCGCTGAAAACAGGCATTTTCCCTCCGAGACGAAGCTGCAGCCTGCCCTTAATCCCAACTCTCCTATTCTTGCACAAATGTATTAAACGTGAGCGCCCTGAGACTCGCTCAGCCTTCGCTGCTTCCTGTCCAGAGCGTGCGGCTGAACGCAGAGCAGGAAGGAGAAGCCTCAGCACGAGTTCCCAGGGTGAGAAGTGGCACCAACGGGGACTCTGCAGCAGCCAAGAATCGGCACCACAGTCTCTCTGTCTCCGCTGACAGTTCCCTAAGCAAGAGTAATTCTCAGCAGGTTTTGTTTTGGCTTTGTTTTCCTACACCACAAAAAAAAACAACACCAACACCCCGGTACCTCCAAACTAATTAAAGAAGCCAATAAAACAACGGAACAAAAACTCTTAGTTTTGGCTCATCCTCAGAATCCAAAAGCAAGCTGCAGCAGTGCGAGGAGGAAGGCGATCAGCCGGAGGGTACGGAGAGCCCTGCTCCTCCTCCGGCCACAGGCAGCTGCGCTCCAACAGGAGCAGAAATCACACGGCATCCTTCTCAGACCGCTATCGTGCCCGGCTGTATCATGCTAATCCTAGAAAAGGAAAGAGCTAATCCTCCCAAACACTTTATCATATTTCATTGCATAGACATCACCTCACTCTTCTCGGCCAGCAGCAACTACAAATAGTCTACAGGAAGCCACTAATTTCCTGAAAAGAGGGTTAACTCAGAATCATAGGAAACGGAGAAAACTAAAGCTGGTTATAGCATTTCGACTGGGCTGAGCATATTGTGGGAGGAAAAAAAGTCTATCAATCATAGTGCTGAGCCTGAACAAAAACCTAGAGTCATGCAAAATTAAGTAAGACCCTCATTTATTCAAATCATTAACACAGACCTAGCAAAGTAGTGAGAATTATCTTCTTCAGCGCACATACCTACTGAAAGCCACTTTGCAGGCTTGGGTACAGTTTTAAAGTGTTCCTTTCTAAAGGGGACCATGCAAAAATCTCAGTTAGAGACAGAAGTAGAGCTACCTTGGTTGTCAGCTACCCTGAGCATCTCACAAATCCTTACACATTGCTATTAAATGCTCTCACCTAAATGAATACTTGAAAAACTGACTAGCAGCAGAACCACAGGTTAAGCCACAGGAATAATTCACATCTCCAGTCCTTCACTTGACTCTGCTCCCAGGAAAGCACATGCTTCAACCGCTGCAGACTTTCAAATACCCCAAAGCTTATCCTGTATTCTGTACTAACAGTGTAAAAATAATGCAGTTTAAGACCTGCAATGCAGTGAAATCCCACTTGTTCAAACACTTCTCAACAGTTGTGCTGACAGATTAGAGGCACGTGGAAAAGAAACTTGGTGCTGTCGCTGCCAATCGCGTCTTGCTCTCTGCAGGAAACAAGCCTAAATAAAACCTGAAGCTTTGATGACTTTGCAGAAGAGTTGGATGTAAAATGCCCTGATTGTCCCAAAACATAGCACACAAACAGAGAAGGGAACGCACAGACAGACGCACAAACACCATCTGAAAAAAAGGATAAAAAAGTGCTTAAATATACCTGGAAGGCTGCTATAATACTTACAAAACTCCAGGGATTGCCCAATGTCAGATGCAGGGTAAGTGAGTGATAAAAAAAAAACACACCCCTCCCAAGCAGCTCTGGCCTGTGGACTTTGTCACACAGAGGAAACAATTAAGATGTGGGCGAAGGAAAGAAATGTGTGTGCAATGTGGCAGCAGAAGAGAGACCAGAACAATCCCACCATTAAAATGTCGCTTTCAAAATAAAAATTGAGGGGGCTAATCTAATAGAGACAGGAAAAAAAGGTCTCACTATTAAGTAAGAATGGCACAGACCAGGTTTTGGAGCTCTGATACCACTTCACGATGCCAGTATTTAAAAGCACATCTATCTGTTTTTGTCCTTTTCCCTTAGCACAAAAAAAAAAAAATGTGAAGATGAAGATTTTTCACTTTCATCCACACTTGTAAAACTCTCATCACAGGCACTAACCTCAGCTGGCAGAGCAGCTTCCCTCTAACCCTGTCTCAACCTAACAGAAAGTTGCTGCAAAAATAATTTATTTTTTCTCTATGACCACACCACTCTTTTCTTGCACCCTAATGCATTCTTACTGAATTCATTTTACATTTTTATCTGCACCTTTAAGGCTCTACCTCGTGTGTAACTTAAGATCCCTATCGAGAGGCTGGCTCCTGTGCCAGCTCAGGATGCCAATCTCCATTTCCAACCCATTAAGAAAAAGACAACAGCCACTTTCATGGTTTTCCAAGAGCCTTCCCTTGCGCGTTTGAGAGAAGCAGCCTCTAAGTATTTACACATCCTTCTCACTTTCTCTCCAGCATTTCCCTTCTTTGCGTGACACCTACAGAAAAGAAATCCCCCAGTTAGGGCTGTGCCCACACCTACCCGGAGCCTTTGCATGCTGTTACGCTGCCCTGTGGGTGTGATGAAGCTGTTCGCAGCAGGTACCAGCTTTTCTTCTCTAAGAGATGCTGGGTTGTAACTGGGGCACACAGGCTACGTAGTAAGTAAAAAACAGTCTACAAATACCATATAATACTGTAAAACATCAAAGAATCCCTCAAAACATTAAGAGTACAGTTCAGTTAAAAAAATCTCTAAGAACTGAAGTAGGCCCCATAATGAGAAGGTGCTTGTATCAAGTAAGTAACTGGCAATATATTCCCCAAAAGCCCCATGCTTTCCACAAGGCAGCCCTAAATTCCAAAACAAACCTTCTTCCAAAATCTTTGCTGCACATCCTTCAAGCTGCAGACTGACATCCTCTCCTGGATCCAGGCCTGTCTTTTCCCTGCCAGTGACACCATCCCAAATTCCTCCAGGTGGAACTGCTCATGCTCCCGAGCCATCTTGCTCAGAATAAATAAGCTTATGAAAAAAAAAAAAAAAAAAGCCATTTTGAAGGCTTACAGCAATCTTGGTTTTAACTATAATGAGAGAGAGGAGGGCAGGATACTCAGCTGGCATCATAGCTCCAAGCAGAGCGCATCTCTACCTGTACCTTCAGGAAAAAGAAAAATTCCCTTCCTAGTAATGAAATTTTTTAGCTGACATACTAAGCCTGGAAATTGAGCTCAAACCCTAAATATGAACTCTACAAAAACAAGAAATAAAGAGGAAAACCAGCTCTGCTCTTCGATGGTATCACAGATCTAGGAGGGGTGGGCAAGACCCTCCAGACAAGCAGGTGCCTTGCTCAAAGCAGCAAGAAGAAACCCTTCTCGACCTGAATTACCCGACTTCACCATGAATTTCCCTGAGAGATGGGCGCATCCTGCAGTCTCCTGCACATGAAAGGTTCCAGGACAAGCAAAACAGCCTTCGCTCAAGGAAAGTCCTGGTTCAACTACGGTCTAAAAGCATGGGCTTCTGCTTTGATGCGCTGCCAGAAGTCGCCTCCAGCGAGGAAGCCTGGGATGAGTCACGGCACCGGCAGAAGGAACTTGCCAATCTGGATGGAAAAGCATGAACAGAACTTTGCATTTTCTCCCCGCTTTTCCTCCCTGCTCCACCATATTCGTTCCTGCACAGTAATTCTGAGTAATTGCACGCTGCAGGATGGTCAAACCAGCCAAAGAAAAGCAAAAATACACCACAGAAGTGGGGAGGGTGTGCCAATCGGTGCTTTTTTTTTTTTTTTTTTTCCTAAAAGGAGAAAAACTGAGACAAGGGTGTGTTAAAGGACTAAAGGGTCATCTGGTAAGAGTGCAACAGAAGGTTTTCTTTACTGGCTTGTATGAATTCCAGACAGCACAGGAGTTTATTGCTTTCCACACCTGTGCAACTACGAGCCAAAAGCTCATACTGCTTCGGCATCACCTCTTTAAATACCATTTCCTCTAATCAGAGTTAGTTCACACATAAATCCAGGAAAAAAGCTTCTAAACCCTAAAGACAACCTCAAGAAAGACAAGCCAAGCCCCGGTATGCTCTCAAACTGGGGATAAAACATGCCCCAAATTGATCCTTTTCACATTTACATAGATGTATGGTTTAGTCTTTTCTTTTTTTTTTTTTTTTCCTAAATTAAAATACAGCATCTTGAGTGCAGAAGACAATTCCTTCTTCACACAAGTCCACATTACTCATATGCTGGGGGCATGGCATTCCCTCGCTTCATTCAAACCACGGTCACGACCGGTTGCCGTTGGGAAGCCTATTAAAGGAAAAGCAGTGGTAACATCTTTTCAGTCTCAAAGCAATCTGGCAATTCAGTAACACAACTACTCATTCAACACGTTCTCTACTTACAAACCAAACCAAAATTGCAAAACATCATCTGCTGTAGCTGCTGGCAGGACTCCGCACCAGAGCAGTTGAAATCTCACTCCATGCTTCTTTATTGTTTTTATCTCTTCAGCCCAACTACTAATTTAAAGGAAGCTGTGCTGGATGCTCTAATTGACCCTGTTCTCTTCCTTCCCTAGTTTGTCTCTATAATTAGCCCTTTCCAGCTCAGCCTAGCAAACAGAACCAGCAACAAGACCTTTCGCAGCCACACCCTGCAGACCACAGCAACTGGCTCGTATTGTTTGCCCAAATCAACATCTCTCTGCATTAACTGCTTCAGGACAGAAACAAAATTGAAAAAGAAAAAAAAAAAAGACAGCAAGAGCAAACACGTCTCCATCATTTTCAGGCACGGTGAAGTATACGAGGCAGCTAACCCAAGCGAAATTTTCACCTGCAACATTAATCTGATGGGGATACTTCAGAACAACACGAGCATAACTGATACAAATACACAATAATAGCCAGCACTGAATTCACGTACATACGACTTGCACTGCTGCATATTTTAACACGCAGAAAACTTAGAGAACAACTCAGCTACACGTCGAGTAAGGCACCAGAAGGACCCACACCTTATTTGCTTGAGAAATTAGACGGCACGTAGAGAATGAGGAAGGGACATGCAAAAGAAAAAAAAAAAAAGTCTTATTTTCCTACTTGCCTCTACAGTTGGCTATGATTCCTGCCAGGTGACCAAAGTTTTGTTTATTTTCAGGTACCTGGGCAGAAAAGCCAGTTTGGGCCCCAGTTGGCAGAGGCGCTGTGCCCCGGCAGATGAAGCACCAGCAAAACGCAGGGGGCTCGAGGAGAAGCCCAGAGCTCAGCACCCTCCATCACCCCGTGGGTCTTTCCATCTTCGTCTTTGCATCCGTGTAAGGATAACACTACAGCCTAACCAACAAATCTCAGCTAAATGAGAGGATTTTGAGCTTTGTTTCCCTCCAGCTCAGGTGGAAGCAGCCGGGAACCCCATGCTTGAGGAGAAGCGAAGTGTCGAGCTCACCTGCTTCTTCCCCAAGCATTGAGCAGCTCCTGGTACCTGCAGGAAGATCACAAAATTCCAAAATTAACAACTGCCCTGACGCCTGGGCTCAAATGGGGACGATACTGGGTGCAGTGAAGAGCTAACTTGCTGCTCAGTTTTCACGTTTGCCTTAGCAACTCCAATTTTTACTGTAATTCTGCAGACAGACTGCCCCACAAAGCTTTTAGCCTCACGGAGCTCAGAACCAGAAGCCTTTGCCTTTTGGAAGATGAACACACATTACCATGTACTTACTACCTAATCACAGCTGAGACTGAAGTTCTCGTCTTCAAATTCATCTGCAGCACTTAGCTAAATATTATTCCAGCCTTTCAGAGCTATAGCTCCCTAAAGCACACAAATATGCATGCTTCCGTAATTGCCACACAGTCCTCTCTTACTCCAAAATGAGGTTTTTAGCTCTGAAACATGAAGATTACATGCAGCGAAATCCTAAAGGACTGCCAGTGGAAAATGCCCCATGCTGCCCAGACTCTGGCTTGCCCCGCGCCACAAAAAAACTTTTTAATTATAAGTCACAGTTCAATGTTCACATAGGGTAAGAGTCGTAACCCATCTAGTTTTCCCTCAGATCAAACACGACATGCATATAAGTAAGGATTACTCCCATCTCAAGTGGGAATTTTCTCACCTTTGTCTCTCTCCTGCTTCAGAAGTCCCTGTGGTTTTAAATTTATAATCTAGATCCACAAAGCTTCCAATCTCATATCTTACCCTAAAATGGCCCAGTACAGCCTAGACTACAAATGAATTCAGGAGATAAATGGGGATGGAAGGAGAAGGAAAAGAAAACTCTTCCTTAGCTGAAAGCGTCTGCTCAGCCCCATCTTAAAATCAGCTCCGACAACCCTGCGCAGCCAAAAATAACTTTTTACAATGGAAATGTTTGTGCAACTTAACTGAAATAGTCACTTTCCTTGCTCATCCTGCAGTGTTCAACAGACACTTCAAGTCTCCAGACCTTAAAAAGCTCAAGGACTCTTAGAAAGGGTCACATCAAGATGCAGGAGAGCATATCACAAGCAGGAATTTTGACATGCAGAAAGTTAAATGGTAGCTGACAGGAGTCTCACTAATAACAGCAGGATCTAAACCTGTAATGATCCTTCACCTAAGGAAAATTGTTCAAGTTTTTTGAATACTTGTCCCCTCCACCCCCTCAACAGCATACCTGAAACAAAAGTATGTAGATTAACGCTCCCAGAAAACCTAAACACAAGAAGAGAAAGTCATTCCAGACCAAAGTCCTCCAAAATCTCGCTTTCAGTCCATGCTCAAGTAGAGTTAACTTACAAAGCATGTGGCACACAGAAAAACTGCACCCAAAACACTTGCAATCCACGTCTACAGGTTGGCATTTAATTTCAAAAAGGTGCTTTTTTGTTTGTTTGTTTGTTTTTTGCTTGAAAGATGATATTCTTTCAAGGATTTCACTTTTCCTAAAAAAACACAGTGCAAGAGACAAGAGTGCAATCTTCATACCAAGTCTCAGACACCAAGCTACTTCTAAATTGAGGTTTAAATGAGCTTTCTGTGTAATTGAAAAGCGTCCATATTCAGCACCAGAGAGCTCACACCGGGGCCATTCTTCAAACAACAACAATTGCATAAAACTCTTCAGTCAGCTTTAATCCTCAAGTTTCACAGGCTCCTGAACAAACCAAAAATGAAAGCAGCGTGAGGGCTTGCATGAAAATAGGACAGCAGGACTGATGAGAGGTAAACCAGAGGAGGAAACCTTAAAAATATATAAAAACTCAAAAGCCAAGTGGCCCTGCAACACTACAGGTGATGCTCAGATCTTCTTTCAGGAAGAAAAAAAATACAAGAAAAATATAGGAATATGTCTTTCCCTGTTCTAGTTTTCAGATCATCTTTCTTTCCAGCAAAGACTTTTAGGTGTGATGATGAATTCTCAATATCCCAAACCAGGCATGTTATTCGGTGCTCAGCTTCTTCTGTATTTCATTATTCTTCCCCCATTCACTCGAGGTGCTTTATTTATTTTCCCCTGTGTTTATTGTATTGTTTATCACAGCTGAATAGCAGCAGCACTGGAAAAGCATTTAAATCAAATAAATGGAGGGAGAGGGATAGGAACAGAACGTATAGTAAAACTGAACTCAGAAACAATACTTTTGGAAGCAGCCTCGCCGTTCCTGTTCTGTAATTAAAAAGGGATTTGAGCGTGAAACAATGCACATGAATCCACGACACTTCTACAGAGTGGTAGGGGCAAGTGATGGGCAATTGCTGGTAAGTAATCCCTCTTGGTAATTTACTGCTTAGAGGTATGATTTCAGTCCTGCTGGAAGAAATATTACAGCTCAAGGTTAATAAATTCCTTAATCAAATCTCTGCATAGAACAGTGAGATCACAGAGATGTACTAGGAGAAGTATAACTACGGCGTCAGCCTTGAAATGGATCCTATGCTTTGACAAGTCATGATGAATTTGACAATCGCCTATTTAGAGGAGAACAAGACAAGGGTATGCAGTCAGCAGGAAAAGCAATTTTTTGTTTAGAAAATCATACCTGCAGACTCCTTGGTTGCTTTTGGGTAGTTAATTCCGTTCATGATTTAGTGAGACTCTTAAGATTCCTCACTGGCATTACATTCCTAAACAGCAACGACCTCACACACAGCTTCCCACCTTCTTCAGCTGGCAAGGAAAGCCCACGTTCCCCCTCAAAAACGACAAACCTCCCTCACTTCTACCTATTTGAACCACCTCTGGGTCTGTCTGCAGCAATGTCCCAAATCCAGCTGCAACCATCAGAAACCCCCCACAGCACAAACCTCTCCTCAGGGATTTATCTGCCGCAAGCAAATCTACCCCAGCCGCTGCCCTGCATTGTCTCCTGACCCCCGTGCTTACCTTCCAGGCACAGTGAAGTGTCTCAGGATAAGATTATCTGAGGCAATGACCACGGCGAACAGTCTGCTCTCCTGACGTGAAACCCAAACGCCTGCCCGCACGGATTACCTCTCAAACAGTCTTCCCATGGAACGTGGGAGGATAAGCACGTCACACGTGCCCTTTTTGCTCACTGAGATGTCTCACCTTGCTCTACAAGTGAGATGGCCCAAACCCAAAACAAGCTGCCTGTCTGCTGCATCCTCCTCCGAATTCCTGCACGCCCTGGCCCTCTCAGCTGGCAGTATCTTTACTCTCTGATGAAAAGAAACGGAAGAAACAATGATCCTGCTTTTAGATGACACCCGCCAAAATCCCTCTTCAAACAGGAGTTGTTCAGCTGTCCTTGCCACCGACAGCAGCAACAAAACCCATGAAATTATCCACTGCTTGCTGAATGATTGGCAAATGGAGGCTGAACGCAGCCCGAAGGTGCGGGGAGCGGCCTCCTACACAGCTCTCCGGCACTTGGTTTGTCAAAGAAACCCCCAGAAGGATTATTTACAAACACAACCCCGCTCTTCCAACAGCACTAATTCCGAAACCCTAAAAAGTTGCTTAACGTCGTTTCAATCAAGTGCTAAATTTCTAATGATTTATTGCCTTCAATTTTTTTTAATTTTTTTTTTTTTGCACCTAATGGGACCACATTCCTCCACAATTAAATCATTGCCTAATTCCTTCCAGGAGAGGTTGTCCTACACACCCAACAAGTACAAACCAACGTAACAGTTCTTTACCTCAGACAAGCCTTACAAAAGTGAAAACGTCAATGTTTTTAAGAACTGTACTTCAGTCTATGTACTTATGTAATGGAAGAAAAAACAGTAGGCTTACGGAAGTCTTCTAAAGTAAATATTTTAACTGTTTTAAGTTCATCACTCTAAACAAAACCAACATGAAGATGTGGAACACAATAAAAGAATGCTTGGCTGTCTATCAAAAACATTCATAATGTGCATTGTTGGTCTTTTTTTTTTATTTCTTTTTCCTTAAGAGTTTGGGTTTTTCAAAGATATCTGCATGGATTAGACGCTCCGCTCCCATTAACGCTCAGCCACCACTGGACAACACAGCATATCTGGGATCGTGTACCTTCTGAAAGGTCATTCTTTACAAGTAATACAGTCTTGAGAATTTTTATTAAAAACAGTGTAGAGGTTGTCAGATGATCAGCATTTGATGGATATAAGCAGGGACTCTAAACACGCATCCAGAGAGCGAACAGACTCAAGGTCACGTTGCGGTACACCAGATGTGATTCAAGGTGAGACAGCGGCAGAGAAGATTCACACCCGACAGAGAAACCCATAGTTTTTTTTTTCCTTAACATTAATAAAGGCAATAATCAAAGTAGCTGTAACAGGAGAAAAAAAATCATAAATCATAAAAATAATAAAACATTCCTTGCATGTTTAGTTAGGACCTAACTACTTTAGTTTCACGTAGCAGAAATATCGAACAGCAGCCCATTGCACACCAAACGCAGTACCTACGTGCATTACGCTGGTTATTTTTATAACACATTTGTCTTCTGCTGCTGCACGCAGGATCCAAGGGGGCAGCCCACCGGCCTGTTCCCCACCAGCCCTAAAAAGCACCGGTATCAACGCCAGCAGGGGCTGGAAGGGCCCGATACACACAATTGAGAGTGGGTTTCATGGCCGCAGCCAAGCTGGAACACTCAATCCATCTGGCTGCCTGACAAGAGCGGGATCAGTTGGTGCCTCACCAGTTCACATCACTCCCACCCGCCTTCTGCTCTGTGGCAGCATCGTGTGCCGAGTCGGTGCATGTCCCAGGGTGAGGAAAACAAGCTTCAGCCCTCTTCCCCACGCAGCAGGTTTGTGCCACGGTCAGGAACATCGGGGACCTCACTGTTAAAACACTACACACGTGTAGTTGTTTCGGTGCTGCGCTGAGGCCCTGCTTACAAACCGAAGTCAGAGCGAGGAAATCGAGCAGCCTGCAGCAGTCGGCAGCCCAGCGAGCTGCGGTGTCATGGGACTGACAGAGCATCCCTCGCATCGCGGGGCTCTCAGCCCGTTTCGTTTCAAAGGCTTAACCCAGCTCCCAGTCACAAGGGCAACAGGAAAACCAGAAAACGCAAATGCAGAAGTCACAGCTAATCCTCTCCTAACCGCACAGAAGCGGCACGCGAGCCATCAGCATCATCACACATAACACATGGCCCCATCCTGCACCAAAGCCCAACGTGCTGCACCCAAGGGGCCCGGGGCTGTGTGGATGCCCAGTGGGGCTCAAAAGCAACAACAAGAACCCTCAATTTAATGGCAAGTAGCGAGCAATGACAGTTCTTGAAGGAGCAGCTATGTATTGTTTATTTGTGACGTTTCACCTAGAAAAACGGAGCACGACCACCTGGAGCACGACCGTTTCACCCCCAAAGAGCTCAGCACCGTCAGCGGGCAGCACTGTCGGCCTGCCAGCTTCAGGCTGCTGAGCGAGGAGGTATCAGCAAACTGATCCGGCTGAGAGCTCTCTCCTTTCCCCTGCCACGATTATCTTCAGCCAGCTCAGATCCTCTTTGGGCAGGAGCCTACGGCTCCATCAGCTTAACAGCAACACAGAAATGCCGTGCAAGGTGGCAGCATGTCATGCCAGCGGGCACCGAGCGAGGGACGCACCTTGCAGAGCTCCATGAAGCAGGGATCAGGGATAACCCTGCTCTCCCCCGACACTTTTCATCCAGCATTTGGATGCCCGAACTTCTCCCTGCCCTTCTTTTATTGCAACCTGCAAGCCACAGGGCAAGGAGGACCAATGTTAGCCAGCTATAGCCATGGGCAGGATTTTGGACTAAGTGACCTGCTCGGGTTGCTTCTGATCCCGATGATCCCAATGTCCTGTGAAGGCAGGAATGCAAGGGGGTGCGGGGAAAGTGATGAGGCAGCTCATCGGCACCCCACTCGCTGCAAAGCAGCTTTTGTTCCATCGGAAGGAAAGCAGTTTCACTGTAAAGGAAAAAAAGCTACAAGCAACAATACACAATTGCGCAGCATTAAAGTTTGTGGTTTTAAAAAAAACACAACAAAAAGCATTTGTGGCAAAGACGGACAGGTCTCACCTTGCCTACAAAACTTTTCCGTGGGTACCTGCTTGCTGCACAGTTCCTCTCCACAGAAAAAAATTGCTAGTCACAGAGCCACAACTCTTGCTAATATTCTAGGACAGATACACGAATCACTTCAGTTCTAAAAATCACACTGCAATATGCCTCCCTTTTTGAATTTTGACATTTTCTGAGGACGCATGGCTTGTGTTTGCTTAAGATACAGAGGTAAAGCATTTTGTGCAGTCACACCAGCGAGAAGTGCATCACTGTGGTGCTCAACCTGCTGACCAGGACAGCAAAATAATACCAAGTCCTCCCCAGAAAACAAAGACAATTGCATTTCCTTTTTTTCCCCCTTCATCCTTGACGAGCATTTCACCTGTATAGCTTAATTAGGCTAAATCCCAGGCACCTGCGCATCCACACCTACCCGAAGCATACAGAAAAATTTGGCCTGTGTAAAAATAAACACAGAAAACTGACCATAAAATCGACCTCGATCAGGAGACAGTCGTGACGCTCTACGCACATCCCATCAGCAGCACTTGACTCTCACGGCTCCCTGCAAGCGATAATCCCAGCCGCCCAACCTGAAAACACGGCGCAGCATTTTAACCACCACCACGTAGCAGGAAGTCCCAACAATTAACAAGCTGCGCCTCGGAGCAAGGAGCTCTCCAGACACAACCAAAAATCTCTTATTATCCTGCTCTTGTCTAAAGGAATGCTAGAGAAAGTCTTGAATTTGCAAACTTGAGCTGCCAGCCTTTAAATATTTATGCTCATGTTTACTTTTAGAAAAGAGAGAAATCCCATTCACTTAAGAGGAAGTTAAGCAAATGTAGGCACACAGTACCGAAGCCTGAGAAAATAAGGCACTCTTTTTAACCTCAGCAAAAAACAAAAACAAAAACCCAACAAAAACTCGTCTTCTGAAGCCGGAACCTGCACCCATCCCATCCTGGGGAGCCGGCCTGCAGAACGCAGCCAAACGTCTCATAAACGACCCGACGAGCGTGTTTTGAGCCTCACAGTCACACAGCAGCAAAACAATTCATCTAAGGAACGGTCAGGTTTCTTCCTGCAGACAGCAGCTCTTCTGAAGCACTTGGTTTGTGTTACTACTTCTCAAGTATTTCACATGCCAGCGGAACCGCGATTCCATTTTATTTAGGAAAGAACTGGAAGCGGGAATTTCTACAAATCAAATTAAACCAGCTAGGACGCTTCAGCAGAAATAGCTCAACAGCATCGTTCCCCCCGATAAATGTACTTTTAAAGGAATTATACTCAACAGCTCCACGGTTTGAACGAGAACCAGAATTTGGCAGAAAATGGCCTTCTAATCAGAGACACGCTGCTTGCTGTGCTCACTAAGAAAAAACAACTCCAAACCTGACAAACGCCTTGAGAAACACTCACATCGCTTCTGCTCGCGGTTTCACTAAACACTGGCAGCTCGAGACCACGAAAACTTCAGGATTATGGGGCAGGCTTGGTCCCAGACCTCATTCTTCCTCGCTGGCTTTGCATGTGGAGCTGCGGAACCAGCGCGGGGAGCGGCACCGTCCCTGTGCTCCCAGTACTCCCCCTGTTGACTCGTGGCCGACGCGAAGGAGCGATGGATCCATCCCCACTGGGAGTCCCGAGGTGCCAGAGCTGGAAACCATCCTTAGGGAAATCAAGTGGCGGACTGGCAATTAGGATTTCTGGTACAGCTCTGCCTCGAAATGGGCTAAATTACGGCCATACAGGTAACCTCAGGTTTCGTGTTTCCCGGGCGCCTGACCTCGCATGCTTAACATTCTCAGAGGTTTTCTTGCAAACCTGATGAACGCTCACTAAGACGGACATGATAAGAAATAATTCAGGCACATGACATTTAGATGTTTGGCCCAATATGAAAAATGGAATCAAAGGTTCCCAAAGATTTGGGTAGAGTACTACTAGGTAGCACATGTAAGCACCAGTGTTTTTAAAAGATACTGCAACAGCAGACGTCACATCAGCCACTAGATACCTTTAAAGCTTACAATGCAGATCCCCACAAAAAGAAAAAAAAAAAAAAAAAGGCAAAATTGAATTTTACAAATCATAACTGGAGCTGTGGATGCGTAGAAGAAATAAATTTGAGGCGCGCACACGCTGCAAAGCTGAATCTACATTTTCATACTCTTTAAGAAATAAGAAAATCAAGCGATCCAAATGAAGCAGCAGCTTGGTTCCCTTCAGATTCATCACAGTTGCCACCGACTGACCATGGGATTTTAATCTGTAACGTCATCCCCGATTGTACACTGCTAGTATCGAGTCGCACCATCGTTGATAGACCGGGAAACAAGAGCTTATCACTCGCCAGTCACGCTGCTCAATTATCTCCCCTGCTCCAAGCAGCCTGGACCGAGAGCTTTCAAAACAGCCTTGAGGATGGAAAAATGGGGCCAGGAGGGAGAGCTGCCACAAGCAGAGCAAGGCGGTCAGCCCGCAGGTCTTCTAGGGCAGGACGCACAGGGAAACACCCCAGAGCCCGGCACGAGCATCCCAGTGCAGAACAGCCCTCGATAAGGGAGAACAGGGCAATTTCTCACTTAATTTAAATTTAAACAACTGGATAAGCCGCCACGATTGACATTTACTCAAAAACGTCAGGGCAAGCGTGATTATCACGCGGCCCCGGAGCAAGTGACCGAGGAGGAGATGCCGCCCGGCGATAACGCCCGTCTGTGTGACCCCGCAGGCAGCCCGGCACGGCGGTGCTCCGGCCTCGTCCCTCGCTCCCGTCATCCCCACTGCCGCCACGCACGGGAAGGCGACACTCACGCCTCGCCTCCGAGCGCTCCTCGGGGAGGAGAAGCCACGAAGCCAGCCAGAAAGCCATGTCCCCAGCTGGGAACCTCTTCACGGTGACGGGACCATGGGTTAAGGCACGATGGGTTTAGCACAACGCCACGCTGGGGATCTCTCCCCGCAACGGAGCTCTCCTCGCCACCACGCCGAATTCTCCTGAAATCGCTCCCTTTTGGGTGCAGCGGGCGACGAGGGCTGCAGCAGGGGCTGGGCGAGCTCCGAGCAATGCCCAGCCCGGCTGCGGGGCACGGAGCGAGGCAGGAGGAGGCTGCGAGGCTCTCTGCGGGGCGAAGCCCGCAACAAAAGGCACCCCCGGCTCCCCGCCTCGTCGCGAGGGGGGTCATTCCTGCCGGGAGCGAAAAAGGGGACGATTCGCACGGATTTAGGAAAATTCCAGAAAGCAACAGTGCCCGCACCTCCCCGGGAAGGGGCTGGAAGGGGCTGGGGGGGGTGCGGGGGCACCGGGATGGCGGGGGGGGGCTGGACATGGGGGGACCGGAGGGTGCTGAGGGGACCGGGGGGGTCCCGGGGGAAGCGGAGGGAACCCGGGGGGGGCACCGGGGAGATGCCGGGGGTGACAGGGGGGACCGGGGGATGCCGAGGGAGGACCGGGGGGTGACGAAGGGAGACCGGGGGATGACGAGAGGTGCCGGGGGGCTACCGGAGGACACCGGGGGGGGCACCGAGGGACCGATTCTCCGCGGGGCGCTCCCCGGGACACGCCGCCCGGCCCCGCAGCCGCTCCCCCGGCGCTGTCAGCCCCCTCCCCGGCGCCCTCCCGCTCCCTCCCCGCCGGTACCTCCGCGGGCGGAACAAAGGCGCTGGGTGCAGCCCCCCCCCACCCCGGTTCTCCTCCCCACCCCACGGCCCCCGCCGCTCACCTGGGGGGTGCCGGGCGCGGCGCATCCCGGCCGCCGCCGCCGCCGCCGAGGGGCCTCGCGCCGCGGGCTGGGGGGGGGGGGGCGGTGGGGAGGGAGGGGCGGGGGGGGGGGCGGCTCGCGCGCTGCCCGCCCGCCTGCCCGCGCGCCGCCGGGTGGGGACGGGAGGGGAGGGGGGAGGCGCCGGGGGAGGGACACGCCCACTGTGTCTAAGCCACGCCCATTCTGTCTAAGCCACGCCCGTTGTGTCTAAGCCGCGCCCACACGGTGCGGTCCCGCCCCCCGGCCGCTTTGCGACGCGCCGCTCGCTCGCTTTACGGCAGCGCCTGGCAACCGGCCGGCGCCGAGGAGGCAGGTGAGGGAGCGGCCCCGCGGTTTTGGGGTGAAACGTGAGGAAAAAGGGGTTTTGGGGGCAGGGCTGATAGGGAAGGGCAGAGGGGTGTCTGCGTTGTGCCGGGAGGGGGTTTGCTCGCTGGGGAGGCTGAGGGAGGAGCGGGGGGGGCGGCCCCGCAGCTCGCAGCCCACCTAGGCCCTCCTCGGCCCTCAGGAGCCGGCCGCGGGCAGCCTGAGGCAGTGCCCGGGGCGCCCCACAACAACAACAACAAAAATAACACCGCTGCGCCTTCTTTTGCCAGCTGCTCCGAAACTCAGGCTCTGCCCCACACCAGGAGCCCCAGCCGGGCACGGAGCAAGCTGGGGCCGGCAGCCACGGACCCCTCGCCCCGCCGCGGAGACCCGGAGATGCGAGGACGGCGGCCGCCTGCGGGACCCGTGTAAGAGCGCGGCCGTGTCAGGTCGGTAACCCTGAGGGGGTCCCGGAGCGGGTGGGCTTGCTCATGGGGCTGGGTGGTGGTTGGAGCCATCCTTTATCCCTCTCCCTGCTGCTCTTGTCAAAATCAGGTAAGCCAACACTGCGCTGAGGAGCCAGGGATCATGGCTTTCACAAATCCCAGCTGCTGACACGCAAATAAAGTGAAGGAGCCAGACTCCTGCTTGTAAGCCAGAACAACCGTTCCAGGCCTGCATCAGTGTTTATTCCTATTTTCATGAAAACCTTGGAACAGAGCGTGCTGGAGCCTTCAAGGAGGCAAATCCTGGCTGGGTTCAAGCAGAGCCACTTGGAGCTCAAAGCCCCTTAATGCTGCATGCATTGGGATCTGTGTCCCAGCCCCTCTGTGAGTGTGCCTTTAGCATCAGTGGGAGCTCTCTGACAGCAGATGCCTTCCGCGACGCAGTGCTTTTGGTCCTTGCTGCTGGCCTTGAGCAGCTCTGAAGGGCGCGTGGGGCTGTGGAGGGTTTTCCTGTGAGGCACCCAGCACAACTCACAAGCAGCTTCACAAATGACAGATGGCGGTGAAATTACAAGTAGTAGCTCGTGGTGGTAAGGCACTTGCTATAACCATTCTCCCTTCCTGACTGTAGGAGGAGGCCACATGTCCCTCTTTTTTATCTTTGACAAAAAATAAATAAAGCTGTGTTGCTGCAGAGTGGAAAATTAACAGAACACAGGATGCTCGCATCTGTCCATTGCCTGTAATCACATTTCGACTTGCCTGGAAAGCTACTGGGTGTATTTTGTACATCGCTGGGAGACGATGACGCAGAAAAAAAATGTGGTAAAGGAGAATTTGGGGCTCTGTATGGGTATGTGTAAAGTTATGTGAGTAGTGACCCTCTGACCCCCTTAAACTGGTCATTAAACATTGTGTGATGTATAGCGCAAGAAACATGGTTATAATTAGGCATGGTACTGTGTTCCTGGGACTTGGTTTGGATTTCTTGTGTTGTTTTTATACCACAGGCTGTTGCAAAGGATTTGCTCCATAAACTTGGAAATGGTTTGAGTTCGTTAACATAGGAAGCGCGTCCAAATACCATTGTGCTTGGCTCAGTGTAAATAACAATGACTGCTCCCCTTCCTTTTTAGTGACTCCTGCAGCTTGGCATGTGCCAGGTCTATCGGTGATGCACAAATAGTTATTAGCTCTTCAAGACATTCTACCTCGGCCCTTCCTTCCGCCGTATGACACATGCAGCGTGTTTCAGCCATTCTGGTACTCGTGAGTCACGTGCGCTGCGGCCCTGCCAAGACTTATTAGATCTAAATCTTTCTGAGATTATGCATACCTGGACAGGAAGGGCTTTTTCATGATTCATGTTGCAGTGAGAAGCACAAATCGTCTTCCTGAGGTGTAAACAACAACACGTGATTTCTTTCCCCTATCATAACAGATAATTAGTGTCTTCTTCACAGTGAATCATACCGAAGCAATCTTATCGTTATTAGTTTGCACACAGCGCTTCGAGAAACCCCAAGATGTTTTCGTGCCGCATTTGGCACAGATGAGGAGAGGGTGAGGCAACAGCACTGCTGCCGCCCCGAGCTGCTTTGCTCCCAGACAGCCAAAGAGATGCCTCGGGGCTGATGCTGCATTGCAGCAGAGGAGCAGCCCAGGCAGAGGATGGGGGAGTGGAAGGAAAAGAGGGCTGCTGCAGCGGGGTGAAAGCAGCCGTTTGTGTTTGGAAGATCCCATGGCTCAACCCCAGCCTGGTCCCAGACCATTGCCTGCTGAGCAGCACCTCCTAGTGTGCTGCCCAACCTCCTTCTGGAAACGCTTTAATCCTCTCAGCCAGGAAGGCAGCAGCTTCTGAGAAGGAGCTGTATGTAAGCTAGAGGTGGCCCTGTCGCTGGGCTGAGCGGTAGGAACCAGGAAAGAACAGAATTAGGGGGTGCACAAATAAAGCAGAAAAGAGGCTGATGTCTTGCCTGGCAAACCCAGGCGAGTCCCCTGAAGATGTCCTCAAACGTGGGTGGGGACACCAAGGTGCTAGCATCTGCTTGCATTACCAGATGGCTCCTAAGGATAAGCAGCCACTGCTTGTGGTAAGCAGGCACAGATTAAGAGGACACAGTGTAGTCTGGACAAACAAGGAGGAAAAGATGGGACAGAGCAGGTCAGGGCGAGGACCCACTTCTGTCTGGAAGGATGTGAGCGCTCGGTGTGCCCGGACTGATATGGGAGGGTCGTGAGCAGCCAGGTGGCCACATTCGCCTGCGATAGCCAACAGCAAAGACAAATCAAAAGGGCTTCAAAAACAAGATGAGTGACTCAGCCTGTGTCCGTGCTGAATTTCAAAACAGTTTGGAGCTGGGAGAGCTTGAGGCATCTGGTCCGTGTGGCCGGTTGCAGTGCCGTTCACCAGGTTTCTCTGCTACCAGAGATGGGATGGTCTGACGCAGTACTGACACTCTTCCCTTCTCAAGATCACCTTCATAGCCGTGCTAATACACCTGCTGCAAGATAACCTCCTGAACCCAAATTCAGGAAGCTTAAAATAATCAGTATAACATCTTTTATGAGCAAAATGTTGGTGAGTTAAAACCCAAGCTGAAAGACAGAGATGCTTGGTGGATTTGACAGCTTCGCTAGTACAAGAATTACTGAAATCTTTAGCAGGTATCTAGAGAATTGTCCTAAAAATTCCCACGGCAGGGAGCTGGTTTGTTTGTGATCTTGTTGTGCTTGGCTTCTCCTTACCGCAGCCGTGCCTCTTGTGCTGGCGGACCGGCAGGTTTTCCTGGAACAGGTCACGCGTCTGGCACGGAGCTGCGGCACTGTCTGCTGGGCAAAGGGGGATGTATGCTATCAGGCAGGCTTGAAAAGACTTTTTCTAATGAATACCAGTGGTGCAAAGCGTTACAGTGGTTGTCACCATGCAGGTAAAACACTGCAATGCTGACTGATTTCTCCTAGGTGAAGATTTTTGTGTTTTTTCTATGCAAAGCACGGAGCTGAAGGAATGCTGGCAGTTTCTGAGCAGGAACTGCTTTGAAACCACTCACAGCATAAATGAAGATTGTAACCATGAGATTTTTATCTCATCAGAGACACAGACTGCTCCTAGAGCAGCACGAGCAGCCAGCTCAGCCTGTCGCATGCTGCAGACAAGGAGCCCATCCTCAGCCTTGCCCTCTGGCAGGTGTTGCCAGTGCTGCTCCTTCAGCCTGGGAGACTTGGTTTTCTGCTAGCTGAGAAGGAACACAAGATAGCTGTGGCTCTGTGTCTTGTCAAAGGTGTGGTCTAATTGCCTAATTTCTCTCCTACCCTTTTTGTGTTGCAGCTTCTGAAGTTTCCTGGAGCGCAGCGGCCCCTACCCGCGCAGGATGGACCCTGTTGTTCTCAGCTACATGGACAGCTTGCTGCGGCAGTCAGACCTTGCCTTGCTGGAGCCCCCGAACTGGCTTAACGATCACATCATTGGCTTTGCCTTCGAGTACTTTGCCAGCGACCAGTTCCAAGAATTTAGCGATCAGGTTTGCTTTATCAGCCCCGAAGTGGCTCAGTTCATCAAATGTGCCCTTAGCCAGGAAGAAATAGCCATATTCCTTCAACCGCTAGACCTTCTCCACAAGAAGCTGGTGTTCTTGCCCATCAATGACAACTCCAACCAGGCTGCTGGGGGCACGCACTGGAGCCTACTGGTTTACTTCAGGGACAAAAAGTGCTTCGCCCACTATGATTCCCACAGTAAGTGCAACTCCGTCCACGCCAAGCAGGTGGCGGGGAAGCTGGAGGCCTTTTTGGGCAAAAAAGGGGGCAAAGTGACCTTCGTGGAGGAGAAGGCACCAGCCCAGCAGAACAGCTATGACTGTGGGATGTATGTGATCTGTAACGCTGAGGCTCTGTGCCAGGGATACTTCAGGGGCCACCAGGAGTCTTTGCTGCAGCTCCTCACCCCCTCCTACATCACGCAGAAAAGAGCAGACTGGAAAGCCCTCATCACCAAGCTCGCCCAGAAGTGATGCTCGTCCCCACCACCGCCTCTCCTGTCTGCCATCACCACCCCCAGTGCCTGAGGGAGGTGCCCAGGCGCAGGATTTTCCCCAAAGAAGAATGTAACCCCTCCAGCACTGCCACAACCCGCAGTGCCCTCCTCCCAAAGCCTTAGTCTCCTCTGGAAATCGCTGGCCTTTGAACTTCCCACCAGTAAAGCCCCTTTGCTTTCAAAGGAATCCTCCTATCAGTGCCGATTTATTTATTTATTTATTTTATTTATTTTACACTAATTGCTGTGGCAAAATGAGGTGCTAAAGATAGTTCTCCACCTCTGCCCAGCAGGCAACACGCCCTCGTTAGGTGGCTTTAATTAGCTGTGGGCATTGCTCTACTGGCCAGGTTTAGCAATCCCCTTTAAAACCAAGCCCCAAACACTTCATTATGGACTTTCCTAATTTGTGCCTACAGCTCAGTGTGTTTGAGAAGCCTGGATTTAGCAGCAAGGCTGCAGAATGCATGACGCTGAGATGACTGTGTCAAGTGATGAGACTCAAAAGAGAATGCTGTGATTATTGAAAGATTGGGGCAGGAAAAAAAAAAAGCTGTCTTCTTCAGATAGGTGCTCCTAGGCTGTGTGAAGATTGCTTTTTTTTTTTTCCTTCCCCTTTTTTCCCCCCCACTTCCCCACCTCTGTCTGCTCTGATTACAAATTAAAGCCTGACTCTGAGCTGCTGGAAGATTAATAGGAAGCTGAGAAAACAAATCCTAGAAAAGGAAACTTAATTGAGATGGAAAGTGACACTCAGGCTTTGAAGTTTCTTTTCTCATTACAATTTTAGGTCATCTCTGTTTGGTGGGGAGGGCTCTGCAGTGCTCCCCAACTCTTGTTATCATTTGCTGTGCTTTCTCTAGCACAAAACCAGTTCTTGCATTACTCCAGATAAAAAAAAAAAAGAAAAAAAAAAAAAACATACCAGGGAGAACAAAGGGGCAGAATTTGAGGTATAAAAGCCAAAGATAAGCGCGGTCTCCTTGAAACTCGAGATTCAGTCCTTAATATACTTCTCTCACGATCGGCCTACACGAAACACACTTTTCCTCCAGTGCTGGACTCCACATGGGATCTAAGAGCAGATCCTATTATTAAGAGACAGGACTGGCAGTGGGAAAGCAAACAAGATGGCGTTGCAGGATAAGGAATAATCTATGACCTCCTGAGAAACGAGGAGCCAGTTGTTCGGGTGGTGTCTGGCAGAGCAACCACACCCCTGGTGCCAACTGGACCAGGGAAATCCAGGACAAAAATAACCCGCGGAAGAGGCGAGGGATTGTTTTTGACCTGCAACTCCTCACCCAGCTCATTTGCAGCCCAGTCCCACAAGTGCTGGTACCAGCACAGAGTAGGATGGGGCAGAAACATCAATTTCCCTTGTTTTGAAGAAAAAGGTAAGTAGATACAGCCCCACAGGCTCCTCCAGAACCCAAACAAACCATCACAGACAGCAGTGGGGCGAAACGAGGCTCCGAGCCACTACTGCCAGCAAGCAGCCAGCAGCACAGGGCTCTCCTCCCAGCACCAGCCCTCCCTGGAAGAGCACCTCCACCACTCAGACAGATCCAAAACCACAGAAGTTGCCCCAAAGGGCATCGAGTTGCTTGCCAAGGGGATTTCTTTCTGAGCATGGGGCCCGTGTTGCTGAGACAGAGCTATACCACTGCCGCCAAGGCTGAGCCTGCCATTACCCAGGTGTAACACCTCCACGCCCCACCGCCTGCCCTGCAGCACCGAGTACAATCACCGCTCAGAGACTGCAGGGGAGCTGCTCATCGAATGCAAACGAACACTTCTGTCTGTGCTCTGACAACATCACCTCCCTCATCTTCCTCCCTGCCCAACCAAGAGGAGGGAGTGAAGGAAGAAAACGCCTCCAGGGTCCCACTTCTTCCCGGGGGAACCACAAATAAAATTTAATTGAAGCCCTACGCTTGTTGTCCCTTCTTTTGAGAGTACTTACAGCCAGCACCCAGCAGAGCGGTGGCTCCGGCTGTCCCGCAGCACCATGGCATCGCGTCTGCGGTGGCTGTGACTTGGTGGCAGAGTCCTCCTCCGTGCGGGCACTGCTCCTGGGGCTGGTAAAATGGGGGCGATTTGTGGAGCTGGTGAGTGCAGGAACTCCACCAGCACCTGTGTGGGCTGATTCAATCGCTCACAATGGACATCCACCCGCCCGAGCCTCTGTCCCACGCCAGGAGGCTGCTGGAGACGGTTGGTGCACCCTGAGCTTCTACGTGGTGTTTCTTTACACAAAGAAAAGTAAATACACTCAACCAGGCGTCACCGAGCTCAGGAGAACAAACAGGAGCAGACAAACACCCTCCAGAAAAGAAAGCAACCAGCTTCCAGCAGAAAGGAGCTCCCAAATCACACCAGGGTCCCCAAAAAAATCAGAAGAACTCCAAACCTTCTCCGCAAGCATATACGGGAGAGCAGGGGAAACCAGGAGGGGCAAATTCCCAGTGCTGGGACAGAGAAAATTCCTACACAGCCTCCGGAGAGATGTGCATGCAGTGCTCACACAGCCTTACCTCATCACCCCGTGAGCACTTGCGTACGCCCATGGGGCGGGCGTGGGGTGGTGGCAGCACCCTGTGGCTCCAGCCGGGCACCTCGCCACTGTGCTTACCTTCATGGCTGGGAAACAAAACCCAAAAAGGTGGTTTTTGAGGGAGAAGCAGGGGGAGATGGTTCAGTATCTCCTGCTTTGCGTTCGCTGCGGGGTGCCCTTCCCAGAATACAGGCAGGTCAGCATGGAAACCTGCTCCAGAAGCCTCCTTTCCCA
This sequence comes from Aythya fuligula, assembly GCF_009819795.1. Lineage (NCBI taxonomy): Eukaryota > Metazoa > Chordata > Aves > Anseriformes > Anatidae > Aythya > Aythya fuligula. The sequence goes on along the minus strand of NC_045569.1, from coordinate 10,232,008 downwards.
CGTGAGGTTTCATCCAGTCCCTGCGGTGCCAGCCCAAATAAGCCAGGTCCTGCATTCACCCAAACCGCCCTTCGCTTCCGCCTTCCCACTGCCATGACCGAGCCAAAACGTTTTTGCAGCATCCCTGCCTTCGGTTCAGCCACCAAACACACTCCCTGCTAGGCTAAAACCACCCAGAACTGTGCAAATACAAGAAAATAACAACAAAAAGAGCTTGGCACTGCGCAAACAGCCATTCAGGGACCTGTGCCAGCCAAACGAGCAGAACAAACCCCTGAAGAAAGCATCGCAGCACCTTTCCTGTGCCAGTGAAGGATGAGGAGCACCCCAGGGTGCTGAAATCTCCCAAAAACCGAGGTGATGAGGCATCACCCGGCCTTGTCCCATTCTCACTGTGCCCCCAAAATACGCTCTGAGGGCCAAGGGCAGCACTGGGTACTGCAGGGCCAGGCTGGGAGGGGGATTTCGGCTGTGGGTGCTCAATGAGGAGGAAGAGGAGGAGGAGGAGGAGGAGGAGGAAGCAGCTGGAGCCTGTCCCCCCGAGCCCCAGCAGCTCAGCACCCCACCAGCGGGCTGACACCGTCCCCAAGGCGCCCCTGCCACCCGCTGTAGCAGCAGTCCCGTAGTCTTTGCTGCCACCTAGTGAAAAATCCCTCCCTAGCACCTCACCCCCTGCTCCCCAAGCTCTGGGTTTCCCAAAAGCTGTTTCCCTGGCCCTGTAATTTAGAGACAAACCATGGGGAACCTGTCTGGAGATCCCTGGGGACCCTTCGTGGCACTTACCTGGTGCTGGAGAAGCGACACCGAGTGCCCCACGCACACCCCGGCGTCCCCCAAACGGTGCCAAACCACTCCGTGTACCTCCTGGCCTCTCCTACGTGGTGATGTTTGGGGCTCAAGAGGTCTGCCAGGGCTGCCCCAAAGGGATGCCACCGGTCCCGAGCCGTGGCATGAGGACAATACCCAGGACCTTCTCCCAACACCAAAATGTAAGCTGTGTCCTCGCCTTCCTTGCACAGAGGGGACACGGTCAGCAATGAGCCAAAGCTCCTGGGACAGCCCAAACACGTGGGAGCACCGAGCACCCCGCTCCAGGGCTCGCAGCCCTTCCCCAACCCCAGCATCGACACAAGGATGCTCGCGGCACTGCTAGAAAATCGTGGTTTTATTTTCATTTAAAATACTTTCACAGCCTTGAGCCAGGCAGCGAGCTCTTTCCCCAGGGCTCAGGGATTTGGCCCCATCAGCACTTTTAGTTCCCAAAAAACAGGAAAAAAAAACAAAACAAAAAAAAACAAAATAACACAATGAAATCGCACAGGTATCCCCTGCCTTCCCGACGCGCCGCACAAGGGAAGGGTTCAGACAAATCCTGCTCGCTCCGCGCAGTGACGAGGGCTGACACACGGAGGGGGCAGGTCGCCATCCCGGCTGCTCGCCCGTGACAGCCAGGCCTTTTGGGACATCTTAACGAGGCGAGCGGGGCTAACGAGCCCTTGGTCCAGCACCATTCCCAGGCACGGTCCCTGCAGAGGACGCCTGTTGTGGAGGACCCTAAAGTGCTTTGCGCGGGGCCACGCGCCCCGAGGCCCCTTTGCTCCAGGACAGAAGGGGCAGGGGGAGCCCAGGTTGTGCCCCCATCCCCGCGGTGTCTGGGCTGCAGGAGGGGCTCACGGAGAGGGACAAACAGGCCGGCGCAGCTGCACCTGCCCCAGAGCTTCACCCAGGGCAGACACAGCTCATCCACGTGCTTATAGGGCTCCCGGTGAGCCTCAGGTCATCTTTCAACAAGAAAACCCACGTCTGGAGTAAAAAACAGTGACCGTTTTAGCAGCAAGTCTTAAGGGGGGGCTTGCTTCCCTCCCCGAGCCATCATCCTGTGCTAGGGCACGTCGGTGTCCCGGGGAGAAAAGGGGTTCGTAGTGGTAGGGGGAGTTGGCACCCGCGGCCGCGAGCCGGCCGGGCAGTCCTGCGGGGAGCAGGAGGCAGGAGGAGAGGTGTTTGGTCCCGTGTTACCGGCTGAGGGGAAGCCGGGCCGCGTGCGAGGCGCGGGGTTCGGCTGGAAGACGGCACCGGTGCCCTCTGGAGGGATGCCACAGCCATGCTGGCCCTGTACACAAAGTGCTACTGTCTGGTCCTCGTCCTGTGCTGGGGGTGACGGTCACCTGCAGGCAGAGAGCGGGGTGAGACGGGGTGAAAAATATCCCCGTCTGCGGCGCTCGCGCTGCCCCGAGGGTGCTCACCTCCTGTGCCCGCGGGAGAGGTAGTCCCGGTTCAGGGAGCAGAGCTGCTGCTCCAGGCGGAAGATGCGGAACGCCAGGTAGGAGGAGGACACGACCAGGAGGCAGATCCTGGGAATAGAGGAACAAGCACCAGTGCTCAAGCACACCCCACGTGCCCCATCCTCCCCAGAGCACGGCCGCCCGCGGCGCACTTACAGCACGATGAAGATCTTCAGGAGCTGGTAGTCGGAGGGTCTCAGCTCCGCCACGCAGCTCTGCTCCACCTCCAGCTCCTCCTCCGTGTTTATTGCACTTTCTGCAATGCAAACCGAGAGTCGGTTTCTGCGCCTCCTCCCACGCCGCGTCCCCGGCCGGGCGCAGCCCTCACCTGAGGCCAGGGGCTCCTCGGAGGTGAAGCTCTCCTTGGCGCTGAGGCTGCTGACGGAGGCCCGGTGGATGCACTGGTAGTCGGTGTCCGGCAGGGACAGGGAGAGCGAGGCAGGCGACACCTTCCTCCACTTGCCCTCGGGGACGATCACTTCCTGCGGGGAGGAACCGGCGGTGCTGAGGGGGCCGGATCCACACCCGAACCCTCACACAGCTCCACTGAGCACAGCCACGTCCAATGCGCCATCGTGATGGCCTCCATGGGGACAAAGGTCCCTTGGAAGCACCAGAAGATTGCTGCCAGCCCCAAGTCACGCCTGGAAAAACACCTTCAACCCCTGGGATGCCCCATGCAGCTCCCAGCTGCGTACCCGTGGCCTCACCACAGAGCAATGAACTCCCCAAGCTTTGGCTAGGGAAAGTTTTGGGACATCTCCACCACGTTTACTGCGGAGCTGCTGGCACCACAGCAGCCTCCTGAGCATGTCCAGCAGAGGACAAGGCACTGCCCTCGTCTTTAGACCTGCATTTAAAACACCTGAGGGCTGTTCCCCCATGCAGTCAAGGACCTTCGCGCTGCTCTCCGAGCTGCCAGCCGAGCTCTCGCCCACCACACACCTGCCAGACCTCGCCGCGCGCCCACAGCTCCTCCCGAGCTGCGCGCCGCAGAAACGCGCTCGCTTTTCCAAATGTTTTGACAGAAAAATTACACAGACGCCGCACAGCTTATCGCAGGCTCAGCGGAAAACCCACTCCCAGCCAAAACTGCAGTCGGTGCCAAGAGACGCCAGGGAGGGCACCAAACAGTTCGCCCCCCTCGCCTACCGCCTGGCTCGGAGCTCGCGTTGTCCTTGTCACCGGCCTGCCTCTCACATCACAGCCCCTTTGCCTGCCTCCTGCTGGGCCAGGAACCAGCACAGCCCTTGCTTTTGGGCACAGAGGGCCACCAAGACACAGCAGACACCCCACTTGTCACCTCCTGGTCCAGCACATGTGGGTAAAACGCCGATGGTCCGGACCAGCAGCCCCAGCACAGCCCAGCACAGCAGTGTCACCGTGCTCCTGAAGCCATGTGGAACCAGCACAACGCTGCCACAGCCACCGGGCACTTCCAGCCAGCAGCTCCCTGAGGACCAGCCAGAACAAGAAAAAAAAAAACACTTTCTTTTTTCAGGGTAATCCAATCACATTCCCAAAGTGTTATCGGTGTTCGCAGCTGGGAGCTGCATCAGTTTCAGAGGTCGCAGTGAGAGCTGAGAAGCGTTTTGCACTTCAGTCAGAATTTTATGGCTATAAACAACCCCCAGGGAGCGGCTGGCTGTGCCGGTGGCTGCCGTTCTGCTGCAGACTTCCCAAATCTGTCACTTGACTCTTTTTTTTTTAAAGCCATTTCTGCCCCATCACGACAGATTGCTCCTGCACTGCACTGGGCTCTGCCGGAGCCGTGGGTGAGCCCCAAGCCTTACCAGGGACACGGCATCAGGCTCCTCCGTGAACTCCTTCAAGCTCAAGCTCTTCTTACTCGAAACCTGGAGGGAGAACAAGACGGGCGTTACGACCCACCTTCCTCTCACAGCCTGCCACCCCTCTCCCTGCTCCAGCTGGGGTTACAAAATGAGATTTTGAGGTTTTCGACTGGTTCACCAGCGGGTCAATGAAGATGAGCTGCTTTAAAACTCACAAGCATCTGATGGGGTTGCTTCCCATTTCCAAAAAAAAAAAAAAGAAAAACAAACCACCACACCCAAAACCCAAAAAACAAGGAATTGCAAAGGGTCCCAGCCAGGCAGAGGGGATGAACCAGAAGAGAAGGGGGAAAAACAGATCATTAGGGCAGAGCTGGGCACGTTTCAGCAACAGGTGTCCCACAACTTTTCATCCACCAGGTGAAAAGCTACCCTGAGAAATCTCGTATTTGGGAAATCACACAGGGTTGCTGGCAGCACACAACCTGTAAAATGTTTCTTAACAGCAAACCAGTATTTCCACTGGATAAATATCCACGGAGCAGTTTCGGGGGCAGAGCTGCTGTGTCCCACTGGGTCAGGGATGGGGCTGAGTCACCCAAATTGCTGTCCCAGGGGACACCCATCCGGGCAGGAATGGCTCCAGCACCACTTCCCACACACTTCAAAGGCAGGGAGAAGGAGATACGTGGTAATCCTAACCTCCAGCCCAAGGACTGATGGATTTCTTCCCCATCTCAGGCTTTTTAACTCAGATATTTTTTTTTATTTTATTTTATAGCATTTCCCACCCCCTAAAAACTTTAGAAGATCTGGGGAAAAGGCAGCGATGCGCATACTGGCAGAACAAGTACTGCTACCAGATTATAAATATTGCATCTACACACCCTGGGAAAGCGAGAGGAGAAACTGCGGGCTCTGCCCCACTCATCTGTGACCCAGAACAGGTCCCTGGTGGCTGACGGGGACAGGACACCTCCGTGACACCCATGTGACAGGGACAGGCTCTGTCCTGCTGGGATGCTGAGAGCGGGTCTGGCCCCGTGATGCTCAGCAGCACGTCCCAAAGCAGGGCACAGCCAGCATGACACCGAGACACAGGATGGGGAAAGGGGGACGTGGCAGGAGGTACCTGCAGGTGCGTGCAGACTCTCCGCAGGACATCGTACACGCTGTCGCGGGAGATCAGCGACACGAAGATGTACTGAAAAACAGAGAGAAGATGAGAGAGAAGAAGGTGGGAGAGGTCTCCCACCAGCCCAAGCCCGGATTAAATCCTCCTCCAAAAGCAGTCTGACGTGGCCAAACAATTTCTGCTGCCCGGGGTTTGCTGGAGCACCGGTTCTCCAAACACAGGGACAGGCAGAGACGTCCTGCCCTTGAATCTTCCCCCTCTGGGAGCTGCGTCCCCCTGCCCTCCCCCAGGTATTTATCTCCCTGAGTTTTTCCCCGCAGCTATTTTTGCTGCCTGCTAACACACGGAGCAGATTTTTCAGGGCCAGTTTTGCTCGGCTGCTGTCCCCACGGGCTCTGAGCAGGACGTGGTGGAGGAGAACGGGGTCGGGAGCGACCGAGAGCATCCCCCAGACCGTGGCTCGGTCCAACACACAGAGCCCACGCGATGCACGGCGCAGCCAGGACGGCTGCAAAGGGCAGATGGATCTAAATGCCCAAATCCTGCCTTGTGCTACCCCCTGCTAAAATGCCATCCGCGTAACGTTGCCACGAGCAGCAGCCTTGGCAGGCAAGGACTCGGAGCACTGAGCAGGACTACGTCAGCACATTTCAGCAGAAAACAAGCAGCGCATTTTAAAAGCTCAACCACAGCTCAGCCTCAGCCCATTAACCAAGTTCTCCGCCAGCTTAGGCTGTATTGTGGCCCAAACCCCATCCCCTCCTCGGGTTTAAGAAGTTTAAAGGTTTTACTCGAGCCTGGCAGGGATTTGCCAGGCTCGGCCGGGTTTTGCTTGGGGTTTGCTTCGGCCAGAAACAAAGTGAAATTCAGGAACAAAAGCCAAGCTGCAGTGTTTGCCCTGGCCGGCCGCCAGCACGAAGAGCTGTGCTCACTCCCCAAGCAGCCTGCGGCTTCAGCCGGCGATGTGAGGCCTTCATCCCCCCCAAAAATACCGCAGGGACCCCGGGGAGGGCCCGTTACCTTCCTGCTGGCGGTGGTGGTGATGGCCAGGCCGTTGGGCAGCAGCCGCGCCGTCTTGTGCTTTTTGATGAGCTGGACGGAGACCACCGGGATGACGACCTGGAGGGGAAAACACAGGGCGAGGGGATTTAGCGTTGCCCCCAGATGGCTTTGTCTTCGTTAAAGGTCGTGGCAACCCCCCAGCGTTAAGCTCAGCTTGGAGTCGATTTCTGCTCGATGAAAACAGCGGGGATGCAAGGCATCGTCCAACACAAACACAGCAAGACCTTAAGGCTCGTTGCAAGAGGTCCTACACGCAAGGTTAAAAACGAGGCAGGCTACAATCTGTGGCAGAATAACTCCATCGAAACGTGCTGAGCTTTGGAAGTGCAGCACCTCGCTTCCATCAGATACTTTTGTTTAAAGCTGCCAATATAAATAATTCAGCCCTTCAGCCCGGCTTTGAAGGAACTCATTTCTCCCAAAGATCCCCGTCAGCCACAACGTTAACTGGGGAACGTCAGGCTGTAAATCAAGCAGAGAAGTGAAGAGAGATGCAAATCTCTTCCCGAATCCTCTGGAAACCTTTGATCTTCCTTCAGACACCATTGCGGCTTTTATGAGGTTTTGCACTGGGGAATTTTACACCCAACCAGTATTTGTTTTCCCAAGGCGGATCCTGCAGGTTATCGGAAGAGGCAGAGCTGGGCTCGATGCAGGCAGCTCTCCCCGCTGCATCGGAGGCTTCTGAAGGCAATTCTGGTGGCACTTGGGTGTGGGAAGGGATAAGCAGGCTGCTGGGAGAGCTGTTTGGGACGGGGCAAGGGACACGTGGGGCACCCTGCACCCAGGCACTGCGTTACCTTGATGTCCTTCCCGAAAAGGTTCGCGTAGAAGCAGAGCCAGTTGGGGGAGATGTAAAGCCGTCCCTGGATGAGGATGTCCCTCTGGAGTGCACAGGAGCAAACTGCAAGGCAGAGCAGGGTCAGGCTGGGTGCCAGAACCCCTCAGCCCCTCACCACCCTCCCCTCGCCACGCTGCCCACCTTTCAGCACGCTCTCCTCTGTCGGGATGTCCTTGAACAGCTTGTGGTACTGCGAGTTGTACTTGCTGGCGGCCTGCAAAGGGAACAGAGCAAAATTACCCGATAAAGAGGAGAACCAAACCCACCCTGCTGTTTTTTTTGCAAATTTGCAAATTGCAAATGCATCGGGCTGGGGACATCAGGACCCAGCACCACAGGGGTAAGGGGCTAAAGAGGGTCTGCAACAGCAATCACCGCCCTCCCAAAAACATTTCCACCAAGAGTTTATCTAAGGAGACGCCCAAGTCTCTGCTAGGACAGTTTTCCACTGAGCTCATCTGCAGCCCGTTTATTTTGCCCAGTGGATTCTCCCTCCGTGCCAGCTGCCCCTGATGCAGGGCACGATGTCACTTGCTTTGCGCCCGTCGCGCCGCGCCATCCCGCTGCTTATAGTCCCGGTGCCTCCTCGATGTGCGGCTCGGCAGTGGTTTGCTCCTTGACACGGTGGTTAAATAATGCTAAACAGCAGGTAAACGCGCGGCAGGAGCTCAGCTCTTCACGTTACATCCGCTCAGTTGCTCCTCCGAGGCTGTGCGGGCAGATTTTTACCCCTGTCCCTCCGCCGCCACAGCTGAAATCCAGGGCAAACGCACGAGGGAGAAGATGCTTTCCCAGGACACGGAGAAATCCAGCACAGCCCTCCTGCGACAAGGTCACCCCCGCCCCGCGCACCTTGTCACTGGATGAGCTGGGGTTTAAGAGGATCAAGGCTCAGCATCACCTGGGGGCGGCTCAGGCACCCTCCAGAGAGCCACCAGGCTGGCGGTGGGCATCGGTGGGAGCATCTCGGGGCTTTTAGGGGTGAGGAAAAGGATCAAGCCACCCCTGGATGTCTCTTCAGCCCACGAAGCACCTCCAGTCCCAGCACAAACCCGTTGCCATCTCGGGAGAAGCACCCAGCTGCCTGGCGGCCTGCCCGGCGCTCAGAATCCTCCCAGATGCCTCTGAATAATCGGCAAAATATTTTGCTAAATATATCCGCTCCGGCGCAGCGGGATGGGGAACGTCCTCGCCGGGCGCGGGCAGCAACGCGCCTGCTCCCTGCCAAGCGCAGGAGGCGAGGCAGAAGTGGGACAGGCCGCCCGCTCTCCTGAGAAAGCCCCGAGCGAGGCAGGCACCCAGCAAGGCTGGGCTCATTTCTGAAGAAAACACACCCGGGCCCTCAAAAAATTAAAAATAAAAGATGGGATTAGGAGCAAGCGGGGGCGGCTCGCTGCGTGGGGGAAGAGGAGTTTCTCCATGCCACCCCGTCCCAACGCAGCGATACCCCGTGCCAGCCCCGGGCTTCTGCTGCATTGAGGAGCTTCTCCTTGCTCCTGGAGCCCAGGCACGGGGCTGCTGGCGCTCCAGATGTCCTCCCGCTCGCAGGGAGGCTTTGGATTACCCGGGATGATCTCCTGCGTCACGCCGCCAGCTGGAGCGGCTCCGGCTTCACCGCCACGGCCCCACGGCCGAGAGCTGCCCTGCTCCCAGCACCGGGAGCTGCTGCACGGGGACAGGGCCCCGGCTGCTGCTCGTGTCCTGCCTGAGCTGCTTCTGGAGCCGTAAAGCCCAGCGGGGAGAGGGCTCCTCCGCGCCTTTCTTTTCCCGTGGGTGAGAAGTTCTACCTCTGATGAGATTTGAGCAACCAAACGGGCTCAATTCGAAGTGAATTAATTCTCTTACAGTCAAACTTTCAGCTTTCTGCTTGGCTCTGCATAAAACCCCCAAAATGTTTTCAGGGCAGCTCGTGGCTCCCCGTGAGCCAGGCGCAGCCGCTGCTGCTTCGCTTTCAGCTCCCGCAGCCCAGGGCCGGAGCCCGAGGCCGTGGGGCAGGCACCGAGGGGCGGCTCCGGCCGCGACTCACCGCTTCCCGGGGGCATTTCTTGATGTCCTCGTCCTTCAGGGCCTCGAGGCTGCGCGACAAGGCGACACCGGCTGAGCGGGGGGGACAGGGACGGGGACGGGGACGGGGGAAGGAGCCCGGTGCCCGGTGCCCTCCCCCCCGGCCCTCACCTGCCGTCCAGGGACTCCAGGCTGCGGTGGCCGCGCGCTGCCTGCAGCTGGTGGCGGCCGGGCATGGGCTCGGGGCTCCGCGGGGGCGCCGCCTTCTCGTGCATGGGCGCGGCGCTGCGGGGGGGGAGGCGCTGAGCGCTGCGGGGCCCCCGCCGCCCCCCCCTCACCCCCCTCCCGGGGCGAGCGCGGCCCCGCCGGACCCCGAACCCCGGCCCCCGCCGCCGCCGCCCCCCCCCGGTCCCGGTCCCGGTCCCGGTCCCGGTCCCGGTCCCAGCCCCGGCCCCCACCTGCGCGGCCGCCCCGCGCTGCCCGGCGCCGTCGCTGCCTCGCGGCGCCACGCCGCCCGCCCATTGGCTGCCCGCCGCTCCGCCCCGCGCCCCCATTGGCCGCCGCCCCCCGCATCGCCTCACACGCGCGCTCCGCCCGCCTGCTTAGAGTAGGCGGAGTCTTCTATAACCCCGCCTCCTTCTGGTGTAGCCCCGCCCATTTCCCGCCCGCCCCGCCCCTTAAAGGGCCCGCCCGGCCCAGTTGCGGCAGCAGGAGGCGGGCGGTGCAGGGGTGCTCAGCTCTTTATTGACGCGCGCGGCTGCGCCCACGGCCCCGGACACACGGACAGGGACACTGGGGGAAGGCGACGACACACGCAGATGTGACACGGCGAGGGAAGCGCGCCCAGGACCCCGCTGCAGCCTCCAGTCCCCCCATGGGGATGAACAGCAGTGGGACCCCAGCATGGGGTGGGAGCAGGTTTTGGGGTTTGCCCTGACCCCATGCACGTGGGGACCCAACTGCATCACCAGAGGGTGCTGATGGTGCTGCGGGCACAAGGCGGGGGAGCTGCGGAGTGTTACAGCGGAACCGTTCACCACACCGCGCCTGTTCCCTTCCCCATCGCCCACCGCGGGGGCAAGGAGAGGCACGGCACACCCTGAGGACAGGCACTAGGCTACGGGGAGGTGGAGGAGCAGAGTCCCATCAGCATGCAGGACCCTCCCGAACCTGCTCCGACAGAGAAACTACGGGGAGAGGGTAGAAAAGAACTAAACACTTCAAGTATCGGTAGTGACGGAAGGTTTCTTCCCCCTGCTGCTGCACTCGATGGCGTGGAGCAACCTAAATCCGACTCTAGAGACAAGGAGAACATCGCAAGCGACTGCTGGCCTAATGCACGGGGAGGGGGAGCGGGGGGAAGGAAGACGGTGCTGGTCGAGGCAGCGCTTCAGGGAACGGGCACCACCCGCATGGTGTTGGTGTAGCCGGAGCCGGGGCGCCAGCCGGTCAGCACGATCACCAGGTCGCCGGTCTTGAAGAATCCACGCGCTTTGCCTAGGGGAGGAGGAGAGGAGGAAGATGTCAGGGCTCAGGGGCTCCACGCAGCAAGGAGAGCATCACCCCCCTTCATGTGCTTGTTGAAACAAAGCTGGATCTCTGCTGGATGCTATTTAAAGGCTGCCATGACGAAACCCGTCCCACTTCCCAGTTAGATGCAATGCGCTTATGCAACCGCTGGCCCCCATTTCCCAATGGGCAGCTTCCCCAAAATGAGGGTCCCCACAGCAGCCACTCTGGGCTCAGGGTGACCCCAGACCGGGAAAACCGAGGTGGGAGCAGCGCCACTCACCAACATTCATGCCCAGGTTCACGCGGAGATCCACATCCTCTGCCCAGGCGTCATGGGCGGGCTCTTTGCACAGCACGGGGAAGATGCCCCGGTAGAGGTGGGCCTGGCGCGCTGTCTGGTCATTGCGGGTGACAGCGATGATGGGAGCCCGCGGGCGGTACCGGGACACCAGGTGTGCTGACCTGCAAGGAAGGACAGGAGGCACGAGGTGAAGCATCGCGTTACAGCTGCCCCGGAGCACTTGAGGGAGCCCCTGTTCCACCCATGGGGCACCTCCACTCCAGCACCAGGAGCAAACTGCCCGTCCTCCTCTTTGCAGCCCCAAAACCGTGCTGGGGATGACCAGAGGGATGCTGGCAGAGTGTTTTGCAAGAGCCAAGCTCTACCAACAGAGCTTGATGCTCAAGTGATTTCCAAATTTAGCAACTGGGTGGATCAACACCAGAAGGCAACAGACCCTACTCCAGTCTTGGGGAGGGAGATGGCCTCACCTCCAAGATCTGGCTGTGCCATCTGCACGTTTTGGTCCTGAAAACAAGCAGTTATTTGTCTCGGTTGCTATGTGAAGATGGCTAGGAGCCATTTATTCTGGCCTCTGCAAGCAGCCCTTGGCATCTCAGTGGGGTCCCTGCAAGTTCCTGCTGTTTTGATGAGCTCCCGCTTTATGGGATGGCAAGCGCCTGCGCCAGCAGCGCTATCCAAAGCTTGCCAGGGAGGATGCTTTCAGAAGCATTGCTACAGGGGAAACTGTGTCAGGGAAAAGCAGAGCTGCCCCAGAAACGGGTTTGACTACACCGATCACTTGATCCCAGAGGAGTGGCAGCCAACACACAACCCCGTACATTTGTACTCCCACCCAGCCAGAAACAAAGCGATGCCCCTCTGTAGGCCATGCAGACAAGTGCCTCTCACCCCAAAATGGGGGCCCCATACACCAGGGGAGCCAGGCAGCTGCCAGGTTCCTCTCCAAGAGGAACTGCTGCCAGCCCCGGGTAGGGACACGGATGCCTTAACACGGCAAACAGCACGCTCTGGGTGGGGACTGCAGCTCGCCCTTCTTTGGGCACTGCTTGCTTACAGAAGGCACCTGCAAAAATGAGGTTAAAGCTGCAAGGCCAGGACATTTAGAGCTCCATGGTTCTGACAAGCATGCCAGCAGCTTCGCTAGCTTTTGCGACCTCATTTCCCAGAGCCAAGCTCAGCAATGCTCTGATTCAAAGACCACTGCTCGGAAATAGGCAGCAGCCTGCTTGAAGCGCCCAGTCACACGTGCCAGCTCTCAGACAATCCTTCCCACACTGACCAACGAGCTGCCCATTAGCTCTGTGGGACCCAGGTACTCAAAAGCTGTAACAGAATCCAAGGCTAAAAATATTCAAATATCAGAGTTCAAGTCTTTTCAAAAAGGTCAAGTGTAAGACTGGAACCTTTTACAAAGAAACTTTAGAAGTACAGGAGTATCCAGAAACTCAGTAGTTCTTCATCTCTCCAGGAAGTAGCTGCTTCAAATCATTTTAAGCTGTAAGTTTACGGAGAATTCACTGATGGTCTGGTTCTTCAGGTAGACCGTGCCCAGCATGCACACTGTCACGTCTCTACCACAGCACCAGTTCTGTTCCAAATTCAGACTCTTCCAGAAAGCAGCCTCAGACTTATGGTCCAATGCGCTTTGAACATGGGGCAGCCTGGTTCCTCTAGCTGGAAGGGCTGATCACAGCAAGGCTGCAGCTCTCTACTTTGCTTCCTCTCCACAACTGGAAGAGTGAGTCTCTACGCAGAAGTTGTCATCATCTCTGGACAGAAATCCCTGCTATGCAGCTCACCTGCAGCCAAGGCACTGAGCTAACCTCACCATGCAGGCAGGCACTTGGCTGCTGGGTGCCCGCCCCTTACAGCGAGGCTACTCGCAGGCAGGCATGAGGAAGGAAACTTGCAACACTTTCACACTCCTTCTTCGCCCCAGGGCTTAGGCAAGCTGTGCTGATGCCCAGAAGGTTCAACAAGGGACCTCTAGTTTGGATGATACATTGAAAGGCTAAGGCCTTGATTAAAAATAGTAATAATAAAAAATCTGTTTCCACTGAACTTTTGTCTTAGAGCTAACTTGATAATTCCTTGCTTTCCTTGCTAAGACATCTGAATGAAGCTGCAACTCTTATTTTCCCTCTACTCTTCCAGCCAGCATTCCTGGCAGAGATGCCGCGCAGAACAGGAAGAGGAGGCAGGGCCTGGTGCTGGTGCCACACTGGCAGGGGGAGGCTCAGGAACTCGCTGCTTGCGTATGTGCGGATGTCTGAGATGTCTGCCCATCTCCTGAGGAACTGGCACTGCAGACAGGCAGCCCGGGCTCTGAGTCGCTGCCAAAACCTGAGCTTCACCATTACAGCTCTGGGCTTTCAAAGCGCTCTTTTTGCACGTCTCCTTCCCCCACCCGGTCACGATGTCCGCGTGACCTGAGGGAACCTGTCGCCTCCTACCTTCCAGACTTGGTGAGGACAATAATGGCCCCGCTGCAGCACTTGAAGGACGCTTCCACAGCGCCAACAGCAGCGGCCTCAGTGGGATCGCAGTTCAGGGAGGTCAGACGACGCAGTTCCTCAAACAACTGCCTGTGAAAGATGGCGGCCTCGGCCTCGCGGGCAATCTACAAGAGCAACACGCGTCCGGGAAGACAACACTCACGTCAGTCACACGGGACAGCACAGGGCAAGGCGAGGTGCTCAGTCAGCAAGCGAATGCTGCCAGCTGCTGACATTCAGAAGAGTCGCCAATTAGCCCAAATTCAGCTCAGTGCGCTGTGGTGATGGGGTCACCACCCCTGCCAAGGAACCCTTTGATTCTCAAGATTTCTCTTCTGGATTGGAGGCACCTCACCCCGCCGAGCCCACACTCAGGTGACATCCATGCCCAACTGCCAGGCACTCTTGCTCTGCTCCTACCTACCTGAGTCCTGCCCTGTGGGTACATGCAGCTGACAGCAGAGCTGCTTGCTGAATGTTTGCAGTGTTAGCATGGAGCGTGATTTTATTGCCTGAAACAACTGTCATAAAGCACGTGTTTGCACTCTGAGCACCTAACCCACATGCTGGGAATGAGCGTCAGTTACCTCACAGAGCCCTAAACCTCTCCCCGCTCTGAGCCCTACCTGCCGGACTCGGTCAGAACTATCAGAGCTGCAGCTAAGCACTTAAAAGAAGCCTCCACTGCGCCTACTGCCATGGCATCAGCAGGGTCCCTGTTGTTTACATTGAGGCGGAAAATTTCTTCGAACAGCTGACGATGAAACATTGCGGCCTCAGCCTCACGAGCGATCTGCAGGCCCGAGTAAGAAGGAAGGAGAAAAGAGGAAAGAAAAGGAAAGGTAGACCAGAGTAACATGAGATCACGTTAATTTACTTAATTTTCATAGTAATGCATGCAAGAGGATACTAAAGGACAGGCTGTGAAACGCTCATTGGCTCTCAGGTTTTGAGTTAGTTGAATGCAGTTCTGTCTACCACACCACAGCTGCACAGGCTGCTCCACCACACCATTTATCTGGGGGCCCTGTGCACTAGGCCTTCAAAGGCGGCATTCTGGCTGTAATTTGGATCAAGGAGCAGAGCAAGCCAATTCGGAATACACTTTGCTGCAGGTGCTTGTTTTTACTTCCTTGCCCACAATGCCTCTAGAGTACTCCTTGCAGCTGTTCATGCCCCCTTCGTACTCTGAGCCAACAGGTGAGCAACTGGTTTCCTACCTCACCCCCAGAAAGGGAAGTTGGGCTCCCTCCCAGCTTTGTTTAGTTTAAGTTCAGAGCCAATGAAGTTTCACCTCCCAGTGCTATACCAACTTCTTTCAGTAAGAGAGGAACAACAGAAACAAGCTTTCCTTACAGGGCTGTCACACCACATACGCTGGGGTATTTGCGTAGTGCCAGATTCAGACCAGAGGTGCACAAAGAAGGGCTTTCTGGTCACTGACTAAGCATTTGCAACAAGCTCAGTAAATTATTCATCCCGCTGTGCTGAGAACTGCTCACATTTAAGGACAATTCTCATCTCAGAAGGCCACACTTGCCCTTGACAACCCGATAAAGAAGGCTTGCAGAGACTAGAAAAGCATGCAAAGGCTGATCATCTTTTCAAGGACAACTTCATTCAGTTACTCCCAAAGCTGAACAGCTGCTACACAAAGCATGACAAGTTGATGTTTAAGCAGAGACTGTAGTGCCATTGTCATGAAAGCTTTCTAGTTAGACCCTTTCCCAATAAGAATTTTGCTACTCTAGTGTTAATGGATTACTTTTCATGATGCTGGGAATTATCCCTCTTCCACAGATAACAGTTTAAGCCAAAGCAGTTAAGTGTCTTATGGCTAAATATAACTGCACACGTGACAGGCAGGAGTGCAGTGCCAACCCCAGTTGGGAAGCAGTCAGTTTTGTTACCACCAGCTTCACATTTCTGTTCGGTAAGTAGGATGTGTGTGTCCACCTCACAACACTTACTCAAACGCAAGCGCAGGCAGCCAGGCAGCACATCGTCAGCTCCTGGTCCAGAGGCAGGCAGCTTTGCACAACATGCAGAGTGAGGCCGAGTTCAGCAGGAAGCCTACAGCCCCCGTCTGCAGAGTCAGAATGTGTGTGTACGTGTGCCTGCTCTGACAATGGCTACAGAAGGGCAGAGCAATTCATCTCCACATCAAACCTGGCTCTATTTCCATGGAAATGGATACAGGATTTGCAGTTGGCATGCGGGCACAGATAGGGGGTAGAAGTGGGAGAAAGGGAAGCAGAGGAGCATTGTACACCCTGGTCCTGTCAAACGGCCAGGGCAGCACTTGAAGACTAAGGCAATCGTGGATCATGAACTGGGATTGGAAGGAAGCCCAATCCCACAAGTAGGAAATGGCCTGCCCAATATTTGGAAACTTGCTACCAAACTCAAGGCAATTGTTTTTGTCACGGAGATGCCAGCCAGGGAACAGGAAGCTCACTTCTGGGAAGTTCGCTAGAAAGTGACTGCTACTTGAAACCACTGCAGCAACCCCACAAACCACTGGCATAGGCAGGTCAAGTCACTGAGACAGAGGTGCAATGGCACTATGAAGTAAATTCCGCTTGTTTTCAGTGTCACAGCACACGTTTGCTGTCTGCATCTCCTTAGGGACAAAGCTTTACCTGAAATACTCCTGTGGCAGGGCTGGGTAAGCAAACTATGAGCCTAGACCAGCTTGAGACCAGACAACATACAGAAGAGCTACTCCATGCCTGAGGCAAGGTGCTCTCTTTGTACTGTGACTGCCTGGCCATTTCAGATGGAAGTATTAGGGTAAAACCTTCCACATTTCTCTGGGGGCCTGGCAGAACGAACACTGTTACTCTTGGGTCCGCAGAAGAGGGGAGCACAGGCAGTTGGTACTGGGCTCACACTACAAGTAGAGCGCAACCTGCCTGTGTTGAAGCTTTAATGCCACAATTTGCTGCAGCAAGTTTCCAAATCTTGGTAGGAAGTCAGCTACCACAATTTAGATGTGAAAAGCTGAGGGAGAACTTTTTAGGTTAGAATTCGGCCAGCAGTCACTGCCCAGTGTTCATCAGGTCGTATTTTGTATCTGCCATGTGCAAAAAAACACCACTCCATGCTGGCCAGATAAAAAGGTATTTAGTTAATGCACTGCAAACACAAGGAGTCACTCTGTTTATTAATCTATATAACCTGAACTGCAGGTGAAGCTGCTGTGATTCACAGCACTGGTAACTGGGGAGAACCAGTACCTCTAGATACTTGGCATCACGCTTTTTATCAACTGAAACACAAGCTGGGTGAACTTGAAGCAGAGCAGAGGTTTCTGGCAGTTCAGGCATGTAAAAATATGGTGCTGTCAGTAGTCATGCAACAAATATCCCCCCCACCAAAAGCACCAGGTGCCAAATGCAACAACAGTGCTGTAAATCAGACTCACCAGCCTCCCTTGTTCCCTCCCACAACCCAGAGGAGTTAGCTGATACTTTTCAGTATCTAGAGATAAACTGCTTAAGCAGCTTCCTGACCTTGGAGAAGTTTAAGGAATTTAATACACTAAAACAGGGCCTTTGAAGAAACCTATACCAAGGTAAAAGCAAGAAAACTTGACCTTGGTCTTAAGTCAAAATTAGTGTGAGGAAAATAAAGTTTTAGAACTCAGAGCACTGCAAAACAGTTCTCAGCTCTGCCTGGCAGTAGCATGCAGCACACCTTGTGAGGTTTCAGGCCCCTTAGGACCATGCTACAGTAAAGAAAACCCCACAGAGGGAGCACGAACCAAAAAATGGCTGGTTCACACTGCTAGGTGCTGCCACCTAGCACCAGACACATTTAGATCTTCAGATGCAGGCTCAGATCAAAGAAAGCGTGCTGCCACTTCCACCTGCAGGCTGGGCTCCCACCCAGAGCACTACTCACAGCGTGCTGCATGCGCACAGCCTCCAGCGGGTAGTCTCCCTTGGCGGTCTCTCCAGACAGCATGATGCAGTCTGCTCCGTCCAGGACAGCATTGGCAACGTCGCTGCCCTCAGCACGGGTTGGGCGAGGTTTCTTGATCATGCTTTCCAGCATCTGCAGGAGAACAAGCCCAAAGTCAGGGCACCAGGAAAGGAATCAGCTGCTTTTTCACTAGATGCTTGACTGATGGCATTGAGGAGGTTGTTTGGGGTTGTGGGTTGCTGTTTTGTTCATCTAAAACCAGGTCAACAGTAGGTTTGCACCAACTACAGTAATCCTTATCTAAGGCAAGATGTTCCTCTTTTTATATAGGTTATCTAGAGGCTCAACCTTAGTACAGCTGCTAATGTCAGCACCTGTACTGAAGTGTGAAATCAGACTGCTCCTGAGCAGAGCTCTTCCTACCCACTTCTCCCAGAAGCTGGTGCAACTCCACATATTGCTCTCACAAGCTGGCCAGCTCATGTCTTCCTCAGGTGCTCAGCTTTACCCCCTGCTGCAGCATGCACAGAGGAAGCACAGCTCAGAAGGAAGCCCTGCCGGCACCTGAAAACTGTCTGAAAACTATTTGTTCATGATCCCTACAGGAATGCACAAAGCTGAGGAGCAGCACCTCCCAGGATAAGATGACTTTTTTTCTCCATTTCCTTCAGTGTGGGTGCAACTTGCTCAGAGTTGCCATGTCCCTTGCAAGAGTTCCTGTGACCTTACTGGGGTAAACAAAAATCTCTATACAAGTGCCTCAAGATGAGCTATTCAGCCACTGCGATGCCTCTTTGCTCTTGGTTCCTTATCCTCTAGGAAATGCCATCGAGGATGTGCCCTCAGCCGACCCCCCACAGCATGGGGTGACAGCTACTGACACTCCTCCTGCCCTGCCAGACCCACAGATGCTCCGGCAGTTACAAGCTCACTTTGTGTTTCACATACCTGAGTGGCACAGATGACGGGTTTGCCAGCCCTGTTGCAGCGCCCAATCATCATCTTCTGGGCAAGGAAAACTTTCTCAGCAGGGATCTCAATTCCCAGGTCACCACGGGCCACCATAATGCCATCGCTGGCCTCCATGATCTCATCAAACCTGGCAGCGAGAGAAGAGGTTCATTATCCCTGTTGTTCTGAGGGCAGACTGCCTGTTCTGTCCTCCCCCTTCCGAAAGGGAGCACTGCACTGCAATGCTATGGGCACTCTGCCCTTCCAGGTGCCATTTTGGTACCTTGTAACACCGCAGTAAGAGGAAAAAAACAAGACCATAGGAAGCAGACAGTTTACAAAGCTATGCAAAACCTAATCAAGAGGAGCACAAGTTGATCGCTCACCTGCGCACACCCTCGTGGTTCTCAATCTTGCTGATGATCTTGATGTTCTTTCCCTTTTCCCCTAGCACCTTCCTGACAGCATGGACATCAGCAGCTTTACGGATGAAGGACGCAAACACCATGTCCACATTCTGCTCCACACCGAATTTCAGGTCCTGAATGTCCTTTTCAGAGACGGCAGGCAGGTCGACTGCAGCACCAGGGAGGTTCACGCCCTTCTTGCTGCCGAGCATGCCACCGTTCTCGATCTCGGTCATGACATAGTCCTTGCCTGGAACAGAAGTGCTCCCACAGTCAGTGTTTACCAGCAAGCTCCTCACTGCCAGCTCCCACACCACCACCTGCCTGAGAACTGCAGCACTAACAGCATCAATGCAATAAAAGCACACCACTGCTCTCTTCAGTAGTCTCATGGAACATAGGAACTTCAGTTCACCCACAGAAGCACAGCAGAGCAATTCAAAACCACTTCTGTGCTGCTCTGGGGGAAGATGCCATTTGTTCCCTGCAGGAGTGGGGCTGCCAGGCTGCATTCCTGCATGTAGGCACCCCATAACACTAAATGGAGTACCCAAGAGCCTCACCTCCACGCTCCTGCACCCTCTGGGATTGGAGGCAACACCTCCAGGCTGGAGCAGTTTATGCACTACCACCAAGGGAGTGGTGTGGAACTCACCTTGCCCCAACATTACCAGTAAAGCTAGTTCCATCTGCAGCTACAAAACTTGGTGTTTATATTATAAAATATCAAATCCTGCATAAAAATTTGAAATAGCCTGCATGAACAGGTGTACATTACAAGCACAGGTACACCCCCACACATGCACCTCTGAGGAGAGTTTCAGATCAGTCTGGTGAAACCCTGCTCAAGTTAGTGACTGAAAGCTTGCTACATTTGAAGCAGAGATAGTTTTGCTCAAAGTCTTGCTACAGCATTAAGCCTAGCTGCAAAGTGTTCCTTTCTTTAACGTAGAACTGCAAGTTAAGCAACAGTTGCTGAAAGAAAAGTCAAAGAGGTTCTTAGGAAAGAGCAAACAGGCAGAGCTAGCAAATCCTGGAAGGGCTGTTACACACCTTTCTCCTTAACCAGCAAGGAAATGAGACCATCATCCACGTAGATTTTGCTGCCAACTTCTACAACCTTGGTGAGATTCTTGTAGTCCAGCCACAGCACATTCTCATCGCATTTCTCCATGAAGGCATCATCCAGAGTCACTTTAAGAGCTGCACCCTTCTTGAGTTCCACTTCTGCTGTGCCACTCTGTCAAAACACACATTTTCAGCAAAACCAGCACAAACAGGCACCCAACTGCCTCCCAGCTTGCAGCACTTCATCCTAACTTTTGGTACAAATGCCAGATAATGCACACAGTTATTTTGTTTGCACAAAACATCATTTGTCTGGGGAAAGCAGGACACAGGAATAGCATTATGTAGTCTTATGCACTGAAAAGGGTAGAAAAAAAATGAACTTACTCCCTTGATGAGTCCAGTTCGGATTTCAGGTCCCTTGGTATCCAGTGCAATAGCCACAGGTCTGTAGGTGATAGGATCAGAGGCAAAGCTCTCTGTAGCTTCTCGCACGTTCTTGATTGTGCCCTCATGATACTGGCAAGGGAAAGAGATGGAAACTTTAATCTACCACTGTGCACCCCAAAAACTGCCCAAGCTACCATTCAACATAGCAGAACAGCAGCATGACCAGGCCTAGGATTCCACTGTCAGGCAGATGGACAAACGTTTTTACAGCTCTGGCCTAAATCTTCCAGACGGATAAGGGATTTACTCAGAGGATATTATCCATGTACGTATTTGCATTTTATTTCAAGTGCTAAAGCAATATCAGACGGAAGTTCAGGACTCCAGCACCGTTCACCAGGCTTCAAAACCCTTTCACATGCTCACGTCCTGCTAATACCGCTGGTTTCAGACACTTTTGTGAGGAAATTCCACCTCAACTACCCTGAATGAGCTTCAGATAATCAGCAGATCAATTCACTTTCTAGTTTAAACAATATTAGAGATAACCTTGACAGAGTGATGCAACACTTGACAGACTTTTGAAGATAAGAAATGCCCTTTCCCCTCTCTGTGCCACGGGCTGACAGTGTATGGCCTGGCTCACCCGGAAACGTGCGACTGCCCCCATAAAAACCTGCATCACAACCAGAACCCAGCACCAGCAAGGTGGGGCAGGAACAGGCTGTGCTCAAGTTGGCCTGCATGCCCTCGGCCAGAGATATGCTACAGCTAGCTCTTTAAAGGAAGGAAAAATTAAGGTATTTACTGATCAAGTGTGCAAGCTGAGACTGAGGAGGCCCCTGATCCTTCCATGTGCCACGGCCTAAAGAGAGGCAGGACAGGAAGTGTGCCCGTACAGCACCATTAGGTTTATCTGGCCCTAGTCACCTGGAATTTATTTGCTTTTGATACAGATCAATGAGTGCCTCCTAGGCAGGCTGACTTCCTGAAGAATGACATACACCGAACAGGAATGCAGACAGATGAAGTAAAAGCCAACTTCCTCTATAAAACAACTGCAGCCAGGTGTTGGGGCTTGAAGTTGGTAATTTAAGCCCTATTTAGTGTTTTAGGGTAAACACTGCAACTGGAACACATACAGCACATGAAAACCCCTGAATTCACTGAAAAATTGAGTGCTTCAGAGGAGCAGCAGGGAACACAGACTTAGCCTGGCTACACTTGACAGACTAAACAAGAGATGACAGCAAGACGAACTCTACTGTCACCTAACCTCATCTGTACGAAACACAGAATTAGAAGGGACTTCACCCAAAACCAAGCCACGCTCCCTGTCCTTCACCCCAGCTAACAAGCACACAAGCCACAGGAGCAGCACTGTGTAAAACTCAGTATTTAATTGAGTCAAGGTCCGATGGCTGTCCACAGCTAAGCACCAGACCTTTTGGTTTCTACAGTGCCCTGTGGCCTTTAAAGGCCACAAGGGTGACAGGCCGAGCTATTACGCACCTCAAAGCTCCTGGTTCAGTAAGCAAAGCAACCTACAGCTGTCACTTGGTTACTGTTTGACATTTTGAAAGCTGGAGGGCAGCCAGTGTGAAAACGCAGCCTCAACACTCAGGGCAGCATTCGAGGCAAGCTGGAATGGGATCCTTGGCTCCCCCAGCATCGCTAAGGATCTCATCTATTTTTATCAATAAGGGCTCATCGGCCGCAGTGTTGATTTCTTTTGACCTTATTCTTATAAGTTTATCGCCCCAAGACCCGCATACCATGGTGCTAGCCTTATGACCACCAGGAGCATAACCTGAGCAGCTGGTTAGCCAAGCAAACTCAGGAGTTCAACTCCTCCAAATGGGCACAGTCGTGACTCCAAATCGCTAATAGTTTTCATTTAAGACAAGGTCATTCATTGATCACCGGCTTGCAAAGCCCCCAGCAATAAAGCAGGATCAACAGGACAGTTGTGTACTCCTGCTGAGGTGCCCAGCACCGTGAAATAGTTCTCAGCTTCTGCAATTAACTGGGGAGCAGCAGCCTTGTGAAGTGAGCAGCAGGGCATGAGGAAGAAGTGAAGGACCTCACAGCGAGCAGCTGGCACACACGTCTAACATCAGCTACCTGGCTCCCAGGTACAGGTGGGTGCACAGAAGGGTGTGGAACCAACCTGATCTGCTTCCAAAAAGGCTTGGAAAGCACACTAAGGTGTTACTAGCAGTCTCACAGGTTCAGTATTTACATCTGGCATGCTTTCCCCAAAGGCAGAGCTCAGTCTTGTCTTGCCACATGATTAGAGCTGCTCTGGAGCAGGCTGGGCTTCCCTTCGTATCCTCTTCCACAAGGGAAGGGGTCAGCAGACACACATAAGGACCTGCTCAGGGCAGCATTAGCTCAGCCCACACCCTTACCTCGTGGGTGCCGTGAGAGAAGTTGAGGCGGGCAACGTTCATTCCAGATTTAATCATTTCCTTCAGCTTCTCCACGGAGCGGGAGGCTGGGCCTGGAAGAAGGAAGCAGTTGGAATATTAACTTTATAAAAAAAATAATGAGATAACCCGCAGACGTCAAGACCGTTTCATGTGGAATGGATAAGTAAGGTATGGTGGATACAGACTTGCTCAACGCCGAAACAGCTCATTTCTACAGCAGCAAGCGTTGTTTTAACTTGCCTTTGGGAGTGCATTTGAACCCAACCAGTCCAGACTACCCTGGCTACTGGATCCACTCTTAGCAATGCTACGGGTTGGGCAGGCATGGGAAAGTCGTGCTGTTTCAACACACGGAGCCAGCCTTGGCAAGGGATAAAGGCTCAAGTCGTCCCACGATTTCCGCAGCAAGTTTCACCGGCACAGGGGTTCGCAGCTTAATTGCTGCGGAGAGCTGCAGCTCCCTGTTATCTAGGAACCACCTACCGATGGTACAGATGATGCCGGTGTTCCTCGCAATGGTTGGCTCGGAGTCGATGTCCAGGCGGCACATGTGCTCCAGGAAGGTGTCCGCCATGGCAGCATGGAGCTGCTGGGTCTGGATGAAAGCAGTCCCCGCATCGTGGTGCTTCGACATCGTTACTGGAGTCTTGTGTCTGGAAGAGAAGAAAGCCTTGCCAGGTTTAGGGATCACCCACACTTGCTCGTCAGAGACACCAACACACCCACGTGATGAATATGGAGGTAACAAGAAAGCTGCTACTGGGTCAGACTATCTTTATGTTCCTACTTGAGAGTCTCAGATACAGGCAAGACACACTTCTATTTAAATGTCATTCCCCACATAGACCACCCAAAGCTCACCTGCCTTCTATGCAGAAGTTCCCTTCATAGCTTCTCTTCATTGCCAGTCTTCCCCTGGAGCTACACAACGCAACAAAATTCAAGCACTTCAGCACACAGGCAGCGTTCTGCCTCCTCCCTCCCAGCTCTCAAGTCCTCTCTCCTACAAGCCTCAGCTGCGGTGCCCACCCCAAGGGGGGGCCGTGGCAGCTCGCTGCTAGCATGGCTGCAGAGGTGCTCTACGCAGGCAATCTTCTGCAGGGACGCACCTAATCACAGCAGGGTCCACCTAAGCTTAACACCCGTCCTTCAGCCTGCACAGATAAGTAGACTTGAGTTGATTAAACACAACACCGTGGCAGAGAACATGGAAAAGACTGAAGACTCCTTTAACGTCCTCCTCAAGGTCTCTCTTTGAACCAAAGACACCACATGGCTGCTCCCGCCCCCTCTGTTCACCCTCACCCAGGGTGGCAGAAAGCCACCGCAGGGCTCAGAGACTGGTTATTTTGGGGATAACAAACTGTGAGCTCTGCCTGCTGGCTTGGACAGGACAACAGCATCCCCAGAAGAGTGGGGAAGGTCCCCATCAGACAAGAAAGCTAAACTGAATCTCACAGATCTCTGCTGTGACGGGAGGGCATCCCATTCACAACTGTGTCCTCTTGTACCTCCCATCTTCCTTCTGCTTTTACACCCAGGTAAAAGACGGCCTGGCTGGGCAAGGCTCAGCTGCTTCCTCTGCTGGTGCTACCACCTGGAGAAGTATTTTACCACCTTTGTATTGAAAAAGCTGTCAGCAAATGTGTGATGTGAGGCTTCACTGAGCAACATGGGGTTTTCTGCCTGCCCCAAGCACACAAAATGGTGCTCGCTGTGCATGCCAGCTAGCCCAGGGCCTCCAGCTTTGAAGGAGGGCGCTAGGAAGCCGACAGCTCTGCGGAAGAATGAAATCGTGCTGCTAAGGCAGGGGCAGGGAGGTCCCCAGAGACCCCGCTGCGGCGCTGTGCTGCCAGGCCCTCCCTCTCTCCCCCCCTCCCTCCCTCCCCACCTACGTGCGGATCCTCTCGCAGGCAGCCCTGAGTCACCCCCGCCTCACCGCCTCGCCGAGCGGAGCGAGGAGACAGGCCAGCGAAAACCATAATTTGTCCTGGCAAGCGTCCTTCACCTCAGCCCTGCCAGAAGCTGCTGATTCACTGCAGTCAGAACAAGAAAGCCTGCCCACATAAAAAGCTTCGACAAAGTCACATTATTACGGGAATGCCCGCTGGTCAGACCTGAACACTGTGTTTCAGCCCTCTAACTGCTGCTGCCGCATCCCGGAGCACCTGTCTGACAGCACCAGGCACGAGCAGAGAGGCTCTGCTGGGAAACGGCCTCCGTGCACCTCCAAAGAGGATGTGGAGGAAGATGAGACAGGCTGCACCCGGAGCACCACTGGTGCAACTTTCTGAGAACACGTGGAGGAGCTCTGCCTGTTTCATAAGCAGCTCCTGTCTCCTGGAAGTCCCCCACCCACTCGAACCATTTGTAATGCTAATTTTTTTTTAACCCCCAAAGGCTTTACAAATTTACTAAAAGGGAAAGTGAAATTGCCTTGAGTCAGAATCCCCTTTCCAAGATTTTCCTGCAAACCCAGGGAGATCAGAAGAACTGCGGTGCCGGGGCCTTGGCTGAGGGGGAGAGCAGAAACGCAGCAGCAAAAAAAAAAAAAAAAAAAACACTCATCTGCCTGCTACCAGCAAGTTTCTGTTTTTTATACTTCCTCCTGCCTCCCTTTACCACACGTTCACAAAGCATCTACTGAATTCTCCTGGAAGGACCAGTTTTATAAATCTGGCAGGAATGTCTGGCATTTAATAAAAAGCAATGGGAAACCAGGACTTCACGGACACCTGAAGGCACCGTGCACTCAGTCTGAGCAGAGCTCGGAAGGGGGAAAGTAATACCCTGCAAAGCCTGATTCCCTGGGTAAATCTCATTTCCTTCCTCGGGGCACAACTCATAAATCCCCACGCTGATTGCGAGCTGTCCGTGCTCCAGGCAGGGTGCACCAAAGATGGCTGGTGCCTCCCTTGCCGTTGAACGTTCTAGAAAGCCGGGACCGTTTGAGGTCGGCGTGCCCGGTTTCAGCAGCAAGGTGACTAAGTGGAGCCGGCTCATCCTGCGGTCGGCAGCAAGAAACGTTACGTCTACGGCATCTCCAGCCCTGCCCCGGGGGAGGAAGAAAGCAGAGGCTGCGCAGAGCGGCAATCCCCGCTGCAACCCCCTTATCTCAGCCTGCAACAGAGGGAAGTGTGACTTTGCAGGGCTGGCGTTAACCACCGCCACGCCGGGCAGAGATGGTTCCCTGCTTCAGGGTCTCAGCCACAATAAAAATCAATTTCTGTGGCAAAACAGGCTTTTAACAGGGTCAGTTCCCCTTCCAGGGAAGGACAACTCCCAGCTGCAGCAGGATGCCACGCCACATCCTTACGCAACCACGGGATGCCTCCCAAAATGCGAGGCTTTTGGAGGCCGGATGCAACCCCAAGCATGCCTGCAGCTCTGCCACGGGTCAGGCTGCAGTAAGCTGGGTGCTGGGACTGGGGAGGGTGTGCTTGCCCCAGCAGTGCTGGGTGACATTGGTGCTCTCCCCGTGTGCCGGTGGGTGAGCTGTCAGAGCCACGTACAGCTTGGCTGTGCCTGCCTTCCCCAGAGGGCAAAGGTACACAGCAGGCTTAAAGCACCATAAATCAGTAGAGGTGACTATCAGATGTTTGCTGGTGACAAGGAAGAACTTATCTAGAGGATACAGCCGGAGCAGACACACCTACTCACTTTGCCATGCTCCAACACAGGCCGAGCAGCCCTCCAGCCACACCAGCACAAATCAAGCCTCCCCGCTATCAAGCTGAAAGCTTTTTAGCATGACAAAAAAAGGGCCTTTTTTTCCTTTAAATGTATGCATAGTTGGGGGTGGAAACTCGACTCCCCCAGCCACACACCGCCCAACCGCGTGAGCAGCCTGGGGATGGAGATGTTGTGCGCAGGGTCTGGCAGTGGCAGCAGCAGGGTACTGCAGCCCCATTCCCTACGTGCCGGCCATCACAGCACGCTGCAGCCACCCCGGCCCCCTCCCAGCAGCCACCGGCTGCCCTTAGGGCCAGCCCCGGCTGGGGACACAGGAAGATAAAGGATTAGCACGTGGCCCGGCCTGCCCGCTCAGCCAGAGGAACATTTTGTCTGTGTTAAATTGAATTACCAGCTCGGGGCACGGAAGGGGAATTAACGCCGGCTTTGTGGTGCTCCGGCTAACGGCGATAAATTCAAGGTTTTAATAAAAACGTGTGTTTAGTTGGGGAAAAACAGACGGCTCGGGTGGGAGGCCTGGATGCGGCGCTGCGGTCTCCGCCAGCAGCAGGAAGAGTGCTTTCGAGTGAAAGCAAAGTTTCGGGGCAGGGTTTTGCCCTGAATCACGGCGTCCAACACCTGGCCGGCAGCAGAGCTCCCTGTGCTGAAAGAAAAGACTGTTTTTAAGCCGGCCGCAGCATGGCACATGGGGCCACCGAACCGCAACCGCAGGGCTGTCCCTCCCTCGAGCACACCTAGCGCTCTCACAGCACCACGTGCGGGCTCCTTCCTAGAAGTACTTAAGCTGAAGCTCTGCTTTGAAAACTGGGCACAAAAACGTGCTTAGGACGGTGGGGGGTTTTTAGCTCAGCCCTTAGGGTTGCACAAGCAGCCCTCGAGCTTCCCCGGAGGCACTGAGGCAACCCGAGCAGCTCCTCGCCGCCCAGCCCGGCCCAGCCCAGCCCTCGGGTGCCGGTGCCAGCCGCCGTCAGGAGCCGTCCTTGCAGCACGGGGGGGCCGCTTCCCGGCGCGTTCATCACCGGCATCCCGGCAGCTCCCCTGAGCGCATCCCCGGGGCTGCCGGCCGGGTAGCGCCGAGGCCAGCCCTGAGCACGCCCCAGCCCTCGCCTGCTGCTTCTACCGCTCGGGGGGAGGCAGCCGAGAGGGTCCCACTGCCCGCACCCCCCCCCCTTACCCCAAACTCGGTGCGAAGCGGCCCCCGGAGCAAACAGCGGGGGACGGGGGGGGCAGGAGGCAATGGGAAGGGCCCGCGGCCGCCGACACGAGCGCTGCCGCGGCTCTGCCTCAGCGCCCGGGGGCAGGGAGCGGCTCGGGGCGGCGGCGCGAGGCCGGGCAGCCCGCCAGGGACACGCGGGGCCTCGCGCCCCTCAGCGGCCCCTCAGGGACCGCTCCCCGCTAACGGCCGCACCCCCCTAACGGCCGCTCATCCCTAACGGCCGGCCCCGCGGGGAGCCCCCCGGCCTCGGCACGGGCACCGGGGATGGCGGCGGCCCCCGGTGACCGCCCGCCGCCCCTTCCTTCCCTGTCCGGGGCCGCCGTTACCTCCTGGTGCCGCTCCCGCCGCCAAGCACCGCTCCCGTCCTGCCCGAGAGCCGCCGCTCCTCTGCGCGTGGCCCGGCCGCGCCGCCAAGGTGATCCCGGCCGCAGCACCGCCCCCACGGATCCCTCCGCCGGCTTCGCGCCGCGGGGGAGAAGCGGGGACTACTTTTTCCGGCGGAAGCGCAAGCTGCGGTTGAGGAGTGAGGCGACTCACGCGCCCCGCAGCCAATCAGGCGGCGGCGCAGCAGGCGGGCACGCCGGAGGAGAGTGGCCGCCGCTCTTAAAGGGGCCGCGCCGCTCTTAAAGGGGCCGCGCCGCTCTTAAAGGGGCCGCGCCCCTTAATTCACCCCCCCCGCGCCCCCTGCCCGCGGTACCTGCAGGGGCGCTGGGCGTGCGGGGTGCACCGCGTGGTGCCTCCCTCCGCCCCCCCGGCCACCCCGTGGTGTCCCCCAGTTGTCCTTATGGTTGTCCCCAAGTTTTGGGGACAAAACAGGCGTTCTGGGGAAAAAAAGGGCAGGTGCCCACGCGGCTGGGTCCCGGGTGGTGCCCTACACACCGCGGCACCCCGCAGGAGATGGAGGCAGCGGGGGGCACAGGCCATCCCCTGTGCTGCCAGCGCTGTGGTCTGGGGACAAAAATAGATGCTTGGGGACAAAAATAGGAGTCTCGAGTTACGCACCGGGCCTGAGCGCCCAAAAATCTCAGTGGCCCTTGGGGAGGGCACCAAAATGCTGCTTTTTGGCCCCGTTTTCCACCAAACCTCAATGTAGCATGCAGGAATTGAGCCATTTGGCTGTTTTGGCCAATAAGAGGAATTTTGGGGGTGGCTTTAGAAGGTGGTGACACCATTGTCACTGCTGGGCTTGGGAGTCTTGAGGGAGCGTCCCCTGCTTTTCTGTTAGCCCCAAAGGAGGGGACATTTGGGGACCAGGATGGGGACAGTGCCATGTTCATGGTGCCCACCCCTTGCATCCCCTCTGCCAGCTCCTTGTCCCCATGGGACAGCAGTGCCACCACTGGGGACAAGCCACCCGTCCCCACAAGGTGCCTTGACCCCACTCACACTGGCGGAAACAGATTTGGGGACAAAACTTCCTCCCAAGGTGGCACATACCTGTCCCACGTGTCCTCCTGCCACCTTCCGCACGTGCCCAGCGCCAGGTGGCACCTGGGGTAAAGTCCAAGGTGGTGGCAGGGACAAGGTGTGGGGCGTCCCCACGGCACCGCGGGGTGCGGCAGCGTGCCGTGTCCCTGTGCCCTGCCAAAAAGGGGGGACAGGGGCAGGAACACCGGGCTGGGGACATTGGGGACCTCATACCAGCACTGTGGGGACCTTCTGCTGGGACTGTGGGGACACCATGGGGACACTGGGGACACTATGGGGACTCTGGGGACACCACGGGGATATTCTGCACTGGGACCTTGTGCTGGGGACACTGGGGACACTGAGGGCTGCAGTGGGGATGCAATGTGGGGCCGTGAGGAACCACACACACACACACTCGGGGTGTCCCTGGGGACGTTTTGGGGACATTTTGGGGTTCGGTGCCGGGGTCCTTGCGGTGACGTCACCTCCCGGGCGGCGTTGCTGGGAGACGGAGGCGCCGGGGCCCTGACGTCAAGGCCCGATGGCCGCCCGCCCGCCCGGCAGCATGGAGGCGGCAGGGCCGGGGGCAGGCCGCGGCCAGCGCTGAGATGGTGAGGGGACGGCCGTGGGGACGGGGACGAGGGGACAGGGGGACAAGGGGACGGCATCCTCCCCACTCCCGCCATCATTTGGGGCCTGGCGGTGGTGGCGGGACCAGGCCTCACCGCACAGGCCGGCAGGGGGATGGCGGTGGCAGCGCTGAGGGGGGGGACGGCGGCGAGCGTGGGGTTTGGGTCCCCCCCGTGTCCCCTCCGTCTCCCTTTGTGTCCCCTCGTGTCCCCCGCAAACGGCTCCTGTGGGGCGGGAGCCCCCCGATGAGGGAGGGAGGGGTGAGGTGCAGCCCCCCCCGCATCAGCTGCGGGGTCCCTGGGTGGTGATGTGCGGGTCCCCCCCTGCCTGTGCCCCAAAACCTGAGCCCTAAAGCTGCCCCCAAACGCAGCCCCTAAACCTGCATCCCCAAATCTCTCATCCAAACCTGCACCCTGCTGCCTGCACCCCAAACCACCACCCCCAAACCTGCCCTGCACACCTGCACCCCCAAACTTGTCCCCCAAACCTGCACCCTCCTGCCTGCACTGGAAACCTGCACCCACAAACCTGCCCCCCAAATCAGTCCCACAAACCTAAAACCTGTGCTCTTCATCATGCACCCACCAAGCCTGCACCCCCAAACTGCTTTTCCTGCCTACACGTCAAACCTGTACCCCCAAACTTGCACCCCCAAACTGCTTCCCCCGCCTATACCCCAAACCTTCCCCATGCCTGTTACCTGGACCTGAATCCCCAAACTTGCACCTCCCAATCTGCCCCCCAAACCTACACCTTCCCAAATCTTTATCCCTCAATCTGCACCCCCAAACCTACCCCCTGAGCTTTCTCCCCCTAATCTGCCTCCCCCACATCTGCCCCCCAACCCAGCTCCCCCATCTGCCCCTTGAAACCTGTACCCCTAAACCTGGCCCCTAACCTACCTATAGGCTTCCCCCCCAGGCTTTCCCCCCAAACCTTCAGCATCCTCAACCTGCAACCCCAAACCTCTCCCCAAAATCTCCCCCCCAAAACCTGCTCCCTCAGCCTGCCCCCAAACCCATCCCAACTTCCCTTTCCAACCCCCCAATCTGCTCCCTAACCCCTCTCCCCCCAATTCTCTCCCCCCCTAACTCTCTGCCCCCCAATCTGCTCTCCCCAGGACCTCAAGGGCCAGTACTGGACGGACGATGACTCCGACGGGGACAATGAGTCCGAGGAGTTCCTCTACGGGGTGCAGGTAAAGCCACTGCTGGGGACGGGTTCCACTGGGCACTTGGGGGGCTGTGGGTGCCCCTGTCCCCTTTATGGGGGCCCGGGGGCTCCATGTTTGATGATGCCATGGGTGCTGTGCCACAGGGGACCTGCGCCGCCGACCTGTACCGCCACCCACAGCTGGACGCCGACATCGAGGCCGTGAAGGAGATCTACAGCGAGAATGCCGTGTCCGTCAGGTGGGTGTGTGTGCACCGTGACATCCCCAGGGCCACTGGCTGTGACAACTCCTTGTCACCCACTCGTGGCATCCCCAGGTCCCCCGCACTCTCCTCATGCCACCCTGGGACTCAGGGAGCCACGTGTGCCCGTCACGATGCCCACAAGGCCACCCGCTGTGGCACAGGGGGCACGCCAGCCTCACCCCATCCCCTCACCTCGTGTTGTTGCAGGGAGTATGGGACCATCGACGACGTGGACATCGACCTCCACGTGAACATCAGCTTCCTCGATGTGAGTCCCCATGGCACGGGGGGTGTCCCCGTGGTGGGATGCCGGTGGGGTGTCCCCTGGGTGCCCTGGATCCAGCTGGGGTCCCCATGGCTGTCCCTCGGCAGGAGGAGGTGGCGACAGCGTGGAAGGTGCTTCGGACGGAGCCCATCGTCCTGCGCCTGCGCTTCTCCCTCTCCCAGTACCTCGATGGCCCCGGTGAGTGGGGATGGGCGGTTGGGGTGTCCCCACGTGCCTGTGGGATGGGCGCTGGGTGACGAGTGGCTTGCTCTCGGCAGAACCGTCCATCGAGGTCTTCCAGCCATCCAACAAGGAGGGCTTCGGGCTGGGTCTGCAGCTGAAGAAGTAAGAGCTGAAATACTGCAGGGACCCAGGGTGGTGGGGAGGTGGCTTGGGAGTGTTCTGCCTCAAAACCATCCGGGTGCCCCTGTCCCCATCATGTCACGTCTGCTTGCCCGCCCTACAGCCCCAGGATGGGATTGTCACTGGGTTCTGGTGACGAGGAGCTGGGGGGCAGGGGGGCACCCAGCTTGGCCAAAGCACCCTTGGGTGCTGGCACCCTGCTGGGGCACCCATGCCACCTCTCTGGCAGGATCCTGGGCATGTTCACATCCCAGCAATGGAAACACCTCAGCAACGACTTCCTGAAGACCCAGCAGGAGAAGCGGCACAGTTGGTTCAAGACGAGTGGCACCATCAAGAAGTTTCGAGCGGGCCTCAGCATCTTCTCCCCCATCCCCAAGTAAGGTTCCAGCTGTGTCCCCAGGGTCCCAGGCTCCGTCATCTTCACCGGGGACCCTCGCTCCTCTGTCACCATGCCTCAGTTTCCCCATTTGCACTTTGGATGCTGCCAAGGAGAGTGGGAGCTCCCAAAAACCTGCAGAAAGGCATAGATTGGGTGCCAGATTTATGGGGAAGGAGGAGCTGGGAGGAAAACCGCCATCTGGGGAGGGTGATTGTGACAAGCAGCCCCCTGGTCGTGTGCCCGCAGGTCGCCCAGCTTCCCCGTCATCCCAGACTCGGTGCTGAAGGGCAAGCTGGGCGCGCCCGAGGTGCGCGTCAACCGCCTGATGAACCGCTCCGTGTCCTGCACGGTGAAGAACCCCAAGGGGGAGGTTTTCGGCTACACCCCCAGCACCCAGGCAGGTGTCGCCCCCTTCAACATCCTGGTGGGTGCCAACCCCGGCTCGGGGCTCGCTTTGCTCTCCCTCCCCTTTCCCTACCCCCAGCCGCATGGCATCAGGGCAGGTGGCACATCCCCAGTGCGGCCGTGTGCCCCCAGGAGGGTGCTGGGGGCACCCAGGGCCTTCAGGGGCTCCTGATGCGGCAGGGGGCGTGTGGGGAAAGGGTAACACAGCTGGCACTGCTTGGGCTCTGTCACAGGTTGGTGGCCACTGCAAGAGTATCCCCACACTGGAGTACGGCTTCCTCGTCCAGGTGAGCGCCCTGCGTCCCGCTGGGACCTGGCCCAGCACCCAGAGCATTGTCCCCTCTGTCCCTGGTCACACTTGTCCACATCCCGCTACCAGAGCATCTTCCCCACTGCCCCATATCCTGCTGGGGTTTCCAAAGCAGAGGCTGGCTCCTGCTGTGGTCCCTCGTAGTGGTCCCAAACATCTCCCAGGCGCAAGGGACCCAAGTGGCCGGGCCACCGCTGCCACCACGGGGCTGACTGCCACATCCTGCCCTGCAGATCATGAAGTATGCGGAGCAGCGCATCCCGACGCTCAACGAGTACTGCGTGGTGTGCGACGAGCAGCACGTCTTCCAGAACGGCTCCATGCTCAAGGTGTGGTGGTGGCAGCAGCCGGGCGGGCACAAATGTCACCCCATGTCGCTGTCACCGATGCCACACGTGCTTCCTGTCCCCTCCACAGCCGGCCGTGTGCACCCGGGAGCTGTGTGTCTTCTCCTTCTACACCCTGGGCGTGATGTCTGGCGCGGCGGAGGACGTGGCCACAGGTGCTGAGGTACGGGGACCAGGGGTGTGGTGGGTGCATGGTACAAGGGTGGCATCTCTGGGATGACCACCGCGACGTCTCCTTGGGGTGCTGCCCTCACCCCGTTCCTGTGCCCCTTGACCATCTCCGTGCCCAGGTGGTGGACCTGCTGGTGGCCATGTGCCGCGCTGCGCTGGAGTCTCCTCGCAAAAGCATCATCTTCGAGCCTTATCCCTCTGTGGTGGACCCCAACGACCCCAAAACACTCGCCTTCAACCCCAAGGTAAGCAGCAGGGCAGCAGTGGGGCAGCGCTCCCCAGTGCCACGGCTGGAGAACCCCTCTGACGGCCGCCCCTCTGCTGCCCCATGTGCAGAAGAAGAACTACGAGCGGCTGCAGAAGGCCCTGGACAGCGTGATGTCCATCCGGGAGATGACCCAGGTATGCGGTGTGGCCCCAGCCCAACATTTTGGCCCTGTGTGAGATTCTTCCCATTGGTCATCTCCATTGGCTGGCATTTTGGTGCCCTTCACAAGTGGGTGGGTGGGTGACAGGGGCTCTCACCTCCACCGTGCCTCTGCCAGGGCTCCTATCTGGAGATCAAGAAGCAGATGGACAAGCTGGACCCCCTGGCACATCCCCTCCTGCAATGGTAAGGCCGAGGGTGCTGCAGGGGACAGGGCTCAGGCCCCTTGCTCCATCGTGGTTGCTTTCTCCTGGGGTTTGTGACCACCCACCAGGCAGCACCCAAGGCTCAGGAGCAGTGTGGGACTCACATCCTGGGTCAATCCACCCTGTCTGACCTCTTTCTTCTCCTCCTTTTCCCAAGGATAATCTCCAGCAACAGGTCCCACATCGTCAAGCTGCCTCTCAGCAGGGTAAGTGGCCCAGCTAGGATGGGGATAGAGCTGCACAGGCATGGGATGCAGGACGTAGGGTGTGGGCTGTAAGGTGCAGGTGGTGGGATGCATGATATGGGATGTAGGATGTTGCTACGGGACGTGTGCCTAGAATATGGGGCATTGGATGCAGGCTGTGGGATGGAGGATGGAGGATTTGGGATGCGGGAGGTGGGATACAGGACAAGAGCCACGAGATGCTGCGGGCAGCGATGGGTGAGCTCCGATGGCTCCTGGCCCTTGTGCCATGTCCAAGGCCTCCGGCCAGGCTCCGGGCAGTCTCACTGGGCTGGGGTGGGCGTGGGGTTGGGGACTGCCGTGCATGATCTGTGTCTGTCTGTCTGTCTGTCCTCTCTCCCTGCCGGCGCTGCCTTTGCTCTTCCCTTTCCGCTGGTAGCAGCTGAAGTTCATGCACACCTCACACCAGTTCCTCCTGCTGAGCAGCCCCCCGGCCAAGGAAGCCCGTTTCCGCACCGCCAAGAAGCTCTACGGAAGCACCTTCGCTTTCCAGTGAGCTACTGGGTGGCGGCGGGGGGCTGCTGGGACCCCCATGGGGCACCGTGGGGCTGGGCGCTGTGGGGCCGGGGCTGACACGGTGCTGGCTCTTGCAGCGGCTCTCACATTGAGAACTGGCACTCCATCCTCCGCAACGGGCTGGTCAACGCGTCCTACACCAAACTGCAGGTACCGCTGGCCGCCGCCGGCCCCAAATCAGGGCGGGAGGGCAGGGAGGGATGTGGGCAGCCCCAGGGACGCTGCTCGCCGCCGCCACGGCTCGTGCCCCGTGCCCAGGCTGCTGTGGGCCCCGTGTCGCTCACCCCAGTGTTTTCCTGCAAGCTGCATGGAGCAGCCTATGGCAAGGGCATCTATCTGAGCCCCATCTCCAGTATTTCCTTTGGATACTCAGGTAAGAGGCTGCCTGCGCCGCTCCATCCCGCCTGCGCTCCCACCCCACCCCCTGCATGGGCCCGGGGCCGCTCGGTGCCGTGCCGGCTGGAGGAGCCGTGTGGGAACAGGGTGCCGAGGCCTCCTGGCCACATCCCACATCCATCCCACCCGCACCAGCCTCTCCCTGCCAACCCGGGGCTTTCCGATGCGCCCTCTTGGTCACTGCAGAAAAAAATACAAATAAACCAGCATTTTCCAGGCTCAAAAAGATAAATTTAAGGTGTCACAATGGCCACTTCTTCCTTTTGCCAGCTCCAAAAGCCGCTGCTCCCCCCGTGTGGGTTCCCAGGGTTCAGCTGTGGGCCGGGAGCATCCCGCATGGCCGTCCCCGCGGGCGTCTGTGGCATGTGTCCTCGCCGCTGTCCCCATGTCACCCCGGGGAGCTCCTGCCCGCTGGCCGCAGCATCCCCCTGGGGTGCCCTGCGGGTGGGGAGTGACGGCGCCGTGTCGCTTTCTGCAGGGATGGGGAAAGGGCAGCACCGGATGCCTTCGAAGGACGAGCTGGTGCAGAGGTACAACCGGATGAACACCATCCCCCAGGTGACACGGTGGGGGACGCGGCGGTGGGGGTCAGGGACGGGAGGGATGGGGCTGGGGGGGTGTCGGGGACCGGAGCAGGACGGGGGGTGACGCCGTGTGCTCTCCCCGCAGACCCGCTCCATCCAGTCCCGCTTCCTCCAGAGCCGCAACCTGAACTGCATCGCGCTTTGCGAAGGTGCGGGGCTGCGCGGGGTGGCGGGGGGACGGGCAGCACCCACCTCCCCGGCTGGGCACCACGGGGGGCCTGGGGTCCTCAGCGCAACGTCCCGGTGCCCGTTCACCCCTCCTGACAGCCCCTTCCTTCCCTCGGCAGTCATCACCTCCAAGGACCTGCAGAAGCACGGCAACATCTGGGTCTGCCCCGTCTCAGACCACGTCTGCACCCGCTTCTTCTTTGTGTGAGTCCTGCCACCTTTCATATACCCGTGCCCAGCCCCTGTGGGCCATTCTCACCCCCTCTACCCCTCCAGGTACGAAGACGGCCAAGTGGGAGACGCCAATATCAATACTCAGGACCCCAAAATCCAGAAGGAGATCATGCGTGTGATCGGGACTCAGGTGTACACAAGCTGAGCGGCAGGGACCCGCCGCGGCGCTCCCGGGCGCTGAGCGAGGGCCCTTGGCCGAGGACGGGCGAGTGGATTTTGCGCTGGCCGGGCGACGCGCGCGGCTCCAGGCAGGGCAGAAGCGGGGGCACCGGCGGCACCTCCCTGTACATAGACGTGAAGTGGCGAGCGCGCGGCGAGCGGGTTGAGCGGTCCTCTTGTCCCCACATCGTCCCCGAGCCAGCGTGGGGCACGGCGCGTGCCCGGTGGTGGCCGTCCCTCCTCGTGTTTACAGCGACGGCATTTTTACCGAAGTCGAGAAACTGAAGCAAAAAAGAAAAAAACAACCAAAAAAAACATGCAAAAACAAAAAACAGACAAAAAAAAAAAAAAAAAAAAAGAGAAAAGAAATCTGTCGTGGCGTAGTAAAATTCTTTGAACACCCTGGTGGGCAGGGGCTGTGGGGAAGGGACGGGGATGTAGCTTCGCGCCGCGGTTAACCGTGGTCCTGGGGTTAACCCGAAATAAATAAAAAACCCAAACTGCCCTTCCCCGCTGCACAGCGGCTGAGACCATGCCATCGTTTTTTGCTTAGGTTTGTGGGCTTTTTTTTCCCTTAAAAATAAAATGAATAAAGCCACTTTCCCACGTTTACTGAAGTCTCCCGGTGTGGCAGCGAGGGAACACCCAAGGGGACGCGCCAATGCCCTGCGAAAGGTCCCCATCGCTTCGAAACAACGCTGACACCGCGGGCAAGCAGTGCTGGGGGCCTGCTCCTGCCCCAGAGATGCTGCTCGCACCCACTTCTCCAGCTTGTGGAGGCAAATACCTTCAGGAAATGTCAATTTCCAGAAAAAAAAAAAAAAAAAAAAAAAAAAAGCAAAGGAAAACCCCAAAATGAGAGGCTGCTGGTGCATATCGGGTCCCGTCCCATTTCCTTCTCCGGGGAAGAAGTGCGGCCGCGCCAGCGCTGTCCCAGCTCGCAGCAGGACGCCAGCATGCAGTGATTGCTCCAAAGAACAAACCAAGGTGAAGATTTTGACAAAATAATTTTATTTTGCTTCGCTTCATTTCTGCCGAAACCTCACATTTTTCTTTTTTTTTTTTTTTTTGGCTGAAAAACAAACAGAAAAAAAAAAAAAACACAAAAGGGCCAAAGAACCAAATCGCTTCGCCGTCTCCCGCAGGCGACCGAGGGGCTCTTTTGACCAGATTTGGCTGCTGGGGCCGCCGCAGCCCCCCAAAAACCCCTCTACATCCCCCCCTCCCCGGCGCTCAGCCGCAAATCAGCCCCCCCAGACTGAGCCCTTAAGCTCCTCTTGGCGCCGCTCGCAGCTCTTGCGCCCGAGGTTTTTCTTAAATCTTTTTTTTTTCTTCTTCTTCCTGTTTTTTTTTTTGTGTGTTTTTTTTTTTAAATTAATTTATTTATATATATATTTAAAAAAGCAATAGTCCTTTGGTCCCTAAACTCTAAGGAATGATATGACTCTGAAACAAGTAATCCTATGTCCCTGTGCCAGTGACAAGCAGGGGGAAGTGCGTGTCCCGCCACCCTGCTCCATGGGATATATATATATATACTTATTTATATATATCTTCTATAAGTCCAACATCCTTTTATCCTTTTTTTTTTCCCTCTTTTTCCCAGCCAGACGTGGAAAAACCAATCATGATTTCTCTTTCCAAACAAGCATCCTCCAGGTGAAGCGCCCAAGGCTGGTCCCTTCCCGCTGCCTTTGGTTTAAAGTCCGTTTGGAGCCTCTGTTCCTCGTTCCTCCTGGGAAATTTGTAGCAGCAAATGAGTGCTTTAAAAAGGTAGCTCACATCCCGGCCGCCCGGGCCTTGGTCCTCTCTCCCAGCGAGGGATTTGGCGAGTCCCAGCAAGCGGCCAGCAGCGAATCTCAGCCCCGCTACCACTGCCGCGTCGCTCTCCTTCCTGCCTTCCTCGCTCTCTCAATCCCGTTAAGAAACAAACAAGACCGTTTGGATCAAAAAAAAAAAAAAAATCAAAAAGGAAAAGAAAAGCTACGACCAGAATGGCTCTCTTCTTCGCGTTTTTTTTCCACCATCGCCTCCTCCTCCTATTCCTCCTCCTCCGGGACATGTTGCAAAGAAAGAGAGTTACGGGTTTGGATACTGCACTTGGGGAAGGGGAAAGTCGTCAGACACCGCGGGACGCCCAACCTGCAAGACACCGAAGGCTCCGTGAACGACCCACGGCTGCTGGGCAGGATCCAGCCCATCCCGGCAGTGCCCAGCTGAAGCACGAATCCCACATCACTGGGATTTTATCAAAAAAAGGACACTCTTTATCTCAAGCGCCCAGCCCCACACAGTCTTCTGGGAGCAGAGAGCCCAGCACAGGCATTTTTTGAGCAAATCGGGCTAAAAACAGCGGTGCTGTAGGTGACACCCCCAGGTCCCCACCTTACCTCTCCATAGGGCCAGGGTGGGCAGGGGTCAGTAGGGTCTGTTGGCATCTTTCGGCCGCTTTAGCTGGACTTTTAGCCTCTTCATGCCGATCTGGAAGCCGTTCATGGCCTGAATGGCTGCCTGAGCGCTAGTCGGATTGTCAAAACTGACGAAACCTGGGGGCGAGGGACGGGGCGACAGAGGGGGGGACAGTTTGTCACCATCAGCAACACACCTCGCTGCTCGACTGCAACAGGGTCACAGCCCAACTTCATTGTGGAACCCATGCTCCCCCAGACGGGCTCACAAAGCCCAGGAATGGACTCGCGTCGGGTGATGACACCTCTGGGGACACCGAGGTTTGTGAGGACATTGAGGTGGCGGGGCCTGTGGGGACACTGGGGTGAGAGGATCCACAGGGCATGGGGTTGACAGGGTCTGTGGGGACACTGGGGTACGCTGGGGTGATGAGGTCTGGAGACACTAAGGTGATGCAGTGACATCCTAATTAGTGGCAGCAGGAGGTTATGTCCTTCTGTCCTGGCACGGCGTGGTCCTTCAGCCCTGGGGTGACAGCCACCACGCTGCTTTGGGTTTGGTCACCCATCGGTGCTGCCCGGCCACCGGGGAGATCCCCAGACAGCGACTTACCAAAGCATTTACTCTGGTTGGTGGCACGGTCCACAAAGACTTTGGCAGAGATGACATTGCCGAAAGGCAAGAACATCTGCGTGAGCTCCGCGTCCCCGAACTCCTGGGGCAGGTGATAAATAAACAGGTTACAGCCTTCGGGACCTGGGTGACACACAAAGGACAGGGCCACACGTCAGCCACGAGGCGGGGGCCACCGGGAGCGGCAGAGCAGCCGGCCCCGCGGCGGGGTGCCCCCCTTACCTTCTCGCTGCTGCTGCGGGATGATGGGCGCTTGCTGGGGGAAGGCTTGGCTGATGGGCGCGTAGGCGGTGGGATATGCTGCTGGAACAGAGAAACACAGTGCTGAGACCCCAAAAAGGGATGGGGACCGGCCCCTGGAGGGATGTCCCCAGCCGCCACCCTCGCTGACCCCAGCACGCGGGGTTTGGTGGCGCAGAGGAGCCGTGG
Source organism: Aythya fuligula (assembly GCF_009819795.1). NCBI lineage: Eukaryota > Metazoa > Chordata > Aves > Anseriformes > Anatidae > Aythya > Aythya fuligula. The sequence continues at coordinate 10,192,389 of NC_045569.1, read as the reverse complement.
TCACCGCTCGGGTGGTGGCTGCTTGCTGAGGTCCCGTTCCTCCCTTGTGGCACCGGGGTGGGACGTGGCACCGTGGGAGGGCGCAATTGGGCTGCCAAAGCCTTTCTGGGGTGCTGGCTCCCCCTGCAGTGCAGCCTGCCTCTGCCAGCACGGCCCTGGCCTGCGCGAACGGCTCTCCCAGTAGGGATGCTGGGGGCACCAGTAACCCGGCCTTAAGGTGGTGGAAAGAGGCTTTTATCAACTTTTGGTTGGCCAAAATAATAACCAGGGGTCAGAAACTTTGTCTTCTATTGCAAAGCTGGAAACTACAACTGGTGCTCCTAATTAAATACCAACTGCCGGGCTCAGAGTACTCCCACAGCACGCTGACACCCTTCTCTCGCTGTGTTACTGCCCTAACCCGTGCCCGGGACGCGTGGGGCCGCGCTGCCCGGCTTCAACCCCCCCGCGGCGCTCACGGCCCCCCTCCAGGAACCGGCACGGAGCAGAGCGGGGAGAGAGGGAGACGTGCAAGCGAGGTTTGAGACCTGCATAGTGCTGCATGCCCGCGTAGGCTTGCTGGAGGGGATCTGCCACTGTGGGGCTTTGAGCTGGGAAGAGAAAAGAAGGGAGAAGGAAGAGAGTAAGCGAGGGAAAGCCGAGGATGACCAGCTCCCAGCACGCGCCCCCGGCACCCCCCCAATGCTGCGCGGGGCGGCGCGAGACCGGCACCTGGGTAGGGGTGGATGCCGTTGGTGTAGATGGTCTCAGAGGCGGGCTGCCCGTTGGTCTGCGGCGGCAGCGGGCTGAAGCCATTCACCCCGATCGGCGTGGCGATGCTGGGCACGGGCGCCGTGCTGATGCCAGGAGGGGTGCTCGTACCTGCAGCCCCATGGACAGGAGGGAGGGCGTTAGTGCTGGCGTCCCCCCCCTGCTGAGGCCACCGAGGAGGTGGGTGGAGGGGTGAAGCCGGGGGCTGTACCTGAAGAAGGGGTGAGGGGGGCGGCCACCAGCCCGCTGACGTTGAAGGCGGCCATTTGCTGCATCTGGGCGGCAGCGATGGCAGCCATGGGGTTCAGGCAGGTCCCCTGCGCCGCCGCCATCAGGGCCGCCTGCTGCTGCATGATCTGAAGGGGGAAGGAGAAACAGAGGGAGGAAAGAGGGAAAAGTGAGCGAGGTGCAGAGGAAGAAAGAGGCAAGGGAGGGTAAGTTAGCATTCCCAGCACGTGCCCCGAAAAAAAAGACGCGTCCCCTCCCGCGCTGACCCCATGCCACCTCCTACCGCCTGCGTGTAGGCCCCGTAGGCGCCGAACTGGATGGTCATGGGGTTGAAGATGCCCAGCTGCCCTGCCATCTGATGCATCCGCCGCAGGGTCCTCTCCTTGTCCGTGTCCGCAAACTTCACCACCAGGCTGGACGAGGCGCCCTAGGGCAGGGGCGAGACGAGGCTGACGGCGGGGCCACCGTCCCGGCGTGACCCCAAAATGTCACCCTGCTCTGGGGACGGCCCGCTGGCTCCCGGCAGCCGTAGCGTCCTCGCCCCGCAGCCCTGAGATGCCGCCTGGTTGGCAGCAGCAAGCAGTGATCGATGCGAGGTTTAATTACAGCCGTCTTTCCTCCCGGCGGCTGCTCCCTGACCGCTGTTTTCCTTTCCCCCTCGCTCACAGCTTTGACCTTCGGTGTTAATTAAATCACACCTTTCTCCTGGAGCGAGGGAATTAGCCCCACGCACCCACCCCCAGCGCGCGGCAAGGATGAACCTCAGGGTGATGTGGACAACAAACTGGGATTTTGATCCAATTAGACAGATCAAATTAGCCGGTGATTGGATTATGGAGACAGCACAGGGGGTAGGATGAGGGCCGCAGGGTGCACCCAGTGCTTACCGGCATGGTTTGGCTGCCGTGCAGGCTGTTGATGGCAGCCTGTGCCTCGGCGTGGCTGCCGTACTTCACAAAGGCACAACCTGCGGGCAGAGTGGGGGCACGGGAGAGTTGGGGGTTGTGGGGGCTGCCCGGCTGGCAGCTCCCATCCCCCGGCTCCCTGCTTCCCACCTTTGCTGGCTCCGTCGGGCCCGCGGAGGATGGTGCACTCCTCGATCTGGCCGAAGGGCTCAAAGAGGCGCCGGACGTCGTCCTCGCTCTGCTGCTTCCCCAGCATGCCCACAAAGAGCTTCCTGTCTTCTAAAAGCAAAGCAGAGCCCGTCGGAGAGGGGGATGCCACGCACCGTTCCCTCCCCTGTGCCAGGTTTGCAAACGGTCGTGGAGGAACAAGAGGCTGGGGAGGGAGGGAGGCCAGCAGCACCAGCGCAAAACCCCGCGGTGGAGATGCAGGGTTCCTCCTCCTCCCCATCCTACAAAATGCACGGGGTGGGAGCCCTCTCCTGCAGGGGGATTTCTTAGGGGTGAAGTGGAGCTGAGGACTGGGACCCTGCTCCCACGGTGCAGATGCTGTCCCGTACCACGGGATGTGTAGGGATGTGGCTGGGGAACAAAGCCCACAAAACCCCAGCAATTGTATTCGTATGATTGACTATCAGAATAACCCGCAGTCCCTGGCCGTGCCCGGGGGACATCAATAACCCAAACAGGAGAGAAGGGAGAGTAAATAATGAGAATTTCATGATTATTACCAGCATCTGTCTTGCGCGGCCGCACAGTCCCGCCGCGCGCTAATGGCATTTGACAAAGAAAATAAGGTGCCCTGTCAGAGCGTTGCCGGGGAAATAAATAAATAACGGCAGGAGACGATTAATGCACCGCCCGTTAAGGTACCGGGAAAATTAGTTAAGGGAATAGGGCTCACGCATTGTCTGGTTAAACATAAACCATCTCCCCGCGAACGCGGTCGAGCATCGCCTCCTGGGCGAGGGGGCCGGAGCTGGGCACCCGAGCTCACCCATCGATTTTTAATCCCTCACCAATTACGCTCGGTAAGTGGGTAATTTATTTGCTGTGTCCCTCCGGGACGCGCTCGGAGCAGCTGCGTTGTGCCGAAGAACCGCGGCGCGCTGTGGACACGCAGATGTCCACCCCAGGCAGAGGGACAGGGTGCAGCTGGCTGTCACGCCAGCACCCTGAGGGTCCCCGCGCTGCTGCGGTCCCTGAGGGCCTCTAGGACCCGACAGCATCACGAGAAGTGCCAGGTCTCAGCCTTCTGCCTTTAAACGTTGCCGAGCCGCGTGCTCAGGGCATCCATCGGGCAGCCCCACGCCCTTTTAGGCAGCTCAGGGGTGCACCTACCTCCTCGTCCCTCGCTGTCCGCCGGCTTCACCTGGATGGGGCGGTTCATCTGCAACACACAACCGGGAGCAGGCGGTCGGCGGCGGTGCCACAGCCCCCGGTGACACCTTCCGTGGGGAAGGGCAGGATGTGGGGGCATGGGACGAGGGCACGGAACGGGGACAGAGCAGAGGCTCCAGCCCCAGCCCTGTGGGGCTGGCTGCACTTTGGGGGCAGCAGGTGCCCCCTGCTGCCTGGTGGCACTGGGGATGTGCACGGGCGTGACGTGTGCCAGGCGCCGTGTTGTCCCCGCACCCATGGGCGTGACGTGTGTGTGCACCAGGACGCGGGGACAGTGCGAGCATCCCCACAGCCGTGCCTCGCTGCACGGGGCCATTTCTCCTTCCCACCTCTCTCCCCCCTCCTCTTCCCCCCTTTTTTTTTCCGAAAAAGCGCTACAATTACGGCAGTTTCCACGGCAACAAGCGTGCATCCCCCGCGCTGCTGTGCCATGTGCTTGATAGGGTCGTCACGGCAACGGCAGGCCGACACGCGTGCACCCAGCATGCACGGGGGGGGCGTCACGCGTGCAACACGCCACGGGTGTGCCAGGAACGTACTGCACGGCCTGGGCGCACGACGGCAGCATGCGAGGACGTGCGTGCAACGGGCGTGTAAAGACGGGCACACGCAGCAGGCTGGGCACCCACAGGAGGCAGCCACCCGTACAAGGAGGTGCCCCAAAATGCCACTGCCACCACCGCGGGGGCACCCCCAGAGCTGGGTGGGGGCAGCGCTGGCCCCCAGGTGACGATGAGGAGGAGGAAGGCTCGATGAGGAGGAGGAGGAAGGCTCGGGAAGAAGAGGAGGGCGGTTTCCACGGCAACCGCCTCGTCTCCCGGGAAACGCGGGGAGGAGATGTCAGCGCAGAGGCAGGGATGCTCGGGGAGGGGACCGATGGACACGGGGTCCCTGCGTCCTGCTGTCACAGCCGGGAGGAGGGACCCCATTTTTTGGGGCGGGGGGGAGGCGCTGCCGGTTGCGTTCAGCAGCACGGCGGCCTTTGATGGAAGATGTTTCCCATTCCTGCCGTGATACACTCAACATAATGAACCCAGTGCGTGTGATTTAGAATAACATTTCGGAGCCGCAGAGCACCGTTTCGATGTGCCTCCCGTCCCCGCCCGCCGCTTATGAGCCCGCAGCAGTCCTCCGGGAGCGGCTGATGTTTGGGAACGCCGGGCCGCGGGGACCCGCCAACCTCCCCCGGGGCTACGTTGCTCCGGGGAGAAAACCAGAAAGGGTTTTTTGGTACCCCCGGGGCTCGCTCTTTGCTCCCACACGCGTCTGTGGTGCCCACGGCCGCACACCCACGCTTGCACGCGTGCCGTGCCCGCAGCCCGCTGCCTGCCCGTGCCAGCACGCCTCCGTGCAGCGCCCTGCACGCTTGCGCCCGCGCAGCCCCACGGCCGCCCGTCCTCGCACGCCCTCGGCGCAACCGCACGCCCACGTGCAGCCGCACGCCGGCCCCACGCGCACGTGCGGGCGGCCACACGCCCCTGGGGGTGTGCGAGCTGCACCGCCCGCGCACCCACGGCCCCTGCGCACAGACACCCACCTGCACGCCCACTGAGCCCTCCGTGCCCCCTTTGCACACACACACACACACACACACACACACACACACACACGCGCTGCCCCCCCGCAGCCGGGCGGGGCCGTGGCGGCGGACAAAGGCGGGGGGGCCCTACCTCGATGCAGAGGATCTTGGAGCCGGCGGGCACCCACAGCACGGGCGGCCGCGGGCCCGGCGCCGGCACCTGCGGCAGCTGCATGGCCCGGCCCGGCCCGGCTCGGCCCGGTTGGGTTGGGTTGGGTTGGGTTGGGCTCGTTTCGGGCCGGCCCGGCCCGGCTCCACCCGCGGCGGCTCGGCGGGGTCCGGCCCGGCTCGGCTCGGCTCGGCTCGGTTCGCGCAGCGGCGCGCGCGGGAGGCGGGGCGGGGGCGGGGCCGAGCCGGACCGAGCCGGGCCGAGCCGAGCCGGGAGATTGGGGGGGGTGGGGGGGAGGTGGGCGGGGCTTCTCCGAGGCCACGCCCCCCTCGCCGCGCCAGGGGGCGAGCGGCGCGCACCCGCAGAGGCGCGCCCCCGCGGCGAGGAGCGGGGCTCCAGGGACGGGTGCGGGGCGCGGGGCGCGGGGGGCGGCTTCGTCCCGCAGCTCCCCGCGGGGGCGGCGCCGAGCGCTGTTCACTCGGGAGCCTACCGATGGCAGCAGGGACATGGGGGGGGGGACACAGGATGGGGACGGTGCCCCACGGCCCCGTAACAAAAGGGCTCCCCCCCCACACCCCCCCGCGCACGGCGTTTGTATTTACGGGCCTGGCGGCTCTCCCCCGCCAAGCGGCTGCCCTATCGATTTTGATTTAGGAGAATAATTAAATATTTATTTTCACTTTGTTAAAGCTCGGGAGGTCGGAGCCCGCAGAAGGCGCAGCGGCACGCAGGCAGGGAGAAAATCAATGCCTGGGTTTGCGGCCGCTGGAGCGGCTCCTGCGCCCCGTGCCGGGACCCCGCTGCGCCCTGGAGCCCCGGTGCGTCACCCAGGGGTGACAAACCCACCCCCGCGGAGGGGGATGTGTTAAAATGCGACGAGCCTGCGTTTAATTGGGCTGTGTTTGAGCACGCACCCAGCGCCGATGGAGTTGGTGCCATCCCCAGTCCCCTGGCCACGCTGGCATCGTCCCCAAGCATTAGGCTGAGTGCTCGGAACTCGTCACAGCGGTGACGCGGTGACACAAGGCACAGCTGAGGCCACAGCTCCCCCGTGCAGAGCATCCCCTGAGCTAAAGTGATGCCCGTGCACACTGCATGTGCCCAGCACAGCACCCACAGCACCGCAGATGGGCAGGGGAGGTCGATGCGGTGCCAGCCCCCAAATCTCGCCCCGATTCCCGGCTGTCACTTACCCCTGGCAGCGTCTTCTGCTCGTGCAGGGCACTCTGAGCCTTCAGGGCCGAGTCGCGGGCGCAGTAGGTGAGAAAGGCACAGCCTGCAGAGACGGGGAGGCAGGGTTAGCATCTGGCCTGGCACCCATCACAACGCCCTGAGCACCCCAAATTCCAGCACCCGGTGGCTAACGTGGCTCTGGGGCGCGTCAGCACCCGGACACCCATCCTGGGACCACGTGCACGTGAGCAAAACCGCCAGCCCTGAGCTCAGCCCCAAAGCAGAGAGGGAGATGTTAATGCAAAAGAGACGAGGGAGCAGCAGGAGGAAGGTGAGGGCGCACAGTGAGGCCAGCAGCTCTCCGGCCCCAAGCACAGCACCGGGGAGCCCTGGGGAAAGCCGCAGCCAAAGTCCTCCGGGAAGCAGATTTCCAAGAGTCGCTGCCGCGCACCCCGGAGCATCCTCCCCGCTGCGGATGGCATCGCGCCGCCAAGGCGCTCCGGCTCCTCCAGCATCACGTCGCGGCGCTTCGGGAATCAGAAATGCGCCCGGGGCGAGGTTTTCCCACGCTGACTCACGCTGCCGAGCGCTCGCTCACCCCACGGCTCGCGCGGCAGGGCCGGGGCCGGCTCTCTTCTGTCCCCACGGGAGCGTCCCGGGTCCCCGTGCCGCCGCGCCGCTCCCTATCCAAGGGCTCCCCGTATTTGCCGAGGTCACATCCATAAGCTTCTGAAAGTGATATTAAAACAGCAGCAAAACAGTTTCCCTTCAACAAAGTAAATATTTAATGAATAAAATTGACATTGATGCATTTTTAATATTGGCACAATTAAATCCGCCAGCTGATTAAGTATTAATAACTCTTAATAAGTACAATCAGCGTGCCTCGGAGGAGAGGGAGCGTGGCAGCGGGGCGGGGGGCGCCAAGGGATGGGGTCCTTCAGCCACCCTGGGGTCCTGGGCACATCAGCCCGTGTGGGGGCAAAGACAGAGCCCCTTTGGTTAAATATTGGGTGGAAAACGGAGGTCGATGCAGTGGCTCGCTTCAGCCCCGAGCTGCGTGTGCCTCTGCCTTCCCAGCCGCCTGCGTTTCCAGTGTTTGCCATTTGTAATCAAGCTGGCTTCCTCCTCTCTGCTCTGTTTTCCTTTTTTTTTCCCTTCTGCAGGCAATGATGTGGACGGTGCCCAGGAGAAGTTGGAAGGGCAGCAGCGGCAGCCACGTTTCCCCTCAGAGGCTCTCCAGGAGCAAGGACAGCGTTTGAATTAGAGGAGCATCCACAATAACATTGTGTTCCTGGGCCATGGTGGTCAAAACCTGTGCTGGACAAAGTGCCGTTGGGGCCAGCACCGTGCAATTCCCTTGCCTTAGGGCACAAATTCAGCGTCGGAGGCATTTTGGAGGCCTTGGTGCTGGGAATGAAGGAGTCCAGGAGTCGTCCCAGGCCGAAGGGGTACCGATACGCCGGCATCCGCTAGCGCCAAGTTTCGGCTTCCCAAAATCTCGCGGTGAGGCGGGCGCTGCCCACAGCCCAGGAGCGCGGTGACAGCTTGCCGAGGAGCACGAGGTCCCATCCCGGTGACACCCAGAGCTCCGTGGTCCCACTCCGGTGCGGTGCACCCAGCTGGGTGTCCCCAGCCCAGGCAGTGCCCAGCACAGCCCGTGGGCGCTCCCAAGGCAGGCGGGAACACCCCAGACATAGGTGGGTGCCTCCTGCTTGGGCGGCTGTCCCCGTGGCAGGGGTTTCTCTGCTTCAGATGGGTGCCTCCAGCTCAGGGGTGTCCCTCTATAGGGGTACCCGAACCTCTGAGGTACCTCACCTCTGGGGTACCTCCATCTGTGGGGTGCCTATGCACCTCCTGGTGTGTTTACCTCAGGGCTGCCTCCACCTCAGGGGCAACTTCACCTCACGACACCCCACCTCAGGGCTACCTCCAGATCGGGGATAACTTCACCCCATGGTGTCCCACGGAGCCCTACCTCACCCGGGGGAGCCTCCACCTCAGGGTACCCCCCTCAGGGCTGCCTCCACCTCAGGAATACCTCAAATCAGGGCTGCCTCCACCTCACGGCGTCCCATCTCACCGAGCCCTATACCTCAGGGGAGCCTCCACCTCACGGTACCCCCCTCAGGGCTGCCTCCCCCCCGGGATAACTTCACCTCACGACGCCCCACCTGAGGAGCCCCACCTCGGGGGCGCCCCCCGCCTCACGACGTCCCCACCGGAGGGGCCGCCCGTACCTTTGTGCATGCCGGTGAAGCGGTCCTTGAGCACGGTGAGCTCGTAGATGCGGCCGAACTCCTCGAAGAGCGGCTTGAGGTCGCTCTCCTCCAGGTTGCGCGGGATCTGCCCCACGAAGAGCTTGATGGCGTCGTGGTCCTTCATGGCGATGGCGCCGGCCGGGTGGCTCAGCCCGTTCACCCGGCCGCTGTTCGCGGTGCTGAACGCCGCCCCCGCCGGGCCCGGGCCCGCCCCCGCCTCCGCCGCCGCCGCCGCCACGCCGCTGCCCGCCGCGGCCATGGCCGCTCCGCGCCGCGCCGCGCCCCGCCCGCCCCGCTCGGCGCCGCTCGGCACCGCTCGGAACCGTTCGGAACCGCTCGGAACCGCTCGGCGCCGCTCGGCTCGGCCCGGCCGCGCTCGTTCCCCCCCCCCCCTCCCCTCCGCCCGGTGACGTCAGCCGGCCGGCCCCGGCCGGGCGCGGGACATTAGCATAATGAGGCGGCGGCGGCCAATCCCCGGCTGGCCCCGCCCACCGCTGCCTGCGTCATCGCCGCCGGGCCACGCCCCCCCCGGCCGCCCTCGGTAGGCTTCAGAGTTAACGCCCGGGGGCCGGGGGGGCACGGCCGCAATTAGGGGGCAGCCGCTAATTGGGGGCCTGCGGCTGCACACTGCGGGGGGCTGGGGGCACGAGGGGGTGCGGCCACACGCGTGTGTGCACCGTGCATGTGCATGAGGTGGAGGAGTGTGCAAATGTGCAGACATGCGCGTGGTGCAAGCGTATGTGAGCATGCACGTGCATGTGTTGCAAGTGTGCAAGCGTGCAAGCATGCACGTGTTGCAAGAGTGTGCAACTGTGCAAGTATGGGCACGCATGTGTTGCAAGTCTGCAAGAATGCACATGCATGTGTTGCAAGCATGCACATGTTGCATGTGCAAGCATGCAATTTTGCAAACACATGCATGCATTGAAAGTGTGTGCAAATGGTTGCAAGCACATGCAAGCAGTTGCAAGTACATGCAAATGCACGCCTGTATTGCAATTACACACATGTGCAAGCACCTGTGTGAATGTGTTTGCAGCCTGTGTTTGCAAGCATTCGTGTGCATATGCTTGCAAACACAAACATGGGTACGAGTGTGTGCATGTTCATGCAGCACATGCATGTGCACACACATCTGGCTGCACATGTGTGCATGCATGGGCAGGAGCTGCCCCCATGGAGGCTCCCACCCCAGGCAGGGCTGAGGCCGGACCTCCCGGCGCTCCCGGGGGGCGGCTTCATAGGGAAAATGAAAATTAATTCCTCCAGCACGGAGCGGCATTTAATTCCCAACAAAACCCAACGGCAAAACATCCTTATCTCCCATCGCCTCAAACCCAGCCAGGAATTATCGATTCCTGCCGCCTGTTGCACCAAGAAACCCATTTGTCCGTCAGCCCGGCTTTGGTAATTACTTTTTTAATCTCGTTTTTGAAACGTTTTTGCATAAACGCAGTCATTATTATTTTTTTTCCACCCTCCTTTGCTGCCGGCCCTGCTTGTGGGCAAACTGTGCCCCTGCCCGTGCTCCCAGCACTGGGTGGAGGCAGCACCCATGGGTGCCCCGTGTCTGCGGCGGGCGTTTTCGGGGAGTGGAGCCGAAATCTCAGGGCTGGGCAGGAGGCATCTGCCGCTCCTCGGCGCCGCTTGGGTTTATTTTTAAACCCGTTGGCCCCGAGTGATTCACACGCTGCATGTTCCCGTGTTCTCCCCGGCAAGTTTTACATGACAAATCCCGGGTAAAAATAGATGTTCTCGAAGGAGCCAACACGCCGCGAGGATGCAGTGGGGGAAACAGGGGGACCGGTGGCACCCCCATGGGTTGGGACCCCACACCACGGCAGCCCCCTGGTCCCCAGCCACCAGGTCACCCCATGATGGGGAAAAAACAATAGGACTACTATAAAAAAACAACAGGATGGGTTAAAGCCGATCCCAAAAGATGCAGCGGGATACTCACTGGGAAGGGGCTGCTCAGGAGCATGGGATGGAGCAGAAGTTGTCCTCGGGGGGCTGAGAAGCTCCCGTGGTTGCAGCAGGGCAGCGTTTGTTTGCTGCTCCAGGACCTGTGCTGACACCGGCCTCTCGGAGCTCTTTAGGACTTGGTGCATCGAGCCCCAGCAAAACAAAGCAGCCAGCATTGTTATTTACGCCTTTTGTGTTACTCAGTTTGAGAGAAACAAACATCACGGGAAGAGCAGGAGGGCACACTGGCAATCCCAGCTCGCCTTCAATGCCCTACCTCAATCACCAGGCCAGGACAGCAATTACTGACCAAAACAATGGAGAAAAGGGGCACGAGTTTCCCAGAGAGACCCAGAGAAAGCAGAGGAGCATCTTCACAAGCAGCGTGCAGGATGGCTTCCCTTCCCTTCCCTTCCCTTCCCTTCCCTTCCCTTCCCTTCCCTTCCCTTCCCTTCCCTTCCCTTCCCTTCCCTTCCCTTCCCTTCCCTTCCCTTCCCTTCCCTTCCCTTCCCTTCCCTTCCCTTCCCTTCCCTTCCCTTCCCTTCCCTTCCCCTGTCCAGTTGGAAGAAACACCCCCTTTTCCCCCAAATCTGCCCATTGGCTACGCTTCCCTGCTCCATGGTGGTTGGGTTTCCCAATCCTTTTTCTCCCTAAAATTGGGGCAGTTTTACCACCACAGCCAAGTACCGCCTGGGTACCCCTGCGCAGGAGGGTGAAGGAAGGCGAGGCTTGGTAATTTAGGAATATTTTTAATTCCAAGTAAACAACAGTGAAAAGTTTCCATCCATCACGGAGAGCAAACAGCAGAGCTCACTCGTTTCAAACAGGACACGCGCGCAGCAGTCCTGGCCTGGGGGAATTCTCCCCAAGAGCCCAACCTCAATCCTCCCCAACCATCAAAGGACAAGAACCACGGCCGACCCCCCTGGGACAGCCACGTGGCAACGCCAGCCTCTTCCCCAAGGAAAATACTGTCCAAACCAAGCCCCCTGGGTGCAGGGGAAGCAGAGCTGAGCCCCTCCGAGGACCAGAGAGCAGCGGGGGGACACAAAAAGCCCGAGCAGAGGCAGCAGCCGATGGAGGAGCTGAGCGGTGCCTCGGGAACATCCGCACCCAGCTCCCAGCTCAGCGGCTTTGTGAGGTCTGAGAGGCTTCGGGGCTCATCTCAGGAGCAGCCAGGGTTTAGGGACGCAGCCGGGGCACAGAGAGAAGGGACAGGGAAAGGCCAGGAGCCAGCGGGTGCCATCCCGGCACGGGCAGCGCCTTCAGGGGCCAACAGCAGGAAATTGAGGGAGCCCACTTGGCCTGCAAGATTAGGATTTCCCCACACATATATGTTACTGCACAACTGGACACCAGATTCTCTTAGCAGGGGTGAAATTTGGGATACTGGCAGAGAATAGGCATGGTTAACCCAGCAGAGCAGGCACCCAGCACGCTGCAGGGCCAGCAGGAGGCACAGCCAGATGCTCCTCCACCGGCATCCCTGCAACGAGCCTGCTCCAGGGCAAGGCCTGCCCAGCAAAAAGCCCTTGCATGGTCTTCCCAGGCCCCAGCTGGGTATGAAAAGGCACCTTTTCCTCTTTGGGGTCATTTATTTATAGATTTAAAGAAATAAAAATAGAAAAAGGGGCAAAGAGTGCATACTAAGGAAAAAAAAAAAAAAACACATTCAGTGCAACAATGCAAGAGCAGAAGCAGGGGGCGTGAATGGGTCCCTTCACCGTGCCAGCAGCTTTTGAGGGAGAGAGAGAGAGCTCATTCCTCCTGTGCGCAGAGCCCGAGGGCAGCGGGACTCTCCCTTCAAACCCCGTCGAATTCGTGGTCACAGTATCCTACGAAGAGAGGCTGTGCCTGGACACCACGCCTGGAAGCAGAGCAGGCAGCGGGCGTTACGCGGAGGACACAGAGCTGGTGAGGGGGGTGAGGGGTCAGAGGAACCCAAAGCAGCCACCGGAGCCCCGGTTCAGATGCGAGCAGTTTGCATCCTGCACTTACAGGCTGTTATTTTTTGCTCACGTGTGGAAGCGAGGCCTAAGGGCAATTTTCCTGGGGATGCAGCAAGGGAAAGTGCCACAGGGGAGCGCCCGGTGCTGCAGGGGGGTGGCAGGAGCTGACGGGGCCCCTTGCCCAGCACAAAACCCTCTCCCCCACACAGCCACCACCCCCTCCACCAGCAGGGACCCCCTTTTCCAGCCCTGCCCAAAGCAAGCTCTGCCCACACTCAGGCACGAGAAATGCTCCGCACTTTACGGCTCGTTTCACACCCAGGGAAGCTCGCCTCACCCCCAGCACCCTCCCGGCCCTGCCCAGGGTCCGTGTGCAGGGGGTGTCCCCTGCAGTGTCCCCCCACGCTGGGAGGGGGGACAGGTACCTGAGGAGCTCGCAGCGGAAGCTGGCCAGCCGCCTGTAAGCATCTTGCAGGTTCCTCACGGTCGCGTCACTCCACAGCCTCTCGGCTACAGCCCCAGCTCTTGGCCTTAAGGAGCAAGTGACAACAGCAGCCTGGTCAGGGAAAGCGTCTCACACATTCCCAAACACTTCCCCGACCCAAGTCCTCCAACACACGAGGGCACGTGGCTTCTGATTGTTAAAAGCCCCTCGCCCAGACGGGTGCAGATCGGGAGGTGTCCCAGTGACAGGACAGAACAGACTGGCTGCAGCAGCAGGTGGCACAGGAGCGAGTTTTGCTCTTAGAGGTGGCCACAGAACCTCGTTTAAGCCTCAGTGAAGCTGTTAGTGCCACAGCCCTGCTGCCAGAGGACATACAAGCACCGTGAGATTGAACCAGCAGCCCTGGCTGCACACCACGCCGCGCGGAAGGACCAAGCCAACCTCCCCAGGACATCTCTTACCAGAGCCTGGGGGCCAGGTTGGTGACGTCCACGTACTCGCCCCACATGCACGCCTCCCCGCCGATCACCAGAGCCTTCTGCTCAGGGCTGCCTGCCAGAGGACACAGCTTTCAGGTGATCGGGTGCTGTAAGACAACAGTTCACCTTCCTGCCCTGCATGGGGGGACAGCTACGGAAGCTGGGATTTGCTCTTCTGGAAGCCCCAGCTTCAAACCCTGGGGCAGGGAGAGCTGAGGTGCAGCCTGTTTGCAGTGAGGGGACAGCAGGGAGCCCAGCAGCCAAGGCACGGTGACTCGAGCACGTTCACACCAGCAGTGAGAATCACGAGAGACAGCCCCAGAACCTCCTCTGAGCAAGAAGCCAGAAGGAAACACACGCCGAGGAACGCACCTGTGAAATCCAAGGGCTCCACCTGGTAGGCTGCCATCCAGTCCTGCCCGTAGGAGATGCGGTTGAGGTACCAGGGGGCAGAGAGCAGGGCCTTGTAGCCAGCCTTGGTGACGTTCGCCATCTCCTCCTTGTAGGGCGGGGAGTTCTTCCACACGTGGATGATCGTGTCCGGCCTCACCTGGACCCGCAGCACAAACACACGTGGAGCCCGTGCACAGCGTCAGGGCAGCAAGGGCACCGCCCCCCCTCACAAGCAGAGTGCCCCGGAGACATCCCCAGCTCCAAGCACCTCCTGATGCTCTGGTGACCAGGGCTCTGCACCAGAACCAGTCCATAACCAGTCACCGTAATACTGGAAGGTAGAGTTACACCCACCCCCCTACATCGCCACTGTCCTTGTGCATCCAGTCCCTCCGGGGAAGCTCTCCTTGCTCTGTGCTTGCTGTTTCATGGCAAAAGCCCCCCAAAGGGCCAAAGCACCGAAGCAGGCACTGGTTCAACTTCTGAGCCACGTGCAGGCTCACTCAAGTGAACAGCACCAGCACCATTCACCCAAGATTTAGGGAGTTGTGCCGGGGAACGCAGGCAGCTCTCACCTTCACCCTGTTGTCGAACACCTCCTGCCACACCATGTAGCCTTTGCCAAGGGAAGAGACAATGTCCAGAAGCCTGGGGTGGAAACATGACTGAGTTTGGGGGCCTCCCAGCTACATTCCCCTCTCCTTGCCAGCTGCACACAGCCAGAGCAGCAGCACCAACGCCCTCGCCATCCCCAGGGGGACAGGAAAGGACTTCTCATGAAGGAGGGAGAAAGCACAGCCCCTCCCAGGGCTCTTTTCTCCCTCAGCCCCAGGCCTTTTTGCGGCCAGTCTCCCCCCAAAAAAAATGTGGCTAGGCTACTCTGTTCAGGGACAGAAAGGCCCAAAGGCCTACACTCCTGAAAAGGAGATTCGTTGTCTGAGACAGCAGGAGACGTTTGTGCCTGTCGTACTGCAGCTGCAGGCCCAGGACGCAGCTGTCCTCACCTCTGGATGTAGAACGACTCTAACTTTGTGTAATCGTCACCAAAGCCCATCTCCTCCATGAAGGCACGAATTTGTGGGTTGGACTTCCTGCGTACCAAAAAAGAAAATAAAATCCCCGGGCACCAACCTGGAGAGCCTCTCTCTCTGCCTAGGGGAGCAGGGCACCAAAGAGCTGCAGGTGATCGTGGCCATGAAGCATGGCAGGGACTAAGCGGGCCCGTGCCAAATTTTTGGCTCCCTCTCCCACAGGAACAACCCTCTGCTCTCCCCCCACCCATGAAGGGGGCTGTTCTTTCAGACCCCCATCCCCAGGCACCCAGGCAGCAGAGCACCGGGCCTGTTTCAGACCCCAGGCCCCCTCCAGACCCGATCTCTGCCCAGGCATCACTCACCAGCACGTGAAATCCACCTCATCGCCACCCAGGTGCAGGAAGTAGTCTGGGAACACAGCGCCCACCTCTTGAAACAAACTGGTCACAAACTGGTAGGTGCTCTTGAGGATGGGGTTGATGGGCCCGTAGGTCCCAGAAGGATCCTTGCCCAAGTAACAGGGAGTCAGCAGGTCTGGAGCACCTGGGTCACGACAAGCCCAGCAGAGTGAGGAAGGGGCTGAGGGGCTGTAGCGCCTCGTGTAGCCACCCAGACCGCCCTCGGCACAGCCCAGAGGCCACTGGCGGACAAAAACCCCAGCCAATGCACCAGAAATGTGCTCTGTGACTTGGCAAGTCTGAAGATCCCCATCCCGTGCTGCTCTGCGCTCCCCACCGCACCCACACACACACAGCTGGGGCAGGGGGCAGCACATCAGGACAGGGGAATTGGCACTTCACCCTTGCAGGATGTGGCTGCCCGCACCCTGCTTTTGAGATCCACGTCGCAGAGCCCCCTCCCCGGGCAGCTACAACCACGGCTCTCACACCCACACCCCCAGTTCCTCACCTGGCCCCCAGGACTGGGTGTGCCCGGGGGTGTCAAACTCGGCGATCACCCTGATGCCCCGGAGCCGGGCGTACTCGATCACCGCCTGCACGTCACTGGCAGTGTACACGTGGGTCATGGCGTTGAAGGCGCCCTGGGGGAAGACGTGGGGTCACAGCAAGCAGCACGCGGCCGGCCGGGGGGCTGCAGGACGGCCAGCAGGGGTTACCTGCTTGCTGAGCTCCGGGAAGGTGAAGCTCTCGTAGGGGAAAGACGGGTCGTCTACGATGTGCCAGTGAAACACGTTCAGCTTGTTGTAAGCCATGACGTCCTGGGAAGGAACGGGAACACATAAAAACGTCGTGCTCCTTCTGAAAGACCAGCCTGCTGTCACAGGAAGGAACCATGGGACCTCAGGTCACTGAGTAATGGACAGCACGAGATCCCCAAATGTTCCCCAGGACCCAAGAGCGATTCCACCACCACAAAGAGCTGCAGAGGGCCATCAGGGCTTCTGCTCACAACAAAATCCCTGCTCTCCTTATACCAGAGCCAATGGTTGAGATTGGGAAGTTTAATTCTGCCTGGGATGGATGCAGAACCACCACCCACTTTCCTCTAATGCCACTGGGAAGTGTTTTTCCCTTGCCTCAGAAAGGATCCAGCCTTGGAAAGTAAGCCAGGCTGCAGGAATCCGAGATACCTCAGGGCTTTTTCTTCCTTCTCCCACTTAGGAAGGGAGCTGAGAAATCACCTAAATCAGCTGTGAGTTACACCAGGAGCAAACACAGCCACAGGCGCAGAGAACTGCACTAGGAAAGGCTGACAGCACGGAGGCATTTTTCCATCATGCAAATCTGTGTACGAAGAATTCAGGTCAGGCTGCCATCCCACCCCAGCCTGTTGCTTCATCCAGAAATAAGCACGCTGGTGCTCCTCAAAAAGCTTCCGTTTGGCAAGCTCTTCCCTGACGAGAAGTGAACGCAGTGGCCCATGCTCAGCCGCATGGCTGGCTCTCTCTAGACAGCTCCTGGAATCATCAGAAATGAGCAAAACACACCCCAAAAAAAGCGCAAGAAAACAGAAAGGCGGCCCTCCAGGCTACTCAGGGAGGCTCAGCTGTCAGAGAGGGACACCCAGCTAAACGGTTTTGCCTGCCAGCGGGGCAGGACACACGCCTCCCAGCCCAGGCACCCTACCAGGGTCTGCAGGATGGCTTTCAGAGGCAGGTAGTGGCGAGAGGTGTCCAGCAGCAGGCCTCGGTGAGGGAAGCGGGGCGAGTCCACAATTTCTGTCTCGTTGACGTAGTACTGCGGGAGGAGAGGGGAGAAGGAAGAAGTGAGCAGGGCTCCAGGCAACGCAGCCATTAGCAGGAGGAAATCAGGGTCAGCTTCATCCCCAGGGCCAGCAGGACGAGCAGTGTGTGAGCTGGCCGGGAAGAGCTGCTGTGCTGTACCAGCTCAGGAGGCAGCACGCGCTGCCCTGAAGCACAGCTTGCCCCCAGGAGACGAGGCAAGGACTCGTCCCCCGCACGAGCCAGCCACGCACTCACCATGCCGTCCTCATCTCTCCCAACAAGCTGGCTGAACGTCTCCAGGCCTGCGGGAGAACCACACGCAGTCACTCGCTCAGCACGGATTCCAAAGAGAGCTCAATTAATTAAGTCTATGGGAAAAGGGAGGTGCAGGGAGATGTCCCGGCCTGCAGGGAGGGCGGGAATGCCCAGCAGAAAGCTCCGTGCCTAAGCACGCCTCACCTCTGAGAGCTCCCCAGACGGCATCAGCGTAGAGCAGCAAGGAGTCCCTTGAGATGTGCAGCTTATCTGAAAATACAGCATCGGTCGGACTGGCACAGGCATTAGGATCCTCACACACTGCCTGAAGGCACGAGATCCCCGGCTGTGGGATCAGAGCTGGACCAGCAGTGGTTTTGGTACAGGACTGCACCCCTGGGTCTCAGAGAACTGATTTTGGGGTAGTTTTTTTGTGTTGTTTCAAAACCTCTCTCACTACGTTGCCAGCAACCTCGGGTGAGTTGCTTGCCCCTGTCCCAATTTCTCCACAATACAGGGAGGATCCTGCCTCTCCAAAAAGAGGATTAAGTGCTGTAGGGTGCAATTTCCAACCAAGAGGCACAAAAATACCTGCGCTCTGCTCCAGCTACCTCCTCCCCAGTACTTACAGCTTTCATTGGAGTTGAGGCTGGGAAAGCCATCGCAGCCCGGCGTGGAGACCAAGACGGAGAGCTCAGTGCAGGGCTTCCTCCAGGGCTGCTTGCTCTCTGCAAGGCATACAGATCAAAACAAAGGTTGAAAATGAATGCAGGTGTACTGCAAAGCTGGGCTGGATTAGAGGCAACTGCAAAACCTGGCTGGAAGCTTTCCTAGCACAGAAAGGCCCCTGTCCGACCCCATCTTCTGCAGAGCTGGTGGCAGCCCCAGCAGCTGGAAAAATAAACCCAGTGGGAGCTCTGGCTGCTCCTCCCTATCTGAAGAAGCATTTTGAAGCCCAAATCTTCCCTGGAGCACATGGGAGATGCTGCCCCAACTCCCAAGGGAGGTGCTACAGCTGCCCTGAGGTAAGGGGGTCTGCTCAGAGCCATCTCTGGCCAGGAGGAACGTTGGTGGGTCACACCGACAGCCCCACAGCGTTCCCAGGGACAGCCAATGCTCAGCACAGCCACCAAAAAATAAAAAGCTTGGCTCTGAGCCTCATCAACAAGTCAGACACCAAGCTTTGGAGAGACCGTGGCACCGCCAGCATTTGGGTGAAACGCGGAGAGCAGAGGAGCCAGAGACCCCAAACGCCCCCACGAAGGAACGGTGAAACCTCTGTGGTTGGAGCGAAATGGCTCAAAAACACTCCTCCATTTTCAGGTTTCCTCTCAGTACAGACAAGCCGGTAGCCAAGGCAACCTTGCAGACGTGCGAGCTGGCACATGGAGCACAGCAAGACCAGCTCCCTACGCTTGGCAAGGCAGCGGCTCAGCAAGGACGGCTGCTCTCAAGCCTGGCGACACGGCAAATACTCATTTTCTCCCTAGGGCCCTTCCCAGGGTGAGCACTTCCCAGCCTGCGCCTCTCACCTCCGTTCGGGTGGAGATTTCGGTTTCGTCGCAGGAAAGCAGCCTCCAGGAGCGAGCAGCAGCTGCTCTGAGGACGAGGGGGCTGCGTTTAAGGTGCAGATGTTTCCAAATTTCCTACCAAGCACCAGCAGCCCTTCCAGCAGCCTTGAGAGGACGGAAGTCAGTGCCCAGCAATAATCCAGGCGCTGCGAAGCTCGGCCTGCAGCATGCCACGGGGTACCAAAAAAGCACTGCAGCCAGGCAGCGCGAAGGGGAAGTGAAGCAGCAACAGAATCGGTGCCACCACCACACTTAAACCTGCCTGAGAGGCATCTCTGAGCACGAGACACCCAGTGCAGAAAGCACAGCACGGGTAAACCTCTGATGGGGGAGGGAATCTGCAGCCAGCAGAAGGTGTATCTGAACAAAGATGAATCCGTGATTCTGTGAATTACTGTCACGGGGTGCAAGGACGCTAACGCGATGGTCACAGCGGGTTCTTAGCAGTAAGGCATCAGGGATGAGAGGTCCTGGCTGCAGCTCCACGCAGGGTGCAGGTCACACGCTCACAGGCGTTTTGGAGGCACGCAGCTGAAGGACAAGAGACGGGGGAAGAACAGGAAGGGAAATCCCAACTAGAGGCTGTACTGGGTCTGCCACAGAGACAAGGAAAAGGAATATGCTTCACCTTGAGGGTGTTCAAACCCTACTGCATGGGCTGAGCTCTCTGTCCTTGCAGATATCTCAATTTCAGCTGGACACAGCCCTGAGAAGCCTGACCCTGCTGCAAGGCTGGCTCTGACTCCAGGGCTGGCCCTGATCTGACCAAATACTCCCCCGTGTCCCTCCCAACTTTCATCAGCCTGCTTTCACACTTGGAGTCCAGCAGCGTTTGGGCATAATCCACAAATCCCCAGAACATTTTCAACCCCTAGCAACATGCGACTGCCCCTCCAAGCGCGCTACGGTAACAGCTGCTGGAGCATCCCACCCACAGCAGCGGTCGCTCTCCCTCCACTCAGAGGGAGAAAGACTCCGAGACGCCTGCTCTCGGGGCACAACCCACACCTGCTGGATGTGCTGCAGAGCTGATAACTCACACCGGCACGCAGAAGGCAGGAGGAGATGGCTCACTAACATTTGGAGGGCTCTAAGAGGACCCTAAACTTGTTCTGTGGGAAGTCCAGCGCTGCCTTGGCGTGCTCTGAAAGCAGGTCAGGAGAAGATGCTGAAGTCTCCTAAATTCTCTGCAGTGCAATCGGCGTGCTTGTTTGTTCAACTGACATAGCTGCTTGCTAAAACAGGAAGAAAACTCTTTCTGTCATTTATTTTCTCTATTAATAGAAACTATTTTTTTTTTCCAAGCAGGGTTCCCACTCCTTGCTATTACTAACCACTCATGTGGAAAAAAAAAGGAAGGCCAAGAGGAAAAAAGCCCTAAAATTAAACATGCAGACCAAACTCCACATAAAAAGAGCGTATGGAGACCGGTGAGTGTGCACGGAGAGCTCAATCTGGTGAAGAAATTGCTCCAAACAATGCAATGGCCACAGCTCCCTCTGACAAGAGCAGGAAAACGTGAAAAATTGTAAAAATCACGTAAAGAAACGATGCTGTCTTTGCAACCCTCAAATGGAAAATTATTTCTTTTGCTACCTAGAAGAGTCAAGTTTAAGAGCTAAGCCAAACATCTCTTCTCCATGTTTCACACTTGCCTTTGTCACAATGCACCTGAGACAAAGCAGGGCAGCTTCCAGTGCTGTCACCCTACTCTGCTCTGCTCAGCAGCGACAGAGTTCACGCTGACATACCGGGAAGCAGAGTTACGAGCTCTTTTGGATGAATGGAGCGTTTCACACTTGGGAGATGGAGCTCTTCGGGCTGCCTGCAGACCCACGCAGGCACTCAGCCTCGGTGCGTGCCGGCTCCTCGATGTGTGTGCTTGCCCTGCAAAAGCAGCCAGGGAGTTTGCAGCATTTCACCTCAGATGTGCAGCAAGGCAGCACTTTTTCACAAAGAAGGCCAGAATGCAAGGAAGTTATGATCGGCCCCAAACCAAGCCTAGGCTCTCAAAGCTTTTTGCCTTTTCTCATCTTATACTATAGATAATTTCAGGGTGCATCCAAGGGCTGTCACCTCTTTGCTAGAAAAGCCACGCTGCTTCGGGATGCTGACCTGCTCATCTTGTGAAAAAAAAAAAAAAGGGCAAAAAGAGCCCCAAAACAAGAATATGTACTTGTGAGAACCAGGCAACAGCAGTTCTTTCTCAAGGCAAAATCTTTGCACTGGATGCACAAAGAGCTGCTCGAAACGGGAAGAGCCAAGACTTGTGAAAAGCGCTGGTAAGACTGGCAGCAGCTCTCCCCGGTCACAAGTAAGAAAAGGAAGTAAAACGCAACGCTGCAGTGCTGAAATGCAATCTGGGGGAGATAAAAATGAGATAAAAAGAACACGCTGACTGAATAATTCCTTGAAAGAAATGCAAGATGACTGGTGCTCTCCGTGCTGTGGAAGGCTAGGCTGTTTGATTTTTAGTTTTTATTAAACACAACAACAGAAGCACAGCAGGCACTGCCCTGCACATAAAAAAACAACAGGGGCTTTCGATACAAGACTCAATTCAACCAACCGAGCCACCAGACTACAGCCACCACTTCCTCTAGCCATCAGCCCCAGGTGAATTAGAGAAGCACAAGGAGGGAAAAAGCAATACGTGGGATTCACGCACCCAAGACAGGAATTTTCAGACAGGAGCTGGGCACTGAAGCTCCAGGCTGACTTGGGCTTGTGCTCCCCAGTGCAGAATCACTAAAAATTCAACAAGTTGCTTTATTTGAGGCAGTTAGTTGATTTGCTGACACTGCAAAGCCCCCTGAAAGCCTTGTACAGGAGATGGTGACACCATGAGCAGAGCAGGCTACCAACCCAACAAGCAGATGGGGACGAACTGCAACACTGGAGGTTTCCTTATCTTGTCATTGGGTCAGCACATCCCCACTCCCCTTTGGGAGATGGTTTTAAGGAAAACCCAGGGTTTAACCCCAAAAAACACAATCTCTGTTTCATCAACTACATCACGGAGAACAACATCCTTTTGCTGAACTAGGACTGGGTGAAACCCAGCGTTTAACACAGAAAAATGCAGTCTCTCTTTTATTGACTGCATCGTGGAGAACCACATCGTTTTGCTGAACAAGGATTTGGTGACACCAAATTTCCCAGTAGCCAAGTTTCTGCTGGGCTGAGCTAGAAGCAGGCAGGTTTCAGTGCACCTTTTGGGCCGACACAAGGCTGCTGTGCCACGAAGCGAGCGGAGCAGCTCTCGCCTGCCACAGTTACCGCATCCAACACCCTGGTGCAGCTCTGCGTGCCGCTCCTGGAGGCACACACACCGCTTCTATCCCACATGGACACCCGACCTGAAGCCAGGAGCCCTTCTACAGAGCCAGTTTTGCTTCTTTGGCCTGAGGAGAAGGACTTTGACAGGCAGAGGAGCCGTGCCCCACCTGGGCGCTGCCTGAGGTGCAGACCTTTGCTTTATTACAGCACGAAGCTACAAAGTCCCACCACAACACAGGACCCCTGCGCGTCAAGGCGCGTTTCCACAAGCCGCACACAAGTTTTTAGGGACTCAAAGCTCCGTGCCCGCTTCCCAGAGCGGCTCCTCGTCCCCTTCCATCCCCAGGAGCCCGCCGGGCGCCCCCCGCCCCGCGCCCTCTCCCCCTCTCCTCACCCGCGGACCGCGCGGCGCCGAAGATGAGCGCCCGGTACCGCTGGAAGGCTTCGTCCAGCACGGCGCAGCCCGGCCCCACGGCCGAACCGGAGGCGTAGGAGAAGCGAAAGAGGCCGGGGGACAGCGGGCAGCGGCCGGCGGCCGGCGGGGAGAGCTGCCGGAGGGGCTGCGGCCACACGGCGCCCGCCGGGCCCAGCGCCGCCAACAGCAGCAGCAGCGGCCGGGCCGCCGCCATGTCGCGCTCCCCTCCCCGCCCCGCCGGGGGTGCGGCTTCGGGACGGCTTCGGGCCGGGGAAGGGCGGCCCCGGGTCCCTCACGGCTGTGGGGTGACGAGAGAAGGGGTTAAAGGGGGATTTGAAGGGATTTCTGAGGGGAAGTTGTGGCCCCCGAGCGGCCTCAGGCTCTTTGCTGCCAGCTCCGTACGCATCAAAGGGAGGTGCTGAAGTCCCAGCTGCTCGGTGCAGGGTTTACCCGTGCTACAGCCCTAAAATCGCCCCCGAGCAGCGTTTTAGTGAACGATCCTCCTCCCCTGAGGAACTGAGATTTTGAGCATCGCAAAAGCATCACCAGGGGCTGAGGGAATGGGGTTCTCTGTGGGGCCGGGAGGGTGGAGGAGGATGCTTGCAGTGAGGGCAGCCTGGGGGTGCCAGGGCACAGGAGGAGGTCGTGGTTTGGTTGGGGTCTAAACATGAGTGTGGGGATTTCGTGGGGTTGCCACAGGCAGGTGGGGGAATTTCAGGTGGAGGGGGGCTGTGGGGCACCCCCAGGCTGAGGAAGCTCCATCCATGAGCTTAACTCCCGCACAGCACCGCAGCCTCCTTCCCCAGCCGTGAGGAGCCCCCGGAGCTGCCTGTCCCCTCCAGGACGAGGCGGATCTGCAGCCAGCGGTGCCCATATACAAAAGCAGGGCACCAAGCCCATGATCAGCCTTGGGAAGCCCGGGAGCACAGCCCCACAAACAGCTGCCCTGGCCTGAGCTTAAACAGAGCTCCTTTAGAAACCTTCAGGGCTCCTGGTGGCCTTCACTCAAACCTGTGCAGTGCCAGCTGTTGCCACTGCTGTTCTGACCACTTCCAGCATCTCTGGGCTCTTCCTTCAGTGTATTAAGATTGCAGGAAACAACAAAACACGGTTTGCTGCTGTGTTACAGCAGGCAATGGCAGCAGCAGCAGCAGGGCTGCGCTTCCCAGCACGTGAGGCTGAAACGCAGGAGAGCCTTGGCTTCTCTCCCTGGGGCTGCTGCCCTGGCTTGAAGCAAACCCTTATTTCAGTCTGTGTCGGGTGGCGTGTTCACCAGACTTATGTAAAATGTTGTGATCGTAGCCCGCAGTCGAAATATCCAAGCCTTTCTACGTACTCTGTTGTTGTTGCTATTTTAGGGGACCCTGATGTCTCTGGGGGATGACTCAGAGAAGTTGGGCAGCATTAATCCAGACTAACAGTCTGATTCAGGAATGCATCTTTACGTAAGAAAACTGCTTGAGCATATGCTTATCTCTGGAGCCTGGAATTAAACTGTCTCACACGCTATCCTGCTTTGGGCATGGAGCAGCCAGAGTCTGCTGATGCTCTTCAGTAGCTCCTCAGTAGCCAGCTCCTGGTCTCAGAGCATTTCTGGAGGGCGATACATCCATCTGGCAAGTTGGGCTACTTCTGGCGAAGTCAGCAAAGAACAAGCACAGGATAAACTGTGAGACACGATGTTCAGAGCTTACCTATGCTCCTCCACAACTCTGCTCGCCCTTGCTGAGATCTCCAGCCCCACAGCACGCTTGTATCGGTTCAGGGACAGTAAGAGGCAGGTGGCCGCAGATGTCAGTGCACTGGGCTGAGAACATCGCAGTGCGCCAGCCGGCTGATGCCTGTTGCAGAGGTACCTGCAAACACCTCTTGTTTGACTGCAAGAGCCGTCCTGTTCCAGGCAGAAAGCCAAGTTGCTGCGGGACTCTGCAGAAAACTGTACTCTGCACCAGGGCTGTGCTGGATTACCTGTTTTCTGCATGAGGTAGAAATACAAATTTGTTATTCTAGCATAAATGGTGTTAAAGTCTGGCCAGTGCCACACTGGGTTTTTTCTGGTTTGTCCACCTTGGGTGCCTGAGGGTGGCCTTTGGGCTGTCAGTGCAGTTCTGTGTTCCACAGCAGTTATTTTTTTTGAGGATAAAACCATCTATTATGCTGCCTAATTCCCTGTAACGCTGGCTGCATCTGCATTCAATCGGGAGGATGGTTTGCATACAGATTCCTCCGCCGGTGGGAAGCATGCGAGCCGGTGAAAGGGGAGCAGAGGAAGCGGATCATCCCATGGCCCCAGTTCACCCCAGCACCTGCTCAAGTCCTGCCGGATGTCAGCACGTGCCTTAGCGTCTCGCAGGGCTGGACCCTGATCTGTCCTGCCCGCTATTAAATCAAGCTGGGCTCGCTTTCTGGGATCAGTTTGGTATGTGTGATCATGGAAACCTCCACAGGGCACTCCCAGGACTTTTCCTGTTTATTTTGCTCTTTGAGCCAAACGCTATTTAAGCACACTCGTTCCTGAATGAAGCCAGCTCCCAGGTCAGTAGACCTGCTGCTGCTGTGGCTGGAAGAGGGCTCTGGAAAACACAGACCATCTTCTGGAAATGCCTGCAACTGCCTGCAGATCTCTGACTTGAATTTTGATGGCTCAGAAGCTTGCCGTGCTGTCTTACTATCTCCATTTACTTGTTTACCTCTCATTTAATCCTTGGTAAGATAATTATGGTTTTTGAATCGAAACCACAAGGGATGCAGTGATGAAGTGACCTTTCTTGTGGTGATGCTCTGGGGGCATTAATGGTGTGTGTGTGTAGGGGATTTGCAGGCGTGGACCCTCCTGTTGCCAATCTCCTAATTTCAGAGGGGACATTGCTCAGTGCAGTGTCACACAGGTGCTGGCAGGGAGCGAGCTGTCTGCATGACTTAGTGACGATGCATCTGCTGTTCCAGCTCGTGGCCACTCTGTGGACAGAGCGTACGCTCCGCTGGAGGTGGGATGACGAGAGAGGACTGCTGGAGCTTTAGCACACGCACAAAGAAGATCCTAAATGAGAGGTGGTCCTAAATCCATGTCCAGCAGCCAGATCCCTCACTAACAGCTCAACCCATGGGGAACACCCACACTTCTGGGGGCTGAAACAGGCTGGTGCATGGCAGGCTGCTTTCAGAGCCACGAGCGCATATCCCGGTGCTTTTCAAAACACGGGATGCCTCGTTCTTAATCTCCCTGCTTCCACCTTGACCACTGCGTGTCATGCTACGTGCTGCCATTGCACGGTTTAGCAGATGCATGTGGTAAATGAATTTCTCGGCACAGATGGAGTTTAGCAGAAGGCACCTCTTCAGATGAGAGAGCACAAGCAAGGGGAGCAAGGCCTGGGATATTCAGTGTTAGCAGGCAGGAGTGGGGCTAGGCTCTGGGCATATTTGCGTGGAGCAGTATTTCAACAAATATGAACTTAAAAGCAGAGTCCAATGTAAAAGCTTGAGGCAAGATGTGTTAATCAGTCAGAAGAATTTGGGTTCCTGACTCGGTAAGTGCTGCAGAGCTCAGCCAGGTGGTATTTGCACTACTGGCATTATTTGCAAAGCCTTTTTCTGCTGGAATTTCTTCAGCTTGCACAGCTTCTGGACCACGGTGATCTGAGGGGCATCTCAGCACACACTCGGGGTTCAGGTAACTAATGGGTGTGCAGGCAGCCAAAATCAGCCCCCAGGGAGAACAGCAGAAGCTGGGCACAGGGAGCTCTCTTGGGTTTCCCTTCTCCAACTGCAAGAACTCCACAGGTCCCAGGGGATGGAGGAGAAAGTGTTTTTTTTTTTCCAGAGATATTTGCCCAGTCCCACCTGGGTCAAGGAGCAGCGGAGCAGGAGTGAGGCTGGGTGCAGCACTGAAACGGGTAAGATCGCTGACATACGTCAAATCCCCAGGTCTCCTTCTCAGAACAGAGCCTCGGTGCGGTTCTGGGGCCACCAGACCTTTGTAGCATTTTGGTACAGCAAAGAGGGGCTTTTGGGGGTGCTTGTGCCAAGGCCGCGGGGCTGGATGGCAGATCGTTGAAATGTCGGGCTCCACGCGGTGCTATCAGAGAGAAGCGAGGCTGCTGTGAGTTATTGTGCAGGCCGAGTATTTGTGGCTGCCGTCCCTGGCTGCTCTCAATCACAGCTGTGGGGCTGAGCAATCAGCTGAACTGGAATCAATCAGGCACCCGTGGATGTGCGGTGAAGAACTCCTCCATCTGGAAATGAAATGAGCGTGCAGAGAAGCCCTGCTCCCGTAAATCCCTTAAGCATGTGCTTAACTTCATGGAGCAAGGTGATTGCAACGCAATATTTTATTCTTGTCAGCTTCAGTGTTAGCAGTTACTAGAATCACTTGTGTAATTAAGCTCTTGCAAGAATAAAATGAAAAAGCACCAGGTGCCTATGGAGATCTAAATCATTTTTCAGATTGGGTAGAACAGCAGTTTTCAACTTTCTTAGGCAGCTGGAATCCTAAAATTCTCCATGGCAGCGCAGATCCCCTCGCAAGGAATTGAAGGCAGCAGCCGTGCTTCTCCCGGGTGCCTTTCACCAACCTCTCAAGGAGACAGCGAGCACCCAGGGCTCTGCACGTGACTGGGGCAGAAGCTTTGTAACTTTTGCAGAGGCCATGGCTATAACTTCATACCGAGACATCTTTTTAATAACTGCAGATCAGTGTTTTAACCATGCTCGTTAAAACAGACTGGTCTTGTCATTAGCACAGACTGACACGCACAGCTCTGCGGAGCAGCTGGCAGAGAAGTGCTGATCCGTGTCTTGCTGGGAAAAAAATGAGGCTGGGACCGTAGGAGGAGAACCACATCTCCACGTCTGTGGGATGGCGTTCTTTGGTGCACAGGGAAGACCCCATCACTGTTTATAAATGTTTAGTACTGGAATTAGGCACAGAAAGGGAGATAGTTGGGTTTGGAAGGCAGCGATTGTCTGAAATTGCCCCTGCACTGGGTGGGAGGAGGAAGAGAACGAGGGCACGTTCACTGCGCGTGTAACGGAGCTGCTGTGACCGATGGTTTCTGCGAAGAGCAGGTGAAGGTTCACTGGTGCCTGGAGATTTGACACACCGTGAGCCTGAACGCAACCTGCCTTCCTCTATAAACACATACCTGAGAAAGTTTCAGTGTTTCTAAGGGACTATGCACTACCAAATGGGCTGCAGCATTTACCCTGCGAGATGTTCAGGTGGGAGGTGACACTGCCAGGTCCCTGGGGGACGGCGAAGCGGTGCTCCTGGCACTGTGCATCGCTTCCCGCGGCTTAGGACACCCGTGAATTAATCGACAGCGCCCATACCCGGCACCCTACCCCTGCAGAGCTGCAGGAAGCCGGAGGGGCACAAGGGCACCGTGCTTGGAGGAGGCTCCGGAGCTCTGCAGCTTCGGCAGGGGCCAGGAGAGGGCAGCGGGGAGGCGCTGGAGGCACGGGGCGGGGGTGCTGGGGTGGCAGCGGGGCTGCAGCCGGGGCAGGGACCCTGCCCTAACACCTGGATGACCCCGTCCCGTGGAGAAAGGTGAAGCACGGCCCCTAGGACGCTGCCCTGATCAAACCGTGCCGCCTGCTCAGCACCTTTCTCAGCTCCTCAGGCCCAGCGGGTGCTGCAGCAGACGCTTTGCCCTAAACCCACTCGCTTGTTGGTGACCCACGTCACCAGCTGGGCAGGACACAGAGCTCCTGGAGGTGCCACACACCCCCTGGGGACACTGCACCACTCTGTGACCCCTCCTGCACCAGGACATGAGGTGGAGTTGTGCAGCCGGCCACCACCTGGCACAGAGGGTCCTGGAGCCACAGAGAGGTCGGAGCGTGGGCTTTGTGGCACCAGGCGAGGGCCTGTGACAACCAACAGAGCCACCAACGCTTGACATGTGAGATGGCACCAGCCTGGCAAGCGTCCAGCTGGTAAGCCCAGAGCTAAACAAAGCCGGTGCTATTTATATTTATGTAGGGCAGGATGATTAATGCCCAGGCCTTCGCCATTCTAAATAAGTAGGGTAATTAGGGAGCTGGCTTTATTTACTCGGTAGGTTGGCATGAGGCAATGTGCGTGCCCAGCCCCGATGTCTCCCAGCCCAGCCCGCACCCACCTGTGCCACCGGGATGTGCTCCTGACCCGGTCACAGGCATGATGCCGGGGCAGAGCAGGACACGGGGACAGCAGGCACCCCGTGGATGGAGACTGTGGTGCTACAAAACACCCGGCACTGATTTTTGGAGCTACTTGTAGATCTGAAGATACAGACGGGTACCCAGCAAGGCCTCCAGAGCACCTACCCAAAATCAGACACCTCATCTGCTTGGATCCCCAAGGGCCTCACCCTGCGCTTCAGCCCCTGACACTGCTGCCATCGTTACGCTTTACGTGCTCCATCAGCAAATAAACACCCCTGCAGCTTTTGGGCGGCAGCTTCTAATTTTCTGCAAGTGCCCCTGCCTGTTTTGTAAGGTATTTGTTGTTTGTGCTGCATTAGGCCAGCGGAAGCACAAGCAGGAAGCAGGATCCCGCTGTGCCAGGTGCTGCACAAACACAAAGCGCCGCGGTGACTCCCGGCCCAAAGAGCTGACGAAACTCGTCACACCTACGCCGCATACTGCGAGGCTGAGTCTCCCCCGCCCTCCGGGCACCGGGTCGTTTTCATCCCGGCAAAGTGGGTGAAGAATGTTACCACATCAGAATGACCTGCTTCACCCAGGGAGAAACGATCCCCCAGGGCACGAGGAAGCCGAGGAT
Organism: Aythya fuligula; assembly: GCF_009819795.1. Classification (NCBI taxonomy): domain Eukaryota; kingdom Metazoa; phylum Chordata; class Aves; order Anseriformes; family Anatidae; genus Aythya; species Aythya fuligula. The sequence continues at coordinate 10,163,250 of NC_045569.1, read as the reverse complement.
TAGTGCCTGGCGGTGGAGGAGGCAGCCCTGGAGTCCTCCCGGGGCTGTGCAGTCTCCTCACATCCGCAGTGAACAGCAAGGGAGGATCTGCTATCAGCCGGCTCTCCTCTGGGCCAGGCTACAGCCTGTTACCAAGCCAACCGGAGTCCCTCGCGCTCCCCAAACGGCTGCAAACAATAAGCCCAGCTCGCCTCCCCCGTCCCTCGGCTCTACCAGGCCCAGCACGTCTGATATTGGCAACAGAGCTGCAAAGGCAGAAAGCCGGCGGGCGTGGGGTGCGAGCTGAGCTCAGGGCACTGTGTGACGTGGGGGGCAAAGGGCGCTCAACCCCTGCCGCGCCCCAGACCCGCAGCCTGGTGGCCAGTTCGGTGTCTGCCCCTGCCCTCCGTGGCAGCGTCCAAGAGAGGCCCCAGCAGGGACGGGGGCACCTGAGCGCAGCGCTGCTCCACGGCCCTGACCTGCCCAGAGCATTCTCGAACAGCAGGCTCAGCCCCGGCTGTTTGCAGAAGGGAAGAGAAGGGAAAGGTCTGTTTGTGAGCACGTTACAGAGCCACTAGTGCATACTCTGCTCCCCTGCAAAATGCCAGATTAAATAATAAACAGCTCCAGACAAGGCTGCCTCTTTTTATAGTACCTGCCCTGCAAGGAGCTTTTTTTTTTTTTTTTTTTCTTTTTGGATTATGCAGCCCACTGAAGAAAGGGAATCATGCCCAGCACAACTGTGAAAAACTGGCTATTTTTATCGCCGCTGACCAGAAAGCAAAGCTGGAGCAGAGATGCCACCTGGCATAGCTGGGGTCACACAAGGCTTCGTGGTTGGGAACCAGGGAAAAAGAAGCGGCACAGCGGCTGGATCGCCTCTCCCTGTATCCATGGGCAGATGTTGCTGTTCCACACGTGAGCAGTGCCTGCATGCCTGCTGCTGCATGACCTTTCCCAGGGGCTGAATGCCCTGCATGGCCCATATGAAATCAGTTTTCCTTGGGAGAGGTGTGTGGAGCTGCTCTCCTTGGAAAGCATGGGCTGTGTGTAGGGACCCACTGCTTGTAATCACTGTTGCCCACGTTCTTCCTGGGACACTGGAAACAGCCCTCGGAAACACAGAGATGGAGGCATCTGATAAACGCTGGCTGGTAAGGGGCTGCCCCACGTGTGGGCAACGTCTGCATCAAATGAAACCTGTGAAGCATCAAACAGAGGGGTCAGGGCCAAGCCCACACACCCATATTGGTACCAGCACCTCACTGAACCTATTTTCCCTCACTTTTCTTCACATTTTCCTGTAATTTCCCACACATTCCCCTCACATTTCCTTCCTTCAGGTTTCCCTCCTATTTCCCTCACACTTCTCTGCGATTTCCTTCCCATTTTTCCTTTAAATTTCTCTCCTATTTCCCTCACACATCTTTCCTTCACATTTCCCTGTCATTTCCCTCATTTTATTTTTATTTTCCCTTCAAATTTCCTCATATTATCCTGTCATTTCCCCCACGCTTCTTTTCTTCACATATCTCTGGAATTTCTCCGACATTTTCTTTCTATTAAATTCTTCTCCTATTTCCCTCACACTTCTTTTCTTTGCATTTCCCTTATATTTCCCTGTCATTTCATTTCCCTCACATGTCTTTCCTTCACATTTCCCTCATATTACCCTGTCATTTCCCTCACATTTTCTCTTTTTCTGTCATATTTCCCTCACGCTTCTTTCCTTCACATTTCTCTGGGATTTCTCTCATATTTTCCCTTTACATTTTTCTCATATTTCCCTCACACTTTTTTCCTTCACATTTCCCTCACATGTCTTTCCTTCACCTTTCTCTGGAATTTCCCTCCACATTTGTCTCATATTTCCCTCAAACTTCTTTCCTTCACATTTCTCTGGGATTTCTCTCACATTTTCCATTTTTCTCATATTTCCCTCACACTTTGGGATTTCTCTCACATTTTCCCTCTACATTTCTCTCCTATTTCCCCTCACAAATTATTCCTTCACATTTGCCTTATATTTCCCTGTCATTTTCCTCATGTTACTTTCCGTCACATTTTCCTCACATCTCTCTGGAATTTCTCTCATGTTTTCCCTGTACATTTCTCTCACATTTCCTTCACACTTCCTTTCTTCACATTTCTCTGGGATTTCTCTCACATTTTCCCTTCACATTTCTCTCCTATTTCCCTCACACTTTTCTTCACATTTCTTGGGGATTTCTCTCCCATTTCCCCTTCACATTTCTGTCCTATTTCCCTCACGCTTCTTTCCTTCACATTTCTCTGGGATTTCTCTCACATTCATGGTGTAACCTTTTGGGCAGACCTGTGCAGTGCCAGGAGCTGGACTTGATGATCCTTATGGGTCCCTTCCAACTCGGGATATTCTGTACTTCTGTGATTTTACCTTTACATTTCTCATATTTCCCTCATGTTTCTTTCCTTTACATTTTCCTGGGACTTCCCTCACACTTTCCCTTCACGTTTCTCTCCTATTTCCCTCACGCTTCTTTTCTTCACGTTTCTCCAGAACTTGTCTCCCATTTCCCCTTTACATTTCTGCCCTATTTCCCTTATGCTTCTTTCCTTTACATTTCTCTGGGATTTCCCTCACATTTTCCCTTTGCATTTATCTCCTGTTTCCCTCATGTTTCTTTCCTTCTCATTTCCCTGGGATTTCTCTCCCATTTTCCATTTCTCTCCTACTTCCCTCACACTTCTTTCTTCCACATTTCCTTGGGATTTCTGTCCCATTTCTCCTTCACATTTCTCTATTTCCCTCACACTTATTTCCTTCACATTTCCTTGGGATTTCTCTCCCATTTCCCTGATTTAGTGAAGGGCTTGTGAGTGTTAGGTCAGAGGTAGGACTCAATGATCTTGAGGTCTCTTCCAACCTAGACAATTCTATGATTCTGTACTTAAACTTCTTTCCTTCACCGCCCCCAACCACCAACCCCAGCAATGAGCCCCCCTCCCCAACCCCCCGCGGCCACTCTCAGCATGGCGGCCGCGCCGCACTCAAGATGGCGGCGGCGCGCGGGGCGGGAAGGAAGCGGGCGGGGGAGCGGCGCGCACTCAAGATGGCTCCCGGCGGGGCGAAGGGAGATGGCGGCGGCCGCGCAGGCGCGGCGCCTGAGGCGCGGCGGCGTGACGTACCGCGCCGTGCCGCGCCGTGCCGTGCCGTGCGGCGCCGCGCCGTGCCGTGCCGTGCCGTGCGTGCGCGGCGCGCGGTGACGGAGCGGGGCGGCCGCGTCCCTTTGTTGGCGCTGAGGCGGCCGAGGCAGCGGGCGGGGTGAGCCGCCGCTTGGCCGCCTCGCCATGGACTCGGACGAGGGCTACAACTACGAGTTCGACGAGGACGAGGAGTGCAGCGAGGACAGCGGCGCGGAGGAGGACGAGGAGGACGACGAGGAGGACGAGCCCGACGATAACCTGGACCTGGGCGAGGTGGAGCTGGTGGAGCCCGGCCTGCGCGGCGGCGGCGAGCGCGACGGGCTGCTGGGCGGCGAGACCGGAGGGCTGGGGCCCGGCGGCGGCGGAGGAGGAGGCCTGGGCGGCGGGCCGGGCCCCGGCGGCGGCGGAGGCCCGGAGCAGGAGGAGGATTACCGCTACGAGGTGCTGACGGCCGAGCAGATCCTGCAGCACATGGTGGAGTGCATCCGCGAGGTCAACGAAGTCATCCAGGTGCGCCGCCGCCTCGCCGAGGGGGCCCCCGGCCCCCCCCCCTCCCGGTTTCTGGGGGGCTCCCCCCCCGGTTTCTGGGGATGGGTCCTCGGCCTCCCCCTCCCCCCAACCCACCCCCCGCCGCCCCCCTTTGTGCCTTTCCCATTTGGGATTTCTTTCCTTTTGTTGCTAATATCGCCGTTTTGCCTCTTTTCCACCCCCCCCTCCCCTCCAGCCGCCCGGTTACCGGAGGCAGGGCAGCGGTTGGGCGCTCTGGAACGGGCTGGCTGTGCCCCCCCCCCCCCCCATCCCCTCTCCCTTTAATTGTGGCGTTTTAAAAACGAAGCAGGGCTCCAGAGCACACCCACTGCCTTCCGACCAGCGTATCTAATCTCCCGGCTCTTGTGCTGCTGGAAGAAATTCAAGCCGCCGAGGCTATCTAGCATCCCTTCCTAAATATTTACAGCTGGGTTTTCCTCCGGCTTGCCCTAAGTTTCTGGTGCCGTCCGCTTTTCCTGCAGGTGACCGGAGTGCGTGGGTTTTCTTTTGTTTCGGTTTGCTTGGTGGTATTCAGAGTTACAGCCAGCAAACAGCAAACGCTTCTCCTCACCCGAGAGCGTGAACAGCGGTGTGAAGGTATTGCATTTCCTAAGTGGCATGAGGAGACTGAATTTATTGATACTACACAACAAAGGACACCATTCCCCCAAATCAGTTGCTTCCTAGTTGCGTGTACTTCCAGCGTTAAATGCCAGATGCCTCAGTGAATGTTTTTGCCCAGCTGTCCTGTGCTTTACAGGGACTCCACGAGCAGCTTTAAAATGTGGCTGCACGCGCTGTAAATCCACCATAGTTTATGGGGAGCTTGATGCAAACAACTGCCCGAGTGTTCACCTAGGAAATGAGTAAATGGCAGCTCTTCAGTCAAATTAAAGTTTATAACTTTAATAACAGTACCGCGCATGTAAGGCTTATAAAGGAGTCTGGCTTGATTAGCTGATTATGAGAGCTAAAGAAGATCTCCTGGTTACGTATGGATATTTCCTTGCTCCCAGTTATTGATCCTAATGGAGGGAAATGAAGATGTGCAAATGGGAAGTAAACATGCAAACACTCGGTGAAGTTTTTAACTCTTTGAAGTAGTGATTAAAATGGTGGGGGTGTGTTTAATGACTAAGGCTGTGAGAATCACCACCCAGACTCCTGGTATTGGACAGACTCAACCATTTGTCCCAGCTTTGAGTAAGCAAAGTGGTGGAAATGTTTCTGTTGATGAGGAATAGTGAGCATCCCACTCCTGTGTGTCCCTGGCCTGAGGAATTCACCTGCATGTTTTTAAGGAGCTGATTTAAATGAGGTCCTCTTTTCTGGTCCATGGCTTTTCTTCCTTTTTACATTGCCCTTGAGCTGTATAACTTGAGCGCTTGGCCTCAGCATAGTAGAACAACTAGCCAGAAGTTGAGGGAGGTGGAGCCCCTTTTCCTGTTCTTGCACCCAGGGTGGTGGTGGGGGGCCTGGCCCTTCCCTGAGCTGGCTCCGTGGGGCTCTGCAGAGCACAGCCAGCCTGCAGGAGCTCCGTGGCTGCTGCTTTAGGTCCTGGCGTTAGGTTTGTGGTGGTTATTCCTGGTTTAGCAGGGTGCAGAACGTCAGTTGGTTTGGAGTATGAGTCAGCCTAGGACCTAACATCAGCTCAGGTGCTAGCAGACATCAGAAGAGGGTAGGAAAACATTAAGTTACTCCAAATTGCTTTGAAATGGCACCTTACTGGATTTCTAGCCTGTTCGGAGGTAAGTGAACTTAATTCAGTCAGTGCCTCAGCATTTGTTCATCCTCACTTCTCCTGCTTGCGCTGAAAGCTTCCAGGGCTCCGTTCTGTATATTTCTTGCTTTTGGCATCCAACCAGGATTGCTGCTGCTGCTTTTCTGGTTCAGTAAACCTTTTCTGGACTCACGTTGGCTCAGGATCCTGCTGCGGATCCTTGGTTGCAGTCCTGTGATTCACTTGTTCCAGTCTAGAACTGGATGGCTTTGGTCCCTGTGTATCTAAATTCAGTTTGATATCAAATGATAACGGTTGCAGTTGCCTGTTGCAGTCCTCAGGAGCTTATTTGTTACCACGCAGAGGGCCCTGATGTCCAAAAGCTTCAGCTGTAGGGCCTGTGCCCTCTCATCAGAGGAGGTACCAATTTCTGGTCAGAAGTCAGTCGTGGGTTTTACTTTTCAGTTGATTGTTTTGTAGGTGCAATGAGAAGAAAGGGTATCGGTGAGCCATGAAGCATCTGCAAGGGGGGTACCTGAGCTGCAGATACAGCTTCCATGTGCAGGGACTTGGGCCTTTGTCCCTGACAAAACACGGGCCCTGAAGAACAATTATTAGCTAATACAACCACCAGTGGAAGGAGTTGAATTAAACCTATTTTCCCATCCATTTAATCACTTCCCAACTGCGAGCTGTATAAGAACAGCCCAAAGTTCTCAGGACAGGGATTTGACCTGACAAAGGCTTTGCTGAAGTAGTGGCTAACTTGTGATAAACTTCCTGGCTACGAGGCGTGTGATTTGTGCTGGCAGCAGGTAACGTGCACGCGAAGATGGCTGCTGAGTGCTGAGCTGTTACCTTTTTCTATCACTTGGCCATCTAAGACCGCTAAACTTGCAGTGAACTCGGGAGGTTTCAGAGTGAGTCAGATACTCACCGTGTTTTGCATTCACTCTCTCTTGTCTGAGCATAAGGGGGATTTCAGGTGCCTAATGATGATTTTTGCACAATATTTAGCATTTATGCTGATAATCTGATTTGACTCCTTGTGCCACATGGCAAGAATTCCCCTTCTCCTCCAAATGCAAAAATAGGGGCATGAATAAACCTCTAACCTTGCGCTGTTGATTGGCTGAGACGTTCAAACCCCACCTCAGATCCAAATATCGCTTCCATTATATTGCTATAATTACACGGAGAAGAGAATCATTCCACAAGTTATTTTGGTTTTAGTTGTCAAAGTAAACGGGCGGACTTCTGGGGTGTTTTTTTTCCAGCTGCTGGCAGAATAACTGACTGAACAACTGCAAAAAACTAGACATGAAGGCTCTGGTAAACAAAAGGTTGCCTCCTTTGAAAGGCATTTTCCCACAGTTGGATGTCATCCCCGTATTCGTCTTCTCCTTACTGTGGCATGAGGGACTGTCCAAATAAGTTTCTACCATCATTACTTCTTCTTTTTTTTTTTTTTTTTAATATCAGACTGCTATTTCTGTCCTTGCTGTAGATTTTCTGAAAATAAACTTGGAAATGTTTAGAATAGCATGTTTATTTCTACTCTGAATAGAGCACGTGATGGTCGGTGTCTCTCTAGTCTTGCTTGGCTCAGTGTTTTTGCCTTGTTGCAACTTGGTGCAACTTTGCTATTTCTAAGTTGGGTTCATTTTCCGCTCTCGGTCAGCTTTTTCTGGAGTGTTTGACATCACTGTGATGTCACCTGACAACATTTGTTCTTTTTGGACTTCAGCAGGGTTAAGTATTGGAAAACTCTCAGGGTGAAGCTTGGAGATGGTTGGTGACATTTAAAAACAAAGCACAGAACAGGGAGCTGAGCCCTTGTTTGTTTTTTTTTTCCCACCCAGAGCAGCACCCTGGATGCAGCTGGGTGTCGTGCCTTGTGAGCTCATGAAACCCTCCTGGCTTTGGGAAGAGACAGAAGCACCGCATATCACGCAACTTAGTCTAGCTCAGAAATACCTCTCCTCTTTACTGCAGGCTGTGAAATGAGGTTCTGCGGGGTAGAACAGGTAACGTGCAACATCAGAACAGTTATACTGAATACTGGTCCTTGTTTAGAGGACCAGGCTGGATAACTTGTTGAGAAGTGAGTATCCTGACCGGCTGCAGCTTTGATGTTGCAATAAGCCAAAACCCCAGGCTGCTCTGAAGCTACAAGGGGTGGCTTTTTATATGACCAGGGCAGTGCAGATCCCCCAGAACACTGCTGTGCAGTTAGTCAGGCTCTGTTACAGCGAGTGTCAGTCCAGTGTGGCTTGGGAAGAGCGGTGTTACTCCACAGTGGCTTCTCTTGCTCAGACAGAAAGTGCTGATTTCCAGTCGTAACTTAGGAAATCTCCCACGTAGTGGTGTAATTCAGTGGTCTTGGCAATGCGTTCAAAATACTTTGTCCAAAATAGGAATGACTTTCCAGCGAGCAACAGGCACCGCTGCTGTCATCCAGGGCTGTGCTTAGAACTGGATTTCATGTTTGAGATGACATCTTGAAAACCCCGAGTGCTTGAAGCTGCTTGACAAGCATTAGGTAGGAGTCTGTGGGAGGAAGCACTTGAGGCTGATGCTGCTTGCTTTTGGGTCTGCTCGCGGTGCCTGTACGAGGTGAGTTTGCAAGGCTCTGACTTCTCTTACTGTGTGGTTAGCTATTTGATAATAAAATTCAGTTGGGGCCCTGCATGTTATGATGCTGGAAGGAAATGCTTTGTTAAACTGCATGGTTCTGTCACACGGCGTTTATAAGGTGTTTCATTATCGGAGGAATGCACTTAATGTTTCCAAGGAACGGAACAAACTTCGTTGTGACAAAGTGCTCCTGAAATCTGCTACAAGCCATCACTGTGAGGCTTTTGGAAATGACATCCTATCTGTTCCTGGCTGCTAAGACATGTAATTCTGAATATAATAAAGCTAACAAAAAAATACTATTATAAACTTCAGAGTTACCAGGTTTGTTCTATCTTTTAAGTCTCCAGATTAAGCTAAAGCTCGTGCTTAACTGTCCCGCTTGCTTTGTGCTTTAGATTTGTTTCTTTTTAGGCCAAATACAAATCTCATGGCTGTCCATGAGTAAAAACTGATGCTGGGCTCTGTTGCTCCAGCGTCACTTTGCAGGAATCCCAACAAAGCGGCCGTCTCTCAGGGGGCCTGTGGGTGCAGATGGGGAGTGCTGTGTCCTGGGGACGTTTGCAAAATGAAACTGAAAACACTTTGTTCTGGTTTTAGTTACTTTTAAACATTTGTTTATGGGGGGGGGGGGAGGAACAAAAGATATGTGCAGCCATTGGTATTCCCTGTGGGTTTAGCTCTAGTTAGCAGAACCATACGTGCCACGCAAAGCAGAAGTGGTGGTTCTGCTCTAAATCCCAAACTGCTGTGCCACGGAGAAGTCCTAATAGAGACTGCAGCACTCACCCTCCTTGGTGTGAAACAGTAGCTGTGTTGTTCAGTCATACACGAGCTGTGGTTTCCTTTCTACCTGCTTATCCCAAGCTCTCACTCCTTAGTTTCTGACTTGCAGGAATTTAAACTTCATAATAGGAAATCAAGCCGCCCTTCTGATGCGTCCAGTGTTCCTGTGGTGTGGCATGGAAGTGTAGGGCAGTGCTGTGCCTATTCAGAAATACTTTGCATACTTGCTTAGTGCTGTTTGGCAAGCAGTATTAGATTTAAGAGCACGGTGCACAGAACTGCAGTTTGACAGGGTGTGCTTCTTGTGATGAAAACTGAGACCTGGAAGACTTCAACTTTTGTTTGAAGTGAGGCTGTAAGCTCATAAATTAGAAGTAGCTCCCTGTACAGCACCTCCCCAAGCCCCCCTGCCACCTGTTGAATTTTTTCTCTTTGAAAACAAGCTCTCTTCCCCCTTACTCCATGCGTGAGGCAGAGTAAACAAGGAATTTTGGGTCTGCTGTTATGGCTCTCACTGAACTCTGAACTGTGCTCTTCTTATAATGAAAGTCCTGTCTGTGTCATTCAGTCTGCACCTTATCTGTTCTGGGTTGTGTTTCCAGTCCTCTGGAGGGATCTAAAAATATTGGAAGTGATGTTTTCGCTTGCTTGCGGCTGTGTTCCCTGTGTTGTTTGGCATCCATGAAGGTTGGGAGGCTTTTTTTCTGTCTGTAGGTGTGTAACGCTGCTCAACATCACGAAGTTGCTCTGGCTTCTGCAATTGCAGGAAAATTGCAGCCTCGTTTATTGTAAAACGCACACGGCAGGTTCGTAGCTACTTGGTGATGCCAAATGGTGCATCTGAGTGCAGCCCGGAATACAGATGCCTGCGTGTTTGATACAGGAGCTCATGTAGGGTACAGGAGCTCATGCAGGAGGCTCGGGCATGAAGTGACCAACTCTGAGCTGGAGGAAGAACTGTGGGTTGTAATCTGATGATGGAAAAATCCGCTGATGCTTCAATCTGCACCATCCCAGGTATTTTTTTGGTTGGGGAAGTTGAACATCTTTGCCTGGCTCATATTTGATTCCTCGGCTTGCTTTTTAGCTTTTGATCTCGAGCTGTGATGGAAATACTGGCTTAAATGAATGCATTGAGAACTGCTATTGAAGGCTTCCTAAGAAGCCGAGTTTCATCTGTAACTTAGTTCAGCAGTGTTTGTGCTTCACAAATCAGAGCCTTTTAGAATTTGAAATGTCCTTATGACTACAGACACTCTTTCAAAAGAGGTCCCTTGTTTACATGGCATAGTAACGCTGAGTAATTGGTTTTGGTATTCAGGGTAGTAAGAGTGCTGTGCGAGTACAGAGGTTCACACAGCTAGCTGCACCAAGCCTTTCCTCTGTTTGCAGAGGCTGAGATCTGCAAATGCCCAGAATAATTTCAAATTCCAAGTCTTGGGCAGGTATTTTTAACAGCATCTAAGTTGTTTGGGACAAGGAGGAAGCTAGTGAGCCATTTAGAGACTTTTTTTTTTAGGAGAAAAAAATGCTTCTTGTAGCTTAGGCACCTGCCTCTGAGCACGCTGGCTTGCCTCATGCAAGTGTGGTGGCATCAGGGTCCCTTTTGTCAGCACCCCTGGTGTCGCCAGGTCTTTTAGGCAGTGCCGGAGAGCTGGTGGGAACAAAGGAGAGCCCTGTGAGTGGGCGGTTTGTGGCCACGAGCTAGGAGAACTGGGGTGGTAGCCTGCGTGCCTACCCAAAGCTCTGCTTTGTGGCCTTTTTTTTTGAACCGCTGATGGTGCCCTCGTGCTCATGCTAGCATGTTCAGTTCCTTCCTTTCAGCCTTTTCAAAAACATTCTGGGGTTTCTACCTTCCTCATTTAAAGCTTTTACATCCTAGAGCATGATGTGGAGCTTCTGATTCCCAGAGATGGGAAAACACTGAGAGAGGGTGGTGCGAGGAACCTGTCTTGGCTGTCTTGCTTCAAAACCAGGAACCAGGTGTGCAGTGAAAGTGATTGTGGCCGAAACATAAAGGCTAAAATATAAAGGAGAAAAAATTATTTTTTTTTGTATGACTTGCTCAATTTTTTGAGGGTTTGAGGTTTCCTCCACGTTCTGGGACATCATGAACGTGCCTTTTCTTGTGGAGAGAGGGTGCATGGCAATTTACAAAAGACCCAGCTTTGATTGCTTTGTAACTTGAAGAATTTGGGAGCTGGAGGGAGGTAGTCTCCAACGCTAGGAATTCAAAGCTTGATCATTCGCTTATTGCCTTCATACCATTTTGAGAAAAATCCCCGGTGCTTGATAGAATAATGTTTTGCTTGTTGCTTCGCCAGGTGAAGGATGCAAGCCCTGAACTCTGTTTTCCAGCAGGTCAGCAGGGTAGAGTAGGAGCCCTTGCTGAGGGATTCTGCTTGGGCACAGCTCAAGTCATCTTGAAGTGCAGAATGCGTGCTAAAAATGCAGAACTAGGTTTGTATGGTTATACCTGAAAGTAGTCAGCTGGTGATACAACTGACTGCTTTGGGTGTTAGTGCCAAGACGCTCAGTGTGTGTGTCAACACCTGGAGACTCAGCTTCTGTGGCCTGTTCTGGGCACGTACAGAACTCAGCATGGCTGTGGTAAGTGCAAATCCCTTCTGCAGCTGATAACTTTGGATCACGTGTGTTCTTGTGTAACAAAGCACAAAATGCAAGCAGCATTCCTTTGTCTGGCAAACAAATGTGGAGAGGGATTGGGGGAAAATAGGAGAACTCTCATGAGCAAACGGTCTGCACTGTGCTTCCCTCTGTGGGAGGAACAACAGAAGAAGTTAACTCTTAAAAATTGACATCCAGTTCAGGCTCTGGGATCTGCAGACGAGGGAGTTGGAAGGGACTGGTCTGAAACACAAAGAGTTGAGGACCAAGAAGGGAGCGTGTGCCAGATCTGTGTCTTGAGGGGCATAAGGAGAAATCTCCCGAGGCATTGCAAGTTCAGGCTCCAGAACAGGGAGTGACAGCACTTCGCTGATCGATGCATTTCAAAGCTAGAACGAACACCAACTTCTTAATAAAGCGATGGAAGAACACTCCAGCATGTAGTCAGCATTTCATTTCTCTTCTGGGAGCTCTGACAAGTTCTGGTAAGCCCAGGCAATGAGTCCCTGCCTTGCAATGAGAAACGCAGGTTCCTGTTCTGCATTCCTCAATAAACGAACCCAATAGGTGCTATTAATGTGAAATTTGTTTTCGTGTGAAGTGGAAGTCTTCAGGGTAAAATCCCACCTGGTGTGTGCATACAGAAGATTAAGTAACAATTTCTAATTACTATGAAGATCTGATGAACAAACATGTCTGACATCCTTGTTTGGGTAATTAGTAATACTTCTGTGATGACTTGAAAGGCTCTCTGAGCAACTTGGGTTTATTCTTCAATTTCATACATATTTTATGTATGCATTAGCATGTGCTCTAACAACCCTTCTCATACTCAGCTTTATCTTACTTGATAAAGTGATGCGTTTGAAGCTTCCTTATTTGTATTGCTAAGAGGTGAAATGAACACCTGAAGGTATTTTTGTGTTGGACAGATAGCTGATAGTAAAGGCGAGTTTAGTTAGCTATGACAGTTAAGATTAAGTATAACTTGATAAGGTCTTAAACTATTGCATTTAAGCAATGAGATAATTTACTTCCAGATGGGAAATCTGTGCTGTGTATTGCAAATGGGTTTGAAAACTGTATAGAAACTGGTATAAATTTTGAGAAATTAGTAACAAATACATGCTTCTTGGCCTGCTGCCTTAATTTCTGAATCTCATCTGCCTTCTCGTGTTAATAATCCTCTGTGGGGGTCACTGCTTGGGATCGAGCCTTCTATCTCTGGTGTTGACTTTTTTGGCTGGGATGCTGTGTGCTCTGGATGTGAATGATAAGGACAGTTTTGAGACGCACCAAGTGCTGTTTTTTAACAGCAGCGTGGCTTGGAGGAGTTCTCGTGGGTGCTTTGTAGGTAGCTTATGGGAGCGTGCAGGGCTCGGTGCTGTTGCTGCCAGGTTTTGCTGTGTTCCTTAGGGACCCTTCAGTGGGCTTGCAGTCATGGTACTAACAGAGGATGCTTCTAGGAAGAGATTGTGGTGCAGGGACCCACGTTGCTTTTTGGGGTGGCTGAGAAGGGAACTAACTGGAGGGGGGGCGCTCGGAAATGTGCAGCAGCTGGTGGCTGCAGTTACAGGTGTGACTGTGCCTTATTCAGAGGCATGAATGAGCATGAACAGAGGAATCGCCAAACTCTTCGTGCCTCCAGAATATCCTTTCTTCACTGGTGACTTCTGTGCAGGAAAGTTTTGAGGTGTAAACAGGCAAAATCACCTCTCCAGTGGAAGTTTTGGCTCATAAAATGGGATGTTGCTGGGGCTCCGTTTTGCTGGCTATAAAACTGAGTACAACTAAATGAGCAGAGTGTGGTAAGTGAACTGCAAAGTCATCAGTAAGAAGTGGTCTGAGCTAGAAGAGGCTTGTTGGGGAAAGGATGCTGGCAGGTTTTCCTGGTGCAGATGCAACTTCTGCCAGAAAATAGCGCTTCTGCAGGTAGAGCTGCTTTTCTGTGGGGGGAAGTGATAGATGCCGTAACCACATCTGCTCCGGGGCTTTGGCCAAGGTGAGAACGTTGCCAAAGATTACGTCCCCAAGATGCACCGGCGATGACTTCCTGGGCCTGTCAGGTTGAAAAGCACGAAGGTCCCCAACTTTGATTTTGTGTTTTTGTGCGACTTGAGGGTTGTAGGCTCTGCTAGGGGAGACTTGCTCCTCAAGGTGACATCGCGTGTGCGTGAAACCACACCTGGCCAGCAGCTACTTCAGAGGGTTACATTCTTCCTGTTTCATGTCCCAGCTGGGTGAGACAGTCCGTCTTTCTGCTGGCTGCTGCGGAGGTAACGCATGGTGAGGGCTGGAAATGAGAAGGTGGCAGCAGCAACACGAGGAAACGAAGTCAGCCCAAGCAGTGTTTCTGCTTGAGAATTACGGTACATGTCACTGTTCTGGTGAGCAGCGAAGGCTTCTCTCTGCCCACTGACTAAAAGTGTGCCCTGCCTTGAGCAGGGGACGCCATCGGAAGCAATAAGGGCTGGAGGGGAGAGATATGGAGCTTTTGGATGCTCACCAAACCCAGACCTGGGGAAGGAAGATAAGATGGAAGGACGTTAAGGATTTCTCCCTAAAAATTTGCTTGTGAAGTGCCGCTGGCTAAACATTCTTCTGCCGAGTCCGTGTGTGTCATCAGTCACATCATCTGACAGGCTGAGCGGCTGCCTACCACCTGTGACCCTGTCTCAAAACTTACTTGAGATAACCTGGCCGCTGCAGTGAGAGGTGTGAGAGGTGGTTTTGTGTTGGGGTGGGATTTGTTTAGCTTTCATGGTAGATTTTTAAATGATTGATTTTTGAGTGCTTCTCGAATGCTGCTCATTGAAGAAGTTATTTTGCCCAACCGTTTTCTACTCGCTGTGTACTTTCTCTGTTGGAAAATGTTAATTGCAATGTTCTGAAGTGGAAGCCTGGATTCAGGGCACAGGCTGCACAGGTGTGGTACCTCAAGGTGTTGGAGCAACGAGCATTTCCCCTGCAAGCACCTCTGAGCCCAGGAGCTCTGCCTTTTGCTAGGGGAGTTAGCCTGTCCTTTTGTTCAAACTTCTTCTCAGAAGAGCAAAGCGCCGTGTAACCAAGCACTGCAACAGCTGCTGGGACAGAAGAGCCATGTTTGTGCCAGCAGCATCCTTTGGGGTAAAAGTGTGCTCAGGATATCTGTGGAAATGATTGATTTTAGAGGAGTCAACATGAAGGCAGTGGGCTCAAGGCAAGCACCATTTGGTTGGATTATCTTTCTCCTGTGATAAAGCTCTCATCTGTCTGTGTGAGCATGCCGTGGTGGTACAGATATTCTCCATTGGTTCCTGGTAAAAGCAGGTGGAAGACAGATTCCCTGACAGTTTGAGACATATTTGAGTTGAATATTCCTTGGTTCTGATCCTCTGCTTGCACGCTGTCTGAAAGCAGCTCACTCGTTCATAATCATCATCTGGAAGAACTGTTGAGACCAGAAAAAGGGCAGTTAGAGATACCAGAGACCTTTCCAGAGAACTTGCAACGCTTAATCCAGAAAATCAATTAGTTGTTATTGTTTTCTTGGCACATGTTTGAGCCTAGAGGCAGATCTGCTGTAGAAGTTGTCTACGGGAAAGCAAGCACAAGTTGTCAGGAATTTGCCCTTCCTGGTGTGCGTCGCTGCCATGGGTGTCAGGAAAATGTCCTCATCTGCTCTGCCTGACTTCTGCTACACACTTGAAGTATGTCACGGTATTGTTACTTCTTCAATGTATTTTTTTTTTCTCCCAGAAAAATCCAGTCTTTTGACATCACAGAAATACTGCAGGATACTCTTCCAGGAAGGACTTTGGTGCAGGTACCTAGTGGGATAGGTGTTTTTCAGTCAGTTCTGTTCTAGCATACAGATTTTTAACGCAGAGTAGCAGATCTTTGGGAATGAAGTGATGGGTTGGTTTCTTTGAGAAGAACACGTGGAATGTTTTTGTTTTTTAAAACTGACATTAAAAAAAAAGGGTTTCATAACCATTGTGCATGGTTGTATGGTGCTGGACTGATTTCCTCCTGGGGTGAAGTCCAGTTTCTGCCTTCTTCACAGATCTGCTGGCAGCATCCTTCTGAGGCAGCAGAACTGCCTGTTGGGTGCTGCAGTGGTTTAACCAGGTGCTTAAGCAGCAAAAATGAAGTTGTGTTACCCAAGGGCATGCAAAACCCAGGGAGAAGGCGCAGCTATTGCTGAGCAGGGTCGAGGCAGCCTGCTCCTTACACTCCGTGAGCTGCTGGCCCTTGTGGAGCTGGCAGAGCAGCGCCTTTGCTACCTGATGGGGAGGAACAGCGCCAGGTTCCTACCGAGAGGTACTGAGCCCATGGAACGGGTAAAGTCCTGTGGGTGAGTCTGGCTCTGGACCAGAATCTGGCAATGCACAGTGCTGACTGTGGGGAAAGAGCAAAATTAATGTTCTGATACGCATCTGAGGGAGGAAAAAGAAGCAGGGACAGCTTTTTTTGTGATAGCTCACACTTCTGTGAAATGATTTAAAGGAAAAAGCATTTGTACGGCAATGTTCCCTTTTCAGCTGTATTCCTTTACCACCTTCTCCCTGCACACAGACCAGGCTCTGGGGGTGACATGGGCAGATCGGGGCTTTCCCAGCAGCAATTTGTTCTGATGTTGAAGTGGGCACCCAGAGAAGACAGCATTTCCCCCCAAACCCCAATGTGCTGCTTTGGGTTGCTCCAGTAATGTGCATCAAATCATACCTTGGTGAGCTTTCAAGCCTTCAGGACCAGACGATCTGGCAGGAGAACCCAACTTGGACATGTCTGGCACGTGGCTCTGGGCAGTGATCTCCCAAACAGAAAAACTTGTTGGGAACAAGACCCTCCTGTCCAAGTTGTGCCAACTTGGCTGTCTGGCCTCACCGTGATCTTGGTCCCAGAAGTGGTCTGGGTTAAAATAAACCAGGAAACCCCTTCCCCGGGTCAGTGCCTTCGTCTGCTTCACTTGTAGCTGTGCAGGCAGTCGTGCTCCCACCACGGAGAGGTCAGCGGTTGCACGAGCTTGTGTTGCTGCCAAAATAAATACTTTCAGAGCTGCTTCTGGTAGCAGTGGGATGCAGCTGCTTCAGAGCAGGTTCTGACGAGCCCATTTTACTGCTCTGCCCGGTCACTGTCCTGTTTGTTCTTCCAGTCAAAGGTACTGTCTGTGCACAGGCACTGGAAAGGGTTCAGGAGGGCTTTTTCCATTCTCAGAGTGTAAGTTTGCTCTGAAAATGCTGCTCTTTGCAGTCCTGTTGCAGAGCTGAGGGGTTGTGGTACCCATTGCCCCCTCACTGAATTCCACCGCTGTCATTTGGGGTCATTCCTTTCCGTGGCAAAATCAGCTTTTGTGTTCCTCTGGAATCAATATTGTTCGCTTTCCTTCAAGCTCTGTGCTACTGAATTGTCTTATTGGTTTGAGACAAGAATTGAACCCATAACCTTGCATCTCTTCTGTGGGACTAAAAGTATCGATTGCTGCTGCTTTCTGCTATTGAGGTGCTTGTGGTCTCGAGAAAACCAACGCTTTTCCTCTGTATTTGGCACAATTGGATCTGTTTGCAGTACATTTACATGAACGGTGCAGCAACTGGTGGGTCAAAACAAAGTGGAGTGGGGTGAGAAGCTTTGTAGTGCAGGTTCAGAGGGGACAGAAGGGGAAAAGCTGAGCCTGGAGGTCTGGAAGAGCAGTTCTGTGTAACAGCAGGAGGGGATGGGGCCGAAATACACGTTGTGGATAGTGCTTGTGGTAGTGATACACGGTGGATGAGCAGGGAAAGTGACGGCACCTTGTTGATTTGGGAACCAGAGGGCTCTGAGTGCTCTTTCCGAACACCCATCTGTTTGTTTCAGTGGCTTCTCACCCTAACAGCAGCAGTGCTGGGAGGCACGAGATGTTGGCTCAAGCTTTGGCCTGACGGGGAAGTGGTGGTTACCGAAGACCTGACCTCTGCCTGGATGAACGTGTGGGTCCTTTGCATTCAGGAATGCCAGAACTATTTTTGGGGCACGTATGGGGTGCTTAAAATCACCCCTTCCACAGCTCAGCTGCTGCGCCGTGTGCTGTTTTCTTCCGTGGCAATGGGAGACTTCAGGGAGCCACCAAAATAGTAAACTGAACGAATTATATGGAAATGATGCCATCACCTTCTCCTACTCCTTTAAGGCAAGTCTTTGCAAATTGGTGAGTGGGAGGCAATGGGTTGAACAAACCCATTCGGAAACACGCTCGGCACCCGTGTGCTCCCACTCCGCTTCTCTCTCACTATGTCAGCTACAGCCGCTCGGCGGCAGCTCCGGAAACCGTAGATGTGGCTCATTGCTTGCACGGATCTGCTGAGCTTTGCTCCCACGTTGGGATTTCTGGTGATGGGAGACCCCAGGAGGAGCAAAACACTGGGTGTGATGCTGCCTTTGGGAAGGGTCCCCTTTACACCCAGAAGCTGGAGTGAAAGGTAGTAGAAGCCAAAGTGTTCTTCATACAAAATGTGTGCAGGAGGGGCTGACATCTTCCCGTATCCCATTATCAAACCTGGTAGAGAAGCAAACGCAGGTGAAGCACTTAAAAACAGCCTCCCTGCTCGTATCCCATGTGGTTTTAAATCTGCGTCGAGTTGGTGGTGGAGCTTCTGCAGCCATCAGATAGCCAGAACTGCCCAGAACACCGCAGCATGGCAAACCCATCTGCTCTGCTTTTATTTGGAAGTATTGCAGTGTGAATGCAGTTCTTGCATTTCCAAATCTGCTAATTCATCCCGGAGTTGTTGCTTGAGGATTTCTTTTCGGATTTAAAAGCTTTGTTAGACAATGGATCTTTGTTGTGGCTCTTAATGATTAACCTGAAAACTTTCCAAAAGGCTCGGAGAAAATGCGAAGCAGCTGACTGCTTCGGTTTTGTCTCTTGAACCAATTAAGTGGAGTAATAAAGTTTTCTCCAAAGTTGCTTTTTATTATCTCCCTCTGCTAAAAGAGTGTATGTTCATCAGCTAGAAACAATCAGTAAAGTGCAGATAAAGAGGTTACTACAAGCTGAGATCTTCGTATCAAGCTGCCATTTGGTGCCAACGTGTAATGTTACTAATTCAATAATTCTGGAAAACTTAATTTTCAAAATTAGAGATGATGTGTGAAGGGCGATTGAGATGAAGTAAGACGTGGGAAGCTAAGGAGATGATCAGGATGCAGGCTGAAGCTGCTGTGTGTGTTGGGGGGAGCTGCATGAGGTGCCAGCCAGAGGACAGCAGTGCTGGGCAGTGTTGCAGGGAGGTAGCCTGTCTTCTAGTTGAGCTGCCTGGAAATGCAGGAAAAAGGGAAATTTGAGTGATTCAGAGCTGGATAATTTGAAAGGATCACTTCAGTGCAGTTATAGGACGCAAAGACCATGTCCTCAGTGGGTGCATAGAGATAAAGTACCAATTTTCTTATTTCTAGCAGGCTTTGGAAGCTGAGATCTCTCTGGTCCACATGTGTTTGTTGACTTGGCCCTACAAACCATGAGGTGGCTCAAGGCAGAAAGGCACCTCCGAGTAATCCTCCCCCTGGCCTCGGGATGGCAGAGATGGAGACTGGGGATGGCAGCAGTGGGCTGATAGCTGTAGCTGCTGTCCTCGTCATCTCCCAGCAGCACTCACGCTGTGTCTGTAATCGAGCCAGGCTGTACTGGGTTACACCAGAATTTTCTAGGGCCTTCTCGGAGCTCTTGGTTGGTGGTGTTAAAAATGAGTAAGTTTGAAGGTAAGCCCTTCAGGAGATCAGGTCCTGGAGGTGCTCAGTGCTTACGTCTCATCTTCCCTCGTCTGTTCCTGGGGATTTTGTTAAGCTGCTAGAAAAGGGGTTGAGTTTGTAAGATTTCCTGTAATTGTCTCCTGCAGGAATAGATGTGAATGGATCTTCACAAAGGGCACTCAGCACACGTGTAAGACAATGCAAACCTGATGATGACAGCATTACTGTAACGTGATTCTGGCTAGAAGCTTATCTAAAACGCTTCCAACTCTGTTTATGTCTAAGGTTACCTGCACGGGGCTGGGAGACACACAGATGAAGAGCCGTGGTGCTAGCAACAGTTGGTGACCTGGTTAGTGCAGGACTCGCTGCTGGCGTTTCCTCTGCTACTGTTGGACCGAGGAAGCAGCGGTTTGGTGCCCGGCGTGCTTTGCTGGCTGCCCCCGGCCTGGAGATGGAGAGTGAGCTCTTGGCCTTGAGAAAGCAGGCTCGGTGTAAACCTGGTCGGGTTTGAAATGAAGGCTTGTTGGGTTGTGCTGCTCCTGCTCGGTGGTGGCATTAATGCCATCGACTGTTGCCTGCTTGTGCCCATTAGGTGTGACTCGGGTTAGGGCACGCCAGCCTACGGTCACCTGCAGGGCAGCGGGGAGAAGCGCGTGGTGCATCCAGTGCTGATCCTGGCTATCGTGAGGGCTACAGCTAGGGCAAGCCAGAAATCTCCTTAATTTATCAAGAAATCCTTCAAACCTTTTCAAGGGAGGTGGCTCTCACTCCACCTGCTAACATGAGACGTGTCACGTTGGTTAGTTTTGTTTCTGCGTCCTTCTGTGTGGTGTGTGCAGCGATGCAGCAGCAGGAAGCGTTGGTGCCGTTCCCTCCTGCACGTGCTCGGAGGGCAGCCGGAGTTTCCACTTGGTGCTCTTCTGTTGGCAAACGCTGTGGTTTGGGCTGATTAAATATTTACAGTGGTGGCGTGACATGCTGCCTCCTTACTGGAACACATGGTGGTTGGCTTCTTTTTTTTCAGAGCAAATGCTCCAAACAAACTTGATTGTTCCAAAGAGGTGTAGTTTTGAACTCTTTTTGGCAGCCCTCTGCTTTTTGACCCACGTGTGTCACCTTCATGCACAAGTCTTTGACCTCAACCATCTGCCCTGAAGCCAGTTGGGTTCCTTTTGCCAGGGAAGTTAAAATACGGTCTTGGGGCATTTATGTGCCTGTGGAAAGTAGCTGTGGATGCTGCTGAGGCTCAAACCATTCATTGATGTGCAGGGCTTGGGTGAAGCCAGTGTTTCTGGAGCGTCTTCTCTGTGTGCCAAAGCAGATTCATAGAAAACCGACCTGGAAGCAGTATCAAATTCACATTGATGCACAGAGTCTGAGAAAGCTGCTGCTAATGGGAAATAAATGCTGCAGTTAGGATGAAAACTGTTGAAATGCCAGAGCTGCCGTGATTAAAAAACAAAACACAAGCGAAGCCATGAAATGGGAGGAAACAAAATGAAGAATTTATCAATACCAGGTCTCAGGGAGGTGAGAGAGAATTTTTCTGGAGAACGCAGAGTTGTTGTTAAATGGTTTTTATCTGCAGTGAATGCTCAAATTGGAACAGCAGCTTACTCTCAGCGTGTGCTGAGAAGCTAAAGTCTGAAGTATGCTTTTGTCTGTAATAACTGCAAGAATTAACCGTGCAGCTCGTCTTGACAGATGAAAACATGAATGGATCAAGTGCTGCAAACTGTCATTCAGCAAATTATGCTGCTTGGAAATTCTGATTTAAGCTAATGTCCCAATAATCTTCAATTCATAATTCATTTATAGCATTTACAGGCATCCATGTTCCTCCTTCCAGTTTGTTCTTTTCTTTTGGTGGCACAAAGAATTTAACTCAGGTATTTGTGACCAAGCTTCCAGTCCCTCACATTCTGCCAAATCAAGGAGTTTTATTGCAGTTTGTGATGCTTCTTTGGTGAAGTCCAGATCTGATTTCTGAACCTTTGTAGGGTTTCCCATCCCTGCATCTCCTGCTTGCATCAGTGTGTCCAAATACGACAATGTAGACGAGAGCAGTAAACGTAAATATCTCCGCTGAGGAGCAGTAATCAAGTGGAATCTGTTTGAAGCAGATTGGGACTTGGCTGCTTTGTTAACCTAAAAAAAATCCCTGCTGCAGGACTGCCTGCATTTCTCTGTGGGCAGAGCTTTATTCTGAGTGTTTTGTTAGCTAGCTAGTTGTGACAGCGAGTCTTTGAGAGTGCCCTGAGAATTTCAACAAAATGGCTGCTTTCCTCGGGTTTCATTTATATCTGGATATCAACAGGCTCGCTGCCCCGAGCTCTAGGCAATCTTCCTCAGCTTGACATGTAAAATTTAATAGGCGACTGCTGTAAATTAGATCTGCTGTTTCAGCTTTCATCAAACCACGTCTGAATGGAAATTGAACGTTTGAATGTGTTAGCTTTTCCTTAGTTTACCAGCTGTTTCTGGCTGCTTTACTTCTTTTTCTTTGGTAAACAGAAAGCACCCTTTGTAAAAGCCCACTTCTCCGGCCGCAGCTCCAAGCCCGAGTGGTAATCCCAGCTGAGCAGCCTCGTAGCCTGTCCGTAAGTTATCTTTGTGGGGTGACACTCACAGACCGCAATATTGGGTGAAAAATGAGGAGCCTGCCTAGTTTCAGGACAGAAAACGTACCGGCGCTGCGTAACGCAGCATCATTTGGGAGTTAATTCCCCCAGGTGCCTGGAGCACAGCTGAGGTCTCCTAGCAGCAGCCACGCTGATGGAGGGCTGCAGCAGAACTGGTGTCAAAGCAGGGTTTGGGGTGATTTTGGTGCCATTTTAACCCATACAAAACTGAGCAGGTGACAGGACATAGCTGCTCTGCAGCACCTAACTCCTTGGGGTAGGTGCTGATGATGTACCCCAACCAGAGCAGCTCCCCAGTAACTGGGAGAAGCGTGCAGATGCCAGCAGTTAATGCTGAGCAGCTGCCACCCGGCTCCTTACAGGTGTGCCCAGCCTTAAATTAAACAGCCCATAGTGCCAGAGGTTTGTGCGTTTGTGTTTAGGGGTGGTTTGTGTTGTGCACACCAAGCCTCTCACTGCTGCCTTCCTCCCTGCTGGATTACAGTGCTGTGTGCACAGCCTGAGGGCAAAGGCAGAGCTGTGTTAATCCTCGGTGGCGCTGAACAACCAGCCAAGTTGTAAATGCCCCATCTTGGATGGGGCAAGCAGCTGTTGCTGGTGGGAGCTTGTTGTGCTGCTGGTCTTCCCTTTTTTTAAAAAAAAAATACCACTGAACAAATCCTGCTGTAGCTGAAGCCCACCAAGAGCTGCGTGTTTGCGGTACAATCCACCCCGCCAACCATGCTCCTCTCTGAAGTGTAATCCTCTAATAACACGCTGGTTCGTGTGCTGTCGCAGTGGAAAACCAGCTTTTTTGTGTGTGACACGTGGGTGTTTGGGGCATCTGATCAGGAGAAACTTGTCCTGCAGTGGCACTCGGTTGGGAAAATGGACAGGCCCCAAACGAGATGCTCCTGTTCTTCGCAGCCGTGCGTCCTTTGGCGAGCGGTGTTTGCTGGATTTGCCTTGCAACACTCGATAATCACCGCAGAGCAATGAGTTCTGTGTTAGCACAGCGTAATTTACCCTCCAGAGCGGGGCGAACTCGTCTGTCTGCCTCCTCTGAATGAGAAAACTCAGCCTACTGCATCCATCACCTCTTGGCCTGCAAAGCAACTGATGGGTGATCCCTGAGGCCTTAATGCTGCAGCCAAGGGGGCTGCTGTAGCACAAGTCTTGGGGCTAATTTAAAGCTCTCAGTGTTGCTTGAGAAGTTAAGAAAATGTTGCTTTGTTGCGCATCCTTCTGGCAGATCTCTGGACCAAAGGATCCTTGTGGCTGAGGGAGCCGCGCGCTTTGCTGCCTGAAATTTGTTTGTAGCTCTGGAGCACAGGCATGGGCGGTGGGCCCGAGGGATTAGATGGAGCGAGCTGTGCATGGGATGAGGCTGGTATGCTTAGTGGGTTCCCTGGTTTGGGGCAGGATTTGTTCTGTAGAAATAGAGATTTATTTAAAAATAGGTGTTGTACTGACTATTTGCTGCAGGAGGCTTGAGCTGCTTGGTGGCAGGGCTGCCATGAAACCCTTTTCCTTTTAAAGGGGGCTCCGTGCTGCGTTAGTGCATCTCCTGTGTGGGTTACAGCTCCGAGCTCGTATCCACGTCACATGTGAGACCTGTTCAGAGGGGGACTGGGGCCGTGTTTGCAGTAAGGAGTATTTGGCAGTGCTGGCTCCTGGGTTTTTAGCTGCAGACTGACCATCACAGCTGTTTGTGGGGCTCCACTGGAACATCTAACCTTTTTAAAGCAGGTTTGCCTGGGCTTTTTAAGCTGGAAAAAATTCTTAATTTGGCCTTAAATAAGCCATGTTGGCATTAATAAGACTAAGAACAGGCTGAAGAGGGAGAGAACCATCACTTTTTACAGCATAAACTGCAAGGCTAGTTCTTTGTGCTCAAATTTTGACTCTGAGGCTTTATTTCAGGGAACATTTCTGATGCTGTCACTGCTGGAAGATGCTGTCCCGCTTGTCCCTGGCTCCTTATTCCTGCCCTCTCCCTTGTGCTGATGCAGCTGTCTGTGTAGGCAGGCAATAAAGCAGAGGGTGAGGAAGGGGTGGGACTGCTGCTTTGGGCAGTGGTGTTGGCTTCTGGCAGCTTCAACTTGTAGCTATAGCCTGCGGGCTCAGAAAAGCACGTTGCTGTTTCACGTCCTACTTTTCAACAGCTTCAGAGTGTCCATTGAAAATCTGCCCTCAGGCAAACTTCCATTTTGGTGTGGAATGGCAGAGGACGGGCACCCACTCCTAGGGTGCTTGCTGTTGTGTGTAAATGGTCCTCGGCCTGAGCCGAGACAGCTGGGATTTGGGGAGCTAGGGCACAGTGCTGGGGTGTAAAAGAAGCTACATGGGGTTTCATCCCGTGTGCCCAGAGCCTTTGCTGAAGATACAGATGTAGCTGGAGGGAAAAACTCGAGTAAAGTGAAAACTGGTTTTTATTTGTAGTGGTGTTTTTGACCTTTCCAGGCTGTATTTCTTTGTGTTGGATAATGACGTAGTGCTTCTGAACCTCGGGGTGCTTTGGGATCGCCTGGAGGCTTCATGGACATCGTCACCCTATGGCTGGTTACTTTCTGGGCAAGTTTTGAGCCCAGTGTGTGGGGGTTTGAGGTTGGGACAAATGTGGAATATTATTCTTCTGCAAATACTGTGCAGGAAAAAATGGCAGGGTGGGTGCTGGTGAGCCCTTCCTGCATCTGAAGGGCATCCTGGGTTCACACTGCGTGAGCACGTGGGATGTGAAGATGTCCCACCTGTTGTGGCTGCAGTAGCTAACCAGTTCCTGAAGTCTTCAGCTGTACTCTCGTGTAGATGTTTTGCTTTAGAGACGTGTTGCGGGTTTTGTTATTTTTTTCTATCTGTCAAGACAAACTGTTCTCCAGTATAAGCTGACAGAATTCGTGCAGGCAGCCCGTTACCAGGCACGCTGTTTTCCCTATCTGCTTTTTGAGAACTCTGCTTGGGATCCTCACGATACAATATCAGCTCGGTAAACAGTTTTACTCAATGATTCTTTCTCTTTTTTCTCTAGAATCCAGCGACTATCACTCGAATACTGCTTAGCCATTTCAACTGGGATAAAGAGAAGCTGATGGAGAGGTAAGCAGCCACACTTCACATCGTACCCGCAAGAAATGTTTATTACTGGATTAGTGTGAGAACAGATAAATGCAGCGTGTGTGGTAGGAGAATCTCTTGTGTAAGCTCTGGATGTTTCCTTCTCTAGCAGCTCTTACTGGCTGAGTGACTCCTTGGTTTAATATTAATGATGCCTTCAAGACTTGAGAAGTTTTGGAAGCTAGTTGCCACTTGGAGCGGTGGGTGCCTTTCAGTTTTAATACGTAGAGCTGCTGGATTTTTGCAGACTCTGGACTAAAGCAAGCAGGAACAGATTCCTGTTATCTCTCAACTGTTTTGGGTTTGGATTTAGGTGCTTTTGCATCTGATCCTAGCATGCATGTTCCTGACTTGATTATTCTTTAGTCTTGCTGAGACCAAACTCATCTTGACTGAGGGGTGCTGGTAAACTGCATCTGCCTTCCTGGTCTTCGTTTTGCAGTGCTAGTTTTTTCCTTTGTAGGGTGTGTGTAAATAACGTGTGTATAAATAATGGCTGGAGTTTTGTCTCTCCCTCTGAGCAAAGTGTTTTATGGCTGCTTCTCTTTGGCTCTTAGCTTTTGGAAGGTGTTGCAGGTAAAGGTGCTTTCTAGCTTGTGTCTTACAGTGGAGGTCAAATCTACCTGCAGTGGCAATGCACCTTTTAAAAAAAAAAAAAAAAAAAAAAAATCCATGCCAGTGCTGCTGTTGAAGAGTATGAAGGAGCTGGAGAAATCAGTTCACTTCAGAAGCCCATGGAGGAATTGGGCTGGACCAGAAGGAGCAGTAAAGGCAGCACGGTGACTTACGGTGCTTGCAGTCTCTGCTGGTCTTTACACCAAGAGTTAGAAGACATGGTTGGGTCGAGGGGTGAGGGCAGAAGAGGTCTGTGCATCTGTAGGGTTGTTTCGTTACTCAGCTTCTTCTCAATTACCGTCTCCTGATGATCAGGGCAGGAGAAAGCAGCCCGGAGCTCTGTACTTTGGGTGGAGGCAGGAACCTCCACGCATGGTCACTCTGAGGCTGACTGACTGTAACTGCTAAGCTTTCTGCCTTAGCTCCTTCTGTGTAACTTCTCCCCCTTCGTTTCTTTTTGTTTAAGCTTCTTGTGCTGGTTCATTCAGTCAGGCTAAAGTTCACTCTCCTTGGCTATCTCCTTCTCACTTTGAGATATCTCTGCCTAAGTGTACTGAAACATCATCCATTTATTCAGAAGACTTCTTTTTTAGCCCGTTCTCACCAGAAGCTTGGTAAGGCTGCCATCAATTAAAAATATGGTTTAGCCTGTGGTTTTTTTTGAAGGGGGGTGTCAGCCACTTCTGTGCAAGGTGTTATTGCTAAAGGCTTTTACAGTTTGCAGCCAAAACATTTTAAGTGTAAATATTTATGAAGTCCACAGGTAAATATTTACTCTGGGTACGTATTCATTAAAATACTTATCTTAATTCCATAGGATCACCCCTGTGAGTAATGTAATACGTGGCCCTTGCTTACGCAGAGCTATTGCACATGAGCTGCAGTTCTGGTGCAGGTACCCTGCTGTACTAGAAAAACACTAAAATGTTTTCCCCCAAGGAGCTATTGCTGCTTTCTGTCATCTCTTCACCAAACGGAGCCGTCTGCAGCCCTCCGCTGGCACCCAGCTGCGTGAAACAGGAGCGGGATGCTGGGGCAGAGGCTGGGGCTGGCTCGTTGCAGAGGGTTGAGGAAGGCTCTGCGATTGCAGTGTTAGATGAGGGTGAGGGTGGGAGGCGAGTGGTCACGAGCTAGCTGCAGATTGTGTCTTTTTGTCGAAGTGGAGGATTTTGTGAAAATAGATGCTTTGGAAATTTTTCCTGTTTAGACAAAGACAAGCTGATTAAGCCCAAATCTAGGCTTGGTTAGTCTTCCAAAACAGAGATTGTTTTTGAGTCTGGCTTGGCTTCGTGTATTTCCAAATCGTAGGGCAGCATTGTGCTACTGTCACCAAACTAAAAAACACAACTGACAGGGAAGCATCCATGGGGAGAGGAGAGGCGTGCTGTGATCGGGCACAAACTTCGACTCAGGCTCCTCCAGTTCAGAAGCTCCTGCAGTCTGGCTGGGTTTAACACTGGCTGAGGTGTGATGTTTGGGTGCAGTTTGTGGTAGCTGCTGTCACACCAAGTCTGAGCTCCAGCTCCGTTGCTCAATGGCGTGTGTTTACAGACCTGGGCAGTGCCTCTCCGACCTTAGCTCATCGTGAATCAGCATGACCCGGCGGGCAGCCCCATCGGACTTCGCCTGCAGGAGAGCAGATAAACCAAGTGGCTTTTTTCTGATAAGTGCCGAGTGCTACCAGCTCTGAGCTCGTGAGATGAAAATTTCCATGTGTTTAATACACAAAAGCCTCCTTGCTTTGTTGTATTGTTATGCACGTTTTTAATACGTGGGTTATTATGGTCTGTGACAGGTTATTATGGTCTGTGACAGCTTTGTCATGGAGTAATTGCCCGGAGTTACTAAGAGGGCAGATATGTTACAGGTGTTTATTCTACCTCAAGTGAGGTAACATCCACAGTTCAAAAGCTGCCCTATCCGCTCCTCAAGTACTAATTATTTGATGGGGCTGAAAGCCACAGTGGTGTTTTGGGGTGGGTTGGTTTGAAGGATCGAAGTGGGTAGTGCAGGAAATACTCCAGCTTCTGACGTGTTGCACGTGTCTCAGACAACAAGGATGTTATTGTCTTGAAGAAAAGCAATTCCTGAAGAAAAGCAATTCAGCATATAACCAAAGGCCCAATTTGGGATACAGAGAGAGATCTGAGGTCCCTCATAGGTGCTTCTTGGTGGCTGCATGTCTGCATTCCCCTGAGCAGAGGACAGATGCTCAAACAGCCTTGGTGGCTTGGCTGCTAGCCCAGGCTGCCTCTTGCCCTTGCCTTTGGGGTCCCCCTCCTGCCTGTAGGTGCTTTCATGCCTCCCTCCTTTCCCTTGGGCATGGAAGTGCTTTTAGACTATTCAGCAGGGCTGAATAGGTGAAGAAATTATTGCTTATGGGCAGCTTTTTGGTGCAAAGGTATCTTTTACTGGGAGTGTGCTGATTTTCTGACATTCACAAATACCCTTTCAATAAAGTAAATAACCCAAAGTGTGTACTAGGAGCTTGTTTTGAGTGGAAAGGGTTTTTGTATTGAATACTCCCTGGGATGAAATTTGATTATGTCTAGAAAATTGTTATTGGGCAGTTACCAGCAGCGGTGTCTGTAGAGATGGATGCTGTTCTGAGAAAATAAAGGAGTCGACAGCTTAATCCCTCTGCCAACAGGACCTGATGCTATTATGGACTTGGTTTTGGTAAGCAAAGAAGAAATTCTAGAAGAACTTGAACAGAATTTTTGCTGTGTGGCTGATGAGTTTAAAGTGGCAGAGAAAACATCTTGGTCTGTAATGAAAAGAAGGAACATCAATAACTGGCTCTATTAGTTTTGCAGTCAGCTGTATTGAACAAAGTCTGCTGCTGAACAGACCACAACACTTCGGGAATGGCCTAAGTGCTGGAATCACTGAATTTGTGAAGAGAGGAAGGGAATGTAAGGGATTTAACACAGAGGGGTGTTAAAGATGCTGTGCTCCCACCTAGGATGGAAAGGAGGACCCAGCTACCAAGAAGCAACCCTTTGCCAGTGAGAGGTTTAGGGATGGTGTGGGAATAGTCAGAACCCAGGTGCAGTTATTTGGTGAAGCATCCAAGCCAAGAGAATGAGAAATTAGGGTAGAGGAATGCTCTGCAGTGAGGATATGGTGCAGAACCTGCGCTATCAGTAAGAACAAAACAAATCTTTGGGTTTCCTTTGAGAAATGACTGTTGCCACGTGGCTAAGGTGGGAGAGGACAGTGCTGCATCTGCAGTGGAAGCAAACCTCAGGGCCCTGCAGGTGAGCAGGGAGAGAAGTGGAGGGTGAAGGGGGTGGGATAACTCTGGAGCCCTGAAGGAGGGGAGATGGGAAGTAAAGGCTTTTTCTCCCAGGTTTCCCAGCAGAGATGCTGGTATGCAGCTGTACGATACCAAATGTGGGGTATGCGTTATGGGTACAGGGATTTGGAGGGCATGCCTGGAGTCCCTTTGCTCGGGAGGGAGGGTAGCAGACCAGATGGGACTTGTTAATAAGCCCCTTATCAATTAATTTAGGGATGAATGTTTGTTAAAGTCTTAATGAGTGACTTGGCACAAATCCGTTAGGAAGCATTGGGCTCAGAGGAAGATCCAGACGTCATATGGGGGAAAAACAGACAGCCGGAGGATCCTAGCAGTGGAAAGTAGTACAAAGTGTCACGATGGGTCTCATCAGCACAGAGCTGGAAAAGAATCTGGGATTTGAAGTAGGTTAAAATGAAGCTGCTAGCATGAAGGAGCTCTGCAGAAAGGTGGGCATCACGCAGGAGGCGCTAGGTGGACATCTGCAGGAGAAATCCGGGTGAATTTGTATGAGAGGGCAGTGAGAACTTGCCAGGACTGCGTCTGCTTTGGTCTCCTTGGATTTGAGAAGGATGAGTGGAGGTGGAAAGCAGCGGTTGTGTGGGGCTGCTGGGGTGGTTGGGGAAGTGGGGAGGTGTCATGCGAGGAGCTGACTTGTGGTGCCAGGAAGGGAGCTGCAGAATCCGTCCCCCAGTCCCTCAGAGGAAGAACATAGAAAGGGCAAAGGGGGAACTCTGGGTGTGTGGTCTGTGCCCATGTTTGTACAACTGGGAAAAAAGATGTCGTGGCTGAAATTAGGAGTCATCCCTAACCGTGCGAGGAGCTGGAACGGTCTTGTGGCTGGGCAGTGAGTGCCTTGACATAAGGAGTGGTGGAGCTGCTGGAGAGATGTTGTTGGACTTTACTTTGGAGTTCCCGTTTCAGTTGTGTGTTTTCAGGTATTCGTAGGCATTTTGTAGAGTTCATGTTCCCTTGCAGCATCATTGTAAGTCCAAGATGCATGCGTGCAAATAGTTGTGGAAATCACTTGCTCAGAGCATCGTGGCACAGCAAAGAAAGCAAAGGCATTAAATGCAAACAGTGCCCTGTTTCCCTCGACATCAGTGAGGTCAATCTCCCATTCTCTCTCTCTATGGGGAAAATAGGGAAAGCTTGGGAAAGAGGTGTCTGTTGTGAGTTGGGCCCTGTTGGTACTTAAAGGAGGTAGGCGATTCTGGGTGAAAAAGCAGCTGCTGGCAACTTCTGTCTGTGTGTTGGTGTCCTGGCTCAGAGTGGCTTTTTCAGAGACCTTATAAGAATGTAGCTAAAAGATGAAAGTGCTAGGGTGAAGTTCCTGATGTGGTTATGCACTTAAACTGTCTCACTGTTACAAACATCGCTGCTGTTTCCATAAGCATTGAGCTGACCACGAGTGCCAGTCTTGTGGTTGCATTGTAGGATTTGTCTTCAAAACTCTTTTCTTTGCAGACATCCCGCCCCACTGTCCGTGTGCTCTTTTCGAACAGAGGCTGTCCTATGCCAATCACCCTGTAGGTCGAAACAGTTTCAAGGATGGAAACTTCTTGTAGGGTTAATAATTATCCATTATAAATATGGTGTATAATGGGACTGCACTGAATTCACTTGCTGAAGTTTTCTAGATAAAAGTAACCCTGAGGGCAAGCAAAATACCTTGGGTAAACCAAATCCCTGGGCCAACCTTGAGGAGCAGCAGCGAGGCCCTCGTGTGTGCTGCAATTCCAGAACACGCCGGTACAGCACATTCAAAATTCAGCGCCTTGAAAATTCAGGTGTAAAGTATGTGAACTGCATCGAGATGCTTATAAAACAGCCGTGAACCATTTTTGCGTGGCACGTTGCCTCGTTGCATTCATGATTTTAAAGTCATTGCAATCAGGTGGTTTGGCAGGAATGCCAAAATGCCGTGTGTGTTTGCAGTGGGATCGGAATCAGGATTGGAGTGGCAGTCGCTGAGCATTCACTGATGGGAGACAGCAAATAGGAGACCTTTTCTTAACTCTTCAGAAATAGGTTTTCCTTCTAAGAAAGCATTAACCCTTTAAATCAGATCTTTTTGGTAGGTTTTTGGTAGGTAGAGCCGTATGAGAGCTGCTGCGGATCTGGGACTTCTTGGGAATGCTACAGGATAAGACCCCTCTAGCAAGAGGCGCTTTGGTTAGATGATGTATGTGTGCCTAGTCCCGGATTTTTGAGAGCCACTTGGTAAATTCTGACCCTGGCAGAAAGACTTGGTTGCCTTCTATCTGTTGGTGGACAGTAGAGTTGTTGTTTTTTTTTTGCCTGGTCTGTGAGGAGTTTAAAATATACCTTGTAAAGAACCTTTAACATCAGTCTTGCCTGTGTGCTTTGCTGTAGGGACAGTTGCTGAGAGTAAATTTGCTGGTCTTAAATGTGGCTGTGCTATGATCAGATGTGCATTCTTCTGTTTTTTTGTTTTTCTTTTTTCCCCCTTAGGTAGGTGCCACTTTATTTGGATTTAACTCCCTGATGGAGGAAGGGAGGGGAACAACTTGTTTACTGACATTGGAAGGGGGATGTTCGTGCGGGCAAGGTTAGCTGGTTAATTGTCAGATTTGATTAGTTCTGTGCAACTGCTGCAGGCTGCAGGAAGGCGTGGTGTGGTGTCTTGGTATTGGGAAGAGGCCGACTTGCCTGCTTGTGGCTCTTTCCAGTGTGGCCCTGCACCAAGCTGAAGAGCTTTCTGTAAGACACTAAACCAAAGCAGTGCTTTTTGTCCTTAAGGGAAGGGTAGGAAACAGCAAGTGGCCTTTCATCTCCCCCCCCCCCAACCAATTTTATGTCCTTCCTTCCCTGACCTTTGGAACCACTGCAAACCTGGAATTGTATTTTCTTAGGATCTGCTTAAAACATCTCTGCGTTGGCTGGAGGCAGCTGATACTTCAGTGGCTAGGGTTTGAGCCTAAGAAGAGGGCCGTGCGTCCTCTCTGCAGGCACGGATGTAGGCAGGGTGTGCAGTGTGCAGCTGCAGCCTGCTCCACGTGGAGCTGGGTGAAGGACCGGATCTCATAGATGCCTGCCCAGCAGCCGTTGTTCCCAAACTCTGGAGGTGCTTGGAGCACGTGAAATGCAGTCCTGCAGTTGCCTTAATTGGACCTCAGTGAACTCTGTAAGTGCTCGATCAGCTGAGTCTGCTGCTGCGTCGCTTCTCGGAGAGAGAAGTGCTGAAACCAGAGTCAGGACCTCTCCGAGACACTTCACATAAATGAGCACGCTGAGGAAAACACAAAGTAGAGGAGCTAGGGACCTGTTAATGCCTGCGTGATGACCGATTGCTGTGTTCTGCCTCCTCAATGTTTTTGTGATTAGAATATTAGCAAGAAATGGAAGGCTGGAGCTGAAAAGAGAACTGAACCTGAGAAACCTGTGCTTTAGGAAGGTGCCCTGATGCCTGGACTGTGAAGTCAGATGGTCTGGTTCCAGCTGTCTGTCTTGGAGCTTTAATGCAAAGCAATGTCTTTCAGAATTATGAATTACTTGAGGAATTGAAGGTACCTGAATTTTCAGGAATATGCAATTCAAGCCCAGACCTCTGAAATTTTGGATTTATCTAATAGACCCCTCTGTGGCCAGGGAAGTGAAGAGCTTGTTAAAAGAAGTTGATGTATGTGGTGGTTTTCTTTTTTTTTTTTTTTTTTTTTTTGAAGTATCAAAACCAACCTTGTACATTTAACGGCTAAATGGAAATTGAGAAGTGACTTAAAGGGAAGGGAGTTACGTTTTCATTTTCTTCTGTGTCGTGCAGGTACTTCGATGGCAACTTGGAGAAGCTCTTTGCAGAGTGTCATGTAATTAATCCCAGTAAAAAGTCTCGAACGCGCCAGATGAACACAAGGTCATCAGCCCAGGATATGCCTTGTCAGATCTGCTATCTGAACTACCCAAACTCGGTGAGTACTTGGCATCCAAAGCAGTTTCTGATGGGTAACCCCCGGTTTTGCTGTGTGAAACTCGACATTTTGAGCACTTTTGTAAGGACTTCTCCACCAGCACTTTAGAAAAGCCTTTGAAAAGAAACTGAGGTTTTATTTTTTGATGGAATCTTCTTATCTGTAGTATAGACATAAAAAACTGTTCAAGATGGTTTTTAACACAGTAAAGCGTCTTGTGTGCTGCAGTTGATCTGAGTAATACAGCAGGGACCAAAGGACTCTGTAATACTTTTTGTATTCTCTTTAATTTTTACTCTGTGGTTTGACGAACTTTTTTTTAAGCAAACCTCAAACAGTATTAGTTTTCCTGAAGTGGCATCATATTTCAAACGAAAGGACTATCCTTTCTGCAGAAACCTTTGAGGATGCTGGGTTCTGCACAGCAGCACAGTGAAGTTACTCAGAAAAAAAGCAAGTGGTGGATTCAAAGGTCAGATACCAATTGAGACATACAAATAAATGGCAGGCGAAAAAAAAAAGTAGGAAGCATGACAGGCAGAGCGATTTACTTAAATAGAACGGCAGGGCAGGAAACAGCTTATAATAGTAAATCATGATGCAATACAGTCAAGCTAGAAAGCTCAGAATAAAACTAGGTGTGACTAGGAATAAAAGTTGTGCTCCTCAGAGGAAATAATGGGTATTACTTATCGTGCTCCCACGATACCTAGCTACTGGGAGAAGGTCGGGGTAGAAGAGCTTGTTGGGGCTCTCATTCAGGCTTTTGGTTAAGATTGGTGTTAGTGCTGCTTTTTGGTAGCTGTTCACAAAACCTTTTTGGTGTAATTGCTGAGGAGAGGTCCAGGCTTTCACCCTGTCTTGCTCAGGCAGGCAGCTTGCTGTTGACCTTCCTGGGGCAGAAAGCAGCGATGGGCAATCCGGGAAGAAAAAGAGATTAGTGGAAAAGCTCAATCATGGGAGTCCAACAGTGGCTTTGCCAAAAGGCAGGGTGCTGACATAGGTGAGGAATTCTTTTATTGGAACTTAGAGTTCCTGGTGGAGCTGTTCTGATCCTCCAAAACACTGTGACATCTGCCTGACCTTTAAAGAGAAAAGCAGCCCGTACGTAAGACTTCCACTCTTGCTCTGGGTGTGTTTATGGGCTTGCTTTTCAGCAATAATGGAAACCATTATGAGCTTTGGGTTTTATGAGTAGCCATGAATGAAGGGCTCTTGCTTCCACGACCTTGCTTGCCAGCCTCTTCCTTGCTCTGGAGCAGGCAGAGCGAAGCAAAGCCCAGTTTGAGGCAGCTGAGATGCTCAGCATAAGATCTCTGTTGCTCTTGGGCCAGTAACCACAAGCCTTCATGCATCTCCTTTTAAGCCTTGTACATGCTTACAACTTCCTTTTTAGAGAGTATCTGCGAAGGAGAATCATTGCTTGCGTTGTATAAAGTGCTTCTAAAAAGAAAGACATGTTTTGAGAAATCTGTCTGCCCCTCTACCTTATGCTACAGCCCTGCTGGGTAATCACTACAGACCTCTCCATGTTCGAGTGAGGAAATAACTTAGGACCTGCAGCATTTTTGATGAAAACAGGGGGACTGAGGGGCAAAACAGGGGGAGACCTCTTCTGTTGTCTTAAGGTCTATCTCCAGAAAAGGTCCTTTTGGAGATCTCAAGTACAGGTTTTATGTCATTTAATAGGTATTATTTACCTTCTTTTCAGTGTAATTGCTGTGCTGGATGGGAGCAGTGTGCCCAGCACTCACACCTGACACACTTATGCTGCCTGGGAAGCGTCTTCCTTGCTGCTGGAAAGAACTGCCCAAAGCACACCGGTTCTTGCTTTTGTAGTTTGAGTAGGTCGTAAAAATAGCAGTGGCCCAGTTATTAGAAAAGCACTTCCTAACTGGAGCAGTGAGGTGTTGCAAGGGAGCAGGGGTTTCTCTGAATTGCTAGTGTTGATTAACGAGAGACAAGCAAGGGGAACCTCTCCGTCTCTACTGTACCCAGGAGGTGGAAGTACAGGGAAATCAATGCTCATGGCTTCTTCTGTAAGGGGCTGTGTTGTCTCTGTCCACAGTGACCGTAAGCCGTCTGTTCAGAAGTTTAGTCAATGTAAATTCTAAATTCTAGGGTAAGCTATATTCAAAACCTGAGTCTCTGTGAGCCGAGGTCAAGTCCCAATAGTTACTGCAGACAAAATCCTTCTTGGTGAAGCTGGGAATTGAGAGGGCGGTGGCTTTGCCCACCTCCTCTCTTGCATCTCATCCTTCGGATCCCATTTGAGAGGAAAGCTGCCAGGCTGGGGGTGTTTGGGAGACATCACGCTGTTGTGAAACTGCGCTGAGCACACACAGCTAACGTAAGGCTGTGCTGCCATCCTTACAGACCTGAAGAAAGCCCGAGCGAAGCTGTCAGCACATCCTGCAGCAGCTGGTCCCCTCTTTGGTGGGCTTGGTGCTGCGAGGACAGTGTGCTCGTGCCTGGCATCCCACGAAGTGTAGGTGATCAGTATAGGTGAGGTGACAGCAGAGCTGTCCCCTGAGCTAACTGTTCGGGCGCAGTTACCCCTTTCACTCCTTTCCTGTTGCTCTTTTTCACTTGCTCCTTTGACATCTGCTGTCAACTTGGCCAAAAATAATTGGGAACTCCCTCAAAGTAAAGAAGTGAGTTAAAAGGAGCTCTGAATTCTTTGCAGCTCGGGAGGAGGTGTGGTGGCTGCCTTTTATGGGGGCACTTAGCACATCTTTTCACTGCCTGTTTTTGCCACACTCCCCTTGTGTGCTTGCTGCGGGAGCATTTAGGTTTAGTAAGGGGTGATCCCCTTGTCTCTGCTTTCTTTCCATGTGGAGAAGCATCAATTTGAGGCAAAACTGGTGACTTCAGGCTGGTTATGTGTTGTTAATAGCTCAATAAGTCGCAGAAACCAGGAGACTTTTCAGCTGTAACCCTGCACCTCCAGGGGATGTCACTTGGTCACTGCAGCATCTGTGGAGAGCCTCAGCTGCCTTGTTAGCCCATTCAGGAACTGGCAGCAAATTTCTTGTCCAGCCTTGAGGAGTTACCTTGGCCACAGAGCTACCTGTGGCCAATCTCCCTGACACAACACGCTACTCCGATTTGCAGAGGGGCTGGGTGGCTGTCTCCATTTCCACCCAAAGCACAGCCAGATGCCCTCAGCTCCTCACTGACCGCTCAGGCCGGCTTTCACCATCCTCCTGCTGCCATTATGGGCTCTCTGGCAGGGCCGTGGGGCTGGCATGCAGAGTCCCGCAGCCCGTTTCCCAGCCTCAGGTCCAAACCTGTGCCTCCGCTGATGGTAGGGGTGCCAGCCAAGCATGAATCAGAGAAGACCGAGGCCGTGGGAAGAAGGCGCTGAGGAGCGCTGCGCAGTCCCAGCATGGTAGCAGTGGAAGATGTGTGTAGGCTGGTGTCGGATGGGCAAAATGGGCAATGCGAGTGGTGGCTGTCACCTTGAGTTTCACATGGACAAGGAAGCTGTTTAGGGAGAACGCTTTTTCAAAATGGACTTCTCCTTTTTGTGATGAACAGCATCCTGCTGCTGGTTCGGGCTGTTCTGCAAACAGCTTTCCTTCATTTACAGAGGTGCATCCAAGGTGATGGCATCTTAGGGTCGAGCCCTTGTTTTATCTGCAAGGGAGTTTGCAGAGCTTGGCTGTCACCTGCATAACATTATGGGGGCACAGTTTCAAATCTAGCTTGTCCCTGCCCCTGGCTCTCAGTGTAAAATAACTTTTAAGATGACCTTAGAAAAGTGACTTAATTTCAGTCCTTGCTGAGCACCGTGTGCTTCTCCACCCCTTGTGTAACTGCTCAGTCCCAGATGGTATCTTGACACACTCCGTGTAGATGATGCATTCACAGGTGAAGCTGTCCTTGTTTCTGTCTGCAGCTGCTTATCAGAGAATTTTATTTAGTAATTTACACCTGCCAATTAGGATCTTTAGTGTCCTCATCAGATGAGCATCTGGGTTTCAGAGGGAAGCTTACCAAGCAAGTTGGCAAACTTTGTGTGCGTATTAAGACCATAAGTGGGTGCGTTTTTATTTGTTGTTTAATGCTCGCTGATCACTTCTTGTTTCCTGTCCAGGAGGGAGGTAAATTAGTGCCTGCGCATAGCAGGTAGGCTTCTTCTGGGAATTAGAGGCAGCCCCCACGCGTTGCTGCAAGCCAAGTGCCCAAACAGGAGGCACAACTCATCATATAACTGTGACCTGCTTGGTGGTGTTACGTTTATTTTTATTGAATTCCCAGAGAAAAACAAGGGGAGAGCCGTTTTGTGCTCTTAAGATGAGGATCAGTGTGAACAGGCAGGCAGGATGGAAACATTGGCCACACCTTTCCTTTCTGCTCGGGCTGGGGATTGAAGTCTGGCTTTGAAAGCGTGTCTAGAGCTGTGTTAGTGGTGCCCCATGATGGTGGTGATGGAAATAAATACTAGAGGCTCAGGTTTGGTACGGGGGATGAGGGATGCAGTAATCTGCACATCATCGAGGAGGCTGGAATACATAAAACGTCTCAATGTCTTGTGTTCTTTGTCGTTGCAGTACTTTACTGGCCTAGAGTGTGGACACAAGTTCTGTATGCAGTGCTGGAGTGAATATTTAACTACCAAAATAATGGAGGAAGGCATGGGACAGGTAAAATGTCAACTCCTACACGTCACGACTTGTCAACATTCTGTGTACTGGAGAGGAGGGGGAAGGGGGGAGGGAAATCCTTCACTAAAGTTTAGAAAAAAACAAAAGAGCAACAATAAAACTACAAACCTTTAAAAACCTTGGGGGCTGCAGTCTTTGCCGTGAGTGAAGCTGAAGGGAAGCGTATTGTGTAAATCTTTGCTCTGGGTGGGAGGAATCGTGCTGTGCAGGGTGGCACATCTGGGATGTGATGATAAAGTCCATCTACTGTTTTTGCTGTGGTTGGAGTGAAGTCTGTTGCCTTGGAATTCTCTGATGCAAAAAAGTACTAAGATAAACACTGTTCTTTTTATGACCTTTTTGGTTTTTTTCAGACCATTTCATGCCCTGCTCATGGCTGTGATATCTTAGTCGATGACAATACAGTTATGTAAGTATGATGAGTTGCTACCTCTTGGCTTTCTTCTCTTTTTTCCATTTTGTTATTCATGTGCTATTCAAATATGTACTGGCTTATAAAAAGCCGGGTAGAAGCTTAAGGCACTAGGGAGGTTGGCACTGAAGTGTCTATTTTGATTCTGGTGTGTTTCTTAACTTCCCGTTTAGGTCTGAAAAACCCGTGCCCCAGTACTTGGAGGAAAGACTCCTTGACCAGTTGGGTCATCGAGACAGCATAATAAACATCAGGCAGTCTTTCCAAACCCTGTTCAACAGCTTTGTGCATTTTGTTTCCTTTGATTTATGTAGGAATTTGACTTCCTACCTAGGTCAACCCACTGGTTCACCAGGTCCTATGGCTGTAGTTACTCTGTGAGTCAGAGGATGTCAGTCCTGTGTACAGTCTGAGGTGGGGGATGTTTTATGCCCTCTGATAGAGAGCAGTTGACCCTCAAACGCAAGATCTGATTAAACTGGTATGTCAACCTGTGTCACTTGGCTTATTAAGTTGTCTCGCTGAAGGATGGCTGCTTGCACAAGGCGAAGCAGTGAATTCCACAAGCTTCCTCCCCTTTTATGCTGTGTGATGCTACTGCGTGAGTAATATCCTTCATAATGCTGAACCTTGATTAAGTTCATTTTAATTCCTCATGCTAAAAAGCATCTAAATAGAAGCTCGTTCTCTTACCTTATTCCTTCCTTCCTGAAGCCTGACTCACTCATTGATATTAATTTGCTGTTTTTTCTATCAGTTGCTTTCAGACGAGTGATTTCCCACATCCCTCTGCGCCAGTGGTTCTGTTAGTCATAAAGTGTAGGCTGAAGAGAAGTGGAAGTAGCTGAAATATCCTCGTGCCCCGTTGAGGGGTGGTTTGTGGAGTTCAGTGGGTGGAAACCAAACTGAAGTTGGCATCTCTTGAGTGATGTGATGGAGATTTTTGTTTACTGGAGTCTGAGCTTGACTTGCGGCGTCATATGCTCTCAGCAGGAAATCACTCGAGGGTGTTCCTGGTCGTAGCTCTCAGTGACTGAGATGTGCTCAGGGGTCTCTTCACATAGGCTAGCTGGGGGTCTTCAGGTCACTGGAGGCTGTGGTGGCGGCAGTAGAAGGGGGAGGAAGGGGAAGATGGAAGCATGTGCTGTGCCCCACCTAGAACCGGCAGGGATAGCTGGGACTTCTGGCAGTAAAACAAGCAAGTTCTCTTTGTTTAAGTGAAATGTTAAGTACAGAGGTGAAAACTCTCCTTTCCCTCCCCTTATGGGGACACCTGCAATCTCTGGGGAAGGAGAGGTGCATTTTCTAGTGCTTTGCCTGAGAAGCAGTGATGGTGATCTGCAGCTATTTTACAAAATGGCAGGAACGAAGATGTCAGTAATGCCATCTGGAACTGCACCCCCTCCCATGTGCTTAGTTTTTCTCTTTTTAAGTCTTGTTCTTTTTACGAAGTCTCCAGCTCTAGGTTTCCAAGCTATAGAAGCCTAAAAGGAATGTGCAATGCAGAGAGACATTTAAGTTTCTTTATCCATCAAATCAGAGTAGATAGGCCAAGCTATTCACTTACTCCCTTCTCGGTACTTTCCATCAATGAGGCAGTACATCTCCAAGTTGCATTCTCTCCCTACAAGTCCAAATTGAGCAATTCAGATGAATTTCCTTGATTTGTGAGTCTTCAGCTAGCAGATTGCTAGCTCTCCTGCTGCTGCTCTTCCTGCTGACCTTAAGCAGGAAGGTTGCAAAGACCCTTTGGCTCTTTTGAGACCTTCAGATTGGCTGAAGGTAGTCTGTTCCCATCCCTTGTTCAGTCTCGCTAATGCTGCTGGTAATTGCTTTATCCTACGTGCAAAGTTGTTGATTTCATTAGGAAATGAGGCAGGCTTACCTGGCGGCTGTGCTGGTGGATGGCAGCAGGCCGGTACTAACCTTTGAGAATCAACCCACTCGGGGGAAATGGGTGAATTTGGGGTTTTCTTATGGGAAGTCGTATGGAGCACTGCCTTGACTTTAGTCTTCCTTTGCGTAATAGCAAAAAACATTGCTGCTGTGTCACTTCAGAATGCAGTAGGGTCTTGGAGTAATTCCTGTGGGAAGGTATTTGAATTCTCACCTGATGTGGGGCTTGAAAATTCATTCTTTTGTGTCTTTGAGGAGTTTGCATTGTGAAAATGGAACAAAAGTGTCAAACTGATGGCCTTATAAAGGGGAGCTGCCATCTTTGGATGGATCTGAAATTGTTTTGAAGACATGTCAGTGTGTAATACTCTTTCATGAACTTCGTTTCATCTCATATATACATTAAATGCCACTTAAGGAATTTATTTTTTTTGTATCTAGAAGGTTAGGTATAGAGTAAAGTGAGATTTATAATTTATTTGACAAATTTATTTTTATTTTCCTTTTTTGGTTAGTTTCACTCTGAAATTGCAGGCTCGTCACGGACAAGGGCCTGATGAGCTGCTTTGTCAGTCGATTTGTTTTATTTTAGCACTGGGAATTTGGCTGTCACGTGCTGTGTTTATGTAATAACCAGCGTGTCATTTGGTGAGGAGCTCCCCAGACTGCTAAGGGCTAGGATTTATGCAACATCGCCTGGTCACGTGCGCTGTTCGTCAGTGAATGCTGGCGTGATAACATGCAGGAGCATGCTTGATTCTGGCTGCACCCTGAAATGGGCAGTGTATTAATTAGAATATTTATACGTGGTGTGGCTGTACCAGGCTGCACTACAGTTGGATTTAAAACAGAAATATCACAAAGTGTGTACTAGGCCAGCTTTATGTTGTGAAGCTTTATAAATGCAGAAGATGTTTCTTTAATAACCAAAAAATGTATATGACAGTCTTCAGCAGTACATAATTAAATTATTTATAACGCATCTAGCGTGGACAGTTTGCAAATGCCAGCTGGATCATTGTGTTAAGGAGAAAAGTGGTCACCATGCTTTTAAAGGATTCCTGTCTTGTAGTCTTCTGCTCTGAGCTGACTCAATTCAGAAGTAAAGTGGACGCTGTGGACACTATCACTCTGTGCTGTTGGATTTCAATCAGCTTTGCCTTTTTTGTGATGAATATAATAGATTAAAGCCACATTGACTTTCAAACTGAAATTGTTGCATTCCGTTCAAACCCAGCTAACATAAGGTCTACCAAAGTCAACGCAGCAGTTCTGAAGCTTTTTAAAGGAATTTGACACAAAATGCACCTGTAATGTGAACGAGCTAATGAAACTGCTCTGGTTCTTGTGCTCTTGAAGACAGTGATTTTTTTTTTTTTTTTAAAGCAAACATCCTCACACTGAGAGATTAGTTCCCTTGAACTTCATGGCTTTGTCTGGTTCTGAAATTAATATTAAAAGTTGAATGCAGTATCTGTAGATTTCATAATATAATAGAGAAAAGGTAAGCACAAAAAAAGCGCCTGCAAGCATAGAAGGAAGAATCAAAATCCTTTGTCTGTGTATACTGGCTATGTGTGGGGGGAAAAAACTGAGTTTACTACATTTTTTTTTTTTTTCTATTTCCACAGGCGTCTGATCACAGATTCCAAGGTTAAATTAAAGTACCAGCATTTAATAACCAATAGTTTTGTAGAGGTGAGTTTTCCTTTGGAATTTGTAATGGCTTCCAGGGTGTCTTTTGTCTTGCATGTGTACTAAACCATGGAAGTGAGGCTCATTTATAGCTGTAGAATAGGATTTCTTTTGCATAGTCTCTAATCAAACGTAACTACAAATGAGAGGCTTTGCGGGGGCTGTTCTATAGCCCAGTTAGCTACAGCTACAGTTGTAGGAGAAGAGTAAAAATGTATAGGACAAAAGCCATGGTGACATGGTTACCTAGAGGTATAGCCAGCTGTTGTAAATACACATTGGACAA
The DNA here is from genome assembly GCF_009819795.1 of Aythya fuligula. Lineage (NCBI taxonomy): Eukaryota > Metazoa > Chordata > Aves > Anseriformes > Anatidae > Aythya > Aythya fuligula. Next base: position 10,121,534 of record NC_045569.1, on the reverse strand, counting down.
CTGTTGCAATTGCTAAGTTCTGAGGAGCACTTCATGTTTATAGTTCTTGAATGTTATCTGAGATGCTTCAGACTGAAAACCAGGAAACAGTGTTATAAACAAGAAAGTGCCTTTAATGTTTGCCATTTGAAGTCAAGCTGTAAAATTGCTTTTAGCAAAATTCTAGTGGTTTTACACCTCCAAAACCAGAATTATCTTAGAGAAAGGTGCTTTGGAAGACTTTCCTTTGTCCCCTTTTTCTACTTGCATGCGTTCACATTTGTTGCAGAGCCTGGTATGCAAGTTGTTACTGCGATTACGCTTACACTCCTTGTTTGAAATGATGCAGTGGTAGTAAGAGCTAGTTACTGTGCAGGGTTGTGAGCTTTTTAAGTTTCAAAAAGGCTGTGGGAGCAGTGGAACAGAAGTGAGTAGTTGCAGACAAGTTTAAATGCACTATTTCAGTGGAGAGCTCCATAGCTTCAAATTATTCAAATGTGTTCTCTGAGTGAACTCCGAGGTCAGCAGGAGAGGTTGTGCTCCTCCTCCTCTTTCATAAAGGACTCCATTTGGCAGTGGAATGCTGATGGTTGTATTCCTGCTTTCTCTCACTAGTAAGGGAGCAAATGCCTTGGCTGAGGAGACTTACAGTAAGGCAGGAGGAAGTGCAATTGAAGGGCTGAAGGGCAGATGGGTAAGTTTCTTGTGCAGCATCCTTTCTCTATTATTTTTTTTGCCTTTATTTTGTAGTGTAATCGACTGTTAAAATGGTGTCCTGCCCCAGACTGCCACCACGTTGTTAAAGTCCAATATCCTGATGCTAAACCTGTTCGCTGCAAATGTGGACGTCAGTTTTGGTAAGAACAAACACATAAAAGAAGTTAATGTTGCTTTTTGTGTTCAAAGTGTTTTAGTATGTAATCTAGAAGACTTTATATCGAGATGGGGTTTAAATGTGGTGGGAAGAGCATGGGGAGGAGGTGGGCTTCAGATGGTAAACCAGGATTTGGCCCAGCTGGTGTGTAGTTGTTGCAGCTGGTCTCTCAAGGCTCCTTTGACCAGGCCCCACATCTGGCTTTCAATGAGAGTTGGCCTTCAGCTAATTGATTTCGAGTTAGGTGAGGTTCTTGATTGCAAGCAGAAAATCCCAGTGATTTTTAGGTGTATACTGTCCTGACAAGGCATTCGTCCATTAACTTTGAATAACAAGTTTGCCTGCAGCATATGTTTTTATAATAATTACTTAAGTCAAGTGTCTTGTCCAGGTTAGACCCTTTTGTTTGCTTTTTTTTTTTTTTTTTTTAAGATACCAAATTTATTTTGCAAAGCTGCCTGAGGTGCTTGAAGGAAAATAAATCCCTGTTGCACCTAAGCATGTAACATTAGCACTGAGATTCACGAATGTGATGCATATTCCAGTGAGGCTGTGGGATTTGAGGTGTTTGTGTGTAATTTTTCCTTGAGGTTGTCCATGGTCTTTCAACAGAATAACCCAGAAGATTTCCATGGTGTTAATCAAGGGAAATAAAAGTATAGCTGGCTACCTAATTTGCTTATTTTCCCTTTCTTTCACTTTCAGCTTTAACTGTGGTGAAAACTGGCATGATCCTGTTAAATGCAAGGTGAGCATCTCAAAGCAATTTTCCAAATGTGTGACTTTGAAACAATTAAAGTCAAGTTATGTGTAAGACACAAAAATGATGTGAACAGCTGCAAAGCTTGTGCTTCAAGAAGCATAGTAATTCTCCTGCTTAGATCACTTCATGAGAAGAATTAGAGAAGTCCTCCAGGATTTCTTTAGGAAGCCTGAAAGTTTCTTTTTGATAGAACAATTCCTCAGCCACATGGGGGAACACCCCGAGGAGGAGGCTGTACAACAGAGACCCTGGAGGAGAAGTGGGTGGCTTCAGAAGCGAATGCCTCACTTTACAAAGAGCATTCCTACACTCAGCTTTTTTGTAGGTGTTGGTGCTTCTGCAGGGTTGTGGTTTGTAGTACTGAAGGAATTTGGTCCTGGTTCAGGGATCTGCTGCCATGCAGTGAACTCTGGAACTGGGCTGTTACTTTTCACAGGTCTGCCAGAAGCTGCAGTTAAACCTAGGATTCCTGTGGCCCTGTGCAGAGCTCACAAAGATGTTTCATGCCTTGAGGCCAGGGCAGTCTGTGTTCTTAGTGACAAATGCATAAAAACTTCATTGGGGAGGGGAAAGGAAAGCCTCACCAGAGGTGTAGCATGGTTTGGCTGGTCTTTCTGGAACAGTAGTGGTCAGTTTATCTACCAGGTGTAAGCAGTCCTTTGTTCTTGTAACTCGTGTTCACTTGGTAAAGCCATGTTCCCCCTAAGGTTAGGAAGGGAAAAAAAAAGAAGTTAAGGTGGATGGCAAGGGAAAAATACATGACATGGCTTGGTGTAAAGGTAGCCAGCACAGAGGGTCTGACTACAGTTTTGACAGATCACTTTTAAAATACCTGTAACATCGAGTCCCATGTAAAGCTTTAGCTGGTTGAACTTTAGGAACTGTAAACTCTTTGCTGAAGTGTTAGTGCAGTGGTCCTGCTCACTGCATCAGGTTGGTGCTGCAGGAAATGTCTGCAACTAAATTAGTTGCCGTTTGCACTGCTTTCTAGCATCACCTATGCTGTTTCCCTGTCCCGATTTACTAAAAGATAATTTCCAACAGGTAGGATTTTGGAATAATAATAATTGCTTAGACTTCTGATCCTATCTTCTTCTCTTCTGGTATGTATCTAGTGAGCAAGTCAAAGGATTTGTATCCGCTCTAGGAAGCTTTGTGAAGTTGCACTTCAGTGTGGTAGCATTGAGCTCTGTGTTTTTCACTATCACCTTAATGTAAGCAGCTGTCTTGGGAGCCTTTACAGCTGGTTCCTCTGTTCTAATGTAACTCTTTCTGCATTTCTCTAACAGTGGTTAAAGAAGTGGATTAAGAAGTGTGATGATGACAGTGAAACTTCTAATTGGATTGCAGCAAACACAAAGGTGAGGGTGTTCTCCTTGTGTTTTATGTACTCGATCAGATGAAAAGAAGAATGGCAACCTAATTTGTCAATACAGGATTCTTTTTTTCTGCTGTTGTCATTAAAAGCACACATTAAAATGCTCAGCTCACTGAAGTACACTTCTTGAAGTGCAAATAGGTGTTACTGCCTCGAATTGAGGAACATTCTTCAGGTTAGAGTTTGTTCATGTAAGAAAGTTGACTGGAGACCCAAAGGAAGCTCAAGTTTTAAGTCTTTGGGCTCCTGTCTGGCACTGATGGCTTCCCTGAGCAATTCAGTGCCTCACTCCAGGTGTGTGAAACATGTTAACACCACCCGTGGCTTGATACAGCTGTGATAATTTACATCTGCCTTTAAATCCCCGGGGCTGGTCTCTTGAAGAGTTGTTCATTTCCGCTGGGCAACATTCCAGATAGAGACTGGCAGAACAGCTGTTAAGATTTTATTATGTAAATGTCTTCCTTCCAGCAAGCCCAACTTTGCGTGAAACTTCAGCAGGTCTGCGTTTGTTGGGAATAAAAACAGCGGCGGGGTGGTGGCGAGGAAACAGGAGAAGCAGATGTCATCGGGAGGCTGGGGCTAGGAGCAGACTCAGGTCTCACTTCTGCCGGCAGGGTGGAAGAAGGTGGGGAGGGTGTGAGGAAATGGCCGCTTTGTTTTCTTAGCCCCGTTGTGTAACTGGTTAATGGCATTGTTTGCGGCAGCGCTGCTGCTTTCTGGGGCTGGCTGCGTGTTTTTCATTGAACTGGAATGTCGCATTATGGTGAGAGCAGAAACACCCATCGCTGAAACGCACGGCTAAAGGCGTGCTGGAATTGTGCAGTCTCGGTGCTTTTTTGTTTCACGGGCTGGGGTTTGTGTGGTCCCTGCTTGGGGGCTGAGCTCTGCTCAGGAAAGTGAACTTGGCTGTTTCTGGGGTGAACGTGTTCAGAGGTGGATCATGGGTCAAGAACCGAACCAAATTTATTCGGTTTGCTCACTCTTCAGATACTGCCTAAATTAAACCTGAGGGAGAAGAACCAAATAATTTGGAAAGGGTTGAGTGCAAGCACATGTAAAGCATCTAGTTTAGCCTTGGGAACCAAATACCTGGAATATCACAGTGGCGCAGCCCTGTTTTCCTGTTGGACAGCCCTATCTTGCTTGTGGTGGAGCCCTTGGGAGCCAGAGGAGGAGCTGCTGCTGCCCCTTAGGGGTGACACTGGCTCTGGCCTTAGGGCTCTCCGTCTCCTACCTTGTCCCTACCTTGGCATGTGCTGCAAAAGGCCAAGGTCTGAGCTCTCCTGCTTTGGGTTCTTTTGCCTGCTTTCCTGGAGAGCCTCATGCTTGTGGGGTGTTGTTACAATCTCAAGTTAAGCTTTCCCTTCCTGGATTCTGTGCTCATCTAAAAAAAAAAAAAAAAAAAAAAGCCAAAATATCCTTGTGTGTGTTCTGTAAATGAAACATGAGTAATGTGTCACTAAGACAGGCTGCTGGAAATACGAAGCTGCTTGTCTCCTTGTATTTTTTAGACTGGTATCTGCAGCTTGCTTGCCCAAAGAGTGTTGTAAAGATGGTCATCCTTTTTTTAAACTGGGATCTAGACTTTGTCAGCAAGGAGCCATGCTAGGGGTATTTAAAGCATATCTCAGACTATCAGAAATAAGTTTAAATGGCAGGAGCAAGAAGCTTTTTATTTTTTTGTGGGAAACACCCATCCAGAGGAAGGTGAGGAGGGGAAACAAGTGTGGCCAAGCCATGCTGGCATCAGCCCAGCTTATCTGTTAGTGCCTGTCATCTGGTGTCAGCAGCAGAAGGGCTGTTGTCCTTGCACATCCCTGTCTAAGCTACTTCCTCTAATACCATAAGAGATGCTCCTGCAGCAAGAAAACACTTTGGAGTCCAGACTGTGCAGTAGCACCAGGAGAGGGGGGGGGGGGAAGGCAGGGTAATTACACCAGACATCTGAGCAAGCCAACTGTCGTGGAGCCCTGTGGTGTCCGTACTGACTGAAATAACTGAAGGACAATATCACAATTCTCCTGTCTCTGAACTGATGCTAGATTGAATTCAGGGGAAAGCTGGCAAGAAATGTAACCCTCCCTTTCATAATGATCTCTGCCTTCTCGAGGGCAGCGAAGATGGGAGCTGTGTGCTGCTGTGATGATGTGTGAGAGGGGATGGCTGTTGGAAGACGCGTGGTTGGAGCTGTGCAGTCCGCGGTCACAGAGGAGCCAAGTGTTTGTACAGCTTGGGAAAGATCCCTTCCTGCCATATTAAGACATTGGGGTAGGAGCTGCGCAGTTTGGGTGTGTGTATGTCTGCCCTTGCTGTCAGTCTCCTTACTATTTCTACAAGGAAAGCAGGGCAGTCGTGTTTGGGGAGGGATGTCTTGAACCTTCTTCACAGCTGCTCGCTTCAGTGAGTACAAGTCAGAGGCCAAATTCTGCATCGACTTTATTCATTCTGAAGAACCAAGAAGGGAATCGGATCACATCCCATCAGGTGCAAAAATCCATTTTAAGGTGGGGGAAAAAACCTCAAGTCATTTAATTGCTGCTGTGTTCCTGTTGCTCCTGCTGTCTCCGTTGCCATTTCTAGCTTTTGAAAAGTGTTTTCTCAAGCCCTCCGAGCGTGACGCTGGGCTGCAGTCCTATGTGGTCTCCGTGCAGGGAAGAACACTTCCCATCTCACCGCGATGGAGGTGTAACAGAAAAACACCAGTCTTCCTGGAACGTGTGCGCTTCGAGTCTGGGTAATCCTCTGCAACAGGAGAATGTGAGATACGTTTGTTCCAGCTTGCCCCGGGAGACAGGATAGGAAAGGAAAATGAGGCAATTGTTATATGAGAGAGTAGAAAAGTAAAACCCAGCTGAATTGGTTTTTGTTCAAAAACCGGAGTGGTGTGATGCATTTTTTGACAAACCTGGAGTGGTCTGAATGAAAAATGAGGAGATTTGAGGAGTGAGTTTTGTGGCCTCCTCTATATATTTTTTAACTTTATTTGATCTTAGGAGACCTATACACTAAATTGTTTCTGCTTATTCAAAAGATAGAGCTCTTGCTCGATCGTGGTGTGCTTGGAGTAGATGGCTTTTAGTTTAAGTAAATGTAAATTCCAGGTAAGCCTATAAGCAAGTTCTTTACCAAGGCTTTAGTTGTCAGTATTCTTGCAGACAAAGGGTTGAATAGTTGAAGGTTTTGTGTGTTTCTTTCCTCAGTTTGTTGTATAAACTTGGTTCTTAAACAGTTCCTTTCTTGAATAAACTAGGCAGCTTTCTGGTGGTGTTCGGTTCGCGTGGCTTTGGCAATAAAGAAACCACATGAATCAGTTACTTCTACTAAGTGGACCTTCAAAGGATGAAGAAATAAAAACAGAAAACTTGGATTTGTGTGCTTATTTGGGGTTCCTAAGGTGTTTCAAAACTGTCCGAAAGGATCTTAGAAGGGTTTGGGGGGCAGGAACAAAACCTTTTTAACCCTGAGTTTCAGCGATGTTGGTCTTTGGGCATCTTGAGCACTAAGGGAAGAAGAACAAAGATGTTAACGGTCTGGTCTTCACCCAAGGCACTGTTTTTTGTTGAAGTTAAATCGGAGTTAATGAAAGTTGTTCATCTGATACTAAAAATGCCCCTGCCTTACCACTTCTGGCTCCTGGCGTGTCACCATCTCATTATCTTTTGGGCTAGACAGGACTTGAAGGTCTGATGTATAAAACAGGCAGATTTTTTTTCTTCCACAAAAGCTGTTGGGCATTTTTTTCCTCCAAGCGAGATAAAATGGCAAAAACCCAGTTCTCTTCCTTTTCAGGTTGCTTTTAATGCCTGAACATGTACTCCCTCTGTACTTTCTGGAAGTCCTACATTTGTTCTAACGCATGGAAATTCTGGCAGCCGCCTGGATCCTCCCTGGGCACCAGCAGCGAACTTTGCTCTTTCATTTCTCACCAGCGCGGTTTCGTGCCAGAACTGTGAACAGCCTTCCCTGAGATGTCAAAATGCCATCCTTCCTCTCAGACGAGCGAGCGTTTAAAATATCCTCCTTTGCTCAACGATTCTAGGTGGTGTCAGAGCGTGCTACTTTGCACCAAGTGTAATTAAGTTCAGTTGTGGATTTTGTTGAGGTGCTCGCCGTGGTGTTGGAGGGTTCATCTTTTAGGGCTGGTTATAGGTGAAGGCATCATGGTGAATACGTCAGGGAGGCTAATGTGTGTCCCTTGCCTCTGGGAGTCCTGGGGAGGACGAATCTGGAATTTCACCTGCATGGAAATCTGGAAGGTGTTTCTATTTAGCCTCCTGTCCGCAGAGCAGCTGCTGAGGTTTGTGGGGTTTTCTGTACACGCAGCCTTTTAGCACAGAATGGGGATTGTTCTCCTTGGCCAGGTTTGCCTGGGCTTTTGTTGCAAAGTGCAGCGTGTAAGCAAACACCGAATTGTTCGGAGTGGAACAATGTTAATGAGGTCACTTCTGCATCGTGGCATGATAGATAACGTGCAGAATAATCTACCGGTTTAGTAATTTGATTTGCTGGCTATTATGTTGTTGCATGGCCGTAATTCTCCATAAGAACTGCCTTCCATATCCTCCTTAATCTATAAATCTCCTCCACTCATTGCATTAGTGGCTTGAGTAGTTGCTGCTTTTTTTCTTTCTGCCAGCATTCGCTGTTTCTTTCATGCATCCTTCTCATAGCTTTTCCTTAATTTCTAATAATGTTCAGCTTCTTCACTTTCTCAGAACTTGCACAGCTCACTGTGTAATCTCTCCCTTGCGCTTTGCTTAGCAGAATGTAAACGCATGACCAGGATGGCATTCCCTGTACTGCAAGGGCTGTAGTTAGGGTCTTTTTGTTCTGGTTTGCGTCACGGTGCTGCCCTGGAGCTCCAAGCACCACCGTGCTGACACTCTGAGAAGCTCAGTTGCATCCTCCAAGACCTGAGAACAATTTCAGCACTTCAAAGTAAGTGTAGCTGTGGGTGAGGACGGCCCCACAAGCAGCATGGATGTACTCCACTGTGCCTTGGCACGTTGGCAGGTTGTCTGGGAGCTGTTTCTCTCTTGCCCCAGTTGTGGGACTGTCCTAAGCAGGAGCTCTGGCTGTAGCTGTTTGGCTATAGCTGTGTCTTCCACGGAGGCACTCGAGTGTTGGCACCTGAGCAGATGAGACACGTGGCGGGGGAAAGCTGTGCAGCTCTGCTACCATCACCTCCTCTTGGAAAACCATTCACTGCTGAGCACAAGCAGCTCGGAGCACTTCAATCATGATGGCCAAAACCAAGTTCAGTTTCATGCCAGCATCTTCTCCCTTGTCTTTTTTTCCCCTTCTAGCCTGCCCACCTAGTGAGACAGGTCGCCTCTGACAGGTGGAGACCATGATGGTCTTTGGCACCTCTCGGTTATACTCTGAGTATGTAACTGTGCAGATTCTGCTCTTACAGCACAAACAGGACCAACGTGCATGCAAATGTAGCTTACGTGGTAGTGCTTGGGACGTCTGGAGTGTGTGTGCATGAATGTGTTGGGTTGTACCCTGTATAGCTTCACAACTGCTGGTGTGGCTGTGTGATGAGCTGGGCTGATCCAGCCTAGATGTTTTTGTTTTGTTTTCTCCAACTGTACTCATTGCTTGGTTTTAACCCAAGTTGTTTCTCGGTTCAACTCTGGTATTGCCAGCATGAGAGAAGTGCCAGAGGGGCAGGAACAAGCAGCAGATGAGCTGGACTGGCTTCCTTCACCTGTAGATGCAGCTCAGCGTGGTTTTGCTACTTCAGCTTTGTGTACTCAGTAGGACACTACAGAAGTCATTTATATTCTGCATGAGGTGAATGTTGTTTTGGAAAGTGGCCATATTCTGCTGATCTATGGGAGTGATACCGGTGTTATTAAAAAAATTATATATATCTTCTCCGAAGATTTCCCCGTGCAGTGCTGCTCTTTGATATGCTCATACTCGACAGAAGCCTTACACCTGAAAAGGAAGCCCCACGTGGACTTGTGTAAGAAAAGCCTTCAGTGAGGTGTTACATGAAGAGGAGAAAAGGAGCCTGACGGGAAGTGTGGAAATGCCCCAGGAGGAGCATTGTCTTTTTAGCTGACAGAGGCTTCTTTGAAGCACAATGGATTCTTGCTGCTAGTTTTTGGATACTTTTTGGATGACATTTCACAACTTGCAGGTGTCTCGGATTGATAGCAGCGTGATACCAGCTCACTGCTAGGCTTTTTTGAGGTTTGAGTGCTGCAGTGGACCAAACACTTGATGGTGAGGAAAGCCAGATGCCTTCCCCTGGGCAATTATGAACCATCGCTGCTACCACTGTAACTCTGGAGAAGGTCATGAAATTACCCATCCCTTGTACCACTAGCAATGTATGATAGCAACGAAGGTGATATGTGTTGCTTTTTTTGGTCTGTCTAGCTGCTCTGAGGTTGGAATTATTTGGAGACTTAACTTCGAAGAGGACCTTGATGATCAAAGGGAAAAAGTAACCCGGGTATTTCACCCGATGTGCAGTCTCTTACTGCTGTGAGAACCCTTCTTACTTCCTAAGATTTTTAAGGGATGCCTGTGACTAAGCCCGCCTCGCTTTCCATGCTGACAGTGCTCTGTGTCCTGTCCACAGGAGTGCCCGAAATGCCACGTCACCATCGAGAAGGACGGGGGCTGCAACCACATGGTCTGTCGGAACCAGAACTGCAAAGCCGAGTTCTGCTGGGTGTGTCTGGGCCCCTGGGAGCCCCATGGATCTGCCTGGTGAGTTGAGAAGCGTGGTGGGAAGGCGAGGCAGCCACGAGAGAACCTGCATCGAGTTTTGAGTTGAACTCTGTGGCATCGGTGTCCCCGTTACAGGTACAACTGCAATCGTTACAACGAGGATGATGCAAAGGCAGCAAGGGATGCACAGGAGGTGAGTCCATAACCTTTGGCGGTGAGGGAGCTCAGCAGCTCTGTGCATGCTTTTAGGCTTTCTGTAAACCTGTAAACCAGCCGCGAGGAATTTCCTGGATTTGGGCACGAAGCCAAAAGACAGTTATGTTCACCAGCAGCTTTGGATTCTTGCCTTGCGCTGGGTGGGGGGAAGGTTCAAAATCACTTCAGTGCAGCGTAGAGAACTTGTTAACTCAGTTGTTATCTGTCATGCTGCCTTGCCTGTTTTATAGCAGCTCCTGCATGAAGTCGTCATAATGCTTTAGGTCTGAGACAGCAATCCCAACGCCCTTTGGAAAATGCTCTTCACTGCAAAGTTCTTAATGCTAATCCCGAGGAGTTTAAACACAGCAGACCTTTTGAATGTAAATAGAGTAGACTTCAGTTGTTCCAATACCTATACTTGGAGGCCTGACAGAAGTAGAAATTGGGAGTGAAGCTGCAGCTACCTTGAACTGCTTTGTGAATATGGCTAGCAGAGCCAAAGTCTCTTTTAATGGGGAGGGATTGCATGCTGTGTGCTGCAGCTTGCAGAAATCCATTTCCTGCATCTCTGTCAAAGTACCGTTACAGCCAAGAACCAAAGTATTTCCTGCAGCCCCTCCTCCTGCAGATAGGGATGACTTTGGCTGGCATGTGCTACCTTTGTACATCCACTCTGCAAGTTTAACCATGCCCATGTTGTCCTTGTTTTCAGCTGATCTGTCAGTGAGAAGAAAATAAGATTAATGGCTGCGTATTGAGTCATCTTGGTTCTCTTGTACTACTTAGCACATTGCGTCTTTCCCCTGCTCTGTAATCGACATGCCTAGGCAACCTAAGGTTGCCCTCTTAACACAAGCACAATAATTGTTTAATTAGAATTCTTTATTAGCCAAAAAAGGAAAATCTGCTCCTGGCTGTCTGTTATGACACTGGAAGCATTTAGGTCCTTGTAACTTGAGAGGGGAGGCTGAGATTAAAACAAAAAAACTTTAGGCTTCAGCAATGTGATTCCAATTACTTTCAGGGTTGGGAGTGAGGATGCTGCAGCTGTGCTAGGAAGTCCCCTGCATGACAGGGAGCTGCAGAGGGTCTGGCCTCTCTTCTGTGCACAATGTCAGGGTTAACAGTGCCGCACAAAGTGGCGCCGTCTGAATCTGGCCAACGTGTGAGGAGAGGAAACACCTTTGGAAAGGAAGCTCGTTCTCAGGGTCAGGAAGAGCTTTGTGAAGGGCTTACTTCTCTTGCAGCCATTACTTTGTTTTAACTATTTGTTCTCTTTTTCCCTAATGGGAATTAACACAGCGATCCAGAGCAGCCCTGCAGAGGTACCTATTCTACTGCAACCGCTATATGAACCACATGCAGAGCCTGCGCTTTGAGCACAAGCTCTATGCTCAGGTGAAGCAGAAAATGGAGGAGATGCAGCAGCACAACATGTCGTGGATCGAGGTGCAGTTCCTGAAGAAAGCAGTCGACGTCCTCTGCCAGTGTCGTGCCACACTCATGTACACTTACGTCTTTGCCTTCTACCTCAAAAAGAATAATCAGTCCATTATCTTTGAGGTAGGAGAAAACATGGTTGTCAGGAGTTCAGATCACAAAGATAAGTGGCATAGGGGTGTAGTGCTTGGAGAAGCTGTTGTCCCCAGTTGTACAGAAGTGAGTCGTTCTAAATATTGTTGTCTGTAAATGCCCTGCTAGGCATTTTGTAGATCCTCTGCTGGAAGATGAAATATTGCTACTTGTTGCTGCACTCTGAGGGGAAAAAAAAAAAAAAAGAGGATTGGGGTTCTGGCTTGAACTGGCAAAAGAATGCATTAAACTTAACGCCAATGTTTTGCCTTTCCCTGGTGCTGACTTTTTTCCAAGGGCACTACCATTAAAATTGCTCTTGACAACCTACACAGTCTGTTTCACCCGTGAAGCTGTATTGGCTGTTTAAGGTTTACAGCAATCCCTCACTGGTCTATGTGCAGAACTTTAAGCATAAGGCTTCTGGGCTGTGTGGTCAGGGTGCACAGAACTACTGAACAGTAGTCAAAGCTGTATGTACCAGGAGTCAGTACAGCTGTGCCAATGCTGGGGGGATGGAAATAGACTTAAGGGCATAATGGGAGACCATTTGGCTTGTACTGCACTGTAGTAGTAAGGAAAAGATTCCTTAGACTTGCCAGGATATTGCAGATCGAGGGAGGAATAGGGCTTGCTGGTAGATATAACGGTTCTCTTCTGATCAAATGAAATTTCTACTTTTTCAGTCACAGTGCTCAGAGCAGGTTACTGCAGTGTTACATGGTTTATATCTCACCCTGTTTTTTTTTTTTACTTTGGTTGGATTGACAGAAAAATCTTCCCTTCCACCTAAAAACACATTTTTTTTTGTCTTTGCAGAATAACCAAGCAGACTTAGAGAATGCTACAGAGGTGCTTTCTGGGTACCTTGAGCGAGATATCTCCCAAGATTCGCTGCAAGACATAAAGCAGAAAGTACAGGATAAGTACAGGTTTGTTTCTGAATAATCCTCGTATCTCAGAGCTGCTCTAGCACCTGTAATGCCATCTCCTGTGGTGGGTAGCAGCATGTATTTGTCAAGTTACTGTTTTCTCCAGAGTCATGTCCCTGGGAAGCTGTTTGCTGTTGGCCCTCTGCCATACATTGTGATCATCAGCCTGTCCCTGGGCATCTCAGAACAGCAGTGTCCTGTGCCAGAGCCTGAAATTGCTGGCCGTGAAGACCTCGTGCAGGGGGCTTCACAGATGCTGGCAGCGTGTTTTTGTGCCCCTGCTGGGACCAGCCCTCAGGGGAGGTGGCTCCTAGCTCTTCCTTGCATCTGCTCTGCTGACCAGTAGCTAGAAGGTTCAAGCCCCAAACAGAAAAATCTTGTGACCAAAAGCAAAGGCTCTTCGTGCGCTGCACAGAAGGAGCACTGGGGAGTGGCCAGGACCTGCCAAAGGAAAACAAGGAGTGACTTTGTTGTTCCCAACCAACAACTTTGGCCTAGGTTGCATTGCCATAAGAAAGCAGACAGCTCTTCTCATTGTCTTGCTTGCACAGTGTGTCCCCTGAGCAAAAAGTGGGTGCAAAAAAGCTGTACTGAAGAAGAAGGAGAGAGTAACCTGTTCAGCCCTGAAAGAGAGCAGAAGTGGGGCCCAGGTGACAGAAATGCCAGTGCTTTTTACGGTCCCTGGGGAATCGCTTCTGCACAGTGGAAAATTTCAAAGCTGTAAATGTGGATGAGTCACAGGATTATGGCTTGCATTTTTTTGAGGCATTTTGCCAAAGTCGCTAAACTTGTCGTGTCTAGGTTGGGGGCAAAAAAAAAATATGCCCAAGTAGGGTAAGCTTTAGTGATTAAGGGATGCTGGGGAGTGGAAGAAGCAGCCATTAACTCACAGTGGGCCTGTGGCCAATTTTGCCAAAGGGTCTGGCAGCAGGGCTGGGACTGGACAAGGCTTTCAGACTTCCTCTTTGGATAAGTTTTGTAACTTAGCCTTTAAAATGGCCGCTAAGTTGGTATCTCAGTTCAAGCAGCTGTTTGCTTTGGTTCTGTGAAACTGGATGCCCTTCTAGGGATGGCTACAGCTATCCAGAAGAAATTAAAAATTGTATAGCTTGAATTGCCTGACAACATATATCCTCAGTCTGCCTTCAAGTTTCTGGGAAAACAGTATGCATCTGTCAAGCCTGTGCAGGTCCCTAATTAACTAGTTCAGTCATGTCTTAATCATGTCCTGCGCAGTGCTCTTTGTGTACTGGTTACAGTGATGCAAGATTGAGACCAAGGATGTTATCAAGGTGGTCAGACGGGGTTTAAAAGACTGGGAAACTGATTTCCTAGCTTGCAAAGATATTTCTAGAAAACAGAATTGACCCTCTCATCGACAACAAAATAACTGAAGTTGGGAAAGCAGTAATTGTGCATGTTCTTTATTGCATGCTTTGTAAAAATCAGTGGGACTTGGTGTACGAGGACGTGTGTTGCAACAGCTGATGGCAGGGAGAAGAGCCAGAACAGTTTTATTCAGATAAATCTGTTGATCTGATCTGATACTGAATGCTAACAGTATTAGGGCATTAAACATTTGAGTTCAGGCTGCTATGATGTACTTGCACTCCTGCCTACGTGTTGGCATGTGCTATGCTTGGATAGCTTTCTGTTAGGGTCTCCTGCACTGTGCTGGGGGGCTCCTCCTGTGCCTCTACTGGGCAGCTCCTTTTAGTGAGCAGAGGGACGTGCTCCACTGGAAGGGGTTTAATCCAGAATTGCCTGCTGCTTATTTATAATTTGCTTTTGGAACCTGAATACTTTAAACGTTTCTCTGCTTTTATCTTTTTAGTTGGCTAACGCACCTGAAATGAACATGGCATCTTTTGATATGTTCCTATGATATCCCTTTTCCTCACTATCATTGATCCTGGTAGGACTGTACCTAACTCTGGGATCAGCTTTATTTGCAGCTTTGTCAGTTTAAGTGTGTAGGTGGGAAGACCTTGCAGGGCATAGCGCCCCTCTGAGGCGCAGGAACTGTGGGGTGAGACCTGCCCTCCAGCCAGGCCAGTGCCCTTTTTGTAGCCATCTCTCAATGCTCTACCACTTCCATCTCTACAGGGATTTTGGAGGGGGAATAAAACAGGGTCAGCATTCCAGGGTTTTGCCCAGCTAGCTCCTGGAATTGTCTATATACAGCTCAGTGAGCAGGCATCAGCACACCTTTGAGGAGAGCTCCCTCCTGTTGCAGGTGTCACCACTAACCTGTGCTCTAGCTTCTGCAAATTGCAGCCACCCCTTCTTCATTTTTCAGTTATCAAAGCAGATTTCTCAGCTCTAGGGGCTTTGGGGATACTTTTGCACAGGAAACTATAAATTTGCATGGTTTTCCACCTAGGGACCTGAAGTGAATGACTGGAGTAGCTGAAGTCTTAATTAGTGCTGTTAACTGGCTACAGATACAAAGCCCTTCTCTGGGGATCTCCCCTTTGGAAGCAAGGCTTAATGTAGGTTTGCATTACTCAATGCCTGGGACGAGCTGTGCCTCCTAACCTGTCTTTTCTGTGCTGTCCCCCTTTGCTGCAGATACTGCGAGAGTCGACGAAGGGTTTTGTTGCAGCACGTGCATGAAGGCTACGAGAAGGACCTGTGGGAGTACATTGAGGACTGAGACAGGCCCCGCATAAAACGAACTCTGAAACCTTTACCATCTAGAGTGCTCATGCGATAAAAATAAAAACACACACAAGGCACTACGCCTGTTACACCGCTGGTCTGTAGTACCGGGATTCTGTTTTGTTAACAGAAAATTTAAGTAAATTATATTGTAATAAAAAAGGTAGATAAACCATTGTACAACAGTATTCTAGGCGGCCAATAAGAGTGTGACAGACGCACTAAAAAAAAAAAAAACCCTCCAACTTTAACTTGTAACGTAGCTTCATTCTCCAAGCCGACTCCTTTTTCTTTTCTATCTTTCTTTTCCTGTGTGTAGTACAGATGAAATTTAAACCAATTTCTTGACACTGCTTTTCATGTCCAAACCAGCCATTTTGATGTACTTTGGTAAGGGGGGATGTCTCTCCCGCCCCCCTCCTCCTCTCTGCCACCCAAGTACACGGATGAATGTCGATTTGGCTCCTTGTAAAGGTGATTCTTGGGGAGGGGAGGAGGGGGGGGTACACAGCAAGGAAAAAAAAAATTTGTATATGACTTTTAAAACAAAAAGAGGACAACACAGTATTTTTCAAAGTTGTATATAGCGCATATGCATGGACAAAGAGCAAGCGTGGCACGTGTTTGCATAATGTTTAATTACAAAAAAATATTTATTCTTTAAAAATCTTCAAGATTATGTCTATTTGCTGTGCATTTTCTTTCAGTTTGATTATTTTTTTTTGTTTTGTTCTGTTTTCCCTGTGATGGGGTGGGGGAAGCGTGTGCTGGTGTAGTGACTTTTTTTGAAGGCTTTAACCAGAGAAGTGGGGTTTCTCCTCTTCCTGCAGTTCCTTTACAGCCGTGGCCTCTGTGGTTTTGTGTGTACCTATTGCTGGCGACAGACCCGTCCCCTCACGCTCAGCTCCTGACACTCGGTAACCCGGTGTGCACCGCATTAGTGACGAATGTACATTGTGGTTCAGGATGCTTTGCCTTTTTTTCTTTATTTTTTTTCTCTCCCCACATTGGTACTGCTTGGCCTGCCCAAATCAGACTCAGCTGTTCCCATCCATGCACGCAGGACACGCACTCTGAACCTGGAGGAAGTGTGTGTATGTGTGTGGTTAGAGTTTTGTGTTTTGTTTTTTTTTTTTTTTTTTTTTAATTTTCCTTAGTTCTGAGGCAGGAAAAGGAGGGGTATTTTGCACCACTTCTCAAAAGATTCTTGCAAGATTTCGGCTGTGGATCTCCTCTCCCTCCCCCTTTCATCTGTCAAATGGAGCGTTCCTTGCTGTTAAGTTTCACTTACATTATAACGAGTCGTAACATTGAAAAGGAAAGATGATGGAATTGTCTTTGTGTTTGTTTTGGGCTCGATTACTGGGCATAATGTCCTGGCAAATATTTAACACTCCATCTAGTGCAGTAGAAATTGAAATCAGTGGGGGTATTTTTCAATTAAAAGGGGAAAGAACTAATGAGTTAGCTACTGAGTCCATTTTTATGATTTCTGTAACAAGAGCTATGTTAAAGTAAACAATTGGTGGTGGTTTTATTAAATTTACTCCTGTATAGGAACTCCTCCTGTGGTATTTTTCGCCAGGCTAGTGTCCTATGAGCTCTGCCAGCCTCGAGGGGGAAAAATGGCAAAGGGGCAGCTCGCAGGCAGGGCGGTGATGTGAAATGCAGTCTCTTCATTTTATTTGTTCCCTGTGGATGCCGATACCTGCACCTCACAGCTTTCCTGCTGCGACTCGAGTGCTGGCGGGTGAGGGGTGGGACGATGCAGACGTGTTTGTGCCTACCACCATGGCAGTGGCTACTTGGGCTTCAACTATTCAAAATACTTAAAATGTCTGCTCCGGGAGCAGTGTGGTTTGAGCGAGGCTGAGCCTTCACCCTTGATTTTTACTCAGCATTTCCCAAACCGTCTACCCCAGCCCCAAGGCTTCTGCTCCTGAAGGGAAAACCCAGCTGTTGTTTGATCCGAATCCCACTCAGGAGCCGGTCACATCTTTAAAATACTTTTTAAAGCCGGGGGCGGGCAGGGCGACGCGTTTATAACAACCAGCGACCCCTTTCTGGGAGGGGGGCTCCCCTCAGGAGCCGCGAGCCCCCCTCAGCCCGCGGGCGGGAGCCGGCTCCATCCCCGCCGCCTTCCCGTCGGGCTCCGCGCGGCGCCGCTGCCGCCATGGCGGGCCCGGCGCCGGAACTGGGCCGCGCGGTAACCCCGGCAACGGCGCCGCCCGCCCGCCGCCGCCATGGCGGAGCCTCAGGCCCGGCCGGTGAGGGGCTGAGGGGGGCGGGCGGGGGAGCGGCCCGGGCTTAAAAAAAAACACCGAATTTAAGGGGGTGAGGGGGTGGGAGGACGCCTCCGGGCGTTTCTTGAGGCGATTTTAAGGGTTTTTAGGCGTTCCGTGAGGGAAATGATGGCGGGATTGGGTTATTTCTCGCTCCCCGGGGGTGGGGAGGTATTGACAGGGCAGGGGGAGGGGGAAATGAGGCGGTTTGTGGGGCCGGCCGCTGCCAAGCCAGCACGCAGGGGTGGCCAAACGAGGGGTGTTTGGGGCGGTGGGAGGCGAGGAACGGGAGAAGCCACTGAGCGGCACTCGGGGGTGATGTGTTGGTAAAAAAAAAAAAAACAAAAAAAAAAAACACTGAAAATATATCAACAAGAAGCTCTTTGCACTCATTACTGCTGCTTGGGAAGAAGGTCTTGGGGTGAGGTATCTCTGCAAAAGGACCAACGCTACGCTTCTCATTAACAACCAGAAAAGTGACTAAATATTAAAAATTAAGAAACGAAGCTGGCCAGAGCCAGAAAACTAGACCTAAAAATGTTCCCAAAGCCCTGAAAGGAACGAGTAGGTAGGCTGAAACTCCACCCTAACAAAATAAAATGTTAAGGTGGGACAGGCCTGTAAAATCCTATAAGAAGAGGAACAAGGACTGTCTGAGGACTGTTCCCTGTGAGGCTTGGAAGGCAAAAATGAAAATATTTCCCCTGGGTGATCCTGTGTAACTTCTGTGACTGCTCGATTTTGATGTACAGTAAGAAAAATTCCTCACTGGGTTTATTTCCACGAGCTGCGAGCTGTGGGCAGTGTCTGTGGGGTGAGGTTTGCTGCCCTGTGTGGCATGGCGTCGCTGCACTCCCAAAGTGTTTGGGGCAGGGGTCTGCCCTCGGCGTGCCTTTGGTTTTGCCCCTGTGTTCTGGAGCATGCACTTGTTTTCCCTAAAAGACTGCATCTTCACGAAGAGTGATTAAACTTCTTCTCAAGAGGACATCAAGGACTGGTTAGAAGCGTGCAGGCCTGTGGAGAATGCCCCTGCTGGGAAGAAGGCACTTGACTTTCTCTCCTCTTGCTCTGGGTGACTTCCACGTTGTCATTTCTCGACCAAGAAAAGGCAGAATGCTGGGTGTTTAATTAGGTCACCTTGGCCCTAAATAAATCCTTTAAAGATGACCCCAAAACGGTTTAAGATGCACTGTGAAACTTAGCTTTCTCTGGAGTGAGCTCCTCTCAGGTGTGGTCTGAGCCTGCACAGCCGTGTGCCTCTCATGTAGGTCAGTACAGAGGCTGTCTGTGATTTTCCTTCACTTCTCAGAACCACTTCATTCAAATTAATTCTATAAATGTTTATAACACACTTCTAAAATTTTGCCTTGTGATCTCCAAGTAGTGTCTTAAATGCTTGAGTTTTTTTTTTAATGTAAACACATGCAACATGATCACTTTCTGGAATCCTAATCAATAGCAGTGAACCTACAAAAACTGAACGATCTGTAAGACAAACAGGTTTATTTAATCTACACAGTGAGTGGAAATCTCAAATGAGCTATGGCTAGGGAAGATTAGTGCTTGGCAGGGCAGAGTTTGTCTAGCAGCAGCGATGCTATTTTTGTGCACTCTTTTGGGGTTTGCCGGTTGTCCTTTCTGATTATTTTGTGGAATGTGTCTTCAAGAAACCTTGCCTGGTGTATTTAATACTTCTCTTTTCTGTCTTTCTAGGTTTCTACATTGCCAGTGGCTAGAGAGCCTCCAAAACCCCATCCTAAAAGAGGTTTGTTTTAAGATACGATTGTGTTTCTTGGCAGGTTGATATTAAGATTTCTTCATAGTGTGTGCAGCTGTCTAGTAAGAAAGAAATGTCCGTTGGGAAAAGACGAGGCTTTCTAGACTGCAAGCTGCTGAGTACAAGTACTTTTTTGTAGGGTCTATGTCAGCACTAGCTCAGTGCTTTTGCTGGCTAACTGATTGTACCTACAGGCTGCATCTTATAATCTAACGGACTTTATTTTAGTGGTTACATACTTCTTGGCTTGCTAATGAGTTGATATTCATCTACCTTCTTAAATAATATGAGTGTTTTTGTCCTTTTTGGTTGTGTGTATACTTGCATTCTTCAGAATAATGTTCTGCTTTAAAAATGATCTTGGGAAACAAACATCACGTCTTGTCGATTTTTTGACATCATATTTTCTACATTTTGAAGTAAAAGCATGTGCAACTGGGATCAAACCAGTCAGGTTGTAACTGTGTTAACTCTAGGTTTGTTTTTAATTTGTTATATACCAAAATGGGTGTTAAGTCTTCAAGTATTTCTGAAATCTTGACTGAATCGGAACTAGATCAGTGGCATTTTGAGTTATTGAAATATTGAAATATTTGACTAAATCCTGATATTTTGTAAAGGGTCTTGTAAAGCCTGCAGTGCAGCTTGGTGGTGCAGCCACTCCTTCCCCCTCTCCCCTAAATCGTGCAGTGTGACTTGCCCCAGTGCCCTCTGTGAGCATCTCCTTCTCTGTAGTTCTCAGCTGTGCCCACGTTCCCCATACGGATCTGTTCATTGTAGAGACCTGCATACCTGTGAGGTTTGGGTTCTCTGCGTTTCCCTTACTCAAGCACCCCCAGGGCCCCATCAGCTCAGGTGATGATGTGGAGTGAGCTCTGCGGTGTTGCCAGAAGCCCAACATGCTGACAGCACAAGTCGGAAGCAGTCCGCCTTTTCCCTTGCTGTTTAGTTCAGGGACGCTCAGGTAGGGAGCACTGCAGTTTGGCCTTTTTCTACCTGAATGTGTGGTGTTCCTGTCAGAGCATGCTTTGGGAGAAAATATTCCATGTTTCTGTATACCTCGTGATGGAGAATGCCCCGGTGGTAATGCTGGCATTACAAAGGAGCTTATTTGGCGACTGGGCATTGTGTTTTCTGCCTAAAGGTGAAGTCTTTGTCTTGCATGTAGGCACAGTGCTATAACTGGCCCTGGGAAGCTGGAAAAGCCTCTTTGCCTTTTTTTGGGGAGGCCAGGCTAACCTCACCTAGCCCTGTATCCACCTACTGTTGTTGCCTTGCACAAGTGTGAGCCTCTGGTATGTTGCCCAGATCTAAGAAGAGATTGCTACTGCTGCAGGCCCGTATGCAAGTAAAAATAAATCTAGAACTTTTATCTCCACCAGCAACTCTTTCGGGGCAGGGATGGCTCTCACTTCACAACAGTTAGTATGGCTTCCATGGAGGCACTGCTTGGTTCATCTCCATCCAGTTCTGTAAAGATTGTGACTGATTCCTTCATCTGCAGGAACCTCACCTTGTTCTGCCTTCTCATGCAAGCCACATCTATGATATTTTCCCTGACTCTGGGAGGCTGCGTCTTCTGCCTGTTTTTTCAGGACAGCATCCCCTTCAGCTCTCTAAATAAGACAGCTGCAAAGGGATCAGGCGGATGGTGTTTGCTGAGAGATGGACTATCACTCCACGGCTCTTTCCTGGGAGGCTGAGGTCTATTAAATCAACTCTGCATAATTCATGAGCGAACGGAATAGCTGAGCAAGAAAGATGGGGCCGTCAACCTTACGAACGAGCCGTGGAGGTGTGCTGGGTAGAAGCTGCCGTGCCTCTGTCAGCTTGCTTGTTAAACTGTCAGTCGTGAGCCTTCCTGCTTTTAAGTGCGCGCAATTTAATATTGATTGTTCGGGGGAGTGAACGGAGGCAGTTGTGACTTTCTTAATGGGACTGCTTTTGCAGATCCCGCCTGCCATTTGATCAAGAGGCTGATCGACAGCCTCGAAACCGAGCCGGGCGCTTCTTTAAGAAGGGCCACCAACATTCCTTCAGGTTTTCAGGCTGCACGGAAGAATTGCTTTGCATCCGTCACCACCCGATATTCCTTCTGCCTCCTTGATTTGGCATGGGTGTTTGCACAGCTGTCTGCCAGAGGGGAAAATTGTAAATGAAATCCAACTGTTGGTGCCCCTGGGTCTCCCTTGTACGACTCTTGAGTCAAAATGAGCTAGCATGAAGACAAAAAGTCTAGCCTGTGATTGTGTAATTATGTCTGGGTCTCGAGGTAAAGTGGGGCACCTCCAGTACCTGGCTCACCACAGGAAGTTCTTAAATGCTTTGGAAGCCTTTGCCATTTAATATTTGACTCTGTTGCCTTCCATACAGTGGGTAAAAGCTGATTTAAGCCTCCTGTTAATCTCTAGGAAATGAGGGCAGCTGCAAGATTTGTTATAGGGTGTGATGTAACTGTCCAGTGTGAGTATGATCCTGGGGATATGTTAGAGAGGAGAGGAAAAAATGAAAGTGATGTTGTATATTCTTCTGGGGACTTTGGCAGGGAAGAGTAGCATCTCTTACCTGTGACAGATTTTTTTTAAACAGGATTTTTTCTAGAATTTCTTAATGAAGTCTCTGTCCCTATGTAGTTTGGCTGAGGAGAGTTTTAGTAAACTTTAAGGAGCCAAGCAAATCTGCTTGGTGTGTTTGTGTAGAAGAGCACTGCTAAAGTTATCTTAAACTGACATTTTTAAGCACTGAATGGTAACTTTCTATTGCAGCGATCTGCCTTTATTATCTGCATTGCATTTTCAGGTGGGAGGTGAGAAAGACATTAGAATTAGTGCAAGCAGGTCAATGAGATATGAGACTGTGTGATACAATAGCTTAGGGCCTTCTACAGGTGGTTTGGTGTGGATAAAATTTGTGCCTGAACAGAGCGTGTATTATAATAACTAAATAACGTCGTTGCATGCAGATGTAGTAGACTATGACCAAGTCATCACTGAATCCTAACTGAAGTCATTGCGGTGGCTGGGTTCAGCTTGCCCGTGTTTGTCCTGGGCAGATGAAAGACATTAAATGGATGGTTCTGAAAATGTTGTCTCAGATTTGCAAAAAGTAATTTGAATGAGAAGCTACAAACATGGATTTGTTGCTCAGCCAGAAGGAACGCTGCGTTTTCAGTCTGAATTATGCAGAGGGGAACACGTTGAGTGCTGTTGAACTGCACGACTGGAGGGTCCGGTGACTTCCCCTCGCTGCTGCCTGGTGCTCCTCACAGGGATGCTCCCTGTCCTGGGAGACAACTTAAAATGGAAACTTGGAAGCAGTGTTTTGCACCCTGGCTGTTAAACAAGGCTAACTGTGAGATAAGAGGCAGAAATTGCTCTTCAATTAGCAGCTGTCGGGGCTGATGAGTCAGTCAGGTGGCTGTGAAAGCCCGAGGGGTTTGGAGTGAAGAGGGCCCCTCCTGCAGGAAGGTCAGCCCAAAGGGAGAGCAGTGAGCATCCGCCAAGCATGCAGGGGGTCTGCAGCAGGCTGTGGTGCTGCTGGGGAAAGGCACTGCAGCAATCAGGGTCGAAACCTCTGAACGTAGCAATCTAAATTAAAGGGGGTGGCGGAAGGCAAGCCCGACCGAGTATCTTGTAGCTGCGCTTGCTGACAACCATTATTCAGTAACTGACACGTTAGTAGCTAAAACCGTTCATTATTTTGTCCTTTACCCCCCGTGGGGAGAGCTCCTCTGAAAATCAATTCCCTTTGTTGCTACATCAAGATCCATAACTCTCCCTGTGTTGATATTTTCTCCCCAAGCAATTGGTGGTGGAATAAAGGAAGCTCTGTTCCTTGAAGCAACGTAGAGTTAATATCTGCCTGCTGAGATGGGGTTTTAATCTCCCTGCTGCATTTTAAATTAATCAGATATTTCCCCAAATGCTGTATTGGTTTTGAATTGAGCTCAACTGTCTCCCAGCTCTCCACTCCTTTTGCCACGCAGGCCAGTCAAGTCATTTTATGGTAACTGATAGTGCTGCAGTAGAGAAAGTCAACAATACAAGCTGGGAAAAGAGCTTTTATGGAACTTGAATTTATTTCCCTTTGTCATGAAAAATATTATTTAGAAAGCAAGTTCTGGTCTCTCATGTTAGTCTAATAACAGTTCAGAGGTTAATGGATTTGCATTTGGATTTCTACACAAATATTAGACCCCAGCTTTTGCAGAGATACAGTGATGGATTTTTAATAACAGGATAGAATCCTAAAATCCTAAATCCTAAAAAAAAAAAACCCTAACATATTAAATACACTGTAGAAAAATAAAGTGGAATACACTTGAGTTGCTGAAAAAACGTGGGCCAGAAGCCCTTAAGACAGAAGAAGGCAATTCTGAATTGTTACGCATACCCAAGGATGGGGCAGGTTGATAATATTCAAAGAGAAAATCTCCCACTTGAGAATTGCAAAAGGATTAGCAAGGATTAAGTGTTCTCCCCAGTCCGGGGCATTAGGATATTTTTTGGATCCATTGTAGGTATGATTTTTCTAATGTTTATAGCAAAGGAATTCTGCTCTGGATTAGCTGTGACCTTTGGCAAAGTGCTTCAGCTTTGTTTTTTAACATTTATCAAAGAGAAGATTGGTCTAACATTCAGTGACAGCGTTTGGATGCTGCAGGTTTTCAGTTAACAAAACATTTGGAGACGTTCAGTGAAAAATATTACATAAATGTAATATACTGCAGAGTACTACTTGACCTGTTTGAGTGCTGCTAAAGATAGTACTGAAGGGTGCAGGCAAGATGTACGAGCGTACCAGAAGGGAGAAATTTTGTGTTCCCTGCTCAGCTCTGCCCGCAGGGTGATTTAACACACTCATCGCTTCACATCAGAGCACTTCTGTAAAATCAGCCAGGTGTCTGGCTGTTTTCTGCCTGCTTCAAGGCTTGTGAGTCTTCATCTGATTTCTTTTTTTTTTTTTTTTTTTTTTGGTGGTTTCCACTTCTGTCTGGTATAATTACAGCTGAACTAGCCAAAATGGCTTGTAAGGCCAGTGTGGGCTACCGAAGGGGAGGAAACAAAGTTCCCTCTGGTTTAATAGCACTCTGCTCCGCAGAGACAAAGTAGGGTACTGACCCAAACAGTCGATGAGACAGGTTTAGCAGTAGTAAACACACGAGTGCTCAGTGTCGCTTTGTATGTAATAGCAAAGTTTGGTGTAGACCTGGCTATTACAGCCAAACTAGACACCAGAAGTGGGGAAGCATATAATGTGAGCAGATGTTTTAAAGCAGTGGTTGTGTCCTGTTCTTAAACTCTGCGGTAAGGAGGGTGTTCTTCTTTGTGGCTCAAAGCTTCTCAAAACTCTTTTACCATGCAGAAACCTGGGTTTTGGATAGATGACAAAGCCCCAGTGTTTTGCATCTTACCAGAGTAGTTTCTTTTGCTTAATTGAATTTTGAAACATTCTCAAGTGCTGGGTATTATTCTTGTCTAGCTATTCCTGTCCCCGTCAATATTTAGCTCAAATACTGATCGTGCTGTCCTTTTCACGTAGGTCCTCATTCTTGAAGACAAGGATGTCGTCACTGGGCTCTAATAAAAAGCAGGTGCTGGTGCCAATTTGATGGGCAGTAAACTCACTTCATGTGGTACTGGCTGTAGTTAGGAAGCGCTGGTGACAATCTCAAAATGTGACTGTTGCATTATAAATAACTTCCAGCTTATGCAGAAAAAGATAGGCGTCTTTTATGCGGTGTCCTGCGAATGCGTCTCGCTTTCTCTCTAGGCAGCTCACGCAGATGAACCGATGGGCATCCCTCCTGCAAGTATTTTAATGGCTCGAGCGCTCTGAGGAGCAGGAACTTTGTAGTGCCCTGGTGAGTTGGTTCTGTGCGCTGCAGAGCCGGTCATTTCTGAATTCCTGATAAATCAATATAAATCCATTCTTTGAGCCAGCTTCAAAGCTGCCTTTGAACTTGTAAGAGTGAAGCTGCCTGAGAAATCCAGATAAAAAACGACGCCCTTGAGTTAAATTAATTAATACTTTTAAGTGTGTCAAAACGAAAATATGTTGGTAGAAATGCTGAGGGGGGACTCAATGACACAAATGTGGTTCCTGATTTCTGGACATAACAAGTTTGGTTCCATTTGGCCATGTGCAAGCCAGGTTCTGTAGCCCATTTGAACCTAAAAACCCATTGAAAGAAAATGATTTCTAAATAATACGGATTGGTTGGTGATTGTTTTATAAGAAAAGCCAGTATTTTCATCTCTGGTACGTGGGTAGCACTGGCACACGTGTTTGGTGCAGGATCTGATGAAGGTGTTTTTAGTTCTGAAGAGAGCTGTTAAAAAAGGTGAGTTATTTTGGGTTAATTAAATTGTGTAATACACTTCATCCTCTTCGCCTCAAAGCAACAACCCCGCACCATAAAGAACTGGAAACATATAAGTTTGAATGTGCTAGTACAGCTCTGCCCTCTTGTGTGTGCACATTAATATCTGTGATAACGCGGGGACTCGTTTTAGATCGAGTGTGGTAGGTGTGTTGTTCTGTCAAGGCTGGTGTCACCGTAAAATTTTAGTGCAGACTTTTAAATCAGACGTTTTATGGTTTCACTTCTAGTTTTACATCTTTTGGCAGCTGTCAGCCTTATTTCATTTCCCCTCTGTAAAAATATAAATTCATATCTGCTTCTTAAACCTATTGCAAACCTAATTAGACAATGAAAAGTGCAAGAAAAGTGCTAACTCTTGTAGCAAGCAAGTGTAATCTGAGTGCCTTTTGCTGATTTGATAATTAAGAAATATCTACCACTATATATATGGGGTGCAGTAGCCCAGCTTTAGGAGATCTAGCCATACAATTGCAACGTACTACTTTAGGATGACATTTACGTTGGCAAATTTATTTTTTTCATCTTCCTTTAAAAGTTCTCAGTGCTAGGCAGTTTCTTTTGTATTTTAAAGTATTCAGTTTCGTTTGTCTGGTGTACTGCTTACAAATGAAATGGCATCTCCTGCTGTGAAATTAAAAAATCTATATACTAAAATAGTAACAAACAAATTTAGGAAGGGCGGGATTCATCTTTCTTAATTTAGATGGCTCTGATACCCAGCTCCAGGTCAGAGCAGATCACCTATGCCCGTGTTTAGTGAGTGGAAAGCCCCACCCGATGCCACCCCTCTGATCTCTCCCAGCCACCTATCTCTGGGTGAGATGAATCGCTCCCCGAGGACGCGTATTCCTCTCCTTTACTGTAAAGACAGCCCAAGGCAAATAACTCAGCTGGCTTAATTTTCTGACGCCTAAGTTAAGGGAGATGCATCCCACTCAAGAATGTCACAATTAACCTTGCCTGCACAACATTAATCCAAGCCCCTGAGTCTTTCGTGACATAATTACACGCTGGCTTTTGCCCAGCTCTCCAACATCACCCGTTGCACAGGGATGGTGGCACTCACTGAAAAGGGAACAGCTCAGTGGGAGTGTGAAGTCAAAAATATCTCCCTTATTTAGGGTATAGCCAGATGTCTTGTTTATCCCAGCACAGACAAATTCCCTGGTGCTGCAAGGTCATAGTCAAAAGTGGGTACTGATGTGAGGTTCTCTGAAGCTCGAGGGCTTGCTTCTTCAGAGTTACAAACCCTGTGTACGCTAAGACCTCGGTGTCTAGAGCATCCCTGCTGTGCATCGTGCTGGGAGTCAGTGCTGGGAGGTACCAGGTCTCATGGGCAGCCAAAAATGAGGGATGGGCATGTGGGGAAGCTCTGGTAGGTGATTTTTCCAGCATCAGAGTGAGGTTTCATGTCTCATGCAACATTGCAGTGACTTAACAAAGAAACTCTTCATTTCTTCCAGGTTCTGTCCCCTTTGCCCCATAAGGTTTAAGCTTTGTAACAGAAGTCCTGCAATTTAGGCACTGTATCGTTCACATTTTGCAGCAATGTCATTCAACACCCAACCTTGATTTATTTTTATATTCATTCTAATTAGGATGAGGCAGGGCACCTGGTGAAAATACCAATGCTGTAGAAGTCCTCATGTAATGAAGACATGACACCCATGCAGTAGGGAAGAGCAAATCTTTGTTCTGGGACAGACATCTGGCGTGGAAAACCATCCCGAGGCAACACGTCAGGAAAAACAGTGGCATTCAGAAACAGGGGCTGGTAGCAGGAAGCGCTGGACCATTTTCAAGACCACATATGAAATATCCTTCTTTTGGAAGGGATGAAACAAGGGGAGGTTTTAGCTATTACTCTCTGATGAGTGGGAAGTTTGGGAGGCTGTCGGGACTGAATTGCCGTGCTATTCCTGCCTTAATTTTGTTTTGCTTTTACATGGGAAATCTTTTTCTTACAAAGGCCTTATAACAATTTTGGTTTCAATTTCTATGCAAAACACCTCGCACCATAGACAGAAAAAGCCTAAGCATAAGTATTTAAGCCAAAAGAAGGATTAGTTTGGAAATCCTGAAAGCACTGATCGCTACCGCGCTCCTGGAACTGGAATTAATGAGAAGCTGGTTAGGAGGGTTATTTTGGGAACGTCTGCAGCCAGCATGACTTCTTTTTGTGGGGGAAATATCTTCCATCCCTGCTTTACTGTCATCAGCTCATATCTCGGACCTCCTGTGCAGTTTTATTCTGGGGCGGCGTACTCTGGCAAACAAACACCCAAAGGGAGCTCCCTCTCCCCATTGCCTACCAGGGTATCGAGCGCAGGGCATCGAGGAGGATGAAAGCATTGAAATGGGGAAGATAACAGCGGGGGGGCTCTGCCAGGGGCTTGAATCCTTGAATATCTCCAGCGTAGAGTTGAGAGCTGTTGTCGAATCAGCCTGTTTTTTTCTAGATTAGCTTGCGTTTAAAAGCAAACACGGTAAAAGTTGTTTCAGACTTGTTTTTCTTCCGTTCAGCATGCGTGCTGCTGCTCAGCAGACAGCATCAATGCTCAAAATTGGCTCGTGCAGAGGAAACAGATGGTTGGTGTCTTTTTTTGAGGCCAGTAAACGAGAGTCTACTTTTTTAGTTTGCTTTTGAAGGTATGTGTGCATTACTAAGCTTCACCCCAAGGCTGCTCGCTCTTTTAGGTCTGAATCAAATGCTTCGTGTCGCAGTGCTCAGGCTAATGCATTCGTGCTTAGGGAAATATAATTCCCCTCCTCTTGTTGAAAGGAGTCAGGGTTGCAGAGCGGTATCTCGCCAGCCTCGTGCTGGTACTGGAGGTTTCCCAGTAAGCAAACTGGTTGAGCCGCTGGGAGGTCTGGGGTGGTCGCAAGCATTGGTTCCTTTACTTCTGTAACCTCCTCACTTCACCTTTCAAAGGTTAAACTGGAGCAGCCCACGCTGTGGAGGCATTTATATGGAATAATCTGTGCAGGTATTTGTTTTGCAAATGAAAACATTTCATTTGGAGGAACTCAGACCTTAAATGCCTTAACTCAGGAAAACCACTGACTTTGAAGTCTAAGCTGGCTGCTCTTCAAGATTCATGCAATGTAAACTAGCAACAAAAATTGCCCCCCCTTTTTTTTCCTAGCGTGTTAATCAACTTTAAGATACAATTTTCATCTCTTCATATAACTTTGGCTAATTTTCCTGCAGGGGGAGGTGTAGAGTCAGAAATGTTGCCTTTTTGTTTAAACCTGCTCTTGTTTTTCAGCCTCCTTGCAGTTCTCTCTGTGTCTTGTGAAGCTATTAATACGTGATAGTAAGATCACAGCTATGAATTATGGCTTTCTTTCCAGCGTCAGGGTAGTATATGATGAATTTTACTAACCCCAGCTGACTGTAAATAAGGGGGAACCATACGGGTTTATCGTTTGATTTAAAGGTGTTCCAGCAGCAATTTGCAAAAGGGAAAACAGAGGGAAGGGAATTAAACAGAGGGAATGGCTGCAGCTGTGCGAGGAGACGGTTGCAAAATTCTCTCTCCTTTTTTCTGTTGTTTACAGGTATTTTACATTTATAAATGTTTCTGCATTTTACAGGTATTGTTGTGTACTCGAACACCTGTATTCTCACACATGTATGCAGATATACACACGCAATGAGTGCAGCGTAGCATAAACAACCTCCGCTGGGTGGTGATTTTCTGAGCTATTTTTTATCATTACCAAATTTTGAATACATTTTGTCTCCATTTATATGCTTTTCAAACTCCAAAGCTGGATGTGGGCGTAGGCAGGATGATGTTCCTCTACTAGTTTTCTTCCCAAGCTATAATGTGTTTATATTGCCACAGTCTCAGTAAAAGCCTTTGGGTGTCTGGGTAAGGAAGAGGATTTCTTGTTCTTGTGTCTGTGCACCAGCCTAGCTAGGGATTTGTAGGGTGCTTCACTGCTGTCAAAGCAGCCTGTTGTTTTTAAATTTAAAAAGCTTGAGAGCTTAAAATGCTTTCTATCCATAATTTGTACCTTATTTTGGAAAATAAGGTTCCCTGGTACAAGCCTTTTGAGTTTGTTCCTTATTATTTTCGTATTATTTTTATTCAGAAGATGCTCATTACCTCTATTTCATCAGCTTTACCTTATTTCCCCACGTTGGGAGCTTGTGAAGCTCAAGGCAAGAAGGAGAACTGCACAGCTGGTTTCATCCTTGCCTTTCCCTTCCTATCGGCGTCTAATTAAACACAGTTGTGGAAGCACCAAGCTTCATTTTGGGCTGTAACCGCAGCCATGCCCAGCAGCAAACCTTCCCCAAACTCTGCAGGTGGGAACGAGCACATCCCTGGCAGTAATGCCAGCAAATGTCTCGGGGAGACTGAGCTGGGAATTGCAGGATGTGGTAGATGTTGGTGCTGAAAGCCTTAACCACACATCGCATCTCAGGTTTGAGGAGCCTCCTCCAGCCGCAGGTGAAACGTCGTTACACTACCACGAATTTGATGCTAAGCTGAGGACCAGAAGTACTTGTAGCCAGGAAATGCATCCCAAATCAAAAAGATCAATCCTGCTTTTGTGTCTTCGAGAGAGCCTTGCCCTCTCTGATGGCACAAGATCATAGCTTCATGCCTTTGCTGCAGCAAAGCTCCCTTCTCTTTCTTTTTGAGCGTGATGCACTGTCCCACATTTTTTCTTTGGTGCAGCTCTGCTAATAGCAAACCACCACGGTAGTGAGACTTGAGTCATTCCATCCTTACTCATTAATCTTGAAAGTCCCTGTGTGCTGGTGTGCTTTCTCAAGACTGCAGGGTTTTGTTTTACAGCATCCAGTTTTGGAGTGGGCTGTAACTAGGAGGGGTGACGGGCTGCCTGGTGGCTGCGCCCGTGTGGTTATAGTGAAGTCGGCTTCATCTGGCTGTGCCTACAGCACGAGTAGTCTCTGGGTACCTTCTAGAGGACAGCTGGTGCTTTAGCACCTGAAATTTGGTTGTTTGTCCACCCCCCCCATGTTTTTTACATGACAGCAATTTGAATAGGCTTCTATTAAATCTGAAACCCGCTGGTTGATAGCTGGTACCTAGGCTGTAATTACCCAATACGAAGACACGAGCACAAAGTAATTTCCTAGGGAGGTTTCCACAAAAGGGGACGATTCAGATTTCATTTTTTCCAGTCCTTTGAGAAAATCTATAACAGGATGAATGGAGTGAGGAGCGATGATAGTGCAGCGCAGATACAAACCTGATGATCTTCCTCTGATTCTGTCGGGGTTTCCACTCCAGTGACTTCCGTAAAGGCGCGTTGTCAGAAAGAAAAATCACATTGCTGGGAGCAAGTTGTGCAATCAATCACTGGCCACAGAGAAAGAGGGGGATCAGATGGATTCCCTTTTGAATTCAATCAAAACACTGCAGAGCAACTGGCCTGTCTCTTCACTGAGGTATTTAATCATATATTTGGTGCCTGGCACCCTGTCGCAGGTGCTTAATGAGAGTAGACTTTTGTACTCTCAGAAAAGAGAGGCGAAAAGATAATTACACAAGCTATAAACCCTTTTCACTGTAAATACAGTTTGGGGATAATTGCATTTTCTTTAACTGGCCCTTGATCAGCATGATTTACAGAAAATATGTCTGTTTCCTCTGCTAGAATGGTCAGAAGCCCTGCTTTTCTAACCTGTGGTCCCTGCATCCCCGCGGGCACTGGATTGTAGCGGACTGTGCGAAAGGTGGCAAAGAAAGGCATGTTTTCCTGTGCTCTGCAGCAGTTACATACAAGGGACTTCTGAAAGTCCGTGTGTTGAAAAAGGTGGAAAATTGCATTGCAGGCAGCCTGAGGGACGTGATGAATGTGCTCAGCTCCTCCCAGCGAGGCCAAATTCAGCAGCTCTTCCCTGTGCAGAAACCTCCTGGTTGCGGCCTCTGATTAGGGTGAGATTGCAAACCACTGTGCCACATGAAAACTCCACTGTTCCCCATCATCCCTACCCTTGAGGAGTCTGCAGTGTGGTGCCAGTGCTTTGCTTCCCACAGCCATTTTTGGGTGGATTAGACAAGTTCTTGTCTAATGATTTATTAATTTCCTTGCAATTTCTTTGTCTTTCCACTCTTCTCTGTCCTCTGTGGCTTCCACACCAGGTTTGGTACCAGGTTTGTCGTGGAGTTCTTCAGAGAAAGGGTCAAACCACTGATGTTTTCTTTCTGGAATAGGCTCAGGGAGTCTATCAACATTCTTCTATGAATCTTTGTGTTTCTTTTGTGTTCAGATCGCTTATATCTATGAATTAATCTAGACATCTTTTTAGAAAGACATCAGAATTTATTTATCTTTTTTCAATTTATTCGTCTTATGGAAAGGAAAAAAGAGGCTGATGTCATCTCAGTCAGGTTTGTTGCTATTTCCAAATGTACTCCACGTGTTTTCCCAATTCCGCCTGGTTATCCGAGGAGATAGCTCAGCGCATTGCTGGGGGGAAGCAAAACTGTTTTATCTCTGCAGATGTGAATGCCATTCACTTGTGTGTTTTGTGGCTTTTTTGTTTCCTCTCAGTTTTATCTCCAGCCCAGCTCTTTTAGGTAACTCTTCTGGGTTTTGCAGTCTCAGACCCACAAGGCAGACGGTGTTTGTGAGATGTCGGTGTCCATTTTGTCCTTTTCTTTCCTTTCCTGCTTGTTTCTCAGCAGCAGGACAATGGCAGAGGAGATGACAAGGAAAGAAAACACTGCCGTGGCTCGTGCCTGTCTATGCTGCAGATGTTTGAGGTAGATTATGGTAAATTGATCAAGCTCACGCTCAAATCCATTGTAAAATGTGTTCATTTCCAGATGGCATTGTTCTCTTTGGTCTCTGATGCTTTTTTGAAGTGCATGCGCAGGATCGATTGCAGCTCGATACCCAGCTCAGTGCTGTGACATTTAGCGTTCGTGTTGCTGGCTGGGGTGAACGTCGCCTCTTTCTTCCTTCCCAGCACTGCTCTCAGCAGGCATTGCCGTCGTGTAGGCGGCAGTGCAGCGTCCTTCTGGTCCCACAACTGTGAAAAAGCCCTTTCCTTCAGGAATTCAACAACCCATCTTGCACCTGCTCGCTGATGTGCCATCCGTATCCCAAAGCATTCATGTAGGGTCTAACCTCATTTGGTCTTTCCCACCTCAGCTGGAACACACCCCAGCCAGCTCGATTTTCTGTATGTTTTAAGGTTTAATGGTGCTCTCTCTTTCTTTTTGACCTCTCGGTAAGGCTTGCAGTACTGTTGGCATCAGACTGGAGACCAGGTGGGATTTGTCTGGAGTCTCTTCTGATTGTTCCCTATTTAAAACAGTTTCCGTTGTTTGTAATGATACAGGATTTTGTAATTTTAGGCTGAATTACTAGCACAAATTGGCAAAGTGTACTTTAGTTTGGACTGGAATTGGAACGTTGATGGTTAAATAGAGTTTGCAATGCCTGCCTTTAAATCCATGCTTACAAAAGAAGGTAAGGAGTACCTGAATAGGTCAGGTTGATGTGCTATCTGGTTCAGTATTTTGTGCTGGGTGGTGGCAAGATGCCACCCAGGGGCAGCACACAAGTCTGGCTGCTTTCTACAATTCATTTCCAGTACCCCTAAGTGCTGTATTTCTAGGAAAAGAAAGTTCTGTCAGAGCCTGGCATCTGCAGTAACTTACACAAGGAAGTCATTACAAGTCTGCCAGTGAATTAGGTAACCACCCGATGCAGTCCAGAAGAGCAGCCCTCTGCGCTCTTTATGAAATAGTGCTTTTTTAAAAATCACTTTGTAGACACTTTTAACTCCTTACTTGCTGGGAAACCACGAGGAAGAACAAATGGAAAACATAAAGCTGGTGGAAATCAATTCAACTGATCGGGGAGCGTGCGTGTGCAAATGCCGTTCTTACAAAGGTCTGAGAGGGAGCAGCATTTGATGAGAGCTTTTGGATCCCAGGTCCCTGTGTTGCCCTAAGGTGGTCACGTCAGCTTTCCGTCTGACCCTGCCCCGTGCCGCAGGCTGGCAGTGGGGACCGTGGGGCATCCCTGTGGCCTCGGCCCCTGCGACCATCTTTGCCTTCCACGCTTCTGTCACAATATTGACTTGCAAACATACAGCTTTTTGCCAGTTGCTATGGTTACCTCTCAGCTACCAGCATCTGAGCTGCAGAAACGAGAACCAAGCAATACATTTTGAGCCGTAATGAAATGCACAGCAGTGTGTTAAACTTTTAAACCCAACACGAATATCACTAAGCAACATCCATTCGTGATTTGCCATAATTACTGCTGCAAGCTCCATACGATTGAAACACCGGAGCACAATCCTCTCCCTTCCACTGCATCAAATAGGTTTTTCTGCCAGTAGCTTCACAGCATCTCAGACCTGTGATGTTTCATACTCCCTTCACAGTTTCAAAGAACCAAGCCTGACCTCTCTGAATTATTCACACCTCGAGAATGACAACATCTCCAAAGTCTCCTTTTGTGTGTGGTGCCTATTTCCTTCTCATTCACTCCCAGAAATTTATGTTAAAGAAGTTTGATTCTTCTGCCCTACTTCTGAAATGTGAATCTAACTCATTTCCCCAAGCTGCTTCTTGCGTATTTGGAAAAACCAATCCCATCAGACCGGCGTTAGTGCTAAATTAAAATGTGTGCGTAGCCAACGTGTTGCTGCTCGGTGCTGCTTGCTCCTCTAGCTGCACCAGAAGGAGCAGATGCCTCAAGCCTTTTGAGGTGGTACTTCTCTGTTTTCTGCTAAGAGACCTCATTTAGTGTCTCTGTCTCTAACAATGCGTTTTACACATCAGCTTGAGAAATAAAATGAAACTGGACATGGGTTGTATGTCCAGGCTCCAGGTTTCAAGTCGGAAGTTTAATTGCACCGACGGGTGCAATTGCTGTTCTCAAATTAGTTGTGTTGTGCTTGCAGAGCAGGCAGTTCAGAATCCCTCTCGTGCTTTGCCCAGGTTCCCTGCTGATCAATCTCATTTTGTATTTTACATGCAGTGCCGGAGATACCCGTTATAGAGAGGAGAAACTGGTACATCTATCTGCTGTACGTTCGCAGGGAATATGACGAGTGTAAGGTAAGAGCTGCTGCTGAGATTTTGCGTGAGGAAGTACTTAACTGTGTTGTCAAATGGTGGTTTTCATGCCTGGCCTAGCTGTGCTGTGGACAGGGGAGGTGCAGAGCTGTGGCCTTCCAGGTTTGCCAGATCACCTGCTGTGCCACAGGGTCGTTAGGAACCCTCTTTTCCCCATAAACCAGTACATCACCAACGTAATATCCCAACTTTGAGGTAAGGCTGAGCTGTTGTCACCCTCCTTCCTGACTTCTCTTGGAATCAGGGGACCAAAAGAAAGTAGAACTAAGACAAGGATCAAAACAGCTTTAATTTTATTAAATCCTCAGCTACAATCAGGATTCATACGTGCAGTTCTCTAGAGTGCTCCATAAACTCACCATATGTTTGGAAGTGGTGAAAATGAAAGGATTGCAAGCTTCTCTTGTACCAGGTGATACACGGGGTCTTCCACACTGATTATAACGCAGTTCCGTAGTGCAGGTCTCTCAAGGGTACTACAAAGCTGCTATAAAAAGCACTTCAATCAAGTAATACATTTCTACTGAGTCTAAAAATACATCTTGGCTATCCTTGAATGATATGCTTTCATTTTGCTTGTGACACGCTGCACCTTTTGATTTCTCCTCGGTTTGGTGGGTATCATGGAAGTGGTTGTTTGATTTGGGATTTAACAGTAAGTGGACTAAGGAAATGCCAAGTTTATTAACCAGTGTGTTTTCCTGACACACTGAAGATGATGTGCCAGTGGCAGGAGGAGGGGTGTAAGAGTTGCCTTTCTGTTTTTGTAATGTGCAAAGAAGATCTGGAAATAGTTTTTCCCTCCTGAAACACCAGGATCGGCCAGGACTTGTCTCTCTCTGTTGGAGAACTCCTGGGGGTGCTTAAGAAACTGGTAGGCCAGAGGAAATTCATTTAGTTCTTAATTAGCGGAGCTGGAGGGCTCTGTCATCAGCAGAATGATTTCCTCTCAGATCTTGGTTTAAACAGATCTAAGCAGAGGCTGGACTAGTAATCTAAATAGAAAATTGCTTCCCTTTTCTGTTGATCTGACTGCATTTTCTTGGTCTCCTGTTTTGTACGTTTGCCCGTTCCATGGCAGGCTGTAGACTCGTGGAGTGCAGAGACATACAGCTCAGGAAAACAGAAAGTAGCCGTGTGGATGGTGTGTGAAGGGAGCATTGGCTTCTGCAATTTGTCTTTAGTCACTGAAGGAAGTAAAAGATGGGGAAAGATGTAGAGAAGACAGCTAATAACGTTTCCTGTGGCAGACCAGTTTTGCTTTAGCTGTCAGCTCCTTCCTCCTGGCTCACAGAACCGTGTTTTTGTGGTTACATCGGGAGAGTTTGGCACCGGACAGTAGTTGGTTAAATAATCTTCCGTCCGTCCTCCCAGATGCGATGAATGTGTGCTCAGAGGCCTGGATTTGTCCCAAAGAAGATAAGAACGTCAGCATGCCAGGATCCTTCTGCAGTCCCTGAACCATAGCCGTGTCCAGAAGGCAATGCAGATCCTAGGTGCACTGAACTGCCCTCCGGTAGCCTCTGGCTCTCTCTGCTGGTGCTCGGTGGGGTTACAGGTCTACGCAGGATGCCCCAGCTGCCTGCCTTTACACGCAGTGAGCATAGGCAGCCCCAAACATGCTATTCAGTGCCAATACCTTCAAAAATGAAAGGTGGCATCGTTATTCCTGATGACTGAAATGGCTTTAAACTCACTGATTTCAGTACAATTTGGGCATTCATTAATGCCCATCAGTTTTCTTTTAAGACTCAGCTAATAAACGAATGACCTCTGATGCTATTAATTTTGGCCTGATCTTGTTAGACTCTTTCCCACTCAGTGCCTTGAGATGCCTCCTCTCCAGCGCAACTGGAAAAGCTCCCTTATTTGTCAGCGGTGTAAAAGCCCAAGGAAAAAATATTTCCTAACATTGACTCCCTGAAATCCAAGCATTAAATTGGCTTTAACCCTTACAGGGCCGCTCCTGCATCTATTCTGGTGTTGCCAAGCTTCTGACAAATATTGCTGCTTATTACAGCGCGAGATGAATAACTCCGCCTGCTTGATTCTGCTACCCAGCAAGGCACAAGGCAAACATCCCCCGGAGCCAGAGGCAGCAGCAGCCCTGCTATTGCAGTGCAGGCAGAGTGGATCTGGGGGGTGGTAAGGGGGGAGCGCAGGGACGGGCCCTGCTAAGCAGTCGTCATCACTCAGCTCTTGCTCTTCACATAGGCAGCTCATAAAGTGTGTGTTCTGCTTGCAGCAGCAACTCCAGCTCTTCCCCCTAACCGTTTTTCACAACAGAAATCTTCTGTTATGTGCGAGGGAAGGATTATTAAAATTACCAGATGCTTTTAATTAATTAAAATCACTCAGGCTGGTTGGTCTCCTGCCAATACGTCTAAATTCTGTCAGCAAGTTAAATAAACTTGGGAGGAAACGCTGGGATTACAGATCATATTTCTCAGCTCAAGGCCTTTCACTATGGGATTTTTAGGGCTTAAGGAATTAATCAGATCTCTATAAAAGATAGCTCTCTATTGCCTGCTCTTGCTCTGAGACTGGTTTTATGTAGATGGGGCAGTGTTGCATACCTGTGTTCAGAAATGCTTGTTTGTGTCTGAGCTGAAAGTCCGATGATAAAGTACTTGGTTAAGACTAAAATGTAGGCTTGTGGAGGGTCTCTGGTCAGGAGATCAGAGGGTATTATGGCCAAGGGGAAGAGCAGCCTGCGTTTGTTCTTTCTTTTCCTTCCTTTGTTTAATTTTCTTTCTGTCAGTGAGGTTTCTCAGTAATAACTCTCCTTGCCTTCACCCCGCTTTCCATCATTCCATGTGCTATGTTTGAGGTTCAGTTTTCCTCCTTGCTTTCTGGTCCTTTCATTTCTATTCGTCTCGGAGGCAGGGGATAGTGGTACTGATCACACACTAGACAGAAGTACCAGATGAGTGCCAGGTTATTGCTAGCCCAGAAATCCTCCTTTCTTTCCCCTCTTTGTCTTCTACGTCAGAACAAAGGAGGAACCTCAAAGAGAGCAGAAACAAGACGTTTGCATCCTGCCCAGAGTCACTCATTTTGGCTACTTTTACAATTTCAGGTCATGTGTGACTATGGAATATAGCCAAACTGCACCCGCACCCCAAGCTGTCAGCTGCAGGAGTGCATCCAACAATAATTTACATTTTCCTCAGATTTCTTCCTTCCTTTCCCCATGTACTCATCATTTGTTCATTTGACTTTCACTGACTCAGCTGCAGTTGCTCCAATTCAATTTATTTCTTCACAAAGGGCCTAGAGTAGATACCCTTATCAGCAGAGGATGCTTTCATAGATTTCTTGTGGCGTTTTCCCCAGGTAATATCTAATTATCTTTGGTAATGGGAACGAACAGAGAAACACTGAACAGCTGTGGTATTCCTGGCACCATGCTCTCACAAACAATGATGAATTTGCACTCTTCCACGCGCTCTTGTAGTTGTCCCAAACGCAATCCAGTGCCTGTCCTATATGTGCAGTTGTGGTTTATGTAGCTGAAACAAAATCTCTTTCACTAGTTTTGTTAAAATGTTGAAAGTTGAGCACTTTTTTAGTGTTTTAATACAGCATATTGCAAAAACTAGCTGCGAATTCTGTCTTAATACTGACTTTCCCAAGCACAAAATTTGGTTACGTGAATGTTGTATTTGTGGTGTCCAGTGTGATACCACCGTTAGTGTCACAGAAGGAAGCACCGTGTCTGACAACATGTTGCGTGATGTTTTAATTCAAGGTATTTCGGGGCACTCTGCTGTGCGCCCAGATACAGCACAGCTATATGTGGCACGTGCAAAAAGGTTCTCCAAATCAAAGTCACAGGAGGCATTTGGTTGGTCAGAATCATTTTTCTTTCGTAGAGGTTGCCTTTATTAAAAAATGTGAAGGGTTTATATTTGTTTGAAAACTGTCATGCTACAGTTTGGAAAGGGGGTGATGGTGGCCCAGTAAATGGGCTTCTCAGAGACGGGGATTACATTTACCCTGTGGTCTTTGCACTTCCTCGTTTCAGGCTGTCATCAAAGAGCAGCTCCAGGAGTCTCATGGAAGGTGTGAATATGCTGTCTACGTTCAAGGTATGTCACATGAGGCCTCTGAAAGTCTTAATATTGCTAAAGCCAGTTACTTTTGATACAAGATACAGGGAACAAGTGGGGACAAAAGAAGGAAACGGGTATAAAATTCTTATGTAAGTATATTTGGCTTTTTCTTCTACCTACCTTCTAGTGTTGAAATTTGGGATTATCACATGGACAGAGACAAGATGTTCTGTTTTCTCTTCACTGATGAGTTTGTCGTCAGTTCCTTCTTGGACTCGTGGCTCTTGGCCTTCGATGTGCTGGTGTTCGATTGGGTCGTGTTTGATCGTGTGCTGTGAAATGTATTGTGGATGTGTGTTGTCTGTCAGAGCTACGTGCCTCAGGTGGCTGTTGTCTTGCCACTGGCTCTAAGAGTGGTCTTCCTCTGCCTTCTCACAAACGTCCCCCAGACCTTGGCGTTGAAATTCAAAGGGCTGTGTGTCACCTTGGCAGATGACTGGACTGGGGGACAGCTGAGATTTCTTGGCCAAGGGCTTATGGCAGCCTGTAGGAGGAGGGGAGGAATCCAGACTGCATCATAACGAACAGTTGGCCAGGGTTTCAAGATGCCTGTACCATAAAGAACAGATTTTTTTCCCAAACGAGCATGGGTCCTTTGCGTGTATTTTCATTCTGTTCTCGCACACAGCTTCTGCATGAGGTTGCTGCAGGAGGAGAAAGACCAAACAAGTACTGCTATAATGTATCTGTACCCCCTGTTAGCTCCCTGGTGTCAGAGGTACGTTTTTCCTGCAGATAATGGACTAATTTGCCTGGTATATGTTGTCTTGCAGCTTTGATATTTCGCTTGGAGGGGAAAATTCAAGAATCTCTTGAACTCTTTCAGACATGTTCCATTCTGAACCCTCGAAGTGCTGACAACCTCAAGCAGGTGGCACGATCGCTGTGAGTGGTGTTTTTATTGTTTCACTTTGATGTGCTACCCAGGACCTTCCAGGTTTTGTTTTTCTCCCAGGCATCAAGTGGAATCTCTCGCTGCTTAATTCCAAGCATGCTTCCTCCTTATCAACACTTGAGATGCTTTCCAGAAGCGTGGGCTACCCTTTAAAGCACATTCTCTGTTACATGCTTGGCTGCTATTGTGTTGTGTGTTTTTTTTTTCTGTATTTTTTTTTTCATTTGTGTTTGTGCTTTAAGTGAGAGAAGTAGCACACCAATTTCCAGGTCCAGAGCTAAAGCTGCAGCCTTGGGCAGTGTAAACTTGCCCTGCAGACCCCTTTTTGTCTCTGAGTGTCCAGTCTGCTTTTGATCACCCGTGCTTTTCCTTTGAGACAAAGGCAGATGACCGAGCCTGTGGATTCATTCCTTGCATCTCCAATAATGTAAGGGAGTGCAGAATTAATGACCTTGGTCCTGAAAGGGAGCAGTGCTGACATATTGCTCAGATTGGAAACTTCTTAGGGCTTCTCAGGCAGGTCTCTGGAGAACTAGCAAATAGCATCATTTCTCACTGGCAAAGGTGATAGTGGTTGCACAGCAGGGTTTCAAAGCAAGAAAAAATAAAAATTGAAATGCTTTCACAGGTTTCTTTTGGGGAAACACAAGGCAGCCATTGAAGTGTACAACGAAGCAGCTAAACTCGATGAAAAGGACTGGGTGAGTGTTGTGTTGATTTGGAGATTACTGTGCTGTGCAGATGTTTCTGCAGTTTTATGGAGACAGCTGCAGACGTGTTCCAGGCAGAGGTGAGCTCATGCTGCCTGCAGTGTGAGCTGCAGGGCTGAGAGGCAGAACGATGATGCTGATGAGGCTCTGCAGCCGCTGGTTTGGATGGCAGGAGCAAGGCATGATCTCAGCCTGCAGTCCCACACCTTGTCTTGGGGCACAAGCAGCAGAGAATCTAGCAAACGTGTTTGAGCTTTGCAAAGTACCGGTATCAACACAGCCATATATAGTAGAAGAGCTAAATGACATTAAGGACAGTGTGGGAAGTGCCTCCTTTGGTCACCATTAAACCCTCATTATCACTAAAACTTGCTTCAGTAATTGGGAATCCTTTCGTAATGCAAAACAGCATTGAAAAAGATCGCCCTCAAATTAGCTGAAAAGGTTACTTCTTATCTACCAAGCATTATCTACTTGGACAAAATGTAGGCTGATATCTACAGAAGCAATAATAAATTAGCTCTTTCCTCTTAAGAGGAAAAGAAGGAAGGAAGAACACTGCAAAGGGAGATGTGTCACAGGAGGTGAGAAAAGAGAGGACGCGGCTTGCAGTTAGCTGTGGACAGCCTTCTGCAGGTGGCCGTTTTGCCTGCAGAAGTGTTGTTTCTAGGACAGACTCGCCACATGTGATCTTTTTTGCTAAGACATGATGCACTTGCTGACTTTAGCGGTACTTTTGGTGCTCATTGTGTCTAAAATTGAGGCTTGATACCAGGATACATGTGACGTTATTCTCATCAACTCATCAGTGCCAAACAACTCAGAAACCTTTTATGCTGGGGATCGTCCCTTAGCTAACCAAGCTACCTGCAGTATGTGCTTGGCATGACTATAACCCTATTTACAGCCACAGCAGGCAGACTTCAGTGGGCATTTTGATCAGTTATTTCCCGTACCTGGCTCAGCACTGGCAGCAGCCTGTGCTCTTCGCTTGTGCTGCCTCATTCTGCAAGCTGCAGTGACCAGGAGTAGCTCTTTGATTCATTACTGTTCTCCACAGTTGGAGAGACACATCGAGGAAAGTATCATTGTGAGGGTAAATAAGAGAGTTTTCTCTCAAAGGTCAAGGCTGTCTAAACTGATGAAGCAGTGAAATGCTTACCAGAATAGAAACGAGGAACTTGTGGACCTTGCTTTTCAGCTCTGCAA
Organism: Aythya fuligula; assembly: GCF_009819795.1. Lineage (NCBI taxonomy): Eukaryota > Metazoa > Chordata > Aves > Anseriformes > Anatidae > Aythya > Aythya fuligula. The sequence continues at coordinate 10,080,025 of NC_045569.1, read as the reverse complement.
GATGTGCCAGGGTGAGGAAGATGACAAGTAGCTTGGCTGTTACACTGTTGGCGATGAATTAGTGGCATGATTGTTCCCTACAGTGGCACTAGAGTGTTTAGGATGCCAAAGTGATCTCCCTACTGTGTTGCAAACGTGTTTCAGCTGCCAGAGATCCTGGATATCAGCCCTTCTGGTGCTTGACTTCTATTTTGGAAAGTTAGACACATCTTTAAATTTTGTCCAGCTGGATGCAGTGTTGTGTGTGTCTTTGTGATTGTACAGGTAGATGGAGAGCCACCCATGAGGGCAATGGGTGTTAGCTTCAGGAATCTCACTGGGAACTGAGTCACATGAAGAAAACAGTCTTTGCTCCATATTCTCCAAAGAGACCATTGTCATTTCTGTGCTTTAGTCCCTCTGGACTGTAGTCTTTCCCATTCTGTCACAGTTTAGCTCTGTAGGTTCCTGGAGCAACTGGAATTCATAGGTTTATTTGAACTAAAGCAAGAAGGGTATGGGCTGGGAGTCTCCCTGTCCAGGTCAGCGATGACTGTTGTCACTGGTAGATTACGTATCACATCTCAAACCTCATGCTGATTGGGTTTTATTTTGCTTTGTTTCATACAGGAGATCAGCCACAACCTGGGGGTGTGCTACATGTACCTGAAACATTTCAACAAGGTAATGCAAATGCTCATCTCACCTACCTGACAGATGGGAAGCAGGGCTCCTGGAAATTTCACACTCTGGGAGTTTGAGGTGGACCCTTTGCAGTGCTGGGTATCAAGGAAGCTTTTTGCTTCAGTGTTCATTTCTGGGAGCAAAAGTTCATGAGCTGTGTCTGTTCTCATTTGCATGTTGAATTATTTTGAGTCAGCTGAAAGTTTGTGAACTTGGATAAGAGTGAAACTGAGTTTAGCCTTGTTGCTGGCCAGGAGGCTCTTCCTGAACTAGAATTTTTCAGAGAGCATTTCTGTTCTTAAAAGGAATGTTTGAGGAACCTCAAAGAGCTGCCTCAAACGAGACAGAAAACCAGCTGTGCTCCATCAAGAGCTGCATCTGTTTCAGAGCCTTTTAAAACTACTGTGGTAAACATTGCAGGTTTTGTGAGGAGCAGCAAACCACTGAGCATGCCAATTCCATCTTCTTGCAGCAAGAGAAGTGTGATGGTTAAGACCCAAGCTGTTTCCCCAGCATAAAGCTCAAACTACTGCATCTTGTGAATAGTCTCATTGGTCTGAAGGAAAACCTGCTTCCCCTCGTCTCTGGCAGGATTCAGGAAAACACAACACTCAGCCTTTGTTCCCAGTTCGGCCCAATTGCTCCCTGCTGCTCTTTCTGGTGGAATGCTGTGGTCCTTGCAGGCAAAACCCCGCTGTGTTCCCTGTTGGAGGCATTGCTGTAAAGCAGGATGTTGTGGAGCGTAGGTCCATCCATGGGATTTGTTATCTGCACTAGCAGTTTCCATACTGGGACCTGCCAGCTTTCCCATAACTGAGACGTACTGGTCACCCTGGGTAGCAGTGTGTGCTGAATAATTCCTGGAGGACACCTAAAACACAATGAAGCCCATGGGGATGGCTGTCTTTTCAGTAGTTGTTGGTAACAAGTATCCCATAGTGCAGCATTCCTTTAACCTGTCAGCATTTCTCTTTCTAATATATGGTGTGTCCAGAAACAGCAAATGTTCTTTGCAGTCCTGCTGGCTAGGCCTGAGGAGGTAAGAGGAGGACATGTTGCAAAGCGTCTCCTGTTGGAGGGGAACGGTGCGTGCCTGACAAGGGCTGATTCATTCCCCTGGTTTACTTGGCAATCCCTGCTTGCTGCTGGAGTAAGCATTTTAGCGAGGAATAAACTGCAACGTACCTGTTAACCTCACAGGGCTGAGACTTCCCTTAAAGCAAACAGATTCAAGCACAGGAACAGGCCTGTGCTCCTCTCTTCCTCGTGAGGTTGTTGCCTCTTGGCTCGGAGCATGCTGCTTCCCTTTTTTCTGTCCCAGAAAGCTCATGGCCCCCAATGCAGAACTTGTTTCAACAATTAGCCAGGCTGGGCTTAGCTAGCAGGGCTCTCTGAGCTCAGGAGGTGCTAGCTGTTCCCTTTCCCTAGCTGCTGTGGGTTGCTCTTGGGCTGTTGCTTCACCGAGGAATGATCACTGATTATTTTTTATTCTCTGTGGTTGTTTGTTTAGGCACGAGACCAGCTAAACAATGCCCTGGAGCTCAACAGACATGATCAGACTTACAAGATGCTGGGAAAAATTCACCTTTTGGAGGGGGAGACTGATAAAGCCATTGAAGTCTATAAGAAAGCTATAGAGTAAGAATATATATATATTTTTTTCTTTTTTTCTCTGTCAATGTTCCATCCTATGCCAGGATTAATTTGATGGGTGTCCCAGATCTGAATTGAGGACACAGTTAAAAAGCTAATGGTAATTACAGTGTCTCTGTGCAAAGCAAGCACTTTGCAAGCTCTTCAGCTGTCTCTGCTCTCAGCTGTAGTCCTCCTCCTGCTGACAACATGTCAGGGAAGAAGGTAGCTGTTTGAAGGTCTGCCAAGAAACAGTGGAAAACAAATGGACAGAAATGCCTCGGAGCAAACATATCCCAAATGGACTTAATAAATCCCAAAGGTTTTTCTACCAACAAGATCTAACCCTGGCTGTCTCTCTAACCCCGACTGTCTGTCAAAACTCAGTTGCTGGGTTTCTCATGGAGTGATTTGTGTTTGAAGGAGTGTGAGTAGGCAGACTGGAGATGGGCTGGTGCATGGTGAGTTTCTCCCACCCTGTCACAATTTCTGAGTACCAATCTGTCTTTTTTAGGACGTTCCTGAGTGTCTGATTTACCGGTGCTTTTAAAACTGTAGGCAAAAGACTAAAGGAAAGCAGGAGCATGTCAGAAACCACTGGAGGATCTGCATTTTGTACTAGCTGTTTTTCCTTCTTACACATCTGCTTTTGGCTGCTCTCTGGCAGTATATTGTGTCGGGTAGACGTTTGGATTAATCTAGAATGTTTATTACATAAATAATCCTTGCTAAGCATTTTACCAGGTTTATACTGGTTATCTTGCTGCCCCCCTTCCCTCCCTTCTTCCTCACTCCTGCTTTTTTCTTTTTGTTCTCATCTGCCTGCTGCATTTAGCCTGCTGTTACCAGCTGCAGGTTAGTCTGTCACTGCTTTCTGTTTATCTTCCACCAGGCACACAGGTTTTGCTCCAGTTGAGATTTAAATGTGCCCGTGTGATTGTACATACTAGATTTCTTAAGACGTGGTAGCAGTGACTTGAAAATTTACTTCTGTTAAGTGAGGCCACAAACATACAGCGTCCCTTTCTACTTCGTTGTTGTTTTTTTAATGCTATTTATTTCTTAAAAACCTCCTGGGAATGGGGATGCTTTTAAAAGTGTTCATGACATTGCTGTCTGAACCCCAAATTAGCCACGAGGGTTTGGGAGTTGCATGCAGTAACTGAAAACACTAAGGGCATCCTTTTTGAAGCCTTGCTGTGCTAAACAGTGGTGTATATTGTCCGAGGTGTGTTAACTACTAGAGCAGTGCCTGTGGATTGCAGTGTACCACAAGGCCATGATGAGCAGTCTGCAGCTCATAATCTTTTTGTAATGTAGTGAATGGTGAGTCTGATGATGAATGTGTGGGATCCACCAGAAACGCTGAGGATTGTCTGTCACACGTGGCCCCAGAAGCTGGGGAGGGATTTACAGGATCATTTATGGGAGACAGGAGAACCCCATTTTCTATTTCCAGGTCACTCACGCAGGCTCACTGTGAAGCTTAATAAAACCACATCCTCTTACCATACTTCCAGACCCATTTCAAACAGCTGCCTTCATTTCTTCTTAGTATCTATAAGGCATTTTGAAATCTTAGATGTATTATTGTTCAAAGGAAGTCCCCATGATGGTAACTGTTCCAATATTTGAGTATTATTAATAATAACAGTTAATTTCGTATTGTGACACTAGGGCAGTGTAGCATAGCGATGCCATGTTCTGTATTTACCTTGTTCTAGAAGGGCCAATTCACAATGCAGCTCTCTGGCTTTTGTGTTACAGGTTCTCTCCAGAAAATACAGACCTCCTTACAAAACTGGGCTTAATTTACTTGCAGGTACTGAAAACTTCCCATATCTATTACATGAACTTACTTATTTACAAAACGACCAAGACTGTTTTATAGAGTTAATTTCTATCCATCCTTATGTGACTACCCTGTGTTTCCGTAAGGACTGTATTTATCACGACAGAGCTTGCTTTTCTCTCGTTTTCTTTTTTACTTTTGCTGCTAACAGCAAGTTGATCCTGGATCTGAGCCAGAGCAGGAATTCTGTCTGGCAGCTGCCCTAATTCTGTTATAAATCCTCTAAGTACAGTAAAACATGACTAGTCATTACCTTACTTCTGGAGCTGGAGTCCAGCAAGTTAATCTACAACAAAAGCAGCCGTGAAAGCAGCATTAATGCACCATAGAAGAAAATCATTGATTTAAATAACAAAGGCATACATATCACTTATCTGTGAAATGTATGGGCAGGACCATCTGATTATTCCAAAAGTAAGCTACCCAAGGAGCAAATGGGCAAAGAAGAGCTGGCAGTATCAATCCTGGCAGGATTGATGGGCTAGAAAACTTGCACTGAGTGCTAATTCAGAAAGCTCCTTAAGCATTTCCCTATCTATTTAGATGCTGGAGAATAAGGTGTAGATCTTCATAAACATTGCCTTTCTCTGGAGATAGGGAAATTGGGATGGAACAGTGTATCCTGCTCAGCATAATCCATTTTTATGATTTGTTTTGTAAATCATCAAACAGGAATGTGTGTGTAAGTTAGTAAGTGGAAGCTCTGCAAAAATCACTTTTCTGAGTCCTTTTTTTTAGCTGAACAGAAATTTGGGTGTCCATAAAGCCTATGTTTTCCTTTCTTATTCCTGATTTTCTGATACTTTTCTCATTTTTTTCTGACTTTTCTCATTTACTTCTTTTCCCAGCTTGGGGATTACCAGAAGGCTTTTGAACACCTTGGAAAGGCACTTACTTACGACCAAGGCAATTACAAGGTATCAGGAGGAGTGGAAATGAACCAGCTGACCTCTTGAAACTAATTCCAGTATCAAAGTTTTGCTGTCTGTATCATTGAGAGGCTAAAAAGGATTATGCTCCAGAAAACTTTTTCCAAAATACATTTCTGGGACCTTTCCCTGGAGAGGAAACTGGATGTGTGTGGAAACAGAGAAAGGGAACTGGGCAGAATATGTGGTGTTAAATTGATCCCTTGTTTTTTAATCTGAAGTTGCACCTAGTTTAATGAACTGAATTTGCTTTACAATGGAAGTCTTCCAGACGTTGTTTTAAAAAGCCCAAGACCTGGGTCACTGTGATTCCTAGGCATGGAGCACAGGCCCAAGTGATGTCCCATTACATTATTCTCCCATCTGCTAATAATCCTCTGTGTTTCCAGCTGTTACATACAAGTGTGACTTTTCCTTGGCTCCAGTCCGGAAAGCTGAGTTTGGCATCTAGGTTTCATTCCTGGTTGTGGAACTGCTTCCCTTTTTAAACATGTTACTTCATTTCTTGCTGCCTCCTTTGGTACGATGTTAGCAAAGTAGAATATTGAAATGCATGGTTGACAACTGATACATGAATGCAAGCCAAATGTTATTGTGAAAACACCTTTACACTTACAAATTTTACTTGTCACCGTGAAGTATCATAAATGACTTAACTAGCTTAGTGTGGTTTAAATATATATGTGTTGCAGCCACTTGCCTTTTTTCCCCCAATGCATATTTCCATTAATTTGCAGTATCAACTAGTTGGTGTGAACTAGGCTGCTTTGTCTCGCTTGTGTTTTTTACTCTCCAGATAACTTACACCAGAACTGTTTCTATCAGTACTTGCTGGTAAAAAGAAAGTAGTAGTGCATAGATCTTCTCAGACACCTGGGCTGTAGAAGATATGCTATCACCCCAAAACATACCCTAAGCACTTTTTACATTACAGGATTTCAGAGAGTGCTATGATTGAGATAGGTCAGGAAAAAGTGGACACAAGTCCCTCTTTACCCTGTCTTCACTATATGCTGAGAGGTTCTAGAGGTTCATCTGCTTCTCACTGTTGGTTTTGGCAGCCCCTAGAAGAAAACAACTGAAAAAGTTAAATGGTTGCTTTTGAGATGGCTTTAGCTTAACAACTTTATCATCTCATCATGTTTGGGGAAACACAGTTCCTCAGCTGGTTGCTCTCCTCTTCTCTCAAAGGCCACCTTGGCAGCTGGCAGCCTGATGCAGACCCATGGAGACTTTGATGTTGCCCTCTCCAAATACAGGGTGGTGGCCAGCACCATGCCTGAAAGCCCCCCACTGTGGAACAATATTGGGATGTGCTTCTTCGGCAAGAAAAAATACGTTGCAGTAAGTATCTCGTTTCCTTATTTTTCTTCATGTTTTTTCATGTTTTCAATTTTATATAAGAACGCGAGTCCTGTTGTGGCAGAGACAAGACGTCTGCTTGGGTGGGCTGTGTTACAGCATGCTTATTCCTTTTTGAAGGCTATCAGCTGCTTGAAGCGGGCAAACTACCTGGCTCCCTTTGACTGGAAGATCCTGTACAATTTGGGCTTAGTGCACCTGACGATGCAGCAGTACGCATCAGCTTTCCACTTCCTCAGTGCTGCCATCAACTTCCAGCCCAAGATGGGAGAGCTGTACATGCTCCTTGCAGGTAAGCGACACGCCGTTATGCAGCTCTGGTGTATATCCAGCTTAGGAGATGCAGCGTTTTGGAGAGGGAAAGTTTGTCCTGAAGGAAAAAAACATTGGACAAAGGCTATACCAAGTTCCCCAGCAGGTCACCAGTGGGTGTAAAGCCTGAATAGTTTGTTCTCTCTTGGTAGTGAACAGAAAGGTTAAATTGTAGTTAGATCCAGGTTACACATTTGGAAAAAAAAATAAAATACAAAACCAAACACTTTATCTTTAAGAGTTTGGTTTGGTGTTGCCTAGAGGGTGTGCATGTCCAGCACTGGTAATTTTTGTGATTTGGTGAGATGAGTAGTTATAAGAAGGGACATTAGAAGAGTTAATCCTCACCTGCACTGGGCGCAGTAATACAGACAACCCTGCTACCACCTATTTATTTCATGATTTAATGACAGTCTGAATTATCCCAAAAGTAAAGTCCTTGTGAAGTATCATCTTCTGTGTGTACCTTTTCCTTTGGTACAGTTGCTCTGACAAACCTTGAAGACATTGAGAATGCAAAACGTTCCTATGAGCAAGCTGTGGCATTGGACAAGTAAGTCTTAATCACATCTTTTAGCTCTTTGATCACGCTGCTTTTCCTCCCTGCACCTGGTTTCCTTCACATGCTTTGTTGCTCTGACTACTCTGACCCAAGACGGTTTTCATTAGGGAAATATTTTTATTCCTGAAGCAATGCAAATCAGTTTGAAAACCACTTGTTTTTTTCCATTCAGGTCAGCTCTGAAAAATGAAAGAAATTTTGTTTGAGACCAAACCAAAGCTGATTTTTATTTTACTGTTTATTTAGTGAGTCAGTGATGATGGCTTTGGATTCCAGTCCTCCTTTATTTACACACAATGGAGCAGATTCAATAGAAGGAAACCAGCCATCCCAGAATATTTTATAACCCAAAGTTCAAGCACTGGTGAGAGCACTGAGAGGCTTGGGTTAAAGCCTGTTCTGAACTGGTCAGAGGGAAGATTTTAGCTGGGAAAATGTGGGCAAGAAGCTAATATAAAGCATATAAAGGACAGTGGTGCAGCTCTTTCTCCTCCATTTTGTTAGCAATGCTGGTGTTTGCAATCTAGCTCTTAAAATCAGAGCACTTGCTTTCAGAAATGTTAAAGTGAGCCTTTCAGTGGTAAAGATAGTCATTTGCGTCATTTCAGGCAGAAAAAACAGATTTGTCTCAAATTTAGGAATAGTTCTGGCTGCCTGGGTCTGCTTTTCTTTACCTTTCATTTTTCACTTTTCACATTTTAACTAGTGGGAGGTTTGATGGCGATTCTCCCCAGTTTACTGCGAATATTTGCATACTGAGAGCAGCCTGCACAGTGAGTCTTAAGGCAGGCTCTTCTCCATAGTGGCCACCACAAGATGGCAGGAGAAAACACTGGTCCCTGTCCCCTCCAACCTAGGCACACAGGCCAGGCTTAATTCTGGGAATTCTGGAAGTTCCCTAGCCCATTAAAAAAAGGCAGCAAGTTTAAAAGAATAGTGTCTGACCCCTTAGTGCAGTTCCTTTTGCGAAGAGGTGCTGTAAATGCTCTTGGCGCTTTGCTGAGAATTGCCTGGCTTGCATGCATGACAGAGCCCTTGAATCGGTTAGCCCGGCGCCACCAGCACACATCTGGCACTGAGATTCTTCATGGTTATGCATCAACAAAGTTACAAAGCAAGATTTAAATATTTCTACTTCTGCCTCAAATGTCAGGACGTTTGGGCAGCCTCCTCACAGGAAGTGAACCTGTGCAAGCCATGGTCAAAGATTTACACGTCTTGCTGTGTGTTTTGCAATTATGCATCAGCTGTTCTACCAAAAGCTCCAAGATCCAGTCAGCTCCTTTGCCTGGCTTTCCTAATCAGAACTCCATGTCTAGCAAGGGTGTGCAGGATCTTAAGCTCATTCAGACTGCTTAGTCATGAGTTTGTGTGCTTTGATCAAAGAGAGGGAATAGGAATCGAGCTCCCCAACTTTGCCTAAATATCTGGCACCAGTAGCATGCTACAGCTTTATAGTTTCACCAGGAAAATAAAACTTTATCAAAGCAAAAATGAATACAAACTGCCACTGACTGCTGGGAGGAATATCCAGGCTCTGTCAGGCTCTTTGTGCCTCGTTCAGCTGACATGCCTTGTATTCTCTACAGTTATTTTGTGGCTGAATCCGTGTCCCCACAGGCTTACTTTCTTGGCACATTATGAGCTGTTTGGCTGGGATGAAGGTAGCTGTGTCTGTTCCCATTGCCATAAATACTTTTATAGCCACGCTGTGACATTTGGTCTGGGTACCATGCTGGGGTCTGGAAGGGAAAGTGTTCTGCCAAAATCTTCAAAAAAGATGTTTCTTCATCTTAATACTGGTTTTAGCTCATAGCTGTGCCTTTTTTTTTTTTTTTTTTTCCCCTCCCCTTTGGTTATTTAGCTATTGATTTTTCTAACCGTTATATTGCTTCTCAGCTCTTGAAGGATAACTAGCATGATAGAGTTCAATTAATTTTAAAAGTGGCTGTTCCAGATCTGGCCAATTTCTGGTTTTGGTGTTTTGTTGTGTGAGTGTTTTTGTGTGTGTGTTTTTTTTTTTTTCCTGTTTTTATTGGCTTTTTTTTTTTCCCTCAAGAAATCAGGTTTTTATATTTATCTGCTCATGCATTACATCCTTTGCTTTGGCAAAGACGATGAGGAGGGTGTTTTTTTTTATTATTATTTTTATTGCAGGATCAGTGTTCCAGTTTCTCAGATAAAGGAAATCCAATGGTGATGAATGCTATCGGATTTCTTCTAATAGTCTTCTTCCTTGCAGCGCTGTCATATAACTTACTGAGGATGGATAGTCATGGCCTGCAGACGATGCTTTCTATTTATTGCACAGCGATGGCAGAAGCCTTTCCTTCTGCACTTTTCACAAAGGAAGCTCTCTGTCTTGGCCCCCTGGGTGTGGGTGCTGGAATCTTTGGATGGCTCCAGCTATCCCTGCCATGCTCCAGGAGAGGGCACCAGTCCCTCGCTCACATTTATTGAGCAAATTCCAAAGCATCCCTGGCTGACCGGTGTGCAGGGATACACGTACACGCTACGGGCTGGCCAAATGCAGCCTCTGCTTTTCCAGGTCTCAGCCTTGCAGCCAGGATGAGCCGAGTGTCTGCCTGAGCTCCTGTGGTGCCCCTCTTGCTGTTCGTTTCTTTGTCAGATAACACCTATGTGCTTTGCTTCACCAAGTTAAGTGTGGGATTCAGACTGTTGAAGAATGGTCAGAGCATTTTGCTGAGTGTAAACCTTGGCTTGTGAAGCAGCTAGAGAAGGAAGAGGTCTCCGAGGGGTTCACTGAATCCCAGAACCCAGGGAAGCAGCTCGCTCTTTCCTTCCAGCTGAGTTTGCTCACACTCTTGGCTAAGCTGGAAGAAAAGCTGCTGCTCCGGGTTAATGTATCCTGGTGAAGAAAATGGGTACTGTAGAAAATGAGAGCACGTGGAACAATTCTATTCCATATAAAATTGTGTTCGTATGCTGTTCTCCATCACAGAATCACAGAATCACGAGGGGAGGCAGAGCTGCACAGGGTTGCAGTGTTACCCGCAGTGTTGGGCTTCCTTTTGAATCCCTCGTTGGCAGGCACTGCCCGCTGTTCCTCTGTAACCATACACACACGGTGTATGGTTTTACTGGGTGAAAGAGAGAGAAGAGGCAGGGAACGTGAAGCATAAACAGCACGTTCTGCAGCATGTCAGTTTGTAAAGTACGATCAGTATGAGCCAGTGCCACTGTCCTGTCCCATGACAAGCTGCTCTCCTACAAATGTGGAGTGCTGAGCCAGAGCAGAGATCAGCTTTCACAAAGCCCCTGTCACTTCACCTGCCCCAGGCACCAGCTCTCACACGGAGGTGCCTGCTCGCTGCTCAGGCACTTTGTCTAGGATTTATTAAAGCCAGTCCTGAGATAGTCCCCAAGTGCAAGGAGTTGGCTGGTGCAGAGAAGATGCTGAAGGGGGTGAAGCAGTCACAAGAGTCCTCATGCTGTCAGTGTCACTGTGGAATGCTTTGCTGGCCCAGGGCTCTGAGTCTTTGGCCAAGCAGGCCGGACTCTGTCTTGTTCCCAAAGGTGTAAGTGGTAGCACGGGTAAATACAGCGCAGCGCTGGTTTCTGCTCTCAGCTGGGCTTCTGCTGCTGCCCTTTTAAGTCTGACAAGTGCAAAACTGTTCTGCAGGTCTTTGCAGCTGGTTTCAAACCAAACTCTAGCACAGCACAGCTGCCTTATGCTCCTCCACCCTCCCACAGGCAGCCCCCGTAGTTCTGAGGCTGCCCCCAAACATAGCGTGCATTTTAGGGAGAGCTCTTGCCTCCTTTGAACCAATCTTGCAGACGCTGACAAAGCCAGCTCACCTACCTGAGAGCAGAGGTCACTGCTTGGGGAGATCTTTGTAGCCCTCGCCTCAGAGCAACTGAGATTGGGCAGTGGAGGAGCGATGTGAGCAGATGGGACTTCAGGGCCAGAGCACCCCGTGGCTTGTCTGAGCCAGGCTGAAGCTTTGCTGCTTGGGCACGTCAGCGTGGTCTGAGTCCGGCTAAGTGCGATGCATCCCCTGTGTTTGTTGCAGGTGCAATCCCCTCGTCAACCTCAACTACGCTGTCCTGCTGTATAACCAGGGGGACAAGAAGGGAGCCCTCTGCCAGTACCAGGAGATGGAGAAGAAGGTCAATGCAGTGAAGGAGAGCAGCACTCTTGACTTTGACCCTGAGGTAGGTGCTTACGAGTTGTCAGCAGGAACTAGAAAGCCACATTAAGACTTGCAACAAACAAGGAGGAAATTTGACTTTTGAGTCCAATTATTAGGAAGAAATTCTGCTTATGAGATTTTCTGAGCAGAGCAGTCGCCTGCTGAGAGCTGCTTACTTCTTTTCTGCTCTTTGAAGCCCAGTTCTTCAATCAATACACAGCAAGACAAGATTCCCTCTTAATTAAGGGAATGAATTAGCGGAGATGTTTCCCTCGAGCACCAAGGCAGTTGCCAGCTCTGCACAGCTCTATTTCTTTGTTGACTTTATTGTTGTCTGAAGTATTCCTGTTTACAAGGGTCTCCTCTCTTTGTTTCTCGAGAAGATGGTGGAGGTTGCCCAGAAGATGGGAGCTGCCCTGCAGGTCGGGGAGAGCCTGCTCTGGACTAAGCCTGCTAAAGAGTCTAAATCCAAGCAGCGAGCTGCGCCATCAGGGAAATCCTCCAGCACTCAGCAGCCCTTGGGCTCTAACCAGGCCCTGGGTCAAGCCATGTCCTCGGCTGCTGGGTATGGGAAAAGCATGCAGCTTCCACCAGGTACCTCTCCTTGGCACCTCTGCAAAGTGGAACTGTGGGAGGGGAGAAGCCTCTGTCCCTTTGGGTATGGAGTTACAGCGTGTGTTTTGGAGGATATTTACTCGCTTACAGAGCTCCATTCAGATATATTCAGCCTTAGAAGACCTAGGCTGATAGCTGCATGTGTTGCTTCTTGCTGGGGGCTTGGTGGGGGAATCTCCATTGCCTATGGCCTGACCTGCTCTCGCCCCTTGGCCCCAAGGAAGAATGCACTCAGGATACTGCTGATTGTGGTGATTTTCTGTCACTGTTAAGATCTGTTTCCTGTGGGTTGGAACAGGAAGGAGGTTGTGTAACCTAGGCCTCTTTCCTTGGCACCCCTGAGGACCCATTCCATTCCTCATGCATGGAATAAACTTTCCATGCATGAAAGATTTGGAGGCTGAAAAACAAAAACATACAGGAGTTTGGGGCTTACCTGAAGGACTTTATCACCTATGTCAGAGGAGCTGGTTCATAACATTATCTGTTGGCCTATGTATGTACAGATACAACTGCAGCGTGGCAGTATCCTGTTTTGATTTTATTCCGTAAGGAGCTACATTAACTGCCTGGAAACTCTTCCTGAGATTGCTAAAACTGTGAACTGAAAGCTACGCTGTGGTTTTGGTTCCAGTTTGAGTATAAACCAGCCTTAGTGGGACAATTTTCCCTTCCAAAGCACGACTTAATTCCTAAGTTCCTGCTGACTTCTCACAGCAGCCTGGCCGAATGAGACTGTGCCTCAGCTGCCTTTCAGCAGAACCCCAAGTACTGTAAGGTCTCTGGCTGAATAGCTCACAAAATAATTGAGTGCTGCTGATAAGCTAATGCTAGACAGAAGAAATCTGAGAACAAAAAATAGCTATGATTGTTTTGCATCTCCATCCTGCTTGGAGGGACAAAAGAACAGACAAAACACACAGTCGTTCTGTAATTGTGTTCTCTCCCCAGGTGCTGGAGCATCAGCTCCGCTTGCGAAGCCTCCCTCGCTGCCCCTGGAACCAGAACCGAGCTCAGAACCGGGCCCTGAGGAGACCACAGCACCAACAGAGGCCGAGGAACAACGGAAAGAGAAGCGCAGGAGCCGGCAGGCAGAGGACTAGAATGGACTCTGGTCAGCACGGGCAGGTGTGGGGACATCTGCAGCGCTGCCTGCTGACCTGTGGGGAAGGGGACCTGCCCTCTCCCCTGACCCACGGTGGCTTCACCCCACTGTCAGTTAGGCTAAATGCAGCTGTTTTTGGTTAATGATTTTAGCACGTGCTCTCTGCCTTGTCCCAAGGAGTAGTTGCAGCAGTCAGAAGCGGTTCCCATGTAGCTACTGTTAGCGTGGTCACACCTTACTGCAACAGACTGGAGGATGGAGACCTGATGGGGTTGGATGTCTTCAGTGTTCATCTCTAAGTCCTCCAGAAGGGTGCTGAGGCACCCAGTAAGTTTAGAAAAGCCAGCAGTAGTGACTTAGCATCCTGGAAAATGAGAACCCAAAGAGGATCAACCCCTTCTGCTGGTGGCTGAACTTGTAAGCTGAGGAAGCCCTGCACAAGCCATAGTAAGGTCAGTGGTAGTGCACTCGGAGAAGGAGTGAAGGCGAAACACCTCACCAGGGTGATCACAGAGCTGTGAGCCTGACTTGGGCCTGGCACAGCCTGGATCCTGGCAGGGACGTGCTCGTCACTCCTGGTTTCACAAAGGCAAGACTTCCTAAATGATTTCTCAAGGCTGGGCCAAGGAGGTTGCTCAGGCAGGGAGCTGAGCTGGGAGCTCTCATTCCTTGGCAGGGCCGTGTGGTGGCCATGGAGTACACGAGTGCACCCTTTCTGTAGTGGTGACAGCTGCGTGGCAAAGCCAAGCTGGTTGGTCTTGAGGCAGTCGTTCTGTTAACGTGGCAGCCCGGTGGCAGCACGAGTGTCAGCCAGCTGAGCCACCTCCTTTAGGACCATGGTCCCATTCCGATGCCAAGATCACTCTGTGTATTTCTTGAATCCAACAGGAGAAAATCTATTTTAAAGCATGTGTGGTAGCTAACAACAGCCAAAGAAAACTGCAGAGCTGGGTGAGAGCAAGGCAGGTGCTCAGGGGCCAGCTATTCTGGAAGCAGGCTAGCTGCAGCAGCACAAAAGTCTGCCAGAACCAAATTCCTAATTGTTTGCCGAGAAACAGGGTGAATGAGCCTCAGTGAAGCTCTGTGCTCATGTGATTGGAGTTCTTCCTTTAGAATTAGCGTTGCCCAGCATGGGGGAAAGATTGGTTAGCAGGAAAAAAAAGATCCTTTCTGAAAAGGCTTGCAATGGTCAGCTTCAACACTAAATTTAAATTGTTTTAGTATGACAGCAGCTGTGCTCTGAATAACTCAGTTATGCCCTCCTTACAGCAGCATTCAGGAGAAATCATTTCTGCTAGGTTCCAGAAGGCAAAGCAGCCTCTTGGTGAGCGGAGCAAGGAATTTTAATGCCCCTGTGATACTTGAGATGCTTTGAAAGTGTTTTTATCCTTGAACAGAAAAACCTTAGCCTTCCTTTCTCTGCTCCTGTCAGTTTTTTGCCCCTGGGATTTATCCAGAGCTTGGTACAGGTCCTCAAAGCAACTGGTTTGGGGAGTTAAGGCAGGACCACCATGCTTTACAGAAAGAACCAGTAACTGGGTTAAGTACATCTGCTTTTTCGTCTTCTTCCCCATCAGTGTGCAGAGAAGTGCACAGAGCTGATGTTGCTGTGGGACTTCTGATCCGAGTTCTCTAAGCAGGATGTCTAGCACTTGCCCAAAGCAGCTGAAGCTTCAGGCTCAGCCTATTTGCTGTTTGGGCTGCTGAGCTTCTTAAAATACATTCCTGCTTTTTGTTCTGCACCGCTGCATTCTATCGCTCCGTAATCAACAAGTCTGATAGGGCAAGGTTAGTAATGGAAACTTCTCTGCAGCAACTTGTAGCAGCAGCCTGAGGAAGGCTCTGGATGCATTAGCATCCTTCAGCGGTGCTTTCTGGTTAGCTGCTATTATCCAGAGTGACGTTAATGCATCTTTAGAGTGCAGCTGGGAACTGAAGTGCTATCCTGCTCCCCAGGGGCCACTAAAAGAGTAGGAACCCTTCACTTTCTCTCTTTTGATTGCCAAAACTGCCGGCTTATCTCAAATGTGGCTTTTTCCGCCTCTCCTCTATGGGCTGGTTTTGAATTGGTGCAGCCCTGGGGTAGCACCGTGGTGAGGTGTTCATCGTGCTGAAGAAATCACAGGTTCTTCTGTGGAGTGCTGGAGAATTTAAACAAACCAGACAAGAAGCAGCATAAACCAGGTACAGTGCAGTGGTTTTATTCACATTAAACTTTTTACACTGAAAGTTACTGCAGCATAACCGTAGCTGTGAAGAAGTTAAGATCACAGAGCAAGGGTAGGCAGGGTGTGGAAACTTTATCTCACCCCAGAACTCTAGTTCAAGACGTTTTTTTTCCTGTGGCAATTGCTCATTGTAATCATTTGGTCTTACCATGAGGGCTCGCAAGCTGTGGAAATTTCAGTGACCTGAACACAGCACTTACAGGCACGCGCTCACCAGCACTGCTGATAGCAGAAGGTTTTCCCTCCAGCTGCTCGATCCCCTTGTTTTCATGTCACCAGTTGCTTTCCCCTGCCTTCTGCCAGTTGTACACGGGTTAAGTTAACTTCAGGACTGCAGCATCACGAAACCAACCGGCTACGTGCAACAGCCCTTGGCCCACAGGTGCTGTGGGAACCAGAAGGGCCGAGCAAGAATCGGAGCAGGCTCTTTTCTCACCCAGTCCCACTGGTGCAACCTGTTAGCTTCTGGGCTGCTTTTTAGGGTAATTGTTACGTGTCACTACTGAGGGGGTGTTGCATGGGGTGGTGCTGTCAAGGTATTTAAAATACACCTTCTGGTAAAAAGCTTACGCAGATGATTAACTCTCCTTCTGTGAAAATAAAAGGTAGCACCTTGTTCTTTCCAGATTTCAGCAAAGCAGAAGGGAGCTTCACATCTAAGGAAGTGTTTTTAAATCTGCAATTACAGTTGGATAATAAATAAAACTGAAGTTCCTTGTCCCGTCTCCTCTCCTCCTCCTGGGTACTGTGATGACAGCATTTGCATGCCGTAAATTTGCAGTATCTTTATGGAGAGTTTTTTTATGCTATCTAATGATGAGAATGAAGCTGGACTGTTCTTTCAACTGAAATTAAGCAAGGGAGTTTTCAGCAGGACTGTACAAAGTCATTTAGGGATTTTGGAAATCACACCTTATGTTCCAAAACCTGCTTCTGGCATCAACCATAATTCTAATTTTCTGTTTTTTCCCCCTGTAATTGAAAACTTAAGATGGAAAGTAATAATGAGCTTAATTTCTAGGGAAGCAGAAACCACCTGCTTTAGGACATTCTGTTTCCCTTCTCAGGAAAAAAAAAAAAGTGTTACAATTAACCAGGTTAAATCAAACTGCTTACAAGGTAGACTGCAGACTGACTTCGTGACAGGAATGAATCTAGAAGACAGTTAAAAAATAAAAGCCTGGACAGCAAGATCTTGTTTCAGCCAGGAATAATTATCTACCCATCCAGCAACTTGCATTAAACCCAAATAACTCTGATTCTGAAATCCCTGAGACAACTGGATGCTGGCTGATGCGCTGCTACCGTGTACTTGCTGGGTTCCTGTATGCCCTCGTTTGCCCAGCTGTGGTCACTGACAGACAATAATGGCAAGAGCCTGGGTCCTACTCTAACGTCCTGTTCTTGCATAAAACACCTAAAATTTAGACTTCCCTGTTGGGAAGTGGCAAAATCTTTTCTACAGAAGCAGACAAACCTCAGGGGAATGAAGAAAAATGAGCCTTATTAAAATAATAAGCTCCACACCTATATATGCTACAAGAAAGCACATAGTATTACAAGTACTTCATCTGTCAAGACTGGTTTCTGTAACAGAAAACAGCTGTGCTACAAGGAAAGCTGTACCACTCTCTCAAACTAAACTGCACACAAAAAAATCAGTGTTTTCTGCAGGGGTTCTTAATGAGAGATGCAGGTGAGATTTGAATCTAGTTTTAACCAGGCTGCACTGTACAAGGAGCAGCTTTCCTGAGACATTCACAGGTGAGGTTTTCAGGATTTTGTTGTTGTTTCTTCCACTTGCATTTTAATGAGATTATTCACCCTTAGCTGCCAGTATTTGTATTCTTCAGCTGCTGTTCAGCAAAGGCTGATACCAGGTTCAGTTTTCAAAGCGACAGGGAGCCGTTTGGAACCTCCACCTTTCCCAGCTTCTGGCACAGGAGGGAGTGGCTGCGCCTGCTATTTCCACCCTGCGTTTGTTCCCCTTGCTGAAAGGACATCCTACCACAAGTCTGGATCGATAACTCCCTGAGAATTCAGTTTGGTCAGGGCGTAGGATCCACCTGAGATTATTATGCAAGAAACTGCTCCATCTGCTGTGGAACAGAGCTTCATCTGGCATCTGAACAGACAGGAGAGCAGTCACTCCTGGGTCTACAACAGTTTGGCTAAAGAGCTCATCACTCGGTGCTGAGGAAAACAGGCCTGAGAGCAGACCAGGGGGTAAAGAGAACGTGTTGCAAATAGGTTTGCTCTGCCTCTTAGCAGCCAAATTTTAAAAACAAAGAGCAAAGACAAACTTCAGCATTCCCATTTCTCTGATATCCTCATTGCTGCTTGAATGTGGAACGTGAGGTGGTAGTTGTTGTGGCTTCTGTTCTAGCTCGTTTTAACCAATGAGTCTATAGACATGTATTTATTTATTTCCCCTCAAAATGAAACTACTACTTTGCTGTGATCACAGGTTTAAAACCTAACTGTATGCTTTTACCAAAACACAAATTGCACTGGAGAACAGCACAATTAATATGGGTTGAAACGTTCACTTTTAATGCAGAACATAACAACCCAACTAATGCTATAAAAATGTAAATTTGGTATTTCCTCCATTTTTATACTGTTCTTTCAAATGTACTCATCAACTCGATGAGTTTCCTTACACCAGAAATAGTAACGCACATGGTGTGACAGGAACGCTTGCCAGGACTGCTCCAGAACAGCTTGCTCTGAGCACGTGTACCCGCAGCCAGTGCTGAGTACCCGTGCAGGCAGCATAGCTGCTCACTAGTCCACTCCATCAGCTTCTACCTAGCTGCAAGCTCCAGCATGGAGCCCAACAGCACGATGTCCGAAGAGCTTTTGGGGTACCTGCAATGCTGTATGTGCCCTTGGACCCTTCTCACAGAAGCTGTTCCCCGGTTTTCCTTTTCAGTTCTCAGAGCATGGCTGGGAAGACCACCTTGCTGTGGCACATCATTCCTGGTGATTCAGTCCAGGATTAGAGAGTAAGAAAAAAAAGCCAGCCACCAGTAGCACCAGCAGACTTCACAGCTTAAGATCTTTTATTTCTGTTGTTGGGAGGTGGCTACAAAAAGCCTTAGGCTAGCCTGTCTTGAAATAGATATGGGCAGAAAATACCTGATGGCAAAGACCTACACACTGCTGGCATTGTCCATTAGGCTCTGGAGGCAGATCTGTCCCTGCTGCTGTCCAAGCCTGGGATTCCAGTAGCTGAGAAGTGGAGCCAGGCTCTACAGGAAGCTCTAACCATATTTGGGCAGTTGATGTGGACTTTGCTAGAGACAAGGCATAAAAGCTAAGGAAGAAAACGTCACCATCATTTCTGTCAGAGGAACTCACACAAGAGAGCAAATGTAACCAGATCTTACGTAGCACAACAGGAGATAACCAAAAAACACAAAAGGAAAGAAAATCAAGTAATTCCTTAGGAGTGCTGTGAAACACCAAAGAGCATTTAAACTGGAAAGAGTGGGGTTTGGGATAGGCTCTTCCTTGGCCAGGGAGCAACCACATGGCACCATGGGCACAGTGGAGAAGCAACGTCCCTGCTGAGGGATGTTGAACCTTCCTGAGCTTCATGCACCTCAGGTAACCTGCCACCTGGCCTTCAGGAGGCAACGTCATGGAACATGCCGGCACCTTACACTTGAAGGAAGATGGGAACCACTGCTTGGTTTTGGTCAAGGGTAAGTGAAAGAAAAAAAACCAAAACACACAAATGGCTGCACTGGCTACAGGCACTCAGAGGTGGAAATACCAACACACACCAGTTCTATCAGTTGGAGAGCCACCGACTTACTGCCACAGTGATGAGCTCATGTATTGCGTCTTCAGCAAACTATTTGCAAATAAACATTTCCAGTGCATTTCCAAAGGAAACCCTTCTGCTGGGGAGTACGAGGCTAGCTGAGGTTTGAGTCAGCCATCACTGGATTTCAAGGTATGAGGAGGGCATGAGAACAGAAAGAGAGGGTAAGGGGGTATCATTTCAAGACTGGTTTTGACACTTGGGTATTATTGCAACTTTTCTGATTTTTCAGTAATCAAGTAAGTAAATTTGTGGATAATCTCTTGCCTACCAAGGACTTTTGGATTTTACAAGAAAAAACAACCACGCGTATGCATAGATCACAGGACCCCTTTCTAAGCATTAAGTACTCATAAGAAAACAGGACACATGGTTTTAAGATGTGCTCCAGCTGTTTTTCATGGGGAAAAAAAAATACAAAAACCAAAGCCCCAGGAACTAAAAGCAACAGTATTGCAATGGGGATAGTAAAAATAGCAGCCTGGGGGACAAGTTCCAACCCCCCAGTGAAAGGTATTTCACTATTTTTTTCTGAAAAAAAAAAAAAAAAAAAAACTAAAAAACCACCGTCTATTTCCATTTCTGTTGTTCAGCAAGATCTGTTCAAGCAGCTTTCTTTTGTTGTCTCTGTTGCTGCTGTGCAGAGGTGTGGGACAAACAGGTTTCAGGAATCTGCAAGCCTTGCTGCAATTAAGTTTGGGAGGCAGAGGGAAGTTAAGCAGATCAAATTCACAGCATGTGAAACGTGAAGCGTAGACAGCCTGCCATTTGATTCAGTTTTATTATCATATAGATCGTTTCAAAGCTTGATCAGGGATAGCGAGGGCCTATCTGATTAGCGGGTCACGCTTGTTACAAATCTGGTGACCAGGCGAGCTGGCAGCGAGATGCCTGATCAAAGCAGATACTCGGGCAGAGCTGCAGCCCTGCCAGGCTCACAGCACAACAACCGCAGGCCAAAGGCGAGGCACAAACGGTACCTGCTGAGAAGGAACAGAGCAACAGGAGGAAGTTCAGAGGCATTGCTTCATGGTTAGGTTTTTTAGGCCCCGATGAATTCTTAAGCAATAACTGCCTTTTTCATACTTACTTACAGCAGTTATTTATTCAAATTAGTTTTTAAAAAGAGACTGGATTTAAGCCTGTAACATTCATTTTAGTGTAAGCATGCCTTACCCTTGGGACAAGTTCTGATGGCGCAGTTACCTGATTTTAAATGGCCAAAAGACAATCACAGCCCAACTGGCCTCGTATCTCAGCAAATGCTTTTGGAAGAGAGAAGGGAAACAGAGCAGCAGGACCACTGCTCATGACAGCTTGTGTGTATTTAGTTTTGTTTCGTTTCCAACCCGAGAATCCACACAGCTTGGCCCGACGTCAGGAAAGTGGGACCTATCGTAAGCAAAGGATTACTTCTCCAGCTGGCAGGATGCGTGGCCACTGGTGGTCCCAGCGGTGTTGTACCAGAAGGCTCTGATCAAAGGTTGCAAATAACCCCGCTAATGGCCTCAGACCTTTTAGATGGCTGAAAGGAGAAAATTTTTATTTGTTTTTTCTGTAGGAAGACTAAACCAGAACTCTAAGTTCCATGCTACAATTTATAAATTAAAACAAAACAAAGCACCAACAAAGAATAGAAAGCCTTTCAGTCTTAAGAAGATCCTGCATTGCGATAAATACTGAGACTTGGTGGAAGACCAGGATGGGATAAGCTACAGGAAAGCACAGCGCTGCCTGTATTTCTCCTCTGGTGCAACACTTAAGACTTTCCTCAGAGGGAAAGGAGAAGTTAAATACACACTGACAGACAGCATTTTGTGTTGAGTCAGTACAAGTTACAACAGCTGTCAATTTTTATCCTTACAGAGCATTCACAATGGCATTTTCCACCAGGAGAACATCACTGATGGCAATGTGACAGCCCTGCTGAAAGAGATCAGGCCAGCCTAATGGGTAATGTTCTCTCCTCCCCACTGCTGAGATGCAAAGGCTGACCAGAAGTGACCCCCTACAAATTCTGGTACAGTGCAGACTTGCATAGACACGCTGATTGCATTTAATTCAGTTACACTGAAAAAAAAAAAAAAAAAAAAGTATCTGATTGCTATGGGAATGGGCTTGAAGATCCTGGAAATGGACAGAGACAAAACCATGCTGGAAAAGACAAAAGAACACTGGTGCTGTGCAATCAATGGTGTGCTGCTACCTAGAGGTAAAAAATACATAAATGAAGTATTTAACAAGCTTTCTAAACTAGCAAGGCAATGATAGTAGATGATTTGACTCCTCTGTTTTTATTTTCAAAGGCTGCCCACAGCAAAGACAGCCTAGTGATCTAGTCACAGTAAATAAAAAGCTCCTCACATCTGTCTTACCCGTTGCAGCATTTGAGCCTCCAGAGCTCCAGAGGGCCCTTCCCTAATAATTTAACCCTTCTGAACAGAAGGCAGGGAGATGAAAGATTGCACATCAGTTCTCAAACAAAACAAAAGAAAAAGTCTCTATCACTCAATAGCTTTTCTGTCAGCTGGAAAATACCAGACATAAGCACCTGCCATTAGCAAAGAAAGCAAGCTGTGAGCCCCTCTGGCTGAAACCCTTGGCATGTAGTGGTCAGCAGACAGAGGGAACGTTTTGTGATTTACCTGGCAATAAAATAAAGCTGTGTTCCCAAATAAAAACCCTGACTATCTTCACTTTTAGTTGCCCCCAAACTAAATGCGGGCAACTAGGACTCAGTTGAATAACAATAATCACAGAGACAAGAGACCCAAAATCACCTACGCTGCCTTGAGTCTGGTTTCCTCTGTGCACATGGGGAGGAGGTACAGCGTGCATCACATTTCAGGGCTGCGGCTCCCTCCAGCTCGAGGGGCGCTGAGGTTGAGAGGTAATTTTGTCAGTAATAGATTTCATCATCGCACCAAGCAAACGCAAGGTTTGCTCTTGCCATGTAGCAATGTGCTGAGAGGAGATAATGCAAGAGCCTTTTATTTTTACTTTATCAGAAGCAAGGCAGGGCCAAGCACTGCTGTGCTCAGCCTGGGATCCACACACACGAAATTCTCCTGGCTGTAGCACTTTCCAGCACTAACAGACAAGACCCACAGAGCAAACCTACTCCAGACAGGGATTTTGGCATTTGTTTCCCTCCCCGCATGCTTAAGACAAAGAAAAGCCAATTTTCACATTAAATACTAAAACCTCTGCACTTCAACGTGAAATGTTTTAGTTGCTGCAAAGTGACTGGAATGTATCTGACAGTTTATACCTGGAATTATTCTTTGGCTCTTTTACAGTTATGTCCAGAAAACATAGCATACCCTGATTCTGTTCCTATATCACCGCTGCCTGAAATCCTAATGAGAAGAGCATGGTTCCTCAGACACCATACAGTACTGGAGACAAAGGGGGGCCTTGGTCTCCTACTGAGGATACACTTCTGAATATAGCAGTCCTTCAGCTGAAATAGCATCCCCGAGTCCCACGGTCCGGACAGGATCCTTACACACCAAAACGGGCGTGAAGTGGAATGAGATGCCTTCTCTGTGCCAATGCACTACTGGCTCATCTGGATTTAAGGATATTTTGGAAGGTGCCTCTATCTGGGAGGTCACAAACTCCAGAGGAGCCTTCAGAAAGACTTTGCTGGTGTCGATGGTTTCGGTCGCGCAGGCCTGAGCCCCTGCAGCTCTAGCTCCAGCAGCCACGGCAGCAACCTGGTTGCCCCAGAACCCGTCCACCGTGGCAAGGATGTGGTAGGCCAGGGTGTGGAAGTGGATGCGTGTGAGATCAGAGGCCCGGTCCGCGGTCTTCCCGTGCTCCTTCAGGACCCAGAAGAGGATGTCACTGACTACGCCCACATCGGGGATGCCGTTCCAGGAAGCAAGGGAGGCGTGGGGACCAGAGGCCGACTGCGTGAGGAAGAGCAGCTCCTGCTCGTTCAGCCCAATGGAGTTCACCAGGGGAAAGACCTGCTAACAGGAACAAGAGTTCTTCCTTCAGAGACAGGTCAGACTTCTGGGTTCTCCTTCACAGTACTGTTTTTACCAAAGTGCATCACAGCCTGCTGGCTATTTCTGAAATTCTTTTTCTAGAGGTGCACTTTGACATTAAAGAGCAACAGAACATCACATCCACATGAAACATAATGCTGGAATTAGAGCTGTGTCAACTTAAACATTGGGATTTGCAGGAAAGAAATACTGCAAAAACCCTGAACTGATGATCAACCAAAAGCTTTTTAAGATACCTCCTTTATGAAACCTCAGTCAAACCTTTCTAAAAGGAATACCCTCTGTGAGCTAAAGAAAACAAATCTGGCCTCTGCTAGGCCATGAGTCATTGCAGTTCTCTGCTGCTCAGAGGAGACTGGTAAGCTCAGTAAAGAAAATCTGTTCAGAATGCATCAGCAGACATTAAATCCATGTTTTCAATTTTAATAATGATAAACCTCATTTTATTTTTTTAATTTCTATATTTATCTATCAGTCTGCGCATTGTGATACTAAAGAAAAGGAAACTGATGAAAAGAGCACGTCCTTTTTGTTACCTGATGCACAATGTTGCTCATAAAATCCTGGTCAGTCATACTGGCCAACTCCAGGTGTATCGGAATGTCAGTAGGGATGTCAGAGATGGAGGCCACAGCCTGCAGGGGTAGAGGAAAAGGTGAAAAACAACACCTAAAACGTGTTTTAAAAGAAACAGAAGGAACAAAGGTGTGCATACTGGGGGAGACAGGAAGATGCACCTTATTACAAGTTCAAGCCTGGGAAGCTCGGAGTTTGCTATGGAGCATTTGTTGGGATGGAAATGGAGGAGATCTAAGTATCTTACCTCCATTAGTCGTCTGTGTCGCATCTCCTTGCTCTGGCCTTCCATCATGTGAAGTCCTGAGAGCACCACAAGATCTGGCTGAAATTCATCCAAGCTGGACACGAACACTTCCAGCATATTTAAGGCGCCGTTTGATAGGTCGTGGGAGAAGATAAAGCGGTTGGCATTGGGCGCTTTCACCTGTCCCCACTCTTCACCTAGGGCAAAGCAAAGAGGAGCAAACCAACTCAGAAGAGAAGCCAATCAAACCACCTATCTACAGATTATTTTGGGATATCCTGCTGGAATCTGAAGGCATGGTTTCATACCATGACTGCACCCAATTAACAGCTATTGGCAGCAGAATTATACCCTCAGGTCTGCTTAGGATATATACCACAAAACAAAAAGTATACCTGGTTTTTATAGGCCACAGTGTACAAGAATACAGAACCAAGAGGATGGCAGCACAGCAGCATAAGTCAGTATTTACAGTAACTGCATTACAAAGGAATAAAGTTTCAAAGGAGTTTAAGATGTTTGCTCACCTACCACAGCTCCCTGCAGCACACAGAATTACCAGATTAGCCCAGTGACAGCTGCCAGTACTGATAACTTACACGGTCCTTTTAACCAATTCAAAAAAAAAAAGAAAACTGTAAACCCAGGAATCTCTTAGTGATGATCAGGGTTCCATCCAACATTCAGCCTTTGGCATGGTACCTGCTTGATACTCCAAGATGAGATGGAATTCATCTCTTTCCTGCATGGATTCAGGTGGCACAACCACATTGTCATCAAGCAGTTGGTGGAGCTTGGGACCAACTGGGCCACAAAGGAGGATCTAGAAAACAATTAAAACAATCAAGGATCCCCTGCCATGTCCCCTGCCAGCATTTCAGTGCACTGAAGTAGCCATCTCATTTTGTGTGAAGCCATTCTATGCATGCATTAGTCCCACATTTCATCTCTTCCCAGTAGTTGCTGATAAGCAAGATAGTTCTCATACAGGAAAATGTATTTCCTTTCAGGATTTGTTATGCACAGTACAGAAATACATAAGCCATCACAGCTTTAGAACCAAACTCTCTTCACTCTTGCAAGCTCACTGGAAGATGGAGGACCTTACACTAGTCTATATCCAACAATTTGGCCTCCACATGACCATGTGAAAAGAAGAAGCCACTTTTATTAAATTAGCAAAAATTAAAAGGATCAGCACAGCACAGGGATCCATATTTGTTTTATTAGAAAGAAGGTTAAGACAGGAGCCAGTAACTCCAAGGGAGCAATAAGCTGTAAACCATTACCTAAAGAACAGATTTGAGACTCCTTAAAGCCGAGTGAATAGCGTATAACTTTTGACACACCTACCTTCAGGTCTGGATTTGCTGCAAGCTTCTGACCAATGAGAGCAGCGTTTCCTCCTACGTAAAGCTGTAAAACAGATCGAGGCAGGTATGGGCATTCCCTTGCTTTGATAGCTTTACACGTGCTTAGTCCTTAGTACAGGCTTCAGATTTTAGCTTCTAGAAAGGTTCCAGGATTAGAGAATTTAGGAAAGCTTAGTGGGGACGGAGGTAAAACAATTTTACAATTCACTGTGAGATGCCAACAACTTAAGTGTTCTCTTCTTAAAGTCTAAATATTTGCCTTCAGGTAACTGACAGCCCTGTGCAAATCAACTGATTTTTAACACTCCCTCCTACTTCAGTGCAGATTTTCTGCACTGGCAATTGGTAATTTTTTTTATTTTTTTTTTTTTAAATCAGCAGGCAGACAAGCAGTCATTCGAAAACTACAGTATTTCAGGGTTAAACCTGCCATCTATGCCCACACAAAGCGAGCAGAACTGTGAAAGTTTCTTTAGGTAAGAAAGGTCGAACTTTCAAGTAAGAAAACACCTACGTGAGCTCTGAAACTAAAGAACATAGATCTGTCACGAGGACCACAGGTGCCAAGAGGTGACAGAAAACAAGCTGTAGAAAGATACAGCTGATAATCAAGTGATGCCAGAAAGCCCATGTAGCGAACATCGAGAAATAGACCAACACGCAGAAGTCCTGACCAATAAAAGGCCAGATTTTCAAAAGCAGCTGGCAAACTGCATATAAGGCAGCATTAAATAGTCTGTAGAAATTAGCTGTCAAGCAGATATGCAGCTAGATTCAGAAGACCCAGCAGAAATTAGAGCAACAGGACTTTGCTTTTGGAAAGTGAAGCTTCAGGAAAATCACTGAGTTTTTTTCATCATCCCTACTTCTAGAGAGAATTTAAACCCTGCATTAAGGTCCTAGAGCTGATCAGCATGTTTGTAACTTCTCATGTGTGGATTTTCTCCTTACTTCCTGTCTCACTACAACATGTTAGAGCCTCTTTTACAGCATCAATCTCATCTGGCTCCCATGAAACATGAAAATGTCTTTAGTACTATCCTGCAGAGGTAACCTTGGGTTGGTATTTCAGTTTGGAAAAGGCAAGCAAGGGACAGACCATTCAAAACCCTTCAGTTTGGGACAGGTGCAGAGTTCTGTCCTCTGTTTTTTCCTAAACGATTAGGGCTCTCACTAGACAGAGAACAAAAGTCACCATCAATGCAGAATATAAGAACCGTACTTCTCAAAACCTGTCTTCCCATGGAGGACATACCTGGGCACCTGGGTACTCCGAGGCTGTCCGTGCTATGTGATGGAAAGACTCCGCATCGCTGAAGAAGCGCTCAGCAGCTGCCCCTTTCTCCATGAAGTGCACAAATGCTTCCCTCAGGTCCTGCTGGGAGGTCAGGACAGCGTGGTTTTTTCCATCCCCAGGTTCGAGACCAAGTGCCTCCAGCAACTTCACACCAGACAGAACCACGTCCACGCAGGCGTTGACACTGAAAGAGAGAAGGAAAATGCACTGCAGGGAAAGCCAGCGTACGAGAGTACATTAGGGCGCCTGGGAGACAATACAATGACTTCACTTCCCAGACAGTGATGTTTGCTGTTAAATCTGGGCAGCCCTCAGGAAAAACAACCAAGTTAAAAAACAAACAAAACAAAACAGAAAAAAACATGGGGATATGAATTTTCTAAATTTTTACTAAAGTGCTCTCTCTTTATTGTGCTCCATCACAGCACTGAAGGGTTGGATTTTGAACATTCTGCTAAACTAAAACAAAGTGTAAGTTGTTCGTGTTCAAAGGTGGTTGTAAATGTTGTTACATTTTGCACTTTGTTTGCTGTTTAGGCTTGCTCAAAAAAGAGCAGGCACCATAATAATAGCATTTTTAACTTTTAATTCTTAAAATAAAGAAGCTTTTATTGTTCTAGTTCTGGTTTAAAACCTGCAGGCAATTCAGAACTGTTAAAACTGAAAGTATTTCAGCCCACTAGATCAGCCTCTTGAGTTTCAACTACTGCTAATAAAAAGCAAAAGCACATACACAAACACCCTGTACCTGCAGTGATTCTGTTTACAAGAAGTCAAGAGAGCCACTTTTCAGTCAAAACATTCGAAGACTGCAGTTTGAAAAGAACCATCCCCAATTTCCAGGCATGTCTCCTTCTCTCAAATGGCAAAGCAGGAGAAAAATCCAGCACCACTTGGGAAGTTACGAGAACCATTTTGGCAGATCCAGCCTTAAGTGACATCAGACCTGCTGCTCAAACCTTCCAGTTTTATAAACTTTTTATAAATTACAGCAATTTAAACACAGCGGAGCCCAAGTCAGAGCAGAGAACAGGACAGTTTCTGCGCTGGAACCAGGCCTGCAGGAAACATCTTACATGCTCTACTGATGTATTTTAGGGGAAGTTTCTGAGTGCTTGCCTTCATTCCTATTCCTTGGTTTCAGAGAGACAGTAATATAAACAAAATATTTACTGAGATCACATGAACAATTGCTATAGCATGTTCTGGAACTGCTCTAAGGGCATTTGCTGTTCCTCTGCCCCATGCTTCCATGACAGTGATCCAAACAACCTATAAAGCTTTCCCAGGATCTTCAGCTTGCTCTGCATCTGTCCACAACACTCCAAATACCAATGTCAGCTCGAACCGCACGGCCTTTCCTCCTCATCAGTGACCTTTCATGCACGACTTGGGCTGCAACACGTGAAGTGTGCATCACACTGAATAAAGGACATTAAAAACCTCAAGGGTTTTCAGTGCACTTTTAACGCAGCTCCTGTTTGATTGGAAATCCGCTGCACTGTGCATCACATACTAAGGGAGAAAAATCCCCTTGCACAGCAGACAAAAAAAAAAAGAAAGAAACAATAATTTTCAACAGCATTTTAGCCACAACCTCACTGCAGCAAAAGGGCAGCAATCTTATGTTTTAATGAATCATTAAAGATGCAAAGGGACAGAAAGCAAGCCACAGCTCTTTCAAGTGAGACCCTTCTAATCATCCTCCAGCTGTCTTTCTTCTGCCTCCCTGCCACTCCTCTGCTAACACACTTCTTGCTTTTAATAATCTGCCCTAACAGCAGGGAGATGCTACTAATGAACTTATTTTGCTGTGGAACATTGAGGCCCTGGGCCTTTGGGTTGTGTATCTATTATGTGTATCTAGCTATTTCTATGTACTGAGTCCCTTTAAAGCAAAGAAGAAAGGACTAAGCTGAAGATAACCATCTCTTTTCCAGTGAGGGCATGGCATAAGACTAAAGGGGACACTAGAAATGTTCTGTATTCAGGGGAGAAAGTTTGCATCGACCATAATGCACGAGCAAGGCTCCAGCTGATCCCACAGCAGCTACGCAGCCATTACACTCAATACCTTTTTGCAACACTCGGAGGCCAAACCTCGCATCACAGTCAAGTTATCCCATCACATCCTTTTATTTACGACAAAGTGAGTCAAGCGCTATATATATAACACCGAGATTCATGGCCACGCTTAAACCCAGCTTTGAAGACCCGCCTGATATTCCTGAACTTTCCCCTCGCCCTCTTTGCAGCTTAAAAAGAGAGAGAGGCCGTTGGGTTTCCCCACAGGCACCCTCCCACTCGCTCCTCGCCCTTCCCTCTCCCGTTTTTCCCCTCGGTGCCCCCCCTCACACGTCCCTGACCTACCCGACGGCGACGCGCGCCCAGCCCCGCGCCGGGCGGACGATGGCCGCCTGCCAGGCCGCCACCATGCGGCTCTCGAGGGAGCCGGCCCGGCGCAGCCCCCCCAGCAGCGAGGCGGGGAGGAGCCGCAGGGCCGAGGGGGGCAGCTGGGGGCCCAGCAGGCACAGGTAGCCCAGCGCCAGGGCCAGCAGCCCCACGCACAGCGCCCGCCGCCACATCGCGGCCGCCCCCGCCGCCACGTCTGAGGGGAAGGCGGGCGGGCGGGCAGGCGGGCGGCCGCCCCTCCTTACGCCGCCTCCGTAGCGCCCCGCCTCCGCCCGGCGCCGGCTGCCGTAAAGCCGCTTCGGGAATCGAGGCGGGCCTCACGCCGAGTGCGCAGCCTCTCTTAACGTTGCGCATTCTGCGTACCTCCAGTAGAGCGCTGCGGCGTGGCGGGCGTAGCTGAGCTACGGGAATAGAGCCGGGGGAGCGCCAACGCGGCGGCGCTTCGTGAGGGGAAATGGCGGGCGTGGGCGGCCCTCGGCCGCCTCAGGGCGCCTCAGAGCTGTCTGCGGCCTCCAAGGCTTCTCTGCCCGGCCCCGAGGAGCCTGGCCTCGGTCCCTCAGGTCAGCGGGGAGCAAGCAGTGTGGTGTGGAGAACGGGGAGCCTGTGCCCCTTTCTCTCAGTGCCTTCCTAGCACCTGTGTAGCCCCATGCTCTGTGTTTCAGCTCTTCATGTTCATCAACCTTTGTCTCAGCAGCGCAGCTTCTGCTCTCAGCCTCTTTTGTGCCTTCCCCAGGTTGAGTTACTTCAGGTCTGTGCCCACGTTCCTGTGAGGCAGCCTGTGCTGGGTTTAGCAGGGAGCAGTGGGAGGACATCCTTTTGTCTGCTGCAGCCCATCACATGGGTGTCGTAAGAAGTCAGGAGAGAGGCTTTTCTCCCCTTAATGAAAGGGAAATGTTCTGGGCTGCTTTAGAAACCACAGAAACATTAGCTCTAAGGCTTAATGACAAAATTTGCGGGAGTTTGACAACTGTGTGCCACAGTGCGTTGGCTGAGGCAGCTGATAATTTTCCTACTCAGTTCTGTGTTGTGAATGATTGTCATTTTCTTTGACTCTGACAAAACAAACAGTGAAAGAGAGAGGAAGGCTTCTTGCTGATACTTCTTTCTAGATTAAAAGAATGGGTATTTGGACAGTGGCTCATCTACATGAGTCTACTGGCTCATCTCAGTGGCTCACTGCTCTGGCCCTGTGTGGTCACTGGGCTGCCCATCAGGTTGCCTTTCTCGCCTGCCCTTCTCAAAAAGGACTGACTGCCTCAAGGATTTTGTTCCTGTGATGTTGTTCCTAGGGACAAGTGAAGACAGAGGGCTTGGAGGTGGGCAGGACTGGAATTTGTGAGGGAAGGAGTAAAAATGGGCCTCACCTGGCAGTGGGTGGTGTGCAGGGAAACTTTTTAAAGAGCCTAGAGCAGCACAATAATGTAGTGAGTTTTAAGAACCGTATACTGCAAACAAAGTGGGGGCCTAGCCACCTTCCCCATTTTTCAAGAAATCCTTCAGATGGTTCTTTCTCTTCAAATAGCTACCTGCTTCAGTGCACCTTAAAAGGCTGATTACAGCACTTAGACCTGTGTTCAGCCCATCAATGTTGGTCTGTTAATATGCAAACACTCTTTGCATTTGCTCAGGTGGTCTTAGGGGCTTGTCAGTTGGCTTTTTCATTTGAACAAATTTACTCTTTTTCCCTTTGGCATTTTTCCCACAGATGTTTGATCTATACGTGATTATGAAATCTCACTTGCTTCCATACTCTTCGAGTCCCTAGGGTATAGGCCTGCAGGGCTCCCACAACCATAAGCAGCCCTCCAGTTCAAGCAAGCAGTGCTGTGTTGTTGGAGAACAGAGCAAATACCTGCTGGAGCCTCTCGTTGCTCAGTACAATCAGGTCTTCACCTGTGGGAGCACGTGTATTTATAGCCTTGTCACAGAACATCATAATTAGACATGCCCATAAGGCAGCTGCGACCCATAACATTGTCACAGCTCAGGGACTCCATTATTAGTACTGTGTCATCAGAGGGTTAGGCTGCAAGCAGATAACCCATCTAATACAGTAGTACTTTAGGGAATTAGCCACGATTCCAATTTGGGGCGATTAGTTTTTGATCTGATGCTAATGCCATGTTCTGCGTTGTTGCCCTGAAGACTAAAGTTGTCTTTTTCACTCCTGGAACAGGTGCAGTTTCCACATCAACAAAATCAAACCTGCTCAGGAGGAACCACTGCTATTTGGTCTGCCTAAACTGCCAGTGTTCACTCTCCATGAATGGTTTTATCGGTGGACTTGAATGAGACTGCAAAGGTAATTGAAAGATTGCTTTGATGACCTTGGTTCTTGCCAACGAAAATAAGGTGTTTTTTCAAAAAAAAAAAAAAAAAAAAAAAAAAGGCAGTTCCCTTGGAGAACCTGTTCAGTTACAGAGCTAATCTGCAGCTTTTTGGCTTATATTTGTTTTAAGCCAATGTAGATTTATTTTTGCCTGTAGCAGCTAAACCAGAAGTGAAAGTGTCAGCTGACAACTGAAATGCATCTCCTTATTTCCTTTCCCCTGAACCACCTAGCATCCTACAAACTTTGGTTAGAGGTAACAGAGAGGGACACAAGGCTGATAGTTTCATATGAGATGACTCAGATTGAGTAAAAAGTATTAATTAAATACCTGTTTAATTAGTTCTGGTTCAGGGCTGTGCCTTATTTCGAAGATGTGACACTGATTTTGAGAGCTTTTGCTGGGGTCCTTTAATAAAACATAGGAAGAGAAGGTAAGACTTGGTGGATTTCTAAAGAGTTTAAATCAAAACTCATGGCAACAATTTTCCTTTGCTGCTTCTTCCTGGTTATATGAAGTTCTTTGTAGATCCAATCCTTTTCCTGATGCTGTTTCAGTATATGAGCTGCCTGTGACTTGGAAGGTTGGAAGGGATGTGTCAGGGAAGGTGGGTTTAATCAGTCTTCAGTTATTGGAAACTGAACTTGTTCCCTTTAGCAAAAAAAAAAAAAAAAAAAAAAAAAAAGAGGGGGGGAGGGAAATGGGACTCTGTCTGCAGGAGGCAGACAAACAAGCAGGAAAATGCTGCTTTTAAAAAATTTGCCGTGGAGAGTTATGCACAGTGCACATGCTCTCAGCAGCCACTCAGGTTCACACATAAAGGTTTGTGAGCTTTTAATGCTGTTAGTGAGTTTGCTTTTCTGATCACAGGCTCAGTTTTGAGAATTGGGGGGTTTGCCAGAAGCTTATTAGGCAGGAAGCGAGAGGAAAGGGGATGAAGATGGGCAAGCAGAAGAAATAGCAGGGAGGGGTGAAAGCCTAAGCTTTGAGTTCCCAAAGGAACTATGAAGACCTGTTTTTCTTAGCTTGAACTCACAAGCAATTGTCTTCACTCCTTGTTAAGTTGAATTTGCATATTCAAATGGACTCTCTTCTTTTGACTTACTTTGGCCAGCTTAAATTGTAGGCCTGTGCACAGTGTGGGAAGGGGAGGAGTTTTCCTCGAACTATGAATTCCTTTATTGTTGGTGGGATCGGTCATGCGTATCTGTAATGCCTGGAATTAAATCTTTAGCTGTACCTAATAAACATTAGGCAGCACCCAAGGCAGGATTTGCATTGCAGATGCTTTCAGGGCTGCTCCCTCCTGTGGTATCCAACACTCCCATGGTATTACTGCCTCTCTCTGAGTTCCCTAGGCTTCGTGAAGTCAATTATTCAGGTGTTGTGTGTCCCACTCCCTCTTCTGTGTTCTCTGCTATCAAACCTCTCCCTGAAATCCCACATCCTCCTGTCTTTGATTGCAAGCCTTTGATCTGAATTGGAAAGATAGAGTGGCAACTGTGCATCAGTCCCTACTGGTGAAGCTAGTGCAGACATTTCTGATGCTTGCCTGGTGACACGTAGCGAGAGCCAGTAGTGGAATTTGGTGGGTGTGACTGGTTGCTGCTGGAGGAATAGGAACAAGTGGCACCCAGGTTTTTTGGATGGGTCCTAATAAAGGCCTGGAAAATTCAGAAGATGGAAATTTGTACTGAGCCCTGCAGATGAGCAGAGGAACTCTAATTAAAATACAGAATCAGTGCTGTGCTCAGAAACTGGGCAACATTCCCCATCTCAGCTCTGCCAACATGTCTCAGTCCTGGACTTCAGCACCCACTGCTTCCCTGCTCCGTAAGACACACTCAGCTTGGCCACCGCATCTCAATCTTGATCTGTAACACCTCCTGCTGTTCCAATTCTGGGGCCTTTTTGAGCAGAAAATACCATCTTTCTTCTAAATTGTGCCAAATTGCTTGGTTTTGGCCACAGAACTCATTTTCACTTGTCACCTAACGGGATACCTAGAGACTTTCATCTAGCACTGTCAGCGCCAGAGGAAAAAGAACATGTGAATACCCAGCCCCCTGCTAAGTCCCCTAATTATATAGTGATGTGTTAATAACAAACATGCTTTCATGTCTTGGCAGTTGCAAAACACTCATCAGTAGTGCAGTGCTTCAGAACTGGAATCACACAGGAAAGATGCAAGTCCCCATTTAAATTACTTAATTAGTATCAGCATTGTCTGTACCCAGCACTAGGGTCTGGAAGAAGTGCTAGCGTGAAGCTGCCAGATGCCGGTTGTTTGGGTGCTCTGCAGAATCGGAACCACCATGTTAGACACTTGTCGTTGCAGAAGTGAGACTTGCTGTGCAGAGCAGCTCTTTTTCTTTGGGGGTGGAACAGCTTCTGTCTTGGCTGGAGCTGGGAGCTTCCAGACCCAGAGTTATGTGCTGCTTTCAGTTTGAGCCAAATTGTTGGATTTTGCAGTGCTGATTGCTCGCACCCTGTGGTGATGAGCCTGGTTGGCTGCACAACGCCTGGGAGCTGGAGTGAGAGTGAACCTCTGTGTGTGCTGGTGAACACCCTGAGCCACTAGGGTTCATGGCAGTGGCTGCCTGAGCTCAGCAACAATTGCTCTGTTTCTGGAACAAATGGCTCAGATGGTCAGATGGAGGAATTAAACCCTTTGTCAGAAGGTCTTCTGGAAGCAAGGTAGAAGTCAGAAAGCCCAAGGGTGTTAGTGTGGGGGATAACATGCTTGGGGGGGAAAGAGAGGAGGATGACAAAAAGAGGGGCAGCCAGGTGGGAGAGGTTTCCTTTCCAGAAGATGGAGGGACATGGCTGATGGTTGCATCGTGTTCTCTTGTGAGCAGAACCTTCAGCTGTGCTCAAAGTTCCTGCTTGTGCGTGCAGCCTGCGTGTTGGCTTGGGCTTTGGGGTCTGGCATAAGCCCCCTGGCAGGGATGGCAAACTCGGCCCCCTCCTGCAGACGGTGCAGCTGTGAGCAGTGCTGCCAGGTGTTGAGAGCTGCAGAGCCACGGCCCAGCTAAACGCCTGTTTATCTGTCACGTTTGGCCCTGTAAACAGCCCTGTGAGAGCTGTTGGACGCTGATGTATCCTGGCCCAGGAGAAAGGATGGATGTACATCTTGCACGAGCTGTGCGTAGGGACAGAGCAGTGCTTCAAGTACTTTCTTCTGTTCCAACTTCCTTGGCAAGGCAGAAGATGAATGGCAGATGCCCAATCTTATCTTGGGAAAGGAACACTGGAAATGAAGCTCAAAATACTCCTCGGTCCCCTAGATCCATCCAATTTACATACTCAGTGTTGTGCGGATTGTATCTTATGCTGCGTACTTTGCATTCTTTTATGTGGGTTACAAATTCTGTTCGTGTCACTTCACGCTAACAGCAGTGCCGGTGTCCCTGATAGCGAGCGTGCCTCGGAGCGCTCGCTGTCTGTTGGGATCGCAGCTCTGAGGTCAGATGGAGGCCACTGCTTGCCCAGCGTCACAGCAGCATCAGTGCTCGCCTCTGACAGATTAGCCTGGTACCACCCCATCGGCGGAATGATGTGTTGTGAATGCGACACTTATTTCTATTACCATTCAAGAAAATGCCTAAAAACAGGATCTCTGAGAAGCCGTGCATTTGCAACCCTTTAGGCTTTAATTTAAGCTCTTGCTGTGGCAGAATACCGTGGAAGAAGGATGTAGGCAGGTCTGGAGAGACTGGAAGAGAGAAACCAAAGCATTTGCTGTATTTTAGGCCTGTCTGTGTGCAGAGCTGTGCACGACGGCCTGCTGAGGTTACTTTGCCAATGGGTAGGACGTGCTTAGGTCAGATTTCTGTGAGTGTGAGGGAGGGAAGAAGCGTGATCTCTGGCTGAGAGCCACACAGTTTTACCAGCAAAAATACACAATTACTGTATGAAAATAGCCTTATTTGTTTGTCTTATTCAGCATGTGTCTGATGCATGTCTGAAGGAGCCACAGCCTGGATCTTAGGCACAGGTCTTTGTGGGGAGCAGTTCTCTCTTCTGGCTCAGAAGCTGTTTTGCCATTCCAATCACATGCACAACCAAAAGAATCGCATTGGGTGGAGAGAACACAAGGTGATATAACAACAACTGTGTTGTTCATCCTTGGAGGTGACCCACCTCCCAGCAGGGCCTGTGTGGGCCCTTATCCAGCAGCCTACTTAGTCAGAAAAGCCCAGGAAAGCCCCAGGTTCACCTTTGCTCCACCCTCCTCAGGGCTCTCTTAGTGCCGTTCAGTAGGGTGAGCACAAAATGCTCAAAGCACGGGAGCTTGGGGCTGTAGCGCTCAGGCACCTGGTTCTGCTTTCCCACAGATAGACCTGCTGCCTGATGTGATGTGCCAGTGCTGTAAGCTCAGCACATTTTAACGTGCTAACTGAAGCCCCAGATTGCATTTTGCAATAAATTTGTGTATAGGTCTACCGAGAGGCAGTTGTT
This sequence comes from Aythya fuligula, assembly GCF_009819795.1. Lineage (NCBI taxonomy): Eukaryota > Metazoa > Chordata > Aves > Anseriformes > Anatidae > Aythya > Aythya fuligula. The sequence continues at coordinate 10,044,067 of NC_045569.1, read as the reverse complement.
TCAGAATTTCACCAGTGAGACTGCCAAAACTATTTGTGTATTTCATAGTTCATATTCTAAATGACTTGCATGCATCCCCATGTCATATATTAACCGACACAACTCATAAACTGTGGTGCCTAGCACAGCTCTCGTCCCTCGATCTGTCTACAGAGGTTTTAGCAATAGAGCTTGCTTTATCCAAGTTGTCCCTGGTATTTCTGTTGTGTGAATGTCTGTGTAAGGCACAGAGGGTTTGGTGTAAAATGAACCGATGACAGTAACTGTTGCTGCTGTGAAACCAGATTCCTCTTAATTGGCAGAAGAGGTCTCTGGCCTCTTCTGCAAATGGGCAGTGAGTGGAGGGGTAGAAACGTTTCTAGAGGAGATGTGGCTGAGAAAAGTGAAACTGAGAAAATGTTTCATAAAACAAAAAGGAGGTAGGGAAGCGAAGGGGAGGTGAGACTGACTATATGGGGAAGGGGTTGAACAAGTTTTCAAAGAAAATGCCTTATGCTCTGGAAATAGTGCTCGCTCTATCGCAGAAATCCGGAATGAAATCGGTGCTATTATAAATACTACTTGATGTCTCTTTTGACTTATACAAGCATGCAGATATTACTGAGGCACTTTGAGCACTAAATTCATTTTCCCTTTGTAGTTTTGAGGCACCTGTAACTCTTGTGAGGAAGTGTTTCCTCTAGGCTAGGCAACGTGTATGACAAGGAGAGGTAGCTGGCTGAAGGAGATTGAGCTGAAACTCAAGCATTTCCCAAGGGAAATGCTTTGTGCTTGTACGGCTGGCCAACCAGTTTAGGTTCTGGGGACTTCATTTTCCAAGTTTGCATGCGATTTATGCTGTCGTCTTCATTTTATGAACTTGGAGATTCAGCTTTATTAACGCTGCAGGAATGAATGCTTCTGTGCAGTTTCTTCAGGCTAATTTGGGTGTTTGGGTTGTTCTCACCACCTTAGAGCAAAGCACATCTTTCCTGCAGAAATACAGCACCAATGGCTCACGTCATCTCGCTCTGGAAGAGAAGAGCCAGTAAGCAAAGGAGCTAAAGAAACAAGAGAAGGCATTGCAAGCACCTTCATGCTGAACGCACAGGGAGGACTCTTCCTCCTTTGTCTTTACAAAAATATAGAAGAAAGCAAACCAATCCTTTTCTACCTCTGTCGTTTTTGGGATTTCAGAAATAACTGCTGTGAACTTTCACTACTACAGTCGCCAAAGCAGATTATCGTGTTGCTTAATTCTTCCCCATTTTAACTTCAGTTGAAAAATTGAGCATGCTAAAGAAGCCCTTAACAGCAAGTGACTCCATCTGCTGTCTAGAGGAGGTCATTCATCTTTGAAGGCAAGTGATTAGACTTGTCAGCGTGCCTCACTCCAAAGTCTGCTGCTAATTCCTCTTGGACAGAACGCCTGGTGTAGCCAAGCACTGGTTTATAAGAGCAGTTTTGGTTGCCCATCAGTCTCAAAATATTTTGTATTAAGAATTCTTCAGAGAAGAGCAACAAAGATGATTGTGAAAGCTTCTGGGCAGAAATTGAATTAATAGGGATGCTTCAGCCTTGAGCAGAGATGCTCTGGAGGACTGTCCCAGAGGGCTATGAAGTTGTCTGTGTCTGGAGGATGACCTGTGGAGGACTGCTCGCTGTCTCTTTCCCAGGCATAGCGCTGTTCACCACTGTCAGGCAGGAGATAATGGGTGTCTGCGGTCTGACATGCTGTGACTGTCTTTTCCTTGTGGAGTGCGAGGTGTTGCTGAGCATGGTCTTTATTTCAAGTGAGGTCCTGAGATGCCAAACAGGGAGGTGTGTGAGAAAACCCTTCCCAAACAGAGCTCCCTTAGGTGAGAGCTGATAATTCTGTGGAGACTGCTACTGGTTTAGCACTTAGCAGGCAGCTGAAGGTGAGAAAGACAGCTCTGGGCAGCTGCTGGGGACGCTAAACTGCAAAAGGGCACAGCGATGCACTAAGCACCTCACAGGTTGTCAAAGTAGGTGAGCCTGACTCCGGTGCTGCAGCCAGATGAGGAGCAGAAGCCGGAGGCCGGCTGGATTTTCAGTGGCAGTGCATGTTATTTTCTCTGTCAAGTTCAGCTGAAGTCACAGGTGCTGAGATGCTTCTTGCTGTTAGGCTCTTGAGCTTTCAGCTGGGCACCCGTCCAGCCATCCGTCACTCCTTGGATTTTGTCCACGGGAACCCAAATGTGATCTGAGAGTTGCCACCGCAGCAGAGATATCAAACAGACACCTGGCATTTAATCCAAACTGAGGTAAATTCAATCCGAAAATAGAAGCGGGGTGCGCCTTGGCTGCCAGGCAAGTGAGCCCGTGCTGGGGCTTCTGGCTGCTCCCTGAAGGCTGGGTCGTAACCCTGTAGATCAGCTCCAAACAGAAGGCAGGAACAATGTTTGGATGTGACTGTAGCAAAGCTGATGTGGGGCGGCTCAGAACCAAGCTCAAAGCCAAGACATTTTTTTTTCCTCCATGATGTGATCAAATGAGTAACAACTGAGTGAGCTCTTTTGTTCTTTGTGGCCCAACTGACAGATAATGCAGGGGGTGGAGAGATTGGCTTTGTTTTTAACTGCAAAATCCATGAAGGGATATGTTCTTTGTGAATTAATTAATTTGGAGAAAATGGGGTTTAACTATTCCACAAAAGATTCATTTCCACCCACTTCCCAGCTGGCTCTGGAGTGCAGTTTAAACATAGACTGTCACATTCGCAGCACCCGTGAATGTTTGAACCGAAATAGCAACTCGTAGCTGGCAGGGCAGCGAGCAGCAGTGGTGCTTCTTCTGGGTAACGGGTGGCATCGCAGAATCAGTTAGGGTGGAAAAGACCTCTGAGATCATCAAGTCCAACCATTAACCTAGCAAATGGCGTGGTTGTTGTAGTGCCAGCCATGTTCTGCAGACAGGTGCAGAGACATCTTCAGCACAGGAGCTGCAGCAGATCATAACTGCAAACTCTGCTGACAAGAGCTGGGGGAACCAGCCTGGAATGAGGTTGCCCCTTGACCTTGGAAAGGTCTGTGCTGTATACCCCCCGGTAATGAGCCAGCACTCTCACACTCTCAGGATGTGTCAACTCCAGAGTCCTTCCAAGTCTTCCAAATGGTTTTAAACCTTTAGGTCTGCCAATGAGAGCATGGGTTTGGCGGTGTTCATGTGACCGGGCCCACAGCAGCCTTATCCCTACATGTACAGCCCGATGATACGAGCTGAGAGGTGACGGTCATCTGTTGCCCGTAAGCGGAGTGGCGGGACAGTGACAGCTTTCCTGTTAATGTCACCACTATCAACAGAGCAAAGACGCCTCTAAATAGCACGGGAATGCTCAGCAATTGTCATCTCATGTGGAAAGTTCAAACTGTAGTTCAAGGACAGAAGGTCTTCTAAGTAAAAGGAGATCAAATCCCCAAGGAGCAGTTGTAAAATGCTGCTCTTAGTGCCCCCCAAATGCCTTTAGCTTATTTTGCTGAAGTGGCATGCTGCAGCTTATATTTGTATGACAAGAAAAGGACAAAAGCGTGTGCAGTTGGGACCCTGAGCAACTTTGCTGATCGTAAATACAGCGAGGCATCAATAAAATGAGACTTTTATCCTGAGCAAAAGAAAATGCAGAAAATTGAGCATCAGACAGAGCCAAGCTGTGTGCCTACTTCGGGTGCAGTTAGGAGGAATCTGAGGAAAAAAATGAGTAAGAGAGCAATTAAAATTCAAAAAACTCCAATTGCAAGTACTTGCTATTCTGTCAGGATGGTGGAACATCAGAGAAGTCTACAAATTTACTACATTTAATGTCTACAAATAACATGGTGCACATGGGCCCCTGGAGGTGCTGATATGAGAGCTGTGTGGCAGAAGACTGAGGTGTTTTTGTGAAGGGGGAAGAGTCAGAAGGGCAACACAAGCAAAAGGACTTAGGTCACTAAGGTCAAGCCCAGTGAATATAGACCTGTTCATCTCTTGAGATACCTAAAAGAGAAAAAAAATATGTATTTTTTTAAAGATTCCTTTTGTCAGTTCTGTGCACTTATGTTTTTCATCTGCAGTGTCACCCCTGAGAAATAAACTGTGACCTTCAGTACCTGGAAAGCTGGGGCTCTGCGTGACCCAGCTGATACAGCAACTCCAGGGCAGGTCTCCGGGCCTGTCAGGGCTGGGCATGGTACAGGGCTGGCTGTCAGGTACACGTAAGCACTCCGTGACAGCCAGGGATGTGGGGACCTTACCTGTGTCTCCTTTGGGCAATATGGCATTGACCTATTCCTCAGCCTAGAGCACAAAAAAGGGAGTTTACTCACTTTTTGGTATCTGTGTGCCCCAAGGCTTATTGCTGTCATTGCTGCCACAGCCAGCAGTGGTGGGAGGGCTAACACAAAGAGGAGAAGAACAAAGAAAAACCCAAACCTATCACCAGCACACAAAAGGCCACCTGGAAGTACCACCAGGAGATCCTGTCAATGTTAGGCTGTTTTTTTCCAGGATAAATCATGCATTTGGAAGCCAGCAGAATCTGTTGAGCAGATAAATTCTTGTTCGTATAGCCTAGCAGCAGAGTCATATATTTCACTGAAGCCACAAACGTACACTCGCTGCAAGTGTAAGACAAATGAGACTTGGAGGCTGGTGAAATATGCAGTCTCCCAGGGCTTGATCAGCAGCGCACAGAAGGAACGTGGGCCCACCAGCTTGCTGGAGATTTTGGAAAAGGTTCTCAGCCCCATTAAAACCCTAGAGAAGCCAACCTACCATCGTAAGACTGGCTTGCACTCGCCCACATCTAGCCTCCCCCACGGCGTGCACAGGATGTGTCATAGTGGCAAGAAGAGCAGGAACAATCTTCCCAAGCCCAGAGAAAATTGCGCTGGTGCCAAGTGAGCTGAGCTAAGGTAATGTGCAAAAGGGTTGGTGTGGCACGGGATGGTTTGCCTGTTGCCGGGGCTGCAACAGGACGGATCTCTAAGAGTACATAACGTTATACAAGATGTGTGATCCCCATTTCTGCGAGGCAGGAAGGAATGTTTTGAAAAAACACATTTTTCCAGCAGCTTAGGACCTGAGGATGCATTTGAGCAAGTGCTGCGAGTTCCTTTGGTGGGGAGAGCAAGGCTGAGACCCCACACAGCGCTGTGTGGCCAGAGCTGCTGCTTCTCGCTCATGCGCAGCCCTGTGCTTCTCATTTTCTCTTAGGACAAGTGAAATATTCAGGTCAACTGAAATCCTTTTTTTTTTTAATTTCCCCTTTTTAACTCGTTTTGCTGACTGTTCATTCCAGCGACCACAGTATGGTGCTGAATGCCCTGTGGGTGTAGCCAGGTCTGCGACCCCGCTGGCTGGGACTCTGAGGACCTTCTGCAGTCCCTCGCAGCGAGGTCAGGGAGAAATGCTTCTGCTTTGCAAGTGTTTTTGTGCCGGCTAGAAATCTGTTGCTTCCTGGGAGCGTTGCTCCTTGTAGAGGAAGGCTGACTTCCCCGGCACATCACTCCTGATAGCAGGGAAGCACTCAGCCAGCTGCTTCTAGCAGGCCTGCCATCTCAGGCACTGTTTAATGTCCAGCCTCTGTTGACAAGGTCTGATCCTCTTCTGGATCTCCTGGGGTGGCATACTTTGTCTTCACCCACTTGGAAAGAGAAACGGCGACTGTAGATGAGCTTTATTTATTCTATCCGTGCAGCGTATCTGTATTCATGAAGCTCCTTCATTCATACCCTTGGCTTCCAGCACTTGTCCTTTAAAATGATAATAATCCCAAACCATCCAGGCAAGCTCCCTATGGAACCAAACTTGTCATTGCTTTACCTTTGGCTCTGCAAAAGATCTCTCCTATTTCTTCTCCCAAAGTGTGCAATGCTCCTGTGCCACCAGGATGGGAGGTGCAGGTCCTGGGGCGGGCAGGAGCCGGCTGCTGGGGGCTCTTGGTGCGAGGGGCTTGAGCAGGGCGAGAGCAGCCCACAGAGTAACCACACGGGGAGTGACAGCGCAGGGAGTTGTCCCTGCTGTGAGACGCAGTCAGACCTGGGGCGCTGAGTGCTCCACGCTCCTCTGGTGCCAAGCTCAGGCCCCTGGCAAACCTCTGTGAGCAGGGCTCGCCTTTATCTGAAGTGCCCAGCAGTTGATAGAAAGCAGCGCGCCGGCACGGATTTCTGCCTTCGCTTGCCAAAATGCCTCAGGCCTTGGCTCAAGGTGCGGGGAACTTACTGCTATTTTGGGTGCTGCAGCCATCAGCCCTCGTGAAACGCCAGCTCTGCCTGGTGAGAGACACCCAGCAGCTCGCCTGCCAGGCGGGGAGCTGGGACTGGGGCAGCACCCTAAAACCAAGCGGGGCTCCTGGGCCGTACGCAGCCGGTGCTGTGGGTGCCGCAGCGCCCCTTGGCTGGCTGTGCGGCGCCGCACGGGCTGGCCCGCGGGAGAGGGCGCTGCGGGCCTGTGCTGCGCAGCCCGGCTGCTCCTGCCTGCCTGCAGAGCTGTGAGCGGAGGCTGCAGACAATGCACAGGGCAAAGCAGACAATAACGGGCAGGAATCGGCAGCGGGGGATTCGCTTGGGAGCCCGGGGGTTTCGTTCCTTTGGAGGGGGGGGGGGGGAATGGTTCTGGAAACTTTGCACCAAACAGCCTGAAGAGGAGAGGGAAGAGCTCATCGCCAAGCACTTGTACGAAAGAAGGAGCCTGTAAATTACTGAGCTGTGCTTAGTGAGTGTGAGAAGAGAGCTCTGTTCGCCTCAAAGGGTGTTTTCAGTAGATTAATGTGCTTTAGAGTTCCGTTTTTGCTCACCAGAAAGCTTGGTGCTTTTTCTTTCATAGGATTATGTTTTTTTTTTCCCTTTGGTCCTGCCTGCAAAATATCCAGTCCTGAAGGGTTTTGGTAGGAAGGAATGCTAGAAATGGTCCAAATCTACATCAGAAAAGGGGTGTCATGTCAGAGGCATTTGTTCTCTTCCCATTTCCATGGAAACATGCGAGTGTGGACTTTGGTTTCAGGCAGAGCAGCCTGGCAGGATCCAGCTGACTCTCTCCAGGATGAGCTGCTGGCAGCAGCACACAGAAACGTGGCTTGGTCCCATCAGGTTTGAACCTGGTCCTTTAGAAAAGCAACGCTTGATATATAGCCTCAGAAAGAACAGCCCTGACAAAGATTTGACTCCCAGCCTTCCCCTTCCCGTCCCACCCTTCCACATCCCATTGCCCCGTCCAGTCCCGCTGAGCAAACGGTGTACACCACAGGCTACAATTTTTAATTTCCTTAGGGGTGGAAGGGGTGGAGAGCACATCTTATGGCGTCTGACAGGCTTTTTTGTTCTGCGTCAGTCCTTTTATTAACCCCCTGCTAGATCATTCACTCTCTCTGCTTAGCTGCCCCCGCTGCGTTAGTGATGAGAGCGTTTGTAACAGCAGGTCTGCCTTGGGAGATTATGGGGATCCCGTGGACAGGGAGCAGTGGGTTGGTCGCTGTGTGCACACAGATTGCTGGCTGCAGCTTTGCCTCCATCTGCCCTCTCTGCTAGCCTAGATACCTTTCATTATCCCTGTGGCGACAGCAGTCGCATGGCTGATCCCCCCGGAGCAGCCCCGCGGCGCCCCGTTCGCGGATTTGCAGTCCCACCTGTGCGGGCTGGCGGGAGGCGGCGCGGTGCCAACGGGTGGCAGGAAGCGTGGCGAAGGCGAGAGCATCTCCCCTTATCCCATGCCCTTTGCCATCCTCCAGCTTCGGCAGCCCCTTCTATTTAACTCACATCTTGGGCAAAACCAAGCGTTCCCAATCAATAAACTCGCCCATTTCCCCTTCTGTATTTAGGCCTTTGGTTCCATAAAACATTTGTCCCAGACAAGGGGCTGAAGAATTTATGGGAGCCATCTAGAGCTCTCTGGGCCGTTATTTCCTTTTTCATTTGGATCAAACTGTTGTTGCTTGATTATTCTAACTAGATTTGGGGTGCTCATGCAAGTTCTAATTAGCTGCAATTATTTGCTTATTTCCTCCCTCCCACATCGCTCGAAATTCAACAACATCCCCCTAACCCAGTGCAATAATTATCCTCCAGGCCAACGCTGCACCTCTCAATCTACGATCAATACCTTCATCTGTCAGCCGCGATTAATTAAACGGAATCCCACTTTCAGGGCTTTGATTCATATCACCCCGGAACAGCTTACTGTGTGTTATAATCCAGCCGTGATTCTAATACCAGCCTCAAGTGAGAGGGAGGAGCTGGCTGATACATCAAAAACAACTTCATTACAAAGCTAAACGACGCAGGACCTCTCATTGTAAGGCAAGTGGTAAGTAGGTGGCACCAGATTCTCCTCCAGAGCCTGGCTGCTTCATCTGGGGAAATAAAGCTACTGAAATCAAAGGTGTGAGCAAGGATATTGCTCTGTTTGAGGAAGGGAAGCCGAGTTAGGCCCAGCATGATCGTTTTGATGTCTGCGCCATCTGCGTGGGTGTATTCTGCTCTGCGGAGGCTTCTTTTTTTGGCCAGCGGTTGCGGTTTTGGAACTTGATCTGGTTCTGAGCAGTAACTCAATATCCACGGGCTGTTCTGAGCCTCTTGGCTCTGGTCTGTGGTGGTCCAAGCCAGAAAGCCAAAGATGCTATAACAAAAGTCTTAAAAACAATGAAATTGTTTTACTTGAGAATCTTCTGGTGCGTTTAATAACTCTCTGCTCTGCGCACAGAGTGGTAAAAGTGAAGAGGGATGTCAGGCCAGGCCATGCAACGGCAAAGCAGGGACCGGATCCAAGATTCATGGCTCCCTTTCCTCTTTGCTGTCTTCCTCTGACAGGAAGGGAGGTCAGATCTAAAAGGGGTGATTTGAATCTGTTCCAGGTCTTAAACCTGAGAGCCAGTACCCTTTTTGCTGATGCTGACCATGTGTCCCAGCCAGACAGCATCCTCTCCAAGGATTTCTGCCGTCATAGTCTTTTTTTCCTGATTCATGGTCAGGCTCTCACAGCCTCTCTTTCCCAGAAGCACATCCCTTGCACCTTTACTTTCGGGGCTTAAAACGTCTCAGACTCAACTTTTAGGAGCCTGAGGGCAGCTGGTGGTATTTGCAAGGGGCAGGCAGCTCAGCAAATCTCCAGGCAATGAGACAATGATTTCCAACCTCACACCACCTGGAAGAAAGTGGAGCTGAGGATGTTGCAGAGTCACCGCCTCAGGATGGGGGCAGCAAATCCAACTGTTCTTGAGCTTTCCAGCAGCCGTCAGCACCCAGTTTCATCAGTGCAGATCTGTGGGGGTTCTCAGGACGTTCTGCATCTTCCAAATGACGTGTTTTGTTTTGTGCCCTTGTAGGACAAAGGACTTTTGAACCAGCATCAAGGGGGAATGAGCAGAAGCTCATTCTCAGTGCTGGAAGTGTTAGACTTGGTCCACCTGTCAAAATGTACACCTCAGCAGTATGTAACACGTGCAAAGCCTTCAGCTCCCCATGTCTGTGTGTTCAGCGGGGGCTGAAGCCCAGCACGGCAGCGGCGTAGCTGCGGAGCTGACCTCGGCCTGGGGAGGCACGCTTCGCCCAGCTGCTGGCATTTCAAAGTTCATTCCAGTTCAGAGAGGCGAGCGGCGCTTTCATGCGTACCGAGTTCTAGCATTCAAGCCCTACCAGCTCGCCTGTTTGCATCCAGAAATGATTAAAGCTGGAACATTTGCTAGGCAAACTTCCTAAGTTTGATAGGGCATTCAATTAGGGAAGAGAAATGGTAGCATGCAGCCGGCTGGTCACTGGGTATGCCTCGCTGAAAGCTCACCAAGAATTTCAGAATTGCTTTGCAGAGAGGAAAAGCCAAGATGTGAAACCTCAAAATAATTTGCTGGGAGTTTGCTGCCTGGTTATTTTCAAAACCCTGTTCTTGCCTTTTGCCGAAGATTAGAATGGGAGCTAAGATGTTACTTGATCTGCACTGTAAGCTTTAGTTTGCAAATAGCAAAATCTCTGTGATCAGAATGGTTTTAGGTACGTGCAAGCCAAAAAATGCCAGTTTCTCTGCTGCCCATCTAAGAAATTTGAACACAGGGATTTAATAGAGCAATAAAGCACAGTGCCTTTGTGGGTGAAAACTGTTAGCCCTAGGTTCATTGCAAGGCAGAGGAACAAAGGCCACTTTGCTTTCATCAGCCACTTGAGAAGTACAGACCCCCCACCACACTCACAGGGTGAGAGGCTCTGCTGGTGACGCTTTATTGCCAGTATAAAATGAAAATTGCACACAAAATATAGAAGAGAAAATTCGTATCTCTGCATTTGAGTGCTGTGCCGGGTATGACATCACTGCTAGCCAATCAGCAAGCTCCCTTTGTGTCTGGCTTTCTAATAAAAGCCACTTCATCAGAGTAATTTACAATAATAATTTATTCACCTTCTAGGAACGACACCACCTGATTCTCTTAACAGCCGGAGAGAGCACGCAAAGGTCTCAGGGACTAGACACCGCAGTGATGCCCTGAGCCAGCACATCCCCAACGCTGGCATGCGAAGAGTTGCATTCCAGTTGCGGTTAATATGAGTGATTACTGGTGTTAATTAATTGCCCCACAGGTGCTCGGCACTGCAGGCTCCCAGAGCAGGTCCCTGTGGCAGCAGGAAGGGGCTCTGGTAGGAAGCAGCGCTGTGACCATGTCTCTGGGCTCAGTGTGAGCCTGGGCAGGGTGCGATGGGTTCCCCTCGCTCTGCGGGGATGTATGGGAGCAAGGGGCTGCTTTGAAAGGAAACTGGGAGGAATTCGGTCACTTTCATTTGGGGTTTGCCTGAATGAAGGGCAGGGAATGTTGCACTGGAAGCACAGAGAGAGTGTGAGGCATCCAAGTGCTGAGTACAGCTCAGCTGCCTGGTACTATGCAGAAGATCTAGCCACAGAGTGCGTATGGCCTTGGGCAGTTGGGTTGCTCAGTTCAGCTCTGAAGCCTTCTTTCCGGGCTGATATCCCAAAGCTCCTCTGTGATGCACATGTGGCATCCAGTGTAACATGCAATGAGAAATAGCTCTGTGTGCAGGGTTCAGGGACCCCAGCACAGAGATGCTGAGGAGTGAGGACAGCCCATGCTAAAAAGAAGAGCAGAGCCTGCAGGAGCTCTCCCTGAGTCACCAAAAAACCTTGCTCAGAGTGAGGTCCTGCCGTGCTCTGAGGCGGAGGACGAGTATGTGTTCTGCAGCTGTACGTTCCCCTCGCCAGGCTCTGCATGGGCGATGCTGGATTTGGAAGCAGAGCACAAACGCGCTGAACAGATGCCAAAACATAAAGACAACCAAAATAAGAGATCACTTCTGCCCTGAATAATTTGCTTTATTTCACAGGGAGAGAAGGCAGCGGAGCTGGGAACAGCAAGCAGATGCCCTGTGTCAGTGCAAGGAGCACAGCGATGTCACCGTCGGCACACTGAAACAGGTAATGGAGATGTCAGCTGGGAATGCAGCTGGGCTGAAAAAAAGGAGTTGTTAGGTGGGCAAGCGACAGGGGTGTTCTCCCAGCATGCAGAGAGCAGCCCTCCTTTCTGGCTGGGGGGACAGCATCGCTGCCTCCCGGTCACCAGAGTGTCTACACAGCTTTTGATTCTAAAATCAGAAACCAAAATCCAAATAATTCAATCAGCGGAGTTAATTTGTTCTGTGAATGCTTTTGGAAGTGTATTCAAGTAGGGTTTCTGTCGGAAGCTTCTCCAGGAGTTTACCCTCACCCCGTGTGCCGTGTTGGTCCTGCAGAGCAGGCCAGCTGCACGTGATGAACCACCTGCTCTTCCCATTCCCTAGGGATGTGTTCAGCCACCAGCCTGGGCTGCTTGAATGGGATCTGTTACAATCCTGGTTGCAGGAGCCGCTTACAGAGGTAGAGCCCTGTTAGCTTGATGGAAGGCTGACCAGGAGCAGGTCCTGGGACTGCCGGGTGTGTGCACAAGGAGCCACAGGCAGCCGAAATGCCCGCAGGGCTGACTGTGACTATCCCCTTTGGCTTCCTGAGGAAATCCACCCCAGCTGTGCTCTACGTGGCTGTGTTGCCCTCTGTGTGACAGCAGGCCTGAGGGGCCCTCGGTGCCTGCAGTGAGGGGTGTGTGGCCCCTTCCTGAATCCAGCCTTCGTGGAGCCCTGAACTGGTTCAGCTCCCACTGCCTGATGCCCTTGCTCTGCTTGGTCCCCGTGTTGGCAAGGCACTCAGGAAGGGCTTTGGGTTTCTCCAGGCAAGGATGGGGCAAAGAGGCAGGCCTGCTGTCTTCCCCAGTGCCCTCTGTTCCGTGCTCATGTTTCTCCAGTCGGTTCTGGTTACGTTCCTAGGGGTCAGATCCCAAATCAGTCGAAGGCCCCATGGACACGAGCTATTCTGGTGCCTCACAGCTAGCTGGGGACAGAGAAGGGCTGCGGCGTTGCACCCAGCCTGTGTCTGCAAGATCCCTTTAAGTGTTGTTTATTGATTTACTTTGCAACTACATCCTTGCTCTCATCTGAGTGCAATCAAAGGTGACAGAACTCCAGAGCAGAAGAGTTTATAACCCGTGTTCTAAGAATTGCTTGTCATATCTGAAGGGAAAATGGAAGGGTAACATAAACACACACAAAGCTTGAGGATGATGGCTATTGCTGTGCAGAGACAGCGGCCTCAGAGTCCGGAATGATCTGATGAAGTCTTGTAATGGGCATTTGGACAAAGCTGTGTTTTGCAGCCCTGATTCTCTTTGTAAATGAAGCTTCATAGAAAAATCTCAGAATTGCTGGGGCTTCTTGGAGAGACCCAGCCTTGTCCTGGCTGTACCTCAGTACTTCTTGGAGCCTGGCTTCCAGACATCCTCCGCTACTCACCCCCTGGAAGCAGCTCCCCACAGAGTACCTGTCAGTCAGGGAGGGATGTTTTCTGAGGATTTAACATTTACTGGCTTCAAGTGTTGGGAGAGAGGCAATCCCTTTTTGGCATAGTTTGTCTATGAATTGAGGCCGCACAACATCTTGCTTCCCCCGGGGTTTGTGCACCTTAGAAGCAGTTTGCCGTCACTGTGCACATGCAGGCAGAAACAGAATAATGTCCAGACATTTATGTAAGTGGTTCAGTGCCTCACTTGTTTTCCACATGGACTTGGTCAGGCCTTTCCAGGCTGTAAGACATGTGACTTCTCATTGTCCTCAGATTAGACAGCAGCAAAGTTGTTTCCACCTGGTTTAAGTGCCAGAATAGGTCCTCTTTGTACAGCCCCACTGGTGCGTTCCCAGTGCCCTATTCCCTTCCCTCTGCCTGGGGCTTGCTGTTCATGCTAAGAGTCTCTACGTGGCTAGAAATGGATCCTCTTTTTTCAGAGTCTCTTTGCACTATTGAGCTCTTAGGGCAGCTGCCTAAAACCTGCAAAGACCCCCGCATCCCTCTGTAAATGGTGTGAATCCCTTCATGACAAATTGGAGGCTGTTGCCAGTGACGAGTTAACCTGGACGTTCCCTGCATGCTGGCTCTGCTTTCCAGCCAGCCGGCTCAGGTAAATGGGCAATTTCAACATACGGTGTCGTGCCAGCTGGCTGTGATCTGGGGTCAAGTGTGACTTCAGGATCCCGCTGCTCCTGCCCCTGCACATCACAACCATTATCCCTCTCTTCCAGCATCTGGGCAGCAGCTGAGGAATGCTGGACGTGCTCGTTTTCCCGGCACAGCTCCCTGCCAGTTACAGCTGTGTGGTTGTCTTTTCCATTCCATGGCCACCAACAATGCTTTTCTCCCTCTCTTTGGATTTGGAAGTGAGCTTGTAGCTGTGTCTGGGGGGACTTGAAGAGCTCAAACAAGAATATGGACCCTTCCCACTGCCAGGTTTGGTCTCTGCAGCTGCTAGAGCTGGTCTGTGTCTGCGCTCAAGGGCAGGGAAACTGAGGCAGAAATTCACCCCTGGGGAACCAGGACCCAGCAGCTTCCTGAGCCCTTTCTATGTTTCTTAGTACGGCACGTTTACCCGCAGGGGACAGCCTGGCTGCTGGGGCTGTGTTTATTCCCCCCTGCAGCGATGTCTGTAAGGCTGTGCCTGTCCTGCTCAACAGTCTTCAGGTACTGCTGGCTGCTTCACCTGCTCCATCACTCACCGTTCACCCAGCCTTCCTCTTTTCCTCCTCTGTGTTCCCTCTCTGGGTGACCTTATTTACAAGTTTTGCATATGTTATCTCCTGCTGATGACTCACAGAGTGATCGCCTTGCTCCCTGCCTGTCCTGTGCTGTCCAAATTAATTCAGCCTGTCTTTCTGACAGCGCTTTGTGGATATCCACCTACTGGCTTCAACTCAGTGCAATCGAAGTAGAGCTTTTAATCTTCTCTGGCTTGCTCTTCCCTCCTACCTTTCCTGATGTCTCTGATCTTTCTCACCATCCTCCCAGCACCTGGCTCCTCTTTAATGTGACCCCTCTCTAAGTACCCATATCCTGACCAGTGAACTAGCCAGTTCTTCCTGAAGAGTATCTCCAAGATCCAGCTCCTCCTCCTGTCTGCCTGGCTGGAATCCTTCTGGGTGCCCAGCTTCTCTGAGCAACCAGATTGCTGCCGAGCCTCTCAGTTCCGTGTGGAGTACCACAGACCCTTATCATCAGGGTTTTCACTGGGAACCTCTGGCAGTGCAGTGTTAAAAGGTCCTGCAGGGCACATCTCACCAGCCTCTTAATCATCTTCACCCAAACTGCAAAGTGCTTGTGTCTTCCACAGACGGCCTCTTCCAGCCCTGCTCCATCGAGCCAGCTCATCAAAATTTTCCACTGCGGAGATAGAGCCCTGCCTGTCTGCCAGCCGTGCCAGTTCCAACATGCAGCTGCACGTTCCTCCTGTGTCACTCCCTCTGCAGGGGAGTAGCAACCTGTAAACACTCACGGAGCCTTTCCTCCATCCTCCAGACCCCTCCTAAAAACTCTGCTGTTCTCCATCGCCTACCAGCCCCAACATACCCGATGTCTGCTACTGCTACCCAGCATCTGCCTTCGTGACAGTTTAGCTCTTTAGCCTGTGCACAGTATTTTTGTTGCATTTAAGTGTGTCCTTGGGATGTACGGACACTTCTGAGCGTGGAACTGCCCCTCTGCGGCATTCTTGCAGCATGCTCAGCAAGATGAGATCGTGGCTTAATGCTGCACCTGTGATACAGCCCATAGTTAGGGGGCAAAGAGCTCTTATTTGGGAGGCTAAATTACTAAGTCTGGTCATTTTAGTTTCTGGGAGCAGCAAACACAAGATTGGTTTTAGTGCATGCAAATCGTGTGTGTACGCTTCCATTTCCCAAGCGCATTGCAGTTGTGTTGCCTCTGTCAAATGTAGCAACTTTGGCTCTCCTCCCACAGATTATCTGGGCATGTAAATGACCTAAGACAGATACACTGTCATTTTCTCATGCTGTGATTTTACTTACACCCCCCTGTGGTACATGACAATAAAATTACCCTTCTTGTTCCTTTCCCACAGACAGTCTTCCAGGCTTGTCAGTCAGCACATCACGTGCACAGTCCTTCATCAATTGCATTTGGGACCTAGGGGGTGATTTGGGACAGGTCTGTTGTGCTGTAATTTGCCTCTGTCTGCCTTCAGGAGAAGGATTCTGGTTTCCCTGCTGTTTCCTCTGGGCCCTGCATGGCTCTTTGATCGCCATTTGACTCCATAGGCCTGCAGAATTACAGTTACCTTGTACGGTTTGCCCATCGCCTTGGTGAGGTTGTTTCCTGACAAACTCCCAGCTCACGATTACCAGGTAGTTCAGATAGACTCTGTCTCTGTTCTTGTCACATATTCCCTGTTTCTCACCTGTACTTCAGCGCTATTTGGATCTGAAACACTTCTCAGCTTCTCTGTCACTGTCATCCAGCCTTCAATATTTTCACTTTAATATAAGAAAGATTTCAGTATCGGATCCTTTTCTCTCTCATTTTTGTCCCCACTGACCCTTCCGCACGACGTTCAGCCAGACCTACCCCAGCAGTAACTCAGTGGAAAGCCTGCAAGTGCCTGCTGCACTCACCAGCACTTGTTAACAAGGCTCCTGTCTTGAAAACACAAACAACGGAGCTCTGATATGCCAGCAGGGTCTATGTCAAATAAAACCCTTATGCTTTCTCATATTCTTCCCCCAAAGACTTTATATATAACGTGTACGCTCTTGGGGCTGAGTTTGAGCCAGTCAAGCCAGGATTAGAATTGCTTCCAGGCAGGAAGCTTTTTAATCAAATGTTTCTCCTCTTACTGCTTATTATGCAGTGTGTACTTCTGACACCAGGGGAAACAGGAGCAGGATATCAGAGTCTGCTGCCAGCTGCAAGCCAACCGGCGTGTTCTTCCCGGCGTTCTTCCCCAACATGGGGCCACTCCCTGCTTCCCAGCAAAGTCAGGGGTGTGTGGAGCTGCTCCAGGAATCCCAGCTATAGGAGAGCCACGCATCGGGCAAGTGGTGCAGTTAACGAGCAGTTGTGGAGAGCAGTTACTGAGCATGTCAGCACTTCATACATGTGTTAGTTCAGCCCCGAGGATGGCTTTTGGAAAAAAGACCAGCAAGGAGGAAGACAGTGCAGTGGTGGTGGGTTTCAGCCCTTGGGCAGCAGGTGATTTCTGTAGAGAGAGACCTTTTTTTGGTGGGCTCAGCTCCACTGTGCAGGGAGGTGACCATTCAGGCATATTTTCCCACCTGGATGTCCTGGAGCTTGGATTTCCACCCGCCTCCCACATGGCCCATGCTGGCAGAGGGAGAAAAGCACAAAAGCACTGAGGGAGCTTGCTCTAAAAGCAGTAGCCAGTCATCATCTATTTTTTTCTTTTCCGTCAGACTGAGCCCTCCAGCCAGTCTTGTTGGGGTGTAAAAGGAGCAATTACCTGTGCTTTGACTTGGGAAGCAGTGTCCAGTGGAGGTCCTTAATAACTGGCAGGTCTTTGCAAGGAGCTGCTGCACTCTCTTCATCCCAGGTCTGGCAGGTGGATCAAAGCCCGTACTGGCTGCAGATCCCCCCTGCGTGCTGGAGGGATGAGGCACAAGCTCATCGTGCTTTTAACTCGGTGTTCTGCCTCCACGTTCAAAAAGGAAACAATTTCCATTTTCTGTAGTATTTTTTCTGTTTTGTAATATCAGTAGTGACCTCCTGGTCAGACATTTCAGGAAATTTAATGACCAGCTGTGAGAAGGAACGTAGGCTTCAGTCTTTATCTTCCAGGCCTGCAAGAGCTGCCCATCTCATTACTGGCACATACAGCAGCCTGCTGTTACCTGGGGATTAGCAAGGTAAAGTTTTCCTAGATCTTTCTTCTCCTGCCTGAATTCTGGGCAAATAGGGCTCACGAGTCCCTATTTATACAAGCATAAAATGTCATTATTCTCTCCAATTATAATCCCAAACTTAAAAATTAATTGAGGCAGGTATTAAATTAAGCGGGTTTTGCTTGAGTAAATATTTTCCATTGTGGAGCCTAATCTGTTCACTTAATAATCTAAAGCAATTTTATTAATTTTTTTTTGGTTTGCAAAAAAAAAATAATGTCTGTTCCATTAGGAAATGTCACTGGCTTAAGAGGATTTTACTCCCATTTTATGGTTTGGCTCAAAGAAAATTTATTCTTGCAATAGGTTTAATAATTCGTAGCTAACGTTGCCTTCCCAGCCGCCATTGGACTGTAATAAAAAATAATAAAAAAAAACACCTTTGGCTTTTGTTAGACTTGCACATTCTTGGCTGCCAATAATGATTAATCTTTCCCCCTACAAGATCATCTTATTACTCGGGTTTGACTTAGGAGCTGCCGTTCCCTCCGGAGCTTGGTAAGGGCTTTCTCCCAGAGCAGCTCTGGTGCAGCACAGGTGTGACCTGCAGTGCCTTTCCCCGCAGTCTGTCTTTGCCCCTTAATTGCTGCTCTGTGCCACTGCTTTCTGAGCTCCTCTGCACGGGAGCGCTGTGCAGGGATGATGGAGAATTAATTACGAGAGGAATTCCTGAATGCTTCCATGTGAAGGAGGGCCCTCAGAGAGCCCGGCTGCCCAGCGGGAGGAATGTCTGCAGTGCTGGGTGAGCAGGTGAGGGATGTGCAGGGCAGGCTCCGGCTCCTCTCCCGAGTCACAGAGGGCTCTGATCCCCACCCGAATAACAAGCAAATAGCGGCAGCGAGCTGAGCCTCTGAGCTGCACTTAGAAGCTCTTTGCTGCTCTGCGCCCGTCCCCTCTCTGTTGCAAAGGCTGAGAGGGGGATGCCCAGATGCCCAGGCTCCAGAGGTGCTGGAGGAAGCTAAGAGGATGGGGCTGGGCTAGGTGGCTGTCTGTGAGAGCGTTACAGCAGCTGGTTTTGGGGCATCGCCAAACATATGGGACTGGAGCTTCGTGCTGAGAAAGTTTGTGTTTTAATTCATGGCCATCTTGGCAGTGTGCTCATGGTTTGTAGGAATAAAAACCCTGGGAACAGGAAGGGAAGAGATGCTTAACCGAAGGCAGGGAGACCTTTGCCATCAGCAGGACTCGCATGCTTTCTGGTGGGCTTGTCGCAGCAGCCTAAGTGAATTTGCGGTACACGAGCTTGCTGTACTCTCTCTCCGCCTTTGCCTGGGGAATCTTTTGGGCAAGTTGATCGCAGCAGGGATTTTACTTAAAGGAATGTCTTCCCACTTCCCGTGCTCTGAAAGACCGCTAACTCTGGGGCAGAACCTGGCAGCTGATGGTACGAAAAGAAGCGATCATCAGCACCAACAATTAAAATTGAAGTGGAAAATGCGTCAGGCGTTTGGGTTAGCATCTGGAGTTCCTTTTAGAAAGCCCTTGCAAGCAAACACGAATGCTCAGTTCTGTTTTACATCCATCAGAGCCCTGCTGCATACCAAAGAAAAGATTCATTTTTGACAATAGTTGTCAGCAGTAAGAGCTGCAGAACTGGTGCTAACACAGCCTCGCTCCAAGCACAAAGACAAACTGTGTTCAGCATCGTTTCAGGAAGCAAGGTTTTCATTGGGCTGGCCCAAGCAGGTTTTATGAGCCTCCCTCAATAACAAATCCATCTGGGTGCAAGGGGGGAGCATAAGTGCTTTTTGGAGAGTTGCTTCACTTCACTGTTTCTGAAGGCTTATGCTAAATCACAGCCTGAATACTCAAAACCAGCAGCTTGATGGCTTTGCCTCTCATCTCGTAGTGAAATGATGGGTGCTGAGGTGAGAAGGCACCGCTGGGAGAGACCTGGGTAGGCACCGGTGTCCACGGAAGGAAACAGAAGGACTAGCTTGGATTAGCAGTGTCTGCCTGCCTCCAAGGTGGGTTTCTCCAGGCTGAGAGCACCGGGGTATCCCTCCAGGCTGATGCTTCTCTGGAAGGCCTTGAATGTGAAGGTGCTTTGTCACGGGAACTGCGCCATATATGGGCTAAGCAAAGCTATTTGCAAAACTCTAGTCGAATGCAGCAGGTCATTCCAGCCGGGTAAAACACCCAGCACTTGTGGGATTAGGTCTTCAGTCATTTCTGACTTATTGAAAACAGTTTTTTTCAATTTTTTCTTTTTTTTATTTTTTTTCTGAAGCACTGTTTTGTTCAGACATTTTGCTGGATGCCATTTTTAACTGCAAAATATGGAACCAAAACTAAAAACAAAAAAACAAAACAAAACAAAATGATCTTTTGGGTTGGGCAGTCTTGTGGTTGATCGTGAAAAAGGGTTTTGGAAATAAATTTTTTTGCTTTGGCAAAAGAACCTGACAATATCTTTAGTTATGGGTAGTCCTGAGAGTGTTTTTTCCCTGTTTCTTTGTTGTTGTCTAGTCTTTGAGGAGCCCTCCAGATCCGTCCAACATTCCTGCCACCTGAGATGCTGGGGATGCATCATGCAGAGGGGGCCACACTACTGGGTGTAGAATGAGGGCAGGACTGGCTCTGACAGCAGATTCCTGGTGACACAGTTGAGAGTAGATGCGGATGGACATCGTTTACCCCCTGCTTATGTGAGCAAAGAGATTTCCGTGCCTCTCTCTGCCTGGCCATCAGCACCAAATGGGTGAGTGTGCCCACTCGTTTTTCTTGTTAATCATCGTACCTGTATTCCTTTCCAACTACTGGGTCAGCGTTGCCATATCATGTGTAGGGAATACATTTTCACGTCCTTGCAGTTCCAGCGAGCTGCCCATCCCCACGTACACATACCCCCCCCCCACCCTGATGCTATTTCTGGCCTCGGAGCACTTATCACCTTCCTTGAGAGATGCCCATATTTTCTCACGTCCTTTTCAGCTGTTCAAGTAATGTAACAAACACTTTCTTCCGTGGAAGGGGCTGCGAGTGCAAGGCACGTTGTGAGGGCACTGGGAAAGGTTGGTTGACTTTTAACCCTCCCATCTCTCGCACCAAAGCCTGTCTTGTCCTGGATTCAGCCCCCAGACGGGCTCGGGCTCAGGCAGTCGCGTGGCTTCCCCGCGGTTGTCCTGGGATCGCAGGCAGCCTGCGCTGCGCTGACGCATTGCTGTTCACAGGCACTTCAAAGGGGCTCCGTGGACAGGAAGCAGGGCAGATTAGAGGCACACTGAGGCTTTTATTTTATGCCAGGGCTTGAAAACGTTCCTGTTGGTATTTCTGAGGCCCCGTTTTCAACCACTCTTTATACATGTATATAATACAGCAGGAGGCCAGCTTCCCTGACTCCTGTGAGCCACACAGCGAGTTTCCATGGGATGAGAGTCACAAGACGCTTCACATGCCTCCGAGAGCCAAGGGGCTCCAGGGGAGGTGCAGGACCGGCTCCTTCAGGTCTGCTTCCCGCAGCAGCTGGAGGCAGCTCGCCCAGCAGCCCCTGACCAGCCTCGTGGCCCATGCTCTCCCTGCAGCCTGAGGCTGGCTTTTCCTGGGGCGTGGGGCTCTTCCAGCTGACACAGCCACCCCGCCTTGTGCCCTAGGGTCACGCCAGCTCCCCCCAGTGAGCTCAGGGAGGCAGTGTGTGCGCACAGAGGTCCTGGCAGTCTGGGGGAGTGGGTGGCGCAGGGATTTTGCTGCCTCTTCTTTCCCTCATATGTTTGCACCCATTCCAGACATGCGTCAGCTCCACTCCCACAGGAGCACTGGGAAGAACATGCTCCAGCTGCTGTTCCTCCATGGTTTCTCCCCAGCAATGTAAACAGTTTACAGGGGACTTTGTAAACAGCAGATTTGTTTAGGATATTGTCTGCATTCCCGCCCAAGCCTTCCCTTGTTTTGCGGCATGGGGGGAATGCTGAGCTGCTGGCTGGAGGTCCGCAGCTTGCATCATCAGAGTGCCAGGTGGCGGTGACCAAGGCGTTGTGTCTGCTCCTGTGGTCTCTGTGAGCCTGGTGGATTTTGGGGATCACACCGGGGTCACACACATGTATTTCTGCATCCAGCAGAGGAAAGCTGGCATGGGATGTGGCTGCTGCTGAGCCTTTTGCAGGACACGGTTGTATGAGAGAACAGAGTGTATGTGAACACAGACCTTGCTTATGCAGTGCCCAGGGCACAGGGAGATAGATGAGAAATCTTCCAAGATAGGATCTTCATTTCAGGAAAGCTCTGCCTATTTGAGGAGTCTCAGAAACTTGCTGGCTCCCTGGGGAAGCTTATTTTCTACCCAGGGAAATAAGGCTGTTAAATCAACTCGGCCTTCATCTTGTGGGATTAACATCTGAAGATGTCTCCTCTCCTTTCACAGCTGTCCGCACAGGGATTCGGCTCATCAGTAGATCAGCTTCTCTCTGCCGCCCCTTGACCTTTGTAAAGAAGCAGAGAAGGGAGAGAGCAATTCTACCTGAGCTTCTGCATCTGCCACAGGAGCTTTGACAAACTTGAGCTGTATTACTCACAGGTAACCATTAAACCTAAGATGCACACACGGAACATGAACAGTTGCAGAGGTGAATGAGGGAAGCTTCAGATAGAGATTGACGTGCCAAGAAAAGGGTGTAGGGCTGGGGTAAGAAGCAAACATATTTAGAAGCCGTCAGTGGCAGTTGGGTCATTGAGGGATAACCCCCAAGCCCTCCGGTGTGTGTTGGGTGAGTCCAGCCTTCCTTCCACTGGTAAAAAAACACTTCTGCAACGTGGCTGTGAGAGGTAGGTACCAAACAGGAGAGCATATGAGAGGCTGACTTTCAGGAGGCATCTGAGGACAATCAGCAGACCTCACAGAGGAGGGAACATGGCCTGAATGTTACAATACACTTCCTGTCTGTTGTTTTTTAATTTTCTGTTGTCGTGCTTAAACCTGAGCAGTTTAAACTTGTGACAGGCCCCTGAGCTGCTACCTCAGCTATTCCCCACCGACAGAGGGGTCAGCTATTGCAGGCCAGCCTGGCTGCCCTGTGCCGGGCTGTCAGGAGCTGACAGCTGATCATTCTGCTGTTTGTTTGCCCCGCTCCCTGCCAACCACAAGTTCGAGTTTTGAATTTAAACATCCTGAGTAGCAAGGACGGGATCTCTAAATGGCACCTCCAGTTCGTTGCCAGGGAGGTCTTGCATCCAGAAGACACAAACAGCTCAACAAAGCCAAGCACAGGGAGAAGCAATCAGACCACATTTTCCACAGCACTGGCTTCCCAAGTATGTGTCTGCTGGTTGTGGCTCAGAGACTTTCTCCTCTGTTAGCATGCCCATGCGAGGGACTGGCTGACCCACTGTGTCCATGTCTTCGTGTTCAGCATTAGGAGGAAGAAAAGACCAAGCAGTTCTTCCAGCTGACTGCTTCTGCTTCCCCTGGAGGCATGGATGTATAGCACAGACTCAGCTTGGCCCAGGAACAATCGGGAAGGTTGAATTTTGGTTGTCTCTGGATTTTTTAAATACCATGTTAAAGCCCTATTTTCCTTTGGGGGATGTGGATAGTTGAGTGTTGTCCAGCAGAATCTTGTTGACTTTCTGGTGAGCTTTAACTGTAAATATTTGAACAAAAAATTTTCTTTTCTTAGCCTTAGCAAAATTTAATCCTTCTGTACATAATGAAATCTGGCTTAAGTCACAAGTGAAAACGAGAGTGGTAGTTTCAGGTGATTCCCCAGTGGGTGTCAGTTCCAGACAGCATGCTGCCCATCCTAGATGGCAGCCTGCTCATCAGGAAGGGCTGGGAGGGCAGCTGGGACGGCTGGGCAGGGCAGAGGTGCATTGGCCAGGTTTAATCTGCTCCTGAACAGGAAAGCAGGAGGGCTATGGGTCTTATTGGGTGAAATGAGACAAATGAGACAGGGCTGTCAGGAGATTTGCCAGTTCTCACCTCTTCCCGTACACGTTCGTGATTGTGTAAGGGAATCCTGTAGCTTGGGACCAGGCTTGCTATAAACCCCAGTGCTTAAGCTGATTGTCAGCCCAGCTTTAGTTGAAATCCCCCTCTGCTCAGCTTGCTCATTTGCTTTACTCCCTCTTCTTGTTCCTTTGATCCCTCACCTTTGTCACGCAGAAGGATGGTGAAGAGAAGGCAAGAAGCTCTCCAGGTATCTCCACCTTCCCTCCCACCTCCTGTCTGCCTGATTCATTCCTGGAGAACTCTGCTACTGCATGGGATAGGGATGCTGAGCTCCCAGAGGGCAGGCTGAGTCAGAGGGGTGGAAGAGGAGCACAGTGTGTGCATTACCAAAGCAGAAGTGGGAAGAACAGAAATGTCCAGGGGGGCCATGAGGTAGGTGGGCATGATAAGAACGCTCCTACAGCCCCAAAGGACCACCCAGGGCTCGTACACACTGGGGCTGGGAGGAGGCAGAAAGATTCAGTACTACCAAGCTGACCCAAATGTGCAACGTGATCCTCAGAAAAACAAATTCCTTAAATAAGAAGTCTGAGAGGGCTGGGGTTCCTCAGAGCCGGCAGCGTTAGTGCTGCTGGAGGTGAGTGGAACGACAGGTCAGGAGCGAGGAGCAGAGCCAGCTGCCGGGGCAGCGGGTCAGGATCAGGGCACTGGCAGAAGGGCTCTGCAGTTCTGCACAGAACACAGATTTAAAGCATTGATGTTTCCAATGATCAAGGAACTGACAGCTACCCTCCTGCAGCCCTCCAGTGCCTTGAAATCCCACCTTCCTTTACGATAAACAGGTGCCTCACTGAGATAGATGTCTTGAGTGGAAACATCTGGAAGCCCCCAGCCTTCACCCCAAATTCACCCTGCTCAAGACACCCAAGCAGGCAGGGCAGTTCCTCTTGCATGCAGACCCTCTGCCAAGGGGGGTGAGCACAGGATGCTTTTAAGGCTGTGCTCCTGTGCTTTGACCTGGGCTGAACTGTGTCTGGGAACCCATCAGGGAGGGAGGTGCGTGTCTGTGGTCCAGCCGTGCCCCGCTGCCTGTTTCAGGCCTTGGATTCAGCATAGGGACCAACTTTGCTGTGCCTTCTGTTCCTGCCATTCCTTCTGGGGGAGGCAAGCTCTGCTGCACTGCTTTTGGCCCCTTAAAGCAGCAGAGTGCCCTTAACAGCAAGGCTCAGGCCTTAGAATAAAGCCCTGCATGAATGTCTTCAGGCTTCTGGGCACGTGCTCTGCCTCCCTGTGTGCTGCATGGGCTCAGCCGATCTTACGGCCGCCTCCTGGGGATGGGAGGGCAGAAAGGGTTGTGGTACTTCTGTGGTGCTGCCTGAGCTCAGCGGTGTCACAGACCTGGCACTGACAGCAGTGCAGCTTTTGCTGAGGGCACCCCTAGAAACTGGTGTGTAGGGGAAGAACGGACAGCCCCGCTCCTGCCATTTGGAGCAGCCTTTTTACATGTGGATACGGGGAGGAGGCAGGCGAAAGAGGATGGCAACACCTTTGGGGAGCTGGGTGCCTTCCACCGCAATCGCGGCGCTGCGGTGGCACAAGGTCCCCAGCTCTGGAAGCGGACATAGGGCAGGCAAAATTTGCAGGGTCAGGCCAAGTAGGGCCTGCCTTTGCAGGCAGGGCCCTGTGGGTTTCATTCCCAGGCCCTTTGGCAAGATGAGAGGCTGTGAAGGTAGGGCTGAGAGTGTGCTTGCGAGATGGCAAGTGCTATCAAATTAAGCAGGGAAGATGATTGCTAATAAACTGGGCGTGATGATCCTTGGCAGGGGTGGGAAGGGCTGATGAATGTTTGCAGAGCCACTCAGAGACCCGCGAGCACCTGGAGCGCTGAAACCTGCAGCAGCGTTTCCAGGGCCGGGGAGCGCGTGGTGTTTGTGCAGGCGGGGGCTCCGGCAAGCTGTAACAATTCCCATTTAGGTTTGACCTTTTGCTGGATATTAAAGCCTGGCTGTGGCTCAGTGAGATGAACGCTGCAGCAAACCCAATTCCTCAAGATGAAATATCTCTCCGGTGGGTAATTCCAGCCTCATTTGAGGGTTGTTGTATTATTTTTTTTTTTCTTTCCCGCTGAATCATTTATTCCTGGTGTCAGGAAGGTGCAGAATGACTTTCCCCACTGGCTTTCAGAGCCTCATTGATTCAACTCCCACTCCTGCAAATCTGCTAGACCAGCAGCCCTTGGCCTCTCTGATTTTCCCAGGAGGGGGATGGAGAAGGGGAGGGTCTCAGGACCGGGGGAGCTCTTCAAGTGAGCCCATTCACAGCCTGGGCGAGATGTGGTCATATTTTAAGCTCTGTAGTCCAGAATCTGTCTTGATTTGCAGGTTTGTCGCCTTAAGTGCCTTCTCAGCACTCAGCTGTCGGCATGGGGAAGGGGGAAATATGGCTCCTTAAAACTGCGGGTGGAAGCAGGTCTTGTGCTGGAAGGATCGGGAGTGGGCAAGGCTTGGGTCACCCCAAACACCTTCAGACGCTGACACAGGTCACAAAACGCAGCGCAGGCCCTTGCCTGGCCGAGCAGTCCTCAGGAAGACAAGGGACAGGATTCATTGCAGCAGCTCCCCTGGAGCAGGGAGATAATCACAGATCAATGGTAGACGGAGGAGCGGTGAGCAGGAGCATCTGCTGCAGCCGGCGTGTGCAGCGCCTGTGGGAATGCCTGAGACTGCACAGAGCACCAGAGACCTTTGGCCCTCCCTCCTTTCTGGTTCACAACTCCTTTGCTCACGGTGGGTAGGAATCCAGTCCGTCCCCTTCGGCAAAGGAAAGCAATCTACTCCCCAAAATGTGTCCTGAACAAATCCAATCACCGGCGTGGCTGCCAGGCAGCAGTGAGCGAGCCCAGGCCTCTGCCTGTCATCATCAATCCGTTTGCAGTCCTGTCTCTGGCTTCCACTTCGCAGAGCGTCCCGAAGGATGTGCCGGGTCGGCAGCAGAGGCCGTGACTCCAGCCTTGTTAGGGCCCTTCCCGTCTGACTTGCAGCCTTTTGTCCAACAATTCAGGGCTGTTGTCCTGTGGCTGTGCGGCACCAAACGCTCCCTCTGCCTGCGTGCCATCTTTCCAATGCATCTGCAGGCAGGAGAGCTGTGATAAGAGGATGAGTGGCAGGGAAGGGCTGCCAGCTCTCCCTGGGGACTGAGTCTGGAGCTGTGAATCCCAGAAGAGAAGTGTCTCCCTGCAGTAAGGTGCACAGCCCCCGGACAGCAGCAAGGTGTCTCCTGCCTTTTCCTGGGAGCTGACGTAGGTGGTGTCCACCTCGGTGCATGGCGCTGGTCACTGTGGTCCCCACCCCAAAGCACATCGCTCTTCCCACACACTGCAGCAGGTGTTTGATTTTGAATTTTTTGCTCTGTGGTTTTTGTTTCAAAGGTTCTTTTTTTTCTCTGCTGGCTGTTCAGATGCTGTGGTCTCTTTTGACGGTGCTGGGTTGCCTCACAGACCTCTGTACCCTGCTCAGGGAAACCCTCTGCAGTCCCCATCAGAGCAGCAGTCACTGTGAACACACACCAGGCTTTTCTCTTCCCAGATCTCATGACTGCTTCCATGATGGCTCACTCCCAGCCTGCTGTCGTGCACTGTCACTGCCTGGTGATGCACCAGGACCTGCTGTTACTCCAGAAGGGCGATTTTAATGGGGAAAAACGAGGCTGAACTGAGCTGTCTTCTGGACAGGGAACCACCTTGGTACCATCTGGGAGTCCTGTGACTTGTCACCACTTTGCCTTCTGTGAGTGCTGCTGTGAACAGGGATGGGGATCCTTCAGCCAGCATCTCTCCCTCTGGCTCTGCAGTCCTGGAGGCAGAGGTGAAATCTCAGCTACTTCTGCCTCACACAGCTCTACAGAGTTTTGCTTTGCACTGTGATGTGTTTTTTTTCTATTTTTTTTTTTCCCATCTCCTGAGGTTCCTTCACCCCAGACCCTTTGGAGATGACACTCCCTTTATCTGTGAGCACTTTCACTTATGGGATCAGGCCTGAGTCACCGCTGCTTTGCACTTTGGTATGGCACTGAGTGAGGTGAGGCAGCCAAGTGGGTTTGAAACACTGCTTGACCCCTCTCCAGCAGAGGAGTAAATAGAGCAGGACAGCCACGACGTGGACCCAGGGCTTGAAGCAGGGCTGAATGGATGCCTCGTGTCCAGCAAAGCTTGCAGCCAGGCGCTTGCTTACTAAGCTCCAAGCGTTGATTTAAGGAGTTTCAAGTTGTCTGACCATGCCTATTAGCGCTTACACGATTCCCTTGCCAAGTAATTGCAAATGTTTCCATTTGTTCTGCGCTTGGCCCAGTTTCTCCTGTTTGTTATCCTAAATGTGCCCAGGACATGACCCTCCCGCCCTCCTCAGCACTCATTCCAATTCCATTTAATTTCTACTTCTTCCTATGAATCACTGTAGCATTCGCACTGTTTAAAGGACAGATAAATAAAGGGAGATGGAGCTTTGCAGCTCTCTGACCCCTGTGGGATCAGGTGTGGTGCTCTCACATCAGGTGGGCCCAGGCAGATGTAAGAGAACCCCAAAAGGCAACAGGTGCTGGTGGGGACTGCAAGGGAGCTGGGTGTGAGAGAGCTGGAGGCTGCATAGCAAGGAGGATGCTCGGTGCTAGCAGATTTTTAAGTCACTGTTTATTGCAGTGCTACACAGGAACAAAAAAGATCAATATTTATTAGTCGTAGAAAGCATAATTTTGCATGAAAAGCATCGATCAGCGTGTCGGCCGAGACAATGTCATTACATCTTCTTTATGATTTGGTCAACATCCCTGTATGAGTAAGGACGTCATTGCCCTAGACAGACAGAGCCGGGGGCACAGGGGGGTGAAGTTTAGCATGGTGCTGTGTTTGAGGGGAGCAGAGCAGGGGCTGCAGGGGCTGTGAGGCATGGAGGATGGGATTTCAAAATCCCATCCAGGAGGAATAACCTTGAGTTCAGCCTGCCCGTGGCTGCTTCAGTCAGGTCCTAATTTTTGAGTCTTTTTTCCCAGTGAAATAAGCAGCTTGCCAGCTGGGGTCAGGGTGAAATCTCCCCCCAGAGGGTAGTATTGCACGGTTATGGGCGTTATGGGATGTTGCTGCCATCCTTTAAGGCAACACAGCATATGTGAGGAGAATGCCTGTCAGTCCCAGTTCTACAGACGTATTTGTGCACGTGGACTGACCCCAGAATAATCTGACAAGTGAGTAGGGGTGTCCAGTGCCGGGCATGGGCCCCGTGCAGCCACCAAAGCCATTTGTTTGACCTGAGTAGGGTCACACAAATTTGGCAGTGAGCAGCTGGGCAGGCGGGCTGCGTGGGTGGGCTGCTGGGGCACTCGTGGCGTGGGGCGCTGCAGGGGAGCAGCTGGATGCAGAGCCAAAGGGAAGAGGCTTCTGGGCTGCTACCGAAAGCTCTCGTTGCTGTGGGTGCAGTGCTGGTGCAGCAAGATCCCCTTGTGCCTCTGCACAGGAGGTTCAAATCTTCTGTTAACTGGAGCTCCACAATGGGCATGGAAACAGCAGGCCCTGTGGTTTCACAGAACGCCTGAGTCAGGGCTCCTGGGTCAGGGTTCCCAGCAGCGCCGTTGGCTCCCACAGGGCAAGCCACAAGTCAACCGCACGCGCTGCAATTGCAGAACTTGGCTTCCACTTAGACAGCAAAATAATGGGCTCACCAAGCTGGGGGCACGGTCGGCTTTTCGGAGAAGTCCTGCTGTAGAAGTCAGGCTGGGAGCAAGCAGTTCTTCGCGATCCAGCCCCACGCCGGATCCGAGCCAGGAAAGTCTGCCCCTGGCTTGGTAAAAAGATCCTGCCCAGTTCACAGACTGGCCGTGAGACTTAATCTAGGTGTTTGTAGATAAAAGGTGTCGTCAAATGAAGATGAGTGGCCCTGCCTGGCTGTCTGGATGATGGATGAGGTGTGGGTCCATACAAGCAGAAGGGACCTCCGTGTGGATCCTCAGATACAGTTCTTAAGATGGTCGTTCCTGCTTCCACAGCCTGCCTGACCTGGCCGACAGCCCTTTTGTTGGCGTGAGAGGCTGTTGAAGAGAGAACAGCCCAGAAGGCTGGGCCCTGTGTGGGGCATGAGGGCACAGATTCACCTGCCCAAGCCGGGCACCCGCTGGCAGGGAGCTCGGGGGTAAAGCAGGAGCATCAGCGCGGGTAAAACCAAGCTGAGATGTGCACAAGGAAGGGAAGTCATGTCCAGGCGGCTTTCCACGCTAGCCTGGCCGTGCAGCTCCCCGGGCTCCCCCAGGCAAAGGAAACGTGCCGGTAACTCTGCTCAGCAGGGAGGCCAAAACGGGTCAGTCGGGGCTTGTGGGCAAGGATGTGTGGGCAGGTCAAGGCAAATCGACCGGTGTGCATGGGTTGTTGCAGTCCCATCCCTGCTCCCGGCCAAGCAGAGCCTTTCCTTGTTGGGTTGAAAGAGTGAATTTCATGGAGTTGTAGAATATCCGAGTTGGAAGGGACGCACAAGGATCACATTTGCAGTCCTGCTTTTGCCTTGCCAGCTGCAGCGCTCAGAGCAGGCAGCTTTACTGCATGGTATCTGAGCGAGAGAACCATTAATTTTGTATTAGGACATAAAAACTGTTTGAGCTGAACAGCCCGATGGTCCTTCCAGCCCGGTATCCTGTCTCCACCAGAA
Source organism: Aythya fuligula (assembly GCF_009819795.1). Classification (NCBI taxonomy): domain Eukaryota; kingdom Metazoa; phylum Chordata; class Aves; order Anseriformes; family Anatidae; genus Aythya; species Aythya fuligula. The sequence continues at coordinate 10,014,260 of NC_045569.1, read as the reverse complement.
GCCAAGGCCGGATGCCTTAAAGGAAGGCATAAAAATCCCATAATGCCCGTAATTGTGCAATACTACCCTATGGGGGGAGATTTCCCCCTGACCCCAGCTGGCAAGCAGCTTATACCCTGAAGCAGGGGAATCAATAGCTGTTATGATTTTCATTTGAGCTACTGTCGCTGCGGATGCTGTTCTTATTCACATAAATGTCTGATCCTGTTGTGAAACTCTCTAATGCTGTTTGTTATACTGCTTTTTTGATATCCTGGCGAGGAGCTGATGTTCTCAGGTCTGGCACTCACGGTACGTCCTTGGTGGCCTGCTGCTGGCAGGGGATCCAGAAGCTTAGCCCCTTGTCCACCACCCCAGCACGTTCATTTCCCCTTCCTCCTGCTCATTTTTTTTGTAGTGATGCTCCCCATGGTCCTGCCATAGAGTGACCACGGTGGGGAGAAGAATTCCCATGTCTGTGTTGATTTTTGGCTGAGGCACTGCCCTACGGGTAGGGGTGTACCAAAGGTAAATTCTTTGCCTCTGGAATATCTGCAGGAATATTTTATTAGAGACAGATTTTGGAGCTAATTGCAGATGGGTTAACCTTTAGTCGGCTGTAACCTCACAGCTACTGCAGGTGATGGAAGCAGTTTCTTATCTGGCGGTGTGCTGTCACTTCTTTTCTCCTTGCACATTCCTGCCAAGCCTGCTAGTGCTGGGCAAAGCCCACTGAGCAGCTCAGTGTATTGTCAGCAGCTGGGCACCAGGACCGCAGCTCACTGCAACTGGTGGGAGAAGACCTTGACGTGACTTCAACTCTAAAGGAGAACTTCAGGTTATGTTTTCACTAAGTTCACTACGCCAGCTAGCCACCTGTAGGGTGAGATGTCCAGCCCAGAGACTGCTCTTCCACTTGCATGCCTTCCCCCAGCCCCTGCCAGCCCTGAGCATGAGAGAAGCTAAAAAGAAGGCTACCCAGGAAGGAGCGGCAGAGGTGTGTTTGCCTGCTAGCAAAATAGGAGAGGGGAATGAAGGCAGGAGAGCAGGTCTCGTAATGAAGGCAGGAGAGCAGGTCTCGTCATGTAGAACGGGGAGGAGGTGACACAGCCCGTGATAATTGGACCATTAAATCTAGCAAAGGCACCGACACTTGCACAATGTGGCTCAGGGAAACAAGCGTTCTGTAGGAACAATAACTCTTCAATAGCAAGCGATAATAAGTAGCTGCAGTCATTTTTCTGCTGATCCAGTGCTTAATCCTGTTGTTCACACTCCGGGTCAAATTGTCCTCGAAGCACCGTGCAAGGGCCGGGTGGGTTTGCAGAGATGTTCAGGCGGGACTCAGAGGAAACTGTGGCTCAGAGACCGGTTTGCACTTTGCAAATGCCTCTCAAGTGTCTGCTCTTGCGTCCTGTGCCTCCTCTCTTCCATGTCCAGAAATCTCTGCATTGGAGAGAACCATCCCAGTCGCCGAGGTCAAACTCCCGTATGCAGTGAGTCGCCAGCTACAAAGAACAGCCAGGACTGCCTGAGACAGTTGGCTGTCAAAATTGGCTTAAAAAAACGTGGAGGTTAAAAATCAGGCTTTAACCCTGATTTTCTTGTAGGTCTGAGGAGCAGGGCTTTCATCCTTGATCTGCTTCCTCAGATTTTCATCTGTGAGAGTGGAGTGCCATTTTTGCACTAACAAAAGTGGAATTTTGGCCATGGAGGCAGGGCCTCAGGAGCTGGGGACTGGAGAACACCCTGAAAACACCACCCTGTTTCTGAAAGCTTCACAGTAAAGTGCAAGCTCTTGGCAGTCTGGGGCTTCCAGGGCTTCTACCCATCTGGACAACGTCTTGTTTGATTATTAATCCACCATCTCTAATCCCAGAGATTATCAACCCCCGCTGGACTGTTAATGTACTGTAAGGTACGGGAGCAAAGTTGACCAAGGCTGCTTAGATCTGCAGCAGGTGGGGAGGGCCCTGGAGCTTGAGGCAGTCTCAAACTGGGATTAAGAGCAAAGGCAGAGAGAATTTCCCTCACCACTTGCCAGTAGGAGTCCTGGCTCTCCTGCTTCAGAATCAGCTTCACCACTTCTCTTGCACAGTTGGTCCTTGTGGTAGGAGAGGAGCACAGCCCTTTGCTGGGCAGGGGCTGAACGGGGACAGAAGGAGATGTCAGGTTGTGTGACAGGGGTGTTGTGGGACGCCTGGCATGTGGCTGCAGTCTCCTTGATACACGGTGAGCTGGTCACGAAAGGTTCGTGGCTCCCCATACCTCATTCCCTCCCTGGGGCCATCTGAGCTGGTTATGATTTTCAGAGATGCCTAGAAAGGGGAGATGTCTGGGATATGTTTGTTTTCCTCTTCTTTCTCTTTGATGTCTCCCTAATAATGGGAGACTTCTGCAGCTTGGGGTTGACCTTCCCTGCTCGGTCTGGACCGGGGCTCTCCTGGTGAGCAGGGAGTGATGGCAGGGGAGGGCAGGACCTGTGATAACTCAGTCTGGCAGCCCCAGCCCTGTCAGCACCGATATGATGGAATAGTCTTGATTGCCCCAGAGCCCCAAGGGAGTTGATTGCTTCAGTCAGCTCTTCTTTCTGAAAAGAGTTGTCATAAAAAAAAAGAAAAAAAAAAAAGAAAAAGAAAAAAAAAGGTAAGGGAATGTAACTGTACGTAGCCCTGGAAACCTGCAGGAGAGGACAGAAACAGATCTGAAAAGGCGTAAGGCAATTTAAGAAAAAAAGGTTGAGGTGATGCAGTCCCTGCAATCAGCACTGGTGTTAGTGAGTCTGGGCTTGATCCTGTGCTTCCTGCTGATGAAAGTCCTGCTCGTGTCTGCGTCTGAAGGTGTTATGCCCTGCTAAAAGGTGTGGAGTGGGAGCAGGGAGGCCCCAGACATCGCTCAGCCATGTGCTCAGCCCTGCTGAGGAAGCCCTGAGGAGGAAAGGGGCAGGGGCTGCAGGGCAGCGCAGGTGGCAGTGCCGTTTGGGCTCACTGCCCGGTGACACTGCCTGGGCTCGGAGCTTGTCCCTAGAGCTGCAGGCAAGTGCTGTCCTCTCCCCCCACAAAGCTCCAGGGACTCGTCGCTCTTCCTTTGGGAGGCTGTGACAGGGCAGAGGCTTGCTAGCAGCCGTGTGGTTTCTTCTTAACAAAGAAATAAAAGAGGGGAAATGGATTTTCTCTCTGCCAAAGATTTACACACGTCTGTCTCAGCCCGCCCCTTCCCCAAGTGCCCTGCAGCTTTGGGCTCTGCCCCTTAGCAGCTCCTGGGGCTTTGGGCTCCCCGAGTTCAGACCCTGTGGCCCAAGTGCAGCACGGGGCGTGTTGTGCAGAGGCACTGTGGGAGTTCAGAAAGCCATTCCTTGTTCTTTCAGCAGTGGTGCTGGTGTCAAGGTACCGTCCTCTTCTCTGCATATGGTTTTCATCAGCCTCCTATTAAGTCACGGCAGCCTGTTAGCACAGAACACATCCCAGGACACATCAGCTGCTCTTCTGCAACGTGCAGTGGCAAGGAGCAGTGGTGTGTTGCAAAAGGATTATTTCCTCATTATTTCCACATCAGCCTGACGTGATGGCAGGGCGCTTTAAGGGGTAGGGAGCACCTTCAGATGGTGAGCACGGCTCCGTTTCTCTATTTCCTTCCCCAGTGAAGGGACAGCTTGGTGCTGGGGTTGGCTCCAGCCAAACGTTTTCTGCCACTGCTTCTTACCAGTCTTGTGGCATCCCCAAATGAGGCTCAGGGGATTACAAAGCAGTCAGCTTTTGTTATAAGCCTGACCTTGGCATCAGGCTGTTAGCATGGCAAGGCAGAGAGATGAGTTAGCTGGCAGCCTGCCTGTGTGTGGCAAGGGCTCTTTAAAGCCTCAAAGGACGCATTAGTTTGATGTCAGAGGCTTTGTTTGTGGCATTCCCCGGCACAGTTATCCTCCCTCTGCGTGCGTGTGCGCGTGTACACGCATCTCCTCCCCGGCTGAACCTCTGATGCTCCCCCATCCCGTGTCCGAAGAGCGCAGTGAGGCGGCGTGGATAACTCCAGTGAGACAGATGGAGCTGGATCCAGGCCTCTGTGGGGACAGCTGCGGCCCTGACAGTCCCCTCTGGTCACGCACCTGTTAGGAACTATACTTAGCACGGGAAGGCTTTCCAGAAGAGAGGACGCAGGGGAGAAGTGGGGAGGCGGAAGGGCTGGGAATTTGGCCTCCATCTCTCCAGCAGGTCTCAAAGCTCCGAAATGCCTTTCAGTAACAGCCACCGAAACTGACAATCAGGTGAAAAGCAGGCAGCGTCCTGAGGCGTGCTGGCTCTGTTTGGAGACAGTCTGAATGCATGATGGCTTCATAAGTCCTGGCCAAAGCTCCAGGCAGCCTGGCGTGCTGGTCCTGCCAGGCCCAGCAGGTCGCTTGGTGACCACCACATGGGAATTGCGGTTGGTGCTGGGTGAGGCACGTGCTGGGGCCACAGGTGGAGCCTTCACCAATGCCAGACTGCACAGACTCCTGTGTCCGTCATGTATCACCCAGGACTGTTGCAGTCCCTCCAGAAATTGAAGCAGGTCCCATTCCTGGAGCACCCAGCACGCTGCCCACCTGGGCTGCAGCCTGGCTGCGGTGCCATTGTCCCTGCACATGTCCACCTACCCATATGGCTCACAGACCCGTGTGGCACGAGCTGGGGGGGAATTCCTCCTCCTCTTGGCACCGAGCAAAGTTCTCCGTGAGGGGATGGGAGACATTTCAGCTCTTCTGTTTATAAATGAAGAGCCTGCAGCTAGGTGCCTGTGCTCTGATGCTGACGGAATGTGCAATAAGCTTGCCTGCTCCTTGCAGCAGGAGCCCTGCAAGGAGGCGGGCTGAGCCGTGGTATCTCGCTTGAGCAGTGGCAGCAGATCCAGGTAGGCTCAGAGCCCGTGTTTTCTTTCATCTTCCTCCCCTTTGCTGGGTGCCGAGCTGCGTTTTCCCCACCTGGGCTCCCTCAGGCCCAGGAGGTGCCTGGTGGCCATCTCTCTGCCACGCCGCTCGCACAGCGCAGCAGCGGCTGACGCAGAGCGAAACTCTAGCAGCGCTTCCGACCCGCGGGAGGCTCGGGATGAATGGGAATCCTGCAGCTCTCAGATGCCTCCCGAGCCATCCCGCGGCAGGCCCAGCTCCTGACAGGTGGCATCGCCTCCCTGAAGGACCCTGTGTTGCCTTCAGCTGCTACCCGCACGCCCTCCCTAACGCCCGCACGCCGCGCAGGCAGTTAGCCTTGCGGCATTTGTGGCCACCTGGGCTGCTGCTCGGTGTGGGGGATTTGCTGTACTTAGTGGAAAAATGCATCAGGAACTTTAAACTTCCCCGTGGCTAAATGTGGGTTCACTTTTCCGGTCTCTGCAGCTCTCAGCTATCCTCCTCTGCCCTGTTGCTGTGTCCTCGTAGCCAGAAGTTCTCTTTAAAGAGAAAAACTATTGCATTGCTCACAGGAGCCACCAAATGCTACGGGTTTCACTCAGCATCTTTCCTGGATGATGTTCTTAGTGTTTTCTCAGCCTCGGGGAAGATCTGAGTGTGAAAGCAAGAAAGGAAGAGGGAATCCAGCATATCCTGAGGATAGCCACAGCATCTCCAACTGATAGGATAAATCTGTACAGTTCCTGGCTGCCTAATCTGGCTCTTAGTGGTGCTGGAACAATGTGCATTAACATCGTTAGCGTGACAGTGCTGCAGTGCAGGGGAGAGCTAACATCCCCCTTTCACTGATGGGGAGGCGAACCCCAGACAGGCTATGGAGCCTCTGCCAGGTGACCCAAGGAATCCTTGGGGTGTAGCATCCTTCTCTAGGCATGTGCCAGGGGAGCTGAGCTTCTCTTTCTGGCACGGGCAGGCTCCTGTGGGCTGCAGGCTGGCTCTGGGCAGCAGACAGCATGAGGACACCTTACCACCCCCACCCCAAGCACCCTGCCAGTGTCTTTTCTCAGCAGAGCTGTGGGGTCCTCAGGGAACTCCTACATCTCCTCCATTTGGTATCTCCAACCACACCAGTACCCTCAGAGCCAGAGGGAGGGCAGCGCTTACCTGCAGGGCTGGCCCATCTGGCGTAGATGCCTCTTATCTTGGCTTTCTACATCACTTTAGGTGCCTAACCCTACAGGCAGGGAGCTACAGGCCACTGTTTGAGACAAGGGAGAGAGACGAGGGGCTCCACGAGCAGCTCCCCAGGCCGAGTGGTCCTCAGCCCTGGCAGCTGGGGTTGCACCCTGCTGGAACCAGTGCCTGCTGTGCCAGCTCCAACTGTTCCTTATCTCAGTTACAGAGGTGGATTGAACAGAGCTGGGAAGGTTGGGATAAGCAGCGGGTAACCTGGACGTTGCTTTACCTCTCTTCATATATGCTATGGGCTTTCCTGGAACTAGAGGCACTAGGCAACATAAATTGCTTCTGTCGATGTGCTTTATTGGACTACATCAAAGTAGAATCGATAAAGAGTTAAAAAAAAAAAAAAAGCCCCCAAAACAGGCTTGCTAAGCCAGACCAAGTCATAAACAGATTAGAGTACTGCGGAGGTCAGGTTTCAGCTGGCATTCACGAAAATAGGGGGTTCTGGCATTGTCGGAGGGTGATTCATTGCACTGGAATATTTCAGGGGAGGAGAGCCGTACAGGAGCTGCAAACACCATGCTGCAAGGAGAGGGGCTCATTGTGTGCCGGGTTTCTGCCTCCAAGTTCACTCTCCCAGATTTATGCTGATACCACGTATATCAGGAGCAGTTATCTGTTTCTGTTTAACTCGGATGAAAGCCCATGTGTGGTTATTGCATTCTAAGTTTGCTAGAACTTGTTAATAATTTAGAATAATAAAGTCAGTCAAATTAATTCACTTCTAAAATTGAGCTTATTTGCATTGGCTTGTCTTTTTTGTAACAGATCTCTCTGCGGGCATATGTTTGTATAAGCTTTTGTATGTGCTTGTGAGTGTTTGTGTGCATACGTAATTTCCTTCACCATCTTACAACCCAAAGAGGCTGAGTTGGATTTAAACATTGTACAAGAAAAATAGTTTTTCCCTGCCTGTGAATATATTCTATGAAGGTTCACCCCAAAGTGAAGCCAAATAGCTAAGAAATAAATCCGCAGGAAAAAAAAAAAAAAGGGGATTTGTAATGGAAATGCTCCCTTGTCTTAAATTATAGCTAGGCATATGTGAAGCTGAAATGCATGCTGCAGCATCCAGACGGTGCCTCAAGCTGGCCATGCATTCCCAGAAATCAAGAAAAATACCCCAGCCTACCTGCAAAATGACCTTTCTCCTAGCACCGACTTGCAGCTCAGAAGCTTTTGTGCTGGAAGAGGCAGGGTAAGATACATGAAGTGACAGATTGCTACTGACAGTGAAAGGCTCTTTCAGCTGCATTTCTCTACAGCCACAGTGATATATCCAGGGGCTTGTTAGAGAACAGCAGCACCAGCCAATAACCGGTTGGTCTAAGCCCTAGAGATAGACCGTATGTCCCACACTCTGTCTCCTAATCACCGAATGTAGAGTGAATTCAGCTGCAGCATCGCCTCTCTCCCTGCCTGTTATATAGGAAAGAAACGCGCCCGTGTATTTATCTGTCTGGGGCAATGCCTGCATCTATAAATAACAGTGTTTGTGTCTATGCATGCGTGTGTGTGTGCATATTTATGTGTGTGTGTATTTATTGTGGGTGAGGCTGGTTGTAGAGCAGCCTGGAAAATGGAAATCCTTTTGTGCAAATCATGCGTTTTTGGAGGAAAGGAGAGCCAGGAGACCACGGGTGATGAATTGGCCCTGAACTGTGATGATTTTTTTTTTTTTTTAAAGGCAAAACAATTTCAGGGAAAGGGTCTCCAAAAAAGTCCAGTTTCGGGAGGTAACTCAATTGAATTTCTGGTTCCTGGCTGCCTGCCTGGAGGGCCTCTTGTCACTTCTACTTTCTTCCAACAAGGCAGAAGGCGGAATTGACAGCAGCCTTCCCGCCAGGCTGTTAGAGAAGCAGGGAAGCCAGATGCTTTGCCTCCCTCTTCCCTCCCCCTTGTGCGGCCCAAGAGCCAGAGAGTTCAGCTGCTTAACTTTTCCATCTTCGTTTTCCAGTGTTCGTGGTCTGACCCAGCAGGGATCCAGTGGAACAAAATAATGCCTGATAGTCAGCAGGGTCGGTGTGTATGTACAGAGGGGTTCGTAGCTGTTGAGGGACAGGGGTGTGCGGGTCATACAGCCAAGTGTCATCATACTTCTGTATACAAAAGTAAAATTATACTTTCATACACAACGGTTATGCAGAGAGACGCGTTGATGAAGATGAGCTGAACTATGAGCCCCTCCCCTGGAGCAAAACCATGGCAAATGGTTGTGTAATGCAATTTCAGAGCTTCCATTGCTGTACTTCCAAACTCAATCTCAACCTGTGCTATTTGTGTAACTGCGAAGAGGTTACGTTACAGGCAATATCTAAAATATTGTTATGATTTCTTCTGCAAGGACAGAATGTGCAGCCCCTCACTTTTCTTCTTCATATAGGGTTATTGCCTTCAGATGGTAAGAAATTTAAGAAGGTTTCAGTTGCTGTTGAATTAACATTTCTATACGCATCATTTAACTAGATAATTTGCTGACTCTAAAATTTCTGTGTAATCAAATTGATTGGCTGTTTTAACATTCCTAAGTGCTAGTTGAAATGATGCGGAGAATGGGCCCCTTTCTTTAGATTCAGGGCAGCAGCAGGGTGAGGTTATCTTGTGCAGCATCCTGAGGCCTGACCTGCTGCAAGGCAGGGCTCGTGCATTTCCCAGCACACACGACCTGCAGCGCACTTGCCCTCCCTCATCTCTGAAGCCTCCTGGCTCTGCTGAGGGGCATCCAGACATCTCAGAACAGTGAGATCACAGGGTTTTATTAAAATCCATACAGCCCTCTTCTCCTCCCAAAGTTTTATTGTCTCCTCGGTGCTCAGAAGTTGTACCCAGTGAGTGCTTGTGCACTCCTTCCTTCCACCTCTGGTCTCCTGTTCTCTCTGCCACCTGCCCTGGGAGGGGAGAATTGTGATGGAGGCAGCTTTCCTCCTCGTTTGGCATGCGTCGCCACTTGTGCCAACTCAGGCAGGAATGAACATCGGCCTAGGGCAAACCACGAACATTTGTAGCCTGCAGCAAGGCAAAAAAGATTGCCCAGAACAGCCTTTGGAAATATTTTAATTACCCTTGGTGAACTGGCAATCAACTAGCTTGAGGTAAAGATCACAAGTGGAGACAAAATCTAAGGGGAATTTTATGCTTGGAGTCAAATTTCAGCAGCATTTTTGAAGCATTTCTAATTGGTATGGTTTAACAGCCATCACCAAACATCCCCAAATCTAAACAGTTCTGATGTATGTGGAAAGCAAATCACAGTCCTGCAGCTCTACTACAGTATTGTGAGGTAGATGAACACAGGGCTTATAAAAGAGTCTGGGTAGCAGCCTAACCACAGAGGTCTTTCTGAACAGCTTTATAGGCAGAAGACTTTTTTTAATGGACTGTTTTAATGGAGTGAATCAAAAATCAGGTTTTACGTTTTGTTTCTGCAGACTTGCCAGTGAAAGAAGAGCGTGGTGGCTTTCAGATCAAATCATCTTTGCCAGCCAAAGCGGTGTCTTCTTCCCTGCTTCTAAGAGGCATGAGCTTAATCAACGAGTCTCGGAGTGGGGTGTATCTACAGTCGTAGCTGTGAAGAGAGGTGATTATTCCTCCCTAATAATTCAGTTTCGCATAAGGAAATTATCACACACACAGGGGCGTGCACCTTCCTCTGTTCTGTCAACATGCGCTGCTAGAAAGATTTATTCCAGTAATAAGGTCTTTGCAGTGAAACTTAACAAAAACGAGGGGGCAAGTTTATTAATTATATATTTTACAGTTAATGAAACATAATATTTAACAGAAATAATTGCAGGCATCTGCCTCGATGGCACAACTCATTTTCTGTAATAAACGGTTTGTGTTTCCCTTTGTTGGACTGATCAGTTACAGAGACAAATCCTGCCTTGTGCTAAGCCCTTCTTATCTCTTTTCATTTGCAGGAGATGAAATGTTCTCCTGTTCAATGTACGCGGAAGAGACCAGAGCTGAGCTGCTATCATCGTAACAGTAAAACTACAGCGAGATCTGAATTCTTTGTTCATGTTTCATTGCCTGCTTTGAGGAAAACAGTGATCATGAGATCAGACATCAGCCTTAGGGTGAGTATAGATACCACCCACACCAGCTCTACCAACAGACTGCAATCTGTATCTGGTTCGCTCCGTTCCCGTCTGTGCCTCGCAGCCCTGCTGCAGGCTCTGCTAGACAAGGCCCCCTTGTTGTACAGGGCTCAGGTATTTCACCCCACAGCCTCTTCCACGTCTGCTGAAACATCATGTAGGAGCACTCAGCACGCTCAGCTCAGCTTGTATGCAGGACTTTTTAAAACCTGCTCATGGATATACATTGGCTGTCCATGTAGTAACTTGACAGGTTGTCAGAGCATATGCTCCTTTGGTATCTGCTACAAAGGGTGGCTGGGTGTTGTCTTGTGTGCCCTGACATTTGTAGAGCAGGGAGGTTTATTTTGCAGTATCACTGATAATTTCTCTACGCTCCTAGCACCTTTCAAGCAGGTTGGCAGATTCTGCCTCATCTAGGTGTCCATCTCCCATTATCTCCTGCTACCTGAGGTACCTCAGAGCCTGTGACACGCAGTTGAGTGATTTTTATTCCCTCCACTTGAGGGAAGTATCTTACAAGATTTTACACTGGTCCACTGCAGTTGACTCATGCCACCTATTTTTGAAATGCAGCCAACAAGGTAAGAGAAGATTTAAAAAAAAATAACAGCATGCAGATAAAATTAGGAGAGAAATCACAAACAGCAGTCAGATAAAACATTGTAAACAGACAAAGCCGGTGTGCCCGCTAAACACAGAGCCATCCTGGGTGACAATGTGGTGTTCCTTCTTTCATTTTTGTTTTCACAAACTGTTGATGCGGTTGGTGGGTTCTCCCTGTGGGGTTCACTGCAAATAAGCTGTGACAGGTGAAGTCATTAGCTCTAATAGCTATGCACACCTCAGGACAACAGTCCTTCATACATAAGAGGTTGATGGGAACTCTTCAAGGAGGTGTTTGTCTAATGGCATGCCACAGGGATCAGGGTTAGGTCCAGTCTTCTTTAGTGTCTTCATTAATGAGTTGGAGGAGGGGATAAGCAGCAGGTTAATGACATCTGTGGATGAAGTGGAGAGGGAACGATGCAGGGGCCAGGGGAGGTCACTGGCACCAGCCCATCAGAACTGAGTAGAGCTGGGTTGTATCTGCCGTAGGCTTTCAGCCTGGCTTCACGTTTGCTGATTTTGTGAGTAAAATATGGAGTCTGGGCAAGCAGGGAGGTGGGCTGGGTATTTGTAAGGGCATCTGTTCAGCCAGAGCGTTGGCTACTCTGCTCTGAAACACAGGTTTTCTGCAGACCCATCTTGTAAATATTTAAATGCACGAGTAGCGGATGCAGCAAGTCTGGGTAGAGACTTGTGAGCGTGGAGGGAAGTAAAGAGTGCGTGTGAGATGCGTGTCTCCTTCTCACGTGTCAGCACTTGCATGTGCACGTCTTCCAATACCTTCCAGACAGATTGTCATCCAAAGAGCTCTGCCAGTCTTTCAGGCATCAATCACACGAGCTCCGCAATAACCCTGCAAGGTCAGAAAGTGCTGTCAGGTGGGGAAAAGCCCGCGTCTCTGTTCCTCAGAGGAGCAATTTGTGCCTGAGCAAGGAGAGGTGAGCAGAGGGCAGCAGTGACTCCTGCGAGAGCGCGCATTTGCTGCAGTCAGAGCTCCCCTGATTTGCCTAAAGCCAGGGATGGGAGCCAGGTCTGCTGAACCCCTGCTCCTTGCCTTGACCACTAGAAACACTTCCTCCCCACAGAAACCTCACCATGAAACCACCCACAGGAGAACGGCTTTGTTATTTGGCAAGGAGAGCACAGGCTCTGCTCTACCCAATCCGCAGGCACATTTTTGGGGTTGCGTGTTTACTGAAATCTTGGCTTTGCTGGTCTGGAGAGGATAAAAGTTGATTGTTCACCAGCCAGGGGTTGGCGTCTCCCTGCCTGTACGTGTAAATATCTCTGTGCAGCCATACCAGGCCATAGGGAATGTTTGTGGTGCAGCAGCCTGCTAGTGTTAGAAGCCTTGTCTCTCCTCGGTGGTAAACACGTCGCTTGTTACCTGTTCTCACTGAAGCTTTTCTAGCTTCTCCTATCCTTGGCCACTTTGGCTTCAGGGCTTCGTGATCGCTGGATTGATTTATTTATCTAATAAGAAAACTTAAAGAACTCCTTGTTTTCCAGAGTGCTCTGTCCCAGGCACTGGCTGTCTCTGAGGAGCCAGGTCATGCGGGAAGGAAACAGGGCTGCTGGGTGTGAGCATCAGCTCTGCCAGCCCTGCTGTTCCTTCTGCCTCTCAGCCTTCTCCCAATACTGCCCTTCTCCTGGATTAGCAGGAAAGATTATGTTGCTCTTCAGGACGCCCAGACCTTGCCAGTTCTGTCCCTCAGCATGTGGAATAGATCATATAAAAGGGAGTTCACCCCCAGCTCTACGAACAGGACCATATGGGAGTACAGAGAAGACAACAGAAGACCAGAGAGTGAGTGGTCCTGCCATCTGGTGCTTCCCCTGTGCAGGTCCTGCTCAGTGTCACAGCACGTGTTTGCTGCTCCATGGACCCATGTCCAAGCGTGGCTGCTCAGCATGCAGCAGATCTCCCAGAAGCCAGGGTTGGCTGAGCAGATCTGGGCTCATGGGGCAGAGCAGAGCCTCCCTGCACCGCGCTGCTGGTGCATCGGGTCCCAGTTCTGGTTCAGAACAGAAGTCAGAGATCTGTGCTCTGGATTCCATCTGCTGCTGCAAATCTGAAGGCAGTCGGCTCCTGGCTGGTGCAGGAAAGTGTTCTCCCACCCCCCAGCTTCACACATGCTAGTAACAGGTCTGACGGGACATTTTGCTGCTTCAGGAGACTTGATGTTGTTCAGCTTCCTAAAATCCTGCGTTCTGTGATACCTGTGTGACAGCGCTGCTTTGAGTCAGCCTAACTGGTTCATCGCTGATGTTTTCCTGTCTGTTGGTTTTACAGCCGAATAATGAAACCCACTTCCCATCACTCTCTGACCTTGGTTTTGCAGAGTGCTCAGGTGCATCTTAAAGACTTTGTGTTTCAGGAGGCAGGAGGCTGGCACAGCTGCAGCTCAGTGCCTTGAACAGTTCGTTGCATTGAACTGTTCATTTCCCTGACCACGTGGCCCTTCCTTCAGGAGGAAGGCTGTCTCTTCACAGTGTTTTTGTCCACAGACCTGATAACGTTGGGGTGGTTTTACACATTAGCAACAGAATGAAGAAAGCAGAGGCAATCAGGACCCAGAATAATTACGTTTATCATCTGTAATCATCACGCAGGGTCTAACTGCACATAAGCACTTCTAGCTGGCTGCCTGCAAGAACACAGAATGCAGGGAGTATCATTAGAGGATCCACTGGTTATTGAAAAGGATACTAGCCAGCTGCAGAACAGGGCAGCAGGGGATTCTCTGGACTGCAAGCACACCCATTTGTTATCACATATGTAGAAAACGAGGGCATATCCAGTGCTGAACCCTTCTCTGTGTGTGCATGTGTTAGTGGGTGTTGTTTCCAGAGTCAGGCTGCTGGGGAAATGAGAACCCAGCCCCTTTCTGGCTGACCCTGGGTGGGGGTTCAGAAGGTATAATCTGGAAGAGCCTACAGCTGCTCGAGCCCTTCTCCACAAAGGGGATTATTCCAAGGGAACTCTCTGATGTTTCCCCTTGTGACTCTGTCTACTCCTCCCTAGTTGCATGCCATTCAGGAAACACATAACCCCAAGCAAGGCCTTCAGGGCTGAGTTTCCCACTAGCAGAACTCTCCTCCACCACACTGCTGCACTGGCTGAGGCTGCCAAGCAGAACTGTCCAAGCAACTTCAATTGATCTCAGTACAGAAAACGCCCCTGAAAACATTTGCTGCATTCCCAACGGAGAGCAACAAGAAGCAACCTTCTCCCACCCATATCCCTGCAGCTCGGTCCAATCTCTCCTAGTGCTGCACTGAGAAAGGGCTAAAGAATGTCTTGGCTGCAGTGAGCACAGCAAATTGCTGCACTTGGCCGTTTTGTGGAAGGTTTTACTAAAAATCTGCTTGAATGTAAAAACCTTAAGGCTGATAGCACAGGAAGAGTTAAAGCCGGCTTTTGTGTGCGTAGTGGAATTAGTTGGAATCCCATCAAAAGCCTGTGACACTTCATCTCTTGAGCAAAGCATGTGAGATGCTGCACGTTTACTTATTCTGATGCTCAGGGTTATAAAGTGGCTTTCTAAAACCCTTCTTTTCCATGATGATCTCCAGATGAGGATGTAAAATCTGTCCTTGCAGGAGGCCAATCCCGAGGTGTCTGTGTGTGTACAGGAGGGCTATTTCTCATCCTGAGGATCTGTCAATGGGAACTGGTGTTTCTCTTGCAGACACCCCACCTCTGCCAAGAACTCTTCTTTAGCAAGGCTCTTACGAACCTGGAACTTTTTTGAAGAGTCAAACCTTGATATAAGTGCACTTCCACTAAAACTCAAATGCAAACCAATCAGCATTTCACAGCAGCACTTTACTTTTCCTGCAGATTACTTTTCCAGGGGCACCCTCTAGTTCTGGCTTATCTACAAGCCTCTGGGAATGCTGTCAAGACAGGAGCCGTTCTCCTGCATCTAAAGGGCAACGAGCACAGGGACTGAGCCAGATTCTTCTGCTGTGTGGGCACCTTGTGCCAGTGAGCCGAGGAGGAGAGCTGAGCTCCGTGGGGTGCTCTGCGCCTGGAGGAAAGTCCTGCTGTTAACAAGGCAAGTGAAATTCTGCCTGCTGTTTCAGGGCCATATACTCCTACAGTCATAGGATAATGTTGGGTGAAAGGAGCCACAGGGAGTCTTCGGTCTGTGCCCTTGCTCAGAGGCAGCTTCAAAATTAGGTCCAGGTGATCTGGGCCTCCAGAGAGGTTTTATTATATCTTCAAGGTCCCCTATCCAGTGTTTAGCTACCCTCAGTGTGAAAAATGGCTGCACAAAGGTTATCCTGGAGCTGAGAGTGAAATCTTTTCTAAAATCTCTGTTTTTTTCCGTGTCTTCAATGCCCAGGAGATGGAAGGAGGCCAGAACACTTTCTTGTCGTTTCACTTGACAGTATCCATCCAGACTGATTGGCTCTTGGGAGGGCAGGGCAAGCAATGCATGGTTTTCTAGGTCTTGCTTCCCTCTAATGCAAAGCCCTCCTCTTACTCATAGCATCTGCACAAAGGAGGAGATTCTTTCCTGATTGTGGCCAAAGAGGACTTGTTCCTTGTGGGACCTCCTTGTGGAGTTGAACAGAGGAGCAGCGAAGTGATCCTGGCTGTGATCTTGGTGCTATGCCGTGCTAATGGCTGTCAAACTTCCTGCAGAAATCACAGGGCAAGATTTTGAAGAAGACAAGTAATCAGCTTTGTGGGTGTTCCTCCCTTCCACGAGTATGAATAAGGAAAAGCACGGCAGCGCTTCCCTGAAAATCTGGTGGGTGGACTGGTGCTGTGAGCTGATGTAAGATGGGGGCTGCTTCCTTCATAATGAATGAAAGATGACAGATGGGGGAAGGCAAGGAAAGGCCTTCAGCAGTAATGTAATTAAGTGTCTTCTGAGAACATTGGGATGTTTTTTTCCTGATGTGAAGGAAGAGAGGATTTTTGGCTGAGAGTCTTGGGGAAATGGGAACTACAGAGGTAAATATGGCTGGTCCTCAGTCCAGCCCAAAGCTAAGACCTTATACCAGCTTCAGAAGCAGTGAGGGAGGGTGGCCTCCCTGGTCTAAGAGAAGGTGGGCTGCGTGGGGCTGGTCCTCCCTCCTCTTAGCTTCATCGCTGGCCCGGAGCTCTTGTTTTGGAAAAGAAGGTGAAGAGCCAGTCCCCCTTCAGACCAGTAATGACTTCACACCCTGACTTTTTCCCCGCAAGCCTTTCCTCTTACACGCTAACAAGTCTGAGCCTACTTCATTGTGCCTTCAGTAATTGTGCTTTTAATTATGCTCTGTGTCTTTGACCATCTGTTGTGCTTTTTTCGGAATCTGTTTCAGTTCTGCCATCCCCTTTGAGATGAAGGGACCACGAGTGCACACACTATCCAAGGTGTGGATGAATCATAGATTTTTCTGTTCTGATCTTTTTTTTTTCTTTCCAAATGATTCATACCAGTTGATCTGTTTCTTGATGGTTAAGCTGACATTTTCATGGTACCAACAGCTTTCTGTATGGGGAAAAACGAGGGCCTACAAAGAGAAGTGAAAATGATGTCCGTTGGACAGGAAAAGACAAGATTTTTTTGGGAACATTGCAGGAGTCTGAAGGGAGAGGGTACAGCACCTCCCAGCATGGAGCCCACTTGTGAGAGCGGCCAGCACACAGCTGCTGGTGTCAGGAAGATGCTGCAACTTGCTGACAGACATCACAGCAAGCACGGCAGACCTCTGCTTTGAGCAAGAGTCCAAGGGAGAGGAAATTCAAGTCAGGAGAGGGAGCTTGAAAGGCTTCAGCTTGAACAGAGGAAGAGAAGCAAAATGAAAGGTTAATGAGCCAGAGAGCTTGTTAGGAAGATGGAGCAACTGCAAGCTTGGGCTTGAGAGCTGAGGTAGCTGCAGAGAAGGCAGAGCTTTCGCTGGGTGAGAGGAACACGGCTGGACCAGAGGGCTGAAGACTGCAGAGTGGCTGGAGCTGGAGGAAAACCAGAAGGTGACACTTGCAAAGTTTAGGATAAGGGAATGAAACTATGGTCTGAGGCAACTGTTTGAGTGCTTCTAACACCTTTTTAGTGTGTATGAGGCATATTTTCCCTTCACAGGGAGAGCACAAGTGCACATGGCTTCCTCTTTATCATGTCAGCACTAGCTCTGGCTTCTTTCTGTGGGTGTGCAGGGGTGTTCTCGCCTGTCCTCTGCTGTCAGTGCGATACTGTGCTATCTCAGGCTCTGATACAGGAATATCTTGTTCTCAGCAGGATGCCCTCTTTGTACTCTTTTCCAGTCAGAGCAACCCTCGGTAACCTTAGAGAAGTCTTATACCAGGATCATCCATTGACCTCTGGCAGCCGCTCCTCATCTTGCCTTCTGAGCGTCCTTTACCTTCGACTGCCTTGATGTGATTTCCTCATGCCCTTGCTGACCTCCCTCTGCCCCCTGGGTCTGACAACGTGGTTGTAGACATCACCCATCATCACTGCTCCCTACACGAGCAATGAGAGCCACCTGATCTTCTGCTGGCTGTCTCCTTTCCAGCTCTCTGAGGCCTTTCACCTCCAGCTTCCAACCACGGGAAGGAGTCATGGTATTTGGCCTCACAATTATCAGCCCAGCAAAGCTGTCCCTTCCTGACCCCTCCAGACAGGATGTCCTGATGCCCACTTCATGCCCATGTCCTGTTTTAGCGGGGTTTTCTTGCTCTTTTGGCAGAGATGAGCTGCCAGGAGTCTCCAGGAGTGCTGCCAGCTATACACTGTGCAAGACCTGTCTCTGTTATCCTTCTGCTCTGGCTGTTTTCTTATGCATGGAGGATGGTGAACAGAGATAGCTCACCAAATTACCTGAGGGGCTTTCTCTCTTATTCCAGCATTCTGCAGGCAGGTTTCTTTCCAATACATTCCCGTACCTGCAGGGTTAGGTGCTAAGCATCAGTCATGTGAGAGGACTGTAAATGAGGTTCCTTCAAAAACTAGTTCTGTTTTGCTTTAGGCCATAATGGGAAAACTGCTGTGTTTCCATTAAATCCCCTTTGTATCAATCTGGAGAGCTCGGCTGTGGGCGAGAGGTGCTGGGATCCCAATAGGCTACTAATTAATTATCAACCCCACATTCTTTATTGGCAATGCGGGGGCCTTCCGGCATCGCCTCCTGATAGTTAATTAGGGTGGAAGCCAAGCAGAGGCTCCGTTTCAGTGGTGATCAGTTAACGTTCCCTCTGGCTTTATCCCTTGCAGACATGCCTTGGCACTGGGAGGGGAAGCCAAGGCTGAGCATATGGCTTATTGCGGTGCTTTGACCTTCCCAGGGTGCCAGCGATCTGGGGCAAAGCCAAGCGGCTGGATTTCCGTCAAGTGCTGCTCCAAAGCCTACCTGATGCCATGGAAAGCCTCCGTGCCATTTCTGGGAAAACAAACCCACGGGGAAAGCACCAGCAGTTGCTGCTCTCTCATGTTATTCCTTACTGTACGATATGGGCAGCTAAAAAATGTCTTCTGGTGGTGCAGGAGGAGGAGGCCGACAAAATCTCCTTGATAGGGCTCAGTGCTTACAGGTGGAAACGAGGAGCATAGCTCCATGGATACTTCCTGATGGGCACCTGCTGCTGCCCCTTCCATGGCTCTGTGAACCCAGGGCACCATCAGATAACGGACTGGGAGGCCTGAGGGCACGCTTCTACAACCCCACACGCAGTCTGTTGGGATCCTGTCATCAAAGGACAAAGCACATTTGGGATGGGTTCAGAAATGCTCCAGCCATTCCGAGTGTGAAATCTGCAGCTGGCCGGCCTGGAAGAGACTTTGGATAAGCAAAATATAACTGCTCGCAGTGGCCTGCCAAGATCTGGGTGGGAAAAGCCTTCCTTTGAAGAGGATTTTCCGTCATCTCCCAAGGACTCCCCAGCTGCTGAGCCTTTCTTGTTGCCGTGGCCTCGTGTCTGGGATTTGCTTTCCTCAAGACCTTGAAGCCCGTTCCCCTCCCCGATTTCTTGCGGAGTTCGCTGCAGCCTGTCTCCGGTAATGCAGCTGTTCTCTCCTTCGCTGGAATCTGCTTTGAACAGAAACGATTTCTACTTTATTTTCCTTTTGCTGTGCAGCGACCTAATTAGTTAACTCTATATTGCAGCCTCTTCCTACAGCACTTGCCAAAGAGCTCATCAAAGCCTCCCTGCCCCGGCGCTGGGGGAGGTGGATTATTAGTCCCTCTGTGCTCAGCCTTGGAGGAGATGTTTCCTTCTCTTGTGGACTAGCGACTCTTTAGCCTCGCCATTTGAGATCAAAACCACAGACAGCTGGGAGCGCGCTGGAGTAACGTGCACTCAAAGGCAGCGCTTTGTTTCCTTGAAGTGCCTATCAGCTGCGCCTCTGATGTGCTGAAGACAGGCTGGCTTCACCCTGCAGAGGAGAGCAGCCTGCCTGGGAAGTGGCTGTGGTCGCTGGTGACACGGGGCCTTGTCCTGGCATCCTCAGGGCAACCGCCTTGCTCCTGTGCTCCCCAGCACACACCGCTCTCAGCCTGGCTGATGGCCTCTGCTGGGTCATCTCTGCCCGTGCCAGCCAGCACGAGGGCAGCTCACAGTGTTTCCTGGGCGTGCTTGTGCCTAGCACAAGTCTCAGCCTTGACCAAGGACTGATGTCTTTAAGGGGGATAGGCCCCAAAAGGAAAAGGCCTCAGCAGCTGAGGTGGGTTTGTTACTTCGGAAACTCCCTGGGCTGTGAACCCCCCTCCTGGGAGGTGTCGGCACCATGAGCTGGGATTTGCTGGGCCAGCAGAGGCTGAGCACGTGCCGTGGTGTGATAACGCTGATCTGGTGGCTTGTGCTTTTAGCCCGGTGTCTGGGTGATGGCAGCGAGTGTTTCCATAGCAAAACGTCACAGATCCGAGATTCCTCCAGGCCCTTGAGGCTGCACTGGAATATCACAGTCGTAATTCGTGCCGTAACTGGATCCACTTGGTCTTGGGATGATGAGAGGAATATCTGGTCTTCTCCTGCCTTGACAAAACAAGGCTCTAAAATTGCCATGTTTCTCTTCTCTATACACATACCAAGTGCCAAAGGCAGATGTAGACAAAATATATCAATGCTGGCTGTGATTTCCCAAATATGTGATGTCCTAGAGATGCAGTAGTGTGCTGGGCAGGAGGGGATATGTGAGCGAGCAAGAGAGCCTGGTTAAATACCCTGGTCCTGCACTCAGGTTTCATATGCATGTGCCTGAGCTGCATGCACAAAACAGCTGCACAGGCCTGACTTTGCCAGTGTCCAGGGCTGCACACAACGCTGTAACACCGGGAGGGGAAGCAGGGGCAGGATTTCCAGTGGTGAGTCAGGAGAAGGAGCCAGAAATGGAGTAGGAAATGCTGCAGGGGCAGTGGTCAAAGTCAAGGGAGCCAGACCTGACTTGTGCTCGCAGAGGCATCCCAGTCATTCCTTACATGAGCAGCTCTGCCCACAGCCACTTGTTCCCCCAGCAACACCATCCCGGGACCTGCAGGGATGTCCTCCCCTGCCCCAAAGCTCAGGTACTGCTGCAGTGCTTGGGCAGGCGCAGGGCTCGCGGGGCTGTGTGCACGCAGCTGCTGGTGCCAGCATGTACCTCTGCTCCTGGGCAGCAGCTGGTGAATCCATTGGCTCAGCAGGTATGTTCGTGCTTTCTCAGGAGGGATTGGCTTTTCAGAAGAGAGAAGAAAGAGAACAGAGGAAAAACTGGAAAGGGGAGCAGGAGGAAATAAAAGGAAATGGGAGACAGAGGGAAAAGGCAGCAAATGGCTGGAAGAATTAGAGATGGAGTGTAGAAAGGACTGCGTGTCCCCAGTTGCTTTGAGCACTCAGCAGATCCTGTGGTGTGTCTGCTTTATTACTGACAGAGTTCTCCCTTCTGTCGGCTTGTTTCCTAATTGCTGGTCTTGTAAACTGCTTGATTTATGGCTCTGTTCATCGGTTCTGGCCCTCGGGTATAACATGCTTTTCCTTCCAGGCTGGGAAGTGAATAACGAATTAACAGCCCGCCTTAGGTTCAATAAGAAGCTGAGCATTCAGGGATCTTTATTGTGATGCACGTGCCAAATCTAACTGCTTAATTTTTTACTTCTCATTCACGGAGGCTATTCAACAGCTCCTTCCCCAGGGCAGCAGCTGCATTGTGGATGCTTGGTGCCTTTGAAGTGTCCCACAAGAGAAGCCACCAAGGAATGGATTCGCAGTTGGTTTGCACAGAGAACTCAATCTGTTTCCTCGCAGCTTGTTCTGAAGCTGACATTGTGTGCCATACACGCTTGTCTCGGACAAACTTCCTTTCAGTACAGCTGAGGGATGAAGATCAAGGCAGAGAACAAACGGCCCCGCTGAGCTGGAGCTGTGACCCCCCGGTGTGCGAGCAGCCATCATGCCAACCCCTGGCTGTCATCCCCGTGTTGAGAGGTTTGTCCTAGACAAACCCTGGAGTAGGTTCCCTTGAGTCAGCGCAACTTTAATCTTCTGTTGAGTGAACCAAGTTCCTGTGCCTGCGCAGTCCTTGGTGCCCATCCTGTGCCTTCCGCTCAGCTCTGATCCACGCGGCTGCGTCGTCGCACCACGATGCACCGGGGTTACAGAACGGAACATCCTTTGTCCACCCCTGGAGGATCGTGGGGATGGGAGCTCCCCTGGGTTCAGAGCATGTGGCTCTGCTCCTTAACCAGGTCCCAGGGCCAGGAAGTAATGTGGTGTTCGTACAACACCTCTGCAGCACCACAGGCACACTGCAGCGGAGACCTGTGCACCTGGCAGCGTGGCAGAGACTTCATGAGAAGAAAACGTCTGTGAAACAAAACCTTGTGAAGGAGGAAGGCTCGTGCACGGAATGGAGGGGCTACTGTCGAAGTGTGGGAGCTGTTCTGTGAGCATAACGCCCTGCAAGGGCTACCTCAGGACTTGCAGGCCTCAAGCAGATAAAGTTTAAGCTGACAGGTCCCCTCAGGACTTACCAGCTTTCTGCCTTCCTGCCCTTGATCAGCCTGTTAGGATGCTGTTGCTGTCTGCGAGCTGCTTCGTGGCTGCAGCAGGTAAATCTCATCAGCCTGAAAGTGGGGGTCAAGAGAATAGCTTTGTGCCCTCTGCATGCTGCTGTAGGAACAGGGGCTCAACTCTGCATCACAAGAGGCCAGGAGTGAAGGGCAGAGAGCTCAGAGAGTCATGTGGAGCATTAACAGGAAGGCCTACAGCCCCTCAGGTTCTGTACAAGCCATTAGAGGAAAAGTTGTAATGCATCTGCTCAGTCCTGATCCAGTCCTCACGTGTCTGCAGGAGCTCAGCATGTGCGAGCTCTACTGGATGGAGCATTTTCTCTTCTGAAGGTCTTGTGGCAGTGGGGGAGAGTTGCTCGTGTCTGGTTTTTCTCCTAGGGCACATGCAGTAAAGCAAAGCAGAAATAAACCACACTGTCCAGCACTTCTTTCCTAGGAGCATTAGCAGTACAGCTTGGTTAGATTGTCGTGGCCATCCCACGTGCTTTGTCTCTTGTTCTTCCTTCCCCTGCTGGGTCTGCAGGTCCATGCCCACACACCTGAGGATCACTGGGCCAGTGTCTTTGGGCACCGTGTGCTGGAGGTGTGACTGGGCCAAGCCCATCACCGTGGTGCATCTGTCCCGGGCAGCCTGACAGCACCGTGCTGTGTTCCTCACCTTCTCACGAGGCTCAGGAACCTGTCCGTCCCGTGGAGCACACTGGGCCCCCACCTGTGCGTGTGCCTTATCCAACAGGATCCCTGAGGTGACCGTAGTTTTGATTAAACTCCACAAGGCCACCCCCGGCTGCCTCCTTCCAAATAACCTCGCAGGCCTGTCAGGAGGCGGCAGGATCCGGAGATGGGGTGGCAGCGCTCCTCACGGGCACGAGCAGCTGCTCACCGTGGCTGTCGTCAGCTGCTTCCTCCTGCCAAGGAGTCCAGGATCCAAGAGCACTCGGAGAGGAGACCAAGAACCCCTCTTGCTTGCAGTTCACACATTCTATCAGCAAGAATTAACTACTAATTGCTAAATAAGCTGAATATATGCTCAAAGTCCAGGTGTTATCGCTTACTGATAAAAAGGCTTCAAACTGCCTTTGGGTCTGCGTTAGAGCGTGCTCGCTCCCATGCAGAGTATTGGTCCTGTTTCCTAACCTGCGTGACAGGCAAGATGGTTCAGATACAATAACTGCAGGAGGTTCAAGGTCCTGGCCATATCTTGCATCTGGCTGATCAGCCGTCCGAGGCTGAGTGCCAGCAAGCAGAGATCAAAGGAGCAGAAGTGTGGGATCCGTGCTCGGGGTGGGTAGAGTTGATGCCTGCACCTTTCTTCCTCTCTGGTGCAAAGGTTGGGGCAGTTTCTAAGCCTGGGACTGAGGCATTTCCTTTCTGGATGCTGCTGTGGGTGGCATCATGGCACAGACAGCTTCTCTGTGGACATGTTCCTCCTGCTCACACCGCACGTGGGGCTTTAAATGGGATCAGAGTGAAATATTTCTCTTTAAACTCTATATTCACATGGCAAGATCCTCTCTGTCACCTCTGACCCGCTCCCGCCTGGCTGCTGGTATGGATCTAAGTGCTACAGCATTCAATCACCTTCCAGACAATTGAGCAGGAGCTGTTCCAAACGCCGGCGCTTTCCCTCTCCCCTGCCCCAGAGTAGGAATTACCTCGAGCAGGTCGTAGCGGTGTGTGCAATAATGACTGTAGCAGTGAGCCTCGTTCCTGTTGCCTGGATGCAGGTAAAATAAACTGCTAGGAGAAAGGGGGAATTTTGTAGCTGAAGTTGTGATCAGATGAGTGTTTGATCCATCTTTAGACCCCTTTTTAACTAAAGTTCCTGTATTTCAGCTAAAGCTAATGCCCCTCTGCTGTCAGGTCCCTTCCTGCAGCGCAGGCAGTAGCTGTTCGTGCCTCTGTTCTGCGCAGCACAAAGTAAAAGAGGCTTGTGTGCAAACCCTGCTGGCACGCTCTTCGTGCTCTGAACACGATGAGGTCGGGGACCTGACCTTTTGCAGGAGGTGGCCTCAACGTGCGTGTCCTGATGTTGCAGAAGGCAGCCCCGTGCTGCTCCCAGCCCCACTTCTGTCCTCCCAGCCATGTAGCAGCCACGGAGGGATGGAGCTGGGTTTTGGGGGGTGAGCCCAGGGGCTCCTGCATAAACCACTGGAAGAGTTTTGAGTTTTAGGTCATAGATTGAGCTAAAAATTGCAACCAGGAGAGTGCAGTAGACAGCAAAGGCTTGTGGAGCTCGTGCCAGCCGGGTGAGGAGGCTCTCTTGTAGCCGAGTGCCATAACAAAGGGCTGGGGTCAGAGCCCTAGGGCTGATCCGTGCCCCTAACACAGCGAGCAGGCTGCACACATCATTTGGGTGGCTGCTGGGCACCGAAGACCTGGGAGCTGGGTCGATGGAGCTGGTTCTTGCCCAGGCACTGCTGGCGTTGCTTGCCCAGGCTCTCCTTCCCTTAGGTTCATGCTGAGTCTCGTGGCTCACCCCAAAACATCCATCCCTTGCAGCAGGGCACGGAGGCAGAAGCAAAGCATCGGTGCACACTTAAAGCATGGGAAACAGCAGCCCTTTCTGGCAGAGCTGGCTCGGGGAGCGTTCACAATCAGATCACCACGGCGGGTCTGAGCAGGGCTGCTCTCAGGGATGGGATGGTGACAAGGCGTGAGCAGCAGGCTCGGCTCGAGCTGGCGCAGCTGCAGCTGAGCTGGGAGTTTTCTGCTCGCTTGCCCCGCCGTGCACTCTTCCCTTGGCATCAGCTTGGAGCCTGCATCCCTTCTCCCTACCCACAGGACTGATTGCAAGCTGGAGGGAGAATCTGGTGGCAGCCCCCACAAGCAGTTGGGTGTTTTCCAGATCTCTCCTACTCTCTGTTGCAGCTCTCAACTTGCTTGGAGTCAAGGACACACATTAACTCCCTGTCTGTCTTTCTCTCCCCCACGCAGCGCATTAGCTATGCTGTCTGACAAAGATGTGCTCTGCTTAATGAGCGCAGGTTACCTGCAGGGTGACGGGAGCCTTCCCTGGCCTTTGTGGTGAGAGAAATTCATCTGCTTTTGGTTTGTAGAGCTGATGGGGGACGCTGCACAGCTGAGCATCGTGCCTCTAGATCCTTGGATCACCCCTGCTGCTGGGAAGGGAGAGCTCCCCTTGCTTTCCACGTGCTCTGCATGGATTGCTTGCGCTCTCCTCTCTTTCCAGCTGGACCACAAAGAAAGTTGAAAATGTGAAGACCTGTAAATTGTAGCCTACCCTTCTCTCTGGCAGCCCAGGTTCCTGCTTTTTTAGAACCAAGGCTCAGCCACTGAAGACAACCAACCCAGCAGTGGGGATTTTGCTTGCACAGAAGCAAATGCAAAAGCTGTTAGAGCCCAGGGTGAGACCAGAGCTCGAGGCTGCCAAGAGCTCTCTGTGCAGAGGGACTCTTCGGACCATGCCGCCTCTTCTTCCCAGTCTGCAAGGAGACACTGGGCAGGGAGTGATCCTTAATGATCCCTTTGCCCTGGCTGCAGCACCAGGTTGCCAAGTACGTCCCCAGGAGCTCACTGCCCCGAGGAAGGCAGAGCCCTGCGGGCTGTACAAGGCAAGGAGACGCTGCCCTCCCCGATGGGCAGCACTGGCGTGGAGATGTCAGGTTCTGGCAAGGCAGGCACGGGGAAAGGGAGGCGACTTTTTCCTCTTGGTTGCTTTGTTCCTTGTTTAGGTAGCGGGTGAAAGAAAGCCTTTGCCGCCTGGGTTAAGGAAATTATTGTTTAGCTGAGAGCTTATGTGTTCTTTTGGGGAAGAAGATTGTGTTTGCCTTTGGCAGGGAGGGGTTATTGTGTAATGGCAGTTCATTTTAATTAGTTGCTTTTCTTTACCTTGGCTTTGTTTAACTAGAGGAGGAATTTCTGAAAGGAGACTTTTTAAAAGAGAGGGAAAAAAAACAACAAAACAAAGCCCAGATTTGCCTGGGATTTAGGATCTGTGCTTCCAGCTTGTCCCCGGTGTGTACCCATTGACCAAGAAAAGCTTTTCCCAGAGAGGCAGAGGAGGTGCCTCATCTCTTTCTCTCTCTTGCTACCCTCTACATTCACTTTAGGGAACGAACAAGGGAAGTGTCTGTATCTCCGTGGTGGGATTAATGGCAATATGGAGATGAGCTGAATGTATAATGGCCAATTTTCCTAGAGGAAGGGGCTTGTACCAGCAGCAGTTTAGCCCGTATGTCTGTGAGGGCTGTAGCATTTTCTTTTTTATGAAAGCACCAGATAATCTTTCAGTTCTTCTGGGATGTGTCGTGTAACTGGTGCTGCTGTGAGGGTGTTCAGGCTCCTGGTTACTTGACTTTTGTGAGAACAGGACATTAAATGGGAGGTTAGTCTGGGACAGAGGATCTTCCCCTCTCTTCCCTTCACATCCATCCTCTTTAACACACTTTATTTTTTTTTTCTTGCAGTCTCATGGCAAGGGAGCAGGAGCAGGATTCCCCTCCTTGTCCCCTGGCCCTGTCTCCAGGTGCAGCTGTCCATGAGGCTGGGGCAGCGCTGGGGGCAGCGGCTCCCCCCAACATCACCACCGCATCCTTCCCTCTGAGCTGGGAGGTGACAGTCGCGACAACAGCCGGGGAGCAGGGACAAGCAGCTGGGCTTTGGCAAGTGGCAGGGCAGGGCAGGGATTGCTTTCATGCAGGCCATAAGGAAAGGAGCTCTCCCAGTACAAAGGGAGTTAAAAATGTCTCCATTAAAGTGCTCCCAGCAGCCCAGAGCTCTCCAGCCCATACCTCTGGGCTTGCAGGCAGCCTGTTGCCCTCGGCGCGGAGCTCGGTGCCTTCTGTCCCCCCTATTCTCTCCGAGGGCACCTCCCTGCTGCTCGGGTCTGAGTGAGCCTGGGGTCACTCCCACCTCAGGCCTCTTTGCCCTTCCCTTTCCAGCTCCTTAAACAACAGAGGTGCTGGGGGAATTTATACCTCTGCCTGGTAACAAGACAGATCAGTGAGACGCTGTCACGGTTTTGTGAGGGCTCCATAGATTTTTATGGCTTTTCAGTCCTTGGGTTCCCAACCTTCCTTTGGCTTGTAAATTGCCCACAAAATGCAGACACAGCTCCTATTCTGTGAGTTCCTTTGATGATTTTATTTATATCTCTTGCTTTGTCTTGTCTTTTATTACAGGGAGACTGCAATTAATTATTATCCCATCAGCTTCTATTTAGGCTGACAGTACAATGCAACACACAGTGTCCAACCTTCCCCTGCCTCTGTGTGCACAAGCGGGCAGCTATTCTGGAGAAGAACAAAGGCGCTGGCAGTTTCAGAAAGGGACATGCTGCTAAAGGGCAGCTTAAGGGAGTTCAATAGCACCAGCAGAGCAGAGTTGTGACCAGGCGTCCTGATTTAATTGTGATGCTCCTGATTTTATCTTCTCATCCAAAGATTGTCCCTCATTGAGCAAGTGTAGGCTCATGATGGTAATTTCAGGACCCCTTTCCTGTCCAGCCTTTGACACTGGATTCTGTACAGGGAATATCAGTTTTCTCTCCTGGCTGTTCCGCCACTAGAAAACCTGCAAAGCTGTTTTCACTCTTTCCTTTTTCTTCGGGTCTTGCAAAAGGGTTTATTTGTCCTACAAGCCCATGGATGGCATGACACTTGCTGAGCAGTGCTGGCAATGAGCTAAAGATGTTTTGACAAGATTCAGTGAGAGGTGAGTGGAAGCTGCTGTTAAACCAAATGTTTGTTCACTTCACTCCTTCTTATTTCTCTCACCATCTCATTTGTTCATTTACACCTGGTCTTGGCGGTTTTTGGTAGTGTAGCTCTGACTCTGACCTCCTCAGACCAGCAAATGACAACAAAGCAAAGCCTCTGTGCCAACATTGTGGTGGAAAGGTCAATGTAGTGCTTCTACAGTGGTGTCCTCTCCGCTTCTCCCCAGCAGAGCCCGCTCCCAGATCCTTTAGAGGAAGCTGCAAGATAACCCCCATGTGGGCTGTGCTGCCGTAAGTTCAGAGAGACATTTCTCACTCCTGTCCTCCACAAATGACATGTGCTCACTAGCCCACGCTGCTACCAGCAATTAGCTGGTGTAAGGTTTGGAGTCCAAGCTCATGTAGCTGTGGGGCTCCGTGGGAAACGAAGGGCATGTCTGGGCGGGGAGGCCAGGCAGACTGAGCTGGCTCTGCCATTGCTAACGCCAGAATGGAAGTGCCGGGAACTGCGGGGCTGAGATGCTGACTTGGCTCAAGCTTAGGACTGTCTGCGTTCACCCCACTTAATTAGCCTTCCTGAGAGAGCACATTCTCTCTGCTCAGGTGTGCTGATCTGCTCCTGAAAGCGAGCGTGGATGATCTTGCAACCCTGGTCTGTGTTGTGAGAACTTAGCTCAGCTCTGCATTGCTTCAGGTCTCTTTCTCCCATGCTTAGAAGATGAAGCCAAAGGTAAGAGCAGTAACTCTGTGACTGATTCCACATCACCCATTTAGAAACCTTGACCAGGTGGTCAAGTGAGCTGTTCTTCCCTCCTCCACCCCAGCTGCATCCCAGATACAGTCCTACTGCCTGTGATTACTGTAATAAAATTGCAACTAAACCCTGTCAGCTCTGAAGCAGGAACGATGAGGGTTGGTCTTTACATCAGACATGTAATTACCTGTCTACAAAACCATGAAAATGTGCAAGGGAAAAAAGAGGGAAAAGCAAGATCTCTGTCAAATGAGAGAAAACCTATCATTTCCCCCTTTTTTTCTGTTTTGTTTTTGTTGTCCTCCATTCACAGTAATACATAGCTGGGCTTAATCCAGCTAGGAACCTGCTCAGAGGTCACACTGCCTGGTAAGCTACCTTGTGGCTGCTGGCCCTCCAACCTGCTCAGAACATAGGGCTTCTTCTTTGAAAATCCTGGAGAAACTCAAGTTTGCAAGATTTTAGAATCAGAAAAATCCATTTCCTGCATAAGATCTTTTTTATGGTAAATGAATACTGAACTGCAATCAGAATGCCACTACTGTTTGCTAAATGCAAGTTGCTTAAATAGTTCATTTTTCGTACTAATTATACAGTACGTGGTTAGCTTCAATGATCACATGTAATTAAAGGGGAACGGTTTCTGCAGCATTGTCATGACTTTGACAGTGCTGATCGAGAAGAGGCCAATATTTCCTGGTAGCCTACAGATTATGTGCTAATTAGGGGGTTTACATGGAGCGGCATGTGTATCCTGTGCTTGGAGCCAGACCCTGAACATGCGCAGGATCTGCTGATTTCCTGGAGGTCCTTAGCTTTGACTAAGGTCCCAAGTTATCAAAGCTTCTGCTTAATTTTAAATATGTGCTTAAAACCGTTTGAAGTCAATGGTGCTTAAGTATGTGCTTCAGCTTTAGTCACACACTTGAGAATTTTGCCGAATCGAGGCCGCTGGCGAGTTAGGGATAAAGCCTGGCTGGCACCTTTTCTTCCCCAAGGACACATCTTATCCACTCGATTAACCGATCCAACAGAGCAGGCTTCGAGCACCCCGGTGATTGTCACGGTTAACTTTATTTCATTTAAAACACAATAAGCAAATCCCTAAGAGTTTGAAAAGTTTTATTTTATTTTATTTTATTTTATTTTATTTTATTTTATTTTATTTTATTTTATTTTATTTTATTTTATTTTATTTTATTTTATTTTATTTTATTTTATTTTATTTTATTTTATTTTATTTTCCCTAGAAACTAAATGAGAGTATATGTAGGGGGAAAAAATGTCATCTCTGGCCATATTATTTTACTGTGCTAAACAGTGGGGGAAGCCTTACAGAGGGTTGCTGTATGGTGGAAAAGGGTTGGTTTCCTGTGCTTGCTTTAATGCCTGGACCTTTGTTCTACCTCTTAGCTGTGACCATTTAGTAACCACTTGACTCACTTTGCCCTCAGCAGGATGTTGCATGTAGCTTCCCTGTGTTCAAGAACAGTCAAAATTAAAAGTATAATTTAATGATTCAGTTGGTAACAGACAGATTTCCTGATAGCCTGCCTGTGGAGTGGACCTTTGTAAGCACCCTTCTGTCCAGGAGCACTTCCTTAGACAAAATCTAGCTTGGAGGCAGGACGCAGTAAATTCCCAAGTCATCACGTCTGCAGTCTTTAAATCCTGTGTGTTGAATCTCTACTGAATACTCAGCCAACAGCAAACTGAAAGAAAACTCTTTTAATGCAGAGTGGTTCGTACCTTTACTAGGAAAGCAGATTTAGGTATCTTTGGATGGAGGGTCCTGGGAAATACCTGAGTTTGTCTCTTCTCGGAGGAGTTCAGGATTTAAACATACAAAGCAGACTCGAGGTGGAGAGGAGGCTGGCTCCCAGAGAAAGGTGACGTGCCTGAAGGAGGCACAAGGGGCCACTAGCACAGCTGGCATTACACCCCTGACCCCTGTGCAGTGCCTGTGCACTGCAACAGCAGAAATCCTTGCGGGCTTTGCTCGTTGTGGTTTGACAACTGCATTCAGATGTGGAGGAAATTATTATCTGCAAGCTGTTGTGATGGGTAAAGAAAGTGTAAGAAGCAATTTTGTGTACCCAGAAGAACTGAGAAAGCCTCCTGAGCTTCCCTGCAGCTCAGGAGAAGGAGGTGCCTGGGGGAGGCAGGCAGCTGAGGCCATGGGCTGGGGCAGAAAAAGAAGAAAAAGAAGAAAAGAAAAAAAGAAAAAGAAGAGGAAGCGTGTTGTGGCTGAATATGTCGGTGGAGTTTATTTCTCTGGACTTCAGCCCTGTTCCTGCAAGGAAACGTTTCCTACCAAAAACCCAAGCAATTCCCTTGAAAGCCCTGTTTCGGCAGACAGAGATCTCTCAACATGATTGCAGTGTCCAGCTACAGGTCCCAGCCAGACAGTGGAGCAAGGGAAGTGGAGGTTTCAGTTTGAGAGAAAATTCTCTGTTGCCCTGGGGAAAGAGCAACAGGTCTTTCTGCTTGGTCTACAAAAACAGATTCATTGGACCTGACTCTCCTGTTAGGCAGGGATAGGATAAGAAATGATGGATTTGAATTGTGTAGGTTACGTGTCAGGAAGTTCTTGCAGTGAGGATAGTTTATGGAAAAGCCTTTTTTTTTTTTTTATAAATAGTGTTGTTTGATGTAGAAGGCGATGCAGTGGTTGGGAGCTACCGAGGTAGACCTTACTGGTGCTCCTGCTTCATCAGAGTCTGTAGAAAATCAGATCAGATGAAATCCTATTTTGAGTGTCTCATACCAGGCTTGATTCTTTCTGCTGAGGCTCTCTGTGGAAGAAGTCAAGTGTCCTTGAGTATAGCAGCCCTCTCTGGGGAGACAATTCTTTTGTACTTCCAATTGTAACTGTACTGTCTGGCTCTCTGAATCTGGCCCATTCCCAAAATGATGCAAAAATGTGTACACTCCACCCCAGCAGAATTACTAACAGGAGGCAAAGATTCAAGAAGAACATTGTTCTTAGGAAAGCCTTTTGGTAGCCTTCATTTACAGCTAGTTTGTAGCTGTTTTTTTTTTAAAAGAATAAATGTACTGTGATGGGAGTGAGTCAGCATGGATATATTGCAGGTAAATCATGTCAGACTAATTTGATCGCTTATGCTAATGAAATAACTATCAGTCTAGATAGCATAAATCTATCTGGTTTTCCAGAAGGTTTTAACAAAATTTTGCATGATGGATTATGGTACAACCCCCCTAAATGTAGGTTAAAATAATCCATTACTGAAAAGGATAAAATACTGGCAGGAAGGCAGAGCCGCGGCTTGGAGTGAAAGGTGGGTGTCAATGGGGAGGTGGCAGAGGCATTGAGTCCTGTAAGATCTTCTGCTGCAGTGTCTTAATATTTTTACTAAAGATGAATGCAACACCACAACAAGTAGGATCATTAAATTTCAGACGACACAAAGCTCAAGGGATCAGGCAAGCCTCAACGGTCTTTCTATTCAGAGAAATTGCTTTTTGGCAGTATTATCTTGCTAAATTATGCAAGTGGGCTGAAAATTGCAATGCGATTTTGACTGGTCCAAGATTCTTCCGTGACAATTATTGTACCTTTGACAGAGAACTGGAGGTGTGACCTGGACTGCAGTCTTGTCAGTGGAGACGGGCAGTTTATATCACAAGGTCTGCTGGAGGTATGGGGGTGAGGAGTGACCGGCAGGAGCAGTGAGAGAGATTTTTCCTTCATTTCTGGATTTTTGAGCCCTTTATACACTCTTGGTGTAAACATTTGCACAGCAGCATTTTGATAGAAGGTTCTGTAACAAATAATACAGTTGATGGAACACATTATTGTCGTATATAAAATATATATTGGGTTTGGCCATGCTTTATTATAGTATATAAACTATGTATTCTGTTTGTAGCTGATGTAGCAATTATATCAGAGAATTTATATTGGTGTGTGAGCAAGGACTAACCTCAGCATGCAGCTGTTCCTGATTACCTGCAGATAAAGGAGGGGGAACTGGATAGGAACAAAACACTCCTGTTCTCATGCAGGCACGTTCACATGCTGAAGAGTTAACCAGAAAGAGATGCTACACTTCTAGTCCCTAGCCTGTTATAGCACACAGTGATGTGGAAGTGTAGCTGTGCCTCTGTGTATGGTTAGCTCTAACAGTTTTATTCCTGTCACGGCCCTCATCTGAGCCACTGAACACCATGCTCGTCTGGGTCTCTGCTTTTAGGTGCTCTTCGTTACACGATATCTCAGCAGCACCGTGCCAGTCCGGGCAAGAAAGGCGCTTCCTGCGCTTCAGCCTGCTGCATCGCTCCCACCGAGCGTGAGACAGCTGAGCTGTCCAGCAGACAATGCTCAGGGCTTTCCAGCAGCTTTCTGACCAGTTTTTGAGGGTAATGTGATGCCTCTGCTGCTCCGCTGATGGTGCTACTCATGCTCATCTTCCTGCCACTCTGTGGAAAAAAAGTTCAGTCTTTGGAAGACGTACGATAAGCAGTGGCTCATTTGTTGCATGGGGTTCTGAGGAAGGGAAGAGTGAAAATACAGGAGAGTGGTTTTTCCCCTATTTCAGTCTCTGATTTAAATCAGCTTCTGAGGCAGCATTCATTTCTGGGAGAAGAGTGATGGTTTTGGATTGAGATTCCTGCAGTAGGACCAATCTTTTGGGGGTAGCCACCACCTGCATTTCTGAGCTGGCGTAGTTGTTAAAAGGTGACCAGTTACACTGACGGTACACCCAGGTGCCGTGTTCCTGATTTCTCTGCCACTGAGAAGCTGAGCCACAAATCTCCAGACATCTGTTATCATTAACAGAAGGGCAAAAATATTAAAATGTAAACCATAGAATAAATCTGTTGAATAAATCAAAGATAGAACTGAAGGAGAAATATGAAATCCCTGTGTAGCTGGCATAACTCATTCTCGCCGACAGTTCAAAATCAACCATAGCAGGAGAATTTAATGATACCATTGTTTAGTGAAATTAGACATGACACTAGCCAGTTACCTTTTATTTTGGTTGGTTAGGATTTGCTATTGTTTGACACTCATTAGAAATCACAGTAACCTGTTTTTAGGGCAGGCAAATTAAGATTCCCTCTCTCTGTACAAGATTACTCATCATACCACAGCTACATGGTAATTGGAAAATAAGTAGTGGATGAATACGCCTTACACAACCTGTCATCTGAGCACGTCAGGTAACGTACCAGAGGTGATCCTGCAAAGAATTTGGTTGTACACACAACAGCTAAGAAAAAAACTAATGCAGGAGATTAACGCTACAATCACTTATCAGATGCAGAAATAATTATTAATCCTTAATGACGCCGGTAATTTCTTTATGGAAATTCACCTGCCCTTCTGTTTCCTTCAGTGCCTCCAGCGTGAGAACACTTGTTTTTCAACCTGAACCTCAGCCCTGGCTTTTCTGTAGTCTAGAAATTACTGTGAGTGAGTTTAAGAAGCCCTAGGGTTCGCTGTGCCAAGCCAGACTTCCATGAAGACCTGTGAACTTGCTACGCTTGCAAGCAAACAGGGTGAGCTGCTAGCTCCAGGTGTGTTTATTGCCTTCTGTCTCCTGCCAGAGGAAACCTTGCTTAGCTAAACCATGTAGAGTGGGGGAAAAATTAAGGGGCCGTGTACTGCAAAGCATCATGAAGTCTTGCAGGAGATGAGCAAATGCAGGGAGAGGTTTAATAGCGGTTGTGCTGGCATTAGCAAGCAGCAAGGTGCAGTAAGAGCAGCTTTGGGGAGTGAAACATTTGGTGCTGGTCCACTACGTGCATTCTGGGTGATTCATTTGGGATAGTTCTAATCTGGGCCCATGGCTTGGAATACCCAGTAGCACTGGGACATGTTAGGTGAGCTTCTGGAGCACGCTTTGCCATTTAGTTTTGGCTGAAAGAAATCCAGTTCTGCAGGGTGGACCAAAGTGCAGTAAGGTCATCTCAGAAGGGCTGCCCTAGTCCAAAATAAGACAAATGCCAATACAGCTGTAGAAGAGTCTTCAGGAAGCCAGTCAAACCAGCCTCCCATTCCTGGAAGTGTTTAAGGAAAGACGATCTGAACATGCACAGCCTGTTTTGTTGTTTTT
This sequence comes from Aythya fuligula, assembly GCF_009819795.1. Taxonomy (NCBI): domain Eukaryota; kingdom Metazoa; phylum Chordata; class Aves; order Anseriformes; family Anatidae; genus Aythya; species Aythya fuligula. The sequence goes on along the minus strand of NC_045569.1, from coordinate 9,979,948 downwards.
ATACCATGTTCACTCTGCAATGCTTTTGTTCTAGGGAAGCAATACTTTGCAATCAGGAAGTTGCTTGTTTTGTGATTAGCATTGCTCCTTCACCAGAGGGAAGGGACGGCACTGTCTGGACAGACTTCGGATCTGCTGAGAGCATTTGCTTCTGGTACTCCACCCAAGATCCAGTCTACAACTGGAAAAGTTGCCTGATTCCCACGGGTGACTTTGGATTTAGGAGCCAAGAGATATGTGGGGCACCATGTCAGGTGAGGCTGGTCCATAATGTAGTTCACCCAGTAGCTGTGACAAGAGTTTCCAGTCTCAGTTTGGCAGGAAGATTGCAGGTAAGATTAGCATTATCAGTTTATTCTCTGCAATGCATTCATTTGTTTCAAACTGGAAAACACACTCCTTGCATCACCGTGCTCAGCTCTACGTGTTGCCTGCATATTCAAACAGAAGATGAATTTTCACTTTTGATAGTTCAGCTTACAAAATGAAGAGAGAGAGGGAAGAAAGACCCTTCTGCATCGGTGTGATGATTGATCACTTCTTATTTTTGCTCAGATGCCAGGTCTAGATTTGAAATGGAAAAGCAATACACTGTTTCACACAGATACTTCAGGAGGGGGCCCTGAAGGAGGAATGCAGAGTGCTGTAAGACGGGGCTGGAGAGATCAGACAGGAACCAGGAGAACAAAAGCCGCCACTGTTAGAGATCTGGGAGCTGGTGCTGGATGAAGCGGGGCCTCCCGCTGTTCGCTGCTCACTGTTGCTGTGGCCAGGCTGGCATCGCTGTGCAAGGGGAAATGCAGGCGAAGAGCTAATCTATTGAAACAGAAGGACAGACTTAGCTTGAGAAGATGAGCATGCTGAGCTGGTTTCTGCTCTGTTACACCCTGAAACCTCACTGATATCTGTAGAGTTCCCCAGCTGTAACGAGGAGCGGACGGGGGTTCTTTGTGCATTTTCTCCAGAGCCAGACTGGTGAGGATTTGGTGAGGACTGGAGAAACTGATACTGAGATTTGCAGCTCTGCAGGAGGGAATCTGTGTTTGCTTAATTTGGGAAGAGACAGTCATATAACTTACAGTGTGTAAAGCTTAAGCAGTGGAAGTGTCCCCCAGAGCACAGTGCAGAGTTCGAGGCAGCTAGGAAAAATCTTTCAGGCTGCCTGAGTCTTTCCACAATGCTTCCTCCAAGTAGTCACAGGGAAACGCCTGCTCCGAACAGCTTGAGCAAGAACTCGGCTCTGGGACCAGCTGGGCTTACAACAGCCTTGTTTTGTCTTACAGCCGGTGTAATTTCTCCCAGAAGGTGAATGAAAGCGTGGCTTCTGAAACACAGCTAATCCCATAATTTCACCTAGTTCCCTGGCAAATGCTTCCAGTACTGAGTGGCCTCCGCTGCTGTTTGTGTCTTGTTTCAAGGTTAAATTTCTAATTTCCAGCTTTTGCCGTTGTCTTAGGAGAGGCACCGTGGTACCCCAAAGCCCTCTCCCACAATTGCCTTCCCCTATATCGGTGCCAGGAGCAGCAATGAGATCCCTTCTCAGTCCCATCTTCGGTAAGCCAACAGGCCTGGGCTCCTTCAGAAACACGCAGGACCCAGCTGCTGGGTCTTTTTTTGTTGCTTTGCCTGAATTGCTTCTGTGTTTTCTCTTTCTCCTTGAAGGGAAGAACACAGACTGGGCACAGCTTCCCAGCAGATTGTCACTGGTGCCACAAATGAGAAGGATCACCCCCTGCTGGGGTCTGTGATTGCCCTTTCTGAACACGGAGGGATCAGAGATGTCCCTTATGGCAGCTTGCACCGCAGCTGGGGCTAAAGCAGAGCTCTGAGATGTCCTCTAAGTCCTTTTCAAAGCAACTGCTTTCCGAGGCAGCGTTCTGTAAGCGTAACCTGCATTTCTGGTTTCAGATGCCTTACTTTGCATTTGACTTTTTAAATCATATTTCACTGGAGTGTGGCCAACTCGCAGTTGCTTCAGATCGCTGAGTATTGATAGTCCAGCCTTGCTTGTTGTTTCCCTACCGCTGGTCTTGTTGGCATCTGCAAACTTTGCCACAACAAGGATTTTTATAGCGTCATTTAGATCGTTGATAAAAATATCGAATAAAAAACGGTAATAGGAGTTTCACTCTTCTTTCACCCCAAATATTTTTGCCCAACATAATATTGCTGTGTGTTTATTGAATTGTGGCTATTGGAACAGCCAGTAAATATGCCTTTGAAGAATAGCCAGTTTCCAGAAATGCTTTCCACCTTAAATGTGTATTCCCAGTCTATTATGCCGACAAGTGAGGTTAAGGCTTGGGAAAACAGAAATGTTAAATGCAAAGGTGTGTGCGTCACTGCCTGGTGCCAGATTGTTTGCACAAGTGTAACCAGATCGTGCCCCGAGGTATCTAGGCAACTTGCCGGGTTTTAGATCAGCAATTAACTCTTCTTTGGCTTTCAGAGGTCCAGTAGAAGGTTTTCCCATGAAACCAACCCCAGTAATGCAGCTTTGCTTCCTGCCATCCTGGGGAGGAGGAAGGAGTGACAGCCATGCTGGCCCTTCTCCTTGGGGTTGTGCCCACCTTGTCAAACCGTGTTCATACACATTTTGAATGTTTCTTTTCCTGTAGAGAGGCCAGTGTGGAGCCAGTGATGGTTATCAGCCTGGATCTTGGTGGGGAACAGGGCTGCTCTGATTGCTGTGGAGTGAGCTGGATCCACAAGCTTATCCAGAGCCAGGCGAGGTAGGTGCCAGTGTTCCCAGCAGTACAGGACCTGTTGAAGGCTGGCTCTGAAACTAAGGGAGTTTCAGGCTGTGTAAGAATTGTTAATGGGGAAAGCACTGACATGGCATAAAGATGCCCTTGTCTGAGCGCTTCAGGGTGTTCAGGACCTCTGGGGGATGCAGCCCAGGAGCTTGATCCCAGATTTTGAGGGTTTCAAACCAATGAATTTGTTTATAGCTATCTCTTTTCACCTCTTAAACCAAATTCAAAGCAGCTACCACCTGACTGTGGGAGGTGTTGGCGTGGTAGGAGTTTGTACCTTCTGCAGAGCTTCCTGAGAGGGGTCACTGCTGCACGTGGGGACAAAGGCAGCTCTTCTGACAGGGGCTGTGTAGCAGAGCTCTTTACACAAATGACATCTCAAAGTCTCAGAACTGCTCAGAGTGCCCCAGCCAAATATCCCCAGGCTGGTACAGCAGAGCACAAAGGAAATCATTGATATTCAGAACTCGATCTTTAGCTACACAGGACCTGAAAGCACAGGCACGTTTGTACCTCTGGGGAGAGGTGCGAGGAAGTGGGGCAGCCTTTGACATGGTAACAGGAGCTCCCACTTGCAGAGCTAGAGGCAGAATAGTTGTCATTAAAAGAAGGTGATGTGGCCTTCGTGAGGACATGTGAGCTGCTCTGGTTCGCAGACGCCTGGGTCTTGAGCCCTGAGCCAGTGGGGCTGGCTTGGCACGAGGCACTCTGAAGGAGGGCTGCGGCTGGGGAGCTCTGGCACTGCCACTGGGAGAAGGTCGTACAAAATGAATGAAAGGTCCTCCCTTTGACAGGAATCAAGGAATACTTCTGACTACACCAGTACCATCCAGCTGCTTGATTTACAACCGATTGCTCGTGGCGTGCAGGCAGGAGAAATTGAGAAGGGAAAGCTCCCTCTGCATTCAGCTCAGTGCAACCTGGGAAAGCTTTGTGCAGCCTACCCCCCACCTCTGTCTGCTTTTCATTATTATTTTTTATAGCCAGAAATAAGAACTTTATTGACTTTATTCATCTCCTGTCAGATGCCCAATCAACATCTGGCAACACAGCAATTCCCAGAAAGTGCTGACCTAGTGGAGCAGGACCTCAGGGAAGGTCCTTAATCCCCCCTCCCATCCCTGGCTGCCCTTTTAATTCTCTTCCCAAGCCAAGGTAGGACGCGTACCTCCACCTCACTCCTGCTGCCTGCTTGTGTTTCAGAGCACCAGGGTCATGGGAGCTCTGGACGTGATGCTCTCGTTGGGCTTGGGGTCCCTGGCAGGCTTACGGGAGGTACCAGCACAGGGGGAAATCTGCCTTCCTCTGGTGGTCCTTAGAACAGACTTCTTGTGGCTTTGTTTCTTCCTTGAAAAACAAACAAACAAACAAACAAACAAAATGAAAAAGAATCTCAGTGCTGATTTCTAGCCAGGTGTTCCTAGGTGTGCTGGCTGCCTTGTCCAGGGATCATTTAAGCTTTTGTGTTCTAACAGCCCACAGGCAGCCTACTGTGAGTGTCCCTGGAGAGCTGTAGCATACCACTCCCAGAGTTTATATCCATCCCTGAGCTTCCCCCAGCTTGCTTTTCCATGCAGGTTATCTGTCAGACCTGTAGAAGCACTAAGGAATGGGGAACAAAACAGATCAGAGGCCATGCAGACAGCCAAAACTGTAGGAAAGGAGGGTGACTGGGGAAGCAGCCTTGGACACCCCCTCGAAGAGGTGCTGCGAATCTCAGCAGTGTGATCTGATCGTGGCCGTGGTTGCAAGGCTCCTGAGAAAGCATCTAGGGCATGGAGGACAGGGACAGGAGGAGCTGTGTGGGAGCTGGGCTGTCCTGACAACGCTGCTGGGTCCTGGAGAGCTGACAGGGAGGGACTGCACCCCTGTCAGGGAGGAGAGGAGACAAAGGGAGCAGAAAGTTGCAGTTGGCCACGAGCAGTGCCTGGGTAGCATAACAGGGGTGCATGGGGCAGGGCAGAGAGGAGCTCAGCTCTCTCTCCTCCCGTGTGCTTTTGTTTGGCTTTGCAGAGGACCCAGAACCTCTGCGTAAAAATGCAGCGATCCCTCCTGAAGGGTTTCTGATAGAAATTCCTGCAGGTTAGAGGATTTCAAGATCTAGCAGCAGATTGACTAGAGAGGAACACATTTTTATTTACTGCGGCGTGTTGGGCTCACAATCAAATCCAGGTGTAAGAAGCCAGAGGCAAGTTGTGTTCTATGTGCGCAGCTGCTCCAGCAGGTCCAGCAGGTTCCCTGCCCGATCCCTGGGCTCCCACAGCAGATCTCTTGAGCCCCCTTTTCCCACACGGTCCCGCCCTGATTTCTCCCTCAGGTGTGGGTGGCTTGCTTTGCTTTGCTGCTCTGTGGTACCGGCCTTTCCACGTCTTGGCTTTTCTTCGCTCCCCATCTCCTAGATTCCAGCTCCATGCAGTCACTCAGGACAGTTCCTCCCTCGTCTCTGCTTGGGTTTTCTCCCCATGTCTTGGTCTTTTTCCTTCTTCCACCTCCATGGGAAGTTCCCTCCCGTTACTCTGGGTTCCCAATTTCTCCTAAGCAGCCAGGACAGACAGGGGAATAGTTTTTCCTTCCTAATGCCAGAGCCTGGCTCAGCCAGCTCCTGGGCTGCTCTCCTTGGAGTCGGAAACCTTGCTGAGAACCCAGGACACCAACCCCTGCGGCCTTCATCCACGTCGAGTGCCTGCAGCCTGCTCCCTTCCTGGCCAGTTTTGGAGCATGCCATCCTATCGAGCCCCCTGTCAGGTCGCTGCAGCTGGGTAGCTTTGCTTGTCCTCGGCTCCAAGAGACACGGATCCTTTAGAGAAGGGGTCCCGGCCATGCTGCGTGATCAGGTGCCCACTCATGTGAGCAAATGCCACCAGTGGGAGCCGAGGCATTGCAATCCAGCCCACAATGCTCCTTTAAAGACATTTCAGCAGCTCAATTAACTTTCCACTTGGGTGTTTTCTTTTTCCCCCCTTTGCTTTCATGGTCATTTAAAACAAATAAAGTGAGCAGAACATGGCAGCGTGATAACCACCATTTAATTCCCTTCCCACGGGTCTTCAGATTATTTGGTGATTCAGTGGCAGCAGGGGGAACATTTACGGAAAGGGAGGAGGGAGCTTCCCACAGGGACAACAGCTCACAAAACAGGGCCCCTGAGCATCTCGGAGGAAAAACGTGCCTCTGGTTTCCTTTGAAATGCCATGGATATGGTGAATGCAGCGCGAGAGCCCGGGCCTTGGAACAGAAGCAGCCACCCGCTCCCCCACTTTTGTGGCGTTCCCGTTCTCATTCCATGTCTCACTGCCCTCGTTGTTCTCACATTGTGAAGTGTGGGTGACGACCAATGTTCAGGATACATTTCACGCTTCTGTGCAAACACAATATGAGATGAAGAATTCATACCCTTAGACAAGGAGACGAGAGTGTATTTTCTCATAATAAGGAAAAGCAGCCAGATTGGAGCCTGCCAATTTCTCTTCAGTGCTCCCGACTTCCCTAGGAAGTTCAAACAAGCCTATGCTTTTAAGCTGGCAGAGGGAAGTAAATTATATTAAAAAAAAAAAAAAAAAAAAAAAAAAGAGGGACCAACAAAAACAAGCAACACAAATCCTTTTGGATCTTTTTTACATTATTCTCCAAGCCTCTGCCTTGGTAGGTGACTTTTCCAGCTCCCCCATTTGATCTGCTGGGACCGCAGCGGTGGGGAGGGAGGATGCCGGGTGCTTTCTGTGCGTGCGAGCAATTAATAGTGGTGCGGCGTTTCACTGGAGCAGCATGTAAAGTGCACCCCAGGAGGGGAAAAAATAACAACTAACCAGACTCTTAAGCAGGCCAGAGCATTTGCTGTCCTGTAGGAAAACACAGTGTGGGGGTTTGCTTATTCATCAGCAGCTGTAAATAACGGGTGCTCACCTTGAGTTCTCCTTCAGCTATTTCTTTATCTCCCCAGCCTCTGTGCTAGCAAAGAAAGGAAATATTTACTGTAGTTTGGTTGACAAACTGTGTTTTTATAGCTGTTCAAATTTTAGCTTGTGTTTTCTCCCTAAAAAGCAGTGTTTTCGCAGCTTTGGCTTCATCTCCCCCAGCCTCAAGAGCCTCTGTCTGGAGCGCCTTCTGCCAGTCTGACACTGAAAATTAGTCCTGAACCATTTGCCTGAACCTGTCAACCCCACATCATAGCCACACATTGTGTATGCAGGTGGTTTGGCCTGGGAAGGACGCATAATGCACGTTAGTCATTTAATACATTTAAAATCTAATCTCTCAGCGCACCACAGTCAGCAGCTTTTCTGCTTTTTACCCCTTGTGCAGTACGCTGAGACGCATTTCCATCCCTGTGCTGTCCTGTGCCCATGCCAGGGAAGACATCAGCTCGCCCAGCACCGGGCTGGAAGGCTCCAAATTCCCTGCAGCAAAGGCCACAGCAGCCTCAGCTCCCCCGTGCTCCCCTCTGCCTACCCTGTGCCTGTCCTGGGAGCCCTTGGAGCCCCCAGTTTCTTCGTGGGCACAAGGAGGTCAGGCACCAGAGTGTCTGCTGACAGCTCCAGCAGTATCGGGAGTCTCCGGGCACGTGCCTGGCTTCGAAGGTTCACAACATCCCTTCCTTTCATCCGCATGTCAGGGCTTTGGATCGATCTCGCTCAAGCTGAATCCGAGCCTGGAGACCCCGAGGTTACCGAGCATTTTCCCCCAGCCATCTGCACTCGAGAGCCCTCCTGTCTTCTGTGATTTCCCAGGGAGGTCGAGGCAGGCTGGGCAGCAGGATTTGGAGACCGCTGTGCGCCTTGGCAGTCCCAACAGGCCATGAGCAGCCAATACCTGCAGCAGCGTGTTGGCCAGGAGAGCTGCAGCCACTGGATTCCCCAAACCTGTGCTTTACCTAACGTCCTCAGACCGTTCCTGAATTAAAACGATCCAGGAAATGCATTTTCAGACTGTCAGTGAAATGCATTCATCACCCCCCTGAATATGCACCAGATTGTTAATGCTTGAGGCCAAATACCATGTCTTTTTTAATGCCTACAAATGTAGTGCATGTTGCTGCCTCTATATTTATAATAATTATAAAGGTAACGGGAGTAGCAGCATTCCTATAGGCTAGACACGGCCAGGCACAGACAAAAAAAAAAAAAAAAAGAGTGATTCATTGTTGCAATTAATGCTTATGCTTGCACCTGTGATTAATTAGCCTGGCGATAGTGCTATGCAAAAGATCAGGGTGAGAATTAATAAGGAGACAAGTGCCGACTGTTAAGATGGTGAGACTACTGCTTAGTGCTCCGTCCCTGGGCTGCCCGCTCCTGTTTAGTTACAGGCACTGGCACGGCCTTGCTGTGCACCACCAGACCATCCGGCGGGGTGTTCAGAATATTTATATATCAGTGTTCTGTAGCAAACTTCAAAATTAAATTCACATGCAGGTCTCTAAATATAATTCCGAAATGTCAGAGATGCTCAGAAGAATGCTGGCACTGACGAGATTGCTGTCAGGAGCAGGCAGCAGCGTGCCAGATTTGTACTGGTCTCGATATGCAGGTGACTTCTCAGCTTTTGTGTCTGGTGGAGCCTACAATGCTCCGATGGACATACTTCAGCTGGCGGAAGGCAGAGAGACAAAGAGGAACGTGTGCTGGACATCCCTATTCCTACAGGTTCCTGTTGCTCACCTCCACATCCAGCGGATGTGCTTTGATTAATGCAGCTTTAATTGCAGGGCTCGCTGTTGCTGCGCAGGGATCGGGAGGGTAACGCTGCAAAGCTGGCCCAAAGTGTGCACCCTGTTAGCACAACGCCGTGCCCAGGGAGGGTAAGGAGAGAAGCGTTGACAACTGGAGCCCGATCAGATGCCAGCAGGGAACAGAAGGGCAGCAGAAGGGGTTCTCGAGATCTGCCCAGGGAAAAGATCTTCTCTGCAGAAGGGGCTGTAGCACCTTGCCTGGAGCGTGAAGTCAGCTGCAGTTTATCTTCAATGACCTTTTGCTGACTTCCATCTTGCAAGGTATTTCTCCCTTTTCCTCCCATCCTCCCTTCCCTTCCTGTGTAGCCCTCTGAGAGAAAACAGCTTTTCTCCTTTTTAATAGGTGGCTTTGACGGGCGAGATGGAGCAGGGGCAAATCCCGTGAGCCTGCGAGTTCCCATGAAGCACAAGCTACTCCGAAGAACCCGCTCTTTAAGGTGAGCTATGCTGGCAAAGTTTCTTCTGCAGGTTTTATCCATCACTCCTACTGGCTCATTATCTTTCCCGTCGGCGTATTTGCGCCTCCCACCCCCCCAATTCATTTTTCCCAGTTGCAGCAGCTATTGACTGGTTTATATAGATGGGGTTTAACCAGTCCTCCCTCCGGCTGCTCCTGAATCGCTGACGAGGCCGCTTTTGTCTGTTCACACATCAATCTGAAAGCACATGCAAAGTTATATCTTGGCTGACTTAATTGTTAGGAGCTGCAACCCCAATGTCTTTGTAAATAAAATGGTTTAATCTCATGGGGCATGCCTGGTGGAGAGAGCCGAATAAATACATCAATATGTAAATAGATCCACAAGAGGAGGATGAACTGGGACTTTGCAAAACTGATAAAGCATCTTAGGAGACGTGTTGTCACTGCACTTCTTGCATATTCTGATTAAGCAGACAGGAATGCTGGATCTCAGCCCTGGGTTGCGGGAGAGGAAGGGAGGGAGGGAGGGAGGAAGTGTGGGCACGAGCACACCGTGACTGAAATTCTTGTATGGATTGATTTGACTTGAATATATTCCGGGGCTGGTCTAATTGCTAGTTTAGTCTCAGGCTTTGATTTTCCTGTTCCTTTCACGTCGCTGCTGCCGAGTCTTCCCTGCATCTCAAGCAGCCGTGTTGGGGGCAGCATCCAGACCAAACCCAACCTCTGTCAGAGCAGAACAGCAAACACCTGTCCTTTCCCAGTCCTTCCTCAAAACGTTTGCAGCAAAGTGTGGCACGAAGGTCGGATTTGTGCTGTGTGGGCGTGTGCCTGTGTAACGGCAGTCGGGGCTTATTCCGAAAAACAAAATCTCAAGCTTTTGGGACACACTGTTCATGATGGGCCCCGCTGCCCTGTCCCTCAGCAGGGATCTTCTTAGTGAGAATTCAGCGAAACACGAAGGGGAGAAGGTGCCGTGGCCAACTTGTTGACGTTGACACAGGGCCTGCAGGATCCTGCCTGCTGCAGGACTCTCAGTGAGGCCAGCCCGACGTTTCTGCTGCTTTGCATCACCCTTGCGCTCCCACCGCATGGGTGGGAATAGAGGCACGAGGCAGGGAACCCCACCGGGTGCTCGGTTCACGAGCAGCAGCCGTGGGGCAGGCAGAAACGTGTCGCACACCTCGGGCACCCAGGCGCTTTTGGACCGATTTCCAGGGAGAGGAGAGGAGGAGAAACTCCCGCCGCGTTGTCTGGGGCTGCCTCCCCTTCTGCGGGCTGAGCTCCAGCCCTTGTTTTGCAGCGCGCCACGTGGAATTTTATCACCTTCAACAATGAAATCTGTCACCTTCAAGCTGCTTTATTGTAATCTGGGGACTCGCGCCCTGCCCGCTGGAAGCCCGCGCTGGGCTCCCACGGCAGCGCGCTGCGGCGCTCCCCACGCCATCGCCAACATCGATCGATCGGCTCCTCGCTGCAACCAACGGCGTTAACTTTAGGGACCACATTTGTACTTGTTTTCTCACCGGGATCGGATCGTTAATTGATCTTCCTCTTTCCCTTTGCCTCCCTTCTCTCTTGTGTGCATCTCAATCCTCTTCTTCTGGCGGCTGCTTCACCCCCCTCCCTGCCCCCTTCCCATTTGGAGAACAGAAACCAATCAGACGTGTGGTGTAGGCAGCATTCAGGAGCTTTCCTGATCTGATATTTTAAAGAATGTGATGTACAAATGCATCCCTTAAATGATGATACCTCCATGTTGCATCAGTTATAAAAATACACACGTTGGAGTCAGATTAACCAGCATATTCTATCTTTCAGAAAGCAATTTAACAATGATCTCGGGGCATGGTACTTCAGCAGCAGATATGGCTTGTGGATCACAGCTCCTGAACTGTGTTGTGGGTGGCTTTTTTCTGGACAGTTTGGGAGCCCTGCTCAGGCAGGGGGAGATAAATTGACCCTATTCGTCTGCTTACCAGACATATTAACATTTATGTTAGGATCAGAATATTTCTGTTTGCTGGTTTTCTGTAGCTTTTATTGTAGAAGCATTTTTGTTTTAGGGAGTGAGTCGTTTTCCTTTGAAATGCAGTTATGTACATTTGCATGCACATTTATATGGGCTAATTAAAAACTTACCGTCAGAGTTGCTTTTCTGCTAACGATCACTGTACAGCAAAATGGTTGTTGCTTTTCGGAAATGTCTGCTTTGATGCAGAAATCTGAACATTTTAAGAAATCACTCGGTCAAATCTTTGGGATTTATGTTTTCAATGAATAATCAATTTTGCAACAAAAGATTTAAACAAAAAAGGGTGTTCATTGAAGTTTTTCTGCAGGAAGAAATCGATAGCATGTATTATTAAATCTAAAGAGGCTCATGTCCTGAGTTTTATCATGCCACATCTTATAATAGCCCTTCAGACGCTTGAAATGGGATTTTTTTTTTTTTTTTCACTGAACAAAACGTTGCATTCCCCCTGCCACATTTATTGCAGGCAGCATATTGAAAGGTGCCTGCACCCAGCAGTTCGGGCCTGGAGGGCTGCTCTCATCAGTCTCCGTCAGTGACATGAGTTATTTCATAAGCCGTGGAAGTAATTATTTCAAAAGTGGATGTGCTGGGGATGACAGCAACAGCAGAGGTGTGAGCACCAGCCAAGGGGGCAGCGTGCTTTCTCGGTGGCCTCCAAGGATTTCCAGTGCCACCAGCAAGGAGCCAAGGAAAAAAATCCCATTGCTCTGCTTCCTTTGAGTTGCTGGATTTGCCAGAAGTGGGACTCACAGGCCAGTGCCCCAAAGCATCGCTTTGGCCGCCAGGCAGGGTGAGGATAAAGCAGTCGTGCTTCAGTTGTGTTTTCATGCCCCATGGCCAAGTTCCAGTATGTAAAATTTCAGAACCGAAATGCAGTTGGGTCTTGCCTCTGCTGACCTTCAGCAGCTGCTGAGCTGTTGAGCTCTGGGGTACCAAAGTGTCGGTCTGCTTCTCCTGTCCTCAGCCCATCCGAAGCAGAGACTGCCAGCTGACGTACCCAGACATGGAGATGTGACAAGCCGAGGGAACTGAGGGAACCTTTCCCTCAGCACATACAAATAAGTTTTGCAACACAAAAATAAGCAGCAATGCAGACGATGTACTCTTTTTTTTCCTCTTTGCTTTAGGAGAACTGGAAGAGGCAAGGAAGGAATGGCTCTTTGTCCCACCGAGGGCGTTTTCCACGATTCCTGCTGGGACCACTCTCTGGATGTTCTTTAGGTAGCAGCTCTTTTGATTTCCTGGCCACCTTGCAAGTCACACTGAGGTGCCTGGAGAAGAATTTGGTGATTGCTTATGAAATTCATTCTCCCTTGAGGATCTGTTCTTTCCACTTTGATAAACTTTTAATTCTTGCTTTCTAATAACACTGAGGGACTGTTCTGGGGGCCTGCCTTTATGAAGGACTTGTGATTGATGTTCATCTGTGCTTGCAGGAGACCAGTAACCTCACTTTATTTTTGACAGAACATCAGGACAAGCACTCTGTATCCTTCTCCCTTCTAAATGAAAGAGAAAGTAGAGCAGCTATCATCTGTCCAGGTCTGTCAGTTTGGCTCACTTGTACTCTCTCGCCATATCACTAAACTTCTGACGCTCTTTCTGTCCAGCATGGCACACAGGCATGTGTTTAAAGGACACGGTCAGCTTATTTTTAATACTGCTCTGTTATCTTGTTTTTATTCTCAGTTCTGTACACTCGTGCCTGGGATGTTTGGAAGTAACTGCTGTAACTTCGTGTGGGAGTAGGTTGCTTAGCTGTTACCTCACAGACAATGTCAATTTAGAGCAGATAAGGCTTGGACCCCAAACGCCTTTTTTAACCCATTGCTGTCTTTTTCCAATTCCATTCCCTCTGCCCTCTCTGATCTATTTCTAGCAGTTATGAGATAAACATGGCTCCTGTTTTATGCTTAAACTGACCTCTCCTGTAACACCACAGAAGTTTGTAGGTGGCCAACAGAGAGATCTTGCACTTATACAGATGCATATATGCCCCCCCAACACGTATCCACCACTGGTGAGGGATTTGTTGGTATAAGAAATCCTGGAGGAAAATGCCCTCAGTGATGAATTCACAGAAAATACAGAAAGTGCTATACCCAGATAGCCAGGTGATACCATTCACCAAACTGTGACACTGTTCTCAGAGAGCAAATGTAATTTCCCTTAAAAAATCCATTTTCTTTCCTTAGGAAAAAGGATATTCAGAGCACCTTTAGTGAAGGAGAGAAAGTAGAAGAGCCTTTGTGCATGCCTTTCTTCTTGTACTCTTAAGCTGATTCTAAATACAGGTTTGGTTATTTCTCATATCTATATCTATATTTTCTCTCTGCTTTCTTGCTTTGAAATGTCTGTTTGAGTTCTCAATGAAGAACAGCTGAGAGATGAGGAAAATGGCTTAAGAATTCAGCAGGCTGTAAGCTATTTGGATTTAAAACAATGCCTGGGAGAGAGCTTTTTACACTGCCTTGCTAAACAATCCTCCTTCTGTCACCGACTGAGGTTGCCGTCCTTTGTTCATCATGTCGCCTTCCCTCTAACTCTCCAGTGAGCTGTGGAGCCTTCAAGGGAAGGAAAAGAAGGATGAGCGAGGCTTCTTTCTTGTTTCTTTTTCAAATCCCCCAAGGTCCTTCTTAAAAAAAGAAACAGAACAACACAAACCTCGTGGGCCATATGCCGTTGTTTTAGTTGTGCTCTTGCCTTTGTTTCTTCATCATTTCCTTCTCCTCTCCCCTTCACGGGGCACTCTTAGGCACTCAGGGAGAGCTGTGCCAAGGCAGACGAGCGTCCCCGGTCTCGGCCACAACACTTGTAGCATCAGAGCCTGCTCGCTTGACTACATCCAGAGTCATCTCCAGCACATGCAGAGGCTTCTTCCTTCTCCCTCCCAGGCTCTGCAAAGGCAAAGCAGTTGCTGGCGTGCCGGGCCGTGACACAGCAAGGTGGGTGCCCTCGCGGCACGGGCGGGCAGGCGGTGGCAGGAGGGCCCCATCACGCTCGGGTTCCTGCTTGTTCCCCCTGCAGATGCAGAGGCAGGCGGGAGGGAGCGCGGGGTGCCCCACGGCGCAGGCAGTGGCTCATCTTTTTGCCTTTGGTTTGCAGCAAAGCGAGAAGGGAGCTTTGTCAAACACACAGCTCTCCTGGACAGCTCAGCACCACACACACTGGGAGCAGGTGAGGCAGCCAAGGGGCTTGGACACCTTTTTGTCACGAAACCCTGATCCAGGGGCTTTGGGAGCAGGCCTCTGGTGCCACCCTTAGCTGCAGCTCACCCTTTGCCTCCTGCTCCTGTGTGGCTTTGCCTGCGAGGAGAGTGCCCACAGGACATGCAGGCACCACTTCGGGAGTGTTTCTAAAGCCGTTTTTGTTCAGAAATTCCTGTTGTTGTTGTTTTTGCTGACCTAAGCGGGCTGTATCTTTTCCAAACATTTCTGACGTTTCTCACAGAGTAATCTATTAATGTCGCAGACAAGGATTCTGCTGACTTCAGTTTGGCTTCTGTTTCCCATTGGGCAGGCTCTTCTCTTTATGGGGGAATGCCTCAAGCCAAAAAGAGAGGAAAAAAAACCAGCCCCTGAGCTAACTGAAAACAGGCCCAAAGGGAAGCGCTTTCCAGCCGCATTGCCTCTCGCTGGCTGGCTTCTGTTCTGTGCTTGGGGACGTGCCAGACTTCAGTGCCTCCGTGCTTTTGATTCCTGTTTATCCCCAGCAACATGATTGTCTATAATTATATATAATCTCTCCCTTGTTTACTCTTCTTCCTCCAGGTCTGAACACAGCTCGATGGCAGTTCTCTGCTCGGCCTGCCAAGGCTCCGGCTCCAAACTGCTTCTCGGCATCCTCCACCTTCTTTTTGAAAAGTAACAAAGACATCTGATTTCCTCCCACCCCTTCTCCGCGCGCCCCTCTGCTCCCTCCCTCCCCCTCCCTGGCACTGGGGTTATTTATGCAGAATGTGGAAACAATTTGCAGGAAAGCGAACAATGTAACCCGGAGTGAGGGAAGGGAGACAAGTTTATTGTGCACACTGAGGGGCCTAGAAGCGAGGCGCTGCGCTTTTGGGGTGAGAGGGAGTGGGCTGCTCTCCTTTCTTTCTGCTCCCCTCTTTCAGCATCTCACTGCGTCACTTTGTCTTGCCAGAGCCAGGTCCAAACCAGAGCAACCAGATCTGACTGCGTGATTTGGAAGAAGCTCAGGTTGGATCCCCTCCCTGCACCAGAGCTTTTGCTTAATCCTCTCAGAGGTTTTGCTCTCGGATCATTTCTGCTCCCGGGCTAGCATTAATGAAGAGCATGTGTGCCGAGAGGTCCTGATCCAGGCCCTGAGAGCTACAGCACTGCTGCAGGCACTGTTTTATGCCGGGGTGTTGCACCTAGCTGGTCAGAGGAATGGTTAGGCTGAACGAGAAGATTCCCCCAGAGTGAATGAGGCAGAAGCTTTGTGCAAAGTGTGATTTCACTCCTCCTCCCCTTGCCCACTAAGGGTGAAGTTTTCAGAGCAGCCCAGCAGCTTGTTAGCACAGATGTGAAAGCATCTTTGTAAATCTAGCAGTTTGCTTTGGTGCCCACCACAGAGCTGAGCTCTGCTGGAATTTGGGACCAAAGCACGTGCACTTCTCAGAGGTGAGGGTGCCCTTTGTGGGTGTAAGCTGAGCCAGCATTTCAGCCAGTAGCCGTGAGCAGCTCAGAGGTCTTCAGATCTCCCTCTGCACGGGGCCCAGTTACCATAAAGTGTTTAAAAAGAGGTAATCCCAGCCCACTCATCTGTTGAAAAGGGCACGTTAGTGTTGCAGAGGGAAGGAGATGTTCTTCACAGGTTGCACATCTGAGCAGAGCAGCTGCCTCGGCAAGCTCCTCCCTTCCCGGGAGCTCGCAGCTTCTTTACTCAATAGCCTCAAGACTTGGGACGTGATCTGTGCAAGTCGTGCTGAGCTGAGCTGATGGGGCAGAGTCAGGAAGCTGCCAACTGGGGCATCGTGTTCCTCCCTAAATAAGGCAAATTTCTGACCCTGAGCTGGTGGAGTTTGGTGACCAGCACAGGAGGGAGCCATGCGCAGAGGGACGATTAGAAGGAACCTGCAGTGGGTTCTTCCTCCCTGAGATCTCACCCTCTCCACCTCCAGTATTTCTTTCTTCTTCTCAGTCTTTGTCCAGACACAGAGTGTGAGCTTTCAGTGTGTGTGTGTCCTGTAAAATTTGCATCTGCTGTGCCACACAGAGTGGCAAATGTCTCTGTGGGCAAGCTGACCGTACAAAACTAGGGACACAGCATGGACACCATTCCAAATGCTTTCACTGATCCCTTCCTTTAGCCTGTTCTTGGCCCAAATTAGCAAATTTTGGTGAAAAACACAGCACAAGGCAGGAGTGAGGTTATTCTGGTCACCTTTGTTTTGTGATCTGATCTCATCAGGGGTAGTTGAGCTCCTCTCTTCGGGGTCTGCTAGTTTTCCTTAACTCTCAGAAGGGCCAGAAGCAGCAACGGTTTCTGTTTTCTCTTCCAAGCCAGGCACCAACATGGTGAAGCCCACAGCTGGGAGCAAAGAGTGACTGCCACCTTCTGCTGCTCCCCAACGGCTGAGGCAGTGCCCAGCCATCACAATGCAGCCCCTCTCCACCATGAGAACCAGGTGCAGAGGCTGTGGCACAAAGAAACACAGGGTTTGGAGGCATTCACTCTATCTGCACCCGCCTCTGTTAGCACAGCGTGCTTCCCAAGCCGTCTGCCTCCCATCCATGCAGCTGCCTCTCACAGAGCCCGTGGATGTCTGCAGCAGCCTGCCCAGGCTTGTCGCACGGGGTGCTTGGCTGCCTAGCAGCGTGCCGGGCTACGGAGAGTGTTTCAGTGCCTTAAGACTCTGGAGAGCCCCCTCTGGTCCCTCCTGCAGCTGTGCTTAGCTCAGGTTCTCAGGAAAGCGGCTCTGGTTTTGAGGGTTGTCTCTGGGCGCTCCACTGAAGGCGATATGGGCAGACAGGTTTCCAGTCTCTTTCTGACTCCCAAGGTCCCCCTTTTACCCCTGGAGATGTGGCCTTGAGTTAAACTGCATGGAGAACTCGAGCTAAGCAGCTCACAGCAGCTGTGCAGGTTTGGGCAAAGTAGAGTCTTGTACCTCTACCTCGAGAGTCTTGAAAATGCAGAGAGCAGCAGTGTAATTTCAGGAAAACAGCCACTGGAGCACATGTGTTTTTCCCTTTCTGGTTTGATTCTAAATGTTTAAATTCTCATAATTTGGGTCTCTCCTTGGAGTGATTGTGGTGCCGAAGCCATCCTTAGCTTTTTGGAATTTCCTTTGTCATCTTGTTCTTGTTTAGATTATTTTTAGGACTATTTAGAGGAAAACATATTTGTATTCTTCGTTTCATGCTGCTTGCTTACCACCTGAAATCCTCATCTGCTCTTTGCAGTTCCCAGCACAACTGTGAGCAATATCCCGAGCAGAGCATTCCAACTTCAGGTGGAGAAAAGCAACAGAAGCAGATGGGCTTGTAAACAGCAGAGAGCCCGCTGTCCCGCGGAGGTCCTTGCAGAACAGAGAGGAGCAGAAGGGTTAGTAAACACTGAGCAACGTTCATTTTCTGGGCAATGTCAATAGCTGAAATGTGATGATCTGGGGAGGGGAGGACAGCGTAGGAACAGCAACTATCATATTTTGGCACAGTCAGCTATTCCCAGCAGAAGCTGTTCATGTCAGAACTTGTAGCAAACTGGAGAATATGGGAAAGGGAGGGGGGTATGTTTTCCAGCATCAAAGAATTTGTGGGTGAAGGAAACAAGATTTCTACCAGCCCTTTTACACCAGCATTTTTATCTTGGTTTCTAAAGAAATATCCTACTGTTATGCTGTCATTCTTCCCTTCCCTCGAATTACTTTTGAAAGTGTCAGTCAATCAGAGGGATATGAAATTCCCACCAGTTACCTGAAGGTTTGCAGCTGAGTGGAGGATAAAAAAGCAACAAATTGCCATCCCCACTAGTGGAAGAAGCCCCACATCCGCTGGGAGAAGCAGCAGCAGCCAGCTGGCCAGGCAGCACACGTGTTGCTCCGACCTAGCATGTGCTGCCAGTTGTCCAGCCAAGCACATGGAAGTGAGCTGGAAGCGAGCTGGAACGCTGAGGGGAAGGGCGGGGGGAAGATGATCTGCGGGATCTGGTTCCCTAATAACCGGGCTGGGGTATTTCTGCTTCTCAGGGAGCCGCGTGTGGCTGCACATGTTCCATTAGCGGAGTGATGGTGAAGAGAAGCAGGGTGCATCAGCCCCGTGCGGAGGTGTGGGGAGCAGCTCTGTCGGTCCTGCTGCCTCTGCTCTCGCAGGTGCGCCGCGGGGACGGTCACAGGGGAGCTGGGAAGAAAAGCCCGGCGCTGACACAGCCTGTCAGGGCCTCCAGCCCAGGTGATGACAAACCTCCGAGTGCTTCTAGCTGCCCCTGAGAAGCAGCACATGAACTGTTTCCTGAAGGAATACAGATCCCTGGCTGCATAAAGGCTGCTTTTCCTTGTCCTTCGCTCACTCTGTGTGTAATAGAAGCTAGGAGTGATGCAATCAGGCATACTTCCCTGTTAGAGGGCAGGGGACTCCTTCTGTCTTTACTTTACTTTCATGCTTGGGCAGGACCCTCTTTCCTGTCATTTCTGGCTGCTCTTTGCTTACCGATGAACCCTGGGGGGTTCGGTTGCTTAGTTTAGAGCCAGGAAATTAATGAAGAAGGGCAGGAGAAGAAAGAAAACAGAATAAGGAGGCTCACTTCCATAGTTTATTGGGCCCAGAGAGATTTCTATAAACCACATGGTTTCAGGTGTAAAAGAAATGAAAGATGATAACCAACGTGGAAGAATGGAGCAGCCCAAACCTCCCACAGCCCAGTGAGTCTCCAGAAATGTTGGCAAGGCTTAAACAGCAATTTACTGTAGCTGCAGGCAAAGAGCAGCCCCTCCACCTTGTTCATGTCAAGAAGAGGTCCTGATTCATGGGATCTGTTTTTATTTCCTCTGACAGGGAGACTACTGTGGATCCTGAGCAATGTAGCAGTCACTGAGATAAGAGACCTGTGAAAGATGATTCCAGGTGAGGATTGTAGAGAGATTTGTGTTTGATTTAAGGTTGAAGAGTTGATATTTCTATTGTTGGTGGGGATTGGGAGGGGAGATTACCAAGTCCCCAAGTCATAATGTAAAATGCTTAGAATCTGGAACAGATTGCCAAAAAGACACTTAGGGATGACTAAATGCACAAAGCAGCTTGAATACCCCTACCACCAGAGATCATCCAGTCCAGGATAAAACCTCCGAAATGGGCAGCACTTATATAAAGTACATATGTCTGGGGACTCAATATACAAGAAAACAGTACCTGAAGAGGAGAAGGAGGTAACACTTTTTTCTCTGTTTCCTAGAAAGGAAGGAGAAAATTTTCCTGACAATGGACAGGAGTGGACAGCTCAGGATTTTTTTTTTTTCTGAGCTGGACAAGAACCACTGCAGGTTAAGATGATCCCTGTAACCTGACACAGTGGGCTCACTTCATCCCGCCACAAGTGGTTCTGGCATTTCTAGCAAGATTTGCAATTCTAAGAAGTAACCTCAGAGGTTAATTGAAGTCTGAAAATAAGTTTATTTGGTAGATAGGCTAGAGGGGTTTAATTACATGTTTAGATCTGTGTTACTTTAACCATAAATTTTACCTGGGAAAGGAAACTGTGGTATTGGGAACAACAGCTTCGAGCAGTTTGGATTTGGAGACGGAAAATCGTGGGGACTGGCAGATGGAAATGAGCTCTGAATTAAAGGATTCTCTTTGTTTGTTTTGGGCCCAAAATAACTGGACTATGTGTAAGGTCTGCTTTTCTGAGGATGGGTACTCAGCAGTTTGGTGACAGACTGTCAGAAGGAAGCTATCTGAAATGCAGGCTATACACGTCTGGATTCTTTTTGCCTTCTTTTTTCTGCCTGGTATGTCATATTCTCCATGCAGTTTTCCAGATCAGAGTTACTCTTCCACTTGTTCCCCTTTGCCTCCTGCTGAGTCAATTCCTTTATTTTCTACCATTATTTGTACTGTAGTCACTCCCAGAATCTGGGCAATCTTCCTCAGAAGTCTCCTTGTCTCCCAAGCTCACCGCCAACTCTCCCACTAAAGCTTTTCTTTCTTTGTTCTGCAGAAGAAGAAAAGGCCAGGAAAGTGTGCTGTGACACCACCCATTCAGGTGCCATTGCCCTGTAATTCTTTACAAACTTGATACAAATGAGCGTAGAGTCACTGAGAAGTGCTGCAGTGAGACGTGTAAAGGCTAAATTGGTTTTAGCACATGAAAGGGAAGCAAGTGCTGTGGCCTGGTATCAGGCACCGAGTTCTGGTTTTGGTTTGGACACTGACTCACTCCCTGAGCTCAGGGAAATCGCTTCCCTTCTCTGTGCACCTGTTTCCACTCCCCACCTCTAATTGTCTGGTTAGGCTGTGAGCTCTTCAGGACACAGCCCATCTCTCGCTACGTGCATGCACAGCGCCTCGGCACAATGGAGCCTTGTCTTGGTTGGGGCCTTAGGTGTTAAAGTAATACAAACAAGAATAAAAGGTATGCCCAGACGGCACGGCAAGCTTCCCAGACATGCTGCCCTGCAAGCGTGTCTGAAACCCGATGTGCTGGGAGCCGTCTCTGTTCCCAGCCCTCAGCTTCTTTCAGCCGGCCAACAAGGCATTAACCAGTTCCAGTTACAATGGGGAGGTGAACTGGCACGGTCCCAGTTCCACTGGGAGCCAGAGTGAAATCACTAAGCCCATTTTACAAACTCAAGCAGCGTCCGATAGGAGCCCCCATCCCGTGCAGCCACGGACCTGCCTGGAGCTTCGCCACCTCCCTGCAGGTGAAAAGCTCCGCACGCCAGCCCCGAGCTCATCTCGGCTCCAGTTTGCCAGCGGAGAAGTGAGCGGGAACATTTTCTCCTTTCCTCCCTTGTCTGAGGAGCTGCGTGCATGTCTCAGGCTTTTCTTCTTGCCTTCCTGCTTCTGCATAGCCCCTTCCTCCAGTGGCTTGTTCGTTCCCAGCGCTCCACCCCATCTTTTGCTTTCCTCCCTGGTTTGAGACAGCATCTCGCTGGTCCTGCCTCACACTCGGTGAAGGGGTATTAGATGGATTCCCCACAGAGTATAAATTGAATGGAGAGAAGTGGCTGGTTTCCCAGCAATAATTTATCTGATTAAAAAAATACTCCCCGAACTCCCCCCTCCTCTGCTGGCCCTACACCCCCTCCAAAAAGAAGACTGGCACTCGGGCTAGTGTTACAACTGCTTTATTCAAATCGCTGGAAAGGGGATTTCGATGGGAAAATGACTGTCAAAAGATGGCTCTCTGGGGAAAAAAGCGGGAGCTCTGAGATTTGGATCATGGGTTGGGGTATGGAGGAGGCAGAGAGAGTAAATAATTCTGAGTCAAGTACCTCTGTGCTTTATAGCTGTGCCCTCACCTAACAAATATTTTACAGATAGGCACAGATGCATCTGCTCACACACGTGTCCCTGCACACTCCTCTTGTAGATGAAGCCATCAGCAGCAACTCTGGGGCAAAGCAAGCTGCTCCTGCAGGTCCATGCCTCCTCTCTTCTTTTTTGCCTTGGTTTAGGGCTCATTCCAAATAAAAGAAGAAATCCACTTCGCAAAATGTGCGTCTCCTTGTTTGTTACCTGTGCAGGTTTTATTCCTTTCAAATCAGCGTTATCCAAGGCTGGTAATTTTTGCCTCCTGCCGAAGCCAGCGTTCCTTTCCTCACATAGGTGGTTGTAATTGGGGAGCGGAGGAGTCACCCTGCCACCCCTTTTCAGCACAGAACGGCAGCGTAGGTGACCTGAACTACGTCTTCCTGGCTTGTCTGCATTTTGCTGTTGCCTTTTTCTTTGAGGGAGAGAGGCAGGTATTTTACATTTCATACTGCTTCCGCAGTATGGAGTGATTTATAACAGGAGCTACCTTATTAATGTCAAGGGCAGAATTGCTACCGACATTCAAGCTGCAAGAGCGTATGAAAATCATTTAGTTAGCTGTGGCACGATCCCAGCACCGAGGGCTGTTAGCTGATGTACATTCCTCTCTGTGCTCGCGGCCTCGGCCGAGCCTGCCTGATGGTTTCAGGGCAGTGGGTGAAACATGAACGGGCCCATTCTGAGCTGCAGCTTTGCAACCACGGAGCAACCTTAAGCCAGTCACCAGGGCTCAGGTTTCCTTGATTTTTGACAGGAGTACTGCTCAGACAAAACCTCTCTGCTCCTTCTGGAGGATTTATACTGCCACAAGTCTTCATTTTTTCCAGATGTTTTACCTAATAAATCAAGGAGTCTCATCAGAGGATTCGAATCCAAAAGCTGTTACCATGACTTCAAAGGCACAGACTGGAGTGGAAAGAAGCAGTGCAGACATTTTATGCCAGGCTGTAGTCACCGATCATGAATATACACTTTGGTTCCAGGATTCTTCTATGGATAGCAAAACTCCACCGTGATTAAATATAATGGCACTGCTCTCCTTCAGCCAGCCTTTGCTGAAAAGGAATTCAGCTGAGGCACCCACAGGCTGCGTGGCTGGCAGAAGTGGTGTGCAGTGACACAGGGGCGGCTGGCCCAGGTGAGCTCTGCCAGCCCCCAGCCAAGATCAGGGACAATTCGCTCATGTTTGAACTCTCTCTGGCCTCTCAGGTCAATACATGGCTGCGTGTTTTCTGTCAATGCTAGTTTAAGCTATTTTCATGTAAAAGGTTTAGACTTCGTATTCTTCAAATGTTTGGGAGAGAAGAAGATAAAAAGATTGCATGGCTGCAAAATACGATTGTGATTATTCACGCCAGTTTGTTTCTTGATCAAGAATGTAACTTTTTTTTTAATATAGTGAACCCTTCCTTTTTACAATGGTGTCTTTTTACATGGTGTCATTTTCTTTCACTGTTACATTTCTAAAGATAAATGCTCCAGCATTTGAGAAACACTACCATTTGTGTTTCTAATTACTTGATTGCAGAGTGTACTGCAGGATAATGTAATGGAGAAAAGCAGCTGAAAAAAGAAGGGATGTTCCTGCAGTAGGTCAACTGAAGACCTAAGAGACTGCAGTTTGGTTCCCTGCTTTCTCAGAGAGCTCTGCCATAACTCCAGTGGGTACTTGCTGCAGGTGATGTGAGCAGAACACTTGGGTTGTGGTACCTGAGGATTCTGTTAACTTGAATAAGTTGTCACCAAGGGGCTGCACTAACCCCTGTCTTGTGCTGGTAGTGTGTTAAAAGTATGCAGAGGGCTCTTAGTGCAAAGCAGATGTATGGTAAACTGCTTGTGGGTCAAATCTCTGAGGGAATCGGGGACTGTGGTACCTAGAGTGCTATGAAAAGACTGTGCAGCCCCCAATAAACACTATAATTATGCAAAACTGACTTGGGACCTGAATTTACTCCAGTTAGACCTTTTATGTGTCCCAGGCAGCAGTGAGCAAGAGCGTGTTTGGTCGTTCAATATCCTTAAATCAGATCTTAAAAAAATCCCCTGTGGTTGCCCAGCAGATTTTCAGAGAGGATGTTTCAGTGAAGGGGACGTTCTGCTGCATTCTGGTGGAGGGCTGTCAGAGCAGGCAGAGCCAGGTACGTATCTCCTAAAAGCAAGTTCAGACTAAAAAAAAAAAAAAAAAGGCAAAACAAAAAACAACTCGTCTAAATATTAATAATAAAATTACATTTATCGTGATACAGTTTGTTCCTGCCAGACTTCAGAAAAATTGCTGCTTATCTTCCCACCCCCAGGATGCTGAAGCCCAGCACCACAAACTGACAGGACTGCCTGGGATTGGTGACATCTAGAGTGATACGTGTTGGATCATCAGAAGAGAGTGGGAGCAGCACAGCTTGGCTTCGGGAACCTAAAAATAGGTACTATCATTTCTGAGCTGAAGCCTCCCTCCTCTTTCCCCACCCAGCCCTGCCTGTTTGGCATATGCAACACATAATCGCAGTGTTCACTGTGTACCAAAGAAAAGCCACATTCCTAAAGCAAGCAGTGCGTTAAGTACTGGACACACTTTGGTGGCATGGTATGTTACAGCACGGCTCCTAAGTTAGTATCAGTGACAATGGTTTGCAGATTTTCTGTTGGCAATGGGTCTAGGAAAGGATACAGCTCATCTGCTGCATTTCCATGTGGAAAAGCATCAGCGATGTTCAGAGACGCACCATAAAATAGGGAGCTTGAATTCCTTTCACTGGACAGCTGCTCGGATACTTGTAATTGAGTGATTGAGTGATGAATATAGCACATTTGATTTTCCTCTGGATCTTTTCTCTCTTTATTGTGCAGCTCTGTGAATCTCAGTCATGCTTTCACCTTTTTTTTTTTAAAGTCTACTCGCTGGAGTAGGTATTTGTCAGCTTCTGCCAAACCCCAATAAGCTATTTCATTTCAAAAAAACAGTTATTCAGGAAGGGTGAAGTTTGATTCACAAAGATAGCTCTCTTTGAAGATGTCTGCTCCTTTAGTAGTGACTGATTTAAATGGGTTCCATTTTAGTATGCCTGTTATGCTGTTCTCAAGGCCACACAAAGGAGGAGGAATGGTGTGAGGCCATATAAATCAGGGTTTGTTATAGTGAAGTCAAACACAACTGCACCATGGGGTGTTAATAGTGAGCAGGCAAGAAGTCAAAAGCAAGTCAGAACCAACTAACAAAAGCCACAAAGCTAATCTGTCTGGTTCTTGATGCTTCGCAAAAGTGCAGCGTCTGCATGCTCATGTTCTGTTCTAGAAGGAGCTTGGGGTGTTAGACTGATCCATATCACCTTTTCAAAGTGCTCCAGTAATTGGATGAGTATGTTTGGTGTAACATCTTTGGCTCTCAATTTCTCCCATCGGCGAAGATCTAAAAATGAAGCTACGTGAGCACATCGCTAGGCCAAGTCTTCTCGTACTTACTAGCACCAGGCTCACTCCACTGAATGAGCTCAGCTGAAACGCTGGTGAGGACAAGCAGGCCCCTGGACACATGGTAAGGGACCTGCTGGACTGCACTTCCTTTGAGTAGTGCATCGTTGTGTGGAGGAAGAAATCTGCCAGTCTTTGTGCATGCAAATAAGAGTTTCCTCCTTTCCAAGCAGTGCTTTGTGGGCAGAGTGGAGGGTGGCCAAGAAAATTTAACTATATGGAGAGGTACAAAAAACCTTCTAGCGCACAGCTGAAGTGAAGGCTCTCAAGCAGTGTTTCCTGTACGCTTGAGGACAGAGATACCACACGCACCAGCCCCTTTCTTTAGAAAGCTTTGTCTTCAACACGGCTGCTGCCGTAGGCCCGATGTTGCATCTCATAGTCAGGTCCTCACAGAATGGGATTTCTGCCCTGGGCCTTATTCTCCAGAGCAATGGTCCTGGTGGCCTCTCCTTACGTGCAGATCATTTATGTGTAGGTTCATTGTGGGTTAAATCCTGGGGCTTTTAGTCCACTGAGTTCCTCTTGAAGCCCATGAGAAGTGCTGGAACAAAAAGTGGATGAGGATCTTGGTGCACAGCCTTTGGCAAAGGTGCCAGTGCACATGTGTTTCCCTCTGCCTCAGTCCCGTAGCATAGGAGCACTTCAGGTATTTGGAGGTCTCCCTTCACTCTTTCCTTCACCTGCTCTTGCTAAGACTCAGGGCTACGTGCTGGACTACGAAGCTGGAAGGCAGGTGTGGAGCTCGCTTGGTACTGCCGCACATGGAGTGTATGCAAGGGGCACATCTGTCTCTTCCAGAATGGCTGTGCCATCCCTGCAGCATCCCAAATACCTCAGAGCCCAGAAGAGAAACTGTGCCCCAACCTCCTGAAAAGTACTGAGCTGTCAAGCCAAAAAGGAGCTGTTAGTGCTTTAAAATGGGCCATGAGGCTTCTTTCTTACAGACCGAATTCAAGACAGTGGAAAGTTGGAGGGATTGAATGTAGCTTGTGGGCCGGGATCGTGGATGATCGCATGAGTCCATTGGACAGACTGCAGACACGTGCGTGCACATGTGCCTGCAAGCACATACCACTGTGGTTTCTGTATTAGTTTTTGTTATTTCTCAATATTCCCTTTAATATTTAATGTATTTATCTTGGTTGCTGGCAATTACAGCAGTGAGAGTGCTGACTCTGGTGTCCCTCTGGGACATGACATTGGCTTGGGACAGCACAAGGCTTTCCGGTGGGTCTGCGAAAAATGTTCTGTCCTTTACCACCAACTCCGAGAACATTCCTGGCTCCTCTGATAACATCCTTAACTGCAGCACTGACATAAAGAATTTCATGTAAGAGCGACCTGACACTTTCAAACTTTCTTTATTTTCCAGGAGTTCTGGGTCTCTAGAGCCTATTTGTTGTAGCTCTTCCCAGCAAGAAGGACTTCAGCTGTCCTGTACCTACAGTGTCTCTCCATTCCACGGATCATTTTTTTTGGAAAAAATCGCGTTTGGCAAGACTAGCAAGGAGGGAATGAGAGTGCAGACCAGGACAGTCTGGCATAACTGTGGTGCCCTGACACAGTTCTTTTGGAAGACAGAAACTGAAACAGGAAAGAGAAAGTCCTGGTAGGGAGCAAGAGGTGGGTGAAGTCCAGGACGGGAACAACAGAGGGTGCTGCAGGGCACAGCTGAGCGGAGCTGACAGCTCTGGAAAGGGTGACACAGGAACGTGCCTCAGCTAAGGTGCAAGGGTGCAGTTTTGATCCGTGGAGGTGCTGCACTGGTGACTGCAACGGCCATGGGGGAACAATGGGTCAGTAAGGGCTGAAGTCCTTCAGCTGGAGAGTGCCAGGTATTGGCCGGTGCTGTTCACGTCTCCCTTTAAAATTAGGTCAAGTGGAGTCCAGATTTCTCCTGCTAAGCAGAACAGCTGTATTTAGGAAGCCGTGGCTGTCACGCAGCCAGCCTGGCTGTGGGAGCTGGGAGCGCTGGAGGGCAGAGGAGGGGACGCACTCAGACACAATCCATGTGCACACAGGTACCCTCCAGCTTGATGCACAATGCTGGATTTTGCCTTTGTGAACATTTGCCAATTATAACATATCATGTGCGTCAATAGTGCCTCTAACTTGCCTTAATACCTTTTTATGAGAATAAAATTTGTTCTTATATGGTGCTTTTCATGCTTGAGGCAGTTCAAAGCGCTTCGCTAAGCACAGTAATGAGTTAGATCTGGGGAGCGCAGTGATTGTGTAGGCAAATACAGGGACTATTATGTGCTCTGCAATAATTCACAGAGCCGCCTATGCTAGAAACTGTTTTATTTATTGAAGGGAGGAATGTTGGCTGGATCTCATGGTTGTCCTCTGGAAGATTTTAATGATCTTTAGCTTCCATACAGAAAGGCACCTCTGAGAAATGGGAGCCAAGAGACCTGGCTTGAGGAATGACACATCCAGCTATGCAGTGCTGCAGCTCCCGTGTCAGCTGAGGTGAGAGGCCCAAGTTTAGTTGCAGCCCTTGAACCTGAGATTTACCTTTCTCAAGCATTTTACATCTCTCTGAATCCTAGCAGTAACCTCAGGCTGTCTCTGCTACTTGATGTTCTCTTTTAGCTTACATTTAGTTATAAAATAAATGTGTTGTTTTGGTTTTTTTTTTGAGCGGGACCTTCCACCCCTAGGTCCTGAAGAGGGATTGCCGAGTTTAACAAAGACTTTGTGGAACACCATGGAAGTATTGCAGTTCTCCACAGGAATAAAGGGAGATTTGATGCTAGATCCAAACATCTGAAGTGAAATTTGCACAGAATTTAGGCACATTAGTCCAAAGTCATGATCCTGAAAAACCTGCTCTCAGCGCTGCATGCTGCAGGGGCTGTCTATACATGGCAGACTCTTCATTTTCAGCATTTTAACTTCTTCCTCTGCACCAGACAGACCTTTCCTGCTGACTTACTGGCCAAACTGTTTCTGGGATTTCTCCATAAAATGTTTGGGTCAAAATGAACTGGTCTGATGGAAGAGGGCAGTAGCTGTTTCCGCTGTCCTGACTGTGCTGGTAATCATTACAGGTCCAGGGGGCTCTGGACGTGTCTTGCAGGTGCTGTTATATTTTTTCTGCACTGTATGGGTGATGATGCAGCACATGTTCTCAGTGCCCAGTCTGGGGGAAGGACAGCAGGTCTTCATGACTACCTTCTGCAGAGGAAGAGACAGCACGGGGTATGCAGGCTGCTCCCTCTGTTCCCTCTCCCTGGAGAGGTTTGCCATAGGGTGGCTTGGAGGAGAGCTTTATCCCAGAAACTGTGTGCATCACTGCAGAACACCATGTGCAATCCAATCCTCAAAGTAAATTAATGTATTTTTACATTTTCTAGAAGAAAGCCCCAGGTACCCTACCTAGCACATTGCCCTGAGATTTTGTGGGCATCTGCTGATGGCTGGGGAGCCCTTTCTGCTAGGTAGGCCTTGATGTTGGAAAATGTGCATTACCTACTTCTGCAGTGTTTCTCCAAAGGGAGCCAGCTTTTTCTCACTGCTGTATGATTACAGAAGCCTAATTAAGAGAGCAAGTGGAGTCAAACAGGAAGATGCTTCCCTCTAGGTGCTGTCTCAGCATACACGTCTTCAGAGGCTCGTTGCTTACACAGCGAACTGGCCTGTGCAGCTTCATGCTTTTGGGCTGTTTGAGTGTATTCAGCCTACAAGAGCATTTGCCATCAGAGTGTTTGGTGTCTCCTTTGTACACTGCCTCAGTATTACACAGCAGAACAGTTTAAGACAGTTTCTTTGGCCATTGTGATACCAGGAAGCATCCTGTCTTCGAGGACAGCCTTGAAACTCCTCCTGAAGCTCCTATGAGGCCACTTACGCTGCACCTCCTGTGAACAAAGAGGATTTGCATGACTTTTCACATCTCCCGCCTGCCCAGTGATTTGTGGGTTAACTGAATAACAGTCATTACCTCTCTGGAGCTCAGGGCACCCAGGGTTTCAGACTGCACTGCAGACAGGGCAACCCTGCTGACATGAATGGAGCTGGTCAATTGGGAATGTAAACAGAGTCTGACTTATTATTGAATTAACTTCCTAGCAATCGTAGGGTAAGGATAGGAAGGTATCACTTCAGGCTCCTCTGGAATGGTACGGGGGTTAGTAGCTTGAATTGTCCAGAGCAAGACTACACCCGGCTCAGACTGTAAGTAAAGACTAATAATATCTCTAATTGAAACCAGACGAAACATTTGAGCAGTCGGCCTACAAGTGCTTCACAAAAAGCGGAAAGCAAATGCTTTTTGTATAAGCATTAATCTTTGTGCCTCACTGGGGTCATAAGTGCTAGTAAGAGTGCAAGGAGAGAATTCAGCTTGGTCAGCACTGGTCTGTAAAGATCTATGTCCAGTTTTGCACTTAGTTCTGTTTATCTGGGGCTATTAATTAGCTCCTTTCAGTTTCCCTGTGAGGATCTGTATGTTAGATCTAGGGAATGCTCTTGCACATGAAGATCTGTCATTGATTGCTTGGGCAGCTAAATTGGGTAGACAGTTCACTGCTCAAAGGTATCTTAACTTTGCATCCTTTTCTGCTAGGGCAGGAATACTGGGGATGACTTCAATCTTTTTGTAATCTCCTTGTACACATTGCTTTTCTAATTTCATGCCTAGGTATGGCATTTCCATTACAAAGGAGTTTTGTTGGTTGAGCTCTGCTGGTCTGGGTCTTTCAAAAGCTGATCAGAGCCTTTGGTCATGTGCTTCTACTCTTTTGCCGCAGAACAAAACATCATCTACACAGATCCTAGGCTATCAAAGCCCATGAAACAGTTCAAGTGCCAAACACAACCCAAATGGCTGCCTGAGAAAATTATGTCTCCCATAGGGGCTGTTGAATATGCACAAACGTATGCTCTGTTTTCCTAACGTGTCTGTCAGAACCCTGCTGATGCCTCCAGCAGAGAAAAATATTTGGCAGAGTCCGTTTCCCCCAAAACCTTACTCCTTGCAGGAAACAGATTTTTTTTTTTTTCCTATGTATTTATTTGTGCTTAACTGTAATCACAAAGGGTTATGTTTTTCCCCTTTCTCTGGTGACCCACGAGCGTCCACTTGCTGTCAGTTCTGCATTTCCTCTTATCTTTCACAGAGCTGTGAGCCTTTTCACCCTTTCCTCTAATGCCTGCTGTATTCCACGTGAGAATTTTATGTAGGATGTGGGCTTTATGATGGGTGGGCTCTATTTAGGTTTATTCAGCATCCTGTGCAGGCTTCCCTGTTTAAAGAAAACAAACTCACTATTGTTCAGGTGCTCTGATGGTGTTTTTCTAATGTAAACAAGGCTTCTCAACACAGCTGTATAGGCTAATTTTTCAGGCTATCTCTTGCTGTCTGTTGGTTCCCCGTACATTTAACATTGGATTAATTTAGTTGAAAGATTCCCTCTCTAAGTGCTGACTTTGAGCAGTTTCACTCACTTCTGACCATTTTCAGGAGTCTGCTTGTAGCTTTTCTTTTAGAGCTAATTACTGCTGTTCCTAGCACTGTGTAAATTGCCGTACAACTTATAATTAATTAACATCCCTTTATCTTTCAGGCTGGGGATTCCTCACCTGTGTCACCCAACCCACTCTGGGACCATGAAGTACTCCAAATGGGGATTTTGTCCACGCTGACTGCTGCGTGGGCATTCACATGTTATTGGTGTTATCACTTGAGTTCCCCTTTCTTTTTCCGAAGATGGGGACTGGTTTCTGTTGCTCACCCCACTGCCCTGTTCCATTGCCTGTATTTTTTTGCAAACTGCTTCTGAATGCTGCAGACCTTTATCTTACTCCGCTCTGTTGCAGACTTTCAGATTTTTGGGCCTGCCTTCTCTCAGTCAGTGTTAGAGTAGACACAGTGACTTTCCAGTGCTGTTTTAACATATTGGTTCACTAACCTCAGACCCGTGGTTTGAAAGGTGGTCTCCAAGTCAGCCGCTGGCAGTGCAACAGATCCATTACTGGGCTTACTGTTGCTCATGGTAATTGTGAGTCAACAATCTCCTTTGAAGTGGTTTGTTCCAAAACCCAGTCAGGATCTGGTTTATCATTTGAGTTCTGTGCTCAGTCGTTCTTTACATACATCAAACCTGTTATTTTTAGGTGAAGTGCAAGATTTCTTACATATGTCACTTCTAAAACAGTCCGTATTGTACACCTGCATCAGCTGAAAATCAGAAAAGCCTTTCCTGCATCCGAACTGGCTGGAGCCAGGAACAAGACTAACTGCTTCATCTGCCTGGTTTGGAAATTGCTCACAGTGAGGAATTTGCCTCACACGGTGTTGGAGTTCTCACTGCTCGCTTCCTGCAGCAGGAGCCTGGGCACAGCATTTGCTTCTTCAGGAGTCTTCTGGGGGCACTGTACCCCCGCGGGCTATTACATTTGTCAGAAACTGTATGTAACACTTTAAAAAAAAAAAAAAAAAAAAAAAAGAGAGAGAGAGAGAGAATAAGAAACTGGGAGTATTATGAGTATTATGTCTTTTTTTTTTTTTTTTCCTCCTGATATTTTCTTCGGTATGTTTTTGCAGCTTTATTTTTAAGCTAAGGATTACACATGAGCTCTGCTCTTTAGTAAAAACACACATTAACACCAGTAGTAGCAGTAAACATCAGAAGTGTGTCAGTAATACTGTGTCTTCTCCCACGCTGTCTTCTCCAAAAGTAACACTTCCTAGAGTGACCTGGCAGCAGGAGAAGTATTGGCTCACGGCAGATATTGTGACGACAACCCCAGAATGACCCGGTGACTGTTACCTGCTATCTGGTGAGTGGCTCAAGGTCAGAAGGAAAAAGCTGGACTACCATTTGAGAGGGTGGCTTAGACAAAACTAACAGATCGTGAAGCAAGCAGCAGCCTGAAAGAAGGCTTTGGAGGCAGATTGCAGCCATTTGGGGCTAGAAAAACATTAGATTCGTGAGAAAGCTTTTCTTCCCCTGTCAAATATATCTTATTTGTTACCTGCCTCAGAGGGCTCACATCTGAAAAATGCCATTTCTTTTCTTCCTGGAATGTAAATGTTCATTCTAGATGGTATAGACATAAACCTCAATTTCTCTTCAGCCCTCAATGGAGGTTTTTGAATGTGGAATGAGTCTTTTTGAGAAATGGATTTCTTGGTGAATAAAGCTCTTCTGTACTTTCAGAAATGAAGGGTGCTTCTGATAGCCTTCACCTCTTTTCTCTACTATTTCTCCTTTTTTAGCAATGTGAGTTTGTTCCAAACATCTGAATTCTCACTGGTCTTTGGGAGTGATGCTTTTTAGCTGAATGCCTTTGTGAGTGTGAAGGCATTTTGCTTTTACACAAAATGTGTGCTACCTGCATAGCGTAAGAATATTTTCCTCCCAGGCTACCTTGCCAACACGTACCTCACACTACACTGAAGGAGGACGTGCCATTTCAACCTTTGGTCCTTCTCAGAACATCCTCCTTCCCAGAAGTGTGCGTCAGTGGAGGGGGAAGTAGGTGGTGCGACAGCCTGGGCAACATTTTCTTACAGTGTAGTGCTACCTTCTTGCTAGGAAGTGACTTAGCACCTTCACCTCTTCTGGGGCAAGGCACTTGACTACCAATGGGCAGTGATTTTCCAAAACCACTGATCTCTGTTGGTATGAACTAGTAACCTCATTTAGTTTTCTGCAGTTCCCACTGCTCCCTTTAAGTGTTTCTGAATGTCTTTGTGTCTCTCTTGGACACAAAGTCGCATTCTGACCTCTTTGAAACTCATTTCATATTTCTTAGAATCAATAGACTTCAAATGCAGTAGCAGAAATACCAACTAGTCAATAAGTGCAGTCAAGTTATGTTAGAAGTAAAAGCAATGTGTTGTAAGGGCAACATTTTCCTAAGGAACTGCTATTCGGGCATATTTGTTGTTTCAATTAGTCTGATTTAGTGGCTCAGTCAGGGGGCTGCAGCCTGTAGCACTCAGACTGTAATTTGATTTCTAAAGCTGCCGTTCAGGTACTAAGGAAATCAAAGTGTGTGGTAAAACCACATCGTGACAGCAGACGTACAGCCCCTGATGTGCTTAACGTGCTGTGGATCTGTCAGGAAGATACAAGGGTTCACGGCACGATCACCCGCATTTCGTACCCCATCAGAGGTGCATGTTTTGCTCTCCTGGCTTTGATCACTGCTCCCCTGGGAGGAGCATGGAGCGGTGGCAGAATGGTGGTGTTTTTCCAGAACTGTTGCCCTGAAGGGATATTTAAACAAAAAAAAGAAAGTAAAATTAACGTGTGTGAAAAGTGCCAGATTGACAGCCTTAGCGAGTAAAACACTTTACCTATTTGAAGGCTACCCACGTTTTATCTGCTTGAGCTGTGAGTGCAGTACCACTCCTTAGCGTGAAATGTTTATTATTTTTTTTAAAGCTGTCCCTTGTTTCTCCAAATTGCTCAGTCTTGCATCTGAGAAAGATTCAGGCAGTACTAATGGGGGTAAGAAGCCGGACTTCTGAAATCTAGGAAGAAACACTGGCAAATTTGCCCTGCTTTTGGAGATACTTGAAATTTGCAGGAGGCTAGAAACGATTTTACAATAAAATTTATGCAGAATGTTTCAAGGCGTAGCTCTGCTTTCAAACTAGAAACTGCTGGGAACAGGAGCTTGTTTCTTAGCAAATCAGGGCTGTATCGCTGCTGTTACTCTGCAAAGAGACTTGCTCGCTCTCCTCCACGAGCTACGTAACCGAGCTTTTGTCTGGACTTTTGCAGCATGCTCAGGTGCTGCAGCATGACTCCCTGCCTTTCGTGGCAGGAAGGTGCAACATTTGATTCTTGCCTATAGAAATAACACAAAGTTTGAATCTGAACACCTGAAATATTCCAGCTGAGTCCAGTTTAAAGCTACCATCGTCATAGCCAGAAACTGAGCTCCGTCCTAAGGGTGGGCATGTGTCCCCTGTGGGGTCACCACGTTCAGTGCTCACAGATCCTGGGGCAGGAGGTCACTGACAAAAGACGAGTCCTCCATGAGAAATAAAGAAGCTCAATACAATATCTCTTCCATAAAATGTCCATTACATTTTTAGGAAATGCCTTCACAGAATTTCAAAGAGTGAGGAGATTTTGAATAGCATTCTAACAGAAGGGAGGCGACCCCAAACTTTAAAGGGATACCTGCTAAGCATATGAATAAGGTAGTTGCTCATTACAAACAGGACTCTGTCTCAGTCCAGATCTGCGGTCTGGATGTCAGTATTCTTAACTGTTTCTGCACATCTATCTTCACTATATTGTATTAGTGGTGTGTGCCATTGTTCCTGAACTGTTAAAATCGTGGGCTGAGGTAATTTTGTTTGTATTTACTGTACTGTCACAAGGCTCTACTAACTGCTATTCTTCAGTTTCTGTGGTTTAAGATGGGGGTACTTCAGTCAGTATTTTCTAACAGGAGCCTTTATATCTATATCTTTCCTTCAGTTTTAAAGATCTGAAGCAGGAGTGTGAGATACAACCCAGCCATGACTGACCTATAGTAGCACCAGACACTTATGGGAGCTGCAGGTATTGATGCAGCAGTGAAATCTGTCTAGTTTCAAGTTTTATCATAGAATCACAGAATGGTTTGAGTTGCAAGGGATCTTAAAGATATCTAATTCCAACCGCCCTGCCGTGGGCAGGGACACCTCCCTCTAGGCCAGCTTGCTCAAAGCCCCATCCAACCTGGCCTTAAACACTTCCAGGGATGGGGCACCCACAGCTTCTTTGGGCAAAATGCTTGAGACTTGCTCATCTGACTCCTGCTGACCCATTTGCTTCCCATGCAGGTAACGCGGCTGCTTCTCCGCTTCCTGGACTCCACAAACCAAAGGCAGTTGATCAGCCCCTGGGCAGTGGATGGGTCCCAGAGCCGGAGAGTTTCTCTTCCTGTTGTTTTTAGCCTTTCTACTTTTTTCCTCTCTGTTTTGAATTGCTCTCAGACCACTGCAGTCTCACTTCCCCACCTTTCCCGGCACAGAGACAAGGAGAAAATGTGGTAGGATTTACATGGCATTGAAAGACTAGGACTCAAAGAGATGTGAAATTTGTCTTTGTGGTGGACCTGCTGGACTACCTTCAGTGATTCATAACACCTTCTCTTGGTTCGGTTTTCCTCCTAACTTCTCTGAGGAAAGGACCTGATGTTATTGTGTGATCGTACGGTGTCTAATACAATAGGACCAACCTCAGGTAAGACCTTTAGGCACTCCCATTATACGAATGAGAACAAGATTGTTGGTGTCAGTAATTAACATTCTTGTGGGATTGTTGGAAATGCTTTGGGATAAACACCACCTGGAATCCTTGCCTGGCTTATGTGGTTTTTAAGCTGCAGAGGAGGTTGATCCTGTTCACAGGAGAGGGCATGGATTGTCTGTCTCTTCTCTTCCTGGGTGTGGAAAAAGTCTTTCAGTCCAAAGACACATTACAGCACCTCAGTGAGAAGTGGGATGCTGGAAAAGCAAGGGCATTGTCAGTGGGGAAGAAGAATGGAGGCTCAGTTATCAGCATGGCTCCACAAATGATCTCACCTGAGGACAAAGACTATATGACAATCACCAAAACAGGGAGAAAAACACCAAACTAAGTGTCGCTGATAACATTGTGAATGCCTGTGGCACAGTGTCATCCCATGACAAGCTTCCGGAGATGAAATCTGGCTCTGGTTCAATGAATGGCAAAACTCCCACTGACTGCAGTAACAACAGGCTTTCCCCTTGGGGTTGCCTTCATTTCTCTGCTTTTGAGTGCCCAGACAGCCGCATCCCACAGTGTTATGCACATTCTGATAACAAATAAATTATTCTTTAAAGCATGGATTGGATTCAGTAAGCCCTGCATTTTGGATTCTAGTTTCCCTCTATCTGCACCTGAAATCCCCGAATAAACAAACACTGGATTAGATCTAAACAGCAACTCTGCTCAGTAAACGAAGCCATTAAAAGCATTTCACACCAACTGCTCTGCTCCTATTTCAGACTCTGTTAAACACGGAGTCAAGCTAAGAAGCTCAGTCGTCCTTCTCAAACTTTCCAGGAGACTAACCGTAGTTATTGGAAGGTCTGCCTCTATTTGCCACCCTCTCTAGCTCCAAGTGAGGAGTCGGAATTGTCCAGCTGTTGACATCAGGAAGGACAGAAATATGTGCTGGGGTTAGAGGCATTCTGGCAAATGGCCTGCTAACCTAGAATTTGCTCTGCAAAGTTGGGAGGATGACTTTTAACCTCTGAGCAGTTTGCAAAACCACATCGGTCACCAGTAAACATGACAAAATAAAAAAAAATCTAGTCCCTGCTTAATGATGAAGGAGAACAGACCTGGGCTCTGTGGTGCTGCGATCAGTATGAAGACCAATGTAGGCATAAGCAAACTGGTTGCCAGAAGAAGTTTGTGGTTGTTGCTCATACCTCATACACCAGGGAGGCAGCACTAGAGATTAAACTTAAGGTGAGTACCTAATAGATGTAAATCTTGATGAGTCACGTCTTTGTGCTGCAGCTCCTTCTTACCCCAAAGTTGTCTTAACCAGCTGTTTGAGGATGCCCAATAATGGGAAATTCTCTAGATAACAATAAATTGGTGTAACAGTTCTGTGCTAACTGACGTCCAGCTAAGCACTGGAGAAGCCATAATCAGAAAAATGGACACAACTAGGGCACCACTGACCAGTCCAATCCTAATTTCATTGCTCATCTTGTTGGCAACAGATAACCCAGTGCAATTTACAGCAGCCCTGGAGTGTACAGTAGTCCTCGGTGGAAGCCTCATGACTGGGAGTCACAAAAGGTCAGTGAAATTGTCTTTGTTCCATAACCTTGCTTCTGTGCCAAAAAGCAGTAGGTTGGTTTGCAGTAGGAAGCACCTCAAGCAAGAGAAAAAAAATTAATCACTGAAATTAAGGTCCTCCCCTGGATCTCCCCTCCGGAGAGTATTCTCTGCCTCCGTTGATCATACTCAGACTCCCAAATAAGGCAGAATTTTAAATTAATAAAGGTACAATGTGAACATTTGAGTGACAGCATTAAATCTTGGCTGTAAGGCTTAGATATCTCCAAGAGGAGAAAAACTTTTCTCATTCAGTCATTTAGAAGTGGCTGAGGCAGATGAGGTAAACACAGTCTCCAGTTATTATAGAGCAATGCAGTCATTTATACGTGCATATTAGACATTTGCACCCTGAAGGTGTTTTTTTTTTTAATTTAAGAGTTTCAAAGTTAAGAGAAGCTAACATTAAGGTGGCCTGTGCAACTGTAATTTGTCCCCTTTTGTGCATTTGCATTATGATGTGCTATTTAATTGTAATTAGAGCACACGCTGTTCTTTCGACAGGTTCCCGGCCTTGCTCATTGCACAGAATAGCCTGTGCTCACTAAGTAATAATTTTATTTTCTCCTCGCTGTTCACTATGTGGCCCATGCTTTATTTACTGCACACCATTCAAATATTGTTCTGAAGACAGATTTATTCATTTCCTCCTGGGCTTTTGCATGGTACTCATCACTATGGTATCCAAGTGCTTCGCAAACTCTAATTCATTTTCTCAACTCTGTGTGAGAACTGGTATTACCCTTATTTTACAGATGAGGAATCTAGGCATACAGATGGAATAGTAAAAAATATCTTTTAATTTTAGATATCCAATTAGAAATACTCATGGCCTGATTTTGTCAGAAAATATAACATGTTAAAGCATCTAATTTAGTCAGAGTTGAATAAATTCTCATTTACTGTGGTTCTATCTGTAAGAGCTCTTCACTTCTGCAAATCAGACTTCAAAATGTCAAATCAGGCACCTAGGAAATGCAGGCTGCACAATTAATGTGAAGCCTCTGTTTTAAGCACTGTGCTTTGCTCTGCGCAGGAGTTTTGATGCTGAAGCCCCTTCCTGGAGCAGCAGTTGCCCACCTGAGCCACAGCGCTTTCTTTTCTTGCAGCTCCTTGCAAGGTACATAGCATACCTACATCTAATTTTTGTAGCAAATGAAGTGGAAGTTATTTAGGCACTTAATGTTGTTCCTTGACCTTGCTTCAGCATCAGAGCCAGGCATATCTGCTTGCATTGACAATCTGTATTCTGGTATTTCATAACTTGGGAGTGTTTTACTTTGCATCCCAACTAATGTTGTTTTAATGTAGTTTTCCATGTGCAATTCTCTCCCATGTAGAGATAACCTAAAAAAAACAGCAATTTAATCCTGCGTTGTTGTATTGATATCTATGTAGGCCATCAGCAATGTGGAAACTTATCCTAAATGAGGAAAGAAATAATTTGGCTCTCCTGCACGTAGTCCAGTGCTGCAAGAGGATGCGGTACGTTCTCGGTGCATTTCAGACACTTGCTGCCAGTAGATGTGACAGTTTCCCTATGTTCTTCACTCCCATTCCCATTTTTCTCCCATTCCCAGTCTGTTTTCAAGTCTTCTCTCAGCTGGCTTCCAGACTCTTGCTCTTGAGCTTTGCTTTATCCCTCCCTCCAGGCAGACCCAGTTTCCCCTTCCAAGCCCCATTCCCTTTCACCGCCCTGGAGAACCTGTCTTTTCTCCAGACCCTTTGTGCCTGCCAACTTCCCCAACCCAGTTCTTGGCCCCACGGAGGAGCTTCCTGCTCACATTGCCTGAGAAGCAGGGAGAGGACTGGAAGGACGGGTTCCCTGCTCGCCCTGGGTACGTTCAGACTTGGCATGGTCCAGGGCAGCGGGGAACTGGAACTGCAGGTCCAGCTCTGCTCCCACAGCCTTGGCCTGCGACCGGCTCTGTGAGCATGAAACCGCTGGGAAATGGCACTGCCGAGCTCTGGTAAACCCCCACGGAGTGCAAATGGCATTTTTGGTAGGTTTTTACACAGAGGTTTTTGAGGAAGTATCTCTGACAAGGTGACTGTTCTCCTTTTCAGGCTCAAAGATATTTTTCAAAGGACATTTACCTCTGGCCTGACGGAAGGAATGACAGAAGACCTTTTTGAAGTTTGACCTGAGGTATGAATTTCAGACGCTTTCATTTCAGCACAATAGTTACTCTGGCATTATTAAAGGTGACTGAAGATGGGATTTTATGACAGGAATTGCTAACCAGCTTCGATAATAGTTACACTTCCAGAGCCACCTTTTAATCAGGGCTTCTTTTCTCAGTATAAACGATCACAGTTCATTGATGGTAATCCTTCTGGCATATCAACCATCAGCTTAACGTGGCAAGCATTAACGTGGAGAAAACCAAACATCCTTCTGAGGAGGTAATTATTCACCACTGTGAGAACGCTCCAGGATATTTTCAGTGGAGGACAAGCCTCCCGCTTCCTGACAGAAACACTGGACAAAATTATAAAATAATGAAGCAGGTTTCACAAAGAAAAACACTTTGGTATTAGCTGACGCTTTGCAGTCATGCTGGTGTTCAAGTAATCATGCACATCTCTGCATCTGTAGGTGCAGAAATATTCACAGGTGCACAGGTGTGCTGTGTCAGGCTTCTGCCTTGCAGAAAAGCCTTTAAATGCACAAATCTGCAAATTCCGCTGCCTCAGGGCTCACTTCAGTGGAGCATCACCGGTTCCTGCATGGAGAGGGACACCCTTGCCAAATGGTAATCAAGGCAAATGACAAACTTTCCTGTAATCAGTCCTCAGCTTCTCAGCAGCAGTGTTAGGATGAGTGTTAAACCTGAAGGAACGATTTTAAGCGTGGGTTGTTTTTTGTGATAGAAGTGTACTTTTTGGGGAGATGTACCCAATTAGCTGTGTTTTGCTGTTGCAGTGCCCAAGGGGCATGGTTATTGCAGGGTTTCCGCACCACTTCTTGAGCCTCAGCGCTACGTAATTATGCACTGAAGGAGACGATTCAATTAGTCAATAATAAAACGAGGTGCAAGGATAGCGTACAGAGCGTAAAAATGTCATTTAGTGGGCAGCAGGCCATGATGGAAAATATATAAGGGTACACTTCAGATGATTAATGGAGGAGGAATGTATATTTATAGCTCTCATTGTGTCCTTTGTAAGGATACGCAATGCAACAGTCGGAATAAAAACGCCCGGTAACGATGCACCATCCAAAACGGTTTCGATTTGAATGGCAAATGCTGCTTGAAGCGAAGTACCCCCGGGAGGGCGAAAACACGCATCGCCCGCCTTCACAAAGTTTAGGAATCCGCGTTTATGAATCCTTTGATTCGTTGGGAGACACGCTCGTTCTGAAACACCGAGCCGCGCTCCCTGAGAGAACACAAGGTGCTGGGGGCTGCTGTGAGGAGGGGAAGGCGGCGCCATGGCGGGGTGCCCTCACGGCGCTGAGGGGGCCAACGGTCCTGAGGCGGGGGGGGGGGGGGAGAGCGCGCGCACACCTGGCGCGCGATGGCGGGAAGGGGCGCGTGCGCCGCCGCCGCCTCCCGGGAGCGCGCGGGCGCATGCGCGCGGGGTGTGTGTGGTGTGCGGAGGGGGGGCGGGGCCGCGAGGGGCGGGGCGGGGCGGGGCGGGGCGGGCGCCGCTGGGCTCCGTGCGCGGCAGCGGCCGGGAGCGGCCCCGGTCCGGGTTCGGGTCCGGCCCCGCCATGGAGTGAGCGCCGCGCTGCCGCCGCTGCCGCCCGCCTCCCTCAGCCCGGCTCTGCCCGGCTCGGCTCGGCTCGGCCCGGCTCGGCCCGGCCCCGCTCGGCGGGAGGTGCGGCCCCGCCGCCTCCTCGGGGCGCCGCGGCCCGGCGGGGAGCGGAGCGATGGCGGCGGGGAGAGCCCGGCGGCCCCTCGGCCCCCTGTGGCTCCTCGGCCCGCTGCGGCTCGGCCTCCTGCTGCTCGGCCAGCCCGGCCCGGCCGCCGCCTCCCGCAGCGGCTCCCCGAGCCCCCGCACAGGTACGGGGAGACACCGGGAGGAGGGAAGGGGGTGGGGGGGGGCGGTCGTCGAGGGGGGGGCGGCTCCTTCCCCGCCTTCCCGGCGCTGCTTCGGTTGCTGAATCCCTCTGGGCTCGGCTCGGTGCCGGTTCTGTTTGATTCCGTGCCCCGCCGCACTTGTCCGAGCGGGACGGGCTGAGGCGAGCGCCGGTAGAGGCCACTGCACGCCTCGGGAAAGCGGCTCCTGGCCGCCTGTCCCTGCTGTCCCTCTGTCCTCCTGTCTGTCCGCCCTCCTGTCCCTCTGTCCGTCCCTCTGTCCGGCCGTGCCCGCAGCCCGGCACCTGCACGGGGAGCCCCCTTCTCCGGGCGCCGCTCGCACCTTTCCCCATTGTTGCCTTTGCCCATCCGCTAGCGGAGCGGGCGGCTTCGCTGCCTCCCAAAAAATCAAACCAACCACAAAATGAATAAACCCGAGGAAAGGCAGCCCCGTAACAGCGTCCAGATGAAGCGTGGCGTGCGTGCGAGGCTGCCCTGCAGAAAGGCCTCCGCGACAGGGAGAGCTGGGCATGGCACGGGGGCATCCGCGGGCTGCAAAACGAAGCCGTGGAAAAACTTTCCTTTTTCCCCCTCTCTTGTCAGCGATGGAATAGGAGAAAGCTAGAAAAAAATCTTGCATGTTGAACGCTCGGACTTTTTTTTTTTTTTTTAATATTTCCCTGTGGATTGAACGCTGGTGTGTGGAAGGCAAGCCCTGCGTAAGTGGACCCTGGAGCAAACCCAAGTGGTGGTTCAACGAGCGGCTCTCGGCAACTTGGCGCGAGCGCGGCCGCGCCGTGCTGCTGGCGGTGAGCTGGGGCTGTCCTGCTGCACATCACGCCAGGCAGAACCGCGCGTGCTAGTTCTCAGCTCAGGCACTACTGATGTAATCGCCTGTGCTGACTCCTGTTGACAAGGAATGTATTTATTTAACCTCTCACATAGCGCGAGCTTTGCCGATTCCAGCTCTGAAGACTTCTATTCGTTTTCCTTTTGAAAAAGAAAAAAACACCAACAACATTATACCTAGGTTCCAAGATCTCTGTGTAATAGATAAGTTACTGTTTTGATGTGTAAAATCTTACCATGTGACAATTCCGTTTCAGTATTTATTGCTCTGCTGACAGCTCGCTGCAGTTATAGTCATGTCGGGTGCTTTTTGCTACTTATAAAAAAAAAAAAAAAATCCTTTCTGTTTTGAGAACATCAAACTGATAGGTGACGCTTTATCTGTTGCAGCTAAATAGGTGAGTTAAGTCAGCCAAGGGGGAGTAGCACGCAGAAACACAAAATAAAGCATTCATTGAAGCTGACTGTTTCTCAGAGTGGCAATTTGGAAGCATCAGCGTGGAAACGCTGGAAGTTCAGCGCACCCCTGCTGCCTCCTCTCTCTCTCTTTTGTGGAATGTGCTTTTCTGCCCCGTCGATGTGCTGCCCCGTTCCACCCGCGGTAAGGACCAGGAGGCAGGGTTTGCCTGACCCTGAGCTCTTCAGAGGGAGTCACTGGAGGGGGAGAGCCTTTCTTGGTTCTTTGTCTCGATGAAGATGTGAGATGCTTCGTGCGCAGCGGATGAACTCCAGCCTAATTTGCACTAGCTCCCACCTGATAATTAGTATTTTTTTCTTAAACGCGGGGTGTTCCCTGTATGCTCCTGTTTGGCAGGTGGGAGAGGCGCATTTGAGTCCCTCCCTGCTGGTGGAAGAGGGAATCGGGCACAGATGTTCCACGTCACGCACAAAGCGCTCCCTTTGTGCTGGGGGTGCAGGGGTGACAGCGCTGTCGGGGGGCCTGGCGCGGGGCTCCGGCTCTTGGGCGAGCGCTGAGCGGTCGCGGTGAGGTGTGTGGGGCTGGGGAGGACACGTGGCCTCTCGGGGCAGGTTCAGATGTGGCACTCATCTCAAAGCTCCAGTGGCTTTTGCTATGTCCCAAAGGAACAGATTCCTCTTTCTGAGCCTTTTGGTGTTGATAAAAATGACACAAAAGCGCAGAAGTTGGAGGTTTGGAAGCCTGCGTTCTTTGTATAGAGCCCCTAATGTTTGAGTGATGTTTGAGCCCATCTGTAAATAGGCAGTTGTTGCTCTCTGAAGAAGGAAAGAGTGTAGCTGAATTATTTAAGGAAAAAACCACCTGTGTAACTGCAAGCATTTGTTTGCGCATCTAGGAGCTTGAGTCTGTTTCCCAGTCTATCTGTTTGCTTTGTATATAAGACGAAATGAGTCCTTATTTCAGAATTAGGACAGTTATTCACTTGCAGAGTAAACCCCCCAAAATCCATATTAAGGAACAAGCATCAACTAGCTAAATCCTGCCTCTTGTAACTGAAACTGA
Source organism: Aythya fuligula (assembly GCF_009819795.1). Taxonomy (NCBI): domain Eukaryota; kingdom Metazoa; phylum Chordata; class Aves; order Anseriformes; family Anatidae; genus Aythya; species Aythya fuligula. Next base: position 9,936,868 of record NC_045569.1, on the reverse strand, counting down.
CTTGAGGTGAATGTGACAACTTTGATCTATACAGGATTACATTATTAAGAATGAAATTGAAGTTGGTGTCGATTTTAATTTTTAATGGAGAAGCTATGGTAAAATATATGCCCTATTAAGATTGCAGATGAGATTATTCTGAAGCAGGAAATTTGTTCCTTCTCTCCCTGATATTGTCGAAATCCTTGGAATCGGTGCGTATTGCGCTGGTAAAGGACAAACTGGCAGTTTAGGAAGTCCATAATGAAATGTGGTTTGGAGTTGGTAAGAATCGAGGATGCACAGGGCTCCCTCAGCTTAACGGGTGCTCAGGCATGTGTTGGTGGCAGGCTCTGAAACGGGCACCGCGGGCACTGCTGCAGGACGTGGGAGCAGCGGAAGGAAAGCTGGAGGAAGCGGGAGCATAGATGTTTGGGGTTCCTGAGAAACAGGAGTCCTAATTCATTCCTGATCTGCGTGTGTTTCTTGATTATCTCTAAATATATCCCGAACTAAGAATAGAGACAAATATTCAGGTCTCCATTACGCCCCGTCAGCGCAGGTCCCCAGCTGATTTCCCCGCTGGATGTAAACGCGGCGTGTGTCAGCCTTGCTTGTCCTGGCTGCTGGGTGCGATCGAATACGAGCAGTTTGATTGCTCGTAGCTGCCGGGATGTGCACACACCACCACTGCTGATTACATGCAGGTGTGAGCAGGTTGGGGTAAGGGGCTCTGCTGTCTCTAGCTATCGTCCCGCTAACTTCTTACAGGTGAAGTAAGATAATACACACTGCAGCTTCTCTTCATGTAAATACGTGTTAGTTTCTTCCTGATGATAGTGGCCTTCTCGTTTGTAAGACTTCAGGCCTTCAAGAGGAGATCCTCAGAGAGATGTGAGAACTACGTGGGCATGTTTTTAAATAACTGGCTGCCCTCTGTGAGGTATTCCGGCCTACAGTTCCCACTCACTTTCCCTTCTGTTTGTTTTAATTTGAAGGAGAGGAGGGTGATAAGGAGCGAGCATGGAAATGGAGTGGGAGTTTAAGAAAACTGCACAAAGAGCAAGATGATATGTTTGTTAACCTTTACTTTCAAGCCATAAAAGCATATGACTTGTGCAGCATCAGCCTGAGCGTCATAAAAGGGTGAAAGCAGATTGGTGCACTGTCTCTAGCTTGGCATGGCAGTCATGTTCTGTACAAAACAGATGCCAATGTGTTCGTAGCTCATTTTTATTAGGAAGCAGTAGGACCTGTAAAGTGTCACTTTGTCTAGTCTAGGAGGAGGAATGCCTGGAGTTCTGGTTAATAACTGGTGCCTCTCGTTTCCCATGAGAATCCTGCTTCCACAAGTCAGCGAGTGGAAGAGAGGCCTTGCATGACTTCCATTTCCAGGTGAACCCCGGAGCTGCTGCAGGCTGTCTTGCTGAATCCGGGCTCCGTTCCTGGAATGGGAAACGTCATGCTCCGGGGATATCGATCTTCAGGAAGGGCACGCCAGTTCTTAATAGAGAAAATGTCTCGGTGCTGTGGAAACAACAGTAATATTTTACTGATTGGATGCTATTGATTTAGTTCTCCAGTTAAATTGCTAAGATGAAAGTGGTAATCCTGATTAATTCCATATAAATAAGTGAGCCCAATTTGTACGTGTATCGTTGCAGACTTCTGTAGGAAATTGTTAGGTGCTCTTAATTCCAAGCGTTTTTTACTATGTAGTATTCAAGCTAGGGAGCATATCTTAATTTTACAAAATAAACAGACTATCGATTTATGATAAGCTTTTTTTTTTTTTTTTTATTATTAGCTTAAAAAACCCCACAAACCCCAAAACTCTAAAGCTGCCCCTACCAAAGGGAGAGAAGGAATTAGCAGCCTTGTGCTAACAAATTTCTTGGGAGTTTGGACAATTCCCTGGAGTGTGTGACAACCATGAGATGTTTGAGTTGTGTAAAAACTGGAGAGATCTAATATCTAATTTTAATGAAAATGACTCGGTGCCTCTTTAGTAATCCAAGTAAGAATTAAATACTATAAAGCAAGATGCGTTTTCTGTACACTGTTAATAAGCATTACTCTACTCATTGCTTCTGGACATCTGGGACACTGGAAGTGGTTGGAGCTGAACATGGTTGGTCTGAGTGGGGGTCAGGCTTGGTGCAACTGTTCCTTGATTTTATTACCATTAGAGAAAGCTCATGGTCAGAACACAGCTCCCTTATTATGAGAACAGCCCACGTTCACTCTCTGGTTTCTCTTGTGAGGCTTGTGTGGAACAGGGGCTTGTGTTTTCTGCTGGTCTCTGATTCTCACGGTCTATCTTTGAGCTTTCCTGGTTCAGCCTCAGCTTTCTGTTGTGAAGTTAGCAAGACTGAGTGTGGCGTTCTTAGGGAAGAGCGTACTGTTAATTTATGATGTGGCTGTTTTACTCCTCCTGTTCCGTGGGTGTTCTGGTTCTCACAGCTAGTGAGATTTTTTCTTGAGTTGTTAAGTTGATCTAGCGATAGTGAATTGCATGTTGGAGAGAGCTTTTCTTTAAAATGTGCTCTTCTGCATATATTAGCAGTGAATTTTCTTTGCCACGAAGTAGTTTGAGCAGCTGACTCAATACTGGATACCATTGAAGAAATTCATGTGCTCTGCTTGGGCTGAATTTCTTCATTTGCGAATTTTCATCTGTTGATCTTGGTGCACTGGGTAAGTGTTAGCTCATATGAATGACTTCTTTCTAATCAGCGTGAGTTCTGATGAATCAAGCGTAGAAGCTTGATAATTCTAATTAATAAGCATCCTCCAGTCATATAGTTTTGTCCAGAGGTCTTTTAAACATGGAAGAACACCTGTGTGACTAAATTGCCCCCTGCTTCATCTGTTCACAGAACTTGAAATTCAGCTGCCCTTCCTAGTTCGGTTAGGTGAGATTTCAATTTGCTTGTTAGCCCATACAGCAGTGAATCCTGTTGGGTTTTGTTAATGTTTTTCTACTATTTCCTTCAAAAATCCAAACCAAAACAACAACATCAACGTAAAGCCCCTGAGCATTAGCTATTTTATCATTTATCTGCTACAGAAGCTTAGAAAGTGTGCTAATTTGTGAAGATGGCTGAGCCGCTTTCTCCAGGTCCACCAAATGTTTCAGCCCTTCCGATTGTGTGATGTACTTTTATTTTGTGCTGATGGGAGAGCCATGCTAAAGAAATCCCTTGCGTATGCTTTACTGTCACTGAAGACCTGAATTTCGTTTTGTTTAATGTGACTAGGAATTTGTATCTTTCTGTACTTCTACCACCTGCTCCCATAAAACTCCATTTCTCCTGATATTCTTCTTGCCTGTGATACTTCATATCCTTCTGTTGGGTTTCACTGGGCTTGGATTTATACTTGGTGGGTGTCTCTCTATTGGACTTCCCCACCTGTTCCTGTATTTTTCTCTTTTGCTTACAAGTATGGACAACTTCTGAGTTTTCCTTCTAGCTTTCTGTCATTACGTGAGTGGGGGGTTTCAGTGTTTTACCTTCATGTTTTTATTTGATGTCTTTCTTACATGTCTTGAAGCTGTCACACTCTGTGACAATTGGTCGAAGGGCATGTCAATAGCCAGCTCGGTTGTCTTCCATTATTGTTTCAGTTAGATAAATTTATCCTGTTTGATGTGCTTTTAACATTTTTTGACATGTGTCTAATGTTGCTGTTGACCTAGGGATGAATAATGCGATGCTGCTAGCATGGGCATGGTGTGCTGCAGTTGGAGGTTTGTACCCACGTAGGTGTAACTGGTGACTCTTGCCAATTAAAATATTTAACTTAGGCTTACAATTTTGAAGAGATAATCTGCTTTGCTGCAGCTTCACTGCGTTTAATGTTCTGCATGTAGTTTACAGCCAGGTCATGATGAGTGCTGCTTTTCTATGAAATTTGGCTTTCCTTAGTGTTTTCTTCACTAAGAGATCCTGAGCCAGAGCTTGTGTCCATCTTTATTTGCATCTGTAAATATGTGCTGTGTTATGTCTGTGATACAGCACTTCACAGTACGCTGGCTTGGGTGTAGAAACTGCATCTCATCGTTTCGACCACGCTGATTTCTTTGCCCTTCCTTGTGACAGAGGCACCTTCGTGTTACTGACACTGCTGCCAGCTGCTCCTGGCTTCAGGCTTGGGGCATCTTCCAGCCCCTTCTCAGCTCACAGCTTTTTGTTTAATGGCCCAGCAGCTTGATCTCACTTGGGTTAAGGTGCAGTCAGGTCCTGCTGTGCAAGCTTCATCTTTCTCAGTTTTCTTCTGTAGTTAATGAACCTGAACATCTCCTCTTAACGCTGCTCTGGAGCTCAGGCATTGAAACCTTATAACATAACTGTAGGGAGAGGGAGAGCCACAAATAGAGGCATTTGGATATGCTTTCTAAAAGTAGAACAGGCTGCCAAAAGTCATTTAAGTCATTAGACCTGTCATGACTTCTAAAACGTCTTGTGTGTGTTGAGAGGCAGAGTGTAAGTTGCTTTCTCTCTGCTAAGGGGTTACAGTCAGACTGGTTTAAAAAAAAGAGTAATTGTTTGAAACCAATGGTTGTTGCAGATTGTACACAGCAGACACGAAAGCACGGGTATTAATGAGAAAATGAAATATTTCCAACAGCAATTTATAAAGCCAAATGTTCCTGTTTGAAAACAGGCAAGGAAGGCAGTGTGAGGGAACTGGAAATGGAGTAGAACTGCATCCAGAAACAGTCCGTGTGATGCGGTCGGACACCCCAGCAGCTGGTGGTAGGCTCCTGTGCCGCTGGAGGTGGCATTTCCAGGTTGGGCTTTTGGTGCTCACCTTGCAGAAAAAGCAGTATTTTGTTACCCATTTGTCTTTTTTTTTTTTTTTTTTTTTTTTTTTTTTATTAGAAATCTGGGCGAAAGCGAAGCGCAGCAGATAGGAAGTTGCTGCCAAGCGTTAATCCTATTTTCATGTGTTTAGTTTCAGCGTTTCTCGCACACCCTGCCCTTCCATTTGCTTCCACAAGCGTTTGTGGAGGCTGTAGCAAACTGGATGGGTTCCCAGATCTGCCGTGCCATGTGGCTGCGTGACAGCCTGCCGTCGGAGAGGGTGACAGGAGCACATGGGAGCCGCGCTGCGGGGAGGTGCCGCCGCCGCTGTGGTTGGTGTTTCAACACGAAAAGCGCTGTGAACAAAATACAGTACCTCTTCTGTCACCGTGCCGCTCCTTAACGTTCTGACGTATCGTATCGCATCAATTCCAGATCTGTAGGCTAAAGTTTTGTCAGAAAATGTATGTTATTTTAAATTGGATTTTCCAGTAAAATGTTTCTTAAATGTTAAAGGCTTTAAATTAGAACGAATTGTCAATTTGGCTCTAGTGTCCTCCCGCCCCCATGGAAATCTCATCTGTTTGGTCCTGAAGTGGGAACTAAGCTCTAAGTCTCATCTTAAAATATGTTGCCTTGAGGGGAGAAAAAAAAATAAACTACTGGAGGGGGCTTCCATTTTGAGCAGCGGGTGGCAGCCTGGGAGCTCTCTGGATGCACCAGCCATGGGCTTAAAGTCCAGAGGAAACTGATGGTGATTGCCTTGTGTAGCATTTCAGTGCAGGTGTTGCTTTCAATCCATCATGTGCAGATGGCTGTGTTGTGGTTATGTGGGACCAGGACTTTTAAATCATCTCTGATTAAGCCCTTGAAGAAGAACACCAAAACTAAGTCTGGTCGGGCTTGTAAGAAGAGCTTACACAGGAGGTGATGTGACAGAAGCAGCCTTGGCAGCCACAGCAACTCCTGATGCGTGGAGACTTTCAGCTAATTTAATGGCTAATGATGACATCGCTCCGTGGTTCTCAGGAAAAATTCATGCTGAAATCAAGTGTCAGGAACTTGTGAGTGCTGGGAGACTGGTGTGGAGGTGAGGTGAGGTGTATGCTGGGGGCAGGCATGGGCTGGGATGGAGAGCTGCTCTCCCTCCACAGTGCCCTGCCTGGGCATACTGTTGGTGCCCTTCCCTGTGTGGTTCAGGGGAGATTTTTCTTTGATCCAGTTACGTATGTGGTGATAAGGGCTGTGCTGTGTGTGTACATACTGCCTTTGCAATGATTTAATCCGTTTTGCTTGTGGAGTTTGATATTATCGCAGAGATGGAAATCATTTTTATGCTGCTACCCCTGTCTCTACTACACATGGTAGTTTTGCAGTGCATCTTGACCTGTTTAGACGCTGGTAACGGGATGGTTTTGGAAGCTAGATCCAAAATTAGAGGAGCATATTCCAATTTTGCTCATTTGCAAGGACAAGTTTAAATAATAATAAAAAAAGAGACACTTTTAATTAGCATTAAGAGCTATTAGAGTGTGTACTGCAAACTTGGGGTGTGACAGCCCTACTTCGTAATTTTCCCAGGTTGCTTCCTTTTCTAGAATTTGAAATGGCTTGTCTTCTGTTTGAAGTGTAAAATAGCTTATTTATCCTAATCTTCCCATGCCGTTGTTTATACCTAGTGCAGGTCTTTGGAGCCTTAATTTTAGGTTCTGTAGCTCTTCTCTTCTTGTTAAGGATTCTTTTTCCTTATTGTCCCCATACTTGAAGTTGTGCTATTTTTTGTTGTTGTTGTTGTGTCTTGAGAAATTTCTAAATGCTTAAAAAAAGAGGTCAAACAACTCAGATACCTGCGGTGGTTTGGTAATCACTTCAGCAGTGTGATTTTCCATGCAACTTTTTTGTGATGCAGATGAAATACATGGTACGCAAAGCATAGCTACAGGAGATGTATGACCACATTGGGAATACTTTTTTTTTTTCCCCTAGTTGTGCAGTTGAGTGTAAATGAGTGTTCTGCATTGCAGAATCTGTTGTCTTTGAGAACAAGCAAGTGCTCTTCCGTGGAGCTGATGCAAATGCTGTGGCTCTAGTCTGGCAATAGCTAAAAATCAGGTAGCAGAATCTGGAAGATAACCTCTATTCGTATGCTGTGATGTTTTCATAGTTGAAATTCGAGGCTTTTGGAGGGGGACAGTCGATATCTGACTGTGGGAGGAAGAGTCATCAGGTGCATGCAGAGCAGGATCTGATGTATGCTGACTTTGTGGCTCGACGTGAAGTATCTTGTGCTCATGGTAACGGCATTATCAGCTGAAAATGTGCAGTGCTATTTTTTGAAGTAGTGTTTTCCAGTTCTCTTTATTTACTGTTGTTGCCGAGCTTTTCTTTTTACTCGGGAAATCAATAATCTAAAGGAGGAAATAAAGCTTTTCCAGTAGCTGAAAATACCTGTCTGAGCTAGATCTGATCTGTCTCCATTTTGATCTGTCCTACTTCTTGCTCTCTGGAGCTACTGGTCGTGACTCCAGAGCACAGCGAGCCTGGGCTTTGTACTTTTATCTTCGTTTGCATTCAGTTTGTCAAGTAGAGGCTTTTTTGCTTTAGCATTTTCAGGCATGTCCTTTGATATTTTATTAAAATAAAAAAGGATCTGCATGAAATGGACTTCTGACTTATTTTTATCATGTGTGTTGATATTTTTTTCCCAATTTTGCGTATACGCTGGTCATCCCTGTCTCTGCAGGAGGCTTTGGAGGGTTAATCACCTGATAGCTTCTGTTATAATTGCATGTGAATAGATAGAGCGTATTGATTGCTTAAATCTAGTGCAGCTCCTGTGCTGTGAGTTATTTGTCCCTGAACTTGCACGCTGATGGCTGTTGGAAGTGCACGGAGTGAGGAGAGGCTGTGATGGGTTGATGGTGTACTTCTCCTACAAAATAGAAATAATTATATCTTGTCCATTCTGCCTCACGGCTGCTGGTGGGCTCAAGTGCCTCATTCTCTTGTTGCCCAACACAAAGCCAGGTTTGCCAGCCTGGCTCAGTTGTGATTCCTGTGGCGTACAAAGCAACTGGGTTGAACTGCTGAACCGAACCTCAAATCACAGTGCCTTCAGTGACCTGCCTTTGTCACCAGCATCTGATTTCTTGGAACTTGGGCAGTCTTACTGCATTTAAAAAAATGGAAGTGAGTTGTAGGTTGAGTTGAAGACTTTTATCATTAACCCCAAGGTTGAGCATTTACATATCTTTAAAAAAAAAAAAAAAAGTGTGACTTTTGCCATGCAGTGAAATCAACAAACGGTTTTAAGATGCAGGAACGCCTTCAAGTTGCTCAGACAGATTTAGCTTTGTCCAGTGGTCTCAGAAAAAGGTAGAGTTTGGTTTCAGCTTTAGTGACTGCGTGCAGGTGTTGTCACTTCTGTCTCGTAGTCATATGGTTATTGACGGGGGTTGCCAGCCAGCACACATCTTTGGAAAGCTGGAGGCTGCGTCTTGCAGATCTGCTGTAACATCCTTAGCTGTGGCTTCAGAGAGTGTTATTTTGCCTTTCTCGGCTGCCAAAGGTGCTGCGTGGGTGGGGGATTGTTACCTACACTTAATGCTGTGCTGGCGGTTTGGTTTTTTAAATTCTGGAAGCTTTTACAGCCTTTTGGGTAACACTTGGGAGCTGTAGCAAAGAGGACACCTTTTGCTTCATTGTTTGGAAAATTTCTCTTCAGGCAACTTTCCAAGGGTTTGATAGAACGGCTTTAGATGTTGACCAAGTGATACGTGGGTGTCTTTGTAGTAGTAGATGTACGTTTGATTAGTTCTGCCACCTTTTATGATAATAACTGTTGAGATTTATGCAGTCCCTTATGGCAGTTTGAAACAGAAGCATCCATTCTTGTTCCTTAATTGCTTGTGCACTTTTCGGAGGCTGTAATGCAGACTTCAGCGGTGTCACTGGAGAAGTAGTTTTCTGAGGCACCATTTTGTGAACCATCTAGGTTGGAAGAGACCTCCAAGATCAGCTAGTCCAACCTCTGAGCTAACACTAACCAGTCCTACACTAAACTGTATCACTAAGCAAAATGTTTTTAGAACATACAAATGTAACAGACACACTTGTTTTCAACCCTTCAGTTTGCACATAGGGGGGAAAATGGCTTGAAGAAGGTAGCAGGTTCCTTACTCCTTGCTATAAATGAGGCCAAAATGCAAGTGTGAGCAAGACCCCTTGAATAGACCATTGGGCAAAAATCAGCTGTACAAAATTCAGACCAATTTTTTGCATTGTAACTGATCTGCATTACAGTATACCAAAGAGCATAGATACGACAAAACCGAATCAAGGCGCTCTTAATACTTGGAAGAAAGCAAGGTGTCACCGAGAAGCACCAAGGGTTTGTGAGCGTGGTCTCTGAGTGCTCCTTTCCTTTGCAGCCTTTTGGTGCAGGGGAAGAGCAGTGAGACAACTGTGCTTTTACAAGTCAGCCTACCAGAAGGTTACGTTTCAATTCCCTGATTTTTTTTCTTGAGCAACTTTGCTTGTACAAACCGTTTGGCTCACCAGAAAGCAGCACTCAAATTCAGTAACTTACGTAAGCGATGCACAACGCCTTGGTGGTATCGTGCAAGACTACGCTTCCACGCTGGAGTTTTTGCTTCAATAAACTCCTCAGGGGGGAGGTGGCTGTTGGTTTTTTGGACTAGCTCCTCCCATCCCCTCCCTTTGTGTAAACTCTGCAGTGCCTTTCAAAGCGTTTGCCTCTGGAGTTAGTGCTGTGCTGCGTTTCACAACGTTGTGATAAAAGCAGCAGCATAGCTCTGGGATAAGTGCTTCATCGCTGTGCCTTTGCCATCCTTATGTCTGATTTTGTATCTTTATAAAACTAGAGCTGGTCCTGATTTAATTCCTCTCCTTTACATATGTTTTTGTGCTTGTACACTTTATTTTACAGAAAACGATCAATAAAATCGTTTATAGTGAAAATCTGTTTAAAAGTGTGACATCTGGCAATGTTATTTGCTTTACTGCAATTGACTCCAAGAAAATCTGGTGATCAGAATTGTCACAAAGTCTGAGCAGTTCTGGTTAATGGGACGGCCGTTTAAAATAAATTTGTAAGGTTTCAAGAAACTCTTCTGATAACCTGGAAATAGTTCTGAGTGCGTTGGTTTAAATATAGTGGAAGATGCTTCTGAAGTTGTACAAGATGGCTTTAGTGTATGAAAATAAGGTTTTTATGTTACAGTCCTGGAATACAGACAAGGCTAAATAAAAAGTAGGAAATTGTATATTAATACCATATTTAAAATCCCTGCTAGAATTTCCATCAAAAGGTCTCTGTGTAAATGTCATGATGGACTTGTCAACCCCAAGAAGACACCAGGCTCCCTTCAGCATCCCCTGACTCTGCCCTGCAGCATTTGTGGGAAGTTGGTGAGATGGGTAACGTCTGCACAAATCTGGGTAAGGGAGGAATACACACAAAATACAAGAAAAACAGACAGGATCGGATGCAATCTGGATGTGGAGCATAAGGGGAAGCAGGGAGGAGGTGAGCTCAGCTATAAAGTGCCACAGCTGCTTGTTAGGCAACAGCGCCGGCATGCATAATGTATCGGATGCTGGTGGGGAAGGAGTCTGACGGATCGCCCAGTGTCCTCTTCCTCCTGTGCAAATCTACCTTGGGGTGCAATGAGCAACGTGCCACGCTGAGCTTCGGTCTGATGTGCATGAGCAACGCATTTGTGCTCAAGTCCCTTGCACCATAACTTCTGCAGTCATCCACCTTCTTAAAAACTGGAAATTTGTGCATCTCTAGTGCTGATGTAATGCATAGATGTGCACGTGCATTGTAGAAGTAGCATTTAACTTGCTAAGGCTACAGAAACTCCGTTTAGTTTCTCAGGGAGACGGTTCCTTTTACATGGTGACTTGCTATAAAGCTGTGAGGCTATGTAAGGATGTGGAGCAGAGCTACGAGTTAAGTGAGGCTCCTGAGAATAGGGGTAGAGGGGGAAGAGTATGCTGCTCCCCACCCCAAAATTGGAACAGCACTTTCACTGTTTCTAACTGTTTTCAAGTCATTAGCTCTTGAAGTAAACATTGAAAGGATTTTTCTCATCTGGAAAGGGGAGGATAGTTGTGAGGATCTCAGTAGCTCAGTGTGGTTGGGAAGGTGGGCTGGAATGGTTTTATTCAGATGCATTTACTTGGCTGAGGAGGCTACTGTGAAAAGCAAACCTGAATGCCGCAGTGAGGTCCTGCTTCTGCAGGATTGTTTTCTTTCAATTTGTGTGGTGCTCGGAGCCTTTCTCAAGTGCTCCTCTTGTTCCTCAGTGCAGGAAAAATATTTTTTCTTTCTTAATGCTTTTCTTAAACGTTTTAACCCTTGACCACTCTGGTATGAGGTTGAATAGAAGAATAGAGTTGCTGGCTGTGCCTGCACTGAGATTTAAAAGGTAAGAGAAATCTTGCTTCTTTTTTAGCTTGTTCTTTTTTTCTAGCATGTATTAGTGCAAGAGCAGAAGCCTGCCATGCCTAACGAACACTTACAAACTTTGGCTGCATCTTGCAGGAATGTGAGGCCTTTTAATGATGCAGGAATATCACTGAATTCAAGGCCTTCAGTTGTTTGAAGCTCAAAAAAATGCCATTACTGCTTGTAATTTAGAGTGATTACCAGCATTGTGAACCCCAGAAGACGTCCGTGTTCTTTCCTAGGCTTTGGATGTTAAGCGAGCTAGTCTTTCTTTCAGAGGCTTGCTCTAATCCTGTTGCTGATATTTTCATTGCTTGACAGAGCAGAGGAATGTCTGAGGCCGCAGCGGGGGGCTGGAGAAAGCTGTGAGCCATCGCGCAGCCAGGACGGAGCTGGGCTCGGGGAGAGGCTGCAGCGCTCCCTGCATTCGAAAAGAAGCGGTTAGAGCTGAGCAGATTGTTCCTCCTAGGATAAGAAGTAATTTACACACAATGCAAAACACTTGGCTTGTGGTGTTAGGAGAGGCAAAGGCTGAATTTGTGCAGTTTTGTTTGCCCGAGAAATTTCCTTTCCTGGAACACCGAGGACCAGGATTACAACTAATTGCGTTATACCTGCAGCGACTCTTGCTGTGCCATGCTGCTCTGATAGCAGCTTTGGCTAACAGTTGCATCAAAATGATGTAAATTCGTAGTGGTGACAAATCCTAGAAAGCCTAAGTACTTAAGCTGTTATTTCTATTGTGGGTATCAAAGGCAAAGCTTTCCAGAATCTGTTGTGGCAGTCTATGTAGGTGCTTCATTGATTTTTAATTCACGTTTGCACTGGAAATGTGTTCACGGTGAAGAGCTACCTTGTGGATTTATACAGAGATAGAAATAAATCCTGACTTGTATTTCTTGGCAAGAAAAATACCTATGCTATGAAAATGAAGTGAGTTTCATTACCCAAAGACAAATGCAGAACAGTCTCCAAAAAGTAAATGCGTTCAAATGATATTTCCGTCAACACAATTGATTTCACACATGACTTAAACATTAAAATTTACTTCTCTGATGTCTGGGGTTAAACAGCTAAAATATTCTGCTGGAACACTTGAAAAATACTGGGGTGTGGAGAAACAATATGGAGATGCAGCTCTGTGCTCTTGTTCAGTCAGTGGTGTAGCCCTTTGTGCTCTTTGCTTGAGCAGCGCTATGAATCTCGCCATTAGATGTTAATGATGCCAGTATTAAATCAATGTCTTCTGTGAAAACTGAGTAGCTAATCAATATACAGATTTTTTTTTTTTTTTGTGTCACAAATTGATTTTAATACTACTACTTATCTATATTTAGCTTTCCTGGGTTCTTGGGATGTTATTTTAGTGAACAGGTAGAGAAATCTCTGTGGTGTGGCTATCAGTTCTGTGACATAGGGTTCTGACCAAGGGAGCGAACTTATTAAACGCGTGCAGTTATTGCAGGGATTTTCCATGTAGGCTAAACAATTCAGGTTTTAATACATTAAAACCGATCGGCTCGTGAGAAGGCGGCACAGCTAGCTGCCTTGCGTCTGGGAGGCTCCAAAGAAAGCAATGCAATTACGCTCACTTCACTGGCTCAGAAGAATGCAACCTGTGAATTTGACTCGACAGCTCTTATCAGACACGTCATGAAAACATAAGTACTTGTTTTGGTGGATTTGCTTGATGTGTAGGACCCATCCAAACCTGTATGTTGCATGCAAACTTTAGGATACACTTTTAATTTGCATCTGGCAGAGATAAGGGGTGGTGTGAAGGCAGACTTGGGCTGCTACATTCACACACAAAGCACGATCCTTAGCACTGAGGGGATGCCCCCAATCTGCAAGGCGTTTCTCCAAATGGAGCCGAGGTGTACTGGAACAACATGGGTGTTAGGGCCAGGGGAAGACAGGACTGTGACTGGTGGCAGAGTCGTGTTGAGATGCTGTGCACAGACAGAGTCAGTTTTGCTCTGCTTCTGCCCTGAGGTGAGCAGACGTGAGGCTGCTCCAAGTGGGGAACCTTGCTGGAGAGTTAGTGGCTCTGATGGCCAAAGCTAAAGAGCATCAGGGCACAACTTAAATTGATGAAAACTTGATTGCTGTACTGAAGAACCCAAAACAGGGTGGGTATAAAGGCACTCACCTGCCTCTTTAGTTGTGTCACTTTATACACCTGTGAACCATCAGCATGTTGTGTGCTGGTAATAGCAACAGCATTTCACTGCTGGGGACACAGCTCTCTGAAAGGCAGGCTTTTTTTTAGGTATGACTTAGGTCTCTGAATTTGGTGGCAAGGCGTAGTTGTCGGGTGCTGGGTGTGAGTGCCTGGCACTGCTCACCTCTGGAGGCAGAGGATGCCCTTGGTCTTGGTACTGCATCAGGGAACCTCACCTCGCTAATAATCACCACCTGATGATGTTAAAGTATGGCTTAGCCTCATCCCCAGCTCTTAATTGCCTTAGTCATATGCACATCTTGCTTTCTTTAGCAGTTTTTGCTAGCTTTTACAGTGTATTTTTCTTGTAGATCTCTGCATCTTTTGGCTGCTGCGTGGTCACCACCTTTGAGGCACGCACCAGCGTGCAGTGGGGTACAGCTGCACCAGGCACCCGTCCCAGGGAGCTGCCAGTGGCATGGGGTGCTCTACATGCTCCCTGCTTGCTTTGAAGGAAGCTAGAGATTTAAAATGAAACTTATAAGTTGATTCACCACTGTTTTCATATGGAAATAAATCGGCTCGACTTGTTACTCTGCTGGGTGGATTTTATTGTAGTGTGTCGTTTCATTGTTGTTTTGCGCAGATTACACCATTCTTATGCATATACTCCAATGGTCACATAATAGTTTATTCATATGACTAAAACAGGCATTAATTTGGGGAAGAAATGTAGAGCCACGAGCACTTATTGCTTTCCTCAGTCATTGTGAAGGGCTTGGGATCACTGTGAACTCTTGTACTGTCTTCTCTTGTTCCTCAGAATATTATCTTTATGGCTTGAGCGATGCATGCAACTTGTATGTGCAGAATCCCCGATATTTCAGCCTTTCAAGCTCCACTTTTACTTTATAAGGAAATCAAAATACCAAATTCCCAAACCTGAATATTCTCACGTGACCGCAGGGTGTAAGGTGACCTCTTTGGCTCCAATCCCAGCCCAGGAATGTATCGTTTCTTTGAGTTAGACTTTGAAACAGGTATTACTTTACAATTTAATTGGCTGCATACATCTCGAAAAGGATATAAACCAGTGGGTTTTTCCACTATGGAGACAGAAAGGCTTGTTTCACAGAAGAGAAGGCATAAACAGGCTGGTACAAGGAACCCTGTGTGAACTGAGCTATACTGTATACCTCAGGGGAAAAAAAAAGTAATTTTTTTTTTGCTTTGTAGGTTTTGGCAGCGTCAAACAAAACAGCCAATGTTCTCCTAGGAAAGCGAAGGAATTCTGCTCTATCTTGAAAACACATTTGAAGACCCCCCTGCCTTTGTGCGGGGCTGTGAATGTTGCCTGGTGTTGCTTTGGCCGCAGGTCCCCCTGCGGATGCTCGCCCAAACGTCGCGCTGCTCGGGTGCAGCCTCGCTGCTGGGGCATTGGCCACCAGCTGCTTTCGAACCAAAGGCCGCTGACAATTAGAGGAAAGCAACTCCAAATGTTTTGAGCATAAACCCTTTGTTTTGGAGCTCTTTTCTCTCTTCTCTTGTTTTTAGTAACTGCAAGTGATCTAATTAGTGTCCGTAGCTGGATCCAAAACCCTTCGCTGACCTATATTCAGATGCCTTTCATCTGCTCCTGCGTGGTTAAGACCTTCATGGTATTATTTAGCAGTAAGGAACCAGACAGTACAAGGAGGGTGGATAAACCTCTTAGCTCCTTGCATTTTGTTTTGCTAGTTGTTTTTTTCATTCCTTATTGTAGGATTTGTGGCTTATCTTCAATTTTAATCTTGCTTCACTGTTTTTGTCCTTTCTTCTTTGTAATCTGTGGCTTTTAATGTCTAAAATGTCCTAAATATTTGATCAAAATAAGGCCTAATTCCCATTCTGAAGAGAATAAATCACTTTAAAAGTGACAGAAAGAGAAACCATATGCAGGCGAAATGTAGTTTGAGGGAAAGATGCAGCATACAAGCATACACAATCAATTACTGAAACGTGGCACTAATGTTCCCTCTGCTCCCTCCTTAGCCACTTTCAGGCTTCTTCTGCAACTTCGGTAGTTTCCATTAATCTCTTTAACGTTAAGAGCTTTGGGCAAAGAACTTGTGTGTGCGTGCGGTCTCTTAATATCTCATTTTTGTCCTGGTGTCTCCAATTTTGTGCTCAAGTAGACCCGGAGTATTCTGTGAGCCAGCTGGACAAATTTCTTAATTATTTTGACTAGAGAACAACAATTCAAATTAGTGTCTCTTTGCTGTTTCATGACTGCAAGTAGGGTATAATAGTAACATGTATACTTCCTAACACTGTTCTAGCAGTGTATTTCTGCTGTCCAAGCTTACAGTAAATTGTCTTTCATGAAAAGCTAAGGGTGAAACTTAGGCACGAGGATAATCTTGTCCTGAGAACTGGTGAGCATTGTTCAGGGGCTTTGGAGATGTCGAGTGCTGCAGAAGTGATGAGCAGCCTTCATCCTGTGGCAGCGATAATCACACTGATGAAGGCTTGAAGGAGGTGACTGATATGGGCACCATCTATGGCAAAATCGTCTAAATTCATAGTTATTCGCAGAAATACTTGTAGTCATGAAGGTTTTTGCTTGTGAAGTTGGTTATTAATAACAAATTTGAAGGGGAGGGGGGGGAAATTAGGAATCATCCCTGCTTTCTTTCCCTCTTTTCTAAATTTGAGGCAATTCCTGACTCATTAACTCCTGTTAATTTTGTTTGATTTCTCTGAATATTTTCTGGCAGAAGGGTTAAAAAAAAAAAAAAAAAAGTATTCTGACAGTAGGTATCTCTTAAAGCTGTTTTTCTTAAGGAAAAAAAAGTTAAGTATTGAAAGTCTTGCCTATGTTAAAAACAAGTTTTCTATTAATGCATAACTAAACGTCCTGGGAGTGCGAGCCTCATATTTAATAGGAACTCCTGTGAGCAGGAGGCGATGTCACTAGATAAGTCCCAGAGGTGGAGTTGAAGCGATCAGCTGGATTCTGACAGGTAATCAGGCTTTATGGAAGTGCAAGAAACAGTCATTTCAAGGAAAATGCAGGAGATACTTCACACAGCCTTAAAATATTAATAAGGAACAGAAAAATCAGGACAACAGTGTCTTCTGTTCCAGTCTGTAAATTAAGAAGTGCATGCATGAAGCAGAGATCATAGGACCTTGTGATCAAAGCTTTTTTGTTGTATAGAGTGTTTTGTTCAACAGAGAGATCTTAAAAGTGCAGAATACAGTAAACTTGTAAGTCAACAGTATTTAATGTCTCTTTTTCAAAAAAGACAAACAACTTTTTCCATGTTTATTTACAGCATTGAAGTTAATTCTCTAGAAGAGCAGCTTGACATGGAACTTCAGTAATTTTATGCAATAGTATCAATTACTTCTATGTTACTAAATTAAAAAATAAAGGCAGGTGGGTTTTAAGCAGTATGATTACCTAATGATATATGTAAACTATCTTTCTCAGTCCAGCAATTAAGGTTTGGTGTTATGATTTCAGGATCATCTTGAAAACAACCGGCCCTGCTTTGGGGGAAGATGGCTTCTAAGAATAAAATCAGTGGTTTTGGAACAGAAAGGGAACACAAGTAAACTATTTCCTTGTTCTTTGGAACTAACAGTTGGTACTTCTTTCTTTTTCATTTCATCTAAGCACTGCAAGGATACCACCTGACAAGATTCTGAGTTAAAAGTTCCGGCAACCTAATTTTTTTTAATATGAAGTACAGCACTGAAAGTACAAAAATAGATGGAAAATGAGGTTGAATGATTTTTAGTAAGTAGCTAGTAGTGTTTTGTATAAGATCAACTGCAGATAAAAACTTAATGATGGAAAAAGTGGAAGAAGGGTGATCAAAAAAGACTTGTTGCGTGTGCAGACATATTTTACTGTTTTGGAAGGAATTAATACCTTAAACCTGGGAAAAACGGAGTTTGGGAGCAAGAAGCAGCATCAGGTTAAACGTAACTTGAAAAAATCCTTTTCTTCCCTTCCTGTGTTGGCGATAAACTGTGTACTGCTATTCTTTCAGACTTGTCTCTCCCCTGGAGACCACGCTGCCTGGAGATGGAATAAGAGGAATCGGGAGGCACTGGGCATCGCCCCGTCGGGTCATTCTTCCGTAGTGGTGCTGATGCGGCCAAAAGAAAAACCTGTTGTTAGTGAGCCAGAGCCAGGTCCGTGTCTGCGTGTTAGGAATGCGCTTTTGATATTCTTGGACAGCTTACCTCTCCCCAAGAATTGTTGGTGTTGGAGCTGCGAAGACTGAGCAAACTTCCTGAGAGGAAGCAATTGTAAAATATCCAGGAAGTTATTAGGAAACGCGGCCTTCTGCTCCTGTCCGCGAGCTGTGCGAAGTGCTTGGGCTTTTTCCGTAGCACAGCCTGAAGAATGGGTTTGTTTTTTAATAACAGGAAGCCTACTTTAGGGGTTGGATGTAAGAAATGCAGTATCGAGGGCTGTTAGAGCTTGGGCTTTTAAGCACTGTGAGGAGCAAGGCCCGGCGGCTCTTGGCAGCGCGCTGCTCTCTGCTGCTGGCAGAAATGGATCTGATTTTCATTATTTCTCTTGTTGCTCCCATTTTAGATTTGCATACCAGCTTGTCAGCTTCAGTGTGCTCCTGTCTGGGGGAAAGAGGCAGGAACAGAAAAGACCCAGGGAAAGTGTGGAGGCCCGAACAGGGAGACAGAGTTCAGCTTGAATCTGCGTGCTGCCACCATGCATTGCAGGGATCCCCTGGTTTTTCATATTCAAATTTTTCTGTGTCTGAAACCTGTCTCGCAGTTGGTGCTTGCGCTGTGCTCTCCAGGAACACTCGCTTTATTAGCAGCAGTGATGTGATGTGGTTTTTGTTGGCTTTTTGTCTTGCTGCTCCCCCGCCCTGCCTCTCACCTGCCAGCCGGACCAGGTTAGTCGGAGGCAGGGGGGCACCGCTGTCCCCATCTGCGTGTTATCCTCATTAGGTTTGATTTGTTCTAAAAGACAGTAGTCTTTTCCATCTGATTAAACACGCTTTTATGTTTTTTGTGGAGAGCCAAAGTCTATGATAACAAAGAAAATTTTAGATGATTAAATGTGTTCTGGGGCTGCTGTTAGAGAAGCAGTTTCTTGGTTTTGTCTTATTAATGTAAATCAGAACTGTCAGCTGCAACTACGGAGTGTCAGGTGGAGCTGGTTCATAACCGAGTTACTAGCCTGAAAGCATAAACTTGTTCTGTCCTCCGTCTTTATGATGATGCTGACGAAAGATAGCTTTTTAATTGGATGTGGCCATTTGGAAATTCGAAGCGTGAGTTCAGACTCCTACATCTGGTGACATACGAATATCAGGGTGCTTCTTGAGCTTGAGAATGTCACCTGTCCTCACAAACAAACTCATGAAGTTTCTCAGGTGTTGAAGGTGTGAAAAAAACGTGAACCCAGAACAGCCCAAGTGGTACAGAAGCTGTCTGTCGCCCTTTTGTCCCCTGCCCCTTTGTTGGGAGTCTCCCCTGGAGTGATGGTGAGTTGCCAGGTTTCAGAGGAAGGGAGAGGCCAGTCACAGCACCCACATGAAGTTAGAGGGACTGACTGAGCTCCTTTAAACGCGCTCTGAGTTGGCAGACTCTCCTGGCAGCAATTCAGTAACTACTCAGAGAGGGCACGGTGTCTCGCACGGTGCACTCTTGCTGGGAGAAGCTGTCCCTTAGGAACGTAGCTGTAACCATGCTTCACAAATTATAGTTCTGTCTCCAGCATAGCCAGGGCTTTACCACTTGAAAATAAGCACCGGTTCATTGACTGGTGCTGGCATTGACCGAGCAGGGAAAGAAGCTGCACTCCTTGGCCAGCTTCAGCCTTGGGAGGGAGCAGACAGCTGTGCTCTGGGTGTTTATTAAAGGCTTTCTTCAAGCTGAGCTGCAGATGCAGCAAGCTGAAGGCTGCAGCTTAAAGAAGAACATGGGAGGGTGCTGAAGCTAAGCCCTGGCTGGAAGGAAAAGGAAGAAGTTGTCCGAGCTGGCTGCGGGTGGCACGCTGGGTGTCTGCCCACTCAGGAAACGAGATGCTTGAATCTGCCCTGGGGATCTGTCTCCGTGCACCCTGGGCTTGTTGTCGGTGCTGCCCTGTGGACTACAGGTGTGTTTGCACCGTTTCACCAAGTGGCATTCAGCATTTCTGCTGCTTTCTGCTTTATTGCTGCAACAACCCTGGGAAGAAGGAGGGTGGTAGTAGTTCTGTGAGCAATGCAATGAATCTTGGAATTGAAGACTCTTATATTGAATTATTTCGATATATTATTGGTATTGAAGTACCATGTGGATTTTTTTCATGGCTTTAAAAATTGGAGTTTGCAGCCTTTTCCCCTAGAGAGCAGTAAATCTTCCTCCTTGATTTGACTGCCTTCCTATTAATTTCATGGGAACTCTTTGAATTCATTTCTACTGTCAAATGCTCTTAAAATTCACAAATATATACTCAAGAGTCTTTGCAAGTAGGGACTGTATGCATACCTATGTACATACACATGTGTGCAGCATTAGCCCTGATTACTTAAAATTAGCTAGAGACAGCGACGTGAGTAGCTGAGGGCTGGCACATAGAAAGGTTTTGGACCTGCTTGCTACTTCCATCCCTGACATGCAGATTGTTTTCACTACTCAGCTGAATTACAGCTTGTGGATAGTTTTTGGGTGCTTTTTTAGCTGGTTTTTTTTTTTTTTTTTTTTATCTGTTCTTATGTGGAGTGTCATAGTTGTCCTCCTGGACTGAGCTAGTTGGGGTGTGATTCAGCTGGTTTACTTCTGAAGGGAACAGAAAGCTAAGGACGTAGTAATGAACTCTAGAAGGCCATTTAACTCGTTTCTTTTCCCCTCTTCCTTCACATACTCCATAGTAAGCCGGGAACTTCACAGGGCTTGCAGTTAAGTGTGTTTGGATGGCACTTGTGATACCCAAACCTCAGAGACCTTCAGGCACAGGCAGTGTGAGCAGCGCTTAAACGCGGACATGCAGGGTTTGTCTCATCCCTCCCGGCCCCTCTCCTGGGTTTGGAAAGTAATTTGATAGAGTAAAAGAACTTTGAAAGCTATTTTATTCTAGATTAATAATGTAAAAAGTGGTGCTAGAATTTGATCCAATATTTATAGATTTCTGCTGTGTAAGAGTTAGAACAGCCTCTTGAGGACAGTTTAAAATTCACATTTTTAATACTCTCTTGAAGCTGAAAGAATTGTGGAGTCCTCAAGAAGAGTTTTGAATAGAATTCAATTATTCCTAATTCTGAATGCTCCTGTAGTGTACACGTCTTCTCATTTCTGTGATTGTTAGAAATGCTTGTCATCCTCAGAATTGCGTTGTTTATCCTCAGTGAGTGTAATTGTGGTGTTACAGGAGAGGTGAGACTGTAGCCAAGAGCTCTTGCATTTATACTGCAGATGGAGTGATCAAGCCCCTTTTCAGATGAAGTATGGATTTGTCCTTGAATGGGTCTGTTCTGGGCGAGGTTTTGCTACTGTGAGCACCCTCACTGAATCCCAACGAGGTGCCTGGGCGGGGGGGATGCTCTCAGGATTGTAACGTGCAGAATGTTTTTCACTTGGTTCTCTGAAATGCCATTTCTTTTCCCAAAATGTAGCATGTTTGCTTACAAAGCTGCTGCAACGTGTAGTCCAGTGATGTTCTATGCACAGCTGAAATTTCTTGTGTTCATGAACATAGGTCTGTGAAACCTCAAAGAGGAGGAGAAAGGTGCAGGGGCAAAGGACAATTCTCCTGCTGTTGGTGCTTCAGCTCTCCTAAGCTCTCCTGAGATATCAGCAGGTCTGGGGATATGAGAGATGGTTTTTAATCCAGTTTCCTTTGGGTTACCCAGCATCAGAGAACTTGCCTTCCTTCCGTAGGAACGGAGCTTGCGATGTGTTGAGTTCAGGGCTGTGGAAGTCAAGAACTGACACCTGCATCTACAGGTTGGGAATGGAAAGGTAAGCACTGTGTCCACAAGTACCCGGGCAGTTAGGAAGTTGAGAGAGGCCAGCTTGTGCTAGCCAAGATGATCGCTCAGGCGCTTGAGGAATTGCTGAATCACAGCAAAGACTCCCTAGGATGTGCTCATCTTGATGGCCAGGCTTTGTGGAAACACTGCTGCTCTCATCCCTGGCGATGGAAGCTGTTGGTCCACGCTGGTTCTGGTGTCCTTACGTGGCTCCTATCTTGGCTGTGTTACAGGCACCAAGTACGTCGGGTGCTGTAATGACGGAGCTCAGGCTAGTCGGGCTCGAAGGAAATGGGCAGCAAACTTTTTAAGGGCTATTTTTGGTAATTTTTAAGTAGAGAATGCCTGAACGTAAATAGACTTCCCCCATCCACTAATGAAAGGATTGGGGTTTAATTTGACTTGGTGTGTTTTCTGGTTATGCTAAATTACTTTGATGTGGCCCTCGTGGTTATGTATTGGAGCTTTTTGCAGCATACTGGCTCCTCGAGCTTCAAGCCTGCACGGACAAACATTGTAGAAGGTTTTGTTGGGAAAATGTCTGCATGTGTAGGCAAATGGACAAGAAAAGATTTTGATTTATTAAACGGTGTGTTAGTCTGGTAAATATTAACTAAATGTACTTTGGGGCAGGGGTCAGGCTTTTGAATAAAAAGACAAATTTCAGCATAAAGCAAACTTTTAAATGTGGGATCTAACTATATTTAAAGAAAAAGCATATGGCAACATACAGATAGGACTACCTGCGAAGCGTGATTTATCACAAATCACTATTTTGCTTGAGGTTTGCTGTGTGTTAAGCTCCCAACAGTGCCAGCATTGGTGATTTTATGGGAGATTTTCCACAAGGGTGAAGTAAGCTGTGGAAAGTTGCCAAAATTTTTTGCCCAAATAGCTTTGGATTTCTACCTGTTTGTGTGAAATGCCCACAGGTAATGCTGCTTCGACAGGCTCTGTGCCATGATTCTCCCAGACCTGATGGAAAGCCAGTATTTGATACGGGAATAGGACTTAACACAGAGGTACAGATTGTTTTAGTCACCTTTATTTGGAGTTAAAGTGCAAACATTTGATTGAATAGGGAATATGAATTATTTGCCTGTGACACTTCAACAAATTATAATCCTCCTCGCAGTGTGAGTCCAGTTCAGGTGAGACTAACACGAAGAATGGCTTCATCCTTGCTCTTGTAGGGGCTGCGAAGGGGAAGAGACCCCTTGCTCAGAGTGTGATGATGGAGTAGGCAGTGAAGGAAAGGATAACAGCTAGAAGAGCAGCTGGAGCTACGTAATCTCTCTTCACAGCTTTAGGGATTATAACATAAATGTGTTTAAACTGGTATTTGTTTAAATGGGTGGGTCGAGTCATAAAGTCGATACTTTTGTTGCCCAACCACAAGTACCAGAACTTTATCTTTGTTCCACCCTTGACAAAAGGAAAGCCTTATTTGTGTAGTAAAATAAAATCAAACACTCTGAACACCTGCTTCGGGGAAAAAAAAAAAAGAAAAAGAAAAATGGACTTGTATCTTTTTGCAACAAATCTTTTTGGAAAGGTGCAACTGTCTCAAAATCAGCCTGTGGATGTTGACCACCTGCATCTGTTTTCCACACTGCACAAATTGAGTGATAAGTCACAGCGTGAAATGTGTGGCAAAATGAAGTGTCAGATTAGGAAAAAGTACTTAGATTCGGTGCTTCCTTGAATTTCAAGGTAGATGCTCAGTGTTCAAACTCTACCGGATACCCTTGAGGAAACTGGATCGCATCCTTACATACCAGTGGTCCTGCTGAGGTTGCGAGATGAACAATGCAGCTGAAACTCAGGGTTATCCGGGAGAGGCTATTTATTTGAACAAAATGTTCTTACAAAGAAATTAATTTAGATTGCAGCCAATTAGATTTGTGTTCTATTTCGTGCAGTTTGATACTTGGGACTGTTAAAACAATTTTTTATGATCTGCTAATTTGAAAACTTGTTTTTTCTTTCCCCCTTCCAAGCCATTTGTGAAGTAAATAAGTTCAGTACTTTTTTGCTGCTGAGTAGTATAAAAATACAGAGAGGACAGTGTGCATATACATAAATGCTGTCCGTGACTTGCATATCTAATGATGAGAGTCACAATTCCAACTTTAATGCAAGTTTTGTAATTCATAACCATTTCAGTGGAAGATGAAGCCTGTCTGCAGAGAGATGACTGGGTAAAGCTTATAAAAGCTTATATATAGAGGGTGTGTGATGGCTTCATCTGTTGTTTTCTAGAATGATGAATCACAGTGCCTGAGTTGATGGAATAGCATTGCTGCTGTCTGTGTTGGTTGCTTTTTATTTGTTACATTAGGAATCTGCAATCCCCGGGATTTGAGAAGAGCTCACTTGATCAAGATTTTGGCTTATTTCTTGAGGCCAGTTTAAAGACAATGATGTTTGCTCTGATTTCAATTTATTGACTTGTTCCAATAAAAATGTTTATTTTATAAAGTGTTTCTTTAAATGGAAGAAAAAAACTGCTGGCACTTAAAACTCTTACATCAAGGTCCTGAAGAATCTTGTCCTTTTTTAGCAGCGTTGTGTATGCATATTGAAAGGGGGGAGAAGCTGGTGTCATAACAGAAGGGATTTTGGTTCATCTAGCTTGTTGCTATGCCTCCGTGCTACGGAGCTGTATTAATTATTGACAAGACTAGCCTAATCCAAAGTCACTGCGGTCTGAGGCATTAATTTACTGTATAGCATTGTGTGAAGAGAAAAAATAATTTGATTCTTGTTTTACATCTGAACAGTATTTTAGAAGGCAGAAACATTTGCTGGATGAGATGGTTTCTATAAAACAGGTTAGGGTGGTAGGCTTTCACCTCTCTCCCCCAAAGAGGAACTCTAGACTCATTGCTATTTTAAATCCAAATTTACCCACCAGTACAGGATCCCTAATAAACTGGTTTGTCATTTCGTATTTTCAGAAGAGTCGGTTCAGAAGTGTTTCATCTGTTATTTTTGACTAGCAGCAGGATATTTCTGTTTCATATATGGATTTCAGAGTTCTTGTTTGAATTATAGTACTACTTATCATCCCTATCTGGGATCCCTTAATCCCTACCTGGGAAAAGCTTTTACAAAGGCTATAATGAAAGCATATTTCAGGTTTTTAATTGGAAATTCATAAAGGATAAGGACAAATATCAGTGAGGGGAAACTGATTTTGGTCTTGGTGACATTTCCATCATGTTCTTTGTAAAACTAGCCTCATAACATAAAACCAGTATGTGCAGTAAAGAAGAGAGCTGTGGGTGAGGATTGCAGATGCCCACAGAGGTTTAATCCTCAGCCCCCGGCCTTGGAGGAGACGGGCTGTGGAGGAGAGGCAGAATGGCTAGGGATGGTGATGTGATGGGACGAGAAGCAATTTCTGGCAGGGGGATTAAAGGGGAGATGAATGGGAGTCAGGAAATGCTGCCGCCTCTCCTCATCCTTGTGATTAGGTGCTGTTCTGTGATCCTGCTGGAGGGCTGGTGGGGCGTTCCTTAAGGCAGGAGGTGGATGTGGCAGGAGGGTGGTTAAAGGGGAGATGGAAAACGGTTCAGAATTACAATGTGGTCTTGTAATACCTGCTATAATACCTGCTGTGCATAAAGAATCATGGTCCTACTTATCAACAGTTGGAGAGGTGCTGGCTTTCTTCAGATCAGCTCATTGATTGTTGTCTTCCTCCCACCCTGAAAAACATGGATTTCAGCATTGTACAATGTGGTCAGAGAAATATCCTATGACACCTGCATACCTTAGATATTGTTCTGCAGAGGTGGTAACGTTATCCTACAGTTTCTTTGCCCATCTTTAACTTCTTGGTGTCCTGGGGGACTTCATAAATATCACTTCCTCCAGCAAAGCTGCTGACATGAAGCAAAAGCCATCAATAAATTATTCATATGCTGTTCATTTTCTATGTTTAGGAATTAATGCAGCTTCACTTAAAAATTCTCTTCCATGGCTGAAGTCAAGTAAAATTGCCAGAATTAAAGCTGCATACTAAGTAACATTTTAATTTTCTCTAAATTATTTTATGTTTTAGAACTAGTGGCTTGAAAAGCAATTAAAAGTTGCAAAAACACTCCCACTTTAATGTTAAATGCTGTAGGTAGGTCCCGTTTAAAAGGTTTCGTGATGTACACAACTGTGTAGGCTGTTTTTTTTTTTTTTACAAAGTCACTTAAATAAAGTGCAGTTGTGTACTGTATGTGAGGTACAATTAGTGAAACTTCAATACGTTTGTGAAACAGTATTGTCAAAACAGGTAATTATGAAGTTACAAGATGCTGGCTTCATTAAAGAAAAAACAAACCCTACAAGCTGAATGCCAAAACCTCTCTAAAATCCCAAGCTTGTGGTGTTGATTCCTTCTGTCACATCTATGTCATGGTATTTTTGAGAATGTTTTCTTTGTAATTTAGAAGAAAAAAAAAGTGTGAAATGATATTCCTTGGCTCATTTTATTAATTACCTGAGAGGCAAAGGCATGTATATATATTTTTAATTGGTTAGTAGTTGAGATGTTACTCCACGTTGTCTTTGTGTTGTTTTTTTTTGTTGTTGTTCTTGTTTTAATCTTGGACCATATTTTTGGACTTGTTATGGGAAATAAGTGCTTTTCTTTAGGTTGCACAGATTTAGTTCATGAAAATGTCCAACATCATTCCCCAAACGCTTCATTTCCAGCCCTGGAATGCTGAGAACACACTGTGAAAGCAGAGAACTCAGGTCTTTGAAAAGCTAGAAAAGCTGTTTGAAAGCATCCACCCTTCTGCAAGGACAGCTGATGAGAAGCAGTGTTAGTCTTGCTTATGGGAAGGAATAATGAAGTGTCGAGGTTTCCTTTTTACTTACTAAATAAGCACTTTGCGACATCTCAATCATCTCAATATCGCTTTTATTTTTCAGTGTTACTACGACTTGTCATTGTAGTTTGCTTTAAATTATACAAAAGAAAACAGCATCAATATTTAATTGCTGTGAGGGTCCTAAACTGCAGTTGCTATGGCTCTAAAGTATTTTTCCTGTTAGTTTGCCTTGATGTATTTTGCCTTGGGAGCAACATGTAATTCAGTGTAGCTTTTTAAAAACTCTTTCCTCAGTGATTGAGTGTCAGAAAACACGGTCCAAGTGGTATCAGCGTTTCTTAACTGCATACATTTGTTGGGGTACATAATAGAGCAGAATCTCTTAAGTAAAACTCTGAATTCTTGTGTTTTTTTTCAACTGTACAGAGTCCAGTAAGCCAGTGTCAGCATTTTGAGATGGATATATTTAGCTGCTGTAGAAATGAAATACGGGGAAAATGTAGTCAAGTGTTTTCATCCACGGTGTAGTTGTGTGGTGAGATGTGTCAGATCGTGGACCAAGGTAATCACAGGCGGTGCTGACGGTGAGCATTTCCATCCAGAAGGACCTGACAGCATCCAGCATGCCAGCAAAAGGCAGCAGGTGAATGTCAGTGTGTGTACAGCTCTGAGGAGCGCTCATTGCTGGCACGCAGAGCCACGGGTGCCAGCTCTCTCTTGCCATTAGCGCAGCGTGCAGCAGCGGCCAAAAAAGTCGATCAAGTGCAGTGCCTCATTTACTAGGGAGTGGTACTGAGAACATCATCAGCTACTCCATAAAACACTGTTGTGGGCAGCTCTACTTTCTGCGTCTTGGGAAAGAAGGTGGAGAAGGGGAGAGCTCTGAGCAGTTTGTTTGGGGAGGAGGTGGCTGAGGCTGGAGAAGAAGGCTGGTGAGTACGCGATACTCTGTGTCAGACCTTGAAGTGCCACAACTACAGTTCACTTGGCAAAACTCACAGGTTGGTTAAAAATGGATTATAGGAGGAACTGTATTGTACAGTGGGGATTTAAATTGTGGAATTTTCTGCCCCAGAACATGAGGCAGACATCACATGCGGACAAGGTTAGACTTGTTGATGAGCAATGGGTCACTGAAGGGGCAGCAGAAGTCTGAGCAGCCATTCACCCCCTACAATTCCCATATAACAGCTGTAGGTGCTGGAGGAGAACAAGGAGAATGGGCTGTAGAAGTGGCCAGGCTTGGGTGTATTCATTAAAAAAACATTCTGCTGTTGCCCTTGGTATCTGGACTGTAGGTCTCACGTAGTGTGGTATTATGTTTTCTTAACTAATGTGGTGACAGCTTTAGGAAAAGCATCCTTCTTTAACAAAAATTAAGCTTCTAGTTGAACGTTGTGTACATTTTCTGCTTGCTGTTATGCTATTGATCCTATGCCTCTCTGTTCAGGGAGCTTTGTACCTTGCGAGTTCTGTACTGTTGGGACACAAGGTGCAGGATCTCTGCTGCAAGGAAAGGTTTGTTTTTGGTGATTATACTGCTACGTCCTAACAGAAGGAACAGGAGTATCACTCCCTCAGTGTTATGATTAGGAATGTGAGATGTTGATATGCTACCAAATCCGCAGTCTGCATTTGGTAGTTGTGAACTAACAGTTACAGGATTTATATATGATTGCTTCCTAGAAAACCCAAAACAGCTGTGCCTGTACAATGCAGGGTGTTCTGCAATGGCAAATGCATCTTGAGAATCTTTCAGGTTTGAGCAGAAGACCACCCTGGTTGGCCTTTCAGTCAAGTGAGTAATTACTCATCTCAAAATGTGAAATCCCCAAGTAAAGCTTGTGGACAGAGGTAACACAAGGAATGGAAATACACTCTATCTAACATTTTATGGCGTCATTCTGTGAATAATAACTGCGGTTGAGTTGCTTTTTAATTTCCTCAATAAACGTTAGGTCCTAGGAGGCCTTCTGGAGAGGCTTTCTGTATTGCTTGTTTTTGTAGCTTTCTGTTAAAGTCTCCTTGTTTAAAGTTTGGCCTGTGCTGTAGCTGATGGATCTAAATGCAGATTTATAGTAAGTTTTTACCCATATCACTGGCAGAATTCATGGTTCCTGTTGTATTTGTGTGACAGTCTGTAGAGGGAGATATGGCCCATGCTCATCCACTTGTCCTGGCAGCACTGGAGTGTTGCTCAGGGTGTGAGTTTCCTTAAGTGGTGGCAGAATAACTCCAGTATCTGAAAGTTAACATTATAGGGAAGACATGGAACTTCTTTGTTGTGTTTTCATTTAAAAATCTTTGAAACCTCTGTGCTATTTGCAAATAAAACGTACTTTCTGCTTTTCTCAAGGTGTCTAAGCTCAGTGCAAACAGATCAGTGATAACTTCAATCTACAAGAAATGCAAATGTGTGTAGTAAAAGATAAATGGGTGAGATTATTGACAGAAGTAAGTGGAGGAGCTGGTGTTGGAGTATGGGATGGCCTGATGGCCAGATACTTTAGTTGAATGCCTCTTGCAGGGACTGACATGGGTCTGAAATGAAGCTATTTCATCTGAGCCTTTCAGGCTTCAAGCTCTGCTTGGTACACAGTGTCTTTAAAAGCATGAGGTAAATATCAAGTGATTGGTAGTAATAGTATGGTGGGTTTGAAACATGGCTTTTAAATCAAGACAAGAGTCAAAAGAAACTTGCTTTCTGGAAGTACCTCGTGTTTGTTAGGCTTCGTAACCAAATGCTGTCCAAATTAACTGATTGCTGGGCAGTGCATTACTGCTCGTGCATGTTTCGGCTGTAAATCACCTGAAGCTCAGGCTGGGCTATTTTCTGAGGAAGAAAACGTCAGTCTGAATGTCAGAGTTACCCATTGCCCAATCTGAGTGAAATACTGTCTCCGTGATGTTTGTGAGGTGTCCTTCGTGTCATCTTCAGATAAACCAATTAATGTGGTAGTAGTGAAATAAAGCGTAGGAGTTACACTTAGAGGCTCGGTTGTATCAAACAGACCTCTTGTTCAATACTAACTGTGAGCTCTTTGGCGGAGTTAGGCATCAAGAGGGTAGGACATGTGAAAGGCACTCAAGCTGTAGAGTTTTAGCGTGGGCTTGTCCTTATTCAGATTTTGCAGAGCTACACTCAGAAATCATGTCCACTTACATGGAAAAACGCTGATGTTTTTCTGGGATAAGTAAACACATCTGGATAGTCTGTCTTTGCTACTGCTTCTTCATAGTTCTCACATTTGTTGCTTTCATTTAAATTTTCTTTAAAGTGGTAATTGAAATGAAAAAAACAGACTTTGAACAATTAGTGTGCTGCATATTGCTGTGCTGCTGTTGAAGAGCTAGTTATTAGGCTTTGGCAAGTTCTTTTCCTGCAAGAACAAAAGAAGGGGAAAGATTGTTTTTTTGGGACTGTAGTGCAAGCCCATCTTTCAGGTATGCAGTTAGCTGGATGAGGATGGCTTCTCTTCTATGGAAAGAAAGCTTTGTTTTAGAAAAAAATGAAGTCACCGTGATCTGAAATGGATGTCTCTGCAAGGGTACCTGGTAAAAGCAGTGCATGATTGCTGAGGATCTTGTGTAAAGCAAGAAGAAACCAGGTCTGGGGCTGCTCCTGCTGGACTGGGAGGCTGAGGCTGCTGAACCAGCCACCCCTGAGAGCTGCTGGGATTGTCAGTAAGCAGAGCTGTGGAGGATGAAAGGGTGAAGGGATTCATTTTCTTGCATTTGTTTTTCCCTGCTAAATCTATTTTGCACAACCTCCCCAAAGACTATTGGCATTAATAAACTGGCCCTTGCTTTTATCCCAGTTCTTTGGAGAATTTCATCTTTCCAAGTCTCTCATTTGATGAGA
This sequence comes from Aythya fuligula, assembly GCF_009819795.1. Classification (NCBI taxonomy): domain Eukaryota; kingdom Metazoa; phylum Chordata; class Aves; order Anseriformes; family Anatidae; genus Aythya; species Aythya fuligula. The sequence continues at coordinate 9,906,766 of NC_045569.1, read as the reverse complement.
GAAACTCTGGCTGTGCACTGGCAGAGGATACATATTCTTGCTTTCCCTGCCTGCCATTACAAAACTATTAAACGTTTATCTTTTATAGGTAAATGGTCCAAAAGAAATTGCAGGGTTTCCACACTGCAACAGTTACAATACTGTGCAGTCATCCAGATTTGTTGAACTAGAAACCTTTTTTCTTCTGATACATAGCAACTAAATTTCTACCTCATTTTTTTCAATGTGTCTTATTGTTCATAATGATGTAATACGACATAGTGTTATGAACAGTAAGATTCATTTAAAGATGATGGAGTTCATACCTGTGTGATTTCCAAGGCATTGATCTCACACACACACACAGGTTATACTGAAACAAATTCCAGTGAAAAATGTGAACGTCAGCTTGTTGTACATCTGGTTTGCATGGCTTTATTCTAAAGGTTTATGTAAGCATTTTTGTTTTGCTTTTAGTTTGGTCAGTTCTCGGATTGATAACTGTTCCTTGAGACTTTAAACCTAGTCATGGCACTGCAATGTGATTTGCAGCTTCTGGGGAGCTAAACTATACGTACATTTTTTAACAACACCCTTTGCTACTTCTCTTGCTGACAAATTTCTGAAGAGGCAGGAAAACATAATTGTGGTTTCAAAAGTACGAATAACGAAACGAACAAAAAACAAAACATAAAACACGTATGGATATATGTGTATGTGGCTGGCTCATCGTCTTCCTGAACTAAAGCCTGGATTTTTATTTAAAGTCTTTTTCCAGCTGTAATGAATGAGTCACTTCTGTTTATAAGGATTTGGTTGTTTACTCTGACAAACCCTTGATAGGAGACACTCGACAAGATCTCAGTAAATCAATTTGTTCAGGATCTATAAGCATCTCATTAGCATTTATTTGCAATGTTCATTCTAAGCTCAGCTGCAGCTGTTTAACACACTAAATCTCTCAAAGATTTCCAGGATTGTAAGCATATGTTTTGAGATTGTGCTTGAAGTGGAGGAATTCTGTGGGCTTTTTTCTCCTTTTCACTGCTGCTGTTAACAAAGATCTCTCAAATTGAATTGCAGGCTCTGTGTATACAGTCTCTCCCATTTTAATGGCTGAAAATGGGAGAAAATGTTACTGTTGGAATTGCATGGCCGAAACTACGCTTCATCACGTGAACGTGCTTCTTATTTCTTGATTGCTGCGAGGACGGCGTCAGCATTGGAGCTGCGCTCTCTGAAATAATAGTGGGAAGGAATCCTGGTGCTTTACCTCCAGCAGATCCCACATGGGGACGGGTGATGTCATTGTCTTCGGGACTTGCAGCACAACGCATCCAGAATTTGCATGGTGCGGGCTGCAAGTCAGACAATGACGCTTTATTTCAGATTGACTAATGTGCCTTGGAACACAAAAGGAGGCCAAGACTACCTGCAGCTCTTAGTGATTGATTTTCAATACAAATCTCCTAATAGTCTATTCTAAAGAAGTGTAGCAGGAAACTAGTCGGATAGTGGTATTTTGAAAGGTAACTAATAGCAAAAGACGCGACTCCGGCATTTTTACTAGGGTGAGTTATTCCAGTTTTGATTAAAAGCTAGACTGTAGGGCAATGAGAAATGAAAAAAGGAAGCTTTCTCAGAGAGCAACGGGGTAATTCAAGTCTAACACACCGCAGAGCAGCGCCCGAGAATGTTCTTTTAAACAGCAGTTAGTGCACGTATGTTCTTTATTAAAACTTCATTGTGACTTTTGCGAATAGCAGCGTTTGGGAAAGTACAAGCGTGTACAAAATGGTGCTTTCTCCAGTCCTGCCATGGCAAATGAAAGCGCTTTCCTGGCAAAGCCGAAGCTGCTATTTGACACTTGCCTTTAGTATTCAGATTCCCCTCATTTCTGCGGTCCCTGCCATGCTCTCTGGCTCACCTGAATTGAGACAACCCGCCTTGCTTTGCAGCACGTGAGGACAACAAAAAACAGCTCGTGAGGCTCGGAGCTTGTTCAGCCTGAGCAGGGGCTGCCGTGCCCCTTTCCGACCCACCCCGGCTTGTGGTTCCCTTTGGCGAGGGGCCATGGAGGGTCGGTGGCCTGGCTGCTGTAGGATGTGCTGTAGGATGCTCCTTGCTCTGCAGCTGTAGCCATGGAGACAGACAGATGGGAATCCCGGCGTGCCGTGGGGACCAGACCGCCCGGCGGCGTGTGTGTCGGGGTGGAGAGCATCACTGGACAGGTGTGTCTGTGCGGGACCTGCTGGGCCCACAGGAGCTAGGGGAAGCAGCCAGATTCTCAACAAAATGCTTTCAAGGAATCCTCCCTTATTTTGCGCAAAATGGGGACCACAGTCTTCCCCTGTAATCAATCCGCAAGCTGCCGAAGCCCCTCCTGCAAGTAGCCTGCAATCCAGCAAGCTGTTCAGCTATGATTTTATAAGGAAAGGAATTTGTGTGCTAGGAAGTACCATAACTCATTCCAGCTGTGCACTCGTACGTTTTTAGTACCCCGAATATCTTGCTGGAATTGACCTCGCTCGATCAATACTTGAGTGTAAAATCAGTGGTGTATTTTCGTCCTAGATCAATAACGGATCAATGTCCTGGGGGGGGGGGAGGATTCAAAGTGCCATCTCTGCAAAATATTTCTCTTGAAAAAATCACATTTATGGCTTTATAACCAATTATGCTGAAATAAAAGGTCTAATAAAAAACTTCTGATCTAGAGGCATAATTGCAGGACAAGATCATGAAAGCTGCATCTTAACATACAGTTTTGGAGTGATGAGGGAAACGCTGCCAATGTAATGAGTCTTTGCTAATAGTCCTTTTCCTGCAGAGTAACACAAGAACACATCCCTGTGTGCACCAAGAGCCCGCCTGTGATTCTCCGTGCCCTCTGGCATCACCAGGTGCTAGCCAAGGGCTTGTTTTGTCCATTAGGAAAACCCAGCTCTGGATCTTGACCAAAGCTCTATTCCAAATCCATGTTGAAGTGCCAGTATTCAGTCTTTGCCCTAGTGAGCTCCAGTGCTGCTTCTCCTCTTGTCCCAACTGTCTGTAAAGCTACATCAGGCACCTAAACCTTTTCCTCAAAATGTTTTACCAGTGTTGTCTTTAGCATCTTAAATTACTAATTTTCTTTTAAAGTCTAGTTCTAAGTACAATCTATTAAGAAATAGATTGTTCCAGCTTGCACACAGTGACCAAATATAGCTGTAATACTGAGTTGTTAGGAAGGCTAGGAATTTTTTTTTTTGTCCTGACACTGATACCGCAGAGATGAAATGACAGGAATGTGGCTGAAAGGACAGCTTGCTTTGTTCTGAGCTAATTTAAATTAAAACTTGAACATAGCGTAGTGAATGCGGTGATACTTTAATTGTAGCTGGGGATAATTTCCTTTTTCTTAAGTCCCTTTGACTGTATTGAAAAATCTATCTTCATTTAGCAGCTCCACCTCTCCCATTCTCTCAAGGTTACGGGTGAGCTGGAAGGAGGAGCGGGTGGATCTGGGCTGACAAAACCAGCTCCTTTCGGGGGCTCTGGAAGGTGAGGGGTCTGTGGCAGTTCTTAACAATCCCGCGTGAGCTGCAGTTTAACCTTGAGTTGTGTAGTGGGGAAGGAGCTCCCGTTTCCCATCTGATCACTTAATGAAGACTCAATTATATTTTTGGCATAGCATTTAGAGAATGATCTATGAGTTGCATTCAAAATTAATGATATTTAATTTAATCGATGAGATACCCAGGCACCTTAGTCTAATAGTAGTTTTGACCATGTTAATAGAATTTTTTTCTACCAGGAACTAAAAGCAAGTTATGCAAACTTAATTAGCTTTTCTTGAAACGTTCTCAGGTTGCTGTTCAGATGTGAGTGTCACATCTGATGTGTTCATAGTTTGGGGACTAAGAACCATCCCACCAGCCTTTAGGCAATCATTTTTGGTACAGCCTCTGCAAGAAGGAGCTTGTGATAGTGAGTGCTTCGTACCACAAGCCTGGGAAGCAGTGCTGCAGCCATCACACCTCTGGACTCCCAGCCAGGTGGTAAACCTTAAATGAACTGGGCCTTTCGAGTTTTCTGTATGCGCTCGTTGGAGATTTGACTCAGGTCTGTGTAGAAGAAATGCTCAACGCTCACCAGAAGATGTTGTACTTCCCATGTTGTGTTTTTGTTGTGCTTTATGGCCATAGGACATTGCTTTGTCTTGTTTTTTTCATTCACCTACCCCAGACAGGGCTTCTGTTAGACAGTGTCAGTTAAGTTTTGTGGTCTTTTTCCATCGTACTGTCTTTCAATGTAGCCCCAGATTTCCTAAAATCTTTAGATAGTTATAGCTCCCAATGAGATTTTTTTGATGGAAAAAGTTCTGATAAAAACAGTTCTCCTAAATGATCAGTTAAAAAAAATAGCACTGGTATCCAGGATCACCTTTTTCTCTGTATACTTGAACCCGGTTAAACTGGTGAGAAGCCCTAGCTGATTTCCCAGGATGGCACGAGACTGACAACGCACAAGGAAGTGACACCATATGGAAGAGGTGACCTCGGCACTGAATGCGCGGTATTTGAGATGTCTGCAGTATGTGCAGATAGTAAAGCAAGGGTGACCTAGCTTTGGGCACCTGGATTATCAGGTATTGGTCTATAACATCCTATTTCATAACTTCTGTGACAAATCTGTAGGCTATTGCTCATCTGGCTGCCCTGATTGTGATTGCTCCCAGCAGTTGAGTTGTACTGGGCAGACTCGTAGGCTTCTGGGGTTGCTTAAATGCCTGGGGCTCAGATGTTGTAGGAACCGTCCTGGCTTTGGTGTCTGCTTCACAGGCTTGCAGTGTATCCCTGGAGTTCACAAGCTCTTGTCCCAGATACTTAATGCCCCCAATTTTTCCATCATTTTCAGCCGAAGCAGTGAGGAAAGCTTTGCTGGATTGCTGTGGCTGGATGTACTGGTCTGGGCAGGAGATAGTGTTCAACCTGAAACTGGTAAGGGTGCAGATGGGAATAACATGCCCCTCCCTTTTTCTCCTCCATGTTTACGAGGATGAAACCACTCTTAATACATGCAAACCATATTTAAAAACAAACAAAACAACAAAACAACAACAAAAAAGCTTTGTGAGACAGTGTAATAACACTTTAGTCTTGGCAGTAAGAAGAATGCTGCAAAGAAATCCCATTGAAATAAGGGGACAGCTTCTTTCTGCACTTACTATTCTGTGATTTATATCCCCTCTTGTGCAAGTAAGGTAATAGTATGGTTTTGGGAAGAAGGAACCATGTAGCATGTGTGCTGGGTGATTCAAAGCCAGACACTGCGACAAACATTTTACAGAAACAGCACAGGTTTTGATTTAAAAAAAAAAAAAAAAAAAAAAAAAAGACAAAACAAAAAAAGCAAACAGCAAGTTAACATATTCATATGAACATATTTGTATATGCAGATTGGTGCTGTTGTTGAAGTGCATCACCCTGCAGATCCCTCTTCCGTAAATGCTTTGTTTTGTAATGGGACCTGTAGCAGTGGATGTTTGTTACAGACCCGATGTAGTGCTTTTACGTGCTCTTGTCTGGGCATCCTTCATGGGTAAAGGTGACACGAGTGCTCGGCTTTCTTGGAAAGCTGTGCTTCGTCCTTCTTATAACCAACAGGAGGTGTTCAGTAGTTCTGTTTTCTGTTTGTAGGTCTTAAAAACCAACCCACTGCACACATTAATAGACAATTTTCTCATGGAAATATTTCTTTGAAAAAGGGAAATTACTCTGCAAGGAAAGATTCCCATTTGTGATAGGCATAACACACTCTGAATTGATTGAAATAGGGAAGAAACAACTTTTTTTTTAAACTTAAACATAACTTTTGAGTGTTAATAGTAGACTTGCCAGGGACTGATCTAATTATTTGATTATACTGTGATTAAGGTGTGTTTGAGTTAGAAAGTTTCTCAGGAGAAGGTTGTGCAGGCTGTTTACATAAAACCCAGAACGGACATGGAGAATGAGACCAAAGGAATTTTTAGCTTTATAATAGTGTCTGACAGTGGTCAGTGGTGGATGCCTAGGCGGGGTAGGTCTGCCCTTCAGCTGAAAATGTCTGTGGTTTTATCTCAGAGGTAGTATTTTGGTGACTGGGAGACTTTACAGAAGAAATTCTTAAAGAATCTGGGAAAAGCTTTGCTTGTAGCATCTTTTGAAACTTGTTTTGTGCTGTGATGTGTGAGCTAACTTATTTCTGCAAGTTGCTTTGTATTTTAATGCTGTTCTATCAGCATGTATTATTTAAAATAGAAAGCTTGTTGCAGCAGGCAGCGACCGTGATGCAAATGTGAAGGATATGCTAAAAACCTTACCTTATTGCTAGCTGGAGCCCTAATGCAGAGGAGAAAACTATGCCTGGTAACACACAGCAGGTCACAGCAGAAAGGGAATGAGAGACTGGGGTTGAATGGTGGTGGTTGGGATCCTCGTGTTCCCTGTGTTCCCTGGTGCTGGATATGGAGTGGATTTGCAGTTTTAGGGTGGTGACGGCTCACCCTGTGCTTGGGTTGTGCTAAGTGGCTGTAGCTGGTGGGTAAGTGGCCACCAACACCCAACCCCGTTTACACAGCAGAGGAATGGGTTAACTTCTGCAGTTTGGAGCTCAGCTGGAGTCAGGAACTGATGTAAAGAGGCACTTGGGGACACTGTGGGTGGTTAGCACCTCTACATTGAGGTTGAAGCCTTCACTGACTCCCCTGGTTGTTGAACTTGTGTCCTTTAGTCTCAATGGCAAAGCAGTGAGCTCAACAGCATTGTCAGCCTAAGCAAAACCGTAATTACCATCAGCAAGCTCAGCAGTCAAGAGAGGGTCTTGGGATTCTGTGAGGTTATAGTACGGCCTCATTTTCCACCAGGAAAACCTAACTTTTTTCCAAGAGGTTTTACAGAATCCTACATTGTGGGATGAGTGGAAGGAGCGCTCTGGAGAGTGGCATGCTGCTAAGGGTCAGGTCTGCTCCTCCTGTTGCCCAGCACAACACGTCTCAGCTCTGATTTTCAGAGTGTATCGGTGTATTGCATCTCTTCCTCCTTGCTTCTAAGTATAGTCACAAATGGGTCAGGCACACTGCATAGCTTCCGTTACTGGATTCCTCAGAAAACATCTTTCCTAATGCTGCCATTGCTGTGGCTTTGCTTGTGCTGCTGCTTGGGATTTCTGAGGTTTCAATGTGAAGGTGCTTAACCGTGGTGTGGTGTGTCAGAAACGACGTAGTGGAAACCAGTGTTGGGGGCATCTCTCACAGTGCTTTCCTGCTTTGGATTCTTGTTTGCCTTCTGTTGATGCTTATCCTTGGAGGTGCTTCCAGCTTGGCTGGCCAGATCTGTGCACAGCCTGATCCAAACTGACCTGCTTGGAGCAGGTGTCTGGCTGAGATGATCTCCAGAAGTCCCCACCAAAATTAATCCATCGTTCTGAGATGTCACTCCTTCAGCTGCAGCATATGAAAAGACATTTGGAACTGCACCCAAACTGTGTTTGGAGAAATGTTATCAGCTGAAGCTTTATTTCAGACAGTAAGTAGTCAGCTAGTTGGATTCCCCTGTCCAGGCAGGTTAAAGAGCTTGTTGTCATATGAAGGTAAATGTTTGTCTTGCAAGAGCACTTGAAACCTGGCTGCAGTCCATGAATCGGAAGAAATGTTAAGTATAAATACTCGGTGTGTCTGTCTTCACTTAAAAGTTCTCTTCAGCAGCTTGTGCTTGAGTTTGCCCTACTCAGGTGAGCTTTTGCATCCCTGAATCAAGAAGGCAGAGCCAAAGTGAAAGGGTGCTATCAACACAGTCTGCGCAAGTTTTTCCGAGCCATCTGTTACACATCTGAAACGTGCAGTTGTCAGTGCTGGAGATGGGTGTTGCTCTGCTTCTGTGGAGTTGTTCCTTCTGGGGTTTTGTTGCCATAATCGATCAAATTAATATGGAGTCAGGTCTGTTTATTTAACAAATTAAACGTAAAGCCATGTCAGTCGAGTACTGTCCTCCAACGTGATACGCAGAGGTCAGAGCCGAGTCCTGTTTTGATTTTATTTGAGCTGAAAATTCTGCTGTGTGTTGAGCGTCCTGACCTGGAGCACTAGCCAGGCAGGTAGCTGTCAGAGTGTGGCGTGCAGTCTGTGTGTGCCAATTCAACGCAGAGAGGGATATCGGGACCGGAGCCCAGTTTGTCAACGTGAAAGACTTGATTAAGCTGGAATGGGCTTGCTTGGAGCTTGCTTGTTTAGCCCAAAGCAGTCCGGGGGGGCTCAACAGGAGCCTGCAGTACCTGCGTGCAGCTCCCTGATCCTGCCTGCATTCTGGGGATCTTTGCTGATGGGTTGTCTGTGTTGCCTCTGCTGGTTTTCTGCTTTTTTTTTTTTTTTTTTTTTAATGGGCCAGAAGGAATACAGCTAAAAGGAGCCATCTCTCAGGTGAACCGAAGGGAGAAGTTGTGCGCTAAACCCCTCTGGCACTCTTTAGTCAAATTATTGTTTAGGAGGTTTTAAATATTTAGAGGGAGAGACGAGAACTTTCACTGTTAGGGGGAAATTGGGGGAGGAAAAAAGGAATATAAGCCAATTCCTTCTAATGGTGACCTAGGAATTTGTTTTTCTTAAACATTTCTGACTAAGTAATCAGGTAATGTCCGTATGTGTAATTTGCTATGGTAATTTGTTTAATATATGCAATATTAGTATTTCCATTTTTATGTAAGTTTTTAAACATATTTGCTTTCCCACTTTGATGGAATAATCTTTATTACAAATGAACAGATCCATTTTTTCCTTACATATCTGTCTAACATTTGCAAAGCTAATACTTGCAAATATTTTTGCTAATATGTTTGCAAAGCTACAGTTAGGCTTTTTATTTTACTCTGACAAAAACTGTGCCAATCAAAGCTACAGTGCTTCATGGGAATTTAGGAGGTTAAGTGAGTAAACAAGCTAGATAAAAGCTTTTGTTTGTCTTTAGAAAATGAAACAGGAAGCTGTTTCATTAATACACTTTCAGAAGAGACAAGAATCTGTGCAAAGCTTTTAAAACTGGCCTTTCACTTCATTTTACTGTACTTTCAACTGAGATCAAATAAGGAAAATGATGGCAGTTAGACATGCTCCATTAGCACCACATGCTTTCTGTTCTCAAGTAAATCTCTGCATACAACTCCGCTGCTTTTCGGGAAGGTGCAAGAATGCTGCTGTTTGCCCGTGTGCTTTGCGTCTCCCCTTTCCTTGGCAGATAAGTGCAGTTAACGCTACACCAGCCACTCCTCCGAGAAAGAAGTCAAGAATTGGGAGTGAAAATGAAGCCTTGGGCTATTTGTCTTTTTTTTTTTTTTTTCCACTTCTAAAGTGCTAGGTAACAGCTTAGTAGGAATCCGTTATGGAAAAATATCAATTGGGTAAAATAACAGGGCTGCAAAGTTGTAATAAAGGGTTCGTGCAATTAGGTTTGTTCAGGGATCTGGTTTGAATACAATGCGTCGTTAATACACTACATTTGCCTTCGTGACTTGTAGCTGTTTGATTTCATATATGAAAAAGTAGTAAACAATGATCCAGTAATTTCCTCTACTCCTTGTATGTTCGGTGCACTTGCAATTGTTAAGTAGCAGTCAATAAGACTTGTAGACTTTTTTTTTTTTTATGATTCCAGACCACGTTTGTGCATTTCGTGGCAAAGGGTCAGTAAGGCTTGCAAATACGTGTGTCATGTTCTGTCTGAAGAGGTCTGAAGTGAGGTTAGTTTGCAGTGGCGAATCTTCTCCTGTTCCTGGGCCAGCAAGTTTGATGCGTGGATGTGGTCCAGAGGCACTGGTGCAAAGCTGAACCCGAATGTGCTGCAGAATTGTGCTGTAGGTGGGTGTTCCCTGCTGCCAGGGCACTGCTGGCCTGGCCAAAGCCTTCTGCTGGTCTTCAAGCACGATGAAATTCTCTAACTGCTATTGATCCTGACCCAGCCAAATCGTCTAAAAGGCATTGAATATTTCCGGGATCAATGTGCACAACTCACAGCTGAGGGGGGAAAAAAAAAGTTGTAAAGTTGTAAAGCTGATGTATTGTTCAGGTGACACACAAGGAGAGTTTTATCCACTGCTTGGAGTTAACAACTCCTCAAAGCTACATTTGTAACTCAGTGATGTGTTAAAGTTAGCAGTTCAAACTATTTTTCTGATGGATGTCAGTCTGTGATGTAGGTGAGTCTTTTCTTTATTTGTACTCATGGCCGTGGCTGAAATGTTGTTTGTTTGTCACTAGTTATCTTCTGGTTTTAGTAGTGGAGCTGATCTGGATATTGGGCTTTAATCTCTGCATCTTCATTATCTTTACATTATAACCCGTTCTAGATCTGCTAACCTTTCCTGGAATCTGGCACAATCATGTTTTTGTAAGTTATTTTGTATTTTTTTTCTATAGGCGATGCATCAGTGGTACTACTAAGATGGTTAATGGTTTGATCAGTCACTTTTAAATGCTTGTCTTGAAAAGCAGAGGTTTGAAAAATAATCACTATGGAAAACAGTGGTGGGTACACATCTCTGTATATAGTGTGCATTTATATGCGGCTATGTACTGTGTGCTCTGTGTGCATAAATATAAATAAAAGACATGGAGTGTGTGACTTGATGTCACTTAAAATTCACCGAGGTGTTTTATGCAGGCTTCTAAATGGTTACTGCTTTATTATCATTGTCAATGTCCAGCTTCAGGAGATCACTGCTGCAGTCCATATCACCAAGCAGAAATTCGCATTCAGGCAGTGCTGCAGCAGTACCCCCATAACCGTGTAGTGACTCCTGTGAAGTACCCGTGTAAGGGGTGGTGTGGCTGCTTCACACAGCTGGCTGTTTCCTTGCCTCACTCCAGTGCTCTTGCTGAGCAGTGAAGTAATACAAAGCCCAAGCAGAATCTTGTATCGAGAAGCACTACAACACCTTACTGCGTGGTCTAGATGTAAGTCCTAATGCCCTTTCCTCTCTCCTCCTTGCTGCCGTGTGCTCTGAGCGCTGTTGGGCAGCAGCATCCCACCCGTGTGGCTACTGCGGGACGTGGCTCTGCGCTCACCGTGTGGATGGGAGGGACATCACTAAGCATTAGTGGTGATTTAAATAGTTTCCAAGGGGTCAAAGCCATGCAATTTTCTGCTCTTCTGTTTGTCTACTGTAAAGCACCTGGCTTATTCTTCTGGCATCTGTTGGTGTTGAGTGTGTTATTATTTTTTTGCTCTTGCTAGGGAAATGACTTCGGTTCTAATTACTGCCGCTTTTCCTCGGTGACCGTCAGATGCTCTACCCCAAGGCATTTGTCTGCCTCAGTTATTAAAATGCTGGTAGGGTCTTCAAATATGAGCAGGCTAACCCTGAATGTAAAAACAAACAAGAAGAGATGGATAGGGAGGTAAAAACACAGGACTGGAGAGTGCACAGCATGAGCGGAGTACTTGCCTGACACTTAGTCCGAGTGGTGCTCTGATCCTGTCCGTGTACTGATTATTTGGGGCTTTTTGTCTTAACATTGATATTTTTCTGTTGCTAAAATGACTTCAAAACGTTAAGCATTCAGAGGTATGTGCAGAGCATAAATTATTCCCTAATTATATCTAGGCTGAAAGACAGATACTTCTATCCCACTGGGACATCTTTGCAGGGTCCGGAGAAGCCAACTTGTGCACCCTGCATTTCAGAGGAGCTGCCCTTACTTGTATCGTGCTGCCAGTTTGGGGGTATTTTTTTTTTTTATCCTGGTTGTTTGGTTGGACCCTTCTCCATGTTTCATCTCACTTGTTTCTTCTGGCTTCCTGGGTCAGTTTGGAGGTGCCAGCGGTGCTTGGTGGTGGTTTCTTACTTGCTGAAGGCTGCTGAGGTGAAGAGCAAAACCCGCTTCTGGCTGCCAAGGTCCCTTGCTCACGAGTGTGAGATGCCCAAAGGGTAAATCAGGGACGCTTTGATATGTTTACTCTGTTCTGAGGTGCTGCCTGGCATCTGTCTCAACTGTGCTGTGACAAGGCGCTGTGTGAAAGGGATTCTTTTTGCTCAGATCGGATGTGACTGTTCCTCTGTTTCCAGGTCCCCTTAGATAATTCTTGCTTGATCTAACATTAAAGGTATTTGTTAAGGGTTTTTTTCCTCTCATGAAGTATGCCAGAGGTCTTTCTTTCTAAGGAGACACTGGAAATGATGTTCAGCAGCTTTCAGTTTGGTTCTTGCTCGCGTCTTTATTGTTCAACCCTTCTTTGACTTTAAACTTCCCACAGAAATCAGGCTCTCCTCTTTTCTTCCTCATACATCTTCCCGGATGCCATTTTTGACCGTTGTCTGTCACGGGAGGGCCCATGACTTCGTATCAGCTTTCCCCTTTGCCCTTCACTCCTCTGCACGTGTGCTTTGTGATCCCGTAATCGCTCTGAGGCGGTGAATTGGATAGGTGGGCTGGAGGACATCCACGGCACGCAGGAAGATCATTCGCTGAAGTGCAACTCTTATGCATCTTTAAATGAATTTGCTGCATCGAATACGGTCTCTTGGGTGACCCGTAACCTCGTTGGCTTCTGAGAAACAGAACTATTACTTTACCCTTCATGTAGCATTCTTGGATGCTGCAGCGTGTTTACTGCTCGGAAAATATTTAAGTAATTGGTTTCAGCAAATAATTCTCTTGTGATGTGTGGGGGATTTTTTCCAGTATTTACATTCTAAACCAGTTTGAAGTACCAGCCTGGTGGAAAAAAACAACTGAGGCAGGGAGTCTGCTGCCTGCTCAGCTGGGTGTGCGTTGCACACCAGCAGGGCAGTCTGCGGTGGCAGGCAGGTCTGAGGCTGCTGGGGGTTTCACCAGAGCGAGGTGGTAAGGAGGGTAAGACGGAGGAATTAATGCTAATTTTTAGCATCTTGCCTGTATTGAGAGCAGTATGTATTTGGAGTCTTTCAAGACTTCATTTTCTATTTTTAACCTCTTGAAAGGGCCACTGTTTGCTTTCAGTATGGCGCGTATCTGAAGAGAGGAATAGTGTCCCTGAGTGCCCAAAGACTGGAACTCGAGGCAGGGAAATCCATTTCTCCAGCAGGAAAAATGGAAATTCCTCCTCACCTGCTGTAACAAATGTGGCATTGTCGATAGCTAACATGTGGTAGCTATTTCTGTGGAAAAGTCAAAGTACTATTGTTCTCAATGATGAACAGAAATAAATGTTCTCTTTGTAGGTGTCTTTACAGTGCCCTCTAGTAAGTTTTTCTAGAAATGCTAGAAGGATCTCAGACCAGTTTGGGAAAGTAATGAAAACACGTTGCTGGAAGAGTTTAAGTAGGAGGAAGAAAATTGCAGGGGAATAAAAGCCCCACAAAGCATTCCAAAATGGGCTGGAATGGGGGGAAAAAAATCTGGCATACTGTTAATTTAATAGGAAAGGTAATCAGTCTGGCTTATTTTGACAGATGAGAATAAAGAGAAATTTGACATTGGGTGAAGGCCTTGTTGGGGGTAGAGTGCACGTGGTGTTTGGTGCTGCGTTGATGGCAGTCATCTCCGTGAAAGTGTTTTAGTCTGCTGCGAGATCACGCCTTGAGCAGCTAATCCTAGGGGCTGCAACTGAGGTAACTTCTGTCCCTGGTGTTGAAGACAAAAGGATTCTTGCCTGATTGTCGTGCTAGCTTATTTCTGTCACTGTAACAGTAGAGAGGGGATATCTTATGTCTTTTGTATCAAGTAAAACACAGTACCATTTTAACGTCTTGTGCAAGCCTAGAAGGGATGTGTCAGGTCAGGGGATAAGCTATTGGAATGAGAACTGGTAGATTTCTGAAATGAGAGAAATGGCTTTGGTAATTCCATCAAAAAAAAAGGATTTAAACTCTTCCTGTGAAATGATTATGAAAATGAAATTCTACTCTTAGGATATTCAGAGTAGTGCTTTCATTGGCTTGAAGAAAAAAAAAAAAAAGTATGGCATTAGATGGTCTGACTTGCTTTTCCTTGGGTGATTATAAAAGCAAAAGCTCCTTGAAAGGACGCTCCTTTCACAACAGGAGGGACGTGTGGGACACAGCTCCTAGATTTGAATCCTAGCAAACCCAAGGATTATTTTTAAGCAGCCTGGAAGAAACCTGGATTTTTGTTCTGAGCAGTTGTTAAGCGTTCTTCCTCATTGCACACCAGCAATAAGTGCAGCAGAGCTTGCTTCTGAAGCAGGGCTGGCTGACACTTTTCTGGCTGTGAGGGTAGGTTTAGGTCAGATTAGCAAACCCTTGCCAGGAGGTAACTTGCTGGCAGCACAACCATGGACTGGAGATCTTCTTGGTCAGGATTTTTTTTTCTGGACATCCCAATAAAGTTGCAGCACCCCAGTAAAGGGGCATAAGGCTTGTGAACAAGCACTGCCACACTGAGCCACTGGCTGTTTGAGGGAGCTGGTGTCACTGATCTTGGGGCAACTAAATCCAGCAACACTCTAGGTAGGAAAGTTGCTTCTGTCTGTTCAAAATTGGGTTAAAAATTTCTGACTCCTTCGAGGTGGCAGAAAGGCCAGGCAAATGGCCCCAGCCATAAATATGTCTCCTAAGATGACATTTGCTATTTGAAATTAGAATCTGTGTTTGGATTTTGCTGTTGATCATTATCTTGTTTTCCCTCCCATTATTTAATAATATATGAGGAGATGGTATCACTTACAGTAGGAGTGGTTAGACTAAATGCATGGCCACGTACTTTGCAAAGCTTTACTGCAGGCACACTGTTTGGATGCTTTGTTCTCAATGTTATTTCCGCATACATTTTTTAAAGGGGCGTATTTATTTATTTTTTGCTGTGTTTTATAATTTCCTGCTTGAGATCTTTAAGGAAGGTCGATTAAGATAAAACCGATAATTCGTTATTGAGAAAAAGGTAACTGGAAGTATAGACAAAGCTGGAAAAGCATCTTTGCATACTGTAGTATGCTTTTCTTGAATTAATTCTTTGTTTATTGACAGAGCTTCCTGAAGGGCGAGTACACTCCTGCCTGTGCTGAAGACAAAGCCTTGAAACAAGTTTTCTTTTTCTCTTGTACAGATTTGTGTTACGATGATGAGTACCTTGACTTTTGTGTTCTCATTAGTACGTGGTGTCGAAAACCTGCTCAGCTCTGCAGCTGAAGCCATTATAGAATGACATGCAGAAATGTGTAGCTTTTTCTCTATGTTGTATTTCTAGCTGGATGCCTTTTGAAAAACACGGGAGCTAGAAGCAGAGCAGAGTTCTGTCAAACTGAAAGCAAATACCTCTCCGTGTTGGTGACAGCCTTTTGGTATGAAGACACACACTGTTTGCGATGGCCTGTAATTTCACAAAACTTAATGTTTTATTGAGAAGATGGGCTGAGAATACAATTTTTGTTACAGTAGCCCAGGCAGTTAGTGTTCACTCAGTATTGTCTGCTCAGTGTGTATTACAAGAAGGCACCTGTGCACAGCACGGACAGACAAGAAAAGGAGGACAAGGGTCCTCCTAAAGGGGGAAAGGGTTTTTGTACGTGCTGTTTCCTGTATCCCGCAGAAAAGGATCTGTCTCCCTACAGACCTGGGAACGTAGCCCCTTCCCTTGCAAGCTACAGCAAATCCAAGCCACCATGTCGTTCTTCAGTCATCGTTGCTAGCCCGCAGCGCTTAATGATGGTGGGGCGCTGATGAGTATCTCGCTTTGATGAATATCTTTGTTATAGTGTATTAAATCATTAAAAGAGGAAATCTGCTTGTACTGAAGGAGAAAGGAATCTAGTAAGTCTGGGGAAGTCTAGATTTATACGTGGCATTACTTATTTTATAATGTTACATCATTTGCTCTTCTAGGTTCCACTGTCAGCCTTCCTTTGGAATTATTAAAGCACCAGCACGATTTACATTGTTCATCTGCCATCATGGCTAGCTCTTACACTTTTTAGTTTTTTCTTGGCGCTTAAGTGCAATATCATTTTTGTCTCATAATTTATGGATTGTAGAGTCTTTGCAAAGAAAGCAATGAAATTCAATTTAGAGAATGCAGTTTGGAGAACTTGTTCTTGCTTTTTTTTTTAGTAGGAGTGAACTTCTGGACCACCGTGCATGTGATTGGGGATTGGAGGTACCATAAAAAGATAATTACAAGAAATCATTGGTTGGCTGATGTATGTTGGTGCAGCATGTTATTTAATTTGGTCAGGTGATATATATTCTTCCAAGAGGGAAAAATATGGTATTAAGAGGAAAATCTATCCATCTTTACCTATGCATTAGTTCTACTGTGGTATATTATAGTACCACATATAAATATTGCTTATTGGGCAGTGCAGAATGTGTCTGTTGTCAAAGGAAAAAAAAATTTACCAACCTGCTGGTGATACGTACTTTTATTGCTAATATGTACTTTTATGTAGAGATTAATGGACGTAGCAATTTATCCATATAGTTAATGTGTTTCTTAGCAATGAATATTTTAACAAAACCACAAAACAAGTTCCTTGTGAGCTCTCGCTGGCAGTTTGCAAAGAACAATGTTTGTAGCATCTTCAATTAAAATACATTCGTCTAACTCTTGAAGACAGTGTTTTCGATGATCTAGATTAGGAAGGGCATGACATACAGTTTTTAGGTTTTCAAGGGCCAGTGGGAATGTTAATTAAATTCTGGTGAAAAGCCATTTAAAAGTTAAGTCCTGCAGCAAGAGAGCTTGGATCTTTTATCACTGACTTGCAATACATAAAGGCTCTATAATAGTTCCCGCCAGTCTGATTAGGACTCTGTCAAATACTTCTGTTTTGAACATCAGTTTTCAAGGGCACTATATATTTACTCTTAAATTGTTTGTTTGAGAGCCTTAATTTGGAAGGACGAGTATCTTGTCTCCCAACTGATAGGTCTTTCCTCAACACACAAATGCAAGAAATCTTTCTTTATCAAAGCCTGGAATGACTCCTTCCAAGAAGTGAATCCCTGCATATCACTGGAGTCCCATACTTCTGATGAAGGATGTTTGGTTGCCCTAATTTTACATTGTTGCCCTAATTAGGCCAAGGGCAGCTTAAAAGTTCTTTGTTAAATATCTTTGAATCGTTTGCATGTGCTGAACTTGGTCTTGGCCAAAGCCATTTCAGAACTGTTGGTTAACTTTGGGAAACTGAGGAGCGGTGAGCTACAAGGAGGACTATAAAAACCCAAAGTATTTTAAAAGTTGGAAAGAGAAGGAGCTAGGGATGTGTAAAGGAGTCCTCTTAGCTTCAATTCCTGGAAACATTCACAAGTGAGTGAGCAAACAAACACTTTTTTCTAACATCTAAGTAGCGTGGGTATGAGAGTTAATTGCTGTGGAATTGTTAAGGAAATACTTTCAGACCATTCTAGTTTCCTCGGGTGGTTTAAAAAGTTTAATGGAAAAAGTCATTGTTACTGTTTATCCTGCTGCCACCATCCAAGAACACTTTCCTAATGAAGGAGGGAAAGCTGCTCTTCTTCCCCGTCATGAGATGGCTGTGGAAAGGGTTGGGTAAGAGAAGCAGTGATGGTGATGAAAGCTGCTTTGTGTGGGGTTTTGCACTTGTGTCCTGGGTTAATCTCTATTAGATGCCTTCCATTCGCAGCCTGCATGGCAAAGGAAGTGATATTTGTTAAATTTTCATGACATAAAGCTGAAAGGGAGGGGACAAGATGTTAGAGTTCAGAAATGGTAAACTTTTTTAGGGATGAGGTAAAAGGCAGTTCATACAGTTAGGCAGGAGCAATCAGCCAGACATGAAATGGCAAAGAGCCAGCTTCACTGCAGTTTCTGAGGGCAGGATCGAGAAGCTAGGAATGTAAGGGCTAAAGAAAAGACCAGAGTTCTTTAATTTAGGCTTTCAGGGCCAACGTTAACACAAATCAACCAGCTGATAAAAGATAAGCTCATAGGAAGAGGAAGGACTCCCTCCACAAAATCCATCAGTCCAGTCTTCAGTAATGCAGTGTCATTAACTGAATAATCAGTAGGGTGATGGAGCGAGAGAGAACGGCTGGTTGGCAGCAGTAGAAGTTGATTAAGCTCTTGTATGCACAAAGCTTTCCTGTGCTGAATCAAGGGTTAAATGAGCTCTGAACTCCCTTGGCTGGAGCATGGCAGCTCCACCAGTGCTTCTCTGCCGAGTGCCACAAACTCCAAACTGCAAAACCTTTCTTGGAGTATGAGCTAGGAAATTCTCAATGTGAGTTTAACTTTCTTTTCACATGGGGCATGTGTATTTACTAACCCTTTTATTTTTCATCCACTGCTTTGTGTGCAGGAGTTGAAGCAGCCTGTGCAGTCCTCACAGGGTTCTTGGCAAGAGCTCTTTAATGCTACCTCTGAAACCTGGCTGAGAATCTGCTTTCTTCTTGAAAGTCTCTGATCCCTTCTGTGCTTTTCCTTCTTGGTGTGCTCTCTCTTGACATCCTCTGCTCCATACTCTGCAGCTTTATTTCTGTGGGCACCTCATTTCTTCAGGGTAATCGTAGCCCATCAGTGGACTTGATCTGCTCCAACCTGCAATGAAGACGAAACAAGGCAAACTATTTTTTTTCATCTTGATTAAAAAAATCTTAAGAGTAGGAAATAGGGTTCAGTTCAAGCTGGTTGCTCTGCTTGTGCTGACCTGCGGAATAAAAAAGTGAGGTTGTGATTTTGAGGTGTTTGGGCAGAACTGACTTTTCTAGAAGGCAAGAGGAGCCATAGTTAGGACCAAGATGTGTATTGCCTAGTGTGCTTGGTCACAGAAACAGTGAAAATGAAGAATGATGGTTTAGATCCAGCGATGGATCTAAGCTAATGCATTGAGCCTGTGAAAAAATGGGTACATGGCTGCTGAAGGGGCTCCTCCGAGTGAACTTACCTCAATGTAGACATGGCTAAGCTTACCTCAATGTAGACATGGCTAAAATTGGCTTCTGTCACTTTCTAGCGATTCCCACCCACCCCCTTTTTTTTTTAAGGTTTTATTTGAAAACTCAAAAGAGTCAAAGAAAAATAAAACTGTGTGTGGTTGTATTTGTTCTGGTAGGGATCTGGAGCTCTACTGGAAAAAACAGAGTTGGTAAGTGAGGAAGAAAGGTTGATAGCTTGGCTTGGATACAAGGCTTCCTATTGGAAGGCCAATGGCAGTAAGGCTGAATCTTTAATTTAGAGAAAGTCTTTAGGTTTGTGGAATGGGGGATGAGATTATACTGGTAAGCATTTAGAAGTATTTTTGTACTTCTGTGACCTTTCTGCCACATCTGGTAGATTAGAGCCAAAACTCAAAGCTCTGCACGCAGAATCAAGGAGGTGCTCATGTATAGGTGGGTGTGTACAAATCAATGTATAGGTCGGTGTGTACAAATCAAAGTTACGGAAGCACATACAATCTTTATAATTGTTCTGTTTTTGTTGTTGTTTTTTTTTTTTTTTTTTTTTTTTTTGCTTCTTTATCACCAGGAAAGACAAAATCTCAAGGATTTGGATAGTGACATAGCAGATCTAATCTTGTCTAGGACCAGTACTGTCACTAGGGAAGCCTGTCTTTCTCTCTTTATCTTTGAATTCTTAAAGGTAGAAGAATATCTGAATGATATAACCTACAAAAGCATAACTTATCTGTTGTTTCTTTCACACTGCCCCTCCTGCCTTATCTTCAAGTTTGTGTGAATTATGAGGAGGAAAACAATAGGCTTTGTGCAGAAGGCTGAGCCCGTCTCTGAGGGGAGCTGAAGTCTGTTTGGAGATGAGGGACTTTCTGTGTGGTTCCGTGATAGCAGGAATTGCATCAATTTGTTAATTAAGGCTATTTGAGAAGGTAAATCTCTTAAAACCAAAACCCCCAAGTGACTGAGGACGCTAAAATGCTTACAGGACACAGTCTGCCTTTATAGGTAAAGGCTTCCCACCTATTTATACTTTTTCTAAAAACACATGCATAGTAATTATTCCACCACTTACTGAAACATATGCATTTAATAACTAGATTTTCCTCATAACATTTTAAAGCATACCAGTATTGACCTTATTGTGAAAAGTGAAATTATTTTAGCAAGTATTTTTATGCCCCTTCCTGATGGGTTTATTGTGTGTGCATAAGCTTCAATTTGCGTCTCTGCTAATCAGTTTGTGATACCTGTCCATCTGCATTTAGACCTTTTTTTTTTTTTAATGATGCCTTTCGCAAGTGTTACACGTTACCTTTAAGTTCTTGGGAGAATTGCCTACAAGGAAAAATACATCCTTAATGTGTTGGGTGTTTCTTGCTGCCAGGTCAGGTAAACTGGTTGGCAGGTAGCTCTGCTACACAAATGCCAGATAAAAATAATGCTGTTATTTCCTATGCAGGAAAACAGAACAGGTTTTTATTCACTGTGGTATTGTCTGAATATTCAACTTAAAGGCTGTATAGAATTCAGAAGCAACACCCCCACTTCATGTTCAAGATTTTTTCCCTTTTAAGAACTATAAAGAGACTTCAAAGCCCAACCTATTTTTCCCCTTGTTTTCTTTAGAGCACCTACTAACAAATAGCTTAATGATGAACAACACTTGCACTATTCTTAAAAGAAAAAAGAAACAAGAAAAGAAGCGATAGCCGTGTCATTGCCTTTCTAGTTTCTAAACAGCCTAGTAAAAAAAAAAAAACAAAACAAAAAACTGTTTGCAAAACTGTAAGGTTTTTGTTAGCTAAAAGCTATTTTTGTTTTCTCAGTGACTGTAAGTAGCTCTGTAAAGGGGATGCCACACATCCATTTCTATGTAAAGTCAAAATTCCTTTCTGTAGTTGTTAAAGAACATCCTTGTGCAGTGCGTTTTCAGCATGTGACTTCAAATTATTCTCTAAAATTTTTAAACATGGGTAGTCCAAGTGTGTCTCTTCCTGCTGAGAGTACTGTAGTAGACACTATGCTTGTAGAAGATGCCTTAATTCATTAGGATCAAAAAGCATAATTCATTGATGTTTTCATTCATTAAACCATTCTTTAGTTGTTGCGTCCACTGAAAATAGTTAATTTCCAGCTCTTACAAAGAGATCTTGTCTATTTTTTTATCAGCCAGTGTTTTTGTTTCACGTGTTCCCTTTTTACAGCTTTCCTTCCTTGTATCCAGATAAGGAGGAATTGGTGCAGCCCTGCGTTGTAGTTGAGACTTGCCTCAAAATTTTGGAATTTTTAGAATGGATTTTTTAGCCCAATTTAACCTTTTATTCTATGCACTTTCAGTTTTGTTTTGTTGGCAGACAGCTCTTAAATGCTCCCATTTATATCACCATGATGTTTTGTATGTGTCCACCATTAGTCCCCAAATGGAGGAGAAGTGGAGCTTGCCAGCATATGAGTAGGGAACCTTGATGTTATTTTGAAAGGTTGGCTTTAAAAAAAAAAAAAAAAAAAAAAAGACCCCCCTCCCTTGTCTGAAATCTACATTATGCTGTTCTTCCCTGAAAGAAACTTTCCTCCTTCTGTTTTCCTTGGATGATTAAGTTAAGACAAGTCCAAGTGATACTAACATGCAATCTTTCTGCTTGACCAAATACACTAGAAAGACAGTAATTAAAATTCACTTCTTAATGGAAAGTAGACACTAATTATAGATGTCTTTTGGGAATACTTAAACTAGAGAAGTGATCGTGTTTATCCTGAACTAGAATAGAAGTAAAAGATGTTTTATGGCTCTTGCATGACGTGTTAAGCTCAGAATTGGAGACTTTTTCTCTCAAGGGCTGAATTATTCTTAATGTTTCTTAATCTTCGTTACACAAAACAAATTCATACACTGCTGTTACTGGCACCCGTACCACAAAAGGCCAAGAAAAGAGTCCTCAGAGTATATGCTGTTTGTATAAATGTATTATTTGGGCACATAAATTAACAGCTTAAGTTTTGATGAGGCAGATTTCTGTGTAATAGGTCACTCAGGACTGTTGACCATATCGATTCCAGCATGAACAAACCAGTATGTCTTAGGTGTGAAAGATTTGACTTCAGTTTCAAGAGTTCATTGGTATATGTAGTTAGCAGAAAATACTGTCGTACAGACCAAGGTGTTTCTAGGGTGATGATACTGCAAGAACTGAGTTGTCATGTACAGTTGAATATTTTTAAATGATGTGTTTTTGTTTGTTTGTTTTGTTTTGTTGTTGTTGTTTTCTTTTTTTTTTAAAAAAAAAAAAAGGCAGAAAGCTAACCCCCAAATTGCTTCATGTGCTCTATATCTTCCAGGATCCGTTGTGAGGACCTTCACTCCATTTCACTTTTTGGTGGAGCCAATGGACATTCTGTCAGTTCGTGGGGCGTCTGTTATAATGAACTGTTCAGCTTATTGTGAAACCTCCCCAAAAATTGAGTGGAAAAAAGATGGGACTTTGCTGAACTTGGTGTCAGATGACCGTCGCCAGTTGCTGCCAGATGGGTCTTTATTAATAAACAGCGTGGTGCATTCCAAGCATAATAAACCTGATGAAGGATATTATCAGTGTGTGGCAACTGTAGAAAGCCTGGGGACCATTGTCAGCAGAACAGCAAAGCTCACGGTAGCAGGTAAGGGGTTTTTTTGCTTATTTTTTTGTTTGTTTTAATGTGTAACTAACATCGTGATAATATAGAAATATGCTCTTTATTCAAAAAAAAAAAAAAAAGCTTTCCACAAAAGCAGATGCATCACTTATCAATGAAATTGGGACTGTATGTGTTCCTTTTTCCTTTTTTTCTTTCAACTAGGTGAATTTTGTCATACATTCTGTTCATGTAAGTGGCTTAATGTGTGGGTATTTCTCAAGAAATGCTGAAGATGAGGAAAATTAAAATGAATGGATTAAGAAAAAGTCAGGTACATCTAATCACTACAGAGATTTTCCACAGCTTAGAATGAGCCAAAAATAAAATGTGGGCTTTTACTTTCTTTCTGTGTAAATACTCTTAAAGATAAATTTCTTTGGCTTGTATGTTGAAATTAGTCTGCCCTCTGTGTCATGAAACATTTGGGAAGCTTCTAAAAGCTAGTGATGTGAAGAATCCCCAAAGAACTAGAAGATTGGTGGAAAAAGCGTGAATGCTTGGGCTTTGCCTTTTTTTTGTTTGTTTGTTTCTTGAGTGTCAGGTGTGAACAGGGAAGCTTCAGAAATTTGAAAAGCAGGTGAATTTTGCAGGCAAGCACAAAGAATTTGACTGGGAAAGTGACGTGTTTCCAGAATGACGTTTGCTTATTTTTGCTTAAATCAGGGCTCAGGGCTGTCAGGTTATGTAACTGTTTTGTAAAGTACAGCTGCAAGAGACTTAGAATTACCTTGTAAGAGTGAGAGTTCAAAAACCAACAAAAAAAAGGTAAACTAAAGTAATGTGACTAGAAAATAAAAAAGCCTGTGAAGCAGTTTTCTTTTGTTTCTCTAATGATGTCTGCCAGCCTTTCAAACAGTTTTTTCTTTGCTTAATAAATGTCTCCAGGTAGTGAATTCTTCCTGACTAGTGCTACAACATCTCCCAGAGCTGCTGCTCATTGCCATTTATATTCAGATGTTGTTTCTGTTAAGTTAGCTTGTAGCATTGTGAAACATCAGAAATGCTGCGAATAAACAAACCTGCATTTTTTTTTTTTATACCTTAAGTGACTTTCAGAATCTCTATTGAATGAGAAATATGTTTCTAAGTTTCCTGGCAATGAGGACAATAAAAGATCCAACGCACCATAATCACCTTCTTGCATTGCTGCTTGTGTTCAGTTCTGCTGCTTCCCAAGAGATCACTCAGTGTCATGCTTCTGTTATTGTTTTGGTCCATACGATCATTACATAAGGTTACTGGGGTTAAAAAAAAAAAAAAAAAAAAGATATTCCAAAATGCCTTTAAAACTTACTAGTTTTCCTCTATCAATGCAAAATATATTGCTGTAATTGGTAGTTTTTAAAAGGATAGTCTTCAAGACCCTTCTACTAATGAAAAATGAACTCTAGTGAGTTTTGTTTTCAAAAAATGTATACTGGAAAACCTGAAGATATTGTCTAACCCAAGCAAATTCAGATGTTTACTACACGAAGTTTCTTATCTGATACTGGCCTGCCAGCTGCATTAGCAGAATATTGGTCAATCACAGGGAATGAAATTGATAACCTTTTTGTTCGGGACTGGACAAAATGCTGTTGATGCTTGTTCTGCACTGCCTTACACCCTCCTGCTAAGTTTGAAACCTGCCCAAGAGCATCCTCTGGCTGCAGTGTGCTTAAGTTGTTTTTCTGCTCCAGAATATGAAATGCAGGTGTGTGAAAGCCCATTTGATAACTGAGTGCAGAACTAGGAGCTGTGCAAGCCCATGCACAGTGTTAAATCCTTCGAGGGCAGGGGAAAGGGTACCTTCAGAGGGTTTGTAATATTCCCTTTTAACTGTGCTATATTGTTTTTATTGACCTCATTTGGATTCTGCAGCTTTATCAGGTATGTTCCTAATGTTTCTTTTCCCCCATCTTTGTTGTAATTGGAAGCTTTTGAGATGCATTAGCTGTGGGGATAGTTAGCATGGTAAAAATCTCTCGCTGGTCTCAGATAACAGTGGGAGGCAGCTCATTTTCCTCTTAATTGTGCACTGTTATGTTGAATTCCTATGGTATGTGTGAATGTTGCACTGTGATGCACTTAATTTCTTTATCAGAGAATGTTATGCACATTTTAACTGCTACTTAATCATTAAATAACTTCATTACCTGAAAATGACAAATTCTGGTTGGTTAGGGAGGCCAGGGCATAGAAACAGGCAGTAAAACCAAGCAGTGTTACATAATTTTATATAATATGTAGGGCTTGAGCTTTTAGTCTTACAGTTGTGCTATTCTCCCTGACAGTTGATGGATAATGCTGGACAGTCTACCTGCTGTGAATCTCGTGCAAAGGTTTAACAGATTTTAAAATTGTGATTAATTTTTGGAATGATTTAGAATAATTGGACTGGTCTAAATCTTGAATGTCAGAAGAAGCAGCTCGTGCCAATATGACAACAGGTATTGATAATGCAAGGTGTTGCAAGGTGACAGAGGTGTTTAGTCAACCGTTGCATGAAAAAATCAAACCCAAACACACTCACTACCTGCGTCCAGTGTGTCAGACAGTGAATGCTTTTTGTTAGAGAACTACTTTCTTGGCTTCTTCCTTCAATTTATGTTTTTGACACAGCGCTATGAACTTGTCACGGCATGGGAAAATGGATGTTTGGAGTGCATTTGACAATGTGCTTTTAAAGAACCTTCTCCATACCTGATAGTAGATGAGAAGCCTTTATTCTTCAGGCTTCTTCAGGTTGCAAGAATCAAAGTTTCTGTAGCACCTCTGTCTCCAAAAGAAGTTGCTCTTTCCCTTTTCTAAACTCGTTTCTCATGTGACTCAAAAAAAAAATAAATATGAAAAACACTTTAAATCAGGATGATTTGTCTAATTTGAAATTGTATGCTGTTAGAATTTGATAGTAAGCTATTTCCCATTCTACAATAAGTCTGGTAGAAAAGCTTTGATTTCTTTTTTTTTAAATTCAAACATCGTGAAATTTGTTAGTTATCTTTAATGATCAGTTGTTTCAGGAAATATTTGTCTTTTTTTCTATGAAGTGTGTTCTTCTATATTTGTTTCTTTTTAGCAAAATCAGGTTGACATTGTCACTGCCAGTATTTCTTTCCTTCTTTGTTTCTCATCCTCCTGCTGTGCAAACCCAACCACTATCATGCTCTAAACTGGATTCGTGAAACGATTTATTTCTTTTTAAAGGCATTTTTGTTCTGTGTCTTTCAAACCAGAATATGACTGCACCAACATCAGAGCAAGGGAGGGATTTTAAAGTGTGGCAGTTGCATTGCCCATCTAATTTATGGGTATTGCCATTATTATGATGGATTTAACTAGGGGAAGTCAAAGGAAATTGCTAATATATGTAAAGCCACAACATTTTTTTTATCAGTGTCTTACTACAGTGTGTTTTCTAATTGCTTTTTGAAATGCAAATCTGGCTTTGATACTTAAGTACCAGTTATGCCTAAAGAAGGGTAAAGGGTTGCGATAGCTTTTACAAAACAGATTTAAAAAAAAAAAAAATACAAATTTGGGGAACTGTGTAAGTAATTCATCTTGGAAAAATAAATTTATATGTATTTTAGTAAAAAAAGTATGATGACAATAACTTAAAATGCCCCTGAGGTAATCTTTTTTTCCCAGTTACTGTTTACTACTCCTTAGTTAAAGCTTTCATAAATCTTTTATTAAGAGAATGGGCATACAAAGAGCTAGAAGGTGTGAAGTGACAGTGGCAGTGAGTTTCATCATAAGGATTTATTGGTTTTACCCAGCCATTTATAGACTGTTCACTAAAACATTTATTTCATCCATTGTCTTCTTTTTTTTCCCAAGTGAATCCATCTGTTTTTTTCTTCCATTTGCCTGCATTTGCTAATACTTGGCTTTGAGCTTTATATTTAATTTGCTTGGCTGTAACAAGTTGCTCATATAAAAGGCAGCTGTGTTGCTGCCTTACTATTAATTACAGGTATGACTGAGTTTCCTTCAAAAAACTCTTAATGTTAAATTATTGACCTTTTTTTTCTTCCTCAATTAGGTAATCTCCCTTTAATTAAATAATATCTAAATAGCTCACTTAGATACTCACAGAAATTGTGTTTTGAAACCTTCATTTTGGAATTACTGTTAGGAAAAGGACAGGCTCGTTAGTGAGCATGAGACTTGAAGACCAGTGGAAGAAGGCTGTTAACTATCTTCTCCAGCTTGCTGCACGACGTCACACAGAACCCCTCAAAAATGGGGACATCGGGCTCTTGACCTGTGTTTGACCAACGTGATTTACTTGATGTCAATACGTCATATATAGAAAGAACTTCACTTGAGAAATTGTTCCTGTTTTCAGGCTCCTGATTGCCTTTTAAAGCTTTGTGGCTTGAATTTATCAAGCTTTGGGTTTTCAATCTGATGGCTAGAAGAGCTGTTTGTGTAACTGCCACTGAAATTATGGGAGGCCTCAATGAACAACTACATTTAATGTAATGTTGTCTGGAGGAATTAATTGAATTAGGAGTCAGGAGATGGCTGATGCCTAATCCTGCCTCTCTCGCTGGTTCATTATGATTTCAAGGAGATCTCAGTGATCTGACTTGCCCTCAATGAGTTACAAAAGAATTTGTCTTCAATAAATTTAGAGTATTATATTTTGTAATGTACCAGGATGCTTTAAATGAGTACCCTGGAAGAAAGACCATGAAGAAAATTCTGTATCCATTACGTTTTTGGGATGGTATACTGTAGGTGAAGCTGTGGCCAAGAAGTGAAGACCAAGGACCTGCAGTGAGCACAGCTGGTGGAGGGGAGGGAGACCTGGATGGATGTGTGCTTGCAATTAAAGCCAGGCCTCTGCCAGGCACGTCATTGAAGAGGTGTGTTGTGGTTTTAAGAACTTGTCGCATTTTCTAGTGTTTGGGTACTTACATAGTTTCCTTTTATGTATCTGTAAGCAATGGTGAGAGGAGAAGAGTTTTGCTCAAATAGTAATTTGGATCGAAATTCTATGTTTATCTTTGCTATAACTACTAAGAACTGCATAAAAATAGGCAGGTTATATAGTTCTGGATTTGCACAAGTTTCTTAAAGTTTGCCTAACTTTGAAGATGGTATCTGAAGAGAACTTCATTTCTTACTGTGTGCGTGATGTTCCTGAAGGATAAAAGAAGCTTAGTGCAGTGGCTGAGCAGAACGAACTGCGTGCTTCTTCCAGCTCCTTGGAGATGTAGTCAGAAACTACAGCACTTTGGATTGAATAGTCGGTATTACTTATTTCCCTTAAGAGGGGGGAAAGAAAAACTTGTTCTTCATGAATAAAGAACTTTCTATACCTTTTGAATTGGAAAAAATGTAAGAGTGTAGACACTTTGGTGAATGGTACTTAAGAACACTTAACCAATAAAAGTAAATGACATGGGTGATAAATTTTCCTCACAAAAGTATGTCTTTATGAAAAAATCATCTGCATTTTCCATTTCATTCTATAACAAATTATCTTGGATAAAAAAGCATTTATTTTCAGTGAGTATGGGAAAGGTTTTTATAAAACTGCAGTTTGTCAGCTGTTTGTACAAACTGCAGAGTTTAGAGAGGGCAAGAAATGTTCTAGATTATACATGTATGTAGCCCTGAATTCTTACAATCCAGTTTGCCCAGTTAAAGTAGAAAAAAAGATCTTTATTAGGACTAGGACTGAAAGCAAAGATCCAGATTCAGACCTGTTATACATATTTTCAATGTAAGACTAGAAAAAACGATGTCCCTTCTGATCCAGGATATGTTCCCTCGTAGGAACGAATTGGTCTGTCCCCCTTATTTTTGCATGCACTTTCAAGATCTTGTGTATTCAGTTAACTAAGTATTCTTTGTTTTAGAGTGCTAAGGGGGCACAAGTAGATCTGCAACACCCATGTCTGAAGTTTCTGCTTTTATAGCAATTTAATATTACTGATCAGGAAAAAGCAAACTAGTACATATTTTCTAGAAGTGGAGGTAATGTTCTGTGCAGTGAAACTAAGCCTGGTGAGAGAGGAGGAGGGATTACGGATCTGTTTCTCAGATGGGTAGGTGTGGGGGAGAAAATGCAGAACTGGTGAAATCTCACATCTCCATTACCAGCTAACATAAATGTAGTGGAAGTCTTCCTTCCTGCTGAAGATGGCTGTGGTAGCTGGTCTTTTTGATTCCCAGACATGCAGCACTGAAACCTCTAAAGCCTCTAGTCATTCATTCAGACTAAGATTATTTTCTTAATTAGGCATTATCTTAAATACAACATTCCATTTCATTATAAACCAGGATGATTAGTTTTATTGGTTTACTAGTTTGGAACTTGCACTGTTAAGGATTAGCCTTGTAATTAGCAAAGACAGTATCCTTTGTGCATGCTGGCTAGCAGACAAAGTTGTCTTTATATTATAACTGACATCAAGATATACTCTTTGCAGTATACATTCAAATCTTGACCTTTTGCCTTTTAGTTTTGAAAATATCACAGCAGTAAGTCTTATTTCAGGAGAAGCATGAATTCTGTAAAAGGGAGCTTCACTCCCAAATTTCATTTTTCTAAAGCCACTTGGGTTTCTAGTAGACGGTCTGTTGATGGATGACTCTACATGGTTTTTCAGAAGTGAAAATTGAGAGTTTATTGATGATTCATCAGCACCCCTGAACAATAAAGTTGGATGAATGTTGTTTAGATTGGCTTTCCCATTTGTTAATATTTTCCCTCAAATGTGTATTTTTTTCATTATTTATGTTCTGCATGTCAGCACCAGAAATCCCTTTTGTAATTTTGCTTGACAAGTTTTGCAGAGATTGCTCACTCTAAATCCTGAACTGTCAGGCAAGTGATAGTTACATACGCTGCCTGTATTCTTTTCTAACTGTGTCTTAGAGTGTGGGATTCAAAAAGATATTTCAGCTTTAGCGTGACAGGCTAAAAGTGATGGATCTCCACAATGGCATTGTTCAGACTTAAGATCAACCGAGTATTACATTTTGAAAATTATAAGAAGCTGTGCTATCACACCTACCCAAATGAAAGATGACACAACAGTGGTTAAGGCTAGGAGGGATCATGGCAGGGTTGTGCGTGATAAATGGTGTATTTTTCAGAAGAGAAATTCAAGAGGTAGTTCAGTAACACTGAAAAGGAAACAAAATGGAGGAAAGTGGTATTTAATAAGGAAAAATAATTTATGAAGCTTGCTATGTCTGACTTTAGTGAGGTTGAGGTCTTGGCAATATCCCTACAAATGTAAGACATGTCTCATCATTCATATACTTACACTAGAAATAAAAATAAAAAAACAAACAAGACCCTTCTTATTTGCATATAACTCCCGCTGTTTTGAGGGACACTGGGGAGGAAAAAAAATCTTCATTTATAGGTTTCTGCAAAGGTGTTGCTCTTCTTTTCTAAATAGCAGCTCAAGTCAGATGCCTGGATTAGATGCACCATCAGTGCATTTTCTGAGTGTTCGTAGTCTGCACATATAAAGCCATGAAAGGCTTAATTACTGAGAGACCTTTAAAAAAAATATATATATATATATGTATATATATATGGTATGATGAGCTTAATTGTTAGCAAGTGTCCATGATTCTAGGGCCAGCGGTGTGATAATCCAGATCTTTGTATTTTAATCCTCATCTCTGTGACTGATCCACAGCTCTGGCAAATAATCTAGTTAAGCTCATCTTTTTCAGCTAAATGCTTCTATTGAAGTTCGTTCTTCTGCTTTCTTTTTCTTTTTTTTTTTTTTTTTTTTTTTTTCCTCTTGGTATGTCAGTCTTCAGGTACTTTATTTTTAGGGAGAGTTCTTTGCTATTTGTCAGCTCTCTATGTTTTTCTGTGAAATTGCTTAGGTTACTTCCCATCTTTAAATGTCTGTCTTCAGGTACCAGCTGTCTCTGTCTATAGAGTTGCTTGTGAAAGTTTTTCTGATCTTTCCTCCAGTTTCATGATAAATTTATCCTGGCAGTCCTTTCTGTGCATTAATCTTCTCTGAATAGCTTGTTCACATGAGCTTTCGTAATTGATAGCCTCGCTTGGATCTAAAATTATTTAACCTGTCAAGCTCTTTTCTTTCACCAGAATACTCAGATCTTATTCTTCTTTTGTTATGGCTATTGATTTTGTTTTAGAAAGAGTAATTGTGAGCCTGTACTTTTTTTGTAAGGCTTTCTATTGATCAAGACCTGAGGTTTCTTAAATGCTGTGGCAATCTGCATGTTATCTTAAGGTTTTCCCTTAAAACTCTGCAGTGCTTTCTTCATTACCCTGTTAGAGTGATCTTCAACAGTATCAATTAAATTATTGCATTTGTTTCTCCCCCTCTATTCGTTTACATGTGCTGTTAGAAATGCCTCCTTACCATGTTTCTCAGCATCTAAATAGATGAAATTAGTTGTGGATACTACAGTTTTTCCTGCTGCCTTGGAGTGCTATTGGTCGTGGCGCTTCTCCGTTCTTTGCCCCTTCAACTGCCAGTCCTGTCTGTGATTTTAATTTAATCCTATTATTTCACCTACACCATAGCAGAGTCACTTTCTCTGTATTTCTGAGCCTGACCTCCCACTGTACCGTGGACACCCCAGCTCCATCTTCTGTTCTTGTAGTTTATGGTCATCATCAACCACCTCTGCACTTCCGAAGATCTTGCTTCAATCACTTTTTTTGCTCCCATTTAGTTCTTGGAATTAATGTATTGATCTCTTCTAGCTGTCACCTGGTTGGATTTGGATTTCTGTTTAGCCTTGGTCTATTCTCTAGTCCTGTCCTTGCACTGAAAAACACTTTCAATACCTTCCCAAGATGAATTTTTAACTTCTGATTTTTATTTTATTTTTCCTCCAAGGGATTTCCAAGTTACTTTTTTTTTTTTTTTTTTTCAGGGAAGGTTGGTTTAGCTTCCCACTTAACATTGCTTCCTTCCCTATTATTTATTTATTTATTTATTTATTATTTATTTATTTAAATATAGCTGAACCTTACCATGTCAGGGCTTTCTGTAGCTGCTTCACTCCTAGCTTGAACACCTCTGCACACTCAGTTGTCTTCATAGAAGTTCTGCCAGGACGTGTTCTGCAATTGCAGAGCAATCTTGTCAAGACAGTGAGGTTGTCTGTTTTTCATTCCTGTTGGTGGCCTGCTGTCAAAATGCATTTCCATCGCTCAGAAAGGGCAAATATGTTAGAGCAATGATAAATTAGTTTTCAATGTGAAATTCTTCATGCTGGTAGCCTGCTCGACTTTTTTCTTCCAACTCAAACAGTATTTAATCAACCAATTTCTCTATTCTCCCTCTTTCATTTTGAAGTTACAGGCACCAGAAGTGCATCCCTTCTCAGAGCCAGCCTCACTTGTTCATAGCACTGCTTTGCGGCTGCTCCCGGAGCTGTAGCCTGTAGGGCTGCGAGCCCAGATCCTCACAGCAGATTTGCGATGGCACAGAGCAAACGCACTCAGGTGTTACAGTTTTCTGAATTGGGAACTGGCACCCCAGTTAATATAGTATCAAGATGTACATCATGTCTGTTTTTTTCTTGGTCCATTTTAATACTTTGTTATCCCTAGGACTTCTGTCAAAGGTAGTGTTTGGCAAAATAGCATCATAAAGTCACTTCTAGAAATGTGACCTGTCTCATGCTCGATATTATGCTGTCAGTCACGAGTCCAGTGGTTTCACCAGGATCATCTTCTGTATCATTTCTTTTCATCAAGCATCCACGAGAAGAGTCGGCAGCTGACATGGTATAAAGAGCTGTTTCAGTTCCGTAGGAAGTCAGGATCTTATTTATTTTTTTCCAGTGTTGGGCTGAGGTCAGAAGGTGCTCTGAGATGTCTGTGTTCTGATTGAAAATCAGAATTGACCTGTAATACTATTGTGTATGTTGACATTAACGCGATGTGGAAAGAAGTTTCTTTACAGCGTACGCGGCTGTGTTATGCTGTTGTATTTCAGTTTGAGCTTCCAAGATATTAAATTTTGCAAAGTAATAACACTAGTACATAAAGGACAACTATAAAAATGTGTTTTGTTTCAAATAAATTCTATGAAAAACTATTTTTTTTGCCAGGTAAAACTTAATAATATTCTTATGTATTTTACTAGTCAAAGCACCCTCTTAAATTTTTGTATATGTGGTTTCTTTGTTTTTTAACTTGTGTTTCTGTGGCAATGCTCAGATCTAAGTCCAAGGGGCTTGATGGCAACCTGAGAATTCCTGTAATCCAACCTTGTGCTCCAGGGCACGATCAGTTTTTCTTGAACTTTCCCTGTTGGAAGTCTGTTCTGGCAGATGTAATTCTGTCCCTCCTTGTGCAGTGTTGTGAAATGTTTTTGAGGCTGTTCCTTTATCTCTAGTTCTCTGTATAGTTTCCCCAAGTCATAGTCCATAGGATAATTGAGCTCAGAAGGGACCTCAGAATATCTCTAGTTCGAATGCTTCTTCCAAAGATCTGGCATCACACCAGGTTAGTGAATGTATGCACATTACATGCATATAGCTGTATGCTTTAGTGTTTGTTCTTACTGATATGTACACTGACATCCTCTCCTTCTTCCCCTGCTTATTCAGTTCTGGTCATAGCATACATTAACAAATCACTACAGTATGAAGTCAGCATGTGCCATATGAAGTATCTCACCAAGGCTGTGTTTGAGAGTCAGAATTCTGAGTATGCACTGAAACTTTTCGTGCCTTTTTTGTATTCCACATGCTTTTTGCTTTAGTTTAGCCAATGAGACTTTAAGTTTTTTCTTTCAAGTTGTAGTTCTAAGAATATTCCATGTAAGAAGCTTCTGGTTTTATCTTAATTCAGGTAATGCTGGACTTCTGTTCTCCATGAATGTTTTGCAATTATGAAGCTTAATCTGTTTGCTAGTGAGACTGAAGAAGTATGTCTTACTAACAAAATTATATTTTAAAACATGTTTCACACCTCTGCCACTCAGACAAATGATGCTGAATAATGTTCAAGCAAAGGAAAAGAAGAGGAGCTGTGATAATTTAATGAAGTGTCCACAGATGGCTGGACTTAATAATTTTTTAACAGGGTTCGGGCGCGAAGCTGATGCGCTAACAAAATATGCGACATCTTTGAGATCCTCTGCTTCACTAGAGGATAACAGATGTTGTAGCGATTTTAACAATAGGGCATCATGTTTCTACACACTTTCACCTACGTATGTTGCTAAAATCTTCATGTTTCCCAAGAGGCTATTTTAATTAACGAAGTAGTAATAGAGGTATTAATTTGTTTCAGTTCAGATTTGATTAGGAAAAAGAGAATTGGGGGAAAAATGAAAAATTTCTGAAAGCTATCAGTGGTTTGTTTAATCCTTCTCATTCTCTTTGTGTATGAACAGAACAGTTTAATGTGTAAGGATCGTAAGGTGCCAGCTGTTAGCTGTAAGGTGGCAATTATTGTAGATGATACCGTTAAAGCTTGGTAAGTTACAAGAAACTTGAGTAAGATTGGGCAACAGTGTTTTTGTGGTAGGCATTTGGGAAGCAGTAGTTTGGAAAAACTTGCAGCTACTCCAGCATTTTGCTTTTTCCCTACTGCAATAGAAATAATCTGGGAAACATGGGAGAAAACATTTGCAGAGTACATTGGGATATCATAAAAAAAGCCTGAAACCAGCTTTGGGAAACAGTTAATTGTGTAAACATGTACAGTAGGGTGTTTCAGAACTGTTTAATTCTTAAAATATTGTGTTAAATTCTGCTATGTAGAGTAGCAATGGAGGAGACTTGAGCACACAACAAAAAATGTTTGTGAAAATTTGATCCAGCAGGCCTGCATCTGTGTGGTAAAGGTATACAAACCTGTTATAGACAGGGAAAAAGTGAATTCCTGTGCAGCCATCTGTTGCCCTTGAGAAGAGCAAGTTACTCTTTTTTTTTTTTTTTTTTTCCCTATTTTTGTTTTGCAGTCTTGCTTGGGCAAGATTGATGCCAAAAGGTTAGTAGGATTCTAAAGAGGATTAAACATGTATGGTAATAGCATCCACGTTAAATAAAAATTGAACATTTACAGTGACTGCTGATGGTATTCAGAGCAGAAGGTAAGCAGTTCCTCTGAAGTCGGGAGGAACATTGTCACAGGAGTGAGTAGTTTAGTAATTGTTGATTATGGGATGTGTTTTTTTTCTTTCAGCCTTCTTGGAAATGATTGGCACTGTCTGTGGCTGCAGTGAGACTGCTGAACTAGATTAGCATCTGGCTCAGTGTAATGAATTCCTCTTCTCCTGGAAAGTATAGGAGATGAAATACTGGCTCTGCTGAAGGCAGCAGACTACAGCCAGAATTTTTACCATCTGTGTTTTCCAGGAGCATGGGAATTACTGCTCTTCTAGGCACGTCATTGCTTTTTCAGAAATCAAGACAATGGGCCACAAATCTCAGCAATGCTTAGACTGGGAATACAATTTGAATGGAACAAATTTGCATTAAGTAGATTGTTCATTGACATTCCTACCATCGCTCTGGTCTTTTGGTGGGGGGAGAGACAAAAGGGAAGGAGAAAATAGGGACAGGGTTGTTTCTCCCACACCCCTGCATTTGCATTGTCCAAGAAGAAAATTTGAAGTTCGTGGTGCATCTGATTTCTATTGTATACATGTGAGAATCGCGCTATTGCTTGTGTGTTCTTCTGCCAGTTTTTAGTCAACATTCCAAATGGAAAATCATCCTCCCAAATTGAGTTTATTAACCCACGTTCCTGCTAGGTCAGGAGTATTTTCCTGCAGTGTCCTAAAATCGATACATAATATATTTGTGCTGCCATGGAATGATTAATGTACGTACAAACATGAAAAAATTATCTTTAATATCAGAACCCCAAAGTATCATTTATCATTATGTTCATTCAGTAAATGATGGGGTAATATCTTCAACTGAATGCTTTGCAACATGTGGGTGAAGAGTGGGTGCTGCTTTCTCATTAGAAATCTAACTAATTTTCATTATAATAGATCATCTTGCTTTGATGTGTTGATTGAAGTGACTGGGAAATAGAAACCATTATGAGAAAAATGTATCTTTTTTTTTTTTTTTTTTTTTTTTTCAAAATTTAAGTTTGAAGAGTAGCTTGAAAAATGTGTACACAATTTAAATGGACTGAATTAGCTGGCATGGTTTTGAAAACTGTGCTGAAAAGTTAGGGAAATGCAGGAACTCTACTGATACTTTGAAGTGGAAAAGAAAAGCTCTTTAATTGAAAGACTCTAGGCTGATGGATGGCAGGGTATTTTCTAGCAGCATACTGCTATGGGGTTGTATGCCAGTGCTCTGGACCTGCTATTGTATTTATAAACAAGTCTGGGAGTTAATTTTAATTGAAGCTTATTTTTTGAATACTTTTTGTAATGCGTCGTCATTGTTTTGTGGTTGTCTGTTGGTTAAAGCAACAGGGTCCTCCTACACAATGGAGACTTTTAAGCAGTGCAAATTGCAAGTAATCCTAGAATAAGAGAAAATTGCTCTTGAGACAAAATTATGACCTGGGTTAAAATTATATATCATAAAACCATACAAAAGTATGATCAAATAAAGATTTTACTGGCATTTAAGATGACCTGAAAAAGGAACTGTAATTTTATTGCTAGCGAGTAATGAAACCATCTTAAATAAAGCTTATTTAACCTTAATGGAGGGCCTGCCCACAACAGAGTATACAATGCCTTTCTGGCCCTAAAAGCGAATAGTACTTATAAGCGATTTAAAATAAAGTGTAATTGAACTGTATATTAGAAATTGCAGGGCTTTAGTCCTCTGCTAACATTCTCACATATGCTATAGGTTGCTAATACAGTGACCGTACTGGGTGAAAATAAAATTTCAATGGTTGAGATGAAAGCACAGGTCCCAATGCTCATCTGACAAAATGAGGAGGTCCAGATCTCCTGTCCAGGCTGCTGAAAGAACTGCCTTAATTTACAGGTCTGTTAGTAAATATTCTTAATGAGTTGTGAATGCAGGGCTAGCGCATTCTTCTTGAAGAATAACTGATGCAGAATGTGTGCCCAAAAAGGGAAAGGGTGATCCTAGACCAATTAGTCTGATCCCAACAGTATGTCCTTGCTAGAAGGATTTTGAAGGTGAGGGTAATTGAGACAAAGGAAGATGGACAAAAGGCTAAACTGTAACATGACTTGTGTCTGTGGTTTGCATTTGGATTTCTTGATGAAGCAATTGATGTCTTAGAGCGGCATAGGCATGCCACAACACAGCCTTTTGATATGCTCTCCTGTTAGAAATTATTGAAGGTCAAAATGATGGAAATTTAAATGAGAATATTGAGATTGATAAGAATCTGAGGTAATTATGAAAACTTAATGGCTTATATTGAGAGGCAAATTTTCAGAACGGAAAGAGGCCTCAGAGACTAGGTTTTGGGAAGATAATGTTTAACATCTTCATCAGCTGTTTTGGTGTAAGAATGAGATGCTTGTGAAATAGCAAGTGCGGCAAATTTGGAGGACCTTGTTACTCTTGCTGAAGCCTTGCTGGTCTCATAGGAACAATTAAATGAGGTTATAGACTGAATGATGGTGAAACTTAGCACAGTGTGCAAAGTCATGCAGATACAAGCAATATCCTTGGTATTGTATTAAGTTGGGATGGAGGGACTGGTGATTTTATAGATAAGTCTAGTTATATTGGTTGATTCCAAGATTGACTATCATCTGCTGATGTACAGAGAGCTAATGTGATTCTTAAATCTATAGGGAAGATATTTTTCAATAAACACAAGGAAGCAATTTTGTGATACTAACCTGGACATCTTTAATCAAATGTTAAATGGCAATAGGCATATCAAATCATTGGGTCTCTGTTTAGCTAGTAGTGAAGTGCTGGGTACCAGTTGAAGCAAAGGATAAAGGAGGTTCT
This sequence comes from Aythya fuligula, assembly GCF_009819795.1. NCBI lineage: Eukaryota > Metazoa > Chordata > Aves > Anseriformes > Anatidae > Aythya > Aythya fuligula. The sequence continues at coordinate 9,869,365 of NC_045569.1, read as the reverse complement.
GACTGGATTTGAGGAGAATTTTTTTCCCTGTGAAGGCACGCAGTTCCACAATAGGTTGTGCATTGGGATTTTCAGTATCTGACTAGACAAATTCCTGAATAGTCCACTCTGACCTCGTAGCTGACCATACTCTACCTAGGTCTCTTCCTCGCAAATGATTCTGCCATTCTGAATCTTTGAAGGAAGATAACTAGGATGGTTAGAGGAATGAGGAAAAGAAACTAAAGATTGTGGCTTCGTTAACTAAGCAGAAGGAAAGTTGAAAGAAGATTTTTATTCATGTGAATACCTTAGAGGGAGGGAGTAATGGTTAATATGAAAGATGCAAAATAATTAATACCAAAACAAGGTCAAGATGAAAGGACTAGAAGTTGGTTGGAAATACAGTAGGAGTGGAAACTAGAAACTTATTTTCTTCTCAGAGGAGTGAAGTTGTGCAAGGAGCCTGCAGATAGTTCTCCGGGGAGGGGGAAGCATGCAGTGTTTAGAGGTGGACCTGTGCGAGGAAGGAATTACTTGTCGAAACAGAAGTGATCTAAATGTTGGAGATGTAGTGTACTAGAAGTCTGCTCAGATATTCTCAAGGATTGTGAAGATCTCTGGTTTTGTATATCCACCCCTCACATCCCCCCAAGTCATATGCATATTTTATGTTTGTTTTGTTTCTCTCTGTAGCACTAGAGGTTAGCCCTAGAGACCAGCTATGTTGCTCCAGCTCATTGCATCAATATTCTTGACCTCTTCTTCTCTGGTTTGTGGATTTTGGTCTTTTTACTAGAGGTCTTATATAGGTTTAATATAGGATGTGAAGATGGTGTTCTGTGGGTTTGCTCAAATAAATCTCTCTTATGTGGCTGGCTTCGATTGCAGAGCACTGTCATTAGTGCTGTTGGCCTGGTCCAGGCTTACTCCAGGCTTACTGTTCTATGGGAAATAACGTATCCTAAAAGTTTATGAAAAACACATTAAAATTTGCACTTAGTGGGTGCTAATAACTAAGAATTTTACAGTCCAAGCAACAATGTTTTTTATTCAGGTGGGAAAAGCCTGAACATGTGACATCAGATATTGCTTCTTGCTTCTCCAAGGATTTCTACAGAAATTGGAGAGCAAAGAAATGTTCTAAGTTTAAAAACCAAACAAACAAAAACACAAGAAAACCCTGTGGGCTTTCCTTAAGTAGGGATTCAAGCTAAAATGATGGAAAATACTGTTTAACTAAAGCAACTTGGTATAGATTCTTTGAGGCAGTGGTGTTTAGTGAAGATAGGCAGAGAAAAACTATAGGAGATGGAGTTTAAGCACCAGTATGCAACTGATATACCACACGTGGTAAAGTTATTTTCTTGGAAATGGGGGCACAAAAGGTAGGTAACTTGTCCTTCCCCTCTCCTTCCCTTCATGTTGAAGAGCCAGGCAATAAGAGAGCTGAGCCATGTCTGCAAGATGGCGGTGTTGGTGCCTTCAGTGCTGGGGTCCCTGCCGTGGGCAGCAGCCCTGAGCTAGGGGTTACCAGAGCCAGCTGGTTCTGCTCCTGTGCCAGAATAATTGTGCTAGGATGGTTTCCTTTGTGTAACCCAGTCCTGCTTTCCATCTTCTGCACTGAAGGCACACAGTGTAGTGACTTGAAAGGAAAAAGCTTAAAATCTCCTCGAAGCAGGAAGGGAGAAGAAAAGGCAAGATGTCAAGAGTGCCAACAGGCTGTTTCTATGACAATATTAATTTTAACTGTGAGCATAAAGAAGACCAGAAATCCTCCTTGGAGACTGTTGTTGCATTCGGGCTGCTGAGGGGCTTGGCTGTGACGGGGCCGCCTGGAACCAGCTGCAACCACCTCATGGTGCCCGCCTCGCCTCATGGCACCCGCCTCGCTGCCAGCACCAGGCACCCAAACAACCACAAAGCTGTTTGGAGGCCTCTGGTCTTCCTGTCAGAGGCTCTATCACATATCCTGTGCAGGAGGTTGTTGAGGAAAACCTTTTTATTCGGGAGATGAATGTGTTCTGTGCATAGAGCTGCTGTTTTGGTGTTGCAGCCGTAGCTTTGTCTTGTGAAGAGACTCCATTCTCAAAGGTACTAATGTGAGAAAGATAAAGATTTTCTTATGGGCAAATGCGATTTTTACCTTATGATGCGATGCTTAAGGCTTTGGGAAGCTGAGAGCTTCAAAGGGATATCCCTTTTTCATTGAATTTCAGTCAGATTTGGTCCTTTAATGCCCTCAGGCTCCTTTCTGTGGCCTGGTTAAAATTTCAGGGAAGCTAAACCTTTACTTACTGTGAGCTAAACCTTTACTTATACGTGGTTGGTGACAAAGTTGTGGAAAATATTTTAAACTTTTTTCTGCTTAAATTCTTAATAGCTAATCTTATAATTTTAATATTAGATATCTAAAAATACAGTGGGAAAAAAAAAACTCCTTATATATAGTTCTGTATGTGGTAAATTAAGATGTTGCCTGCATTGTAAACATCAGAGTGGAAAGTCTACAGGAAGCCTTCTCTTGTGTGGCATTATCTGTTCAGTGTCACAATGTCCCAGTGTATACTAGGGGGCGTGTGCGTTAATGCTATATGAGAACTCATGGCTTTTACAAAATATGGTTCAAACTTAGTATACTGTACAAGGCAGAGATACTGTCTTGATGTTGGTGTGCTGTGCGATATATTTCTTAAGCAGCAACTCTGGAGAAGTAAGTGGAGGTTACTGGTATGTCTGCTCCTGTTTTTGAGGACTCCAAAGACTTTTCTGTTTTCCAACATTTGCTTACTTCTAAAACAACTGATTTATTTGCCTTTATACTATCACTTTTATCACTTTGCTATCAAATTCTAAGATTTCTAAAGAGTTGGAGAATGTCATACTTCTTATTTTATAGAAGGTTCGTGAATCTTGACCTGTACTTGGAAGCTTTGGTGTCACCTTCAGAATACCTCTAATTCTTGTCACTTTACTAAGTTTTGTATTTCCTATTTGCAGGTCTTCCCAGGTTCACCAGTCAGCCAGAATCATCGTCTGTCTACAAAGGAAACAGTGCAATCCTAAACTGTGAAGTCAATGTTGACCTTGCACCATTTGTGAGGTGGGAGCAGGATCGTCAGCCAGTCTTTCTGGACGATCGTGTGTTTAAATTACCAAGTGGAGCTCTTATTATTAGTAATGCTACTGATACGGATGGAGGACTCTATCGCTGCATCATTGAAAGTGGTGGGACCCCTAAATACAGTGATGAAGCGGAGCTCAAAATTCTTCCAGGTATTAATCTGTTTTTCTTCAAAAAAGAGGTAAAGATTAGTCCACTGATAAGGAAACCAAAACCAACTGAAAGTAAGAATGCTTGCAAGGGCAACAAGTGAGAATCCCCCATGTTGCATTTTTATATGTTTAAAGTTGCACTAATTCTAATATGCATTGTGGAAGCTATTTTTCCAAGTAGCTTAAAATGACTGCAGGCACTTAAACTATAAAGCATTTTGGCTCTCGGGAAGACTAACCTGAATTTTGCATCTGGAAAACAGAAAAGCAAAATCAGTTGTCAGTGTCTGAGCTCATTGCGGTGGTTGGAAATAGGTCAGACATGCAAATAGTTTTTGCTGTATTTGATGGTTTGGCTCTCAGGGTAAAATTTCTCTTAAAAAGTTGTGAGTGATGTGTAAGTTCCTCAGACTTGAGTCCCTTGTTTAAAATATTGTTGAAGTTTCCAAAATGAATTGTTGCTTTGTCCCTTGCTCTTGGGATGCTGAAGCACTTTAATGATTCCAGTATTGACGAACTTCTGATTCTTAAATGCTAGCCCCTTTGGGGAAGTTTCCAGATCCCAAAAAGGGGATGACCATGAATCCCATTATTTTGTGAGGTTTAGCTATGCATATTGTTTTGAAATATGTAGATTTTAAAAATGAGAACAAAAGTCCAATTCTCACTGAATGTTGAAACGGTGCTTTTTTCTAAAACGGTATTACACTGTTGAACAGAACTGTGTCTTACCAGATGTTCTAACACAGAGTTTTGAAAATTGACCAAGAATAAGACAGGAATGGGAATCGTTCTTTCCCAAACTAGGAAAACATGGGTTGTGTTTTGTAATGGTTGTCTTAATGATTTCCAGAGCTTCATGCTGTCTCATCTGATTTAGTCTTCATGTTGGAATTCTGATTAAATTTTTACTGCTTGGAGGACTGCCAGAGAGGGTAGCTAAAACTCCATCTTTGGAGGTTTTCAGGGCTAGGCTGGGCAATATCATGATTCACCTTACCTACTGTTGGCAACAGTGGACTTGAAGCAGGTGGCTGCATCAAACATCTTCAGAGATCCCTTTCAATGAATGTTTCCATTTCTCATGGCAATATCACTTCTTTGTTTAAAATACCCCAATTTTACTATTGCACCTGTCTCCATTTTAGAGTAGAGGCGTCTGCTAGGCTTAGGTAATAAATTATGCTTAAACTAGGTATTAGTTTCATTAAGTTCTTCACCTCTGGGGGAGGAAAAAAAGGTTCATCTTCCCTCAATGAAGGAAATAATTTTTGAAGAAGAGCACTTTTTTGATAGACACTTAATTGAATTATTTTAGTTTGTTTGGTCTTGGTGTTTCTACAGACTCTCAAAGGAATATTAAGATCTTTCTGATTTTTGGCAGTTAAAGACTTTGTAATATGCTTCAGTATTGCGTTGATCTTTCTGAATTCTTGATTCCCGATACAGACGGAATCTCTGTAATGTGTTGTTAAAGGTGACTTAAGACAGTTACTTGCAGATACAAATAATGCTGATTCCTTACGTGGTAGTGAGTCTAGAAGTGTCAATAGTGAAGCCCCCCAGCAGGCACTTTTTTTTAAAGTGGGATTAAACGTTGCACAGAAAGCTCTTTTAATCCTGAGTAGCCACATAATTGTTAGGTTTGAGATGCATTTGATTGAAGGATTTGAATTAATCTGCTCTTCATTGGCGTTATTCCAATTTTAAATCATTATTTGATATGTGCATGTCAGGCACTCCAATGTTCTGCATCTAAATCTTTGAAATAAGCCCAACACACGCTTGCATAATACAGATTTTCATCCATGGACAGTGCAGTACTTTTCCTCATAGCAAGCTTCCTTAGAGCATTCAGTTTGCCTTTCATCTGCCACGATGCGGGAGGACGCACTTCTGAGCGCTGCTCCTTAATTAGCAGGTACTTCCAAGTGTAGGAATGCAAGAAAAATAACCACATAATTCTTGAATCCTACTTCCACAAACCTGGGAACTCAACTCCTTTTTTTGAGCTTGGAGGATAAGCGAGTTCTGTCTCCAGTGAATGAGACCAGCTCCTCTCCCCAGTGTAGTGATTACTCGCTGGCAATCTGTTACATCCATTTTTTTTTACAAGTTGGTTTGCTCCATATGCTGCTCTGGGTCACTCTCACTGCGTTCATGCCTGTTCACACATGGTATTATTTCTGGAGCAAGCAGACTAGCTCCCTCTAATAGGAAATGAGGACGGAGATGCTGTGATGGTTTGTGCGTGGGCCTGGGACAGATGGTGTGATCCAAAATCACTTGGAGTTTGGCTCCCTCAGCTTAGGACAATCCTGAAACATGACTTCCATCAGCCCTGGTTCTCTTGAATACTTTGGCAGCCTCTTCTTGTTACACCTTGAAGGACACACACGCCTTTGGTGTAGGGCTGTAAATGCTCAGTTAATATTTGGAGAACACCAAAGCCAACAACTTGGAAAAGTTCCGGCAAGTATTGTGTAGGTCCCAGGTGAGATGGGTCAAATACCATGCTTGATGGACATGGTGGGTGCTTCAGGGAGGAGAAGCGGTGTGGTCACAGAGTAGTATTCCTCCATTTAGGTGGTCAAAGATAACTTTTTGATAAAAGGTTGAGGGTTTTTTCCAGTTCTAGAACTTACTTGGTGCCAAACCAGTAAGCATGCATCTGAGTATTGAGAGTACAGCAATTAATGTAACACAAACAAAGGAGTTTTTTGAGCTGTTAGTGGAGGACTTATGATAATTAATGTAGCAGAAATGCTGCATCTGGAATTCATGTAGTTCAAATTATGGTGCAAGGCATAGATTACTGGACAGTACTTATCGGTGGGTACATTTTCAGTTCTTACGAAGGCCTTTTCTGATAGAGACTGAGTAAATATGCTTTTTGCTTTTGCTTTTTCTTAAAAAGAGAGGAGAAAAGAAAAAAGGAGCAAAGCCCTATCCAGTCCAAAGCAAAGCCCAAACTAATTGAGAGGATTCACCCTTATAGGGATGGAAAAGTGTGGTATATTCCTGTTTTAGGACAAAGGTTGCATTACTTCAGTGTGCAAATTGTCTAGTTTATTGTTGCGTTTTCTTAGGGTTCACTTTCTGCTTTGGCAACTTGATTTTCACGTGCATAATGGCAGCTTCTCAAGCAGCTACCTGATAAAGTGAAGTATGATATAAATGGGGACGCCTGAGTCCAGTGCATTCTGTAGAATGTATTCCTGGGCTGGATGGGCAGAGTAAGGTGAAAATGAAAATGATCCTGGATTTGTATAATGATGTTCTTTCCCCATAGCTTTTGGCCCCAGCATAGGAAGTAAGCTTGTTATATGTAGGTTCTTACTAGACGCCCTTGTGGTGATGGTCAGAGGACAAAGTCAAACCTTTTTTTTTTTTTTTCTTTTTCTTTCTTTCATAAATCTTGACTATCTGATGGAAGTTTCTGTTTCAGGGCTGCAGCTTTTAGCTGAAATTGTTTCCTAGGCAGTTTGAGGGGTCAGAATCCTGACAATGTTGAATCAGTTTGCATGTCTGGAGGAAATGGTAAAGAGCTTTTCTTGTGGGAGGCTGGGAGAGTATTTTGCTGAAAGCTTTTGTAGGTAGCACCAAGGATTCAGTCCTGTGTAGAGGCAGGAAAAAAATTAGACACTTTTTTTTTTTTTTTTTTATTGGTATGATCACCTCCTGATTCTGCATCTGGTAACTTCATTGTCATTTACAAAATACTTGCAGATCCAGAGGAGCCACAGAGCTTGGTCTTTGCAAGGCAGCCATCATCGCTTACAAAAGTTACTGGGCAAAGTGCGGTTTTCCCATGCGTTGCTGTAGGATTTCCAACTCCATATGTCAGGTGGACAAGAAATGAAGAAGAGCTTACTACAGAAGGGTGAGTAATGGTTAATACATATTGCTTATGTAAGAGTAAGAATCTAACACAGCTAGACTTACAATTTTAGATGCATGCCTAACTTGTTTCCTACTCTTCTTACAGTCTTTGAACGGGTAAAACGGATCGTGGCTTTCAAATGGTGGAGGGTTGCTAGACTGAGCACTATGACAGGGTAGTTATGAGACTTGTAGAACAGTCACATCTAGTACCTTTTTTTTATAGACATCTGAAACGAAGAAATCATATTTGAAGCAGGAAAGTTATTAAGAGTAAATTACTTTTAGATTGCCGCTGGAGCAAAAGAAGCAATTAAGGGGATGAGGACATGGCAGAAAAGCCAAAGTTGTCTTCATGCTAGCATATTATCTCTGGAGATTCCTGCGCTCACATTACTCTTCCCGTGATGGAAATGTCCAATATGCATCTACGTGTCCCTTAAAAATTTAAGTGTTCAAAGAAGAATTTCATAATTTCTCATTAAAGCAGAATATCAAAATGCTAGGCATGATTTAAAAAGAAAAAGTGTAGGCTTCCAAGAGTGTGTTAAGTGAAAACTATTATGCATTGCCACTGGCGTATTCATTCAAAACAATGTGGTCCAAAAAATACACGTATTTAAAAAGCAGAACAAATCCTATGAAGAACAAGAAAATTATAACCAGATAGTTGATGTTCTATATCATTCCAAGCTGGTGAGATTCATGTAGAAGAAACAAGTTAGTCATGAAACAGTGAGAGGTGAAGTTGTGTTGTGGGCTATGGCATGGCTATCACCTGGTGCAGCTGGAGGAATACACAAGTCATTTTACAGCAACAGCAGTAGCAATATGTCTTTTTTTTTTTTTTTTTTTTGTCAACTCTTATATTAAAAAGTCTATGGGCTTGTAGTGTGAACAGTCTTTATCGGGAAAATGCAAGCTTCTGCAGGTAATGACTAACGGTTCTAATACCTCTGAGAAATTGTGTTGATGTCAATCTGATGGCCCGTGATTATATTTGATTCATTTTTGTAAATGTAAGAAATCATTCTCATAGAAAGGATGGCACAGTCTCATTAGAATTGCACAATTGAGTATGATGAAATGTCAAAATGAATGTGCCTGGTAAGATCTTAATTTGTTTTTCTTATGACATAATGTCATTTTACATATATTTTTACAAATGTTGGCTGCCTCCCCCCTCTGTTACGCCATCTTTCTCCAAGCTATGTCACATTCAGTGCACAAGGAAGGCGAAGCTCACATCCTGGAGAGCTCTTGCTTGATTTTGTTCTCACTTTTTTTGATGTAAAGCTCAAAACATCAATTCTTCCTCTGGATACAGTGCTGCTGAGTCTGTTATGAGCTTTTCTGTACATGTTGTTGTGAGGGCTTCCCAAATATTCTATTGCTTTTCAAAATTTGGTGAGAAATCTTATAACTGGCAAGCTTAGGTGTAATATTAGTAAGCATATTTGATCTTAATATATGCACAATTTGAGCCATGCATGACGTGATTTTTCAGAATATTTAGCATTAAATTTAGCATTGTTTCACTTTGGTTACAAGTATGGTTTCCAGTTGAATTTATGCTTCAGTACAAATCCATAGACTATAGATTTGTATGCCAGGTTCTTGTTATGGGCAGCCAGAACAGCACTTGTGTGTGCTATGACCAGCTCACTTCTAAAGCATGGTTTCTTGTTTCTCCATCACCACGTGGACCCTGGTAAGGCAAGAACAAGAGCCACAAGACAGTCAGTTTTCTTTACTAAGTTTTCTTTACTAAACATTTCTTTACTAAGAACCTGTCTACTCAACAACTGAGCTGTGTAGGTTCTCTGCCAGGCCCCAGCCAGCAGTCACAGACCTGCAGTATCGCGCCTTTTTCTTCCTGTATGAACGAGTTAATGCATCTTCTCAGGAAAGCCTCTCACCAAACTGCAGGTGCCTGTGTATTTTTGGAATCTGTTGGTTGCCACATCCTCTGCGTGTGTGCTCACTGAGGAAGGTAAAGTTGAAAAGACAAAGAAGAATTCCCTTCAATTTGAAATAGGTGTTTTCTTCTGTTCAGAGAGAGAACCAGAAAGGAGTAAAAAAGGGGTTTTGAACAGGGAAAACTGTATTGGGTTTGTCTTAACATACTACAGAATTCATGTACTACAGAATCTTTCTAGTCTGGTTAAACATGAATGAATAAAGTTACCTTACTTTGCTGATGAAATTGATTATTTTTATTTTCAGTTGTTCCAACACACAGCTTTTTTTCTCGCCTTACAGTGAAATGTGTACTCCTTATACAGTTCACTTTTAATGCATGTAAAGGAGGAAATTTGATTATTTCTCCCACTCTGTAGGAAGAAGTTTGCTTCATAGTTCACGAAGAGTTTCCACGCAGTTTGATCACTTTAAGCCTACTCCTCATGACTAACAGCTTAACAGAGAAGTGATTCAAACAGCAGACAACAAAAAGTGCTTAAACTCGGTTTGCCTTAACAGCTGTCATATCATTCTCTTGAGCAGAGGAACTGAAAAATCTCTAGAACCAAGAATTAAGGTTTTGTTGGAGTAAAGCCTGCAGTTAAACTGCTGTGAAATAGGTACCTTAGCTTGTTAGCAGATTCTGTTAATTTAGTAGCCAAATTGTATTTAATTTGTATTAAAGTCCCCGTGTTATGTAAAAGTATGACTTTTGTTATTAACATGGCTTTTCTTTATCCCAAGGAGTGGATCATTTTCCTGTGGACTGCTTTTTCATGTACCTTCTGCCTTTCAAAATCTCTTAAAGTATTTTTTGTCTACAAACAATACAGAGACTTAAATGTACATATATATAAATGCACGTGTAAATATTTGGATGTGTGTGTATCTATGAGGTTAGGAAACAAAACTCAGCATATCTGTGTTTTTTCTCCTTGTGAAGTGGGTTAGGCACATAGTCTTGTATTTTTATTTTTAACTATGGCAATTAACGTAACGTAAAATTAAGTTTTTTACTGTGAAACTGTACTTCTAAGGAGAATCTGTATAGGATCTTGTATTCTAAAAAACCCACCAGATTATTATTAATACCATACTGATGCATAGTGGACCTGCCATACGTGCACTTCAGCAATTTGAACGTGCATTCTGCTTTTTCAGATGGATTTCCTCTATTTGCTCAGAATGAGTAATATCTGTGCCAGTATCAGAGAAGATAGAGAATGGAAGGAAGTGGGAAAAACCACTAAGTATGAAGCTATCAGTATAAAAATTACTTCCTTTTTTTCTAAACAAGTTCAGTCTGCCATACAGCCAGCATAATCTGATACAGAAGGCTCAAGTGGAAATGTTTTATACAGGTTGAATAGTTTTCTCCAGTTTTGCTGACTTTGAAGCCGTGATTTTTTTTTTTTTTTTCCGGAAACATGTCTGGCTAAGGATCCTACTGTGTGAGGGTCTGTTAGTAAATGCAGGAGTGATTTTATGCTCTTGATGCTGCTGAAGTTGAAAAGTGAGGTTCCACTTGAAGTGGCTGCCAAGATGGATTTTCAGTTTTTGGGAGTTTCAAATGTTTGGATGTTCTGCTTGGAAACCCTTGCACAGCACACAAATCACCATTCTACTAGTCTGTGCTCAGGCACCACGTATTGTGCAACTCAATTCATATTTGTACATGCATATATATATATATATATATATATATATGGAAGGAAATCCATATATATATATATATATATATATATATATATATGGAAGGAAATTCAAATGCAATCATAACAAGAAAATCTTATTCTAAAAAAACCAACACAGTAAATGAGATGGCTAATCTGAAAATAAACAGTTGAAAGGACCTGGAGTAATAATTATATTTTATTAATGCTGTTGAAGTAAAGCTAACTCTTCAGTGTTATTGGGCTGTTCAGATTAGCCAAATTTTATATGATTAAGAAGTACCCACAGAAAACTGTTGTATGGTTAATCATTTTCTAAAGCGAGGAAATTGCAAAGCTAAGGTTGCACTTAAGTGTTAATTTTGTGCTGTTGTTGTATGTGTTAAAATAAAGTCTTTAGTTGTATGAACACATTCTTAATGCAGGGTTTTTTCCTTAATACCTCACATGAATATGTGATCTTTTAATTATTATATATTATTGTTTGCCAGGCACTCTGAGTGATTTGTGTTAAGTGAATTACATTTGCCCAACTCAGTGAAGGTTAAACATAGCAGAGTAATTATGGAGATTTTTCTGGTAGTAGATTCACAAAATAATCTAATTTACTGTCTGATTTTTATCTGCTGTGCTTCAGCAAGACTGCGAAGAGATTAGAAGATGTTTTGGGAATGGTATTTTAAAAGGGGAAAAAAAGCCAAAACCTCAGGCTAGAACTGACTGCAGCATTTTAATAAAGGTTCACTACATATTATGTGATAATGAAATCCAGGAGAAAAAAAAAAAAAAGATGTCAGTTAGGTATCCAAAGTAGCTCAAGTAATTGTGTATTAGGAGTGTGTAACATGGTAACTGAAGGCTGTACGGAATACATACAAAAGGCTTGAATTTGATTTTGCTGTTCCCTGACATTTGAACGATCAATCTCTGTTGTTTTTAATGACACTTTAAATTATGTTATCACTTCTATATTAAGCTGATTCTTTGTCTCCAGTGTCTGAAATCTGATTGCTTCACTCTTTTGTGGAAATGCTTTACTATCCTTGCAAAATTAAGATATATTTTTTTACTTTATTACAAAAGGAGTTTTGGTTTAAGCCCAGAAGTATTCCACAGTGAAGGCATACGAATGGAATCACCACGTAGTCTGATGTGATTTTTTTTAATTCCATGTATTTAACAGCAATGAACTTGGATCCCATTTTGGTAGACTATGGACTGTCTTTTAAATTTTCTTGAGGGAAATAATCAATTGGAATATTTTTTTTTTCTTTTAAAAGCATAGCCCCTGATTTAGATGGCTGAGAACTATATACACATTTCTACACAAAGGAGAAACACTGAAGTTTGACAAATAACTCCAATACTGACAGTAACCTCAAGTTAGTACGGGAGGTGTGTAAGGACATTAAATAGAGCATTTTGTCTGCTCACCTTTCTTACAGCTCAGAATCTCAGAAAACTCTTTTTCTGAAGTAGAAAGCTGGTCAAATTCAGAATTGATAAAGTCATGTAAACAGTACTGTGTGCTTCAAGTAGGTAGATCTTAGAGGATTTTCTGTTGGCTGATGTGACAATTTCTAGTAACTTTGGATTGTTTTAGCCTGCCGCCATGCCATGTGTGTGTGACTTCACTTTTCTGGAGACTGGCTATGGGGAAAATCAGTAGTGCAAGGCACTTGCCTAATTCACTTGCTTTTCTTTAGGCACACTTTTAGTGCAATGTTAATGTGTCTAACATACTCTTTGCAGAACGAGCTTTATTGGCATTTTCTGTTCCCCTTAGCAGTGTTTGGAAAGCCCTTACATATTCTTGGACTGTCAATGTCCATAAGCAGACCATGAACTTCAAGGACTGGATAGAGCATCATTTTGAAAATTTACCTGGGCAGATGAAATAAAAAGTACAAGGAAGGGGAGGGAAGGAGGTGGTGCCAGCTTGACAGCTCTGGTTCGATGCTCTTTTGTACAGATTTTCCTTGTTTGAGATAGGAAAAGGATTGTCCTTGACTGTCTTTGATTACCACTAAAGTGCCTATTTATCCTGTGTAATAATTTTTCTCCTGCTCAATAATAGAAGGCTTCTGCTTCTTTCTGGCTATAACAACAATACCATACGTATGCATCTCTTTACTTACTGTCCTTGAACTGCTGTCAAGCGATTCCCAAAATAGTTTCATGACAAACTTCTGTTTTCCTCTTAGTTAGGACCTGTTGGCAGGTAATCCTGGAATTGAGGTAGTTATCTTAGTGTAAAATCTGATGCCAAAACATGGAACATGACTATCTAGTTAAAAATTCTTCTCTGAGAATGCTCCTTGTAAATGGCACTCAGAAATATTGTGTGTGAACGCTTAAGTTCATTTAGCCATTTAATGCAAAGGACTTGTATATGCTTCTCTGTGAACTTAAATCAGTTTTTAAATCATTTTGTCCATTTAAATCCATTTGTCCATCAATTTACCCCACTGTCCTGTTTTGCACAGCTCCGAAAGGTTTCTGTTTCTTGCGGGAGGCAGTCTGGTGATCAGTGAAGTTATGGAAGAGGATGTGGGGATGTATACCTGCATAGCAGATAATGGGAACGAGACGATTGAAGCTCAAGCAGAACTTGCAGTGCAAGGTAGGAAGAATATTTAATTTTCAGAGAGAACACATCTCTGAATTATTGTTCGTAAGTTTTATTCGTGTACAATCATTTAAACACCTTGCTGCAAAAGCTCTTGAAGTTTGTCAGCTGTTTTTCTTCATGCCCCAGTTAAAAACAACAAAAAACCACCAACGTGAGTATGCTGTGGATATTGCAAGTTATGTTACTCTAATTTATTATTTGAACTGCATATGATTTCATAAATATTCAAATGAGGAATTTGCTTATATAATACACTTGAGTGTATTTAAAAGCTGCTGTATAAGCTCACATAATGTGAAATACTTCTTAGGTTCCTCCTTGAAATCATACAGAGTATTTTTTTAATAGTCCTAAATATACTGCTGTTTTCAAGGAACTTGCCAGAAGATAAGAGCAGAGATAGTTATTTTGTAAGACCAGGTTTTATTTTGTGTGTGCAACTGTTTTGTTTATTCAGGAAAGCTATTTTAAATAGAAACAACACTGAAATGTTGATAATGTTGATTTAAAAGCCTTTTATATAACCTGTGCAAATAAGATTTTTTTTAATTGGAGCTTTACATTGGTTTAAGATATTTCAGCTGGAATTTAATTGTGTGTCACATTGGTGACAGTATGCATTGTCCTTGTAAGACAATTGAGTTGTTTTACAAGGGATTGTGGTACAAGAAGGTTTGTCCTCACAATAAGTCTTGAAGAGACTAAGAATAAGTAATCGTGGAGGAACTGCTAAGGAAGGCTTATCTATAGTCAAAACATTTATGGCAAAAATATGATGTAATTTAGATTCTAATACCATGCAGTGTAATGCAAAGGCATGTTATTAGCAGAGTTCTTACTCTTCATACACTCAACAGTGTATAAATGTTTGCCATATTTTAGTAATTGAGGTGTACTTACTTACGTTTTACATGCCTTACCTGGCACTTGGGAAAAGGGCTGTGTTTCTGGTATAGAATAACTGGAAAAAATTAGCTTGGGAGAGAAAAAAAATAAATAAATAAAGAAGGGGCTGCAAGCTTTCAAGGGGAGTTGACCAGTGAGCTGTTCAGAACTGAATGGATGAAGCCTACCTTGTTAGGAGAGTAGGGTATAAAGTAAGGCTTTTATTGGTATCTGCAGCATTTTTGCATCACAGCCATATAACCATGTCCAGTTCTGTGTAAAACTGAACACTGACAAGGTGCAACGTTTGTTGGTGAACATAGCAGAGGGTGTACTGTTTCGAGAGCATGTGGTCGGTTGACACTTCTGCGCTCTTCCCTACTAGTTACCTCTAATTTAGGCTTCACCTTGTGTTTTACTGCTACCTGCTCTGGGGACTGGTGTTACTATAGCTCTGCTTTGACTTAAGTATTTTGAAAGCAAATTCTGGTCGTGCAGCAAAAGCCATTTCTCTTATCTTGGTTCTTGGGCTGAGGAATGAAGAGAGGTGCTGTGTCTCTTTCAGTACTTACGGGCTTCGTGATTCATTGCACTTTATGATGGCTTAATGTATCTCGCTGTGTGCTGTGTTTAATTCAGTTCCAAATTATCAATTTTACAGAATTGGCATGAGGTTTTCAGTTTTATGGGCAGTGGCAGAAATTAATATTATTAATGGTATCATACAATTAAGCGAAGAAAATCAAAGATAGGACCAAGATTATAGCCTTAATGTAGGATATGCAGCTGGGTCACTTGGGGATAAAAGTGATCTTGAGATCACTCTTTGATACTTATCTAAACTAATGCAAGTAATTTCTTTTTTCCATTGTAACGATTTAGAATATATTCTGCCAATTCTTTTATGCTGAATTTCTCTTGTACACCCGGCACACACACAAAAAATTGATTTCTTTTAATGCCTCGGTATTAAAATATATTGAAGATTATACAGATTGCATTTTGGAAGTTGCGTTTCTGGTTTTATTACTTAGTTCTAATCTTACTTAATTCTACTTTACTTTGAGAGGTCACTGCAGAGAGTAATTGTATCTCTCCATTACTATAATTTGCTGAAGGGTTGAATAGTTTGAGTAACTGTTACCTGATGATTGTATCATTTTCTTCTAGAACAGAAAAATTGTCATCTCCTACCACCGACTAACTACATGATTTTGCTTAATATAGGCTTCTTCTGTCATTCTTAGGAATTAGTCTGGCAGAAGTTCATACAAGAAATCTAGGACTTTGGTATTTAATTCCCATGTCTCGTCTATTTTTCTGCATCTCTTGAAGCACCTATGTGTTTTTTTGTTTGGAGATTTCAAAAGCATAATAGAAGTAGTACTACTGCAGTCAATCTCTTTTTTTTCTTCCCGATTAATATTTCATGATGGCAATTCAGTGAGTCATTTGTAAATCTCTACTTAGGTGTGGGTAAGATGGCATTATTTGACAGTGTTAGGACAGCTAAAGTGAAATGGCGTTCCTGCTGATGACTCTTAACTGAGATTTCCCTGCAGTGCAAGATGCCAACTGATATGTGCAGGTAGTTAGAAACAACCATTTTATCCAGTTGTAAGCTTAAATTGTGCATGGAATGAAAAGAGTGCTCACTAATGGTTGGTCTTGGAACAAAGCAACTTTTCTCTAACCTTTCTTACGGATATGAACCCCTGGAAGCTCACATGCGTTCTCCTTGATGCGAAACCAGTGGCAGCAAGCTGCTGTGCATCCTCTGCTGTGGGGTGTGATGCATACCTGGCCCTCCCTGGCTGCAGAGACAGAGTCACTGCCCTTCATCCCCCAAGGGTGGCATACCTTCTCCTGCCTCACGTCTAAACGCGTGCTGTACTCCAGTGGTGAGTAACTGGTAAATTCTGCTGTGCTGCTTGTGCTTTTGCACAAGGGAAATGGGAGATAGCTTATTTCTAACCGCACGCAAATACATGGACTGAACAGCCCTGTAATTTCATGCACATAAGCCCACTACACTGTTAAATTTGGCATCATTTGAATTCAGATAAATGTTACCTTCAAGTAATGCATTTTGCTCAGTTTTGATGACACTTAAAGATGCTATCTGTTTCCACATGCTAGGAAGTAGTCCTTTGGACAGGCTAGCCTTTGTAATTAGAAAGTGTTAGCAGAGCCTTATATTGTCCTAATATATTTTTTTAAGTACTTAATTTAGTTTCTTTACCTATATTGCAGAAGGACTGAACCTGAAAAAATGACTTTAACTGGAAATGATTATACAACTTAGCTATAAAGGTATTTAAGGTTTGAGAAGTATATTCTAAAAAAAAAAAAAAATAAATCTTTTATCCCTTTATATATTGGAGTTAGAGTTAGGCAAACTTTTTTTTTTTAATTCTTATTCAAAGGATGGTGGAAAATGAATGGAACATTTTGAAGACTGTTTTAAGAATATCCATAAGCCATGCAATACAGGTCCTAAGAATACAGGAAGACATGGTATTTTGCTACCGGTAGAAGTAATAGTGGCACTGAAAGTGTGCTTAGTTGAGAAATCATGGACATTTCAGGAGGGGTTGGATAGAAGAAAAAACTGTTTTCTGTATAGCCTACACTGTGGAAGCTAAAAGAAAGGATTGTAAAGGAAGACCTGTTTTTCTCATTAATGATGTTCTTTGTACCTTTACCTGTGGAACATCTTTGAATTTCAGCCCTCTGCTATGTCTGGATAGTCTATGCTAGGGTACAAAGATTTGTTTTGAGAAATGCACAGGAATTTCAGAATGGTGAAAGTCTGAAGTTCATCTTGGAAGATGATGGTACTTTGCACAGCTTCTATCAGCTGCAAGGAATTAATTCTGTATCTCCTGCTGAGTGACCCAAACTGTTCCACAAGAATAGTGGGCACTGCCTCCCCATTTCTTTCCTCCTGAGGCCCTTCTGTCATCTACTGGTTCAGCTGCCGTTTGTGAGGTAACTTTATTTAACTTCAACAGATGCTTTTAGGCTAGTTTGATTATTTTAGATCTGGAATGGGTTAGGTAGCCATTGCCTGAACAGCTCAAGGATGGATCTGTTGGAAGCGTGGTTTTCTGGCATTTTATTTGAAAAGAGAGAGGTACACACTGCCTTGAAGTACAGAGGCACCTTGCAGCGAGCTCACCAGACTGCTCTGCACCAAAAAGTTACAGAAAATACAGGTTTCTGGTTACATCTGTGCAGTTTGAGATTTCACATGCCCGTGATTCCTGCATCATGTTTTTGACTTGCGCATTCAAGAAGTGGTTTGAACCTGGAAGAAAACATGAAATGTCCTGGGGGGGAGATCCGTGGCTGGGATGATCCTAACCCCTAAAGCTTAATGCTTCTGAATCCCATCTGCATCTGAGATGGTCTTCAGGGACAGGTATGAAACAGATAAAAGGCATATGCTGCTGTGTGCTTTTCTTCAAGTTAATCTCTGGTACAAAACATGATGTGTGGGCATGGTCTCAGACCAAGTACCTTGTGGGTACCATTGCCAGGGTAGGGTGTTTCCTGTTAGGGTAGGCAATAACTCGCTGTCCGAAAACCTTTGGTATGATGTCAGATTTCTGTGTTGACAGCGTTCTTGCCCTTCCTGTCAGCAGGAGGAACAGTGCTGGGTCCCGGCTTTATTCACAACACGTGTAATGGGTTGAGAGCGCTGGAAAAATCTGTTGTGCTCTCACCAGCAATGAAAGAATCTGTAGTATTTCCGTGAGATAAGAGTGGAAAGTGGTGAAAGAAAAGTTGGGGAAACAGTAGTAAAGGTATTGAAAATGCTGTTGGCTGGCTTCTGTTCAGTCTGAATCCTGTGGCCTGGAAGAGCCACAGTGGCAGTGCAATACCGGGAAGGTTATAAGTTCATTTTTCATCTGGGAAATATTTCAAATTTATTATGGTGCCCAGAGCCCCTGGGAGTTCTGTAAATACTGTGACGCGAGTTGGATCGCTGTGTGAGCTTCCTGCCGCCTGTCTTGGTACTTACATTGTAGATAATGAGTTTAGGGGGAGTTTTCTCTTTGCGTTGAAATATTTACTGCAGTTAATTCTGAACTGCAAAATAATAAAACAACAAAACACAATTCCATTTTCATTTTTCCTTAAAACATTGATATGGCAGGTCTGAGGTCTTCAAAATGAATCACTGGATGCTTCCCAATTGTGTGAGAAGATTTAGAGTTGTTCATTTTTTTTTGTTGTCTGTATTATTATCTTTCATTGTTCTTCAGTTGTAGAAAGCTGGCTCTTCAGTCATCTAGGACAGCAATCAGTGTCTGGATGCATCTTAAATATCGTGCTTTAAATGCCTTCCTGTGTTGATATACCAAAATTAAAAGAAAAGTGTTATTTTAGGTATCTTTAGGGATACATTTCAGGTTGCTCACAGCAGTAGTCTGATGGCTGCCTCATCTATGCTGCTGGAGCAAATTGTATAGAGGGGAAAAAAATCATATGTAGAAGTGCTTTGATAAAATTATCAATTTTGTGCTTTGAAAAGAAATGCCTTAAATATTTTCAGTGTAGCTTAAAAGCTTTATGCTAACGAAGAATCCTTATTCTAGCAAAAAATACATAAGTTATGGTGTTTTTCCTTCCATGTGAGAACACCTTCCTTTGTACTTTCTGTGCAAGTGCTGGGTAGTAATTTAGATAATAAAAGAAATCCAGATAAAGTCTATATTTTGTCTAGCCAGTAGGTTTTAAATTGATAGTCAGTGACACAAATCAGATTTGAAAAGATTGTTGTGAGAGCACAGCACAAACTGTAGCTGGTTGGTGGTGATACCAGCAGAAATGTTACACCATTGGTGCAGCACACTTAATTGCCTTGTCAGGGGCAGAAACATCTGAGATGGTGACATTCAGTTTCTACACTTGGGGCAAGGCTTGGCGCACCCAGAAGAAGACCCGCATTTAGTTTTAAGAATGATTCTGCTTCTTAAGATGAATGAAATTGGAGGTCTTGTATCTTCAGGTAATCTCTGCTTTTCTTTGCCTTCTGTGGAGAGCCTGTGCGATGTTTTAGACGGGTATGGGTATCCTGTGGTACTAATTGCATCCTGAGCCAAGTAATCGCAGTTGAGGTTTGCAGATGATTGTGCTTTGGTACTTCTCTGAAGACCAACATACCTCCTATTGTTATTGTTCTTCTCCACTTAAGACAAATAGGGTTGTGATTTAAGTCTAGACTGTATGGCATGATTGCTTTCCCTTGAACAGCCCACCATACCCTTCTTAACATCCCACAAAACGTTGAAAAAGTATGCACGACAACTGTGGAAGGAAGAGCCTTAACATCTTACAGTGTTAGATTTGTCTTCCTAAAGTACAGCTGATGAGATCTCATCTGCAGCAGATACTTCGAGACGAGAGGAGGCCGTCCTCCTCAGGAAACCGTAGATGTTGGAAAAGTGCATTAAACCGTGTAACAGCAGAGTAATACATAGGGGTGACTCTTACTTTTGCATTAAGCTTCCATTATTATTGGAAACAAATCTCAGGAAGAAATCCGAACCTACAGTGAAAATTGCTAAAACCTTTCTCATACCTTCTAGATTATCATTATTGATTTCTGTTTCTAATTAAGCTCTGTGCTGTATCTTGATAATAGGCAGCACTTCAATTACAGGTTCAGAAGATGCTGCATTAAACCTGCTGCTGTCAAAGGCTCATATTTGGGACACCAGTATTCTGTCCTGGTTATCTCAAAACTCTGGCTGGGGAGGCTATTAACACTAAAAAGCATACTGAAGCTTTTTAGACATTCTTTCCTCCTGCTGAAACTGTAACGTGACTTCCATTAATGATCTTTGCTCAAGTGATACAAAAGAAATACAGTCAGATGGGTCTGATGCGGAGAAGGTGTTGGAGCTAACTCAGTGTAATACTCGTCGGTATTTCTGCACTTCACCATTGTAGCTGAAAAGACTTTCTAGTAGTCCTTGCTGCTCTTCTGAAGTATGGTTTCATGCTTACGGAGTTGTATAACTGTGGATTCAATGAGATAATGTGAATATAGGTATAGTTTTCAGTCATTTCTGCCTATGTGACTGAAATTCTTGTTCAGCTGTCGCATTACTAATGAAAAAGTTCTCAAGAAATACTGAGAAACACGCATGGATTTGGAAGGACAAGATTGTACTGTTGTCCTAAGACTACATCACTAGCTCAGGCTTTACCTGGAGACCAAGCATGCCCATCTAGATGTGAGAAATCATTTTTAATACTACATATAAACTTCCACAAGACTAACATGTTCCTTACATCCTGCGAAGCATCACACTTCTGTGATACTTAAAGGTGCTGTGGTCTAACTTCTGCTGCCCACCACTATTTGGCAGGCTGAGCAGAACCCCTGTCCCAGCTCACAGCTGCTCCTCTGCAAAATCTTACTCTGTAGTTGGTGAATAGTTGTTGGTTTTGTTTTTTTTTTTTCTTTTTTTTTTTTTGCATGACCTCTTTCTAAGACCAGGAGGGCTGTTAGCCCTGTTCTCATACAATGGGGAGGCGGCTGCCCTCGGTGCTGATGGTGTGCATTTGAGCAGAGCCCAACTCCTGGGGTGGGGGCGAGAGCTGGAGCGCACAGAGCAGTCTCTGAGACAAGGCACGAAGATGAGGGCTGTGTTGGTGCCCTGTGGAGAGCTGCAGCCTTCTGGCACCAGCCACCTGCAGGCCCATCAGCTGGCCTGGAGGCTTTGCAGACCAGGTGCTCATTTCTGTAGTAACTTGGGTTTGGTTGAAGCTGTTGTGCAGCAGAGGTGTGAGTGTGGCATGGTCAGCAATCAGAGCACGATATCCCCCTGCTGACAGACGGGGGAGAGGAACTGGGAACGGGTGTAGTTTCTCTGCAGAACCTCTGGAGGTTCTTCTGCATGGAGCATCAGTAAGTTGCAATCCCGTTGTTTAGCATGTGGAGACATTTTCTTTGTTACATAGATGCTGTATAGTTTACAAACAGGTTTTTGTGGCACCAAAGAAGCAATCACAAAGCAGCCCTGAATGGTGAGGTGTTAGGGGGACAAAGATGAGATCCATCTGCCAAAGCATCCATAACTGAATTACAGTTGGGAGGTTATGCCTCAGAAGTGCACATGCAATGGAGATGAGGTTCACCATGAATTTAAAATAAATAATAATAAAGCTTTGTGATTAATTTATATATATATCAAATATAGGTAGAGAGAGAATACCATTAAGAGAGCCTAAACCAAATTATCAGTAAGCCATACAATTCACACAAATGGTTTTCCTTGTAAATGTTCTTGAGTAATCCTTGGGGATAATGAAAATGTTACTAAATTAAGCAGCAGTGGCTTAAATATCTACAGTGTAGAAACTGATATTGAACTAAGGGAATTGTAAAAGCTGGTTTCTCTTTCAGCTAGAATTTCTAATAAATTAAGATCATATTAATGGGGGTTTGAACCAGCTGCTGCCTTAAGGAAAGAAAGACATTCTACCACAGAATGGCTTTTAAAAAACTATAAGCTAAGGTTGCTATCAATAACTTTGTTGGCCTGGACCACCGGTTAGAAAGATGCACAATTTTGCTTGAGTTTCATATTTAGATTTAATTCCTCTTCTCCCAGTTCAAAATGTATTTCAATAAAGGATTGTTAAACCAGACATCTGTTTTCTGAAGACCATTTTTCATGGGAGCTTTGAGACCAGGCTGCAGGACAGAGGGTGAAACAACAACAAATCACCAAACCTGACAGATGCTCTTTGCATCCAGGTTTAGGCCTGCGTGAGATCAGAGGCTTTCAACACAGTCCTCGACACTTTCAGCCCTTTTTGGAGCAATGAGGCACTATTTAACTAACACACAGGACAGATGGCTAAAGCAGTATGGATGTTCTTGCACTGAACACACCATCCTATTTGTAATTTCTCCCCGTTATCTCCATCAAAGGCACCCCAACTTAGCATTAACTTGTCTGTGGGTTGAGCTGGTGTCCTTCTTGCTTTTATCTGTTGCAGAACAGGATGTTTGCTAGGTCAGGTGCTATGCTTACAAAAGGTACAATTCTTAAGTCTAAGATGTGGACTGGTTGCAGGTCACCAATGTTCTGAATGTGTGCTGCAACCAGTGATCTCGTGAGATGCTGACATACTGCAAACTCTGAAAAGTGTGCTGCTCTGGGTAGAAAACTCTGCTCTGTATCCATGCCGCTTGAGTTTTAGGTAAAGGAATTGCCTAGGACCAGGTTAAGAATGCCTGTAAGTGAGTGCAGATGTATTTCACAAATACAGATGTAATTTTGAAATTGTGTTTGTTCTGAGTGTTGGGAAGCAGAAGTTGGATTAGGTGAAGATGTAAGCATGCACAAGGTTGGCAGGGGTTCCAGAATCGTGCTGTTGGATTTAAATCTGAAGACTGATCCTTTCTGTCTGTAGGCTCTGGCTGCCTGCAGTGCCGAAAGGAATCTGGACAGGGGCACGGTGACCTACAGCTTAGAAATCCTAGGTATGAAGCTGAGGAAGTGTGGGACCCTGCCTCCTTTCCAACTAGTCCTGAGTGGGGATGGTGTTGTGATCAACTCAGAGACACATCCAGTTGTTACTCTGTCCATTCTATCCATCCTTTTCTCAGCTTTGCTTTAACTTAAGTGTTTTTTTCATGCTGTTGGTAATAACTCATGGCAGTTATCTTGGAACTGACTTACTCCTTCCCTCTTATTACTGAATCAGCCATGGCTGGTTGAGTAAACTCAACAAAATACCATTACATTTAGTTCTTGTTACAAAAGGCTGTGTCTGCATGAGTAGCGATTTACTACTGGAGGAGTACTGCTTACACTAAGCAAGCCAAATGTGCCTTATGTGGTGTCTGCTGTACCAGCAAAGCTGTTTTTTTTCAGACCTCAGAAGGAAGAAAAGCTCAGAGAAGTACAATTGTGTCGAAAATCTACAGCCAGGGCTTCTACCCCACAGGAACCATACCTCTGAGGCAGCATAAATGCTGACAAAAATCTGTAGTGTTGGTCTTACCTTAAATAAAAGTGGGATTTACCTGGAGTAAGATTTATGACTTTGACTCTGGAGTCAGTTATGCATTGATGAAGTGTGTACCGCTGTGAATTAGGGAAGAGAGGAGCTTGCTGCAGCACAGACAGGCAGTCCTGAATAAGTCAGCCTTCCTCTCCCTTTCCCTTGCTTTCATCAACTACATTTTGACTTCTTCCTTCTACTAAAATGCCAGTTTAAAATAACAGTTTTTTTTTTTTTTTCCCCCAATTTTGAGAAAACAGGGAGTGAAACCTGCCACCTCTATTATACCTAGTTTCAGCTTGATTCTGAGCAATGTGCTTTCCTTCAGATTGCTTAACAAGGAGATTGAATTCCCTGAATTGCCATATCCTGCAGGACATGCACGGATACATGTGGCACGCTATGTAGAGCACACTGCTAGGTCCCCTGTGATTTTGACAGGAGGAATAATTAACATTGGGTGGGAAGTTCACCCTCTGCACAACTGACCTGGGGCTATAACTCATAGGTTAATGCGGGAAAGGTAAGCCAGTTGATAGCTCAGCTTTTGTTCTAAGTGCATTTGAATACTTCCTAAGGATTGAAGGATATAGTAGATACAAAATGGAGTATACTTTTTTTTTATTATTATTTTTACTCCCTATCAAAAGACATGACACTTAAAATTGCAATTAAAAATAAAAGCTGAAGGATTCAGTAATAATTTTGAAATTGTGTATGCCAAAGACTTTCAAGAAATTTAAATGTGTGAACTAAGAAGCTCATTAAAATGCCTTCTTCCTCTAAGTGAGAACTCTTTTTATAGAAATCGTGCCCTAAATGGCAAGTATTTTCCTCTGTATATCAGGGTCATCTTTCTGTGTTTAATTGGTTGAATCAAGCTTTAAGTTTGATTCTTGGATTTATAGGTTGTCTAAGGTTTTTTTTTTTCCATTTCAACAGACACTTGTGCATTGTTTTTGCACCCCCAAAATTTGAGATGGAACATGAGGGTGAGTAAAATGGAAATGCTGAAGAACACCATGCATTACTTAGATGGTCTCTAGGGAGAGACCATAACATAAAGTAAAGGCATACTTTCTTTCAAGTTAATTTTCGTGGTAGTTAAGCTCACTCTCATAGTACAAGATAATTTATCTCTCTAATGGGAGGTAGATTATTGCAGTTACTAGGTGTCATTTTATAAAAACCAGAGTCCTTGGAAGGGAAGTTTATCCCAAAGTTACAAAGATGAAACAATTCTGTAATTTGTTGTGAGGAGATAGGTTATCTGTGGTGACTTGTTCCCTAAACAGTCTTGCAGTTAATTAGTTTCTCTTCGTGATGAGAATAATTTAAAAGAAAACACCATTGAGTTCTTATTCCGCAGTAAACACAACTTCTTTAGTTACAGTGTCAAGTTAAACTAAGCACAGTGTTTCATGTTAGTTGTGAAAACCTTTGAGGCAGGTGTAATTTCTGTAATAAAGTTGTTGCATACTCTTCAGTGACACATCTGAGGCTTCCCTGCAGAAGGATGCTGGAAGGGTGTTGAGCATCCTGCCTGTAAGGGGATGTGAGCAGGATGCACAATAACACGTGGAAGGAAACCAGGTGTGCAGCAAACCACTTGGTGATTAGGTAACGGCAGGAGGATATTTTCATACTGAAAATAAGAAAATTGTGATTCTTTTTTTTTCTAACCAGTCCTGATTTCCAGCAGCCCTGTTAGTCTTCTTTGTTTTCAAATGACGACTCCAAGATTTCTTTTCCTATGGCCTGTTGTCCTTGCATTCTTAGGAGGCTGGATGTTGCCACAGTGTATTGAAGACTCGAGAGGTCAAACACAACCCCTTGGGGCTGCTACTGTCACCTTGCTGCCATTGGTGAGCCAACCACCAGAATGTAGGCTTCCTAAAGAGGTCTCCCTATGAAAGAGTAACTGTATTGACTGCAGCGGTAATACGCGTGCAGGTTACATCTTCCTGAAAAGTACTTTTTACAAGAAAGACATGGATCTAGGTACTCAGGGAGCAGCTCAATTAGGTAAGGCAAGGTAGCTTTTTGTAGTGATGTTGCAGAATAGAATTGTAGGGCATGTGAAAGTGTTAGCAACCTTTGAAAACAGTCATGCTTCGTGCTCTGTAATGCATCTAGCTCAAGAGCATTTTGGGCCTCCAACTTCAAATTAATTTTCTTTGTTTATTCCAATAGGGTATCTTTTAAGAAATGAGTGATGTGGTTCATATTTGCAAGTCTGCCTACTGTCTTCTGAGAACCTGAGGGCAGCAATGAAGCAAAAAGGCTAAAGTGCAATTTAAAATGTCAGCCTTCTGTAATAAAAATCTCTTCTGAGATGAATTCAGCAGTTCATAGCTTCTGAGGGTTGAGTAAAGCTGTTATGGATACATTTTTAGTAAATTCATATGTTTTGCTACACGTGTGCAATGCTTTGGGGAGAATGTTTAAAATACCATTTTGCCATTTCAGTCCCCTTCTGGGAAACAATTTTTCTTTGCCTTTTCAGTGCATGTGAAATTAATAACTTAGTTTATTGACAGTGTCACTGACAACATAGCTCTGAATTAGAGCATTTATCTGTTGCCCTCTTGCTTCCTTTAGTACATCCTGAAATGCCACATGAACTCATTTTTTAGGAAGCCATTCTGGTGAGAAAATAATGGAAAACTAGAATGCATGAGTAACATCCTGCTGCGTTCTCTTTGATGTGGAAAACACATAAGGCCCAAATGATTGTACATTAAATAATTAGCTGAAAGTTTTGTTTTGGAGACCTGTCAAAGAATTTATGTGGGAAGGAAAGAAAACCCAACAGCACTGGAGGCTTTGTGGAGATGAAAAAAGAGGTTTTGTTGTATGAGATCAGGCTAAAGAGGTTTACTGAAATGTAGCGTGTCTGTCCTGGGCATCGATCATAGATTTCCTTCCAGTCATAAACTCAATCTCAACATTGCAGGATTACTGTTCTCCTAATTCGCTTAAGTTATCATTAGTGTGCTTAACCATTGTAGGACTGATTTTTTCAGAGCTGCTAATCTCCCTGCTACTACTTTTCTTTGTGACTGGACTGGCATTGGCATTGATTTGGAGGATTACAAGCAGAAAACTGAGGATTTCAACAATTAACCTACTAACTTTGTAAAATTTAGCTGGATTGTAAGAAAGTGCAATAGCATAGAAGTAAAGATTTTATGATGCCTCTTAGGCGGATTCCACTGACTGCTTTATTCCTGTAGTGCTGTTCGTAAAACTCTGCATCATATTAATGATACATTAATGTTAAACCAGTAATTTAAGTACTTGGGAAAAATAATGTGACTTCAAATCTTAGGCTTGTTTGTCTCTTTGCAGAACTTGAGCTTGGTTTCCACAGTTTGAGGTTGGATTATAATTGTTGGTTATTGTTTTCCATAGCTAGCATTTTTCTGAACTTCTATTTGAAGTTGAATAGTGTTCTCCTGTTTGCCTAGAATAGCTCAGAGATGTGTAAAAACGCTTTTTGAAAACATACTAAAGCGTATAGTCTGTTTCTGGTTGCTAGGAAGGATTATTTTCTAAAACACTGAACTTAAGAAATTTGTTTGATGGATAAGGAGCATATCTCAAATTCATCATGTCTTCCTTGACTTCTTAATACACCCATAACTTCCGACATAAATAACGCTAGAAATCTGAAAGGTCAATTAGAAGATGTGCTTTTGTGCATCTGATCATACAGTTTACAGCTAGATTGCCTTATTAGTTCTTTTTGTATCTTTACACAGCTAAATTGTTAGGAACTGATGTTTTGCCACAAAGCCAAATGTGGTACAGTGCAGGGTTGTAGTGGTGTGGTGTTTCTGTTCAGTCATTGAGAGATACTCCAGATCAGTCCCTCCTCTAACTCAACCCACATCTAAATTTGTAAGATTTTTATCTTTCAGTGTTGCAAAATGCTTTTTTCTTCTTAGGGCTTGCCATATGGGTTGAAATAGACTGCAAGATGCAAACAGCCAGTTCCCCTCAGGCAGGGCAGCCTGTGCTTTGGGACTGTGCTTGCTATAATGCAGTTTGAAGAGCTTTCCTTGTGTGTGCTCCCTTGGCAAAGACAAGCTGGTGAAGGGCCTGTGGCTTTCGCCTTACCCTGCTGAGCAGTGTGTCAGTGTTACGCCTCCCGCTGCACAGCTTTTGGGAAAGACATGAGCACAGAAATACAGAAGTGGCTGTGCTAGACCAAGTGACAGGCTCTTGTATTTGGTGTCTTGTTCCCACCGGTGTCCACAAGCAGATGGCTGAGAGAATTTATGTGAAGGGTAGAAGTACATGTTGCTTCCCTTGAGTATACAGTCTCACTCATCACTGGGGATGAGACTGATCTGGGATCTCAGACTGGGGATTTTCTGAGCCACAAGTGGTTTCTCCATTATTTAGCAATCCTCAGTAGATTTCTTTCCCATTAATCACTCTGTCCCCCAAACCCATTTAAACATCTTATATCCACAGCATCTCATGACACTGTGAGGACCAGCACCATCTTGGTTTTTTTGCACCAGTCATTGTTAATGTAGATTTATTTAGTAATTTTCTTAGCTTGCCTGGGAAAAGGTTGAAGGAATTTGTTCTTATTCCCCCCACCAGCCCATGCATGAATTTGTAGGCCTTTGTTGTATCCCTTTAGTTGTTTCCTTCAGACTGCAGTCCTAGATGTTTACTTGTTCCTTTATATGGAAGCTATTATTGAGGTGGATTGTAATTAAGGTTATTTTGGGGATTTGTAAATTAGAAGAGACTTTGATGTGAAGATAGGCCCACATGCATTGATCTGGAAATGAAGTGATTGGATAACTCTTAATTGATGTGTAGAGCAAGCCTGCAGAATTTGTGTCTTTGCAAGCTAAAAAAGGGAAAGCACAAACGCACCAGCTCTTCTTTGGTCTCGATCAGAAAAAAAAATCTTTCCTAGTGGGTGATTGCTGGGGAAATGCCTAGTTCGCAGTAGTGTGCTGTCGGAAGTTCGCATCACACTTCTGTAGAGATGAGAGGGACCTGCCAAAGCAGTGGATTCAATCAATTATTTTTACCATTTGCAGACCTAGTTTGTTTTTGTTTTTTTTTCCCCCAAGTGAACTGCACCAGTCTGTATTCAGTAAGTAAACAGTTTAATCTTGGATATTATCTTGAAATCATGCTCCTCCTGCAAGCTTCTGAGTCTCCTGCATACAAACTTACTGCCCCATTGTGGAGGCTCCACAGGCAAATATTCAAAAATAAGGAACTTCAAGGCTAGGATTGTTAGCTGTCTTTAATCTGTCATCTCCTCCTTCCCACTTGTTATGGGAGGAAGTTATGAAAATCTTGAACTAAGTGTTCTTGTACTGTTTCTTGACAGGATCTTACCGCTTTGTGCAGCGCATAAACTTCATAGTACTAATTTACTGAGAAAATATTCAATATTTGATTTTTCTTCTTATTTGGGGGATAGTACCATGATTTATTTATTGTGCTCAGCTCAAATCCATATTTATTTCTGTTTTGGTATTCAGCACCATGGAATCTGAATCATTCATAACCACTAATGAATGTATTTTTGCACTCTGCTGAAATGAAGTGGTACGGAATCCATTTTAAAAATTGACTGAGACATAGAAAAATTAAGATGAAATGTATCCAGCTGTTTCAATGCCCAGTTTGAGATGCTTAAACATTGATTTTTCAGAATATGCATCCCTTAATACATCCCTTTAGAGCAGTGATTGGCGGCACGAGCTCAAGACTGGTCAGCAGCTTCCTTCCATCTCTGTCTGGCGGAGACCCAAGTGACAGGGCTGTCACCTGTCAGAAACTGGATTTGCTTGATCTCTGCCACTTAGGCAGGGAGGATAACCAAGGACACCCGTCTTCTGTGTGCCAAGCAGTGGGGGGCTCTTTGGGTTAGGGGAGCAGGTGGAAATGGGAGACTTAAGTCCATTTTCTGAGGATACCTGAGGAGGAGACTGGCCTTGTTGGGCACCTCTCACCAAATTTCTCCCAGTGTTGCTCTGATGTCCCAGCCTGTCCCCGAGCCGTCTCACCTGCCACATTCATCACTGCCATTCTCCAGTCCCCTCCTCTCTCCTGGCATCCCCCTTCTGTCATGCATCTCTGACGAAAACAAAAAAAAAAAACAAAAAAAAAAATCAATTTTTTCCTTCACTGATCAAACTGATCTGAACCCTTGTAGACTTAAAATTTGAGGTTTTGAAAAATGCAATTCAAGGAAGAAAATGCCTGAGGAACTTTTGCCAGGTTCACGTCTTGGCAAGTCATAAAGTTGTTATTACCAAGGCACTCGGTTGTCATTCAGTGTAGGTGGAGGCACCAGCCGTGCCTGTAACAGTAATTCAGAAAACAGCCAGACCTTTGTTCTGCATCTGGTAGAAAAGCTGTCACAGAATGGCATGATGGTGGCATTGTAGTGTTTACCACTGCGTTAATTGCGGTAATCATCTTTAAAAAGTCCCTGCTACAGTAATAAATGAGTAGGGATAAATAGCGTGATAGAGCAAACACTTCACTGAAGACCAAAACCTTTGGGTCAGCAAGTTTGAACTAGTGTGTCGTGACACATCTGCTTTAAACAATTGCTTTAAACTTACCTTACAGGTAGGAAAATATCCCTGTATCTGGAACAAGTGTTCATAAATGCCAGAAGTAATGTTTTTTTCATTTGCCACGGAGATCGAAGCAGTGCTGCAAATCCTTTCATTAAATAGTCTGAATGGGGGATGCGCGTTTGTGGCTTCTAGATGGAGGTGTTTTAGCAAGCTGGGGTGAAATCCGAGCAGAATCATCATCTCCCGTGGTTCTCCTCAGCTTGGCTTATGGGAGCTGGGGTGGTAGAAAACTGGAAGTAGAAACTCTGAAGGTTCAGTGGTTCAGCTTTATGCTGGAAATTGGGAACCGAGGGCCCAGAGGCCGCAGGCCTTCATCTTGCAGAGGGCTGTGCCTGCTGCCTCTTTGCCATGTGTTCTATGCGTAGAGAATTAGGGCTGTAGAATTCAATAAAATTTTCATTGCCTTTGGTACTGCTGTAAGAAATTTAAATTTTGATGAGCGTTCTTGTTGTTCAGATGTTTCCATGGTACTTGGAGTAGATTCAGGGTCAAACAAGCTTGATGTCTGCTACAAGGACTGGAGAAGGAAGGCTTAGTTAGACAAAGAAATAATGAACATAGTAATTTTTTTTTGTATTCCTGGTGATTAAATCAATTATTCTTAAAAAATAAAAAAATAAAATCCTGGAAATTACCTTAGGTGTGCTTTGAATGATAATCTATAATAGCTGCTGCTAAGCACTTTGGAGGTGTTGTACTCTAATTTTTTGCAATAGACAAGCTTTTACAATATGATCTGCTTATCTTAATGCAGAAATGTCATCTCTTCTGTTTGTCCTGAGCTCTTCCTTAATTGTAAAGTTCACCACTGATAACAGCATGCTAATTCCAGAGTGTGTGTTCAGAAGTTTTTTCAGCGTGTCCATACACAAAGGCTGGGTTCAATGCTAACAAAAGGAAATAAATGTTTGGTATTTAAAATTAAATATTGGGTTTTACTACACGGACAGGAGGAGAGATGAGAAGTGCAGATGGTATTGAGGCAGCATCTACTGAACGTAACAAAATCCTCACGTAAAAGGGAACATAATTCAGATAAGCTTAAGGGGGAAATGTGTGTGCGGGGAGTCTAAATCAAAAAAACACCTGAAGAAAAATCATCAGTGTCAGACTGAAACAGGAGGCACAGACTTGGAAGCAAGCTTTCCCTTGGAAGAAAGGACACCGAACAACGTGCCATTGCTTGTCTGGATTCAGTAAGGGCTCAGCTGTGGGGGAGAGCTGCCTGCTGCCCCCCTCCTGCCCCTGACAGCTGGGGGCTGGCATTGCCCTGTGGGGTCTTCTAGGCAGGACCTATCCATCAGGTGCCACCTTCTGTCTCTCCTGCTGCTTCTGCTGCAGTGATCGTCTCATGCTGCTCCGTGACCTATGCCGGGGTTTACTGTACTTCATTCCTGCTTGCTGTGTCCTCCTGGCTGTGGTTCATCGCACTCAGCCTCTGCCCAGCTCTTGTGCAGGGCCAAGCTCTGCTAGTCCTGTGTCCTTCCCCTGTGTGGTCCTGCTGACACCTCCCAAGTACAGGTTTTGTCACATGTTCACTTGTATTTCACAGACTGAGGCTACTGCTTCTAACAGCTGCTGTAATGGGACATTCCTAGGCACTGACCCTTTCCAGAAGTGTCCTCACACAGGGCAGCCTCCGTGTTTTTAGGGTTTTAGTCTCCATGGGCTTGCCAATAGTATTGGCCTCCATTTTTTTTTTTTAAGGGAAATTTACAGAATAGAGAAAATTCATGCAAAACAAAAACCACCTCTACTATTACTTATCCTTTTGGCTAATATTTACAAATTTTACATGTAATTTTCTTTCACATTCATCTGCACTACCTTGCAAACAGGCTGCCAGGCAGCACAGCATGCCCATACCCTGGTTTTCTGCTGTTCCAAAGGAAACCTTTGCTAGCTGTGCTGCTTTCCCAGTTTCATTCCTTCACTTGTTTGTATACAGCTTGACCAACTGTGGTGACCAATGATGGAGCCACGTGCTCCCAGGGCCCCAGCTGGGCATCTCAGGTGGGATGGGGCTCCTTGGGGGTGGTTTCTTTCCATATGAACAAGGTGCATCATGCATCATACTGCTCCTAGGACAAGGCAGCACACTTAAATGCATGCACATGAGCTGTCCCCAAAGCTATCAGAACCTGTCTGGGACCTCAGGAGCTATCTGAGGCTGGTCTGTGTTCTTCACCTGTTTGTGTCGCGGGGGAGTCACATCACACACCATGGCACTGCAAAACTCAGTTTCTTAAGTGAGTCAAGTGAGGGATGAGGGAAGAATTTCACCTGCGCTTTTCATGCATGTCTCATCAACTCCAAACACCGATCTAGTATGGTTGAGCATGGCAAGAAGCAACATGGGAGCAGCGTTCACCAAGAGGAAGCGTTCTGTGCTGTAGCTTGATTTGGAAACTAAGGAGTAGGTTTTGTTCTTGATTCCAAGCAGTGCATGTGACTTGATTCAAAAGTTTACTGTCTATTTTCCTGTAACTGTGTTCATAACGGATTTTATTATGTTTACAGGACCAACAGAAACCATAAGTCCTCTAAAGGAGCACTGAATTGTAAAAATAAAATAAACTGAAAGATGGGGGGGGGGCGATAAGTGCGGTAAGAGGAAGCTGACTGAAAACAAGATCCAAAGGCACAGTCAAAAAGGTGAAGCTTGGAAAGCGGCGTGGCAGTCATTTAAGGAGCTGTGCAAGGCTCACAGTGAATGCCTGACACCTGTCAGAAATGATACTGGAAAGACAAAAACCAAAAAAACCACTGACCCTGAAATCTGTTAACAGCATGGTAAAGAAAAACATTTTTCTCACATCTACATGCAAGTAAAATAATACAAAGCTTTTGAGGAGCCATTTGTTAATAACACAGAAATCTCTCATACCTTATTGCGAAGCCTGTCAGAGACGGGAAGTCTGCCAGAGAAGGCGCAGGGTCAGCAGATGACTGAACATGAAGGGAAAGGGGTGAGAAGATGGCCTGAAGCGAAGTGAGTTCTTGAATTCTTCGTGGAGTTGGAAGCTGCTTCTTTTTTTTTTTTTTTTTTTCCTCCCTTTTAGAACAAGTGTGCTTGTTGGAGGACCTACCTGCAACTGCCGAGCTAGCGAAATATTTTTCAAAGCAAATCCACAAAGTGAACAGTAGCGAATCATCCGGACCAGATGGCATTCACTCCACATTTCTCAAGGAGTTTAAGTGTGAAATCCTGAGTGTGGTGTGTAACCTATCACTTAAGTTGGCTAGGCAGTCTGAAAAAATCAGACTAAAGATATTTGGTCAACATGACATCAGTTTTTTAAGAGCCTGTTGGGGGATCTCTGGGAAACTGTGGCCAAGGTAATCTGGCATCTAGACTGGTTAAATTGATGGAAATAGAAAAAATATATATTGTTTTTAGACACATTGAATACAGTGTAGTGGAACTATGTATGTTTTGGGGAGAAAAGCCTCACCTGACTGCTGAGATCTGCTGAGAAGTTGGGGATATTCAGGCTGGTGGATGTGTGCTCCTCCATTTGCAACTCTTTTGCCAGTCTTGCTGAGAGTCTCAGACAATGGTGCTGTGTAGGAAGAGGGAATGACCTCTTGTAGATGAAAGAAAATCAGTAAGGATGTTGAACAGACAGAAAATCCGAGTGGGACTGGGGGCTTCTGTTCACCAGCGGGGCCGGGTTTGCACTGTTCAGCATTTTTGTAAGCAATCTGGAAAAGAGGACTGTAAGGTGACAAACGTTGCTGCTGGCTCTTAGCGGACTGGGGTTGTAGGAATGAGTGCTGGCTGTGGGGTCAGCTGTAGAAATGCCTTGTTGTGCAAGAAACAATGAAGCAGTAAAACAGCAGGTGAAGTTCAGTGTGCTATAAAGCAGCACGTTTGGTTAAATGCGGTTCAAACTCTGCTTGTATGGCAGTGGTCTCTGACCTGCCTGGTTTTGCACAGGCATCAAATATTGAGGTTGTAAGATGTAGGTCTTTGGAAAAGGTAGGCTTTTAAAAAACAAGTTAAATGTTCAGACTTACTAGGAAAGGAATAGGCATCTAAACAGAAAAATCCTTGTGGCACTGACTAAATCTGTGATGGTCTTATATATTGAATGCTGCAAGCAGCTCTGGTTCCCGTGCTGCTCGAATGTAGTAAAGCTGTTAGATGCGGTAAAGCTGAAGAAGGTATGGGGAATGTAACAAGGATGATCAAAGACACATGCAATGTCAAAAACTGTTCTTTTCCGTAAAATCCTGAGTGCCGTGGGGAAAGCAAATAGGGAATGAATGCTTGGTTCCCTTTGGTTGCCTGAACCACGAGACATCACACGGCTGATTAACTCAAAGACATGCAAAAAACTATGAATTTTCCTAGGGAGCGTCGATGAAGTTTGCAACTTGATGCTGTGAGCACTGGGGCTGCTGAAAACTTACCTGGGTCCAGAAAGTGACAAGGGCAGGCAAGGGACCAGCAAATAAAAAGGTTTCTCTTCTTTCTCAGGAACTCCCTCATCCAGGGATTGCTAGACACTGGGAGAATGAATGGAGATGTATTTATTGCTTTTATGCTTTCACTCCTCTCACAATTCTCTCCTTGATGCCTGCAGTTGGCTGCCGCTTGGCGCTGTGCAACCTTCGCTGTGTTTCTTTGTTGCTGGATATGTCCTGCTGATAAGCAACCTTTGTTCGCAGGTTATCAGGGTAGGGTGACTTTGAAAGCCCTGCGAAGCAGATGCTCCATCTGCAGATACTGCTTAGATAATTTTTTAAACACTTCCTGCTCTTGCTGAACAGATCAGCTGACAATTACAGCCAATTTTTATGCTTATCTTTGTATAGATAGGATTAAGAGAGGTGTGGATGATGTTGCAATCTTGCCACAGCTTTAATGCCAGCATGCAATTAGGGTACTGAATTGGTCTGCAACTGCTAAGGCACCCTACAAGTCAAAACCATAATAAAACTACTGTTAGTGTATAGGGCATGCTCAGAGCACTCACCGTATGTTTCTGCACCTGGAAAACTTCCCAGACAATTCTATTTGCGGGTATGTATATACATAACCTCTAATTGTCTGCTCTCCAAATTCATGTGCTGAGCTAACGTCTCACAGCCTTTAATGATAGTTCCTCTGCAGTCCTGTGTATGCACAAGTTCAGAACAGTTATATATAAAGATAGTTTTTGATTTTACTAAAGCTCATACTGAGAAGAACCCCTTTCCATATCAGATTGGAGACTGAACAATTAATTGTTTTGAGTTTTATCATTTTTAGAGTAGGGCAAGAACGTAGGGAGAATGACACACACATCTGATTTTTCCTTTTTTTTTTTTTTTTTTTTTTTCAGGGAGTATTTATGTATTAAGCTCTCTTACCTATTTGAGGTCTCCGATTTTATTACTGCTTAATCTTGCCTTTGCTCAAATAACCAAAACCAGGGCTTCCATTTTTCTTTTAGAGCCAATTTTCTGAGTCATTGATCATTTGCAGAGCTTTCTTGTAAATCAGAGTCTGTGTTTTCATTGAAACATGGTGCTCGAATAGCATCGCTGGCTGAAGATTACTGGGTGTTGGATGAAAAAGGAATCTCAGGAGGTGTAAGCAGCAGCTTCTTGTATGATTACTTTTTTTCACACCAGTAGGATACTGGGAGTCGTGTTCAGGTCATGGTCATATTTATGATCTCTGGCAAAATCCTTATTTCTAAGACCTTTTCCTGCCATTGCTATCATGTCCTATTCCGTAAATGTCCAGTTTAATATGTCTCCCTGAAGAAGAAATACATATTTATCGAGTTTTATCCTGATATTGTTATTTTCCTTTTCTAGTTGATTAGGATAATTTTTCATTATAATCTGTACTCTTCACCCTCATCTGATTTCTTGGTGGTTGTATTATTGTGTGTTTTCTGCTTCCAAAATATTTACGTAGGGACTGGCCTCTGAAGAGTATTTCATAAGTTAATGATTTCTGAAGAAAAGCTCTTCACTTTAAACGTAAAATATTTGTTTTCAAATCAATTCGAATGCAGTCAGGCCACCCCCTGTCATCCCCCAGCCACAGAAATCCAGGTCGTGGATGCTTCGGTGGTTGTGGATGAAGCCATAAAGCACCAGCCCCTTCTGCATGAGCAAGAGCTTAGAACATATTGAGGGCTCAGCCTTGCCATTTCAGCTGGTGAGCAGAATCTCACTAGTTTAGGGTAGCTTCTCAGAGACTGCACTTAGAGAAAAATGCTGCCTCTTTCTCTGCTTCATCTGTTAAAGAAGCAGCAGAGAACTCACACTGGTAAGCATCCCACAGACAGCGAACTGTTGATCTACTGGTACGTTAGCTTTAATTGTCTAAAATGTAATAAAACCATCGGTGGTTTACTTGTTAAAAGCAGACACGTGAAGTCATTATCTTACAAGGTAAGAAGAAGTAATACTGTGTCACTGCATCAGAAACTTTCATCCTCTGACTGCAGTTCCTGTGCATAAACTGGAACTTTGGGTTTTGTGCAATAGAAATGCTGCGCATGTACTAGTTTACATTTTTATAATCTTTTTTTTGTCTTGGTACACTGATTTTTTTTTATATTCATTTGACAGTTTTCTGTTCTGTGGCTATTTCTCTAAAAAGTTTCATTTTGTCAGCTTTTGTCTGCTGTGCAAATTTCCAACTGCATATTAAGTGTGTTTTAAGGACGTGTCAGCCCTGCTCAGAGGTTGGGAAGACTTCTGACTTTCCTGAGGCATTGTTTTGGTTTTAAATCCTTTTTTTCTTTTTTTTTTTTTCTTTTTTTTTTTTTAAATAAAGTACTTATCTGTATACCTTTGTTGTTCTTAAGAAAGAAGATTATAATTCCCTAGTTCTCTTTAAAGTGTAATTTCCTTTCCTTCTGTGATATACATGAAGGAAACCAACTAATTTGTACAACTAGAAGATACAATTAAAAGCTAATTGAAACTTCTCCTCTGTATTGGTAATAATGGCAGGAGCTGGAGGATGTCATGTTGTTTTGGGGTAGAATCAAAATTTTGGAAAAAGACATATTTAGAAGGCCAATAGGCTTCCGAAGCGATTACACTTTGATACCACAAAGCAGAAGATGTATTCATAGACTTAGGTGAATATAAGACATAGCTGAGTGGACTGCTCTCTCCTTAATGGTTTAATGATATAATTTATCCTTAATTTCTTTAATTTCATTGTTTGCATTGTGGTACTTAAATAGTTTGCTTTTGTTTGTAACATAATGGCTCTGCTCCGTGGGTGCTCCTAAGCACTGCGCTAATGCAAATAACGTAAAACCTTCTCATCTAAGTCTGTGTCATGGCAACTGGCTGATAGAAATTAGTTGGTTTCAGCTAACTGACCAAGGAAATTGCTATTAGTTTAAATAAAATGCACTCTGTATGTAACTCAGACATTTCTCTGTGGTTAGCACTGAAAAGCTGAGCTATCCCAGGCAGTGAAATGGGTCCTGTAGTCTGAGCTAGAGGTGGACCTGTCCTCTAAAGCAGCCTCTGCTTGGGGAATTTAAAACAAAAAAAAAGTTCAAAGATTTTGAAATCCTGTACAATGTCTCATTAAAACAGAAGGCTGCTGTCTGTGGAAGCATGAGCTGCTTTGCCATTTGGCAGGTAGATTTGGAGAAAATGTTCTGTACTGCAGTGATACAGTGATCATGTTAATATTGATTCAAGGCGTGATTGAATGGATTAACAGTGTGATCATCACGCTCCAGAGCTATACCCTACTCAAAAACAAACTTTCGGTCGTTAAAATTAAGTTTAACGTTGTAAGGATCCTAAAGAAGGATTTGTAACATAGCCTAATAGAGTATTTGTCCTCACAGGATCAGAAGGTAAAACTCCTCTGGGCTTATCATTTGAAATGCTGATTGAAAAGCTGTTTATAAAAATAATAAAAATGCCCAGTTTATGTAATAATGGTAATCCTGGTTGCTTACTGAAATATAAGATTGGGTTTCTACTCACAGTGTAGTTATGAAATGGAAGTATTAGCTATAAAATAGAAGTCCTTTGAGCAAGAATGCTTAAGGAGTGGTTAATCAGAGATGTGCTACAAGAAATTATCTAGTCTGCTCAGGGTTTTATATATCAATATCGGGAGTACGCAGGAATTTGTGGGTTTGGAAGATGCTTTTGTATTTGAACGATTGGCATTGATTGATAAGGGAAATCCTCGGGTCATCCAGAGAAGTGTGTACAGAGAGTGAAGGTTCTGCGAGGAGACATTGACAAGAATTCAGATTTAATGGTGTGATTTCAGGGAACACACTTGTAATTTTTGTGGAATGAGAGCATTTGGAAGTGGCTGAGGAAGCGGAAATGGCTACTTCAGCCTGGTCCTTGACCACTCTGTTTGGAAACGCAGCTGTTGCATTTCAGCCCCTCGGCAGCCAGCCGTAGCGTGTTGAAGCAGGGAGGTGACAGAGGACTGGAGGAGACAGCAAAATGCTGTGACAGATACCTCTTGCAGTTGATCATGTGTAAGTTGTTTTTTGTCTGATGCTATGCTTTGCCCAACAGCTGTGCTAATGCTTTTTTAAAAAGAAAGCAAGTCTTTCTAAAGTATGGCTTGCAATCTGTGTTTCTGTTGTGTCAAAATGAGACTATTCTTACACACTTTGAGTAAGACTTTTACACCTATTCAGAAGGGAGATAATGGCACAGCTGCAGCTGCCTGTTCTTTGAGGAGTACTGGATATATAATGCCTAGTTCAGCTTTGGATTTTTTTTAAGGAGATTGTACATTCAGGTGATTTTTTTTTAATTTTTTTTTTTTTTTTTTTTTTTTTTTACTATGAAGACCTAAATGACCTGCTTGCTTGCACTCCTGCCTCTGCAAGGTTTTCTTTGTTTCCTGATAGTCAGACTTGAGAAACACTATTTTGCCATCTTCCTTTTCTTTCTGGGGAGCAATGTGGAGGGGATTCAGCTTTGGCAAAAGAGGAAGGCATGCAAAAATTTGATATTAACTAGAATAGCAGCATTTTGGTCTGAATATTTTAGGACAAGGTTCACTGTGCTTGTAACTAAGCAAACAGAAAGTTCTGCTTTTTTAATTGTGCAGAACTTGAATTTTTCCTTTTCTTGTTTAGTTACAGCTTTCACATTTATAGTTTCATGTTTGAAATGAGATTGCGAAACCAGGAACCTTTGTTCTTCCATCCGTGATTGTAAAACTGAAAGGAAAGCTCTTCAAGAGCTGGAGAGGACTGAATGTAATTAATTTCTCTCTCATTTGAAGCAGTACAGATGGCTGAATTGAAAATAGATTCTTTTGGCTACGGCCCTGAAGGCCACCAAATTGTTCTCTTTCGGTCTTAATGAGAGAGAACAGGCAAGAGCTGCTGACCACTGAAAAGACATTTGAAGAAGCAGTCTTCTGTAAGGCTCAGAATAAATGATGCTGCTTTAATGTTCTTCACATAGTTATTCAAAGGTTCTTAATACTTTGCCATTTAAAAATTAACCTGTAGACAATGTGGATCCTAAGCCAGCGTTTTTCTTTGTTGGCCCCTGCTGGCACACAAGCACGAATCAGGTGAGCGTCAGTCCTGTACATTGCCTTTCGCTGCTCCTGGTTTTCTGCTCCTTCTGGTCACCTGCATTTGCAAAATGGCATCTGTGCCCACCAGCAATTCCCGTCTCCACTTCGACTAACGTACTTCCTTAGCTCTTCTCATCATTTTACACCCGTGGGCTTAAAAAAGCGTATTATTTTTAGAGTATTTCACTTTACAGGGATCCAGCTAAAAGTTTAAGTCACCTGCTGATGTAGATTGCCTTCCTTCTTTTCTCTGCTCACTGTTGGGATCAAAATGCTTTGTCTTTTATATCTGCAGATGGGTGGAAGATGCTGTTGTGTAAAGACTCTCTTAGGGTGCTACAGTGCATGTGAAATTCTGTGCAAGCATCTTGCAGTTGCAATAGTTGTTTGCATGCTGCCATTCGGAGGGATAGAAGAGTAGGGTGAGCTGCCAAGTTTTCTTTGAAGTTTAATTGTCTGTTTGGTAACGGAACACATAATCCTCCATTACAAATCTTATTTTATATGGTAATTGGCTCATTTGCTCTCTGGTTATCAATTTAACTTCTCTACCACAAACATCTGCACTTACATTGTGTTAATCGGTGCAAATGCTAAACATTGACATAGTTAAACTATAAAAGTGTGTTTCAAAAGCATTTTTAATTCATTAACTGGAAAGTAAAGGATAATAAAGTGAGCACTTCTCATATTACTTTCCCTTTGTAAATAGTGTGGCATTTCCTCCAAAAGCCAGAAAAGCAAAGTCACTTTGAAAAATGAAGTGTTTCAAATTGTTAATCTCCTAAGTGAAAAATAGTTGAGAGCAGGTAATAGGATATCTAGTTCAACTTTCATTTTCGTGACAAATCTTATAATTCAATATTAATGCCTGCTAGTGGATGGTGCCCTGAGTTCAAGCAATGCCAGTCGCTACAGATTTTGAGGGGGCTCCAAAGATCTTCATTACAAGGGAAACACCAGTGATGAGAACAGGAACAGACAATGTCCATAGACTGAGGACGCACTCTAGCAAAGGCTATCTTGAACCCAGAGCAGTTATTTGTTTATATTAAGTGCCACTCGTTATTTTATTGACCCTCTGGTGTATATCCCTACATGTGAGTTGGACTCAATGATCCTTGTGGGTCCCTTCTGACTCCGGATATCCTATGCTTCTGTGATCCCACAGTTATCTTGGAGTTTCATGGCATAGCTGCTAGGTACAGCGAATTGCTTGTCTTCTGACATCAGCAGATACATTTTTTTATACAAGTTTTATGCTTTTAGCAGTGAATGTTGCTTGCTTGTGTTTATTAGGATTCTTGCCATA
Source organism: Aythya fuligula (assembly GCF_009819795.1). NCBI lineage: Eukaryota > Metazoa > Chordata > Aves > Anseriformes > Anatidae > Aythya > Aythya fuligula. Next base: position 9,828,552 of record NC_045569.1, on the reverse strand, counting down.
AGTTTAATAGCTAAGGAATTAATGCCACCCTGTAGAGAACGGTAAGAAAATAAGGGTACTTCACCTTCATAGAAAAGCAACTTCCTGTGTTTCCAGTTTTTATGCTCCCTTTTTACAACCACATGGGTGCTTCAACATTTGGTATGTATGTGTCTGTATCTGTGTGCAGAGGAGAGATTGAAAGAAAGTGATAAAGCAGCCTGGGACAAAATTACTCATTAGTTAAAAATGATTAAAGATGAGAGAGCCGCGGACTCGGAGATCAGCATGTTGCATCTAGGAAAGGGCAAATACAATAGCATTATGAATTGGGCAAGATGTTTGCTGTAGCAATAACACTGTATTTATGCTGTTTTTTCAAGTCAGTGGTGAGACACATCTGAAACGGCATGCAAGTAATTGAAGCTCTACAGACTGCAAAGATGAATTCAAAGTAGAGCAAATACAGAGGGTCACTGGGGATGGTGTGGTGGCTTGTCATGCCAGAACAACCTGAGCAAACACGGCTTGTTGAGCGGCCAAAACAGAGGCTGGGATATGGGAAGGGAGTAGAGGAAAAGCACAACTCATTCGGAATAGAAATGCCAAGGGATAAACACCCGGGAGGAATGCAAATTTACAATAAAATAATAGGTTACTGCAATTTGGTCAGGAATAAATTCAGATGACAGTTTCCAAATGTAACTTCAGAGGACTGAAGTTACAGTTGCAACAGCCATCTGATGCAGATACTAAGTCCAAAAGAACTTAAATCATTTTCATTTGGAGTTCATGGAGGTTTTGGTAAATTTAAGAAAATGATTATACAAAATGGATCGTGGAAGTCATAGGCAGCAACTGGACTCAGCCCCATACAGATCTTTAACCCTATGTGAAGGAGGTCAAGCTGTAAATGTGTGTGAGCATCTTTTTGTAGTTGCTGGTGTAGGTTTACGTATGTCTGAGAGTTAAGTCATCTTCCTACTCTATAAGTAAATAGTTTCATATTTTTATGTTCTCTTATTTCTGGTCTGAAACTTGAGAGATCAGAAGAGAGATCAGTTTGTGGAGAGCAGCTTGTCTCCAGCTATCTGTGTGTTGTTTTTTTTTTAAATTAAATCCACCTGCAAACCTGTACATGAAGGAAAATGGATCATATCACAGAAAAAAGTATAACATAATCTAGCATTCCTTATTCCCTAGCATGAAATAAATCCCATTGATGAGTGAAGCATGTAAAATGTTTGCCTAAACTCTGTAGCCCAGCCATATTGACTTTCTTTGATAAATATTAAAGGGCAAAAGGCTGCTTTTGACTTTCCGGGAACTTGAACAATCAGACCTGCCACCAGAAGTAAGCAAATTGCCCTTATGTCGGCGAGATTAATAAAAACAAATAGGTGAATGTGCTTCATAATTGATGAGACTCAAATTCTGTGTGCCTGCATAGGGCTCTTCTGCCAGTGAGCTGCAGAGGCTTGGAGTCCTCTCCTGCTCCTGGATGCTTCCTGGGGCCCCAGTGGTGCTCACAAAGTTTTGGATGCGTGGGGCTTGCATGGCCAAAGAATTCTCTATCGTTGAGTTCTTCTGGATTTTAAACTTCCTTATTTTAACTAACCTTACTCTGAACATAAAAGACCTTTCAAAAAGTGGTCAAGACCCAGAGATGACAACTTAGCTATGTGCTTTATGTTCTTTCAGGAAGAACCTTTGTGCATTACTGAGCTCTGAAATACACATCTTGGGGCACCCCTGCCTGGAGCACGTTACTGATGTGGTACAAAGCTGTGTCTGCAGTTCTGCAGCTAGTGCTTCTTGCAAGGGGGTGTTTATTTTTAACTTTGGAGGTCTAATTCCTTTAAGATGCCCGAAGATACGAACAGGCATATAAGAGACAAGGATCTATACCTTGCAGTGAAATGTGGCTGTGCCTACACAAGGCAGAGAAGAAAGCCTTCAGATAAATGCAGCGCTCTCTGTTTGATGTACTGAGTTTCTCCACAGAAACACAAGGGAATGGGTACCCCAGGAAAGTTTCATCTTAGTTTTGCGTCCGTTGACTTCAGAAAGTCTTTTGAATGTAATTTGACCTTTCTGCTACCTTTCGACTTAAATATTAAGTACAAAGAACTCTCTGAAAACCCTCTGTTGTATCAACTGCAGAGGTTTGGCTGAATAATAAGACGTTGCTGATCATGATGTGCTTGGTGTGATGGAGCCCGACTGCAGTGCCACTGCTCTTTGTTCTGGGGACCTCCAAGGGGGTGCTTGTCGTGCACCTCACGTGTAAATTGCAAGAAAGTTTTACGCAGCAATTTTAATCAAAGCCCATTTTAAAAAAAAATTCAAATCTAACTACAGTCTTCCCACTTCATAAAGTAACAAGCTTTGCTGAAGGAAAGGGTGAAGGCTTTTCGGTAACCTGGGTTTTGTCTTGCTGGGAGCTTAGCCTGCAAGATTCTTTATTTGTGAAAGGTGCATTGAAATGTTGCACAATTAAGCACTAAATAATTTGCTCAGATGAGCTCTTGAGTTAGTGAAGGAAGTGTGAATATTCTCTGAAATCCTCCCTGTACGTGCTGCTCCCGCTGTTCTTTAACGTGCAGCATCGTGCCTAAGGCAGATATGAGAGCAGCATGGTCTTCAACCACCCAGGTGTTCTTTTCCAAAGAGTATATATGTCTCGATTTTAAAAATACTTCTTTATGTTACACTTTATAGATTTTGGTTCAATTTCTTTTTTCACGTATTCTCAAGAGGTCATTTCAAATTAGACTGGCTGGCTATTTAACTGGCCTACATGCAATTTTGAAATAACAGAGCTTGTATCAGCTTATATCAAACTTTGATCCGAAAATGTCTGCCAATATTGCTGCTGTTTGTGCTGCCATCCCTGAAGCCATCTTTACATGTACAAGCACAACTAATTGCTTTTGTGGATGCTAACACTATCTTTTGTCTTTCTTTTTATTTTAAGTTCCTCCTGAATTTCTGAAGCGGCCAGCGAACATTTATGCTCATGAATCTATGGACATTATCTTTGAGTGTGAGGTGACTGGAAAACCTACTCCAACTGTGAAATGGGTCAAGAATGGAGACATGGTGATTCCAAGTGACTACTTCAAAATTGTTGTAAGTATATAGTCAGTTTTGCCCATTTCCAGCTCTTGACCTGACCCTTAGTCCTGTAACACAAACATACGGAAGCTAGGTTCTTCCATAGGACCACCTTCCTATTTTTATGCTATTGATGTTTTCAGGGCCTGGAAGAATTAATTGGCATGTTGAATTCTGTAATGCTCTGTAATTCAGTCATTTTACTGAAATTCTAAAACACTTTGCTTGTGAGTCTATTTCTTGGTAGCTTAGATTTTCCATGAGGGAGAGAGGCAAAGCACAAATTGTTGGTTGAACCTGTTGGAGTGCAAGCTCACTGTGAACACCGTCTATTTTCTGCAGTCATCTGTGATTGATGAAAATTACAATTTCAAACAGAAATTGAAATATAAATATACCTGAGTTGTGGATCGTAAGTTTTGGCACACTGGTACTTCTAGTGGGAAATGTTAGATGTAGTGAAAGTCATTACTGAGACATAGCTTAGAACTTAATGGTTGTATAATTGGGTATACCTGAGGTTGTGGGATTGTAACAGTGAGTTATGCGGTTATATGCAGTGCTTAAAATATCATAAAAATGGCTGTGGGAATGTTATGACTTGCCAGTGATATGTGATGCTAGAAAATGATAGCCATTAGTAAGAGCTTCTGCTGCTTTTTGATGCTGTATAATTTGAGGATTCAAAGTAAAAGAGATGAAATCTGACGGGAGCTCGAAATACACTTTTGTGTATTACTGTTCAGAAGTTTCTCCTATCATAGTAATGTGTCATAATAACACCATTGTTTTTGCAGTCACAGCCCATTTTTAAGTATTGTTTTTATCCTTCACTCCTCAGAAAGAACATAATCTGCAAGTTCTGGGTCTGGTGAAATCAGATGAAGGATTCTATCAATGCATTGCAGAAAACGATGTTGGAAATGCACAGGCTGGAGCCCAGCTGATAATACTTGACCTTGGTAAGATAAAAAGTGACAGTATAGTGCCAAAGTTCGGGAGGAACAGTTTCAGGGGACCTTTTCCACATGATACGTGTTACCTATAACTCAGATTGACTAGGATGATTTTTTTAAATCATATGAAGGTTTCAGTGTCATCTTCTCCCTCTACACTTACAGGTACTTAGGGAGAGGAGAAATTGGGGAGTTCTACAGCATTCACCTTGCATTTTGGAAAATATATTGGAAATACCTAGTGCAATAATAAACCATAGCCGTAAATCTGAAATATTAAGTGTATGCTGAGATTTTGAAAAACAATAGGACATCCAATATGAAAATAGTCACTGCAATTCCAAAACTGAAAAATAAGTTCTTACAGGGCTCACAACAAATGAAGTATTTTACACTGAAGTCATTCCAGTGTCAGAAGCTTTTTTCTGCCATCAGTTTTAAAAAACAAAGTAGTAGTAAACTCTGTCATTTCTGCAGACTGTGACTGCAAAAGAATTGATGGAGTTGCAGCTGCTGCAGTTGAAGATAAATATTTATTGTGCTCTGGTCAGTGGTATCACTAACAGTGCTCACCTGTTTGCCATTGAAACACACAGTATTCTGCATTGCATATTTTGAATGCTATAAGAGAATAATTATTGTTAGGATAAAAGAACTACTGTCTTCCAGAAAGAAAAGGCAGTACAAATATCATTACTAAGGCATCAACTTGTTTCACTCTTTCAGGTCACACAGCTCTTGAAAATAATTTCTAATAGCATAATGAAGAAAACCAGTAGAAAGAAGGATAAGGGAAATAAGTCAGACAAGAAAATACTAACTCCATACTTTTTTGACTTTAGTGTTGCCTCTTTTTTGGATATTGTTTCAAAATTGCAGTTTCTTTTTTCCCCTGTATATAACAGAACTTTTGGATGGAAAGACTTAGAAGGAACACTTACATATGACCAGGGACATGATATAACTTCACACTTGAAATTTTAAGATTGCTGCTAGACTTGGTTTTGTTGTTCAGCGTACAGAGAGTGAACTGTTACAAGTGTGCCATGAAGGGAGATATTTCCCATTTCTTTTCCGATTGTTCTGTAGAGTAGTTTGAACTTTTAACTTCTTCTGAATTCTGCTTTGGATGCGGGTATGTTTCCTTGCCGGCTGAAGGGATGCATGTACTTTCCACAACAATTTTGGGAATGAAAGGTGCCCTCTACTGGATTCAGTAGCTTTAATACTACACAGCCATGGGATTTCACCTCTGACTGGTGTTAGGCGGCTGGATCCAGCATTGGCCTACTGTCATCATGTTGCCAGAAAAATTATTAAAAGTAATTTTATTTCTGCTGTATGCATGAATCACCTGAGTAGTTTCCAAATCTTTCAAACGGAAGCATTATTCCATATTTTCTGTGTTTGAAAAATATTGAATAATTAATGTACTTGGGTTTTGAAGCCCTGCCCAAGTTTGTACTTTCACCCAGTTCCCAGTAGTGGTTTATAAATTATTATTACAGTTATTATTTTAGTTCCTGTGGTCTCACTCTTCTTCCTTTCCCTCCCCATTGTTTGCCCAGTGGTTTCTCCTTCCTGTTCTACTCTGGCAACCTGTCCTGTTACACTAAAGGACTTTGCCTTATAATGCTGTCCTTTTTCTTTTGCATGCTGCCAAAGGATTATGGATGCAGTGTTGATGGAGTCTCGGGTGTAAAAATACACCCACGAAGTCATATCGTGCTGTTACATGGCCTGCAATGTTTTTAACAATGCACTCCCTGTGTAACACTGATGCATATTAGTTGTTGTTTTCCAGCAGTAGAGATGATCACATGGTACCTCACTGAAAGTACATTTATTTTTTTTGCTATTGAATAGTGGCATAACAAGTAGTGCAATTAGGCATGAATGTGTTGTGTGTTATTCAGTCCTGATGTATGAAAAGAGGTATAATGTACACAGTCAAAGAAAATATAGATATTTGAGATCTTATTTTAACACCTTGTCACAATGTATGAAAGGTGAAGAAGGAAGAAATGTTCAGGGAAAGAAAGTGAAGGCATGATGTATGATAGTTCTTTCATGACAACCATCTTGGTACAAAAACAAAAAAAAACACCAATTTGAACAAAAAAAAAATCTATTCTGAATACTTTGCTCATTAATTCAGAAAGCTATTTTTCTTCAGTTTCACACCTGATGATGAGAAATACCTACCTTGGCAATTGGAAAGTAATTTCAGTGAAAAAATGTTGGTTATGTGTTCATCAAAGTTCTCCATCCCAGTTGGCAAGGATGTCTCTTCCTTTCCTGCTCTCTGTTTTCTCCTTCCTAAATGGAATTAGAAAACATCTGGACAAATTACAAGCTATTTCCAGGTAGCCCTTTCAGTTACCATATTAAATTGTTCTTTAATAAAGGAAATTTATACTAGAAAATATAGAAGCCTTTTAGAGTTTGTCAGACAGCCAGGCCACATGCATTCTTTATGGGCCAGTGTTGAAGAAATGGACCGTGACTGTTTTGGTCATCTGTACATGGAGTAGAGCATTGACTATGATATAATTGACAACAAGGAAGAGGATATTTGGCTGCCATAAGGGATGAGTGTGAGTAGTTGGAAAAGGCACTCACTCAGACTGTGAGGGAGATACTCTGAGGAAGGATAAATAGAAATAAACCTATAAAAGTGTCCTCTATTTGCACTTTGCCTATTAGATCAGATCTTAGTTGTCTCCTTTGCGCATTACCTTGTTTCATTCTGCACCCTTTGCATAGAAATCTTCCTGCATGTTGTTTTTTGCTGCCTGGGGCGCTGCCGCTTCACCCGTAGCTGGGCTGCGGTGCGCTGGACAGGTTGTGGAGCGGTCTGAAAGGAAAGCACCACGTCTGTGTTTTCTTCAGTCTTACCTAGTAGCATCATTTTTAAATACAGCAGCCATAAAGTACAGGACGTGCTTAGCTGCAGGAGGTGTTCTGCATTTGATCCCTGGCTTCCCAGGAACCAGGTCTGGTTATTCACCTCATTGTCTTCGGCACCCCGGCCCTTCAGTGCGCAGGTGCACATGAGTGACCCAGACTGGAGCGCATGCAGACTCAGCTGCTACACTCAGTTTAAAATAATCGTAACACAAGTTTCTCTTGGGTTGGTCTTTTCTGCATTTGTGTTGAATTCTGAAAAGCTTGCAATATATTTGGGATTTGTGGAAAATAATTGACTGGCTAAAAATGCCAGGGTAATTGGAAGGCTTACTGGGGTGGTGGCTTTATTTTAAATTCTGTAATTCTCTGTTTATAAGTTTAGAGGAGAAGAATTACCTAAGGAAAGGGGATTTTGACCTGAATTACTGCAGTCCTCTGCACTTGCCCTCTGCCAGCCTATGGGGGTTTCGCTGCTCCTGTCTTTGCCTTGCTGCTGAAGCAGATAAATGGTGTCCCCATAGTTCCTTCATATGCCACCATGGAGGACTCAGCATATCCCAGTGAGAAGGAAGAACCCTAGCTGTGCTTTGGGCCTAACTTTGTTAGGGATCTCAAAATCACTCATTGGTCCTTTTTCAAAAAAGCCATTTATTTTTTTTAACTTACAATTATATCCTGGTAGGTCAGCATCTGACCTCAGTTTTCCAATGCACAAATCAGATATGCTCGCTTAATCATAACAAAGCTATTTCTTGTCGTCATTTTTACAGCATTGTTTTGTGTCAACTTTTTTTCTGTGAAAACCTCAGTAATGGATACATTTGGGTTTTCTTTGTGGAGGTTAAATGCTAGTGACAAGACTGAGAAATTCATCCAGGACCTGTAACCTGGCCTTTTCCAGTGATTCTGGCATTGCTCAAAATTGCCATTTGGGGACTGAAAAAAGAACAGGTGGCAATGAGTAAAAGGAGGTGCCTTTGGGGGAGGAAGGCAGATGGTTCCCTGTCACCCCTCTGTGATAGGCATTTGACAAGTACTCAGGCACCAAAAAAAGGAGTGATTATTGAATGCTGTATAAAGAAAAATCATCGACTGTAAACAAATATGCCATGTTATTTAGAGAACAATTTCAAAACATGAGTTGAGATGCAGCGCATCACCTTCAAAATTCCAAAGAAAGCGTAGTACACTGAGCAAATTCTGTGCTTCTGTACTACAGAAATTAGTGTTTGCCATCCTTGAGTTGCATAGGAGTGAATGAATTGAGCTGGTATCCAGTAGCGTGCTGTGTCACGGTTTTTGTGTTGTATCTGTCCATTGCTTTAAATGTTAAATGTTCTTGAAAACTAGTCCAAGAAAGCACGTGTAAATTCATAGTACCAGCACGGGAAACAAGGAGGAGGAGTTAGGAGTCTGTGTGTGGCTGCAGAGCACTGGGCTTACACAGGTGCGTTGGGATAGCTCCAAGGGATGGGTGCAGGCTCCTTCGGAGGGGCAGGGAGGAAGCAAGGAAGAGGATCAGGCCGTGCATGCAGAGACCGACTGTGGTGCTTACAGCTTTTCCTTGGAGAGGACAATGCAAGAGCTTATGCATAAGGATCAGAGGATGGAAGGATGATGTTTTTGTGCATCTCTGCTAAAGACCTCTGCTAAATGAATGGGAAGAGGCAGTTCAAGCCTGCTTTATGCAACTGTAGAAAGCCTTGTGATTGCAGGCCCTGGTATGTGTGTGGTTGTCTTTAACCATCTGGTGCGTGCTAGCATGGCAACCGGGTGGTGGGGCTGGCAGTAAAGGAGGATTCTGGGGTGTGCTGAAGATGATTTCTTAATACAGGCTGTCTGTGCCTGGCTGGGTGAGTAGTGCTGGTGGGGTGTTGCATCTGCAACAGCCTGGGAGGAGCAGCAGGAGTAGGGGAAGAGAGGGACCCGACAGGCTGGCAGGAAGCTCAGAGGTCATCCCCAAGAAAACAGAGCCAGCATTGAAAGGATGGCAGGCAATAGGAAAATGCTGTGGAAAGGGGATTTCCAATCAGGTAAGAAAAAACAGTTTCACAGAGCAGGTGGTTGCAGTGGGAACAGGTTGCCCAGGGAGGCTGTGATGTCTCTGTTCCTGGAGGTACAGGGCACTCCTCGATGTGGCCTGAGCAGCCTGCTTAGAAGTGGCTCTGGTCTGTGCGTATTCATGGATGAACTGCTGAGATCCCTCCCAACTGGCAGTATTCTAATTCAGAAAGTGTCAGTCCGAGAGGTGTGAATGGATCCCATTTAGCTCTTTGTTTATAGTCAAATTACCACCGTTCTGTAGTATGTGTTTTTCTACTGATCTCCTTACGAGAAATTTAAATGTCTTGTATTGGAGGCACAGTTTGACATTGCAACCCAAATTTGATTAAAGCATAACACCACTTGGGCTGCACTGTGTGATTTTAATTCCTCCACTGAATTTCCTTATGTGAATCCTAATTCTGAGAGAGTTTTAAAGACGTCATTTATTGACCTGAAATTTGTGCTCTCTTTGTGTAATTGGATGCTGTGTGGGACCACTGCTGCATGAATAATTTCATTGTATGCTGGTGCTTCTCTGCCGGAGTTTGGCAGTCAGCTCTCTCAAGTCTGGTAGCAGTAGAGTGAGGTTATAGGACTTCTGGTGGGGCCAGGGCTTCCCCTCCTACACCAAGGTGGAGAACATCAGACCCGTTGTCAGCATTTTCTGGAGTCAGCACGTTTCAGCTGGAATGCTGCCAAAATACGGTGTTTCGATACTGCAGTGGTGTTTTTTGATTGAGGTTTCCTCAGGCTGATACAGACTTAAGATTTCTATGGGAGTGAGCTACCACCAGGTTCCGTGCTCACAGCCTCTCAGCCTGATGCCAGTCAAGAAGAGTTTCTAGCTCTAGCAGGATTTCAGACTTCCCATTAGGCAAACCTTGGATGTAACTTCTCTGTGAAAGAGGATCCTTTCCGTGGGTGGAGCCCGCTGTCTATTCAACCATGCCATATAAATATCACAGTTCAGAAAGTCATTTGTTAAGATTCTTCTAGTTTTCAAGAAGTGTTTCAGGTACAGAAAAAAAACAGGTAAAGTAGCAGACTAACCAGCACAGAGTCTCTTCCATAGATGTTCCCCAAACCAGGAAACAATACATCAGAGTGCTTTACTGCTTGAAATAAAGAGCTGTCACTGCATTGCTTGAGGCTGTGGTGGTGTTTTTTCCTGAAAGACAGAATTTCCGTGCACTTGTTAACACAGCAAGAAGCATAGAGAAATAAGTTTGTTAGTGCTTCTCATGGCAAATGTTCTGATCTTGGGAGAAAAAAATTTAATTTAATTGCATCAGATTTACCACTATGGGAATCAATTTTTATTACTGTTGACCATTGCAGTGGTTGAAAGCACGCCCATGTGGAATTCATTGCAAGGGACACCACTGCTCCCTGTGCATTTGACTGTTGAATACTGATGGGGAAAAAAAGCCTGAAATTTTGGGGCAGACTTCTCAAATGAGTTCTCTACATGTTATCATGGAAAATAGCAGTGAAAAAGGGAGTTGAGGTTGTCATGCAGACCTGGTAGAGACAATTCAACCTGTGACATTCCTGATAAATGTCTGCATAACTTGATTATTAAAAACCTGAAGAAAAAAGCCTCCACTGTCTCTTCCCTTGTGCAGTTTTGCCTATGGAGACTTGAATTTTTTGCTTAACTTGTTCGGGGTGAACCTTTGCTGTTTTCAGGCTGTTTCTCCACTTTGACAACATGCTTTGAAATTCTAAACGTGTCCTTCAGTGTGCTTGCAGCCCTCCTGACTTTGCATTCCTATAAATATTAAGAGTTTTCTCTGTGCCATTGTCTGGGTTGGTAAAATGTGTGTATACACAGACACGCACACAAAATCTTATGGAAGTCAACATGCCCTCCTTTACATCCTGGTTGAAAATCACCTTTCGTTCTGACATCGAAGCATTGAGAACTATTCTGAATGTGATTTTTTTCCAGCCAGTTATGAATCCACTTTTGTAGTAGCTTCATCTGGAACATATTTGCTTGCTTTTGAAGATGTCCTGGGAGGCAATGTCAAAAGCCTTATGTAAATCAGGATATATGAAATACTCCACGTTTTCCGTATCTGTAGGTTCCGTTATTCTGTTGTAGGAGGCAAATACGATTTTATCTTTGACAAATTTTGGCTTCTGCTGAAAGAAATATGGAAGTTGGCATTAACAGGCTTGTGCTCTGATTTGAAAAACTTGATTGCACTTTTGGGGATTTTCCATATGTGAGAAGTAAAGTAAAATCAACTGCTGGCCTTTGTCTGGTTCAAACTCTGAAGCAGGCAGCTTGCATGTCCAGGACCTCTTTTGGATGATTGCACAGATAACAAGTGTAATCTCTCAGGCTCTTTCACATCTCATAGAGGTAATTTTTATTTTTTTTTAAGTATTTTTTATGCAGCCACACACTGAATCAAGAACATTTAGTATTGTTTTCAAGGTGATAGTGTAAATATTTTCTCAATTCATGTAGTTACAGAGTTGTCCGAGACTGTAGAAGTACTTGAAAACTGTGCAGGGTGTTGTGGATGAAATGTCAAAGCAAGATGAAGAAAGCCAGCTGAATCAAAGAGAAGGACTCTGTTGGGTATTTTTCCTGAAAACTGTTCTACATTTTTGCTCATATAGAAGTGTCTTTGCATTCTTTCTGTCTGGTACAATTTTACATGTCTTAATGAAAGGAAAACCAGAAGAGGTCCCTGTGGTTATGCAAGTGGCTTTCAGATGTCTTACAGTGTCCACCAGAGAAGAAATGATTTGTGGATTGCAACTGAATAGTAAGGCTGCAAACCCTTGTGGCCAAGCATTCAAATTTTCTGTAAAGAGGAGCAGTACTCGAAAGAAATGGATCCTGGATCTCAGGGGAGCAGATGATGGTAATGAGCCCCAGCAGCTGCTTGGTGCCATGTGCGCCCACCTCTGCTAGCACCAGAACCCAGTGGGATTTGAGAGACCCGCTCTGGTCTCCTATGGGGAGATGATGCAAAAAAAAGAAAAAAAAAAGAAAACCCACTAAGATGGGTATCCTTAGAGACAGGGCTAGCTGGGGAATTTCCTCTCCCCTGGAGAAATCCCGCTTTTATCTGTCGAATCTCAACATGTCGCTGTGGATTTTTTTGCTCAGCAGATTCACGGCTGCTTAATGTCAATATCCCATTCCATATATTCATACAGGATTTGTCACAGTTTATGTCAAAAATTGTTTTTCAAATTTCGGAAACAATGCAGAACATTACGGAACTGTGGTATCTGAGCTAAATACCTTCTATATGGTATGGTGTATGCCTTTTAAGATAATTGGGCTGTTCAGGGGCTGTTACTGTGTTATAAAATCCAAGTTGCTTCCTCATACACCTCTGCACATGCCTGTAAACGCTGTTGTTCTGTGTGTGCACATATTTAAGTTTATAAAATTATGTCCTTACATAAATACTAATTTTTTAAATGAAAAAAAAACAACAACAAACGTAGGGTACTGTAGATACTGCAGTTCTCTGAAAAAACTCCGTGAATGCACCAAATCTGGCCTCAGTGCTGATTGGGTAAGGAAATCTTTAAAAATCATGACAGTGCTTGTGTTAGAAGTAGGTGGAAGCTTTTCCAAACTTGCTGTCTCAGTCCCTGTCTGAAAATATCAAAATGGCTTCATCTGAATGATAGATGAACAGCTTGTAAGTCTCATTTTGAAAGTTGTGTTTCAGGAACATAAACAGCATCTGAAAGCTCAAACTGACTTCAGACAGTGTTTTATAAAACCAAAGCCAAACTCTGGGAATATTTTGCTACTAGTTGTGTACACTTCCTTGCTAATTTTCTGTAAACATAGCAGTATGTTCTCCTCTTCAACTCTGGAAGACTTTTTTTCATTTTAATTTTGATTTTAATTTATGTTACTCAGCTAGTCTTCCTCCATGAAATCAGCATTATTGTTTCTCATGGCTGCACATGAGTTCAGCATTGCCAGCAAGCTGTTGTAATTCAGTCAGGTCCTTTCTTGATTCCACCCCTGTTTCAGAACTGGCCATTATTAATTCCCTCTTCAGCAAGCTCACTGACGACATGGGGGTATCAAGAAGTCCAACTGATTAACCTACACTGCTGTAGATCTCAAACTTCTCACATTTTAAGTTACTGAAATAGGGACCTAAACAGCTCTCATATTCTGCATTCAATGAACTATTCATGTTTAAAGTTGGCATGTGCTTTAAATAAATTGCTCTAATTTAGATTAAATTAGTAATAGATTAATGTTTGTCAGTGCGCGGTGAATGCAGGAAGGCATAACGGAATTTATAGGAGGCTTTGATTGTGCTTATTAGTTTTCATTTCTTGTTTTATGACTGTATTTACAGTTGACTTGGCAAAGAAATTTGAAGCCTTGTGAAGATGTGCATATCAGATGTTGTGCACCGTAACTTTTAAATTTAAGACTGCTCAGCACAAATATGGGTTCCGCCGGTTGCTGCTCACAAAGTTATACTCTGAAACACCTGGGCTGTGCGTCAGCTGCTTGATTTTGGTTTTCAAAGGTACCTGTGTTTGAAGAAATTATAGGTCATGTTGTAAAGAGAAGTGGGAAGGAGGGGAAGTGGCTCTGATGCTGGAGCACCGCCAGTATGCTCACTGTGAGCAGCTCCAGGCATGGAGCAGTGGATGGTTGTTTCTCTGCTGCTGCGTGGTCGGAGTTACAAGGTGAAAACAGAAACACCTGGGGTGAAAAACATCGACTGCAGAAGAAAGCAGTCATTACATCGTGAGGGATTTTTGCTTTTAGGGGGTTTTGTTGGTTCCCTGTTAAGGTGAAGAGGATAATAGGAAGGATTAGCTTTAGCATTTCCTCTGCCTTTATAATTCACAAAAAGGGTTGTGAAGATTGACAGAAGTAGCCTTAATTTGTAATTGATCCTAGTCTCGTGTTGTAAAGGAAAATATCAGATTTTGTCAGTTTCGCACCAGAGGGGGTGAACAAACGCGTGGATATGGTCTTAATTGGTTGCTTATATTTCAGAGCTGCTAAATTATACAGTAATATCAGAGACAGATGAATGCCATTTGGAGAAAAAACAGAGAGGATTGGTTTACAGTTTGGTTGCATATGTAATAGGACTCATACGGTCGAGTAACTGAATCTAGAAGACTCTTACTTCTAATGTCACGTATTTTCCCAGCAGTGTTGACAAGATAGCCTAAAAAGGCTTGTAGGTTTTATACCACATGGAAATTAAGCACATACCTAACAACTCAATCTGACTTTCCTAATAATAATAGGCATTCAAATTTGCCTAATTTCAGTATTGAAACTCTGCTGATTGTCAGTGTTCTTGCTGTGTTAGAAGTATTCTATGTAGTGTTTTCTTACAATTATTGTTTTCCCTCTCCTTTACCTCCTCTCCCCCATAAAAAAAAGGAACCTGATAATTGTGGAGGCACGGTCTTTATAAAAGATAAATGGATTCTGCATGGTTTCCTGTTGACACATTGGTACTGAAGGTGCTAAAGGAAAATAATGAGAAAGAAAAAATTCATACCTGGGTTTGCTTTTCTCAGTTGTAAGTCACAGAGCTAATAGGTGCCGTGTCTCAGCAATAGGTGTCAGTATCCCAAATTCCCAAACATTCTGGTAGCTCACCCAGTTGCTGTAAAAACAGTGTGGCAGATATGGCCTGCAAAGGGTAAGCAAGCAGCAGATACATACAGTCTTTAACAGAGAAACCCAATTTAAATGAATGTAAACATCGAATACCACATACAGTAGTATTGCTATAAATATAGCTATGGCTTAAAAGTGGAAAGGTGTTTTTGGTATCTTCTCTCCCTTTAAAAAATCATGTGCATTCACCTAAATGAAAGAAAGAGAGTGTACTATATACATATAAGAAGTAGATATTTAAATACATAGAAGTTTGATGAAGAGTAAATTTTGACATATGAGCAGCTTGTTCAGTCTCATCTGCTGAAACTTCAGCTTGCAGAAGTGTTCCTGCAGCGCTGCTTGAAGTGTCAACAGATCCATGACTGAAGGAAATTATATTTCACTTCCAAGTGTCAGAGAATACCATATAAGCTAATATTCAGGTAAATCCTGTGTGTACTGTTAGCCGCTTCTGGGTCAACGCACATCAGACACACAGGAGAGAAGTACCCAATTACATCCTGAATGGGAAGATATGGACATTATATCCAGAGGTAACTTGGAGGAACACTGTGGTCATGTAAATACTTTGCTTTAAAATCAGGGGTTATCCAAGTTACCTGCAAGAAGTGGGGTGGTATCAGGAATTCCACCTGGTGGATCAGCAACTGCTGCTCTCAGATGGATTAATTTATTTATTTCAGTTTAGGCTGCTACCAAGAAAAGAGAGAATGGGGGCAATTAACCACTGCTCTTCCAGTGAAAAAGCATCCTTAAATAGTCATGTAGCATGGTTTGATAGTGATACCAGTATACTGGTACTGCTCTCTCATCAGAGCAGTTATTGAGTCCTAAAATTGCCTTGTTGAAACTGCTGTGGTTAATCATTTGTAGTGTTTACAGCATTGACAGCAACTGTGGCCCTGTTATGCTCGGTGTGCAAACAGTAAGTGAAAACTGAGAAACTGTGAAAAAACACAAAAGGTGAGGCTGGAAATGAAGGCATGGTGAAGTTGTCCCCTCAAGGTGAGAAAACAAGTTACTTTAGACCACGGGAGCAGTTTTGCCTAACTCCTGAAACATGCAAATGGCTCCACATACTGTAAAAACCACCACTTTCCAAAATCTATATATTATGGTTTTATTAGTTGCTCTTCCATAAAGAGCTTTGCTCGGGTGTAGCACATTTGCTCTTGAAACAAAATAATTGCTTTTCTGTTATGAGATATTGTAGTCAAAGTATGGTATGTTGTTGCAGACCCCACTGTTATAAACAGGTTTTTATTCTGCATAGAAGTTCAGTTTATGAGTATTTACATTAAAAAGACAACCTATACCGTTTTTTTTATTTTTTTAACACGTTTACTTTTGTTTGTGCTGTTTTGGGCCCTATATCTGTGTTTTGTTGAGGGTTTTGACTCCATTTTCAGGGAGTAGTTGCTAAAAACAAAAACACTAGACATTTCAAATGCTTAATCTTAAAAGTTCAGTGATGAATACGTAAGCCCATCATTTTGCAGTACGTAATTATGGGTTGAATTTTTTTCCAATAACAAAATGTGTTAAAAGGTATTTAATTTTGAACCCCTTGGGGACAGTTTGAGATATGTTTGGCTTTTTTCCTTCTTTTTTTTTTTTTTTTTTTTTTTTTTTTTTACAGTGCAAGTCCCATGATCCAGAGACAGGCAGGGCTTTTTTTCTTCACATCCTCCCCTGACCCACTGCTCTCTGATGTGAACAGCGGGGTTCCTGCCTTCCGCTGCGGCCCCGCTGCTGCACGCGCTGCAGCAGGAAGGGCTGTCCTGCGAGACGGGAAAAAATCAGATTGTTTCCTCTACACCAGGGCACTTGGTAATGAAATGAGAAAGGGAGGAGTGTCCTTTATCATAATCGCTTTTATGACTTCCTTTGAAAAATGGGCTCGTTGTTGGAAAGTGTGTTTGTCAGTTTGTTTATATAACCACAGTTTATTCAGTGTCCATTTTACATTAGATTATAGGACTAAATGAACACTTAAAAATTCATAATCACTTGGTATTAGATAGGAATTTGCTTGTATGTCTTTTTGGTGAGCTTTTTGCAAATAGTATGTGTTGAGTGAAGAGTAAATAACAGTTCTCATTCCCAGTGGTAATGTAAATTAATCTAAAGCAATTACAGAAAAAAAATATGTCTGTGTTAGGCAGAAGATGTCAGAATAGAGAAATGACTAAGTATTTCCATTTTGTTTTATGAAAATAATGGGTACTTTTAAAGAAAGTTTTCTGTAGTAGTTAAAATGGTACAGAAGTTTAAAGCATTGTCTTTAATGAGACCAGTATGGAAGTGGTAGAAGTGTCCAGCATAGAGAGTTGCTCGCAAACTGGATCCTTCCTTGGCCAGGCAGAGAGATGAAAGGAAGACACGCAGATGCTTGTGCTACGTGAAGGTGCTGTGAAAAAAATCATTACTGGAAAAATACTGCATCCAAGATGCTGTTATTTTCCCATCCTTTATGTTGCCAAATGCCTTATATATGCAATGGTGAGTGATAGTAATAGATTTTCGGTTAATCATAGCAAAGAATGTATAAACCACCACAACAGAAAACATACAAACTCTGTTTCATTTTTTGAGCCTGTTGTCCCTTATACACCGCTTCGCATAGTTGTACATGCATGAGGCACTCTTTATAGGGTCAGTTGCGCTTTTCCTTTCCGGATGGCTTGTGCAATTTTAGTTTTAGAAGTAATTTCAAAGTTAGTGGGCTTTAGGTCCAGCTGGCCACTGTTGGGCTTTCTTGTAGGTGTTGCCTGAAATGTTCTAATGGGTTTTCTTTTTTTGACAAATGTCCTTATATAGCAAAATCACACAAAAGGTTCTGCTGTTCAGATTACCTCATGAAGCACAATTTTGTATACAACTGTTGGTGTAAGTTTGAATTTTCTGTGAATGATTGAATTCTGCCAACTTTCTATGGTCACATAGAGCAGACACAGGTCTGTGTCTCACACCAGTTAAATGGAGGTGCTGGTGATGCCCTTATGGAGCCCAGGAGATCCTGAACATGTGTTATCATATCCAGCAGAAATTATTTTAATACACACTCCATTCCATGTCTGCTTCTTCCCTGTTTCAGTTTTCATGAAAGAGCATTTCAGAGGAATAGCAGTCTGATCTATTTCTTTTAATTATTTTTTCCAAGGGAAGGAAGTAATTCAGTTATTATAACTGATCTATTGAGACAAAGTACCAACTTCAGCCGTTTGTCCTATATGAACTTATTTGTGCCAGTTAATATGTTTTTCTTTGGCTACAGTATGATGCAGGGGACTGTTCGGAATAACTAGATGATGTCCCTTCTGTCGCAGATTTATGAATTAGGCATATGAAGAGGGACAGCAATTTGATAAATGGGTAAAAACCCAGGGAAAAAAGATGACAGCAAAATTGTAAAGGATAGATTCACCGCCTGGACTTTTCTCATGTTATTACTTCATACTTGCTACATTGCAATGAGTCCCTGTTACATTTTTTGAATACTTTGATGAAAAGTGTTTTTAAAAAAGTCTTTTTTTTGTTTATGTGAATACAACTCTTTGAAGTATCACAACCTCTTAATGCTGATCAAAGCTAAATCCTTCTGCTGCTAGGCAATAGAAATGATACCATGTACTAAAGCTGAAATTTTGGAAAACATCACACTCGGTTAAAGTAGTAAAAACATGTGAAATTCTTGATTACCTTTCTGGAATCAGTTAACTAATAATTTTTGTGAAAAATGTTGTTATTTAGTAAACAGCTTAATCTGAGTGCACCAAATCAAAATTTGAATGTGTTGGTGCTTCTCAGGTATTTTTTTCGAACAGAATTTCCAAGGCATTCAGAGATCTGAGTGTCTTAGGTCATGTTGTTCTAGCAGATTTTTTGGCAAAATAGTAATTTGCTATTTTTAGTTGCAGTAGTAAGTCTCTGTTGCCTCAGCCAAAGATTTATTTATACTCAAAAGTTATAAAATCCGCTCTGAAGTCCTTATAAAGAGGCCTTTCTTTTCTTCTGCACTGCTGTTACATGAACCACTCTCTGGTGCCCCAAACAGCACAGTTGTCCCCGCAGCACTTTCTGTTGGCTGGCTCTGTCGTGTTCTCCGCTCGCCTCACTGTCCGTGCCCTGGGGATGCAGCCACGGGGACATTTCCATTTGCTCCAGGAGAGCCCTTAGGATCTCAGCCCTTACATCCCTGTTGCTCGCCCCTCAAGCTGTGCCTCAGCATAGGCTTGGACCTGGCACAATCTCGCTGTCTTTGGTAAGAGACCGGACTGGGAGCGCTCTGCAGTTGCTGTTGGGCACAAGAGCTAATGCAGAGGGCCAGCAGCTGAGCCTGTGGGTGCTGCTCCCCCTCCAGCTGCCTTCTGACATAGACACACCTCAACTACACTTCAGAAATACCTGGTGCTGCGACTTTGCCAGCACTTGAATATGGCCACCAGTCTAAGTATGGCCACACAGTAGGTTTTAAAGTGTTTCTGCATCTTAGCTTCACAAATGTCACTAGTACCTTCATGAGGTAGGCTGTGGGAGTGACGTGTCGTTAGCACCAGGTAGCTGGGGCACGAGATGTTGGACTCGTCCCAGGTCATGCAGCGGCAAAGCTGAAAGCAGGTAACATTCCTATTGCACTTCGTGTAGTTTGTCTGGTGTAATTGGGATGTTATTGCCCACAGCAGGAGGAAGCTGTGAATATGCCACCGGAGGAAAAGAGGAGGAAAAGGGAAATATAAACCGGAGGGGCTGGACAACATGGAAAATATTTCTGCTGATTAGCTAACAGATAAAGCATTTCAATTACTGGTTTTCAGGCGTGGTATGTTTGACAGAGTTGTTTTTAAAAGATCCCATCAATATCCTGAAACAGTTAGGACCGAATAGCATCACAGCCGTGTTTGAATTGTTTGTTATCTGGCTGCAGTGAATTACGCTCATCGCAGCGTGGGCCAGTTCTCCTACATGATGAAAAGCCACTACCACAGCGTGCGTCAGGCTGGCAGACACCACAGACACCTCTGAGGCTTTACCAGCATCATGTTGGAAAAATTAAAACCTTGTGATTTGGCCTGTGAGGGTGAGGATTCAGACTAAAGAAGTCACTAGTGGTTAGTTGTTCGTTTCTGTCTTTAATCCTTGTTGGGTATTTGTGCACTCCACAAAACACTGCAATAAACTTGCAGTAGGTGATGTCCGGTCAGAAGAAGCCTTCGGAGAGGAATTCCTGCCACAGTAGCTCGACAGGAGGGGCTTGAGCAGTTAGCAGTCCAGGTGTGTGTCCGCAGCGTGCTCACTCTGCATTTGTCACACCAAAACTAGCTGGGAACCTCCTGGTTTGCCAGAAAATCTGCCAAGAGAGTGGTGAGGAGTCTTCTCTTAGGTGGACCCTGGGATTTGTGCTGCAGCTGAAGTCTTTGTGTGGCGCCCAGGGTGCCCCAGCCCAGGGCATCACATAAGTGCAGAGCTACGTGATGGCTTCCCTTCTAGCCCATGAGTACTGCGGGTAACAAATGGTTCTGGTGGCCAGTTAGGAAAGCCCTAATTCCTCCTAAGCCTAAAAATTCTAAAAAGTCTAATTTCTCTGCCTACCTCTTCCTGTTGGTGGATTTCTGGATGTGCTGTGATGGTTGTTGTTTCAGTAGTTGAACGCTATTTGTGTTTGTTCAGGAATTTAGACATTGTTTTGTTGCCCAGGTTACTGCATAAGCATTAGAAAATACATTGCGCAAAGGAGAAAAGGGACCATTTGAAATATTTTGCTGTGTTTTTAACTTTTTTTTTTTTTTAGTTAGCTTTTAACTTGGCTAGATGCAGACAGATTCCCATTTTCCTTCTCTATTGATCCCGATTTGAAATTGTATTGGGACAGTTTTAATGCATCCTCTTAGCAACACTGAGTTATTTAACCTCGGTCTGCCCCCTTCATCCCCCAGCTCCGCTGGAGCCAGTGTTTAGGGAGAGCGGTTCATTTTGTGTCAGCTCTTTTGCTGAATGATTTCTTTGAAATGCTGTTGAAGACAATGTGCTATATCTTGACTCTACAGCTTTTGTGTGATGCCAAATCGAGCAAAGATCTTGTCTTGGTCCCTTAGAAAAACACACGTCAGAAAAACTGCTTTATCAGCAGTGGTTGAAAAGATAAATCTATTTTATATATACGTCTGGCGTGCAACATTATTTTCCCATGCTTTTAGTATGTCACTTGCTGAATATGCATATTTTACTTTCTTTTAAAATGAGATTAATGTGAAACTGTGTCGACATATCTCTGTAAAGACTATCCCAGAGCAGAGTAGCTTTTTGAAAAGTGGTGAAGTATATATTGGAAAGAAAAGACTCGTTTTGCATGTTACTTGTTACACCATGCTTAAAAGCTTGAAGTAATAAAGCTGCTCCCTTACTGGCATTAAAACTAATTTTAGTGTAATTACTCATTAACACAGCTCTGCACTGCTGAGCATTCTGCTCACACGGCTGTGTACAAATCGGTTTGTAATGGCACTCAAGGCATTTTGAGGAAGAATGGGGGAGAAAGGAGAAGAAATAACCTAGTCTTCTAAATACATTCCACGGCTATCAGCAGTACCAAATTGCTGCCAAGCTGGTATTTAATTGCAGCTTTCAATGGGTGAATTTTCTTGCCTATTCATTGCTTACCTTACTTGTACAATTTACAAGCCCTTTGTGCTTTTATTTGGTTCATGGTTTATTTTTCTGATGCTACTAGTCCTTTGTTGTGTTTGACCGATATACCTATAACGCTGTCAGAAGGAATATTTCTAGTTTTGAGTTTTGCACAAGGAGAAAACTGAGTTTCTGTTAATCTGGGAAATCTTGGCAGCTCTCCCAGGCTCTTCATCTTGATGCCTGCAGGTTCTTCATGCACTGTGTGCAGATCACTTAAATAAAAGATGGATCTTTTTCATTACATAGGGAGACAAATACGTGAGTACGTGGGAGGTGTTTTAGATTAACCAGATGAATTTAAGAAAAAAAAAATCAGGAACATTTTTTTGTACAGAAATTTCAGCATTTTACTTCAGTTTAATTATTCTTAAAATATTTGTATTATGTTTGAACCAAAGGCAGGGATATTCAGAGGTAGGTAAGGTGCATTCCTTTCATCAAGAGCATGTAAAATGAAGTAGATCACCTGACAATATTACCAAGACAAACAGAGGAAACCAAAGTATTAATGGAAGGTAATGGAGGGTATGTGTCTTCACACATTTCAAGTGTGTACAGGTATCCCAGCTCTAAAAGAGCTGCTGGACTGAAGAGTGGAAGTCTGATACAGCTCTTCAGCGTTTTGTATGGTCATACAGTAGAGGTTAATTTCCTGCAGTCTTTCTAGAGTTAAAGCAAGCTGAAATGGTGGATATAAGAAACTTCTTCACTGAAGTGCTGGATATTTTTGAAATGTCTTAATTTTCTTTTGAAGAAATGGAGGCATTTCATATGTTAAATAGTTTTAATAAATGTGTGAAGCAGTCAATCAAAGTGTTCACCAGACTGGTTGAGAGGATGCTACTTCAGAAGGCATTTGGCTGATGCAGCTGTACTGCACGAGTTTGTTTTTATAACAGCCTCCCTCAAACTGTTGCATGGTTTTAAGTAATATTACTAATGTAATTAGTTAATAAAGGGATAGGAAATTAAAGCTTTCTGAAAGAGGAAGATAGGCAGTTGAACTGTAAAATGAACAGAAATTGAAAACTTGAAATGAAATGGATGCCAGTGAAGCAGGCACTTAGGGAAAGATGCAGAAAACTATGGGCACCGTGGAGGTGTTTTGCAGGGCACTGCACCTTGATCCTCAGTGGCAAAAGCTGTGAGGAAGGAATAAAGAAAGGTGCAGTGGTCAAGCCTCCAGTCCATTAACATGGACTCAAATGTAAACACCCCACTGCCCAGCCATCCAGGATGGATTTGGCTTTCCTAATTCCACCTCTGAAAACCTGGATAGTGTCTCTGTATTTTTCTGGTTAGCTGTTTTGATCTCCATTTCTGCTTCCTTCACACTCTCGGAGCTTCAGCTTGGCCAGGAGCTCCATGCTGAGCCATGCTCGCTTCTCACCATGCCTGCTTGTACCTTGCACTTACAGACCATTCTCGTGCTGTCCGTTCCTGAAGATCAACCAGCTGTCCTGGCTGCCCATGGGATTGCACTTGTCCCAGGAACATGCACAACTTTCTTCTCCTGTAGTCCATTTTCTTGGTTATGCCAGGTGCCTTCCTGAGTGTCGCTGGGACCTTAAATCTCACCATCTGAGTCACCAGTGACCACCAGACCTTTGACTGTTGGACTCAGTGGTCTCTGTAGGTCACTTCCAAGTGCAACTGTTCTGTTCTGCTCTAAATCTTCCATCTTTTTAATAGCAAATCTGGGAGAGCATCTCTTCTGCTGGGCCGTCCAGCAATGGGGTCAAAAAATTGTCCACATCTCCCTTCATACAGCTCTGCTCTGGGAAATGGAGGTGATGTAGGCTGAAGGAAGGTTGTTGTGGTAACTGTAAGCACTGGTAACTTCAGCTAGAACCTTTTGTGCCCATGAGATACGGCTTTTGCCCCTTGGTATATCATACTATACCATGCACAAGGGGTGAAGCTGTGTAATTAAATATCCTGCACCGCATAGTCGGTGATAACATGGTTATTCTTGGGAGATAAAACCTAATGTGCTCCTGTAAGAAATGTAATTATGGGGACCTAAAAATAGTTTAGATTTTGCAATGAATGTGACATGAATGGCATTGCCCATTGATGGGAGGAGGGTGTTGGAGAATGCTTAATTGTGATCTGTGGCTGTTGCAGTGTGGAAAGGATAATTAAGAAGATATTCTTGAGTAGTTGTCTGTCTGTGAGCTGTATTTCCAGTAGCCAAACATGTATTTTGCTGGCTCTGGGAGTCTTGCAGAGACCTCTAAAATATAGTTACTGAAGTGAAAAGTTTTGATTTGAATACCAAAGCAAGAAGAAACACATAATTGAAATGTAATTAGCTTGATGATGGTGTTTATGGCAGTATCTGGGGGAGTGAGACTTCCCAGATGAGAGGATGGGCAGCCTCTGAGAGAAGAGACAAAGCAGGAATGCGAGTTTCAGGAAGGTCCTTGTGGCATTGCATAGAGACGTGCTTCATAAGAAACACCAAATTGTTTCATAGTTGTGCCCACATGCTTGTATCACGTTGTGCATGTCTGATAAAAGGAGATGTTTTCTCCTTCCACCATCATCAGCGGTGGCTTGAAAAATGAAAAAATTAGTTCTGTAAATTGAAGACCTACATGTGAGGTGATGCTTTTGTTGGCAGTGGTTTTCTTTAGAGTTTAAAATAAGGTTGTCATTGATGGTAGGCTTCTTCAGGAGCTGAGACGTTCTCGGTGCATCTGCCTGGTAGTCACTCCCTGGGTTTGGCTGCTTAGGAAGCATTTGCTGGTTTAGTCCTTTTTTTCACATGCAGGTGTCTCCTTTGTCTCTCATGACATGAGCCCCTGCATCCTGGTAGTTTTTATATGGAGATGCTGCAGCTCTCACCAAAGCTGTACTCATCCAGAGCTCCTTTCCTGGGGAAACCTGAGCCATTTTACTTAGTTTCTGTGATTACCAAGTTAATAAACATGTTTGGCAGCATAGACTCCAGTGTGGAAAATGCAGTCAGATGGCTTAAGCTTGGTAAATAATTAAGAATCCAGAAAAATTCAGGGTATCCTGAACTTACGGGTTTTGTAACCAATTGTGCTTCCTGTAATACCCTGTGGTAATTGGGGTCCAGCTGCTCACAATATTACTGTTAGATTTACTGGATGGATTGCTTTAATAGGATTTGGAGAACAGCTATTTGTACGTTACAACTTCTGCTCTTAACTTGTCAACCTTTTAATGCAATAATCCTGGAGATTTAGCCTAGCTTTAAAGCAGTAACACAGGGAGACGTGCATGACCGACTGCAGAAAGTTCGCAAAGCCTCCGTGTAACACAAAACGAGTTGCTTGTGCCTGCTAGTATCTTTGTAAAGTGATGTAGTATATTGTGAGAGGGAGGAAGAACACTGATGGAAAGAAAACGGGGATCTTAGGGAAAGTTAGGGGCAAATCTCTACTTGCCCTGCCGTACCAAGGCTGTCACCACGTTGGCAGTAGTAGGACCCAGCCAGTTCAGAAAGCAGGTCGTATGTGAGCTCACCCCAGCCTTCAATTGCTTGCAGTCCTTCAACAAATTTGGGATATTCCATCTGTCATTTATTTATGATTAAGAATGGTATGAATTAATTGTGCATGTTAATGAAATAAAATAGAAAATTGGGTTTGGATGTATTTTTGAATAAACACTACAGGCAGGTTTTTTATTTGTAAATGCTTGGTATTACATCTGGTTTACAAAGACATGAAAATACTGTTTGCTGCTGGTATGCCCTCTTATGAGGGCATATTTTATCCTCAGTTTTCACCTTTCCCTTTCCCTTGCCACTTCCATTACAGTGGAGATTTGGTCTGCTTGCTCTACAGTGACGTGTCCTTTAATATTTCCCATTAGTTTCCAGTAGTTACCTTTGCCTGCATGTCAGCCTTCAGTTTAATGGCCTTTTTTGTGTGTGTTCATTTTGTTTTGTTTCCCATCGTGGTTTTGTTTATTTCTTTTGTTGTTTTTTTTTCTGTTTTCTTTTTTAAAACCGTGGTGATGTTTGCCCTTCATATTCCCCAATGTTTGCACATGACAAGATGTTGCCATCCCAACATTACCTCCCACTTCACTGACCAGTGCCACTAATGACCATCTAGCACCAGCTACAACGGGACCACTGCCTTCAGCCCCTCGGGATGTTGTGGCCACCCTCGTCTCCACTCGCTTCATCAGGCTGACGTGGCGGACACCTGTGTCAGACCCTCAGGGAGACAACCTCACCTACTCAATATTCTACACCAAGGAAGGTATAAACAGGTAAAGATCTCAGCGTGTAAAGCGGGTTGTGCTCTTTCATGACACTTCTTCACACTAGTATTGCTTAGAAGTGCTATCAAATTTAAGTCTTCAGAGCTCAAAATCTTACAAGCTGTAGTCTGAGGGGCTGTGTTCCCTTCCCTCCTGCACCCTGATTAGGGGATAGGCATTTTTGTCTGCATCATTGCCTCATAGACATGCTGCTAGGGGTAATGCTTGTGCCTATTTTTGATTGACTGCAAACAGTTGCTACCTGCTTGTAGCAGACTGCTAAACACAGAGGCTGTAACACCTCTTCGGGAACGCTGACGGCTGTAAATGCCACCCACTGCAGGCACGTAGACACTCTCCAGGTATTACATGTGCTGTTGAGAGGGGGCAGTCAGCTCAAGCTTTAAAACCCTGTAACTATAGCCTGATTCTAGAGAGGCACACGGTAGGTGTCAGTTAAATGTTGATTCCCATCGTGTCAGTTAAATGTTGATTCCTATCTAGGAATCCCTCCAAATAGAATTTTTGTGAATGTGAAGCATTCATGAATTTTTTACATGCTGTCCCGGTGGTTTAATTCAATCTACACATTTCTCTTACTGATGGGATCTGCTGCTCAGAATTAGTTTCCAATTGTTGTGATAAGATTGAAGAAGTTAAAGCTAACAGGCGTTTTGAGCTGTGCTTAATTAATTACAAATTAGATTGATTATCAGATTTATTACTCAAAAGAAAATTATCTACTTACTGTCTAGAGAGTGAGGTGCAAAGTTAGGAAAGTCATCTGGAAAAAATCTCAAATGCGCTAGTACTTGGAGAATTTCCACTTTTTTCTTAGTTCTGAAGATAGACAAGAGTCTAGGTTCACGGAAAACGACTAATTAGGGCAATTAGTAAAATTTTCTGTGCCTCACAAATGGGTTTTTTCTACTACTTCCTAATTTTGGTAATATTAATTCTTTTTGGAGATATTTTTAAATAAGACAGCAAAAATGGTGGTGTCCTGTGAGCTATCCTTGCTGTCTGCCTTTCCTCCTTCATATTGCTGGTTGTAACTGATCTCCCCCCTGGGTTTTTCAGAAAGTAATTTGCTGGAGGTGGTTCATTCCTCTCCTTATACTGGGTCTTGCTTTTGGAGAAAGCAAAATGCATTCCCTTCCACTACATGCAGGACTCCAGAAATCTAGAAAATGACCCTGTTGGGTCAGAATCATTGTGCAGAGCAAAAGGAGAGAGGCATCTCCTAATCTGTGAGGAGTAATTTAAGAAATTACAGGACACCCTGCAGAAACTACCCTGCAAAAAGCAACCTTCCGGGGTTTGAGTGGTGTAGCCCACAGAAAGTTTGCACAGCACAATACTTGAGCTGGTGCTTACATGTAAGCAGGTGGTTTCATTGGCTGCAATGAAATCTTTGTTTGCTTACGTGTTCTTCTGGATCAGGGTTCAAGGCAGGCTCTGGAAGCCTTTCACTGGCAGGTGGTCACGAGTTTCTGGCCTTTGCTGCTCCTCTGTTTTAGGAAGTCTTTTGCTATGCTCATAAGGACGGTTGGTATCACGCATTTCACAGGTTAGTGTAAAAGTAGTGTGAAATCCTGACCTGAAACCTGCATTTAGAGAATGAGAACAATAGAATTAAAAAACAACAATGAACCACACTCAAGAAAAATGCATCCTACTTGGACAGCCTTTGTGTCAGTAGGTTCCACCTTCACACTGAAAGCAAGTACGGATACTGTTTGCTTCATCTCTGTCAAGTTAGATCCACCCTGATGGTGCTGACAGCTTGCCAGTGTCAATTCATTAGGGCATGAATTTTGGAACTGTTAAGCTGAATTAAGCAAATAATTGAGTGTAATACATTGTTTATGATAGGACAACAGCTAAACTTGAACTGAGTGTTTCCTTCTACCTGGGAGGTCAGAAAAAAACTCCTTGGAGAATTTGAGAGGATGTTTAAAATTATGGCTCAAATTAATTCAAATGTTGAATGTATTTGAAGTGATACTAAAACCCCTTCCACCCTGAACCCAGTTAATTTTTGAGGGACAAAACTGAGATGACAAACCCACTAGAGGTTCACCTTGAGAGGTACAGAAAATGGACTGGGGGTATGCAGAGATCTTTGCCTCTCTGCTTCTGTCTGCTGCTGTATTTGCAGGCACCTGGGATGAAAGAATGAGAAAAACCCTCCATAATTAGGATGGTAGCATCCACTCCCAGTCCTGAGATGAATTCTGTGCAGTCAATAAATTATCTGAACTTGGCACTCAAGAGTCTAAAAAATCCCAATATGCAGCATTAGCTAGCTAGGGTTCTTTTGGTGTGTGCATGGGTGGAGGTGTTTGATTTATGACTGGATTTAAATGTTTTATATGGCTTTAAGGAAGAGGCACAAAACCAACAGAAAACAACTGTATAGAGATTAAACTTTTAAAAGTGGGTAGGATTTTTTGCTTGAAATTTAAAGGCACGGTAAGTAGTATAGTAATTTTTAAAAAGGCAAGCAATTGTTCATCAAATGTTCTTCCTTTTTTGATGTTACATAGTATGTTTTGCCTAGTTGTTTGCTTTTTTGTGACTTTGCTTAGTTATTGACTAAAAAAATAGGTGTGAGTGTCCCACATGACGAAGCAGTCAGAAACCAGAAAATTTTGAAGTCAGATTTGGATGCACAACCCTCCTTTCTCTCTCAGCATTATAAAACACTGCTTAAATGCCTGCCTTGTGGTGCTTGAATTATACATGATCGTACATCTTTGCTGCGGCTTTAAGTGCATATGTACCATCTCCTAAAACTCTTAGATTTGTGCCTACGTGTACCTTTTTCATTGCGTGCATTACTGGATCCTTACAGTAAACTACGTGTTGCCTCTTCCTTGCTTGGGTTTGAGCAGCGATCAAACTCTGGGTCATTTGATTTATTTGCCTTTTAAATTGGGCTTTTAAGAGATTGTGAAAGTCCATCCGATGTGGAACAGCTCAGCGCGATATTCTGACATCTCTAATTCATCACTAAAGGTTTGCAGAGTCAACTTGATATGGCGAACAGTAGCAGCCCTACGTATCTCTGCAGCACACGAGGTGTGCGGTTCATGGGGTAGTGGCCTCTCCCTTGGCCACGGCTGCCTTACATTCCTTTTAGTTTACAGTCTTCCAGTGCAGTGAGATACACACAGAAACACGATGAGGTGTTACTTTACTTGCACCTTGGACTGATTTAGAGGACCTCAGTATATTCATGGATGGAACGTAATCACCTGCCTTGCAGCCATTCTGCAGCACTGAATTCCTTTCCCCTTTTCAACTCAGAGTGTGCTTGCACACCGAATTTGGGTGCTACAGAAGGTTATTAGCAGCAGAAAATGAGGAACTACGGCAAAAAGGGCAGTCGGTTTGGTGGACTTTAGTGTCTGTCAAGGAGGAGTGTGTGAGAATACAGGACCTGGAGGCTGCTCTGTAACAGAAACTGCAAGGAGCTGCAGGAGAGGAGCATTTATTGAGGGGACTGTGTAGGAATGAAGAGGACATCGTGGCTTTGTTGCCATACCTCCAGAAGAACTCAAGTAATCTGGTCAGATACAAATTCTTGTCTTCCTCATAGATTATATGGTTACATTAGCATTCCAAATTCAAGACAGGGCCCCTGGAAAGCGTATGAGAATTCAGATGTATAGGACAAATGACAAAGGGAGGTTTATTTCTGTGAAACTTCAGGTGAGCGGCTAGGCAGGAGAACTTCACATTTTCAAGATATGGACAGAAAATTGTGAGAAGGCCAACACATTGCTCCAACGCATAGATTCAAATAATATTGAACCTGTGGTGCAATGTAGTGTGCTACAAACACAAAATGGAGTTTAGTTGTGCATAATGGCACTGTCAAAATGTCCGTCTGAGCTCACTACCTGGCTTCACAGCTGATGTGGCTGGCATAGATGCTGGTCACTTTTTAATAATTCCCCAAAGGTTTTGTTTTTGGAAGTGTGACTTCAAACTTTACTTTTCCAGATGAACTCTCGCTTCTGATTTTGAGCTGCAGTCTTTTTCCCCCCCTCTATGTGACAGCTATTTTAAGCCTTAATACCAGTTTGCAAAGCTCTTTAATTGGGGATTAAACTGGAATGAGTTAGAATAGTCATAATGTTCTGTTGGGTAATATAGTTATTCATATAGACCATCTGTTTTGCTACCTATTATGCCAACCTAAACGCATCAGAGCTCATAAAAGGTGCTCAAGGCTCCCTAAGAAAGGGCATAAAGGAGAGATTCATGTAGCACTTAATTAGATTAATCTCAACATATTTTTAATATACTGTTGTGAGGGAAGGCACAATTCCTACTTATTACTGAAAATTGCATTGCTTTGGCTCATCTATTTATTTTTTGATAGATGTTGTGTTTCCATTGAAAATAATTTAATTTTTTTGGTGATTTTAAATAGTAACCTTGGATTGCTGACTTTTTTCTAGACAAAATCAGTGAGCGCATTTAAACTTGAGGCAGAAAGTGCAATATATTTTGCATGTCAATGGGAGATGAATGCTATTCCACAGCTGTGAATCAGTTGGCACTTATTCTGGGTTTTCAGATACCTTCATTATAGCTAAGATACATTTTAAAGGAAGCTATCCATTTGAAAATGCATTTTCAAGCAAACATTTTGCTTTAGCTATAACTGGAAAAGTTAGCAAGAGAAAATATTTATCTTTTTTCCTGCCCCCCTCTTTCATTCAGCAACAGGAATTATATTGCTTCAGTGTCTCTCTCGCTTCTCTGCCAGCTTCTTTCTTGCAAAAATTACTTTATAAACATTAAAAGAAGAGGAATCCTTTGCAGAGTTCTTAAATTCATATATAATGATGCTGCTCATTCAAAGATGAAAATTAAAAAAAAAAAATCTGAAATAAATTAGGCTGCGTATGCAATGCCATTTTAGCTCAACTGTCATGAAAGAGAATATTCTAGAAAATGTGTTTAAACAGCTTTTCAGTTACATTTAGCATATTGTTTTCCTCTGTATAGATACAGTATAATAGTGCAGAAATGAACAGGGATTCGAAAATGTTTTAAACCTAGTTATGCTAAATCAACCTTAGTAGTTGATTTAAAAAGAAATAAATTAAAAAGGGGAATTTTGGCATCAGATTTCCATGGTATAAATTAAATCATAATGGCTGGGAGGTAGGAAAGAGGAGACTGTGGAATAATTTTGCCCAGGCTTCTGCATTAAAAATGATTTAATAGCAGCTAATCGTTGGGATGAGAATCGTCTGCCCTCTGCTGTAGAGCTAAACAAAGTCTCCCAGACAAAAGGGGAAGGATCGTATTCAAACCATTCACATTTTCCTTGTGTTTATTTCCTCAGTGGGGAAGTTTTTTGCTGCTTCTTTTGTAACGGTGCTGTTATTTCTGTTTCAGGGAGTAGATAGCTTCTTTTCAAGCCAGGACTGGCTGTAGATGTCCTTGCCCAAACATAGCTGTGTGAAGGTTCAGGTGACAACAATAATGTGTTGGAAATAAAGGTTGTAGTTAGTTGATAATTAATCTCGTGGTCTTCACCTCAGTCCTGAGCTTGATAAGAAGTGATTGCGTTTCCTGAACTATGATCGCTGCCAGACCAGGCTTTCACACAGGGTGCTTGAGGGCTGTAATAGAAATTCACTAGATGCAGGGCAGTAATCTTTGGGTTTGCACACCAGGTGGGCTCTCCCAGCTGGCTTCTAGCTTTCAGCTTGCAAAATGCCTGCCTTTTTCCCAAATCGAAGAGAAATGCCCATTACCACTCAGCAGGCAGTTCCTTAGGGCTCTGGCAGGCAAAGCAGGAGGCCCAGAGCTGTCTCCTGCATGTTGCTGGAGCACCTGAGAGCAGCCTGCCTCACGTGTCCCGCTGGCAGCCCGCGATAGGAGCGCGCACCGCTGCCGAAGGATGGTCTCCAGCAGCGGAGCCGCGGGCAGACGTTGCCTTCTGTTGACTCCACTACTTGTGTGGTAATACCGCAACTGCCACAGCTGTCTGCCGCAGCCTGTGTGAGTCAGAGCCTTTGGATGTTTTTAAAAAATCTAAATATTAGGGAGGAACTAAGTAAAGTTTGGAGATGGAAGAAAATATTAAAGCAGCCTCCTTGAAAAATACACAGAAAGCATCCCCACCATATTAACAGAAATGTCTTTAAATCTCACTAGAGTCTGTGTACAGTTTTTAAATGTTTTTTCTTGTGGCTTCTGAGTAGTAGGATAAACTGTCACAATGAATTATGGCATGCTGTTGGGAGGAAAACAATGAAGCTACTTAGAATTTTTTGATGTTGAGTATAATTTATTCTTTTAGTTTAGTGTGTATTTTTTCAAAGACAAGCTACAAAATTAGAAGCTTTGTCACCAGCCATTTTGGCAGATTACTGTTTTTGTGTAGTCAGGGTGGTATAAATAACCACATCATTAATACACTAGATACATTCAAATGGGATGCATGTTAGATTTGTTCCAAATAGCAATCATTTCTTTACCTACCCCTCAAAAACCCTCTTGCTAATCAATGATTGTTTCCGTGCCCAAACTTTTTGTTTCCCAAAGGGAACGTGTTGAAAATACGAGTCGTCCTGGAGAGACACAAGTGATGATCCAGAACTTGATGCCAGAAACAGTTTATGTCTTCAGAGTTGTGGCTCAAAACAAGCATGGCCCTGGAGAGAGCTCAGCACCGCTGAAGGTGGCCACTCAGCCTGAGGGTAAGCTATAAATACTTTGAGCCTCTTGACTTTGTGATCGCCATTTTTTTCCATTTTTGGCCTTTCCCGGAATGAGGTGATACTCTTAAAAGTTGCACTTGCAGACCTGAGTTTCAAAATAATTTTCCACGCTACCACATTGGTGTGCTTTATTCTCACTCTTAAGAAGAACTGATAAAGCATTTCTTGTTGAATTTTCTAAACTTTGTTATAAAAGAATACTTTTCAATTATCATAAACTGACAGAGAATAAAGGAAAACTACAAAAATGTAAAGGCTGAGATTTATTAGAGTTGCTCAGGACACACTGGGAGTCTGATGCAAGGAGGAGAAGCTCCTTCAGAAATTTGGTGTCACCTTTACCCCCTACCAGTGAATCCATGTGAAATGCTTAAATGCAGAAAAATATCCATCTTTGAATGCGAGTTCATTACTTGTGAAGTTGATGCCAAAATATTTAGCTCCTGAAAATGTATTGGTTAGGCTTGGTGACGAGCGGAGTTTCATGCTTGCATTGCAGTTCAGCTTCCTGGTCCAGCACCCAATATCCGAGCATACGCCAACTCACCCACCTCCGTTACTGTCACGTGGGAAACGCCGTTGTCTGGCAATGGAGAAATCCAGAACTACAAGCTGTATTACATGGAGAAGGGACAGGACAGTGAGCAGGTACAGAGCATGGCTCTTCCTGTGTGATGTACAATGCCAGTAACAGTGTTCTTTCTTTTATTATGATTTTACCTTAAATTTCTAGAAGCACCTTACCAAGAATTCATTTTTCTGACAGACAGAAACCTTTAGCCTAAAACACAGAAATATTTAAAATTAAAACCTGGTTTGTTAGAAAATGGTTTAATTCTTGAGTCCGTTGATCCAGTGATAGATATTTTGATATTGGTGAGTGTCTAATTAAATTTGCTTAGGATTCTACTGGAAGAATCCAGCATGTTCTATGCAAGTACGGGTTGTCACCTGAAAAATAATCACGGCTTTGGGAGAATTAAACCCAGTCATTTAATTTCCCACATGATGGTTTGTAACTACAATTCAAGCTTTAAAAAAATCCTAAGGGAAGAATATTTTTGTTCGTTAGTTAGCATATTAGTTAAAATATTTTGATGTCAGTTTTTTTAATAGGAATGAGTATTCCTCAGATAAAATTACCTCTTCTACTTTTGTGTCCCACTGTTAAAAATATCATAATAGTTTTACTACTAGACAAATTTTCTAGATCCCTTTTCATTTGTAGAACCTGCGTCCATGTTGTGACTTAAATTGAATAGGTAGAACTTCCTCTTGCAAGCTGACTGATAGCATCTTTACAAGTCCTGGCTGCATATGACTGGGGGTTTGACTTGCACGTGCTACAGAGTGCAAGGGGTGTCCTTCCTGCTTTAGGCTTTGAGTATTACTGAACTGAAAGTCTGAGAGGTTTGTAACTTCAGCCCTGATTCTGACCTTGACTCGTATGTCTATTTGCTTATGAACAGGATGTTGATGTAGCAGGACTCTCCTACACCATTAATGGATTGAAGAAATACACAGAGTATAGTTTCCGAGTGGTAGCTTACAATAAACATGGCCCTGGCGTCTCTACGCAAGATGTTGTTGTACGTACGCTGTCAGATGGTAAGCTGCTTTATTCCAAGGCTTTTTGCAGGAATTATGTGGTAATTTCCTTTAAGTGGATTTCAAACCAGAAAGACTTCTCAGGTCGTTGTTCAGTGCTGCACTGCTTTATTAATAATGTGGTTTCTGCATATGGCCATGCATGCTGAAAGTTCCCCTGGGCCTTTCCAAATTGGGCGAAGGAAAATTAATATACCTGCAGAAGTATCCAGTATTCCAATTACAAAACAACAGTGTCCTTAATTTCAACAACAGAAGTTTATTTCATGGGTTATTGGGTCTACAAAGTATTAAGAGTGGACAGAAACATAATTATATTGAACCCAACCACTCCAAATTGTTTTTTAGCTTTTATAATATTTTTACGTATGAGCAGACTTCTGCTTTTGGAGTGTTTTTATTTTAATTGTGGTCATGTGGAAAACTGTTGCATGGCTTTGTTTGGACTCCAGCACAGACATTATTAAATCAATCGTTTGTAATCCTGAAAGCAGGAGATGGTAACAGCATTTCCTGTAAGGCAAATAAGAAAGTAATGTGAGCAAATCTGGATATATGAACAATTGTAGAATGATCACAGTTAATGTTAGCTTTTTTTTTTTTTTCTACAGAAGTTTAATTATGCATAAGAACTGTCAGACCCAAAATGAGCCTAGCCTGGAATCCTCTCTCCAGGACTGAGCCAAAGCAGAATGATTATTGTCCCAAATTGTGCATCCAGAAGTTTGTTTCTATGGGACTTCTTGTCCCTGCAGTGGTTTCTATGTATTCACTAACACAGTTGGCCTTCCACGAAGCCTCTAATCATCCTCTTTAAACTCATGTCAACTCTTACTATTCACAACATCAAGCGGAGGATCCCACAACTAAACTTTCTATGAGAAATCCCTCCCTTGTAGTCTGTTTTGATCCCTCTTAGTCTGTGTTAGTGTTGCTCGTTGCCAACAGCTGTGCTGCCTGAAAGAGGAAATAATCAGTCTCCATCAGCCTTCTCTGTCCCACTCCTCATTTTATAGACCTCTGCTGTATTCTCCCTCATTCATCTCTTTCCCAGATTTAAGACAGAAATGGTTACTCATTTCAGCTGTGGAAGCTGTTTCAAGCTTCAGTGCCCTTTTCTGAACTTTTTTCTAGGTTTCTTGTCTCTTATGTGCTTTTAAAAATGGAGGTAGGGAGGACCAAAATTGTATCAAAGATGCAAGTGTGTAATTACCAGCATTTTTTGGCTCATTCTGAGCACTGCAGCGACATTTTTGGGCTAGAGTGATCTTGCTCCTTAAGTGGAATTGGTTTGCTTAAAGCCATCGCTTTGCATGTGGAGTTAGGATAATTTTTCCCGTGTATGAATTTAATTTGTCACATTAATATCCAGGCACAGAACAGCCCCGGGTCTTTTTGCAGTTCTTTACCATCAGATCTTGTCTGTACTGATATTTTTCACATTGCTGCTCATCCCCTTTTCATCCCTTAGAAATGTGCGTAGTGACAGGGCTGTCAGCATGTGCCATGCTGGAGCTCCACAGGTCATCGCCCACCATGTATGTTCTCACCTTCTCTTTCTTTTAGCCAGTTGTGTACTCGGGAAGAACTTCCCTCCTGTCCCGTGGTTGCTTTGTTTCTTAAGAGCTCTCCCGAAGGTTTGTGATGCAAGATTTCCCTTTAAAAAGTGACAGATATGTCATATTTCACCACATATCTATGATTTTCACACTTTATTATAGTTTTGGATTTTTTTGCTAATACAGATTTTTGATTTATTACCTGAGGTGTCCAGTAGTTGCTCCAGCAGAACCCCTTCTAAATACTGGCATCTCCCAGTATCATGGTAACTTTAAGTGAGCGGTTATAACCTGCTGCAACCGTTTCTTTCCAAAGTTCCCTTAGAAATCCTGGATGAATAGCATCTAACCCTGCCAGTGTGCTGCAGCTTATGGCAGAGCTTCTGTAACCCTGCCTATTGACATTTCAGTTGGAGAGTTACTCTAAGTACCTTGTAAAGGATGTCATGGAAGCCTCTCTGCTGCCTTCCATTCAGTAAAAATGCAAAGCAGGTAGTTCATCTGGCCTTACCTTTTCTTTTCCTGTGATACCTTGGTCATCTGTAACTCTGCTTACTCTGAAGGTTTTCCGGCTCCTTACTTGTTGAGGAAGAATGCATTATTAGTTTTAATGTCATTTTCAAGTTTTCCTGAACTTCTTATCACCTTGACTTAAGTTTCCACATTTAACATGTTGAAATTTATTTTCTGTAGCTTTCTGAAGAATGTCCTTTTGCTTCTAACAGTTGTGTAGCCCTGCTGCTTAACCATGCCGTTCTCCCCCTTCACTTTCTTGAATCTTTCTGGATGAACAACGCACGTTTTCTTCCTGGATTTTCCTATTGTGGTGTCAGTACGCCCTCTCTATGCCTCCTGCAAATATTTCATTCTTAGCTACCTTTTTTAGCAAGCTTCCTTGTTTTCATGTAGGTTTCTGCTCCTAACCCAAGTCTGTTACACTGGTTTGTTGCAGAATAATTAGCTCTTCAGGTGCAGCAATTTGAACCAGGGTTTATGTGCTGCTGGTAAGGATTGCATCTCTCCTCATAAGTGTTCCTTATTTGTAGGAAACAGTGCTGTATCACAACTAGAAATACCATCAGTGCATCACACCCTGACAGAGGGCATGTCCCTTACCAGCTTGTCCTTGCGGCCTCTCTGAACCAGCAGCATGTCAGGTCCTCCTGCTGCACAGCCTACCAAAACGGGCTGAGCCTTTCTTACCTGAGCGTGGAATATCAGCCCATAGGAAATACATTTTATTTGTTGATCTGGTTAATTTGGTAATCTGGTCTGAGTTTAGGATTACTTTGACATAAATTGAACTTTGCGTGTAGTAAGGTACACGTATATGTATTTACGTGCATAAATCCTTTCCTGCGTCCTGCCAATCTTCTGTCTCTCACCAAGTTTGCGATATATGTGTTAATTATTAATCAAGCTTTGTGAAACCCAGGACATTTTAGGTTGTCTTGAAAGCAGGCACCAGCTACATAAAACAAGAACAGCAAGAACTGGCTTAACTTTATTTCATTTCCTCCTCTTACCTGATGTTCTTGCTTTTTAAAGGATGTAGCCCCTAAATAGATCTGGTGATCTCAGACTCAGTTCAGTTGGCAAGAGGGGAGGAAAAATAAGTTGTCATTATCTCCCTTTTGGTAATGGGAGAGGGATATTAAACCACGCCCTGGGGTATCTTTCACTTAGCACTTTCACTCATTTATGCACTCAGGATTGTTTTCTTAGGCATTGTTCTGCCTGGTGTGTGTTATCTGGAAAATGGATTATTGTGGCCGGAACAATCTCTAGTCCTGTTGTACCTCTAGTTCCCTGTCCTTGTACTTTGTTGGAGCCTCAGCTTCCTGTCAGGGAACCCTTATCTATGCCTTTGAGATAACACTTGTGAGTCTTTCACCTCTGGAGAGCTGCAGAGACTTCCTTGCTTTCAGTTTCTCTCATAAGTAACGTGTTTGTGTAATGGACTTCAATGGTCCTGACCAGCGAGTTGCTACAGCAAATAAAGAACTAACAAAGAATGGAGATTCAGAAGCAGAAACCATCTTTGCAGTGCACTTCACCTCTGTGCTTTTCAGTAGCACAGACAAATCTTGACTGAGGTTTTCCTGTTACAGCAAGTCGTGAGACAAAATCCAGGGCTAGAATTTTAACTGTGGGTTCCCAGAATCAAGCATCTAAATGAAAATCTTGATTTGGAAAAGTACTAAACATAATCTCATAGAGTTAACGAGAAGTCCCTTTAAATATAAGGCTTTTTATTTAAATACCTATGATAAGTAAAGGCCTGAATAAAAAGTGAGTTAATTTTTTGTGATGAAAGTGAGTAAATCTCCTAAGCCAACCAGTCACCGTGTGTCAGAAAGCATGTGTAGAATTTTGTAGTCACTTTAGATTGTGTCTTAAACCTGAATGGTTCGTACTTCCATAACAAATTATATGAGAGAGTAGTTGTATATGGAAATACAGTATGGGATACGTTATCTGGAAATGTTTCAGTTGTAATTCCTTTAATGTTTCTAGTCCCCAGTGCTCCACCACAGAATCTAACGCTGGAGGTGCGGAATTCCAAGGTAAGATGCTGAGAATTTGTTTTTTGTTATGGGTAAATAGAAGTGGTCTTATGGGTAAAAAGAAATGGTCTTAAATCAGCCAGAATTTGGAGTTGCTTTTGGGTCTTTCTTCTACCATGCTGCTTTTCAGCTGTTTACTTATGAGTTGCCCAACAGGAAAATATCTGAATGTGGGACTCAAGGCATTAGAAATTCCAATCCAGTTGTGGGCTGTGCACAGCAGAATGCTGTGGAGGCAGTGACAGTACTCCAAAGCATGGAGACTAGTTATGAAAGAGGGTTAATCAGGAACAAAAGCCTGAAGCACCAGAGCTTGAATATGTTCCTGGTGATTAACTATTGTTTACAGGGCGTATGCATATGTATGTGTGTTTACAAGGTCCTGGGCCCTTTAAAAAATATGTACTTAACCATTATTACTTTAGTGATTATGATTGAGGATTAAAAAAAAATAAATCCTTTTCTAACCCCTTTCCCCAATGTTGTCTTCTACTGCATATATGGTAAAACCCAGCAGCTTCATGCACATAAACTACAGTTCAGATAACTTGTACCCTTTGAAGAAAATACCACTTCTTAAGGACAGCCCCTCGAGTAAACCATATCTTAATATAACCCAAATAAGATGGAAAGGGAAACGGCCCAAGAGGCTGTTTGTGAAATTGGAATCAGGAGGTCTAATAGGGTTGAAGCACTTTGAGGCAAACTTATAGGCAATTGTATGACCTGTGCTGCTGCTGAATCACAGTTTTTACTTTTTACAGATAGCATTTTTCTCTTTTTACAGACAGCACGTGTTTTATGTATATGAAAATGCAGTGTATTCTGTTTGCATGTTTTCCCACTTTGTGTTCCTTAAGTATTAGCAGTAGAGTATTTTTTTTCAGGCTGTGTGAGAGGCAATGACTTTGTAATTCTCTTCTGCCTTCCACAGAGCATCATGCTACACTGGCAGCCTCCTCCTGCAGGGACACACAGTGGGCAAATCACAGGCTACAAAATTCGCTACCGAAAAGTGTCCCGTAAGAGTGATGTAACTGAGAGCATCGGTGGGACCCAGCTTTTTCAGCTAATTGAAGGTGAGCTGTTATTTGCAAGCATTTGTTATCATAGGGGTTTCTTAGGTGCTTTCAGTGGGCCAAGGCACAGAGACTTGTATCTACAGGCTTATGTAGCGTTCTTACATGTAAATGCAGAATGAAAACACTTAAAAGGAGTGATTGTAACTTCTGAGGTAGTCTGGGCCGGCTAGTGGTAACTAAAGCCTGTTCTTTAGCCCTAGTTTTGCCTTTTTTAAAACCTTTATGTAAAGGCATAGGAGTTGCATGGAGAAGGTGGTGCTGAGCTCACTGTGTTGCCTGAATGGCAGAAAGAAAAGTATGGAGAAAATTCCTCTATTTTAATTAAGAGTTGTGATTCCTGTGTTTACGGTTGGAATTGTTGTTTTGATATCATGGATGCTCTTTGTCTCCCAGGTCTTGAACGAGGTACAGAATACAGCTTCCGAGTAGCTGCCTTGACTGTCAATGGTACTGGACCAGCTACTGACTGGATTTCAGCAGAAACATTTGAGAGCGATCTAGATGGTAAGATAATAAGTGTGAAGCTATCTGTGACACCAAAGACAGGGCACAGTAAAGTCTGATTGCTTTTTTAAAAGGCAGAGATGATTTTTTTGAGTTGTTTTTAATGTATTCTAATGTCGCAACATTTTATATTTATAATGAAGTGAAATTAATTTCTGTCTAATTATGAAATTCTTACCAAGTCAATAAAATGGCTTAAAATTAAATTCTGCTTTTACACTTTCTAGTACTGTATTTTAGCGCTATGTTTTTCCTCCTAAGAAATACTAAATATTGAATGACAGTGCCAGTGATTCAACATTTAAATTATAATACATGATAAGATTTATGTAATAATAATGGCTCGATTTTTATACTGCAATAAAATTCGTCTTGTTAATCATGCAGTTGTTTACAGGCTATAAAGTGGAGGTAGGAGGACTGTTTTCCTTGAGGAAGTAAAATAGTGATTATGTATTTATGGCACACCTAAATTATGCTAATGAAACCATTGAAGCATTGCTCAGAGAGTTTAGCGTAGTGATTTGATATTCAGAGATACAATGAGTGACTACTCATACTGTTGACTGCAGTACCGAGTATGGGTGTCTGCATGGTGGCTGCAGCGTTGGGGTGTAAGTGTAAACTTTGCTGAATGCGGGAGAGATGCCATGGTAGGAAAGGAGCAGCGGAGAACACCGCTGCTGTCTGTAGGTCTCTGAATCTTACCGCTGTGTTTTATTGCTACTATGCTTTGTTAAAAGCATTTTCCTCTATTTTTTTCTTTCTTGTACTTGAAGAGGACATTTGGCTTACAGTAACTGCTACTTTTTGCCACTTCAAAAAAAAGGGATTGATAATATTTCCAGTGCTGGTAGACTACTGTAGACCAGGTCTTCCACCAGAAATGAAGACTTGTCTACCAAAGCTATAGATTCATGATATGTGGCATACAGAACCATGCTAACATCTTGTTTTCAGTGCAGAGGTTAACAGTAAAAGTAGAAAAAATTCTGTGAAAAATTTTGACCTTTGTCAATTGGCCTAAAGGTTTGATATTTACTACACTAGGATGATTTGCAAGCAGGAACCTGATTCTTGCAGAATTCCAATAAGCAAATTTGTGAGCATCTCTCAGAATTTGACTACAAGCAATTGAAATTGCAGCAGAGAAGTGCCATTTCTAACAGGCTGGCAATGGCAGATCACTTGGGAACTGCCTAGATGTTGCTGATGATTCTGGGCAGCGTATTTCTGGCAGTTCCTATTTCAAAAAAGTATGTGATCAGTTCTTTTGCACACAAGTTCCTTATGCTTCTTGCAGGTCATTCTCCCTCCTCATTGTGTTACAAAGTAGCTTGAGGGCTATTCTAGCTGAATTAATATTGCAGGTTGCCAGTAATGTCTTTCACATCTGTGTGACTGGAGATTCAGTTATGCTAGCAGCTGGAAGACAGAATTACAAAAGAGATCCAATATTTGTTCTACACTGTTGGAAGATTGCTTCAACAGTCAGCTGATTAAAGCCCTTGAGAGCCCATTTTTCAATCTGTGTTATGCAAAGCTGATGCTCAACTTAATATTTGTCCTCTTATTTCTTACTTACCATTGCTTAATCAAGAGCAGCAGAAAAAGTAATGTTAACAGTAGAGTTCAGTTTTGTAGCTATTTAAAATTTGCTTTTTAGAGCTGAAATGACTTGCATGTGTGTGCCTGTCTTCCTTTATCTGGATATGACACAACCTTGCAGCTAATTCCTCCAGCTGAAGATGATGGATATTTTTTGCTTTTCTTTCCTTAGTAATCTCACGTGGATGTTTTTAATACATCAATTTTAACATGTGGATGTTTTAAATACTGTATTTACAACTAATCTTTAATTTCTCAAGTTCAGTATGCATCTATACATCTATACATGTAATTTCTTTCCATTCTGTGGTTGCGTTTGAATTTAAATAGAGTATAATTAACTTTATCATGTCATCAATGCAAATGGGAGCCAGACGGTTACAAGTCTGTGTTAGTAGGGCTGTGTAATTTTTCAGAGTTGGTGCAAGTCCCACAAGGAGTTCATATGCAAAAGGTGTTAAACAGTTGTACAAAGTTTATCCCCAGCACGGTAACTTCTGTGCAGTTTAAAATGTCAACTCTTATATTGCAATTCTGTAGCTTTTCTGTATTTAATAGTTGTGAACTTTAATTGATCAGCTGTGTCAGCTGGAGGCAATAAACTCCCTCGGCAAGCAGGCCAATGGCATATTATGATCCAAATAATACTGTTGTGGTGTTTTATTAAATGTTTTTAGATAAATGCAGCATGTTTCATTAAAAGGCAATCCCTGCAGGAAGCAGAACTCTCTGAACAGATTTTATTTTAGAGTGGGGAACTCAGTTTACTATTGCACAAAATATTTAATATCTGTCACCATATGGCGGGCTCCTGTGACCTGACAAAAGCAATTATTTCTTTTCTGAGAAGTTAAGTCAAAGGTACGGATGTTAGTACACGCTGTTTTGCTTTCAGATTGCTTTTAAGTTTTTTTCAGCACTGGGGAAAAGTCATTTCAGTAAAAATATTAGGGGACCGCAGTTAGATACCGTGGAAGTAAGCCCTTCTGTTTTTAGGGATCTACATTCCATCTTGCTGCTGAATTGTGATTAGATTTGTGTTGCTTGTGGGAGTAAGGTTTGAGCATTTGACATGGACTCTGAATGTTTTTCATTCTTGCGGTATGAACATGTAGTCCCTGCATATATTTTGTGAGTTATGTAAAAGGGACATAAGGATTTAAGCAGTGACAAGAAAGGTGGCATCAGGTACAGGACAAATCACAACAAACCTTTGCCACAAATGCAATATCCAGTTTACTGACAGTTGTTAAAGTTTTGTAATATTCTATCTAATCCTACAGTGAGCTCAGGAATGTGCATTTCATCATGAGTGTGTTTTCAAGGTAGTTATTTAATGCCAACAGTAAGTAATATGATGGAACTAAAAGCAGATTGTGGAGGAGAAGAATGTGATAATTGAATGAATGTTTTGAAAAATTACAAATTGGAAAGGACATGCACAAATATATTAAAAAAAAAAAAAAACTGCCTTGAAGCAGATCTGATATTTTCTTCAGCATGACTGTCTTTTCTTTAAAAAGAGTATCTGTTAAAATATAGTAGTGTACAAAACAATGTTAGCTTTCATCTGTTTATTAGAGAGCTCTCTGCTCTCTCTTGTACAATAAAACTCTCTCCTTTGGACCATACTCATTTTAATATAGGAGCACAGTACAAGTGCTACATTTCACCATACCAGCTCATGGTTCTTCATGTAATTACCTTTATGTAAGAGCAATCCTTTAAATCCATTATTTTTGTTTAACAGAAACTCGTGTTCCTGAAGTTCCAAGCTCCTTACATGTCCGTCCACTTGTCACCAGTATCGTGGTGAGCTGGACTCCACCTGAAAACCAGAACATCGTGGTAAGAGGCTATGCTATAGGGTATGGCATTGGCAGTCCTCATGCACAGACCATCAAGGTGGACTATAAACAGAGATACTACACCATTGAAAACTTAGGTAAGGAAAACAAATCAACACCAGGGCCAATGTTTCACTTCTAATTTATGTTCCCACTTTCTAATCATGATATGACAAAGATATAAGACTATCAGCATGTTTTCTAAGAGGATCTTTATCATTATGAAGATAATACATTGGGATGCCAGACGGTTGATAAATTTGAAACAAACTCATTTTTCTGTTGATGTCAAAGAGGCAGAGGAACTAAAAAAAAAAACAAAAACACCACACCTAAGTTCACTGAGCTTGAAGCATAGTGCATTTTGGTTTGATGCATTCCCTTCCAGAACTATTACAAAAACTTTCATGCTGAGCAGCACTTCCTTATTCTCCTTTTGGAGCTGCAAAGCAGTTTGCTTCAGGCAGGAAAATAAACTAAAATGTCACCAAGTTACTGTGGCATCTACTTTAAAATACAGGATAGACCCTCCACAGAATTGCCTGTGGTAGGTAAGATATCCTGATAGCAAAATAAATGTTACTATT
Source organism: Aythya fuligula (assembly GCF_009819795.1). NCBI lineage: Eukaryota > Metazoa > Chordata > Aves > Anseriformes > Anatidae > Aythya > Aythya fuligula. The sequence goes on along the minus strand of NC_045569.1, from coordinate 9,784,836 downwards.
GGGAACTGTTGGGAAATTCCCTAAAATTGGAGTATTAGATAATATTTAGTAGAGCAACCTAAAATGGGCATTTTAAAATGTTTTTTCTTATTACTAGCTTGACTGTACTTAAGGTGGATGTGCTCTGACTACAGACTTCTGCTGTATGAGAGCTGTTGTACACTAAAAGAAGGTCTCTGTGGAGAAATTTCCAATGCAAACTTATTCTTCTTATTTCGTATATATTTACTTAAAATACTGGACAAAGCAGAGAAAACATAGAGGGGGGGAAAAAACACCAGAGGATTCACAAACAGGTTGCACTGAAAATATGCTACTGTTTTTTTCCTTTAGACCCGAGCTCCCACTATGTTATAACTCTGAAAGCGTTCAACAACGTTGGTGAAGGAATTCCTCTCTATGAGAGCGCGGTGACCAGGCCTCATTCAGGTAAAGGCAAGGGGCTGCTTTGAAGTTGTGCATTGCTGAAAATCAGTAACATGCCTTCTACACGGCAGCAGAAAATGTGATTATATTTCATGTAAATGTGTGGTTTTTCAGTGTCACCAAGTACTCTCCATTTCTTTAACTGATTGGCCATACTGTTTCAATGATTGTCTTGCATGGTTTGTCCATTTATTTAACTGCCTAAATTTGATTTTATTTCTAAATTACAAAATTTATCTTTTAACAACTTACAGATGTTCTTATTTTAAAAGTTACCATTACATTAGCAAAAATTGTATGGGTACAATTCTAAAGGTGGTGTTCTTGTTTTGTTTTTAGGGACAAGTGTAGGGTTTTTTTTATCTTTACACTGAGCTTTTTTGAATATGATGCCTTCACTTTCTTTGTCTAAGTCTCAGTCTGCCATTACTTATGTTAAACAAGTTCTTTGCTTAATTGTTTTTTGTCTTGTAACACATTAATACAAAGAGAAATTTGTTTGCAAGTGAGCTACTACTAGTGTATGGCTCGCTGTGCTCCCTGCTAGACTGTTGACATTATTTAGTTATTTTGTACAAATGTTTAACACTTCTGTTTGTTTTAATCTGCTGAAAAGTAAGAATTCTGATAGATTTTATAGGGGACATTGGAATTCCATTTTTTCAGTTACATCAAATTTGCATGATATATGGGATTTGCCTGCCATGAGCATTCTTTAAAAGATGATGGGAGTTACTTTTATGAAGTGGTATTTACCCATCCAGAAGTCCCACTCTTTTTCCTCCTCAGTGTTTTCTGGAGGAGGAATCAATGGATGTTCTGAGGCAAACAAAGTCAAAATTAAAACTATTGGATGTCTGGGATTCTTAGGCCATGATTGCATGCACTCAATGCTAATGGCTAGGTGGCAAACTAGCATGGATATGTCGTCATTGTCTTACGGGAACACAATGCAACAGTAATTGTATTAGCCAGTCTTATGTCACCTATTAACTCTGGCTTTTCTCTCTTTTTCTCCATTTCTCACCTTCATTTCATTGTATTACCCTGCATTTCCCCTTTTTTGTTTTTGTTTACATTAAAATGCCACCTTCTCCCTTTTTAATTATAATACACGACTTTTTACCCATCAATTCCCTAGACACTTCCGAAGTTGATTTGTTTGTTATTAATGCTCCATACACTCCAGTGCCAGATCCGTCTCCCATGATGCCACCGGTGGGAGTTCAGGCTTCCATTCTGAGTCATGACACCATAAGGATCACTTGGGCAGACAACTCTCTGCCAAAGAACCAGAAGATCACTGATGCTCGCTACTACACAGTTCGCTGGAAAACCAATATTCCTGCAAATACGAAGTACAAGGTATTGGAGTTTCAACGATGCTAGAACAGCTGGGATATTCTAATGACAAGTTTCATGTTCAAATTATGGTTAAGCAAAAGCTGAGAGTCGAGAGAAGTGCTTAGAAAGCAGTATAGATGGGTATCAAGTTTTATTTGTGTTCACACATCAGTAGTACTCAGTTAAATCATTGCTTCAAAAGTTCTTCTGGGTTTGGTGGAAGTAGGTGTTTGTGGTATCTGGTATGTGTGTGAGAGGTGGAGATGGGGTGTTGCGTGTGAGTGAATGGAAGAGTTGACTTGGGCAAGAAAGGCACTTCCAGAATGACTTTCTGCTGGGGAGCTGTGGACACAGTGACAGTTTACTACTTCGTTCTTCACCTTGACATGATGGCTTTTTGCGACACGTGGGCTTACCTTAGAGGAGCCAATAATGCATTAATAAGGTATGTGTTACTAATGGCTTCTCTCCACTTAGCAGAGGACTCTGAATTTGTGTGGTGAGTCATGCACTGGGAAAAATTTACTCTGATAATTTTAAGTCTTTATTTTTGTTTTTACAACCCTTTATGTTCATACCAAGTTGATAGTGAAACTTCTCTTTGGGAACTGATGGGCACAAAATACATAACGATAACTTTATGATATTGTTGCCTGCCTTGATTTGGAGATCTAATTTGGGGTTGGATTTTTCAGTTTGGATCCTTTGAGTCGGTTGGTTGCATTTTTTAATTTCCAGAGCTGTTTGGAGACCTGAAAAATGCTGACTGCAAATTTCACATTTGAAATGAGACTCGGAGGAAATGGTTGTTAAAATATCCAGCTAGTGGAGCTCCCTTTATGCTCTTAGAGAGCAATCTTGTTACAAACCAGATATTTTTTTTGATTGAAATGAAAAGATGTATGTATGTGTGTTCCTCCTCTAAAGGCAAGTTATTTATGAATCCACATTCCTGAGTCATGTGCAGGGGATGTCTCGGGAGTGATTTATATAATACTGCAGTTTCATTAGTTAAGAGCTTTAAAAAAAACACTGTGGTAAATGAAATACTCCCACTGTTCTCAGTGCTGGCAGCCAGTGGTCAAGAAGTTTTACTCTGAACCAAAAATAATATGTAATGATGGAATATAGTTCAAAATTACTCATTTAAAAAAGCATTTGCCTCAGAGGACCTAAGTATGAAACATTTGCCCTAAATCATCATTTTTAAACCATGATGTCTGGAGAACTTGCTTCCGGCTTTTCTTTCTTTGTTTCACTGATAAAATCTGTACTGCTCAGTTGAACAGAAACAAATGGCAATTTTAAGACAGGCAAAACCTCTTTTCAGCAGTGCCTGTTGAATAAGCTGCTGTATTTTAGTCAGGTCTTTGGTTACTTTATTAAGTACGGACTAGTGTGTTGCTCATCATGGCCATCTCTCTAGAAGCTTTGCTACCTATTGCACCTTTTGAGGCTGTTTGCGGAGTTGCATCAAAGCTTCTTCATCACACAGCCTCGCACACAGCAATCTTATCTTCAGGACAGTCCTCTGGTATCCAGAGCTGCATCTGTTCAACTTGGTGTTGTTTCATCCACCACTCCCTTCAATAAATGGGATGTTGATATAGTTTGTTTCATAATTTTCCACTCTCTATGCTTACATTCACAAAATACTTATTCAAGAAGAGGGAGCATGCTTCAAATGCAAGTACAAACCTCAAGGAGCCTTATTTTCTTAAGTTTGTATAGGGGTTGTGTCCATGCAGAGCATATAAACACAGGAACAGATGTAATATAGTTCCTGAAACTGAAATAACTCCACTGTGCTTTGAACCGTGTAGCTTCACTAATGTGGATCAGAGAGCATTTCTCAAAGAATCTTTGTTGGTGGCAAGGGGTTGTCCTATGCGCAGGCTTCCTGTGATTTATATCAGCTGTGCTCTCAAGCATAAGCTAAAATATTAAATCTTAACTTAGATCTTATGGGACTGTATAAAAAGAAAATATATTTTACGAGGTAATATTTATGATGTTTATTTCTAGTAGGTGAGCAGGGTTTAGTATAATGCGATATGTTGTGATCTTAAAAACAGTAAATGGCATAAAAATAGAGAAGGAAGCAGAGAAGTCTTGCACTCCGGTTTGGCCTTTCATGTGTCATTTACATTCAGAAAGATGTGTACTGAAACTAAAAGATACCAAGCTTCAAAGTCATAGATGAAAATATAACTTTAACCTTTAAAAAGGGTTCCAACTGCTATGTATGGCTTCAGCTGGGAGCTAAAAAGTGCTGGAAACAGAATTGAGTGCTTAAATGGTGTTAGGGTTTTCCAGAGGTTGTGGAGAGTAAGAAATGGGTGCACTTTGCAGGGGTAAAGTAATGCAAGACATTAGGAAAAGACTTTTCTGTTGGACTTGACATTACATTATTGTCTAGGCCAAAGGTTTTTGCAGTTTCTACTGTAACATCACTGTTTTCCTCATGTCCCTGAGCTGCACTGCAAAAAGCCTGGAGAAGATGTTGCTTGGCACTCCCAAGAGCTGATGAAAAGCTCTTCTGAGCTCATGGTTTCATGTTTGTACTAGGGAGGTTGTGTTCAGTCAAGCTTTGCCACTGAACAAATATGGGAACCGTTCTACTCTACACTTAAATATTTGAACCATTCAGCCGCAATCACATTTACTTTGAAACTACACTGAACTTTTGTACAAGTTAAGGTTTAAAGGTAATGGAAGATTTGATTTTGATTAGTTTTATGATGTCTTTATGGTCTGTCGAATCCTATGATGTCTTAACTGGCAAAATGCTCCTCTGTGAACAAGCAAAGTACTCTGTACAAATTTAAGTATCACTTGGCTGACAGCTTTTTGAACTTTCACCTGGTGTAGCAAAAATGTGTCACTGTATACTTGAGAAATAAGGGATTTCTCTGCAGAATTTGGCCATATTATTTGTCGAGTCTTCAAGGAATATGCATTTATAAGTGGTCTTTTCCTTGAAAAAGAAATCACTGAAAACAGTTGTTTTCTGAAGGCAATAGTTATAAAACCTGTTACAATCCAGGTGTTGTATGACCCTGCCATATTTGGAAACAACTAGCTTTCAGATTCTACATTTAGATTTGTGTAGGTCAAGGTAAGGAATACAGATAGATACAGAAACCTCTTTATTTTTTCCATATGCCTCAAATACATGCTATTTATGTTTAGGTCACGTATAACAACCATCAGATAGTTTGATTTAAAGGTCAAAAACACTAGGTAAATGGCTGAGTTACAAATCACAGTATAAACCATGTGTGGTTCAGTGTTTGGTCCTAGATAACAATCCTTTCTGATAAAACCTAAGTGTTAATAAAGCTTTGGCATCTTTGAGTCTCTCAGCACCTGTACCTTCACTTGTTTGTTTATTTATTTATTTAAGTATGTTAAAAATTCACTGAAAATGTTAACAGGAATTTGGAAGGAAGATGCGGATTTCATGAAGGACTTCTATTGTTAGCTGTGCTTCATTGCTTTCTCTAGTTGGATCAGTTAATGAAATGCTGTAAATTAACCCCCTGCCAAGTAGTCAGTGATTCGGCCTGCTGCATAAGTGTGCCCTGGACCTCATATTGTTGTTTCTTTTTTTTAATCTATAATTGATATTAAATGTTTTTGCTATTTGCAGAAGGAGTTTCTAGCTCAGGATAAAACAGTGGCACCTTAATAGTTGATTAATGAATTGCATGACAGAGCAAAAACGTTAGAGAATTGATGACTGTGGTTATATTACCTGAGACGGGTGTCTGAGAGCTGGTGATGGATGGTTCTCAGTTCAGAAGTTAGTGACACTTTGTTTTTCTTTCAGACTGCAAATGCAACCACTTTGAGCTATTTAGTGACTGGGTTAAAACCAAATACCTTGTATGAATTCTCTGTGATGGTGACTAAAGGTCGAAGATCAAGTACTTGGAGTATGACAGCACATGGAACAACTTTTGAATTAGGTAATCATCTGTGCCTTTCTGGAAGGGTTGACATCTGTGATGAGATCAATAAAGTCTTGTCTGCCAGAATCCTGGAGGAGGGAAAGCATGTGTTTAAAATGATTATGCTGATGAGTACTTGCTGGGGGGTTCTTTCTAGTTTGGTCAGAAATTCTGATTAAAAAAGAAAAACATACTCCAAAATTCAAAGCAATGATTGCATGCAAAAGAATTTACATCAAATTACAGAGAAGTAATGAATAATGTACCACAGTTCACAGGCAGGAGAGAATAAAGAAACATACAAAGAAAATAATTTAGCAAGTAATAATTTAAATTCAGTATCATGATGATGATTATTATTACAGTGAGGAAGTGCATGAGACAAATGAATCAAAACCAAAATCCCAATAAAAATTAAGACATCCAAATCAACCCTAAATTATTCTTCAACGTGAATAGGCATTGCACTTCCCAGAGCTGTGGAAGTGATGCACTCTCCAAGTGGAGAGCAGGAGAGGGTTTGTAGCCGCTGGGAGGAACTTGGGGCCCTGTGAGTATCTGGGAGCTCCAGAACCTCTCCTGACCTGTCCCTCATTAGCCCCATTGTCCCACAGTGTGAAATGATCTTTGTGCAGTTGAATTTACTGTTCATTATGCTGGTGTTTCTGTTTATTTGAAGAGTAGGGACAAAAAAGAGCCTATTAAAATTACCCTGCAGTTCTCAGACTAGATTAAAGCACAGCAGAAAGTCAAGTATGTAAAGAATTGGTAAGGTCATCCAAGTATTCTAAAACAAGGATTAAGAAAAAGATGAAATCAGAAAGCTCTTAACTTATTCTGAAGTCCCATAACCCTTAGTGAGCGTCAGTTGCTTTTGAAAACACTGTCTTAGTTTTTGGTGAGAGTGATGTGTTTGCCCAGAGGTAGGTGGCTTTGTCAGAATGCACTCCCCCAAAAACAGAATGTCAGAGCTGTGGAACTAGCCCAGGTCTGCATGGAGGCTCACTTCCCCTTCTGATTGCTAGGCACATCCAGTGTTTGAACTGTATTTGGTACACACGCACTCTTCTCATCCGTAACTCTGTGCAGGGATTGTAAAAGTTGCACAGATAAAGTTCTTTGAAGAGAATTTGAAACTCAAAGTGCAGGAGCAAGGGTGAGATAGAGGCAGTTTCATTTATTCCATTTAAATAGTGTCCATTTCTAGTTGGGGTGATTGTAAGGAATATTTGTAAATATGACCTAAAAGCTTGGGAACTAAGAGGCAAACGAAAAAAAAAAAAAAAAAAAAGCAAAAGCTAAATATATTTTCTCATAACGGATCTTGTGATTTATATTACTCGCCAAATTCCTGAGTGTGTGACTCATTATTTTTGAATACTCATGACTTGCAGCGTTGTACAGGACTTGCTCCTAAACTGAGACTGAAGAAAAATACAGGATAACTGGTTTCAGTGTTGTTCTCTGCATTACTAATCTCTTGAGGGCTAGTCCTGAGGTTTATTTTTTCTTTGAAGCTTACTCTAGGGCCTTGACTAGTGCTTTACATCATTTCTGTGGAGCATGCTTTTAAGTATCTAGGATAATGATTACAGTAACTTTTGAATCTCTTTTGCCATCACTGGTTTTCACCTATTATTCTGCATTGGGATAATAGGAAGCCACCTCAGAGGATGTGCAAATTAATTTCTAATAAGCAATATACATAAAGCTCTTTAAACATGGAAAGCACTGTGTAAGTGCTAAATGTTACTATTACAGTATTAAATATCCAAGGCAAATATACTTTGCTAAAAGTTACCTAATTAAAAGTTTTCATGTTTTTCATAATGTGGCATTCCAAACTGTAGCTGGTTAATGCACCTTTGGAGACATGGGCTCTGTGCATTTGAAAGCCATTAATCCAAGCCCCAGCTGGATATTTGAGTGTGCAGGGAGAAAGGTCTCAGGTTTCAGTCTTTCGCTGGAGTGGTTTGTGCCATTTCCTGAGTTTTAGGCAGGAGGGGCTGATGGAGCAGAAAGCTCTCCCTCTCTCCCACTCCAAGTTTTGCTCTCTGGTAACTCAAGGAGCAAGGTCGGACAGGTGTGTTCTGCCAGTATTTCTGTATTGGACATGCTTCTGTGGTACAGGTTTCCTTGCAAATCACAAATAAATGTTCAGTAAAGTAAGTTGAGAATTACTGGCTACACTTCTAAACCTCTGGTGGATTTACTTTGCTGATTCAGATTTGAGTAGAAAATTGGCATTGCTGGGTCTTGGTCCCACCATAAACCTGAAAATATGGAGATATTTCATATGCCTGTGTCTATAAAATGTGTTTATTCCACAAGTTCATGCAGTTTTTCTGATGAGCAAACAAATTCATGTTAGTAGTCACTAACCCCAACTACTAGAGTTCTCTGAAGACGATGTGATTTTGAAGATAGATGAGCTCAATCATCAATCACAGCATCTGGTGACAGAAAGGCTTTAGAAACAGGTAACTTGCCATGAAAAGGAAATACTGCGCACCAGATGGCATTTGCCAGTTTAATGGAGTAAATCAGTAAGACCACTGTACTGGTATAGTGGATTTATCTGAAGACTGTGAATGTTCAGGGTTTTTATTGTTGCACGTGCCTTTCTTCTAATAAAAAGTGAAGGTGCTGAGATTACTTACATCCAGTGAAATTGGGCAAACTGTTTCTGATAACCTGTTTTTCATTTCTTTGCAGTTCCTACTTCTCCTCCCAAAGATGTGACTGTGGTGAGCAAAGAGGGAAAACCTCGGACAATAATTGTTAACTGGCAGCCTCCATCCGAAGCCAATGGCAAAATTACAGGTGCAGTTTGCGTGAGCTACAAAGGCAGATACAAGATAGCTTGTTAATAGCAGAATGTAATCTACATAACTATGTGAACATGTTCCATATTTAGCCTGGAGCTATCCACAGGTTCTATATCTTCTTTGCCGATCTTTTTAGTAGCTCGGATTAATTATTTACTTTTGTACCCAGTAAAATATATATCAAGATATAAACTGTAACTGCAGTATGAAATGGGAGTCTAACCACAAATATAATTGAAAGTTTAAATATCTCAATAATTTTTGGCCTCATCAGTTTGTGCTATTCTAATAGCAAGCCTCCTGAAATACATCTGTTAATGCATCCGGCCTGTCAGTATTTTATTTAGAAGTCTCTGTCCCGGTGCTCTTTGTCATCTTCCTGCCATTGCTGTGGCGCAGAACAGACTTAAAGCCTGTTTATTAATCCCCTGACATAATCATTAGGAGCAAACTGCTATTTGACTTGGTAACTGCATCACTTTCATGTAGGGTAAATCATTTACAGAAAACAATAATTACTGTTTCCTTTCTGTAAGCGTTCTGTTTGTTTGGATTCCCATTTCTAAAGGCTTTCTGAAATAATACACTTCAGTTTTCCTTTTCTTCCCCCCCAGGCTTTAATCTTAAAGCAGATTTTATCAGCATACAGTTTGCACTGTATGATTTTGCTTTTGTTATCAGAATTAACTGTGGTACAAGAATCAAACCTTTGAAACCTGTCACCAAGGCAAGAGTCTGATTATACAGTACTCAGTGCTGCAGCCCGTGTTCTTAGACAGGATACAAAAATGAGTCTGATTCCTTTGAAAAGGCAGAATATTGGAGACTGCCTTTAATAAAAGCAATACACTTTCTTACTATTATAAGTATTCTTAAGTATTTAATTACAGTAATTTAAGTATTAATGTAAGAAAGACCCCTAAAAAGCAAAGTGGCACTGAGCTTGCAGCCCAGAGCCTGCAGGTAAGATGCTGTGGCTGTGCCAGGTGCACTCGCTGTCTTCCTGGTGTCAGTGCTAAAACAACAGTGTGGGAGGGTTGTGCAAACACACCGGCACACTGCTCTTCTGTGTGCTCCAGGTGCAGCTGTGGGGATGCAACTCCTACAGAGCAGCAGCTCGCACTGCGCCAAAATGCCCGAGCCATTTCTGTCTGTGCATACAGATAGCTGTTTGGACCTTTCTCTGTTTTCATTTGTCCCTGTAAAGCCAGTTCTGCGTTCCTTTATTATCAGCAAAATGTTTCTTCCATATGGGAAGGAAAGCTTGACTGGAAGAGCGGGAGCCTTTATCTTTACTGCAGGTTAAAGGACTTGGTTGTTAACGGTCAATGAGGGTCATTGACAGGTGTGAAATGCAGGGCACAAATAACCCCAGCGTATATGTGCTCTTAAAAAGATAAGTCTGTCACCTAACATCATGTGGGTATATCAGGGAGTGGAAGGCGATAATACAAAAAGATCAGCATTCACTTACACAGTGCAATTAGCAAAATTAGCATACACACTTTCCAGGTAACAAATCTCTTTGCAATGTCTATACTGGGAAGGAGAACTTTGCATTTTTTTCATAGGTGTTGGATGGAAACACACGGTATTTATTAGTATTTGCGTAAGAGCTAAATTCTAAAATATTATTTGTCTATAGGGCTATGAGTCCGCCAAAGATCAGATTGGGTTTGCCAAAGGAGCCAGGCAGGGATTTCTGGGGATGTGGCAGCTGAGTGCCCTCTGCTGGACAGAGCCACTGCCAGCGAAAAAAGCAGAGACTTGAGTAATTAATTACTGATCAACCCTGCACAATTCATTCTGTGCAGTAATAGCAGAAATGCTGTGCAATGAAGTAATTCCGTGCTCTGGATAGCATGTCTGTGGAATACTTACTTGTCTTTGCAGTTCCTATTTTCATTTGATGTGGCTAAGATGGATGTGAAATTCTGAAATGTGCTAATCTGGATTCCAGATGCTTTTGCATCATAATAATTGCTGACTAATTAGTACAGTCATGAGGAAACTCAGTTATCTGGTGCCACTATGCTGTATATAATGCTTTCAGCTGTCGCTGTGTGCATGTGTTGTCTCTTCCTAGACAAGTTACAGATAGGTTGCTTTGTGACCTGTACAAGTAGCAAATTATTAAATCCAGCCCACAGAGGTTAATGTGCCACCAAGGGCAGAAATTAAACCTACCAGACCTTCAAATGGTGTTTCAGGCATCATCCTCCATGCCATACTGGCTGCTGGGAATTACGTGAATGTGAGGTACCAGCAAGATTTTTCGTTGTTCTAAAGAACTGAAAGCTGCTCCAGAGAACCTGCCTCTCTCTTCCTACTGAACCCCACAGACAGGTGGGCAGTGGGACAAGGGCAGTAGCAATTTGTGCATGAAGTCTCTGACCTAGCCCTATATTTGGGCAAATTAATGCCAGGGGCTCTGTGTTCTCTGGGACAGAAATCACAATGCTTTTACTTCGTATTGCTTTGAATGTGCAGTATATTTAACACCAGATCACATACTCCTCCTGTACTGCTTTCCTAGGACCTGCAAGATAGCTTCAGTTCTCTCCGGATTGTTTGCTTGTTAATAAACTGAAAAAGTAATAAACCAATTAGATTTAATATGAACTCATAAACACAAGTTCTTTTGCTGTACATGAGAATATTTTGTTGTTTCAAGGTTAGCAATTTTCCCTAAACATTAATACTTCGAGGATGTATTTATAAGAGTAGGTTCATGTTATTTTACATTACTTGGTCCATGAACAGATAGAGAGGTGGAAGCGAGGAATTCATCCATACTTAATGAACAGTAATGAAAAATAATTTTGATACTTTAAATAGATTTTTTCTCTCAACATACTTTTGAATAGCTTAAAATTTTAGATGGGAAGGCTGTCGAATACATGAATACATTCCTAGTCTTTGAAAATGTAAGAATACACTTTCAAAAACCCATAATCATTTAGCTGTGCAAATATCATTAAAAGTCGATAGAACTCTTGCTGTTAGATCTTATGACTATCCTGTTCTTTTATGTATAAAGTTCTTTTGTTTCTTTCCTTTGAATAGGGTACATCATTTACTACAGTACGGATGTGAATGCTGAAATACATGACTGGGTTATTGAACCTGTTGTAGGAAACAGACTGACCCATCAGATACAAGAATTGACCCTCGATACACCATATTATTTCAAAATTCAGGCCCGCAACTCCAAGGGCATGGGGCCTATGTCTGAGGCAGTTCAGTTCAGAACCCCAAAAGGTAAAGTATCACACAGCTAAATAGCTTCCTTGTTTTCTGAATGCCATCCCTATAGGAATAAGGCACCAAGTAGCATGAATTTTATATTTAAACTGGAAAAGACAGGGAGATGATGAAGTTGGATTAGAATAAAATTTTCCCTCTGATTGCTCTTGCACATGGTTAATGCATATGCAGATTTTGCTCAACTATTTGCTTATTTGTGTTATTTCAAAATTAGTGGTGGGCCCTTAGGACATCTAGTTATTAATGCTGAGGATCTGTGTCCCACATGTGTGTTTTAGAAAACTACTTTCTAGTTGCTTTAGGATTCTAGGTCTTGTGTGTCATGTCTGCTCATGATAAAATGGTCCAAGGCAGCAGGATCTGGAGCTGGTAGCCAGTGAAATACTGCTTGCTGCTGGCTTGGTTGATGTAATGGGAACTAGTGTGACACAGTGGGCTCTTTAATCACGAAGTGCTTGCTGAGGGCTACCTAGTGAAATAGTACAAACATAATACCTTGGAAAAAAAAGTGCTTTAAGGAGAGGTGAAGAATAAAAAGTTATGAATCTAACGGTGCTTTTTCCATGCGAGTATTCATGGTTAAAATTGAAAGCTTTACTCTAGCCAGTCTGTTTATGCTGTGGGAAACTTGAAATTCTGTCTCTCATTCCTTCAAGCCTTATGATCTTTCTCTTGTTTTTTCCTTCCCTGTGCTTGTCCCACTAGCTGAATCCTCAGATAAAATGCCTAATGATCAAGGTAAATGAAGAGCCATGCTTTCTCTTTTACTCAATCCTTTCCATGTGTTGTTTTTTCTCCTTTCCATGTGCTGTTGCATTTCCTAAATGAAACAAGTATCTGCTGCTCTAAATATAAATGAGCAAGTTCCTGTTGTGCTTTTAATAGTGGAATAACTGGAAGCTCTATTTGTGGTTTGGGTGTTCAGAATATAAAGTGATCTCTGTAGTCAGATGTCACATGAAGGGACGAGTGGGTTGTGCCAGAGGTGAATCATTCTGTCAAAATGAATTTGGATTAAGTGATACTCCAGCCAGCCTCTGACCATTGATGCAAGATCTCAGTATATGGAGGAGGAAGATCAGACAGTTATCTAATTAGCACAAGTGCTGTTTTGCAAGCTCTATGTCTATAATTATTTTTATAATAAGGGAAAGTATATCTGCTCTAGAAAGCTTTTTTGCAAGAGAGATTGTGTTTGTCAGCTCATTTAGACTCCAGACTCTCCTGAAGAGCACAGCATTAGCTACTAAAAGCCTTAAGGCTTTCAAATACTTGCTTGAAAACTGGTAGCTTTGAGTTTACTACATTGCATTATATGGGGAATGTCCCAGGGCTATTTTTGCTTGCTTCCAAATAAGCTGCAAGCCTAATAAAAAGGGGAAGAATTAGTCTAAAGGGATGATGTTTAAAAGGACATTGGCAAGCAGCTTAGACATACAATTAAATAGATCCTAAAGGGGATGAGAATTATCTTTTTTTTTTTAACTTGCTTTTCAACCTGTTATTTGGAAGTAATTTCTTAAATATGCTTTACTAGGCAATTACAAAGTAAATTCTTACTCAGACTAGAATAACAGAGATGCTAGCTGAGAGTCAGGCTTGTCTGTGGGGAAGCAGAGGCTCCCCATGTTGTTGTTAGTCCTCTCTTGCAGGTAGAATGGAATAGGGAAAGATTAAATGGTTTTACTTAAAAGTTGCTGTTTACCCTTGCTCTAGTCTTCTAACTTCATTTCAGCAGATAACTAAATCTTCTCATCCAACATTATCTCATACTAAAATAATCTTCTCTTCTACTAACAGTTTGATTACATTTATAAATTTATAACATTTATAACTCATAAAGCCTACATAAAGGCCAAGAGAGTTTTGTTTCAGAATTCCTATAAGAGAATGTGGAGATCAGAAATCACGGCAATAGGTTAAATGTAGAAAAGGAAAACACAAGCTGAACAGCAGAAGAGCTTGCTCTGTGACAAGGTCCTATAATTGCAGAATTGTGTCCTTGAGGAATACTGAACAGGTTATTCGAGACTGGAAGGAACAAAGTCCAGTGGGACCAAGTCTCTGGTCACAGTGTTTCTGGTCTCCTTACCCCCATGTCAGCACTTTTCCTGTGTTCAGGAGCAAGCTCCCCACCGTGTACAGGCTGTGCTGTTGGTCCCTGCTTTCTGGAATTAGACACTGAGAAGTGACATGGTCAGTTAGATACCTGAATTTCACCATGTTTTGAAAACTGGCATTCATGCCTTGTAGATACCTTTGCTTGGCTGGCAGTGTGCACGCTGCTTGCTGCACAGAGGCCACGTGGTCGGTGCCAGCGCCTGGTGTCCCTGAGCTGCCCCCCTCTGAGGGTCGCATGCAGGTGGTTGTTCCAAGGATGTCCACAGCTAGAATATTGTTTCCTCCCTATCTCTGACTTCCAGCGTTTTTATCATCAAAATGTGATTTACACTCTTGTCACATATGCACGTGTCCAGGGGCGGTATGGTAGTGAGTGCAGGCCCATGATAAACTGCCCTGACTCAGGGTCTTACACCCACATTTACACGTCATCCCTGCTGCTCCGTGCAGGTGACTTTGCGTATCTTATTATCTACTCCATCATTTTATGCCATCTGTGAACTTTAGTAGCAATTATTTTAATTTTCTTTCACAGTGTTATTAAGGATATTGAATTATACTTGGCCAAGCTTAGGTCTTTGCAGAACCTCATTAGAAATATCCCTTGTGAATAATGATTCTGCAATTATAATTCTTATTCTTATCAGTTAATTAGTTGTTAATCTTGTTAATATGTGCCACATTGCTTTTTTATTATGCTATTTTTAACAAAGCTCAGTGAAATGTTTTATGGAAGTCTAAATATAGTATGTCTGCATAGTTTCTGAGTTTCTGTTCTGAACTAAATTTATTGTCTGACATTGTTTGTTTGAAAAGACCTGTTTTCAGTAAAACAGGAAGATGGGCATGAAGTATGCCCCCATCTCCTATCTGTCAGTTTTTCCATGATCTTGCCTATTATAAAGATCCAGCTCCTGCATTAAAAATGCATAGGGCTGTCTATTTCTCTTTTTAAAATATTGCCAGTTATTTTTATTGCCTCCTCCTCTGCCCCCCTCCAAGCTTCTCTGGTACTCCACTCTGCCTTCAGTGCCGGGTTTGATTCAGAGAATTCACCGAGTTTTTTTTCACATCTGTTTGGTGCAAGTTATATGGTCGTACAGATCTAAATATATTAAATACCAGCTGATGAAAATTCTGTTTAATTTATTTCATCGATGCTGCAAAATTACCAGTCCAGTACTTCAAAGAGAAAACTCGTTTAACTGAATGCTATGGCCTCTCTGGGCTGGCAGGTGCAATATATCTTGTTCATTATAGATTTGTCCTGCAATACGCCTTTCCCATTATTATAGACTACATCTAATTCCTCGCTGTATACATGTAACATTCCTTCTTATTGTCCTCCTTGGGGTTTATTCAGTAGTCTTGCTGGTGCCTTTGCTGTTCTTATCAGTTGTCTTTATTTCACAGTTACTAATTTACATACTTTTGACTTCAGATTAATAATTTCCATTCATGGCACATATTTTTACACTTACTAGTTCTTGATTAGTGTGGATTGTTAACTGAGAAAACCCTTCTTCGAGATGTAAACTGCTGTATCTGGGGACTTGTTTTTTGTGGTTTTGACTTTTTGTGCCTACCTCTGTAAAAATGTGTCAAGTATAACAAATTCCATTAAGAGGAACATTGTAAAGGGGGGAAACGTAATGCAACATCCAAAGAACAGTGTTGTTTTTATCATTCGTGGTCATTTTGCACTAGTGTATTCTAATGAAAACACGTAAGTGATGAAAAAAACAGGTTTTGTGCACCTTTTCTTCTGGAAGCCTTCTGCTAACTCAGGAGAGATCTTGGTATTAGAGGTGAACTTGTGACTTTATGCCTCTTGCTGTGGCAGCAAGTGATCTGAGTTAGACCTGATTTACATGAGGGGAAGTGCTTGGTAGAGGAGCAGGAGGATGGCGTTTCAATGGGTAGGTTGGCTCTTGCATCTAGCACCCAGGAGATTCTGCTAAGAGGCTGTGCCATGTGCCTCGGATTGTAATAATTAACATATAGATACGTTTACTTCTGTTGCCAGCCTATAAACATAATGCTTTGAAACTAATTAATTTGTTTTCCCTGGGTTTTGCCAAAAACATTTCCGTGATAATTCATTGTCACTTGTGGCAAAGGTAAAACAAACAGGAAAGAATGGGGAGAATTTTAAAGCAAGCTTTTAAGGTTAGGAAGGGACTTAATATTATATTTACTGTGCTTTTTCTTCCTCGCTTATCGTAATTAGGGATTAGGAAAAGAAACCTCTATAACTACTGTTTCAGGATGATTAGCTGTGTGTATAAGTGTGGCAAAACCATTTACCTCAATATATACCTGTGTATTACTGCAAATAATTTTTGTTGCATTGTTTAAAATGGATACTAAGCACAGGAAGCTAATAGCTCTTTTGAAGTGGTTCTCTTCCTGGAGAAACATAGTTGCCGTATCTTTATGTATGGGGAGAAAAGGATTAAGAAATGCTCACAATTGTTCAGAGAGAAATTCCAAAGGAGCTGCCTTGTAGTGCTAGAGCGGGTGTTGATGTGAACGTAGGTGTACGTGTGTCTGTATATGTATGTGTATAGATGCATTTATAGAATTACCATATATGTGACTTTTTCAGCTTCAGGATCTGCAGGAAAGGGAAGCCGCCCAGTGGACATAGGGCCAGATTACAAACCACCACTCGGTGGTAAGTGTTGTTACAAAGCTTTTCAATTCAAATGCAGTGACTTGTGGTATTTCAGAGTGATGAGACAGCCCACCAAAAATAGTACACTGTTTACAACCCAAACCAAATCTGTTTCCATAACTTTTTTCTCTTATGATGGTAGCTGTGCCCACTCGAGAAACTGTTATCAGACTTCTGTCAGCACTCTTGCCTACTGTGTAGGGTATTTGGAAAAAATACCTTCCCCTTCCTTTTCATTTCAGTCTTGACAGTAGATCTTGTTCTCGGTTTAGTTTTAAATGCCTGCTCTAGTGCACAAATGTAAAAATTATTCAGTGAGAACATATTAGGATGGAAAAAAATCATCTTAACCCTTTCTCCGTATTAGCACTGGGCAATGTGGAGCCTTGCCCTAAGGTAACACTCATTAGTGTTACATAAAAAGTGTTTTTTTTTCAGAGGAAAGTGACCGCTGTAGAATATTGATACAATTCCTGTGATTACTGGGTCCAGGGGAATGCCCATTGTGCTGTAGTTCTAGCATGGTCCCGAGTTAATTCTCCTCAGACTCAACTATTGAATTTTTTTATGATAGCTATTAGAGTAGGGTGAACTTGAGGCTTTATAGACTGGTAGTTGGAACTGGATCTATAAAGCACCTTACAGATTACACAGTTGTACAGAAACACGATTGGCGAATGACAGAAAAATAAGTAAGCATTTCACATGAAATCCTAGCAGATAAACTGTCTTTCTTATTCTACTGATCTTTTTCCCAGTCTGGTATTTGGTTGCACACTGGAACAGGCTCCCCAGGGAAGTGGTCACTGCACCGAGCCTGTCTGAATTTAAGAAGAGATTGGACTGTGAACTTAGGCACATGGTCTGAACTTTTGGGTAGACCTGTGCGGTGTCAAGAGTTGGACTTGATGATCCTTAAGGGTCCCTTCCAACTCAGGATATTCTATGATTCTATGATTCTATGGTATTGGCATTCCTTGCTTTTGTTGAGGATCTTTTCCAAGTAAAGTCTTAATAAAAAGTAACCCTTTTCTCCCTACTCTTACAGGCAGTAACAGTCCCCATGGAAGCCCTACTTCTCCCCTGGATAGCAACATGCTCCTTGTGATCATCGTATCTGTTGGAGTCATCACCATTGTGATCGTGGTGATAGTTGCTGTCTTCTGCACTCGTCGTACCACTTCTCACCAGAAAAAGTAAGGGCACGTAGCCCTGTCCTACCTTTCTCAATGAATTCAGTTATTTTTCTCACTTAATCTGTTCTTTACGATGTATAGATCTTTATGATGTATGGTTCTTTATGATGTATGGATCTTTATGATAGATATATCTTTATGATGTAGAGTTCATTACTTTTAAGCCTTGTAAGCTGTAGAAGCTCTGTTCTGACACCAATGTAGTAATGCAGTGCTGTGACATGAGTTTGAACTCCAGTGTTTGGCAGATAATTCAGTTGTATTGATGGATGTTATCATGAAGTTGGTGATGATGTTCATCAGCTTTTCTTAATCAGTATTTCAGAGTTTACAAAACATCAAAGGTTTACAGACAAAAATGTTATAACAATGCTTTCATATAGACCTACACTCCTTCTCTCTGTGAAGAAAGTACTGTTTAAAATACTGGGATTATCTTGCATTCTTGTCTGAATATCAGCTTTGTGTGCTTACAGTAATCACACCAATCTCTGGTGAATGTCTTGCTGGAAGCTCAGATGGTCGTCTGAGAGCTGACATCTCATTATGCAGCTTCCGTTACTGCTTGCACCAGGATCAGAGGCAGAATTAATTCAGGCAGAGCAGCATGCAGGCCTGGCTCTTCTGTTTCCAACCCTGTGCTGATACATCTGTGTAGAGCTGTGTGAGCTCAACAGCTCAGGCAGATTCTCACTTCTGTTCTTAGTATGTCCTCCACTGTGCACAGCAGGCTTCCAAGCTGTGCATGATAATAGCTAATTCTTGGACAGATTACTGGAGTGGAATCTGGAGCTGGAGCTGGACTCCTTAGAAAAGTGCTCCAGAATCCTAAATACAACTGTGTGTCTGACTTCTACCCTCACTCATCTGAATTAAGATGACAGCAGTGATGCTGCCATTCACTAGGCTACTGGAAGTTGTTTCTGCATGTTCTTTTAAAGAACTGAACAGAGCTGAAAGCTTTTTATTGTTTTTAAGTTTGAAGAGACTGTTTTATGCAAACCAGGGTTATAAGAAAGTGATTAAAAGCTTGGCTTAGAAGGTAATCCCACTTTTTTGCTGAAGCTGGACTATCCTGCAAGAATGCAAATTCTTGGGAGAAGAGAACGTGGATATGAGAGTCTAGCAGCTGGGAGATGTGATTGGGAGAGGAGAAAGTTCAGGGTCTTGTGCCCAAGAGAGGTTATTTATTTCTCAAGCAGCAAAAATAACCCTGTGAAATCTTGCCTTTGCTTTCCCAGTTTCTGAATGCCACCTCCCACATGCAGCAACACACAACCTTCTGATCTGCTTCATTTGTTCAACTACAGAGCTCACAGCCAGATGCTGGGAGCATGTCTGGCTGTGTATCACCTACACGAGAGGCTCTGTTTGACGATACTTTCAAATTTGTATATAGGCAGATATCTTAGCCATTCGTAGCAAATGTGCTACCTAGAAGGGACGCCTTCCTCCAGCACTGCCAGGGCCCAAAAGGAGAAGTGAGTAGGGGGGGCAGTGCTGGAGCTCTGAATTTAATTTTTCCCAAATTCCTTCTTGTCAAACGTCTTCCCCACAAGCACTCTCCCCAGTTGGCTGCTGATGCTGTTCAACAGTGATGAAAAAGCACATTAGTTAGATGTGTCTAACCTGAGCAGTGGTAAAATGAATGTTCTTGTCATTAATCTTTAGTGTTAACCATCCTGTTGGGATAATTGGCTATTTCCACACTCCTTCTGCAGCTATTGTTTGAGGTTGTTTGTAAACCCTGGAGTACAGCACAGCATGGTGTACATACACTTCGTGTTTAGAATATTCTTTTAATAACCATAAGCACTGGAAACTTAAGTTTTGTTAATGAAAGCTTAGTCTGTAGAGCACAGTTCTACAGCATGTGGTACCATTTGAGACAAAATTCATGGCATCAGAGTTGCAGAATATGCAGGGGTATGCTTTGAGATGTCAGATGTGCTTATATGTAAAATTCAAAGCTTCCTGCCCAGTGGGTAGCTTTCGCTCAGCTGGATACAAGATCAGAAAGAAATCTCAATGAAAATTTGCCTTTTTCAACAAGTGAAAGGAAGCATACATCTAAGAACATTTCATTTGTTTTCCTTCCCAAGGAAACGAGCTGCCTGCAAATCAGTGAATGGGTCCCACAAGTACAAAGGAAACTCCAAAGATGTCAAGCCTCCTGACCTTTGGATCCATCATGAAAGACTGGAGCTAAAACCCATTGATAAATCTCCAGATCCCAATCCAATCATGACAGATACCCCAATCCCTCGCAACTCCCAAGACATCACCCCAGTTGATAATTCCATGGACAGCAATATCCATCAAAGGCGGAATTCCTACAGAGGTGAGCTATCAGCAAGTACTTTGATCCTGATTCTTAAAACTATAGATATTTTACTTTATCTGTCAAAATCACTTTATTGGCATGTTATTTGGTTACCATAATATTCCTTTGTTCTTAGTTTACGAGTACTGAATTTGTCTTGTTCCTGGTTTATAAGGCTCTATGAAAAGGAAGGACCACATGTTTTACTGAGGAAAGTGAATGCACGAGAATTAAATAATGAATTTCCTGTAGTAAATACTGATCGGTAATCAGAAGATCATGTAAGAAGTGTGTGACACATTTCTTTCAGCAAATACACAATCAGGTTTCGGCACCTTAGCCAGCTACTGCTCATCTCTGAGGCTTGGCTGAGTTTCCACATGGTGAGTGGTTTACGTGGTGATCCAGCACGTTTTACCCACATGCATGACTCTGTTCTACCACTCATTTCCCAGAGCTGCATCGCCAGAGGTTTGTGTTAGCCTGATGGCCTGGCGAGTTCTGGAGAGTGACCAGTTATCTTTAACACTCCTCCTCCTCCCCACTTCGTGGTGAAGGATGGGAGAGCTGTTTTTGTCAGTTGTGAGTCACAAAACTGCTTACAGATGGGAGAGCCCTCTTTTGCACTCAGAAATAACGAGAGGAGGATTGAAATCATCATGGTATGGTATCACAGAAGTCTTGCTTCCATGGTAAATAACCTTCAGTATTCTTTCTTCAGGGCATGAGTCAGAGGATAGCATGTCCACGCTGGCAGGAAGAAGGGGAATGAGGCCCAAGATGATGATGCCTTTTGATTCTCAGCCACCTCAGCGTAAGTCAGCAGCCCACCTACCAGCTGTCCTGGATTTGGGAGCACCCAAACAAGCCATGCTGATGCTGTATGCAAAGGCACACACGTTCACTTACAGTCTCCCTGCTTACATCTCCTAAGTAGTTCTGTCATATCCACAGTGGAAACAGTTCAAAGAAGGCATCCTGAATCCCTTATCATGAAGGCAGAGTTAGATCGAGTTAGAAGGAATAGCTGTACTGGGCGGCATGCTGCAAAAGGGGGAAGAGTTAGAATGTGTCCAGCAGTCTGTCTGTCCCAGTCTCCAGCAGCAACAATTGCAGGTGCCTCTTAGGGAGAGCCTAGGAGCCTGGCTGCTTTTTATAGTCCATTCCCTTTGTATTCTGCCAGTATCCAGCTGTTAGATAGGAACTGCAGAGGGTACATCGCTGCTGAGACTTCTGTGCTCTATTTACTGACCTGCTGAACAGGTCTTGACCCCTTTCTGAAATTGCTGTCTGCCTCTAGTCTCCTGTGGTAGCAAGTTCGAGAAGTTCAAAACCTGCTGTGTAACATAGTTCTTTCTATAGTCTGTTTTTAACCAGTCTCCTACTGGTTTCATCAAGAGATTTGTGGTTCTAGTACGGGAGGACCTGGTAGCGCATTCTGTGTTCACTTTTCCTGCTGCCTTCCTGGGTTGGTGAATCTCAGTCAGGCTCTTCTCTGCCATTAGTTGTCTTCTTTTTTGGAAAAGATAACAAAAGCCTCTGCAGTATGTACAGTAGTTTTGCTCCGCAATGTGTCTATTATACTAATTTATTGAAATGTGGATGCATCACTGCTAGAGGCTGAGGTTTTGTGAGTTTGGCAGAGCAGACTTTTAAATGAGGAGGATGGCTGGTTTGTTGTTCCTTATTTGTGTATTTTGCTGCTAATTAATGACAATTTGAGCAAGTATGCTGACTTAGAAATTGTGTTGAAGTAACGGAAATACAATTATTATTATGAAATATTTTCAGAATTAAAACATACCTGTGGTTTTCAAATGATAAAATTCTGAGATGAAAAGGGACTTTGCCAATCCTCTGAACAACTAGACTGAAACCTTGACTTCAGCACAAGTAAAACTGTGAACGTTTACAAAAGCTTACCTGCACCGACAGAACTGTGAGGCAAAATCACACAATGCTTATTTGGTATGAGCTTTAGACATGTCTTGTTCAGGGACATGTCTTGTTCATGAACATAAAGTTCATGTTTAGCTCAGGTAATTGCTACTGTTGTTACCTGCTGTCATGTATGGGTGTCTAACGGTGGACACGGCAGCTATTGGACTCTGATGATTCCCTGTCCCATGTCAGGTTCTGGAACGTGATGAATTCAGACTTGTGTGACCCCACAAAAAAAATCAGACTGCAGTGAGACTTCCTTTGCACTTTTCTGATAATGACAAGTGCGGCTTCCTGTAAATGGGATGCAGCATAACACAACATAATACAAATGAGTACAGGAGCCAGTGCTGAAACATGCTGAGTACTGCACAGAAAGAGCAGAGCAATGCGCGTTTCGTGCTACAAAATTCAGTGAGAAAGATATGGCAACTTTACACGATCACTCCCACACAGGATGGGAAGATGTGCAGCTGACAAGAGTGATAGATACGGTGGTGGTACATATTTTATGGAGGTAGCATATTCCAGTTCCACTTTATAATGGTATTCAAGCTGATGTGATTATGCTGGCAGATACAGTTGTGGATATGATTTTTCCTTGCAGCACCAAACCTGGCTTTGACATCTTTTTTTTTTTTTTTTTTTAATGCCAGTCCTGCTGTGTTTGCTTGAAAAACATATGTGTTTCCCCTCCATCCTGCAATAGATCCTGCCTTGCCCAGAATGAAAGAACCAGCTGCAGACACAGCTGGCTTGGTGCAACAGGCTAGCACGATGCACTAAATGTCAGGAAGGATAAGTAAGGTCCTCTGGTGCCTTAGGGCTTGAGATTGTTTTTGTGACTCTCTTTTGAGTTTTTGTCCTGTTTGCAAAAGCTCCAAGGAGTTACAACTGTAGGATTTTTTACAGTCAGTGAAAACATTAAGGTGATGTCTTTAGATACTTTCTTGCAGAAGCTCCACTGAAAATGGACGTTCTGGTACATGAGGTTCTTTTCAATAAGCAGCATAGGCAGAACCATTTAGTGTGTTTAAGCCTGTGGCTGCAGATACCTTCCTGTTCCTTTATTTCCCTGTACTGTAGTGTTCAAATCTAGATATTTTTCCTCTTAAGTACTAAATTAGGATAACTTAGTATGTTCAATTTCAGTATAATTTCCAGCAGTGCAACAGGAATGGTGCATGCCTAGTTAGTCCCTTCCTTTTGACAACTGGAAAACAAAACTTCTGGAAGGGTATTAGGAAGCAAAGACCTATTTATTTCTTAATGCACATTTTTCTTTGTCTTGTTCTTCCTATGATTTTTTTTCTTCCTTGAAATTAAATAGCACATTGTGATCTGTTGTTACAGCATACTGATTTTTGAACTGTAAAGCTTTGTGTGATTTAGGTAACCAGAAAAGTAATTGCAGAGTTGCCCTAGCTGGATGGCTAGGTGAGAAGGTGCACATACCTAGGACCTGGCTTTTCACTGGATCAAGTTTTTCCAACTTGCTCACTGGATTCTGCTTTGGGTGGTGTTTCAGAACTACTATGGTCTTGTTTTTTCTCCATCCCCAAGCTTTTAAGAAGTGTCTTCTGAGGCACAGAGTTATGTGCAAAATTTTTATTGCAGTTGCAGAAATGTCTAGGCAATCTTTTGTACTGACATTCATTATATTTGATAATGACCAAATTGATACAGCAGTAGTTTTTACAAGTAGAAGTAATTAAAATGTTCATGCTTATAAAATGTTATGCCTTACAGTCTACATGCTTCCTACCTTGCTGACATGCAGGAGAACTCCCGGTGGCTCTGATGACTGTCATCTCTGCCACAGTTTCTGATCACCCAGTTCTTGTGGTTTATTCCTTGATTTGCCAGTTCCCTGTGAGACAAAGTGACACTGTAATCTTCCTTGAGGCTCTTAGTGAGAATAGCTGGTATTTTACTGTGACTGTATCCCTGGACATGTTTCCCTAGGATTTAAATCTAGAACCGAATGCTCAGTAATGGAGTGTAGTTACTCTTCATTTATAGGAGGCTGATGATAATGGGGTTGCCTTTCTGTGGGTCTAACTTAATGGTTATTACCAATAGCTGAAAATCTGTACACATATTGCCTCCTCTGATCAATTCCCATATTCTGTCCTGCTGACAGGCTATTTTCCAGGAAATGAAGAAGTCAGAGGGTTCAGGTTTCTTTAGTCAGCCTTTGAGTTCAAACAGCATGCATCAATGCAAGAAGTCTTAACTGGATTACCATTATAATGATAGATTTGTGCATCGTCAGTCCTAGAAAGTAACTTTCAAAGGCACCACATGTGGAGAATTTCCAGAAAAGGTTCAAACCAACCAACTACAACTGTGTTTTTCTTTATGGTACTAATGCTAGCACTGACCTTTGGCCTTTTCCTTCTGTTTTCTGTGTTGAGACTTCTTTTGGGTGATTTTGAGCAACTCAGTATTTCAGTCTCTCCTAAGAGCTAAACTGTACACTTTTCCTCCCATGTGGGGAGTAGTGGGACTTTGTTTTGCTGTTGTCACAAGAGGGTGAGGGCAAAGGATGTTTTACAGTAAGTATAAAATTCACGTGTGTCAAGCAGGAATAAATGCAATAAAGACAGCAAGATAAAAAATGAGAAAAAAATGAAAAAACTGTTTTCAGTTTTAAATGTATAGGAGCAGAGCTTTACTAATTCCGCACAGAGGGAGTGAATAGAGCCTTTGGTGTCTGTCATGTTCTATGCTTATTTGTCTTACATTAATTAATTAACCAAAGATGCCACATTCCATTACAATGTTGAGAAATTCAATGGCAGTCACAAATAGTTTGGAATTTGAGCTCAGATGTCTCCTGTATTAGGTCTGACATTTATAGCACAGCATAAAATATGTGGAGTTTTAAAGGGAGTGTAACAGAACT
Source organism: Aythya fuligula (assembly GCF_009819795.1). NCBI lineage: Eukaryota > Metazoa > Chordata > Aves > Anseriformes > Anatidae > Aythya > Aythya fuligula. Next base: position 9,759,852 of record NC_045569.1, on the reverse strand, counting down.
CTTGGAAGACACAGCCAAGAGAAGAGCACTTGCTGCGCAGGAAAATGGAGGATTCTGCTTCTTTGGGGGGTTTGTGTCTTGTCACAGAGGGAGCTTGTCCTAGCTCCCCTGCTCAGAGGCTTTGTGGGAGAAGGGAGGGATGTGGTGCGTTTCAGTACATGTGCATGCTTGTCTGTATGTTAAGCATTTTTCTGTCTTATATTCATTCACAGCTGTGATTAGTGCTCATCCCATCCATTCACTCGATAACCCTCACCATCATTTCCACTCCGGCAGCCTCGCTTCTCCAACTCGCAGCTATCTCCATCACCAGGTCAACCCGTGGCCGATTGGCACATCCATGTCCCATTCAGACAGGGCCAATTCCACAGGTGAGATATAAACATGCAGGTAGATTTTGATTGTATTGGAACAATGAGTGAAATGTGGAATCAACAGCTGAAACTTAACTTGGTCAGTCACCATTTTGGTCTTTGCCAAAATTCATTCATTGAGCTGAAGGAAAGTAAAATTAACTTCTAAGGTTTTTAGATAACGACAGACAGCAACTAGCGCTGTGTGTATTTGCTTCAGTAGGTGACCCATAGCATTTCCTGGCTTGTTGCCAATAGAAGAGGAAGAATGGGAAAAAGTACTTCCCTAAGAGGCAGAGGGATGGGTTTAAGTACAGACAATATTCTTGACAATTAGATTGCGTTTTATGTAGACTGCTTCTCGTGTAGCTCAGATACTGATCCTTTCAATAGGTGATAATGCCCTTGGAAAAGGAGGCTTAATGTTTTATATACATACAACTTCAAAAAGGAAGACTCCTTAATATAAAACCTTCAGCCCTGGAGTCTGAAACATCAGTTTACATCTAATATGAGCTATTTAATGTGATAATAACTTTCCTAATTAGTTGTGTTTAAAAGCGAGACAGAACAAAAGTCCAGATTTTGTTACTGAGAGCTATTAGTTAATCCTCCTGAAGCACAAAGAAAATTGTGGTGTTTCCTATGCGGCGTTTTTCAGTCTTGACCCACAATTGCTTGCGATAGTTTTTGTAATGTCTCCAGTTTTCTTAAAAATTCTGAAGCAACGGTATTGCTAAATTGCAAGTGGATAACATCCTGAGATGAAGTGAATTCTGGGTTTCTGTAGCTTAAGGTCTAAATTTTAGCTAAGGTGCCAGAGCCAACAGTATTGTTTCCTCTTTCCTTCTGAAAACAATTCACAAGGGTGCAAACACACAGATGATATGTTAGAGGCAGAGGTTCCTCTTGCTGTGTTTATGCTGCTGAAGTGTCAGCTCTTGCCATCCAGATCTTTTCCTGCACATGGTCTGATCAGGATCACGATGCCCTAAATTCAAGGTACCATCTTGTTCTCTGAGATGTGGGTGGAGCTGCTGCAGGCAGCCAAATGAAGCCTGGGATTTCATTTCAGTTTTCAGCAAGTAAATGGATTTGAAATCTTTCTCAAAAAAAAAAAAAAAAAAAAAAAGCTCTTCTGTATGCATTTCAGTGATATATGCAGAACATATACCTATATAAGAATTCCTGTGTTGTGAAATACTGAAGTATAAAATAAGACTGAAGATTTGTGTTCCATGCTGTTCATCTGAGGCCCAGGCTGCTGTCTGTCTTCTTACACGTAGCTGTTCCCACACAAAGCTGTTGATTTGGTCTTATACCTGTGGACTCATTCAGTTCTCCAGCTTATTTTGTTACTGAACAGCTGTTGCCGTTCACTCTACAACAGGACGGTTACATGGAACTGGTGTTAATTGCTACACAGCTGACTCGTGAATTTGCTTCTTAGCTTATAGCAGCAATCTTGGGAATGGTGCTTGTAAACACTACTGCTTTGTTTCCATGTGACCACAGAGAAAATTTCTGTAAAAGGAAATAAACCACAGCTTCTTGTCTGTTGTAGAATCTGTTCGAAACACACCTAGCACGGACACCATGCCAGCTTCCTCCTCTCAGACATGTGCTGACCATCAGGATCCTGAAAGCACCACAGGAGCTTACCTGGCTAATGCACAAGAGGAGGATTCAGCTCAGAACCTCCCCACAGCACATGTTCGTCCTTCCCACCCGCTGAAGAGTTTTGCAGTGCCAGCAGTCCCACCAGCTGGTTCCACGTACGACCCTGCATTGCCAAGCACCCCGTTACTGACTCAGCAAGGTGAGCAGGGGAAAACTTGCCAGAGACGCTTGTCAGACAGAGAAAGAAAGAAGGAGATTTTAAGCAGAAAATGATGGGGAGAGTTGGGTGTCAAAGAAAACATGTCAGACGCTGGACTGATTTTTTTTGATTCTACTTTCAAGGCCCTTTTCAGTACATAGATTAACTAGACAAAAATTCAAATTCAGCATTTCATTATTTGAAGTGTTCGTTTTCCTCTATTCTAATAGAAACCTTTTTATTCTCCTACTACCAAGAGCCTTCTGAATAGGCAGAATATTAATTAACTGAGGCATATATTATATGAATTATATAACAATTACATTACATGTAATAACAATTACATGAATTATATAACAATTTCTTTTAAGCTCCTAACCATCCCGTTCACTCGGTGAAGACTGCGTCAATTGGGACCTTAGGAAGAACTCGACCTCCTATGCCAGTGGTAGTTCCCAGTGCCCCTGACGTGCAGGAGACCACCAGGATGCTCGAGGACTCGGAAAGCGTAGGTACTCTTACACTGCCAGCAGCTTCGTTTGGCAGTGCGTATCAAAATGGTGAACCTCTGTGTGTATGATCGTTGTAAACTTCAGTAATGACTGCACTGAGACTTTCAAAGGCAGAGGATAATGAGGCTTCTGACTTCTACCAAGTGCCATTGCTTGTTAACCCACATAAAAAAAATCATCTACTGCCAAAACCTTCTACACAAGGCTGTGAATTCAGAGAATAAGCACATAAATGCAGGTATTAATAGTACTTTCTAATTCTGAAAGTTACCTGTGAGCATACCTCTGTTTCTCGTTATGCACCACTAAACAGACGCAGTGCTTCCATCTATTCCAGTCCACAAGGCCCACTGAGTCAAAACTGATAAACCTCCAGCAACATTCTGGCTGTCTTGAAGCTATTAGCTGAACGTAGAGTAACGGTCTCACAATTACAAGAAGGGAGTAAAGCCAGATACTTGTCTTCTAATTTTTTACAACACATAGCACCTAATGGAGATGATGAATTTATGACTTGGCCTTCAGTACACAAGGTTCTGTACTGGAGCTGTGAAAGTTCCCCTGCACGTCTTTTTTTTGGCTTACCTTGGCGTAAAGAGAATCTTTGTTCACAGAGCTGTAGGCCTCTAATGGTGCCGCTTGCTCTTCTGTACAGCTTAAGGTGTTGTGTTCATGCTCACTTTGAGATGTCATTTTTTTCTATCTGTTTTGCAAGCATACCGTGCCTGGATCCTTTTAAAGTCCTGCAGCTGCAGCTTCCTGTGCTGTTGCATAGCCACTAAAGCATCCAGAGTGTCATTGCGAACGAAAAACTTAGCATTAAAGCCAAAATGTTTAATTAAAGCCATGATCCCAAATATTTAGATTTCATTCTTGTGAAAGTGTTCTGACTTTCCGAGAAAAATACAACTATTGAGCTTCTTTGGAAATAGACAGTTTTTAAGAGGTGAGGATCTTCCAGGTGTCAGGAAAGAGCTATTTCTTTTGAAATCACAGGCCAAGAAGTTCTTATATTAGCTATTGTATTACTGTTAGAGGAAATGCTCATTTTGAACGATTTTTTTTTTCATGTTTCCTTTTTCTTGCATGCCTTTGTCACATTGTTGTTGTCTCTAATTCATCCTCTTGATTTTACTTCTGTATGTGCTGGACTCTAGAAATTATATGCATACATGTACTTGATCTAGTATACTTTCACTCCTGTATTTGTCGCTCCTATGTTACTTGTTTATTTAGAGTTGGTGCCAAAACACTTATTAGTTATTCATCAATTAAATTTATAACTTAAATATATACATGAATAAGTTTATTAATAAACTAGTACAATATAAAGTCATCATGCACACTTTATATGCTAGCTAAATTATGAGTTTTAGGAATTAGGATTAGAAGGTGATTTGAATTGATTTAGTCCTTATGAGAAGAGTAAGTCTGAATACTTCCAGCTCACTGATATTTATCATTGCCAATTGCTGGCAGATAGCGTGTTAGACACAGGACAGAGAGGACATCTCTGGTACAAAACAGTCTAGATTTGCTTGGTAAATCGAAAGTTGCTGCTCTTCTCTGCTTAAATGAAAGAAGAGGTTTGTATTTAGGAGCACAGCAGTGAGATAACACTGCCAGGTCTGAGCACTCCAGTTTAGGGGTACGCAGTCAGCTGAGCAGTAGCTTTAATACTAGGCTCTAGCCAGAAGGTCTAATAATGGGCCTCAATTATATAGAGCAGAAATGATCACACAGGAGTTCTGGGGCTCCTGATTTGGCACTATTAGAGCTGGTACTGGAATACCACGAGCAGCCTGGCTCGCCTCCTATGAAAAGAGTTCTATGTCCTTCTATGAAAGACTTGGCTTAGAAAGGTTTTGAGATGAACTAATTCATGGTATCCATCTATGTACCTGTATAGATTACAGTATTACAATAGCTGAAGCTAGACAATTGAGGCTAAAAATGGAGTATGATCTTTTTAGCAAGCCTAAGTGTGTTTTAAAACAATTTTACCTGTATGATTTTTTTCAATTTTTTTTTTCCAATCAAGCCAGGACACTCTTTCTAAAATACCTACTTCAGTTCAAAGACAGCTGTTACCTTGAGGCAGGAACTGACACAGGTGAAACAAATAAGATGATCACAGTTTCACAGTCAATTAAACCATAAATCAGCATTGCAAAAAGATGTGCATTTAAAATAGTGTTATTCAGCGTATTAGTTCTATAACTCTCAGTAAATCTGCTTCTGCTTACTCGTGTGTCAGAGCCACAAGCTATACTAGAATCACTGACCACTTCTTATTCCTTACTTTGTCTCTCTCCAAAGACCGCATGTCACCTTGTCAGTAACTAACTCTTTCCATCTCCCACAGAATTATGAACCAGATGAGCTGACCAAAGAGATGGCCCACCTGGAAGGACTTATGAAGGACCTTAATGCCATCACTACAGCATGACCACCTTCACCAGGACATGACTCCAAATCGTATCACAAGTCTTGGGACTCAGCCTTGGAATGCAAGGAATTGTACAGAGAATAAAAAATACAGAAAAAGAGGGACAGCACATTGAGAGCATTCACAGAAAGCAAACGAACCAACTGGTGCATTTGTGCTACGGCTCGAAGAGAGATGACCTTTCTTGTCATCATCCTGCAATGAAGTCATTGCCAGGTTGAATTCCATTTACCTGCTGAGACCATGCAGGATGGGACGCATCAGGCTGAAATCTAGCATCCAGACAAAAGGAAAAAAAAAGTGGACTTCACATTTTTTTTTTCTGGTCAGGTTTTGTCTCAGTGGTGTGATTGCCCTGCCTTTTCAGTGTTGGACATTCGCATTTATGTACAATTTTGTGTTTTTATTTTATCTTTTTTTTATAAAAAGGAAAAAAAACTAATGTAATCAAAAAAAAAGGAGAAACTGTTGTTTTCCACAGCCTAGACTGACATTTGACTGCTTGTTCTATTGTGTATGAAAATTCATTGCCAGTGTGGGTTGTTTTGTTTGTTTTTTATTCTGCGTATAATTACGTCCCCTTCTGGCAGTTAATCCATGGCCTTTTGGGATGCTGCACTGCTATTTGTAAGCTTTTTTTTTATTATTATTTTTATATTATAATTATTAAAAGCCTGACTTTCTCCTCTCATCACTGTGAGATTACCAGTCTGTTTGAATTGAAATGTAATTTGAAAGGCTTGTTTGTCGCTTTTTGTGCAGTTTCAATATTTTGAGTGGGGAAAAGTAGATGGGGAAGGGGAGGGGATCCAGTGGGAGGTTTCATTATTGTTGTTTTCCTGTCTTTCTACATTGACTCGAAAGACTGAAGAAAATGAAAGCATCTTCTGTAACGTCCTTCCTTGTAACTTCAGCATACTGTGTCTCTGGTTACTGAATTGCAGTGAGAGTCATTTAGAAACATTAAAAAAAATTCCTCCTGTAAAGTAGGGTTCCTTATGTTTAGATGACACTACAGCTTATTTTGGCATCAGTGCTCTGTTTTGTTGTTGTTAGGTTAAAGACCGCATCATGAAACTAAAGTGCAGATTAACACTCACGCAGCACAGAGAACTTGGCACAGGCAGCAGCGCCCAGGCACAGCATTTTGCTGCTGGTGCTGCTGAGGTTTGAGCAACCTGGCCCTCTTCAAGCAGACAGCTGTGGACCTCTTCTAAAGATTTTACGCCATGCCTTTGAGAACACATCACGTCCACAGGCTCCTTCAGCAGCACATCCAACCCCAGTGCAATTTCTCTATCCCAGGCCATTTAAACGAGAATCCTCTTAAGGATTCTTGAGAGACATAAGCAAGGCAAAATGTATTTTTTTACACTTTTGAAACCATTTAAAATAAAAACAGTATTAGCAACTCAGGTGCTGTTCACATTATCTGTCTAGAAAGGAAGGAAAGTTAAAAGAGAGCTCCTGTATGAGTGGAAAGAAAAGCTTTTTTATTTTCTCAGTATCATTGCTTGGCTCTGCCATACTCTGTGAGGAGGAATGGCAGAAAAGGAGACTATTTCAGTGAGAAAAATAAACAAAACCCATCTGCCCAAGAACCTTGTGTGTATTTTCACTTTTAAGATAAGATGAAAGAAACCCCCAAACTTACTGATGATTCATGTGGAGACTCTGTTCCTCCTGAGCAATGGGATTTCTAGCTTGGAAGCTCGGCATTAATGATGGAGGCAGTGCAGGTGGCAGGCAGTTCAGATGTGGGGCACTTCTAACGTAATCCAGAGCTCCTCAGCTAGACAGCTGCACCTGCTGGAACAGAACAGGAGATACCAGGATCTGTTTTTAAGTTTAAAACAAACAAAAATTGATTGCTTCCCACCCACTCCTTATTGGATATTTAATGGATTAAAATAATGGATATTTAATGGCTGTTTTGCTACAGCTAAAGCTCTGGGCCCATTTTCTTAATCCCCATCACAAAAAGAGAGCCCACGAATCATTCTGGAGAGCAGCAGGGGTTCGGGCTTTAGTTTTACTTCCTTTCTTTTCCTGGACTCTTTGTGCCATCATTTCTAGCACATTTGCTGGATTTATTTATTATTTGAAGGAAAGGAGGGAGGGAATCGATTGGAGCACCGTGGGCCACCTGGAAAATTGATGTTTGGACTTTTAATCAATACAATTCAGGGCAAAATAAGCTACAGAATATGTATTTAAATAATAAAATACACACCTTGTCCTGAAAGGAAGGGTGTATGTTTTCCTTTGCCTATTTTTTACCTATACCCAAAGAAATAGCATCTTACATACACAGTATTCTTAGCTGGTGGGTCTTTGTGAATATTACTTATGTATAACACCATGAATGTTAATATTGTCATTGAATTTGGGGAGGGGAATATTTTTAATGATAAAACAACTGTTCAAAGTTGGTTTTTTAAGGTTAAACTAAAAAAAACATTTATTCAATTCAGTGTACAATCTGTATTGCACTTTTTCACATTTTAATGCTACGTTTTCTTACATATCCTGTGATTTTAAATTTGGACATTGTGTATTCTTGTAGTGTCATAGTCGAGCTGTTAAGTGGCAGCTTCCCTCAGAGAGATTTGGGGAAAAAAAACTGTATATTGTTTTATGATTCTCATGTAGAATAATTTTGAGGACTGCTGTAGACGTCTACCTTTCTGTACAATTTTTTTGCTTTTCTGTAGTATTTGCTGTATACTCTATGGCTTTTTTTAATAACTTCATGTTTATTATTTTGTATTGGACATCCAATACACTTTTTTTAATCCAATCAAATTCTGGTCTGCTTGGAGAGTTTGTTCTCTTTTCAACTATTCCTCTACCTTGTTTTCCTAACCAAGGTGGTGACCAGGTTTGGGATTTTACTCGAACCTTTTTTGTTGCTGTTTGTCAGGTTGCTTCCTCCAGAGAAAGAAGAGGAACAGGAGGACACCATTAACACCATTATTCCCACCCCTACACAGGTGCGGAGCATGTAGTGTCTTCCTGGCTAACTCCCTACCCTCTGTTTGCAAGCTCAATAGCAAAAATATCATCATCTAACAAGCAAGCCTCAGGAAGCAGGATTTCAAGCCAGTGGAAGTTAGGAAGCCAGTAAATCACAGGAAAAAAAAAGATGTATATATATATAAAAATCCTTGAATATAGCACTCAAAGTACTGTAAGTGATATCCTTGTTCTTACCTTCATGCTTACTCCACTCTCCAATACTGAAGAGATTTGCTGGTCATCAGTCTCTTCTCCACAAGCCAGCCCTAATTACTGGTGTCCCACATTCCTGAGGGTATTAGACCCTTCCTCACCCTGACCTCTGCCAAATGAGAACAAGCTACTGCATGGCTTTGCACTCCCTTCCCCCATCCCTATTTTGCTAGGCAGGTTCTAGTGTTCTCTCCAAAGTTTTGCAACTGTGCTGAGGTTGTGAGTGGAAACTGGGCCCCCACAGTTCTGAAGGCAGGCTGTGACCCTGCAGCCGGGCAGGGGCCTCTCAGTCAGGCAAGAGTTGGTGAGAGGTGTAAGGGAGCTGGGAACAAAGGTGTTAGTGATGTAGTTGGGAGTGCCACAAGGCACAGCTGAGATGCAGACACAAAGAGTTGACACAGCAGAAAAATGTGACCTCTATTTACTAACCTCTCTCTTAGGAAGTGAAAGACCACCTCTTATTTGGCCAGCACAGCTAATTTCCTCGGGTACTCCCATTGCAGGTCAAGGCAGATGAAAGGTGGCGGTTTTCTGAGGGCCACGTAGTCTGTTGTAAGGCAGGTAGAAGGAACACCTGCATTTGTGCCCTTCTGCAGGCTGGGCAGTGCACGGCAAGGACACTAGATGGCAGCGATGACTTGCTGGTAAGCAAAGCTGCAAAGCAAAACCACAAACACACCATTTTTTGCATCTACCTGGAAGAGACTGTTTCTCCTCAGCCTACGTTAATTAAGGAGACTGAAATTAGTGATGTTCTTTTGTTAGCAGCAGCATAGTAATGAGCTCCTGCAGCAAACTAGGTTTCTTCCTGCCTCGCTGTGTCCTTCCTTGATAGCATTTATGCTTCCAACATAGGCATAAAGGTTTGACTCGCAGCAACTCAAACACCTTTGGTAAATTGGTGCAACACTTGCAGACTTCTCCGATTAAAAGCAGCCTCCTGTCTTAAGGCAGGAATTAAGGCTGGCTTTAAACTACCAGCAAGTCAACATTCAGCTCAAATAAGATCATTCCTATGAAAGCAGACGTGATTTTAGCTAAATTACCTTGGCCAAAACCATTAAATTGGTACATTTTTCTGCAGGGGCAGCTCTCCCCTAACCAACCATAGGGTTTGGTCAGGTTACACCTGCTCTTACCGCACAGGGGATGGTGGCTCCAGGAACCTGCCTTTTTAACAGGCAAGAAAAGCCTGAATGTGGCAGCTGGCCTGGGAGGTGAACCCAATACAATGAGGGGGAGCAAAGAAACTTGCTGTAGGGGAAAGTGTCCTGAACCAGTCAGCTCAGCTCCCTGCTCAGGGCTCCCTACACATGCAGATGCCAGGCCCATTTCCCCTCTACAGGCAGGCCCGGCAGCAGTTGCACTTGACCAAGAACCTATCCCCTGTCCTCCAGGGGAGCGGAATTTAGTATTTTTTGTTTGTTTTCATTTTTTCAGTTATTCCCCATTTTCAGCTCCTGTTGCCCCACCTTCTTCCCTCAGTTCCCATCTCTCCCCAGACCCTCCTCTCTTCCAGTACGTGCTGCCATTCCTCCAGACCTTCCTCTCTGTCAGGACAGCGGCCGAGAGAGACAACTCTCAGAGGACTGCAATTCAGAGCAAATGCTAATTTTCCTCGGTGATTTCTTAGGAGGGAATTCCCAACCTGGCTGTGGCTGTCTCAGGACACCCGACCCTCTGTCAAACAGGAGGGTGGTGCTGCTCTGGTGTCTGCAAACCCTGCTCATGTGAACCAGGCTCAGCACAGCCACGGTTAAAACAGCAGCAACCCCACTGCTGCAAAGGCTGGGAGAATTCACTGAGACGTGCTAGAGATGTAGCAATAAATTCACCACGTTAACTTAATCCAAACCAGGACTACTCACACCTAGCAGGCTCCAGACAAGGGGAAAGCACCCACTGGCCCATGCCTGGTGGTTTTGCTGCATCTCTTTTGTTTCAGGCTGCCAGCACGTCCAGCTCGAGTACTTCCATCGCTCTGTCAGGGTGGGGTGAGGGCCTCTGTCCTGGGCTTCAGGCCTGAGGGGGAAAGGAGCGACCCCCGTCACTGCTCCTGGCCAGCAGAGCCTCAGCAGGCAGAGCTGGGAGCGGGTTGGAAAGCGTTGACCCCGTCTCACAGGGAGGGCGAGAGGAAGGGGCTTCCCCAGGGAACCTGGGGGCAGCCACGTGCCTGAAGCCCCTTCCCACCCCGCACCCTCCCCGAGGCCGACCTCCCAGCCTCCTTGCACGCGAGGAGCACGCCAGGCCACATTGCTCCTCCGTGGGCACCATCACCATGGGAACTGCATCCACTTAACTCAGCCAAGCTCCGTGCTGACAGCGGCTTCCCTCCGGTGCAGGGGTTCCCCCGCAGCTGCTGCGAGGCAGAGCCCCGGTCACGCACCGCTCTGAGCCACCTCCTGCCTGCCCGCAGTGAGGCTTCGGAGCCTCATGGCCAAAAAATAAAGAAATCTGTGGCTGCCAAGGAAACCTGCACCTCTTCCTGGTTCTGTCTGTCCTCCAGAAGCCCTCAGTCTCGAGGGCTGCCACTGTGTTATCAGTGATGTGGGAGTGTCACCTCCCAAACGCTCTCAGCCCCGGGCAGCAGGACTGCTCTGGCAGTCACATTTTACCCTCCTCATCCCAGGTTTCCCCCATCTCTGCCTGCCCCTGCTGTGGTATTGCTGCAGCCTTGTGGCCCTCACAACACCCCCACACCCCAGGGACCCAGCCCCACGAGGAGATGCTGCACAGGGGCTCCCGGGGCTGATTTCCCTGATCCTACAGCATTCACTGGCCTCTCTTACCCCCAGGTAAACAAGGTGCTTCTTCCCAGCTCAGCCTGCTCCCAACCACTTAATACCAAGCCTGCAGCCTTTGCACAAGCCCCTGCTGCTGCCCCTTCACAGCCTCCAGCAGCTTTGCTCCTACCAGAGCTGAACAGGGCCACCAACACCCCAAAAGTGTGCTGCAACTAGGGAGCCACCCCCAAATCCTCACTGCTGCTCTTACCTAGCCAGGCCTGGAGGAGCTCTCTGCTCCCTGCGAGGAGCCAGCTGGAGCCTGCCCCTTGCCCCAGGTGTTTCCCATCTCCCTCCCTCAGCCCCTTCCCAGGTGCTGAGCATTAACCCAGGTGTCTAATCCAGCGCTGGGGGCTGGTTCTGTTTTGCAAGCCAGCCAGGCTCGCGTGCAGGTGGGCCTGGAGAGCTGGGGCGTGGCATCAGGGGATGAAGGCTGGGGTGCAGGCAGCCATTTCCAGCCTGCGGTGATTTAGGAGCTGCGTGAGATGTGCTCCGAGGCACTGAGACTGAGGAAAACGCAGCAAGCAAACAACAGCATCACGGCAAACGTGATGGATGCTGAGCCCCCAGTGCTTGTGACTCACGGGCTCCCAGGGGATATCCCTGACTCCCCAGGACAGGCAGCTGCTTGTTTTTATACTGCTTGAACCCAAATCCTCTGATTTTGGAGACGGTTTTGCTGGGGGATGAAAACAATCCATGTCATGTGTCATTGCACAAGTGCCTTCAGGTGCCCCTGCTGGTCCCTGGGGCATCTGCAGCTCCTGTAGGTGCTCTCTGGGGTCTTCTTGGTAGAGCTGATTAAAAGCTGCAGGTTAAGCCCCTTCCCAGAGCTAGGTGTGCACCTCCTCCATTGCCACAGCTTCTCCAGCAGCACAAGCCTTATAATGACATGAAATATCAAGTTGTCCTGGCACTCGATTTTTGCCACAAATCATGAGCTGCAAGAGAGGGCTGAGGCAGCAGGGAGGCCAATAATCCATCAGGGGCACTGCTCCTGCCTGGCAGGAGCTGCAGACACGGGGCAGGCCAGCAGCGTGTGACCCCAGGCTGGGGTGCTGTGCCCCTCGCAGAGCAGGGGAAGGTGCAGAAATGCTCACAAAGGAGCAGTGCTGAAGCCCTGTCCTTTATCCTTCCTGCCCCCCCGAGAACAAAAAGTCACTCCCGGGTCCTTCCTACCTCTGCTGGGTTTGCTGCAGCAGTGTCAGGCCACTGATGGAGCACCAGAGAGAGCAAAGAGCAGCTCCCATCCCCGGTGAGCCCCTCCAGGGGCCGTGCTGGCCCCCACAGTGTGGGGAGAGGCTTGTCAGCACCGAGCCTCTGCGGAGAGGAGCTGGCAGTGATGGGTACGCGTGGGGACGGAGCTGACAGCAGCCTCTGGCCGCAGCAGGAGGCCAGTGTGGGTGGACAGGGCACTGGAGAGGCAGCGCTGGGCCTGGGGAGGGCAAGTGGCCGTGCCCTCCTGCCAGCCACCCACGGCACCTCTGATGGAGCTGGAGGGGCAGAGCAAGCGTGCTCGTGCTGCGAGCCGTGCGTGGGCGAGCCCCAGCCGTGCCCATCACAGCTGAGGAAGGCAGGTGCATAAAAAAAATAAACTAAAGGGAGGTGGGGGGAATAACCCAGAGGAGCTGTCTAATTTGCAGCCCAGCCAGGGAGAGCAGCTTCCCAGGGAGGGGAAGGTTCGGGCACGCAGGGCTGGAGATGCTGTTAACGCCTTCCTGCCTGGCACTGCCTGCAGCCTCAGGCAGCTCCCGTTCCCCTCCTGGGAGCCACGCAGGGTTCCCAAGTCTTGTCCCCTCTGTCTGGGGGATTTTGGAGGAGGCGGCTGGCCCTGAGCATGCTGCAGTAGCCACAGCTCATGCTGGGCAAGAGATTGCCTGGGAAGTCCTGTGAAGGGCCTGCTGTCTGCTGGGCTCCCACTATAAGCTATCAAGCTGCTGTTTCTCCTCCATGAACATGAAAGAGCCTCTACCTCTTCCCAGTGATTTCAGTCAGTGTCTTTTCTAATCAGGTGCCTGCTAAGAGGTGGACTTGAGCAGAGCAGTCATTGCTAGTGATTAGGGTCAGCTGGTAGCTGGAGGCTGAAAGGCAGCTGGTTTGCAATCACTCCTTAAAAAGAGTATTAAAAAAAAAAAAAATCAATCTACCTTCCTGCAAATTTTAAGTGGCATAATAAAGTTAGGATTTTTTTTTTTCCCTTTAATTTGTCAGGTTAGGCAGTACCATACTCAGCTCCCTGGAAATCCCAGCCTAAAGTCAAAGTGGGGCTTAGGCACAGGTTCAGGGTGCTGGAATTGGTGAGCAAATGGTTGTCAGTGGCAAAAGGCAATGTGCATGTGTGAAAATTCACCCCCTTTTTGCCAGAAGGGAAAAAGCCAGCAGGCAGCCAGGGGATTTGTCTGAAGACGCCTTGCCAAGGCCGACAGCAGTCCCTTGGGATCGCTGGGAGCAGAGCACAAGCTCTGGCAGGGCGACCTCCCCTTCCCATCAGGTGCTGGCAGCCAAGGCGATGCACTGGCAAGGGGGTAGCGTTGCTCACCACGTGCCTACGAGGCTTGGCTGACCTTCTGCGGGTTTCTGAGAGTGGGTTTGAGCCCAGAAACCGAAGAGGCTGTGGCCCCTGGTGGAGGGGCCTAAGGCACACACAACACCCAGCATGGCTCTGGGTGTGTGTGGGGGCAAGCAGGGGACGCAGCGCTACAGGGCACACTGTGTGGGCTCTCCCAGCTGCCTTGTGCAGAGGGGCTGCGAGGATGAAGCTCTCTGGGGCTCGGAGAGGTGGCTGCCACCCAGCAGTGCCGGGCAGGAGGAGTTACCTGCGAGGGGAAAGGTCCTGCCTGCCTCCTCGGGTGCTGTCTCCGGCTCAGCAGCCGTGAAGCTCTCACACTGCCCTCACCTACGGGAAGCAGAAAATCCTGGTCAGCTTTTCACCGGGGCTGGTGAGGATGCCCTGGTCCCTCGCCCTTCCCTCCCTGGGCTTCCCCAGCCACTTTGCTCCCTCCCTGTGCCCCTCTGGGGGCTGTGCTCCTGCTCTGTACCCCTGTCCCAGCGAGGTACACGGCAGAGGTGGGCCAGGCTGGAAAGATTTCTGCCCAGCGCATCACCTGAGGGTATGGACCTCCTGCCTGGATGCTTTTTCCTCCTTCTTCTGCCTGAAGATGGTGGGGCAGCAGAGGGTGATCCTGCAGGCCTAGAGCAAAGCTAATTGGTATTTTAATTTGTATTTTATCTGCTGTGGATTGCACGTGGGTGGGAGTGTTGCCTTGTGGCTGGTTTCCCTTCCCACAGAGCAGTGGGGACGCAGAGCCTGGCCCACACAGTGCGCAGCTCAGTGGTGCCGCGGGCAGGCGGGTACGTGCTCGGCCCCAGAGGAGTGACCGAGTGAATGCTGACATCAGGGTGTGGTTCTCTTTACTTTAAATAAAATACACACTATGATGTACTCATCTATTTAAACCTGTGTTTCTGAGCTTGGTGGCTCCCCCAGCAAGGATAAAGGTGCAAATCCCTTCTCCTTCCCCAGGGCACGTGCTGGAGCACCCTGCAGGCTCCCCGTGGCCTTCTGCGCTCACCAGCACCGTGCTGTGAGCTCCTGGGGTTTGCAGCGGGGATAAAAAAAAGGACTCAGCTGTTTGCCTGCACAACCCCAGCCCTAGCCCCTTCTCAGTGCAGCTTTGGCCTCATTTTCCTCCCTCCCCCTTTGGGCTAATCACCCCCCTACCCCAAGATCTGCCTTTGGGAGGTGAGTGGGGCAGGCAGCCAGGCTGGGACTGTTTTCTGGGACAAGGGAGAAATCCCCAGAGCTGAGATCCTGCCTTCTCCTGCTCTGAGTCCCCGCCCCAGCAGGCTGGGTCTTCACGGGGCACTGCAGAGAGGCAGAGAAACCACCCTGTTGGATGGGAGGGTGACTTGGCTCTGGTACCTGCACAGCTTCTTCCTGACTGCCGGTGTGTACCACGAAGTCCCAGTTCAGTCTCGAGTCCTTCCAGTGAGATAAGGAGGCAGCAGTGCATAGGCTAAACCAGTCAAGCCCTTCCAAGCCCTTCCTTCCTTCATGAAAATCCTGGAAGTTTCCAAATCTTCTGTGAAGTATAATTAATTTTCTTTTATGTTTCAATAGAGCAGGACTGACTCTCAGCCCGTTTCCTCCGTAATGGTAACGGCATGCAAAGTAAGACAGCTTGGAGCAGGCATTTATTTTGAAAGGCAAACCAAGTATTTTCCTGCCTGCACTTCCCTCTGTGAAACACAGGAGAACTGACCTTCCAGGGCAGAGCCGTCTGGTTTCAAGGGAATGGCATTTTCTGATGAAAAGGTTTGGTTTGCTCTTTCCTCACCAGCTCTGCTCCTTTACAGCCAGACAAGGTCAGAGGATTGATGGAGGGAGACCATCAGGGTCCCCTATTTTCCTGTACCAGAAGCAGGAGGAGAGAGCCAAAAGGAGCATCCTGCTTGGCTCGCACTGCACTGTGTTGGTGGAAGTGTGTGCGAGTCCCTGAGCATCCTTCTCTGCAAAATCCTGATTTTATTCACAGCCTTTGGGCTCCTGTTCATTTATTTACTTATTTATGGCATCTCTGGCATTGGGAGTCCTGATTAAAGAACATCCAGGACCTTGTTCTCATCCCAGCAAGGAGGACACAGTGCTCACATGCTAGCAATTAAAGCCTTCCAGCGGCTGGGTGAGCTGTAAGGTTAGAGGGCTAAATGCAGCCATGGGATGAGAAGGAACCAAGGCAATGAGATTTCAGAGAAAGAAAACTGAACGTGAGCCGATCAGCAAGGCAGGGGGGAGGCTCCTGGTGCAGGGAGGAGGATGTCCAGCTGCACCTCGCTGCCACGGGCTGCAGGACACACGCCAGCAGCTGGGCTGCTTTGCTTTGTGTTCACCAGGCTCTGAGGAAGGGGCACGAGGCCACACGGCTGCGGTGTGAGTTACAGACCCCAGCAATCCATTTTGTGCCCATTTCCTAGGCTGGGTTTGGACAAAGACTCTAAAAGGATCTCACAGGAGGGAAATGAGAGATAAGGCTGTGAAGTGAAAGATAAGGCTTGAGGCTAGTTTTACCTTCCAAAAGTACTTCAGGTCCTGACTCTGGCATCATCACCGAGCTTAATTTAAGACTTGGAAATGGTGACTTTTTGTCCAGATTTTCATGCGCTTTCTTTGATAGTCCTGATACCAAGCTGTTAACTTCTGCATCCTGCGGAAAGGCTCCCTGAGCTCTTCTCTGAGGCTCACAAAGTCAGCCACAGATTCAGATCTGTCAGTTCTGTGAAGGAATCTCGTACACTTTTAGCAAAACAACCGGCAGGTTTCTCCTTTGCACTGCTAAAAATTAAAGTGTAGGCAAAAGCGTAGAAATTTTACTGTCAGTGGCTTACCATACACTGCCTACAGGCATGTGTGAGGTGGAGAGGTGGCAGCAGGTAAACATGCCACCAAAGTTGTGAAAACAGCAGGAAAATACAGATAGGAAGTGAGACAAAACCTTTCATCATCTCTCTCCAGTAGGGCAGGGAGGGCTGAAATGACACATGAGGTGTTTTTTTTTCTTCTTGAAACCTCCTCCCACAGTGCCTGAATTTCAACACTCAAAGCAGACAGCAAGTCAGAGGGCTGGGTTTTTACTTTTTTATTTACTAAGGTTTTTTATTGTGTGTTTTATATTGCAAACCCCACCCCTAGAACTCTTCCCTCCCTTCCCCCCGAAATAAAACAAAAAATAACAATAATAATTAATATAGTTCCACCTACTGAGACAAGCCTAGTGTTGACTGGGGTCCAGTCGGAGTAACTCAATATTGGCTACTGCACCGCTAAGAACTGGAAAATCAAACAGCACCCCCGTGAAAATCAAAGCGAAGGAACCCAACCGAACGCAGGATGTTCACCGGCCTGGCGGAAGGAACGCACGTCTACCAGAGACAGCCCTCAGGGTGTTTCTGTGCACCTCCATTTGTCTGAGTGTCCACAGGGGTTGTTGAGATTCAAGTACCAATGCAGCAGTCACGGGACAGTCATCCACGAGGGCTTGGCATTGCTGGGCTGAAGACCTTTCCCACCCGCTTGTATCGAATGCCCCAGACCCAAACAGCTTAACTCCCAACCTCTTGAGATGTTCGCTCTAGGGGGCCCTCTGGCATACGGGGAAAAAAAGGTTGTTAAAACAAATATAATACTTGAAAGGATATCGTGAGTCTTCCTCTAGGAACTCGTACCTTTGAACTTATGAGAGGGTCTGTGACTCTGCTTCAATTCCGTCAACTGATTCTGTTTCAAGATGAACCTGTACATGTTTTGGAAAAGCAGGAGCTATGCGTTACAATTATCACCTGCCAATCAGTCCTACAGGAGGGTCAAAACTGACATGTATTTTAAAACTAGGAGATACATATATATATAAATGTGTGTGTGTGTGTGTATGTGTGTGTGCGTGCTTACACATGTGCATAAATAGACTACATATGTGTATAACTGTATACTATATATATATAAAAGCATGTGTGTATATATAGATATATATATAAAAATCTATACACACACACACACACACCCCTCCCTCCACACACACTCACACATACATAGTTGTATGTAGCTAGTAGAAAAAAACATTTCAAGAGCTCCCCTGACCCTTTAAGGAAGACCAAAGCTGATTACATCTGAATTCTGAGCCACCAAAGCACGTTGAAGCAAGAGTGCCCAGTAATGCTTGCAGCAACATTCAAGATACAGGCACATGTCAAGAGTTTTGCAAACAATTCGGTATAAAAATCAACTGTCAGCCAGTGGTTTGGGGGGAAGGAGGTAAGAGAAGGGGTTGTATGGACCTGTATCATTACTGTGATAATATTAAGTTTTTTGGCACTGCTGCGTGAAGTTCCGCTTTCCCTCGGTGGGCTGGAGGGACTCCAAGACAGCTAGAAACAGAGGGAAGCTGGACAAGTGTTTCTAACAAGTGTTAGAAAAGTTGAGCACCTGACTCTTTACAGTGAGGTGGCTGGAGACACCTCTTGGCCTACGGAAAAACCAAAGAGAACGAAAGAATCAAAAGAAAAGGAGACATTTGCTCTAGAGGTAAAGACTGTAGCTTCTCAGTGCTGTGTGCACCAAAAGGCCCCATTCTGTCTTCATCCCACTTTGCCTTAAATCAGGGGAGCCCAAACTTTCCAGCTCAAGGTGCCTGCCAGGCCCCAGATGTGTCCGGTGATGCTGCAACTGCAGGGCGAGACCAAAGCCAATCAATCAGGTGCAGGCTGTTATTGCTGGTGAAATCAAGCAAACGATTTCGATTCCCCCATCAGAGGAGAAGCATGGACCACGGCTGGCCGAATTTCTGGTTTAATCTGTTTTAATGGTATGAACATAGTTGCAAATCTGAAGGATTCTTGGCTGGGCACTGGTGTTGCCCTCAGTGCCTCCGAGCTCAGACTCTCCTGGGCTAAGGAGGAGGAGGGCCGGGGCAACTGCACCCCACCTTGCCATCTTACCCTACCCGGTTCTCTTCAGAGCAGTCAGCCCATGGACACTGAGACACCGAGACTGAGAGGGAAGATTAACGTGCTGCCTTTCTTCATCCCTCCCTTGCTCTGCACGCCCCAGCCTGGAGGGCAGCACGCACACTGTGCACACTGCAGGGATGCTGAGGCTGCCATCCTGCACAAGGTGCTCTAGGTGATCCTGCTCGGCAGGGAATTGGACCAGGTGATCTTCAGAGGTCCCCTCCAACCTCAGCCATTCTGTGGTTCTGTGATTCTTCTGCTGCGGCCAGCGGGCTGGCAGCGACGGGACTTCTCCCTCAGAGCATTGGTGGAACGAGACAACAAGCTGCAGTCAGGCCCATCCATCCATCTCCTGGTCACCCTCCTCTTCTTCAGATGGAGTCCAAAAAAACAACTCAGCCCTTCTGAAACCCCCAGAGGGGACTGTGTTAGTGAAACTCACCCCTCTTCTTGCCTCCTCTGCGCCCTGCTGATCCCAGGAGAAAACCTGGGAGGCAGTAAAACTTTCTGATGCACGCGATGAGCCATCTGAGTCCCCCCATGTCTCAGTGCCACAGGCCAGGTTCAGGTGCACCAGGCTGGTGCAAAGTGGTGCTAAGCTGAGGCCAACCAGAGCTGTCCCAAAAACACCAGCTACGGGCCTGACCTGATGCTCCCTTCTCTGGCCCACGTCAACCTCGGATCTTTGTCTCAACAGGAAAACCTTTTTTGGTGGCTTCTATGGCTGATCATTCACATGTTCCAGCTCAGGCACACGCCTCGTCTGTGTGTTACCTCGTTGGATTAAATTTGCTCATATCCTTTTGTTCCATGTATTAAAATATTCTATAAAATCAAGTGACCAAAAATCTATAGCTCTAAGAATACCTGGTTATCTTCTTTTTTTTTTTGTTGTTTTTCGTGTGTTTTTTTTGTTTGTTTGTTTGTTTCTAATCACAGTTAAACCTAAACAAAAGAAATGGAGGAAAAAGAGGGAAAATTAAAAAAAAGAAAAAAAAAAGATTAATGAAAGTCTAATTGGGAACCGAATTGCACGGCTGACATAACCAGCTCTCAGAAGGAGTCCTCACAAATTGGAGGGCAGTTTGGATCTGACAGGCTCCAGATCCCCCGTGAGCACTATGGATTCTTTCCGCCCACCAGCAGTCAGGGAAGCAGTGCCCGCAGTGCTGGCCCCAAACACCAGCGGATGTGGTAAAGAACCTGAGGACATCTGACGTGGTAAAGTCACGCGCCCAGGAATTGAGCTACAAGGCTTCCCGAGAAGTCCAGTCCCTCCACCAGGAAAAGGAGAGAAGCTGGAAACAGATTCTCTAGAGGAATGAGAACTTTGGCTCAGTGTCTGAGCCAGCTCTTGGGGCAAAGATGGCTGGGAAGCAGAAATCAACTTGATGTCCTGGTTCAGGCGTCCGGGCGGCACGGGCGGCGTGCTCTTGGACTGCAGGATCTGCGGAGGTGGGCTGGCCGTCTGAGGCAGGAGCAGAGAGCCGTGAGAGCCTGAGGCCCCAGAAGGGCCACACTGAAAAGTTCTTGTTGCCACTGGGCTCTGAGTAGGAGGACTAAGGCCAGAAGGGGTGTAACAGGGAGAGGCGATGCCAGACTGTTGGAGAGGAGACATGGAGGCAAAAGGCGACCGTTCCTGGTGGAGCTGGGCTATCGTGCCAGTTACAGACCCTAATGCACTTGGATGTGTTTGGCACAGGCCTGAGGACGGCCCACCAGAGGCCTGTGCCAGCTGGCTTAGGCTGGCGGATGGCGAGTTGGAAGAAGGAGGGGGCTGGAAGTGATTAATTCCCCCCAAAGTCCCACTGCCTGAGAGCTGCTGTAACTGTCCCCCCTGCAGTGGTCTCGTGGTGGGCTGGAACTGGTTGAGAAGGCCGGGGGGTGAATTCGATGCGAGCTGGGTGAGTGATGCTGATGGGGAGCTAGTTGTGGCTTGCTGGAAGTGCCCGAATCCACTGCTGGGAAGGGGTGGCTGCTGCTGCTGCTGCTGCTGCTGCTGCTGCTGTTGTTGCTGCTGCTGCTGGGTGGGCTGAGCTGTCCCTAAAGGTGATCCGGACGGTGCTTGTTGGAGCTGGCTCAGTGCCACGGAGGATGCACCACTCAAACCCGTCTGGCTCGAGCCAGCAGGAGGGGATCCCACCTGGAACTGGCCTAAGCCAGCGGCGGCCGAGTATCCTGCGAGCTGCTGGATGTGGTAGGAAGAGGACGACGGGGTTTCTGCTCCCGGTGTGTGCAGCTGGGACGGAGTGCTGGAGGGGGAGCCGACGGCGGAAGGCCCGGCTGATGGGATTAGAGACTGAAGCCTTTTCAGCTGCCTCGGGGTCTGGCTGGACTGCTGCCCCAGGGAACCCAGGACGGACACCGGGGGCCGGAAGATGGCTGTGGGGAGGCGCGGGTGGTGGGTCAGAGCTATCGCGACAGAAGTGGTGGCTGCTGCAGCCTGCAGGGGTGCCTGGATCAGTGGAGTCCAGATGACGGGCGTGGGGGTGGATGCGGCGGCGGCAGCGGCGGCAGCAGCAGCCTGGACATTGTGAGCACAGTGTGCCATCTCTCTGTCGTGCTGCACAATCTGCTGGATGATCTCATTCTCTTGGTAGTTGAAAACACCTGAATTGAGGTCATGCTGGACTTTATGCAGCAGAATGGAATTTTTCTTACCTGTAGGGAAAGCGAAGAGAGAAAGGGTCATTCTGATATGGCAAAGTAGGGGAGGCTTCCTCAAAGCTTCCTGCCAGACCTTCCTCGAGTTGTTGGCACTGTCTCCCCTCCACTGTCATTATGGGCTCTGCATACAGTCTTTGTGCTCCAGCAACAAGATGATAAACATCGTCTCTTCAGCTTTTGTGGTATGATCAACATACATCAAGGTCCCATAAAACTGCCTGGCAGGACACATAGTCTTAGACAGTAGGGCCAATTTTGAGAAGTGTGGCAGACTGGTAGCAAAGCTTATGAATCTGGAAGAGTGTCATTTTGCAGCTCATAATCTAAATTTCCATTTAGAAAAAGAGCAGGAAACCAAAGACCATAATTTTTGTATTTGCAAAGGAAAACCTCAGAAACACAAGTTCAGTGCAGTCTCCTGAGTTGTCAGTTACTCTCCAGACATGTCTTTTCATCATCTGTCTCATGCATCTTGCTCATTCTGAAGTCGAACATTTGTTTCTAGTTGAAATGGAATTTCTCTATGAAAAATGGGCAGGACTTTACGTGCTGGAAAAGCCCAGGTGGCCCAAGTAAGAGCCCTCAGACACGCTGCAGCTACCATTATTTGGCTGTGCCCTTCTAGCCCAAACTTTAAGGAAACTGCAGGCTAGCAAACCTCATGTTCCAGCTGGACTTTCTAGCCTGCAGCAAAATATTAGCTCAGCGCTTTGCCTTTTCAATGGGCTGGAAAATGTGGCATAATGAGTTTGTCTGGCCTGAGTGTGCACCTGGCACTGAAGGGATGATCTCTCCTGGACTGAAGCAGGGGGATGAGATGCTGCCAGCGATGCCCTTTCACCAGAGCACAAATGCCTTCTCAAAGGACAGGATTTGTGATGTGGATAGGCACTCTGTGTAACGACTTTTGTATCTGGGTTCTCGTAACAGTCTGTGCATGGGTAACTGTGCCAGCATTGATTTGTAAGGCATTGGTGTATGCTGGCTTGAATGGTTTTCTTACAAAACTGGTGTGGATTAGATCCTCTCTTCTTGCCTTTTCAAGGGTCCTCTATCCTGACAGCATATGCCAGTTTGAACTGATGACAGCACCTGCCTATCAGCTTCCTTTTCGCTTTTATTTATTGCAATCATTTGGATGTGAAGGGTTCAGCCTAGCAAGCTGTGTGCACCCTGGTTGTGTGTCTGCACACAGCTCATTCTGCGGCTGAAGCTCAGGGGTGCAGAAGGGTCACCTCTACACGAGATGCCGGCTGGTTTGGATCAGACCAAAACCTGAACTAACCTTCCTCTTGAACCAAACGCTTCCTCAGGCCCACTAGCAAACCTCTGCTCCGATTCAAATGTCATTTCTGCTGGTTCTGATAGCTTTGAGTTCCTGTACAGTACCAGGGTAAGCACTCAGCATCTTGCCAGCTGCTGGGGAACCAGAGGGGCCTCTTTTCAGTACTTTAATCCCCAAATCATGGCATGTTTTAAGAATTAAAAGCTGGCAGTGCTGCTCCTGTCCATTAACAAGTTTGCTGCAAACAAAGGCTTGTCCATTAAGTTTGTCTCTACTCTCATGAAATCGCTGCTTTCAAAGTAAGTCAGCCCTTGTTATTACCAACTAAAACCACAGTATGGTATTTAATTTGTCCCATATGGCATTCTAGTTTAAACTGGCCAGCTGATAGTTTCCAAGAAGGAATGGTTAGGAGTGGACTGCAACCTTGGTATTAGTTCCCAGTGAGATTCCAGAAGAATTTCCTTTCAATCCTATGCTGCTGAGGTCTCAGGTCTTTGCATGCAGATGACATCCAGACTGTTGTTTCTTTTACTGTATGGTGTATCTTTTACATCTGTAACAGGTAAAAGGCTTACAGCTGAAGGACATGATTCTTACTCTAGCCAAATGTAAACTCAAACATCTGGCAGCCAAGGACTTGAATGACACTCAGAGGAGAGTAACTGGTATCCTGGTATCCTAAAAGTAACTCTGACATGAGGGAGTTTTGAAGATAACTAGCTGAGTTCTAAAGCTACCACAAGAAAGAGGGGAAGCAATTGTTGCAGAAATAAGGAGGAATTTATAAATCATAAGAGAGATTCTAGTCACTACCACATACAATGCTAGGAAGGCATACAATGTTTTAGTTCTAGTGTCTACCTGCAAAGCTGGAGAAGGTGCAGAAAATATCCACAAATCAGGCTTGAAAAACATCTGTGGGTGAGTACTACGTATTCAGCTTCTCTCGGACAAGAGGTGACTTGATACTGATTTATAGGGAACTTCACAGATGAAGGAAGCTGATAAGAAACATTCCCTTTGGTTCCAGAAAGCCCCACAAGATACTGTGATTTTAGACAAGCTCAGAAAAAAAGATAAGGAGCAATCTGACAGTAATTGTAGTTTTTCCTTCACTGTACTTTTCAAAATCAAGCGTTTCTCTCCTTATAAAGGAGGAGGTGTGGGCTCTAACAACTGAGTGCTATGCAATAGTGCTATGCAATTGTTCAAAGCAGGTAAAGCTTAAAATCCACAGCTCCATGGTCAACCCCTCCAGTGGGCTGAACTGCACCATAAAACCAAACCAAAATGCTGACTGGGTTTTAAGGACGTATCTGTTGTGGGTAGAGCTATGGGATGCTTAATGGTTTTGTGGTTTACCTGCTGCTGATTACTCCCTCCAAAAAAGCAGAAAGGCAGATGTCCAGGAATGGATCTTAGAGCTCTGGAAGGACACAGACCTGAAGGCAGCCAGTGTTCAGAGCTGCTAATGCCATTACAGGGGCTGGAGAGCCCGTCCGCACTGAAATGCTTGTGTACAATACCTATACTACGCCCGTTTCACTGTATAACAAGCTGGCATGGACAGCACCAGGTATCCCCTAAACAGAGCCTGCCTCTACCTGCCAAGCATGCCAGCGGAGCACGAATGTCACCTTTAAAATTCAGAGCATTTTGGCAGTGAAGGAGCAGAGGGTCACACTCTACACAAACACTACTTTCCAGGCAGCGTCTTCTAGAAGCACACACCCACTCACAAACAAATTAGATCACAAAATGCTGCTTAAACAGAAACAAAAATGCTAACTGCTCCAAGTCTGGAGAAAAAGAGCAACCAATCTAAATAAATTGACAGGTAAGAGAAAATCTGGCCAGCACACTTGAGATAAAAAGCAATTCAGTCTGCAGGTTTGTAATCATTTTCTTTCTGGAGTTGAAGGTACAAATCCCAGCATGGGGAATCTTGCACAACTGCAAGGTCAGGATGTGGATGGGAGACGGCATGCTGAGTTCGAGCCAGACAGGCAAAAAACTGCCCTGCTGCATTTGCTTTCCTGATAACAGCTTGTAGCAGAACCGGGCTGAGGAGGGACAGCTTGGGTAGAAGAAGGAGAAACAGCAGATGTTGCTAGTGCAGCTTTCCGAAAAGCTCGATACCAGCAACTGCTCTGCGCTTCCATCACTGCACCTCATCTCGCTCTTTTAATTCCATGTCACCTGTCTTTGGCTTCTGATTTGCTTGTCTGTGCTTGAATAGCCTGCCATTTCCAGTGCTGCCCTCAATTCCAACGAGAACCCATTGCGATGTTAATCAGGGCTGCACGGATGAATTGAGGAGACTGATGTTTTCATAACTGGAGCTCCTGACAACACGGAAAGACTTCAACAGCAGACTGGTTTCCTTGGCAGATCACTAAATGGAGAATACACTAACATTTTCCAAACGTACATACGATTTACTGCAAAATGGTTTGATCAGAGCTCCTTAAATTTGTGTCACATTGATAAAATAATTCCAGTAAAAGCCTTGGAATGACTATTTTTGTTATTTTTTAAACAGGACGTTTCAGTTTTCCTTTGGAATTACATTACATTTTACTGTTTTTCTGAACCCAACTTGAATTTATTAACTGTTTCATTAGATCAAATTTTTCCTCGTCTTTTTTTCCCAAGAAAGTCTCAGATTTCAGCTCCAGGTCATTAAAAGAAAATACTGAAAATGTTCTTTCAATTACTGAAGGGGAGAAGAGTTTTCAAAATAATTTTTTCAAACTTGTAACTGGTTAGCAGACTGAAATATTAATTGTTTCCACTGTTCTAATTAATTGCATCACTCATATGATGCTTCCACACCCTGATATAAGTCTGATTAGTTGCTTCTGGAGAAAAACTCTCCTTCCAGCCAGCACCAGATTACAACAGGCACACAGCAGTGCCCTGCTGGCATAAAAACATTTTCCTGGCAGGTCTGACTGAAGTCCTGCATGAAACAGAAGCCAAGAGCAGAATGAGGCAGTGGGAGTCAGTTTGCTTGGGCTGGTGGTTCTGAGATTATTTCTGCCCCCCTTCCATCTTATTTATGAAGTTGCTTCAGTTTCAAATTCATTTTTCCTTGTCTGGATTTTCACTGCACCAGCCTCAAAAGGAGAGCAAACAAGACAGCAATCTGAAGACTGAAAGGCTGATTAGTTTGGCTCTGTGTAACCCTAATTAAAACTATGTTCTGCAACCTACAGTTATACTCGGTGAACTGCAATAGAGCCCTGTGTTCTTGCTAAGCCAGGGAGAGGCTTCATTAGGAGAGAGGAAAGGGGACTCCAGCTTCCCCTTCACCCTAATCATGGCGTGATTATGGAGGCTGGCTGCTACTGGAGTTTCTCCTTCTGTGCTGTTTACCCCACAGAAAGTGCTGAGCAGAATCTCAGGTATTAAACAACCCATCCATGCATTTCTCCTAAACCCCAAAATATTATATAAATTTAGAGAGATTCTAAAGAAAGCTGTAATTTTAACCTATAGCATTTTGTTGACATATTCTTTGAACTGGAAATTCAGCAGAACTTTTGCTTTGGACAAGTCAAAATGTAAAGGATGTTTGCCTTGGAGTCCTGGCACTGGAGAAGCCTACACACACACGGTGACCCTGCCCGAGGCCAACCCGAGACCTGGCGTGTTCAGGTTCTGCTGGTGGGAACATCTCTTATGCAAAAATAGGGACCAGGGCACAAGGAACCAGGAGCCAAGTCTGCAGGTCTGCTCTCTGTAAGCCCGGCACTGGGACTGGCCTGCATGTGTATGTGAAGGAGAACAGCAAAGCCCCGATGGGCACCCTGCAAACTGCTCAGGAAGGGGCTCCTGAACGGACGTGGTCTGCTTGTGAGCAGAGGCTGAGGACTGGGGGCTTGCCGGGAGTCAGTACTCACGGTTAATCAGAGTTTAAAGCTTTCTGACATCGAGCATTCCACGCTCCACCAACTCGAAGGGCACTGACATCCTTGTGCTGCCAGCTCGGGAACTGGGAAGCCCTGGCAAGCAGTGCTGGGTCTGGGCCGTGGGGTGAAAGGATGTCTCTGGAGCAGCAGGGACCTCTCCTCAGGAAAGCTGCCCGTGCTGCCAGGGTTAGGGAGGCTTTTAGGTCGCCCAGCCTCTCTAGGTGGCTGGCTTCTGATCACCAAATTCCACTCTCCAAAAATGTTGGTTTGTAGAGAACAGGGAGTTAATTCCAATTCAGCAACTGCTCTGGCAGAGCTCAGGGGAGAGGTGCAGGAGGAAATACGTCAGAGTGTGTGTGGCTACAGAGAGGGATAAACATAAAGTCAGGTTATGCAACTTCATGTGGGGCCCTTGCTAACAGATGATTCCCAGGGCTGCCTTTCCAGAGGGTACTGTTTTTCCCCTTTTCCTGGTTGGATCATGTCTTTCCAGTTCACCCTGCAAAGCACTGCTCAGATCTGCACCCAGGTCCTCTGAGGTGAAGGTCTGATGGATGAATACTGCCACACATCTGTCTCTAGAGCTCTCATCTGATTTTCGAGGGGAAAAGCATCGCTTTTTACCTTTCCCTGCCATATGTTGCTTTAGCACTTCCACTGGAGCAGGCAGTTACATCTCCCTAGGTAGATTCTGCCTCAGAGCACTGAATCTGTTTAATGCACCTGTGGACTGTTTAGAAGCTCAGGTCCTGCTCACTCAAAATCCCGATCTGTACTAATGTGAGCTCGTGGAAGGCCACTCCTCAACCTCAGCAGACCTCTGACCTACAGACGCACACAGGGACAGCCTAGTCCAGTGCAGGAACCAAAGCAAGGCTTGGAAGCAGGGGCCAAGTTGTCTCTTAAACAGTACCTGTCCTGTCTGCCCCAATAACCTCTTCCATGGTCAGACCCAACTCACCATTTCCAGTCCCACATCTCCTGATTTCCTGACTCCTGACCCTCCTTCTTTCCTTAGCAAGACCTACCACCCCCACTTTCTCTTCATCCTACAGCCAGTGACATGTTACCCATCTCTATCACCCCATGTTCCGGACTCCCCAAACTCCTACTCATCAACCTTTCTCTTGGAGACAAGTCCCAGAGCTCCCCGGGGTGCCATGGAGCTGGGACAGAAGCCACCTTGCAACCACCTCAAGCACCAGCTCCCCACCATTGCTTACTCTGAGGTAGCTTCAGGCTCCTTCTTTCTACTGAGGGAAGAGAAGCTGCCCTGATTGTGTCACGGGGCAAGACTCCACTCACAAGGGGTTCTGCAGAGCACGTGGTGTGTGGCAACCTGCGGAGCGGAGGTCTAGGTGCTACAGGAGTAAAATTAAAGTACCTAGACTGAAGGGTCTCCATGGCACAACTCACCTTTTTGTCCTCTTTGTACAGCTCCTAGCACAGTATGGTTTTTTCCCATGGTCAGACAGAAATAAGTAACATTAATGGAGTGTTGTGTGCTCTAAAAACTCCGTATTTTCCTCACTGCAACAGTGGACTAAATACAGGAGAGAAAAGAAGATATTTAAAGCCTACGAGATGTTTATAACAAAGCTGCCGGTGCTTTGAAGTGGAGTGGGGTATGTGAAATTATGGAAACCAAGCTAATAGATGTTTCTCCCTTAATAAAGAATTGCAAAGTCAGATTTTCCTCAACTGCAGATAGCACACAAAAGAATGGGGAGAAAGGCTCATGTGATTTCATAAAAAGAGCCAGCACTCAACAATAATTCTCCTATCAAATAATCAAAATTAGCTTTCTGTTGTTGAAATTCCGCACAGACACAGGGGAAATTAGCTGTGACTTTCTGTTCATTTCTCTTTTCAGTTCTGTCTAAGTCAGCTGGCTGCAGTTTAAGAATTCAGGTCACTGAATTGCTTTCTGAATTTGCATGCATTTGAAATAATCTCACTTTATTAGGTTGGCTTATGCTCTGGCCTGCTGTCAAAGTGGCTGCCCCCTGCACCACATGGTTACTTCTTTCAGGTCTTCTCTTCTTATTATTCATACGACTGGGTACTGAACGCCCTGCTTGGATCACTGGTTGCTGCAGAGAGCTCACAGCGCGGTGCAGGTACGGAGGTGGTCTTTGCCCTCCCTTGCCACAGCTGCTTCTGTGCCCTGGGGGGATCCTGCCCTGGGACTGTGCTGGCTGGGGGGTGTCGCAGCACCAGCTCCTGCCGCTGTCTTAGGGTCTGCACACACAGGGAAATCAGCTGGAGCAGAGATTTCAAAATAATTCTCAGCCCCCGACGTATGTACTCTTCTGCTGTTAGAGTCTGCCTTCCTCCCCAGTGTAGGTCACCCCACACTTTCTCAGCTGCCTCGCAAAGGGGTCAGCTCAGAACTGAAGGAGCTCCTGGAAGCAAGGCAAAGCCAGCTGGATCCCAGCAGCTTGAACTCTGCCTCAGTGCATCCACACAGGAGTTCCGTGCACTTAACAAATCTGCTCTACAAACTAATTCACATTAACCTTCCTGAGAGCAAGGCTATGTAAACACATTACAAACTGGATGTGCAGTTCTTGATGAACTGCTCTGCAGAACTTGCCATATGTGTGCTCTTATGCCATGAGACGTACAAGGCAGCACCCACCTGCTTAATGCAGTCTATTTCTTTCTTGTCAAAGCCACATCATTTGAAGTACATTTAATGTACAATATTCCCTTCTTCCCCTGCTCTGTCCTCCACAAGCCTCTCTGGAGATAAAACTGTACAAAGGGGTTTATTGCAGGAAAGCCAAGCGCCATATGGGAAGGGAAATAAATGTTATCAGCATAGAGCCCATTGCACTGGGGTGGTTAGCTGAATCTGTTGTCTTATGACCATCTTAACAAACAATAGTGAGTTTAAAATGTTGCCACAGACAATCCCGTCTTTCCAAGTAGAGGTCTGCTCTCCCCGTACAGCTCAGGCCTACCACTGATTGCTTCTCCTCTCCCATATACCTATTTGAAGTATGGGACATCCCTTTTAAGGGACAGAACGCAACCTCCAACTGTGCCAAACTGCTGTAGGTCAAACGATACACAGAGAATGATGTTATCTGATGAATCTCATGATTGTTAAACAAAACGTGAAATAAATTAAGCTGATGATGCTCTTCCCTCTCACTTGTCACATTTATGCCCATCATACAGGAAAAAAAATCAAACCTATAGGGCTCTGTAGAGCAAATTGTTTGTGAATAGCCGTGAGTGGGTGTAAGAATTGTGCAATTCCGAAGCACAGTGGCTGCTACTTATTACTGCTGGAGACTGAAGCCAAAGAGCCTTCTCTTCAAGTGGCGAGAGTGCTTGTATCTAGAGCCAAAGCTTCTGCATTCAATTCTCAGTGTCCTGCTGGAGCTGACAGCTGTGACAGGGACAGATTCTGGAAGACTCTGGGCTGGTGACATTCTGGCACTGCTTTCTGTCAGCAGTGTGGTCAGGGTGCGGAGTTTACAGGTCCCCTGAGTTTACAGGTGTGGTTGGCAGGCAGATCCTACTTCATGTAATTAGAGTCAAAAACTTAAAAAGGTGTTGGAATGGGAAAAATTATCTGAACGGGTGTTTTATTTTGATACTGATAGCAAATAGATGTGAGCATGGCTCTCTAAATGCAAAAGGAATTTGGTAACTTTGGGGATCCATGAAGATGGGTCACAATTATATTGCATCTCCTACCACTCTCCAACTCTCTTGCTTCTGCTGAATGTCTCCCAGCTCTCCAAGTGTCTGTGGTACTAGTGACATCTGCCTAGAAGACCAAACTCTTCCCAGAGAATTTGCACCCTGTGAGGTAGACTTGCAACCTGTGAGGTTGGGATAAACCGAGGTGCTCAAGGTTATTTACAAAGTCAAAGGCAGGTCTCCTGAGATCCCACCACTGTCCCCACCACCCCTTCTACTGGGGTGTCTTAGGCTTTATTTTCCTTCCAGAGTTGCATGAGAAACAGCACTTCTGTATCAAGACAGGGTTGGCAGTTCTTAATTAAGATGAAGTCACTTGCACTCACCCACGGCTGATGAGTTGCTGATAGCTTTCCTTAGGCGAAAATACTCCAAATCTGGGACTTTACTTCCAAATAAAAAGTAATTCACAAATTGAATTCCTGCTGAAGTCTGAGCTCCTACCATGAAGACACCGGTATCTGAGCTAGATCACATTTCTACCTTGGCCATTTTAGATAGCTATCTCAGGGAAGCCAAATCACACTCCAGAAATGCCTTTTTCTCTCTGCTGACTGTAAGTCAGATTCAGATCTGCACGCCTTACTGTCAGAAATTATGGGAAAGGATTTGGGGTCAGAGAAGTACACACAGTGGTATTTGAACTCTGAGTCCTCATAAACAGTTATGTTTGTGGGTGACCCGAGAGGACACAACACGGGAGAGCCCATGTTTCCTCCTGTCAGGCACCGGTATTGCAGCAGCTCAGTATGTGGATAATAAGTTTCTGTCTACTTAAAGGGCTGGGTAGTCTTCAATGCGGCTTGGAAACAAAGCTTTCTCCCAGAGCACACACACTGTAGCACGGTACAAATCCTAGGTCACAGGAACTTATGTCCTAACATCACCTGTGCCTGGATCAGCAGCCTCAGTAAGAGCCATATAGAGCTTTATGACCAAATCTGCTTGCTCATCTCTCACGTGTGCAGCTCTTTGGGGATTACTCACTGGCATACAGTAAACAAATCTGGGACCTCAGCGTGGACATTTTATGCTGAGTACATATTGTTTTATTTCTACTCATTTCAGTCAGTTTCATGTGATTTTGATGGCACCTGCACCAAGGGAGTAAGCGGCTAAGGTGTGTTCAGAGACTGAGCTCCACCTTTGCTGGTATTGTTTTCCCTGTAGGAGAGAAGAGGAACTGAGGCAGAGAGCAAAGGCATGACAAGGACAAACGGGGAATCTGTGGCAGAGCTTGGCACAGGTCCCAGAGCTTCTCATTCACAGCTCGCCCAGCCTAACCCAGGCCAGTCCTACCTCTGAGGCAGCGGATCCCAGAGCATTAGTCACGACCCAGACACGCGGGGTTGCAAACCCAACGGGATTTCTGTTGCAGAAGCATGATCACGAGCTGACAAATGGGGTGCCCAGAGAAAAAGTTGGAGAACAGCTATTTTCGTGGCTTGTATGACAAAGCTTCTAAAACTTCTCCCACTACAATATCTTAAACAGACACTCTTGTACTGTAATAATGTTACGTAATAATATTTAGATGGGTATTTTGTTGCCTTAGCTTTGTTTTTTAGCATCTGCAGTGCCTGGAGGAAATGCAAGGCATTTTTAATCCAGGGTTAACTGGGATCCCTGGATCTAAATATATGCAACTGGCATTCAAAATGTATGTATTTCAAACTGTTTGGTGTAAAGTATTCCCAAAGAAATTGAAAAAATAACATTCCCTGCCTTCAAAATGTTCTTTCAGCTCCCACTGGTGACCTTGATACGGATGGTGAGCAACCTTATGGCAGACGTTCATGGTATTTATTACAGCACAGTGAGCACTGGAAAATAATTGTCCCCCAATATTTTTGGAATGCACTGGTGAATTTCAATTTGACAATATCCACGACCCGTATTGTATTTACTTTCAGTGAACATTTGAGTGGTTGTGTTTTACAAGTGCAAATACTTGTGAAAATCTAATTTTAAGCTTCAATGGTCACCGAGAGCCAGTTTCAAAGCCAGACAAGAACAGAATCCTGAAACTTACGTAACTAACTGACACATCACAAACTGGGGCTGTTCACAAACGCTTGTCAGACACAGAATTACTCACTGGAGAAACAAACAAATCATTTCAACAAACAAACACTAGGAAGAATTTTACAGCTTGGTCAAGAACAAGAAAAAGAGGGAAATTAAATCAGTGGTAAAATCGTTATTAATCAGTGCTCAGCCTGATTTCCTTGAGTCTCAATCTTCAGGCTTTGAGCTTGTGGAGACCTGTGCATGTGATTTTCTGCAGCCTGAGGAGTTCTTTAGAGTCTGAAGTTACTCAGAGAGCAGAGTTAAGCAGGGACACAAATCATTGCAGAATCCTGGCCTTAGTCAATTCTCAGAGACTAATCCCTTCCAGTCTTTAAAGAGCTCTGCAAGTGCAAGACACCTGGGAAACCTCTTCCCCAGCCACGCATGGCCCAGGCAGGATGCCAATATCAATTCCCATTAACGACAGAGGTTAGGAGGAGACACCAACATGCTCTTTGCCAGAACGATCAACGGAGCTGACAGCTCCTGGGGGCTGTGCCCTCCATGTCACCGCACCGCTGGGCTACCAGCAGGAAGCGATGGGGGGCACAGATCTGCGTACATCTGCCCCTCTCCTTGCCCTCTGTCTAGCCACTGGCTTTCAAAGTGCATTTGCTCTGCAAAGCGAATGCCTCATTGCACCTCCAGTCAACCAGCACTGCTCCTGGTGCTTCAAGGGATGGGGTCTTACGTTCTTACCCTGTCTCTCTGCTACCAAGGTGAGCTCAGACCACGCTTTCTAAGTCTTCTGTATAGCAGCTAATCCTGTAAGCATGCCTCCTGTGGCTGGATGGACTGAGATTTTTCTCCCTGCTCTCGACTCCTCACTGCACAGGCAGAATACTGGATGGATCTACCCTGGTACCAGAGCAATGATGGAGGCCTCCAAATCACTTTGTGTACTCAGTGAAGCTTGGGCTTCTCAAGGGCATGTTGTTGGGTCGAATGAATTCAGTGAATGCAACACTGACTTGGAAAGAGGCTCCCACTTGCTTCCATCCTGTGTACAGATCCTGAGCTGAATGCAGCATGAACCAAAAATACAGATCCTCTGTTCATACCAGGCCCTTCTGGCCCCTAGTCCTTTACTCTCAGCCCCCTGTAACAATCCCCTTACTGTCAGTCTCAGCTCGGTGCAGCGCTCCTGACTTCCCTAACCAGTCACGTGCCGTTATGCAGCTACTGTGCTGCTGCTTCTGGATGGCGCACATTTCAGGGGAAGGTGAAGAAATGTCTTATTTATAAAAGGCAGGGATTTCCATGGGATCTGCCAATTCCAGTAGGATGGGCATAACTCCCTTAGGCTCTTTTTGGAAATTCCAGCCAAAGAATGTTACACATGACGGGGCTGGAAGGTGCTATGAGGATGCTATTTTGCAATGGCAGAGGACATAAAGCTGGAGAATAGGCAGCTGTCGAGTCTGATTGCCAGGGAAACAGGGAGAGCACTAGGATTTTCCAGAGTATGGCTCTAAAGGTCTGTGCCTTTTTTATGGTGCAGGGACTGATATTGGCTCTGGTCAGCAGAATGGCAAAAGCAGGGGAGGACAATGCCAGAGCTCTGCACCAAAGGGCATGTTATTCCAGTAGCTCTGTGCCACCTTCTGACCTTATACTGACATTTTGCAGCTGCATGTGGAAGAGAATTTCTCCTAGGGGAAGAAACAAATGAGTTTTTTTTATGATGGTTGAGAAAACATAGCTGTGAGGAGCAGCTTTCCCCCTCGACCATCACTGCAAAGAAGGCTTCCCACAGCTGCACAGACATGGAGGTTCCTGTCTGGCTTTTGGCAGCCTTTCCTGCATGCCTCCACACTGGAAATGGGAAGGAGCTACAAGCCAAAAAGGCTGCCTGCAATGAAACGCCCCAGATGAGCGGTCTGACTCATGGTCTAAGTGTTGTTCCTTGGAAACTTGAGTAACATCACAGGGATAGTTCAGGCATAGTTCTGATGGAGCTGTGGAAAGGGACCGCTGCCTTGGGCTTACAGGATTACGAGTTGAGCCAGCAAAGTTTATTCTCTGTAGCCTCTGACTCAGCGTCAGCTTGAGCAGGTTGGCTTTACCTCCCCTCATCTCAGTTTCTCCACTGTAAAATTCCCTGCCCTAACACCAATTATTAATGCAGTTTTGGGCAACTCGCTTTGATCTGCATCATGAAAGGCTCCCAAGTGTTTATCGCATTGAAATCAACAGCAACTGGACAGCTGGGTAGCTCTGGGTTAAGATTACTCTGTATAATGGGGAGAATAGCACTGTCCTGCCACTGTATGAGAAATGATTGCAATCCATTCTCAAACTGACAGCAGCAAAGCAGAGTGAGAAAGGTGGAGGAACTCTGGGAAGTTCTTTAATGTGGAGACGCAGTCTGCAAGGGGACCAGTGAGGCATTTTCTCTCCTTCAAGTTGACTCCGGGAAGGAGCAAAAGGAAATCAGCATTCAGCTGGTCCAGCCACCACCCCAGTGGCAGAACAGTGGCTGGTGTGCGCATCACTGCAGATCTCTGAATGCCTGCGATGCAGCCACTAAGCAAGCACGATCCTGCTCTCTGACCTGCAACCTGTCTCCCACACCTCCAGCCCTTACACCCAGGGATCTGGCCTGACTGATGATTGCCACCAGCGGTATGACGACAGGCAGTGCTGATGGCTGGGAGTGAGGATGACAGATCAGATCTTCAACAGTAAAGTGCCTGTCTCTGATCCTCGCACTGAGACAAGCAATGCTGCAGGGCAGTATCAGTAGTAGCTTCTCATCCTCTTCTGTCTACACAGCAGCTCAAGGACTGCAGCAGGAAAAGACACCAGCTAGCTTCAGACTAGCTCCCTCAGGTTCTGGTAACATCACTGCAGGTTAAGCACCCAAGGATTTACCTCATTCCACAGTGGTTTTGGGAACGTCCTGAAAGTTCAGCATCACTGCTGACGAGCAGTCTGTGCTACATTTGCCTTGAATTTTGGCTGTGCATGAGGCTGCACACAGAGCAAAGGACAAGGAGCACACAATGCCCTGCCCTCCTGTATGTACAGTTACAAAGAGCACCAGGCTAGGAAGCGGAGCAGTACTGACCATCTGAAGACAAAGAACTTCAGATAAAGTCAAGCTGGCCCATCCCTGGTTGTGCTCGATATTACATTTTCTAGAAGATTGTTCAGTCTAATTTAAATAACCTAAGTGAGGAGACTGTTGCCACTTACACTAGGGCCTCATTAGTGGCCAAACTCTACATATGTAGCTCATAACCTTTTCTTCAGGGGTCACGCTTTCTGGTCTGAAGCAGGTAATGAGATGCACAGAATACAATGTTCCTGGCATGAAAAGCCCCAGAGACACTGCACCTCTTGCTGGGATGCCAGCTTCCTCCCTATCCCTCCACCCCCACCCCATTATCCTCCTTGCTTTCTGCGTTGTACTCAAGACTTGCACTGACCTTTTTGATTCTGGAAAGCAATGGAAATGTGTGCAGCTTTAAGTGATGTAGAATAAGAAACTAAAGAAGTTAGGCTGGCACTCTGAAATGCTCAGTCTTTAACTCTGCAGAGACTTCCTGCATGACCTTGTGTAAGCCACTTAATCTCTATGTTAAATGCCTCTGGTTGTGACCAAGGCCGGGTACCTGGTCTCCTCTAATCAGACAAGGCTGTTTGCAGCACAGGTGATGTCTCCCCCAAGACAGGACGGCATCGTGGCATGGGTGACTGTGAGCTATTCCAATTCACTGGTGCTCTTTGGTTATCTGTGTTTACTCTGGGCTGTGGGAGGTTAAGTGTTCTATCAACTGTTCCAAGTCTTTGTTCTGTCTGGTGCCCATTTCTACTGAAAATATTGGACTCCTGTGGACAGCTGGGAAGTGCTTTGCGGCTGTGCTTTGCTGATGGCTTTGCACAAGACATCAGAAAGCACTCCAAGCTTTCCTGTCCCAACAGCACTTTCTGCTTTTCCAGCTGTTTGCCAGCTATGACCAGAAAAACAACTGTCCCAAAAAGCTGCATTATGGTCTGCATTTCATAGAGGAGACTCCTCCTCATCAATGTGGCTCCAGTTTTTGTCTTTTAAAAAGTAATACCACTAACCCATTCAGCCATAGCCCAACCAGCATCCATGCAAAAGACAGGCTACCCTCCAACAAACACCCAAGACCTCGTGCTGAGGGATGATTGCTGCTGCAGAACATTTCAATGAAATACTGAAGTTTGCTCACAGGACCTGGGGGAGGTCACAGCCTGGCCTATTTTCTGTTGAACCTGGGGGGCTCTGGGTACTTACACATTCTGAGCTAAAATTCAAAATCTAGAGAATTCACCAGGATGGTTCTAATGGGGTCAGAATGATCTTGGTTCTTTAAAAGGAAATGGTAACAAATGAAGCAGGAGCAGGCAGAAATGTGTATGTGAGAGACAGAGAGAGAAGGATGAGGTTCTAACTGATCATAAACGGGCTTCTTGTTGGAGCTGAAACCAGACAAGGAGAGACTGCGTAGGATCTCCTTCAGTTCACAAATGCAGCAAAGGAAAAAGGGACCAAAAGGACCAAGTCTGGGCCCAGGATGCCAGAGCAGCATGTAGTTGAAAGGAAACCCTCACATCTTCTACTTACCAATTCTGTCCAGCCTGTCAAGAGCCACTGTTTCAAAAGCTCGCCGCATCATGGGATACTCTTCCAGAACCTCGTTGAAGTTGTCCACCGAGAGGGAGTAGAGCCGGCAGTAGGTATCGGCTCGCACACTGGCTGTGCGCCGGCCGCGAGTCAGCAGGCAAATTTCTGGAATGAGAACCCCAGCCTGAGAACGTGGGGACAGACACCACCACCCCTGCCATACAAAACCTGGCGCTGCCACTCAACGGGCAGTCCTGCCAGCCACCCAGTCTCCCCTCCAGATAGACTCTACCTGCTCTCCCCCTGGAAGCATGAGCAGTGGTAGTGTTCTCCATATGCAGTAACATTTAAACAAGAAAATACCAGGGGGCTCAGTTGTGGCAGCTGCTGCGTACAATTGCACCTCAGGGATTCTGCTGATCTAATTAGCCAGTCAAGTTTTGTTATGGTGGATTATCAAAGATGTCATTTGTGCATTCAGAGTGGAGAAGCTGTCTTTCTCCAACTCCTCATGGGCACTGGGAGCAGAAGGTCATGCCGTGCCCTCATTGAAGCTAATTCTCTCTTTAGATTTGCAATAAAGGCTCTGTGCTGACCTGTGGCCTTGGTGCCTGGTAGTAACAGCGATCCTCAAACCCAGAACATTTATCTGTTCAAAGATGCTTGGAAGTTACTTGCAGATGTGTCACAAGCTTACAGATAGGATAAGCCAAGTTAGTGGTACCCACTTACTAACTCTTGGTGTATTTACACTGCAGTCAGCTACTCTCAGAGGTTGCTCAGCTGGCTACAGAACAGAAAGTCCTTGATTCTAACATAAATGCCTCATTTGGGCACAGACGCTCCTTGAGCACTCAGCAGAGAGCTCCTGAGTCCTGCTTTTCCACTGATTACACACAGAGTCTGGGCACCTAAGACAGGCACTTAAAGACAGATGGTGTGACCTAAAGGCAGAAGGTCTGGTCACAGCATGCTTTTCTGTGCTGTTGGGTGTCAATCTACCAGCACCACTCTCAGGATTCATTCTGGGTGCACTTCAAAGCGCCAGTGTAGCAGCACTACAAGGTTGTGAGTTTTAGGCTGCTTTCCTAACAAAATAATGCCTCTGAAACTGTGCTGTCTTTGAATGTGTGAGAAGTTGTGCGTGTGGTATTTGAAATGCATTGAATCTCATGGGCAATTTTAATAAAATCTGTCAGAGTAAGGGTATCCTGACTCAAACCCTCCAACTCCAAATCCCGGGAAGCTGACCCAACTTGCTAGTGATGCACAAAATCCCTGTACCCCAAGGGATTGGGGTACAGCTCTCCAAGGAGCTACCTGTGCAGGTAGCTGCAAACAGGTTATTTTGCAGGAAATAACAGAAGAACTGTGTAGGAAATGCAAGATTGGAATTTCTTAATAGAGAACGGTTCTTACAGAGAGGAAGGAAAGTCAGGTTTCATTCTACCCCTCCTGGTAGGCGATTAATTATGATGCATTCAGTGCTTGTACTGAAATGTGCATCTACCAGAGAACTGTCTGTCTTGGGGTGTCAGTGAGGTCTCTGTGGGGCTGTGATAGCAGGAGTTTCTGTGTTACTCATAAAAGCAATATCCTAAATCTTCTCTTATGGTGTTTTCTGACCTTGTATTACTTTCACTGTTCCAGGCCTCTGCTGCTGATACATTATGCCTGCCTGCCGACCTTCACGACATTTTGCTGAGCCACAGACTGGGGAGATGATGGACTATGTTTTTTCCTCCATGTTTATACAGTACCTCATATGATGGATGCCAGGCAGTAGGAGTAGGTAACACTATAAATGTGCTTGGAGAATTGAGAATGCTCAATTTTTTTTCCTTTAGATTCTCAGCTTCACAGATCTGTCAGTTTGCTTGGGGCAAAAGGAAATGAAACTACAAGAACTAAGTTTTCCTTCTCCACTTTGTTATTATTTATTGCCTCGACTCCCACACTGCCCACGACTCCCAACCACCACTCATTGCACAATTTACTTATGGGAAGCTGCAGGACAGGTGAGATGAACAGAGACAGGGGGTGGAGGAGGTGACTGGGTATCAATACCACATTCTGCCCTGCCTGTGTATGACAAGCGAAGGAAAATGTGAACGCTACCAGTGGGTCTCACTACACAAGGGTGACTTGTTAACACTCACCTCCAAAGTAGGAGCCGTCTGCCAGCTTGGTCTCCTTGTTGCCTTTGGTGAGGACGCTCACCACGCCATGCTGGATGAAGTACATCTTCTTGCCAATGGTGCCCTCCCGGATGATGTAATCCCCGGGCTGGAACACCTCGAACCGCAGCTTGGTCAACATGGATGTCACAAAGTTGGGATCTGCGTTGGCGAAGAGGGGCATCGAGGCAACCAGCTTCCGGCAGTTGAAATTGATGATTTCCTGATGACAATGTGAGTGCAAACAAGAGAGAGGTGGGGGGGAGGGAGGCGGGGAGAACACATGGGACAGGGAGCAGAAAAGACACACACATATGTTTAGTCAGCATCTAATAATCCATGAAGTTTCCCCACTTGGTGTGTATGTTAAAAAGTCAAAAATAAAACAATGCTGTCCTCTTTGTCTGGCGCCCCCAGTGCAGGCTGGAATGGGCCTTGGGACACAGCACATAGCAGTGCTAACTGAAGCTGATAGCTTGACACCATGCTTCATTGCCTTCATTCATATGTTTTCTCTCTGAGCAGGGATAAAACAGGAACACCCCACCGTGCCAAATACATAAAATATACCTCTTACTTCAGAAAGCCTTGGATTTTGTGAGAGGTGTGTAGTGCTGGTGAAACGCTGTATGAAAATGCCCAGGGCTCCTCTCTGGGAAAACGTTATAACTCACCTTGGCAGCCCTACGTTCTCTGTTGCCCTTGCTTGACAATGAGATATTAAACAGCACAGAAGTGCCAAGGCGCTCAGAGAAATAATTATCCTGGGCAGCTGGGGACAGTGTCAAGAGGAGGGAGGGAAAGGTGCCCACCAGTCACCAGGGCATGGGCTGCCTCATCAACCTCAGATGAAGAAAGCCCAATTCAGCTGTTCAGCTGTCAAACAGCAGACAGGGACCGTGCCTCTTCCTGTGGCTTGGTGTCACTCGGAGGGTGTGACAGCACCTTCCGTCGCACAGGAGCTGCTGTGCCATGCCAGCTCAGACTCAGGGAGCAGCAGCAGGTGATACTGAGTACATCTCCCCAGCACAACGCTCCCCAGCCAAGCGGTGAAGGAGGATCTGGATGACTGGAGCAGGAAGAAAGAGGGCAGGGGAAGCATCTGTCTCCTCCTCACTGGAACACACACTGCCCATTTGCAGCCCCTCCTCACCTCTCGGAGGGGCTCGCTCAGCTCTCCCAGGATGCTCTCCTCATCGAACATCTTCCCCTGGTAGCGGTGCTCGTAGTAGTCATGGATGCGCTGCCGCATGTCTGCAGGGAGCTTGTGGAAGGACATGTACTGCTCCACTTGTTTGTACTGCACGGGGGAGAGAGAAAGAGAAGGAGTTAGCAGGACACGCAGTAAATGGCACCGCACCCACTCAGGGACAGCTACATGCCAGGCTGATCCCCATACCTGCTTTCTTCACGCCACGCTGTGTTGGCCGAGGCAGGTAAACCTGGTGCAGGATAGAGCGATTGCCTGAACACAGGGGAAGCTTGCAGATACCTTTATTATATTCCCCAAATAGCTGCCCAAGGTTTTAACCCTTAAACTTACCCTCAATCAATTACACCATGGACATAACTCCACATTCCCTGGGTACTAACACGCAGAGATAAAACTGATGGGGGTAAAGAGCGACCAGCAGTGCCCTGCTCAGCAAATAACGGTGTGAGAAGTCTGTGCAGAATGGAGGCCGGGGCACACGTCCTGGCAGCTTGGCTCCATTCCAGTAAGTGATGGGTAGCACCTCGGTGTCTCAGCCCAGCAGAGGATCCCACTGTCCCAGGTGCCGCACCAAGCAGCAGAAAGCAGTCCTGCCGTGGATGTGCAGTCACAGGCAAACTGAAGGAGGCGCAGAAACCTGACAGTTGCTTGCATGAAGCTGCAGCACCCATGGGCTGCTTCTCCTGTCCTCTGTGTTCTCATCCACCCAGCTACGAGGCCGAGCACTTTTGTTTCCCACTCACAGCTGCACAGGTCCAGGTTTTTTCACCTTTTCTGGGTCCCTGCTGGCCCATGCACTTTTGCTGTCAAACCTGCCTGTATTTTTGCCTAACAATTTGCATTTCCATCACGTCACTTAGAGGGGAATACAAGGGCGTGCTGCCTGATGCCAGAGCAGTATCTGAGGATGAATGGTGCTTTCTATCAGTACCTGACACTTCTTCAAGGGCACGGGGCTGTAAATGTGCCCACTTGCCCTGCAGGTGCTGCAGGGACAAGGTGTGTGTGCTGGTCATGCCCCCTCCCCCAGTGTGCAACACGGAGCATGATCCTGAGCATGTACTGCACTAAATAATGCTGATAAGAGGATCACGCACCCCCTTTTCTTCTCCCCTTCCCCTCTTTCCCCCAATAAATCTGTCCCTGAATGTCCCTTTACTGCAGCTTGTGCTGAAGTGCCTAATTACCGAACTCCTGCTCATTACAGACCTCCCCGGCACACACCAGTGTCACTCAGCTCTCAGTACAGTCTGTGCTGGCACTGCCTTGCATGCTAACAACTTGATCTGCACCAGAGAGGAGAAGGAATTACTCGGAGAAGCCAAGGTGGCAGAGGGGACACTCGGGGTTTCCTGGCATTTCCAGAGCTTTTTGTCTGTAGCTTGCAGCAGAGGAGCTGGCTGTAAATATTCATGATCACTATAGCATGATCAAAGTCAAGCGAGTCACCACCTCCCCACGGGGAGCCAGGCGGTGAATTGGCAATGAACGGCGCACTTTTTTATTTGGATTGCTGAAGTTCTGTAGAGACTGGCAGGAAGCTGCAGTGGGCTGTGCTGGGCGCTGCATAGTCCGCGGCTCCTCAACGGGGGTGGCAAAGGCAGCAGAAAAAAAAAGGAGCAGAAAGGCTCCGGTGGGGAGAACTCACCTGGTCTGAGCCAGTCGTGGATGTTGCAGGCTGTGCTCTTAAATGCACCAAGTGTAAGGGCTTGGCTCAGACGGTGAAGCAGAGATGTGTGCTGCCTCTGGAGATGCATCACGACACCTGGGGCATCCATGGGACTGGCAAATCAGATGCAGGACATGCAGGACACGCACTATGGAAAGGGCCCAACTTTTGCTGACTCAGGTTTATGAAATTTATCTCGAATCCACAAACAGCTCTGTTTTAATGCTGTGCTTTTGTTCAATAAATTACTTGCCAAAAATACCACTTCAGACTCTCAGTTTTAGCCCCGTGTCCTGTATCAGACCGTGTCTACCACACAGCAAACGCACCACAACACATGTTCCATCACAGAGATTCACTGGTCAGAGCTCCAGGTGACCCCTTTGAGTGTGCCCCATGTCACAAGATGCCACTCATCACCTGCTCCCAGCCACCAGCCCACTACCCCTCATCTCCCCACCATAAGCACTTGCTGTCAATCTCCAGCTGACCTCTGCTTCTCAGGAAAAATATCCCTGACTTCTCAAATTCACAAGCACAGTTTGGATGGGGAGACTCAGACTCTGCTTACTCACTACTGTATACAGATTTATTGCTTTGTAACAAAGAGCAATAAATTATGGCTCTGCAAAGTCCCTGGGACTTGTCAGATTCTCCTACAGTCACTGTCCCCAGATAAGGCGCAGAGTAAAAGCAGGACAAATTTACTTCACTGGAATGAAAGGTTCTGCTTCAGATCACAAATTAAAAACACGGTTACAAAAGAAAATTGTAAAATAAGGAATCACAGTTGACAAGAAGGAGGTATTTTGGCTCTCCTGCCTTTGGCAGTGCCATCTCCCCTCACCCATGCCAGGTGGAGAGTTTTTGAGCTCTCCTGCATGTAGAGATGGAGTCCTGCAGAGCTGCTCGCAGGTGAGAGCATCAGCCCCTTCTCTCTGTGTGTGATGGAAGAAAAACCTGCATGAGGGAGGACCTTTCAGTCCATGGTGGGCAGTACATATCACTCCTCAGCTCCAGATAAGATCACTCCCGAGGCCACCAGCAACATGCGGGAACGGGACTAAG
This sequence comes from Aythya fuligula, assembly GCF_009819795.1. Lineage (NCBI taxonomy): Eukaryota > Metazoa > Chordata > Aves > Anseriformes > Anatidae > Aythya > Aythya fuligula. The sequence goes on along the minus strand of NC_045569.1, from coordinate 9,716,822 downwards.
TCAGGGGCTGATGGTGACTGTGGTGAGCACGACCGCCAGAGTGCATGGATATTAATCAAGGCTCTCAGATGGTGCAGACCCCGTCCCTAAAGCCACTTGATGCCCACGGAGTTGGCTCCCTGTCAGGTGCCTTTCAGACGTGGCCAGCCATAGCCTTACAGCCTCCTTTTGCCTCCCTTCTCCCTTGCATTCCAGCCCTCCAGTCTCCACATCCTCAGTCTGACCTGTGCTTGGAGGACCTGTGCAGAGATTTCGTGGCCTCTCTGAGTTCAAATGGAAAGACTCATTTAGGAATTATTTAAATCTCTCTGAAGACAATTGAGTCAATTTAAATCCTAACTCATTTTCTTTAAGTCTGTTTTTCCTCGAATAAGCCCTTGAAGAAGGCATTAATATATCAAAAGGGAACCATTTAGATGAGTATTTTTCCTTCTAGAACCTGCTGCTTTCCCTAGTTGTCTCCCCATTCCCCTCCCTTCCAGCAAAGCTCACATCACTCACATTCGAAAGAGAACAAAATATTTTTAACTCCTTTCATACCCTCGATCTCTGTCATGAGTCCTCCTTTGGCAGTAATAAATCACTGTCTGGAAAAGCTGGGCTACTTCCTTGCCCTACTTCTGAACGCAAAAAAGATCCTGCATTTGAGAAGAGCTGCTTGCACCCCAGCCCTGGCACAGACACCTCCCTGAGTCCTCTTTGGTCCACAGACATCACTCTGCAGAGCTGCAGAGCAATGCTGATTTCCAGTTTTGCAACTCAGTTAATTCAAACACGTTTACACGCTTTCACAGTATGCTCACCAACACGGGCACACACACATAACCTACTGCAATGAAAGGCCCTGGGATGCTAGTTGCCTTTTACCCGAACATCAATATACATTTCCTATACAGAGCTGTGTTGCTTGCATCCTTCCGGAAATAGGCTGAGGCAGCTGTGGGGAAGACTTTAATCTCGCACACAGTCTCCACATCCAAACTCCTGCAGATCAACAGAGATGAACTCATGTAAGAAAAGGAGAATCGAGCAGAGTAATGCATCTTCAATTAAGTGAAACGTTCTGATGCTCTGACAGCATTTCGAATGCTGTACGGGAATGGCAGTGCACATCCTGTGAGACTGCATTAAGATACATGGAAGCAGCTATGATGGACGATGCTGTGGATCTCTTAAGTGGATTTGTGCTTCATAAGGGCAAAGATCAAATGACAAGATTGACCGGATGGAGTGTCTTGATGGGACACAGTTGCATCTTTGTTTATTTTATCTGACATATGATTAGGAGTAAAACAGTGCTGCAATGTCAGCTCCCCAGCATTTAGTAATCATCAAAAACTAATAAATGCTAAGTTCTGTTTTTTGTCTTCTACGTCATTTATATTTCCTCCCTCCGGATTTGTTCTGCGACCAGGAGATCTACTCAATGTAGCTGAGGTACATTCTCTTGGAGTCCAATGAGGAGAAAGAGAGGAAGAAAACAGAACTTCTGTAACACAGTAACACCACGCCAACACTGCTGGTGCAATCTTTCCTGGTTTCAAAGGGAACTTGCAGAACTTGGAGCATATTTAGTATCAGTCCTAGCCTATAGAAGTTTGCTCTCTGCCTGATAGTTTGTCTGTACCCGGTGCAGGCTGTCACATTTTGACCTGCCAACTTAGGAATGTAGTTGGCTTGACATACACACTCGTGCTCCTGAGCACAGCCCTGCAGTTTTCCAACAAGAACAAGGGAAGTCATAAAACGCCATGTGAACATGGCCATGCTGTCCATAGTGACGGGAAAGTTCCTGAGGGGTGCTGTATGCAGGCATATGCTGCCCTTTCCATCTTCTTTGGCCTGCAGGCAGCAGGAGGATGGTGCTAGGGATGAGGCTGCAGGATTCTGCATGATTCTGCATAAACCCATGTCTGTCTACTCTTCAGCTTTGGACGCTGTTTGGTCACTTCCTCTAGATCCAGTCTTCATTCTGCAAGAAGCCTTCTGTGCTGTCCTGGGTCTGAGCCCTTCCAAACACTGGGTTATTTTTGGCACCGCAGCACCAGCTCAATTTGCTACAGGAGGATGACTTTCAGGTGTTGCATGTTACATGCTGAAATACATGGAAAGCTTTTACCTTCACTGCAGTGATACCTTCAGGTATTATTTTATGTAGAATCAGGCTCTCTATCTCTTGCTCTGTTACAAATACCACAGACTCCAGCAGAAAATTCTTGGAGCTTTTTTTTCCAGTTTCTATACAACATTGATTATACTGAGGATGGCTGCAATGATGAGCCGCTGTCGCTGCCTCCCCTTGCTGGTAATCAGTACCTATTCAGGCAGGGATTATGCTTCAGACAATCCCATTTCTGGGCTGTGACATGTCAACAGACTGAGTAGGGTCAATTATGAGCCTGATGGATGAAACAGTTGTTTACTTCCTCCCATCGGCTGCAGTGCTGCAGTGGCCCCAGCACAAACCAGGGAATCCCAGCACAGGGACGGAGCCGTTCAGCACGTAGCACTGAGCCAGCAGTCACACCATGGGGGGACACGGCCTTGCTTTGCTGCAAGCAATGGAAACATCTGAAAACTTCAGGGGTCCTAGGAAATCAGATCCAAACACCTTGGGACCAACCTGTTCCCATTTAATGCTGTGGCAACGCCCTGTTTGTCTGCTTTTACAGGTGCTCAGCCTTAAGGTCTAAGCCTGTGCACCATGGCAAGGTTTTCCACAACCAACTTCTGCCTGGGAAAGACGCCTGAGGAGAAAGCCTCGCTGGGCTTGAGGCCACATCCTAGCCCAAGCATATTGCCCTGCACCATGCACTTTTGGACCTGGTCAAGGAATCTTTTATTATTCATCAAGCATTGTGAAACAGGATATTTTGGAGACGTCAGGCCATGTCACAGGATCCACCTATCTTAAAGGGTGACGGGGAAAAAGAAATCAACATTACTTTCATCAGCAGAGTAAGACAAGAGAGATGAGGTAAAATCTGCCAGCAGACAAAGGCCAGAGATGTGGAAAAGGGAAGAGTGAGTCTGTGAGCTTGAAATCAGTATTGCCGGGAGCAGCCTTTTGCCAGGAGAGGTGGCTCAGCAGGGAGGCTTAGCTCTTCGTGTTATGATGTATTTACTTTTTTTATTTACAGTTCAAGTGCCAAAATGAATTTCAAAACTGATAATGAAGTTTGAAATCCCACACTGGGATACAAAGAGCTGCTGAGGAAAGAGCACTTTCCGTGACAACACACAGTGTTTGTGCATGCACGAACACACCGCTCAGACCAGGCTGTGCTTGACATTGCTTAAAGAATAAAACTATTTGTCTGGTTTCTCCTCTCAGAAATAAGATGTCAAAATCTTAGCTATAATTACTGTATCTCTGATACAGCAAACCAAGACCAATCCCCTACGTAAACCTGCTGACAGAAAGCAAAACTACATGGCAGCTTCGTTTTTCCTTCTGTGAAGACGTGCTGCAAAGACATAGAAATGTCAACAAATCCTTCCTTCGCCTGCTGAGCATGGAGAGGGCACTGCCTATACACCTCCACTTCATCCCCCTCACCCAGCCACACGCTCTGTATGGGCGCTGCTGCCTCCAAGATGGACACACTCCCACCTGGGCACTGAACTGCCTGCTTCGTGCCGACTGATCACCACTGCACAGGTATCGAGAAGATGTTTTACAGCTTCTCTTAGTAAAGCTTGGGTAAACACTTTCAAGAAAAAGGAAGTTCACCGTGAAATATTCTTCTGCAAAACCAAAAAACTACTTGATCCCAGTTGAGTTACAGCCATAAAGGGAAGACAATTTCCACTGCAAGATGTTTTTAAAAGAAACCGTTGGGTTTTCATTCAGAAAGCATTTCCACGTTCCTTAATCAATGCAGGATTCTTTTATGAGAAGGATTTAATAACCTTAAAACAACTGACACAAATTTCTGATTTTCTGGTTGAGTTCCTGAACTGAATGAACTATTATTGGCACCACTCTATTGACTATTTCTTACAAACATTCTTCTCAAATCAAGGTGGATGTGGTGTCCATAAGAGGAGGGCTGTCTTGCAGCACTGGATGCACAATCCGGAGCCAGCCGTTCTCACCAAATCTTGACTGCTTGTTGCCTGAAGCAATCAGGGACTTTGGGTCACGAAGACCAATGTAAGCTGGAAGGGACCCCCTGGGGGTCACCTGGTCCAAATCCCCTCTCAAAGGAGGGCCAACTTACACCAGGTTGCAAATTTTGGCAAAAAAAAGGTGGGGATAAGGACCCCTTGCTATTCCAGCTACTCTTTACCATGACGGGGGGAAGCTGGACCCCTCCTGGTATCCTGAGCTGCATCCAGGCTTGCTCCTTTCCCTTGCTGACTCTGGCCTGCACAGCTGCCAGAAAACCCAGCCCTGATCACAGAAGAACCTACCAGGAGGCACTGCCTGAGACACCGAGCCCAGAACACATCGGCAGCCCTCGCAGCTAGACGCAATCAGTAAAGCACATCATTTATAAGCCTTGTTATCTATCCCAAATGCTTTGATTGATGGTAGCATAGGACATAACACTTCTCAGGCCATCTCTGAGCAGACTTGAGGTAACACACAACCAGCACAACCATAACAGGATAAAGCAAGGCTCTCCAAACTTTTTTCCAATGAGGAAATTTGATTACATTTTGCATTTGATTAAATTTTCCAGACACCTTCAATTTCTGGAGTGCTACACACTCCCAAGCCTCTCCTTTACACACCCTACCACAAGAGTCAGGGAGTTCTGCAGCCTTCCCACCATCCAGAACCGAGACACTAGCTGGGGGGGACACTTGCCCCTTTGGACTCTAAGAAACTGAGACCACCACCTGAGGAACCACCAATGCTGGTGACCTGTTGTCTTGGGAATAACACTACAAACCCTGTCCAGGTTGGTAATGAACAAGAAATCTGCCATCTGACAGAGTGCGTGCAGGAACAGCAGCAGTCTTTGCCCAACTCCACGCCAGCAGAGCAGCTGACACGAGTTATTTTCATATTTCTGCACTGTGTCATCCCCAAGGTAGCACTGGCTAAACCAACCCTGGAGCCACAAGAATTAATACAGCTTCGGTGCAGTGCTGCGTTTGGGTTAATTAGCTCTGCTTAGAGGGGAGGGAAGGGGGCTAATCAGCAAAGGCGTGCTGCCAGGCTAATGTGATTATACCCTGTCCAGGACTCCAGCTAGGATCTCTGCACCAAATTCCATGCACACGTTCATTTGGAGCCCGTTCAGAAAACTGTGTAGTCCAACAGCCTAAAAACACAAAAAGGGTGAGCTGAGGGCTCCTCTCGCCTGTGTTGTCTCTGACAGTTTCAGATGCCTTGAGGAAGAGGAGAAAGAACAAACGAGGCGTAGGGCAGCCCAGCTCCTGGCCATACCCTCCCAGCTTCTGACAAAAGAGGATGAGGGATACCCACTGCCAGGGGTTATGGCTGCATCTTAGTATTCAGTAACACTTCAAAGATTTTCCTTGTGTGGATTTATTTAAATATTCTAAGGCTCATTAAACTTTGGGCCTCCGCAGCACCCTGTAGCACTAAGTTTCACAGTTTAATTACATACCAGGAGAAAAAAATCACTTCTTAAGCCTGCTGTGTAATAAAACTCTGTCCTGCTGGTCTCCAAGGAAGGGAAAGGCCTGATTAAGCCCAGGAGATGGCTTCCCAGCCCCCTCTGTAGCAGTAAGGCACAATGGCAGTGTGTGCTCTTTTGGCTCTGTCCGTTTTTGGAGCACCGAATTTCAGTCCGCAGGGCTGATCCAGTCCCCAAACTGCCTCCATTCTCAGGGGAATAACTCATGCTGCAGACTTAGCGTGGCTCTCTGGGGAGAGGACTTGTGCCTGACAGTCTGAGGGATGAAGGCTATCATCTCTGGCCAGTGGCATCAAGCCAGTACGCTGAGATCACCCTGACCTGTACTGTGCCACAGGGATGCTGTGGGAAGGATCACACAACATCACTTGGTTCAAACTGTTGCCTGACAAGAGTCTCCCACTTCTGTCCTGATGAATATTGGTCTAACATCTGCTTTGTCCTCCAACAATGATTGTACTTTCCAGACAGTATGCTTCAGCCTTTACAGTTATTACATTTTCCCCAATTACCAGTATCAAAACCCTCTTTGCTGAGCTCAGGCCAATGACAGAAGGATTGAAATGTTGAGAGTTGGACAGCAAAGTGCATTTTGGCGTGGACAGCCAGAGAATGGGATGAGTCTGTTGCAGGAATGAGGGTGCTGGCGGTTGAACAGGGCTGTTTCAGGAACTACAAATGATGTCAGGAGTGCTTCTGCAGGAATTGGAGAGCACTTCTCTCTGTAATGTTACCCTTTGCAATTGTGCTGCAGCAGGTGCTTCTTCGGAACAACGCTGTGCATATGTAAGTATCTACCCGGTTTCAATCTGTATTTTAAGAACAACAGGCACTGGATAGACTGTTCAGGGGAAGGGGGAGCAGGGGAATGAATATGGAGAACAGAGAGCTTGAGAGAACACCAGTGTAGCAGACAGATCTTGAGCAGAGATGAGGCTCTGGCAGAAGAGATTACAGCTTTGCCGGGCTCTGCAATGCTGACAGCAGCAATTCCTACTTGTCATCAGTCATTCTTCTGCATGTACCTGAGCAGATAACGCGGGAGAGCCGAGCCTCTCTGCAGGATGCCCATCACTGCCTGCATCCTGCTGCGATGGAAGAGTAAAGCCCAGAGTCTCTCTCTGCTTTGTTCCGAGGAGCATGGCTGCAGTCAGCAGCATAATCACTGCTCCCAAAAGCCTCAAGGTTACAGCGCCTACCAGGGAGAATGAGTGAGTGTGTGTGTGTGCATTCGTGGTGACTTGACATAAATGTTAATCCAGCTGAGCTTTAGGATTAGAGAAAGAAATTAATAGGGCAACCTGCAAAAAGCATGAAAATAACTTTCATATGCAACTAGTTTACTCATCTCCTGAGCAGGAAGCACTCTCCCACTCTTGTACTTTCCAAGTACTTGTGAGCCACAGTTACTGCAGGTTGCACGATGATTTTGCAGTCAATGATGAATCTACATGCTAAGTTGTGAGTTGATACAAGAACAGCCGAAACAGGCCTCGAGCCTCTGCTCTTGGCTATGGACCTCGTCCACCATCACCCTGCACCAGCTCTGGCACTCGCTGGACTCTACAGCAATTCAACCCAGTCACCTGGCAGAAAACTAACCCAGAAGAGAGAAATCGTCTCGGTAGAGGTCTGAGAAGCATACGATGTGGTGCACAAGAATGGAACTGTGCAGCTCTGAGTAGGAGAGCGCCGTGTGAAAACAGGTGTGCAAGGCTTCCCCTCGCTGGTCAGAGCTGTCAGATCAATTCAGTTATAAAATGTTAACTCCATGACTTTGGAAGATTTTTCTATCAGAACCCCTCAGGATGAACTTCTAATATTCTCCCATCATACACACGTAAGAGAAAGGATACCAGTCATGGCTGCAAAGAGATTTTGAAGCTAGACACTAGACTGCAGTATAGAGATAGGAGTCAGCTTCTGACCCTGCTGTCACTGACTCTCCCTGTGTGACCACAGGCAAGCCATTTAGGGTGTAACACACTGTGCAATGCAGGACAGGACAGAGAGGTCTGTTCTAGCTTTGTCTCGGGGACTGGAAATAAAACAGCCACTTCACAGTGCCAGAGCTAAAGAGCTATTCCGCCTCAGAGCTTTTTAAGGATGGCACAGAGCCATACTTACATGATGGCTGTGCCACTTCCAGTGCCTGAGCTGGTGTGAGTGCTCTCTGCCACATGGGACTCTCCGCTTGCACTTGGGAACCCTGGCACTGAGTTGTCTTGGAAGGTTCAACCTCCCTCTCCAAAATCTCCATGCTTCCTACCAACATGCTGATCCTGTATGGCTTCCCTGCCTTGCAGAAACCAGCACAGCATGAAGTTCAGATGCTACAGGAGGGGATTTAGACAGAACAGGGATAGTGTCTCCAAATGTTCAATGAATCCAATCAAGAGTGAAAGATGGGGCTAAATCATGTACTGTTTACTGTGACAAGCCTGCTATTGAATCCAACAGCCAGCACATCTTGTCTTTTATTCCTCTTCTCAGAAACCCTGTTTGTACAAGGGAAGAACAAGTTGTTTGGCAGAGACACAGACCAATCTGAAATTTCACCACAAATTCCCTCCCAAACCTTGTCTTGAAGGTTACACAAAGCCTGCCAATAAAGTTACTAGCTATACTCTTCTGTCCTGTTACGATGGTAATTTCTGCCGCTCCTCTCCCTCCCAACTGTACCCCCTTTCTTTGGCTACTCCCGGAACAGCTGCAAAAACCTCTGCAGCCTGTTGAGGTAAGAGGCAGAGCCCTATCTGCACCCGAAGGGGTACTCGGCAGAAGTCTCCAAACTCCTGCCTGCTTCTCCCAGTCGACCCTGCCAACTTGTTGAGATTCTTTGCTTATAATATGCTTCAACAGACACATTGTCCCAAGAGGACCGAACTAAATTGAGTTGCAGGGCTGCAAATCACGAAGCAGCCTCATTTTAATCATGGCTATTCAAGTGCTAAGGAATGCAGAAAGTAAATACATATTTGTTTTTAGACCATCATTTGTCCCATTTGCAAGAGGAAATTGAATGTACTCAGTCCCTGAGGCTTTGTTCCTAGGAGAATACCTTGGGAAATGAACCTGCTATAACCACTACACATGAAATACACCCTTTGTTAAACCCTCTACTCACTGCTTTCATCACAAAGCTTTTCTCCTGGATCTATTAACCCTCTCATTCACTTCTTCACATTCTAATCAGGCTTTATTTAACATTTCACACTTCTGACACCCTGCCTACAGTCTCTGCTGGCTTACTGGTGACTGATTTCCCTGAGCACTGAGTGGAATCAAATGTCCAGGGTCAAGTTCTGCCCTTGTCTTCAGACCTGGCTGGGGAAAAAATCGTGCTGCCCAGTCCTGCAGGTGTAAACTTGGCTGCGGCTAGGCTGACCAGGTGGCTGGATTTGCAAATCAGTCCTTGACTTCTATGCTACTTCAAACACATTTGAATAAATATTCTGCATACACAGATTTTATCAGCTTGCATTCCTAGTGCTGCAGTGTCCTTCTCTTTGGCATGCCTTAGTCTCAATTAGCCTTAGTCCAGCCAATCTGGAACACAGAGGCAAAACGCACCCCAGACCTCCATGCTTTTTCTCCTGGGCTTTTTCTTTTAGCTCAAGCTGAGGTTTGATATTTTCCCTATCCTAAAAGCATGATTCACCCTCTGGTCTTTGCTTTCAGTCTCTGCCCTCCTACAAGGTCTTTCTGTGGCCCAGCATTGTAATCCCCGTATCTCAGACCTGCTCTAGGCCACCTAATAAAGCCTTTCTCCCACCCCCTTCCATGCAGCAACTTAAACCTCACCTTTCTTAAGCCCGTGCATACTAGCCGTACTTTATGGACTTGAACACCAGCTACCCTCTCACCTAATCTAATTGCACCAGGCAAGGTCAGAATAGTACTAGCACCTCATTCTTCCTCTTCTTAATCTTCACCTGACCCTGACTGTAACACCTCTGAGCCAGCCAGGCCCTTGCTCTCAGTTACACACAGTCACTCTTCAGTGAGCCCTCCTGTTTCGTGGAGGTGCAGACCTGCTGTTTCAACCAGAAGGTGAAGGCAGCTTTTCCTGCCCATATCCTAGAAGGAAAAGCATCACTGCAGCAGCAGCTCCTTTGCTTTAGAAGACGAAATGCCACTGTACAGACAGCAATATACTGCAGGCATGGAAAGAGTGAAGGAATTGAGGCAGTTCCATAAGTTTTTATATCACAGTGAGTGCCCCTGTTTGCCCCTTAACTTCTTACAAATTCGCAGCATCACCTTAAAGCCACCACCAGGCGTTATTGCCACTGCAGTGGTAACCTGATCAATGGTGACATTTCTCTCTGTGCCCTACATTATGCAATTCAACCACCGCGCAATTAATTCGATAGCTACCTGGGGAACCTAACTGGTGCTCCTGAGCTTTGATCTGTGCTTTGGGGTTTGTTAGGTAGCTTCCCTCACAAGCACTGAAGAGATTAATCTGGATATTTTTAAAGGAAGTGCTTGCTAAACAAAGCTGCACGTTCTGAGTGTTTACTTGGGATTTGGAAGAAGATCTCAGAAAGGAAAAAGTGACTTTTAATTTTAGATACCAGTGACATTGATAATGCCAATCTGAAAAGATAGTCTGATACAAAAAGAATCACCCAGTTGCCCTACTATTATTCATCTGATCCCACATCTGTTTCCTCCATGGGTCTGTCTGGATAAACAAATTAAATTACCCGTAAACTGCTGTGGTGTCAAAGACACCAGACCTTTGGCCTCTCACATGAGTTACTCGCAGCCCTGATTTCCTCCAGACAACACGTAAACCACCCTTGGGTCACATAAGGGTTGCAAAGCCCAGTCCTTACCTTCTCCTGGTACTGACGCCGTGAGGAGTCCAGAGACTGGATTAGGGCTGTGGCATGGCCGATGAACATGGCATAGCAGGTGGCACCGACAATCATGCTCAGCATAGTGAGCCACACATCTGACATGCCAACGGGCGCCTGCTGCCCGTACCCAATGCAGAGCATGTGACTCATTGCCTTGAACAGCGCATAGGAATACTGCTTCCCCCAGGAGTCATTCTAAAGAGACAGATAGACAGACAAAGCTTTAGCAGTGGGACACGACATTCTTGGAGATGTACACATTTCAGAAAAGGATACCTAATGTTAGACCCCAAAGTCCATGTTTAAAGCACCCCTGTATGTTAAACAAGCAATTTGATTCCTCGATGGCTTGGAAGTGTTGGGCATGCTGGATTTAAAAACAAAGCCTAAATTCAGCCATCTGACAATAACTGACTTTGGTCAGGGTTTTAGAGGTCCCATGTGCTCTTTCCAGCAAGGCTTTTCAGAAAGAAAGCCAGACTGACACGCTGCTATCCTGGGATAAAATGGGATCATGCACTGGGATAATTTCAAAGAGACCCACATGTGGGAGAAGGGACTGATGCAAATGATTACTCTCCCGGGAAATGGATTTTTCAGAGAACTGGTAAAAGAGAGCCTGAGCAAGGTTGCCAGCAGTAAGATCTTAAAGTGGGGAAAATCACTTCCTCCCCGGCAATTTAGGAAATGTTCAGGATCTCTGGTCATTACCTGAAGAGATGGGAAGGGCAGAAAATTAAGATGATAATGTCCAGACAGCGAGTTCTTTGCAGCTTCAAACTGGGCTTTTTTTCGGGGAGCTGAACAAATGGTCTCATTCGAGAGATGCAATAAACCACCGTGAGAAGCCAGCTGAAGTCAATGGCCTGTTTTGGACACCCTGTGCTCTCCCACTGCAACTAACAGCAGAGGCACCTTGGCAATTATATCATGGGAAAGGGAGAAAAATACAACATAAGCTTCATGACTATTCTGATTAGCTTGAGTTCATGGAACAGCACAAGGTACATTTACTGTCCTGTGGGTATTATATGCTAGCAAGTCCTTGCCACAAAACCTTGTAAAGTAAATGCACTGTCATCACACACTGCTGTTACAAGGCATGTGAAAAAATACCGCTGCTACGGTGACATTCATCACAGCACATAATCTGTACATTCATCAGTCTTCTTTCTGTTCCTAGGAAGGTGCTAACATCGTGGATATAGCAGTGCAGATACATACACCACGGCAACTTAGAAGGTCATGGTGCAGCAGGCCTGCTTTGGGGCTTGGCAGAGATGAGCAATACTTTTGGGAACTCCTTCAGAGAGATGCAGCAGCCTCAGCACCAGTGACCAGCAGTGCTGGACGCCTCCCTGGAGGGATTAAATCACAATCAGGTGAATGGCTGATGACCTGTCTACAAAAACCAGCTTTCTGGGTGTCACTAATGTTGATGGAAATTTTTCAGTAAGCTGACTGGTAGTGAACAGAACCAAAGCGTACTGTTGCTGTTTGGGAGCCGTGGCAAAGAGCTGGAGCCTCCAGAGAGTGGTCACGCTTGGTTAGGAGATAAGCACGTGGACAAAGACAGGCGGTAGTGTTACCTCAGCCCTATTTGGTTACGTTATGCAAGACAGGCCCGGTTCACACTGCAACAAGAAGGGCAAAGCAACACAAGTGACAGCGAAGCGGACACAGAAGCAGCAGCACATCCAGGGTCCCAGAAGGGACCGCTCCCTCCTGGCGCCAGCCTGTCTGGGCTCCCCTCCCTAACAGAGCAGAATCAGTTCACCTCCTGCACTGGAAAAAAATACCTTTGAGTCCTCAGAACAGACAATGCGGCCACTGGGGTCTCTATTCCTGGCTATGCAGTTGGCTTGCTCCAGTGTGACTCTCCAAAAGGGAATCAAAAAGAATTTGTGCTCTGCTGCCTGCACAGGGCCGAATGCAGCTCCTTGAGAGGAGCACGGCAAGGAGAGGAGATAAGAGTCAGTCCTAGCACTAAATACAAACTGCAAGACGTGAAAAAGCATGATTTGGCTATCAATTGAACAATTTGATGCTCCTGGTTGAACAGGGCAGTTTCAGGACAAAAATCCAGCAACCCATGGCGCAGGGGTTAAGCTCACCCCAGCCCACCCGTCTATTATGGACCCACCAGTTGAGTCTGGCAGAGAAAGGACAGAGATGGGCACTTGGCCTGATGGAGCAGCGCGTGAGTTCTTCTCCCCTTGCCCCCTCAGGCCAGTTCTCTTCTTAGCCAGAAGGTTCTCAAAGCAAATACCTTTCCCATGCAGACACTTCTCACCCGCACTGCAGAAATGCTGCTGCCTCCTGAGTTCAGTGTGGCAGTAGTTTAAGAGGGCAGCATCTCCGGAACAGAATTCTGCCAAAATCTCACAGCAAGCTAAAATGGAGCCACAGATCTGTGCTTGAGCATAGTCAAGAGGGATGTTATCTCAAACACATGCCAGGCACTAAGAGTGTTTGCAAACAGGAGTTAAAGTTACTTTGAAGTGGTTTCTCAAACTAGCTTGCTTTCAACATCCACGCTGGCAGGACCATAAGGATTTCTCTAGGATTAGTGTCTGGACTTCAATGCCTCTGCTCAGATCCACCCCTGAATACTTGGAAACACATAGCTGAAACTCTTCAAAGGCAGCATGGGGCTCTGTGCCTTACAGGAGCACCTAGAGAAACAGGACGGGATCTCACAGGACACTGCTGGATCTGAGGAACGTGTGAGTGTGCCTGGCCCAGCCCTCATAGGAGAGGACTAGAGAGAGAGAAGTGGGGAAACAGAAAAGTCCTGGCAAGCTCTTGGGGTAGGGGCGCAGTCCACGGGCACAAGGCAATGCCTGACTTATACCACTGACGTTTCACAGAATTAAGAGTCTGTCTGTAGTGAACGGGTGTATTTTCCCCCTCCAGCTGTCACCCTAGCCAGATGAGCTGGAGGTTATGTGTGGTTCATGTCTGAGACCACCAGCCCAGCCAACCGGGGTGTGAGCACTCTTTGTGAACCCCCTGTTGGTCCCAGCTGTGATATATGCTGGCCACAGGCTGTTACCCCGGGTTTGCTGCTGCCCACCACTTGGGTCGTGCTGCAAAATAAGGCCTCTGAGCATCACTGCCCTCCCCTGGACAACACCATAACTGCTGGGCAGGGAAATGGACCTTCAGATCCAGTACAAGGGACAGGAATAGTGGGGTCAGAGATGGAGCTGAAGGGTCGTACCTCACAGGACAGCACCCGCCTGTTCTGGGCTTGTTTCCAAGGGCAAGTTTTGTGTGGCCTTTGCCTTACAGAAGAGAAGATCCTCTCAGGACTTTGGGTGCACCACGAAGTCTTCACTGCCCATCAGCTTTGTGTAGGACCCCCACCCATGCACACCTTGTTCCTGGAGCTCAGCCTGGGCACCCAGTCCTTGTCAGAGCTGTCAGGGCTGTACCTCTGCCAGCCCTGTCCCCTGGCTGGGCCTTGGACACGTGCTTTAGCCTCATCTCCAGCCCTGCCTCTGGTCACATGTCTTGCCACTCCTAACCGGAATCCCTGGATGGGCCTTGGACACCATTAGCACCTTGCCTTCTCTGGGATGATCAACGGAGCCTTCCATCACCAATTCTGCTCTGCCCACCCTGTTCAGGTCCAGCAGATGAGGGCACTGCCTGTGCAGGGGTCACCTTGCTGACACCATCATGGAGCAGCCCTACCCATGCAGCTGCTCCTTGACAGGTTTATAAAACACAACACTACTACGCAGCTTTGCAGGCCTGCTGAGTGAGGGTATGAGGGAGCTGCTCACCAGAGCCTTAGGGGGAATTAGGAATCAGCCAGGAGCCCCATGCAGGATTGCTCTGTCTTCTACTCTATGTGCTGCACCGGCGTCTCTTCTTCCTTTCTCTCAGCAACACAACAACAGTGTGGCAGGGGAGGGGGTGGTAGGCTCAAAGGGGAGCAGAAGGGAAGATGAGCAGTATTTCCCGTGCAAGGTCGCTGCATTTGACAGGGGGATGTTTGCCTTCCCCGCAGGGTTTATCAGTTGAGCGCCGTACCCAGGGGAGCGAGCCACGTGTTTCCAGCAGCTTTCAGGTCTCAGCAGAGCTCAGATTTCTCTGATGAGGAGCTGCCAGGCGAGGGTCATGGGGCGATGCTGCTGCCCGCACATATGCCTCCCTGGACCTGACTCACCAGTGTTTCCCTTTTTAATAAAGTGCCCTGTAGGGAAGCTAACGCCAAGGCCCCTGAGACTGGGGCTGAGCAATTAATACCGCAGACATCCTTCCCTGCCATGTCAGAGCCCGTTCAGAAAGAAGGCTCACACAGAGTCAGCGCTACAATTGCAAAAGATGAAAGATGGAAACATAGAAAACAACAAAATGAACTGGACCCAGGGATTTATCGAGCCCCTGATATGATTTTGGCAACACCAGATGCTTCACAGATCCCCTGGAAGAGGATCAAACTTTAGGAAGCAGATGGGAGGTGATGAATCTTCTTTTCCTGCTGCACTGGAGTCGGAGCTGGCTTTATGGACTGCCAAGTGGCTAGGTGGGAAACTCTGGAGCAGGGATAAGCAGCACCAGCACACTCAAGGAGCAAGCCTCCAAAGCATTTGGCACCTTACGAATAGCTCCCCTTGGATGCAGCAGCCTCAGAAGATTCCTTTTCTCCCTGCAGTGGTTCCACCCCAATTTTTTTAGCTCCTGTGGGCAGTCCCAGCAGTTGTGCACCCAGTGCGTTTATCCCTTCCCAGCTGTGACCAGGTCCGTACTGGGCATCCCAAGATCCACCCTGGGGACTGTCACAGGCAGATGCCATCGGGGCCTCCCAGCCCTGCCCAGCACAGCTCTCAGAGAGCACAAGCACCATCAGCACCTCAGCACCAAGGCCTGGGAGCAGCCCAGGCCATTGTTTTCTGGCTGTTTCCTGACTTGGTGGCCTCTCCCACCACTTCACATCAGACTACAAGGAAATCGGTGCACTAATCGTGCCATCCACATCCATCGCTAGGGAGCAGGCTCCCAGTGACACATCTGGAAGTCCCAGGAGATCAGAGGACAGAGCCTTAGTGTGAGAAGAAACTATCTGATTCCAAAAATTCTTTTTGTTGAATGTTCTAAAAATGAGCTATTTCAGGGCTGGCATTTTCCTGTACAAATTTTGGAATGGAAGCCACCTAAATTCTAGGTGGGGCAGATAACCATCTCTCCAGCTCCCCATCCCAGTTTCCTGAGATTCCATTTCTGAGACAGTCATTGAGATCACCATTTTTTTTCACTTTTAAGAAATGGAAAAAATGAAAGTGATTTAGCTGCAGATGAGAAGCTGAAAAAAAAATCACACAAGGCAAATTTAATTCCCAGCTTCACAGGCTCTCAAGGAGGGGAAGACAAGCACTGCAGCATGAGTCCTTGCCTGGTAAAGCCACGCTCTGAATAAAAAGTTTCTATCCTATCCTTCCTGGAGACTCTGCTGAGTCCTCCTGCCTGCAGGACACATCCTTCCCCCTCCTCCTCAGCCCTGCAGCTAATAAAGGTGCCCAGCCTAAGCAGTAAGAACATGAGGTGGCTCACCCTTTGATCTGCGGTTTTCACCCAAGCTCTCAATGCACATAAACATATCCTCAACGATCATTTGGCTAACGAGCACTCCCTCTGCAAGAAGACTGAACCACTTAAGTGGGAAAGAGCAGGAAGCAGGACTGGGAAACGTATGTGAGGAATAAGGAAACACGGTTCAGATCTGCTGCTCTCAGACTGTCCTGCAAGGACACCGTGGCTGAGCCACTTCATCCAATGGGGATGATTCGCCTGCACCTCTGAGCTCTCCAGGACAAGGAGCTGTCTGTCCTTTTGAACCTGAAGAGCACAAGCACAATGAGGCCTTGATCTGTCATTGCTCCTGCCATATAAATAATAAAAAGGCAGCACTGGGGAAGACAGGGCAGCTGCTGCATGGGTTGTTCCTCTGCTATAGATAAATAAGGGACTGGAGTCTCCAGAACTGCCAGTCTGGCACCTTTCAACAGCAGGAAATGAATGATTACTGCAGAGGGAAGAAGTAACAAATAAACCCCCAAACAGACGACTTTTTCATGGCTGCTCACTCATCTCAAGCATGGGCAGCATGTGCCCACAGCTCCGCATGTGGGAGGCATGGAAGTTGGCAGTTTTAAACATTTTACATTTGTTCTGTTCTGCATGAGTGCCTGATATTATTTTTTTTTAAAGAAGGAACTGGCTGGGGGAATCTGGAGGTTAAGAGCTGCAATAAGAGGCAATTTTTTAAGCTTTGTCAGTTGTTGCTGCTTAATCAACTGGACATTGTCCCTTTGAATAAAAGATCCTGAATTCTCAGTGAGACAGTTGAAAGGTACCATGAAATCCCCGCGCATGCACCATATGGAACAGATCTCCCTCACAGCAAACAGCGCAGTGAGCAGCACAGCTTGGGACATTACAGGGAAGTCTGGTCGCTGTTCCTACAACGGAAGGCCAAATTGTGGCTTGTCTGCTTCAGCCTGGTTTAATGGGATATTGTGCAGCTCCCCAAGGAGCAGCAGGCAGTGCGATCACACCCACCCTTCATGTGGCTATGGAGCAGGAGGCTCAACAGTTTCCTTGGGACCAGTAATGGGAATTAGGATGTTACGGATAAGACCCAGCTATGGCTCTAGGGCTCCCCTGCCTCTTCCCTTTGGCTCAGCAGAAAGAGGGATCTCAGATCCCAGCAGAAAGACGCTCTCATTTTTGCTCTTTGCTGTCTCCTGCCAGGAGGGGGAGCCTGACTCCTGCCTTGCGCTGCAGGCAGCCCACAGCAGGCTGCGCTGGGGCTCTGCTCCGACACTGCCATGGCTCTACCAGCGCTTGCTGGACCGTGGAGGATGCCCCTGAAAGGACGTGGGGTAAATGGGAAGCTGGGGACACCACGTTAGTGCTGGGAGGCGACCAGGGGCCTGGGGAACATGACGGGCAAGCACTTACCACCATGCGGTTGAGGGATACCCAGCAGTCATCAGGGAAGTCCTGCAGCATGGGCACGAGGAACTGGAGGCAGCCATCCCAGTGACACAGCAGCAGCATCATCCCGATCAGGTTCACAATGCGCACCACCGCGCTAGCCAGATCATAGGTCATGTGGAAGATCTGCAGGGGACAAGAGGGAGCAGATTAGATGGCAGCTCCCCAAACAACCAACCCAGCATAATTAGACGCAGTATCGGGGTCAAGAGCCTTGCTGATGTGACAGGAAAGGCTGCATCAGCTCAGCTCGGGTCAGTCACTGTACGCGAGCAGAGCCAGCTGAAAAAAAAAATAGATTAAAAACCAAAATACAAAATTGTAAGCACTCAACCCTCTTGCCCTTTGATTTTACCTTCAATTTACATTGAAAGCTCCATAACTGCTCTTATAAAATAAGTTGGTTGCAAATATTTCCAGAACATCAGCCACACCTCAGAAATAAACTCCATCATCACATCTTTTTAACCGCAGTGACCTTCTTTGATTTCTGCTCTTGTTGGATATATGTGTTGCACTGACCCATGGCTGAAGCTGTCTTTGTATCAGATGTTGGATGTAGCCTCTGTATGTATCAAATGCAAGAAAGAACAGCCTCAAACTCAGCAGACTTCTACCAGAGCACCTGGTTTAACTAATTCTTGTACCAGCTGCTGCATCACTTCAAGTCTTACGAGATGGATAAGAAATTGCACTTAAATGAAGTGCAAGGAAAAGAAAAACATGCCAGAGCTACACAGCAGCTCTTCGCAAGGACACCCAGAAACCTGACAGAAAGGAGCTGCAACCCCTTCTCTGCAGCCAGTTCTCTGATTTCTCTGATACCAAGGAAGCCTACATCCCTCTCATCCACAGCACTAGTCATAAGCAGGACACACGGAGACAACTGGGTACTCCATCATCAAATCCACATAGGTAGTCAAGAATTACTTGATGGACACTATTTGGGGGGGACTTTGTTGTAGAGACATTGAGGGTGCTTGGCTCTTTTATGCCCAGCAGCCCTAAGCTACATGCCTGCCTAGGACTAGTTTTCCTTGCCCTGCAACATGTCACGGTGAGCAGCAGCAGAGCCCTGGAGAGCATGGTCACCCTGTGTGACTGAGCACAGAGCCTCTTCCAGCCTCTTTTCCCATGAACACATCCCATGAAGAGGGGGAGCAGGGAGCAGCCCCTACATGCTGCTGTAGTAGCAGCAGTCCCTCCAAGGAAGCAGGATTGTTGGGATGCAGAGGAGGCAGCATGGCCACCTACTACAAGGGAGATGCTCTCGCTCTGACATCACCCCGCAGAGACCCCGAACACATCTGACATCTTTTCCCACACGCTGCCGCATCGCCACAGCAATCTGGGAGGGATGGAGGCCTGAGAGCCATGCCCTAGCGTGTCCTGCCCTAGAGTTCCACCTGGAGAAATATTAATCACCACTCCCCACACACAGTGCTGTGCTGCTGCTGCTACTGGAGGAGTGAAATATTTGCAGGGCTGGGTGTGAGTGCAGCAGAGACTCACTGCTGTCACAGCCGGGCCCTCTCAGGAGGCCTCCCCGTGGTTTGGAGGCACGTGCAGCCTGGCTGGTTTGTGTCTCAGCCCGCAACCCGGTGACACAATGTCCTACTTGGATTTAATGGAAGGAAATGGAAACAGCATGCCTCCTGGTGCTGCTGCAAAGCTGACCTCCAAGTGAGCCACGCAGAGCGCATTTATCCAGACCTGCAATTTCCCTAGGGGTGTAACAAGATTTACTCTCAGTTCTTCAGATGTAAAATAAGCCACAAATGCGACTTTCTTACGAGTTGGCCAAAAGACAGGGAGACACTGACACAGGCTTATATAGGGTGGCAAAGCCATTTTCAGTTTGCTGAGTTATGAACAAAAACAGAGAGTGCAGTGACAAAAACTGCAGGGAGAAGCATTTCCTGAGTGCTGAACAGCTCCACGGAGCCCCAGTGCATAAAGCTGGGGCAGATGATTACTGAGGAGCTGTCTGTCTGTCAGGGAAGCAGGGGACAGGGCCGTAGGCATGCTGTGTGACTGTATGGCAAGGTCCATCTACCTGCTTGCTGCTCTTACAGGGTTAGCCCTGCTCCTTGCAGCCACCAGCAGCAATATGAACCTGCCATCCTTGCCAACATCATGGACTGGCTCCTCTGCTCCCACAGTGAGTCAGTCTGAGCAGCTAAAAAGGCAGAAAACTAATGTTATGAAAGAAAGGAATCGTGTTTGTCAGTTTAGCTCCCTAAATTGGCTCATCACTCTGTTGTCAGAGCTAGCTGTTCAATTTCAATGCTCGTTGCCACACCAGATATTAACACTTCCCTACCTAATCAGGATGCCACGAGGTCACATGCATTAGGAGATGCCAGCATGCTCAAACCAGACCAGAAGGGAGCCACAGAAGAATGCCGGGAAGCAGAATGATGAATGATGTGGATAGCTGCTTCTAAACCCCATTATTTCCGCTGCATCCAAGGTGCAGCTGGAGTCCACAGTGTCACTTAGCATGAGAAAAGCCATTCTAATGATATTTCTGAGCTGAAAAGAAGAAAATATCCAAAATCCAGCATGAAAGGCTGTTCTAGGAAATCCGACTCTCAATGCTGACTCAATAGGTCAGTATGAAAGCCAAGCACATAATTCATAAAGAATAATTCCTACTGGTTTCACCTTTTTTTTTTTCCATTGCAGAAACGATCATTCTCATTTAGATAACCCGAAGTGAAGCCAGCCTATCTGAGTGACAGCCATGGGCTATGGTTTTAATGAAGCCAGAGCAGCAGTTTGCAGAAGGATCACTGGGTGGATCTTTTGTATTGCCAGGGTTTTACTATATTAATTACTTTTCCTCTCCCACCTATGTGTGTTTTTCAAAGAGCTTCAGCCCTCCTGTAACCCAGGGAACTCCAGCCAGGGAGAGAGAGAAACCCAGTCTGGTTTAGGAAGTGCCTTTCTTCCTTTAATATATTAAAAGTAGAGAGTGAAGAGCCTGAGGGAATGGATGGTTTAGGGGAAAGGTAAATGGATATGGGGCTTCTTATACGATGAATGGCATCTGTTCTGGTCAGGGTTGGGCAGCAAGCCCTTATCCCGTGGTGCACCTGCAAAATCCAGCCGTAAATGAATGTGTTTGTTTCTGCCACTGGGTCCTGCTGCTTTCTCTCACTCTCTAAAGGGTGGCTTCAGCTCACCTACTGTGGGCCTAGAGGCCATTAGTCACTAGATGGAAGCACGCCTACTGAGGGCAAGACATCTGGTTTGCAGCACTTGTGTACCTGAGAAGGGGACACATCACATCTCAGGAGTTCCTGCTTCTCTCTGCTGCCCATAGCGTAAGCCTGGGTCAGAACTCCAGCTGTAAATGTCTGAGCTGCAGGTAAGACAAATCTAATTTCAAATGTCAGTCTGTGGAGCTACCAGCCCACTCCTTGGAATACATTTGCATTCACGTGCAAGAGAAAAATATGAAACACTCACCCTGCAGCACATGGGAATAACAGTGCAGGGGTGGAATGAACACCTTTCACTGGGAAGAAGCTCCTGTAAATGCACTGCGGCACTGCAGGGAATGCTAACTCCAGGAGTGTGCTGGAGAGGGCCTCGCCAGTGCTGCAGAGCCCAGAAGCAGCCTCCAGCTCACCAGGGAGAGAAACCTTCCAGAATAGCTGCTCCAGGAGCAGAGGAACACGCACGGTAATTGGTACTTCTCTGGTTTTCATTATTAACACTTGGGGCTTTCTTGTCCTGTTGTAACACAACCCCAGCTGGGTCCCAGCGCATTACACCTCTGTCTGTCCCTGGAACTGCTTTTGCCTGCCGGCTTTCAGCTGCCTGTCATTTAGAGGAAGGGAGTGGGGAGGAGGAGGAGGAGAAGGAGGAAGCATGGACTCTAGCTTAAAGGTACCTGTTTCCAAGGGCATTTTCTGATCGAGCCAATAGTGCTGTTATTTGACTGTCCAGAACAAGCTGTGGCTTCAGAATCCCTGCCACAAAGTCCACTCTGTGCTTCTAGCCAAAGGCACCTTGCGGCACTCTCTAAAAGGATAGGTGGGGGAAAGTGGAAGGACCAAAGCTTTCCTCAGCAAAGTCATCTCTAGGTATAAGGGCTCCGTCTTGGAAATCCAGCCCATACTGAGCAAACTATCTGTCAGGATCCTAATGGCATGAATCCACGATCCTGGAAGTCCCAACTAACTCCATGCAGCACCCCTCACTTGGCTCTCTGCTGCAGCAGGTTTCCTCTGTCCTGAACCTTTGAGCTGGAAGAAATCAAAGACACCTTGGAGAATTGGGGGCCTGGCTCTGGCAGTGAAACGAGGGCTTTGATTCAAGTCGAAGCTGTATATTTAAGTGTTGTATGTTGGCACATAGCTTGCTGTGGCCATCCAAACCACTAGGTCAACAATATTTCTCAGATCCTTGCGAGCGATGCTGCATTGCCGTGTCCGTCTGTCTTGGGACCACAACTGCAAGCTCCTGGTGGCTCTGCATGGGCTGGAGGTGCCGTGCTTGGAAGAGGCAGATTGTCCTGAGGGGCTGGGGACTGCGATAAGGCGTAGCGATGATTCTGTTTGGAGCCAGTGTTTGAGCCGGAGCTAGACACCCTGCCAGACAGAGCTAACAGCATGCACAGTCACTCAGCTGAATGCTGGCTCTGCGCAGAACTGCCTTGCATCCGCTGGGTTTACGAACAGATTCTGCACCACAGGAAAGCAGTGAAACTGCCTGTTGCCCTTCACTACCTCTACTAGCAATATCGCAGGATTTCTGTAGCACTGCATCCAAACTGAGAAAGCCTGCTGGTCCTAAGCCAGTTCTGGCGTCTGTAGCCACACCGTGGATAACACACAACTGTGATAAATCCCCTGTGGCTAATCAAGTGGCTGTGACACTGCTCCAGCTTAATAGAAAGCAAAGAATCTACTCTTAATTTATGGCTTAAAATCCCAAAGACCTTAAAAGGAAACATAAATATCAAAAGAGACCCAAAACGTTATCATATGTTATTCTGAGAGCTGTAGGGGTCAGAGTTAAGGTTGTTCTGCAGGGAGGAAATATGTATTTTTATTCCTACTTAAGAAGAATATTTGTGGACTCTGGGGAAGAAGGTTGAGAGGTCTCTGAGTTCACCTTCTCATACTTGGCTTTTGTAGTTAAAATCAGAGGTAAAGATATCTTTTCCTCACAGAGGCACTGGCCTTTCCAAACCTAGGTGCTCAGTCTCAATCTGCTGGAGACAGGTGACTGCTCTGAAGAACTTTTTGGGAGCCTGGCCATGCAGCTCCATCCTGGAAGGCTGAAGGGAGGGAACAGACAAACAACTGGCAGAGCTTGCAGGAGGGGCTTCCCCCAGAAGAGGAATCCTCTCTGGGCACATACAGCATCACGCACGTTAGAGCACTGAAGCATGGAAGCCACGAGCATACACGAGGCACACGCAGAGCCAAAACCCCTGAGCAGTTCAGACACTGCTAAAGACATGCAAGAAGTTAGAGTAAGGAAAGAAGGGGCAGCTCCCCAAGACATTCAGCCTGTCATGTAGGCACACACCATTGGGAAACACAGTGTTTCAGCAGAGCAACACAGAAGACCTCAGCTGCTGATGCTGTTGATGAGAAATGCATCATCAGCCCCTTTATTTGCTCCTTCCTCTCCCTCCCCAACTTTGTGTTCATTCTTCCAGGGATGCCACATTTAAGCTGTGCCAAAACATAAAGAAATCCTACCCCAAAAGGCTTGTTGTCTCCAGTAACTCATCAGGCCACGCATTTTGTTCTTGTGGATGAATAGACAAAATGCTGTTCTTGCCACTAAAACATACAAGGATAGAAACTTTGAATTTCTAAGGCTGCTTTTGCTCAGACTGGACTGCTGAAAAGAAGCTTAAGAAGGAAGGAAGGAAAATTATGTAAAGGAACACAATCAGGCTTATTTACAACCTCACAGCATACTGGGAAGCAGAAGGCCCATATGAAGGCTCAGCTTCGGGTCAGACAGCTTTGGGCTGTGCTAATCACACTGTGTTTGGCAGAACGGTGAGGGAGGGAGGGAGCTCTGGGATCCAGATTGTATTGGGACAACGCTGAAAGCACCAGCCAGCACAGAGCAGATGGACTGGAGACGGGAAATCATCTGTGGTGCACAGCTACATCTGCAAGCAGTGTGCAGATTCGGGGCTGACAGTTTGAGACGGTGTGGGATTTGGTTCTGCCCGCTTTTTGCTGTGCCAGCAAGGAAAACTATAGCCAGAAGATCAAGTTTTAGATGAAGGCAAGGGTTTGGGGTTGATTCTCTTTTTATGCTTGCTTTGCACCGAACGACATAATCAATGTCAGCAGAGTTGCTGATGCTGCCTTGAGTCAGGGTGAGAGGAGAAGCAGGTCCGTGATTCACTCGGTGTAACACTCACAGGGGGAGATGTTCGGGAGCGTGCCTGTCGCAAGGCTGCCTGAACAGTGAGTTGGAGGGATGTGCATTGAGTGCCAGGTGTTAGGAGAGAGATCCAAGTAGATTTTACACTTTAAATAATAATCCTTTGTGCTGCTGTGGCAGTTTTCATCTGAAGGTCTCCAAGGGCTCGGCTGACATTAATCTGGTGTGCTTCAATATCTCCAGTGAATGTGTTATCTCCATTTTCCTAGATGGGCAAAATGAGGCACATAAAAGGGAAAAGCCACGGGCGCAGGAAGCTTTAAGCAAAGTTTTAGATCAAATCTGGGGACACCAGCTTTGGAATCCTGCTCTACCCACTGCCCATGTGGTGGGGCTCCCATACAGAACCAAGGAGCTGCCCTTAGCAAGGGCCACTGCAGTCCAGAAGCAGGGCAGGGGGAAGAGATCCCCGAACAGCCCGTTGCTCTCGAAGCCCTACAAGAACATGATGCAGGTCTGCAGACCTCTACCTCCTCCTGAGGTCTTTTAACTCTTTCCAGGCAGCTGGTGTCTGGCTAAGGGAAGTTCTCCAGCTATGAGATAGATATGGGGCCGTAGACAGGGAGCAGCAGAAAGCCCAAGCCAAAAGTAAAAGAAAAAAAAAAAAAAAAACAACACAACTTTTCTTGCCTTCTCCCTCAGAGACTTGTGTCTACTGGAAAATATTTACAGCAGAGAAAGGTGAAATAGCAGGACTAATTAGCACTGAGAAAGCTGGCATAGATGGCAGATGTTTATGGATATATATAAACCCCAAAGATCCTGCCACCACCATGTGTTTTGCCTCTTGCACTCTCAGAGTTCGCGTTGTCTTGACAACAGCCCCCCTTCCCCTCCCCATGCCACCCCCCAAGCCTAGACTTTAATCTTCCTCCTTTTAAGAACTTTTGTCACCACGGCAACATGACACAGACTTTTAAAAATATTTTCTAGCACAACTCAGACGACTGCCTTCCCTGCATGGTTTTCTTTAAACCTCGCGGATGAAAACATTCGGGGTTCCATTCTGCCTCCACGGAACCGAGCTGGAAGCACCTCGGGTGCTGTTGAGCAGGGCCAGGAGTTGGCCACTGCCCCCAGCCTGGGGGGACGATGGCAGCTTCTGATCCCAGGGAACGTGTCCCAGAGCTGCAGGGTCCATGCACAGCCTGGGGCCAGGAACTCCACGACTTTGGAGCATGTGCCCCTTTGCTTTTCAACGGGGCTTGTGTTCTCATACGCCTACAGCTCAGGTTTTCAACAGTATTCGTGCATCTCTTGATATAGTTAAACGCCTTTGGAAGAAAAAAAAAAAAAAAAAAACAAGCCCTGGAGCTGTAAGTAGGTTAGGTGTCTAGCTCTCTGTGGGAATGAGATATCTTACCTGCCTAGGCATTTTTTTAAATCTCTCATGGCTCTTATCTGCATCTTTGGGGGCAGTGATTCTTCTGAGAGGCCAGCAATGAATCACTTCTGGAAATAGGTCACGGGCTTTTTTGGAAGTTTAAGAATGACCACAGTCATCAGGCAAAAGGCCCATCCGGCTCGGTGGCTATACTTAGGTACGCCTAGGGAAAGAAATATCTGGGAAGGCAGAGGGGAAAGGAGGCATAAATACCTGAGAGAGAGACAAGATACACAAGCGGTTTGAAACCAGGGCGGTGGAGGTGGCCGGCACAAGAGAAGGCAGCCGGGTGGCGAGCTGAGGTCATCGATGGACGACTTGGATGACGGAGGTGAGGCCAGGCTGCAGACTCTGCCAGAGGAACCTCAGCTGTGGCCTGATCAAAAATTCATCAAGCTAAGTGGGAAGACACCCCCTGAGTCCATTGAGCTACCAGGCACAAGGCCAATTAAAACAGTTAGCACGGGCAAGTAATGAGGCAAAATAATACTGGAAATATTGACCATGCTGTGCTGTCGCCTAGGTCGGGCACAGCCCTCCCCTCAGAGCATGGCTCTATTTTCAGGCAGGAAGCTGAAAAATTGCTTGAAAAAACATCAGCTGGCGAGAGGAAATGCTGCTCTCCAAGCAATGTGCTGCTCGGCCTGTGGAATGCATCGACGCAGGAATGCTTGAGGCCAGGAGCTTGGCAGGTATTGAACGCACACCTAAATAGACACCTGGCTGAAAAAGAGTAACTTTAAAAACTAGGATATATTCTTCCTTTTCAGAGCTTAAAAAAAAATAATAAAATGACCGAAGAATAGATCTACCTGCAAGCAGATTATTACAGAGCTGTTGTTCTGGAATTCATCACATGCTCCCTCTGAAGCATTTCATCACCATTAAGTATGGGAGAGCGGAATGAAGGAATCTCTGGTCTGCCACACTGCTTCTCCTTCTCCATTTAAATACATGAAAGAGCTGGACCCAGAGAACCAAGGACTGTCAGCAGGATTTTTAGCCGCAAACACACAGAAGAACATGAGAGAAAGAAAATGAGATCCAGAGAAGAGGCCCTTCAAACAACAGAGAATCACCTCAACATTCAGACTGCCTGCAAAACAACCGCAGCTCATGTTCTAGAGAAAGCTGCCACAAAACACGAGCAGTGACCTTTATTTTCATAGTTCCTTCAGTCACGCTTGAAGTTTTTTAGCCTAAGATTCGTACCAGATTTAAAAAATCCAAGGCTGTCTTTCAACACACTTACAGACTCCTGTGACTGGCAGCCAGGCTGTAACAGTAATTCATTAGGACCTGCCCAGGAAGTGCAAACTCACCCAACAATTACAGAACTTGGCAGTTTCCTCTTGATCAATTAGTATGTCTTTAGTGCTTCTTGCCCTTCAGTGGAGAGAGGCCTTTATTAACTTTCTGTCAAGCCCCACTCAAACACAACAGCACAGCAAGAGGGTGAGGCAGAAGGCTCACACCCCAAAATGAAATGAGCTCGTTGTCTCCAAAGCACTTCTCTGCACCAGCATCCCAGTTCTGGAGCCAGTGTTTAAAGGACTAGCCTTTTGGGAGACTGAAATGACAGCAAGTTTTCCTCCTCCCATTTTTAAGCAGCAGATAACATCGTTTTCAAAGAGGTGCATCTGCCGGCCGAGGCTGCAGCTGCGGGACGTTTGGCTGTGCTTCTGTCCTCCAGCTTCATTCGATTACAGCCTCAGCAACCCAGCCCAACTTCCACCCCTGACTTTTTTATGCTGTTAGTGACTGAAACACCTGTGAAAGGAAGCAGCCTGGCAGGCCTGGAGCCTTAAATAGTTTCCTGTGCCACGAGGCAGAGAGTGTGAGCAAGATAATGACAAGCTCCTCTGGCTGCAAACTCAGTGACACTGGATGTGTATGGAGAGCAGAGTTCACGGATTGAGGATGCTCAGCACAATGGCCTGATTTTCCAATGGGCTGAGCATTTGCCTGCAGAGTCTCCATTGATCCATATTGGGCCCTTTCTTTTTCTTGCGAGTAACGTCTCGCAGGCGGCGGATGAAAAGGAAGGTGTACTTGACACCGCAGCAAAAGAAACGCTGGGCTGCAGCAGCACACAAATTCAGAACGGAGGTGTGCCAGGTCACTGGGGAGGCTTCAGTTTGGTCCTCAGTAGCACAGATTTGAATGGTGGTGTTAACATTGCTTTTATGACTAAATTACTTTGATGAAGGCTGGTCTGAATAAGTCCAACGAGGATCTGAATCATCTTTTGGGGGACCTCAACCAGTTTGCCAGCAGCATGCCAAGAGATTTCATTGCACAGACTGATGGAGATTTATTTGCATACGGTGTCACACGTCGCATCCTGACCAAGACAAGTAACAGGAGAGACAAACGCCCTCCCACTCTTTCAGAGTAATAATAGCAATATAACCTTTTCAGTACTGCCATGTGCACCTTAGAGAAGACATCTCTTAAAAGGACAGTGCAGAGAGAAGAACTCCTTGGGTAACATACCTAAAAAAACCTGTACCCTCCCGTAAGCTTCCCAGGGCAGAGGATGGTCCAAAATGAGGGGAAGAGGAGCTGCTGAAGGAAGTGCAGCCACCACCCTCACACCACGCAGGCTGCGGTGGACCAAGGAAGAGGGAGGAAGTGACATTTTTTTAATTCACTTTAGGGATTTGGGGCACAGAAAAGTGATACTTTTTACTTTAACTGACAAGCGCTAGATTATATTTATGAAAATATGACAGCATCCTGCTATGGTTGTACAGAGATACTTTGGGTGATTATAAAACAAAGAAAGTTCTGTAAGTCAGAACAAAGATGGTTAAAAGCCGTATTTAAACACTACCTAAAATGTTCCTAAACCTCCCTTAATACATGCTGGGCAGGAACATAGTCCCTAAAGGCTGCCATTTTAATTATAAATGCATGAGGAAATGGTGCCTGTTGACAGGTATCAAGGCAAAAATACCCAGAGCTGCAGCCAGGAAAAATGAGGAAATTTGTGCAGCTCTTTTAGGGGTATAACATAATAACACCACACTAATAGCAGTAATAGTAGTAATGAGAGTTTGACAGGGATGCTGTACATCCAAGCGAAACGCCAGGTCTGCAGCTGTGCCTCAGAGGCTGAGCTCTGGAGTAACGTCACCCAGCGGAAGTGTGGCGCGAGCCCCTCTGCACTGTCCCAGCACAGGGCTCTTCTATCCTAGAAACACATCTTCCAGATATGGCACCCTTTCTTTGCAGCAAACCCATACCAACCAACAGTCCCAAAGGTAAAGGGTGCTAGCAATTGCTTTTAAGGGCCACACCCTTTCACAGGCAAGTTTTTATCTCTTTTTTTTTTTTTTCCTGAAAGGATGAGGCATGAGGTACTAGGTCTCTGCTGTCACTGCTGGAACAGAGCCAGGTACCAAGGTGCTCACACAAACATTAACAAAGTCCTAACGAACCCTTTTCTTCTTGCTGCATCATATAATCAGCAAGTATTTTATTTTTTCTCCAAAAGGCACACTCCCTCATAGAATTATTGAAAGAAAGTGACTTGCTTTGGCCCTAGTGCTGCCATTGTCCTTCAGAAATAGCTTTGCTGCTAACTCTGATCAAATTTTCATTTTAGTCCTGATGGAACGTGACCCACCACCCTTTCCTGACGCAATCCTCTCCTGCCCTGTAAGCCCGGCTCCCTTCCCACTGGTAAACATGCAGAATAATTCCATTAACTGCATGAGCAGAACAAGGACAAACCACATCTAGTGTCCATCCCAATCGCTCTAGCAAGCTCTTAGGCAGCAACCAGAATCAGGAAATCCAGAAGGAGGCAGAGGAAACCTCCCATCGGGCGGAGGGAAGATAACCCACCTCCTTGGAAGACATCACCTGAATGTGTAATAGTGAGAGATTGATTTAAACTTGGAAGCAGGAGTGTTTTTTAACCTTCCGAAGCTCTTGCCTACCTTTTGACTCTGGATGTTCTTATAGCTCACATAAACATCCAAACTGCCCTTGAATTGTGCTGTCTGTGGAAGAAGCTCCGATGTCTGAATGCACGCCATCTGAAAGAGTATTTCTTTGAATTCATTTGGAATTTGCTGCCTTTTCAATTTCACTGACTGCTCCATATCCTTCCTGTATGCAGCAGGCAAAATATATATGGCCCTCATCTTTTTCAGGCTCAGTTACTACTTTACAGGCTTTTTTTTTTTTCACCACTTCCCCTTAAAGGAAAGGATTTCAAACTTCTGATTTATTCCAAGTTGCTCTCAAGCATTCTCATCAGTCTTCTCTGAATTCCCTTTACTCCTACAGTGCAGAGGTAGTCCCAGTGACTACAGTTGGGATATTTTCATCCCCCGTTGTCCTACGATAGAGATTTATAACATTTTTAATGCTTGTCTCCACCCTGTGGTCCTCCGACACCTGCTCTGCTTTTTTATCACCTCCAGCAAAGACCTGGGCAGGAAGAAACTACACAGAAGCAGCTTTCACAAAGAAGCTACAGTACCAAACAGAACTGGAGCTGCCTCCCTGCTCTGCTTGGTTTCTTGTTTAGTTTGAGAAGAAACTGAGTCCTTTGGGAATTCACTTCATAACCTGCTCATCCGACCTCTCCTGCCTTGCCCTCTATATTCTGGATCATTCTTCAACTTCTGCTGCCTTGTCTGATTTAATGACACCTCATTGCTGTGAAAGCCCCCAGTGCAGCAGCAGGAACATTTGCCCCCATCAGTGTAAGAAGAAATGGGCAGAAGAAATGATGGTGGCAGCACTGAAAAATCGCCAGGGGAAATGAAGTACATAAAAATGACAGCATTGATCATTCTTTACAATCCCCTAGCAGCTCGCTGCATGCTGCTGCGGCAGAGCCTCCCTTGTCAATACCTCTGAATATTTATTCAGAGAAATTAAGTGCGGGGTAGGAGCTGCTTTACCTCTGTGGCTGTCTGGGCTTTGCAGGAGCTGTGCCTACACTGGCTATGTCTACAAAGGCTACAGACTACATACACTGAGGCTCTATCGACACTGGGAAATGAGAATGGACTCCGAGCAGTGCCAGCCTTGTGGCACGCACCTCTCCAGCACCGCAGTGCCTGTAGCATGGGCTCGATGTACTAGAGGTGAATTTAGGAGGGCTTGAACATCCCAAGGGATCTGCTCCTGGATGGTGCTGAGCCTCAGTCACGCTTGATCTGTCCAGACCACACAAATGAGGGCTGTGTGGAAGGGCTGAACATACTCAGGCTCCACGCCTCACAAGTAAGGCCAAGGCTCAGTCCATGTCTGGATGCATGATTATGGGCATGCGGTGCAGATACAAGAGGGGACTCAAGAAATAGCACAGACTCCTGCTGAAGTAACAGCCCAAACCCAGAAAGGCTGGGCACTGCCTTTGCTGCCCCCCCAAAAAATGTTAAGAAAGTGGTCAAACTGCAGCCCAGGACCAGCCTTGTGCCCTAGGGAGCCATGCTATGAGAAGGGTGGGAACAGGACCAGCACAGTGCTTCACTGCTTTACATTTACTGTAACGAGTGGTTTTACATGAACACTTCTAACCTAAGGCAGAATTATTATTAAGTGTCACCAGTGATTATAAATGAAGCTGGATCCCTGACCCCGTAAAGCTCTGGCAGAGCAGGAAACGTGAATCAGGACACAAGCATATAAGGCAGAGGATGTAGAGCCCAGGAGCAGCTGTAACTTGTGGGATCGGGCAAGGAGAAGCAGCAGGGCAGTAGGCACATTCCTCCTACACAGTGTCAAAGGTACTCATCTCAGGAAGCTTTAGCACGAGGAGTAAATCCTTCTTTGTTTTAAATAATTCTATCACTTACTTTCTTTGTGTTTATGGAGCTTTTCCTCCACAAAGTGAACAGAGAGTGAAGCTGCAGTCAACCAGTTCCTCTAGAGCACCACGGGGTAAGAAATGCCTCTTGGAAACCCAGCTTCAGACAAAGTCTTGGCCCCTTCTCAGGCTGCTGCCCTCCCAGGGGAGTGGGAAGCCTCAAAAAGCCAAGGTACAACCATGCATGGGATGAAGCAAACTTGAGCCACTTCAGATTTTAAAGCCAATATGGAGGAACCCAGATATGAGCCTGCTCCATTAGATGAGGACTCAGCATGAATTCAGAACCATGGGACCTGATTGCCCAGCTCCATGTCTGATATGGTTGAGATCGCATGAGAAGGGAGGTTTTGGCTCCTTTCACTAAACTTCCATGAATATCTTTCAAGTTTACAGCACCGTTGTATTCCAGAATTTTGCGCACATGGTGGGCAGCAAGTGAGACACGGGAATCGTCGTGAAGTTTCTCTTCCTGACCACCTACAAGCTGGTGACTTCCTCGAGAGAACGTACTCTGAAGCACGCAGATGGGTGTGGGCACTCTGAAGAGCAGTAAACAACACAATCACAGGGATCACATATTTCACAGCCCCCAGTGGGACGACTGAAAATGGAAGGGAGTCAAGAACAGATGCCTGTTATTAGTCTGGATCTCCCTAAAACCTCAAACTCCGAAAGGATTAAACTTGTGTCCACGTATTTAGCAAGCGATTGCTATTTGAGCCTCAGCTTTGTAACTCTCCTTATTGCAGAGACGAGAAATGATCTGAACATCAGGATTTCAATTAGAGAGCCCTCTCTCCTCTGTAGGCTAAATATCATGGGGGATGTAAACACTTCTGATGAGAAAGCATTTGGCAATGGGGTCTTTTTTGATCTGCTGGATGCCAAAAGGGAGGTGAGGAGGAAAGAGATCTTTGAGGATGGGGTGAGGAGCACAGAGCGCAATGTGTTGGGATGCAAGTAAAAAGGAAAACCTCAAAAGGAACTTCAGGGCAAAACACAGACTGTAAGACTCCTGTAGCAGCATTAGCTTGCTGAATGAAAGGCTGGGAGGCCACATCACTTGGGGAATCAGAAATCAGAGCTGATACAGGGTAAAGGAGCTTCTTCCAGCAGGTGAAATTGCACCTGGATTTCCCCAGCACACCCAAGGTGACCTGGCAAACCCTTATGGTCACAACAGGCAGTGAGGGAGGGCCGCAGTGACAACCAGGGCCAGGCAGGGCCAGGCACGGAGACAAGTGCCAGCGCCCTGCAGCAAGCCGGCTGGGCTTTGCCGAGCTGTCAGCCCCACAGCGCAGCTAGGTGCACGTACGGAGGTGAAAGGATGTCCCTGCTGAAACTAATAGCCACAGATGACCTCCTGCTGCCATCGCCCCAGGAATCAAGAGGATCTCTACCTACTCTCTTGCCCCTTCTCTGATGCCAATGCAGGCATCTGGAGTTGGCAGCTGCCTCCCACCCATTATCACATCTCATTTTCTGGGCCAGTTGTCAATTAAGCTGGCTCATCGGTGCAACCTCCCCACCTTCCAGCTCCAGCAGCAGCCCACGGTGTGCTGCTCTGCCAGGCCCACAGGCAAGAGGCTGGCTGTCAGCTGTCACACAGGGTAAGCTCTGGACCACCTGCAAACAAGCAACAGGAACAAGAAGCCACTGTGTGGGGTGCCGGTGCCCAGCCCTGCCTGGAATAAAATATCCTCCGTCCCTTTTAGCCTGGTCTTTCCACTTCAGTCACATGCAAACATCTTCTCTTCCATTAGAAAGGTCTCTTCAAAGAAGAGTTTCTGCCCTCTGTCCTAAAACAATGCAGCAAGTTGTGGGGTGCTGTCCTACAGCTCACATCTCCCCCAGGGAGGAGGGAATGTACGCGAGCAGCTTTTCCTCCAAATGCCCCCCAGATTGCTAGCTAATCAAAGCAAGCACTGCTTCGCTCCAATGGCTGATTGCAGCACTGGCTCTTTGCCCTTCCCTCACCCCATTAGTTGATCAGGGTCAAACGCTGGGCTCTGAGGCTGCTTCCCCTCCATCTGCTGCTGCTGGCTAGAGGCTGCTGAGGTAGGAAGGAAAGGGAAGGAGGTTGAAGTGAGCAGCACATCCTGCAGCCAGTAATCACTCGGGCTGGGGCAACATTTATCAGGCAAGGGAATGGCAGAGCACTCCTACACTTTAACCCCCAGGAGCTTGCTGCAGCACACTCGGAGCCCACGGTGCTCGAACACAAAGAGCAGCCGGGGCAATGAGGCAGTATGAGCTTCCATGGGGGCTGTGCAAACCTCACCAAGGCCCTCGGGTTTTCAGTGAGAGCGTGATCTCTGATCTCTAAGATCCCCCCTCCATGGTGCTACTGAGCAAAGCCAGTAGAGATGCATGGGCACTCTTCTGCAGTGCTGGTGAACCTTGAAAAGCGGGAGGCATGGCTCTCCCGGGAGCGTGCACGGCTGGTGTAGCGGCTGCACTGCTGCAGGCAGGCTGGGAGGGAGGCCCGGAGAGCTTTCTGTCTCCAGCAGCAGAAGGAAGGCTGCTGCCAGCTGCTGCACGTCCCCAGCCAGCACTCTGTGCAGCACATCCACGTCTGAAGGCTGCAGATAAGGGGCGAGTGCTTTGCGATAAAGTTGCTTTTAAAGGAAGCATCTCCTACAGGAGCTCGCAGCATGCTCTGCCTCAGGAAGGGGGGAGGAGGGAAAGGGCAAAGGCCAGAGAGGAAATGTCCCAGCCTGGCTCCATACCTCATCGCCTGCGTTCCCAGCGCTCCCAGCGACCCAGGATGGAAACCAAAGGGTTTTTTTCCATCTTCCTAAAATGGGCTGCACTCTTCCTTCCCTGCTAGCTGCTGAAATGACCTTGACGAGAGCAAGGAGAGGGGCAAAAATCTGTACAAGAAGCAGCAGCAGCATGCGCTTGTATCTCATCTCCAGCAGCATTGTTGCCAAGGGTCATGAGGGGAGCTCCAGGAAGGATTCCTCAAGTTCTCCTAAAGCATCGCTGCACTGCCTCTGCCCTGTGTGCACTCATGGGAAGCACTGTGCAAGGCGAGACGGAGCTACAATCTGTCATGCTCACTTCTACATGCTCACTGCTACGAGCATTTCCTTTTGCTTTCTGTGCTGGAGAAACCAACCTCTTCCCCCTAGAAACAGCAAAGACCAGCTCTCTGCTCCCCAGCCCACTCATTCTTTGTGCAGCAGCAGGCAGAGCCCGGCTAAGCAAGGCAGTCTCCTGTGCTTGAAAGTAAGTAATCCTTCACAACACACAAGGCAATGCTGCAAGATGAACTTCTCAGAAAATGTGACAATGCCTTGTGACTTGAGGCATTTAAAACTTATCTCACAACAGCCTTGAAGATCAGATAGTTCTGTGCCAGGGCAGATTAGATGATGCAGCAGGTCTTCCTCATTTCTCATTTCCTCTTCGTTCTGCCTTCCTCCTGCCCTGCCGGCCTTCCTCCGCTTTTCTTTCCTATTCCAGAGTTGGACTGGGGCTGCTTCTCCCCCAAGACAAAATGCAATGTGTCTTTCAGATCCGGAAGGCAGACAGCTGAAGGGGAAAGTTCGTATCCATCCTTCCCTGTACCTGCAAGCTGGAGGTGATTTATCGACTGAACAAGCCAGCTGGTGAGATGCCTGCTCAGCCTGGCAGGCAGCAGACCTTTGTGGAAATATTTGGGGTGCAGAGGAGCAAGGCTCACACGTAGGTCAAGCCTGAGGGGAGGGGGAAAGCCTGCTGGAGAAAGTGCCATCAACCCGAATCACACGTGGGTTTTTTTCTCTCCACCTGTATGCAAATGACAGCCCTTTTTGTCCTCTGTGTGCATGGCGGAGCAATATGAAAATAGGGAGGATGGTGATCATGGCACAAGCTCCTTGTGGTTCATTTGTGGCTCCACTTTGCATCTCCTGTGGCTGCTCCAGCACAAGGCGGGGATGGACACTCACGGAGATGGGGAAGTGCTGGGCTCACGTGATACCCCAAGTCCACCAGCGCGTCCATCAGCATCTTACAATGCATTGCTGTAAAACCACCAGCAGAATATCACCCTCCAACCAAGGGGCACATTCCCAGCCCACGGGGAGTCCCCATGCAGTCACTGGGCTCTCTCTACGTGGTCTCTTATGTGAAGGGGCAGGCAAAGCTCTGCCAGCCCAGCCATTTTCCAGGGCTGCTCCCAAGCTTTTTTGGCCCCCACGATGTGCTCTAACACCCTTGCAGAAGACACAACTACCCTGACGTGGCTCACCTCCTGCTCCTTCAGAAACCAGTTAGAGCCGAGCCCAGTAGATGGGACTGATTTGGGGTGGTGGTGACATGATGATGACTAGGACCTCTCGGTGATCACTGCTGGGCCCTGACAGAGCCTCTGGACTTTGGCTGCACCCAATTTATCTAACTAACTACACAATCCCAGCCTAATTTTTTGTAGTGTCAAAAAGCCAATCACTGTTGGGATAAAGTGGAATTAGGGATGTTTGGGTGGTGCATACTGGAGAGGAGTCTAATCAGCCCTATTCGAGGGACAGCCTCTCCAAACTGGGCTGCACTGAGACACAGCAAATCAAGAGGAATTAACACCCGGCAGTTTGCTGGGTAAAAAAAATATAAATGAAGAAAAAAAAAAAAACATAACAACAAACACAGCTGCTGCGTCTTAACTGTTCTCCACCCCCTCCAGGGACTTGAGGAAGAGCAGGCCTGTCAGCTGCTTTAAGAGACATTATCCTCACAGTTTCTTCCCAGTGTTTACAAGGAAGCACTGCTGCTGCC
This sequence comes from Aythya fuligula, assembly GCF_009819795.1. NCBI lineage: Eukaryota > Metazoa > Chordata > Aves > Anseriformes > Anatidae > Aythya > Aythya fuligula. The sequence goes on along the minus strand of NC_045569.1, from coordinate 9,680,921 downwards.
TGTTTGGTTGCCTGTCATTGCCAGCGCAGAGCGAGGTTCTCTCCAAGTTCACCCTCCGCAGGCTCCACCACCCAGGAGCGGGGCCAGACCTAACCCAGCGCCGGGCAAGGGCAGGCTCCCAGGGCTCCGTGCACTCCCCCGGTACCAGGCAGCATGCTGCACAGCCCAGCTCTTCCCAAGCCACTTCTTTTCCAGTTGGTCCCTGGCCACTGTCAGGGCTGGCCCTTACCTCAAGACTTCCCCTCAGGCCCATCTCCTTCTGCTCCAAGTCCACTTGCTGACTGCAAAGCCCATCCGTCCTTCCTTCAGATCCTGGTGGGATCCAAACTTGGGAAACATTCACCAAGCTTCTCCTTCTCTCCTGCCCCTTACGGGGCAAAGATCCAGAGTAACCACGATGTCACCCTCTTCTGTGCTCATCTACCTGCACTAAGTTAACAGGTGATAGGCAATGTGAGACACGTCACAGTACAGTGAAAAGCCACACGCTACGACAGAGACATCTCTGTCTGACGTTGGGTTAGGGCTCTGCTTCTGGAAAAGAGTAGGAACAGTGTCCCAGCAGCCCAGGGGCAGGACCTGCCAGAGGGCACATAGCCGAGAAATCTGTGCTTAGGTCACATCTCATCAGGATTGTTCAGGGCCTGTGTCGGAGCAGATCCCAGGCCTGATGGCACTGCAGAAGCTTGAAGGACATGCTGCTGTTTAAGCTCGTCAATGAGGTGACTACATCATTACCTCCACTTCACAGAAAGGAACACTGAGGGATGACGGGCACAGGGCTTATCCTAAGCCCAGAAGGAGGCTAGGAGAAGAATTTGGGTATTTCTGTTTTCCAGTCACATCTCTCACATTCTTTTTGCTGCTGTCATGAAAGGCCAAAAGTTTCCTGTGATCAGGCCTTCCCTGATTTCTGGCTTCTCCCTCATAAATACTGGATGAGCAATGACAAAGATACAATCACCAGTTCAGTTGCGGACTGCCTGCCACGGGGCTCTGCCAAGGTAGACAGGGCCACCGCTGCCATTCCACAGCACCAGGAAAAATACTTTTCCCTTGCGATTAAAAAGCCAAACTCCACAGTCTTCATTCCCCTTTCCCTCTGGACGTGCACACATATACCCCCACGTTCAGCCCTAGACCAACCTGATCATGTAGAGAACCGCTGAGGGGAGGACGGAGAGCGTGGCATCATCCAGGCTCCTGCGCTGCTGACCCAGCTCAGAGCTGCATGGCACCTGTGGCTGGCTGCCACCACCCGTCCCTCTGGCGGTGGCACTGCTGTTCCTCGTGCTGCCACCTGCTCCAGGAGCCCTGGGGGCTTGGGCTGCTGTGTGCTTTGGGACTCTCATGCCATCAAACTGTCACAAAAAGCTCAGAACGGCAGGGTCCCAATGAAACGCTCGCCAACTTTTGTGATAAAAAAGCCAGTCGAGGGACGCTGATTGAGGGGAACTAGAGCACTGTTGCTTTTTTGGATGAGTTGTGTTGTAAAATTCTGAAGATTTTTGTTGTGAAGTTTTATTTTTTATTCCTTTGCCCAGATCATACAAAGGATTTTTCATGTGTTCCTAGACTAAAACACCACGTGCGTGGCACAACCTACTTCAGGAAGGACTGGGGTAGGAGTACTTGAGAGGAGGAATATTTATCAAAAGTGGGGCAATTACCTCTATTCTCTCCAATTTTATGGCACACTCTTGTTGAAGAACTTCTCCAAAGACATTATCCAGCTCACAGCTCCAGCACCTGCTGTTCTGCAGGACTTCTTGCTTAGGAAGGGAAGAAACAAGGGAGGAATAATGACCAACTTATTCCTGACCATGCAGGAGCAGGGAAGGTGACAGAGGCTGGAAAGGCAGCAACTTGGGGGACACTCATTCCTTGGAATGAAAACCCAGGGTGAAGGTCGGCATCGTTAACAACACGTTACAATTCTTTCCTGGTGACGTGGTGCTGGAATGAAAGGAACAAAAAGGTTCTTGTCCTGAAGTCAGAGCTGCAGTTCCAAGTCCTTTTCCAAGAAGGTAGCAAGGAGAATTTTGCAAAGAGATTGCATAAACATTTTCCACTCTTAAATGATTCTGGGAATATGGAAATTGCCTCATCCTTTCCTCTAGCCCTTAGGGTATTCCTGCTTAATCAAAATGGGGAGAGGGAGGAGTTAAAGCAGAAGAGGAAGCTTAAAAATATGTATCCTTGTGAGAGAAGCAAGAATAAAATGTCATCTCTAGGCTCTGAAAAAGTTACCACATTGATTTCTGCTTCATAAAAATGAGGTTAAGTTGAATGCATTAAGCTGGCAAACCGGATAATTGCATGTCCTGAAACTGTCTTCGAAACAGCTCTTTTCACAGCGGTGCTCAGAAAATAACTTCATCAATAAGGCTCTTGCCCATTAAACCTTCGCACCTCTCTGTGCCTTGCTCAGGAGTGAAGCTTGTCCTTCCCCAGAAAGATTTTTTCCTCCTTTCACCTCAAACTAGTGGAAAAAGTAAGGCTGTTTTGCATTGCATTAGCATATTTCTGGCAAAGAAGTAAGGAGGATAAAAACCAACCGTCTTCTCAGGGCTTCTCAGGCTTTCCAGCTCCCTTTCCCCACACACGGTGTGCTGCAGAGCCTCGCACTGTGGCTGGCAGCTTTTTTCTCCGGAGTGGAAGTGAGAATTGTTCGGAACCTCAGGTTTTGCCCGCTGAGCCCTTGTGCAGCCCCCCTGGCAGGATGGGTCCTGCCCTTTCTGCCCAGCTGGCATCGCCCCGTGCCCCTGCCTCTGCACCTTTGAAAGGCAAGAGCTTGCCTTCGGCTACCTCGTTCACATGGCAATGCCTGGGACTTCTTTGGCTCACAGTATTATGCAGCGCTGGTGCTGAAGCCTCAGGTCTGAATGCTGCACTGTGTCCTAGCCAGCTTTGTCTGGGAGGGGGACTGAGGCTTTTTGCTCTGCCTCAAGCCCCACAGCACAACAGCACTTGCCACAGGGTGTAGCAAGTGCCTACAGACAGGGAGATGTGGTGATAATCGGCTGTTCTCCCCCTGGGTCCCTGTCCTCCTGCTGGAACAGAATGGACTGGGTAGGTCCCCACTACCCTGAATTGATCTGGCGTGCAGAGGTGCCCCCGAGTGCCCAGCAGGTCTGGGGATGACAAGCAAACAAGGATGACAAGCAGACTTGCCCTCACCCATCGACTGCTTCAGAGCACACAAAAATGCTCCATGGGGAAACAAAGCAATCAACTTCAATTTCTCCTGGCAAAAAAGCAACTCAATGCTGCTGTGCTCCTTCTTACACTCCCAAATCCCCTCTTCGTCCTTTCCCACTAACCAGCTTCTAATTTTTTTCCCTCATGGCCCTATCTGGGCCAAGGTCCTACTTCATTCACACAACTTATGGATCTGGCACAGCCCTTTCCAACCCTGTCTCACTAAATAAGAAAAGTGAGGCGAGGAAATGCTGTTCTCTTCAGCTACCTCATTAAAGTTTTTCACTTGATATGAATGCAATCAATAGTGCCTTCCTGAAGAAGCTTCAGTGACAGGAGCAATTAATTTGCTCCCACTTGCCAAGGCTAATGTGCCTCAGACACACCGGCCTTAAAGTATGGGGTGAGCCTGGCAGAACATTATTCCCATGCAGCTAAAACACAGGGGAGAACGCCCCATCAATAGCATGCAGCCTCCATGGTAGGAAGCCTTGGAAAATGGCATGGATTGCAGCAGGAACCTCCTCACGCCAGGCTCCAGCACTTCTCCTTTGAGGACCCTCTGTTACTGTGCCACAGCAGCAAGAACAAAGGCTGCCAGAGAGCCCCCTCCAAAAACAATGGCCTGAGGACAAATGACAGGCAGCTGGCAGGATACGGGCGTCGGGCTGCAGGCAGCTGGTGCTGGCAGAGAAATGCGGAGACGTGAGCTCTCTGGGAGAAAAGCGAACTTAGCACGGTACCCAGCAAGGGGATGTGTAAGGAGGAAGCTGGGAGGAGTCTGAGGGAAGAGGAAAATGAGAGGCTGGAGCAGCAACCAGCTCTCCCAGTGATTAGAGATCATTAGCAGATCAGCCTCTCTCTTTTGAAAGCCTTTATAATTTCATCACAGCGTGAAAGCCCAGACTGAGAGCCCTCTGACACGCAAAACGAGAGGCTGGGCACAGGCAAGACCCTCTTATTGCTGTGCCCTGTGCCCCGATCACTGGGGACTTCTCTTCAGGGGCTTGTGGGGCCTTAAACCTCCCAGATGCTACTAAAGGGAGCCAGAGGCTTCCCAGGGCCAGCCCCACAGGTGATTGTGTCATGCAGGCACCCAGCTACTAAGAACAGCCCAGAGACAAGCGGCCGTGAGATGGCAAATGGCTTTCACTTGCTACGAGCTGCATCTGAACCACTGACCTAGAGACAAATGGCTCTGCGCCCTCCTCCCGGCCCCTCACGCCATCTATTCCCCGTATCATACCACGCTGTTGACAGGAGACGCATTAAGCACTGCCAGAAGGTGACTATAAAAAAAAGAAGAAGGCTTTTTCCTTTTTATGGCACCCTCTGTAGCCGCACAGCTATTCAAATATTTGCCTTGCTCCTTATAATTCATTATAACCCATTTTTTACGATACCATCTTTGCAACTGTGTATTCCCATTGCCCAGGTAGAAAGCTGAATTTGAATTATGGCGGCAGAACTTCCTGCCGGAGACAAACCCTGCCAAAAAACTTTGGGTAAGGTTTCTTTCTCCCGAAAGGTGACACAGCCCAGGGCAGGGGTTGGGCCACTGGCTACGGGGAAATGTAATGTGTGCACAGAAATGGAGAACATCTCCTTCCTTCTGGTGTCTGCCCCTGTTCGGCAAGGATATTCTGCTGCACAAGTGAAACAGCTCGACGTAAAGGCTGTGGTAAAATCTTGAGCGACCTTCTTCTCGTGTGGCAACAAGGGGGTTTTGCTATTAATTTCAGTGCAGCCGGGATTTTCTCGAAAAGGAAAAGATGCTCCAGTTTTGGGACACTTTGTGCAGTGAGAATGCAAATGACTGTAACTGGCATTCTGATCCTAATTAGCTCTTGTGATGACATTAAGACAAATGCTTGGTAATTCTGCCTTCAGAAATGAGGTAATGCAAACTAAGGAAGAAACTCAGCCCGTTCTCCCCCTCCCTGCCACGTTCCCCGTGTTTGCTGAGTCCGATTTTGCCCAACGGAGGCCAGAGGTTTTAACGAGTTACTCTCATGGGTCTGCCTCGCTATTTAACGCAGCAGAATTGCAAACCATATCGACGAAAATCTGCTAAGCTATTTTCAACTGCTCGTGGAATGGGACCCTGCTGTGCTGCTCGAGTACAATAATTCTGCCCAGCTCCTCCCCTCTCAGGAGCCAGTTATGGATTTGGACTATCATTACATCCCCCAGGCCACTAGCCATGTTAAGTTAATTTAATTTAAGGAAGGCTACAAATAGGTCAGAAGAACCTAGGGGAATTAGCTGTTCAAATGAAAATGGAAATCAATTGGGAGCTACGGTCTCACAGTTGTTGGAAGCTTTCTCCTGGTCCTGCCCGGCGAGCCCTCTAACCTTTGAATCAGCCTTCTGAATCTCTCTGAATCTTCCTAAAAGCGACGTCATCTTTCAGATGATGTAATCTGTGGCCAGTAACAGACCGGAGAAGATGCATTTCTTCCATTCTGAAACTTTTATATAATATGGAAACACAAGGGGGGAAAAAGGACAGTATCTGGGAAGGTTTGGACGTTTTCATTGAAGTAATAGTCTGAAAATGACACAATTGTCCTTTCTTCAGGTTTCAGCTGCCAAAATAGAAAAGTACACCTTTCTTTTTGACAAAAATATTTACAAAATCCTCTCACATCTGACAATCTCTTATTATTGTGATATATATCAAAACCAGTTAGATGCTTTCCTTCCCACCATAGTCTCTCGCATGAGATTCTGAAAACAAAATGTTTTGGTTAGCATTGCCTATGTGCTATTTGAAAACCAATTTCCAGGAGCAGGGTATTACTGTTGTGCCAATAAATGTTCCTTGTCCGTAAGTCACAACAGTTTGATCTTAAATATAGGTTCCTGCATCCTGGCACCAAACACAGGGCAGATGTGCATAAAACAGGGGAAGCTCAGCAAATTGCTCTTAAGGAAAAAAAAATCAATCAATTTTCCTATGAAAACCTAAAGGGATTTTTTTGTTTGTTTGACACTCGCAGTCTGCGCTGCCTTTTGATCGGGTATATGGATTACAGGGCATTATTCTGCTTTATTATTTCTTCTGGGTGACCTTGGGATAAGGTCTGTAGGATATTACCGTTCAGTCTGCTTTCTTTGAACAGTTTCTCAGGGATGACACCGCGAAGGCCCAGCTCCCTGTGCCTGGGAGCTGCAGTGTGCCCCTCTTTTCACATGGCCCAGAACCACAAACCTGCCTGGATACCCTGACTAGCTGCTGGGGTGGGCCGAAGGCCGAGGTGGGCAGAGTTCCCCTGGGGTGCCACCAAGCCTGGCAGCATGAAGCAGGGTTAGGCTGGGTGTGCACAAGCAGCAAGTACTGCCTTCTGCAGCCTCTTCTGTTTGTTTTTTTTTTTTTTTTGCTGCTGTATCCTGAGCTCAGGTTGCTCCTTGCTGCAGCACAGCCACTTTCCCAACCACTCCGGAAAGCGCAGGGGTCACCTGTAATCTTGTCACCGCTTGTTGGGCCACCTCTGGACTACTCCCATGGCTGCAACCGAGGCATGACAGGAGTACCTGTGTTTGTTCTCACCCTGCCAGCACAGCTCCAGACCCAGACTATGTTGGCTGCTCTGGATTTCTGCTAATGCACCTGGAAACTACCAGACACCAAAGCTTATAATAAGGCGATGAGCAGGCATGCTAGGCTCAGCCAGTGCAAGCATGCCTTCCTCCACTGCAGTCCAACTTCTGACTGCAGGACAGATACGGGCAGACACTTCAGAAAGACTCTATTTATATTCTGCCCTACTGGTAAATTCATTCCTTGGACCACTCATGCAAAATGGATAATGCAAATAAATGCTACATTTGGAATTAAGCTTATTTTTTTACTCCAGTGAACATGAGCGCAATGAATTTTCTTTTTTTTTTTTTTTTTTCCTTTTTTCTTTTTTCCCTTCTTTAGGGTGTTTTCCAAGCTGCAGGCCCCAAAGTGCTTGGTTCAGGTCTGGGGGAGGATGTCACAGCAATCTGCTGCTGAGACAGAATGGCGCAGGCACTTCAAACCACTGGCTCTCGAGCCCACAGACTCATGACTAGCATTGATCTGGAACTGATGAGTGGCTGGCTGTTTTACAGCATTGCAGCCCTAGAGAAGGCTGCTCCCTCCTCACTGCAGGGTGAGTGATAAATTCATGCAGAGCATAGCCAATTGCAGGGGGAGAAACAGAAAGGCTCTCTCAACTCAGGAAGTGACCACTCATCCCTGTACTCAGAGTGACACTAATGCACAGATGCAATGTTCACATAGGAGGCAGAGCAAGGAGACTGACATCTCTGCGCACACTGCATCCTCCTCCCCTCCTCAAACAGGACTCGGCGTCTCAGCAGTAGGTACAAGCGAGGAGCTAAGTTCCCCGTGGCAGCAGTGATTGCTCCAAGAATTGTCAGCGTGGTTCCAGCGAGCACAACAGCTTCCTCCCACACAGAGATGAAGCAGCACTTCTCTTCCCCATCTCCTTGGTGCTTTGTAGCATGCACTGCACCGACGGCAAGGGATTGCCCCTTCTCTCTGCTTCCCTCCCTCATTCAAGAAGGTGGAAAACCCCCTAGTGCCACACTCTCTCTGGGAAACTGCTGCTTGGGTCGAGCCCTGTTTGAAAAAAGACTATCGTGTTTGCTCTGCTGGGCTCTGCAATGCATAACAGAGTCTGCATTGCAGTCTCCAACTGCAATCCAACACCATCTGTCCCTTCCACTTGCAGCACTGCATCACTCCAGGGAGTCTGCTTTTCAGGAGGGATCCAGAGCGTGCCCAGCTATGCTGTCCCCTGGTGCCCAGCACAGCCAGCAGAAGGGCAGAATGCCCCACCCCAATCTGCAGTACGAGACTGGAACCACCACCGGCTGCTCAGTGAAACCCTGTGAGAAGCAAGACAGGGAAAGGGTGCCGAATTGCTTCCTGTTCACTATGTTTTTAAAAGAAAATCAGTGCACTTAACAGCAATTATATTTAACTCCTCTTCAACCACCTTATGGAAAGGAAGTCAAGTAGCAGAGGTGCGCAAGTGCTGAGCCCTACACCCCCATGACTATGGAAATCAGCATCAAGGAGCTACGTTGGCATCAACCTAAGCCACCAACTCCCCTTTCCTGAGTGTCAGAGAAGCAAGGCAACCAGGGGACAAGACAAGAGACCTGGAGATACTTCATTGCTCAGCCCTGTCTCCGAGCTACTGAGCCACACCAGGAAAGACATTTCTGCTTTATTGGTCTCCATCTCTCAATGCACATCCCGTCTGTCTGTGCTATGAAGCAAAGTAACCTAGTAGTGAATTCTTCAGGGCTGTAGCTGTCTCTCCCTATGCATCTGTACAGCACCTAGCACAATTTCATCCCAAACTTCAGCAAGGCGTTGTGCTCTGCTCAAAGTGAAACATTCACAAATCATAAGGCTATGAAGGTAAAGCCCGAGATTTGTAAGGTATGCACCAATGCTCTCCCTCTGAGCCCGTGATGCTGGGAGGAGGAAGCAGTTCACCTCCGTCGTGAGTTAGTGTTCTGACAGCTTGGTGCAATCTAGCCATGACTTGCATGGCTGCTTTCCCTTCACATTCCCAGGAGCGCACACTGCATTAGATCATGTTCTGCATCAGCCTCTGCTCCAAAGCAGAGGAGAAGGAATGGGGAAGAAGATGAAATTGCCTTGACCAGCTTTCATTGTCCTGAAAATATGCTACTGACATGTGGAGAAAGCTGCAGGGAGCTTTCTCTCTGCTTTGGAGAGCACGGAGACAGGAAAAAATAACTAATTTTCGAGCTACTTGTAAGGTTGTGGCTTCACTCACAGTAAGCCTGACAACTTGCTCTTCACATTGCAGCTCCTCTGAGAACAGCACAGGATACTGGGGCTCTTGCTTTTCACCAGACCATTATGTTTTTAAACGGACCCTATTTGTCTGCAAAATGTTCTTCTTTCCTCTTCCCCTTAACATCATGTCAGAGAATTTAGAAAGCAAAAAGGTTATAAATATATAACCAAGCCATTTATTCAGGAGCTAAGCATGTAGAAGTTGCTTGGGTAAATAAACGCCGCAGGTTCTGCAAATCAGCTGTCTCTAGACCCTTCCTCTGCACCATCTCTGGACCCCCTGGGGCTCTGAGAGGGCAAGACCACACTGCATAACTGCTCCCCGCACAGCCAGCTCTGGCTTCACACTGCCTGCAGCAGACCCAAGTGCACTTGCTCCCCACTCAACCCATGCATCCCCTCCCCAGAGCACGCGCAGTACGACCCTGAAGGAGATAGTAGAGTCTCAAGTGACTGTGCAACAGCAAGCTGATGGCCCTCTTGGGAACCTGCTAAAAGCAAAGCATTACACTCAAGACACAATCTTTAGCATTCGCACTGGAATAAAGTGGGAGAATGGGCATTCAATCTAAGCACCTTTGTGTAATACCGGCATAAGCGGAGAAAAGATTTAGGATGCAAATGCACCGCAGGCTCTGCTCACCTCCTCCCACTGATGAATGTAGCGGATGAGCCGGGAGAGCCGCAGGAGCCGCAGGAGGCTGAGGATCTTAGTGAAGCGCACGATGCGCAGTGCCCGGGCTGTCTTGTACACTTCAGAGTCAATGCGGGTTTCAACGATCAGGAAGATGTAGTCAACGGGGATGGAGGAGATAAAATCCACCACAAACCAGCTCTTCAGGTACTTCATCTTGATCCGCTGTGGGTCTAGGATGATCTCCGTGTTGTCCTCCACCACGATGCCTGTTCGGAAGTTGAGGACAAGGTCGATGAGGAAGAACGTGTCCGAAACCACATTGAAGACAATCCACGGGGTAGTGTTTTCATCCTTGAAGAAAGTGATGCCCACAGGGATGATGATCAGGTTCCCTACCATCAGCAGCAGCATGGTCAAATCCCAATAAAACCTGGACAGCAAGACAGAGACACGTGAGATCAGCTATGGAGTGGGAGACCAGGGAGCCCACATCAACAGAACTGATGTGCTTTATACATCTCTCCTGTCACTCGTTACCTAAGCTTTGCTAGGCTGCCTGATGTTTTCCCAGTGCACAAGCAGCTAACATAATTATGTGCTTAATGGCACAGAGACACTCATCTTCGGGCTGAGAGGGTTCAGAGAGGAATTAGGTACATGGCTAGACGTGCTCCCTGGAAAACTTTGACTGGACCTTCAGGGCCACCAAGAAGACAGAGGTATTTGAAGTTACTGCAGTGACTGCTATGAAAAGGGTCAGAACAAGTATCTGGAAGGGCCCAGAGTCAGCATGTCAACAAAGCCATTTGGGGTCACAGTCATCAATCAGGCTTGCTCCTACTGTCTGATCCTCCTTTGCAAGCAGCCAGCGCAGGTAGCATTGGGATCAAGACAGAACTAGGAACGGCCGTATTTGGTTTAGCTCTCTTGTTGAACCAAGCTTACACTGAGCCTGCACTTGGAGTTTAGTTCACACTCTATAGACTCTTCTGCTGTACAGAAATGATCAATAAAGCTCAGAGTCATGCGCCTGGAAATTATCTATTTCATTTCTAAAGTAAGCAACAACAACATTTAACTACTGTGTCATAAAGCACAGTCTCCAAGAAACTTATCTTCACTTCAGCGACAAGTCAATATTATCCAGCAGGCCTTACAACAACACTCGTTTTCATTCTTGAAGGCACACACAGCCTAAATACAGTTCCTAATTTATTTGTTTGGGCTTTTTAAAGATTTTCCCCAGGTTCTAGTGCAAACAATACACTTTCACATGATGTTGCTGCGACTCAACCAGGGTGAGGACTGAATTTTTTTCTGAATCTCATACTTTGATGAGGAGTCTCACAAAGTACCCTCAGTGCCCAACACTGGTGCTCCAGTCCCCACCAAATGTTTCACTCGTAGAGATGTCAATCCGCTGTAGTCTCACAATGCCAAGATTTCATCAGCTCTACATCGTATACTACAGGGCTGTTACTGTTACACTGTGAGGTATCATAAATAATTTACATCCAGATGCACTTGTCACAGCAAATGGACAAAGTGCACAGAACAAACCGATTATTGGCTTCGGTTGCTTATACCTGAAGATGAGGCATTCAGAAAGCTGCTGTGGCTCTTCTAGTCCGTCACACCAATTAGCACGGTGTTTATATTCTTTTTATTATTAACCTCTTGAGTACCAAATAAACCTAACTCCCTTGACTATAAAAAGGCAACAGAAAACTAACAGGACTCAAACACAAGGGAGAGAATTGTGCCTTCCTTTAAAGCAGATCACCACAGTACCAGTGACGTCAGTGGAGTGACTCTGGATTCCCAATGATGCAGTGAAGGAAACTGCTGGGTTTGCCAAAAAAGGGCATCCCCATGCTGCTTGTCCATCTGTCTGACCAACTACAGTCAAAATCATGGAAATGTTTTTTTAGAAAAAAAATGGATTTGCCTCAAAGTTCCTCAAAATCTAGGTTTGGTAAGAATTGTTCAGCCCAAGCCCGTGCTGCAGACCAGACTGAGCTGCTGCAGAACAATGTCGCTGTAGTGAAGCGCCTCATGGATCTGTTAAACTCTCAGCAGCAAAATCAAAGGGTAGAAGATGACTCAAAAGCCCTGCCTGCACAGATTCTCTCTCCTTGGTGAGAACCTAACACTCTGAAGCACCTCTAAACACACGATCCCAGCCATTACACATGGACAGACAGGGCCACAAACCAGCAGCCCGCAATTTCTCAGAAACGTTCAGCAGGGGCTGATGGCAACCGGCTTTTGTGTAAGCCAAGTTATCCACTAACGAGGTTTCTGAAAATGTCATCAACCATCTCCTTGTTCTCAAGGTGCCATGCCCCTGCAGGCAAAGTATCATAGTATAGAAGTACAGGAGGTGCTGGTAGACACTCAGCCATGAGATAGGTCCGTGTGCTTCTGAGAGCAAGGCCGTGTCAGACAGCAATATGCATTAATACTGTATAAATCCATGTTGCAGTCTTCCTTATTAAGGGTCTGAGATGATGCTGCATCTTTCCTAGTCAATTAATCTAGATAATCGCACAATAGCAGGAAGTCTGGAAGCAGTGTGTACGTTATTACTGAAAATAAATAACCTCCCAGCCATCTTTAATTTGCCTACAGGGGATACAGGAGGAAATATGCACAAAGAAAATTATTTTTCCCAAGTTTCAAATTAATGGCATGAGACAGATGTGGCCAGACACGCACAGATGCAAAGGTAAGTGGCTTTCCTCAGAGATCTTTGGATTTTCCTGCCTCTTAAGTCTGCATTAGCTGGTGATTTCAGTACTAAGCGGCAAGTGGGGACGATGACTGCGTTGGCCAGGACTGCTCACCGCTCCAGTGAGCTCTACACACACAACCCCAGTAAAATGCTTTCTGTCTGACTGCTGTCCTGGTCTCTTGTAGTCAGGCATGGTCATACCACAGTCAGTTGTCCTGCATCCTGAGCTGCAGGGTGGTGTGCGCAGTATTCCAGCACAGCCAATTCACCTGCCTTTACAACATAAACTTCCTAGAAGTTAAAATTTGACTCTTAGGATTCCACAGTTCCTGCACATTGAATCGACATGGGAAGTACGATCTGCTCAGGGTGGCATCGGTGGATTTACACTGAACAGATTCTCAGGGACTGCAGCACCTCAGAGGTCTAGTACCATCCATGTGTCATTTTGTATTTACACTGAGGAACACTTTTCACTCCCTGTAAATTATCGGCCAGAATGAGTAACAGTGCATGCGATGTATGTAAGGGCAAGCACCAGCTATTAATAACCCATGTTTTCTGTATTTCTGCGCTTCCTTTCACCCAGGGATTCCACAGAGCTGACGATGATGAAATTGGCTCCGCTGCACCCATGAGAGGCAGAGTTATTATCCCTGTCTTGCCAATAGAGAAGCCACGTGGCAAAATTGAGAGAATGGGATTTGTCCACTGAAGTCTGAGGCTAAGCAAGGGCTACAACCTGAACTTGATTCTTGAGTCTCACCAGACTGGAAATTATTCTTATGGCTTGACAAAGGGTCTAACAGAGATTTGTATCATTGGCGTCTTTCTCTGATATCCTGTCTCCTCTCCTCTCTTCCTATTTTCAAGAGCCTACATAAAAAATTAATAAATATGAATGTATTGTTTTATTATAGCTGACTTAGTGCAACTGAGTAGCTCCCAGCATGGGGAACAGTCAGCACTACATAAAACAGATGCCTCGTTCGAACACACTTGGTTTCAGTACTACATCCTAGTTCTATGCCACTTCTTGGAGATGAAAATCACATTTTACCATGCACTGCTACCTTTGAATGGTTAATTCCAAATATATTATTTAGTTCTAACAGAATGTGTATGAGAATTAGTGTGAGCAAAGACAATTCAAGAGTATATGCTCGTTGAACATATTTGGTGTCGTGCAGTTGATTTGATATGAGGAACGCTTCATAGGTATTAGTTTGTGGGCTTTGACGAGCAAGTTGGATCAGCTTTCCATTCTGTCTAGTGCATAATTTAACAGCAGGCAAGGAATGTGGCTTTCAGATGTAATTTTTCTGTTAAATAAACCTTGATCTTTCAAAACAATTCTATGGTGCAGTATAACCATTTCTAGTGCATGAGCTCAGGAGGGATAGTGAGCACTGGACTGAAAATAACAAACTGCAGGGGTCAACCTGGTCAGCATCGCTGCGTCAGTCCTGCATTCACGGACCGCTCCTGAACAGGGCACATTTGTGGCCTTAACTTCTGTTCTCCTTGCTTGGTAGCACTTGCACTGTCAAGAGAAAATAGACTTGGGCAACCTCACCTCTAAATTAACAAAGCTTTTTGGATGTTTTCAGCTTCTGCTGTAATGCAGCCAACTCGAGGTTGAGCTGAGGAGCTGCCTGACAGTGCACAGAAAAGAAGCAAAAATAAAAAGGCATCTAACTGCAAATGCCAGGGAGCCAGGATATCCTCATCAGTGATGAATTTAGCTCAGACACCGTGTCAAACCTTCCTAACCTTACAAGAGCACATCTTTAATGAACATATCCCGCTAATACCAAAACCAAAGACAAATCCAATTGCTCTACCAAGCCCAGGCAGGCGCAGTGCCTCAGTGCTGACTCAAGAAACAGAGTGCCACCTACTGAGTCACCAAAGCCATCTCGATCCTCTGCTTTGCATGGGGAGGAATGGCTGTGGTATTTCTTTAAAGAGCTGATGAAAATCTGCCCTCTTCTGCAGAGTGGCAGCTCCCTTCCCCCTCCGGACTGCATGTTGAATTATACACTGCTGTGCTCACCAGCAACTATCCTGACAGGAAAGAGGCCACACTTTAATTCCCAGGGCTGCTAGTCAGGCTAGAAATAGAAATCATCTTTTGTAAAGAGCATTAGCGGATGTCAGCGTGGCTGGTGGGAGGAAAGTGTACTCCAGAAAGCAGCCATTCACATAGGTAACAGCACAGACGGGAGAGGGGAAAGAAAAAGGAGCTGGAAGAGCTCCTTCCCTGTCTCTGGAAGCATTACTTCTTCCAGATATGAGTAGGCGTATTTCTACTGGAGAGTTACAAAGTTTGCATTATTCACAGAGATAATAGCAAGAATGTGGTGATTCATTGCTCCTAAACACACCAAAGGATACTTAACCAGCTACCGAGTCCAAGAATTCACTTGCTAGAAGTGAATTTATTTATAGTGATTTATTCAAATACCTGTGCACTTGAAAACCTCTTTGAAATGAATACCCACCAAAAAAAAAAAAAAAATCAAATTACTTACATAAATTGTCTGCGTGCTATATAATGGGAAATGAGAAGGGGAACCTATTTAAAGAGTAAGACAAACAGTTTTAATTCCTTCTGACCAACCTATGCAAATAATCTGTATCCTCTGCCATCCTGAGTAAAACCCCTGAGAGTGCTGAGAATTAGCCATGCACTAAGACAGCATGAAGGAAAGGGCTCTGCTGTGCCCCAGCCTCCTGCAGAATTCCCCGGCCTTCTGCTCCGGCAGTGCTGGCTGCTTCTTCAGGCAGAGCCTGCTGCTCATCCGAACTGTTCATCTTCCCTTTGGACTTAGTCGCCACAGCGATAATGATGCCTCAGCTGGGTACGGAGGAGTAAGGGGCACCACTGAGTTACGCAGATGGGATACAAGTCTGCACTTTCCCATCAGAAGTGTGAGGACTATTAGCTAGTTGAGAATTTGCAGTGCTTACACAAGCAGGTGTATGAATAGGGATATCTCACAGAACAGCATCCGCTACAAAGGAGGTGTATGCCTTGGGGCACTTTTGTTCCATCTAGATTTCTGAAAACTCATGTACTGCCTTTGACAAATTTTTCATAGAATTCAACTGTCAGTTTTACTTCAGGCAAGCTATTTTCTAAGGTCTCAGTTTCGCCTTTCACTTAGATTATCTCCAGTCTACATAATTGCTCACCTAATCCCCTCTGAACACCGCAGAATTCCATGCCGTGTTTGGAGTTTAACACACATGCTCATATTGTCATCTTCAGATATAATTACTGGATTTTGGTGAGTGGAAAATTAAGAAAGCTATTGCTTATGCAATAGTTTGAAATGGCATTTGCAGTCCAAGCAAGGTAGCACATTAGCTTTTTTACTGCTTCTCTATCATCAATTTTTAAATCTAACACTTCTCTATTAAACAATAATCAACAGCCTACATTTTTCAAAGTTATGTCCACACACTAATTAAATCCCAGCAGACCTATGAAGGCATTATCATCCTACGTTATCAATAGAAAGACTGTAAGATACCAAAGATTTAAGCAACGTATTCAGAACTAGCATGTCGAAAATATGGATGCCTAGTTTCCGAAGAGGTTTCCAGTTATGGTATATCCTGTAATTTGCGGTAACAGCAAAGGGGAAATTTCCATTCTCCTTCATTGTAGAAATAAACATACACATTACTTAGTGGTATTTTTATTCCAGTTCTAATACTTGACAATTTGCAAACAACACGTTTGAGGCATTGATGCATTTACCCTATTATAACAGAACACATTATGAATTATTCCCTTTCTTTAACTTACAAAGCATAATGCATTACATTAATATCAGTTAGCCTAAATTATTAGTTCTGTGATAATACCTACGATACACCCACTCTATTGTCAGGCTTCTTGAAGAGATGAAGATTTGCTGTATGGATGCTGTTATAGGAGGACTCCAAAGACTAGAGGACAAGTAAAGCAGCCCTCAGGCCAGGGGCAGGCTACCAGGGAAGGCGTTTGTCTGTGCCACGCTGCAGCACAATGCTCTGAGTGAAGGAGGAGTTAGGGGGCTGCTGGTACAGCCCCTGCTGCTAGCGCCCGGTGGCCTCTGGAGCCACCAGAGCAGACTACGGGTGGCTTTCTTCCTGCTGGCACAAGTCTTAGACCTTGTGTTTTCCACTGGCTCTAGACAAAAACTGCAAAATGTGATGTGAGCTCGTTAGCAGGGGAGTGGCCTTTTTCTTCAAGCATTAGCTAAGAAGAAACAGCACAGCCGGCACCTTGCACAGAGAAATCTCACTCCCTGCGGCTCTGGGTGGCTGTGACACCCAGCACTGAACTGGGAGATGCCAGAGGAGCCACACAAAACAGATTTACCAAGAGACAGGCATTTCTACAGCCTCCATCTGGTACCACCGGTCACTTTAAAACAGGCTTTGTGAATCAGCCCAAGCAGGCAGCCCTGCCGCTCTGTGACTGCGTCAGAACAACTTCATTCCCTTCCTTGTTTTTCTGTCTCAGAACCCCCAAGCGCTTTCTCATCCTTGCACTGAAATGCAGCAGTCATGAACCAAAGCCACACTAAGAAATGTACTGTTCAAGTATGCCAAAAAAATAGAACCTTGCCCCAAAACCTGCTGACTCACCTTCTCATAGGTGTTTTAACATTCAAATTTAACTTTGTATCATCTGCTCCCCTAATCTGAGGGAGTTTAAGTGGCTTGGCTAGGACAACAGCACTCCAACCACTAGATAGTGCTATCTTTCACTCAAGTTCCTCCAAATGCCATACGGTGTGTGTGAACTACACAGCAAGTGGCATCACTAAGCTCGGTTTCATGCAGACCTAACAAACCTTGCAGGGTGTTGTTTCATTACAGTCTGAGGCATGTCAGGACAGAGGAGTTCATGAGGCTGCAGCGCTGCCGCCTGGCTTGCACACGTTCTGGGATAATGATAACTTCTGGGCATCTAATCTGTAAAGTCAACATCTACCACCTAATCCTGCAGCATGCTTAATAGAAATTGTACAAGCATTTTCAAGAGTTTTGTGTGCAATCTGCCATTCAATAAATGCAAATGTATTGGAACACTTACACCTACTCCTTGGCCTGCAGACATACTGTATCACACAGAAACAATATGCTCCTGCATTTCATTTCCAACAATGCTGAAACACAAACATGTCACAAGAACAAGAAAAGCCACAGCAGATTCTGCTCAAAGTAGTCAACTGACCTGAACTGAAGCTGCCTTCCTGCCTGCAGATACCTGCCTAACAAATTAAGTGGTATTTTAAATCTGCGCTTAGAATCCAGTCTCCTCAGAAAGGTAAAAATAAATGCACAGACAGAAACAGAGGTAGCCACAAGAGACCTTGTTTGTTCTGGCTCTAAATTTGGAGTACACGGGCCAATACAGCAAACCTCCTATTTCCAACTAAAAACAGCATTGGTGATACTTTCTCACCTGTCTGGACACAGCTATTATTACTAGCTCATGGAGAATTCCCCTGTAATGAGCTGCAAAAGCAGTGAGATTTTTGTGCGTATTAACTGTTGGAAAGCTTATTCCTTCTCTTCCTTGAAGGCCTGAAGGAAGAACGTTTACATACCAGACCTAGACAATTTATTGTTCTCATAGCACTGTTGCCCAGGAGGAGGTGATCAAAGATACAAATTGTTATGCAGGGGGAATTCATCGCCAGGAGTGGCTGGAGGTACCACTGGGAAGTTAATACAGCACAGATTCCGTGGGAAATTTATACGCGTGAGCTTTCTGTAGATGGAAACCAGCCCAGTGCAGCTGCTGGCAAACCAGGCTCTAACCTGCTGGATGGGCTCCTCTCCCTGCTGCAGGTACATGAGATCATTTCAGCCTCCCCGATGAGGGGAGGTGCAGGCAGAATACATAGCGGCTGCTGGTGCTCTGGGATTACCTCCTACACAGCCACATCACTGCACGAGATGTGCTCTTCTCCGTCCCATGCCCTTCTCATCAAACTTCATCAGAAGGAACCTGCACCACCACATTCCCCCAGAGTTAAAACTTAAGTACAATTTTCTATTTGTAACATTTAACCAAAACTGCAGGAACCCTTGCACTCATGGCAGACAGCCTAAACCAGAGCTTAACCCTTTCTTCACACCCCACTCTACCGCACTTTTAAGCATGTCGATTCCCCCTCCTCAGCCCCACATGCCAAATCCCAAAGGTTTTCAAGGTGTTAGATGTGTATTGATTTCACAGAGCTCCCTAGCATACATTATGCATGAGACTGACATGCTAAGGGCCTGGCGATGCCACATTGTTTGATCTTCTGAAATCTCTCACTTGTATGAATATGGAAAAGTTCCTCTTTGTTTGCTGTCCATTGATCCAGACGTTGACCCTTCTCTGTGTGCATTTATCTCTGATGATTTAATAATGAAAAAGACCAATAAACAGAGGAAAGGAATGAAGCCCCTTTAGGAGGACCTATTGCCACGGAAACATGCCATATGTTGTTGTTGCAGGGAATGGACAGATCAATAAGGGCTGCAGCTTCCAAGTCACCATGAATGTGTTGTGGAATGTAAAGGACTAAAGCAGAAAGACATGCACAAATTGTGGCATTATGAAGTTCAGACTCTGGCCCGCATCCAAGGTCTAGCATGACTCAAATTCAAATGGTTGGGCAGTCTGTCTCAAATGGATCTGCACTAGGGCGCTCCGAGTTGTCTCAAAATGCAGGAATACTGGGCCAAAGTTTTAATTTGTACCCAAGCAGATGAAGGAAGGGGCCGTGTCTTATTTCAGAGTGCTCAGGCTGCCATTTCTTGGAGACATACAGGTAGACATCTCAAAGCCCACTTCTCTGAATCTTATCTTCCACGCTTACTTGCCAGAGTATAAACAGCAACTCACACACAATTCGGTGCTGCAGGCACAGACTTTGCATATAGAGATGATACAGATGGCTGCACACATACCTGTGCAGAGTAAACACTGCAGCAAAGGTGGCAGAGAACATACGACACCAACTGAGCTAACACACATCTTCCACCAACTCAGCATCCCGCTGAGTTACAGGGATGACAGGCTGGCCTGTTAACTGTTTTGCAGTGCCATAGCTCCCTTGACATAATATGAGTCTACTTGAGATGAGGATGTCAGTCTCACCACCAGAAACCCAAATTTACTAAAATTAAACACTAAAATAGGGCAGAGAGATTACGTGAGTCACATATCTATCAGAATCACAGAAACACAGTTTAGAAATTGGAGGACAGTGGAGGGAACACTGCTCTTTCTGCTAGCTGCTATTTTGCATTGGATAGACAAATTTGTGTCCACATGCTCTGCGGTAGTCCACAAAGAGGTGACAACCACATGCAGCAAACAGTTAAGTCATCTGCCAGCCTGAGAAAAAGACTTCTAGCCACCCGAGATGCTAAAAATGTCCCTCCTAGGTATTGCTATGCTACAGCTTGGTGCTGGTTAGAAATCACAATTCCAGCCCATTCTGCCCAAACGGAAAGCAGGGTGAAACTCAAGGTCTCTTCTGATACCGTTCCCAAGCTCTCACAGAGGCTCCTGGGGACATTTGGGGCACCCACCGTAACCTTTGAAGCATGCACCATCACGGTAATCATCTCCACAACACCTTATAGTGGGCTTAAGCAGCCTTAGAAACAACTTTATGTGCAGTTTGGCTCAGTAGCTGGTCATTTACATCCAGTTTCAATGCAAGAGCAGCGAACAGAGCTGTTGCTCAACTGCATGAAGCAATTTACTCAATGAAACGCATCTCAGCCTGCCTGCAGTATGAGGCACACGTGTTCTCTCACATGCTTTCTTCAATGTCTAAAGTTACCAGAATATATGGCTGGGACAAGCAACAGCATCTGCCAGACATGGGCACCTGTGCACGCTTACCCCTTTGCCTCTGTGCCAGCCGTGGATGTGCCACAAGGGGCCAGGGGAAAAAAATCGATCATTTTTTACCTGCTGAGTGGCGAGATGGAAATCCAAAACACTGCCAGAGAAAGGTAATAGAAAGTGGTTTGGTTTTGGTTTTGTTTTGTTTTGTTCTGTGGTCTGTTTGAATGCTCATGTTCAGATCTGTGTTACTCTGAAGTCCCAAAGCTTCCTAAACCACATGCTCACCAAGGAGAAAGAAAGCCGGAGTGACAGAACATGTTCCCTGCAGGTAGCTTTTGTCCCTGAAAAGGACACTTTACCACAGACCTTGTGGTTATGCAGCACAGGGAGAAGCAGCCCTGGAAGAGAGTTCACTCCGAACTCACACTGCCAAGTCAAATGCCTTCTTTGACAAGTATTGCTTCTTGGTCAAAACCACTTTGGCCAGCACAGATGACAACTCTGGTGCAAATTTTCTGCCTACTCTGTGACCAAAATTATGGCTTCAAGTGTTACAGGCTGAGGAAATGCCACAGGAGCAATGTGCAAGAGCTCTCTTCCATGGGGAAGAGCAGATGGGGCGGAGGGGAATAAGACACGTTAAAGGGTGAGGAGGCAGTGACTAGGTGTGTTTCAGTTTCACAGGCAGAAAATATTTTTCCTTCCTAACTCCTTCTGGCTGCTAATATCAGACTCTTGTTTACATTGAGTTATTTGGGCTGGAGTAGAGAAAAATGAATCCTCAAAAAGACTAATGCTGCTGGGACTTTGGGGCTCCTCGGGTATCCAACACCCCAGACAAGAGATGAATGACCTTCTAAAAATGCAACAGTTAAGAAAAAAAAAACAAGTCCAGTAGCCTCTGATTATTTTAAGTCTCAGCAGAAGCATACTGTGCAAAGGCTATGCTTATCTAAGGCATCCACGTGAATCCACTATCCCCTCCAAACATCGGGTGCTGAATTAATTACTGCATGTACTGAAGCAGTACATAGTTCACAGGGGATCTTCGCCTTTTGGTCTCTGAACACTTCGTGGCAGGGGCCCAGGTCTCACCGTCAGCATCTGCCAGCCAGGGAAACTGAGGCACAGAGCGGCAGCCACTTTTTCTGGGCCTCCCTCACACAGAGGTCCACAAAAGAAGGGAGGACAGAGGCCAGGAATCCCAACATCCACTCCAGGGTCTTAAGGGCACTCAGATCAACTCAGGACTTAGCACTTGAGGTCCACAGAAAGGCAGTTCCTCACACAAGGAGCCTCTGTGCTCCAAAGCCCTTTTCAGCGTCATAGAAACATTTACTCGTTGTCTGTTCCTGACTTTTGACCTTTGATAGAGAGGGCACGTCCTTGTTGCGTGGTGGGGATCCTCCATGAAAGCTCTAATCCAGGCTGCAGGTCTCAGTGACCCACACAGCCCACTCTCTGCACCTCTTCGTTCCAGTCAAGAGACCTCTCTGAGCAAGTTGTCACTGCAGCCCCTTTTTTCCTTGCCATTCAGAACGCCCACTCCAATCAATGGGAGCTTGCATAATCACTCTCCTTAAAATCACACAAAGCAGGCAAACACTGGTTGTAAAACACAGCAGCTTGCTGTAACTCTACCATAACATCGAGTGCTCCTCCAATATATGTAGTACTTTTCTGCCAGAGGCATCCAGACAAATAGTGATGGGCACCATTAAAAAATGCTTAGATAAATCTTTTCCAGTATGGGCTGGGCTTGATCTGCTCTATTTAAGTCAGTGGAACACAGCCATTGAGCCCTGGGGGATCAAGTGCCAGCCCTAAATCATTTCTTTGATTAATTGTTCTTGGGAAGGAAGAATTCATTAAGCATTCAGCTCAGCAATTAGAAATAAATATATTTTTAGAATGAACAACCTGCCAGAAACAAGTTGTTTTAGAAAGATACTCAGATTGATGCAGCCCATTTCCCATCAATACATACCGAGGAGGCTTCAGCCTGCCAGGTCCCGTCCTAAGCCAAAGGGACGTTGCAGAAGGGAGCACAGCCCCGTTCCCTAGAACTAGTTGTGTGTCTGCACAAGTCCAGTTCACATCCTGTGAGCAACTCTAGGAAATGATATCGTTTCTCTGTATACTAGTTTTCCAGACATAAAATGGGAATAAATATCCTTGCTATTTCACAGAAATATTACAAAGCTATCTCTACAAACAGCTGGGACAGCGCAGATTTAACAGTGATGAAAAACCAGAAGAAAAAAAAACACCTGTCAGACATGCAACACAGTGAAAGTGAAGTAACAATCTCTTTAGAGCTGTTTGGACATATAAACAACCCATTTCCCACAGAATTCAGGTGTAACTGAAACACGCAAATAGCTTTGTTGACACACTAAACAATTACCAGACGAACAGAGGGACAAGTACCTGTGCCAAGCCAGTGACAGCTGAGCGCTTTCCTGTCTGTTTAAGGTGCAGACCCAACAACAAATGAGGTGTAAATGTATATTTTCAACCTACCTGATTCTGTCAATCACTACAAGTTCTGAATCCACCTACAAATAAGCTCATAGCCCTTGGCAACATGCAAAAGTGTTCAGAAAACAAAAGAGGAGCAAGAAGCAGGTCTCTCTGTTCTCTCAGTGTCTGCCCACCCAGCCCCGTGCTGCTGCAGACATGGGCAGCGATTGCCAGCGGTGGTGTTCCTGAAGGAGGCCCAGTGCTGCAAGGAAGGGGCTCACCTCCCAACTCCAGCAGCAGGGCTTGGTGAGGACGGGGTCTGTTCACCCCCAAAGCCCAGAGAAGAGCGTGCAAGTGAGAGCAATGACACTTGGTGCACACCACAGCCCCCTCCCCAGTCTAGGAGGATGTACTTCAGGTCCTGAGGCTGCAAGAAGAAACCCCCAAAGGACCTAAACCTGCTCTGTTGGAAGTTACAACCACAAAGACCATCCCAAGCTTCAAACTGTTGTGTCTTAAAAGGAAAGACATATCTTATCCTTTGCTTTCAGTGCCTGGAGGCAAGTCTGTTCCCTGCCCTGTTTTGGGTACCTATGATGGGAGCAACGTCTCAATGAATTCCATCTTTTTCAAAAAACAATCTAAGAACATATTCTCAAAGGCCTTCTACTCTAAGACATGAAAAACACCTGTAGTTTTGTACTTCTGTGCATGCAGACTGGAATTTCAAGGCCGCTGTAGCAGGTGCTGGCCTTTGATTTCAGCAGGAGCAGGGACATGCTCGGGTATTGTGTAAATTAGCCAGGAACTTGTGTATTTCAGTAACGCTTGATCAGGTGAATTCTATGTTTGTTTATTTTTGTTGTTGTGGTGGTGTTTTGTTTTGTTTTGTTTTTTTTCTTTTAATTTTTAGTTAACGCAGTCCTGTTTAAGAAAGCTTAGTAGTAGGGCTAGGGTTTTCCTCACCATTCTTTCAAATTCATCCCACCCAAAGTATATGCGCTATGACTCAGCCCAGCTGGCTGGCACTCAGCAGATCACAGAAAGGCTGTGCAAGAGAAGTAAAAAGATGGTTCTGCCATGAGGGAACCTAGGAGGATGCTCAGCAAGTCACTCAAAACAACATCCTTGGCCCTCCCTGGTCCCACTGGAGCAGAGGTGCCCAAGAACATGGGAGGATCTGGATCTTCCACTTTCTGATCCTCCTCTGTCACGCAGAGAGAATGCAGTCCCCAGTTCAGGGGGTTCCTGGAAACTACAAAGCCCTCGTGTGCTACAGTGGTGGGGCTGCATAACTGCCTTGGCAGGTGAGCTTAAGCTGAGCACCAGCAGTCGTTAAGGTACCTGTTCTCTGAAATTTTCCATTTAGCTGCCCCCATAAGGCTTGACTGGCACAGAGGAGAGTGGAATCGGGAGAAGTTGCTTCAAAAGTTCAAAATTCAAACTAAATCCCCACCACTTTGAATTCTGAAGCCTTTCCTTGATTCTTTCTCTTTGTGCTCAGAAGCCGGAGCAGAAGGTCTTTCCACTGGAGTCCAGGCAAAGCAGGGGGCAGATTAGCTCTGCTCTCAAGTATATCCAAAAACATTTTAGCCCATTAGATATGTGATTGTAAATTAGGGATCTCCTTTATGAAAGACATCACTGAATCAGAAATAGCTATTTTGTGGGCGACGAGCAGAAAATTCAGTGCTCTAAAATACTTCCACTGTAGCAACAGAGAGCCAGCCTCACTAAATCTGGCTTGGAAGATCCCCTTCACGAGCACCAAAACGTGAATGCAATCCCGTCGCTCTCACTGTGGTGTGATGTTAGCAGGTCTCAGACAGCGCGCATGCGGTGCCCAGATGTGCCCAGTGCTATGGGTACACAAGAGGCCAGGAGCAGCTCCCAGGGGAGAAGCTGATGCCTGGTACCACCCCACTGGCTGCAATGGGTTCTCACCAAGGAATTTTGCTCCATACATTCACTGATTAAAACCTAACTCCAAAGAAATGACAATATATCCTTCTGCAGATACAAGAGCCCCAGTGTGTGGAGAAACGATTGCCTCCAGCACTGTAGAAAAGCCAGAGCTGGGGTGAAATGCAGCAATTAGGCAGTGCACCACACAACACCGCACAGTTGCTGCTTCAGGGTAGGGTCTGAATAAACTCGAGTACATCATTTGAGCTGTATGGCAATTACCTGGCTGTTTATGAAGAGCAGTAGTTTGCTCTATCAAAAGCCATGGGTTTTGAACCATCAGGGTAGTTTATGATACTACAAAATTATCTGATTTGGAATATTTTCCCTTTCTCTCACCAAGCTAAGCAGGAGCATACACATTTTTCCTTTGCATAACAGTGGGCAAAGAGAGTGTGAGGAATCCTCTCCCCTCCTCCTGTGACCTGCTGTAGGAAAGCTGTTCCAGCTCCAACCCCTGCGAGTAGAAGTACAGCTGAGCAGGCGGCTTTTCCCTTACCGGCCTACAGATCTCAGTAGCCAAGTCTGGGGAAGATACAAGTTTCCACTTGTCCATCCTCACCTGAAAAAGGCACTCTCTCCTTGAAAACCACAGCCCCTAGGATGTGTGCAGAAGGAAGGCCTGCAGCCCACTGGTGGGACAAGCTGAGGACTAACATCAAGGCATCCTTGTTCAGCTCTTTCACAGCTTGTCTCCACACATCTTATCTGAAGACTAGAAAGAAATGCTGATGGTCTACCATTACTGAGAAAATGTGTGTGTGATGATTGCACTAGAGGAAGTGTTTAAGAATGGCTCAGCCTTGTGAAAATAAAACCCTCCAGCAGCTGCCAAAAGCTCAGTCCCAGAGGGGTTCCAGTTCCCGACCCCTGAGGCGGGCATGGCTTCCATGCCTCGACATCTCCAGCAGGATGTGATGCTCGTGGATGGGCGTTGTCTTTCCTCTCTGTGCACAACCCAACACCTCCGTCGTCTCCTACCCACCACAGGGTGCTCTGCCCTGCACAGAGGGTTGTGCTGACCGGGGGGCTGAGCTCTGGAGAAATGTCACTGATTTTTGTTCCTCTTTCGGTTATGGGAGACAGAGGACTGGAGACATCTGAGGTACTTTAGGGTGGGAAGAAGAGACAAAGAGACTCTGGTGGCCTAGGTGTGGCAATTATCCTCCTGTGGTGCTGGGGACAGCGTTCCCTGTACAGATGTTGGACACGCTCAGCTCCGCTTTGCACTTCTCACGCACACATCACTCACGAGGTGGTGTATTATTAGATGCACCCCCGATGTTATGTATTAATTCCCAAAGCAGACTCATTCACACACACATAACACATCCACCCACATGCAGTAATGCTTAGACAGACACAAAACCATCCAGCAGCCAATTATTTGGGGTGGGAACAGCTTGCATTAGCTCATGATGAAGCTTAGCCTTAATTCTACTGAGCTGGAGAGGCTGGGAGCTGTGTGTTGGTCTCCTGACTGACTGCGGATCTCAGAGCAGGGCAGATGATGTCAAGGCAAATCTTTTTTTGTCTGCAGTGCAGATTTGGCTGTGTGAATTTACTTGCAGATGAGGCTTCCAGATCCCCTGTTCAAAAGCACGAGCCCTAGGCCATGCCCACATCTGCCACCACTAGCCTAAATTCCCCTTGGTGCTGCAAAAGGAGCACACAACCAGCAGCACTGCCCTTGTCTAGGACCTACGCTTTGGCCACCTCTCCACCAATGCACATAGCCAACAAGCAGCAGGAGGAATTCATCCCGTTTGGGTGACGGATGAGGAGTGTCCATGCAGCCCAGTCATAACGGGAATTCACCGCCATGCTCTGCACGACGTCACTTTATGTGGTGTTTTGCAAAACTGAGGACCAGAAGCTTCCCAAAGCAGGCAGGGCTGAGCCAACAGCCGCTGCCAGATCTGGAGCTTGATTTAAGTATGCCTTTGACCCAGAAACTTGCTCCAGCTCCCAAGCATGGGGCAAGCCCCTCAGCTGCTCTCTAACCAGAGCGCACACAGTGTGCCACCTTAACCGGGGCTGACATGATCTGAAGCACACCTGAGCGTGCACTAAAGGGCAAGGGGCAGAACAGATCGTCCAAAAGCTTCAGCAGTCAGTGAGCTCAGACGCTGTTTTCTAAAGCTGCTGCACCAGAGGAAGACAGACACCTTGCCAGCTCCTGTGCCAGACCTTCCACCCAGGAGTGTTTACTGAAGTCAAGTTGTTGCATCTCCCTAGAGCAGCACACCTTGCAATACACGTGACTGGTGAGGAAAAGTTGGAACATTTTCTTTTTACAGCACCTCCAAACCCTGTGCTGGGGCTGCATAATTCTCATTACAGACACAAAAAGCAAAATTCTCATCTCCATTCCCTGTCCAGACTTTTTTCCTATGTTTTTCCAACCTAGTTCTAAACGTGCTACACAATATAGCATCATACATGGAACTGTAAAGGTGCTGGCAATAAGGAACCATTATTCAGAAATCACTTAACAGTGCATGGATCTACTCATTTTTGTGGTCCTAACAGCAGATGGACAAGAGATGTAACCAAATCTTCAGTAGCACTCAGAGAAGTAGAGTCATGAAGAAATTCTCATGAAACTGCCTTGTAAACCATATACCCTTACCGACACCTACTCTGAATCTTTTGTTATGTTAAAATGTTTTAAGAGGCCTACAGCCTCTCCCCTGGCCCCTAGCAGCACCATGGCTCCATTGCCAAAGTTGGAGAAATCAAGGCACAAAGAGCATTGTGTTCATGGTTGCTCATAATGTCAAAACCAGATGCCTGCCCTGCCTTCCAGTTTGTCCTTGTACCTGCTCCACATTGCTCATGGTCCAAAAGGCATCCACAGCTAAATGAGTATGGGAAAGCGATACAAATGGGTTTGTGTTGGCATCAAAGAGAACAGCCCATAATCTGTGGTCTACACTGGTCCTTCTCCTCCTCTTCCCAGTAATTCACAGAAAATCAGGGATGGAAACAAATGTTCCACTTGTTAGTAATAAAAGCGTAACTTGTGCATGCATTAGTGCTTTAAGGCAAAGAGGGAAAGATCAAGCACCAAGAATTTGTGCTTAACAAAAGCAGGTTTGCCATCATTAAAAAAGCTGCAGAGAGTCAGCCAGTGTTATCATTTGTTATCGCTCTGCCTGTCAGGAGAGCCAGTCCAAACCCTGACACTGCCAGGCAGCGTCACCTTTGCACCGCTTCCCTGCGCCTAATGCAACCGCGGTGCCTCTGCAGAGCTGCAGGATGTCACTGCGCTCGCTCAGCCCACACCCTGGGCTCTGCACCATCCCTCCAGCCTACTCACAAACGGGGACAGAGGTGAGACCACCAGGAGTGGGATGGGATAAACTGGGGCCTCCACTACCTCCTGTCCCCTGGAGACGGGCACGTACGCACGCATGCACCAAGTCCTCTGCAGATGAGGCATCGCACCGGTAACAATGTTAGTGCTGTGATGAGTTAGCACCTTGCCCTGAAATCACGTGTGAAGCCACGGCTGGGAGGAAGGGACTTATTAATGTGGAGTCCCCGAGTCTTTGGAATGTAGCCGTTATCTCCTTCGCAAGCTCCAGAGTGCTGATAACTTCGCAAGGCATTTCTTTCCCACACCCAGGCAAATCCAACTGTGCGCCACCAGGCTTTCCATCCCCCAGACATCAGACTGTAACAGTGCCCTGCAGCTCTGACCAGGAAAATGGGATCCCATCAGAGTCCCTCTGCATACAGTCTCGCTGGAGCTGTGTGCAGGATGAGGAGTTACTCAGCGTACAGCTGCCGATCTCCCGGCAGTCACCAGAAGCCAGAGCACAGCTGTGAAAAGGGAAAAAAAAAAAAAAAAGGAGTTATAGCTCCTACACTAGGATCAGCTGGCAACCTGCAGCACCTCTCCTGCCTCTAAGCTCTTTCACAATAGATGCATAAACACAGACAACCTCTCTGTCCAAGGAGGCAAAGATTTAAATCCTTAATTAGCACATTTGGACAAGTCACCACAAATGAGATTAGCTTTTGAGCACCGCTGGGGAAGCAGTTGTGCCCCTATAATGTCCAAGGGGTGGGCCCTCAAGCTGACCTTGGAATTCCCCTTTGAATGCTCATCTGCTGTGCTCTCACTCGCAGCATCTTCCCCTGCTGCATGCAGCGTCTCTTCAGGAGTTAACAGCCTGGTTTACTACAGCCTGGTGCTCAAACTAGGCACGGGGTGACCATTTTGATGTCAGCCGCTGTGAATATACTGCACGGAATGAATAATTTCAGTTTGTAAAGGGACTTCCCAGGTAGCCAACCATTCAGCAAGGAAAAGGGGCAGAAAAAGGTCTCTGTAATAGCACCTTGTTAGCCCAGCACACATCTGCTTTCTCTTCTGTATTTCTAGAGTCCTAACTGCTTTGTCTGCTGACAAAACCCAGGTTTTAGTGCTGTCAGCACTGCAGAGCTGTAGAACCACGCACAGCCAAGCCGCATTCTCATCTGCCTTGTACATCACCCCAAAAATTGCCCACTTAAGCAAGGATACCTGAGCAGTTCATATATACATATATACATATATACAGCAGCTCTGGTTTGGAGACCCTGGGACAAACTTGCTGCTTGGTCAAGAAACCTCTCCTGACTTGCAGGCTGAAAAGCACCTTGTGTTACAGCCATCTCTCTGCAAAATGCTCAGCTAATGCAGGAATGAGTGTTGTATTGCTGCTAGACAAAGAGGTTATCTAAACATTTCTGAACAGAACTTAAATCAGCCCTATTCACCATAATAACTCTGACTCTTTTATAACAGGAGCAAGTAAATCTCATGCAGATATATACCACTCCTCACCGAGACGGTAATGGTGCTGCCAGCCAGATGCTGCCTGGTTTGCAGGATGGCTGGGGATGCTGCCCCTACATCAGCAGCGGCAGGATCGCATGAGGACACCAAGAAGCACCAAGGGAGGAGAAGAGGCCTCGGGTCTCTCCACACTGAAACCACCCCACGCTCTGTTACAAACCAGGGGAGGGATAGAGCAGCATTCAGCAGACTTAGGGGCTTTTGTAATTCTCCCTCTTCATCTCTAGTTCTGGAAATTGCCTCACCCCACTGAATACAGGAACAGCCTGCACCTTGTCCCAACACAGACCACGTGGCATAAACATTTTGGGGTGAAATCTTGTGCTCTACCAGGCCACTTCCCTATGGAACGGCCTTTCCCTTGCTCTCACCAGTGGAAATGCGTTTTTTTGAAGTTCTCAAAGATAGAAATGGAGTTGGCACCTTCTTTTTGAGTGACATTCATCCATAGGTAAATTGATTTAATAGCTTGTTAGAGTGCCAATTAGAACCAACAATAACTCAATTGACCTATAACTTCCTTGGCACCAACAGAGCTTTCAAAAATAAGAGAAAGGACGAAAGCTATGCTCTGGCAGAGATGAGAGCTCAGATAGTTGGTTTTGAGAGCAAACGGAGGGATTCATGGGCTTGCTAATGAGATACTCATAACATATCAGAAACAAAGACAAATTTCAATGGTTCCAAGCTAAAATGACACTATGTTATCTCCAGACAGAGATCACTCTTTTATCTGTATAATAAATGAATTTCAGTGCAGTAGCAGTACCGCTACAGCAGAAAAAAAAAACCCTGAGTGCAACAGAAAGCACTAGCAGTTACCTAACCACAATAACACCGTGCTGGAAACCCAAGTCTACCTGCTTATAATAGTACTGAAACGTCCTACACTGATTCTGTGTGCGCCTACCAATAAACACTTTTGGAAAACACATTTTTCCCTCAAATAAAATCTGTTTCACACTTACGCCGTGGAGATGGTGCTTCTACATAAATTCATCGTTTGAAATGCTTGGCTTCAAGGATGGATGTGTTTCAAATTTAAAAAACAAAGAATGTGGGTAGAGTTTGTCTAAACATTGCTGGGCTGAGAGCATCCAAGGATGGAAAAAGGGATAAAGTGGAGAGGTTTGAAATTACTAGGCAAAATGATCACTGTTAAACCAGGAAGGAAAGCAGGGACTGAGAATACTGAGCTTATCTGAAGAGTCCAAGGGATAATAGAAACTACAGATACATAGAAGGAGAGAAAACAAATGTGGGGCGGGGGGCGGGGAGATCCATTTGGAGAAAAGACAAAAGAAAGAAAGAAAAAAAAAAAGAAAGATAAGGACTGAGACTGGCAAGGGAAGGAACTGGTGTGAGTGAAGTGCCACTGACACTGGGCTGAATAAAGTGCCAAGCATAACATACTGCAATTGGACAAGGGGCGGGGGAGAAGAAGCATTGCTAAAAGCTGTGGTGAGGTGGAAAGGAGTAATCAAATGAAAAACTGGGTATGAGGAGCTAGGACTGGCTGGACAAGAAGCATGCTACAAGAAACCTAGAAAACAGAGATGGGAATGGTGAAATAAGCAACACGAACACTGAAAGTGAGGGGTAGGGAAAACAGCAGATTGGAAGGAACGGGGCAGAAGGCATCATGCTTGGGTACAGGAGAGAAAACAAACAGTCTGCAACACAGAGCACACTTCCCTTTGAAGCCTGGAGAGCTACCCAAGAACCTGGCACATCATCGCCGCTTTGCTGTAACTGCCTGCTACGGGCATTGCTTAATTGAGAGCAGAGGGCAGTGCAGCATATCCTCTCAAAGGTCCATCGCTGCTAATGAACCCAGGGACATTATTATGATGAGGATGGGGATTGATTTACCTTAACAATTATACAAAATCCTGTATTAAAATTAGACTGCAAAGTCGAAAGCTTCAGTTATGAAATAGCAGAAGGAGGTTAGCTGTATGTATTACGTTACAGTCATTACATGTTTCAAAATAGTTCTTCCTACAGAATTCATTCAAGATGAGAGGAAGGGCTTGAGGCAGACGTGTGGGGAAAAGATTTTCTGTACGAGCTCATTTCTTGCACAATCTGAAAGGTTTGCAATAAAAGAGATAAGGAACTGGAGGATGAGATGTGATGGCTAAGGCAGATGAGTGCTGCCCTGGAGATTCTGTCTTTGCCAAAAAGTTCCTGCAGAGGTGTTAGGCAAATAGCTCAATCCAAAACTGGAACTAGAATAATATTTGTAGGGGATGATTAAAGAGGACACTATGTTTTTGTTCACAGCTTTGTTTTGTGGAGTTTGTTTCTTGACAACCCCCTCTTCTTTCTTTTTTTTTTTTTTACTATAACAGACAAACTAACAGCCATCAGAGGCTTGGGTGGGATCGGTATGCCTCTTTCTCAGACTGGCTGCTCACCGAGCAAGTCTAAGAAATGGTCCAAATCTGAAATGTCCTGCTCATCTTAAAGCATCAGATACTCTTAAAACAGGAACCATTACTTCTGTGCCCTGGTCTTGTGGGTCACAGCAATGTCCAGTTCCTTACTGCGCACCCACAGAGGCTGAGCTCTGAACATAAGGCATGCTGTGTATTGCTACACACTCTGCGAACGGGTCCTCAGGTTGACTGTGCCAAAGTAATGCATGTTCTTGATCTCGCTGTCTGTGAGCCTCTGTCGCCTCACTACAGACTGGGGATGACAGTACTAGTTCCCTAGCCAAGGTGTCAGGAAGAGAAATGATCATTTATTGCTTTTACACTTGAATATTTCCTAAGTGTCAAAAAAAAACCTGTTTTTTCATACTAGGATCTGAATAAGATGAAATAAATATGCTATTTTACACCAAGAGATGGATAAAATGTTAAATAGCTTTTTGCAAAGGAACAGCCATCCCCGTGTGCACCGAATGAGGCCTGGGCTTCTGTGGAAGAGAGAATGTGGTCATTTATTGGCAGAGATTTGTACCAAGGGTCTGAATTAAGTTTGTGCAGGAAATCTTAATCATGCTATTGCCTTAAATCTCAATGTTTGCTTTAGTATTTATTCATATGATTTGATCTCATTTTCTGCATATGAACAAATATGAAAATACTATAATATTATATGATTATGATCTTAAAACATCTTATGGTGGTACACTGAGGTGTTTCATTTACTGAGATCTTCCTGTTTTCAAACGCTGCCTCTTATAGTACCTGAACATGTCTCCTACCAATAACTATATCCACACATCAAGCCTCTAGCACGGGGTTTTTTTATCATCTGCTTCACAACCGGAGCATGAAGCTTGGGGTGACTCGCCCAAGGACATGAGAAGCACGGCTACCACCAGCTTGGTCCCCTTCATGGTCAGGAAACCGCATTTCCTCTCCTGCAGCTTGATTCACAGTCCACTGAAGACAACAGAAGCCTAATCCATGTTACTCAGCAGGATTTGGATTATCCCTCATGTTATTCCTGCTTGGATTCCCTTGTTCAGCTCCAGCAAAACTGCCCTGGGAATTGGCAGGAAAGTTCTCTGCAGTAAAGACAGCAAAGTCTGACTTCAGGAACATCTCCCTTCCTCAGCTAGCAGTGCCCCCACATGATTTTAAGGCAACTGCCATCAGCACAAACAAGAAAAGAGAGGCAAATATATGAGCTGCCCACCACCAAGCCCGTGCCTGATTTGCACTTTTTGTTTGTTTCTAATGACTGGCACAGGTTCTGCTACTAATGCAGACGTTTCCCCCGCCTTTCCCTCCAAGCAGAGGTTTCAGTGAACCAGAATTGCAATTTGCAGTACATAAGGCTCACACAATGGCTAGCTTTCATTTTACTTTCATGTGAGCAGTGGGCAAGTCACAAGATCAGCATTTGCCATTGTGGGCAGCCTTTGAATGTGGAGAGGCATGAAGGCAGGCACAAGCAGCAGCGTTCTGGGCAGCAGGTAGAGAAAAGAGCATTATTGTCCGAGAGCTGGAAGAGCAACACCCACCTAAGTGAACCGCCAAAGCCAGGGAGCGTGCTGCATGCTTCACAAATTGTTTACCCTCTTAACAAATAGCAAAAAGGAAAAGCTTACAACTGAAAACAATCTCCACAGACAGAGCAGCACCCCGTGAGGCACTCTGGCAATCACTTCTGTTCAGGAGAGTGGAAAAGGGAAGCATGCATCCTTCCCATTTTTGCTCAATCCTGCCACTGCAATTGGGGTCAGTGTTTAGTAGTATAATTAATAAATCCCACTGATTCCCCGAGGGAAGTGTCTGACTGACACTGCTGAGAGGTCTGGACCAGCACGAAGGGGAGCAAATGATTTTGTTCTTCAGAAATTCCCCTACCTCACACATCTATTTCTTTTGGTGCCACAGAAATCTGCCCAGCTCCTGAGCAGGTGTGGGGGTCTTGCAGAGGAAGCAAACAAACAAAAGGGTCTGTTTGCAGATAAGTATTCCGAGTAAGTGAGAACAGTGGAAAGAAAAAATCCAAAATCTCAAGTTGGGACCAAGTGGAATATTTTCCATTGTTTTCAAGCAAGCAGCAGCTTCTTTTTCCTGTGAAGAAGTTAATAGATTACTGGACAGTGAATAATGTGTAGTTCTATTTACATCCACTGTTTGGACTATTTTGGTCCTTCAGATAGCGTATCTGTTCTCAGGCCTTTCTAAAAGCAGCATGCTCCACTGTTTTGCAAGCAATTCTGGAGAGCAGCTCCAACCAATATGCTTCATTCAACTTCAGACTAGATAGATCATTGTTTGTCTGGAATTTTTTTTATTAAACCGATTTTACTAGATCAATGCATCCTCTAAGCAATAAATTGCAATCCTATCTATCCACTGAAAAAACTCTCAGAGCCTCAGATAAATCTTGATCTACACTTTGGCTCTGCACTGATGTGCAATCAGCCACAGATGCAAATAAACTCAAGTAACTAGCACTTAGATCTGAACCTCAGAAGAGGAGCTAGTACTCTTATTTTCATTAGAAATCGCTAAGACACCTTTAAAGTGCTCCCAGAACTAGTCCATTGCATTAGTCATGAGTACTCAGGGGCACTGAGTCTGGTTTTTATAAAGGTCATTCGGTGTCTTTTCCCCTCACAATGGACTAAAAGCAGAAATCAACAGAGCCTTAATCTATATTAATTTGCTTTACTCTTTGAGGGTCATAGATTTGCCACTGGAATTAGCCATATTAGATGCTAAAATGATAATTTAATGAGACAATGATGAAAGCCTCTGTTCTATTCTAAAACCAGAATGCCTCTCACATAGCACAAAGGAGAGTTACTCCATGAAGTCAGAGGAATTGCACAAATGTAATTTTACAACAAAATCAAGCTCCGCTAATTAGGGTCAGAGCGTTCAATTCAAAAGTTCACGTCTTGAGCTGTACGTAGCCAGGAGTCGTGAGGTCTGGAGCTCTACCAAAACACCTGGAGATGCACCTCGCTCTCAGAGGCGTAGCCAGTTTCTCCAAAAAGACTTGAAAAAAAAGATCCGGGGCTGAGTATTTATTAACTTGAAACTTGTACACCAAATGCTACTGTACAGCTTTGGTGACAATGCAAAGTGCCAGATAATGGAGACTCGTGCCTCTCACAGCATCCTAATGCTCCAGGATCTGCACCCATCTATAGCAAGGAGCAAGCACGCCTTGCACTGCGTAATTTGCAAAGCAGCAAATGGAGTCCTTTGGGCCAAGGATATAGCTCTTGAAAATATCTTGGTCATACCTGCTCTGTGGCGCAATCTACTGCATTTCGGAGGTCAAGAAATGTTACTCATATTCGTATGAGTTGTTTCCGAGAGATGCTTTGGTAGCACTCAGAGCAGAAGGGAATACCTAATCCGAACAGCATCTGGGAAAGCTCCCACTCTTCTCCTTCACTGCAGCCATTGTTCACAGGTTATTTTCATGATAGTCCACGCATTTTCTCTAAGTGGCAGTCACATTCAAACAGATATGCTGCAAGTGACCTAGAAACACGGGTGAACAAAGTTCCCTGGAAAATGCACACACTGACCATACAATGGTGCATCCAACTCCTCCTTGCCTCTTCAGATGTTTCTCTGCACAATCAATACCACTGCCCCATCTGATGCTGATCCATAATAGTAGGGAGGAAGC
This sequence comes from Aythya fuligula, assembly GCF_009819795.1. Taxonomy (NCBI): domain Eukaryota; kingdom Metazoa; phylum Chordata; class Aves; order Anseriformes; family Anatidae; genus Aythya; species Aythya fuligula. The sequence continues at coordinate 9,645,258 of NC_045569.1, read as the reverse complement.
ACATATTTGTGTGCTCGGCTTCTAGCATCAATTTAGAAGAAACACAAAACGGCAAGCTCTCAGCCTACCTGGAATCTGACACCAGGCAGACAATTTCTCACACCAGGGCACAGATATCCAACTCACTTTGCTTTCTCTACAGAAATGCAAAGCGACGTTGCAGAGGATTTTGTTCTTAATGCTAACAAGTCATACATGGATACATCTGTAACTGCCTGCATGTGAACATTTGGGTGTTAGCACTCTGTATGATCAGCTGGCTTGGGATAGTCTAGCTTGCCTGCGTATTTCATTCCTTTGTGTAAGGCTAGGAGTGGCCCTATGGCCAAATACCTCACAAATAAAAACTTGCCTGATAATTTGCTATGCCATTTTAAGGAATAAGCACTGGTTCACTAGGAATATTCAAAAAATTAACTCTTAGGACCATCTCACCTTGGGCAAGGTGGCTACCTCAGCTACTGCCACAATCCTTCTACTGAAGTTTGCCAGTCTGGTTCAGTGCTGGAAACAGTCATAAAGACGGAAGGGCATAAATCCATTATACAGACACATAAAAGATATACAAACTGAAGGCTACTTTAGGATAAATCCAAATACGATACAGAGACTAAATCCAAAATTCCTTTAAGATGCAACACACAGAGAGCACTTTGCTAGAATAATCCAAGAAAGCACAGCAGTTAGTTTTTAACTCTAGGCTTGTGGCAAATATACAAAGATCTGTAGCCAAAAGAATAAAATTGGTTTGTTCTTTCTAAAGCTAAACACTCTCACATTTCTCTGTGTTTGTGAGGTATTATTTGACCAGTCACAACAGTGAGGCAATTTTATACTTTTTCCAATCTGTGTTTGAATAAGATTGTACTTACAAGGACTGTGCATCACGATGTAGCTACTGGAAACCCTCATATGCTCGGTCAGCTCTATGCTTGGGACACTTGACTGCGCTGAATTTAAATGACAGTGCAGTCTTCCAATTCACATCGCCTTCTAATAATGTTTGTTAATCCAAGCAAGTATCCAGGAATCTGTTCAGTGCCAGTCCTGAATCTTCTAAGCTTGTTAAATCCCAAAAAGGTAGTGCCAAGAGGTTTCTGTCATTGGGCACCAAAATCCATCCTGCAACTCCTTCCTGCAATTATCTTGCTAACTATATTTTACTGGATAAGGCAACATTTCTTTTAGAGTCCAAGAATTCAATAAAATCACGTAATTTGCTGGCTATGTTTGAATAATGTGCTTCTACTGTGTGCTTTTAAATGTGAAATGTAAGCCAGTTGTAATTAAAGTTGAAGCAGTAACCCTTAGCCATTGATTGCACTAAGTAATTAATTATTGATTGCAGCACTTTACATACGTATTGCAGAGGACAATTCACCTGTGCAGTAGACAATACTTTACTCAGAAATGCCTAAACACAGCCCCCCCCCGCCAGCTATGTGATTGAAACTGTACAATAATTGGTTCTACTGTTTACAAGTTAATTTTTTTATTAACCTTCATGGCAATGTTGCTATCTGAGTGAAAGAAAGCCATTACTCTCCTAAAGACAACGTTAACTATTCCCTGCCCAAATTAGTCTTGCAAATAAGCATCTGCAGATGCAAAAGAGCAGATCTTTGTCTGTAAGACTCTGAAGGTCTTAAGTTCCTTCAGAATGAACACTGCTATCATCCTCTGCACATACCAATTCCTGACAAGCGATGCTGCAGTAAGAAGCTGTACAGAGCAGCAACAGTGGCAGCATCGTTCCCTAACTCTTGGGGAAGGAGAAGGGAGAGGACTTTGAGGTATTAAAATGGGAAACGAAACATTAAACTGGCAGACTGCAGGTTGTGAGCTGGAGATGCAGGAGTAGTTAAGCAGCAGACATTGTGCTTTTAGTCTGGAGTTGTGCATCAGGTGGGAACGTTTTTCCCCATTTACACAGGACTATGGAGAGGCTTTCCCTTATAAAATGCTGAAGCAAGAGGCATCTGTTAGTTTAAAAACACGATTTAAAAATAATAGTAGCATGGGGACACTAAAATTAAGCTAAAATATAAACAAAACCTGCAGATTGTTTGACCAAAGCAGATCTTGGATGTGTCCTCCAGCTCTTCTGACTAGGAAATCAGCAAGGAAAGTTATCCCTGGGTGTGTGCTCTGTGCAGAAAGGTCTGAGCTGGACAGGGTAGGGGAAGGGGCAGGCCAGTTTTGAGCGGGCCAGGAAGGGGAGATTGTACCTGAAGTCACTGTAGGGATGGATGATCCAGAACCCGGCAGACTTAACCCTTTCCTGCTCCCTCTCCACGGCCTTCTGGCTGCCAAACATCCTCAAGGAGAATTTGTTGACCCCCGGCTGGAGCATGGCCCCGAACTGCCTCTGCATGAAACCGGCTTGGCCCAGCCTCTGCTCCTCATCTGGGGTGATCTGGTCGCACCCTCCACCTCCTTCCACTTTGATGGAGGTAGAGGAGCAAGCCCGGGGGGGCTGCTGCTGGGACTCCGGGGGGGATGCCGGTGGTGGGGGTGCTGGCAGTCCCTGCTCCGTCTCCCCACTGCCAGGGGGGCTCTTGTCCTCTCCGGGGGAGGCTGGCTCCCCTTCGCCGCCGATCAGCCTCTTCTCCTCGGCCGCATCGTGGAGGTGCCTGCTGGTCAGCGAGGACAGGCTCCCTTTGAAGCGGCGGCAGTCCCCGTTGGTGCTGGTCTTGGCGCCCTTGCTGCCTGCCTCCGTCTCCAGGAGGCCGGGGTCTCCCCCTCTGCTGGGGTCTCCCCCGAGTGCCCGGGTGCTCCCAGCAGAGGGCGAAGGCAGTGGCTTGAGCCTGATGCTTTTCCTCCGGGTGTCCTTGTCGCTGTCTTCCTCCTCATCCATGATCGACGCCTTGGGTCCTATCTGCTGGGGCAGGCTGTAGAGCCTCTTGCGCATGGAGGGGGGCAGCTTGTCCATGGCCGCTGCTGCTGCTGCTGCTGCTGCTCAGTGAGGGGGAGAGACCCCCCGGCTGTGCCGAAGGAGGGGAACCGTCACTGCCCCCAGGCCCCTGCCCCCAGCTCAAGAGGCAGGAGGGACCAGAGGCTGGCGTGTCATCTCCTTACCAGACTGTGGCATCCACAGGCTCCGCATCAACACACGGGCTCTGCATCCAGAACGGAAGGAAAAAAAAAAAAGAGGGAAGGCAAAAAAGCCCCCCCCCTCTCTTCCCCTGTCCCGATTTGGCTACTTGCTGCTTGCCTCCCCTTGGTGAGTGTTACTGCAATCCCTGTCTGCTCAGATCCAGAGCACTGGGCAAGAAGTCTAGAGGAGAGCAACACACTTCTGGCTGGAAGGCGAGGGAGGGCGGCAGCAGCAGCAGCAGCCGCCTTGCCATGTTGGCTTCGAGATGCAAATGTGCAGTGTCTCCCGGCGGGCAGACATCATCCGAAAAGCGAAGCGCAAGCCTGGGTGCCTCAAACTCCTCAACCTGCCGGCCAATAACACAATGAACTGCAACCTGCAGCAGCCACTGCTTGCTTACATCACTGTCATCACTTATTCCTCATGCAGCCCCGGCTCCTGGGAATATTCATGAAGCGATCCCATTCTATTGGGTTGCCATAGGAGCGACTACTGCACACAGGCTCTGCCTACCTGAGCCAGCACCCGGGCTTCTTAAAAGGGCAACGTCTGGCTGCCAAGGGTGTGTGTGGCAGGAGGCACGCCGCAACGCTGCTGCTGCTGCTGCTGGGCTGCAACATCCACGGCGCCTGGGCACTGCGGGGCTCCTGCCGCTCACCAGGAGTCAGCCGCGGCTCAGCTGCAGCTGAGGGAGCACCCGGCTTAATGCCATCCTTGGTTTAGCAGCAAAACCTACCGGGCAGCTGTGAATTTAAAAATAGCAGCATCATAAAAATAATAGGAGCAAGAAGATTCCTTTTTCTCTTAGATGCTGGCGATCCTTGTCTCCTTCTGGAGTTGCGGCTGCTTGGCTGCAGGTTTTCTGGTGAAGACACGGGTGGGGGGGAGGAGGAGGGTGGGTGGGATGGGGCAAATCCAAATCTAAAGGAGGAAATATCGGTTCACCTTGAAAATCTCACTTGCATGCAAAGCAGGGGCTTGGGGAGTGCCTGTCTGTTCTGGCACAAGTTTGCCTGCTGGGAACCCCTTTGTGTTTTTTACCGAAGAAAGGTTTGGAAGGTTCTTTTCCTTTGCTGCCTTGCTTCCCGTTAGACATGCCAAATGCTACTATTTCTCCCTGAGGGGTTGGATCCGTAGAAGTCATTCAAAAAACGGCAGGCTGCATCTCGGAGAGCTCCCCTACCGGAACGAGGGAGGCTGGACCGGGATGGCGAAGGCGCGCGTGGGATGCGTGGGCTCTCCCTGCGCCGCGGGGAAGCCCACTCCGCTGGGCACCTGAGTCAGCGCTTTCTGCAGGAGGACAGCTCGGGGTGGGAATCTTCCTTCCTCTCACTGCTGGCCATGAGGCACCACCTCATGCAACACAGAGGCCAAAGCCATAGAAAAAAGCTTAAATCAGGCTTGTCTCTACCTTTTATTTATTTATTATTTTTTTTTATTTTTTTTTTTTTTTGATCACAAGGAAAGGAAGAAAAAAGGTGGCCATCAGCCCTGCCCTGCCCTGCCCTGGGAATGGCTGTTTATTCCACTATGCTTATGAAGCTCTTAGACTGATAAACCAGTTCCAATTATTTTCTAATGTAAAGCCTTTGAAACCAGGGGAGTTAAATTAAGAATCCGTTTAGCCATGTAAGAGACTGTTTGCAGATATTTTTGCACAGACTCAGGATCTGTGGCTTTCTAGAATGTTTGTTGTTTTATATAGTTAAAATCATACCTCCCAGAAAAAGGAAACCACGTGAACCCTGCAGACAGGCAGGGAGGCTAAATGCAGGCAGCCAATGCCCACTGCAAGCAGTGAGGAAACCCTCACCGGTTCCCTGAGAATCGCTGTGCTTCTGCTTTCATAAGCAAATGTTCACCTTTCCCCCCATCAGGAGTCACTTGTCACCGGCCTAAGATAACTCTGCCATTTAAAGCAGCAGGATGGTACTTAAGCTCTTACTTTAAGGAAATGCAGCCACCAGCAGTGACTTCACCATGCACACAGACAGCACATGCTTCTTCATCTTTGTTTGCCTGCTCTCCAATCCTTTCTCCGAAGCATTCACCTGCTCCTCTTATCCTCCCACCTCCTGGCACAACCTGGACGAGCTGTGACTCATTTGAAATACTCTACAGAGAAGCTACCTGGCACAAATATTATTTAGTTTTATTCTTTTCATCCCAACTTCTGGTAGAACAAGCTTTTTCTAGAGAAATAAATCTCCATTTTCAAACAATCCTGTAGATTAGATAATGTGAATAAAGCCAGTGATAGCGGTAAACGTCTTTTTCCTCTACTTTTTTCCTTCTCTAGGCACCAAGGGATGCTGAGGTGTAAGCACTTCTGTGCCTAAGCTGCAATCAACTGCCTTCCAAAAGGAGCTGTTTTGATTAATGAGGTGCATAACATCTGAAACTGATGCAGCTTCTTAAACACAGTCCCTAATGTTCCCAGAGAATGACAGAGCAATAAAGGACGTGCTCAAGGAATCAAGCTGTTCGCCTTCCTTCAGCTATAGGTGTATTCTAGCAGGCTTGGAAAATACCCACACTCTTTTTTTCCTGGTCTTTCTGGGATTATTCTCTGAATGTTGCCTTATTTGATGACACAAATAAGATTCTCTTACAGCCTTGAAAAGGGGGAGAGAACACAACAGAGCATCCAGGCAGCAGAATGCTCCTTTATCACTTCTGTAGCTAAGAAAGGAAATTATCAGGTGCAAAGACTGAGTCAGGCTGCCTGGCACACTGCTGCGCAATGACAGAAGCATGCAGATGTCCCCGTGCTTAGACCTCTGGCTCTCACTGCCCCGGTCACCAGCATCCAGCCTGTACACAAGGCATATAATTCCTCAGTTACAGAGGAGGTTTTTAAATTATTGGTTTGGGACCACGTTTGTTATCTTTACAACTGTTTGTAAAGCATTAAGCTTCTCTTCAGCACCTGCTTTGAAGCAATTTCTTGAGCACGTCACTTTAATATCTTCATCCCCTTCTGAAAAAAATGCTTAACCTGAAAGGAGAATGTAAGTGCTGCATCGAATCTAGGCCTTGTCAAGCACATAGCCCAAAATGCTAAAAACCAGAATGTGAATTCCTGCATAGCTCTGTCTGCAAGTTCCTAAACACTTCTAAACCTTGGCTCCAGGATTCACAGGTACCAAACTCAGAGGAAGTTTCAAAGTCCTTAAAATGTAATGACAATTTGGTATCCAGAAAACTTCAAAGTAATGGTATTTTATTTGAGAGCCTTCCAAGAATTAAGTGCAGGAGGCTGGGAATTATCCTTGTCTAATGGTATGAAGCTACCATCACGGACATTATTTACTATTGGCATTATGGCAGTGCTTTCCATGTTAGCAATGGGCCTTTGTAGGCACATTTTAGAACATTTCAGAAAAGCTGAGACTGTTGCTGGGTTAAGCCTTGCCTATCATTGGCTGCACAGAATATTCAAAGGGGGTATAGAGAACACACATACCAGAAAAAAAGGAAAGCTCTTTTTGAGGAAAATTATCTTTTTTTTTTTTAACAATATTTATCAGATACTGCTCCAAGAGCTGGCAGAGATACAAAGGGAGCTGATTTAGTAGGGAGAATGCAGGTGAAGCAGCCAAAGATTTGCTTGTTTCTTAGGGGATTTTGTCAACTTTATGTACATATATATGTGATGCTACTTTAATAAAAATACAGTGCTGCAATGCAAATGTGAAAAATCAGGTTCCTACTGAGCTCAGGATTATAGAAGAACAGACTGAGAGCCATAAAAACTGGTATCCTCTTGCTCAGAGTGCAGGAAGCAGCAGTGCAAGCTTTCTGCATGCTGGCCTGCTAGGACTAGCTCTGCTTGGGTGAGAGTTTCAGGCATCACCCTTGAACCCTTGGCTTCACAGATAATAAAGGAGTTAATTAACATGTGGTATAGATTGGAGGAACTGGAGCAAGTCCCTTCAAGGCTGCATGTTGTTCCTAGCAGGCAGCTTCTAACTCATAATTGGCATTTGAAAATCCATGAAATATTAAACACTACAAAACACAGAAATTCTATCTCAGAGTTTTAGTGGCAGAGCCACTCACTGCGCCTGCAGCTTGCTTTTGTGACCTTCATACCTAGAAGATAACAAAAAATATTCACCTTAAATACATAAATCCTATATCCCCCTCACCCCTGCCAGTTACACGAGCATGCTGTCACATGTGGGCTTGTTGATATTCAGCCTCTGCTTTCTTACTGCTCTGTCAACAGGAACTGGGAAGTGGGGGACTGAGCAGCTGGAGCATATCTTGAAACCTATTTATTGCACAAAGAAGGCACCTGAGCATCTGGTCAGGTTAAAGAAAGTGCTGAGCAATGGGAAGCGAGATACATGCCAGGATGTTGGGCTCTGGGGAGAGGGAAGAGTTCCACTGCACTGGAAGTCAGGATGGGAGCAGAAAGTCCTCTTGTGCTGCACAAGAACTAGGTTGCATTGGGAGAAAGAACAGTTCCATGTCCATCAGTGGAAACAGAGAGGTACTAAACAGATCTCTAACAACAATGGACTGTGGAACCAGCACAGAGAGACAGCAGCAGCAGTAGCAGAGGCACAAAAGAAAATCTTGTGTCAGAAGTACTTGGAAAGCTATTTTCTGTCCAGCTTCCATTGATGAATAAACCTGGAGTAATCCCACCCTCTTCATCCTTATAACCACAACAAAATAGGAGCACTACGTCTGGGACGTGTATTTCCAGGGGGTTGTTGGCAATGTGCTCGTAACTAGCAAACAGCTTTGCCACTGCAAAAAAGGAAATGTTATCCAAAAAATCAGTCATGCTGCTATCTGTGAAAATAAGTCACAGACTATGCAAAAAAATAAACCCTCAGGATTTTCAGGATGTTTAGAACTTCTGTAAAGGTTGCTAATCCTCCCTCAAAGAAGTAGCCAAAAATCACAGCTACAAACAGATTGATTAGCAAGAGCATCTTGTCACCCCACCTGTAATACTCCCCGAGCAGAAAACTTAGGGACAAGTAACCAGGTGTGAAGCCACGAGGAAGAGAAATTACATAGGCTCTGGGAAGCTGCTGAGGTCAGAGTAACTATATGATTTTGTCACAGTTACTTAATTTATGGAGTATTTGCATTGTGGTCTAAACTCTATAAATGAGTTTTGCAATGTCCACACTGAAATGCTCATACTAAGCTTGTATCTTGGACTTCAATAACATTTGCTTTCCAAATGTATATTCCATCAAATTCCTGTTAAAATACTGAGAACCAGCTTATTTTTCTACCCTTATCTGGAATTATTGAGAAAAGGGTTGAAACAGCATGGGGAGGTTTGCTCAAACTGGATCCATTCAGCGACCATCAAACGACGCTTTCTCAAAATAGCACCTTTCACCAGCGTTTAATGAGCCGTAGCTTCACAAAGAATAATGGATCCCTCTTCATGAGCCTCTCCCCGCCGATGCATCTTCTGTCCACATTAACTGTACTATTTTTGATTATCACACAGGGCTGGATTTGATGGCAAATGTGCTACTGTCTCCAATAACAGTAATGGCAGCACCCAACTTCAGGAAGGCCAGACTTTTTAACACTTCTTCTTCCTCAGTGAGCGCCTCAAACCAGCTCAACATCGCCTTGTTGATGCAACTGCAAACCAGTTTCACACCTGTATCACCTGTTGGATGCACACACTGCTCTCCCTCATTGTTTTTGTGAGCCTACCTTAACGATGCCTCCCTGCGGCAAATTGCTGAAGACAGGCAGAGAATTTAAAAATTTTTAAAAAGAGACTGTCTGCTAATTAGAAATAAATTGTTCTGTAAGCAGAATGGTTATGAAAGAAATGTCCCATAGATTCATGTGTTGTGACTGCAGTCTCCCATGCCTAAGGTGCAGGATTCAGCCCAAACTTTTCCTCCATGATTGAGGAAATATAATTTATTGAGGCTGGCGTGCAGGCTGCAGCAGAAGGCCCCTTGAGCCCTCACAGGTCCCTTCCAAGCACCATTATCGTGTAATTTTATGACCCTATCTACTTCTACAGATACATGGGAAGATACTCACTCAGAGACAAAATCCCTCTGTTAACGTTTTACATCATTAACACGTTGAAATACTACCAGGAGGGAACTAACAGACTGATGGATATAAAGCATAACTGTATAAGCTTCATTTCCTTAGGTGGACAGCTAAAAGCCATTAATTTCACAATTTTGGGGAACAAAGCTGAACATTTTAATGCTTATTCATGATTTCTGAACTCCCGAAGACAGCAAAATTACAAAAACAAGCTTAGCCAGCATATCTAAGCAATATGGCAGCAGAAGAGCTTCAAGCAGAGGATCCCACCTTGTCACCACCCCTGCCGTAGATACCCCTCCTCAGGCTGCTGCCCCCCGAGGGCCCATTTTAGGTGGTTACCCCTCCCACTCAGTAACTTTACAGGAATAGAATGTCATTGCCAATAAAAACAAGGGCAAATGGAATGGAGATACAGCATTTCTGCCTGCGATTCATTCCTTCCTGGCATGAGTACATCCTCTACAAACAAGCAACCAGGTCAGGCCAGCCTGAGTCCTCAAGACGTTCCCATTATCTTGCAAGAGAAAAGAGCGATTTGGGCCACCACCACGTCTGTTGCTCAGCAGCGGTGTCTGCAACTGCCTGCAATGCTGAGTGCCCCGGTGAGCCAGTAGATAAACAGAGGAGAGGGAAGAGGCATCAGCTGGTACAGCTGCACTTAATTCTGTGAGATTAAAATAAAGGCCTCCTCTCTCTGGGCTCTGCTTTTAGAAACCAGCCCTTCAGTGATACTGCATGTAACCCACTCAATACCAGAAAGATCTCATGGTTATCCTGAAGCTTGAGATTATTTCCTGAGTTTGCACACGCCTGCGCCTACACGGGCACATTTGTGTTTGTGCTAATCAAGCTTTTACCTCAATTTTGGATCAAAAAAAGCACGCCAAGTCCATTTGCGCCCCTTTCTGTCATTTGTTACTTTTGTTTAATTTTAAGCGTTACTGAAGCATCTAGAAAATTCTGTTGATCTCAGAGCCACAGCAGAGGAAGGTAGCCCAGTCCCAATCTAAACAGAAGAACAGAACACAGCAGCAGAGTAAACAATCTCGTGCTCTCCAAATGCCAGTTCAGTGCTGTGCATTTCCTTTTTGCTGTTTCTGTTTTAGAGAGGGCTTTGCTGAGAGGAGCTAGAGCAGGGAAAAAAAGCAGATGGAGAAGGGTGGATCTAAAGGAAGAAAAGAAACTATGAACAGGGAAAGAGGGCAGGGTGAGAGCTGCCTGCATTGTATTTGCTCTTCTGTATGTTCAAGTCGTGCTGCAACGCTACCATTATGGAGGGTCTGAACTTCCATTCCAAGCTTCTTCATGGTCGTTCTTGTTGTCAGCCAACTAAGCTGACATTCTGAAGACCTCATGTTTACACACTGGTTTTGAGAACAAGAAGGGTGTATGTGTAGAAGAAGAAGAAAAAAAATACTTTTCCTGTTCCAAATGGTATTTCAGGAACCAACGCACTGTTGTAGAAGTAAGAGCTAGAGGAATTTCACAGAGAAGGAGGTATGAGGAATGATCAAAGGTTAGGCACAGAAAATTTGGCTCTAAATATTCAATCATGGATACCCTGGCTCAAAGAATGAGGAGAAAGGGGAGCATTCCGTGATAAGTCCTGAAACGAACAACAAAGAAAAAGGAGTTCTGGCTAAACACACAGACTGACACTTGTCAACAGCAAAGGGGTAAGAAATAGCTCAGAGAGCTTGTTGGTCAAGCTTTGGGTGAGCTATCTCCATTTACATCTGAAAACCACACCTCCAGGTCAGAAATAGCCCCTTCCCCTCCTTAAGCCCACTCCTCATGGAGCACGCGCAGTGAATTAAAGTGTCACAGGGCTGTTAAGCTGTGGCAAGACAGGGAATCACCAATTAGAAGTTGTCATGCTCACTTAACCACCAATTTTAGGAGGTTTGTGTATAATCAATACGTATAAAGATGTATTTGTGGCATCAAAAGGTGTGCTAGCTGTGTGGAGCTACCACCTAGCACCCATCTTGCTGCAGATACAAAATAAACAAGTATCTGGACTCAATGAGCCGCTTGGCTCATTGTGCATTGGGTAGAGAACCCAGTTTTGGGATGACACCACCCAAGTGGCTAATAAGATCTGAGCTTCCTAATAGAAGGAAACTGAAGTGCTGTACACCTGACAGAGATGAAATACCCAGGAAATCCAGAAGGGTCATTGAGGATTTTGCTCTCTGTGACTCTCCTTCCCTGGGTGCTTGTTGCCAGCGACACCTATACAGGCTCTATGCTCTTGTGCTAATTAATATCCATCACAGAGGCATATCCCATATTCTCAGGCACACAGAACTAATGAAGCTTTTAGTTTCCACAGTGCCCCACAGGCCAGCCCCGCTGAAGCAATGTCAAAGGCTCAGATACTGCTGGAGCTGAGCTGCAGGGCTGCGTTTGGCGCTGTTCAGGCAGAGTTCTAGCAGTCTGCCCAGGAATCCCCATTGATTAATTTCCATGGCCGGTGCTTTCATTTGTTTTCAACACTTGGTTGACCTTTCTGTAAGAGTTTAAACAAAGCTCTGTAGACACCTGAGGCCATTGCCTTGATAGTATCAGTTCATCATTGTATAAATTTGTCTCAGAGGATGGTAGCCTTGTGTTTGTGTGTGTGTTTTTGTGAGGGGGAGGCATCCCGCTCATCTGGCTCTTTCTCTGAATGCTGAAGCATTTTTCAGCAAAATCAATGAGAAAGCTTCACACTGCATCTAACATTACTTCTCTGCACTGTCTGATGCAAGGGCATGGCGCACAGAGCAGTTCTAGATGCCACTTCCTGGTATCTCTCTACTTTTTGGGCAACGCCTTTTCCCTTGCAATTTGTAAAAACACGCCTGGGAACAGGGACCAGAAGTCAGGCCTTCCTGATTCTCCCCATAGCCATTACCTGACAGAATCAGATTCCACTCTGTGCTCTCTTACCCACTGTTGGAATCTTAAATCTTCTTCTGCTCAGTAGAACAACTTCACAAAGACACGTCCCATGGGATAGTGGGGTAACAGGAAAGTGGTGTTTGCTTCACCGATTGCCGTTTTGGGTAAAAGAGTGAAGCCTGTTCTATCTTTCTGTATATTAAAAGTAAAAAGCTTAAAACTCTGACAGAATTCTAGAAGATGTGAAGGTGTACGCAGCCCTGCAGCACCTGAACAACGATGAGATGAGTGTTCCCCCATGGCTAGGTCGCTCCCTGCTCAGCAGCAGCCCTGCAGAGCCACCAGCACATGGGGCTGCAAAGTTCGGGGTTGCCCCAGGCTTGGACAGGCCCCCAGGAGTTGCAGGCTGCAATACACAACCTTTAAGCACCTATAACCCATCACTGAGACTGGCATTACAAAACTGCCTGCAGTCACATAGGGAATCTGTCTGCTTCCCAGGTTATACGTGCTCCTACTGTGTCCAGCCCAAAGTTACTAGCAAAACATATCCATTTCTGCTTGCTGCTTCTGTTCACTACTGCGGCAAAGAAAACTGCATGTGTATAGATATAAAGTAGCTTAGTAAAGCAGACCCAGACACCACAATCATTTTCTCCTCCTACTCCTACAGAAGGATGTCAGATTAAACAGCTTTCTGAAGCTGGAGACATCTCAGTGCATACTTTACCCCAGAGGAAGCATTTCAGGCTAAAGAACAAAAACAACAAATACCACTTCCCCCTTTTTAAGCAACTTCATGTCATAGTGGGCGCTTGACAAGTTGCTGTTCAAAGTCTGCTGAAGGAAAAATTGTATATATTATTAGTCACTTCTCTGCTTGTTAATTCTTTGTTTTTTACCGTTCTGCAAAGCCCTTCACAAATCCCTGTTTCAGTGGAGCAACAGACTTCCACTTCCTTGGATTTGCAGGTTTCACTTAACAGGATTAGGTGACAGGATTTATTTAGAAATGTGTGGCTATAAAAATACTCATTTTTTTCCCTGTTCATGAGTAATGGAGGGAAAGCTTGCGATTTTCTTGTCGCTTTTTTAAAGTCAAACATCTCAGCAGGGGAAAAGGTTCAGATCAGGTGTTTGCCACCCACACTTTTCAGTACTAGAGAATGCTTAACTTTTTCTAGCAGGGAGAAGACTGGAGTGGAATAAATAGAGAAGACTGAGTCTTGCTGTGAGACCTAAAGAATACGAGATTCAAAAGGACTTGATCTTACCATCAAGCCTAGGGCTGACACAGAACTTGTTAAAACATCTTCCTGTGACTTTGAGTAGTCTGAAGACTTCTCCAGCTTTTCACAAGAGGCAGATTTATTAGTCTAAACTAGCCGTAACGTGTAGCCCTCAAGCACACACTCCCTGCTTTACAAAAGGTGCTATCAGAGCTGCTCTGATGACTCTGCCCTTCCCTATTTCTTAGAAAGCTCTAAGAAGTGCAGAACACTCTCAAAAGGTGGTAAAATTGCACTTCGGGCTGCCTTTGCTGCCTGTGGTAGAGGACGTTGGTGCCAGATCAAGCCTAAAGATCCTGCTCAGTGGAGAAGAACAGGAAAACAGGAAAGATCCTAGGAGCTTAATCTTTTTTAGTTAAGCAAAAGGGAGATGTAATTATTTGATAATAATCTGTAAGTACCCATATGGGCAGGAAGAGACCAAAACACAGAGGAATCCTCACACCAGTAGATGTGGCTACAAAAGAAATGCTGCCTGGAATTTGAAGCTGCACACAGGCCAGAATAAAAGCTAATCACTTGTCATATTCAGGGCAACCAACCTGTAGATTCTTAGTATGAAGTTTTTCACCAATTCTGCATCACAGATCCACTGATTCTCTGCCACAGCAGTGTCCCTACCCATGGCAGGGGGGTTGGAATTAGATGATCTTTAAGGTCCCTTCCAACCCAAACCATTCTATGATTCTATCACAGGAAATTTTAAAAAATAAGATTTGTTTGTTTGTTTGTTTTTAAGGTGTGTTTTAGCTCACCTTTAAACCAGCTACTAGACTTGAATCTGGAATAATTTGGGTTAGTCCTAAATCACACCACATAGGAAGCTAGAGTAAACATTAATTTTGTTCTTTACTACACTAAAATCTGGAAAACTAGAAAAGCAAATGACCAGTAACAGTGGCTGGAATGTTCATACCTTTTTCTGGGTCATTTGTGAATATGCTGAACTGCTACATCCCAGTACAAATCCCTACAGAACTCGCTTGGCACTCTGCTATTGTGAGGCTCAATCATTTATTTCTACCATCTGTTTCTACTTTTTATCCAACTACTCACCCATGCTAGGACTTTTCCTTTTCCTCTCTGGCTGCTTAATTTCCTCAAAAACTGGATGATGGACTTTGCCAAAGCATCTTGGAAATTGAAACAGACAGCATAAATCAGATCACCCATACTTTGTTTCCTGATGACCCGTCAAAGATCCCCAAGAGGTTTGTAACCTGTCAGCCCTTCACAGAGACCACGTAGGCTCCTCTCAAGTAGACCAAACTAGATCATAGTTATCCATGTCTATGTTTCTGGCCTCAGGACTCTGGTTTTGTTTAGAGTGATCTATTTGTCTAATAAAGATTTCCATCTAAGCTAGCACAAATAGCTAGCTGTTCACGTCTTTTGTTGTCCTGCACTTTAATAGTACAGCAGCAAGTCCTGTATGTACCCTTTATAAAAGCATTACAAAACAGAAATAGATGGCTCTTCCTTCCTTGCTGAGAGCTGCCAGTACTATCACCACAATGCACACCTGGCAGCGCACCTGCCTGGCAGCACTGACTTGAAATATCCCCATTCCGACCCCACCAACATCTATAAATATCAACCAGCATTCATACGCACGCTGCTCCCCTGCTTGGAAGGGAAATTAGCTCTCCAGAGCAGAGCTGCAGTAAGAATAGGGGTCTGAACGTTGAGTTGTGTAAATCAGGGTCTACACAGAAGGTGTGTGCCACTTGGTTACAGAGCTCACAGGACAGCTTCAAGACGAGAATACTGAATTGTGTATCGATCAGTTGATTTGGCACATGACAGCAAGCATGCTTGCTTGATATCAAGCCCTATCTCACTACATAGTTTTGCAAGTCAGCCAAGATCTCTCCACACTCTTCTTGTTGAAATCCTATCATCCTCCTCATTCAGCTCTGTTTTGCTTACACTTCTGATACATTTCAGTGCCAGCTCTGGCATTCTGATTAAAATCAGCCTGGAGGGAAATTGTTAGTCACATGTGCCTGAGAAGCTGAAATAATACCTTTCCTTCCTACTGGAAGACTCCTAGGCTTCTCTCATACTCCTGATGGAACTGTTTGCATGCCAACATGGGAAACAAAAGCGTTATATGGGCTTTGGATCATTATCATAACTACTCCAACAAGAAGAAATACACAGAAACAATGCTAATGCAGAAGTTGTAGCCCCCAGCTACAGGCAGGATGACCTTAAAATGAGAGTGTTGGGAGGTTCTGGATTCCTGAATCATATTTTTGAATTTTGTAATGAGGTACACGATTATCAACATCGCCAATGGTATTTACACTAAACAGGGGGCTGTGCAGACTTTTTTTTTTTTTTTATATGAACTGAGTGCTGAGAACTTCTGCCAAGCTTGACCATCACAATTCCAGTTTCAATATGGACTTGCTTCTAAGAAACAAGGGGTCACCCCCTTGCTTCTTGCAGATATCCTTCTGAGAGTGTACTGGTGTTGTCTAATGGTGAATCCCAATTAAAATCCACAAGCAGTAACCTTTCCTGTAGAAAATGTATGCAGCATATTGAAATTTCCCAGTCTCTGAAACTATACTGCATGGATTTCCAAGTGTGATGAAGTCATCTTTAGCCTTTCATGTTTATTAATGCCTTGTAGCTAAGTAAAATGACTAATAAACTGGCATTTTAAAGAACTAGATGGAGCCATTCTAAGGACTGAATAATAACTAACTATTCATTTACTAAGCTCCCTCTAGCAGTTTGTTAGTATACACAGAAAGAATATCATGAATCTATGGAAATAAGTTCAGGCTACTTTGCACCAAAGATGCCCCTTGCTGTAGGTGCACAAATTCACTTCAGCACCTTCTGCCTATTTCCTTTGTACAGAAAGGGAGGAAACAGGATTATCTCACCCAGATTACAACAAAGTCAATGCAAGACCCAGAATTAAAAACATGGAGCAAAGAGAGATGATTTTCTGAAACAAGGAAAAACTAGACAGAAGCACTTGTAGATCTGTGCTTTCCCCCCAGAAAAAGAACAGGGAATTCACAAATATTATCTCTCCCTTGTGCACCACTGAGACAATACAGATTGCCAGAATACTCCTCATTATTAAAAATTAAAAGAGGGAAACCATATGTACTGCTTAATTTTCTAAGCAAGGCACAATATTAAACTGCAATAAACTGTACAATATTAAACTGCAAGCCTTTGTGACTGCTCACTTGAGGCAAGTTTTAATGCTACCTGAGATGAAATAAGCAAGGTGCTTGCTACAGAAAATCTAAGAAGAGTTCACCCAAGGCCCCTCAGCAAAGCAGTGGCAGGCCAGGAACTCAATTGAAGGATTTCCGATTTCCTCATCCTATAATCAGTCCATTGGAACAAGCTTGTTCTCTCCACTTGTGCTTGTTCAACACTGCCACTTAAAACCAAAATCAAGCTGTTGTCACTGAACTCAAAGCAGCTTTTGTTAAGCATTTCCCTATAAATGCATTCCAAAGCACAATTGTTTTCACTAAGCCTGATCTACCAGCTGCCAGACCATTAAAACTGGAAGGACCCACTTCCATCTCCATCTGATATGAATGTTTAAGCAGGCATCTCAGACCAACAAACGAAATCCCAGGCTGGAACTTTGAGTAGAGATTCTAACTGATTTCTTTCATGGCTCTTTTGTCTTGTATACTGCATTATTCACAGGGCCTTATTCACTTCCAGTTCCTGTGCTGCAGGTATTGTACAGTGGCTAGTATATGAGTAGGAACTGGAAGTTTTTATAAAATAATCAGAGCAAGCAGGATTAAAAATAGACCAGGCTTGTAGTAGAAGAGGAAGAAGACACTACCATTCCAAGGTTGTTTTGATTTCAGATCAATAACAACGAACAATCTCCCAGAGGTGTCAACTAAGGTCTCTGAGCCTCCATCAGCAGCCTCCTGGCCTCTCTGCTCCTCCCTGGCTGTAGGTATCTTGGGCCACTGCTGCAGACAAACAGTGCACATCTTCCATGTGAGTGGAGAGGAAAGCTGATGGGAAGGCACAGAACCTGAGAGATGTCCTAAGGTGGCATGACAGGGATCTCCAAAGCCTGTGCTGCACTGAAACCCGCAGCAGTCGATGGCAGTCACTCTGTTTGGGGACAGTTTTTACCTCTGTGCCCTTGACAGAGGTCAATTTGGAAACGCTAGAGTTGAGAGTGTGCACTACCCAGAAGAGAAAGCAGCACGTGTGACATGGATTTATGCTTGCAGTTCCGATAATTCTGACTTCTTGAATTCACCCCTAATTGCTGTGTGCCTCACAGATGATTTACAGCATTTGATTTACTGATCTTATTTTACTCTTCCTGCAATTTCACTTCTTTGATCAGATCTTGCCAGCAGGTTTTCATTACCAAATAGGTGAGTTTTTTAAATAGCACAATTGCAAGTCATCATCATAAACATCAATCTTCATAACTCATCTGAGCACTCTATGTTCTTGTAATGTCGCGTGTCAGGATTCTGCTGCGGAGATAGCCAGCTGGTGTGGCTGCCAGCTTCTCATTCCTTTATTGATTCTCCCCTATTTACTATAATTGAGTTTTCATACTTACCTTGTTCTTCAGTATATAAATGCCTATCAGAGACAGAAAAAGAAAGCCAGACCAGGGATTTCCACTCCTCATCATCTCAGCAGAAGAGGGTGCTGTGCAACACTTATTAGAATAGGTATTTTATCAACTGCGACAGCCAAGCTAAGGACTGCCTATCCAGTTATCAAACCTACTGGCATGTCAGCAGGTTGCTGTAGGAAAAATCTTATATTCCTTATTTTCTAATTTTGATGGAATGGTTGGGGAAGGAGAAAAGAATAATCTCCAATTTTCCAGCACTGATTCATCTGCTTTGAGTTGCCAGTGTTAAAGCAAACCTTAAAGGGAACTTTGTGTTTATTTTATTTTACAGGACTGTAGAGAAATTCTCCACGTCACTGTTCTGAAATGTTTGCGTGTTTAAAATCAAGATTGCCCTTTAATTTAGTATGGACTCCAGTAAGTTTATAGGTATGTGTTTACAGGAAAGGGCATCCTGTCCATCCCTAGCTGCCAGGCAGCCAAAGCCTGCAGCCTCCCTGCTGTTGCTGGCCTTGCTGCATGACCCCATCTCAGGTGGAGTGACTGGCACAGGGATCGCTCAGGGCAGACCTTGGTGGCTAAGCCAGCACGAGGGGTCACAGAGGGTGCATAATGCTGCTGGGGTATTCTGTGGATACTCGTGAGCCATAATTAAGTGGGACAGGCACCCCTGAGATAAGGACTTCATTCCTTGTTTTGCTTCCAGTTTTACTGTCTAATCTCTCAGTTTTCCAGTCTGAAAAGAAAGTACACACTTGCTTAGAGACCCTTACAGAAAGTCTGCTAGCTCTGATCAGATACTCTGCCCTCCCAGGGAGGAGGCTGCATCTCCCTGACACCACACATCACCAGGAATGACCTACAGAATAGCAGGCAGTGCTGATGGCCACTTTTACTCCCTGGTGAACCACATCACACTGCTGTTTGTCTCTGGTATGAAGCAGGCTGTGGCTGCACCAGGTGCTGGCTCTGGCTATCCCAGCTCAAAGCAGCAGCAAACCAGCAAATGGGACTGCTTATTGCCGCTACCTACTAGCTGGAACCAAACTGAGCATCTGCGTGTCCTGGGCCGTCTGCTGCTAGTGGCAGGGAGAATTTCTCATTTTGCAGAAACAAGTTTGCAGAGACTCCTCAGAAAGCAAAAAGTTCTCACTTAAATAGGTTCCAGAATTCAGCCTCTCAATTGCTCTGACACTCTCTGGTATCCCTGTGCGCATACTGGATCAAAATATTTCTTGTTCTTTTTGGGGGTAGTTTAGACTCCATTTGCCAAGTTACCAACTTGGAATTTGTCAGCCATTTTCAGGCCTGCACTGTAAGAATAAGGCATGCACATATGAGTTTGTTCTGAAAAAGCAGAACATTTTTGGCTTTTTTGTGCTTCTACCACTAGAGAGCAGGAGAATGGTTCTCCCAGCTGACTCCTAAAGCTCCAGCAGAGAGAGCTGCTGTGAATCACCAAGGAGCTCCTTACATAACTGCATTTCTGAGGCTGACACTCACAGCAAAGCTAGAGAACCTTTCAATCCATTTATCAAACCTCTGCAGTTGCCAGATGAAACCAAGCTAAGTATGAAGCAGAAGAGAAGTCCACATCCAGAAAAACGTGCTGTAGTTCTAACAGACAGACAGACATTGCTCTGTTTCACTGATACATGCTAGGGTTTTTTGTTTGTTTTTAATTCCTTTCAGCACAAGTCTAGCCTAGACTCCACCCAAGGAGGAGAATATTAACTATTAAGGGTTGAACACTACCACAATATACCTAGAACTGGAATTACAAGGGAGACTACATTCATGTGCTTTGTAGTCTGTGATGATTAATTACCCTGTAGACATATCTTAATAATTAGGAGAAAGATCTCTGAGCCATGAAATTCTGTTCTAGGTTTTCAGTTTGTCCTAATGTTTAAGAAATAAAGGGATAAAACTATAGCTGTGGTTTCACACCCTGATCTACCAGCTGGTGGATGCTGAAAGGGGAGAGGCCTTATTCCTCCTGCAGCTTTGCTCTCCTTTCCCCTTTCCTTGTGCTCACTGGACCTTCACAAACATTTCTATCCACCAAATCCAGAAAAATTGTGGCTTTTTTTTTCTTTGCTTCCTCAGCTGTCCAGCAGTTCTCTGGCAGACCATCAGTTTATTACAGTACCTGACAAGAAACAGACACAGTTTACAGCAGCAGTGTAGAAGAGAGCTGGAGAAATATGTGCCCTCTTTCCATAGCAGTAACCTTTTGAACAGGTTCACTCTGACACACAAAATAGCAGGCTAAGGTTGAGATATCAGGAAGGGATGCCTTGTCAGGAAAGCTGCTGAGATGTTCTAAGAAAGAAGTGCTGGAAGCCCTGAAGAACATTCTGTACTGGGCTCAGGCTGGGCAGTATGGGATGGTAACCTACAGCACTCCTAGGACTCTCATTTCAGCAGCACATGTAACCACCTACAAGAAATGAAAAGGGTTTAACGCCAAAAGCAAATTGACCTGGACGTGCTCTCCAAACAGAGGGTTTTGGTCCTCCATTTTTTACAGACCAGGTTATGTTTTCCCAAAATAAGCTACTGAATGCAGAGTTTCTCTTGACTTAGAATTACCTGGATCTGGTGAGACCACAAAGTGCAAGCTGAGACCTAGTCAAATTCTACTGTCCCTAAGAGCTCCCCAGAAAAACTGTTGTTTTCTCCAGCAAAACTAACCTTCAGAACTCCCTAGATCAGTAACAGAACAGAACAACTGTGATTCTCCTTCCAGGACCAGCCAGCATGTGAGAAAGGACAAAGCAGTGCTTTTCTCAGACAGGAGGAACACCTCAGAAGACAGAGACAATAGATCCAGACTCTATTTCCCACTCTATGTACCACGTTCATTCTTCAAGCTTAGGGTCTGTGCAGCAGGTAAGATGGAGCTGCCTGCCAGCCAGCACTACCCTGCAAAACCTTCTGTGAAAAGATGCTGTAAGCCCAGCTTATTACAAGCATGCTGCCTGGGCCTGCAGGTTCTGACTGGCTCTGGCTGGGTGTCACATCCAGCCTCTGTCAGAGCCTTGCCACTGGCCCAGGAGTGACACCAAGCATCTCAGGTAGAATTCCTTCCACTTTACAGTCCAAGAAGTATTGGGCTCATTCTTCTGCTATATACTTTAAAGCAAATGCTTTGTCAGGTGGGACAAAGGCAGGCAGATCCCAAGCTGAGTTTCTCAGCTACTTTAAAGTAGATTCAAATTCCTCTCTGCTTTGTTTCTTCACAAAAGTAGCTTTTTACATTGGAGTCATTTTCCCACCAGGTTGTATCAGCAGATTGTGCTGAAACCCAAGACACCGATTTTCTCACCTGTGATAACTAGCTAAGGTTCCACTTTACATATTGACTGACCTATTTAAGAAAGGCAGGTCCTAGGGAGCATGCTGCAGAGATCAAATGTGGCAGGCAGGAGAGCAAGGGCTCGATTCCTACTGATAGCAAAAAAAAGAATGTGCATTTGCTTGTACATTTAAGTTGCAAACCTCCTTAAGTGGACCAATATAGTCAAAGGATGAATTATCTCCATTACAGGAATGTGCTCCAGAAAAAAAGCCCTGTTACAAGTCCTTATTGTGAAGCCACAGTTCCTAGGGTTTAGAATGGACAGGACAAACTCCCTGATCTGAGCTTAGCTTATTTCACAAATTTGTTTCAGAACTCTTGTTCAAGTTAACTGAATGAAGTTACCAAAAAAAAAAAAAAAGTTGATCTGTTCTCACAAATAATCTAAGCCTAAAAGTTTCCTGTGTGCAACTTTGAGCAAGGCTTGAGGCTTTAAGCCAAACCCCAAATCAGGTAAGTTTTCACTACAATGTATCAGCAAACAGAAAAAAAATGCTATGAGGGAAAGACTGCAGCAGCACTGTGCTTTGGAACAAGGAGACTATGTCTGCTTTCCTGCTGTGCTGAAATTGCATGCATAACGTTGTGTTCTGCAATGGGCTCCCTGTTATCCTAAAGTCGTCAACAGATTTTGCAGGGAGTTCAGAGAAAAGCAGCACAAGTGACTAGGGGGCCAAAGGGACTGACTTGTGAAGAAAGATTAAATTTGCCAAATGTAATATACGTCGGCTGGCTCAGCAATGACTGAGGCCCACCACCAATTGCTGATGGATTTGAATACAAGGAAGGAGAAGAATTTAGTTTGTTATGAAGCACAATAATGGGAAGAAAGGGAAAGGAAATGCAGGAGTAAAGGCAGCATTGTCTAAAGCCCAAGGAGAGCTTTCTGACAGTGAGATGCTGCTGCTATGTGAACGATGGGAGAAAAATGTTTTACCCTTACGTAAATTAAGGTCTTGAGCACAAATTCCTAAACAGCTCTGATATACAGAATGGGAAAGCACAGTTGCTGTGGAAAACACTGTAGAAGTACACTTCATCAACAGTAAGCCAACAGACAGCTCTTTGGAGTCCTTAGTTGCAAACAAGCACAACAAATTACCAAGAAACAGGAAGCACCGGCCTCTGTGAACTCGGGTAGTGTAACACAGCAAATGCATTAGCACCAGCGGGAGGCTTGTTCATGCACCGAGGGACAGCATCTGCAACGTAACGGAGACTCACGGTGACAGCGAGGATAAGGCACCGCTGTGAAAAGGCACCTGACCGAATCCCACTGCTCCTCATCCCCGTGTGCCTGTTCCCAAACGCAGTCACAACCAAAGGACAATGCCTACAGAGGTGCAGCCCTCAACCTCACCCCTCAGTTTTCTTTCACTCATGTAAGTTGGAGCAAATTGAATCTGGTCCAACACCTGCTAATTGCCAGGGACCCCACAGCACTCACAAAAACAGGCAGCATGTATGCGTTATGTGTGTGAAGAACAGCTATACCCGCTGGATTCCTGCAGGCAGGCTTCACAATGCTGCTCTACAGTCAGATAACACTAGCCTAATTCATGAAAGAATTTCTTCTTGTATCTGGAAGATAGGGAGAATTACATTCTCCAACTTCCTCAAAATACTATGAACCTGATAACGTATTTGTAAAAAACTCAAGAGATCTCGGGATGAAAGTGCAAACAGCTTATGTCTGCAGAATTCAGAAAGGCTCTCTACACATCAACAGCTTCACAGGGCATTGTATTATGGACAAATGCTAAAAATTCTCACCTTTCTACATGTCATCCCATTGCCATTAACTATGCTCTCCCAAACCAAGAACAATCAGTCCAGTTATTCCAAAATCTAGCTATTTTCTTATTCTTGGGTAGTAACTGTGTGCCTCCTGTCATATCATGAGAGGCCTATAGACACTCCAAAGGGTACAACATCTGAAGTGTCAGAGACAACTGTTTTTCCCAAAATCTCATTAGACAGTTCTTTTCAGCAGACACTGATTTGCAAGGCTGCTGCTCTGGCCCGGAGGAGATCAGCTCAGAATATCTTTAGAAATCACAAAGTATTGAGTGCACACCTTAGAGAAAAAGCAACACAGATAAAATCAGGATATCAGTTTCAGCTAAAATGTTGGGATTGTGCTTGAAAGAAATAAAATGCCTTCAAATTACCAAGCTTATCTCTTGGCCTTGTGTTTTTCCTGTGCCTTGAAGATGCCTGTGCTCAAAGCTTTTCCCTTTCTTTGGACAATAGGGACTGCAAAGGAGCCTTTTCAGTGTGTCAGGTCAATAGTCCAGAGACTGAGAAGGATTTGTGCTATAGATAGTAACAGCATCAAAGAGGCCATTACATCTTCAGCACCAGTAATCCCCATTTTAAGAACTCCATTATCTGACTGGCTCTTCATTTGCTTGTCACGTAATCCTTGCTGTTGTGGTAACTCAGGAGTGAATGCTGTGAGCTTAATAGAGAAGTGACAGAGTTGCCTGTCCATTGCCTGTCGAGTAAGGCTGGTTAAGGGTAAGGCAGAAAGGAATCACAGAGCAGTAAGAACTTCAGAGATGTTAACTGAGCAACAAGAATAAAGTCTGTGAAGATGCTGCTGCAGCTGTGAAATACTTAACAGACATTCCTGGGGATCGACTGCTTTCTGATTTTCATTCCATCAAAAAGGAAGAGACTGATAGGCTTGTAAGTTGATCATGGCATAGCTGTGGAAGAAATCCTTGCTTTCAAAGTCTCAAATCAAAAAAAAAAAATAGTCAAAAAATAAGAGGCTGAGAATCACAGTGATCATTCCTGAGAAGATATGTCAGCTTTAAGGAAGTCAGTGCTCCCACTTGCATCTATATATTAAATCCCACCTGTACAGATCACAGCCCTTTGCAGCTTGCTAGAAGAGGAGAATTAGGGGGAGATTAGCACAAAGGTCTCTCGCCAAGAATGGGCCAAAGCAGGGAACCCAAAGATGACCAGTTGTGGCACAAGATGTTGTCAGATTGCCTTTAACTCTCAGGAATCTGACGCAAAGTATTTTAAAATAGCTGTTGTAGATACAATGACAAGACTAAACAGCACCTCACCATGCCATAAATGATAAAACAGTTTCTCCTTTAACAAGCAACTTTGTGGTGCTTCTCCTGCATGAGACCAAAAGGACTGGTTGCTCAGCTGGGGCATCCAACTGAAACATGGAATCTCTCTTTTGGCAAAGAGCCTAATATTTTATTGAGGTCTCTTCCAACCTAGAAATTCTGTGATTCTGTGTGAATTAGAGCAAAGTATCCTGTGTTGCAGAAGCCCAGATGCAATGTCTAGAGGAACAGTCAAGCTGCAGCCCATGGAAGACCCTGCAAGATACAAAGACAGTGGCTAGTATGTAAATCAGCTTTTTGGATGCCTCAAAAATAAACTATTTAGGAATTAAAGAGACAGTCCCACTTCAAGTTGCTGCACATAAGAAGTAGTTGCTCTGTTTCCTTAGAAAAAGGTTCCAAATAGTTGGTTAGTAACTCATGGTCAGATGCAAATCCTCCACCGGTGCTGTAGGAATGGCAGTAGGCACACATCACACAAGGAGATGTAACAGCTGGATTGCCATGACTAGAGTTGAGGGCAGGGGAACGATCATCCTTCCCTGTCACCGTAACAGTGACATCTTTCTGTCTGCAGTGTTTCAGACACCCAACAATGTGAAGAAGAGTAGTTTATCATTACGTGTTCTTCATTTATTCCATCTTCTGAATTTGCAGGAAATGGGAGTTGAAGAAATAAGATGACAAAACTGGATTTCAAACTGACTTGTGATGACACTTTGGAAAACAACACAATTGCTTTACTGTGACTTGCTTGCCACGGTCAGGCTGACACTGGCTTTAGCAGTTTCATTACACTCAAATTAAGGGAGCAGCAACTCTGCATCCACAATACCAGCCAGCAGCTGTTAAAGGCAGACTATTACTGCATCTTTCAGCTCATAGTGCCAGAGACCTCAGTGCACCACTTAGGCTTTAATCACCCCATCAGGCTCACCCTTACAGCCTCTGCTTTATCTCCAGGACTTCCATTTAAGTTCTGGCCTGGGCACCCTGCTGTGGGCCTGCCTGTTCCTGAGCTGTTTTTCAGCTTTCCTGGACTGACCTCAGACCTGACTGGTTCTTTACTTGATGATAGCTGGGCAGTTGATGGAACCTGTTCTGGTCACTAGCTTGCTTAGTTCAGGTAGCACACATCTGTGTCCTGTTGCAGAGGGTGCTGCCTCTGCAGTAGTTTCCCCCAGCTGATGGCTTCTCTCTCCTCATGGAACAGCCCTGCTCTCACTTCTCCCTGAAACTTGGTCATTTGATGTCCCTCAGCAATGCCAAGGGGCGTGTGGTTGAGAAGGGATAGGGATGTTTGCAGAAGTATTAAAGTAACAATTCTTCCACTATTACTTTCTCACTCATAGATTTCCTTCTCTTCACACTTCTATTGTGCAGTTATTATCCATTGGCAAAAGCAAAATTAAATGATAGTCTCAGAACTAACTAGGATTGGGATGTGATAAAGGTTGGCTCATGAAGGTGGGATCAAGTCAGAAAAGAGTGACTAGAAAATGGCACCAGTAACCAGAGCCTCTATACCAAACCGAACTCCCATCAGTAGTGAGCCAGAATCAATGTTTTTTCTTGACTACTGGATAGAAAGCATTAAATGATTTCAGCCCTGTTCCTAGACAAAAACTGGCTCAAATTAAGAACAGGATGAGCCACTGAGACTAAACTTTCTCCCTTTTTTGAGATGCACATGCAAGGATAGGACAAGTTTGTTCTGCCTGAATATGTGTAGAGCATGTTATACATGCGGCGGAAGTGTTGTAACTTAAAAAGAAAAAATAAAAAAAGAAAAAACGTGGACAAGTTTTAGGTGGGTGATTAACCAAAGGACATTTGTGCCTCACTTTCCCAGATTAAGCTTTTCACAACGTAGGCAGCAGCTGCTCCCAGTGCGATGTACTCCTGACTAAAAGCATTGAAGGATGAGTTTATGCACTGAGGTTTATGCACTTCCCATGCGTTGGTTGCATGTTCTATTGATTTTAGAGTAATGCAACTAGAAAACCTCAGTACAACAGAATGAAGAAAACATTGCTAATGCGAAGGAGCTCACAGCCAGCAGTAGTCATGTCTTACTCAAGCACGCAAACTGCAGCAATGCTCACTTTCACAGCAGTCTGCCTCCCAGGAAACTTAACATACTCCTTCTTGCCCCACTTCAAGAATGAGGAGTCTCTCCCAAACTTGCGGATAGTGTCATACAGTTTCATTACTTCCCCAAGGCTACACTATCTTGGTTTCCAGTCTAAACACTAGAAAATTTGCTTTGCTTCATAATTGTAACTATCACACTGGGGTACATCTTTGCCTTAGAGCCAGAGAAGATCTAACTCTGGAGGGATTTCTTGGCACACTCATTAGCTATTTGCTTTTCTTGCTCTAAAGCTTTCCTAGAAAAAAAGGCCATAATTTGTGCACTGAACCCCAGCAACTTTCAGCTTCGAGAACAATCTGATGGACAATGTAAACTAGATCAAACCTTGTGCTGTTCAAACTCCCTCACAGCCTGCACCTGAAATGCAGAGCCTTAAAATCAGCCAGCAGCGCTAGCAGGTTTCTGTGGAGCAGGGCTTGGATAGACTTGGGATTCTGGCCCTTCAAGCACTTAAATTCTTCTCTGCAGTTGGAAGTAACTAACACCTCTTCCTGCAGTTACAAAACATTATGTGCAGCCACGCTTTTTCAACAGTTCATCTTCCTTCCTGCTGTCAGTGTCAGCAGTATACAGCAGAGGGACCCAAAGTCTTCTGCAGCTGTGCCTGAGCATTGTGTCACACACAGCAGGAACACGGCGAGGACAGCCTCTCACAGCAGTGCAGGAACAGGGACAGAGACTGACAAGGAA
This sequence comes from Aythya fuligula, assembly GCF_009819795.1. Taxonomy (NCBI): domain Eukaryota; kingdom Metazoa; phylum Chordata; class Aves; order Anseriformes; family Anatidae; genus Aythya; species Aythya fuligula. The sequence goes on along the minus strand of NC_045569.1, from coordinate 9,618,013 downwards.
AAAGTCTTTTGAGCTCAGTTCCCCAACACACCAATTAAACAGAGGCAAGACACACATATATTTCTAAAGGCTTTTTTTTTTTTTCCTGCCATTGTTACAGGTCTTTGAAAGGTAGATGGATGGATCAGGCCAGTGAATAAGTGGGACAGTGGTAATGCTTCTAAAATAGCATTCCCTACCACTAATAGATCCCTTTTCTCTGTATCTGAAGGGTAAAATGTCGGGTTTCTTTGCCTTTCTTCTTGTTGTTGTTACTAGATATAGCTCTGGAAATATATATATATTTTTAAATGGTAAACAGCTCTGGGGAGAAAAGGTATAATTGATGATGATGATTAGACTTGGACAAAGAGGCATCCTACTGATAATTAGACTGTGATAAAAGACGTTTTCTACACCATATATTTTCTACTCATTTCTCCCTCCCAAAGTGAAGCTTCTGGGGGGTTCTTTTGAGTTTGAGGCTTACATTAGCCTTGAAGTACATGCAATAATACCATCTGGCTTTGACAAAATCTGTACACCCCGCTGGTCTCAGTATGCTGTGTATTTCCTTTTGTGCTCATTTACTAGCAAGTATTTGTTTCTCTAACTTGGTCTTTCAGCTCAAGTTGAGCCTCAGAGTGGTGGTACAGCGTTTTATCTTGGGTCGAAACCAAGGTGGGGCTTTGGAACCAGCACTCACAAAGGATTCCAAAGTATGATGCTTATTAGACAGTAGCATATCAATTCCCCTGTTGTTCAGCCACCTACTAATTTGGGGTAGAGCAAATTGCCCTAGCTGGTACCAACACAGTGAGCAACATCAAGCTGCTGAACAGCTCATCCCACCCTGAGCTGGGCTCTTGCACAACCCAGGAGGCAGCGCTGAGCTACACAAGTTGCAGCACTCAGAAACTAGAAGGACCCACCTCCAGCAGTGATCTGGAGTCTCAGCCATGCTATCTCCTAATCGCACAGGCCGACTGGCAACCAAGACACAAGCTCAGATCTGTGGTTCTCTTTCCAGAATCTACACAGACATGCACGTGTGTGTGTACATTCATAGAAATGTGTATTTATGTATATAGCCAGTGAACAAAAGTACACATCAATCTCAGGGTTTCTTGTTTGATGTGCCCGATCTAAATATTTGTACTTTTAAAATAAACTTCCCTTATTCACACACCACATCCACTGTCATTCAGATAGACAGACACATGCAACAAGGCTTCACACAGCCTCCAGGAACTCAACCCTCATACCTAGAAAATAAGGAATTTGTTTGCTTTTGGCACCTGTGCTAAGGATTTAGTCTTTCTACAGACTCTACAGCTATCATAAAACATTGCTCCATTTGGCTACAGATAGAAACCTTCTAAAGCAAAGCTGGGAATTTCACAACAGATACCTACATGCTCCTTCCCCCATCCCATTAAGACCAAACTTGTGGCATAAGACCAGCAAGGCCAAATAATACAGACTATAAATGGAACGGAAGTCACTGCAAAAGGAAAAGTTTTGTTCCTTGACTCCAATGGCACCTCAAAATCTTTTAGTGTCCTACCTCATTGTTCCTAAAGAAAGCAAGTTAATATTATTAAGGAATGTCTTTTCTTTCACCTGATCATCTTATTCTCTCTGCAATTATTTTAAACCAGGCCTTCAAAATCAAATTATCTGTTTTAAAACAGCGCCTGCCTAACAATTTATTTGGTGGTTTTCTGCATCTTGAAATGTTACCTTCCTGCAAATATATAGCAAAGTGAATCTGTGGTGTTTGCCTCATACTGTTCATGGAAGCTGCTCCATTAGAGAAATACCAAATATTTTGAGACTCAAAAGAAAAGAGACATTGAGATCTAACTATATCGGTGAATAAACTGTATTTAAACTGCTTCAACTGACAAGCTCAGAGGTAGACTTAAAATATATGATTTCTACCCATGGGTTGTTCACTTACATGAGAAAAATGATCCAACAGTCCTCTCCAGATGGCAAAGGCAATTTGGATTCATTACACTTTAACAGAAGGTAGAACAACATTATTTTTTTTAAATAGATCCAATATAAGAAGCTCTAGAATAACTCCACTGATGACATTGGGATTAATTTCTGAGTATTTACTCAGACTGTCAACAGAGTTGAAACTCATATTCAGAGCAAAGGTTGACTCTGCTTTGGAAAAGATCTGTTGCAAACAAGCAACCATTCAGTCACCAGCACCCTCCTCCTGAAGGCAGGTTACTTGCAGAAGAGAGGACTTGCCAGTACTTTTAAAGGTCTTCTTAAAGCTCCAGTTATACGTTTGTGCTCATGCTATGCCTTACAACTGTGTTGTGTTGTGCAACCAATGGGTTTGCCTATTATTTATTCTTTGCCTTGACAACTGTAGTTTATCTAAAATATAGATTTTACTCAAAAAAATATGACTTGATCATAAGATCTGCCCAAGTAAAATGGATTCTCTCAGATTTCACACTGAGAAAACAAGTAATGCCACTAACAACAACATGAGCAACTTCACATCTAGCTGATTTATGTATTCATGGAGTTTAATATAGTATTGCTACTGAAGAATTTGTGACATTCCAGTTATATCTAGCATTTATGTATATGAAATACTGGATTGTACTTGAAGTTCAAAACTCCCATAGCCTAATTCTTGGCTTTCTGATGACAAAAAAAAAAAAAAAAATACTCTAAACTGGTTTCTTTCCCATGGCTCTATGCCCTGAGTTTTTGAACTTGTACTAACAATGAGATTCCCAACACCATCCTTCCAGTAACCATGAAATTCCTAACACCACCTGGCACCTTAACAGATAATCTCTACAGGGGCTTGATGTTCCTAGAAAGTAGCGGCAGGAATTCAGATAGTCAATGCATTTCAGAATCTAACATATGCTTAGCACATCTTCTAGCAAGCAAATGTACAAAATTTCTTGATTTTTCACCGAGTCCTCTCTATATTCTATTTAGATGTCCAGTACAGAAACAAGAAGGCAGGAAAAGTAAAATTAAATAAATAAAATAATAATAATAATTCTTCATTGGGACTTTATTAAGCACTTTCTTGTATAATGACCACTATAAGCAGTAAACTCTTCTACATACCCAGACAGTAACAAGGCTCCCTGCAATCACACCAATCCCGTTAACAGCTGTAACACTTTGTGCAGATGCATCTAGTCCTGTTGTAGCACCAGAACAGGACTGAATAGTGTTCACAGCTATCTATTCTTTCCAGAAGTACACATCACTCTGCCCATCAAAACATACCTGCCAGAAACTGTCATAAAAAAAAAAAAAAAAAGCCTTTATGAGTCACGAGCAGAGCTTTTCAGCAGTTGCTAAAGCAGGATTTTGGAACTTCAGAGAGGAAACAGTTACCTCTCCACAGCTTTTAATAGCTGCATGTCGTCCCACTGACTTCAGTGCTCTTAACAGAGCACCAGAAAGGCAACTGCTGAGGGGACCTTACCTCTGCACTGCACTCAAGCAGTTTCAATGCGCATTCTTACTGAATTAAGCAGTCTTAATGCACAATCTTACCAAATTAAGTGAATTCTGCATATCTACACTACATCCATCACTCTGCACCAAAATATCTTTCAACAGTATTTTGAGCACTACGAGTAACATCTGTTGCTTATGTGCTTTTTACAGAATTAACTTTCCTAAATAAAATGAGTCTTCTCCATATTGAGTTGCAACTATGCAATACCACAAAATGCAGAAGTTCACAAATGCTTCTCTAACTTCTTTTAACTGCACTAAAAACAGCTCAGAGTACATGAGCCTCATGTGGGCTTTTTAGGGGTAACAGTTTTCTTTAGGAAAGGATTTGCCCATTCACAAGGAAATCTTAGTCAATAACCTTCTTGATTAATTCTGACTCTGTGGACACATGTCCTCTGCTACACTGTGCAGAAGTTTCCACGTCCCACAGGAATACACTGCAGCCTTGGTAGATATCCTCCCCTTATTGCTTTGAAAACTAGGGTTAAAGCATGTACCACAATTACTCAGGATTTCTGCACAGCTATGGTGTTTAGTGAGCCGAGGTATAGAAGCTGCTTCTGACTGACTGCTGCCATTTCTATACTAGGAAAAGATCACAAAATCATCTAGGTTGGAAGAGACCTCTGAGATCACATAGTTCAACCTCTGACTTAGCACTAACCAGTCCTCCACTAAACCATATCACTAAGCTCTCATTCTAAATGTCTTCTAAAGACCTCCAGGGATGGTGACTCCACCACTTCCCTGGGCAGCGCATTCCAATGCAACAACCCTTTCAGTAAAGAAGTTTTTCCTAATATCCAACCTAAACCTCCCCTGGTGCAACTTGAGCCCATTCCCCCTCATCCTGTCACCAGGCACGTGGGAGAATAGACCAACTGCCAGCACGCTACAGCCTCCTTTAAGGTACCTGTAGAGTGCGATAAGGTCGCCCCTGAGCCTCCTCTTCTCCAGGCTGAAAAGATATTACATAGGGAATGAAACAATATGTTCTTGGTAGGAATTCCTGACATTTCCTAATGCTAAAATAATTTAGCATTACTTAGGAAACAGCTTTAATCTATGGAATCTCATGGCCCTCCACCCCCTTGCTACAGGAATGCAACACAACTGTGAATTCATGGAGAGAGAAATGCTAAAATGACCATAAAAGAGAGTAGTATCACTTCCATCTTCTGACTGGAGAATTGGGGGTACACCACAGGGGATGAGGAGTATTTATATATGTGTACACACACAGTCTTTTTCATACAAAGATAGTTTGGTGGCAAACCAGAAGTTGACCCCCAGTTTCCCACATCTCTGCGTCCTAGGATCCTCATTTGCTATTAGTCTTTTCCCAGCTACATTAGGAACCCTTGGCCAAAGGGCTCTAAGCAGGAAAGGCAGAGACCATCACCCTGCTCTGCCTAGCAACCATTATCAACAGGCAGATTTTTATCGTCTTTACTCTTGCCCTCGTATCCATAATGCCTGAGAAATTACCACCCTATAATTTCCCTCCACTTTGTAGGAACAGTTCTGTGCTTCAGCAGGCATAAAGTGCCTTAGGCTACCTATTTTCAAGATATGATTGCACATCTGGGGCACATACATTAGTTCAACAAAAAGTCTGAGACGAAAAAGACCAGAATTCTATTGACTTACCTTTGTATTGCTGCAGATATACAGTACAGAATAAAACTACTGCAGATATACAGTATAGAATAAAACAGCTCAAATTGCTGGCTAACGTAGCAGTTTACCAAACTCTGAACACAAAATTAAGTGGAAATCATTTTAAACTCAATGAATGCATGTTTTTGGAGGCGGGATATGGATTACTGAGATTTTTGACAGTATTTCAGACCATGGAGAGATTGCTACAAATTGAGTGAATCAAGTCAAATTACTCCCTTGTTCACAATTTAGCAAAAACTAACACCTAGGCTGCATCCATTTGTACAAGCAATACACAAACCCAACAAAATGTAGGTGTTGCTGCTTTCCTGGGAGCGTACATTTTCCATTTGGCAAAGTTTCACCACATGGCTTCTTACAGACAAAGAATTTGGAGTAGAAATTAGACCTCACTGTTCTTAAAACACAACAGGAATAAACAAATTGATTTCCAAGAAAACCCATCTCAGTGGAGTTGTCAAAGTTGATATAGGGAAAAAGACACCAGAAATAACGGCTCACATTTAATAGCGATAATGAAACAACCAAACATACACTCGTACACAAATACACACACAAACACATGCAAAACTTAGTTCCTGAGGATCCACATACATGCAGAATCTCTACCAATTCCTTTTGTGAATGACACAAAGATTGGCAAGTAATAATGATTTCTGTCAGCACAACACAGCACTTCCGTAAATTGAAGTGATTTAACAGTGTCTGCTTTAATACAGCAATGTGCAAGGTCATGCACATAGAAGCAAAGTCTAGAAGTGCCTACAGATCAAAGAGTTATTTCCTGACAAAGCAGAGAACCTGAAAAGGACTGCCTGTCTGCATGGGCTCTCAAGGCTTTTGTAACCGTGGGCTATAAGCAGCTATGTAGTGAGGAGGAAATGGAAAGATCTGGGAGAAATCCCTAAAGTAAGGGAAGAGTTCAGTATGTTTAATTTATCTTAAAAGGGTATCAAGAGATGAGGTGATTATTTATGAAAAGGCATTATGCTAACAACTAAAGAGCTTTGTAAGTGAGCACTGCAACACGTAAAAATAACAACGTCTCCAAGTAAGTGGGAGATAAATAGAGAGTACATTTTAAAAGCAAGCGGATTAACTGACAGAACAAACTGAGAGAGGAGAGGCTGAATTTTCAGTTGTTAAACAACTTTGTATCAGGAGAGGTTGCTCTTCTGGAAGGTTTGCCTTAGTCAGATACGACTTCTCACCCTTCAGTGAGGAAGAGACGAATGAAACGATCTCTTTGCCTTCAGAGAATCTAGGACAGCTGTACAACGTGCATTATCTTTGTGGGAGAAATGCTAGTAGGTGTTGGCCTATTTTTTTTTCTGAACTACAAATACTGACAGAAGCCTATCACTATGCATACAATAGCAAGTGCCAAAGCAAGAAGTCACCCAGATGACACGGTGAGGCAAGTATTATGCAGGTAGCTGGTGCATGCACAAGAAGTTGTACAGCCTAACATATGTTAACTCAAAATCAAGTGCATGTAAACTGTGCAAACATGCTGAAGCAATTTGAGAATTAAATTCAGTAGATGTTAAAGACTGGTATTACTTCTGTTAAATTATTTTTAAAACAATAATGCTATGTAACTTGTACACAGTTTTAGCTATAGCCTAGGTCTAGACAGCACCCTCCAAGCTGCACATTCACTTGTGTCCGTCTCAAGCAGCAAGTAGTAATTCAGGGCCTAAACTCTTCCCAGACAGATAAAATGTGTCCTCCATACTTTTGCTCTCTTCGAGTAACTGACCTGTTATGACTGCTCAGCTCTGGGTGACAAAAGCAAGTCCTACACAAACCAAACTTCTGTGTGCTCTTCCTGTGTGGAAGAGGCAAACTGGTTCTCAATAGAGGCCCTGTTTCTGTGTTAGCAATCCACAACATGCAGAGATATTACTGCCCAGTGTGCCATGTGCTTAGCTAACAGCATGTCAATTCAAATTACAACTGCTCTGAGGAAAGAGCCTTACAACCAGAAGCCTTCCAGGTGGCTCAGCAGATTGGTCCATTTGCCATAAATGGTAGAACAAGTTAGCCTTTTCTGACTATGCCTTTGGAGTAAAAATATCTCATTAAATAATAATTATGGCATGAGTGAGCACTACTCTTACACTAGATGAGCACTAAGCAGGTACCCAACTGTGTTTTAGCTCACTGGCTGGGAGCAAACACCATTTGCTTTTGCATGCCCGACAGCTGGATGCAGGCAATGGGCAGAAAAGCAAACAGGGTACCGTGCAAAATGTAGGACTCCCGAGGAGCATAGATGGCAACTCTAGAACACCCCTTATCTCCCTGTCACAGCTCCAAATCAAGCCAGGACATTGCCTGTTCCCTAGCACAGCACACAAGTCTGTTACACAGATTCCTGTGCTACCCTCCTCACCATACCTGACTGTCACCCAGCTGTACAGTAAGCAATGCGATCACCACACAAAGTTTGTTCCTTTTCCTTATTTTGCCTTCAGGTCTCAATTTTGTGGTGTTTGCACACATAAGAAGGCTCACCAAGAACAGCTTCTTAGTACAGTGAAAAGATTCCAACTCAGTGGTTCACCTGATAAACATCCTCAAAATATCCCAATACAACTGTAAAAATAAATTGTGTCCTTTCACTGTGCAAAAGAATTAATATTGAACAGCTACAGATCCAATCAGACATAGCTCCTGTGTGACTGAGCCAAATTTATAATTACTTCTTCTACTGTATCAATCTTCAAGCAATGCACTTCAATGGAGAAAGTCAGCAAGAACAATTCCGAAGTTAACATGACTAATGGAATTTGTAAACTTTCATATAAGAAAAGGCATCAGCTGGAACCTCAACTCCCTGACTTGTTCTCTTTAATCAGCAATGACTTGCCAGTATCATCTGGATATTCACACCGTTTCAAAGAGCACATCAAAAAGACTAGATAGAGAAATATTTTGTCTTTTATTTATTAGACTAACTCCTTTGTGGATGTTTCTTTCTCAGCTGTTCTCCTATACCCCTGCAATCACACTTCAATAATATTAAGTTTCACAATCCCTCTTACTTACCCAGATTAAGCTTTAGAAGTTTTAAGGTACTCGGTTTATCGCATCACATCACTGACAAATACTCCCACCTCTCTCGTAAGAAAGAATTGCATTTCTAGCCCTTGCGTTTGCAAACTAGAGCTTGGAAATATGCGCACACTGAGCCTACTGTCATTCTAGAACAACAAAAGAGGTAATGAATTGGCACAAGAATCCATGTTCTTGAAGCTGGAGATTGTTCATTGGTGTCTATAAAATGCAAGCAAGGCAGCCTTAATGGAGTAAGGGGGTAGCTGCTTGCTGGTGCTAATTCCATGGGTACTTAACGGCAAGGCTAAACAGAACCTTTTCATCTCGTTATTTCATAACTAAGGTGTCCCGTAGTACTTGTAGATAAGCAAACACTCTGCTGAGGCACTAAGAACTGCCTAGTTCATTGCACCCTTAACCCTCCCCTATAAATTCTTGATTACTGTTTTGTTAGGGAAAAAAATAACAATTTACATATTTATGAGCAGATGATACAACTTCTAAAAACTGATCAAAAACACAGTGTTGTGAAAGGACTGCTTTATATGTGCCTGAATAGGAGAAAATTCCTGACAGTGTAAGTCCATGAGCTTGCATTTGAGGCCGATCAGCTAACATTATGAATGTAAGTGGCTATTATTCTTGTATTTCCTACAACAGCAATGGAAAGTCACATTTATATATCATATTGCAGGCAAAGACACCCTATTCTGACTCAAGCCAAAGTTGCCTGTGGTATGTGCTTCTGACCCAGTACGTCATCTTTGCCTCATAGGTAGAGACTACAGGGGATGTTTCACTAAAATCCTGCTGGCACATGATGTGCAATGAACAGATTAGCAAGTGCCTACAGTGTAAAAAGCAGTATAAATCAGACAGAACTGCAGAAGAATCTCTTCTGATCTGTAGAAAACTGCAGCCCAAGGCGTACTTTCTCCCATCCTACTGACAGTGCCTACACTGCAAGCAGTGCCTCCCCATGCCCAGCACTGCTAGCTGAATTAGGAGCTCACCCTCCGATTCTGAAGGTCACTCTCACTGATTTTCAATTGGTTTAAGCCAAGACAAAAATCTGAGTTTAAAGCATATACCAGCATGATCCTAACAGTTGCCTCCTAGCTTATTTTATGTAGCTAAGGATTTACCCACTTTCATCTTTTTCCATTCTGACAACAGGCAATAATTTGGAAATCCTTCTTTGTGGAAATAGTAACTCTGTGATGAAGCTGTATGAGATGAGAGGAGTTCAGAGCTAAGTATCTGAAAATCAAGTAGCACTTCATGGGATGTATTAAAAACCAATGGGCTTAAGTGATTTGACAAACGTAGAAAAGGTCACTTGGCAATTAAGTGACAGAAGTTGTTTCAGGATGTGTGCTCTTGCTTCTTGAAGGCTTATTATTAGAGCAGGTAAGAGAGGCTGAACGTCTGTACACCAGGAGAATGAATGATGCACGTGCAAGTGTGCAAAATTCACACAGTACTCATTTCCCAGCTGCTGTACATGATATGCTGAGAGTTTCTTTCACATTTGCATTGTCTATTTTTTTTTAAAGAATGAATAAAGGAATTTTATCCACCCCTTCTTAAAGGATGAATATTTATTTCTAACCTAGCACTGATAAAGATTGGTGTCTGGGTATTATGCTTGAAATGATTTCTTAAGCATTATGTATGGCTCATTTGATGTTGTGTGAACTTTATTTTAGTACTGCTCCATGGTCTGTTTGCTGCACCCCTCTCCCCGCTTTTTGAGCAGGATGGAGAAAGGGGATGCTTACTTCCATTCAGTAAAGGCTGCTGCCTGTTCTTAAGGGAGGGAATCATGAGAACAGTGTGCACTAACAGATCTCTGGGGAAAAGCGTACAATCAAGAAAATCCGATAAAAACATTTCCTTGCTCTACTCTCAAAGTTTCTAGCAAGCTATGGCTCAGGGTCTTTCTGGTTATCAAGGATACCTCTATGTTTAACAGCCCATCACAGGTTTTCTTTGTCTTGAATTTGCCTGATTACTTTTCATACACATTGAAACTTTTGGCATCGATAACACCCTATAGCAAAGGAGCCTGTACAATAATTGTGTGCTCTGCATTTTGTAGTTTTATACCTTTTTCTTAAAAGGAATAAAACCTTTAAACGTCTGAAATAATATATCTTTCTTCATTTTACAAAACCTCTGATTAATGCAGCCTCTGCTTTGTTGCTTTTAGAAACCTTACAAAACAATGGTCTTACAGAACTCACACCTGCTGGAGAAGAAAAGCTACAGATTGCATTACCTTGCTGTGCTGCTTTAAACGTAAATGAAAAGCCCAGACAGCCTAAAAGGATCATTTCTTCTAAACATGGAGTGTGTTTAACTTTACTTGCAAGCATGTGAGTCTGCACTGACACTGAAAAGCAAAGTACTTTCTGCTGCGCACTGTACAACAAGACCTTTAACATTGCCAAATACTCTTAAATTGCTGCTATGTTACTATTTTAAGAACCGAGCCTCTTTGGCTTTTTACTCCACTAGCGAGATATCTACAAGTGGAACGGGCAGCTCTCATAAGCAGGGTCATCTTGCCCTTCTATATAGGATCGTACCTTCCACATGGAATTAAAACTCAGAACATACAGCAGAACTGAACTTTCAAGGCCAGAAGTATAAATCAAAACGAGAAAGACCAAAAACTTTTAGACTGTTACTACCAAGACAAATAGACAAAGCCCACCCGCACGCCAGTGAGCTTCATATTGTTTTGAAGGTAATTCAGTGCGGTAGCATTTATGCACTTCCTTCCAACGGGTTTCTCTGACCACCCAGGGAACATGAAGAAAACCACGGTGAAGGATATGTGGAAGTCATATCAAAACCATCTTCTTTTTGGAGGAAATAGAGTTGTAGGTGATTTGTAGATTCTCTACAGCAGTGGCTTTCAATCAGTCACACTACGCTACAGCATATGGAACAGTCTCTGAGGCACTAGAAATTTTAGCACAGAAAACCATTCCCTTCCAGTCCTTTACCCCTTGAGTTAAAAGTATTCTTTGTCAGTCTCTTAAAAAATAGACACAAACCAGCTTTTTGACATTAACACTGTTGCAATTAAGACATTTTAGATTTACTTTATAGTAAGTGTGGTAGAGCTGTCAAAACATTTGTCTCTGGAAAGGGTTTTTTGTTTGTATTTGAAAAACATTGCTATGCAGCACGTGAAAAAGAAGCTTCAGAATGATCTCCAACCTTCCACTCTGACCCTCAGCCTCAGTTCCGCCCAGATAACAGAAATGTCTCTAAAATTACACTTTTCTTGATTAATGTGATAGCTTATGCCAAATGACATCTAGTTTTCCATTGACATCAGACAGTTATTAAATGTTAGTGAATAACCCATCTCTGGAATGCTAAGATAGGAAAACAAACTATCTTCTACCCCAGGTGGCATTTCATCTATCATACTTGATTTTTTGCTGAGAATAACAACTAAGATTGTGTTTATTTGCATCCCTGTCTATTCAGGTCTTGTGTTAACAACAACAAATAAGACAGAGAGGCTCTCCTTCTTACCTTCTGTCAAAGGATATCAAGAAGAAATCAGCTGAAGCTGGCAAAACCATTCTGTTGTGAATTTGCTAGAAGATCAGAGCCATAGCCAGGTTCTGCAAAAAATGACAACAGATACCTCTCAGTTTTCATGCAGCAACTAAATTAGACTGAACTAAGCAACTGCCTACTGTATTAAAATTAAAACATAACTTAGAGTACGGAAAAGACATTCCATATTTATGAAATGCTGACACTAAGTTTTGCTCCATAAAACATGGTAAAACAAAACCAGTTCTTGTCCAAGGCAGGCACAGAGATGAAAGTGGGTTGTTTCAGTTATTTTAAAAGCATAGCTTGACAAAATAGCCAAAACTTAATCATGCTTGCCTATTTGGCAACTGCTCCTCAGTGATATCAGTTGCAACGGAGATGATTATGTCTGGCCACCTGTGTCAAAAGGGAGCATAAGACATTGATATTCACACTTGGAGGCTGCTCAGGTTGATAGGTGTCCAGCTTTGTGAGGGAACTAACTCATTAGTTCCCTCACATTACAGGGTAACCTGACTTCACAGGGGACAGTTGCTGTTACTGAAACAGAGTGGTTGTGTCACACCTCCAACTATCCAAGAGTTCCTGAAGTATCTCAGCTCAGGTACCGGCTTTTTCATTTATTGTACATGGGTTTGAGATACACTTGAAAACATCAGTGGAATGATTGCTAGTCACAGTGAATCCCTGCAGCTAGGCAATAAAACTGACAGGAGAAACTGAATGTTTATAAAGCTATATACATGGGGAAAACAACCACCCTAGCTTTGCTTATACAGAGAGGAACTTTCAGGTAACAATTACCACTAAGGAAGAAGATCATGGGGTTACCTCAGGCAATCCTAAGGAAATGACAGCTCAGTACACACTAGTTTTTAAAACACAATTGATATATTAGGAATTACTAGAACCAGAGCAGAAAAATTGTTACCACCATGTGTTTTTTTACTAGTGTATTCTGCACACAGAATATTGTACATGCTTTGGTCACCTCATTTAATAAGGATACAAAAGAAAAAGGTAAGATGATTTCAAAAGAACAAATCTATTGAGGAAAAACTAGGAAGACAACAACCCTGGTTTAGGAACTCCTTATGCAGAAATCTCTGTAGACCAAGAAAAGGCACTAGGAAAGTGTTATTATATCCTCCTCACTTCGCTTCATATGCTTCCTAACCAGCCACTGTTAGCCAGGGGTATTGGCTTACAAGGATTTGTTCTTGTATAAGAAATTGAGCTTTTTCTAAGCTCTCATTAGGGAAAAAAATGCTGTTTTCTGGGCCCTGAATCACCCATTTGAATGTACAGCGTATGTCTTGTTTTAGGAAGGCTTCAGGAACATATTCAATAACCTCAGAAAATGAAAGATGCTTATATACTTTGTCCCCTGAGCTCTGCTTCTGCTGCAGTTCAAGAAGAAAAACAAACATCCATTACTATGGATGATAATAGAGTTTTCTCACCTAGGCATAGAAGTATCTGAAATGTGTGATTACTTGATGCATGTGAGACAAAAATGCTGCTTCCTCCTTTCCGGAAAGTTAACTGGTTGGTTAGTTTGCCAAATTACAGCTTCACAGGTGAGTTTCTCGTGATACACAGGAAGACAGCACTCAAGAATAGGGACAGATTATACACGTATGCCTGCCACTGATTGGAAAAAGATATTCAACAGAATATACCCTTGTTTTGAATATCTGACTTACGCTGTTTCAATCTACCAATGAGATTTCAATATGGGGCTAATGGGAACCCAGCCCAAAGAGCTGACGGGAAAAAAAAGAATCATATGTACTCAAATTAACAAAACTATAGTGTACATTACAGCACAGCACACTTTTTGTGCTGCATCACATGCAGTCTAATGTCAAAGCAAAAGTCCTTCAGGGCTAGGGAAGAAATGGGTCTTTAATTTTTGGTTTAGGCTTTTAGCACAAAGAAAGATTTCCTATGTAGCACTGCATGCTTCTGATCAATATTCTTCTCCTCCACATACTGTCATCTTTACTGAGATGGGAGTGTTTCCAGTATCTAATATTACATTATTTGGGAATGTGACAAATACCTAATATTTCGTTCCCTAGCTCATAAGCTCCTGGCACAGGATATAGCCAATTTTCATGGAAGTTACTTGTATCCTGCTGCAGACCTCCAGTTTACATGTGGTAGATATGAGCAACTGCATTAACCTTGATCTGAAGGAAAACATTTTGTTATATAAGCACAGTCCTGCTCCCGTAATGCTATTCATATCAATATAAAACATGGGGGAGAATGAACAAGTAAATTAAATAGTGTTCTGCTGCTTGTTTCCTAAACTGCATGGGATGTTAGGAGACTACAGACTCCTTCTGGTAGGGCACATAGCCCAGGTTACGTATCAGACTGCAGTACTGATACACACTCACATTATCACTGCTACCCCATTCAGCTCGCAGTGCCTCAGCAATCCTGAGGACACCCTGGCTGACTTCTGTCTTCACTTCAGACCATCTGGGAGCACTAAACTGCACTGCCACCTCATTGTGCTGCTGCCACTCTTCCATCACCCTCTCTCCTCACAAAGAGATGTCAAAACCAGCATCAAATCACCACTTTGTCACAACAGCAGTGATGCTGGGCAGGCATATAGCATGCTAAATGTACAGAATAAGAGGCTGGAAGCTAAAGACTATTTTCCACACCTCTGGTGGACAGGGCAAAACATAATGGCTTTACATGGCAGCAAGTGAGACTCATTCAGACATTATCAAATGCTTTCAAAATGGTGAAGACAGTTCTGCACAAGAGTAGATTGCCCAGGTAATTCTGGAATTATGTCACTGAAGATTTTCTTGCGAGCAGCTTTGCCAAGAGAGGCAAAGTTTGTAGGAAAAGAAAATCATTTTGTTAGGCCAAGCTTACAAATATTAAACTCTGCATGCTTCTGGATGCCTAGAGAAACAATTGCACACAGAGGTTTTTCTGGTGGTTGTGGGTTTGTCATAGCCCATCCGTGGATGGGAAAACTTGGCAATGAAAAGGACTGTTTCTCCTCCAACAATCCTCATCAAAAAAGGGGCATACAACAAATGGCTTATCTCCAATCTGCAGTTCTCTCTTCCACCCATCTGTAAATTTGAATTAATTAATAAACGCCCTTACGCTTTCAAGGTCATGGAAAATGAAAGGCACTCAGCAAAACAGAGGCACTGACAGTGAAGGGTTTTTATTATTATTATTGCAAACAGAAAACTTGTGAGGCAGAAGCACTTTCATCTATGCCATATGAGGGAAGCTGGAAAAGTAAAAAGGGAAGAAAGAACATAAATTGTGCTTTGAATAAATGGGACCCTTCACTAGAAAAAGCCTAAGGCTTTAGAGAACAGAGTCTCAAAACACATGATGAGGCCAAAGACATCATTAAATCAAGGATCTTCTAGCAA
Organism: Aythya fuligula; assembly: GCF_009819795.1. Classification (NCBI taxonomy): domain Eukaryota; kingdom Metazoa; phylum Chordata; class Aves; order Anseriformes; family Anatidae; genus Aythya; species Aythya fuligula. Next base: position 9,602,756 of record NC_045569.1, on the reverse strand, counting down.
ATTCAGCTACATTGGTTTTTTTTTTGTTTGTCCCTGTTGATAGTGGACAAGCTCTTTTCTACTGGCTGCTCACTAAAGAACCGGCACAGGGCTCTTACACTTCTGGCCAGAGAGACCTCATGTAGATAAGCTGTTTTTTGACAACTACATCTGCATACTTATTTGAAGCTCCTGGCTCAACCCAAAACTCTCTAGCGAATCTTACCACAATCAAAATACATAAATGGTAGAACTACATTGCTAGTTTTGAGTCACATAATTTAATGTCCACATCACATACACTGCTATATGAGATTCCACAGCTTCCATGTGAACTTCAAGCACCCTCAATGGGAAACAAATAAAATGATTTAGGGAGTAAGATGAAAATGTCATTTAGATATATAGTGCTTGACAAGTTAGGAACATTACCATTAGATAAACGGCAATAGCACGCGTACTTATGGAAACAATTTCTGGAGACACATGCAGACAAACTTCTGGAAATAAAATTTCTTTGGAGAAAATGTTTTGATTTTGAGAACAAGAAGGATCAACTGCTTAAAAATTCTGGAAGACCCTAAGCCAGAAGGATCACTTAATTCTTGCGCTGCCTCAATGGCAGAACGTCCATCAATTATTAATCTTGATATGGACACCAAAAAGAGCAACTCTGAAGTCTATCTGCAAAATCAATCTCAGCCTGATGCCTAATTCAAGTCAGACTTTTGCTATTTTGTAAGGCAGGAGTGAAATCTTGTCACTCAGAAAATAGGCCAATTTGTTTCCTTTTTTTTCCACTTAGAAATTTAAAACTCATTGCAAGGCATACAATTCAACAAGGAAAAAAGTGAAACAGGATAAAAATCATGAGGAAGATTCAATGGCTGCAGCTCAACAGCTGGGAAAAGAGGTCTCTCAGCAGGTGTGTGAACTTCTGACACTCCTTAGGACAGCAGAGGCCATCACAGTGGGCCTGCAGCATCACATGGCACTTGGCTTCAAATTGCTGCAACCTCTGAGTTCATCTCTCTCAATGCTGACATATGTTGACAGACCTGCATGAAGACGTTCTTGTGATGAATACAGAACTGCTATGTAATAATCAAATACTGAGATGCTGTAATTTCATTAGCACTGAGAAATCTGGGCAGCAAGGCTTCTGACTGTCAGATCACATTCAGATGAAAGAAGGACCAATTAACTATGTGAGACGTTGATTAATGGAAATGAACCTGTCAGTTTCAGAGGAAGTCACACAGCTACTAACAAAGCAACTTGAGCATAAGGTAACACAGTTTATTATAAAAATCAAAGCCATAAATCAAGTGTTCTGAATAGAACATTTTCACTAGCCTGTTATATATGCCACTGTGAGTAATTCTATTTATCCCTCTAGCTGGATAAAAGAGGATGGCAAGCTGTCAGTACCACTGGGAAACCTTCAGAATGGATAGGAAGCAGCTTTGGTCACTTATTTTATGCATCTGTTAGCCCCTATTTTGTTAATACATTACTTGTCCGACTTGTGGAAGCGTGCACTTTTGTCAAACATACACTCAAACTTAGTAAGAAAGTTATTGCTGTTATCACCACCATCAGTATTACAATTAACACTGTAAATTGCTTAAAAAAACAAAACAAAACAAAAAACCACTAGGACCAAAACCAACAGTCATGTATTCTGGACAATCCAGGCTAGTACGCATCATTTTGCCCTACTCTCAAACAGTAACAAATCTGTTCTCATCTTCTGAGGAAAAACAATTTTTAGCACATTATCAAATCCATATTGTGCAGGAACAGATCTCTCTTCCTGCTTGCACCTCTGTTTCTGGCTCTCTAAAACAAAAAGCTTTAAATATTCAACAAGGTAAAGACCCTGCATTTTAACCTTTGAATTTTAATTTTTCCACATGCTACAACAGCCTAAGACCACAAGAAGAACAAATTCCAAAATGAAAGCACATACATAAATAGCAAAAAAAAAAAAAAAAAAAAAAAAAAAAAAAAAAGGGGGAAAATTACAGTAAAAGTAAAGTAAAAGGGCATCTTTCTGAATTGAATGGACACAGCTGTTTTCGCAATGACATTAACATGAAATCAAAAGAACACTAATGGTTGAAAAGTTTTCTTAGGAAGTACCAGACTGCAATTTTCAGGAACATTCACAAGGAAAAATTGAGCTAGTGGGATTATTTGTAAATCAGGGTATGGTCAAATTGCAAGACAGAAAAACATTTATTGTTTCACAGTCTCTCTTCTCTGTAGCATTTCCTTGTACATTTAATATCTGCACATATCAATAGGCAGCATGCATTTGGTAACAAAGTAGATTGGTCACTAAGCCCTACAAACAACAGTTGCAGAGAATAAATTTGAAGTCTTGACCATAAAGGTGGCTGGGTGAGGTTGTAAGGAGCCTAGTAAAAATGAAATGAAGTACTTGAAACAAGCAAGTTGATGAAGGTAAGGTGCACTTGAAACAACAAAAGAAGCTGGGGGACAAAAGAAGTTGAAAAGAAAATAATAGACTTAACAGAGATGCAAGAGATCATTAACAATCCACCTTCATGAAGATAAATCAGCTTTACCAATAGGCTCCCTTTCACTTTAGACCTTAGAGGCACTGTGTGGATTATTAAATGCACTCAATTATAACTGCTGTTTAGCTTTTTTTAATGTTTCAAACAGAAAATACGTTACCTGTTTTTTCTTGATGGAAACTGATGAGCAGATTGCTGGCTGACTGAAACATAACACCCAGACTGACATATTACCAGACCAACACCTCAGCAAAATCCAGCCGGTACCATGTGATGGAGTAAAAGACAGGGGTAAGCCACACAGTGATTTGACAAGAGAGGGAAAGAATTATAAATCTCACCTGTTTAAGGAACTTGCCACTTTAAGGGATTAAATTATTTAATGTGTCCCAACCCAAACCATTTTTTAAAATAGCTTTCACCTTCCAGACATCTTTCCCTTCCTCGAATTAACAGAAAAGGCCATTTTAGGAGGACAATAGGAATGCTTTCTTTCTATATTTTACTGCCTTTTACAGAACTGTTTTAGCTTGTCAGATACTATATACCCATGAAGGCTTCCCAACAAAACTCAGTAATAGGGCTACACACTCTCGCAGGGAGAGAATTAACTTTTACTGCTACCATCTGCAAAATGTCAAGCAAACCTGAGGTACACCACAATGATAAACCCTGAGCACATACGTGCGATTTACTATCTCATCTCTGATGAAGCACATATTAACCTGTCAGGCTCACATGCTAGTCTTCTTTTTTCTGTATTCTATACTGAAACTTAGGAAAGAAAAATAAAAGAAAATTGGCAAACTCATTCACCTTTTGTAATAAATAAATAAATAAAAATTAACATTTTAACAATCTTTCTACATCTTTACTTTCTGAACACAACATTAATCATGCAAATCCCCAGAGAAATCAGAATCAGCAAGAGTATGCCTGTATTTCCACTTCACACTTGTTATTTCTCCTGGATCACACCTTACCGTATACACATATAAAATCTTAACACACTACTGTAAAACAGGAAGCAAACCCTTCTCAAACAAAAACTATGATTGGAAAAGTAAGCAGTGCTAAAGTCACATTAAGGTTCCACATCAAAACTATGTGTGGTTGTGACTGATATCTCTAGACAAGAGCAATATGAGATACTGCACAATCACTGACGAGTTGCATTGGCAACTGTATTTAGACTACAAAGATCTAAATAAAAAATGCAAGCACTGCATAAAAAAATTTAGGTGTCCTAACAAGGTTGGGAAGGAAAGAATTTGCATACCCTTTTTCTACACTGCAGCTGGCCATCTGTCCTGCTAATAATTCCTTCTTTTCATATCCTACTTCAATAGTGTTATTTTTTAAAAGGTTTGATGAGAGTATCTGATGCTCTTAGTTTACTTCTCCCACTTTCAAAACCACATTTTGAAATTTTTACTTTGTTAAAATACAGAGCTTTTGTTTTCCTCCTCCAGAATCTTTTAGCACATCTGCCATAAATCACTCTTGGAAAACTAGACACTAGAAGATGCTGCAAACAAACCATTTTCTATAACTTCTGCTGAATTAGGGGAAAATTGATTCAATACATGTATTCATACTATTCTTCCCTGACATTTATATTACTTTCTTCTGTAGTTTCCAAGAAAGTCCCAAGTTTACAAGCCAACTCTGAACATTTGACAAGCACAATTTAAGAAATCCTCATGGGAAAACAGTGATTAGAGAAAGCAACTGGCAGCTGGAGGCCCACGCTCTATTCCCTATTCCATTACTGATTTTTTCTGGATGACCTTGTCAAGTCATTTAATGCCTTTCTGCTTCTGCTCCCCTATCTGCAAAACATTCAGATAAACACCTTCTTTTTGAAAAACATCCTAAAATTGTTTATTAGGAAAATGGTTCCTCAGATACTAGCCTGGCTTTTGGGTTGTAACACCAGACAGAAGACAACACAACTGCTACATGACATAAATGCAGATCTATAGCTTTCTAACAGACTGAACCATCCCAGGTTAAGTAACAAGTTAACCTTGTACCCAGAGGCTTTATTTCAGATGAGACAGTAGTTACTTAGGCCATTTTAACCTTACACATATAAACCAAGCTGGCAACAAAATGGCAAACTATGAAGGCAACAAGAAGACACAAACACACAAAAAAACATCAAACAAACAAAACATCATAAACAAAAGAATACACATTATTTTTTTTGTTCTGTTTAATTTAACAGAAACATGACTATTTAGCCAAGCCTCACCTTGGCCAAGCACATGCCGCTGGCAGTAGCAACGCTCACGTTTGGGATTAATGGTATCAGCACAGAACCCTCAGGTACGCAAACAAAAATGGTTTAATGGTGGTTAGTGATGAACCAACATCCCTAAAGTCAGTACAGGTTAGTCAGGCTCTCACAGACATCTTCCAGGCTCTTTCATGCCCCCTCACTGACCTTGGGTGGTTAATGCACATATTTCTATTGCTAATGTGCCAAGATATGCACTATAAATGGAATACATAAGTGCAGTCCTACTATGAGTCATCCTGCCATCACTCTTTTTCTAGATAAAGTGTAAAATTACATAACTCTGGGAGCAACCTAATAACAGAGAGGAAGCAAAATGGAAGAGAAGTGCAATTTTGATTTATTAGTCCATCTGTACAAACCTGTGCTGGCTAGCAAAAAGCAACACGCTGAAAAAAAAAATTGCTTTTTGACATTTAGCATAGCTCCTACTTTAGGTACCACAAAAGTTCTGTTTTAGTTCTGTGAACTTAACACAACAAATTACTGCACCAAAAACTTAAAACGTACACTAGGCTTTCGGATAACTTTTCTACATGAACTGAGAAATTCATCACCCGAAGACAGCCAGATGCAGGTGTCACCGACAGATGCCCTCAGCATACAAAACAACAGCCGAGCCCACTCAAAATGGCGGCGCTGAGGGGAGAACAACCGCCCGCGAGTAACGGTCCGCGCGAGCCCGAACGCACTACCGGATTGGCTCTCGTTTCCCTTGTGCTCGCTGATTGGTGGAGGAGACCGCTCCCGCGTTCTCTCCTCTCTCCTATTGGCTGCCGTTTCCCGCCTCTGCTGCCGCTCCTGCTGAGGGGCCGCAGCCACCTCAGGGCCGCGATGGCGGCGGGCGGCGGTGGCTCCCTCTCGGGCAGCGCCTCGACGTGGCCCTTGAAGCGCTACGGCCGCTTCCTGCCCCCGACGGACGGCGACGAGGAGCAAACCGCCTCCTCCTGGCAGGTGGCGCGGTACCGGGGTCTTTTCTCTGTCCTGCTGCCCTCAAAACTCCTATCCTGGCCCTCCGTGTGTGGAAATGGGTGGCACTTGTAGCTGTCACCCGAGCCGCGGAGGGTCTTTTGGTATTATAGCAATAATCAAGGGAAAGCTAAACGTGAAACAGTGGAAAATAATAGGAATAAAAATGCTACAATATCAAGCCTTTTCCTCTTCTTAAGCTAGCTTCCTTCGGCATGTCTGTCCGGCCTGGGAGTACGAAGCTAACACAGGCAGTGAGGGGTTTTGCTTTGTGAATTAATAATTAAACCTGTTAATGATATTAGTGATATCTGTTAATGGCCTGCTTTTTTCCTTGTCCCTCAGAAGTGACCCACTCACTGTATTAAAAGCTATAGATCAAGTCCGAAGAGGTCATGTTTTTTTTCAAAGTAGCTAGGTCTGTGTGTGGGGTTCTAATTAGTAAATATTTCTTGACTCTGCCTGCTGTCTGGGGGCTGGAGGCCTGGTACATTTCTGAGAGGTACTTTTACCTCTAACTTCCAGCACTGACCTCTGAAGCCTTTCTCATTTTGTACCAGAAATGGGAAGTGTAGATTCTGTGCATACAGGGATGGATTTTTCTTTTGTCAATCTTTTTAAAGGTTTTTGAATCAAATGAAGAATCTGGTCATCTTATCCTTACCATTGTTGTATCTGGCCACTTCTTTATTTCCCATGGGAGAACAGTACTGGTAAGTTGGTTTTTGTTTGTTTCTCACGTTTAAAAACCATTTCTCCTTTTATCTTAGCATCAATATTGACTTCTTTTCCTTTCTCAGCTTCATGTTCTCTCCCAGTGAAAGGAAACTGCCAATTTAATTTTGCTCATGGAAATTCCCATGTGGTGTTTTCTCTCTTTGTTTATCAGACTAATACTACATGTATTAATTCCTACTGAGGAACAGTGTTTCCTTGGTGCTTCTAAAACTCTAGATTAAGACACATTACTAAGTGCAGTTGACATTGAAAGATGATTTTTTTTCCAACAATTCTTCAGTATAAGAAAACAGAAAATATGCTGTTAAGAAATACATAGAAATACAATTTATTTAAGATTTGCCATATGATCCAGCTAATTTCTTACAAGTGATCTATTAGTATTTTGATAATTTTGTTTATCATGGTTCTTTTTATTTTCAATATGTTGCGTAATGTGATCTAACATCCACCTTACCTTCTTGGAGACAAAATATCTTAAGAGCTGTGTCAACTGATTGTGCTGTAGCCTGTGCTTCAGTATGACTGGCTTCTAAACTATAAAGACATCCTAAAACACCCCATCTAAGGGAGTTGGTTTGATGTTGAGATTGCTCCATTCTTCATGACAGAAAAAGCCTGTGCTGGAAAGTGGGATCCACTCTGTTCAGTGCATATCACCAATACCCAGTGATGATAGCAAGTAGGAATTGTCTGATAAATATATTTAAAAATAAATAAATAAATTACAAGCCATTGCAAAATGCTGCAGCATTAAGATAAATGCATATTTAATACAGAATGTGTACAAGGATATGTATAAGATCATAAATCAGTTTTTGCTGTGCCTCCTAAAATGTCTTAAACTTACAGAAATATCTTCTAAATATAGAGGGGGAGACCCATGTAGTACTCAAGATTTCAAGATTCAACTTAAAAATTCAAGATACCCTTGATTATTATTTTTTGACCTTTGAGTGTATTAAGGTTATTGAATGGGTAATGAGCGAACTAACAGCTGTCTGTATAGCCCACGTACAAGGCATAGCATTTGGCTTATATATTTAAGAAGGACAAGTTGAGTGGTTTTAGACAAGGTAAAAATGGAACATGAAAAGCATTTCAGCAGTGTGTGTTGAATAAGAAAAAGGAATGGAGTAATTGAATGTCCAGATAGTTAAACAGACGCAACTGAAATAAGACTTGTTGCCGTCTCTTGCCAAATTCTGCTGGGAATGAATGAGTGCAGAATGCCCCTCTCCTGGGGCTGGTCCTGTTTTCAGTACACTGATCAGACAGCTGTAACTGTTTAGTACCTAGTAGATTTGTATTACGTTGCAGAATGTCCTTGAAATAACCATATAAAGGCTAACTGAAAGGAAGTTTTAGTAATTAACTAATGAGCAAGAAAGGCATGGACAAAAGCTATAGCCCTTCAGAGACTTTGTCTGGCAAAGATTGTATCTGGCAAATAATAATGCACAGATAAAGCATGCTGTCGTAAGGGATGAGTGCAGGAAGAAAAGCGTTATAAAGACTTGGCTGAGAAAAGCACTTTCTCACAGCTCTCGAGTTTAATGGCTAGTGAAGCTTTCAGGCAGCTGCCTTGCTTGAAATACCAAATGAGGAATTTCTGAAGAGATGTCTCAGGTCTGTTTCAGCTTCTCAAAGACACTAAGATACCGCAGTAATAATCTCAATTTAGGAATAGTGTAGAATAGAGATGGAACAAACAAACTTGAGAAATATGACCAATACATGATATCAAGAGTTTTAAAATGTCATTTTTTAAACAAATTTTGGTAATATTTCTACACGAACGTTAAGGCTACACCAAAGATGTTTTATTAAGTGTATGAGAGAAGGTATACAAAATTGGTGTTGTATGCATTTTAAAACCTGATTGTCAATTCCTTTGGATGCACTTCTAGGATGTGTAATTGGGATCATGCTGCAGGAGTGCTCTGTGCATATTGAACGTTACCTAGTGCAAAATGCATCGGTACAACATGCCCTGTGCCTATTTATCTCTCTCTGCAACACGACAGAGATTGGAGTAGTCCTCCCACAGTTCCCTCTTCAACATACTGGACTGGCTGAAAAACCTAGCAAATATCCAATCTGCTAGTTGTGAACACTGGTGGGCATCTTTGGACCTGTGTTTCCTGTTTATAAGTGATTTGGCCCAACATCTGGCTTAGCTTTACTGGTTAGACTTGTTCCTTAAGCACATGCCCTCCCAGAAGGGCGTGCCTTTCCCCAGTGCTGACATGCAGTGATAAAATTCTGCCTAAAACAATCCCAATCCGCAGGTGTCTTTTCAGGCTGATGACCAGTCTATGGAATCTACTTAGTAAAGCAGCCAGTATCACCAGCCAGAAAGGTGATGCACAGGGGGTGGTGCTGTTGGCCAGAAGCTGGTATCAGCACCGATACCACAGCATGCATGACCATTACTGAGTCTGTGAATGGTTTTCTTCAGGCAGTACACAGGGACACTGGAAATTTAGCATCATTTCAGTATCACTCAAGCCAGAATTATGCAGGCCACTGGTGGAATTTTCCAAAGTCCTTGTTGAGATGCATGTAACAAAAAGAATTGCAATGCAGTACAGGCTGTGTTGTTGCTGTAGAAATAATCAGACTGTAGAAATGGTTAATCTCACTGGTGCTATCTCCCTGTGGTCTCCAGCTCCCAGGAGTTGTCAGAAACCTGTCACAATGTTTAAACAGGCTTTGCACAACCAAGTATGTATGGTTCTTTGGAATCTGTCACAGACCACATCTTCTCACTGGGGGTCTATTATAATGGACATTTTGTCATGGAGGATAACGTGAAATACACAAGTTTCTGCTCCAGAGGGAATGTATGAAGTCTGATAAAGTGCTGCAATTGTTGGAATGATTCAGCTCTTGTTTTTACTGTTCGTTTGTACTTGCTGGCGTGGGCTACTGAATTTCCTTTTTAATGCCAAGGTGTTCTCCAACACATGTATGTGCTGAAATTCCCTCTGATGTACTTACAAAACTGTTTCTTGCTATGTAGTAACTACATCCTTTAAAAACTGTTGATGTCTAGTCTTTTGATCCATCTTCCAATCCCTACTTTTCAGACCTTTTGATGTACTGCAGGCTTCTGATTTTGAGGGAACCCATTAACAACTATCACAGCTTTATACCTTTGCATAGGAACACAGTGGGGCACAAGACCTCTGCGTGACCCTATCAAACACCAAATAGTGAAAGAAGTATTGTCCATTATAAGGGGGGGGGGAGACGGGACATACATAGTTTTCATGGTGATCCCACTGGCTGCAAGACCCTGGAGAAGCCTGAAGGTGACCATATTTTCTTTGGAGTTTCCAGTTTGCAGATAATAAAGAAGGTAACAGGTCTTCTCAGAGGGATGTTGCGCCTTGGTTAAACGTGCTTGGTCTGGTCGGAGTTAGGCTTAATTTACTGTAGAGGTGTGATTTAGTTCAAGAACTACTGGATGTTTCACGTTGTGCTGAATGAGACTGCTGTAATGTACAAAAAACAAAACAGAACACAGCCAACCAACCTGCAACAAGTGCTGTTCTTCAGGATTTCCCATCTGGTTTGACTTTCCTGAGGCATTTGCTGTTGATGGATAAATCACCTTTTCTAAGACTGAAGAACCTTTCTGGAAGAGTAGATATTTTTGTCATAGGACAGCATTAAGCAATCACAGGATGTATGATTACAGAAATTGTCATTTGACATCAACAAATGGTTTCTAAAGTACACTACCTCATCTCAACCACTAGTTATTTCAAAGACAAATGAAGGAAGTTATTCTGGTAGTTGTTCTGCTGTCACAGGGACCACCTTCCTTCTCAACTCGAATAACTATTTTGTATTTTTGTAAAATTTCTGTGGATGAATAATAAAGGGATTTTTTTTTCCCCTCTAGCAGTAATCCAAGAATGAAACGAATTGCAAACTAAATGCAAGAATTCAGAAAGTGGTGAATGTTCCTAATATTTTTTTTATTGCGGCAGTAAAGGAACCCTTACTCCACTCCAAGAATTTTAACATGAACCATTTTAAGCGATAGGTTCAAAAAAAAAAAGCTTTTAGGTAACATCTTTGACAAAGAAAGTATTAACTGGATGCTTTTAAAACTGGCAGTATCGTAGTATGATGTATTTTAATCTCTTCTGGTTTAAAATGGGCGCAGAATGTAGTAAAATCAGTGCATTAATAGACTCAAACTATCTTGTTTAGTACCTTCTATTTTCTCTAGGAAGATAAATCAGAGTACATCTGTTCTTCGGTGATGTGTACATTTTACAAAAGCCAAAATGAACCTTTTTAGCTGCCAGCAAGTTCTGAGTTATTATGATAATATTGTGGGTGGATGCTTTTTAAAAAGTCCAGCAAGAACAAAAATCAGTTACAGTTGAATCAGTTGAAAAATGTGAACTTCAGACTTCAGCTGCTTTGTATGGCATATAGAAGTTTTCTTTATTCATTCTTCTGCAGTAAATGTTAGTGTTAATTGAACTCTGTGCTGATCGGCTTCTTAGTTAATTTTCTCCTAAACTGATCTTGGTTGGCTAACATGCAAGTAGCGACAGCTCCAAGTATTTTCTCTTTAGTGAGCATGGATCCCATGAATACTTACTTTTGGATGAAGGCATATTTTGTTCAGTCGCTCAGTGATTCTTCCATGAAATGCTTTTTCATGTCAAGTGAAGATTTAGGAAATACTAAAATACAAACCATTTTGTGTAACATACACTTCCCTTTGTATTAAAACATCAAGCAATAGCTTTTGTGGGAGTTTTTTGCTTACCAAATGCTTTTCTTTAGTGTCTTACCTTTCGTCCACGGATAACTTTCACTACATCGCCATTTGCACAAAACTGAGATGAAAGACAGTTGTTCAGAAATGAAAATATGTATTTCATTAATGGCTGGATTAACCCAATCCATTTGGGGATGAATATTCAAGGATTCCTGCCTTTATATCAAAATATTTTCTCTTCAATGCATATATTTACACATTCTCACAGTTTTTTATTTTCTTAAAGCAGGACTGTTACAAAACCTTTCTTTTTTCTTAAAGAAAATTGGTTTCTTAGGACCAAGTGAGACTATGACTCTTCTATGAGCATTTATAAAAGTTAAAAAATCTTCACGTAAGAAGATTTTATAGAAGACTTACAGAATTGTTCTCACAAGCCATAAAATAGTAAAATATTCAATGAATGATCTTCTAGCAGACTTTTCACTAATGGAATTTGCAATACTATTTTCTGGCCAGAGAGCATGCTATAGTGTATGCGCTAAGTCTCAGCGCTTTCAGACCAGGCAGATCAGTCTGTACCTGCTGCTTGGGCGCTGCAACTTGATGCAATTGCTTACAGTACCTGAGAATGCTCCAGAGCTGATGACTGAAGCACATCCATCCTATTCTAAGAAGTAATTGTGTTCAGTGTATCCATCAGTTGCCCAAAGAAAACTAAGTTATCTGTTTTAATGGGTAGACTGTTTTGGGGAATGGGTATGCTCTCGATATCATTTTAAACATTCTTTAATGACACTGCCAGAGATGACTTCTTGTGATGAACCAAATGGAATCCAGAGAAGGGTAAACAGAACATCAGAGCCTAGAATGTAAAAAAAAAAAAAAAAAAACCTAATGTGTAATGCATGTCAAAGGGAGTTTGTTGTTTTGATTTTCAGTATTTCATTTGGAATTGCAGAACATTTTTAGGACCTAGTTTTGCTTAACAGACTGCATATCTCAGGAAAACCTAATTCGTGCACACTGTAAGTAATGGAATTTTAACAGAAATATCTCAACAACATCTCTGGCAATTTCTGGTCACACTTAGGATACTTCATGTTCTGTGTATGACACGTGCAACTCATTTCCTTTCCCTCCTCCAAATCAGAACATCATGAAAATTATATTTTGGTGTTTTATTGGATGCAATTAATTCCAGTGCTAGAATCCTTAATATCCTACACATTAAACAAACTGAAATTGTAAAGAGGGCTTATTTAATAGGATAAAATGAATCCGGAGCAATTGATTTGTGACCTGATCTTTTAAGTATAGGCTAAATATCTTTAGTGCCCTCCCAGTCCCCTCCTGACTTCTAACGAGCTAACAGTGCTTAGGATACAGTAGAATCCAGCCTCATTAATTAGGCAAACATTCAGCAGACATCCTGATGTTCTTGATGCTCTCTTCGCAGTGCCTGAAACTTATGCACCAGGTTTTTGAGATGATATTCACAACTCTACCTTGGGTAGATAAAAGTCCCTGTGCAACAAGTGAGGACATTTGACAGGGACCTGGGGAAGTGAGCAGGTTGCTTGGTGGTGGAACTACATCAGTTTCCCCGTTTGTGTTTCCTATAACGATAGATGCCTGTTGTAACAATTATGTGTTATATGACCAGCATCCGTAAAGAGTTATAAGGATTTCAGATTTATATTACTCTCCTGCCCTAATTCTTCTAAACCCAACTACTAATTTTTAAGGAGTAGTGGCATTAATAAAATATACTTACTCTAAAGTTAGAGTTCAAAATAAAATACTGATCCAGGGAAGTATGTATTTTGTATCAGGACTTAAAGAAGAAATTGCTTACCTTGACTTACTGATGGAATACTTTCACGTGCTTCAGCCAGCTAATCCTATGAGCATTCTATTTGCCTCTCTAGGTCCTTGGTCAGTTGTCATTGTTCTAAAGTGTAGTTTAAAAAAATGTTTTTTTTGAGGTTCTGTGAAACATTGAGGTTTGTCCCAAGTTGGGGGCTTATCTTTGCTGTTCCCTCCTTCAAGGGGCTGCAGTGTGTACCAGTCTGGGGGAAGTCTTTGCAGAAAGTTGTCACCCAGCAGCATGTGCTCCTGCACCCAATGCTGTGCTTTGGCAAAAGACATTCATTGGTTATCGAGTCCCCTGCACGGCTGCCTCAAGGCTGCCTATGTGTGGCCTGCATTCAGTCCTTCATTTAGCTTTCTTGCCTCTGTACAGAACCCTTTGTTTAATGAGTTCAACCCTGATCAGTTCTCCAGAATCAAACAAGCCTAACAGCAGCATTTAGGATCAAAAATCTAAGAGATTCGGGAGTAAAAAAATTGCATGCAAAAAGAGAACAATGAGCTTAACATCCTTTTCTTCCTAGTTAGCTTGCTGTCTGTCTGCCTTGGCTTTTTGGCCTTTATCCTTTTCCTTTCCACTTCCTATTCTATACTCTAAAGATCTGGTTGAGGCAGCTAATACTTAACATGAACTAAGATCGAAGTTACACACAGCCTGTGAAACACATGGTTTCTGCTACGCTCTTAGCTTCCCAAGAATTTGGAGACAGGCATATTGCTTGGAAATTTCTGGAGAGACAACTTTCTACTTCCCCCACTCTCCAAATAGTCATGTTTGGGGAATTTTTCTTGTCATATTGCCACTTGTGCTCTGCTCAGTTTTCAAAACAGCTCGTCATAGGAAAAAAAAAAAAATCTATTTGGCAGTATTTAGATCTCAGAGACAGATATAAAAGTAAGGAAGACTTCTAGGTGCGTTAGTCACAAGATAAAAATAAAGGTTTGATTGGAATTATGTTCAAAGCTTGATTTCCATAACTTCTAGCTTTAAGGTGGAATTATTTTATTTTTCAGTCATTAATGAAATGAATCTTGTCTTTTTATAAAGTAAGCCGTTTTCTAAGTTAAAAGTGCAAAATGGCAGCTCACATTGTCCTTTGGAAATCCAATAGGATAAAAATTGGTATTTTTCCATATATTAACAAGCACTTGATTTACAATCTATGTGACATTCAAGCATATAGTTTCCAGTATTATAACTATTAATGACTAAATCCCAATCAAAGAGGTCACCATGGAAACATGCACTTGTGAATGTTTTCAGATTTCGCTTAAGGTTTCTGAAAGCATCTCAGTTTTGTCTGTTATGTAGTGTTCATCATAACACTTACACATAATTCACAAGCTTTTTCAGACTGTCTGCTCTCATATCCTTATTTTTCCCTGTCTTGCAATAAGATAGAGTAACAGTCTTCTCAACTCTAACTGAGCGCCCACTGATGTTTGCTTTCCATAGGAAACATTTCTATTCTACTGCAGACTTTTACCAGATTTAGCCACATTGTGCAGATACCTGGAAATAATACTACTGTTCCTTTGTTTCCAAAGTAGTCACTTCTAAGAATAAACAACGTGTTCTTCAGTCTAAGTGTTGAATAATCATAGAACCTAGAATGTCAGCAGTCAAAAAATGTTGACATTTGTAATGTAACAAATCACTTAACATCTAGACAGTAAACATTATTTTCAAAAATATTTTTCACTGTACCACCCACACTCAGCATGGTGAGTAGACCCATGAAGTGGAGCTCTGCATAGGATGATGCAGTAGCTGGGCAGCGTCTCTCGCCGTCTGGGAAAAATAGCAGGTTGAAGTCATCCCTGCTGGTTTTGTGCAGTGTTGCATGAGCTTGCAACGTGGAGGGGTCAGAGCAGGCAACGTTTCTTACTTGTTGCTTACCTTGGGCAACGAGTAGACTAAGGAACTGTCACAGGTGCCTTCCATGGAAACTGAACAGGGCCTTTGCAAGCAGAAGATTGCTGTTTTCAGGGAAATTGCTGCATACCATGTCGCTGCCCAGTTTGAATCAGAACGTTGCAAGCGGGATGTTGTCTGAAGCCTTCAGCATCTCTTTTCTGCTACGTTCCTCCATTTTTCAGACAGGAGCACTCTGACAACTATGCACTGGAATACTAATTAACCCAATAACATTTTTTGATCTCATGCTGAACTTGTAATTCCTTATGAATGCTCATTCCCAGTCTGTGGGATACACAGCTGAATCCCTCATCCATTACGTTATGCATTGTATATCCCCAGTCTGAACCGTGAACTGAGGACAAACAGTTACATATGCATTTCATGAGCACGTTATAATTGGCAGCGAATAAGAGAGAAAGTTTGTCTTTGTGTTTGGTTTTCTGGGTTTAATTTTTAGTTAAGATTGATTGTAAGGCCTTTAGGCAACCCTAACATAAAATGAATAATCTGTTCATGTATTCAGATGTTGCTTAGCACCATAGAGTTTCTACAGGATACAATAATAGAAGTATTCATAATAAAAAACAATACCTTGCAACACAGAACAAAGGCCTCATTATCCAGCAACTTCTTGATGGCTGAAATGTAAAATCAGAACAAAAGTATTTCCCAAGTAATGACAGACTACGTGGGTGTAAGTCTGGACCAGCATTATTATCTCTCCCTCATGTGATATGTCATGTCTTGTCCTGGCTCCAAAATATTTGGAAAATGCCTTGCTTTGTTTTCTGCTTCAGCTTTTTTTTTTTTTTCCCCCCCCTCAGGATCCTCCCTCTGAGAGACAGATTTTTGTCAGAGATGTATGAAATTGTTTTCCTTGAATGCAGTGCTCTTACAGGCCTGACCCCAGGGAATAACATAAAGGCTATAGCCATGATGGAATGCTAACGATCAAACTTTCAGAAATGCTGCCATTTGTATCTTCAAATTGCAAACATTTGAAATCTTATGTTCCTGCCCAATTTTATGTTGCCTTTCTGTCTATATTCCCAATGAATCTTATACTGCCATCTGTCTTTGCTCGTACCCAGTACTGCTCAGCAATGAACAACTCTGAATGTAAAGCAGGTACTGATGGTGCCTGCTCAAGGGGAACACTGCCCACAGCTGCTTTCTCTGTATTTCTGTCTGCACGGTGGAAGCAATCTGGAGGTGCTATTACTATTTTTTTGTCCGTGCATATGTTGAGAGCAGATTTAGAGTTGATTCATCATCTCTAGAAAGGATCAAATGCACTATAATCTTAATATATTGCCATGCATTTTCCAGAATCTACCGCACACTTAGTTCCTGGATGGTGACAGAGATCCTCTCAACTGAGCTATGGAACATGGGACAGATTTGTTTTGGTCTTCATTCTTGCTGTTCAGAATTCACTTACCGAACTTCATACATGGATTTGTAACTACTTCAGTGTTGACAAGAAAGTTCATGCAGTTAAGAAGAATCTTGTCTTAATCCAGGCAGCCTGAAATACAGATTCTATGCTGCCTGAAGTAACATGGAAAAGCCATGAGGAACAGTGAACCTTCTTAAAATGGTGCCAAATCAGATGTTTTCTGCTTACAACTGAGGAAAATCTAGAAGATTCTGATTGTAATGACAATTACTGATATAAGTGATCTAACGATGGAGTTAGGTCAGAGCAGTTCTACAGGTTAGCTGTTCTTAGTTGCTTCTGCCTGGCAATATACAATCAACAAAGGTGCAAGGGAAAAGGAAACACTTTCTGTTTTGTTCTTCAGTTAATTAAATTCCAAGTACATTAAATTTCAGTTAATTTAAATTTTGGGTCAAATAATTAGGAGTACATAAATAAAAATGATATATATAATTTTTTTCCCCAGCTTGATTTTACCTCAGAAACAGGGCACATTAAAAGAATGCCAACCTGGTAAGCATCAGTAAAATAGTTGGTATGAAAGTTAAACATCAGCTGCCTTTTATGATCTTTGTGAAAAGGGTTATTATTTTATGGAGAAAACATTTGTTCTACCTACGTCTTACAGTGAAAGGAAAAACACTATAAAAATAGAATAAGTATGGGAACAGCTATATTTAAATAAACACAGTGTGCATCAGAGACATTAAGTATCCAAAATGAACAGAGTAAGCAGAAGTGGCCACAAGTTAAGGAAAGTGGCCTAGTGAAAGAGGGGGATATTAGAATTGCTTCACTAACAGTCTTTCAGGACTTGGCAGGGGAATCAGAGGAAATCAAGCAGCAATGGATAAACAACCTATGGCAGGAAGCACTAAGCATGTAAGCACTAGCAGCAGTCATACTCCAACACAAATTATTTCCTGGGTTGTTTGGTTGTCCAGATCTTAGTCTGGCTGCTTAACTGGAGCGAGCAGTTCTGAATTAAGGTATGGATATTCCCCTCAATATGAGTAAGTTAAGAAATGCTCAACATTTATGTCTTGAAATGAGGTAAGAAGGAAGTAAGTCCTTGCAGTGGGATGGAATTAACCTTAAGTTGGTTTGCATTTATTTCACCAAAATAGATTTAAATGCTCTTGCTTTAGTGCACTCCAAACACTGAGAACACTTGCTTTTCAGGTTATTTATATAAACCTCAAGAATATACTTTTTCTAGAAGGAATGGTTTAAATATATCTTTTTTGCTTTACATAGTCCAGTTCTATATAATCCACATTTTTCTCTGTTCTGACCTTAGAGCCTGTGCCATTCAAACTCTTTTGTGATACTTATGTTTTTTGCAACCAGTTGCTTTCCTTCTTGACTGCCCTCTACTCTGTACTTTACTCATCTTGCTTCAGCTCCATTTTCCTTGCTTCCTTAGTGGATCCCTTCTATCAGCAGTGGCAGCATGAGCACAGCTAACTTGCTAGCACCTTTCCATTTTCAGAGTTAAGCAATATTTGGGGGCCAAATTCTGTACATGAATATCCTTAGCAAGATTGCAAAGTCACATATACAACTGAGGCATATACAACTGAAATTACAACATCCAGAAATGTTCTAACAGTGTTTGGTACTTTTCCTTGCCTACTAATCTCATCTTACTCCGCAGGCATTCTGCTCGGCATTATTATTTTAAAACAACTTCAAAGTCTGCATACCAAGCTCTTGTCTGACAGGTCTATCAAAAGAAGCTAAAACTGCATACCTCAAAGCCAGGGATGCTAAAATACCAGGTGAACAAAGGAGTAAGAGTATTTCACAGGCTTCCTTTCCTGTGTCAGACTACGTGACAAACTGGCCTTTAGAGGCTTCCTGCTGTTTGACAGAGAGGATTTTGTCTGTATGTGGAAGGAGGATACCCTCCTGCTCCAGAACTTCAGCAGTCCAGCTGCATCACGCAGTACGGCTGGAGAGCAATGACTTACCAAGGAAGATGCTCTTTTATTTCGTGAGTTTGGCAATTCATCCCTTTTAGGATCCAGACTCCTTTAACAATTCATGTAGGAGTAGAGGATAGCTCGGCACTTCCCTTTGGACACAAAGTGAAGTTTTTCCTACTCTTTTGACCTTGAGACTTTTCACACCTTAGTAAGTTCTACCCTGAGGCACACTGAATGTGCTTGTTGCCCACAGACAGAATGGGCTCAGTGCAAGCAGCTGAGGTATCTTACCTGCTGTCTGCACCTTCCCCAAAACAGTGCAGATTCTTTTCTCCCTCCGCCTCTAAATCACTTGGGACCAATACTTGCAGACCATCTTACCATTCTGGAATCTAGCAGGTGTCTGATCAGAATAGTCTGTGATCCAGTTTGCATTTGGCATGACTCTTCCAACATTTCATAGATACTCCTCATTAAAGTTCAGTTAAAAATCTGCACCCAGTTGCTGCATGGGACTCTAAAACCGGTGCCAGCATAATAAAAACAGTGTCTTATTAAGGCGACTTCTTGTACCAAACTAGAATGGGAGATGGTTTCCTAGCCTGGACCTGCAAAAGATGGATATGAACTGGCAAAAGCATGCTTTTGATGGTCCAGGATGGGCATGACTTTTAATTCTTGACCCTTAGGACACCTATGCAAAGCAGCCTATGTAAAGAGGTCATCAAAAGTTCAGATAGACACAAAATAGGTTACATAATTACCTCCCTGCCCTTAAGCTTGGTTGTGTTGGCTTTTGTTGTTGTTTGTTTTGTTTTTACCCTAGACTTTCCTAAATAATGACTGTGTGGCAGCCTGTGGAATTACTTGCGGAACACAGTCCCTAGTCTTGAAGGTTTTTATGGTGTTTTCAGGTTCCTGGGGTATTTTTACAGAATGCTGAGCAGTCCATCTTGTTTGAAGAGACTGACAGTTAATGCAATGGGAGTATAAAAACATCTTTATCAAGTTACCAAAGCTGCTTCTTGTTTACCTGGATTCCATCTAGAGAAAGTGCCTGTCTGGGCCTTAGATAAACCAACTGCTGGCCCATTCTTCAGGTTTGCCTGCCCTCTGCTGCCTTCTCAGGCAATTTCATGGGATTCAGAAGGACTGATTAAAGCTCTTGTTGTGGCTATTACTATGCATTTCAAGGAGACTTTCGTAACATGCACACTGAAAAGTATACATGGAAATTAGAATGTACCATGACATACCGTTGTAACCGGAGCTACAGACTCCAATTTAATTCAGTGTGATAAAAATTACATATTGGCAATTATGTGATAGATACAAATGATGCCTGTATTCAGATGACAGTAATCTTCATAAGGGATTAAATTGTATCATGTAATTTGAATGTGCACTTTGGAGTATTGCATGTTTGCTGTGCAAGTAGTTTGTATCCTGCTTTATTTCAGGAAGGCTTTTCATTAATTGATTGCCACAAATGGTTAAAGATAGTAAGAAGAGCAGACTGCCTGCTGCTTTGTGCAAAGTCAAAGGTAGGTTGAGTTAATTTTAATATTTCGAATTGCTAACTCAGTTCTGTTTCTTAAGGTTTCCTAATATTGGATGAATTAAACCAGAAATTCTGAGATAATGTAAATTGTGTATATAAATTAAAGTTGTTTTTTTGTTTTGTTTTGTAATTTAAGTATGAAACAAAACTGAATTGAATCATCGTAATGTCTTTTGTAGCTGCTGCTATGTGAGACTTTTAGACTGCTTTCTGAGAGTTAGCTATTAAAACAGCTAGACTGGTATTTATTTTAGAGTTCATCTGCCAGCATGACTGTATAAAACCTGAAATGGGCCCACAGTGTGAAAACTGTACTGCTAACAATTAAAAAGATGAAGCAATTCTCTGACATGTACAGAAGCTTGCTACCTATCAGTCATACTTCACTATGGCCCATGAAGTATTTAAAGCAATTATTTAGCTATTTACTGGCTCCTGAGACCTGGCACAGTAGCGCCCAGTAGGTGATTCAGATATTTGATATTCAGATTAATAGAAGAGACCTGAGTTTCTGTCTTTCCCTCAGATCTCACGCAAAGGGGTTGGCTAGCCTTTAAAAAATTACATGGCATTTGTTTGTTACCAACTTAAGTATAAGTTGCAGTTTTCTTGGTTCTTAGGTGAACTCTGGGAAAATCCTTAACCATCTGTGCTGAGCAGTTTTTTCAGAAACAAAAACTGTTTCTAAATGAGAATAGCCCTCCCGCCTCTGCTGATACTTTCTAGGCTTTGTTGTTGCAGCCAAAACAGTTGCTTCCAGTTTAGCTATCTCTACGTGATGAGGGAGTTCATCTTTAGTTAGAAACAGGAATTTTGGAAAGAGATAAGCCCCCCGTTCAGTAGCTGCTAGAGACCAGTTTTAACTGTTGGCACAGAGCACTGAACTATTAAGGCATAAAAACATCTCAAGTATTCTGAGACGTTCTGGCATTCTCCCCTGACAGGAACAGAGTGGGTTATTATAATTGCAAATAGCAGTATCCAGGAGAGCTGGAAACTGTAAAAATTCTTCCTTACTTCTATTTGTATCTCTTATCTGATTCCTTTCAAGAAAGGTGCATAACTGTTTTTTTTCATAGGATGTTACAAACTAAAGAGTACAATTTGCAAAGTGGAATGCCTTGCTAATTGCAAGATAAAAGCACACGTGAGGTATAATAAACATTGTACAGATATAAGGACTCATCTTGTTTCAAAGTAAGCCTAAACTAATGGTAGCACTAGGAAATGCAAAAAATAAGTATCTCGATGTGTTTTAAATTCATGGGTTATGCTTGCCTGAAACCAAAACACCTTTGTTCTCTGATTTTTGTCAGATGATTGTTATAAAATGTGGAGTATCATTGGAGAAGACTATTGAGCTGTTGAAATAATTAGTTCTGATGAATCAGTAGATCATCAGTTTCCTTTGGAATTAACAGAACCAGTTCCCCAGCACAGCGTTAAGGGACTCTACTGCATCTCACAAGAAACAAAAATCAACGTCACAATAATTTTGAGGCTCGAAGAAAGCTCTGAGGGACATTTTGGAAAAAGAGGAATATTAACATAGTCTTAAATGAATTCACTGCATCCAAATGTTTACTTACCATAAATCCTCATGACTTAAAGTGGATTTAATGGTATTGCAGCAGTCCTATCATATAGCTTCTCTACTTTGTATCCTAAATTGTAGCTGAAACAATCCCTTAAATGCTATCATTGCATATTGCTTCTGTGCTAATCCTCAAAATCATTTAAAAATATTCAGGGAGCCAGCCACGCTATGTGAAGGGTTATGTCTCAGTCCCTGGTAGACTGAAGCAGAGCTGAGAAAGACGAAGCAGAAGCCATTTAAGCAGAGGAAAGCAAGCTATGTTTTCAAATACCAGTTCCTATATTTGCACGCACAAAGCAATTAAGGGGCATGTGCAACTAACTATTACTCTAATGTTTCTGATATACCTTCTGCTCCTTGTTTTCAGTCTGATTTCCTTACTTTACTGGTTTCGGTTATTTTCTCTCTTCTCTGCTTTTCCACCCTCTGCATATTACCTGCTTCACAGTTATAGGTAATCTATGTCAAAAAAGCATGGAGGTTAATCACTGGGATTATGTACTTCAGAAGAAACTGAGTGAACATTAAAAGATTGGCTTTTGAAAGTCATTAATGTACATTGACAGTGAAACTTACTCTCATTTCTTATAAAATACTCTTTTAATAGGGCATCGTAGACTCTAAGCTAGCAAAATGAGTTTCTAAACTAGACTTTGAGAAATTTAGTGTTACCATGCTTAAAAGCAAGACCTTTCACAGACTAGTACTAAAACTCAGATATACTATCAGAAACTTCATTCAGTGAAACATATGTGCATGTAATTCTGAAGCCATACCTGTCAGGTGCACACTTGTGTCTTGGAAGGAAGGCTGCATGGCTGACTACCCTTTCTACAGCTCCATCACTATTCTTACTATTCTTGTAGTAGGCCATTTCCCTTCATACTGTTTTCACTGAACTCACCCTGTCTAGGGTGGGAAGATTGAAGTGATCTCAAAAGTTCTTCAGTACTTCAGCTCTTGAACTCTTCAGTTCAGGTGCTGCTGTCTAGCACTGTTAATGCTAAAACTTGATGCACAGCTGAAATGGATTGCTCTCTTTCTGTAAAGGAAAAAGGTGTTTAGTTCACAAAACCTACTGTCTGTAACTGTAATCCTAAGTATCTAACCATCCAGTCCCTGCAAAAAGGCAAATGGCAATACAAATTGTTCTGACTGAAAATGGATTTGCAGATGGTAGGGGTAACTAAAATAAGAGTTCTTTGAAAGTCTCCAAAAAGAATTCAAATTAAGATGGAATTTACATTTCTCTCATTTTAATGAGAACTTAACTGTCTGGCACAGCCACAAATCAGTGCTCAGTTACGTGAAGTTGACCCAGTTAAGCTGACACCTTCATTAATGACAGGAAATCTAACTGGGTGCTGGTAAAAACAAGTGCTACCATCTGAATTATTTTGACATTTTTCCCTTTAAAAGGCATCAAGGCAGTCTTTTATACTTACAGCGCCATAAAAATCACTTTACGCAATAGCCACATCTTAAAATAACATGCATGTAAACATACAGACTGTCACAAAGAGCTGGCTCATCTTTGAGACAAAAAACTTTAAAGTGAAAGATGTCCTTGTATTCATGTAAATCAGCAGGCTAGCAGTGTGTCTAGACATTTTAAAAAATGGCTTTGATGTTGAAACCTTAGAGAGATGAAGACTTATAAGCTGTATCAGTCCAAGGAAAGAAAAACTTGCTCCTTTTCTGGTGCTTTAACGATGTTTTACATTTGAAATTTCAAGATCAAACTGAAAGTCCCAGTAATACACTCTGTAAACAAGTACATTCAATATGTAGCTGCCTTTTATCAGTGGGATGTGTTTAAGAGAAGCTTATTGTGCATGACAGGTTCTCCGTGTATTTAAAAAATACTATTGTTCTGCATGACAAGCTACGCTGGGGGTTGATTTTGTGCAATTCTTAATATTATGTCACTACTTGAAGTAATTAATTCTTCATTTTATTAACCAGGAAGATTCTCATAATGAAATCTATATGCTGATGTATATGTACAGTATCTGCCATTTCATGTCCAAGGACAGCTGCAGTGAGCCAGTCTGAACATCTGCATCATTGCAAGAGAGGTGGACTAAAACTGGTTTCCAGCAAGAAAGTTTCCAAGGAATGATTTCAGGGAGAGGTTACAGAATAGCTTTCCATTTGCACAGTACTCTTCCTGCTGAAGCATTTCAGTTTCTTTCACTCCCGATTAACTGCATTAACTTCTACTCAAGAAACAGTGGCATTAAGTTGGAATGCTAAACTGAATTTATAGTTATCTATGCACACTAGGTAGGAAAGGCTGATTTTAATGCAGACAATATAAATTCTAAATGGAACATAATTCCCAGAACTTTTAGTTTAGATGCCAAAGTTGACTTGTGCTTACTTTAGTGCCACCTCATTTTTTGTCACCAATAACCAGTCAGAGTTGGAATATTCTTAGGGAGTTTGCAGCAATAATAAGAACTTAGATTTCCCTGCTATAACTGTACCCACTGTTATGGCAAAACGCTTAATTAGTTGTATTAGTTTTAAGTGTCCCTGCTTGCTTTTTTTTTTTTTTTTAAACTTATTTTCAAATTGCAAATTATAGTCTCATCTAGCTGTTGGGATAAATGAAAATACAGCATGGAAAACTTGATTTATTTTTTTTTTTTTTTTACCTTGGTGCAGTGATCCAAGAATTAATCACCATCTACCTAACTATATCTAATAGCTTAATTAAATCAAAATATTTTGAGGGGATGAACAGTTAATTTCTTTTTTGTTTTTGAGCAGAATGAATGCCGCATGTTTCGAGTTCAGTTTGGTGGAGATTCAAAACAACAGATGTTGGAACACTGCTGCAATTGTGTTCAGAAACTTGTGGAGTACGTACCGGTTCAAGTAACCGATGACCAAAGCCAGAACCTTTGTCACAGTCTCAGTGGTGGAAGTCAAGTGGAAGATGCTGAACAAGTACTACATGTAGTAAGCAAGCAAGAGTATGTGGATGCAAAAAAGGGAAAACAGTCACCTATCAGTGCTAGATCTGTAAATGACTGCTTATTCTACTTAAGTACAGACTCTGAGACAAAAAAAAAAAAAAAAAAAATCAGCAGAGCTCAATAGCACAATATTCTTTATAGTTCTGTATCTGTTTACATCAAACCAGTGTTTCTCATAGCAAATGAATTTACTTTTTTTTTTTTTTTCCCTCCCCTCTAGCCAGCTACTTCATATTTTGTATCTCAGGAACTGTATTAATTTTCATGAAAGCTGGTATGGGAAGAACTGGGAAACCTAAAGATCAGCTTGCATGCAGGGCAACTCAGTTAGTGAACCGGAATGGAATCACTCAGGAAGTCAGCTACAGAAGCTGGCTATCATATTGCTATTTTCTCAGTGTGCCTAAAAAAGGTTAACAAAATAACACTCTAAAAAAAGTGATTTTAGCTCCTCAAGCTGGGAACCACCTGGCAGCTTTTCAGCTGAATTACACAGCTCAAGAAAAATGGTCAGAGACATTTAAGTAACCATGACTTGTGTTCTTTTTTTTGCATTTACCTACTCCTGTTTTGTAGTTTTAATAAGTGTACACATAGCAATTGTATACATTTTAGCTTAACCTGACGCATTTAGATGTGATTTCAGGGTAGGAGCAGAATGTTTTCCCTCTAAGACACTGACTTAAGGTGATTGGAAGAGGCAAAGGCAGTGTTGCTGAGGATGACTAATTCTTTAATATACAGTCTCTTGGTAAATGTGATCTTCTGAATACCCGTCTCTAATAAACATCCATGCAGCTAACTCAGCCAGGGAAACTGTTGAGTATGCAATAAAATACCAAGGGCCAAGAACAGCATCCTGAAAAGGGAATGTCAAAGTTTTCAGCTACATTATTTTCACGATATAATCCAGAAAATGTCCTACATGACTGGACAGTGAAAACAACACGTGGTAGAGATAGTGGGGGGAAGAGGTGGACGATACTGGTAATTTGACTTACGCTATTTGAAGGAAGATGTATAGGAGATGTATGACCTTCAACATCTGATCTTCAAGATTCATTGCTTGGTCTTTAAGCACACTTATCTATCCTTTGGGCTTTGCTCCTTTCCTGATAAGTTAAAGAATGACAGTTCAATTAACTACTTAAAGGCAGGATACTATTGAACACTAGTAGTCATACTATTGGTATCACTTTGCTCTCACTCTGTGACTGAAAGCCTCGCCCAGAGAGCAGAATTGACACCTCAAGCCATCTTTTCAGTGATATAACCCATGGGAAGTTAAAAAGCCTGCTCCTGGTGAGCACTCTTGCACAGTGTTTCTTTAAAGGTACTTCCAGTAAGCAGTTTAAAAGTTACCTTGGTTTAGATATGACAGTTTAACTACAGGCCCATTATTTCATGTCTTTCATTTTTAAAGACTTTAACAGATGTGCTTTAAAGTTCCATAAAAAGAGATGCCTTTTTACTGCATAAGGTAGCTGAGCACATTCTCTTCCCGTTATCTCTAAAAATGGAACCACTTCCCTTCTTGCACATACCCACTCTCTTCTTGGTAACCAGCTCTTATTTGCATTTGGTATTTTCTAGCCAGATGAGCCTCTACCAGATTCCTACACAAGCCTTGGAGAAAGAAGATCTGTAACACAGCTAGCACAGGTAAAAAGAACAAATAAATCTAACTTGGAACCTGTAACTAAATCTCTCAGGCACAGAGGAAAAGCTCTCTCATATGCTGTAAATGCCTGGTAGGTGTCTTCACAGAAGATGAGGATGCTACCAGTGCTGCTGTCTGTACTAACAAAAACACTGGCTCTAGCATAATGATCTGGAACTAGGAAATAAGCTGCAACGCCAGAGATTTCATGGTGTAATTGTACCATTTGCCTAAGAACATGCTGCCACACCGAGAGCAAAGAAATACCCAGAGGTCACTTATAAATAAATGACTGTCACTGACTCTGCAGATATTATCTCTACTTAGTTTAAGTCTGAAAACATCAATCATTCTTGACCTACAGCAAGAGATCCCATAATTCAATTGACAGTTCAACCAAAAGTCCAGGGTAAAGCTGTGCTTAAAATTAGTGGGAGTGAAATGTTGCTTATTGTGAATTTGGGACAGCACAGAACAAGACGACTGGGGAGAAAACCACACTCTTTCAAACCTGTTTTTTGTGCAGTTGCTTCTAATGGTTACTAGTTTCTTTTTCCTTATCGACAGAGTGATGGAGTTGTTTCTTCACATCAGTGGTTTAAGGGACAACTCCTATGCTCCCTATTAAAAGTTTATCATCTTTAAAACCTAAATGCTTATAATTGTTAACAAACACTTTGTTTACATAAAGTGGAGTTCCCCAAACTCTCTACCTGTGTTGAGAGCTGCAGCACATACCTTGCTGTTTCATTCACAGGTTTGTTTTTTCTCCTTGTAGTGATCCTCCAGACTGTAGCCTAGTACTTCTAGTTATGCTGAAGCTTGACAACAATGGGACTGACTGACTTGCTTTACTCATTATAAGCATCACTGATTACTGCTTAGGAAGTCACTGGAAAAACTCTATATGCCCCCTGCTAGGCAGTTGAGTGCAAACCTAAAGCTACATCCATTACCCTTCTACTTGGGCTCAAAGAGCAAGCTCAACATCAAATTCTACCTACAGTATTTTTTGTGTATCTTTGTGCTTCTTATCTGCAGTGAAGGCAGATGGATTAATTGACAATGTGAACAGTAGCCTCAGGACCGCGCTAGGTCCTCCAGTTTCCCTGATGATACCTGTGAGCCTTAAACAGATGGAATTAGTGACAGTGGTTGCACAGGGCACAGTATGCCCTTCCTGTCCCAGGGCTAATTTAGCTCTGCTGTTGAACACTCAGTACAGAGCGATCAGACACGGCAGAGCTTGCCTTTAGCAACTGTTTTTTTCCATAATCATTTCACAACTAATTTCTGCTTTAAGAGGCAATACTAGGAAATGTAAATTAATACCACATTGTAAGACCTCAGGTTCTAAAAAATTCTTTTTTAATCACAAATGCATGATACCTGCTTCTGAACAAAGCTATCTGCTAACAAGGCTTTTTATTTGCTGTATGCTTTAATCCATCTCTCCCTTGAATTACTAGCAAATTCCCTTTCAAAGACTCCTTGATGTAGTTTCATACATCATCCACTGCTTGCCCCTTCACTTTCTAGTCAGCTTAAGTCAACTGTACTGCGAGCTCATTTCCCATGCCCTGACAATATGAAGTTAATTCAGGGCTAAGCGTCTTTTCCTAGTTCACCTTGGAGACATACCCATTCAGCTGGTGCTCTGGAGCAGCATGGGGCTGTATTTCTACATTTGTGCCACCTCAAGAAGCTGGCAGCAGCTTTGGTTATATAATATATTAATATATAAAATATACCTGAAAGAGAATAATCATTTTTAAACACTCTATTTTGCATTTAAAGATACTTTTCTCCAATCAACACTATGACATAAGATAACATCAACAGTGCAATTTTGAACCAGTAAGATTAGGAAAAATTAGATTCCCCCCTCCCACAAACACAGTTATGCTTGATGTGAGCATGCCCAAGCAGCCCACCTCATTACTTTGCCCTGTTTCAGGTTCAAGCAGCGGAAGCTAGGGCCTGGCTGAAACTAACAGCAATCCTGACTTTTCCAGATGGAGAGGCTTGGTTTAGCCCTAGTATGCCATTAGGCATACCAAGGAAGAGGCCAAGCGAGGTGTTTGAAGTTCTTTAAGCCCAGCTACGTCAGACCACCTTCCATAACACTAGGACCACTCACCTTGCTCACCAGCTGCCTCTGCATATCACACTTACCTCACATGAAAGCAGCACTTCAGTGACTTCTGTACTCCTGCTCTCCCATGCAGAGTATCCAAACAGCATCTTAGCTGATGCTTTTATGACTTCAGAACAGACAGGTAAAGCAATTTAGAAAGCAGGTGGGTGGCAATGTCTGTATTTGCAGTCTGAACAACAGGACAGCACTGGTACACAAACATTTAAAGTCATTAACACGCACTGTGAATAATGAGATTTACAATGAGTAGCAACCCTGGCTGCGGCAGGGCCTGTACTCTGTGAAGTTGCCATTTCTTCAGTATGGCTCCCATCCAGCAGGAACACTGGCAGCCAGCCAAAATGAAGCGTTAGTCGAGATGCCTCAGATGGTTGTCGTAGTCACAGCAGCATGGAAAGTGCTCGGGAGCTGCCCAGCAACCTCCCAGGCCATTAGCCTTGCACGCTTCTCCGCTGTACCTAATGGATGAGATCTGGCATCGCCCGTGGACGCCAGGAGGCGGTGAGGGCCTCCTTGAGCTCAGTGCATGCTGCTACTAGATTTGAAGTAAAAAATAGCATGATGGGCATCCTTCCTGCACCACCAAGGGAAAAGCTGAGAGCAGGGGTCAAGTTGGGATGAAAAAGATGTTCTACACCTTTCAAAAAGCCCCACCATTTACTTCTAAGAGACAATTTGCTAAATTAAGAGCTTAGAACCACATTGTTTTGTTATCCCTGCTCAATTAGAACTGCAGTACACGCCTTTTGCAGAGGATCCTCTTCTCTTACACAGAATGGATTCACTAGGAAGTCATGTTACCCAGGAAACCAGCATTTCATAATGGCACAGGCACTAATTCAGAGCTGCACGAAAACTATTGGAATTGAAACCAGGTGTGAGGGGGAAAGAGTTCCACAGATAAATCATATAGGATTGAAAGTATTCAAACAGCGTAATAACAAGGCAGATGCATCTTTATTAAATACTGAAGGAAAATCTGACGTAGCTGCATCATTACAAAAACCATGTAATGCTACTTTTTATGTACAAGATTAGTGCAACACCTTTGTTTTTCCTTTTGCAGTCTGTGCTGAAACAGAAGTTTGAGCTCCCCCTTGTGTATCGGCATTCAGTGTGGAGCGCACAAGAGCTGGGGCCCTTCATTCGCTTATGTCTTATGGATCAGAATTTCCCAGCTTTTGTGGAAGATGTGGAGAAGGAACTGAAAAAACTCGCAGAAGGCTGAGCAATATTTAACTTACTACCACTGAAATATCCGCTCCAGGATACACAGTACTCAGGATATACAAGCTTAAATGCAATTAAATATTTGAAAGTCTCACGTGTTTTTGTCAGTGTTTTATTTTTAAAAACAGGTGAATCCACTTTTTATACATCATTGCACTTCAACAAATACACAGAACACAAGTTCATGCATCTACAGTTACGCACATCATGAGAACCCTGTTAGGTCTATTTCTACAATCTTTAAATCATGAGAAATTACAGTGTCAAACTAAAGATTAGAACTAGTTGCATAGAATATCACCATGCTGTAACATTTTATCATTTAAACAAAAAAGAAAATTATAAAAGTTTGCCTGAATTGAATGTACAAGAATATGTTGAACACATCAGTGCAAAAGGATTTGAGAATTTACATGAGTTAACAAAAAAAATCACTTAAAAAGCAATCATATATATATATTTATAAACTGAAGTTTTGTTTTTGTTTCAACTGCATTTCTCCACCATCACCACCTTGTCGAACCGTTCCAGCTTTTGAAGTCTGATTATAGGACACCCAAGTCTTTCTATATAGGTTAAGCCCTTAAGATAATTTCAATTTATATTACTTCTCTAAGTACCAGAACAGCATAATTCTCTCATCTTTCAGACATACAGTAAGGAATGAACATCAGCAGCTTAAAAATGAAACACAATTACTGTATTTTGGTTTTCCCCTCCCCCAAATATAAATATATACTGTATATATTTTTAAGTTTTGCTGTACTTTACAAAAAGTATCACTAGATGGCAGCAGTGCGCTTTAGAGCTTTGCCAATTTAACAGCTACAGTAAGTAAAAAATGGTGCATGCGTGATCCGACTTACTACTTCTAATGTTTAAATATATTAAGGAAAAGAAAAGCAACATTCACAGCACATCAAGCCCAAAATAGTTTACACCTTCTACACTGAAGCAGTATTAAAATTTATCTGGCTAGGTCATCCTTACAGGAGAGGCTAAATAAGGCATGCTTTAGACAGTCATATTGTTGCTCACTTGAAAAGGAAAAAAATCAGACAGAACTGGAGTTCTAGAACCAAGAGTTCCAACCCTTAAATTTAGCAGGTCATATTGCCATCAGTCTCTCAGAAACTTAAAGCTCTAAAAAAGAAATGAGAAAAGGTGCTAGTCAATGCCTGACAGCATTTTCAACATCACGTGCCACAACAGTACTTAAAGCGCTTAACATCCAATTTGGTCTTAAATGGAGGCACAGGCTTCCCAACCGAGCTTAGCTTCCAGGCTTTAAGATGAAATGAGGGCTCTTTTTATTAGTGATAGTAGCAGTTACGTAGAGTTTGAGCGCTACGAATCGTTAAACTACCTACACGTTTTATGAAAAAATTCTTTTGATAACCCCCAGTGCTCTTCAAAGCGTGACAGAAAGCCTAGTGCCATACTCTGAGCAGCTGGTAGCTTTAACACACGGAATGAGTTCGGTTTACATATGCAAACCGTGGGTGAAAAAGGAGGGCTTTAGTCTGACCGTTTCTGAGATGTGTGCAAGTCATACTTACATGATAAGCATTTTTAATTTGTGTTTCTCTGGCGTAAGTTTTTATCTTTATGATTGTTTGTAGAATTGGTTTTCCTGGGGAAAGAAAAAAAACACATTAAATTACAAGCGTAGGAAAATTTTCTTTGTACATCCCAAGTTAAATAGGATGAAGGAAGAATTACACGCTAACTCCTTTGAAAATATTTGTTTGTCAAGCAAGAATCTGGCAGATTTCAATTTTCATTACTTCACTGCCATCAAACAACAAACCAAGCAGGTACCATTCCCAAGCATCAGTGGCCCAAGCCCCCTTTATTTGGGACCAGGGGCTTTTTTGTGCCTCTCCCGCAATAGACTTTTTACTCCCTTGGCCAAAAAAGCCAGAGATTAACTCAGAGGCTTCAAAGAGTGAGGATTCTGCCTGCTTTTACTTTGCTATACAACACAGGGCATGCTGATCTTTATTAGAGCTTTCATGTCACAGCTAGTAATGGCACACGTAACAGCACTGCCAACTCCCGTAAGCCCCCAGAGTGATCTCAGCAATATTTTTTTTTCTTACGGTGCACTTACATTGGCCCAGCTGATTCATCATCTGCAGCAAGAATTCAGGTGCAATCCAGGGAAGACAAGGGAAGGAAAGAAAAGAGAGTCAGTCTTTGTACCGCCGCCAGCCCAACTGCAAACAGCAAACCAATCTATCTACAGCATTAAAGGCCATTCCACTTGGTAGTGCAAAGATTCATGGAGTTATTTTCTGGATTCAAGTTTTAATGGCAGGTATGTTGCTTCAATGGTTTTAGTTAACACTTTGAATGCTTGTCATGAAGAACTGCAACTGTAGCGGACAGATTGTTGCAATATGGTCAGGCTCATCTTGTCCCCAAGTTCCAGTGGTTCAATCTTATAAAAATAGATGAGAAGACAAACCAACATCTCAGTTGTAAAATCCTGCTGTTTGTTTTCTTGGATTGATTTTTAAGCCATCCTTCAACTGTGGGTGGGTAATTATTGGTACATACACAACAGGGTGTACACGCCATATGCTCATCTTCTACCACGGACGACACAGCCTTTTCATTTCCCATTTCTCTCAAGATCTAATTATCAGAGACCGGGTTAGGAGGAGGCTGAAGGTTCAATACTTGATTCAAGTACCCAAGCATACACCTGGGATAGCTGCAGGCTTTGTGTTTGCGTCCGATAGAGCACAGGACTCAAAGTACCAGGAAAAATTCCGGTGTCACAACACCTCCAGACACAACAGACTTCAGCTATGGAAGACTGACAGCATTGTTCTGCCTGCGTTTCCTGGCAAGAAAAAACATTCTCTTTGAAGAATTGGAAAAAATTGCCAACGAGTAATGTTTCATATGGGTTCTTTCATGGCCAATTGAATACTTTTTGAATTAAAAAAGCCCTTGTTTTTCCCCCGAGCTGCAGTACAGAAGATGGAAGTGCATTTAAGCAGCAGTACAAAAATCAATCCAGAAAGTTACATTAATGCTCCCATAGAGGTATTTTGGGGGACCAATTCACGACCTGCTGTTTTGAGCACTCCACAGTTGCTGCTCCCCCTTGTAAGGGAGGGATTTTTCACTGAAGCCTTCAAGAAACTCTCAGCAGGATTCCACAAGGGGGCTTGGTGCACATGAAGCAGTTATGGAAATTACAGTCTGAACAGTGTGGGCATCCGCATGAGCACACGCTAGGAGTAATGTCTGTCAAACGGGACATTACTCCACCTGTACCTTCAAGGCAACGGAGAGGCAAAGCCACCGCTAGCACAGACAGTGACCGGAACAAAAAAATATTTCAAAAAAATAAAGAACTAACCACAAACCGAGAGCTTTACAGCCAAAAATAACATACTAGCGACACACCAGTGTCCACAGAAGTCCATTACCAGCAACAGTACACTATCGGACAAGATACAGAGAGAACTAGGACTAGTAAGGACAACCAGACATCAATGTGCTGTTGTATATACAGTGGAGATATACAGAGACACATCAGGTACTGAAACACAAAGCACAGTAGAGTAAATCTAGAGCCTCCCTCCACGATAATCTTTTGACTCACAAAAGATTGCAAAGCAGGCTAGGCTACGTACTCTGCGCACTCGGTGGGAAGAGCCTGGGACAGACAGCAAGCCCTGCGCCCCCCCAGCCCAAGCCAGTAGCGCTACCGACGCCGTTCGGCGTTACCACTCGGTTATCTCAGCTTTCTACAAGCATCAGACAGCTTTGAGAGTTTGTTTTGCTGAACTTCAGAAATAGCAAACTGCACCATTAAGATACAAGCTCTCTCTCTCGCTACCAAATAACCATTGTTCCTTCCTCCTCAGTTAAAATATTTAGATGTGTATTTCAGACAGGGAGTTTAGTGTGTTAAAAGAAAAAAAGCTTCACGTTTATAAAGGCTGCCAGCAAAAGTTTCCCTGCCAAAGATCCAACAAAAATGCCTATTAGGATACTTGTGATTGTGCATAAGGCCAAAGACCAGTGGATCACCACCACTCGCCCCTTCCCCTTCTATAACCTAAACGGTGATAAAATGCGACCGAGGAAAATTTCTCTATGCGTTACTACCCCGGTCAGACTTTTCTCTGCTGAAAAAGCATCCCCAGTACAGTACAGACAAAGACCGAAACCTGAGCGAAATCAGGGGGCAACAGAACAACAGAAAAAATAAGTACAAAATTAGATTAAATAAAGATTAAAAACAGCAAACTGAAATCCAAATTAGTCGTGAACGTGAATGAAGAAGTTTTAAGAAAAAGTGTTAACATTATGACTTGTGCATTGTATAGACTGAAGCGGAGATTAAACAAACTCCAAAGCATGCAGATCTCTCACTTACCACCGTTTTTTAAGGGTATGATGCAATTGAAGGGGGGAAAAAAAAGAAGTCATAGTAACCGACAAATATCAATATAACTCAAAACCTTTATGCCAGAAGACCTGCTCTAGTAACTGATTTCTATCGCAACAGTATTTAAAATGCATGGCCACAGAGAACCAGCCTCTGAGTATGCTGCTTCATTCCATTCCGCACCTGCGGGGCTCCTGAAACGCTGCCAGGTGAAGCTGTAATTTCATAATTGACCGACCTAAACCCCCTCATTTTCCAGGAGTTGGCTTTTTAATTCGGAGGGGCCTGCGGACTCCAGCAGATCGTTGTTTATATAATGCACGATTAAGGTAGGTATAGTGATTATCTGCTTAGTGTTGCCCTGAAATTGCAGATTTCTGAACTGGAAGTTTAGAATCCCTCCTGTCTTTAGTGCATTGCGCACCAAGCGTGATCTTCTTCGGCAAAATTTCTGGACGTTAAAACTCTGGGGGAATGACAAATATGTTTGCTGTGGCTTCAACTTGCATTAAATGTCTGGGAACAGAACTCATGCTACAGCAGACTGAGAAGGGGGCTGCGTTTTGTGGAGGGCTCCCCTTTTACAGGGCTGCTTACCCTGGCAGATGGCAGCACTCAGGCCTGCCTTGCACACCTGTAGTGAACAGAAACGTCATTACAGCGCACACCCAAGCAGAACACCCATGTGCAATTTCTGTCCAAATGCTTAAAAGGAAAAGGCAGCATCTGTGGCTGCTCCGGTCTGGTGTTACAGAGCGACCACTGCAGCTTGCAAAGCAGTCTGCTGCAACTGCTGCGGACTTCTGACATTTACACTAGCTTCAGGTTGTGCTTTCTGGGAAGAGAAAATTCAGCGGTGGTTTGCAAACTTCTGAGAAGGACCTTAGTAAGAATTCAGATGTTTGCCCAAGTTTTTAAAAAAAAAAAAAAAAAAAAAAAACACACTCAAATTCTTCAGTGAACTCATGGAAGGTGCAGGAGGCTCCCCAGCGAGCACCCTGTGCTTTCTGCCACACGGCTGTTTGCAGGGACATGGGCGTTATGACCCGCACTGACAATTTAGGTTGCACAAAGATTTGGAGGCAGCATTTGCCAGCACAGCACACAGGGTTTGCAGTAACGCTCTTCTGTTTCGCTTCATTAATAACAGAGGGGGGGAGCGGTGAGTGGAGACGCTCACCTTGCTCCGCAAAACCCACCGGTAAGGTCAAAGCAGTTGCTCTGAAATGGAATGAAGGCATAAGGCAATGACGACTCTCTGGCCAAGATTACTTACATCAGCCTCAAGGAGTTCTGACCCTCTAATAGCATCTAACAAATTAGTACAAAGGCCCACAGAAGCCAGGCTATTCCATTACCGCTCTGACACAACGATGCTTGCGTTTAGGTATAGTTTATAGCTACACAATCTCACAGCGTGCCTGTCTGACAGTTTTCTCCCCATTGTGAATTTTAAGCGTGGGAGAGAAAGGTGTGGGTAATAGGAAAAAACAAAAATTAACTTGTTACAAGGTAAACCGTTTAAGTGAAAACATTTTGTTCTTTAAATTACTTACAGTAATAGCAGGAACAGGGAAGTCAAGAAAAAAAATGAGTATTAGAAAGAATGTAGGGATATGGATGGAGCTGCTGCACAGCCGGAGCAGAAATACATTTATGGAGAGGCTTTGTATTAAGCTGACAAATGAGAGGGGAAGAATGAAAAAGCACGTATCATAACCCAGTCACCTCATGGCTTTGAGCTAAGGAGTATGCACAGGATGGATTTTGAAGTAAAAACTGTTTACATTCCTAAGAGGGAATGTAGCCAAGGAGTTTTTACTTTCTACTTACCCCGGAACACACCCTTTAAAACAGCATCTGTGCTAATTTGATCCAACAACAGGAGAAAGCACTTTCTTTAGGAATCTTTGATAGACTATATAAAGGTCACAATGACTGATCACTACGTCTATCAAAAATGAACAGCTTAAGCTATACCACAGAGGAAGAAAAAGCTATTTGCTCCCTTTTACTGTCAAGGGAAGTCCAAGCAACTTGCGTTCTGAGCAAAATGCATCAGCAGTCCCCCGCTGGAACAGTTTCTGACCGTGCATGCAGTGAAGTGCCAGCATCCCTGGCCTCGACATGCCATGTTCATGCAGCTTTCATCACCAAAAGCCATGGGAAGCTGCACGTTATTCACCCACTCTGGTTTCACGACACCTAGCTGCTGTCTGGAAACGGAATGCGCCCGGCTCGCTTTACCACGTGTAAAGTGAGCCACAACTCTCAGTTTGTGGTGCAGAAATTCAAGCGCGGCCTGCCCTCCCTTCCTCCTTTCCGCACATAATTTGAGAGCGAGGGGGCTCACAGGCTGATGGTGATACTCGCTGCAGCCCCCTCTCCCCCCAGCAGGACCAGAAAGCCCCTAATCCACAGGCACGAGGAGCAAGATCCTGCCCCAGGCGCGCACTAATGCCATCCCCACACCATCGCTGGTGGGAATGCAGATTGCACGGGGGCAGACGTTCCTTCTCCTGCTATGCAGCAGCAGGACAAAATAAAAAATAAACACCTGAATTATGTGAAGGAGGAAATATCAGCGAAGGAGCTACCGAGCAGCCCTGTTCTGTGGCAGAAGAAGCAACTAAACCAAACACAAAAAGCAAGGTCCATGCAAAAAACTGCAGTCAGGAAATGCCAAAGTTAAAGGATCGCCCTCACTCCTCTGGCTGGCAGTGCTTCTAGCGGGCGGTAACATTTTGTGCAGCCAGCAAACGCGCTGGGAAAGTCTCTTTTGCAACACAGAGCCCTTCCCACCCAGCTCTGACACCTAAGTGGCCTTGCTCTGCAGTGTTACTGAACAGTAAACCGAGAACTGCTCCGAATTCAAGCAGGTATCTTCGCTACCCATCTGAGAGAAGCGGTAGCTGGCACGCTACGACAGGTAATTTTTAGCCTGTGGGACACGGAGATGAGAGAGAGAAAGGGAATTAATTCAATTGATTTTATTTTGGCTGGCCAGGTAGAGTTCCCAAGAGCTCTGGAAAGCATCCCAGACGTCTTCCAGGACAGAGATAATGTTTCTCTCCAGTCACATCCCCCACTAGCAAGTGGGGGCTCCTGTTCAGCATCAGCCATTGGAAGTCTTTGGGGGCACTTCTTTGTACCAAAAAGGTACCTACCTCGAGCCAACCCATCAGAGGATTCTCAGGGAGAAAAAAGGCCAGCTGGATACAGGAGACATCCCCCTTCCCTCCCTTCAGGTGGGGAACTCCAACGCCCTATGGGTCAGAGCTCGCACCCCAACATTTAGGCTGTTTATGGCAGCAGACACCTTATCAGCAGGAGCGGACAGCCTGCAGGAGGACGTGCCAAGCCGAATGATAACGATCCATTAGGCAGCAGTCCAAAGGAACATGCAAAATGGCCATCCATCCTCAAACACAGCTGTCTGTTCTTTTTTTTTTTTTTGGCTGCTTCTGCCTGCTACTGTAGATCAAAGGAGATCTGATGGGTCCAGTTATGCTGCTGCGATGGGGAGCGGGGTGATGGTGGGGAGCTATTAAAAAAATCTCAGAGTAGGGACAAATTTGGAGTAGTCCAAGGACAAAATGCACATCCCAGCGAGATGGGGCAGCAGGGAGGTTACTCTGCTACCAGTTTTTGCCCCTGTAAGCGAGGAGGAGGCACTAACAGCACAGCCTCGCACAAGGGCTGGCGTAACCACAACCCTTGTCCTGAAGGTTTAAGGCATCAAAACCAACAGTAAGAAAATTCGGGAGACTGGCTGACTGTAAAGAAACCACAGCAGATGCCAAATAATATTTATATTAAGTAATATGATGCTTAGACTCGCAGCTAATTAATGTTCTGATAGGCAACTGCTTAAGTTGCTGGCTCAACTGTGGGCTCGCTGGTGTTACCTGCCGCAGCTCACTGCAGCACAGAGGCAGATGCACGAGTTTGGAAACACTGAGTTTCAATCCCAGATAAACACACCACTGTGATCAAACGTTAACTTTGGCATTTCATAACAACATATTTAAAATAACAATGGAATTAAGAATAATATATAATAATAAGTAATTAAGAAAACGGTCAAGTGTGGAAATCAGCAGCCTATCAAGGATTTCTCACGTATGCATTTGTAAAACGCCCCGGCTTTAAGGGTGTTTCCCACCACAGTACCACGGAAAGCTCCAAATGCAGTTAAAGAAAGCACAAGAGTCTCCAAGGAAACACAGGACTCAAGTCAGCCTTTAGATGCCGATTGCATCTCTTCATCTAGCAAACCTAATACGTAATTATTGACTGCAATATTCAGTATTGGATTTTGTCCTCCAAGAAAGTGGGCAGAGAAAACACGGTTCAGAGTTTCATCACTCTCCAGGACTCGAGCTTAGCTGCCTTTAAAAGAATAGCGAACTGAGCAAGCAAAGTCAGTAACCTCAGTTACTTGGCTCATCATCTTGGACACCTACACCAGAGATGATGAGCCTGGAATTCCTCAGGCATCTGAAGAGCAGCCAGACCAGCCAGGAAAACTTCAGCCTTTGAAACAAGCCCGTAACGAACACCGATGCACAATTCACCTCTGGTGTGTGCTCAATTGTGCTAACACGCTTGTCGCGTTGCAATCTGGTCAAGTCCAAGCCAATTTCTACTGGATTAAATCCAGTTTATGCTGCTTGCGATAACTATTTCCATATCTGATTACAATTGCTGATGCCTCGTTTCAGTCCTTGTGAAACTTCACCAAGAGAAAGCTTGGGAAATGCAGGGAACTACCAACAGCCACCAAAAGAAAAGAGGTGAGATTCCCCCTGGCCAAAATGGTACAGCAATATGTGAGAAGCACGAGAAAACGTTCAATTATTCTTTCAAATACATCTGAAGTTTTCTGGGCTGGTTGAGAGCCACTTACAGAACAAACTGCCGGCAGTACAAACCCCTTCAGCAACCGTGAAGCTGTTAGTTGGCGGAGGTACATGCACAACACAGTATCAAGTTTGGTGGATACACACCTAGGAACGGTCCCAACGCATGCTCTGTAAGCAGTTAGTAATCGCTACCGAGGTGGTTAAGATCAAAAGCTAGTTTCCTCTAGGTATACACTATTTAAGAAAGTTTCGATCTGCTGTGGAAGTGATCCAAGCCTCTGCCAAGCTACTGAAATTGATTACCTATTTTGTAAGATTTCTTCTTCCACTCGCTAAAACCCAGCTCGGGAGCAGTGAAGTTATTTTCGCCCCAGCTCGACAAGCAGATTGCTGTTTCAGCACCTACGTTTCCATCCCGAAGGCAAACATCTTGCTGCGCTGTTACCGAGCCCTTGTGCAACTCAACGGCGAGTCAGTGCTGCACAAGCTACAACACAGCTGCTTTTGGGAGGTACCTACTGTGCTCGCAGGCTCGTCCAACCCAGGAAAGCCCCCGTGATTCAGTGCTTCCCCACACTGACTCAGCGTTTTGCCCTCCATGTACTCCCCAGCACCTGCTCCATTATCTGGACACGTCATGCTCCTACAGCAGGCAAGATGGCATTACCAGCTGTTTCTCACAGGGATTCCTTGAGTAAGTTTTCTTGACAAACACAGTAATAAGCAACTAGGTGTCACACGAGTGTCAGGTCTGTTTGTCAATGTTTTTCTTTCAAATACTCATTTTAGCTTCAAAATGCCCCTTCCCCCATTTTTAAAAGAGGGAGATATGCAGAAGTTCAAAGATAAAACAATTAAGCTGTTTGGTACACAACAAAGCTGTAATTAATCAGTGCTACCATCAAAGCTAATAGCCTAATCTTTAGAAAATACAACTCAGTGGACAGGAGTTTGCAGAGCATTCCTTAAATACATTACTAATTCAGTTACACACCAAAATAAGAGCCCTACCTCCCACCTCCCCTCCCACCCTCCCTGA
This sequence comes from Aythya fuligula, assembly GCF_009819795.1. NCBI lineage: Eukaryota > Metazoa > Chordata > Aves > Anseriformes > Anatidae > Aythya > Aythya fuligula. The sequence goes on along the minus strand of NC_045569.1, from coordinate 9,562,802 downwards.
AAACATGATATTTTTGAAGCATATCTGTGGTCCCAATCCCTCTAAGTGCAGTGTTTTCTTCCAAAACCTGCCCAGTGTCCAATCCAGGCACCATCAGGGATTAAAGGGTTTCCAGCTCTCTCCCTGTGCTGCGCTATGTTCCGTGGGCTGGCATGGAAGATTTCAGGGATACTACAGTAGGAAAGAGATGGGGGCACAAGGCCCACCTCGTGCAACAAAACACATTCCAAATATTGCAAAAAATTGCCCTCCCATCCCACAGTCCAAGATCCAGGGGAAATGCAGTGTTAGGACTTTGCACAGCACTCAGACCCTCTCGGCTTACTGGGGTTTTTAGGATTTGGAGAGTGAACAGATGAGAAGGCAAAGAGCTCAGAGCTGAACGAGCTGCGCTGATGATCCTTCCTGCCAAAGACCCCTTCTGTTTTCCTTCCATAAGTTTGCTTTGCCTTTTTATGTTTTCCTCCTCTTACAAGCGGCTTTGAGCACACTTACCGTCTGGGACTTCATCCGGCCGCTTCCTTTTCTCATAAACAACTATGATGACAACGAGGATAACAATTTCTGCCAAGATCCCCAAAAAGGGCCAGAGGGGAGCCAAGTGGCTGCGGACACGGAGGATGGTTGTGACGGACATGGAGCCGATCTGGTTGGTTGCGTTGCACTGGTACTCGCCAGGATCCTCGTTGATCTGTAGGTTCGTGATGCTGAGCTCAGTGTAGTTGTCTTTATTTGAAATAAAGAATCTGCCGGAAGAGTTGTTGATGTCCTGATGAAAGAAGAAAGGTGGAAGAGGAGAAGAGAGAGAGCTTAATAAGTCCTGGCACCGAGGCTTTTCCTTTTTATTTCCATGTCATGGCAAGTAGAAAAGATTTGATGGATTCTCAAAAAGCTGTTGGTTCTTTAACACAACAGAGCCCACTGCCAGTGTTCACTTTATATCCCTCCCTGAAGTGAATTGTTTCAAAACAAAAAAAAGAAAACAAACCATGTCAGCTTGACTGACAAGCTGCATTCTCCTGCTGTAACAGTAGCAGCCATGAAATGCCAGCGGTTGGGATGTACGTGTATGCTGCAGTGTTCTCAGCCTCGTGCCTTACGAGAAACCATTACAACCCATTCCCCTCTACACAACAAGATGAAACAAACTGATCTAACCAGACAAGAGAACTAGAGAGTGCTTTCCCAAGAAGGGGACAAAATCATTCCTATGTAGAGGAAAAAAAAAAAAAAAAAAAGCAGCACAGGTTAAGATTATTCTACGCTGCATTAGGTAGCATTGTCTAATTATTTAAGATACAGTAGACTTGTTAACATCTTGTCTTTGTAACATTTTTAAAACAAACACGCACTGTTCTTAGACTACCAAGTCTGAATATTTACAGAACCTGGAATTTAAGGCCCCACATTCTTTCCACATTTTGGAAAAAGATTTCTGGAATTACTTATTTTAAGAATCATAGGGGGCAAAACTGACAGAACAAAATACAATGGTTTGACCTTCCTGAGAGCTAATCTTGGATGAATTTATCAACTTCACCAGAAAGAAAGCCTGTGGGGAAGTTGACAGAGCAACACACAGGACTCTGATGACTCACAGCACTGGCTAAGCTGCCCATACATCACTGTCCCATGAAAAATTAAGCTCACCCTTAACAGTGAGCAAACAACCCACGCTATTACTTGCTGAATATTTGTTCTTTGTCTATCAATCAAGTTACTGCTTCTCTGGCAGATGTAAAAATAGGCAGGCTGAAGGATTTAGCAACTTTCAGCTTCTCTTCTGCTCTTCCAATTGCTGATCAAATTTTTAGCTCAACAGTTGGGTTGCCACATGGAAAAAATATGGGCACTTAAATGCTAATAGATATCACTGCCAAGTCCTCCTATCGAGTCTTGTGAGCTCAACCAGTAAAACTGAAAAACAATTTAAGAAATTTATAACTGAATGCATTTTTAAAGTACATTTCATAACGCGTGTTCTGCAGTTTGTAGCAGAGACCCTCAACATTCCATCTTTCGGGACAACTCCTAACTTTGTCCAGCAGCAAAGTAAAAAGCAACTGTTTGCTCAGCAACGCTACAGGCGTGCAACAGTTTTGTACTTGCTGCTGCTAAAAAAAAATCTCAGCTTTGCTCAGCCGCATCTCAGACTTATGGAACCACATTTTGAGACGTTACAAGGCACCCTAAAGAGCACACCCCTAGAACTAAGGTGGTCGTTTCCTGCCTTAGTGGGAGTTTTGGGATATTTATACATCCCCGTTACCCCAGTTCCTTACCTCGAATACTCCATTGACCTTCTTGCGCCACACCCATTCAGGATGTGGGTAGCCCACAGACTTGCAGTACATGAGTGCCTCCTGCCCCTCGTTTTTATTTTCACTTCGCTTGTGGCCAGTGATGTCAGGGATAGCTACAAAGGAAAACAGGAACTGCATTTACAAGCTGCTCGGTGGAGAGGCAGTTATTTTAAGCTTTAAGAATCTGCACAGCAAATAAGCGACAAGTTCCCTGGAAGCTATCACCTTTCCCACATTGAGCCCAACTTAAAAAAGGAAAACTGATTCCCACCTCTCTCCAACCAACATCTCAGCTGAACATCTGCAAGCGTATCACTCAGGCTTGGATCACCAGGCACACAGCGGGACAAGGGAGAAATCTCACCATTGGGCTTCAGTTATCTACCAAAAACCTACAGGACTGAGATGGCCCAGGTGCTCCCCAGGGCAGGAACAGGAGGAACATTTTCTGCACTGCTCAGGAGGTCCCTGTGGCTCTGTGGGTACCTTCAGCTTTGAAGCAGAGCTGCCAGGGACCTGGGTTACAACCTGCCCATTGTGTCAGGGCTCCGTGCTGATCCTGTTCTTAATGCAAAGCTCCAAAAGCTGCATCAAGCCATTATTCCTTGTAGCGAGATTGTAGATTTGGTCTGTAAATGTACCATGACCTGGAACACTTCACGCTTGTTAACACCTTACAGCGACACTACAGCTGGTATATGTAATGCAGCAAAAGTTAAAATCCCTCCAACAGAACACTGCTTCATCCAGCATGTATGCAAACATATTTTTAAGGGGAGCTGTAGGTGAATTGGGCAGTCCTGAGCAAAACACAGAATAAGTATCAGCACCCTAAATATCAGCAGAGGGTTTTAATTCTGAATTAATTTGTCTATAAATAATGGCACTGCTGTCCCCTTTGCATGTCACAGCAGCCTGTTGCAGCCTAATGCCTCACGAGAGATTACGCTGGATCAATGGACTGCCTGAGCTGAACCTTCACTTAAGCAGATGGCTTCAGTGCTGCAGTGACCACCTTTAAAGCCCATTCGCTTTCTAGCCTGCTAATTATGTCACACGTGGCCTGCTGTGTGATCGCTGGGTGCTGATCTGTTAATCCAGTCAAAATCCAATCTGAGAGCTCCAGGAAAAGACCCCCAGGTGCTGCAATTCATCACAAGGGTCTACACAAGGGAAGTTCCCTTTGCTGCTAGCAAAACCTACAGGCAGGAGCAGGGAGGTTTCCTGGTGGCTCATCTGCCACTGCATGTCAGAAGACTGAGCAGAAATTAAATCTTACTAAAGTCACAGCAAACTAACAAGTAAAATATCTCATGTGACTGACTGAGCAGCAGCACCTGAACCTGCTCTTCCCCCAAATTAAATCACAACTCCGGGAAAATGTTTGACAAGTTTATGTGCTAAAGGCATTGCCGTATCTCAAACACAAGGGCATTTGAAATGGAGTTTTCCCATGTTTTAGTGCTGGAGGATTCTTTTAGGACAGGTGATTGATAACACTGTTAGAGGCTGCATTAAACGAAGCTTCTGAACCATGAGAAGTCTTGGCTGTACAAACAAGGTACAGCATTCCTCAGCATCCACGTGTTCACCTGAAAAGACACCATCAGGAGAGGCTGATGACCCCAGGCTTTTGTCAAAATGCCTCTGCAAATACAAATTCCAAAAATCTCACACCTGTTGGAAGTTGCTTACAGAAATCCAGACTAAGCACAGGACCTCTGGTGAAGCCCCTAAAGGAGGTTATGCTATTTTAAAGTACTTTAAATACAGTGAGGAGCATGTCATCCTGTCCCCTTCCTGATTTTAAAGCATTTTCTCATCAAGGAAATCTTTCTCTTCAGGAAAGAAAATCCCCTTCTCCTTTGCAGGATGATACAACACTGAAGGAAATAATTCAGTATCCTCACAGGCAAATAACGTCTTTGCTAACAATCCTCAATATACGTGACCAAAGCAGCAAGAATGGATGAAGCTAGAGGAACGCTGTCTAGTTGCCAAATGATGCCAAACAGTTTTCAAGTCAAAGGTCTCCAAGCAGAAAATAAATCAGGCAGGGCTAGGTGTGCTGCATTACACCTTCAGGATACCAGTGTCAGGAGGCACTTTCCAAAATGCCATCCACAGCCTCAAAGAGGAGTGTTATTCTTACTCCAAAAGGTGGTGGTTCTTCATTAAGAAGCAAATTTCACTTTGTGATCCACCGAAAGGTGTCATCTCCTCCTTGGTAGGCACAAGAGGCTCTGTCGGGCAGGGGCTCGGTGAGCCCAGTGGGGTTTCTGCTTCCTCGAGGACGATATGCAGAGCTCACCTCCAAGCCCCCGACAGCGAAAGGCCTGCAAGCATGGAGCATATGGGACAGACTTGGAGGCAAAGCGATGGTCCCGAAACTGGCACGTAAGGGCTGTCAAAAGCAATTGTGAAGCACTCCCCATTAAGGAAAGAAGAAATAGGATTCATCAGCTTACAGTGAAGCCCCACACAGCCTCCATCTGTCAGCACTGGGTTTTCACCAGCAGGAAGAGGCTGAAAGCAGAGCCTTGCAGGGACAGGGCGCAGCAAGTCTGTGCCGTGCAGCTGGCCCACTTTTTCTAGGAGAAAGAAAGGGGAAGCTTTCTAGGACATGGTGACTTCTGCTGCAGGGTGACCTAGCGTTCTCCTACAGCCAGGAGATAATTATATTGAAGAAGAGGACATCTTTGCCAGGTTATCCCAATGAGAGCATTAAGTGACACGAGCACGCTCTGCCTGTTCCTTGCTGGGCACAGTTATGCAGCAGCCATTTCCAGCTCTCCGAGGGCTGGGACTATTTTTGTACACAGTCTGAGGGGAGCATTACAGGGAATATTAATATTTCAGGGCATCTGATGCTAGCCAGTTTCAAGCTATGGCTGAGACATTTCCAGTCCTTTTTCTATCAGAATGTTTGGCTAATTGCCTTCTGCTGTACAAGCTACATTTGAAATATCACCGCGGCTGACCTCAATCACAGATTTAGCAACAGAGCAACATTTTCCTGCAAAGCTTTTCTAGTCGAGGTTTTTCTTACACCATTCTGCTCCAGTGCCAGTAACATACAAAGCACAGAATGAAGCAGGTTTTGTTCCTTGGGATTTGGATTTCACCTCGGCTTTTACACAGCACTGCTCAGCAGAACCCACATTGCTGCTCAGACACAGCTCGCTGCGGAGATGTGGGCCCAATGCATTGTGTCAGGTCCCACAGTAGTGGAAGCAAGCTAATGCTCCTGATAAAAGCAAGGATTTTTATTCTTACTTCATGGAAGCAGGAAAAAACGTACTGAAAATCTAAAGACCTGTTCAAAACAGCAGACGAAAGAGCAAAAAGAGGCAGGGCTAGTTTAAGTTAATTGATAGTTAAAAGTATGTAACAAAATAAGTACAGGTTTAGTCATTCTTAACAGGAGTAATCTTATAAGCATCACTCTTTCAGTAGATTTAATATGCATCACAATAGAAAGGGGTTTTGTGCCAAAGCACATATTGTGCCTCCAAACTGCGTGTACACCACAGGCACAAACTGCAGCTTTTGGGACGGGGATGCTTCAGCACAGCCTTGGCACAAGTGCTCTTTGGTTCCTCTGTTACAGGGCATGCAGTGCAATCCTCTTAATATAAAGGAGGGATTCAGTCCCTCATTTCCAAGTATTTAAGATATTTTACTAGCATTACTAAAATGGAGGGGAGGGCTAATACGCCTGTCAGTTCCAAAACAATGCCCCAGTTAACAGAACCCGTCGAGTTTTCCTATTAAAAGACAAAATTAAAGTAAGGTGCTGAGGTGCAGAGGCACCTAAAAATATTCTTGCATGTAAAAACTATTCCGTCTTATGGGTGACCTAGTAGAAGGTCTCTGAAGTTTTATTTTTCTGCATTACAATTCTCATCCACATCTACCTTGATAGCCTGGGTGGAAAGCAAGGACACCAACGGCACTGCAGAGATGGAGAACGTGACGTGCATTGCCCTTTCAGTGTTCAGGACCACTATAAAATGCAGCTGTGCTGAGAGAATGCTGGATTCCTGAATTCACTGCTGGTACAGCATTGTGAAACTGCTGCAGAGGTTTCCTAAGAGCTTGGAGCCAAGGAACCAAGCTCCTCAAGGCTGCTGATACAGCCACCTGTTTTCCAGCACACTGCTTGGGCTGGAGCCAGAGTGAAAGCAGAAGAGCCACGTTCTGGGTGCGGGTATTGCCTGTGAAACCAGAGCCTGTGGCTCGGCTGCAGTTAGGGGGTACAAGAAGCGGTTGCAGAGCAGGTAAGTTGTACGCTCTCACAGAGGTGGTGGTCTGAGCACTTACTATTGGGAAGTCGACTAATTGCAGGTGACTGAAGAGGAAGGTGCAGAAGAAACAAGGAATGAAGAGAGAAACCAGAAGATTCCCCTCGGCGTCATGATGCTAGAAAGGATGAGGAAATGAAAAGCTCTACCTGTGCACGGGAAGGTGCACGGCAAGAAAGGAGCCTGGGATGGGAAGGTGAGGTAGGGAGAACAGACGCCGTCCATCGGTCACACTGTGTCCATCATGACCTTTCCTGGGGCTTGCACAATTTCTGGGCACACAGAGGGAACTGGAAGCACGCTCCTCTCCAGCTGGTTCTTGCTGCTGCTGTTCTGCACCAGATGATGGTTTGTACAATACAAAAAGACAAACTTGTTTCAACCTCCTTCTCCCAAGATCTTGCTACCAGCAGAAAGATTGAAGAGAGAGTTCTTCAGACAGCTGCATCTCTTTCCTTTTGATCTTCAAGCTTGCAGAGCTCTCAGCCAGCAGGTTCAGGAAGCCAGGGGGGAGAAGACCCCTGCTTCATGGAGGAATCCTTCCAAAATCAACACAGGCCTAAGGCTGTTGTTTCAGGTTTTCAGCAGCTCTCACACAATGCCCCAAAACAGCTCTGAGATAATTTGAGCAAGAAAGTTTCCATCAGATGCTTCACCCAAAAGCTGCCTGTACGAGGGAAGCCAGACTTGGTCCATTCCTGGGAACTCCCAATGGCTGACATTAAAACCCAGTATTTTAATTCAATTGCTTTTATGCAAGTGCTGCCCCAGTAATTTCTTTTCCAAGAACAGCTGCTTTAAATATGCAAGCACATCTAGCAGTTCTAACAGCAGCGCTCATGTTTCTGCATTTTTATCTTCCTACACAGGCCTTGTAGAGATTGGGGAAGAAAATAGGCAGCATTACATAAAAGGCAAATGGCACTGGTGTATCCTGGATTACATCTGCTGCAAGGCATTTGGTAGAGTTGTTCTCGAGTTGTCAGAAAGTCACTATTTTAGTCCACAAGCACTTTTATATTCAGGGCCATCTTTTCTCCATGCATCAGCAGTTAAAAAAACTGCAATGCAATTACAATCAGCAATTAAATGAATACGTTTGCGTACCACTGCTCGTCCACAAATACTCTGATGGGCCACATATGCAGGTAAGCGTTAAATTGCAGCTTCTGCATGGCCAAACAAGATTCATGCATCGCTGATGCATTACACATGCCTCAATTAACGAGGTAACATCTCCACGCATCACGCTGTACCAAAATCAGTCTGATTTGAGCACTAAAACTGCTTTAGCAGCATGCGTAGAATATTTACACCAACCTGCAAGAATCACAGGGAATGCCTTCCTTTGCAAAACGGTAAAAAAAAAAAGCCTGCATATTCTATGCAACTGGCGTGGATAGTATTCAGAGACATTTACATCCAAGAAAATATATGTGATGCCGTATAAGTTTAGCGGTATGGCTCTTCCAGGAGCAGTAACTTAAACACGCTGATCAGAATGAATTTATGTATAGCGCTTGGACTGCAGGGAGACTGTACACAAAGTTCACTTGTGCTTTAAGTGCAGCCCCAATTTATTGCTACACAAATCTCTCTGCAACAGGGGTTGGACAGGAAAGCATGTTTTCAGTTTAAAACTATCCGCGTATTCCAGTTTCCAATGTGCTTTGCAGGACTTGGGAAGGTATCGCCACTTCACACAATGCTGCTCTGTGCACGCAGACCTCAATACTGCTCTGTCGAGGAGGAATTCAGGCAGCCACTCCTGGGATGCTGCAAGGAGGAGCCAGAGAACAGGGTTACCCAGTCCTTGTGTTACGGCTGCAGAGCAAGCTGCAGGTGCGATGCCTCCAGGAGCAGCGTTCATTAACTTGCAAGTGATGATTGCTCATCTGTATCTATACATAAATTATCTGTGCAAAGTGGCTGGTAGGATGAATTATTATTCTCCCTCTGCCCTTTCTGCCAATAGTTCAATCAGATATATTGGCGTTTCTTCCTGCAGCTTGAGGTCCTCCCTCCCTGTGCAAAGCTCCCTGCCAAGCTTGCCTGGTGCCCCTGCCTGCCACTTGGCAGCAGAGACGCCCTAAGCCAAATGTCTCTAAAAGGTCTTTTGACAGATTATACAAAGCTGGAAAAGGTCTTATTCAATCCATTATCAGAGCTATATTTCCTGTCTCTGGAAGCAATTTGTCACCCCTGAAAGCAGCCTAGAGAAGGCAGAAAGGACTAAAGATCTTAATTAAGATATTGAAAGATTCAGAAATTACGGTGTAAGAGCAGAATGCAAAAATTTCCCCAGAACTAAGGAAAAAACACAACTGTAAATTGAACACCCAGAAGACAACCTCACCAGAAGTACAACTGGAGTTTGGATTCCGGTTGATTGTGCTTAAATCAGTAGTTATTTTTAGAGCTGCCATCAGATTTCCAATCAATAGCAGCCCACTTCAGGTGCTGCTCACCACTTCTCTAGGCCAACAGGACCTTGGGGTGCTCCCACGTGAGCACGTATTTTACATTTCCTTTTTCTTTGCAGACGTAGCTTCTGCACCAGAGCTGGTTAAATGCTGGATATGTCTCGAAATATTATTATATGCATGATCATTAAAAAAAAAAACAAAACCACTCTTAAAATCAAGATGGGAAATCAGCAAGCTTTGTTTGGTGCATCACTGGATTGTGAAGGGAAATATTGACTTATGAATAAGCAAAGAAGCTGTTTGTATGGTTCAAAAGATTCTTTGCTCATGAGGAAAAATGATGTTCAGAATAATTTGTCATTTCTCACAGACTGCTGAACTCCTCTCACTTGCTTTGGATTCGGAAACCTGACCATGCAGCATTCAATGAGGCAACAGAAGTATCCAGGAAAAAGGTTTCAGCTTCTGCTGCAGATCTGTGGTGCCTAATTTAAACAGCAGTGATCGCAATATAGATGAGGACAGGCTGCATCACCAGCGCAGGGATGCTGAGAAATAGAGAAGCACCCTCCTTCCCACTCACTGCTGTTCCTACAGCAGCAGAGAAAGCTCTGTCTAAGCTGGGGATGTGATGAAGCTGGTAAGTAATGCTCATTTAGATTCCGAACTAATTTACAGTACACCATAAAACAAGCATATTAGTACAATCCCAGACACACATAGGCTGGCTGCAAGAATTTTTAATCAAGTTTTTGCTTGACCTCATCTGTCTTTGACTAACAAGGCTGCCATAATGCATCATACCGTAGAGCATTAGGGGAAAACTACTGCACAGCAGTGACCACATCCACATGCTGGCTAGTCATTTACACGGTTATTCAGCAAACAAATTGAACAACCATTTAACACTGGATAGAACACCAGTATCTCTATGCTACCTCTCTTTTTTATGTCTAAAACATTGAACAAAAAAGCATCAACTACAGTAAAGCTCGGTGCAAAGAGCATATTTGCTGCAGCACAAGATTTTTTTGGGCTACTTTCACATTCTGCAGATTCTAGCCACAATTTTCTGACATCTTTATGACCCTAGCAGTATCAATATGCACAAGACAGGGAAAAAAACAACACATGTAAGCAGAAAAACCTCAGTCTGACACAGGGCATCTGTCCAAACTGGCACCCAGGCTTTCCCAGCAGTTGGACTTGTCTCTGCAGACAAAAAACTACAAGTACACCACTTCCAAGCTGTCACGTGTGAGATGCTGGCTCTTCATTTTCCCCATTCAGAAACAGGAATTCAAAATACATTCAATACATTCAGAAGACCTCATTTACTGTTAAACCGAAATGGGGAGGGAGCCCCAGTTGTCTTAGACATATTCTGCAGCAATCTTTTTATCCTGCTTGGGCAGGCGTGCTCATCGTAGCAGTGCAGACAAATATGCTAGAACGGTGTTTTAGTACCCTCTGTGAGGACCACAACTCCAATATTCACATTCCCATATCTGTGAGATCTTACCCCAGGGATTTTCTGTAAAACTTCCTCTGAAATTATAACTAAAGATTGGGTAAGAGGCTTGATTTCATGAGGAAAGGCCTCCTGAGTTTGCCTTCTTGCACCGACACCAAGTGAGATAGCAGAAGCAGTGAAACCTTCACTTTTAGGGAGAGGAAACAAAACAAAACAAAAAGAGTACCTCTCACTTCTATAGTGGCGTTGGCTACAGGAGAGTTTGAAAACACAAACACGCACAAGTATTCCCCTGACTCTTCTGCTCTGGGCTTCAAAATCCTGCAGACAGGGAGAGAACAGATGAGCTGTGTTAGGTATTATGTTAGCATTCAAAAATGAGCAGGCTAGGAGGTTTTTTTTTTTTTTTTTTTTTTAAACTTTAATCCTTTAACAAATAATAGCTGTGAAATTCAGTTAATTCAAGGGGTTGTACAGATGCATCTACTTGAAACAAATGTTGTTTGCCAAGAAAAAGGGTGAGCTCTAGTCAGTACCAACTGAGCTGCTAAAGCTGCATTTAGTTTAAGAGCAAGGAAGGCCCCTCACAACTGTTAATTATGCACTCCAGCTTATATGGAAAATTAGGCAGCTAATAAATCACCTCTCTCTCTCAATGGGACATGATATGTACTACCTACGTGGAAAAGAATCATTGCACACCCAACTGGGATATGATAAATCAGAGATACAATCATGGCTAAATGCTGTCATCTCAAACTGTTGTCTTTTGTAACAGCAGGTATGAGACTGATCCATTAATAGCGTTCCCTGAGTCAGATGAGACATGGAAAATCTGCAAAAGCTGGTCAGCTCACGAAGGAAGGCACCACGCAGGAATCTGCTGCCATTTAGGAAATTAGGAAAGACTAACTCAATAAGAGCTAGCAGAGGGAAAAACAGATGCAAGCCAACCAGAAGAAAACTGGAGCTGCAAAAAACACAAAGGAAAAAAATACTTTGGAGATGGTGCTAACTTCAAGTCCACCAGCTTTTGCTGTCCTTTGAAAAGCTTTGGGAAACAAATTACTTAAAAGCTCTAGGTATATGTTCTTCATATAGTTACCTACAAAAGATATCTTAGAGTAGGGAAACATGCTATGATGTGACACAGTTTACATCTCCATACAGCATAAACAGAGTATTGTACAGTATTCCCCATCGCTCCCCTACACTGAAAGGCTTTTTTTTTTTTTAAACTTATTTTTAAGCACATTAAGTGGATAGCACACAGATGAACAGGAACCCTACAGAAGAGCATTGTAATAAAAGAATTTAATTGCACATGGAAACTGCTTAGACATGTGGAAAAAGCTGCTCGCTTTGACCGTGCACTTGGACCCAAGACTTCACTCTGTTTGCAGGGCTTACTTTCCAGTCACTGGTGAAAGCCTAAACTTAGTTATGAAGTTACTGTCTTTCTGAAACATGGGTGTTATCGTTAGATCTGAGTCAAAATTAAAGATTATCTCCATGACAAAGAACAATCATTGACCATTACCAAACATCAAAGCTGTACCTGGCTTTTAAACCGCAGCCAGGCGAAGCAGGAGCACGTTAACTCCGAACACCAGCGCCCGCTGACAAAGGGTGGAAACGTGTGCTCCTCGCCCAGCTGCACGGCACAAACCCCACCCAGGTATTTCCATTACTAAGCCATTGTAGAACTCCAGATATTTCCATTACTGAGCTGTTGTAAAACTCAGGAAGCATGGGGGAAGGCACAGACTACCTGTCTTTCTCTGATTCCCTTAAGGGCCTTACTATTTAAGCAGGCATACTCTAGATGCTTTTTTTTTTTTTTTTTTTTTTTAAATCAATGCTTAAGAAGTGGAAGAAAAAAGAAATTTTTTCAGTTCTACAGACTTCTTTTTAAAACGTGAAAGTACAGCAGCCTCTAGTAGAGTTGTATTGGGTTGTATTGCCATAAATCAGTAAAACAAGCGTACACTGATAGAGCTTCAAAGCTGTAAAGACGGACAAGAGCCTAGCCAACAACTTCTCTCTGCCCCCTGGTTTTAGGAGAAGCCCAGCTTATCATGGCCAGAGCTATTACTGAACTCTGAATCAACTGATGAAGAACGTGGAAAGAAGTCACCACTTCTCTCCTCCAAACTATGAATGCAGATGAGGGGACAGGTTTCTTCCACGGGTGGAAGCACTTTGCTAAGGCAGCGAAAGCCTTAAGTATTTCTTAATCCTGTGCCAGCAAGCAACACTAGTACAGTAACGATCCTGCAGAATTCTGGTGGAGACAGAAAAGTCAGGTGAGTGTACAGGCAGGTTTCCCTCCGTTAGAGCAGAGACAAGGCACAGTAAGCCAGATGTGCTCTAATTTAACAGGCCTTGCCTAGACATAAGCACCTTCTTCTAGTGGAACAGCTAAGTAGGAGGGGCAGAATTGGTCTCACATCTCCAAGGAGTAAGAAAGATGCCACCACACAGGTGCTTAAAATATTCTTCAAGTGCTTTTCATTCTAGCTTAAGACTGAACAGAAGGCTCTATGTGCTATCTATGCTACCTCCTAAGAGAAGAAAATGAAATAGGGGGAAAAAAGCAAGGAAGCCACACACAGAATAAATCTCTGGTGGCATTACTGAGCACGTTCTGTACGCTCTCATCAGCTCCACGGCTAGAAAGCCCCATTGCAGGAATACTGAAAGCTCCAAAGGATTTATGCTTGATGCAAGCGACAGAGACACGAAAGAGGTAGCTGCACACGTTCTGCTCTCCTCCACACCCTTAGACAAGAAGCAGAGACAAAGTCAGAGCATGCACACGTGGAACAGATTAAGGCTGAAAATGTGGATGTACTGACACACAAGAAGCACAAGTGATACAGCTGCACTGGTTTAACGAAGACCTGGTACCATTTCATAGCACTGCTCAGACAACTCTCAGAACAGTCTTTTTTCTCCTAGGGCCAGAAAATGATTAACACAGCCAACTACAGCAGTGCTTTACGTACTGTGTTTCCCTGCATGATAAAAATGCACAGCTGCAAATTCATCCTTATATAGACATGAACAGGATAGAGACAGAGCAGAATATACTCAGAGGGGGAAAAATGAAAGCTAGACTTGGTGTCTGCACCTATGCCACACATCACACACAGACCAGAAAAAAAATAAAGGAGTTTAGCATGAAATTACGGGCAACTTGACAAAGAGAAGTTCCCAGTGTGTTTTTGTTGATGCTGTATTTTTGTGAACCAGGCAGGACAGCTGTAGACAATCTCCCCAGATTGTTCCTTTAACTGTTTCACAGGCATACTTTTTGTAAAGCCTCTAACGTGGATCAGTTCCCACAATTTGTCTGACCACGGTGACGCTGAGCCAGGGACCCTGGAGTCCCAGCAACTCACTCACTACTGCAGCTGCAGGTTTGCCAATTCTGCCATTCTCCAGTGTAAGGTGGAGATTTTTCCCTGAAGAGACTTACTTGTATTCTGTAGTGTTTGAAGTTTTTCTAGTGCCAGGGATCTCTTCTCCATTCTTCACCCAGTAGCTGGATGAAAGGGGGCTGGGACTCGTGGTGAGGTTGCACTGCAATGTGACGGCTGAGCCATACAGATGGATGGTTACATCCTCGCTGGCATTGATCCTCGGCTCTGGAAAAAAAGGGACACATTAAATAGCAACAAATCTTCACTGGCAAGTGTGCCACACTAGTCTAAAATGCGAAGGGCAACAGGGAAGGGGAAAAAGACTACACAAGGACTGTCACTGCACTAATTCGGGAGACATCAAGAAAGTCACAATAAAACAACTGACTACTAGCGAAGGCAACACCTTACGGATCAGCTCCCCTGTGTGGGAAAAAGAGAATTCATTATTTCAGATTTTTTATGTTTTACGTTACTACAGATGTCAGTGCAACATGACTAATCATTTCTACACGTGGCTGAACATAAAACAGATAATAAAATGGATAAATGTTTGTCCTGCGACTATACATAAGAAATCAGCTATTTCTTTGGAAGCAACTTCTGCCTGGCGATTACTTGTTCCCTCTACCTACTCTGAGGTTTGAAACAAACCCATTTTCTGTGCAGAATAGCCCTCAAAGTCAGTCTTCTGAATAATGTTTCTGGACTTGCCCCTGCAAAGAGACTGATGTCTACCTAAGATACCCTGTCTTCACCTGGCCGTTTTTCCAGGCAAGACATGGTTTTGTGCTAGCAGAGCAATGCTCCTACAGCAATTTCACCAGTACCTGGAATTAGAGCAAACCCCGCTGTAAAGCACAAGTCTGATGAAGGATTGCTGAAAGCTGTCCTTAATGCTTAAAATTAAAAAAAAAAAAAAATAGGAATATACACTGTTAAAATGAGTCAGGTTTCTAAAGTAACCTGAACCACAAACACTTAGGAAGGGAAAAAAAAAATGTGAGCCTCATGACCTAAACAGACCAAAGGAGTTGGATACTTTGCTGGCTGAGCGAGGACTGAAAGCAGGCTGTTTTCATGGCAGTCTTACCTGGCACCGTCACACTGACATGATTTAGGGGAAAGCATTTCCAAAGCGATCAACTTCATACTAGGGCACTGCCCTTTTTTCTTCAAATTGAGCAATTATTCCCTAACAAATAATGGGGGGGTGACTTTTTTTTTTTTAAACAGCTGGAGACAGGTTTCCTCCTAAACTTGGCAAAAAACCTTTTCAGTTGAAGATCTCAGGGATCATAGCTGGTTTTAGGCATTCTGTTAAGAACAAGACTTAAAGGATGACAGATCTTATAGGAAATTTATGAATTTTTATGAATTATTGCCATTAGACTTCTGAAAAGCCCTTAATTTCACATGGAGTACAGTGAGCTGGTACTAGGGGTCACTGCTCCAGGAGTAAATGCACGTCCTCTGACTTCAATTTATTTATTTCCTTACTTTAAAGGGCAAAATGAGTCCCAAAGCTCCAGCTCTCGCCTCCACTCATTTCAGCAGCCACACTGCCCCAGCACCAACCTCTCTGAATGCAGGAGCCCCCTCCTCTGCAGGCGGGTCAGCAGCAAAGTGCAAGAAGGTGAGGAAACTGGTCAGTAACAAATGACTTGGTGATTTTTGCAAGTCAGCAAAGGATTTTTAATCCTGGAAGGTTTTTTATGCCTTGTCATGTTATTTGGAATGCAAATTTAGTCATATGCATGCAGTCTTCTGGATATTCATCTGCAAAGCACTTGGAAAACAAATTAAACGGAATGAGCAGTGGAAAATACAGTCCTGTCAAAAACACTGCATTTTTCATCGCATAAAGCACTCATTTCTCCAATACTACAGTACTTAGATTATTGCCCAGAAAGGCAGAGAGGTAAAATATCTACCTACTAATAACTTGACACAGCCCTCTGGGACTCCGGTCTATCCTTTTCTCCTTTCCTCAGCGGGCAAGCTACAGAACTTCTTCTCATAGCTATTTAAAACGAGGACTATCATTGAACTGTAGAAAAACTCACAGGTACTGTAGAAATAAGCTTTTTTTTTTCCTGACGTTTCTCATAGATACCTCACCATTATCAACTGCATTTCTGCCTCGTGATAGTCCCGCTGGGAATTTTATCTGTGCAAGGAGCTGTTTGGGTCCTACAGGGTACAAAATTGTTTGATTACTTTTCCCATGGCCAACAAAAAGCGTGCATGCCTTCTGAGAAAGCCACTACCAGGGCTTTATAGAGCTTTTTAGGAATGCGTTTAAAACAGTAACTCAGTGTTTGAATATTGATATAGAGGGGAAAAAAACTGCTAGAATTCACTGCTCATGCTGGGGTTTGTTTTAAATGTTTTGCTTTGATTATGAAAGCGGTGTCCTCCAAGTTTTTAGTCCCTGCTAACCTACAGTGTCCAAAAATATTTACAGTTGTCTCAGGCCTGCTTTGCTGGGGCCTTTTGTGCCTGACTTGTAACCTCTTCAAGCTTGCTTTGTGGCTGGAGATGACTGCAGCCTCATTTACATCTTTTCCCTGTACCTATGTTACTTTAATTGGTAATAATTAAACGCAGTGAGGCAATTCCAGTCTGAATGAGTTCTAAGATGAATTGCATGCAGAGAACTACTGGGATCGTAACGTCCAGACAGGGATGCCCTACTGAAAGAGAAAGGCACAAGAGGCTTTTCACACACCACTTGCACTGTCCGTTTCATGAAGGAGCAGGTTTTTACATAAAGACATCCATAAGCGATATTCGTTATCCAAACCAGTAACAAGCTTGAAGCCAGAGGTAGTTCCTGGGTGCTAATGTTTAAAAATCAAGTTGCACTTGAGCCCTCAGCGTTCTAGTTTTGGTATTGGACACCAGCTGTGATTTATGACAGTGGGAAGAGAGAGGTTCTGCTCTTTGGATCCAGTTGGTGTTCCCTTTCCATGATGCTGATGACACACGAACAAAACACGAGGCCAGCAGCAACGCAGCCACCATCAGCTGGAAATACCAGCACCGTTCAGACAGAGAACTCCGGCTTCAAAGACGAATTTTGCTTGCACACAATTAAGCTGCCAAGAGATTTTGGGCAGTGGCAGAGGTCCATATCCTCAAGGGCAGCTTCGAAGTCTGCTCTTCTCTCCATTTCCAGCACAGCCATGCAGGAATTGGTGTCCAAGAGCTGTTTCCCAACACCAACAGGTCAGATCTCCTGACACAGCCAACATTTTGAAGTAAAAGCATTGAAGTATTCGGTTCAATGCTTTCTCCCACATGTAAGTGTGAATAAAACACAAAACTGGAACAATCAGCCTGGTCACGAGGCACTTAGCAATGAAGTCACGGCACAGGCTCCAGAATTAGCAGCACCAGATGCAATGAGTGATGGTAGCTGTGGAGGAAGATGAGCAGTTAGGCTTCAGTCCCCAGAGCAGGGAGTTTCAGTGGCCTGAGAGAAGGAAAGCCCACTGCCCATACGGAGACATCTGTACAGCAGTTCGCTCCCAAATGACACGATCACTGTCACTGGCTTTTCATACAAGATTTTTCTCCCTCTGTAGGTCACTAGGGCTGACTGGAAGACACCAGGAACTCACCGTGTTCAAGAGAAACAGAGGGTCTGAGTCAGGGGGAGTTCAGGAGACGTGACTTCTGCAAGACGAGGTTTTTATGCTTTGCCTTAAGGTTGTGCTATTTCCTAAAATTACCCAACTTCTGCTATTGGGGATAATGCAAGCAATCTACAGATCTGAGTCCTCTTGGACATCAACAGATGAAAGAGGGATCAAGCATCAGGACTACAGGCCGAGCAGGTTTGTGCTGAACAACCCGAAGTCGCTTCAATTTTCCAGGCACATCTGCATCACCGGGTTCACTGCCCATTCTTCCACGTACAGATGTTTCCATTTCCCAGGGCTGGAAATTATTTGCCACCTCAGGACACTGAGAACTCACCAAGCAAGCAAGTTCTCCTGCATCTCCATGCAGCAGGCTCACGTTGCAGATTTGAGTCACTCTGCCTATAACTCATTATGTATGTGCTTTATCTCGTTAGCAAACGAGTTCATCATCTTACACGAGATGGAACAGGGTTCTGCCATAGCAGCTCTGATGACAGACTTCCAAACCCATCTGGATCTGGCTTGAAAAGTCAGCAGAATGCAGAAAAGTCTTGATCCAGAATTGCTTTTCGTTCCCTATTGTTTCAACCATATTCTCTGCTTTTGAAAGCTTTTCTGCTGCCAAAAGTAGCATTCTCGGATGAAAGTCATTTAGCTAAAGCCATTATTTCAACATCGGAGAAGGAGGTGGGTTCCCCACCCCCCCCCTTCACAGGCTGGATTAAGAATAGCTGCATCAGTTCAGTGCTGCTGCATCAGAGAACTCCTGAGGAAACATGCTGCTGGGGAAGGAAAAGCAACACGACTTCACAGAAAAATCTGCACAGTAAAGGTCACGCATCACCGAAAGGGAAGGATCTGCACAGCAGCATATATGCAACCAAAATCACGTGAGGAAGGCATTCAGAGGAAATTCCAAGAGAACAGAAGAAAAAAAAATAAAAATGGTTAGACCTGGGAAGAACACAAGTCAAATATAAAGGCACTGACGGAGAAGCCAGCATTCGGGTGGCTGGAAACCTGCTACAGAGCTACGGGGTAGGGGAGAGGCACAAGCTCAACGCGGGGCTGGTTTCCACACACAGCTATGAAACTAACCCAGGGATTTCTCCCAACTCCTTTAATCCTAAGGAGAAGACAGAGGGGTGGCAGACAGGTCAGCACTACGGGAACGGTGTCGGGTTCGAAACAACAGGACAAGGCAGCAGGGAGCTGACAGGGATTAGGGGAAGGCGAGGGGCACTGGGCTGCCTCTAGAACTACGGTACCACTGCGGCAGGGCGCCGAACTCACTCTGAAGGACGCTTATAGTAGCCTGGGCTCGAATCCACGTTATGGAGGGATTTTGCCTCAAGTCATTCCTCCTGGGGTCGTTGCTGGCCCTGCACTCGTAAGTCCCAGAGTCTTCCAAGGTGAGGCGGGTTATTCTCAGCACGCTCACCCCGTTCGCCCCGTAGGCGGTGTTAATGGTGACCCGGCGCTTCCGCGCGCCATCCCACAGCTGTTTGAAAGACTCAGCCCGGTTGACTTCAGCGTACCACCACTGGATCTCTGGAGTGGGGTTCCCAACCACATCACAGTACAGTTCAAAGGCGTCCCCCGTGAGCTTAGTTTCTGACATGGGCGACTTGACAAACCCGGCTAGAGGGAGGGGCAGCAGAAACGCAGTGACAGACCAGCAGAAAACAAAAAGATCTCATAAAGAATAAAGCAACGAGGTGCAGAAAACAGTTAGAAAAGACATCAGCATCTACAGTAACAGCTGTTAACACCACTTTTGGAGCAGAAGCACACCACGGGGCACTGGCAGGTTGGTAGTTGGAGAGCATTCCCTGCCAGCAGCATCGTGGGAGGCAAATCGTGGCACGAAATGCTTGTCCCCACAGCCCTAGGGTGGCACAAGGGCTCGATCCTACAGGGCTGTGCTCAGGAAGACCCGGGCTGCAGGGCACGCTGCTTCAAACCAGCCAGGAGACGACTCCGAGCTGTAGAGCACGCTGGTGGGTGTCAAACCTTTCTCTTGGGTCAGCCTTCCTGCTGACGGGCAGTAAGTGCTCGTGGCCAGATGTCTTTCTCTAAACAGTTGCCTTGTTTTTGTATGACCCACCTACAGGGCGGGGGGGAAGAAGTGAAAAGGGGAAAAACCCTACACCGCTTGTGGCTGTGAGCTCTGCTTTGACCTTTTTTCCCACCTATTTCGGACATGTGAGGCCTGGAAGTCCCCAGGACGCTGCTGACCCACTTCCCTGAAGCAGATGGACCACCGGAGCTGTGAGTGCCTCCCACCCTTCCGAGGCAAAAGGAATTTCCCTGGTACACACGTACACAGGCAGGACTGCTTCCTTTAGCTAGGAAGTGCCTTTGGTGCCACCTGTCCCAAGAGACCATACAATTTTTGCCTTTGGAAACAAGATGCCGTGCTGTTGACCGTCAGCCCAAACCATCCTTACTTTGAAGTCCTTCAATACTTACCAGCTTCTGAGCAGCGTTAAGAGCAAGCACACCAAGCTGTCCTTCAATCCTGCTTCCAAAGGTCCCTACCGAAAACTGCGTTGCCCTAAAGCTGGTCTCTCCCCCGCCGCCTCCCCCGAAAACCCAAAGATTACAACACAGCTGGCCAGGCAGATTAGGCAGCAAAACCTGTCAGATTGCTGCGCCGCCCGGGCTGCGGGGCTTCACAGCACTCAGAAGTGCCGCACAGAACGAGATCGCTTCATCCCTCCCCTCAACACCACGGCTTATTTCCAGGAAGAGGACTGGCAGACAATTCGATGGCACAGCTTTTGGTGCACGCTTATTTAGGAACCGTCCCCCCGATGGCGCGGCCCTGCCTGAGGAACGACCGCAATAGCTGCAAAAACAAAGGCTCAGAACCCAGACGGATTAACCCCAGAAATCATTTCTGCTATCGGCTCATCGGTGAGGACTCTCTCAGCACTAAAGGCAGGTGAGCTCTGTGCTGGGTAGAAACACTACTGCAAATAACCCACTGCTGCAGGGAGCGAGGAAAAGCTGCTGTGCCCTAATTAGCAGCAGCCACAAACGGGGCGAAGAGCACCGCTGTTGTTTCTGGAGGCTAACAAGGCTCACACTGCTCTCACGCTGCTGCTCAGGCTAACAAAGGAGACGGGGTTATGATCCTGCTCTGCTGGACTGTCCCTGTTTCAAGGGGCACTGAAGGCTTTGAATTTCCAAAGAGGCAGAAACCCAACAGCGAGACCGGCGTCTGCTGAATGTGGTTTGCTGGATGCAAAAGGCAATAGCTCACGGCACAGCCTACCTGCCTGCCATCACTCAGCAGCTCCTTCCCTGAAATTACAGGCTTTTTTTCCCCCCTGCTTGCCCACTGCAACGTGGAAATGCCACTCAGAGCTGAGGAGATGACAGCAGCTCGGGAAGGCTGCTCCCACAGCCTCCTCACCCTGCAGGCTCCCGGCTACCACCAGTAGCAGAGGCGAGCTCCCTGCCACCAAAGGGATCACCAAAGTCAGTCAAAGCCCGAGTGACCCAAAGCCCTGGGGCTGTGATCCCATCCAGCTCTGCCAGCTGTCCTAGCCACCACGCAACCACTGCTGCAGCAAAGGCATCTCTTGGTGGGGATGAAGGGGTGTGAGGGTCTGTTTCAAACCACCAGTAGCTGCACTGCTGCTGGGGCTACGCCGGAGGCACACGTAGCATGAAAGAGGACTGTAAATCCTCTTATTACAGGGAGTATCAGCAATTTGGGTAGGACAAGCTGCCAAAAGCTTTCAGTTTTGAATTTGCTTCTGCATTAGCTAAGCTGTTAAGTTCTTGTAACTTGTGCACAAAGCCTAAAAATAATAGAAAGAGATTAAACTGGACAACTGCATCAAAAGGTCCCTTTGGTAAATACTCTCCAGGTTTAAATTCTAAACCCTCGGCTTCCATCAGTTTCAAATCCCCTTGAAAAACAATGCCTCAGATTACGATAAATTTCAGTGCAACGCTATCAGGATCTGAGAAACCATGCCAGCAGCACAGACAACTCCATAATGATGGCAAAGAAAAACGCAAACTGGATTTGTTGGCTCCCCCCACCCCAGCAGGAGATGAAAGCGCTCTTTAAAAGGGTGTTCCAGGTTACGATAGAAATTCTGGGAGGAAACAAATGGGAATGAAGGTGGTAGAAGAGCCTCCATGTGCAGATTAATCAAGACTTAGCATTACAAAGGCCTGGCAGAGCTATTAAAAACTCTGCACAAGAGTCTCAGGTTAATGTTTTGCATTTTCAGTAGTTCAGGAACGGCAAAGGCAATAGATCAAACAGCATCAGTAAGTTAGGCAATGCTTCCAGCTACTGTACATCTGCCAGAGGGCCATTTCTGATTAAAACATCCAGCCAGAAGCTACAGAAAAAGAGCTGAAGCCTGTCAGTACCAAGCCATCATTAAAAAGGGGGCAAAAAAAAGCTAAACATTACACTGAGCGCTTGCTGTAACACAATGGGAGTCTGGAAGCTGAAGCACTCCTGCTTTTTGGCAATTGTCAGGGATTTCCATAATTGTTCAAAACCAAACAGAAAATGACACTGTGCAGATTTCACTGCTTACATAAGAGGCTTTCGGAGCCCAGCAGTTTCCTTACTTGGTCTTCTCCGGAGCGCAGCACTCGCTGCTTTGTTATTATCGTGTTCTGCACAAGCCTGGAAATAGGAGCATCAGACACATCAGACGAAAAGCTGCACATCAAAATACAGGCAGGTCACGGCAGGGCCACGGCTCTGTTACAGCAATTACACTGCTCGCAGCTGAAAACTGAAAGCTGCTTTGTGAAATTCCCCAAAACTGCAGAAAGCACTGGTGGCAGGAACGATTTCCAGCTTCAGCTCCCCAGTGTCAGCGGACAGATGAACAGCGCTGGGGCCGGCACCCACACCCTAAGATCCTATCAGCCCATGGGAAGCAGAAGAGCAGCCCACGTTTTAAGTGATCTCTTATTCACTGGGGTAGAAATAAGCACCTCTAAATGCTTAGAAGAAAGTATTCCTATCAAGTTTCAATAGTTTCAGGTGACAGCTGTGTGTTCTTCACAGTCAGTCATCAAGTAGTTCTGTTACACAGGGAGTTTTCCTCATTAAAACAAAAAGGCGTTGTGTTGGGGTTTATTTATTTTTTAATGCCGATTGCTATCAGGCATAAAAGAACAAAACCTATTGTTAAACCTCCCGCCAGGTGTTTACAGAATATTCACAATACTCCAAATTGTAAAAAAAAAAAAAAAAAAAAAAAAAAAAAAAAAAATCAACACATGATAGGCCAGCAGATGTAACAAATCAAGTACACTTATGTTTTCAACACTTTTTTTGTTAAAAATTCGTGGTTATCTGTCTGACAGAATGCAGAACCAGTAGCAACACTCTTAAATTGCTAAGAAAGTAAGGTTTGTTTGTTGCAGATTCACCCTCCCTTACCAATTTTGAAGAGAAAGGGAAGGAAAGCGATGGATTCTAGAAAGCGGAACAAACTAATGCCTAAACACAATTCTGCCAAAGATGAATGAAGCCCAGTGCACAGCTCTTCACACAGGCAAAATGCGAACATGGCAATGTGTATTTTAGCGAAGAATTGCTAAGATACAGTTAGGCAAAAGGTATTTTGAGAGACAGGCATGTGTGCTTGAACTGGAAGCGGGGGAGAGCTTGGGGCTGTTCAAAAGGGCAGCCAAAATTGTCCATGTGCAACAACAGAAGCACATAAAGTAGACTGCCATGGCCAGTAAGCTGAAAAAGCTCAACACTGGTCAAACGTAGAGCTCAGGAGAGGAATAGAAAAGGACACTGAAGATGAGGAGTTTAAATAAGTGTAGAAGCTTAGCCTTAGCACACCTGAGCAGACTTAATTTCATTCATCGATGGAAGACACCTTCCTGATCCATTTTGCTTCTGTTTAGCTCCCTGTTGGCCAAGCTATGGCAAATAACTCACAGCTTTACACACCAGCAGCACCCCCCCTAGCTTGGGGTGGCAGTGACACCTTTCCACCCACAGCTACCGCCCACACTGACAGGGGCCAGAAAAGAGGCAGCAGCAGCTTACCTACGTAGGGCAGATGTGTGGGAGAAGCAACAAGGCTCATCTGCTTGCTGCTGTGGTCATGTCATCGTAGCCCTGAGTTCTGCATAAAGCTGTAACTTTAACATATTGGAAGCACAGAGAAATATTGAGCTAACTCTGAGCAGCTTCTGAAGCCTGAGGAGCTTGTGTTCTGCCTTGTCTGGAGCCCAAATGCAACAATACTCAAAAGACAAAGCCCAAACAGCTTTAACCAGTATCACAGGGACCAAAGAGCTTCTCAACTTCCTCACCTGCTAGAATGAATGTGCACAAAAGGATCTTTGACAGAGACCAACAACCAGTATAAGATGTATCAGCAGTGATCCACCAGTCAAAAAAAAAAAAAAAGCAAACCAAAGGTGGTACCTGATGGAAGTCATCCTTCAGTTGCAAAAACGCCCCTGCTATCAATTTAAATAAAAACATGTAAATATCTTTTAAATATCCTAAACTTCCCAGCAGGTTGCAAAAGACTCAACGCCAATGGCACTGGAGAAGCAATGCAGGAGGAATACTAACCTAAATAAACGTCCTAAGAAAGATGTTAAAAATAAAACAAGGGTTTGGCTTGAAGAAGATGCAGATAAATGCTAGCTAAGGAAATGTTAAACCTGCCCCAGCACACAAACAGAATCAGCCAGAACGAAATGAAGCGCAGGTACTGCAAAAAGCCCTACTAATGCAGAACAAAGGCTAATTTCTCTAGGCGTGTAACTTTTATCCGGCATAAGATTAAAGCTGAAAGAAGTGCGAGTCCAAAGAAGACGTGGTCTTAAAACAAAGTCCGCAAAGATAAGAGAACAGGAAGGCCACCAAGTTCAGAGCAGGGAACAGGCACAAGAACATAAAAACGTGGTTGGAACAAAGGGAGTACAAACTATTTCTGAGAACACATCAAGCCACAAGAAATACAGCTGCAACAAAGCAATTTTACAACCAGGACAGAGCAGTGCATGTCTCTGCCAGGCAAGACGATGCTCCTCCTGCCTTCATCTTGGGGTGAATTCCACTTAGAAGGAACAACACACAGTTCAAAGCTCAAAAATGAGGAAAGCATTTGCAAAGCTAGTGCAAGAAGCACACCTGATTTCAGCAGGAGGCCCACACCACAGCTCAGACTGCTTCAGGACTGCGCTCTGCAGATTGTCTGCCTTCACCATCCAAACCTCCGTGCAAACAGGCAGGGCTGATGTTTCCTGTCTGTCCTATTACCCTGCCACATGCCCACATTTCACAGCTTCCACAGCTCCCAGGCCCCTCGCACAGGTCTGGCCATTTCATTTCTGCGCACTGGCTGAGAGCCGTGCCTGCAGTTATACCGAAATCATCCAGACGGATGAGATACAGGTGTCACCGTAGCAGATACCATCACCTCCTTCACACTGAGGCTCTCCCACCAGAAATAGGCAGTAGGGTCGAAGCTATCAGTGTCTCCTTGTTAACCTCTTTTCAGATCCATTTCCTAATTGCTGTTCTGAATTAGAGACACTGGTATCTTTTTCCCCAAAAACATTCCTCCAGCTTTCCCAAATACCCCAGGCTCTGCACCTGTAAAGAGAAGTGAAGCTTCACAACCACTGGCACACGCTGCAGAGGGACTAGCTAAATCTCTTCATCTTCTGTCCTGGAATGACAAAAAGAACTGCATTTATGAGGATTTAATGGGGGAGAAGGCAATACTGCCAGCTGCAAACACAAACGTGCTTCCGAAATGCTGTGTTGGTATCGTCTCCTTCCAAGGAAACCTGCTCCTGACACCAGGGCTCACGGCATGGTTGCAGCACCAGAGAACAACTGGATTTCAGCTTCAGGAAGGGGAACAAACTAATTAAAATACCAAATTTCAGCTCTTCTCAGGTGCTCCTCAGATGGCTTTGCCCTGCCCTCCAGTTAGGCTATTTTCACCTTTCTTACGGGGCAAGTCTCACTTGTATCAGGATATCAAGGAAAGCTGCACCAGCAGTCACCCTGCTCTCCCCACCTTCCCACTGCGCCCATCACCTGGGCTTTGAAAGCCTGAGCCCAACTACCTGCTATTTAACTGCGACTTTGCCTAATTAACACCTTCTTCTTCACTGAAAGGTGTTAATTATGTGATAATATCTTTTTTTTTTTTTTTTCCTCAAGTGGGAGAAAGACCACAGTCACTTCGACTAAGTACTGCATTTTTATTTCAGGTAGAAGGAAAAAAGGCAGCCTAATTAACGTTGAGTGTCTCGCCAATTCTGACCTTTACTAAAACAAAGGATTTGAAATTAAGTTAAATCCGTACCAAAAGAGCGATAGCCAAAACGGCAGCTGGAGCAGAAGGCTGTAAACATTTCAATTCCATGGAAAGCACTGAAACATCCTGCCTGTTTTCACCTATCAGCTAGCAGGTTTAATGCTTTCCCACTCGTTTATCACTCGAGAACATGGCTTTTAATCAGCTCTCTGATAAGACATGGGCTGGGCTTTACATCACATCGCTGATAAAGAGATGGGTTTAATTTTTCCAGCACACTTTGCTGCTCTCTGCAGCCACCCAAGTATGAGTCAGCACTGCCCTAGAGCATACCTTGTGCAACCGATTGCCAGAGCCTGCTGGATTTCAGTACGTTAGCTGGTGGAGTGGATGCTGGGCACTACTTTTCTTGGTCTGCTTTGCCCTGCTCTTCAGCCAGCTGCAGAAGCACTAAGAAGCATCTCATCTTGCAGTTTTATAGAGGTGAGGGTAGGTTCTGACTTGCTATGGAGGAAAGAACTACCCAGAGAGCACCATGCAAAACGCACGAGCCCCTGCTGGAGCGCTGCCTTCCTTGCACGGAGAGGGAAACCTGAGGATTACTTCAGCCAAGCCCGCAGACAGGAGGATTAACGTCTTCTGGACCCAGACCAACATTCCTCATTTCTCTGCGCATTACAAAGTCTTGCCCGGTTTGACGTGCAAAAAAAAGATTTAGGGAGAACCTAATTCCATTTGGTTGCTGAAGCAACATTCAGGGAGCCCTTAAGTAAATGATTCAGAGCCATCTCTACCGTGAGGCCATCCTGGGAATACGTCCCACGTAGCCGAGAGAAACTGCTCGGTGCTGACCTGCTCCGAGGTTATAAATCAGGGAACGCAGCCTGGAGAGGAGTTCTGAAGGTCCTCTGCTCCAACAGCCACTCCCAAGGGGAAAAAAACCACTCAGATCAGGGCGAAGAGCTCAAGCTGC
Source organism: Aythya fuligula (assembly GCF_009819795.1). Taxonomy (NCBI): domain Eukaryota; kingdom Metazoa; phylum Chordata; class Aves; order Anseriformes; family Anatidae; genus Aythya; species Aythya fuligula. Next base: position 9,535,950 of record NC_045569.1, on the reverse strand, counting down.
CCATTCACCTTCCCCCACACATTCACCCAGTGGATGTTTTTATTTAAGAGCTTCCTCGGAATAATCGAGCAATGCTCAGCTTCACACCACAAACAGCTCTGACTGTAAATAATACTTAATCACCTTTATTGGGCAAAAAACACTCACAGTAACCATAATTCAATGAAAAACATGATTCATAGGACATCACTGGGCAGAAATGACACTGACATGTAGGAGTCGTGTCTGTGTGCCCTCAGTTTCTGGAAGCTGCCCTAAAAGCCCTAAACATATTCCCTCCAGACTCAACCCTTCTCCAGGCACCTTGCCCACACTCACACATCATTTCATGAGGTGTGCACAATGCTTCCAGTCTACTTTTGCAGCAACCCCATGCTCATACATTTGATCCCACAAGATGGGAGAAATGTAAACAGATTTGAGTCTGGAATATTTGGCAAGAGAGGAATAATCCAACCAAGAAATTAAGAACTACTCCCTTGTTTTGGCTCCATGTTGATGTCAGCCTCCTGCCTAGCGTCACATTTTGAAGCGTGGCAGTTTGCAGATCTTTTTCCCAGTTTTTCAGATAGAAAGAACAAAGTTCCTCTAGTTCTCTCGTGCTATGTAAGAGCGTGGTCTGAAGAACCAACTGGAACACTGGCCTAGGTGCTGACAAACGACTGGGAAACTTGATGTTTCCCTTAGCTACTGGAACAGTGAGGGGGCAAAAGAACCTGACAGAGCCCCCTTTACATACGAAACAAACCTTGATGTTAAATTTTAATTGCCAACTTGGCTATAGGAATCTGTGTTACACATCCCAATTTCTCTGCAAAGGGCTCAGAAGTGCTGATAAGGAACGCGGTGCATTACACGTACACCAGACTGAGATGGCACACAAGCGGATGTGCAGGAAAGAGATGCTATTTATTTATTTATTTTTTACACAGCCACATCCCTGATGTGCATTCAGAAGTCCCTATCATAGCCCATTTTCTGCTGAGTACAAGCTCTATTTTCAGTTTATAGCTTTGTCCTGAGAGAAGTCTGCTTTGTGTTTTAAACCCAGTTGCTTAGAGGCATCGAACAAGTGTCATCTAGAAAGCTCCAAGCGTCTGCCCTGCGAGTTCATCTATTAGAGCAATTCTCTCCGCTTTGGACATCCTGGTTGGAGATGGGTATAGTACTGCAGACATGATATTAAAGCCTTCTCTTCTGTAGGAAGTAAAGAAAATCTCTCATTTCCTTGTACCACCAAACAAACAAACAATAGGTATCAGCCTGGTGCACGCGTTAACTTGCCTGTGGAACGGCACCCAGAGCAACAGCAAGTTCATCCATTTGTTCAGTGCCTTCGAAAGCACATTTCTTTGTATTTCAAAGAAAAAGTTACAGGGCAGCAGTCAGGAACTGCTCTTAGCAGTCTCCAGAGCAGCTGCATGCACTGTGAGTGGCATGGCAGAAGGCAACGGACAAATCCTAAACAAATCCCATGTAGCTAGGAAGCATTTCAACCGCATGCTTAAGTAAAACACCTCTGGTTAGCTTCATTTGGCAGTTTGCCTAGACCAGCCCCTCGTACAACAGCAATTAAACAACGGTGGATGAGGAAGCCATTCCAGGAAAACAGCAAGCCACCCCTCGGCGAGGACACACACCTCAGTTCAGGGCAGCACCAGCAGAATGCAACCCACTTTTAGTACCGGAGTTTTAAAATCCCAGAGAGCTCTGCCATCGCCAGCTTCCTGCAGGCTGCACGGGCTGCTAACTGCTCCCCAGGGCTGCCAACAGCCCCCGGGCTCTGCTCGAGGACTGCTGCAAGAGTCAGGAGACTTCTGCGTGCTGCAGGGATGAGGGATTGAGGCAGGCATGTAAGTGGGAAGCAAGTTTACCGAGCAAGTGTTCACCTCCCTCCCGAGGCGATGCAGGAGCAGGATGTGGAGCCAGAGCTCCTGACAGCCGGGGAGCTGTGGCCGGTGCTGCTTTTGCATGCATTTAAATTCCTGTTGGCTCAGAAGGGTGCACGCTGGAAGGAAGCTGGTTCAAGCCTGATGTGGTTCAACACATCAAGAAGCATTGACCACGGCAGATTTCCTTCCAGAGCGAGTTTGTGGACTAGTTTCTCACGGGTTTTTCAAAGATTAAGCTTGCATCATCCTCTGCAGAGGAAGGCATTATTCTTCATTTTTTTCCATTTATGCCTCTCCCTGACACAAGTTAGGTTCAAAAGACTTACAATCATCCATGCAGGGGAAAAATAAGCCAGTCTTTGATAGCATGAACTCTTTTTTTTTAGGTCACTACAGAAATACTTCTGTTGCAGCTGAGGAATGTACAAGAATTTCCCTAGAACACGATGGCATTGCTCCTGTCTATTGCCAAAAATACTTGTTAACAACCAGGAACGCACTCCCTAGGAGTAGAAGGGAAGGGTCTTCAATTCACAAGACAGAAAAGCAGAGCTCCCAACAGCTCTGCTTCAGCAGTCTTAAAGAAGACAGAAATTTCAATGTGTCCAGTGTTCACACAAACGCAGCAATTGAAGCCTGCAAGCTCAAGCTCTCAAAAATATTTTAAGACAACCAGATCTGCATCCTAAAGATAAGGAAATCTCTGTGAGATGGTGGTACAGATGACAAAAAAGTCGCATTCAGATTAGTTATTTCAAGTCCACAGACTATTCCATTAGTAAGGTGAAGGTTTGAAGTATTTTCAGTCTTGCTTTGACCTTTCCTGATCCAACAACCGCATTTGAAAGGAGAGTGATTGCATTTCTCTCTGGCAGAGAAGCACACACTGAATGGCAAACCTGTTTTTTTCCCCTTTTAGACATGCTGCAGAAGAACAAGCTGCTGTCTCATCTGCAAGGAAGAAAACGCTCCGACTGTTTTAAAGAAATGCCCTTTGCAGAACCGTTGGCTTATGTAACAGGTCACACAATCCGAGGCAGAGCTGAGAATAAGCCATTCAGGAAAAAAAAAAAAAAAAAAAAAAGACAACCACTGCGTGCCCAAGAAATGCTATCAGCAAAAGGAACAACACATTTTGAAATGCAAAGCAGAGTTCAGAGAGCAAGAGCTGCTTCAGAACAATGTGTAAGATGCTGCCCCTGCTCCAGGAGCTGGGGTTGGAGAAGGGATGCTCTACTTACTGCAAAGCTCACGTTCCCACAGCCAGAGAGCAGTTCTGTCTGTTGGCTGCCAACTTCAGGGCCACGCACCTGCAGCGGGTCAGGCTGCAGTCTCCCTGCTCAGCCTGCTCTCCAGACACCACAACATTCTTCTAGTTATGGGGATGAGGAAGGAAATGCATGAGAAAGTACTAAGGATGCCACCATTTATTTGCCAAATTGATGTTCCTTGGCAAATTTTGAGAAGCTCATCCCTAAGGTGCATTTCTGAGTGTTTCTCTCCCCCCCAAGGCATTTCTCCAGCGCAGTTCAGGTTCTCCCTGTTATGGCAGGCCTGGTGCTCCACTAACACACCCCTGACCACAGTGAGGATTTGCTAACTCAAACAGCCCTACCAGGCTGTCTACCACCACTCGTGGCTCATATGTAGGACATACCAGTAGAAATAGCTTTGCCCTTCCCACTGCTTCGTGCCAGCACATGCAGCTGCACCGGGGCTGCGTCACAAATCGGATCCTTCCTTGGACCGGGGGCTTGATCTCACACGGCCTACTGACACTGCTTAGATTATGGGTACAGAAATAAACTTCTGAGGGCAGCTCCTCCGCAGCAGCAAACATCGCTATTTAGGAGCTGAAATTCAAGTTGAGCATGAGCCAAGGTTAATGCGAGCCTCGCTGGCGATGCCCCACGCCGTGCCTCCTAATCCCCCCCACAGAAATCACCTTCCTGCAGCCCAAGGCTCCCTCCTGGCACACTCAGCTACTGAGATCTGCTCCCCACGCCTCACACAAGGGATGTGCAGGAAGGTGACTAACCCCCAGACACGTCAGGCATGGATAAAAGGATCCTGTATGGAGCTGCTGGGTTTTCCAGAGTCTGTCTTCCAGCTTAGAAGCAGGAGGAATAAAGGGAGCTGACACAAAATACTGCCAGAAACCTGTTCTTTGTTCAGGATAAGGGAAAAAATTTACAGAATAACATTGTGTTACCTGTACTAATTATAGGTTTTTGTTTGTTTTCATCTGTATCTGCTCGAAGGCTTCTGCAAAAACCTAAGAAATGAAACCCTGCAACAGTTCAGCAAGTATTTAAAGATTAAATGGAAAAACTCTTCTGTCTGAACTCAGCCAAAGTACCAGCACATCACTGACACTATGCATTACGCAGACATGCCTTGATGGGAATAAAAATTTAGAAGCTGGGAAATCAAGGATTTAAGGTGACTTCACCCTAAAAGCAATGAGATGAAAGAAAAGAGCACTCCACAGAAGTCAGGGGTGAGATCTCTCGTGCCTGAGCTGTCCAAAGAGCTCAAGTGCAGCCTACTCAAGGTACACAGGATCCAAATTCAGCTCAGATTTATTTAAAAAGTATTTAACCACATTTTAGAGATTCTGTGGTGGTTGAATACGTGAATGGTGACCTAAACAATTCTGTTGGTTTCTATTTGGAATCCTCTCCCCAAGCTCAAGTGAAGAGATAGTTCTTCACTTGTTTTTATCACAGCATTCCTGAAGAGCTGTGGTAGGTAACACGAGGGCTGCATTAAGTAGTCTCACAGCTCTTGAACCGAAGACCCCATTCAGCTGTGCAGTTATTTTACAAAGACATCTTTTAAATACCTTCCTGGAGGTCAGACCAAAGCACGCGTAGCATTTGTCCTGCATTGGGCCCTTCACTGCAGCAGTTATGAGAAGAATGTCAGAACAAGGCAAACGCAGTCCTCATCTGCCAGCCTTCCAGGGTTTGCTGCTGAGGGACCTCCTAAACCAGAGGTGACATTTTCACAGCCATCTCAGGGCAAGTTTACATTTTCCAAAAAAAAAATAAAGAACGAAAAACCTTTATTTAGTAATTTTCCATCTCCAAGAGGCTCTGATTCAGTTCAAAAGAGGACAACAGCGTAGTATTTCGAAAAACCCTTTGGGAAATCTTTTTGTCAGAGAACTGGAGAGCAGCAGCAGACAAAGCATTCGCTTGGTGCTGTGGAAGGAACAGATTAAATCCCTGCCCCGTTAATTTGCTGCCTAGATGAAGCATAAAGGGACAACAAAAAAATGTGATTTTGCTGAAAAATCTGAATGTAGGCCACTGACGAGCCATTGTAACTCAGACGTTTACTCACTGAATACTAGGAAGCCCCACACCCTTCTGGATCTACTTAAAGCAAGATTTGAGAAGATGAAAGTACGAGGGAAAAGAGCTAAGCAGCACTTCGTTCATCCAGCCCCTTCTGCCATTCGTGCCTTGGCTGGTATTTATAGCTGCTTAAGAGCTGGTTCTCTCTCTCCTGCCTTTTCTGCTCCTTTCTCACAACAAGGTCCTTCCTGGGATTCAGAAATGACTTCCTTCTTCCTCCACGTGGCTCAAGCTGGAGGTCACCACGTTGATCCTGGTAGCACTAAAAATAGGAGCTCCATGAGCTTTGCTTAGACCTAACTCATTCCGTTATGTGAGAGCAAGTGAGAGCAAGCTGAGCACCTCATCACTTCCAGCACGGCACTGAAACACCCGTCAGTAAAAGTGGAAGTGAATTCCACATGAAAGCAAATCAGTGGTGTCTTCGTCTCACATCAGGTTCAGCGCCCTGAAGAGACATGAACTGTCCCATCCGCTTCAGCAGGAGAACCTGGCCTTATTTCACACTGCTCCTCCTGCCAAAGGTACCAAAAGAACAAAGATTTGCACTGCACCCCATCTAAACACAAATAACACAATAGAAGGAAATGCGGAAAGAAGAAGAGTGCTCCTGGAGGGAGATGAAGCCATTTGCACTATTGCCACGTGTGCCAACAAGAAAAGCGCTCGGTACAGCACACCCACCCTCGGGTACTCGTGTCATCCCAACTGCTTTGCATAAAGAAAAAAAAAAAATTGGCACAACTAGGGTAAAGCTCAAACAGTTCCCCAAGTGCAGGAGGTAGAGGTGACAGCACTTCTGCTGGGGACAGAATCCAAAGGTGAAGGCAATCCAGACCTTTATAAAACATATGATGGGAGCTGGTGAGCAACTGAAACAAGCCCAAATGCAGTAGAAGGGAGAAACGTTTTGTGAAATGAGACTTATTTGGGGTAATTCTGAGAACACTGGGGTCAGAGCAGAGACAAATGGACATTCCCAGGCCTACACCAGAGAGGTAAGGCTTGGTGAAGAACCCAGGATAAAACAAACCAAACAGGGCTGATCGGCAGTGCAGGTTTCTAGGTCACAGAAAGCCCCAAGTACCAAACACACCGCGTTTTACAGCAAACCAAAGTGGCAATCCATGGATTTCTCTCAGAGCAATCGTACAAACGAAAAGCTCTCTGCTGACACCCACAATGTCTGTTTTTTCAACCAAGAGGCAAAGCCAACCCGTTCACCTGCTCTTTGGAAATACCAGCAGCAAGTCCTCCAGTCCGCCTAAAGTGCGCTGGGATTGTACCAGGAGGTTCAATTAAGCGCACTCCTTTCTGATGGGATGTGTGCAGAGCAGCCAGTAACACTTCTGCCCACTTTGTCAGACCTTTTTTTTTTTGTTGTTCCCCAGCATGAAGATACAAGGGGCTTTGGGGGGAGTCCAGGCAAGCCCCAGCTTCCCACTGTTACCTAAGGAGCAAAGAGGAGCCCATCCAGGAGACTTCTGAAGACACACGGATGTACAGCCCGGCTCTGAGTCACAAGCCCTCGATGTTCAGCTGCTTCAAGACTCAGAAAAGCTTCCCCGAGGCACCTCTCTTCAACAAAGTGGTAAGCCTCAGCAGAACCCACTGGTTATGCAGCCTGGCAGTCGTTAAAAGGAAGCAGCTCGCTGCGGAGCTTGCTTTACCGTAGGCAAACGCCGAACACAACAGCACCTCCAAATTCTGAGCTCCCAGTTTGCAGCCTGGAGTCATTAAGACAACCTATCACAAGTGGAAATTAAGCTGCCTGCATCGAATCAGAAAGATAAAGTGTCATAGTATAAAATGTCAGCCGACGACGACCTTGGATGCTTAATGCAACAGAGAGAGGAGGAAACAATATTGAGCTCCCTGAGAGGTAACTTGTTTGTACACAGAGGCGAGGGCACCTCAAGCAGGAATTAACAACGAGAAGTAGCACACCAGGGCAATCTTCATTTCTCTTTTAGGGTCTGGACTGTCAGATTCATTCCACATTTTCCTCATGGCAGTCCTTATCTCCAGCATTTCCACTCAAGTCTGTCATTAAGCACCACTTTTGGCATCACAAAGGCAAAAGCTGCTTAACATCACAAAACTGGGGTGATTTTAACAAGGCTAGAAGTAACAGAGCAGCTGGACTTCAACCTGCAGCCAGCTGAGCATCACTTAATTCTTTACAAGTTTTGAATGAGTATGATGGGAACCGAAACACTTCCACACCGAACCTGCTAAGGTGGATTATTCCAGCTCACCACCACAAAGCTCTCCTAACATAAACCAGGCCAAAAAAATCCCGCAGCAGTCAGTCACTATGGCATCCGCTTGCTTTTTAAAAATACACCCAAGCATGTGTTCCTTCAAACTCCTGCTGAATGCCTTCGCTGGACTATTTCAGTCTGCCTTTGGTTTGCTACAAAGCCTGCTGGGAGCCTACTGCTTTGCTAAAATCATCGTCGAGCTCCCTTTCTAGGCATTTAAATACAATTCCCTCTGGTTTTCGCTTCAAATATATTTTGTCAGTTGTGCCAACCTCCCAGAATTAAATCCTTTTCCCCAGGACTTTTTCTCCTATTTGGAGTTCTGGCCTGGCGGCACCTTTTCACATCGTCCCTTTTCACATCCGTAACAGTCCTCTCCTTTTCTCCCACCTTCAATATCCACCTTAGAAGATGTTTTCATTTGAGGTGTCCAAGGTACACAAGCTCTAGGGAGAGCCTCTATGGCCCCTTCATCATCACAGACTAGAAGTGATTCAGGTAATGGGGGAAGCAGCTACACCACTCAGCTGCTCTAAGCAGCACTTCGGCTTAACAGATTCCTTGATGTCATATTTGAAACTATGGACTGTAAAAGAAGCCTATAGGAATTAGAACACTCTAAGACTTTCCCCCCTTTATTCATACCAGAACAGGGCATCGTTATTTAATTTTCTTCTATAACAAGGGCTCACGATGCAGATGCGTTTAGCCTGGTGCTGCCTGGGACAGTGCTCCTCCTCAGCTGCAAGATTTGATCTTTCAGACACCCCTTTCGTTTTTTTTTTTTTTTTGGTGTATAAAAAGGCTTCCGATCTGATAGCAAAAACCACCCCAGTTTACACGAACACAGCGTTCCCAAGGCAGGTCTGAGATTACATCTATGTACTGAAGTCCCAAGCACACCTTCAAAAACTGCAGGACAGACACGGTGCCTCTGCCTCCCCACAAGCAGCTGCAGAACAAAATCCTCAGTGCCCTGCCCCTTTCCAACATCAAAGCCACTAAGGACAAAGGCTGCCCTACCCCATCGCTCCCCAGCAGCTCCATTTGGGGTTGAATTTACCCAGGACCAGAGCCCAGCGTTGACGCTTTGCCCCACGCCTTCCAGCGGCCGAAATACTACGCTGCCATCGTGGTGTCGTTTTCCACCATGTGGAAATGGGAACAGGGGGGGAAAGAATAAAAATCTCACTCTCAAGAACTTCTATTTCTTAATGATAGCAGACATCTCTGGCTTCTGACAACGCATGATGAAGAACCCTTCACGGCTGCAGAAGTTATTGTCTTTTTGCTTGAATGAGTTTGCGTCAGCGCTTAAGTGGTGACTTCAACCACACAGATGACCCAAAAAAGCTTCGAGCTCATCAAGAGGGCATGAATTTTTAAAAGTCTACAGTAGTTATCTTAGTAGGGGATAAATACTCCCAAGACATTCAATCCAGGTTGAAATTATATTTAGATTTAATTAGACCCTCTCACTTACAGCACCAAAAGAAATGGTGCGGTGCAAGGTAGCAGAAAAAAGAAGTTTAACGTAGAGTGAAAATGTATTCCACATCAAGGAAGTGTTGTTTGTTTTTAAAGGAACATAAGTGATGTTTCAGGCCATTATCATGGTTTTAATAACTAGATATTATTTTCTGACACAGACCTTTGATAACAGCCAAGGACTGTTGTCCTTTGACTCTCCCCCCTCCAACTTCACACAAGCCAGTTCCACATTCTAGCACTAACAGGGTAAAAAACCCTGCCAAGTCCCTACAACATTACAAAACGCAGCTAAGCAGCTTGTTTTAATTGCACTGACTACACAACGGCCATCCTCAAGCACCCACCAGGCTGTGTACAGGACACGATCCCAAACCTTCACACCCAGGCGCAGCAGCCCAAGCACAACCCGGTCCCCGAGGAGCTGCCCGCTGCAAGAGCCTCCTAACCAAAAATAAGATGTCACTGACATAGCTTTGCATGTCAGGTATGTGCTTGTTAATGTGGAACAGTGAACAAGTAGGTGGAAAATGGAATAAATAAGATAAGTGATGGGTAGAGCATCATTTAAGCTGATCAAACCACAGCAAACTGAGGTAGGGGTGGGTTCCAGAGGACAAAATGGGACTTCTGAAAACAGGAAGGAAGGCACCAGGAGTAGGTACAGTGCCATGTAATGAGCACAGCCAAGAACTACTGGGTTCTAGGCAGTCAAAGAGCACGAAGTAGCAGTCGTGCAACCTGACTGACCACTGGGAAGGATCCCACCGTGCTGTAAAGACCCCGTTTGCCCCGTGCTGCAAACAGGAGCACCATCTGCAAGAGGCACCGAGCGATCCTTCCATGCCGCCAAGCCTTGGTCCTTTCCCAGCTGGAACCGTGGCCAGGTCCACACGTCACACTCCAGGACACGTGGTTTAAGGAAACCCACAGGAAAGCACCGGGAACAGTCAGGAAAATACTACTTGTGGTGAATGTCCGCGACAATTGACCCCCAGAAGTACAGAAAGCAATCGCTGGTGAGAAGGAAATACCCTGCTCCCTTCTCTAGATTGCACAGGTTTAGGGAATAAGAAGCCTACTGACAGGAAAGCAGGTTTAGGATGGATTTATGGGAGACCTTTCCAGCTAATGGATAAGCAGAAACCGTTTATCTAACTTCCAGTGTTAAGAGGCTCCTCAATGGGAGCTGCAACACTTCCAGCACTCGTTTGAAGGCTGGGCTTTACAACCAGATGAATCACAGGCTGGCATTGTCCTTTACAATGCAAGTTCTTACAATTGCCTCCCCTAAAGTAGTACTTAGAGCTAAAGAAACAGCTCATTGTGAAGGAGAGAATGCACCTCATTCACCACTGCAACCAGCAGTTTTCGTGCAGCATTGTGCTGCGAGGACAGCCAGCATCATTTCAAGTACTTCCAGCAGCTCTCCACTCCTTGACACAATCAAAGCCCTTGTTGAAGTGTACCAGCAGTCGGCATCTCTTCACCCTTCAGAGATCTGCTAGAATTGGATGCAGTTTTCCAGCGTATACATTAGTCACGTTGCTTGTATCTAAGTTTCCTATGCGGGAGTTGTAGGAGGAAGGAGAATAGAGATGGTGGGGAAGGGAACAGAGCTCTGCACACTCTCCTCGCTGCTCAGCCCACACTCGCGCTCCGTAAGCGCTGTACGAAACTGTTCCTTGGTTTTATCTGGGGACCATTAAAATCGTGTCAGTGCGAAATGGATGAGAAGCCACAGTCAGAAATAACACTCACGGTTTTAAAGATGCGACGTTTAAGGATTTTCTCTTGTAGACAAGACACGATTAAGTCTGTTTTAACCATGCTTTGCCAGACCAGATCTTTTAAAAGGAAGAGCTGGAAAATAGCAATTCGGCTCACCTGGTGGGGTCAACTGCAAATTTAACAGGGTCAGCCTGAGCATCGGTAAAAATACAGCCATGCTCCTTTAAAACCAAAGGCTCCAAGGTGAAAGCCCTCATATCCTGAAGCCTTTATTTTTAAAGGAGCAGCTGGAGAAACAAATAGATTGCAAAGGTCAAAAGCCAGCAAGCAGAGAGGGCACGGAATTCATCACCGAAGAGGTGAGTCAAGCATCTTCCCATAAGGAGGACTCTGTCTGTTTTCAAGTGATCTTCCAGCAAATACCAGTTGGAAACCACAGGTCTACACAGACCTTCTTGACAGGCTGGCTTTTTCCAGCTGTTCCTCCTCATCTCTCCTCTAGGCCCCTGCTCTGTCACTTCATTAACCCACACTTGGGGTGCACGTGACGGGCAGCACCCGAAACGCAACCTCGAGGAACCCAACATGTTTCGCAGAGGAATCCCCAGGAAAAGTTCCCTTTCTGACACACGACTTCTTCTGTGACCTTTGGGCGTTTATGCAAGAGCTCTGAAAATAATCCACGCAAACGCCAGAAACCTGCTTCCAGTTTCATAAGCTTAAATCTATAGGCAGTGCTAATTAAAAATGTGCCGAATTGCACTAATTCTAGAAAAACCACTGGCTGCTCTGCAGCGATCCCTGGTCAGCAGCAGCAAAGAGGCTGCTCCCAACGGGCAGGACTCCTCTGTGTATTTTTTTGGGCCATGCGAGCGGTTTTCACCACACGCCATGCGTGTCCTGCAGCTCAGTAAGCACTCACTGTTCCTTCTCTGACCCAAACTTGGCCATCCTGTGTGTTGCACAGCCCTTGGCATCACCTCTCGATGCCGCAATGGCTATGGACCAGTAACAGGTAACGAGGTTCTTATCCTCCACATGCCTCACAGCACACCCCTGTCAACATTCAGATCTGTTTTTTTCCAGGGAGTTGCCCCTGACAGACTTCCACATCTGCTCAAATCACATAATTTATAATTTTTCTAATGGCTTACAAGGAGCGCACACAACCCAGGGACCAGCTGTACCATTCCCTCACAACAAAGCAAAAAAGAATTGTTTCATTAAGCAGCTCGTTGGCCACTATTTGCAGAAAGAAATTAGTTCCTCCATGGCAGAGCCTGACCTCCAAGCTTTAAATTTGTTTCCCTCTGTTACGGCAGCATTCAAATTGGGGACAAAAATTCAGCTGCAGCAGCAATAAGCCTTTTGCAGAAGGACCTCCACCTCCCACTTGACTTTCAAGTGCTCCAGTCCTTGCCAAGAAGATTTTCACTCACCTGTGTAAATTCCCACCTCAGCACTGATGCTCCCCCACCCTTTGCTTGCTAGGGCAACCCCAGTTCACCAAACACAAAAGGAGCTTTCAGGACACACCCGGGGGCTGTAGTCTCACCTCAAGGCACAACCAGCTGCCAGCATTTCACACCTTGCTGGCAAACCCAGCACAGAACAGCTTCAGGCACAAGACCCACTTCACTCACAGGGCAGGAGACCACTCACCTCGCTTCACCTGAACACCACAGGGAACACAACAGGGGCAGGTTAACCCTGCCAAAATGGTGTTTCAATAGCACAGCTATCTCAGGGAGCAGACAGCATCTCTGCAGCAAGGAACCTTGATGTCCACAAGGCAGCCCAACCTGCTGTATGCTGGGGATCCAGGTCCCCAGCTCCCACTGAACACCAGCAAGATTTGCCCAGAGCCTTTGCGGCTCCTTCGGAAAGGCCCCCACATTGCAGAAAGCCTACAGGCTTCATTCGCACAGCGTGGGTGCCAAAGCTTCTCCTGGGTGGTTAACAATCAGACATGGAGCTCAGCTCTGCTTTCAGACTGCAAAACCCAAATATATTGAGGCAGTCATTCCGATCTGGGGTCTTTGGGCCATTATTTCTTAAATCTGCTTGTCTACCACCATGGCCAGATATGCAGAAAGGCCTCAGTGCCTTTTTTTCCTAGAGGAAACAGCCGATGAGGCTGACCCCAGGCTGCAAAGCAAGACCCTCAGGAGAAGGAAGCTAGGACAGCACAGTATCTGCAGAGCAGAAAGGATGAGGAGGGGAGGACGGAACAACGCAAACACATCTTGGGGTCAGTGTATTACTGAGGTACGGTTTCATTTGGGGAAGATTTCCCCACTGCACAATAAACCTTCAGCTCGGGAGCCAGGCTCCCTGCCCTTACATTAGCTTCACCACAGGTCTGCACGAGAAGCCTGCCGGCAGCAAGGCAGCGCCGAGGCAGCTCCGGAGCACGCAGAGCCTGACTTACGGCCGCCTCTGGCCTGCGGATCCCCTGGTAAGCTGCACATTTCTCTAAGCTCTGCAGGATCTTCCTCCGAGCGCCGATTTAGGCCAGCCTCTTGGCCCCGCTTCGTTCTGCCACTAATTGCCATGCACTTGGCTGCAAGCTCATCGGGGAGGAGGCATGCCGTGCTAGATTTAGCTCAGACTATCCTATAAGGAACAGAGAAGGGGTTTCTTTTTTTTTTTTTTTTTTCCCCCTTTTTCCTCCCAGTTGCTAAGGAACTACGACTTTATTGCATTAGAAACCAGCGAGAGCAGCTCGGCAGATGCGGGTTCGGTGGGCGGGAGGCGATGTTCCAGCCCCCCGAGCACAAATCACCTCAGGAAGCGGCTGAGGGGAAAGGGACTGAGAAATAGGAGGCCCCCAGCTCCCTCCTCCCCCCTCCCAGCGGGGCCGGAGCCCCCCAAATCCCCTCCAAACCTCCCCTCAGCACCCCCCGCTTTCGCCTCCCGCACCTTTTTGACCCTCGTCCCCCGCCGTAGCCTCCCCCTTAGCAACCGGCGGCCCCATAGCAACGGAGCGGCCCCATAGCAACGCGCCCCCCCCCCCCCCCCCTCACCGCCACCCCCCCGCCCTTCACCCTCACCGTTCTGCGCGGCGGAGGGCGCCGGCAGCAGGGCGGCCGTGAGCAGCAGCAGGGAGAAGGCGGCGGGGAGCGGCCCGGAGCGGGACATCCTCCTCCTGCTGGTCGGGGCCGGGGGCGAGCGGGAGGCGGCTCCGTCCCCGTCCTTCTCCGCCGACCTCCTACCGCAGCGCCGCCGCCGCCGCCGGCTCTCGCGAGACTTCGGGGCCCCGCCGGGGGCGGGGGAGGCGCGGTCACGTGGGGGGGGGGGGCGGGCGGGGCGGGATCGCCGCTCTCTCCCCCCCCCTCCTCCCTCCCTCCCTCCCCTCAGGCGCCATCTTGTGCTGGGGTCGGGGAGGGGGGCGATGGGTGACAGCGTCTCAAGGCTGTGGTCCTGGGGCTGGAATGGGGCTGGGGGAGCCGGCTGGGTGCTGGAGGGGGGTGGGAGGGTGAAGGAAGGCGTCCGAGGCTCGCAGCTCTCGCAGGTGCTCTCGCAGGCAGCTCTGTCTCCACAGAGCCCCCCCCTCAGGGCTCTGAGGTGAGGAGGGTGAAGGCGCCTCTGCGCCCCGCCAAGCTGCGACCTCGCTCCTGGCCTTCGTTCTCAATAAAAATCCCAGCAGATAGCTGTGCAGGCAGGCTGGGGGGCCTGCTACCTTGCATATTCATCACTCTTGCAAGACCACGATTTTCACAGCCATATAATTAAAGAGTTTCACCCCCCCTTCAACAGCAGCTGCGAGTGTTGCTGCAACCCCAAATCCGTCCCAAAGTGCTCCCCTTTAAGACACAAATAGGTAACCTGCACCCCTGAAAGACCAATGTGTTTTATTTTTTTCCCTCTGCCACACAATTAAGTTTAAACAATTTTATCAATTGTCACCTGCCTGCGTGTCTTTTCCCCTTGCCTTAGATTTCTGCATGGAGTTTACTTGGCAAAAGTATTGTGTTTTTTATGAAAGGACAATGCAGCATGTGAAGTTTTGCAGTAAATAATAAATGGGAAAACGCTGCGAAAGCCCCTCATAAGAGCAGCCTCGTCCTGCGCGCCTGCCTGAGGTCTGCTTGTGGTTAGGGCTGCAGACTGCCAGCACACAAGCCTACTTGTTGATAAACAAACAATAAAAAATAAATAAAACACTTGTGTTTTTTCAAGTGCAGGGCTCTGCCCTTCTGATTGCACAGATCTGAAGCTGAGGCCACAAGAAACGAAGGCATTTGCCCCAGGTCAGTGGTGGAATTGGGTGCAAAAAGCTCAGAAATTCACTCCTGGTTCACTGGACCTGCCAAGCACCCCTAGAAATAGTTGTGGTTGCACCTCAAGGCTTGCCGGGTGAACTTTGGGCTGGTCACCTAAATTTTCTCTTTATTTCCCTTCTTGTATAGTAAAGATATTGGGTCAGACCTACTACTTATGCTCGGGTTGCTTTGTACTGCACTGGTGACCCCAGCTGATGGTAAACGCAATTTAGCTGACATAAAAGTGGATCTCTGGCTGCTCTCCCTCCTGGGCTGGCACACAGTTGGAGTGTGCTGCTGAACACTTTAACACACATCCAAGGCGGGGAGATTTGCAGGAGACTGGAACACAACAGCACAGAAGGATGCTGAAAAAAAAGAGAAGAATAAAGAAAATCCCCCAAGAGCACGTTTTCTGCTTTTTGCTGAGTCCTCTGTCTCCACTCCAGAGATCTCTGCATGCTCAGGACTCCCAAAATCGTCCAAAGATTGCCTAACTTCTCCCCCTCCCACAAAAGGGGCTCTGGGAGGATGTTAATGCAACCAGCAGTTGTTTCCCTTTCCAGGCAAAGCTTCCCGGCCATTAAATCCCATTGCAGAAGCTTCTTTGCCCAGGGTGCAGCGGCCACGCTAATTGTACCCTGGCTCACTGGCTTCACTTGGAGCAGCTCTTTGACGTTGCACTCCGGATCGCTTCGCCTCGTTATCCTCAGCTGATTGCTAGCAAACAGAATCGGAGTCCTTTCATTGTTGGCGTGACTCAAGGAGTGAAAAGGAGGATCAGGCACACCTTTTTCACGGAAGCCCTGCTACTCAGTTGAAGCGGATGAAATTGCTGCTTGAGCGCTTCAGGGCTTTGATGATGATGATCGCGGGCTTAGGATCTGCTGAGGTCACAGCAGAGAAACCTTCAGGCTGTGCCCAACCCTGGCTGGCCATGGCTCTCCAAGGATGCCGTGATACTGAACTCGATCTGCATCATATGTTCCACTGTGCCGTGTATCCTGCGCTTGAGCATTTCCATGGTGCATTTCCATGACTCACTATTCTTGCCAGCTGAATCATCTGTGACACTACTATTTGTTTTCTTGCCATGGCGCAGAAACATCCTCTTTTCTCCCCGTGTTTGTTGTTCCCTGGAATGGTCCTCACAGTAGCTCTAGAAAACCAGAAGGAATAGGGAAAAAGAAGCAGAAAGCAAGATTTCACATGGTGCTCTCCTTCCTTCTGCTTTCTGCATGCTGTTTTGCCTGCTCCCGAGGATTTTGCTGGAGCTCTCATTTTCGCAGACACCCACTCAGCATTAGGCCTTACCTACACTCGAGTGTTTTCCAAGTTTGGAGCTAGTTAGCGATGTACTTGCCTCCGAGCATGGTTTGTATCTGCACAGTAATACTTGTTTCGTAACCATGGCAGCTCGCCGTGACTCATGCTGCCGGAGGCCTGGGCCGAAGTTAGCAGAAGGCTTGGGCACACGGTTGTTTCCCTTTATCTTCTCCCCACCGTTGCGTAATTCATCTGTCACGTTTGCACTGCTCTGGCTCCATCCTGGGGACAATCCCGGGACATGCTGCCCCGCTCGCCAGGAGCTTTGCTCCGCCAGAGAGCAGGGAGCAGCCACTGGGGTTTCCCTCGAGGGCTCTGATTACCCAGAGCGAGTAACGAAGGTGCCCCACAGATGGAGTTGCCCTGTGGTTTTGTGGTTGAGGCAGAACGTACAACACAAGGAACAAAAGCAGAAGATCACTGTGGTCACGGACCCCACCTGAAGCCTGCTGTAGTCTTTGAGAGTCTTTTGGGGAGCTTTTGGGTTTCTACAGATTCCCTGATGTATTTTGCCAGTGTCTCAGGTATCCATGGCTAGCACCATGGAGAAAAAGCTGTTCTCTCACTGGGCACAAGTATGTCCTCTTTTAACAGGTCACACTTTTAGAGGAGCTGTTTAGAAAAATAGGAGTTGCCACCAGTGGGTGCAACATAGCAGCTTGATGGTAAGAAAAGGGTTTTATTCCCAAGGCAAGTGTTCCACTTGTTTTTTGGGGGATGTTTTTTTGCTTGTACAGTGATTCCTGACCTTGTGAGTGGAAAGCGGAACTCGGACACAGATTTTCCAGAGTAACTCACAATCCCCACACTTCCCCTTCACTCGAGACCCATCTTCTTTTCTCCTGGCACGCATCAATCTGGGTTATTCTCTGAGACTTCAGCTAAAGCAGGGCAGAAAGCGTGGGATTCAAAACAAGCAGAGGAAGAAAATCATCATACGAAGTTCCTGTTCTTTTTTCCCACAGCAGAGCAGCAAGGAGGCATCGTCCTTTCGTGTGTGTGTGTCATCTTTGAGCTGTCTTCTTGCAACTGGAAGCATTTAAGACATCCCTGTTATTTTGATGTATTTATTGATACACTTTGGCACTTGAAGAAAGCTTTGCCTCGAGAAGTCTCGCTCGCAGTCACCTTCTTTTGAATCTATTATTGGAAAGCTGAAAATGTAGGGTAGAGCGTGAAATGCTTGGTGACGTCTAGCAGTGAAACTCCGCTACTGCAGCTGCTCTCGGGGCTGAGAAATGCTGAATAACGTCGGTTAATGCCTTGACATGCTGGTGAGAGCGCAGATCTGTGCTTCAGCTGGCTCGAATCAGCTTGTAGACACACACGCAGGGTACTTGCACACCAGAATGCTGCTGCTCTACAAGGCTGCATTAAGCGCGGGGTCCCGCTGTTTGCGCTGCATGCATGGAGGAGATGAATGAGCAAACACAGTGCAATATGCATGTGTGTGCTTCCATGTTATGTAAGGCTGCCGTCGTCAGTGCTCCTTGCCTGCCTTGCAGTATCCTAAGGAGCAGCTCTGGCCCTTAGGTTACACATGGATGATCAGCAGCTCGTCTCCCCAGAGGCACAATGGTGGGAAGGGAACACCGTTAACCTAAGGAGATAACTGAACCGCTGCTGCTCCCAGGGCTGTTCCAGGAGAGCTGCCAGCCCCTTGGGACGGAGGTGACACCCATCCCGGTGAGTCACCAGAAAGGCTCTCTGGTTCTTCTTACAGGCAGGGCACGAGGGGCTGGGACTGCTGAAAAGGCTTCGTCCCACACAGCGGCTAAATTGGGGACATGGCTCAGCATCATCGCTGCAGGCTGGACGTGGGGACACGGAGCCACAGGACTGAGCTACTGGGGTCAGCAGCTCCTGCCACCATCAAGTCAAAATCACGGGTTGTTGCTGGCTGATAGGAGAATTGGAGCCTGGGGGAAATGCCAGTAGGAAAAACCAAGGTGATTCTGTGCAAGGGAATGTGAGAAAATGATGGAGGAGCAAGGAGCAGCAAAAGAGGTGGAAGAAAAAAAAAAATAAAAGGAAGAGGTTGAACTGAAGTGGTGCTCTAAGGAATGAGAGACAAAGGAAAAGCTTGTAAAGCCAGAGAAAAGCATGTAAAATCACTTTCTGGGAAAAAAAAAAAAAAAAAAAAAAAAGAGAGAGAGAGAGAGAAAGGAAGGACCCTTGGGTAGTAGTGAGGAGTGTAGATGTACTTTCTCATTTTGCAGAAAGGTGGCTTTCCATATCTCAGCTCCGGCGGGTAATGGCAGTTTGGTTATTTCTAGCAACCCCCCCGTCCTCCTACATGTTCAAATGTTCCTGTCAGAAATGGTCAAAATGTTTGAACTGATTTTTTTTTTCTTCCCCTAAGGAGAAATGTCCTTCCCAACAATACAAACATTGTGACAGAAGAGGTAATTTTGGACGGAACGATTCACAATGCAAACAAAACCAGAATCCAGCGAGAATTATTGGCGTATCTGATTTCATCTGTGTTATGGCAGAAGTCTGAAGGATGCCTCACTGATTTTTGGCAGAAAAGGACTAAGACAGACAAAGAGGAATCAAAGTGCTGCTTTCCCCTCTCCCTGACCCAACCCTGAAGTTGTTTCTCTCAAAGGCAATTATTTCATCCAGCTCAGCCCTGCAGTAATGTTTTTCTCCACCCATTTTTTTTTTTTTTTTTGGAAACCAGGTCCAATAGATTAAGTTTCCAGTTACAGATACATGAGAGCTATTCCCTGACCTCGTTATCCTGAGGAAAGGGGTAACGTTATCCTCCTGCTCTCATTAAGAGCAGTCCCATCCAGCCGTGGGCAGGGCACATGGGGACAGCCCCGCTGTTCTCCAGCTCCCTGTGGGTCGCAGCAGGAAGCCTCTGAGAAGGCACAGGGGAAAACCCGAACATCTGGAGCAGCTTGTGTGGTGCAGAGGTGAATTTGTGGGCAATGCCATCAGCAGTAGACGGCAGGTGGCACCCATGGATTAGCGCAGGGCTTGCTCTGGGTGAGTGTGAGCTCGGCTGGGCGATGCCTGAAGCGAGGGCTGGAGAGATGCTTTAACTCCATCTCCTTGGGGAATTAATAAATAAGTAGGGAAATGGGGAAAAAAGGAGGGAAATGGGCCCTCTTGATTGCACGCAGGGACTGCTGTGTCCCGTTTTTGCTGGCCTGGGGCACATTCAGGCTATTCTCTTTGCATTTTGTTAGCCTAGGGAGCGAGCTTGTCTTGTGGCCCTGAATGCCTGGGATGTCCATAGGAAGCAGGCTTGCTCTGCCAGGGAGCAAAAAGTGCACTGCTCCTCCAGGGAAGGGGAAGCGAGGGCACGCAGTGGCTGGCAGGATGGAAACAAGCTCCAAGGGACCTGAACAAGGGGAGCTGAAGGCAGCCAAGAGTCCAGACCATCAGGGGTGCTCACAGTGAGGAGATCAAGGCAAGAAATCTGTCTGTGGGGCAGGATCAGGCATGGCGAGGGCAACCAAGCTCAGATTCAGTGGGGCGACCCCTGCACAAGTCTATAACTAAAATGAAGGCAATGAAACTCAAATCAGACAATGAAATTTGGGTCATTTGGAGGCTGATGGAGGGACGAAGCGGAACAGGGGTTCATCACGCTGGGTGCTGCACACACCCATGCCATTTGTTGCATCTCCTACATGGGGACGTGGCTTGGGGACAGGGGACATCCCTCCAGATGCCATCCATGGAAGGAGCTCCCAAGCAGCTCCAGACCCTTCAGGATGCACTAGGGTGCTACAAGGACACCTGAGATGACACAAAATAAATACCAGCCACGAGAAGGAAGGGGGGCAGCCATCAGGACACTACTGGGCTTTAAGGACCCCAGTCAGCCTCACCTGGGACCCCACCTTCCTCTCCATCAAGGAGCACCAAGAAGGACTAGGCAAAATGGGCTGAAAACCTTCCAGAAAGGTGCAGAGAGGGCGGGGACAAGCTTCCGGATGCAAATGCGAAAAGTAATTTCTGCAGAAGGATTTCTCTATCGATAGGAGAAAACGAACAATAGGGGATGGCGGTGAGCGGCCACAGGCTCAGCTGAGTATCTTCTGTATCTCACCTAGAAAAGCTTGGGGGAGTGTCGAGGGGGGGGAGATTTAATTGATGGCAAACATTATGGGCTGCACAGAGGTAGAGGTGCTCCAGACTGCGCAGGGAGGACTTTTATAGCAGCTAGCAGATGAGCGTCGTGAAAGATGGCTGTGATTCTTTGGGCATTTCTGGGTTAGATTGCAGTAAAATTGCAGCAAGAAAGCAATTTTGCTTTAATCAACTATATAACAAAGCCCCAACACAGTGAAGAGCAGAAGGTGTCAGAAGATAGGAAATTGTCGGCATTGCTGGAGCTGAAAGATAAGATTGTACTCTCCATGGCTACACTAAACGAGGATAAATGATCCACAGGGGCAATTCAGAAAGAAAATAACCTACAATTAAAGTTGTTTGAATTACAGTCTTAGGGAAGCACGGGAGGAGAAAAAAGCTAGTTTCAGTGGAAAGTCTGAAGTCTCCTTCCCACGTGCTTTCAGAAAGCAGAACTTTTTTTTTGGGAAATGAAAGAAAAACTGAGCAGGGCAACCCCTACAGAAGAGCAAAGGATGAGTTAGAGGGGACCCTATAGGGATGGGAGGAGGTGGTTGTGTTCTGCTCAGCACAGGTGGGACCTCAGCTCCGGTCTTGTGGCTCTTGGCTGCCTCCAGCCATGACTCCATCAAAGTGGGAAGAGGAAAAGGGCTTAATTTGTAGGGAAGCAAATATAGGGTGAAACCTATCTGTGAGTGTGACCCCTGGCACCTTCACTGGGTTTTGGGTGGGTGGGCTGGGTCGGGCAGGGCTTGTGGCCGTGTCCCCAGGTGGGTCCTGCTACAGGACAGGGGAGTCCATGCTGCAAACCTCCCCTTGAAACCCCAGAGACCCTCAGGCGAAAGCGTGGGGGAACGAGGGGCTGAATTTTGAACCCATCATCGCATGTGACGGCTTCATGAGTGGGAATCTCCTGATTTTTTATTTTTTATTTGCGGGACCACTCCCGAGCAGGCGGCAGGGATATATGGAGCGAGCCGGCACCTCCCGTGCTGCAAAATCCCCCGTCCCACCAGCCACCTGCCGAGGGGCCCCGCTGCAAGCAGATGGCTGCGGGGAGGGCTGCGGGGAGCGCTGCGAGGCGGCGTGAACGCGGCTCCTCGTGCGCCACACGCTCGGGCAGCTGCGGGGTGGAAGCCGAAGGCGGCCACCCCAGCCAAGCTCTGCGGTGACTTGTGCGGCTGCCACGCTGCCTTGCGTGCTGGCAGCTGGCTCGGAGGAAGAGGAGGAGGAGGAGGAGGATGCTGAGATGACGGAGGAGCTGCTTTGGGAAGGGCTTTTCTTGGGAAAGTTCTTCTGTGCGGCGCGGGGTGGGCTCCAAAATTCTGTGGCTGAGCTGGAAACGGGGCCCACCAGCGCTCTGCTTCCTGAAATCAGCTGCTCTGCGAGCACCAGCGTGGGGGCTGTTCCCTCCCAGGTCTCCTTTCCCTTCTGACCATCCCTTTTCCACCATCTCTGTCCGCCTTCGGAGCTGGGACAGCAGCTGGGGGCCACCCTGGGTGCTGCCAGCGTCCTGCTGGGTGTCCAAGGGCCAGGAGCAGTAGGGCAGGATGTGTCCTGAGGCTCCCAAAGGTCTGTGTCAAGGCAACCTGAAGGTTTATTGGGGTTATTGCTGCTTTGTGGGTGGAAAGCCTGATTTTGTCCAACTTCACCCGCCTTTGATGTGGTAAATAGAAGTGCCAGCGACTGAGAACTTGCATGTGGCTGCTCTGAGAGGCTTTGGGGTGAACGTGGTGCTAGAGCACGCAGACTGTGACCAGCACAGCTTGTGTGCGAGCACAGCAAATACCAAATAGCCTGGAAAAATCTGCTTTGTATGGCTTGCTCCTCACCAGCACGGCATCTGCTGAAGTTCTGCACGGCTGGGCCCCGCTGTCACCGCGTGGGACACCAAAAGCTCTGCTTTGCTGCTACCCCGCTCCTTTTTCTGCTTGCTTGCTTGTGCACAAACTCAGCTCGTGGGCTCCAGAGTGAGCCAAAGAAAACACCGTAAGGAATGGCTCTAGAGATGACAAAAATACTATTTTTAAAAGATGAATTGATGAAAGCCGTGCTGAAAGCAATCCTGCAGAGGTGTTGCTGGGGAAAAGAAAAGCCTCGTGACTTTCCTCTGATAAGAAAATATTCCTTCCTCACGCTGCTGGCGTCCCCCGGGGGGGAGTTTGTGCATCTGGAGTCCATCGCCGGGCTCTCTGCTTCTGAACGACTGCCGTGTGCTGCAGAAATCGCTGAGCTCCCTCCAGAGCAGCCTCCCACCACGTGCACGGACCCGAAACATCTGCGCTCAGGCGGCGGTGAGTGACTCACTGTCCCCAGCCCCAGCATGGCCACATCCGAAGCGTTTCGGCTCCGTTCCTCCAAGCGAGCAGGGCTGAGGCCGTCCCAGCTGCAGCCTCAGCAAAAAGCCCCAGGAACAGCAGGGCAGGACCAGCACTGGGCTTCTCCCGGGACCAGCTCCTCGCTCTGCTGAGGCTCCGAGCAGCCCCAAGCCCTCTCTGCTCCTCTTTTTGCTCCGAATCATTGGCAGGCGTTATGAATATGCATGTGCCCCAGCGCCTTAGTGCGTCTCCTCGAGCAGATCCTGGCTGAGCGTAAAATTAAACTTGCAAATCGCCGCCTTTTCTTTGCCTTCCCGTGTTTGTTTGTTTATTATTTAATTATTCATTTTTCTGTTGTCATCAGCTTTGTTATTATGCACATTTCTCATGCACATACCTCGGGTACTTCAGGGTGCGAGGAAGGAAAATTAGCCAAAAATACTCATTTGGGACAGAGCATCCACTATTTAAATTCCTCCCTGGAAGCCTTGTTCCTTGTTAATTATGAACAGGCTTGCAAGCAGCATCGATTTTAATTTCTAAGCTAGCGTTGATGTGGAAAAATCTGCCTTTGTTTCAAAGGGCGTTTTAGATTTTATTTATTTTAACAGTACGGAATCTGCTGGCGCTCAGACACTGTGATGTCTGAGCCCTGCACTGGCAGTTTGCATCTTTTCGGGGTCTTTTTGCTGAACCCCTCGGGCTCCACTTGCATTTCTGGAGCTGGGTAGGGACTCCTCTCCTGCAGAAGGCCCTTGCAAGCCCAGCTGGGCTCCAATTGGAGACGGAGGGCTGCATCCTTTTTGGTAGCATCCCCCAAAAATGCCTCTGGGTTGATGGGGCTCTTGCGTCTGGTCTCCAGGAGCTGTGCACAGCCACCACCCCCACCAGGCTGGGCACGGAAAGAGGCACCCTCCCGATCTGCAGGCACAGCTGCAAATCCAGCTCCCAGTTTTGAAGCGTAGCTGCTTTTGAAGTGAATTTGCTTCATCCTCGATTGTTCTTGTTGCTCTCACCCACGGAGCTTGGGTCAAGGCTTTGCCAGCTCCATCACCACAACATCCTTCCTTGCTCACAGGGAAAAAATAAAATAAAATCAAGTGGTTTTAAATATAGCACATCTCAGGGTATTTTTATTTGCTTTGTAGCTTTGAGCTCTCCAGGTTTGGTTGGTCCAGCTTTGCTCTGTAATCAAAAGGGCGAGGAGCTTCCTTTTCTCCCCCGCAGTGAGCCCGAAGCCTCCCACGTGGGCACTGGGGCCACCGAGTCATGGGGACGATGCAGGAGCCTTGGGGACACGGTGAGAGCTGCCCAGGTATCGTGTGTCTGAGGTCTTGCTTTCGTGGGCACCCCTGCACTGTGGCTCCCAAATATTTGGGGGTCCCTCCCTCTCCAGCAGCGTCTTCCACCGAGGATGGTGTGGGGCTGCCAGTGCCTCTGCACCCCTATTCCCCCAGCTCTGTATACCCCAACCCCCAGCTCTGTGCACCCCAAGCTCCGTGCACCCCAATTCCCTACCTCCATACACCCCACACCTAGGCCACCTTGCACCCCAATCCCCCAGCCCTGTACAGCCCAATCCCCAAGCCCCATGCACCCCAATCCCTTATCTCCATCCACCCCACACCTGAAGCTCCCTACACCCCAATCCCCCATCCCCCTATTTCCCAATCCCTGGCCCCATGCACCCCAATTCCCTATCTCCATACACCCCATACCTGGGGCTCCCTGCACCCCAATCCCTAGCCCCATGCACCCCAATCCCTGGCCCCATACACCCCAACACCCCATTCCCAGGCACCTCAATTCCCTATCTCCACACACCCCAACTCTAGGACTCCCCGCACCCCACCCCCCGGCCCCACACCCCCCATTTCCCAGCCCCACGCCCCCCATTCCCCCATTCCCCCCCCCCGGCCCCTCCTCCCCCGCCGGACCCCGGGCAGGAAGCGGCCGCAGCCAACCAGGGCCCGAGCGGATCCGAAGGGATCCGACGGGATCCGAAAGGAGCCGAAGGGAGCCGGAGGGAGCCGAGCGCGGCCGAACGGGGCCGGGGCGCGGTAGGTGCGGGCCGGGCGGGGACGGGGGGCGCCGGGGGGGCGCCGGGGGGGGCGCGGCCGCGGGGCTCCGGGTACGGCCCCGGGGGCTCCGGGCGCGGCCCCGGCCTCGGGCGCAGCCCCGGGGCCTCCCCGGGCTTTGTGCGGGCGGGGGGGGAATGAATGGGACCGGCAGGGGGGGGCCCCGAGGGGCGTGGGGGGGGCTCCGCCGCCTTCCCCTCCCTGGGGGCTCCCCCTCGGGGCCCCCCCGGTTTGGGGCTGAGCCGCGGGGGAGCGGCTTGGGGAGGGAGCGACGGGGCGGGGGGGGAGCGGCGAGGTTCCCGACACCCTTTGGGTGTCTTTTTTGATTTTCTTTGATCTTTTCTTAATTGTTTGAATTGATATTTTTTTGATTATTATTCTTTTTTTTTTTTTTCCTTCCCCCCGCCCTCCCCCCCCGTCTTCCAGGGTGCTGAGGAGACGCCCCAGCGATGCTCTGCCCGCTGCTCGCCCTGGCGCTCAGCCTGGCAGGTGAGGGGGGACCCCTCGGGGGGAGCAGGGACCCCTTTGGGGTGAGTGGGGACACCCTTGGGGTGAGTGGGGACCCCTCTGGGGGAGCAGGGACCCCCTTGGGGTGAGCGGGAACCCCTTTAGGATGAGCAGAGACACCCTTGGGGTGAGTGGGGACACCCTTGGGGTGAGCGGGGACCCCCTTGGGGTGAGCGGGGACCCCTTTGGGGGAGCAGGGACTCCTTTGGGGTGAGTGGGGACCCCTCTGGGGTGCTCCTCCTGGGCACAAAGAGGGGCAAACCCTCGCCCACCGCCGCGGGAGGAGCGTCCCGGTGTTGAGGGGCTCCACGTCCCGCGTGCTGCAGCCAAATGGTGAAGGCGCAGCGGGGTCACGTCCTGAGGGATGTCACGGGGCTGGATCCGGCCCCGCGCTCAGTGGCTCCCTGACCTCCTCCGGGCACACCACCAGCACCCGCTGGCTCCTGGAGAGGGATGAGTGGTCCTGGCCTGGCTCCCTGAGCCCTTTGCCAGCACACCAAGGCCCGACCCAAGCCCCTGGCATTGCTGCAGCAGCCCCCTGCGGCCCCACAGCACAGGGGGGCAGTGGGGATGAATCCTTTTGGGATGCTCGCCAGGCAGCGGCCAGGCCGGGTGATGTTCCTAAAAACCACCCACAGGCCTTTATTAATAGCCGGAGGGAGCTGTGACGCCGTGGGGCCTGCCAAGAGCCAGGCTGGCTGCCCGGGCGCTGTGCTCGTGTCTGTCCGTCTGTCTGTCCGTCCGTGTCCCCTGGCAGGGCTCAGCCAGCCCGGCTCCCTCCTGAGCTCTTCTCCTGCAGGGATTTATTGGGGTCAGGGTGTCAAACCTCGCTGCCGATGCACCTCCCTTGGTGCCAGGCAGGATTTTTCCCCCTTTCCTTCCCCATAAAACACTGGGGAACGTGGCCCTGCTGGGACATCCCCACCCACTGCCATCATTCCCTAGGGGACAGGGGGCGAGTGGGTGGTGAGGGTCTGGGGGACGGATCCACGCCTGCGCCACTGCCAGCTCAGCAAGTGCCACCCAGTGCCACCTGGGGCTGGCAGAGGGACCTGGGCACGTCCCACCTGGGCATGGCACTGGTGCCATCTAGCGCCGCTTCATTGCCTCCATCCTCTCCGCAGCCCGCCGTTGGGGTGGCTTCTTGTAGACCCTACCAAAACAGAAGCAGCCCCGAGCAGGTTTGGGCACCCACGGGTGCTCCTGGCAGTGCTGTCCCCGTGACGGGTGGCACTTGCTGCCTGCTGGCAGCTGAGGGCAGCAGTGCCCCGGGTTTGGGCTCACCCCTGGGAGGCTGCTGCTGTCCCCAGCTCCACTTTGCTGGGGAAGGGCTGGAGATGTTTTCCTCCCTTCCCAGCCCCTCGATTCTCTTAGTCATTAATTAGCCAGCTGGATAATTAAGGAGATGCTTCTCTCCTGCAGGTGCCATGGAGATCCAGGTCCCGGAGGAGCCCGTGGTGGCCCTTTTTGGCCGAGACGCCACCTTGCGCTGCTCCTTCTCCCCCGAGGCCAATTTCAGCCTGGACGACCTCAGCCTCATCTGGCAGCTGACGGACACCAAGCGCTTGGTGCACAGCTTCTCCGGCGGCCGGGACCAGCTGGCTGACCAGGGCGGGGGCTACGCCAACCGCACGGCCCTCTTCTATGACCAGCTGGCCCAGGGCAACGTCTCGCTGCTCCTCCGGCGCGTGGAGATCGCAGATGAGGGCAGCTTCACCTGCTTCGTCCGTGTCCGTGACTACAGCAGCGCCGCCGTGACGCTGCAGGTGGCAGGTGAGAGGTGGAGAGGTGTCCCGGGGTGCCTCCCCCCATGAGAAGGGTTCTCCATCACGCTTTCATCCTCCACGCAGCCTCTTTCTCCACCCGTGTGGTCTCCACATGAATTCAGCCCTCCAGCAGGCTGCTTCTTCCCCAAAATATTCCTCACAGGGAGGCTGATCCCTTCCTTGCTGTGGTGGGGAGGTTCTCGGCTCAGGTGCCACCTAAGGCAGCGTGGCCTGGAATGAATCTGAGCTGGGGAGGGTTCAGCTGGTTGGTGTCATCTGCTGGAAGGTGGTGGGTTGCTCCCGGTCCTTTTGTCACCTCCGTCACCTCCTGCTGGCTTTCCTCTCCCTTTCAGCTCCCTACTCCAAGCCCAATTTGAACCTGGAGCCCAACAAAGACTTGAAGCCGGGGGACCTGGCGGCTGTGACCTGCCACGCATCCCGCGGCTACCCCGAGGCCAGCGTCCTCTGGCAGGACAGCCAGGGCACCAACATCACGGAGAACATCACCACGTCCCAGGTGGCCAACGAGGAAGGTCTCTTTGACGTGCACAGCGTCCTCCAGGTGCTGGTGGAGCCCAGCAGCACCTACTCCTGCCTGGTGCGAAACCCGGTGCTGCAGCAGGAGACCCATGCCTCTGTCACCATCACAGGTGAGGCAGCCTGAGCCAAATTTGGGAAAGGAAGGGATGGGATCTCTTCTGAAGAAGGTGGCCGTGGTGGCACAAAGCTACCCCAGGGGTTTGTACACCATATCCCGGCTCTACCTCTCTGCCCATGGACCTGCAGGATGGCCTGAGGCTGTGCTGTCCTTCCCTGTAGCTCCGTACCAGCATCCCAGCCTGGTGCTGGAGGTACTTGCTGAGCTGCAGGATAGGTTTTGCAAGATCTGTGGGTGATTTTGGAAAAGTCTTGAGATGTTTTCCTCCTTCTAGCTTTGCTGGTTGCCCTGTCCCAGTCTAAACCACCCTGGAGAGCCAGCACAGGGCATGGTGGTCTTTTTCTCCTTAGCACATGCCCATGGGATGCTTTCCATTTGCAGCTTCCCATCCCATCCCATCCCATCCCATCCCATCCCCTACACAAACCCCACATCACTTGCACTCTGACCTCCTAATTAATCCTGACCAAAACACCCTTGGGGCATCCCCTGTAGCAGTGGTACTTTTCCACCTGGGCTGCTTGGCCTGGAGACCAGCACCTCAGCAAACTTTTTGCACGGTTTGCCAGCTCGACTCGTTTGTCTCTGAGCCTTGTTCAGCCTCACTGCTTCGCCCTGACGATGTCTCGCTCTGCTGGCCCGACAAATCGGGAGTTTAGCGGCGTTTATCCTGGATGGCCCGGGCAGGGAGCGTGGGCAGGGCTCTGTCGAGGAGATGGGTAAGGCTGTGCCTGGGAGCTGGGTGACAAAACCCATGGCTGTGAGCTGTGTGCCCCAAATCCAAACCTCTTGGGGCTGGCAGGGACCCATCCTGTTGCCCTCAGGAGTCCTGCTGTGTCCCAGATGCTCTGGGGAGGGAAGAGACGAGCTCCAGGAGAGATCTCCCAGGAATCTGACCCCGTGGGCTCCACCGGTGGCTTGCAGGACTCAGCCTTGGCACACCAGTGACTTGCCACCAGCTCCAAGTGGCTTCTGCTCATCCTCACTCGCTCGGCTTTTATAGCTGCCTTGGAGCTCTTTATAACTTTACACACTCCCCG
This sequence comes from Aythya fuligula, assembly GCF_009819795.1. Lineage (NCBI taxonomy): Eukaryota > Metazoa > Chordata > Aves > Anseriformes > Anatidae > Aythya > Aythya fuligula. The sequence goes on along the minus strand of NC_045569.1, from coordinate 9,507,163 downwards.
GTAGCATTAATTAGCATGTAATTGGCACGGCAGTTGCTGGGTTGTGAAGGTGGATCCCCGGTGGAGCATCAGCCTCTTGGCTGCTTGCACCAAGCTCCTCCAGCAAGCGTCACACAGGCACCCGACGTTGGCCATGGCTGAGCAGAGAGGAGGACACCGATAATGCTTCTGATCCTCTTCTCTAAGGGATATTTGTCCCTTGTGACGGGGAAATATCCCCTAAACTCCACCTGCCTTTTATACCCCTCGGCATTATAACTACAGAAGGATTTCTCTTTCTCTTCCCCCAAGGCCAACACCTCGCCTTCCCCGCTGTGGCTCTCTGGGTGACGGTGGGACTCGCCATCTGTGTCGTGGTGCTGCTCATCGTCCTGGCTTACATCTGCCAGAAGAAAATCCGTGAGAGCTGCGAGGAAGAGGAAAATGCAGGTAAAGCATCTCCGTCCCACCTGGGCGCACACCCTGCGGCGGGCGATGGAGCAGGGGACGCTTTAACCTCTTTCCTTCTTTGGCACATAAACGAGTGCTTTCCTCTTGTTTTTGTTTCTTCCTCCCAGCACATTTTCACCTTTCTGCTCTGCCCTTCTCCATCTCTTTCTCCCCATCCTCCCGCTCTCCTCTGAGCATCCTCCGCGTGCCCAAGGCCCTGGCAGGACACCGTGCGGGGAGTGTCTCCTCTGAGAAGATGCCCCCGGGCTTTGCCACCACAGAAATGTCGGGCACATTGACACGCGGAAATAGCGTGAGACAGAGATGCTCCGTGCTCGCCCTTGCTCTCCCTTTATCCTCTCATGCTTTGTTTTGAAAGAATTAATGAAAGGCGTGTTGCTGCCTCTTGGGAAGCACTCTGAAATGCCCCCTTTGAAAAATGTTTCTGTGCCAGCTCTTGTTTCCTGCATTCTTCCCCTCCTTTGGTTTGTTTCTTTTTATTACAGAGAGGTGTTTGCATGGCAAGTGGGGCTTTATTCCTTTAAAAAAAAAAAGCTGTTGTGCTCCGAAAATGGCTGCAGAAGCAGCTTTGCTGGCGTTCCCCACTTGTTTTCTCTCGCTGGCTGCAGGGCTGATGCGTTCGCGTTGCCAAAGCCTTGCCCTGACAGCGTTGTGCTGCGCAAGCTGCAGCCGCCCTGGGTTTTGCTGCTCTCCCTGCCTGCCGTGAATTTATTAATTGCTATGGTTTTATTATATCATATCTATCTTTTTCCCCTTGGAACACAAACCCCAGTGAATTTTCCCTTTTGCTGGGGGATTTGGAGTGCCGGACAGCTTGATCGTGGCCCTGAGCCAGCTGACCTTTAGCACAGGACACTGCTCCCAGCCTGCGATGTTTTCTCCCTGACCCTCAGCAATAACCCTTACTTCAAATACTAACCCTGCAGGACCCTTTGTGGGAGCTGCAGGAAGCAGGAGCAGCAGTTTTTGATGGTCTTTCTGGCTGGGAACAGCATCACAGGCATTCAGAGCATCCCACTGATGGGGCAGCCAGGGATGGAGGCACGTCCACCAAGCCCGGTGGGCTTTGGGGAGAGATCTGCAGGTGCTTCACACTCTCCCGGTTGCTGTTTTGTAGGGACAGAGGAGCAGGATGAAGATGGAGAAGAACCCAAGACAGGTGGGTGCTGTCTCATGGCTGCGGGGCTGTTCCCAGTGCTCCCAGTACCATGCTGAGAACGGGACTGGGGGACAGACACCTTCAATCCCTCCATCTCCCCGTTAATGTGTTCTGCTCCCAAACTGCCAAAGGAAAGGGGTTGGGGGTCTGAGGCTGTTCTGTGCAAGCTGACCATGTGCTGGTTTTGCTTTTTGCAGCTCTGCAGCCACTGAAGAGCACAGAAGACAAAGCAGGTGAGCGCATCCGCTGGGTGTCCTTGTGCCCTGCTCCAGAAGCCCGCTGGAGGGGCCACGAGCTGGCTCGATGCAGCAGTAACTGTTTCTCCACAAGCCGGTCAGCTTGGGATGAAGTGTTGTTTTTTTTTTGCTTTTTTTTTTTTCCCCATTTGCTGTAGAACGATCAAATTTCCCCAGATTGCTTCTATCAGGCAGCGCTCTGGTTTGGGCCGCTCTGACCGATGCTTGTATTTCCCAGCCAGAGATGAAGTGATGTGAGCGATGGCTTTGATGCGCTGTTTGCTCAGCTGTAAGATGCTTCTGAGAAAGTTTTGTCTCCTGTTCAGGTTTTCCTCACACGTTGGGAGTTCTCTTGGTCTGAGATATATTCAGGCATCTTAATCTTTGCACCCAAAGCTGTATTTAGTCCTCAGGGTGCTGGGACTGTGAGAAATGGAGGGGAGCAGCGCAGGGGGCTGCATCCCCAGCTTTCCCTTCTGATCTCGCTTGGGTTGAGAACAGCCTTGTCCGGGCCCTTGCCAAGAATTTGTGTCTCTGCAGATGTGGGCGACCACCTTCAACTCCACGCCTGTGGATTATTATTATTAATATTTAAAATTTGATTGCCAATTTTAATTTCTTCCTTTCTTTTTTCTCCCTCCCTAGATAACGAGCAAGAAATTGATTGACACGAGCTGGGACAGCTCCAGGCAGCACCCTGTGCCCCGCACCACCCTGCGGTGACAAACCCAGGACACCTCGGAGGGACAGGGACACCCCCGACCCTCTGCCACCGCCGCTCCGGGTGCCGTCCCCCTCTTCCCGCGCCGGCCGCATTTTCGGGGCACCCCGGGGCTGGAGAGAGGCTGTGCCTCCCTTTATCCCCAGCGAGCCCCCAAAGCCACCTCCTGAGGGACCTGGCACATCGTGTCCTGCGTGGGGTCGTTGGGTGTCCGTCCGTCCGTCCTCATCCCTAAGGAGCACCGAGCTGAGCCCCCAGGGGGAGCATCATTCCAGAGGCACATTAGGACAGTTATTATTTTAATTTTTTTTTCACCTTGCACCACTGCAGTTCCAACCGGACTTTTATTCTTGCCTTAAACGCATGGTTATCCCATGCTTCGAATTAACACAGAGGATTTTTCGGGGGGGTGAATCTTCTCCCTGTCCCGACCCTGCAGCCGGAGGCAGGGCTCAGGGAATAACTAGGGCTGTGCTGCGTGATGCCTTTTTTTATTTTGGAGGGGTTGGAAGGCGGTGGGTGGCAGAGACAGGGGATTTTAGCAAGGGGCAAGGGATTAATGCCACCCGCAGAACCTGGGTTCAGCCCAGGGGTGCTGGAAGAACACCCCAATCTTGTTTTTAAGGGAAAAAAAAAAAACACACCAAAATCTAGTTTTTAAGAGAATTTTGTGCATCCATGGGGTATGTGACAGGTGCTCATCCCCAGCTGGACCAATGTGCCTATTGCCTAATTAAATATTAAACAATAACTTGGGGGCACGTGAGGGGTGCACTAAAGCCCTGCAAAGCGCCTTAGCATCCTCGGTGCCCTGAGTGTTTGTGCTGGAAATAATGCTTGTTTAACTCAATTTGGGTAAACCTGCCCACTCGGATGGCTGCGGGAAGGGGCACCCCAACGCCAAACGTGGCTGGTGCCGGGGGAAGAATACAGGCTGAGAAATGGGTTTGCTCGTGGCGTGTCCCTGGGTCCAGCGATGGGTCTCTGTTGGTTGTCATTTTTATTTAAAATCCAAGGATCTGGAGGGTTTTGTGCCTTGACAAATAAACTCGTGGGTCTTTTTGGATGATGGCTTCTGGGCTCGAAGCTCTCCCCCCTTCCTGTATTTTCAGAGGTGGCTGAGGGTTGTGTGTTACTATAAGAGGAAAAAGGAGTGAGGATGAACTCAGGTTGTTTCCTGCCTTAAAGCCCCGTTTCCTTCCCAAATCATCGATGGCTCACACCGTTTCTAGAGTCACTAGAGGACACAAGGGCCAGTTTTGGTGGCAGAGGAGGTCTAAGGGACAAAGGACACTGACCTGTAGGATAACAGGCCTCAGTAGTCCCCCTGCTCACAGGATGAGCTGCTTCACACCATGCATTCATTACATTTTTGGGTTGATTTTGTGAGATTCAGCACAGCCAGAGGAAAGCCCTGATGTCCATCCCCATCAGTGATGTGTTCCCAGGGTGTTTGGTGGCCTGGACTGGACCTGCAAGACCTTGCACGGTGCTTGCAGCCTTGATGGACTTCTTTATGGATGCTGAAATTCATGCATGCATATTTTGGAGCTGAGCTTTGCTTTGGCTCTGTCTACAGCTGCCACGGTGGCATCATCCATCACCAGCTGATGAGCCCTGCCACGATAGCTCCTCTTCATTTTCATACCTAGAGCAGCAGAAGAAGGTGCAAAATCCCAAAGCAGCCATCATTATCTTTGTACCAGCCATATGAAATGCCCCTGAAATTCAGGCTGCTGTTTAATCCCATCCGTCGGTGAGGTTTGATCAGAAGCTGCCAGGGGATGGGGTCTTCTTCAGCCCGCCGCAGCCGGCGAGGATTATTTTTAGCTGTCCTTCCCGGGCGTGCAGCCAGGCGCTGCATTTTAATAGAAAAATATTTCTAAAAGCGAGACAAGTTAAAGCGTGCCGGTATCAAACTCGTATTAGGGAGGGGATGGATGGTTATTTCATTTAGGGGCCATGATGTACAGCCTGAATTAAGCACTAGTGCAATTTTTAACGAGGTGCCAGGAGGTACCATTAATATTAGTTAGCACCCAGACGCTGGGCTGGGGGAATAAAGCCATTAACCCTCCCTGCCCGGCGCTGATGAGTGATGGGACGAGTTGTCCTGAAGCTCAGGACCTTCACAGTCTTTAAAGATCCCGAGATAGCTCCACCAGCACGCGGGCTCCCACCACCGCCAGCTTCTCCTGTGGATTTAATTATGGAGGGGGGGTGCAAACAGCTGGTTGCAGGTTAATGGGATGGGATGGGGCGATGCCTCCATGGTGCTTGTCATGAGATGAACTTGGGCATTTGGACTAAATGGTCTCCAGACGTGATTTCCAGCATCAACTGCTCTGAAATTCCCCATGGGAGCCACTGCACAGAGAGGAAAGGGGATGTTTTAGGACACCCCCATGCAATAATGCAAGCACATTCACTTCTTGTTCCCCTAAAAATCTTCTCAGCTCCTGGGTCTCTGCTCCAGGAGCCTGGACTTTCCTCCCAGCCAGCTGCTAAAGGTGAGGAGCAAAGCCCCAGGGTCAAGGATGAGAGCAGATGGAAGCAGAGGGTTTTTTAAATCCCTTTCCACCTTTGTTTGCAGCTTCTTCTGGCTAAGCAGCATCCAGAAAAAAATAAATCCATCTGAAATCCAGGATGCTTGTTACCTGGTGGTTCCCATTTTCCTGCAAACATCCAAACAAAACACTCTCTTTTGGTGTGAAAGAGGGCGATTCATCCCATCTGAAATGGCCTTGCCCTTTGAGCCCACGTGTTCCATATGGCCACATTTTGTTTCATTTCCCTTCCGTTTTCCTCCTGATAAGAAGCTCTGCTTGGGGAACAAATGTGAAAGTTGAAACCAACTCAAAGCCATCCTCCACCTGCTCCAAAAACCATGCCCGTGTGCTCACAAGCATCATCTCAGGCAGAAAAAGGCTTTGAAAAACTTGCCTACATCCTTTGGGTGGGGATTAAAAAGTGGCATTTTCAAAGCACTGCTATTTTTAAAGAGGAGTTTGTATTTTCAGAGCCAGTTGCTCTCTCCCGGGACCCATTTTTCAGAGCCAAGTCCCGGACGGGTTATTCCCCGCTGCCACAGTGCATCTGGTCCTGATATGTCAGAGTGAACCGAGGGGCTGAGAGACGTTTTAATTACAGACTTGGCTATCCGGCGTGATTTGTCACGGGCAACTTGAGCAATTTATCCATCAGCAGTTAGACGCAATCTGAAGCAGAAGGAGCATTTATCTCAGTGACTCAGAAGAGAGATCTGAAATGAAACAGGGGAATTTCTTAAGGCTCCTACCTGGCATTAATTTTCAAACCTGGAGCGCGTTCGCTGTCTTTTCCCATGTGTGCCCAGGGGCTCATTTTCCTTTGGGATGGATGAGGGTGAGGAAGGGTGCTAATGGGGTGGCTCGGCTGCCTTTTTAATGCCGTGTCATGACCGGGAGCCAAATCCCTGGACGATGCTCTCGCCAGCAGGATTTGGGCTGCAGACAGGGTGATGGCATTATTTTCTCAGGGCGGGAGGCGAGGAGAGGTTGTTGTTGCTCAATGAGCCTTGGAGAAGCATGTGCTGTCTCAGGTAAGTAGAAGTCGCTAAAGCATCGCCTGATGAGCATTCAATTCCCCGATTAATACAGTATTTAACACTCCAGTGAAAAAAGCACCCTGGCAAACAAACGGATGAGTCATGGAGAGAAGAAGTGCTGACGGTGCAGTTCTTTTCCGTGCACGAAATCATTCTCCGATCTCAGGGAAAACGCAGGTGCTGCTGCTCTCTGTGGCACGCGGCCAAGCTGGGCGCCCCCATCCCTCCCTGAAGGGCTGGAGGGGAAGGATGGTGCCCACCCAGCCCTGGGCTTTTCCCTTCTTGCCAACCTTAGCACGCTTTGCTCCGAGCTCTTCCAAGCCCAGGCAAGGACAGCCAGCGTATGCGAGGAGAAAGCCAATGTCCCCCAGTGTCCTTCAGCACCGGAGGAAATCTACAGCCAGGGATGGGAAGGGTTATTCCTTCAGAGCCATTAAATGCAGATCACAGTGATGGATGTTGGCGGGAGGTGGTGGATGTGTTTTCCTTGATGTGTTTTATTTTTATATGTGATTGTTTTTTGTTTTTTGCTTTTTGTTTTCTGCCTATTGATCTCATCTCCCAAACGAGAATAAAAACAGTTCCCACCCATCAGATTCAGCCTTTCCCACCCCAGCTCCTGGAAACTCCTTTTTTTTTTTTTTTTCACTGGAGTGTTAAATACTGTATTAATCGGGGAATTGAATGCTTATCTGGCAATGTTTAAGGCTCATCAATCTCCCCTCCACTGAGCGAGCGCAGGGCATGAGCTGGGCTTGGAGATGACCCACTGCTTGCTGAATTAATAAAGAGAGCCTGAGCTGCCAGAGAGGTTTTTCTTGTTGTATCATTTATTCATCACTCATAAAACTATCCACGCTTCGGAGAGACCACAGCAGATGTGTAATGCATGGGCCTGCAGCAAAGGTGGGCGCTGCTGGGATTCGGCTGCCTCCCCCGAGGCCACGCAGCACGTGTAACCCCAACCCCACCCCGCAGAGGGACAGAAGATGCTTCATCCCATAAAACCCACATTATGGGGCATGCATGCAATGCTCCTGTAGAAACACACTCTGAACACAACCACTTGTGTTAAGAACCCCCCTCGGCTTGTTCAGCACCAGGGCACTGTCCCCATGCCGAGGAGACCCCACTGCCAGCAGCTTCTCGTGACCCCAACCCCTCCACCCAGCACAGCCATGTACAGCCATTAGTCATCCTACTGTACGCACGAGCAGCTGTGCCAATTAGCATAATTAACACATGAGGGCCAATTAATCTCTTGATTATGCCTGCCATTCACTTATCAGCTGCTATTATGGGAAGATCGGCTTTTGTACCTCTGCTTTCTATGCAAATAAGCCGGTTATGATGCCTTCATTACTTGACGTACAATTACCCAGCGCAGATACCCATGAAATCGAGCACGGACAGATTGCCAGCGTGCACGGGCCAGAGCCCAGGTGGATTTGGCAGCTGAAGGAGCTCTGAAAGTCCTCTCTGTGTCTGAAAGTGCCACCTCGAGCAGTGCACCACACCATGGGTTTTGGGGAATCTGATGTGCAGGAGACTGGAAATATTTGTGGGATCGTGGCTGAGCCCTGGGCACGCCAGTAGCCAACACTGGCTCCAGCTCAGCCATAGGGAAGGGGACATGGGCACAGGCACAAGGGATGCTGTGGCCACAGGGGCTGCTGGTCCTAGATCCCATCTCATTGCCACCCCTGGGCTTGGTTCTGCTGCTCTCTGGTATCAGGGACGCTCTGGAGGCCATCAAAACCTGCAGTCCATGGAAATATGGTGGGATGCAATATGTCCCCACCACGTTAGCCTGCTGTCTGTTCTACCATGGTGACCTCTTGTCCCCAAACAAGTGCCTGATGCCACCCCCACCATGCAAGGCAGGAAGACGTGGGACAATGCTCTGGGGCAATTCCAGGTGTAGGGTTGGGGAGATTTTCCCTCCTGCCCCTTGAGGGAGAAGTGTCCCAGCTGGGTCTCATTAACCTGGGTAGTCCCTGGGTGCTCCAAGAGTTGGGTGGAGGCCCAGGTGCATCCCATCTGCTCTTCAGGGAGTTGGTATAAAAGGCTCCTGAGCAGACTTTTTTCCATCTGTTGGTTTTGTCAGACTCAGGATGGGGTCTGGAAGCAGCCTGGGTATTGTTCTGCTGTGCTGGGCACTGGCTGAAGCGGTGTCTTACAGCCCCTGGGATCTCTCCCTGAGGGACTCAGGGGTCTTGAGGGTCCGAGGGGACTCTTCGTGGAGATGGCCTCAGGTACCTTCCTTCTCCCAGCCCTCCCCGTGGGCATGGGTGGATGTCTCCCAGCTCCAGGCTGCTGCCCCCCTGCACCCTGTGGCTGTGCAGTGCCAGGAGGCTCAGGTGGTGCTCATGGTGCACCGGGACCTCTTTGGCACCGGGCGCCTGGTCCGGGCTGGGGACCTGACCTTGGGCACAGCTGCCTGCCCACCTACGGCCCAAAATGCTGCTGAGAATGTGGTGACCTTCGTGGCTGGGCTGCACGAGTGTGGCAGCACCCTACAGGTGAGGTGGGGTGCTAGGGTGAGGGGCTGCTCCATCCCTGGTGATGCTGCTTGGGTAGTGGGTTAATGGGCTTTGATCCACACTGGAGTGATTAAATTGGGGTTATTTGGGACTAGTAAGTAGTAATGTGCTGCCTAACTCTTGGGAATGGCTCAGCTCTAGAAATTATAGAGTAAAGGTGATGCCAAGGGTTGAGGTTGGGGTGAGGAGTACAACTGCTAACAGCAGCTCTTGAGTGAAGTGTCTTGTGACCATTGCAGGGCTGGTTTTGAGTATGCGTGCCGTCCTTAAGCCATAGGTGAACCTGCTGAATGGCAAGCAAGGCTTGTAGTGTTTTTCTTCTATCTCTTCAAGAGCCAGAATTGATGTGCTCCCATTTATTTAGGAGGAAGGAGGCTTCAGGCCTTTTGTCCTACAGCCCTTGCCCAGCTGATGTGGGCACTTCTTAGGGTGGTAGCCCTCAAGACTGATCTCTTATGAGGTCAGCCTTATTCTCAGGTGCAGAGATACCAGGTCAAACCTTCATGGCATCCTGAATGTGGAGGACAGGCTGTTGGAGTTGCAGGTCCTGGTACTGGGTGCCTGACAGTGCTGAGGTTTATTTTGCTGACTTATCAGCTCTCCCATGTCCCTTCCAGATGACCCCAGACTCCCTGATCTACAAAACAAGCTTGTTCTACAAACCCACTCCTGCTGGCAACGCGGTCATTGTAAGAACCAGCCCAGCTGTGGTTCCTATTGAGTGTCACTACCCCAGGTGAGCCAGTGGGGCCATGTCTCTGCTCCTACAGACCTAGGGTGGTGGTGATGGTGTCTCTGCTGACACACCTCTGCTTTTAGGAAGAGTAACGTGAGCAGCAATGCCATCCGGCCTACCTGGGCTCCCTTCCACTCCACGCTGTCAGCAGAAGAGAAGCTGGTGTTCTCCCTGCGCCTCATGAGCGGTGGGTGCCCTCTCTGATCCTGGCCATGATTACTGATATCCCAAAAAAACCTTGGGGCTGGGTTACCCCACACCCTACAGGAGGGGCATATGGGGTTGCTGGTCAGTTAGGAGGCCCCATGAGGAAGGGAGGGCAACATGGTTTTTGCCAAAGCAACCTGTGGCTTCATCCATGCCTTCCAGATGACTGGAGCTCCGAGAGGCTCTCCAATGGCTTCCAGCTGGGGGAAAGCCTGCACCTCCAGGCCGACGTCGTGCCGGGGGGCCATGTGCCCCTAAGGCTCTTCGTGGAGGACTGCGTGGCGACTCCAAGTGCGGACCGGAGCTCCTCACCGCGCTATGCTTTGATCGACCTCAGCGGGTATGGGGGGGGCAGCATGGTCTGTGTGGTGGTGCCGTATCTCCATGGGGTGTCCCTGACTTCTGCTCCCTGTCCAGGTGCTTGGTGGATGGGAGAGCTGATGACAGCACCTCAGCCTTCGTGTCCCCGCGGCCGAGGCAGGAAACGCTGCAGTTTGTGGTCAATGCTTTCAAGTTTGCAGGAGATGACAGGAACCTGGTGAGATGTGTCTGACCCCCTGGCTCTGCCCCCACAAGAGCAGTGCTGTCCTGCATGAAAAAATCAACCCAAACTGTGGATTTTGGCTTAATTTCCCTTCCAGATCTACATCACCTGCCACCTGAAGGTCTCCCCAGCTGACCAGGCCCCAAACCCTCTGAACAAAGCCTGTTCCTTCAACAAAGCCAGCAGCCTGTGAGTACCTGGGGGGCTTGGGCAGGGGGCAGCCCGGAGGAGAGGGCTCACGGGTGGCTCTGTTCCAGGTGGGCTCCTGTGGAGGGCACTGGGGACATCTGCAGCTGCTGTGAGACGGGCAACTGTGCGCTGTATGGAGGCTACTCCAGGAGAAATAACCCCCTGGCCAGGTGGCCAGGGAGGCGCTTGAGGAGAGACATCTCTTCCAGGCAAGGTAGGGTTTAGTGTGCCCCAAAATGCAGCCCTAATTCGGTGACCTCCCAGGCTGGGGTGGCTGAGATGCTGGAAGGCCTGAGATGTCACCTCTCAGGGGTGAGCTTGGCTCTTCTCTGCTGTCCTTGGGCAAGAAGTTGTCCCTTGAGCATAAAGCTACACAAAACCACCTTGCTGTAAGCCCTGAAATCCCAATGGATCAGGAACTGCCTCTCCCACCAGCTCACTCATGCACATCTCTTCTTAGGTGGGTCCTCAAGGGCAGCAGAGGCTGAAGTCTCACTTGGACCGCTGCTAATCCTTGACCCAGCTCAGGGGTCACGGAGTGCCTCAGGACGGATTGTGCCAGCAGGAAGGGCACCGCAGGGTATGTGTCTGTGTGGCTGCACCTTCACCTCTCTGAAGGTGACTGCACGCTGATCTAATTGTGAATTCCTCCATGATTTCATGCCTAGATGAACTCTCTGGTGTATCTGCTGAAAAAACTGTCTGGGGGGATTTTCTTACCCTCATGCTGCCTGCATGTTGCGCCACTGCCAGATGGTGGAAAGCCATAAAATGTGTAGTAAGGGGATTTCTCTCTTCTAAAGCGGATTTTTTTTTCCTCTTCTAGGTGCTGCTGAAGGACTTTCTACGCTGGTCCAAGTTGCCATGCTCGTAGCAGCTGCTGTGCTGAGCTTAACTGCCCTTGGAATATTTCTCGCATGCAGAAAGTGCAGTTGCCCTCTGGGAATGTCACTGTAACTCCCTGTTACTAATAAAAAAAAAAAAAGTTTGTCCTCCCTTTGCACTCTTGGTGGTGAGAAGGGACAGCAGTCAGCCCCTGCCCTGATGGGATGGCATTTAGGGCTATGCTCTGGAACCAGGTAAGCCAGCTCATGGGGTGGCCACGAGCTTCTTGGGAAGCTACCACTGAAGCAGGGATGGGATCAGACTATTTGTGAGATCAGACCAGTCTGTTGCCTCCTGCTGAGAGCTGCTTTTCATCCCTGAGCAGCAGCAGCCCCCTCCAAGCCAAGCAAACTGCTCCTGGCCCTAGGGAGAGACTACAAAGGGGCGAAGCGGCAAGGCTGAGAGCGATGCCTGCAGCTCCAGTTCTTGGCTTTTGGTCCTTTCCTTTTGCTAGTGCCTTCTGAAAGCTGCTGCTGATTAAAGGCATTGCCTCTGCTTGGCAGCCGAATGCTGGAATATTTCTCTTTTGCCCTTAAGCCCTTGGGTTGCAATCCCCTAGCCATTAGGCTGCAGTCTAGTGCTGCCAATTCTCCTTACAACCCTCAAACAAAGCCTGAGCAGGGCTACATCTCTGCAAATGAGCCTTCCCTAACACCCTTATGCAACCTCTCTTGTCAGGGGAATGATCCTGTTTGCACAGAGAAATGAGCTTGGCACTTGTGCTCCATGGGCTGTGTGGGGTGTGAAGCAGGAACCCCAGCCCAGAGTGAGCTGGATTTGAAAGCCTGAGGACAATGTGCTTGGGGAAGATGGTTTTTTTTTTTGTTTGTTTTTTTTTTTTTTTTTTTTAATGAATTATGTAGCTGAGCTGAAATAATCAGGTGGAAAAATGAGGCAGCCATGCAAGCTTTTTGGGGAGGCTGAGATTTTCCTAGGTCAGGCCATCAGCCTTCATGTTTTATGCACAAGCTTCTTTGTGCAGGAGCTGAAAACCCCTTTTTCTTGTGTTGTGTGTTTTTTTTTTTTGTTTTTTTTTTTAAAAAACTTTATCTTGAGCTGATGACATGGGACATGAGGCTGTGCTGAGTGTGCATGGCCAGGCTGTGATGCTCAGGGTGGACCAAGGGGCTTCCAATGGTTCTCCTAGGGCCAGCCTCCATGCCCTTGTTCTCTGAGCAGGAGCTGGAGGCTGGCATCTACAGGAGATCCTCTTCAAGCCCCTCATCTTTCTTGAGGCTCCTCACTCAACTCTAAAACCACTTTCTTCCCATCCTCTAAGGAAATGTGCAGCCTGCTGCTCTTACTATTGTCTGATGTCGTGGGGTTTTCTCTGAGGCCTGGTGCTTCTCTAGGAAGGCAGCCACCACCAGAAGACTTCACCTCACCCTTCTAAAGCCTTCAGCCCCAGGACTAGGAAATGGGGGAAATCTAGCTAGTTTTTGGCTGCTTAAGTGTGAACCTCCTCTCTTCCAGTGGTGAAAATCTCTGGTGGTCTGTTGGATAAAAGTGAGCACAGGGAACACATGAGGAGCACCTGGGCTTGTGGTGGTGCTGGCAGCAGGGGAGGCTGAGCAAGAGGGAGCAGAGCCTGACTGGGGGCTCTGAGCCATGTTGCATCCCCCTGGGTTCAGATCCTCTCTCACAACCTGCCTGTATCAGGAAAAAAACTCTCCTGATGGCCCCTTTTTGAGCAATGAAGGGGCTGCATGTCAGCTACTGCTGCTTTGAGCAGTCAGCTTCCACCTTGCCAGCCTTTGTTTTTTTTTTTTTTTTTAACATTTTGATTTAGCACACCTTTGTTTATTTTTTAATCCAAAAACATTTCCCCACAACTTACTAGGGGGAGGAAAAAACCTTCCCTGGCTGCAGGAAGGCAGGCACCAGGCTGTCCCTGAATGTCTGCTCCCTAACCAGCTGAGCTCCAAGGAGCAAAGCACGTAAATAACTTCTTCCTTCCTACCTGCTCCTTGCTTAGTGTAAGACCCAGAGATTGCTTTCTAATCTGATTAATTGTGGTATAAATCCCCTTACATTGGAATTTTCCCTCTCTGTGAAGAGTGTGCATCTCTAAGATGCTGCTAGTGGAGGTGGGAGATGCAGTGCCTTTGCCCTGGCCTCACGAGCACCACATCCCTCCCCAGTCCCCTATCTGCTGCTTCTGGGCTTTATTAGCTTTTGTTTCCCTCGTATACACAAGCACCTGAGTAAAGACTTAATTAGAAAGCTGCAGATGCTGGCAGAACAATCAATTTGTGGGAATTAATAATGGGAATGAGGATGCAGTGCAGTTATTCACTGGTGTCTCCCACTTGCTCTAAGTGCCACGTTGTATGGAGATGTTGGTGATAAGCTCTAAGTGGTCTTCAAGGCAATTAATTAAAAGAAAAATAATTTACTACACAGGAGAACATCAGGTAGCACTTACAAGGATTTAAAGGTAAAAAATGAGCTGCTGCCCATGTTCATTTGGAGATTTGCACTGCCCTGTGGAAGTAGTGCAAGTGTAAACGCCATCTGGAGTAGCTGCACCAAAATGTCTCTCTCTGGGCAGAGACCATAGCAAGGCTAATTAAAGCCTGTAAAAATAATTAATTGAAGGCTTTCCCAAGAAATGGACCTTGCTGCTGCAAGGTGATGGTGGGCCTGGGTGCGTATGGAGGTTGTGGTGCAGGGCTGTGTCCCTGTGGTGTGGATTTTGGGGAGATTGCGAGAGGGTCTGGTAGGCTGGAGATGCTCTGGGAGATGCAGCATCCACCAGAGGAAGGAAAAACAAGGGAAAGGAAGAAATGTTCACTTTAGCCCTTCCACATTGTCTCATCACAGCACCCAAAGGCTTTGGGTTGACAGACATCTCCAGCCACGGCACATGCTTATCCTCCACCTTGTGCTCTTGTGCATTTTTTTTTTTAACCAAGGATCTGTGATACAATGAGAATTGAGTGTGTTTGTTTTTTTTTTTTTTTTTTAAAAAAAAGCAACCCGACTAGATTTCTAAGGAATGAGACTCCACTATCAACCCCAAGCTGCCTGCCTTATGATTTAGACACAAAACCGATGGAGGTCGCAGTGGTTTGTAGGGTTGGGGTGAGCCCCACAGGCAGCTGCACATCCCAAGGACTTTCCAGCACTATTTATGGCCCAAAGCATCCTCTGGACCTTGTCTTGGAAGAAGTGGGGGCCAAAAGCAGGAGACTGCTTTTTTGGCTGTGCTTTCACTGCATCTCAGAGGCTTTAGCCATGCTGTTAAACTACAGAGGTGGCGCTTGGTTGGCACCCTCTGGAGCCTTGTGAGCACATGGAAAAACTTTTAAAAAATAATAATAATTTAATAAAAAATGATAATAATAAAAAAAAAAAAAGCAGGAAAAATGCCCTCTTCTGTTTTCTTCTGACTTTATTTCTCAAGTCGCTCTGGGCTGAGGAGGTTGCATGAGTTGTGTTCTTCCTCAGCCCTCTGCATCCCCACCTCCTCTAGGAGGATACAAAGCTCAGATGCCCAAATTTATGCTTTAATGTCCGAATTTATGCTTTAATGCACACATTGGCTGCCCTGTATCAGGCCTAGTTTCCCAAAGATGTACATTATTAATGCTCCGCCTGCATGTGTTCAAGTAAATTGCTACACGTTTATTTTTTTCCTTCTTCCCCCCTTTCCATGGTGATTAGCAAAGCAGAACATTAGCCTGAATCTTTGCAAAGGTGAAGTCAGGTTGTTTGTTGTAAATAATATCCATTTTCCCTGCACAGACCTGGGGAAGGGGGGGGAAAAGTGGAGTTCCCGATATCTCTTGTGGGTATCTGTTACCATCCACGAGACAGCAGCATCTCCCCAAGGAGATGGAGTTAATTCACTTCTCTTGTTTTCCCTGCCTTAAAAAAATGTGTCGTGGTAGAAATGGATACAAAGGAGCAGAAGCCATTTGAAAACACCTCTGGTAAATTAAAGTTTTGCCGTATTTGCCGAGATAATTTAGTGTAATTCCCCGCTAATGAATTAATGTACCACTTCTTGTTCATTATAGCTTTCCTAATTTGATTGGGGTTCCAAGTGCTATCTAACTTCATTACCAGCAAATATTAATGTAATAAAATGGGTTTGGCAGACCCGGGTGGCTGTGTGCGTGTCCCCTGCACCCTACATAACCCAAAAGCAATGGGGACAAACTGGGGCTGCCTTTGATGCTTTGAAACCCAGAGGATGGCTGAAACCAGGGCTTTGGGGAGAGGAGTAGGAGGAGGAAGGCCAGGGATGTCACCCACCCATGAGGCTTCAGGCTTTAAAGGTGGGGACAGGATCAGCTCTTCCCAAACCCTCCTCCTCCATCCCAATGGCCCCATGCATAATTTAAGCTCTGTGTTGCTCACACTGAGCAATCATCTCCTCTTGGGCAAAAAGGGGATGGGGAGGGAGAGCTTTCTTTTTTTCGAGCCTCTTTTTGTTGTTTTATTCCCGAAGTGCTCCCTCTCCATGAGAGGGTTTTCCCATGGTGATATTCCCACCCATCGGAGCATAAAATTTAGCAGTGACCACAGATAACGTCCCAGGACACTGCCCGAGCCACATCCAGCGTTTGGAGCCATGGGACATGGTTGCTAAAAATTCACATTTTAATGCAGAGCTGAGGTGGGGATGTGTTCCACCACTGAGGTAGGAGCTTAGGAGCTCTGACACCCTGGGACTTTGGCTGTGGACTTGGCTGAACACAAAATCCCTCCTGGCTCAGGTGGCCTTGGGGACACGGCCCCACTTGTCCCCAGGGCTGTGACATCAAAGACAACAGCTTTCATTTTCCCCGATCATCATTATTATTATTTTTCCTTCCAAGAGCCACAACATTTTAATTATTTATTTGGAGCGTGATTAATGTTTTGTCTGACGCTGTTCTGCCAGGGGAGCCCCGGTACATTTTGGCTTAGTGAGAGCTAATTAAGAAGTCCCATCAAGCATGTCATCCCTTGTCTTACAAGCACCTCCAGGGCTGCTCTGGCACTGCTGCCTTTTTGCAGGCCTGGCCAAGTCCTGTGGCCACCATCAGAGCCCTGGGGGGACAGATGGGTCCTGGGGCTCTGCTGAGGGGTCACCAGTAGCTGCTGTCCCCATTTGGGGTATGTTTGTAAAGGGGAATTGGTGCTTTGAGCAATTTGTTCCCAAGGGTGAGTACAAGAACCTTGTGTGGGTGCTGGAACTTCATCCAAGCAGCCCCCATCCCACAGTGGGGACAAGACCCGAAGAGCTGCAGCTACCTATGGGACATGGGGTCTAAGTGACGTTTTTGGCCTCAAATCCTCTATTTCCAGCTGTGTTTGGGGAGGATGCTTTGTGGCATCCGCATGTCCACAATGGGTTATGCAAGGGAAGATGGCAACCACGGCGGTGACATGACACGGGGCCACCAGGGGCACCATCAGCATGGTCCCCATGCCCTGGCAGGGTGCAGGAGGAAGGGATGACGAGGACGGGGATGGTGGCACATGCACATGCGTGTGCGTGGGCACCCACTGCCACCCAGTGGTGGGAGAGCACCCAGCCACCATGCAGCAAGAGGCAATTCCTACCACGATAAATAGACGTGTGTTCCCCTTTGGGATACCAAGAGCTGCGTCCAGGTCAAGCCCAGCCACGGCCACCAGAGGACCAGACCTGAATCCTCTTGATCCCAGCCCAGGAAGGATAACGGGCCATGTCTACCTCCACATCCACATCCCATTGACACTGGCCATGCCCCGTTGATCCTACCCATTTATTCCCACTGAGACTTGGACCTGCTTCATCCTCACCACCTTGCTCGATGCTCTGGGCTTCCTATTGCCACCAGCTGCCCCCCTCGTCCCTCCCTGGGGGCGGTGGGCTGTCTCCTTCCCACTTCCCCAACCCCACCTTCCCTTCTCCCAGGCGAGCAGGCTCTTGAGAGCCAAGCTTGGCTCTCTCATCTCCATCCCATGGCACCAGGAGGGCTCGGTGATAACAACCCAGGGAGAGAGATAGGAACGATCTGAGGGAGGTGGAAGCTGTTGTGAGCAATGCATTTTCCTGCTGCAGGCGTTCTGCAAGGAGATAACCTCCGCCAGGCGGTTATCCAGCTCCAGAGCACGCAGTGGAAGCGTTGCTGGAGATAAGCAGAGCCGGGGAGGATGCGACCCCCCGCTCGCTGCATTGCAGAGCGAAATCAGGCTGGGGAGGACACAGCCGTGCTTTTGGGGATGCTCCCGCCCCGCAGCATCCTTTTATTCTCCCCCATTGCGCAGAGTGCCACACGGCTGGATGGGTGAGGATGAGGAGGGAAGAGCCTCAGCATCCCGAGGTGGAAACAGCTCCCGGCTAGCCCTGCAATCCCAAAGTAGAGCCTGAAGGCGAGCTGACTGCGTGGTTATAAAGAAGAAGCATTGCACGAGGTGCTGGTACATTACTTGCAGTAATTCAGCTGTGGAACAGCAAGGAACAAATAAGACAAGATGCTGTACATTAGCAGAGGCAGGAGGCATAGCCTCTCCCTTGGAAAAACAAAGCATTTGTCTTCCAGCCACAGCCAGCACCCGGCCCCAAGCGATGCGTGGTCCCCAGGGGCCACCGAGGCAAAGAGGGGGCCACCAAGGCAGGGGGGAGGTGGCTGGGGGCCCACGGGCTCCCCCAGCACGAAGGGCTCCTAGGCTTTTACAGGAGATGGAGCAGCCGAGAGCCTCGCAGGGTGTTTGGGATGCAGGCGTTGTCACAGCTCCTGGGGAGCCTGGCTTCATTTGGCTTTTATTTTCCCTGACCTCCTCCCCAGGTAACCCATTTCTGTGCGTTTTCCCCCCAGGATGGCGGAAGCGAGGAACTCGCTTTGCTCACCGGCCCCAACCGGAGGCAGCTGATTCGCATGCAAAGCCGAAATTCTGCTTTAAAACCCATCAAACTGTGCCAAACGCCAGCACGGTACCCGCCGGCGGGCGAGGAAAGGGCAAGAATTAGCAAAGCTGTCGCATCTCATCCCCGGGGCGCGGAGCAGCCGGAGCCGCCGTTCCGGGTCGTGTCCTCGTTTTATTTGCTGATTGTTTCTTTATTGCTTCTGGAGGAAACACGAGCCCTTTGCCCCTTCCTCCGCCGGCTCTCGTGAGATGCCGGGCGCTATTTGGGGCTTTCCCGATGTTTTCGGGGGAGCTGAGAAAGGGATGGGAACAGAGAACGGGGAGGGATGCCCCCATCCTGGCCTTCTCTGGGTGTTTGGGGCTGGTTTGGAGTAATTTTGAGCAGTTTTTGGTGTGGGCAGATGGATGTTAATAGTTAACATTCTATTAATAATAACCCCCATCCTCTCTAACTCTATTAATAATAACCCAAATCCTCCTCTTGAATTTCACCCCCAAACCCACCCAAGCAGGTTTTCCTGCTAAATAATGCCAGCAAAACCCCTCTGTGCTTGTTTCTGGGCATGCAGAGGAGCACGAGGACGTCGCCTGCAGCTTGGGCTGCTCTGATTTTTTTCCCCTGTGCCCCTCCTTGCATCTTTCTCCAGAAGTTATTAAGGAACAAAACTGCCTCTATTAATCACACCTATCCAATGGGGCCTGGCTGTAAAAACAGCTCGTAAAAATAAATAACCAGCTGTTGGCACGCAGAGTAATGGAGGGAGCAAAGAGGAGTTGTCCCGTCCCATGTCTCCCCGTGGTGGTGGCTGTCCCTTCTCTGGCATGTGGGACAGGGACATCCCAAACCCTGATGTCCCTGCTTGTGAAAATAAAATTGTCTTGGGGTCCCAGCCCTGGGATCACAGGGAGATGCAGAGGGAGGTGATGCTGATGCAGCTGCAGTGGAGAAAAAGTCCTAAAAACTGACACAAAATGCCTAAAAGCCCTTAAAAAAAAAAAAAAAAGGATTTTATCTCCTTTTCCCAGCTAATGGGGGTAGATTCTCATCAGTGGGCAGGTTCTGGGTTGTTAGCATCATAACTTATAAAAGTTGCTGATAAAATATTATCAGAAATACAGCCTCACCTTGCACCGCATCCCCAGGTGATGCCATGAGGGTCTCCAAAACCCATTGTTGCCATTCCTGGGGTTTATTCCCCTAAAAACTGTCTGTGGGTTCTCATTTTTTTTTGTTTTGTTTTTCCTGTCCCATTTTCCCTGCTGATAAAAGGGAAGAGCATCAAGCTATGATTTGGGGTGAATATAGAGCACTTTTTGAGAAAACCTGCGACCAGATTGCACCGGCTCCTTGTACTTCCTAGCAAGTGCCTATGGTAAACGGGGATAAAACACCCCAGGGAGGGATCTTTGCCCTTCCCAGCCCTGCCACCAACCCCTCCAGTGCGCCCACGTCCCCAGGAGAGGCTTCCCTCTCTGGGCACATATATACATAGGATATATATATGTTATGGCTGGCATTTCTCCATGACGAACAGTTTATTGAGCTGCATCTTCCGTCCACAAAACAGTTTAAAATTCCCTGAGCCTCGAACACGACGGGTAGGTAGTTGGACGTTTGCCTTCTCTGCCACCTTTTCATCTCGATTTTATTCGTAGTAGCGATGTATTTAAATATATATTTATATATATATATATATATTTCTGACCCTTCCCAGGCTCCCCACCCACCCCACCCAACCCTCGGCCGACCCCAACCCGCTCGGGAGCCGGCGTCAGTTTTTCCTTTTGCTTTTCTGCCTGATGTAGGGCAGCACCGTCTGGGTGCTTTTGTCGGCCACAGTCTGCGTGCTGCTGTTCCTCGTCGGCCGCCGGGCCGCCGCCGGCCCCCCGCCGCCACCCCCAGGGGGATGCTTCGAGGTTGCCTTGCGGCCGGGCTCCTCGCCGCAATCCTCGCCCGGGGAGCCTTCGTCGGCGCCGTCCCCGTCGTCATCGTCGTCGTCGTCGCAGCACAGCGCGTGGTACAGCACCTTGTCGCTGAAGCGGACCCGCTCCCGCGTGCCGGCCGGCCGCTGCTGGGGACCCCTGTGGTGGGCACCGAACGCCTCCTCGCTGGAGGAGTCCGGGGTCCCCCCCCGGGGCCCGTTGGCGATGGGGACGCCGCCGTTCATCAGCCGGTAGTCGGGCTGGCGGCACGGCGGCGGCTGCTGCTGCGGCCGGGGGGGCTCGGGCCCGTCCCCTTGGTCGGAGGGGGTGGAGGCGTCGAGGAAGGAGCAGAACTCCCAGCTGTCGGAGAGGATGTCGGCGGCGGCGAAGTCGAGGGGTCCCAGCTCGAAGGCGGCGCCCCCTTTCTCGCTGCTGGAGGTGCTGCTGGCCGTCGCCGTCGTCCAGTCGTCCGGCTCCAGCTCGAACTCGAAGTCGGACGTCAGACGGTCGATCTGGCTCACCACCTGCGGACGGACAGACGGACAGGTGAAGCCCACCCAACCGCACGGCGTTTTCGGGGCACGTGGCACCCTTTAGTCCCTCACACCCGGCCGTGTGGAGCTGTCAGTGAGCACCACCTCCTTTGTCCCTCCCCAAATTTCAGCTCCACAGGTGGGGAAACTGAGGCAGGGCTGTCCCCACGTCGTGTGATGGATGCTCCCAGGCTTGTTCCCGAATCCACCATCCCTTCCAAGGAGTTTATTATGCCAAGGACCAGCTGGACCGTGGTGGCTTGGGGACAGGGGGGTGTCCCCAACATGCTGCAGGGGACAGACTCTACACAGTGGTAAAGGGGCTGGCACCCAAGCGTGTCCCTTTCCATGTCATTTCCATGGCTATTTATCAGGATTGCTCTGCTCTCCCCTTCCTTTTCCTTCCCCTGCCCTTCCACATGTCCTTTCCTCGTGGAAAGAAACCATGAGCTTCCCAGAACAAGGATGGGAAGGCAAATAAATGAGCAGCCTCCTGGCATCTTGCAGTCCACGCTGAAACCAAAAATCCACACACCACCAAAAACACACCACAAACCACCAAAAATCTGCTCTGTCTCCACCAGCGTCACACCCAGCGCACCTCCTCATCCACCAGGAATAATTAATTGCAATGCTAAACCATCCCCCCATCGTTTCTGATCTTGAAGGTCTTTTCCGAGCTCGAGGATTCTGTGATTTTGCTGCCATTACCCTGTTTTTTGAGCACTTTTGGAGGAAAGTGAGTCCTCAGGCTTAGACCCCCCCCATCCCATCTTCACTGCAGAGGCTTCCCCCTGACCTTCACCCCATGCCCTTGCTCTGTGCATCCTCACCCCTGTGCTAGATGCCAGCATGCAGCAGTTTAGGGAAAACCCTATAAAATACCATAAATGCACTGTAAACCAGCACCCAACAACCCGGGGCCGTTCTGGAGGACAAAATGCAGCCTGGTGTCCCCAGGGATTTGGCTCAGGGTGACCAGGCTGGATCGGGAAGCCCATGGGAATGGTGAGACCCTGCCTGAGGTCCGACCAGGAAGATGCAGCCTGGGGGCATGTTGGATGTGGTGGCAATGAAATGGCCCCGATTGGCCCCACCTGGACCCCCCATCCCACCCTGCTCATGGCCCAGGAGCCCACATCAGCTCAACGTGGAGCTGTGCAGGTCCTCACCCTATATGCTGTGGGTACATTGCCTTCTGGATGAACCCCTTGTAGGTTACCCCCCACCCTGCTTCCAAGTTAGACCCCGGCCCTATGTCACAGCCTTGTCCCCCAGAGGGTCTTTGGGTCCCCAGAGCAGGGCAGAGCCAAGTGGAGCGCATCCGATCCCCACCAGCAGAAAGCAAGGGGTTTCCCCAGGCTTTCAGCCCTTGCCCAAGACCCCAGACCTCTTTTCTTGCCTCCTTGACCATGCTTTGGCTCTGGAGGATGCTGAGAGCAGGCTGGGACCCCTGGCTGGAGCTGCAGCAGCAAGAAACTGCTTGGATGCATGAGAAAAGGGGATCACTGCTGTCCCCAAAGTGCCACCAGCTTGCTTTTTATTTCCTTTTTCTTTTTCTTATTTGGGCGAGAAGGGGTGAAAAAAAAGCCTCTGTGACCTCTTCCTTCTCAGTGATGACAAAGAAGAAGGAAAAAGGGCAGGAAAAGAGCCGTCCCTGGGAAACACCCGGCTATTATTATTTTTTAATAAGGCAGAAAATGATCTCACCGAAACCCTTGGCTAAAATGAGATCATCACCTCCGTTTTCCTGGAGGCTGCGAGCACGGCACCAGCTCCAGGGCGAGCGCATCCTCCCCAGCCCAGGGGGTCCCAGCTCCTCCTCATCCTCACCCATCCCCGGGACCCTCGGGGGGCTGCTGGCACCTGGGTGCCGGGAGGAGCCGCATCCCTGCCACCCCCCCGGGTCCTCGGGGGGATTAGTGTCACACCAGCCACGCTCACTCTATTTTTAGGAGCGCCCTTCCCTGCACTTTCTATTTTAAATGGGCGGTGGGGGGGTGTTAAGTACCTCCGTGCAGCTCGCTACCTGCTGAGGATTTAAATGTAAAGCAGGATTTGGTCTTTTCTCCCCCCCCTTCTGCTACATCTGGCTGCCAAAGCCTTTTAGCAGGGTGAGCTGGGAAGGGAACCGTGGGGAGGGAAGGATGGACCAGATCCCATTGCTCTGCATCAGGTTGTTTTTTTGGGGGAGACCCCCATGATGGGTGGCCCTGGGGGCTGCAAGTGGCTGAGGGGGTCAGGGTGTCCCCAGCGTGAGCCACAGGGGTGCCAAGAGGGGTGCCCTCCTCCTCCCTCACCTGTAGGTCTCACTTTGTGGCAAAAAGCAGTCTTTTTCTTATTTTTTTTTAAGCTAAAATGGATGGAGCTCATCTCCACCCCAAATACCAGGCTTCCACCCCAAAAAAAATGAATCCTCAGCAGCCTGCGTGTTCCCAAACATGACACTTGGGCTAAACATCCACAAGCAAATAAATGGGACAGAGCCAGCCTGCAGGACCAGCGTGGGACCAGCCACCACCAGTCACCCAACTGGGAGCACTGGTGCTCCCCCCCGCCTCCGGGGGCTCGTGTGTGGTCCCTGCACCCAAGGACAGCGCCGGGAGCTCTTCAGCTAAAATCCTGCATGCCCCCGGCCGGGTGTTCCCCTCCCCAGCTGGATACCTGCCGAGGCAGATGTTGCACATCTGGAGCGCCATTGTTTTGCTTCCTTTTAAATAGTTTGGGTAATCAGCTCGGCTGCAAATCACGCCCTGGCTCGGCGGCTGGCGTTTCGTTTCGGCATTTTGGCCGTGCTGCTTCTCATTCAGGAGGGAATTTCTCGGCGAAGGTTCTGGGGAGGCGGCGGACAGGGCGGGAGGATGAGAGGGGACTTCAAAGGCTCGTTGGGAAGGAGCGGCGCGGTGATGGGTAACGCATCTCCAGGAGAGGGTGGACGGGAGCAGGGCCGGGAGATGCTCGGGATCAAAGTGATCCAGAGGCCCCTGCCTCGCAGCCTTTGAAGCGGAGCAGCGGTGGGATCAAAGTGGGGGGCAATGGGGAGTTTAGGGTTGGCTTTGGGTCTGGCTGCGTGGCTGTGAACCCCCTCGCCTCCCTTCCCTCTTTTCCGGCCCCAAGCATCAACTCCCAGGGCAAGCCGTGGGATTTGCTCCCTGTTCCCAAAGCTGTGCCACTGCTCCAAAGCATCCCTGAGGATTTTGCCACCGTCGCCTTGAAAAGCAATCCCTCTGCCAGGAAAAGGAGCAGCCCCAAAGCCTCCAGCATCCCCCATGACCCCGCAGCCTGACTTGCCCAGGGATGGGACCTTCCTGCATCTCCCCAAACACTTCTCAGCAAGGGGAAGGTAAATATTGAACAGCAAATAAATGATTAATTGGAGCTTGCTTGCAAGCAAGCGAGGAGGAGCTGGGTTAGGGGGGCCTCTCCCCAAGCTGACACGTATGAACAAGCGAGCCCTGTTGTCTGGTCCAGCGGCCGGAGCATCGCTGGGCCATTTGCTGCATCATCAGCTGCTAAATAGTTCAAAATCATCAACGTGACGCTAGAATAACGAGCCGCCTTCTCGCCGTGAACTTCCCAAAGCATTGCCAGCTAATCACCTATTGATTACAACATTATGAAGGTATTTGTTAGCGGAAGGATTGCGCTGCAGGTCTTCCTCCCGCAGAGGGAATGCCAGGGGACGTCCTGGTGTCACCTGCTGCTGTGCTGGCACCCGCTGCTGCACCCAGAGGGGAGCGTGGGGGTGACGGGGCACTCGCCATGGGATTTTGGGGCTTGGGGATGGAGAATGTGGGAACTGGGGATGCAGGTAGAGAGGATGAAGGATATGGGTACCAGAGATGGAGGATTTGGGTACAAGAGGTGGGATGAAGGATGCGGGTACCAGGGATGAAGGATATGGATACCAGGGATGGGATGGAGGATGCAGGTACTGGGGATGAAGGATTTGGGTATCAGGAATGAAGGATTTGGGTACTAGGGGTGGAGGATGCGGGTACCAGGGGTGGGATGGAGGATGAGGGTACCAAGGGTGGAGGATTTGGGTACCAGGGGTGGAGGATGTGGATCCTGCTCAGCGGAAGCACCTTCGGTCCCGGCCTCCTGCGTGATTTTTACTTCCAGCATGCGATTTCAGGCAGAGATTTAATAATCATTTTCCCCGCACATAATACAGCCCTGTCGTGGAGTGCTGGGGAATAATTATATACACAAAAGGGAAGAGGGAGGGAGGGAGAGTGGGAGCACAGAGGCTGGTAAAACAGCATCCTGGGTACAATGGACATCTGGAACAACAGCCTTCAGGTGGGGAACGCTTGGGAGAGCGAGGGGTGAGCAGGGCTGGGGACAGATCTGCCCCATTCCTCGCAGAGCAGGTCCAGCCCTGTGCCCCAACCACCTGGCAAAGCCCCACGAGGAGGGGATGGATGCACAGGGAGGAGAGGGTGGGGGTCTCCAAAGCCCCATGGCTGGCCACAGACCTGGTGGTTTGTTGTGCACCCCCAGGGACTCATGGTGTGTCCCCTGCCCTCCTTGTCCCCATCTCCTCGGGCTCCTCCTGGCCCTGGCTCATCACTTTGTTGGGTTTCTCAAGGCAACGCCTGCCTGGCCCTGGGGGAACGGGGAACACCAGAGCTCTGCTGGGCGAGCCTCGGTGTGCTTTAGCTCCAGCTCATATTGAGTTTTACACCGCTTTTTAGGCACTCAAGCCCTTGCTGTAGGGCCGCGTGGTTCTGCTGGAAGACTTGTTGAGAAGGGTCAATGTTTAAGACCTCTTTGTGGAGGGGATTTTGCGGCCACCAACCTGGCCACATTGCCCCGTGCTGCAAAGGGCCCTCCCATGGGAAGTCACCGGTGCCTCGGGACATGCTGGCTCCCCCCCAGAGTCACCCCCTGGCCACGATACTTCTCCCCACAACCTCTTCCCCTCTTCCCTTCCCTTCCCCTCTTCCACATGCTGGTCCAGCCTGGCTTGGGCAGCTTCCCGAGGATGCTGCTGAGATACTGGGGGTCTTCCAGCCCCAAGAGGAAGATAAGGACCAAAGAGTTAAGCTCTGGAGCGCTCAGGAAGGATGCTTGGATGCTTGTGGTGGTCTCTCCCGGCCCTAAATCCATGAGCTTTGCAAAAGGGGCACTGAAGTGGCCATGAATTGCCATCAGCCTCCTTTCGAAGGCCTCTTTAAGCTCCTGGAGGAGTGTGAAGTGAGCTCAGGCTAAATGGAAAATAGCTCTGCCTCCTGATTATTATTATTATTACTATTTTTAATCCGTCAGGGATTTGTCAAAAGGGGTTTGGGGCTACCCCGCGGGAGCTGCAGGAACCAGGGGCCTTTCTTTGCTCTGGGTGCTGCCTGCTGAAGGGACGAGGGCCCTGATGGGGTGGTGTGTTGGGATGTGGTGTCCCCTGGGGGACAACCTCCCCTAAAACCCCACAAACCAAGCAGAGCAGCCCCAGAAAGGACAGTGGGGCTTTCAGGGGATGCTTTGGGCTGGGAGGTGTCACATCCCTGAGCATGGCCCGCGGGGACACGGCTCTCCCCCACCTCCAGAAACAACTCGACCACCCCAACAGCACAACTGCCCCATCCCAAAAGCAAGCTGCCCTGCCGTGCTCGAGGCCACCACACAACGAGCAGCCACAGAGACATCCCCGGCCCCCAGCCACGTCCCCGCCACCCAGAGCAGAATTAAACCCCCCCAAACCGCTGCCGTGCCTCTGGGCGCGCAGCGAGCCTCAGCATCAAGGTCAAGAACAATTTTACCAAATCCAGCCTAGTTCCCCCCATTTCTTTGGAGGTGAGGCTGGTAGGGACAGGGTGCTCGTGCTTCAGGCTGGGCCGGGGAGGGGGGGACGGCGGGGGGCTCCCGGTGCCTGCTCCCACCCCGGGTCCTCTCCCCGTCGCTCTCCTACCTCCCGGAGCTCCTTGGCGACCTCCTTGAGCTCCTGCAAGATGCCTTCCAGCTGCCCGATGACCATTTTCATCCGGCTGCGGATCCTCTCCCTCTCGCCGTCGCTTTTGCCGCTGCTACAGTTGCTGCTGCTGCTGCTGCTGCCGGGGGGGTCACTGGGCTGCCTGTCCCGGCAGCTCCGCGAGTCCATCCTTCCCTACCGGCCTCGGCTCCCGGCCCCAAGGGCTCTGTCCATCCTGCTCCCCCCTAACCCGGTGGCCTGGCGTCCTCGCAGCCCCTCTCGGCCGGGGAGCTTTCACCATCTTAACGCCCTGAAGGAGTCCCTGCTCGCCTCCCCGCCCCGCCACCGAGGCTGTTTTTGGGGGGCTCCGGGCCGCAGCGGGGAGCGCCGGGGCTGCCGGGGGCTGCTCCAGGATCGGGGCGCACCATGCGGGGCCGGGCGGGGTGCCGGGGGGGCTCAGCCAGCGGCCCCGGGGAGGCACGGGGGGACCATGGAGGAGGAGGAAGAGTCCCTTGGATGTCCCAGGAAGCGAAAATCCAGCGGCTGGCGCTTTTCCTGCTCGCCGGGGCCGGGGAGGGCGATGCGGGGCTGGGTGCCCCCCCACGAGCGATGCTGACCCCCGCGCTGGGCCCTCGCTGGCTCCTCGGTAGGGCGGTGGGGGGGGGCTCCGGGCCGGGTCCGCGTGTCCCCGGGGTCCCCTCCTGCAGGGACAGACGGACGGACAGACAGACAGCGGGAGGGAGCCAGCCCTTGCGGAGACAGAAAGCTTGGCGGGGGGCGGGAGGGAAGGGGGGGGGGGGGGGGGGGGCTCTGCACAACACCACCACCACCCCCTCCTCCCTCCCCCCTCGCTTTGAGACCTGCAGGCTGGGGTCCGGATGGACAGACGGACGGACAGACGGACGGACGGACAGCCCGGGAACTTACCGGCACGGTGGTGAGAGGGCGGCCAGGTCCAGATTGCCCTTTCCCCACTCCTGGCTCCGGTCCAAGCTCTTCCTTCTCCTTTTATTATTATTATTATTATTAATAATATTATTTTTGTCTTCCTTCCTCCCCCTCCTCCTCCTCCTCTTCCTCCTCTTCCTTCTCCCTCAGGGTTTCTGCGTGGGGTCCTGGGGCCACCTTCCCTCGGCTGCTGTCGGAAGGGGTGAGATGTTACCTGCAGGGCTGGGGGGGGGGGGGAACACGTCCCTTGGGACCCCTCTGCTTTAAGGGGGGGCAGCCAGAGCCCCTTGTCCCCCAGAGGGTCCAAGCCTCATCTGAGGAATGCGGGGGCACCCCGTTTGCCCCCAAATGCCCCCCACCCTTCCCTCGGGAGGTGGAGAAAGGCAGCGAAGGTGGAGGCGGAGTGGCGGGGGGGGGGGGGGGGGGGGGGCACCCCGTCAGCCTGGGGGGTGCGAGCAGGGTGGGGAGCGACGTGATTGCATCCTCCCAAGCCGGTACCCGCATCCTCCAGCCATGGTACCCGCATCCCTGCTACCAGCATCCGTGGCACCCGCATCCTCCAGCCCTGGTACTCGCAGCCCTGGTACCCAAATCCCTGCTCCTCGCATCCTCCATCCCCGGTCCCCTCATCCTCCATCCCCTTATCCTCCATCCCCTCATCCTCCATCCCCTCATCCTCCCTCCTCTCATCCTCCATCCCCTCATCCTTCATCCCCTCATCCTCCCTCCTCTCATCCTCCCTCCCCGCATCCTCCATCCCCGTTCCCCCCGGGACCGACCGGCGGCGGCGGTGCCGGTTCAGGGCCGGCCGCCCCCTGGGCTCCGGGGGGGCGGAGGGGGGCGGGCGGCTCCCGGCGCCCCGGGCAGAGCCATGGGGCGGGGGGGGAGCGGCGGTGGGCGCCCGGCCCCGGCCCCGGCCGCAGCCTCCCCGCGGCTCCCGGCTCGGCTCGCCCCGGCGGCTGCTGTGTCAGAGAAAGGGGCCGAGCCTCGGCGGGCGGGGGGGGCTTAAAGGAGCCGGGGAAGCCTTTAAAATGAGGGGAGGGGGGAAACTGAGGCACGGCCGGGGGGGTTGCTTGCTGCTTGTGCCCAGCCCGGGTGAGTCGGAGGGGGTTTAGGGTGGGAAAAGTGCCCCGCTACACTCCGTGTCTTGGGGGGGTGTTGGTAGAAATGGCTAAAAAAGAAAAAAAATGCATGTTCTCGGTGGGAAAGTGTCATCCCAGTGATGGGCTTGGTGGGGTGTGTGTGGGGGCTCATCCATCACCAAGCTCTGCGGGCCTGGCTCCAGCCAAACCCCATCTCCGGGTGGTGCTTTGGGCGCTCTCCTGATGCCCAGGGGGGGTTGGGGTCAAGGTCCAACCCCCCCAAGATGAAGCTGTGGTTGTCCGGCTGTCCGTCCATCCATCCTGCCTCGAAAGCCGCAGTCAGAGCGTCAGAGCGCCGGTGAGGCCGAAGGCTCCTGCGTGGTGCCACCATCGTGGTTGCCACCGTCACACTGCTGGCAGGTGCCCCTCGCTGACGTCTGGCTTCCCCGCCGTGACTCACCGGCACAGATGTAATTTCTAATTAAACGGTGCTGCTTCTCAGGGCCGCTCCTTTCCGTCTCTTCTGCATTTTGATTGGAGTGTCGGTTGGTTTTCCACCGGTTTGCCGATTCCCCCTCTTCCTCAAGATCAGCCCGGAGAGATGGGGGATGCAGAAACGCGTGCCGGCAGTGCCGAGCCGGGGAAAGCCTCGGGTCCCAGCCGCTGGGGGAAAACCTGTGGAGAATCTGTTAAGAAACACCAAAAGAGAACAAAAATAATCCCCTAAGAAGCCTCTGCTCCCGGCAATGCTTCAAAAGCTGCTTCTTGCTCTGTCTCCATCACACCTCCCCAGCACCTGGGCTGGCGGGACCTGTCCTGCTGCATCCCTGGGAGAAATCCCATCGGATGCTCGCACTGACACGGACTTCATCCTTGTGCCAAAAAACGTGGCTTGAAAACTCCTTTCTGCACCAAAACATGTTCAGGAAGCTTAGCACAGGCATTGGGGAGAGCGCTGAGCCCCTGGGGTGAAGTCCCAATCCTTGCCCTAGGTGATATTGAGGTTGGGAGGGATTTTCGGGGGGAGATGCCCATGGATGATCAAACTACCGTTGTTTTTGAGAAGTGCTGGGTTTACAGACTTGCTCACTGCAGATGCTGGAAACATGCTTGGGCCACGTGTTGAAGCTGGGCCTGGGCAATTTGGGGTCAACTTCTCTTCTAGCAGGTAAAAATTATTTCCATAAAAAAAGGAACATCAGCATGAGCGGTACCCCTAAAACGGATGGTTTGGTTGGGAATGGGACGTGGGAGCATTCCCAGATGCTTTGGAAATGGGAAACTGAGCTAAAGACTGCAGTGACTTTTGTATCCCAATGGAAAACGTATATCCCATCACACAGAGCTGGAAATTCAACATATATTGGACTTGTGCAGGTGGTGGAGCAAGGAGCCAACTGGTGGCCCAAATTAACCCCAAACTGAGGGCTGGGCTCAGCCCAGATGCAGCTCACCTGGGAAGGATGCTATAAAAAGCTTCAAGGCACCCTAACACCTCCCTAAAAGGGGTCTGAGCAAGAGGATTTGAGGTTTGGGGCTTTATATTTTAGCAAGGGGAGTTTGTCTTTGTGCAAGCTGCAGTGCTGCTGAGTGGTGGAGTAACCCCAGAAAAGGGATCTCTCCTATAGGACCTGGGCTTTGGGGATTTCTGGCCTCATTTGCAAGTGTGCGGGGCTTGTATTGGAAGATGCAGTGGAGTAGGCAGGGAGCAAAAAGGGCAAATTTCAGTGCTCTTAATGTTTTTTTGCTTCGTTAGCAAAATGGCTGTTAATCACCCCAGCAAGAATAGTGGAGCCTGCTAGGGGCTGGAGCTGATGGATGCCCACCAGTGGTGGAAAGATGAGAAAAATACAAAAATTCCCACTTTTGGCTCTAGTAGAGTGATAGAGATGTTTGTTTGGGAGAAACAGGCTCTGGTGCTGTGTGTGGGGCTGAAAACCCTGGGTGCTGCAGAGCTGCACCACTGCCCTGTCCCTCAGTTTCCCTTGGGTTTTCCCTCAGTTTCCCTTGGGTTTCTGGGTTTTGGTGCCCTGGGAGAGCAGGGGAGGTGCTGGGAAGCTGGTGGGCAGCAGGCTGTGGGTCTGGGTGAATAAAAGGCCTTTTTATATGTTGTTATTATATGCATTATGTAGTCAGAGCTCGGCCTCCAAGAGCATCTGTGGGGGTCAGGCACTAAGGTAACTGTTCTGCCATCCTTAGCTACATGCGGCTGTATTTTTTGGGGTGGGTGTTTGTTTGCTGCCACGCTTTAATTAAGTGGAAATCTTTATTGATGATGATGAATTTAAAAATTTATATTTGGTCAGAGCAGCTGGCTTTGGGACTGGGGGCTTTCTGGGGCTGTGGCAAAACTTGGTCTTAGAGGAGCACTAGAAGTGGTCGAGGGCTGTTGGCAAAGTGGATTTTTCCACCAGCTATTCCAAACCTGCCCAAATAAATACTGAAAACAAAACTAAACCTTTTCCCCAAGCATTGGGATCGGGTTTTCCAGCTTCCCTTGCACTTTCTTTTCCCTTCGAGGGATGCAGCATCAGCAGTGATGCTCTCTGAACAAAATGCTGATTTGCACCAAACCGTGTCTTTTTTCCCCTTCCCTTTGCTTGACATCTCCTGCCAGGACAGCCGTGCTGGAGCAGGGCTGTGCTGGGAGGTGTCCTTGGAGCAGTGGGCTCGGTCCTGTCCTCGGAGGGACCTCTGCGAGGAGAATGCCAAGCAGATGGGCTCGACCTCTGCCAAGGGGACCTTGGGCTAATCTCATTGCTGTGGGTTGCTTGCAGGATTAGGCTGGCTCCTTGGGCTTCATTTACATTTTTAAAAGCTTTGTCGTGACCTTAGCCGTGTTTCTGGCTCTTGTCCTTTCTCTGTGGGCACCAGCTCTGCTTCAAGACGCTCCAGTGTGGCTGGGCTGGGGAGAGGGCTATAAATAGGAAGAACAAAATGAGTGGGGTTAGGGATGTGCTGGCTGTGTTTGGAGACCCTGGGTGACTTGGTTTTGTATTTCTGGGGGGTTTGCAAGAGCCGTTCCAGCATCCCATGGGGCCATGGCTGGAATGGCTTTGAGCTAAGGATTTCTTGATGCTCGCCGATAGCTTCCCCCCAGGTTGCATTTGTTTCCTTGCTTGTTGAATAGAGAAGCACAAGTAAGTGCAAATCCCCAGGGTGTGGGAAGTGTCTCACTTAAGGTTTAAAAAAAAAAACACACACACACACACCACACTTTTCTTCCCTTCTAACTCCTTGTAGTATGGCAAGAAACGGGAATCACCTCCCATTGAAATTCTGTGCACTTGAGTGGTTTCTCTCCAAAATGAAACTGCTCCCCCGGGGCAGCCTCTGCCACATGCCACTAGCATTTGCTTTCCTGACCTGGCTTTTAAAAGCAATTACGTGATGAAAAGGGCAGTTCTCAGCCTACGCCTTCTCCTTGGTAATGTTGGAAATATTAAGGATAAAATTGGTTCCTGCTCCTTCCCACCCGCCAGTGCCCATCCCTCTGGTGTCTGAGCCACCCCTTGGCTCCTGAGCAGAGCGCAGCGATCCTCTGGTTAGCCAAAACAGAGATTTCTATCAAAGCTGGTTTCAAACTGGATTTTTCCTTTTATTTAACAGGAATGGAAAAGCAAAATTGCAGGGAGTTTCCGAATGCAAATCTCCTTTCAGTGGCGGTGGCTTGTTGAAATGTTGCAGTGAAACAGCGCTGGCATCCTCCAGGCACAAAGAGCTCTTTGAAACTTGGACAAAAGCATGGAAATTTGGGGGTTGCCAAGCATTCTGTGGTTTTTTGGGCTGATTTTTTTTTCCTGGAAAACTTTGCCTGTCTCTGCTCCAGGGTCCTGCTTAGCAGGGCAGGTGAAAAAAATCCTTTAAGCTTGGTAATCACAGAAGATGTATCTGAGGGTTTTATACCTTGGGGCTGTCTGGGGCCAGTGCTGGGATGTAGAAAAAACATTAGGAACCCCGAATGTTTCTGCTGTTCATTTATTTTGGAGGGGTAGATGGATTCAATCTGCTTTGTGCCTGCAGGCTTCCCAGCGCAGCCTTATATGAGACAACAGAGAAGCTTCCCTGCCACATGGCAGGGATGGCTTTAAAAGCCAGGAATAGCTTTAAAAAGCTCAACCCCCCCATTTTTCCTCCTCCCCATGCTGCCAACCTATTCCACGGCATCCCTGGCTGGGGCTGGGGGGGATTTGGTGCGGGTTCCTCGCGGAGAGGCTGAGATTTCTGCAGCGTTGGGTTTCCATGACGACCTCCGCGCAGCATCCTTGGGAGCCAGCACCCCGAGATGCACCTACCTGGGAAATCGGGGGTAAAAATAATAATTAAAAATATATATATAATGAAAAAATAGCGGAGGGTTTGCTGAGTCACTGCTGGCTTGTATTTATAGGCACTGGCAAACCTCGCTTTGGGATGCTAATAATATATTTTGTTAATCACAAGGACTGTGGCGGAGAGCTGCTCGCCTTCCAATTCCCTGCTGTGGCGGGGCTGGGTTTTGTTAATTAAACAGTCCGTGGATGTGGTGTTTTTTTTGGGGGGGGAAATGAAGTCAAGAATTGCCCCCCAAATCTTTTGCGGGGTGGTGGGGAGGAGGATGGGGCTGTCCCCAGGCTGCAGGGTCGTGTACCTCGATTGAGGCGTTGGGTTTGCAGGGACCCCTGAAACACATGGTGGGGACCACAGTGGGGACCACAAATGCATCCAGGGTGGAAAACCTGCCTTAATGAATCCAAAATTTGCTCTGGACTTTATCCCTTCAAAGCTAGCAAAGGGCTCCTCGCATGGATTGTCCCATCCCTTGGGTCACCCCGCGGTGTTGTCCCTGATGCCAGCTTTGCTGAACCCGCTGGGAGGTAGCCACCGTGGGAGGGGAGTTCAAATTCCAGCATTAATTCTTTGCAGCAGCTTTTAAGGCACTTTTGCACAAAACATCCTCCAGATGAATATTTTAAATGGACTCTAGCAAGATGCTAATGGGTTTTTCACAGTTGATGATATTAAGGCCGTGTTCCTTCAAACCTTATGGAGCTGACTTTGAAGAGCTCGTGTTTTGCTTTTTTTTTTTTTTTTCTTCTTGCTGCTTTCTTGTAATTCCTCCTCTGGCTGATGCCATGAGCTGTTTGCTTTCCTCCTGGCTAAGGTGGGCACCAGAAAGCTCTGATCCCATCTCATGCCTTGCAGCAGTGGTTTTGGGGTCCTTTCCCTGTCCTTTGCAGGGAAGGGGGCCTTTTCCTTGCATCACCTTGGAATTGCTCCTGCTTTGGCCACACCAGCCTGCTTGCTGCAAGATGGGCTGCTTCTCCTGGGCCAGCCAATCTCTTCCTCCAAGCCCTGTTCTCATTGCAGTGGATGGGATGTAAAATGGGGGGTGGCTTTCCAGGTGTAAAATAGAGCCCCTGCAGTTTTGCTTTTGCTGCCCTCGCAAGGTTCAAAGGCACCCAGCACAAGCTCCAGCCCAGGTCTCTTTGTCTGGAGCCTGCTGGGACAGCTTGGACAAAATGCATCTGGCTGCCTCTGAGCTATGGGGAAAATAGGTGTAAATGTAACTTTTTTTTTTTTTTTTTTTTTCCCTGAAATATTCTGTAAGGGCTCTATGTGGATAGGATGTAATGAGAAAATGCTTATAGCCCCATGCTCGGCTCCTCCAGGCGTGCTTAGAGAAGATCCATCCCTCCTCATGAGCTGCCATTCGCTCGAGGAAAACGTGAAATGTTTGTCTAATCCTTCCCAAGTTAGGAAGATTTAAATTTTCTGGGAGCCTTCTTAGCTTTGTAGATGACTGTGAGATGTCCGTGCCGTGCCTGAAACTTCAGAAGGCATCGCTTTAGTTACGCGAGTTCAAACTTTCCCACTCAAATGTGTTTGCTACAAGGCTTGGATTACCCGCCGCTATCTGCCTTGCTCTCCCTCTCTTTGCTAAGAGCCAAGTGCTTAAGTATAGAAGCAACTGCAATATATATTTTTCTTCCCTTAAAACTTGCAGGGAAAAATAGCCTGGTGTGTTTAAACAGCTTTGCAGGCGTGTGGGCAGGCGCGCGGGAGGGTGCTGTGTGTTTGGGTGAGCCGGGGACGCGGCACTGGAGCGTGTCTGAGCTCTCACTCATGTCATAGCCACACGTGTGTGTGTGCTGCCTTTGGCTGAGCTGCACGGGATGCAAGTGCCTCCTGTGCTGGTACAGGGTCTGTGCCCCGGGGTGGTGGTGCAGGTGCACGTGGAGGGTGCTCTTCCCCCAGTACCCACCCCAGTTTTGCACAGCCAAAGGTTGCACCCTGCTCACCAGGGTGCAAGTCCCACCTTTAAAAAGGGGATATCCTGGTCTCTCTCTGTCTAAAATGGTCGAAACTATTTGGTACTGGGGTGCATCCCCAGCTGGGAGGAGGACTGGAGCCGTTCGTGCCCAGCGGTGAGCTCGGGCTGAGGGATTGCACCACGAAAGCCAATCTGATTTTCTTTTTCTCCTCTTATCTCCTGCTCCCTCTCTGCTGTTACAGAAATTCAGGTGTTGTAAGAAATTGTTTGTGCTCCTGATATAATGCTGCTGGGGAGGGATTACCTGAAATCAGCATCAGTCCTGGAACAAGACTGTCCAGAGATGCTAAATCTGTCACTTTCTTAATGCTGGGTGAATTTTCCAGCCTGGGACAGGCTTTTCTAGCAAATGGACAGCTCTCCTGGGCTTCGAGATGACACCTTTCTTCCTCCGTGAAGCTGAGAGTGACTCAACGTTATTCTTAACTGATGTTAGAAGTCGCTTTTAAGCAGTGTAAGACTTAATCCTAGCAGTGTGAGTTTAGGCAGGCGTGGAGCAGCCTATTTTCTGTGCTTTGTTTTTTTTTTCTCTGTATATACCAGTCCCTCCATGTCTGCCTTGCATCTCCTTTAGCTCTTTCTTTGCCTTTTCTTTGCTTTACAGTGTGGCTTTCATCATTTCCCTGACCCATGAAGCTTTTTCCCTGCGCTGTACCCTGACGCATGCATCTGCTGCAGGGGCGAAAAGGAGAAAACCTCATATTTTTTTGGGGGTGCAGAAGCTCATTTCCAAAATTTTGGGGGGATGCTGAGGTTTGGCATTGTGGGGTGTTCGGCCACTTGGTTTCCTTGTTTGCAAGGGGAGTAAAATCCACTGCAACACAAACTGTGCCCAAATAAATGCTGTTTCAGGGGAAATAATCTTCTTGTAAACTAGCAAAAACAGCCAGTTGCCCCAAAAAAAGTATTTCTCTGTAAGAACAGGATCATCGAGGCTGGAAAAGACTTTCAAGATTATCGAGTCCATACAGCCAGGAGGATTTGAGCTGGCTTTTTTTATCAGGGCAAGTTAAATTCTTTGGAAAAATGTCACCTTATGTGACTTTGCGACGTCTGGCCAGGCTGCTGGTGCCAGGGACCAAAGCCAGCCCCGTGGGCGCCTGCTGGGAAATGTCACCGGGGTGTGGTGACCTTGGCTGGTGGCAGCATGGGGCAAAGGCTGGGATGCAAGCACAAAAAAAATAAAAAAGAAAAACTTGATGCAAAAATATCTTTTGGTTTCTTTTTGTCCCAAGGTGCAGGGAAAGCAGGTGGGGTGGAGGGGGGGGATGGGGAAAATGTGGGTTTGTCAAAAATCCAGATGTCCCAGGGGAAGGTGCTTCTGGCCAGGACTGGGGAGGCTTTAGGTGGTGATTTTGGTTTTGTTCCCCTCAGTGAAATTAAAAAGGGATTGCTGAGAGCCGAAAGGGTGCTGTGCAATGCGTGGTGGTGCTGGTGAGCACAGCTGATGGTCCCCAGGGGGCCAGCACCAGGATGGAGGAACCAAGCTGGGCTTTGTGGGTCACCCCAGAGTGAGATCTTGGCACTTGTGGTCACTTTCCACAACCCCATAAGAACGTGGGGCAGCCCATTAAGACCTCAGGGTGTCTCTAAAGACACCGAACTGAGGTTTTTTTGTTTGTGCAGCTGTTGGGTTATCTGAGCATGGGTCAATTTTTGAGGCTTCAGATGGAGATGTCTTATTGCTCCCCTCTGCCCAAGCACGGCAGCCCTTTTTAATGGGAACATGCAGCAAAATGAGCTGGTAAAGCTCTCGGTGCGGCGGGGCTTTTGATCAGGGAAGCATTAATTATGCTCGAGAGCAAAGGAGAGAGACTAATGAAGGGGAGATCAAAGGCAGCAGTGAGCACGCTGAGCTCAAAACCACGGCTCTTCCTGGGGGTGCTCTGCTGGGAGTCACCCCAACAGCAACCCCAAGCTCCCTTATCCTCCTCTGGACCACACGTGCATCCAAGGAGGATCTGTTGGGTGGGCCCCCATCACCAGGACACAACCCTCGGTTGCTGGCCAGGCTCCTCATAAGATCAGAGAAGGGGGTTATGAATTATTTAGCTGGGAAAGCACATGGGGCTTTGCAGTGCTCTGCTCACACAGGCTCCAAGGATGTGCAGCCCGTGGGCATCGGGAGATGCCCGGGGACAAGGGGACCCCAGGGACAGAGCTAGTTAAATTTAAGGACAATATTGGCACAAGAATAAATGGTAACTAAGCCCCAGAGCAAGCAGAGGCCTGGTGTATCAGCAGAGCCACCAAAATGATCGGGAGATGCTTCCTGGGTCAGCTTCTCGCTGCCAGCAGGCTGAGCCCTGGGCTCTCCGCAGACACCGGGCATCACCACTGCTAGGTGTCTGCTGCCCCCCTGCCCTTTGGGTCTCTCAGGCTTGAAACCACCTTTTCCACCTCTTCTTGTCCCCCCTTTGCCTTCTGCTTTCCCCTCTCTGCCTTCCACCCATCCCGATGCCCCCATCACACAGCGCTGACCAGCTTTGCCCTCAGCTGGAAGTTTTTCTCTCTACGTGGCTTGTCTCAGGCAGGCAGGGCTCAGGAGTTGTCAGTGCCCCACATTGTTTTAATAACAGTGAGGGGTGCTGATCGGCAAATGCTGTTTCGGGACGCGCAGAATCAGCGGCCCTGCTGTCAGGGAAGGGCTGGGTGGTGGCTGACGGGTCTGGAAGCGTGAGCTGGGCACGAGGATCCACTGCGAAATCAAAGCAGCTCTGAGTTTTCCTTCTCCCATGAAAACTTTGTCATTCCTCTGTGCCCCAGGCTTTTATCAGAGACAGAAATGAGTTCCCATACTTTGCTGGAAAAACAGGCTTTTTTTTTTTTTTTTTTTTTTTTTTGCAGGACCTGGTTAACACATGCCTGGGCTCTTTTCACCGGGCAGTCCCAGTGGGATGGCATTTATTTGTGTCCTTCTGTGTGCCTCCCCTTAACCCATGGGGCAAAGGGCTGACCTGATCCTGTGCCCCACAGGGCCGAGCAGTATGGGCTTGCCTTCAGGTGGTCTACTGCTGTTGTTGCTGCTGGGGAGCTTCACCCTGCAAAGCCCTGGGGGGGTTGGTCTCCTCCACCCTTTGTTGAAATGTTGGATTGCTTGTGTCCTGCCGTGTCCTAGTCCATCCATGTTGCATTTTCCAACCTTTTTTTTCCATGAATGGTGTGAAAGTGTCACCCTGGCAGCTGAGAACCATCACACCCTCACCTGGTGCTCCTGAGCAGAGGAGCTGGATTTGGGGCTGAACCCACCAAGGGCTCTGATGGTGGGCTGGAGGTCCACCACGTATTATGGTGGACCAGAAGGGATTTGGGGCTTGGATGCTGGGGAGAAGCTGTGACCAGGAGCACCTTTCCCATCCTCTAGACACCTCTCTGACTCCCTGCTGGGATTGCAGAGCAATCCCCAAACTCCTCAGGGGTTGCATGGCAGCAAGCTGTGAGCAAGGAGGAGAGGAGCAGGGGCTTTCTTCTTACCACTGATGGTTTCTAACCCTTCCCTTTGCTTCCCCAGGCTTTAACACTGCTTAAGCAGGAGCAGCAGCACTCAGCTGGGAGCTGCCTTTGGCCTGGCACAGCTGCGTGTGGAGCACAGCACATATGCACAAAATAAAACAAATACTTGGCTTTTAGGGCTGCGTTTGCTTTCATAATCTTCCTCATAGCAGCTCCCTTTGCCATGCCCTGGAGCTGGCAGCCAGCTCTGGACCTGCTGGACTCATTTCTACCCAGCTACTGCTTGCCTTGATGCTTCATACGCTGATGTATCTGCTTCTGGGTTGAATTGGGCTGAAACTGACCCAAAACGAGAAGCAGCCTGATCTCAGTGAATTGCTTGGCTGTGTGATGATGCTTCAGCCTCGTGCTGTGAACCCCAGCGGAGCAGGAGCAGCTTTCCAGCCAAAGTCAGGGCTGTGCTTTTTGGCCAGGGATGGCAAAGCTGTGGACAGCACCGAAGCTGTGCAAAGGGGAGTGGGTGAGGGGTCTCCTGTGCAAGACTTCCGGCTGGCACAGCTTGTTTTAAACAAGTTTTGTGGGTGCTGAGTGTTACTGACACCATATCAGGGTGCTGAGCTGTCCTGGGTGAGCTCTGCTCACCTTCATCAGCTTTGGGATTTGTGCCATAACTGCCATGAATAATCCTTTGTTCACTTATAAATGACTTATTGGGATGAATCTGCCACCTATGCCCTGCTTTGGACAGCCTGGGTTCAGCTGGGCCCACAGTGATTTTCTCCTTTAAGCTCTGTGATTTTGGGGTTTGTGCTGGTTTTCTGCTTGGGGAGCTTCATCCTCCAGAGCCTTGGATGCATTGGATCTCCTGCACCTCTTGAGTGGACCATAAGGCATGATGTGCTTCATCAGGTGCTAAACCTCAGGTTCAGAGAGACCACAATTACTTTTTTTCATGCTATTACATAGCCAGCACTGGGGAGAAGTGTTTTGGAAATGTAATTTCTGCATTAGCTCCGGGGCCTACTTGTGGGCTTGCTGTGGATGATCCTGTGGCCCTTCAAGTCCTAATTTACAAGTGTCTCTACATCCAATTTAGATCTTTACCCAGCTAAATGAGATCTGTCCCCCCTGCATTTATTAGCATGATCCAGGGTGCCTCAGCTCACCGTCCAGCCCGGTGGCTGTCAGCACAGCAAGCCTAATCGATCCTTCTCTTTCGCTGCTGCTTTCAATTTTGTGCCTTGACTTTGAGTAGAAATGCTTTCTTTGTGCCTGGGCTTCCAGACCCGTATGTTTGGAGCGAGCAGCCCTGTGATTTTTGCTTCAATAACCAGCCGAGACAAGAGGGGAGAGTCGGGTCAGGACGGAGCCGTCATCGAGCTGCACGGAGCTGCTGAGCACCTCGGGGTTTAATGAGATTTGTGCAAGATGCCGGCAGGAAAATGCTGCTGGAGGTCAGGTAAAACCTCGCTGGAGAGCCCTTAGTATTGCTGGAGGGATGCGAGATGGAGCAGAGGTGTCCTCACGGCGAGCAGCAACTCTTCCCGGGGGGGTTTTATCCTCCGATCCCATCCCCTGCACGTGGTCCTCACGCTCACCTCTCTCACCCGCTATTAATGACATTTCACAAGGTGATGCTCCAGCGTGCTGATTAAACAGGATATTGAAGATGAAGATAAAATGTCCTGGAAGGAGGCTGCCGCTCTCTGTTTGGGAAAAATAGCTTTATTTTGCCACAAAAATGATCTGGGAATGGCAAACTGTGGGAGAAACCTGCTGTGATGTGCCTGGCCTTTGCCAAAGGGACAAGGGATGAAGGGGTCATATGCCACCCACCCCTGCTCCTTTCATGAGGACCCCCTGCTTGTGCCAGGGCCTGTTGGATCTGTAGAGACTTCAAGTTTGTCCAAAATTGGCCAATTTTAACAAAAGCTACAGTTGTGCAAGCATCCTTTGCTCCCCCTTGCTCCATTTCCAGGGGCGACCTTAGGGCAAATGGCTCTTCTCCAGTTTTGGGATCGGCCCCAAATGCTCATAGCTGAGCAAACCATGCATGAAACCATTTCTCTGGGAAGAAAAACAATTATTTTCCCACCCGAAATACATATCTGTGGATAATGTTAATTGCACGGCTCTGAATAATGCTAATTGCACTCGACCTCTGTGGAAGACATATGTAGATAATAATACCTCGGTCTTCAAACATCTTCTCCAGAAACCTCATGAATATGAGTGAAATGCCTCAATTTTGTCCCTTTAAGCCTCCCTGCTTCATCACGAGGCTGACGAGCGTGGCGGGGGCTGGAGGAGCTGGGCGATGTAGGTCATGCCCCAGTTTTTCTCTGCTGAGCAGCTGTGGGACCTTCCTCCTTCCAACCCCATCCATGCCCAGCCCCAGGCTTGGATGGTCTCTTGGAGCTTCCAGAAGGGATATTTTTCCCCATACCTTGTTGGCCTTGATTTCCCCAGGGGACATCCCTTGGGGGACCCAGGCAGGTCCCTTCCTGCCAGCACTGGAGGGGAATGTATGGCTTGTATATGGTATCTGGCTGCCTCCGACCTGTAAATATAGCTCCAGCGAGAGCATGTCTGCATGTGTGTGACAGTCTGTGCAGCCAGGCTCTATTTTTAGGAGCGCTGGCAAAGGACACACACACGCACACGGTTCTAATCACAGCTTCTCCCAGGCAAATGTTCTTTCTCTGGTTTTCGAGCCATGCTTATCAATTTCCTCTGCATTGTTTCCTTCCCTTCAGCCGTGCCGTCACAACCCGCAGCCAGCAGGAGGGAGAAAAAGGGGTGTGATGGGGAGGAAAGTTGGCAGCAAGGCATCTGGGTGGGATGCAGGGGCTGTTTCCAGGTGGGGAGATGTGCCCCCAGCTCCATGGATGGGGTGTGTTGGGTGGCCGTGGGCTGGGGGCTCACCTGGAGGAGCTGGGCTGGATCGAAGGTGAGCAATGCCTCCAGCATGCCCAATTGTCCTCTGTGAGGTAGTGGAGGAGTTTATTAAAATTTTCAAGGTATTTATATTTTTTTATTCTTTTTCTTGGTGTGGCTGTCCAGGGAGGGACATCAGAAATGAGTGGTCAATGGTGCATTTCCAAGTTTTCTTGTGCTCTGTTGGAGAACCCCAAAATTTCACTTCTTAAAAACCCACCTTTCCCTGTCCATGTTGCTCACTGCTCCTCTTGGAGCAAACATTCCTGATTGAACATTTCCAATAGGAAATATTCCTAAATTAATTCACCCTCATGGCTGGCGAAGTCGCAGGCAGTTGCATTGTGATGACCTCCAACAGTAAGTCGTTGGATGGGGACGCCCGTGCCAGCCCAGAAGCATAAATATTTCCGTAAGTCGTGCACCTTTGCCAGGAAAAGTGTATTTTTCCTCCAGCTGATTTGCAGGCAGTGGCGAGACGAGTTTCCCAGGGTCTCTCCCAGCTTCATTAAGCGGTCAGAAGCAATTAATTTAACCCTTCTCTTCCTCCAGTTGTAGGGACAGGGATTATTAATTGCCCGTGGATGTGGCAAAGATGGATGAGGAGAGTTAAGGCTGGCCGTGAGCTTTCAGTGCAATTTCTGCTTTCTTCAGATAATGAAACTAAAACATTTTGATCACCCCAAATTGAGTAAAAACCCTGGCTCTGAAAAGCCTCAGTGTTTGAACTAAAATGCTCCTTGTCCAGCACGAACAGAGCAAGTAAAAATTCATCATGGGCTAAGCAGGACTGCGACACAGAGAGGGACCAAAACTTCTCAGTGCTGGCTGAAAAATGGACTTTATTTTTATTTCTGTGGCATTTTTGGGATTAAAGATATTATGAAGCAGAACTGTGTTGTTTTAAAATTTTCAGTGAAAGACTATTGAAGCCATCCTACCAGGCATTTGGCGCTATTTGCTTTAACAGGCCTTTAACTTCTGAGCTTCGAATTAAGGCTTGAAGCTGACAGACATTACAATTAAAATACATTACAAAATTTGGAGTAAAATAGCATTTTTAAAGAAAGGATAAACAGGGTGTTTGTCAGGTATTGGGGGCACTAATTTTTATTTTTTTCTAGGGAGAAGGGAGGTGAGGGGCTGGCTCGCCCAAGGCTCTGCAGTGATGCTGCACCAGCATGGAAAAAACACTTCTAATTCCGGGCTTGAAAAGGGAAAAAAAAAAAAAAAAAAAAAAAAAAAAAAAAAAAAAAAAAAAAAAAGCATTATGGGAGATTTGGGGAAGAAAATGGCTCTCGGCTGTGGTGCCACCGGAAGG
Organism: Aythya fuligula; assembly: GCF_009819795.1. Taxonomy (NCBI): domain Eukaryota; kingdom Metazoa; phylum Chordata; class Aves; order Anseriformes; family Anatidae; genus Aythya; species Aythya fuligula. The sequence goes on along the minus strand of NC_045569.1, from coordinate 9,464,640 downwards.
CCCTGTCCCTGCCTGCCCTCCGCTCCTCCAGCTGATGGCAAAGCCTGGAAGAAAATATATTTTTTTAATGGGCTATTTGCTTTCCTTCACCATTCCCCATAAACACAGCTTTTTGTCTCATAGCGAAGATGCACTCTTGCTTTTATAAGCCGTCTTAAGCACCACTTCTTACATCAATGGCTTTAAATGAAAAAAGAAAGCGCTTTTGAATACAAATGTGGCATTTACTTCCTTAATGCCTCTCTTGCGCTAAGCTACCTTCAAACCCATCAGAGACACTTTAATATATTGAACAGAACTCCCCTCATTTTGATGCTAATGCAGCATTTCATGCAGATAATGTGCTTGAATCATGCACTGAAATACATTAAAGGTGAAATCCAGAGCCTGGAAAACCCTCTGGTGTCTCAGTGCTCCCCTCCTTCCCCCGACCTGCATCCACTTTTGGGGTCTGGCCAAGCCTCCTGGTAGGTCCAAGGCCAAGCTTGTCCTACATGACTTGGTTGGTGCCTTCTAATCAATCAAAAACCCCAAATCACCTGTTTTGTTTTTTTTTCATGCCGTTGCTCTGCAATGGGCTGTTCAGTGGTGGGACTCCTTGCTGGGAGGTCCTAAGGCAGCATCATGTGGATGCAGCCTTCATCATTGCTGTGCCAGGACACACTAAAAGCCAGAAATGAATTTTTTCAACCCAAGGAGAGCATTTCTATGCTCTTGTTGTGCTACTTATAACCCTAAACACCTCTTGTCCTCCTTCAGAGGCAGGTATTGATGACCCCACCTGGATGCATTATCATGTTCCTCTTCTCCTAATGCGCGATAGCAGGGACCAGGTGGTAGGAGAGTGGCTGCCTCTTCCATTTGTTGTTCTAATAACTAATTTGTTGTTCTAAAACTAATAATTAAGCTCAGAATCTGGGTCATTAGGAATCGAATCCCCTTGAAATAAAAGCATAAAGCTTCCATTTTGGGTCAGTGGGTGTCGGAGGACTTGACAAGAAGCGCCTTGTTAGAAAGGGATTAATTTATTCATGGAAACCTTGCTTTGTTTTGAAGAAATCAAAACAAGCCACGTCAAAGTTTGGCAATTCTTTCAACTGTGCTTTTCTGTGACTGCAGTGGTGTGGCTGGGGGTTGGAAAAAAAAAAAAAAAAAAAAAAAAAGAAGAAAGATTTCTGCTAAAACTGCTGTTATCTGTGTCTGCAGCTCCATGGAGCAACCTCCTTGTCCTGGGTAGGATGCACCAAACTCAGCTCACTTGTACCATTACTGGGGTGAGGGCGTTGGGCTCACCCCTGAAGTCTTCAGGGTCTTTTTTTCTCCTTTGTAATTAATGCTGCCACCTCTCTGGTATGAGTTGTGCTGTGGTCTTCTGCTAGCACGGTGTGCGAGTTAAGCTGTCTGGGTATGTTCCTGAAGAATTAAAGATATTACTATTATTGTTTCCCCCTCTCTCTTTACTCACTTACAGGAATCTCACAGAATGGAAGTAATGGATAACAAACAAAAGCTCAGACCTAATTAATGTCACCGTGCCCTTCCTGGGTGGCTACGTGTGGCTTTTCCTGGTAAGGCTCAGCGCAGCGGCGCGTGGGGCAGCACCGAGCATGGGAAGGGAAAAGCTGCAGATGGGAAACGTGTCTCACCTGTAAAACAGTTAAACCTAATTTCCTCTCCCTCTCCAGCCTCAGAAAAACCCAAACCACAAGAAAATTGGGCTGTAACGCTCTTGGCTCGATGCACCTCTGGTTTGTTTGGAGCAGGAGTGATGTTTTTCTGAGCCAGGCGCTTTATTCTCCTTGCTCTGCCACCTTGCAACGATGTCCCCACATCAAATATTTTACATAAAGCCCTGAAAATATTTCCAAAAAATATGCTCCCTGGGCAAGTGTCTCTGGTGGGAGCAGCCTAGGAGGGCAGGGGAGCCCCAGATCTGGACCCAGCCTGCTCAGTTATCACGGCGTGGTCCCACAGCTGGAAAGCTGCTTGCTGAACACACGTGGGCAGGTGGAGGAGGCTTGCTCTGCTCTGGCTAATTGGGTTCATTTCTCTTAATTAACGCTCCTCACTAATGAGCAGCCATCCCTTCAGCAAAGCCCAAGGAGGGGCTGATAAACAGGCAAGGAGGGCTGTTAACTGGATTACGTGCCCCGTGGAGCACATTGGCTTCTTCCCGTTGGAAAGGAGAGGAAAACGTTGATGCAGAGAGCTTTATCCCTGCTTTTTTTTCCATTTCCAGGGAGAGGAGTAGTCCCCATCCCATTACCCCATGGGTACTATCATATGCCCATCATGTTGTCCTTCAGGTGATGCCCTGTGTGCAGATGTGCCTGTGTTACCACTGAGATCTCCCAATTTTGCTCTCCACCACCCCAATTTGGAGCATCCTTTGAGGGTTTTCCAACCATGGGACAATGTCAGCTGGGATCACTGAGCCTTTTGGCACCAGGACAGCTGTCTCAGGACCAGGACACCTTCCCCTGGTACATCACAGGGACCTGGGCTCCCCAGCCAGGCGCCCTCCATCTCTGGGATGTGCCAAGCCCATCTGCCCTGTGCAGATCCTGCGCTCATCACAGCCTCTCCTCACCCCCATCTGCACCACCAGCTGAGCTTATTTCCCCAATTAAACACAACCAGCCCTTGATGAAAAGGAGGAGGGAGGCAGTGAGGAGGGATTTTTATTGGGAAGTCATTTCTTCTTTAATTGAATCGCTCCCGTTAAGAGTGGCAAGGAGAAGAGAAACAAAAAGGCGAACAGGAGGTAAAGGCGTTTAATTCGCTCCTGCTTGAGAGCAGCTAATATTAATAAACTTCTGGATGGAGGGATTTGCAAGGGCTTGTTTGAGGGATTAACTCCAAAATGGTGATTAGATTTCCCAGAGTGAACACATTGATAAACAAGTGAAATGGGGGGACCTGATGTTGTCCCCCCAGGCCATCAGAGCTGCTCTAGGGCATGGGACTTCCACCTTTATCCCAAAATCAAGCAGAGATGATATTCTTGGCCCTTCCTAAGAAGGTTTCAGCTTTGCTTACCATATAGACCCTTCAAACTTGGGGTTGGGTAGAGGTGGGACCATTATAGTGACCACATGCGCTAAGGAGCAGGATTAGGGAGGCGCTGACCCCAAATCTGTGGGGTGGTCCCACAGTGGGGATGGATGCTCCAACAAACCTGACTGTGGCTGTGTGTGAGGCTTCTTCCGTGAGTGCAACGTGGGGGCAATGATGTTACAGGGCAGGAGGGGGGAGCTGGGTCAGCCCCAGCCCCTAGGGAGGAACTTCTGAGACCTTTCGTCTTGCCCTTTTGCTTGCTTTTTGATGAAATGTTTTGTTTTGGGAATCATGACACATTGATCAATTTAAAAAGCAGCTGGTTTGACTTTTGCCTTTTAAAGGTTTTTTCCTTTTTTTTTTTGTTTTCAGTGCAAGCATGGACCTAAACAGAGGATGCAAAGCCCAGAATAGCATGCTCCACACCGGGGCAAAGAAACACACGTTGTCCTGAGGCAAAGAAGATCTCTCTGCTTCTACTTAACCCATTTTTTTTTTCTTCATAATTTTTCTGAAGCTTCCCGTGAAAGTTTCTGGCTTGGATCAGCCCATATATCTATCTATTTTTTTCCTGGTGTTTTTGTTTTGCTCCCTGGGTGAAATATCCATTGGTACTTGCTCCATGAGTGTGGCTAGACCCAGACCTTCACTGGTGCCTTCTCTTCTTCTCGTAGAGCCCAGCCAAAGAATTTCAGTACCACGGGGCTGATTTGGTCAGGCATCTGCATCCCACCATCTGCTTGTCCCCTTAAATGGGCTATTTAAGAGGGGAAGAAAACAAACAAACAAACAAAACAAAACAAAAAAGAAAAACATTTATTGGGTTGCCTTTGGCCTTCAGGCACCAAATCTAATCTGCTTCTGACGGATATAATCAGATAAGGAATGCCATGTGTAGGAGCACTCCTTTGGTGCCTTCCTGTCCCCGTCTCCTGCTCCAAGCAGCCTGAGCTCGCATATCCAGCCCAGGGTTATGAAAAAGGAAATAAACGGGGAAAAAAAAAGTAAAGGCAGAAGAGGAAAAAACAAACAAACAAAAAACTGTTGAGAGCTGGAGGTGCAGGGGATGATGGGGAGGTGAAGGAGGAGATGGGATTTAGTCCTTGCTCTGCCCTGGAGGTTTGGAGCATCGCTGGTATCATTTCCAGACCTTCCCACCAGCCCATCCCCATTCTGGGATGGGAAGCATCCCCAGCTCCTGTGAATGTCCCCGCAACCGTGCCCTCCTCTTGTGCCCAAGGTGTCCCCATTTCAAATGGAAACAAAAAACTGAGTTTCTCTTGTTTTTTCCATCTCCTGTAAATTTTTGAGTTTGGGATCTTGTAGGGTTTTGGGTCAGTGAGGCAATCCTGTTGGAACAAAATGTTGCACCTTGTTTGGGTACAACCTTGTTAAAACACAATGTTTGGGGGGCAAGGGGATGTGACACCTGTGGCCCCAAGGAAGAGCCAGCCTGCAAGGTCATCACTTTGTATCTCTGCACACTGAAGACAAGCTCTGTCTGATCCTCAACGTTGCCTGACCCCACAACCCCAAAATGCTTGGGCAAATGCCTTTTAATTACTAAATGCTCACTTCTCTGCTAATTAACATCCTCACAGGCATTTAGGAAATGATGCTCTTTGTTCATAATTACCAGTAAAAGGTGAATCCCAGCTCCTGGAAGCAAAGTAATATTCAGCTAGGGGGAAAACCTATTTCCTTTCCTTTTTTAATGTCAGTGGGCAGAAAGCATGGATGTTTTATGGACGCAGCTCATGCAGCAGGTGGGGAAACTGAGGTACGAGGCCACGAGATTCAGAGCAGAAATAGAAGCCCTGCTTCCACCCTGACGATCAATATTCCTCATGAAAACCTTGGTGGCAGAGCTGGTGAGCTTTTTCCCTCTGTCAAATTGGTGCCATCACCTCCCATCAGTACAGTGCCATCAGCTCCTGGTGTGGGCTGACCACATCCCACGAGGGACAGGAGATAGGAGAGGGCATAACTCACCGGTGCTCTCCCAATTGATCTTCAAAAGCACTTTGAAGTTGGGGAAATCAGTGGGGTTTTTATGTTATGTTTTTCTCTTCTTTACCTTTTTTTTTTTTTCCTTGGGTACTAAACTTCCGAACTTTGGTTTTTAATGAGGAAGGAGCTCCGCGGCTCGCATCAAACGATGCTGGCCAGCGGGGCTCTGGAGCAACAGCTGCGCGAACGAGCAGGAAGGTTGAAAAGCATGAAAAGAAAGGGAAGAAATTCCTCCGGGTGAGCATGGAGATGCCTTGGGGAAACTCCTGGTGAAACCTTTCCCTTCCTGCATGAGACATCCCATCGGGTAGGGGTGCTCCTGGGGAGAAAACACTTGGCCAAAGACAACCTAGCAAAGCGGTGTTGGTTCAGAAACTATACAAAATATTTAAAATGTTTTCTTTAAAAAAAAAAAAAAATCTAGATTTATATTTTGAAACAGCAATGCTGCTAATCAGGAATTTTACTTGGATATAGTTGATGGTAAGCTCCACTGCACCTCCTGCCACGTGTCCTCGCCCTGTGGTGACATCCTCAGGATGCTGTGGGGACTTTCCACATCACCAGACCTGGCCAGGGGAAAGAAGGAGCTGCCAGGTCTTACGCCCACTTGGGAGGCTCCTGGTGCTTTTCCATGGCCTTCAAGAAGGAGGATGTCACCTCCCACAGCCCCAACCTTGTTCCCAACACATGTCCACTGGCCTGAGTTCAGGCGACTGTTTCTCTGCAGGTGTTTTGCCGGAGGGAAGGACAGACGGAAGGCTCCCTCGTGCTGTTCGTCCCTTCCTTGCTCCTTAGTTTAATTTTAGCTGTTTCTTTCACCGGGGGCTGAGATGCGCTGCTGGTTTGTTTTCCCCTGCAAAAGCACCCAGACAAATATAGACAAGGATCCATTTAAATTACAGGCAGGACAAAACATAGGAGGCTGCTCCTATTTAATAATAGCCACCGTACGGATATTGCTCTCAGGGCTTTGTCATGCAACAGCTTGTTTTATTAAACCCTTCACGCCCTGTGCCAGCTTTATTCAGCTGAGTGGTGCCAGCTTGACAGTCGTCTTGGAGACAAGCATCCTCTTGGGGTCCATGTTTGCGGGGTCAAGCGCTGTTTTTACAGCAGCCACCATCCCCTGGACCACCGCGGCTAAAACCTAACCTGCTTTTGGTCACAGGTTTTGGGCTGGAGCCCCTCGGTTGGCCACCAAGCGTTTTCCAAGCCCATATCCTCCACTGGGACTTTGTGCAGAAAACCAGGTCCAACCTCTGCTGAACCCTTCCCAAAACATAAATCCACCTGCCAGCCTTCATGGAAGTTCATGTTTTTCCACCTGGTTGCTTATTCAAGGTGAAGTGCCAATCTCTGGTCCCTCCCCAGCTGGGCTGAAGGTGTTCTTCTGGCCAATTTTAATCAAATCTGGGAGAGTTGTTGGTCTGTCTGTCTGTCTTGGAGGGACATTCACTGGTTAAAACCATCCTGGAGCTCTGCAGGACCCTCGGTGTGAGCCCTCTCCACATGCCAGCACATCAGAGGGTACCAAAAATGATGCTTTTGAGCCTTTTGGTATAAAATGTGGAGCTGTGGGGGGCATGTTGGGTTGGCTGCTGAGCATCCCTGAGTCTCTGCTTTCTTCTAGATGTCCAAGTGGGGCTGGGTGGGCTGCAGAGGGTTCCTAAAGCTTTCCCAAACCAGGGATGCGCTGCGTTCTGCTCTCCCTGGGGATCAGGAGAGGAGAATCAGGGAGTGCGTGCACAAGCAGATGTTGGTTTTGCTGGGTGGAAAAAAGAAAAAAAGGAAAAAGAGAAAAAAAAAATCAGTTTTGTTCTGAGCTGAGGTAGGAGAACACTACCACCACCGCGTCTTCATCTCGGCGCTTTCTGAGCAAAAACAGCTTTTCATTTGAGAGACTTCAAGGTGTTTTGGAGAAGTCAAAGCACTGCCAGTTCCAGCGTCCTGCTTGGAGCCGTGTCCTTCATCTCAAACAGGCCTTGATCAGAAAACAGATCTGGTTGTGTGCACGTGGGAGTGCTGCTGGGGGATGAAACCCACCTGCACGGAGGTAGCTTGGGGCTTGTTCAAGGGGCAGGGCAGCCAAAATCTTGCTGCCACCCATAAGAGGCTGAATTTTGAGATATTTCCTTGCTATTTACCTGTTCTCTTTGGTCCCCTTCATTTATCCAATTCATCATCATTCAAGAAGTGAGCCCTGTGCCTCAGTTTCCCTGAGGTGCCTGTTGTGATGCCTGCAGGATGCTGGGGCCATATAAATATCTCCAATAAGTAGTGCTGAGAAAAAAAAGCATTTAATTTCCCATCCCATGATCAGATTTGGCTGCGACATATTTCTCATCTTTATTTCCCCCCCAGATTGCTCCCAGCACCAGCTGGGCTGGGAGCCGCTCCTGCCCCACACCTCTGATATCAAACAGGATTTTTCCCACTGTGGGGAAATCCCCAAACACACCAAAACGCTCGCTTACACAGGAGGGCAAAAAGAGTTGCAAGAAACAAACAGAGCCCAGGTGATTTATTCCATGGATTTCACGCCGCACAAAGCACCTGGAAAATAGCTGTGTGGGCTTTCCATATGGGTTGCTATTATTTTCCAGGGTACAGAAAACAGATTGTTGGAAGAACTCCCTGTTCTGTGGCTTGTGCTATTTTTTTTTTATTTTATTTTTTTTTTTTTTTTAAAGCAGAGCAGCAGTCAGTGCTGTTTCCTCTCTGCTGAACGTTGTTTAGCGATTGCTCCTGGTGCAACTCGAAGCAGGAAAAAGCTCGGAGCTTTTAATTAAAAGCTGCAATCTGCTCTTTCCTCTTGGTGCAAAGTCTCACCTACAACATGGGAACTGCAAAACGATAATACCAAAAGCACTCTTCCTCCGTGGGGAAGGACTGAGTTTAAACCGTGGGGTTGCCACAAACAGAGGTATTGGGGATCTCAGTCTGGGGATCTCAGAGATGGTTTGAGGAAGCCTTTGGGCACTTTGCTGATTTTTTCAATTCTTTTGGGTGTTATCTCATAAGTTTTAACCCCGGTGTTTGGTCTAATAAATATATAAATAAATAAAAACCACCCCGGTTTTGTTACATACACACTGTTTTCTCATGTCTGGCTGCCCCACCGGCTGTTTGGCAGCATCCATGCATGGCTAAAGAGGCCGGCTTGCTTCTAAGCACGTCGCCGCGCGTCTCCATCTCCCCGGCTCCCAGCCGCAGGGACAAGGGGGAGGCTTTCACGGGAGGGAAACCCACCGTGACGCTGCTATGGGCTCCGATATCTGCCGGGGATGCTCTCAATTAGCTCCTGCTTGATAATCGATGATTTTTTATTCTTTTTTTTTTATATATATATTTGCATTTTTCACTCGGCTGGCTCCTATATTTGGCGCTTGGGAGCGTGTCTGTCTGTGCCTGCCGTCCCTCCATCTGCGCGTCTGGCTCACCAGGGTGGCACCGTGCTTCCCCCAGCAAGAAAAAGCTTTGGGAAATCCTATGGGGTTTTATCCCCCCCTCCACTGATGGTGGAGAGGGGAAAAAAAACTTGTAACCTATACTAACAAGAAGATGCTAATACTGATAACACTCATTTGTGTGAGCTGCGGTGCTGCGTTTCCATCCCTGTCCTTGGTAAAATGGTAAATGTCCAGGGAGATAAGAGCCAGAAGCTTGGAGCCACCCCTTGAGCCTCCTGAAAAGGTCTGGTGCTGCTCTGTGGAAAGAGTTTTGGCTTTGGGGGTGGGTTTGTGCCTCCTTGGGTCCCATTCTGGGGCTTTGCCCAGCAAAGTAGGGGGTGTGTGAAACAGGGGCAGAGCATGGGCATGAGAACAAGGAGGGATGCAGCATATTAAAACGCCAGCCTCCTTCAACTTATTTTTCCCTAAAATCCTCCCCTAATTTTCCCTTAAATTTTCCCTAAAATTTATTTTCCCCAAAAACTTCCTGGCAGGATCGCAGTAGGAGGGTTGGAGAGGCGAGGAGAGGGAGAGGGGAGTGCTGCATCTGTCTCACCTCAGCCTTCATCCCTGGACCCCAAAAGATGCTCGGAGCCCCTGGGCCAGGTTTGGCCTGGATCCAAGGTGCCTCAGGGGGGATTTTTGGTGTCCCCCATCCCTTCTGCACGTGATGTTGAATAGCAAAAATAGTTTTGCAGGAGGGGGTGAGCTGATCCATGCATGGCGCAGCATCCTATGCGAAGCGCCCGTGCCAAAATCCGACAGAGGAAGAAGCCCAGGGTGAATTTTGGGGCGGTGGAGCAGGACACGGGCTCCGAGCTATATTTGGGTCCCCAAGCGGTGGAAGCGGGTGGCCGTGGGCTCACGGGGGGGGGGCTGGCAGCCGCGGCTCCCAGCCCTCAGATGGCGCATTGAAATTCAAATCGCGCTTCTCCACCGCTGAATCTCTTTGTTGCTTCTTCAAATGACTAATTGTCACTTTTTTTAATAAGGCAGCATCACGGGGAGGTGCGGGAGTTTTTGTAATAATAATCGTAAAGGGGAGGGGGGAAAGAAGGGGGTGGGGAAAATGAAAGAGAAGTGCCAGGGATAGTAAATCTCTTCCTCCTTTCCACATACCAGCTGCCGTGCTGCTCTACCGCGGCGGCCAAGACACTTCATCATCCTTGGGGGTTTGCTGGGAGCAGCATATCGCTTGGGTAGACAGGGCGAATCCTGCTACGTTTGCTTTTTATTTGCTTTTTTTATTTATTTTTTTTTAAAGCTCTAAATAGCTGGGGACAGCCCTTTCCCAGTCGCTCTCTGTAGGGGACTCGCGTGTTAAATCAAGCACGGTGACATCCCCATTTGTCCCCCAGCGGGGTGGCCCACGTCCCTGCCCACCACCATGATGCTCCAGGGGCTTAGGGTGTTGCTGCTTGCTCTGACAGCCCTTTCCCTTTGCGTTGCTTCTTGGCTGATCCGTGCCTGTCCCTGAGATGGGAAGAATGGGATGGGTTTGTTGCAGCTGCAAGGATCTCTGGTGGTGCAGGGATGGGGGAGCCCCAGCTCGGGCTCTTGTCTCTTCCCTTTCCAGCCCAGGATGATGGGGAAGATGTGGCTAAGAAGGTATCAAGGAGGATAAGTGTGATTTCTTCTGCAATCCTGGCTCCCCCTAAATAGGGGAAGGGAGCAGCAGCGCTGCTGGATGAGCTCTATCCCCACGCAAAGAGCCGGGTGCTGATTTTGCCCCACGCAGCATCCTTCCAAGCCGGGGTCGGCCACATCCGTGGCATGGAAAGACTTCTTCTGGCTTTATTTATCTCAGCGCATCTCTTGCTGCTAACTGCTGCCAGCCTGGTGCCAGCTGGCCTGTTTATGATGCCAATAAAAGTCAAACAGAGAGATAAAATTGCACCTGTCATAATTGGGCTTGATTTAGAAGCGGTTGGAGTGAGCTGGAGGGCTCAGGGACGCACCGTTGCTTTGCGATGTCCCTTCCTTGTGTTTTTCCTCCTGGACCTTGAAATGATGCTGGCGATGCCAGCCCCAAAACTGTGGCCATAAGGACGCACGTGAATGATGTTACTGGGCCAGCTTTTGATGGATTCACCTCTTGTTTCCCTCCTTGCCCTGGCCACAAGAAGTGTAGAAATTTTTGGTGCACATTTTGGGATGTTTTTCTGGGTTGCAGGAGCACAGACACTTGTGAGAATAATGAGGCTCCGCGGTGTTTTTAATAGATCAGGTTTTCTCCTCTGCTCCCTGGTTGCCTTTCTCCCTGCTAATTCTCCCATTATCCTCCCTTAATGAACGACTGCTGGCAAATAAAGCCCTGGGCATGCAAAGGATGCTCCTGTGGCCCCGAAGCTGTCCTGCAGCTGGTGGGGAGGAGAAGGCAGAGGGATGCTGGAGCCCAGCCTGCCCAGGAGCCCCACCGAGCAGGAGCTGCTTCTTCTCACTGCCCTTTTCCGAGCTTTAGTCCTATTTTTGGCTGATGCTTCTGCTTGGCTTTCGTTGAAAGAGTGGCAGCCACGGGCTGGTACTCAGCTCCTGATGCTCTAGGTTATCCAGACCTCGTGCTATTTAATCTCCTTTCCCAATCCAATGAATATTAATGGAAAAAGTGGTACCTGGGGTATGAACCCCAGTAGGAACACCCACAACAGCACAGGGATCCAAAATCTTGAAGTCTGTCCTCGATTTGAGGTTTATTTCTCCCATCAGATTGACTCCCCAAGGCAGCATTCCTTTCTCTCCACCTGCTCTCTTTCCCCCTTGCTGCCAAACGAGCACAAAACCAAGGCTGTAGGAGCTCCCTGGTAATCCTAAGAGCCCCCAGCCTGGGTCTGTAAGGAAAATGCCCTGAACTGATGCTCTGGGAGTCTTCCCAAGCATCCCGAGCTGCTTGGGCATCCAAATGCCGGTGTCCTAAAGGGTTCCTCCATCAGGACTCCGACTTTATCCTCCCATCACATATTTCTGCACCATGTCCTGCCTTGCTTTCTGCCCTTGCTGCTGTGGTGGGAGAGCATCATGACCCGTGCTGGCCCAGCCCCTGCCTGATCGGAGATGGCTGTGGGCACGAGGCATTTGATCCTGAGCGATGAAAGCAGGAGGTGCAACGGCAGCAATATCTCTCCTCTCACCCCCCCAGCGCTTTCATATCCTGCTGTAATAATGCACAGGACGAGAGCAGAGATGGGAGCGGTGATGGGAGGGAGCATTGGCAGTGCTCCCTTTGTCTGCTGGTCCTGCTCTATGCCCGTTTTGGTGAAATATCTCATTCTGGAAGCATCACGGCTGAAATTAAGCCGTGTGTGGTTTAGATGTAAATCTGCTGAGGGGTTATTGCAAAACAGCATCGTGTGGGGTGCCCCTGAAAGAAGCCCCAAACCCCAACATCTCCCCTTAGGGAACTTCCCCTGTCCCATGGGGAGAGGTGACCTGAGCATCCCTGCAGGATCTCCTACCACCAGGACCCGACCTTGCCCAAGCGACGCTTAATTAACCACTAACGAGCATCTGAAGCATCTGTAGGATGTTCCTGGCATTTTCCCAGGATGGTTCCCTGCAGCCGGGCTTCAGCCTGGAGAAATCCGTAAGTGACAGGCGGCGAAAGCACGGCTGCATCCAGCAACGGGGTGACTCCAGCAAATAATTGTCCAAAGATTAGCGCCGCGTAATGGGGCCACAACAGCAGACGCCGCACATCATTAGAGCTTACCAGGGAGTGTGGGAAGGGAGTCAACAGACCTAGGGCAAATAAACAACGAGCAAAATACACAGCAGATGTCACGTGCTAGTTGGGCACGGATTGACTTAAGGGCTGTGTGTCAACAGCAGCGAAGCAAGGCACCCTTCCGATGATGAAAACCCCATAAAACAGCTCAATTCCTGAAAACTGCCCCTTTTTCCAAGCAGAAATGGATGGGCTGGCTGTTAGCTGTAAGCTGTGTGTTGTCAGCTGGAACTGCTCTGATTTCTGGCTGGGAGTGATGGGGGAGCCCAGGCGTGGTGAAGCTGGCACTGCGATCGTAAAGAACAAACCCATCCAAGTATTAGGTGCTAGCATAACTTTTTGGCAAAAAAAAAAAAAAGGCTTTGTATTTTTGCTATTTTAATTTATCCTGGTGCTTCATTAATGCAGAGCCTGGACAAGTGGTATTTTTTTGTTTGTTTGTTTAGAATATTGTGTTTGTTTTACTGCTGCTCCTCCTCTGCACCCCATCCCAGCTGAGGATGCTCCAGGATGAGTTTGGCAAGACAAAGCAAAGCCTCCAGCCCCTGACACCCCAGTGATGGAGGTTTCTGGGCTGGAGCCCTACATAAATATCATTTACGGTGAGGCAGAGTGTAAATAGACGGTGTGAGCCCTGTGCTGGGTGTGCGTTGCTGCAGCTGGGGGATGTTCGCAGGCTGCGCTCCTGCTCTGCAGACACATATATAGGATGTTGTCAACTTTCAGCAATTTATTCCACCTATGCTTTTTTTATTTGTCACTATGGTAACTACAAAGTAAAGATCAAAGCAGCGTGCCATCAGCAGGAAAAGGTATTATTTTTTCCCTTTTTTTGCAGAAATAACTTAAGCATGCTTTTATTTCCTTCCTATTCAGGGGAATTGGTTGCTGCTGGTCGGTTCCGGCAGCTTTTTGGCAACGAAGTTTGGGTCTCCAATTGAGAAATTGTCCTGGAAGAGTTTGCAGCTCAGATAAGCTGAATTTCCTTCAGTTTGAAGATAAATGCAAAGTGAAGGGTGGGTGACCATTGTTTTTGGGGTGCTACAGTGGGTCCTGGGGCAGGAGGAGCTCGGTGGAGCAGCCTGGTCCTTATAATATGAAAAGGGAATAATCCCCCAAATGCTGGTATTGCTCCTAGCTGTGCCCTGGGTATGGGTTTGGGGTCCCCATCCATGCCAAAAGGGGATGGGTTTGGGGTCACCACTCATGGCTTGAGGTTGAGAGTTTATAAATAGATTTAAAAAGCCAGAAACCACCCAAATCTTGAACTTTGCTTCATTTTTCTTGCTTCTCCTTACTTGTCACGGAAGCTGGGCACGAGCCCTGAACGTGAAGGGAAGGACTCTGCTCTTCAGATATAGCTACAGGGTCTTCTCCAAGGGTGTTCAGGATCCAGAAGTCACCCTGCTCTGATTACACCCTTAATTATTTTAATTAATAATAATTACACTCTTCCCTGATAGATGCAGAAATAGAAAGGCAGGTGCAAAAAAGGACGAGGTGCTCAGTGGGATGCTGGTGCAATGGGCTCTGTCCGGCCATCACCACCCACCTGGAGCTGAATTTCTTGTTAGATTTTCTGCTTATTGGTAAATGGAGGGGAGAAAAAATGTTTTTTATACATATGAGTGTATTCAGAAGTACAAAATTCAGGGGTTCTGCTTCATGTGTTTGCAATGCAAGCAGTAACATCTTCTTCTATGGGCTATAAAGCAGCTTTTAAGTGTTTGGGAATCAAATGTGTTTGTTGTTCCCACAGATGAGACAAAACAGATCATCGTGCAGCCAATTAGTATGCATATGCTTAAAAAAAAAAAAAAAAAAAAGTGAATGTTTTTGGCTGTCTGGAACAGTCTTGTTGGGCTTTTGAGGACAACCAGTGGCCATTGGGTTTTGAAAGGGAATTTAATCTATTTAGGGGTGGGATTATGTGATGTGTTTGCTTGCAGGTGGCGTGGCACAGTGGTCTCAGACTTGCTTTGTCCTTCTCTTTACCTTGCAGCAGCCAAGGTTGCTTGTGCAAGCTTTGCATTACATTGAAGATGGCTTCAGGTTTGTCCTGCAAAACCTCATTTAGCAATGTAGAGTTAAATTTAGGCTTTTAAGAGAAATTGAAATGTTAAATGTTAAAAAGTTTAAAAAGTTAATAAGTTAAATGTTGCATGAGTGGGAGGTAGCTCCAAGGTCTCTGCCCCAGCCTCCATGAGCTCCTAGCAGCAGATGATGCTTTTGGCCAGCACGTGGACAACCAAAAGACAAATTCCCTCTTGCTGTGGTGTTTCTGGGCAGTTATTAGTTGCTTTATTTCATCCTTCATTAACTGGAGATGCCTTTATTGCTACGACCAAATGCTTTCTAGTGAGAAAGGGCTCTGGGTCTTTGGGCATGAGGTGCCAAGAGCGTGGTGGGAGCATCCCCACCAAGTCCCCACTGCGGGATTGACTTTGTGCTAGGAGCCTCACCAGTCATTGCTGGGGGAAGAAGAGGCAGGGCTGTGCACCAGCCCTGTGTCTGTACACCTATAGGCACCTGGTGTAGGGATGTATTTCCTCCGGGGTGGTGGGGCTGGGGAGCATGGAAATGCAGCGACAACAAAACATTTTTTCTTCCTCCTTTCTCCTCTCTGTGTTGAGGAGTGGTTGTTTGAAGAGTGAGCAGCAGCGCAGTGAAGTCCCCAGTGGGACGTTCGTGGTGCACATGCTCCAGCCCCAAGTGAGCTGGTGGCCCAAGGGAAAGGGAGCTTGTTATTTCACAGCTTCTTACACAGCAGAAGAAAGGAAAACAACATCTGCCAGCCCATCAGCTGCTGGTGTGAAAGGAGATCTTGGAGGTTTTCCATGCCCAGGTGCCCCCTGAGACACGCTGAAGGCAGGACATTGCTCTGAGCACCACCAATTCAGTCCTGAATTCCACAATACCCACTACAGTTGGGATTTCTCCCAAGCTCAGAGAGCAGATTAGTCATCTCCACCACTCATTATTTTTGGAAGTGGAAATCTCTCCCCAGCTGACGCTTTTTGTAGCCTCCTCCATGAGAATGATTCTGGATTAACCCCACGGGAGCCCACCTGCATGGAATGGTCAGAGACAGCTATGAAGGACCCCAGGGCCAAGAGGGGTTTGTCTTGCAGTAGGACTAAAACACCCTTAAGAAAACATAGTTTAAATATAAATAAGATGCTGGGCTGGAGGATGGGGGTGGTGATGGCTTTAGAGCTAGGACCAGAAGCCAGGGGTGGAACCCCCATGAGATGCTGCTCCAGGGCTTGTCCCAGATTCCTAGACGCCACCTGGGGATGCTCCTGGCAGCATTTCAGCTCACTGTGAGCACTGTGACAGCTTCTACAAGGGGTGGTTGTACTGGTAGCACCCAGCTTGCTGCCTCCACTATGGGCATCCCCTTGAGGTG
Organism: Aythya fuligula; assembly: GCF_009819795.1. Taxonomy (NCBI): domain Eukaryota; kingdom Metazoa; phylum Chordata; class Aves; order Anseriformes; family Anatidae; genus Aythya; species Aythya fuligula. Next base: position 9,448,991 of record NC_045569.1, on the reverse strand, counting down.
ACTGCTTTGCTGGCTCCACAGCAGGCACCCCGTCCTGGGGCAGGAGCTGAGCTTCTCCAGCACTCCTCAGTGATCTGGGACTCAAGCAGAGCTGGACAAAGAAATGTTTGTGTCCAGATGTGTTTTGGAAGGAAAGAAAACAAAAAAACACTAATTTATTTGAAGCTCTTTCAGAAACAGGATGCACAGATGCATGGGTTGGGTTGCTCCCACCCAGCCCTGATTGTCCTGCAGAAGCTGTCAAGATCCATCGAAAGCCAGCAACTATATAAAAGCATCAGATCTCCATGGTTTTATTGACATGCATCCCCTGGCTGCTTTTTTTTTTTTTTTTTTTGGTTTTTTTTTTTTTTGACTGGGTGTTTTGGCAGGCTTTATGGCCAGACTTCATTTTTTTGTTAGGAGGAACAACTGGCTGGTGTTTGCACATGTGATCTCTAGGGTGCCCAGGTCTCCGGGGCTGCTCGGAGGAATATTTCTTGTGAAATAGCTGATCTGCTAGGAGCCATGTTCTGCTGATGTTCTGTGCAAGGAAACAGGGGGACCATTGGCTGGGCTGACTGGTGTGGTTACTAGAATATGGTTATGTTCCTCTTGCCTGGCTGTCCTGGATGTGCATTTTAGGTTTGCAAGTAAAAAGATCAGGATATATTTGGGAAATAAAGCTCCATGATTTGTTTTGTGATTTTCCCCCTCCCCCCTTTCCCTCACTATGGTCTATTTACCTAAGTCATTTTTATCTATTCATCTATCTGCATCACATTTATCTGTCCAGGATATCTTTCAATATATATTTATGTCTGTTCCTTTCTGCATTATCTCTCTTGCCCTTCTGTACCAACCATCAATCTAACTATAAAATCTCTCCTTTCTGTTGTCTTTGAATAAATTTTGACTTTTGAACTTCCTCTTTCACTTTATACCCGCTGCATGCTGCAACTTTTTCTAAGCTTGGCCGCAGCTCCTCTTGCACAGAATATTTAAGAAAATGTGCCATTAGTGAGGGATTTGTGCGTCTAAAAATCCCCGACCTGGGGACGTGACTTCAGGAAATGTGTTTGTGTTCCCCTTTCTTCTTCACAGCAGCTGCATCTTCACTGTGGCCATTTCTTCCATCACAGAGCTCCTGTGGGACATCTCTCAGGAAAACAAGGTAAACTCACTGAAATTATTTCCCAAACGTAAGTTATTAGCATGAATTTCTCATCAAAAAACAATAACGGGGGATTTATCTTCTTTTTTTTGTTTTGTTTTGATGGAAGCCTGGATGCATCAGAGAGCTGGCAACACACATCCACCAGATAATTAGATTGAAAGAAAACCACCCCTCTGAAGACAATGAGATGATAAAAGAGATCAAGGTCCCTGGGAAAACTTAATCCTTCCCTGTTTTCCATTACTTCTCAGGTTATTTCACTCCGTTATTAAGAAATTTGATATGCTGATGAGTAGAAGAGAAAGCTTCTGGAATCGGGGAAAAAAAGTTGGGTTGTTTGAGGACAAGCTATTAACAACTCAGCAGCTGTACAAAGTCCAAAAGTAGAGAGTCCCCCATGAACTAGCACGGGACCCAGGCTGGCTGAACCCTTTTCTGTCCCTGGAGATATCCTACAGCCACTCTCATTACTGGCTGATAAAATTTGGTGTCCCTTGGCTGCCTGGGCCAGTATTCCTGGCCCCTGCCTGGAGAAATGTAATAACTGATTTATTTAGATGCAGCTGGAGGCAAATGAGAAAGCCTGGCCACCTCCAGCACTAAAAAATGCCTCTCTCAAAAAACCTAGGAAATAACAACGAAAAGGAATTGGATGCTTGCAGTTGTCTTTTTTTTTTTTTTTTTTTTTTTTTTTTTTGGTTGGGGCAGGTGGGGTGCATGTACTAAATACTAATTGTTTTGTTTCTGAGTGGGGAAGGAAGGTTTGGAAACATGGGGTTGCACTTCCAGGTCTGGAGGCACTGAGGATGGGGTGAAGATCTCCTTTGAGGTGGAGTAATGGGGTCTGGGACACATCCTTTTTGAAGATGTGCTATGTTGTGGTTCCTGGCATCCTGCAGCAGCTAAGGAGGAGAGATATCCAAGCAGATATTTTAAATAAAGAGCATTTTAATCTCTTCATGGCTGTGGGCACAGTGAAAGCACAGAGCTTTGCTGTGGCTGGCAGGAGCCTGTATTTATCTTGTCACCCTCGCCCAGGGTCCCCGGCTGAGTGCTGGCACCACGGTGGGGCTTTCCTCCTTGCCTTGCTCTCTCCTCGACATCAAAACTTGTTTGTAGGCTTTTCCCTTCCAGGGAGTTTGATGGATGAAAATGCAGCGCATTAGCTTGATGCAATAGGAGGTGTTTGGAGACTGCTTTCGTCTCTGGTTGTATCAATAATTAATATGTTGATCCAGAGCAATATTATAAACAGGGTAAATGCTGTCTCTCTCTCTCTCTCTCTCTCTCTTTTTTTTTTTCTTTTTTTTCTTTTTTTTTTTTTTTTAAACTGAAAAAGGAAAAAGAGCAGCTGCTGGTGTCACCACTCAGTGGGGACTTCTTTATCTTCCTGGAGGTCACCATATGGGGACAGCAGCATGGGCACACACCTCACTGCAAGCAACACTCGTCCATCACCTTCTCATTGACCTTTTCAATTTCTTATTCATTTTTCAATCTGAATCTCTTCAAGACACCTGTTTGCATTTAGAAATCACACCAAGGCACAATGTGTCCATCAGAAGGGAGGCTGAGGCATCCCTTGCAGCAAGTTTCCAATCTCTGCACAGGCAGCACATGAAGGACACCCTTCCAGAAGCATTTTGTGCCCTATCTCCTTATTGCTGTCTTCAAATATTGATGTTGGAATAGTTTTGAAGGTTGCTTCATCACTGGCTTTGGGTTTATTCTGGAGAACACCACTGCTAACATGATTCACCTGGGACCAACGATACCTGTGGCATTTGGACTTCTTAAACACACAGATAGGGCTCATCTGCAAAGTCGCCTCCGTCTTTCATGATGGTCCTTGAGGTCCCACAGCCCAAATTAAAATATCATCTGCTCTAACTCCAGCACCTCCTAATCCCTCAAATATCTGCCAAATTGCTCTTTGAAATACCTTGGGAGCAGAACTAATTCCGGATGGCATTAGCTTAAATTTGCAATGTCCAGCTGGTGTATTAAAAACCGCTAGCTTTGAGCCCCATTCATCTAATTTCACTGGCTTTAATAGATGTCTTGCCTTCATGCTGAGAATATTTCTGCTTCTGAGAACATTGCTAACTTTTCATTAAGGGTTTCCAGTGGATAATGTCTCCATTTGAAAGGCTTTATTTAAACCGTATAAATCAATCAGCATCTATGATTTATTTGGCTTTTTGATTCGTACCCTTCTCGGTTAATACACCACGTTTAACCCAGTCTGCTCGTCAATGCAGCCTCAGGGGATGAAAGACAACTGCAGGATGAGTTGTTCAGTCCCGATGCAGAAGGTAATCCCAGTGCTAGCTGGGAAAACAAACTTGTAATCCCACCAGTTTTGGGTCAGCTTCCCTGCCCAGAAGCAGTTTTGTCAGAATGTAGACCAGTGTTTTTGTTTTTGTTTTGTTTTGTTTTCACTATTTCCACCTCATTTTGAAGTGAAAGGGACTACAAACGTTCAAGTAAAATCCCCTGGAGGACAAGCAGTCTGAGGAGCAATCCCTTGTCTTCAGCCCAAACTTCCCCCAAGGGACACCTTGCTCCAAATTTTGGGACCTTTACGGTTTGAGCCCCAAAGCTCAAAAGCCCTCAAACCTTTAGGGTTTGAGCCATCCAAGTCTGCCTCCTTATCAAATCCTCTGTGTGAGGTGGGCCTGACCTGGGTACATCTTGGGGTTGGGATGCAGCAAAGGACCAAAGGACCTGGTCAATGCTGGGGTTCACCCAGACCTTGGGGAATGGGATGTGGTCTCCTCAAAAGAGACTATCTCACCAAAAAGTGCATATTGAAGCTTGAACATACATGCTCCTCTGAGAAATTAAAAGGATTCCCCATTTATGTAGTACCCAGAGGGATTCATCTTCTCCAAGCGTCAGCCAGGTGCGTGTATCCAGCATGCTGGGGCTAAAATGAGCTAACAGGAGGGGAGGAAGCTCAAAAAACAAGAGAGAGAGGAAAAAAAAAAAAAAAAAAAAAAAAAAAAAAACAGAGAAAAAGTGAAAAAGTCCTGGAGGATCTCTAACCTGATGTGTGTAAAAGAGGAGCTGAGCTGCCATCCACACGCAGCTCTCCTTTGGCTCCGTGGGCGAGGGGGAGAGGAGAAGGAGCTGGGCTGGAAGTACAGAGGCTGCCAGACAGGGAAGCAAGCTGCTGGGAAGGAAAGCAGGGGGAGATGCTCACAGATCACGAGCGCCTTTGCAGCGTGTGAAGGAGAGGAAAATGCTCCTGGGCAAGGCAGGACTTCAAAATTGGGTTTTAGCCGAGTGGAGGGGAGAGAGCAGGGCAACTGCACTGGGCATCCTGATTTTAATTTTAATCCCATTCCTCCACTGCCGCATCCTCACCCTGCCCACAGACCCCCCTGCCTCGGTGTGCACGATGTCCAGGGCAGATGCTGCTGCTGCTGCTTTCCTTCATTATTTGCTTTTGTGCTCAGGCAGAGATCTCTGCTTCCCCTGGGGCAGGATATTAACTGGGTTTGATTTCAAGGAACAAATCCCCCCGTCCTTCGGGTTCGGCTCTTTTACTCGGGCCAGATGATTTCCAGGCTGGCTTCCAGCAGGAAGGGTTGGAGGCCACACGGCAGCTGCTCAGACGGTGGGGCTGGAGATGCCAGCAATTCTCTGCCATGACCAAAATGATCTTTAATAAATGCATCGGGGATTTCTCAGGCTTTTCCTTTTCCCCTTTCCTTCCGTGCCCTTGAAGCTTGAGCAAACCGTGACACGGTGGGGACAGCGTGGTGGCCAGAGGCGAGCTGTGCTGTGTCTGCATAGGATGGATGAATTTAATGGATTTATTTCCTTCCCTTCTCTCTGGCCCCTTCGCTGCTGTGTCACTGCTGCTTGTGCTTTTCTGGTGCGTGGCTGAGCCAGTTCAACACACCGAGCTGGCAGAAAATAACTCCTCCCTGCGCTCGGGTGGCTCTGGGGACAGGGAGTCCCTGCAGAGGCAGGGCTTCTCTGTGCGTCCTCTTCCAGATTTAATTCGGGATGCGCAGGAAATCTCCCAAAGGAAAACATTACCAGGAGAGCCTCTGTGTTGTTGCTGCTGCAGGAGATTTCTTGCGAAACGTGCAGTTTTATTTAACTGCAAAATTTGCTAGAAGCATACTAATATCAAAAATAAAAAATAAAAAATTCCCGCTACCATTACAGCAGAAGTGTTATAATGAATCTTTTCAATCTCATTTCATTGTGATCATCAAAACTTTTCATTTAGATGTTATCACTCTGCATTCATCCTGACTTCTCTGCTGTCTCACTTACGTATAGGCTTGCATTATATCTTACATTACCCTGCTTAAACATTAGCCAAATGGCACGTTGTACTTATCGAAGGGAAACAACCCGGCAGGGCGGGACTGAAGCATTTGGGTTTTGCATCGAAGCCTTCCCTAAACTTCTCCTCCCTGGAGACATTGCACAATTTTGTCTTCATGGTCCAGGTTGCAATAAAACCCACCAAACATTTGGGATTTCCTACGGGACATAAAAGTGGGGCTAAACTGTGAGATGTGCTTTATTTTGGGGTAGAGGATGCCTTCTCCAGAGAGCTGTTTTGGCAGCAACATGTTGTTCATTCACTCTTAGACCTACAGAAGGCAATTTAGCACCACACATCGTGTTTTGTAAGCTTCCCTTCTCTGATTCAAGGAGCCTGTTTAGTGTCTCAGGGTCCCTCCCAGCACCACAGCAGCAATTATTTCAAGCTGAGCTTACTCCAATTAATTAGATAGGAAGGGGTGGAGAGAAGGAGGCGCGGGGGCAGCAGGGGCAATGCCAGCAGCAGGGAGGTTCCCACCTGTGGCAGGAGGTTTCACCTTGCTGCTCCATCCTGGGACGATGCCATGAGTTACCCAGGGATAACCCAGCAGGGACGGGTTTCTGGTCCCTGCCTCACCACCTGCCCTGTCTCAGGGAGAAAAGAGGGAAAAAAAAAAGAGGAAAAAAGAGGAGCACCTTTCCCCTGGACATGGGTGCTGCTGTGGGGTGGCCAGGAGATGCCTAAAGGCTGTGCCTGGCTTGTTTTGTCCATCAGGAGCTTCTTTTGAGGGCGTTTTCCTAAAAAAAAAATAAATAAATAAAATAAAAAAAAAAGCATAAGCCCTCCCAAATCGCTCTGCTAAACCACCTTGTGCACCACCCTGCTGTACACATCTGTGGGAATTAAATGGGTGAGGGATCCTAGATGGGGGCAAAGTGGATGGTGGCAGGATTTGGGGCTCATCCCCGATGTAATGCAGCAGGGGGTTCAATAAGAGCAGTGTCCCCATCACAGTGCTGTGACCTGGAGATACCAGGGCCAGTGATGTATTTTTTGGATGACTCCCCCACCCAGCTGGCTGACCAAAATCACTGAAAATGCATCTGCTCATCGAACCAGGCTTCACTGCACCCAAGGGGAAACCCAAATCTGCTGCCCTGTGGGACACGCTCACAGATGGGAGCTGCCAGAGAGCTCAGCTGGCGTTGGCAGCATTTTTGGGTGAAAACTCCTATTTCCCTTTTTTTTCCAGTACTTCCCACAGTGCCAAGTGATTAGGCATTATGGAAGGGAAAAGGAGCACAAAGCACAAGGGAAACCTGGAGATGTTTAAAGCCCGTCTGGATGCCTACCTGGGCAACCTGCTCTAGGGAACCTGCTTTGGCAAGGAGGTTGGACCCAATGATTTCTTGAGGTCCCTTCCAACCTCTACAGTTCTGTGATTCTGTGATTGAGCATGTTAAATGCTTAAGGAGATGCTCCCCGTGCCAAAGGGCTGCACCAGGGGCCACCTTGGTGTGGCGGGATGGGGATCTGATGGCTCTTTTTCCTATGGGGTTTGGTTATAAGGCTTGAGTCTGCACCCACTCAGCTTGGCAATAAACCTTCTTTTCTTTTTCAGAATGAGAGAATAACACCAGTCCAGCAGTAAATAAAGGTTACGATACCCAATATAAACATTCATTGGCATCCTACGCCCACATGTCTGCATGTTGCCTGGTTACAAGTATAAAAGGCTAGTGGCTTATTTATCTAGGAAATCTGTCCTGGGTATAACCTCATGTCTGCATTTAAACCAGAGTAATTCACTCGGAGCAAACAACTGTATAGGTGATCTCAGCATGGTCTGCCTCTTTGGCCCCCATAATTTTCCAGCTCACCCCAAATAAACCTGATTTTAAATGACTGAAGCCTCTAAAGGGACAATGCTGGTGGGTAACCTGCCAATGATTTAATTACAATGGGTGGCTATTTTTTTGCTCATAAACCACACTGAGGGCAGTTGTTCTTGTCTTTTCCTAGACCCTGGCTGCATTTCTGGACTGGAGCATCCTCTCCCAGCCCCGCTGCTGCCCGCGGTGCCAGCTGGGCTGTCTGCTGGCGGCGATGCGAGGTGAGGCAATGGGTTTGAAAAGCCTCTTGTATCTCTGATTCCCCTTTTCCACCCAGTCCTGCTGTTTGTTGGTCCGTGTCTGTGTCTGACTGCATTTTGGTCCATGTGAAACGTGGTGGCCCTCCTCCAGGTCTGCTTGCTTCCCACATTACCTCTGGGCACGACCCAGCACTGGTCCCTTTTCCCTGTAGTTATCTCCTTGGGGATGCCCAACACAATATCCAGCCTGTCTGTAGGGCCAAAGAGACTTTTTGCCAATGGATGGGGAGCCTACTTCACAACAAACACTAAGATGAGCTTACCTATTTCCCAATAAAAATCCCAATTCTATATTTGCCAGTAAAAACTGGGAACATTTCCCAATGAAACCCAAGCCTGGGCTCTGTAAGAGGTACCGGTGTGCAGCCTCAAGTAATTCAGGGTACTGTGTTTATGCTGGGATTTGAGGGATGTTGAAAGAATCGATCTAAAGTGTTTCCAGGCAGGTGAGGACCCCTGAACTTTGCAGGGTTAACATTAATTAGCTTTTTACTGCCCTGACATAAACAGTCAATATTACCTTGACTTTGTCCAAAAAGCCAATTGGCGCAGTTGCTCATTAGGAAATGGCTCGATAAAAGTGCTTTTTGAACAATTTATTGACCCTATAAAAAAGGAAGTAATACCATGAGCAGATGGAGCAATACCAAAAATGACGTCCCACCTATAAAAGCGTCACACTGCCTCCCTTGGCCAGGAGAGGTGCTGAGCGCTGGTGGAGGTGTGGTGCTGGCTCAGGTTGGGAGCCAAAACGCTGCTGGCTCAGCACCCCAGCACGTGTGCCAGCTGCTCCGAGGTGTGAAATGGGGCATTTGGACCATCTGGTGGGCGGAGGGAGCAGCACTGGGTGCTTCGTGTCTCCTTCAGCCCCTCGGGCTCAGCAGTCCCAGGCTTTCCCATCCCTCATCCAAAGAACACCTCCTCACACCCAATATCCATTTTTAGTCTCTTGTTTCACGGCTTTTGTCAGTTTGTCCCCTTGTCAAGTTAAACACGAGCTGCATGGGTGTTTATCAGACAAGCAGGGCTTTTGTCTGCTCGGAAAACCCCAACGTTGGGAACCTTAAGCCAGAAAAAGCCCTGGCATCAGTCACATCGGATGTGTCAGTGCCTGGCTGGAAAAGCTGCATCTATTTTCACGTGCGTTCAGGAGAGAAAACAGCTATGGCTTGATTGTCCATTCCTCTCAGCTCTGCTCCTCTCCTGTTTCAATGAGCTGTGCAAGCACTCGTGGATAAATCTTTGATTTCAAGGAGGCAAGGTCATGCTCCATTTCGTAGCGTGCCGGGAGTAAAACATCGCCCGGGGCACACGTACGCGAACGCGATCACCTAAATTTCCTAGCTGATGTGGTTTGGGAGGGTTGCTTTTATTTCATTTGCTTTATTTTCCTGGCTTGAATGAAGCCAGTGTGGGAGGGAGGAATTTTCTCTGGGCGACTGCTCGGGAAGAGCAGAAACCCTACCTGCCTGCAGCCCTTCTTACCCCAAACCCAGAGCATCCATTAGTGGCCCCCTCTCTGCCTTTGGGGATCTTTGCAGAGAGGATTAAAATGTTCTGAGCTGTCAGCATGTAACAGAAGTGGCTTCAGCGTGCTTCATTTAAACTTGGCTGCTCTTCTCCTCCCTGAGAGGTGCGTCCCTGCCACCTGGTCCGTGCTGGAGTCACGTCTCCTGCTTGCTCCTCCTCACCATCACTGTTGGAGACCTGGCAGGTGAGGTGGGTCTCCATGTCTCCATCCTACCCCTTCCTGGGGTCCTTGGGCACCGAAGCAAGGAGTTAAAACGTTGTTTCACCCTGATGGGGAGCGTTAATTGATAAGGGAGACGTGTTTGGGTGGTGGCTGCCCGTAGGATTGCTTCCTTCGGCAGTTTCCCATTAATAAGTCGTAGCGAATGTTCTCTGGCACATCAACCTCAAACAGATAGCTTGTCAGCTGGGAGCTGAGCCCTCCATAGATCTCCTTGATGGAACAGTTTTTAAGAGCAAAACTGGGAGCAGGGAGGCAGCGTTTGCAGCCCTCCATCCATAAAAGATGGATGGGTCGTGGGAAGATGCTATCGGAGAGGCTAAAAAGGTATTTGGGCAAAGAGGGGCTTCTCCATCCCCACGTCCTTCCCTGCCTCTCAAAGCATCCTGCCTTCAGCCTCTTTTAAACCCATATTGCTTAGCTTGATTGAAAAACTCACCTCCTTTTTTCCCTCTCTCATTTTCACGGGTCCAACCTTGACTCACACAAGCAGGAGACAAGAACTCCTCGGAATTCCCCCATGAATTTTGCATGGAGGTTTTTCTCTGGCTTTTTCGTGGTTTTGGGGAGCCGGGGGACAGGAGAGCGTGACAGCTGAGCTGAGCTTACTGCGGAGAGCACTCACAGGTTGCCTGGTGATCCAAGATGTGCGATTTTAACAAGTCAGGCTCCCGGATCACAGGCCTGAAAGACTGGTCCCAGGTGGGCGTGAGGTGCTTAAAGATGTGGAAATAACCAAAACCTCACCTTCAGAGGCTTCAGCCAGACATAGCATGTTGTCTGCACCTTCCTCGTGGCTCCCAAGTGCTGCATTGAGACATCAGAGCTCCCTGGGGGACAATTTAGGGGAAGTCGAGGGAGATCAGAGGGGTGGAACAGAAGATCAGTATGGGGAAAGCTTAAATACCTGCTGCTCATCAGTACAGGGGAGGGATGATGGATGGGGCTGTGACAGAGGTCCGTAAAAGCCTGGGCAGCAGGGAGTGATTTTTCTTCCTTGCCTTGTGAGAACCAGGAGCCAGGAGATGAGAGAAGCTTTAAAACAAAGACAAGGCTTGTTTGCACAGCCATAATTCAGCTCCGTTGTGCTAGTGGTGTGCAGAATTAGACAAAAGGAGGAAAAAGCTTAACCAACAGTAAAATGTCCCCGAATCAGCCCTTTTCCCCAAGCACCCAGGGAGTGCTGGTCTCTTCTGAATGCTGAGGATGAGGCATCCCAGGTCCACCCGTGGGGTGCCTGGGTGGTGGGAGAGTTGGTTGGGGTTGCTGGCAGCTTTTTTTTTGTCCCCTTTTGCCATCCCACAGTCCCATGCCAGGTGAGGCTTCCACATCACTTCCAGAGGTCTGGGGAATTGAGGCACATCCTTGCATAACAGGCAGTGTCACCTCTCTGGGTAGTCTTGGGGTGCCTGGCTGTGATGGATACGGGGGGAGTGGCGTGGTGAGCTCTGGAGCCTCTCCTTCCTACGTTAAGTAACCGGAAAACAGAAATTATATTTCACTAAACGTTCATTTGGGAGTGGTGCTGTCTCTGAGGTGTCAGCCTCTGTGTCCAGGAGCTCATGGAGGTGTCACAGAGTGCTTCCGTGCCCCCAAGTCCTGCTCCAGTCCCGGCTCCCCCTTCCCCTTCCCTTTCCAGATCCGCATCTGCTCAGAAATGCTGGGTGCATCAGGTGTGTGGCCTTCTCTTCTTGAGGCTTCACTCTGCCGAGGGACCTGGGGAGCTGAACCGCTGCTTCCAATGCTCCCCAATTAGACCCCTAACGAGGAGGCAGTGGCACCTCCCAGCTCCTTCTGCAGGCTGGTTTCCCCAGTGGGAAAACTGGGGAAAAAAAATGGGAAACCTCCTCTGTCCGTCCCAGAGGCTGGTTTTGTGCTGGGACACTTCCCCCCCACACACACACACACATCTCTGAAATGATGATCAAGACCAAGATTTATACTTTTAATTAAGATTGAGAGGCTGGAACCCCAGGGTGCGCCAGCCTCAGGAAGAAGGACAATTATGAAGCAATTATACAGCCTTGTAATCACATTATGCACGGGATATAGGCTGAGATCTACCAAAGCCAGCATAAATAGGTCATCAGCAAGCCCAGGAGATGACAAACCCCAAAAAGTCCTCGAGGTTCTGCTGTCCAAAGCCTTTTGGGGTTGGGGATGGAGGACCTGAAGCTCTCAGACCCCATCGGATGCTCAGGAGCTGGCTTTGGTGCTTTGTAGGGACTGAGGGTCTCGGGGGCAAAACCTTCTAGGAAAACCCTCCCAGGCAGGAATTCAGTAGGAAAAGTTGGCTCAGGGCTCAGTTTTCGCACTGAAGGAGGTGGGCTGTGGGGTCCGTAGGAGCTGACACCTCTGAGACTTTGCTCCCCCCTTATTTTTCTGGGGAAAAAAAAAAAAAAAAAAGTTCTTGGTGGAATGCCATCCCTCTGCTCTACGCTTATCCTCATTTGGCATCTCTTGCTTGCTGCCTTTTTCCCTTATTCTTTTCTCACAGTTTACAAATTAGTCAGCTTTGCCCGGTGAGGAAGAATTGATTTTATGGTGAAACACTCTTTTTTTTTTTTTTTCTCCCCTCTAAAAACAGCTTTTCCTTCCCATGAAAGCAGCCGGGCGAGCTCCGAGACGAGCCCAGACACCCTGTCACACTTGCAGGGAGCTGCGAAAACAGTCTGCTTCCCCCTTGTTGGCTGGGGAGGGAGGAATGTCCCTGCCTGGCCCTAAAAACGGTGCTTGGGAAGCACCTGGGGGGGCCAGGGCTTGCTGCTGGGGACACAGGAGCTGTGCCAGGCTGGGGACGAGGTGACCCAGGGCCATGGGTGTCCTCCCACCTGGGGACCAAAGGGACAAGATGCAAGGTCCCTGAGTGCCTACATCCCCCCAGCTGCTCCAATTTGTGGCAGTTTTATCCCTCTTTCCTCATCCTGAGCTGGTTTTCTCCCTCTTTTCTCATCCACAGCTGGTTTTCTTCCTCCTTTTTCATCCAGAGCTGCCACGTTGTTTGCACTCTACCTGCTACAGCATCGCCTGGAGCCCACAGCGTTGCAGCGATGGGTCGAGTGACCCAGAGTGAGGGAATTATATATAGAAAGGCAGGAGATAGAGATGTCATTAGAGAGAAGCTGGGAGTCAGGAGAGCACCTCCAGGCCTTTTTTTTTTTTTTTTTTTTTTTTTTGTGGATGAAAGGAGCTTACTTCAGTGAATAGCATGATTATATTCAGATTCCCATTTAGGCTGCTCCAAGTTGTACAACAAAAGGAATATTAAATGATACTGCAAAATTTATGTTACAAATCAATGTAACCTGCATAAATCAGCCCAGCCCAGGCAGGAAGGTAGGGCTTGCTTTTCTCGAAGTGGCTGCTTTAGAAATGAGGTGCTGCCTTGGAAATGAAAGGGGCTGCGTCCAGCTGCAGAAGACCTTAGAAGAACGCCATGCCTTCAGCCAGCTGCATCTCCTTACTCCCTTATTCTTTTCCAGGACACAAACTGATCTGGTTAGAGGAGCTTTTAGGAGTTTACGCATGTTTTTCAGAGCTAAAACTCTTTGTACATGGAAAATGCCCCCTCTCTTCTGGCTTTAACTGCTTTTCACCTCCCATCCCACCAGAGCTGGGCCCGGCCAGCAGAGCTGTCCCAGTTTCCCCAGCTCTGCTCAGCACAAGGCAGCAGATTTGTGCCATGCTGGAGCTCAACTTCTCCAAAAAGTGGACTTTTAAAAGTATGTTTTGCAGCCTGAACAAGAACAGACCCACAAAACCCAACCTGGCAACACAATCCCTGCCCTGCCACTCACAAATCCCCCTTTCTGCCCTTAAAATCTTTGTCTCTGACTATGGTTTGCTTTTCTCACCTTTCAGAAGTGGAAGGTGAGGAAGTGACTCGCTGCCCCCTGGTTCTGCCTCTCCTTCCAGTGAATGTCCAAATCCTTGGATGACATCTGGAGGTGAGTGTTCGTGAACGTCCCTGCCACCACCCCGAGCACCCCGCATCCCTTCTGGCCGGTCCCTTGCCCTGCCAGCAGATCCTTGCAGCTCCTGCCCCAGCCCCACTCCCTGCTGAGCTGCTCAGCTTCTCCTGGGGACCTCGCCCATGCTGGCAGGTGGACCCAAAAACCTGCCAATATGTTCAAGGTCCTGCTAAGTTTTGGAGTGGCCCCTGGATATTAATACAGGGTGAGAGCGCATTGTCCCCTTGCCACAAAACCCCCTGGGTTTTGCTACTAAGAGCAAGGAAGAGCTGGCCGAGGGCAGAGTTCAGGCTGTTTTGCTGTTGTTTTATCAGCCTAGGACATCGTGCATGGCACAGCTTGGTGGCAGATGATGGACGTCCCTCTCCATCTTAAGGCACACATTTGTCCCATTGTATCCTTGGGAACTCAGCCTTGCTTTCCTAAATGCAATTGCTCCAGAGGAGCCACGCTGGCCTGAGCATCCCCTTCCCATTCTTTCTCCCAGCCCAGGCCTGAATGTGGTTTCCCTTTATTCCTGAGCAAACCCAGAGCACAAAAAAGTCCCGGCACCCTTTTTGTGCCCTAACTTGCCCAAATCCCTTCTCCCTTGAAAGCAGCTGCATTTTTCGGTGGTGCCTTGGAGGTACTCGCCGGGCTCCTGACTTAGGCACAGCCAACCGAGGGATTGTTCTGAAAGGGATTTGTTAGTATTAATTACGCCGCGTCCCTGCTGAGATTTTTAACAAGATTATGCTTCCCGAGCACCGCTGCTCTGCTTCCCCTCCTACTCCTTCCTTTCCATTTCAAAGCACGGTGCGTGCAGCGGGGCTTGTTATTTTATTTTTCTGTTGTTCCCCCGCAGGATGCTGGTGAGGGGGGAGCATGCAGGAGCCTCCCCAGCTGCTCGGGGTCCCCGTGCAATGCTGAGAAGGGGCAGGCGAGCCTCAGCTTGGGACCTCAGCATATCCAGGAGCCACACGTTTGTCCCACCCCATCCTCCTGCCTCCCTTTCAACCCCCAAAACCTGCAGATCCAGAGGCAGACGTGGCTTTTAGCAAAACGAAGCCGGATTTGCGCTTGCACCAGAAATTCCCCGACCTCGTGGGTTTATTTTCCCTGTAGGATTAGCGAGGTTAAGTCAACGAGGGCGATCCGATTTGGGCTCGATGCTATTCTCGGCGGGGTTTAGGTGCCGTGGCACGGGCGGGTGTGTGGATTCCTGGCGTGAGGCAGCTTTTGTGGGATCAGGGGCAGCACAGCGATAATCAGCCTTGTGCCAGCTGGGAGCTAACCCCTGGAAATGGTTTCAGGAGGCCTCTTTGTAGGGTGCCATTGCTTTGGGGGGGGGTGCAGCTTTTTTGGGGTCCCTGTCTTGCTCCTAGTGAAGGGGATGTGATTGTGCATGAGGCACCAGCTTGCTGTGAGGAAGCATTTTTCTCTCCCCCCGCTATAAAACAGAGATGGACATCACCTCAGGGTGCTGCTGGAAGGTGATGGAGGTTTTAGGGCCAACCAGTCGTGTGGATAAGGGTGCTCCACGTCCTCCTCTCTGAGGAGAGCATCCTTGGTCCTCCTGTGCTTTGACGGGGGGGTCAGAAAAGGTGAGGACTTGGGGAGGTGAAAAATGAGGCCCAGAGTTGGACCACGGCTCGGCATCACGGTGGTTTCAGTAGGAGGGATGGAAGCCCTGGGAGATGCCCCTGGGACGATGCGATCCCATTGAGATGGCCCCAAACCCAGGCACGGCTGGGACAAGCACCCACATTCTCCCCAGCCCCTGCTTCCAAGGCCAACTGGAAGCACTGGGAGCTACTGGGAGGCTTTCAGAAGGGCTCGGAGGTTCCACGCTTGGATTTGTTGTGTGCTCACCCCCCTGGAAGACACGGGAAGAAAACACGACCCCTCTCCAACCACCGCTGGCCACCTTCTAGCCACCAGTTTTCCAATTCCTCCTCGATTTTTCCTGCCTTCCTGAATTTTTCCTCCTCTTTTCACCCCAGCGATGCCGGGGCCGGCCACCTCCCTTTCCGACGGGTGTCTGTTTATTTTGACCCGAGCAAAAAGGCTCCTTTTAAGAGTAAGTGCTGAGGTCCTCCCGCCGCATTATGTAGCATAAAGCACAGCACCGCTCAGCCAATTACCCTAATGCTGCTTATTTGCTCTTGTTACAGCGAGTAATTGCTCACCCAGAAGCTATTAAATTAGATAAGAGCAGAACAAACAAAACTATTCATTTTATTCACCGTATATTTATACACCTACCACTCCGGAGCAAGCAGCCACCACGCTCGGGCGCTGTGAGTTTTCCTTGCTAGGGAGGCGAGGGCGAGATGCTCGGCACTGCCTGGGGGGGTTGGGGCTTTCCTCCTGCATTGTCTGGGGGAAAAGTGGGGGCGTGGAGGGGTTGGGTTCTCCTCCTCCAGCCTGCTGCCTTCGGGGCTTCCCACCGTGGGGAAACTGAGGCACGGGGTCAGGATCGCGCCCTGATTGTGGAATAAAGCAGAGTTGGAGGGGGGGGGGGCAAGTGCTTTTAATTCCCACTGGTGCTCTTCCTCCCCCAGCCCCTATTTAAGCTGGATACCGGGCAGGGTGACCCAGCTCTTAGGGGTGAGCAGGCACTGGTGGCACCACGGGGGATACTGGGGATACTGGGGTGCCCCCAGTTTCCAGCTGGGGGGAGGAGGAGCAGGGTTATTGCCCGAGACGTGCTGCGCCCAGCCCTGGTTCCTGCACCCCATATGTGCTGGGACAGCGAGCTCCACGCCAAGGCTGCCACCTGCCCTCGAACCTCGCATTAAAACTCAGTGTTTTTGGGAGAAAACACCATTTTCTGATTAAACAGATGTCCCTTTTCATCCAGTTTCACCCACGGCTGGAAGGTGGCGGGATGGTTATTGGGGTGGGCTTGGTCCCTCGCTGGGCTTTGCTCACAGCCGGGTGGTCTCGGTCTCAAAGGGCAGCAGAAATTTAAGTGAGTTAAATTAATTTTTTTCTTAATTAAAAATTAAGAAGTGACATGCTCATGGCAAACACCGAGCTAAGTGGTGCTGGGAGCTGTGGGGAGGTGGGGAGGAGCCGGTTTGTTATTTGGGGGTACCTAAAGGGGGTGAGAGAGGGTTTCTCATGGGAAGATGTGATGTTTGGGATGCTGCTCCCTGCTGCAAGCCCCCAGAATAAAAACACACCCCAAAATATAATTCCCAAGGGCTACTTTGTTCGGATTTCTTGGACAATTTCTGCGTTTCATTGCTCCCTTTGAAGCCAAAGCTCCCGGTCCTGCTGCCCCATCGGTGGGCGAGATGACCCCAGGTGTCCCCCAGCACCACTCCGTCCCCCCCCTGCCCCGAGGGACATCCATCCCCTCCTGGCAGGGACCACCGGGGATATGGGATATGGGGACTTGTCACCCCAGGGGGTGGCTTCCCATGGGGTTTCAGTGGGGCGCCAGGAGGTGGCTGTCCCCAGCGCTGCCACCCAAGCGTGGGCTGCTGGCACCATCTAGTGGGTGCTGCCCCCTCGCCCCGCTGCCGTGTGCCACCCCCTAGTTTTTTGGGACAGACGTGGGGCCACCCCCTGAGCCCTCAGGGGACATCGAGCCCCCTCGGGGACATGGGGTGGAACCCTGTGGCCCAGGAGAAGGGGGACGGGGACCAGAGTCCCCACTGCCGCAGCGATGTCCTAAGGGTTTGGGGGGTTTGAGGAGGGGGCAGCGAGAACCCAAAAGTGGGGCAGGGGGATATTGGGGTGCTAGGGGACAGCCAAGGGGGGGTAACCCGCATGTCCCTGTCCCCAAGCAGGGCTGGGAGGCCGGGCCAGGCTTTTCCTTCCTGGAGAGCGCCGCTGCCTATTGCATCAACTCCGGCATTTCCAGTCCCTGCGGGAGAAGGGAGGAGCGCGGCAGGGAAAAGGGAGAAGCAAAGAAATGGGGGGGACATGGGGCCGGGGAGGGGGTTTGGGGGTCGCTTCGGTCCCTCCAGCACTGGGGTAGCCCCTCCTTGGGTGGCTGTTCCCATCCGTCCCCGTGCTGGCCTCGGCTCCCGGGTTGTGGGCACGGAAAGGGGGGGAAAAGGGAAAAAGGAAAAAAATCTCCACGTGGAAACGCGCGGCCCTACAGCCGGGACCTAAAGCAGCAGGGAAACCAGCCGGGATCCCGCCTCGGTTTCCCCAAGCAGGGGTGAGGCAAGAATCCAGGAAAGTCTCCAAAATGCCACAGTTGGAGAATTCTGGGGGAAAAGTTCCCCTTTTTGGTGCAGCTGGAAGCCGAGAGCCCAAAGCTCAGGGTCTGCCCTTCACCCCGGCATCAGGCCTGTGGTTGGGTCCCTGCAGAAAATGGGGTCGTGTTGTATCCCCCACACCTCTTTTGGGGCCGTTTTGTGGTGTTTTTGTATAACGCTGATGTCCGGGGGAGGTTTTTACCCAAAATATCCGGAGGGTGATAGAAACAAAACCACACTGTTTTTGTTTGCTGTTGTTTTGATCCTGATTGGAAACAATCCCGAAATTCTGGGATTATTTGGGGGGGTTATAGGTTGGGAGGGGTTATAGACTGGGGAGGGGGTGCTTGGGGGTATTTTGGTGGGAGATGTTTGGGGGGGTAATGGGGCATTTGGGAGAGGGGATTTGGAGGGAGGTGTTTGGGGAGTATTTTGGGGGGTATTTGAGGGGATATTTGGGAGGGGTGTTTGGGTGGGGGGATGGTTGTGGGGTGTTTGGGGGAGGTATTTAGGGGGAGAGTTTTTGGGGGGTATTTTTGGAGGTGTGTTTGGGGGGTTGATATGTGGGAAGGGGCTATTTGGGGAGGGAATGGGGGGGCAATTGGGAAGGGGCATCTCGAGGGGGGGAATTGGGAGGGATCATTTGGGGGAGGTGGTTTGGAAGGAGATATTTGGGGGGGGTATTTTGAGGGGGTTATTTGGGAGGGGGTGTTTGGGGCGGTCATTTGGAGGGAGATATTTGGGAGGAGGTAGTGGGGGGGCGTTTTGAGGGGAGGCGTTTGGAGGGAGATCTTTTGGGGGAGGTACTTGGGGGAGGATATTTTGGAGGGTGGTACTTGGGGGAGGACGTCTTGGGGGAGGTATTTGGGGGAGGATGTCTTGGGGGAGGTATTTGGGGGAGGACATTTTGGAGGAGTTATTCGGGGAGGTACTCGGGGGGGGAGGGGGGGACTATTTAGGGGAGGACTTTTTTTTGGGGGGGTGGAAAAGGCTAATTGAAGGGGGCATGCCTCTGCCCCCAGACCCTTCCTGAAGCCCCCTCTCCCCACAGCCGAGCCGATCGCAGCTCCCAGCTCGGAGGGGGCTGCTCGGGGGCCCCCCCCACTCCCCAAATCCCCCCTCCCCGGCGGCGGGGCGGGGGCGGAGGAGGCGCCTGGCAGCCGGCGGCCGCCCCCCCAGCTCCGGCTGCCCCGCAGCGAGCCGAGCCGAGCCGAGCCGAGCCGGGCCGGGCGGGGATGGGCAGGAGCAGCCGCCCGGGGGCCGGGGGCCGGTAGCGGGGGAGGCGATGGGGGGCCGGGGGGTTTGGTGGGGGCTTTGGGCAGCTCTGGGCTGCGGCTTGTGGCTGCTGGCCGGGGGGCAGGATGCCGTCGGGAGGGCCGGGGAGCCCTGGAGGCAGCTGATCCGCTGGGAGAACAACGGGCGGGTGTACAGCCTGCTCAACACCGGCGCCGAGTACGTGCCTCCGGGGGGAGAGAGGCCCGGGGGGGCCCGGCTGCTGCTGGCCGACGAAGCTCCCGGCCGAGGGGGTCGGAGGCAGGCGCCTCCACCGCCCCGCTTGGGCTCCGAGACGGTGCGGGGCCACACTCGGCACCCCTTCGGCTTCGGGCAGGTGCCCGACAACTGGAGGGACGGGCCGGTGGGCGACAGCGTGGGCTCGCCGCGCTTGAGGCCGGCAGGACGCCAGCGCCAGCCTTCCTCCTCCTCCTCCTCCTCCTCTTCCTCCTCCTCGTCCTCGTCCTCGTCCTCCTCGTCCTTCGCCTACGCGGCCTTCGGGCAGCCGCTGTACCCCCAGCCGCCCTTCCCGCAGCCCCCCTTCGAGCCCTACGAGGCGGCCCCACGGGCATCCTACGACGAGGCGTACGCCTACTACCGCGCCACGGGTGCCGGCGGGGCGGCCGTGGCCTCGGCGGCGGCGGGGGCCAGCGTGGTGTACCCCTTCCAGCCCCGAGCGCGCTACGAGGACTACGGGGAGGAGCAGAGCCCCTACCGAGCTCAGGGCTACTACCCCGAGCGGCCCTATGCCCCTCAACCGGCCGACGGCTTGGACCGGAGGTACTCCCACAGCTTGTACCACGACGCCGGGGCCGGCGCGGAGCAGGGCGGCGCGGACTCCTTCGGCCTCGACCAACGCGGCGTGGCCTCCACGGATAACCTCCAAGCGCCCGTCGGCTCGCCGCAGGCGGGCGGGATGGCGTACGGGAGCCAGTACCAGCCCCACGAGCCGCAGCCGCCTTTCGGGGTGGTGATGGAGCCCTACGGGGCCCCCCGCCCCGAGCCCTACGTGCCCCCTCGCCCCGAGCCCTACGTGCCCGCCCGCAGCCCCGAGGTGCCGCAAGCCGTCCCCGACAGCCAGGCGCGGCTCAGCGTGGGGAGCGTCTACAGGCCCAGCCAAGGAGGACGGGGTGAGTTTTGGGGGGTCCTGAGGTGGGACGGTGCCCCCGGTGCCCCCTCGCCCTTGGGGATGGTGGCCCTGAGCTCGTGGCATCGGGGTCTGGTGGTGGGTGCACCCCAGGGGATGCTGACACAGGGGCTGAGGGGCTGGGGATGCTGGAATGTGGTTTGGGGAGGGTGTTTTGGGGTGGGGTGGGGGTGATGTGAAGGGACAGGGGCAGGTCCCGCTGGGGGCCAGCTGTGTCCTGGGTCCTCCTGCAAGCGTGGGGTGGTTGTGTGTTGTGGGATTGGAGATGTGACACTTGTGGGGTAGTTGTGTGCCTTGTCCCGGGTCATCTTGCATCACGGTTGTGTGCCGTGAGATAGCGACGTGATGTGTTTGTGGGGTGGTTGTGTGCCATGTCCCAGGCCCTCCTGTATCCGTGGGGTGGATATGTGCCATGGGATTGCTGGCATGATGCACTTGTGGGGTGGTTCTGTGCCATGTCCCAGGCCCTCCTGCATCCATGGGGTAGATGTGTGCTATGGGATAGGGGTGCACTGTGCTTGTGGGGTGGTTGTGTGCTGTGTTAGGGGCCCTTCTGTGTTCATGGGGTGGTTGCGTGCCATGTCCCAGTTCCTCCTGCATCCGTGGGGTGGATGTGTGCCATGGGATGAGGACGCACAGTGTTTATGGGGTGGGTTTGTGCTGTGTCCCCGCTCATCCTGCCTCCATGGGGTGGCTGCATGCTGTGTGCTCTGTGTGTGGCTCCGTACTGCCTCCCTTGGGACCCCAATGCCCCCACCCGGCTCCATCATCCCCATCCCTCAAGGGAGGCGCCCAGCAGAGGTCACAGCAGGGCTGCCGTGGCTCCGTGCCCTACTGACCCGACACCGGTGCAATCCTGTGGCTTTTGGCTGAGGGTTGCTGAAATTTGAGGCAGGGCTGGAGGGCGCAAGGAGCAGCAGCCTGGGGGATCTGATCCCTGCCTGTCCCTTGGGAAACCCTCCTCGGCTGGAGCCTCCGACCCGGCTGACCCCACAACCCATCTGGCCCCGTCCCTGCTTTCTGGGAAGAGCCCCACAGCCCGGCCCCGTTGTGTGCAAGCGAGGGAGCACAGCGCGAGCAGCCAGCCCGGGTCAGCGGGAGGTCTCGCAGGAGAAGTGTGGGAAAGTGATTTTGGGATGGAGTTTGTGCAGAGGGGACCTCTGCCCCCCAGTGCTGGAGGCCAGGGCATGACGGGGATGGTGTCAGGGTCAAAATGGTGTTGGGGCCCTCGGGGTGACTTAGCTGTGCCATGGAGGGACAGCGAGGCCACCCCTCGGGGTCACCTTGTCACCTGCAGAGCCACCCTGGGCAGGTTCCTTAATTGGGAAGGAGGCTTTTGGCAGCGGAGCCAAACATTAATTACGCCCCTAATCTCTTCAAACACGCGTAATCCCGCCCGGCTCCGCGAGGAATGCGCGGCATTCACCGCCGGCTGGGCTGCCTGGGGGGGTTAATTAAGCAATTAGATCGCCCCCGGCTTCCACCTGGTGGGTTGTAAGGGTGTGGGTGAGCCTCCAGCCATCCAAAAGTGAGCCTCCAGCCAACCAACTGTGAACCTCCAGCCGTCCATCCAAAGTGAGCCTCCAGCCACCCAAAGTGAGCCTCCATCCATCCAAAATGAGCCTCCAGTCACCCAGGACCGTGTCCTGGAGCTCCATGGCTCAGGTACTGGTGCCGTGGCAAGGCGCTGTTGGTGCTCTCCCACCCCGTGCTCCTGGCTGCAGCCTCCCCGCTCCCCAGGGACCCACCTCCACCTCCACCTCCCCTCCGAGCCTCGATGAGGCCTCCCCCAGTGGGTCCCTTGGCCTGTCCCCTACCTGGTACCGGTTCCTCCCGCTCTGGGAGAAAGCGAGGCCGTGCCAGGGCTGGAAAATTCCCACATTGGTCCGAGGGCATGCAAGGCCTCCCACCTCCTGGAGCTCGTCCCCCTTCAGGACCCCGTTTCAGGCAGGAGGTGTAGAACAAAGCGCCAATTTTATGGGTTTGACCTCACCTCCTCCTGGCCCAGCACCAAGGGCTGGGGAAGTGGAGGCCAGCGGTGTCTGCGTCTATCCGTGTCAGCCTGCAGTACTAAGCACATGTGAACTTTCTAAAATAAAAACAACCCCAACCCTTCTCCTTTTCCTCCTCCTTTTTTCTCCTCCTTCTCCTCCTCCTCCTCCTCCTCCTTTTTTCTCCTGATTCACTCCAACACTTTTTTTTTTTTTTTCACTGAAAAAAGCACGTTTGCTTTTTGCCTCTTCCTTAACGCCGTGATTTTTCTACCTGTGGGAAACAATCGAGCCCGAGAAGCAGCCGTCTCTGGGCGAAGCCGAATATTGCTGAGCAGTGAGTCAGCTCCTGCGAAGCTCAAGTTGGCCAAGACATCTGGCTGTCTTTTCAGACAGAAAGGAGGGAAAAATCCCGTTTTCGGTTGATTTTTTTTTTTTTTTTGCACCGCCTCTTGCTTTTCAGCTTGCTGCTCTGTGTTGATGTTATTTCTTCTTTTTCCTTGAAGGCAGGGTTGGGCTTGGGATGGGAGCTCCTCGCTGAGGATGCTCAGGTTGGGATGTGGCGAGCACCGTGTGGTTTGGGCAGCGGGTCCTGCCTCCACGTGGCTCGGGTGGGCTTTATTTTCCCTGGATCACCGTGTGCGTGCGTGGGTCACTTAAAAACAGCAGGACCTGGCACGTTTCTCCCTGCTTCCCTCCGAACTACAAAAAAAAACATCCCCAAGCCACCACTGTCTTGATAATCCTGCCCATCGCAGCCTCGCTGCGTCCATTTTACAGATGGGCAAACCGAGGTGATGTCGCAGTGGTTTTCGGGGTCCTTCATCCTTTGGGTCGCCTCTCCCAGGTCAGTACCTGCCTCGCCCCTTGCAGGGGGAAGGTGCCAGCCCTGCTCCCTGCATTTGGGCTTGTAAAAGCATTTTTTTTTCGGCTCAGCCCCTCACACCTGCACAAACAGCGTGGCAGGGAGCAGGCTGGCTCGCTGTTATTGTGATTTTCACGGTGCATGAGAAGGAAATCTTCTCTGGCAGCTCCCTGGGCAGGCTGAGAGGCAAGGGGGCGGAGGAGGAAAAACAAACATTTTCTTGCTGTGGTTGTCCCTTTTTTTGGAGGCAGCGGTGGGGGGCTGCCAGGTCCGGGCTTGCAGGAGGTGGAAAAGAGCTCGGTCAGCGGAAAGGAGGAGGATTTGGCACGGGGGGCTCGGCGTGGAGGGTGGCAGGGGCACCTTCGCACGGTGGCCCATCCGAGCTGAAATGCGGGCTGGGAAGGCGACCCTACAAAAACAGCGGGGCCGGGTGGGGTGAGCATCGCGTGGGGGGGCAACGTCCCCGTTGGTGAAGGAGTCGGGTTTCTCCGGGAGCGTCCAAGAATTTATTATAAACACCAGGGCCGAGGAAGTGTTGTTTTGTGGACGAGGACAAACTCTTCTCCCCGCATCTCACCAGCAGGACGGGCACTAAATTCGGGTGCTCACCCCAAAACGCGGCTCGGTGGGGACCTCGTTCTGTGTCTGCTGTGTTGTTTTATGGGATTTTAAGGGGGAAAAGTCCCTGCAGCCCTCCTGCCTTCCCCCTCGCCCCGCAGACCCCCCTGGGCATTACATCAGCAGTGATGACCAAGCAGCGGGGCAGGAAACGAGCTCCAATCGAGTGACGTGATCCCTCGGGGGAGGCCCGGCCGGGAAACAAGGAGGCATTGTTCTTCTTGCCCGTGGAACAAAATAATAAAATAAAACAAAACAAAATAAAGTAAAGGGGAAGGCAGGAGGAAAAAATGCAACATGCTGGAAACATCCTTGGTGCAACGGGGGGAGCTGGACTGGCTCTTGTGCTGGGGATGGGGATGGGGTTGGGGATGGGGTTGGGAGTGGGGAAGGGGATGGATATGAAGATGGGAATGATGAGGATGGGATTGGGATGGGGATGGAGATGGGAATGGGGAAGGGGATGGATATGAAGATGGGAATGAAGAGGATGGGATTGGGATGGAGATGGGAATGGTGAGGATGAGATTGAGATGGGGATGGAGATGAAGATGGGAATGGTGAGGGTGAGGATGGGATTGAGATGACGATGGAGATGGAGACGTGAATGGTGAGGATGAGGATGGAGGGGAGGATGATGAGGATGATGAGGATGGAGGATGAGGATGAGCTGGCCAGCTCACAGGAGGCCAAGCAGAGGTGCAACACCCTTGGGCACAGAGCACAGGACAGGGCTTTGCTTTGCACAAGGTTGCAATGAGGGAAACTGAGGCACAGCATGCCCGGAGACCATCAACCCCCCCAGTCCTTGCACTTTATCCCCTTGCTGGCCATATGGCGACCCTTTGGGGCCAGCACGCTGGTGGAGCTGTTGGGACCTGTGGGTGTTTTGGGTGTGCACCACACAGGAGGCCGTGTGTCCCCCGCAGGTCTCCCCGACTTGGTGCCCGACCCCAACTACGTGCAGGCATCCACCTACGTGCAGCGGGCACACCTCTACTCGCTGCGCTGCGCCGCCGAGGAGAAGTGCCTGGCCAGGTAGGTTGGGGGTCCTGGGGGTGACGGGGTGGAGAGGGAGAGGGGGGTCACAGGTTGGAAATGGTGTAAAGTGGGGGAGGGAGGAGGAGGAGGGAGGGAGGAGAAGGAAGGATGGAGGGTGAAGGAGGAGGATGGGGTGAAGAATGGAAGATGAAGGATGGAGGGTGAAGGATGGAGAGTGGAGGATGCAGAAGGATGGAGGATGAAGGAAGGAGGGTAGAGAATGGAGGATAAAAGAGGAGGATGGAGCATGGAGGATAGAGGATGAAGGATGAAGAAGGAAAGGGAAGGGGAGGAAAAAGGATGGAGGATGAAGGAGGAGGATGGGGGATGAAGGATGGAAGATGAAGTATGGAGGGTGAAGGATGAAGGGTAGAGAATGGAGGAAAAGGATGAAGGAGAAGGGTGGGGGACACAGAATGAAGGATGGTGGATGAAGAATGAAGGAGAGAAAGGGAAGACAAAGGAGGAAGGACAGAGGGTGAAGGATGGAAGATGAAGTTCGGAGGGTGAAGGGTGAAGGATAGAGGATGGAGAAGAAGGACAGAGGATGAAAGAGGAAGATGGAGCATGGAGGACAGAGGAAGAAGGATGGTGGATGAAGGGTGTAGGAGAGGGAAGGGGAAGGGCATGGCCCCACCGCCAACTTCCACTTTCCCCAGCACCGCCTACACAGCCGAGGCCACCGACTACGACGTGCGGGTGCTCCTGCGGTTCCCGCAGCGGGTGAAGAACCAGGGCACGGCCGATTTCCTGCCCAGCCGCCCCCGGCACAGCTGGGAGTGGCACAGCTGCCACCAGTGAGTTGGGGACACCCGCGTGGCCCCCCTGCTTCTGTACCCCCTCTCCTTCCCCCATGGTTTTGTGGCTCATTTCACCTGCTTGCAGCCCCGAGATCTTTTTTTTTTTTTTTTTTTTTTTTTGGGGGGGGGTCACCTGGCTTTGCCTCCTTGCTCCAGAAGTCCCCATGGTTGTGTCACCCCTTGGCCACGGGCTGGTGTAAGCGTGGGGTCACTGCGGAGCCCCTCACACCCCCAAAACTCACACCTGGGGTGGGGACAGGGCAATTTGGGGGGGATTTTCGGGGGGGTACAGCCACCCTTACGGCCTCCCGCCCCCAGGCACTACCACAGCATGGACGAGTTCAGCCACTACGACCTGCTGGATGCCACCACGGGCAGGAAGGTGGCCGAGGGCCACAAGGCCAGCTTCTGCCTGGAGGACACCACCTGCGACTTCGGCAACCTGAAGCGCTACGCCTGCACCTCCCACACCCAGGTTGGGCTCGGGATGCTCCTCGACCGGTCGGGGTCCTCGGGGCTGGTCCCCAAACCCATCTCCCTACCCCTCAAACTCATTTCTCTCCCCACAGGGCTTGAGCCCAGGGTGCTACGACACCTACAACGCCGACATCGACTGCCAGTGGATCGATATCACGGACGTGCAGCCAGGGAATTACGTCCTAAAGGTGATGTTTTTACTTTTTAGGAGCAAAATTTGTCAATGTGTGGGCTCGTTTCTTGGGGTTCTTCTTCCCCTTTTGCTCATTTTTGCACGGTGTTTTTCCACCACTGCTCAGGTCCAAGTGAACCCCAAATACATCGTCCTGGAGTCGGACTTCACCAACAACGTGGTGCGCTGCAACATCCACTACACCGGCCGCTACGTCGCCACGACAAACTGCAAGATCTCCCAGTAAGGAGCTGCCTGTCTGTCTGTCCATCAGCCCGTCCATCTGTCCCACCAGGCTCTGTCCATCCCTGGGGACGGACGAGTCAGGAGGTGGAGGGTTAATTGTTGTCATGACTTTGGGATGGGTTTGGCAAAGGGTTGGGTTGTGGGTCAGTGCTTTCCTCCGTCACCCTGCTTGGGTGTTTATATTGAATTTTCCCCATTTTCGTGTTATTTAGGAGCAGGAACAGCTGCAATATGCATTTTTCCAAAGGAATCCCTTCACCTTTTTCAGCCCCAAATCGTTGTTTTTCTCCCTGCAGATCTTGAGCCGAGGGGGCTTGAAGGACGGCACCTGCCCCAGCCCCACCACCAGCAGCTCCTCAAGCCCAAAACCACCCCAGAAAACTCACCCCAGCTGTTCCACATGACACGAGGGAAGCGAGAGAGACTCTCTGAAATATTTTGATACTTAACTTCTCCTTAACCTGCGTCGTTTTTCCATTTTCTGATGGAAGCTGATGACAAGTTTTAGCTGGAATAAAGGGAGAGATGCTACCGGGCCGGTAGATCTCACATTTAGCAACAGCGAGCTGGGTCATTGAGCCCTTTCTGCCTTTTTTTGGGGGGTCTCCAGCAACACCATGCTCCCCATAAGATGAAAGCAGCAAAGATTTGGAGGTGCTTCCCCTGAAATTCAGGCTGCCCACGCAGCCCTTGGGACAACGGGACGCCTGGTTTTTTATTATTATTTTCACCAGCTGTAAAAAAAAAAAAAAGCAAAAAAAAAACTCACACCAAAAAAAAAAAAAAGATGGAACCCATTAAAAACCCGTTGCTTTGGGCTTTTTTATTATTATTATTTTTAATCTCTTTCAAGCAGCGGAGCTGAGCTGGGGAGGGTGGTTTGGGCAGGGGGTGCCTTTGAGTGGGTGGGGTGGGTGAGGGGTCCCTTGGGTGTGGGGTCCTGGGGCCAAGGGGGCCCTGCCCTGCCCTGTCCCATGTTGCCAGGAGCTGGTGAGTGGAGACTGTGCCCAGCAGTGCCTGCACTGGGGCCGCTGCTCCCCACTGGGTCCATCCCCATGCCCCTTTCCCATCCCCACATCCCATTCTCACCCCCCCAGTGCCATGTCCTCACCCCCCGTTACGTTTTCAGCACCTTTTGTTCCCAGATGTTTAATTTCAGCTCCAGCGCTGGGTTTTTGGCCCTGCCCCAGCTCCAGGCACTGCACACACCTGATGCTCCGGCTCCTTTCAGCGCTGCCTCCTTACAGCTCGTGCCCTGCAGCTCAGCTCCACAGGGGCTGCTCCAGGTAAGAGGTGCTCCAGCTTCGTGCAGCTCCAGCTGGGCAACGTTTTCATCTCACCCTGCTCCCCAGGATTTATCTACACCCAGATCTTCATTTTCAGCTCAAGCCCTGCAGTTGAGCTCCAGGTCTACGTTTTTAATTCAGGCCCTGAGTTTCCAGCTCCAGGCCTTCATTCAGCCCCAGCCCTGCATCTCAGCACCACAGCACACGCCAGGTAGGAACTGCTTCAGCTCCTTGTGGTTTTGCCCACCGTGCCCTAGGTTCCACCTCCAGC
The DNA here is from genome assembly GCF_009819795.1 of Aythya fuligula. NCBI lineage: Eukaryota > Metazoa > Chordata > Aves > Anseriformes > Anatidae > Aythya > Aythya fuligula. The sequence continues at coordinate 9,421,289 of NC_045569.1, read as the reverse complement.
TCTGTATTTTCAGCTCATGGCATTTGTTTTCACCTTGTGCTAGCATGCATACACTGCTCCATAACTAGTTTTGGCTGGGTTTCACTACCACCATAACCATTTTGGCTTAAGCCCCATGTTTTACCCTGGGTCTTTGTTTGCAGCTCATGCCCTGCTGCCAGCTCCAGGTCCCACAGGTCTGCTCCAGAGGTAAGCAGGTAGGAGATGCTCAGGCTGCTCCCGGCTCCAGCCACCTGATGCTGTTTTGCCTTGTGTTTCACCACCAGCATGCTGTTTTCAGCTCCTATCCCTGTGTTCCATCCCTGGATCTCTATTCTCAGTGCATCACCTGTGTCTTCAGCTCAGGCCAGTGTATAAATAGTGTCTGATACTTATTTAAATGGGAATTTTGTTCCTTATGCACTGCATTTTACCACCAGGCTGCTGTTTTCAGTTCATGCTTTAGCTTATGCCTGGTGTTTCCACCTTGGGTCTTTATTCTGTTTGTGACCTGTGATTTCGTCTTGTGCTATTGTACAAATATATAAGCCTGTGCCCCGTGTTTCCTCCCTCCAGATCTTCATTTTCAGCTTGTGGCCTGCGTTTCAGCTCCAGCTCTCTATCTGGGCACCAGGAGAGAGGCTCAGCCTCCAACCAGCTGCTGTGAGCAGGTTCTGACAAGGCCATAAACCAATCGCTGCTATAACTTGGGTATCAATGTTAATCACCACAGCTGTATACATAAGTATTGCCTGGTTAATTAATTAGGAGCTGCTTTAGCTGTGCACAAGCACTGAATAAAGAATTGAACTAGGAAGTACACTTTGGCTCCCAGGGGGATTGGGTTTTAGTTTTAAAAACTGGTGAAAATAACATTAATAAATGAGATGCCCACACAGCCCTACTTTCTGGGGATCAGGCAGACCAAATTTCAGGAGAACACTTCCACATCTTTATGGTTTTTATCCTATTGGGAGTGTGGTGGTGCCAGAGACCCCCCCCAAAAAAAAAAAAAAAAAAAAAAGAGGGAAAGGGTCTAACAACCCAGCTCTAGTGCTAAACAGGAGACCTTTGGGCCCTGGGGCATCCCTCCCTTTATTCCAGCTAAAGCTCAGCCTCAGCTTCTATGAAGAAAGGGAAAAAACAGCAGAGGTTAGAGAGAAGTTAAATATGAAGGTATTTCAGAGTTGCTCTTGCTTAGTCCTGCCCCCCAAGTCCCCAGGGGTAGCAGCAGCAGAGGCAGTGATTGCTGAGCTCTGGAGGTTTGGGGTCATGGTTTGGGCTTCCCAAGCCCTACTTAGCTCTTAAGACTGGGTGAAGGGCAAGCCCCACAAACCCCGACTCCCACCCAAGAAAGGCAGAAAGAGAGGAGAGGCAGGTGTGGGGTTCTACAAACAGTTTATTAAAGCTTATTTTGTACAAAAAGATATACCAGAGCCTGCGTCCTTCTCAGGGGGCAGCTGGCATCCCGCGGGGAAGGGGGAGCAGGGACAGTGCTGCAGCATCCCTCCTCGCCTCGTTCAGCCCAGCAGCTCCTTCCCTCATGATGCTGAGTCCGTCTGCCAGCATGCAGAAGCCTCCTCTGTGTCCTGAGGGCAAGAGGTGGCTGTGTCCCCCTCCAGGACCTGTAGCAGGGACCCCCTCCCCTTCCTCCAGCCCCAAGGGGGGCTCAGAGCCCCTCTAGATCCTGGCATCACACAGGAGCATCTCCAGTCCAGCCACCAAGACCCCAAAGTGACTTCAGAGCCCCCGCAGCTACCTGCCTCCAGCTCCCACCAGAAACCACCCCCAGGGACCACCCCCCCCCCCCCCCCCCCATAAAGGCCACTCACCTGCTCAGAGGCCACCCAGAACCCTTGGTTCTCCATCTCCAGGGTCTGCGTCCCCACTTCGGGGTCTCTCCTGTCCCACAGGACGGCCACATCGCTCCAGCTGCCCCTCCTGGTCCTCAGGACCTGGGGAGGGGAGCACCAGGCTGCAGCTGGGCCCTGCTCACACTGCAGCCTCCCCCCCCCCCCAGGATTTTTGGGGTTATTTTGGAGCACCCCAACCCTTGTGCAGGGCTGAGACAGCCGTGACACCTCCGGACCCCTCCCCAGTCCCTCTTTTATCCAGGTGAAGCACCGCAGCCCTCATGCCCACCACCCTCCGAGCTGCCACCTGAGCTCCATAACCCCACCGAGGGGACAGACAGACAGACAGCACCCTTACCACCAGCAAGATGATGGGCACGGTAACGATGATGAGGATGCACACAACCATGATGGCCACCACAGACTCAGGAAAGCCAGGAGCAGGAGGGGGCTCCAGGGTGTCCTCTGGAGCAGAGCCAGCGGTCAGTGCCCTCCTGGGGGTCATGGAGCTCCCCAGCTCCCACCCCAAAGGGAGCTTACCTCCGACAGCGATGGAATAGGGGTCCACATGGAAGGCAGAGCCAGCCAAGGCTTCATCCGGCCCCACAGCGAGAGCAAGCGCCTCCAGGACCTCCAGGCTGGTGGGAGCAGGGGGCTGGAAGAGCACGTCCCCATGGCACAGCAGGGAGCCAGGCCTGGGGGGAAGGTCGGGGAGAGCTCCTGCACCAGCCTGTCCCAGCAGGGCCCCATGAGGAGGTGTTGGGATTTCCTTCCCAGCCCCCAGAGACATCCCTTTGGTCCCAAGGACTTAAGATGCCACCCCCCTAAGATGCCAGCCCCTGCCACAAACCCTTCTGGGCTCAAATGCTCAGAGCCCAGGGATGTTTGAGACCCCCCCCAGACCCATACCCCCCCACCCAGGCAGCCCCACACTCCCACTCACAGAAATCCTCTTATCACTGCCTGCAGGAAGCTCCTGTGCCCCTGTAGGGCTCTCGCCACCTGGAAGAGAGGATTTGCTCAGCAGTGCCCAGGGGTTTTTATTTCCACCACCCTGGGGAGGAGACCTCCACCAGCACAGCCTCAGAGCCAGCACCCAACAGGGTCCCGGGGGGCTGCTGTGGGCACCCCAACGCAGACCCTATTCCTCCAGGGTCTTCAGCCCCTAGGAGACCCCCAACCCCTTCCCCCAGCTGTTCCTACCACTTCTCCCAGGTCTCTGGCGAGCCCCCGGTGCTCCTCAGCAAGCGGGTCCAGGAGGCGCTCACTGAAGCGCCTGTTGGTGATGAGGAAGGAGATGGGGTACACCTGCAGGGGCAGCCTGGCTCCTGTAGGGTCAGGACATAGGTTTTGGTTTGCAGACACGGCCACGAGCCCCATAGCCCTCAGGAACCACCCTTACCCTGCACTGAGAGGGAGCTGAGGTCCACGGAGCTGCTGGCCAGCACCCTCAGGGCTTGTAGCACTGCTGCGATGTTGGCGTGGACAGCAGTGTCCAGGTAGAGGTCCCCAGTGACCTCCAGGTCCCCCCCGAGGGGTCTGAGGAGGGAGAAGGGCTCTAAGCAAGGCAGGAGCATCCTCCTGCTGGCAGCCCCCAGCAGCTCGTGGCTTCAGAGCCATGAAAATGGGGCTCAGCAGGGAGATTTGGAGAGGGGCTGCCCATACCTGAGGCGGCTGATGGTGAAGTTCCTCACAGGGTAGAGGGCACTGAGAGCCCGAATTACCTGCAAGAGGACGAGGCAGGAGCTCATCCCTCACAGGCAGCTCACCCTCAGACCCCAAGGGACCAGGAGCAGCTCCCTCAATGTACTCCCTCCTCCTGGCCCCGCTGCATCCATCCCAGGGCACCAGCCCCAACGCCCCCAAGGCTCACCATACCTCGCTCACCAGGGGCTCTACCCCATCCTGGCGGAGCTGGAGGGCAGTGAGAGAGATGGGCAGCTTCTCCGGGTCCAGGTTCTCCAAGCTGAAGCCTGGAAGGGGTGAGAAAACCTCTGTCTGTGCCTGTTCCCCCAGCTGTGTGCCCAGCCCTGAGCCCACGCTGGGGGGCAGAGGCACTCAGTGAAGGGCAGGAGCTCCCCTGTCCGTGGTGGAAGGGCTCAGGCTGCACCCAAGGCAGCTCAAGGAGGGGAAACCCAGGAGTTTTGGCACCAGCACTGGGCCACGGAGGTCTCCAGCACCCTTAGCACCACATGGTTTTGTGTGGATCAGGAGCAGAGAGGTTACACGAGGGCTACACCAAGGAGGTTTGGGCTTGGGTCAGTGCACAGGGGAAGTTTGGGGGTGGCTGCCCTGCTGCAGACCCTCCTGGCTTACCTCCAGACCTGACAGAGCGGGGCTCCAGCCACCAGCTGAAGGCATCCCCTGCTCTGCTCGCCTCCGTGAGCAGCGTGCGGATGAGGTGGGAGCTGCTGGGGGCATCCCCCTGGAACAAAACCTCCCCGTGCACCAGCACCGAGCCGTTCCTGGGGGCAGGAGAGGAGCCACTGGGGCTGACCCACAACTGGGGGCCAGCAGCACGCCCGGGGGGCTCTGCTCCCCCTGGGGCAGCCCCACACAGGCACCCTGCACCCACCTGAACTCGAGGATGTTGGCCTGGAGGAAGGTCTCGTAGGAGGACAGCGCCTGGCCCAGCTGGAAGAGAAGCACACGGGGATGGGGAGCTCCCGCACACCACAACCAGCATACCCAGGGCTCCCCGCCCAAAAACCCCCCCAGGGGGCTCTGCTGGCACTCACCATCAGCCTCACTTCGTCCTCCAGCTGCCTGTAGCTCCCTGAGGCCCTGCGGCTCAGAGCCTCGGTGTAGGCGATGCCCAGGAGCCTGAAGCTCAGGGGCAGGCTGTGCACGGGAGGCTGCACCAAGCCGGGAGCGTTCCTCGATGCTGTTCCTGCAGGGAGGGTTCCTCCTGCTGCCACCCAGCTGGTGGCCGTGGGGACATCAGAGGGGTGCCAGGAGGTGACAGAAGGACTGGATGCAGGATGAGCATCAGGTGTGACCGCTGGTGCTGCTGGGGTCTGCGAGCTCGGGGCAGGGGAAGCCGGTGGGTGGGATGGGGATGGAGAGCTGGTGGTGCTGGGGGGGTGCCTGGGAGCAAGGGGGCTGGAGCTGGGAGGTGGCGCAGAGCTCAGAGTGGGGTCTGGAGGCCAGGAAGCCCCCGTAGCTGCTCCATCCTCATGGGGGGCTTCGGTGGCACCAAGGGCTGCCGAGCTGACCCCAGCCTCAGCGGGACCTGAGGAGCTGGGGACCCACGTCCATGTGGGGACAGGAGGGGCTTCGGAGGGTGGTGGCAGAGCCAGGTGGGTGGGCAGTGGGGAGGGATCAATTTGTTCCTCAGAGGGGACAGCAGGTCCCCCGAACCCATCCGAAGGGACCAGCACCTGCGGGTGGCTGACACCACGGGACGTGGCACTGGGAGATGCCGAGGCAGTGCCCAGGGACCAGAGCACCACTGGTGTGACAGCAGGGACAGAAAGCAGAGCAGTGGATGTCCCCTCCGATGGCAGGGCTGGGGATGGCCCCGCAGGGGGCTGCAGGTGAGCAGCAGCAGGGTCCTCACCCACACCACGTATGGGGTGGCAGGGGACAGGGCTCACGGCTTGCTCCTGCCCTCCAGGAACTCCACGCTGGACATCAGAGAAGCCTCTGGACATGGTCACACTGCTGTCCCCCAGCATCACAGCTCCAGTCGGTGTCCCCAGGGCCAGTCCTGCAGCTCCCATGCCATGACTGGAGTTTTCTTCACCGCAGAAGCAGCCCAAGGTGCCCTCAGATGCAGGTGGCTCCACAGTGGGGTGGCTGCGTGGGTCCCCGTGTCCCCTCTGGGACAAGCGGCCAGGGGACGGAGCCACCAGGGAGCCCAGGCCATGGGGCAGGATGGTGATGGACAGACAGATGGCCAGCAGCAGGACGGCCCTGCACCGCAGCCCACCAGCAGCAGGACACGGGGCTGGGGCCACGTTCCCCTTGCTGCAGGGCATCGGGGACGTGTCACCTGCAGGACGTGGTGGGGCCACCCCACAGCTCCGCCGGGGAGAGCCCATGGGGACCGTGTGGCTGTAAGGGGTGCAAAAGGAACCTTAGGGGGGCACCCCAAGTTGTCCCCAGGGCAGACCCCAAATCAGGGTCAGCCCCTTACCAAAGCCCCTCTCACACAGCTTCACCCACCCTTACTTCTCCAGCCTCCCTCCTCACCCCACACAGGGCAAAATCCCAAACTCCCCCCAAAACCCCCACAGCAAGACCCAAAACAACCCCCAAAACTCCCAAGCAGCCCCTCAGAAGAGGGGCAACAAACCCAAATCCTACCTCACAGCACCCACCAGGAGGAGGAAGCACCAAGCCCCCACCCGGGCCCTGAGCTTTTATCTCATGTCCCAGCTCAGCTCCAGCTGGTCCCAATTAGCACAGGTGCCCCCCAGCTCCTCATTAAGCCCTTGGCACAGCAGAGGGGCTGTGGGGACTGATCCTACAAGAAACAAACAGTGGGGTTTGGGCTGCCTGGGAGATCATTTGGGTCCTCCCCATCCCAGCCACCAAGCAGAGACGGGATCGCAGTGTTGGAAAACGAGCCGAGCCCTTTAATGAGGTGAGGCACCTCCGGGAAGTCTTACAAAACCTTAAATAAAGCAGAGATTCCTTGATCCCTAAAACCAAACTGCAGGCTTGTCAGCAAATGCTGCTTTCCACATTGCCCTATTTGGCTAAGTAAAAGTCATGGGTTTTGTGGTTTGTTTGTTTTTTTTTTTCCCCATTTTTTCCCCATTTTCTTAGTTTAAAATAAATATTCCTGTAGTGAAAAAATAATAATAATTAATAAACGATAATCCTCATTTTAACTCGTTCTTCCCCTGCTGGAAACACCTGAGCACGGAGGTTGTAAGGCCCTGGGGCTGGGCATAAGGCTGGCTGCGTGTCCGGGGGATCGGGGGGTCCCTGGGATGCCCCCAGCATTTTTGGGAGTGTTTTTGGCATTAAAAGTCTCCCAAATCTTCCTCGCAGCTTCTCTCCATCCATCCGGGGCTGAAGCTCACACTCCGACAGCTTGGATCCCTGCACCTTGGTCCAGCGCGGTCAGTGGGTGAAATCGAATTCTGAAATAAAAAGACAAATATAAATTACTATTTTTTTTAGAAGTTATAATACAAATTACTATTATTATATATATATTTTTAGGAGTTATAACATGAAGGTGTCTCCTCGCGAAGGCAATTCCCCTGTAATTTTTACAAAATCAAGAAAAATTGCATTTCCCCTAGCCCTACCGATGCCTTCAGTCTCTCCCTCAGGTCATGGGGGACAGCAGGGTCCCCACCATCCCAACCCCCTCAAGCAGCCCCTCTTGTGGCCCTCCTGGTCCACCCTGAGCATGAAAAACCCCCACAAATGCCCCCAAAGATGACAAATCCCTACAAATACCCACAAAAGACTCACCTACTGGCCAGCCTCCAGCCTCCACCCCGTACGACACAAGGCTCTCGGTGCCGGCCTCCAGCTGCAGCACGAGGACACGAGGGGTGGCGGTGGGATTGTCCCCATCCAGAGACACCCGGAAGGAGCTCGGCTTCCTTGGGAGAAGCGTTGGGGTTCCTCATCTCTGCACGGTCCATGCCACGTGGAGGCAGATTTTGGGAAGCCGGGTGGCCGAGCGCTCGGAGAGCCAACGAGGAGCAGTGGGGAAGGGGCTGGGAGAAGGAAGGTGGTGGTGGGCATGTGTCACCACCCAGTCCCTGTGCAGGATGCTCTTGGGGTTTTTTGGGGGCTTTTTGGTGGAACATCCTTGGCTTTTGGTGGGACATCCTTGATTTTTGGTGCGATATCCTTATTTTTTGTTGGGACATCCTTGTATTTTTTGGTGGGACATCCTTGGTTTTGTTGGAACATCCTTAGTTTTTGGTGGGGTGTCCTTAGTTTTTGGTGGCACATCCTTGGTTTTGGTGGAATAGCCTTGGTTTTGGTGGGACGTCCTTAATTTTTGGTGGGACATCCTTGTGTTTCGGTGGGGCATCCTTAGTTTTTGGCAGGACATTTTGAGTTTTGGTGGGACGTCCTTGATTTTTGATGGGACATCCTTACTTTTCAGTGGTGCATCCTTGGTTTTTGGTGGGACATCCTTCCACGAGCCCCTTAGGGAAGAGCTTGGGGTGCCACCAAGCTACCTACCAAGCTGCTGCCTGATGGAGTGGTGCCACAGGAGGTTCAGCAGGTCCGGGTAGATGTCGGGGAGCTGCTTGAGAGCCAGGAGCTTCAGCATGCGTGACGTGCAGCTCTTGAGCTCCAGGTCCCTCAGCAGCTTCTCCTCTGAGAGCGTGGTGGGACGCAGCTCCACCTTGTGCTCCTGCAGCACTTGGTCAACGGAGGCGCCGGGCAGCTTGGGGAAGAGCTTCTCCTTCACCACGTGGATGGGGATGAAGATGGCACCCGCCCGCACCACGTGGGGAAAGGGGCACTTGCGAGTGAACATGAAGGTCTCCAGCTGGGACAGCAGCTTGCTGAGCAGCGCGGCCACGTCCTGGAAAGCCAGCCAGATCTCCTTGCCCCTGGGGGGTTTGGGGGGCTCGGGGAGCCTGACCCCATTCTTGGGTTTGGGGGGAGACCTGGGCATCTCCGCCAGCACCTCCTCCGGCTCCGTCCTCCTCAGCCACTCCTGCAGCAGCTCCGGGGAGGACCCTGCCACCGAGCAGGCGAGGACATCGCAGAGGGCGGCGTGCAGGGCAGCAAAGCACGGGTTGCCCAAGCCCTGCCGGGCCGGGGTATCGCAGCAGACGGGCAGGGGGGCTCCGTCCTCCCCCAGCACAGGGGGAGCTTGGGGCACGAGCATGTCCGTCAGCGTCAGGCGGCGGTGGCAGGTCCCCTGCGGGGCCGAGGTGCTGGGTGGTGGGGAGCCAGGGGGGCTGCGAGGCACGGGGCTGGGCTGGGGGGCACGGGGCGGCCCCCAGGACCTGAGGATCTTGTATTTCTTGGACATGAAGGCGGCCGAGCTCTGGAAGTGGCTCCTGTCCCCAGAGACAGCCTCCACCAGCTGGGGTGGCACCGGGGGCTTGGTGTCCTCCCCCACCTCCTCCACCTTCCCCAGCGGCCCCTCTTTGTCCTCCTGGGGCTGCCTGGTGTCCGGGTGGGTGTCCCCCGTTGTCACCAGGCTCTTCTTCAAGCTCAGGTCCAGCGCCACCTCACCGCCCTGGAGCCCCTCGTGGCTTTTGGCTGGCGGCTCTGGGGACACGGCCTTTGCCTTGGGCCCCTCGGGGGGCACCTTTTGGTCAGCACCCTCCCCTTCGCTGGGCGTCACCGACACCTTGACAGCACCAGAGTCCCAAGTGCCAGCTGCATTTTGGGGTGAGGTGTCTCCCTGGGTGTGCTCCTTGGGGACGGGGACGTCAGCGGAGGCCTCGGTCCCCTCCAGGTACTCCCGGTAAGGCGCCAGGCTGAAGACATTGTTGATCACCGGCATCGGTGGCGAGGCAGGGGACATCTCCCCAGACATCTCCCCACTTTTGAGGTCCTTCAGCCTCTCCCGGGGACAGGCGGCCCCAGAAGGCTCCTGGGTTGCGTTCCCAGCCCTACAAGCATCCTGGACCCTACAAGTGTCCCCGACCCTACAAGCGTCCCCAGTGCCCGGGTGGTGCTGGGAGGTAATGGGGCTGCTTTTGGCCACCACGTCCATCCCGTAGCCGGCGTCTCCCTTGGGGAATGTCCCTGCGAGTCCCTCGGGCATCTTCTGTGGGGCGCGGACGGGGTGGAAGGCACTGCCGGGCCTCGCCGCCGGCCTCCCTCCATGGGGCTCCACTGCTCGCCCGGCCCCGTGGTGCTCCGTGACACCGAACAAAGCCGCCTCCATGGGGCTGAAGGCGAAACTGGGGCTCGGATGCAGGAACCCGGTGGGCAGCGGGGGCTCGGCAGCCCTCGGCAGCCCCGCTGCTTTCGGTGAGGGCAGAGCGCCGGGCCCGGCCGGCCTCGGCACGAAGGCATCCAAGGGGCCAGGGAAGTAGGTCCTGGGGGTTTGGGGTTTGAGGTAAGCACCGGGAAAAGGGGCAGGCTCCCCACTGGCCGCGAAGCCGAGGGCTTTGTAGGAGGAGAGGGAGCCCGGAGGCTGCTCTGCACGTGGGGGCTGCGGGTAGGGAGGCTGCGGGAAGGGAGGCTGCGGGTAGGGAGGCTGCGGGTAGCACGCCGGGGGATGCTCCCGGTGCACCGGGCTGCCAGCGGGGGCACGGAGCTTTGGCCAGGGGTCCTGGATCCGGCTGGGGAGCTCAGGGGCCTTGGCCAGGTCATGCGAGGCAGAGGGGCCTCGGTATTTCTCAAAGGCAGCATAATACGGGGAGAAGGCGACTGGGGAGGCCGGGGGCAGCGGCAGGAGGCTGGGCTCGGGGTGGGGACCCCTGCGGGAGGGCTCGCCGTGGGGTGACGCAGCCCCCGGTGCCCTCTGCAGGGTGCTGTCCCCCCCTCCGGAGCCCAGCGGGGTGAAGCACAGCGGGGCCGCGTACACCGGCTTGGGGACGGCCACCGGCTTCTTCAGCGGGAAGGGGTGGCCCTGGTGGCCGGGCCACTTGTCCCGCGCCATCAGCAGGTCCCACACCAAGGCGTCCGCGCCCTGCTCAGCACCCAGCCTGCCCGGCGCGGGGCTGCGGGGCCGGTGGAGGAGGCAGTGCAGGAGCGGGCCCTCGGCGCGTGGGCAGGAGAAGTAGGAGCCCTTGTAGCTGAGGTGGTGTTCGGAGCCGGCCGTGGGCACGGGGCTGGGTTTGCAGAGCACAGGGGGGAAGCCCGGGCCGGGCTCAGCATCCACCCGAGGCAGCTTGTTGAAGACGACGGCGTCCAGAGGCTCCGGGGGACGTTTCGCGGCCATCTATACGTCGCGGCCAGCAGCAGGACTGGGGCGTGCGGTGGGCGAGGTCAGCTGGCCTTCCTGCAGGGGCAGAGAGAGCACGGGTCACCCACGGCCACCTCATCCTTCCCCCGAGTTACCAGGACCCCAAGGGACCCCCGTGGTCTCTCCTGGGCCGGGGTGGGCCCTGCAGCAGCAGGCAGCGCGTGCCAGCAGGTGGAGCTGGCAGACCGTCACAGCACCGCCCGGCCTTCCTCATCCTCACCCCAGCACCACCAGCACCCCCCGAGACACCTCCAGCACCCCCCGAGACCCCTCCAGCATCCCTTCCTGCCCCCCAGAGCACCGCTGGGCACCCCCAGCACCTCCTGAGTCCCGTGAGCATCCCCCACGCCACCCCACACATCCCTGGCCTCGCTCGGCAGCCCCAAAACCTCCCGGAGGGATGAACAGCGGTGGGGTCTGGTGCCCCTTCTCCACCCCCTGTTTATTTTCTCTTTCTGTGGCCAGAGTTAGCAGAGAAACAGAGAAGGAAACGGAGGAAGAGAGCGTGGAGATAAGATAAAAGCCTCGTCCACAAAAGGGGAAATGGCTCAGATAGCTGGGCGAGCTTGCTGGGGTAGATAAAGGGCGCCGAGCGCGGCGGTTTTGCTCTGCTACAAGGGTCTGTCCCCGCTCTGCACGCGGCGGGGAGGAAACGCGTTTCCCCGCTGACATCCCTCGGTCACCACGGGACATTTGGGGTGGGAGGTTTTCGGGAGGAGAAACACAAAAAGGTAGCAGGAAGCGGCCAGGCGGGCGGCTGCCCACGCGCCCCACGGGGAGGACACGGAGCTGGAGATGCCCCCTCCACGCACAGCGACAGGGCTGGCGGTCGGGACGGTGCTTGGGGTGGACACCGGGCTCAGGAGGAAGCAGGAATTTCACAATTTATGGTGTTCCCACGCTTCGTTTTCCCCTTTCCCCGAAACATGCCCATCTACAGACACCCATTGTGCAACCGACCCCACATCAGGGGGACGCCCCCACTCCCAGCTGGAGCACGGGGACAGACCCCCAGCACCGCTCCCAAAATCCAACCTCATCCGAGCGTTCGGGCAGGCAAAACACCGTGGATTTAAGGGATATAAACACAGAGGCTCCTTTCTGCCTCCCCCTACGTGAGGCCCGGGAGCAGCCTCCCCTGGGGAGGACCCAGGTAGCACCAAGGCAGCCTCGAGTCCCCCGGCACCGCTTTGGGGCTCTGCTGCCACGTGCTCCGTCCCTGTGTCCCCACGTCCCCTCGCGGGTGGCGGAGGTGACGCCTGGCGGTGCTGGCTGCTGGCAGAGGGGCTTCCCGTGAGCTTCCGTCCGGCTGCGATAGCGGCTCTGGGACCTCGTGTCCCCGCCGAGGAGGAGGAGGAGGAGGAGGAGGTCACCTTCCCGACGTCTCCACCAGCTCCGGATGCGATCGGCGGCCAGGGCGTTTGGGGGAGCGGCCGGGAGGCCACGCACGCCTGCTCCCAGCGTGTCCCCAGAGGAATCCGTGGCTCCCGAGCTTCCCCCGGCTGGGAGGAACCCGTTGGGATTTGTCACCGGCGCCCAGATTTTTGGGGAGCCGGTCCCCAAGCTCGCGCGCGCACCTGCGGGCACGTGTGCGGCACGGCCCCGCTGCGGGCTCACCGCTCCCCAAAGCACCCCAGCGATGTTTCACGGAGCGGGGGGGCGGATTTGAAGAAAGCTGCAGCAGCAGCAGCCGCGCAGGGTGCAGGAACCACATGCTCTAAAACCGGCCATAAATGGGGAAAAACCCGAAACCGAAGCTGCAGCCCAGCACCGGCGCGCCCGACCCGCGGCGGGGCGCGGAAACCCTCTCCAAAAGGGGGCGCGGGGGGGGCCGCTCCGGCCTATTTTTGCCTCGCTCCCCCCAAAAGCTGCCACCGAAGGGGAGCCGGGAGCGAGCCCCGCGGCCGGCTGGAGGCCGGGCAGGAGGAGGCTGAGGCTCCCCGCACTCACCTCGCGGCGCTGCCTCCCCGGGAGCATCTTACGGAGCCGGGCCGGGGGGGTCGGCGGCGGGGGGGGGCCGGCGGCTGCTTCTGCCCCGCTCGGGCGGCTGCTTGCATTGTGCGGAGGAAGTGGGAGGAGGAGGGCGAGGAGGAGGAGGAGGAGGAGGAGGAGGAGGAGGAGGAGGAGGAGGAGGAGGAGGCTGGGTGCTCGCGGGGGCCGGCCGGAGGAGGGGATGAGGCCGGGCCGGCCTCCCCCACACGTGCACTGAGCTCGTCGGGGCTCTGCCACCACCACCACCACCACCCCCAGTCCCCCATTTTCACGGGGAGGGATGGGAGGAGGCCGCCGAGCCTCCACTCGCAGCCCTCACCCGCAGCCTCCCTGCCCCAAACAGCCCCCGAGCGATGCCGAACCCCCAGGACCACTGAAACCCAGCGACACCGGTGCTGGGAGAGGAAGGGAGGCACACACAGCCCCTTGGCGAGGCACTAGCAGAGGCTCGGCAGCCTCCCCCAGCCTCTAAAATTGGGGGTCTGGGGCCTCGGTCCAGCAGCCGGCGCAGAACGGTGCCCGGCAGCAAGTCTCGGTGATGGAGGACCTCGTGGAGCAAAGCCAGGTGCCCAAATTGTTGGGCTCCTGACCATTATTTCACCCTCACGGCTTGTTTAATTTGCAGCAGCTCCGGGGAGGCAGCGGTGGAAGGGAGCCAAGTCTTAGGAAACCCTTAGCAGACCTTTTTATTTGGATTTATGGCCAAAAAGAAATGGTTGGCATTAATTTTTCCCATCTAGGGCAGGACAGCAGCTCACCTTCTTGGTGTGGCAGATAACCCTTTGCACCTTCGTGCCACTCTTCCTCCTCCTCTTCCTCGCCAGTACCCTCCCCTTGGCATCATCCAAGCCTCAAAACTCTAAGAATTTAAGGAAACTTGCTCTGGACCAATTTATTTTAAGGGATGGGTGTCCAGTATTTCTACACCTACCTGCTGAACTCTGAAAAGCAAATCTCCCCCAAATCTTCCTTTATCGCCCCCAGACTTCATAGTTTTTGGTCTGCTAGGTCAATTGGTTTTACCCCGTAATTTCTGTAATACCGTTTTCCTGCTAAAAAGACATGTCAATGCTGGGACGTGTGGCAAGAGGCTCTCAGGGCAGCCTCCACTCATTTCCAGGGGGCGTTTTGTTAAAAATTAATTCTAAAACACATTATTTTGCCATATAACTCCCCTCTCGACATGCCTCAGGGTGTTCCATTTTCCCTGCAGCATTTATTTTATTCTTATTTATTTATTTTTCTCTACCCATTCCCTAAGCACATACCTGCCTTGTGGTTTGGGTTGGTTTTTCTGGTTTTGTGTTTCTTGGTTTGCTTTTTTTTTTTTTTTCTCTCTCTCTCTTTTTTTTTTTTTGCTGCAGATTTCCTTCTCTAGAGCTTCCTGTGTGATTCATCTTTTCACGCGCAGCACCAACCGAAATTTGGGCTGCTGGTGCACCAAAGCGGCGTGCTTACAGTAGATAGGAACTTTAAATATATTTGAATATATAGAATAGGACACGGGCAGTTTGGGGGAAATGGTCTTTGGGGGGTGATGCTGAGCTCGGGTACTGCCAGTGACGCTCGGCCATGGGGTGGGTGATGGGGGCTGAGCACCCATGGGTGCGCCGCTGCCAGCCCCCCCCCCAGCAGCCCAGGAGCAGATCTGCCTGCCCCAGCCCGATTTCGGCCGCGTGTGGTTTTCAAGTTGTCTCTTTGAGGCTTCGCAGCCCCGGCAGTGCCGGCAGCTATCTCTGGGTTCATCTCTTGGGCAACTTTTATCTGCGGTTCGCTGCCTTTGGGCCCCGGCGGCGCTCAGGAAACGTGCTGGCTCCAGATTGGGCTCGTTTCTCCCAGCTGTGGCCAGGATGGGACCCCAGGGACCAAGGAGCAGGGCTGCAAGCCCTAGGGTGACAGGCAGCTGGGATGTCCCTTGGATGCCCCAAAAACTACAGCATCGTGGCACAAGTTGGCACCCAGGGGGACCAGCAGGGACTGATCCTGAACTTTTCTGTCCCTACCAGTGGGGACAGCCCAGTCACCTCCCCAGGGAGGTTTTGCAGCCCCACAGCTATGCACACAGGGATCCTCCCTCCTAAAATAAAAAACCAAACCAATGTCCTCTGTGGCTCTGCAGATGGAGCCTTCATCACTTGGCGTTGGGGGCAGCTTCTGACTGGAGCCTCCCGTATCGACACGCTCATAGGGTCTTGGTTCCTCAAGGACCCAGGGAAATCTGGGGACAATTTCTCCAATTTCTGCCCCGCACCCAACTGAACCAACCCAAGGATGTCCCCATCCCTCCTGTCCCACCCCTCCGCTCCCACCCACGAGGTGGCTTTAACCCCATCCCAGGGCCTCCAGGCTTGTTAGCAGCTCTCACCCTGGAGACACCCCTGGAGGTAGCCGTGTCCTCCATGAAGCCCTAATTATGGAGCTAATTGGAGCCAGAGAGCTGTGCAGCTGCTCTTAATTCACACTTTGCCCGTTCCCCATGGAGCGAGCCGGGTCTTGCATCATGCAAGCGGGATGGAGAGAATCGGAGCTGCTGCCTCCTGAGGACACGAAGCCCTCAATGAACTCCTCAGGGCCCCATTATTTTGGGGCCAGGAGAGGTTTCCGAGGTCCCAAGGGCCCAATGGGGCAGCTGGTGGTCGCTTTGGGGCACGGCTGGTGGTGGCCACCTCTGGACGAGGCACCGCCGAGCTTCTCCCTTTACACTCCCACTACCCACGGCCACCCCAGGAAGGACGAGACCCAGTAAGACCTCACTGCGGATGCAGATATCATTATCTCTGGGTAATTATCTGCAGATAACGAGATATCCCCCCGGCAACAACAGAGCAGGCACAGACGCCCAAGGGATGCCAAACATGACCATGAGGAGCTCGATTTTGTCTTCACTATTTTTTTTTCCGTGGTGATGAGAAGTTTGGAGGCCCAGATCCCGTGTCCCCCTGCTCAGCTTTTCCTCCAAAATCTCACTGTGACACCAAGCACCAGCACCAGGGGTGGACAACCCTCTGTCCATGCAGCTCTGCTGCCCGCTGCGAGGGACAATGGGCTGGTAAGGGGCGAAGCGAGTGGTGGCTTGATTTCTCCATGGGGTTCAGAGGACATGGGGCAGAATACGGCCCCTGGAGCAGCTCCTGGGGCTGAGCACGGCCACCCCAGGCCTGCCTGCCCCGTCTCCTCCTCCTTGCCCAGCTGTTCCTGCCTTTGTCCTTCCACCACCTGTAACCTGTGAGATCAGGGAGAGCATCCCCAGGGAAATGATCTGGACAAAAGAGCCAAAATGAGGGGGGAAAAATGTAGTAAAGGGACTTATTTCCAGCCATAGAGATGGGTGTGGCCCCAGGGTGGTCATGTTTTAGCTAGCCAGTGCCTGGGGCTGGCCCCGTGCACTGGGTGGGATGTCCCTGGGGGGCTGCACAAAGGAGCCAGGAGGAGATGTCAGGGGAGTTTCTTTTCCAGGAGCAGGACCTGTCCTGTCCAGGCTGGGGTCCCAGCCTGGGACACCCCGGTCTTGCTCCTTGGTGGCTTTCCCTCCTGGGATTTTCTCCTCCCAGCGGCGTGGAGCAGCAACTCCTTTGGGTCGCTTTCAGCCTGCCGGCTGCCAGCTCAGTTTGACGGCCCCAGATCTGGCAAAAGGAGAGGCAGGGAGCAGCCACCCCCTATTTATCCTCCCAGGAGTTGCCCCTACCCACCCCTGTTGTCTCTCTTCCAGTTTCTTCCCCCACTCTTTGCACAGAAGCCTTTCCCCCTCCTTGCGTTACATTCCTCCAGGGATGGAGACCAAACCACCCGGGGCAATAAACAGATTGTTATTAGCATAGGGTTAAAGGGTTTGGGGTCCTGGGCCGTGTACAGGGGATGAACCTGAAGCCGTTCCTCGCCTTGGGACCCCGCCAAGCTGCCTTGGCCAAGTGTCTCCTTTTCTTCTTTCTTCCCTTCCAGGCTTTTTCCGTGCCTGGGTGTGTTTCCACGCCGCCAAGCCGGATGGAAAATTACTGCTCTGCCCTGGCAGGGCCAAGACAAGGCAGAGTTCCCTGCTGGAAACCCCCCTGTGGTCCCACCCCAGCAGCGTGTGGTCACCGCACCCCTCAGGGCCAAGCCTGGTGACACCCACAGCTGTCCCCAAGACTCGGGGACACGCCACAGCCTCGGCCTTGAGCCATCTTCTGGCCCCACAGCCCGGGGAAATGGGGCAGGGCGGAAAGCCCCAACACCATGGCCCTGCACCCGCATGCGTGGGGCGGCATGGAGGGACCCCTCAAGGCTCTCCATGGTGGAAGATGCGCCTCAGCCCAAAAAGATGAGGCAGGAAAACCCTTTCTCTGACCATGCGGCAGTCTTTGGTCATGCAAAGCCAACTGGAACATCTTCCACGGGGCGCGAGCTCCCCGGACCCAGGAGCTGGCATTGCCAGCCAGAAAGGCCAAGCCCGGGTGTCTGATGCCCATAAAAAGAGCACATCTGCTTGGCAGGCACTGAAAACCCATCAATCACCTCCAAATCTCCTTCTGCCCACGCAGCAATTTTCAGTGCCTGGAAGGAAAAAAAATTTAAAAAAAAGAAACAAGTGAAGTTCTTGGTCGTGCCCAACACAATGTTTCAGATTTGGGCCCAACATTTGAGCTGTGGGACCTCCTCTGGCATGATGCTTTGGGGTCGGAGCTCTTCTCCCCTATTCCCCTGTCCCTGAGGTGGTGGCTTTGGGTCTCGCCTGCCAGTTTTCTCCACCAGGAAACCCAAAGGAAGGATGTCTAGAAAATTGGTGGTGGTGGGATCCCATAGACATGGCCACGCTGCTTCTCCCCCTCTTTTGGGGATCTGTTCCCCTTTGGGGGGATCTCAGCTTTCAGGGAGTGCTTTTTTTTTCTTTCTCTCTCTTTTTTTTTTTTAATGCTGTGGTTGGTGACTATGGAAAGGGAATGAGTTCCCCGTGGGGAGGCTTCACCCACCCATGTCCCACCTCGTAGGCGAGCGCCCAGCAAGCAGCAAAGCCTGCGGGGGCTCCATCCCTGGCAGCCCTGGGCTGCAACTGCTGGGGCACGCCAGCAACACGGCTCCCAAGCGTGCCTTTGACGTAAAAACCAGGTGAAAAGCCTTGGAGAGATAAGGCAGAAGCCACCGAAGGGAAAACAGGGCTCCCGCGGGGCACCACACTGCCAACTGGGGCAGGGTCGGCCGCGGACCAGATGCTGGCAAAACCCGAGCACATACCTACAGGGATGCAGGCTCAGGGCCGGATGGAAAAATCAATAGGGTTACGAGGGAGGAAGGAATAAAAATAAGAAAAAAAAATCAAAAAACCACACACCAAAACCTTGCTTTTGGAGGCAGGTGCCAGGAGATGTAAGGAGCCTGGTGCGCATCGGGCCCAAGGATGTGCAAGGCTCAAGAGACACGTCCCGCCGTCTAACGAGGCTGCCTAATTTGCATTTTTGTTTTTTTCCATGGAGGGGGGCAGCCCAAACCCACAAACTTTGTCCCCGAGCAGGTAATTAATGGGCCGGGCTCGGTTTGCTCCACTTTGGGAAGCCCAGCGCAAGGTGCGGCGGGCCCCGGGTTTTCCAGAGCTCTCACCAGCGGCCGCTGCCGTGGGTAACTCCCAGCCCCAGGCTCCCCGGCGGCACAAAAAGCAGCACCTCGCCCATCTCCGGCAGCTCTCCAGGAGGCGATTCCCACCCCGGGTGTCCCCGTGATGATGATGGTGGTGATGAAGGCTGACGGTGGCCGTGCCACCTCCGATTCCCCCCAAGGCGGCCTGATCCAGCCCCAGCCCCGACCAACCCCATCCCATGGCTCAAGCTGAGCCCACGGCACGAAGCAAGAGGGATTTCAATTGTTTCGTTTTGCCTCAACATGAAACTCCACCATGCTGAGCCAGGAAGCTTCCTGATGTATATTTTTTCCCCCAACAGCCTGCAGCAAGAGGGGAAAATTCCCCAGAGCCTTCATCCCTCGTCGTACCCGAGGGCAGCAGCATCTCAGAGGCTTCCTGGTCGGCCGGTCCGACCTCCTGCCTGCTCCAAGCATCTCCTGCTCCTTCCTCAAGCAGGTCAACGGGTGGCCTGGGGCTGGCACGGAGATGCAGCACGCAATGTCCTCTGTGGCCACGTGGACCAGAGGTTGGTGACACCGAGCACGGGATGCTCATAGGGTGGCACCCGGCCTTTGGCATGGCGCAGTGCCCGTCGTCTTCCTCCCCCTGCAAATAAAATACAAAGTGTGGGCGATGTAAGGAGCTTCACCTCCAAGCCAGGAGGGGGAAAAAGGAAGGGTAAGGCAAGGATCTGCTCCCAGGCGTGGCTGTGGAGAGAGGAAGAGGAGAAGGGAGACCCTCGTGGTCAGCGAGGCGGGCAGGGCAGGCGGCTCTCCTGTCCCTGGTTGAGCAACCCGCCCCCGTCCCCAGCTGTTTGCAGAGAGAAAAGGTTGAGAAATGGATTGGTTGCGCAAAGCAGGCGTTAACACGTCTGCAGCCCCAAAAACAACAGAAAGGAGCCCACGTTCCTGCAGAGACACCCATCCGCTCCTCCCAAAATCCCCGCCGATGTCAGCTCCGGGAGCGTGGGCTCCGGAGGAGGACCGGGAACATCCCTGCCCTCCTCGCCTCTGGGCAGGGGCACTGAGCCCGGGCAAGGATCCCTTGGCTCCCAACCATGCTGGAAAGAAAAGGACTATAAGAACACGAGGGTGTTTTGCACCATTCTCCATGAGGATGCTCAGGAGAGGGGTGTCCCAAAGCTCAAGTTTTGGGGTCTCCATCGCCACCGCCTCCGTGGCAGGAGCCGAAATCCAGCCCCGGCACATCCCGGCTTCGCAGGAGCCGAGCGAGCCAGCAAAGCAAACACTGGCAGAGAGCTCCCGAGCCGTGTAAACAAACAACCAATTAAAAGATGAAATAAATCCCCCGGGTACGTAACCTTTCTATTTAAGCACCGGCCAGGGCTGGAGGAGCTCCAGCACATCCGACCCAGCGCCGTCTGTGATCTCCCTGCCCAGCCCCGCGAGCCCGGGGCTCCTCTGGGATGAAAGCGGGCGGCTTTCAGGGAGCGGCTTCACCTTTCTGGCATTTCTTTCCCCCCCAGTTACACCTTTTTTTTTTTTTTTTTTCTTTTGGTTTAATTCAGAGGGAAGCCCTCAGCCCCTTTCCACACCCCAGAGGGGCAGCAGGGATGCTTTTAAAGGCGAGGGAGGGAAAGCAGCAGGGAACCGGTGCTAAAAGCCCCGCACCTGCAAGGATTTCACCACCTGAGCACAGCACCAGGGCCCAGAGCTCCTCTGGGCAGCCACGGGGGCAAAAAACGAGGCTGGAGGCAGGAGGAGGCGCTGGGACAGGGAAGTGAAAGAGGCAGAGATAGCGCTGCCACCCTTCCCACCGCCGCCTGCAGTAATCACAGCCGCTCTCACTTCTCCCTCGCTGCCCCCACGGTTCCTCCGCAGGCGGGTTTTGGTTCCTCTCCGCTCCCCCGCCACCTTCCCTGTTTCGAGGCCGAGCCTTCAAACCGCTTCAGCTTTTATTTCCAGTTTCTAAACCGCAGGGATGCCGCCGGTTCCCATGGCCCGTGCTGCTCCCTGCCCGGTCCCGGCACCCGCGTCCCCTCCGGGAGCTGGGGGCAAGGCAGGGACGGAGATGGCCCAGCCCAGAGGGGTGCCCCGGGGGGAAGGATGGGGATGCTTTGGGCTCAGGATGGGGGTGCTTTGGGAGAAGAATGCATTTTCAAGGAGGACAAAGCTGGGATGTTAATAAGTCGGTGACTTATGCAGACAAGCACATCACCTCCCCCCCTCCCTCCAGCCCCAGGGCATGGATGGGAGCAATTCCTGGCTGCCCTGTGCCCGCAGCCCCCAGCACATGCTGGTAAGCCCAACCATTTTATTTTATTTTATTTTGTTTTTGAGAATCACTGCAACACAACTGGCATCAGAACGAAGCGTGGGCTCTGTTCTGCTTTTGTTAATTTTAGTGCCGACGCATGCAAACGACGGCGGAGAGTCAATATTGACTTTCCACTGAAGCAAGCGCCCGGGTTCATTGACTGCAGGGGTGAAGGCACTCCAGCAGCTGCACGGGGCTGATGCTCACAGCCCGTGGAGCACCCCAGGAGCCTGGCCACCGAGTGCCACCCGTGCAAAAAGGCTGCTGCTTGCAGCGCCGCGCACGCGGGGTGCAGGGACCCCGGAGCTCGGTCACAGCGGGGAAAATCCCAGCCCCAAGGTGGCTTCCCCGGAGGGAAAGGAGCTGCAGGTGGGAAGCCCCTGAGCAGGGCTGGCAGGGAAGGGCAGGAGAAGGGGCTTCCCGGGGGACACAGCGAGCCCCCGGCTTCATCTGCTGCCGTCTCTGCTTTCAGAGCAAGAGCTGGCGGCCAAAACCTCGCCGCCTTTATAAAGGGGCCGCGCTTGCCAAGGGCCAGGTCAAGGGGCAGGCACAGCAGGGTCACTGCTCGCAAGCAGCCGGGGCTTTCCCTGCTGCCCCCACCTCGGCTTGGCCCTACAGGCTCCTGGCCACCACCACAGGAGCTCCGTGCCCCCAGCCATGTGTCCCCGGGGCACATGGCACCGCACGGCATGGCCGGGGCACCCAGGGCACAAGCACTGTGCTGAAGGCTCACGGCTGTCAGGGGCTGGGGTTGCCCCCAGGTCCCTGCTGGGGGCTTTACCAGCAGCCCGGGGGCTCTGCCAGCCACAGAGCAGCTCTGTCCCGGCCGCATTCCTCGGCGTTGACGTGGTTTTCTTTCTTCCCCCAACCTTATCGCGCTCCAGTTTGTGCGTTGTGTTTCTCCAGAGCTGCAAAGCAGCCCGGGGAGCTGTGCAAAGCGAGCTGACTGCATGCCTGGGGGCTGCTGCTGCTCCTCAGGCAGCTCTGAGGCTTCCTGCGGGTTTTCTGCTGGCCGAGCAGAGGTCACCCAGCCCAAACCCTTTGAAGAGCATGAAAAAAAATGGAGCATTTCCCTAAAACGAGCACGTAAAATCATCAGTCGGTGTCAAATCATCTGGAAAGGATACAAAACAACATCCCACTGATGCAAGGGAAATGCAGGGTGAGACCAGGCAGGGAGCAGACTGCCTGCTCTCAGTATTTCTCTGTCCCCTCCGTGCAGCTCGGAGCATCTTCTGCCTTCGCAAAGGACCCCGGAGTACCTGCAGAGCAGGGCAGGACCTCTGTGTCTGGCCCGCCTGCACTCCAGCCCCTGCATGACTCCAGACAAGCACAGAAACACTGAGCAGCACGGCCCTGGGGAATTCAAGCTTCTAATTAAGCTCAATTATTCCTGGAAACAATTTTTTTTTTTTTTTCGTCTCTCTGCTGAGGCAGCTGGCCAGGGCAAGAGCGCTGCACCTGCAGGTTTTAATTGCGAGGCTGTCATCGTGGAGCAGGGCTATCGGCGCGCCTGGTGCCAAGGAGTCTGCCCAGCCTCACGTCCCTATCGCAGCACACGGGCAGCTCTCTCATCTCTCCCCACCCGAGAGGCCAAAACACTGCTGGAGGCGGAAAGCAAAGCCAGCGGGGTGTAGGAAAAGGGCTGGAGGAGGCAGGAGAACATCGCCCCTGCGGCTAGAGCTGTAGCAGCAAGGGTAAGCGACTTGAGGCAGCATGAAGTAGTTGTCGTGCGTCCCACACACGGCAAAATTCGTGCCCTGTCCTCCCTCTGCATGGGGCAGGACAGGACCACGCCGTTCCCATCCACCCAGGTGCACCGACCCGAAGCGAGGCATGCTGCAGAAGGCAGCCTGCCTGCCGCTCGGGGTCAAACCACGGCGGAGATGGGCAGCCCTCAGGGCTTTGTCTCCCCGTCCCTGAGGTGCCACATCCCTCTCCAGCTCCCAAATCTTCCCCCCGGCCCCGGCCCCGCTGCGGTCGGCGCTGAGCTGTGCCGGAAGGCACAGGGCTTCCTGCCGCCCCGCGCTTTCGAAGACACGAGCTCGCCGCGGCCCCGCTTGCTGCAGGCGGCGTCGGACCCGGAGCCTGCACGGCACGGGGACACGGCAAGGGATGTGAAGCAGAGGGAGCTCAGAGCTGTGAAAGGAACCAAGAAACACGGGGGTTTCAGCTCGATAGTATTTTAATTATTATGATCGTTGTTGTTTTTAAGCAATCTGCCTGATGGGTCACATTCCTCTGCTCTGCTGAAGGCTCCCAGGACTGAGGTTTGGGCCGCTGCTGACGCACCTCCTAGATCAAGCAGCAGAGGAGGTGCCCGAAGCACCGTGCCAGGAGCCAGGCTATCTGGCCACAAAGCAGCACCAGCACCGCTTCGCTCCTTCTGCTGCTTTTGCAGGGAGGAAAAACTCCCGATCCAGCCTTTTTTCGCCCCGAGGCTGCTGGCACATACCTTGCCATGGGTGGGGACGGCGGTGGCTGCGCCATGGGTGGAAGCGGCGCTGCTTCAGCCCTCCGCCTCCAAAGAGGAACTGAACTGTTTCTGATGTCTGCCCCGGAGCAGAGGCGGTTTGGCAGCCTTTAGCCCTCCCTGCAACGCTATCACGACCTGCCTCCCCCCAGAAGCACCAGCAGTTGCAGAGGATCACGCAGTGGTGAAATTCCAGCTGTTCCTGCAGCCCAGAGGACACAGCCCGGGCACGGTGTCCTTCCCTGTGCATTATTCAGGCAGCCGCCCTGAAGCCTTCCGTCATCCCCTCGGGCTGTGCTCAGACACACCTTTTCACTGCTGCTTTACGCATTTGCAGGACAAAGAAGTAACTCCTTGTGTTCAAGGCTCTCCCATTTCTTTGCAAGCCACAATTTAAGCCTCTGGGTGAGCCCCAGCGGCAACACTGTCTCCTTATCAGCTTCTTTCTCCCCCTGCAAATCCACAACTGGTGGGTGCTGTGATCACAAGCCCCAGATCTGCATGCTACCAGCCCAAACTCTGGGTCTAAAAAGGGCAAAGTAGGTTATCCCATTTCTGCTGACTTACCAGCATTCATGCTGTGTAGCATATTCTTTATTACATATTCTTTACAGGGGGAGAATGCCTGGAGCAGCAAACCAGCTCCCTAACAGCTGAACGTTTGTACCAAGGACGTGGTGTTTTGACACCGTGTGAGGAACACTGGGGGGTGGCTGCGTTGCCAAACCACAGAGGAGCAGGGAGGACAAGCAACCCTAACTCTGTGACATCCCCACAGCAGAGCCAGAGGACAGCCCGCAGTGTCCAGCGTCAGCTGCAAGCACCAGAACACGCTGCTCTGTGAGGAGGAGGCAGAGACCTCATGGAAATCAAGAAGCTCCAAGTAAAAACCTGCAAGGTGTTGGCGGCTTTCGCCATCCCCACATGAGCAAACTGCCCCAGACAGCACCCATGGGGTCTGGCACAACCCCTGGGAGGCAAAAGCTGGGACCTGTGGCACTGCCACGGCCCTTCTCGCGAGCCAGCAGCTCTGCTCACACCAGGCTCCTTCTGCCTTTGTTCCTAGAAGCTCGGACGCCCCGGCTCCTGGTCAGTGGACGAGACAAAACGGGAAAGTTCAGCGGTTTTTATTTGTGGGGAATAGATAAGGAGGGCAAACAGACCCCGATAACCCCTTCCCTCGTGCGCAGCAGTTTGAAGGTTGCCCCCCCAGGCAGGATGCACATTCTGTACCGAAGGCCTTAAATTTGGCTGGGCCTAGTTAAAAATAAACTCTGGCTCAGCAGTACCAAGCCGCGGCGACGTGTTCACCGGCGCCGTTCCCCCCAGGGGCAGGACCACGTTTCCGAGGAAAGGCTGCACTGGGGGAGCCCTGGCTGCTCGGGTCCGCGGGGTCACAGGATTTCCCAATTTCCCCACGCCAGCCTGTTAATGTTCAAGCCGGGGAGCGCTGTCAGAGGTAAGGCGTGACTCCCCTCCCTCGGGAAACACTTCCTGCCTGCAGCACGCAGGGGGGCAGGTGCCAGGCTGGCTCGCCCTCTGATTTCTCCATCCCGAGCTGGTCGGCAGACACAAAAGGGCAAAGGCTGATTTGAGGACTAGGGAGCTCCTCTACATCATTTTTTTTCCTCTGTCTGTGATAAAAAACAGCACACGTAGGCAACCATGTTAGGCACAAGCACCCCCAAAGCAGCTACAAGAGGCAATTCCTCGGGGGCAGAATGAAAAGCTCCCTGGTATTAAGCTCCCGGAGGGGGAATGCTTTTTGGACAGTGACTCCTGCTGGAAAGGTGAAGGCAGCACAGCCACAGACCACACTGGAGAGCGGGCACGTCCCCACACCCAGCTTCCCACCACCAGGCCTGGCACATCGCCCCCCTCCTCTCCAGCTGCCCCAGGGACACACGGGCAGCTCCTTCTGAGCCTCCTCAGAAAGGATCACACGAGAAACACGAGGCCGCGGGGCCTGGGGGAACGTTACTCCCTCGCTGCGAGATACCACAAGAGTTTTCCCACACGAAAGCAGCGTGAGCTCGGCCTTGGTTTCTCAAAGTCTGCAGCGAGGCACCAGACGTCGGTTTGGCACCAGCTGGGAGCCAACTGCTGCGCCCCTTCGGTTGGGGAGCCCGCTGCAGGGCCGCGCGCCATCTCGGCTGGGTTTCCTGTTGGCTTTATCTTCAGGTCCCCAGGAAGGCAATCGACAGGGCGAGCAGTCAGCTCTGTGCCGGCAGGTCCCGCTCCGTGACGATCCTCCGCACGCTCTCGGCGATGGTCCACACCTCTGCCATGGCACCGCGACCTGCAGGGCAGGGCCAGACACACACAGGGTGAAGCTCACGGACAGAGCACGAGGACACGCTGCCCCCGCCCCACCTCTGCTCCCCTCCACACTCGGCAGCCCTGAGGCAATGCAGAGCACACCTCGAGGCCGGGGCAAAGCTTGCTCGGTAGCCCCGTGTGTTTCCTCGTGACTCACCCCACAGAAAGCAGCTGTGGGGGCTGCAGGATGGGCTGGGGCCTGCCGGCTGGGCAGGGGTTTTGCGGCAGGGAGGAATGCCATCGGGGAGGAGCCGTCAGGCTGACTTCGCCTGGCTCCTACCTCACAAGTCTAAGCAGGAGCACGAGCTCCTCAGACAGTGAATGGAGGGAGGCAGGAAACCTCAAAAGGCAATTCATGTGACCTTAATGAGTACCTCATGTTCTGAATCATCTCCAAGGACAACTGCGCCTAACCCTCGCGCGGGGAGCTGCTCTCTCCGCTCACACTACCCCAGGAGTAAGCGTGCAAAAAGAGACCAAAAAAAGCACGTGGGTAACAGAACACCCTGCCTCCCCTCCCTCCTCCAGTGCAAACGCTGTGTGTGCTCGGTATTGTTTTGAAATGGTCTGTGACTATTTAAAAAAAGCTTGATTTCATACCATTCCTGTGACTCCACAGTTCGCCCCACATTACAGAGAGCTGCCCTGGATTTGCACTAGCTTGATTCTTGGGAGTAATTCTTGGAGAAGAGCGAGCGCTGAACAGAACAAAATGTAAAAGCTTTTCCTTTTGGGCTGGTTAGCTGCCAGATGAACATCTAATCTACACTGCGCTGTTGCTTCCTTCTGAAAGACTTTTTTTTTTTAAAGCTTAGAATGAAAGCTTTAATGCCAGAGATCCCTAAATCATCTCATCCAACCTCATGCACTCGCAGAGCTCAGTCTGTTCACTCCTGTCATTTGCTTGAGGCAAGCGCAGGGATACCTCCCCACCAGCACGTGTCTCCATTCAAAAGATGGGAGTTTCTGTTGGTCCTTTGTTCTGCTGGCTAATTGCTCTAATTATTTATAACATGAGCTTTATTTGCTATTAGAAATTAGTTCGGGGAGGTTTTGTTTCCCTTTTTTTTTTTTTTTCTGGTCCATTTACACAGTGGGGTTAGTGAGTGTACAGATGAGCAGCGCCCAACAGCAGGCTCCAAAGGACAGTAACAACTTGAGGAAAGATGGAGGGGAAGGGGAAAGGCCGTTCAGAACTGCAGAGAGAAGTGCTCTCTGTGGGCAGATCACAGCCTGACTCTAACTTTACCCTCAGTTTTCCAGTAGGGGCCTTGTCTGGGACAGAAGGCGTAACTGGATAGAACTGTGAAGGCTGGGGGTGAAGAGCAATACTTCTGGAAGGGCAAGAAAAGTGAGTTTCCCTAAGAAACACTCAGTAAGATCCAATCTCCACTCCCCCTTTTCCAGACCTCTAAATCCCAGGAGGCCTGAAGCACCCTACGGACAAGATGCAGGCAGATTTGGGTGCTTCGGGCCTCTTAATCTCGAGAGGAGCTGTGTCTGACAAGCCCTGCTAAACAAAAGACATTCCCTGACTGCCGCCTCACGGCTTGGCAGAGCTACACCCTTCAAGGCCCGCCTTTGTCCTCCATGACCCACTTCCTCCACGTCTTTGGCAATTGACAGCTGGATCTTTAGGTTTAGCTGAGAAAAAATCTTGCTAAACTGCCTGTCTTACAGCACAGATCGTGCCTACAGGTAAAATTCTTCCAGCGTGCCAAGCTCTAGAAACCCGGCCAAGGATGATGAAGATATTAGCAGATTGGAAGTGTTTTGCAACAGTAAATTGCTGCAGGCCCACAGGCTGCAAAGCGTTCCTCCTTGTATCACAGCACACAACCATCATCAAGGCCAACAGCCAGCAGGTTACATTTAGCTACCCAGTTAAGGGAGCATTTTAATTGTCAACTCGATTTCATTTGTTATTTTAACTCGTTTTTAGCCGGGCCTTACACCCAAAGCCACTCACTCACCAAGAAGTATCAGGTAGAGGTTGTAATACAGAAACTTGGTGGCAGCCAGGGTCTGGCCCACTTCAGGTGAGACCAGTCACACGAGTGGAGGAAGGCGAACCTCTCACCAGCAAGTCAAACCACAATGTCAA
Organism: Aythya fuligula; assembly: GCF_009819795.1. Taxonomy (NCBI): domain Eukaryota; kingdom Metazoa; phylum Chordata; class Aves; order Anseriformes; family Anatidae; genus Aythya; species Aythya fuligula. The sequence goes on along the minus strand of NC_045569.1, from coordinate 9,393,842 downwards.
CAGACAAAACTGGTGCAAACTGAATCTCTTTTCTTCTGCACCAGATGTGAGCTCTGCTGCCTGCTGTTTGGGTGAAAGCTGGGCAAACCCCTTTGTGGATAAAACCCACAAGACAGAAATTAGCTTGGAAGAAGAGGCTGTAGGGTAAAAGGCCTGAAAAAAGAAGGGGGAGAAAAAATGTGAGCGGTGGAGACAACTTTGGGTCTTCAGAGAGCTGGAGTGCATTGCTGCTTCGCCATAATTTTCTTACACATTGCCAGGAAAACCCTGGCATGTGCCAACAGGAAAATCTTGCTGCAAATTGACTCAGAAGCACGAGCAGAGCAGAGTCAGATGTGGCTCCTACTGGCCCAACTGACCCTACCACCCCTCTCCCACGAGCTCCTTCAGGAGTTTGTTCTCACAGCAGGTTTGCACGGAACGTGAAGCAGCTCCCAAACACCTTCTGGTGTGGTGAGGTAACTCCTGCTCAACGCTGCTCTGCTCTGCCACTCCGAGCTACAAACCGCAGCAGTTCACGTGCTGCTTCTCATGTGGCTCGCACATCCCTGCCGCAGGGGTGGCAGCCCCAGGAAAGGAACAGGGCAGAGCAGCAGAAGGTGGAAACCGCGTTTGCCGTCCAGCTCTAATCCATGCGGGTCCCCTCACACGGCCCTTCTGCACCCCACAGCCCCACCTGTGGAAGGGGGACGCCTCTTTCTGCTTCAGGTGCGTGGCCCCACACAAAAAGCACGTTACCCGTTGGGGAGCAAACATCCGAGTGCCACTGGAACAGAGGTCCCACACAAGTGCTAACAGAGATGAAGGCAAAGCTCCGAGGGACCAAGAGGCTGTGGCAGATGGCCTTTCCGCTTCTGCCAAAACGTCTGTGTGGAATGACCTCTTCTGGGCGTTTTCCCTTAACATGATTACAAGTACGCAAGAAATTTGATGTAATCAGGTCTAAAACCCCAACGGAAACATCACTGTCCAAGACAGTTTAGCTGATGCCTGAGTTACTTGACTACGCTTACCTAACTGTAAATATTTCTTAGTCTTCAGCTCAAGAAAGCATTCTCTAGAAGCATTGCACCTAACGACTCACACACTAAGAAAGCCAGCCCTAGAATTTAACCGTTAAGAAGATTTTAATATCCTGTCTTCACTGCAGGCTGCCTTTTGAGGCATCCAGAGCGGTTAGGATCTTGTTATAATTGGGATTGTAAAATGAAAGGATGAGTGCGTTGCTGTGCAGGCACATTTGCTATTACAGCTGGAACTGGGTGACATTTCACAATTTTTCCAAAAGAAATCTCAATGAAAGAAGAGAATCCATTCATCCAAGTTGCTTGTTAAAAAAAAAAAAAAAAAAAAGCTTCTCAAAACCTCCCAGAAGTCAGAACATCTTCATTTAAACCAGTCTGTAAAACACAGGCGAGACCATTTTACTTGGCAGCGTAAGTTAAGACTCGAAACAGAGTGTGACAACGTTTCCTACCCCCTTCTTTCACTTCACACAAGCCCAATGTCAAAACCCCAAACCAAAACAAGATTGGAAAGCTGATCTAGCTGAAGAGTAACCCAGGCAACAAACAACAACACATGGTAAATGCACGTCCAGCTACACCCTCAGCCACATCTGCAAAGCGCTTATCCTCAGTGGCTGCTCTGAGGGATAAGATATTATCCCCCTGGCAGAGACGAGGAACCGTGGGCTGTTTTCATCATGTCTCAGTCTCAGCAGAGGGCAAGGCTGGGACACCCCAATCCCAGGCTGATAGTGCTCACCACAGAGCCTTCCTTCTGTCTGACCTGCTCTCTCTGAGGATGGGCATTTCTTTTAAATGTCTATCTAAGAGCTCGTCTGAAAGCCTGGCTTGGGTGGTCTCATGAGACTGCTGGAAGATTAATCAAGAATAATAGGTGCCAGCTAGCACAGGGCAACGTTTTGCCTTGTTCATACAAACCTTGGCAACGAGCACCTGCTCTCTGCAGTCCAACACCTTGCGGGTCACAGGGCGAAAGAACGGGGCACCTCCCCTCAGGATATTAGGGGCACTCGGGCAGCAAAACAGTCAGATGACACACAACAGGACTGACCTTCGTCTCCACACACGAGTTTCTTCACCACACAGGGGATCTCCGTGTAGCCAAAGCCCTTCAGCTGCTCCACCTGCTGAGCCGTGATGGGATGTTCCCACATGGCTGTGTTCATAGCTGGGCAGAAGAGCAGAGGCTTGCGCAGGTCCCAGGCACGGATGACACAAGTCTGCAAAAGAAGCCAAGAGGTTGGGCTCTGGGATGTTTTCTTCCCTCATTCTGTCTCACCTCTTTGCTGCACAGAAGCGCTTTCCCAGCCCGGCTATCACGAGAGGGCCAAACGCATCCATCTGTCAGCGCAGCTGGACTAACCCGTGAGCAGGTCCACGGGGCTGCTACTAATTTGTGTTACATTCCAGCAGAGCTCCTCTCTGACAGGCGAGGAGGACGAGGGAGGCTACAAAGAGAAGAGATTCCATCCTACGCTGGATCAGAGCCAAGCAAGACATCCCAGTCGCTGGAGCAAACCACGCTGGAACGTGATGCATGCAGCCAGCCCTTGTGGGAGACCAAGAGAAGCTGAGGGGTGGCCACAGATCGTATCAGCTACAGAGAAATCCCCAGGCAACGCTTCAGATAAGCCAGCTGTGGAGCTGAACAGAAAGAGCTGGCAAGTCAATCTTCTCAAGCAGCACGCCAACTGGATCCCCAACGGCTGACAAGGGAAGCGCTGCCGCTTCCAGCATTCACAAGCAGGATTACACGAAGCTATCTGCGCTGCTGCAGAAGATGCTGGTAGATTATAAACCACCCAGCAGCTCCTGCGTGCTGCAGAGGCTCACATCTGAGGCCGCAATAACATACAGCTTCCAGATAAGCTCCTATCACCTCATCTCCTTCGAAAGATAAGCAGTGGTTGCTCTTAAACAGTGCAGTGCCCTTCAGTGTCCCTAGCCCTGCCAGCTCAGGGATGCAGAGGGAGCCTCCCAGGCAGCTCACACTGCTGCAGGGGCTCTGCTGGGTTCACAGCACTTCGGAGCAGGCTGCCCATCCTTTTTCATGCCCTGTGATCTGAACCCTTTGTGGCACAGGGGAAGTCTGCCAGAATCTGTTCTAACTTGCTAACCAACGCCTCTAGCACTTGCTTGTCTTTACCGGAGCCACCTCTTCCCTTCCCAAAACCATCCAGGACTGGCAGGGGTTCGTGAAGCCGTGTCCCTAACACCCTTCCTGAGCTCTTCCTCTGTTGGCTGCGGTACAAAGGGGGCTCAGCAGGACAAGACGTTGCTTGTCCCTCTTTCAGCTCTTTCTGGCTTCCCCGGATCTCCAGATGCTGCGAGGGCTGTAGCTCTGGGTGTACTGTGCTCATTTGTAGGCACTCTTTCTTACCTAGACAGCTAAGCTAGTCGCATACGGCTCCCCAGCCAGAGCTGATGTGCAGCCCTCCATTCTTAAATCTATGGATTTAGGAACGAGGTACCTAAGGGGTGATGCAGCATTTGCACTTCTGCAGCTTCCTGGCAGATCTTCCAGGTGCTTTATACATATAACCTTTCCTGATGATGGCTCGACACAAGGCACTGAAGCTACACAAAAGTTCCTGCTCACTGAACTGAGAAGCACGCTCTCTTTTAATACAGTTTCTGATCAGTCTTTGAGCCAGAGCACCTTTAGTTCCAGAAAAACAAGCCTGAACAAGCAAAAAAATGAAATAAAATACCATAGCTGAAACTGGAAGGTACGTAAGTGTGCACATGTTTGTATTTCTGTGCTATGCAGTTAGGTGAGGGAGGAGGTGAAGTAGCAGGAAGTAAACAGTTTTATCTGATCTCACAGGTGTCTTTCCAGCTTACATCTAAAAAATGCAGAGAGGAACTCAAGAGTCAGAGAGAGAGAGAGAGAGAGAGAGAGACCGTGATAGAGAGAAAACATGATAGAGAGAGGGTGGAGGTAGAAGGAGAGAAGGATCATCCACTAGAAAAAGCAGGACAGGCACAAAAGAGGGACTGGGAAATAATGGAAGACACCGAGATAGCCCAGGAATGGAAAGGAATACAGGTCAGGGAAGGAAATAACAAGTGTTTGAAAAGGATCGGGGGAAGCACGTTGGCAGAACAGAGACAAGCATACGAACTGGCAGCAGAACATGCAAATCTTGACGCTGCTGAAGCACAAGAGTTTCCATGAAAGAAAGGTCAGACAGACCAGCACTGGGAGGGGAGGGAACTGAGGGGCCGCTCTCGGGCAGAGCTGCAGCTACTCACCAGCAGGTTGTCACAGATCCCGGTGGCGAGCTTTGCCAGGGTGTTGGCATCAAGAGGGGCCACCAGCATGAGGTCGGCCCACCGTCTGAGCTCGATGTGCAGGACGGGGTCCGAGCGGCCCTTCCACAGCTGGGGAGGAGACAAGATGCAGTTACTGAACCCTCAAAACAAACAGCGGGCACTGCACCGAGCCCACGGCAGTGGCTGCAGCCTCAGCTTCGTTATCCTCACGTCCAGCAACATCTGACTATGCAGGGGGACCGGGGACTGCAGCCACAGCGCTCCCATTTCTGACTTCCCACCTCCTCCTGTGAAGGCTGCAGGGCAGCGGCGTTTGGGAAGCACAGCTAATGGGCAGTTTCCCCACACAGCCAGCAATTTATGCATCCAACAACCTGGCCAGCTCCCAGCAAAAAGCTTTCTCCATCCACATCCCCCAGCTTTGCAGATACCCAGCATAAAAGCTCCCTCAAGATGTAGTGCGTCTGAGAAGCCTGCTGCATCCTATCAGCCAACCAAACCCAGACAGGACCCAACCAGGGGGAATCTCTGCTGGGGAAGCTGCGTGCTGTAGAAGCCTTACCCCTCTTTACTGTCTTCTAGGCACTCTGAAGCCATCCACTGGCTTTTAAAGAGGTTCAGACCCCTAACTGACCCCCTTCTCAGTTAGGAAACACGCTCAGAGCAAAGTAAAGCCACACAACTGAGCGGGGAGCAGCCTCTAGGAGGGATTAGGTTTGGCCAGCCAGGCACTTCCACCCTCGTGGCTCCCCACAGGCACTTCTATCCTCAGTTAAGCCCAGGGGGGTCCCTGCTCTGCTTAAGAGCACATACAACTGGGACAGCATCAAGAGAAGCAGCAAGCAGCACTGTGTGCTTCATCCCCAGAGAGCGCACAGCCCCACCAGGTGTGTCAGGGCCATGACCTGTTCCTTCTCTGAGTCACTGGAAACCACAACAAAAAGGCAGCATCCGGAAAGCCGGTGCTCCCTGACACCTTTCCCAGCTCTTCCACTCACTTTTATTTTTTCTACAAGTGCTGAAGGTTGTAGTTTTATTTTCAGAATAGAGCATCTCCCAGACATGCTGAGCAGGCTTATTTGCTACCCTGGTGTCAGCAGGGCATGCTATAAAGGCTCCAGGTCTCCTTTCCAGTGTGCCAAAGGCCCATGGAGCCTGACTTGCACCTCCACGGCCACACAGGGCTCCTCCTGAACAGCTTTGCCTGGAGCTGCAGCATCCTGGCACCCAACAGACCTCTGCTGATCTTCTAGACCAGCCGGAGAGCTTCCTGGCCATTGCTCCCCTCCACATGAAAGCAACGCTTGCGTGCGAGTGCATCTGCAAGAGAACTGCTAAAGGGGAGATCAGCTCGCGCTCACATCAGTGCTGCAAAGCTGAGAGAAAACATACAGAAAAACAAATGTCGACGTTTATACATCTCTCCATCCCAGAATCTCTCAAAGCACATCAATAAAACCATGTTCAAGAAAAGATAATTCTGTGGGGAAGAGACAAAAAGATGCCACTGGCCACTGTTATTAGTGGATCCTGCGGGATGTGCTCATCCATAACTGGTTCGAGGGGAAAAACTGGTGAAAAAGGTCAAGTTGACAGCACGCTGCTAAAATTCAAAGGACGATGGACTGATCCCTTCCACGTACACACATCCACGTGGATGCCTTTTGAGCTACACACACTGCTGCCAGCAGGAGAACGTCTCTTACAGCCAGCTGCCCGCCACAGGGGCAAGAGGAGGACACTGCAGCAGGCCCTGCTGGCATGAAACTCCCCAAGAGAGGCGGCCCAGCAGGCGGCTCAGACGCAGCACACGCCAGCTTTGGGGCTCTCCAGAGGCACAGGCAGATGCGGAGGACGCAGAGCAAGAAGCTGCAGCACGCAGGCAGTGGTGGCTGAGGTTACCCAGCCGGACACCGAGCTGAGCTCTGAAGCAGCCTGGGTAGTTTTGTGATTGTCAGTGGTGCTGGCAGATTTAGCATAGGCAGCGAGAAGGAGAATTCAGCTGCTGCCTTCCTGACGAGTATGAGTCATGGCAAGCAGCTGACACCCTCACCACCACTTTGCAGTGGCTTTCTTGACATTTCCTGATGCTCCTCGCAGCGCTGCAGAGAGCTGCTAAGCCCAGGGTGGTGAGAGACCACTTCTACCCACAGTGCCTGCTGCAAGCCTGCTAGGGCGGTACCAAACCCTCTGGTGCAGCCACGGCCGCCTCGCTCACCTCTCCGAAAGCCCTGCCCCAGAGAATGCAGCGTGCCAACAAAGAGGTGAGCCTCGGCCAAGAATGTAAGGAATGTGGTCCCTCATGAAGAGAGGCTTCGATTTGCTGTTCAGCACTTGAACAACGGAGTGAAACCTCTGCGAGCCCTGCCTGCTGCTGAAGCAGGACCCGTTGGTCAAAGCAGGAAGCAGAAGGCCCAAGTGCATGATGAAACAACTCGAATCACAAGACACGAGGCTGGAAGGGCCAGGAGAGGAGCCCTTGCCCTCTCCAGAGGTAGCACTACTCACCTGCCATTCGTCTTCATCGCTATAGAGGGGGACAGGAATCTCCTGGGGGTTGTAGAAGTGCTTTGCCCTCTCAGTCGTGACCACCTTCACCTCCACCTAGGCAGAAAGCAAAAAGACAGACCAACAGTTACGCCCTGAGGCCAATCCTGCACAGGAGGGCTCGAGCAGCAAAGATTGAGAAAGATTCGTGGGTCCGCAGAGGACGTTCCCCTGCTGCGTGCACGTGCTCTAACCGCACCTACCCCGAGCCGAAAGGTCAGGCTGCTGGAGGTGCTGACAGGGGCCGAAGCCTCGTTTCATCGCCACCCAGCAGGTGATTAGTCACCGCCTGCCAAACTCGTTCACACGGCCAGTTCACGGCCGGGACAGCAGCAAGCGCGGAACCGAGAGGCAGAACTTCAAAGGGACGGCACGGAGCAGCAAAGCGCAGCGCCACGAAGGTGCCCTTTAATCAGGAAACGCCCGCCGAAGGGAGCAGCAGAGCATCCTGCCTCCGTGGATTCCCTCAGCCACCGCAGAACGGGGTGGCGTGCCCGCACACGGCCCTGCGGGATCGCTCTTCCCACACTCGGAGCCAAGAGGAAGCACGGTGCTGAGCTGCCACGGGTCCTGGCAGCTGGGACCCGGCAGCACCAGGGCAGAGCAAGCCCATCCCTGTGGAACAAGGCTCCACAAGAAGCAGCGGCTCAAAGCTCCTCTTGTTTCCCGGGGCGTTTGTGAAGCAGCAGGATGTCGGCTTACCTGTGCCCACCGTGCCTGTTACGAAAGTGATGAAGTCCTGTCTGCCAGGCAGAGCCTTTGCTTTGGAAGAACAAGCATGATTTCTTGGTCTTTGTTACATTTTTCCCTTCAATTCCTCTCTCTGCCTTGATTTCTTCCACCCCTGCCCCTCTCTCTTGACAAGGGAGGCACCACCAAAGGCGGGGAGGTAGCTACAGACTACCAGGCACTATTTTTACAACCACGTTAACCCCCCTCGCTCCAGCCAAGGGCAGCAAGCTGGGGCAGTGCCTTGCAGCTGCTGCGCCAATCAAGGAAAGATGCTGGAAACAGTAAAAGCTCTGCGCAGGTACGGTCACAGCACAGGGCTCCTGCAGCTCGCACAAGGAAAAGGAGACTGCATAAAGTGCCTGGGGGTTCTCTCCCAGCTCTTAGCCAAACCTGCCTGCCTTACGGGAAGCCAGCTGAGCCTTCAGGTCCATGGCATGCACTGGGGAAGTCCCAGCATGTCCCTTGGCTGTCTGACACACACAGTTAGGAGGTGCCAAGGTGCCTATGGCAGGAGATCCTTTTATTTCCTCCTGCAGGAATCTTAGCAGGTGGAAAAAGTGGAATTTGCCCCAGTTTCTGCACGTCCCACGACCAATTCTGTGCCTCTGACAGGTGCCACAAGTGGCTGCTGATGCACCTCACACCACCGATAACCATAAGGAAATAATTCTTTTCCTCGTTATCACCCCGTTCTGACCGTGGTCTGCACCTCGAGACAGCTCATGGCACCACCCACGCCGTGGTTCAGTTACACCAGCAGCTCCCAGCTCCTGTGAGGTGCCTGCTCCTTTTTGGGCAGTCCTAGCTCAGAACCACAGCTGCATTTCTGGGGCTTTCGAGCGTGAAGATCACATTCACAGCAATCAACCACGTCACATCTGTATTAGCCTCACCTTGCAGAAAGCTGTTTGGAGCCAAGCAGCGATGCCACCGAAGGTGCTAACGCTGCTTTCTGCCATCCCCTGGCCCTCGAGGAGGTGTTAACCTCGCAGGCTGCAAGATACTATTTATTTGGTGATTTTAAAGAGTTTAAAGGGGTTTGTCTGCTCTCTGAAATGATACCAGTAGGCTGCATCTGTGCTAAAAGTTCTCACCAGCAACATTTGTTAGTGCTATTCCTATTTACAGAGAGCCATAGCAATACAAGGATTTGTATCTACCCCATGACATATTTTGTACCTTGCTGCTTCAGTTGTGCCAGTATCCAAAATGTTCTAATCTAGACCAGAAACACCTGGTCAAAAGACTAACGGATGCAAAAAAAAATCCACTTTACTTTTCTTAATTTTTTTAAAGACAGTTTCATAACCATCTCTGGTCTTAAAAAAAATAAATAAATAAAAACCTACTTCTTCAAAGCTGAAGCCCAGGACCAGGAAATGGCTGGCTATCAAGAACTGCGTCCAACCCACTACAAGGCAGAGCACAGCAGGGGGCTGTTCAAGGACTGTGCGTGGTGGTAACTCCACCACTCCCCCAGGAAAGCTGCTCTAGCAGTTTAATTATCCTCTCTGATCGAGGTTTTCAGCTGGGGTGGGCTCCTGGATCCCTCGTTCTCTGCAAGTGTTTCAAGTCCCTCCAGCTATGTTGGAAAGAGATCAGTGCTCTCAAGATTGTTTTAGCCTACATAGTTTTTCCTTCTATTTACCTGGCACACCCTCTGTTTGACTGTGGATATCCCTCTGCTTAAGCTCTAAATCTCTCTGGCCCCACTCACAAACTTGCGCAACGTGCTTCAAACCTCCAAGGCCAGATGACATCCAGAAGCTTCAGTAACAATAGCTGTCACCTGAAAGAAGTTTGCTTTCTCCTTTCTTATTAACTAACTGATATCCCATCGATGTGATTCTTTGGCTTTGTTTTCCTGCCAGGCCACCACCCAGATTACTAGGGATCAGGCTGAGACAACGTGTGTGAGTCCAGCACAGCCACAAGTTCCCCAGGCATCCTGACAATGTGCCACGTGCTATCTCCTCACAAAAAAAAAATAAAAGAATAAAAAAGAGGCAAGGGTAAAAAGCTGTAAAGCATAAGCTGGTGCCCTATGGATTCCCTAGATCTTCAGAGAGCTTAAAAGACAGTAAGACATAGCCGTGTCAATTATCACCCTCAAGGACACGTTAAAGCTTAATGGGTGCAAAATTGTGCCACCAAGTTGTTGGCTGAGAATCATTTTAGCAGAAACAACAATTTTAAACTGCTCCCATTTCAAACTTCTGGCTGCATCTCTGCTGGTACCAAAGCCTTCCTCCGCCTCTGCCCTGCTTCCCAAAGTTCTGCTCTGTCAGTTAATGCAGCAGGCCTTAAACTTGACTGAGAAATTACGCTGACTTCACCCACCAGGCTTTAGATCAGGCAGCAAAATCACATCAAAACTGAGTAAACAAATAAATTTAACTAACAAAACTGTTATGAGAAGCTCCTGGACAGGCTGAATACTCATTCGTCTTTTATTTTTTTTATGCAACACAGCCTAAAACCAGCAGCCACAAGGCCTGCAACAGATGTCACAGAGCACAGAATTTAGGACCAGCCATCTGTGGCTGTTAATTATGCATCAAAAGCCAACAGAGAAGCAATGCCCTTGATCTCGATTCCTACAACAGACCATTTGCATTCTTCCTGCCACCTCCAAAGGGTGTCCCCAGCACCAGTAGCAAGGGAAAAGAGACCACAGCGAAGTGGATCCAAGGCAAGAGGACCAGAGGACGCGTGCCCTGCATCCCTTGCTAAGAGGACGACGGCTGGAGCTGGCTCTGGGCTGGTCACCCACTTCCTCAGCACCATTTGGCTTCACCCCCCTGCTCCAAGCTAGGACCTTTGGCCTCAGTAATGATTTCAGGTCAAAATCATTTCGAAAGGACATTCAGCAGGTACTGTAACCAAGAGCCGTGGATATTTAAGTGCGCACTCTTGCTCCTGCTTCTCTTTCATTTTGCTGCTCCAAAACAGACACTTCGCTTCTTAAAAGCTCCAGGCTTCTACAGTTTCCCCTACCTTCACTCTAAAGCAAACGTTACCACCCTTCCTTCCCTGACTCTAGTCACTAGTGGCCTCTGCTGGACACCTCTCTTACTCCTGACAACAAACTCGACTTAAAAAATAAATAAAAATGCTCAGACACATATACTGGCTCAGATCTCCTGTTTCTACTAGATCTGGTTGCCCTTTGCTGGTCAGATGGCAGCGTCCCTCTTTGTAAAACCCATGTCGCAGCTACCAAAAATTGCAGGGTCCTAATTAAAAACGTTAACCTCCAAAAAGCATCCACCTGTGTCTGCAGCCAGGGCTGCCCAGGGAAGTATCTAGGAATAGTCGCTGCCCTTTAAACCTAATTTCAAGCTAAAGCTTAAGTGTAGAGAAGTAAGAAATGATATTAAAAGAAATACTGATTTTTAAAAGCAGGAGAAACCTGTCCCAAGTTTCAAACTAAAGGGCTCAAGGCCAGATGGAACTCTTCACTTCAGCAGAAGCCATACAGTCTCTCCTGGAAACCAAAAAACCAGGATAGCACCAGCTCTACCGATGAGATTTACTCACCCCAGGGATTTTCAGCAATTCAGAGATGAGGAGAGGCAGCTTCAGGGCAGCCACACTGCCAGTCACACCCACCAGGACATGGAATTTTTTCTCTGGCACAGATGAACCCGTTTCTGCAGCTGCCTTTGGTTCTAGAGGTGAGAAGGGCTCCATGGTTCAGTCAAACTCTAGGAGCACAGAAACATAAAAGAATTTTAGCACTGAGACCTGCACAGCAGGTACTCCTGAAGTACTCCCAAAGACACAGGTCTAAGCGTGGGCTATGCAGGACCCAGAGCAACTCGGTCTGATGCTGAGCATTCAGGCCCTGATCCACAAAGCTTTTACGTACTGGCACTCCTTTAAGCACAGGAGTAGCCGGACTCCTCCCATTTTCCTTACGTACTGGTTCTCTGGGATAACAGTAAACAGAATGCCAGAAATTACACAAGCTCGATTGCAGTTGGTAAAGCCAACAGCCCCCAGAACAGAAATATGCCCTCGTGTGGTGGACACGGTACAGACTGCAGGCAAGACACGCAGCCCAGCTGAGTTGTGCTCCCTTCACGCTCTGTGGAGAAGAATAAACGCAGGGAGACATTTCAGGAAGTAAAAATTCGGGGGGGCCTCAGACAAGCATTAGAGCTGTACTGCCCATCGTATTAATGCATATTTACAGTAGCGCTAGGAATTACTCTGTGTAGATCGGGCAAAAAAAGACCCAAACTGTGCATAAAACATAAACCAAACCAGCCACCATGTGCAAACACTGTAGGAATGTGAAAGCCAGAACCGCTCACTCATCCACCACTGCCAGCCAAGGCTACCTACAGGCCTAGAGGTTGTTTTTGAAGGCATGTGTGGCAAGCAGAGATGATTCAGGATGCTCTTCTACCATCTCTGAGTGTTCTGCCACACTGATAAGTCACTAACGATAAATCACTCACAAGTATTCTGTCAAAGAAAAGCATACCTCTATAGAATCCATATGAACGTCTCTAATAAGTCTTGAAACTAACACAGAACTCTCTCATGTAAAACACCTGAAAACTGTACGTTAGTGAAGGCATCACACCAGGATTCAAACTAACCTCATTACTCAGAGGAAGTTACCTGGAAGCATTTTCGGTAAAAGAGAGGAAGGAAAAAATCTTAACACCAGCTTTATTTTACGCACCAGCTTGGATTTTGGAGTGAGGTAGCTGGGTTCCCTGGAGAGAGTTTACCTCTTGGTCATTCCCAGAGCTCACTCAGATCCAAGTTTAATTTAGGATCCTTCACGGGGCGATTCAGATCACGCTCGGACAACAGCTACACAGAAGCCTGACCCACCGAGAGGCACAAGCACCAGGATCCTCGCTAATTGCCTCAGCCTCTCAGCTGAGGCACAAAGGGAGCCACACATCCTTTCTCCACAGTCCACTGGGAATTCATACGTTGTGCTCGGGGCCCTGGGGTTTGTCAATATGGCTGGAAAAAAAAAAAAAAAAAAGGGCAAATAAACAAAGAGCTAGGACAGGAGCACAGTTTCAGCTTGACCTTCCAGGCGCTGCCTACCACGAGAAAATACAGAACGGGATGCTCAGTGCACGTAGCAGCTAGGGTGGTCTGATACCAGAGCGACACTTCACGTGCTTACCTAACGAAAATTAAAGCTATTGCAAGCCGCCCAGAGATGAAAACTCTTATTAAGTAATGATTAATTCACCGAAGCACCCCCAAGCTGAGCTGTAGGACACAGGACATGACGGCTGCTGGCGCTGGAGGCACCGCTCCCTCCTCTCCCCCTCACAGCCCAGGGAGGGAGCTAAGCGCGAAGGGCGCACAGAGCAGGCGGCCCCTCAGCGGCGTTACCGGCTCCTTAGCTCTGAGAACCGCTCCTAACGGCTGCCGAAGCCGAAAACGGCCGGGAGGAACCCGGCAGCCTGCAGGACACAAACGGGGAGCCCGGGGAGAGGGCCCGGGGACTGGCTGCGGCCTACCTGCGGCCCGGCCCCGCTCCCCGCCCTAGCAACGGGGGCACAACCCGGAAGAGCGCGGGGCACGCTGGGAAATGTAGTCCCGCGGCGCCGCCATGAGGCCCAGGCCGGCCCTCAGGGGGCCCCAAAAAACACAGATTCACCCCAACAGAGCCTCAGGGCCCCGTGGGGCAACGCTACACCCCGCTCTGGTCACCCGCACCACGCACACCCCCCTTTCTCCCAGCCCCAAAGCCCCCCATCTCAGTGCCCAGCCCTGGGCGCTATAAGCGTGCATTATTTTCTGGTGGCAGCGCGCAGCCCAGCCCCCGGGGGGTTGTTGTGTCCCGTCCCTGCTGCAGCTGAGGGCTGGCCAGCTGCATTTCCCCACCCCAACACCCTGAGCTGTGGGGTGAGCACCGTCCCATCAGCCCCAGCAGGAGCGCTGGCTCGTGGTGGTGCTTGATGCATGTCCCAGGCAAAGGAGTCGCTGCTAGGGGGTAAAAATTGGCTGCTAGAGGTTAAAAATTCACTGCTAGGGGTTAAAATGAAAAGCAGACATGGAGAAAGTGAGAGCAAGGGCACATGGACAGAGCCCTGGAGTGCAGGGTTACTCCTGGCACCCCACAGGCAGAGCAGAGCTGGGTTAGTGCACAGCCTCCCCCAAATTTCCCCTGGTGCAGCTGCCAAGTGCCAGCTTGTGGCCACCCCTCTTGTTATTAAATAATCAGTGCAGAAGGGGAGACAAGCCACGGCTCATAACCAAGGCTGCTCCCCCAATTAACACAGCTGCTAATTAAAAATAACCACCCCGTGAGCCGGTGTGGTGCCACAGCCAGCTTCCAGCAGGGCAAGGCGCGTGTGGGGCCAGCGAGGGGCCCCGCTTGCACAGAGGAGACACACGGGAGAGGAGGGTGAGGTGCTGAAGCAGTGCCTGTTAGTTACAGCGCGGTACAGGTTATCATTTCTGCGGCTCGATATAAACGCGAGAGGTGAAATCACTTCGTTATTTTGCAGACATGGATGACAGAGCACATGATTTGGCATAGTAAGTTTTAGGCTAGCTAGAAATGAATTGCACAATATTTAAACCTGATTAAGTACATAATAGGCTCAGCAACGGATTACTTTTCTCCTTACAGTTTATACATATATATACACGCATACACAGACAGGCATTTTTATCATTAGCTGCATTTTAGTCTTGTCAAGAGACAACTACCTACTGCCAAATGACTGAAGTGATACTCTTAAAAAGGAAACTATTCTTGGTGTGCTTTGCTGGGAAAAAAATAAGAGAGAAATTCCAGTTTGGTGCCATCCCCGTGGGCAGGTCTCGCATCCGGGCACTGCCAAACTGCTGGGGGGGCAGGCAGGGGCACAGCACCTGCAGTGCCAGCATCACTGGGGCACCTGTGGGGCAGGAGGGGTTGGAGCCAGAGGGCTGCATTCCCTTTTGGGTTGCTTTTCTAGGACTTGAAGGAAAAAAATAATGGTTGTTTAAAGTGCATTTAGAGTCTGAAAAGCATCTCTGAGAAGGAGCTTTCCCTCCTCCTGCCCCACAATGTCCATTTGCTCCCATTTACAAACCAGCCCTGAGCCCTGCTGCCTCCCTGCAAGCCCGACCTTCCCAAACTGGGCAGGATTTGGGGGCTGGTGGACCAGGAGGACTCATTCTCACAAAGCATCCTACTAGAGCCAGGCAGCCAAGTTTCACTGCACTGCTTAGGAGTGCGAGCAAGGAGTCACTCCCACCAGCCCAGAGCTTCCCTAAAGAGCTGCGAGCCAACAGGGAGTATTATTATTATTTACAGCATCGGCGGGGCTGGTTGTATGTGGGGTGGCAAGATTGCACCAAAAATAGGTCCCACGAGAGACGCTCTGCCAGGTTTTGCCAGTTTTAGTTCTGAAATAGAAGCCTTTAGAAAACAGGACCAGGACACGGGACCGGGCTGGTCTCAGCCCCCAGAGAAAACCTGTCCTTGCTCCCCAACACGCACGCACCCATGCACACAGCAGCTCTCACCTGCAGCCACGCCAAAATAATACTGCTCTTCCACAGCAAAATGTAAACTACACAGGTACAACACCACGCACTGAGAGAAGGTGGATGGAGATCCTGAGCCAGGGATTGGATTAGGAATCTCTTGGCTTCCAGCATGTCAACAGCAGGGCTGAAGGGTTCTCTCTCTCCTGATTTAAAAATCAGCTAAAACAACTTTTTCTTTTTTTTTTTAAATGGCTAAATCAGCCACCTGCTAGTTAAAAAGCAGAAGAAAAGAATTCCCAGGATTGCTTGCCCTTGCTGAGACACTGGCAAATGGCTGGATTCTACCAAGTGAAAGGAAACTCACACGTCAGAAACCTGTAGTTCAGCTCTTATTTAGGAGGGAGATGGGTGCTGGTCACTATTTTGTGATCTTTCCCTTTTGGGGGGGGCTTTTGGCTGATGTAGTTCTAACACACACCTATCACCACAGTAATTAAAAAGTTACCACCGTGCACTACTTCACAGGGAAAAGAAGACACAGGAATGTACACGTACTATCACGCACAGCAAGAGTCCTGCAGGGCAGCTCACAGCCTCTTCAGAATGAGGAATAAAAGAGAAATAAAAGAGAAGGAGCTTGAGGTGATGAGGGGGAAAAGGGGAAAAAAAAAAAAGTAGGTTCTGTTACAGAGAACAGGGAAAGATGATGGTTCGCTCTGGCTTTCTGCAACAGCTGCAGGAACTTGACTCAGCCTTCTTCCTCCTTCCCCCCCAGTGCTTTCCTCCCGCGGACGGAGCCCCGCGGCTCACATCTCGTTGGAGTAGGTGTAGTTGGGGGTGGCCGAGTACTGCGTCTCGTGCTGCATCATGGCCCCCTGCGCCGCCCCCATCGCCGCGCTCTGCGCTGCCTGCTGCACGTGCGGGTTCTTCCAGGCGCCCGTGGTCCACTCCTCCTGAGCTTTGCTGAAGCTCCCGCCGCTCCCCCGGTAGAACTTGTGCACCTGGAGCCGAGAAGAGGTTGGAGAGAGGGGAAAAAAAAAAAACAAACAACACACGGCCAGCACCCCGCCGCCACCGCCCCACTGTCGTACCATAGTGAGGGCGATGAAGGAGAAGACCGCCATCCCCGTGAACAGGATGGTGGGGATCAGCATCACCACGGCCGACCCCACGTTGGTCCCGAAGAAGGAGATCGCCGCAATCCAGCCGCTGCAAGGAGATGGAAGCCGCCACGCTCAGCACCCCCAAGGGGAGAAGCTGCCCACGATGTTAAGACCCCGAGAGGCAGCTTCCCCCTTTTTTCTCCACCCCACCACGCACAAACACCTCCCCTGGGTGCCCAAGCACCCGTGGGAGAAGCGAGGTCCTTACCAGACGCCCCAGCCAGGGATCCCCACGGCCTGGATGATGCTGATCACCAGCTGGGCCATGAAGGTGAAAAAGAAGGCCATGAAGCTGAAGGAGCTGTCTGTCCTGCAAGAGAGGGCTCCGTCAGCTCCTGTGCCTTCTTCCCCGCTGCTCTGCCCACACGGGGCTCCCCCAAACAGCCCCAAACAGCCTCATGGTAAAGGTTAGGAAGTACAGCTAGAAGGCTGGCCAGGAAGAGCAGAAATTCCCCAAATATTCAGGCAGTGCCTCAAGCTAAGCACCGCGTGGAAGTTTCCAAAAAACACACAAAAAAACACAAACCTTGAGAAGCCAGGCTCAGGTGTGACCACTTACTTGAAAGCTTTGTAAATAGGTCTAAACCAGCAGACATAGGAGCAGGGCGTAAAGAGAATGAGCCAGAGAATTGCCAGTCCCAAATTAACAGCTCCGCCGCCTCCAATCAGCCATGCGAGGCAGCCAACGAGATTCACCGCCAAGGTGATGCTGTTCACTGCAAACACACACACACACGCAGAGGGAGCAGAGTAGCGTGCACGAGGAGGGCGGCGTGATCCCAAAACCCTACGGCAGCTCCGACCCCCCAGAGCCCCCCGAAGGGACTCATCCTGCCCGCGTTTATGGGCGAGATGGGGGAAAGTGCTCTGGAGACAGAGCTGGCTGGACACACAGCTCCAAAAACCAGCAGGCATGAGCTGGGGGGGATTTAATGCCCCAAAACAGCTTCCCCAAGGAAGCACAACTACTTTTCTTCCCTCCTCCTTTTTGTGGAAAGGTTACAAGAGCCCTCCTGGCATGCAGGGGGATGTTAGAGAGACCGGGGCGAGCTGAAGGGGTTAGAGAAGAGCAGTGGCTCTCAGCACTGAGCACGGCACACACATGCAGAGAGGAAGAGGCAAGGCTCTCAGAGGAATCCAGCCCACGTGTCTGGCTTCACGCTGGACATGGGCACAAGGGTCAGGGCTTCTGGGAGCCCACAAAGGAGTCACCAGGAGCTTGGGGCCGTGGAGAAAGCCCCTGGCTGCAAAGGAAACCCAAAAGGCTTCGCTGGCAGCAAATCCTCCACCACGATGGTGGGAAATCCAGGGGATGCTGCACCTCTGCCCCATCCCTAAAGGATTTGGGCAGGAGACACAAAGGCCCAGGGGGCAGGAGGGAGAGCAATGTCCATGTTTTGGGGCCGGGGACCCGCAGCCCGCACGGACAGCCCACACTCACGCATCCAGAGGTAGTAGAGCCGCTTGGCCATGGTGCGGTGCTGCGGCGGGATCTCCGCGTCAAAGTCCTGGTAGAAACATGGCTTCAGGGGGATGAACTTGGGCAGCGGGGGGAAGTTGTTGGCTTTCTCTGAAAAGAAAACCCCCAAAAAATGAGTCAAGAAGGGGCAGAGAGCAGGAATTACTCCAAGTCCCTGCGGAAACCCCCGTACCTGCCATGCTGACACGCTCTCAGCTGAGAGAACTCTGCAGGGAAGCTGGAGAAGAGCCGGGAGCTGTGTGAAAGCTGGAGGAAAGAGAAAAATGAGGGAAAAATAAAGCAGAGTGTGGAGAAAGGCAAAAGAGGCCACGGCCCAGGACACAACCCTGCCCGTGGTAGGGGCTGGAACCAGAGGGTCCCCGAGCTCCCTGCTCACAGCCTCATCTCCGGGATAAACCCGGCTCCCTCCGCCCACGCCGACACCCTAATTAACCCCTCATTAATCCTAATTAACCCCTCATTAACGAGGATTTGGACCCGGGGGGGGGAGCAAACCACGGGAGGGGGCACCCACGGCGGGGGGAACCCACGGAGGGGGGGGGGGTGAGGGCAGGACACCCACGCGTGTCCCCCAGACGGGCTGGGGTGGGCCCAGCACCCCCCACACCCCCTCAGCCCCCTCCCCACTCCCTGTCATATCGCGACAGTCGCGAGCGGGCCCCCCACGCGCGTCGCCGGCGGGCTCCCCACGCGTGTCGCGACCCCGCAGGCTCTCCCCGGGCTCGCTGGCCGGGGCTACGTGGTAAAAAAAATTAAAAAAAAAAACAAAAACGAGGCCACGGGCGGGCCCCCCCGTGGCCGTGGCCGCCCCTCACCGTCCCCACGGGCCCGTCGCGGGTGGCGGCGGCCGCCCGGCGCCGCTCCTGCCGCAGCGGCCGCGCTCTCGCGAGATTTCGCCGCCCCACGCACGGCGCCGCCCGCAAGTCTCGCGAGAGCTCGGGAGCTGTCCAGGGTCCCGCTGCCGCCCGGCGGGCCCTGAGGGGAGGGGGAGCGGGGGGGGGCTGTGGGGTCAGGGGGTGCTGTGGGGTTGAACGCAAAAAGTACCGAGAAACACCAAAAAATGTTGAAAACGCCAAAAGACACGGGTGTCCTCTATCCCCTGGGGGGTGGGGGTGGTGGGAAGAGCCAGGGGATGGCCCGGGGGGGGAGGCGGGTGGTGGGGTCTCTTGCCAATGGGGTGCTGCAGCGAGCCAGCGCTTTTGGGGCATTTCTGTAGGGAAATGGTGCTTCTGGTGCCTTCAGGGCATGGGCACAGCGTTAGGGTGATGTGGTTGTGCATCAGTGCTGTTAGCAGGGCGCTGGGAATAGCTCTGGTTCCCCTTGCTCATAAGGGATGGCTGGGCAGCCAGGGGGGAGGGCACAGCCAGCACCCCCAGAACATTGGGGACAGCCAGCGGGGACAGCCAGCAGCCCAGGCCCAGCAGCACACCCCCACCAAACACAGCATTCATCCCCAAAAACCCCTACCAGCCAGGTCCAGCAGCTCCCGGATCAATCCACAGGCTGAGCTCCCATCCAGGAGGCCCCAGTACCCCCAGAGCTGGGGCCCCACAAACCCCAAACTGTGGGGAAAGCCCTGGGCTGAGCTTAAACAGAGCTCCTGGACCTGTTGGTTGGGGTCCCGGGGATTTATTGGTGCCCTGGGGGTATAATTCCTGCTCTGCCCCATCGTGCTGCAGCTCGGTGGAGGGGCTCACCCCACAGCAGGGGTCCCTGGGTGCGGGGTCAGGGTTTGGGGTCAGAGCGGAGCTGTGCTCCTGAGACCTGAGCCGCCCCGATGTGACGCACAGATGGGCACCGACTGTCCCCGTATCGCCTGCTCCAACTTTCCGAGCTGCTCCCGCATTCAGCGGCTGAAAGAAAATATAGCCGGGGCAGGCAGAGGGCAGGGCTAGGGTTTCTGCAGCCTCTGCCATCGGCCTCTTCTCCATCTTAACCAATTCCCTGTTTTTTTTACCCAATTCTTTCCCCACCCCCCAGTCCCGCTCCCATTCCTCTCCCACCCCGCTGCTCCCCAGCGTGGAATAACTGCGCTGCTGTCCCCCAGCAGACGCGCTGGCAGGGTAATGAATGGCTTCGGATGGTAATTAGCAGTGGAGCTGCTAATAACGCAGCTCATTTCCATTTGAAGCGTTGCGGAGTGCTGCGAAAAAATGGACTGCGGGTGGCAGGACCTGGCCCCAGCCCACAGCTTTCCTTCCAGCCACGTGCACGGCTGCTGAAATCCTTCCTATTTATTTTCCTGGGGTAGGGGGGTAGCATCTTTTGGGGTGTTTTCCCCCAGCAGCTTTAATCCACCCCGGCCAGGCTGAAGGGAGATCTGACATGAGGGTCCCCTTGTCGTTGTGGCCCTGCCTCAGTTTCCCCTCTTGGTGCCAGGTGCTTTCAGGAGAGGATGCTGTCTCCTCTCCATCCCCACGGGGCTCCCAGCCCTTTACACTATGGGGTGCCCCATTTGACACCATGGGGTGTCCCCCTGTGCATCTGCAGCCCCTTTTGGCCCCCCGAGGCTGGTGGCCAGGACCAGGGGACGTCGCAGCAGTGGTGCCCCCTCCTACCCGCTTTAGGGGCAGCAGGGACAGGGCTTACAGACTCGTTCGTTTATTTATGGCTTTTGCAAGCCCTGCTCGGGGTGAAAACAATCCCGGGTCCTCCGGAGGGCGATAAGATTTGGCCGCAAGGCAATACTCGGGCATCTCTTTCCACTGTGCAATGATCCCCGGGCAGCGGGGTGGAGGCCGGGGGGGACAGGGGACAAGCGAGAGGTGACAGGGGACAACTGCTGACATTATCGGGCAGCTCTCGGTGCCCTTGAGGGAAGGGACCAGGTTCTCTTTAAGGGGGCAGGACTCTGGGAGCATCGTGAAGCCAGGAGAGAGCTTCTCCCTCTGCCTTCGCAGGGATGGAGGCAGCGGCTAGGTGCTGGCACGGGAGGCTGAGCGAGGGGAGGAGGAGGAGGAGGAGGAGGGGAGGGAGAGGGGGAGGATCTGCTAATTACACCGAGCAGCTCTGGGGGCTGCTGAAGTCCACAATGAAGCAAAGAGCGGCAGAAGCCAGCGCCGCAGCGGGAGCGGAGGAGCCCGAGCGTCACCGAGAGCCGCAGCCGGTGGGGACAAGCGGGGGCGGCTGGGGGGTCCCGCAGCCACGCAGCCCCCTGAGGACACCCCCAGGCTAAGGCCAGCAGTGGGCTAGGTGCCCACCGTGCCCACCGGGAAGGGCCGAGCGATGTCAGCCCAAGGAGGGGCGGCCAAGCCCCCAGCCCCGGCCGGGATGGAGAACTTCCGAAAGGTCAGGACGTCGGAGGAGGAGAGCCCCCTGCCCTTCCCCGACCTGCCCCCGGGCGTGGTGGAGATGAAGGTGAAGGAGGGCAGCAAGATCAGGAACCTGATGAGCTTCGCCATGGCCCAGATGGAGCTGAAGGGCAGCCGGCAGATCGTCTTCAGCGGCTGCGGCCGGGCGGTCACCAAGACCATCACCTGCGTGGAGATCATGAAGCGCAAGCTGGGGGGGCTCCACCAGGTCACCAAGGTGCGCTACAAAACCTTGCTGGAGGTCTGGGAGAACCAGGACCCGCCGCCTGGCAGCGCGGCGCAGAACCTGACCGTCCACAAGAACGTGCCCTCCATCTGCATCCTGCTCTCCCGCGACCCCCTGGACCCCAACCAGACGGGCTACCAGCCCCCCGAGCCCAGCCAGCCGGGAGAAGACCCCTCGAGCTCCTCCGCCAAGGGGCAGAAGCGGCCCCTGCCACCTCCCTGCGAGGAGCTGCTGCCCAAAAAGGTGCAGGGAGCCGGCCCTGGCAGCAGCCCGTGGGGCTCGGGGGACAGGGACAGCCAGCTAGAGGGCCACCACTGACCTGCCACCTCCCGCTTACAGGGAGGTTCAGGGGGTGCACCTGGGGGGCTGCTGATCCTGCTGTCCCCAGGGCGGTGGCAATGCCACAAACCACCCTGTCCCCCCTCCCGGTTCCCCGTTTTGCTGACTGCAGGCAAGGAGGCAAGGATGGGGGCTGCCTGCAGGAAAACCTCCCCTCTCCAAACTTTTCCTCTGCCTGGCACCGCGTGCGGGGATGCGGAGCTGCTCACGCCCCCCTGCTAAATAACCCCCTGCCGAAAAGGGCTGCGGACCCCCGGGACTCCCGCGGAGCCGGAGCATCCTTTGCTTTTTGCCCAGCCGGGGAAAAGCGGCACTGCTCCACACCGAGAGGCCATCAGGAGAGGCAGCTTTGCCCACAGCCCCCTGGAGTGACACCTTCATTACGAAAACCGCTTCGATTGCGCCCGGAGAGGAGCTGTCAGGTTTATTAATGCTGGGCTCCGCGCCTCGTGGCTCCTGCTATTCATCCCGAATAACACACAAACAAGCGGGTGGGTCGCTTTCTGCCTCTCCTGCCCCGCTGCTTGTCTCCCCTTTCCCCTCCGACGCGGCACTGTTTCTATTTTGTGCTTCTCTCTGAAATACCTGAAGCTGATCCATCCCCTCCCAGCACCGCTGCAGCCCGAGAGCCAAGGAAATGAGCCCTGGAGCACTGCTTTTTTTGTTTGTTTGTTTTATTTTAATAGCAGCCCCCAAAGAGAAGAAAATGAAATAATCCTTCTCGTATCAGATATTTGGGTCTTCACTCTCCCGGAGCTGTTTGCAGGATCCAGAGCCATGGTGAAAGCCTGATGTCGAGGGACTGGGGCGATGGGGAGCATCGGGCAGCTCATCTCCTGCTGCGTGCTGGACGGACACCGGGACGAGGGGGAGCTTGTGCTTTTGTAGGTTTGGCTGCAGAGCCCTTGCCGAGGGCTGGCTCACGGAGAAAGCCCTTCAGAGCGACCCCTCTGCTTTTTCTAGGGGTAAAAGGAAACTAATCGAGAATAAAAGCTCTTTAGAAATAGCTGGGATATGCCTGTGGGAAAATGGGGGGATCAATTTTGCGACCGCCCGTGGCACAGATGGGCGCGGGGAGGGTGGGACTGCCAAGCCAGAACGGGGGGGATCCTGGCCAAACCGTGTCCCCAGGGGATGAGGGATCGGTGCCAGCCTCTCCTGCATGCCCTGGCAGCCACTTGGCGCCCGCCGGCACAGCAGAGCCTGGCAAAGCCTCCCCC
This sequence comes from Aythya fuligula, assembly GCF_009819795.1. Classification (NCBI taxonomy): domain Eukaryota; kingdom Metazoa; phylum Chordata; class Aves; order Anseriformes; family Anatidae; genus Aythya; species Aythya fuligula. The sequence continues at coordinate 9,371,053 of NC_045569.1, read as the reverse complement.
AGAGCCCCCATCTGGAAAATCGCTTTGCTTGGCTGGGAGAGGGATTGGAAGGAGAGCAGGGGAGTGAGGAAGAGGAGGAGGAGGAAGCAGGGGGCTGTTTTGTTTGGCAATGACCTTGTTATCTCCCTCAGCAGGCAGCTGCTCCTCCGGGCCAGAGGCTCCCGCTTATCTGCCCTGCTGCAGATTGATTCCTTTCACGGATCTGCCACGGTGTAATTGAACATTAATTACCAATTGTTTCCTTTTTTGTCTGTGTTTTTTGTTTGTTTGTTTGTTTTTCCATGCAGGGAGATTGGAGGTGTACGGGGGTGGGGGGACATGAGAAGTGGAGGGGGCTGAACAGACCCCATAGCATCTCCCACCAGTTTCCACCCTAAATGAGGCTAAAGAAGGACTTCCTACTATGCATAAAGAGATGAGGAATCCTGGACATCACAAAGGGTGATGTTCCCCCAAAGCCTCGACCTTGCCCTCACTGATCACAGCCAAGGATTTCTGGTCTCCTAACATGCTGGCCGGCAATGGCAGGACTTTGGGGGCAGATTTATTTAACCTTACCAACGCGATGGCTTCCCCATCAAACCAAGGAGAGGGGCTGGGAAAGCTTTCCTATCAGATGAGCAGAGCCTGTGTCAGTGGGAGATGGAAATAAACCAAGTGCAATTCACCCAGAGCGTCCCCAACTGCTTTGTGGCCTGCGTCCTTTGGTATCCAGCTGAGATTCTCTAAGTTCTCAGCATTTTTGCCCCTCGTCACCCTCCAGTGCCACTGCACTGCTTAGTAAACACTGATCGAAGCACAAATGAGGCTGAGAACTAGGAGTCCTTCATCCTGCTGCCATCTCACGTTGCTCCCAGGAAAGAGAGGAGCAAGGAGAGAGGGAAAAAGAAGTCAATTGTTTCACCTTATTATTTCGTTAATGTTCAAAATTATTTTTAATTGATTTTGCACGCAGTCAATTTGCAATCCTGGAGGCAACAGGAGCCAGGGGATTTCAAACGCCTCATGTTGCTGGCTGCGTACCAAGGATTTCCTGCATGAGGAAATAGTTAAAAAAAAAAAAAAAAAGACTAACTCGAAATATGAAGCATTTATAAATAGCAGGATGGCATCTGGCTCAACGGGGTCCTGAGGGAACATTGTGAGTGAAAACAGTGCGGGGATTGTGTGCTGCGGAGACACAGCCCCAGGTGCCCACAAAGAGTAATTTTGGGGTCATTTTGCAAGCCTGGTGGCTTCAGGGGCAGCGGTAGAGACAGCCCCATGGCAGCAGGGACACAACATGGCTCTGAGATATGCCAAGAAGTGCTGCTGCGGGTGGGAGCTGAGGCAGCAGCGTGGCCAGGCAGCCAGACTGCATGCTGGGGTGCCTCGGGCACACGGTGCTTGAGGGAAGGGATCATCCTGCCCTGCTGGGGCCGCCTCATCCCGAGCACCTCGTGCAGTTTGGGCAGCGGGTGTAAGGACATGAAACTACCAGAGTGTCTGAGGGAGGGCTATGAAGATGGTGAAGGGTCTATAGGGGAGGATGTGCAAGGAACGGCTGAGGTTCCTTGATTTGCTCACCCCAAAGAGGGGAGCGGAGGGGCAGGCGCTGAGCTCTGCTCTCTGGGGACAGCGACAGGCCCCGAGGGGACAGCACGGAGCTGGGACAGGGGACGCTCAGTGTGGGCGTGAGGGTGAAACTCTGCACCCAGAGGTGGGACGGGGACGTGGGCACGGCGCATTGGGGACTGTTTGCAGACAGAAGCGCTTCTGAGACACAAGCTTTAACTTTTGGGTGGCGCATGGAGCCAGGAGCCGGCCTCCACAACCATTCCCACTCAGGACACAACACTATACCCTTATCCTATACCCTAGCAGGACCCGCTTCCCACCACAAAATGGCGGCGAGCCCCCCCCCCCCCCTTTTCCCTCCCTCCCCCCTTCCCTCTCCCTCCCCCCACGTGACCGCGCGCGGCGTCCCCGCGGCATTTTGTCCCCGCGCAGCCTCCGTCCTCCCCCCCCCTTCCCACCGCTTCCCGCCCGCCCTCCATTTCCTCCTCCGAGCGCCCCGGTGCTGCCGGTGCCGCCGCCGCCGCCATGCTGCCCGCCGCCGCCCGCCTCCTCCTCCGCCGCCCCGCCGCCGCCCTCGGGCTCCGCGCCGCCGCCCTCCGCCGCCCCCTCGGCCCCGCGGGTGAGCCCTGGGCCCGCCGCCGCCGCGTCCTTGCCGTGACCCCGGGGCTAGGCCGCGAATGAGGCCCGGTACCGGGAGGGGGGGGGGGACCGGGGGGGGTGTGGGGGGTTTGGGGAGGGTCTGGGGGTGCCCCCGGGCTCGGGGCTGTGGGGTTGGGGAGGTCGGAGGGCAGCGCGGGGGGTGGGTGGGGTGTGGGGTTTTGTGCTGCCTGCTGGCCTCCCGGGGTGGGTTTGGGGTTTTGGGGGAAAATCGGGGGGTTTTGGGGGCGTTGGGGGTTGGTTGGCTCGTGGGGTGGAATGGGCAGGGTGTGTGTATGCGGCCCCGTCCCAGCCCTCGTGCGGGGTGCTCTGCCTGTCAGCCCCCACCCAATCGGTCCGAGGGGCTGGGGTTCTGTAAGCTCAGCTGTCAAATTCTGGGGGGGAAAGAAACAAAACAAAACAGGATTTGGGTTGTGTAGTGCTCAATTCTGACAGCGGGCATGAGCTTTAGAGAGAAAAAGGCTGGAAAGGAACACAGCTGTAATTGAAAAATACCCCCTGGAATCCCAAATTCAGGAATCTTTGTGTTATTATTTTCCCCTTTTTGGAAGAAAAAACAAAAACAAACAAACAAAAAAAAAACAGTCTAACCGTGCCTGTTAAATTGTCCTTTTGCTTAAGACTGAGGTTTGCAGTCAGCACCCCAGAGCTGTGACCCAGGCAGTCACTGTTATTAGGCATATCCAAGGCTACGTGTGGGTCACGCAGGGAAATGCCGTCAGGCAGCAGTGATGAAGCTCTGGGGTCCTGATTTTGGGGCTTTTGGGGCTCCTGCAGTAGGGCGATGCCGGCCAGAAGGGGGAGGCCGCTGACCCAGGGAGCGCTCGGAGCGGTGTCATTGGGGAAGGTCAGCGGGAAGGGGTGAGCGAGGGCGTCAGAGCTCGGCGGCTGCTGCCTGCTCCCTGATAAAACCACCGAAAAATGCTTTGGGGCAGGTGTAAACCGGGATTGCGGCTCAAAGATTGGGCTGTGATAAATTCGGCTCAAAATCTGGGTTGTGTTCCGGCTGGGCCCTCACTCGATGAGGCTAAAAATACTGCTCGATAGCCCTGCGGCTCCTGTTGTGTGCGTTGTAAATTAAAGCACTGCTTTGGGGGATCCTCCAAAAGGAAAAACGCCTGTGGGAAAGGAGGAAAACGCAGCCCAGCCCCATCAGCCATGCAAACAATGCAGACACAGGCACGTGGGGTTTTTTTCTTGATTTTAAAGAACCCTCCTGGCTGGTCAGGGTGAATAGTTCACGCCGGGTTAGGAAAGAGAAAGTGAGCAGCTGTCTGCAGCTTCCTCAGAAGTGGATCTTGGAGCCCTCAAGGTCACAGCCGAGATCTGCAAACATGGGCAGAGGGAGGCTCCCGGAGGGGCAGAGCAGCTTGCGAAGTACCTGGCTCTGCTTGTAGCCCGGCTGTGGTTCCTCCTGACAAACTGCTCCGACCTTTGTGCCGGAAAAGAAGAAAGCAGCCACAAAAAAAAAAAAAAAAAAAGCAGCCAAACTTGGCAGTAATTTTTTCTTCTTCAGTAGCCTGTTGGGAGAAATAACTCTCCAAGGGCTTAGATCGGCGTGCTCATTTTGATTATTTCCCGAAAATGACACTAAAAAACCTTTTATCAGCTCGGAGCTTGTGGTGGAATCACCGACCTGTTAGGAAGGAGGCGCCCAGCAGGGTGGGTGTGCGAGCAGAGAAATCCTCTGGCTGACAGAATGAGCTACTGAGCAACTGCAGGAGTCGGCTGCAGGGGGAAGATGCTGCAGAATAAATCGGGGCGTTCATCGCAGTTGGATAACGTTGTAACTCCTCGGCTGTAGGCTCTTATTTTGGGGGGGAAGGCTGCTGAAAAGCTCATTAACCTAAATCACTGAGCTCTGGAAAGAGGGAAAATTCCTCTGCCTTATGGAAACGGGTCCCAGAAGGCATCTCTAGAGGGCTGGCTGCACAGAATTGTTTTTCACTTGCGTTTTCCCTCTCCTGTTAAATAATCCTGCTCCGGCTGGAGGCTCCGGGAGTGCTGTGTAAGTCTGTGCTGGAGGGCAGGGCGCTGTGCCACGAGGCAAACAGCGCTTAGTTAACGAGCTGCGCCCGCCTGGTGCTCAGTACTGGTCCAAATCCAACACCGCGAGTGAGACGCGTGCTTTTATAGCTGCTGTTCCCTCGGTCAGGGCTAAAGTGCACCGCTCCTGCGTGGGCTCACAGCCTCCTCCTCTCTCCCTGCACCCAGCCGTGCTGCACGCCCGCTGCTACTCCCATGGGTCGCAGGAGTCGGACGAGGAGTTCGACGCTCGCTGGGTGACGTATTTCAACAAGCCAGATATCGACGCCTGGGAGCTAAGGAAAGGTATGTGGAAGGAAAAGGGAGGGGTAGCCTGCAGAAAATGCAGTTTTGTTTGGGATCTGGAGCCGTGAGGGCTTGCTGAGCTTGCTGCGGTGGGCGATGACACCTCACTAATACAACGAGGATGTTGGAAGGAACTACAGCATGGAAAATGAGGAGAAAGAAGGTATAAAGCAGTAGGAACACAAGTTTTTTTTTTTAATTCTAGTGCCCCAGAACACGTATTCTCTCTCTTGGTCTTTGAGAAGGAGAGAAGCACTGGCTCTGAGGAAAGTTTCTGAGCTCAGCTGCTGCCTGATGGGAGACCACACACATTTTTTTTTGGGCTTTGAGCAAGTGGCTTGGCCATAACTTGCTGCAGACTGTTTGGTTGTCTCCACATGTTGCTTGCTGTGCAGCTGCTATTAAACTATCCTAATTAGGGCTTAAAATAACCGCCAGAGGGATTGTTCCCGTGTGATGTGGATGACCAGGGTTGGTTCCTTCCCCTTGGAGGGAGAGGAAGGGAACAGGCTGCCTGCATTGCGCTAGGAGGAACAAAGTCGTTTGGATTTCTTCATGGTTCTGTAGCAGGCTCCCCACACACGCCGCTTTGGGGAGCGTGGATGTTACTGGCCCACTGGGATTTCACAAAATTAACTTAAAAGCTGGTTATAGGCATAGCAGTGAGCGACAGGGAGAGGGAGAAGAGCAAAAGAACACCCTTGGGGTGTGGATGTGTGTTCAAAATAGCAGTGAAAGTGCCAGTCGGATGTTCCTGGTGGTGTTAATTATTACTTCTGTCACGAGCTGCAGCAAAACAACACTTAGCAGGCTTCTTTTGGTAGCCCGGGCCGAGCTACTCGATGTTTCCCTGCGCTCACAGGTATAAACACGCTGGTGGGCTACGACCTGGTTCCGGAACCAAAAATCATCGATGCAGCTCTGCGGGCGTGCAGACGGTTAAACGACTTCGCCAGCGCGGTCCGCATCCTGGAGGTCGTGAAGGTGAGCGGGGCGCGGGGTGCAGCTGCTGCTTTCTGCGGGGTTTCTCTAGCTTTCCTCTCGGGGCTGCTTCCATCCCAGGGAGCAGGTTGGAAATGACACGCAGGGCGCCCCTTAGCTAGGCGTTAGCTGGTGTTACACAGGGAGTGGTGTCACTGTTAATGCTCTGAAAATCCCCCAGACAGGAGCTTGGTGTTGCTTTGGGGTGTTTTGCAGCCGTGAGGGATCGCTGGGGCACTTTGGTGCTGGATTTGTAGGGTGCTGGACTTTGCTCTCTGACTAACGCCCTTCCTTTCCTTGTAGGACAAGGCAGGACCTCACAAGGAAATCTATCCGTATGTTATCCAGGAACTTAGACCAACTTTGAGTGAACTAGGAATCTCCACTCCAGAGGAACTGGGCCTGGACAAAGCATAAACCATGTTGGTAAGGGATGCTCTCGCTTCCCAGGCTCCTGGCCCGGGACTCCTGTACCCTAAAACTCCTCTGGCAAAGCCGGAGTGCTCCTCACAGCCTTCCACAAACACATTGTGGCAAGGAAGCTCTGGCTCCTGTTGAGGTTCTTGATAGGAAGACATCACTTTAGTGACACTGAAACCTGTCTGAAAAACATTTGGCCTTGGGACACGAGGGGGATGTTTGCAGTTCCCTACCTGTAACTGGGAAATTCAAGCATTGAAGGAAGAATGAGGTTTTATTGTGAAAATTTATCATGGTTTAAGTGGCCAGACCCACACAGAGCAGTTCCTGTGGGACTGCGCAGCCCTGGGATGACTCCTGCAATATCCTGAACGCGTGGGGAGCTCTAAATCAGGAGTACTCCTGCATCGATGGGGAAAATCAAGGTGTTCCACCAAGCACAGCCCTTCCAGAAGAGCCGGTCATGGTTTCCAAAGGTGCTCAGGCCTCCAGAGCTGAGAGCTGCCAGGACAAAGGGTTGCTGCAGCTCCTGTCTGGCAGGGAGTCAGCCTTTGCTCCTCATCAGCTTTTCCTGAGAAGATTTTTTAGCAAATGGAAGGATCATTTCCTCTGGAAGTGCTCAAGCTTTCATTTTATTGTAGCCAATTTAGAAAATGGGGAGGTGCTCGTTTCTCTCTCATGCTAGCAAATGAGCCCCACTGTTGACGGTCACCTAACAACACTGAAGTTCCTTTACCTTGTAGTTAAAATAACATAATTTCTGCTAATTTGCAGGACCCCGTGCTTACAGAGCAAACAGATGAGCTGTGGCACAGCCAGAGTTTAACTGATGTGCGGGACGCCCACGGATAACGTCAGGAGCAGTGTGTGGTGTTTGGTCCCGATGGCGCTGGCCTCGAGTTCTGGGAGGCCGCTTGTTTTACCACCTTAAAAAGCAGAATTCTGAGCACTGCATAAACTGGGGAAGGATGTAACAAAGGGTTAGGTCTGCGGCATCAGTGCCGGGGTTACAGAGGAGCTGTAGGGGTCCTTAACGAGGACCCATCGTTAGGTTTAGCTGAGGCTGTGTGTGTGGCAACCCTGACAGAAATAAAGCCCAAAACAAAACTTCTCACGGAGCCTGAGTTACGTGAAGGCAGCCTCTTAATCCAGGAGACTACCAGTGTCATAGACTCTCATTTTTTTTGTCATATTCTGGATTTTTTCCACATTTTTTTAACGTGACCCTTAGGGCCGGGCTCTGCGTGACGATGGCGGGCAGGGAGGTGTTTGGGAGCTGGTGAGGTAACGGGCTGCTTTCTGACGACTTTTTTGTCTTTTTTCCGTTGCAGGTGCGTTATTTGAGCGTTCTCCTGACGCGGCCTGAGCGCGGGCGGCCGCCGCGGGGCCGCGGTGTTGTGGTTTCACCGAGCTTCAGCGCGCCGCCATGCTGCGGGGCGGGGCGGGCCTAATAAAGGGAAGCTTGGCCTGACCGCTGTGCTGTGGTTATTTGTTACGGGGAGCAGGAACCCTCCTGCGATAGCTCTGTCCGCGGGGCTGAGGAGTTTGGGCAAAAAACCGGCAAAAATAGAAACAAAAAAATTAGAAATCAGCCGGCCCCGGAACCTTTGCGCCCCGGAACCTTTGAGCCGGGGGTGCGGCGGCCACCCGGAGCCTGCCGGAGGTGCGCGGGCCCCGCCCCCGCCCGGCGGCGCAGCCAATGGGAGGCGGCGGGGGCGGGGCCTCGCGGCCATGGCGACGGGCGGCGGCGGCGGGCCCGGGGCTGCGGGCCGGGAGGGGGCGGGGCGGGGCCGGGCGGTGAGGGGGGGGCGAGGGGGGTGGGGGGGGTATAGGGGCTGTGTGGGGTTAGAGGGGGTTATGTGGGGCTGTGGGGGGCTGTGTGGGGTTATACGGGGGTTAGGTGGGGCTGTGTGGCGTTGCTTGGGGCTATGGGGGATTGTAGGGGGCTGTGTGGGGTTATGTGGGGCTGTACGGGGCGGTACAGGGTTATATGGGATTGTAGGGGGCTATGGGGGATATATGGAGCTGTATGGGGTTCTATGGGATTGTAGGGGGGATATATGGGGCTGTATGGGGTTCTATGGGATTGTAGGGGGCTATATGGGACTGTATGGGGTTCTATGGGATTGTAGGGGGCTATATGGGACTGTATGGGGTTCTACGGGATTGTAGGGGGGATATATGGGGCTGTATGGGGTTCTATGGGATTGTAGGGGGCTATATGGGACTGTATGGGGTTCTATGGGATTGTAGGGGGGATATATAGGGCTGTATGGGGTTCTATGGGATTGTAGGGGGGATATATGGGGCTGTATGGGGTTCTATGGGATTGTAGGGGGGATATATGGGGCTGTATGGGGTTCTATGGGATTGTAGGGGGCTATATGGGACTGTATGGGGTTCTATGGGATTGTAGGGGGGATATATAGGGCTGTATGGGGTTCTATGGGATTGTAGGGGGGATATATGGGGCTGTATGGGGTTCTATGGGATTGTAGGGGACTGTGTGGGGGATATATGGGGCTGTATGGGGTTATATGGGGCGGTACAGGGTTCTATGGGATTGTAGGGGGCTATGTGGGGCCGTGTGGGGGGATGTATGGGGTTATATGGGATTGTAGGGGGCTGTGTGGGGGGATATATGGGGCTGTATGGGGTTCTATGGGATTGTAGGGGGCTGTGGGGGGGATATATGGGGCTGTATGGGGCGGTACAGGGTTATATGGGATTGTAGGGGGCTATGGGGGATATATGGAGCTGTATGGGGTTATATGGGATTGTAGGGAGCTGTGTGGGGGGATATATGGGGTTATATGGGGCTGTATGGGGTTGAATGGGGCTGTACAGGCTTGTGTGGGGTTATATGGGGCTGTGTGGGGTTACGTGGCGCTGTGTGGGGTTATATGGGGCTCTGGGGATTATAGGAGGCTGTGTGGGGTTATACGGGGCTGTACAGGGTTATGTGGGATTGTAGGGGGCTACGTGGGGCTGTCTGGGGCTATATGGGGTTGTATGGGACTGTGTGGGGTTACGTGGGGCTGTAGGGGACTGTATGGGGCAGTACAGGGTTATATAGGGTTGTAGGGGGCTATGGGGGGCAGTGTGGGGGGACATAGGGGGCTGTATGTGGGGTTATATGGGGCTGTACAGGGTTATATGGGGTTGTATATGGCTGTGTAGGGCTATAGGGAGCTATGTGGGGCTGTATGGGACTGTGTGGCTTATATGAGGGGCCATGTGTGAGGATATAGGGGTTTGCATGGGGCTATATGGGGCTGTAGGGGCTTGTGTGGGTCTGTATAGGGCTGTACGGGGTTATATGGGACTGTGTGGGGCTGTACGGGCTTATGTGGGGCTGTATGGGCATTTCCTGGGCTGTGGGGTTATATGGGGCTGGGGGTTCATGTATGGGGTTCCATGGGGCTGTGTGTGTGTATGGGGCTATATGGGTTCGTGTGGGGCTGTGTGCACGGGGAGCAGTCTGGGACTGGGCTGTATTTATGGGGCAACGCGGGGCTTTGTGCTCGAGGAGCAGTGTAGGGCCTGAGCCCTATGGGGCTGCGTGCCCGCGGCCATACAGGGCTGCACGGGGCCGGGCAGGGGCTGCTCAGGGCAGAGGCCATACAGAGGCCGAGCGAGCACATGGGGGGGCCACACAACACATACAGGGCGCTATAGGGACCACACAGCACACACAGGGCGCTTTATAGGGTCAGGGCTGCCCCCCAACTCTCCCCTTTTCCTTTCCAGCCGCCCCGAGGCGAGAGCAGGCGGCCGAGCGCTCGGGGCAGCGCCGGGGCGGAGAGGAGGGGACCCTACCTGCTCTGCCGGGCCCCCCCCGGCCACCCCAAGCTCCGTAAGTGGCCTTAGGGGCGCCCCCAGCCCCGAGCCGGCCCTAAAACCCCAACGGGGCCGCGGGGGGCTTCGGGGTCTCACCCCGCTGCTTGCAGAGCGGCCGCGGGAGCCGGCGAAGGCGGCGCCGCGATGGCACGGGCTGCTGGGGGGGGGTCCGGCACGGGCAGCGCCTAAAAGGTGGGAGCTCACATCCTTATTTTAGGGTTTTTGAACCCAAACTGGGGAGTGTAAGCTGGGTGGGAAGGGTTTGGGGTGAACTGGGAATGGGGGATGGGGATACTGGGAGGATGAGGAGGATACTGGGGGGATGGGGATACTGGGAGGATGGGAATGGGGATACTGGGAGGATGAGGAGGATACTGGGAGGATGGGGATGGGGATACTGGGAGGACGAGGATGGGGGATACTGGGAGGATGAAGGGGATACTGGGAGGATGGGGATGGGGACACTGGGAGGGCTGGGGGGATGGGGATACTGGGAGGACAAGGATACTGGGAGAATGAGGAGGATACTGGGAGGATGGGGTTGCTGGGAGGATGAGGACGAGGATACTGGGAGGACGGGGATGGGGATACTGGGAAGATGAGGAGGATACTGGGAGGATGGGGTTGCTGAGAAGCTGAGGATGGGATACTGGGAGGACGGTGATGAGGATACTGGGGATACTGGGAGGAAGACGCCGAGGCTGGCTGAGGCCATGGGGGCGCACAGTTTCCCCGTCCCTTTCCCCCCGCGGCCCCACTGTCACCCCGTGTCCCCCAGCAGGCCCGCCAGGTCCCAGGGGGGCTACGTGGCGCTCAGCCAGGTGGCGGAGGACGGGCGGCTGTCCCCCAGCTCGGGCAGGTGAGCGCCCTGCACCCCGCTGTGGGGCACGGGGAGGGCGGGCTGGGGGGGATCGGGGCGAGGAGCACCCTACAGCCCCTCCAAACCTCGCTTCAAAAGCCCCCAAACCCCATTTTGGCCGTCGATTTGACCAAATCGATGAGATTTGGAGAGCCTGGAGGGGGCTCCTGCTGGGCTGGGGGAGCAGCAGCGAGGTGCCCGCGTGCCCTAAAGGCAGCAGCCGCCCTGCCCTCAAATCCTTTGGGGTTTCCGAGCAGCCCCGTGCCCGTGGTGCTCACCCTGCCCCTTTTTTTTCCTCCTCACAGCGATGGGGAGCTGGAATCCAGGGGCTCCTCCGGCTACTCCTCCGCCGAGGCAAGTGCAGGCTTGCAAAGCTCCCATCCTGGGGGCTTGGCAGGGCCGCTGTGGGGGATTTGCCACCTCGGGGAGGGGGTCCCAGCCCCATTTCCCCCTGCAGGTGAACCAGGAGCTGAGCCGGCAGCTGCTGCGGGACGGCTACCACCTGGACGAGGTCCCCGACGATGAGGACCTGGACCTGATTCCCCCAAAACCCGCCGCCACCCCCTGCCCCTGGTGCTTTGGGGACTCCCTCTGCTGCGTGCTGCAATAGGGCACAGCACCCCACAGCCCTCGGGGCGCTCGGGGGCACCCCAAAAGGCTCCGTGTCACACGGGGCAGCTCCCTGCTGTGAGCCCCACTGCTGCTCAGGACGGGACCGACGGCCTCCCCATTATGATTTCTCCCCCCATTGGGGCCATTCCGGTCTCACCAGCTGCCTTAAATCAGGGTCCTGCTGCCCTAAATCGGGGTCCTGCTGCCCTACAGGGACGGCGGGCACGCAGGGAGGAACCTTATTTAAACACTGCACCCGGAGAGAGAGGCTCTCCCGTTTGGTGTCCTGGCGAGGGAAGCGCTCAATAAAAGGATCTTGCTACTCCAGGCGTCTCCCCGCTCCCATTTCCTTTCCCCACAGGTGGGGAAAATCCAATGGGGAACCCGATTTGGGGCCGGGGGAGGCAGCAGGGACCCCCCCAGCCCCTCACGCAGCGCTGAGGACAAAGTCACCGCTTTATTGGTAGCACCAGGACCCCACAAACCCCCAGCCCAGCACCCTGTAAGCCCCCCGTGGGACACCCAGCACCACCTGAGGCCGACCCGACGCCTCCTTCCCCCCGGGGGGAGCCTCACAGGGCCAGCAGCAGTCCCGAGGGGAACCCCAAAACCCCGCAGCAGCCCCACACCGCCGCAGGGCGTTAGCAGCACTGATGAGGGCTGTGGAGACGCGAGCCCTCTGCCCAAAAAGTCACCTCGGGAGGCGCGGGGCGGGCGCCCAGCTGCTTTTTTTCACAGAATTGGGGACGAGCGGCTTTGGGATCGCCGTGTGGGGTGGCTGCCGAGCGCCGGGCCGGGGCTGCTTTGGTTTTTGAGGGCGTTGGGGCGGGCTCAGAGGAGGCAGCAGGCTCGGAAGAGCAGCATCCCGTCGGGCGAGGCGAGGCGCAGGGAGAGGCTCTCGTTGGCGGAGACGAAGAGGACGGAGCCGCGGCGCAGGGACATTTCGGAGGCGGCCGCCGTGGAGGTGGCCACGGCCGTGCCCCGCAGCACCAGCAGGATGCTGGCCGAGTCCAGGGCCGAGACGAGGTACAGCTTGATGGAAGATGGGATCTGCAACGGGAGCACCACCCTCATTTCTCTTCCTCCTCCCCTTGCCCGGGACTTCTTGAGGAGCCGAGCGAGGAGGGCTCAGGGTGGAGAGGAGCTGGCGGTGGCACAGTGTCCCCAGCACCCTCCTCCTCCCCGTGCCACCAGCAAACCACGAGGCCAAACTGGGAGGCAGCCCCATCCCCGGGGGTGTTTATGGCCAGGCCGGGTGGGGTTTGCGCCCCTGGAGCCCAGGCTGCCCAAACTGTGTGGGCTGTAGGGTCCCTTCCCACCCGACCCGCTCCACGCCCTACAAAGGACACCCGGGACGCGGCATCCCCGAGCCCAGACGGGTGCTCACGGCCCCAAAAGCACCCCCAGCGGCCTCACCTCGATCCTCATCAGCGTGAAGTCGGGCACCGGGGGGTCGTAGAGAAAAACGCTGGGGTCCAGCGGGCTCTGCACGGCCGGGAAGATCTTGGAGCTGCTGGGGGCCGGCGTGTAGTTGAGCATCTCGCACAGGGTGAGCACGTCGATGAATTTGGGGGTGAGGCCGGCGCGCACCGTGTTGTCCGAGCACGCCATGCACTCCACGCAGTCTGCGGGGACAGGGCCGTCAGCGCCCCCCGCCCCGAGCCGTGCCCCCCTCCCGGCCCCGAGCCGAGCCCCCCCTCACCTCCCTGCAGGTAGGCGTGGGGCTCGTTGGCCGCCAGGAACAGGGCCTCGCCGGGCTCCAGCCGCACCAGGTTGAGGAAGTAGACGGCGAAGCAGCCGATGTCCCCCGGGAACTGGGCGTGCAGGCGCAGCAGCAGGTCCCCGTTGCTCCCCGACGTGTCCTGCCCGTCGGCCGCTGCAGGGGGGGGGTTGTGGGGCTGGGTGGGGGCTCGGCCCGGCCTCCCCATTCCAGTCTCCCCATCCTGGTGTCCCTGTCCCAGTCTCCCCATCCCAACCTCCCCATCCTGGTCTCCCCATCTCAGCCTCTCCATCCCGATCTCCGCATCCCAACCTCCCCATCCTTGTCTCCCCGTCCTGGCTTTCTCATCCCGGTCTCCCCATCCTGATCTGCCTGTCCCAGCCTCCCCACCCTAATCTCCCCACCCTGATCTCCCCATCCCAGCCTCCCCATCCTGATCTCCCTGTCCCAGCCTCCCCATCCCAATCTCCCCATCCTGGCCTCCCCATTCTCACCTCCCCATCCTGGTCTCCCCGTTCTGATCTCCCCATCCTGACCTCCCCATCTCAGCCCCCAACACGGGACTTTCCCCAGCCCCTTCCCCTCCTTTCCCAGCCTCCCCTCCCTGCCCGAACAACACCCGGGAGGTTTTTCCTCCGCCACCTTCTCGGGAAATCCTCTGCACCAGGGTGTTGAGCTGGTCGACGAAGGCTTTCTTCTCGCTCTTCATCAGCCGGGTGAAGCAGACCCGCAGGGCGGCCGAGACCCCGCGGGGGTCGTGGCTGGCGCTGCTCTGCTCCAGCTGCTCCGCCGCCACCTCGCCCACCAGCGCCCGCAGCTCGGGGACGGCTGCCCCAAAAGGACGGGGACGGGGCCATCAGCGGGGCCACGGGGGACGGGCTCCGGGCTCCGTCCCTTTTTTTTCCTCCCCCCCATATCCCCTCCTTCCCAAAAGCTCACCCCGCAGGAAGGCGGAGATCTCCTCGACGGGTCGGAAGCCGCACAAGCCCTCGAAGGGGGTGAGCGCGATGGCCATCTCGGGCTTGTGGTTGGCGTCGGGGTAGTGCTGGGGGAACTGGGCGTGCAGCTTGGCCGCCAGCTCCTGCCGAGGGGACAGCGCTGGGGGGCGACGTCCCATAGGGTGGGCACGCGGGGAGCTCACCCCAAAACCCCACAACCCCATCCCGGCGCCGCCGCGCCGTGCCTACCTTATTGGGGTGCGCCTGGATGGAGAGGGCGCTGCGCACCGACAGCACCTTGAAGAGGAAGGGCAGGCGGCCCTGGAAGGCGTCCTTCACCTTGGCGCCCAGGCAGGCGGGGTTGGCCGAGATCCAGCGCCCCAGCGTCTTCTGCGGGATGCGGTTGTCCCGGATGGCCGCGTCGCCTTTGGGGTGGGCGCCCATCCACAGCTGGGGGGGGGTTAATGGGATTTGGGGGGGGTCAATGGGATTTGGGCTGAGTCACCCTGCTGTGGGGTGACCCCGGACGGACGGACGGATGGATGGATGGACAGGTGGAGGGACGGACGGACTCACCTCGGCGTAGGGCTGCTCGGGGTCGATGTGCGCTGTGGGGTCGTCGCTGGCCACCAGCTGGGCCACCTCGCTCTGCAGCCCCAGCTTGCCCCACGAGTAGTTCTGCACCACGCAGGCCAGCGGGAACACTGCGGGACGGCGGCGAGGGGACACCCGTCAGCGGCCGGCCGGCCCCAAACCGACCCCAAACCCGACCCCAACCCTGACCCCAAACCCGACCCCAACGCTGACCCCGGGGGTCTCCCCGGGGGTGCCCCCGTCTCTCACCGCGGATCTCCGCCATGGCCGTGCCGCCCGGTGCCGCTGCCGGGCGCCTCCCCCCGCCGGGCGGGGCAGCGCCCTACACCCGCCCTATAGCGGCCATAGGGGGCGCGCCGCGGGGGGGCCGGGCGGGGGCTGCGAGCGGGCTGCGGGGCTGGGGGGCGCTGCGGGGGCGCCTCTGGGGGCTGCTCTGGGGGGTGCCGGCCCGTGGGGCGCTCTAAGGGGCGCTATAGGGCGCTGTGGGGCTCTATAGGGCCCTATAGGGCGCGTTATGGGGCGCGGCTCCCTTTAGGACCCAGCGCGCCCCAGCTCTGCCAGGCCCCGCCCCCCGCCGCCAGGCCACGCCCCCTCCCCGACGCGCGAAGCCCCGCCCCCGACCCGCCGTTGTGACGTCACGCCAGGGCAGGGCACCGCCCCGCCCCGCGCAGGGAGGCGGTCACGTGGGCGGGGAGAGCGGCGCATGCGCCGTGGCGCTCCCGGAAGTGTCGGCGCGGCGGCGGCGGCGGCCGGGGCGGGAGCGCGGAGCGGAGCGGAGCGGGGCGGGGAGCGCCGCCATGGCGGGCTTCGACACCAACCCGTTCGCGGACCCGGTGGACGTGAACCCCTTCCAGGTGCGCGCCGCGCCCCCTTTTCCCCCCCGCTCCCCGTTCCCCCCCCTCCCATCCCCGCGCCGCCGGGCCGCGGCGCTGAGTGGCAGCCCGCCGGCCAATGGCCGCGCCGCTCCGGCGCGCCGCAGCCAATCAGCGCGCGGGGGCGGGACCTGGAGGGGGGGTGTGCGCCGCCGGCAGGGTCCGGCGCCCCCCGGGGTCCGGCGCCGTTTGGGTCCCCCCGGGAGCCGCAGCCCGGCCGCTGAGTTCCGGGGCCGACGCTGCCCCTTGGGGGGGGGTGGGGGCGTTTTGGGGGAAAAAAGCGCGAGTTTGGGGCTGCGGGGGGCGGCTCTGGGTGGGCTGCCCGGTTTTAGAAGCAAGGCGGGGCGGTGGGGCGCTCTGCCTCATTAGCAGCGGGGCTAATTGAGGTCCTGCCCTGCTGGCGGCCCCACCCCGGGGGGGCTCCCAAAATCCCCGGGATTTGACCCAAAACGGCGCTCCCGGCTCCTGCAGCCACGGGGGCGTCCAGGGAGCCTCCTGCCCAGCGCCAGGCCGTTTGGCGGGGCTGCTGCCAGCAAGAAATGGGATAACCCGGCCGGTAGCAGTGACCCTGAGGCTGTATTTGGGTTAAAAAAGGGGCCGGGGGGAGCCGGGGGGGGCTGTGAGCCGCTGCCCGCTGCTGATTGTTGTCTCCTTGTTCTGCTCCGCAGGACCCCTCGGTGACGCAGCTCACCAGCACGAGCCAGAGCGGCCTGGATGAATTCAACCCCTTCTCGGAGAGCTCCCAGCTGGTGCGTGTGCCCCCACCGGGCGTCACGGCGGTGCCTGGGGGGCTTTAGGGCACCCTAAAGCGGGGCAGTGCAAAGGGGATAAAAGTGAGGCACCGCGGCTGGCTTCCCCACGGGCACTGCGAGCCCCCAGATGGAGCTTGGGGCTTGTGTGCAGCAGTTTCTCAGGGGCTGGCTCCCGAAAAAGCCAGGTGTGGTGTGAGGGGAAGGGGTCTGGTGGCAGGGCACGCCGTGTTTGTCTGCTCTGAGGGCCGGGAGCCGGGCTGAAACTGCTCATGGATCGCTGCGAGAACTGCAGCCTCGCTTCCTGGCTGCTGGCACGTGTGCTGTGGGGAAAAGGAGAAGAGGAAACCGGGATAAAAATAATTCTTGCGGCTTAAACAGCTGATGGGGATCCCTCCGGGGTTCTCTTGTGCCCGCAGCCCTTGGGCACCGCTTCCCCAGGCATTTGGGAGCAAGCGTGTTCCCGAGAGCACACCGGTGCCCCCAGCTCCTCGTGGCAGTGCTAAAACTCGAGAATCCTCCCCCAAAAGAAGCAGCCCATCAGTCACCGTGTTCCTTTATCCCTCACAGACAAATGCAGCACGGACGACGCCAGCCACGCAGCCCGCTGGCCCCTCGCAGCCTGCTGTCCTGCAGACCTCGGTGGAGCCCACCCCGCAGGTGAGGCACAGCCCCGGGGAGCCCCAACCAGCTCCTGCTGACTTCTGGGGGGGGCATCAGGGGACGGGGGGCTCCTGCTGTGCCCGCCTGGGCTGGGGAAGGGCTTCTCCACCTTTCTCTCCCCCTCCTCTTTCAGGCTGTGGCCGCGGCGGCGCAGGCCGGGCTGCTGCAGCAGCAGGCAGAGCTCGAGAGGAAGGCAGCCGAGCTGGAGAAGAAGGAGAGGGAGCTGCAGAGCAACGCTGCCAGCATTAACCGTGAGTGGGAGCACAACCAAGGGTGCCTGGGCTGCTCCCTGTGGCAGCACGGCCGCTGGCAGGGGCGGCTTTGCCCTGTCCTGAGGTGTTCTCCTCCTGCCTCGTGCCCCTGGGGCTGTACCTGTCCCCCCACAGCCCACATCGGGGCTGCCCCCGAGGGCTGGGCAGGAAAGGGGCTCAGAGGGGAGCTGCTGGGGGCTGGCCCTGGCTTTTTTTTGGTGAGGTTTTTTGAGGGAAAAATAGAGTTTTGCTCTGGCTGACTGCGATTTCAAGCGGTGGTGGTGGCTGTGGGGGTTTGTCACGGGGAGCTCTGCTCCAGCCTCTCCCGAGGCTCCCACAGGAGCCCTCGTGGCTCCTGGCAGGCTGATGAAGCCCCGGCTGTGTGCAGAGCTCTCCTCTGTCCTTCCCTCCCGCAGCGAGGCAGAACAACTGGCCGCCCCTTCCCAGGAGGTGCCCCATCAAGCCCTGCTTCTACCAGGATTTCTCCGCAGACATCCCGGCCGACTACCAGCGGATATGCAAGATGCTGTATTACCTGTGGATGCGTGAGTAATGCCCTCGGCCGCCATAAAAGCTGGCTCTGAGAAGTTCCTGGATCGAATGCTGCCCTTTGTCCCACAGCGAGGGCCGTGGGTGGTGTCGGCCAGGGCCAAGCGGTGCCTCCCTTCCTTGATTTTTTTTTTTTTTTTTTAAATGGAGGGGGGTGTAAAGGGCTGAGGGTTTTTGCTTTGGGAATGGCTCATTCACGATGGAGTTTTGGGGAGTTTTGGTCGTTGCTTGAAGGAGGCTGGATGGCCTGAGGCTCTGAGAAGTGCACCTAGGGAGCAGGTGCAGGGCACTCTGAGCTGCATCCCTCAGCCCTGAAAGGATTTGAGCCGTGTTTGCAAGCAGCAGGGCCGGGTGAGGCCCTCAGGTTAAGCCCCATTGTCCTTCCTCTGGAAAAAAGGCAATCAGATGGCCCCGAAACTGTCACATCTGCAGAGCTTTGTGCCTCAGCGAGGGCTGGGAGGTGCTCGGAGGGCTCTGGGAGATGCCTGAGGGCTTTACAGCTGCTTCTCCTCTCCGTCCCGCAGTGCACTCGGTCACCCTGCTCCTCAACCTGCTCGCCTGCCTGGCGTGGTTCACGGTCCAGACGGAAAGAGGCGTAGACTTCGGTCTCTCCATCCTGTGGTTCGTTTTATTCACTCCTTGTGCCTTCCTCTGCTGGTACCGACCGATCTACAAGGCTTTCAGGCAAGTGCCGTTCCCCTCCGTAACGGGCACGTGGCTCCTGCTGGGGGGGAGCTGGGGTTTGTCTGCTCCAGCAGCGTGCTGCCTGGGGGATTTTTCCATCCCTTCGCATCACTGAGTAGATCAAACCCACTCGTTCCTGAGCCCATCTGAAAAAAATTGGATGGAACATGCTCGCCGTGCTCCCTTTTTCGTTGGGAAACCCGAGCCTGGCCACCGGAGTGCGTTTCCTCCTCTCGGAGGAGGGAATCCATCAGGTCAGGTCCCCAGTTTTCACTCCCGCTGCCGTCTCTCCTGCAGGTCTGACAGCTCCTTCAGCTTCTTCGTCTTCTTTTTCATCTTCTTCTGCCAAATCGCCATCTACATCATCCAGGCTGTCGGCATTCCTGGCTGGGGAGACAGGTGAGGCTCCTGCACGAGCTGCTGGGGCTGCCAGGAGCTCGGGGCCGTGGCTGCTCTCTTTTTTCCCCTCCTGGTGCAGCCTTCAGGAGCTGCGTGCCGTGGAAGCTGCCTCTATTTTTGCCCGCTGCCTGTGGAGCAGCTCCCAGGCGGAGCTGTCCTGGCGCTCCCTGCCCACACAGCGGCGTTTTGGGTCAGAGCTCTGCTCCCTCGGGCCAGGCAGCGTGGTTATTTCTGGCCGTGGCGCCCGGCGTGGCCTCTCTGCTGCTTTTTAACGCGCTGGGAGCTGCACAGAGCGTGGGGCGAGCCCAGCTGTCCCCTTGGGTCCCCTCTCTCCTGCACGTGGCTGAGCAGCCGGCGGGGTTCCTTGCTCTGGAGGCACCTTGGTGGCTTTGCCCCATCACTCCCGAGTCCTCCCTGCCCCACAGCCAGTTCCCGGGGAGCTTTTTCTGTCACCTTTCTCGACGCACCAGCCCCTCTTTTCCCTGCTCGGCTGAGTTTGGAGGCGTTTGGGGGAGCTGCCTGCTTCCTGCCAGCGCCGGGGGGGCTCTTGGGGCCGGGGGGGGGCCGTGCTCACCCCGCTGCTCTCCCTCGCAGCGGCTGGATCGCGGCGCTGTCCGAGCTGCACGGGAACCTGGCCGTGGCCATCATCATGATGGTGGTGGCGGCGTTCTTCACGCTCTGCGCCGTCCTCTCGCTCTTCCTCCTCAAGCAGGTGAGTTCCTCGCAGGACTCAGGACCCTTGTGGGGCGTCCCTGCGTGGGATTGTGATGCCAGAGGGGGGTGGCGAGGCCGGGGGGCGTCCCGCAGGCTGATGTTTTCCCCCCTGCTCCCTTCCCCAGGTGCACTCCCTGTATCGCCGCACGGGAGCCAGCTTCCAAAGGGCGCAGGAGGAGTTTTCCCAAGGCATCCTCACCAACAGGAGCTTCCAGAACGCGGCGGCCGGGGCGGCCTCCTCGGCCGCACACGGAGCTTTCCGGGGGAATTAGCCCCTCGGGGGGGGCCTGCCCCCGCCTCGCCTCCCCTCCCGCCGTCGCCCCCACCTCCCTTTTCTAACGACGCACTTTCCGTGGGCACCACGCGAGCTCTGAGACGCCGACTCCAGCTGAGGAGAGGGCTGGTTTCGCTTCAGCTGGCCCAGGTTGATCACGGTTTCTTTTCCCTGGCCCGCTCGGGGGGGGGCAGAGGAGGCGGCTCAGCCGGGCGTTCGTCTCCTCCTGCCCCCCCCTGGCTAAGGCAGGGGGGCGAGGAGAAGCAGGATTTTTGATTTTACTTTCTCTCTTCTATCAGCCTTTGCTCTGAACAACTTGATTATCTGCTGGTTTTGTTTTTTTTTGGGGGGGGGGGTTTGTAACTCGCATGTAGCCTGTCGTTGATTTTTAAGGGTGGAAGCTGCCCCGCTGGGCTGCCACAGCCCCACGCTGCGCCCCCACCGCCCGCGGGCACCAGCAGGAACCTGGGGGCTGTGGGGTCGGGGAGGGGGGGAATTTCCCCTCCTTGTCCCCCCATCGCTGCCTCCTGCCAGCCCCGAGGCGTGGACGGATCCCCCTGCAGGGCCAGCTCCCATTTTATTTAATTTTAACGGGGGAAGAACTGGTTTCGTGCCTGGTTTTAGGGGAATGGCAGGACCCCTCCTGCTGTGTGCTCCCCCCCCAGCCCCTTTCCACCTGTCCCCAGGTGTTGTAGGGATTTGGGGCTTCCCCTTCCGAGCTCCTCCTTGCCCCCAAATTCTCCAAAATCTGCAGCTTTGAGCTGGAAGCTGCTGGTTGGGATGCGGGAGGTGTGGGCGCGCTGGTGGGTTTGGGGGGGGTTCTGTAAAAACAAGGGGGTGGGCAGCCACGCGATGAGTGCTTTTTTGGGGGAAAAAGGGGAAGAGCAGGGGGTGCTGGAGAGCCTTGGGGGTTTGATTTCTGCCGAGATGCTGGGGACGGGGAATTCTCCCTGCTGGGAAACCGCTCCCCCTGCTCCCTGGGGGGCTTGGGTTTGTTTTTCCTGGGTAATAAAACCTGATTTTTTTTGTAAAAGAGAAAAAAAAGAAAAAAAAAAAAAAAGAAAAAAAAGTGAACAGCCAGCCCCTTTCTGGTGTACTTTCCCCTTTTTCCTTGTCTGATCTTTCCCCGTTTAAAAAAAAAAAAAAAAAAAAAAAAAAATCAATAAAGGATGCGTCCCGTGAAACGATCGCGCTTTGAGGAAGAGAAATAATTAAAAAGTGCTTAAAAAAAATAAAAAAGGGGTTAAAAAATTAAAAAAAGGAAAGGTTTAAAAAAAAAAAGAAAAAAAGTGCTTCCACTAAATAAATAAATAAAGAGGGGAGCGGCCGAGCCCGCCCCTTCCTGCCGGGGGCGGCGGCGCCGAGGCGGAGCCGGAACCGGGAGGCGACGGGGACCGGGGGGGGGACACCGGGGGGGGCCCCTGGGGGTCCCGGGTTGGCATGGCCAGGGCCGGCTGCGCCCCTCCGCGCCTCGACGGCTTCGTGCTCACCGAGCGCCTGGGCACCGGCACCTACGCCACGGTGTACAAGGCGTATGGCAAGGTGCGGGGACCCTGGGGTGCTGGGTGGGGTACGGGGGGGGGACACCCAATAAAGGGGGGGTCCCCAAGGGGTCAGGGCTGCAGGGTGGCTTCTCCGGGCAGAAGGACACGCGCGAGGTGGTGGCCGTCAAGTGCGTGAGCAAGAGGAGCCTCAACCGGGCGTCGGTGGAGAACCTGCTGACCGAGATCGAGATCCTGAAAACCATCCGGCACCCGCACGTCGTGGAGCTCAAGGACT
This sequence comes from Aythya fuligula, assembly GCF_009819795.1. Taxonomy (NCBI): domain Eukaryota; kingdom Metazoa; phylum Chordata; class Aves; order Anseriformes; family Anatidae; genus Aythya; species Aythya fuligula. The sequence continues at coordinate 9,349,610 of NC_045569.1, read as the reverse complement.
TCCAGGTGGGGCTGGGGGCGCACCCGGGGGCTCCGCGGGGTCTCGGGGTCCACGCCGTGATCCCCACGGTGCTGGACGCGGCCGGGGTGGCCTCCGGTGAGCCCCCAGTTGCTGTGGTGCAGTGGGACAGCGAGCACATCTACCTGATCATGGAGTTCTGCGCCGGGGGGGACCTGTCCCGCTTCATCCGCACGCGGCGCCTGCTGCCCGAGAAGGTGGCACGCGTCTTCCTCCAGCAGCTGGGTGAGGGCCTCCTCCTCTTCCTCATCCTCCTCCTCATCCTCCTCCTCCTCCTCCTCCTCGGGGAGGCGCAGGGCTCTGGGGGCTTTTGGGGACCCGCTGCCCCCCTCGCCCCCCCCTCCAGCCTGCGCCCTCAAGTTCCTCCACGACCACAACATCTCCCACCTGGACCTCAAGCCGCAGAACATCCTGCTGAGCGCCCCGGATAACCCCCAGCTGAAGCTGGCAGGTGGGTCCCCAGGCCCTTCTCCCCCCCCCCAGTGGGGGCGCACGCCGGGTGCCCCCTCCCCACGCTCTCTCCCCCCCTCACAGATTTCGGCTTCGCGCAGTACATGTCGCCCTGGGACGAGCAGCACGTGCTGCGGGGCTCCCCGCTCTACATGGCCCCCGAGATGGTGTGCCGCCAGCAGTACGACGCCCGCGTGGACCTCTGGTCGGTGGGCGTCATCCTCTACGGTGTGTGTCCCCCCCCAGAACCCCCCCGGGGCTTGGTGTCCCCGTCCCCAAATCGGGGGGCACCCCCGCGGTGACATCCAGCAGCCTGCGGGGTCGGCACCTGTGTGCCCTCGGCTCGGTGGCCCCTTGCTGGGACCTGGAGGGGGTGGATTTAGGGTTTAGGGTTTATGATTTATGGTTTAGGGCTTAGGATTTAGGGTTTAGGATTTAGGGTTTAGGGAGTGCCCCCTCCTCACAGAGGCGCTTTTCGGGCGCCCCCCCTTCGCCTCGCGGTCGTTCGCCGAGCTGGAGGAGAAGATCCGCAGCGACCGAGCCATCGAGGTGAGCTGCGGGGTGGCACGGCCACCAACCCAGGGGGGGTGGCAGGTCGTTCTCACACCCCCCCCACACACCTTATTACCCCCCTCCCCAGCTGCCCAGCCGGCCCCCGCTGTCCCCAGACTGCCGGGACCTCCTGCAACGCCTCCTGGAGAGGGACCCCCGGCGGCGCATCTCCTTCCAGGACTTCTTTGCCCACCCCTTCGTGGACATGGAGCACGCGCCCGGCCCCGAGAGCTTCCCCAAGGCGGTGAGCGGGGCCGGCTCCGGGGATGGGGGGGGGGTCAGCAGTGGGGTGAGGTGGGACCGAGCCCCCGAGAACCCCTCTGCCCCCTCCCCAGAGCGAGCTGGTGGTGGAGGCGGTGAGGAAGGACCAGGAGGGGGATGCGAGCGCCGCGCTCGCGCTCTACTGCAAAGCCCTGGAGTATTTCGTGCCTGCCCTGCGCTGTGAGTGCCCCGGGGGGCTGTGGGGGGGCCGTGGAGGAGCAGGGGGGGCTTCAGTCCAGGCAGAGGGGACGTGGAAGGGGCTGGAGCTCGCCCGGTTTGGGTGCAGGAGCAGCGCCGCTGGTGCTTGGCACCCCCCGGCCCTCGGGGACCCCTGAGCCCTTCTCTGCCCCCAGATGAAAGCGACCCCCGGCGCAAAGAGGCCATCCGGGCAAAGGTGAGCGTGGGGAGCCTGGGGGCACCCCATCCCATCACCCCAAAGCCCCGGGGGGGCTGCTTCACCCCGTCCCCCCCCCCAGGTGGGGCAGTACATCTCGCGGGCGGAGGAGCTGAAGGCGCTGGTCACCTCCGACAGCAAGAACCTCCTGCAGCAGGGCAGCCCGGCCAGGGAGGTCCTCAAAGGTGGCATTTTTTTTTTTTTGGGGGGGGGAAACATCACTGGGGGGTCTGGCAGCGAGGAGGAGGGCTGAGGGCACCCCAAAATGTCTCCCCGCAGAGATGGCCAAGGACAAGCCGCGGCTCTGTGCCGCGCTGGAGGTGGCGGCAGCGGCCATGGCCAGGGTGAGTCCCGGATTTTGGGGTGCCGGCACCCCTGGGGTGGCGGGGGGGGGCTGATCCCGGGGGGGAGAAGGAGCTCCCGGAGCATCCCTGGAGGTGCCGGGGGTCCCTTGCAGGAGGAGGAGGGCCGAGACGACGGCGACGCCTTGGAGCTCTACCAGCAGAGCCTGGGCGAGCTGCTGCTGCTGCTGGCCGGTGAGTGCCGGGGGGCACCGGGGGGGCTGCACCCTGCACCCCGCTGACGCCCCCTCTGCCCTCTCCAGCAGAGCCTGCGGGGAGGAGGCGGGAGCTGCTCCACGCCGAGGTGAGCCCCCAAAGCTGCCCCTAAATCCTGCTCGCCCCCCCGGGTGCTGTCCTGACGGGCTCCCCTCTGTCCACCCACCAGGTGCAGACCCTGATGGCCCGAGCCGAGTACCTGAAGGAGCAAATCAAGGTACGGCCACCCCGGGGGGGGCTCCGGGGGGCTGCAGGGGGGGGTCTGGGGCTGGCACGAGCTCCTCTGCCCATACAGGTGCGGGAGGCGCAGTCCATGGGCAAGGAGGCGCTGGCGGAGTCTGTCCGGAGCTGTGAGTCCCCAAACCCTGCGGGCACGCTGGGGGCCGTGGCAGGAGCCCCCCGAGTGACCCCGTGTCCCCCTCGTGTCCCCCCCAGCCTGCACGGTGCAGTGACAGCGGGGACATGGCCCGGCGGTGGTGGCAGGAGGCGTCCCTGCCGCGACCGTCTGCTCCCTGCCCGGCCCTGCCCTGCCCGCGGCGGGCGGCTTATTCCACCCCAGTTCCTCCGCACGTCTGGGCGCCCGCTGCTGCTGCGTGCAGGCTCTTGCGTGCACAGCCCGGAAAAAATAATAATAATAAAAAAAAAAGGCACACACACACAAAAAAAAAAACATCCTATCTGCGCTGGAGGCGGCGGTGCGGGCACCGAGCGCGCTGCTCGCCCGTGCCACGAGCTTCAGGGAAACGCCAGCGCAGAGCCTGGCCCCACAGAGACCCCGGGGGCAGGGTCCGGCCCCACGTGTGCTGTGCCCCGTGGGGATGCCCCAAAACCTCATCCCTTTGGGGCTGTCCCCAGCTGGAGTGGCTCTGTGGCCGCGGGGGGGTCCTGCCCTGCGGGGAGGGGGCCCCGTCTCCAAAGCTGCTGCGTTTCAAGGGAATGTAATTTATTGCCTCGAATAAATGCTTTGTTTTTTTTGGGGGGGTCTCCAAGTGGCTTATTCCGTGCCGCTGCTTTTGGGGGTGTCGAAGCTGGGGTCGACCTCTCTCCCCGAGGCCGTTCTGTGGGGTTTCTTTTTTCGTTACCCTTGGGAGCAGCGAGTGCATCCCCGGGCTGTAAAGAGCTGCCAAGCCTGCCGCCCCCCCGCGCTGCCATCCATCACGTTCGCCTTCACGCTCTGCCGAAGACGCGGCCGGATCCGGAGCCCCGTCCCCCTCGGCAGGACACGGTCTGCAGCGGGGTCACCCCAAATCTCTGTGGGGCTGGGGGGAGCTGGGCTTTTTGCGCCCCCTCCCAGGTTTTAAGGTGCTGCCTCCCAAGCCCTTGACTCGTCCCACAGCAGCGAGCAGTGCACAGGGAGCTCCCGGCTTTATTCCGGCGGTGCCGCGGCACGGGGACAGCACGGTAGGGGCGGACACTCGGCGGGGCACGGCGCACGATCACATCACGACGGGCACGGAGGCGAGGTTCCCTACACGCAGCTCGCTTTTCCCCCCCCCCCCTTCTCCAGCAGGTCCCAGCATCGGGGACGGAGGGCGCGAGGCCACCCCTTGGCTGTGTCCTCACCGAAACCTCCTCCTTCCCCCCCAAAAACACAACCACAGCACGCACGGGGACACCAGCACGGACGGAGCAGGGGGGGCTGGGGCAGGGGCTCGGGGCTCAGGGGCTCAGACCCGGCTCACGCAGGGGGTGGCGGTGCCGGGGGGGTCCCCGTGGGGACCCCTCGCTGCGAGGGAGAGGGGACGGAGCCGCTGGCCGGGTCACATCACGGCGCATTTCTCGGCCGACTGCTTCAGGTCCTCCAGCGTGGCCGAGGCTTTGTCCTTCAAGGAGTCCAGGTCCAGGTTCTGGATGTTGCTGAGCTGGCCGATGACGGAGTTCTTCTCCTCCTCCTCCTCGTTGTCCTGCTCGATCATCTTGGCCAGCTCCTTGGGCAGCTCCACGTCGCCGCCCACCAGCTGGATCTGGTTGTCGTCCGTCTCGTTCTGGAACAAGAAAAGTCGGGGCGAGGTGGCGGTGGTGGTGGGGATGGGATGTCTTGAGCGTGGGGAGGCAGCAGAAGGATGGGGGCACGGAGCCGAACGAATCCCTGCTCCCCCCTGGGAGAAAATCTCCATCTCTCCTTGCCTGCCTCGCTTCACTTTGGCAGGAGAAAAATCCCCTGGCTGCTTATTCCCCGGCGCTGCAACGGGTGTAAGAATAAGCGGGGCGCTTTGTGCCAGCGATACCCAAAAAAATGAACCTCTTTTGGCCGAGCTGGCCTTCCCTGCCTAAAATTATCCCGGCTCCATTCAGAGCGTTCCCACCGAGGGGTTCGGGAAGGATCGGGCTGGGTGCAGGGTGCTGCTGGCAGGTCCAAGAGCGGCTGAATGGGCGCTGATTGAATTGTTGGGAGTGAATCGCTGGCGGGGCGGAAGGGCCAAAATAGGAACCCAGCTCGTGGAAGCAGGGGGGTGCCAAAGAAGCCAGGAGCTGGCTCATCCAGCCGGGGGGGCGCAGCGCTAGCTCCGTGTGGGGCTGGGAGCCTGGCACGAGGGTGGCTCTGCCTGGCAGGGCTGGGGGCAAAAAGGAGGAATTGGGGGGCTGGGGGTGCACAGGGGGGGTCCTGCCCTCGGGGTCAGGGGGCTGGGGGTGCGAGGGGGGCTGTAGGGTCGAAGGGAGGGATGTTTTTTTAGGGGAACGGGCTTTGGGCTTTGGGCTTTGCAGCCGATGCCCCCCCGGGTGGTGCCCTCGGTGCGCCCCATCCCGGCCCCGCAGTTTGGGGGGGTCCCTGCGCCTGCCCCCCCCCCGCGGCCGTACCTTGGGGAGCCGGTACTTGTCTCGGAAGTGGGACCTGAAGGTGGCCCTCTCCGCCTTGCGCTGGGCAAACTGGGCATCCCTCTCCATCCTGCGAACCGCACGGCGCAGTTACCCCCAGCCGGTGCCCCCATCACCTCGATAACCCCCCCTCCCCAAACCCAGGTACCCCCCATCCTCTCCGCAAAGCCCCGGTCCCCCCGTTTTCCTCCCCCCCCCCACCACGGCGCAGCCAGAAAGGAGAAAAAAAATCCCTGAGGAAGCGGATTAAGGGATTAGGGGGGTTCATTAGGCAGCCTCCCGGCTCTGCAGCCCCACCAGTGGCTCCCCCCAGGCGTGGGGAGCTCCGGGCCCCCCGTCCTGTCCGTGTGTCCCCCCCCCAGGCACTCACTTCTCCTCCACCAGCTGCCGCTGATACTCCTCGTACTCCTCGCGGGTCATGCCCTGAGCCTCTGCCGGGGACTTTTCGCCCTCGCTCTTCTCCTCGCCGCCCAGGCCACCCGTCAGGTTCTTCAGCTGCCCCCCCACCATGCTCTTCACCATGAACGCCATGGCTGCGGGACCGGGGGGGGGCGAGGAGAGGGGGTTCGGGGGTGATGGGGAGCTCAGGGAACCGGGAGATGGGGGTGTGGGGGTGGCAGGGAGAAGGGATGCTGAGGGATCGGGGGGGTGGGATGCTCAGGGGGTCGGGAGATGGGGGTAGCGGGGAGGTGGGGGGCTCGGGGAGCTGGGAGATGCAGGTACTGGGGATACTGGTGGGATGCTGGGGGATACTGGGAGATGCTGGTACGAGGGAGATGGGGAGCTCGGGGAGCCGGGAGATGAAGGTAAAAGGCTGACCGGGGAGGTGGGATGCTCAGAAAATGAGGAGATGGGGGTAAAGGGGGTACCGGGGGGGTGGGATACTGAAGGAACAGGGAGCTGGGATGCTCAGAAAATTAGGAGATGGGGGTACCGGGGGCACCGGGGTGACGGGGAGCTCAGGGGATGGGGAGGTGGGATGCTCAGGGGGTCGGGAGATGAGGTTATTGGGGAGACGGGGAGCTCAGGGAACCGGGAGGAGCGGGCACCAGGGGTACCGGGGAGGTGGGATGCTCAGGGAACGGGGGGGGGATGCGGGAACCGGCAGCAGCGGGGAGGTCGGGGGCTCGGGGAACTCTCGGGGGTCCCGGAGAGCCGGGAGCCGGGGAGCCGAGCTGGAGGGGAGCCCGAGGGAGAGCAGCTCCGGGGTGCCCGGAGAGCCGGCTTACCGCCGCCAGCAGCGAGGTACCGGGGGGCCGGGGGGGGGGGCCGGCGCTCGGCGGGGCCGCTCCGCTCCGCTCCTCCCCGGGGCTGCCCGGGGAGCGGCGCCGAGGCTCGAGCGGCTCCGGTGTGAGCGCGGCGGGGGCGGCGCCGCCTCCCCCCGGCCCCCTCCCCGACCCCCCCCGGCCGAGAGGCGGAGCCGCCGCCCCCCCCCCGGCCCCCGGTGGAGGAACGAGGATGGGGAGGGGGCTCCGGGAAACTTCGCCTCGGGAAGGAGCCCCCCGAGCAGCCGGCCCGGGGGTGGATGGAAACTGCTCCTTCCCCCCCCCCCCGGCACGCTCCCCCCCCGAGAATGTGCTTTTTTTGATTCTTTTTTTCTTTATTTCCCCCGTTCCCGGAGGATTTAGCACCCCGCGGAAGGCAGGCGCAGCACGCACGAGTTGCAACTGTTGTTCGCTCCTCGCCGGGAGGATCTGGCGCGCCCCGCAGCTTGCTATTAACGATGTTAATTAATTCTAATAAAAGCTGCTGCTCCCTGCCAGCGCTGCCGTGTGCCAGAGCCTGGCGTCCGTCGGTCACGGCGCAGGGGGCTGAGGAAGGCGCAGGCACCCAGGGGGTTGGGAAATTCCCTCTGCCACCTGGCTCTCATCCCATCCTATCCCAATCCTTACCCCCAACCCCATCCCATCCCCATCCCATCCCCATCTCCATCCCTGTACCTATTCCATCCCATCCTATCCCAATCCCATCCCAATCCCATCCCATCCCATCCCCATCCCATCCCCATCCCCACCTCCATCCCATCCCCATCCCCATCCCATCCCCATCTCCATCCCTGTACCTATTCCATCCCATCCTATCCCAATCCCATCCCAATCCCATCCCATCCCCATCCCCATCCCCATCCCCATCCCCATCCCATCCCCATCCCCATCCCATCCCATCCCCATCCCAATCCCCATCCCATCCCCATCCCAATCCCATCCCAATCCCATCCCATCCCATCCCCATCCCAATCCCCATCCCAATCCCATCCCAATCCCATCCCATCCCATCCCCATGCCCATCTCCATCCCATCCCCATCCCCATCCCCATCCCTATCCCCATCCCAATCCCATCCCAATCCCATCCCATCCCATCCCCATCCCCATCTCCATCCCATCCCCATCCCCATCCCCATCCCTATCCCCATCCCCATCCCCATCCCATCCCCATTTCCCCTCTGGCTGCAGCCCCCCCCCAGGCCTGGGGGGGTCGAGCAGTTTCAGGCTCGGCGACGCGCCTCCCTTCCAGATGGCCAGCCTGGCTTTCGCGTCCTTTTCTCCCTCTTTTCTTCTCCTCTGGTGAAAATACGAACGCATATCCCAGCTCTCAATCCCGGCTTGGGGGAAATCATTTCATTTCGGAAACATAAAGACAATCTCCGCAGATTAAAATGATGGAACAGCTGTGAAGAGATAGAATAAAGCGAACGGCGAGGGGGGGACGCGGCCCATCTCCTCCCTTCCCCCCTCGCCCAAGGTAACACCGGGCAAAACTTGGTCGTAGAAGGAAAAAAATAAATAAATTATGGTGTGTGCCCCCCCCCCCCCCCAGCTCCATGGTGTCTGGCTGGGGCTGTGCTCAGCTGAAGGTGCAAATTGCTTCTCGCCGCCGCCGGGGACACCCGAGGCAGCGCTTGGCACAAGCCTGCTGTCACCCACAGCACCCCGCCGAGCTGGCAGCGGGACAGCCCCAAAATCACCATTTTTTCCCTTTTCCCCCCAGTCTGCAAGGGCAGCCCACGGAAAAAGCCAGCACAGAGCTTTCACACCCGGCTCCGAGGCTCCGAGTGCGCCGCAGAGCTCTGCTCGCAAACCTGCCAAGTTTGGGTAAAACTGGGGGAAAAATGGGGTGAGCCGAAGGGTTTTGGCCTCGGGGCTGTGCCCTGGTGAATTGGGGCACCTCGACCTGCCGGGAACGGGGGGTGCACGGCCCCGAGCACCCGGCTGAGGGCTGGAACAGCGCCCGCAGCGCGCGTCGGGAGGCAGCGTGAGCTAACAGCAAGAGACTCGGAGTCAGGACCGATTTTTGCAGCTGGGTTGGATGGGTCAGCTGCCGCGTAGCCTCCCTGTCTGCGGAGGGGAGAGGAAACAGCTCGTGACGAGCCGAGCCGAGCTGCCCGGGCGAAGCAGCGAGGTGAAAAGGAGCGCATGGGCCCCGGCTGCCGGGGGGCTCCCCGGGGACCCTCCTTGGTGGCGTTTTGGGGGGAAGGCGAGGGCAGGGGGAGGCGCAGGGGGGCGCAGAGCCCCCGTGGTGCTCGTGGCGCGGCCGCTGGTGCTCAGCAGGAGCTGGAGGTGCCCCGGGGAGCAGAGCCATGAGGTTGCCCTTTGTGGCTCGCCGCGGCCCCAATGCGCCCGTGGCACTTGTGGGCATGGAGCAAAAGGGTGAGGAAGGGGCATTTCCCCCGAACAACCCCGGGGAAATGACCTCCGGGAGGGCTCCTCTTGGGTGTCCCGCCTGGAGGTGGCACTGAGGGGACAGCGGGGGTCCCGGTGGGGGCTGCCATCCCCCTGCACCCCCTGCTCCCTCTCCCCAAAACGTGTTCCAGCCCGAATGAGTCATCCTTCCTCCCGGGGCTCTAACCTGCCGTAATGAGATGCAAATCCTTGCATGACCTATTATATTAGCTTATGCTATATCACACATCCCTGGGGATTAGGGGAGGGGGAGCAGACGAGACGTCCCCCCCCTCCCCATGGCAGCCGGCCTCAGGCACACGGCTGGGAGCTGAGGCTCGCTGCCCGCCGCTGACACCTGATGTGAGCGGGGTGCTGGGGTTCCCCCTGCCCTAAAAGCCACACGGGGGGGGTGCTCTCAGCTCTGCTTTCCAGGTAAGCAGGGAACCGGCCCCCGCGCCCCACCTGCAGGCTCTCCCCTTGGCCTGGATTTTGGGGGGACCCTGGAGAAGACCAGGAGTTGCTGGGGATCCCTGGAACGGGCGGCTCTTGGGGTGGTGTAGGGGAGTTTGGGGACCTTCCTGCCCCTTTCACCACGCCCCTGCTGATGTTAGAGGGGCGAACTGGCTTCACGTCTCTGCCTGGAGGTGTTGGCCCCCCAAGAGGACAGTTATACGGCACTGCCCCTCCAAAAGGTCCCCAGAAGGCCGAGCCTGACTCCGTGCTGCTCTCTGCAAACCCCGTTCACACCCTTAAAGCCCGTGAGGTCCGAGCACGAGGAGGTGGGCTTGGTCCTGGCCAGGGTTGTGAGCGTGGTGGACAGAGAGGAGGCGTCACCTCTAAATAGAGCAGGAGAAGTCACGCCAGCACCTCCCTGCTGGCTGCCACTTGGTGTGATGGGCACGGGGACAGCAGTGGTGCGCACCAAGGCCGGGCTTTGGAGAGCTGCTGGGAATAAAAAGGTTGTGGTGGCAGCGGGAAGGAGGTCGGTGGGGAGATGGAGGGGTTGGTGAGAGATACCCAGGGGTGATGGAGGGATTTTGGTGGGAGGTGTCGAGGGATGGCTATGGGGATGGTGCCAGGGGTGCCAACGGGCTTGGGCAGGAAACCCCACGGGACTTTGGAGGGGTGATGGAGGGGTCCCCATGGGGACGAGGCTCCCCGGCGGGCAGGGGTTGCCTCCAGGCAGGCAGCGAGGTCAGCGGTGAGCACGGTGCCACAGCCAAAGGCAGAGCCTTCCTCCCAGGCTGCCTTAAGGCCGTTAAGGGGAGATGAACGGCCTGCACGTGGCACGCGAGGCAGCGGGCTGCCCGGGTGGACGTGGAGCCACAGCTGCCTTCTGCGAGCAGGGAAAGAGCCACCCTGATGGAAAGCCTGCACCGGGCCTTCGGGAAAGCTGCTGTCACCGCCTGGGTAAGGAGAAATCTGTCGGAAGGAGGTATTAGTGCCGTTGTTATTATTCAGTATCAGCCCTTAATGAGATGCACGGGGGCAGGGGGAGTCGGCGCTCAGCTCATTGCCACTCGTTTGGTGAGATGGAGCCTCCCAGCCGACCTTTTCTGCTCCGTGCCGGGCGGCACTGACCCTGGGCTATGTGGCACATGGCACACCATGCAATGAGTTATTGCATTTATTTATTTGCTTCCTTATTTACTTACTTATTTATTTATTTGCTTACCTATTTATTTACTCATCTACTTATTTACTTATTTATATACCTATTTATTTACATACCTATTTATTTACTCACTTATTTTCTTATCTATTTATTTACTTATTTACTCATTTATTTACTCATTTAGTTATTCACTTATTCGGTTGTTTACTTATCTATTTATTTACTCGTTTATGCATTCATTTAGCTCGTGTTTAATTGGATCACGAGCTCTCCGGCGCGCACAGCAGCCCCGCTCTGGGACGCAGTGCTTGTGGCGGTGGATGGAGCCACGGGGGAAGGAGCCACGAGGTCTCCCTCAAGGTAATGCCCGTCTATCGTGCCCAAATATCTTCATATTTCATAAGGACCAGCCCGTGCGCTGCAGCTCCCCCTGCTCCGTGTGCACACATATGTGAGGGGGCACCCACGCGGTGACACAAATGCGCCCGGACAGACACACGGCGCCGCGGAGCCAGGCACATGGGGACACCACGTGCCGCCGTGCTGCTGGTGGTGCTCAGCCAGCCCCGAGCAAAGGCACGCACACGCACACACACATACACACAAATTTTCCCCCGGGGATCTTTGCCGAGCTCGCCCCCGGGTCCTGGAGAGCTGGGGAGAAGGAGCAGGGCGAGAGGCGCCCCGCAGCGGGGATGCCTCCGTGCACCCCGATAAAAATATCCCTCGTGCTCAGGTCAACGCGCAGGATGCGCAGATGCTGCCGGGGCTGCGAGGGGTTTGGAGCCTGCCCAGCGAGGAGGCAGCAGCAGCAGGAGCCGTAATTAGGGCTGGGGATTTGCCCCGAGCAGCGCTGAGCCTGCCCAGGCGCGTTGCTCCCCGCTTTTTGGGGTGGACGCGCCGTGCAACCCCTGCAATTAATGTCAGGGTGCCTCTGGGCCAAAAAAGGGGGAAATAGGGGAAATGGGGAGCCGCGAGCAATGGTTACAGTCAGGACCAAGGGTCTGGTTGCCTTTGAAGAGATTCTTTTTTTTTTTTTCTTTTTTTTTTTTTCTGGTTTGCTGAGAAGAGGGGGAGGAAGGCTCTGCGCATGGCTGGCTGCCCTGGCTCGGGGGCTCGCGGGCGAGGGCGAGAGCAGAGGGTGAAGAGGAGGGGGAAGAGGAAGAGCCTCACCCGAGGCCACAGCGAGGGGAAGGGGGCAGAGGGCACGCATGGGGCACGCAGAGCATCCGAGGGGCCGATGCACCCGGGGCTGGCTGTGCAGCAACCCCCTACTTCCCCACCCCAAAGGCTGCCCCTGGGGATGCTGAGCCCCCCGCCCCTGCTCCAGCGTGGGCTGCATGCCCAGGGCAGGCAGGCTGTTCTCTGGGCTGGCTGATGGAAAAGCCCCAAAACACCTCGGGGGAGACATCAGCAGCTGGGACACGGGCTGCTCTCCGCACCCCACCACCTGGCAAGGCTCTGGGGGGGGAAACTATAGCAGGGAAGGGCTGGAGAGAGGGAAAATGGAGCTCCCAGCAGGCCAGACGTTGGGATTTCCCACCTCTTCCTGGCTTTGGGCACAGGGCTGAGGCCATCGGGCAGCAGGAATGGGAGGCAGGGGGACAGGGGACAGCGGGTTTGTCCCCCTTGCTGCGTGCCCCCACGGCATGAGGACGCATCCCGCTCTCTCAGGAGCCGCCTTCTCGCCGACCGTGGACGACTTTAATCTTCATAAGCCCCCAAAGTAAAGCTGCTTATAGGCGCTGGGAAGAGCCGTGGGTGAAGCCAGGAGAAATGAAACCCTACAAAACCCCGGCCCCATCACATTCCCCCCTCGGTGCACCCGGGTACCCCGGCGCTCCCCAAACCCGGGCATCACCACAGCACCCACCCCGCTCCCCAGGCTGCAGCCCCACAGCGGGGGCACCGTGTGTGTCCCCAAATCCTGCCGGGGACCCCATTTGGGGTCGTACCCAGGACCCCGAGGCTGAGGGGGGTGTCTGGAGACAGAGGGTCGGGCAGGCGGGCCGTGCCGCGTCCGTATGGAATGGTTTTTATTACAGTTTTAATCTCACAGTCGGTAGCATTACATGAGAATAAAGCACTGGACAGGACTGGAAAAAAGGCCTCTGGAGACAGCATGCAAACATTGCAACGAGTTTAAAGCAAAACAACCCAAAAAAGCATCGGGGGGGGGACGCCACCGCGCTCTCCTGGCTGGGCGGCGAGTCCGGCGTCTCCCCGTGAACCATCACTTCTGTCGTCGGGGTTTCCTTTCCTTCGCGCGTGTCCGTTTCATTGGCTTATTTATTTTATTATTATTCTTCTTTATTAACCTTCTCCTCTCGTTCTCAATCTCTCTCCCTTTTTTTTTTTTTTTTTCTTCTTTTTAATTACATTAAAAAATAAGATTCGTACTTTAGTAAAACACCCAGCGCTCAGCCGGGCGCCCTGCTTGAAATAATAAAAAAACAAAACGAAAAACAAACAAACAAAAAAAAACAGACAACCAAAAAAAAAATAATAAAACAACCCCCCAAAACTGAGACCAAACGAACAAAAAAATTAAAAAATAAAAACCACCCCAAAATCCAAAAAAAAAAAAAAAAGCCTGGGAGACCAAAAATGAACCTGACGGGGGGGAAAAAAAAAAAGGGGGGGGGGATTTGGAAGTTTGGAAGTGACCGGGAGGCTGGTGCGAGGAGGAAAAAAAGGAGGGGGGGACACCAGGCACCCCCGGGCCCCCCTCCCGGCCGCTCCTGCCGCCGCGTGGGTGCCCCCGAAGCCCCCCGGGGTGGGCTGGGGGAGCCGGGGCCGCCCGGCCGGCGGGGGCTCGCCCCCTGGCGCTGCTGGGGGGGGGTGGGGGCCGCCCCCAGAGCCCCCCCTCACAGGTAGAGCTCCTTCTCTTTGATATGCACTAGCTGTTCGCGGAGCTGGTGGAAGGACGGCCGGTGGCCGGGGTCCAGGGTCCAGCACTTCTTCATCACCTCGTAGACGATGGCGGGGCAGCCGTCGGGGGCGTCCATCTTGTAGCCCTTCTCCACGCGGGGCACCACGTCCTTCAGGGGCTGCGGGGACACGGGGGGGACAAGGGGGGGCTCAGGGTGCTGCCCCGACCCCAAAAACAGGGGGAGGAGGAGCTGGGGGGCTGCTCCCCGAAAATCGGGCACTTACGATTCGCGGATAAGGCACTCGCCCGAAGGAGTAGATTTCCCAGAGGAGGATCCCGAAGCTCCACACGTCCGACTTGGTGGAGAATTTCTGGGGAGAAAGGGGGTGGGAGAGGCCCCGTCAGTGGGCAGGGGGGTGTGGGGTGGGGGTGTGGTGCCGTCCCCTCTCCCACCTTTTCTCGAAGCGCCTCGGGCGCCGTCCACTTCACCGGCAGCTTCCCCGTGTCCTGCGTGGACGACGCCTCCTTGGTGAGCCCGAAGTCGCTGACCTTGGCGATGTTGTCCTCCGACACCAGCACGTTCCTCGCCGCCAGGTCCCGGTGCACGAAGTTGTTGGCCTCCAGGTACTCCATGGCCTCGCACACGTCTCTGGCGGGGCCGGGGGAGGCCGTCGGGAGGAGGGACGCGGCCCCAAAAAGGGCGCTCTCCCCTCGCCCCTCTTCCCAGCAGTGCGCCCGGGGTGTGGGGTGGGATGGGCAGGAGGAGCCCTGTGGCCCCGTGTCCGTGTTCCCATGTCCCTGTGTCCCCACAGCCCCATGTCTGATGTCCTTGTGTCCCCACATTACTGTGTCCCCATATCTGTACATCCCCATGTCTCCATATCCATATGTCCCTATGTCTCCATGTCCCCACAATCCCCATGTCCCCATATCCATACATCTCCACATCCCTGTGTCCCCATATCTGTATGTCCCCATATCCCCATGTCCCATATCATGTCCCTGTGTCCCCATATCTGTACATCCCCATGTCCCTGTGCCCCCATATCCATATGTCCCCATGTCCCCGCATCTGTATGTCCCCATGTCCCTGTATCTCCATATCTGTATGTCCCCATGTCTCCGTGTCCCCACATCCCCACGTCCCCTTATCTGTATGTCCCCATATTCCTGTGTCTGATGTCCTCGTGTTCCCATGTCTATACATCCCCATGTCCCCATATCTGTACATCCCCATGTCCCTGTGTCCCCATATCCCCATATCCCCACGTCCCCATATCCATACATCCCCATGTCCCCGCGTCCCCACGTCCCCCCCCAGCCCCCTGCATCCCCCCTTGCACTCACAAGGAGAACTTGAGCAGGCACTCCGCGCCCAGCACCGACCTCCCGCGCGACCGCAGGTAATCCACTAGGCTGCCCTGGAGGGACAGAGAAGCGACAGTGCCACCCCCACCCCAAAACGCCCCCCCACCACCCCAAAACAGGCCCCTGGGGACAGAGGCAGGACAGCAGAGCCAGGACACAGCCCTGGAGCTCCCGGAGATGGGGACAGCCCCAGAGCGAGGGGAAAGGGGGTGAAGGAGCAGGGTGGGAGCGTGGGGCTGGGCTCTGCACCCCCCGGGACCCCCCCGGGGCCCGGCCTCACCTTGGCCATGTACTCGGTGACGATGTAGAGGCCGCTCTTCTCCTCCACGATCACCCCCAGCAGCTGCACCAGGTTGCTGTGGCGGAGCTGCCTGCGCGGGGCAGGGGGGCTCAGGGCAGGGCCGCCCCGAGCCCCGTGTGTCCCCCCCTGGTGTCCCCGTGTCCCCCCCCGGCCGTACTCACGTCATCACTGACGCCTCCGCCAGGAACGCCTGCGCCGTGGCGTCGTTTTTAATGCACTTGACGGCCACCTTGTTCCCCCGGTAATCGCCCAGCATCACGTCTGCGGGGCGGGAGGGACGGGCATGGGGGGGACGGGGACAAGCCGTGTGTCCCCCCCCTCCAGCCCCAGCACCCAGACCCCAAAGCATCGCCCCCGTGTGGGGCTGCATCGGGGACAGGGGGCTGCTCACCTCCGAACTCCCCTTTGCCGATGATCTGCAGCAGCTTGAGGTCCTTCATGTTGAGGGCCCAACCGCCTTTTTTTTTTTTGGGGGGGGAAGGAAATTCCTTAATTTCCTTTTTTTGTGGGTGTGCAGGGACGGGGACGGGAGCAGGGGAGGGGGCACAGCCACTCACTGCGGGAGAACTCGTCCTGTGCTGCCACCGTGCCCTCCATCACCTTGGGCTTGATGAGGCGCGTGCACAGCCCGTCCGCGTCCGTGGTGTAATGCTGGGGGGGGGACACCGGGCTGTCACCACAGGGACATGGCGAGGGGCTGGGGGGGCACTAACGGGGCCGTGCCGGGCTCTGAGGTCCCACCAGGTGGCAGCACGAGGCCGTGAATGGGACCAGCGGGGGCTTGGGGGGATCAGTCCCAAAGCAACCCCCTTGGGGTCCCTCTGGGGCTCGGGGTGGGGTGTCCCCATCCCTCCTCCTGCCCCCATCTCCCCCCATGGCCAGTCCCGACGCACCCCATGGGTCCCACTGGGGCTTTGGGAGGGTGTCCCCATCCCTCCTCCTTCCCCCATCTTCCCCCTTGGCCAGTCCCGACTCACCCCACGGGGTCCCACAGGCTTTTGGGGCACGGCCCCACAGCCCCTCCAAGCCGCGTGCGCCCCCCGCTCACCTCCACCAGCTGCATGAGGTTCTCGAAGTAGACCTCCTCGTCGATGCTGAGCTTGCTGGAGGAGTAGATGATGCGGTAGTGCTCCACCTTGCCCTCGCAGCTGACGCACAGCGTGTAGTCCCCCGGGTAGTTGGTGCTCTCCCGCACCAGGAACAGCCCCGTCTCGGGGGGGTACAGCAGCCGCTCCGCCTGCTCCCGCGTGATCTTCCCGTGAAACCACCTGCATCGGGACCGGGACAGGCGGGTCGAGGGGTATTCGGGGTATTCGGGGTATTCGGGACCCCCCCCCGCCCCGGCAGCCCCTTTTTTTGCCCCGTTCCTTGTGGGTACTCACGGCATGAGGCTGAGCTTGATGCCGGCCTTCACTCCCTCCCGCTTCTGCACGTAGTTGGCGGGGATGATGCCCTCCTGCCCCACCTTGTTCTTCGCCTTGTACCAGTTGGGGTCCTGCGGGGACAGCGCTGGGGTCACGGCGAGCCCGCAGCCCCTCCGGGGGGGTCACCCTGCCGGTCATCAGCAGCACCCAGCCCCGAATTTCTCTCCATCCTCCCCCACCGAGCCGCCCGAGCCACTTCCCTTCCGGGGCAGCATTAACTAACGAGGCCGTGAGTTAATTAACCCAACGCCTGGCCCCGTTCCCAGCCCGTGGGGACAGCGGAGCCACGCGGGGACGCCCAGGCGGGATCCCAACCGCAGGCTCCCCGCCTGCGGCACCCGGACACGGGCACGGGGGGGACCCCGCGCGACCCCCCCCCCAGGGGGGTTGGGGTCCTGGGGGGGCTTTACCTTGGTGACCGCGACGATGGTGAGGACGTCCCCCTTGCTGAAGGGCAGGTCCTGCTCGGCGGTGCCGTGGAAGTTGTACTTGGCGATGCACTCCGTACCGGACGGCCACACGGCCTGGGGGGGGGCCAAACGGGGTGGGTGTGAGCCCCCTGTTTGGGGGACGCCCCCCACCCCAAGTGCTGCTCGGCCCTGCGTGGTGCTCACCTGCATCCCTGACATCTTCTCAGGGGGGTCGGGGGCGCGAATCTCACGGGAGGGACACGTCACTCGGTACCATGAGACCTGCGGGGGGAAAGGGGCCGCTGAGAAGCCCTGCGGGGTTGGGTTGGGAATCTCCGCTCCCAGAAGGGGTTTTTGGAGCAGCTTCTGCCCCAAAAAAAACCCAAACCCAACCCCAAAATGCGAAGGAGCAGAAAGCCACGGGAGATGGAGCACAGAGCATCCCTGCAGGACGCTGCGGGGAGAGGAGAGTCCCGCGAGGAGCAGCCCCAGGATAAATCGGAGAGCATCGCACAGCGCCGTTGCTAAAAGCTTTGAGGAAAAAAGAATCAAATCCCATTTCCCGCAGGGTAAAACCCATCGGCGCCCCGGGCGTGGGTGCAGCCTTGTCCCCCGCGGGGTCCCGGGCCGGGCCGCATCCTGCCCCGCGCGTGGGAGGGGAACAAGCCCGGCTTTATCCTCGCCGGCCGGCGGATGAAGTCAGCGGCCCCAGAATCAAACGGGGCCTTTTTGGGCTGAAACTCGGGGGCCTCTCCCTGGGAGGGGACGGTCACAGCGGCCGGGAGGGTCCCCCGAGCCATATGGGGTCCTCGGTGGGGGATTCCCCCCCATGTCACCGAGCCGGCAGCACCAAAATAACCCCGTGCCGATTCAGCGCCGCGAGCGGCCACCGCTCCCAGCCGCCACCAGCAGCTAAAAATATTTTGGGAAGGAGGAACCGAAAGCGGGGGCAAGGCCCGCGGAGCCGTGAGGAGGAAGAAGATAAGGGGCAGAGCAGCGGGGAGGAAGAGCTGGGGTGCGGACGTGGCCCCATCCGCCACCGCCCTCGCCACGTTTTCGGGGGGTCCGGAGAGGCGCTGAGCACCGTGCCCACCGTGGGAAGGGATTTGGGGTCACCGTGCCCATCACCGTGGCACCGGGCCCTGCACGGCGTGTAGGTTTTCCTCCCGGCCACGCTGCCACTTTTGGGGCCGTCCCAGCGGCCTGGTGCTGGGTGCACAGAAGCGTCCCGAGATCGAGCTCTTGGGCTGCGTCATTTCCTCGCCACCCCCCCCGAAACCCCCCCGCGCGCTGCTGTTCCTCATCCTGCTGCCCCGAGCCTGCGCCGTGGCGGCCGAGAGCGAGCTCCTGGGGATGCTGCCACAGGGGGGGGTCACCCCTGGGACCCCCCCGTGCGCCCCGTCCCATCTGTCCCACTGCTGGGGGGGTGCTGCAGGAGCTGGGGGGGGCATCGCGGGGAGCGCTGCGCCCCACAGCAGCCCCGCCTTCGCCCGCCATCCACACCCTCGTGCTTCTGCACCTGCTCGAGCTCGGTTTTCGGGCTGATTTTTGGTTAAACCCCGAGGCGGGACGTTTCGGGAAAGGGGCCGGGCACCAACAGTGCGAAACGCAACGCGACAACAGCGGGGAGGGAACCGCCGAGCACACGGCGGGCTGCTGCTCAAGGGCCATTTACACAAAGCTGCCTTTTTTCCCCCCATTTGCTGCAATTTCAGCTTTTTTTTTTTGCCCTCTGCCGAGGAGGAACCACCACTTCCACCGCCCTCGTTCCACTCGCCCTGAAACGACCTCACCAGCAGGAGCCGGACCCAGTCCCCTCTTTGGGGACTTTGCGGGGGGGACGTGTCCGGCCGCACGGGGCTGCACGCCGCAGGGCAGGCCCGATTCCCACGGGAGCCCTGTGCTGTGCACGGCCACAGAAGGAATTTCCCATTTCTGGCTTTTTCGCCCCCGTTCTCCAGCTGTTGCTCAAGAGCATCCCCCGAGCGTGGTCAGCGGTCCCCAGCGGCTCGCCGCGCGGTGAGCATAACGGAACCGAAGGGAAGAAGGGGGCAGGAAGGAGGCTTTGGCTCGGATTTGGCTCCAGCTGCACAGTCCTGCCCCGTGGGAAATGGTTTGGGGGGTTCCCTGCACGGCTCCGGGCGCTTCACGTCCCGGGGATGTGATTTGGTCCCGGCGAGGCTCCTGGTACCTGGCTGTGGATGCTTCTGCAGAGCCCTCGATGCACGTCCCTCGTGTCCCCGCAGGCTGTGAGCACCCATGGGTGCCACCCGGGAGGCAGCCAGGGCACCCGAGGAGGTGCCAGGAGCAGGGAGTGGGATCGCCCCGACCCCTGCCTTCCTCTTCCACGTCCCAGCGCTCGCCGTCTTCCTCCCAAGGGTCCTTCTTAAGCAGCAGGTTCGTTTTTTATCAGCACCCCATTCCTGCTTCAAAGCCAAGGCTGGAGACTTCGTGACACGCACGTGCCCTGAGCGAGGAGCTATGGGGCCGCTCCCAGCCGGCCCCAAAACACCCTGATGCCTCCGTGGGATGGTGAGCAGCTCCAGGTCGGAGCAGAGCTCCTCGGGAACCAGACTTTGTGGCCGGCAGCCTCCTCACGCTGCTGTCTGTTGGAGAAATCGAGCCTCTTTTTGAGGTGTCGTGACGCAAACGGTGCCCGGAGCGCTGGGCTTTGCTCCTCGTTTTTGGGGGATTTGGGGAGCTTGGTTGCCCCATCCTGGACCTGGGCACACCAAGCTGCCCCCTGCTCTGGGCTCGAGCATCCTCAGCACTGCTTGGCTCAAAAAACTCGGTGTGGGGTTCTTCAGCACCCTGATAATCCAACGGGCTCTCGGCGGCGGCACGAGGCAGGGAAATCTCCGTCCTCACCAAGCACCGGCACTTCCCCTCTCCTTGGGGACGCAGAATGCTCCTCAACTGCTAGGTCTCCCCGCAGGAGCCACATGGGGCTGAAGCCGCTGCCCCTCCGAGGATCCAAGACTGCTCCGGCAGCAGGGAGACGCAAAAAGGTGAAAAGCCAGGAAAAAATCCTCCCAGCTGGGGCTTTGTGCTAGGAGAGCCGCTCGCCTCCGCGCGCGATGCTCCTTCCCGCAGCGCCGGAGGAAGCTGCCTTTCCCACAGCCCCGTGACCTCCCGGAGGAGCTGCTGCCGGCCCGTCCCTGCGCTGCGGGGCCGGGACGAGGCCGTTTGGCAGAAAGCTGCAGCGTGGATGTTAAAGGAAGAGTCGCTCGCACGGGGAAGGCTTCCCCGCGCATCCACCCTGCTCGGCAAAATCCCTCCAGCCTCCAGCGCAACGCCTCCCCGCGCTCGACCCGGGCCTCTTCAAACTTCAAAAAAAACACCAGCAGCCCAAAAACAGACAACATCCTCACTCTCTCCAAGAGATCTTATCGACTGTTATTACAAGTAACACCTACGATTACCATAATCGAAAGAAAAACGTTCCTCCTTTATCTCATCAGCGACTTGGCTGCGCTCTTGCAGACGGTTTCGCTGCTCCAACTGCCTGGGCACCGAGCGGCGGGCCCCGAGAGAGGAAAGGGGGTGTTGTTCCTTTTCTATTGCTTTTTTTAAAAGAGAAGAAAAAAAAAATGAGAGAGAGAGAGAGAGAGACACGGTGTTGCTGTCAAACCACAAAAGGCGCCTGGGGGATAGTCAGGGGCAGGTGGAGGCCCTGCAAGCGCTCGAGATGCTGCTCCGAGCCTCCACGGCACGGCGGGGGCTTTCCTGCTCCTTTTCTCCTGCAAAACTGGAGTGGTGCGATCAGATCCGATCATCCCAGAAATTCCTGGTGCCGGGTGGCGGTGGGGGACAGCGGGATGGACGGCACGGGAGGGCGTCCCGCGGGGTTTATCGCGACGCCGCTCGCTGTCGCGAGGCTTCGCGCTGCGTCGCTGCCATCCTTCCACCACCCGAGCCTCTTCTGCTCCCCGTCCTCAAACTCCATCCTCGGCGGGGCGGGATCCTCGGGGACCTCCTCCATCCGCGGAGCCTTGGGGATGCTCTCCGGGATCCGCACCCGTGGGTGCCTGGGTGACTCCGGCGGGGTCGAAGCGAGGCCGGTGCTGTCCGGACAGAGGCTGGCAGCCTCCTCCTCTGCCTCCTCGGCCCCTGCTGCTCTCGGCGAGCACACCACAGACCGCAGCCGACCCTCCAGCACCTCTCCAACCCTTCGCACCTGCGGCGCAACACCGGGCACCCACCGCGGCCACCACCGAGCGCCTCCCCAGCGCCCCACCGAGCAGACCCTCAGCCTCCTGCCTGCCCCCCCGGCCTCCTGCCTGCCCCCCTGACCCCCCCTGTGCTCGCAGCCCCCCTCGGCTCCCCGGGGGCCATCCCTCAGCCCCCCCCCCGGTCCCCTCCGGTCCCTCCCGGCCCCTCCCCGCCGCCGCCTGCGGTGATGCCGGGGTGGCCGTGGGGGGGTCGCACGGTGCCCAGCCCACCCCCAGCCCCTCTCCCAGCCCCGGGGGGGGGCTCCCCGCAGCCGGTACTCACCTCCCCGCGGAGGCCCCGAGGGAGGGGTCGAGGCCGGGCAGGGGGCCGGGGCCGGGCAGGGGCTCAGCCCGCCGCCGGGTACTCCATGCGGTGCCGCCGGGGGCCTCCGGGCTCGGGGGAGGGGGGCGGAAGGGGCGGAGGAAGGCGAGCGGCAGCCCGGCGGCTCCCAGCCCCGCCGAGCCCGGCGGGGAGACGACGGGGACGGGGAGGCCGGGACGGGCCGGGACGAGGCGCGCCCCGCTCCGGGGAGGGGGCTCCGGGGGAACCGGGAGGGCTCCGGGGGGCGCCCACGGGGACCGGGAGCCGCGCTCGGGGCCGCGGGGGGGTCCGGCCCGCTCCGGCCCGGGCCTGGCGGGGAGGAAGCGGCGGCCGGAATCGGGGAGCCCGGAGCACGGCGCCTGCGCCGCGCCCGGGGCCGGCCTCCGCCGCCGAGGCCCCGCCGCGCCCCCTGCCGGGCACCGGCACCGCCAGCGCCGGGCCCCGGGGCGGGAGCCCCCGCTGGGAGCCGTGAGGCAGCGCCCCGGGGCTCCTCAGGCTGCCCTCGGTCCCCTCCCGCATCGCCTTGGTGCCCTTCTTACACCGCCTTGGTTCCCTTCACCACCTTCACCCCTTCATCGCCTTCATCCCCTTCATCACCCTGACTCCCCTCATCACCCTCATGCCCTTCTTCGTCACCCCCATTCCCTTCGTCCTCACTGTTATCCCCTTCTCACGTCGCCTTCATCCCCTTCATCACCCTCACTCCCCTCTTACATCTCCTTTGCTCCCTTCTTACGTTGCCTTTCATCCCTCCTCCCATCACCTTCTCTCCTGTCTTACATTATCTTTACTCCCTTCTCACACATCTTTACCCCCTTCTTACATCGCCTTTGGCCCCTTCTCCATCACCATTGATCCCCTCTTACACTGCCTTTACTCCCTTCTTACATCACCTTTGGTCCCTTCTTCATCACTTTTGGCCCTTTGGCTCCCTTCTCACTCCATCCTCACCCCTCCACACACCATCTGTGCTCCCCCGTACACCATCCCCTGTACTCGGCTCTGGTGAGGCCGCCCCTCGAGTGCTGGGTTCAGTTTTGGGCCCCTCGCTACAAGGACATCGAGGTCTCGGAGTGTGTCCAGAGCTGGTGCAGGGCCTGGAGCACAAGGCCTGTGAGGGGCGGCTGAGGGAGCTGAGGGGTTTGGGCTGGGGAAGAGGAGGCTCAGGGAAGCTTTTTTGCTCCCTAAAGGAGGCCGTGGGGAGCTGGGGCCGGCCTCTTCTCACAGAGAACCGACATTAAGACCGTAGGGGACGGCCTGGATGCATGCACACGTGGGGGGTGAGAGCAGCCCTGCAGAAAAAGGTTTTGGGGTTCTGCTCGGTGTCAGGCTGGATCCCGGTTGCTGGTGTGCTCTGGCTGCCAAAATCCCAACCGTGCCCTGGGGCTGCGACAGGACCCGAGGGAACGGCATGGAGCAGTGGCAGGGCAGCTTCTGAAAGAAAACAAACCAAAAAGGAAAAAAAAAAAAAAATCGAAGAAAATGGGCCGATTCGCAAGAAAAGATGCTTGTCACTTCCTGCCCCGTGCGGCGAGGCGCCACAGCCATGTAGGGCCAAGCAGGAAGCCTGGGCACGGCGCTCACAGCCCCCTGGGACCCCCCAAATCCCAGCTCTCGTGTCCTCACTGGGGTGGGCACTGGGCTCAGGTGGTCACCAAGGGGGAAGGAGGGGACAGTGGGGACACGGTGGCTCTGGGGACACGGTGCTGGCAGCTCTGCCTGCAGACCAAGGATGATGCCACCGTGCCGTGGGGGATCCCCGTGGATTTTCCTGCGCCGAGCACGATGTCCCCAGGGATGCTGAGCGGGTGCAGGACGGGTCCTGCTCCCCTGCATCGCCTTTTTGCTGCCGGTTCCTGCCCAGCCGCCGAGCAGAGCGGTGCTGGGAGGAAATGAAAGCGGCTGGTGTGGCTGCCTGCACCAGAAAGGCAGCTGCGGATGCAGGCACAGACCCGTGCGGGATCCTCTGCACCCTGCCCAGGGCAGAAGCGCTGCAAGAGGAGCAAGAAACTCACCTGCAGGCTGAGAAAAAAGACACAAAATCCCCAAAGGAAAGCAAGCCCGGCTGGTCCTGCAGCACCCAGAGCTCCAGGGGCGGTGGGGATGTGGGGTCCAGACCCTGCCGGGTTCCCCCTCCCCAAATGAGCATCCCCCTAAAAAATAAAACCTCGGGGAGGCAAGGCGCCCCGTGCGCACCAGAGCTGCTGTGAGAGATCCACACGAGGGCGTTCACGTCCCAAAGCCAGCGCAGAGGGGACAGAAGTGCTCCGGGAGGGGACGAAAAAGCTTCGGGAGCGATTTAGGATCCCGCACCGCCCTGCCTGGTGCTGTGCCCTGCTGGCATTCAGTCCTGTCCATCGGGGGCTTCTCCCCCGCTGCTGGCCCCCAAATCCCTCTTTGGGATCTTGCCCTCATTTCAAAGCCTCCCCTCGTGCCCAGGAGGGTTTTAATTAAAGGAGAAAGGGTTGGGGACCCTGCCCCCCAGCCCCTGAGCTGGTTTTGGGGACCTGCGGCATCCCTGTCCCACACCTTTCTCCCCTCCTTTCCTCCCCTCGTGGCTGGGGGCTTTGCCGTGGGGGTTCCCCCCGTGTCGGATTTGGGGTGCGGGGAAGGGGAGGAGAGGCAGGATGGGGGACAGTCCCCACAGCCCCCCTGTCTCGGGCAGATCTGTGCCATCAGGGGACTGCCACCAGCCTCGAGGACAGGCAGCCAAAGGGAGGTAGCACAAAGGTGGGTGACAGCTGGGGAACGCGCTTAAACCCCCAGCCAGGTTTCAGCACCATCCCCAACTACTCAGAAACTGTGGTTTTATTCCCCCTTGGCAGAAATTTGCAAGTTTGGCTGTTTCTTACAGGCACCCAGGAGCTAATCCCCGTGGGGAGGCGGTTGCTGCTAACAGCTCCCCTGGGAATGAGCAAACAGCCGAGGGAACGAAGGAGCCAGCTGCAAGAAGATTGGAAATAGGTTGGAAATACGGGATGGGCTTTAACAAGGAGGGTCACTGAGTGTGGGAGCAAGCCCTCCGTCCCCTTCCTCTCCCCCTAAAGCAGGACCCGCAGTTTCCCACTGCAATTTAGCTTCTCCAAGAGTTTCCATCCCCGCTGGAGGTGTCCCTGTGGCTTCCAGGGACCTCCACCGTGGCAGGGGGGAGCGGAGCTGCCATCACTCAGCCTGCTGACTCACTTTAAAACCTCCCATAAAAGCAAGTGATAAAAGCTGCCCCGGCTTATCGCGGTTCCGGTTCCCATAAAGAAATCACAGCACTTGCAAGCTACCTGGGGAGTAAGCGGAGGCTTTAATTGAGGAAGATCATTAGGGAAGAGACGGAGATAGGGGATGTGTGCAATCGGGGCCGTCGTGGCAGTGATCAATGGATCTGCTTATCGGGAGCTGGCGGGGAAGGGGAGAAAGGGGAGAGTGTGTGGGTGCAGCACGGGGCACCTTGTGGGATGGGAACTGCCACGAGTGTGCAAGGAGATGCGTGCGTGCTCCCGGCCAAAATGGGGGCTCTGGGGGCTCCCCGTGCCCCTTGGTGTCCTGTGTGGGATGCTGCCATCGAAGGGAGAAAGATGGAGCCCCATAAAACCGTGCATTTCACCTCCATCAGCATGAAGAGGAGGGCTGGGTGGGAAGCCTGCCCAGTTTTCTCCCCTCCAACCCTATCCCTTCCTTCACCATCCTGGCATGGGGGTAACTTTTCTGCTTTTTCTCATTTTTCTCCTTTTTTCCCCTCCCTTTTTTTTTTTTTTTTCCCCTGATCTCCAGTGCCAGGCTCTGCAGTCTGTCAGCGGTGACCCTGGGGGAGGCAATCAGAGGAGACCTTCCACCAACAAGGGGCTGTTTCACTCAGTAACGTTAATATTAATCTGCTTATCTGCCCCGGGGCTGTAAACCACTCATCTCCAAAGGGAAAAAAAACCTACCCCTCTGTTCTTTATTTCTCTCTACTGATTGCGGGCCTTATCAGCAGCCACCGCTGGGACTCAGGGCAGTGGAGTCACGCGATGGCTCCAGCCACCGGGGCTCTGGTCCTGCACCAGCACCGGAGTCATGGGTCCAAGTCCACGGGAAGCTCCCCACCCCATGGCGTGACACGCGGCCGGGGTGGCCCTGGTGGTCTTGCAAAGCACCAGGCTGAACACCGAGACGCCCAGCCCCATGTCCGTGCTGGATTCGGGATGTCCCACGAGTCTATCGCCTTTACCTACACCCCTGTGGGATGTAGGGGATGTGCAATTTGGCCAACAGATCTCATGCCTTGTCCTAAACCATCCTTCCACACTTTGCCTGAGCTCAGCCCCATCCCTCCAGCTGTGGTTTGGATCTCGTGGAAGCACAGAGAGACAAAGAGCTACTCCCTTGCTTGTTTAACGGGTCCGAACACCTCCCTGCTCTTGCTGGAATCTCCCCCGAGCTCTTGGGCAATCGGCTTCCCCGTTTCCTTCCCTTTTGTTTTTTCTCCCTTCTTGGAAGTTTTTGTGCAATGCAGGGTTGTGTGCGTGCAGCTGCTGGGGCCTGGCATTCGGACCTGGAGGGAGCTCTCATCGGCCAGGGTTTGGCATCCTGGCCCATGGGAACAGCTTCAAGAGCTGTGTGTTGCACTCATTCTTGTTCCCATATTGCTGCCTGTTGGCCTTGGTGGGCCTTCTCCTCCAAAATGCTGGTCCCTGAAGAGCTCCTCCAGCCCAGCTCACCTTAACAACCCCTCTCGTTTTACTGAAAAATGAATCTGAGCAGCAGCAGAACCCCTGATATACGAGGTTTTCTGGCAGATTCTCAAAGAGGCACTAAAGTGCCTTGAGTTAAAGACAAACCTCCCCTGAATGGGGTCTTGGAGTGACACGACAACTCAGTTGGGCAATTAAAAACACACTGTCGACACAAGGAAACAAGTTCAGAGGACTTGGAGAAGTATTAGTGTTTTTCTAAGACGTTCTCCCAAAATCTCCAAGAGGAGCTTTGTGGTGCTAAGCCTAGACGCGATGGAATATCCAACAGCAGAAACGCCAGGAAATGAAAAGGGAGGAAAACAGTGGAAGGCAAACAAGATAAAAGGGGTGCTTCAATGGCTTCAGGTTATTGAGTGGCCCTGCAAGGTTGTGCCAGCCCCGGGGCTGGTACGAGGGCACCCACGGCTGGGGAGGAGCCCGCTGCTCAGCTCAGGCTCGCCATGGGGAAGCGCTGCTTGACCTGGAAGTGCTCGCATCGCTTGTGCTTGAGGGACAGTCCGTAGCGCGGCGTCATGTCCACCTTCCTGCCGTCACGGACACTGAACTCCAGCTGCTGCAGCAAGGTGGTCAGGAAGAGGAAGACCTGCCTCCTGGCGATGAACTCCCCGATGCACCTCCTCTTCCCCAGGCCGAAGATCAGCACCTTCTCCCCGTCCTCTTTGTTCACCTCGGTCCCTTCGGCGTTGAGGAAACGCTCCGGGTTGAAAACGTGTGGGTCCTTCCAAAGTTTCCTGGGGTGGAGAAGGTCAGGTGCTGAGATGGAGTCTCCCGGCCATGTATGCAGGGGGGCTCTCCTGGGAGCCAGTTAGGATATTGCTGGGTTTAGTAGATCCCTTACCCACCCCTTTTTCCCTTAAAGCAGGAGGTTTTCTGCCTCTGCAGGTACTCACTCGTCGTGGTTCACCTGCCACTGGTTGACGAACACGCAACGGCCCTTTGGGATGTAGTACCCGTTCAGCACTGTGTCCTTGGTCGTGCTGGGGGGAGAAGAGAGGGCTGTGAGGTTTTGGAAAGCAAAAAGGCTCTTCCACATCTTCACAGACTCAATGTTTGCCCACACTGCCCTGCACGGGAGTGGTGAGCTCCCTGTGTCCATGATGAAGCCATTATTGTACTAATTGATAGAATTTTCCCTGCTCTGCTGCTGGGCAGGCTGCACCACGGGGCCTCAGGTCCTCCCCCCGGTAAGCCCAGCCCATCCCCACGCAGCACCTACCTGTGTGGGATGGTGAAGGGCAGGAAGGAAGAGTGCCTGAACATCTCCAGGATGAAGGCTTCCGTGTAGGGCAGCGTGCCTTGGTCTGACAGCCGCGGCCTCCTCTCCCGGCCGATGGTCTGATCTGCGGGAGGAGAGGAGGAGAAGCTGCTTGGGGCCAGCCCTCGCCTCACAGGTCCCAGCCCCAAAGAATCAGGCTTGTCAGCTCACCCAGTTCGGCCTGGATCCTTTTCTGGATGTTGGGGTACGTCACCAGGTACATGAGGCACCAGGACAGGGAGTTTGTCACGCTTTCAAAGCCTGGGCGGAGAGGGGAGATTGTGCAGACCCCATGAGTGTCATGCACAACACGGGTTATGCATGACCCCATACGTGCTATGCTCGCTGCCGGACCGACACGTGGATGGCTAAGAAGGGAGAGGACATCCCGGGCACGCTGTAGGGCTTGGGTTTCTATCCTGTTGGAGGAAGCTTTGCTAAAAGGTTCAGTTCTCATTTGTCCAGGATCGCCCTGGGGTTATGCCAGGTTTGTGTAAGATTTCAACTTCTTTGGAAGCGGGGGAGTTTCCACAGAGCTACTTAAGGGTGAATCAGGCAGCAGACATCCCCCTCAACCAGGAAAAGCCATCCTGACCGAGCTACCAACCGTGCCCCTGGCTTGTTCCTGAAGCTTCCTTCCAGACCTAATATCCCACATGGTCTCTGGGGGTGTCCTAAGAAGGTCCAGAGCAGGGAGGTGGGTGCTTGGACCCAAAGTGGCCACCTGGTGCTGGACAATTGGGGTCGGAGCTGTAAGGTGAGGAGCACGAGGTGACCTGCCATAGCTGAGGGAGCAGCAGGGCAAGATACCTGCTCCGAAGAGGTCGTTGACCAGGTTGACAATCTTCTCATTAGGGATCCGTGCGGCGGTGCTGGCTTCTTTCTTATCCAGGCACTGCTCGATGAGGGAGTCGGTGATGTCTCGGATGTTGTCCTGAGAGAAGAGAAGAGAAGAGAAGAGAAGAGAAGAGAAGAGAAGAGAAGAGAAGAGAAGAGAAGAGAAGAGAAGAGAAGAGAAGAGAAGAGAAGAGAAGAGAAGAGAAGAGAAGAGAAGAGAAGAGAAGAGAAGAGAAGAGAAGAGAAGAGAAGAGAAGAGAAGAGAAGAGAAGAGAAGAGAAGAGAAGAGAAGAGAAGAGAAGAGAAGAGAAGAGAAGAGAAGAGAAGAGAAGAGAAGAGAAGAGAAGAGAAGAGAAGACAGTGGCCAAGCAGAGCGTTGGGTTACCAACTGGAGAACATCATCTTTCAACCCCTGTGGTGGTCCCTACTGATTTTGCAGCCAATGGAAATGAGGAGGTGGCTCTGCAGGGCACCTGTGCAAGCAGCCTTGCTGACAGATCAGAATATTGCCCAACCAACTGCTCTTAGCACACAAGGCCACCAAGGAGCATGCGTACTGGCCCGCAACACGAAGAGGTTACAGCTGGACAGGCTGTACTCCTAGATGGAGCAATATCTGCAGGAACACCGGTGGCCGTGGCCACTCAGGTGCGGGAGGACAACCAAGTCCCCAACGCAGAGTGGGACCCATCTCTGGGGCAGGCGGGGGTCCCCAAAGCTCTCACCTTGTCATAGGTCTCGTAGTGCTCCTTGACAATCGCCTGCAGGAAGCGCACGAACCGCTGGTTGTAATCTTTGAAGAGATCCATGGAGCGGCTGGGCAGGTAGCGCAGCAGCGGGATGAAGTCCGAGGGGTTGCCAGCAGCCGCCACCTCCCCGAACTTCTCGCTGTCGTTGACCAGGCTGAGCAGCTCCTGGTCGTTGTGGTCGTAGCGCTTGCCGAAGCACATGGCGCAGATGACGTTGGCCACTGAGACCACCAGGTAGCGGTACGGGTCGAAGCTCTGCTCCTCCTCCATCACCTGCAGGAACTTGGTGACCAGGTAGGCGGCCTCCTTGGAGACGTGCTCCTCCAGGAGGCAGCTGGAAGATGATGTGGAGCTGGCGGCGATGGAGAAAGTCTTCAGGGCGTTCTGGGCCAGCTTGCGGCGCGCTTTCCACACTTCCCCCACCTCGGGGCTGAAGCCCAGGCTCTGCCCATCCGCGATGTGTCGGAAGCTGGGGAGGTCGGGGCGCCCCATGAAGTCCTCCCCTTGCCTCACCAGCGCCTGCCGCAGGGTGTCCAGCCCGCTCAGCACCAGCACAGGCTGGGTGCCGATGGCCACCTCCATCACGTCCCCGTACTTCTGGCTCAGCCGCGTCAGGGCCAGGTGCGGGTCCTTCCTCAGCTCCAGCACGTTGCCCACCACGGGGAGCCCGCGGGGACCCGGGGGGGGCTTCAGCCCCTTGGGCACGCGGCGCCGCAGGGGCTGGGTGAGCAGCAGGAGCAGGCAGAAGGCAGTGGCCACCAGCAGGACCCCGGTGGCCATGACGCTGCTGGGGCTCCCTGCCAGCCCTGTTGCAGCCTCCATCCCCGCTGCCATCTAGAAGGAGATATCGGGAAGCAAGGTGCAGGATTAGCACGGGGAACCCCAAAGAGCTCAGGGAGAGCCATAGCATGAATCCTCCCAGCCAGCTTTAAAACCTTCCACGTCCGTGCTCAGAGCCACACACGCACACGCCCCCGCCTACCTGCAGGTCCTCAGGTCACAGAGGGCTGGGGTCCCAGCAGAGCGAGGAGAGGGGGTCCCAAACTCCCGGATGGCTTCCTCTCCTCCTGCCTCTTGCTCCACTCAAGGCTTTAAACAAGCAGCTGGGTGCTTATCTGCTGGGTCACGGCGAGGAGGACCCACGGGACAGCTATCCATTAACAGAGGGGGCCGAGCCCCCGGAGCCAGCCCCGCAGCCCAGGGCAGACGTCCCCCAGCTCCAGCACGCCGCCGGGGAGGGGACGAGCAGGGTACTGGTGTCCCACGGTGGCAGGACCTCGCGGCCGGGGCCAGCCTCAGGTTAACGATTGGCCAGGGTTGCGTGAGAAGTCGCTGGCACGCTTCCTGACCACGGCACGCGACCGCCGCCTGGGCTCTGCCCCACGACCCTGTCCCCCCCCTCCAAAAAAAAAAAAAAACCCCGGTGGGGGACACGCAGGGTCCCGGCTCAGCCGGAGGGAGCGGGGCTGTTCGTTAGGTGGAGGGAATTTTTTTTTTTTTCCTCCAAGTTTTCTTCCGTTCTTTGGAAAGCACGGGGGGAATCGTGCCCGGGTAGAAGCTGAGCTAATATTTAATAAAGGGCTTTCAACACCTGGCCCAAGCGGGATCATTAATGGCAGTGAGTAGGCTCATTAACGCTTGGCAGGGACAGTTACAAAACCCAGGCTGCTAAAATTCAGCCCAATAATTGCACACGCTGACGAGAGGCACCGTGCGGACGGCTCACGCGGGAGATGCCTCCCAGCCCTGCGTGGGGAGGACAGGACGCCTGTGGAGACACGGGGGATTCGCTCAAATACGTGGGAAACCCTAAAAAAGAAAAAAAATAATAAATAAATAAAAGGTTTTGTGACGGCAAACACCCCAACGGCGTGGTGCGGGCGGTGGGCACGGGGGATGTGGGTGCTGAAAGGGCACGGCTGCAGCAGCCGTGGGCGTGCAAGGTGCGTGTGCACGGCGCTGTGCGGCAGCAGGAACCTACAGAGGTACCTATAGACAGAGAGGTGTGCTGCAGGGGGACGGGACTGCATGCCCTGCGTGTCCTGCATGCCCTGCATGTACTACGTGCCCTGCGTGTCCCCTGTCACCAGGACGTCCCCAAGCGTGGTGGCACTGCTGAGCCCCCCCATCCCCTTCTGGGGTCCCATGGGGGGGACACAAGTGGGACCGAGCCCCGTTACCCGCTGCGGGAGGAGGGGAAGGGGACGGAGTGGAGGGGGGGGGGGGGGGGCGATCCTGCCCGGCGCCACCCTGACCCCGGGCCGGGCTCCTGGACGTGGGGCCACCGCCCTGGCCCTTTATAAGCCATTTCCCCCCCCCACACCCATAGCGTGACAACGAGTGACCATCCCAGGTCCGTCCCGGCCCCTTCGCACGCGATGCTGTCCCCTTGTCCCCCCCCCCCCCTCCGCCCCCCGACGTGACCCCAGCCCCCGTTGTCCCCGGGGGCCGGGGCTGGGGGGGGGGACAGAGGGCACGGCGGCTTCTCACGCGAACCTGGACAATTTTTAACCCGCAAGCCCCGGCCGTGACCCCCTCCCCCGCCGCCCCCCCCCCCTTCCCCACGACGTAGCCCCCCGTGGACCTGCCCCGCATCCCCCACGGGGGTCTTGGGGGGATCGGGCCGGATCCGGGACCCCCCTTTTAGGGCACGTCCAGGGTGGGGGAGCCCCGAGAGGTGCGGGACGGAGCCGGTGCGTGCGCCCCCCCCCCGCGTGTTGGCGGATCCCCGTGGGGCTGCGGCTCCTTTAAGCGGCTCCCCGGTGGCGTGCCAGGGTGCCCAAACCTCCCTCCCGCTTCGCACGCGATGTCCCCTCCTTGTCACCCCCCCCCCCCCGGGACCTCCGTGTCCCCCTCCCGGTGTCCCCGCAGCCCCCGGTGCCGCGCACGCCCCCGCCGCCGTGCCGCCCGCCCCGTCGGGGCGGCCCCCGGGGAGCGCTGAGGGGGGATGGAGGGGGGGGGGTCCCGTAAATCCCGGGGGGGCTGTTCGGGAGTTTGGCCGCTCGGCAGCTTTGATTAGGCTTCGGTCACGTGGGGGGGAGGCGGCCCGGCCAATCAGAGCGGGAGGCGATGCATATAAAGCAGGGCCGGCGGGGCGCACGGTACCTGGTGGCGGGATCGGGCCCCCGAGGGAACGCTGCACCCCGAGGTGAGCACCGCTGGGAGAGGGACCCCCCCGAAAATCCCCCCAAAAAAGCACCCTGACAGCATCCTGCTGGCAGCTAGCGCTTGTGGGGTGCAGGGGGGCTTCTGTCGGGTCCTCGCTGCCCCCTCCTCAATTGCTGCCCTTCTCCCCTAGGATCCTCGATGGCAGCGGGGATGGAGACTGCGATGGGGCTGGTGGGGAGCGCCGGTGGTGTCTCAGCCACCGAGGTCCTGCTGGCGGCCACCGTCTTCTGCCTGCTCCTGCTGCTCACCCAGCCCCTGCGGCGCCGCGTGCCCAAGGGGCTGAAGCCCCCCCCGGGTCCCCGCGGGCTCCCCGTGGTGGGCAACGTGCTGGAGCTGAGGAAGGACCCGCACCTGGCCCTGACGCGGCTGAGCCAGAAGTACGGGGACGTGATGGAGGTGGCCATCGGCACCCAGCCCGTGCTGGTGCTGAGCGGGCTGGACACCCTGCGGCAGGCGCTGGTGAGGCAAGGGGAGGACTTCATGGGGCGCCCCGACCTCCCCAGCTTCCGACTCATCGCGAACGGGCAGAGCTTGGCCTTCAGCCCTGAGGCGGGGGATGCGTGGAAAGCGCGCCGCAAGCTGGCCCAGAACGCCCTGAAGACTTTCTCCATCGCTGCCAGCCCCGCGTCGTCCTCCAGCTGCCTCCTGGAGGAGCACGTCTCCAAGGAGGCCGCCTACCTGGTCACCAAGTTCCTGCAGGTGATGGAGGAGGAGCAGAGCTTCGACCCGTGCCGCTACCTGGTGGTCTCGGTGGCCAACGTCATCTGCGCCATGTGCTTCGGCAAGCGCTACGACCACAATGACCAGGAGCTGCTCAGCCTGGTCAACGACAGCAACGAATTTGGGGAGGTGGCGGCTGCTGGCAACCCCTCGGACTTCATCCCGCTGCTGCGCTACCTGCCCAGCCGCACCATGGATCTCTTTAAGGACATCAACAGGCGCTTCAACGTGTTCATAGAGAAAATTGTCCAGGAGCATTACGCCACCTTTAACAAGGTAAGAGCTCGGATGCTGTTCTGGGGCGAAGCTTTCCCTCACTTTGCTGCTTGTTCTCTTATTGCATTCTTTTTGTCATGGTCCCATTCATTGAAATCATTAGAAGAGGGCACAGAAGTAGAGCTTTGTGCTTAATGAAATTGAGCTTCTGAGGAGGAAGCCCAAATCCAATTCTGCTGCTTATGGGATGTGGTAGAGCCTCTTGAGCTGCTGACTTTGCTGCAGCTGGTTCCCAGTTCCCTAATGGAGCTGATCCCACCAGCTTGGCTCTGCAGCCTGTCCTCCACCAAACCCCGCTGCCCCTTGCTGGGTGCTGAACCTGGCACCCCCTGCCTCCAGCATCCCCCTTTGTGCTCGTGAGGGAAGGAAGAGCTGGTGCCTCCTGGAGCTGGGTAACGGGGGGTTTCACCTGCCCTGCTGCCTCTGACCCCTTGGCTCTTCCCCAGGAGCACATCAGGGACATCACAGACTCGCTGATCGGGCACTGCCAGGAGAGAAAGACGGCAGGGGAGGACACCAACCTCCAGCTCTCCAACCAGAGCATCATTGCCATTGTCAACGACCTCTTTGGGGCAGGTGAGGCCATCTCTGTGGGTGCAGCCCCCTCCCCTGGCTGAGCTGGGGGCTTTGGAGCTGATGCTGGGCTCACAGGCAGTCATGGGTACAGGACGTGTCTTTTGAAGGGAAGCTCTCCCAGGCTGTGTGTTACCATGCAGGGTGCTGGGATTTGTGAATATCCTGCCTTTCGGTAGCTAAATGCCTTTCTTTGTGTCCGTCCAGGCTTTGACACCGTGACAACCGCCCTGTCCTGGTGCCTCATGTATGCCGCCTCATACCCTGACATGCAGAAGAGGATCCAGGACGAGCTGGGTGAGCTGATGAGCCCGATTCTTTGGGGCTGGGACCTGTGAGGCGAGGGCTGGCCCCAAGCAGCTTCTCCTCCCCTCCTCCTACAGATCAGACCATCGGTCGGGAGAGGAGGCCACGGCTGTCAGACCGAGGCACGCTGCCCTACACGGAAGCCTTCATCCTGGAGATGTTCAGGCACTCTTCCTTCCTGCCCTTCACCATCCCACACAGGTAGGTGCTGACTGGGGTTTTGGAGGTCCCAGCAAACAGCACCTCCAGAACTTGTGCTTGTTTCACCACGAGGCTGTGAGTTTCCTCTGAACCTCTCCCCTCTGCCTGTATTTCTTCCAGGACGACGAAAGCCACTGCTCTGAACGGCTACTACATCCCCAAGGACACCTGCGTGTTCGTCAACCAGTGGCAGGTGAACCACGACGAGTGAGTACACCACGGCATTCCTGTATGGGGTGCAGTCGGCTGGCTTGGGATGAAGATTGCACGGATCTGTCCTTAAAAGTCTGATCAAGTCCCAGACCGAGTGCTTTGGGTCAGAAGCTTTGCTCTGCAACAGGAGCATGGTCTTTCCCCATGTCTGAGCGGCAGTTCCTTGGTTAAGGTGCTAGAAAATCCCACAGCACGGCCAGGCTGGGACAGGTCAGGAGGTTTTAAGGGGGGATGCAAGATGAGAAATACCTTAGGTCTCCATCCTTCCTTTGTCAAAGTTCTTGCCCCATTTCTGCGCTCCCATTTCAGCTGGAAGAGCAGGACCTCTCTAGATGTTATGTGCTGATTTCAGCTGTCCCTGGTATCTGCGTAGGCGAACACAATCCGGGGCTGAAGTGGAGCCTTCAATGGGCTGAGCTGATAGGGGCTGACATGCAGATGGCATTTCGGGTGGGGAACAGGGGCCACAGCAGGCTGCCAGCCTTTCAGGGTGGTGAAATGAGACAACATTGCAACACTCTGCACAAAGAGGGCTCTCTTTTTGCCTGCTGTCCCCAGCAGCTCGCTCAGGTCTCTCCTTTCTGCTGCAGGAAGCTCTGGCAGGACCCCTTTGCCTTCAAGCCCGAGCGGTTTCTCAACACAGCCGGGACCGAGATCAACAGGACGGAGAGCGACAAAGTGCTGACGTTTGGCCTGGGGAGGAGGCGCTGCATCGGCGAGTCCATCGGCCGCTGGGAGGTCTTCCTCTTCCTCACCACCCTGCTGCAGCAGCTGGAGTTCAGCCTGGCCCCCGGCGAGGCGGTGGACCTCACCCCTCAGTACGGGCTGACCATGAAGTACAAGAAGTGTGAGCGCTTCCAGATAAAGAGGCGCCTCCCCTCCAACGGCTCGCTGTGAGGCAGCGAAAAATAAAGGCGATAAATGACTTTTTGGGTCGGGCGCCTCCGCTTGTGCTCCCGGCGTGGAGCTGCTCCTGGTACCACCTTGCTTCACCACAGGCATCCTTGTGCTCAGGCTGAAGAGGAATTTGCACAACGAATCCCTGAGGGTTTGCACCCTGGAGGTGCCCTGAGGACTGGAAATGTGTGGTTTAGGTCATGCTGCTCACAGGTCATGGTGTTAGCTGCCCCCGAAGGAGAAGCCTCCTGGGCAATACCAAATGAACAAGAGCCAGGGATGCAAAGCGATGAGAGGCACAGTAAAATGCTTCTGGACTATGTATTTGCTGCTTCAACTAGTATTTTTCTAACAATAGATTGGTATATTCTGCCTAATAAGAAGAGGAGCAGATCGAGGGCTGCAGGAGATGCATGGAGCAAGTCTTCCTGGCACACGGAGCAGGAATTTGTGCTGCTTTCTGGGGGCTGCATGGAGATGCATCCATCTGCAGAGAGAAATGGCACGGGATTTCTAACCCAATAAATGCTTTTATGAAAATTTCTTCCTCCTTGCTGCTTCTATTCCTCTAGGGGGGTGGATGGGGTGACACAAATCACATCTGTCCTTAAAGATCTAACAGGGCTGTATTGGATTCTTCTGGGGGGAGCTAATTGGGATGCTCACATGAAGGAGAGCTTCCCTGTCCTTGGGGGTACGTGATCCAGGTGAGAAAAGATCTTTGAGGTCATCAAGTCCAACCACCAACCTGACCTGGGTCCTGTCACCAAGCCCTGCCCCTCAGTGCCACATCTGAAGAATGAGGTCCCCTCCTGGTGTGTACAGGGAGGACCAGGGTATTGACAGCAGTGTGTTTCCCTAAAAACCCTCTGCAGTGATCTTCTCCACCCCATAAAGCAGCAAAGGGACCGTGGGTGCTCCTGGTGCCCCCCAGCTGCTCTGAGCTTCTTGGGTGCCTCTTAAAGCGGTGATAAACTCACAGCGGTCACACAAACAATGAGCAGCTTCATGTGTTTCAGGGATTCTTGTAAAATTTTTAAAAAGTGATCACAGTTGGCATGTGAAGAACTGAATCCAGACCCTGTGTGGGAAGAAAATACTGAACAAAGCAAAAAAAAAAATAATCATGTTTGCCTCACTGCATCCTCTGAGACAAGCCTTCCTCCTGCTGTGACCTGTCTTGTGGAGATCATGGGGGTGAGGTGGAGCTGTCACGGAGATGGAAGAGGTGTCATGCAGGTGTTATAGAAATGGTGGAGGTCTCATGGAGTTGGTGGAGGTGTCATGGAGGTGCTATGGAGATGGTGGAAGTGTCATGGGGATGCTGTGGAGGTGGTGGAGGTGCCATGGAGGTATTATGGGATGGGGGAGGTAGCATGGAGGTATTTTGACACCGTTTCCCACAGCATTCTCCTCAAGAAACTGGCTGCTCTTGGCTTGGACTGGTGTATGCTTCGTTAGGTTAGAAACTGGCTGGATAGCCAGGCCCAAAGAGTCGTGGTGAATGGAGTCAAACCCAGCTGGAGGCCAGTCACTAGTGGTGTTCCCCAGGGCTCGGTGCTGGGGCCGGTCCTCTTTAATATCTTCATCGATGATGTGGACGAGGGCATTGAGGGCACCCTCAGTAAGTTCGCAGATGACACCAAGTTAGGTGCGTGTGTCGATCTGCTCGAGGGTAGGAAGGCTCTGCAGGAGGATCTGGATAGGCTGCACCGATGGGCTGAGGTCGACTGCATGAAGTTCAACAAGGCCAAGTGCCGGGTCCTGCACCTGGGGCGCAATAACCCCAAGCAGAGCTACAGGCTGGGAGAGGAGTGGTTGGAGAGCTGCCAGGCAGAGAAGGACCTGGGAGTGATGGTGGATAGTCGGCTGAATATGAGCCAGCAGTGTGCTCAGGTGGCCAAGAAGGCCAACGGCATCCTGGCTTGTATAAGAAGCAGTGTGGCCAGCAGGGCTAGGGAGGTGATCGTCCCCCTGTACTCAGCTCTGGTGAGGCCGCACCTCGAGTACTGTGTTCAGTTTTGGGCCCCTCGCTACAAGAAGGACATCGAGGTGCTTGAGCGGGTGCAGAGAAGGGCGACGAAGCTGGTGAGGGGCCTGGAGAACAAGTCCTACGAGGAGCGGCTGAGGGAGCTGGGCTTGTTCAGCCTGGAGAAGAGGAGGCTCAGGGGCGACCTTATCGCTCTCTATAGGTACCTCAAGGGAGGCTGTAGCGAGGTGGGGGTTGGTCTGTTCTCCCACGTGCCTGGTGACAGGATGAGGGGGAATGGGCTTAAGTTGCGCCAGGGGAGTTTTAGGTTAGATGTTAGGAAGAACTTCTTTACTGAAAGGGTTGTGAGGCATTGGAACAGGCTGCCCAGGGAAGTGGTGGAGTCACCATCCCTGGAGGTCTTCAAAAGACGTTTAGATGTAGAGCTTAGGGATATGGCTTAGTGGAGGACTTGTTAGTATTAGGTCAGAGGTTGGACTCGATGATCTTGAGGTCTGTTCCAACCTAGAAATTCTGTGATTCTGTATTATGGGATGGTGGAGGTGCCATGGGGGTGTCACACAGGTATTATGGGATGGCAGTGGCACCATGGAGGTGCCATGGGGGTGTCACACAGGTATTATGGGATGGTGGGGGTGCTTTGGGGGTGTCACACAGATATTATGGGATGGTGGGGGTGCTATGGAGGTGTCACACAGGTATTATGGGATGGCAGGGGTGCCATGGAGGTGCCATGGGGGTGTCACACAGGTATTATGGGATGGTGGTGGCGCCATGGAGGTGCTATGGAGGTGTCACACAGGTATTATGGGATGGCGGAGGTGCCATAGAGGAGCCATGGGGGTGTCACACAGGTATTATGGGATGGCGGAGGTGCCATGAAGGTGCCACGGGGGTGTCACACAGGTATTATGGGATGGCGGAGGTGCCATAGAGGAGCCATGGGGGTGTCACACAGGTATTATGGGATGGCTGGGGTGCCATGGAGGTGCCATGGGGGTGTCACACAGATATTATGGGATGGTGGAGGTGCCATGGAGGCGCCCCTGAGGTACGGCCGAGGCACCTGGAAGTGTGACGTAGCAGCCCCGCCCCGCCCCGCCCCACCCTGCGCATGCGCCACTCAGCGCTCGGCGCTGCACCTTGTGCCCGCCGCCCGCCCACCCCGCCCCCTTCCCCCGCGGTGCGCATGCGCCACGCTCTATTCCTCCACTCCTCTCTATGATCTCCCGCCGGCGGCTAGAGCGGCGCGGCGCGGCGGGGCAGGAAGTGACGCAGCGGGCGGGCGGTGCGGAGGCGGAGGGGCGGCGGGCGGCGAGCGGCGGCCGCAGGTGAGGCGGGGCCGGGCCGAGGGGGCCGGGAGGGGACCGGGGAGGGGCCGGGCCTGGCACGGAGCCGCCGGGACGCGAGGCCGCGGCGCCAGGACCCGCGCGGGGCCGCTCCGGTGGCGGCCGGGGCCTGAGGGGAGCGGCCGAGGGGGGCCGCGGCCTGGTCCCGGGCCTGGTCCCGGCCTCCCTCGGGCCCCGGCTAGGCCCCTCGCGGCCCGGGCCCGCCCCCTGCGGCTCCCCCAGCCCCTGCGGCCGCCCCTCGGGCCCGTCGGGTCTCGGCCCGCTGCAACCCCGTGCGGAGCCAGCGCTGTGAGGGGCTCGGTTCTGGGGGGTGCGGGGCGGTGACGGGCTGCTGGGGCAGCCTGCGGGGGTTGTGAGGCCCTCCCGAAGCACGGGCGTCGCCAACAGCCGCTTGAAAGGGGTTGGGGGGATGCAAGGGGCGTGCGGACAGTAACTCGTGATGTAAAGGTGTTGGGGGGGAGGTTTGGCTTCGCAGGCGGGGTGAACAAACGAACGTTTTCCTATTTCCCACCCGTGCCCGAGTAAATCATCTGCTGCCCGTGTGGCTCCTTCTTTCTCCAAGTGACCAAGCACACGAGCGAGGTGCTGTGAGGCGGTTCCCCTCCTTTGGGTTTGTTTGCAAGCACACAGAGGGAGCTGTTTGTGTATTTGTAAAGGGCCAGGGCCTTCTTTAAAGGGTTCCTCTTGAAGTGGTCTCTGAAAGTGTTCTCTGAAAGCTTTGCCTCCTTTTCAAAGAGATGCAAACGGTGGGAAAGTGAATGAGGTTTTAGCCGTGCTGCAGGTTCTCCAAAATGCATTATCGACGTTCTGCAAATACTTCTTATCAGCCATCATCTGGGAGTCCAGGTGGTGTTGTCGTGGGTAAATATAAACACACAGAAATGGGCAAGGGCTGGTCCTGAGGAACACGTGGCTTGGTGACCAGATCCCTGTTGGTTTCTTCTTGAAGCCTCCCTGAAGTCTCCTGAAAGCTGGGGGAAGGGAGCTTTTATTGTTCCTGGTGGCATGCACATGTCCTAGCTCTCTCTAGGTGTTTTTTCTTGCATCTTTATTTTCCGTAAAGCTCAGGACAGAAAGGGCCTGAAGAGACCTGAAATGTTGCCCACAGAAGCGTGCTTTACGTGCTGATTGTCCCAGGTCACGTCCCAGCCTTCCTACCCCTGTGTGCCCCATAACTGAGTGAATTCCCAGCGTGTTCCCTCCTCCCGAGGGTGACGGCAGGAGAGGCAGATAACGTGCAGTGGCTGTTCTCTCCCGCGAGCCTGTCAGCTCTCCTGTGGTGCCAGCGAGGCTGTCACCTTCCCAGAGCTGTGTCCTTCCTGGAGCTCGGTGCGGGTGCTGGAAAGCAGCGTGGCTTTGTTTGGCCATCACATTGTGACAGCAATGCTAATCCTGGCCCTGGACAGTGCAAAGACTGCTGTGCTGGGCTCCAGCATTGTTTTCTTACCCCCTCTGCACTGTCTGTGCTCCTTAAGGTGTTGGTTTTAATTTGGAGATGCTGAGGTCAGTGCCCTCGCTGCCAAGCGCTCACAAAAGCTGTTCTGCTCCGCTGTGTGCACGCCAAAGCTTTACAGAGGGAAGGGAAAAGTCCCTGGTTGAAGCTCCAGAGAGAACGTACCCAGGCAAAGCTCAGTGCTCTGTTTGGAAGCTGTTAGCCTTGAAATCCGCTACCGAACTATTTCTTCAGTCATGCAAACAGTGGCAGGGCTTCCAAACGTGCAGGCAGAGCCCTGCGCAGGGCTTTAATGTGTTGCTGAGGGAACAACGGGTTGTTGTTCCCTCACCTTACGGCCAGGCCTGTGCCTCTTTGCAGGTTTTGAGTCCCGGGATCATGGCTACAGACTGGCTGGGGAGCATCGTGTCCATCAACTGCGGAGAGAGCCTGGGCGTCTACCAGGGGCGAGTGTCTGCCGTGGACCAGGTCAGCCAGACCATCTCCCTGACCCGGCCCTTCCACAATGGGGTCAAGTGCCTCGTGCCAGAAGTCACCTTCAGGTTAGTGCTGGTATTTCTCCCGCGTTTGCCAGTCTGGGTGGATATTTTGGGTCGTTTTCCCTCAGAAATGTGCTCGGCGCCTTAAATCTTCCTCCTGCTACTGCGCAGCTTCAGGTGAGAAGCACCACTGGCGTTTCTCTTGGCTTGTGTGCAGAAGAGTGCTATTGTTTGGTCTCTGCTCTGTTAGAAGTGCTGTGAGGATCCGTGTGAGCATGTGTGAATATATTTGTGTGGGTA
The DNA here is from genome assembly GCF_009819795.1 of Aythya fuligula. Taxonomy (NCBI): domain Eukaryota; kingdom Metazoa; phylum Chordata; class Aves; order Anseriformes; family Anatidae; genus Aythya; species Aythya fuligula. The sequence continues at coordinate 9,308,879 of NC_045569.1, read as the reverse complement.
TTTTCTGTGTATTCTGTGTATGTGTGCACTTTTTGGGTAGTTGAGGGATTGGCCTACTCTTCATGCTGTGCCCTCAGCAACTCATGTTATTAAAGTGTCAGGGAAAGCAGAGGGGGCCACTTAAAATGATGGCCAGCACAGGTAAACGGCATGCAGGGGTTAAATCCAGAGCCATCTCCTTTCTCTCCCTGTGTTCTTCCCTCTGTGCAGACAGGGAATGGTTTGGGACCAGGGCGCTGGGTCAGTGCAGTGCTGTTGTGGCTCTCCTGAGTCCCTTCCCACCAGCTCCTGCTAACGCTGCGCTCAAAAAAAAAGAATAAATAGGAGTCATTTGTCACTGGACACCTTCCTGTTACCTCTGCAACTTCCATATTACGACAGCGAAGTGCCTGAGTCTCTGATTTTAAAAATAAGACCAAGTGCTGACTGCAGGGAATCCTTTTTTTCCTAGAAAACTCTGATTTTTGAAGAGAGTGGGAAGGACAATTCTTTCAGGTCTCTTGCTAACTTCCAGGCTGTTAGTTTTATATCCCAGTTGGACACAAACTCTAAAAGGTTAAATTGAACACCCCAACTTCTGGTTCCTGTCTTGCAGTCAGTGCAGATGGAGGAGAGGAGGTCTTCGTGACCACTTCTTTGTTTCACTTTGGCTCGTGCTCAGTGCTGTGTTTTTTTTTTTTTTTATCCTATGTCTTGAGAAACAGCGAGCACACCCTTGTCTGAGCACGAATAGCACTCATTTAAGGAGCGCTTTATGTAGGAAGGGATTAAAAGTAGTAGCACCCTCCAGGCTGAGGTTAATTATAATAGCTAGAAACTGCTGAATTAACGCAGACTTTCTCAAAGAGCTGTGCTGGCTGCTTCAATTTTCTGCTTGACCAATCCCTGCTTCAGCTAGGGACAGAACCTACACCAAATCCAGGTGCAGTTTAGAAATACTCGAGATTTTATGTAAAGTTTATGTAATTTCAGGTGAATATTTCGATGCCTGGCATGTAGCCTGTGTTTGAGTATTAAAATGTTTTTTCCCTTTTGTTTTATTGACTATGACATCCAAAAACCTCTGGTTAATGTTGCACGATTTTCTTTCAAGGCTGTTTCTTTAAAAGTACCCCGAACACCAAGTTCCTGAATGTCTGTTTTTCTATTCCTTTTGTTATTTTAGGGCAGGTGACATCACTGAGCTGAAGATTCTGGAGATCCCAGGCCCGGAGGACAGCAGGCCATGCGGGGAGCTGCAGCAGACAGAACTGGGCATCCCGGGGGTCGGCTGCCAGGTGGGGCCCAGCCAGAACGGCACCGGCAAGATGTTAAAGAAGCCCATGTGCAGCAGCGCCCCGCAGAACATCCCCAGGAGGACGGACGTGAAGAGCCAGGACATCATCATCTCCCCCCAGCAGCAGTGCTCCAAGAGCTACATGGATCGCCACGTGGAAACCCTGACTCAGTCCAAAGGCTTTCGGCGCAGGCACAATTCCTGTGAGTATGTGTTCTGTGTTCTGCAGCTCTCTTCTTCGCCTGGGTCGCTGCTGCAGCGTGTGCCCCAGTTCAGCTAAAACATCTCAAACGGGTCTGGAAACTTAGGTTTGTTTCCTTCTTTACGTGCGTTGCCACCTGAAGGGCTGGATTTTACCAGTATAGATCTTCCGAGGGTCTTGCACGTGCCTGACGTTGTACAGGGAGGTGATGTAACCTCTGCCAGAACCTGGGACGAGCATACAGACAGCGGCACTAAAAGGTGCAGCACCTGCCTTACAAACAGAGGTGTGGGTACTGCACAACAAGCCCAGTACAGCGATCCAAAATGCTTCGTTGGGTGAGTGTCATCAGCTGAAGCAGGCTGTTGGGTCTGATCTGTCGTTGCTAGCTTGATGTGGTTGTTTTTATTTTTTATGTTGTTTACAAAAGACGTTCTGTTTCTGTAAGCTTGCAGCTACCTTACTGAAAGGCCAGCAGAGAACGTTGTGCAGAGCTGCTTCTCTGCTGTCCCCCTTGCCGTTGCACTGCTGCTAAGAGTTCTTTGGAGGCAGATGCTCTCCACCCTTCCTTGCTGCTGTTTCCAGGTGAAACACCTTTCCTGCTGGACACAGAAGTCAGTGCTGCTCAGCTGAGTAGCGAGAGCAGGGAGCTTTAACTCAGGTGTGCAGCGAGACTGGTTTGCAGGCTGGGAGGGCTGCAGCAGAACTCACAGTGCTGTCATTTGTCAGTAAAGGCCAGTCTTACTTAGGCTGCACGCAGGCATGGTGCTCGCTGTTTCAGAAGTGTGTCTGTCCAAACTAACCTGCAGAATCGTACAGGTAAGAGGGAACTACATACGTGACTTCATTTATTTAGTTCAGGAGCATTTTGGATCTGGTGTTGGTTGTGGTGTGGGAACTTGACGAGCTTTCCAGGGCTAACCTGAGTTGAAACTCTTTTCCCCTCTCAAGGGCTGTTGAAGGAAAACCTCAGAACTTCGAAATGCTGCAGACTGTTCTGTGCCTTTATTGTGAACAAGGCAGAATAAAGCGGAATGTTCACAAAAACTTCTGTTGCTGGTGTTGCTGAGAACTACCAGCCTTTATTTTTAGGGCACGTAAGACAAGATTGAAAAAGAATAACTCCTCCGTGCTCTCCCCCTGCTCCACATCCATGTATTATCTAGTCTCACCCTTTTCTTCCCTCACTACTGGCATGAGGTTAAGAGGTTGGGCTGAAAAAAACAGGGAACCTGCTACAGGAATCTGGGAGGTGGCAGGGAAAAGGTGTATGGGCACGAGGTGGAAAGGAGGCAGCTGTTTATCAGTGGGACTGCAGTTCTGCCGTGTCGCTGCTGTGTAATTCTTTACCCATCCCTGTTTCAGTCTGCTGGAGAGCAGCCCCACTTGGGCGTGCAAAGAGCAACACGCTGGTGTTTTCTTTGCTGCAGCGTTTCTCAGAGAAGTGTGGTTGACACCTGTTTGTAAAAAGTCAATTCTTCAACCATTTCTTTGTCAAAGTGAATTTTCAAATCTAATTAGCGGAGATCTCACCCCGCGCATTAATCTGCTTAATCAGCATCAAAGGCTGCGAAATGTAGAACTGAATAGTGCTAGTTCATACGAGTTCCTCATTCCTCTTGCGCTTCCTGATTGAAAACGGCCCAGTTGCCAGCCTGTTTTTCTCTACAAGGAACTAGAAACAACTGATGATGTTGCAAAGCTTTTCTATTTAAAGCCTGCACAACCATGACCTATCACAACAGCCCCCTACGAGTCATTACAAACGGTATTTGCTGTGCTGCGTTGGTTAAAAAAAACACAAATTAACGCGCTCTAGTGAGGATGATGTAAAGATAGGATCAGCACGTCTCAAAGCCAGGCATCCGTTATTTTTATTTCTGATCATAAATCTCCAGCCAGCCCTCACGCTGTGCCAAGGCTGGCTGTGCTCGCTTTTTTTTGCCCTCAGAGCCCCCTGGGCTGCAATTACTGAAACATCAGGATACATCTAGTGTAGTTCATGACTCAAATGTTGAAGCATCAGGATGTATCAAGCGTATTTCCATGATTTAGTTCTTTCCATTGCCTTTTTTTTTTTTTTGTTTTGTTTTGTCTTGAAAAGAAATGAAAGCAAGGTGAGCAGGGCCAATTAAACAGTGAGATCAAAGGCTGCGCCTTATCTGGAGAACTTCCTGGGCCTCTGGAAGTCTTCCTCCCCCACCAACAGCTCTCATTTTCTGAAACAGTTGCAGCTCTTCTGATTTCTGTTAATTTAAATCAGTTTACAAGGTTGAGCAGCCTTTTGTTTTAAGTTTTCAGAAGGCCAAATTCTTAAGTTTCTTATTCCCTTCTGTTTTAAAGTGATGGCCAAGCAGGGTTGGTAGGAGGAGGAAGGCCAGAAAGGTGGGGGGGGCGGATGAAGGCATGTTTTGAGGAAAATCTCTTTTCAAACTACACTGCCAGCTACCTGGTTATCTGAAGTAACCCCTGCTTTGCTTTCTTGCTGGGCAGAGCCCAGCTGGATTACCTCGCGTAGCACTGTTCAGGCAGCACCTGGTAGGTGTGGGGTGAGCAGCGAGCCTTTCAAACCCCTTCAGCACACCAACAGCTCGCAGCAGTTTTACAGAAGCCTGACAGCAGGTCAAAGCCTGTAAGAGAAAATCTGAAACAGGTTGAGCAAGGTGCGGACCGTAAGTGAGGTAGAAAATTGAACCCTTGCTCTCTGCAGTGTGCGTGGAGAGCAAGGTGAGCGATGCCTGAAAGGCTCCAGCGTGGAACAGAAGAGGTGGCGGCTGCAGGGATCGAGGCAAGGCCGGGCTGTGATGTCAGCCTGACCCGAAGCTGTGCGGTGCCTGGGCTGGAAGCTAACCTCTCGATGCCCTTTAGCGTGCTAAGTCAGGGACAAAGTTCCCCCTCGGAGCACTTGTGTGACAGAAATCAATAAACAACAAATAGCAGCCCAGATTACACAACAATGGGTTGTGTGCCCTGCTGGCACGGGGCTCGTTCATGCCAGGGCTGGCGGTAAAAGCTCCTGCAGGGATCTCACAGGAAGGCAGCCAACTCGCTAGAGACTTTACATTTGCTTGTGTGCTATACGTGAGGTTTTTTTTCCAATGAAAAAAAAATATTTGGGAAGTATTGTTTAGAGGGAGGCACTTTTCTGTGTGGTGCTGAGCTGCCAGCTTGATGGGGAGCCGTGTGCTGTTCTCCTTAGCAAGCTGTGCACAGATGGAGGAGCCGGGCTGGGAGCTCTGGGTTTCGGTAGCCCTGGAAGGCAGTGATCCTCCTGCTGGCCTTCTCTCTCACATTCTTTGAGTTTTCCCCTGCTCCACGGGGTAACGCAGCCCCTCGGGTGGGTCAGCAGGATGGTGGGGTTGGCACCCGCCGCATTAGCGAGCTGCTTGGGACAACGCCAGCACGTCTCGATTTGATGAGGTCTGCTCTTGGCTCGCAGTCGTTGTGTCTGCAGGGAGCCCGGGAGCTTTCCAGCCATTGTTCCTGCAGCTTTCCTAACGCGCCGTTTGGTTCTGTCAGCATTGGCATGCTGCTCGCATCAGCTGCTTCTCTCCCCTGGGCCCATCGCATGGTGATGCTGCCGGCCCCACGTTTTGTTCCGCAGGTCAGCTGAGGGGAGAGCGGAGTTGTTTGCAGAAGAACCTGGCAGGCGGTGTAGAACTCTTGTTGGGGAACAGGAACGGAGTTGCCAAAACGTTGGAGAGCTGCACAAGAGGCAGGCTTGTTCCCATTGTGCTCAGAGCAGGCTCCAGCTTCTTCATCTCAACTTTGAGTCCCTCGCCTGTTGCTTCGCCTGGCAGTCAGGGAAGTGTTTGGAGGGCTCGGCCAGCTGTGTAGCTCTGGGCTTTTGTTTCTCGTGCCGCTGTTAGCAGTGTTAGCTGTGTGTGGTGCTGGCTGCCAGCTCCAGCCCAAGCTGTGTGCAACTTCGGAGCGCTTGGTGTGCCCCCTTTGGTTTGGGAATCAATGGGGCTACTGAAAAGCTTTCCCTTTCTCAAAGCTGTACGTGTGAATACCTGGTCGCAGCTCCTGGGCTGAAATCCTCCTTGCCAGGAGGCCTCACCCTTTCCCTCCCCCAGGCTGTGTTCAGTTGCTAGAAATCCTTGAATTCTCTCCTTCTTGACAAAAGGTGCGTTGCAGCAGTCTGTTCTCACCCAGCTGTTTATAAAATCCCCAAAGTCCCGAGCAGCTTGAGAATCACTGCGTCTGAAAACGAGCTGCCTGCTATAATTAGTAATAATTTCAAATAATTATAAATAGGCTCCAGAAATAGAGTTCTGACAAAGTGTGGTGACGCTGACCGCATGACGCCGCGGCGCTGGTTTCGGTTGCCCCAGCGTGCACAGCAGAAATGTTCCTGACTGGCCCTCGTGCTGAGAGCAGCAGCTTTGAAGCGGCTTTGTGCTACGGCCGGTGGGGTTCTGGCATGGGGAGGTTAGCCTAAATCCTGCAGGCTGCAGGGAAGTGGTCACTGGAAAGGGATTTGCTTTGTTTCTTTACAGGGAAGAAGGGCTCCGCGAAGCCTTTGGAAGGTTTGGGGTCTTGTCACCCTCATTTCGAGGTGTGAAGAACTGGCCTCTGACTTGCCTGCGTTCTCAGTTGTTGCTGGACTCGTGAATTGCTGTGTGGTTGGAGACTGGAGCTGCTTGAGAGTGTTGAGGTCTGTTTTGTTCAGCTCAGGTTCTCGAGGCACTCTGCTGACTGTTTCAGAGAGCATCCCTGCTGTGGGGGCTGGGAAAGCTTTTGGGTGAGTCACCTCAGCAGCAGAAACAAGTGACGGGCTGCCTAAAATAGGGGTAAAACTAACCAAGAGGGAAAATCCTTCCTGAGACAAAGCTTTCCTAACAGAATAAAAGCAGTGAGGTGTTCCACGCTGCACCGTGACTTTCCAGGGATAGGTTAGACGTGGTGTTAGGGGAGCTCATGCTGAGCTCTGGCAAATTTGTTTTACTGTGACAAAGTCCTCAGTAAGCACCTGAGAGACCCAGGTGAGGCCACCTTCCAGGAGAAGGGGTTCCCTGCTCTGGGCTGCAGAGCCTCTGCTGGGTAGGGAAAGTGGAGGGAACTGCTTTTTATGGATTCTTCTCTGGAGGATTTGGGTAGTTGTAAATGTTCTAAGATAACTGCTGCAATTTAAGTGGTGTAATTGAGCTACTGAGTAACTTTGTGGTGGAGAAATGAGTTCTGCTCATTAACTTGGCCAAAATCGGCACGGTGGCCTCGAACAGACCGGTTCCTGGCCTGGTTCTGAAATGGGTGAGTGCTCCTGCAGGAGCTGGGGCCAGGCTCCTCTGCTGTCCAGGCGACGTGCTCTTCTGTTGCTGGAGCACAGGACTTCACGCCTGGGAAATGGGGGAAGTGAGAGATGAGATTTGGTGGGAGAGAAAGCGGTCTGCCAAGACCAAGCTGGACCTGTCTGTGCTTTTGAGGCTAACAGGTAACTCTGTGGGACACCACGAAGCTTTGGCATATTGCAGGTCTTCCGGGGTTGGTTTCTAAATATCCTCAGATGACTTGAAGTTCTTCTTGTGCCCTTTCATTGATTGCCAGTAACATGTAAAACAACAAAAGTTACGTTTTCAGCCAGAGCTGTGTGCAGGGTGATGGACGAGAGGCACGTGTCATCTTGGTGACTTGGTGGTGAGTTGGTTGTGTGTCAGCAAACAGGTTCTGTCCGCAAGCTCATCTGTATAAATAACATTCAGGGGGGTAAAATCTCTCCTAAAACGTGAGAAATACGTTAGGGAAGCAAACGCTTCTGGTGTGGTAACAGTTACTCCATCTGTTGGGCAGTGGAGGTGATAACTAATTGCTGAAATGGGCCTGAAATCTTTCCTAGTGTCGGCAGGTTTAACGATGGGTATAACTAACAGGTTAACGTCGTCTGGTCTTGACTGCGTGTGGGTGACCTGCAGAATAATGTAAGAAGTGAATAACGGGGTACGTCAGCCTTGTGACTGCGTTTGGGTTTGTACCAGCCCTCAGAGTGAGACTTCTTCAACTTCATGTGAGGGAAACCCGGCTGGCATGGTTACTGATTGGAAATAATTCCCCTTAAACGTGTGATACGATGAATAAGTAGAAAAATGCAATATGGGAAAGGGCTTCATCTTGGCTTAGAGAAATACACACCTAGTGATGGCGAACGAGAGAGAAATACTTTCAGGGGCTTAAGTTCTCCATCAGTAGGTGGCTTACCTGTTTCAGAAGAAAACACCCACGGTAGCCTCTGAAATTTAGGGAAATTCCATGACAGTCTTGGGCCACATGCCTGCACAAACACGAGCCCAGTGCAGCAGGAATAGTGCAGCCCTAGCCCAGGGCTTGCTCAATACCTCAACACTACCATAACGCTCTCTTACGTTAAATGAGCAGAAATGTTTATTTTGCTACTGGGGTCGAGCTTGTTTTTCCTGCCCTTGCCAGAGGAAAGTCCCTGAAATCTCTTTCCCGGTGCCTCGCGTTGGGTTTTCTGTTGGTGTTACTCACGCCTAGATAAGCTAAAGACGAGGCCTGCGGGTTCTTTGGGAAGCAACAATCCCTCGAGTCAATAGGCACCAAACGTGAGCTTTCCTCTTACAAAATTTCTTGAGAAAGCAAGCAAGAAACATGGCTTTGTTCACTGATTACACTTTTTTTTCCATTTGTGTATTTTCAACTTGCCTGTATTTTTGTTTAGGGTCGTCCAGCAGCCGCCACCCCAACCAGGTGACCCCGAAGAAGAGCGGCCTGAAAAACGGGCAGATGAAGAGCAAAGACGATGAGTGCTTCGGGGACGACATCGATGAAATCCCAGACACGGATTTCGATTTTGAGGGGAACCTGGCCCTTTTCGACAAGGCAGCTGTGTTTGAAGAGATTGAGACTTACGAGAGGCGGAGCGGCACCCGCTCCCGGGGCACCCCAAGCGAGAAGCCGGCTCGCTACCGGCACGACGAGAACATCCTGGAGTCGGAGCCCATCGTCTACAGACGGATTGTCGTACCCCAGAACGCGAACAAAGAGTTCTGCACTGGTATGCCAGATCCCTTACTGATAAGGATGCACACTCTGCAGCTCTGTTGGGGCACGTGTGGTGGATTGTTTTTCCCCCGGGGGTGTCTGTCAGCTTAACGGGGTACGAGCAGGGGCATCCACGTGTGTAAGGTCGGATCTGAGCCTTGCATCTCCATACAACCTTTATTTGCCATATTTCTGAGGTCAGAAATACTCAGGGCAACAAGGTAAGTTGTTTGCAGGGAGGGACAAAGCTGGAGGTTGCATTAAAAAGAACAAACCCAAGTGGAACCACTTGAATCTGTGCTTTGATTTCAGTGGCGTGACGAGCGTGCGTGGGCTTGACTGCTGGCTGCTGGGAAGGAGGGCTCTTCTTGGGGCTCCAGCGTACGGGAGCGTGTCGTAATTCCTGCTCTTTTGGTAGAAGGCAGGGGACTTCAGGTGTTCCTGGTGCTGCTTGGGCAGCAGTTAGAGACTTCTGTGTGGTTGTAAGGAACTTTAAATGTCATTGGTATGAAAAGAAATGGTTCTGGCTCTTCCTGTCCGTATTTCCAGCCACTAGAGTACAAACAGCTTTTTACGGGGGTTTTGGTTCCCCCTTGCCTCTATTGCCTGTGTGGTGTTTGTGTGAAAGAAGCAGAGCCTGCAAGCCTGGTGTGTGCAGAAGGGTTTGTGTGAGGGGCTGACTGTTAGGAATCTTCTCATACACGTGCCACAAGGCATGGCGTGTTCACTTCATGCTGCTTTGTACATGTTCCCTGTAACTTCAGTCTAGGTGTGGTGCCCTGCCCTCAGCTTGCATCCCTTGTAGCACTTGCAAAACGTAGCAGTAAAGGAGGTTCAGCATCCCAGCAACGTTTCTTTTCCACGTCAGAATAAAATCAAATTTCAGGTCTCTTTGTAGAGAGAGACTGAAGTGCTGCACCCTGGTGGTCTGCGTGCTGGGCACGAGGGTAAGCAGGTCCCTGGCCTGTCATTCCTTCTGCTCTGTCATTCTTCTCCTCTCAGAAACTCCAGCAGGGTGTGAAGTGCGTGGTGGAAGGAAGCTGATTTACAGTGATTGGCTGCTGTGCAATTAAAAAATGTCAGTTCTTAATGGTTCTGCTGTACAGCGGTATCTTGGCTTTCCACTTGTGTCCTCTGTTGCCCTGCTGATCCGTTCTGATCCAGGTCAAAATGTCCTGGGTCAGTCTGAACTCGTCCGACTCGGTGTTCTGATTCCAGCAGCTACTTAAGGACAAGTGAAAGACTGGAGGAAGCATGTGGTGAGACTTTCCCCTGAGCGCTCTCTTTGATGATTTTAAGACTTCCTGAAGCAGAAGTGGTATTTTAGTATTAAGAGCTTTTGATGACTTTTTTTCTTCTGCTTAATTTAACCTATTCCTCTTTGAGCCTGTGCGATCTCTGTGTTGCTGCAGCATCCTGCGGCATGAAGCTCCCGCAGCTGACTGCGTACTGTGTGAATAAGTGCTTCTTCCTTTTTGTGCGAGCTTTTCTTGGTGGTAAACTGGCTACTTGTCAATTCATCTCCCAGCTGGCATGTTCCAGAGGAGCCAGGGCCTCTGTGTGGGTCTGAAACAAAAGCTACCCGAGCGTTAGCTGCCAGTTTGAGATGTACAGCTGATGCAGGATTCTAGAAGCACGGTTCCTGGAGGAGAAGCGTTGTGCAACAACCAGTAAGCACCAGGACATAACTCAGGGGATGGAAATGGAATTGTTGGCTAATCTGTGTTGTCCTTTCCTTTGGAAGCTCCTGGCTCCCTGTTTGCAGCCCGCTGAAAGGGCTGCTCTTGGCTTGTTTTGCTCTTGGCAAGCCCATCCAGGGAGGTGGCAAACCCCTCTCCTTTGTAGTTGTGGGGTCTCGCCAGGCTCATTAACTCCTGGGGGGTGCTGAGACTCCCAGATGGGTTCTAGATTGGTTTGGAGGAGAAGCTGTCGTGTTAGGGGCACTGCCAACTGCTGCTCCCTGCCTCCCATGCCCAGCAGGGCACGGCCCCAGTCCTGCGAGCGGTGCTAGAAGGGTCCCACCACTGCGTATCGGTGGTGTTCCCACAGAGGGCAGCTTCCTTTGTGTCAGCAGAGGAAGTTTGCTTCTGCTTCGGAAATGCTTCGGGCCGTCTAGCAAAAGCTCTTGTAAACAGCTGTAACTGGCCTGCTGCTGCCAGCCTTAAGCCTGCTGTAGCCAGAAGGACAGAGGGATGGTCAGTGTGCTTGGGCAGTCAGGGGCTGTCACTCAAAAAGCCCAGATCTCTTTGTTTAGCAGCTGGAAGGAGGATGCTGAGCTACAGGCAGGCTGCCTCTCTCAGCAGCTCAGAGAGCAGCAGCTGCAGAAATGAGCTGAGAGTGCCAACAGCCCTGAATGCCGTTACTCTGGGTATATCTGTCACAGGATTTCTTCTTATTATTCTGAGTTCTCTTTGTGGAGTTGTTTTTAGACTCCTATAGGGATCTCTGGAAGAAAAAAAAAAAAAAACAACAAAAAAAACACAAAACAAAACACATTTTGTTAGCTATAGGGGAAATAAGTACTTTATATTTCTTCCGTAGGCCAGTCTTGAAGATGAGTGTCTTAAAAGAGCTCCGGCCGACAGACTAATCGTTCTGTCTGCTGTAATCCCACAGAGTGATGCTGCTTGGTGACTGACAGCCAGCTGACATCCAGCTCTCGTCACCGTGGGAGAGGAGAAAGGTCTGTGGGATCCTCGCATGCTCTTTTATGCCGTGTTTCCATGGAGCTTGGAAATAAGCAGACCCGTGCAGCAGGAAAACCAGCAGAGTGCTGGTGCCCGTCCTCCAAAAGCTGAATCTGCAGGGCTCCCAGTCTGCGTGGTGGCTGCCGGCTGAAAGAAGCCGAGCCGTGTGGGATGTAAGCAAAGCTTGACAGGCACTCGAGTCCCTCAAGATGCTTCTCTGAGAGCTAATTTTGTGGTGCCAGGCACTCAAGTGTGCGTGCTAGTATGTTCGGAAGTAGAGCAGTAAGTCGTTGGGTCTGCTGAGGCTTTTGGCTCAAATTCAGCACTGGAGGTTGGATGAAAGCAGCTTGGGTTTGTGTTTCCTTGGGTCCCTTTGTGATTTTTCTTTCTTACCCTCCCAGAAGTTATCACGGTCATCCCCGACAGCCTGCAGGTCAGTTGTCCTCGGTGACAAGAACTTGGGAAAGGCAGTTTTTCTTCCCTCCTTTGCCTGCTGTCTTTACAGTATTTTGTGCCTGAAATGATCCTGGAAATGCTGAGGGCTGCTTGGTCCTTCAGCGTATCCCCTCTTCGCAGGCCGTGTGCTGTCCTCCGTGGCATGAAACTTCTGTCTGGCCCAGACAAAATGTGGTCAAACTGTACAGGGCAAGAGGGCAGCTTCCCGTGCTGCTGCCCGCTTTCCTGGCGAGGAAAGGATGAGTTGTGCAGGGAGAATGGCAAGAATGGGCACGAGAGGGCTGATGTGGATTCCTCATTCAGCACACCTGACTTCACCAGCATGCTGGAGGCTACCTTGGTGTTCCCACGGTGTGAAACGCTTTGGGGTTTGCCCTGCTGGCTTGAGAAGGTGATGCTGGGATGGACAGGAAGAGGGGAAATAGTGCTGGGTGTCTGCCCAGGGGTCTGGAGGAGGGGATTATGGTGGAGAGAGTGGGAATGAAGGTGGGGATTTGCTCCCAGTGTAAATGAGAGCTGGAAGCTGGGAGCTTGGCAGTTCTCTGGTGGTGACCGACTCGTGCCCGTTCCTGGGGGCTCCACGTGTGCCTTGTTCCCTGGTATTTCGCTGCTCTGTCCTCTCTGGGGCTGGGGCCTGTTGACCTGTCTCTCTGTTTACCATTAAGCTGCATTGAAAAGGGGAAGTGCAACTGTTTAACAAACATCTGCCTCCCTGGCAAGGCCGGTTGGTGATGCTTTCGTGAAGTGTGAGCTGTCTTTTCTGCTCCTGGAGCCGTGGGGGTGTGAGCTCAGAGGAGTTCCTGGCAGGATGGAGTGCCTCGGTTCACCATCAGTGGCTCTGTGTAATCTCAGGCATATCGGGCTCTCCAAACTTTCCTTTTGCATTTCTCTCTTCTTCCCTCCTAACTGTGCTTAATCACTGCTAGCACATGCCACGTGCGTACCGGGAGTTCTGGTTCACGATGATTAAACCGAATCAAAATCTCCCTTTTCAGCCCAGTTTGGGAGACATCCTCGCACCCCACAAGACCCCATCTCCCTGCTTTCGCACAGGTGCACGCAGTGGGCTTGCGCCCGAAGCCTGGCTTGGCGAGCAGTGGATGTTGCTGAAGCAGCACCTTCAGGGGCATGCCGGGATGAGGAGAGGATGGCCGTGTGCCAGGTGGATGAGGTATTCCTTCCTTTCCCTGCAGTGCTGCTGAGGCTTTGTGCAAAGCGGGTTTTCTTCCAGATACCGCCGGTGGTGTGGGATGTGAGCTGTTGCCATCGCAGTGCCTCTTCTGGAAAGTAAGCAGGATTTGTTTCCAGCTCAGCTGCAGGAGAAATTTGAGCTATCTGTGTGTCAAGTTCAAGCTCAAATATCAGGCCAAGAGTTGATATTTGTTTCTCTGCTTTCCCTACCCACACTTCAGGCCTGTCCTTAAAGAAACTCCTTTTCCACGTGGTAAGGAGATGGAGGAAGAAAATGCGTGCATTGGGGCAGATCGGTGCAGAGGGGCCGGGCTCCGGAGCTGGGGCTGGTCCTGTCCTGCGTGGTGACAGAGGCAGTGTGGCTTTTCTTGTGCCACGTCCTTTTCTCTCAGCTTTTAGCTCTTCAGGCTGTGGATGACTGGCTCAGGGACTGTGTATTGTGAATGTGGGTGGTGTTTTGGGATCTCTGAGTAGGGTGCAGGTGAAGTTAACTTCACCCAACCATGGGACAAAACAAAGCAGTTGTGAGGCAAAGCTGCTGCTCAGCCCACGTGGATTGTGCGTTGATGCTGGGAGAGGTTACGTTGGGATGGCAGCCAGAGCTTCCACAGAATGTGTCCTAATTAACAATAATGACAATTAAAAAAAAATCAGTCTAGCCCTTAAGGTTGTGGGGGAGATGATTCCCGTTTGGAACAACGTGTGGGGCAAGTAGCTGTGTTTTCCCGAGGCCGCAGGCAGGTGGCTCCAGCCTTGCAGCCAGCACAGGGCAGCAAACAGCCCAGGGATGTTCTGTCTGCCCCAAATGCATGCGGGCTGTACCCGCCTCGTGTCGCTGCCGCATGGTCCTGCGGCCACGGGGGTGGTTTTCCTCCAGCCTCTGTGCGTGTAGCGTGGCACGGGGGAGCTCGAGGAGGTGACTTGTTTGTGCTGAGGGCACAGCGTGCCCCGTAAGCCGAGTGCACTTCGTGTGTAATCAGACCCCAGCAATACCCTGCGTGTCACAAAACTGTTCAGTCTTTATCTTTTTTTTCCCAGGCAGCTGTAAAATACATTTATTTAATATTAAAAGGCCCGAGCTAATTTATTTTATTGCCTCCATTACCAAACAATAAAGACGCGCTGTCCAACCCAAACATAATTAAAGTTGGCAGGGGTTCAGTTCTATTGCAGCCGTGTTATTGTTTGTGGCTTTACACGTCGCCTCCTGGATTGCTTTCTGCCCGAGTTTGTTTAACTCCCTCGGCCTGGCTCCGATAAGCCCGTCTGACTGGTCGGCCCTTGCGTGAGCGCGGAGAAGGGAAGTTCTCTTGGCATCGGAGCCTGCTCTGGAGAGGGAGCAATTAGGACAAAGTGTAGCACACTAAATACAAGTCCCTCCCGTGCCAGTAAGCCCCTCTGCATTAACCCACTGGGCACTGGGTTTCCTCCGGCCGGTGGGAGCTGTGAAACCTCGTGGTGCCGGGCGAGGAGGAGCTGGAGATGGTGGCGCTGCACCAGGTAGGTAAGGACCAAAAGTTGGCTCTTCCACCGCCTCGTGCAAAGGTCGAGCAGGGAATTGGTTGAGCAGCCCCCCTCTGCGGGTCCCTCGCTTCGTGTCAGCAGAGGATGCGCCTCGCCAAGCTCGCGGGCGACACCCTGACCTCGGGTGGCTGGTTCCGAGCCCTCCCTCTGGCTTGAGAAACACAGCCCGGGGAAGGAGCAAAAATGTGAATGGGAACGAGCCCGAGCTGAGCCTTGCGTGACTCCGGAGGCTAAGAGGGTGTGTGAACGGCGGGCAGGTGCGTGACTGGTGTGACAGGCTTAGGATTATTAGTGGCTTATGACTCCAAACGTTCGGCGGCTGCTATCAGGAGCCTGAAATGACTTTGATAATGTGCATGCTTGCATGTGTGCTGCATGTAATAAAAGATTATTAGCAGAGGTAGCTTAATCGGCTGTTAGCATGCGAGGTCAAGTGTTTGAACACGTTTGGTCCCTCCGTGGCTGCGGAGCCCTCGGCTGGCGAGCTCGGAGGCGAAAGCCGGAGGGATTCAGCGGAGCAGCCAGGCTGGATGTGCTGATACCGCGCAGGAATACCTGCCACGTGCTCCAAAAACCTCAGGGTGCACAGACCCTGCCGTTACCGCGGCGGCTCGGCTTAGTGGTTTGTGACCAGCACCCCGAGGAAGCGTGGCAGTACGAATGAGAATCCCTTGCGATTAGCAGTGCGCCTTGCCTTGCCTTTCTCATTTGAATGTGGCAACTGCTCGTTACCGCTGGTTCTCATGCTCTTTTTCTGCAAAGGAGCCCGAGCCTGTGAGTAACTGTTAGGTTTCCTCTCAGCGGATGTGCGCTGTGGCTGTTCCCCTTTGAACCCCTATCGCTGCAGAGCATTTTCACCGGCCCTTTATTATTGCTGTGACTCTGCTCAGCTCTTCTCTCTGAAACGTGAGCGAGGAAGTCTTGCAAAGAATTTCCAGCGGAGCTGAAGCAGCTTTCTGCCTTCGCTTCTGTAAACAACCGGCTCTGTAATGCGGTCCTGGGCACCAAAAATGCCAGTAAGGTCCCAGTCAGTGCTGGTTTATAGGGCGAGCAGCTGGTGATGCTCTGCCATTTGCCTGAGCTGCAGCAGAAGTCTGAGTCCTGAACCCTTTTCCACCCCTTGTGCCCGTCCCCCTGCACCTTTCCTGCCCGTCCCACAGAGCAGGAGCTACCAGCCTGTTTCCCAGTACGTCCAGAGCCCTCGCTCAGCTGGACGCTGCTGGGGTTGCTTGTTGGGCTCAGAGCAGTGCTCGTGAGTGACCTGGGCAGGCACTCACGTTGGATTAAAGAGGTGGTGTCTGTGGCTGAAGGTATTCAGGGGTGTCTTGCTGGCTGCAGCAGCAGCAATTTTCTTACCCAACACTTAGCTTTTGCACTCTTTTCTCCGTGTAACTGGAAATAGTACTCAAGGTTCCTTGTCCTCTGCTACTGAGCACGCCAACAAGCAAGTTCTGTTGCCCATCTGAGCAAGCTGCTTTTTTTTGCGGCCTGGAATCCTTGGTATTTATTTCCAGGTGAGTTTACTGCAGGGTTGATTTGTGAAATCAATGCCAGACTGACCTGCCTGGAGAAGGAGCATGTAAAGAATTGGCCAGAAATGCAGAAGAATTGTATCCTCCTGCAGGGGCTGCTCTCCGTGCTTGACAAAACCTCCCTTGTCTGTTTGTCTGTCTGCCTCCTCAGCCGTGTGCTGGAGCAGTTCCTGGCTCACAGACCAGGATCCAGGATCGCTGAAGCCTTTTCCAGGTGCTGCCATACGAAATCTCACCAGGCTGCACCGTCCTGGGAAACGTCTCTGATCATGTCTTTGTCTTCTTCCCTCCCCTCTCTGAATCCTAGACTCTGGGCTGGTGGTTCCGAGCGTGTCCTACGAGCTGCACAAAAAGCTGCTGTCGGTGGCCGAGAAGCACGGGCTGACTCTGGAGCGCAGGCTGGAGATGACGGGAGTGTGCGCGAGCCAGATGGCGCTCAGCCTCCTCGGGGGGCCCAACAGGTAAAGCTCTTCCCTCGAGCTCCCCCGGGATTTGCCCTCTCTAAGCAGAGCTCGCTGCTCTGACCTTGCTCCTCCAAGTGCGGGCAACGTAAAAGAGACTCGGAGGTTACGTGGGAGGTGAGTGTGGTGTGGCTGCCACCCGTGCCTTGTGCTGGCCCTGCAGCTGGAGGCAGCTGTCTGCTTCCTTGAAAGAAAAACCTCACCCAGATGCCGTGCAGACCTGTGGTACCTCACACATCAGCTCATGTCCCAGGGATCACGCAAACAAGCGTGAGGCTCAGGGTCCTGAAACGGGAGGAAGCCTTGCAGGTTTTTGTGTTCTCATTCCCTGTTTTTTAATATTCAGCCTCTCTAGGAAGGAACTGGTTGATTTTGCTATCTTGGATGGGTGATTGGATGGTTAAGGGCTTCCCTTTGTCTCCTTTGTCCTGGAAATAGAAGTCTCTTGGGCCAAAGATGAAGCAGAGCTGCTGTTTTCTCTCTCCATTTCATGAGCATTTTTTCAGGGAACTTAGTTTTGCACCAATGTAACCCACAGCTGCTGAAACCCTTTCAGAATTTCAGTGAGCTGGCCCTTTTTTGCAAACAACTCAACTTTTCCTTTGTCTAATGGCATCAACAAAACAAAAGTTGGCCAGTGAGAGCGAGCCGTTCAGCTCCTCACAATGCTGAGCTGGCTTTTAGGCGTCTGCGAACATCCTGCCCTTTTGGGGTGCCTGGTTTGGGGGCAGGCTTGGAGTGTGCTTGCTGCTCTTTGCACGAGTGATGTGCTTACTCTGAAAAAGGTCTGTTCTGGGCCTGCACTTACAGGTTTGTTGGTGTGGGCAGGCACTCACACGTCTTCTTGTGCTGCTGGTAGGTGCTCTGCATGATTTGTTCTTAAAACAGAAGGTAAACCTGAGCGGTCTCAGTCTCCTGGTCACGCAGTAGCACGGTACTTGCAGCCCAGGACACAAGTGCTGGGTTTAAAGCAGTAAGGGGTGAGCTACCAGGCAGCACTGACCCTCTCAGATGAGAAATCTGAGTGCAGAACTGCTCAGCCCTCGTGCTGGCTTTGGAGCACTCCTGTTCTTCACGCTGCATCAAACTACTGCAGTTCTTAAAATGTCCTTCACAACCAGAGGGGCAGAAGGGGGAAAAGAAGCCTCCTGAAAGTGAAAAGGCACCAAATTGAAGCTTGCTTTGTGACTAGTGAAAACACATCATCAAACAGGGAACAAGCTGGCTGTGTGAGGAGCCAGGCGAGGCTGGGACTGCTCTGCTGCGGGTGCAGAGAGGTCTCGGAGGGAACCTGCAGGCAGAACAGCTCTCTGCTGTCAGCACTACAAAAGGATGTGGGTTCCTTCTTCTTCAGAGGCGACGGAAGGCTCGTAAAGCACCTGTTGATTTGCATCTCGCAGGACCAAGGCGGGAAATCCTTGGCTTTTACTGATGTTTCCCTTCGGTCTCCCCTCAGGCTGAACCCGAAGAACGTGCACCAGCGGCCCACGGTGGCCCTGCTGTGCGGCCCCCATGTCAAGGGGGCGCAGGGCATCAGCTGCGGGCGGCACCTCTCCAATCACGACGTCCACGTCATCCTCTTCCTGCCCAACTTCGTCAAGATGCTGGAGTCCATCACCAACGAGCTGAACCTCTTCAGCAAGACGCAAGGCCAGCAGGTCTCCAGCGTCAAAGGTAAGCGAGGGGCAGAGCTGCTCGTCAGCCCAGCACCCTGCGCCGAGCCGGCGGCACCATCTAGCGGCCCCGCAGGGCAGCAGAGCCTCGAGAGGTCCGACAGTGGAGCAGTTGTGCTGCTGCAGATGTTTCCGGTCTGAAGGAACACAAGAGCTGCTGTCTGGGGCTGAGTCAGACCAGCCATTCTCCCAGGATAAGGCTCGCCTTGTTCGGCACGTCGAAGCAGCAAGTGGATGAGCATCCAACTGCTGTTTCACACCAAGCACGCATCCTCGTTGAGCTGTCAGGGTGCTGGTTTGGAATCCACCACACAGTGCGGCGGTGCTCTGCCTTCTGTGAGCTGGCTGGCTTCTGCTTGGCGCTCCACCAGCATTATTTTCAGACCTAGCTCTTTAAAATTATTTCCAAACCTTGCTCTTTTAAATTTTGGGGGAGAAACGAGCCTGGGAATTAGGGCACAATTTGTGCTGCAGCAGGGTGGGGGGCTGTGCAGTGCTGGTGGAGCCATGTGCCCGTTATAATAAAATAGCAGACCTTGCACTGAGTGCTTCATGAAGAGAGTGCAGCAGGTGAGTGCAGCGAGACCAACAGGTCTCAGTGGGGCAGGCAACACCTGCAGCTCCCACTTTGCCATTCCGTAGCAAAGCTAATCAGTGTGCTCCAGAGCAATACATGTTTTTTTCCAATCATGCAGGCTAGAAAACAGCTTTTTTTTTTAGTGGACAAAGTCATCCCCTGCTTCCCTGGGCTGCCCGGGCTGGAGAAGCCAGCTCAGCAGTGCCATCTGGGGCAGGTCTGCTGAACTGCTGGCCGCTCAGTGAGGTTTTGTTTGGTATCTGGAAGGTTGTGGATGTTCTCCAGCAAGTTCAGGAGCTTTTAAATATTGATGTCGGTGTCTCCTGCAGAAGGACAGTAATAACAGCCCGGGAGGCCAGACTGCGTGCAGCAAGCCTGTGGGTGCTGGAGGCAAAAAGGAGAAGTCTCTGCTGGCAGCAGGGGAGGAAAAGGGAAGGAAAAGGAAAAAGGAAAGAGAAGGAAAAGGAGGGAAAGCCCCGAGCCTTGGATCGTGTTTTCAGGCCGGTCCTCGGTGCTCACAGTGCTTGTATTTCTTTCAGATCTCCCCGATACCCCCGTTGACCTAGTGATCAACTGCCTGGATTGTCACGAAAATGCCTTTCTGAGAGATCAGCCTTGGTACAAAGCAGTCGTGGACTGGGCCAACCAGAACCGGGCACCCGTCCTCAGCATAGACCCTCCCATCAGCGAAATGGAGCAGGGCATCGATGCCAAGTGGTCGCTGGCCTTGGGGCTGCCCCTGCCGCTGGGCGAGAGGGCAGGGCGCGTGTACCTCTGTGACATTGGCATTCCCCAGAAGGTCTTTCAGGAGGTGGGGATAAACTACCACTCGCCCTTCGGCAGCAAATTCGTCATCCCCCTGCACTCCACTTAGAGCCCGTCCAGCCCCGCGGATCTGAAGGGAGAGAAGAGAGCAGGATGTCTGTCAAATAAAGCTGTCTGGTGGATCCCGGCTAGTAAACTCGTGACGCCTTAAGGATGTGAAGTTCTGGAGAGTTTTCCTTCCAGAAGAAAAGTTGTGTATTTAAAAAAAAAAAAAAAAAAAAGTCATAAAGTGAAAGCAAAAAAGAAGAAAGCAAACCTTCCTGCAGAGCTGTCTTCATTCTCTTGTGCCATTGTGTGAAGGGACACGCAGGAAGGTGGTGCCTGTCCCTGGCCAAGGCAGCCAGTGCTGCCCCAGCCTGGCCGGGGGGCTGTCGGAGGGGCTGTTTGAGAGGGTCTGCTACAAGCAGCGGGTGGCTCGGAGGCTTGAGACTGATTTCCCAGCCCTTCAAGGTGTCCTGCTGGGAACAGCAGCCCTTGGTTGTGTAGAAATAACCTTTTGTTGCAGTCGTACCGGGAGGGAGGAGTTGGTTTTGCTCGGTTCTTTTGGATCCCCCCCCTCTGTTTTTTGTTCACAAAGGCAGCTGCAGCTCGCTGGCTCTCCTGGCCCTCCGCTCCTCAAGGAGAGAGCTCCCTCTTCAGAAAGCTCGTGCCAGGGGCCAGAAGCTCTCAGGTAGCACATGCTCCAGGAACACCCGTGTCCTCAGCTAGGTTTTACTCCTGCCCTCTGGCTTTTTCTTTGTTCGGGGAGCGAGGTGTGGTTTGGAAAATAATTATTCTTTTTTTTTTTTTTCTTTCTGGCACAGCGGTTGTGTGAATCGGGGGAGGCGCAGGGAAGCATTGCTCTGCCTGTTCCCTGCTGTGGGCGATGTTCGGGTGAGCTCCCTGTTCGTGCTCTCCGTGCACCCGCAGCTGGCCCTGTGGTGACACAGGAGGTGCCGTGAGCTGAGCTGCGTCTGCCTGCTCCTGGTGCCGTGGGCACAGACAGGAGGTGAAGCTCTGCCACCCTCCTGGGCCCTTTCCTCTCCCCAAAGCTTCTGCTGGTCCTGAACATGCCCCAGAGCCTGTTCTGGCAGCTTCCAGAGCTTCAGAGGGTGCCTTTCCTCCGGGGCGGCCGGCTTCCAGCTGGGGCTGGAGCACGGGGACAGCTGCCCAGTGCGGGGGAACGGCAGCGCGGTCGGGGTGGCGGGCAGCTGCGAGTCCACAGGTTGGGCACCTGCATTTATTTGCCTTTTATCTGCCTTAGAACACAGCTGAGTGTTGGAGGAGGAAGGAGACTGCCCTGGTGGAGCAGGAATTTGCCTGGGAGTGCAGGTGTGACCCTGGGTATGGGGAGAGAGAGAGAGAGAGAGAGGGAGAGCGAGAGCTGCTTTCTAAGAGCACAGGAGCAGGAGGTGCCAAAGTGGCAGAACTTGAGCAAGGTGGGCAGGGGTCTTATAGGGCTGAGGTGGAAAAGGGAAGGGTTTGGGCACTGGGAGTGAGGCCGAGCAGCAGAGGGCTGTGACTGCGGGAAGGACAACCCCCAGCACGCCCCGAGCGGGGTCTGCTGCAGCTGGGTGTGTGTAAGGCCATGGCCCCATGGGATTCAGCCCAGGGTGCTCAGAGAGCTGGCTGGTGTCGCTGGGAGACCTCGCCAGTATTTTTTTTCAAGAGTCTTGAGAATCTGGAGAGCTCCCAGTCGACCAGAGGCTGGTAAAGGTCAGCACTGGTGAGAAGGAAGGCCCTGGTAATTACAGGGCTGCCAGGGTCACTGCAGTCAGTGCCTGGTCACATTAGGGAAAAGGTTATTCTGGAGCTAGTGAAAAATGCTTGAAAGACAATTTTACTCCCTTTTAGGGCCAGTTCTCTGTGATGCTTTTATAAATAACCTGGGCATGCATGAAGTGTCCCATCAGCTGCAGCTTCCCCTGCCACATCTACCTCAGCAGCACCCAGGCTCTGCCCCTCTCGGTGTCCGGACCCCTGTTCCTAAAGCTTTTTCTGACAAAATGCTCAGCCGTGGGGCTGGCTGGGTGATGTACAGGTGCAAGGCTTCTCTCTGCCTTTTTGTTTCCTCAGCTCATCTTTAACCAGGCAGAGGAGCAGCACCTGGGTGGAAAAAGTGGGCAGCAGCTGCAGCCTGGTGCTTTAGTACAGCGTTAGTCCTAATCTCTGCATTAATCCCTGCATTTTTCTCTTTCCTTACTCAAGACACTGGGTAGGAGACCCTGCTGCTTAAATCCCTGCTTTTCTTGGCTCCTTGGGGTTTGGCTGCTGAACTGCAGATTGTGCCTGTGGGGCAGTAACAGTGTGTAAAATATCCAAGGCTTAATCCCAGGGGCCTTGTCTGAAGCTGCATGAGCCAGGTACCGCCACCCGTGCAGGTTTGGTGGCTGAGCCCAGCGCTGTTCTCACTGCGGGGTGGTTTGGGGGAGCACTGGGGCGCTGTGCGTGGGCAGCCATGCAGCAGGAGGGCCCCCACCTTTAAGAAAAAAAAAAAGGAAGAGGTAGAAGGGGAGGGCAGGAGCCCTGATGTAAGGAAAAAGCTTCCCCATCCCTACCTGGGTGGGGTGTGGGGCACAGCAGGGAGCCTTTACACTGTGCTGCCCTGCTGAAGGTGAGAGATGGGGGTGTTGGGCTGGGCTTCTTCTCAGCAGGTTACTGGAGGAAGGACACAGGGGCCTTGCCCACACAAAATGCATCTTAGTTACAGGGGTTACTCTTCTGGAACACCCCGCAGCACCCCGAGGGGCCGGGTCCCCTGGTTCCCCCTTCCCTCACCACACTTTTTAACTCTGTTTGAGGTCGTTTCTGTCCCCGCACAGGCCCTGCCCGTGAGTGCTGCTCTGCTCAGTGCCACGTGAAGATCACTGCCCGGCCTCACCGCTCGGTGTTCCACGTGTGACCCCTGTTTGTAATGACTGACTCCTGCCTCTGCGGGGGGCTGCCCTGAAATAAAGTGCAACTATTCATGTGTGCTACGCCCGTGCAGCTCTTCATTTGTCTGACCCCACAGGCACAGCAAGCCTGCCTGCTGCTCCATGCTGCTC
This sequence comes from Aythya fuligula, assembly GCF_009819795.1. Taxonomy (NCBI): domain Eukaryota; kingdom Metazoa; phylum Chordata; class Aves; order Anseriformes; family Anatidae; genus Aythya; species Aythya fuligula. The sequence goes on along the minus strand of NC_045569.1, from coordinate 9,286,450 downwards.
CGAGGCACAAGGGCAGGGACCAGGGAATTCAGTTTTTGCCCTCCCCTGAAGCAAAGTATCCTGCTGCCTCCTTTCCTGTCTATTTTTCAACAGCTCCACCTTCTGCACAGAAAAGAGAGAGCTGGGAGCAAGCGAGCCCTCCACCCTGCCTACCAGGGAAGTATGAAACAATAAGAAACACTTTATTTTAACTTTACAACATATAAATAGACAAATCTGTGCTTTCCAACGGAGCTGTTCTTCCCCTCCCCTGCCCAGGGTTCGTGTCACAGTGTCCCTCTGAACTCCGAGGGGGTGGAGCTGAGCTGCAGAGGTCAGCCTGAGCCCGTCTGTCCCAACCCGGCCCCTGCCACCTCCCCGGCTGTCATCTGCTCAGGTCCCGGCTGGCGCTGCGCCCGCACAGCATCCGCTCCTCCGCAGAGAGACCCGCAAAGAAGGGATGCAGGAGGGCTTCCGAAAACGTGATCCTCTGGGAAGGGTCGAACTCGAGCATCCTTCTCATCAAGTCGAAGAGCTGCGCGTGCTCCAGCGAGTCGTGCAGCATGTATGTCTGAAACAGAAGGGCGGGCGAGATGTGTGTAGGCTCCGGTACAACAGGGAGCACGCAGCAGCCCCCAGTTCTGTGACGTACAGCGAGGCTGTGGCTGTCACCTCGCCCCCAGCAGAGATGATTCCCTTCCTGACCCCTGTGGCTCTCAGGAAGGGAGCCTCAGAGCACAGCCAGCACCCGCTCAGAGCTGCCCTCTGCCACCTACCCGCAGGGGCTTGCAGTTCTCTTGCACGTATCTCCCATCGGATGTGTTCTCGTCCCATACCAGGTTCCCGTTGTGGAAATATTTCTGCTTCCTGGGGAGGAGGAGAAGTGCTCAGGGGGCTGCCCCAGGGAGCTCACCCCCACCACAAGGAAGAGCAGCAGCCTGTGAGACTTGATGACAATTAACAGTAATTATTAATTACTCCCTCAGCAGCTGAACCGCTGCCCCTAAAACCAGAGATCAGGCTCAGAACCCCAACTTCCAGTGAGTTCCCTGTAGTTATAGGGGTGGTTAGCCTGGGTGTGCAAACACAACTGGCACCCTGACTCGTTAGCCACCACAACCACTTAGCCTGGGCGCTGGCGGTGCAGTTGCAGGCTCTCACCGAGTTCTGTGGATCATGTGAGAGGGAAGGGGCCCAAGGATTTTCTCCATCATGACCAGATGCTCACGGTTCTCGTGGGTCTGCGAAGGAAAAGAGCAGCAGCGCATTGCTTCAGAGCTTGGAGAGCTGCTGACAACAGCCTGTCACTTAGGTAGAGAGGATGAGAGAGAGGCCAGGAGTGGTGCAGGTCCTGTCCAGCTCTGCTTCCTCTCCTGCTTTTTCTATCCTTTCATTTCCCCTCCCTGTACCTAATTTGGCCAAAGAACACGATGCCTTTTGCAAGTCATACCTGGAAGAGCGTGAAGCCCCGGTAGTACTCGAACAAGATGCAGCCGGTACTCCAGACATCACAGGGCTGTGCCCAGCCCAGCTCTGCAGAGAGAACAAAGCTAGCCCCGTGCTCGCAGCAGCTCCCACCACGCCTCCTTCCAGCCGCCCCCTGCCACCCCGCGCTGCTCACCGAGAATCACTTCGGGGGGGCGGTAGTGCCGGGTGGCCACGATGGTGGTGTGGTGCTCGTGGTCGAAGGTGGCGCTTCCAAAATCAGCCACGCGGATGCTCGTGTTCCGGATGGATTTCTCCTCGCAGCTCTGCGAGCAAAGGAGAAGGCCTCGGAGCTTTTAGCAGCTGGTTCAGGCTCTGACAGGAGCCCTCTGTCCCCAGAAGCGCCCCATCCACGCTGTTAATCAGAAGGATCCCAAGTGGGAAGCTCTGAGCTGTTGACATCCCGTGTCCGTGTTAAGGGCAGCAGCTGAACTGCGGCTGGAGCCACTGAAGCAGAGCCTTAAGGCTCTTAAAAAACAGGGGGGAAAGAAGGGGCCCAGCTCCCATGTTGTTCTTGCTGAACAGGCTTGTGAGGAATGCTCAGAAGAGGGAAGATCCACCTTCTGCAGCGAGGGGGCAGGCGGCCGTTCCTGCTTCTGTCACCTCCCTCAGCCATAACCCACCTTTTTCTCGTTGTACAGAGTGTCGAAGTCAGAGTTGACAAACAAGATGTTTTCTGGCTTGAGGTCAGTGTGAGTCAGCTGGTTGTCGTGTAGAACTGCACGGGGGGAAGAGGAGAGGAAAAAAAACACGTCAGAGCCCGGCACTGGAGCACCAGGTCCATGTACTGGACACCCTGACGCAAGCTGACTCCTTGCTTCCATCCCAGCCCATTCTGGAGAGGCAAAGCCTAGCAGTGACTACGCATTTCTGACAGAGAAGGCACAAAAGAGCTCACAAGCCTCTCCTCCTTTCCTTTCACAAGGAAAAGAAAGCAAATCTAAAGACTACTCCACAGAAATCATCGTATCTTATCTTCTTAGCAGCTTCCGAAAAGGAAGCTAGGACATTCAGGTCCTACTAGAGGTTGAAACAACCCAAAAAAAACAAGCAGCTGCTGGCAACCCCAAAGGCTGGCCCCGGGTCACTCACATCTCAAGGCGTGGCAGAGCTGGTAGGCCATGTGCCGGATCTGAGGGAGAGGGTAGGGCTGGAAGTTGTTCTCTTTCAGGAACTCAAAAGTGTTCTTGCCGAGAAGCTCGAAGGCGATGCACATGTGGCCGTGGAAGTTGAACCAGTCCGACATCAGGACGCACAAGCTAGGCAGAGAGAACGGCACGAGGATTAACCGAGTTCAGAGGCTTGACAGAAGTCATTCTCCCAGTTTTTGGTGAACAAAAGCCCTGAGCCGGCTGACCTGGAAGCACAGCAATCCCTCCACTGATGCTGCAGACAAACCTCCCGCCCACTTTGCTCACCCAGCGAGCAGCAGGTACATCCAGTCCTCAGCTCTGGGCGGCTTTGGACCTCGTTCAGGCAGGCTGAACGTCTCTGAGGACACGGCACTGGCTGCCTGGGAGCTTCGCAGCAACTCACAATTTGTTCTCCTTGTCCTTCTCCTTGATCTTCTTCAGGACGTTAATTTCCAGCCTGGCTGCTTCTCGGTACTTCCCAACATTTTTTATGATTTTCAGTGCCACCTGGGATTTGCCTCTGCGAGGGGAGAGACAAAGGAGTCAGAAAAAGCCGCTGTCACCGGCACACACACCCCACAGGGCACTGCAGGAGTCTGCAGGATGATGAGGAGATTCCCAAGGGTACATTCAGACCACGTCCCCACTGGCTTCCCTTAGCTCAGCCGTGCAGCGCTGCGAGCAGGCGTGTGGCAATCTAATAAATAAAAGCAGGCGGAGGAAGGAGACGGCCTCCAGCAAGCTCAGGATGAGGGAGTGGTAGTGCAGGGAAAACAAAAACGAGGTCTGGGTAGGAGATCAGCTGTTCTGCCCTTGTCCCAACCTTGGCAAGCAATTAAATACCGCGGGGATTTGAAGTGCTCAAGCCACGTCCCGACCCGGCAGCCCCCCAGCAGGTCAGGAGAAGAGAGGAAGGGACAGGGGTCGGGTGTAACCACAGGAGAGGAGCAGAAAAAGAAGCACCCTGGCAGATTTAGAGGCCATCTCCCCGTCTGGCTGGCCTGTCCTGAAGCCCTCAGCCGCTGAGCGAGCACAAATCCTGCCACAACAGAGGGGAGACGGGGAAGGGAGGGCTGCCCACCTGGCGTGGTCGACGCACTCCACCACTTTGCCAAAAGTGCCTTCGCCGAGGCTGCCAACGATCTCGTCTAGGAGAGAGAAGAGGAGCGGGCGTGAGCCTCGGGGGCCGGGCGAGAGCCGGGGTCCTGCAAATCTCCCAGCAATAACACGTCAAAACAGAAACGTCTCTGGCTGCTACGCTCTTTAAAGCTCACGCCTCTATTGTCTGCCTCAGGCAATTTACTGGCGAGTCCGTTATAACAAACGCTAGAGACCCCTCCGGTACGGGGGGGGAGAGATCTCGGCTAACACGGGGGGAGGAAGTAGAGGTAAAGTTTTACGCAAGGTGGCTGTACATCGCTCGTGAAGCCAATCGCCGGTCCTGCACACCAGGTGGCCTTCCTTGTCATCTTCCACGCTCCTGCTGCGCTTACTGCTCTGCTGGCTTCTCTGCACACACCGCCCCCCGGCACGGCGTGCGGCCCAGCGCGCGCAGCGGGCAGTCCCCGGTGGCAGATTGTGGTGTCAGTCAAAGGTGGAGAGGCGGCGGCGCGGCGGCGGGCGGGTTTTCCAGATGCCAGCATTTCATAAGGCACACGGCATATATAACGATAGGGATAGTGCAAGGGACACGTCAAGACACAAACCGACTTCAACACAAAAGTAATCAACAGCTACAGGCACGTAAAGAACACCCTCCGTCAGCTGCGGCGCCTGCTGCCACCAAACGCCCCCCTCTTTGCTGCAGGGCAGCAGCTGGGGGGCTCTGGGGGGTGCCCCAGGGGAGCAGCGACCTCGGCAGCACCCAAGGGTGCCCCGGGAGGTGCAGGAAGGAGGGCTCGGCCAGAGGAACGCCCTCTTCTCCGCTGGGGAACCTGAGCTGGCAGCTCGGAGGAGCCATCCAGCAGCCGGAGCAGCAGCTCTGCCCCTCGGCTAACGGGTGCCCAGCTCCCAGTCTGCTGAGAGGGGACCCAGCGCTGCTCCTCCTCCTCCTCGGGGGCAGGCTGAAGCCTGCAAGAGCCTGAGGGATGCTTCGGGTGAGTCCCCAGGGAGCGTTTCGCTCCCCTTCAAGCTTTCACTAAAAGACACGAGCTCACGGTCACCCCTGCTACTGCAAAACCAGCCCGGCAGGCCCGCAAGGACTGGGGTCCACAGATTGACTGCGTGGTGTTTCCTATTTAGCCCTAAAAATGGTCACAGTCTCTACAGCGAAAGAAATGCAAACAAAGCTCTGCGTTTCCACGCCTGGCTTTCTATCAGGCTTCTCTTCTGCGCCCCTCGTCCCCCACCTGGTCCAAAATAAGGAGCTGTGAGCCCCGGAAGGTGAGCTGAGCCAGAAGGAGGCGCAGGGGAGAGCTGCGAGCCCTGCAAGGAGCCCGCTCAGGCCACCCAAACCCCGCACATCGCCTCACTGCACGCGCACACGCAAACCACAGCGCAGTGTTTGAGCCAGAACCCTGCCTCTGAGACCTACACGAAAACATCAGTGGGGGAGGAAGGAAAGCGAGGAGAGCAGCAGGCCGGCAGAGCCCCCGCGCCATGCAGGAGTCCTCGGGAACTGCGGGGATCGGGATGCGGTCACTGTGCTGTGACAATATCTGAAGGGGAGCAGCGGACAAAACTGGCAGCGACAAGAACTTCCCCTGCCACAGGGCAGCAGCGAGGCAGAGACGCTCGGGCCCACGCCTCGCAGCGCCCCCAGGCTGCTCCAGGCCCGGGGAGAAGCCTCCCTGCCCTGCCCCGAGTGTTCCCCAGCAGTCCTTGGACCGTCTCTGGCAGGGAACGCCACGAATCCGTACAGCCGGGTGGGAAAGCTGCACAGCACCAGGCACAGAGGACGCGGGTGGGTTTTTGGGAGGTGGGAGCCGAGTGCAGGGGGCCGGGGCTGGCAACCACAGGGCTCACGGCTCACACAAGGCTCGCTGAGGCTGACAGATGCCACGTGGGACGGGGCACAAACCACCCAGCACCCGCCAGCAGCACTCCGAACCCTCGCTGCCTGCCAGACCACCCCCAGCAGCACCAGCACGCGGAGGCGAGGCCCTCACCACGCGGAGACCTGCACGGGGACGGGGACACCGCAGCCTGGCTGTCCCCGTGCCACCCGTGTGCCACCCGGAGCCTTGGCTCACCCCAAAGCCGTGAAGAACGCGGCTCCATTTCCTCACCTACCGCAGCTTTTGGGGGCTGGGCCACCAAAATCACCAGCCACCGCCTCTCCCGGCGCCCCAGCACACAGGTTCGGGACCGCACGCCCCCCGTAACGAGGTGTACACGAGGAGGGGGCAGAGGTACTCACCCGGAGCGCTCCGAGCTGCAAGGAGGGGAGAAGGGTTAGGGCCCCAAGCGCCCCCGCGCTCGTTCCGGCTGCTACTCACCGAGGAGGCGCTGCTACAAGACCTGGTCCTGCGCTTTCTGCAGCGGTGCTGGTGCTGCCTGGCTCGGTGCTGCTCTCGGCCCCGCGGGCGGGGCGGGCAGCAGTCGTCCCCCCAGGACGGGCTGCGCTCCTCGAACCTGCAGGCGTCGCTGCCCCGCCTGTCCCGGTACCTCCTGCGCGGCGGCGTCCTGTCCCGGCTGCGGCACAAGCGACACGTCAACGTGCGGAGCTGCACCAGGATGGCAAATCCCCCCCCGCTGCCAGCCCCCCCGGGGGCTGTCTCCTCACAGCCAAGTCGCTCAGGGAAACAGCAAAGCTTTGCCAGAGAGAAAATCGCACGGTGCTCCCACCTTTCGAGGAGCTGGGGGGAAAGGAGGTGCCTGCTTCGAGCTGCCCGCCTCACGGAGCCTCCCCCTGCACCCACGGGGGCTCTCCCAGCACCGTTTCTCCCCTCCCAGGAAGGCCTCTCGGTTGTTTTTTTAATGAGCGAGGAGCCAAGCCAGCAGCGGTGCCCAAAACATCGCCCCAGCAGGGATGGGAGCCCCCAGACACCCGGCCTTGGGTGTCCGCGTGCCTCCGGTGATGGCTCCAACGAGCCAGGAGGAAAATTCGGCCCCTGCCCTCCAGATAAACCCTGCGGCCCCCACAGCGAGCCCTGCTGCCGAAGGAGCAGCCTCCTTTAAGGCAGAAAACGTCACAACGCAGAAGAAAACCACGGCACGCTGGTGCCAAACCCACAGAACGTGACCAAAGCAGCGTTTCGGGCATGTGTCCAGCCAGGCTGGACCAAGGCCTCGTCACAGCCGCCTCCCTCTGCAAAAAGCAGCTTTTGGGGTTTGTTTCCCCTCCGCTTTGGCCACGACTGGCTTTCTTGCTGACGGCCCAACAGGACGCAGACGTGCACAGGTTCATTTCAGCTTGGGTCAGGAACCAAATCTCACCTTGCCTGCTAAATTACCCACAATGGAAAAAAAAACAAACACTAAAACCCCAAACCCACCTCTTTGAAACCTCAGTCTGAACTTTTAAGGTAGAGAGGACTCAGAAATAACAGCCCGAAGGACTGGAGGGTACCGAGGGACCCCCAGGAGGCTCACAGCCTGGGGATGGAAGGGCAGACAGGTTCTCACCCGGCAGCTGTCTGCTTTCACCCAAATCCCACCTCCGCAATCCGTTAATTAAAAAAAATGGGGAAAGCCAATTGTGGGCACAATTCATTTGCTTCATTAAACCAAATCCAGACCCCGAACGATTAAGGCATCCCCTCCCAGCTGCACCCGCCCTGGGGTGAGGATGAGCGCCGAGATCCTGCCCCCCAGCCCCCGGGGGAAGCCCCCCTGCAGCCCTCACCTTCTGGATCGCGACCTCCTGGCCGGGTCCCTGCGGGGCGGGCAGCGCAGCCTGCCCTCGGGGGCCCTGCTCCGGGACCGCCGCCGCTTCCACCGCTGGCCCCAGCAGGGCTCCTGCTCCGGGGACCGGTACCGCCTGCAGTGGTGCATCTGCGGGCACATACACAGCCTGCTCAGCTCCCTGCCCCAAGCCCCCTCAGCGTGGCCCCGATACCCTCAGGGTACCCCCAGAGCCCCTTCGGGTGCCCAAAGTTTCCTTTAGGATGCCCAAAAGCTCCCTTCAGCCATCCCCAGACCCCTTCAGGCCTCCCCCAGACTCCTTTGAGGTGCCCCTAGAACCCCTCAGGCCTCCTCCTGAGCCTCTTTAGGGTGCCTCCAGACCCAGTCAGGCCTCCCCCAGAGCCTTTTGGGGTACCTGCAGAGCTCTTAAACCTCCCCCAGACCCCTACAGGGTGCCCCATGACCCCCATAGGGTGCTCCCAGGCCCCTTTAAGACACCCAAAGCCCCTTTAGGTCACCCTCCGGACCATAAAACCACCCTAGACCCCTTCACAGTACCCCCAGACCCCCTTAGGCCCCACCAGAGCCTTCTGGGGCACCTGCAGGACCCTAAAACCACCCCCAGACCCCCTTAGGGTGCCCAAAGGCCACCTTAAGGCACCCCTGACCCCTTTAGGCCTCCCCCAGAGCCTTTTGGGGCACCCCCAGACCCTCCAAACCTCCCCCAGACCCCCTTAGGGCACCCCATGACCCCCTCAGGCTGCTTCCAGGCCCCTTTAGGACACCCAAAGCCCCTTTAGGTCACCCCCAGGACCCTAAAACCACCCCCAGATCCTCTTAGGGTGCCCAGAGGCTCCTTTAGGCCACTCAAAGGCCCCCTTAAACCACCCCCGACCCCTCCAGGCCTCCCCCAGAGCCTTTGGGGGCACCCCCAGCCCCCCTTAGCGTGCCCCATGACCCCCTTAGGCCACCCCCAGGCCCCCCAAACCTCCCCCAGCCCCCTTAAACTGCCCCCAGACCCCCTTAAGCCACCCCCTGACCCCTCCAGGCCTCCCTCAGAGCCTCTGAGGGCACCCCCAGACCCCCTGAGGGTGCCCCATGACCCCCTTAGGCCACCCCCAGCCCCCCCACACCTCCCCCAGCCCCCTCAGGCCGCCCCCTGACCCCTTCAGGCCTCCCCCAGGACCTTTTGAGGCGCCCCCAGACCCCTTAAACCGCCCCTGGACCCCTTTAGGGCGCCCCATGACCCCCTGAGGCTGCCCCCCGGCCCCTTTAGGACCCCTCCAGCCCCCCTGGGACCCCCCCAGGCCCCCGCTCACCTCCGCCGGGCCCCGCAGCGCCCCCGGGTGCGGCCCGGCCCGGCCCCCCTCAGCCGCCCTCCGCTCACTTCCGCTTCCGGTGGGGCCGCTCTAGCCGCCCGTCTCGTTGGTCCGGAGGTTAACCCCTTGCGCGCCGCGGGGGAGGCGAAGGGCCCTGCCCAGCCCCCAACACGGGGCAGGGAGCGCGGAGCCCCTCGGGCTTCGTGCCTCTGAGCTGCCCAAGGGCAGCAGCGAGGCCTTGGAAATTTGGGGCTAAAAGGGCTGGAAACCAGCTCCCGCCCGACATCAGAACCACCGCAGCTTGCTCCGAGAGTTTTAGGTTAAAAGCTTGAAGTTTAGGTTAAAGCGGCTGCAGCTGAACGGGGCTCAACCAGTGCCCTGCTCACACCCAGCCCCATGCGGGAACCGTCCCAGGACACGAGGCACGGCCACACGGCCACCATGGTCCCCCCCCAGGCCCCAAATGACGCTGGCAGGGTCCCGGTGTGAAGAGGTAGAAGTTTATTGGAATATAAACATTCAGAGAACGTGTAAGATAGAAAAAACCCAACAACAACATATACAGACACTTGTTGGAAGGAGACGTTGAGGTATTTATCCACCGCCTAGGCTATCACATTTCTTTTTTTTTTATTATTTTTTTTTATTTTTTTTTTTTCTTAATTTTCTTTCTTTTAAATAGGTAAGAAAACGAGTAGCAAGGCTGCTGCAGCTGTTTGGTGAGCACAATCCGGTCTGACTCCGCAGAGGGACGCGGTGTGAACGCCCCCGCGTAGCCCCCCCGGCCCCGTCCCCCGTCCCCGAGCCTCTGCCCTCGCCTCCCCGCAGCAGGCTGGAGGGCGAGCAGCTTGGTTTTCATCCCCACCCGCTCCCTTAGCAGCTGGGGGCTTTTTCTTTGACTTTTTTTTTCTTCTAAATTTCCTTTTTTTTTTTTTTTTTTTAATTTTTTGGCTGCTCGCTGTGAAACCTTCGCTGGTCCGGAGCTCGAAGAGAAGCAGACGCACTGCCGGGCGGGAACGGTCCCGAGCCCGCAGTGCCAAAACCCCTGAGTACTAATTACAATCCAACACGCGCTCGAGTGAAATGAATCGCAGCCGGCCTCCCCCCCGGCCCCCTGCTCCTCCACCCCCTCGCTGCTGCTGGTTTCTCTGCCCCTGTCCCCGCGGCCTGGCAGCTCAGTAGGAGACCCGGGGCTCGGCGTCGAGCCGGGCGCCGGGATCAAAGCCAGGCCAGGGGAAGGGTTCCTCTTCACAGTCTGAGTGGTCCTCGTCAGCGCGGGGCGACGGAGGACCGGGTATGGTTGCAGCTTATTTTACTGAGGTATCTGTTACGCATCCCGACTTGTTGCTTTCCCTGAATCGGATACAAAACAATCTGTTAGTCCCTGTCTATTTCCAGTCTAGTTGTGTAAAGCTTATAAACATTAATACTCTAGTAGTGTCGAAGCCGTTTAGCAGTTCAGTGATTCGAGTGCCTTTCTGTGCAAGAAAACACAATGTTAGCATGTGATACATAAGCAAAAACACCCATTACTAACCTCTGCTCCCCAGGACCAGAGAAGAAAGCATAAGGAAAAGCCAAAAGTCCCCCAGTCCCACTCTTAGGAAACAGCCCCCAAACCCACCCCCCATCTCCAAAAAAAAAACCTAACCAAAAGAAAAAAAAAAAAAAAAAAAGGAAAAAATAAAAACAGAACAGTCTGAATGAGTCGGAGTCTGGAAAATCCTCTGAGTGGAGACAATGAAATGCCTCGGAGGTGCGCGGCCAAGGAGCAGCTCTGCCTCCCCACTGAACGCAGGCGGAGGTGGGACATCGTGGAGCAGAACCATCCCAGGACATGTGCCTTCCTGTCGCTCCCTCCCGGTGCAGGTAACTCGAGTCACATAAACTGACAGCCAGGGAGCGGGGCCGCTGCGAGCGGGAGCTGCTGCCTGTGGTCGTGCAGCCTCACCCTAGGGATGGGGCCACCCCTGCACCAGGGCTCTGAACAAGGAGAACCTCCCTGCTGCGCTGCGCAGCTCTGCCAAGGGCAAGCACAGATCACGGGGGATGGAGAAATCCAACAGGGCCTCTGGAGACAGCCTCCTGTCCGAGGTGAAGGATGGGTCCTCTAACTCAGCTGTCGCCCTTGCCCTCTGTTCCTACCTCTACCTGTCCTGTCGTGCGCATGTCCTGGGATGGTGGTGCTCGGCGTGTCTCCTGGCTAGCCTAAAGGATGGGGAAGCTGCTGCTCCTTCGCTCAGCTTTGTGTTTTTTTGTTTTTTTTCTGTCTTTGGTGCTACAATTAAAAATAAAAAAAAAATTAAACACAACGTCAGCAAAACCACATATATATATATATATAAAAAATCAAGCGATAAGATATGCCAATACTTCCTGAAGAGGTTAAAAAAAAAAACAAACAACCCAAAACAAACAAACAAAAAAAAAACACCCAACAACAAGTACATATCTGAGGTATTTCATCTGCTCAAAAAACCTGACTCGGGCCCGGAGGATGGAAAGGACGTCACCAGGGCAGGAGGGAGGGTGCTGGGATCTGACCTCCAGGCGGGGGAGGACGTGTGCGGGGCGGCAGGACGAGAGGGGACACAGCGAGGCCACGCCAGCAGGGGCTGAGCTCGCGGAGCCACCGGGTCTTGTGTCAAATGGGGCAGAGGATCAAACCCAAGAGAAAACAAGTTCAGGGGAAATGTCAGCGGGATGAGTTCGCCAAGGGCAGAGAGACAAGGTCAGGGGCATTTGGAACTTGGCTGAAAGCCTGAAAAAGGCAACGACAGTAGGGAACGGGCCAGCACCAGCCAGGAGAACGAAGCAGCTGAACGAGAGGGGGCTTTTCTGTGTCTGGGGGTCCTTCCCCTGCAGCCAAGACCTCCGAGAGGGGGAAAGGAGGTTCCTCAAGTCTCTCGGGACTCCGCAAGCAAGAACTGTGGGCCCGAGGGGAGGACCAGAGCACGGCAGAGCCTGAAGAAAAGCGAGGCAGCTCGCCTGCTCGGCAGCTGCGAGCCCGGCAGGAGAGGGGCAAGGCAGCCTGCCGGCCGTTTGGATTGTCAACACACGGGGTTGGTTTGTGGGAAGAGCCCGCGTGGCTGCTGGCTCAAGGAGAACCCCGCTGCCCTGCCCGGCCTCGGCCCCGGCCCCTTCCACCTGCCTTGGTGACGTCTCTGCCATCTCTGGGCCCGCCGCTCCTAGAGACGATCCCTGATTGAAAAACGCCAGGGGTGCCCCCTCTCCACGTCCCACCCCCAGCGGGAACACGGCCAACCCCGGGAGGAAAAGGAGGAGGAGGAGGAGGAGGAGGAGGAAGAAAACGGAAGAGAAAGGGAGGAAGAAAGGGGAGAAGGGAGGAAAAGGCTGGACAAACGGACGATGAAGAACGACTCGCTGGCGTGGAAAGGTTTCAGCATCATCATCTTGCCGTCGGCCAGCCGCAAAGCAGGTTCCTTGAGATGAGGTAACGTGTGCGACTCCTGCCCGGCGCGCTCCCCGCCGCGAGCAGAGAGGGAGAGCTGCCGGGGGCCAGTGTGAGACAGCGAGCGCGGCCGGCCGTCAGAGAGACCAGCTGGTGGAGGGCTCGGCGCCGGGCGTTCCCCGCGATGAGGTAGGGCTGGCAGAGCAGTGGGAGCTGCTGCTGCTGCTGCTGCAGGAGCTCTGCGTGCTGGAGCCCGCGATGAGATGGACGACTGGCTTCTGGGCAAAGAGCACTCCTGCAAGGCACGGAGAGGGAAGGAGAAGGGTTACGGGGTGACACGGCTCAGGAGGATACGGGGGAGAGCAACCCCAAAGGGTTCACCCTAACAGAAGGGGGCCCTGTGCAAGGCCAGCAGGCTTTGAGGCAGATCAGAGCATCAGTGATAGCAAGGATACAAGAGGGGGTGCTCTGGGACCTGCTCTGTCAGCCCCTGCCGTGGGATCTTTTGCATGCAGAAGGCTGGAAGATCCCAAACAGCACAAGAAAGAGCAGCACCAGGTCTCCCACTGATGGCTTTGTCACGTAAACGTGACCTGCACAATCAAATGGCTTGAGCTGAGTACAGGGACAGCAACAACTCTTGCCTCCCTACAGCGTGTGAGGAGAAGCTGGGTTAAGCTCCTCCTGATTAGGAGAAGGGGCACATTGCTCCTTCCTGCCAACACTTAACACAGAAGTTCCCTCTCTGGAGAAGCTGGATTTCTCACCAGGTTCCCTCCTCCCTGCCACAGCAAAATGCCATGTGCGGACTGCCAGCAAAGTGCTTCCCCGGGGACAGCTCCAGAGTAGAGATCACGGCAGAAACACGAATGCCATTACAGCAACAGCTCCTTGCACAAACAGAAAATCACCGAGAACCGGCATTCAGGAGCATCTGAGACTGAAAAAATAGCAACCACCCCCAGCCCCAGGAGGAAGGAGCACTCATCTTGACCAAAAAGAAAACAAATCAGCTCCTGCTGAGCTTTCTGAGCCAGACGAGCTGTGAGCTGTGCTTTGGCAGATGACCAGCCCCCAGCAGCACGCCACCCTCCACACAGCCCGCTCAGCATCCCCACACGTCCCCGGGGGGCGGCTCCTCCTCACCAGCATAAATCGTGCCGTTAATCTCCACCGACATGTTGATGCTCCCAATGCCGTTAGGTGACAGGTTCAGCGCTGCCGCCGCCGCCGAGTCCGGTTTATCTTCTTCCCAGGAAAGAAAAGACAAAGTTAGAGAGAAGCGACACCATCTCCTGTGCTACCCGGAGCTGATCGGGTACCTACACAGCCCTCCTTTTGGCTCTTATCTGATAAGGAAAAAAAAAAAACCACTGTCAGTCCTTTTACAAAGGTGTTTAAGTGCCCAGGCGTGAGCTGCACATGGGCTGGGATCCCACTGAAGCCCCCGACTCGGGCCAAACGAACAACCCCTCCACAGAAGCAGCCACCAGCACCCGAGACGTGTTTACCCAGCTGGATTGTGGCTGGGTTTGCAGCAGAGCTGGGGCTCAGGTTGCTGCTGCCACTCACGGCGTGCCGAGCTCAGGCTGCAGCAGCTCCAGCGGCCGCTGGAGGGGGACTGCCTGAAGCATGACAGGCTCAAACCCAGGACGAGCACGCTCGGCTGCCCCTGGTGCGTGTGAAATCTGTTTTCTCTGTCCCTTCCACACGGACAGCCCTTTCTAAGGCATCCTGGGCAGTTCTGGAAGTGGCAGTGCAGAGCTGGGATCCATTCTGCTCTGATGCCTAAGGGGAGCTGAACATCAAACCCTCCTGGATGTTTCTGAACCCTCCAACCAAAACAGCCTGAGCGTGAGCCTGGGATTGCTCCTCACGCTCATGAATTCAGCCTTAGTTTGCACAGTGCCATGGTTACCGGCCCCCCGGTGTTGGTTTTGGGGCATTATGCTATTAAAACAGGGAGAGACGATGGAGACAGTCTGCCCAGGCTCTGGCACTGCATGCAAAGTGCGTGCTTGGAGCTCCCTTCCAGTCTGCTGGGACAGCAAGGCCGCTGTCCCTGTGAAGAATGCAAGGGGCTTTGTTAACATTTAACCCAAATGGTCCTAGCAAGCTGGAGTGAGCTTGTGCGGTGCTTTTCAAAAGTGCCTCCCAAAGCACCTCCCAAAGCACAGCATTATTTTTATTTTGCAATCAGGAAATCAGAGTCTGAAAGACAGCACAGACTTGCCCAGTCCCCTGAGGAAGGTGGGAATAGCATCACTGACTCCTGCTGAGGGCTCAGTCCTCTGCCTGTTGCTGATCCTGGAGACTAAAACTGATCCTAGCCTTTTGATTTGGAAGTTCAGCATGAAGCGGAAAAAAATGAAGTGAGACGAGGGAATGAACGTTACTTGATAAAACTTGTATTCCTCTTTACTCACTTTTTTAATGTGAAAGTGAAGTTGAGGTGGATGCGCAGCTGTCAAGACTTGCAATTTGAGGTCTTGATGCCATTTAACTGGGCAGCAGGAGCATATGTATCTCTCACAAGTATCTCCACGAAGCACATCACTGCTAGCAAAAGCCTCAAGAACAACTTTTCCCCTTCTAAGCAGTGCCAAACCTGCCCGGCCTTGTGCCTACATGCAAATGGACACTTAATGGGGCTCCAAGACCTTTAATTTGAATGGATCAAAAGGTTCAGAGGAAGCAGCTGTTGGGACTGAACCTTCTGAGCCTTCGCCGTGCAGCCCCGGGACAGGTAGGGAGCCGTGGCATTTATCAGCTTTTGAAGCCACTCCGCAACAGTATTGATTCTGACAACGTGACCTTTACGGGGTGACTCCCCTTTCCCAAAGCATTTCAGGAGGGCATTTCCCTGGCCATGAATGCTGCTTCTCTCTGACCTCCTAACCCAGCCCTGCCAGGAGTTCTCTGCCTGCAGGGCTGCAGCAGATGCTGGCAGGAACCACCTGACTCGCTAAAAGCTCTGGGATGTGTAGGGCCCCCCGCAGATACACAGGGCTTTGTAGCCTCCTCAGCACACCTGCCAAGGGGATTCCTAAAAGCCGGGCATCTCTCTCCCCTAACTGCCACTTGTACAGACAGAGCTGTCACCTCCAGGATCAATTAACAGGGTTCCTGATGAGAAAAGGACAGGAATTCACTCCCTGCAGCACAACCCTGGATGAGGGCAGGGCTGGGGAAAGCGTGCTCTGCTGGAGGGGCTGAGCACCTGGCACAGGACCAGGCTTCCCCTCCAGAAGTCACCTCAGTGACCACATAAACTTCCTGAACATGCTTAGGGTGGGTCTGCATCCAGGCTGGGCTATGCATCACCCAAAAAAGAATAACACGTGCAGCCGTAAACTCTAACAAAACATTTCTCTGGTTTAGCTTGGCGATTCCTGTGCTCCATTTTAGTAATTTTGTGACACTGACCTCTGCCCAGCGCCCAGATGTGGCCAAAAGGTGTTTGACACCCTGGGCTGGGAGCAGCAGCCTGCAAAGACCCTTCGTGCACCTCGAGACGCAGCTTACCCTTGCCATTGATTTTGATTTTCATGGGGATTTGCCGCGCCATGCTGAAGAGGTTGCGCTGCAGAGCCTGCTGGACGAGCCGCTGCTCCTCCTCCGTCATCCGCGAGACCTTCTTCTCCGGCGGCTCCCCGGACTCCAGCCGCTCCCTCAGCTGCTCCAGGGTGGCCGTTCTCGCTGCCACCGTCGCCTGCTGGCTCGCCAAGGTCACCGGCACAGCGATGCGATTTGGCATAGACACGGTCAAGGGCACTCCGTCGCCTGGAGAAGGACAGAGTCACTCAGTCTCTCCCGCAGCCCTTCCTAAAGCAGGCACGCAAAGGCTCGGCTGCAGGCAGAATATTCCGCGTATCCTCCCCCACCCGAGCCCAGTTACTCTCCAATCCCACACAGTTTGGGTGGGCAAAACTGCAACTCAGTGCAATAACCGCGTTTCTCTGGCCGGGACACAGCCACCCTCTCCGCCGCGGGCGCAAAGCCGACCTTTTCTGACAGCTGCTGCTGGAGACACACGAGGATTGCTGGTCCCGCTGCCGGGCGCGACGCCGATGATCGGGAAGCGGATCTTTGGGGGAGACAGGAGGGAAGGAGGCCCCGTGGCGGTGGGCGAGTAGCTGAACAAGGAGGAGCTGTAGCTGGGCCGCCTGCCTTCCCGCCTGTTGCCGTCGATCGCAGCCTGAAGCTCAGCGGGAGAGCTGAGGGACTTCTTCTCGCACTCGTAGGCGTACAGGTACTTCATATACCTGGGAGAAGGGCGAGCACAGGGAGACTCAGGCAGGTTTCTCGACAGAGCACGGAACGACAGGCTGCAGCACCCGCTGGGTCACCCAGGCAGGCTTTTAGACTGAGGTCCTTGCAGATTTGGAGTCTTTGCATCTCACGACTGCTGCTGCGCTTGGTATCGTAAGTGTTACATGGTTTGGGTGTGAGGCACAGCTCTCATGAAGAAAGCACATGGCTGCATACCACTGCAGCTAAAATTTTAACAAATAAGATCTCAAACCACAACACTTACCAGCAAGGAGGGTGACCTAGGATTTACCTTGTCCAATTTGTACTGGGCAGCACCAAACCCATCACTTTCTCTGAATTCTGCCACACAAATTTGCAGCAAGCAGTCTGTTTGTACCAAAGGCTGGAAGAACAGCACGGATCTTCCCTCCCTGGGACTCCACAGCTCTAAAATCTAACAGCTAACTGCTCTCTAGAGTTACCAGCTCTAAGAACTGAGTTTCATTTTAACTGGGGTGTGCATTCCCAGAGTCCAGCCTTGCGTGCTCTAGTCACCTGAAAAAGCGCTGCTTTGCCTCGTTGCTTAAACTCTGCAGTAGGTTTAATTTACCAACCTCGTCTCATCCTACTTTTTCTTCCTTTTGGCTTGCCTAATCAACGCGAGGTACTGCAGGCCAGAAAAGCAATCCTCACAGCAGGCAGGCACTAAATGCAAGTTCCCACAGCTTAGCAGTGCTGACATGAAATGATCGAGCTCATACTTGATGCCTACACATCAGCAGCCCCCCTGCCCGCTCACGGTGCCAAGGGGGACAGAGCAAGAGACCCTCCTGCCCCGAGGAGTTCAAGTCCCAGGGTACAAGGTGGTGGTGTGTAAGTGCTGGGGTTGTAGGGAGGGAAGAGGAGAGCATTCAGGAAGGATCACTGCTCAGCAAAACAAGAGAAGGGATAGAAAGGGAAAACTGCAAGCTGTGGGTGCGAGAGGAGGGATAAATAAAGCAATTCATCAGCTCCTCCCCAGCCACAAAATAGGACTCAGTCTCATTTTTAACACCTCAGTCCCTATTTTGTGCTCCCCAGATCCTGCTCTGCTCCTATCCATGCTTTTAGGCTCTCTAGACTCACTGGGTTCGAAGCGTGAACGCGGCACTGGTGATGGAGGTGGGCAGGTTAAGGCCTTTGGTGATCTCCCGCCAGATCTTCTTGTTGATGATTTCCACCAGCCCTCCTTTCTCGGTCACCAGTTTGTAGAGCATGTAGAGGTCCAGGATCTGCTTTGCCATGATGGGGATCCGATTGATGGGAGTTCCTGCAGGGAAACAGCAGGGAAGAAAACATGGAGGGAGAGAGAAAATGAGGCCGAGAAGGCTGGCGGGCTGGGGCTATCGATCTTCCTTCTAATAGGAAAGTCAGGCAACTCTATTTGTAGCCTGACTTGAGGCCCCTCTACGGGCGAGTAAATGAGCCAGAGAAGTGTAGCTACATGGCACGTCCTTTTCATGAAAAATCCTTTCCTGTAGGCAAAAGCAATTATCAGACAAATAATAACCTGCAGCTAAGAGCAACTCCTCGAATAGGAGAGGGGAAGTGGGGACTATTCAATCCTAGGGGCGAGGGAGCAGCAGAGAGGAATCATTTTTTATGAGCTCCCAGGGCAATCTCAGATAAAATCTGGATTGCTTGTGCTCAGGAAGGGGCCGAGCAGCCCGGCGGCTCGAGCTGCTCACGCGCTGGAACTCTGCTGCCTCGCTCCCCAGGATTTGCTTGGGAGGAGCAAACAAAAAGGGGACGTGACACTCGGCAGCATCTCCCCCCTCCACGCACATTTACCTCCATCCTCCCTCACGAGCGGGCACTCAGCTCTGGATCCTGCTCTTACAAAGCATTTCCAAAAGCTTCTGAAGCTCCCAAAAGATGCCCTGCTGCGGGTACGTGTCCCTCGGTGGGATGTCACCCGGGAGCAGTAACTTGTTGCAGGGTGGGGATGGTGCAGGTGAAAAAATGAAGGGTGTAACGGAGCATCTGCGACCCAGGCACTGCACTGACTGCGTCCCCATCGGTTTTAACCCGATAGGGCCCTTTTGGCTGCGCCTTTCAGCCCTCCAGGGTCTGAAAAGGTCAAACCGATGAGATTTCGGCAAGGAGAGGAAAGGGGAAAAAGATGCTGATGCAGCAAGCCTTTTATTTTGCATAGGAAATACTGTCCTGGATCAAAGAGCGGTCCATCGGAGGTCAGTATCCTGTCGACCACAATGCCCAGCACCAGCCGGTGCAGGAAAGCCGGCGAAACGCCGTAATGGACAATTATGGGATACCCAACCCACAGGGGAGGCTCCTGCCACTGCTCATCAGCCAGCGAGCCGGTTAATGCCCCGGAGCAGAGCAGTTTATGGCCCTTATAAATGGGTTTTATTCTGGTTAGTGAAAAGGAGCTCAGCGAGCTCTGCAGATGTCCTCATTATACATGTAAGTGTAATTTTTTTTTCCCCCCCCTTTCCTTTTTGAAGCCTATTACGCATTAGCTCACGGCACCAATTCCCACAGGTTAACGAGATGCCGGATAAAAGCAGCAAACTTCTTCAGCTTTGAAAGGGCAGCCTTCAATTTCCCCCAGTCACCAACCCTTAAACGTAAACAGCAACCCGATCAGGCTCACCCCGCGCGCCCCGTTACTTTCTCTCTCTCTCGTATCCTTTTTTCCTTCCCTGGCCGTGAAGCTGCCATTCCCAAGCTGCCATCCACCAGCACATCAGGTCCTCTTCCTGCATTTCCCATGCGACAGCTCCCCGCGGGAGCAGAGGCTCCTGCTTGTTGGATGCCTTCTGGCTCCAGCCAGAGCCAGTCTGCCCGTGTAGACACAACCCTCGCTTCACTTCGTTTCTCCCCGGCACCATTTTGTCTCGGCGTGTCGCGAGGAGGACGAGGAGCGCGGCAGCAGCAGCGTTTCAGGCTGGGAGCGATCATGTTACCAGCCCCAAGTTATCATCCATCAGCCGAGCTGCAGCAACCAGTCACACCCAGCCCGCTCCCAGTGCAGAAGCAGGGGAAGATTTGTCTCAAAGGACCCCAGAGAGAGCTCGGACTCGCTCTTCCCACCCCCAGAACCTCCCTTCAGCAGCAGTTCAGCGTTTGTGCCCCGGCAGCGGGGGAAGCCAGACCATCCCAACAAGGGAAATCACCAAGAAAATGATTTGGGGCAGAGCCTGGGCGCTGCCGGAGCAGGATTGAGACCTTTTCCTCCAGCAACCCCACTGCTACCCACTCGTCCCAGTCCCATTTAGCGAAGGGCATGAGCTGGTCCAGGTGAAACTTCAGTCCAGCGACCAGATAGGGAGTTTAAGGGGTCATGTGTAAGGCTCCTCAACCCACTAACATGGAAGAAAAATTAAATACCTCCTTCTTAAAATGCTCCACTTATCCTCATCAGTTTTAGCTTTCTTCTAGACCTCCCCACCTCAGCAGCTGAAAACGTAAATTTACCCAAAAGCTCCGGTGACAGATGTTACCTACACGGGTGGGAGGTAAGGGCTTCCACCAGCTCCTGAGAGCCTGCTCACAGCTGGAGTGGAAGCAGCTCCCAGAGCTGACCTCACGTTACCACCCCGTTGACACCCTGCCTTCCTGCAGTTTTCTTTTAAACAGACCCCACGGCCTGAAGTGCCCCAGAATTTAATCAGCAGCTTCATAACCCAAGCTAAAACCTGTTTTTTTTTTTTAATTCTTTAGTTTCTTGGAGCAGGCTGAAGAATTTTACAGCAGGGACACAACTTCCATCCTCACGCATGGGCACGCACTCATTTTCCTTCTGGGCTTTCCCTTAGGTGGAGACCACTCCAAGGAACACCCTCGGGCACGGGACGAGCGAGCCAAGCGTGATTTGCATCCCGCACCCCGTGAATTCCCCGTATTCCTCACCGCCTCGGCCCATTTCATAGCAGCTGCCTGCGAGCAGAGCTGGGAAGCCAGGACGAGCTGCTCGTGGAGCCCCCTCCTCCCCCAGCCCAGCTCCGAGGCGATAAAGTCTTTATTGGAAACCCCCAGCGCTCCAACAGGAAGGGCTGAAAAACGAGTGCCATGGGACGGCTGGATGCTGAAGGCGAGCGGATCCTTTCACAGGCGGCTGCGAGGCTTGTCAGGGGCCGTGATGGATTACTGTCATCTGGCAGCATCAGGATTAATGATCCCGAGGTCAGAGGGGAGAATTCCAGAGGGAAAGGTCAGCAGCCGGGGGCACAGCGTAAGACTTGTTGCCTTTTGATGGCAAACTCATTTTACTGTACTTTCAAGCTTGGGTTTTGCCGGCTCGCAGAAATGCTCCGCGTAGCACGGCTGCAAAGAGCCGGAAGCCTTGCTCGGCTCCAGAAGAGGCTGGGGAGGACGGGTGGCTCCTCTCCTCGGAGTTTTCCTGGGAAACAACTCGTGGTCCTTTCAGCCAAACCCCAGCTAGGCCAGCGTGGGCATCCCTGCAGGGCAGCAGCCGGGGTGGGGGGACACCGGAGGCTGCGCCCCCTGGAAAAAGGGGTGTGTGGTTGATATGAGTGGGAGACCTCGGGAAGAGAAGCTTTAGGACAAGCATAAATGTTCCCCCTTTCTGCTGTGTTAACTGCTGGGCTCTGAGCAGGGGACGCAGCAAAGAGCCGAGAGTGGGAACACAGCCCCAGGGCAAGAGGCTGCTGACTCCAGCCAACCTGCCTCCCCCTGTGCTTACCAGAGGGGCTGGGAACAGGACAAAAAGCCCCAAAACGGCACTGGAAGGAAAAGGACTCAGCCCCCAGCCCATACCATAGGGGAAGGGAAAGACAGCTGCAGCTACAATTCAGATTTCTGGCATAAAGAGGTTCCCTGGAGGAAGCCTGACTGTAGCTATAAACATCTCCGTCCTTCAAGGGAAAACAGCAGCCCCTTCTGCCAAGCTGTTTCACCCCTTTCAAAAGCTTCTTCTGTTTCAGGCAGACACAACAGAAGCCTAAAGGGCTTATATGGAGGGGCTTGAATGTCCCCTGTGTCGGAGAGGCTGACGGGGAAGCTGATGCTCGCTCTTTAAGAAGAGAGGGAGGAAGATGTGAGCCCCGGATAATCCCTGAGTGACTGTTTTGACATCTTTTGGCAACGAAGCATTATCTGAGGAAGGGGTGCTGAGCACTCAGCACACGCAGGCTCTGCTCCCCTGCTCCCCTCTGATGACAGCCAGCACCCAGTGCTGGGGCTCGGCCTCCCCTTGTGTTCAACGGGACCCTATTTCCGACCAAAGTCTTCCTCGCCCACCCAGGCACGCTGCCCAAGGTGTTTTTTTCCGTGCTCTTCATCCTGACACAGCCAGGCTTCAGATTTATACCCAGATCTGAAGAGGCAGACTGACGTTAAACAAAGACAACTGCCCCCCTAAGACTGTAACAGGATCACGGAAGATGAGTTCCCTCCGGTTCGCAGGGATTTCCTCGGCTTTACGAGCCCTCCGTGACAGAGATCCCCTGCCAAGAGACTCACTCCTCTCCTCGGGCTGAGCAAAAACCCACTGCAGGGAGTTCCCCATCACCAAGCAGCCTAAGCCACGACTTGTCCTGCACGCAAGAGACAGAGAGCAGTTAATTATACCCAGCCTGAAGCAGTATTTTTTTCAGTCGCCTCCCAGTTTGTTGTTTTTTTTTTTCCTACCCAATTTACTTTCAGAAGTATCCATTTTCAGGTAAAGAACAAAGCAGGCACGACTCCCAAAGGCTTACCCCACAGAATAACATTTGGAGCGTGATACAGCACATTCTGGAGTCAAAAAGTGCACGGGCAGAGAGGGGGCATTTAGGTGATACCCTGAACAAGGGAAGAGCTGCTCCTTCCCGTCTCCTGCAAGCACTCAGAAGAAACAAGAGACACCAGACGCCAAAAGGAAGAGGCTTTCCTTTTGGTCTGTGTTGATTTACAAGAATAGAATAGTTTTGAACCCAAGCTTGAAGAAATCTTGGTGTTCCTTCAGGAGACAGCACAATGACTTGGTGTGAACATCTCCCCACGCTCGAGCAGGTAAAACCCATTTCGACAGAAACCCAGCCCGCGGGGAGCATTCGGCCACCCCAGCTCCTCTGCCTGCAGGTTTTACTTCTTGCTTTGAGCCCATCCTAAGGGCTAAGTCAGCGTTCGAATAAAAGGAAAGGTAGGCACAGAAGGGAAACAAGCTCTCCTCTCCTCGGTGCCCCAGCTGATCTAATCTCTCCTCGCATTCGTGGCATCTCCACAGCGGGCATTCGCGCCTCCCAATGGGAATGTCACCACCTGATCCGCGAGCCTGCAGACCATTAGACACTCCTCTCAAAGCGGGAGCCAGGCTGGAGGGTAATTAATCACCCTCTATTTGACAGGAGGCCCGCTTCTTATCGGCACCCCTCAAAACCCCATCAGTTTCGGCTTCCCTCGGCGGTAAGCGAGGCTGACAGCAGCCCCTTATCAGATTTCGGCTGCCGAACCGGAGGCAGCCTAACAGGCAGCCAGCAATACTGGATGAGGCTCCAGCTGCCTTAACCTCGCCTCATGGGGTGCTCCTCTGTCCCCCAAAACCGGGACCCCATGGAGATGGGTGCTCTTGCATCAAGCCCAATATCCTCACCCTAACAGATTTCTTCCCCCGATGTGGGACAGCCGTGGGGGGGGGTTTCCAGGCGTACGACCTTCAAACCGAGCGGATAAACTCCTCTAGGTAGAGGTTGAGTTCCAAATACAGGAGGAAACGTGGAGAAATGGGGGCAGCTGGGGAGAATAAAGGGGGTCAGGCTGCGCCAAGTTAAAACCCGGAGCATCTTCACGCCCAACTGTTCCACCTTCCATCCAGCTGGGTATCTGCGGGGTCATCTCTTCAGTGCTGAGCTACCTCCGCTGGTCAAGTGCTCGAGTTCATCAATCATCGGGAAAACACGCTGTCAGGTTTAGGGGGGGAGGCTAAAACACCCATAACAAAACGCCCATATACAGAAGAGCTCTGGGAGTCCAGGATTTGAGACCCAGACACCAGTTTTCTGGGGAAACGTGTTACAGTTTGACATCTCAATCTTCAGGGGAAGGGAGGAACGACACCTTTGACTCCGTCACTCAACTCTGTATGCCCAGGAGTGCCTGGGATTCAGGGATCCCCCACTGGCAATCCTACAGCAAGCCTGAGATCACATTAATAAGCTACAGAAAGATTCATGCAAAGCCAATCACACCAAATTATTTTATCTATCCTGTCCAATACAGAATAAAACAGCCAAGCTGCTCAAGCATTCTTCATGCTGGTTAAAGTTAAAACAAATCTGTAATCCACATAAACTCCTATTTTCCCATTTACAACCACAGCTTCCACTAAGAGTTTGAGTTTTTCATGGAGCTAAAGCAATATTTAAAAGTTTCAGCTGCTAAAAACCCATGGATGTTCAGCACTGGAACTGAGAAGTTACTGATGCTGGGTATTTTCCCAGAAAAGATT
Organism: Aythya fuligula; assembly: GCF_009819795.1. Classification (NCBI taxonomy): domain Eukaryota; kingdom Metazoa; phylum Chordata; class Aves; order Anseriformes; family Anatidae; genus Aythya; species Aythya fuligula. The sequence goes on along the minus strand of NC_045569.1, from coordinate 9,262,630 downwards.
TTGTAGATCTTTCCAAACGGAAAGCTGGGGGCCTTATCCCAATCAAGGAGAAAGTTCTCACATCTCCACGTGTGGAATGAATGCTTAGTACATAAAAAAAAAGAAAAGCAGGAGGAGGGGAAAATTTGCTTCTGATGGGAAAGAACCTGCTTTTTTTTACAACTTGGAAGCTACCCCAAATTTGGCCCAGGTAAACTCCCCCCAGATAACTTCCATGTCTGGTGGAGACTTTCAGTCACCTGCAAGGCATTCCCTGCAACAGTCTTCTGGATGCTACCGAGGAATTTAAACGGGAACATCAGTTCCCCCTAAAACCCGAGGAAGTAAAGGCTTGTTAAGCAGGGCGAGGAGGCAGAGATGTAGCTGTGCACAAACGGAGGGCGTTAATGGGGACAGGAACTTTTCCTGGTTGCTTTGGAGCATCCAGACCAGAGCTCTGCTGAGGGGTGGCTCAGGCAGGAGATGCTCCAGCTGGGCTTGGTGCAGTGCCTCGAGTGAGAATTTTCCACTGCAGAACACCGGCTGCTATTTGGGGAAGCATTTGCTGCAGCTCAGCGTTAGGCAGCCAGCACAAACAGAGGATGCTGAGAATTTATGTCTATTGATGTCTCATTTACAGAGCTGCACTGCTTAATTCAGATTCAGAATATCTCCAGAGGATGAAAGGAAGAAAGCGGCAGAATTGAATCACTGGGACGGAGAGAATTCCCTGGACAAACATTTCATAAACACCACTTGGCCTAAAGATAAAAGAACCCATCAGTAAATGCTTTTGTCAATACCCTGGATTTGTTGCATTTCCACATCTAAAATGTGCAGGGCATACAACAGCAGGAAAACATTAAAACCACGCGGTCAGGCTGACAAAGCCCCTTCTATGTATATACACATAAAAAACCAGAATGGTCAAGCCATCTGGGAAAACCAAGGTCACGCAGAAACCTTGAACAAAATTAGTAGAGCTGTACAATCGGAGACGTTTTATGAGCTCCTCACAAAGGCGGTACTTAAAATGAACAAAACAGCTTCCCATGAAAGGGAGCCCTTCCTAATACGCCATAGCACGCAGTTAGATCTCTTCCCCATCAAACCTTTTCTCAAGAGGAGTTTCTTGCACGAACGCTGCTGATACCAGGGGTGGAAGTCCTGCTGCTCCAGCTCTGTCCTCGCCAGTGGAACGTGCTCAGCTCGGTGATAGCTTGGCTGCTACAAGGAAGAATCACACCACTGACAGTCCTTCACTGTTAGGGGACTAAACAGGCTAGCTGTGCTGCCCAGAGCACACTACAGGGTTAATATCGATGTTTTTCTGCTATTTGTCTTATCTACACCTTTTATCCCACAAAGACAGCCAAAATTTAGCTTCAAGGTATGGCCTCAGGGTAAGAAAGGTCTGAAAAGTGGAAGATGCCCTGAAGATGAAGTGCTCCTCTCGAGCACTGAGAGCTGAGCACACCAAGTCGCCCAGCTGGCTGCTCGGTGTTTGTGTTATTGAACCCGCTGCTCCACAAACCACGAGCACTCCTCCGGGAGGGCTGCGATACGGAAAAAAGGAGTTTCAGAGGCACCACAAACATCTACCGTGCCAAGGAATCCACGCCCACAGCGTGAGAAGCTCATTTTGCACAGGTTCACGACACGTCCCTCGCCACAGACGTTCCCAGAGTTAGTTCCTGCGTTAATGTTTTAGCCTTGGCACTCGAAAACCCTCTTTCCCCGTTCATTTCGGATACACGAGTGCTGCAAAACGATCGGCGATGCAGGAGGAGGAGCTCAGAGAGGAAAGAGCCTTTGGCTTGAGCTGAGCAAGGGAGCGGGGATGCAGCAACCCAGCGTGGTCCCCGTGGAGCTGCAGCAGGTCGGTCGTGGCGTGGGATGGGTCCCCAGGGGGCTGCACACCCAGCCCTGGTGTCCCCTCCTCGCCCCATCTGCCCCTTCAATCACCGCCAGGGTGGGGCCCATTCGCCCAACCCCACACGGGGAATAAAAAGCCCAACAAAGGAAGAGTTACAGCCTCCCTCTCATCTCCCCCTTCCATCGTTATTGCCACCGAAGGGCCATTTTATCGCTTGCAGCTGTGGTCGTTCAGCGACAACCTGCTGTGCTCAGAGGCAGATGAGACCTGCACATTTGATCTGCATTAAGCCTGTTTCATGGCTTCACATTTCTAGGTACATTCCAAACGGCAGCACCAACAGCCAAATCTTTTCATCCCCTCCTCTTACTCAGGAGCTCCTGAGATCTGCGTTTCTCTCTTGCATCAGGCTTTTTGGTTCAGCATCAGCTAGCAGCCCGTGCCTTCCACCAGCCCCGAGCAAGGGCCAGCGCTCCGGATGCTCCCTGATGGCAGCAAAATCCCCACCTTTCCTCCAGCAGCGTTTATTAGCGGGGCTGCCTTCCATTCCCTTCAGACACAAGGTGCAAATGAAGCAGCTCTTCACACCTAGAAGCTAAGAAGCACAGCACTTGGCTCTCAGGTGCAATGAGGCCTCAGCTTTACCCAGCTTTGGAGGACCCTTCAGAGCAAGGCAGCTGCTCAGCCTCGGTTGTTTGGGGTTGCTTTTTAGGGATGTAAAGTGAGAGGAGCAGAAGTTGAAGTCTGAATGGCACCCTGTGATAGCTTTGCTGTAGAAGCCCCCAGATTTTGGGACACACCAGAATATGGCACACAGTGGGCAAGCCCGTCTGCTCCCTACAGAAACACAGTGCAGCTGCAGAGGGTGGTGGGGAGAGGAGACGTGGCAAATAAATGCACAATACAGCCCCTGAGAGCAGGGCAAAAGATTTAGTTTGCAGTAAGGCACAGCAGCTCCCACCAGAGCCAGAAGGTGCCTCTCACTTCAACACACACCTCTCGGTTTTCCTATCAACCTAAAGCAGTTCACCTCCTTCTTCCTGTTGCTTTTGGGGGTGGCCAGAATACAAAATAAGCCCCAAACTGCCCCACTCCCTGTGATCTAGCCAGTTTCCCCAAGCAGGGCCAAACGTTTCCAGACCCTCTGGCAGAAAGCTGGCAGCTCACTCCGCCTCTCCCCCACGGGTGGTGGGGCTCTTCGATTTCATTTCCAGCCTTCTCGCGGGCAAGAAAACAAGGGAGCCTCCAGAAAACAAATACACTTGGAAATGCCCAGATGATTAAAAGCTGAACTCCTACAGCAGCCAGCTGGTGACCAGCTCAGCCCCTGCACCAGGAAGGTGTCAATTATAAATAATTAAAAGGTAATAGGAAGGAGACACTAAAGTATTAAGCAGATTTCTCCCTGGGTATCTGGAGGTTTCTATTGCTGCCAATCACACCCTTCAGATTGTCCAGGATGTCAGTCATCCCAGCCCTTGCATCAATATGTGAGCTCAGGTTAACATTTGCAAGTCAGCTAATTAAGCCTGGTTATGCCTCTGCACATGAAAGCCGAAAATATCAGCAACGCCCAGCTCCAGGCTTTAACCGACTTGGAAGCGGAACCTCAAGCTCCTGGATTAAAATTCACCAGGTCAGCTGTTAGCTCCAGCCACGCCAGGGAGAAAGACATGCAGAGGAAGAGGACTTGGGATAATTGTGCCTGGATTTCCCATTTTGAATAGCTGAGCGGGTCTGGTGGTCTAGTCACGCACAGAAGGGGACGCATCCCAAAGATTCGGGGCTCAAATACCAGCTGGAAACGAGACTCCAGCTCCAATCCTGCCAGCAGGTAATCTTCAAATAGACGAGACTGATCCTGCGTCTTTACACTTTATGAGATTCTCAGGGCACAGCACTGCTGCTGGCACTAGGGCTGCCCCCCTCGAAATGCACAGGAGCTGACTCGTTTGGTCCAGCACGCTGCGTGCTGTGCCAGCAGGGAGCAAAGGGCCCCTTTTATGTCTGCTCTTCACACTTACCTTCACAACTCAGCACTTTTGGGAAACAATCAAAAGGCCCATTGCACAATTTAGTGCTTTTTGTCAGAAGAAATCTCTGTTAGACAAGTCAGACTGGCCTGGCATGCTCGGAGAGGTAAAGGAAAAGAGCACCACAAAGGATTTACCAGAAACACTCAGAGGCAGGTGACTAATCAGCTCCCTCCATGGGCACGTCCACCAAGGTCAGTGCTAACAAAGCACCCTGTAGGAAGCCCCAGATGTGAAAGCCCCTCACTGAGCTCCTGGCAAAGCTTAGCGCTGCCCCTTCACACTGGCAGTGCCGCAGCCGTTCAGTGCCTTGACACACACACTCAGAGCCCCTGGGTGGTTCAACCAACAGAAGGTTCTGAACCATCAATAAAGCTTGAAATAAAACCACGACATGAAACAGTGCCGTTGATTGCAGCTTCACATCCTTTGTTTCATATGAAACCACACCTTTTACTTTTTTATTTTATAACACTTTGTAATGAGGGAACTCAACTTTGGTATCTAGGGGCTGGAAAGACTCAGGGTATCTCAGCCGAGCTGCTTCACACATGCAGCACCATCCCTGTAACCAGGAGAGACACGAGTTGCTGACACCGTAGGCAGGAATGTGAGAACTGTTTTGAACTGTTTGCTCCCGCACTCAGTTACACGGTGTTACTACGTGGAAAGCTGACATGCTGTGAATCTGAAGGAAAACCTGGCTTTATCTATTTTTCCAGGCCCCAGCTTGTGAACTCTGTACGGCGTGTGACGGCATTCACACTTGGCTTCCACATGCCACCGAAGCAGAACAGGAGATGTGTGATCGTGCCACCTGAGCAGCTTATTCTGGAGGGGAGACCAGAAAATCCCCCACGGTACTCAGCCTTGTTTCAAAAACCCTGGGGGAACCAGGTCGCTCAGGCTCTTGGTGCGTGGACACTTTCAGTACTAGGTAGGAGTGTGGGAACAGAAATACCGTCTGTGACATTAGCTTACAGGGCACAAGAGTTCTGTCCTGCTGAGCTCCTTATTTCCCAAGGTAAATATCTCGACACTTACCCTGCCCTTCCATCTGATCTGCAAGTTCAAGGGCTGGATTTGTTCTTTCAAATGCAGGGGGGAAGGAGTCAGCCTGCTGGGGCAACCCCCCGGCCCCGTTTTCCCTTAACCAGTTCCAACAAAAGCTCACTCACCCCTCTTCTGCATGAAGATGAAGAGGTCGTCCAGGAACTCCTTCCGTTCAGGGTCGCTATCCAGTTCATAAAGCTGGAAGGGGAAAATAAAAATAAAAATAAAGGCACAGTCCACAAGGAAACAGATGAAGTAACAGCATTAGCCTGCTCCAGCAGATCATCTGGGGTTTGTACTGGGGGAAAGAAAGGCAAGGAGGCAAAATGAGGATGGACTCCTGAACTCTTCAGTGGACAGTGATAGTTTGAGGACCTTCTTTATGGCTTGTTGCCTTTCCGAGCCCCTCAGGAACTTGTCCAGGGGCCGTGCAGACTGGCACCTGGAAGGGAACAGGGTTTAACTCGGGTAGTGGAAGCACTGCTGCAGAGCAGGGTTTGAACCCAGCTGAAAGCAAAGGGGAGAGAAGCTATATGTATGAAGACAAGCTGGGAAGAGATGAGACAACCAACAGGAATGCAACAGTGGTTAGGGCAGGTTAGTGGTCTGTACCTTTGGGGCACTGCGTGGGAAACTTCTCTGCAGCTTCTCCTAGCCTCACAACTCCCCTCTTCGGGGATTGTCACCTAAGTGACAAACCAAGTCCCTTGGAAGGGGGAGGTGAAAGAACAGAGCTTCCCTGTAACTAATGCCTGGCAGGACAGGCTGCTCTGAAAGAAGCCAGAAAAGCCTCAATAGGAACAATCAGCCTGGAAACACTTTGTTGCTGAAATTGTTTTACCAAAAGTCTTCAAAATGCAATCAGTTCCATAGGAAGCTTATTCCAAAGGAGAGGCGCAGCACATTGCTGTTACCTGCTGATTTTCCAGAAGGGACGGGCACAAGCATCGCTTCTTGCACAGAAAATCTAATTTTCACCTGTCAAGAACCCTGTGAGGCCACAACGTGACAGGGCTGCAGTCAGTCCCACCGAGATACGGGAGGATAAGGAACAAGACAGAAGACAATGCTGCATGTAAAGCAGATTTTAATTCCTTCTTGCTTGCATTGAGGAAGACTCAACATAACTCCATGCAACCTTTTGCTGGTTGTAGTTACTCTTGGGGAAACAGATCAACAGAAAAGCAAAAGATTCACTGGGAGAAAAATGTAGTTCAGAGTGCCTATAGGTGCTGCTAACTGCTCAGTACTCATCTAGCCCAAAAGAAGAGGGGCTTTGGGGTGCTTTTCCTGTGCAGCTCTGTGCTTGCTCACACACCGAGCCCTGGGAAGAAAACACGCCGCTGTGTTTGTGAAGCAATTAGCTGCGCCCTTTCAGAAAGGCAGCTCGGTTCAAAATGAATTCCTCTAGCTGATGTGACACGTTGCTGCCACTTTCAGATCTATTACCACAGTGCGAATGGGGTTCCAGAAACAAAACACTCTTCTCCCAGCCAGAGAAAGTACTGCCCAAGGTTTTAAGCTTGAGAAGGCCGGTTACAAGGCTTAGCTCCGGCTCCGTTCCACAGACCACATGCAAACCAGCCAACTCTGAGCCCTCAAAACAGTGAGGGCTCAGTAGTCGTCTTCTGCCACAGCTCAGGGGAAGAAAACCCCAAAGCCAGTCCCTCCCCCCCAATCCCTGTGACCGCACTGACCTTGGCAAAGTCTCGTGAAATTTCTCTTCCTCGGCAGCCGTCACCTTCATCGCTCCAGGTCACGCTGCCGTTCTAGGGGGAGAGAGGAACGAGAGGCTGAAAGAGGTGCCAGGGAAAGGCTTTGGGGACAACTCCAGAAAGCTTGCAGACACACATTCATGGGCACAACACCGCGCAAAGGCAGGGAATGGCTTAGACCAAAGAAACTAGAAAGAGCTTTGACCAGCGTACGTGCTAAAAGCCCCCGCTGGAAGGTGGTGGTGCTACCCAGCCATCCCCTGCTCACACAGAGCTCTCCTTTCTGTCCTTTTAGCCAGACGAAGGACCTGCTCCCTGCTCACCTGGAAATTCCCTTCTGCCCTCCCCTGGCTTGTCTGCAAAGCCAAAACCCGAGTATGCCAAAGGGAAAGAGGGAGATGCTCCAAGGGAACGCTCCTCTCCGCCCCAGCACCTCCACTCCTGCAAGCTGCCGAATCCGGCTGTTCCACAGAGAAAAGGAAACCCAGCTCTGCTGGATAAAGATTCATTCTCCTTAGGCATTAAAAGGCTTCCTCTGGTTAGGCTCGCTGTGCTTGGTAACTCAGCATCATCCCGCAACCAGCACCAGGGCTGGAAACCAGCAGAGGCAGCCCCTGGCTGCGTGGCAGGACTGAGAGCAGCAGACCGACCCTGCCAGCTGCCCGAGCATCTTTAAACCACAAACTTTACACAGGATGTGCTCCAGAGCCCCGCGAGGATGGAGCGCAGCCACCTCCACCTGGCACAGTGCCTCAGCCCACCCTCTGCCCCCACAAACACGCAGCAGGCAGGAGAGAGCTGAAGCAAGCGAGAGGCCCCGGCACGAAAATGCGGGTGAATTAGAGAGGTGGTCCAATACCCGAAACCTCCGAGTCATCTGGTTGTGACACGTCCATTGAATTAGAAAGATGAATAGCTCTTGTCAAGGCCAGCCAAAGCCACATTTCCCCCTTTAAAACCACTGCAGTGAGCCGCCCTAATGCCTGCTGATTTAGTTTGAGCCAGTAATTCCTGCTGGAAAGTCAATTATCCGGCGAGTCCCATCAACTGAGAGATATTTAATGGGGGATTATTGCCACTTCTGTTATGTCAGCTGTTTATTACAGCAGATCAATTCCCAGCCCTCACTAGGAAGAGATCTGAAGGCCGGTTTTGTTCGCAGGAGGATTCACGAGGGTGTCCTTTGCTAGCAGAGATTAAAAACATGGGTGTTTTGGTTTTTTTCTTTGCCAATTATGGTAACATCCAGCTGCTCCTAAAACCCCACTGACTTAACTCAGATCAACAAACCTGGGAGAAGAGTCAGAGCAGGAAACAAGCTCTTCAGAGGGCAGCAGTTATTTTATATCCCTGAATTTACCCAACCCAAGGCAAAATGGCTTTCAGAGGGTTGAGCTGCCTTCCTCCCAAGTTTGTGCTTGGCTATAAATCCCCAGGGCAACCCTGCTCACGGTGTTAGAGCCTAAAGAGGGTGCTCCAGAAGCCAAACACTTGTTTTCATCAGGAACTCAGGTCATGCAGAGAGCTTATTCCACTACATTTGAGGACGAGAGAAGAGAAGGGAGCTTCGAGAAGACAATTCTCCACTGCCAGCGGGTTTGAACTTGATAAAATTTCGGCACATGGGATTAGAGCCTCTTCAGGAGCTCTTTTGTTGTTTTCTTTGAAGAAAAGGTGGTTAGAATAAGGCACAAGGTGAAGGGTCGATGCACAAAGTAAGCAGAACATACGTACCTCCATCGGGAGGTGTTTGGGAGCACAGATGTAGTTCTCCCCCCACCCTAGCTAGTGAAAAGGAGCTTAAAGCTGGCCGTGTTTTGCCATATGTCCAGAAAATTGGCTGTCACCTGGCGTGACATGGAGTGATCCGAGGTGAGGGACTGCAGGTGGCATCAGCAGATGAGGACGAGCATCTTCAGTCCTCCCGCTACTTTTATTACAGGCTGGAAATGGTTCCTGGCAGTGGCAGTGGTTGGAACAGAGACCTGAGCACAACTGGAGCAGGGCAACCCACGAAGAGCCCCCTGAAGGTGCCGCGGGTGCTGCACTCGGAGCACAAAATGCATTTTGCACAGAGACAGAGCCCGGAGGAAGCGTGGGTATCAAACTTCCTCTCCGTTCCTCCTAGAAAAACAAAGTTGCCCTGTGCTGAGAAGCCTTCTGCACGAGCAGCAGGAACCTGAGAAATCAATATATCCTCACAAGTCATTAAAAGACCTTTGTATAAGGCAGGCAGCAGGAGCAGGAAGGAAAAAACACCGCGCGGAGAGGCAGCTCGCTCTCTGGGGAGAGCCCTGCCTCTCCCTCCACCGCCCAGCGTCGAGGGAATTTGTGGTGCTTGACAAACAGCCGTTCCCACTGCTCCCAGTCACCACGGGAATGGGTTTACCCCGAGTTCCTTGCAGAAAAAAGGCAGGAGGAGCAGCCGGGTGCTGCTCGGGCACGGAGCAGCCCGCGCCCAGGCGCACCTCGGGGGCCACCGGAGCGCTCACCGCGAGGCTGCGGCCCTGCCTTCAGCAGCAATTATATCTGCGGCTATTTTAGGATTACTCCCCAACCACCTGGAATATCTTATTAGAGGGAAGCTCAGATGTCCAGAGCAATTTTGGTTTCCAATCCCGTGTTTGAAAGGCAGAGTTAACCCCTTCCTCCAACGCAGGAGTTACCCAGCAGGCGGGGAGGAGAGCGCCAAACACTCTCCTGCTTCGTCCAGTTCACCCTTTTGAGGACAAAAACCTTACAAACAAGCAGCCTGAACTCCTGCCTGCAGGACATCCCTCCCTCAGATGCTGCAACAAGACACTGTGCTCTGTAAAAGCAAAATATTAAGGGACAAAATCTGAAGGAAATACTAAGGGACAGAGCAAAACGGCTCAGCTGGTCTGGTCTACCAAGGTTTCACCAGACTACAAAACCATTCCAAAGGTAAACTCTAACCTGCTGAGCAGGAAAAAGAAAAGAAATCCTCCTGGCTTGAAATTCAGAAATCAGTCTGCGCCCCTCCACTGCAGACCTGCAGCCTAGATGTGGATTTCAGGCCAGAAAGCTGCCGAAATCTCCACGTAGAGACCTGGCAAAGTGTGGTGGTGGAGAAGCGAGCCCCTCCCTCACCCCCTGGGTTAACTGAAAGCAGCGAGTCAATGAAAAGGTACAGGGGCAGCAATTTCAGGATTATCAGGGAATCCACAGAAATTCCTTTTGTGGGTAGAGTTAAGCCTTAGGAAGTGAAACAGATGCTATTATAAAGCAAACTGTTGTAGTACAAAACACTGATAAGATCAGGACTACTGCCCTGAGCTGCAAGTTCTCAAGCGTGGAGCACCGAGTTATAATTACTGCGGACACAGCCCGCCTGGTAAAGCCCTGCTGGAATTGGAATAAACCCTTCCCACTCCGCCTAATAACAGAGCTCAATTCAGGATCTCCAGCTTCAAAGTTGGTTGCTGAAAACATTTTAGTGATGTCAGGAATGGCGGGGAGGATGGGAAAGGAAAGGGAAGAAAGGACCCGAGTTAACAGATTAATTACCCGTTTTTATAAAGTTTCTTTTGTGCTCCCTCAACCTAGCGACTGCAGCCCCGACACAATTACTTGCAAAACAGGAATCTATTTCCTCACCCGAAAGGAAAAGTCGGACTCTTTGTGAAGGGCTCCTATTCACAAACACTCCGAGTTAACCACAACCCAAGTGACAAGGAGGCGCGTTCGGCGTTAACATGGCTATGGGAAGAGAAATTCTCACCGCCACCCGAGAGGTCCTCAGATCCACCCTGAAGTGAGAAAGCAGAAGCAGAAGAATGCAACACGTTGGAGCTCTTGCCACCTACCATCTCCGCTGTCAGCTAAATATCTACAAATTGGCACCAGGAAGACAAGCTGCGACTGTTCCCGAGGATAAATTTAGTGCCTGAATGAACCCAAAAATGAGCCGCATCTTCCCCAGGATATAAATGAGCTCCTTACCCCGTGGCTCTGCTGCCAGATACAGCCCAGCTGCTGCTCTGCAGCGTAGCCCCGATGAATCCTGTGCACTTGTCCCATGAGATGAGGATCTGGGGGAATGCCCCGATTCAAGCCGTGTGCGGGCTGCAGCCTTGCCCTGGGCAGGCAGCAGCAGAGCGGGTTCGGGATGCTCTCACCTGCCCATTTAGGCAATTCTGTACCCCTGCGAGCCTCTCCCTTTTGGGTGGCATCAGCAGCAGCTAACTGCAGGACTTCCAGCCAGGGAGAAGGCAGATGGGCATGTGAGACTTCTTTTCAAGGCTGCCTACAGACAGACACCTTCCCTGTTGCTTTCTGCCCGCAGGTCCCTTTTCCTTCCGAGCACAAACCGCGGGTTCTGCAGTGCAGCACTGAAAGCCAGGGACATCCTCAGTCCCTGGGAGCGTGCAACCACGCACACGCAGGGCTGGAAACCTGGCTCTTGTGGTCATTACCACAATGGTTTCTTGGTTCTCCTCTCCCCCCTGTTCTTTGGTTATTTTGGTGTCTTTTCTAAGCTGAGCTCCAGCCACTGATGCTGCTCTTCAAGCTGCAGATCCATACAAACCCCAGTTCAGTTGCTACAGCAGAAGCAGGCTATCCCAGGGACAAAGACTTTGCCAAAACAAACCTACACCACGAATTAAGGAGAAGCAGCCATCGGCCACTTCAAACCCACAACCTGCTCCTGCAGAACAAAGCTGTTAATACACGAGAAACCAAATGTTGGCCGTCACCTGGTAATGGGGAACCCTCCTTCCACTACAACGTTAAAGAACGGTGACCCACGGGAATTCAAATTGAATCAGCCCTTGAACTGGGCCCTGGATCTCTGAAATAAGCAGGAGGCAAGAAACGAGCTGCCCCAGATGCAGCTTTTTTGTTCCTGGGACCTTCACCCCCCGCGGATTAATGAGTGTCTCCCGAGCAATACCTGGATACGCGCGGCACTCGAGGCACATACTTCAGGTTATGGAATCTCAGCCACTCGTGCCTAGAGCAAAAGCCAAGTAATTATTTTAAGCTGACTTCTCTTAATCAACAGCGTGACCTCTGTAAAAGTTTAGGTCAGGATTTTCAGGAGTGACTGGTGATTTCGGAGGCTCTAACGTGAGACAAGCCTAGAAAAAAACAGCGCAGGAGCTAGGCTGAAATCAGATGCGTGCTTTACCGAGACTTTACCTCGCTGGGTTTAGGAGGGCACGAGATATCAGCTGGTGCCTCAAAACCCTGCCTTTGTTTCTACATTCCGCGAAGGAATGCACGAACTAACTGCCTGCTGGAAGAGCAGCCTCACAAAACCGCTCGTGCTGCACCAGCCTGGGTGGGAAAAAGGAGTTTGGGCAGGCAGCAAAGAGACAGGAGCCGGGGTGCTGCCCCTCCTGCCTCTCCCCGGTAACCTAAACCACTGCCAAGCTGTGTGAGGGACCGCAGGACGAGAACCCACAGCCCGCCAGCTGCCAGTTTTCACCTGGGGAATTCAAAGCTGCTTTTTCTTTGGGGAGAGGCGGGCGGCCCCAGCGCCCTTGCGAGGAGGGACGTGGGAGCGGCGCTGGATTCGGGCAGGGGTTGTGGGCCGAGCTGAGCACACCCCCTGCTCGGCTTTCGGCCTGCCGAGCAAGTCCACTCCCTCCCTCGGTGTTTTGTGCTGCCGGGATTCCCACCGCCCCTGGGTCAGAAGCTGAGCCAGCTCTTTTGTCTGCCGGCTTGTCGTACAATTATTTACTTGGCTGGCCGGCAGTGAATGGAGCCGGGCTTCGCCTCCCCGGGAGCCTCCCTCCACCTTCCTGCCACCTCCACGCCGCGTGCCTCCCGGGCAGCCGCAGCCTGACGCGTTCAAGATGTGCTCCTCTGCGAGGACGTCGCTTTTGGGGGAACGAGTCACGCTCAAGGAAGGAACAGGAGTGACTTTCTCCCCTCCGCGAGCAGCAGCCATTACGCATACCACAAATACTCCCCGGGCAGACCTAGCTGGGAGCAGCGTAAACTCGCAGGTTATTCGCCTCCAGCCTCAACGGCAGCTTAAAAAAAAACACACAAGGGGAGGAACCGTTTGGGAAATCAGCCGCAGAACGCAGCCCCTTCTGCATCTCACCCAGATTTTCCTGCCCCAAATCAACCATTTCACAGGAAAACAAAAGGAAAAGCCGGGTACCTCTGAGGTACACACCTCAAATGGAACACCTGAAGCGGGGCAGTGTGCTGCAGTTCAGATTTCAGGATTACGGGGGCAGGTTGCAGCCGCAGGCATGTTTTGGTGCCCCTCTGCAGTCCCAGCAGCAAACTGCCCCCCTGCCTGGGTATTCCCACCTCCTCGCAGCTCCCCGGCTCCGGTCCCGCAGTTAAATTTTTACTCCCTGGTATGCAGGCTGCGCTGGCGAACGCAAACAAGCTGAGCTGCAATATTTACCCTACTCAAGGTGAATATACCTCACCTGCAGCATGAATATGAGCCTCGACGGGGCCTTTGGAGCGTGCCGCAGCACCCTAATGGCCCTGCTCACCTGCGGGACTGGCACGGGGACACCTTGGGGCACAGCAGGCGCCCCTCCAGCCCAGCACTCCACCTTCAGGGCCAGGAACAGATCGACCTTGGGGCAGCACGAGAGCCTGCCCGCTTCCTGCCATCCTCTCCCTCCCTTTCCCACCCCTGGAGCTGCTGCGGCAGGGCTGGTGCTCCTCCAGGACTTTGACATCCACAAGTTTCACCAGCTCCTTTCTTTACCTGTTGTACTGAAACGGATCCATTTGACACGGCAAGGATTAAGTTTTGCTTCCCAGAGCTTCGTGCACCTCTCCTTCCCCACCACACTGGCCTAAAGTCAGAGTAGTTTAGGCTGCAGCCACCACGCAAACACTCGATGGCTGCAGAAATGCCACGGATCTGGGCCGAAGCAGCTGCCTCAGCGCCAGTTCATGGCACATCAGGTGGAAAACAGCTCGGACAGCGCTGCTCTGCCACGCTGTGCCTGCCACAACACGCTTGGAGCTGCCCTCCCGAGCCAATTCGTTGCGACTCACAGACTCTCACGAGATAGGCAAGGACTGCCACGAAGCACGATGCCATCCCTGGTGGCACCCGCCAGGCTAGGAGCACAAACAGCCGAAGCCTCGGTGTATTTTTGAGGCTGAGCCCCTGAAACCAGAGTCCTGCCCAGCATTCCCCAGCCCAAAAGAGGAAGTTTTTGTCAGCCATTACAATCCAGCAAATCCTGAAGGAGTTTCTGTAGTGATTGTGCCCCAATTGACACAGGCACCCTTCGTTTCCCTACAACAGCACAAGTCAGCTCCTCGTTTGGGGCAGCTCTTCTGGAGAAGCCAGCATGGAGAAACCACAGGGCAGGAGCCTGCAGCGGGCTCTGAGCAGGCTGGGAGAAGTAATAAGACTTGTGGAGGTTTAACAGTTCCCCCTCAAACCACTGCCCATGAAAGTGTAAAGCAAATAATCCCGTGTGTGCGACCAGCAGCAGACTTTTCACCGTTTATCAGCCGCCGCTGCGCAGCTTGGGCCTTTATACACCATCATGTTTGCAAGAGGGGAGGAGGGAAAGAAAACAGATCTGGTTTTGTCCGTACAAGGCTTCTGAGCTCAGACAAAAAACAATCTGAAAACCTAACCCCGCTCACACTTGGGCTAACACCTGTAGGAGAGGACAGCTAAAGCCCACTCTTCATTTTGTTCTTTTAATTGAAGCCACGCAGCCCCTCAGCCCCATTTCTGAACAGCTACAGATGCTGGAAACGTCCCCAAAAGGCTGTGCAGGCCAGCTCTGCACCAACACAGCCCACAAGCGCTGTACTGCCCGAAACACCTGCTCATAGCAGAAAGAATCACCGATCCTCTGGCATTGAGCTACCAAACCTGCACCTGCAAAGCGAGCTGAGCTGCAGGTCTCAGAGAAAAACCAAGGGGAACGCAGCGGGGAAGCACAGCTCTGCTCCTGCCCCCTTCCCGCAGCAGCCGGGCTGCAGACACGGCCCCGGGAGGGAGGAGGGACCGAGGGCAGCACTCACCTGCTTGAGCTGCTCGTCCAACCTCCAGCGCGCGGCCGGGGAGCCGGAGTAGGGCTGCTTGGCAGTGTCTTTACCCTGTTCTTCTCTGCCCTGCTGTCCCCGCGGGTGCCCCGCGGCCGGAGGAGGGTTGGAGGTCGAGGCCACTCTTTGGTTGTGCTGGGCGGCTTTGGGAGCGTGGAAGTATTTCAGAGCGGAGCACGGCTCCTTCCCAGTCACATCGGCGCCGTCCTCCAGATCTCCGCCTTCCAACCCGCCTTCCTCCTCCTCCTCGTCTTCCTCCTCTTCCTCGTCCTCCTCCTCCTCCTCCTCTTCCGGCTCCGAATTCATGCTGCTCTCGTCGAAAGCCCGCGCGGCCCCGGCGCCGGCCGGGCCTCTGCCCAGGGAACCCCCGCTGGAGCCGCCCGAAGGCCGGCCGGCCGTGGCTGCCAGCACTGCCTGCTGCACCGCCAGCTGCTGCGTGTAGAGCAGCTGGGCCTCCCGCAGCTGCCTCTGCTGCCGCTCCCTGGAATCCATCTGCAGAGGGCTTTGCTGCTTCTGCTGCTGCTTCTGCAGCTGCTCGACCACGGCTTCCAGCTTCATCCCGCCCGGAGCATGGCTGGGAAGAGAGGGGGGCGCCGGGGCTGCAGCGGGCAGGGTTCGAGCCCCGGCCTTGGGAGACGGGCGGAATCTGAAAGAGAGGCAAATATTTGTCCGTATGAATATAAACCGCTTTCATCTTTTCCCCAGGAAGAGGATAAATAGAGTGCAAAGCCAATACTCTTTCCTGTGCAGGAGACCGTGAAACAATCAGCTCCGTGTTTAACAGCCCCGGGCTCAAACTTGCATTCAATTTTCGGCCCGTTTAATTGTATCTGCGAGCCGAACACATTTGCTAGAACCTCGGCTTCGTGTGCCCTGCGGACAGGACAGCAGCTGAAATGCCTTTGTCCGCCGGCCCAGCCGCTCGTTTTCCCCCGCAATCCTCCCCTGCCTGCTCAGCAATCGCTCCTGAAACACTGGCTTTAGCGTTTGGGGCTCGCTCCTTCTGAAAACACTGCCTTAAAAGGAGACGGCCGGGCCCTGATCTCACCATATTTCTATCAAGAAACGTGCAAGGCTTTATCGTGGGCCGCTCCTCTCCCGGGTCTTTAATGCTTTCATTGTTTCACCCCTTTCTTTGCGCTTCCAACACCAAACACTATTTTTAGCTGTTGTTTTTTTTTCCCCAAGGTGAGGAAAGGCAGCCCAAAACCCCCAGCAGGGCACGGGGCAGCTCCTGCCTCCGCTCCCACTCCGATTTTCTTGGGGAAAACGCCCTGGAAACCCTATTCTGAGCCAGCACCAGGCTTCTTTTCGGGCAAAACCCCCCAGAAAAGACACAGAGCTCCGATGGCTGCACTTCTGCTCGCCATCAGCCTCTGCCGGACTCCTCGTCCTGCTGGCAGGGAGGGCCCCGCCGAGCTTTGCAACGCAAGGAGCCGCTGAACCAGGTCTCCCCGCTGCCCCCCGGAACAAAATCCTGCCTCCTGGGGGAAACAAAGGGCGGGCGAACCTCCGGCAAGCCGAGGCACCTCCCGGCCGCCTCCCGCCCCAAGCGGGGCCGGGTCAGAGCCGGGCGGCCCCCAGCAGGCTGAACCCACAGGGACCCTCCGAAAGCCAGCACCCCGGGGGAGGCGGCTCCAGGGTGGCCTCGAGGGGAACTGAGGGGTCTCGAAAGCTCGTGTGAGGGAATAGGGGGGGAAATGGGGCAATAAAGGGGGAAATGGGGCAATAAAGGGGGAAATAAAGGGGGAAATGGGGCGATCAGCGGCCCGATCGCCTCGGGCAGCTCACGGTGAGCTCCCTGCGGGGCCACGCCGGGCTTTGGGGGACCCCCGAGAGCACCCCGAGGAGGCGAGCTCCGAACACGGAGGCGTCGCAGCCTCACGACATGTCGCGATAGCGAGAGGGAGGGCGACGGCGAGGGGGCTGGCGGGGCAGCGAGCCCGCTGCGGGCTTCACCGCCCGGTTCAGGGCCTGGCACCGTCCCGGTGACCCCCCCGGGTTCCAAATTTGGGGTGAATTTCCACCAATTCAACCCCCCCGGCGCGTCCCAACGCCGAACAAAGCTCCAACAGCCCCCAGACCCCGCGGGCCCAGCCCCGAGCCCACCGGGGGGGGGGCCTCAAACCCTCCCCCGGGGCTCCCCCAACCCCGTTCCCGGCGCCTCCCCCGCCCCCCGGCGCTGCCTCCCCGCGGCCCCCAGCTTTCCCCCCGGGCTCCCCGGGCTCCGTTACCTGTGCCTCGGCCCGGCCGTGCCGCCTGCGGCCCCCCTCGCGCTGCCGCCCGGGCCCCGCCCGCCGCCGCCACCGCCCCCCCGGCCCCGGGCCCGCCCCGCCTCAGCCCCACCGGAAACGGGGCCGCGGGGGAGGGGGGGCGGTGCCCGGCCCCGGAAGCGAGGCGGGAGCTTCCGGGTGCGGCCCCGGCAACGGCGGAGCCCGGAAGGGGCGGGAGGGATGGTGAGGGAAAAGGGGTTCGGCCAATGGGACGGCGAGGATGGAGCGGCTTCCGGTTCCGGGGGGATAAAAGGAGGGGAGCGGGGCGGGGCCCGGCAGTCGGAGGCGAGGCGGCGGCGGCGCAGGTGGTGCTGAGGGGGGCGGCGGTGTGGGGGGTACCGGGGGATCCTGGGGAAATAGGGGGCAGGGGGCGGCCCTGGAGGGTTTTGGGGGATGTGGGGAGCGGAAGGGCAGCCCTGAGGGGGGTTTTTTGGGGGTAGGGTGAGGGGGGCAGCCCTCAGGGGCCTTTTTGGGGGGAGGGTTTGTGCCCCCCGGGGGTTTTGGGAGGGTGGGGGGGTGTCCTGGGGGTCTTTTTGGGGTGGGGGGAAAGAGGGGGTGTTATTGAGGGGTTTTGGGGTGGAGGGAGATGGGGTGCCCTGAAGGTTTTCTTTGTGGGGAGGAGGGTGGCCCTCAGGAGGCTTGGAGTGGGGGTGGGAAGAGAAATTTTCTTTGTTTTTCTCCTTTTTTTGAGGGAAAAAGGCGGGGGGTGTCCTTGAGGCCCTTTTTTTGGTAAGGGAAAAGGGGATGTCCCTAAGGTTTTTTGGGGGGACCAGGGGAGAAGAGGGCCTCTCTGGGGAGGTTTTTTTTTTGGGGGAGGGGGGGAGGGGGAGGATGTTGTGGGTGGCCTGGCTCCTCAGGGTGTGCGTGCTGTGGGTGGGGGTTAGGTCACCCTGCTGCCTTTCTGGCACCCCCATGACCTGTCTTGGAGTCTCCTTATTGCCTTTCTCACTCCCTGGCCATTTCCAGTGTCCTGACCCCTCTGGTCCTTCATCACACAAGGGCAGGGCCCTTGCAGAGGTGCTCTGTGACCCCTCCTCCTTGTCCCCCAGGTGCATTCAGCATGGCAGACGAGGAGATCGCTGCCCTCGTGGTGGACAATGGCTCAGGCATGTGCAAGGCGGGCTTCGCGGGGGATGATGCTCCCCGGGCTGTGTTCCCCTCCATCGTGGGGCGCCCCCGGCACCAGGGTGTGATGGTGGGCATGGGGCAGAAGGACAGCTACGTGGGCGACGAGGCGCAGAGCAAGAGGGGCATCCTCACCCTGAAGTACCCCATCGAGCACGGCATCGTCACCAACTGGGACGACATGGAGAAGATCTGGCACCACACCTTCTACAACGAGCTGCGCGTGGCCCCGGAGGAGCACCCGGTGCTGCTCACCGAGGCGCCCCTCAACCCTAAAGCCAACCGGGAGAAGATGACCCAGATCATGTTTGAGACCTTCAACACCCCGGCCATGTACGTGGCCATCCAGGCCGTGCTGTCTCTCTACGCCTCCGGCCGCACCACCGGCATCGTGATGGACTCCGGCGACGGCGTCACCCACACCGTGCCCATCTACGAGGGCTACGCGCTGCCCCACGCCATCCTGCGCCTCGACCTGGCCGGCCGCGACCTCACGGACTACCTGATGAAGATCCTGACGGAGCGCGGCTACAGCTTCACCACCACGGCCGAGAGGGAGATCGTGCGGGACATCAAGGAGAAGCTGTGCTACGTCGCCCTGGACTTCGAGCAGGAGATGGCCACGGCCGCCTCGTCCTCCTCGCTGGAGAAGAGCTACGAGCTGCCCGATGGGCAGGTGATCACCATCGGCAACGAGCGGTTCCGCTGCCCCGAGGCCATCTTCCAGCCCTCCTTCCTGGGCATGGAGTCCTGCGGCATCCACGAGACCACCTTCAACTCCATCATGAAGTGCGACGTGGACATCCGCAAGGACCTGTACGCCAACACCGTGCTGTCGGGCGGCACCACCATGTACCCGGGCATCGCCGACAGGATGCAGAAGGAGATCACGGCCCTGGCGCCCAGCACCATGAAGATCAAGATCATCGCCCCGCCGGAGCGCAAGTACTCCGTCTGGATCGGCGGCTCCATCCTGGCCTCCCTCTCCACCTTCCAGCAGATGTGGATCAGCAAGCAGGAGTACGACGAGTCCGGCCCCTCCATCGTCCACCGCAAGTGCTTCTAGAGGGGCTGCTGGCAGCCACCCGGGGCGCCCCCACACCCCTTGCAGGGAAGAAGTTGCTGCAGGTCTTCGGGGAGCTCTCCCTTCGCTTCGGACCACTCTTGTTTGACTGTTGGTGTCCTAATCCGGTGAGGTACCAAGTAGTAACGAGCAGTAAGAGTTTTAACGGCCCTGCCATGGTTCGGCCAGTTTGTGACTAGAGATTTGGTTTTGTTTTTAGCAGAGGAAGCGCAGCGACCCCTCAGGCTGAGGTTCAGGGGCTGGCGGCTCCTCCTGGTAGCTGTGCTGAGGCTCTGAAGGTAGAGGGAGGGTTGTTCACGTTTCCTGTGTAACACTAATAGGATGACACTAAAGTAGGCTCGTCACCTTTAGGTTTGTCCACCTTTAGGTTTGTCACAACTGACTTATTTGTAGGAAAACAAATAAAACATTAGTCTTAAAACTACACGGTGGTATTTCTTGCCTTCTTTAGGGAGGGGCTGGGTCTCCTTGCTCCAGGTGCTGGGTAAGGCCAGGCTTTGCACTCGGGCTGAACCCTGCGTGTCTGCAACTCCGAAAGCAGAACTGGGAGCGCCGCTGTGCAGAGCGTGCTGTGTCGCTGTCTGAGGCACGAGCCATTTAAAGAACTGTTAGGACGGAAAACTTGCCTGGTATGTGGCTCTTGCAGCCTTTCTGGACTTTCATGGTAACTTGGCTTTTTTTAGAACATAAACAGCCCTTCCTGTCAGAAAAGCGAGCAGGCTGGCACAGGTTTTGGGGGCAGAGGAGCAGCTTCTCCTTTTTTGGGATCCTGTGAGGAGATGGAGCAGCAGATGCTCCTGAAGCTCCCTGAGCCTGGGGAACTCAGCTCCTTTTGCTGTGGGAGGGTTGAGCTGCCCTACAGAAACTCCTCCTCAGCAAGAAGAGCTGGGGGAAGGACGGGAACATTTAATTCGGTGCTGCTGACACAGGTAGCCCGTGCACATGGGGAGGGGAGCAGCGGGGATGCCTCCCCATGGGCTCCCAGCCCCCAGGACAGCTGCCCTCCTGCCGAGCCTTGCTGGGAGCTAGGGGCTGCTCCCGCCGTGCCTCAGGCCCTGCTGCCAGCCCCCCGTTTCCATGCAGCCCCCCCTTTACCCTGCAATCCCCCCCCGCCGGGAGGCGCCGCGGGGCCGCCGCCTCCCACCGCGCCCCGGGCGACAAAAAGGTTCTACACCCCCCCCTCCCGCTTTTAAACCCCCAGCCGGCCTCCCATTGGTTCTCCCTTCCACCTCCCCTCCAGGCTGACCAATCAGCGGAGCCTCCCTTAGCGTACTACACTTCCCAGGGCTCCCCCGCGGCGGGGCGGGAGCGGTATTTCCGTTTCCGGCGTTGTGTTGCCGGAAGAGAAGCGGCGGCGGCGTGTGAGGGGAGCTCCGGGGCCGCGCTCGGCCGGGACCCCCCGGGACCCCCCCCAGAACCCCCCCCGGGGAGCTCCGGAGCGGTTCCGGAGGCTTTCGGCGGCCTCGCCCCGCAGTTGCCGTCCCCCGGCATGGCGCTGCCCGAGTGGCACATCGCCGTGAAGCTGGCGGACCAGCCGCTGGCCCCCAAGTCCATCCTGCGCCTGCCCGAGACGGAGCTGGGCGAGTGCCCGCTGGGCGGCTGCAGCATCTCCTGCCTCAAGCAGCTCATCACCGGCCGGCTGCAGGAGTCCGTGCCCGACCCCGAGCTCATCGGTACCCGCCGGGGGGGTTTGTGTGAGCGGGCAGGTGCTCCAGGGGGGTCCAGAGGCTCTGCTGCAGCTGTCTGAGCGCATTGTGGGGTCGGTGTGCTTGTTAAGGAGACTTTTGGCGTAGTTTACTGACACCAGCATGTCTGCTGGAGAGAGCTCAGCCCTTCTAAAGGAGGCAGCGAAGATGTATCTGTGAATATCAGCTGGGATTTCCTCTCGTTTTTCCTGTCATGATGAAGCAGCTCAGCGGGCAGGGTGTTATCCCCGTGGGCAGGGCAATGTCCCCACACAGTTCTTGGTTCTTAAGGACTCTGAGCACTTTCTGAGCACATTGTAGGTGTTTGTCTTGTCTTGACGTGTTTTTCTCTTCCTCTAGATCTAATCTACTGTGGCCGTAAGCTGAGGGATGACCAGACGCTTGATTTTTATGGCATCCAGTCGGGCTCCACTGTTCACGTGCTGCGCAAGTCCTGGCCCGAGCCCGACCAGAAACCAGGTGAGGAGGAGGCGGTGTGTGAGGAACAGCACGGGTCCTCTTGGGGATTTGCTTCTGGGAGGCTGGTGCAGGGTTTTCCACCTCTCACAGCAGCAAGTGGGGTAGGGTTAGGGAATGAATCATGTCACGGGGCGAGCAAACATCCCTGCCTTACGTGGTTGTGCTTGGTTTTAGGGTGTTGCCAGAGAATCAGGAATGAAATGTCTACATACTCTAGGTTGAGGGGAAAACCAGGCTCACGTGTGCCTAATTGTAGAATAAATTGTGTTAATTTAGGGCCGTTACCTTAATATGCTTCCTCCTGTGCATGTAGGAAGGTACATTTATATGTTTTTGCATGCCTGGGAGCTGGGAGTGCTGTCTTTCCTCTCTCAGAGCCTGTGGATAAGGTGGCAGCGGTTCGGGAGTTCCGGGTGCTTCACACTGCCCTGCACAGCAGCCCTGCCTACAGAGATGCGGTGAGCGAGGCTGCACAATTTGTCTGGCTGCCTTTTGTCTGTCTTCCTCGCTGAAGAAAGGCTCTGAGTGGGGCCTTGTTGCGTGCTGCTGCTGATCCCTTCTGATTTCTCTGGCAGGTCTTCAAAATGCTGGGGAACAAGGAGTCGCTGGATCAGATCATTGTGGCTACTCCTGGCCTCAGCAGTGACCCGGTTGCTTTGGGTGAGTCCAGACGTCACCCAGAGGGTCTGAAGGAAGCCAGATAAAGATGGCTTCAGTATAAAACAAACACTTTAATTTAAGCACTAAAATAAACTATTAAAGATTGTTTAATTCCTGACGTATGGGATGGGGTCGCAACTTCTCACAGCCAGCTGGGTGCCAGGGTTGATCCTGCTGGGGAAGCCCCATCCCGGGGGTGTGGCTGTGATTCAGCCTCTCTCTAGGAAGGCACAAAAGGTTTCAGAGAACAATAATAGAGTGCTTACTGTGTTTTTTTGTGACTCACTCACTTCCTGAAAAACAATTCGTTTGTTTTCTTCCCATGATTTAACCGGCTCCTGTGGATTTGTATCCTGTCTCGTACTGGTCACGTCTCCTGGTCCCTCCCAGGAGTGCTGCAGGACAAGGATCTCTTCTCAGTGTTTGCAGACCCCAACATGCTGGACACGTAAGCTGGCGCAGTGACTGGGCCGTGCCTTTGTTGTGCTCCTGTTTAGTACTTTTCCCACCCAAATGGGGAGCACTTTGCTGCTGGGCAGCCACAGTCAGCATCTGAAGTGGTGTTGGCTTTATTAATTTCTTTGCTTGTATCAAGCTGCTGCTTTCTCAGCCCCCTCATGCACGTGATTTATTTTCCCCCCCTCTCTCCAGGCTAATCCCAGCTCACCCTGCCCTGGTGAACGCCATCGTGCTGGTGCTGCACTCGGTGGCGGGCAGCACCCCGCTCCCCGCCCCGGAGACGTCCTCCCGAGGCATGTCCTCCGGCTCCTACCGCGACATGCCAGGTGCGTGCAGCCTGCGGGCCTCATCTGCAGGAAAATCCCTGCTGGGGCTGACACAGAGCCTTCCCCGGGCTGGAGGCAAAAGAAGTTTGGGCTCCTGAGCGAGGAGGAGCGTGTGTTGTGGTTTGCTGGGTTGTGTTCACAGAGGCTGATCCTGGCCAGGGCAACCTCAGAGCCTCTCCTGGCCACACACGTGTAATCTCTGTGGGTAGCAGGGTGCTGTGGGCTCTGTTTTGCACAAATTAGGGGCTTAACCTGTGCCTTAGCTGGGGCTGAGCCTGGTTGTGTGGCCAAGGCCTCTGTGGGATTCTCATCCAGTGCCCAGTTCCTGCCAGCACCTAGTTCTCTGCATCTGGTGATTCTTCCTTCTCTTGCAGGTGGCTTTCTGTTTGAAGGTCTCTCTGATGACGAAGATGACTTTCACCAGGTAATTGGCAGGCCAGGTCAGGTGGGGCAGCTGTTTTGGGCTTGCTTTATGGGTTTAACAGGTAGCTCTTAAAGACTTTAAAGGTTTTCTCTCTTATCTCAAGAACAGCACGAGTTCCTCTGCCTCACGGGGGTGTTGTGAAGATAAATGTCTTTTGTTTTTCAGCTGATGGATGAAATATTACAAGGCTTACAGCCAGTTCAGCAGCTTTAGAATAGTTGGGTTTGGAAAAAAACACGGCTGATCGCCAGGTGTGCTTCTTTTAACAAGTTCCACGTTTGAATTTTGAATACAGTAGAGAAGAGATCCCTGGGAATAAGCACACGAGCTATGGACCTTAGTGGGACATGGGCACTGACACCAGAGGTGCTTTTCTCTCCTTGCAGAGCACGAGATCGACGCCGTCCAGCAGCACTTCTGGCTCCCGCCCGGCTTCCCTTGGCTACTCGGGGGCTGCAGGGCCCCGGCCCATCACCCAGAGCGAGCTGGCGACGGCGCTGGCACTGGCCAGCACCCCGGAGAGCAGCTCCCACACGCCTACCCCTGGCACCCAGGTACAGCAGCTGGGGGTGTCCTGCACTGCAGAGATGGTTCCTGACTGAGAGCGAATCCTGCTCAGCTCTGGGAGCCCTCTCAGTCTGGGGTCTCCTCCAGATGGGCTGGGGGAGCGCCCCCCTGACCCCTGCACACCTCATCTCCTCCTAGGGTCACTCCTCTGGGACCTCCCCGATGTCATCCAGCGTCCAGTCAGGGACACCCATCACCAACGACCTCTTCAGCCAGGCCTTGCAGCACGCCCTGCAGGCCTCGGGGCAGCCCAGCCTGCAGGTCAGTGGCTCAGCCTCTTCTTCTGGGGTCGTGCGAAAGCTCCGCGTGGCGTTGGGCGCTGCAGGGTGGAGGTGGTTCTTCCAGCTGCCTTCTGTGGCAGGACAGCGAGCTGGAAGGGGAGAAGAGCTTGGAGGAGGCGCAGCAGAGCGATGTTAAAGGGCTGGGTAGAATGGGAGGGATGGGCTGGGGGATTTGGGGTGTGCTCAGCAAAACTAAGAACTTTCAAGACCTGTTTGCATGCTTAGCATTGTACTTCTGAGTCAGAGAGGTGGGAGAATCCGGTGTGGCAGAGGGGGCTGTGGGGAAGGCTGTCGTGTTACTGCTTGGCCTCTCGCACCTACCCTTGGCTTCTTTTGTTTCCTGTCCGTAGAGCCAGTGGCAACCCCAGCTGCAGCAGCTGCGAGACATGGGCATACACGATGATGAGCTGAGCCTCCGCGCCCTGCAGGCCACTGGAGGGGACATCCAGGCTGCCCTGGAGCTCATCTTTGCTGGCGGGGCTCCCTAGCTTTGGGCAGGCCCGGTGTGTGGCACCGTGACGTTCCTCACCCTGGGACTCGGCCCCACAGCTCAGCTGGGAGCTGCTGGGGCTTGGCTCCTGTCCTCACAGGTGGGCTGTGCGACCCTGGCTGAGAGCACTGAGGCTGCTTCCTCCAGCTCCACTGGTAACCTCCCTCTGGTCTCCCCCTTCTCCCCGTTCTGCCCACCAGAGACGAGACCTCAGAGCTCTGCTCAGCACACAGGGGCAGCTCTCGTGTGCTGGGGGATGCTCTGGTCTGGCAACACCCCCCCTCTGCCTGCTGTTTGATCCCTGCCCGCCTGGCGTGCCTCGGTCTCGTCTCGTTCTGTCCTTGTGGTTCCCCTGTGTCTGACTGCATTAAAGGGACTGTATTCACCTGCCTCGTGTTTTGGGCTGTCATCCATCCCGGCGGGGTGTGCTTGTTGCAGCCTGGTTGCAGAATGGATCTGCCTGTTGTAGGGCGGCTGTGTCGGCAGAGGGCACTCCCCTTACAGAGCAAAACGCCTCCTCTGTCCCTTAGTTCCTAAGAGAACGTTGTGCTGGGCATGAGGCTTACCTGCCGGCCCTCCTCCTGCGAGTTAGGCCTGTAAAAACTGTGCTACGGGTGCTCTCAGAGAAGTGCCCCAAAGGAGCATCGCATCTCCTTTTCGGCACAAACCTCTGTTCTCAGCTCTCTGGTGGTGGCTGGTACAGTCCTGCACGGCGCTGTGGTGCAGGAGTTCACGGCCACCAGCAGGTGACAGCAGGAACGTGACCAGCAGAGGGTTGAGGCAGGTGCTGCCTGGGAGAGGTGCGTTGTTTCTGACACCCCGGGTTACTCTGCGGGGCTGCAGCTGGTGTTTCCAAAGTGGCTTCTAATCCCTGGTGCCCCGTTCGAGGCACCCAGGACCTGCACTGCAAAGGCAATCAAACGATCTTGCCTGTAATTAGCTAATGGGAACTGAGATGCTGGAGCCAGAGGCAGACCTGGCTTGGCTCTGCTTGTACCATCAAGGTTAATAAGGCATGGAAATGGGAACTGGCCTGCCCCAAATGCTGCAATATGGCAAGAGGGAGGCTGAAAGCAGAAAACGATCCATTACCTTCCGGCCACCTGTGTGGCTCTAATTTCCAAGTGCTGTCATTGTTTGCTGATAGTGTCAGCTATCACCCAGCCATGCTGGATCGTTCTCTCCAGGACAGTTTATCGACTGATAGATGTAATCCCAGCTAGAGGATTAAACCTCCCAAGAGGGAGGGACTGGCTTTGTTTTTCAACGTGCAGGCGGTAAGATCTGATGGCTATCGGAAGGTCGGGCGGCTTTCCTGCCTCGATACACCCTTCCTGGACACGGCTCTCACCACCTGCCTCGGGAACCCACTCCAGAGGACGGCCGTGACTTCACGTGGATGAGAACAGATGAACTGGTTCCCATCCCTGGTGCCTTCACGCTTTGCTTTGCTGGAATGGGTGGCATATGCCCGGCAGCCTCCCTCCCTTTCCCGCTGTGAGATGAGCCCTGCTGTCAGCCCCGAATCCTCCCGAGGCGAGCTGGGGATTAGCTGTATCGCAGCTGTCGTGGCGGTGCTGGAGCTGAGTGTCCTGAACCCCCCAGACCCATGCAGGAGTTGCTTTGAGACCGGGGCTGGCTTGTTTGCTAGGCTGTGCCCTGTCAGTTCTCAGCGCAGACTGGGAACAGCTCGGGGCTGTTGGTGTCCCCACTTTATTCCTTTATCTTCCCTTGCTATTATGATTTGATCTCTTTGACCAAGGCTTTGTGTAAAGCAGCTTCTTTCCATTCTATGGGCTGTTCCTGCTTTCCCCCGTGTTCCCAGATAGCTGAGAATCGCCTGGAGGTTTTGCATAAAGAGGATTTCTATTTCTTTCGCGAATCATGTTACTTGGCTTGGAGCACCACATCAGACGCGTTCTCTGCCTGAAACGGCTACATAGCAGAGAACTTGGCACTGATGTCGTTCGCACCCGACTGATGCGTGTGCTGCGCTTCCCTCATCTTGCCTGTCCCTGCCTAGAATAGAAATGCTCGGCAGCCAGGCGCATTTAGAGAGGCTCTGCCTGGCCCCTGCGGGGCTGCTGATGGAGGGGGAAGGACTTTGATGCGGGAGGCTCTTGGAAGAGGTGAGCAGGAGCTGCGAGTGCCTCATCCCCAGCTCCCCGGCAGCCAGGTGAGTGCTGCCTCCTCGCCTGCTCCGATTGCTGAGCGCCTCCTGCCCCCCAGCCCCAAGCTGAAAGCGGTGCTGTGTGCAGGGGAAGCTCAACCTCGGCCCGGGGGGAGGCTGCAGGAGGCGGCGTGAGGTCTGTCTGAGCCTGTCCCGGCCCCTCCAGCTGCTGGAGCCCTAAGCTGGGTATGAGGCAGAACTGGAAGGACTGGGAGATGCTGATTCTTGCTGAGAAAGCAGCTTGAGCGAGGCACCAACTTGCTGCAGCTCAACAGATTGTGCTCTTTACGAGCAAGTTGCAGCGAGCTGCCTCCCACCTGCCTGCTCCCTGCGGTCCTCCCTTGGGGTCCCTGCTCCTGTCCCAGCACCCGTCACAGCCTCAGCACTCAGCCTAACGGTGCAGCCGGTCCCGTAGGGGCTCAGCTTGGCCGTGTTCCCCCTCTGCTGCCCCATTTCCCCGCACCTCAGCCATCAGCCAGCGCCCGTGGCCTGAGCGTCTCAGCGGCTGTGCGGTGGGAGCAGCTGCAAGGTGTTTGCTGAAAGCATTTGGCTGACCCTGCAGGAGGGGTGGAGGTCAGGCCGCAGTTCCCCGACGTAAGTGCTTTCATTAGGGACTTTCTGCTTCTGACATCAAAGAGAAATTTTTGGTTCTGTTCCCACCTAACCTCACAGTGGAACTGCCGAGGGAAGCAGCAGCAGCGGGTGTTTTCAGCAGTAATGGCAGCAGCTGGTCCTACTCCCGGATTCTGGTAATCTCATTATTTGTTCCACTGTCTGACCATCAATGCTGGCGTGTCACGGACACCTGCAGGGGCTGGCAGCTTGGCTGGGACGTCGGCTCTTCACCAGACGAGCCCTTCTCTTCTACTTTAGCCACCTTGATGGCTTTTTGCCCGTCCGCCTTGTTTCTTTTTGCCAAAGGCAGTCCTGGGCTGGCTGTCTCCGCGAGGAGCAGAGCGGTGCTGTGGGAGGGTGATTCTGCAGCAAGAGAGTAGAGCTGACGAAGCAGAATCTCCCAGGCTTCACATCCATGACTGCTTCTGCTGTACCCCAGCCTGTGACTGCCCACCCTCATCTTCCTGTGCTTTCACAATGACTCTGGAGCCTTCCCCTGTGTGAAAATAACCAGCGAGATCTCTACCAGGAGCAGACACTGACATTTAAGGTATTAAGTCTCTTAGGTGCGAGCATGCTTGGGTGGTTTGTTGGATCAGATCTGAAACCTCCAAAATTCCGAGCTCCTCAGCCTCAGTTTCTGGCTTCATGTGACTAGGCTGAGAAAGATTTCCCCTCACCCTCCCATATGCCTCTGTGATATTTTGGAGTGAATGTTTCTTCTGTGCTCCCCCAGCCAGCCAGGCTCGGAGTGTCCCCTGCTAGCAGGACTCATACAGGGATACGCTGCTAAAGGAGCCCGATAACCAAACCCGTGCTGAGGGAAGGCAGCCAAGCACCTTAAAACAGCATCACCAGCTCGGCCTACAAAAAAATGTGGGGCCAGATCTTGCCCAAACTGCTCCCAGAGCTCTCGTGTCTTTGGGAAACGCTGTGGTCTTAGGTTTGGGTTCACTGCTTGCCCCGGTCTCCTGACTTGGTGGTGCTGCCTGCCTGAATATCCCCGCTCGCCATGGGTGTCTGCTGAGCCGGGGAACGCCATCCTCTGCTCCCCACATCCTGATGCAGTGTGGGGTGCACACCTCGGCCCCCCTGCTCCACTCTGACCCGCCATTGCTGGAGGGGACATTTCTCCAGCGCTGCTTTGCCCAGGGTGCAGCATCTTGTGCAGACTTTGCCAGGGAGGGAATAACCTTGGGCAGCCAGGCAGGAAACATCCATGTCGTGAGAGGCAGCAGCAAACTTCTGTCAAGGCCTTTGTCTAAGGGTTGGCTTTATTTGCAAAGGGCCTGGTGGTTTCCTGGCTCGTTTCGGCTTTGTTCTTCTGAGGGAATGCTGAAGAATCGGGAAATACAGAGTTGTTTTTGGTTTCTCTTCTTGTTAGCTTTGTGCTGCTTGGTGAGCTCGACAGTCTCACCGAGGAGGCCAAGACAAAGGGAAGAGGGGCGGCAGGAATTGCTGACGGCCACGAGCTATGGGACTTCCTTGGCAATAATGAAATCTTGGTTTCATTCTTCCTCACGCAGGCTTTCCGGGAACGAGCTGGTGGGACTGCTGCTCAGGAGTCAGGTAGGAGTCAGGATGGGCGATGTGACCCAGCAGCATGTGTCCTGTGAGCAGGTGGGACTCAGCCCCTTTCAAGGCACAAGACAACGTTCTTCTTTAGGCACGGCAGGAGGGGACCTCTGTGGCTCTAATCATCCAAGCGTCTTTTTAGGGAACTGTGCTTGGTGCAGCTCAAGTCCCCGTGATGCTTACCGGGGAACAGCACAGTAAAATGTTTGAGTGTAAAAGGCCACTGGTTCTATTTTAGCTCGGTGGAAGCAGAAGTATGCTGAAAACGTCACACCATGAAACATATTTCCTAATATTTACTTCTGTAATTATAAATATTCTAATTTATGGATGGAAAAGTTTACAAATAGCCCTTGCGTGTCATGTGTGCAGTTCTAGTTCTGCTTTGGGAGGTTGATTGTAATTAGATTACGGTAAACAACAAAGTTCAAAGGGAAGAAGATAAACATTCCCTCAGCCATCCTTGGAGGCCAAGGTGCTGACCGAGCTACTGGCTTTGAAATTGAAGCTTCCTGGCTCGTCTGTTTGAACTGAACCTGGAAACTTAAAAAGCAAACAAACAAAACCCTTAGCAGTACTGATAATAATCCAAAAAAGAATCCCTGTTAGGGGGAGCCCAGGGATTTGGGGGAGTGTTTCTGTCCATACGGTCTTTCTGGCTGACTTCTGGGAGTTGCAGGCTGTCAGCAAGCAGAGCAGTTGTCCTGAAGTAATTCTGAGACATCTTTTTCCTGAAGCAAACATCCTCCTGATTTAAAAGCATGATCCACTCGGTTCTGCAGGGCACATTAGCTCAGGTATTGAGTTTGAGGAAGAAGCTGGAGAGCTATGGAATTCCTCTCCGGGGGTGATAAAAGCATCAAATGGGTTGTGCAGGAGCAGAGCCAGAATTCCCTGACTTCCAGCGATGGCCAGTAACACAAGCTGCAAAAAAAAATAACACTTGAGAGCAGAGTGAGCAAAGAAAGGCCCACCTCTAGTAGATTTTCCAGCATCCACTGGTCCCAGGCTCAGAGGCTTTTAGAGCCAGAAATGGGAGTGTAAATAATTAACAGGCCCCACTGAACTCTTCTTTTCTCTTTGAACGCAGAAGCTGGTAGCTCCTGTGTCACCCTGCATGAAGGAGTCCTGCAGTTTAGCTGCAGATTGTGTGAAGATCTGACCCAAGAGAGCACTCAGCAAGTTGAAGGAGGAGATGAGGAGCAACAAAGGTAACTGCTTGTATGGCCGACTCAAGGGGTGGTGGTGCTGTGGCAGTGCTAAAGCTCTGAGGTTTGATTTCTGGCTGCCTGGAAACAGCCTGGAATTGTGGGCACCGGAGCGGCAACAGGTGATAAGGAGAGCTGGGCACTTGAGGAGAAAATTGCCATTAAATCTGTAAAGGAGATACTGTTGCTAATGACAGCGGAGCTCTGTAATCCCTCAGCAATGCTCAGCGTGCTACCTTGACATCCCGCAGAGCAGCCTTCAAACCCTTTGCTTCTGTGTTAATTGGGCTGTTTGCCTACAGCCCAGTTCCAGGGAAGAGGAGGACGCTGGCCGTCCTGTCCCCAGAGGATTCCTCGTTGGGGCGCAGCTCCCTCTGATTAAATGTTTCCAAAATGCTTCCCAAAGGATCTTCGTTATGCATAATTTGATCATTGCGTGGATCCTGCCAGCTGGTGTCTGGCTGGGCACTCGGATGTCCGTTTATTCTTCCTCCACCTCATTTTCTTACTCTTCTCTTCCTTCCTTCCCAAAGGCTGTGACTTGGTCACTTGGGGCTTCCTCCAGTTGCTTTCCCAAACGAGCCGTGTGGGAATACTGTGGAGTTGTAACAGCCAGGAAGCAGATGATGGGCACGCGTCCTACGCAAGGCAGGGCAGATGGGAAGCAGGGAGACAGGGGAGCTCTTCCCTTTGACAACCTTTGACAGGTCACAGGGAAAACAAGTCAAAAAGGTCGAGCTCATGGTGAGATGCTGAGCTGTTCCCACTCTCCTGCTGGAAGAGATGGTGGATCTGGAGAGAGAAACCAGAGCATCTGTGGTGCCGAGCCTTTGTGAGACCAGACAGGCTCTGAGTTTAGAGCCAAAGACAGTGCTGAACTGCTGACTGCCTTCTGCATCGTTTGGCCCAGGGTCCTCGAGCAGAGGCCAAGATAGGAAGGAGGATCGGGGGAGGTGGAACATCTCAGACATCTCTCAGTTCCTGGCAAGACAGAAATAAGTGCTTAAACGTACTTGAACACCAGGTCCACTTAATATCCTTAAATTAGTTTTCTTTCCTGAGCAGCCTCCGCATCCTGTGTGTCTGGCCAGCTTGTCAGAGACTCTTGGTGTTTTTTTTCCCCAGCAGCGCTTTGAAGTGACTTCTTGGGGGCCAGGTGATCTGTACTGATTTCCCAAAGAAAAACAGAGACTAAAACCCCAACCTGTATTATGGCAGGGGCTGGGAGAGCAGTTTGTGGAGCAGGAACCTTAACTTGGGTATAACTAAGAGGACTCGGGGTCTAATAGGGCTGATAAAAGGCTCTGCTAAACTCGTGTATGGGGCGGTGGGTGCCAGACCCTTAGGACAGACCCTTTCAAAGCAGAATTGGGAACTGGAATTGCTAAGGGGTCTGTTTGCCAAGTGCTGAAACACAGCCATTCCTGCAGGAGAGCACAACGCAATGCTGCCCTGAAATCCAGGCTCTTCCAGGAAGCAGAGGAGCGCAGCGTCCAAAAAAAGAAATGCCAGGAGCTGCAGGTAAGCCAAATAGTCTGCCCTGCAGGGCCCTTGCAGGAAGACAGAGCTGGCACGCTGCGCAACGTTAATACATCAATATGCAGCTCTCGTGGTGGAATTGCAGCAGATCAATCTCACCAAAGCAACTTGTTTGTTCTTTTTGTTTTAATTCCCTTCCAAATGGGAAGGACCGTGCACTGCGTCAAAGGAGGTGATTCTCCTGCTGTATTCGGCGTTGGAGAAGCCTCACCTTAAATATTGTGTGCAGTTCTGGGCTCCACGACAAAAAGGATGGAAGCATCCTTTTCAAAAGGACTGTCCTGCCATGGTGGTCCTTGGAAGCATCCAGAGGAGGGCCACAAAACTGGTAAAAGGTGGGGTGGTGCCAGCCTTGGACAATGCCCTCACAGATCTGCTTTAATTTTGGTTAGCCTGACGTGCTCAGGCAGTTGCTCTCTGAAAGTCCCTTCCAACTGAACTGTTCAGAGTTCTATTAACTGCCTAAAACCACTTCTGAGGGGCACGCACAACCTTGGCAATCTGAGCAGGAGACGTGTTTCTTGCTGTTTTGCTTCCTGCCTCGTCAGCAACTCGCTGAGCTGCTCGTCAACAGCACTGCTTGTTAGAGCATTGGGCATCGCGTTGTGACACATCTGCCAGACAAATAGCTGCCTTTTAGTGACAAGGCTGAGCTGTGCTTTGGGGTCACGTAGAGCTGAGTTAATTTGTGCCCGTTCCTGAGGCAGGACCCCCGCAAGCTGCTGGGTCAGTGAATAGCGTCGTGAAGCGCTGGCCTGGGATGAGGCACTGGGATTTTTTCAGCAAGGGGACCCATGCTGCAGAAGGGAGAGCACCGAAGAAGGGACAAGGCAGCTAGGTTTGTGGTGCTCTCCGAGGAGATAAGCATGAGACCGCTCTGCCGCAGGCTTCCTTTGGCAAGTGAAGGAGTAAATTTATCAGAGAAAAGCTGCCCAGGGGCACGTGGTTCCTCCACTGGCTGATTTTAAAGCCCCGAGGGTGGCACGTGGGGACTTCTCATCCCGTGGGTGACCCTTCCTAGAGCGGGGATATACCAACCGGTCCGGTCCAGCTTCAGGAGGTGGAGCAGAGCTTGTATCAAAACAGGGTGCCAGAGAGATTGAAGCGAGGGCTGCGGCTTTGGAAGGCAGTGGTTGAGGTTGCCCCGCTGGTGACCGCTGAGGCTGTGTGGAAGGAATGTGAGTTGGAGGGTGGTTTGTATGTTTTGAAATCAGAATGTGGCAGCTTACTGGTAAGCGATCCACTTTACTGCTTTTCCATCTTGATTTATGCAAGAACTACAAGTCCTGTAGGTCAGTGCCAAAAGAAACAGCGAGTGGAATTTCACTTTTTTCCTCTTCAAATTCTTCTAAGTCTACCTGCTCCCAAAGGTGAAGTGCAAGGGGTAAAACGTGGCAGCTCTGGTCTTCCAAGTCTCTGTAATGCTCATTTATAATCATGTCCCGGCCTCGTGGGGCATCGGCCCATCCAGCAGCAGGGTCTCTGTGCCAGCATGTGCAGATTAGCAGTCCTGATCTCATCCAGGGAGGGAGTGTGGAAACACCTGCATGCATCAGCAGTGACCGTCCTGGTGAATGTCCTCAGCCCTTTGTGCCCCGTTCAGAAAGCTGCTCCTCTGGTCTTTTCTGAAGCTGTCACAGCCAGAGATCGAGCTACGCCTGTTAGCTTTCTGGAAGAGAAGGCACAGCAGAGAGAAGATCTCACCTGGTTTTCACGGCGATAAGCAGCTCTACGAGCTTGGCTGCTCCTCCATCCAGCCTCAGGCACTCAGCGTTGCTCCGTGCTGCTTCGTATCTCTCTCGGGGCAGCCCTGCCTTCGGGTGGCTTATAGGTGGGTTATTTTCTCCATGCGTGGCACAGCGTGAGGCTGCTCCCTCCAGCCTCCAGATCTCATCTGTATGCTGTAACGTCCTGTGCAGGCTGGGTGTTTGTGCATGTGAGTCAGGCTCACCCCAGCTGATCGCAACTGTGCTGCTGCACTGGGGGTGCTTGCAGGGAGGAGGAGGAGGAGGAGGAGGAGGAGGAGGAGGAGGAGGGATCCTAAAGAGAGCTGCAGCTGCTGGGGGGAGCAATAAATCATTGGGGTGAACGCTCGCTTTTAATGGGGACTGTTGATTTAAGGAGAGATGTAATCAGCGTGTTGGGTGGGATGCTTGTGTATGCCTACGTGTTCCACTGCATTTTTTTTCCCTTTGCTGGCGAGCTGACCCATAGAGATGGCTTAGCAGCTTTGTGTTTAACGACGTGTGATCTCCTGCAACCCAAGGGCTGAGGACAAGCACCCGACTGTGCTGACGGCTGGGGCTGCCTGCTGTGCGCTGGAACTGGCCTGGCCTACCCCAAGACCTTTCTCCCGGGGATTTGTCAGCCTTCCCCTATCTCCAGGCGTGGAGCTCTGACAGTTACGATCCAGCACAGCGATCCCACGTAACAGGAGCCTGCAGCAAGCTGTCTGCTGAGTCTTCTGCTCGGCGTGGGTGCTGCAGCATCAGTCTGAATCCAGGGCCACAGCGCGGTCGTGCTCATGGGGTGGCTCAGCCGGTGGCACGGGAGATGGAGTGAACGTTTCCAAACTCGTGGGGGAGTTGGAAGCTGGATTTTATACACAGGAGCATTGTCTTTAGCTGTAGGTGGGGGAAAAAAAAAACACAAAACTGTAAGCTAACCATGCAGGGTACCAAGCTTTGTTAGTCAGAAGCAAGGCAAAGGGCAAAGCAAAGGATTTACAGCTCTAATAAGGCAGAAACTCGCCCAGTTCATCTCTGAGCAGAACCCCTCTGTGTCACCACGTGGTGACTTTGTTGAGAGTGGGAGTTCAACGCCAGTCTCCCGGCCCACCAGCTGTGTTGGGCCGCGAAAGACAAAGCAGATAATGTATGCGACTTTAATAGGGTAGCCTAAATTTGGGGTAGGTACAACATGCCAACTCCCTGCGTTTATTAAGGAGCCAGCATGGGTTGTACGGCTTTGGCTGGTGGTTCATGAATGGTGCCCTGATGTTTCTTTTTCACTTCTGACTGTGTGAAAGAGCCTTAATGGATTACACATTTTTCAGCAAGCCTTCTCTGACCTTTACTGCACGAAGGCAAGTGCGAAGGGGGGTTAGCACCTCTGGGGGCCCCGGGGTGGGTAAAGAAATACCCGCTTCTGGGGCAGAGTGGGCGGTTGCTTCGATGCGAGCAGCCGTGCAGAATGGTTCAAGGCTGGGAATCACCATGTCCAAAAGTGAAAAACCAGAGATGATCTGTGTGTTATCATGCCGTAATTACCGAAGCAGATATTTGGTTAAAGAGAGAGCTGAAACCCCATGCTTAAGCTTGGAGGGAAATTCCTCAGGGTCCTTACAAATTCACAAGCAGCTGGCTCATTAATTTTTTTTTGCTTCCTTCAGAATGCCCCCTCGCCCTGCCGCTGTTCATCTCCGTCAGGTGCGGGGCGGCCCTGGGTCTAGCTTCAATACGGACTTTGAAGAGCACAGCTGCATCTCTCAGCCCTGCGAGTTCCCCACGGGGCTCTCCTATTCTGGTCACGTCCGACCTTGCTTTCCTTGTGCGTAATTCCCTGCTCTTCTCATTAACAACCCTCGCAGCGCTCCACAAAGACTGTCAGCCCTTGCTGGCCTCCTGATGGCGAGAGGAGGTCTGGCAGAGCACAGTGACTCCCCTCAGCCCTGCGGCAGGCTGGCCCCAGGACCAGGTGTGCCTGGCATCTCCTCCTTTCGGAAAAGGGGAGCGCAACGGAAGTCGGGGCAGGGTCCTAGGGAAGGGAATATGTACTCACCACGGCTCGTAGGAGGATTTCATACACTCAGTCACACCCACACTCTCATCCAAATATGTGTAAGCTCCGGGATGTGAGTTTGACTGGTTTAGCAAGGATCACTGACACCAAGGAACGCTGTCGTCGTGTCTGGTATTTGTGTCAGGAAGAATACCAGACTCTTGATGACAGATTTTAGGGTCATCTCGTGTGTTATTAGGACTGAGGCTTTGTTATTATCTTCTCATAGCACTAGCAGCAAGAAGGCTGATGCGTGAGATCAGCTCTGTCCATGAGCTGTCCCTGCTGCAATGCCAGAGCAGGGCTGTGCTGGCTCCACGTGTCCCCTGAGTACAGGAGCAGCACCCTTCGTTAGCAGTGGCTGCACCCTTGGGGGCTGCTGTTGCTTCTTGTGCTTTCTCATACAGATATTTTCATTCTTACTTCATTTATACCAACTTCAGTGTTCCTGATATGAGCCTCTTCGCTTTCTGAGTTTACTGCGGGCCGTGTGCCAGCTGCAGCTTTTTCAAGAGGGCGATCGAAGCCGTCAGACCCCCACCTTTCCCTCCCAGAAGCGGGGCTGAAAGACAGGAGGACCAAAAACTCCAGCAGAGCCTGAAGATACCACGGGCTGAGGATCCAGCCTAAGCTGAGTCGCTTAAAAAAGAAATCGAAAGGGCTCAGCCACGCCTCCGCCTACAAATCATTGGTTCTCCTTCTCCATTGTATAAGGCAACCGATGCGGCTGTCAGCTTCACAAGCTCAGGATCTCAGCTCGCCAAAGCGCTGAAAATGGGCAGCAGGTCCCTGGTGGCCCTCCTGGCGGCCCTGTGTGCCTGCCGGCTGGGGGTGCGTGCGGCGGGGCGCTCCAAGGTGAACCCCAGGATCATCACGGCTCCCCAAGGTGAGTCCTGCCCCAGACGCAGCGCCGGCGTGCGCAGCTGCCGGCTGCTCCCCGTGCTGGTTTGTCCCCTCTTTGGAGGGCAGTCGGGCTTTTCTGCATTGCTTTTGTCTCCTCGGGGGGACTTGGGGCTCTCCCTGAATCGCCCGTGATCTCTGGAGGGGCTTCTGGTGTCCTTGATAGCTTTTGGTGAATTTCTACAGCCGCCTCGCTGCCAAATCCTTTCCTTTTTGTATTCTAAAAGCGTTTTCCTACAGGCTGGATATGTTAAAGGCTGTCAAAAAGCTCACGTCCTGAAACGGGCAGAGTAAGCGTTTCCTCTAACTCACGGGGAGAAATGGAGAAGTGTATTTGCATGAAAGTTACATTTCTAATTAATCCGGCTTGCTTAACCTGCTAGCTAGCCGCACGTGAGTTCGGTAACTAATTATTTACAGGGGGTGTCTGTTCTCAGGGGCAAATATATCCAACGGCAGTGACACAGGAGGATGGGGCTCTAATGCTAGCAGAACTGAACAAAGAGCTGCTCTGGAGGAGGGGGCTTACGCGGAGAGCGCAGCCCGAGATTCATGCGTTGAAAGGAGCAGGGTAGAGCTTGCTGGTTTTATCACGAGTCTTCCCAGCTCTTTGAGGAATACCCTCCAGGGAGGCTTTAACAAAAGACCCCGTCTTGTCCCCGGTGGTTATGGTGTTTGTCTAACCCTGGGGCTGAGCTGAGCTGCAGATCTCATGCTGCTCTGCAGTACAACAGCTCCTCTGTGCGCAGAGAACTTCAGAGGACACGGATTTTCTGTGGTTTCTTCTGGACCATCTGTTATTCTTCTGCCGGGCTCGTTTCTGCCTGGGATGAGGGGCCAGGAGCAGAGGGAAAGGCCGGGGGTGTGTGAGCAGAGGTGGCATCTAGCTGTCAAACCTCACGCTGGAAGGGAGAGCGGCTAAAGGTTGCCATTAGTAACGCCTCATTAATTTCATCCCCGGGTAAATGAAGCGGGTACAAAAGAAACTGGTACAGAAGTGGAGCCGGAGGATGGGGTCACACGTTTCTCGGCAGGAACTTCCCCTGCCCCGCTTAAGGGAAGGGAAAAGTTGCGTTGCTGCTGGGTGCTGAGGTTGGAAACGCCTGTTCTGGGGTAAAAGTGGGCTTGGGGGGGGGGCGGAAGCGGGCTCGAGGGGTTCCTTCCCACCTGCTCTGTGCCGCTCTTGGCGTGCACGCGTCACACGCTCATTTGGCCTTTCCGAGCATCTGTGTCAGATGGTGGCTTCCCTGACATTAAACGCAGCGAGGAGCTGGCGCCGAGGAACACCGAAGCCAATTAGCGCTGGGATGCTTCCCTCAGAAGGGATCAGCTTGTGCTTTTCTCTGTGCTTTCTTTTTTTTTTTTTTTTTTCTGTGAAAAAGCTAAAGTGGGACACGACTTCAATTAGGGAGCTCGCAGGGGCAGCTGCGCGGCACGCTTGCTGAGAGTCACTCGTGGGGCTCGTGTAACGGGTTGCGTTGTGCTTGGCATCACCTCTGCCCTTTGGGGAGCGGCTCTGCCCGGGGTGAGGCTGGAGCATGGCTCGGGGTGGGAGGAGAAGTGGGACAGAGGGCCAGCGGGGCCGTGATGGAGCCCTCTTCAACTTCCCCAGTGCCCCAAACCCGGTGAAAGGCAAGCACAACGCCTTCAGGGTGGGTGACCCGCAGGTCAGCGTGCTGGGGCTGGGGCTGGTGCCGCTGTAGGGTTTGGTTTGCAGGTCGAGCCCTGGCAGCGGGTGGCGCAGGGCAGCATTTGGGCTCCTCGTGGCTCGCCCTGGCTGTGCTGGGGCTGTGTGCTCCGAGCAGTGCAGTGCTGGCCTCGGCCCTGGGCTCTGCAGGAGCTGGCAGCTCTTTAAGTAATTAAATTTCTTACATGCCACGGCCCAGCGCTAGCACCAGGTATGGAGGACGGAGAAATTCCCTCCTGGCACTGGCCTGAGCCCAGCCCTTTCCAGGAGGGGAGCGTAAGTGTGCAGCATCCCTCCCCGGGCTGCTGCTCTGGGGGAAGAGAAGGAAAATGGCACTGGGAGAAGCTGCAGCTGCCCTTTCCTCTCTCAGCCCCTGTCCTGCTCCCCTTGTTGTCACCCTGCCGGGTCTGGGGAGATCCCCAGCCCCGCTGCAGGCAGCCCAAACCCCTCTCTGCTGTTTCACCCCGCGGTCCTTCATTGTCTGATCGCCGTGGAGGAACTAGGTGAGGTGACATTGTGTGCTGTCAGCAGAAAGAAAAGGCTGCTGGCTTCGGTGGCACAAGCCAGAGCTCCGCTCTGAAGACAAAGAAACCGAGTTGGCCTGCCTCGGGGTCGGGAACGGCCCGGCCTTAAGTGATTCTGCAGTCCTGGGGACGGGGACGTGCAGCACTGGGTGCCTGGAACAAAGTGTTCTGCAGCTCTGCCTTTATCTCTCCTGGAGTGCTCTGCACATAAACCCAGCCCCGAGGCTCGGACAGGGCGCCTGCTCTGCCTTTATTCTCCACTCCTGACTCTGTAAGGCAGCGCAGGATGGGGCGAGGCAGGGGCACGTTTTCCCAACCAGCAGCGTTTAGCCCCGAAGGCGGTGGGGAAGGAGCTCTGGAGCTCTGGCAGCAGCCAGCGCAGGTGGCTGGCTCCCATATAACGCTGGTTAAGCAGTTCTTTGAAAGCACGTCTGACTCTGCAGGATTTCTTCCTCTTGGGGAGAAGGCAGAGCAAAGGGCTGAGGTCAGCTCCTGACCAGGGGTCATGTCTGAAGTGCTTCAGATCCCTTTTTCTGCTGGGGAGTTTGTCACCTTCCCCTTCGCAGCTCACCCGGCACACATGGGCAGGGGTCTGTGGTGCCACGTCCCCGATCCGCTGAGATCTGCGGGGTGGGGGCGAGTGGAGCCTTAGCAGCCTGTGCTGGTACAGAGGCAGGCGTATCAGGCGAGAACACGGTGTGCAAGGTTACATTTCCTTCTGTTTGTCCTCCCCTTCTTTCCCTAACCAAACACCGGCCAGCTGGGCTTTGTTTGGGGAGGTGCACGCAGCTCCCACGCCGAGCTCCTGCTCGCCAGCCCTGGTAGCAGAGCTGGGCAGAGCTCTCCGGGTGCCAAACCCTGCGTGGAGCGGGGAGGTGGCCCCCCAGGCTGCTGCCTGCTGACCGGAAAGTCACCGAGCATCGGGAGAGCAGAGGAGCCCGAGGGCAGGGGCAGCCAGCTCCTCTCACCGGGGGTTCGTGCGGCACGGAAATCGTTTTTAGCCACCACCACTCTTCAGCCTGCCGTGTCCTGGCTTACCCCTGCGTGTGTAGACCTGAGAGAAGCTCGCGGCCTTTCCCTGGCTCCCTGCTGCAGTCACACCTTGGGGTGGGATGGAGGCTGATCGACAGACGAGGCTAACGGGGCTTTCAGGGCTGGAGGGGACTGGTTTTGAGCTGTTCCATAGCTCGCAGGAGAGAAACCGGTGTCGCAGGGCAAGAGGAAGATCATACACTTGACCCTTGGCTGCCTCAACCGAGTTGAGGAGGCTGGGGCCGGTTCAGGAGGACTCAAATTAGAGTTCCTGGAAAAACCCCACTCTGCCCCTAGTCCAGAGGCTGTGCCAAGCCTCAGCTCAGTGGGCTGGGAGGAACGCTGCCAGCAGCGAGTGCCCCTGCCTCCAGGAGCTCTTCCAGGAGCTCTTCGTGCCTCCTCGTGCCTGCAGCTAGCGAAGGAAGGTAAGAGCTGATAGGGGACGGAGGTAAGAGGAGAGGTGGCAGTGCCACCACCAGCTTCTGCTCCGTGGTGCCACCGCTTTCGGAGGTGCCACGGTCCCAAGAGTGTGAAACATCTTGTAGGGTACTTCTACACCAAGCTCTCGCAGCATCAACATTTCCAGGAGAAAGCTTCTCACTTTCCCAGCAGTGCTATTTTCTGCAGCCGGCTCGTTTTCACAGGGTGGGAGATGCTGGTATCATAAAATGTTGGTTGAAAATAATTTCTTGCTCTTCTGTGCAGATTGGAAAAAAAAAAGACAAACAAACCGAGTGAGTGAATCACAGCCACCTCCTGTTACCAGAACGTGACACAAAACCAGCAGATACGGGCAAACTAATAAAAAAAAAAGAAAAGTTGTGGCTGCCTCACTGCAATGCTCGGGGCTGGGCCAGGGCCAGA
Organism: Aythya fuligula; assembly: GCF_009819795.1. NCBI lineage: Eukaryota > Metazoa > Chordata > Aves > Anseriformes > Anatidae > Aythya > Aythya fuligula. The sequence goes on along the minus strand of NC_045569.1, from coordinate 9,222,210 downwards.
GCCGCAGCTGTGCCAGCCCTCAGGCATGGCCAGGGGCAGAGCTGGGGAAAACGGGGCTGGAAACCCTTCACAGGTGATATAGTCCAGCTCCGTGTCCTAAGGCAGTCCGAACTAAATATAAACTTCAAGGCACGATGCTTTTTAAAGAAGCAGGAAGGCTGGGATTGGAGCTGCAAGGAGGAAATTGCGCATTGTGCAGCTCAGCTCAGCTCAGCTCCGTCCTGCTGAGCCGCAGCCTCTGGAGCGGAGCTATTCCTGGGTGCCCCAGAAATAGGACTTGTTTCTCCTGTTCCTCATCTTCCCTTTCTGCCTTGCTGTGCCAGCTCCACCCGGCGTGCCCGTGTCCGGTGTGTGCAGGGAGGCAGGAGGAATGCTGGCAGGCTCACAAACACCTCCTGCAATCTCCGAGAGTTTCAGAGCAGCTCCGGGATGGAGCAAGAGGTACTCCGTGCCCCTAATAAACCTCATCCAGCCTTTAGCAGAGCTCTGGTTCTCTACTGCTCTAACCGCCCAGCCCCAAACCCGAAGCCAGTTGTCTTGGCAGCCCCCAGCAGCTCCGACTCTGCTTAGACTGGAGGGAATTGTTTGCCTGCGTTGGCCGCGGAGAGGAGCAGGTGCCGTGGGCTGGAGGAGCCGTGGGAGTTTCCGTGCTGAATGCGGGGATGTTTGCAGGCAGACACAACAGCCGGGGGGTTGCTCACACTGGGAAAGGGTTGGAAAGTCTGGCCAGGGTTCGGATGCCTGGCCAGCTTTTACGAGCTAGCAGTGGTTTGCTTTCCAAATCTGACTAATGCAGCCAAAAATGGACAGGGAAGAGGGGATGTGGTGTGTGCTGGGGACAGTGGGATGGGGATGCTTGAAGGTTTGCGTAGCCTTCCCAGCACGAAGCCAGAAGGGATGGGAAGCCTGCGGCAGGGATGCAATGAGTGTGGCAGGGCCCTGCTGGCTCAAGTCCCTTTGCTGCGTGTGTTATCTCATCTGCTTCGTGGAGGGAACTGGAACTTGGTCCTCGCTCCGGAGCCACGCATCTCTCCCTGCTCCGTGAAGCTGGTGCCCTGCAGGGGCTGGGGCATGCAGCAGAGGGCTGGCAGCCCAAAGGATGCTCAGATGCTGCAGGCTGTGCTGCTGTCAGCGGGGAGATGGCTGCTGGTTAGGATAATAGGGAAAGAGGCTTTTGCACGGGGGTTGTGCGCAGAGGTGCTCGCGGCGGTTTTCATCCTGGAAGGCTTTTTATGAGAAGCCGCCCTCTGGAAGTTGCTGTGCCTGCTAGGAGGGGCAGCCGCGCTCCGCAGATAGCTCTCCTGCTAAAAACATCCTTTTGTCCTGGGTTTTCCAGGGGCCGTACGACCAAACACCGTAATCACAGGCCGAGGCTCCCCCGGCTTCCAGCGGAACACGGCGCAGCTCGGGTCTGTCATTACGGAGAGCCTCTTCTGGAAAGGAACAAACCCCGGCTCTAAATTTAGCAGCCCCGGTCGGTGGGGTGCAGCCTGCAGCTCGCTCGGGGCTGGCAGGGGAAGCGTACCTGCGAGATGGCAGCCCTGGCTGCGAGCTGCCTCCTGGGGCACCCGGGAATCAGCTCTGCTCTGGGCTCGGCTTGCAGAGGCACGGTGCTGCATGATTTTGGGAGGGGGGACGTGCAGAAGGGGCCGGGGCATGTTGGTAGCGTGTTAGCCTGCCTCCTTCCTGCTGCCTGAGCGTGGAAAGCACCGCAGTGCCTGTCACACAGTCATTTTGCGTTTAATTAGGAGAAAGCTGCCTTTCCTGGAGCGCCAAACACTGGCTCGAGGCTTCAGAGGGCTGCGCGGTGCTGCCTGCGCTTGCAAAATCCCGGCTGATGGCTTTGAATTCAAGGCTCGTTTCTTCTGGCTGCAGGTTAGGGGGCTTTTCTCATTGTTGCTCGCTGAGGGGGCGTTTGGGACCGACGCCTGCTCTGGCTGCAGCTTGGCAGCCCCTCGCAGAGGAAATAAAGGCTGTGCAGCTCACAGAAAGCCTTTGGAGCAGGCGAGCCCGTGCCCAGCAGCTGCATTACCAAGCGGAGAGGTTTTTCCCTTTCTTCCTGCCCTGGCTCACCCCTGTGCTGAATAGCGCTGCCAGGCCGCTGCAGAGCTTACCAGAAAGAGTAGAAATCATTAATCTGCCCGAACGCTTCGTGCCTTTGATGCTGCTTTAAGAAAGCACGTTTGTCTGGCTTGGCTGTGCTCTCCGAGCTCGAGCCTTTCCTCCCGCGTTAGCGCAGCCCTTCTGGGCACGTCGGGCCACGCAGGGGCTGGGAGCTCGAGCAGGAACAAAGCACTCGACATATCCCCGATAACACCGGCTGAATTGTTTCCTCTGCTGCGGAGCATTTTGCTTTTCATGGCACGAACATCCTGCGATTGCAGGGGCTGCAGGAGCGGCCGGGGAGGAAGCCAAAGAGCAGGCAAGCAGCGGGGTTCGGAGGGAACCTGGCTTGGCTCGGGGCGGCCAAGTCCCTCTGCAGAGAGGAGGGAAGACGGCGGGAGGTTTCTTGGCAGGTGATTAAACGGGGCTCGCCTCCAAGCTGTCTTGGGGGCGAGACAGGCTGAGAAATAGCAAGCAGCTGAACTGCGCCGCTCGCCTGCTGCAGACTTAAAAGAAGAAAGAGGAGCGAAAGGCGTGAAGGCAGGCAGGTGTGGTTTTGAGTACCGTGGGCTTCCCAGCTGCGTGTCCCCCCTCTGTGCTTTTGCACCTCCTGTGGTGGCAGCAGCAGCTTTCTGCAAGCGCTGAGCCCTTTGTGCGTCCCCTTGATGCTCTTCTGCCTGCAGCGGGCTGCTTCTGCTGCCCGGTGCTGGGCTCTGTGCTTTTCCACGTGAAGGGATGGTCACGGGTGGAAAATAAAGACAGCAGCCCCAGCGCTCGCTCTCAGCTCGGTCCAGCTTTCAGGAACCAAACCACAACAGTTTCTGCCGGATGGAGGCCATGGGCACGTCACCATCAGGGCTTTTACAACCCAGGCTGACGAGAAAGCACGTTGCTTCCGCGGGGAGCCCATTTACGCTATCCTTTTGGACACACCCTTGTTTTCTAGGGTGCAGGAAGTGCATCCTTGGGAATGTGGCTGCAGCAAGGCAGCGTGCTGACCCCATCTGGCCAGGACCCTTCCCTGGCCCCACGTCATGGGGTCACAAAATGCCTCAGAGATGACTGATGGCCCCAGGATGGTTTGTCTGACCTGCTTTCCTGGTCCCTGCCGTTCCCAGAGCAGCTGGCCACAACCTCGTGGACTCCAGCTGTACCAAAATGCTTGTGCTGGTGTTTTTTTTCCTGCCCACGGACCGGAGAGATGGGGGCAGGCTGCCCACAGCCCTGCTGTGTAAGGCTCTCGTGGTGGGCAGGCGGGCAGCAGCTGCCAGGCGTGGGGCATGAGTGGGGCTCCCCCCGTCACGGGGAGCTGTGTGGTCGCCGAGAGGGCTCGGAGGAGCAGGAAACACATGTGTCTGCATCTGGTTTTTTTTGTTGTTGTTGTTTAAAAAGACATTTTTAGCACACCGGCTGCCTTGTTTCCATCACTGCTGCCCCACGGCTCTGGAGTGGTTTAGCCCGTGCCATGGGAGACTTGAGGGATGAGGCAGGGAGATTCAGCACCCTAAAAACACCTCTGGGGAGAGGAGAGACCGGGAGGGGAAAGCAGGCAGCACAACCCCCTTCTGGGGTGCTCTGGAGGGAGGCGAGCTTGGAGGGGTCAGGGGTAGGAGCCTCGAGGGCTGGCTCAGTTCTGCTCCTTTCGGTCTGGTCCCTTCGAGCAGTGGCTGCTGTCACCTCCAGGCCAGGTTTTACCTGAGCAGTGCGAAGGAAGTGGTTTTACCTCTTTCTCAGAACCCTCCCTCCCTCCCCAGGGAAAAGGTTATCGCTTTCGGCACCTTGAGCTGGCTGGGGGCGAGCTGGAGACCTCATGATTCACAGCCCTCCAATTCCCCTGCAGCAGGTCAGAACAAAAACCCCAGGGCGCCCCTCCTGGGTTGTCTCATCTAGAGAAAAAGCATTTCTCCAAAACCAGTACTTTTTGCAGAAAAGTCCCAGAAAGAGCGCTCCCAAGGGGAAGGTGAGCCAGCTCTTGAATCACCTCCCCTGCCCAGCCGGCCGTGACGACAGGAACTGGTTTCCTTGTGTCACGATCCCATGTGATTTCACGGAGCAAGGGAAGCCTCATGGTGAAACTGGAAGCGTGGCGTGGTGTCGGGGCTGGGTGAGGAAGGCGCTGAGGCTGGGATCTCCTCCCTGCCTTTAAAGGACAGCTGCCGACAGCCCGTGCCCCGTGCCGTCTGTCGTGCATCCGCTGAGCCTGGGTGGCCCCGATACTCCCAAAAGAGAGGCGATAAGTGGAGCTCTCCACATTCCTGGGGTTGCTCAGCCCTGACTCACGACGGCACAGGTGTAAGTGCCCGGCCGTGAGTCAGCACCGAGGGGAGGCTTCTCCTCCTGCCTCCCAGCCAAGCTCAGCCCGTGCGGTGAGGATGGATGACGGCGGAGACGGTGACGTGCCACGGGGAAGGTCGTATCCCCTCCCGTCAGCTCAGGAAGGAACACACAAAGCCGGGGAGGCGAGGGGGAAAGGAAGGAGCCAGCAAAGGATGGGCGCTGTGATTCAGGCAGGCCCTACGGGCAGCAGGGCAGGTGGCGGTGTCACCGGCGTCACGCCGGCAGGGTTGGGTTCATGATGGTGTTGGCACAAGTCCTAGTGCCGCTTAGCAATCGGGTTTGGAAACCTCTGTGTGCCCCGAAAGGGCTCAAATCCTCCTGTGGCTGCCTGGATGGGAGCTTTTCCAGCTGGGGCTGCACAGATGCTCCCCAGTCCCCGTGGTGCAGAGCAAGGGCAGTCCCAGGGAGCACGTGAGCTCCCTGCTCTGCCTGATTTTCCCTCTTCATTTACCCAGGCAGAGTCCCCAGCTGACAAGAGTTATCAGCAGTGAAGGATTTCTCAGGGACATTGCTCTCGGCTGCATCAGCGCTGTGCCCGAGAGGCGGAAGGTCCCCATCTCTTCTTTTTTAATCCTAATCTTTATTTCAGTTCTTCCTTTTAAAACGCTGGCGTCAGAGCAGATCCAAACAACCCCGTCCATTTTAGGGCAGCATCAGGGACTCGTCGCCCTACAAGGACTCGCCTGCTGCCCGTGGCCCTGATGAGCATCGGGGGGCCGCAGAGGGGCTGGCAGGATTCCCCTTCAGCCAGGAGGACAGCGGAGCTTTGCAGCTGACTCAGCCCCCGAGCTGGGGATGGAGCTGCTCTGATGAATTGGTCTGTAACGAGCCCGCACTCCCATGCTGTTTCCCTGGCTGGAGCATCTGCAGACAGCTGCTTTGAGGAGGAGGCTGCGAGCAGCTTCTCCTGCATCCAGGGCACTGCCCAGGCTCTTGGCTCCCGGATCCGCAGCAAAGCAGAGCCCTTTGGCTGTCCTTAAAGCACTGATCCCCCGAGCCATGCCTGAGGTCAGCCTGTGCCGTCCTCGGCCCCACTAGAAGCAGAATTTATCTGTGCCACTCTGTTTAGGGTGGGCCTCCCTGCCCTTGTCTGCAGCATCTCTTGTCCTTCATCTCCTCCATTACCTCACCCTCCAGGCATCCTCCGAGATGCACTAGGCTCCCTCCCTCTCTCTCTCGTTTAATATTATTATTATTCTTCAATCTGCTCCGGCGTTCCTCATCTCGCCGGCAAAGCACAAAGCTGCTCTTTCTCCTATTCATCCCTCCGGCCCCGGGTTAGCATTTCAATTGACAATTGTGCCATTGATTTGTGTGCTGACAGTGGGCTTTGCATTAAATGCCAGGCGGAGAGACTCGACCGGGTTAGCAGGGCCCTGGAAATCTGCCCGCCCCCTGTTTTCCGAAGCTTGGGGTCGTCCCCTTCTCTGGGAACGTAGCCTGGGCACTGCGCCGTGCCCTCAGCCTTTAGATGCCCTCATCCTCATCTTCCCCATGGCTCTTGGAGCCTTTCCTACCCCAAAACCGTGGCATGGGACGGCAGGGCTGCCCCCACGGACCTGCTGGATGTGAAGGGGATCGAACCTGTCGCCAAAGCCCGGCTGTTGAAGGCAGAGCAGGGGCTGAAGGCCAGCTTCACAGGCCAGCCAGCACCCTGACCCAGAGGCAGGGGCACCCTGCTCCCGCTCACGGAAACACCTTTAGAAGTCTCCCTTCCAGATCAGGGTAAATCAAAGCTGGAAACGCCTCTGGGCCCTGGCTAGCAGCGGTGTTTATCCTCAGCTCAGTGATTCAGAGCAGTCCCTGGGGAGCAGCAGGATAAATAATGTGTTGGCGCCAACCGAATTATTGTTTTGGGCTTGTTTGTTTCTGGCTGCTTGAAGAGAAGTGTGTCCTTGCTAGCAAGCAGGTTGGCACAGCTCTCGGAGCCGACCGAACGGGGCTTATGAAAGAGGAGCTGCGAGGGAAAAGCCCCAAAACGAAACCGAGGGTAGCACGATCGCAGCGCCAGGTGCGTGCAGGAGGGCGAGAAGTGGGCAATGGCCACGGATCGAGGGCTGGAGGCTTGAAAAGAAGAGCAAAAGCGTGCTGAAGTCCAGCCAAACCTGCCTGTGGTGTGCTGGCCATGGGTTGTGCTGGCTGGGGAAGCTTTCCTGCAAGCGCCCCACGCGTTAGCCAAGAGCTGCAGCCCGGGGGGTGTCCCAGCCAGCCACCCCGAGGAGCTCCCCTGCACCACTGGTGTGCTGAATTGGGGGAAAAAGCCCTAAATAATCAGGCATTCGGGAGTCTGAGAGACCTCTAATACTGCTGGTTTTTGTTTTTTTTTGTGTTTTTTTTTTCTAACTTTGGGCTCTGTGGGGTGTTGGCAGGACCCCTGCACAGCGCGCTCCAGGCAGGGAGGAAGCATTGGGCTGTGCGGCGATCGTCCTCTGCCCCTGCCAAGTGGCCCTATAAATAGAGGGACACGTGCCACTGATTAATTGCCTGTCTGTGCAGCCAGCCAGCTCCCGAGGCAAACGCAATCTTTGTCTGTCTGCTGGGAACAGCAGCGCTTGGCAGGAGAGGCCCTCTTCTTGGGAAAGAGGGAGAGGAGGCAGATGTGGAAAGGGAGAGCCAGCGAGGTCAGTCCTGATCCGAGGTTTTTCCCCTCGGCGGAGCTGGATTCCACTCCCTCTTGGTGATTGCTGCGAACTGCAGCTAGGAACAGGGCAGCGTCCAGCTTGCGGCACGTGCTGCCGTGGTGCTGAGCCCTGCAGGGCTGCCGCAAGCTTCAGAGGAGGCAGCACCAACCCGGAGGGGCTGCAGGACCTCTGCCTCCCACCGGGAGAGAGCAAAGAGCCTGGGGGAGGATGCTCGAGGCAGTGCTGGCTGACCGTGAGCTGCTGCAGCCTCCCACACCTGAGCTGGTGATGCAGAGGGGAGAGGAGGACGATGCAGGGAACAGGAGCTGGGAAGGCTAGAAGGTGAAAGAGGAAGGTGCGGTGGGGAGGACGAGCTGCCCTTCCTCCCAGCTGGGCTCGGGACGCTTCCCGTTTGCAGCAAGCGGTTGTGACACGGGGCCTGCCTCTTGCAGCTCACCTCCGGGGCGTGCAGCTCAGCTTTACCTGCTTCCTTCCCCTGCACCATCGGGGCTTTGACCCCGGGGGTTGTGTTCCAAACCTGGTGGCTCCAAACCTTGTCAGTCCCACCTCAGCCTCCAGGGCAGGAGCACGTGCACGTAGCACCACTGTCACCTCGGGGCTGGGGGCAGGAGACGCACCTGGCTGCCGGGGAGCTGGGGATGAGGCACTCGCAGCTCCTGCTCGCCTCTTCCAAGAGCCTCCCGCATCAAAGTCCTTCCCCCTCCATCAGCAGCCCCGCAGGGGCCAGGCAGAGCCTTGTCGTTGCAGAGCTGTGCTCTCCGTGGGGCCGGCAGGATGAAGGCACGGCTCTGAGCCCGAGCGCTGCCTGGCGCTGTCCCAGCCGCCCCGCAGAGCCCCGTGTCCTTGTTTTTCTCCTCGCTCGCCCCAAGGACGCGGGAAGGGAGCCCAGCAGCCTGCGTTGGCTGCGGCTGCTCTGCAGCAGGCTGCGCTTGTGCTGATGAAAATCTTCTCTCTGCTCCTCCCAGGCACGAGGGAGTATGCCTTTCCGAGGAGCGAGAAGTATCCTGTCTTTTACCACGAGGAGAACACCTCGGCCATCTACGTTGGGGGAGAGGGGAGGCTTTACTACCACGACTTCGCGACCTCCGAGAGCTACATGGTAAGGGTGCTCTGCCTGCAAGCCTGGCCCCAGGGCTCTGTCACCAAGCACTCAGCATCCTTCCTGCAGCCTTTGTGGGCAGCAAAATCAGGACTGGAAGGGTCCGGTCTGTGCCCAGCCTGCCCCACCTGCCCACACCATCGCTGCGTTCAGTGCCTGCAGCGCAGGGGAAGTGTCCTGTGCCAATCGTGGGTGGGTCCTTCCCAGGCTGTGGTCCTCCTGAGGTCTTTGCTGCTAGGATTTCTCAGGTGGGGCACCCTTTCTTTAGCATGGGAAGGGATGCTCGGACTCGTGGCACTGGGGAGGAGCTGGGTTCCCCTCCTTTGCCACTGTCACTGCCCAGGCTGCTTTTTCTCAAAGGCAGCAAGTTCTGGATCAGCTGGGCACCAAGTTGAAACAGCAGGAAAGCCCCAGGGGCAGTTAGCTTTCACATGACCCATTCTTCTCCTTCTCAAACAACCCAATTGCTGCAGTTTGTGCCCGGAAACTTCCCTTCTCATGCCCAGGAACAGCAGGGGTTCGTGTGTCCCAACCCTTGGACCCCTCGAGCTGGGGGGTTTGATGGCCTTCTCACTGACATGCTGGCTTTGCTTTGTGCTGAAAGAGCAACTAACACATGAGACGCAGCCCCCGTTAGCTGTCTTGGAGAGGGAAGCAATTAAAGCTTCTTTCTTCCTCTTTTATTCCAGGAAGACTTCCCTGTGGAAAATGGAGGACAGTGCTTGAAACCTGGGAGTCCGGTAGGTCCTGCCCGTGGGGGAACAGCGTGTGAGGTTTGGGGGGCTTGGGGAAGGGACTCTGTAAGCTCCTCATGTGCTTCCTCTGGGTGAAGAGCTCCAGTGGAGGGCGGGTGGGATGGTGTCGGTACCCTCCTTTGGGTTTAACACCTATGGAAAAATATGAAGCCACATAGCAGGGTGCTTGGTAGTGCTGCAGGCTCGGAGCTGCAGGGCCGTGCTGTGCCATCAGCAGCTGCTCACGGGCCTCTTCTTTCTCCTGCAGGAGGACAACAAAAATTTCATCACCTTAGTGGCGAAGCACGGAGATGGGATGTTGGTGTGCGGGACCGGCGCCTGCGCTCCCACCTGCTGGAACTTGGTACGCTGGGGTTCCGAGCTTGCTTGGCTGGGGGAGAATGCAGGCACCTGGCTCTCCTGCCCTGTCCTGGAGTGATTGTGCTTCTTATCTCACCTTATCTAAGGCCCTTTCTGTCCTTCCCCAGACGCAGAGGCAGAAGAGCTCTCCGCAGGACGGCAGAGGTCTTGCTCCTTTCACCCCTGACGCGAATTCCCTTGTCGTCGTTGACTGTAAGTCTGACTGCTCGCGTGCCATGCAATTAGGGTGGGCTCTCCGTAGCGAAAAGGGGCACCTGGGAACCCTGAGGCTGCCCCGAGGGCTGCATCCCCCTGCTTTAGCTGGCACTCTTGCTTTTGCCTCATTGAGCTGCTCGTCCTTCTGAGAGCCCCCTCAGCCCGTCTGCGTGCCCACGCACTTCTCAGCCCTTTGCTTTCCTTTCCCAAACCCTCCTGCCCCTGCTGGAAACCAGCCTGCTGCAAACGAGCCTTCCTGTCCCACAGATCCTGACATCTACTCCACCATCAAGAAGAGCCAGCAGAACGGCAAGATACCCCGATTCCGGCGGGTCAGGGGGGGTGGAGAGCTCTACACAAGCGACACGGTGATGCAGAGTGAGTACAGGAGCGTGGGATCCACTGCTTTGCCCTTCCCAGCAGAGAATTTGGGCTGATCGGGTCCTTTCTGGTGAGGAGGAACCCAGTGGCTGCCCCCAGCTCTGTTGCTGCCAGCTGGAGGAACTTCACCTCCTTGCTTCGGGGCCAAAGCAACTGGCACACGAGTTCCTCTTGCTCAGGGCGGGGAGATGGGGAAATGGAGAGAAGTGGGTGGCGAGTCCCGTGGCAGAGGCTGGTTGTGTAAAGGTGCCCATCAGCTGCTGGTGGAAAGAGGAAGAAGGGCTTCCAGGCGGGGCAGGGACTCTTTCCAAATCCCCAGCCAGCCGTGACTGCAGGGCAGGAGCCTGTTGGTCTGCACGTGGGGTGGGTAGGAACAGAGGGAAGGGACCCACCTCCACTTCCACGGCCTTACTGCTTCCCCCAAGCCTCCCCGGGGAACGGGAGATTGTTGAACCCCTGGCCAGACAGAAATCAAACCCAAACAACACCGGGGCAAGACAGGATTTGGGCATGCAGAGCACTGGCAGGGCAAGCCAGGCAGCAGCAAACAAACCCATGGGACCCAGAGCCACAGGGCTGATCCCACGATGACAGAGAACTCCCTGCCGTGGGGCTTCTGCCTAACGATGCCCAGAGGGACCCTGCTGCTGCTGGGGATGCCCTTTGTGGCAGCGATGTATTAATAGGAAAAGCATCACTGGGTTTTCCACGCCGAACACAAACACCGGGGCAGCTCTCCCCACCGAGGGAGTCTTCCTGTGTGTTTATAGCTCTGCTGTGCAAAAGGGAGAAGGGGTTTGCTTTGCTGCTAAGCAGCCGAGGCTGGGCTCTGGGGACTTGGCCTTCAAGGAAATGGGTGCCTGGGGGAGGGAGGGGAAGGAGAACCCGCTGGGAAGGCGGTGTATGAAGCGGTGGGAAGGTGGTGCATGGTCTTCCGTGTGCTGTGATCGGTCGTGTAGAGAAAAAGGGCTTGGGCATGTCCTTTACCCACCGGAGGCTTTCAGATGAGCTTGTGTTCCTGGAGTGTGCGTGCTCAGGACAAGGTTTTCTGACGGCTCGCTTCCCTTTTCAGACCCTCAGTTTGTCAAAGCCACCACATTAAAGCACGAAGAGAGTCACCAGGACAAGATTTACTACTTCTTCCGTGAAGACAACCCCGACAAGAGCCTCGAGGCACCCAGGAACATCTCCCGAGTGGCCCAGCTGTGTAAGGTACCGTGGGAGCAGCGTATGGTGGGGAGGTGAGAGTGTCACGGGGTGCTAAATGACCCTGCCAGCTCATCTGGTGTTACCAGCGTGTGAGTTGGCCCCACAGGCTCCCTGCACCCGTGTCCTTTGGCCTCCCATTGTGCCTGTAGGGGAGACAAAGCCCTGTCCTGTCTCGCTGGGCTGTTAGAGAGGTGCACAAGCATTGCAGTGCCCAGTGTCAGCTCTATCTCTGGAGAATCCCCCAGTTATCCACCCAAGATGCTGGACGGAGAGGGCTTTGTGCTGTTCTCTGCCAACCCCTGACTCCCTGCTCTTTCTCCCCCCACAGGAAGACAAAGGGGGAACCAGTTCGCTCTCCGCTTCCAAGTGGACCACCTTCCTGAAGGCCAGCTTGATTTGTGTCGACCCCGCCACCAAGGGCAACTTCAACTGGCTGCAAGATGTCTTCTTTGTCCCGGCGAGCAACTGGAGGGACTCCAAAGTCTACGGGCTCTTCACAAACACCTGGTGAGGGGCTTTGCAGGATGAGGGGATGCTGGAAGTCCTTGCTTTCAGCCCTGTGTTCTCTCTGGCAGGCACATGGCTGGAAAATTGTCAGAATGGACATGGGGCAGCAAAGTTTCAACACGTGCAGCCATGCCCCAGGTGATGGCCAGTGCCTCCCTGACCCTTTCTGCCTTATTGCTCCCAGGGGAAGCTCTGCTGTGTGTGTCTACTCCTTCGGGGACATTGACGACGTGTTTCGGACCTCCAAACTCAAAGGCTACAACGGTCCCAACCCAGAGATCAAGCCTGGGCAGGTGAGTGGGGGATGAAAGATGCCCACGTAATGAGGAGAGCTGCTCCCTGCCCTGCCGCTGCTGCTGCCGGAGTAGCTGGGGCAGGTGAGGGTCCCAGCCAGGCGGGCGCCAGGTTTGGACGGGCTGTAGGCACTGCGGGAAGGATCTGAGCTTCGTTGCTGGAAACACGAGGAGGCTGGATAGGGTCCAACACCTTTGTAGAAAGAAAAGGGAGAGAGGCCCTCATGTGCCGTGGCAAACAGGTCTGAGTGCTTCTGCGCGAGGCTGGAGGACAATGTCCTGCATTGTGCTCGCCAACACAAGGCGTTTGTCCACCCCTATCTAGCCCAGCCCTTAATTTTTTGATACGCAGCTGACCTGGCAGGAAATAGCAGCGTGGGGAGAGGCTGCTGTGGGCTGCTGGGGGATGGCAGGGTCTGAATCCCACAAGCTGCAACTTTTGCAGCAGGGGAAAGGCTATGGGACCGCCAGGTTTGTGGCTAAGGTGTTTGCCCTGTGCTTTCCCACCTGCTTTGTGATCCCGTGCACCTGACGGGGCAGGCAGCGGGCTCTGTGTTGGGGTGGGAGGCCCTGTGCCCTGTCCTTGCCCTTCTGCCCCCAAATGCCACCCCCGGGGATCTGCCTGCCTCTGACGGTGCCTCTTGTTCCCTCCCGGCGCAGTGCGTTTCCTCGGGGCAGCACACCCCCAGCGAGACCTTCAAGATAGCCGACAGCCACCCGGAGGTGGAGGACCGGGTGGAGCCCCTCGCCCCCAGCAGGAGCCCCCTGTTCCACAACAAGCACCGCTACCAGAAGATCGGGGTGCACAAGGTCTCTGTGAGGGATGGACAGCAATACACCGTGCTCTATCTGGCAACAGGTACTGGGAGCCTTTGGGATCCCCTGGCTGCTTTCCCCTTGGGGCAGGGAGCCAAGGGAGCTTGAGAGCAGAATCCCAACGCCTGGGATTTACCCTGTTGGGTGGCATATAGGTCTCAGGCTGAGTGTTTTTAGGGCAGACGAGGGGCAGCAAGGCCCTCCCCAGGTGCAGTTTTTAGTTTTATGCTGCCAAGCAGAGATCCTTTGACAAAGGGCCCCGTGCTGTCACCTCCTGTCCCTGCTCGCTCTAGTGCAGCGGTGCAGAGTTCCTGCGGCTCCGGCTGGAGGCATGGCCAGCTCATCACAGCCACCGGGGTCCCCACGGTGCTGGGCCAAGCCCGAGGTTCCCCTGCAGGCAAACAGGATGGCAGAGCAAAAGCTCCATCCTCTGTGCGAAGCTGGAGAGCTGAGTCAGGGCTGCCTGGCTTCTCAAGTGGTCTAAAAAGGTGTCTGAAAGGTCCCTAGCGCAGTGCTCCCCTCTCTTGCCCATCTTGCTGCCCAGGCTGGCACCCTAGAGCTCGGCTCATCCCTTTTCTGCACCTGCATTCTGTTCCTTGGCGTTTCTGAGAGGACTTTCCCCAGCTTTTGTTTCCCAGTCTGTGATTAAAAAACACAGACGAGTCTCTGTAGGTGGCCTGGGTTGGGCTAGGGCCCACCCATGCTCGTATTGTTACCATGCTCCAGGCGTCAGCTCAGTGCCTGCAATGCCTTCCAGATCCCTGCAAGGGAGCTTGTTCCATGCTGCAGGGCTTGGCAGGCAGCTTCCCACCCACGCTGGGGTGGGTGTGAAGGCAAGGGCCAGCACCTGGGGCGAGAGGGGGGTCCTATTCCCTGCCTGGCCCCTCCTGGGGTCAACTCTTTCTGTTCAGTGGGGAAGGGGTCAGCTATTTGGGAAGAGAAAAGCAGGTAAAAACTAAAAGAGGGTAAGTGGTGAGGATGCCCAAGCCCTCTTCTGCCAGGATCAGTCTTCCCACACCTCTAACAGATAAACCGACTTTCTTAAATCACCAGTTTGTGAAGTCATTTCACCGGGGAGGGAAGTCGGTTTACTTAAAATCCAGAAAGGCAGAAGTCCCGGTCTCAGCCTCAGGCAAGTGGTGAGCCAGAGCAGGGCAGCGATCAGATCGGAGATAAGTGAGAGAGCAGTTGGTTTGCCTTCTCCCAGGCCATTGTGGTGCGGCTGAACACAGCCAGCATGGCCACGTCCCAGGGGGTGACAGGGGAAATTGGTTCCTCATGGCTTTCGGCTGGGAGGATGGCAAGGCTCTGCCGTGGGAAGCACTATTGTTTGTAGGATGATTTCCCAGAAGCACAAAAAAAAGCCCCTTCTGAGAAAGGTTCCAGGCTCCTCTGGGGTGCTGGCTTCAGGCATACAGCCTCGCCTGGCTCTGCAGAACGGGCCTCGTCTGCCACAGCGGGGGCTGAGGTCCCAGAGCTGGTTCCCTGCCCGCTTTCCCCCCCTGAGGCCGCAGCCCCCTCTCCTCGCCTTTCCGCTCAGCCTCCTTCACCGGGGCTCTCCCGTCTTTCTTTGCAGACAAGGGATCCATCCACAAGGTGGTGGAGCTGCCGGAGGGGGTGCAGAACATCATGGAGATCCAGGTCTTCTCCAGGAAGGAGCCCATCCAGTCCATGATCCTGGACCACGAGAGGGTGGGTCTCTGCCTGGCCAGGCTCCGGCGTTAAACACGGCAGTGGAGGCAGGCACGGACAGCTTGATGCCAGCCCCGAGACCTGGAAGCAGTGTCTGGCTGGGTTTGGGGGGGATCCTAGCAGCCAGGCTGATGTCCCCAGGGCTGGATAACCGTTCAGACCTGTGGGCAGAGGAGCTGCTCAGGCACCACCTCTTCTGGGGGCGAGGGGAGGCTGTTTGCTGCCTGGGTCAAATCCCAGCCCGGTGTTCGGCTCCCCCTGCGGTTCCCCTCTCGTTTTCTGGCCCCGCTGGCAGCTGAGCTGTCAGACGGCGCTGCTGCTCCGTCCCGGAGGCGACAACTGATGCAGCAAACTTATTTATACCTCGGGCTGCTGGGGGGAGGATGGCTGCTTGCCCTCCCACGACATGGAGCAAGCTCCGTGCGGCTGCGCTGCCTGGAGAGCGAGCAGCCCTGCTGGTGGGATCCAACCCGGTGCCGCAGCGGCTGAAGCTGTGGGAACATTTCCTCCGAGAGGTGCTAGACGCTCCTACGGCAGTGCCGGGGCAGGGTGCTGCCTCGCTCAGCCCCTCTGCTTCTTTCCCGCAGGCGATGCTGTACGTGGGCTCAGCGAGCAGGGTGGTGGAGGTGCCCATGGCCATGTGCGGGCTGTACCGCAACAACTGCGAGAGCTGCCTGCTGGCCAGGGACCCGTACTGCGGCTGGGCCGGCGGGCGCTGCCAGGCCGTCCATCAGAACCCGTACGTGGCTCTTGTATCTCCTTTATCTCAAGAAGTGCCTAGCCCGTTCCCCTTCCTGGCCCC
Organism: Aythya fuligula; assembly: GCF_009819795.1. Classification (NCBI taxonomy): domain Eukaryota; kingdom Metazoa; phylum Chordata; class Aves; order Anseriformes; family Anatidae; genus Aythya; species Aythya fuligula. The sequence goes on along the minus strand of NC_045569.1, from coordinate 9,207,019 downwards.
ATTCCCCTTCCTGGTCCCGTTCCCCTTCCTGCGGCTGGTTTTGGGGCCGTTTTGCCATCAGAGGCAGGTCCCGTCGTGTCCCGGCAGTACCAGCACACACCTCTGATCCGGTCCTCCTGCACCACCCCTGCTCCGTGGGAGGAGGTGTCAGTGGGTTCCCTACAACCCGAGCACCCGGCTCCCCTCCTGCTGCTCGAAATGCACGCGGCTCCATCGCACCACAGGTTCTGCCCCATTACGCTCGCCCTCAGAGATGAAAATTAAGATTGTGGTGGTCGGTGGTGGTGAGGTGAGGCTGCTGGGTCTCACGTTTGTCATCCACCAACCTCCTGAGCACGGGGGTGGTGTTTTTCCCCACACAGCTCGGTGTTTAAACTTTCTGACCCACCACGTGCCTTAAGGGCCATCCCTTCCGTAGCCCCGGAGCGTGGCTTCCCTGCTGTTACTGCGTTGCTAACGCTTATTCCTGTCTGCCAGGGAGGTGCACCAGAACCTGGACCTGAACCCGTGGCAAGGAAAGTGCCAGAAGGGTGAAGTTATGGAAGGTATGTAAAAGGTTTGTCCATGGTGTGTCTGAGACAGGCTGACTGGTTCCCAAATGTTTGTACGGGTTGGACAGGCTGTTACAGCCCACTGCTGGTGAGCTCATGGTGACTGCACCGCAGCCGGGACACCGAGCGTGTCTCAGCTTGGAGCTAACCACTGGGTGATGTGTTTGTTAGCTAAAAACCAAACAAACAGTGTGGGTCAGGCCTTCAGGATTCAATCCCACGAGCTTGAAGCCTCTGGTGGCCAAGCTTGGGCCCTCAGGCTGAGGCTGAGACAGGCACGACCTAAATGACCCTACCCAGCCTGCAACTGCAGGGAGCAGCAGACGTGATGAAACATTTAACCTCCTACCCTAAAGCGAGCAGTCTGGCTGCTGTGCAAACATAGCAAGCTCACAAACAGCCCTTCATGTCCAAGGAGCTGTCAGCACATCTGGAGACATCTACACTGCCATAAACCATCTTGCTTGGCCTCATTTCTCCTCTGTGGCAAGGCTTGGCGCTGCCGTGGGGGGAGGTCTCGTGAGCTGGGGGCTCACGCTCTGGGGGTGCTGATGCCCAGGGAGAAGGGTCCCGAGGACTTCAGGTGTGGTTCACGCCCTGCTGTTATCATTAATTGGCCATGTAACGTGTCCCCATTGACCCACATGTTCTTCCCTCTGGACTTGTGTGGCTCCCGGAGGCGCCGGTCTCATCAAACCCTTCTCCCTCTCTTCCAGCAGACACCTACCAGAACATCACCGTCGTCCCTTTCTCTCGCTACTACCTCAACTGCCCCGTGGAATCCCACTACGCCACCTACAACTGGTACCACAACAACAGCCTCATCAAGACCTGCAACAACACCCACCCCCAGATGGACTGCTTCTACTTCATCCAGAACGTGAGCCACACTCACTACGGCCACTACCTCTGCGAATCGGAGGAGGACGGCTTCAAGCAGGCGCTGGTGCGGGAGCGCCTGGTGAACCAGCTCCGCTTCATGTCGCAGAAGGGCCGCGCCACCACCACGCTTGGCTCCTGGCTGCAGCTGCTCCTGGCGGCGCTGCTGGTGGAGCTCTTGCACTGACCAGGACGGGGAAGGGTTCCCAGCTTCCCGGCTGCTGCTGCTCTCCCCGCACTTCCCGTCCTGCCCCGAGGCGAGGTCCCGTTCTCGTAGGCGCTCCTCGGACGTGAATCTTTGTCCCCAGGGGGGCCCTGCCGCTGCGGGCAGCAGCCCCTCATCTTCGGCCTTGATGGAAGAGAGAGTGGGAGGAAGAGGCAGCTACAGGGCCAGGCGGAGCAGGGGATGGGGGGGGGGGGGAAGGGAAGGGGCACCCAGTCGCACGGGGGACGCTCGCTGTGCCAGAAGCGTGAGCGGGGTGGCTTCAGCCTGCCCCCGAGCGCATCCTGAGCGTGCACTGGGCGCAGACTTTGTTCAGGGGACTATGCAGATGTGCATGCACTGATCCTCAGGGCGCGACGGCTCCTCTCTTCGGGAACCTGCATGTGATGAAGAGGAGGAGTCAGCCCTTGGCCTTTCGGACTGTTTGATCTGTGCTTCCCTCCAAGTGGGGACTAATGCCTCCAGGTTTTTCGCGGCTAACGCCTGCCCAAGCTGGCAAGCAGCTGGATTTGCTCCCAGTGACACTCGCCAGTCCCCTCCTGCTCCGGAAGGGTTTTGTCCTTTCTCTGGCAGGCGGCTGTGCCCTGGGGGGCATCGGGGCTTGCACTGGGAACCTGCACGGAAGGGCAGGCACAGAGTCAGCGTTTTGCATGGAAAAGGCTTGGAGGATGACTAGCTTTGGGGTGTGGGGAAGGGACAGACCAAAGGGTCCTCGCTTTCCCGGAGCCTGAAAGGAGAGGTGGAAGTGGAGCCCCGGCCAAACCCGGGAGGCCCTGGGAAGACGTTTAAACGCACAACTCTGCCGCAGGCAGCTAAGGGCATTGAGCTAAGCAGCAGGCAGCCCTGCTCCCGGAGCTCCCTCCTCGCCAGGGACTGGGCACCCTCAGGGAAAGAGGAGCCAGGCTGCAGATCTCAGGGCGCTGCAGGCAGGCAGGGGGGCTGCAGCCACTTCCACCCGCCGGGAGCTGCATGAGGAGCCAGGGGAGGGTGGGAGATCCCTTCCCCTGGGCTCTGAGGCCTCCGAGCAAGACTAAACTGTGAAAAACGGGATGCTCTCCCTGCGCCCGCGCGCACGGGGCGATCCCGCACCTTGTCCGAGCCTTCCCCAGCCCTCTTGAGTTCTGAAAACCCCCGGCCTCGGGCTGTGCAAGGCAGGGGCATCGTGTCCAATGCTTCTGCTGCCTCCTCAGAGGCTCTGGGTGGGAAGAGCACTGGGCGGGCTGTGCCCAGCCGAGCCCCGGGGTTTTTTGGCAAGGGGGAGAGATGCCACGAGCGTCTCATGACTATGGACAACAGGCCAGAGCTTCCTACTGCACTACATTTCCACAAAACCTCCCCGAGTCTAGGGCAGAGCTTCTTACATCTCTTCTCAAAGCACTTTAACTTTGTGAACTAACAAATATCTATTTATTATCGATGACTCAATACCATACTTCTATAGTTTTTTTAAAAGAGAAAGTGGGTTCGAGTTAGAGAAAAGAGGAAGAAAAAAAAAAAAAAGAACAGCTACCAAAAAACCCTTTCAGACCTGTCGACCAAAGTGAGAATGAGATCAGTGAAATAAAGAATGGAAAAAAAGCGTGTGGGTGCCGTGCTTCTTGCTGGGAATTGAGGGGTGCTCGGTGCTGGGGTCCCCCCCCGTCCCCACACCGCTTCCCACCGGGGGTTCACGCAGAGAGCGTCCTCTCCACGGCACTTTGAACCCTCCAGGTTTCCTGTTGATATTTCGTGTGCTGCTTTTTTTGCGGCCCTTCCTGTTCCCGATGGGTCAGACCTCGCTGCCCTCCCCTCCCCTCTGGCAGGGTGTTCTCCCCCCGTGTGAACGCCCCGCTCCTCTCCGGCTTTTGCATTTGCGCGGGGGAATCGCAGGCACGAGAAGGGAGCGGGCGCTGAGCTCTCCCCGTGGGGGCTGTGAGGATAAAAATACCAAGTGCTCGTGGGCGCCGAGCCGTGCCGCTGCCTTCAGCTGGCGGCTGGGGTGGGAGCGCCTTGCTTTGACTTGGAAATTTTATTTTTCCTGGTCAAAGAGCCACAGCCGCCTGCTTTCGGGGCTTCAAAGGGTCACAGAATTATTTTAGAGCCGTGCCTGGCCGCGTTTCCTCGTGGTGCTCAGCCCCAAGCCCCTTCCTGCAGGTGGCGGTGGAAAACGTTTGGGAATTATCTGGGTTTGCGGGAGCTCCTCTTGCGCCTCCCTCCCTGGCTGCTCGGAGTTGTAAATCAGGGGGAGATTCAGCTGCTGAGACCCAGCCGGGTTTGGCAGCCGAACGTGAAAGACTCCCCTGCCCTATTTCTTCCTGAGCGTGGGGTTTGGCAGCGAACTTGGCGGCGGTGCCATATGCGGTGCCTTGACGTAGAGACGGAGAAAGGAGCCCGAGAGGCGGCGTTTGCAGCCGGAGCTAAAACGAGAAGTGTGAAGGCAGAAGGAAGGCAGGATGGCCGAGAACAGGGACGCGGGGCTGTGGGAACGCAGCTCGGGCTCTCTGGGCTCCACCATCCTGCCCCTTCCCCAGCCCACCCCTTTCCCAGTGTTAATGGGACAAAAGAGAGTGCCGTTTGTTATTTTTACTTAGAATATAGCGTCAAGTGTTTTTATTCTTAGTTGTTTCCCCCCCCCAACCGCCGGCTGTTTCCGACGGATACAATGAGACGAAAACCATGGGGCTGCTGAGCAAACACGCGTGCGTGGTCACGGCGGCCTTCGGGGCTGCTGGAGGGAAAAGGCAGGCGTGGAAAGGGGAAAAACCAGGAGCTCGGCACCTCGCCCCGACAATGGCCCCATTGTTCCAGCAGCTATTTTTGGGGAGGCTTCTTTGAATGCGGGTGGGCGTGCGCAGGAAGGCCAGGTACGGCGCGGGCTCTGCAGCTCCCCACCAGCTTCCTCTCGGGCTAGAAAAGGAGGGGATGAATGCAACGAGTGGGTGCCGTCAGCCTGGAACAAAAGGCTTGTAGGGTTTTGCCTTGCCCGGGCTTTGTGGGGCTGCCGGAGGGAACCGGCGCCTGCTGCGGTGTCGGCATCCGGAGGCTGCGGGGATTATTTGTGCCGCTGACCTTGCGTGCAGCCTTGGAGGCTGCTCTGCACGGAGGGCTTGCCGGAGAGGACAATAGACCCAGGAAATCCTGCAGACGCAAGGATTTGGGAGAAACCCTCCCATTTCTGCCCCTGACCACTTGCCCTGTGCGTGCGCACGGCCAGGAGCGCACGGTGTGACCCGGGGGGTCTGCACCCAGAGCGTGCCCTTCGCAGCCGAAAGCTTTCTCTTTCTAAACAAAGCAGGCTGAAAATCACCTCCTCCAGACCCAAATTGAAGCTCTGGGGTTTTCTGGGCAGGAGTTTTGCTGGTGAAACTTTCCCAACCACTAAACAAAGCTGAAATGAATGGATTTGTCACCGGCTCGGCTCGGGGGAAGACCGCACAGAGAAATCACTGCAGGAAGAAAAAACCCGCTGGAAAACACACGAGAAATGCGGTCTCCATCCCCACATGTGGCTATGGGCTGGGAGTTTGGTGTAGGGAAGCAATTTAGCTGGCCATACACCTTTCCTGTGATAAATCATGGCATTCCCAGCACTGGGCACTCCGGGCTTACGGGCAGTGACGGGGATTTTCTAGGCAGGCCGGGCTTCCTGGGCTGTGCAGGGGCGAGGGAGGGTTTCGCCCCCCTAACCCCAAAACCCAGGTGGTTTTCAGCACCTCCTGCTGCTCAAGGTGTGATTTCGGGCAGTGGGTGCAAAGGGCTGGCTGTCAGCTCGCTTGGGAGAGGATGGAGCGAGGAAAGCCCCACAGGGGAAGAGTGACAGTGTGACGCCCACGTTGGGCTGAACGCAGCCCCCGGGGGAGGCACGGGGACAAAACCCCACTGCAGGCACCCTCCTTGACGTGGGGCAGGCACCAAAGAGCGGGGCCCTGTGACGTTCAGCAGCCCCATGAGCAAACGCGGTCACAGCCACGTCCCCGCTTTTTCCGAGTACCTCTCCAAAACCATTTCCTGCCCCCCATTTGGTTGGGGACCCCCAACCGCAGCAGTTCCTGGGCCCGGAAACACCAACCTTATATGTATATATATATATATATTTATATTTATTTTATTTTTTTTTCCAGGAGTTTCATCCCCAGCAGCACTCAGGGATGAACTCCCTGAAAAAGGCGCCCCCGAATTTTGGAGATGTGCTGGAGAGGCGCGGGATCCCAGTGGGGAACGTGACCCCTTGGGGACATGGGGACCACCTTGGAGCTCCTGCCAGGGGTCCTAAAGCACAACTGAGACAAATTGCCCAAATTTTCCCAAACGGCCCGTCCTGGAGGATGAGCGGCGGGGACAGGCGGGCTGGTGGCAGTGGATGGGGCAGGCGCGCCACCAGGTGCCCGTCGCGGGGCTCGCAGCCTGCTCAGCCTCGGATGCTCCCTGGGAAAGTTTGCTCCCTAAATAATACAAAAAGGGGTTGCTCCTCGAAGAAAAAAAAATATATTAAAATTAAACTAAGAGCTTGCTACTAAAAATAAAGGGGGTTTGCCCCCACGGTGCCCGGGGAGCCCTTCGTGCCCCCCAGCCTGGGGTTCCCCGGGGGCTGTGGCACCGTTAATCCAGCTCGGAGGGGCTGGAGCTCATCCCGTGGGCAGCTTTGGTTGAGACCTCGGGAACTTTCTCGCTTCAGGAGTTCCTGTAGTTGCACAAGGCTTTAGGGCTTGGCCGTGCCTTCAGCGAGAATCCTGGATTCCTGAGAGGGCCGTGGAGAGGGGCTGGTGCCCACGCAAGCAGCTGAAGGCTGCCGGATGATTTCCTTCATGCTGCCTGCAAGCTGCCTGCCTGCTCCCAGCCCTGGTCACCTCCAGCACCCCAAGGATCCCTCAGGATTCCCCCTTTGAGCTTCCCCCAGGGACACCTCAATGAGATGCCCCTGATTGTGCACTCCAAGCTCCAGCAGCACCTACAGCAATTTTATCATTTATTTTTGCAGGGGAAACCAAACCAAACCAAACCAACCAACACTTTGATGCTGGGGGAGCTCTCTTTAATTTCGAAATAGCTTGCAGTAGGGTTGCAGGGGCCACCAGCCAGCACTCTCTGCGTTGATCTCAGGAGCTTTGCAGCACCTCCAGGGCAGGACCGTGCTCCCCAGGTGCTGCCCCCAAAGCAAGCCCCCACCATCCCAGCCCTTTTGGGGCACCTCGCCAGCTCCCAGCCCCGTGACGCAGCAGGAGGCGTCTCCTCGCCTTGAGCCTCGGCTGGGTGGGATAAGAGCGAGGTCACCCTCGCCACCCCCTCGCCTGCTCCCATGCTCGCCCGGGCTGTACCCAAACCGGGCGGCTTGCGGCCCCGCAGCCACCCCGGGGGCTGCCGCCGGGCTGGGGGGGTCCCCATCCCTGGGGGGGTCCCCGTCCCATCGCACGGCCCCCCAGCCCCTGCCCTGGCGGCTCGTCCCTTCGAGCAGGTGCCGGGGGAGCGGCGGGGTGGCTGGCTCAACCTCTACCACTTCTGGCAGGAGGGCGGCTTGCACAACGTGCACAACATCATGGCACGCAAGTTCCAGCGCTTTGGGCCCATCTACAGGTGAGGATCCCGCCCCGATCCCACTGCTCCAGGCCGGGACAGGAGGGTGTTAATGGGGTGCATTCGCCCTGACGCTATGGGGATGGGAGGGAGCGGGGTTTTCACCCAGGGAAGGGCTTTGGGTGGTTTTGGGGTGAAACCCTGCTGTCTCCTTACCCCCCCCTGTGGTGGCAGGGAGAAGCTGGGTGTCTACGAGAGCATCAACATCATCAGCCCCCGGGACGCGGCCACGCTCTTCAGGTCGGAGGGGATGATGCCCGAGCGCTTCAGCGTGCCCCCCTGGGTGGCTTACCGCGACTACCGCAACAAGCCCTATGGCGTGCTCCTCAAGTGAGCCCCCAAAACCAAGCCCCAGGGTCCCACCACCCCCCGAGCCATCCCTGGAGCTCAAGGTGGCAGGGAGCTGCCGCAGCACGAGGGTGCTGGGGGTGTCGGATGGGGGCTGCCCCCCGCCCCGTGCCGCTTGTGACCCCACCGTGTCCCGCAGGACGGGGGAGGCTTGGCGCTCGGACCGCCTGACCCTGAACAAGGAGGTGCTGTCGCCGCGGGTGGTGGAGGGCTTCGTGCCCCTGCTGAGCCAGGTGGGCGAAGACTTCGTCCGGCGGGCACGGGCACAGGTCCAGAAGAGCGGCCGGGAGCGCTGGACGGCCGACTTCAGCCACGAGCTCTTCCGCTTCGCTCTGGAGTGTGAGCCCCCCCCAGATCTCTCCAAAATGCACAGGGGATGGGTGGTGCAATGTGCCCTGCCCTGCTGCAACCTCAGAGCACTTCTTCCCCAAAGAATTACATTCTTAGGGCTGTCCTCTTTCCCGCTTGGCAGCAAACCAGCTGGCAGCAGCATTTTACCAGCACCCACACTGCCGGGGTCCCCATAGCCACGGGGAGGCTGCGTTTGGCCACGGTGGAGGGTGGAGGGGCTGCGTTTGGGTCTCCCCCATGTGCTGGGTGGGCTCACGGGTGCCGTGCTTGCAGCCGTGTGCCACGTGCTGTACGGGGAGCGGCTGGGGCTGCTGCAGGACTTCGTGGACCCCGAGGCGCAGCGCTTCATCGACGCCGTGACGCTGATGTTCCACACCACCTCGCCCATGCTCTACCTGCCGCCCGCCCTGCTCCGCGGCCTCAACGCCAGGACGTGGCGGGACCACGTCCATGCCTGGGATGCCATCTTCACCCAGGGTGAGCTCTCCTCCTCCCCGGCGGCTCCCGAAGCCACCGGCACAGGGCAGGGACATCCTCAGGTGCCACCTCTGGTGGTGGCACCGGCACCACCCAGCACCATGCCCCTCTTTGCCCCAGCCGACAAATGCATCCAAAACGTCTACCGGGACCTGCGGCTGCAGCGCAAGGGCAGCAGGGAGTACGGGGGCATCCTCTCCAGCCTCCTCCTGCAGGACAAGCTGCCCCTGGACGACATCAAGGCCAGCGTCACCGAGATGATGGCGGGCGGCGTGGACACGGTCAGGGGCAGGGCGCGGGGTGGCGGGGACGGGGCGGCGGCGGCGCTGAGCCCCGCTGTGCCCCGCTGCAGACCTCGGTGACGCTGCAGTGGGCCATGTTCGAGCTGGCGCGGTCCCCGGGCACCCAGGAGCAGCTGCGGGCGGAGGTGCTGGCCGCCAAGAACCAGGCAGCAGGGGACAGGGTGAAGATGCTGAAGAGCACCCCGCTGCTCAAGGCGGCCATCAAGGAGACGCTCAGGTAGCCGCGGGGCACGGGGATGCAGCCAGCCCCTTCTCCTCCCCAAATCTCCTGGGGAAGCCAGGGTGATGCTGGCGGGTTGGGCATCCCGTAGGGTGCTATGCACAGAGGAGGGAGGCAGCTGTCCCCAAAAGCAGGTGTGTGTGTCCCTTTTTCCTGTCCCGCAGGCTGCACCCCGTGGCGGTGACGCTGCAGCGGTACACGGTGCAGGAGGTCGTCCTGCAGGACTACCGCATCCCCCCCAAGGTGAGCTCCAGGCCACAGGGTGGGAAGGGGAATGGGACCAAAATGGGGCTTTCCTCCCCTCATCTGCTCATCCCCGAGCTCCGTGCACAGCTGGGAGCCCGCTGTGGGGTGCAGAAGGGGCACAGGGTTGGGTTTAGCGTGGGCAGCTCCCCATGAGGCTGCTCCTTCCCCCAGACGCTGGTGCAGGTCGGTCTCTACGCCATGGGCCGGGACCCCGAGGTCTTCCCCAAGCCGGAGCAGTTCAGCCCCGAGCGCTGGCTGCTGCCGGGCTCCAAGCACTTCAAGGGGCTGAGCTTCGGGTTCGGGCCAAGGCAGTGCCTGGGGCGCCGCATCGCCGAGCTGGAGATGCAGCTCTTCCTCATGCACGTGAGCCTCGGGGCTGGGGGCGGTTTCGGAGGGTGTAGAATCATAAAATCTATGTTGGGAAACAACTTTCCATCTAGGTTGGAAAAGTCTTTCCATCTAGGTGGGAAAAGACCTTCAAGATTCCCCCAAAATCACCAAGTCCAACCATTAACAATAAGTCCCATCACTAAACCTCGTCCCTTAGTGCCAAACCCCATCCCATAGTGCCCCAACTCCATCCCTTAGGGCCAAACCCCATCCCCTAGTGCCAAACCCCATCCCTTAGGGCCAAACCCCATCCCTTAGTGCCCCAACCCCGTCCCTTACTGCCCCAACCCTGCCCCTTAGTTTTTCCCTGTAGGGGACCAGGCAGGATGCTCTGGGCATCCCCGTCCCCGCCGCCTCCCTCCTTCTCTTCCTTCCTCCCACCCCAGATCCTGGAGAACTTCAAGATCGAGACCAAGCGGGCGGTGGAAGTCGGGACCAAGTTCGACCTCATCCTCCTGCCCGACAAACCCATCTACCTGACGCTCCGGCCCCTGCAGCGCCCGGCATGAGCGGGGCACCTGGTGGCCCCCCTCCGGTCCCAGCCTGGGGACGCCTCCAGCACCTCCAGCCCTGGCTCCAGCCCCACGGGACGAGGGGGGAAAGCTGCCCCCCTCCCCGTTTTGCTTTGCCTCCCTTTTGCTCTGTAATTCCTAAAAGCAGCAGCTCTTTGCCATGAGCATGAATTTCGCATCTCCGAGTGTCTCCGGCGTCCTGCCCCCGAGGACCCCCTAGGGCAGGGGGTCCAGGGTCCGGGGTCTCCTCGGGGGGAAGGTGGAGCCTGGGGGTTGTTTCTGGTGGGAGAAGCGAACACATCTTGGGGGTCTGCCACCCCCCTGGGGTGCTTTAGGGAGAGGGGTGCAGCCGTGACGGGGAGGGCAGCAATACGGGGGTGCCGGTGACCCTTGGGGCCACGCTCACACCTCCCTCCTGCCCCAATCCTTCAGGGAAACCGAGGCATCCCCCCCAGTGTGGGGCTGGGTGGTGAGCCCCACGGGTGCCCCCGTGTCCCCAGGGTGCTCACCGAGGTGGGGATGTGGGGAGAGCGGGGGGCCGAGCCCCCGAAGCCGTGCTCCTGCTCCAGCAGCCGCGTGCCCAGCTCCTGCTTCTCCCGTCCCCACCTCCTCGCCGCCTCCTCCAGCTGCGATGCACCGAAATTAGGCTGCTCCCCCCTTATCCCCCCCAAATCAGGGGGTGCCGGGGTGCTGCCCACCTGCCTCTCCATCACACGCCCGCGGGCTTGTGCCTCCTCCAGCCTGGCCAGCAGCGACAGCTTCTCCGTGCCACCAAAGATGTCCCGGGTGCCGCGGGAGGCACGGGGGGCTATGGGGGGCGATGGGGGGCGCGGGGGCCTCGCCAGCTCCTCCCGCAGCCTGCGGTTCTCAGCCAGCAGCAGGACGTGCAGGTCCCCTGCGTGGGGACAGGGGGGACCCCCTGGGACGTGCCCTCCGTCCCCCGTGCAAGAGGATGGGGCTGGAGGGCTCTGGCCCCCTGGTTCCTATGGGGTGGAAGCAGCAGCAGGGGGGGGGCCACCCTGATCCCACTCACACCTACCTGCTGGTTTCTCGCTGCTCATGGAGAGCCTGTCCTGCAGCACCCGCTCCATCACCTTGATCACCTGCGGGGGCAGCAGGGATGTCCCCGTGTCCCCAAGGCGGGGGACAGCTCGTGGTGGGGTGGCGGTGGCCCTCACATCCCCTCTGTTGCCATCAGTTTGGCACCGGGTGGCTCTGAAGAGCCCAGAGGGGCTGTACCCGGCCATCCTTGCCCCCCAGCCCACCCCACTCACCTTCTCCTGCTGCCTCACCATCTCCTCCAGGCCCTTCGCCCTGGCCGCCTGCTCCTGGCACCTCCTGAGGGCGGCTTGCTGCTGCCGGTGGGCTTGTTGGAGCAGCACCAGCTCCTTCTCCCGGTCATTTTTCTGAGGGGAAAAAAGGGAAAAAAAAAAAAAAACGAGGGCCTCCGTGCCATGCTGGGGGTGGTGGGGACCAATGCCCCCACCCCATCCCCATCCCCGTGTGTGCCCGCGGGTGCCGGTACCCGGATCAGCTCGTTCTGCAGCCACTGCACGCGGTCCTTCAGCCGCCGCATCTCCATCGTGCCCGCCACCAGCTCGCCCTTCAGGGTGGCTGCCAGAGCCCCAGGCCACATCCTCAGCTTGCGGGACGCGACCAGGGGACAGCGGGGTCCCCCGCAGAGGGGCGTCCCCTTTTCCGCCCTCCCTGACCACGCACCCAGGCGGTCCAGGACCTCCTCCCTGGTCATCACGTCCACGTCCAGGTCGGCGAGCAGCGCGCCGCCCGGCTCCTCGTGCCCGGCCAGCCGGTGCCGTAGGTGCCCGTTCTCCACCTCCAGGCTGGTGACGTGCCGGCGCAGGGACAGGAGGTCACCCGCCATCCTCTTCAGCGCCAGGCGGTACCTGCTCGCCTCCTGCCAGCCCGGAGCACAGCCGGTGGCACCCCAGCACCAGCAGCACCCTGCCACCAGCACGGGCTTCCCCCGGCACCCAGCCCCACGGAGCCGAGCTGAGGAGGTTTGTCCTGGGGGTCAGAGCCACCTCGGAGGGGCTCAGAAACATCCAGGCTTTCCCCACATGTAATGAACCATCCATCTATCCATCCTCTCCATCTACCCATCCATCGATCCATCCTTCTCTCCATCCATCCCTCCATCCATCCATCCATCCATCCCTCTGTCCTTCTCCATCCATCCCTCCACCCACCTCCACCCCTCTCTTCTCCCTCCCTCCCCCCATCCTCCCACCCTTTCCTTCCCCACCTCTCCCCCTCCCCCTTCTCCACACTTCCCTTCCCCAACTCCCCCCCCTCCCCAGCCCTCCTGCAGCCCCCACCTCATCTCCCCTCCTCCTCCTGCCACCCCCATGGGGAAAGGACTCCCCCCGAGCCCTGGGGTGCGGCAGTGCCAGAGCTGGGCTGAACCTTTTGGGGGGGGACACGGCCCCATCCGTGGGGGACACGCTGCCACCGGGGTTTATTTTAATGGACGGGGGTGCCTGGGCTTCCCCACGGAGCGGGCACTGGATGCAGAGCAGGGTTTTCCCCTTCCCCCTCCCCAGCCTCTTCCCGGGAGGACAAGGACGAGGACGAGGACGATGCAGCCGCAGCAGTGGGGGCAAGGGCACCCGCACAGCCCTGTTACGGGGGGGGGGGAACCCTCCCAAGGTCGGCGCTGCCTCTGGATGGACAGACAGCCGGGCACGGCTTGGGGCTGCTGAGCACCCCGAGCATTTCAGTCCTGCCTCAGCCCTGCCTGGTGTTTGCACATCCTTGAAACAGGGGGAGGAAGATTTGATACGGGTGGGTGCGAAGGTTTTTGGTGTTTTTTGCTGTTTTTTTTTTGGGGGGGTGGGGAGGACATATGGCCATGTGATGCCGAAAAGGGATCTTACACGCCATGGGTGCCGAAAGGGAAATCATTGGTGGAGGGTTTGTATCTCTGGAGGCAGGGAGGGCAGCTGAGCCTCCTGAATCCCTGCCAGAGCCCAGCCTTGGGGCCGGCCTTCGGGGGGGTCCCGCAGCACTGCGTGGCCTTGGGGGGGGATGGATGCTGCTGGGGGGGAGGAGGAGGAGGGCGAGGAGCGGCTCCACGCTTTGCTTGCAGCGGATCTGGGGAGAAACCCCCCAGGTTCGTGTCCCCTCGGGGCCACCGCTGCCCGCGGCGCACTCACCCGCTGCTGGAGCTCCCTGGGGATGGCCCGGGACCTGCGGGGCAGAGAGCAGAGGGACCCCCGTGGGCGGCGTGGGGAGAAAGGGGGCAAGGGGGAGACCACCCCAGGGGACACCTGTGGAAACGGGGGTGTCCCCGAGCCCCCCGTACCTCTGTGGCATCCCGGGCAGGATGCTGCTCACGGCGTCAGCCGGCGGCAGGGCCACGGCGTCCCGGCGGGGCTGCGAGGGGACACCAGAGCCAGGGGTCGGTGGCTGCACCGCGGAGCCACCCACGTGTGGTGACAAAGGCAGGGGTGGCGGTGACCCTGTCCGGGTGCTGTCCCCATCCTGGGGACCTGGGGGTGCCCCCGAGGGGCTTGGAGCAGCCGGAGCAGAGCCCTGCAGCATCCTCTGCTGTCACCACAACACAAGCCTGCTCTTAGCAACCCGGGCTGGGCTCCCTCCCACCGCAGGGCAGCAGAAATCATGGTTTTGCCCTCAAAACCTCTGGCTCTGCTGCTGCCCGAGCGGGGCAGAGCTGCCCCGTCCCCCTGACAGCCCCCCAAAGCCACCAAAGTCCTCGTCCCCAGCCCGCCCCTGCCTTATCTCCCGCTCCCAGGCAGCCTGGTGGCGGGTCCCGCTGCAGCTCCTCGCTGGTGGCACCTCATTTCCATGCCTTGGATCTCGGCTCGTGGCTTTCAAACGCTCCATTAACTTCTGAGCCCCCGCAGCCGCTCAGATCCGCGGGCTGGGCGACGCCGGCTCGGAGCTGGTGCGGAGCAGAGGTGCCCAAAGCCGCAGGGAAATGCCCTGCTCCCACCCCGCTTTCATCCCCGGGGAGGGTGTGAAGCCGTGCTCCCCACCTCGCCCCCTCTTTTGGGGTCCCCACATGTCATCCCCAGCCGTGGGGACACCCAGCGAGGGCCCCGAGCACCCCACCTGCTGCGGCCCCCCGCACCCGCGTCCCCCCCGGTCGCTGTTAGGGAACAAAGAGCCCGGTGTCGGTCGATGGAGCCCCCAGCGCTCGTCCCGGGATATGAATTTTTCATCACGGAGCCGGTAGGAAGCAGGCAATTATCCTCCCCATCAATAATGCACGGGGACGGGGACCAGACACCCAGCCCCAGCCTCCTGCCTCGGAGCGCCTCCCCACCCTGCCAACACCCATTTTCCCCTATTTTCACCCCAAAAGCTTCTGCTTGTCCCAGCGCCACCCCAGCGATGGGGACAGGGGCGCAGGAGGGAAGAGGCTGCCCAAAATGCTCCCCAAAATGGAGCTGGGACCTGCGGGGAGGGCAGAGTTAAGGGTATTTGCGCTCCTCTTCCCCTATACCGCTTCCGAACATCCCCACATACATCTCTCCTTCCTGCAGGGCTCCGGGATGAAAGGCTGCGCAGCCACATCTGAAACCGCAGCAGCTTTGAAACTCCTGCTGATTTTTATTTTATTTTATTTTATTTTTTATTTTTTTTCCCCGTCATTTACAATCCTCTGAAGCTTTCCCTGCCTGGCGAGCCGTTCCACACGCGGCTCCGCAGCCTTTCATCCGCCCCGACGAGACGCCCCCCTCCTTCCCCTATTTGCTTAGGCCAAGTTTTGTGATTTTTTTTTTTTTTTTTATTTACTTAACAAATTGCTAGGAGACACTTTGATGTCTCTCATCTGCTGGCATCGATTCAGCCGATCGCATCCGTCGCTCCCTCTCCCCCGTGCCTGGGGGGGCTGCAGGCTGCGGCTGCTCCGGCTCGTCCCGTTGTGAGCTCCGAGGTGTCTGAAGCCCTGGCAGCAGCCTCCCGCCCCCCCCCACCCCAATAAATACCTCCCTGGACAAGTGCTAAGCCCAATTCCGTCATTGTCCCCGCGATGGGATAAGCGCAGATTTGCTTATCAGAGCAAAATTGCTGCAGCGGCTTAGGAAGATCAGAGGGGGGAAAAATCCCTCATTTCCCTTTTTTTTGGTGTCGGAAGCTCCCGGAGCCCCCAGGAGGGGGTCGCTGCCTGCCCCTGTGCGCCGAGCCCTGCCTCAGTTTCCCCACAGCCCTGGGATGCGTGTGGGGGCCTTTTGGTGGCTGCATCTGATTAAACCCGGGCTGACCTCCCTTCCCACGCACCGGGCTGGGGGGGGGACATCGGGCAGAGCATCGCTATTCAATTTGGGAGTTAATTGGATTGCATGGGAGGGCGTTTCATCTGAGCTGAGCCCCATTTAATAGAGACGTCGGCTCCGCGCTCCCGCCTGCTCCGGCCAGATAAGGCTGGGGGGAGCAGCGAGCCCCCCCCCGGCCTGCCCGCGAGCGGCTGTGCTTTCATCCCTCCCCCCAAAAAATAAAGAAATGCCTGGCCAGGAGGAGCGCGGAGGCTCCCCCAGCAGCTGGGGGTGGCAGGAGGGGCACACCGTGCCTTCAAAGCTTCCCAAAGCCGGGGCCCGAGGGACAGACCCCAAAACCCAAACCCTAAACCCAAATCCCAAACCCCAAAGCCGAGGCTCCCCATCCCTCTGGGCCGGGCGTTGCAGAGCCCTGCCCTCAGCCTCGCTGCTGCCGCTTGTTCCAACATTTGCTCGCCCATCGACTGCCTTTGCCGACAGAGCTCAGCAGGGAGCATCAATCCATCAACACCCCCAGCCCGGAGCCGTTCTGCTGTTTATTTTATTTTATTTATTTTTTTAATTTTTTTTTATTTTTTTCCCCCGGTTCTCTGCCGTTCACCGAGAGGCCGCTGGGTGGCACTCGGGGTGCGGCTGCACAAGGAGGAGCCGGGGTGGGGGGGGGACCAGGGCAGCATCCTCAAATCCTTCCCCCTTGCAGCATCCTCACCCCTCGCAGCATCCTTTCACCTTGCAGCATCCTCCCCTCTTGCAGCATCCTCCCTCTTTTTAGCATCCTCCTGCTTTGTAGCATCCCTGCCCCTTGCAGCATCCTCACCCTTGGCATCTTCTTCACCCCCTCGCAGCACCCTGACCCCTCTCAGCACCCTGACCCCTCTCAGCACCCTGACCCCTCTCAGCACCCTCTCCCCTCTCGGCACCCCAGCAGGGGCCGCAGAAATCGCAGAGCTCCGGGGCGCAGGAGGGAGCACAGCAAACCCGGCCAACTAAGCAAATGTTGGGAGAGGTGGGAGAAAACTCCCCCTAATCGTTACGTGCTGCCCGTAAATTATTCATCGGCTGGGAAGAGAGGCACAAATCTATTCAGCGCGAGGGCAGGAGGCTAGGACAACACTGCCCTGCTTTGTAAACCCTGAGCCGTGCACGGGGCTCTGCTGCCTGCACGGGACTGCGGGCCTCTCCGGGACGCGCCTCACTTTGCTTTCCTCTCCCCCGCTTTTAATGAAGGCATTAACGCCAAAACCCACAGCGAGAGCCCCGAAAGCAGGCTGTGCTGCTCGGGTTTGATCACCGGCAGCCGAGGCAGGGAAGTGACAGGGCTGTGATCAGCGGGGACCGCGCCGTCGGGGCTGTCATGTCCCCGCCACCCACGGCACGCACGCACCATTAGTAGGGTGTCAGCCCCCATCGGCGGCGCTGTCAGGAGACGGGTGCGAGCCCTGCAGCGCTTTGGAGCCTCCAATTCCCCCCCCCCCGCACTCCTCACCCCCTTTATGTCGGCTTTGCTCGAGCCTCCGCACGCTGCCTGGGCTTTATGGCAGCTCCCCATCAGGCTGGGCGCGAAGCAGCCGTCGCAGGCACGGGAAGGGAAGCAATAAAGCTCAGTGGGTCGGAGGAAAAAAATAAATAGCTTTGCTTTCTTTTACCTTCTATTTCTTCTTTATTGCTAATTTTTCGTCCCGCTGCTCAACCTCAATTGCAGCGTCCCCATCCCCTGCAGCACCCCCATCCCCTACAACACCCCCATCCCCTACAACACCCCATCCCCTGCAGCACCCTCGCCCCTTGCAGAAAGCGAGGGTGAGAGGATGGTGCCGACCCCAGGCCAGGAGTTTTGGCTTCCACCTGCTACAAGCAGGGTACCCGCACCCCGATTTGCCCCGAGCATCGCCCCCCGGCCCCAGCACCTTTGCTCTGTGCCCAGCCATCGTGCGCCCCGCGCCTCCCCCTCCCCGCTATTTAATAAGCAGAGTCGAGGTTTAACGACCTGTTATTTTTAAAGCCAGCTGGCTGGAGTACAGGAAGATATTAGCACAGTGAGGGCTGGTTTTGCATTCACCCCACAGCTCCATTTATCAATACAAAGGGCTTGGAGGAGGAGAACAGCTGCTTTTTTTTTTTTTTTTTTTGCTTTTTATTTTTTTTATTTTTTTTTTTTTTTTCCCTCCACAGCCGAAAAGTAGGAGATGGAGGTGCCTGGGGTCTAAAACCTAATGCAGCAGTAATAGGGGAGAATTTGCTAAATGGATTCGGGATGGAGCGATTAGATCGGATCTGGGGCGGGCATGCAGCTGCCACGGGGCTCATCCTGCGAGAGGAGGGAGCTGGGCTGAGCCCTTCCTTTGCATGCCCCCAGCCCCTCTCCAAGGGCTGGGGAGGTGCCGTGCTCCTGGAGCTTTGCAAGGAGAGTTTGGGCTGAGCAGAGGAGGATGCCTGCGGCATGCCACGCACTGGCTCCCTGCAGAAAACCCCAGGAGGGGTGGGAATCACCAGGTCCTGCTGGCGCAGAGGGATGCTAAAAGTCACTCTGCGGCCAGCTCTGCTCCCGTCTCCGGTGGAGCCTGGGGCAGCAGAGCATCTCCGAGCCAGACGCTGCTGGCAGCCCTAATGTGATTTCCCTGCCCTCATTTCCCGCGCCCTGCTCCCGCCAGCCTGGCTTTTATGGACTGGCCTCTAATCTGGTTAGGGGGGAAGTCGCAGCTAATGGAAGAAGCGATGGAGCCCGCGCTGCCCTCGGCAGGGCGGGTTTGGGGACGGGGTCACGGCTGCGTCCCCCAGCAAGGGGCAGGTCGGGGTGGCTGGGAGCTGGCATCTGGTGGCATCCTGGCGACCGTGACCCCCCCAGATTGCTCTTCCCAGCCTGGTGCTGTCTCTGAGATGAGCAATCAGGCTCTGAATGGATGCAGCGGCACGAGCAGCGGCGCAGCATCCCTCTCCCCATCCTTCTCCACGCCTGCCCTCGGCCCCACAAAAGCTCCATCCAGCATCAAAAGCACAGAGCACCAAAGACGCCCCAAAAGGGACGGGATCATGCAAAATGCAACAGTTTATGCTCTGCCTGCAATTACCGGGGCCGGCGTCCAGCTGCTGCCCAGCCCTCGCCCGCCGGAGCCGGAGCGGGAGCGCACGTGCTCCTAATTCAATTAGCGCTGCCCTGAACGCTCCCCGGGGGCCGGCGGGCGGAAAGCAACCAATTCCCCTTAACGAAGACATTTGCTGCCTCCGCGTGCCTTTCCCCATCCCGCTCATTAGGGCGCAAGAAGGGGAGCGAGTGGGCGCAGGTGACTGACGGCTGTCGCTCAAAGCCCTGCCGGCGATCACGCCCGCAGAAGTCGAGGGGAGCTGTTGGCGAATGAAATGCAACGCCCCCCCCCCCCAAATTATAAATAAATATATAGATTTTTTTAGGGTCTGGTGGCTGGGCTGGCACAGGAACAATTTACACCACGGCGCCGTGACAATTTACGCCAGGCACCGATCTGCTTCTGTTTTTAAATGGCAGCAATTACATAAATTAAGGCTGGTTAAGCAGCGGCACATCCAGCCTGTTGATTTTGCTTCGCCTGGAAAAAAACAGCGCTAGCTTTTCCTTTTTCCTTCCCCCCCTTTTCTTATTCCCCCCCCCCCCCGACATTTGTAGCATTGTGTAGGACCAGTCTGTGCCCCAAGGGTCCCGAGTGCAGAATTAATGCCCTGAGCGAGGTGAGGCTGTGCCGAAAGGAGGCACAAGCCATCGCTGATTCATGCCCAGCTAATAAGCAGGGGCGGTTAATAAATAGGGGTGATTAATAAATAGGGGTGATTAATAAGCAGGGGTCATTGACAAACATGGGTGATTAATTAATCCACCAGGGATGAGATCTCCGACACGCTTCCTCCGATCCTTGGCGGATGCTGCGCGTTGCTGGGGACCCGCTGCACACACCAGGGCTGAGTCCTGCTCGTGTTCGTCACCGCTCTGCGCTGGCTTCTGTGTGGTCAAGCTCGTCTGTGCTGGGCATGGCAACAAATTCGGGATGGAAAAAGAAAAAAGGCAGGGAAAACAAGAGCCCGGCGTTGCGCCACAAGCCGTACGGAGCTGGCTTCATTTTCCACTGCAAGAGTTTTCCACCAACAGACATTAATTTGCGAAAAAGCGAGCGTTTTGCTGAAGCCTTTGATTTCTTTGTCTCTGATCAAAGTCTTTTGTTCTCATTTGCGCTCCAAAGAGGGAGCGGGGAGAAGGCAGCGGCGCCGGGCGCGCGCCTCGCCGCCTCATCCCTCGGGTGGGTGCGAGCATGCAAAACCCAGCTCAGGGCGGCCCCGGGAGCATCCCCGGGATGTGCGCTGGGATGTGCAGATGGCCCGGGGTTTATTTAGCTCCTGCTTGGTATAAAAAGCCCAGGCAATCTGGATTTCAGCTCTCCGAGCCCACGGCTCTCCTGCTTTTTGTTTCCTCTCCCGGCTCTTACATGTATTAAGGAAGGTTTGGGGGGGGTGGGGGGGGGGGGAGAAGGGAGAGGATGGGGAAGAGGAGAGAAAAAAAAAATTACAGCTCCCAGATCAAAACAATAATCAGCTAAATGAATTCCGCAGCATTTTCCCGCATGACTGCGAGTGATAATTTAGTGCAGCAGCCAGCTGGAAGCAAAAGGATTAATTCTGCACTTAGTGACACCCATGTGAATAATTCATCAGACGCAGACCCCTTTCTGCTGACCCCCCCCGGGCAATCGCTCCGAAGGCCCCCCCTGGCCCGCAGCATCGCTCCCCGGGGAGGGGGCAATGAAATCACCAGAGCTGTCCCAAATTAACTTTATGGATATTATTATTTTTTTTTGCGAAGGGGAGGGTTTGGGGCTGGCTGCGGCAATTCGATTGATCGGTCGGGGCCGAGGGCAAGTGGGGTTTCCCCCTCCTTCCCCAGCCAAAGATGAAAAGCTGCCAAATTCCCTCCCCGCTGTGACACCCCCGGGGACCGCAAATGGTGAAGGATGAGGCCAGCGGGAAATCCGTCACCGCCTCGAACCAGCCCGTCCCTTCGCCACCCGCTGCGGGGAACACTTGTGATGAACACAGGGAGCTTGGGGAGGGCTGGAAACACCATCAGCCCATCACCGCCCGCTCCTTCGTCCTCGCAGAGCCGTGCCAAGGGGTTCCCCAAATCCTCTCTGCGGGGCTTGGTCCGTGCGTGGCACTGGGATGCTCTGGGATGGCTACAGGCGCGGTGCCAGAGCGTCAGAGCCGAGGCACTGATGTGGGCAGACGGCTTGTCACAGCCACCGCCCCTGCCAGGCGCTGCCCGCATGGATGGCGAGGATGAGGAGCGAGGAGCAGCCTTCATCCTCCCTGGAGAGGCCCTCAAAGAATTGGCACAGTGGAGGCGGCTGAGGAGGGCGGACAAAGCTTTGCGGCTCGGCTAACACGTGGCTGGTGGCCGGCCGGGCAGGGAAGGGTTAAGCAGATGGGGACGCTCCCCCCTTGGCTTCTCCCGACCCCCCCAAATACAAGGTGTCAGGCTGCTGAAGGTGAACTCATTGTCTGCAGACGCTGATGGGAAGGGACAGGCGCGGTGACATGCTGGGCGGCCGGGAGTGCCGAGCGCCATTAGCTTGCGCGGGGAAACCATTAACCTCCGGGGCTCTCGAGCCCAGATCCAGCCTGGGATGAAGATCCCATCCCACATGGGTGCGGGGAGGAGGGGGAAGAGGAGGGAGAAGGCTGATGGCTGGGTTTAGTCGCCCCATGCCAGCAGAGCCAGCGCTTGGCACCCGCTCGCCCCGCTGCCGGCACCTTCGAGCCCCCCAAACTCCATCTCTGCCCCCAAATCCCGCACGGGAACTAGCCAGGCGGGGCAACAACACAACAATTATTGTAATGAATGAAACGCACGAGTGGGTTTTATGGGAATCTGCAGCCTTGCGGGCGTCTTGGCACTGGGCCGGCCTCCCCTAAGTGATATTTTATTTATGGGCTCCCCGGATGTGTTGATGCCGCACGTTTCGCTCCAGACGCAGGCAAAACACCACGCACGGGCTGCAGACAGGGAGACAGAAAAGCCCGTGTGCCCTGTGGACGTTCCTAAATGCCCAGGCTCCATCCATCTCTCCCTGGTTGCCCTGGCAACTGCTTTTTGGGAGATGTGCGGGGCCGTCCTGTGGCACCCAGCCTGGTGTGCGATGGGGAGCAGAGGGTCCCCGCCTTGGCCATCAAGTGCCACCTAATAATTAAAGCTCACCGTCCCCCCGAGCCTTCGTGGGGAAGATCAGCCTAACAAAGCCGCCTGCTCCAGCAGTTAAATATTTCATTGCCCCCCAGCGCTGGGGAGGGAACGGGGGAAGGAGGGAATTGGTTTCTGCCGGGCAGGGCAACTCGGAGGCTGGGTTTTGGGGAGCTTTGAGGGACTTTGCTGGGTCTCAGCTCCGCCAGGAAAGCCCGTGGGAGGTGCTGGGGCTCTCGAGGAGCCCCCAGGACCATGGCAAGGGAGAATCCGGCCCCGGGAACACCGCCCTGCCCCATGGCCCCGAGGCTCAGGGACATCTCCAGCCCTCAGCTGGAAGCAAGGAGGCAGCCGACTGCTCTGCCCCCACCGCTCGCTCCACAAGTTGACAAGCACAAGAGGAGCCTTTTATCAAAAAAAAAGGAGCTGATGGAAGGCAAAACCGCCCTCTCTTTATGCTGCCATCAAGGCCTTCCCTTCCCCCAGCTTAATGCGAGGCACGAGCCTTAACTCCTGCTTGGCCAACCCGGGGATGCTGCGGGGCGCACGCGAAGCCCCGTCCCCAAATCCAAGCCGTGGCCACAGGCAGAGGCTCACCCTCATGGATGGCAGAGCTGCTCCGGGAGCCACAGCACTGGTCCCAACTTCTGGGAACATCTGGGGGAGCCCAGGGTCTCCCTGTTGTCCCCACGTCCCTGCTGGTGAGGAAGGATGTCAGGGTTTGGGATGCTCAGCCCTGATGCCATCCCGTGGGATGCCACGGAGGACCCATGGGCACAAGGATGTGCAGGTGGCCTCCAGCTCACCCCTGTACTGGTCTTACTGGGAGGGAAGGGGAGGTGAAGCAGGCTGGGTGGGGAGGAAGAGGGGCTGTGCATCGGGGCGCCCACCCCAAATCCCAGCTGGCGGGCTCCTTTGGGAGGAATGAGCACCGCCCCCTGGCAATGCTCGAGGGGCGGCACGAGGCGCGAGCAGCCCGATCCCACCGAGCCCCCCGTGCCCTGGCTTGCTTTGTAAGCAGCCCCTTTTATCCAAAAGGCTATTCCAGACTCCAGAGGCTAATTATCCGGCAGTATTGATGAAGGGACAGGGAGGAGGCTGCTGGGAAAGGAGAGGGGAGATTGAATGTTAACGACCGCCGTCATTAAAGCCAGCACATAACGAGGCTGAGCAATAATTACAGCAGCGTTGGGGGCTGCAGCCCTGGGTCATTTTCATTTGTGCTGCTTATGGCCTACGTGCCACGGGGGCACGTCTTCCCCATCAAGGCTGCTCTGGGGCAATTCCTCATGCTTTTAGCACTGGCACGGCTTTTAGGGGGCCTCGGTGCTGCCCTAGGAGCCCTAAGACCCGAGTCCTGCTGCCTGGTGACACGTGGTGCCCCCAAACCCTCTCCACGGAGCAGCAGCAGGCTGTGACACGGTGTCAGAGAAGGTGACACAAACGCCCTGCTGATGGGACATGGTGATGACAAGGTGTCTGGCAGTGGCTCCTCTGGGCAGATGTCCTGGAGGGAAGGGAGGCCACGTGGCTCTCGGGAGAGGTCAGCTTTGGAAGCATGGGAACGCCCCAAGAGCCTCAGTCATCCCCATCACAACCCTCACGCCTCTTCTCTCCCCTGTCCAGAAGCAGCTTAGCTTGAAGATCCCAAGGGATACGAGGAAGCAGGGCATGGTCCCACCACCCCAAAGCCACCAGAGCACATGGACAGCCCAAACCTGCGCCCCTGGGAGCAGGAGCCCCTGGACTTGGTGTTGAGGAGATGGCAGAGGTTCTTCAGGGAGCGTAAGCAGGGTGGGAGGATGCTCTGTGCTCACAAGACCCCTTGTGTTGCTGGAGACATGGGTTTGGTGGCCCCACACCTGCCCCATGGCTGCAAGGGACATGTTCCATGTCCCCCGTGCTTCTGGTGCTGTCCCTTTCCCTTCTGGGGTGGCTGAAGCCCACCCGTGGGACGTGGAGCTGAGCTGGGCACCTCGGGCAGGTGGGATTAGCACTGGGCTGGAGGAGAAGTGGCTCTCCAGTAACGAGCTCTGTGGGGGATCGCTCGGCCCGCAACGTGCTCGGGGTCCCAATAAAGCCAGACCCGGGCTGGCAATGGGAGGAGGAAGAGGAGGAGGAGGAGGAGGGTGAGAACCGCCCGCTCCAGGCCCCCTTCATTATAGACTTGCCTAAGGATGAGAGCATTGAAGAGCTGTGAAGTGGAGGGGGAGAAAAAAGGAAAAAAAAGCAACAAAAAGCAGCACGGCAGCGTGCAGCACGCAGGGATGTGCTTCGGGACGGAAAGAATGGGCTGGGGGCAGCGGGCAGGCTGCAGAGAGGGAGCTTCGGAGGCTGCTCCCTGCCCCAGCGCCAGGCTGGGCGCATTCAGCGGCGACCTTGAGGCTCCTCTCCCCCCGCAGAAAGCAGCAGCACGAGGGCTTTTCACCCCACGGCCCGCCTTGCCGGGAAGGAGAAGCCTTCCCCAGCTTTGTGCTGCTAATTGCACGCGCACCTGCCTCCCGCAAGCCAAGGTCACCCAGCGTCACTGCGGGCCGGCAGCGATTTATTCGCGTGCGCACGTGGGCGAGAGGGACTCGGAGCATCCCTGCGAGCACCCCGGGGATGGAGCCGACCCCACCGAGGGCTGGTGCCAGCGGGATCGCTCCCATCCCGCTCCTGAATCACTGGGGGGTGATGCTGGGGGTCCGGGCGGGCTCGGGGTGGTCCCCACCTCCCAGCAGCTCCCCTCCTGCTCCTTCCCGTCCGGAAAAACCCACCTCTGAGCGGTGGCACGCCGCTCTCCTTGGGAAGCAGGCACCCTGCAAAACAATAACCGATTCCCTTCTGCCTTGCGTCCCTCACTATGGTTACTAAAAGGCCCCTCATGTGTCCTGCATCCCGAATGCCCCCTCCCCTCCATCACTCCCCCGTTTCCATGGCGATGCGGTGATGGAGCGGCACCAGAACGCGCGGGGAGATGCAGCCACCACGCGCCACCCTCGCGCTGCCGTTTAGGATATTGATGTTTAAAGCTCCCGAGATTATCTGGGGGTAATTGGTTTATGGAAATGGAGACAAGTCCTGCCGCGGAGTTCCTCGGGGCGGGTGGAGGGGGGAGATGGGGCGCCCGAGGGGCTGCGCTGCTCAGGGTCTCTACCTTGGAAGACACCCGGCCAGCAACAGTTTGCTTGGGGAGCTCTGAGAGCTCTCTGCAGACTTTCTCAGCCCTGGCTGCTGCTTTCCCCACGTGGATGAGCCCAGGTCCTAGCCCTGCATCCCCACAGGATGCTTGCAGGGGCATTGCCATGGGGAGGTGGAGCAGAACACCAGAGTTGTGCCTGCGGCTGCCTCCTGCCCCTCGCCCTGCTCTGCTCCCGCAAGGTGCCTCCTGCCCCGGCACGAGCGGGGCCGCCTCTCCCCCACCCCACCAAAGCCCGGCCGGCTAATTGAGTCCCCCGGCACATGCATAATGCAGTGCTGCTTGCCCGGGCATCTTGTTTTATTTATTAAAACGCTCTTTTATTTATTATGATATCATCCCGAAGCCCGCGCGGCACGGCCCGATGGCTGCTTTGACGTCTTCTCAGCCTTTCGGCGTTCTGCACGCTGCTTCCCAGAGCCCCGTGCGTTGTTTAATGCCTCAGCCAGACGCCCCTGCGCCCAGCATCCCTCGGAGGGGCCGCACTTCACTACGGAGTTTTCCCTTGGGAAGCCCAGGATTTGGGATCCCAGCCCAATCCCCGGCAAAGGGGAGAAGCCAGGCGCTCTCCCCCCCCCCTTCCCCATCTCATTAATTCGCACCAGCTGATGTGATAAGGCGCAGAGGGGCCGCAAGCTGCTCCTCGTGGCGGGGGGACCGTCCCTGCGCCCATCACACCCCGTGCATGTGAGAGACGGCGCCGGCCCCCCCTTGTCCCCCCTCCCCGCCACCATCCATCGCTTGTAAGGCACGCCAACGTTCACCTCCGCCCCGCGGGCTGCTCACAGCCTCTGCGTGCAAATCCCCGCCGACGCGTGGCTGTGCCTCCCGAGTCCTTAATGAGGGGCTGCCTCCTCCTCAGCCTTCCCCGTGTCCCCCCCCTGCTGCGACCACCCCGCTGCAGGGGCTCGGGGCTGGTGGCGGTGGCACGGGATGGATGGGGTCTGGCCAGAGCAAAGGGGGGAGCGACCTCCTGGGGACCCCGGGGGGCTGCAGAGCTCCTTGCTGGGGTAGCAATAACCTTTTTATCCTATAAATATAACCTATAACCTTTTTTTTTCCCTATACATTTGCTCTTTTTGCTCATCAGATCTGCTGGGACATGGGGCTGTGCTCATCCCTGCCCCAGAGCTCCGCAGCCTGACCGCTTCCCAAGGCGTTTCCTAAAGGCACCACTTGAAAGGAAGGAATGGGGGGTGCAGAAGTGCATAAATATCATTATAAAGGAAAGGAGGGATTATTATTTTTTTTTTCCCATCCCAAGGATGGCCAAATGGCAGGAGAGAGCTGGGAGCGCGGTGGCAGGGTGAGGCAGCAGTGAGGATGAAGGCTGGCCGCATGTTTCCAGCCCAGTATCTCCCAGTGTAAGCATCATAGGGATCCTGGGAACAGGGGGGGATTGCTGGATAACGCCAAATACCCCCAGACCCAAGGCAGAGCGATGGAAATGACCTCCTGGCTTTGCCTTTAACTGCCCAGCGCCCTCCCAGCACAATGGGTGCGGGACAGCATCAGCCCCTGAGGCTGCAGGGCCAAAACCAGAGAGAAAACGAGGGGGAAAATTGGGATCTGACCTCCTTCTTGTGCCCTAATCTGCTTCTCGTGCCCTAATTCACACCAGCCACGTTGTGAATCAGGCAAGGCTTGGCGTCCCACAGCACACAGCTCCAGGTCGGTGTTTTCTGGGCCATGTTCCCAGGTTTTCCCATTCCCTTTCCCCTCCCAGGCAGCAGCAGCAGGTTTCGTGGCGCACATCCCCGCTGCCGCCGCTTGTGTTTACATCTCCCTGAAAAAAAAGAGAATATTTTACCGCCAGCATCGGCCGCGGGGCGACAATTAGCAGTGGGTTTTCATAGTAAATTCACAAACGGCAAAGCGACGGAAAACCCAGCGCGAGAACAAAAGGTTTCCAAAATAGCAGGCGTGAACCTTGCCAGGCTTCGCAAACAGCTGGCAGGCAAAACCCCAAACCCTCGTACCCAAACCCCTCGGCGGAGCTGTGATTATCCACCCCAAAAACCCACCGCCACCGCTCCCAGGCACTCAGGATCCCAGGAACTCAGCACCCCAGGGTGTTCTGCTCCTTTTTCAGCTCTCCTGATGGGGAGCAAATCGTGTCCCGGCCAGCCCAGCGCGCTCATGCTGCGGTTTGCAACCTGTGGCTCTGGGAACCGGAGAATAAAAGTCCCCAAGGGGCTTGGAAAGAAGATTAAGGGGCTGATGCGTTACACGGGAGGCTGCAGATTGGAGGAGATGCAGTGTGTGCCTGCGATGTGATGCTCCTGTGGGGTCCCAGCCTTGTTCCCCTGTTAAACAGTGGCCCAGTCTGGCCGGGAGCTCTGCCGGCGATTTATGAGCGGCTGTTGGGAAGGCGGCAGCTTTATCCGCCTCCGGAGACTCCATAAAATGATAGTGGGCTCCGCCGGTGAAGATGGACTGGGGCTGGTGTGAGTTTTCCTCCCTGATGGCTCCCCAGGCTCCGTTCAAGCCTCCGCGTGCCAGCAAGCCGCGAGGCAAAGCGCCGTTTGCTTTACCCCAGCCACGCGGGTGATTTCACGGGGTTTGGGCTCTGCAATCGGGGTCTGGGCTGCAGGGCCACGGCACCACAAAGCCACCGCTTTGTGACCTCTGTCCCCCGTCCCCCTGGCCCGGAGGGATGCAGAGGAGCAGATTTGGGCTTGGTGACCGTGGTGCCACCCGTCCCCGGGAGAGGTTCTGCCCTTCCTCGCTTCCTGCAGCCCCCCGCGCCGCAGCTAATCACATCTGGGGCTGGGAAATCTCATTTGAGGCTCTATTAATGCAGCGCTGGCATGGCACAGGCCCCGGCCTGTCTCCGCTGAGCAAAGCGAGGAAAGCAATCCAGTCAGGGAAAGGCAGCTCCTGGAACGAGCTCGGGGGAGCCGGCCAAACGCAATTTTCCCCGGGAGGAAGATGAGAACAGCATCTTCTTCCTCCCCCCCAAAAGGAGGGCATCCCCAGCCCCACAGAGGCACCAGCAGAGGAAGGAAAGCCAAGCCAAAGGAAGCCAGCGCTGTTTTATTCATGGCTTGGTGCCGCTTTCCAAGCACGGTGTCGCCTCCAGGGGACCCTGAGGGTGCTCATTAGAGATCACACGGCGGGTTTGGGGCACCCCCTTTCCGAGGACAATTCCTGCCCCAGGCTGGGCGTCCCTCGGGGTGAAAATGTGCCGAATTCATTTCGGTTCCATTTATGCAGTAAAACTCCCAATTCACCTGTCAAATAATTAAATGGGCTGGCAGCCCAGCTCTCCCGTCGCCTGCTCCATTAGGGGAGTTTTGCACTTTCTATATTTGTCAGCGGCACGCATGCAATTTCCTTCCCCCCGCCTCTTAAAACGGAGCAATTTTCTCTTTTTAACCCCATTTGCTTTTCTCATAAAGGCAGCTATCTGACACTTAAAGGGACATGATTACTGAAATTGCAGGAATTAAAGCTCGCTCCTGCGAGTCGATCCGAGGCGCTCCCTCCGAGCACCCGAAGAGTTTGCGCTTTGAGCTGAGCGAATCAAGAGCCCATCTTCTCCACCTGAGCCCCCGCCTTCGATTTCTTTGCTCCATTTTAGCTAAGAAAATGTGAATTGCTGCTCTTCACCGGCTCATTTCTATCAGATGCCAGACCTCATCCCATCCCCAAGAGCATGAGCAGGATGCTTAGACCAAGAACTGCATCCCAACAGCCTCAGCACCCCAGTGTGTCCCTTCCTTACCATTTAGGAATGTTTTTCATCAGTGAAAAAAGACCTCTGCCATGCTCTGAGGCCAATTTTGGGTATGGGTGCCAGTCCCCAGCGCTCTGCAGTGCTCCCAGAGCAGGAGATGCTGCCCCAGCCTCAATCCCTGCAACACCCCGAGCTCGGGAAAAACAATTTATTTGCCTTCACCGGGAGAAACCATCACACGGATGGGACTAAAGCACCGCCTGCCATTTGCAGAGGGTGAAGGCGAGGTGAGGAGGGTGGCTCGATTCGGTGTCACCCCGGCCTCGTGTCCCCTCCCAGCCCCCTGCCAGGAGCGGGATGCCGAGCTGCCGTAGGAGCCCTGCAAAGCCCCCGAGGAGCCCGTCACGGGCTGACAGCCTCTGAAAGGCCAACAAATTGCTCGGCAGCGCGGCGTTATTCATCACCCTGCTGGCAAAGTTTGTTTTTTCAGCCTCATTGGCTTTCCAGTGAATGGAGGCAGCTCGCGGCCCTTCTCCCCCCCGGCCCGGCGCTGGGACGACCCTCGCTGTCACCGCGATGAGTGGCAGGAGGTGGCCAGGGCACAGACGGGAGACGCACGCCATCCATCACCCGCTAACAGAGAGCTCAGCCCCGGCGAGGCGACGACACCAGCTTTTATCCAGCAGGAAGGCTTTTATATCCACTGCTCACCCAGCGAGACCGGGCACGTGCGCCTCCGAAACACGGCAATTGTAGCCCAAAAGCAGCTCCCAGCCCATCCCTGGGGTCGTTGCACAGCCAGAGGGCTCAGCCAGGCTCATGGACGTGTCCGTGCCTAACACCTGTGTTTTTATCCCACTTCACAGACCCCTTGAAGCTGCCCTTGCATGGGGTGGATGCGGAGTGCTTGCTTTGGGAAGCATCCGACCTTCACGCGCTGCGCCCTGCCCGGGCGTTGCAGCCCCTGGTCAACAGGAGCAGCGAAGCTGGAGCACGAGCCATGCAGAAAGCCCTTTGTTGGGGGGAGAAGAGTTCCTCGTGCCCTGACAGCAACAGATTGCTGCAGCCTGGCTGCCAGCTGCTCCGGGGAGGCTGGAAACAAACCACCAGCCACGGGCTTGCACCCAGCTCCGGCTGCCAAGGAGCCCTCCGAAAGCTGGCTGCCTCCCGCAGCGCACGCGTGGACCTGTGGCAGGGAGGCAGGATGGTTCCCCCAGCACGGGACCAGCTCCTGCTCCCCCTGGGGTCTGCTGCAAAGCCCTGGGGAGCCTGGCCCCATCCTGGCTGGCTGGGGATGGCATCCCTGGGGATGGTGCTGTTGGGTCATCCTTGCCTGCCCAGGATGCTGAGAGCTCGCCCGTGGCACGTTATCAGCTTGCTGGGTGCCGTGCCCGAGCCCGGGGACAATTAGGGAGCCATCTGACCCTGCAACGTGCTCGAGGTGTTTGAACAGGCAGCACAGCCTCCTGCTTCGTGCATGCCGGGGCATACATTAGCCGCAGGTTGTGGTGAGATGAGCAAATTGTTATCGCCATGCCGTGGCCTTCTGGGAGGAGCTCAGCACCCATCCATCACCCCAGCATCCTGCAGATGAGATGCTCGGCACGGTGTGGAGGAGCAGATCTCCCACCGGGGCGAGCCCACGTGTCCTTGGCATTTAGGAAAGCGAACGGGATCGAGGCGACAGCCCAGCACCCTGCTTGCACCCTCTGCCCTCCATCCGGCCTCCAGAGGTGCTGCCAGCTGCCCGAGCAGCACCCACAAACCCTATATCCATCACGGCCACCAGCCTGGTCCCACTTGTGTTCAACCCCCTGAGACCTCCCCCCCACATGGAGCAGGATTTTTTGGGACTCGGGGTCCAGCAGCAGCCCTGCAGTGGGGTCCCTGCACCCCAAGACCTGCAGGTTCCTCTCCATGACAAGGACCCAGCAATGCCCCCTCCTTGCACCCCCTGACTCCTTTCTGCCCAAACCACTCAGCCCTATCCATGGGTTTCTCCTCGGCTAGGGCCCTTGGGGGCAGGTGGGGCACTAAAGATGCTCTCAGGGGGAAACTGAGGCACGAGACGAGGTCGCTGCCCCACCTCTGGAACGAGCAGAGAACTCCAGGATCCTGTCCGTCCCCTGCCAGGCGTTAACGCACTCCTGCCTCCCAGCTTTCAGTTTTTAAATAAACCCCATCCCCGCAAATACTTCCAGGCTGACATCAGCAGCAGGTGATTTATCACCGCTGGAGCTCGGAGCTCGCTGCATTCCCCCCGGGGGCCCAGGAGCCAGGGGGGAAATTGCCTTTGCTGATGCCTCGCGCCCCTGCCCTGCCCCAGCCCACTCCCACCCCTATCGATCTCCGCTGCCTTTTCACCACTCAGCAGAATTTCTGTCTAGATATTTGCTGAGCAAAGTCAATCGAGCCTCACTAATTATCATTTCTGGTAGGTTTTTGGTTAAACGGGGCCTCGAAAATTCAAGGAGAGCCCCAAGGCGGTGCAGGGCAAGGGGCTGTAACGCACGGAGAGGTGTCCCCGGGGCAGCCTCGGGATGGGGAGCAGGGGGCTGGAAAGCGAACGGAGCCCCAGGGATCAGAGGAACAGAGCCCGTCTGTGGTCCTGAGCCTTCCCACGAAATGTTTTCACAGGTGTGAGACACCGAGAGCAGGCGAGGCAGCGGCCTCAGCACCGGGGTGGTGCGGAAACGGAGCCCCTCGGGGAGGGTTTGCCTTTCCTCCTTTATTTGCACAGCTTTGGGCACGGTGACGTGGGCGAGGTGCAGCCGCCGGGTTTGTTAATCCTGACAGTTCGCCCTGCAGCTTTGGGTTTGAGCTGGAAGACGAAGCAGCTTGGATTTATCAGCCCCAGCTGCCAGCAGGTGGTAGTTTGAAGGGCTTCGGTGCCCGGGTGACACCGTGCCCGGGTGACACCAGCCCACGGGGCTGCGTCTTCTTGCTAAAAACGTCAAGTTTGGTGCCCCGTTCTCCCATCCCCATGCTGAGGCTGGGGTCCTCGTGCCCACGAGTGGAGCTGGGGATCGGACACCCAGGGGTGCACGAGCACGCAAAGCTCTGCTAGGAAGCTCTCGGTGACCAGAAGGTGTCCAAAGAGCGCCCGCAGCCCCAGCTCCCCACCCCACCAGGTCACCGCAGGCACCAGGACGGCATCTCCTCCGGCTCCTGCACTAACCTGCGCTGCCCACGGGGTCGGATCCGGGCTGGATCCTGGCGAGGAGACGTGGAAACTGCCGCAGCTGAGCGGTGGCACCGAGGAAGAGGAGGAGGAAGAGGAGGAGGAGGAGGGATGCTCGCCTGCTGAGTCACCCGGGAGCTCCGGGGAGGAGCTGAGCGCAGGGTCAGCCTGCGGCATCTGCGGATGAGGAGTGGGGTTGGGAGGGGAGCAGCACCCCCCTTGTGTCCCCCCATCTAACCCGTGGGCTCAGGACCTCACCCTTCAGGAGCAAAGCTTTTGCTAGATGTTAAAAAGCTCTAGGAACAGCCACGGTCACCCCGGAGCCAACACTTTCACATTAGCAGATTATCCCCATGCCTCCCCATGGCCCAAACTACCTTATAAAAAATAATAGTGTTAAAAAAATAACTTTATGCAATAAATTCCTCCTATTCACAAGCTTTCCTGGAGCTCCCAGATGTGTCTAATGGGGACCAGGTGCTCGCAAACCTTAAAAAGAGCAGGGCAGGGCAGAGGTAGGGTGCTGCTGGTGGGTGCTGCTTCTATGGGGGCTTCTGGGGGGGCTGCCCAGGCAGGTGAGGACTTAGGGTGGGTTTTGGGGTAGTTCTGGAGGGCCTGATCGGGCGGGTGAGGAGGGTTTGGGGTGGGTTATGGGGCTGTGCTGGAGGTGAGAGCCCTGCTGTAGGTTTTGTGCTGGGCAGGAGATGCTCAGCACCGTGCTGGGTGGGAAATAGGGTGCTGTGGGCTGGGCTGGGCAATATCCCCTAAAGAGCCTGCTCCTGTAGGTCTGGGCACTGCCTGGCTGCAGGACTGGGGGATTGGCTTTTGGGGGGCTGCCACCAACCCCCACTCACATGGGACCCCCCCAGGTCCCCAAATTGCCCCCAGCTCCCCTACCTCGGTGGGCAGCGAGTGGTAAGCGGACTCGGGTGTGCAGAGGGGGACTTCAGGGGACGGCATGGCTGGGGGCGTGGGTGCTGGGGCTGCGTCCCCCTCTTGCTGTCCCCTCTCCTGGCCGTGGGGTGACAGCGGTGGGGACCTCGTGGCGGGTGGCCGGTGCTCGTGCAGGGCAGCAACAAAGGCCAGGCGGCCGCAGTGCATGGCCGGCTGCTCGCTGCCCACCCGCAGCAGAGCCGCCACCGTGCTGCAGCGGTACCAGTCCTCATCCCGCCCGGCCGGGGGCTTCGTGCGAGGCTGGGGGGGCCGGGGGTAGATGGCGAAGAAGGCTTCGCCCACCTTCCTCTTCCTCGCTGGGCTCCTGGGCGAGTGCAGGGCTTCGATGCGCAGCCGCACGTCGTGGTTCCTGTCGTTCTTGCAGAAACCTGCGGGGTCAAACCTCGCTTAGCAGGGGGACACCTCCACCATCAGCCCATCCCCGCGGCACCCAGCCGTCACCTCTGGGCAGCGTGAAGGTGAATTTCCTCCGCTGGAAGGAGCACACCTCATCCAGGTGGCTCTGCTCCACCGTGTCGGTGGTGCCGGTGCTGGCGGGGACGGCGCTGCCTCCGCCGACGCGCAGCAGGACGCCGGCTGTGGGGCCGTGCAGCAGCGGGTTCTCCACGCTGAGCCGCAGGGTGTAGCGGCCCCGCCGGTTGAATTGAGCCCCCAGCACCTCAAACTCGAAGTCCAGGGTCTTCTCCTCGGCCTTCAGCCCCCAGCGCTGCAGGCTGGGGGGGATGCGGGGCTCCCCGGCCATGGGGTCTCACCTCCTGATGGCAGAGACCTGGAGTGAGTGCTGGGGATTTTTTGAGAGCCAAGCAGGCTCTGCTGGCATTTCTCACCTCTTTCCAGCTGGAAAGTGCCTGGGGGGGGCCCGGGTACGTGTAGGCTTCACATCTCCGCCAGCAGCTTTCAAAGGCAGGGAAAAAAGGAAAGAAATCCCTGAGCTTGGAGCTGAGCCTCGGTGCTGCGGGGAGGTGCTGGGCGCTCCCCTCTCCTGCCCTGTGCTGGGACAGAGGGCTCTGAGCTCGGTTTGTTTGTGGGGAAACCAGGTAACTGCAGGAGGAGCGGTGTCTGCCTTCCAGGGCGGTGCTGAGGACACAACAGAGCTGCTCCTGGATGTGGCTCCCCATGGGGTTGGGTCAGCCAAGGGGATGGGATGAGCATGGGGGATGCTTGGGGTCACAGCCGGGCTGCAGAAGGCCCCTTGAGGCTGGAAGATGCCCCCAAATGGGGCAGGACCTGTGTGCAAGTGGAGCTGAGCCCCCTGCCTGCTCAACCCGCTGTGGGGCTGGCTGAGCATCCAGGGGTCGGAGGCACTGGGGGTATTTTGGGGCTGAGCTTAAAGGGGGGGGGTGAGCAGGGGGCTGGAACGGCTCTGTCTGATCCAGCCAGGGAGCCCCCTGCCCTGTCACTTCGCATTCCCCAGTCGCTGTTGAAAATAGCACGTTCCCACAGCTTTGGGGATGTTTCCAGTGAAACACGAGCCGGGGCCGGGCTAGCAGATGGCCCTTCTCCGAGACAGCTCCGTACAAAAAGCTGCATTCCAGCCCCTTGGAGCTGGTGCGAGCCTGAAACAACAAGGTTATCCTCGGGGGCAGAGGGATAAAGCACATCTGAGGCCCTGGGGTATGGGATTTTGCTGTTTTCTGGTATGGGAAAGCAGCCAAGGCACCTGCGGGTGCCCCTTGTTTGGGTCCCCGAAATGGAGCCAGGGCCTGTCCCAGCACCACCACCTCCGTGAGTCCCTTTGGAGATCCCTCCCCAGTCTCTATTTCTGGGTTTTTCCTTCTCATTTAGGGGGAAAAATAAATCAGGTTGGAGCCTGGGCTTGGGGTGCTGACCCCTAGCACAACCTCGCCTCCTTCTGACCTCCCGCTGCAGGCAGCGTCCTGGGGAGGTCAGGGCGAGGACAGGGAAATGGGGCAGAAATGGGGGTTTTCAGGCACCGAATTGGGATTAAACAGGAGAAAAAGGGTGCTGTGAAAGGTGCCCCTGCCTGTCAGGAAGGTGGTACTGGTGTCCTGGGGGTGCCCAAGGCTGCTGGATGGCTTCTGTGCTGGGAGCATCACTGCTTCGAAGGGTGTTGGAGGGTTGGTGGCTGAAATTAAGTGAGCAAAAATTGCATTTATCCCCCGCTGGGGCTTCTGGGCTGGTGTGCTTTTCTTTGGGGGTCCCGCACATCCTTCCACCCCCCTGTCCCTTCTCTTGGGCTCCTTTGAAATGGAAGAAAATGGGCAGAAACTGGCGATTTGGCTGTTCTCTGGCAGCTCCCACCCAAGCCAGGGGGGACTGGTGAGAGCGAGGTGGTGCCACGCAGGGACACCCCGAGTCAGGTGCTGTGTGATGCTGCTCTCAGCTGCTTTCCCCCAAAAATGGAGTCCTCCCAGGCTGCTGATCTGCAATGACACCACGGTGCTCACCTGTGCACCCCTCTGGGGCAGGGACACGGCTTTCCTTTGCCTTGCCTTAAACCCTGCCAGGCTCTGGTGCGTGGAAATGAGGCATTGCAGCCTGCTTCGCCTCCCTCCCACCCTTGTGCAAACACATTAGAGCCACCTCTAACGACGGGCTCATCAAAGAGCAATTTTCCTGTAATTTAAGCCCAGGCGCAGTTTATTCAGGCAGCAGCTCCCAGCTGTGCCAGAGGTGCACGTGCAGCCTCCACCATGCTAAAGCAGCACCTCGTAATGACAGACCGTGGCCCTGCTTTTGGATAAGCTTCCAGCATCACATCCCCTTCCTTGGTGCCCCAAAACTAAATATGAGATCCCCCAGATCTCCTGGGAAGGATGTTGGTTCACGGACACCTTTCCCTTTGGCTGCAGCTCAGTTAAGAACCTCCCTGGGGAGGAAGGGGGGGGTACCTGTGGGTCCCTGTTCAGCCTTGCCACGAGGTTTTGGCTAAAAATTAAGCTAAATCTTCCACGCTGATTAATTTTCCCTTTGCTTGCTGTCACGTGTGGAGCGTGGGGGTGTGTGCAGGGATTATCGAGGTGTTGTAACCTGCCGTCTCGTGGGCTCGGGGGGCCCTGGTGCAGGTGGGAGGCACAGCTCGGACAGGAGGAGAGGAAGAGATTTCCCCAAATCCTGCTCTTTCCCCCCCAAAATGGGGAGGGTCGGGGCCCCTGCTTTGCAGTGTTGGGGTGGGGAAGGATGCAGCAAAAGCCCGTTTTCAGCAGGAGTTCTGGGACTGCCACCCCATGCTGGTGGCACCTGGGGGGGGGCTTTATGTCCCCAGGCTGCCTCTGCCTTCCCCTTTCCACCCCGGCTGCCTTAAAACCTCCCCCAGCGAAGGGCTACGTGGCCAGGATCTGGCCCTTGGGTGTACCCAGGAGGAAGCCTGGAGCCAGCCGAGATGTTTGCAGCATCTTGGGTGGGCCAGCACGGCGCGGGGGCCACCCAGCCCCTCTCCGGTCCCCGTCCCCCCTCCCCAGCTGTCAGCACAGGGGCGGAGGGAGCAGCTCGGAGACCGGGACGAGGAGTGGGGGAAAAGACAGGGGCTGGCTCCAGCTGCCTCCCTCCCTGGGCAATCAAAGGGGAGAGCGCAGCACGGGGTTGGTTGCTTTTCATTTCCTAAACCCCAGGGTGGCCCCGAGCCAAGGCCTCCTCGCCATGGAGGGGATAAAGTTCCCGGCGCCTCCGCCGCCGCCAGCCTCCGCCGGTGCGCTGAACTTTGCCTGGCGGCGCGCATGGCCGCGTCCATGCCGGGCTGATGCTCTGAGCTTTTCCTCCAGCCCTTTGGGAGAAGGTAACTTTTTTATTATTGTTATTTTGTGGACGTGTTTTGATTCGTCTCGCAAAGTTTGTGTGGCGGGGGGGTATCGGTCATGTGTGCAAGTTTCTAGCACGCTTGTTGGAGAGGGTGCAGGAGCCCCAGGCACCCTACGGGGAATATTCCCCCCCCATCAGCAGGGTTTGCAGCACGGGGGGTGTTTGGGGGAAGTTTTTAGCCCAGCCCTGCGAACTTGTGGCTTCTCCCCTCCGCTGGCTCCTTGCTCGTGGAGCGCAGCACACCTGCTGCACCGCGAGGCTTTGGAAGCAAAGAGGGGTGGCAGCCTAAAACAACCCCCCCACGCCTCCCCAGGCCTGGTTTGCTTTGTTTTTAAGCTGCTACAGCTTCTAAAAATGCAAAAAGGTGCTTCTGCCTCATTGGCTTTATGTCCCTGGGGATAGAAGGGCTGCTCGGAGCCGGGGGGCTCGCTGGGCTGGTGGAGGCCAGCGGGCTGGGGTCTGGGAGGTGGAGGCTCTGCCGGATCTCTGTGCTGAGTGTTGGGATGGAAAAACCTCCTCCATGCCACCCCCCCCATGCTGATTCACCCCCTCCGACCTCTCCCTGCCCCAGACGGGGGCTTTCCTGGGAGGCTGAGGATGTGGGTTGAGGTGCGGCGAGGTCACCGCATCCCCGCAGGCTTCCCGCACGGGGTCACGGCCCCAGGGCCCGGTGTCCTCGTTGCCCCTGGGGGTGCCCTGAGCCCCCCGTTTCTCGGATGGAGAGAGCGAGCGGGGGCTTCCCAGAGGCTCCAGCCTCCATCCAGATGGGCTGGGGATGCCGGGGCCTCCCCGGCACTGAGGTTTGGGCAAGCGGGGAGATCTTTGCTCTGGGGAAAGCGCCGCGTTTCCAGAAAGAGGATTAAAGTCTTGGAGCAGCTCTGGGCGGGCTGAGCAGCGCGGGCAGCTGCTAAATCCCCCTCCGGGACCGAGCGAGGCCAGTCCCCGTCCCGTGTCCTCCACGGCCACCGCTCTGCGAGGACGCGCGGCTCCCCGCTGCCAGCGCAGCTCCCAACGGGCAATTGAATTAGAGGAGATCTCGCTTAAACAGCTCTCCCCCGGCCCAAGCACTCCCTGAACAATTGTGAAACGAGATCTTTATCATTTTTATTAAAAGCTGTACACAAGGCATCACCATTATCCCAGATAGGAGGAGGGGACGCGGACGGGGAGGGGGGGGATTCCCTTATGGCTCCCCCCAAGTCTAATTCATAGTGTTGGGATGAAAAAGCTCCCCAGAGGGTGATGGATGGTGGGAAATGAGGAATATGAAGGAGCTTTATTGGAGCCATCAATCTCGGGCGACGCCACCGCGATCAAAGGCCCAGCCTGTTCCAGCAGGGGTGAGGCGGAGGAGCAAAAGGATCAGGTTTCGGGGAAACGTGGGGCACCGAGGGGCTGCGGGGCTGGTGGGCACCCGGGGGGCTTGGGCACACCTACCTCTCCTCGGGGACATCCCCCTCTCCTCGGGGACACTGCTGGCTGGTGGGCAGCGAGGATGGGGCTTCCCCTCGCTGCGGGAGAGCATCCCGTGAAGATGGAGCAGCTCTCGGAGGGGTGACTGGGATGCCTGCTCTTGAGCCACCTGGGTCTTGGTGAGGATTTGCTGGCACACGGGGCCGACACAACACCCAGGAAGCTTTCCAGCTCGGCTTTGTGATTTATTTTTGCTGCCCTGTGTGGATTCAGGCTGTGGCTTGCCCGGCGGGTGCCGTGTGGCTTCCCTTCCTGCTCCTCTCTGTCACTACCGATGTGACCTCAGGCAGCCGAAACGTGGGGCAGGGGGCACCAGAGAGGTGGTGTCTGCTGGATGGGGTGGAGGGGGGTCCTGTGGGGTGATGCCACCAGGCTGGGGAGATCTCCGAGCCCCCCTGGTCACCCTGCTCCAGGTGACCCCATAGGCAGGTGAGAGGGGCACGGGCAGTCCCCTGGTGGCTGTGGGATAACATCTGGAGGCTGCGGGACCGCTGCCCTGACCCTGCAGGAGGGGAAAGGGGCTTTTGGGTCTCGTAAGAGGCGTGTGTGTGTGCTTTACGGGCTCCTTCTACTTTACGGAGTGCTACATTCCTGCGAGGTGAGGTCAGAGCCGCTTCCCTGCGCAGACAAAACCAGGGGATGGCCGGGGAGGTCTGGGGTCCTGAGCCCCCAGCAAGGAGCAGGATGCTCGCTCTGGGCTGGTCCTACACCTGCTGGGCCTGGAGCCGGAGAGGACATCACCCGCAGGGCACCAGCCCATGAGGTGTCTGGAGATGGGGCCGCCTGCCTTTCCCTGAGTTTTGGGACCCCTTTGAAGCTGATGAGCTGCATCCAGCGCGGTCCTTAGCGAGCTCCAGCTGTATAAACAGCAGCCCTGAGCAAAGCTCCTGGTGGGGTCATCCACCTCCTCCCCATTCCCTTGGAGCCAGCAGGCAGGGGTTGGGGAGTGGTCCCAGGGGGGTTTGGGGATGTCCCCAAGGTGGCCCCGGGCTGGTGCATGGGGGCAGCGCTGAATGTTGTGTTTGGGGAGGAAGGGAAGGCTTCTCAGGAGGGTGTCACTCGGTCCCACCGATGCTTTGCAGGTGGGGATGTCCCTCAGCTCCTTCAGGGAGCTCTCAGCCCCAGCAACGGGGTCGGGGTGACTCCTGCAGCTTCTAGGTGTGCCTCGGTGTCCCCACTGGGCTCTGTCTGTGATGGGGATGAGGCAAAACAGAAAAACAGGGCTGTGGGACAGCAAGGGAGGGTGTGGGGCTGCCCGGGCCAAAGTAATCAAAAAAAAGAAAAAAAAGAAAAAAAAGAAAATAGCAGAGGGAAGGAGGAAGGAAAGCTTGTTGGAACTGGCACCGGGACAAGCCGTCCCTTTTATCGCTGCGGGGACGATCGGCCCCGTTGCGGCGAGGGGAAGGTGCTGAGCCTCCCTCCTGGGGCAGCACCTCCCCAGCCTGGTGGCAGGGAGGGATGCCGGGGACACGGCCGCTCGCCCAGCTCCCTCCTGCTTCGCCCGTGCCTCCAAATCCTGACCCTTGTGCTGGTTTCGCAGCCCTTCACGTAACCGCTGTGAAACAACCCAAACAAAGGCTCCCATTCTATCAGCGGGGCGGCAGCGGCTGCCCAAGGTGGGGATGGGGTGGGAGTGACCCGAGAAGATAAATCTCTTGGCTCCTTGCTTCCAGCCCTGCATTTCCAAGGGGACTCCCCCCTAAAAAAAACCACCCTTTTTCCCTCCGCCTCCCCCTTCCCCGTGCAGCAGGAGGACGTCAATGGCAGCCAACGGCTCCGGGGGGGCGCACGGCTCGCCGCTGGACGATGGCTTTGGGGACGACCTGGTTTCCGACTGGTACATCTACGAGACTGCAGAGCCGGCCGTGCCACAGGACAAGTAAGCAGCCGGTGGCAGTGCCATGCGTCCCCTCGACCCCGGGGGGGTGCCAGCATCCTGCTCTGGCGAGCCCCAGACCCGCTGCTGGGGCCCCTCTCACCCCAGCTGACGGACACAACTCATTGCGTGGGTGGTTCTGCCATCCCGGAGCACGGGGAGGGTTGGTAGGTGGTGTGTAAATCTGCAGGGGTGGTGGTTTCATAAAGCCTGCTCCCCGTCTGTCCCACTCCACTATTCAGCTGAGCGTCCTCCCCAGAGCCGTGGAGGCACAATTTACCTGAGGAGAGCCCCAAAGCGGGTGGCAGGGCCCCATCCTGGGTGTCCCGAGGCCATCCCTCAGCACCTATTGTCCCCTGTTGACTGAGCGAGGCTTTTACCCTGCTCGGCTGGCCGATATCTGATCCTGAGGACACCCGGCGGGACCAGCCCAGCCCTATCCAAAGGGTTGTTCCAGGTCCTTAATCTCCTGCTTTGTGAAACGCCCTTGGAGATTGCCTTGCCCAGCCCAGCTGAAGCTCTGGGGGTAAAACTGGATGGAAGAACCCCCCCCAAAACCCTTCGGGGTGTTTGCTCTTTCCTTCGTGTGTCCTCTTCCAGCTGTGGTGGTGAGGGGGAGGGAAGCAGTGCCCGGGGTTCTCCATCCGATTGCTGCACATCCCGTCCAGACCCCAAACGCTCAGGATTTAATTCTGAAGTCCTGGTGACACCAGAACTGTGCTGGAGCTGCCTCCCCTCCTCAATGCTGTGGGTGGGCGCCTGGGCCTCGGGAGCTGGGATATTTTGGGACAGCAGGAACTGTCTGGTCTACCCAAGGACAGCTGTTAGAGCAGAAAGGCAGAAGGCACCGAGCTCTGCTGGCGGCAGCCTGGCCTCAGGAACCTCCCCTGGCAGCCTGGCGATAGTGCTGGGCTGAAAAAGTCCTACAGGGGGCTTCGTCCCTCCCTGCTGGTCCCTGTTCGACCCCGACATCTGCATGGGGTCCTGGAGCTCATCCAGCCCCTGCAGGAGCAGCTCAGGCTGCTCTGAGCTGCTATCTCTTGAGCTCAGTCCTAAAATCCTAAATCCACCTCCCCAGGGTGACTTCAGCCCCAGCTACCAGGGGCTGTGTGGCCCTGCTCTTTGGAGCTTTGCTTCTCCAAAATACCAGACCTAAACTGCTGCTGCCACCCCTGTGTGCGCAGAGCATCACCCCCACACCTTAACTTTTTACCTTTTCAGGACAAAATACAACCCCAGATCACTTTTAAAATTTGTTTTCCCCTCTCTAGCGCATTTCCCAGCGCAATCCCAGACTGTGACCCCACCATCTCCCCCAGGCTGTACCACGCCTGCATGGCGCCCATCTCCGTAAGTACCCCCGAAGCCCATCACATTTGCTGTCCCCAGCCCCGTCTGCGTGCATCTTCCTCTAAAGGGCCCTCCTGCTTAGCTAAAAAAAAAACACCATTCCCCTTCTTCTGGCAGCTGGCCGTGCTGCTGGGCTTGTCCTTGCTGGTGAAACGCCGGCGTCTCCGCCGGGGCTGCTGGAACGGCGTCCCTGGGCTGCTCAGGTATTGTGTCCCCATGTCCCCGTCACCATGCCCGGCTGGCACGGGACTACCCAGCCCTAGGGTGGCAGGGATGGGGTGCTGCAGCGTGCATCAAGGGGGTGCCAGGCTCATTTTGTGCCCCCCGGCCCCACAGCCCGGCCAACTTTCTGGAGGAGGAGGGCAACCGCGGGCTGGTGGCCGCAGTGTTTGGCATCCTCTTCTCATCCCTGTGCATCCTGGTGCTGGACCGTGACCCTCTGCCGCTCGTCCCCAACTCGTCCCAGCACAGCCGGGGTAAGGCCAGCGCCGCGGGGGAGCCCCCGGGCGGGCTGTTCGCTCTGGGCCCTACTGAGAGCACGCGTCGCCTTCGTTCCCTCCGCTCTAGAGTACTGGAAGATCCTGGCTTTGCTCTACTACCCCGCCTTCTACTGCCCCTTGGCTGCCTGCGCCACGGTGGGGCACAGGGCCGGCTACCTCGTGGGCTGCCTGCTGTCCTGGTGCCACTGCGTGGTGCACATCTGGCAGAAGGTGGACTGCCCCCAGTCGCCGAAGGTATGCGCCCCACCACGGGGCAGGCTGCTGGGACCCGAGGTGGCCATCCTGGCGCCCTGGAGAGGTGGCACCGAGGTGTCCCCGGGCCGGTGTGTGACAGCGCCGCGTGTCCCCAGATATACAGGTACTACTCCACGCTCTCCTACGTCCCCATCATCCTCTGCCTCGTGGTCTTAAGCCTCTGGTACCCAGCCCTGCTGATCAGGAGCTTCATGGGGCACGAGGAGACTTTGGATAAGGAGGTAACAAAAATGCATGGGGTGACCGGGGGTGGTGGGAGCCCGGGGGAACCCCTCGATGACCCCGTGTGGTTTCAGGGCTGCTTCGTGGCTCTCCTGCCCCGCTACTGGGCTCTGAGCATTGGGTTGCTCCCAGTGCTCCCAGTTTGGCTCCCAGCAGCCTGGCGGCCCTCTGACGGCAGCGGGGCACACAGGGGTTGCGGCTCTGTTTATCTTGCTGGATTTGAAGAGGGGAAAATCCATCTTTGGAGTAAACTCCTTAGTACAAGAGGCTTACAGCATCAATGCGTCCCATTCAGGCCGGACTGGGGTCGCCTTGTTTTCCTGGCAGGCAGCAATAATCCCCAGCCCTTTTGGAAACGTCGGGCTTTGTTGGGTGAAGGAGAGGAGAAAACCTTCAGAACTGAGCCGCCGGCCCCAGCGTGGACTGAAATAACCCCGGGAGCTCATTTTGGGCTGCCCGGTGGGAAGTGGGCAGCTTTTACAGCTGCTTTCCTTCAGGTTTCAGGGCAAGGCTACTACAAGAAGTACCTACGGGCTGTCCTGTCCAAGCGGCCGAGGAAGGGGAGGTAAGGGCAGCAGCTTCTCGCTGGGAGCCTGGGGACGGCACAGCCTCCTGACCCTGTTCAAAAAAAGAAAAGAAAAACCACATACATCGTGCTCCTGCAGCTCTGCATGACCAGAGCGCAGCCCTGCCCGCGGTCTGGGGCCACCCAAGCCACGTTTGTCACCTTCTCCTTCCTCCTCCAGCCCCAGCAAGCTAGAAGAGAGCCTCCTGCACCGGGTCCGGGCGTATCTGTGCTCCTACATCTACGCTCCCGAGGAAGGTGGGATGCGCTCTTTGCTGTAGCAGCCGCTCTGCAAACAGTCTGCCTCCCCCGGGGGACAGCAAATGCCTTCCTTGGCTCCGTCCCCAAAGCATCTGCGCCGCGGCAGCTGCCGCCCGGCGCCTCGGCTCGCACAAACTGTTGCAGGCTCGGGGTGGGGAGGAGGAGCTGGGGACCCCCAGGGGGCACGGGTGGGCTGGGCAGGGACGGAGCGGGGAGCCTGGGGCTCCCTGCTGCAGGGGCACGAGGTTTTGTGGGCCTGCAGGAAGAGCCACGGGAAGGAACCCATCCTCTAACGCCCGGCAGGCACGGGGGGCAGCCCGGGGGAAATCCCCACCTGAAGGGGGGCTCGGGCTGGGCTGGGTGGCCCCCATTTACCCCTCTGCTTCTGCCTCGCAGGTTTCCAGCTCCCACTGAAGCTCGTCCTGTCCCTAACCACCTCCGTCGTCGCTGTCTACCAGGTGACCGGGGTGGCCCAGCGGCATGCGGTGCCCCGTGGCCACGTCCTCGTGGGGCAAGGGACACGTTGCCATGCTCCCTCGGGGCACCATGGCTTTGGGGCTGGTATTAGCGTGCCTCGAGGTATTACTCGAGCTGAGCCTCGCTCCCCGGCTGTGTGCTCGCGGGGCTCAGCCCGCCGTGAGGCTTTAGGCTAACCTGGTGGCTCACATGGCACCGCTGCCCCGCAGGTGGCCCTGCTGCTCCTGGTGGCCTTCGTCCCCACCATCCAGATCGTGCGGGCGGGGATGACGAAGGACGTGGTGGTGCTGCTGGTGCAGTTCGGGCTGGTGCCCTCGGAGAACCCGGGCATGCCGGGTGACATGGAGAAGGAGCTCAGCACCGTCAAGCACTACCTGTGGTCGCTGGAAGGTGCGTGGCCACGTCCACGGGGGGTTTGGGGAGGGCTTCTGAATTTAGGGGGTCTCTAGCCCAAGCTGCCCGCGAAAGCAGTTGGTGATGGAGCAGGTTATTGTGTTGAAGGAGCACGGGGACCACGAAGGAGGGGGCGCAGCCCAGCTGCCCCTGCCCCAGCCTGGGCTGTGCAGACGTGGAAGGCGGGTGCACGGACCTGGTGCCGTGCCAGGGCTCCCCGAGCAGCTGCTGCCTGCCAAAACCGCCGCGCTGCAGATGCTGCTCCTCGGGCAGGCTTTGATATGTGCTGGAATCGAGCAGATGGCCCCTCGTCCCCCCGCTGCCGAGCGGGCACCCGATAATTGAAAGCCCTGGGCAGGGGGCAGGGGGTTGGCAGGGTGCCTTCGCCAGGGCTTTTTTGTGGCTTTCCGGAGTCACCGAGCCCCTCTCCTCCTCCCCACCTCTGCTTTCCTGACGTCCCCATCTCTCCTGGCAGATCCCCTGCTCCTGTCTTGCTTTCCCCTTGCTCCCCAGCTTCTGAGCATCCTGCCAGGCTCAGACACCCTTGCCCTCCAAGGGTGTCCTTGTATTGCCAAGAGGCCGAGGAGGGAAACTGAGGCACAGTGCCCTGCCCGGGGGACGCAGCACCATAACCTGACCCCACCTGATTCCCCCTGGGTGGTGCCTGAGACCCCTTTTGGGGTAACACCGGCCCCCCGGCCGCCTCCCCGCAGTGTGCTACGTGTGCTCGCTGGTGCTCTGCTGCCTGCTGACCATGGCCATGCTGCTGAGGACGCTGGTGATGCACAGGTAGGGCGCCGCGCTCCCCAAATTGCCCTCTTTGTGTCCTCATCCTCACCCCCACCACCCAGCCCCGCTGCTCTCTGCCCTCCAGGAGCAACCTGAAGGCGCTGTACCAAGGGGCCGTGCTT
This sequence comes from Aythya fuligula, assembly GCF_009819795.1. Classification (NCBI taxonomy): domain Eukaryota; kingdom Metazoa; phylum Chordata; class Aves; order Anseriformes; family Anatidae; genus Aythya; species Aythya fuligula. The sequence goes on along the minus strand of NC_045569.1, from coordinate 9,162,473 downwards.
GATGTCTTCTACAAAGCCCACATCCTGCGCCCTTCCCGACAAGCCATCGTCTGCTGGATGAGCTTCGCCAGCTTCCAGACGGCTTTTGCCTGCCTGGGTAAAGGTTTGGGGGGGGCTGTGGGGCAGGAGGAGGTGCTGGAGCCCCATTTCCCACAGGTTACCCCACGTTTAAGCAGCCCCAACCCCCCCCCCCTTTTTTTTTTTTCCCATTTTGCAAAGCTCCAGGGCTTTTGTTCGTGGTTCCCCCAACACAATCTGTCCTTCGGCTGGGAGGGCCAGGCTGAGCACCAAATGGTGGGGAGAAACAGGGGGGGCTCGGGGAGTGGGGGGAGGGAGGGAGAGCCGTCCTGGCTCGCGCCCAAATATTTTGATCCGCGAAGCTGTCACGGCATCTCGCGCGAGGGGCTGTCTGTCTCCTCCAGTCCCAGGCACCGCATCCCAACATCTGATATAGGGGTGGGCACGGGGTGTGAAATGGGGCAGAAACCCCATCCATCTGCATCCAGCGTGGTTTGGGCACACCCCAAAACCTCTTTGGGGCTTGGGCGCACCCCGAAACCCCCGGGAGCATCCCTGACTGGGCTGCCCACATCCTATGGCAGCACCATGAACGTGACTTGAGCTCAGAACCCAATTTCCAGGGCACGAAATCCCAGCGCTGGGGGTGCAGCACAGCCTCTCTCCTGCTCAGCACCGCTGCTCCCGGCGTGATCTCTGATTAGAAATCACAGCTCGGGGCTGGTTTAGTGATGAGGCAGCCCTGGAGGCGGCTCCTCTCGGCGGGGGTGAGGCAGGGTGCGATGAGCAAGGCCGAACCCATCATTAGACCCCGCGCAGAGCATTGTGCGGGGAGCGGGGGAGGCAGGCGAGGAGCCTGCTTATTATGGGATTAAAACGACAGGCGTGCTCTGAAACGGGCGCAGGGCTGGAAGCAGGAACAAGGAGCACTTCTCCTTCCTCCCTCCCCCGTGACGCCTTCTTTCCCTGCGCCTCCCTCCCAGGGCTCCTCATCCAGCAAGTGATTTTCTTCATCTGCTCGGCTGCCTTCACCTTCCTCGTCGTCATCCCGCTGCAGTCGGGCACCAACACGCACCTCTTCAGGCTGGTGCAGAACATGTGGTGAGCGCCCCGGGGGTGCCACAGTGAGCTTTGTGGTGCTTGGATAAAGGGCTACCTTTTATTTTGCTGCCCCTCGGGCTCCTCCTGCTCGGCTGGAGGTGTCGGGAGCCTCGTTTCCTGGCCCCCAAGCTCCCCGTTCTCTCCTGGCCAGGCCCTTCTGGCTGACCCTGGTCGGTGCCGTCCTGGCGCAGAACCTGGCGGCTCACTCCCAGTTCCTGGAGCACCATCCCCTGTGCAAAGAGCTGACCAACAGGTAGGGGGGCCCGGGGTCTCCCGGGGCCCAGGGCGGCTGCTCTCGGGTTTGCACGCACCCCTTGTGGGGTTAGTTCAACCTCTGCAGGGCTCCTCCAGGGTCTTGAAGCAGCTTTGTGCTCACAGAAGGGGTTCTTTGGAGGCTATGGCTGGGGGCCGTGACCAGCTTGCAGCCCTGATGGGATCTGGGCCCTGTTCCCCCCCCATGGGAGCTGTGCCCCCCGCCCCGAGCCCCCAGCCTCGTGCTGTGACCCCTGCTGAAGCCTCCGAGGGGAAGCAGAGACCCTGCGTGTGCTGGAGGCCAACCTCAACAGCCTGGCAGCAGGAGGGCGTTCACACCTCTCCACGGGATGGAGACATCTCAAACGGGGACAGGGCCTGCCAGGGAGGGAGGGAAGGCTGGGAGGCTTATTTTGGCAGGTTCCCCCCTCAGGGAAGGGCTGTGTTTCCCGTCCTGGGGCGTTCTGCTCCTGATTTTCCTCCTCCTCCACCCGCAGGCGAGCTCTCTACATCGTCACCTACCTGCTCTTCCCCATCAACGTCCTGGTGGGGGTCCTGGCGGGGGTCTGGAGGATGCTCATCTCCGCTCTCTACAACGCCGTGCACTTCTGCCAGCTGGACATCAGCCTGCTCAACCGCGGCGTGGAGACCTTCGACCCAGGTCCGGCACCACGGGGACCCTTCTCCCACCCCCGGGGAGCGCAGCGGGGGCTCCTCCATCACCCAGAGCCGCTGGGACCCGGGGTGGCTTCGTGTCCTTGTGCCCAGAGATGTGCTGGGGACGCGTTGCCGGGCAGTGCTGGCCCCTGACCCCTCTTTCCTTCGGGCTGCGTCCCCCAGGCTACCACGCGTACTGCCACTACCTGAAAACGGAGGTGAGCCAGTCGCACCCGCTGATGCGAGCCTTCTGCCTGCTGCTCCTCCAGCCGCCCAGGCCACGGGGCACCCCGCAGCCCCGAGCGGGGGACGTGGAGGAAGGTGGGTCCCCCGCTGCCCCCCAACCAGCCCCATCCCTGCCCGTGGGCCCCCTCCCCAACCCACCGTCTCCTTCCAGGCATCCAGCTGATGCAGAGCACGAAGGCGCCGTCGGTCGGAGGCCGGCTGAGGCAGAGCCGGGCGCGCTGGTGGCTGGCTTACACCCTGCTCAACAACCCCTCGCTGCTGGCCTGCCGAAAAAACGCCCTCTGTGATCCCACGGCCAACGGTGCCCAGCTCAGCCCCCCCAAGCCCTGACCTCCCCCCGGAGAAGCCCCCTGCCTTGCTGTCCCTCCCGTCCCTTCCTCGTCTCCCCGTGCCTGTCCTCCTGGGTTGGGAGGAGCTGGGCCCCCCCCGTCCCTCCCCAGCAGTGACAGCACTGCTTTTTAGCTCTAGGTCTGTGCAGAGGTGATGAGACAGCCAGGGCACGTGGGGCACTTCCCCGCCTGACGGGGGAGCAGAGGGGTTGATGATCCAAGCTGAACCCTTCGGGCATCTCCAAAGCCCCTTAGGGGTCACTTCTGAGCCGAACCCACACCTCCTCCTCCCCATCTCGGGGCACAGAGTGACCGCAAGGAGCCACCCCCACCTCAGTGCCCTCTGCAGAAGGTCCCCACCACCCCTCCAAAGCTTCTCCCGTCCAGCTCTGAGCCTCTTTTCCCCAGTTTTGTGAAGGCTGAAACCCTTTGCTGCTCCCTTTGGGGCTGGAAGGTCGCAGAGCTTCTTGTTTGGGGCTCCCATCGCCCGGCGTGCTCTCCTCAGGCTGTTTCCCCCTCCTCTACCCCTCTGTCCTGCTCCAGGGGGATCCCCAAGGGAGGTGAGTGTCCCCCCAAGCTGGGAGCAAGCCCCTGGAGCAGTCTGATGCCCCCCTCAGCCGTGCCGAGCTGGGGAAGGAGAATAAATTGTGTATCTCCTCACTCTGCTCGCTGTCTGCTGGCTCTCTGGGTCCTTCCCAAGGGTGAGGGGAGGGCAGAGCTGGGGATATGTGGCCAGGAGGGCCACCAGGGCTGTCCCCGCTGTGTTGGCTGGGGTTACACGGAGCTGAGGCTTCGTGGTTAGGTTTTGGGGGGCTCAGCAGGACCAGATCTCTGTGCCCCTCTGTCCTCAGAATACCCAAAGCAGAGCAAGAGGCTTGCTGCTCAAAACAGCTGCGGCACAACCGAGGGGACGTGGGGACAGGGACGGCGTGGCCAGGAGATGTGCATCCCTGGAGCAGCCTCCGGACTCCCGGGGCTTTGAGGAAGGCTTTGGTAATCCCTGAAATCTTCCACAGCTCCAGGCCAGGGGTGGAGCAGGGTTTCTGCGTGTGTTTACGCAGCCTGCAGCTCCCCGGAGCTGTCTTGGCAGGGACGGAGGAGAGAGATGACAGGAGGTGGCTTCGTTCTCCTTTGTTTGTTTTCTTTTCAGTCCTTTGGCATAACCGGGGTGCCCTGGGGGTGCGCTGAGCTCTTCGTGGTGGTTTCTTGCCTCTGTGAGCTCCTGGCCTCGCACGCAGCCTCGGTACAGCTGTGGATGCTGGGGTCTGGCTGTGTCCCCACGCGTCCCCAGGGCCACCATCCCCTCTAGGTGCCACCTGCCTGAGCCCCTGCGAGGCGGGTCAGGGAGCTGGGCTGGCTGAAAAAAGCAGAATTTGCCTTTATAAACACGAGGGACAGCAGTGGCACGCTGCCACGGGCCTGGAGGAGAGCAGAGAGGGGTGGTGGCAGCCCAGGCTGGCACCGTTTGGTGGCCTCCATCCCTTGGCCACCTCGGGGATGTGGAGAGGGCCCGATTGGAGCAGTTGGGTCCTATGAAACGAAACCGAAACTCCCCGCCGAGCTCTTGTCCTCCCAGCGCTGGGGTTGGAGTGGTGCTGGTTTGTTTTTTTATTGTCTGTAATGGGAAAAATCTGCGGCTGCTCGTTAGCATCAAAAGCCGGCAGCCGGGGGCTGCTCCCAGGCTGTGCTCCCTGTTCCAGCCGCCATAAAAGAACCCAAATCCGGGGCTGCAGAGCCTGCGCAGAGGCCTCGGGCTCTGGCACAGCTGCTTTTCAGCTGCTCGGCGTCCCTGCCTTCCCCTCCCTGCCCCGGTGGGCGATTCGGGGCACCCCGTGAACCCGTTCTCCCTCCCAGGGCCACGGGGCTGGGTGGGCGCAGAGGCAGCAGGCAGGGGCTGGCTTATAAAAGGCATTTATTGTGCTTGGTACTCGGCTGGCCATACAGCTTTGGTTATAGGGCTGCGGGAGGCTGCACAGCTCCCGCAGGCGAGCGCTTAGCAGAAGGCACGAGGAAGGACAGCCGTGGGGTGGGGAGGGGAGAGGGAGGTGCTCAGCGGGTCCCCGGCACCCTGGGGTGCTGGGCATGGTGTGTACATCCCGACAGGGCTGCTAGAGCACTTTCAGGGGAGTTTTCTTTTTCCTTTGGGTCTCTTTGGTCTCAGTTTCCCCCCTGCTTTTGAAGCCTTGGAGCCGGAGCAGCGCAGCCCGGTGGGTCCAGCCCAGCCGGGTGGTTTGGACCGTGGGCTTCAGCGGTGAAAGGGAGGGGGGAAAGCATCTGCATCCCAGCTGGGGGAGGCACAGAAAGGGGACAGGGCCTGATCCTGCCATGCAAGGAGGGCACAGGCACCTCAGGTGCTCCCTTCCCCAGCCAGGTTCCCGCAGGGGTGCAGACAGTGGATGCCAATGCTTCTCCCCAAACGGCCTCATTCGCACCCTTGACCTGGCACAACGTGCCCCACACCTCTCCTACCATATTTATCCCGCTCAGAGGCACCTCACTGGCTCTGCCCCTAAAGCCACATGCTCTGTGGCCCAGGGACCCCGTACCACAGCTCCCTGCTTGCTCAGCCCTGCCGTACAGCCCCCAGTGCTCCACGGGAGGCTGGTGGTAGGAAAGGTGCTCCTGCCTGACACCCAGCACCTGGATGGGGTGGGGACGTGGCCTTTGCACCCCCTGCCCACCCCAGGGGCTGCGGGTGGAGGAGGGCTGGTGGGGAGGGGCTCTGAGGCTGGGGGGTTGCCCCCTGGGGGGTGGGCTTCACCCCTGCAGCCCCGTTTTGGTCTCAGAGGGGAGCTGGTGGCAGACGTGGGTGCCTGGAAAGCAGCAGCATGGTGCTGAGCTGCCCCACGTCACATTTCCCCCGAGCCCATTTGAAGCTCTCAAGCCCCCATCGAGGAGGGGATGGCTCCAGGCCCCCTTGGACTCCCAGCCGCCCGCAGTTCCCAGAAGCTCAGCAAACGCGTGGCACTACGTGAAGATAAATGATACAGAAAGAGGGGGGAGCCCCCCGGGCACCGTTTCCTTCTCCCCCTTTACCAGCTCAGCGCGATGCCCAAAGCCAGCAGGAGGGTCCCCAGCCAGATGTGGGGCACGGCACCTCCAGCCTTGCTCTTGGATTCCCTCGGCATGTGGTACACGATCACCAGCTTTTCCCCAGCCCCGGATGGATCCATTTCGTCACCCTTGTAGCAGCTCTGGCCCCCGAGCTGGCTGGCCTGGGGGTCATCCTGCAGCAGGTCTTCGGCTGGATTCTCTGACCCAGCCAAAGCCACGTTGACCGAGACCTCCCGCGTGCCCACGTCGTTGACGGCGAGGCAGGTGTAGATGCCCTCATCCTCCTTGCTGAACCTGGGGATGGCCATGGTGCCGTTCTTGAAGACCAAGAAGCGCTCCTGGCTCTGCTTGGCGTTCCCATCCCGCGCCACGGTGGGGCCGTTGATCTCGACGCCGCGGCTGGAGGTCTGGATCTTCCAGCGGATCTCCGGCGGGGGGCTGCCCGCCACGCTGCAGTGCAGCGTCAGGGTGAGGCCGTCGTACGTGACGGAGTTGTCCAGGTTGGAGAGGTAGGTGAGCTGCACGGACGGGGCGACGCAGTGGTGCTCGGGGATGTCCGTCACCGCCCGTCCCTTCAGCCTGCCCGGAGCCACGCACAGCGTGGCTCCCCCCTTGGTGATGGAGACGGAGGTGCTCTCGGTCCACCTCTTCAGCCAGAAGACCTTGCAGGAGCAGTTGAAGGGGTTGTTGAAGATCTGCAGCTGGGACAGGGAGGGCAGCTTGTCGAAGGTGCCCTCGGCCAGCGTGGTGAGCTGGTTGTCGTTCAGCCACAGCGAGCGCAGGTCCTTCAGGGCGTGGAAGGCATCCCAGGGCAGCCCAGCCAGCCGGTTGTTGTTCATCTTCAGGATCTGCAAGCCGCTGAGGTTGCGGAGGTCCTGCCAGGGGAAATCCGTAATCTTGTTGTGGCTCAGGTCCAGGTTCTTCAGCTGCGCCAGGAGCGCGAAAGCCCCCGGCTCCACGGCGCCGATCTGGTTGTAGCCCAGCCACAGCGACTGCACCTCGGGGACCTCGGCGAAGGCGCCCCGCCGCAGCCAGCCGATCCTGTTGGCCGACAGGGTGAGGATGGAGACGTTGGGGGACAGCCCCCGGGGCACCTCCAGCAGCTCCTTGTAGGCACACTCGGCCAGCAGCCGCCCGTTCTTCTTGGCGGAGCAGGAGCAGGCGCTGGGGCAGGCCAGGCTGCACCCCAGCAGCGCGGCGATGCCCAGGCAGCACAGCAGCGGCCTCATCCTTCCTCCTGGGGACAGAGACAGGGGGCGTGAAGGGGGGGCCTGGCTCGCTGGGGCCAGTCGGGCTGGGGCTCTGCTGCTCCTCGCCAAGCGCTAACAGGAAACAGCCCTGCTCTGCTCTGCTCTGCTCCGCGGCGGCTTGCCGGTGCGGTAGCGAGGAATGGGTGAAATATTCCCGAATCTGAGCAAGGTATGGCTGTGCCGAGAGCTTTCGGCTACCCCCGGGATCCCCAAACGCTTCCTCCCCGCACCAGCTCCTCACCAAGATGTCCCCCCCTGCCCCGGGACGCCGCTTCCTTATTCTGGGAATCCTGCATCCCTCCTGGGCTTGGACGCGACGTACAAGCTCCGGGTTCAGAGTTCACTCCATCTCTCCCTCTCCGGAGCACTTCAGCCCTTTTCCCCCCCCCCAGCCTCAGCCCTTCTCCCCCCAAAGCACCAGACTTTCGGGCTTCTCGGCACACATCCAGCCCCCAAACCAACCCCCGGCCTCCACGTTTTTTTCCATGGAGAGAAGAAAAACAGCTTCCCGACTGCTTTTTCTCAGCAGAGCGCGGGGTCCTGAGCTGCTGGAAGGTTTTACGACGCTTTCGGCTGCCAAGGGCAGAGCTAACTCCTCGCTCGCCTTGCCGGGGGCTGCGAGCAGGCTGCCCCCCCCCCCCGGGAAAGGTTACAGCCCGGCTCTGCGGGGAGCTGGCAGCGGGACCCCCTTTGTTTCCCCAGCCCTGGCACTTCCAGCGGGAGGGGAAAGGGGTTGGCGGCACCAAAACCCTGCGCAACAGCCCGGGGGGGGGGGGGGGGGGCGACTTGCAAAAACCGGGCTAGGGTGGCTGCAGCGGGGGCGGGTGGGGGGGTGGGAAGCGTCCGGGGGTTGGGGCCGGGTCCTGGATCCCTTTGGGGCGCTCCCGGCACCCCCCAAGTCCCTCCCCTACACCCGATGCTACGGGGCTGGCGCATACCAGAGCCGTGCACAACGCCCCCCCCGTGCCTCCCCGGTCCCCCCGGCCCCCCAAATTCCCCCGGTCCCTCAAGCCCCCCCGGCCCCATCACCGGCCCCGTGGGCTTCCCGGGGACGGGATCGCCCCTCGCTCTCCCTCCGCGGCTCCGGTGCTGGCGGCTGCGGCTCCCTCGGCCCCCCCTCGGCTTCTCCTCCCCCTCCCGGTCCCCCGGGCCCTTTTGTTTTCCATGGCACCGACCCGCTCCAGCTCTCGCCTTCCCGAGGATCGCAGGGAAAAAAAAAAAAAATAAAAAAAAACAGAGAGAAAAAAACCGCAACCAGCCGGCCCCTCCTCCCCCCCGCAGCCCGGGCCCGTGTCCGTCCCCCCCTGCCCCATGCCGGGGGGGCTGTCCCGCAGCCCCCGGCCCCAGAGGGCTGAGGGTGCAGAGCATCCCCCCCCCCGGGGTTAAAAACTAGAGGGAATGTGGTGCAAGATCTCAGGGGGTTGGGGGCGTCCCGGGACTTTTCCCTCCGCCCCTACCCCAAAAAGATGGGCTGAGCACAGGGAGGCTCGGAGCTGCTGCTCGCGGCTCTTCCCCCCTTTTGTTGTGCTGTGGGATAAGAGATCCCCTCATCCTACTGTTGTGGGGCCAAGGGCACGGTGCCAGCGGTGTCCCCTACCCGTCCACCCCCGTGGGCTGCGACGATGGGGCGAGGAGAGCGCCCGGTCGCGGTCACCCGTGGGCATGTCCCGCTCCACGCAGGGCCGGAGCAGAAGGGTTCACGCTTTAGGAGGGGACAAGCCGCCCTGCTGTGCCCCCCCCTTAACCCTTTCTGCCCAGCAAAAGCCTGGAGAAACGACCCCGGCACTTGGAGAGGGGGGAGCAGGATGCTGAGCCCCCTCCCCGCGCCCTAATTGTGCCCGTGGGCACCTGGCGCTAATTAGCGCCCTCCCGAAAAGGAGCAGGGGGGGGAGCAATCCAGCACCGGGAGGTGCTCATCACCGCCGGATCCCCTGCAGACACGCCGGGCGGGGACATCTATTACCCTCTAATTAAAGGGAGGCAGCAATGATTGTTCTTTTTTATTCCTTGCGTGTTCCTGGGCATGAAACTCAATTAAAGTGTATCCGCAGAAGGGGATTTGTCTGCGGTGACGGGGGGGGGGGAAGTGTTTTCGCACGTGTTTTTCAAAGCTGCAGCAAACACCTGGGCTGCCGCGGCGGAGCCTCGAGCCGGCAGGATTTGGGGGATGGGGGGGGGGCGCCCCTCCGCCCGCCCCCCTCCTTGCTTTGTCCGCCTTCTCCCCGCTCCCTCCCCGTGCCGTAGGAGAAAGATGCGGAGCCAGGAGCTGAAATAGAAAGCCGTGCTCCGGAGGATGGAGAAGGGAGAGGCTGGGGGCGGCGGGATGGGCTGCGGATGGGGCTGGAGGGGTGGGCGCTCCGCCGGCGTCGGGGCTGCGGGGTTAAGGGGTCGCCCCGCTATTCCTCCCCCCTCCACGTGCATCTCCCTGGTCTTTTTCGTACGGGCGAGGCTGGCTGCAAGCGGAGCTCCAGATAAGAAAAGCAATCAAAGGCGGCCTTAAATCTTCGCCCTGTAAGCGTGGGCTTAAATCACCCGTGGGGCGAGAGCCCCCATAAATCCGGGAGCGCTGGGCGCCGGGCTGCGCTCCTCTACCCGGTGCCCTGCCCTCCCCAGCGTGCGGGGGGGAAAAACACGGGCTCTGTGGGCATCTGTGGATCCGCACATTTGTTGAGCGTGTGTGGTGGCGTGTGCCGAAATATAGAATGCCTGTAAAAATAACAGGAGAGCGTCCTGCGTGGTTCGGCTACCTATTTGTATGGAGGCTGCGTGTAGATGTGTGCACAGCGTTGTCTTTGCGTTTCGATGCGTTGTGCGCGTAGGGAGAGCTTTGCAATATTTTTCTGCACATTGATGCTTTGGGGTACGTTTATATGGTGCGCACAGACTGCCTGCACCCGGCGTGCGTGCGGGGGTAAGGTTATTTGTGGGGGTGCGCGGCACGGACGGATAAAGGAGCGTACGCGGCGGGGGTGTGTGTATATATATGTGTATATATATATATATATAGCGGGTGGATCTGCACACAGGGCGCCTGGGAATTGTAGCTACGTGCACGCAGGAATCTGTTCGCGCAGATACATTTTCACCCCTCCCCGGCTCCCCTCGGCCGAGTGGGGGGCACTGGGGGGGGTCCCGGCTGCAGCCCCCCACCCCCTGACCAAGCACGGACGCGTTTCCACTTTCAATCCCTTTTATTGACTCTTTCACAGACAGAAGGGCGCAGAAAGGCACCCGCGGATCTCGCCAGCCCCGGGGGCTCCCTGGGGGGGGGCGGCAGCGGTCCCTCACCCCACCCCCCTCCTGGGGGGGAGGGGGGATAAGACCCCACGAGCGGCCCCCCGCCGGCAGCACGGGCGCACCTACGGCACAGACACTTGCTACAACGCTACTCTACCCAACACACATCGAGGGGCACCGGGGAGGGGGGGCCGGGGGGCTTCTTGGGGGGGGCCGGTGGTGTCCCCCCCCGCGGTCCCGGGGCCGGGGGGGGAGCTCGGAGCTGTCCGGAGCCGCCGGGTTCTGAACGGAGCCGCCCCGGGCATGCGGCGGGGTCGGCACCGGGGAGCCCCCGGAGGGAAGCGGGAGGAAACCGGGGGGGACGGGAGGGCTCCGGGGGGCTCTGGGGTGGACCGGGGGGGGCCGAGGGGACCGGGGAGGGGGGTGCGGAGCGGCGGGGACCCGCTGGGGCTGAGCCAACGCACGGCGGAGCCGCTCCTCTCCGCGGAATGGTTTTGGGGGCTATCGGGCGTTTGCTTTCAGCCGTTTTTTTTTTTTTCTTTTTTTTTTTTTTTTCGCTTGTTCGCTTGTTTTTCGTTCTTTTCCTTCGAGGGGACACAAAATAAGGGGAAGGAGGGAGGCAGAGGCGGGAGGGGGCCGGGGAATCGTTGCGCTGCGGCGGCGAGGAGCGCCGAGCTGCAGCCAAACGAAATCGGGGGAGCGGCACCCTGCCCGCGGCCGGAGCCCCCGGCACCGAGCCCCTGCCCCAGGGAGCCACCGCCCGGCGGAGGAGGAAGAGGAGGAGGAAGGACACGCCACCAGCACCCAGGGTTTTCCCCTCTCTCCTCGCTCCTTCCTCGGAGGAGAAGCAGCGGGGCCGGGAGGGGTTGGGGAGGGGGATGCGGGGGGCGATGGGGACCCGGGGAGGGGAGGGGATGGGGGGGGACTCAGCGGGGGCGCTGCCGGTAATTCCCGTTGATCTCCTGGGAGATGGTGACGGCCTCGGCGCCCAGCGGCAGCTTGTCGCTGTACTCGGAGCGCACCTCGAACTCCTCGCCGTTGGCTTTGGATTGCGACTCCGCCATGGAGCTGGCGGCCACGCTCTCCTCCCGCTCCAGCTCCACGGCCCCTTCGGCCTCTCTCCTCCTCCTCCGCCTGCCTCCTTCGTCGTCATCGTCCTCCTCTTCATCCTCCTCCTCCGCGTCGCCTTCGCCCACCTCGCTGGGGTTGTAGTTCTTCTCGGACTCCAGGTAGGAGGCGCGGGGGTCGAAGTCGGCGGCCATGTGCTTCTCCATCTGGTCCGGGTTCTGGGCTTTCATGATCAGCTTGTAGGTCTTCCCGTGGTACTTGGAGAGCAGGTGGCACCAGGTGGCCCCCATCAGCGGCAGGGTGGCCAGCAGCAGCAAGAAGATGCTCACGACCACGATGATGATGAGCGAGGGGATCTCCTTCTTGGTGGTGAAGACCACTTGGACTTGGCAGTCCTCGCCCAGGTAGGTGAGGCACACAGAGTAGTTGGTGCCGGGGTTCAAGCCCTGGAACCAGTACGAGTTCACCCCTTCCTCAATCTTGGACCACTGCACCAAGGCGTGGCCCTGGCTGCTCTCCTGGCACAGGTAGAGCATCCTGAGGTGGACCTTCTCGGGCTGCAGGTAGGTGGGTGTCAGCTGCACCCGGGCGTCGCGCTCCGACACGTCCAAGGCGATGACGCCCAGGTCGAAGGTGTGCTGCTTGAAGTCGCCGCTCTGGTTGAAGGCATGGTTGGAAATGTACCTGCTGGTCTGCGTGGAGCCACACTTCTTCTCAAAGGGAGGATGCTGGAAAGGGACTTGCCCGTCTCCCGTGGGCTCCATCCCAGCCGCCAAGGATGGTTGGCTCTGCCGGGTGGGGCTGAGGGGTTTGCTCCTCTCGTCTGGTGTAAGCACACTGTTCTTTGCTCCCTTGGCCCCCAGCTTCTTGTCACCCAGCTGTGCTTTGCCCCCTGCCGGGTCCCTCCCGGGCTGCAGCGGGTACTTCTGGCTGCCGGCCACGGCCACATTGACCGAGGTCTGGTTGCTCCCCATCTCGTTGCTGGCCAGGCAGGTGTAGGTGCCTTCCTCCCGCTTGCTCAGGTGAGGGATCACCAACGTGCCGTTCTTGAAGACCAAGAAGCGCTCGGGGTCCTGCTTGGGGAGGTCCTTCCCCGCGCTCTCCTTCGGGTTCCCGCTGAGCTCCAGCGTCTGGCTGGAGGTGCGGATCTTCCAGCTCACTTCAGGCGGCGGGGTGCCCGTCACGGCACAGTGCAGCGTCAGGGTGAAGCCGTCAAAGAGCTCCGTGGTGTCCAGGTTGGGGTGATAGGTGAGCTGCACGGACGGCGGGGTGCACTGCACGTCTGGGATCTTCCCCACCGGCACCCCTCGGAGCTGCTCCGGGAGGTTGCAAGTGATGGAGTCCTTCTCCGGGATGGAGATGAGGGTGCTGTCCATCCACTTCTTCAGCCACTGGAGCCTGCAGGAGCAGTCGAAGGGGTTGTTGTAGATCTGCAGGTGGGAGAGGGAGCTGAGCGAGTCGAAGATGCCCTCGGCCAGGGCGCTGAACTTGTTGTTGTTGATGCGCAGGGAGCGGAGGTCCTTGAGGGTGTGGAAAGCCCCCCGGGGCACCACGGCCATGTGGTTATTGTTCATCTTGAGCAGCTGGAGGGCGCTGAGGTTGTAGAGGTCCTGCCAGGGGAAGTCCACGATCTGGTTGTGGCTGATGTCGAGGTTTTTCAGCTGCACCAGGATGGCGAAGGTGCCGGGCTCGATGGCGCGGATCTCGTTGTGCGCCAGCCAGAGGGACGTCACCTGGGTCACCTCCACGAAGGAGCGCCGCTGCAGCGAGCTGATCTTGTTGGCCGACAGGCTGAGGGTGGTCACGTTGGAGGGCAGCCCGGTGGGCACCACCTGCAGCTCCTTGTAGGCGCAGTCGGCGAACTGGTGGGCGTACTTATCCACACAGGCGCAGGGCTCCGGGCACGCCCGGGCCATGCCCAGCAGGGCCACCAGCCACAGCGCCGGGGCCATCTCGCCCTGCCGAGGGACACAGGGGCTCGGTGGGCGCCCAGCCCGCTCCCTGCCGCCGCCGCCCCGGCCCCTGCCCCATTGTCTGTGCCCGGCCCCCCCTCGCAGCCTCCCCCCTCGCTCCTTCTCCTCCCAGCTTTCTGCTCCTTCTTCCCGCAAACCTCGTTTCCTTCCCCCTCTCTTTCTTTCTTTCCTTTTTTTTTTTTTTTTTTGTAATTTCTGCCTTTTCTGTTATTCCTTTCTATTTTTTTCCTCTCCTTTCCCCCACCCTCCTCCTCTTCACTTTTCTCCCTCCCTTCTCCCTCTCCCCCTACTTTTCCCCCTTCCAATTCTCCCTCCTCCCCGCGTCCCCCTCCACCCCCCAGACCCCTTGCCGGCTTCTCCCCGTCCCCCCCCAGCCCCAAACCCCGCACCTTACCCGCTCCTAAGTGCCGGTGAGCAAGGCGCAGCGCTTCTCCCCTCGGCTGCCGCTCCTCAGCATCCTCCTCCCCAGCCCCGGCCCCGTGGCACGGAGGCGCCCAGAGGCGGCGGTGAGGGGCGCGGCGGAGATTTTGGGGGGCGTGGGTTATGGGATGAGGATGGGGGGGATCTCGGGGGGGAGGGGGGTGGGACACACACCGCCCGCACCCCCGCACCTCGCCGGGCTTGAGCTGCGCACCGGAGCGGGGCCGGGCGGGCACTGGGGCTGCGGAGCCGAGAGAGGAGGGAGGAATTAGCATTTCTGCCAGCCTCCCCCTCCGCACGGCCGCCCCCTCCCTCCTCGCCACCCCTTTCCCATCCCACCACCCACCCACCGCCGCCTCGCCAGCCCCCAGAGCCCCTTCCCCGGGCGCCCCCCGAAAATCCCGCAAAGAAACGCGCAGAAACGCCCTCCCCGCCGAGCAGCGAGCCGAGCCCCCCCCACAACCCAACCGCACACGGAGGCAGCCGGGATGCGGACCCCCACCCCCGGCTCCCCCCTTTGCCGTCGGGGTCCCCCCCTCCCAGCCCCCCCCGTCGGGACACGGCACGGAGCGGGGGCGCCTCGGCCCTTCGGGGACCGCTCCTGCACGGGCTCCGGCGCTGGGGGGCCGGGGGGGATTTTTCCATCCCGGCCGCCCCCCCAAGGGGCTGCCAGACCCCCCCAGCCCGTCCCATGGCGGGCGGTTCCCTCCTGCAGCCGGGCGAGTGGGTGGGGAGAGCGTGAAACCTGCAGGTGGGCAGCTCCCCCCCGACGTGGGGGTCTCTTCTCCCGGCCCTGCCCCTCCGTGAGAAACACGATAAATAATTGATTTTGTTAGTGGGATCGATTCCTGCCTCCCTCCATCCCTCCCTCCATCCTCCATCCCTCCCTCTCTGCCTCTCCAGGGGCTCTGCTGGGGGTTCCTGGTCCCGGATGGCTCAGTCCAGTCCTCCCAGTGCCCCCTGGATCTTGGGGTGCAGGCTCCCCTCTGTAGGGTCTTGCCACCCCCCCCCCCAGCTTGCTCACAAGCAAAATCCCGGTCCTCTCTCCCTTGAGCTCAGCACCGTGGGTCTGCCAAAGCCATGGGGATGGGGATGTTCCCCTGGGGGGAGCAGAGGCGGTGGATGGAGGGGCAGAGGGGAACCAAGCCTGACCCTCAGGCACCGCTGCCCTCACAGGGTTCCAGACCCCCAAAGTGCCCAGCCCCATGTGTCCCATCACGGCAGTCTTGCCTCAGTCCCATCGACACCCCCACCTAGCTTCGCTGGAAGAGATGCTCCCCACTACTCGTTTTCCTTACTGCTACCCAGGAGGACCCCAAAATCTGCTTTCAGAAAGAGAAACGCAGCTTGTGCCATACGCACGGCGGCTCCTGGGGCTGACGGTGGGGTTGGTGTCACCGCAGCCGGCCGGATTTGGGGGCAGCGAGGGAGCCGAGCTGCTGGCCGAGGGGAAGGGCTGGGTTTGAGCGGCGGTGAGCTCAACATCTTCAGCATCTGTGAGCTCAACATCTTCAGCATCTTGGGCTGTGGCGGGGCCGAGACGTGACTCACCGCCTTCCCATCCCCGCCGCTGGCTGTTAGCCCAAGCATGCCCTCACCCTCACCGTGACACTCTCCCCGGCACTAGCAAGCTGCAGTTCGGGGAATTACGGCATCGCAGGGTTTTACAGGCATTTTTTCCCGTTCTGCTCACTCGCTCAACGCCCACGGGCTGTCAGCTGCTCCCGAGCCCTGTGGAGGGGAGTCCTGCAGCCGGCGGGGCAGCACCCCGGGGGGCTCAACACCTCCAGATGGGATGGATGCAAACCCATGTCCCACCCTGTGCTGTGGGGCTATGGGATGGATCCTCAGTGGGTAGGGATTCAGGGCTGCAAGGCTGGAATGCTGCTTTCAGGAGCAGGAAAGTAGGTTAAAATGCCACAAGGACGCGGCCAGCACAAAGACGCCGCTTGCTTTCTGGCTCGGCTGCTCGCTGTTGTGCTTTGCTGAGCCCTCCCCGAGATGCCTTCATTCATCATGCACGAGGAAGAAACCCAGGTGTCCTAGATCTGGTGGCAGTGCTTCTCCCGACCGCTTTTCGGGAGCATCGGAGGCTGTGCGTTGTGCTAGAAATGGGTCAGAGGACAGGCTGCGTGTGACGGGGTGCATGGTGCATCCCTCCTCCTGCTGCTGTGGACCAAACCTTCCCCAGGACCCTGCGGAGGGCATCACAGCCTCGAGCACGTGGCGTGGGTTCCACCCTCACCAGGCACAGCGTGGGGGGGTTGTGAGGCCAATTGTGCCTCAGCTTCCCATGGGCAGAGCCACGGGAGTAATAGCAGTGCTTTGTGGCAGCCTCTTGGGGAGAGGGAAAGGTCCAAGAGAGGACAGCAGGGGATGGAGACGGGGATGGGCGCATGGATGGGTGCATGGATGGATGGAGAAGTGCGTGGATGGATGGGTGCATGGATGGGCGCGTGGATGGGTGCATGGATGGATGGGTGACTGAGCAGGCTGCAGAGCCATCAGCCTGCCCACACCACACCTCAGCCCCAGGCATCCTAATTTTTTGCAGCCCCTAAATGTGCAGAAGCTCAGCTGAGGGCCAGACCCTCTGCTGGTGCTTCCCCTGGCTGGAGGACCCTCTGAGGTCAGTGGGGACTTGCTGGTTTCCACCCCTGGATGTCCACCTGCAGCCTGGAAGCACCTGGGGGAGCAGCCCTCGTCACCACGCTGGGTAGGGGGCTTGGATCTTTAAGGAGGAGAGAAGCAAGCCTCCAGGTAGGGCCTCCTGGGTTCTCCAGCTTCATCCCATCTCCTCCAAGACCAGGTGAGTGCATCAGGTCGCGGCGCCAGGAGCATCCTGGGGACAGGATGCTCCAGGTTGTGGGGTTCCTTCCTCAGCTTTCCTCCAAATATTCCTCACTGCCCAATCCTTGCTCTCGACCCTGGGATCCAAACCTGCTTGGATGTTGGCAAATAGCTATTTTTGTTAGGAATATAACCCAGCTAACCTTGCTCAGGCTCACTGGGGCACTTCCTCCCCTGCCTCGCATCTCCCCCCACCCAGGCCATCCAACCTGAGTGATCCTGCAGGCTGTAATCAAATGCAGAGCAACTGGCCCTTTGGCTCTAATTAGTTTTGCATGAGTGTTGGGGGAAGAAATCCATTTTCATAAACAGAAAGGATTTATGCTGCTCCTTCTTGCTTTTTTTTTTTTTTTTTTTTTTTTCCCTGCCAGTCCCAAAGCACTTTGCTAAGGGCTAGCAGGGAGTCATTTTATGAATGGTTTAGATTGAGCAATGCATTATTAATAACAGCCAATCAGGCAAGCAGCGTATTATATATCATTTCAGGAGGTTCGCTTAATTCTGGGGAGTTATTTATTGCTCTTCAGGAAAAAAAAATAAAAAATCTTTCTTCTTACTACTTTGGCCTTGAAGGGGGATCTGGGTGGGAGGCCCAGGAGGGGTTTGGGATCTCCACGTCGGGATGTTTCTACCCCTGCAGGAAGGGTTTTTGCTGTCGTCTCTTCACCCTGGGTCTGCCAGTGCCTGAAGTCCGTCTCTTCTGGGTGCCAGCTTGTAAAGAAAGCACCTCTGCAAAAAAAAAAAGGCTAAGTTGGGGAATGGCTCAGAAATTTGGGAACGTATCGTGAGGAGCTTATCCCCACACCCTGTTGGGGTCTCTGCGGCCCCCGGGGCTGCCGTGGGGAGGCTGCTGCTGCTGTTAGTGACTCCCCCAGCCTGCACAGAAATTTTCTGGCCGTGCACAGAAAGCCCTGCTGGAGGAGGGAGCCCCCTCCCTACTGGGGTACCCCAGCTGCAGCCCCTTCCTCCAGGGCCGGGCTTGCCGCGACCAACGCCGCCGGAGCCCTTTCCTCGCCGCCTGGATGGGGTTTATGGCAGCTCAGGGCAACGAGACGGCTAATCTGGCCCCCGCAGCCCGCTGACTTCGCTATTGTTTTACAGGACTTTGATGAGGCCAAGTGACAGCAAACAGATGGGGCCAGCGCCCCTTGTAGCCAAGCGCCTGCTCCCCGCGCACAACCCCGGATTAGACCGCGGAGAATCCCCGGGGCACGGGAGGTGCCAGCTCCTCAGCAGGAGTCTGAGGGGGCTCCGGGAGGGGTGCCGAGGGGTGGTGAGATGGTGCACGCGTGGGTGCCTGCACACGCTTGTGCAAAAAGCAGTGATCGGGGTGCGCGTGTGGCTATCCAAAGGGGACACCTGGCGGTGGCTGTGGCGCACTGCGTGTCGCGCACGGGCTGGGTGACACCGCTGGAGAGCCCTGCGTGTCCCCAGTTCCCCCAGGGGAGAGGGAAAAGGAAGGGCAGAGACAGCTCGCTGTCCGGCATCCTTTATTTCACGAGGATTTTAGTTGCTCTGATGGGCTGGCTCGTCCCCCCTGGGGCTGCCCCAGAGCCCTGAGCGCTTTTATGGTGAGGGCAGAGAGGGGTCGGGGCTTGCAGGAGCAGCTGAGCGCACGAGATGTTGGAGATGGTGGCACCAAGGTGCTGGAGCAGCTCGGTGCGGGGGCTGCAGGAGGTCCTCATCGCCCCCAGGTGCCTGCACCCAGGGCAGCTCAGCTCCCCCCCGCTGTCCTCAGGCCTCCTCCAGCTCCTTCACCTATTTCCCCTTCCTGGGACGGGGTGGGGGGACCCACACTGAGAGCCCAAAACCCAGGAGCAGGTGAGAAAGAGCAGAGCCCCAACTGCTGCTGGTCCTGAGCATGGGGGGGAGCCAGGCGATGGCCAGAGGGACACAGCTGGGGGCTCGTCCCTTCCTGCGAGCCTCGTGTGGGTGCAGCTGGTGCCTAAATTTGGGGTGTCAGTGTGGCTGAGACACTTCATAGTGCCAAAGGACCTAAAGGTCTGCTTGGCCTCTGGGGGAAAAGGGGACTGAATGGGCCCGGGAGGAGGCTTGGTGGCTCCAGGCTCAAATCCCATCCCTGCATGAGGCGGACATCCCCGGTGCCAGGTTCCCCATGGGAAGGGCGACGCACTCAGGAGGCTCCAACCTTGATTTTGCTCCCTTTCCCCCAGGGACAGTCCTGCGCCACGCACGTGGCTCCCTGCACGCTGCCTCTCTGCCCTCTCACTGGGGTAATTTCCAAAATATCCCCACCTGGAGCACTGGAGACATGGCCAGGTGAACATATACGAGCATGGGAGCAAATCCAAGTGCTCCCAGCGGGGGGAGATGGGTCTCCGAGCAGCAGGGTGTGGGGATGGGGTCCAGGGAGGGATTTTTTGCCCCACTTTTTTTCCCCTGTTAAAGGTGAATTAGAAAAGCAAGGAAAAAAGCAAAGGGAAATGAATCAGGAAGTCAGCAGCAGGCTGGGATTTGGTCTGGAAACAGCTTTATTGAAGAATAATAAGAGTTTCTGCACGATTAACTCATACAAAAGAAAAAATAAAAAAGGCTGGGAACCCCTCATTCAGCCAGCTCTGCAAACCTACCCCTGGCCCCAAATCGATTTCCAAAGGGCCCCCCTGCCAATGCTGGTGGTGGGGAGATCCTGGCAGGGATCCCATGGCCCATCTAACAACCCCTGCATGGGGGAGGGGGTGCTACATTCAACTTAAAAACATGATTTTTGTATAAAAATGGGTTTTGTGCTGCGGATGACCTTCCCAGGGAAGCCTGCGCTAATCCCCTCGGCACGGGGTGGCGAAGGGGCTACGGCACAAATCTCATAGGGAAAGCAGCACTACGGGAGTGGGGGTCTGGGCAGCTCTCCCTGCAGCGGGGTGAGGGTTGTGTTATCTGAAGCTTAGGGGAAAACAAATAAATGAGTTGCTACCCTCCATCCCCATCCTCCATCCCCACCCTCCATCCCCATATCTGCCCCTCTTGGGGACTCCGTGACCCCTGGTGAAGAACTGCTGGGGGTGATATCAAGGATGGTTTCAGGCTCCCAAATCCTTTAATCCTTTAATTCTTTCCTGGGGAAGAGTCCGAGCCAGACAGCTGTCCCTCTGCCCAGAGCTGGTTTGCCACGGGAAGGAAGAGGCCGTCGGGATGCCCCATAGGGTCAATCTGGGGATGCTGCCACGTGGGACCCCACCTCCGAGCGAATCCAAGCGGGCTTTGCTGCCTCCCAGAGCGGGGAGGTGACCCTGGCTGCTTCAGAGGGGACGAGGAGAGGCGGTCTGGTCCTTAGCGTGGGCAGGAGGACGCGGGGACGGTGGTGGCTCAGCAGGGAGGCAGGTCCGGTGTCACGCTCACCACCGTGTCCTCCTCGCTGTCCTCCGAGCTGATGATGATGCTGTTGTCTTCTGCAGGAGGAACGGGATGGGGCTGAAGCTTTGGGGGGGGTGAATCCAGGCAGCCAGAGCTCCTAATTAGTCTAATTACTTGCCCGTGCCATGCCCCGGGCTTGGTTTTTGGATGTTGAAGGCAGGACACGGAGCTGCGCCCATCCCCACCCCATGGGGTCCTGCTTCCCCTTCTCTGCCCCAGTGGGGTTTGGCCAAGGCCCTGAGTACACCGGGGTGCCCAGAGGCTGAGAAAAAAGAGGGAAACCCCCATAAATTTGGGGTGGGGGACTCCATCCCTGCTTCCCACCTGCATCATCAGTGCAGCTCCTGCCAGCCTTGGGGACGCTGCTGCAGTTGTGGCTGGTTGCGGAGGTGCTGGGCTCCCCTCTGCTGTCCCGCTGGGTTGAACTGGGCTCACTGGGGTCCGCCGTGGCATTGTGCTCCAGCTTCAGCATCTTGGGTGACACCTGGCTGCCCCTTTCCACCTGGGGCCGCCAGCGCTTGCACCGTGCGGTGGCAGCGGGGAGCTGCAGGGGACAGAGCAGGGGGGATGTAGGGTGCCGGGGTGGCCCCACCGGGTCCCCAGAGGGTCCCATTCCCCCGGGGTGCTCCTCACCGTGCTCACCTGCATGTCCCCGAGGCTGATGGTGAAGGTGGGCACGATGCCTGGGCTCCCACGCTGGGCAGGCTCCTCTTGCTGCAAAGAGAGCGAGGAGCGGTGGTTAGGGGGGTCTGGGGGGCACACAGCTCTCTGTGGGACTGGGGTGGGCCTGAGTGGGGGGGGGAAACTGAGGCACAGCGTGGCCAAGGCTTGTGCTGGAGCTGCTTGTTTGCAGGGTTAGGGACAGGCACTGCTGGCTGGGGACAGGGGAGTGACTGTGACAGCGACAAAGCAGCTTCATGGGGGAAATCCCTGTGTTTTTTTTTCTTGTTGGCTAAGAAATGGGGGATATAGGATGGGGAAGGCTTGCAAAGGTGGAGGCGGCAAGCTCTGGCTGACGCAGAAGCCCTCCCCAGGTGGCTCTGGGATGAGCCATGGCTGTCTCACCTGGTCGTTCTCCAGGGCCACCTCCACCACGGGGACAGCCTGGGAAGAGGTACCTGCAACAGAGCGAGCAGCGCTGCGGCACGGCCCCTGCAGCACCAGCCCAGAGGCCACAGCTCTGCCCCCCAACCTTCCCTGTGGGATGGCCGAGCGCCCTGCAAGAGTGCCTTTGGGCAGAGAGGCGGGCGACGACCGTCTGCTTCCATCCCTGGCACTAAATCCTCACCTGCGTGCCCCTCGACGCGCTCGGCCAGCGCCTGCAGCCTGGCGCGGCACTCGGCGAAGTCCCCGTGCTGCGCTCGGCCCCCGGCCGCCGCCGGCCGCAGCCGCTGCAGCTCCCGCAGCGCCTCCCTGACGAAGGGCTGCATGTCCATCACCTCCTGCTCCGTGGCGTACAGCCTCATCTTCTCCACCAGCCGCTCGCCCGCCTCCATCCGCCGCAGCACGCCCTCCACGCGCCGCAGCTCCCCCGCCAGCTCCCGCCGGCCCTGCTCCCGCCGCCGCTCCACCAGCCCCAGCAGCTCGTCCTCCTCGCGCCGCACCAGCCGCACCAGCTGCTCCACGCGCTGCCGGATCAGCTCCCGCGTCTCGCCGCTCGCCGCCTCCAGCCGGGCGGCCTCCTCCTGCAGCGCCGCGCGCGACGCCTCGAAGCCGCCCCGCCGGCGCGCCAGCTCCCGCCCGGCGGCCGCCAGCTCCTCCTGCCGCCGCTGGATCTCGGCGCGGATGTCGCAGTAGAAAGGCGAGTGCTGGGCGTCCAGCAGGGCACACGAGCAGCACAGCGGCTTCTCGCACTTCTTGCAGTAGATGCTGCCAGGGGAGGGAGCGAGCTTCAGCCGGGGGTGCTCAGCAGGGTTTTAGCCAGAGGGGAAACTGAGGCACGAGGTGGGGGATGCTTTGGGCACCCCACACCGCACCCTGCTGCGGCTCTGGGGTGTTACAACGGACCCAAAGGCTCTCCAAAGGTTGCCCGCAGAAGATGGGGGTGCCCCATCCCTGGAAAGTCGGAGGGGGCTTTGGGCAGCCTGCTCCAGGAGGTGGCACACCGGGGTGAGCCTTGGGGTCCCTCCCAATCTCTCCAGGGACTGGGTGAGCTTTCGGGTCCCCCCCAAACCCCAAGTGTGGTCCCAGCCCTGCAGCCTGGTGCAGCCCCAAGCTCCCCAACTTGGGGACAGCCCCAGGGATGCGTCCCCACGCTGACCTGGTGATGTGGCCCTGCTCGGTGTGGCCGTGACTGGAGCAGAAGAGGGTGCAGGACTTCTTGGTGCCCTCCAGGAAGCGATGCGCCGACTCGGCCCGCAGCTCCTCCACCTTCCTGGCCTCGTGGCTCCTCTTCTTGAAGAACCACTGGTGGTCCTCAAAGCAGCCGGGGCACAGGAACTCCTCGCACTCGGAGCACCAGACGGCCGCCGGCTCCCTGCGGCAGCGGCTGCAGCTCAGCACCCCGCCGACGATCCTGCGGTAGACGCGCAGCCTGGCCTGCAGGCTGGCGAACAGCACGTTGTCCACCTCGGGGATGCCGTTGGCCTGCGGGATGGCCTCCTGGCACACGGGGCACTGCCCCACCGGCTTGTTCTCGCTCAGGCAGCCCAGGCACAGGCTGTGCAGGCAGGTGAGGAGCTTCAGGCTGGGCGATTCCTGCCGGCAGCCCTCGCAGAGGACAAACTCGAAATCCTCCTCTTCCTCTTGTGGCCGGGGGGGTGCCGGCTCCATGGGGGCAGAAGGCTCCGTGGAGGCAGCGGGGCCGGCTGCGGGGGGGAGAGGAGCAGGGGGGGTCAGGCAGGAATTTGGAGATGGGAAGATCCGATCATGTGCTCAGAGCCATTTTTCTTTCACTTTTGCTTCTCCAGTTTTTGGAAATCGGAGGGGAATTGGCGGTGGGGGGGCAGGTTGAACCTCTTTGTGCCAACCAGCCCTGTCCCAAAAAGTCCCCCACAGCCCTCCCCAGCCCGCCAGCGAGCCCCATAATAAAGCAGGGTGCTCCCCCCCATATTCCCCTCCCTTTACCCCTTTACCCACCCCACGGAGCCGTCTAGCACCCCGGTTGTGCCTCCCCCTTTCCCCCCAGTGCCTGCAGCTCCCTTTGCATGGGGGGTCCCCACTGTGCCCCCCCAGCCCTTTGGCCCCCTGCAAAGCAGCGAGGACCCCCCCAGACACCCACTTACCGTCGGGGGTCCCGGAGGGCCGGGGGGTTTCGGTGCTGCCGGGCATGCGTGTGGCGGGGGGGGGCCGGCTGAGGGCTCAAACTTTTGTTTCTCTGGGCAGCCGGGGGAGGAGGAGGAGGAGCTGGGGGAGGAAGGAAGGATGGCGGGAGGGGGGCACAGTGCCAAGGGGCAGGCTGCTGGGGGAGGCAGTGGGGTCACGCCTGGGGTCCCCCCTATCCCACTCACCCGTGGCCACCCGCCCCTGCCAACCCCCCGGCCCCACACCACACTTTGGGGTGCTGGTTTTGGGGGAAATGCCGGGTGTAGGGGGGGTGTTGTTACAGGGGGTGCAGGTTTGGGGGACGCTGGTGCCCGGGGGGTGCTGTTATGGGGGATGTTGGTACCTGGGGGATGCCGGCACTATGGGATCGGAGGGCTCAGCTGCTTTGTAGGATCCCTGCGCCTGTCTGGCTGCCGCTGCCTTTAGGGCTGCACCCCCGGCCCCAATTCAGCCAGGGGGGCTTAAAAGCGCCCCCGTTGCTCTCAGCGCCGCTCTCCGCGGGGTCCCCACCTCCCTTTGCCGGCTGCCGAGCTGGAGGAGCGGCGTTTGGGCGGCATGGGAAGGCCGCGCCGGAGCAGGAGCTGCTGGGAAAAATCCCTCTGCTCCGTTTTTATAGGGTCAGGGCTCCCTGCGGGGCCGGGGGACCCTCTGCAGCCCCCCGAGGCGTGAGTTCGGTGGAGGACCCGCTCCTCCCCGCGGCTGCTGGAGCAGATCCCGAGCAGGGCCCCCCGGAAAAGCTCACCCAGCCCGGAGCCTTTCGGTGCGGTGCCGTCAGCAGCCACATGACGTGCGGACCAGGAAGCGCCGGCAGCTCCCTCCTTCCTCGCCGCCAGCATCCTCATCCTCGCCGCGGCCTGGGGGTCGCCGGGAGGATGGCAAGTCCCCGGCCCCCAGCCCAGCTGGGGCCCCGGCTAGGAAAACACGCTGAAAATTGCTTTATTTGAGCAGGCGCCCTCCGGCGCGGCAGCAGGGCTGGTGTTTGGGGTTTCTGGTTTGTTTTTCTCGCTGCCTCTCCGCCCCGCCGCGCGATGTTCAGCCGCTCGGGGTACCAGGCTCTGCCCCTGGGGGACTTTGACCGCTTCCAGCAGTCCAGCATCGGGCTCTACGGTGCCCAGAAGGGCTTCTTCTCCTTTGGGGCCAAGCAGGACCCCCTGGCACCGGCTGGGAATGGTGCAGGTGAGCTTAGAGGGGAGGTGCTGCCTTCCCGTATATTGGGGTTTTTCTGTAGGGTGTCGCTCTGGCTGGCTGCCCTCACGCTGCTGCCTCCCCTAAGGTGTGGGGAGAGGCACGGCTGGGGCGTGCTGGTGGGGAAGGGGGTGTGGGAGCGGGTGCACATCCCCTGCTGCCCCCCCCTCAGAGTCCTCCCAGGGCTGGCTGTCCTGGATCTGCCACGGCATCATCACCTCCCTGGTCTTCCTGCTGATGGTCGTCACCTTCCCCATCTCGGGCTGGTTCTCCTTGAAGGTAAGGAGCGTGGCTGCGACCCATCCCCTGCGGGGTGCACAACTGGTTCCCAGCATGGCCCGGGGTTGTCCTTTTGCCCTGGCCCACGTTTTCCCT
This sequence comes from Aythya fuligula, assembly GCF_009819795.1. Classification (NCBI taxonomy): domain Eukaryota; kingdom Metazoa; phylum Chordata; class Aves; order Anseriformes; family Anatidae; genus Aythya; species Aythya fuligula. Next base: position 9,137,819 of record NC_045569.1, on the reverse strand, counting down.
TCCCAGATCGTGCCCGCCTACGAGCGAATGATCATTTTCCGCCTGGGCCGCATCCGGGCGCCGCAGGGACCCGGCGTGGTCCTGCTGCTGCCCTTCATCGACCACTGGCAGCGCGTGGACCTGAGGACCAGGGCCTTCAACGTGCCCCCCTGCAAGGTGAGCTGCCCTCCAGACACCCCCGAGCCCCCCGGAGAGGATGGGTTTTGACGTCGTGCTGCCCGCAGTGTTCGTTTTCTCCACCCTCGTGGGGGGAATTGTGGGGATCCCCACCCAGGATCCCCCTGCCTGGGGCTGGAAAGCTCCCCTTGACCTTGCACGCCTTGTTCAACGCACGTTGAACATCTCCAAGACATCAACCCCTATCCTGACATCTCCTGATAACAGCTGGAAGCTGGCTTTGATATTCAGATCAGCCCAAATATCACCGTTTGGGTTGGGTTTGTTCCTTATCACCCTCCTATTAAAGGGATCTAGAGCCGGTTCCTGGCTCTCAGGCTCTCAGGCTGGGCTGTGGGGTGAGGAAGGGGAGAGATCCTGAGTCCCTTCTCCCAGCTGACCTCCAGGGATGGGGCGGTGATCTCCATGGGTGCCGACGTCCAGTTCCGCGTGTGGGACCCGGTGCTGTCCGTGCTGGTGGTGAAGGACCTCGTGGCGGCCACGCGCATGACGGCGCAGAACGCCATGACCAAGGCGCTGGGCAAGAAGAGCCTGCGGGAGATCCACGCCGAGAGGCTGCGCATCGGGGAGCAGCTGCTGGTGAGGGCAGCCCGTGGGTTTTATGGGGTCGGAACGCGTGGGGTGCCAATGGGAAAGGATTTTGGGGAAGGAAGCAGGGTGGAAGGGCAGTGTCTGCTGCCCTCCATGGGCCAGGGCGAGAGCTTTTGGGTTAAACATCTACAGAATAGGATCTAAAAGGGGGTTGGAGTGATACGGTGGCAACTTTGGGGTCTCTGCGGTGGTCTGGTGGAGCCCTGTGCCAGCCCGTGGTGACCAGGGGAGCAGCCTGGGAGGGAGCCATGGAAAGAGAACCCACCAGAGCCGTCCTCGTCCCAGCTCCTTGGGGCCAGGAGAGCCCCTGGAGGAACAGGGCTGTGTGTGAGAGCGGCCAGACTGCAGGAGGTGGCCTGGCAAGCCTGGTCCACCACCCCGAGCCCAAAACCAGGGGTAGCAGGAGCACAAAGGAGCCGCGGGATGCTGCCGTAGCTGGTCTCCCCGCTCCCTACCCTTCTTCCTGGCTCTGCAGCTGGACATCAACGACATGACCAAGTCCTGGGGCCTGGAGGTGGACCGCGTGGAGCTGACCATGGAGGCTGTGCTGCAGCCCCCCCGCGACACCCCCGTGGGACCTCCGGCCGCCGTGCCCCCAGTGCCCGGGCTGGACGGCACCGCGCAGCAGCTGGCTGCCCACCTCCTCGGCACCACCCTGGCGCTGGCCAGCAGCGTGCCCAGTGCCCCGGAGGCAGGTGAGGAGGACGGGAGCTCCTCTTTTTTCCTTGGGGTGTCCCCGCTGCGTGCCCCGTTGTGATGAGAAGGGGCTGGGGAGAGGAGGAGAGGGTCTGCGGGAGCTGGGATGGGGTGCGGGGAGCCTGGAGGGAACAGAGGGCAAGCTGGGGGAGCGATGGGGAGATTTTGTCTCCGTGTGCTTTGAGTCATAGGGCGAAGACAGGCAGGAGGTATGAGGACAGGCATGTCTCTTCAGACCCCTTCTTATTCCTAATACTGAAAAGCTGTAGCCCACAGTTGCTGATGGACTGCCTGTTCCATTTCTTTGGGTGTTTCGGCTCTGGGAGAAGCAGCACGAGTAGGGAAACTGGAACCAACGGGGGTGGGAGGAGGAGGCAGCACGCTGACCCATTTCTCGGAAATCCCACCCCGATCTGTGCCCGGGAAAAGCCTTTTGGGAACATTTCCCACCCACTCGGTGGGAAATGGAATGGGCAAAAGGCTGTTCTCCTCCTCCCACTGAGCTGGAAATCCTCCGGATAAATGGGTTTCTCTGCTCCCCGGGGACCAGCAAAGCTCGCCACCCAGAGCTGTCCCCTCCTGTGCCCCTCTGCCCCCAGCAGACAGCGTGGAGACGGTGAGCGAGGTGGAGCCTGCCGGCGCTCCCCACCTCGCCCGGAGGACGCCGAGCGCAGACGAGCTGCTGGCGGCGGTGGAGCCCGTCCTCTGCGAGGCCCTGGTGGGCCAGGTGGGAGCGTCCTTCCAGGTGGACATCGCCCTGCCCGGCGGCGCCCGCAGCTCCTACTTCATCGACCTCTCCTCAGGTCACCGCTCCTCGGGGTCGTGCAGCACATTTGGGAGGGTTTCTGGAGCCTCCCCGAGGGGGTTCGTGCTCCTTGGAAGTGCGAAGTGGCCTCTGGTTTGGGTTAAACACGCGGGTTTTCCTTCAGAAAGAGAGCACCGGTGGAAAACTGGCAGCCAGGTCTCCTCGTGGCTGGCCGAGTGGGATGGATCAGGGGCTGGTGGCTCTTGTCTGCCTCCAGCCCCGAGGGGAACACGTGTGGGGAGCACCACAGCCACGCTGGCATCCCCTTATCCATCCCCCACAGGCATCACCAGTGGTTTTTCTGGTGGCCACGGCCAAAGCAGGACAGGGCTGGGAGGCCGACCGCTGGAACGGGACATCAGTGGAGCAGTGCAGGAGAAATTTGTCTTCAGCAATGACTGCTGCCTCCAAATCCCCCCTGCCAGCCCCTTGTCTGCCACGTGGCCCAGACTCAGTCCCTGTGAAATGATGGGGAAAATGCCAGCAGGCAAGGCTGGATCCCAAACCTCTCCACTTCTCCTCCCCTGCAGGCAGCGGGCGAGCTGGCCGCGGCGTCCCCCAGGGCAGCCCCGATGTCGTCCTGGAGCTGTCGGAGAAGGACCTGCAGGACCTGGTCCTGGGCGAGCTGCGCCCCCTGAGCGCCTACATGAACGGGCGGCTGAAGGTGAGGGGCGACCTGCACCTCGCCCTGAAGCTGGAGGAGCTCTTCAAGGCGATGAAGCAACGCAGATAGAGTGTGGCAGCGTGTGTCGTGGTCGGGGCGGAAAGCAGGACCCCAAAGTTTTGGGGGAGCGCCCTGGAGGCCCTGCTGCCCTCCCCGGGGAGCTGGCAGGAGGCAGGAGAAGACCCGAGTGAGGAAACTGAGGCAGCAAAACCTTCACCTGCTCAGTGAGCTCCGCTGCCAGCCCTTATCCTTGTTCTCACCCCACGCTACTGGGCAGGAACCAGTCGGTGCCCCAGCTCGGGGACGCTGCGGCCAGGTTTGGGGCTGAGTTTGGGGGCGTTTTGGGGAATGGCCAGCCTGGAGGCAGCCAGGCCCTGTGTTAAGTGACCGCGCTAATTGTGCTTCGACGTGCTTCTTTGCATGCGTGCCGTGAGGTCTGTCCGCAGGGGGGTGTGTGCACTGTATATAGGCGTACACAGATATCTATTTATTTTGTAAGCTTCCTTTCTATCACCTCCGGGCGGACAATAAAGCTGGTCTGGGGGCAGCTGATGTATTCTGCGGGCAGGATTTGGGCCAGCTGTGCTCCTCAGCCCACCCTGCTGCACCCCGCGGTACCTCAGTTTCCCCAGGGGAGCTGATGCCCGTGGAGGGTGCTGCGTGGGGGTGCCGCGGGCTCCATCTCACCACGCAAACACCCCAAGCCCTACCAAGAGTCTCTCCGGGGATGCTCAGCTCCCCTCCAGCACCCAACATTTCGGACTCCGGGCAGCCTCAGCCAGCCCCAGAGCATTTTGAAGGACCCGCAGGACGAGGCTGACCGGTGGCATCGAAAACCAAGACATTTCACACCAAACCACCTGCTAAATCTCTTCCTCAAAGCTTGGGGCTGGGTGGCACCAAGCAGACTGGGGGGCTCCCCATCCAGCTAAAGGCTCAATTGGCCTCATTCTTCCTTCCTTGGGCTACATTTTGGGGACCTGGCGGGCAAATATCCCCTCTTTGGGGGTCATCCCCTCTTCGGAGGTCATTCCCTGTTGGTGGTGGTCCCCTCCTTGGTGGTGTCCCCACCTTGGTGGCAGTCCCATAGCTGCCAGCGGCCGCTCCCAGCACACTGCTGGATGTTGGATGGGATGGATGGGAAGCAGGGCACAGCCCCCCCCGGGACAAAGAGGGCCATGGAGATGCTCTGCAGAGCTCCAAGTCCCCTCCAGGCCTCCTGTCCCCCAGGAAAAGCCCCTTTGGTGGCAGAGCCCTTCCTGCCAGCCATCAGCAGAGGGCTCTGCGCTGCCGGCCTGCCCACCTCGAAGGTGGAGCCTGGTTCCAGCGCAGGAGAAATCGAAAGTGGGCTGAAGGAGCAGAAAGAAGGAGCAGAAGGAGCAGAAGCCAAAGGGAGGCTCGGTGGCGAGCTGGGGGTCCCTCCCTCCACCATGGCCAGCCCTGACCAAGTGAGCCCCTGGGCAACGTCGGGATGCTGCAGGGGATGGGGAGGAAGGGAGGATGCTGGAGGCCACGGGGTGGAGAGGCTAACGAGGAGAGGGAGGACGTCAGCCTCTGCTGGGAGGCCAGGATGGGGGACAGAAGGGCTGGGAAGGGGGAAAGAGGGGAGCTGGGCTGGGGGGAAGGAGGCTGGGGAGGGAGATGCTGGGGGTGGTGGGAAGTGCTGTGTCCCGGCAGGATCCAGGATGTTTCATTGTGTGCCTCCACGGACCTGTTTTGGGGGCTGGAGGCTGGGTTTGGGGGTGGGAGGCTGCGTTTGGGGGCTGGAGGCTGCGTTTGGGGGCTGGAGGCTGGGTTTCCTGCTCCCCACCCCATCTCTCCTCCTCCCCGTGGGGTCCCCCTGCGCACAATCCTCGTGGCACAGCCAGAAGGAAGCGGGAAGCACCACGCTCCTCCTTCCTCCAGCTGTGGTTTGTGAAGTCGGCAGAGCGCTCAGTGGCCTTCCCTCTTCCCTCTTCCTCCCTCCCCAAGCAGCAGCAGCAGCAGCAGCAGGAGGAAGAGGAGGATTTCCAGTTCGTCCTCTGCGAGGGCTGCCGGCAGGAATCGCCCAGCCTGAAGCTCCTCACCTGCCTGCACAGCCTGTGCCTGGGCTGCCTGAGCGAGAACAAGCCGGTGGGGCAGTGCCCCGTGTGCCAGGAGGCCAGCCCGCAGGCCAACGGCATCCCCGAGGTGGACAACGTGCTGTTCGCCAGCCTGCAGGCCAGGCTGCGCGTCTACCGCAGGATCGTCGGCGGGGCCGAGCTGCTCTGCGACAACTGCAGGAAGGAGGGCGAGTACTGGTGCTCCGAGTGCGAGGAGTTCCTCTGCACCACCTGCTTCGAGGCCCACCAGCGCTACCTCAAGCGGGAGAGCCACGAGGCCAGGAAGGTGACGGACATCAGGGCGGGGGCGCTGAAGGATTTCCTCGAGGGCGCCAAGAGGACCGGCAGCTTGGCCTGCTCCAACCCCACCCACAAGAACCAGACCCTAAGGTAGGTCTGGCGTGCTTGGGTTCATGTCACCAAGCTCGTTGGTGGCCCTCCGCTGTCCCCGTTGGCACCGGGTCCCCGAGATGGGTGGGAGGGTGAGCTCTGGAGACCGGGGGGAGGTTTGGTGGGGAAGGTGGTGATGGGACAGGGGAGGGCAGGGGACGAGACTGCTGGAGCACAGGAGGAAGGCGGCTGGTTTGGGCAGGAGGAAAGGGTGTGGGTGGTGGTGCTGGACCAGCCTGGGGGCGTTTTGGGGGTAAGGAGTCCCCCAGATGTCTATGGGCGCGATGTTCAAACACCCTCATGGAGCAGTTCTTGCAAAGTCCCTTCTTCACCCTGGTCCGTGCCCTAACCCCACGCTCCACCTGCGCTTGGCCCCGCAGCATCTACTGCAAGAAGTGTGAGAAGCTGGTGTGCTGCATCTGCGCCCTGCTGGACACGCAGCACGCCGGGCAGCACTGCGACATCGGCGCCGAGATCCAGCGGCGGCAGGAGGAGCTGGCGGCCGCCGGGCGGGAGCTGGCGCGCCGGCGGGGCGGCTTCGAGGCGTCGCGCGCGGCGCTGCAGGAGGAGGCCGCCCGGCTGGAGGCGGCGAGCGGCGAGACGCGGGAGCTGATCCGGCAGCGCGTGGAGCAGCTGGTGCGGCTGGTGCGGCGCGAGGAGGACGAGCTGCTGGGGCTGGTGGAGCGGCGGCGGGAGCAGGGCCGGCGGGAGCTGGCGGGGGAGCTGCGGCGCGTGGAGGGCGTGCTGCGGCGGATGGAGGCGGGCGAGCGGCTGGTGGAGAAGATGAGGCTGTACGCCACGGAGCAGGAGGTGATGGACATGCAGCCCTTCGTCAGGGAGGCGCTGCGGGAGCTGCAGCGGCTGCGGCCGGCGGCGGCCGGGGGCCGAGCGCAGCACGGGGACTTCGCCGAGTGCCGCGCCAGGCTGCAGGCGCTGGCCGAGCGCGTCGAGGGGCACGCAGGTGAGGACGTGCGGAGGCCAGGGGGAGGTTGGAAGTGGGGCCGGAGGTCAAAAGCCTGCAGGAGGCAGTGTTCTCCTTGGGTTTCAAGTCTCCTTCTGCGACCTGACGGACTCTTGCTCTTGGGGCGTGCTGCCATCCCCTGGATGCAGTTGTGGTGGGAGGGCTGGGACCGGGCTGTGCCATGGGCTAAGGGAGGTTTGTGGCACCTGGATGTGTGGCACACGGAGCAGAGGTTCACAGGGAGGCTGACGTGGGGAGGACTGGGTCACCTTGGCACCCTCATGGGGCTGTGGCACGTGCAGGTGTCCTGTCTGTCCCCAGGCCCTGTCGGCCTCCACCCCACTCGGCCTTGCTCAACGTGGGCTGCTCAGGGCGACCTGGGGCAGTGATCCCCCTCTGTTTGCTGCCTTGGGATGGCATGTCTGACCGGGAGGGTGAAGGGCTTCCAGGGACACCTGGGCTGGCCACAGGTGGGTTTTCCCAGGTGTTCCCCAAGTTCTCCAGGCGGGATGTGGTGCTTTGGGAACGGCAGAGGCCGTAGCATCCATGGTGTGTGCAGAGATGGAGCCAGGAGCGGTCAGGAGGCGTCAGCATCCCTCCTGCAAATGGGGGGAGAGCAAGCGACGTTTGTGGGGTTTTCCGCTCCATCCCCTTGCTGCTGTCAGGGCTGATGCCATTCAGACCTGGGCTGTGTCCTCCTTGGCAAGCCGTGGGCTTCCACAGCTGAGCTCCCCAGGGCTGGAGCTTGCGGTTTCCTGGGGATGAGCTGCCTCCTGCCCTGCTCCTTGCGTCTCCCCCCACGGTAGGCAGCACCCCTCCAGCTCCCCTCACCAGAGCAGCCTGGCAGCACCTCCTGACGCCCCTCTCCTGCTCCCTTCAGCCCCCGTCCCCATGGCAGGTACCTCTGCTCCCCGTCGGGATGCCCCATCTGAAGATGAGAGCACCCCAAGCCTCAGCCTCCTGCCTCAGCCTCCTGGGGAGATGCGTCCCGGCCGGGGAGGGGACACGTCCCTTGAGCAGAGGGATGAAGAAGCGGAGGAAGGCTCGGCGTCACCTCGTGGGACCCGTAGGGACACCGCACCTCTCCCCAGGACCCCCCAGGCCTCCCCGCAGGAAGATTTCGGCTCCTGGGCCAGGTCACACACGCAGCAGGTCGCCGAGCTCCTGCGGGTCGCCTCCAGCTTGCTGCGGGCTCACTGCAGGTCCAACAAGCACCTGGCAGCCCTGTCCCGGGGCGTGCAGTCCATGTCCCGCTCCCTGGGTGCCCTCGCCTCCACCGTGGGGACAATTCTGCAGCCGTGCTGCAGCCCCCCCACCGTGCCCACCCCCTCGCAGGGCTCCCAAAACCTGGACTGGCCGACGCTCCCCTCCGACCTGCTGGAGCTGTTCCCCTCCAGCGCCCTGCAGGGGGATGAGACCGCCCCAGGTCCTGCAGCATCTCCCCCTGCCCGTGAGCCCCCCGCCAGCCCCCCGAGGTCTGTGTCCCCCAGGGAGCGCCCCCGTAGGGGCAAGCGTGGCTGCAAGCCCAGCAGCAGCCCCGGGAAGAGGAGGAAGAAGTGACAAGAAGTGACATCCCCGTCGTGGCACCGTGATGATGCTCCGAGCAAGGAGGGGTGCACGGAGCCTCGTCTGCAAGAGGGAGCTGCGGGCAAGATGCCTGCGCTGGTCTGCGGCTGCTTGGAAGCCCCACTGCGTGTCCCCCCAGGGACCAAGCTCTCCATCACACTTTACTGTGCCAATAAAGTCCTCCTGGGCTGAACTTTTGTCTCTTGCTGGTGTCGCAGCCTGGAGGGACCCTCCTGAGCCCGGGGGCTTGGGGCTACCCAAACCGTGCCCCGTTTCTCCACCAGGGGTTTGAGCAGGACCACGGCAGCTTTCTGCCAAAGCCACAGGAGCCTCGGGGACACCGGGCTGGGGTCGGCAGGGTGGCATGCCTCCAGCTGCCAAATCGTGTTAACTTCTCCCTGCATGATGCTACTAACAACCTTTTTCCCTTCCCAGCATGTGCGGGCACCTCCACGAGCTGCAAACCCAGGGGGGAAAGGGTTTCTTGCCAGGGTGGGCAGCAGGGCGAGCAGGCAGTGCTCCAACCCAGCCTGCAGCCTCGCTGCTTGAACTTGGCCTCTGCAGCATCTCCCGGTGGGGTTTGTGGTTACCCACAGCTCCAGCGTCCCCGTGGCCACCTGCACCTTCTGCACCTCCAGCCCTGCTCGCTCTCAACCCGCTGTGTTTTTGTTCTTTCAGAAGCTGCCCCTGCTCCAGCCATGGAAGACTCCCACCAGGTGAGGCCTTCTGCTCGTGTTGTGCCGGGATTTCATCCGGGGCTACCTTTGCTCAAGCATTTGGCTGCTGCTTCCCCGCCTGCTTTGCTTTGAAAGGGGAGCTGGGCTGCAGAGCCACCCTGGTGCGAGCTCTCTGCTGGTTTCCAGTCCCACCCCCAGACTGGGACTGGTCTAGCATCACCACGCACAGCCCAGAGGGGTCCTGCCCTGGGGATTTGGGGAGGGACTTGGGCAGGGGAGCATGGTGCCAGTGACGGGGACGTGGTGCTGGGCACAGCAGAATCTGTCTGGGCAAGACGAATGTTTGCTTTGGGCAGGGACACGCGGGGCTGGGAAACCAGCTGGAGGATGGCACCATCAGCCATAAATTGCCTCTGAGGCACCAACGGCCATTAATTACACTTCCAGGAAGAAGCTTCTTCCCTGTGCCATGCCAGCTCTCCAGCTCACGCCCCTTGCCACCACTGCCTGCTCTCCATCTCCCGAAATAGGAATCCTCTGCTCTGCTTCATCTCGCCCCCTCCCCAAGCCCTTCTGAAGCCCAGGACCCCCCTCCCCATACACACACGTCTCCAAGCACCAATCTGCCACCCTCCCACCTCCTGCTCATTGCTCCCTCCTCCGTCCTTCTTTTGGTCCCCACATGGAGCCATCACATTCCCGGGCTGGTATAAGGGGCAGATGTTTGCTCACCCAAGCAAGGTGCGTGGTGGGACCTGCACTCACACCACATCTCACCTGCCTTGGGGTCACTACCTTGGGATTGTTACCTTGGGGTCATTACCTTGGGATCGTTACCTCGGGTTCAAACGAATGGCCAGAGGTGGCAAGGCCTGGGGATCCTCAGTCCTTCCCTCAGACCTCTGCATTGACCAAGGACCAAAATATCCACCCTGAGCACGTGGGGACGCTCACCGGGCTCTGCTTTGCCCACGTAGGCCCCCTCTACCTCCACTCCTGCCAAGAGGAAGACGGACAAGAACACCAACACGCTGCCATCCCCAGTGAAGGTGATGAAGGTTGAAGAGGACGACGACGGATGGAACATGCTGGAGGAGCCACAGAGGCCGAGCTGCGAGGAGCAGCCTGGGACCAGCTTTTTGAGACTCGCCATGGACGACAACCTGCTGGAAGGCATGCTGGATGCCAACGGGGGGCTCTGCGGCTTGGGTAAGCGGTGTGCCTGAGGCTCGTGGTGTCCTGAGCAATGAAGCCACGGGTGGAATTTTCCACCGTGGTGTATTTTTTATCTGTGGCTTGAGGGGGAATCTGTCGGAACTCACGGGCATGTCTTTCCTACCCCAGCAGATAGCAATAATCCCAGCTTGGAAAGCGCTGAAGAGGACAGCATGGATGAGGACTCCAAGGTGAGTGCAGCTCTCCGTGCTCAGCCGTGTGTTGCTCGCTGTCTAAGCCACGGAGGCTGCACCACTTGGTGCTTCCAGACCCCCAGGGCCGTCCCAACAGCCCCTGGCAAGAAACTCTTCACTCCCGAGCACCAAAATACCTCTCTCAAAACCCTTCAGCTCTTTGGTAGCCCCAGCTTTTCTGCCACCTTTGAGCAGAAAGCCAGTTAGGATGGGTCCAAGTGGGCCGCCCCCCATGGACACGTCACATTGGTCTGGGGTGCTGGAGGAGGCAAGGCTTCATGGCCAGCTGGAGGGGCTTCTTACACCCCAAGGGCTCCAGCAGGCAGTTTGAATTCATTTCTGGGCTGTGGTAACCTCCAGAACATGTCAGCGCCCAGAGCTGCAACCCCAGTTCTTCTTGAGACATTTGATAAGAGCCAATTTTTGCTCCTCCAGGACTCCAGCCTGCTGGAAGGTCTCGGTAACATGCTTGATGACAGCACCAGCGAAGAGCACCTGGGCTTCCCCATCCGCCTCCAGAACACAATGGACACGAGACAAGGGTCCTTGGTCTTCTTTGACGTCAAGATTTTGAGTAAGATCCTAGCTGGGGACACCTTAAGCCCCTCTCCTTAGTCCACCCTCCAAGAACTGTAGGAGCCCTCACATTCGTGGTGTGGGGCTGATCCAGAAGCTGAGGGTGGAGGTGGACAAAAGGATGGATCCCTCATCCCCCCGCTGCCGTCAGAGCTGTTAGAGCAGCCCAGTCTGTTTTATTTCCCCACCGAGTAAGACTAATTCTGCTTATCCTTCGTTTCTCCCCACTCTCTTCCCTCGTTTCTTCTCCAGAAAACGAGATCATCCAGATGGCAGTGGTCGACGGGGAGCAGATACTGCCAGTCCTCATCCAGCCGGTGAAATGTTTGCCCAGCCTGATGGCCAAAAACAGCGTCTGCGAGGTCGGCCTGAGGAGTCTGCTTGGCCACCTCCACGCCGTCCACAAGCCCATCCTGGGTGGGTTCAGGTTCTGCTCGCTGCCCCTTCCCACCTTCCTGGAGGCTCTGACGGTCCTGGGCAAGAGAGAGGAGTTCAGCTCCGCCGTGTACGGCTTCCTGGACGTCCTGCCCCTGATAAAGGAGAAGGTCCCCGAGAGGGACAACTACAGGCTGAAGAACTTGGCCAGCACCTACCTGTGGCGGGACCTCAGCGACCACAGCGCCATGGAGAACGCCAGGGCCGCGAAGGACCTGTGCGAGGTGCTGGACATCGACCTGCTGAAGAAACCCAGGCTGGTCCTCAGCCACGCCAGCCTGGAGTGCTGGGCCTCCCTCCAGCCCCTGCTGGAGGAGAAGCTCCTCAACAAGGCGTCAGCCCAAAGGCTGGCCGCCTGCAACGTCGGCCTCTCCGAGCTGTGGTCCTGCCACCGGCACGACCCCAGGCAAGGTCTCCAGAAGCTGCGTGCTCTGGTCAACGCTCACCGGCACGGCTCTGAAAAGAAAATCCGCAACCTGAGCAGGGTGCAGGTCTACTTCCAGCACCAGCAGGATGAAAGCCACGAGGCCCCGGCGGGCAGCGATGTGCCGAAAGATATAAAAAACAAGGAAAACTGAAAAGGAAAACTGAAAAGTGAAAGTTGGCGCTGCCCTGTGGCCTGGCATCCCGGCTCATCCGCAGCGAGCCCTGCAGGCTCACATCCCTGGTTTTACCTCCAATGTTTCCTTGTCTGGTGGCTCTGGTCCTGGCCCCGCTCCCGACACCTCGCCGTGCCTTCGTGTCCCCTTTGGGCTCTCCAGACTGTCGGGGGAGCTTTCCAAACGCTTTTTTGGGGACGGGTGCTGCTGCCCGGAGCATCCGGCTGCAGATGAAATAAATCGTTTCTCTATTTTGGTGTGTGTCACAAATAGTTTGCTTCAGCTCCCCCATCCCTCAACGCCCCCCGGTGAGCACCGAGGGTCCCCTGGGGCCAGGAGCAAAGCCCCGAGCTGCCCCCAGCACCCTGCTGCGCGGAGCCACCCTCGTCCTTCTCCTCGATTTATGGCCTCCAGCACGAGGACCTGGTCTCCTCCCCCTCGGGGATGCCTCATTTCCCATAAAAGCGTTATTATTCCTAATAACGATTTTTCTACTCGGTGTTTGGGTACCGCTCATCCCAGCCCCGGTCCGGCCCGGGAAGTGGGATGGGTCTGTTCAGGGAGGGGTTTAAACAAGCGTTTTCCTCCCTTTTGCTAAAATCCCGCAGGGAATGCTGCTCGGAGGGAGGATGCCACCGTGTGGAGGCTCGTCCCGCAGCAGCACGGCCGTGGTTTGGGCTGGGGGGTGGGCTATGGGCTCCACGATCCCGCCCCCCCCGGGTCCTGGAGGCTGTCCAATGCCTCAATTGGAATTGGAATTCCCCCAAGAAATGCAGGATTTTTTGTTCTTTTCCTTTTATTATTCCACCGGATTTGAGATGAAATGTCCTCTTCTTCTTCCTGCCCTCAAATCACCTTTTCTTGGGTAAAGAGCCAGCCGTGAATCCCTCCTGCCCTGGAGATCCCCAATGGCCCTTGACACGAGCAGCTCCTCAGGGATCACTGCAGGGCTGAAGGAGCTGGGACAGGGACAAGTTTGGGGACCTGAAGGGAGGGAAGATGCCACCTCTGTCCCACCCCACAGCCCCCCACAGCACAAAGACCCCATTCTCTGGAGGAGGGACCCATCTCTTGGTAGGGCTGGTTATTACCAGACAAGGCACAAAAACCTCCGGCTGGCTAAAATCCAACACCTCTTCTTTGGCAAGGGACCCAGCAGCTCGTTAGCTAATTAGCACCCACCAGGATGGGCTCCCCAGGGATCCAGCTGCTCTCACCTGCTGCCAATCGCCCTTGACAGGAGGCGAGGGCTACAAAAGCCCCCGTGGCAGCTGGTGCTCCTTGTGCTGGGCTCTGGTGGGCAGGATGAGGCTGGGGAGCAGCCTGGGGTTTGCTCTTTTCTGCTGGCTGCTGGGGGAGGTGGCTGCTTACAACCCCTGGGGCTTCCTGAGAGGGGAGGCAGAGCTATGGGGGGCTCCTGCCGTGGGGCAGCCCCCTAACTTCTCCCCGTGGGCATGGGTGGATGTCTCCCAGCTCCAGGCTGCTGCCCCCCTGCACCCTGTGGCTGTGCAGTGCCAGGAGGCTCAGGTGGTGCTCACGGTGCACCGGGACCTCTTTGGCACTGGGCGCCTGGTCCGGGCTGGGGACCTGACCCTGGGCACGGCTGCCTGCCCACCTACAGCCCAAAATGCTGCTGAGAATGTGGTGACCTTCGTGGCTGGGCTGCACGAGTGCGGCAGCACCCTCAGGGTAAGGACGGGGGCTGGATCTCTTAGCGTGGTGCTGTGCACAGGGAAGGGATGCTGAGCATTTGGGCATCCCCCTCGGGGCTTCAGGATGGCTTTTCTCCTCCATCTCACAGAGTTGATGGCAGCCCTAGAAAAGGCAGCAGCTGCCAGCCCTGCAAATGCCTGCTGGTAAAACCTGGTGGTTTTTTAGCCAAGGGCAGGCTCCCTGCTGCCGTGATGCTCCGCTGTTTGCTGGTGGGCTGGAGCTGATGTGATGCTTGGTGGAGCGTGTCCCACTTTGGCAGAGTGGTGTGATCGGGCTTTAAAAGCTTAAAAGCCTTTCCCAGGGGCTGGACATCTCTTTCTGGTTTTAGGGGTGGCAGAAGCTGTGCTGTATGGGCTGGGGGCCAGCTTTGGCCCATCAGCAGGGACGGGCACGGACCAGGCAGAGGTTGGGTTTCTCCTGACAGATCTCCAAATCCTCCCATGTGTGCTAGGCTCGCCTCCTCCAGGGTGCTGCCAATGCAGCCCAGGAGCCCCAGCAGCTGGTGCTGAGCTCAGGAGTGTTGCTAGAGCATGGCACGATGCTGCTCCAGAGGAAACTGCCTTTGGTCCCTTTCCTCCAGAGGGGTTTGGGGCCACCAGGGTGAGAAGCTTTCACTAAAGCCCCCTGGGGGACAGACCCTCCTTCTGGGCACATGGAAATGAGAAGAAAAAAACACCGAGGAGCCAGGCTTCAATGTGCTGCTCCGCTCCTTTAGCTGAAGGAAAAGGGCTCTTAACGGTGGATAACGCATCTCGTCTCTCCCCAGGTGACCCCCGATGCTCTAATCTACAGCACAACCTTAAATTACAGCCCAGTCCATGCAGGCAACCCCGTCATCGTCCGCACCAGCCCCGCTGTGGTTCCCATCGAGTGCCACTACCCCAGGTGAGTCGATGTGGATGAACACCTCCCAAACCCTGCTGCCACGGAGCCTTCTAACCGGGGCATCCCTCTCCCCAGGAGGACCAACGTGAGCAGCAGTGCCATCAAGCCCACCTGGGCACCTTTCCACTCCACCGTGGCCTCGGAGCAGAAGCTGCTCTTCTCCCTGCGCCTGATGAGCGGTGGGTTTGGGGACAGGGTCTCCTCGGGCAGGATCCTTTGGGGTGGCTGGGCTTCAACTGGGTGGCACAGCTGGTGCTGGTTTCACCCCGGGGTGTGCAGGTGGGACATGGATGTGGTGCTTTTGGGGCTTTGGCGTGATGTGGGCGGCCACCAGGGCTCCCTTGGGTGGGAGAGGAGAAGCACTGGGAGCCCCCCAGCTCCCTGTTGATGACAGCCTGCTCTGCTTCCAGATGACTGGAGTGCCGAGAGGGCCTCGGCCGTGTTCCAGCTGGGAGAGGTGCTGCACTTCCAAGCCGGGGTCGATGCAGAGAACCACGCGCCCCTGCGGCTCTTCGTGGACAGCTGCGTGGCCACCCCGGCCCCGGAGAGGGGCTCCTCTCCCCAGTACGCCTTCATCGACTTCAGCGGGTACGAGCTGGCCGTGCCTCGGGTAGGGGCGCCTTTCCTCCTGGATTTCAGCGAGGAGAAACCCTCGGCCTTGCCTTTTTGCCTAGGTGCCTGGTGGATGGGCTGCTGGATGACGCCACCTCGGCTTTTGTATCCCCGCGGCCCCGTCCAGACGTGCTCCAGTTCGCAGTGGATGCGTTCAAGTTCGCAGCAGACTCCAGCAGCCTGGTAAATCCTCCCCAGAGGGAACCCCCTGGTTGGAAACCACTTTCCCAAGTTGTCACTTATGGACCCCCTGGGGTGGCGGTGCTCCTTTTGGGGACCCCTCTAACAGCGCTGACCCCTTCTGCTCTGCTTTCCCCCCCCAGATCTACATCACCTGCCACCTGAAGGCCTCCCTGGCTGACCGTGCTCCTGATGCCCTGAACAAGGCTTGCTCCTTCGACAAAGCCAGCAGCCTGTGAGTACCTGGGGGGCTCGGGGCCTCTCCCTGAGACCCCGAAGCATGTGAGGGGTCCCTGATGAAGGGCGGGCTGGTCACCGGGCTCTCTTGCAGCTGGGTGCCCGTGGAAGGCCCCCGGGACGTGTGCTCCTGCTGCGGGGCTCGGCGCTGCCCCTCGGGGGGGCTCTCCAGGAGGCTCCAGGCTCCCTCCCGCTGGCAAGGAGGACGCTCCCGGAGGGACCTCTCCTCCCAGCCCGGTAGGTTTATGGGGTTTTGCATCTGGTGCAGCTGGGACAGCTCGCTCTGAGCTGGGTGGTGGGAGCTAAATGTCCCTGGGGGAGCGAAGTGTCCGGAGGAGCTCATCAGAGCCCTGGTGTCCTCCCTTCTAGATCCTGTGGTGGAAGAAGAGGACGTCGTGCTTGGCCCCCTGCTCATCCACAGCTGGCAGCATCCCACCAGGGGCAGGATGCCCTCAGGAGGTAGGGTGAGGGCAGGGATTTGGGGCAGGCCGTGGCAGGTCCCAGCTCTGCCCCTATGACGCCTCCCTGCTTCTCCTCCCCAGCTGCAGGAGGTCACCTGGGGCTGGCTGCGATTTTTGGCTTGGTCGTCCTGGTCCTGGCTGCTCTGGGAGCTCTGACTGCCTGCCACCAGCCCAGCAATCCTGTCTGAGACGCTGTCAGCTTTTATGGCCTGTCTAATAAAGAGAAGTAAACCTGAAAGGCTGGGGGACTTCCTGGGGTGGGGGTAGAGAAAGATGTTGGAGGGTGAGCTAAGCAAATCCCCATGTTCATCCATAAAAAAACCTGCTTTTAACCCATTAGCTGGGCTGCTTTGCCTCTCTCAGCCTGTCTGGGTCTCCTTTCCCTGCCCTCAGCAGGGCTTTGTGGAGCCTTAGGGACCCTCTGGAGCACCCAACAGGGAACCAGTGTGGAAAAATCAGTATGTACGCTGCCCTTCTTCATGGAAACAGAGGCATTTAGCCTTAAAAATGCTCCTGTGGTGCATTAGTCATTCCTCACTGATGGTGAAATTAAGCTAAAGCCAGGCAGAGCTGAGGCCTCAGTCAAATTTGGAGTACGTGTGTGGGAGGTGAGTTAAACCTGGGGGGTTTGGGTGATTTTCTTCGTGTCCTGCACTAAAGCTGCAGTGCTCTGAGTGCAAACTGGCCTCGTGGAAAAAGCAAATCTGGAGAAGCAACCCCAGCAGGGAGGAGGCAGTGACCACAAGGAAGCAAGGCTCCGCTGCTGCAGGGAGCTGAGGGCAAGGAGGGGAGCCCTGCGGGTGGGTCGGGCTCTGCCCGGGACAGGGGGAGGCAGGAATTCCACTCCCTGCCCCAAGGACTGTTTGCATGTTTTCCCCAAGGCTTGTTACATATTTCTGTGTGCAAACAGTCCTTGGGGCAGGGAGTGGAATTTCTGCCCCCGCTCCCCCCCAGAAAGGGGTTTGGGGTTGGCATCTGGTCCTCCCTCTGCTGCCCTGCATGGGCAGGGCGCCCCAGAAGTTGTTTTTTTTTTTTTTTTTTTTTTTCCCAAATTCCTTTTCAATTTTCAATGTCCTACCTTGGTGGCACTAAGCCCCGTACAGCTGTCTGCCAGAGCAAAGCAGGGGCCACAGCAATGTGGCAGGAGCTGGGGCTCGCTCACAGCATGGGATTTCAGGGGCTCCGAAGGCTGGCAGCATCCATCCACCTCCAAGAAGGAAGAAAAATGTTGGCCAAATCAGCTTTATAATGAGATTTGGGATGGGGGAATGCTCTGTGGCTTGCACCCATGAGCAGTTGTCCCCCTTAACAGCTCCTGTCCCCAGATGACTTTAAGAGAAAAGTTCTGTGCTCTAAGTGAAAATGAGACATGCTTGCAAGCTTCCTTTGCACAATGGGGGAAAAATGCTGCTGTGGGGTTACTCTGGGACTTTCTGTGCTCGCCCCCTTTCCTGGCCGTGCTGGGATGGGGCCAGCATCCTCTTCCGCTCAGCACAGAGGGGAGAAGGGCACGGGGACAAGCGGCGAGGGCTCGGCTGGGAGCAGAAATTCCCTTTTCCAGAGCCAAACGCCTCCCAGCTCGGGGCCTTTCCACCCCAGATGGCCACCCCCAAGCCCTCCCAGGGGGGATCCAGCCCTGGGTTTGAGCCCTGGCACCCCCAGACCCCCGACCTCCCGAGCCAAGGACCCGGCCGTGCTGCTGCCCTCGTGCTGAGGCTCCCCCGGGGGGGCCACCCACTTATTTACTGATTCAGCATCGCCCGCTGCCCTTATCTTTCGTCAGCACGAGTGCCTTTGCCAAATATTCTGCCAGAGCTGGAGGCTCCCTGCTGGAATCCCTGGCATTTCTACGCAAGCAGCAGTCTCAAGGTATTTTAAACACACAGGAGAAGCCCTGGCCGGCTCCGCAGGGAAAGGAGCCAGCAGGAAAGGCAGAAGGGTTAGGATTTTGGCAGGATGATGTGGGCACGTCACACAGCTTTTGGGGAACGTTGCAGCAGGTACGAGCCATCCCCAGCTCCAAAATCAGTGGGGTTTCCGCTAGCAGCGTGCTGGCTGACACCTGGCCCAAAACCTTGTTTCCATTTCCTTTAAATTTCCCAGCAAATGGTCAAGCTGCTCCTGTTCAGACATCCACGCCATCCTGCTGCCCCTTGTGTGAGGCTGCCTGGGGACATCCCAAAAGGTGCAGAAGGATTTGGGGTGTGCAGCAGAGCACCCTGGGTCTGCTGTGCCGTGGCAGGATGGGGGGAAAGGAGATAAGGGCACTCAAACAAAGGGGCTGAAAGTGTGTGGGGTTTAGCTCTACCCAGCTGCCCCCCTCCCTGAGTGCCAGCCCCAGGTATTTCCCCGCTCCAGAGCTGGGTGCTGGGAAGGGAGCGAGGGGTGGGAGCCTCGCCTTGCTCCCTGCACCCCGTCCCATTTCCTTGCTGGCAGCCAAACGCACACGGCCCAAGGAGAGGCGATAACACGGGGCCACATCTCACAGCACAGCCCTGCCCCAGCCTCGTGGCCAGCAGCAATGAGGCCGAAATGGGGATTATCGGGTGCTGGCTGAGCACCGCCGCGCTCATGCCACCAGTGACGGAGCTCCAGCAGCTGCTGCTTGAGCATCCCAGGGGGGGCTGCGAAAAGCCCCTGCGTGGGCTGGGGGCTCTGGGAGCAGCAGCATCCATCCCAGGGGGCTGGCGAGGCTGCTCCTCGAGGAGGGGGCGGCGAGAAGCGGCCTGGTCTGGGCCCCCCCGGCTCCCCCTGCTCCTGTCACCTCCCCGGGGGCCTTGAAAAGCCCCTTATCACCCGGCGCGTAACCTAAACAAGCCACTTTGTACCCGTCTCCTCGTCTCCGGCTTCTGCTGAGTTTTCTAAACAATTCCCCCAAAGAGGCTGACGAGGATATTTTCTCTCGCCTTGGGCAGCCCGGGACGGGGGACTCAGCACCCCGGAAATGACTCTGCCTCCCTGTCCCCCCCGGGCGGACGGCTCCGGGGGCTCGGGGATATAAAGCATCGCGGCACAGCCCGGGATCCCTGAGCTGGGCGTGCTGCAAGCAGGCGGGATGCGACGCGGCGGCGGCTTGGCGCTGGGGCTGCTCTGCTGGCTGGTGGCCGAGGTGGCCTCCTACACGCCCTGGGACTTCTCCTGGGGGGCGCGGGGGGACCCCTCCGCCTGGTCCTGGGGGGCCGAGTCCCACTCGCGGGCCGTGCCCGGCTCGCAGCCGGTGACGGTGCAGTGCCAGGAGGCGCAGCTGGTGGTGACGGTGCACAGGGACCTCTTCGGCACCGGGCGCCTCATCAACGCGGCCGACCTGACACTGGGCCCGGCGGCGTGCAAGCACTCCTCGCTCAACGCCGCCCACAACACCGTCACCTTCGCCGCCGGCCTCCACGAGTGCGGCAGCGTCGTGCAGGTGAGACCCACTCCCGTCCCCTGTCCTGCATGAGTGGCAAGAGCGAGGGGGTGTCGCTCCCAAAAAGGAGTTTTTTTCACCCGAAGCTGCTTTGCGCTTCTATCCGGACAACCCCTGATAGTGCTAAGTTCCCAGCTCAGTGTTTTACCCTTTTATTTGTGTTTTCTGGTGGGAAAAGGATGGTTCTGGGGTGCGTGGGGGGTGGTGGGGAGGTCTTGGTGGTCTCGTTGCCAGCTCTGCAGCCTTTCCCCACCCAGGTGACGCCAGACGCCCTCATCTACCGCACGCTCATCAACTACGACCCCAGCCCTGCCAGCAACCCCCTCATCATCCGCACCAACCCGGCCGTCATCCCCATCGAGTGCCACTACCCCAGGTAAGGAATCTGCGTCCTCACCGCCCCCAAGAGGCCCCCCGGTCTGCGCCTGCGTCCTGACACCGTCCCTTGGCAGGAGGGAGAACGTGAGCAGCAACGCCATCCGGCCCACCTGGGCTCCCTTCAGCTCCACCTTGTCGGCCGAGGAGAGGCTGGTGTTCTCCCTGCGCCTCATGAACGGTAGGTGGGATGTACCAGAGGGTACTCACCACCCGGTACAGCAAAGCCCTGGTCCCAGTTGCCCAACTGGGGCAGCCAACGTGCCCAAATCCAGCATGGTTGCTGCTCCCTCGGGTGTTACCTCCGCGGTCCCACCTCTGTCCCCCTGGGGACGCCCCGATTGTCACCGCTCTGCCTTGCAGAGGACTGGAGCGCCGAGAGACCCTTCACTGGCTTCCAGCTGGGCGACATCCTCAACATCCAGGCGGAGGTCAGCACCGAGAGCCACGTGCCCCTGCGGCTCTTCGTGGACAGCTGCGTGGCCGCCCTGAGCCCCGACGGCGACTCCTCGCCCCACTACTCCATCATCGACTTCAACGGGTGAGCCCCGGCTGAGCGCTGTGCTTTGGGGGGCCCTTTGGGACGCTGACACCCCCCGCCCTGTGTCTAGGTGCCTGGTGGACGGGAGGCTGGATGACACCAGCTCTGCCTTCATAACCCCCCGGCCGCAGGAGGACATGCTGCGGTTCAGGATCGACGTGTTCAGGTTCGCAGGGGACACCAGGAACCTGGTAAGGCTGCGTGTGTGTGTCCCCAAAGCTCAGCATGAGCCTGGCGGTGTCCTCGTGGGCACCGTGGCCCTAGAGAGAGGTGCTCAGCTCTTCCCCTGCCTCCCCCCAGATCTACATCACCTGCCACCTGAAGGTGACGCCGGCAGACCAAGCCCCAGACCCCCAGAACAAGGCTTGCTCCTTCAATAAAGCCAGAAACACGTGAGTAGCTGCGGCACGGACCCCAGGGCGTTTTTATGGACCCAAACAGGGTCAGCATCCAAGCACAGGACACCAATCCTCTGTGGGTTTGGCTGGGATGGACGAGGAGGCAGCAGGTGCTGGGACATCAAACCCAAGCTCCACCTCTGTGCTGGTCCTGGGTGTGACAATGCTCTGGGGGTTCCTCTGGGCACAAAAGCTCCAGAGAGGGCTGGGTGCTGGGGGTCCCCACTTGCCAGTGACGGTGCTCCTGCCCTGCTCCAGCTGGGTGCCGGTGGAAGGCACCCGGGACATCTGCAGCTGCTGTGAGACGGGCAACTGCGAGCCCCCCGCGCTCTCCCGGAGGCTCAACCCCCTGGAGCGATGGCCCGGCCGCCGCTTCCGTCGGGATGCACCTGAGGGTAAGGGCCTGGTGCGGGTAGGGAGGTGTGGGCCGGGGTGAGCCCAGCTCATGCTGCCACCCTGCCCAGGGAAAGAGATTGAAGCCGACGTGGTCATCGGCCCCGTGCTGCTCTCGGCGGACCCAGGAGCCATCGGAGAGCAGCGGGAGGGAGGGGACGGTAAGTGCCAAGCAGCCAGGGCCCCGCAGTTCTGCCCGGTGCCGTGCTCTGACGCCTTCCTTGCGTTTTGCAGGTGCAGCGGTGGCGGTGACCGGCGCAGGGATGGGGCTGGTGTGCGTGGCCGTGGCCGTGGCGCTGGCTGGGGTCGCCGTGGCCGTGGGCATCACGCGGAGGGGCTGTGCCCGCGGTTCTGCCGGGGCGTGAGCGCGGGGTGAGCCCTCAATAAAGCCTGCAAAAAGGACGAGCTGTGCCCCTGCTGCTCCCTGCGACGCCGCTCCGGGGCGGGGAGGGGGCTGCCTCGGCTCCATCGGGGCTGGGGGCGGCACCAGGAGCAGAGCCCTGTCCTGCCGAGTGGGGCCCCGGCCCGGGCTGCAGCCCCCGGGGCTCGGTGCTCGCCCTGGGGCTCCTGGGGCCGGGGCCGGGGGGTCCCGGGGTGGCCCCGGCCGGGTCCCGGCTTCCCGGGGACGCCGCAGCCGCGCGGGGGGCTCCGGCCAGAGGGGGCGGGGCTGGGGATTAGCCCCGCCCCTTGGCCCCGCCCCTCTCACCGCTTTCCCGCCGCGCCCGACTTCCCGCCCTCAGTCCCCACTCAGGTCCGCCCCTCACTCCTTTTCCCTCCCTTTCCCAGCAGCCTCGTGGGCGGGGCAGGGCGGGGAGCGCTGCGCCGGGATTGGGCGCACCTCGGGGCGTCCAGGATCGCGATTGGCTGCGGTGCGGAGCCGGGCGGGGCCAGGGCGTTAAGAGCGCGCGGAGGTGGCGGCGCTGCCTGGGCTCAGAGCGCGGCTCAGTTTAGGGCTGAGTGTCGGGGGGGGCGGCGCCCTCTCGGGGCTGAGCGCGGTGGTGTCGGGGGCGGGAAGCCAGCTGGGGGCTGCTGCATCTCCCGAAAAGCCCAAGTGCTGCTTTTGTCAGAGCGTGACAGCAGAGGCTGAGTCCTTTGATTCTGAGACCCCCAAAAGGGCAGAGTGCTGTTGTTTGGGGCTGGGAAACTGACCAAGGTGGCAGGGGGTGTGGGAAGGAGAGAAGGGCCCACGGGCCCTCACCAGAGGCAGGGATCCAGTCACAGGTGTCCTAGAAGTGTAGGAGGACAGTGTGCACCAGGCTGAAGTTGATGTATGAGACAGTGGAAGGAGAAAGCTGAAAAGAAAAGGAAAAAAAAAAACTTTTTGCCCATAGATTCAATGCTGGTACACAGCCACGAGGCCACACTTCAAGTGCTGTGTTCAGCTTTGGGCCCCTCACTACCAGAAGGACATCAAGGCCCTGGAGCATGTCCAGAGAAGGGCTATGAAGCTGGTGAAGGGCCTGGGACACAAGTCCTGTGAGGGGCGGCTGAGGGAACTGGGGGTGTTTAGTCTGGAGAAAAAGAGGCTCAGAGGAGACCTCATTGCTTTCTGTAAGTGCCTGAAAGGAAGGTGTGGGGAGCTGGGGGTCGGCCTCTTCTGACAGGTAGCTTGTGATAGGGCCAGAGGGAATGGCCTCAAGTTGTGCCTGGGAAGGTTCAGGTTGGAAATGAGGAGACATTTCTTCTCAGAAAGAGCAGTCAGGCATTGGAAGGGGTTGCCCAGGGAGGTGGTGGAGACACCGTCCCTGGGGGTGTTCAAGGAGAGGTTGGACATGGTGCTTAGGGACAGGTTTCAGTGGGTGATGGTGGTGGTAGGGGGGTGGTTGGACCAGATAACCCTGGAGGTCTTTTCCAACCTTTAATATTCTATGATTCTAATTAATTAAGTAACTGATCAATAGCGGCAGTGTACAGTATGACAGTTAATATCGATATCTAAGTTCTGACTGATTGATTTATGGCCTTGTCAAATCCAGCTGTCATCAGCCAGTGCTGAAAGGACAGCCTGGCAGCGTCCCGAGGGGCGCGGGGCAGGGGCCGAGGGAGGGTGGTCCGAGCTGCCCGGCCGTGCCGGACCTCCTGCCCTCAGTCTTCACTCAGGTCCGCTCCCACGGGGCCCTTCCACCGTGCTGGGGACACCCGGCCCCGGGCAGAGCTGCTGCAGGCCCCTGCAGCTGCATTGCAGTCCCCGGCTGCTGCCCCAGCCCTGTCCCTCGCACCGGGGCGACAGCTTCAGCCCTGTCCCCGTGCAGCAGCTCTGCACTACAGGGGAGGGCTCCTCCAGATATTCCCAGCGCTGGCTGACGGCCGCCTTTTCATCCCCGAATCCATATTTTCAACTCTTGCTGCGTGTTTAGCCCCGGATCTGTAGTTTCAGCTCACGCACCGTGCTTCGTTTTCAGCCCTGTCTCAGCTCGGCATGCTCCATGCACCTGATGCTCCTCCGGCTTCTCAGAGCTCCGGCTCGTCACAGCTCGTGCCCTGCCCCCGGCCCTCCCGACCGCCTGCTGCGGCTCCCGCTTCCGACACCCGACACCGGCCCCGCGGCGGAGCCCCGCCCCCAGCAGCGCGGCTCCGCCCCTCCCTCGCCGCCTTCCCGCCATGCCCGACCTCCCGCCCTCAGTCCCCACTCAGGTCCGACCCTCACCACTTCCCCCCCCCCCCCCCCCCCCGCAGTGCTGTGGGCGGGGCGGAACGGGGAGCGCTGCGCCGAGACGCCCAAGGTCAGGATTGGCTGCAGGGCCGCGGCCAGGGGGTTAAGAGCGCGCGGGGCGGAACTCGCAGCTCAGTTCAGGGCTGAGCGTCGGGGGCGGAGCCAGTCGGGCCCTGGCGGCGCCCTCTCAGGGCTGGGAAGGGGAGGTCTCGGCGGCTGCTGAATCTCCCGAAAAGTCCAAGTGCTGCTTTTGTCAGAGCTTGAGAGCCGAGGCTGAGTCCCGCATTTCTGAGACCCGTAAAAGGGCTGAGTACATAGCTTGCCACACCTCCCAATTAATTAATTTACCAGTCAATGCTTACACAGTGTACAACTACGACAGTTAATAGCGGTACTCGAGCTATGACAGCGATTGATTTATGGCCTTGTCAAAACCAGCTGAAATCAGCCAGAGCTGACAGGAGCTGGTTGAAGGCTGAGCATCTCTGCTCCTGAATGGCCAGCAGCTAGTGCTAAGATGGAGAGCTGGGGCTGAAAAGAGCTGGAGTGTTGATCATCTGGATCTGAAACACAGGACACAAAGTGAAAATAAAGATCCAATGGGGAAGGAAGAAACAGAAGGCACAGGCTTATATATTTATACAATGGCATGAGGTGAAATCACAGATCACAAAATGAGAATAATGATCCAAGGTGGAAACACCAGGCACAAGCTAAAAACAGACTATGTGAAGCAAAGACAGCATGCTGGTGGTGAAACACAGTGCATGACAGACAAAGCCCTAATTAAACAAGTATCAGTGAATATTTATACTGTGGCATAAGATGAAAATACAGGTCACACACTGAGAACAGAGATCCAGGGGTGAAACAGTGCTCAAGCTGAAATGGTTGTGTTGGCAGTGAAACCCAGTGCATGGGCAAGGAAACCTCTCTCTTAATAAATCAATCCGTTTATAGAGTGATATGACCCAGAAACAAAGGGTACAAACTCAAAATAAGGATCTAGGGAGAAAAAGCGTAGCACAACCCAAACACCACGAGAGGAAAAAATACAAATAAAAGAAAAATGAAATCAGCCTCTGTTGTGAAGCTCTGACGAGAGCAGCACTTGGGCTTTTCAGAAGACACAGCAGCTCCCCGAGGCCCCCCAACCGGGTTTCAGCCGCCGAGACCGCCGCGCTCAGCCTCCCCCCTAAGCGCAACTCTGAACCGCAGCAGCGCTGCCACCCCGCGCGCTCTTAAGCCTCTGGCCCAGCCCGGCTCCGCGCTGCAGCCAATCGCCACGCTCGGTGACTCGAGGTGCTCCAATCCCGGCGCAGCGCTCCGCGCTCTGCTCCGCCCACAAGACTATGGGGCAGTGGGGGGAGGGGGGGAAATTGAGTAGTGAGGGCCGGACCTGAGTGGGGACTGAGGGCGGGAGGTCGGGCGCGGCGGGAACGCGGTGAGGGAAGGGCGGGAGCCGAGGGGCGGGGCCGGGAATCGAGGGGCGGGGCCAACCCCCCAGCCCCGCCCCCTCTGGCCGGAGCCCCCCGCGCGGCTGCGGCGCCCCCGGGGAGCCGGGACCCTGCCGGGGCCACCCCGGGACCACCCGGCCCCGGCCCCAGCGCCGCCCCCAGGAGCCCCAGGGCGGGCACCGAGCCCCGGGGTCTGCAGCCCGGGCCGGGGCCCCGCTGCTGGCGGCAGGACAGGGCTCCGCTCCCGGTGCCGCCCCCAGCCCCGAGGCTGGGACTCGCAGTCCCCTCCCTCCCTCCGCCCTCCCCCGGTTCCTCCCCCGAGCGCAGCGCGGGGCCGGAGCGGTTCCGGGTCGCGGAGGCGGAGGCGGAGGGAGGCGCCCGGCGGAGCCATGGTGGGGCCGGGGCCGGGCAGCGGGGAGCGGGGCGGGAGGGTCGGGAGCCGCGCTTCCCCCGGGGGGGCTCGGTGCCGCGGCGGGGCTCTCACTGCCCCTTTCCTCCGCAGCGGTTCCGGTTCTGCGGGGACCTGGACTGCCCCGACTGGGTGCTGGCCGAGATCAGCGTCCTGGCCAAAATCGTTAAGTGTCCGCGCGCCCCCCCTCTCCGCCCCTCCGCCCCGTTGCTGGGCTCGGCTGCCGCTTTGGGGGCGCTGACCCGTCCTTGTCCCCCCCCCCAGTCCTCCGTGAAGCTGAAGCTGATCTGCGCCCAGGTGCTGCGGGAGCTGCTGGGAGAGGCCATCGATGTGAGTGCTCAGCTGCACCGGGGATGCGGGGATCCACTGTGACCCCACCGGGAACCACAGAAGCTCCCCAAGCCTCTGCCTTAGTTATGATTTTACAGCACAGAGTTATAGTGCTAATGGAATTAAAGCATTGCTTTATCATGTAACTAGTGCCTGCTCTCGTCTCCCACAGTATGAGAAGATCCTGAAGCTGACATCGGATGCCAAGTTGGGTGAGTCCTGCTCCTCTGCTGCTGCCGAGGGCCCCGCTCTCCCCACCTGGAGCCTCCCACAGGGGGTCTGGCTGCCGTCGGGCTGAATCCTCTCCTCCCTGCAGAGTCTGGCGATGTGAAGGCCACGATCGCCGTCCTTGACTTCATTTTCTCCAGCGCAGCCAAGCACAATGTGGATGGCGAGTCCCTGTCCAGTGAGCTGCAGCAGCTGGGGCTGCCCAAAGGTGGGACACGGGGTGGGAATTGGGGCGGCCCCACAGCTGAGCCAACAGCACTGGGCACTGAGCAAGCAGTGCAGGATGGGGCCGTCCTCGTCCTCTCTGTGCCACATCCCCTTCACACTGTCTGCCCCTGGGGTCTCATCCAGGTGTTTGGGCCCTGTCCTGTTGCCGCACACCTGGGATTTGGCTGCAGCAGGGCTGGAGCTGGCATCAGTGGGTGCTTTTTGTGTGTGTGTTGTCTCTTTTCTTGGGCAGAACACGCCACGGGGTTGTGCCGGTCCTACGAGGAGAAGCAGAGCTCCCTGCAGGAGAGCCTCAGGGCCTGCAGCCTGCGACGTGAGTGCAGCTTCTGGTGACCCCAGTGCCTCTGCCCCACGATTTTAGGGGCAGGGGAGAGAGGCCGCGCAGGGTCCCTCCCTCTTGAGGACGCGTTTGGGTGACTTTTTGACATTTGGGTGATTCTGGGGGAGGCTGTGACCCTGCCCTCCCGTTGCAGTGAGCCAGCTGGACTCGGTGTCGTGGCGGGTGGACTACACGCTGAGCTCCAGCGAGCTGCGGGACGTGGGCGAGCCCCTGGTGCACCTGCTGCTCCGCCTGCGGGGTGGCACGGCGGCGGCCGTCCCCGTGGCCGTGTCCGCGGACAAGTTCCGGGTGCTGCTGGCAGGTAGGCCCGGGGGCTGCGGGAGGGGGCTGCGGGCAGGGCCCCTGCCTCACGCCACAGCCCCACCGCCCGCTCCTTCTCCCCGCAGAGCTGAAGCAGGCCCAGGCGCTGATGCAGACCCTCCTGTGAGCCCGGGGACGATTCCGCCGCCGCCTTCCCACCCACCGAGCCCCCAATAAAGGCTGGAGCCGAGCCCGAGCTGTGCCCGCCCCTTGTGCCCGGGGAGGCCGCGGGACCCCCAGGCCTCACAGCCCCGTCGCCATGGCAACGCGCGGTCACAGGGACTACAACTCCCGGCGTGCCGCGGGGCGGCGCGCGGCCAATGGGGGGCGAGCGGCGCGCGTCGCTAGGCAACGGGGCGGGAGGGCGGGAAGCCGCGCCCTGCGCGACGTGCAGCCGGTGGGGGGGCGTGTTGCTAGGCAACGGGGGAGGAGCCCCGCCCCCTCTGGGCGCGTTGCTAGGCAACGGAGAGAGCCCCGCCCTTCCGGGGGCGTGTCGCTAGGCAACGTCTCAGGAGCGCGGCCCAGTCGGGGCCCGGTCGCGGCGCTGCGGCCGTGTCGCGAGTGTCGCGATGCCCGAGGGCCCGGAGCTGGCCCTGGCCGGGCGCTACATCAACGAGGCGTGTGGCGGGCTGGTGTTCAGCGGCGGGGCCGAGCGCTCGGCCGTGGGCCGCGGCCCGGAGGTGCCGTTCCGCAGCGAGGCCTACCGCCTGGGCGCCGCCGCCCGCGGCAAGGAGCTGAGGCTGCGCCTGGAGCCGCTGGGCCCCGGCAGCCCGCAGGCCCTCGTCTTCCGCTTCGGCATGTCCGGGGGGTTCCGGCTGCGCCCCGCCGCCTCGCCGCCCCGCCACGCTCACCTGCGCTTCCTCACCCGCGAGAGCCCCCCGCGCGCCCTCTGCTTCGTCGACGCTCGCCGCTTCGGCTCCTGGCGCCTGGGCGACGCCTGGCAGCCCGGCCGCGGGCCCTGCGTGCTGTCCGAGTACCAGGCCTTCAGGTGGGGGGGAAGGGGCTGAGGGGAGGGGGCCGGGGAGGGGGTGGGGTGGTGTCCGTGCCCCTCACGAGCAGCGTCAGGGTGTCTCGAGGTGCTGCCGTGGCTGTGCAGAGCTTGCCGCTTTCATACCTGACACGGCAGCGGCTGGGAGCCCTTCCCATGGCTTCTCTCTGTGCCTTCTGGCAGCTCACAAGGCTCCGCTTGCTGCCTCGGTCCCCAGCTTTGAAGCCCCGGGCTGGAGGAGCAGCAGTGCGCAGGGTTGAGCTGAATCCACTCCCTGCCAGAGCACTTCCCTTGTGTGGGGGGACACGGGGCGCCTGTGCTGGGGTTCATCTTCCCTGGGCTCACAAGAGCAGTCAGGCATTGGGACGGGTTGCCCAGGAATGTGGTGGGGACACCGTTCCTGGGGGTGTTGAAGGCAAGGTTGGATGTGGTGCTTGGGGATGTGGATTAGTGGGTGATACCAGAGGTAGGGGGGTGGTTGGACCAGATGAGCTTGGAGGGCTTTTCCAACCTCAGTGGTTCTGGGATTCTTCTCTTTGCTGCTTTGCCCGTTACGCGAGGACAGTTTTGGCTGCTTTGTGGAGGCTGCGTGCAGGGCTTCTGCCCTTGGGGGCAGTAGCATGGCTGTGTCCCAGTGCACCAGCCTGATGCTCGTGCTCTGTCGCAGGGAGAATGTGCTGAAGAACCTGGACGACAAAGCTTTTGACAAGCCCATCTGTGAGGCCCTCTTGAACCAGAAGTACTTCAATGGGATCGGCAACTACCTCCGTGCTGAGATCCTGTACAGGTGAGGTGCATTTCATAATAAGGCTTTTTGCTGAGCTGAAACCACACCGTGTCCAGCCTCTTCTAAGGCCAAACCTGGGTGCCTTTGCCTACCGTGCTAAGCTGTGTCAGAAACGAGAGGTCAGGCTTGTGACGGGTGGACTCTCTCAGGTTGAAGATCCCTCCCTTTGAAAAGGCTCGGACGGTGCTGGAAGCCCTGAAGCAGCAGGAGCAGGAGAGGAGGAAAAAGGTGGGGAATAGGTGGGAACAGGCGGTGCTTTCACGGCTCGGCATTGCTCTGGTCTGCCAGGCTCAGTCCTGGGAGCCTCTTGCCTTCTGTGCAGGGAGCCACACTGAGCTGAGAAACATCACTGAGGGGTTTGGGCTTAGCAACGTGGCCGAAAAGGGGCTCAGGCTGCTTCTAGACCCTGGCTCAGCTGGGTGTGAAACTCTGGTCCTGCTTTGTGCTCAGCGGGGCGCGAAGCTCTGCTTCAGCTCTGCTGACATGGCCAAGGGTTCGGGCTGGTTTCCGTTCACGGTTGGCTCCCCGCTCTGATGGGGCAGAACCCCTGCAGCATTCACACAGCCCTCCTCTGCCCGCACCGCTGTCAGGAGGTGTTTGCTTTTGGGGGACAGCCTGGACAGGTCTGGGGGGGTGCTCACTGCAGTCACTGAACCTTTTCTGCTGCCTGACAACCCCTGAGCCCTTTCCCATCCTGGCAGCTGGTGTTTTCCCTTCACAACTACACTTCTTGCTGCATGGGAGCTCTCCCAGCGAGCTTGGTGTTGTCTCCTGCCACAAACCCCCGTGTCTGAGCACGCCTGCCCCTCCAGTGGAGCGGCAAATGTGTGCAGCCCTTCCGTAACCTCACCTGGCCGTGCCACCGAGCTGTGGCAGCTCCCTGGCCACGTGCCTCCATGCTGTGCTCACGCTCAGCTGCACCCATGCCTTCAGGGAGCATCTTGTGTGTTTGGTTGAGAGAGGGTAAAGAGGAAGGGGTAAGAAAAACAAACAGAAGCTTAAAACGTCGGGGGGGAGGCTGCAGTAGAGCCTAATCTCATGGCTTTAGGGTAGAGGGGGGTGGCTGCTTTAAGAAAGCCTGAAAACAAAACAAACAAACAAACAAAAACCACGTCCTGAGGGTTGTTTTCACAAACTGCTGGTGCTCCTGTGTGCTGCCCCAATTTCCTGTCCTGGTGGGGTTTGGCAGCTCCTCCTCAGGGGGCGAGGGGACATGGGGATTCGGGGGGTGAAGAGACCCGCAGTGAGGCTGAGGTAGCTGCCAGGTGACTTCCCTTCTCTGCCCCTGCAGAATTCTTCCCTGCCGCTGAGTAAGAAGCTGAAGCTGAAGCGGGATAACCCGGATCTCCTGGAGCTGTGCCACACGGTGCCCATGGAGGTCGTGGCAGCGGGTGAGGCTGCAGGGCTGGGAGCTGGGGGACGGGGATGGCTGGCAGGGCCTGGGCTGGGCGCTGGCAGGGCAGAGCTCCCTCCCCAGCTCTGTTTCTCTGCCCCTTCTCCTCTCTCCCTTCCCAGAGAAAAACCTCCTTGACCCAGACCACGCAGACAACCACACCGCCTTCAAGAACTGGCTGCAGTGTTACGGGGTGCCTGGCATGAGCTCCCTGCGCGACCACAACGGCAGGACCATATGGTTCCAGGTGGGCTGGGGGTCTCTGCCTGGGGCTGGGCGCCCCCACCACCCCCTCAGGGGGACACCAGCTCGGCTGCTGCTTCTTGTGACCCCCCGCGTGGTGCTGTGTCACCGGGAAGCTCCCTTTCCAGCAGCCCGCTGTGCTGGAGGTGCCCGGGGAGCGATGGCAGCCCGGTCACTGCTCTGTCCCCTTCCTTGCAGGGTGAGCCCGGCCCCATGGCTCCCAAAGGTGAGTGCCCTCTGCTCCCTGCGGGACCTGCTCCTGCTCTGGGAGGGCTGGAGGAGGAAGAGAACCACTCACAGGCTCTGCTGGGGAGGCAACTGCTGCAGTTATTGGGGCACTCAGGCCTGTGGCACTGGGGGATGCAGCCCGCCGTGCCCCTGGCTTCCTCCCAGCACCCACTGGGTGCTTTTCCAGGCCTGCAGCCACGTCCTGTCCTCACCTGAGGGTGGTGGGAGGGGAGAGGGAGCCCCCCTGAGTCCTTCCTACAGCCCCCATTGCCTGAACGGTCACGGCCTCCTCCCCCCTCACCCCAACCCCAACCACATCTTCCCGTGCAGGTCAGAAGTCCCGCAAGAAGCGCGCTGGCCCGAAGGCAGACCCTGACGCTCCGACTGCTGAGGTAGGGATGCTTTGGGGCTGGCGTGGCTCCTGCTGGGACCAGAGCTTGTCCCAGGTCCTCAGGCTGCTCCCCCAGGCACCGCGGGGCTTGTCCCAGGAGTTCCCAGGCTGCCAGCAGGCCGGGTGGTGCAGGAACCCTCCTGTTCCTCCAACACGTGCACCTTGCTGCTGCTGCTAAGCCCTGGCTCTGTCTGCCCAGATCACCACACGTGCCTCCAAACGGCGCTCCAGGCGTGCAGAGACCCCCGCAACGTCAGCTGTGAAGAAGGAGGAAGAGAAGGAGGAGGAAGCAGTGCCTGACCCACCACGGAGGGGCCGTGCCCGTGCGAGGAGGGCAGCAGCTGCCGCTCCAGCCTCCCCCAAGCCCGAGGCTCCAGTCAAAGCGACAAGACGCCGGGCGTCTGCACGCAAGGGCGCAGGTGAGGCGGTGATTCCCTGAGTTCTGGACTAGCACAAGCGTGTGCGCAGCGTGCCACAGCGACCGAGGGCAGGAGAGGAGCCAGCAGGGCTCTGCGGCACCAACCCTTCCCTTCCCCTTCTTGTTTCCCTCCCCACCTTCCAGGTGCAGCCCCCGCAGTGTGAGCACCACAAGCTGCCTTCCTCCCAGCTCCTCCTCCTCCAGCATGGCACTGCCTGGGCCCCAGGGCCACCTTCAGGCACGGCCATTACAGCCTCAGGGCTGGGGGCAGGCTGCGTGCCTCCCCTGACGGTTTTTAGTTTTTAATCATGTTCTCTAAAGCCTCACTGCTCTGGCTTGGGTGTGGGGAGCAGTTCTTCAGGACCACAGACTTTGGGTGCTGTGTCGGTGCTGTGTCGCTCTGACTCTTCTTCTCCCTAACTGTAGTTCCTCATCCTTTTCTGACTGCTCCCTGGATCCCTGAGCCAGCCCTTTTTAGCTGCTTAATAAAAGTATTTTGTGTAAGAAATCACCATGCCTGCCTTTTTTGGGCTGGTACCAGCCCCTCCCTGCAATAGGCTGGAGCAGGCTCTCTCCCCACTCTACCCCCAACCCCAAAAACAGGTAAGTGCTGCCTCCCCCACCCCAGAGTGTGAGCCCAGGGCGGGAGACACTACAGGAGAAGCGAAGGCAGCTGGAAATAAGGTAAGAGGTTGAAACATATTTTTACATAATTCTTTTATTTGTGGAGAAGAACAACTATAATGTTTTTACACTTGCTCCCGCCTTGCAGCTGGGTGCTGCTTTGGTCTGGAAAGGACAATGGCTGCGACACGCAGCCAGCACAGAAAGCTGCTCCCCAAACCCCCTGGTTAGGCAGGGGGCAGACTTACTGCTCCTTCCATGAGGAAATGGAGCTGTTTTCCTGAGCTTTGTGGGGGTGGGGGGGGAAGACTGCTCTTCCCTGGAACTGCTCTTGGGAAATCTCATGGGACTGTGGGCAGTAAAAACGCCCGGTCCTTGTTCGTCCCCAACCCAGGGAGAGGGCTCCCAGCAGCTTTGGGCTGTGAGTCGAGCTCCCAGCATTGTCCCAGGTTGCTGTGGCACCAAAAAAAATGGGACTGAAGGCATCACTGCCTCAGAACCAGGAGGACGGAGAGCACCTGGAAGGGGGTGAAGGAAAGCCTCATGCCCTGCTGCTCCAGCACCAGGTGCTTCTTGGCAAGCGGCCGCTCCAGGAGGTCACAGCTGGGGAAGAAAGCAGCTGGTGAAACTACAGCCACGGATCCGCCCGCGCCCAGCCCTGCAGCAGGACTTACAGCACTGCCTCCTGAACGGGGAGGGAGCTCCGCAGCCAGGTGACAGCCGTGCTGCCGTGCGCCTCGTACAGCCGCAGCACCAGTGCGTCGGGCCTGTCCTCAGCCTTCGGGGACACAGCACAGAGAGAAACTCAGCCCCAGGGGACGGGAACCTCGGGGGACAGCCAGACGCAGGCGGTCACGGCTGAGCTGCTCTGACACGCCAACGAGGGGGTTCCCAACCATGCTGAACAAGTGCAGCTTAACCAGGTTGGGTAACAAAGCGTCCCCTCCGCCTCCCCGCTCCGTCCCAGGGGACTCGCCTGCTTGACAGTCTCCAGAACGACGGCAGGTGAGCTCACGGAAAAGGCACTCCAGGCTGGGCACTGGGCATGGCCGGCTGGGACCGCGTGGAGGGGAAAATTCAGGTTGTAAGCGCACTGGATCACACCCGCATCCTGGAAGGAACCTGCAGCACCAGAACCTCGGGTCAGCCTCCATGGACACGCAGACGGGGCAGTCTGTGCTCACCCCGAGGCTCGCTGGGGCACTCACCCTGGTGAGGCAGCACGGCGTACGTGAACCGGTGCTGCGTGATATCGGCCGTGGCGTCAGGGGACTTGGGTGCTCTCAGCCTGAGGGAAGAGAGGCAGGGGAGATGGGCATCGCCCAGTCCTCTTCCTCTGCCACACAGCCTGCAGCACCACGACAAGACAGCTGCCTCCCCCCTCTATGCTACTCTGAGACCAGGCCCAGAGGTGGAAGCTGATTTCTGGCAATGGACTGTGGACAAGGTGTCCCAGAAACTAAAACCAACCTCTGAGGGTTGGTTTCCCATGGTTTTCATGGTTTCCCATGAAACTCGCAGCTTGAGCTGAAACACAGAGTTTCTCTGAGGTTTGCATGCGTATGGAACGTCACCATTCCTTCCCCCTCCTTTAAGCCTCCCTTCCTGGGGCATGTTTTGGCCAGCAACAGAAAAAGTAATTGCTGCAAACCTGATCTGATCTCTACGAAATTATCTATGAGCATAAGGAATTACATTCTCTTAGTCAACTTGAATTAAGTCAGCCAAAAGGTTTTAGAAGACGGCCACTTTGGCTAATCCCAAACTATTTCCTTGCTTACTACGATCGTTCAGGCCCAGGCGCTGCCCTGATTTGAAAGGGACACCTCAGAAGTCGAAGCGATCACTGCAGCTCCGCCACCGCCCCGGCCCCACTCACAGCGAGAGGCTGAGGACGTTCCCGCGTGCTGACGCCCCGTACTTGCTGTCATTCAGCACCGCCACCCCAAAGCCGTGCTCGGAGAGGTCCATCCACTTGTGAGCCCACACCTGCAGGAGGCACCACGGGACGGATCTGCCACACCAAGCTGCTGCCTGGGAGGAAGAGCAGCCCCCTGCGGGAGGCGCAGCCTGGCCCTGGGAGCAGATAAACCTCTCCTCTCACCTCGAATCGGGCCCAGTCCCACGATGTGTTCCAGTGCGTTGGCCGCTGCATGTGCCCAAACTGGATCTCGTAGGTGGCGTTCGTGCTCCGGACCTGCACGGGGAACTCCACCTTCAGGAACTTGTGGGATTCCTTCCAGTCGACCTAAATGTCATAGCAGAAGGGCATGGTCAGAGGGGTCTGGCGGGCAGAGACCGCACTCATCTGCCCCCAGCGCACAGCAGCCAGCTCCCAACCAGGCCCAAGAACTGTACAACAGCCCTGGAGCTTGAAAATGGGTGAAGTGGAATCTGAAAATGGGTGAAGCGATGCTCTCTATGCCATTCCGTCCCTCAGGGGACCTAATGCAGGGTCCTCACAGGCAACAGGAGGCTCCAGAGGAGGAAACGAGGGGAAACAACTCTGAAGCACAGTTCAGCTTCCCGGGGCCCTGCCTGCACACCACACGTCCCTAACGCAGCAGCTGCTGGCCGTACCTCGGTCACGAAGCGGACATACGGGCACGCGGCATCCAGGATGATCTCCTGGGTTAAGGTGCTGCTTTTCCCGACCTGCAGAGAGAACCTTGCACTTGCCCGCAGGTCCCCTGCCAGGATGATTTTCAGAGGCTTCAGCATCGTTGTCACTGGCTTCCTAGAGAAAGGGGTAAAGGCAGAGCTGGTCCCCGCAAGGAAGATCCAGGATCCCAAATCAGGCACTGGCTTCTCCAGAGCGAATGCCCAGAAACAGGAGAGCTGTTGAGGTTTTGTTACAGCTAAGACTGACGGTGAGGCAAGAAACTCAAAGCAAAGTGAGAATCCAAGTGCTGCATGCCCTGCTCCTCTACCTGGTTTCCAGGTGGTAATCCATCACGTCCCAGGCATCCCAGTACAGGGGAACGTCATCAAAGAGAGCAAACTGGTTGGCACAGCAGCCATCTGCAACTGCCTCCCTGGAGCAGAGAAAAAAACACCTTAAAATCTGGCACTTGTGAAGGGTTTACACAGAGAAAAAGGCCCAAGGAAAGTCTGAGGAGCCTGGTTCCAGGCACCACGTGAGGGACAGACCTCTCAGAGTCTGCCAGACGAAGAGAAATCAGGCGGCCCATTGCATCCAGGCGGACCGCAATCACCCCATTCTCCATGGTGACAGAGCCATCCTCCTGGGGGAAAAGGACAAGCAAAGCCATGACTTCATGGGGCAAGGTGGACACCAAGGCCCCAGTTGTAAGTGTAAGCTCACCCACTCCGTCACTGTCACGGGCTGCAGGGGTGGCAACGGCTCCCTCACTATCGTGTAGCCCATGCTGGGGGCTGTCACCAGAGCTGGAAAGGAAAGAGGCTCTGCTTCAACATCCTCAGACCCGTGCCCTTTTAAGAAGCTCAGCTACAAAAGCTCCCCCCGTGTTAGACAAACCTAAAACCTCTGCTCCGGTTGGCTCAGTCCTGGAGATCACCTCGGTCCGTTCCCAGGGCAAAGTGTTCAGCACAAGGGTACCCTCGGCATGCCCAGACTCTGGCTGCAGCAGGTCCCTGCATAAGGACTGCACAGCTTCCTCCTGCAGCTGAGCACCAGCCCTGCGGATCTCTGAGGGAAACAAAAAAAAAAAAAAAATTAAAAATAACTTTTAAAAAGGCCTGAATTCAGCCCAGGCAGGTAGTTCCTCCTATCTGGTGCTCCTGTGCAATGTACACATACTTTAGCTACTTCCAAGCTACAATTACTAATTGTTCTTAATATTAATTAATATTATCTATTAAGCAATTAAAGTTTACAATTATTAACTTTGTTATTACAAGGCTACAAGGAGCTCTGCCAGTTCAGCTGGAAAACTGCTGAGCTGTAATAAAAGATGTTGTATCTGCTCCTGGGCACGAAGGAGCTGATTTCAGTTCCCACCTTTGCTGGGGTCTCTCCTAGCGTGCAAACAGCATGCAAAAACTCAGTAATCAGTGTGTTTTGGTAATTCCCCAGCCTAATTAGCACAATTACTGACACATGACTGTCCTGCACAGGTTCAGCCTATGGTGCCAGGCAATCCAAGACTGAAACGTCTGCACCAGGCAAAAAGCAGTGTGGTCTAGGAGGTTTAAGCATCCTCCTTGCCCAAATCCCTGCTCACCTGCATAGTATTGCAGGGCATCCTCAACCACAAGCTGGATACAGCTGCCTGGCAGCACGTCATGGAACTGGTTGAGCAGCAGCAACCTAATACAGAAAAGAATGATGTGAAAAGGCTCTGTGGAGAGCAGCAGGCTTGCTGGAGCTTACCAAGCCCTGCTTGCAAGATGGACAAACCTAGTAACTGTTCCCTGTGCCCCCACTAGGAAGTAATTGGGAGAACAAGATTTTTTGCATAGCACCCTTTAAATCCCTTTATGTTAGGACTTGTCAGCTGTCATCTTAGCAAACCACAGCCATGGGGAGTATGAGCTATTTTTTTTAATCCCTTAGGGCTAGCAGATATATTGCTGCACAAGCTCAGACAAGCCAAAACTGGCCAAGGATAGGCTTGGGTTGGAAATGAAGTTTCCAGCCAGGAGAGCAGGAAGAGCTTGGATCTCCCAGTGGCTTTGGAGTGAGGGTTTGAGGATTTCAGTGGAAGAAGCCCGGCGCTGTGACCCTTTCCAGGCGGAGCCCCGATCAGTGGCTGGAGGAGCAGTGTGTGTGCAGCCATCGGTGCTCGCGTGTGCCCCCACCTCCAGAGCCGCTGCAGCTGGCTGCCAGGGTACTGGAAGGAGCTGTCCTGTGCCAGAGCCAAGGCGCTGAGAACTTCCACGTCGTGGAGGATTTGCTCGCACTCCCGATTCCCCTTCTTTATCTAGTGCCAACCAAGAAGAGAAGGAAGATCCTTAGGAAGTCTGGAGCTCCGAGCGGATCGCTGACACCAGCAGCAAAATGCCCAGCTCCACACAAGGAGGCTGGTGACTTGGAGGTGTCCTGAGCTGCCGGCACCAGGGGAATTTTTTCCACAGGTCACCCTGGCTTTCAGCCCCACAACTCCCAGCACAGGGCACGGCTTAATGCCAGGCCAGGCTCCTCCTGTCTGTTCCCCCCTTACTCCTCTTCACCCCACCTCTGCAATGATCAGGGCCCTGCTAAAGCACAGGACAAGGCAGTTATTGACCAAGGTGGCCCTGGCTTCCTTCTCCCTCTTGGAAAAAAGTCTGCTAAAAGACTAACAATCAGCTTTGGCTTGGGGAGGCCTGGCTACAATGTGGCTTCCACAGTGAAGACCTAAAGGGAACCCTGGAACTGCCTGCAGAGGGGCAGAAAGAACCGCGAGCAGCCTGCATCCCGCAGTCACCTGGGCCTGGGTGGTGTACGTGCCGTTGTGCAGCTCGAGGAAGAGCTCCCCCACCCACGTGCACAGCTGCGACGACTCCTTCTCCAGGACAGAGAAAAGCCGGTCGGGAGTGGACATCTGGACCCTGGGGGAGGGAGGTACAGACAGCGACGGGTCAGGAGGGAAGCGCACGAGCAGCTAGTGCTGTATCCTCACCAGCAAAGGTGACAGGCACAGAAGTGAGGCACCAGAAACCCCAACGGATCTCAAAGGGATGGCTCGTGGATGGCTGAGGACAGAGGTGTAAACCACCACAGCACGGTGGAAACAAAGGAAACCTTCAGCTCAGAAATCCCCCCAAAATGCAAACCGCAGGCAGGGCCAGCGGAGTGGTGAGGGGTCCTGTTGAGGGGCAGCAGCTGGCCGACACCCTGCCTTGTTGCCAGATGAGTTTTCCCCAAACCAGGCTCGGCAGAGCTTTGAGCTGCATTTTGTGGACGCAGCTGCTTTGGCAGAAGCAGTGGGACCCTCTGGAGGCTGTGACGAGAGCTCTGTTCCTGCAGAAGGCGAGGGGAAGGGAGCTCTCTTACCTCGGCAGCCCGTCTGTGTCACGCATCCTCTTCATCCTGTCCAGCATCTTCTGCGTGGGGCCCCCTCCTCCGTCTCCAAAGCCGAAGAGCACAGCGCTGTGGTTCACACGTCCTTTATCCTTGTTGTTCTTCACTGTTTTCAGCATCTAGAAGGAATTTTGCACAGCTACACTCCCCCGGTACCCAGCCCCAGCTCCCATAGCTCCATACAAGAGAGCTGTGCCAGCCTTTGAGGTGCAAAGTCTGGCCGTGGCCCTCTTCCCCACCCCAAACCACAGGAATCAGGCACGGACACATCTCAGAGGCAGGCACCTGACTGCCAGGCACCCTAAAATCCTTTGTCCAGCATCCCCACTCCCTTCCCAGGCAGTGCCCTCCCCCAGGAGCCTCAGATCTGGTCCCATGAGGCTGGCATCGGGCTTCACGTGCAGATTTGGCAGCCCCGCTCACCTCCTCCACTCGCCCAAGCATCCCATAGGAGTCACCAGGGGGGAAATGGGTCAGCACTCGGGAACCATCGATGCCTTCCCAGAAAAAGGTGTGATGCTGCAGGGGAAACAAAGACAAGCGCGGTGTCTCTACCAGCCTCCCTGTCCCACAGCGTTAAAACACAGCCCATCATCCCCAGGAGTTCCCAAAAAGAAATCTGTGCTCATGCCAGAGCCAGTGAGCCATTAACTAGCCCCTCGCTCAGCGTCTCAAGTCTCCCAAACTGATCTCCCCCACAAAGGTGCGTACACAGAGCATGTTTCAACCACCTCAAGGCAGAACTCGTACACTAGAAGCCCACACAGACAGGTCACAGCTTCCTGTCTGGGGGGTTATTAGGAGCAAAAGAACACCCCGAGGCAGCAGTTATGGGCAGCCAAGCTGGGATCACTGCGTCCCCCCTCCCCTAACGCCCAGCAGGACGCTGCTACCACCATAAACCGGTCCCAGCTTTGAGTTTTTGGGAGAAGAGCCTGCGTCTGCTGAGCTGAACAACTGGCTGTGGAAGAAAGGGGCGAAGCCTGCAGACAGACCCCGGCACAGCTCACCGGGAAGGCGTTCACCAGGTTCCAGCTGAGCTTCTGCGTGAGGAACCGCCCGATCCCACAGCCACGCATCAGCTGGGGCAGCTGGGCCGAGTACCCAAACGTGTCCGGGAGCCAGAACTGGGAGCAGAGGAAGAGAAACACGCGAGTCACACACACCACAGCCTGAGCTCGGCTGGGGTGTCCCGGCAGGAAGGCCCCAAGCCCTTCTTGCACAAGGGACACCGAGTCCTAACCCTGTGCTAACTGGCAGGACACGCTGGGGACTGGGCATTCACTCATCACAGCTTTAGCTGCCAACAGCAGAGCTACGTGAGGCACCCAGAGGTGCTCTCTGAAGGCGAACCATCAAGAAACCCCCGAGCACAGCAAGGGGTGGAAGGAGACAGCGTGCAGAAGAGCAGGTACCTCCGAGCAGATCCGGCCAAACTGCTCCTGGAAGAACCGCTGGCCCTGGAGGAACTGCCGCACCATGGCCTCCCCGCTGGGCAGGTTCCCGTCCTGGGGGCAGAGCACATCAGGTACCGAGCCAGGCACGGGGAGAGGGCTCCCGGGTGCAGCCCCACTCCCACCCTGTCACCCTGCCCGGGGAGGATCTGGACAGGGTGCTACAAAAGGGCAGCAAAGGCCCTGCTGTGCCCCGTCCCAGCGCCAGGCCCCAGAGGGATGGCACAGGAAGGGCTCAGTGAGCTCCCCACGCTTCTCACCATTTCCACCCAGGTGCCGCCGACAGGAATGAACCGTCCCTTTGCCACGTAGTCCTGAATCTGGGCGTAGAGCCCCGGGTACCAGCTCCGCACCCACTCGAACTGCTGCGCCTGCCAGAGCACAGAGGACAGTCTCAGCTCCCACCACACCTCCGCACAGGGTGCTGCCGGTCACCTCTGCTCTTGTCTGGAGTCACGCTGCAGAAGCAGCACGCCACAAGCAGAAGAAAAGCTCCTCAGAGAGCTTGGCAACAACCCCTGACACTGCCCAGAGCAACCCCCTCCTGACCCAGACGTTTCGGAGGGAAAGAACTCACCTGGGAGCAGACGAAGGTGAACTCGGGGTTGCTCTCCATCAGGCGGATAACCGTGACCCAGCTCCGAGCACATTTGCGGATGGTCTCCTCGTATGGCCACAGCCAGGCTGCAGGGACAGACACAGCCCCAGCGCAGTTATCGCTCGGCACAAATACCCACCTAAAGGCTCCTCTGGGAACGGGGCTGTGCTGCCCTTCAAGGATCAGGCAGGGAAACGCTGAGACCGAAGCCCCCTGCAGGGACTGAAAACTGAAGGCTGAAGTCCGACAGGCAGGAGAGGGTGGTCTGTAACCCAGCCCTCAGCAGCAGGGGCACAGCAAGCCAGACGTGCCCAATCCAACCAGCTGTGTGACAGCGCAGAGCCCCTTCCCTTCCCTCGGGGCTCGCTGCCTGGAGCTCGGGGGCAGCCAGCAGGGAGGGCACGCCGTGCTGCTCTCACCGGAGTCGATGTGGCAGTGCCCCATGGCATGGATGGTGTGCTGGCTCTCGCCGTTCTTCTGGCTGAAGACGGCCGCCGCCAGGCTGCGGGCAGCAGGGAAGGTGGCCGGGTCGGTAACGTCGCACACGTTCACCATCTGGTTGGCGGCGTACAGCGCCTGGAAGCTCCGCTGGTTTTCCTCCCCGAGGAGCTGGGGTTGGGAGGAGGACAGCTTGACTCTGAGCTGAGGACAGCTTTCTGCACCCACGCTCGCCCCGGGGAGAACCTCCTGCCTCCTTCCAGCACCTAACACTGCCAGCGGTGCCAGGCACACACCACGTCCCCAGACACAGCCTGACATCTGTGCACGTGTCCTCCTAAAGCCAGGTTACACATACACCAATTACAGGGTGCTCTGGTCAAACAGATCCTGTTTTGGAACAGGAGACGGGTGAAACAACCACCTGTGGCTTCTGCCCGTTTGGTTTTCTTCTGCTCTAGACAACATCAATTATGCTCAAGCAGCCGGAGCAAATACTTGTTCCTCCAGAGCCTCCCAGTGGGAGGACACGTCTTGGAACAGCAGCAGCAGCAGGGGATAAAATGAAGGAGTTGTAGAAGGAGGTGGGAAGGATGACAGAACGGGTGCACAGACCTTGGCCATGTCCAGCAGTATCTCCAGATCCACCAGCAGTTCGTAGACATCCCTGTTGAAGACGACGAGCTCAGCCTTGCTCACGGTGAACCTCCTGTCAGGGTCCGGAGGCGCGATCATGGTGCCCTTGCCAGCCCCAAAGAGCCCATTGCAGGCCAGCTCCACGTAGAGCGTCACACTGCGGACACGGGGACACAGCCATCAGGGCAGAGACCACGAGCACGCAGCTGGGGAGGCTCAGTCCCACCCCACAGCAGGACCCCAACCCCAGCACCTGGCAGACCCACCGGGCGCACCGATGGAGGTTTGGGGGTCTCGTGGCTGCCAGAAGTCCGAGATCCCCCGGCAGAAGGGGGTGCAGACAGGCTGACCGCTCACCTGTGGGGCTCCGACTCCTTCAGGCAGCTCGTCAGGATGTAGCTGGTCTTCTCACCTTCCTTCGTCAGCCCCTGCAGGGGAAGGCAGCACGTTCAGCCCACAAGCCCACGACAGCGGGCTTGACAGAGCAGCTGGACGCACGGGGTCTGGTCCCGTGTTCTGTAGGGCCCTGCTTCCCCACAGAACAACCGGCGTGGAAACTGCAGGACTGAAGCTGACCTGCGCTAGTCCTGACAAGAGCCCAACCTGTTACTCTTGTCGGCACTGGAGACGTACATCTCACGCCCGGAGCTCGCCTACCTGTCTTGCAAGATATCTGATAATGCCTAAGCGAGGGATTTCCCGTTGGGACTACTTTGCAGACCAGAATTTTAACTCCTGCCGAGGAGTCAGCTCCT
Organism: Aythya fuligula; assembly: GCF_009819795.1. Classification (NCBI taxonomy): domain Eukaryota; kingdom Metazoa; phylum Chordata; class Aves; order Anseriformes; family Anatidae; genus Aythya; species Aythya fuligula. Next base: position 9,096,107 of record NC_045569.1, on the reverse strand, counting down.
AGAAACGCTCAAACACACCAGCAGCTTGACTTTTGGGAATAAACTTCAGAAACAGCTCCCAGACCCTCTGTGGCCCACCACAAAGCACAGCAGGTGAACCTCGAGCCTCACCCTGTCTCCCACGCCCCGTCCCAGCTCCTACACAAACACTGCCCCCCTCACCTGTTTGCTTTTTATCTATTTTACAGAGTAAAGCCAAACAACCCTACAACTACACATCCTCTTTATGCTGTTCCTCACAATCACACCGTCCAGGCCTCCAGCTGTTCTTGTCCACACGTTATTCCCCTGCCATAACACCTGCAGACATCACTCCAAAGAGCAATAACGACCAGGAGGGGGTTTCTGCTGTCCCGTCAGAGGGGTGAGGGGGGTGACTGCTCCGCACAGCCCTGATCTGCGCCTCCTTACCTGCACGGGCTGGCCATCTCGCCACACCATGCCTTCCCCATCGCTCTCCCAGACGAAGTGCACCTCCTGTCCTGCCCACTCCGGGGGGATGCTCAGCTCCACCTTGAACCAGCAGGTCTCCCACCTGGAAACAGAGCACGGAGCCCCCTCACCTCGCTGAGGGGAGCCGCTCGTCCCCGGACGAAGCACAGCGGGGACACCGCACGCGTTTGGCGTGTCAGTGTGACAACGCTGCCTGGCCCAAGGCTTAACCACCTTTGTTTTAAGCAGTCCCGTGCTGTTTTGCAGTACTCACGGAGGCCCGAAGGAGTCCCCGAGGGCGGCGGGCTGGAAGCGCTGCCCCACGGCCCGGCTGTAGGGGAGGCGCAGCGGGCTCTGGAAGCAGGAGAGCGCCGCGGGCGGGCAGCGGGCGCCGAGCAGCCTGCGGGGACACGGCCGGGGCACGGTACAGGGGCCGGGGCAGGCACCCCCGGCACCCCCCCGGAGCCCCCCGCAGCCCCCCGGGCCGGCTCGCACCTGCCCCGCAGGTTGCAGTCGGTGAAGTACACGGCGGACACGAATTTCTCCACACGCTCCAGCGCCGTCCGCCGGTGCTTCAACATGGCGCCCGCCGCCATGCCGGGCACCCCCCGACACCGCGCCTGCGCCCTCCTCCTCCTCTCGGTTGTAATTAAGCAATTAAGTGGCTGTAATTAACCGGGAGGGGGCGGCGAGGCCAGCAGCCTCGCCTCCAGGCCCTTAAGGGTCCCCCCTCTGAAGGAGGAAGGGGCAGAGCCCTGCTGGTTTAATGGACAGGCAGGCTCGCACAGACACAACAGAAACACTAAATAAAAAATAAACCCTTTTTCTTTTTTTTTTTTTCTTCTTTTTCCTTTCTTTCCTTTTTTTTTCTTTCAGTTATGGTACAGACTAGGTGGGGCCTTCCCACCAGGCCTGAAACCGTGCAGGTGCAGGCTGCAGGGGCAGCCCGGCGCTGCGCCCATTTTACAGCTGGGGAAGGGAAAGGGCCCCAGAGGCCCCTGTTCGCCTCCAGCCCACCTCCAGCATACACAGGGGGAAAAAAGGGGAGGGGATTAAGTGTGTAGGATGCTAAACCAAATACTTTAGAAGGGAAGGAGGCGGGTAATTTATTGCTAACAAGTGCTGCGTGGTCCCCCTGGACTCTCCCCCACTGAGCTCTTCCCCCCCTACGCTCTTTCCTCTCTTTTTCCCCTTTTTCCCTCTCTCCACAGGTGGCTCCTGCCAGATCAGCCTTCTGCAGCCCCCAAGGGTACCCCCAGGGCTGCCCCCCTCTTGGCACACAGCCGCTGCCCCAGCTCTGCCCACCCGCTCCAAAAAGCCCTGGCAGAGGTTGAAGCAGCAGCAAAACCCCGCGCCAAAACACCAGGGGCAAATCTAGTGTGCTTAGAGCCTGGTTTGTGCAAGGAGAACTGCCTCCTGTGAGGTGGATAGATAGTGCAGTTGTCTGGTGTGGCTTACAAAGTCCATGCCAACTTTGTTTTAAAAGCAAAATCTTTCCTCCCATACGTGGATTTCACTAGTGAAATGCACTGACACCCACTCCACCCCTTGGCCTTCTCTTGCATGCGTACACAAACGCACACACGGAGCAGCTCTGTCAAAGGCTGTTTTGGTACTTAGGATGTTTTCTTCAATACTGAGAGGGAAAAATACACCAGCACAATCAACCCCAGCTATGTAGCTCAGCAACGCTTCCCAAAATTGAAGGTCCTTGGAGCTGGAAGACTTAAGTGGATAAAAATTATCCACCGGGAGAAAAAAATAAATAAATAAATAAACTAAAAGTTATATAATATATATTTATATATCTCAACAGACTGCTCATACCTTGGTTGCATTAACCGCAAAACACACGCGCTGCTTCTGCTTCCTCCTCTGGGATTGTGGAGCCGATCGCCAAGCGGTTGGACGTGCCCCCTCTTCCCCACCCCAAGCGCACGCTGCACGGCGCCTTTCAGGCCAGGGACAGGGCTGCGGGTGAGCGAGCGTCTTCCTCCAGTAAGAACAAAGACATCGTTTTTATTTACAAAAAAAGGAGAAAAAAGTTTCCACACAAAAGCACTACAATGATAACTCCCTTTGGTAAAAAGTGTAATAAATGTCTTCGTAGGTCTGTCTGTCGGTACTAATTCTCAAGCCACCTGGTACTATGGTACACAAGAAGCTAGTACAGTTATGCTAGCACATCAAGCATACTTCCTTTAATAAAAAAAAAAAAAAAAAAGAAAAAAAACAAAAATTGACAATTTGTACATTTATTTACAAAAAAGGAGGGGAACATGTTAAAATTGTGTTGTTCTCTGTTGTGTGTGTGTACGTACATGTGTGTGAAAAGCTGGTGCATGGCACTAGGAGAGACTAGTAAACAAGCAGGTACAAAAAACAGTTCCACTGGCACTAGAAAGGACAGACCGATCTGCACTGGTTGAGTCCAGCATGGGAGGGAGGAGAGAGCCAAGTGAGAGGGACCGAGGGGCCGCTCCGTGAGGCCGGAGTGCCCGGGGACCCCCCGCGGGAGCCCAGCCTGCTTGCCGAGGAGAATCCAGTCTGCGACGGGCACCTCTGGGCTTCGGGACACATCCAGGCAAGGAAATCTGAAGACCACCGAGGCGTCAGGGTGGTGCAGAGCCTCCTCCGCTTCTCTTCCCTCGCCGCTCAGGCCGCCGGGGAGTTAAGCCCCACCGCTGCTGGTGCGTACGAGCTCGTTGTGTCTCTCTGGGACCGCTCGGCTCAGAGGAGGGTCCGTCCCTCCGGGGCGCATGCTGAAGTCAAGGGGCCGGCGGCCAGGGGTCCCAGCAGGCGCTGGTGGAGAGCCACGATCCTACAGAGAAATCCCGCTGGTGACAGCTTGTACCAGCCACGCACTAGTCAGGTGGCCATGTTACGGAGATACACAGTGAGGGGAGAAAGGCATCTTCCTCGTTTCCTTGATGCGCACGCACACACACACATCTCCCGGGAGCTTCCCTGGCCCAGGGCGTTTACGGTGTCTTGAATATCGTGCCGTATTTGACACGGTACTTGTTAATGCTCACAAAGTGCAGGGTCTCTGTGTCACAGGAGGTGGTGCAGGGCACCAAGCCCTCCAACCCTTCGCCCATGAGCCACTTGCTCGTCTCGGCTGCCATCTCGCGGGTGACGTGCTCCTTGGTCCATTTGTCCACCCAGGCCTGGAACCGCTGGTGCAGCCGCTTGCTCACTCGTTCGTGGGACTGCAGAAACAGAAGAGGTGTTACGAGGAGGCGGCTCCAGCCCTCGGGCTGCAGCATAACACAGCTCTCGGCAGAGGAACCAGGCTGCGAGTCAACACAACCACGGGGTGCAGCGCCCGAGGGAGTTGGGAACACAGACACCGACCCTTGCTAACGGCAGGGGAAGATGAAGATGCTGCCCCCGTCGCCCCCCCAGCAGCGAGCACACAAGCAGAGGCTGGGAGAAGCAGAGCCCTGCACGCCATGGGCCAGCTCAACAGGCATTGTACGTGCTGGCAACACGATTGCTACGGAAAATGAAGAACGCTTGAGAGGCGCTGGCTTAACAAAAGCAGCACGCTAGGAAGAAGTGCGCGTGTTTTTGAGTCACAGCATCTGTTTAGGGAATGTCAAATCCAGGACAGATGGTTTAAAACCCTGGCTTAAAAACCGTGACTACGATCGTAATTTAAACCAGTAAATATAATGAAACCCTCAAGATTAAAACTGATGTATTTTATTATTTTCCTTCTCCTCCCGAAGGACTGCCCCTCTCAAATGTTAACCATTAAGGCCAACAAGTTCGTAGCTAACACGTAGCTTCTACAGCTCCTTCAGCAGTCCTCTGGGAGGCTTTGCTTCATGTCATATTCTTAAAAGTTCATGAATTTGACTCATGTTGGGATTCTCTGTGATGGCACATAGCATCTTGAGAGAGAACTTCTCAAACTTTGGGCAAATTGAATGGGATAGATAAAAATCCTCAATAGTGCTGTTTTGAAGACTCACTACTGAAACGGAACTCTTATCTGATGTGGATACAAGATTACCAAAACTACAAAGAACTAAATAAAACCATTACTTGTATTACATCAGCAAGAAATGGGTGAGAGCAGCTGTTTTGTAAGTCTAACTAAATGACCAGCCGAGCTGCGGAGGGATGATTTACCGGGCAGGAAGCAGCGCACACCTCTCCCACTCCCTCATCTCCTAGTGAATTTTCTCAGTGGTCAGTAGTTTGCTCAGAAAAAAAAACAAATTAATAAACTGAAAACAAACTTCTGCAGCTACAGAAGAGACTACTGCTGACAGCCTCTCAGGCACCTCTGCTTCTGGCTGCTTAAGCCAGCAACTTTTGCCGGGATCTGGCATTTTTTGCTTTCTTTGACATTCTAAGCAACGGGATTCTGCTTAACATTTTGTTTTCCGTGGATTATAATGAAATTCAAGTGAAGTACTTTAAACTCCAAGACTAAATAGCCATGCTGGAACTGGAGCTCGCTGCTAAAGCTCCCCATTTTTCTCCTTTGGAAAGGAATATTCCCAAGGGACGACAAAAGTGTCAGGGAATTCTGAGCACCAAATCACTTTTCTCCACCCAAATTGTTCCTTGGGACCAGGACTTTGAAGCCCTGGAAGGGCACCCCTGGGGATTTCCTGCAGCCGGGACCTCCCTGTGCCCATCCTTGCCACAAAAGCAGCACGGTGGCCCTGCTGCCGTGTGTCTGCGGGGCTCTGCCATGCGGAGCGACCGGAGGGCTCCCACTCCCAGTGACTGTGGGGACAGGAAAGGCCGAGAGATGGTGCCCAGGGGGATGCACTGGGGCAGAAGGCGTTTGATGCTCTGCACCCTGATCGATTCCTCTCTGGGGAAGCCCTGGAAGAGCACACGGTCTCAGAAGCCACCACAACAGCATGCAGAGGACGGGTCTTCCCTAAAGCAGGGGGACTGCTGCCCAGGGGAAATGCCTCCTGGAAGAAATCTGAGAGCTAACAGCCAAAACCACTGCCCTACCGTAACAAAGCTCTCTGGAGAAAAGGGAGGAGAGGTGGGAGGATGGTGAGGGCAAAAGGCAGAAGACAAGATTACATCTTAGGAACGTTCAGAAGATCTTTAGTGTCTCGGGAGGATGTAATAGCACACCATCCTCCCGGCAGCACAAAGATCGCTGAACGTTTCCGACTGGGACCCCGAGGACATTTCATCTGACTCTCACCACCTGACTTTGGGAGCAAGAGGTACCGGGAAACACCAGCTGCCCGCCCCAGGTCTTCCGCCCCCTCCTACCTGCTGAGCTCGCAGCAGAGCGGTCCTCCTGTACATGTAATCCTCCGATTTGATCACGTACACCATCTTATAGGAGTTCAGTTTGAATTTACACTCCAGCTTGTCCAAGCTCTCCACGTTCTCCATGGACTTCTTACTGTTTCCCTCCTTCCCTTCCTTCTCCTGCTGCTCCCGACCACGCTGACACTTACGGATCCGCCTCAGATTCCTGCAAACCAGAGAACCCCTCTTGGGATTAGTGCTCACCCTCCAGTGCTGCTAAGGCCGGGGGGAGCTGGTAGATCTGTGCTGACCCCTCAAGAACCCGAGCTCAGATTAAGTTCCTTCAGGCTCAGATCCCTGCGACAGGTCACTGGGTTTCTGTCTTGCTGAAACCACAGCTACAGCGTGCTCAGCTCCCTGCTCACAAACAGCCCTGAGGTGGCACCCACTGGTTTTAGCTGGAGTGGTCCCGGGAGCCGAGGCGGGACTGCTACCAAGCAGGCTGGCGAGTCCCCAGCCCTCTCAGTCACTGGAGAGCAGGAGCCTGGGGTGGACCCACAGGCTTTGAGGACGAGCAGCAGCACAGTGCCTCTGCGCCACGCTGCCAGGGTCACGGCTGCTGTAGGGGCATTAAAACAGAGGCGAGACTGCACCGCGAGAGCACAGCGCTCTGCTTTTCCCGGCCAGACACGCAGCAGGCAGGGCTCCCGGCCGCTCACCTCGGCAGGAAGACAGGTTTCTGGGCCAGGTGCTCCCGGAGCTCGGGGGAGGTAGAATCGGAGTTGACGTACCGCTCCACGTAGTCCGACCAGCGCTGGAAGCAAGCACACAACAAGGTCAGCCGCGGCACACCCACCAGACAGCGTGGGGTGGCCGAGGAGGGTAAGCTGGAAGCTACACGGACAAATATCTTGGAAGGTTCCTTGAATGTCGACCCCCCAAAGGCTTCTCTACGTGGTTTTAAGGCTCCTCGAATACAAAACAAACCAAGAGGGATTTGCCTGCTCACACCAGCTAAAGCTCTACAGGGTTTCGTTGACATCTCTACCTTCTGCTAGCAGACCACAACAAGTCAGCTGGACACCCTTGTCCGGCACACCTCTGACTGCCACAATCAGCTCCCTGGACGAGCTGCTCTTACCTCTGCTTCTACTGGGTCATCCGAGTTCTCCTCTTCCGTGTCCAGCAGCTCAATGGTTAACTGAACTTGGCCTCTGCTCTGAATGAACATCAGCTACAAAGCAAAAGGCAGAAGGGATTCAGTAGGAGGTTTCAAACAGGAAAAAAAAATACCTCCACTTCTCACCGGGGCAAAGGAAGAATGAAGCAAGTTTGCATATTGTAAGGCAAAAAGCTGCGCTTCCTGCATTGCCGACAGCAAGGGAAAACACTGGCAAATTGCACAGTCTTTGAGGAACATGATTAAAGCTTTGTGATAAATCTTTTTGGGTTGATTTTGGAGGGGTATGGGTCCTTCCTGAGCCCCCAGCTTAATTCTGAGGGCAAGGGAAGAGAGACTATACACACGGGCTTTTCTCCCAAGTATTTTACTAGCTCAAAAAGGGCCTGACCGCTTCCTGCATCTTGGGTGAAGCAGGATGGATTTGATTAGCACCGTGCCCCAGCTTTATTCAGCAACGCACAGAGTCAGCAATGATTTAATGCCCAGTCAGTCCTAGCAGATCTCTCCGCGGTCTGCAAAGGTTGAGACAAGACAAATGGGAAGGTCTGAGCTAACAAATTAAAACCGGTGACAGCAAATCAGCCAGCACGATACAATCTGAAGACGCTGTGAAGCACACGGGGTGTTCACTGCTGGTCCCAGAAACGTGCTCCTTCTCAAAGGCCCATTTCTGAGGGGCCCTCACCAAAGCATTAAAACCCCATGTGCCATTCTACTCTGCCTGCCTGGACTGATGGCAGGTTCTGCCACAGAGCAGCAGTAAGATCAGCTGCAAGCACACTGGAAATGTCACCAAAGAGCTGCTTCTGGGCACCAAAAGCTTGGGAACACACCACCAAAACGTTCATTTCAAGTTTCAGAGCTACAGAAAGCCTAGGACACTGTGGTGCTTAGACAATGCTCTGTTTTCAAAGGACCAGCAGCTTCTTACAAAGCATCCCCTTCACTGCTTGGTGCTTTTACGCCGAGGCTCACAGCCCAGCCTTACCTTGAAGCAGTTCTCCTCTGACATGAGCTGCTCAGCTCTGCGCTGGTAGGTGGCCTCCAGAAGGGTACGAGAGGACTGCGAGGCGAGAAGGCCTCCCGTGGCTCCGTTGCTGTTCTCCGACAGGTAGAGGTCCGTGACCTGCACACAGATCTCGTCGCTCACTATGTGCTGGAGCTGCGAAAAGGAGGAACACAGGGAAGGTGTTCGTGAGCGAAAAAAAGCCAAAAAAGAAGAAATAGCCTTTGTGGTTGGGGCCTCCGTTTGCAAAAGGTATTTCTCTTCGCCTAAGGCACTCGGGAGAACTTGCTGTAACACGCAGAACCTGGATGACCTACCAAAACCCCGAGCACAGAAGCCAGCTGGAAGAGTGAGAAAGCCTCTAAACCCCCCTGGTGTAAGTGGCACCCAGCAGGTTTTGACTTTAAAGAAAAGCAGCATGCACGGCTGAACGTGCATCTTCACTTGCCTGTGTTATGGGTTTTAAAAATAAAAGTTACCGTGGATGAGGAGCTCACTGGAGTCTGCTGCATGCCCATCAGCATAGAACAGAAAGAAACAAAGACATAACCAGGTGTTTCAGCCCTTGAATTAAAAAATAGGGGGAAAAAAAGGCTGAAAGTGCATGAGTTTAAGGCTACATTTTAGTAACTTCTTCCAGTTGCAGATGATCTCTGTGGCAATGTAAAAACACCACCACTGTCTTTATAAAAAAAAAAAACAAAAACAAAAACAAAAACAAAAACACGTGGCTGGCAAATTGTAACTGCTCAGAGGAAAAAGCTACGGGCAGGGAACACCGATCAGCAGCAGGGTGGAAAGGACTGGTGCCCCGTGGGGCTGTCCACAGCAAGGGTTTGCTTCTGCCTCCGAGGAGAGGAGAGGGAGATTTCAGATGGAATCCTTATTTTGTACGAGTTTAAAATATGAAGTCGCTCAACTGTCTTTTCAATTCAGTGAATCTCTGGGCTGAAATAAAGAACTTCTGAAAAGCTGCTCTATTCTCCTGGAAGAGTAAAGGCCTCTCCAGCAATTCCACGTCCAGCCTCTTGCATCTGGTTTTGTTCTTTCCACTACAAAAAGGCACACCAAGAATTTTTCCCTTGGTCGCACATTCTTCCTATATGCCCAACAAAAGGACTGGAGTTTATCCACCACACTGAGCTACTCAAACAGCCAGATAAAAGAGACAAAGCTTTTTAGAAAAGGCATGCACTGCTCCTACAACACTGAAAAAAAATATTTAAACGTTATTTAATTCTTTTTCAAAGCACGATTAGCTCAGGAAATACTTTGAAGTTGAATACTGATATCACTAAAGCTCCTGGAAAACAAAGGGAGAACTCCACACGCATACAAAAGCTCATCTCGATGATTTAAATACACCAGGAGTTACCTTTCATCACCTCTCCTTACACCAGCCTCTGAGCTGGGTTAAAAAATAGCCACAGTTCTGCTGCTTACTTGTGACCTGGTGGTTTTAGGCAAGCAGCACCACACGCACACACGCTTCAGGCAGCCCCCAGCCGCCCCCCAGCCCTCACGGGCAGTCACCTGTCGAACGATGCTCTGAATCAGCTTGTCCATGGTGAAGGCGATGTAGGCGTGGATGGTGAACATCTCGCGCAGGGAGTCCTCGTACTGCGACGAGTCCATGTTCCCGTCCAGCAGATTGCGCACCATGTCCAGGAAGGCCGGGTAGTAATCCTCCACGTCGATGTCCACTGCACCGAGAGAGCAGGGGATGAACACGCGGCCCCCAGGAAGGGCCCTTCCCACCAACAGCCCTGCTGCTAGGAGCAAACGGGCCGAGGGTTTTGGTCCTCAGACCGCTCTGCCCGCTTCAGCTGGAGAGCTGCTGGAATTTCCCTTTACAGACAGCTTTTGATCAGGGAACTCAAGGGTGTTGAAGACACACCGGTGTAAAATGAAAGCTGGCATGGAACAGCTGCTGTGTATTACTGTTCTGCTACAAATCCCAGCTGCCCCACACCTTCCCTTCTCCTCCCTCAACTCCCTGCTGCCCCGCAATAGCAGAAATGAGATGTCTTCAAGCATCACCACTGCCTGAAGACACCAAGCAAGAGCTGCCAACAGGCTACAAAGGGAAGCCAACCCCAACCTCACACCCCAGGACACTCACTGGGCTCCTTCAGCCGCAGCTGGATGGCAGGGCTGTCGCTCTTGTCTCGCTTTATGCCCAGCACTTCCCTCTCCCACTCCCTTTCCCGTGTCTCCTCTTCGATCTGCCGCTCGGCCTGGGTGCAGATCCTCAGCAGCCGCAAGCACAGGATCTGATGCAGCCGCATGAAAATGTACCAGTTGCTGTTCACGTAGAAGAGGTTGTAGACCTCATCCATGCCCCGCAGCTTCTGGGCCGTTGTGTTGTTGAACATCAGCTTGGTTTTGGGAGGGCTGCCCCCAACACCGTTGTGCTTTTTCGCAGCTCCAGTAGCTTCGTCCACGTCCATTTCTTCCTCTTCCTCCTCCTCCACGTCGGAGAGTTCACCTCGCTGAGCGAATAGCAGGTCTGGAATGAAGTGGTACATAATCTGCTTGATTTTGTACTTGTCCTCTTTCTGGATGCCCGTCTGCCGCTTCACGTGGTGGATGATGAGCGAGGCGGCATCCTCCAGGATCTGCTTGTCTTCGTAGGCTAACGATAGGTGCGGGCCTGTGGGTACGCCGGCGTTGTCTTCCGAGGCCTGCTCTTGCCTCTACAAACGAGAAACACAGGGCACAGTTAGTCCCAGGAACACCTCTCCCTGCCCACCAACCTCTCAGGAAGCTCTCCCAGCACTGCTGCACCCCCTTGGAAGGGAGGAAGCGACCAGACCTGCCGCCCACTCGAAGCAGGAGGTTCTTTGCAACAGATGCCACAAGTTCGTAAACATTTCTCCTGTTTATGCACATTTCCCATCCCGTTTCTGTCCAGAACCAGAGTCCACCTGCTGCCGACAGCATTAACAAACCCTCCCCCAAACACAAACATCTCCACGTATCCAAACACAGAGCGCAGCCCCTTTCCAGGTGAGCATCCCGCTTCTCCAACCTCCCCAGCATCGAGTGCTGGGGAAAGGAACTGAAACCACACACAAAGACCATACAGGCTTGAGGGAAGGAAGCCATTGGTGACATTCTTACCTCATCATAGATGCTTTCAATCTCATTGAGGAGACTCTTTGACCTCAGGACCTTGGTATCGTTCTGCTTGAAGTTGATTCCCTGGTGGTCCAAGGATTTCAGGTAATATTTCTCGTTCTGCTCCCGCCAGACTTTATTAAACCCTCGCTGGGCTTCTCGCCACTCTTCCTCTTTCATCTTTAACCTTGAATCAAGAAAACAAGGGTGAGATAAGAGAGATAAAGGTCCCACTCTGAGCACGTAGAGGAAACCTAAGCCCTAGGAAATGTGCATAAACATAAAACTCCTTTCTGTGGGATGGTTTTCAGGAGGAGTACGCTACACATGCTCTCCTGAATAAACCCCTTTGCACACCTGAGCTTCCAGGGAGCAGACTCCAATACCTCCACTCAATACCTCAAGCAGAGCACCCGATGCAGCCAGCTGTCCTACACAGCCGTGGTGGCTCAAGACCTGTCCCCAAGAAGAATGTCCTCGCAGCAGGGTAGGCAAACTGCGACCTTGCAGGCACCAGCAGCAAGGCAGCTTCCCTCAGCTGTCAGAGCCCTGAGACACAGCAGCCAGCCCCCAGAGACAGTAAGCATCTGGGGAAGATGATCTCCTTTTAACTGGTTTTACAGTTGCTGTGTTCTCAGGGAGCACTTTGCTGTTTACACGCCAAGAGGGCAAGCAGAACACGTTGCTTTATTAGACATGTACACAGCCATCTGCTTACACACTTCCTCGCACGTCCCCAAGGAGCTGCAGCATCCACTCCCTTCTCGTGACCAGGGGGTTGACAACAGAAAACCAACAGGGAATCTGAGCACGGTACAGGCACCGCAATCTGAGCCCAGGGTCACGTGCAGCAGCGGGATTTGGAAAGGGATCGGATTTAGCTGTGAACAATGCACGTGGCACAGAGCTTCCTCACCTTACACAAGGTGCTGATGCTGCTGCGCACAGCTTGGGGAGGAAACAAGGTTTAAGGGGAGACGAGGAAAGCTGAGCTGGTGACATCTGTGTTTCAGGAGGTTAATTCCCTGTTTCTGGGTGATAGTTAGGACATATAGCAACCGATCAGAACATAAAATGCATTTCTCAAGTCCCATCGTTGTGCAGGTTAAACCCATTAGGGGCGGAAATTAGCCACGTTTAGCTCTGGATCACCTATCGTGCATTAATGTCCTGTGGTAATTACCCCCCTGAAGGGCTGTGTCAGTGCAGTACCTTTTCAGCACGATGGGAACAGCAACAGAGGGGTTCTTCCGAAGCCCATCGATGATGTCGGCTGCTTTGTCAGCATATATCCTCTGGAGAGCCTTGCGGTGGATCACCTCCGAGGTGCCGCCCAGGGTGTTGTCCAGTCGGAATTTGGCCTGCTCCTCGGCAGACAAGCGTGACAGCTTCTTCTGGATTGCCTCAAGGACGCGGATTGTTGCCAGGTTGGTCTCCAGGACAACATCCAGCTGAAGGGAACGGTGCGTTAGGCAGAGGTGAGCAGACAAAACGTGGTACTTTACAGAGAGCAACGCAGAAGGGACAAGAAACCAGAAGCCACGCGTCTTTAATGAGGTGTACTCAGGCTGTGGTTTCCACATTTGGCTGTGCTAAAATAATCCAGATGTATTTTATCTGCTGCCTCGATAATACTGCATCAGAACTTAAAGGCTACCGGAACGATACTATTAGGGAATTACATTTTCCATAAGGGAACAGAACACAATTGACAGTTCCTCTACAAAAGGACGTGACAAATGTGAGCACATCCAGGTAATTGCCAAGCTAACTCCCGTTTCGAGGCAGGATGTCAATCACTTAACATCCTGAACGGATTGCTTTTCAGATTATTACAGGGGAAAGCGTCGTCTTGTGCTCTACGTGGGCAGTAAGGACAAAAAAAGATGCATCGATTATACACCAGCCATTGAACAATTCCATCTGGAGCACCAGGAACAGAGCTCGGTGCAAAGAGCCCCTCGAGGGGCAGGGATAGCTTGGAGTGGGATGTGGGTACACAGCTGCTGCCTCTTGCTCTATGAGAACGCGAGCTTTTATGCAGAAAACGGGTGACAAAATAAAAACAGATCGTACCCGGTGGTATTGAGGATGTAACTGCATCAAGATCATTCATTGTTTACAGAGCCCCGAGGTTTCCAAGGCAGGGATGAGGGAAAGCCCCCCTTACCTCAAAGCGCTCATCCTCACACCTGTAGATGTGCTCTTCGTATTGTGTCTTCTTGGAGCTCACAAACGTGGAGTCTTCAGACCAGGAAGGGAAGGAGACCCAGGTGTCGTTCAAAACCTTCGAGTGAGAGAGGGAAAGACAAACGTCAGGCAGGCTTCCGAGGGGGGTGGCACAGGACTGCGAGATATTTGGCTGCTGATGGAGATCTGACATTGTCTCCCTTCCACAGCCCAGTGCTCACAGGGCAACCCCAAACAGCCAGGGCTGAAATGTCGCTGCCGTCTGGAAAATTCATCAGGTGGAGCTGCGAGAAAAAACTTGTGAGGGAGGAAAAAAAGCGAGGGGAAAGGAGCTTTTCCGTTCCTTCGGGTGAGCCAGCTGGCTGCGGCTCACTAGTCACACATCTGATTCATCACCGACAGCACTGGGTGGTCATCACGTTAAGCACGACTGTTAGGACACGGTTTCTACCTCCAACGAAGGCTAATTAGGGATATAAATCCATACCCCAGCAACGCTTTTCCTGACAAAGATGCTGAGCACCTGCAGTTTTCACCACCTCCAAAGCGGGAGCAGAACATTCAAAAGAAGCCTCCGAGAGGCCAAAGGCAACGAAAGGAGGATTTTGGCAGGCAACCTTCAAAGTCAAGCCCGATTTTCATAAACCTGAAGCCTGAAGAACTGAGTCATTAGATTCTCACAGAAAGAAAAGTTTGTAACTGCATCACACACGAGACACTTTTGGGAGACAAGTCAGGACTTAGATTAAAGCCTCGCAGTTATTTCTTGCCCGGGTGGTGCCCCCCAACCACCCCGCCACCGTTTCAGCTAACCACGTATCCCTGCTGAGTGCTCGATTTGGCCACCCGCACTCGCTCGCTCACCCCACAACACTGCCTTTGACACCAGTGAAGGACTGGGATCAACCAGCACCATTCCCACTCTGACCACAATCCCAACACCTGACAGGGCTCCACGAGTCCCTCTGATGCTGCAGCACCACGTCGGGAGGCCAGCTTTGCCTCTTCAGCACCAATGCTACCTGCAGGGAGCCTGTTTCCTGCAGCAGCGCCCCTTTGCTCAACACAGGTCCTCTTAGCATTTCAGGGGGAAAGAAAGAGGCACGCGAGGGATATGCAGGAGAACCTGTCTGCAGAAAACGTGACTTTCTTTTAAGCTTGGACTAGAGACAACCCTGAAAGCAGGCGAAACGGGAATTTGGTTAGAAGGGCAGCAACGTTCTTAATTTACATACTCCTTTGTAAGAGATCCCTGGGATCACATGAAGACAATACAGAAAACTTGTCCTGACATTTCCTTTCCTAAGTCAGTAATCTGAACGTTCTTCTCACACGCATACTACATAAAACATTGTACACATCTAATGCTCCTGTATTTTACTTCAGTATTTAAACCCCACAAACATTTTTTTTTTCCAGCTGCTCCCCAGTGCTTCATGCAACTCTTTCACAAGCACCGCTGGAGAAGAGCAGAGGGCATCAGAGCCACGTGGGCATCGCAGCTCCCTGCCAGCTGTGGGCACAACCCATTCCTAGACTGAAGCCTCACCTTGTGAAATCGCTTCTGGATACAATCCACACGTTTGCAAGAAAGCAGAGTGCTCCCTCGCCACCAGGAGCACCTCAGGGTGCGCTCACCCTGGGCCTCAACATGTTTTGCAGAGAGCCCGAGCCAGGACGGTGTGCCCGTGCACGTGTGAGAGGCAGCCTGCACCATGCACGGATGCGCCCTGAAATCTCAAAACCCTCCCAAGTGCCAGGATACAAAGCAAATTCCCCCCATCCTGGCCTTCAGGTCCCCTCGGCCTCTCTCCATCCCTCCGAGGAGGCCGGGAACAGCCTTCCTCTGCCGCGTGTTCCCCATCTGAGCACACCTTACCTCTTTACACAGCGGCGTCCGCCCCGTGCACTTGGGTTGCTGGTAGCTCTTGGGCAAGGCGCGGTAGCTGGAGCCCAGTCTTTTGCAGGAGGCATAGTCTATCTCCATGGCAATCCCCTCCGTGGCCCGTTCCTTCGGATACGTCTCCATGTGAACAGACTCTTTATACCCCAAAAAGTTTTTAAACCAAGTGAACAACTCTGGGAATTTCCTGAAAATAAAATGAATGAAGTGAAAAAGCAGCAGAGTAGAGATCAGGCAGCGCTGAGCTGTGACCCTGAGGCTACAGCTGCTTGCTACGTGCACACAGTGCCCAAGAAGCCACTCTGATTTATCAGCCTGCTGCGAGAGGACCCTCTCCCTTCAGTCTCACTCCCACGGAGCCTGATAAAATGGGAACCAAGTACCTGTCTGCTGATTGGGTTGTGGACTGCACCTGGGCCAACCAAAACACCTCAGCAGCAAACCCAAGCCCAGGTCCCTAGGTGTCTGCCAGTGTTCCTAACCTTAAAACAGAGCTCTACTTCCCAAGCTGGAAAGCACCAAGAAAAAAAAAAAGTGTTTTCTGAACTTATTAGCCTAAAATAGTGCACCTGTTCAGCTCCGCTTATCTCGCACAGAGCTCCAGCAATAGGAGGAGCTGAACCTGTTACTGAAGCTAATTGAATCACCGCTCATTTACTGCTTCTTCGTTACGTGACAGCTGCTAATGTCCGACTCTGGAAGAAGAGAATTGCATTGCTCCATTCCCAGCGCATTCATCCTTACAGCTGGGAGCACAGATGGTGGATGGGAGAAATGCAGATTTTTTGGTTGGAGACTTCACCCTTCCTAGCCAGAGCCAGCATCCCCCTGATACCTAATTCCAGGAGGAGTGCAAGCTCCTCGGGGCCACTTCTTTGCACAGCAGCCAGCCTAACAGGGTCCCAAACCTCACCTACATTGCTATTGCCTTTTCCTGCAGAACTGGGAGCTCAATTCACAGTGAAAAGGAGCATTTATCTTGCTGCCTGAAGTTGACAAGAGGATAATTATTGCAGGGGTTTTAGGTGATTAATACAGACTTGTTCCGTGCAGCACGGGCACTTGCGGAAGTTATAATTTCTATTTAAACTGTAGTATTGATTATCAGTTTTGGCTTCAGGACAGAACTCAGCTGCCTTTTGCTTTTTTGTAATTTTAATGGGTTTGTATGAACACTTCTTTCAGGGGGCATTTCCTATGTAATTAGGCTGTCGATTTTTTTCTCGAGTGAAATAATCCATGACTCTAGAGCAAGACACCTCAGCAACATGCTGAGGAGTAATTCTGTTCGCTCTTCTGAAAAAGGAAAAGACAAA
The DNA here is from genome assembly GCF_009819795.1 of Aythya fuligula. Classification (NCBI taxonomy): domain Eukaryota; kingdom Metazoa; phylum Chordata; class Aves; order Anseriformes; family Anatidae; genus Aythya; species Aythya fuligula. The sequence goes on along the minus strand of NC_045569.1, from coordinate 9,079,716 downwards.
AAAGAAGGACCAGTTCTGCACCTGAACACTGCTTGCCATTGCTGGGAATCTCCAAAAAAACTCTCCGGCCGCTTCTTGGACAAGGAAGGGAAGAGGGAGCGTGAAGTCATAAGGAAAACCGAAGCAGGGCGCTTATTGTTCTGCTCCAGTAAAGGAAAAAAGTCTGAAAACGTAAAGCACGTGGCACCTGCACAGAAAGAACCATCGAGGGGCTTCCAGGAGCTACCAGCATCTTCCTGCCCCCACAGCAGTGCACGGCACCTGACAGTGGACATTCCCGGCACTCAGGCTGGGCTGGAGGAGACAGGAGATCTTGGCTGCACAGCAGCAACTTGTGCAGTCGCTCCGTGGGTGGGCAATTTAAGCCGTGGCAGGCCACGCAGATAAAAGTCGAGCCAAGCAACGGCAGAGGAAGTGGGCAGCGTGGGGGGCTTCACTTGGACAGCTCAAGAAACCGCTGCCTGGCTCCCCCTGTGCCACACGACCACAAAAGTCGGCATTTCTTCCCTGGCTCTGCAACAGGAACAGACTGATGGGATCGAACCTCTCCTCTCCAGAAAGAAGCAGGCTCCACTTACCCCAGAAAGGGAGAGACGAGCTGCACAAGCTCTGCCCGGGAGATCACCTCCTGGTTGAAAATCACCAGGCAGCGGAGGAAGTTTTCGTATGCTTCTGTGCTGCGCAGAGCTTTGCGGACCTGGGGGAAAGAGAAGAGGAAAAGTGGTTGCTCTCGAGGTGAGATCAAGTTGTCTAGCACTGTCTGGGAGACCTGGATTCAATGCTGTGCTGTCCACCTATGCATGGGGATTGCACACACAACGAGAAAGCAAAACTCTTGGGAGGGAGCTTGCCTAACTCCATGGAGCCAGAGAAGCAAAGCAAGTGGTCTCCTTGCTGGGCATGCCTTGCACCACCAGCACCCTACACGCAGGAGCATTACCTTGAAGAAGGGAGTTGTAAGCAAAGGATGAAACCCCAACTGCTGGATTATCACAGGTTATCACAGCCAAGCCAGGTTCTGTAACCCTTAGCTCCTCAGCTTGAGAAAACCCAGCGATTAATTCCGACACCATTACCTTTCCCACGAGAACAGTTAGCATCCACGCATCAAACAGATCTATCATCATTAAGGGATTCGTCATTACAGCTACAACTCTGCAGCAGGGATTTCTGCATTTACTCATGTTAACACCTACACATCCTCCGAGCAATGGAGTGGTTCACAGTCACCGTTAGCTGGTCTACAGCATGCTGCAGAACGTAGCACGCCATCGGGGAGCAAGCAAGGCTTTCATCAACACATGAAAATTGCTTGAAAGGCTTGTTTGCTTTCACTACACGCTCCCTTCTGAGCCATAAAGAAATGTATGGACATCTTAGGGAAAACACCAAGGTACCACTTGGAAACTTCCCACACATTCTTCTTCTGTCGTGTGTGGTACACCAGCAACAGGTGACAACGGTGCAATGCATTAGATGCATCTCTCAGGGGAAAAAAAAGGGGGGAAAAAGTGACGTTGACATGAATCAGCTGCGTTGTAAACTGAGCTCCCACCCTGCAGGCATCTGGCTGTGGAGGGGCACGGCAAACAGCGCTACCACGGCAGGATAAACAAGGCATATCATCGGCTGGGTGGGGATTTCAGAAAGGTGAAAACATTTCATAAGGTGTGTTTCAGAAAGGATTCGCATTCCTGCAAATTTTCAGAAGCATTGGTAGGCGTAGCCCCCAGCCAGGCCTTCCTCCCAAAGAGCATCAGCAGCAGGTGAAGAGCTGGAGAATGACCTTTGGGGAAAAAGACACGGATATTTGTGTAGGGAATCAGCGTAGTTTGGGTTGGAAGGGACCTTAAAAGATCACCTAACTCCAGCCCCCCCTGCAGGTCTGACTTAGCTCAGGTCATCTGAGGTCAAGCCGACCGATGTTGTCATTGTGGTGTGGAGATCACAAACTTCCCTGTGATAAAGCTCAGGATGTATACACACGAGGAACATAAATCAGTGCCATGAGGTTGCTGTCTCCAAATCTCACCTTCTCAAAGAACAGAGATTCTGTCCCCACGCCATGCTTGCTGGCTTCTGCCAAAGACTGGTCTTTTAAACCAAGCAGCTTCGGCTTCTTCTGTTAAAAAAAAAAAAAAAAAAAGGAAAAAAAAAAAAAAAAGAAAAAAAGCTGTTCAGCAGAGGAAGTTGCCTTATTTTGACCATGCATCACACAAGGGGTTTCAGCCTTCTGAGCTCGCCGCTTGCTCACAAATAAAAAAGATCACATTTCCAGAAGGAAACTTGTCTGAAAGTGAGCCCCATATGTAAATATATTAATCTTTAATCAGTATCATACAATTCCCAATATTTTTAATATGAGGTTGCATCCTTTTCTCTAATGGGCTGCTATAAACAGCTATTGTTTCATTTTTTTATCTAGTTTGCAGAATTACCAAAACAGACCTGTTTCATCTTTTTGTTTGTTTGTTTGTTTTGTTTGCTTTTTGTTTTTTAACCACCACTCATTCAGTTCTTGTTATACCTCCCTAAAATCAATGTATTTCTCTTGCATTCCACTGCAAGATCCTCTGTTTTCTCCATTGGGGCACCACACTCCACATCCTCAGAAAGGCTGAAAGCTGCCTCCAAAACACGTTCTATTTTGCTGTGTTTTATTTGAAAAGGAGGAGAAAGGCTGGAAGGGGAGGTAAACCACTGGATTTAAATGATACAGCTACACAGGCTAATGCTTTTCTTCACCAGGCAAGAGCCACCACCTTCAAATAAAGCATTGTGCCTAATGCAGAGCCACAAAACCACCCGGCCATCAGACCGTTCCTCTTACACTGCAAAGCCCTGTTCTCTCAAAGTGTGAGTAACATGAAAGGGGTAAACTCAGCTATGAAAATCATCACCTCTGTGTTACAAGGTTTATTATAAGACAAACCAACACGATTCTGCTCTAAGTTCTGCTCTGACAAAGACACAGGCACACCTCTGTCTTTCCCTCAGCTGATTCCCAGCAGCTCTAGGACCAGCACCACACATTCACGACGAGCACGTGCTCTTACCTTGACCGGAGGGGTTGTTCCAGTTCCTGAGTGCCGTCGGATCTGACAGCCGTTCTGGTTGGGTCTCTGCTGCTTGTTGTTGAGCTGGGGCTTCTTCACGGTGCCACCGTGATCGTTTCTCACCGATTCCACTTTCTCTGCAGTTGTCTTACTTAACAGCTAAGAAACAAAAGCCACAAGAGAATTAGAGCTGAGTTCCACCTAACAGGGCCAAAAAAAGTACGTCTGCTCCTCCTAGCTCTAGGTAAGTCATGTATTTTACTGCAGTTATGGCAGTCTCGGGACCTTTTTAGGCAAAGGAATTGCATTTATTGACCCAAGACAGAGTCAATCACCCTGACCCCAATCCCACACTCAGAAAAAGACCCCTCCACAAAAACTTGCTAGAAACAAACCAGGAAAGCACATTTTTCTGAACACTGGCTATGTGAAGAAAGTTTTCCACTAGGTCTTCCAGCTCATCTCCGGGCAGACTCACCACAGAGCTGTTGGCATCAGGCAGGAACTGCCCGAACTCTGAGAGCAGATCCTCCTGGTTTTTGAAGAGGCGAGCCACCTGCGCGTACACCTCCTGCTCCGTCAGAGCGGGCGTGTAGTTGCCTCCTGCCTCCTTGGCGTTCCGCTGCTCCTTCTGTCAGAGGAAAGAGGAGACGTGTCAGAGGGAAGGACGTCTCAACTATGTAAGCAGCAAAGAGAAATAGCCCTCAATGATGAGGAGAATGAAACAGCAAGGGTCTCGGCTCCTTAAGCAAAGAGTTGTATTAAATACTAGGCCATGGACTAGCAGGACATCGATGAAGGAAGTCATTTATTTACTTTTAACATAATCTGAAACTCATTTAGCTTGGAAAAATTCCTCAAGATCAAGCACAGTTGGCTCCCCACAGCAAAGAAAGAGAAATAACCTTCCTCATACTCCAACAGGCATCGCCAAAACTCACCTGGTAGGTGTGGAGGATCTCCAGGAAGGCTTTGTAGATGTCTGGCTGTCCCTGGAACCGATTCTTGATCTTGTTGACATAGTTGATGGCGTGATTAAACTCAACGGGCTGATTGTTCTGCAGGGATGGTGTGGTTCCCAGAGAGATTGTCACAGGTGTATGAGGTTGGACCGGCGGCGAGCGTGGCGATGCATACGGTGGAATCGGGGGAGTCTGCTGGCTGGCAGGGGTATGTGCCTGCAGTTGGGATGGCTAAGAGGAGAAGGAGTCATTAAGAGGAGAAGGAACCATTTCAGACAGGAGCAGATTCCTGATGCTTTGAATAAAGGAACTTTTCTTGTATCTATGTGCCGTAACCAGAGGAAGCAGCCAGCACATAAGCCTACCTGATGCCCACAGGGATTCTGAGCCACAGCATCACGCAGACAGCAGTGGTACAGAATTCCCTGCTACTACATCCAGTCAAACAGTCTCTACCCATATACTAGCCCCGGAGGACTTTTGCTGCGCTTCCTTTGAAGATTGTTTTTGATTTTTTCCCCACCCCAAACACTTAGGTATGGCTCGCTGCAGCACTACAAGTTATTTCACCTCTAGTTAAGAATGCTGAGATGCATAAAGTAAGGCGACAGCAAGGGAAAACTGCATTTTTCCCACTATTGACACAAAGAGCACACAGGTCAGACTCTCAGAGTAATCCCCTTGCATACCCTAACCGACACCTACCCACTCTGCTTACCTACAACAGTACCTGCCTGCTAAGGAAACCTCATCGAGATCCAGCACCTCCCTCGGGTTCATTTTAAAGTTCCACCAACATCAGCTCAACATTTTCTAGGATGACGACCCAGGGAGAAAACCACGGAGCCCACAGCGATGAGAGACTGCCAGCTCTCACCGAGCCCAGGTGTTACCTGCGTGCTTTGGAAAAAGGCCTTGAAAGCTGGCTCAGGTAAGCTAATTCTGGCATGTCTCGGCTTTTAAGTTTTCAGCTTTGCAAGTCTTCCGGCATGTTTTTGTTGGCCATTTCTGAACAGGAGGTTGCAAGTCCCACCAACGTTCGCCTAGAGATTATCTTCTTGCCATATTGTAAATCCTGCTGCTCGCTAACTATGTATTCCTCCCCCCACACTCCCCATCCCTTCTCTTCTCTTTTCCAGCCATTCGTTAGCTAATTGTACAGTTTAGAGACCAACCACTGAAACTTTTGGGGATTCTTTCCCTCCCTAAGGCACTCAAATCTTTGCACTTTTTCAGGCTGAAATAGGAGATTTTATCTAGACTAAGCTCCTTCGATGCCTCTTACATTATTCTATTTTGTTTTCAGTCACATAAAATACATCTGTTGGACAGCAGCATCTGGAATGCATCTACAGCACAGCGTCAGATTCCCTTTGTTATTGAAAGGTCTCAGTTTCAGGCACATAAACCGATAATTAAAGACAACATCATGGTCATCTTGCCTGACCCCTTGCACTTCAGCTTTGCCAGCAAACCCTGCACCCATGCAAACGACGGCTGCGCTAGAATGCCCTTTCTGTTTGTTTTTGTTTTACAACAGATGTCCAGTCCGAAAACAAGACTTCACGCAATGCACAATCTACCGCATCGCTCAGCAAGCGCTCCTAAAAACTTCATTACCCCCAACGTTTGAAACCACACACAAGCTTTCACACCAAGAGCAACGTCATTATCACGGCCTCGGCTTTACTAGGGATTTCTTAGGATTTCGGTTATTCTGAGACAATATACACAAAAGCAGGCAGTTCATCACGTGCCCAGAGCTTTAATTAAGAAGCCCTTCCTGCAAATTCGACTGCATTCTTGGGGCCTTCTTCCCAAGGCTGCTGGATCACTCCTTAGGTACTGCCCATGCATTTTACCAGATGTTCTGAGCACCTCTGCGTTCCCATTGAAAGTCACGAGGCTTTTCCAAACCTTCAAGCTGGCTTATCTGTGTTATTGCCATATCAGCTAGTACACACCTCAAAGTTTGAACAGGTGAAGCCAACCCACCAGCAGAAGGACAGCACGAGCAGGGCTCAGGAATATTAGCAAAAAGCAGCCTAACACCTGCTTTTTCGTTCCCCAGCTCCACACCAGCATCAGCTGGAGGCAGCAGGTTCCCCACACGTGAACACAGGCCGTATAAAGTCTCTCTCTCACCTTACTGATTTTGGCAGGCGGTGGCTGCGGCGCGGGCTGTGCTGGTGTTGGGGTTGATTGCGCTGAAGGCTGCGACTGATGCTGCGGCTGGGGCTGCGGCTGGGGCTGTAAGCCGTGAGTGGGGATCTGGTGAACCTGCCCCGGTGTCGTCACGTTCACCATATCGTTCGTCTGCACCTCGATCTTGTAACCAGGTGGCAAGAAGGTGTTGAAGCCCATGATCAAGTCTGGGTGGCCCTTGAAGAGCTGTGATACACGGCTGATCACTCCCGGAGTGTCAATGCTGCAAGAGGAGCGAGAACAAAATGTCACAATCCTCTAATTCCCTTTCGGTGGTAAACCAAACCCTCTGCATGATAATTCTCCATTAGAATTTCTATCATCATCTGTAAGCTATGGAACAAAGCAAATCTCATTCCTATAAATGTATTACCGAGCTTAAGAATGACACAGGAGTTATTTTATTAGCCCAGACAGCATTTTGTATGAATGAGGTCTATCCCCAGGCCTGACCATTGCTAACGGGCAGACCACCAGGCAGCCAGATGAGTCAGCCACGAAGGCCAAACATGGGAACTGCTGCTCTAAGCCAAGATTTAGTACAAAAGAAGAAATGAATCTCACTTTCAGAAGAGAAAGTACTCAACTGTTTTACACTGTTAGGGAGATGTGTTACCCTGCAAATGGAAGGACAAGGTTAGCTCCTGCTGCGTGCTCCCATGCCCACACACACAACTGGACGGCAAAGCAGAATGCGGAGCATTACCTTTGAGATTTGAATTCCTTCATAATATCCAAGAAGTCATTGTAGACCTGTGGCTGGCTACCAAACTGCAGCTTCACCTGGTCAAGGTAAGACAATGCATCCTCCACCTGGAGACAGAACAGACAGGTTACATTAGCAGAGATTTTATTTCACCTCTGTTGTTCTGGAAAACACGTACTTGAAGATACAGCTGTCAGCACTGAGCCCGGGCAGGGAATTCAGGAGCAAAAGACCACGAGCCTGGCTGGTGTATTACCAGCCCCATTTCAATAGGAGATGCTCACTCCCTGTTCCCGGCTCACAAGACAGAACTGTACCAAAAAGAAAGGAAAAAAAGAAAAAAAAAAAAAGAAACAAAGATCAGCAGAATTAGTCAGGAAAAATATACTCCAGAATTACCATCTCACCATAACTGAAGTAACTGCTAGGATAAACAGAACTGAGTATTTTTCCTGCATTCAGATGTGGAAATTATTATGGAAGCCTAAGAATAAGCAGAAAGTCGAAATGACATACTCAGCGTAGTAGATGTCTGCCAGGTACGCGCTTGTACTTTTTCCAGACATTTCAGTTCGACACAGAAGGATTTTGAAAATGGCAACTGTGGGCGGTAAATTGTTTTACACCTCCAACAGCAAGAAGTTTATGAAGCGTTCATGTACCAACATCCAATTTTCAGGCACAGCCCCTGCCTGAAGTGAGAGCCCTGGGTACCCAGCAGCTCCAGCAGCCAGGCCACATGCTCGTCAGCTGCGAGAGCTACGCACAGACCCTCCCTTCACTCTGAAATTAAACACAGCACGGGAAAAGAGGCTGGCACCTACGGTCCCACTCTTGCCTCAGTGGAGGACCTGCTGTCAATGTCACTGGGAGGGAGAAGCCCAGGTTATAAAACCACTTTCAGAGGTCTCTAGGAACAAAGTCTCCTGCTCAGGGAAAGGAAAGGGCTTCTTGCCCTACAAAGTGGTGGTTCCCAGCAAACCTGGAAGAGGCTACTTGGAAGAGACGAAGAACTGGGCATCACTTCATGCACATGCCTATTGCTAGAGCCGAATCAACGGAACTACACAAATGGGTTATTTCTGGTGGAGGTTTCTCCATTTTTCAAGGATTTTACAGCACGCAATCCACCACCAGAGCCTCCCTTCCTCCCCCGTTACTCCCACAGGAGCCACACAGTCAGAAAAGCGCCAAACAAACATTTTGGCAACGTCACCCGCGCCCTCTCCTAACAGAGGAGCAACGCTCGGCCTCACCTTGAGCCTCTGGAACTGCTGCTGCCCCTGCACGGGCACGGCCGGCGGCGTCGGGTGAGTGTGGCTTTGCACCACCTGGCTGCCGTGCGGCTGCACCGGCGTGCTGTGGTGGTGCCCGCTGTGCACCGCCGCGATGGCCGGCCCGTGGCTGCCCGAGCTCTGCGGCACAGCCGACACCTGGGGAGACAAAAATGCCATCAGGGGAAGCACAGCACCACCATCGGTCTTCCCAGGCGGAGGTGGAGAAGCTGAGTTGAACTCCGTGCCACACACATGTTAGGGGCACCTTACCAGCCTGGAACGCTCCCTGGTTGTCTCATGGCTAGCACTAACATAAGAAAACTGCAAAAGGAGCTGGAAACGGGGTTTTTAGACAGTCAAGGTTCTGTCTTTTCCCTAAAAAAAAAAAAATGCTGGCACATTCAGGGATTGGAATGAATGTATCTCTACGAGCTGCCACGCTCCTGCCGTTCGGTTTGGGCAAGCTGAGGCTGTCTGGTCCCAGCAAACTCGGGGCAGTTTCAGGCCTCCTTTAAACATGAAACCAGAATTTTGAGAAAGCACTAAAAACCCTTTAAAGTAATAAAAAAAAGAGCAATTACTGTTCATTTTGCACAAACAGACTTTGTTTTCTACTCAAGCATCTTTCGGATGGGCTGTACTTTTCTGTTTTAACCCTTCTCATTAAACAATTTGTTTGCTGGTCCATTCAAGTCCCGTTTAAAGGGACTGCCAGCAATAAACTCATCCTCTCTCCCGGCCCTGCAAGCATCTGCCTGCAGGCTCTTCAGCTTTGCGGCTGCTACTTTCTGCACAAATATCCCCTCTGCAGTAATAAGGAAGAAACTATGCGTAAAATTAGGCACTAGGCAGGGAGCACGGCCAACCAGCAGCATGAGCATGGAAGATGCAACGTGCCAAAACAAGCCAGAGATGAGCAAGTCTACCCCTAGTCTGTCACTGAGAGGCACCTCCAGTGCATCCTTGAAGGATTTTCTCTTCCAGACGATATTCCCTTGCTAAGGGGGCAGCAGACAGCTTCTCAGAGGGAAGGGAGCCACCTGATGATCCCAGGTTTTCTTTAACAGTTACATTTTCCTGAAAATCTGCGATCTAAATGGCAGCCTGTTTGGGTTAAGATCACCCACGACATCACAAGCTTGGGACAGAGCAACACGAGGTTTGTTGAGAACAAACCTTCTCCTTGCAAACGAAAAATGGAGCCAAAGTCTGGTGCAGACTTGCCTCTAGGATCACGATCTGAATCACTGAAGAACAGTGTTCAAAAAAAGCCACATCACACCCCATTTCAGGTTCGGAGCCACCCAAACAACCACGCTGATTGTCTTCAAGTCTTCAACTGAAGTTAGAGCTTAAAAGGAGAGCTTTGGGAAGCCAAAGCCTCGTCTCAAACCCAGAACCCTGCCGTGCAAAACCACGGGGCTGGGCGGTCGGAGAGCAGGACCGCCAGCAGGCTGCCGAGCGCTGGGCACACGCACCTGGTAGCTGGGGGTTACGGAGTACTGGATCCCCGTGGCAGACTGCATGGTCTCCGAAACCGCCTCATACACCGGCGGGGCCGGGGCGAGCACGCGGTGCTGGTGCTGGAAAGCCTCGGTGCTGCTGGTGATACGTCTCTGCTGCGACGCGTACACGGGTGACTCCTGCTCGTCCAAGCGCCGCTTCATTCTGAACTCATGCTCGGGGAGCGCTACAGAACCTGGGGAAAGCAGAGCAATTAGCCCAGGGCATCGACTCCTCGCGCCCTGCCGGCACCAGGAATGCCAAGTTCACCAGGGGAAGTTTGGGGCCGGTCGTTTGTGTGGCTGAGATCTCGGGACAGGGAAAAGGAATTAGGATTCGTCTTCCTGCGCCGAGCATGCAGTTACGTTTCTCACAAAAGCACAGCCTTCCCGGCAGAAAAGCAGCACTGCTTTCACGTTAACGATTTCTGTCCCACGTGAAGGACGTGGCTGGGTGAGAGTCAGGTGTGAGAGATGCCGTAAAACCACGGGAAGGGGAAAAAAGGAGGAGGTGAGACGCAGCAAGCCTGCTACGGCTTTGAAACCACTTCCAGAGCCCCAGTGCCAAGCTGGACATGCACACGAGAGGTGCGCAGCCCCCCCAAAGCCTGCTGTGCTTCCAACAGGGGGGCTTCAGATCCTGTGTGCCACACAGCCCAAAACCAAGGCACACAAAGCAGAGCCGTGCCAGCACACAACAGCTCAGGTGAGATCTGCCCTCTTCAGTCTCTAATTCCGTGGGGCTCCTCCGAAGCCCCTCTCCAGCCCCCTGGGCGCAGCGCAGTTACCCACAGGCTGTCACGGCCAGGAGGGACTTCCCCGAGCCAGGGTGAGCCCCCCCTGCCCAAATCCATCGCCGACCAAACGCAGCGAGGCACCCGGGGAGGGGAGATGCCAAAAATACACACGGCAGCCAGCAGGGCAGAGGGTCGGGACGGATCCACGTGCTGGAGAACGCGGGCTCTGCGCGACGGAGCCCTTCGTCCCCTTCGTGTCCCTCTCCCCTCCCCGCCAGGATCCCCTCTCACTCGGGGGGGGTAGGACGAGAGGGAAGATTGCCTCACTGCTTTTTCAGGTTGCTTTCTCAAGTTCAGCCTCGTACCAGGTCCCCAGAGCGCCTGCAGGGGCTGAGGACTGCTGTCCTGCTGGGACACTACCTGCTCCTACCCCCCAGCCTCCAAACGCACCTCCAGCTGCCCCCCAGGGATGGGATGGGGCCGGGATTCTGCATGACAATGCCCGGGTAAAGGCTTGGGCGCAGTGAGGCTCCGGCCGCCACCTGAGGCTGGAGGAGAAAAGCTTTTTCTCCGGAGCCAGCGAGCACGAGGCTCGTGGCCACAGGATCTGGGCAACTCGGCACACCAGCAAGCAGCCACAGGCAGGAAAATCCCACTCTCTGCACTGGGGTGAGGACACCCAGCACCTGCTGCGAGTTCCCCTGGGGTCCTCGTGGCAGGAGAGCCACCCTGAGCCCCGCTGGGGCACAGCCTGCTGAGCAGGACCACGCCTGCTGTCCCGGCGTTAAGACCCTAAAACCATCCCAACACCCATCCCGGGGATTCAGTCCCACCTTACACCTCCCGTTTAACCTTTCCCTAGGTTTTTCACCCCAAAGCAAGCACGCAGCACTCGGCAGAGCTGCACCTTCGCGGGGCAGGGGGCACAGGGAGAGGGTTTTGGGGTGGGCGACTGCAGGGATCCCGCTCCCAGAGGCCTTTATGGAATGGGGGAATGTTCCCGCTGGCTCTGAGGGCACCGATCTAACGGCACGGTGTCTCAGAACTCCTGAAATGGGGTTAAAAACTTCCCGGGGATGGCCGGCAGCCTGGCACAGCAGGTCCCGATCCCTCCTGGCTCAAAATCATCGATTATCGGGCAGTTTGGGGTCGTTTTAGCAGCCCAAACATCCGCTTTTCTTTGGGGGAAGGACGAGGGACGTCCCTTTGCCACAGTTACACCCCTTACGCGTTATTTTCCCAGCCTACAAAACCCCATTGCAAACCCAGGCCCCAAAAGCCCCCCCTGGGCTCAGCAGCCCCCTTCTTACACCTCTATCAACCCCACAGCCTTGGGCGACCCCAAAAACCGAGAAAGCGGGATCAAAACCACAGCACGAGCCCCGCAGGGTGTGGGATAACGCCACGCAGAGAGACCCCATAAAAATGCTGCCGGCTGGCTATTAAAAAGGGTAAAAAATGGGTACGAGGAGCAGGATTTAGGGGATTCCTACAGAGAGGTGGGGGAATGGGGGCCCAATGGGGCAGCGGGGTCCCGCTGTGGGGCTGGGGGATCGGGGGGGACCCATAAGGGATGGGGGGAGGGATCCGGGGGGGGAATGGGCGGGTTTGGGGTGGGGCTTGGGGTGGGAGGGGTTTGGGGTGGGGAAGGATTTAGGGGGGAATAGGGTGGGGGGGGGCTGGCGGGGAGGGGTTTGGGGGAAGGTTTTGGGGTGGGAGAGTTTGGGGAAGGATTTGGGGGGGTGGGGTGGGAGGGGTTGGGGAAGGGGTGGGGGATTTGGGGACGGTTGTGGGAGGGGTCAGAGGGTTTTGGGGAGGGGGTGGGGAGAGCCCGGGGTGGGTTTTAGGCTTGGGGGGGGGGAAAGGGGCTGGATGGGTTTGGAAGGGGGGGGGTTGGGGCGGGGGGAGGGGTTCTGGGGGCGGCTTTTAGGGTGCGGGGGGGGGGGGCGGCGGGGGCGGGGCGGGGGTGGGGGAGGGGCCGCGGGGAGGGTTCGGGGCGGGTGGGGGGGGGGGAGGTGGGGGCGGGGCGGGGCCGGGAGCCGGGGGGGGGGGGTTCCGGGGCGGCTGTTGCGGGGCTGGGGGGGGCGGGGGGGGGGGGCGGGCACCTCCCGGCTGGCCCAGCGGCCTCCGCACGCCCCGCCCGCCGCCGCCATGCCCCCCCCCACCCCCCTTCCTCCTCCTCCTCCTCCTCCTCACCCCCCCCAGGCCTAACCCCGCCCCCTCCGGCTCCCCACAAGGCCCTGCCCGCCCCCCCCCCCTCCTTTAGGCCCCCCCCCCGTGCCCGCTCCCGGCCTCACCTCAAAGCGGGGCCCGGCGGGGGCTGGGAGGGGGGGGGGGGCCCTGAGCCGGCCCCCGCGGCGCTGCGGGGGGAAGGAGAGGAGGAGGTGGAGGGGGAGGGAGGAGGAGGGGGGGGGAAGATGGAGGCAGCGCCTGGCGGCCGCGGAGCGCTGCCCGCTCCTCTGTTCCCCGGGAAATCCCGCCCCCCCCGCCCCGCGCGCGGGGAGGAGGGGTTAAAGGAGGGGGGGGGAGAACCGCGGGGATAGGCGGAGCGCGCCGCCCGTCATCGAGCGGGCCAATCAGCGCGCCCCGCCCGCCCCCTCCGCCCGCCCCCATTGGCCGCGCGGCCGCCAGGAAGGGGCTGCGGGGAGGGAAGGGGGGGGGGGAGGGGGGAGCGAGAAAATGTCCGGCTAGGCCTCGCGCCACGCCCCCCCGCCCGCCCCCGCCGCACGCCCATTGGCCCGGCCCGCCCGGCGCCCACCAATCGGCGGGGGAGCCCAGCGCGGGCGTCACGGCGCCAAGCCCCGCCCCCCCTGAAGGCAGCAGGCCCCGCCCCCCCCCCCGCTCCCCGGGGAGCCCTTTTGTGGAATGTTTACATCGCCCGCCCCGCGCGCGCGCGCGCGCGCTCCCGCCCGCCGCGCGCACGTGCTGCCCCCCCCCCCTCCTCCCTCCCCCCTCCCCTCCCCACCGGGGCCCTGCGCGCGCGCGAGGGGAGAGGGAGGGGGAGCGCGGGGGGAGCGCAGCCGCCGACCAATAGCAGCGCGGGGGGGGCGTGGCCGGCGCGCGGCGCGCGCTCCCCCCCTCCCCCTCCCCTCCCCGCGCGCGCAGCGGCGGTTGGCGGGGCGGGAAGCGCGCGCTCACCCCCCCCAACCCCCCCCCCCTCCTGCCTCCCCCCCCTCCCTCCCCTCAGCCCAACGGCCGCTCCCGCGGGCCGGCGGCGGTTACGTACGCGGGGCGCGCGGGCGAGGCGGCCTCAATGGGCGGGGGGAACTCCCCCCGCCGCTGATTGGCCCCGCGCCGCGCTCGTCACGGCAGGGGGCGTGGCCTGGCGTAGAGGGCGTGGCTTGCCCCGATGGGCGTGGTTTGTGCATGAGGGGCGTGGCCTCCGCTGTCTCAGCTCCGCCCCCCCGCCGCGCCTGCAGGGCGGCCAGGTCAACCCGTGCGTTTGATGGGCTCCCCGACCTCCCCCACCGACCCCTTAAATAATGGGTTTTTTGTGGGGCCCCCTCACGCTCCCCGCCACCCCCCGCACCCCCAGCCCTCCCTCTCGTGCTGCCACAGCCTGGCGAAGCCTTAAACCCCCCCAAACTCCCAGCCCAGAGCCCCCCGGGGCTGGTTTTATCCCCAAAATAAAGAAAGGGCAGGGACCCCTTTTAGGAGCCCTCAGAAAAGTTGCAAGAAGTCCAAGCGCAGCCCGAGCAGAGCAGCAGCACCTCTTTATTCAGCACCCCTAGCAGCGGGCGGTGCCGGCACCTAGGCCACAGGGCTCGCCGGGCCCCCTCGCAGCAGGCGTTTTGACAAAAACCACAGGAAAACTCCCCAAATCCTCCACACGCTGCCAGAGAAAGGACACGAGCGCGTGCCCAGCTCCGTGCCTTAAGGCCCTGCTACCATCCCTCGTGTGGTGCATGGGGCACTAATAGGACCAAGCACACCCCATGGGCTAGGCCCGAGCGCACCCCATTACCTGGGACATGGGGCACCCCATTGCCGCCCCCCATGCCCAGGAGAGCTGCCCGCAGCCCCGTTACCTCCTGGATCCTCCCCCCCTTGGGCATCCCCACCTTCAGACCCCCACAGCCACCCAGGATCCCCCCGTCTGGCTCTCCCGGGCACCCCACACGGAGCACAGCCCGGGGATGGGGCCCTGCGAGGCACCAGCACCCCCATTAGCGGGGTGGGGAGGAAGGCTCCGCGCTCATCGTCACCCCCGAGGCGCCCTCAGCTCCCTCCCCCGCTCCTCTCCTGCCCCCCAGCACCTCCACGCAGAGAGGCGAGAGGACGGGATGCTCGTGGTGTATTTCGGTGGTGGTACAAATCAGAACAAACCAACAGGAAAAAAAAAAAAAAAGAACAAAAACCCCCCAAAAATAACGACCAAAAAAAAAAAAAACACCTTTCTCTGATTAAGAGCAAAATAGGAACATTTACAAATCCATCTGGCTCCTGCTTGGATCAAGTTAATGTTAAATACAAAAAAAAAAAAAAAAAAGGAAAAAAAAAATCTCCTCCTCCTCCTCCTCCCCCCGAGATTATAAAAAAATAAGAATATACACATTCCGAGAGCTTATTACAGTATAAAGTTACGGGTGCCCGCCGAGGGCTGAGCGTCCTCCCGGGGTGATCCTCCCCTGAGTCACCGCGGGGCTGGGCCGTGCCGGTGACATCCCAGCCGGGCAAGCCGGTTGTCCCCATGTCCCCACGCCCCCAAATCCTCGTACCTAGCGTCTGTGCCCTGAGGGATGGGGCACGGCTCCGGGATCCCCCCCCCAGGGGGCTCCGGTGGCGTCCTGGGGCTGCAGGAGGGGAGGCACAGGGGGATGCTGCTGAGCCCCCCGGGGGGGAAACGAGGGGCAGGAGGGGGAAAGCAGGGCTGGGGGGGCTCACTGCTGCGGGGAGAGGGCACCGGGACCCCCGGGGGGCTGTGCACGTAGGTAGATATCTGTGAAACAGCCGAGACGGGGCGCGGGGGGGTGTATTACACACGCACGGACAGACGGACACACGGACAGGTGGGGCTGAAGGAGGCCCCGCTCCCTAAGCCCTCCCCCCCCCCGCTGGAAACACCCCCCCGGGGCTTCCCCACGGAGTTTCTGGTGGTCCCACCAAGAAATAAAAAAATAAAAAGGGAAAAAAAAAAAAAAAAGCAAAAAAAAAAAAAAAGCACCTCCCCAAACCCCGTCCCACCTCGTCTCGCCCCGGTGCGGTGGCGGTAAGGCACAGTCCGAGCGCGGGGCCGCGGGGGTCCTGCTGCCCGGGGGGGGGATTTAGGGGTGGGGGGGGGTCTCAGCGTCCCGGCGAGCCCTTTTCGGGCAGCAGCCCCCGGCGCCGGGCGTGCTCCAGGACGGCGGTGTAGCAGAAGTAATACTGCTCGGGCGTCTGGATGCTGAAGGCTCGCTGCGTCCGCATGCGCAGCACCGTCTGCTGGATGTCCAGCGTGCCCACGTCCTGCAGCTGGGACAGGCAGATGTCCAGCGCGCAGAAAGTACCTGGGGACGGCACCCACGTCACCTCCCCGGCCACCACGCCGTGCCCCCCGTGGCCCCTGCCCTCCGTCCCCCCCCCCCTTACCCGTCCGGCCGATGCCGGCGCTGCAGTGCACCACGAGCGGGGGGCCCCCCGGGTGCCCCTTGAAGCGCGGCCCCAAAGCGCTGACGGCCACCCGCTGCTGCTGCTTCACCGCCCCCAAAAAGTCGATGAGGGTGGCGGCCGAGGAGGGGACGCCGTAATCCGGCCAGCTCAGGTACTGGAAGTGGGACAGCAGCCGCCGCTCCTTGCCCTGGGGGCGAGCAGGGGGGGTTTGGGGTTAGCGCCCGGCCCCATGCTGCGGTGTGGGGGGGTGTCGGGGGGCAGGGGGCACGCACCTCGGAGCTGTGGATCTCCAGGATGGTTTTCTTGTAGTGGCCGAGGTTCTCCACGCCCAGGTTGGTGACGGTCAGGGCCCCGAAGGACATGTGGGAGTCCTTCTCCAGGGGCCAGTACTGGCCGCACTTCCTCCTGCCGCCCTCCTCCAGCCTGGGGAGGGGAGAGGTGACAATGGGACCCCCCCCCGGCCCCGTTCTGGGGACCCCAGGGGGCCAAAAGCTCTCTGCCCGGTGCTCCGTGGTGGGGACGGCCCCAAATCCAGCCCCGGGGCTGCTCAGGGAAGGGCAGGCACACCGGGATGCTGCTGGTTCTTCCCCGCGCAGTGGCATTTCGGGGGTGTCCCCTCCACCTGGGGTGCAAAGCGCTGCCCCCCGGCTGTGACAGCAGCTGGTCCCGCACCAAACCCGCTCGTGGTGCCAGGAAAAGCGGGGCCGTGCCACTCACCGGGTCGTCATCACGATGACCAGGACGTTCTGCTCCCACACCATGCGCCAGAAGTCCCCGTAGGTGTTCTCCAGGGGCCCTGTGGGGATGGCCCCACGCATCAGGACGGGGGGCTGGGGTGACCCCACACCCCCAGGGACAGCCACAGGCGCCCACCAGAGGAAGATGGACCCCCGTGGAGAAGCCCAGACCCCAAATAACCCCGCGGCACCCCTCACCCTGCGTCCCGATGTAGGTGTTGCGCTGCTTGTAGCCGTCCATGAAGCTGGCGTTGATGTAGTCGGTGAGCTGCGGGGAGAAACACCCGGGGTGGGGCGCACGAAGCCTCTCCAACCCCATAAAAACACCCGCTGGGGTGAGGGGGGCACGGGGACGGGAAGAGGGGCATGGGGTTGGGGTCGCTGGGTGTTTGGGGAGGCAGTGAAGGGGACAGGGATGGGGATGGGGCCGGGACCCCGCTGCTGGCTCACCTCGGGGCGGCTGTAGGGCTTGGCCAGCTTGACGCGGGTCTGGTCCAGGCAGGGCACGTCCCCGTAGCGGTTCTTCTCCTGGTTGTAGGGCGCCCTGCGGGGCAGGGGAAGAGCCCAGAGGGCAGCGAGGGAATGGCAGCGGGGCTCTGCTGCCATCGCCTGGCCGCAGCCTCGGGAAGCGGCGTCCCCAGCGCGGCCCCGTCCCCGCCGTGCCCCCGCGGCCCCCCGGGGACCCCGACCCCTCCGTCCCCACTCACAAGGAGCAGGCGAAGGTCCCGGCGGGGCTCCTGCGCCGGATCTCCTCGTACTCCTCGTAGATGCCGCGCTTCTGCTTGCGGCCGACGTGCTCCAGCAGCTCGGGCAGGGTGACCGAGCGGGGGCCGGGGACGTGCACGGAGCCGTTGTCCTTGGGGGCCACCAGCGGCACCAGGATGAGCTCGTCCAGGGGGTCGGGGTGCCCGTTCTGCTGCGGCAGGAAGCGGCAGTTCCAGCTCAGGGGGTCCAGCTTGAGGCAGCCCCCCAGGGTCTCGGGCAGGCACTCTCGGGGCAGGTGCTCCTTCAGCTCCGACATCTTCACCATCTGCACCTGCGGGACGGGCAGGGATGGCCGCGGCCTCGCACACAGCCCGGCCACGCAGCCAGCGGGGCTCTCCCCCCACCCCCGTTCCCCATCTTTAAGCCCAGCTCCTCCCAAAAGCAAGGGGCAGAGCCCAGCCATGAGGGCGCGGGGCTGGGATCGGCGGCGCCGCTGATGCTTGGGGGATTTTGGGGTATGAGCACGCTTTGGGAGAGGGAATTTCAGCTCCCCTTTCCCTCCCGCGGGCTCAGAAGACATTTTCTCTCCCTTTCAGCATTTCTGTCTCCACCTGCTGCTGGCAGCATCGCTGCAGAGGCCGGAGCCGCAGGTGATTTCGGGAGGGGAGCAGGGGTAGAAAATGGGATCGGAAGGCAGCAGCGGGCTGCAGGAGCCTGGATGTCCCCGAATCGCACCCAGCAGGACGGGGCCGGCGGCCACACAACCCCATCCCCTTCGGGAACAGCCTCGAAACACGTGGGGCGAAGCCTCCGGGGGGAAAACGGGAGGAAAGCGGGCACAGACGGGGCACGGGACCCCTAAAGAAGGCAGGGGGTGGGCTGTGACCCCCCGGGACACGCTCACCCTCTCGCGCAGCTTCTCCTTGAGCAGCAGGCTGATGATGGAGTAGGGCACGCGGAACCACATGGGCGCTCCCACGATGAAAACCTTCTTCAGCCGCGCCGGGAAGGCTCCCTGCGGGCGGCAAAAACGCACCGGGACGGGGTCGGCTCCGTGGCGTGGCACCAAACGCCCCCCACCCGCGGCGTGTCCCCACCGAGGGGACAACCAGAAGGTCCCCGAGGCAGCCCGCAGCCCTCTGCGGCAGGGGTTTGGGCGCTGCTGCTTGCTGGTGGCTCTTTTTTTTTTTTTTCTTTTATTCCGGGGAAGGGAGGAGGCACGAAATGCCAGCGCGATTAAAAAAATAATTTGCATCTGTTTCTGCGCAAGCCTTGCCAGCAGCTGCAGGAGGAATCCGGCGCGTGGGGACAGCTGATCCCCTCCTGCCCTCCAGCCCCGGCTGCCCGCACCCCAAATATCCCCCCGGGGGGCACAGGCAGGGCCAGCGACAGCGTTGGGGGGGGAAATTGGCACGGAAAGCGCCCGGCGTCCCGCGCGGAGCCGCTACCTTGAGCAGGTTGAGGATTTTCTTGCTGAGGTCCAGCTCGAAGTTGGTGTACTGCGAGCCGGCCATGTCATAGATGAACACCAGCCCGTTCCTCTGCGTCTCAAAACTGGGCAGGGGGGAAAAAAGAGCAGCATCAGCCAGCATCAGCCACGCCACCCTCACCGCCCACCAGCTCCAGGGCGAGCCCCCCGCAGCCACCGCCCGCCCAAAGCCCCCGTTACGCCCGCTCCCACTTCCCCACCTCCACCGGGATGACTTAAAAAAGAGGAGAAAGGGAATTCCACGCAGCCAGCCCTCGTCTCCTCGAGATGGGGCCGGGAAGCCCGGAGGCAGCCAGCTCGGCTGCAGCATCGCGCTCCCTTGGGATGTGGCGCGGGGCTCTCAGAGCCGGGGCTTTCCGAGGGCTGGAGATCCCCAGCGCTCACACACACACACATAGCACAGGCTCTGAGAAGCCCACCGGTCTTTGCCATGCCAGGACAGCTTTTAAACACCTCGAAACAGGCTGTCAGCACAAACCCGGGGGTATTTTATAACCCAGAGGAGGCGCTTTAACCGCATTAAGCTGCTATAAAAGACGAGGCGGAGAAGCTGATGGAAACCAGCTGAGCAGCAGCATCTCCCCCCCCCAAAAAAAAAAGGAAAAAAAAGAAAAAAACAGGGTTGGTGCATAGGGAACGGAGCCCCCCCCGGTGTTGTTGCCCCTTGCCCAGCCCCTGCTCACCTCTCCACGGCTCTGTCCAGCAGGTAGAAGAGCGCCTGGAGCACCACGTGCTGCACGCTCCTGCTGGGGTGGTGCAGCTTGGCGGTGAAGAGGGCGATGGAAGCCCCCGAGGGGTCCCGCACGCTCTGCCGGGGAGAGAAAGCGGGGTCGGGGGGGTGCCGGCGGGCGGCTCGGGGCTGGGGGGGGGATCTCCAGGCAGCGCCCACCCACCAGGATGGTGAACTTGCCGCTGAGCAGCTCCGAGCGCAGCGGCTCCTCGTGGGGCTTCAGCTTCACGATGCCCTCCTTCAGCCGCGTCTCCTGCGGGGGAGATTTCATTTTTATTTTTATTTTTATCAGCAAGGGGATGGCCGGGAAGGTAAAGCGGGAAGCAGCCGGGCACATCTTTAAGGGAAACCCCGATGCGGGGAGGGGCAGCGCCCTAAAAACCAGGTGGGAAAGGTCCCCACGGAGACGTCCTGCGGCCCCTGTGCGCGCACACTCCGGGGGCTGCCCATCCTCCCACCACCCCACAACATCAGGAGGAGACACAGGACCACCAGACACATCCCCTTAGGGATTTTGCAGGGCTGGGAAGGGTTTTCCAGGTGGGTAACAGCGGCACAGGGGGCACAGGACCCGCACGTACCCGGTAGGAGTGGAAGAGCTCGATGGCCCGCAGGACGTCGAACTTGCGGGCCATGAGGAACTTGACGGCCACGTTCCAGGAGAGCGGGGACACATTGTACTGGCCCGTCCACTTGTTGATCTCCTCCAGGAACTGCTTGGTGGCCTGCGGGAGACAGGGGAGGCGTGCAGGGGGGGCTGCCCAGCCAGCAGGGAGGCGCTGAGCGCCCCTCAGGGGGGAAGGTGGCCAGGAGTGGGTCCCCACGCCCGGAGCATCCTGAGAGAAAACCCCAAATCGCTGTGCTGAAAGAGCACCGGGAGCAGGAGAAATTGGGATTCATGGGGCTGATTTATGATGTGCCAGCACCAGCTGCGCCCCAAAACGTGACACACTCAGAGAGCTGCTGCTCCCCGTCCCCTTGGGAAAAACCAAGCAGGAAACGGTCCGATGGAAAAAAACCCCAAACGCTGCTCTGCGGCACGACCACGGCCCCGAGCACCCTGGGGCGTCTCCCCTCACCCCCTGAGTACACCCAGAGTGGACACAGAGGACGGGGAAGGTCCCCAAAACGTCCCCAAAAGCAGCAGAGCTCGGCCTTAAAGCGGGAAGGTGCCTGCGAGGCGCTGCGGCTCCACGGAGAACGGCACGGGGAGAGCGGCGACATCCTCCCGCCGTGACGCAGGGCCGGCGGAGGAAGCCGGGACGTCACGGGGGGGCCCGGGGCGTGGGAAGCGCCCGAGGAGTGTGGGGGGCACCGGGGGGGCCGGGGGGAGCAGGGGCACGACCCCACTCTGGCTCGCCCCGGTGGTGGCGGGGCTGGGCTCGGGAAGGGGTTTGGGGTGGGGGAAATGGGGAGGGGGGGAGGGTTTGGGGAGGGTTTTGGGGTGTGTGGGGGGATTGGGGGGTGTGGGGCTGGATGCGGGATGGGGGATGGAGAGGGGGGGAGATGGGGGGTGGAGATGGGGTCAGGGGGGAATGGGGATGGTGGGGGGTGGAGATGGGGGTCCTGGGGGATGTGGGGCCGGGGGGATGCAGCTGGGGGTCCTAGGGGGTGTGGGGGATGCAGATGGGGAGTTAAAGGGATGGGGGGATGGAGATGGGGGTCCTGGGGGCGTGGGGCTGGGGGGATGCAGATAGGGAGGTAAGGGGATGGGGGGGTGGAGATGGGGGTCCTGGGGGATGTGGGGCCGGGGGGAGGCAGCTGGGGGTCCTGGGGGATGTGGGATGCACCTGGGGGGGTTGAGGGGATGGGGGGGGGCATGGGGCCGGCTGGATGGGAGGCACAGAGCCGGGGGGGGCACGAGGGCTGCGAGGCCGGGGGGCTGCGCAGATTTGGGGTGCAGGGGGCTGGGCGTCTGGGGGCGCGCAGCAGGGGGGGGGGCAGGGGGACATCCGGATGGATGGGGACGGGGAGGGGGGGGCAGCATATAGGGCGGATAGAGAGGGGGAGTCCGGGGGGGGCGCAGGGATGCGGGGCCGGACGGAAACCCACGGCGGCCGGGGGGGGGACCCCAAAAAAAAAAAAAAAAAAAAAAAAAAGGGAGAAAAGGGGAAAAAGGGGGGGTGGGGGGACACCTACCTGCTCCTCCTCGGCGCTCAGCTCCGCGGCCATGCTGCCGGGCCGGGCCGGGCCGAGCCGGGCTGAGCCGGGCTAAGCGGCGGGGCGGCCGCCGGAGCCCATCCCCGGGGAGCCCGCGGGGCTGCGGGCACCCCCCCGGCCCCTCCCGGCCTCCGGGCGAGGCCGCACGCTCCGAGAGGGAGGCAGGGGAGGCTCCGCCCCGGGGTGGCCGAGGGAGGGAGGGAGGGAGGGGATGGGGGGGGGGGAGGAAAAAAAAAGGGGAAAAGTGGGGGAGAAAAGGGGAAAAAAAAGGGGAAAAAAAGGAACGGGGAGGAGGGGGGGGAAGGCAGGGAGCGGGGAGGAAGAATGGGAATGGAGAGGAAAGGGGGAAGGGAAAGGGGGAAGGGGAAAAAGGAAGGGGTGAAGAAAAAAGGAGTGAAAAGGAAGGGATGGAAAAGAAGGAGTGGAAAATAAATACAAATATAAAAATAGAGATTTTTTTTTTTTTTAAAAAAAAAAAAAGGTTAAAAAAAAAAAAGCAGACCCGAAGAAATCCTCCCAAGCCCCGGGAAGTTTGGCTCGGCCCCGGGGAAGCTGGGCCGGGCTCCGCTCCCCGCCCCGCTCTGCCCCGGCGGGGGCGGTGGCAGGAAGCGGCCCCGGCCCCGGCCCCGGCCCCGCGGGGAGCGGCCCCCCCCGTGCCCTCCGCCAGCCCGGGGGGCCCCCGGGCGCGCCCCCCGCAGCCTCCCCGGGGCTCCCCGGCAGCGGCATCCCCGGCCCCCGGGGCTCCTCGAGCCTGCCCCGCAGGCAGCGATCCCGGCCCTGCCTTCGCTCTCCTCCCTCCTCTGCCCCCCCCCGGGCACCTTCCCGGTCCCGCTGCCTCCCCGAGGCTCCCGGCCCCGCCGCCCGGGCCAGGGGGACATTTTGTTGGGCGGCGGAGCGCGGAGCTGGCGCCCTGCCCGCAGCCCGAGAGCCTGCACCTCGCTCGCAGAAAATGGAAGAAAGGGCAGAGGGAAGCGGCCGGGCCCGCAGCCGGAGCCCACGGAGCTCTCAGGAGCTCCCCGCTCGCTCGGCCCGACCCCAGATTTGGAGCCTGGCTCGGTGAGCAGCGATGCTGCCTGATGCCCATGGGCAGGGATCGCACCCAGCGAACGCAGGAGCCGCAGCGACCAACTGCGCTGGCACCGGGAAGCTTCCGTGTGCCACCCTCTCTCCAAACACAGGCGTTTGTTTCCAGCGGGAATCGCAAGGCAAATATTTATCCCTCCGGCCCAGCTCGTGCTTTTAAAAGGGAAACTATGCGGCATCAGCTGGAGCGGGCGGAAAGCGCCGGCTGCTTCCCTCCAGCTCGCCGCCATCGATCAGGGCTGGAGGCAGCGGCCCCTCTCAGCCGCGGTTCATCTCCGGCTCCCTCCCTTTCCCTTCGCTGGAGGACCTTGAGAGCTGGCTGAAGGGCAGCAGGGAGCCTGAAACCCGAGCTGCGGCTCTTCCAGCTCCTTCCTCCCCCAGGGATGCGCAGGCCGAGCAGCCAGGTGCCCGGCTCGGGAGGTAGAGCTGGGCTGGATGTGCCCAGACCCTGCTGCCCTCCCGGCGCTCCCAGGGCCTCTCTCCGCACCGCTTTGGGGACCAGGCAGCCCAGCTGCTCGTCCTGTCCCCCTGCAGCAGTCGCTTTGCAGGCTAAAAACACAACCCGCTGCTCAAAAAGGGTCGTGGACAGGTCTGAGCGACAAAAAAGGGGTCCCAGAGCTGGGGGGGCCGTTTCCTCTCCTCCCGTGGAGAGGGAGCAGGGGGCGGCCCCGTCCCCCCGCCGCGCTGACAGCTCCTGTGGCTGTAATCGATAGCGGCGGCACGGTCAGATGATTGCGAGCAGCCCACGTGCTTGGCACAGAAACGAGCATTTTCTGGGAAAAATGGGGGGGTGAGGGCAGGAGGCGAGTGCCCCCGCTATCTGTGTGCAGCCTCCCTGCCGGCGCTATCTCCTGCTGGGCACGGGCCCTCCTCAGGGGCCGCAGGGAGGCGTTCGCACGAGGATACCCCAATCCCATGGGTTTTGCCCATTTTCCTCTCCCCCTCCACATTTAGAGTGGCCCTGCTCTGGCTTTTGTCATCTCCCCTTCGAAAACAAGCTGGGGACAGCGAGGGTGACGGTGAACCAGCCCCAGGGACACGCAGGAGAGTGGGCTTGGGCAGGTAGGGGCTGGAGCAGCTCGCTGCGCTGAGAATTAAAGCCCTTCAGAAGTAAAATCCATTCAGTGGGTTTGCAACCAGCTTTGTAATCCCCCTTTGGGAGGCACAGCGTGTCTCGGCCCTGAGGTAGCAGGGAGACGCTGAAGAATTCGCATTTCTGAGAAGCCTTTTTTATTTGGCACCATCGGTTTTGAGAGCGAACTCATTCCTTCCTCCCTCTGCCGAGAAAAGCCCAGCGTCCAGGCTGGGGCTCACGCAGCACGGAGCCGTGCTGAGAGGCAGGGCCAGCTGTGATGCAAGGGGAGCGAGCTTCTCAGCAACTCGTGGGCGTGGAAAGCCCTGCCTGCAGCTGTACGGCCGGCCCGCTGCAGATTTGCGTTACTCGAAGCAGGCTGACCACAAAACTTTCATTGAGAAGGCCTGGGCAAACAGCTGGGGCAGCAGGCTGCAGCGCCCCGCGGGCACGGCTGCCAGCAGGACCCCCGCCCCAGCAGCAGGATCCCAGAGCCTCGGATAGAAGCAGGGGCTGAGCTGGGAGCCCCACAGCTCGGGCCGGGTTTTATTTCACAGCAGGTGACTGCCCGAGCAGAGAAGCAGACGATCCTATGGAAGCCCTCGCTTCTGCGAGGCCAAAAAGCGGCTCTCAGGGCACCGCCGTGCCCTTTACACGAAGCCATCCTATAACGATTACCTTTGCTGCCCCCCAAGGGAGCAAGAAACCTTTTAGAAACCTTTTCCTTCCTCCTCCCCCAGCAGCCTAATTCTCCATCCTCACTGCTTCCTCCTGGCCCCCGGGAGAGCCCGCTGGCTGCGGGGTAGACAAATGTTCCAACTCGTAGTGCCCGTCCCCGGCAGCGCTCGGCTGCCCCTCTGCCAGCTTTTTACTCTTCTTGCTCTCGATGATCTGCTGGAGCTGACGCCCAGCGTAGTCGGGCTTGGCCGTGAGCGCCGTGGGGGGCACGGCCAGCCCCAGGATCTCGGGCAGCATGTAGGGCCGGAGCCAGCCCACCAGCGGCGTGCTGCCGGGCGTGTAGTGGGTTTGCTTGTGGTAGAAGAGAAGGCCGTCGACCTGCAGGAAGGAGAGAGAGCGGGTGAAAAGCCCGAGCTGGAGGCTTTTACAGGTCAACCAGAGCGCCAGACGGCGGCACCGCTCCTCGCTCGCCGGCCAAAGCCACCAGCTGGATCGTTTTATCGCAATAAATAGCGGAAGGGAAAGGGGAAACCCGCAGAGCTGCTGCCCTGGAAGATCAGCGCAGGTCCAGCGCGTGCCAGAAGGCTTTAAGGCATCAAAGGCAAACGTTTTGAGGCCGACGGTGGCACGGAGCAGTGCTTTTCCCCTGGTTGCCGTGATCCCACTCCACAGAAAAGCCACCCCGATTCCGAAGGAGGCAGCGCACAAAAAGGCCATTTTACTGGATGAGGCTTATTTTAAATAATACATTGGGAGAGTAATTAGCGGGAGCGCGTGACGCCAAGGAGCCCCACTTCCTAGTGGCACTGCTACAGCTCTTCCAGCTTGCTTATGCAAAACAAACTCTTAATGCTTCCCGAGAGAGAACTCCTCCAGCGATCAATGACAGCTACGGGCACTCAGGCCTCCAAAGGCTGAGACCCAAACCCTCGTGGCTGGCGTTTTCCCCACACCCAAGCCTCCTCAGCCCCGCTTTCCCCGGGTTTCCCAGGGGTGCACTCGGTGAGGTTCGATCCTGCTGCAAGACCAGCTGGCTCGGGAGGTGCTGCTGCTTTTAGCTCAGCCTCGTGAGCTCTCAGAGGCCATTTCCCTACGAGTACGAGTGGCTGAGTGGGCACAAGCGGGCAAAGAAAAGAGCCCACCACGTTCAGCTCTGTCAGGATAAGCTGCAGCAGTCCCAAGTGCTCCCCGGCCCCTCCTGGAACCCACAGCCCCCAGAAAAGGGGCACCTGTACCAGCAGTGAGCCGAGGCACGGAGGGACCGTGCAGATCGAGGTGAGTTTGGTGTCTGTGAGCCTGGCCAGGCAAAGTGCAGGCACGTGTCCACCTCTGCGCCCGGGCACCGGCTTCCAGCAGAGCGGGTGTTGCTCCCCACGTCACTAAGGCTGTCATTTTTGGTCACTGTTAAGAGCTTGCAAAATGATCCCAGAAAAGGGGGGATTCCCGTGTTAGGAACGCACGAAAGCAGAACAGTAAACAGCTTGTGTAAGCCCCCGGATATCTGAGTGCAGAGCTTCTCTCCCCCCCTCTCCCTGCTTCCTGGGAAGATGCACGGAGAGGAGCCAGGTCATGCAGCACCACACCACCGCGCTCTCCCGGGAGGATGCACGGCCCTCTGCGAGCAGCGGGGATTCTCCAGCACCCGCAGGAATCTTTTAGCGACATCAGCGCCTGGAAACGCTTCTGCCTTCCAGACCGCTCCACACAGCTTCCCCAGACGGAGGAATTCGGAGCCTGGTAGAGGGTTAGGTCACATTCCTCCTCCCCGTGATTTCTGCTAAGTTACTGTAACTCCCATCTTCCTTTCAGTTTATTTAATTTGTTGGCTGTGCCCTTTATCCTGAGTCACTACTCCGACACCAGCCACATCAAGATAAGGGCTGAGAGTGGCTCCGTACGACCGAACCTTTTGAGAAACTGGCCGGGAAGGATTTCACATTCCCAAGCCATGCTTTCCAGATGTTAGGTGCTCGGTAGCATGCCTCCTCCTCCACATCGGGTTTTCTGAGAGACTTTGGCTCCCCCTGCCTTCCTAGAAACTCGCGTGCTGTTTTACTCAGATCCGTGGGTAGCTCCTGAAATCCCCTCCAAAAAACACTCAAAACTCAGTGCCAGCTGACTGATCCAAAGTCCACCAAATTCAATGGAAAAAAAAATAATAAGCGAACTCCTGCTCTGAAAATAGCAAACTAGGAGCCAGGTCCTAACTCCGAGGTTACAGATTAACTCTGAGGACCCGAATTTGAAAGCACAGACCAAGTCTGTCGCCACCGCACCCATAATAGCCTGCTAATAGGCTGAATAACTACGGCCACGCCATGCCCAATAGGCAGAGAAAAGCCTCCCCTGCTTTCACAAACCTATTTAGCGTGATTCATCACAGGATGCTGGGCCCAGGCGCAAGGAGATATCTATTACACTGCCCAGTCTACAGCGAGGCTGCATTTGTGCCTTCTGCGAAGACAGCAGGAGAAAGGGGATGCCTGCTGCTGCTGAGGCAGTCAGTTGAGCACGTTGAAAAGTTTTTCCTGCAGGTTTTCTTCAGTTCCCACTCCCCTACCTGTGTTCAGAGCAGTTTCTGACTTCCTTTGACGACCGTCCTGGCCTTAACGAGCAGAAGGCAAAGTCAGCCCTCACAGCCCAACAAGCATTCCCCCAAGAAGTTTAAACCTGCACTTCTGTTAATCGCTAACTTGGGCCGTGCAAGCACAAGAGACGCAGTCCCAGTGTGGCTTTTGGCTTCATAGGACAAGTGACCCCTGTGGAGGCTGCTCCTGAGCTAGGAGTAAGGCCGAGCGCTCTGCAGGAACTGCTGCAGCAACTGGAAGAGCTCCTGGCTCCCAGGTGTTTGTCACGGCCCCTGCATCCCCCATCCTTCTCTGCTTTGGTGCCAGGTCAGCCACCAAAAGCTTCTAAGACATTATGCTGGGGCCTGCGACTCGCCACCACGCAGTTGAGCTGCTCAGCATGCCAGTGCCTGCCCTGCCCTTCCTCACGGGGCAGCAGAGCGGCTGAGCAGCACTGCCAGCTGCTCTTACAAGGGAATGAGCACCTCTGAGAGCCAGCCAGGAACAGCAGGAGCCAAAGGCAGGAAGCTGCTGGCTCTGGACAGAAGCGAGCAGCAGATCTCACGCTATTCCCTCTGCCAGATCCGGTGGCAGCAGCAGCACAGACCCCTGGGGCCACATCCCAGAAGGACTCAGGTGCCCTCAGAAGCTGCCATGAGCTCAAACACACCCCTTTCCTCCCCACAAGAGGCAGCACAGCTGGGTGTCCTGCACACGGGCAGATGGGAGCAGCTCGAGGGAGGAATCACAGAGTCTGCAGCAGATTTCAGAGAATGACACCAGCCTGCCTGCCTCGCAGACCTCCTGAGAGCTGCCAGCACACAGCCCGGCACGCTGCACACATCCTCAGGGCCCACCTGGGGCAGTACACGGAGCCAGCTCTGGCCCTGAGAAGTTCAGCTCTGTCATAATTCCACGTGAATGTGAGTTACGCTACTTCTGGAGGCAATCTCCATCAACTCAGCTTTTCCCAGGGAGGGTAAGGACGGTCCAAACGCAGGGAACACTGCGCTTTAACCCTCCCTAACCAGCCTGGCTGGATGCAGCCTGTGCTTGGTGACAGCCACCCGCACACAAAGCCTTCCCCAGACACTTCCCTGAGCAGCACGGCAGCTCAGCAGGCTTCCCGCAGGCCTGGGGAGAGCTCCCAGGAGGACGGGGTGCGCTCTGGCAGGCACACAGCCAGGCTGTCCCCCTGCGTGTTCTCACCTCGAATGGGTAGTCCGTGGCCAGAACCGTGCACAGGCTCTCCGGGGTGCAGGGATAATTCTGCAGGCCCACAAATTTGTACTGAAATGGTAAAAGAAGAGGGTTAGAGGAGAGAAAACCGCACAGC
This sequence comes from Aythya fuligula, assembly GCF_009819795.1. NCBI lineage: Eukaryota > Metazoa > Chordata > Aves > Anseriformes > Anatidae > Aythya > Aythya fuligula. The sequence goes on along the minus strand of NC_045569.1, from coordinate 9,051,125 downwards.
CTAAGATAGAACAATTCAGTGAAGCAAGCGCTGGCGTGGAGGTGGCTGAGGAGGAAGCGTTTCCCCTGGTTCAAGACCTAACAGGAATGACAGGATGAAGGAACCAGACAGGTCTCAGGCCTCGCTCCAGTAACAGCAAGCAACCTCTGAGAGACAACCCAGGATCGTCACGACCCCTGGTGTGCCCAGAAGGATCTATTTCAGGTATTTTGCATCGATCATCCCTGCTCCAAACACCCCCGCCCCGGGCATTTTGTTGGGGGTGCAGATGGCAGAGGCCCAGCACACGGCTCCTGCGTTCCCCTGCTACCTTTCCCCGAGCATCCGAGGCTGCAGGAAGGGCTTTTCAGGGGAGCTGACCCTGAGATGCTCTCTTAACCAAAATAGAAAGTGATGACCTCTGGGCAGGATGCAAAGCAGACAGATGTCTGCGCCCGGCTGCTGGCTCAGCCAAGCAAACCTTTCCACCCAGGAAATGGAAGCTGAAATGATCCCCCCCCCTCGTCAGGGAGCTGTCTTCTGGATATTCTTGTTGGAGTCAGAACAGGATGTTCTCCGAACACGGATACCTCCGAGCTGGCACAGGAGCATTTCTCCCCATTAATGAAAGATCTGCTCCACCCAGAGGCTGCCTTGCTCGGCTCTGCCAGCCAGGCTGCCAAATCCCCTCACGTCTGTCCCCAAAAATCACTTTCCATGCCACCACGGGTGCCAGGGCTGGCCCCTACACACACACATACAAGTCTTCAGGGACTCCAGGTGGCAACGCAACGCCCACCCCTACAACTTCAGCGACTGGCTTGAGCTCCTGCTAAAGCTTTGTGATCCTTTATCCCTGCCTCGTAAGCCTGGACTACCAAAGAATAATTCCCTTTGTAGGCAGGCTGCAGACCGACACCGTCCCTCTAGAAACCACACTGGTTTTCCATTCCACTGCAAGCAAAAGCTGAAAGAGGCATGGACGTTAGCCGATATCCTGCAGCCTGATCTCCCTCGGCACTTTGGCTGGAAAGAAAAACCCACATTCATTTACAACGCTCCACGGCTCTATTTACATCCTGAACATGTCAGCCCATTCCGTCACAAGTACGCTTTGAAGCCTGATCTGGAAGGGGAAAAAAAAAAATGCTTTTGCCTGCAAACAAAAGTGCTGAAGCCTGCTGAACAGGAGAGCTTACCCCCCAGCCTCCTCCTCCTGCCAGTACAAAAGAACTTACTGGATTAATCCTGCTTTTCTCTCCCAGCCCTTCCTCCTCTTGGATCTTTGAGAAGAGCCAGAAGAATCTGAAGTCAGTCTGAGAAAAGAGACAGCCCTTAATTACTATCCGCCACACATCCGCACCTGCAGGGCCACAGCTCTCGCAGATTTACAACGAGCACCCTCCCCTTGCATACTTCCCTCAAAACACCCCCAAAATTTGCCCCGTTATGCCAGCAGCCGCCAGCCCGCGAGCTGTAGAGGTGCTGCTGGTTCGCTCCAGCACTCCCCACGCCGCATGCTGAGCTCCGGCTGAAATCCAGCTCAGGGAATCGGGAGCAAAAGGGAGAAATTCGGTACCTGGCAGTCGTACACAGGGTGTCCCCTCCAGCACATCACGTCGAGGATGTAGTACGTCTGCTGCGCCTCGCTGTAGATGCAGTCCAAGATGCAGTACACTGCGCACAGACACCAGGAGGTCCGGGCGCTGCCCAAGCCCCCCAGCAAGCGCCAGATCAAATCCCTCCTGCACTGAGCCCCGGCGCAGACCCGGAGGTGCAGCAGGAAGCCCTCCTTGTACACGTGGCCACAAAAAGCTTTTAGCTCAAAGGATCTACAAAGGTACCACGCAGAGGCACAGCAAGCAAAAGCATCTGTCAGGCAAAGGCGCTTTATCCATCTCTATCCCCACCCCAGTGCAAGCCAAGCCATGGTAAAAGGTATTAACGAGAGCAGGCTGTAAGCAGCTCTGCTGCTCAACGTAAAGAGAGGTTTAAGCAATTAACCAGGCAGCTAATTAGAAGAAATGGTCTTATTTAGCATAAAGGCATCGGAGATCATCCACATCTAGGCATCTCCAGAGAAACACGGACAGCCTGAAGCTGACTAACCCCTGGCACCAGAAACGGGAGCAACCTGGGGGCCCCGCGGAGCAGCACTGAGCCACCACGCCTGTGGGTACGTGCACACGCACGGAGAAGACGGAGGCTGTCCTCTGCCTGCCTCAAAACCCTCCTCAGATCACTCGTTACCTTTCTCACTCATTGAATTGTGCCGGTTTCCCCCTGGGAGCAGCGAGGGGAACCTGCTGACACAGAAGCCGCTCTTGGTGTAAGCTGCTGTGGAGCCCTGAGAGGAAAAGGGAGGCAGAACAACGTCAGAGCTGGGCTCAGCACCCTCCTGCCGCAGCGGGAACACCCCCGGGGTGCTGGAACACAGCTCGCCCCCAACCCGCCCGCCCAAGGAGAGGTGCTGGGTGCTCAGCACGGATCCCAGAGCCCAAATGTTTGCAGTTCTCAGGGGGTTCATGCCCTGGGGAGCTCGACACATGAGGAAGCCTTAGGCTGGCTGGCACAGGAAGGGTGCAGGACGGGACACCCCTCACTCTGTTACGTACCCGGGAGGCCACGACCAACGCCCGCTTCCCGACGGGACACACCACGGCAAGCCACTCCTGCTCCAGGTCCACGGGGACGTCGATCAGCCACTCGGACAGCATCAGCTGCGGGGAAACACGGAAAAGCAGCTAGTAACAATGTCCCTGCAGCCATGGGAAACACACGGCTCAAGGACAAAGCAGGAAGGTTTTGGCTCTGTTCTACAGCTCCTCCAGGTGCTTCATGAACAACTTGTGTTGCTCACCGGGCCAAATTACAGCACCCAGCTCCCTCTGACTAACCTGTGCAGCAGGCTCTTCCCCTGTCTTTCTCCTGACTAAGCTTCCGAGCACAGTGCGGGGCTCGCAGCCCTCACCTGGGCATCCCGGTCCCTGTGCCAGCCTCACTTCAGCCCTTCGTTTCATTCATTTAGTTTTAAACAGGTGATGGACCTCAGGGATGCATAACATTAGAGATAAAGAGCACAGCTGAGTTCTCTCCAGGCCCCTCAGCATGTTTGGTGGCACCAGCACAAAACCTGCGTGCCTTTTAGAGAAAACGTGGCACTGAGGCTGAGGAGCCCCCTCTGCCAAGGTTTCCCTTCCTTCCTGGTGCCCTAAGGGTGATGAGAAGCAGAAATCTTTAACGGAGCGCTGCGCAGTGGTGCATAAACGCCTTTAGCAGGGCTAAAACCCCCCAGAGCCCGCACGCAGCCCAGCTCAGCCTGCCCTCTGCCCGTGTAAGCAGCAGGAAGGCTGAGCCACTGAGCACCCAGAGCCCGCCTGAGGCGGCAGCACACCTGGTTGGCGTAGCGCTTGGGCAGCTTCCTCTCCACCTCCATCTCCTCCTCATCCTCCTCCTCTTCATCCTCCTCCTCGTCGCTCTCCACCCCAACCCAGTCGTTCTCTGCCAGCCTCCTGGCATGGTTCACGTAGTCCAGCCGCCTCCTGGAAGGGGAAGGAGAAGGAATAAAGGAACAGGGCGACACAGACACCCCTCCCCCACCCCCCTCAGGCCTCCCCCACCCCCCTCCCCCCCTCAGGCCTCCCCCCGCAGCCTGCAGGCCTCTGTCCCTGCGGCCTCCCTCGCTCCCCCCGCGTCCCCCCCATCGGCTCTCACTCTCTCTGGAGGCGGAGGAGGCGCTGCCGGCGCTCGGCCTGCCCCAGCCCCCCCCCGGAGCGGCCCTTGTAGGCGCCGAGCCTCGGGTGCGGCCCCGCGGGCTCGGCCAAGGCCTGCAGGGCCGCGCTCAGCTCCTCCATAGCAACGCCCGCGCGCACTTCCGCCCACCGAGACGCCGCGCCTAGAGCGTCGCCGCCCCCGTCACAGCGCCCCCTGCCCGCTCGGAGGACCCCACCCCCGCCGCTCCCCCGGAGGGGAGGGGAGCGGTGGAAGGGGGGGGGGGGGCGGATTTGGGGGTCCCGTGCGGCGGAGGGGGGGGGGGGAACCGGGATGGGGACGGTGCGGGGAGGGAGGGGGGAGGCCGGCCCGGTGCCCCCCCCCCGGGGCGGGTGCTGCCTGCAGAGGGCGGCGGAGGGCGGCGCGGGGAGCCCGGCGGGGCCGTGCGTCACCGGGGGGGGGCGGCGGGGCCAGCCCGGCACCGGCACCGGGGAGCGGCACCGGCACCGGGACCCGCACCGGGACCCCGCACCCGCACCGGGACCCGCCGCCCGCTCCGTCCCGCTGCAGGTTTGCGGGAACGGAGAGAGCCGGGGGTGGGGTGGGAGGGGGGGGCGGCTGGGAAAAGAGGGGGGGGCAAGCAAAAAAACACAAGAAAACCAAAAAAAACAAACCAAGGGAAAGGAAAAAAACAACCAAACTGAGCAAAACAAGGCGAAACAACCCCAAAAAAGGCTGGCGGAAAGCCCCCCCGGGCTGCCTGCGGAGGGGGAGGCAGCTGGGGGGGGAGCGGGGGGAGAGGGGCTGAGTGGTGCTGAGCGGTGCTGAGCGGTGCTGAACCGTGCCGAGCTGTGCCGAGCCGTGCCGAGTGGTCCCAAGCCGTGCCGAGCAGTGCCGAGTGGTGCTGAGCCCCCCCGGTGGATGCTAAGCCCGGCGGCCGCCCCCCCGGGGGCTGGTGGCCAGCAGCGGGGCGCCGTGCCTCCAGCGGGGCGTCGAGCCCTGAAGCGGCTCCCGCTCGCTTTCCGCCACCTTTTCCCCCAAAACCGGCCTCGGCTCTTCGGGGACTCCGCTTGAGGCCGTCCTCCGCCGCCTTCCCCCCCCCTCCAACCTCCCGGCCCCGGCCATGGCGCTGCGCGCCCGAGCGCTCTACAACTTCCAGAGCGAGAACAGGGAGGAGATCAGCATCCAGGAGAACGAGGAGCTCGTCATCTTCAGCGAGGACTCTCTGGACGGCTGGCTGCAGGGCACCAACAGCCGCGGCGAGACCGGCCTCTTCCCGGCCTCCTACGTGGAAATCCTCCGCTCCCGAGCGGGCTCCGGCTACACCGAGAGCCCCGGCAGCCCCGCCGGCTCCCCCGGGCACGGCTCGGCCTTCTACGCCTCGCCGCCGAGCGTCTCCTACCAGGGCAGCTTCGAGGATGACGACGATGATGACTGGGATGACTGGGACGACGCCTGCACGGTGGTGGAGGAGCCCCGCGGCCCCCCGGGTGCCAACGGGCACCCCTCGGCCGGGCTGCAGCCCCCGGCGCCGCCCTACTACGGCCACCAGCCCGCCGGCTACCGGGCCAAGCCGTCGCTGGAGAGGCAGGACAGCTTGAGCTCCTCCAAGAGGGGCAGCGTGGTGGGCAGGAACCTCAACCGCTTCTCCTGCTTCGTCCGCTCAGGGGTGGAAGCCTTCATCCTGGGCGACGTGCCCCTGATGTCCAAGATCGCCGAGGCGTACAGCATCGAGATGGGGGCACGGGGCCCCCAGTGGAGGGCCAACCCCCACCCCTTCATCTGCTCGGTGGAGGACCCCACCAAGCAGACCAAGTTCAAGGGCATCAAGAGCTACATCTCCTACAAGCTGACCCCCAGCAACATCAACTCGCCCGTCTACCGGCGCTACAAGCACTTCGACTGGCTCTACAACCGCCTGCTGCACAAGTTCACCGTCATCTCCGTGCCCCACCTGCCCGAGAAGCAGGCCACCGGGCGCTTCGAGGAGGACTTCATCGAGAAGCGCAAGCGGCGCCTGATCCTCTGGATGGACCATATGACCAGCCACCCCGTCCTCTCGCAGTACGAGGGCTTCCAGCACTTCCTCTGCTGCCGCGACGAGAAGCAGTGGAAGCTGGGCAAGCGGCGGGCGGAGAAGGACGAGATGGTGGGCGCCAGCTTCCTGCTCACCATCCAGATCCCCACCGAGCACCAGGACCTGCAGGACGTGGAGGACCGGGTGGACGCCTTCAAGGCCTTCAGCAAGAAGATGGACGACAGCGTCCTGCAGCTCACCAACGTGGCCTCGGAGCTGGTGCGCAAGCACGTGGGGGGCTTCAGGAAGGAGTTCCAGAAGTTGGGCAACGCCTTCCAGGCCATCAGCCACTCCTTCCACATGGACCCCCCCTACAGCTCTGACGCCCTCAACAACGCCATCTCCCACACGGGCAAGACGTACGAGACCGTGGGGGAGATGTTCGCCGAGCAGCCCAAGAACGACCTGTTCCTCATGCTGGACACTCTCTCTTTGTACCAGGGGCTCCTCTCCAACTTCCCGGACATCATCCACCTCCAGAAAGGTACGGGGGCTCTCCTGGGGGTGGCTTCTTCTCCCTTAGGGCTGGGGATGTCTTGCATGATGGCCCCATGCGTGGAGTGGGACCTGGGGTGCAGCCCTGTGCTGTGCGGGGACGGGAATGGGGTTTGGGATGAAGGTGGGGATGAGGATGCATGGGGATGGAGACGGGAATGGGGCTGGGGTTGGCAATGAGGATGGGGATGAGGATGAGGATGGGGATGGCGATGAGGATGGGGATGATGATTAGGACGGGGACGAGGATGAGGATGGGCATGACACTGAAGATAAGCATGATGATGAAGATAAGGATGACAAGGAGGATGGGGATGACGTTGAGGATGGGAATGACGATGACAATTAGGATGGGGATGATGATGAGGCTGGGCATTGGGACCATCACACGTGGCAGCACTTCCCAACCCCTGGAGGTGCTGCTGGCTCCAAGCTCAGTTTTTGGACCTCCTGGGGACAACCAGGGTCAAAGTCTTTGCGAGTACACCCCTGCACGTCAGAGAAGAGGACGGCTGGGCCCAGCACCCGGCTGCCCAGGCCGCTCAGCACCCCATGCGGGGCGGCTGCGGAGGGCAGGGGATAAATCCCTGCCGGCGGTGTCCCCGTGCCCTGTCCGGGTGTGACGCACAGCCGGGCTGGGTGTGGGAGCGGGGCCGAAGTCCACGCACCCCTCCCAGGACACGGCAGGGAGGGGACATCCGCACTGGCCGGTGGCTTTGGGGCCGGGGGCTTTTCCCCGGAGCCCTCGCGTGGCTCCGTGTCCCCGGGGGCCGGCCGGAGGAGCAGCCCTGGCCGCTTCCCTGCGCTCCTCTCCTCACTTTGTTTACCAGCGCGGGCTGGATCCCGTCCGGAAGCGAGGCCGCGTGGGCAGAGCGGAAGGCAGGATTTGGCCTCCAACCTTTGCTTCCTCCGGGCTCCTCCTCCTCCTCCTCCTCCTCCTCCTCCTCTGGGGGCAGTGGCAGCTCCCCGACCCCGGGTCCCCGCTGCCGGCAGGGAGAGGGAACGAATTCCCAGCGTCCGCTAGAGGCCAGATCCTGTTTGCAGGCAAACAGCCTCTGTGCTAAGGAGGGGGAGGAATGCAGGGCCAGAGCCAGGCGGGATTCTTTCGAAACCAAGCTATAAAAATAAAAGGAAGGAGGGGGAAATCTGGTGTCGGAGCATCAGCTGTGGCTCCGGCACTCTCCGTCCCCGGGATGCTGCAGTCAGCAATGTCCTGCCCGGCTCTCCAGCTCCCACCAGGGCTGCCCCATGCCGCTATCAGCCCAAACTGCACTTTGTAGCAAAGTTTCTTTCGGGAGCTCGCCCCAGCTGCCAGCTCCGAGGCCGGGCTGTTATCAGCTGGCAGCAGCACCCGTGCAAGGGTTGGGTGCGCTGGTGAACCACCCGAGCACGCCGCTCACCCCGAGGAGAGCTGCTCCTGGTGGGAAGCAGCTCAGGGCTTTCGGGAGCTGGGGCCGGAGGGGCCGGGGGACCCCAAAGGCATCCCTGATCCCTTTAGGGGATTTCGGGGTCCCCGCCAGCTCTCACTCTGCCCTGCCTCGCCAGGCGCCTTCGCGAAGGTGAAGGAGAGCCAGCGGATGAGCGACGAGGGCCGCATGGACCAGGAGGAGGCGGACGGGATCCGCAAGCGCTGCCGCGTGGTGGGCTTCGCCCTGCAGGCCGAGATGAACCACTTCCACGAGCGGCGCGTGGCCGACTTCAAGAGGATGATGCAGTCCTACCTGAAGCAGCAGATCATCTTCTACCAGCGCGTCAGCCAGCAGCTGGAGAAGACGCTGCGCATGTACGACAACCTCTAACGCCCCCCCCCGACGTGCCTGCTTGCTGCCCCTCCGAAACCACGCAGTTTTCTCTCCGCGGCCTTGCAGAGCTTCTCTGTTCAGGGGGGCTGAGGACGAGTGGGAACTCATGACGCTAGTGACCAAATACCTTCGGGGTCTTCCCCCAGGCGGGCTGCGGTGCCATGCCACCGCGCAGCGGGTCCAGGGGGGACGCGGGTGTTTCCCACGAGACACACGGACAGCGACGTGGCGGTGCTGGTAGCTCTGCCCACCCGTTTTTAGCTTTTCCAAAAAAAAAAAAAACAAACAAAAAACACTAAACCCGTCCTCCCGGAGGAGAGATGTGGGCGCATCCCGGCTCGCTGGGAGGAGAAATCAAAGCGGTCGACATTTTGCACACTGAGAGTTTTTCAGAGGGGAAAGGTCTTTATTTGGAAGAGAAATTTTTGTTTTGTTTTGGGGTCATGAGATATTTTCAATATTTTCCATTTTTCGCAACCGTTTCTGCAGCATTTTTACCGATTTTTAAATAGACACAGAAGCGAACGGAAATCTCTTTTCTCAAGCACTGCTGTTGACTAGAAAAAGGGATATATATATATAAAAAAAAAACACCAAAAAAAAAAAAAACAAACCAGCCCACAGCGTTTTCAATAAAACCGTCGGTAGAAACCTTCCCCCCATCCCTGGGAGGTTTTGGGGGAAGCGGAGCCGCTCCAGGAGGGGCTCCGTGGAGGGGGCACAGCACTGAGCATCCCTCCCGCGCGTCCCCCCGGCGCGGGGCTGGCAGGAGGAGGGGAAGTGGCTGGGATAAATCACGCCGAGGGAAGTCGGGGCCGGCCTGGCCCCGCTCCAGGGTTAAAATTAGCCCCAGCACGCGGGCCGGCGGGGCAGCGCGGGGAGAACAGCGGCACTGGGGGGGCAGTGGGAGCCCCCCCGTCCCAGCCCATGGGGACGGGCACGCTGTGGTGCAGACGTGCTGCCTCCTGCATCCCCGCCTGGCGCTGCCCCAGTTTGTCCCGTCCCCATCCCACCCTGGGTAATCCCATCTCCATCCTGTCCTGTCCCGTTCCCATCCCCATCCCGCCTTCTCCCCAGCCTTCCCTGGTTCTATCCATCCCCATTCCCATCCTACTTTGGCCCCATCCCCACCCTACTCCACCCCCATCCTTCCCTGTCTCCACCTTACCCTATTACCCCCAGTCCCCATCCTACCTTGGCTCTGTCCCACCCCATCCCCATCCCTGGTCCCAGTCCCCTCCGGGGAGGCCAGCGTGGCCCCAGACCTGTCCCCTGCCATCCCCACGAGGCAGCCAGGGGACCGAGAGCCAACTTGAGCTCGGGGACACCGCAGCCTCCAGGAGGTCGGATGTGGGGCAGGCAGCAGCTGTGGGGACAGCCCGCCTGCATCCTGCCCCGTTCAGCCTCGCAGGGCGCGGTGCGGGCGGGCGGCGATGCCCCGGTGCCCGCGGGCACGGCGGCGGATGCGGAACAAGCCCGGCCGGTCGGCAAGGATGGGTTTTGGCAGCGTGCAGGGAGCAAGACCGGGCAGCACGCGGCGTGCTCCTCGTCACCACCGCGTTCCTCAAATACTTGGGGATGTGACCCCGGCGCGGCACCAGCAGCCCAGGGCGCTCCTCCGGGCGGGGAGCAAGAGCCGGTGCCAGCGCTCGGCGCTCTCCTGCAGCCAGCCCGAGGTGTTGTCGGGGATGGCAGCACCTCGGCCACGGTGCCATTGATTGTATTTAATGGCAAAGAGGGTTGGCCAGCACTCCCTGCCCCCCCTGCTGCTGGTGGTCCCCTCCGAAGGGGCGGTGGGGCTCATCCTGGGCATCCCCGGGGTTTCAGTGTCTTTGGGCGGGTTGTTTTTGCAGGAGCTCGTCCCTCCGTCACTGCCTGCCTGCCTGCCTGCGAGCTGCTGGGTGTGGAGGCGCGGGTCAGGCTGGATCTGTCTTGAATTTCAATGCGCAGCCGGGGTGGAGCGCTGCCGCAGCTGCCCGGGGGAGGCTTTGTGCACCCGGGGCTGGTGGCCAGGTCCCAGTCTCACCATCCTTCGCGTGCCAGGGCCTGGGGAGCTCCCGTCCTGCAGGCTGCGGGCACGGGCTGCCAAAATGCGGCACGGAGGGCTCCGGGCACCCTGGGGTGCTGGGTTTGGCTCTGAAGGGTGCCGTGCCCTGGGAGCGGGGATGGAGCCCGGCCAGGAATGGAGCCTCCCCTTCCTGAAAGCCCTGCGCCTGCATGGGAGGTTCCCAGAGCCACCCGAGCCGATCTGCCCTGGGTGGTGTTGAAAGAAACCTGTTTGGCTTGGTGGCTTTTTGCCTTTCAATAGGTGTCTGAAATCCAGCCCATGCAACCCGGGCTGTGACCGATCTCCTCACCCTGCCCCGCTGCCCCAGCTCCTGCCCATGGGGGTCCCACAGGGGGCAGCTGGGAGCTCCCTGGTGCCCGGCAGAGCCCGGTGGGCACCCACAGCCAGGATCCTCGGCCCCGGGCAGGCTGCTCGGGGTGCAGGAGGTGGCACGGTGGCCAAGGGACAGCGGCTCTCAGCCCCGTGGTGGCCCTGCGCTCGGTGGTGCTCTGTGGGGGATTTGCTGCCAGCACAGCCTGGCCCCACAGAAGTGCAGCTCAGCGCTGGCGTCTCCCCGGTTGCTGCCTGTCCTCTGCTGACCCCAGGAAGCGGATATTTCCCGGCAGCGGGGAGTAAAACCACCAGCCTTAAAAACAACCCACTTTGCTCCTCAAAGTAGGCCACGTCCCTAACATCGAGTCTCCTCGGGGCGCGCTGCTCCGGCGAGGAGATGGGGGCTGCTGCGAGCAGCCAGGAGGAGCATGGAGCAGGAGGGGGGGCAGGGAGGGCCGGCGGGGATTTTGGGGAGCAGCAGGCAGGGGTCAGGGCTGGGGCAGGCGGGGACGGAGCTGTGACGGCTGCAGGATGGCAAATATCAGGTCATAAATGCAGCTGGGCAAAGGGCCGGTCCTACAAACGTCCTGGATACACAGCCCCTGGGTGATTTTGGGGGGATGGAGGGGGATTTGGGACATCCCGGGGACATTTCAGCCTCACTGTGGCGTGCTGCGAGCAGGAGGTGCCCCGCCAGGAGGCTCTCGGCTGCAGCCCCGCGGGGTGTTTTTGTTGGGCCCCATCCTGAGCCCAGCACTCAGTTTTTCCTCGGATAATTTCTATTTAAGCGTTCGGGCCGTCAGCCCGGGGAAAAGTTGAGCCGGAGCCCGGGGCTCGGCCCGCCACCTCCAAATGTTGCTCTGCAGCTCGCCGGGCTTGGCAAGGAGCGGCGCTGGGAGGGAGGAGGCTGGGGCAGACCGATTTTGGGATGCCCCTCGGGAAAAGGCACTTTATTCCCTGCGCTTCTGCCGCGCTGGAGCACACAGTGGGAAAACGCGTCGGGTCCCGTGCCCTGCTCTTCTCTCCGGCCACCGAGCCTTTTTTCCAAGTGGGTGGGGATCCCTTGGAGTCCCTCGGCGTTGGCCACGGGGTTTTTCCGAGCCTCTGCTCCAGTGCCTCAGCCCGCCTAGCCCTGGGGGATTTGGGCAGCTTCATCCCAAGCCTGACTCAGTGCAAGCCGCTCGTCATCCTCCCTCTCGCGCCCAGAGCTGCTCTCCTGTTCCGGGCCCTCCCCACTCCCCCCCAGCACCCTTGGGTGTCCCAGGAGAGCACCCCAGGGCCGTGCTGGCCTTTTTACCCCCCCTCCCCTCTTGCAGTGCCCCCCTGCCCAAAGTTGTCCGGAGATTTGGGGCTCCTGGGTGGGCCACGCCAGCAGCCCCCCCGTCCCCAGGGTCCTCCTGCGCCCGCGCGGTGCCAGCTCCCAGGGAGGAGGAGGAGGAGAGCCGGGAGGAGGTGGCGGTGGTGCTGATGCTCTGAGGAGGTCTGGGGGGGTCTGGCTGCTCGTGCCCCCCACGCCTGAGCCCCTCACACCCAGTACTGGTTGTTTTTCAAGGCGGGGTTGGATGTCCGGCAGTACTGGAGGAGCTCGGGGTCCGGTGGCACCCCAGGACCCGTGCCCTGGGGCGGGGGACCCGCACCCTTGCCCTCCAGGGAGTTGACAGTCGTTAGGGGGATGCCTTGGCTGGGGTCCGTCCTCCGGAAGGTCTCCTGCTCCGGCACGGCCCCGTTCTTCGCCTTGGAGGACGGGGCGCCCTGCACGTGGTGCTTGCCCGTCTTGTTGCGCTTGTGCAGGTAGAAGAGCAGCGGCAGGATGAGGGCCAGCAGCAGGAGGATGAGGCAGATGGGGATGATGATGCTGAACATGTTGGCCTCGATGAAGCTGAGGAAGGTGCCCCCCTCCACGGGGCTGGGGCTGGCGGTGGCCCCGGGGCCCGGCCAGGCGCTGGGGGGCACCATGCCCACCTCGCTGGCGTTGGGGCCGCTCCGCGCCGTGCCCTGGGGCCACGGCACCGGGGACGACGGTGCTGGCGGGGCCACGAGTAGGGTGACCCCGTAGGCTTTCGAGGCGTTGTAGGGCTCGGTGATGTACTCCAGGGCTGCCAGCGCTGGTGGCACGCCGGCAGCCGCCACCTCGAAGAGGAAGCTGTCACTCTGCGGGTGCTGCTGGGTGTCCCCGGCATCCAGCACCTCCAGCCCCACCAGCCCCTGCTCCAGCTCCCTCTGGCTGAAGGTCTCGATCGGGGTCGGGGGCTGCCCTGGGTCCCCCGAGACCCTGACGAGGCGGCTGCTGCGGGGCGACCTGCGGATCCTGAAGACCGGCACGCTCCTGGTGCGGTTGGCCAGCTCGCTGGCGTCGAGGGTGCGGGTGTCCAGGAGGGCCGTGGTGCCCCGCGGCCACACGCTGCCCGGCCGAGCCGTCACCAGGGCGCGGACGGTGACGTTCACTTCCCCGCTCCTGTTTGCTCCCCGCGATGTGGCGAGGAACTGGAAGCTGTCCTGGGGAGAGGTGAGCTGGGTGAAGGTAAAAGTCACCTCCCCGCGCTCCAGCTGCGCCTGCGAGAAGCCCCGCGCCGGCTTTTGGTTGAGCAGCACCTGGCCAAACCTGGGGTCCCTGGTGATCCTGTACAGGGCATCGCCCTCCCCCGGGAGGTGCCGGGGGGTCAGGGTGGCCCTGTTCAGCTCCTGGGGCACCTCCAGCGGCACCGGGCTCGCTGCGGGCAGCACCACGACTTCCAGCGAGGTCAGGGTGGCCGGGTGGTGGCCGTCGGACAGGCTCAGGGCTAAGGACTCGGGGGCGCTGCTGCTGGTGGTGGTGACGAACACCACGTGGCCGGCGTTGATGTCCGCTTGGGTGAAGCGCTCGATGGCCACTTGAGGGTCGTGCGCGTTGGCCAGGTGGCCAGCGAGGGGCCTCTGGAGCAGGGTGTAGACCGCGTCCTCTGGGGAGCCCTGCAGCTCGGCCACGTCCAGGTAGTCCCGGGACAAGGTCACGGTGGAGCCGTGCAGGACCTGCAGCGCTCGGCGCCGCTTTACCACCCGCGGTGGCTGCCCAGCGCCGCCGCTCACCGTGATGTTGAAAGCTTCGGAGACGAGCACCCCGTGGCGGGGAGGATGGAGGGACTGCTGCGCCCGGGGACGGAGCCAAGCCTGGAACTGGAAGCGGTCTTTGGAGGCAGCGTCCCCGCCGTGGATGTAGGCCAGGCGGCCGGCGGCCAGGTCCGACTGCAGGAAGAAGGGCTGCGGCTGCCCCAGCGCCACGCCGGCCACCGAGAGCTGCCCGCGGAGAGGTGGCTCCGTCACCAGGAAGACAACGTCGTGCGCGGCCCTCTCGGGGACTGAGACTTGGCTCAGGAGGTTGGAGGCGTCCAGCAGCGAGGTGCCGATCTCTGCCCGCTCCCCCCTGGCGAGCCGGAGGCCTGGGAGAAGGAGGGAAGACCCAAAGCGGCGTCAGAAACGGAGGGATGCAAAGAAAATAGGAAATAGGAATAGGAGGAAAACAGGATTGATGAGGCTGGCAAAACAACGGGGGGAAGGCGTTGTGTGGATAGGGCCAGCAAAGGCTGGACGTGGCTTGTCAGATGTCGGTGTGGTACCAAAGCTCATGCTTGGAGGGAGCACGGGAAGTTGTACATTCTGCTTTTCCTGCAGACAAACAGCCTCCTCTGACATTTGCACAATCCCCCCTCCCTGCCCCAGTGAGAGGATTGTGCAAACCTCAGGAGAACTTGTTTGTCCCTTGCTTCTCCTCCAGCCACACTCCGCACCACCCCCCGGGCTGATTTTTTCCTTTTTTTTTTTTTTTTTACCTGCATTTCTCCACAACTGAGTTGAGCGCTGGGGGCAATTCGCCTCGAACGAGATCAGCACGAGCAGGACGAAGGAGTCGGAGATGGAGGTCGGAGCCACCACGCGGAAGCGGATGGCGTCCTGGGCGAGCCAGAAGGGCTCCTGGGGCATCTCGTGCTGGTAGAAGATCGCCCCGCCATCCACCTAGGAGGGGAGAAAGCTCGCTCATTTCTGCTTCATGGCAACATAACCCCAGCGGGTGATGCCACGATGCCACGACCCATCTCCTTTCTGGCTGCCGTGGTGCCACTGTCACTGCTGGTGCCAGTGCTGGAGCCGGCGTGGGCACCGTGGGGGCTTGGTTTGGCTCCCCCAAGGAGGCACCTTTCTGCCAGGAGCTTTCCGCCCAGCAAATGGGGTGGGACCCCCGAGCTGTGGGGCTGCTGGAGGGTCTCGTGGAGGGGGCGAGACCTCACCTGGGCTTGGGTGAAGTTCCTGACTTCGTCCCCGCGGGCGGTGCGCAGCCGGCCAAGGCGCGGGGCTTGCTCGATGCTGTAGTAGAGGGCCGTGGGGCTGGCGGGGCTGCTGCTCACCGCCTGCAGGTTCTCGCTGGTGAGGGGCTGCAGAGCACCTGGAAAACACGCCGGGGGGGACATCAACCCTGCCCCTCTGCCCCCACAGCAGCCTGGCTGCCGGGCCCCCCGCACGCTGCCCCCTACCCACCTGGGCAGAGGGTGAGGCTCTGCTTCCTGGCCAGGCTGAGCTCCTCGCCCTGCGCCCTGACGAGGAAGAAGTGCCCGGGGGACAGGTTCTCGCCGTCCCACAGGTCAAAGGCGAAGCCTCCATCCAGGGGCCCTGCAGAAAGCGTGGAGCTGGGGCACGGGGCAGCCCCCTCACCTGGCACGAGGGGGAGCTCGGTGCCACAGGGCTTGGGGACGGGTTGGTGCCAGGGGACGCCTCGTCCTGGCCCTACCTTGGTGCACAAAGAGGACGAGGCCGCTGTCGATCTGCGCCTGGGTGAAGCGCCGCACCTCCACGTCGGGCGCTGGCCTCAGCACCACCTTGCCATTGACCGGGGGCTGGATGGAGAAGGTGACCTCCGCCGCCGGGCTGTCCTCGTCCTCGGCACGCAGGGTCTGGGGGCCGATGGTGGCTGTGGCACCGCTCCGCAGCTGGGGGACGGGGAGAGGCTGTAACCCCCCGGGACACCCCGGCCATCCCCAGCCCGTCCCCGAGTGCTGGTGCCTTGCACCAGGAGGCACGTCTGCGCCGCACAAGGGCTCCTTGTGCATCTGCTGGGCGAAGCACCCGTGCCCTGGCCTCCTCCCAAGCCCTGCATCACCCCGTGCCCGTGTTTCCCAGCACGTACAGGGGGTGTGCTGCCCACGCCACCCCACAGCCGGCCGTGCCACCCATGCCCAGGGACGCTGCCACCACGATCCCACAGCACCTGCCTTCCCCAAGGGGCTTTTCAGTCCCTGGAGCTCCTGCCGGGGTTGCAGGGGGATGAAGGCGAGCAGGAGGCAGCACTATGCCCCGTTCCTAATCCCCTGCCCCATCCCTGCCCCACAGACCCCAGGATTAGGATTATTCCTGGGATGTCAGGTCCTGCGCGCCCTCCCCAGAGCCAGCTGCGTCGGGTTAGCGTAGCTCTTTTCCTCGCTCTCCAGCTGGCTGATCCCCAAACATTTCTTGAGTGGGTGTGGGTGCCGGCTGTGAAATCAAATCCATCAGCAGCCCCTGCGGGACTGGGGGAGAGAGGCCGGGAAGCGCGGCTTTGGGGAGGTGGGATGGGGGAAGCGCTGCGCGGGGGCAGCCGAGCTGAGCAGGGCCAAGCACTCCAAGCCCCACATCCGCTCTGAATGATTAAAGCTGGGCTCCTGCCCTCCTTTTCTGGCTTATTATGTCTGCTCACACTCCGTGTCACCTCTGCGCTCTGGGAGAGCTGGCGTGGAGGCAGCGAAACGGTGCCGGCAGCACGGCGGCACGGCGCAGAGGGCAGCAGAAGCCTCCCTTGGTGGCACCCAGCCACCCTCCTGGCAGCAGGGACCGCAGCCCGCGGGGCCTGATCCTGCCCGTGTGGACTCTGCACCCTGCTGCTGGCGTGCGTGCAGCAGGGGAAGCTTTGTGCAATCTCCGTGCCGGGCCCGGGCTGACCTTTAAACGCTGAAGTCATCTCTCCGGGAGCACAAACACACACGGCCCCTCCTGCACGCTGCTTGCTTTGTCCTGCGCAGGACAAACCCGTGCTTCTGGCTGTATTTTTGTATTGTTATTATTATTTTTTTTCCCTGTCTTTTGATGGTTTTATAGTGGTTGGGAGGGAAGGCAGAGCTTCCCCGAGTGACCATGCTGCTGGGCTGGCTGTGAGGAAGAGGAGAGGTTAACCTGACCCTGCAGGGGTTTGGGCACAGCTGGGGCACATCGGGGCTCAGTGCCCTTAAAAAAAGGGATTTGCTGGCGGGGGGCTGCCTTTGCTGGGCTGGGGGGGGGCTTTGGGGTCGGGGGCAGCGTGGGCAGACCATGGGCTGGCTGCGGATGGGGACCCCAAACTTTGCAGGGCAGCCCCGCTCCGTCCCGTAGCCTTCCTTTGGGGTGTCCCTGCTGGGGTGGGAGGGGGGGGGCTTTCCTGAGAAACCCCCCTGCACCCCCCCGGCTGAGCCAGCCGCCAGCAGCAGCCGCAGCGGGGCGATGCTCCCACCTTGTGGACAGCTTCAGCATGGCCGGGGGAGGAGGAAGAGGAGGAGGAGGAGGCGGAGAAGCCCTTCCAAGGCCGGCCCCAGCCCCTGTTGAGCGGTTCCCCCCCCCGCGGCCCCTTACCTGCAGCCCGGCGTTGATGCGCAGCCGGGGCCCCGCCGTGCGCCGGGGCGCGATGGCCACGAAGACGGTGCGGGGCTGGCTCTGCCGGCCGCTGTCGGAGGCGTTGGCCAGCAGGGTGAAGCTGTCGGCCCGAGCCCGGGGCACGTCCTGCCTGTATCGGACCTCCTGGTTCTCCACCTGCGGGGCAGGGGCTGGCTGAAGGGCGCGGGGGGGGGACAGCCCTTGGGCACGGCCCCGGCACCACGATGGGGAGAGGGGCTGGCACCGGGGCTCTGCCCGCATCCCCTCCCCATAGCCCTCAGCTTGGGGTTTCCCCCCACCACAGCACACCCGGACGGGGTGAACCTGCCCCCCTAAAACCCTCCATCCCAGGGGCAGCCCCCTGCAGCCTCCCGGTGCCCCCAGCCCCGTACCTCGCTCCAGGTGAAGCTCTGCAGCCCCCCCTCCTCGGGCCGCTTGGTGTTCAGGAGGGTGCCGTAGCGGGGGGGCTCCAGCACCCTGAACTCCACGCCACGAGCCACGAAGTAGTCGCTGGGGACGTTGAGGATGGCCGTGGAGAGGATGGCAGAGCCTCCTCCTGGCACCGTGAGGTTGCCGACGTCCAGGGGGACGGTGGCGGGGAGCACGCTGAGGCTCACTGCCACCCCCTCCAGGGGGTCTGCCCCCCCGGCCGTGACGTCCACAACGAAGTGGTCCCGCTCCTCCTCCGGCTTGGAGTGCAGGTAGAGGACTTGGCCGCTGTTGATGTCCTCCTGGGTGAAGGACTGCACAGGGTCGAGGCTGGGCGGCTCGTCCGAGTCCCGGCCGTGCTGGACCATCACCAGGAAGCCGGAGGCCGGGGGGCTGCTCACCAGGTAGACGATGTCCTGAGGGGGGATCTCTTCGTGGGCCACCTGCGAGCGCGGGGGAGGCACGGTGTGAGTGGGGGGCCGACATTTGCCAAGGTCGTGGCAAAGCCAGACCTGGGCTCTGCCCCTGGGCAAAGCCTGACACGGGCACAAGTCCTCTGGTCACTGCAGGTGGGTGTTAAATAGCCCCCCACACACAGTCTGGTGGCCGGGGAGGGGATGTGGGTTTTGGGGAACAAGCAGAGAGGGGGATACTCACCAGTAAGTGCTCCTGCTTGATCTCGGCCGCCTCCCCCTGGAAGACGTGTATCTCCTTGTTGTTGACCACGCGCAGGGGGCTTGGGTGGGTGTCCAGGAAGATGGTGATGGCCAATGTGTCCTCCACTGCCACCTCGTTTGCTTCCACGGTGAACTGGAGCTCATCCCGGGCGTTCCTGCTCCCGTTGTGGCGGTAGGAGACCTCTCCTGCCAGCAGGTCCCTCTGCGAGAAGGCCATGACCGGCTGCCCCCCTCTGAGCACGGCCCCCCACCGCGGTGGGGCGGTGATCAGGAACCGTATCTCCTCGTCCGACCTGATGTCCATGTTGGTCTCCAGGCTGAGGACGGAGGCGTCGATGCTCCCCTGGCTCCCCTGGGGGATGGCGAGGCCGGTGTTGTTGACTATCTTGATGTAGGGCTCTGACGCCTGCACTTCCAGCAGGGCCGTGGTTTGGTGGAGGCCGTCTGAGACCTGCAGCTGGATCCAGCCCCGGTCGGCCCCGGAATGGACGAAGAGGATCTTCTTCTTCCTCAGGTCGTCCTGGGTGAACCGATAGAGCTGGTGGCTCCTGTCGTCGACGGACACGATGCTGCCAAACAAGATGTCCCTCCTGGCCAGCACCAGCTGCGCGTCGGAGAAGCCCGAGTCCTTGTCGGTGAAGGCGATGTCGTCCGTCGTCAGCAGGTGCTGCCCGTTGCGCACCACGTTAAACACCTTGCTCACCGCCCGGACGGGGGTATGGTCGTTGACGGGCTGGATGGAGACCCTGAAAACCCCTCTCACCTCCTCCGCCTCGGGCTCGGTGCTGCCCTCGCCCTGCCTGGTGGCTACGAAGGGGATGTCGTCCTCCAGCGTCTCGGAGTCGTCGTGCTGGTACAGCAGCCGGCGGTGCAGGATGTCGTCGTTGGTGAACTCCGTGATCTCCTCGCTGGACGCCCTGCCGAGGGACGCTGCCCACGCCAGCCTCCCGTGGGCTGGCCCCTCGATCACTTCGTAGAGGTAGTCCATGCTGTTCAGGCTCTGCACGAACAGGTGGTCCTTGGAGATGACAGCCTGGCCCCCCTCCGGCACCGTCAGCAGGACGTTGGTCAGGTTGGGCGCGTCGGGGTCCCCCCCGATGCTGATGGGGTAGGTGTAGACGGGAGAGTGCTGCTCGCCGGCGCGCACGTGGAACTGGAAGGCGTCCTCGGCTTGCTGGGAGTTCCTGATGGTCGCGCTGTAGCTCAGGCGGTTTCTCTGCAGGTCCTCCTGGGTGAACGCGAAGCCCTCGGTCAGCCTGCTGCCCAGCAGCTCCAGGTTGCCCTTCCTGGGGGCCTGGATGATCACATAGCGGAAAGGGACCGGGGCGGAGTTTGGGTCTTCCAGCATAGCCTCCAGCTCCTTGCTGGTGATGTTTTTGTGCCGCTTGTTCTTCATCTGGAGGGGGACCATGGTCTTCATCTTAATGGTGGCTCTTTTAATGCTTATGAGAAAAGTGTTGTTTGGCAAGACCTTCTGGCCCACCTGGACGTCGAATCGGAGCTTCTCCACAACATCCTCCAGCCGGTGCTCTGGATCCGTGCAGAAATACTGGATGCGCCCTTGCTCCAGGTCTTGCTGCTGGAAGGACTCCACTCGTTTCCACTCCCCTCCCGTGCTCCCCTGCTTCTGCAGCTCGCCGTACCTGAGGGGCTGCGTGAGGCTGTACAGGATGGGCACCCGTTGTTTCCCGGCGTTTGTCTCGGCGGACAGGTTGGCCGTGGAAATGCGCGCAGCCCCCCCTTGGGAGACAGAGAGCCCAGTGTTGTTGCGCAGGCGGATCTCGGGCTCTATGGCCAGGATCCTCAGCGTGGCAACGGGGCTCGGGACGGAGCCGTCGCTCACCTGGAAGGTGAGCTGCAAGTCTGTCCCGCTCTGGTGCACGTAGACCACGTTGCCTGCTTCCAGCTCCCTGCAGGAGAACTCCTCGATGGGCACGCCGGGCTGGAAGTCGTACTCCACGTAGCCCTCGTCCAGCTGCTGGGTGCCGTGCAGCTGGAACTCGAGGTCGTCGCAGGAGGTGTCGTCGTCCAGCACCTGCAGGGTGTCCGTGCTCAGGTGCCGGCGCGTGTGCGACAGGATGGTCATCTGGTTCCCGTGGGGGAAGATCACCTGCGGGGCGTCGTTGGTGGGGCTGACCATGACGGGCAGCACGTACTTCTGCCCCTGCCGCAGGCACTCGGGGACGCCCTGCTGGGCGGCCACCGTCACCTCCAGCACCAGCTGGTCCATGGGCGCTTCGGAGCCGTCGTGGGCGTACCGCACTTTCCGATTCGTGATGTCCAGCAGGGTGAACTTCTTCCTGCTCCTGGACCCGGGGACGTCCAGCTCCAGCTGGCCGTGCCGAGGGTCGCCGGCGAGGGTAAAGAGGATTTGGGACGGGCGGATGTTCGCGAGGCTCAAGTCGACCGTCGGCTGGACGTGTTTCCACTCCAGATAGGCCGTGCCCCCTTCCGACAGGACGAGGGGGCTGACGTGCAGAAGCCTGCTGATGTTGGCCAGGGCGGGTGGGAAGCTGCTGTCCGGCCGGCACGCTTCCACCACCGGCCAGGCGTCCGGCGGAGGGGAGGTGGGCGCCTCGTCCTGCTCGTACGCCTCCTCGTAGTCCTCGTAGTCGTGGTCTGACCTCCCACAGCCGGCCGCGATGTTCTTCGTCAGCACGGCGTCCTGCAGGCTCTTCCTCTGCAGGTTTATCCGCAGGTCCTCCAAGCAGCCGACAAAGGACGTGTTGCTCATGGTACCCGCCGAGGTGAAGGCAAGGCGGTGCGCTCTCAGCCCCTGCAGCGCCTTTTCGTTCAGCCCTCCGATGAAGAGGTTTCCCTGAAGGTCCAGGTAGTTGTTGATGCCCCGGTTGGACGTGGAGGAGGCGTAGTAGTCGATCAGGATCTCGAGCTTGTGGGTGCCCGTGTAGACCTTGACGTAGTGCTGCTGCTTGTCGCTGATGAAGACGTTGTTGTGCAGGACGATGACGCCGTTCCCCTTGTTGACAAAGCCCCTCAGGCGCCCGTTGGAGACCTCCAGGTAGAAGAAGTCATCCTCCGTGCCCGCGTGGTAGATGAGGGGCGCGTGGGTGACGTCCGTGGTGACCACAAACTCGATGGTCCCTTCCTCCCTCGCGTCCCACGTGGGGAACGCCACGTACGACTGTGGCCCCAGGAACCCGAAGGGGTCCTCGGGCTCGGCAGAGAACTGCGTGCTGCAGCCTTCCTGCACCTCGTGGAAGACCTTGGGGCTGCCACCGGAGGACGGCGGGGAGAGGACATCCAGGCCGTTGAACGTCACCGAGTGGAGGCAGCCTCTGAAGGGCGAGCTGGCCCCGGCGAGGTAGGGCAGGTTGAGGCCGCCGGTGCCGCCGGCGTAGAGGCCGTACTGGATGTCCAGCTCCCGGACGGGCCCCGGGATGTCCACGGAGCTGTTGAAGAGGCCGTCGATGGTCAGCGTCATCCTGCCGTCCTCCACCAGCAGCTCCACGTCGTGCACCGCCAGGTTGTCCAGCTGCAGCTCCGCTGGCGACTGCAGCGTCACCTCCTCCGAGCCCAGCCGCAGCCTGGCCTTGGGGGAAGGAAAGCGAGCGGGGTCAGCACCGGGGCTCGTGCACAGCACCCTCCTGACAAAGCGTGGGCCCATCCCCGGGGGTTTAGGAGCGCTGTGGTCCCTCTGCTCACTGCCACGTGCCCTGCCCCGCTCTGCCCCTGCATGCTCCTCCATCTCCCAGCCCTTCCCCACCGCCTGCGCTGCTCCCAGCCCCGCCAGCTGTCAGCCTGGGGACTGGCAGGGGAAATAGCAGGCTTGCCTGTGTCCACTCTAATCCAGAAATGGGGTGGGCACCGTCATCACGAGCGGCAGCCCGGAGCCTCCCTAAGTAGAGGGTTGGCCAGTGGGCCCCGAGACACGCACCCTGCCTCAGGGAGCTCTGGTCAGCTGCTTGCTCGCGCTCAGATGTGGTCCGTGGCCCAGCCCAGCGGCTCCCGGGGAAGCAGGGATGCGTTCCTCTTTTTTTCCTTTGTGGTGGGCGCCAGCCCCGTAACCACAAGAGGAAATTCTGTTCTCCTGTCCTGCTCCCTTCCCACGCCCCAGCTGCACTCAGCCTGCGGTGGGATGGGGGCGTTGGGTGGAGACCTCTCATTTCTCTGGTCCTCTTGGCCCATCCCTTCCCCAACCCCTCGCACTCCAGGGTGTTCAGTGCCATGTCCGAGCACGCAATGAGCACGGGGTGCTGGCATCAGGGTGTCCAAGACGCTTCCCATGGCCCAGCTTCCCTACCTGGGGGCTGGTTCCCTGTCTTTAATACCCCCGGAGGGATTCAGGGAGCTGCGGTACCAACCTGCAGGGTGCCAGCTTGCAGCTGCAGCAGGAGGTGGTCGGGCTGCCCGGCGGCCAGGAAGAGCAGCCCGCTGTCCTGGCTGGTGTAGAGCTGGAGCCGCAGCTGCACCGTGCGCGAGGCGTCCGCCAGCGGCATCTCCACGTAGCTGTCCCCCAAAAAAGAGGCTGCGGAGGGGTGAAAGGAGAGGGTCAGGCAGGGAAAGGCACCCTCAGCCCTGGCCGTGTGGGTGCTGTGAGCCTGCAGCCCCCTTCCCAGGCCCCTTCCCGGAGTCCTTCCCTCGCTGGGCTGCGCGTTTGGGAGCTGCATCCTCCAGCGCCGGCCACGCGATGGGGCCCGAAGGCTGCAGCCTCCAGCCTCCCCCTGCACACGTGCAGGGAGGTGTGCTGTTAGCCCGAGGAGCCCTGTCCATTTTGGACACCCCCTCGGGAGGAATGAGAAACCTTGCCATGCAAATCCTCTCCCTGCTCAGCACCATTCTCAAACAGCTCCCCGTAGCATCGAACCACTGCTGAGGTTCGCCCCGGAGGCAGCGGCTCGGACAGATCGGGAGGAATAAATGCGTGCAGAGCGTGTGTGCAATCCATATGTGGACGTGGGAGCGTGCTGGGCTGGGGCCGCCGCTGGAAGGCGTTCAGCACCCAGCGTACGCGCGCCCTCAGCAGACTCAGCGCAATGGCATGTGGCTGCGGGACCAGGGACTGTGTCACAGGGCGCTGGCAGGAGGACAAGCAGGAGGTAACCACAGCGTGGCACTGCTTAGTTTCACAGCGGCGCTGCTTGCTCACTGCCTGAATGCGTGTGTGTGTGTGCGCTGCACCCTCGTGCGGAGCACATGCTGCGTGTGGCCCCGCGGCGCTCCCTGCACTGCGCGCCTGCGGGATGAGGCATTAACTCTGTCAAGACCCGTAGGATGTAAAAGTCTGGGGAGGATGCGCTGGGAGGGGGGGAATGCGCGTTTTCAGGCCACGCTCTGGGAGGTTTAGGTGACTTTTTGTGCTTTTTGGCCAGGCTGTGCCCTGTGGAGGAATGCTCTCTGTGGAGGGGGCTCTCCCTGGAGCGTCTCCAGTCTGAGTGCTTTGGGGACGGCCGAGTGGCCTCAGGACATGCAGCCCTCCTTGCCCAGATGCCACATCCCAGCTCTGAGAGCAGAGGAAGGGCCTCAGCTTTCTGCTGGGGTCCAGGAGAGCAGTGAGGGTGTTGCAAGGAGCCTTACCCCATCTGCACTGGGCAGGGAGGGAATGGCAGCATGGAAATATCCAACGCCCGCTTTAACGGCCAGCCGCTCGCTCAGGGTTGCCAGCACGTCTTACTCAAGCCTGCTCATTTCCTGGTCCTTGTGCATGCCCTTGGCAAGTGTCACTTTGGCTTCCTCATCCTCCTCTCCTGAGCCAGTGACTCCTGGAGCCTTGCTGTCCTCTCCCGACCTGCTCCCTCCTGCTGCTGGTCTCTGCAAAACCAGCCCAGTGGCCCTTCTGGCACCACACTGCATGCAGCACATTGCAAAAAGGCTTTTCCCTCTCCCTGCACAGGCATGGGACGCAGGCACGCACGCCCGCGTTGCATTTGGGCCCCAGGAGACCTCGCCTGCACATTCCGTGCTGGCTCCCACCGAGCTTTCCCCCATGTGCGTGCACGGCTCCAGCTCCCACCGAGCCTTTGCTTTTGTGGCTTCCCCTAGCCCAACAAACGTGGCTTTCAGATGTTGCTGAAAAACAGCGCAAGGCTGCCAAAAGCGACGATGCCCAGGGGAGAGATGCTGCTTGCAGGGAAGGGGACCCTTGTCCCATTGCAGGAGGCTCTGGGGTTTTTCTCCGGCTGCAGAGCAATGCGAGTTACTGCTGTTTGTCTCCAAACCTTCTTGCAGCACCCCTCTGCCCCACAGCCTGGCCAGGAGGTGCTCGAAGGCAGCTCTCACATCTTGCAGCAGGCTGTCAGGACCGGGGCTTAAAGCCGACGGTGACAAACGTGCTGTTTTGTCCCCAGAAGGGGATGTCCCGGCTGGCCCTTGCACCCCACGTGGAGAGAAGCAAATCCTCGCATCCGGGGGCGAGCCCCTGGCCGCCCCGCTCCCCCCGGCTAAAAATAATTCCCGTTCCCAGCTGCAGGGTCCCGCAGGAAATCACTGCCCTGCGCCTCGCCAGCCCCGTAGAAAGGCTGCTGCAGAGGCGATGGGGCCCCCGTCACAGTTTCCGAGCAGCCGGCCAGCAGCCAGCAGATTATAGGCTGCACTGTCTTTTTATTTCTTTTTTTTTCTTTTTTTTTTTTTTTTCATTGAAAATAACAAGGAGGAAAGCCAAAAGCCAGGCTCTGAGCAAACCCCGGGCGTGCTCTGCTCCTCCAAGGCCAGGCGAACAAGTGAGGGCTCTGTGCGCATCGGGCGCCCGCCCCAGCCGCCGGCCACGCGCCGGGTCTGGGATGCCCTGGCCTGCTTCCCCCTGCCTCGTCCCCTTTCCATCGAAAACACAGCTGCTTGGGCCTCTCCGGCTGTTTTCTAGCGCCTGGGGGACAGCGCTGGGACAAGCATTGCCTGTGGCAGGGGGGCACACATCCTTCCCTTGTGCCCGGGGTGCTGGGACCCTTGCGTCCCTGCCGGGAAGGATGCTGAGGACGAGTGGAGGAAAACCTGCCCGGAGGAAGGCAGGCTGGCTGCTCAACAAGGCTTCATTCAGGCTGCCCGAGCAGGAAGGGGCCGTGCGCCCGCCTGTGTTTGCAGGGAGGGGACTGGAATTCGTTAAAGCAACCTTTTAATTGCACCCCCAGCTCCAGGGCGGGGGCCGGGGGCGCCTCGTGCGCGCACGCCCCACCTGAAAGGCTCTCTGTGTCCTCAGCCCTTCCCTGCCCCGGCCTTCCTGGGGTGGAAAACCAGGTGTGGAGCGAGGGCTCCTTGTCCCCACCGACAGCCCGCTGCTTGTGCTTCTCCCCGAACAAGCGGCCCCTGTGTGCCGGGGCCGGCGAGCCCCTCGCTGGCAGCCGCTGCTCCGGGACGCCCCAGCCTGGCGCATTCCTCCTCCGCGGCGTCAGCGGGCTCCCAGGCGCTCGGGGCCGGGGTTTTGGTGACTTTATAAGGCAGCGGGCTCGCCCAGCCCTCCTGCCTCCGCCGTGGGTGGCCCCCGGCTTCGTCCTCCCCGGGAGCTGCGGGATGGGGCTGGGGACAAGAGGGGGCTCGGCGGGAGGAAGAGGTCCCCGCCTGCCCCGTGCCTCCGATGGGTTTTTTGGAGAAAGGCTGCATTATGCTCCACATTCCCTTCGTTTTACGGCGTGGTTTTATTTATGGCCGGGGAAGGAAATGAGCAGCCTGTGAGGCGGGCTAAGGCAAACACAGCCGGTGCGCAGAGGCCCCGGGGTTTGGCTGGGGCTCGGCTGGGAGCAGGGGGGCCCCAAAGCCCCCTCTGGGGATGTGGGGGGGCCGGGGGCTGCTGGCTGCAGGGCTGAGGAGACACCCCAGATGGGTACAGCGGGGAAATCCCCGTGCAATGGGGTTGGGCAGCACGGGAGCTGGCCCTGAGCATCCGACCTGGATGGGGACCTCGGGGATGTCCTGCAGCAAGTTTTTGGGGCAGCCAGAAGAGCAGCTGCCTCATTTCCCCCCCCCGCTGGCACCGGTGAGAGCCTATGGCATGGAGGAAGGCTTCTCCTCCTCACCCCTGCTCCTGCATTTTCTCCTGCAGGCTGTGAGCACGGCTCCCACGGCCTCGTGCCAGGGCTGTGTGCGCTTCCCAAACCCCGCCGCAGCCGGACCAGGGAGCGGGGCTCTGCTCCTCGCTCCTGCTCTCACTTTCCAGGCGCAGCAGGGATTGCTGGAAAGCAGAGAGAGCAGAGCCGCCTCTGATAACGCCGCTGGCTGCGGAGGAGCCTCACCACCCCCTCTTTTTGGCCGCGGGAGGAGACCCCCAGGGAAGAGGCGCTGTGCTCTCCCCTGCACGTCCTGCTCGCCCCACAGCACCCGCCCCTACCTCCGCGAGAGCCTCCGCCTGTGTTTGTTGCTGCAGTTCCTTCCCAGCTGCTCTCCCTCTCTGCTTCCCCACTCTCCTGCCCTGGCTCCTGCACAAAAATGCCTTTCTGCAGCCCACAGACTTCGGGGTCAGGCGCAGCCGTGGCCCCCACTTGGTTTGCGCGGCCCCGGCAGGAGGAAGGCGGCGCAGCGCTTTGCTGTGAAATGGGTCCAGCAGCCTTGGCCACAGCCTCGCTGCTCAGGCCCTCGCTTCCCCAGCATAATTTTGCCGTGATTCAAGCAGCCCAAGTGCTGCTGGCATTCCTTGCACTGCCCTGCCCTGCATGGAGCCACTGAGGGGAGGGCACGGTGCTGGCATCTGCTCCTGTCGCTCCGCCACGGTGCCGGGGACCCCCCAAAAATTGCCAGGGTGCTCTGCCAGCACTGCCCCTTTGGGGACATGCGTGCAGCTGGAGGAGCACACCCTGCACACGTGTTAAACATCCCGGTGGCTGGGGCGCAGCGTGACATCGGGGGTCACACCTGGGGGTGAGCATCCGTGCGGCCGGCACACGGGGAGGGGGCTGCCCGCCCCTGCTGCACCCCCAGACTGGAGCAGGGAGGCCGGGACGGGGAGGCTTTAGTTCTGTGTGCTAACGGATCCGGAGGGATGCAGGGAGGCAGCCCGAGCTGGAAGAGGTGCTTGGAGCTTTTGCTCTGGGAGGAGAACAGGGGGGGAGAAAGTGGGAGGATTTGGGGAGGCCGGCAGCTAAATGGGGCTTTTGTGACGGCCCCGGCGGCGTGACTCAGGCTCGCTGCGTCTCCCGCTGCCAGGAGAAGTTGGCCTGGAAATTTTGTATCAGCCCCAGAGGACGTGGTTTCCAAACCATCCCAAGACGGGTTTTGTTCTTTCTTTCTTCCCCTCTCCTCGCTCTCTCGAGCTGCCTCTCGCCTTCTGGCTGCCAACTTTTCCCAACTCCACCCTGCTCGCGGCGAGCTCGGTGCCGGGGCTCCAGCTGCCCGGCTGGTCCCTTTATCTGGGAGCGGGGACACGGCCCCATATCTGGGCACGGGGACACGGCCCCGCACCCTGACCTGCCCCCGGGGGCAGCGGAGCTGGGCGCCCCTTTTGGAGAGGCTCCCGAGCATCCTCCCGGGGCTGGCTGGATGTTACCGGAGCGATGCGCGGCTGCAAACAAACAGCCCGGCCGCCGCTGGAGAGCTTCCCGGCAGCCGCTTCCCAGCCTGGCGTGGGATGGATCGGCCTCGGAGCGCCAGGACAACGGGGATGCACCAGCCAAATTCGGGGCTGTGGGGGGGAGAGGTGCTCCAGAGGAGCAAACATGTGGGCGCACAGGGGGGGAGATGCCAAAGCTGTGCCAGCAGCGACCTGCCGGGTTTAATTTCCCCATCCAGCGCACCCAGGAAAGGGATTTGGGGTGGTCTGGCTGTAGCAGAGCAGCTGAAATCCTTCCTTTCCCCTTTCTCATGCTGTCAGGGGCCCCCTCCCCACGCTGCCCTCCCACCCCAGCCCGGGATTTCTCAGCCCCACGCCTTTCCCATCTCTGAGAAACAAGCCAAGGGCTGGTGTTTATAGAGAAAATAAACGCCTGCCCGCCCGCCCTCTATTTATAGCTGGGAGCACGTACGTGGGGAGAGGGCTGGTGGCGCGGGGAGGCGTGAGCGGGTCCCCCCGGGGCAGGAGGCTGTTCTCAGCCGCAGCTACCTCTGGCCAAAACTTGGCTCTGGCAGCCTCGTGCGCCCCGCTTCCCAGAGGAAATGACCCCCAGGACCCACGGGCTTCTGTGGGATGGGGCGCGACATCTCTGGTATCCCAAGGCAGATGTCTATGTGGGAAGAGCTCTGCTCCGAAAATGTGGGGGGAATTGGGCTGATTTTCCCCCAAACCAAAAATAATAAAAGAGAGAGGTTTTGGCCAAAGAGATGGGATGAGGCAGAATAACTTTTGCTCGCAGTTTCCCCTTCAAACCGTTGGCCGGCTGTGGGAGGTGCGCATGGCACCGTGCGGCCGGGAGGAAAAAACAACCTCCAGAAAAACAAGATTTGGGCAAAAGCAGCATGGGACGTTCCCGGTGCCCATCCCTCCCTGACTCACAGCCCATAAAGGCTCCTTTAATAGCCCGTGAGTCACGGCAGCGCGCGGGCCCTCGGCGCGGTGGCACTGGATGAATGTGGCTTTCATTTCCCTGGGACTGGCGGGCACGTGCTGGGCCGGCCACCTTGAGGCCGGGTGGTTTTCCCCGTGGCTTTCTCTGCTGTTTTTAGCACTGCCCGCCCTTCCCCAGCGTGCTTGCTGTCTGCTACCAGCTGTCTGTCCGGCTGTCAGGCAGCCAAGAGCAACCGCTGAGCGCGGCGCGGTTCCCCGCGGCACCGTGCCGTGCGCCCAAGGGCGCGGAGCCCTCGGACACCCCTCGTGGATGCTCCCGTTTCAGTGCTGCTCCCTGCACAAGCTGCTTGGTGTCTGGGGGTGTTGGGGCCGTGTTTGGTAAGCACAGGCCCATCCAAAAATCCACCTGTGTGAAAGCAGCTTGGTAGCTAGTGTTTTTTTTTTTGTTGTTTTTTTTTTTGAGGCTGCTTTCTTCTGGGCTTCTTTTTTCTCTGG
This sequence comes from Aythya fuligula, assembly GCF_009819795.1. NCBI lineage: Eukaryota > Metazoa > Chordata > Aves > Anseriformes > Anatidae > Aythya > Aythya fuligula. The sequence goes on along the minus strand of NC_045569.1, from coordinate 9,022,072 downwards.
GGGCTGCATGTTAACCAAAAGCCTCCGTCCTCGTGCAAACCTTCCAGGAGCAGCGCAGAGGAACATCTGCTTTGGGAGGAGGGAAGCTCTCCCGCTGCTCTTGGTCTGAGCTCTCCCCTTCTCTTCGCCCTGTCCCAGCCACAGCGATGGGCACGGTGGCAAAGGGAAGGTTCTGGGGCACGGTGGGGATGAGAAGGATTTGGGGCATGGTTCGGGGACGAGGAGCCTCTCGTTCCACGTCTCCAGGCGGTGTGCAGACACAGGGCAGTCTTGGGCACGTGGGCACGGCTCCAACCCGCGCCGAGGAGCTTTCCCAGTGGAAAGCTGGGGGTTGAGGAAAGCCATGAGCCTGCTGACGCCAGGGGAGTCCCGAAAAGGAGCGAAGCGGAGCCTGGTGCCTGCAGGCGCATGGGAAGGGCTGCGCCGTGGCCAAGCTGTGCCTGGGGCCTAATTTAGACACACATCCTCCACCAAAGCCCATGAGGCCGTGTTCCTGGGCAGCCTGCAACCTGACGTTAGTTCCTCCGCGCTGAGGTTAACCCCGAGCTGCGATCTTGGAGGAATGCGCTTATTATACATTTGCCTGCAGCCCTCCGCTGCTAAATATAAGAGTGAGACAAGAATATTCCTCCCCGATTCCCACGATACCAGTTTGCATTCCCCCCCTGTCAGACTTTTTCCTGTCCGTTCCCATCAGCTGGAAACTTTTCCAGCCGCCCGGAGCCGTGACCTCAAGGCACGCGGTGCCCTCGCTGCGCGTTGGAGCAAGGAGAGGCCGGGTCTCCGAGCACGGGGGTGACATCCGCAGGTGGCAGGCAGGTGACAGAGCGGGCCCAGGGATGGACACGGGCTGCATTTTGCCCTTCCTCCAGCGTCCCTCCTGGGAAGCTCTCGGCCCCACCGAGTCCCCAGCACGAGGATTTGGGGGACTCGTTTTTTGGTGGCCTCGCTGGGGACCGGGCGCTTTTTCCTCTCTAAGCACTTTGCCAAAGTTTCATGCTCCGATGGCAGGAGGAGAAACTTTCTGGTGTTTTTCCTTTTTGACATACAGCTGATGGGCACAGGCTGCCCATTTCGGGCTGGGCACGGCAGGAAATTGGTGCAAAACCTCTTCCCCTTCTCAGCCCCAAGGGCCTGTGCTAGCGGATGTCCTCTGCTCCCTGCAGCCGCGCCCTGGCCTCGGGTGGTATTTGGGGGCAAACCTCTGGGTTTTGGCAGCGCCAAATAAAGCCATGCCTGTGCCTCGTCCATGCTCAAGCCTGGCAGTGGCCTCCCAGTGATTTTGGGATGCCACAGGGGTATCTGCACCCCCGGAGGGTGCCAGGGCAGCCCCTGCTGCTCTCCCGCGCATAGGAGCAGGCAGGAGCCCTGAGGGGTGGAAGCCCTGTCCAGGACCTAAAGGTCAGCGCTGGAAGGAAGAAGAGCACTCTGTTCATTAACAAAGGGATTTTTTCCACTCAGCTTGCCAGGCATCCTAATATTTTGGTGCATGAAGGAAAGAAGGAACAAGCCTGGAGGGAGAGGAGCGAGTCCTGGGAGGCCACCTGCTCCCCGGGGAGGGAACGGGGACGGCAGGGTGAGGTGCCCCAGGGCTGCCCTCTGCTTTCGGGCACGTTGGGAGGACTCATCCCCGGGGTGGCCGGACCCCTCCATAGTCCCTGCTGTCCCTCGTGCCCCCCAACACCACCAGCCCCCCAGCGACTGCTCCCACGGTGCTGTGGGGTGCCCAGAGCCATGCGCTCAGACCCTGTGGCACAAGGCAAGCCCCGTGCCCCACGCTGGGGTCTGCGCCCACCCCGGCGCACAGGACGGACAGACAGACAGCCGGAGCAGAGCCAGGAGGTGAAGCACGCTCTGGTGAAGCTGCTCAGCTCCCTCCTCACCCACCGGCAGCACCACTGCCACGCACGGGCCCCATCCCATCCAGCACCCTTGGGAAAGCAGCCGGCGGGACACAGGCGTGCAGCTCCCCGGTAGACACGGGGCACAGCAGCCCTGCCGAGCAGCCCCAGCAGCTCATCCTCCGGCGGGACAGGCTGCAAACACCCTGCCCAAAACCAGGCAGCTCCTCGGCCTCCAGGAGGGCACCCAGGGGTGCTCACACTGGGTCCCCTTCCCTCCCAGCCCAACCAGCCCCGCGCTCTGCCCTGCGCCTCCACCGCCGAGCGTCCCCCTGTCCCTCGCCGCTCCGGCAGCAGGGTGGTGGGACGGGGGCTTACCTCCGCCCGGGGGTCCTGCACGAAGAGGACGGTGCTGGCAGGCCAGCAGCAGCAGCAGCAGCAGCGTGGCAGGGCCGCCTCGGGTGCCCATGGTGCCTCCCGGCTGGAGCAGCCTCCGGCAGCGCCCGCTTCCAGCCGAGGGCTGCCGCTACTACTATATTTAATAAAGTGCAGCGAGGGAGGGACCTGCGGCTTCTCCCGCCTGTCAGAAAGGAGGAATTCACTCGGATTACAAATTTTCCTCTTAAAGGGGTAGTGGCCTCCCGCTCCCCGACCCACCCCGCTCTCAAAGCGCCCTTGTTCGCGCTGGGGCGACGCACGGGGAGGAGCGGCGGTGCCTGTCCCAAGGGTGCCCAGGCAGCGGGGCGCAGCGGGGTGCTCCTGGCTGCTCCCTGCCCACTGCAACGCCTCCTGCCCACCGCTGCCCGCAGGAGGGGCTCTCCGAGGGTCCTCCAGTGGGGTTAGGGGCATCGGGGTGATGCTCAGCTCGTGGGATGCAGGGCAGAACGGCTCAGGGAAAGGGCTTCGTTGTTTCTCCCTGGGCATCCACCTTCCCCGGGGCCATGCGATGGTGCACAGATTTGGGAGAGCTCGGACCCGTTTGGTGACAGCATGTCCCCACCCTGCGAGTCCTCACCCTGCTCTGGCTCACCTCGGAGCCCCTCTCTCCACCTCCCCAAACCCACTCCTGGCTTCCCACTGAGCCCTTGTGCAGCACACGTCTCCTTCCTCTCGGATGTCTATATTTCAGGTCCCTTTCCCCCCGAGACACCTTTTGCTGATGGATTACGCATGCCTCGTTCCCTGCTGGTTTATTTCTAACCTCTTTAGGGCCCGTGGTGTGACTTTGCTGTCTTTGGCAGCATTTGCAACACCTTCCGGCTCCGAGTCTTCTCCAGACGTAATTAATGTGTTGTTTACTCTTGCTTTCAGATCATTAATAAAGACATTAAATAAACCTGGGATGTGCCATTCTCTCACTGACTATTTATGAATAATTGTCAGGGGCTCGGTAAGTTCATTAGCTAATTCTATTTAGTCTGTGGGTTACATATTAGCCAGACTTGCTGATTTGTACAGATTCAATTTTGCCAAGTATTCCCCTTCCTGCCTTTTATCTCCGGCTCTGCCAGGAGCTCTGCCTCGCTTCGCTCCCTCCAGTCCCCAGCTTTCCCCCTCAGGTTTTGGGACTGATGGAGGGACGACGTGCTCAGGGCTCGTCCATCTCCATCAGTACTCATGGCAGCTCCAGGATGCATCCCTCCGAGCCCTCCTTCTCCCCTTCCCCAGCCAGCACCTGGCCAAGGCGATGGCACAGCCGGTGCAGGGTGGCTCTGGGGAAGCGGCACCCAGCAGGGTCGGGGCTCTGGGGGACCCAACCCATGTGATGTTTGGGCAGGGCAGGGGCACCCAGCGGGGCCCCAGCTCCTGTCCTTGCCACGGAGCCCCGAGCTTGCACCGTGCAGGGCTGTAGCAGGGAATAAAGCCCTGCTGAGCCAGCTGCGGGGGGGAGAGCAGCGAGCGGTGCTTGGAGCGCGCCGCCGGCCCTTGGCCGGGGTGTCCCATCCGGTGCTGGCAGCAGGGAGCGCATTCAGCAATGCTGCTGGGACTTAGCTGCTCAGCAGCTGCCTTCCCAAGCGCTCCCACGATTTAATAGGAACCAAACCACCGTGTTTGGGTCCAACCTGGCCGAAAGGATGTCAGGACGGGGGCTGCTGGAGGGGCCTGGAGCGCTGCGTGGTGCCAGCTGCGGGCACCTCCCCGCCGTGCAGCATGGCCACAGTCCCATTTGCCCAGGAGCAGGACATCAGCGAGGGTTTCTTTGACCCAGGCCAGGAATATTTCAGCTACCTGCTCAGAGAGAAAGCGATGGGCAGCTTGCAACATCTGGGCAGGTGTGCAAGGGTTTGGGTGGGGGGCTCCCCCGGGGACTGGGGCGCGACTTGCTCCGTGAGGCTGGCGGCTCCCATCGCAGGGCGAGGGAGGCTGGTGAGGAAAAAGGTGCTGTGGGGATTTGAGGGCTGTGGGTTTGGAAGCTGTGTGGGTCAGAAACAGCTCCCCAGAAAGCTTCAGGGCCCGGAGAGCACCCTGAGGTGCTAATTGCCCTGACCAACCCCACCTGGGGTCTCAGCCTTGCGTGTATTTAAGCTCAGGTGCCTTCAGCCTTTGCTTCTCTTCACCAGGGGTAGGTGTGCTGTGGCTCTGGGCTGTATCCTGCCCATCTCAGGTGCCGTGCAGTGGGGTCCTGCCCCCAGGGGAGGTGCCTGGGCTGGGGAGCGGTGCCTGCTACTGGCTTTTGAGCCTTGCCCTTGCCCTTGGAGGGCCAGGATGGGGCTCAGGAGTTGCTGGCAGCACGGTGAGCAAACACCTCCTGGCTGTGGTTTGGCACTGCCTTGGGATGTTCCCCCGTGTGTCTGCTGGCATGGGGGCTTGTTTTGAAGCCCCAAAAAGGCACTGAGCTGGAGTGACCCCCAGCAGCTGTGATGGGGCAGAAAGCCTCCTGATTTCCTTGTGCTTTGGGCATGGGGTTTGGTGTGAGATGGGCTTCACCTGCACTGCTGGGGCTGGGAGTGCTGTGGCTGTGCTTCCCCTCAACTAAAACACTTTTCTCTTCCCTGAGCACCGAACACATCACTCCCAGCACTAAAAAGGAAATCGGTAAAGCCCATTTCTTTTTAGCCTGGATTTAGGGTGCTTTGGAAGAGGAGCTGAGCTGTGCTGTGGTGCCAGCAGGCTCAGGGAGGTGCCCACATTTCCACCCTGGGTGAATGCTGAGCCGTATATTCCTGGGGAGCTGCTCCCGGCGGGGAAGCCTCTCCTTGCCCCAAGCACCAGCCAGCCCCCAGCCTCCTAAAGCCCTTCCCAAGGGTCTTGGGGGGGGGCTCTGGGCCGGGGGGAGCCGCTGCTCGGGGGCAGCGAGGAAGAGGAGGGTGCCGGTGCCGTCCCCATGGCGCGCCCAGGAGGTGGCACCAGCGCACCGCGGCTGCGGGGACAGGAGCTGGGGACCCCCCGGCCGAGGTGGGCAGGGGGCTGCTGCAGGCGGGGGGTGTCCCTGCGGCTTGTCCCGGGGGGAGGTGACACCTCCTGGCCTGGCTTTGTTGGGGGGGGGGGGTTCTCCCTTCTGCAGCACCCATCCTCCTTTGGGAGGATGAGGAAGGGAAAGGTGTAGGGAGGTGGTGGCACAGATGTTTCTGGGCTCCGAGAGACCCTTCCCCACGCTGCATTCGTTCAGCACATCAAGCAAACCCAGCAGGGAAGCAGCACTTGGGATTCCCACTCCTGGGTCCGGGTGGCTGTAAATTCCCCCAAAATTAATGGGGCAGAGTAGCTGGGATTTCTCATGCGCTGGGGCTAAAAATCCCCAGCTTTTAACTGAAAGCTAATATTCTCTTTCCAGCTGTTAATTCTGGGAGCTGGGGTATAAATTAAACCTCCAGGCTTGCCATAATGATCACAAGAGCAGGACAAATGGTGTTTTTCTTCCCTAGCCCAGTAGGGGCAGCTCCTGCCTGAGGGACCCTTGTTGTGTCCTACCCCCAGAGCAGTGCTCAGCATCCCGCTGAGAGGCACAGTACCTCTGCGCCCTTGGATTTGCCCCGTTTGGCCAAAATTTGGTGCCTGATGGGGAAGCTTCCCAAGGCAAAGTGCGGTTCTTGTGGTGCTGTCTCCCCGTTGTGATTTATGTGGGTTACCCCTGGGCTCTGCGTGCAGGACCTGGTGCCTTGCGTGGGGCGCTGAGGAGGGAGAGGGCCCTGGGTCAGCAGCTGCCAGCTGGAAAAATGACAGAATTCAGCCAGGGGAAAAATGCTATTTTGTGAGCCAGCGTCACAAACAGACGGAGTAAGAGGCAAATTAAACCGATAAAAGCGCCTTGGTGGTGTCCCCTTTAAGCATCATATATTTTTATCTTGCTCTGGTTTTATTTGCCGGAAAGGGAAACGTAAAGGCAGCAACATTCAATTAAACCTGCCCGTCAGTGGGGGGCTCTGTGCCGGGCTGTGCAGGGGGCTGGAGCTGAGCACAGTGCCAGAGGTGGCACGGGGGGCTCTGCACCTCGCCTGCCCCCATCCCGTGGCACACAATGGGGTCTGGGAGGCTGTGCTAATTGCCATAGTAACGAGAGCCTCGCTCCTGGTGGCATCTCTGTCCTCTGGTGGGCTCCTCGAGGATGTGCTTGTGTCTCCAGCCTCTTCCCATCAGCTCCTCGGTGCTCCCTGTGCCACCGACCCACCCGCTGGGTACCTGGAGTGAGGCTTCTGCTTTATTCCCCAGCAGGCATTCAGCAGCTGAGCCAGTGCCGGGGGGGGTACCGGGGTCTGCTCACCCCTGAGGAGCTCCCCCAGGCAGGGTGGGCTGTGAGCATGGCACGCGGGGCTGTTGGCACCATGGGGTGTGCCTGGGGGCTCCCCAAAAGCGGTGCCACCATCAGGGTGGTGCTGGAGGCACATCACACTTCTCAATTCTTCCTCAGGTCATCGTTATTCTTATTCCACATTTGTTAAAAGGGCTGGGTGCATTCCTGAAGCGTTTCTTGTGTTGCCAGGATGTGCGGGGTGAGGGGATGGGGGCTGCTCTCGGAGTGCGTGGCTCCCACCAGTGCCCCTGTAAGTGTGGCACATGCTTGGGGGAGAGCGGTGGGAGGGGAATTGTTCATGGGGGAAGCTCAAAAGGCTTCCTTAGTTGGGAAATGTGAGGAAAGACCAAAATGACTAGAGATGCGAGGCAGCCTGTGCTCTCTGGTGGGCCGGGGCCATCATCCTGCCCCTCCTAACCCCCTCCTGCCCTCTCTTGCTCCCTGCTCCTGGCGTTTTGCAGCTGGTGATGTGGGACCTGCAAGGCGAACGCCATCCCAGGGAAGCCAGGGATGCCAGCTTAGTTTCTGGGGAGGGGACAGAAAGATTCCTGACATGCTGCAGGCTCCTTCTCCCTCAGATTCCCTGCACGTGTTGGCAGGGCAGCCCTCCCTTCCCCTGCCTGGCAGGCTGCTGGATCGATGCGAGTGGCAGCTTTAATCGGTGGCCTCCCCGGAGGGCAGCACGGGGCGAGGAAAGCCCTGCTCCTGCTGCTTATGGGGGCAGCCTCCCCTCCTGGCCTCGCTGCCTCTGCCCTCCTCGTTCCTGGGGTCTGCTTTGAATCCGGCCTCGGTGCTGTTCTTGGGGAAGGTCTCCCCGGGGCAGCTGCAGGGGGGTGAGGATGCTGCAAGGGATTTCTGTGCCCTCGCCAAGGAGGCTCCAGCTGCGCAGCCGGCGAGAAGGGGATCCGAAATTGGATTTCACTGCTCACTTGGAATGGGCTCCGGTCGGGGGGGATTATTGGGGATTTAAAGCTAACGTATGTGAAATGATAATGACACCATCCCCCAGCCACAGAGCCGTGTGCTGTGCTGGTAAATAAATAAAAAAAAAAATTGAGGAATTGGGCAATTAACATTCCAGCCCCAATAGCGCATCACTGGAGGCTGGCAGGGGGATGGAAGTTCGTGGGATTGCTGCATGGCTATTTTCTCCAAAACAGATGGGCATGTGCTGGCCAGGGTGGCAGAATGGAGGAAGTGTTGTGGGTCTGGGCATCATGTTTAAAAAAACAAAAAAACAAAAAACTGCCTTTATGGGGAGGTGAGGGGGGCACTGGGGCTGCCTGTGGCTCCCCGGGCTGGTTTTTGGGATGCAGCAAGGTCTGGGGCTCCCCACGGAGGTTCTGTCCTTTGGTTCCCCTGTGCTCTGGCTGATTTTGGGGACATCTCGGTGGGGCCAGGTGCCAGCAGATGGCACTCCAGAATGCACAGCACAGCCCAGCGCCTTGCAGAAGCCACCCGAAATGGCTGCCTGGTGCAGCTGGCAGCAGCTCGGGGCTGGGGCTGGCTGCTCCCCATGGGGCCTCCTGCCCCAAGCCTCCAGCAGCTCCTCTCCAGGTGCTTCCCCAGCCTCTGCATGGCCCCGGGGTGCTGGGTGCAAGGACGCGGGGCTGCAGGTCCTCTCCTGACCCGGGCACAGCAGGAGCAGCAGCGCATAGAGACGCTGCTTTTCCACCCCCTGGGTGGTGGGCTCACCCCTCCGCCTTCAATGCCAAGTCTGGTCCCATCTCCAGAGACTCCAAATTGCTTCTCAGCCACGTTCCCAAATGGCTCAGAAGCATGGGAAGAGCTGGAAGACCCCCTGAGCAGAGCCAAATCCCAAAGATCACAGGGCGGAGGGGGCTGTGAACCCCCCAGGCATCACCCTGCAGCTGAGCCTGGATGCAGGTGGGGCTGACTTCCAGGGTCTAAGAGATGATAACTCCCAGCCGTTGTGCTTATTTTAGCCTGGGAAGCCGTGGATGTAATGCCCCAAATGCTGGCACCTGCGCTGCGGGATGGGGCCACGGGGACCCTGCTGCATTCGGAGGGCAGCGGTGCCTGCATGGGGGGCGTCTCGTGGTGAGCTCGGGGGGCTTGGCGATCATAAAGAGAGCATCCAAGCTGCCCCACAGCTGAGAGACCGAGAGCTCTGCTCCAAATAAATGAGCTGGCGGCAGATAGAGGCGAGGCTAAAATTAAAGCAGGTCAGGTACGGCCGGCGTGCGGGGCTGGGAGGCAGGGCTTCAAAGCGTGCTCGCTCCGAGAGGGAGAAAAACCTTCCTGCGTATGCAAAGGACATTTGCAGAGCTCTAATCCTTTGATTAGAACAGATCTGAAGAGAAACCGTGCTGCTGCTTGAAGAGAGGAAAAAAAGCATAACTGCTCTAAACTGATGGAAACTGAGCTGCTAATCAGCAGAGAATAATGATCAATTTATTGGATGCGATACATCTAATGATGAAATACCAACTGTCTTTCCTAATTCCTGTGACTAATAGAGAAGGACACAGTAAAAAAATATCAGTGAGAGCAAGCTGGTGTGATAGGGGCTGGAAGAAATACTAGGCAGGGCAGCGAGCACTCAGGTATGTGCAAAAGGACGAGGAGCAGAGAATGAGGTGCTGAGGGCTGGGTTTGTGCCCGTGCTCTGTGTCAGGGAGTCAAGGATGTCCCTGCAAGGCCACCCATGGCTGGCACCATGCAGTGGCCGTAGCTTGATGCTGCTCAGCACTGCGGTGCTGCTATCCCCCACAGCCAGTTGGGATTCCTGCCCTAAATGTAAAGCTTTGGTGCCACGTGGGGCGAGCTTTGCCCCTTCATCTTCCTCAGGGCTGGGCAGGGAGGAAGGCTGATGCTCGAGTTGGATGCAGACCCCCTCCCAAGGCATGGAGGGGTGAATAAAACCTGCGAGGGGCCACAGGATCCAGGGCCTCCCGGCCAGGCAGCCAGCTGCAGGACAGCTGTCAGGCTGCGGCTCGAGGGCTGGCTCCGGCACAACCCGAGCGCATGGGAACGCCGGGCTCGTGTAAATAGTGACTTCCAGGTACGGGAAGTATGCATAAATAAACCCGACGGGGCTCGACTGCTGCTCCCGGACAACAAACACCTGCAGACCGTGAGCTTGCCGTGACGCACGCTTGGAAAAAAAAATGTTAGGATCATCTGGCGGTGCTCACCTCCGGCCCCACGGGTGGGGAAGCCACCAGGACCGGGGCTGCGCTGAGGGGCTCTGCTTGCCCCATCCAGCTTCACCCCAGCGGATCCATTCCTCCGTGCTTAAGGCTCCTGCCCCGCCAGCACCACGCTGGAAATGCGTTGCCAGCCTCATTTCTGTGCTGCCAGCGGGCTCGTGGCTGTAGTGCTGTTTGTATAAGGGATGGTGCACGCCAGCAATTATTTCTGTATAAATAGGAGCGTTAATGCTGCTGCCTGCCCCTGATCTGCTCAGGGATGCAACACGGTGGGAAGTGACAGTGGGAGGAAGATCTGACAGCAAAAGGCGGCTGCACCCCTCTGCCCCAACCAACAGCTCCAGGGATGCTCCTGGGGTTGTTTCCTTAAACATCCAAATGGGCTCCATCTGGCCCTAATTATTGAAATGAGCTGGCAGGGTGATCAATATAGGCGGGTGAAGGTGGCCAGGACCGGTGCTGGTGCTGCTGCAGTGCTGGGGGTGAGCTCTGCCTGCCTTTTTTATCGCTAATATACTCCTAATTGTGATCTGCTCCGAGGCAGTGCTAATAAAGCAAGGCATAAAAAGCAGGAGGCTTCGGAGAGTCAATCAAGGGCTTGGCGACGTGCTTGGCAATTCGCTCCGTTGCCAGCCACTGCAGCAGGGGGAGAGTCCTGTACTCCTGGGGGTGCTGCAGGAGCTGTGTCCCATGGCATCTCCAGCAGCCACATTGCTCCTCCGGGGGCTGCTTTTTGCCCTGGTGCCACCTGTGCCCACCCCTGGTCCTGCCACCGGGTGAATGCCACCAGTGTCATCCCCCAGGGATGTTTGGTCTCAGGTCCTGTCACCCCAACCTCAGATAAAATGGTATTAAAGGAGAAAATGGGAGGGGAAGGAGGGAGATGGGCACCCTCTGGGTTCTTTGCTGTGCCTGCCTGTCCCTTACTAGGGCTCGTGGAGCCTGTGGCCTCGCTGTGTGCCTGGCACAGCTTGGGGACACAGGAGGTGACAGGTATGGTGACAGTGCCTGGCGGTCTGGAGAAGCCTTGCACAGGTTGGGCTTCCCAAATGCTTCAGCCCTGAGCATGGGGAGGCTGAGATGGGGCTGAGGGGAGCCCGTTCCTGCTCCCTCTCCTCCCAGGCTCCTGTTTTCGTCCTGCGTTACGGCACGGAAATGGCTGGTTCACAGCCCGGCTTTACGCTGCCAGGGAGCAACTTAACTGCGCTCTCCGAGCATCCGAGCTGCGTTTCTTTTTGATGATTTCAAAGATTTATTAAGTTTTCCCTGGGAGAAGGAGGCGAAAAGAGAAAAACCACCAGCGAATAAGAGTGAGGGAATAAACTGAAAATGTACGTGCGGGGCTCGGCGGCTCTGCTGGAGCCTTGGCTCGCCTCTGGCTGGAGCAAGGCTGCAGCAAAAGCATCCTCAGCTGGGCTCGGCTGTGTCCCAGGGCCAGCAGGTCAGCGTGAGCAGGGAGCAATTAAAGGTTCACTGCTCGTTAATAACCTCGGTGCTGGGGAGCGTCCCTCCAGAGCTCTTGGCTGGAGGGAGAGCACCGTCAGTGCTGGGCGAGCAGGAACCCGGGGAGCTTCCTGGGCAGCTCGTGAGCACCAGCCACCGTCCAGTTCGCCTCGCGAGTTCTTCCTGATTAATTAATTAGGCTGCTTCTATTAATTTGCTCCCAAAGACGGTCGTTGGGGGGATGAGGTCACAGCTGGCAGGGACGCTGCGGCAGGATGCGGGGTTTTCTGCTGAGCGAATTGGCGGCGTTTAATTTCACGAGAGTCCAGAAAACGGGAATTATTCAAAAGCAGCCGAGGCCTGGAGCTCAGCTGGGGCCGTGGGGGGGAGAGGCAGGGCCAGAGGTGAGCCAGCTGTGGGCAAACCACAATTTTTCTCTGCGCCCTGTCCCCTGGTGCTGTGTGGACACCAGGAGCAGGCGGCACCTTCCTGGCACAGCTCCCCATAAGCAATTACCAAGCGTTGTCCCCAAATTCTGGGGAAATGTTCACCTACACACCATCCACATGCGTGAACTGGTGGCTTGGTGACGGCAGAGGGGAGGTCTCTGCTCAGGGAGGGGGCTCTGTCTCCTCGCTCCCCCCAAAAAAACGCATTTTGGTGTTATTTCCCGAAGCGTGAGGCTGCACAACCCCTTGCTGCCCCACCACGAAGCCCTGGTGCACAGCCCGGGGGCAGCATGGCAAGGGCAGCGCTCTGCTCCCCCCGCTGAACGCCGTGCCCAGCCACAGGGGCTGTCAGGAAAAATTAATTTTTTAATTAAAACCTTCTTTTTTTTTTTTTTTTTTTTTTAGTGTTGGTGGTGCTTTAAAGTCTGGGTCTGGAGTAATTATTAGTAGCTCCAGGGAGGCTGTGCTTCAAGAAAAAAAACAGTCAGTGCTCCTGCAAAGGGATTTCTCTGATTTGTGGCAGCGTGCAGGTCCTGGGGATGGGTTTGGGGGTGGAGGGGGCGAGCACCTTGCAGGATGTGGCCCCAGGCTGGGCTGGAGCACGGCAGCTCCTCACCCAGCTGCTCCTCTGGTGGGTTCTGCAGGCAAACCCTACCCTTTGTGCCCAGTTAAAAACCGTGCCTTGGAGAGTGGGAGGTAATATAAATATTTCCCACGTCATAATAGGATTTTTCCCCCTTCTCGTGGTGCTGTCGTTATGATATCGATTTGGCATCCATGTGCTGGGCACAGCTGGATGGCAGGAAAACCCCAACCCCAGCCAGAGCCCCTTCTCCTCTGCCTCTGCCCTTCCCCTGCGATGCTGCACCCCGGCAGGACCATTTACAAACCGCCACCGTGGGGAGCGTTATTAACAGCTCGGCTCCTCCAAGATGCAATTAATTGTTCGCCTGCCTCCAAATCAGTTGAAGCAGCTCCTGAGCTGCCGTGTAAATAAAGCCTTCCTGACTCGCCTCCCTTCTTCCCCTCTCTCGCACACCCTAATCCCTGGTAGCCGTAAAACCGAGCGGTTTTTAACCAGCAGTTATTGTAAATTATTGCAGCTCCAGCGCCTGCCCGAGATTGCTGCTGAGTTACATGAGCCGGGATTTTAGCCCATCCTTTTGGTGCTGGGAACCATCGCTATTTGCTCCTTTGCCATATTTTTAGGCCGGTTTTGCCTTGTTGCTAAATCCCTCTCGTTGTGCCATGCCTTCCCCCAGCTCCGTCTCCCTTTCACCTCTTTTCCATGCCAGAAATCCTTCCCTAAACCATCCCCCAACTTGGGTACCCGCTCCAGTGCCTCTTGGAGCCTTTTTTTTTTTTTTTTATGTAACATCTCTTTGGAAAGCTTCAGTTCTTGTGCCCTCGAGAGCAAATACCCAGACAATTGCAGGGAGAGGTGGAAAAAAAATATATAAAAAATCCCATTTCCCATCGCTGCTGCCCTGTGCACTTCGGGAAGGCCAGGCCAAACCTTTGCATGGATTAATTGCTAATAAGGTAGTTAATAATGCCAGTGAGTGAATGCTCTGTGTCTGCATGAGACATAGGAGAGGTGGAGGCACAGGATGGCCTCCTGCTGCCCCTGTCTCCCCCTCGGCTTCTGAATCAGGCTCGGTGCCTCCTCCGAGGGTGCCGTGGGTGCTGCCAGCAGGTACCAGCATCCTCCTCCTCCTCCTTCCCCGCTTCTGGGAGGCTGCCTGATTGCCAGGCTCCCTCATTAGTATGATATCTCCTGGAAAATTGGTAAACAGAAGCGGGTGAATGAGGCGCTGATTGCAATCAGCGGGGGCTGAGAGCGTTGGAGAGCCCGCGGCTGCTTCCCCGGGGCGGCTGCTGGCGAGGGGCCGGATCCGCTCCCCGGAGGGACCCCGGCTGGGAGCCCCCGCCTCGGGTTCGCTCCCACTCGCTGATCAGCTCGGTTCCTAACGAGATGCTGTCCTCTGTCCTACAGTCCTGGGCTGAGGGTCCCCAAGGACCCCCACAAGGGCTGAGGGTGATGGGGAGCTCGTCCTGGTGCCGCTGTTGCGCTCCTTGCTGGGCACCCTGGTGCCACCGGGGGTGTCCCCACCATCACCCCAAGGATGCCCCCAGGGCCATGCTGCCCACGGGGTGACACAGCAGCCGTGGGGCTCCTGGAGTGTACCACCCCTCCCAGAAACACGACCGTGGAGGATGAGGCCAGCAATTAGCCGAGGGGACCTGCAGGCTGGGGCTCAGGCTTGAAAAGCATCCCTGTGGGAGGAGGCAGTGCTGCCGTGCACCCGTTGGCTGACCTTACAGGGCTCCATCTGTGGAGCTGGCTGTTATTTTTCGTTAACTCTTTTAATCTAAAATCCCATTAGGCTCCGTGGCACGGCCTCTGGTATCTTTATTTCAGGAATCACCAAAAACTCGGGCTGTGAATAATTCACTGGGAGCCTGCAGCTGGTTCACGGCCGGTTCCCCGCACTCAGTGATTCACGTTCCCCGAGGAGCCCATGTGCTTTCTGTGTCTGGGTGCTCAGGGTCCCCAGCCACCTCTGCCCACACAAAGAGGGATTTAGGGCCAAGCATGCTTGTTTAAAGAAATACCAACTTCCAAGTGGGGTTTGGGTCACTAATTTTAGGGTTAGGGCTTTAAGGTTTTTAGGGTTAGGGTTTTAGGGTAAGGTTGTATGGTTTTTAGGGTGAGGCTTTTAAGGTTTTTATTTTTTTATTATTATTTTTTTTAATCCAACCGCTTCCAAACAACCCACCCAAGCTGTGTGGAAAGGCACATGAGAGCTCCAGCCTGTGCACAGGGAGGCTGAGGCTGGCTGTGAGGCTGGAGAAGCCCCCCCGGGAGTTACAGGGGTGCTATGGGGGTGTCCGAGGGGCACTGCAGTCCTGTCCTCTTCCAGGAACTGGGAACTCGCAGGGGTGCCAGCACGCCTGGCAGGAGCAGTGCCATGAGATGGGACATGGGGACAAGAAGGACCCCAGCCCCCAAAGCTGGTGGGTCAGCAGCTTCTTGTGTAGCTGTGAGCGGGGAGGGAAGCAGCTTGTTGGGGGGAGCTCCCCAAAGGGGCTCCAGGCAGGATCCTGCCCCATGGACCAGGACGTGGACCCCTGGGGGTCTGCTCCCCATGTGTCCCCCTCCTTGCTACCAGTGGTGTTATTCCCAGGCACATCTCCTGCCCTACCTGCATGCAGTCGGTTTCCCTGCTCCGAAATAAAACCTGACTGCAGCCCCTGCTCGGTGCGCAGCGCTGGGAGAAGCCGGGCGCGCTCTTTCTTCTCCTGACAAGCCTTGCGAGGCGAGATGGCAGGAGAGACAGATGAATAGGATGCAAAAGCGGAGCAGCGAAATAAACACGAGATAAAGGGAGCGTGGGAGAGGGAGGAGGATGCGACACAGCCGGGGCTGGGTGGTGGCAGGGCTGGGGTGGAGGCGAAGAGGCACAGCAGCCGTGCTCCCGCCCGGGAGAGCATCTTCCCTCCGTGGGCACTCACATTTTCTGCCCGAGGTCTGGGTGTACGAGGCTGGGAGCTTTAACCTGTGCCCGCCTCCAGCTGTCAAAGGCTGTAAATATCTCAGAGGCACTTCAGGCTTGGAAACGGTGGAGGTGCTTTAAACGCAGCCCCGAGCCAAACCAACCTATTGTAGGGCTCATAAATATCCCCTTTGTGTTCCTTCTCTGTCAGAAGGCAGCGATAAAGGAGAGCGAGAGGCAAACCCAGGCCGGCCTCAGCCTCCACGCCAGGAGCTGGGCGCTGGGCTCAGCATGGCACACATGGGGTTGGGCCCAGGCTCCCCAGGGGCTGAGAGCAGGATTTGTGATTTTATTTTATTTTATTTTATTTTATTTTATTTTATTTTATTTTATTTTATTTTATTTTATTTTATTTTATTTTATTTTATTTTATTTTATTTTATTTTATTTTATTTTATTTTATTTTATTTTATTTTATTTTATTATTTCCCCAGCGAATGCTGTTAAATGGGGCGTGCAATGGGGAGGTGGGTAGTCGCTGGCACAGTGCGCACCCTGGGAGGCTCAGCTGCAGGGACAGCGGGGGAAATTCCTCTGCTCACCTTTACTCTGCTCTGGAAGTCAGGTTTAGGGAAGGGCAATGTCAAAACCTGCCTTTTTTCATATAAAATGAGACATCCCGTGCTGCCTGCCTGCTCCAGGTGGACAGGGTGAAGGCTGCTTTCCGTCAAGGAGCCTTGGCAATGCTGACAGGAAGGCAAGGCTCCTCGTGGGCTCTGCCCAGCTCCACATCTCAGGGCGTGCAAGTTCCCTGCTCCTTGTCCATCCTTCCCACACTCGCTGCTTGGGGCTGGGAGAGGCACCAGGAGGTCAGCCCTCGGATTTTGGTGGTTAACAAGCCTTCCTGCAGCTGGAGGGGAGAGGAGGAAAGCAGGGGAAAAAACATAAAGAAACATTTTTCTTCTAACATTTCTCTTTTCTTTTTCAGCGTGAGCCCTTCCGGGAGGAGGTCTTTAAAATTAATAATGTTCTTTCTTTTTCTCTCTCTATTCCCAAGACTCATGGTTTAAATTAATGAAATGTCAAACACTATTAATTTCCGATCATGTGTTGGCGATAACGAAGGGACTGGTTTCCAGCCAGTTTACAACTCCGATCCGTTTCCCCCCTTCTCCGCTCTCTTTTGCTCTGATTAAAACTCCCTTTATTAGATTTGCTCTTTCATCAGTTCCCTCTGATTTCCATCTTCCGTGGGCCAAGGCTGGGGAAAGCCTTTTTGTTTTACACGGCCCTTCAAGCCTTCCAGTAACTTGTCTCCAGTGTCTGCTCTGGTGGCACCCCCTGCTTCTCCAGGAGCCATCGCCAGGTGTGATGGATGCTGCATTTCTTCCCTGCTTCTCTCCCTTTTTACGCTCAGGAAATGGTGGTGGTGAAGAGTTTGGAAAGCCACATCACAACCCTCAGGCCCAAGCCCTGGGGACGTGAAGCAGGGACAGGAGGGGCAGCTTTGGGGCTGCCACCCAGCCCTGAGGATGCAGGGGGCACCGTGCCCGAGCCCCCTGGGGAATTGGGCATGGGGAAGCCTTCCCAGCTCCCTGCCCAGCCGTCCCGCTGGCTGTCACATCTCCTGTGTGCAATTCCCCATCCTAACTGATTGGTAAGTTCAGTCAAAACCTGCCTCCTCCTCCTGTATATTAATTTACTTGGTATTACATTTAGATTTTTGCTGGCTTCTCCCTGCCTGTCCCCATCCT
This sequence comes from Aythya fuligula, assembly GCF_009819795.1. Classification (NCBI taxonomy): domain Eukaryota; kingdom Metazoa; phylum Chordata; class Aves; order Anseriformes; family Anatidae; genus Aythya; species Aythya fuligula. Next base: position 9,005,183 of record NC_045569.1, on the reverse strand, counting down.
TTGGCTCCCATTCCTGCTCCCCAGCTGCTCTGGGGCCATGAGGAAGCCCCAAATGCACAGGATGGAGGCATATGGGGGGGGGAGGAACCCTGCCAGCACCTCCTGGCTCTCATGGATGTCCCAGGGGCCGCATCCAGCCCGTGCAGAGGGGTCAGGGGATGGATGCTTGATGCTCTGTGCCAGGGGAGCGGTGCCGGCAGCAGCTGCTGCAGGAACATCCCCCTCCCTCCCTCCCCTCCTGCTAATGAACGTAGGTGAAACTTGCTGTGCTATGACTTTAATCAGCAAAGAAAACTGCAAAGCATTTTTTTTTTGCCCCTTTTTTTTTTTTTTTTTTTTTTCTCCCACCTGCTGAATTCAGCACCGAATGTGAATGAGGCGGCGCTCGGGCTTGGCCGGGCACCCGCTTCCCCGGCTCTGATGCAGAGAGCACATCCCCTGCACGCCGAGCCTCCGGGGCCAACCCGCAGCGAGCCTGGGTCAGCCCCGTGCATTTCACACCGTGCCCGAGGATCCTGGCAGCTTTAGAGGCTGCTCATCGCTCGCTAAGCCCACCCGAGCCCTGTGCGCCCTTGCGCTTGCCTCGCCCGCGGGCACGTCCCTGCCATTTGGCACCGAGGGGCAGCCCGGGGACAGGGTGCTGGGCTTGGTGTCCCGCAGCCCCATGTATAGGGGACGTGGGGTGGCAGCCCCGGGTTCAGGCTGGGCTGTCCGTCAGCGTGGCTGCAGCAATTTGCAGCTCCATTAGCGCTCGGAGCTGGCAGAGCGGCCCCACAATGTGCCCGTTTGATAAGAGGCAAGTTCCACCGAATAATGAGCAGTAATTGGATTTCAGGGTTAACCAGCTCGCAGCAAAAATAGAAAAAGAAAGGAGAAGCCATTGGATATTTCTGTTCTGGCTCATCAGACACTGGAGGTTTATCTCTGCTGAGAATAGCACAGGAGAGGTAAAGTTATTAGTGACCACCAGAGCATGGTGATGCCATCGCCCCCCCGGGTTCGGTGTGATGAGTCCGTGCGTCCTCTGCCAGCCTCGGGGCAGAGAGGGGAGCATGGGGCCTGGAGCACCATGGAGGAGAGAGCTCCAGAGGTGGTGAGGGTGCTGGTGGCCACGCAGGGCACCCGGCGATGCGCCCGGCCGTCGGTGAGATGAATTCACGCTGGAGCTGGTGCAGGGAAGAGCTGTTAGCATGGCCGGGATGGAGAGGCTGTTTTATAAGCTGAGACTGGAAGCACTTGGCTTGTTTAGCCCCGCGAAGGAAGGCAAAGCAGGAGGATGATTACTCCCCATAAATATATCAGGCGAGTAAACACCAGGTACAGAAAAGAACCATTTAAGCTAAAAGACTGCGCTGGCACAAGAACAAATAGGTTTTAAGCTGGCTGTTGTAGGCTGGGAATTAGGAGCCACTTTTTAACCATGGGAGCTGCGATGGAAGCGGAGGAGAGAAAATAACTCCCTGCTTTGGGAACGGGGCTGGACCGGGTGCGAAGGGACACGAAGTGGAGGGGTGGTGAGTCCCCCCAAATGGCTTTTGGCACATTGGGCCTCTCCCGTGTTGCTCCCCAGGGGGAAAACAGCCCCAGGAGGGTCCCTGAGCCCTGCTGGGTGACTTGGGGGTACCTCTCCGGAGTGCCCCAAGCCCCCTGGCCGTGCTGCCCATGGCAGGCTGCTGCTGCTGGCTCCCCTGGCGTCCTCTCGGTGTGCCTGGATGGTGATCAAGCACGTGCAGGAAATTATCCTGAATTCCTTCTATATTCTGGGGCCTGTCTAAAGGCTTGGTGAAGAATCTGCTGATTAGGACTCTAATCAGCTTTGAGAGCAGGTAATTTCTCAGCTAGAGATCATCTCCAAACAGGAAATCAGATTCAGGAGATAGCTGCTTTATGCAGCACATCATGGTGGACTAGAGCAAAGCTTGTTGTAATAATGAGCGGAGCTGGAATAAGATCATTATTAATATTATGCATTAATTGCTTTACGCCCCTCCTCCTTCCAGGTGGCTTTCCTACCTCGCTTATCTCTGCGTAATGCAACAGGAACCGTTCCAGACCCAGTCCTGGCACCCAGGCAGGGGTTTTGGACCCTGTCCCTCCTTCCAGACACCAGAGGACACCCCGGCATTCCCAGCCTCGGGCGTTTTTGAGCCTGGCAAGGTGCCTGGGAGCATAGTAAGACACAGCAGCACTTCGTGGAGCAGCCTCAAAGGTCACAGTGACACCGGCCCTGGGGCAGCCGATACCCACGGGTGAAAGACGCCAGGCAGCGAAGCAGTAAGATCTGGGAACAGCACCCAGCCCACGGCACAAAGCCACAGCCAGCACCCCACACAGCACCCAGCCAGGGGTTTTACAGCCGATTGCATGGGCAGGGCCCGCAGAGAGGGTGCAGGCTGCTCTGGGAGCGGGGCTGCTGCAGCTCCCTCCAAGCCTTTCTGCAAGGATTAGTGTCTGCTGTGCCGTGCCGGGCGTGCAGCCGCGAGCACATGCATGCAGGACGTGGGGGGAGCTGCTCTCACAGCACAGAGCAGGGCCTGGGGATGCTGTGGGGGGGCAAGGGGGGCTGGGAGCAGGCTGTGCTGCTCGGGGAGGTGCGGGGCAGGAGCAGCAGGTAACCCCAGCCCCAGCCACATTCAGCTCCTCTCTGCGGGGATCCGGAACCATTTTCTGTGCATCTCGCACCCCTGGGCCTTTCCTTGTCGGAGGAAGGGGCCCTTTGTGTCCTGCTTGCACCAGGGCTGCCCGTACCCCTCACCCTGCACCTTTTGTCCATCCCACCGGGCTCGGGGGCATCTCCAGCCGGCTGGATCACTGTGGGGGACGCAGCTTAGCCCCCACGCTTTGCCACAACGCTAGCTGCAAAGGCTAAACGTGCTAAATGTGCCGCTGCTCCTCCAGCATCAGTGCCGAGGGGTGCTCAGCCGCATCCTCGCCCAGCATCCCGGCACGGGGGGGGCCTTTCTTCCTCCGTAACCCTCCGGAGCGGGAGCCCAGCGCCGCGATTTGTCACCGGGGCCGGCCACGGGAGGGAGGCAGGAGGCGGGGGCGGCCGGGGGGGGGCGCGGCGGCGGCGGCGGCGGCGGCGGCGGCGGCTGCGGGAGGACGGAGCCGGGGGGGAGCTGCCGGGAACGGCGGAGCCGGAGCCGCGGTGCTCGGGGCCGGCAGCAGCCGCAGCCCCGGGGCATGAGCTCGCCCCCCCGGGGGAGCGGGGGGCCCGGCGAAGAGGGCCGGGAGGCAGGAGGCAGGAGCGGCGGAGGATGCGCCCAGCCCCGCGGAGCCCAGCCCAGCTGCAGCGCGCACAGCCCGGCCGCCCCTCCGAGGTAACGGGGAGGGTTTGGAGGGGGGGAGAGAAAAGGGTGGGGGGCACCGCCTGGCACAGCAGGGGGGCGTCTCCCAGCAGCTGCAGTCGGGGCCCCCCCAGGGGGTGGGGGGCGCCGTGGCATCGCCCCCCAGCATCGCCCCCCCACCCCTCCCCAGCGCTGCCCGCAGCGCCCGCCGCGATCGAAGCCGGGCTTTGAGGTCGGATGCAGCCGGGAACCTCCGGCAGGGCTCCGGCTGCCCGCGGCCCTCCCGCTGCAGCCCCTGAAAGCCACCGGCTCTGCGGGGTCCCTGGCACGGGCAGCCGGGGAGGGGGCCCGGGCTGTCACACCCGCACCTCTCGGCACCACCATCTCGCTGGGGATGCCCCCGGGGAGCAGCGATTGTGACCCGATCCCATTTGGTTTTGCAGCCCCAGGTGGGGCACGCTGCCTTACACCTCGCCCAGCTGCTGTCACCTATGGGGTGAGAGGCAGAGCTGCCCTCCTGCCTCTCCTCCCGCGGTGCTCGACTTGTACGGGAGCATCCCACCCTGGGAGCATCCCACCCCAGGAGCATCCCACCCCAGCAGGGCATCCCTCCCCAGCAGGCACCACAGGTCCCCCGGGTGCTCCTTTTATCCGCTGCGCTGCCAAGGGAGGAGGGAGAGGGGTTTAATTACCCTCAAGTGTCAGTTCGAGATAAATCTGCTGGGACGCAGCTCTTGGCAGGCGCGAAATAACGGGAGGCTTTTGCGCACGGGAGGCTGAGCTGAGAACAGGTCGGCGGTTTAATTGGCGGCTCCTCGGAAGGGTTCGGGTCAGGGTGGAGAAAATGGGACGGTGCTGGCTCCGGCAGTGATCCCCCTGCTACGGCTCTGGGAAGGGAAGATGGATGCTGAAGGCTGACGGCTCGCTCCGGTGCGTTCCTGCGGTGCTTTCGGGGCTGGGGTGCGGAGCAGGTGCTTGGGGCCGTCCTCTGAGGAGCTGATGCTGTGCTGTTTCTGCTGCTCCTTCCTTGCTGAAGCAGGCAGCTCCCGAGGGAGCCCTTGCCCTGGTTGTCAGGAGACGACGCATCCTACGGGGCACCCAGGGAGCCAGCAAATTGCCTCCAGAAGCAGGGCTCTGCGCAGCGGTCTCCTGGGGATGCGAGGTGGGGTGACCTCAGGGGTTAGCACACAGCTCCTCTTACCTCCTCCTGCCAAAATCTCTGAAAGGCTTCACGGGAGCTCACAAGATAAGCGTTTGAAGGACTGCAGTCTTGCGGCTCCATGGGGAAAAGCCTCTTCCCTCTCCCCACGGCTGCGGGGCTGGGGTGCACGGAGCGCCTGCTTTCCCCCTGCCTGCCTGTGCCCCACTTGGTGGCCCCGGATCCCGGCTCAGCTCGGGGAGCAGAGGCTCCTCCAGGCCCCCACTGCAGGACCCGTATCAGCGCCACGAAAGGATGCTGCTGCGGGGCCGGCCCCTGCGAAGTGCTGCTCGGGGACGCGCCAGCAGGAGGAGGAAGGACATAATGGTTTATCTTATTGCTCAGCCAGAGGTGCCGGGCTCTTCTCCATCCTCGTCCCAGCCTTCCCGGGGCTGCCACGGGGTGGGGGTTTTGAAGCAGCGGTGCCCCCCTGCTGGCTCCTTGGGGTTGGTGTGGATATGGGGAGCTGTCATCACTATTTTCTGGATGAAAGTGGTTTTTGGCCATTACTGTGGTTGTGCTCATTGTTTCAGGGTCTGGAAGGCGAACAGCATCTGCTTGCTTTGATCCAGCACCTTGCACTTGCTGCTCGGCTGGTGACCCTGGGGACAGAGCGGGTGGTGGCACCAGCAAGGGGAAACCTGTGGGGTGCCGTTTGGGTGCACGGCTGCTGGTGGTGCTGGGGCTGGTGTGGGGTGCTTGGGCAGCTGGTCCAGGGTGGCCTGGCCACGCACAGCTCTGGGAGGAGGTTTGTGTCCCTCCCCGAGCTGCCTGTGCCTGAGTCTCCACCAAAGGCAGCCTGGAGGTGTGATTGAGGGGCAGAGACTCTTCCTTGTTCCTCTTGCGAGTCAAGCTGCCGTGGGACAGGTTGGGCTGAGTGAGAGCAGAATCCGTGCTCATTTTGGCAGCAACAAGCTTTTGATGCCACCTGTGACAGGAGCATATTTAGCCCTGATGTATATACTCTGCGCTGGCTTCGGGCTCCGGATCAAGGCATAAGAGCTTTTGATGCATGCACGCACAATGAGGGGAAAAAAAATTAAACCCGCAATCCTCAAAATGTCTGCAAATCCAGCAGCTTATCCTCACCCCGGGCAGGCAAAATTAACCAAGTGTAGGATCAGTAAATCAGGGAATCAGCCGCTCTCATCACCGAACGTGAGAAGGCTGCGAGCTCAGCTGGCATGGAGCAAGGCACCCGCACCGAGGACGCTCAGGCTCCAGCCGTGGGGCACCGGGGGACTCGGGCTGGCATCTGTCCTCCTAATCTGTCCTTCTGCCACGCCGATAGCCCGGGCAGGTGGCAGTGCTGTCACCTGTGCTCGTGCCGAGCCACACCGCCGCATGCTCCGGTCCCCCAAATTTCCGTGGGGCTCAGAAACCCAGCAGGCTTCTGAGCACCCCGAGGTGTTTGCAGCTGGGACCCGGGGCCGAGCAGTGGCAGTGGCAGCTCCTGGAGGACCCCAGCGCTGCTGGAGGCTGGGGCCAGGCCAGTCCATCTGGAGATTGATGGCATTATCCCTTAAACGCCTTTCACTGAAATAGGATGGCCGGGCTGATTGGATTGCACTCTGTAATTAATTAGCTGGGTGCAGTGGGCAGGAGGCAGCTCCGGTGGGAAGAGAGGGGGAAAGGTGCCAGGAGAGGTACCCAGCTCCACACCACCCCTCCTCACTAACACGGAGCTGTACAATGTGAGCCACCAGGAGCTGGGTGCCTCTTCCAGCAGCCTGGCCTTTTTCCAGGTCAATAATTGCGTTTTTCTATGCTATGAGACCCCCAAACCACAGCCCCAAGACCATGGGGAGGGTGGGCTGGGTGCCCCTTGCCAGGGGGACAGCGGGTGGGCTGCAGCCCCCTGTCCCTTGGGGTTGATGCTTTCAGCATCATCCGTACCCATGAACAGCAAGCATCCCTCTTAGGTTATTGTTATTTTTATTTTCCTTTGTGTTTACTGTGGGGATTAATAAGGAACTGCAGCGTAAGGAAAATCCGAAGCGGCTCCTTGGTTATTGTTTAATTCAGGGAAAAAGCAGCCTGCTGAGGGAGAGGCTGAGCTCAGGGTGCCCCACGTGCAGCATCCCTGCTCGGGGGACGCAAGGCTCGTGGTGAGATCCCCAGTTTGGCAGGAGGGGCACTCAGCTGGGGCTGGCCAGGGGATGGGGACACCTGTGTCAGCACCCACAGGTGCTGTAAGGGCCTGGGGAGGAGCTGGGAGCTGCTTGGGCAGGGTGTGGAGGTGTGTGGCTGGCTTTCCTGCAGCGTGGTGAGTGTCCTCTGCTCCTTCTGCCCCCTCGGGACCTGTCCCCAGCCCTGGCAGGGGGAGCGCCAGGATGGTGGCACCTCTGGGTGCTGCAGCCTGCCCTGCCGGGTGCTGGCTCAGCTCGGGGAGAGCTGTGTGCTGCTGGGTTCCCCTGCTGGTAGCTGGAGGTGCTGCCTGGGAGGGGAAAGCTGCCTTCTGGCCTGGGCACCCACCCCAACCCTATGTGTAGGGCCGGCGGGTTTGTGCTGCACGCCGGGGCTCTGCTGCGGTGCTGGAGGAGCGTGGCTGAGCCCTGTGCGCTGATAAATCTTGGAAAACAAAGCAGCGTGTGTTCAGCTCAGCTTAGCCCACAAAGGAAAACCACATCACTTGAAAAAGCAAAGCTTTTAAAAATAGATTTTGTTTTATTTATTTATTTTTTTTCTTTAGCAGAGAATGCGGCTCTGTTTTGAGCCGGGCAATGAAGTGCCTGGGGAGGGATGCGATGAAACCTCTCGTTTTAAAGCTCCCGGTGCCAGGTGGGGCTCCTGGAGCTTTGTGTGCCTCCAGCCCGGCTTTGTGGCGGTGCTGGCTGCTCCGAGCTGCTGCCGCCTGTGGAAACGGGGGAATTGGGCATTTTTGGTGCCAGGGAGAAGCCACGCGGGTCAGGCTGGTTCCTGCTGGAAACAAAGCCCTGGGCACCCCTGCGGTAGCGAGAGCTGGCAGCAGCCTGCTGCATTGCTTCTGCACAGCCACCACAGCTGCCGAGGGGCAGCATTTCCAGTCACTCAGGTCTCATTTTTGGGGGAGAAAGAGGAGCATTGCCAGCCAGCAGGTGCCGCGCATTGTTCCTCGCTTCCCCCCGGCGTGAAGGGGAGGTGGCGGTGAGCCCAGCAGAGCCTCCCTGCTTCCCCCCCGCCCCCTAATTTGCTAAGGAGCCCTCTTGTTTGCCTCAGCTCTGATTAACGAGGCGCGTCTCACTCTGATAACATGTCACAAGCAATAAATTTCCGCCGAGCTGCGGGGTGGCCGGGACGCCCTCGCGCTCCCACCTCCCTGCTGCCGGCTCTGCCCCGACCCCGTGCTTCGGCCTCAGCCTGGGAGGAGGAGAGGAGGCTTGGGATGGAGAGGTTGTGGCATGAAAGCAGCTTTCCCAGGGGCTGCCTTAGCCCCCAGGGACTCGGTGGTTTCTTGGGTTGTTTGGAAATGTAAAAGAAACCACCAGGGATGGACCAAGAGTTGCGTAGTGGCCGCAGTCTGTGTTTTCCCAAGGTTTTCTGCTATGGTTTGGCCTTTGGAGAAGGGCTGGCTGTGTCATGGTGTGAGCAAGTCCCGGATGTGCTCTGGTCTGTGGGAAGCTGCCCCGCAGCTGGCCAGGGGGATGTGGGACAGCACGGCCTGGATCCGTGCTGGTGGGGGCACACCAGGCGTCACCGGAGCCTTGGGCTGCCTGGCAGCGAACCAGCCTGGATGGAGAGGCCCTAGGGAAGCCTCTTCCCATTGAAAACTGGATTTATACTAAAAAATTGGGTAGGAATGGGTCTCCAGAGGACCCTGTGCACCCCACCGAGCTGGGGACAAGGACAGGGCCAGCCCCCCGTGCCCTGTCCTCACACAGCCCCGGTGAGTGGCAGCGGGCTGGTGCTGTCACCGCCACTCGTGTGTTTGTCACCTCCTGCCCCATGTCACCAGCTGCTCCTCTCCCGGAGCTGCTAAGGGACTGCTCGAGGTTTGTAATCAGCGAAGGGAAGCACCGACTATTAACACTGCTCCTCTTTGTATTCTTGATGGATTTTCTTAAAGCGTTGCTCTTAGAGGCTCTCCACTGTTAGCTTTTGTTTTCTCCTCAATAGCTTGTCTAATAAATGCCATTATCTTGGGCACAAATCTACTTCATGTCTCAATTCCGCTCGGTGAGGCTCGGTAACAATGGCAGGGCAGCCGTGCTTTGAAGAGGGGCTCTGTCACCGCCTGATGCCACTTCCCTGCCTCCCAGACCTGTCCCCGAGGCACGCAGGGCGCCTGCTGGGTGTCAGATGCAGCAGCTCCACCTGGCTGAGCCCCTCAGTGATTAGAGGGGATGTGTTAATGGCCCGGGATCCTCTCCAATCCCATCAGATTAGGTGGTGGGGAAGGGTGAAAGGCTGCAGGGTGAAGCTGAGAAGCGTTTCCTAGAGCTTGAAGGAGCTCAGCTGCAGCCAAGCAAAGGTGTTGGTGCATCTCCAGGTGGTTCCTGCTTGCTCCAGCTGGGGGAAAGCTCTCCTGGGCCATTTCCCTGTGCCTGCAGCTCAGCACCCCCATGCCCTCAGGGGGAACAGCCCTCAGCCTGCTGCGTGGTGGGGAAGCGAGGCTGTGGTGGGACTTGGTGCTCCCGGAGCAGCCTGCGAGTCCCACCTCCGCCGGGCTCTCACCATGGCTGGGATGCCTGCTGCCTCCGCGTTCTGTCCTCTCAGTTACAAATACCTCATCCTCTCAGGACCTAATGCACAAAATAATTTTCTTTAAAGGATTTTTTTTCCTACTTGGTTCTTGCATTTTAAAATGCACACGCTGTGTATACAGCATTCAGACGTGCTCTCGGCTTTCCCCCAACCATAATTGCTTTAAAACTGCAGATAGTTGGCAAAAGCAATTTTCTCTACATTAGGGAAGCCTCCAGCTCATCTCATCCCTCACACAAGCCTTTGCAGTCGCTCTCCCCCAGCCCTGCCTTCTCCCCTCTGCAGCTGAGCGATGCTCGGAGCCTTGCGGTGCCTCTCGTCCTCTGCGCTCCCGGGTTGATGCCCTCTCTTCCCCAGCCTCCAGGGGGGAGGACCGGCCTCTATCACAGCTTCTGCTGAGCAAGGGTGATGCTTTCTGGCTCCTCGGCCGTGCTGATGGCATCGTGACATCTGTGACCGTGGTCCCATCTCCTGGGCTGGCTGGGCATGTGTGCCGGGCACGTGCCGCTCTCGTTCTAGCGACTCTGCTGCCGGAGTGTTTAACATGCTCTCTCTGCTCGCAGGACGTGTTGGGCTTTCAAAAAGCATTAATGATGGAGAGTAAATTGGAATCTGAGAGAAATAATCTGTAGGCGTTCTCTGTAGGCCTTGTCTTGCCTTGCCTTTCTCAGCCATGGTGAAGGAACAACGGCTGAACAGGAATATCAATGAGGAGGAGCCCCAGATCCCTCTCGTCTGTTGTGATGTCTCTTGCTGTGCTGGGGTGGCTGCGGTGGCTTTTGTCACCTCCTGCTGGAGGACAGCCTTTGGTTGTGCGATGCTCTGACTGCCCCAGCCAGCCCTGGGGAAGCAGGACCTCGTGCAAGGACCAGACCTTGCAAATGGAGTCAAGCTGGAGGTAAACGCACCTAAACTTGCTCTGTGCGTGCTGCAGCCTCCCTGCCCCGTGCCGAGGCCCCTTGGCTCTTTATCTGCTTGGAGGGGAAGATGGGGTCCCCCCAGGGATGATCATCCTTGTGAGCATCGGCACCAAAACCAAGGTGGGGTGGTGGCGATGGGTGCAGGACTTCTCCAGCCTGAGCCTCCAAAGGCTGACGCCTGCTGCGGGGCTGCGAGCTGAGGGCTTTGGCACAAGGCACACGTGGAGGGGGGCTCTGCCTCTCCAGCACCAACGGTGACTTCCCTGAGCAGGTAATGAATGGCGCTGTGGGTTGTTCAGGTGGGAACTTGGTAAAGAAATCCATACCAAGCGTTAATCGAAACTTTGGGGGTTCCCTTTCCTATTCCCTGTGCGCCTGCACTGGAGGTGGAGCCCTGCTGGCCACACTGGGGTGTTCAGGCCGAGGGCAGCAGAATCTCAGGAGGCACCTAAAGGTCTCTGGGCCCCAGAGGAGAGCCAGGGTGCTGTCTGGAAAACCTACGTGTTGCTCCTGCCCCCATCCTGCAACACGAAGGCACAGCTGGCATGGATCTTGTGTCCGTGGAGAGCTGTTCCTTCCATGTGTCTTCAGCGAGGGGCTGTTCAGGTACAGCTTCCTACCTTAGTCTGGTCCCTGGGCTGCTCTTGGATGTTTACCAGCCTTGTAATTAAAGCTTTTCCCATCTCTGTTTATTTCCTGAGCATTGTTTCAATGTCTGGAAAATCCTGTTGCAGCAGAGCCTGGAGTACTTCAAAGATGCCCAGGGAGAGGACAGATGCTCTGCAGGGACCCTGCATATGTCAGGCATAGAGAGAAATCAGCCGTGTGCTGGCTTCCACTAACCAGCTGCTTGAGCTGGGTAGAAACTCCAAACCTCCCCTTTCCTTCCTTTTCCCTATTTCCAGTACCCCAGAGCATCACCTGGTACCCTGGGGCTTGCTGTGCTGGGAGCACAGGCGCCCGGTCCAGCCCCAGCAGCTGCATTCCCTGCTGTCCCACTCCATTTTTTTATTTTTATTTTTTTGTTTCCACTGTAAAAATGTGTAGGGAAAACCCTGCCTCGAGCACCAGGGCTCGGCTATGTGCTGAGACGTGCACATGTTTCAGCCTGTTGGCAGCCCCTGTGCCTTGTGGCATGGAGGACTGAGGTCTGGGGGGCTCTGAGCTCCTGAGGCTGGGCTGTTGAAGGGCTTTTGCTTGAAGCTTGGGCAGCAATGGTAGCTTTTGGGTATTTCTGGCTCTCTGTTGGTGTGTTCACAGCTTCTGCGTAAACCAAGGGCGGGTTGTCTCCTTACCTCTCCTTGCAAGTATGGAAAAGAGAAAGCCAAACATCTCCCAGCTCAAAACCTACAGAACCTAGGCTTTCTGCCCATTTTTTAAGCAATGGGGCTTGGTGTGGAGGTGGAGACACCGGGGTTTTCTCCTGCAGCGTGGGTACCTATTGCTAGGAGAGCCCGGCACAGTGCACACTGTGTCCTCTCAGCCTTGAGTGTTTGGAGATCTCCAGATGAGGAGCTGGGCTTTTGGGCTTCACGTGTCTGAAGCCTGCTGCAATCCTCACCTTGGCATGTTGAGCGGTGTTCGAACACCCCTCGGCTGCTCCCTTTGGGGGCTCAGTCTTGGAGAGACTGGGTGACACTGATGGCTTTAGCTGCCCCCGAATTCGGGGTGCTCTGCACCTCTCAGAAGTGGGATTTCTTGCAGCCCCATCCTTCCAGTCGTGCAGCTGTGTGCCATCTTAATAGTGTCAAGCTCACAATGAGCTCGGGCAATTTGCTTTATAAAGCAGCGCGCTAAATGTGTCAACACTCAGTGCATGTTTTTAATATAATATTTCAGATTGTTTTGAAAGAAGCCAAGATCCTTCCTTCCCTCTTCATTAGGAACGCTTTATGTGAAAGAGATGAACAATAGAGAGAGTATGCCAGGGAGAAAGCGTTCCCAAGTATTTGTTGCTGCTGAGAAATTAGCTCTGCTTATAATATAAAGCTTCAGTGCCTGACTACGGGGGCAATTAGGCAGTGTGCAAGCTGCTGAGGAAGGCTGCAGGGTCACCGTTGCTGGAGATGTTAAGGCCAGGCTTGACAACGTCCATCAGGCATGGTGAAATTCCTGCTCCTCAAGGGAAGGGGATTAAATGATTGTCCTGCCTACCCAGGGAGAGTCAGAAGTACAATGTGAGCTGCTCTGCCATGAGCACTTTCAGGCTGGGTTTGTGAATCTTGCTCTGTTTCAGCCCAGAAATGATGGCTGTGATTTTTTAACTCGCTTCCCAGCAGGATTGCGGGTGGGTGGTTCTGCTGCTCTTCTGGCCTCCAGCTGAGAGACTTGGTCTCATGCCATGAGAAGGGTAAGACCTTTTGTGTGGCTCTGTTCTGACTGGTGCTAGTCAAAAATAATACAGCTGAAATGCTTTCATCAGAGAAATATGGTTCCTGTTTCTTCCTCTAGACTGTCTCTTTCATCTCAAGGCAGAGGAAAAACTTTCAGGGAAAGTCAAAACTTTTCCTTTCTGCTTCAGACCATGTACTGGGGTGGGAAAGGGCTTGTGCCCTGGCCAAGGTGGCACCGCTCTGAGCAGCACAAGCTCCTTAGCTGGGGTTTTCGGTGGGTGCCACAGCAGCAACAAGCCCTGAAAAGGGTTTGGAGCAGGGAAGGTCAGTCCAGGAAGAATGCTCCAGACCTGATCCTGCAGAAGCTGGCATGACAAGGAGCTGTGCTGGACCGTTGGGGACACAGTGGGATGGGGGCAAGCTGGAGCACAAGGTCAGTGTCCTTTTGTGTGCTCAGGACAGGCAGGATTTGGTTTTTCTTCACCTCCTGCTAATCCTGCTGCTGAAATATTTTTCCTACAGATCTATTTTTTTTTTTTTTTTATTTTTTTTTACAGCTCCTAAATGGAGTGTTTAAGCTTATTCTTTTCTTTTCTGTGAAAGAGGCAGTAAATCCTTTATCCTGGCTGGCTATTTCTGTACGTGCATTTCCTCTTTGTGCTGCAGCTTGTCAGCTGTGTCAAAGCCCAGAACCTTGGCCTCTGTTGGACTCCAGGCTTGGATTTCTTGGTATTTAACAACACAAGCTCACTCGGACTAACGTTTCTTTTCTCTCCTCTTGGTGTCTTTTTGCAAAAATACCTGTTTAAAGCAATTCCTGACAAAAGGGAGCAAGCAGAGAGGTAATGGTTTGTCAGCTCTGTCCCCAGCACAGCCGGGCGATGCTGGCTCAGCGGTGGGTTTTGGCATGCGGGGGGATTAGCGGGGGGAGGTGGCTGCCTGTGTGTTGGGGTGATGGCAGAGCTCTTGGCTACCAGCTTCGCAGTGGAGCTGTGCTGGTCCTTGAAGGTGATGCCAGCTTACCACTGTGGGCATGTGCCTAGCCATGGCGGCTGCTTGTACAAGAACAAAAGAATAAACAATGGGAACTGTGATTAATTAGCGCCGCAAATTAGCAGGGTGCTTGGCCAAGCTCGAGCTGGAGGTAAGGAGCTGAGCTGAGATGAGAAGGCTATAACCAGCTCTGGTAGCTAGGAGTGAGACTGCCAGTGCTCAGGGTGTTAATTACTGTACCCTAATCCAAGTCAGCGGAGTTATCTTTGACACAGTGCTCTGTCTTTGCTCTTCATTTGCAAATTTGTGCAAGGACCATGATCAGCAAATAAATTTGCAGAAAGCACGTGGTGGGCCTAGAGATTTGGAAGTATCCTCGGCAAATATTTGCCCGCCTCTACGGTGAACCTTGCAAATGCTTCTTGTGACCTCAATGCTGAATGTAACAGGCAGCTTTGGGTAGGATGTCAGGCCTCAGGACAGGACCAGGAACGGCTGCTGCAAAATGCTAAGTGTTCCCTTACATCCTCTCTCCTTCCTGCCCTCTTGCTGTGCAGCATGTGGATATCTTCAGATGTGATACACTTGACTGCTTTCCTTGTAGGAGCACATCATTCCCATTAAAAGGTGGCTGCAGCTAAATACCATTTGCTCAGCGAGGTCTAAAGCAGTGCCCTTTTGAGTGATTGGGAGGCACAGCCACTTTCTTGGGGACAAGAGACTATTTTTCAGGCTCTTTATTATTAATTTGTTAAATGCTGGCTGATCAAAACTGAGATGCAAAAAAGGATGTGAGCTCTGCTACAGGGACCTCACAGCAAAATAGATGTATTAAATCAAACCCAGGCTGGAGGTGATAGTGCTGTGTGTGAAGGTGAAGCTGGACAGGAGAGGGGTGAAGATGCCTCTTTCTCCATCAGGAAAGGGTCTTGCTTCTCGTTCAGTGCTGAAATCAAGCTCCCCAATCAACAGGCAAAGGACAAGTCATTTCTCAAGGTGTTTGTGGGACACTTTGGCTTAGGAAGAGGGCTCCCTGGCCCCCTCCCTGGGCTCCCTAGACCCCCTGTGGGGCTGCAGAGCTGGGGACCCATCCCTCAAGCACTCTGTGTGCACCACAAAGGGTATGGGGTTGTGCCCTGGCATTTACTGGGTCCTTGCTTTTTCCCCCTGCTATTTGTGACCTCCTCCCCAGTGGGATGGATGCTGCTGGCATGCTTTATGTAGCTTTCTGTTCCTCCTTGTGGTGGTAAGTAAAAATATTGCTATTTCAGATCTGAGAGGTCTAGCTAAGAAGTTTATCTTAACAAAAGGAACGTTCCCTCCCGTGAATGGTTACTTGGCTTTGATAACATGTAAGCAGTTGTCTGGAGCCCATTCTTCCCTGACGTGCATACCTGGCTCTAACATTGGGTTTATTTTCCTTACCCCTTGCATACTGTTCAAAGAGAGGAGATTTGGGTCTCTGCAGTCTCTGGGTGGGTGGGGAATACTGCCTCTCACTATGATCATGGTTAATAAGCTTCTGCCTGACCTGTCCTAAATTGTGCTTGCATTATTACACACTCAGTCACGATAATCTCCAGCAGTTTTGATGCCATGACTCAGATGGTTTGCTTTGTGCCATAGCTTGGAGGAACTGCAGGCTATCTCCTCTGAACCCCCAGGTGCCAAACTGAAAAGGTAAGGCACCTTCTTTAAAAATAAATTAAAACATTTCCCACTGGGGCTCCAGTGAGGATTGTCTGTAAGCTCTTCATTGTGCTTGAACACTACTATTTGGACTTGAAATACAGGTCAGCCCAGAACCTTAAACTTGGCTAAAGTAAATTGAATTGTAATTGATAAATTCAGTTGGAAAATCTCATTTGTTTGGGCAAGTGTAAGGTCTTGATTTGTTTGGGGAGTTTATTTTGTTTTCTCTGCAACTGTTGGTGACCGTCTGGTCAGCGGTGTGTGTGAACATGTGTGAGCTCTCCGACACAAAGCAGTAACCCAGCCTGAGACCAGGGCTGGATCCAGGTGCACCCAGGCTCCAGAAGGAGCCTGCAAAGCCATGGGGTCTGCTCCTGGCCTCATGACTGAACGGGAGGGTCCTCTTCATCCTTCAGGCCTCCAGTTTCCGTAGGAGCTGCTCGAGTGCCCCTGGGGGGTCCCCACCTCAGTGTGACTGAAATGTGGGCCCCTGGGCAGGCTGCCATCTTAGCAGGCCTGAAGGGCAGGCCTCCATTTGGACACCAGCTGGCTGCCTGGGTGTACGAGTGAGTCTCACAAGCAATTAAAAGGTACTTCTAAAATCATGGGCTGACAAAAATATTCTCTGGGAGATTTATAAGCAGGCTGGCATTCCCTGAAAATGAATCCTGGGTTGTGTGTGTAAATGAAACTGGCTCCAGATGGGCATCGTGCAGTCCAAAGCAAGCGTGGTTCTCAGAGGGGAACTTGCCCCAGTTTATGTACAAAAATGACTCCCCCCGAAGTTTGTAAGAAAAATGCTATTGCTGTACCCAAGGTGATCCTCCTAAACAGTTTTCCTTAAAGTGCTTTTGGTTTTTGGTTGCAAAAAGAAAACGAACCCAAAGTACCCCAGACTCAGTGGGATGCCCTTTTTAGTTGTTGTAGTACATCAGTACTGAGTCACAACCTCAGAGCCTAAAAGAATTCCAGGAAAAGTTAAACACAAATTATAAATTTTAAGAGAAGTTAACTGATCGAGAACCTAAACCACCCCAGCATTTGTATCTCTTGTATACTCTTGTGCTGCTTCTATCTGATAGAGCTGGAGGTTGCAGATGACCTAGGTTATTTTTCTCATTTACCACTATATCTTGCAGATAGCCACTATGAACAGAGGGAGGAAGTTGACTCCACCACTAGCCCTGAGTCTGAACCTCTCAATTCCACTAGAAAGGAATTTGAGCTCCCTAGCACTCAGCAAAAAAAGAAAATGTTAAGAAAAATGAGAAGAAAACAGTAAAAACTACACTAAATTATCCACTGAGAGAAGCTGGATCTGATGGCAACCTTGTCTCAGTCCATTTTCCCTGGAGTGCAACCAATTTTTTTACCTCCCAAACTACTGGGGGAAATGAAGAATTTATGGAGCTTTGGATAATAAGAAAGTTATAACCTAACCTCAGCTAATATGGACCAGCTTCTTAGAGCTGTAGCACCAGAAGAAACTTGAATAAGGCTCTATGACACAGCCAAGTGGTCAGTAGAGCCAATTCCAAATACTGACGTTAGATCACACAGGGTTTCTATTTTCAATGCTATTTTCCAAGTATGTTCTAGAAAAACAGATTGGACTGAAGTTTATGCATGCAAACAGTTCAAGGGTGAAAAACCAGCCAGCTACATGGATAGACTGAGAACTCTGTGTAAGACGTGCAGAAATAGATAACCCTGTGAAGCAAGCAAGACCTGCACTTGTTTCAGTTCTTGTTCAGGGCTTGGGTTCTAAAATTTATGAAAATATTCAAAGTACGATACAGTGATTGGCTGGGAAGGAGAAAGCATAAAGGAATTACCGGCTGCTCAACAATTTTATAGCACAGCTAAGAAAGCAAAGGGGTGAGTGAAGCTAAATCAATGGCTCTACAAATTCAGCAATTAGAAAATGCCTGCACCCCCTGTAGGCAGAGTAAGTGTAGAATGTCTGGCCCCTGAGGGCAATTAGGTTTAAACCCTTTTCAACCTGTGCATGCTGACAATCAATGCAATTTTTGTAAACAGCCAGGTCACTGGAAATTAGAATGCCCTCAACGATTTTGCAACACTAGCCCACGTTTTTCTTCTGGCGCTCACAGAACTGGTGCTTTTGGGCCACAGTCACATCATCCATAGCACAGGACAGCCTGAGGGACTGTGACAGTGCCCCAGTTCCCTTTAGACCCCTCTGTACTGCATTTAAATTGCCGTGTTGCAGGAAAACAAGCAAACAAACAAAAAAAAAACAACTGTAACCTGTCTCACTGGTACTTGAATGCCTGATACTCTGATATCCTGATAATGAATATCACCTCCACCTCTACTGTGCCTCTTCTCTGTTTGCAGATGGTAAAAGTACAGCGACTCCTTCTGAGAGCTGCTGTGTTTAGGCTCCCAAATATCACCCTACAGCTGTCAGGAGCCCCTCGGGGGCTTGTGGACATGTGTAGGTGTCTGTAACTTGGTGCCTAGAGGTGCATGGGACCAGTAAGGGTCCCAGCTGATCTCCTGGTTTCCCTGGTGGCAACGGGAATAAGAGTAACAGGGAAAGAAGTTGGTATTTAAGTAAGTTCTTTTTTGTCCTAGCTTTATTGTTAAACTCACAGTGGTCACAAGCTGGATGGGGGCTTAAGGTCTTGTTCTCCCATGCTGACATCTCCTCTGCCTTCTCATCCGCAGCCCCCTGTGCCCAGGAGCCATGAGCTGCCCCCAGCACCTGCAGAGCCCCTGGAGCAGCGCCCTGTGTGCAGCCCCACGGTGCTGTTAGGCTCCCTGCTGCAGCCTCCTGCATCCCTTCTCAGGTAAGGACCGTGGCTGTTCTGGCCGGGAAGAGCAAACGGGTGTGCTAATGTGGGTGAGAGCCTGGCTGGGTTTTGGCTGGTTGTGTCTTCTGACTTGTCCAGGAAGGAACTGGGCTTGGGTGGGCCTGGTACCTTCCGATTGTCTCAGCTGCTCCAAAATGGTGTTTGGGAAAGGGTTTGTGTGTCCTCTTGCTACCTCAGACTGCCTGTTGTCTTCTCTCACATCTGCCCTTTGTGATAAGATTGTTTTAAAGGTTTCTCAAATAAATTGTGCTAGGTTTATGGGGGATATGTGGGGCTGGCCGTGAAATTGTTCTCAGCTGAGGAGTAGATATTGGGTTTAGAAACCAAAAGCTTGGTTTCTGGTGTTGTGGGTTTTGAGGCTTTTAGACCTCTTTGTTTTCAAGCCTCTCCTTGCAAACAGAGGTGTCAGATGTGCATGGTAATGCGCAAGCATTGCTGCTTCTCAATCTGCTTAATCTCCTGCGCAGACGAGCTGGGCCTAGCAGAAAGATGTGGGTGTCCTGAGCATTTCGTGGGGTGGCAGAAGGCACAAAGCAGGAGGTCTCCAGCGATGGTCACAGCAGCTCCAGTGAGCCTGAGCTGGGAGACCCGCCTTTTCCCAGCTCAGCCCACCCAAAACCTGATCTCCCACTGGGTTTTCATAGCTAGGCTTTTCAGGCAAGTCTAATACAACTTTTCTCCTCAAACCTACTCTGAAATCTGCCAGCCTGGTGTGCTTCAGCCTGGCACATCTGCACGCAGCCACGGGGAAGCAGGGGCTGGTTAGCGCTGACATCCCTGGCCATAAATATCTCGCCCTCTCTAATCCTCCCTGTAGCTTCAGTGCTTCTGCTTTACTAAGAGTTATTTGACTCTCCGTGTTGCACTTCTTAGACAAATGGCTTTTAAATAAAACCCTCTGCTAACTCGTTAGGCCTCCTGTCCAGGTCACTTCCTGGGCAGGTGATTTATGGGGCTGCGTTTAACGTTTTATTAACTCGGAGTCGCTGGGGCCGGTCAGTCGGAGGCCATCCCGTTGGCTGCGGCGAGCGGCAGCCCGCTGAGTCGGGCTCCCACCGCCTCCTCTGCTCCCAGAGCATCCGTGGGGGGCGAGGAGGGGAAAAGCTGGAGGATCCAGAGAGGGAGGGAGAGATCTGGGAGGGCTAAATGAATCGTGTGAGGGTTAAAGAGATAATGGAGCTTTAGATCTTATCTGGGGAGCTGCCTTATCTCCCGCTGTTCCTACCTGAGTGCTTGGCTGCAGCGGGGATGGGAGAGGGGCCCGGGGGCTTGGTGAGGAGGTGGCGAGGCTGTGGGCTGCTCCCTGCAGGGCAGGGCTGTGGGAACATCCCTGATGGGATGTGCCTGTGCTAAACCCTTCCCGCAGCACCGCCTGCCTCCTTGCCATGCGCGTGCACGAGCCCATTTAGCTCCTGGCTTCCCTCCAGCCTTTCCCCTGGCTGTGCTCCTGGCAATCTGTCTGGGCCAGTCTGCTTCCCTCTGACCCCAAGCCCTGCCCTGCAGCTGGCTCCGAAAGAGCCCCGGCATGGGGAAAGCTGCTGGGGCCTGAGTGAGCTTTGCCTGGGGAATCCGGACCTCCCGTCGGCGATGTGAGGCTGCAGCAGCAGCTTTGATTATCTCTGGGTTTGCTGCCGCTCTCCCCCTGTGCCCTGTCTTTGTTCCAGCTGTGCTTGGAGATGTTATTCAGTGGAGTTTTCCAGCTCTTGGTAACGGGGAGGAAAAAAAAAAACGAACTCCTGCACAAGCAGAGCTAATGAGCTCTCCCTGGAAATAAAAGCATCCCGAGGACAGCCCGGCCATACAGAGCAGCCCGTGCTCAGCAGCTCCTTCGGCCACTGAGCCACGTCCCGGTGCTGGGCACCACGAGGAGGCTGTGGCCGCCCATCCTCCCTCACCCATCGCCCCTCTGAGGGCTCAGGAAGGCTGGGATGTTGTTTGTTCCTCTGGCCCTCGCTGCGTGGGGCTGGGATGCAGGTTTGGGAGCATCCCTGAGCACCGTGGGACCTGCTTGCTGCCCCAAACCCTGATATCTGCATGCTCACGGGACAGGGCGAGGAGGGGAGACGCATCCCATGGATGGGGCTGGCTGTAATTGTTTAGAAGTGGGTCTGGGTGATGCCCTGGCTCTCCTTGCCTGCAGAGCGCTCCCCCAGCATGGGTGGGTGTGAGGTGAGGCCCCCCGTGTGTGCAGGGAGAGCGGAGCTGCTGTCCCCGAGGTTGCCGGGCACATGGCCGGGAGGGAATTTATCTCACAGCTAAGCAGGCAGCTGAAAGCTATTGCTTCTGATGTGCCTATGATTTGCTGAAACCTGTGTCTCCTTTGTCATATTTCTGTCTGCCTCAGCCTCAAATCCCAGAGCAAAGTCTGAGAACTTGCTTTCAGGGAGGAACGGTGGTTTTTTTCCCCTCCACCTTTAAGTATTTACTCTGAGCTTTCAGGATGCGTACCCTGCGGGGATCCTGCCAGCCGTGCCTGCAGCCAAGGGGCACTGCCTGCCTGCCCTCTGGGGTCCTCCTTTGGCTGCTTTCAGGTTTTTTAGGGTCCCTTCACAGCAGCTGTGGGTGCAGCCCCTCCAAACATCCACCCCCTGGGGGCTCGGGGAGGGGAATCTGAAGCTTTGGAGCTGTGTTCTTGGGCAAGGGGCTGAAGCCTGACCCATTTGGCGAGCTCCACTGTGGGCTTGGCACATGCTGAGACACCAGCTTCTCTGCGTGCTGCCTGGGTTCCCGGTCCTCAGCAGCTCTCAGAGCAGCTGCTGGAGTTTTCCTCCCGGCCTTACAGCTTGTGCCGGCCTCCGAAAGTCACGCCGGTGACCCGAGCAATGCCGACTGCCTTTGCTGTGCATCATGTACTGCTGCCTTGTGCCCTGCCGTGCATTTTGGAGTGTCCCCCCCCCTCCTCTTCTCCCGCTCTACTTCTCCTCCAAGCCTTCCCGCAGCCAGCACTCAGGCAAGCTGCTTGAATTCAGGGAGAGCAGCTCCTTGCTGGAGGCGAGCGCTGCTTAACTCCGGGGCGGGAGCAGGTTTCAGAGCGGCTCAACGAGGGGCAGGAGGCTCTCTGCCTTTCTTTCCGGGTGAGCACACAAATTGCAGCAGCTGAAGGCAGAGGTAGCAGCCCCAGCCACCAGCACGGCGGCTGTCAGTGAGGCTTGTCCCTGTCCCTGTCCCTGTCCCTGCCGGCGGTGCTCGCCACGCGCTCCCGGGCCCTGTGAGCACGCGGGCAGCGATGCAGAAACCCTCTGCGGGGCCTGGGGTGGGAGGGCAGGTGCGGCCCTGCTGGGAGATGCCCTCAAACCATCAGCAACTGGAAGCAGAAGAAGCAGAGCTCACCCGGGGAGGTTTTTCTGAGGAGGAATAAACGCCAGGCGGGTGCAGGGCTGGCGGTGGAAGCCGAGCTCCGGTAAGCCGTGAAGCGGTGAGGCTGGGGCTGGGGCTGGTCAGCGGGCTGGCTCCAAGACCGGCCCTCTCAACTTGTGCCCGCTTTGACTCGAACAGCCTCATTAGCAGGGAAGTGTCCCTGAGGTGAGGTCCAGGTGCAATTATCTCCTGCTGCCGCTATTGTGACCGTGGCATTGAAGGTTGGTGCCGTTACACCGCGTCGTTGCAGAGCTCTTGTGCGCAGGAGAGCGCTGCCCAGAGAAAAAGTCAAATTAGAGCAAGCCAGTTTTTATTTTTTTTTATTTTTTTTTTTTGAAAGAAGCTCTCATTAGCAGCCTGTTCCCACTTGCTTGCCTCATTGTGTCGGGGTGGCTACGGCTGTGCGGGCCCTGTCCCTTCCCTCCCTCCTGCCTGACCTCCGCGGTGGCCGTGGCACCCTGGGCTCTGGGATCATTCAGAGTGACACATCTCCGGGGCTGGGTGGAAGGGTGAGCTGTGAGACGTACAGAAAACATTTCCTCTGCCTTTGCATTTATTCAGCGCTCTCATCCGACCTCCCCAAACCCTGCGGTTCTCCGTGAGAGGCAGGGAAAGCTCCCGGAGCGCGGGCGGGGGAACTGCAGCCGGGTGTTGCAATAACTTGGGAGTGAGTGGCTGGGATAAGTCATGTCCCAGCATCAGCCCGGAAAGATCGCTGAGCTTCAATAAACAACGGCGTGCGCTGCGGCTCCGTCGAAGCCAATCCTGCCTGGTGCAGTGATTCATGGATTCTTCCGCCAGGAAAATCACCTTGGTGGCTGGTGCGCGGGTGCCTGCCCGCCGCCGTGAGTAATTCCCCCCGCAGAAGGCACCGGGGAGGGGTGTGTGTGAAAACGCTGAACTTCTCCCGATGACTGCATCCCGCCGCGGGAGGTGGGCAGCGGGAATGTCGGCAGGGGCGCCGAAGGAGGTGAAGCTCAGCAAAAAAATAAAATAAAGCGTGGCGTTGAGGGCTGGGTGAGGCCAGCCTGGAGAAGCTGAGGCTCCCCTGTGCAACGTGCTGAGCTCTCCCCTGGGAGAGGAGCCCGAGCGCAGCATTAGTTTGATTTGTTTTGCTCCCTTTCCGCTGCGGGCTGGAAACCGGGAGGCGGCAGCGTGCGGCTGGGGGTGCGGCGTGTGTCTGGGTGCTGCCTGGAAAAATCTCTGGTGCTGCTTTGAGAAACGCTGGGTGGGCTGGGGAAATGCCGGCCGCGAGTCATCGCGGTGACTGCTGCCGCCTGCGCCTCGGGGGCGGCGTCCCTCTCCCTCGCTGCGGCTCTGGGGGGTGTTGTTGTAATTTGGGGATGGATGCAAATGAGTTAGGTGGATTTGCTTTGATTTCGTGCTGAGGTGGGTTGGGTTTTTTCAAGTCTCTGGACGTGAAGGAAAAGGCAAAATGCCACGTTCCAGGTGGCATGGTGGAGGGTGGAGCAGCAAAGTCCCCCCCACCCCTTCTTGGCTTCTGCATCTGGGGTGGGTTTGGGGGGCAGGCAGACCTCATCTGTACCTTCTCAGGAAGGGTTTCAGCATGAGGAGCCAAGGATCTCTCCCTCCAGTCTCCCCAGAAAGCAAAGCCTGCACAGATAGGAAGGCAGCCTGGAGGTCGGGCCAGCCCCAGGGAGCAGCCCCGCAGGGTGCTGCTTCTGCTGCAGAGGCTGAGTCTCAAGGAAAGGTCTCCGAAAGCAACCCGTGCCTTTTGGGATCCCCTTGTGGATGTTTCCTTTAGTGCAGGAGGTCTCTTACACCCGCACAAAGCAGTGCTCTGGATTTAGAGGACAGGCAGCTCTGGCTGTTCTCCTCCCAGGCTGCTGTGGGCACCCTCACAAAACCCCGCTGGGAAACGTGGTGGGCTCAGCAACGCCTCCCTGCAAAGCAAAGGGAGCGTGGCTGGGTATGGGGGAGATCTGACAGCACTTCCTAAAGGCTCCAGGGCTTCCCTGGCCCAGCGCTGATGGTGCAGGGTGGCCGGGAGCCTTGAGGGGCTGTGTCCCTGTGCTCCAGGGGAGAGGTGGCATGGAAACATCAGAGCAGCTCCCATGGGCAATCAGCCTGGAGGTCGGTCCAGCCCCAGGACCCAGCAGGAGGCTGGCGTGTCCCCGCAGTGACACCCTGAGGCACCGTGGCTGTGCCCGGGTCCTCTGTGACATTTCAAGGGTTGTCCTTGGAGGGCGCGTTCCCAAATCAGCATGCCTCGCTCCTCCCCAGCCCTCTCTCCGCCGCGGTGCCCATCACGTATGCATCGCGATGCCCCTGTACTTCTCTAAGCCCAATATACTTTGAATTACTGCTCATCTATTCCTCTTGACATCCTCATGCTCATAACTAGGGAGCCTGCATTACCCGGGCGCGCATCTGTCAAGCTGCGTGTTCCTCGGCCATTTCCAGAGATACATAAAATTGCCCGTGTTTATGACATTATTGACAACCTGCCCCGTCTCCTTCCCCCTCCCCGAGCCCAAATGGCTGCCTCGCTTTATGAGGATTGATATTTGGGCAGTAAATATTTTAGAGCCTCATCTGATGAGTGTGTCTGTGCGGGTGAATACATTTCTGGCTGAGGACAGATGTTGGAGCTGTCTTCATTGGGGATGCGGGGCCTTGGCTTTCCCTCCCCACCCTTTGCAGCAGCTCTGCAGCTCCTGGGGGAGCGAAGGGAAGGGAAAAGCACCTTTGTGGCTGGCAGAGCTCTGGGTTTTTGCTAATCAGTTGCTGCAGGGGCCTGAATTCTGTCAGCAGCAGGGTGGAATTGCTATGGGCAAGGCGTTACCCTTCTCCAAACCCATGAAAAGCTGCAGTTCCTGCGGTGCTGGGGATTAGGTGCAGCCCTTTGGGGAAAAACAAAAAGAAAGGGAAAAGAAGACTAAGTCTGTCTGGGGTTTCCAAGTGATGCATTTTGACTTTGCGGTTCTGAAAAGCCCCTTTATCTCCAAAAGTTTTTAAACACATTTTGGCAAACCTCTCAAAAGAGGAAACAATTTGTGAGTGGTATGGTCCGGGTGACCTAAACAATTTTATCTTGCTGAGAAAAGCAAAGGAGCCCGTTCTCTGCTCCTCCGAACCGCTGGCTCCCTTTTCCTTCAATCAGCAAAACAAAACGTGCTGCCTGATTGCTGGGGAAGACAAAAAGCAGATGCAGCTCGCACGGAGCGAGCGGTGCTGCAGCCGGCTGGTGATTTTGGGGTGCCCTGACTGCGCCGTGCCTCGGGGCAGCGCAGGGCTGGGGGGACACCGGGGTGTCAGCGAGCTTGTGAAGCACAGAATGGAAGTCAGCTGCCTTGTGCTGCCTTTGGCTGCTTTTTTATTTCCATCCAAGCCTGGCGTGAGTGCATTGAGATGTGTACAAATTGGTTGCCCAAAGGGACTGGCCCAGCAAAGGGCACGGGGAAAGCGATAACAGCCACACATGGGGCTGTTTTTCCCCCAAGGCTTCCAGCTCCTTTTCTGTGCCTCTATGCAGCCACGGGACAGATTTGCAGAGGTTTGGGTTATTTTTCAGTGGAGCTGGGTGTGGTTTCCCCTAATCCTTATTGACCAAGTTCCCTGGGCACATTCCTCCCTTCTTGGCGTCAGTTCTTTTTTAGGAACACTTCTGGGCCTGGGTGCCTGCGCCTGGGCGCTGTCACTTGAGATTTGAAGCTGCTGTGTCAGCAAGGGGCTGTGCGCATCTCCAAGGACACCTGTACAGCACACGGACTTGTAAAAGCACTGGCGAGAGGAGAAGGCATGGAGCTCGGCTCGCAGTGACTTGGTGCCTCCGGCCCTTGCAGCGAGCCTCGCTGCAGCAGCCGTGCGCCGAGGTGAGGAGTTCAGTGGCCTCGTTTGCTTGCCGATGAAGGATGCCACCCTGGCCCTGGACAGTCTCCTCTTTTGTGGCGCTCTAGTATCTATTTATTTATGATTTCCGTGGGTGGTGTTTTGGATGATCTATTGAGCCAGAGTGAGATATTTTGAGGCACAGTGAGATATTTTAAAAACATCTCATCACTCTGGAAATATCCATGGTGCGATAGCTGCGTATTAGTCATTCCGAAAGGGAGTGATTTCAATGAAAGAAAAAACATCTCATCTTGTCAGAGCATTTTCACTCACTGTCTGCCAGGCAGCTGCTGTCAGTCTCCAGCCTCTGTTGCTGGTTTTTACTCTTCTCTGGCTCTGCCCTTTTATTTTTTAACAAGAAATAAAATAAACCCTATAATGGATATTGGGGGATATGAACTCATCAGCTGTCAGTAAGAAAGAGCCTTTAAAGAGAAGCTGTAAAACCTCTTTGCTCGGGATTATTTCCAGTGGGATTAGTCCTCCCGGGGACTAGCTCCGTGGGGAAGGGGAGACTCCTCCTCCAGGTGCTGGACCTTGAACAGCAGCCTCTGTCTGCGCCGTGATTTATCCCCCTGGAAGGTGGCAATAACTCCGGCGCTGTCACACACCACTGGGGCTGTGGAATTAGGCTCATGGAGACCACGAGCAGAGGAGGTTTTCTCCTAGGGAGGGAAAAAAAAAAAGCTGTAAGGGAACAGAAATGACAAGGCACCATCCTGCAAGAGGACAGAGAACAGCACGAAGCTGTTCAACAAACGAAGAGCCAAACGAGCTGTAAAAACAAACCAACCAAACAAAAAAACGCACCGATGTGGCAGGAGAGATTTTTGCAGGGAGGGAATCTGCCATAAATCACCCAATATTCGGCTTCACGCCACCGTTGGGGAAAACCTTCCCATTGTGCTGGTCTTTGCTCTAGTTTCCATAGATCCGTGGCTGCGTTTCCCATATGGCAGCTGACACTCGCCGGGGAGGAGGGGGTTTGTCCGGGATGCTCGGATCTCGTTAGGTCGGTGTCGGTAATCAGGGGAAGGGTAATTACAACGTAGTTATACTGTGAGTATGGCGCTGTCCTGTGTAGTTGCCATTGCCTCGTGTAACCAGGAGGTAACTGCTGAAATAACTCCAAATTAGCCCTTTGTGGCTAAATGCTCTGTTGGAATTGGGGTGGGAAATCATTGTGTGTAGACCTGAAGTCTCATTTCAGTGGCACGGTGGTTGTGTGAAGTGACCGTGCCGTAAAAGGGTATTTTGCTTTTCAGCTATTACCATGGTAAAAGGTGAGAAAAATGCCTTTTTCTCCCTTAAAGAGGGGGTGTTTTGAAGGGGGGATGTGCTCCATCCTGAAAGGCACAGGATGGCGTGGTGGGTGCTGATGGCAGCGCCCCGAGTCCCCTTTTCTCTGGGCACGGTTGCTTTAGACGTGGCTGCTTTCCCTGAAACCTGCTGCTTTTCTGCCTGGCAAGCCAGGTTGCCTTGGCTACTGGGCGAGAGAAGGAGTAGCCGCCTTCTTGGGGCCTTTTGGGGAAAGCAGGAAAAAGTGACCTCGAGTTTCCCCGTGGTGGCATCTCGCTGGAGCTGGGGGCTGCTGGCCGTGTGTCCTTGGTCCCGGCTCGCTGTGTCCCTGTGCCATCCCCTCCTGCCGCCGCAGCGAGAGCTGCTCCAGCCCCAGGTTTAAAATAGAAGCTATTAAATAAAGAGCAGGGGAGGGAGGCAGCGGCCGAGGGGATGCTCGGGCAGGGAGCAGGTCCGTGCGCTCGCCTGGGCGCCGTGCCGGGAACGCGATTCCTACGGGGCAAAATCCCCGCCTGGTGTAAGGGGAGGGAGGCACCACAGCGAGCTGGTGTGGGTGGGGACCAGTGCCACGAGCTGGCCGAACCCGTGCGTGATGGGCTGCGTGCTTTAATGCTCTTTTGTCCTGGTGCTGGGCTGGGCGAGGAGCCTTTTGCATCACGCTGCTGATGGCGAGCGCGGCCCCCTCTGCGCCCCCCACGAGCCTGAGTCAGCAGTGTGCCGCTGCTGTCGTCGTGCTCTTTTAAAAAAAAATAAAATTAAAAAAAAAATCAGTATTTAAAGTATTTAAACAGATGGGAAGCCACAAAATACAGTCGGTGTACGGATCGTGTTTCATGACTAACAAAATATGCCAGGTAGGCCGTTCCACTTGAGATATTTTCAGGAATATAATCACTTTCACACATCTTCATAAATTTGCCAAAGTGTTAGTTTTCCCCCATATGGATCTGGGAGGATGCAGCATGTCATGACTGTTGCACAAGCATCTTGAATGCCGGGCCTTCGTGTTCCTCCCTCCCAAGGGCTGTGACTGCAGGGAAGGTTTGGCTCCCGTTCCCCACGCTGCCGTTGGCACGGGCAGGGCAGGGGGGCACCGTCAGTGCTCCTTGGAGCCCATCCCAGGCGAGGAAGGGAGGCAGAGTGGCAGGACGGGAAAACAGGGCTTGAATTTTCGGCAGCCTGAGCAAGGCTGACCCTGGCGGGGAGGCAGCAGGAGGTGAGGATGCTCTGGGGGAAGCCCCAAAGGCCTCGTCCTTCCCCTTGGGGTGGCGTGGATGCTCCAGCACAGCCGTGGGGTAAACAAATGCAAAATATTTTGAGTTCGTTCAGCATTGGATTGTTTTTTCTTTTGGCCTCATGGAAATTTAAATATAAGGACCTGTTTTCTGCACGTTATTGATCTCTCACTCAAAATCTGGGCCCTTTTCCAGGAAAAACGAGCCCTTTTGTGAGCAAGGAGACAGGCACCTTCCCAACAAAAGCCAGCCTTCAAATCCAGCGTTCTGCGTGAAACCTTGTGTGTCTGATAGGAAAATAGGAATTTCACTCAAATTTACGGAGAAGTGGTGCTGGAGGGAGGGAGGGAGCCTGCCCTGAAGGAACTGATGAGCTGGGGTTGGTGAAGGGCTGGAAAAGACCACAAAAAAGCAGCCTCCTCTCTGGTTTCGAGCAGCCCGTGCCGTGGGGCTGGAGCATGGCTGTCCCGCTGGTGGTGGCACCTCACCCCTGGTGGCCCTGCAGCCTCGCACAGCCTGCGAGGGCAGGTTGAATGCTTTCTGTATCCCTTCTAAGATCTTGCCAGTTCAGCTGCTGGACTGGTGCAAACTGGTGAGACACCGTTACCCTCCCTGGCTGCTCCGCCGCGGGGCGGGCTGCGTGCTACCTGCTCGCTCTGTGCTCTCAGCTGAGCTGGGTTTTGCCAGGGGGACACTCGCTGACCTTCTCTAAAAGGTTGCCCACAAAGTTCACCCTGTGCCCCCCGGCACCCAAATCCCCCTCGGCGGGTGCAGGCGGCCTCGTGTCGGAGCACGGCGCGCTGCCGGGCGGGCTGGGGCTGGGGGCTGGAGGTGGCTCGTTTTTAGCAGCGCGCACGCACGGAGCAGACAGCTTGGGCCAGCTCCAAAACACTTCCCACGCCCCTGGGCTGAATTTTAAGAAGCTGGGGCATCTGCACATTCAAAACGCTCCGAAAAAAAAAAAAAAAAAAAAAAAAAAAAGAAAGGGAAGAGGAGGGGGGGGGTAAAAAAATCCCAAAGGCGTGCAGAGCACCCACCAACGGATGGCTCGCTGCGGAGGGGAGCTTGTTTCAAAGGCTGAGCAGCTCCGAGGCTCTCTCCGGAGGCGCAGGTGAGCGGTGGAGCTGCGGCCGTCGGCTCGCCCTGACGCTGCTCCTGCTCCTGGTTGAGAGGGGGACATGGGAAGAGGAGCTTGAGCCATCCGGGACCTGTGTCTGGGTGAGTGTCTCTTCCTACTGTTCGTTTGGGGTGCTGCAGCCTCCCGGCAGCTCCTTGAGTTTGGGGCTGCTGCGCTGGGAGGAGATGGGATCCCCGCATGGGGGCTGCCGGGGACCCTGCTCCGGAGGGTTTGTCCTGGTGTGGGGGGGATGTACAGAGGGGAAGGGGGGTTTTGGGAGCTGGCCGGCCAGCACAGCTCCCGGCGGCGTGCTTTGGGGCCGGCTTCCCCTCCAGGTCCTGGCTGAGCACCGCCAGGCTGCTCTCCCTGTCTGGGGGCAGAGGTGTAAGCCTGGAGAGCAGGAGCAGCACATGGAGCTCCTCGGCTTACCCAGGGGGGTTGATGCAGGGCAGGGAGCCCGGCTCTGCGTGCTGTCGAGCTGCTGGCCCCCTGCCTGCGGCATCGAGTCCTGGCAACCCCAGGGATGCTTCAGCGCCGCCAGCCCCGCTCCTTCTTAGCAGCAGAGAGGTTTTTGGCATCCTCCTGTCCCCTGTCCCCCAGCCCTGGGGTGGGAAGGGGCGTTTTGCCCCTGGGAGGCCGTGGCTGGGCTGTGCCGGGGGCTCTGCAGGGCCCTGCCCGCTGGGCTGTGCGGAGGAGGAAGAGGAGGAGCGGGCAGCGAGGAAGGCAGAGCGGGATGGGGAGGCCCCGCGTGCCCTGGGGGACTGGCTCGTTCCCGCTAATTAGCGGTGTAAGCAGGCATCCAGCAGCCGGGCTCCTGGCAGATAATTACCTTGCTCCGTGCACCGCAGGGACTTGCAAACCCTCCCCATTCTTGAACTCATTTGGGAAAGGCAACCCAAAAAAAAAAATAACAGAGAGAGGTATTTTAACGGGGCTATTTCTGCCAGGCAGGCAGGCCAATTTGTTACCCAAGTGACACACTTGATTTTAACTCAAAAAATCAAGGGGTTTCCAACTGAATCTTTTTTCCCTTTTCCCTGTACTGGGGGCTGTGCTGGAGCCCCTCATCCCCTCCACGTCTCCCCTGCGCCCTGCCAGCAGCCTGCAGCCCCCTGAGCCCCCCCTGCACAGCCCCCTTCTCCCTCTGGCCAGCTGCTGGGCACTGCTGGCTTATGGGGTCACTGTGCTGGAAACCCCACAACGCTGCTGTGCAACCCGGCAGCTCCCTTGTGGGGCCGGGCTGCTCTCCGTGCTGCTGGCCCCGGCCTCTTCCTTGTGGCATCTCCCCCAGCCCTAGCTCAACAGGGAGGGATTTCTCCACGCGCCACCCCCAGGTCTCTGCTCCATGGGGGTCCCTCGGGGTTAGCAGGGGCTTTTTGTCCCAGGAGAGGGAACGGGGACAAATTGGCAGCCGTGGCGTCCCTCCTCTCCCCCCACCCCATCGCCGGGCGGCCCCACCTCCCTCCCCGTTGGAGATTCAGGTCATGGCTGAATTAGGGCTCCCCGCACTGCAGAACTGGGTAAACTGCTTACCGCCAGTGGCACAGAGCTGGGGGTTGGCTGGGTGCCCCCCCCGTCCCCCTGCCCGCAGCTTCGGGTGGGTGCTGGCTGCACCCTCTGTAACCCGCCCTAAAGGAGTGATTTGGGGTGCTTCCTCCTGCTCTGGGGGGCTTTTGGGGGGGGGGCTGCTCCCCCTGCCTTGCACCCCCAGGGTGCCAACACGGAGACCCTGGGGGAGGCCCCGCGTTCAGTGCTGCGGCTGGGATTAGGTGCGGATAAGGAGATGGATAAATCCCCCCCTCAGATCCGTGTGCTGGGAATGTTCTGGGGAAGGGGGTGGGAGGCAGCAAGCCCCCAGCCTGGGCACTTCTTGGGGGGGCAGGGAGGGGACCCCAGCCCTGTCTTGCTCCACAGCGCGGTGTCTGCGTGTCGGAGAGGAGAGGGAGCCTCTGAAAGTAGGTCAGGCTGCTTTGCAGAGCCCCGGCTGTGGACAGCGAGCCCCAGCACCCGTAAAACCCCTAAAAAAGGATTTTTAGGAAGGAAGGAGGCATGGAGCTGTGCGAGCACCTGGCTCCAGCTGTGGGGCAGCGGTGGGTTTTGGAGCCACAAGGTGCAAGCAAAGCCCCCTCAGAGGGATGAGGTGTTTCCACCCCGTTTCCAGCCCTTTCCAAAGGAAAACTGAAGATGCCCCCACCCGTTTTTAACCTATAAAAGCAAGAAGGGAGGTCTGCGGGGTGTCTGTGGGGCGTGCAGGGAGCTGGGGTGGCGGGAGATGGCCACGGCCCCTCCAGGAAGGCTCCAGAGCTGCGTGGAGAGGGGAAAATGAAGCCGTGCTTCTGCGGCAGAGGTGTTTTAAGTGCAAATCAGGAGCTTTTTGGTGGCAGAGCTGGGGAGCAGCGCTTTGCTCTAGCTGTAGGCACCTGTTGGGAGGTGGAAGCAAACTCAGAAATTGCTTTTGTGGCAGCAGGGCAGGGCTGGGCTGTGCTGGGGGAGGGATGCTGCCTTGCAGCAGTGGGGGAACAGGGCCGTGCGGGGCCCCAGCCCCTCTCCAAAACGCTTGCCTTGTTTTGGGGCAGCCGTCAGGGCGAGGAGAGCCTTTCCCGGGTGTATTTTGGTCACTGCGGGTGTTGAACGGGGCTGTTCCAGCACTCCTGGGGAGGTGGCTGCTCAGTCAGAGGGCTCTCCAGCTCCGTGAGCTGCTCCAGAAGCACCGGCTGCGTGCTTCCCCACCTCCAGCAAGGAGCTGGCCTCGCCAGCTGCTGCCGAGCTCGACCGAAATGAAACCTGCCCTGCTCTGCTCGGCTCCTGCAGCAGCGCACACAGGGGGGTGCTGGGGCCCCGCACAGCACCTGGGGCCTGTCGGTGGCACACAGCTGCCCCCTTTTTGTGGGGCACCAGCACATCTGGGACGATCCCCGTGCCCTCCCCGCTGCCATCGAGGGGCGGCTCTGCCAGGATGACGGAGCCCGGGCAGGGCTGGGCTCTATTGATTTTCGATGAAAGGCTGTGTCATGATTTTTTCTCTCCCACTGTGTTTGCTGCAAAGTTGCATCTTGACTCCCGGCATTACCCGCTGAGGAGAACGCTCATTTTTCCCCCTTTAGGAGGAGGGGAGTGGGAAAGGAAAGAAAAAAGAAGACAAAGGCAGGGCTGTATGCGTTCCTTCTAAGCTCGTGAGGGATGCAGTGGCTTTGCTAAGCTACCACCCGGACAGAAAGCTGGTGTTAGCAGTGCAGCATGTTACAGCCAGCACCCCGGGTGGCATTGCTGCGTGGTGGCCCACGGGGTGCATCCCGTGCCGTGGCTCCTTGCTCCGGGACCTGCCCGGGCTTAACGGGGATCCCAGCTCCCTGCTGTCCTCGGGAGGGAAGGCTCATCAAGGGGCTGGGGGCTTCTCAGTGCTCTGGGAGTGCCTCGCTGGTTTGCTTTCCATGACCATGAGGTCCCTTTGCAAGCCTTTAAGCTCTTGTTTAAAGCTAGGCGGCGCGGGAAACCCTGCAGCTCTCGGAGCTGTTCCTTGACCGTTTCTGCGCCCGTCCGAGCTGCGCTGGAGGAAGAAGCAGGAAGATCCTAACGGAGAGGCGACGTCTGTGTCAGAGCACTTTGGGAAGCTGCTGAGACATCCTTTAAGTTGCTGTTTGGCATTTGGAGTGGCTCTTTGCTCTTCAAGGCACCGTTTTTAATGATTAAACAAAGAAGGTTTGGAAGTGAGCGGGCACAGCGTGAAGCGCTTGGGGAGCCCGACGCTGCAGGGCCTCAGAAATTCTGCCGAGGCTTTTTTGTCTGCCACGAAGGCGCAGAGAGAATCCAGGGCGAAGCACTGAAAGCAGCCAAAGGCTTTCAAAACAGATGGCTGTCGGAGAGCAGGAGAAGGGCTCGGGGAGGCCGTGCCTGCAGCAGAGGCGGTGGCGAGGCGGTGGTGGGGCCCGGAGAGGACGCACCGTGCCGGGGAAGGGTTAACGGTGGTGCCTGAGCGGAGCCAGCGCAGCCCAGCTGAAGTGGAGCAGTATGCAAATCTACCCACTTCCATAAACTGCTTAATTAGGCGAATGTTAATGAGACGTTAATTACTGTTGTGCCGGCGAATCCCACGGAACGGAGATTATGTTTCTCTTCAAACATCCAGTCTTAATTATAACTTGCGCTTAATCCTGCCGCCGCGCTGGGGACGGAGCCGGGTGCGGAGGACGAGCGCCGGCTCCCTCGGGCCCGCTGCACGCCGGGCGCTTGGTGCCGCCTCCTTTTCCCTGCCCCAGCCCAGCGCCAGCCCCTCGGGGTGCACATCGCTGGTGGAAATCCCGTGCTGAACGTGGAAGCTCTGGTCCTTTTCCTCTCTGTGCTCACCAAGCCTTCGGGAGCTGCTCCTTTCCCTGAGCCGGGGAGCTGGGGCGCACGGTGCCACGTCCCCCCGAGCGACGGAGGGGCTGCGTGTGGCCCGGAGACCCCCAGCACCTCTCTGGATGCTTTTCCATGCCCCACACCGAGGACGGAGCGCAGAAGGCTGCATCCAGGCTGGCAAAGCTTCCTGCTGCTCGTGATTTCCAGCTCCTGCGTGGGTTTTTAATCGATGGCCTCGTGCATCGCCAGCGCTCTGTGCTTCCCAGCGCCCGGTGTGCGCATGTGGGTTTTTTTTTTCTCCAGCATGGATCTGACTCGGAGATCAGCGAGGGATCGTTGCGACAATGAGCAGAGAAATGGCAATTTCTGATTTTCACACCTATTTTTTTTTTAATACATGGCTTCCATTAATGTTCAGGGTACTGCAACGCATCGGAGTGCTCTCAGATGAGATGTCAGTGAGCCATGCAAGCTGCGTCATTAGCTTTGTGCGTGGCTGTTCCTCACCCATAGCTGCTGGCTTTTTGGGGAAACCAGGAGATTTCTTGGGTCTCTGCTCAGTGCGGCGGAGCAGTGCTGGCTGAACACCACCAGCCCTCTTTACCCCTCCTTGGGGTGAGATTCCCTGTGCTGGATGCTTTCAGTTGCGCAGGATCTCACCGTAGGTTGCATTTTTCCAAGCTGAGGCTTTGGTCACCATCCCTCCTGCTTGGCACCAAGGACAGGGCGCCCAGCCCCGCCTCAGTATCCCCAGGATTTCTCACACACAGAGAGCTGGGAGGGGGCCAAAACGCAGGCCGGGGACAGCTGCATCCGAGCAAGATTTTTTTTTAATCCCCTAAAAGGCTTTTCTGCGCGAAGAAACCTGTCCAACAAGGGATTTTTGCCTTTTTTTCTCTTCCTCTACATTCAACATCTATCAACATTTAAGTCCCCGCTAATTAATTACGAATTAATTAATCCCGGATCCTTTCCTTTAAAAAAAAAGGAGCAGCTCGTTTGCGGCCAGGCTGTGCGTTAGCAGCGCTTGTCGCCTTGCGGAGGGGCTGCCGAGCACTTCGCCAAATGGAGCCGCCGGGCTCTGCCGGAGCCCTTGGGGCTGCAAGGGCAGCATCCCCCCGGCTCTGCCTGCTTTCTGCATCCTGCTCGGCCTCTCTTCTTGGAAGCTGGGCAGGTGCTTGGGGCATCCCTGCTGGTCCTGAGCCCCCGCGGCCCCACAGCAGGATCCGGCCACCGCCCCGCAACCGCGCGTCCCCCTCCCACTGCCTCCCTCCCCGCCTTGTAGGAGCAAGCCTGGAACAAGCAGAGCCCTGCTGGAAAACAAACAGATGCGTGGGAGGCCGTGGAGCTTTGCATACGATTTCGATGAAGCACGGCGTGGTTGTGAAACACCGGGGGTGTCAAACCTGACACGGGGAAACCGAGAGGCGCGCCGCGGGACGGCACCGCCAGCTCTCCTGCTTCGGGTGGGACCTGTGGCCACGACGCTCTGGTGCCTCAGCGGGGAAATCCCGGCTGTTTGCAGCATCCTCTGCCCGGCAGCCACGTGCCTGTGTCTGGGCATTGTCGGGAGAGAAGCAGGCAGGAGAGGAGAAGCCTTCACCCGCACCCACACTGGAACAACAACAGCGGCGGCGGTGCTCTGCCTGCAGCCTCCTGTCACCTCTAATTGCCAGGCCCGGCACCTGCAGAACGGAGTGAAAGGAAGGGAGAGGAGGAAGCAGGGTTTGAGTCAGCCGCAGGTTGAAATCAGCCTTATTGTGCCGAGAGCCGCGCGTCGGGGGCGATCCATCGCTGCCGCGCCGTGTGCCTGTGCTGAGGGGAAGCTGGGCACCAAAGGAACGCGCCCCACACATTGTTACGGCCTGACAGCGACCGGGCAGGCAGAGGCGATGCAAAGGTGATTGATGAGAAAGTTTGCGTTAACGAAGTGCAGTCACCTCCCGGTACAGGAAAACGAGTCCCCTTCCCCACCAGCCAGCGGGCTTGTAAAGTCAGGAGGGCGCTCCCCAGCCGTGTTGGTTTGTCCTAAGTGCCAGCTGATTTCTTTTCTCTTTACCTTCCCGTCGCCCTGCTGGTTAGGGTGGGCAGCGGAGAGTGAAGAAGCAGCAGCCGGACCCGGGCAAACAGACCCGCCTCAGCAAGCTGCAATATTAACCAGCCTCTTAATAAAAAATACAGCCACTGCTCGGGCGCCTCGTGGCCCAAAACGCAGGCGGGCTTTTTGGCTCAGCGGTGGTTGCTGGGGGAGCTTTTAGTTTACAAGGGCTGAAACAAAACGGGAATCTATTTTTAATCCTTTCCCTTTTCCTTTCCCCCTTCCCAACATCACGGACGCTGGGTCGGGCTTTGTGGGGTTTGCTGGGGACGGGGATGCCGTGGCCTTGCCGAGAGCCGCTTTGCAAAAAGGCCCGGCCTGGGCTCGTCGCCAGGTGGGAGCCTTGCAGCACAGGAGGATTATTTTTTTCTGCCAGGTTTGGGGCAGGCTGGGCAGGATATCCTCAGCCTGCATTTGGAATTGTCTTCTTGCAGTCGTGCCCGGAGGCAAAGGTAAAGGCAGGGTCAGAGAGTTAGCTCTTTTCCAGCGCTTCTCAGACAGAGATTTAGGAGGAATTCCCAGAAAAGCCGGCTCTTGCAAAGCCCGTGCTGCTGACCAGGGGAAGAAGGGTGCCCCCCGGTGCTGCTGCCTGCCGTGGTTTGTCATGCGGGAGGCCAGCAGCGGAGTGTTCCCAGGCTAATGAA
Organism: Aythya fuligula; assembly: GCF_009819795.1. Taxonomy (NCBI): domain Eukaryota; kingdom Metazoa; phylum Chordata; class Aves; order Anseriformes; family Anatidae; genus Aythya; species Aythya fuligula. The sequence continues at coordinate 8,969,294 of NC_045569.1, read as the reverse complement.
GATGCACTAGAAAATGATCGGCTTTGCGAGCAGCGGGGGCACGGTGAAGCTCTCAGCCCTCCCAGCCCTGTCGAGGAGGAGCGCTGTGCGGTGCTCTTCCTGGAAGGGCCTTCGCTGCCCGTCGGCTGGCTGTGCTCAGCTGCCTCGGGGGCTTGTCGCCCAGCAGCCAGCATCCTCCCCTCGGCCCCTGCCAAGCCACCTCCTTGGAGTGGGCGAGGGCTTGTTTGTTCCTCGGTTCAGCTGGGAAAAGTGGGAGGTGGAAGGGGGGAGCGTGGCGGTGACAGCTCCTGTGAAGAGCTGGAGAAAAGCTCGGTATCCCAAACGGCCTCGGGATTTTGGCCAGCTTTGGAGGCTGCTCGGTGCTGAGGGACACGGCAGCAGCACAGACAGACAGAGCCCGCTTGGTCTGGCACAGTACCACGCCTCGGCAGGGCTCTGCTCCCTCCCTGCTGCCAAAAATCCCAGCAGGGCACTGTGTCAGAGCCGGGCTTCAGCCCCGGGTTCCCCAACGTGTCCGGGTGCTCATGTCGTGCAGGACGAGCCGTGCTTCCCCTCCCAGCTCCTGCTGTGCCAGAGATGAGGAGCTTGCAGCTCTGCAGAGCGAGGTGAGGAGCATCCTGTGGGTGCTCAGCGCTTCCCTGCTGAGCTGTGCTCCTCGGAGACGCTCCTCGGGCCCCCTGCTGCCAGCCACGGGTTCCCCTCGGCGCTGCTGCCGGCAGAAATTCCCCCGGCCCCTCCTGCACCAGGCACGGGGCGTTTGCTGCTTATCTGCCTAGTTGTAAAGGAAAAAAAACTGAGAAGTGTCCCTCTAGCGTCTGCTCACGTTCAGACTCCATCGCAGTGATGGAGCGTCTTCTCCCTCCGGCCTGCCCCTGCGGCAGGGAACGGCCTGGCAGGGTCTGGGTGTCCCTGTCCCTGCCAGGCGGGTTGCACGTGCGTCCCCGGGGGACGGGCTGAGTGCTGCTGCATGCAGAAAATAAGAAATCCTAAGCAAGCATGGAGAGAGGCCGTTAGGGAGTCTCCCAGTCGCTCCTGCTTTGTCTCCTTTGGTTGTTTTGCCCCTTTCTCCTGCCCAAACGCAGCCAGGTCATCCCCTCCCCAAAGGGGAGCACAAATGGGGGGTCAGGGGATGGGACAGGAGGTGGGCACCCAAGCTGTGCTGACAGCAGAGTGCCCGGTGCAGCCCCGTCCCCTGGCCAGGCCGCTCAGGAGCACACAGCTGCCTGTGCTCCTCAGAGGATTATCACACCCGACATGTTTTATCCAAACATTTCCGTTCCGGCAGTCAGCACCGTGCAAGGAGGAAACCCATTTCGACAGCGGGTTCCCAACCCGCTCTAATCGCAAACGATGCTCGGAGTCACTGCAGGGGCTTGTTCCCCCGCCGAGGTGTGTCAGGGTGTGTGCCTCACACGTGCGTGCCCCACTTTCTCTATCCATTGTGTAACAAATGCCAGCGTGCCGGGAGCCTTCCTAAGCTTGCAAAATTCAGAGGAAAAGGTTAAAAAGGTCAGCCTTGTCTGCTCCAAGCCAGGAGGGCGCATCATGCCCTTCTGGCACCTGTGCAGCACCGGGGGCAGGGTTTTGTCGTTGGGGATGGCACCAGGACGCACACCCGGTGTGGGCAGGGGGTGCCGTGCTGCCCGGGGGAGCTTTAGGCAGCCTGGGGTGCTCGAGTCGAAGCCATTGGCCGTGTCTGGCTTGCTTTTAAAAATATGTTTTCACTCTCGTATTTTTCCCTTTCCTCCCCTTCTGTTTTTTCATCCCCACACGGTTCATTTTATTTTTTTTCCACCTCTCCCTCCTCCTTTTCGTGAGCTATTTTCAAATGCCAGGAAGGGCGAGATCCGGGGAGAGGAGGAGTAGCTGAAAGGGAAAAAAAAAAAAAAAAGAAAAAAAGGTGGTAAAATTATTTCACACATTTACGGGGGAAAAAAAAAAAAAAAAAAAAAAAAAGTGTGGGTGTGGGGAAAGAGAAAAGCTCCAAATCCCAGAAGACAAAAAGCAACTTCATTCATTTCCTGACGTGGCTCGTCGTGTTTGTGGCGGCAGGTAGGGAGCTTGGCGGTGTTTGTGCAGCCCCCAGCGACTCCTCCCGGGGCTGGGTGAATAAATCTGCTCCGGCTGGGTTTCCCGAGCCCACGGCGATGCCACGCGGGGAGAAGGGAAGGGGGAGCTGCTGGGGAGCGTGGCTCTGTGTCCAGCAAGGCCTCGGCTGCAGGAAGAGATGTTGCAAGCATCCCTGGCTTTCCAGGGGCGCTGCCTGTGCTCAGTGCCACGAGCACGGCGTGCTTGCTGATTCCTCGTGTTTAATAAATGGGATTAAGAGCAGCAACAGCAGCGCCCGCTGAAAATGAGGAGTTCCAGGTAGCAGTAAACTCGTTAGATGGCAATAGCTCCTGCTACTCACTTGTTTTTCCATTTATCTGAGAAAACTGGAAGTAACCATGTCGTCTGGATGCGAAACAATCTTAAAATTGGATTTGTTTGCTTAGCTGGCTGCGCTGAAAGGTCTGAGAGGCGATGTGCTGGGGAGCAGCACTTGAGAAGGGTGAAAACCAACCTCAGGGGCAGCTCTCCCGGGCTGGGGTGCTGTCGGGACACCGAGGGGATGGGATCCTGCCCTCCCCACGCCTCATGTTGCTGATCTGGGAGAGAACTGGAGCAGAGCTGAGCCTGGAGGAGCTGGCAGGGTGCTGGGCAGGACCCCATGGTCACGGCCACCCTCCCCTTCCCCAGCCCTGGTGCCCTCCCAAGGCCGAGCCACCCTGGCTTTTGACACCCTGGGGAGGGTGACATTTGCTTGGCGGCATTTCCACATGGGGAAGGGGGCATTGCACCCCGAGAGCAGGCTGGTATTTGGTATTTAGGAGCCGGGGCACTGGCATTTCTCTCATTGTTACCAGCCAGTGACTCAGACAAGGTCGCGTAGCCAGAAAGGTCAGGCAGGGCTCTGCTTTTCTGTGCCGCTTTTCTTTCTTTTTCTTTCCTTTTTTTTTTTTTTTTTTCCCCTTGAGGGAAAGAGGGATAAACAAAGCGAAGCCCCGCACCAGAACTGCTGATTGCCATTTTTCTTGCCCTAAAAGCAAAGGCTTTCCAAAGGCTTTCTTGCAAGGGTGTTGTCTGCGAGGTCTGCCTTTCTCTGATTCCGCTTGCAGCTCCCCTGCCAGCTCTCAGCCCTGCAGCATCTCCCCGTTGACCATCCTTCTCGTCCCTGTGACCATCCTTCTCGTCCCACCTCGGTGCTGGGCAGGCCCCAGCAGCGCAGCACCGGCCTCTCCCTCGAGGCTGAGCCGAATCCCAAACCTCGATGTGCTTCAAGGAGGCCACAAGGACATCCTTTAAGCCCAGACAGCTGGCTTTGTCCCCAGAGGCAGCGTGTGGCGGGTGCTTTCACACCGGGCAAGCCCCCACCGTGACCAGGGGGCTCCGGTTGTGCCGGGGCCGCACAGATGCTGCTGGGGCCCTGGGAGCGTGACTGCAGTGGCTCAGAAGCTGGTAAATTGTGCCTGCACCTCGCAAGGAGATGTATCTGCTGCCACTCGGCGTGCTGAGCCACATTCATTAAGTATCTTTAAGATGGATACACCCCCCAGTTCACCTCCTGCGAAAGCCTGCGGATTTATTTCCTCCTGAACCGCGCCATCCATCACCGCTGACGGCCCCGCCGCGGCGCAGCCGGCACGCTGCGGGCTGGGCCCCGCGCCCCATGCCTGGGGGACCTCAAACCCCTGGGACCAACACCCCCAGACCCCCGGGGTGCCAGGACCCCGCTGCTCTGCCCCCTGGCACTGCGTCCTGGGAGGCTTCCTCACCCCGCAGACAGCCCCAGATTTGTGATTCTGGCTGGGACAAAGCACCCTGCGCACTGCCGGCTCCAAGGCCCCCTTCGTAGGGGTGCGCATCACGTCCATTTGGTGGCTTTTGCTTCTTCTTCCCATTTCTTCTGATACTTTTACGTTTTTTCCCCATATCAGCCGGGAACCTGCAGACGATCCCCTAAGAGCAGAATAAAGACTCGTCAACCTTTCTCACACCTTCGTTAAGATGAAAATAACCTCCTGAAGCCCTTACAATGCTGTATTTTCTGCCGCTCCTGCTACGCCTGAGTGTTATTTGACTGACTAAGGAATCTCGAAGCTAAGAAAAGAAAAAGGAAAAGTACTCTGGTAACAATAACAATGATAAAAACTGTCCCTGACTGCCGATAAGGGTCTTAGGAGTCACCCACCGGTGCCGCCTGGACCGGGGCTTTTGTTCCCCATCTCCCAGCTGCGGTGCTGGGCACGGGTCTCTGCAAAATGGGACATCTTCCTGGAGAAGAAAAGCATTGTGTGCCCTGTGATATGGAAATGAGCGGGGAGGTAAGGGCAGGGAGAGAGGATTTCTGATGGTAATGAGGCTTTCTTTCCCTGCACCGGGCCTGCCTTTCAAAGCAGGAAGAGGTTTCAAGGTGTTGTAGTCTTTCCCTGGGATTGTTTCTCCTATTTTTTTAACCCCCTCTTCCCCCTGAGATATCTGAAGGCAGAGATTTCTCCTGCTTGGTGCTCGTGTCTCATAAAACCGCCTTATTTCCGAGTCCCAGCCCGCAGCCACCAGCCCAGCTGGACATTTATCTGCTGCCTCTGCTTGCCATCTGAAAGCCCTTCCTCATGCCGGAGGGTGCGCGGGTTGATGGAAAGGGCCGGCCACAAATTTCCCGTGCCAACACTCGCTGATGGAAAGCCGAGCTTTGGGCCGAGCTCAATTCGTCAAGTAAAATATGGGCTTCCTGCTGCAGAGGTGAACTCGCTCCCTGCACGGCACATCTGAAATGAGAGCCCACGGCCCCGGCTCCTGGGAGAACACGGCGGGCAGAGCCCTCTTGGCATCCTTCTGGGTGACAAATGGGCACCAGGTGAACAGGAGCTGCTGCTTGGCTGGCTCTGTGCGCGCTCTGAATTCCCCTGCGGGGGAATCAGCAGTGCTCAGAAGGATGCCGGGAAGCCAAAAGATGGAGTACCTATAGGGGAAGCTTCTGTAGGGTGGGTGGAGAATTTAGTGACCCCCTGGTTTTTATTCCAGAGCTCCCTTCCCAGCCGAAGCCCTCGAGTGGGCTGGAGGCTGCTTCCCCCTGCACATTGCTGCTCGGCTGCTTTCTTTCATCCCTCCTAAGGAAACTCGTAGGGTGCTTAAACGCTCATTTGCATCCAGATGTGTGGGTGGCTTTGGGGTATCTCCCTTCAGTGTGGGGTTGCGCTGCACATCACTGCGTAAAAGCTGACGTTTGGAGCCAGGCATCCAACCGCGAGGGCAAGCCAGCATTTGGCTGGGGCTCAGCCAGCGTGCGGACATGGGGCGGCCCTGGAAGGGCAGCTTGCACCCCTAAAGCCACCTCCCTGCTCCGTTTTGGGTGTCTGTGCTTGCAGAACAGCCCTGTATCTTCTCTGCTTCAGGCTGGAGGAGCTGGAGGCAGCTCTGGGTGCAGGTTGTGCCCTTGTTCACCAGACAGGGAGGATGCTGACCCCAAGAGGGTTTATTTGGGGGACCTCCTTCTGCAGGAGGTCTACAGGGCAGGAACCAGGGCAGGTTTTCCCTCTGTCCATCTCATCCTGCAGCCCTGGGGCTTGCCGTGTGCTCCAGCTTCCCTCTCTGCAAGCCATTGCTTCAGCCAAAGCTTAGTTTTTATTCCCGTGCTGTTATTAACTCTCTAGCCTGGAGATAAAGGCTCTTCTCCTAGTGCCTGAAGAGCGCTCGAAGCTGTGGTGCCGTGACTACTCAAGTCCTTCACCGTTTCTGTCGTGTCCCCAGATGTATCCACTCCAACACCTGGGCAGCCCAGCCGGCTGCTCTGCATGCAGAGCCAGCAGAAAACATCCCCCCAGGGCTGTGCAGGCTGCGTGGCCAGCAGTGTTCCCCCGCTGCTGGCCACGAGGTCAGGAGCAGCCCCGAGGAGCCCCTTGGGGTCCCAGCTGGGGCCGTCCAGAGCCACCAGCTCCTGCAGAGGCTGAATTTGGGCTCCACCAGCTCCAGGCTGGTAGTGCTGGGGGTGATGCGGTGCTGTCCCCGTGCTCCCTGCCCGGGGAGGACAGCGTGGGGGCTGCTGTCCCTGCTGAGGGCCCCCTGGGGACGTGGTGTGGCTGGCACCTGCCCCGGCTGGGTCCGGGTGCCTCTCCAGGAGCATTTCTCTGCTGGCATCGCCTCGCACAGGCCTGGCTGGATGAAATGGACTTTGCAGTCCGAAATCCCTTAATCTCCAGCATACTTAAGTGTATTAGCCAGATTACAGGAGTCATACGCACAGTAATTGCACTCAGCCGAGGACATGCTCGGAATTTCGTGCGGGGAGAAGATGTGTTGTGCTTCCTCCTGCCTCCCTCCCATCTCCCCAGAAGCCGTGCTGAGGATGCATTGAACACACAAAGAGCTGTCACATCTGAAAAACACCACAGCAGCCTCACAAGAGCTGCTCAGGACGAGGCCTGAGGCGTGCTGCGGGAGGGAGGAAGGCTTTGCTCCTTTTCCCCCTCCCCAGGGAGCAGGGCGATGCCAGGCAGCACCCCCGAGCAGGCAGCGAGCAGCGGGCTGTCCCTCGGCGACATGACCAACGGGTCCCAGCTCGTCCCCTCGCCCTCCCGCTGTAGGATCGGGTGAGCACAACCTGTTGCTGCTTTCAAACAGCCCCCCCAAGAGCAGGTGACGTCAGGAGCCCGTCTGTCATCTTTACGGCTGGCTGCCGGAGTGCAGCGCGCCCGCCGCCGCTCTGTTTGCAGAGCTGGTAACTGATGGCAGCCCGTGCCTTATTGTCTGAGGAATACTTATGCAAACGAACACAATGGCTTAATAGGGAACACCTGGAGAAATCTCCAAAGAAAGCGCTGTAAATTCCCCTTCCCTCGTATTTATGGGAAGATTTTTCACGGATATTTATCGTTGTTGTGACTCCTTCGCATGGATTTGCATAGCGCCGTACCCGGGCTGGTGAGGCACCGGAGAGGGGAGCACGAAGTGCTGGACCGGGGCGGGTGCCAGCAGGGCATCACGCTGGTTTTGGGGTGTGCCTGCACCCCGCTGCAGCTGTTGGCACAGAGAGTAGGAAGGAAGAGACAGGAGCAGCCGGCAGAAGCACAGCGCGGCTCCTCGGCACGGGTGGGCAGCCTTGGCTGGCGTGGGAAAGGGCAGCAGGCTCCGAGCAGATGCAAAGCCTGGGCGCAAGAACTAATTTATTTAGTTATTTATTGGTTGATTGATTAAAAGTGAGTAAAAGTTCCCTCCACACATACCCTGCTTCTCCTGCTGAAGCAGGAGTCTTCCGGGATGCTGCTGCCCTGCGTGACCGGGAGCCTTGCTGCATCTCGATGGGGACCCCCAGGACGTGTCCCCCAGTTCGGTGTCCCCACAGAGGCTGCTGGCCCTGTGCAAAGAGGAGGAAGGAGGTGGCCCACCCCAAAAGCCCCGTGTGAGCCCGCGTGGCTCGGGGTGCAGGGCGAAGGCTCCGTTTTCTTGCCCCTAGGCTCGGGCACCTGGCAGCGACCCAGCACAGTGGCTGGGAGCCGAGCCAGGAGGGCTCAGACGGAGCGAACCTGGTGATGCCCGGGGCTGTCCCACAGCCAGCAGCCCCCTGCCAGCTCCGCGTGCTGCTGGGGGTGGCTGGGGGGCAGGACCCCTCCCTGCAGGGCTGGTGCGATGCCAGCCCTCCCGCGTCCCCCTTCTAAAATGCCTGCTGCTGCTGGCAGCCAGCCCACTGAAGCACGTCTCTCTCTCTGCTCCCTTCCAGGTTCCGTGCCTAGCCAGCAGGTCCTCGCAAGATTTCGGCTCCGGTAAGTGCCAGAGCGTTTCCTCCTCGCTGCGGGCGTGTTTGGTGCTGGAGCATCCTCTGTGTGCTGCCGGGGAGAGGGAGGGGACGGGAGGGGATCCCTCCTGCTGTGGGGAGCTTTCCCAAAGCAGAGCGGGGAGGTTGGCTGGGATGGCCGGGTTATATTCCCCATCACCCAGGCTCTGGAGTGGTCTCCCCGTCCCACCTCTGCTGCTGCTGCTCCGTGTGGCCTGCACAGCTCGCTGTGTGCTGCTCCTGGGGGAGAAGGAGCCCAGGATGCAGCCCCCGGTGCATTTTGTCCCAGCACAACTCGAGGCGTGCGTGCTGGCGCGGTTATTTCTGTGCCGTGTGAAAGCTGCCTGGGAAACGTTGATCGCCGCCTTTCTGTAATCTGCAGAGGGAAAGTGTGTGGGCATCTCTGATCCTTCTGGGTAAACCTTGACGGATGAGAACTTTGCGTTTCAGCTGAGTAATTGACATGATGATTTAAATAAAAGCAGGGATGGCTCTGCCACCACCGCACCGGGGTGCTCGGGGGCGGCGCTGGGAGCTCTGGAAAGAGCAGAGGGTGAAGCAGCAGGTGGGAGAGGAGCAAAACCTCCCCAGGGCCCTGGTGGAGGAGCAGGGTTTGGGTGTGCCATGGGCTTCACGGGGTCCTGGCTGTGCTCGGGGTTGTGCAGCAGGGTGGCAGGAGCACGGTGCAAGCCCGAATGTGTGCGTGTGTCCCAGCATCCCCACGGACTGGGAACTGTGGTCAGCACGGGGCAGCGTGCCACCCCCTTTGTTGTCTTCTTTGAGCCGGTCCCTAAATCCCCTCTGTGCGTGACGTTCTTGTGCTTCCCCAGTCACCCCGGGTTCTCCAAATGTAATTTAACCCAGCAGGACCGGCCCCGCTTCTGTGCTGAGAGAAATTAGCAGGGCTGCCCCCACAGCAGCAGGGCCATCGCCTCTCGCGTCGTCTTCCCGGCTGGCCTCTTGGCACATTTTCTGTAAGAATTAAATACAGCAAAAAACGCGTCCTCTCTGCTCGGCGCTGCCCGTAGGGCCGATAATTGTGTCCCACCACATGCACTGCCACCGCCCCGAGGCTTTGTCACCGCTGCTGGTGGCCTGCGTGGCCTGGCCACGCTCCTGCTGCGCTGCTTCCATAGATGCTAGGCTGAGACAAGATGCTCGGGCGTGGAAGAAATTGCTGTCCTTTCCTAAACGATGTCCCTGCCGCGTTGTTTCCCGGTTCCTCGGGCTGCTGTCCACGCGGGAGCGGTGCAAGCTGAGTGCTGTGCCTGCTGTGCACCCCTTGCCTTTCTCCTCTTGTTGTGCAACCGCTTGCACATCCCTCTGCCCAGCGGTAACGCTTGGTGTCTCCATTCTCTGACCAAAAATTGGAGCCAGAAGCCCCGGGGCTGGGGGCCAGTTTGCTGCCCTGCATGCTGGTCCTCGGGGAGCCGTGCCAGCAGCACAGCCGCCTCGGCACCGCTCCAGCACGTGCAGCAACTCCCGGGTGCGGGTGGCGAGCAGGCAGAGCGATTCCCCGTGCCGGCAGGGGGACGGCAGGGAGCTCCCGCAACTCTGCCTCCCCGGCGCTGCCTCCCGCAGCACGAGCGGAGCCGTGCCGCCACGTGGCTGCTCGCGGGGCGGTGATGCTGGACGCAGGAGCACGTGCCTCTCCCAGGAGCTGGAGGGTGGGAAAAAATGAGGATGGGGTGGAAAACAGCCTCACGGAGAGGGTAGTGAAGGGAGAAAAGGGCTGCACAGCAGCACAGGCAGCGCTGCCTCTCCCAAGCGCAGTAATCGGCTCGCGGCTGCTGCTCCCCAATCCTCTTACTCTCCTCCTGCCGCACGGCCGCCTGTGTTAGCGGAGATAAAAGCTGCCAGCCCACGCGGGGCTCTCCTTCCCCGGCGTGCTTAATCGCAGCCAGAGGTGGCAAACCCCTCCCGGCGCTGCCCCCAGCGCGGCTCCTCACCGCCTTTTGCCTTCGTCCCCCTGCGCTCGCCGCTGGCCCCCGCCGGCTGCGTGGTCGTCACGTGCCTGTGACAAACGAGCTTCATCTGCACCGAAAATTAATCACGTTGGCACGCTGGCAGGGGACGAGGCAGCCGCGTGAAATGCCCGGCTCTCTGGCTAATTTATCACGGTGGCCAGGCGCAGAACTGCTCTGCAGCTTCCCCCCGCGCGGCGCCAGGCACAGCCCCCGGTGCGGGTGCCGGCACCCGGCAGGAGCTCTCCTCCTCCTTCCCCCTGCTCTGGAGGAGCCTGGCAGGAGGCTGCACGCATCCAGAAGGCAAAGGGCTGAGGCTTGCAGCGACACACCTCCCCTCCCTGCTGGAGGCAGAGCCAGAAGCAGGGCTGACAAAAGCTCTGCCTCACTCCCTGCGCCCCGTGCTGGGCGCAGGGGTGGGCACAGCCACCCCTCGCCGCTGCCTTTTGGCTCCGGTGCTTGCTGCAGGTGGAGTTTTGCCCAAGCAGCTCGTGCTCGCGGAGCTGCCTGGTGTCCCCAGCAGAAGCAGCAGGGTGCCGGGGAGGGAAAGAAACGTGAAGACACGATCCCAGGGTTTCCAAAATCCCCGTGGGTGATTGTGGCTGGTGGAAGTGGGAGGTGCCTGGCTGGCTGACGTCTCCCCTCCGCTTAATTACTGCAGCGCGGCTCATCAGAAGCAGAGCCTGCAGGGGCTGCGTGCCTGCAGCGGGCGTGCAACGTGCTGCTGCCAACCTGGGGGCCCGGGGCTGCTCGGCTGCTGCTCCCTGTCCTGGGAGAGCCGTCGGGGAGCAGCCGTGCTGCTCGCTCCCAGTGCTGCACAGGGGGACGGGCGCCTCTTGGGGATCCAGATCATCCTTTCCAAAATCTCGTTGCAAAATCCATCCCTTTTTCCAAAAGCCCCAAAGCCAGCTGCTCCCCGCTGTTTCAGGACAGGTTTGGGGCAGAAGCTGTCCCCTTCGCCTGCCACCGGACATGGCTCGTGCCACCTCCTTCAGCTGGGCTCCGTGCTGCTCGTGGAAGGGGCTGGGAGCCTGCTCTGGGTTTCATGATGTCTTGTTTTGCAGATGCCGTCAGATGTGTGTTTTTTTTTTGCCTCGTGGCCCTGCAGAAATGCAGAGAAACAAGTGGGCTTTGTGATCTGAGGCTCCGCATTGCCCACGTTTTCCTGTCAGGGGGAGAGCTGGTCCCATGTTTTCGGAGGCAGGCGGCTTTTATCAATACAAATTGAGCTGCTGGTGCTCCCAGCAGCTCGCCCAGGCAAAACAATGAAAAATCTTTAGACCTTTTCCTTGAGCTTAACTCGGAAGGACGTGGGCTCCCTCATGCCCCCAGTAAGCTGCCTTTCCGAAATCTCAGTGTTTTGGGGAGGGAGGAGGGCCACTCAGGGCTTCCTGCCCCCCAGTGCCTGTCACAGCCCCCTGGGGCTCCTCTGGCAAGCAGGCCCCGTGGCCGTGAGCAGCTGTGTCACAGCACCGTCCCCAGACCTCGCTGCCTGCCACTTGCCCGTCCCTGTGCCCTTCTCTTTGCCTCCTCCTTCTCCCTCGTGCTCTGGGGCAGGTTTGGGCTGTGCCCGTGGCTGAATCCCAAAGCTCCCCGGGGAGGCAGATGAGCACGGCCGAGTGCGCAGCGCGGCTGCTGATCTTCCCAGCCCCTCTGGGGCTGGAGGAGCTCTGCCGACACGGCCCCTGGTGCCCGCTGCCCTGCTGCCCATCCTTATCCGCAGTCCCCGGGGACTGTCGGGTGCGATGAGGCCGTCAGGCAGGGCAGGGGAGGGATTAAGGCTCCCAGACAGCCCCAGAGCAAGCCGCTGCTGCCAGGGAAGGTGCTCCCGGAGGTGCCACCGCTCAGCCCGCTGCCATCCGAGCTGATGCTGGTGTCAATGCTGCTCAGCCCTGCCAAGGCTGCCGGCTTCATCAGGCTTCCTTCTGCTATTAATAATCTTTTAGAGTCAGCGCTAAAGCCAGGGTACTTACTGCTCGCCCTGCCCATCCCTTCCTCCAGAACATGCCGATGGAAATGTTTGCACAAAAGCAAAGCTCCCCCATTTGGTGCTGTTGTAGGGTCCGGTTGCTCAGGACCCCACGCGCATCTGCTGGGCTGCTGACCCCAAAATCCAGCACGGGCAAAGGTGCTCACCGCTGCCAGGGCCAGGACAGAAACCCCTGGAGGGTATCAGCCCCTCCTGTTAGCTCAATCCCACAGCCTGTTAGCTCTCGGCCTTTGGGCACAGAGGCCCTCCTGCTCCCCAGCAGTTCACGCACGCTGCCTCTTTGCGGCGTGATGGCCAGCTCGGGGACGTGACAGTAGGGCTGCCACCTCCTAATTTGTCACCCACCCTCCCCTGGGCGCAAATAACCGTGCCACCAACTCCATCACACTTCACTGCCCGTTTTCCCTGAGCAGCCAGTTATCCAACCAACATCAGCAGCACGGGGCTGGGCGAGCTTGGGTGCAGGGCAGGGCAGGACAGACGGACCGGAGGTGGGGCAGCTTCACCAGCATCACGCTCAGGAGCCTCTGTGGCCCCTGCTCCCCCGAGCTCTGCCTTGGGTTTCTCTCCACTGTCTGTTTCCCTCTGCCTTTTACACCTTCAGCCGGGGCTGGAAGTGCCGGGCTGCCCGGAGCCAGCTCCAGGGAGCTGGAGCAGCCCGATAGGGCTCTGTGGAGCCTGATTGCCAGGCCCTGTAATTAAACACCCAGCTGTTGAGATCTTTTATGTGGACTCAAATTGGAAGTTGGCAGGCTCCTGGCTAGCAGGGAGCTGGATTCGGTGAGCAAGGAGATCTATTGCGCTCTTACAGCAGCGTCCATTGTGCCCTGGCCAGGACGGGCAGCAAGCTGAGCTGGCCAGAAACGCTTTCATGGGCGAGCTGCTGAGCGAGGAGCCTGGCTGTGCTGAAACCCTCTGCACCACGAGGCTGGGGTTCCTTACAGGTAATGTCTCTGGAGACCAGAAAGTGTCCCTAGAGCCCTCAGCAAGGCAAAAGGAGACACAAGCTGGGGATGGGGAACAAGCAGAGGAGGGAGATCTTCCGGGCAGAGCCAAGCCGGAGCAGCAGCCGCCTTCCCCAGGAGATGGCAGCTCCTCTGAACCGAGGCCCTGCGCTTGAGGTTTGTCCATCACCATCCATAATGCGCCCAGACGTAAATGTCGCTGCCAAAATTTATGGCCGAGATGCCTCGCCAGTCTCCTCTTTAAGGTTATAATAAAAATTAAACCACCTTTTCCCCCGAGGGGGATCTGCAGGTCGTAAAAAGCTGCGGCCCCGTGTGTCGTGGAGCGGCACGTGTGTGCGTGCACGTGGAGGGCGTGCGGGACCCACAGGCAGGGCAGCACAAAAGGCACGGCTCATGCGGCTGTTTAATCGGAGGGAAAGCGTGATTTTTATATGTATATTTTTATATCGTAATTTCCTGGCCGCATTAAAAAAAAAAAAAAAAAGCAGACAGTTACACAAGCTCGGAGCAGCGTTTCCAGCATAAAGCCCAGCACGTGGCTTCTTTATGCAACCCGAGCTGCAGTCCATAAACTGCACCCTCACCTCCTCTCCGGGTAATTATGGTCCCTAAAGCAGGAGAGGAGCCTTCCTGCACGCTGCCTCCATCACCTTCTGGCACCGCTCCTCTCTCCCTGCACCCTGCAGAGGGGGCTCGGCATGAGCTGGCATGGGGACAGTGTCCCCTGCCTGGCTGTCCCCAAAGGGAGGGCTCGTTTCTGCTCCGTATCCCCCTCTCTGGCTGTGCCCTAGAGCATCCAGCTCCATCGGGGCTCAGCGGGGAGCCGTGCCGTGCCTCCTCCTCCCGTTTGGGCAGAGCTATCTGAATTCTGGTGGTCCCCGTGCCTTCGGAGCCCCGTGGCGTGAGCGCCGTCCCCATGGAGGGGCACTGGGGTCAGGCAAGGAATCGGCTGCGCTCTGGCAGGGCGGCGAGCAGGGGCTGGGAGCTTGCCTGGCTGCTCGTGCCGCCTGGCTGGACAGGGAGCCGAGCCCGGGGACACTCAGCAGCCCTGGCAGTGCAGCTAATGTGATTAAGGGCTTCTCTCACCCTCCGCTCGGTGCTCATTAACATTTCCCTTCTCAGGCGTTTATGAGCATCGCTGCTGAGCTGGCCGCAGCTTTGGCTCCCGATAAGGCACCCGCGTGGGCCGGCTGCAGCGGGGAAGGCTTCCCGAGGCACGGGGCTGCTTTCTGGCCAGAGACGGGGCGGCAGAGGGAGGGGATGCGGGCAGCAGAGCCGCCGAGCCGCGTTGTGTAATGCCTGCAGCCCAGCCGTTCCCGGGAAGGAGCCCTATTTATACCGGGGAGCGGGCGCTGGGGGTGCGGGCGGCGAGGCTGCGGGCCTGGTAGCCCGCGAACGGAGACCTACAAACAGCTCCTCGGCGGAGTCACAGCCCCGGCCTCTGCACAGGCAGGGAGAGGAGCCAATTTTGGAAACCTCCTTCCCAGCTCTTGCCATCCGGGGCCGGGGAGAGGTATTTTTATTCGGTCTTGCAAGTAGGTCTTGAGACATCTCGAAGTGGGTGCTTCGCAGCCTGCCTGCAAATAACACCCGCGCGTGCGCCGTGCAGATCCGGCACAGCAGCCGGCCCCCGGCTCTGCTCTGCTCCCCCTGCCCCTCGCTCTCCTCCCGCTTCGTGTCCCGGCCCAGCTCGAGCCCTCCCTGCCGGGAAGCTGGCAGCAGACCGTGGGGAGAGGCACGTGCCACGTGGAAAGTGTTCGCTAAAGATGCTTCTGGATTTTTTTCTGGTGGCTCTCCACGTGCAGATGGATGTGCTCGGCGCGGTCTTTTCATCCTGGGGGAAAAGCAAGCAATAAGAAATGAAAAGCGTGGTTTTGATGCAGACTGTTTGAAGAGAATCATCCCAGTGCCACCACTGGGTTGTGTCCCACTGCCTGGCCACGGTCCCTCGGGTGCTGATGTGGTGCTCGGAGACACCTCCAGCCTGGGGAGACGAGGGCACATGGCCCTGTGAGCGCACGGAGGGATCGGAGCCAAACTTTGTTGTCTTTTTCAGCCACCTGCAACGTTCCGGTCTGTGCTGAACTGCAGCAGAGAAAGCTGTTTGATTTTTTTCTTTCTGAATATTTCAATTCTTCCACCAAGAAAAACAGGAATTTCCCATGGAAATTGCATTTCCTACTTGGGAGCGGGCTGTTAGGCTCCTGCCAGCGCTACAGAGGGCTGGGGTCCAGGGGCTGACACCGGCAGATCGGCCGATTTCGGTGTCCTGGAAGAGGCACCCTGTGATCCAGCCTGGTCCCGGGACTGGGGCTTTGCTGGGTTTCCCTCCTCGCCTTCCTGAGCCCCGCACAACCCCAGCTCCTGCCGCAGCCTGGCTCAGCCGAGACGAGGAAACCTCTCGGCTCTTATCTGCCTGCCTATTTTCACAAAACCGCCAGGAATTTAATATCTTTGAGATTTCCAGCTGTCACTCACCTTCTGTGGAGTTTGACTGCTGAGTTGGAGGGTGATTAGGGGAGACAGACAACACGCGGAGCACGTGATTGCATAAACCATGTTTTCCTAAGGAAACCATGGCCAGAAGGGAAGAAAAAAAAACACTAAAAATCCCTCTTTTGTGGGTTTTTGCCTAGCTCTACCTGCACGTAGCTAGTGCCCACCCCATGACTGTGTCCCCAGGGCCACGGGGGGTGCTCGGCGTGGTGACAGGCTCCGTTGTGACACTGGTTTGGCACTAAAGACACGGCACAAACACCGCCAGGGGCACTAACTCTCAGGGCAGACCCATCACATCGGAGCTGTCCTCCCTAAATAAAGGATTTATTAATAAATTAAGGTTTGAATGGAAAAAGCTGTCCCTGCTCGGCCTGCGGTGGGGGAACACATGCGGCCAGAGGGCTCGGCAGGGCAGGGCAGGGCAGGGCGCCTCCTTTGCTCACCGGTGACCAAGCGGCAGCCCGCATCTTCAGCTTGGAAAGCCTCTGCGAGGTGCGGGCTGCCTCCCCCAAACGGGATAATTATGTTAATTAAAACGCTTCCTTTACAGCGCTTCTGATTAATGAAAACAGCTCCAGCGCTCTCTTTAAGCACACTAACCTTCTGGCGTGCGGGAAAAACGCCTTTTCCACCCCGCGATATAAGGCGGGGAGAGCAGGCAAGAGCGGGGCAGCCTGCCGCGTCCCACGCGGGGAGAGGGAGGAAGAGCACGAGGGAGGAAGAGCACGAGGGAGGAAGGAGCCGCGCGCCCCGCTCGGGGGAACAGACGGCGAGCGGCCGGGCAGCGGCGCGCCCGCGTGGGAGCCGCGGCTGGGAGGCTGCCGGGGAGTGAAAACCCCGCTCGCTTCTCTAATTGCTGTTTATTTCCTCCGCAAAGCGTCGGGCTAATTAACGAGCTCCCAATTAAGAGAAGCCGCGTGGAGGGGGAAAAACAGGTGCCAGCGCCAAGAGGGCTGGGGTAGCGCCAGGGCATGGGGGGACGGCCCTCGTGCCGGGGGGACGGCCCCCGGGGGCACCATGCTTCCTCAGGTCCTCGCAGAACTGACCTTGGCCACGGCAGCAGTGTGCTGTGAGAGGCTTCAGAGGTGGCATGCCTGCTGGTGCTTGGCTGGTTGATGTGCTGTGCCTTGCTTTGCTGGCTCACGAGGGGTTTTATCGCCGTGTTTTGGCTCAGCCTCTCTGCCAGTGGCCCGATCGGGGTTTCCACGCACCACTCATTGCTCGTGCCTCCCCATCCTGCAGCTCCTCTCCCTGGGCTGGTGTTGGGCTGGTGCCAGCCTCCTGCCGCCCAGGCAGAGGGCCAGAGGGGCACGGGGGAGTTTGTAAAACTGAGGGCTTGTCCATCCCATGAAATCCAGCATGTGGCACGCTGCCCTTGCTGCGTGTTGGGGTGATGGCACTGCTTTGGCACCCAGCTGTGCCCCCTGACATAGAGCTGGGTGACCGGGTGACTTCACTGGGATTGCCCAAACCTCTGGGGAGCTCGGGGACTGGTGCATGGCCCCAAGATGTGGTCACCCTCCCCACAACACGCTCGCTGCTAGGAAGCCGTGCAGGGCCCCGGTGGCTGCTGCTGGCACCGCCTGGCCACAGGCACAGCGCCAGCCCCTGGTGTGAAACCTCACACAAATCCACAACGTGTCCCGAGCATCCGGCCAGCCTCGGCACGCTGGGAGGGGCTGGCAGCCCGCTTACAGCTTGTCCTGGGTTCCCTGCTCGTCTCCTGCTGTCCCCCCTTCTGTCCCTTCTGTCCCCCCAGCCCTGCTCCTCCTCTCGTGCAGTGCTTTGGGAACGAAGAGAAGGGGAGAAGGGGGAGCCCAGGGTGTGACCCCACAGCTTTTGGGGTGTCCTTGCACGGGGTGAGTGGCTCCCACCCGTCCCCTCTGCCCCCACATGTCCGTGCCCCATGGCTGCTTCCCTGCCCCGTGGGCTCGGCTCCACTCCTCACTGCCCCGTTTACCTCTGCTATATTTACATGTCTATTTTATGATTTCAATTTTTAATGCTTCTGCTCTTTGAAGATGCTTAATGCTTCGGAGTGGAACATTTTCTTCTGAGTTCTGAGTGCCAATTGAGGACAGACCAATAAATCAACTAATAACTGGAACCTCATTTTCTGCTCCCACGGCTGTGAGTTAACCCTCCTCGTGCTGTCAGGCTCTCCCAGTGCTTCCCCATCTCCCCAGGCAGGATTTGGCTCCTGCTGGCCTTGGGTTGCCACATCCCAGCCCCTCTGGAATAACGTCTGGAGAAACTCCTCTTCCCCACTGCTTGCACAGGTGCTCCCGATCCCAGCAACTTGTGGCAGCTCTGGAGAAATCCTCCCTGATTTGTCCTCTCTCAGCTTGGAGCACCCTGGCCTGGATGTGGATTTTGGCAAGCCAGGAGCAGCCAGGGCACAGACAGGAGCACTGGAGACCTCCAGGTGCTGCTGGGGGAGCGGGCACCCCAGGGACATCACCGCTGGCCCCTGCGGCCGGGAGGGCTTTGGTCTCCAGAGCTGCACCCCCACCAGGCAGAACCTTGGGTGCTCTGGAAATGGAGGCCGAGGGCACCGGGGCTACAATTTTCCCTTGGAAAATACATTTTTTTATCAGCTTGCATTATCAGAAGCAGCACGTAGTCGCGGAGCAAGCATTCAGCGGGGAGAGCGCTGAGGCAAATCATTTTGACTTCCGTCTGTTGACAGTGTCCAGGAAATTCAAATGTATCTCTTTGATTCGACATGTTTTGACTTTTATGTTTTAATTTAATATCCAGGTTATATTTAACATGTTTTTATGGTTCGGTGTTTGAGAAATGAAATACTTTTTCCCTTACTGCAGCAAAATGCCTAAATGTTTCCCAGCGAGGGCTTGATATTTTTTTTTCCTGAGCCCTGTTCTGCAGATGATTCTGATTCATTTCGCTCGGTGCAAAACAAAACTTTTAATTTAGGAGTCTCGCCCAGACCGGGTATTGCATTTTCTGCCAAATTTGTGCTTTTTCCCTTATGTGCTCCCTTGCAAAGAGGCACCTGAACCCTGAAGCAGGCTCCGAGGGGGCTGGGGAGCCGCGTGCGTCCTGAGATAACGTCGGGGAAGATTTATGGCTTGGAGCTGGCCACCTCTCCGGGGTGGAGATGTCCTTGGGGGACTGTCCTGGGTGCTGGTGTTTGCCCCTTGCTGGTACGGCCGTGGTGGCTGGCGATTGGGGTGGGGGTTAACTTCTGTCTTTTCCTGGGTGCAGAGGGAATGACCAACCTCTGCCTTCAGTCTTTGCAGAAAGGTGACCGAGCATCTTGCTCGATGTTGGGGTCGGGGCTTTGAGCAGAGCAGAGCTGCCCGGGCTGCCCATCACTCAGGGCATCACTGGCACACGCGTGTGAGCATGTCTGTGTTGTGCGTGCGTGTAGGGATAAAGACACTTCTCGGGTCTTTTTCTTCCCTAAATAACAAGCGACAGCTCGTGTGCTGCTAGGATTGTGGGGCTGCCCACGGCCTTGTTGGGAAGGTGCCGTCAGCAGCCAGCCAGGTGCATTCGTAGGGAATCAGCCCCAGCACGTCCCAGCCTCCACCTCTGGTGGGGAAGACAAACCAGCTCCCTGATACCCGGCTTTCAGTGCCAGTTACCCAAGCCCCGTTAGCACCAGCCTCACAGGTCCACATCCCACAGCATCTCGTGACTGCAGTTAAAACCTCTCATTGCCCTAAATCTCCGCGACACAAAGTCAGAGCTGCTCAGGATTTCGGGAGGGCACAGGCACATGGCAGCGCTGGTGTGGGATGCCCGTGGTGATGGCAGGAACCTCTCCGTTTGTCCCCGGGCTCTGGGGACGTGTGGCCGTGACAGGACCCCACGGGAGGCCCCGCTTGAGATGCGGCACCGCCAGCGCCCCGCGCCATACGCCTCCGAGCACGAGCCGCTTGCCTTCTCCTTGCCAAAGACTTATTGTTCCTGCTCTGAACTTCTGCACAGTGAGATTTGCCAAGGCTCCAACATGAATCATTAATTAATTCCTGGAGGGTGCTGATTTTATTTTTTTTTGTTTTGCTTCGGTAATTAAAAACAGGGAGAGGGAGGCACTGGAGGTGCAGGAGAGCAGGGGTGCATTTGGGGCTGCCTCATTCCATCAGGATGGTACTAACAGCGCCCTGCTTGTGCCCTGTGGCGTGGTGGGGTCTTCTCTGGCATCTTGGGTGCCCGAGGTGCTCTTTGCTCAGGGCTTTGCTTGATGCAGAAGCCCCCAGGTCGAGTGATGGTGGGGGATTTCTTGGCTTCCTTTCCAAGTGTCGCTCCCTGAGGTTTTCCTGGCTCTGCTGGTGGAGGCAGAAAGCTCAGTGGGGCACCAAGGAAAGGCTTGGAAAGGAAAAGGCAAATAAAAGGGACAGAAAAGCCTCACTACAAGAGAAAAATACTTTTCCAGTTATCGGGGCAGCCTCGGGATGGCAGGGAGCTGAGGAGGGCAGGGAGGTCTTGCCTGGAGGCTGAAAACCCGGCGTTTCCTGTGCCACGTGCTCCGGCCCCGGACCATCCTGAGGGCTCTTCTCCAGACTCTCACCAGTCCTGCAGTGCTTTGCGGGGCTGGGCAGCCCAGTTCAGGACCTGGTCCTCCCAGCACAGCCTCACGGTGCAGCACAGCAGGATTGTCCCGGAGGGAGGGCAGCAGGAGCAAGCCCTGGCCCCGTGCCCCAGATCCCAGGGACAGCAGGAATGGGCTGCGTTTGCCATAACACTCGGCCCCGAGCCCCGGGGAGCTCTTGCCATTTCCACTCTCTTGCTGGTTTAATAACTTGTTCCTTATTGACATTTTTCTTCCGAACACAGGGAAAATGCCAGCACGGTAATTGCAGTACATGTAAAGCAAGGCATGGTGCTGTCTCCCTCAGATCGTCTCCTTCCCCCCTTCCCGAGCTTGTAAGGCCCAGTGGGAACAAGTGGTGCTCTGGCAGAGGGTGGGAGACACCAGAGCCATCGCTGTGGGGGTGCCCAGGGCTCAGGGGGGCCACCACTGGACGTGCTGGGACACGGGGACCTCCTCCGAGGTGACCCCAGGGCTGGGAATAATGCCAGGTCTGATCGCCCCGCTAACAGCCAGAGCCAGTGCCTCCAGGAACACTCCCATCTGCAGCTATCTCGTGGTTTCTAATGCCATCAGAAATCCCTCTTGCTCTCATGTTTACCAGCATGCGATCGCAACCCCTTGATGTCTGCATAACAGCCTTCCATCTCCCGGTTCCCCACCAAGAACGACAGAGCCATCACAATCTGGAGAGAAGCAAACAGAAGCTAAAGCCCACTGGGATCCAGGGCAAAATCCGAGTCCTGCAGGATGTAAATCAAAAACAGGAAGGCTCTTCCCTCCCCCAGGAAAACATCCGATAAACAGATAAAGGAGGAAATGTATAATTTGGCTAAGCCACCTTGCCCACCTTTTCTCACGCGATATACTGGGAAATGTTTGCTGTGCGAGCCGAGCAGAAGCTGTAGCGTTGTAAAATGGGAGTGCTGGGGAGCCATCTGCTTACTGCCTGCAGCCTGGAGCACGGGCTTTCTGCTACGGCACGTCCCAGAGACGTGTGAGCGTGCGTGCGTGCCGGGGACACGTCCTGAAGCCAGGCCGACCGCGTGGCTCCCGCGTCCTTCCTTCGGGCAGGTGGGACAAAATCCCACGTAGCAAAAGCAGCGTGGTGCTCCGGCAGCCTCTCCCGGCCCACGGGCACCTGCAGCCTCCCCGCATCCCCTCGGCTTTCTCCCGTCCTCCTGGTGCGTTTCTCCTCCTGCCTTCACCTCGCGAGCCTTTGAGCACGGCCGGCGCTCGCTGCGCTTTGATGGTGAACGGGAAGAGTGCACTGGCTCTCCTCCCCTCGCCCCGAGCCCCCCGTGGGCCACGAGCAGGGACCTGGCCCCATGCGTACCCGTGCCCACCAGCGCCATGGCCCCGCTGTGCAGGAACCTGTTTGCAAGCCTGCGAGGCGGTGAGTTGGGTCTGTGGCGTTGCGTGCCTTTGTTTGGATGACAGGAGTGCTGAAATAACACCCATGGGACAGAAATGATACCAAAATTATGATATTGCCCTTTGGAGTTATTTCACAGTCGGTGTAGCTTTCCTGTCCTCTCGGTGATATTTTACCCAGCCGTTGCTCCAAGGATCACTGTCTTATATTAATCCATTTCTGTTGATGCACCGAATAAAATGCTCTATTCCCCCTAGCACTCCTGCTGTCCATTTTGTTTCCAAGCAGCGAGCTGCCACCGCTCATGGGCAGCAGCGTTTGCCTGCTGCTGTGAGTTATGATCTACCTTGCAGAACAGGAGCGGGGCGCGGACTCGCTCGCTCCTCCGCAAGCTGCTGCTGTATTATTGATAACCCGGAGCCCAGCGATTATTACGTGTATAAATTCGTTTTAATTCCTTCTGATTGCTACTGTGATTACATTACGTGCCAGGTTGTACTTGCCCTGGCACTGATCAGCTGCTCCAAGCCACGGCAGGGTTTACATCCAGGGATGGGCTTAATGAGCCTGGTAAATGAGACAGGTCTGGTTCTTCCAGGCAGGGCTTTGGCTGAGACCCACCCAGGGATTCAGGTGCGTGCAATTGCTTGATTCCAGCCCTGGTGGCTGCTTGCTTGCAGCTCAGTGCCTTGGGACTGTTTTAAAGCCGCGGCCCTGCGTCTTTGCCTGGCGAGAGGCAGCCCCCAGCCCCAGCAGCACCAGAGGGACACCAGCTGTGCTGCACCAGTCTTGTTTCCTTCTTAGGTCTCAGTTTGCAGCCTCGTGTTTGGGCCTTTTTAAAGGAGAAAAAAATAAATCAGTTCATTTTATAGGCAAAAGTTCCAAGCTGGCCAAAGCCCTGCGGCAGCTGCCATGCCAGCAGCTCGCCATGCCCACTGAGCACGTGTCAGCACGCATGGGGCAGATCCTACAACATCCCAGCATGGTTTCTGTGCTCAGCACCACCCCACAGCATCCTCTGGGTCCTGTACGGACACCCCCTGTCTGTGTTCCACCATGAACACATCACCCGAAGGCCAGGGAGCGAAGGACTCGGGGCACTTTGCACACTTTGCAGAACCACCCCCAGCCTGTGTCCTCGCTTCTTTTTCCCAGCCTTTTCCACTTTCTGTGCAGCGACAATCTTAGGGCCGGAGTTACAAAGGTATTTAGGCACCTGCAGATGCAGAGAGAAGCCAAGAAAGATCGGGCATCTGCATCCTTTTAATTTGCCCGGCAGATGCCCCCCGGCATTTCCAAAATCTGGCTGCTGGGGCCAGGTAAAGCTAATTGTGAGTAATTCTGGTGGTTTGCTTCCTCCTGCACAAACACTGACAGGATCAGCCCCCCGGTTACTCAACAGAAAACACTTCCCGGCACAAAATACAAACAAATTGCTCTTCGTATCGTAACATTTTAAAATAAAAATATCAATAAGGAGCTAAGTCAAACCTGCGCTTTAGATTCAACAGATTATTCAGTGGAAAAAGCGAAAACAACGAAGCTCCTCCGAGTACGATAACAGCAAACACAGACATATTGCTTTTTCGGATCTCCAAATCTCAATACCCAAGATCAGTAGAAAACTAAGTAGAAAATGCTTTTTATAGGATTCAAATTCCAATTAAATTAGAGCAGATTATTCAACAAGAAAGCCTACAAAATGAAGCCTCAGTTTATGTATTGGAAAGCAAAATGCAAATATGTTGCTTTCCGGCTCGCAGGTTTTCAACCCAAAAGACAAACTTACTTTAAGTAAAAATTATTTCATTCAAATTCTGGGGGAATCGACTCGGGGAACTGATCCTCGGCTGAATTATTCAGCTTTTTTTATCAACAGACTTCTTTCTTCCCTCCTTATTCTTAATTTGCCTATTCATAAATCCCACCGCTTTGTCAGTCACAAGCAATGCTTTCCAGTATCTTTGACAAAGCAAAAAAATTAGCAGGGAAGGGAACTGGCGCAGAAACGCTTCGCTGCAAAATATTTCCTAGCGGTGTGAGGCGTTTCGCTCGCTCTTCCTGGAGCTTTAATGCCAGAAGAAATCGATGGGATCATCTCGGCTGACCTTCTCGCAAGGCTTCCACCCCGGTCTTAGGGACGATCCCAGTGTGTCCCTGCAGCACCGCTTGGTCCCCACAGTCCCCGGAGGCTGCAGGGACCACGGGGAAGGGGTGATGGGGGCAGGCTGCCCACGCCGGCAGCCCCACTGAACCGTGGGCAGCACTGGGGGATCATTGTGCTTTTGGGACCTCTGCTTCGGGCTGCGAGGTCCCGCTGGGCATGCCAGCAGGCAGCCACTCCATTTCTCCTCCTCACAAGCCCGGTATCCCCTCTGCAGCTCGCAGCTTTGACTTCCAGCCACTGGATCTCATTACGTGAGCCTGCGTGGGTCGCGGGTGTTTCCAGGGGAAATACCGGTGATCATGAATCTTTCCTTTTGATCTGCAAACATGAAGCTCTGCTGATCTAAGGAGGACTCAGAGGTTACAGGGAGAGCTTGAGTCAGAGGGGCAGAACTAGATAAAAATCTCGGTTCGGTAATTTTATTAGGAATCGGGAAATATTTTAACAGGGGGATTAAATGTATCTATAAACGCAGAACTTAAAAAGAAGGATGGGATTCGTTCAACTGACACACCAGAGGAACTGTAGGACCTCAAAAACAATTTGTAAAACCTCATTAGGAAGGAGACAGCTCTGCGAATCCGCCCAGCTTTTGCAACCAGCTCCGCTCCTTCCTCCTTCCTCCAGCCTGCAGCCGCTCGCTGCTGCGCTGTGGAGCGGAAACTGCCCCTGTTACCCCCACAGCTGGGGGATTTAGGGGCTGAGATGGGCTCCCCCTGCCTGTGCCAAGAGCTGCTGGTGGTCCTGGCATGCACGCACCCCACCGTGGTAACTGGAGGGGACGTGTCACCCTGCCCGGTCCAGCCTGGCTGCAAACGCTCGGAGCGCTGCCTTTTTTTGCCTCCTGGCACGCAGGAGGGACACTAGAGATTTTGGCACGGAGAGCAGTGGGGTTTCTGGTCCCTGGGAAGCTATTGGAGATGGCTTACGTGTTTGAGAGGTGCTTGGAAATCTTGATGCTGGGGAAGAAATGTCCCTCAGCACTTTTTCTCCCTTGTTTCCTGCATGGGGTGAAGGCTGCCCAGCCCTCGGGGCTCCAGTTGTGTGTGAGACCCCCTGAGCAAGGAGGGTGGTGAGCTGGGAGGGAACTGCTGCAGAGCCTGGAGCGGTGGCAGGAGCAAAGGGCAGCTCACGGAAGATGCCTCGTTCCCCCAGGATGCCTGATCCTGAGCTGGTGGCTTCCTGGTGCTGCCTGGGGCACGGCGAGGGCTCGACCTGCTCTGTACAGAAGGGACCAAGCACAGCCCAGGAGCTGCCCGTGCTCCCAGAGCTGGGGAGGGAGAGGCAGAGAAGGAAGGGGATAAAAGGCTGGGTACGGCGGGAGGTAAAGGCCTGCTGCCTCCATCTCGGTTCCCATTAGGGCTCCTCGAACAGCCCACGGCGTCCCCTCCGTGCGGAGGGTAATGGGCTTTCTGCAGAGCTCTCCGCTCCGCCAGGAGGGAATGAGAAAGCAATGTCAAATATATGTTTGAAATGTCAACAGAAAGGCCCTGCAAGATTGACTGCAGTCTCGTGAAATATTTAATTCTTTCTCTCCTTATGAAGAGAGACGTTAGTCTGGATGAAAGATTTATGCAGGGGGAGCAGGGCACGAGAGGAGAGGAGGGAGAGGGGGAAGAAGCGCGCGGGGAGAGGGAGGGGAGCGGCTCGCTGCCTCTGCCCCTAACAGGGCGCCTGTTTGATCTACCTGCCTCTTACTCGTCGCTGGCAACGGTGGCTGCTGCTTCATTATCTCGGCCTCGTTTATTTCTGTCGGCCTCTTTTCCCCTTGTGCTGCCTTTATCCTCGCCCAGACGCCTATCGCGGGTGCCCGGGTGTGGTGCTGCGGGTTTTTGGGGACACAGCCGTGTCCGAGGAGGGCGGGGAAAGCACACCCGCTCTGCTCAGCATCAGTGATGCTGATGCTGACATCAGTCCAGCCGTGTGGGGTTTGTGAAAGGGGAGCCCCCAAACAGCCAGGTGGGGCCCCGGAGCCCTCTCGGCGATGCGCAGCAGCACCGTGTGTACCCAGCACAGGCTGAGGCAGGGGAGCCTCGCCTCTGCCCTCCCTCCCCTGTGATGTTAACAGCAGCAGCAATCAGTGCCAGGTCATGCCAGCGAGACCAGAGCCCGCTGAGGAAGCGTCTCCCCACCCCTGCGATTCGGGAGGTGCCAGAGAGGAGTTCCCGCCAGCCACAGAGATGTAAAATTCAAAAAAAAAACACCTTTTTGATTCCACTGAATAGGGTTCTTTAAATAATTTCAAAACATTTTGACACTTGCTTTTCATTTCTAGTTCTTTTTGCAAAACTATAAATTACCTAAGATTTATTAACCTAAAAAAATGATTTTCTTTCAGCTTGCATGTGTCAGAAATGGGACACTTTGACCCCTCCGAGCTTTTTTCCCAGAATTTTTGTGAAATGGGTAATTTGTCACAATTGATCCTTTTGGGGAAGGCTTTGAATTTCAACAAACCGGTATTTACTGACGAAAACACGCTCAGTCGATGGGTTCCCAAGCCAGTCCTATTCACGCAGTGGCTGTGATCTCAGCCTTCCAGAGTGGAGGAAGGTTTTGGTTCACAACCAAAAGCGTCTGCATCCTGCTGGAGATGTCTGCTGCAGGTGGGTGCCTCTCAGACGGTCTCAGCACCCTGCCACCCACCTAGCCCAGCTCCACAGCAGACGTGGTGCCAAAAATGATGCCCCAAGGGGCCCCCTGCAGCCCTCGGGGCTCTGCACAGGGCTCTCCGTGCACCTCCGCGCTGAAACCACCCGCACTGGCATCGCCGGCGTCCAAGCTGTTGCACTCACTGCAGCGTTAAACCTCGCTAAATGCCTTTAATATTTAATTGCTCTTTAAAAAACATAAATAGGCAGGCTGTTAAACGCAACTCCTCAGGCAGAGTAAGGCAAGTCGTGTTTGTTACCCGGCGACCGGTGGCATCTTGCAAGATGCGCTCGGTGTGGTTGGAAACCTAGGGCCGGGGAAGCATTTCCTTTCCTTCTCTGCGATTTTGGGAGCAGGAAGCTGACAGTGCTCAGAGAAATCCCGTTTCCTTCCACCCCAAACCCGCAGCCCGGTGCTTGGTGACCGTGCCCGGGCGCACGGTGATGGAGAGGTGGTTGGAGAAGCATCACATCTGCTGCTCAGCCCCTCTCGTGCCACGCAAGCAGCTCCCGGCTCCTTCCTCAGCATGCAATTCGTAGGTGCTAGGTGGTGGGGACGGGGATGGTGGCCCCGTTCTCTGCAGGTGACGGTGGTGGCAGCACAGTGCAGCAGTGCGGAGTTGCATCTTTAGAGGGTTTTGCTACAAATTGCCACCTCCAGCTGTGCCAGGTTTCCCAAGGGCTTTAACTCCAGCCCCACACGTCCCGGCGGGAGTTGATCCTTGGGAAGACAATTCTCCAGTCAGACACCGGCAGGAGACCCCAAGGCTTGGGGCTGGCTGTTGTGAAGAGCAAGTTACAGCCCATAAAGCAGGTGTGTGGGTAGGTAACACTTGGGAAATCTGCAACAAAGCAAGAAAAAGCCCCCACCAAAACACCTTCAGAAGTTCACAGAAGGTTCAGCTGATGCGTCGAGGGAGAATTTAGCTTTATTAGCAAGAGTAGGGTTCAGGCAGTCCTTCCTAAGCACCCGAGCCAGCAGTCCTCACAGCAGAGGTGGGAGCGATGCAAAGAGCATCCTCCCCTGCCATCACCTGCACACTCGTCCGGCTCCTTCAGCACCGCCAGCACAAGTGGTGGGTGAACCTCCACACATCTAGAGGCTGATTTTTCAATCAGATGAGCACTTCAGCCTCCCAGAGTTCAGGTACTTGTCTCTCCACTGCCACTCCTGCCTCTTCAGTGCAAACAAGTGGGCTGGAGATCCCGAGACAGCGAGCTTTGCTCTCAAGTTGCCGGTGCCTGGGGCTCGTGGGTTGGGGGTGGCAGGAAAATAGCCGCTCTTTGAGCTCGGCTCCCCGTTGTTCCCCCCTAACAGCAGCTGAGCCACCACCAGCTTCTTCTGACTCTGGAGAAATGCTGCAGGTCTGCAGCAGCACCGGGGAGCTGCCGCTAAGTGCCCAGGAATAATGATCCCACTGGCGGAGAGGAGACGGGAGGCAGCGGAAGCAGAGAAATAACAACAAGCAAGGAGCTCTCCGGTGCTGGAGGGCTCGGGGAATGCTCGGGCCGAGTGCTGGGGGCCAGATCCGCTTGGGTTTTTCTGCACAAGGCCTTGTTGGAGGAGAGCGAGCAGCCGGAGAGGTTTGCACCTCACCACGGCACCCCACTGCCTGCAGCGTGCCCCCATGCGCAGCGTGACCCCTGCGCAGGCAGCACCTTCTGAGCCTCCTCCTGCACACGCTGAGGATGGGGTGGGCTGCGAGGCTGCAGCAGCCAGGACAAGCTCTTGCAGCCGAGCCACCTGGAGCAGAAACGCTGTCCCAAGGGACCCGCTGCTCTTCTTGTCCTTCTCCTCCCATGGGGCCCCTCCGGACCTGCCCAACGCAGCACAGCAGCCAACTTGCAGGCTTGCAGAGGCTGGCAGCTCCCAGCTCTCTGCCTGTTCCTTTCTCTCTCTTCCTCCACTTTTATCCTCCCTCTCCTGCAGAACCAAAACATTTTGGAGACTCTGCACTCCGTGCTAGCCTATTATTCACAAACCCTCCTATCTCCCTGCTTCAGGATGCTGCCTGGATCCGACCAATTACCAGCTCCCTTGATGTATAACACCATAAAACCCTTAACCTCATTATAGAAAATTTCTTTTGAATGGCCTTTAAAAACCATCTCATTACACAGGAAGAACTGTAATTACCTTTAACAAGACAGAGATATTGTGCGAGCGACTGCGTTCGGGCTGTCAAAACAGCAGCGCTGGGAGTTCATCTCCAGCCGGTTGCACCACAAGGGCAAACGCTTTGTAATGCCTCCCCCTGCCCCGTGCTGCGTCCTGTTCCTCCTCCTGCGCCCCTCTCCTCCTCTCTGCCCACCTTCGGCGAGCAAACACAGCTCCTGAGCTTCAGGTCCAGGTCTTGTCTCTAACATTTTTCATCTCTGCAGGGCTCAGAGGGAGCTCACGGCCGATGGTGTCCAAGGGTCGCTGGGGCTCCCGGTGGGGATGGGGTGCTGGACTGGTTCCCAGGGCTCAGCACAGCCCCAGCACCCCTGGCATGATAAAACCCTTCCTGAGCAAGGCCCCCTGGGTTTGGTGGGGAGGGCTGGATCGGAAAGGAAGGGTTCTTTAGGGCATTTCTCCCCTTCCTCTGCTAGGACCAGGTTTGGCTTCTATTGACCGACCGGGATGGGCACGGGGCCACCTCCTCCACCAGGACGTGGCTCCACAGCTCCTCGTGGAGGAGGACTGGAGGGGTTAAGTTGTTTTCCTCACTGCACGCGTGTGACTCAAAAGATGGTATTTTTTCCAAACAAAATTTTTCCATCCCATCTGTCACTAATGTCAATGCACTCCCTTGCCCAGATTCAGATTTTTTTTTTTAAAAACATTAAAATCCGACATTATTTTAGAAAACTCAGAGTACGTGTTGCCAGAGCTGTGATATTTTCCATTTCTCAGCAAGTCGCTGCTGCAGCGTTTAACCCTTGGTGCTCATCCCGAGGGGCTGCGCTCTCCTGGCCCCTGCCGGGCACCTCTGCCTTCTGCTGCCCCTTCTCTCTTGGGGGCTTTTGGGCTGCTCGTTTCCTGTGACCCTTCATATTTTTCTGCCTTTGGGGTGTTTTTATTTTATTTATTTATTATTTTATTTTGATGTGGCTGCCCTGTGCTTCACAGCCAGCCAGAGGGCCCCAGCAAACGCTTCTGTGGCTTTGCCTCCAAAACGTGCACCTGGTTTGTGCTGGTCTTGTGCTATGCCAAGGAGAAGAGGGTGGACACCAAGCAGGGCAGCTGGGCCCCTGCTAATTGGCCTTAATTGGCCTTAATTAGCCTTAGCAGCCCTCCCTGGAGCCCCCATGCCATCCAGCTGGTGCTCCAGGAGCTGCTCGTAAGCCCAAGCCCAGCACACAGAGCTTGGGTGGAGGTGGGTGCATCTCGGGCTGCTTCCCTGCCTGCCCGTATGGAGCTCGTCCCTGGCTGTTGGTGGCTCTTGTTGTGGCTCTGATGGCTTCCTTGGCTTCTGCCCAAGGGGGCAGCCAGCCCTCGCTGCCTCCTGGTGCATTCCTAAAGCGTTGTGGTGAGTTTTGCCCCCCCAGCAGGGCTGTGGAGAGGCACCAGCTTCCCTGCTGTGCGAGGTTCCTTGTGTGCCTCCTTGGGGCTGAGCTTTTTCACGCATTGTGTGCGTAATTCCTGGGCTGGGGTGGGCAGCCTGGCCCAGCCTCTGCACGTTGGTCCCTCCTCGTGGTCCTGCTCAGGACCCCCAGCCTTGCCAAGGGCACCTCATGGTGTTCTGGGGCTGGGGTCTGCGCCTGCACTGTGGGGTATTTGGCTCAGCTTGTCCCACCTGCAGAGTGCTTTCAGGTGCAGGTCCTGCCCAGTGGGGCTGTCTGGGGGCAGATGTGGCTGCGGGGCAGGTCCCTGCCCCCCAGGGACCCTTCCCCAGGGCTCCCCCTGCTTCAGCCTCCCCCTGGGAGTGCCTTGGTGCAGCCCCCTCATCTCTGACCTTTCCAGCGCTGTGCGCGGTGTTGGCTGCCAGAGCCATCTCCAGCTCCGTTTGCTTCCTAATGGCTCTGTGGGGATGGCGAGGAGGCGGGCAGGCAGTAAAAAGGGAGAGTAGGGATAAGGTCAGAGCTGCTGGTGTGCCACCGTAACTCACCAAACATCGGGGTGCTACGTTTCCGTGTGCTGCCCCCCCGGCTGCGTAGGCAGGGATGGGGTCCCCGTGCCACGGGGCTGGCAGCTCGGGGTTGTGTGGCTCCCCCAGAGGGGGGTTAGAGACCTTCAGGGTGTCCTCACGGGGTGCTGGTGGACTCTGTGGGTGTCCCAGCCTCTCTGCCATCGTGCACCTTGGTTGTGCCCTAACTGGTAGTGTGTGTGGGGGTGCCCCTGTGCTGCCTCCGACCCCTTCTAGCTCTCCACCTCAGTCCCAGCACATCTGCCAGCTCCTTCTCTGCCAAATCCCACAGCGGGGCCATCCCCTGCCCAGCCGAGGTTCGTTTGACCTTCGTGGTGGCGGAGCAGAGCCTGGTGACCTCGCCATGTGGCTGTGCCAGCGTGCCCTGAGCCTGCCAGGGGCTTGGGGTGGGGTACCGAGGGAGCAGCCAGGTGTGTGCAGCACAGGCAGGGAAAGGCACAGGGCACAGAGCACAGGAGCGAGATTTTTAAGTTCTGGAAGTGCAAACAAAGGGGTCAGGGGGATCACGGGTCAGTGCCAGGCAGGCAGTGGCCAGGTCTCACCCTACTCGCTGCGTTCCTCATCTGGATGCTGTTTTTTCTGCAGACTGTGTACCCAAAATCTGGGGCTTGCCCAAACTTCTGGCAGAGGAGGCTGAGTGTTTTATGTCCCCTGGGCGAGCTGCAGTCTCTGGATCATCCCTCGTGCCCGGCTCTCGGTGCCCCCACGCCGGCTGCAGGCTCTGTGGATGTCTGCCCAGCCCGGCGCTTTTTCCAGCCCTTGCCTTGGCTATTTCAGGCTCCCGTGCGGTGTCCTGGGGACGCTCTTTTGTGTGGCGTGCAGTTCGGTGAATATGTAATGTGCTGTTCCAGGGCTTTATTGCTTCTGTGCTGCTCTGATGTAATGGCATTCGGAGAGCTCTGGCGCTCCTATTAGCAGCTGGAGGGGAGCAGAGGAAGGATGTGCTTCCTCTCCCAGCCCATCATCTTCCCCTCCTGATGCTCTCAGCCATGATATAGTGGTCTGAAGGAGACAACTTGTCTCTATTAGCACTCGGTGCACAACAGTCGGGTGGATTGTTAGGAGCAGCTATGGATCGGCCTTGTTTTTAAAAGGGATCTCAAATATTTGGCCAAAGCCCCGTTGGAGCATTTTCAGCTGTTGGGAAACCTTCTGCTAGACAACTTGGCTTCCCTGCGCCTACGGCCCCTACCCAAACATGCTCAGAGGTTTGTGGCAGTCTCGATGTGGAGGGGAAGGAACTGGTGAGGCTTCAGCAGTGCCATTGGCACCCTGTCCTGACCGATGTCCCTGCCCTGGCTGGGGCAGAGGGCAGAAGGGCCATGTGGCTGCAGGGGGAGCACTCACCGGGGGCAGCGCAGAGTGGCACAAGTGCTGGGGGAGCCTGCAGCGGCCTGAGGGGTGGGCAGGCTCCTGCCTTAGTTAGATGGGGTTGGAAATGTTCCCCTCCTTGGGATCTCTGCGATTCAGGGCAGGACTTAACCCCTGTTCCTAGCTGGACTAAAAGCCTGTGATGGCTGGGCTTTTATTCCAGGCTGGCTCAGGGCACCTGAGTCCCCCCGTGCTGTTGAAGTTGCGGTGCCTCTGGGACCAGTCCTGACAGAAAGGTGAGATGAGGAGAGGCCGGGGGTGCCCCAGGCTGTGGTCCTGCCCTGCAGGAGGATGGAGGTTTGTTGGGAAGACTGCACAGGGAGTGCCTGTGCTGCTCGGGAGGTGAGCAGAGGCTGGGTGTGTGCGGGGTGTAAACCAGCACTGATGAGGAGTGCTGAGGTGAGAGGTGCTCTGGGCAGGGCATGTCCTCAGCTGGCCGTGACCTTGCTCAGCGCCAGGATTGGGATATTTGCACAGAGACCCTTGTTTGGCGGCTCAGGTGTCATCCTAAAGGCCAGGGCTCAAGGTTGAGGCTGTCTCCTCCTTCTGGACTGGGGTTTCCCGTAATTCCCGTGCTTGTCTTCTCTCCCTATGTGCCCACGCTGCTCTGCCTTTCCCTTGGGAGGAAGCTCATCTGCAGCCCTCGGCTCCTCCGTCCCCGTGGAGGAATTGCCAGGGTCAGAGGCTGGGGCTGTGGGGACGACCCCTCTGTGGGTAAGCCAGGACAAGGCAGGTGCCGTGCGGCTTCTCCACATCAGCAGAGCGTGCCGGAGAAGATGCACTTCCCTCCGGTCCCTGGAGTCGTCGGGAGCTGCGCTGAGCTTTGCTCAAATGGAAGATGCTTATGTACACTTGTGTAAGCAGTGAAGTGACTCAGGATGCCTACTCAGTCTTCTCTCTCCACAGCTTGTTCCCCGAGTCCCTCCGGATGCGTCTGAAGCATCCTAAATAAGACCCATGCGCGAGGTGGAGGCTGCGCCGAGCTGCTCGGGGAAAAAAATAGGCCACTGCTTTTCTCATGCAGGCAGGCATTTAAAGAGCCTGTGCGGGAGGAGTGTGGGCGTGTGGCGAAAGGCAAAGTGAGGAGCCCTCCCCTCCCTCAGCAGCTCACCTGCCCTGCACGAAATGGGGACGCCGGGGAGCCTGGTGGCCTTCTGGTGGCCTTCGTGGTGGCACTGGCTCTGCACAGCTCTCCAGCAGAGACCGCACAGGGGGAACAGTTTCCATTTTGCTTTGCCTGCTTGTAGAATTCGCAGAACTGCTCGATTTCTACCTCTGCACCCAGAGAAGTTGATGGCAAAACCGGCTCCCCAAAAAGGGGCTTGGTGCTGGGGCTGGCAGGAGTCCCTGCGCTCCCCCGCTGGTTTCTCCCGGCAGAGCATCCATCCGTCTTTGTCTTCCACCCCGAAACGCTGTCTCTTCGCTAATTAAATGAGGAATATCATCTCTTTACGTTGCTGTCAGCTGACTTCAAATTAAAAAGGGACCTATAGGAGCAGGAAAAAACACCCTATCCTCCCTTTGTGGGTTGCCTGACTTCTTGTTGAAGTTTTTTTTGCCGACGGATAATTCCATCTGAAGGTCTCCCGCGATGCTGCGG
This sequence comes from Aythya fuligula, assembly GCF_009819795.1. Classification (NCBI taxonomy): domain Eukaryota; kingdom Metazoa; phylum Chordata; class Aves; order Anseriformes; family Anatidae; genus Aythya; species Aythya fuligula. Next base: position 8,936,208 of record NC_045569.1, on the reverse strand, counting down.
TAACCCTTGGATGCTGTTCAAGTGCAGCCTGGCCCCCGGCGAGTGCTCATTGCCTCCTAATTGCTCTAAATAAGTTGGGAATGATGAAATTAAAGTGCCATTGATATCAGGCAGCCCTGGCACGCTGCAGTTGCAGGCGTGTGAGGGAAGCGGACAGATGGGGAGATGTTAGGATAATGGGTATTAAATGTGGATTTTACCCTGTTTGGGATCCCCAGCTAGGCACGGTTCAACTTTGCGGCTCAGCAAGTTTGGCAGCTTCCCTTCTGGCAGCCCAGGTGAGCGTTTGGCACGGGTTGGTTCCGTATGGGACATAAAAGTAAATCCACTCCTGGATGACCTCTTGGCTCCCCGAGGTCCCTGGGAGTTGTGCTCCTTGGGGCCGGAGCTGTGTGAAATAACCCTGAAGCCATAAAGCCCCCGAGCCTATAAATCCTCGGTCGCTGGGCTTTGGGGCGCTGTGGATGAGCTGAGGAGGTGGGGCTGTCGGGCTGTGCTGCTCCGTTGGGCAGGACTGAAGTTCCCTCCCTTCATCTTTTCCTAAACACTAAGAGGTCTCTGCCACCCCTGTGCCCGCACATAAAGCTGCCCTCTGCTTTGAAGTGTGGTGTAAGGGGCTGAAAACCGAGGTTTGGGGCTGGGAGCTGCCCTGGGGAGCGTGTGGGGTCTGCCCGGCAGCATTCAGCAGCTGCTCAAGTGCTCTGTTCACCAGGCCGTGTCTGCTTCCAGTTTCTTTTGCTCGTGATATTAGGGTCTGTAGTCACAGGGAAGGCTGCTGGCAGTGTCACCGTGTCCCATAGGAGTGGAGGCGCGTGGATGGGACCCAGACCTTGAGCTGGGACCATCCCATGAGTCTGTCCCCAGCTGGAATAGCCTCACTGTGTAACCCCTGGGGAGAAACAACCTGAGCCTGGGCACATGGACCAGCAATTCAGCCTTATCCCTCCTGGGTTCTCCCCTCCCCGAGCTGCCCAGGCGTGGTAGGGTGGTGCTCGAGGGTGCCACGGTGCCCCAAATACCCCATTGCTGGTGGCTGCAGGAGGCAACGGGATTCCCTGCAGCTGCAGGCACGGCTGCTGTGGCCTTGGCCTACAGGTGGCCCTGCTCCTGCCATCGTGCAGCTCGCAGTCCTGAAGACGGACGGCAGGCACGGCACAGCATCTTGCTTTCCAGAAAAGTGCCGCTCACTTTAATCACTGCCCAAGATCTGGGCTAGCGTCCAGCTGCCTGGATTTGGATGCGAACTCCTGATGCTGCTTGAGCTGGCCTCGTGAAGTGGCCCCTGGATGTCCCAGCTGGGCTGTGGGATGCAAAGCATTGGAGAGCTGTGTGGGTGCTGTCTGAGCCACCTCTGCCCCTGTAACAGCCCTTGGCCCTGATTTCAGCTTCCCTGTGGCTTGTAGGATGGGTGCCCTGTGACACGCTCACCCTAGGGCCCGCTGCCCAGACATGGGTTGAGGCAGCAGGATCCTTGCTCCAGGCTCGGGGCTGGACGTTCAGAGTTTGGGACCCTAAAGCTCCCCCCACTGCGCATTTAAAGGCCAAAGGAGAGGCGTTTCCTGACCCGTCTGACCTGCTGTGGGACAGAAGCCCCAAATTGTCCTCTGCTGGTGGCTTTACCAAGTGCAGGGGCTCTTTTGGGGCTGAGCAGCTCCTGAAGGCAGGGAGCTGCGGTGCTGCGGCTCTGTAGGCAGGACGAGGTCTCCAAAGCCACGAAGGAGCAGCAGTTGCTCCTGGTCGGGGTGTTAATTAAAGCACATTACCTTCCCCAACAGGACCGGGTTGCAGGGGTGTGGGGATGATGCTGTTGGTGCTCTCCAAATGCCCGGTGGCAGCAGCGGAGCAGCCGGGTGTCCCTGCTGGAACCTGCCCCTTGGTCCCTCTGCCCCGGGATGTCCTGTCCCTGCCCCGCAGGGCAATAGGAAGACTCCTCGGAAGGCTCACGCTGCCTGGAGCCTCCCACCCCAAGGTGAAGCCTCTCACCGTGTCCACCTTCAGCAGCTGCTTCCCTGCATTGTGGGCTGTAAACGTCCCCTTAATTTAGTGCCTGCGGTGCACTAAAGCAGCAGCCTTAGCACAGGCTCTGCATAATAACCCAGGGGGCTCTGGATGCGGGGCTCTGGCACGTGGCTGCGCTCCCCGAGGGCCGGAGCCTCGGTGGCCGATGCCTCCCTTAGTCCAGGTGCCTCTGCCCATGCCCAGGTCCCACCCTGGAGGTGCTGGGGGCTCTGCTGACCATCCCCACGACTCACTTCGGAAGGAGAGTCCCCTGTTAAATAGAGAGATCCAGCCTAATTTGAGCAGGCAGGCTGGTTCAGGCAGCGATGCGCGTGCCTCCACAGCCTTTCCTTTCTTCTGGCTATGCTCGCTAGCGAAAGGTGGCTTTCTCCTTCATGGGAGAGAACAACAGCTCTGACCTTGAGGAGAGAAATGATGAGGGTTTGGAGTTTTCCTTCCCTTTTTGTTGCTATTTTTTTTGATGCAAAACATTCAAGTTGAGAGGGATTTTTGCTTAAACAATTTAAGCCCAGTGGATAGATTTATTTCACTCGGCTGCCAACCACAAGAAAGCCCCGTAATTCCCTGTGGCGTGGCTTTTTTTTTTTTTTTCAATACTCATAAATACTCCGTGCTGAATCTGAGAATGCTCTGTGCAGGCGGGAGGAGCGCTGCTCCTGCCCTGCTGCCTGTGCTGGATGTGCCCCGGGTGATGCTCAGCGCATCCTCAATCCCCTCATTTTGCCCACAATGTCCCCGAGGAGCCTTCCCTGAAGCTCTGGGAGCTGCCTCCCTGCACCTGATCCAGCTCTGCTCCCCCCTTATTTCCACCTCTCGGGGATAAGGGTTGTGTACAAACTGTTTTTTCCATGTCCTTGGCACCAAGAGGTGCTCCGTAGGCAGCGCATCCGACTCCCACCTGGCTGCCACCTCCCACGCCTCCGCTCCCTGCCCATGCTGCTCGTACCCCGCTGTCCCGGCTGGGCAAAGAGCACGTTTCCAGGCTGCTGGGTGTTGTGCTCCTTCCAGGGAGGAGGGGAATGGGGAAGGTTCAGTTCAGGATCTGAAGATTTATTTCCGAGCAGGTAGCAGAGATGCAAAGCGAGTTTTCAGCTTGGCGGCGGAGTGGGGAGTCGGGGTTAAAAAAGATAATAAAATAAAGGAGATTCTCAAATTGAAAAGCGGGCTCAGAGGGAGACGTGTTCCTTTAAACACGTCAGAACTGGCCATTTTTAATGCTGGTGATGGATTACTTAATATTCTCTCCCAAAGCCCCGTTCCATGGGATGTGCCTGCAGGACAGAGGTGCCCGGCTCGGGCACGGGGGCTCCTGAGCTGCTGCGGCATCGCCTGCTGGGCAGCCCCTGGTGCCTGCCTCATCTTCCCTTTCCCTGCCTGCTCCCCAAAAAACTTATCCATGAGGTTTGGGGAGCCCTGGCTGCCCCGAATCATCCCTGCTGGGGTGAGTTAATGCAGGGAGGGCTGCGGGCAGATACATGTGTGTGTGTTACCGAGGCAGCAGCAATGGCTGAGCATCACCGTACGGCTGGGTGCTGCTGAGGTGCTTAGCCTAAGCTGCGTCTAATCCTCTTTCATCTAGCAATCGGGCTAGTGAGCGAGCAAGAACAGGTTTTCTGACACCGGCCTCAGGATCTGGTGGCACGTGCTGGAGGGGAGCTGCCCCCGAGAGGAGCCAGAGCAGGAGGGGAACGGGGACGGGTTGGAGCCTCCGCTCTGAGCATGGCCTCTGGGTCTCGGGCTCCGGTGTCAGCTCTTGTTTCTGTAACGTTTTACAGCATGTGATTTCTTTGCTTGGCCTCTCGTGGAACATAAACCAGATTTTTATAGCTGCGACTTTAGGTTGGATTAAAGGTTTGGTGTCTCTTTTTTTTTTTTTTTTTTTTTTGACCATGCTCTGAATCTGATCTTTCTCTGCTCCTCTGTCACACGCTGCTGGGGCACCCGGGAATCCTGCAGCTCCCCGGGGAGTGTTAGGAGTCACAGCAGCGCAGGGAAATGCAGGGCTCTGGGTCAGCGCTTGGGGGTAGTTTGGGGGAGGACGAGAAGAAAAACTTGAAGCACGGTATAAACAGTTGGCTTCTCTTCCTGTGCTTTACAGCCCCAAAGTCCTCTGGGCATCTCCCCAGCTGCCGCTCCTTCCTGTACCCTTGGTTACACGGGGCCAGGAGCTGCGGGGCTCGGTGGGGTGAGCACAGCTCTGATTTTTGTGCCCGCAGCCCCTTCTCACTCTCCCTCCCCTCCTGTCCCGCAGGGCTGAGCGAGGCGCCCCGCTGCTCCGCGCCGGGTCCATGAGCCGGGCAGGACCTTGCCCTTGCCAGCCGGGGCCGCGGCACCCCCGCCTCGCTGCGCTGCACGGGAAGCCCCCCCAGCACCCGACACGGAGCCGGAGCCACCGAGGTCTGCTGCCACGGTAGGTCCTGGGGTCGTCCTTCCCCGTGTCTCTGCCAGGAGAAGGGGATGCTGCAGGGCTCCGCTGCCCCGCCTGCCCCACGCGCGTCTCCCCATCGCAGCTTCCGCAGCGGGGGCTCGTATGAAGACCTGCAAAAAAAAATAAAAAAAAGAAAGGTTTGGAGACTTTATGCACCGAATAATTCAGGTTTCAGTCAACAGAAACCGCTCACGAATTCAGGTTGTATTTAGCAAGCGGTTTTGGCTGGGGAGAAAAAGTGAAACAGTGAAAAGTTTGATTTTGACATTTTCAAAATGAAACCTTTCAGCCATCTGTTTCGAGATGACATTTCATTTTGAAAATTTTCTAGCTTTTTTTTTTTTTCTCTCAGTGTGTGTGTGGGGGGAAGCCACCTACAAACAAAATGAAAGCTTCATTTCAGACCAAACAGTGTTTCATTCAGCCTCGGCTTATTACCGGGGCTTTAAAATTTATCCAAGGAAATAATTCATTATCTCTGCCGACCTGCGTAACCTTTCTCTGCTTCGGCCACCGAAACCCGAAGAGGGTGAAGAAAACAACCCCCAAACGCTGGTTTCCCAGCCCAGCCCCTGGGAACGTGCTGCTGCTGGGGCTGGGAGCTGCAGTCCTGGAGCAGTGGGCAGCACGGGCGGCCGAGCAGCAGGCAGGGGGTGAGGCTGTGCCCCGCGGAGCAGCACGGGGAGGCGGCGGCTGTGAAACCCGCGAGGTTGTTTGCTTTGCGCGGGCGTCTGATCCGCGAGGCATGCACCACGCAGCGGGTTTATTTTTTTTCCTGAGTGAGAGCGAGCTTGGGAAGAGCCTGCGGTGGCAGAACATGTTGTACCACCGACTGAGGGGATGGCAGGAGAGGCTTTGCGGGAGCTAATTTTAGCTCTGGCGGAAAGCTCCCGCCTGCCAGGCGCGCACGCCGTGCCCAGCCCACCCGGCAGCCAGCATCCTCCTGCCCGTGGCACCCACCCTGGGGGGCTGTGGTGGCCCCACGGTGGCCACGGGGCACCCGAGTGGTGCTGGCCCCGCTGGGCACCGCATCGGGGTGGAGCAGCGACAAGGAGGAGCTGATGTAGCTCCGCTCCCCAAACCCCATCGCTGTTAGCACCCGGGAAGCCCTCCTACCACAAAGAAAAAGCTGAGGCTGCCTCATTAGAGAAGGAGGCTGCACTTCTCATCTCCTGCCCCCTCTCCATCCCAGTGTGACCCTGTTAATGTTGCAGAAGCGCTGGAAGGGAGGTGGCTGTGCTATGGGGCTGGGCCTGCCCCACGCTGGCTCGTGCCCTTAGGAGGAAGGAGTGAGGAGCTGGATCCTAGCGGGGAGAGCAGGAGAGGCCCCAAACTGTGCCATAACCCAGACCTGTGCCGCAGGGACGTGTTTGCCACCCGTTTTCTAGCAGGGGCGTGCTGCTGGCACCTCCCTGGCTCCTGGCAGCCCGGGCACACAGGATGCCTGCTCCAGCAGGAGGGCTGAAAATCCCAAAGCACTGGGCAGGTGTCCTGGTCCGTGGGGGGCAGCAGGTGATCGCCACCCATCCCGGTGTGCTCCACGTGCTCCTGTCAGTGCCAGCTCCCGGCTGAAGCTCGCTGCTCGTGTCCTGGAGGCAGAAGTTGGAGCTGTGTGAGGTGGGAAGGCATCGAGGGCTGGTGTGGATCTGAGCCCGGTGCTGGGAGCCAGCGGGGTCAGGGCTGTGCCATCTCACCAGCAGCTCCAACCTGGGGCATGGCAGTGGTGGCTGGGGGGGATTTGGGGGGCAGAGACCGCCCTGTGGATGTGGGGCAGCCCCACAGATGTGGGGCTGTCGTGCCCTGTCCCATGGGGCTGTAGGGCTGGGGTTATCCCCCAGGAATCCCTGTCCTAGGAGGGATGCAGGGGCCTTTCCCTGAGACCCTGAAACCTGCTGAATCACTAACCCCTGCTCCTGCATGCACTGCTCCCATCTGCCCTTCTCTTTTTCCTCTCCCCCCCCCACCTCCGTCTTTATCAGTAGCTAATGAAACAGGCAGGGAGAAACCCAATTCGTACAGTAATTAAATTTACTTAGTGGGTATTCAGCTGGAGTAATGAGAAGTTTAATTCAATGATTAGTTTTTTCTTTCATTAATTAAAAATGGAACAACGGTGCAGTTACAGTGGGCTGCATTGATCCTCCTTGTGGAAAGCTGCTGATGGAGGAGGAGGAAGGAAGACTTTTTTTCATTTTTTTCCTATCTTTCCTTAAAAGTCTTCCCTGGATGCTCTCCCCACATACAAACACTTTTGGTGCCCCCTCTCTCAGCTGCCCCCTTTGCCCAGGTGTCCCCAAATCCCCCAGGGGGATGGAGAAGGCTTGCTCAGGGCTCTGGTGGAGCAGAGTGGCCGAGCAGCCCCCTCCCCTGCTTCATAAGACCCCCCCATGCTCTCCACATCCATCTTCTCCCTGGTTTGTCCCCCAAAGCAGCCTTTCAGCCCAAGGGGGGGGCTTGAGATGCTGCCCGTGGGTGGGCGACTGCAAAGCAGGTCCCAGCCCACGGGAAGTTCGGGGTGGGAGAGTTGTTTTCCTTCCTAGCTAAACAGATTTGGAGCTATTTAAATACATTAAATTCATAAACATGTTTTGGGGGTTTTTTAAACAACTGATGTGTGATAGCAGGGGAAGAAAAAAAAAAAAAATTAATCAAGATGTTTCCCAGCTCTCGGTGCTTTCTCCAGGCTCTGGAGCAATATTAGGACCTCTGCCCAGCCGTGCTTCAAAGGACAGGTTACGTTCCCCCGAAGCAGAGCTGCTGGTTTGCTCCTGTTTGTTTTCTTAACGTCGAAGGCTTATTTTGGTAGCTTTTGGGATCACTGAGATCCTCCCTATGAGGCTTCATAAGGACGTGCAGTCGATAACGTGGATGAAACCCAGCGAGCAGCACACCATTGATTTGTGCCGTGGATGCTGGGTGTGCGGGGGGCACAGGGGGTCCCGCAGTGGGGCTGTCCCCCCCCGGCATCCCTCGTGTCTCCTGGTGCTCCCCCAGTCACCTGCTGGGCTCCTGGGCGTCCTTCCCAGTGAGGCTGCCTGGCCCCGCAGAGCCACAGCGCTGATTTCCAACAGGGTTTTTTTTACGAGGGTTTTTGCGTGCCTGTGTTTCTGAAGAGATCCCTGCAAATAATTCCCCAGTGCTCTGGCCCAAATCTGTCCCGGTAGCTGTCAGCGGATCGATGCTCTGCTAAGTACAGGTCTGCTCCATTTCCATGGGAAGATGGCTTCTATTAAGCAGTTCATTTTGGTCCTTTCAGAAGCAGGTCCACTACATCCTGGTAGTCGTGTGTTCCTGTCCTCTGCAGCCTGATTTATAGCTCTTAAATACCAGCTCAGGTGAAGATTAAGTTCAGCTGAGCTCCCTTTTGGGAGGGAGAGGGGAAAAGTATTCACAGCTTTTTAATTTCTCTCCCACCTGCCTCTGTGAGACGCCGGGTTTAAAGCCCTAATTGCGGTGTCGTTTCCCCCACAGTGCATGAGCGGGAGGCGGAGGAGCGGCCAAAGCCCAGCGCGCCCCTGGCACCTGATCCCCCAGCACCCTGCCTTCATCTGACCCGGGTAGGTGACACGCGAGCTCGGTCGCTGCCGGATCGCAGGGTGTGATGCTCACACGCCGTGGTTGTGCTGGGACCAGTTCTGGTCGGGTTTCTGTCGCTGTAAGGACAGTGGAAATGCCCTCACTCCACGTGCATCCCAGGGCTGCTGCCCAGACCCCTGGGTCCAGCCCTACCCACGTGCCTGGAGCTGTTTGAGCCATCGTGCTGGCGCGGGAGAGGATTTACCTTGGAGGAGGAAGGTGTTTAATGTGTTTTAGGCAGTTCCGTGCAAGTGGCACTGTTGAGGAAGGAGGGCTTTTGTCGCTCGGCTGCACGGATGGGTTGCTCCTGCTCGGATCGCTCGGCGAGGGGCAAATGTTTGCACGGAGCAAATCATTACAGACGGCCACGTGCTGCAGCCTGGGGATTCGGGGCAGAAATAGCTTCATCCTCCAGGAGAGGGCAAGCGAGAGGGCCGGCGAGAGGCGGCGTTCCCTGAGATGTCTCTATTACTGTCACCCAGCGCCGCGCGCTCGCCTCAGCCTCCTCGCAGCTCCCTCGCCGGGACAGTCAAAGAGCCAGGAGCAGGTTCCAGCTTGTACTGTACATCCGCAGCCCCGGCTGAAATCTGTGAGCTGTCAGCTCGATGCAAGCGCTGCGTGAGACAGCAAACATCAGAGCTGACTGGGCTCAGGCAATTTCCCAGGATGTCAGTCCTCGGGAGAGAACAAAGGGATCTCGGTGAAGAGCGGGAGTCGGTTTCCTAATGAAACAAACAGGAGAAAATTAGGATGATTCCAGCGTCTCTTCTACACCAGAGCCGGGGGGAGGAATTTTTCAGGTTGGGTGTTGTCCAGACTGGAAGGGGACGGCGGGGTGTGCTGTGTCCTGCCCCCTAGGTGCTGCCAGCAGGGCTCAGCTGGGGGTGCCCAGGAGGCAGCATCCTGCCCCCATCTCAGGTCTGCAGACAAGGGGAGCAAAACAGCGAGGCAGAACTGGCTTCCACACCCAAAGGCATGCACCTCAATAGGGAACTGCCCCTTCACATCACGTCCTTTGCTCAAAGCAAACAGCAGGCAGCACGGCACCGACCTGATGTGTGCAGAGAGGGGACCTACGTCCTCCTCCTGCCCCCCCTTTTTGGGGAAGGGGGCTGGCGGGGGGATGTTTGTGGCTCTGAAGGGAGGTGCTTCCAGCCTCCTGTTGCCATCGCCCCTGTAACAGCAAGGCCAAGTGAAGTGTGAGCACCAGAGGAGACCCCAAAAGGGCTGATGGGTGCCAGCGACCAGCCAGGCAGTGGCAGGGGGGGATTTATTCTGTACGTTCTGTATTTAGATGGAGGCAGAGGCGTCTATTCATAGCACTCCTCCATCAGAACAAAATGCCAGCAGGAAATGGCCAGGCTGGTTTAAGTCCTCCCTGGAAAAAACAGCGCTGAGCACCATGTGGTTCTGGCTTAAATTTGGGTGGTTTCTTCCAGAGTGCCATTTGCAAAAGTTGATTTATTTTTTTTTGCTAAGAATAGTATTTAGAAAAACAGGTGTTTGTGTGTTTTCCTGATGCCTCTTCTTCTGAGAAAAGAAAAACAGTTCCTGCCTTGGAAATCGGGGACGATGAGGGTTATGCGGGCTGTTTCTTAGCCTGATCTCTGCTCTTTGGTGCAAGGATGGGGCAATCGGGTGCCCCCAGGCCCTGTCCCCCAGCCTGGCACAGCTCTGAGGCAGGGCTGAAGCTGAGTGGGTTTTTAATGCATGAGTTTTATTGTTTAAATTGAACAAATCCTTGAACCCGTGTGGTTTCAGAGGGGTGCTTCTCTTCCTCCCCAAATGTGTGAGCTGTAAATGCTCCCAAAAAGTCCTCCCTCTCCTCTCCACTGTCGCTACTTCTGATACAGGAACAAACTTGGAATGGCTCAGGCTTTCTGTTAAGTTAGTGTCATGGATGTGTCTCAGATTTTCACGTTTTAAAGCAAATTTTGAGCACAAGGATTATGAGAAAAGCCCGTAAACGTGAGGATGGGCACCCCGGGCTCCCCACCTCATGCTGCAGTGAGCCAGAAACCCGTTTAAGGGCGGTCAGGGGAGCAGGATGGGGGCTGTGGGGGTGCAGGAGGGGGGAAGAAAGAGATGGGAAGGTGTGAGCCTGGGAGCACGGGCAGAGCCCCGTGTAGCTGGCTGTGCCCAGGCAGCTCTGCTCCTCTGCCCAGCAGCGCCAAGAAAGCCCCCACCTGAGCTGCTTTTCCACACCTTACCTCCTGCCCTCGTTTCTCTGGGTCTGTGCTCTGATCCTTTCTGCTTAATTACACCCCAAAAGGGAGGATGTGGGGGGAGAAGGGTTTTAAAAGAGCTTTTTTTTTTAAAAAAAAATAAAATAAAAAAATTACCTCCCATGAAATATTCAGGACAGGCTGGCTTCTTGAAAACTGGCATAATTATTCCTGCAAGGCTTTTTTGCACTTCCCTGGGTCTCGCTGCATGGGGAGGGAGGCAGCAGAAGTTTCCTCGTTACCATGAGCAGGGCTGGCTTGCTGCATTAGTGGGAGGCTATCGGTGTGCCGGAGTTTGGGGAGGGGTGCTTTGGGGTCACTGGCTTGGCTTCTTCCCATGAATGCCTGCCAGGGATGGAGTGGGAGCTTGAAAGGGAAACAGAGGTGATTTTAGTGGCATATTAGGGTGCAATGTGTATGGAACATATATGGGAAAAATGCCCCTTGTGTGCTGGGATGTGCTCCAGGGGTGCTGGAGCCCCGCTGCACCTCTCCATCCCTGCGTCAGCCCTGCGGGCCATGGGCAGCACATCCCCTTGCCCCTGCTAGGCGTGATCCCAAATTAGCATCCCATTCACCCGCTCGTCTCGTCGCTGCCTTAGCTCTGCGAGGCTAATAGGGCTTAGAAAAAAAAAAAAAAAAAGTCTCTTGTCACTGAAATCAGCAGCTCTGACTCAGAACACGCAGAGGGAGCGGGTGTGCTGAATAAGGGAACCCTGCTGCTCCAAGGGCTCGCCTGGCAGCACCCGTGCCGGGGGGGGCTTGCCCCAGGATTGGGGTCAGGGCTCGTATGGGGCCCCCCGTGCCCGTTTTGATGTCTGACTGCTGGCGGGGAGGGCGAAGTGTGAGCAGTGAAGCCAGCCGGAGCGAGGAGTGTTCCTGTGCTGTGTTCCACAATTAATCACGGCCACCCACGTCGCACCTTCCCCCTCCCCGAAATCCTCCCTCGCCTGGTGCCGGGGGGGGGGGGTATGGGGGGGGTGGGGAAGGGAGGCAGCTCGGGTTTTATGAATTAATCAAAGACAATGCCTGCTTTTGAGAGCTGCTGCTTTAGAGAGCCCTTTGCAGGCGTGTGTGTGGTGTGATTTCTTAGCCGAGCGCGGCTCTGGGCGAGCGTGCCAAGAGGAGCGCTTCCAGCTCCCGGCCGCGTCCTGGGGAGACGGGCTGAGTGGTCTTTTCATCTACAAATACAACGACCAGGAACAAAGGAGGCAATAATATTGACTTTCATCATTGATATTCCCATTTATCTCGGCAAGAATTAGCAACTCCAGCGCTGGGAGGGCACAGCTCATAATCTCCCTGCTCCAGGGGAGATTGTTGATGTCGGCACCGGGAACAGGCGGCCATAAAGCGCTGGGCGAGCAGGGCGGAGGGCTGGGCACAGCGTGCAGCAGCACGTGGGCACCGTGAGGAGCAGTAAGATGCCTTGCTGGGGGGATGGAGAGGCGCCTTGGGCAGGAGCAGCGATCCCGCTGTGCACCCAGCCTCGCTGCAGGGCGCGGGGGCTCTCGGGGTCCCCTGGCTGCCTCCTGCGCAGCCCCTCCTGGGAGGGGAGGCAGGGCTGGTGCTTCATCATCGCAGCCTGGGGGCGGTGGGCGAAGCACCTTCCCCGGGGCATGACGTGGCTCCGAGCTGTGCCAGCAGCCCTGCCTTTGGCACCTGGGTGCCAGGCGTGGGGGAAAGCGGGGCGCGAGTGCTTGCGTCTGTCCCCATCCGCCCCCAGGGTGCCTGCACAGCACTCCTGCAGCATCCCCGGCACTCGGTGCTTGCTGCTGCCTCCCGATGCGTTCCCTGTCCTCTTTTAAAAACCTCTCACGGGGCTGCCTGCAGGGCCACCTACCTCTCCCCATACCCCTTTGGGGGATGAAAGGCAGGGGAAGCGAGACGTCGAGGTTTTGGCACTGCTGCCCCCACCTCTCCCACATCACTGTGAAAGTTTTGGCACCCGCCTGCTCCGCGCACATCCTGAGGCGGTCTGGAGGTCCATTTCCTGCAGCTATTTTTTTTTTTATCATCCCACTAAGTGCACGTCCCGGCCCCGCCTGAAGGGCTGGCTTCCTGTGCGCAGCGTCCCGATCCCGCGGGACCCGCTGCCACAGCAGCCGCAGGGACCGGCGCATGCAAATGCAGGACCATGATTTTATGAGGCTTTAAATGAGTTTAGGGCTGGCTAGAGTGACAATGCAAGGGGCTTATAAAAGTGGTATGAGAGTTCCTGTAGCATACAGTGAGCACGCCAAACCCCGTGGCTCCAGGATCCGGAGAAGGGGAGGGTGCTGTGATGGAGCTGTGCTTGCGCATGCGGCCAGCCCAGCGCTGTGACACCAGGGAGCTGCCATGGTGGGGACAGGTTCCTCCGCCTCGTCCCCTGCCAAGGGTGGAAATGGAGCTGGAGCTGTGGGCTTGGGGTGTGCATGCCTCGCCTCGGCATTGTGCTTTTGATATCTGGAGGGTATCGCTGGGTATCTGAACGAGAAGCCCACGGCTGTGCTGAAAGCCCAGGCAAAATGCCTTCTGTGCCTCCCTGTGTGTTTATTTGCCTGAGAGGGTGTTTTGCTGGAGAAACACAGGAAGGAGCTCGAGGGAGAGGCGGCGAAGGCGGGGGTGAGAGCGCTGGGAACTTGCAGTACAATTTCAGGACACTTAAGAGCCTCTTATCGTCAGCGCTGAGACAGCGACATCAGAGGCAGCTCAGGCAATTGTCTGAGACAAATTGCTTCGCTTGATGTGCGTGTTGGGACCGCACTGGTTAAGTCCCCAGGTGAGGTGCATACAAAGCCCAAGAGACATAGCAGAATATGTTCATGTGTGCGTCCACACCCACCTCTGTCCCTCTCAGAAGTTATCTCCCATGGATGGCCTTGCACAGAGCAGTCACCGCGGGTGCTGTGCCTGCAGCAGTTGGGCATCGCCTCTGCAGAACCCGGTCTCGTACCCGCGTGGAGCCAGTGGTGGTTGCTGCAGGGGGAAGCCTCTCCCCTCCTGCCCAGAAGCAAAGGTTTGGCTCTCTGCAGGAGGGGCAGAGGGAAGAAAGCCCCCCTGCTCACAGGTACCGTGCTGCTGTCCCCGGAGAGGGAACACTGGTGGCGGAGGTGGAGATGTGCCAGCAGCTCGGCTGTTTCGTCCTCCTCGGAGAGATGGCAAGCAGATGTGCCTGCTAAAAAGGCCTGCTGGTGGCATTTGGGCGATGCTGGGGAAGAGGCAGTTGCTTTGCTTCCCCCCACCCCGTGCACCCCAAACAGCTTGGTGCCCTGCTGCGGACAGCAACAGGGGCACGGGAGGAGGGCAGCAGGATGGCAGCGGTCAGGCGAGGACACGTGGCGCATCCAGTAGCAGATCAAAGGGACCTCAGCTGGTGACATCCGCCAGAAAGCCTTTAATGCCTCGCCCTGGAGCAGGCAGATTTACTCCAGGGACTCATTTCCCTTTCCCATCACAAAAAAGCTGCGTCAACTTGACATTCAAGAAACTTTGTTTAATACCTTTTTATTCATTTAGCAGTTTAGCTAATTGCAGTGCTTTGTTTTGTTATTTTTGTGTGCTTTTTTGGATTCGTTCTGACTTTGTCATATGCTCTTTGCTCTGTGAAATCCGCTCATTTCGGGTTTATTACCTGCTCTCCAGGAGGATGGGGAAGGAGGAGGGTGCCCTGGCTGTGTGTGTGTGCCACAGTTTTTGGGAGCTCCGGTGACGCCGCCCAGTCCCGGCAGATCCGGACACGATGTTCCAGAGGCTGCTGCCGCCTGTTCTCGTGGTGATGGGGGCTGTCGCTGACAAAAGCGCATCTTCAGCAGCCCTGCAAGTTTGCAGACCTGCCTGTGTTTTGCTGAGTTGTTCGTTTGGGACAGAAAAATGGAAAAAAAAAAAAACAGCAAATGTCCAAGGGTTTCACTTAGCTTTTTTCCTCTATGATGTTAATTGTCATTTTCCTTTACAAAGAAAATTTGAGTTGTGAAGTTCCTCGACATTTGACTTAAAGAAATGGGAAAATCCTTAGAAATATCCAGATTTAAAGTGAACCGTTATTGCCCTTCTCTGCCTCTTAGACTCACTGGCACTTAATGGAAAATGCTTTCTTCTGTTAAGTCAATTCCTACCCAATTGTAAAAAACACAGAAAAAAAAAATAATTGCAATAATACTAATTATGCTAACAGCAATGTGCTTTCAGAGCCCTGCCTCTCACCGCAGCTAATTGCGCTCCTTCCCTCCTCCTGCTCTGCGCCCCGACCGTCTGCTCTTCACTTGACCTTGCCCCGGGAGCAGCGGGTCCCCAAGTGGCCCCAAAACGGAGCCGCCCGGCCCCATTACGCACCGGGACCCTGCAGGCACACGGAGCTGCCCCTGAGAAGGGTTAGCCAGCAAGGTGGGGGTGGCGTTGGTTTTGTGAGGGTGGCAAGCTTTGGGGCTTGCCTGCACCTGCCTCCAGCAGCTTAGGGCTGGGCATTTTAGGGCTGAGAGCACTTTGCTCGCCAGGAGCAGCCTGCAGCCTCCCTGTCCCCCACCCGCTGCCCTCCGGGCTGGCTCTGCGCGCCAGCACGGAGCGGAGCTGGGGAAAAGATGTCAAGAGCTGTTACGGCGTGTGAGCGAGCTGAGATAAAGGGATCCATTTTCATCCTCCTGCCTGTCTGCTTCAGTCAAAATACAGCGCCGCAGCCAGCAGCGCCGTGTGTCAGCCCCGACCACAGCCGCCTAATGCGCGGGCTGCCGCGGTCGGTGCTCCATCTCCCCGGACCGCAGCTGTCCCGAGCCTCTACCGCAGCCCCTGGGGCTGCTTCACCCCAGCCCCGGTGCCCGCAGTGAGCCCTGCTGTGAATCAGGGCTCCTGCTGAGCTCCTCTGGGGCTCCTGCAGAGCTGGAGCTCCCTGGGGGCTCTGCAGCTCCCGGGCTGCAAAGCACAGCCCTGCCCGGCGCCTCTGCGAGCGGGAGGAGTGGCTCTGCTGTCTCCCAGCCCCTGTTTTTTCCCTTCTTTTCCCCAAAATGGCACTGTGAGGGGCAGGCTGCTGTGCTTGGCGAGGTGAAGAGGAGGACGTCCTCTTCGGAGGACCAGCGCTGTGCAGGGGAGGCCGGATGGGCCAGGCTGCTGTGGCCCCATGGGGAAGCGTGGGGGTCCCAGAGTGGAACCCCACGTGTTTTGGGGCTCTGTTTGGCAGACCCGTGTGTGTGCACGCGCATGGAGTGCCCTCGGGGTGTCTGGCACCTGCAGCCTTCCCCTTCATTATTTAGAAGTTGCCAAGAGCATCCATGCTCGGGGCACGGCGCGGGGCCGCTGGGGATGGCTGGGAGCAGTGGGGACCCCGGGGCAGCGCCTGGGGCCGTGGGGCTTTGTGTGCCGTGGCCAGGGCAGGGCCAGGGCCACCATTTTCTGCACAAGACGTTGTGGTTTTGTTCTTTCTCTGCAAATGGCCTGCTCCACAAGCAGGATCTGCACGCGGGGCCAGACCCTCTGAATGGTGAAACCTCAGTGCACCGGGCGCTTTCCATCAGGGGTTTCCATGCCTTTCCTTTCCCCTCCCTGCTCGTTTCCTCGTTTCTCCTCAGTCAAAAAGACGTGGAAAGCAGTCTCCTGAGTTTTGCTCGGCAGCTTGCTGCCACCCCTCGCCTCTCATTGGCGCGTGCGGAGCAGCTGATGGGGCCGTGGGGATGCAGCAGGGCTGCAAAACTCTTCCCAGCGCCGGCTGCACCCAGGCAGAGGGCAGCAGCCACCTCCCGCCCCATCCCCCCGAATGCCACTCGCTTTTAAACGCACTGGTAGTTGAAAATAAGAATAACCTGCTCCGGGGCTTCTTAAACCGTGGAATTAAATATGGTTCTGGTCTCCAGGCAGAGCCTGGCTCTTCAATTCTAAATCTGCTCAGCCAAGCGAAATATTGCAGGGGGGAAAGAAATCAATATTTCTCAGGCCCGGCACGGAGAGGAAGCCGCGCACGTGCGGCTGCAGGCGTGCAAGGCTGTGCACGCGCAGGCACGAGGCTGGGGTGGGAGCTGTGAGCAGGACGGGGAGCAGGGGACGAGGTTTGCCGTGGCCACGGGGTGCTGGGGTGCGTGTCGGGGGCACGGGGCTGCCTGGGAAGGTGCTGCTGGATTTGCCAGGTCTGTGTTCTCCGGGTTTCTGCCCCTCGGTGCCCTCCTGGCTGCGTGGCGCTGGGAGGGAGCTTTGGGAACAAAGATCTGCGTCTGCAGCAGAGAGGGGAAGGACGAGTGTTATTGACCCGCTCTGGCATCCGGCCAAAGCGCGGGTGGATGCTCGCTCCTCCCCAAAAGCCTCTCTGATAGCTTAATTTCTTAATTTCTGCCTGCGCTCGGGATGTCAGCCCTGGCTCTCCTCCAGGACGTGTCACGTCCAGCAGCCCGGGGCTCCCCAACACCTTGCTTGGACGCTTTCAGCTCACCTGCTGCAGTGGCTGGGGGATCTCTGATCTCCCTGTAGGCTGCCCCTGCTGCCCTGGGGGCATCACCACAAATGCTCCGGGAGCTCAAAACCTCGAGGGCCAGGCCCCCAGCTCCAGAGGTGTATGGTGCCAGAGGGCCAAGGGACGGAGCTGGGCTGTGTGCCCACATGTCCCAGCTGGGACCAGCACAGCACCCGGAGGAGCTGAGCTCCCCAGGTCCCGGTGCTGGGCTGGGACGGAGAGCAGGGCTGCTCTCTGCGGGGTCTGGCACTGGGCTGGTGGAAATCCCTGAAAATTTGCAGGAAAATCTCCCGAGGTCAGGCAGGGCCATGCCTGCATGCAGCAGGAGCTGGCGAGCTGCAGCGCGGTGAGGCTCTACGTCTCAATAAGCAGCACTCTGAGGCAGACCTGAAAATAAATATTTGACGAGGAAATAGTGCTCTGTCTTCTGTTGTCTCTCGTCCTTTCCTCTCTGCGTTTGTCTCCCCCTTCTCTTGTCTTTTCCGTTTGACTGAACACGAGAGTTCATTGTTAAGAGGCCTGCTTTCGCTGCGTTTTCCCTTCCTCTGCTCTCCCAAGGAGGAAGCTACAGGAGATTCACACCCATACGGCAGCGAGGGCTGTCTGCACGCCAGGCTTGTACATGTCCAGGTTGCTGGGTCCTCATTTCCCTTCTCTGTTGCTCACTTTGTTCGCCACGGCAAAACACGGCTAGGCGGCTGTTCCTGGGTGCTGGGGGATGTCCTGGCAGCAAGTGGCTCCTGGAGCCCAGCGTAGCTGTGTGCGGATGTGTTTGGGGGTGGTTTAGCCAGATTGCCGATGATATGGTCTCCCCTTGTGCCTCTGAGGGCTGGGAACGGGGCACTGGCATCATCTAGAGCCCTTCCCTGAGCGTGAAAGGGAAGGGTTACGAGAAATTGGGTGTAAAAGGAGCGGGGAAGAGAGAGAGTAAGGGCAAGACTCCAGATGGGAAACAGGACTGAAAAACGCAGAGGAGTTTAAGGCTATTGGAGATGTCACGGGTAAGGGAGAGAGTCCAGTGTTTGCTGAGCTCCCCTGCTGAATTTAGCAGCCGCCGTGCCCTCCGGGGAGTTCTCCAGGCAGCTGGAGGAGCGCTGTGCCAAAGGGTGGACGGGGGTGCCCAGGGAGGGAAGGTTAATGTCGTCCTTGCCCTTTGGGTGGCACAGCCAAACAGTTCGCTTTGCTGCCCGGCGGATGGGGCTGCCAGATGGTAAATGTTTTCTTGTAAATTAGCCACGGGAAACATGAGATGTAGAGCCCCAAACTGAAGAAGCACGGGGCCTGCGCTGGCCTTTTCCTCCTGCAGAGGTTGGGTAGGGCCACGACCGAAGCAGCACGAGGAGGTCTCGAAGCAAACCAGCACGGGCACACGCTGCCAGCCCTCCCCTGCTCCTTGGCACGGCCGTGGGCCATTACTCAAGCGTGCTCAGCCTCTGGCCGTGTTTGCTTTAAACCAATATGCAGAGAAACCCAGCTCTTCTCTCTAGGAAAAAAAAAAAAAAAAAAAAAAAAAAGCTTCTCGTGCTGTATCTGTGCAGCGTCTGGCTGAATGGGATCTGACTGGAATGAAATTTCCAGGCACTAATGCAATATCAGCGCTCCTCATTTGCGTGCGTGCGTGTGTGGGGACGGGCAGCGTGACCGTGCCGCCCTGCACGGCCCGAGAGCACCGCGCACGGCACGGGGCGGCCTCGGGGCTCCCTCGGTGCTTCCCCTCGATGCCTCCCGAGGTCCCTGCACGTCGCCCCGTGTGCCTCCCCGCCCCGTCCCCATCCCCATCCCCGGCCCTATTTCTGGGTGGCGGCGGTGCTACCCGTGCGGCTGCAGATTGTGCGTGGCAGTTTTCTATAAATACAAACGCTCCGTAATTATCGTCAGAACTATTTAGCCCAATTCAAAGGTAGATTAAATAATGAACGTGTGCGCGCGATGCGCCTGTCAGCACCAACAAATGGAGAGAGACAGCGCAGGGTGCGGGGCCGGGGGTTTCCCCGCTGCCGGAGCTGGGGGAGGAGAGCGGGGAGGGAGCCGAGCAGGCGTGGTGCTGGGAATGCCTCTGGCACGGGGCTGGGAGGCACCACCCGCTCCCTGCTGGGGTCTCGGGGTGGAGAAATTGGTGGTGCAGGGGACGCTGTGACACGGATGGGCGAGGGCTGGCACGTGCGGGAGCCGCTTGGTATTCGGGGCTGCCCGTCGCCGCACATCTCCCCCCGCTGCTTTCGCTGAGCCTGGGGAGCTCCGGGAGGTGATTTCAGGCTAGGTTGCAATCAGAAGCAGGCGAGAAGGCTCCTCCAAGCCTCCCAGCCCCTCGTTTGGCACGGGAATTGGTCTTCTCCGAGGCCGTGCGTGGCCCAGCATCTTGGCCTCTCCCTGGCCCTGACCCTCTCCAGGTCAGTGCCCGTTTGGGGGCTGGTGCCCGCCTCCAGCTGTGCCCTGCGGGGTGGGCAGCCCGGGATCAGCCCCCAGTGGGTCCGTGCTGAGCACGGAGGTGGCTTTACCACCGTCCCCGAGGGCTGCACGGCAGGGCAGGGCTGGCACGCTTAGGAGGAGCGGTGACACGGGCGTTTCAGGGAGGGGCCAGCAGTGTGTCAGCTACGTGCTGCGTTTGCTCCAGAAATGGCATTTGCAAAGCCAGGGGAAGGGAGAGGCGATTTCACCCGGCTTTCACTGCAGGGGCCTCTGCTGAACGTCCCCCCCCTGCTCCCCTCTGCTGCCGTGCCCAGGGACGGGGCGCGGGGACCCGCAGGGCTGGCGGGGCCGGGAGGAAGGGCTCCATCACGGTAACTAATAACTGTGTGCTGACAAATTGAATTATACCTTTTCCAGTTGCCTGCACTATTGATCAGAGAAAAGGTTTGTGTTTTTTGTTAGGCCTTTTTTTTTTTTTTTTCTTTTATTCTTTTTTTTTTTCTTTTCCTCCTTTTAAGTTACAGTTGCAGTGTCCTGGGGGCTTATAATGAACTAAATAAGGTCAGGTTAGCAGAAGAATCAAATATGCTCTGGCAGCAGGAGCGTGGGCTCTTCCTGGTGACTCTGAGCGGGGAGGGAGGCAGCGCGGGCAGCAGCAGCAGCTTGTGGTGCCCTGGTGCATGGCAGTGTCCAGCTGCAGCCCCGCTCACCCGGGACCCAGCAGGCAGCTGATAAAGGATGGATGAAACCAGCCCAAACCATGCATGGGGGACAGCCCGGTGTCCCCCTCCGTGTCCCCAGTGCCGTGCTGGGACCACTGGGCATCTCAGCAGGGCACCCAGAGGCTCCGAGGTGTCTCCAGGGCTCCGTGTCCCACTCCCTGGTGGGGTGGGCACGGTCCAAGCGCCCTGTGGTCCGTCCTGCTTGTCCCCAGCCCCTCGAGTCCCCTCTCTGTGCCTCCAGTTGCCCGCTGGTGCTGCTGTTAGAGGCCAGCAGCTCTGGGCAGAGGTTGAATTCGCTGACTGGTGCCATCCCCTCGGTGTCCCCCGGGGCTGGACGAGCTGTGACCCGAGCCAGGGCCACCTCCAGGCGCGGAGCTGACCCCGCTGCCGTGCCCGCAGCCTTCCCCCTCCCACCCTGCCCTGCTTGAGAGTCCGGCCGCATCGGGTGCGGGATTAACATTCCCGGCACAGAGCCACTCCATCACCATTTCTATTAAACTCATTTGCTATCTAAAGGAATTCATTTTCCACTTTGTTTGCCCATGATAAAAAAAAAAAAAAAAAAAAAAAAAAAAGTCAGTCCTCGGGGCTGAGGCCCTGGTGGCTGGAGCAGGGCAGTGACCGAGCGGGGAGCTGGGCAGCGGCGTCCCCTCCCTTGGCAGGAGGACGGGGATGGACAAGGAGGACCGGGGGGGGCTCCTCAATCCAGCCTGCCCCCGGTTTATCCCCGAGCCCCCCAGCACGGGCACCTCGTGTTGGAAAACCGGAGCGAGACGCTCTGCAGCCCTCGGTGCCGCCGCCTTCAAGGTCGGCGGCTGCTGGCGATTGATCCAGGGCCTCGCCGTAAATCTGGTGCCGAGGGCAGAGCGTGGTGGCGATGCTCCCCCCGGCTCTCAGGGCGGCCTGCAGCCGGCTCGGCGTGGCGGCAGCGAGCGATTCATCGATTCCTCCTCGCTTCCCTTCCCGGAGGCACCCATCACAGACGGGGCTTCCCGGCAGCCTCCTCTTGCCACCACCTCGAGGAGCCGGGCGCTGCCCCGTGCCCGTCCCGCTGGGGTGCACGTGGCTGCTTTTATCCCCCCCAAATCGATGCCGGCGGGGGTCCCCCAGCCCCCAGCCCCTCCGCACCCCGCCAGGCACGGAGCTGCCGCCCAGAATTTGCCCTCCAGTTTCTATGGCAACGGGGGAAAAAAAAAAAAAAAAAAAAAGAAACTCCAAACATTTAATTCTGCAGCCCACCTGGGAGCCTTTTAAACTCCCCGTTCGGTGTTTGACATGTAATAATTTTTCTGCTTTTAAGATTATCCTAAAACGCTCATTCTCTTTCTCTCTCAAAATCTCAGCGGTGGAGCCTCCGAAAGAAATCAGCATAAAAAACACCGATACACGTCGCAAATACCAATTTGTCACCGTGGCAGGGGACAGGCAGCCGCAGGCGCCGGGGAAGTGGAAGGGGACGGAGCTGCACGGGACTGGGGCTGCCCGCGGGCGGCGCTGGCTCCGCGCAGACCCCGGCCACGGGATGGGGACGGGATGGGAACGCCAGCACCGGGAGAGCTGGGCTGGTGGGAGAGGGCAGGAGAGGCGATGGGCTGGGTGCTGATGAGGGGATCAGAGGGGACACGGGGATTTTGGGGAGCGGAGCAGGTCCTGCTTGGTGGCAGGGAGGGCTTTGGCTCGATGCTTGGGAGAGGAGACGCAACGGTGTTGTGGGCGTCCATGCTGGAATGAAAATCACTAAAAACCCGCTTCAAGAAGAGAATTAAGCCCAGCAGGGCTGCTCTGGGCTACCCCGTCCCCTCCCGGCGTGGTGCAGGGGAGCAGAGCCCAGCGTTACTCACCTTGGCACGCGAATAAATCCGGCACGAGCTGCCGGGTGGCGACGTGGTGGGACGCCGGCATCTGGCTGCTGGTGCTCGGGTCCCCGCACACCTTACACCAAGCAGATGGGCTGCTCCCGAGCACTGGGATCCAGCAGGCCTGTGGAGCAATTTAATCTCCAGAAATAATTTAATATGGCTTCCTCCAGAGTACGGTGGTTTGCCTTTTTTTTTTATTTTTTTATTTTTTTTCCTGGTCAGCCATAGAATAATTTAATCCTGCCTTCTGTGTGAAGGTCTATTTTGAGCCCGCCACCTGCGGAGCGTTTTAATCCCGCGTCTCACAAAGTAATTCAATCCTCTCCCTTGGTGAGTAATTTAATCCTCTATTTCCAGGGTAATTTAATCCCCTCCCTGGGGAATAATGGAATAATTCGAGCCTCCATTTCCAGCGTAAGGCGATCCTCCACCTGAGCAGCTCGATGCGTTCAGCCAGCCACCTGCAGAGCTGGGCACATGCCTGGCTGCGGGCTCAGAGCCGGGGGGAATCCAGGCGGGTTGGGATGGGGCAAAACCTTTCGGCACGGCTTGGCCTCGCAGCTTTGGGGCCGAGCTGTGCGCGATCGCCTCGTTTGAATTCTTCTGCAGCTGGGGCAGGGAGGGCTCCTGGGGGCTGTACAGGGATGATATCCCCATAAATATATATCTATAAATATAGGCATCGTCTTCCCGTTTATCTGGAAGGGCAGGGTTGGCACCTCCAGCAGGGCTCGCTGATGGGGTATCGGAGCGGCACCGCCGGCAGCGGGACCTCACAGCCCTGCTGGGGCATCAGGGACACGTCTGACACCTGCAGCCCAGCCACCACACGGCCGGGTGGCCTCCAGGCACGTCGCACACCCTCTCCCAGCACAGAAATGCTCCTTGAAAGCCCCGGAGCCTCCCCGTTGGGCTGCGTGACAGAGGGAGGTGCAGCGGGGAGCCTGGCTCTTTTACACCTCTTCCCCCTCATTTCTGCTGCAGCAAAGGCTCCCGGCTAATAGGAGAGAGTGTTTCCTGAGCTGAGACGTTGAAAAGAAAGAGAGACCCACCAGTAATGATAGTGTCCGTTTCCGTGCAGAGGAGGATCTGGGAAATATGCAGAACAGAAATATTGCCTGCCCCTCTGAAGCCTGCAGTGGTTTGTGTTCGGGCGAGGGATGAGCGCGCCGACAAGGAAACCATGTCCTGAAAAAACCCTGGGAAAAGGAAAAAGAGGGAGAGAAGAGGCCGGAGGGGAGACCTGGCCAAGAAGGGGGAGCTGTAGGGCCTGGGGGACGGCCGTGCCCCCAGCTTTGGGTTGCAGAAGCAGTTTAGGAAGATGGTCGGGCAGAGAGGCCATGGGGTGGGAGCCTGCCCATCGTCCCGGGCACCCCCTGTGCCAGGTAGCCCTGGCTCCCCCGTTAGACCCTCCTGCCCCTGCTCTGCCCTGCATCCCTCCCTGATTGCCCCGGGAACATCTATAAGGTCGGCATCGCTGTTGTTTCAGCCCGCTGTAAGGTTAGTGCTCGGGTTCTTCCGAAGGGGAGGCAGCGGGGTGGAGGAGCAGAGCCAGCTCTCGGCACCGCCGCTCCGCAGCTCCCATCACGGCGTTGGAAATGATTCCTGGGTCCCCGAGCCTCCCGCAGCCCCACGGGACTGGCCCCAGCCAGGGCCCCGCAGGGCTGAGAGGTGCCAGAGCGAACCAAGCAAGTGGTAATTGTCTTTCCTGGGGACAGAGGCTTGGGGCAGAAATGCTTGGA
The DNA here is from genome assembly GCF_009819795.1 of Aythya fuligula. Taxonomy (NCBI): domain Eukaryota; kingdom Metazoa; phylum Chordata; class Aves; order Anseriformes; family Anatidae; genus Aythya; species Aythya fuligula. The sequence goes on along the minus strand of NC_045569.1, from coordinate 8,912,813 downwards.
CAGGCTAAAGAGAAATCACTGCTACTTCCCCCGCATATTTTATGTGCCCTGGTCCCCCCGGGACCGCTAAAATTCTGCTTTTAAAACTCTGCTTTATACAAAAGTCTGTCCTGGATATGTCATCTCACATTCTAACATGATGTATTGGACAAATAATTCTTTATGTGCAAAGCGCTCCCAAGTACCTGCAGGCCAGGGGGGAGCGGAGGGGCTGAATATCTTTAAAAATCCCGTGCTGAATGGCTCCGTTTCAAAGTCTGTTTAGCAAATTCTGCTAAATGTCGTGCCCAAAAGTCACCGTGTTCCCGGGCTGAGCCTGTCAGGTTGGGCGCGCTGTGCGGGTGTCTGCGCCGTGCCTTTTGGCCACGGGAAGAGCGCTCGTGGGCTGCTCACAGCCCCGCTTTCGGGTGGTTTAGGCTGCTGTGGGGTGGGCGAAGTGGGAGAGAAATGCCTCCTTTGACACATGAGCTGCTGCGTTTAACCAGTCTTGGTGCTCGCTCACCTCTCTTCCCCTCTAATGAGTCGGGTTTTATTCTCCCGCATCACGTCTGAATGCACATTGCGGGTAATTGATGGACAGGACCCGGCCTCTGAAAGCTATCAGCACAGCAACTGTGAAATCACACGTCCAAATATGTTTATCTGCCCGGCTTCGGGGGCCCGAGTGCTCGCTGGATGTGGATTTCCGTACTTCAAGGAGGAAAGCAAATTTCCTTTAAAATGTCAGCTTAGAAACGAGGGATAAAAGGCAAGATGCGGGGGCTCCTTCAACTTTGCAGCCCCGACAGAGCCAGACAGCTCGGCGCCCAGGGGAGAAACCAGCCAGCCTCAGCGGGCTCTTTTTGGGGTGGCTGCTGGTGCTACAGGGTGCTGAGCACCGCTGCTGCCCCTGGGTGCCTCCCCTGGTGGCCTGCAGCAGGCGGTGGATGCGCAAACCGACCTCTTCTCAGCTTCTGGTCCCCAGAGGGAGACCCGGGTGGTCTCCGTGTGCCCCAGGAAGGAGCCGTGGCCGCTGCGGAGCCGCGTTGCTGGGGCAGCACCCTGCAGGGACTCAGGACCTCGCTGCTACGCCCCGGCTGCTCTCGGCGTGGCTCTGGAGAGCTCCGTGCGTAATTCTCGAGTGCGGGAATCGCTCTCCACACAAGCACCTCTCCAGGGCTCGCCCGGCAGCAGCAGATGTCAGACGTTTCTCCTCAGCCCCTGCCCACGCGGTGGGCGCAGGAGGATGCTGTGAGCCTCCCCGCGAGCTGATGGGGGGATTTCCCCAGAGCATCCCCACCACGGGGGCATGGCCATCCTCCCACCCCAACCGGACTGAACCCAGGCTGCCCAAGGCCCCCAGGAGAAGCCAGGCGCCCCCTCTCCCCCCTGGCACCACGGCGGGTGGCTGCTGGGGATGGCGCAGTGCCAGCACGCCCCCCGCACGCCGCTGATTGACGGCAGCGCCGCGGGAGCGCAGGGCTTGTTGTCAGCAGGCTCGGTATTTGGGTTGGCAGAGCCTGGCTCACGCCGACGACAGGAGCTGCCTCGCACTGTCAGCAGCAGCCCCGCCACCGCCGAGCCTTTGCACGCCCCCCTCTCCCCGGTACTGCCATCCTCTGCTCCTGGACCCACCGATGTGCCCGCCCGCAGGCACCGTGCAGCTCTCTGCCCTCCCAAGCACGGGTTTTGCTCCTTTTCTGATGCAGCCCTGCTCCTGCTGCCCCAAAGTCCCTCCGGACCAGCCCCAGGACGCAGTTTTGTGTCCTAAATGTGATGCAGGTTTAGCCAGGAGCCCTCGTGGTTGGGTGCAGCAGCTCCTGGGGGATGGGTGGTGGGGTTTCTGTCCCGCAGAGGTTCGCAGGATACGTTGGGAGGAGTCCTCTGGGCTCTCCGATGGCTCAGTCTCCGGCAGTCCCCACTGCGTTTCCACCTGGGCTCCCTTGGATCCATCCCCAGCACATAAAGCAGCTGCTGGATGTGAGCAGAGCCTCCGGATCAGCACCCACTGTGCCACCCCATGAGAAACCAGCAGGTCCCCGGCATCCTGGCTGCACAGGCACCGCGTCCGTCCCTCCCCATGCCATCCCCTCCTCCTGTTCCGAGGGGGCCGGGAGCGTGCGTGGTGCTCGTGTGGCACTGCTGGGGCACGGCTGCACGCGGGGACACCTGGGAGCAGGGCTGCAGGGAGGGGAGAGCACGGGAGCAGACGAGGAACAGGCTGTGTGTGTGTGTGCACAGGGCCTGCTGGGCTCGTGTTCACCGGGTGGGATTTGCAAAGCGTCCATGCAATGAACCCACCTCCGAGGGGCTCAGGGAATCAAAGCGAGTGGGGCTCTGCACCCCTCGGCTCATAGAGAGGAGACAGCAGGGGATGCTTCACGACTCAAGTGGGAGCTTGGGTGCCAGCCCACTGCTCTCCTCCTCTCTCTCAAGTGCTAAAATATCAGGGAGGAGGTTTGCAGCCCACCAGCCAGCTCCTGGCCCCTTCTTAGCCTGCCGGCACAGCGCTAGGTTGGGGCACTTGGTGACCACAGGGCAGGACTGCGGAGGAGACCTTGAGCCACCCCCAAGACCTCTCGGTAGCCCTGATGTGCCTTTTGGTTCCGTCACCAAAACCGCCCTTTTGATGGAGAAATGTCCCTGTTTCGGGTACCAGGAGATAGACTTCTGGACACGTTTCCACAGAGGTGAGGACAATTTTCATCCCACTCGCACCCTCCCCGGAGCTCAGCTAACCCCTTTTGCAGCCAGAGGAGAAGCTCTGGCGCATGTAGCATCCCCTGGGTGGCCTGTACCTTCCTCTGGCAAACACATTTACCGCCGTGCAAAGCACAACCTTCTCTTCTCCACGTGTGACTTCAGGCTGTATTGTAGATTAAAAGATTTGTCTTTCTCCTTTATCCAGCAGGTGGGTCTCTGGTGGCTATTTCAATACCGTTCCTCGCATGGGCTCTGGGACGTCTGTGCCGAGGCTCTCTGTAAACTCAATTACAGCGTGGTAATAGCATGGTATTGACTCAGGAGCCTCAGCAGCGCAGGACTCTTGCCGTTTATTAGTTGTTTAATTATATGGCACATCAGGCCAAAATAATGTCATTAGCTAATTAGCCCATGTTGGGGTTTTTTGTAATTTTTCTTAAATGAATGTTAACATCAGCGGAAGGTGCCAGCCTGGAGCCCAGGAGACCGGAGCCCTTCCATGCACGGAGCAGGTCGGGGCTGATCCTGCCCGTGGTGTGCACTGCATCTCCAACCCAGCACAGGGGGTGACGGCAGCACCGCCACAGGACCAAGACCTTCGTTAAGTTCCCCAGGGTCCCTGCAGGAAGGAAAGCTGCAGGAGGAACCCAGCGCTGCTCCTCGCCTCCCCTGCGCAAGGGCTGCAGCACCGGGGTGTTGCACGGCCACCCAACTGAGGGCAAAGATTCCCTTTGGGCTTGGCTTTCCTCGCCAGAAAATGAGTTGCAGGACTTGGTCTGTGTGAGTGGCACGTGTTGGGCGGCTGTTTCAGCGCGATGGTGGTGAGGATGTTCAGAGTCCTTCCACTGCCTGCTGCAGGCCCACAGTTTCCAAGGGCTCGCGTCACCCCTGCAGGCTCCTTCCTGTTATTTAACCCGAACAGACCCGCTGTGGGCTTTTCTGCAAAGCGTTTGCTGCTCCTGAAGATTTCCTGATGTCTTTTGACCTGCCTGGGTCAGTTCCAACCTCGGAAAAATTGCGGGCCCCTGTAGGCACCGTCCTGTCCTTGAAGGCAAGTGCTGCGAACTCGGGAAACTCCATGGGGAAGCCACGTACTTTTGAGAGGTTCAAGAGTCCGTAGCAAATATCTCCAAAATTAGCCATGCGGTCCTCCCCCAGGTCCTCAAAGGCATGAGTTCAGATGAATAAAACAAATTTGGAGTTAATAGACCACACTGAATTTAAAATATGACATTCCAAAAAGGGGGAGAAAACAGAAGACCTCCAAAAGTGAGAAGCTTTCTGGTTTTTCAAACCACATCTCCCCAGCACCTTACCCTAGAATAATTATTTTCCAGAACACATAATTTGTTGACAGACAGATTACTATTTTTTTTTTTAACAAGCACTAAGAAGAAACAAAATGAGGCTTGTAAGGAGGATGAGTTACATCCTTAAGCTGGACACTGCTTGTGTGGCTCCCCGGCACTGCTGTGAGATAATCACCCATTCTCCCATGCTCCGCCGCTCACCTTAATAACTCTCCCGGGATTTGATGTGATGGTTTGCATAACCTTTCTGAAGCATCCTGAATTGTGATGCGGCCGGCACTTACAGATGACATTGAGTCAACTCCGAGGCGCTTTGCAGCTCAGTGGTGCTGCCTGGGGGTCCGGTGCCGCTCAGCACCTGAGCCGTGTGGCCTCGCTTGAGGACTGGTCGTAGCTCTGTGGGGAGCTCGGAGGTGCTGAGGTTTTGGGGTGCCCTGTGGGACCCCTGGCAGAGAGGAGCCCAGCGTGGCGCAGGGACGGCTCTGTGTGCCCCTGGGGTGCATGGAGAAGGGCGCTCTGCCGGCACAGAGGCATCGCCAGCACTTTGAGGACTCCAGATTCAATCCTCCTCTGGCACAGACCTCACTGGCTCTTTGCCAATTAGCTAATGCTGCACGCAGTTAGGTAAGCAGTTTCTGTTTTTATCCGGCCCCAAAATCCAGCCCGAGAGAAGAGCTTTTGGCCTGTGTGTGGCTGGGACGAATACCTCCGGCTTTCAGACCCCGAGCGGTGGCACGTGCTCGCCCTTTGTGCAGATGTGCCTAGCGCCAGGGCTGGTCCCGAGGCACCTATGGGTGCGTGCTCGGGTTCGTCTCACCCAGCTGCACGCATCCCCTCTGTGGGCACCTGCCTCGGAGCCCACTGGCTGCATGACATTTGCAGTCGGCGGGGAGAGAAGAGGCATGGCCAGGCACAATCCACCTGACCTTTCCCAGGCAGCAAGGAGATTAATCCTGCCCCGGAGAGGCCCCTTCTCTCCGTGAGCAACGTGGCATTCGGCCGACCAGGCATGGGCATGGGCTGCGTGCGGCCAGATGGGTCCCCGGGTCCCTCTCCGACCGCAGTGGCTGTGGGTGAGCGCGGCAGGCAGGGTGCTCTGCGCCTTCCCGGGGCTGGAGGTGGCCACCCCGGCACTCTCCCAGCTGGGGCTCTGGCACAAACCACTCCCCAGCCCAAACAGGCTGGGAGGGCAGAGCTAAAATACCCCTTTTTCTGCTACCCGGGGCCGATTCTGCCGCCTTCCACACCCTGCGGCAATCTCTGCTGTTGATTCTGTATGTAAATGTGCGGCTATAATCGTCTCCCTCATGCATGTCTGTGTATATATATACGCACACACGCGTCGACGTGTGTGTACCTAACATATGTGCTCTCAGCCCCCACAACATATGCGGCACGAAGCCGCCGGAGCGTGCGCACTCGGTGCACCCCGGCACACAGAGCAGGGGGGGGGACGCTCCTGCCTGCGCCAGCGCCACCGCACCCCGCCGTGGCATCGCCCCCCTGCCCTCCCGGTAGGGTTTTGGCCCCGTATGGCGTTGGCACATGCCTGGCTGCCACCGCTGGCCCCGCAAACCCCGTCAGTGAGGCGGGTTTTCTTCCAGCAGGCATCATTTCTGGCTGGACTTTTGGGGATGGGATTGAGCTGGTGCCCATGGGATGCACAGATGCTCACCGCAACCTACCTGGGGCTCGTGCTGCTCTGAGTTCTGGGCCAAAATCAGTTGGAGAAGGGGCTTTCAGGCAGCAGTGTTGTCCCTTTCACTCTGTAGCGAGTCCCACATGGCTGCAGGGGTGTCCCCAGGCCAGTGCTCAGCACCAGTGTTCGGGACGTTTAAGGCAAAGCCTCCAGGACACCCTGAAATGGGATCCCAGGGCTCCAGGACACCCCAAAACAGGGTCCCAGGGCACATCCTGCAGAAGAAGGAGCAAAGCAGGAAGATCCAAGGAACGTGCAGGTGCCCAGCTGAGAAAGCCTTTCCTTAAGAGAGCTGTTGGTGTTGATGGCATCGGTAGTGTCACTGATGGAGAAATTCAATCACTTCCAATGAGGGAAAAATAATTGTCTTTCGAGGTACAGTAGGTTGTTGTCATTTTCCTATGACACACTCCATCAACTTTCAATTTCTAGCACAAAAGCCCTTCGTTCTCACTCGGGCCTCTCTAATCCTTCGCGGTGAGCGTTTGGGGCACAAGTGGCGCGGGCTGGCCGAGTCCTGCAGGGGCAGAAGCACCCAAACGGTGCCAAGGTGAGCATCACCCGGACCCCGAGCCCCGAGGGGCTGTGAGCAGGCAGGGAAGGAGGGCAGGGAGGACAGACAGACAGGGAAGACAGACGGGCAGCGGACGGGGAGAGGCGCACAGCGGTGACTCCGAGCAGAAGCGTGCGTGCCGGGAGGGAGAGCTCGGCACCAAACGCTTCCCTGCCCCTGGGCGCAATAGGAGGTGATCAGCAGCCTTGTCCTGACGTCCCAGCCACAGGGCCTTCTCCTCAGGCGTTTAAGGGAGAAATATATATTGGAAAATACTGCTCTAACAGAGGGGAGTAATGATGTGTTTCAAGGCAGAGATGGTATCATTCATAAAGCCCGTGCTGCTTAATTACTTCGGCACCATTTAAGAGAGGAATGATTTCCCAGCCGGTTTCTGGTTTGTTTTCCCTCTGTCCTGCTGCATCTCACCAGGGCTCCCGCTGCTTGCCAGACCCCGTGGCACCCCTGCCTGCAGCCACAGCTCGGGGCCAGCTGCCAGCCCGGGGACCCGCTGGCCAGCGCTGCCACCACGTGCGGGTCCCCCGGGGGTGCCCCAGCAGCTGGGGGTGCGGCGTTCCCATGGCGTGGGGAAGATGTGACGCTGTGTGGTGTGAAGGACACCGTGTCCACCGGGCACACACCTGCCCTGCCATGCCCGGGGCTCCGTGGGGTCACCAGCACCTTTTTGAGCTGGTACATCACTGCCTTTGTGCCCCACAGCAGCCGCACACCCCTGCCTGCTGCCCCCATGTCCCCTCCTGGCTCCCCAGGACTGGGGGTGCTCCGGAGGTCCCTTCTGACCTCAGCCATTCCGTGGTTCTTGTTTTGGCCAAAACAGCTCCCCCCAGGCCTCACAAAGTCCCCCCGAGGAGGAGAAGAGCATTTCACATGGCTTTAACCAGCTGCACCTTGCGGTGCTTTCCTTTCGCCTGTCACATCTAGCCTGATGTTATTTGGGTAGGCACAGAGGGGTGGGAGTTTGGAGAGACAAAATGGTGCTTTATTCTTTTCTTTTTTTTTTTTTTTTTTTAATTTTTTGCATTCATGAGGGATTTCAAGCGACACGCGCACAATAATGTATCACCCAGCCCGAGTGAAGCTTGAATGGTTTAAAAATACGCTCCTGAACTTTCCACCCCTGCTCGCGCGCAGGCATCCTCCCTTTGGGGTCTGCACTTTGGCAAGAACAAGCAAGGAGTTAAGCAGCTCGGCAAGGCGAGCTATTTATGGATGTTGCAAGCTCCCAGCTCCTCTCCGATACCCCATTCAATCCTTTAATTAGCTGCAGTTGTTTCGTGCTGCGTCTCACCGCGCGCTCTCGGGGGGAAACCGCTGGGGCTCTGCCAGCTGGGGGGGAGCGGGGCGGGGAGGGGGGCACTGTGCTGATACAGCTCAGCACAATTTGGGAGGCCGTCGGGTGGCTCGTCGGAGGCTGGGGGCATGGCCACGAGGCCGTCTGGGCCAGTGCTCCCAGAGCTACGTGCCCACGGGGGGAGGCGGTGGCAGGTTCAGTGCTCTGTGTCACCAACCCCTCGTGGTGACATCCAGCCCTGAAAACGCCCACCACGCCACGGGAGAGAGAGGGTGGAAGCAGGAGGAGAAACGTCTCCCTGCCAGCTCTCATGGGGTTGCCCCCAGCCAGCGCTGCTTGGCTACAGCCCTGCCAGGTTGGGAGAAGGAAGCAGCTGATGCCAGGGCTCTGCACCGATTCCTGCTCCCCTGGCAAGCCTGCCCAGCTCCAGGGTAACGCAGGAGCAACCCCATTGGCATCCCTAAACCCCAGTGAGGATGGGGCTCCAGGATCGTAAGAATATTGGTTAAGCCTCTAATAGTCTTAGGGTAAGTCTGATAAACAAGAAGAGAAGTGAGAATAATCTCCAGCTCCCGGAGCTGCGTGCCTGTTAACGAAAGCAGCTCTCTGAGCATCCCCGTACATCTCATCCTCACCCCACCTCCCTGGGCGCTTTACACCCCTGGGGCCAACTCTCCCCAAGCCTGGCATCTGTACCCCATGCTCTGGGAGCGGTAAGAGCTGGGGACTGGATACACTGGTCTCAAAAAACTTGCTCGTTGGAACTTGGAGTTTCCCTCACTCAGGCTTTGCGCATTTGCACCTCGCACCCCTGCCTTGCCTGGCCTGGCCCTCTCTTGGCACCAGGGCTCCTGCGGCCATCCGCTGTGCTCCCGGAGCCCATCGGGAGGGCAGGGAGGCTGCGGCCAAGCCCTGGCACGGTCCCTGCGGGCAGCACGCGTCCCCCTCCATCTGCCGCGGCAGCCGGAGGCACGGGCAGCCCTGCTGCGTGCACCTGGGCTCGGGGAGCGAGCCCGCCTGCCTCTGCCTGGGCCCCTTCCCTTCCCCGTGGGGGGAGCGGGGCCGTGCTGCCAAGACCCCTCCGCAGCATCCCCAAAATCCGCGTGCTCTCGGCGGGGATCTCGAACAGGCTGAGCCCTGCCAGCAAAGGCAGAGCTGTCCCTGAGGCTGCCCTGGCACCGGCGGGTCCATGCTGGGCACCGGCCCCATAACACAGGGTCGGGGACAGGGACACCCTGCACCTGCTTCCATAGCAAGGATTGGGTTCGTTATTGGTGTTAATTGCTTGATGCTTGCACTGTGTTTCCTACCCCGCAAAGGCTGAGTCAAAACCCAGCGCCCCGAGGCACCGCCTCTATTAAACCGATGTTCATTAGAGCCGACTTCGCGCTACCTCATTAGGCTCCTGTAATTGAAGGAGTTAATTGATCATCAATACTTCCAGTTCCCTCTTCCCATGCCTGCGAGGCCCTGCTGGGTCTTCTCTGGTGTCCCCTGTTCCTCACAGGGCTCTGCCTCACCTCGCTGCCACCAGCACGGGGCAGCTCAGGGAATGTCACGGTGCCACGTTGCGGTGCCAGCAGCACCCTGACCATCCTCCTCGGGGCCCTTACTTGCAGCACCTTCATCCTGATCCTGTGCTGGCTGTGTTTAAAACCCTTCCCGCAGCTCCCCTCTCTGCCTTTTAATGCATATGCATTACAGCTGGGGAGGGCGCACATGGGGGCTCAGCCCCCGAGCGGGTGCGAACGCGGAGCCTCCGAGCCAGCTGCTCCCAAGCCCAGCTCGCCGTGCCCGGTGGCACAGGGCCAAGGGCAGCGGCTGGGAGGGCACAGTCTTTGGGGGCACAGTCTTTGGGGGGGCCCCAGCTGCGTGGGGGTGGCCGTGGTGGCAGTGGCGTGGGCCGCTCGCTCGCTGCTTTTCCTGTGCGCGGGCACCGTGCCCGGCTCCCTCGCGCCGCCACGTGCTGCCTGACTCAGCCACACGCCTGCTGCTTTTAGCCACGGCCTCCTAGCACCCTGCCTCGCTCAGTAAGGGGGCAGGGAGGTGTTCGGCTTCCCCCGTGCTGGCCCTATATCCCGCTCCCTGTGCTGGTGGTGCCCCTCAGTCCCTCGGCCTCGTGCCCGAGCTGGCTCTGCCGGCAGTGTGGCAGCCGGTGACGGCGAGAGGGAAGTGTCGCTCACCACCTTCATTAGTTTTAACTAACAAGCTGTTTATCAGAGTGACATGACACCTGCTTTCCTCTTTATAAATTCAATAATTTATGAAAGGTATTAACGGCAAGGCGGCCTCCCGGATGAGGGCTGTGATGCGTGCGCCCTGGGTGCTAGCCAAGCGGGACAGCGAGCCGCGCTCGAGTAAGGCACGCAGATATTTACCCGCTCCCTCTATAAATTATTAAGGGGCTTTTTGCACGTAATTACGCGAGCTTTAATGTTTCTCACTCCCTGCTTTTAATCCCTTTTGGAAGGCGGCCAGTCCACTTCTGAGGGAGCCGAGCACACAGCGAGCTGCTCTGAGGGTCGCCGCCGACCAGCGGCACCAGCACAGTCCCAGCCCGCGCGGCACCGCTGCAGCCAGGGCTCCCCGCACGGCGAGCAGGGGAGGGAGAAGCGAAAGGCGCCAGCCCCGGGGCCGGGGCCAGGGCTTGGCCCCGTGGTGGCCGTGGGAAAGTGCGAAGCAGGCTTCAGTGTTTTAATTGCTCTCCAACTGTGCATGTAAATCAATGATACACAGGTGTAATTGGGCGTGCAAATGTCACCAGGCAGCTGTTTACATGTGCGGCGTGCATTAGGGGAGCGTGGATGTGTGCAAAGGAACGCCGAATGTCCCTAATGCCAACGCTGCCAGGGGGCTGCGGGTGCTGGGTGCCTCCGCTTCTGGGGCTCTGGCTGCCCCTCGCCCTGCCCCTGCCCTCCCTCACCTGCCCCAGCCTCCAGCAGCTCCCTCCCCAGCTGCCCAGCATCGCCCACACGGCCCCGTCCTGGCTGCACCATGCCCGTCTGTGCCTGGCACACTGGGCAGGGCCGAGCCCCTTAGCAGGCACGGAGGTGAGGAGCCTCCTTCACCCCCTCCAAGCACCCTGACCCCGCTCTGCCAGCAGCCAGGCATTTGTGAGTCAGCCCAGCGGGACCTCCCTCACCCCCCCACAGTCCTCCTCATCCGGCACGGACTTTTCTCTTTTGGCACGACTCTGATGTCCTCTGTGGTCTGCCAGCCCTCTCTCCTTTGTGCAGGGATCTTTAATCATTGCTTTGTCCCATTGTGCAGCTCCTATTCTTACGCCAGGCTGTTAAAAAGCTGTCACTGTCATAACTTCCTTGTCCCAGAAATTATCTTTCATCTCCTGGATGTGGGCTACAATAGACGCTGAGATGCTTGATATTATTAATACCTCCTGGATGTGTGTCAATGAGCTGAGGGATGTAACGCAGCCTTTTCCACGGCGCGTTGGGGCTGCTGGGCAGGGCAGCAGGCTGTCGGGCACTCGAGCCAGGCTCGCCTCAGGGCACGTGTCCTCTCTCTCGGGCCTCCCAGCGAGGCTGCTCGTGGGGACAGCGGTGACGTTGGGTGCCTCCCGGTGCTGCCATCCTGAGTAGGCAGCTGCCGGCCGGAGGATTTTTGGTACAGCCGCCTTCCTGTGCTCCAAATCAATCAGCTGGCCAGGGCAAGGAGCGGTACAAGGCAGTACAGAGAGAAACCATGATGATAATACTTGATAACGATCCTCAGTTTTGCTCGGGAGCAGGCGCACGCCGCAGAATTTGGACTCCCTCCAGCTGATAATGAGAAGCCACTGGACTGACTCAGCCCGCTGCGAGGTGGCAGCAGCACACATCCAGATGGCCGCGGGGACGGGGGAGCAGGCACATCCTGCCGTGCCCCTTCAGCCCACCGCCCCCCACGCACCCCAAAATGTCACCGCCTGCGGGCAAGCAGGCTCCCGAGACCTGCCAGCAGGTTTTTCCCCTGCCCGTACCCACAGGGCTGGGTGCTCGCAGCCCCCCTTGGGCACGAGACACCCGGCTTGCCTTCCCCTCTGTGTCCCGAGCAGCCAGGAGGCTACAGCAGCCTTCTCCAGGGCTACTTCATGCCGGGTGGGGTTGAGGAGCCGTTTGCCATCCGGGCTTGTGAGAAATGCAGGTCTCTGTCCCTGCAGGTGGAGGGAGGAGGCTGGAGGGGCAGGCAGCAGATCTGGCGTTCCCAGAGCCGCTGCTGGCAGCACTTCAAGGTGTGGTACATCCTATCTCAGCCTGGCATTTGCGCGTATTTTCTCAGCTCAGCTTGTTACGACAAAAGTGTGAACATTTGAAAAGAAAGGGAACTATAAGAATAATGGCAGTAATTAAAACCCATCTCCCTCTTGCCAGCTCAGCCCTTTCCCAACCTTCTGTGGGATTCCTGGGCACGGGTGCCCAAACCAGGTGGGATGCTGCTGGGGGACATCAGAGCTCGCCCCAGGCGGCCCCCTGGCAGGGCAGCCCCACATCCTGCTGCCCGGGCAGGGGCTCGCAGCCCCTTGCAGGGGGGAGGCTGGCGCAGCTCCCAGCCCCCTGCCAGCAGCAGGAACCATCTGCGGCCCGTCCTCACCCGGGTGATCGCAGTGGCAAGGAGCTGGAGCATCTGTGCGAGGGGCGAGCCCCCCGCAGATGGACACCCAAATGTTTTTTGGAGTTGCGAGGGGAAAAGCGGCTCAGGGCTCCTGCGCCGAGTCCCCCGTGGTCCCTCGCCACCACGCCGGGGTGGGGACGGCTGCCGAAAGATGGTCTTGGGAGGCCCCCTGCTTCCCGGCAGCGAATAGCAGGGCTCTCGCCCAGCCCTGCCTGCACGCCGCGCTCGCCGGGCCTTTTTGGAAACTCAGGCTGGGTTTCCTGGATGGCAGGAGCAGGGCACGCACACCGGCAGCGAGTGGGCAGCAGCGTGCGGGGTGCTGCGGGAGGAGTGATTCAGCCCTCAGCTGGCGAGCTCCCGGTGCCCAGCCTTTGTTTATCCCCAAGCTGGCGGGTGCTGAGCAGGAGGATGGCTGCGACCTCCCCTGCGGGCTCCGGGGAGGCTCACGCTGCCCGGGGTTTGCTCCCAGCCCGGGGTTTGCTCAGGGCCCCGTGCCCCATGGTGGGCACAGCTCAGGCGGGAGAGGCCAAGGAGAGATGGAGGCTGCCCGGGGTGTTGTCTGCACGGGAGTCTCCACCCCTGGGCTTGTTAGACGGCTCGTGGAGGAAGGCCAAGCCGTCCTCTTCCTCAAAAGCTCCCACTGGCTGGGAGAGGCGGCCAAGGGAAGGCTCACGGGGCTGGTGTGGGGACGTGGAGCCTCAGCCCGTGCCAACGCACCAGCCTCGCTGCTGGCTCCCCGTGCAGCTCCCCGACCCGCCTTGCCAGCAGCTCTGTAGGGCCGGCAGGAGCAGGATGGAGCGGGAAGCACCCCAGAGCCCCACTGAAAGGGAGCAGGAGGGGAAAGTGCACAGGAGAAGCAAAGTTTGTGCCCATTTCTGCCGGAGAAACCAGCCTCCGATGGGAGAGCCGGCAGTGGGCAAACCTCCTGAGGGTGCTGGGGAAATCGGCCTCCCTTTTGGAGGGAGGCTGAGCTCAGAAAGCCCCGGGTGCGATGGGGCCGGTTCGGGATGCTCTGAACTGGGACCCTTGGGGTCAGCAGCGCTCAGACCCGCCCCGGGCCCCCCCCGTGCCCCGCAGCCCTTACCCCACAGAGCGTGGGGAGCGCCGTGAAGGCTGGGGGGCAGAAAGCCGCGATGGGCACCACCGGCACGGCCCTCCCCGTGTCCGGGGCGCATCCCCGCGCCTCTCCCCCTCCTCCCCGAAGCGCAGCCCGGCCTCGCAGCCCGCAGCGAGGCTGCGGGAGGAGGGGACTGGAGGCAGCTCCCGGCCCCGCACCGCCCCGCTCCGCTCCCCCCGGCGGCTCCTCCCGGAGGGGAGGCGGGGGCCGGCAGCCGGGGCTGCCTCGCAGCCGGGCTCCCCGCAGCAGCCTCGGCCGGCGGCAGCGCACCCGGGCCATGCCGCCCCGCAGCACCGCCGCCTCCCCCGGCCTCCGGCCGCCGGGCGCGGAGGGGAGGCCGCCGGCCCCCGGGGGTCCCTAGGGTGGCCCCGGAGCGGCCAGAGGGAGCCGGGGGGGGCCGGGAGCCGGGCGGACCCCGGGAGCGCCTCCGCCGCCCGTGCGCCTCCTGCCCGTGCCGGCGCTGCGGAGAGGGGGAGCTGCGTTACTGCAGGTGGAGGCTGTGGCGGAGGAGGAGGAGGAGGAGGAGGAGGAGGTGGGGGGGGGGGCCGGGGGAGATGCCATTTCGGACCGAAGGAGACCGGCGGCGAGGATGAGATGCAGGTAAGAGGGATGGGGAGGCCGCCCGGGGGGCCGGCGGCGCGGCGCGGCTCGGCTCGGCACGGCCCCTGCTTCCCCCCGGCCCCGCGCCCTGCCCCGGCCACCCGGGGCTGCCTCGCCCTGCGCCGCATCCTCCTGCTGAGGCAGCCTCCTCCTCCTGCTCCTCTTCCTCCTCCTCCTCCTCCTCTTCTCCCTCCTCCTCCCCGCTAGCCGAGCGGATCCCGTATTCAGCTGGGGCACGGCGCTGCCTGCCAGGGCTCCCCGGAGCCCCCCCAGCAGGGCCGGCGAGGTTGATGCCGGAGGAGGCTGCCCCTCTGCCGGGCACCCCGCGCACCCAGGCACCGAGGGCTTCACCCGGGCAGGGCGAGCTCCCAGCCCCCAGCCGGGAGCCATGGGGGGCAGTTCGGCCAAGGGGGGCTTCTCCCCGCCGGCACCAGCCCCCCAGCCTGCAGGTAGGTGAGCCGGGCGGCTGGGTGGACGATGGACCCCTAGGATTTTGGGGGAGCCGCTGAGGGACCCCCCCCTCCCCGTCTGGGCTCAGCCTCCGGCACGGGAAAATGGGAGGGGAGGCAGCGAGGGGCTGCCAGCAGGGGTTGTGCCCGGCAGAAGAAGAAGGGGTGGATGTTGAAGGGGCTTCTCGGGGCAGGAGGGGTTGGGAGGATGGCAGGGAGCCTGCTGGCCGGCCGGGGAGCCCTCCCGGGCAGCGCTTGTTGCTCCTGCTGCTGCCTTGAGGGTGTGGGGATTTTCACCTTGCACCTTGGCAGTGGGCATAGCCCGGAGCGAAGGGCAGGGGCGCGCGGTGCTCCAGGTGCCGGGGTTGCCCCTGCCGGGGCTGTGGAAGTGATTTCCAGCGGGAGGGAGGCTCGGTGAGGGCGGGCGTGAGCCTGGGCACCCGCGGTCATCGCTCACCCCTCGCCCTGGTTCGTGCCGGATCGCGGAGCCGGGGCTCGGCCAGCCCTGCCCGGCGGTGCCCGGCCACACCAGACCCTGTCCCTGCTGCTCCCCGGGGCCACAAGACTGGGGGCAAAGCGCCCTGGGCAGCCCCTCTCAGCAGATCTGCTCCTTTCCCTTCCTCCCTCCATCTCCCCCTGCTCTGCAGCACCTCGGCGTGGGCTCTGATGTCCCTTCCTCGCGTCCCAGCCTTAACCCTCAGCTCCCCGTGCCGCCGCCTCGAGCAGCGCCGAGCTGACCTTCACACCCACCTGCGTGCCCCCAGGGCTGCCCACCCCAAAGGCAGCCCCCAGCCCTGTGTCGCTGCTCAGCCCCACACCGCAGCATCCTCTGTCCCCGGCTTCAAACCTCTCCTGCCCCTCTCCCAGGTGCAAATGGCCAGCACTGCTCCAAGCCTGCCCCAAATGCCCCGAGCCTGCCCCAAATGCCCCGAGCCGCCCCATGCAGGGAGCCCTGCTCAGCCCCTGCCCATCCCAGCAGCAGGAGCTGCCTGGGCTGGCTCTGCCTCCTCGCCTCCCGCTCCTGGCTCCTGGCTCAGCCGGCAGTGTGGTGCCACGGCAAGCAGTGGGCTTGGTGCTCTGAGCTTAGCGAGAGCGGAGAGCGAGGCTGAGAGAGAAATGCATCCCAGGGCTGAGCATCCGTGCCTTTCTACAGGCATGCTGGGGCCATTTTCCCCATAACCAGGCCTCCTCTCCTCTCCTCTCCTCTCCTCTCCTCTCCTCTCCTCTCCTCTCCTCTCCTCTCCTCTCCTCTCCTCTCCTCTCCTCTCCTCTCCTCTCCTCTCCTCTCCTCTCCTCTCCTCTCCTCTCCTCTCCTCTCCTCTCCTCTCCTCTCCTCTCCTCTCCTCTCCTCTCCTCTCCTCTCCTCTCCTCTCCTCTCCTCTCCTCTCCTCTCCTCTCCTCTCCTCTCCTCTCTAGGGACTCAGACCCGACAAACCTTTTTTTTTTGGGATTAATCTGTCAGTGGATGGCTGCACTTCAGTAACACCGTACCATGCAGCAGTTATTCTACACCCCTAACGCAATTACTCCACGATACCTCTAATTACCACTGTTTCATATCACTGGCAGGTTAACAGCATGACTGAACGACTTATTATTCTTTTAGTTTCCTGCTTAATACAGTCCCGTAATGACGCCGGAGTTTACCCTGCTCGATGCGCGTAACAAGTGTAAAATCCTGTAACTTGAGCTGCAATTTCAGGGCTTGATAAATCACTTTATAATAACGCCACGATTACGGTGTAATTATCGTGTAATTACAGCCGCTGCCTTGTGAAGCACACCGGAGCCCGTCGTGGCTCGGGGAGGGTTAGGGGACCCCGCCGGGTGCCATGGCAGTGCCTGGGGTGGCCGGGGGGTGACGGCCCCGGGGGGCAGCGCCGTCGGGCTGGGGAGGGCGGGTTTGCCAGGGGCACGTCTCTGCGAAGGTGCTGGTGGGAAGTGTGACTGTGCCACCCCTTCTGGGACCCCACCAGGGTGGAAATTCCTGGAGAGAGGCTTTTTGTGTCACCTGTGGGAGCCGCTGTCCCTGGGGCACCGGAGCCCGGCTGCTCCTCGTCCCCATTTGGCTTGTGGCCCATGGGGAGTTTGCTCGGGCACTGCTGGCACTGGGGAAGGTCAGCGGAGCTGGGGCTTGGCCACGTTGGATCCCTCCAGGCTGGCGTGGGCTTGGTGTCCCCACCTGTCCCTTTGGGCACGGTGGCTGTGCCATGGACCAGAGGTAGATGGCCTTGGCTTGGAGCACCACGTGTGGCCACGGGAGGCCAAAGGCAAAGCTGAGAGCCAGGGTCTGGCCTCGCCCCACGTTAGGCTGAGTGGTTGGCAGGGTGTGTGGGGACAGAGGCCGTGCGGGGCAGAGCCTCCAGAGCTTGGAGAGCCTCGCTCCTTGGAGAGCCTCACCCCTTGGAGGGCCTCGCTCCTCGGTGTCCCTGGGCTGGGGCACCATGTAGTGCCCCCAAGCTCCTCCAAATTCGCCCGATCCCCGTTCCGTGCCCACCCATCCCCTCACCCGGCACGGTGGGAGGAGGGCACAGGTCGAGGTGTGTGGCTCCTGGAGGGCTGGGTGCATCCAGGGCCCTGGGTCGGAGGCTGTCCTCCCTTGTCTGTCGGGAAGCAGAGGGAGTGGGGTTTGTCCTTGCACGAGCAGAAATGGCTCTTGGTGGGAAAAGAGCCAGCACAGCTTGTCAGCCGCGGGGGGAGGCTGGGAGGAGAGAGAAGAGGGCTACGAATGCTTAACTCAAATCAAACAACCCAAGAAAAATAAAGGGAGAAAGCAACTGGAGGCCATGGCCTCAATTTTCTTCCAAGTCAATTTTCCGCCCCCCGCTCCCCCTCTCTCCACCTGGGGGAGGAAAAATTGGAGCTTGTGGAGGGGAATGGCTGCACGGAGAGATTTTTCCGTGCCTCTGCCACGTGTCCCCGCTCCCTGTGACCCCGCTGTGCCGGCTGCGTGGAGCTGCACCCACCGTGCCCCTGTTCTCCCCAGGCATTCCCTCTGCCACCTGACGGCCCCGTGGGACGCCTGTGTCATGGCAAGGGCTGCCCCATGAAGCTCCGTGTCCCTCGTCACAGGGCCAGGGTTGGTGTCCCGGGCTGGGGACAGCACCGAGGGTGAGCCAGAGCACCCTGGCGCCTCGGTTCCTTTCCTCCCCCGCCGCCCTGCGTTGTTCGTAGCTGTCTCGGTAGCACCCACCATTATTGGCTTTTTTTTCATCATTTCCGTTCCGTTTCTTCATCAGAATGCAAAACGTTAAATATCGCTCTTGTAATTACGGTTAATTTCATAACCAGCACCTTAATTGGATTGGTCTCCGATGGGGAATTCGCGCAGGAGGGAGAAGCAGAAATATTTTGACGTGCTCCGATCTTCCGGCTCCTTGTTGAGATCGGAGGCGCCGGGTGCGAGATGGGGAAGGACGGGCGCAGGCCTCGGAGGCACACGGGGGGCACCAAGCAAAGTCTGAGCACGTTTGGAGCCCCTGCCGGGCTGGGGCCTCCCTTCTGGCCTCACCTGGGCACACCTCCATCCCTCGGGCACCCCAACCCGTCCCTTCCCCAACACCCCCAGGGCTGGGGCAGCCCCGAGGAGCCCACCAGGGTTATGTGGAGGAGCTGAGCTCCAGCCTCGGATGTGCTGCAAAGAAACGTGTGCCACCAGAGCCAGGCGAAGGGCAGGAGGCAGGGCCTCGGCGCCGAGCTGCCTGGGGAGCCCCTCGGAGCCGCAGCTGCCCTGGGCTCGAGCTCCGGTTTGCTCCGGGAAGCCGGGGATTGCGCTGCCATTAGGTGCTGCCATTAAACTGCCGTGTGCTCGGCTGCTGCTCCTTTTCAATGGGAAACGATGCAGAGGCTGAACCGAAATGGAAACCCTGGCCTTGCGTTTCCGATTTAATTTCTAGGCACCGTGTGGCCACGTGATTACTTTTGTTCTCGCATGCAGCCCCGAGTGCAGTCTCTGTGTTATTATCATCACCACGGGGAGAAGGAGGAAGGGGCGGAAAGCATCTCTTGCAGCTCAAGAAAAACAAAACAAAACAACCCCAAAGCAGCCGAGGGCAGCGGGGGGCACCCTGTCACCATGGTGGGTCGCTCCTTTTGCTCTGTGCCCACAAGGCCAGGGACTGGTGAGGTTCCCCATGGCACAGCGGAGGCTGCAGGAAGCCTTGCAGCCCTCATTAAAGGCATTAAACCCACCGGGCTTTTTGCCCCTGCTCCAGCTGCTGTGCAGCCACGGGGCTGTGCTGCGTGCCTTGCACCGAGCCCTTCCCTTTAGGATGGAGCTGATCCCCCCTGCCTGGCATCCCAAAGCACCCAGGGCTGGGATTGCACGGCGCAGCATCCACAGGCAGTGCCAGCGGACTCGAGACAGCTTCACCAGTGAAACTGAAACGTTGGATTTCCTGTAATCGCCCTAAAAATAACCTGGGGTTCTCCTTTCAACCAGCATTTTCCTTCTTGCTCGGAGCAGGCCTGAGGTCTGGGTGTGTTGCTGTGACCCCGGAGCTTTGTGCGTGCCCCTGTACCTGGGAAGGACGCGTGTCTGTGGGGCTGGCAGCACCTGCAGCCCAAATCCCAGCCCTGCTGTACACCTCGGTGCCCGTGTGTGGATCCAGCCCTCATCCCGGGCCGGCAGGCGCTGCTGGCCACTCGCCCGCCCGCGGCACCGCTGACTGCAGGACCGGTGGGCTCAGCCGCGGCTCAGCGCTGTTTGTTTTTATCTAATCTATTTTATTGTTGAATGAAACAATAACAACAAACGGAGGCCCTGAAGACAAGCCATAAATAATGCAAAAATCAAACAAGCAAGAATGGGGGAAAGAAGAAAAGAATTATACGTGTAAAACCAGCACAGAGAAAGCTGGGCTGGAAGAGGAATTTTCTTGCCACGCTCGCCATCGCTCATGCTCGCTTTTGCTCCCTTTTTTCTCCGCTTCTCTCTGGAAATTCCTGCGGCGCTACATTTGTTACTGCGTGAATGAAGCCAGAATAAGGGAGAGAGGCAGAGATGTGGCTTGTGGGAAGGGGTCTGGGCAGGAGGTGGATGGAGAGGACCGGGGCTTTCGGCTCTCGCAGTGCAGCCGTGCCCCTGCCCACGTGTGCCCTCGTTGCGCCGTGCCACTCATCCCGCTTGTCACAGAGCGAGCTTCCCCAGGCTCCTCCGCGGTCAGCTGGAAAGCTTTGAGGCCACTTATTTTAGGCAACGCTGTAAAAATATCAGGGCCAGTCCTACACGGAGGCAAAGCAGCAGGTTTCCCGGGAGTCAAAGGAGCTGCGGGGTTTGTGTCCTCTGAAGTCCTCCGGCTATTATCCGAAAGGTTCCCAGGGAACGGCGCGGTGCTCCAGATCGACCTGTTTTTAGGATATTGCGCTGGCTGCCGGGGTATTTTAGGGCTGAGGCGTGGGAACAGAAGCGGTGCTGTAGGTACAGGCTGACCTTAAATGAATCACCGAACGGATGTGCCCGCAGTCTCCGGCAGCAGTGGCGCCGCGTGCTGCCCGGGCTCGGGATGCGCTCCCCGCTCCCCGGTTGCTGCAGCCGCGCAGTGCGTGGCCCTTCAGCCCCAACTTTCCTCCCCTGAGCTGGGGCACGGTGGCAGGGTGAGGAGCTGGTGGCTGAGCAGGACCTCCAGCCCCAAAGCTACCAGCACGGCCCTGCTCCTTGGAGCGCTCCTGGGCTGCGTGGGAAGCGTTTGGGTGCTGCTGGGGCCTGTTCCTGGGAAAGCCAAGCCTCGTGGGGGCGGCTCCTGGGGCTGTACTGGGAGGAGATGGTGGGCTTGTCCCCGCGGGATCGGGAGCAGGATGGTGGCCTGGGCTCCAGCTGACCCCACTGTCCCCAGAAGGGCCTTTGCACGCCGAGGCAGAGCACGGGAGATGCCTTCACAATGTCACCGTGACCCTGGCACCTCTCCCAGAAGATGCTCTCTTGGTAGACCTTTCCTTCACCTCTCCAGTTTCCATAGTCCTAGGAAAACGCTGCCTTTTTCCATCCTTCTTTCACGGCCATGTGCAGGGATGAAAGAACACCCACAGAGACGCTTGTGCTGCGCTGGATGCCCTCTGCCCCGTGCTCCCTTGTCACTCAGGTACTCACTGAGCTGGCTGCCTTCAGCTGAACCCCAAAACACCCTGGTGACCTGATATCTGCAGAGACCGGCCTCTCAGCGAGGAGATTTGCTGAAATAAAGCAAAAAGAAAAGGAGAAGCCCCATTCAGCCAGCTGCTGCACGTCCTTCCCAGCTGGCTGCAGCCATGCACCATCCTCCTGCCGACCCAGGCTGAGGAATGCAGAGCAGGAGACCCAAGGCTGGCCCTCAGGAGATGCTCCCCCAGCAAACGCAGCGCTCCGGCACTTGCCTGCCATGGGAAGCCTTTAACCAGTGGTCCACGAGCAGGGGAGCGTGGCTGGCTCACAGCCCGAGCTCCCTGGAGCTCTGCACCCTTCCCGTCCACATTTATCTCCTGCTAGCTCAGGGCTTTGCACGCCCATGATGTCCACAGCTGCCTTCGCAATTACTTATTGATCCCTTGTCAGGATGTTTTCTTTGCTGATGGGTCACTGAAGCGTGGGCAGCCAAAGAGAGAGAGAGAAAAGGCCTTTAAAAATGAGGGAGCAGAGGTGTGAGTGGGGGTGAGCAGCTCTGGCACGGCTGCGATTGCAGCCAGACAGCCTCAGCAAAATCTGCCCTGGGCTTCGGTGTCCTGCAGAGATGCCTGGGATCTCCTTCCCACCGCCCTGCTCCAGTAACAGGCCTGAAAACCTTTCCCCAGGCTGGCTCTGGGCCATCGCTGTACATCCCCCAAGGATTCGCATCTGTGGAGCCAAGCAGATCCAGGACCAGCAGCTGGCTGGGGCAAAACCACCCCCTTGGTCCCTCAGCCCACCACAGAACTCTTCTCCACCTCAGCCTTCCCTGCACATCCCCGGCTTTTCTGCCCTTTGCCTTGATGAGTCCCTGTCCCTCACCTCACCCCCCCATGGTACTGGGGCCCCTGAATTTCGGGTGGCAGAGCCACATTTTGGGTGGCAGAGCCATCGCCGTAAGGGCCCTCCTTTGCACAGCCGCCCCGCGGGCTGGGTGCCAGCCAGGCGGTCAGTGCCGGAAGGGGATTTGCATCTTGAATCCTTCTTGGTGCTCATTTGCAGCCTCTTTGGTGCTCATTTACAGCCTCGGAGCAACTGCCGCAGCGGATCGGGTTGCAGCACACCTATTCCAGGCTCCGTCTGGGAGCAGCTGAAAGCAGATACTTGGGCAGGCCGAGTGCTGTGCCCCGTGCTCGCGTCCCCCCGCAGCACCAGGGGCCCTGCACGCGGCTCCAGCCCCTGCCCCGCTCCCACCCCTCTCCCCGCACTTTGTGCGGCCCCTGCAGGAGCTGGGGTCAGGCCGGGACAGGGGCACCGCCTCCATGCCCTTCGTTAGCAACCCAGCCCCTAACGAAGGCAGGTTCCCATTGCTCCTGTGTCCTAGGGCAGGCTCTGCCCCAATCCTGGCAGCCTCGAAGGAGCACGGAGCTACAGGGAGCCTCGTAGGGTCCCTAAGCCAGCAGGACTGGGGAGCCCCCAGGCTCAGCACCGTGCTCTGCCTGATGGGGCTTGCTTTAGGGTCTCCCCCTGGTTCCTTTCTGCCCATGTGTAGGGAGAGGGAAGCCACCCCTTGGTGCCGTGGGGTCTGGCCCTGCTCCCATCGCCTGGCCTTCCTGGCACCGTGAGGGGCGCAGCTGGTGCCAGAACCTGTGCTGAGTGGGGAAAGAGCAGGAGGAAAGGGTGGGGAGGAGGGAGAGAGAAGAAAAAAGGCCTGCAAATGCACGCTGGACGCAGAGGGAATGATGGAGCGAGGCGGAAATAGGCACGAACGTGTTTGGCAAATTAAAGCCTCTCCCTTTGTTTTGCTGCTTTGCAGATAGCTACAGGAACACTTAGTGCGGAGCCCGGGGTCTGGATAAGCAACTCTTTTAGCAGCAGGAAAGGTTGTTAAATATTTATTTGTAAACCTGGAGTCTTTATCTCTAAAATGTAGTCAAGTTCAATAAAATTTGATTTAGCTGGAGCGGCTTAGAGGC
Source organism: Aythya fuligula (assembly GCF_009819795.1). NCBI lineage: Eukaryota > Metazoa > Chordata > Aves > Anseriformes > Anatidae > Aythya > Aythya fuligula. The sequence continues at coordinate 8,890,425 of NC_045569.1, read as the reverse complement.
GAGCACGGGCTCTGAGGCTTTGTGGAAAGCCAGTGGTACGGAGACAGGGTGAGCTGGGGGCTGCCTGTGCCCGTACCGTGCCCGTGCAGCATCCCGGTGGTGCTGGGACCACCCCACAGCACCACGGCTCAGTCAGGGTGGGCGCACGGCCCCCGGCCCAGCTCTGCCCCTCAGAGCCCTGCAGGGCCCCGGGGCTTGGCCTTGCTTCGTCCTCAATCGCCTGCGGTCGCCCGCTGCTCTTGAAAGCATCTGGTTGAAGGGTGAGCGTCCCCGCGCGGTGATTTATGGCGGCCAGGTGGGGTTAGCGCTGACGCGGGGATTTTTGCCGCTCGATTGCCGTCACCGCGGTGAGCACCGGGCACCCTGCAGGGAGCCTGGGGGTGGCGGAGGGCATTGCCAGCCCCTCGGGGCAGGAGGGACCCCACAGCCTCAGGGGCAGCCCTGGTGCTGTCCAGGGCTCCGTCCTTGGTTAGGCAGGGTCCCAGGGCAGCGTCACTGCTCCCAGCGGGTCCTGCCACGTGTAGCAGCGAGGCAGTGTGGCCCCGGCGTGCCCAACTGCTGCCCTCGTGCAGAATTTGGAGCTCTCATCTGCAGACAACAGGGTGGTGAGGGTGGGCACCCGCTGCCATGGCTCTGGGCAGATTTTCCTTTGGTTTGCACTGATCCAGTTGTTGCCTAACACCAGCGAGGCCAGCGGCTGCTCCTTTCTTATTGATTCTTTTTTATTTATCTATGTGAGAAATGAGAGCCACATTCACGCCAGAGGGCTGCAGCTCTCCCCAGCCTGTCCTGGCCTCTGTATCACAGCCATCAGGCCTGATCCTGACCAGGGCTGGCACCCGGGAGCAGGGGGCTCAGCAGCTCCAAGGGCAGGCAGGGCTCATGGTCTGCCTCAGAGCAAATCTGGGAGGCTTCACATTTCGCAAAGCCCGTGCTGAGGCTCCATCTCCACCACCTCCCTGTACCCTGCAGGCGGTCGTGGGCTTCTCCTGCCCGCCGACACCAAGCCCTTGCCCCAGCGTTGGCCTCGTGAACGTGCCCGAACCCACTCAGGGCAGCCGGGGCCAGCCCTGCCCTGGTCTGAGCCCAGCTGGTGCTGCTGAGTGTGCCTGGCCACCAAAACCCGGCGATTTATCAGTTGTTTTTAGACGGGTGCCTCTTGCCAGCCACCACTGAGGCCTCTGGAACACCCAGGGGGATACGGGAGGGCTTCAAAGCTCTCCTTAGCCCAGAATTTTTCAGGATTTATTCCTCGTCTTTCTCCCCCGGCTCTCACTGACTCTGGCCATTAAGATTTCAGCTGCTTTTCTCAGGGACTGCATTCATCACAGATTTAAATTTAGCTGAGCACTACTAACATGTGAAGGGTGTCTAGACTTTAATTCCATGCAGGTGGGGTTGTCTAGTCGTTAACAACCTGACGACTGCACTTCATTCATCAGCTGCTTGCCCGGCATCCACTGCCATTGGCATCCCAGCGGCAGCCAGGCCAGCAGTGCCTCGGGCTCGGCTCGGCTCGGCACGACGCGTCCATTCGGTGCCCCCCAGCCAGAGCAGCATGCGGGGGGTTTAGGAGCGGGGTCAGAGCTGGTGTAATTCACCCAGTGGCCAAGCAGCCACGCTGATTTATGTGCACTGCGCCCTCTTCCCTGCCCCGGGGGGGAGGCACAAGTTGGCCTGGGGCAGATCTGGGAGGGGGTCGTGCCAGGGGGGCTGCAGCAGGGCCCCAGCTCCCCTGTGCCCAGCAGGGCCCCACGTGTGGCTGCACCCGAGGGCAGAGGTGAGATTTCAGCAAAGCGTGCCCAGATAGGGCCGGCTGCCTGGCAGCCCGATGAGCTCAAGTCTTTGCAGCCTGGGTGTAATTAAGCCCCGTGGCCTGTGTTTTGTTTTGCAAGCAGTTGTTTTGCTTTCTTTGATGGCTTTCTCAGCATGCCTGCGAGCAGCGGGAATTGGTTTTTGAGACGCAGCAGCCAGGGCAGGCTGCGGGCACGCAGCGGAGCCGCCAGCACCGCACTGCCCGGGGGGACCCCTGACAGGAGCCCTTCGCTCAGTGCCAGCAGTGCTGCCATCCCTCCCAGCACTTGTCCCCAGCGTGTCCCAGCCCCAGCCCCAGGCCAGGAGGCACCACGATGGTCACAGCAGCCCCTTTGCAGTCCATACTCAGCTCTGTGGCCGCCTGGTGTGCCAAGGGCTGGCGGGTTCCAACGCCATGTGCGCGGAAACCTTTATGGCCTTTCCAACATCTTTGCTCCTGGCTCCTTGCAAAGAAACACTGATTTCTTTGAGGGAGAAAAGTGTTGGAGTCCAGGGGTGTGGCACACAACGGCCCCTTGTATAGGGGTGCACAAAGCGTGCCCAGGACCCCGATGTGTGGTGCGAGGTGGCCCTGTATTAGGGGCGCGCTTCCCATGCCCACGTACTGTGACCTGAGATCCCCTGCACACGGTCACACCCCCGCCTTGGCTCACTCTGGCACGTTAGGGTTTGGGTGGCTTTTTTGGTTCATTTTTAGTTCTGAAGTGGAAGCGGGGGAGGGCCCGCTGCCCACCCTGCAGTTCCGCCCCCCCGCAGGCATCTCACCCCATCTCATCCCATGTCTGTGGATCTGTTGGATCAGGGCCGCGTGCCCCCTGAGCTCTGCTCTCGCCAGGTGATGTTGGCTCTAGCACCTTTTGCCATGCTTCTGCTGACCGTTCGCTCACATCCAGCTTTGCTCTCTCTCCCGTTGCCTGCAGGTGAGCGATAGGATGGTAGCTGGGGAGGCGAGTATGCGCAGCCCAATCCTGGCCTGCTGGCAGCCAATTCTCCTCCTGATGCTGGGATCCATCCTGTCCGGTTCTGCCACAGGCTGCCCGCCACGCTGCGAGTGCTCTGCCCAGGAGCGTGCTGTCCTGTGCCACAGGAAGCGATTCATGGTTGTCCCCGAGGGGATCCCAACCGAGACCAGGCTGCTGGACTTGGGCAAGAACCGCATCAAGACCCTCAACCAGGATGAATTTGCCAACTACCCTCACCTGGAGGAGCTGGAGCTAAACGAGAACATTATCAGTGCCATTGAACCTGGGGCTTTCAACAACCTCTTCAACCTCAGGACGCTGGGGCTCAGGAGTAACAGACTCAAGCTGATCCCCTTGGGGGTATTTACTGGACTCAGCAACCTTACCAAGCTAGACATTAGTGAGAACAAAATTGTCATCCTCCTGGACTACATGTTCCAGGACTTGTACAACCTGAAGTCTTTGGAGGTGGGGGACAACGACCTTGTCTACATCTCCCACCGGGCCTTCAGCGGCCTCAACAGCCTGGAGCAGCTGACCCTGGAGAAATGCAACCTGACCTCCATCCCCACAGAGGCCCTGTCTCACCTGCACGGCTTGATTGTGCTGCGGCTGCGCCACCTGAACATCAACGCCATCCGGGATTACTCCTTCAAGAGGCTGTACCGGCTTAAGGTGCTCGAGATCTCCCACTGGCCCTACCTGGACACCATGACGTCCAACTGCCTCTATGGGTTGAACTTGACCTCCTTGTCCATCACCCACTGCAACCTGACGTCCATCCCGTACGTGTCGGTGAGGCACTTGGTTTACCTCCGCTTCCTGAACCTCTCCTACAACCCCATTGTCACCATCGAGGGCTCCATGCTCCACGACCTGCTGAGGCTGCAGGAGATCCAGCTGGTGGGAGGGCAGCTCACCACGGTCGAGCCCTTTGCCTTCCGCGGCCTCAACTACCTGCGCATCCTGAACGTGTCGGGGAACTTGCTGACCACGCTGGAGGAGTCGGCCTTCCACTCGGTGGGCAACCTGGAGACGCTCATCCTCGACAACAACCCCTTGGCCTGCGACTGCCGGCTGCTGTGGGTTTTCCGACGGCGATGGAGGCTGAACTTCAACAAGCAGCAGCCCACCTGCGCGACCCCCGAGTTCGTCCAGGGCAAGGAGTTCAAAGACTTCCCCGACGTCCTCCTGCCCAACTACTTCACCTGCCGCCGAGCCCGGATACGAGACCGTAAACCTCAGCAGATCTTCGTGGACGAAGGCCACACGGTCCATTTCGTCTGTCGGGCGGATGGGGACCCACCGCCCACCATCATGTGGCTCTCCCCCCGCAAGCACCTCATCTCCACCAAAACCAATGGGCGGCTCACTGTCTTCCCTGACGGCACGCTGGAGGTGCGCTATGCCCAGATCCAGGACAACGGCACCTACCTATGCATCGCCAGCAACGCGGGTGGCAACGACACCATGCTGGCCCACCTGCACGTGCGCAGCTACTCCCCAGACTGGCCCCACCAACCCAACAAGACCTTCGCGTTCATCTCCAACCAGCCCAACGAGAGCGATGCCAACAGCACACGTGCCACCGTGCCTTTTCCCTTTGACATCAAGACTCTCATCATCGCCACCACCATGGGCTTCATTTCTTTCCTGGGCGTCGTGCTCTTCTGTCTGGTGCTCCTCTTCTTGTGGAGCCGGGGAAAAGGCAACACCAAGCACAACATTGAAATCGAGTACGTGCCACGCAAGTCCGACGCGGGCATCAGCTCTGCTGATGCACCGCGCAAGTTCAATATGAAAATGATTTAACCAGGCAACAATTTGCAAATAATTTTTTTTTTTTAAAAAAAAAAGAACCTATGGACAAATAAAAAATAATTAAAAAAAAAAAAAACATTGCTACAAACATACCGACCTCTCTCCTTCACAACGTCCTCTGTCCCAGTCCAAACCCACTGCACCCGCACTGTCACCACCTCTTTCTCCTCCTCTTCTTCTTTATACCAGGAAAACATTCAGCCGATATCTTCAGGACTCCTGTGTTTGTAAAGACTTTGTCTGATGGACTCTGGTGTCAGATATAACTCCAAGAGGGAAAAACAACAGGGGGGGAAAGAAAGAAAAAAAAAAAAAGAAATAAAATCAATAAAAAGTTACAAACTTTCTTCTGTAACTTTGATTTCAATAATTATGGATTTTTATGAAAACTTGAAATAATAAAAAAACCCTATTTCCTATAGATAGTTGGAATGCAAAATCTTGACTTCTTGATCTGTCCAGCTCTGTATCACTGGCGAGTTCTCCGTTCCTGCCCTCTGACGCTCTCGCCTCGGAGGTACTTCCCAGCCATCTCGCTATGAGATGAGGACTTTTTCCTGAGGACTAGCTGTATTTTTTCCAGCCAATTCCCCAAACGCCCACTTCTGTGGCGAGCTCAGCCCTCAAACCTTGCAGCACAAGCAGGCAGTGCCCTGGCCCCCTCGGTACTCCCTAGAGGGAATTTAGCTTCATTACATGCATATATAAATGCACATCCATGCTGCCCAAGGCAGAGGAGAAGGGGCCCGGGGCTGCAGCGGGGGGGATACAGGCTGCCATCATGCTGCCTGCCCCCGTGCTAGCCCCAGGGTGCCCATCAGCATGGTGGCTGGTCCTGGGAGCGACCTCCCTTGGTGCTTGGTGTTGGCAGATCTGCATTGCCTGGAAAAGAAAAAGGGGAGGGGTCCCTGGTGGCATTGCCAGTCAGGAGGGCAAACACATGGGGAGAGAGTGATGCAGAGAGAGTATGATGGGGAAAGAGGTGTTTCAAGTCAAGCTTTGAAAATAAAACCCGTTTCATCAAACCAGCTCAGCTGCTCCTGGTCGGTTTGTGGCAATTTCCCAGATGTTTGGGTGCACAGCGGGGTGAAAGCCACCTCCGTTGCATGGGAGGAGCAGGGCTGGCACCACTCAGGGACCCCAGCACAGCCCCGTGGCCTTCGCACCAGCTCCTGGCCGTGCTGGAAGCACAAAATGTCCCCGTAATGCAGGTGCACGGGGTGCTGGAGGTTTTCAGAAGCGTGGCACCACGCCGGCAGGATGCCCCGGCCGCGGCGGCATCTCAGAGGTGGATGAGCCCAGATTTGCATGCTTGATTTGTAAAGCACTTAAGGAGTCTTCAGAGATCAAAGTCACTACAACGTGATAAAAAATAAGCGACAGCAACCTGGAGTGCCGACAGAGAAAAGAATGGATTTTCTTTTCTTCCAGCAATGTGCTAATCTAGAGAAACCAGCCTGAAACATCTGTGCTCGTGGGGAGGGGGGATTTTCTGCTGGTTTCAGCTTTCCATTCACCTTGAAACAAAACATTTTGCATTGCTTTCCCCACAGCAGGTTTCAGATGCTTGATTCCTGAGTTCCTCCTCTCCAACCCATCCTTCCTTTGCAATTTTGAAGCCGAACCCTTTTTGAAGCCTTTTGCTTTATTTTTAAAGAGAACCAAAGGAAAAAGCCTCCTCGCCAGCCTCCCCCCTACCTGTGTTTAACCATCATTTTCAACAAGCTCAACACGAAACCACAAATAACAACTCTCAAGCTGCAGGCAGGTGCTCCCGGCCCCGTCCGAGGTGCAGCTCCCATTTGATGGCCCCCGAGCACGGTTTGGGAGAGGCGCTGTCCTAGGAGAGGAGGGGACACGGGGCCAGGCTGTGGCAAAGCCTCAGCCCTGCAGAGGACGATGCCAAGCCCAGCAAGCCGTGCCCAGCCTCAGTCGAGGTGCAGAAATCGCTGCTTGAGCTCTGCTGCCAGGACTGACAATAACTCACTCAGCGGTTCGGCAGAGAGGTGGAGGGGGGTCTCGGTGTTCCTGGACAGCTATTAACACTGGCAGCCTGGAAGAGCTTTTTAATTGACTCCAGTTATCCTTTTTTAATGCTGTAATTAAAAGAGCTAATTCAACACACACAGATTAAAAAAAAAAAACACGCTCTAATATCCAAGTCCAACAAGGTATTTGCAGCATACAGCAGCATCCCAGCAAGCAAAGGGAGGAACCAAGTCTTTTGCTGTTAAAAAGAAGCTTTAAAAAAGAGAGAAAAATCCTTTCTTTGTGCAAAAGGGCTTGGCTGTGCTATCACACCATTTCTCTCAGCCCCTTCCCAGACACCAAACACCAGCACACACACCCCACAAGCCTTCCTTCCCCCATGCAAGCCACTGCCACGAGCCCCCTGCTTGTGCCCACTCCACGCATCACATGGGGGGCTCCCAAGGCAAGTCTGCCCTCTGCACATCCCTGCAAAGCCCCAGGGCCCTCCTGCACCCCCAGCCCCTCCGTCCCTGCTCCCTGCCCTGTAAAGCCACCCGAGCTACACCTCAAAGGCCCTCATTAGCGAGTTCGCCCGCTGCTCCGCGGCTCTGCCGCCTGCACACAGTTTGTTACCTGCAGTTGTGTTTTTTTTTTTTAATCTTCGATGCTTTGTGAACTGGATATTTTATTTTTTTATTTTTTTTTTCATTCACCATGTGATTAAAGCAGATGGATGGAGCAGAAGAAAAGCATCTTAGAGTGGCCAGCATCTCAGCTCAGCAATTTTCATGGCTATTAAAAAAAAAAAAAAGAAAAAACAAAAACCAAAAAACTCTCTTTTTCCTCTGTGCTGAAATTCACAGTGTTTCTGTTGCAGTTTAATCAGGGATGAGAGAGCAGGGGCTGACTTCCACCACAGCTCTTCAGGTAACCACAGGCTGTGTGTTGGAGCCAGGCAGCATTTTTCACTCTTTTTTTTTCTTTCTTTTTTTTTTTTTTTTTTTTTAGTAAGGAGAAATACAAAGTGCTTTATGAAACAACTTGAAAAGAATGAGGAGGAGATGTGTTTAGGGCATGGAGGGGAGGTAGCTTGTGGGAGGTGCCTTCCCCCCCTGCTCCCAACACCGGGAGCCCCACGATGGGCACTGTGTTGGGAAACAGCCGGGCTGGGGACAAGGGGACAGCCACGTCCCACCCTGAGGGCAGCTCCCGGCCCCTGGCACTTCCCTCCCCACCAGGATCAGTGCCCAGCTCTGCCCAGAGCTGCCAATGCTCCCCAGGCTCTCACCATCACCACCCAGCCCCAGGCACGAGCCCTTTGCCTCCCCAGCTTCCTCGCCGCTGCTTGCTGCCTTCCCCTTTCCATCAGGCCTTATCACACTTCTTTTTGCTCCTTCTCCCACTAACTACCCTCCTCTCTTATCTCTTCTTCAGAGGCAGTTCTTTACTCTCTCCTCTTTCATTCCTTATCACTCTTTTTTTTTTTTCTTTATTTCTTTATTAAATAAAATACCTTCTGCCTTCTGTGCGTGTCTCACTCTCCTGCCATTTCCCTCTGCCCGGCGCTCTCCTCTCCCACCACACGTGTGCTCCCTGCACACCCCCCCCCAAACCTCTGCCTCCTCATACCCTCGGCAGGACCCATCCTGCTCCCTGCCCACCCAGCAGCACGGAGGGGAGGAGGAAAAACCTCCAGCTTTGGCCCCTTTTTCTGCTTTCCCCCTTTCCACCCCTTCCCCCCCACCATCCCGCCCTTGCCCCCCGGTTCCCACCTCACCCCCCTCGCTCCCCACGTGCCTCCAGCCCTGCCACCCCTTTGCAATGAGGTCGGGGACACCAGGGCCCTGCAGGACACGGAGGAGAAATGTGCTGAGCACCCTGGAGGAGATGGTGGGGGGCAGCTCCCCCCCAGCTAGCCCTGCTGTGGGTGCTGCAGCTCCTCACCCCCCCAGAACAGGCGAGCCTATTGCTTCCCTCGTCTGCGTCCACATCTGCATGCTTATGATAGATGTACTGCAATTCCATCGGTTTATGATTAAAAGCCATAAATTTTACTAGGCCTTTTTCTTATTTTCCATAATCCTCAGGATTCAAGGCAATCAAATTTTAACTGGAAAGCACGGGCTGTGCAGTTAGGTCCTGGTGTAATGGGGAACGGTTCATTTCCCAATCCACCTCCATTACTTGTGGTACTAAAGAAATACTGCCCCGTAACAGAGATTTGTCCTCGTTCCCTTTAAAACAACGCTCTCCCCTGAGCAGAGGATCGGAGAAGCAATGCGAACCTCGGCTGAAACACGGTGTCCCCGCCACCGTGACCAGCTGCAGTTTGTTCTCCTCCTGAGGTTTGCCAGCTGAGTTGCTCGGGGGGGTTGGGCAGGAGTTGGGGGCTCTGGGGGGACCCAAAGCGGGGTGGCAGCCGTGGGTCCCCATCAGATGCTCTGCCTCAGCTCCCTGTGACCAGCCTCTCCAGAGATCTCATCATGTGCCTGTTATAATCCAGGTAATAAGACATTTCATTCAAATGAGCAAATTTATTCCAGTGGCACTTTAATAACAAAATCAATAAAACTACACTTCCCAGCAGGGCTTTATCATATGCTAAAACTACAGCGTATTACCTGGATATACTAAATTCTCCCCCTGAAATCAAGCGCAAAGTTTAGAAGACAGATGACACCATTTGCAGCACTAGGAGGATAATACCCTAATAAATCTGCTGCCACCTGGGCACTTCGGAGTTGTCACACGCGCTGCACTTGGTGGCCACGGGGAGCTTCCCAGCGACAGCAAGGACAGAAGTGAGAGCTTTGTGCTCCTCAGGCTCATGGCCCGGGTGGAGGAGCGTGGGCTCTGGAGCACAGCCTGGATGGTTTTGCATGGCAGAGAGCAACAAGGCATCCGTGCACACACACAGCGGAGCAGACTGCGTGTGCAGGAGCACCACGGACTGTGCAAAGTGACATTGATCATCAGGGCACGGTACCTCATCTTGGAAAGAACCAGCTTCGGTCAGAATACAGAATATAGAATATGGAATATGGAATATGGAATATGGAATATAGAATATAGAACAGGCAAGCACCCAGCTCAGGCACCAGCTGCTCCACATGGCAGGTTCCAGGCTGGCCTCCCCTGGCAGGGCTCCCTGGAGTCATCACTAAGCTGGAAAAGAGCTGGGACGGTCAGAAAATGCTGCTGGTTCTGCAAGGCCAAGAGTTAGCAGGTCCCCAGCACGGGGAGCTGCCCGAGGAAGCAGCCACATAACTGGTTAGGGGGTTTCTGTCCTCGCTGGGCAGCAGTCGCTGTCCTCCCCTGTGTGCACCCGACACAGGACCGTGGCTCTGCCCTCCTCCATCGTCCTTCCCAGGGCACCATCCAACAGCTCGCCAAACCCTGCCCCGCTCCCAGCCAGCCCAACACCTCCCACCGGCTCTCTCCACCTCCTCCTCCTCCTCCTCCTCCTCCTCCTCCTGTTCTTCCTCCCCGTCCCTCCAGCCTGTGCTTCCCAAGCCTATCAGCCTGGAGTGCTGCAAAACCAATTAGCTCACTACAAAGACCGAGGGATAATTAGGGACTCCGCTGAAAGCACAAAACTAGGGCATCTCGCCTTAAATAAACATGGGGAAGTGTCTCTCCACTCTGCTGATGGCCTGTGAGTGCTCCAAGCCGATGATTACAGCGCTCAGCTCCCAGTCCGGGCACGTTCACCAGAGGTGCCTGTGCCTCCATCTCACCCCTTCTTCCACACCTGCTTTCTGTTCATAGCTTGTGCTCCTGCCCCTAAAGCCAGCTCCTCCTCAGAGCTCTGCTGCTACCTGGGCACCGAGATTTGTTTGCAGAACTTCTTTTCCAGTTACCTCCGCTGGGTAGAAGAGATGCTCCAGGAGCCCCTTCCCTCTGCAGCACTGCTGCGACGGGGTGGCAGCCTGCTCCTGGAGCTCTTAAATAGGCTGGGAGAAGAGGATCTGGGGGCTGCACAGACCCTCTTTTTGCCTCATGCACAGGCCAGCTTGGGGACCTGTGCTTGGGCATGCTGCAGACCCCAAGGGACCCCCATGGTTCCTGGAAAGCCGTGCCTGGAAGACGAGTTGGAGGAAGCACAGAGCGAGGAGCCTCCGACCTTCACCACGCGCTGCGAGCAATCCCTCCTCCAGCCCTCATCTGTGCCTGAAGTGCTCCGCACAGTTTTGTCACTCGGTGCTGATATTTAATAACAAGCTGACACTCAGCCCCTGCGCCTCGCTCACACACCTGAGCAACGCCCCCAGCCGCCCTGCTGTCTGGTGCCTCCTGGGGGAGGCAGCATGGAGCACGCAGAGGGATTGCTTTCATCCCTTCAAAAAAGCCTCCCCAACTCCTGCTCTCTCTGGGCCCGGCCGAGGCATACACTGTGTCCTCCTGGAATCAGCAATGACTTCTCGATGGGCCCCAAGTTGGTGCTGAGCATCTCCTCCTGTCCCCAGCCCACCCCTCTTGCCACCACCCATGGTGAGGGGCGCTGGCAGACAAAGTGGGAAAGGACAAGTTCTCAGCATAGGGACAGACCAGCAAAGGACCTATATGTGAAAACACACCCCTTGCCATCAGAGGTTTCGTGGCCTTCATGGCTTTTTATTTTTTTAATTTTATTTTATTTTTCCTAATCCAGCCCTGATCACCCTAAATCCAGGTGCCCGCGGCAGAGGGAAGGCCCAGGCAATACAGAACAACCCTAATAACCCTCCTAGGGATAACACCTCCACCTGTGCAATCCTGCTCTTACGTTGGGCAGCGCCAGGCTGTGTGCCTTGGAGCAAACAAACCTCCTCCTTGGTTCCGCACGAAGAGAGCTCCTGGGCATGGCTCCAGCCTGGCAGAGAGCTGCTACCAGGCAGAAAGAGGCAGGAGCAGATCAGAAAGAAGCCGCAGGCTCTTCACCCCGCTCTGCAGCGAGCCCGATGGGTTGCTCTTGAGGCAAAACTGCAAAATATCTTCGTGTCCCAGGTGCCTGCAGATCCCTGCACCCAGAGCTGCCAGTGAGCCAGAAAGCTTTGTCAGAGCCCCAGGTGTCAGATCACCCCAGGTGAACAAACTGTCTGACCCCATGACCTGCATCTGAGAGGACCCAGCACCTTCACAGGGGGCAGAGAAGTGCCCTGGCAGACCGTAGCGCATTTCGAGGTGTGTGCAACCCAGAGATTCCTTCTGGCACAGGGCCCCCACAGATGGATGCTCAGGGAAGCCAGCAGCTACATCTTCATCCTGCAGTGCAAGTGTGGCTGTGCTTGTCTTCAAACACACGCCTCATCATTGCTAAGATCTCTGCCTCAGAACTATCTTTTTGATAAAACTAATCACAGGCTTAAATTACAGATAAATACCCGATATTAAGAGAACAGTTTGGAAAGGAGGAAAGGGGTAGTTTAACAGTGCTCATTTTCCTTGCTTTTCTATAGCACACATCTTGGGCTATTTAACTGGAGAGCTCATGAAGCTTCATTTTGACAACTCTCCTTTCTTTACAATGTGGCTCCCACAAATGTTTCCCCTGGTGTCTTTACCGTTCTGCTGCTGTTGGCTGGATTACTGCAGCAGCAGCCGTGTCGCCAGCTGAGACGAGGAAGCAGGCACGAGAAGCTCCGTGTGAGCACGCACAAAGGCAAAAACCCACTGCTGAAAAGGCTGGACCCAAAAGCATCTACATCGGGAACGCGCCCAGTGCCCGTGAGGGATCCAGGCCGTGTAAGCTCACCAAGAAAAGAGCTGCTGAAAAAAATCAGAGCTGCAAGTGGCAGGACATGGGGGCCACACCGTGGGCCACCTCCACCGGTGCTGGTGCTGCCAGCTCAGCTGGCAGCAAGGAGCCAGCTCTAGGTGCTTGCATCCACGGCACAGCCCAGGCTCACACACTCACCACTGGCTTCCTCTGCTCTGCGGGGAACAATGGCTTTGATCAACACAAGATTGCTGAGTTAATTGTAATGATATTCTAATAAAGCTGGGGAGATTAATTACGGCTCTTTATCAGAGCTGGCCCTCCGCCAAGGGTTTGCAAAATTGTTTTCCTCTGTTTCTTGTCATTTGAATTTAGGAGAAGAAAGGAGGAAGTCGGATGCCTTTTTTTTTCTTTTTTTTTTTTCCTCCAGCAATCAGGACGGTGGCCTCGTGCCCCGCTCACGCTCACAGCTCCGTGCATTCAGGGAGAGAGCGGGGAGGGTGCAGACGGAGAAAGCAAATGGAGAGCGACAGAGCAAACCAATTAGACATGATGCAGCACAATTATGCTCCTAGTCAATAAGCGGCTTGGTGCAGAGCAGCACAAAGGAAGGAGGTGACAGCATGTGGACCACAGACGTCGCTCCACAGAGGGCAAACCTGGGGCATGTTGCAGCTTTCCAGGCTGTAGGGGTGGGGGCAAAACGCATTCAGTGCTCACCACGAGAGCTCATGGCAGCAGCACTGACATCGAGCAGGATGAAGGCAGATCTCTTTCCAGAGAAGCTTCACAGCCTTAATTGTCACTTGTACCACTCTGCTGCAGAAAAACAGGTGTCCAGAGACAGGCAGAGCCCTGCTAAGTGGCCTTGGGGAACGTGAGGCTCAAACCTTCCGATTTTACTTGACAAATAGCTGTTCCTTCCAAGGAAGATTTAGCAGTGCCCAGGCAGGTGAGAGACAGACCTGCAGAGGAATGATCCAGGCTGGAAGGCAGCTGATCAATCAGGCAGAGCTGCCTGCTTGCACTCCTGGGAGAGAAGGGAGGAACGGCCCTTCCTGCAGCAGGCTGACACGGGATGTGCTGGGGAAAGAGCTTGTGAGACAAGCCAGGGAAGGAAACGTGTCCCTCACCCAAAGCAGAAAGAAAGCTGAGGATTAATTTAATACCACTCGCTTTCAATCCGGCAGCAGAGCAGCATTGGAAAACTTCCTACTGATGGGTCAGGGCTTGCTGCTTTCAGGGCAAAAAGTGCCACCTAGTCCATGGCCTCCAGCTCTCCAGGGGCACCCACGAGGCACGCAGCTGCTCCGGATGAGTTTTCTTGAATGGCTCTGGGAAGATGACACATTGCTATTGCTCATGAAGCACGAAGGCAGGGTGAGAGTCTGGATTAAACTGCTAGTTCTTACTCCTGTCAAACAGCACATCCACCCCCACACACAGATGTGTCCCAAAATAGCTGGTTCCAACCTGTTTTCTAGCTCCTGCACTCTTCCCAAGTCTAGCTGCACGTGGCTGCGTGGCTTTCGACCTGGGCAGAACCACACTTTGGCAGCAGCCTCAGCACAAAGAATGCTCCAACACCAGTGGGGTGCTTGGGGAAAGCAGCTCTGCTGCCAGAGCGTGCAGAAGAAAGGGTTTACACGTCAGAGACAGCCTCATGCAGGACCAGCGCTGCATGGCCCTGCTTTCCTTCCAGCAGTGGAGCTGGCACGCAGCACAGCATTTTCTGCTGACCCCTTCCCCTGCCAAGTGCAAGCCATAAAATTCATCTCCGGTCGTTGAAAGGCAGCCCGGGCTGGGGTGGCACGTCGCCACGCTGCTCTCTACCACGAAAATACCATGTGCCAGGCTCGGCCAGGGTGTCAATGAGATGGAAAGGACAGGCGCAGGATGCCCAAACGCATTCATCCGGGCTCACAGTTTGGAAAGAGTAGCCAGGGAGCACCAACCTCGACATGCAGCATGGCCAGTCACAGGCTCCAGGAGGCCTTTTCCCAGCAGCAGAGGTGTTTTTCTCCCACCAAAGGATGAGACCACGACAGCAACATCCGCTCTGAGCTACAACAGAGGAATAGAGAGAGCTCAGCACAGCGTCAACGCAGGGGCTGTGTTTGTACCGTCACTCTGATAACAACAGACACAACTCGTTAGGGCTTTCAATGACCCATGAAACTATCTAGCATCCTAAATGTTTGCTGCAACTAAGGGGAAAAAATGCTGATCGAAATATTTTCCCCCTAGAATATGACAGAAACTATTATTCATTTGGGCTTCTGTAAAGACTATCGAGTTTGACAAAATGTTGCTTTGGGGGTAAAATAACCGGGGGGGGGGAAAAAAAAAAAGAAGTTTCAAAAGCATTTAAAAGCCCTGCATTTTTCAGGCAGGAGAGACTCTGATTTTCCCATTTCAGACCAAATTCTTCTACTGACTCTACCTTAAAGACACAAGAAGGAAAACCAAAGCATAAAAATGAAGAGAACCAAGATCAACAGTGGAAAGCAACGTGTTTAAAAACTCTTTTCATTCCCTTCCATACCAAGAAAATGTGCCTCTTTACGTGGGTTATGCTGGCCAAAAGTTTTTTCCACACCTTGAGATGCTCCTTAGGAAGAAAATCTCAGTTCCAGCTGCCTTGAGCCCATGCTCGAGCCCGCTGGCAGCAGGTCGGCACCATGGGGGTGCCAGGACCCCCCACTCCAGCACGTGTTGTCCAAGATCCCCGTAAATAAAAGCCTCGGAGCCGGCTCTTGTGTTCATTTCACAGGCGGCTGCTTTGCTGACAGGTTTCACACGCCGCTTCCGTGTCTTGTCAGCTTTATACTCTCAGGCCAACGCCGGCTCACCAGCTCCGATGTATATACATAAAAATAAATGGCTCAGAAACCCCAATAAAGTGACAGATAACATAATGGGACCTGGCTTCAGAAAATAAGCTTGTTTATGGAACCTCTGCGCCTCCCGGTCTGATTTATGTCAAGCGGGCTCCCTCTCCACAAGGCTTTGGGGAGGAGGCTTGCTCATGCTCGCTCCCCATGACAGCAAGGGGACAGCCGCTGCTTGAGAGCTGCCTTTGGGGCTTTTACCCCAAGACTTCCCACGGGACTTGGATGATGTGGCCTTCCTTCAGCTCGTGTAGGAGCCCAGCATTTCTGCTGGCAGCCACCCCAGCCTGGTCCCATACCTGGCCCAAATACTCCTCTCTGCCAGCCTCGGGGAAGGCTCTCCCCAGGCTCTCTACTCCCTCCTACACAGTTCCTCTCCTTGTGTATTATTATCTTTTTTTTGGCTGCAAGCTGAAGGGAGCTGCGAAGAGCTCAGGGGCTTGAGCAGCCAACAGAGCATGTAAAGCAGAACCAGACACTGCCTACAGGAGACCAGGCGAGCTTCAAAGAGGAGCACTCCTGATGGCACGAGCAGGTTCTCCTGGTAGCCCCCTTTGCTCTGGGCTGCAGCTGGTCCTTATTCAATCTCTTGCTAGAAGAGCTTCCTTGCAAACAGGGATAATCCTTCATTTGATGTTTGCTCCCTTGGATATCGCTGTTCACAGCAAGCATTGCAATTTGTGTTTATTTTTGCCAAGCCATGTTTATTCTTGAGCCGCTTTGATTGTTACAGCGCAGGCTGGGATGGCTCTTTCAGTCAAAGCGCCTGCTTCCAGGGGGCTAATAATGAGAGACTGTCAATCCGGAGACACGGGGGAAAAAATCGCAGCCCCTCCTCTGGCAGAAAACAATCAGCGGCTGCCAGACCCCACGCTTCGGCTGCATCTTTGGTACGTGGCTGGAGGATCCTCAGCCCCAGCCGCCAGGGACGCCTGCCCCAGTGCAGTGCGGAGGCTCTCAGCATCTCAGGATGGTGCTGCAGGGCATAGTGCCACGAGACACGGGGCTCGGGCAGCCCCGGGGCTGACCTGGGGGAGCCCAGCAGAGCTCTTCAGAGCAACCCGCACACCCAGAGGTGCAGCTGCAGACAGGGCTGTGGTAACGTGCTGCCATCTCCCACAGGTATCGATGCACACAGCAAGTCCTCGACGCAGCCCAGGCTCCCACAGGTGAAGCACAGCCCTGGGTAACTGCTGCCAAAAAAATCTGGAAAAAAACTGCTCCTGAAACACCGCACCCTTCTACCAACTTCTGATGTCTTTAGGTGTCACGGATCTTCTTCCAAGGTGAAAAGTACCTCCTGCATAGCTCAGCTTTCTCGCCAGGCCATAGACCACAACCAGAGCATCCCTTAAGCTCCTGTGATCCCTGTGATCCTGGGATCCCTCACCTGGATCCCTCCCTGGACAAAGCCCTACAGCTGCAACAGGATGGGCTAACAGAGGAAAAGCTCCTTTGCACCACCACGATTCCCTCTCTCCTCCACCACCTTGCCAGAGGAGGACTCACTGCATTGCACTGCTGCAACCCCGAGCCCCTGAGAGGCAAAGGGACCCCTGTGAGATGCAGGATCCCACAGATGGACCCACTGTGCCAAGCCAGGAGCACCTCGGGCTCAGACAGCAACCGCACAGCTCCTCATCCCATGTTTCAATCTCCAGGCCTTTGTCCCATTCAGATTTTAATCAAACCTTACATTGTGCTGACATTTGTCTGGGGCTCAGTACTAAGGAGGGCTGTGGGGGAGGCTTCCTCTCAAATTAAATAATTAAAATATTTTTCCCTGGCTAAATAATTCTTTTTTCCCCCCAGCAGACCAGTGGCAATAAATATTTAATACATTCCTTGCTTCGCTGCATCCAGCACGTTGCCGTTTTAGAAATCATTTTATTGTGTGTATTTTTCTTCTTTTAATTACCGTCACCCGGCATCAAACCACTCCAATAAATAATCGAAGGTTGGGGAGAGGCGGGGTGGCCGTGACCATGTGCCGGGCACTTCGGGAGCTGCTCGCTGTGCTGATGGCACAGAGGGGCATGTCCAGCTGGTGGCCACCACCTCTCCCCCTGGGGCTGACTGCCGACCCCTCCGCTGGGTGCTGCGGGCTGGGCTTCCTGAAACAACGCCTGTGGAAGGGAACGGAGCCTGGCAGCTCCCAGTTGAAGGCTCACCCTGGCAATACCCTCACTGGTGGGGGCCAGCAGCCAGTGCCAGGGGACGGGTGTGAAGGCAGGCCAAGCGTGTGCTGATACCGCCCCAGGACGCGCTTCCAGCCGCCAGCAATCTGCAGCTGAAGGACTTCCTGACTCAGGCATCCTATCTCTCATTTAAAAGCCCTCAATGGATTTTTTTTCATCTTCTTCCAGGAATTTCTCTAATTACAAGGAGAGCCCCGTCATTTCTTAACCTTTCTCTGCCCAAAGCAGCCACCGGTTTCCAACGCAGGCAGGTAGAGATGCCCTCCGTGCCCACAGCAAGAGGTGCAGAGGGGATGCTGGGCACAGCGAGGGGGGCTACGGGGAGGGGGATGCCAGCAAGTGCCCCCTCCCCACTGCCGGAAGAAGTGGGAAAGCCGGGAGCTGCATGGACAGATCCTGCTGCTCCCACCACTGCCCCACAGCCACCGGGCTCACGGCCACCATGGACTGGCACAGAGAGGGTTACCACCACCGCAGCCAGCCTGGTGAATGGTATTAGCAAAAATGAATAGAAATGCTACGTGAGGCTAATAAGATCTGAGGGGAGCTCCTCAGACAAGCTGATTTCCAAATCGGACTGACTTTAACCTCACATAAATAAAAATGAATGCTGATAAAACATGGGGGAAAAATCCACAAGGGTGGGGGAAGGCGTTGATGCGTTTTTATCTCCCTCTTGCACTCGTGGTGTGGACCGGGACCCATGTGCTCCACCTGGGCACTGCACCCCCGGCTGGGCCCTGGATTAGCCCAGGAGGTAGAGTGTCTGCAACAGCAAATTGTGTCCCGTGTGTCCCTCACCCTTAGCAGGGCTTGAGGCTGTCCAGAATCGGGGCAGGAAGGTCCCCAGGCCAGGAAGGAGGCCAGGTGTGATGGAGCAGGCCTGTGTCGGCACCATGCTGGGGCAAAGCCGGCCTCTCTGCGGGGCTGCTGGAGAAGGAACTTGTCCAGCACCCAGGCACATCCCCACCCTGCCTGCCAAATTCAGCTGGAATTGACATAAAAGCACAGCAGCGGGACAGCCATCTCTCGCAGGGTGTCTCCAGGAGCTGCATGCCTGAAGACACAGTGAGCGCTGGCTGTCAGCAGCGGCGAGACACCGTGTGTGGAGAGGGGCTTTGGGGTTAACGGGGGGAGCTGTGAACGGCCCAGAGAGCAGGGACAGGTAGCTGCTGCTTGCCAGCACGAACCAGCAACAGCGAGGAAAGCATGGGTGACATGAGAAAAATGACAGGCAAAGAAAATGATCCTCACGGCAGAGCTCTAAACAAGCAGAAGTGGGAGAAGATTGCATTTGTCAAAAGCGGAGAAAAGGATGTGGCAAGAAGTGAGCTGTGAGACGATGACACCGCGGAGGAGCTCCAGCAGTCCCCTGGCAACCCGAGGCAGGCGGGCCAAAGGCACCACCAAGATGGGCCCGGGGCAACCCTCGGTACCCCCACCGAGCATGGAAAGAGATCCTCGACTGCAGAACGGGAGGAGGAGGATGGTGAAGGCATCTGAGCGTGGGCTCTGGGGAGCCCTTCCTGAGCCCAAGTGTCTAATGGTGTGACGGTGAGGCTCTTCAGACAGGCACGGCAAGGGAATCGGTAGGCAGAAAAGCAGGAGAGACAACGTGGGCTGCCAAGGGAGGACAGGTATCCAAGAGGCCAGTGGGACAGGACACGGGGAGGAGAGAAATACTCTGCCCGTTTGGGGCTGCTGCCCTGGAGAGCTTACCAGCAGCGGGAAGCGTGGGGCAGGGGGCCAGGCCTGTGCTGGAGGCAGGGGGGCAGAGCTGGGCAGATTCATGTAGCTGAGGGAAGAAATGGGGTGGGGAGAGCTGACGGGGTACAAGGTAGAAGGGAAGAAAAGTTGTCCTTTCCGTGAAGGGAAGAGCCAAGGGGAAGGAGAAAGATGGAAGGGGAAAGAGGCAGGGAGTCATGGAGCAAGCAAAAAGTGACTGCAGGGCTCACAAGGTCAGCCAAGCCTCCCGTGAGCCGACCATGTGAGAGGCATCGGGGGCAAACCCTGAACACCAGCTCAGAAATCCCAGCCCCAGCAGCAGCCACCCACCAGGAAGGGGCCCGGCCTCCAGAAAGCAATGTGGGCAGCAGCAAACGGAGCAGCCTGAGATAACGAGGACTCAATTTCCTCAGTACAACACTGTCCGTAACTTCAGTGTTAAAATGAAATATTTACAGGGCTGAGAATTTATAAAAGTTAAGTGAAACAACTCCTGGGCTGCTTAGGACAGAGAGAAATTTGGGCTTAAAGTGAGAAAGTGCCTGGCAAAGAGGAAGGTGCCCAGTGACCGGCGCTCACAGCCATTAAGTTCAGACCTCGCAAAGACCTCGTGAGCTTTAATGGGCAAGTTTTACCGAACTTGGCAGTGCACAAAATCGAGCCCTTGTCCAAGCCTGTGCAGGATCAGGGCCTCGGTGTGCAAAGGGCAGCAGAGGAGCGCTGCAGGATGTGGTGTGCACCCGCTCACCTCCCCGCTGCTTTGCCACGTTGGAGCAGATGAAAGGCAAAAGCTCACAAGTGGGTTCTCCTCAGCAAGTACTGTCACAGCCATTCCCGAAACAAAGGATGAGGACAAGGGAAGAAGCTTCCCTCTGCCTGGGGGAAATCAAGACTGCTGCTTTCATGTCTGGGCCACGCTGCTGCCCTGCATGCTGGGAGCCTGCATGCTCCAAATCAGTACGGCTGCAGCACAGGACGGCTCTGTCCATGGCATGATGTGGGGCATGGATGGGTCCCCAACCCTCTTGTAGGGCACGAGGTGCAGTAGAAGGGCTCACAGGGGCTTCCTAACAGTGTCAGGTACAGACTGATGTGCAGATGTCCAGGGTAGACTGGGCTTAAGGTGGAAGAAATTGTTCATAAAAGAGATTTACCTTCCTCCCTCTCCCCCAAAACTCAGGCTTTGTCGTATCAGGAAGACATACGGGTCAAAGTCAGATGTGAACTTTAGGAAAAAAAAAAAAAAAAGTCTTTTTCCTCACCATTTTTGAAACCAAACACTTTTCACCCAAGAAATGAGCCAGCATGCACAGAAAAGAAGCAAAATGAAATGACCCCAAACAAATGAAATGGATTTTCACGGGTTGTTTCGTCCTCGGGGTGTGTGAGAGGGGAAAGGGATCACCATCAGTCTCCCAGATATATTTGTTTTCAGCTGTTCTACTTCAGACACCCCATTGAAAACCTGAATTATTCACCGAGCCCTAATTGCAGCTCCGAGGTGCCCTTTGCCTCCCTTGCACAGTGCCACCCTTGGCAGAAACCTCTGCTTCCCCGCTGCTTTCCTGAGGGACATGGGGGTTACCCATGTCCAGAGACCATCCCATACCTATTCCCTACAGCACAACACTTTGGGGGAAAAAAGGGTTATTACAGACTCGAGTGTGCAACTCCGTACATGCGCACTGCGACTTTGCGGGATGGAAGGAAAAACAAGAAATAATGAATCCCCTTGCACTCACTAAGCCCAAACAAATAGACTGAAGTGGGAGCCTGATTTGCATTGGTTTGATTGAAGATGTAATTTGCTGCTGAATAAATGTGGTTGCATCCAAATCAAACCTTTAGTCCCTCAGACGTTATAACTCTTTCCGTTCTTCCCTCAGGGTTCACCAACCTTTAAGGCTGACCAAGGATGATGTATTACAGGAAGGAATGGCCTTAAATAAGAGCAGGGCAAGTTTGGAATAGATGTAAAGAAATAATCCCCACAAGAAAGAAAAGGATCTGAGGTGCTGGCGCATGGAAGGACCTCTGGGACTGAAGCCTGGTCAACCTAGTCCCAAATCACATGCAGTATCACCCCAAAAATACAGCATCCCCCTGCCATGGAGTTGTGCCCTATGCACTGTGGGGTTCGGGCTCTGCCTGCCCGGCAGCCTCCTGCTCAGAGCAGTTTCCTTCTATCATTTCTCTCCCCTCAGACCATCCTGTGGGTCCCCATCAAAGCAGACAGCACCCCTGGTGCCACCATTTCACCACGGCTGCCCACAGCAAGGTGCATGATATCATATCCTCATGACGGATGGGTAGGAGATGCTTAGGTCTTGGTAAGAGGGCATTGCTAGGATGGGCCTCTGATAGAAATCCAGGCCCAGGTTTAATGCTACTAAAACAGGGGAGTATTTTCCAGAGCCCCCAGGAACCTAGGGCCTTGCCCTGGTGCCTCCCCCCTAGCACAGCTTGGTGAGATTCGGACCTTTCCTCATTTGCTCGCCTCCAGCTGGAGCTGGCACTTAAACGCCTTCCTCGGGCTCTCTCTGAGCGGATGAACCTGCTGTCCGCCACAGCTGAACTCCCTCGCTTGTTCTTTTCTCACTCCTTATAGTATCGCATTTATGAGATCCCTCCAAGGTCTCTATCGATCGCTCGGGCAGCCGTGGTGACACAGCAGCTAGCGGAGCAGCAGGGTTCCCGGCAGCCTCCCAGGCAGGGAGCACAGGGGAGCCGGGACCCAGCAAGAACAGATTTACCCAGCAGCAGAGGAGGAGGCAGCCTCTACCCATGCTAGCCCCATCCCATGGCACCCAGGGTCCTTTCCCCCTCAGCTGACCCCATCCACATCCAGCTGTCAGGCAGAGTGGCACTGATGGGGAAGGCACAAGCCAGTGCAAGAGAACAAAGGGGAAATAATGGAAGGTGAAAAATTGCATATTGTCACCAGAGAGGAGGTTCCTCGTGTCTTACTGAGCAGCTCATGGTTGCCTGAAGCCCTGGGGCTCTGCAGCCATGCTGTGAGCATGCAGCAGATGTGCATGTCCTGGGGATGAACTGCACGAGCTTCCCTGCTCCAGCCACAGCTTCCCGCTGCAGAGCATCTCTGGGGAGAGCAAGGGTGCTCCCAGCCCCGCTTTACGTAAGGGAAATCCACCACGAGGCACGAAAGCCTTTCATTCAGGACTATTTGTTGCAGGACTTGAAAACGGAGGTGCTGGGAAGCCAACTGTCAGGGCAGGAGCACTGCAGATTGGCAAGGTGGAGAGGGCTGCCCATGCAAGAGGGATGAGAGCTACCTAACAAATATTTACGGGGCAGATAAGGCTGTAAATAGTGCAGCCCCCTCTGAGAGTGGGGGGCAGTGGCATGTGGTCGCATCTCTGGGTGCCGTTTGTAACCCGGAGTCATTGCTCAGAAGCAAGGACCACAGTGCGGGGAGCGGCAAGGCCAGAGCAAGGGAGAGAGGGAGAGATTGATTATCCCATAAATCAATCGCTGGGCACCGATTACAAAATAAACCACCAGGGCAAAGGTCAAGTGCTTTGTTATATCACCCAGCCCACAAGATTTATTCCCTGCTCGGGCAATCTGTCCCTCTTGCCATCGATCATGGGGAGCTGCAGCTCTCCCTTCCCAGCCTCAGGCATGGCTCCTGCCAACAGACCTGGCTGGGCAGAGCCCTGCAGGCAGCAGCACAGGGCTCACAGAAAACACCCAGCGGCCAGCATCAGGCACTGATCTCGTAGTACCAACGTTGACACAGCTGCCACGCCGGGCAGGCTGCCTGCAGCAGGGCAGCAGCAGGGGCTGTGGGTGGCACCGAGTCCTCCAGCTCCATCAGGGTGCCCAGGAGCAAATCCCCAGGGTGCTCTCCGCAAACAGCAGCAGCCCTGGCTGCCACGATGCCCATGGCAGGTTGGCCTCTGGGTGCAGTTGCCACTTCTTCCTGAGCTCCAGCAATGACTGATCCCTTTGAGAGGATCAGCAGCTTCTTGGCAGGGGAGCAGGAGCTTGCTCCAAATCAGATCTACACCCAGCCAGACTGCCCGAGCCCACTTGTACGCTCCGAGCTCTGCAGCCATACAGGGAGAGCTGCGCAGACTGGAACTCAGCCTACCAAACTGTGTTTTTTTCACCCCTTCTCCTTCTAACTTTAGATTTTAAACACAGGCAGCAATAAGAGGAATTCCTAGAAGTGTTGTTCATGTTTCCCATAAGCTGCTCATCACTGACCATGTAGAGATTTTCTGTCTGACTCCCAAAATACAAAAAAACCTAACATGGACATTTTTGAGTCCTTTCACATCAACCAGAGGAGAATAACGTCAGAGCTGTAGGATGTGCGTGTGCTTACACTCAGAGAGTGGCAAAGAGACATCGTGGGGAGGAGGCGAGGAGCTCACCATGGGCGGGGTGCCTCTGGCCGCACAGCCGGCGCCTGCCTGCTGCCAGGGGCTGTGGGAGCAGATAACCTGGGCTGGGGCTGCTTCCACTTATGGATGTTCCCATCGATCCCAAGACCATCCTCCCTGCTCCCTGCGGGATGGTACTCGTGCCAAAATGGTTGCTGCACTTGGCACTTGCCTGGGAGTTTATTTTTCTTTCCAGGAGCACTGAGCGTTTCGACTCCTATTTTAGCCCGTCTGCCAGCAGAGAGGGGAGGCTCCAGCCCGTGGGCCAAGCTGCGTGTTCCCAGCCTTTAACATGCTCCTGGGAGCTACGTGGGTCTCCACCACACAGAGGTGCTCCAGCATCAACGGGACAGCTGAGCCCAGCCCCAGCTGCTGCCCAAGTGACAGCCTCCAGCCTTGTCCCTACCTGCTGCGGGATGGCAGGAAAAGCGTGACTGTAGCAGGGAAGTGAGGGAGATATTTGAGGTGATGAACTACAGCACACACCAAACCTGCCAACTCCCTGTCCCAGCCCAGGAAAAAAAGCTCAAGGACCCACAGCTGCTTCATGGGTCTCTGCTTCCCCAGGAGAAGCAGCAAACCCTACAGAAGTCCTATCCACATAGAGATGAGCATCGCCACCAGCTGCTGGATCTCTCTTGGGGTTCGTTTTCCCACTGTGAGGAGCAGGTCCCGAGAGCACAGTGCTCATCTCCCAAGCTGGCATTGCCTTCCCCAGTCACTGCCTCGACCTCAGCATGGAAAGGTGCAACAGGCAGCCAGCCTCTCCCACCCGCTCTCAACAAAAGTGGTGGTGACATTATTCCAAGCGTTAATTGCCTCATTTGTGGAGGATTTTGCAAATCCCACGGAGCCAACAGCATCTTTCTTTCAGAGCCTGGCACGCCAGCTCCCCTCCCACGGGGGTTTTGACCCGCACGGACATCCATCACTCCTGTTGCTGGCCCAGCTCCACCGTCCTGATGGCGGTAATGAGGCGAGGTCAGCGCGAGACAGCTGCATTCCCCAGCCCTTCCCTCGCTCCTCCTGGCAGATTTAGAAGTTCACATTTAATCTGAAAGAGGGAAGATGGAAAGGAGCCTCACCAGCCACAGTTTCTGTAAATGTCAGGACAGGAATGAGATCTTAGCAAACCTTAATATACTATGCAAATCCTCCGAGCATGACCATGTGTTGCCAGGGCTTTTTATTCCCCTCCATGGTAATCAGACAGACGAGGATTAAAAAGAGGAGCTGCTACGTAACTAGCAGGCCCCTCTGCTTTAGTAACCACAGTGTAGGGGCAATATTGGAACATATGGGGCTAGGGCTCTGTAAGGGGGAAACCTTCAGGGTTAGAGGCAATTTGGGACAGACCAGAAGAAGAGCCACAAGCAGAGGCGGATATTCTCCTAAGGGTTGTTAACCAGACAGATTTTTGCCTGCATCCCCAAAGATGCATCTCCATCCTCTGCAGCACACTTGGGGTGTGCACAACAGGCTGAGGCTTCGTGCAAGACAGTGAACAGCCACGCATTTGGTGCATGCGTGGATGAAAGCGAGACAGCACTCTGTGGAGATGGGATGGGAGGAGGGACCACGTGGAGTCCAGGCACAGAGCTCTCTCTTTTTCTACAGCTGCATGTTTACCTTGCTTTTTACTTCACCTGTTCCCCCCCCCCCCCCCCATCACTTTCCTTTCTGGTAATGATGTTGACCTGATTAAAATTTTTATTGGATTTTACAAAATAATTTCATACATACCATTCCCCGGAGCCCTGCAGGGTGGAGGGAAGGTGGGAGAGAGAGAAAGGAGAAGAGATTATATTAAGAATGATGTTGGGAAAGGAAATATTTTATTTTACTCTGAAATGATTTTTCCTGGATGAATAATAGATTAGAGATCTCACTTTTAAAAATAGTGCTCTTACAAGTGCCCATGAAACACTCGGGCAGGAAAAAAGGCACCACTTGAGCATTCCAGGCTTATTTCAGCAACAGCTTTACCTTCCTCCTGCAGCTTCCAACCCTTTCCACCAGCACATGAGCTGTGCCTTACTGGCTGCCACAGCCCAGGTGAGCAGGTGCACAAGGAGACAGAGCCCTGACTCTTCTGGCCACCCGTGGCACTTTTATGGCCAGCAATGGGCTGTGTGGATTCACTTGCCAGATCCTCAGCTCTTACCTCATAGCCCTAGCCCTGGCCAGTGACAGCTCAATGAGCCTGTGACAGCACAACGAGCATCCCATGGGAGCTCACGGTCCACAGCAAGCCACAGGGAAGTTTGAGGTGAATGTAAACATGTGACTGCTTTCCTCTCTCCCCACAGGCAACATCCTAATGCCCATACGTCTGTTGCAGAAAGGCCGCTGCTACTTTGCTCCGGTCCCTAGAAAGAAGTCCAGTCTTTGCCAGTTTGAGGAATGGTATGGGATGATTTAGTTACCCAACTGCATTTTCATGTATTTAAATGAGATTGCAAACCTTTGGCCCAGGGACTAACTGTTCCCTTCCCAGGAACACAGCCTCTCTTGCAATGGGCAGCTTTGCACCCTAGGTCCCAGTGCAATAAAAAGAAAAAAAAAAAGCCTTTCAGAGAGCTCAACATTTGCTTCAGATGTCCTTTCAGGAGTACTCCCCCAGGGCTAGCATGGTTTTGAAATTCAGTTTCCCTGGTGGATGCTTATGAAACGAACATATTTCAGTGCTGTGAAGGTGCCTCAGCAGACCACCCCTCACAAGGGGCAATAAGTCCGTGAACCAAACCTGGTGTCAGTGGAAACTCAGGCGAAAGCAGCCACATTCAAGTGAAACCAAGGTGAGGAATGAAGGGCGCTCCTCAGGGCAGGCACCGTTCGTGGCCAGCAGCAGAGACTGCCTGCAAGCTTCTTGCTCTGTAGGCAATTCTCAAGGTCATGCTGCTGAAAGTATTAAGGTTCCCTGGGCAACCTTTAATATATATTTTGGAATGAGTTTGTGGGGTGAGAGTTGAAATTTTTCCAGCATCACGTTCTCCAACAATTGCTGGTTGACATTTCCCCACCGGTTCTCATTTTCTTCCTGAAGCAAGTGCTCAGACACAGCACCTCTGCCCAGGGAGGGAGGGGAGCAGAGCCCCCTCCCGCAGGCTCCCCAAAATGTGCATTCCTGCTATTTGCCCACGTGGGACAGCACTGCTGTTTTACACTGTGTTCTCCATACCCACTGGTTTGTTACAGGGTGGGTGCAGCAGTGGCAGTGTTGCCACCTCACCCCAAAACTCAGGCAAACCTTCACCCCCAGCAGAACCCTGCGAGCCCCCGCCTGGGGCTCTGCTCTGCCCTCAGAGGCACAGCCCTCCTGCTCCTGCCACCCCTCAGATCCATCCCTGTGATCCTGGGCTGTGTCTGCCACCCAGCACGTCCTCCTGCCTCTCCATTCCTGTGCCACACAGGCTGCCCCCACCAGGGACCGGCAGAGCCGAGACCTGGCAGCACACAGAGCATCTTGCAGCAGGAAGGGATCTGCAGGGCAGCCAATAGCTCACTGATAAATATTACGGCAAGAAGAGTCCAAGCCCCAGGTAAAAATGACTTGTGTTGAACCATGCCCACAGTCCAAGAAATGGAGGGCACCTGCAGCTAGCACTGCATTGTCCAAAACCCAGAGCAAAATGGGCATTTCTGACTTTTATTTCACACTAACGATAGGGACAAAGAAGAGAAGAACAAATATAAAGCCTCCCCAAGAGGCTAAGCACAGCAATTCACCCCACAGCCAAACTGAAACGAGACACAAAATGGCAGCAGCTTCTGCAAGCGGGCAGAGCCAGCTTCTGTGCTCACCAGCACAAAGAGCAGCGGCAGCTCCAGGGGCTTCACAGCTGCCTCCATCACCGTCCTGCTCAGCATCTCAGGAGGTGGACAAGAAATTAGGGACATTAATTTCTTTCCATGATGGAGAAAAAAAACACCACCCACGGGCTCTAACCAAACCCGAAGCTTTCCGGAACTCAGGCATTAATCTCTGGAAGGAATATTAAGTCCCTCCAAGTATTCATATTTTGCTCTTCCCTGCTTCTGAGGAGATGGGACACGGACAGCCCCTCTCCTCGGTGACCAGCTCATGCATAACAACGAGCTGTAGGAGCCTCCTGCACGACCCGCAGGCCCACTCCCAGGTCTCACAGCTCCATCTCCTCCCGAAGGAGCTTCGGGGAAGCCTCCAGGCTTTGAAGCTTGTGCCCAGGTATCAGCAGCCCCGTCTGCACTCCCCAGGATGGCCACGGGCAGCTGCCAGGTCTCGGGGCACCAGCTCAGCTCAAATCTTGTCCCTAAGTCACACAAGTAGATAGGTTGAAATACATCAAATGATTTCCTACCCTCGTACCTCCCTGCAAGTGGCAGCTGGAGCTGTCAGCCATGTTACACAGGCAAGCAGGAGAGACACTGGGGGCAGCCCCACTCCTCACATGTTTTTAGGACTCCTGACGCATGCTCAGGTTAGGGGGAAGGACAGGACAACCCCACCTACAAACACCAGCCCCTGCCATCAAAAGCCGTCTTTCAGAAGGAGCGATTTTGGCCACAAGTCGCATCTCCTGGTGCTCGCCAAATTGGTGCAGCACTGACTGGGTCCCTCAGCACACCAGGGAGGCTTGTGCTGTCACCACTTCACCCTGGATAATGAAGGCTTTCATCTCCAGGTTTGTCAGCTTAGCACCTCCCCAGAACCAGGCCTCTTTTTTAGTATTAAAGAAAATAATGCATATTTATCAAACCTTGTCAGGCAGCAGGGAGGGGGAAACAGCTGGCAGCAGCCTCCCTCTCCCCATCTGACACGCGCTTGCCATTTTTCGCAGTTTCAACAGCTCTCCAGCTCTCGTTCTTGTAATTACGATGAAAAACCTCACACCCGACCATAGTGCCTCGCAGCCAAGGCGCCAATGTGTTTCCACATAAAAGCTTCATCGCAGCCCCCCCCTCTTTTTATTTTTTTTTGGAGTCTCTGCTTTATTCTCATCCTCTCTTACATCATTGTGTTCACATGGTCTTCAATTATTTACAAGCATACAAAACACTCCAGCCTGGTTTCTCAACTGGTATTAATCAGGGAAGTGCCAACTAAATCAGCGGAGCTACAAAGATTTGCTCCAGAGAAGAATCTGGCCTGCTGTCCCTGCAGACCCCTCCTTCCTTCCACAGCACACATGAGAAAGGAGAGGATAAAAAAAAAAGTGTTTTCTTTTTTCCATTCCCCGACTTTGCCAGACATATGCAAGCATGCTAATGCCCACGGAGACCTGCTCCCCACCGCTGACCTACTTTTCATTCGTGTGCCTGCAGCACGCTTCTCGCCTCCTGCGGCAGCCCGCGGTGCTCGGAGCCGTCGTCACCTTGCCAAGGCCCCGCAGCAGCACTGGGAGCCCCACACGAGGCAGCCCCCCAGGCGCTGGGGCAACATCCACCAGCTTTAGTGACAGGTAAGGGCTTTGGTTATGCAGGCAGCCCTCGGAGCTGGTGCAGCACCCTCTCCAGTGCCTTCAGGATGCTTTCTGTGCTTTCTGCTTCCAGGGGTGCCCAGGGACAGGCAGCTTCCCCCTCCGGTGGGCACTGCAGGCTGACAGACAGGATGGCCTCCTCCAACCATGACTGATCGTTTCCAACTTGCCAGAGCCCACCATTTTAATTCAACAAGGCCAATCAAGTCCCCAGGGCACAGGCCACAAGTCAGAAAGCAAGCACAGGATGTTCCTCTGGAGCTGTAGGATGATCACCAGCCAAGTAGGGCTGTTTCTTTCTAAGGACTCAGCCCCCACATAGTGCCCACCTCAGCTTCTCACACGACCAGCACAGCCAATCTTCCCCAACTCTATATCAGGACTTCACAATCATACAACGCAGAAATTGACTTTTGAAAGTCATTTTGTTATTTGCACCTTCGCTTAGGCACAGAAAGAGAACGAGTTCATGAAAGCATAATGTGAGTGTGGAGAGCCGGTCTGCTCTCCTGAGAGGATTTTCACATGCAGACTGGAGAACCATGTGTGAAACCTGGGGCTACCGGGCATCTCATTAGGAGACAGCGCTTAAACTTACTGCTATTTCCATCAGCAGTTCACAAACTGGGGCCACCGTGCTCAGAACCAGAAAGCCACGGAAGCGCAGCACAGAGACACCGAGCTGGGCTTCACTGCACCAAACCAGCTTACTCATCCTGATGTACCACCACAGCGAGGAGATGTCACAAGGCCTTCATCATGACTGGAATGATAATATCCATGATTCACACGGAAGACTTTTATACAAAGCACAGAGATAAAAATAAAATGAAGGGGAAAAACTTCAGAAACTGTTTCATTCCCCACAAGATGGATAAACCACGATGAATGTAAACAGCTCAACTTGACCCAAATATTTTTTCGTTGCTGAGTAACCCTGCAAAAATCTTATCTTACTAGCATCTGTGAAGATTAGGTAGAAGGAATTTTAAACAAACATTTGCTGTCCGTCGTTTTAAGGCATTTCAGCCTGGACACAAACTCTCAGGACTGCTACTTCTCAGCACCCCTGACACCTTTCAGGAGGGACCAAAGAAATGAGGGAGGCAGGAAGCAGCTGTAACATTTCCAACACATTAACATGCTGCTGACATGAAGGCTCACATGAAACACTTGGTTTTACAGCTTCCCAAGCTCTCCTGCGCCCTAAGAGAAGGACGCAATCGCCTTACGAAGGCTCTGAGCAGGAAATACATGCTCAGGCCACAACTACAGCAGGAGGTGGGAGGAGGGGTAGGCACAGCAGATGGCTCTGAGCCATTTTGGGTGGCAGTAGGCACCCGGCGAGGGGCTCAGACTTTACAACCCACACTGGTTGCCATATGCTGCGGCAGTGGCTCAGCATCACGCAGGACCCAATTTAGAGCATCCTTCAGGGCTGCCAGTACCACGCTCCCCTCTTACTGCTCTCCATTACTACCACGCCTTTCATCTGAGCATTTTCTAGTGCCTTGCTGTCATATTTACTGATTTTTCATGTGTTTTTATAGGTGGAGGGAGATCTGGTAGATCAGATGAGAGATTCAGCCATGAGGTTTTAGTCTCATTTGTGCTCTGGAGGTCAGGCCTGCTCGCTGCTTCCCTCTCTCCCAGCAGATAAGCACTATCTCAACAACACAGATGCCTTTAGAGATCACCTTGCCCACCACTAACCTGTGCAGTACTGCTGCTGTGTGTCCTGGAGCTGAAAGCACACAGCAAGGGAGGCTGTGCCTGTGACACAGGGAGCTCGGAGCAGGTGGGGTGGGGAGATCACAGCTCTGAACATGGCAGCCCTTCCAGCAACAACAGACTTGGCTGAAATTCTCCTGAAGAAACCCAGGGAAATGAGAACGAGAAGGAGAAAATCCTGGAGGTAGCAGGATGGAGATTGGTTTGCCAACAGCAGGGCTCAGAGAGGAGGATGCCAGCAGCACCCGGCAGCAGGCTGCCCTGACAAGCTGTACAGGGGGCAGGGTGAAGGAACAGCATCGCTGTGCTACCCTGTGTTTGTTATACTGCAGCCACAACACAGTCCCAGTGCTGTGGCATGATGCTGAGGGATGCTGCAGCTGTAAAATGGAGCACTGGGCCCAGTCCAGAGCAGGACAAAGTGAGGGTGAGAGAAAGGTCTGGCAGCATTACACACACAAATGGGCTTTTGCAGCTCTGGGCAGTGCATTCAGCCTCCTCCCAACCCTAGGAAGAAGGTCCTTCCATCCTGGGGGAGCAGAGCATCCCACCTCTGAGAGCACGCTTTGGGACACGGAACCATCAGAAAACTGCTCAAAACATTCACTCAGTCACAGACACCCAGGCTGGACCTTCAACCTTGAAAGAACAGGTACACAGGGGCAGCTCAGACTCAGCTGGAAGGAGCAGGTTACCCTGAACCTGGTTTTACCCACTGGTTTAAATCCCAGCTACAGATAAAGCAATGAAAGCAATTTACTCCGTAAAGACCCTTGCAATATCAGGTTAGTGCTGCAGCTCCTACCAGGGCACTGAGGAAGGGCAGTCGTCCACACCTGTGCTAGGCAACTGCAGTTGCATTTCTTGGGTTCAAGGACAAACCGGGATATTTTTGACAGTGTGAAAGCAGCAGCCACTCAGTGTCAGTTATCTGAACCCAGCACGGTGTGTGTATTCTGACTGGCCCCACTGCACACACAGCATTCACCGGTGCCCGGCCTCTCCATCCACAGCAGCTTCTGGCCCTGGCCTGTTTTGCTTCCCACCTCCCAGCATTTTAATCCTTAAGTGATGCATCTCCTCGACAAGCACAACAGACATGGCCGGGGAGCTTCCTGGAGGAAGTAATTACAGAAATTGAGCTCACCCAAGCAATTGAAAAAGCTGAGATATATCTCGGAGCTCCAATTTTTCTCTCTACTACACTCAGGACCTGCATCAGACCAAAATGCACCATTGGCAACAGGCTTTGCTCTTCTCCAGCTGCTGCCTGGAACTCCACCAGAGCTGGCAGCTTTACAGGGCTGGTCCCCGAGCTCCAGCTCACCAAGGCTTTCCTGTTCAGGTTGGATCAACTGGTTTCATGATGGAAGTTAGAGGAGTTAGAGCCTTGGA
This sequence comes from Aythya fuligula, assembly GCF_009819795.1. Taxonomy (NCBI): domain Eukaryota; kingdom Metazoa; phylum Chordata; class Aves; order Anseriformes; family Anatidae; genus Aythya; species Aythya fuligula. Next base: position 8,858,350 of record NC_045569.1, on the reverse strand, counting down.
GCACCTGGCCCCACGGTGGCATTTCCAGCTCTAGGAAGCAGGGGCTTCTGTCTGGTCACAGCCTGCTAAAGGCTCTGCTTCGCTCACCCTCTCTGGCGGCTACCACATCACAGCCAGCTCTGTAATCGCCCCAGCAGAGCAGATCTCAGCTGCAACTTAATCCGAACTTTGACTTCAGCTCTCACAGCTAGCTCAAATGAAAATGAAAAGCAAATGATAAAGGAAAATCCACAAAGTCAAGTAGGTGGCGAGGGGACCAGAAGCAGAGAATGCAACTGGAAAGAGCAAGGCCACGGCAGATCCAGCAGTGCAAGCATTAATTGCTTTTTAATTATTCCAGTGCTTTTCTTCCCCAGAGGCTGGTAATTACAGGATTCCTGCCTGCCCTCCGGTGGCTAAGGAAGAGAGGAAAACGAAGAGCATGTCAGCAGAGCAAGTCCAGGAACCAAGTCTCCACAAAGGTCTGGTTTGCCCCCACAGATCTGAAGCTGCTGACATTTATTTTGAGCACCATGCAGCAAGACCACTGCAAGACACACACACACACGGCCACCTCCAGGGGAAATCAACCACTAGTGCCACCTTTATGGAAATGAGTTCAAGACTACTTTATACTGACCAGTACCTTAAGTTTCCAGCTGAATGAAGAGCAGGATTTGCTTCTGATCAGAGGGTGAAGAGTATAAACCAAACAAGGAAAGCCTAGATGTTTTGCCCTGAGTTTGGTTGCATTTCTGAAGCTCTAAAGAACAGAATCACCTTCCCTGCCATCCTGCTGCTCCCCATGCCCCAGATCCAGTCAGTTCCAGCTCCGAGACAAGGGTCAGCCTGCTTCTCAGCACACCTCCAGCTATCAAACACCCTTACAACAACACTACCTGTGCGCATCTCTGGGCTTTTTTGTGACCTGAAGAAGCCCAGCCTGGTCAAACACAGCCTGATGAGTATGGCAGATCTGACACTGGCTGTTTGGTTGCACAGCCACCACCAGGTACCACTCATCAGCTGTCATCTGACAGTGTTCCCATGCCCCCAGCCTCTCCCCACAACAGTCCTACACCAGCACCATGCAGCAGGTTCAACCCCTTGAACCTTCAGCAGATCTCCTCCATGGCAATCTCACCCAGGAGCACGTGAGAATTGACAGACACATGTCGTGAACAAGTAGAGAGACCATTGAGAGAAGCCTGTATTTAACTCTGGTTCAAATACATTCTCTTCCATCCACTCCAGATGCTACTCAGACACTTTGGAGAAGGGTATTTAAAGATAGCATGATCAAAGTGAGAGGAGGAGGAGGGCGAGCGCAAGGGCACAGGAGTCCCATTAGTGGGAAATCAGAATTCAGCTACATCCCTTGCACAAGACAAAGGTGAGATAAGAGCTCTGCAAGGAAGACAACATGGGATCACAACAGCATTGACTTCCCGAACATCTGTAAGCAGAAAAACATGCTCACCGCTTCCGTAAGGGAAAGGGCACAAACTCAGCAATTTTCTTCTGATCAGTGGATGGGAATTTGAAGCAGACTTTTCACAGCTCTGGTTATTTCTGAATTTTAAAAAGTCCAAGGAGCTTCTGCTCCCCACCAGCCCAAATACAAGGACCCAGACAGCTGCCTAGGGAGCAGCAGCCTACTCTCAGCGTACTGGAGCATTCTCCAGCAGGAAGGAAATGGGACATGTAGTCAGGAGACCTGAGCACAGTTCATTGTACCATCCCCTGCTTTGCCTCATGACAAGGAAAAAGGTTTCCACCTGCACAGCATTCCCAAAGGGGCATCTCAGTGCTAGCACTGACGTCAGCAGCCCTACAATTTCAGATTACTGAGAGTGCAGAAGTAGTCTCACAACTGAGCCACAAGAGCCTCCTTCGGTGCCCATAACCCAAAAGCTGCAAAGCAGCAGCTTTCATCACCCTCAGAGCTCAGGGAGCTCTAAAAAAGAAACAGCCACCAAGGAGCTTGTGACTGAAACCAGGACATGTTTGTACCCACCTGTGAGGCAGCGCAGCTCGGCTCACACCCGCAGCACGATACACCTCGCTTGGGATGGGGTAACAGCCCTCCTCCCATTTCCTAAGGCAGGAGGGAACAGCACCAAGCCCTAACCCACAGCACAGGTGACTGAGGTGTGACAAATTCCCTCTGCCCCAGCTTTGGGGTCTGTATGCTGTACTGTTAGCCAGGTGCTGACCCTAGCCCCATGAAGATGTCGAACACTAATGATCCCAAAGCAGTCCCAGGAGTAAACACTTTTGGCCAAGCCTCCCGGTGGGCAGGAACTGGTGCTGACTCCACGATTTTTGCTGGCATCATCACTGCAGGAGACAACTCACATCTTCACTGTGAGCTCACAGGACCAGAACCAGGTAAGTGGTATCTCGTCCTGCATTTGCACAGCCAAGCCTCTTAATGGGAGAACAGCATCATCCTTCCTAAAACAGAAGAGAATGGGCACTAGAGAAGCACAAACAAGCTCACCCTCCACCTGGTGCAGCAGGCCAACATGCCAAGGGCTGCTGAACAGAGGGGTGGTGTGAAGAGCTGGGACATGAGCTGTCAGTGCCTGCAGGGAGATAGCCAGGCATGCTGCAAGCAAGGAGGGACTGAATCCCAGGCCTCTGCATGACAGGACCAGAGCTTCCAGGAGAATACCAAACAGCAAGTTCCCTGAAGCCTACAGCAGCACTGCAGCCATGACCACCATGCTGTGTAGCCACTAGGGTGTGACAAAGCCACATCAAGGGCATACAGATAACCACCCCAGTGCCATTTTGGTGCTAAGAAGTAACAAATGGCTTGGGAACCAAGAGAGAGGTGCTTCACAAGGGGTTGTTGGCCATTGCCAGCATGATAGGAAGCTCGTGTTCCCCTGCACAGCGCCCTGTTCCCCAAGGACCCAATTCCAAGCCCTCCAAAGAAATCAATGGGATAACAAGGAGATGAGTTGCAGCCAATATGGGTTTGTCACGAGCAAATCACATCAAGCCAATTTATCTTCTTGCTATAACAGGGTAAACGGCTTTTGGCACAGAGAGCACGACCTGTCAAACATCTCAGCTGTAGGAAGGCTTTTCACACTGCTTTGCCTGCCACTCCCATAAGCTAGGGAAATATGGTCTGAAGAGAAACTATGACAGGACAGGTCAGGTAGCCACATGCAGTGGGCTGATACCAGCAGCCTCCTCTAACACAAAAAGAGCCTGCTGATGAACAGGATTTTGTAGGAGTCTGTCATAGCCCAGCTCTGTTCAGGGTTTCACCACTGACCTGGATGATGAAGCAAAAAAAAAAAAAAAAACTTATTAAATTTGCAGGTGACATGAAGGTGGGAAGGACTTAAGGTACTTTCAGGAGACAGGATTAGACCGATGAGATCTTGATAGCTTGGAGGAATGGTCTGAATTTCATCCTATTTTCAGGCAGACACAAAGGCCAGTTTGTACTCTCAAGCTGGAATAATCAGCTGCCCAAGAACAAGAAAACAAGTTTTCAGGGACTCTTGCTTCACTAACCTTGCGCATCAAGAGCTATTGATGCCACAAGTGGTCTGAGCACCTCTTGTTCTTGACCTGATGAGAGCAGTGTCTAGGGTCCAAACAAAATACCAGCACATTGCGTTAGGGAGGGATGTACCCAGGGCATTTCTCCCCAAGCAGCCCACAAACAGAATCAATACCAAGTTCAAAGGGCCCTGAACAGCATCAGGAGGACAAGAATTCCCACCCCCGGGCTGCTGTTTATCTACTGCATCACTGTCACCTCATTGCAGCTGAGCTCTCTTCTGAGAGCTGCTTTCAGCAGGGAAGGTGTTCCTACGCCAGCAGCACATCACGTAACGATGACAGCCAAGCACATACTCGGTCTGAGTGCTGTGCACACCATACCCATTCATGACACTGTCCCAGCTGCCCAAAGCCCTGTCCATAGCCAGCTGCCAGCTGATTCCCCTCTCCCCCACTACTTCTCTTGCTATTTTAACCTGTAGTCACTGCATGACCAGGACTTCTGGTCTCCAATCAACCTTGCCACTGGAAGCAAAACGAAGCACAAATGTCTTGCAAAAATAATGACCCAGAACTTCCAGGCATGGCACTTTCCAGAAAGCCACGGCCAAGCCCCTGCAATGAGCTGAATTTCTAGCCTGCTGGGAAGAGATACTTGCAGCCACCCTCTGCATAACCTCCAAGCATTCCCCTCTGCTCTCAGCTGCTCTGACCAGGCATTTGGGTCATCTAAGAGGGAGCTGGGAACAAGTCCTTGCAGCCCCAGGAACCCTGATGTTCCAGGTGAGTTCATTCACTGCCAGAATAAGAAAGCAGAGCTTCCAAGTAAGTGGCATTTGTTTTCCTCAGAAGAGCTGCTTTCAGCAGCCAATTGCAGGGAAGACTGAGAAGTGGCAATGGATTGATTTGGCTCCTGCAGAGGTGACTAATGGGAACACGGTCCAACAGCAGAGGCAGAGGACTGGATGGCAGTCCCCCACAGCTGCCTTCATAGGAGGGCACTTCCCTCACACGTAACGAGGGAAGCCTTCACCACACTCCCTGTGTGAGCATCTCCTGGGGTATGACACATTTACCACACTCTCCAAGAACCCTGAATGGGAAGCAGATGCTTGAAAGGGAAGGAGGAGAGGCAGGCTGGGAAGGAGTCAGCATTGCACTTCAGGTTCAGAAGCATCTAGTCATCTGGCAAAACTCCCTTCGCTGCTGTGGACGTGAGCAATGGGTATTGACAAGGCAGATTGCACAGAGCATCACCCAGACCACGGGCTTTTAGCACCCCGTGGAGCATGATTGAGTACAGTCTTGTCCCTCCAGAATGAAGTCAGAAATAAAGCATCGCAGCTGAAATTAGTGTGACTCAGGGTCACCCCAGATCAGCTCTCCTCATTGCAAAGGCTAAGACAGCCTACGCATCAGGAACTTGACCAATCTTAAAGACGGGTCACAGGAGAAGACAAAGCAAATAGATGAACTGGCTTCTATTTATTAGCCACCACAAAAGACTGGAGCAAGATCAAGCCATAAAACCAAAGCATTAGCATCTCTATGATCAGCATAGATCCATGAGGATCTGCCATCTCTTACCAGGACTTACTGTGGTTTCTCTCCTGAAGGATGGGCTGATGCATGTCCCTCTGCACACACCCTGCAGGCTAAGGAGACTCACAGCATCAGACAGCCTCGCATCATTCAAGTGAGGCTCTGCAGCCTGCCACTGCATTTCCTCCATCAGGAGAGTTTGATCATTACTACTGCACACGTAACAGTACCAGAAAGACCGTGAAGTTTGAAACAGGATTGCCATTCACTTCTGTCAGCCACATGGACGCCCATGCCAAAAGGGTGTCCTAGATCTTAGTCAAGATCAGCTCACAGGTAACAGACCACAGTGGAAGCTGATCACAAGTTATAAGCTAAGTAAATTCACCACAAAAATTGCATTTGGAGTGCTGGAAGCCAGCAGTTCGTGATGCTATTGGCACGGTCAGTTCAGTCCTTAGCCTATGCATCCCTTGTTGCCTTTAAGCTACCATGTCAGAGAACCTGTGATCAACACTTTCTATTAAAGCCAGGATCTCAGATCACCCCAGCCTGCGAGCAGCAGCGCCTCAGTTATTCACGCCTTTCGTCAGCTCCCAGCTTGACTGCAGCAATATGACAGGCCTTACCTTGAAGCCTGCAGCATGCTCCAGCTGAGACACTCTCTGCATTCCTGAGTGCTCAGTAATCCTGTTAGCACCACCACAGCAGGCTCCTGATGGAGAGAGCCAGCAGAAAGCAGGCTCCAGGCCTTGGCCCTCATTTCCCCATAGCCTCATTGGCAGAGCCAAGGCTGCCCTCCAGGATGGAGTGCTGGCCACGGCACACTCCATCATCACGGAGCACCACCGTGCCTCACACAAGGGCTCTCATCCACACCCAGCAGCCAGCCTCCTCAGTCCCCTTGTTGCACACAAGTTCTCAAACATTTCCTGGTGCAAACAGCTGGGCATCTTAGGGCAACCTAATCCGACAGAAATACACCACGTCGTGGACGTGAAGGAATTATCTTGGAACATGGCACTCCGCTGCAGGCACTTAGTGCCCAGGAAGACACTGAATTATCCAAACCCTAGCAGATGCAGACGCAGTCACTGTAATGCATGACTCAAAGATGCTCAGCTATACACCCTGAGAGCATGGGAAGCTGTCTGCAGCCTACACAAACAGTGGAGAGCTTACATGCTCTTGGTCAGCCTGTTCATCCATCTCAAATTAGCATGGAAGTTGTTCAACTTATTTGGAATAGGACAAATATCAGAGATGTGAGCAGGAGAGGTGGGCTCTCCTGTTCAAGCAGTGACTGTCATGGCATAAAGTGACAGAATAGAGGATCGTGTTTGTGCCTCTGCTGAGATCACACAATTCCCCTATGGCTTAGCTTCCTCATCTGTAAAGACACGGGTAACTCTGCTCACCTATCAATTGATAGTTGCATCCGCCAAGAAGATAAAGGTCTGGTCCCACAAGGTTCTGATTCACTCTGCTGAAGGTGCTGTACTCTTTAAAAAAAATAAAAAGACAAGTTAATAGGAATTCTGGTAAAGATCAATCCACCTTGTTCGGATGTGCTGGAAGAGATGACATGCAAAGAAAGGCAGCCTCAATGTCTCATCTTGCAGATTCCCAAACATCACTGTAGGCCTTTTCCTTACCTGCCTCTACCAATTTGCACCACGAGCTGGATTGCTTTATCATGTTCTCTCCAAGGCTCCTCCACATGCTCCAAGCTCATCCCAGACTACCTAAACACCAGTTGTTGCAGGCAGAGCACCATTAGCACTGCAGTGCTGTTACTGCTGCTGCCTGGGCTAGAATTAATGCAGCTCAGACAGCACACTGAAAATATTGACTTTCCAGCTAATCAAACCAAATTCCATGAAAGCTACAACTTCAAACCTCAAAAAAAAAAAATTCAATGATTCATAAATATTTGAAAGTGCCAGACTGATTGCATCTGGATTGTGAGAGCAGAGGGGCTGAGGTCAGGATGAGAAAGAGACGGACCAGACAGCTGCTTAGACCTTGATGTCATGCATCACCAGGACTGCACAGCCCTCAGCCAGAGGATGACAACTATATCCCAGAGCTGTGGTGTAGCCCTACTAGTTTTGAAGCACCCAGCCTGCAGGCAGGATGCACCATGCCAGCTGCTAGGACCGCAGAGATTAGAAGCCAAAGAACAGATGTGGTTGCTCAGTTTCTGACTCTGGAACACAAATCGGCCAGAGGGATTTGTGAGATGCCTGCTTTCCCTCTCAAGTCCCCGGCCTCATCAGTAAGGTTAGCATGATAAAATGGGGGAAGAAATCCTGGAGAAAAATGGTGACTTGGAACTGAAGTTTTCCATGAAACGCCTCCCTCCTGCCACAGCCAGCTGCCATCCCCACCTCCTCCACAGATATCCCATGGCCCAGCCAGGTGGGTCACTCAGCCCCCAGAAAACTTCAGCTGGCCTCCTGGGAAAGCAGCAGTGTTAGCCTGACCTCGCCACCAGCCAACTCCTCTCATCTTCTTGCTATCTAGCCAGCCAAAGGCAATTTCATTTTTCCAAACAACGTTTCCAACAACAACAAAATCCAGGCAAACATGCAACATGCAGCAAGTCAAGATCTATTTTTATATTTCACACCAGAGAGAAATTCCAACTTTTTTACACATAGAAGAAAATTCAACGGCTGTCTAATTCCAATTTAGACAAGAGGACTCTTATCTTGTTTTCTTCTGAACTTTAGTTGAGATGCAGTCTTTGCTGCAGAAAGCAGTTTGCAACCCCATTTCAGGCTGCCCTTGTCCTCCAAGTCTCTGTAGCCACATTTGTATGCAAGAGAACACGGAGAGAACCTAACACAAAGTCCTCACTTGTGAAACCGTATATTCGTCTCGAAGTCAAGAGGAGAAACAAATCTTACCCTGAAACACAACACTCTCATTAGCAGCTCATGTGAGGCCAGAGTCCCAGATGAACCAGATGAGCCGCACTCCTGCAAGGGCAGTGCAGATGAGCATCAGATAAGGATTGAGGTAGGCAAGCATGGTAAAAAAAGGTCTAGAGGCAGAAGTTAAGAATTAACTTGAGCAAAAGGGGAGCTCCCAACCCTGGCAGGCAAACCAGCAGTGTGCCAGAGCAGCATGTGGCACCCCACGATCTCCAGGGGAAGAGAACAGGAGATTTATGGAGAGAAGGGTGTTCCTAAATCAGTTCACTGCAATGGCAACCCCAACCTCCAAAATTATTTCCAACTCTTCCAAAACCACATGTGAATGCATTAAAGATTATCTGCGTGGGACTGAAGCTAAAAGCCACGTTTTCAAGGTCCTTCCTAGGACACAACACTGGAGATGGGGCCCCCAGAAAGGAGCAGTTCCACATGCATGGCATTGCGCTGAGCCTCATCTCCTACAACCGTGCCTCACGCTGCCAGGGCGGGAAGCACAAATGCTGACTGAAGTGCTCCCACGGTTTCAGCATCCAGCACCTCTCCTCTGTAATCCCTCCCCGTAATCCTGTAGGCTAACACGGCGCAGCTCCACGCGTCTCCCTCGGTGGGAGATGAACAGGGCTGATGGGGTGGCTGGGGGAGCGCACACACAACACCCAAAGCCTGGCTCCTACTAGGAGGAAATCTAAGCAGCCTTTTCCTCCTCACCACTGAAAAACTGGGGCCTTCATACGACAGTGATTCTAGATACAGGACTGGAAAACATCCCTTGCCCATAAGCTTCCTGGAGCGAGCCCTGCCACCTTCCACACCGCAGTAAGTATTCCTGTCACACTATTCATGCTACAGCACTGCTGGCTCCTCCCCAAGCATCTCAGAATAAAGTCTCGCCCCCTACGTATTTAAATACAAGATTTTCCCACTTTAACAGAATGATCACTTGAAGCAATTTAGCGCGGTAATTGAGACTCACAATGCCCTGCATTTTATTCAGCGTAGATGGCCCGTACACCCACTTAGCCCTCAGTGCTGATGTCAGGAGCGCGAGGCAGGGCTGTATTTCGGGTCTGGGTGTTCACAGTGCCAGCACACGGGGTTCCTACGTCACAGCCGAGCACCTCCACACCACAGTCAGCAAAGCAGCAAGCACACAGAGGCTGCTCCAACCTCTCCACCTGCGTCAGGTGTTTCTCCAGCCCTGCTGCCTGCACACACACTATTTCTTGTTATCTTCCACATCCCCGCTCCCAAGGGTGCAATTGTTTCTCCCCAGCAAAGAGAAGCCAAGCTGAAACTTGGACTTCAGTTTAAGTAAAAGCCACTAAAAAGTGGTACTTCGAGCCTGCTCATGTAAATCAATGGCACGCTAGAGTAGATGTACCAAATATCCCCCAAAGTGCATGTGTCAGTGTATTTGTTTCTTCAGAGATCATTAACAGCTCATGACCAAGGTCAGGAGTCAAGACTTGAGACTTCACCGCCGATACAAGGGAAAGCCTCTGCAGTCAGACAGGGCACAACGTGCCCAGCTAATAGACTCACAGGCACTCCATTCCTAGACCTCATCCATCCCCTATTTTATAAATAATAAGTTGCCATCGCAAAGCTGCTCTCTAGGAAGCGCTTCCCAAGCCTTCCCCACCCTCACAGAGCATAAACACAGATGAGAGGACCGAAACGCAGCAGATTAAAATCAGCGCAACTGAAATCAGCTTCAAAGCCAGAGGAGAATCAAAGCATGAGGCCCAAATCTTCGGGAAGAACAAAGGTTTTCGCGTGGGCAGAGCGTGGCCGGCCCCCCCAGCTGCCACCAGGCAGGGCACGCAGTCACCATAGAGACAACACAGGCACCGCGCTCGGTCCCGCGCCGCAGCCTCCAGCTCCTCCGAGGCTCCGGAGCAGATGGCACGCTGCGAGCGAGGGGAAGGAGGGACTGGTGAAATGCTGCATGTAAATAAGGCTGCTAAACACTCCTGTTGTGACTCGGCAGCAGCCTGGGAAGGCTATTAAGGGGCTGCTGCAGGCAAACGGTTAGCCAGCAGTAATGAGCAGGCTACGAGTGACTGCTTCCATGTCAAGGTTGGGCGGTATCGATCAGAGATGTACGGCTGCAGCCCTGCCACTTCAGAAGAGATGCGAGCTGATGGATTGCCTGTAAGGCCCACGTCAGCAGAGAAAGGCATGGGAGCACAGCGTCCCCAGAGACCAGGACAGCACCGTGACTTTGGGAAGGAGCCATCCCGAGGCTCAAACATCTGCCTGCTTCCAGAAGCAAATGAAGGCATTCCTTTTGGTGCTATCCTCAAGAGCATCTTTTTGTCACTAATTTCTGCCTGGGTCCACGAGCAGAGAACCGAGATAATGCTTCTCCAAAGGATGTACATGACATGACATTACATCACACTACAGCAGGCATAACCCCACTGGGGATTCCTCCCCACTGAGGAGGGAGGGAAGGTGAGCAGACACATTAATATCACCAGACTTTGACATGATAAAGGCCACAGCACTGCAGCTTAGCCTGTCGCATCGCAACATGGAACAACAAGCAGGTGTTTTTCCAGGGGCTTCATCTTCTGCTTACCAGAGTTGGAGGGTGTCTGGGGCTTTTTCTTCATCTGAAGAAATTCCCTCCCTTAAAATCATCTCTTGCCTTTTGGTACGGCTACAGCAGCATGGCAGTGCCCAAGGAGAGAGGGGCAGGACCAACATTACTTTGATCCCAGCAGGACCTTGACAGTTGAGGGCTGCAAATGGCAGCCTGACAGTGGGGAGATACTACACCTCTGAGGAGAGGAATATCCCCCCTCCTGGGGCACCACATCCCAGCTCAGCATGCAGGCCTGGGGACGAAGTGAAGGATCTGCCAGGATCAGGCAGGAGAGCAGCCAGCAGCAGCTCTGGATTTCTCTGGGTCTCCCATACCACTGCGCTCTTCCATCCCTCCTTGACTCACACCCTCACGCAGCCTGAAAAGACTAGCAATAGTCACAGCTCAAACTCTATTTAAAGGATGCCTTGAGGACTAGAAGTTAATTTTAAAACTAACTGACCTAAGCTCTCTGCTGTACTACCTCAGGAAGAGACTGGAAGGGTGGGGGCACTGCTAATGCGTGTCTAGAGAGCATGTGTTTTACCTCCCAGCTCTTATTTCTCATTATTAATGTCAAGGTTTTTTAACAAAATTTGTCTTGGTCAATTAACTCAGACAGGGCTGCTTGTAACATTCCAAATAAAGCCAGCCACATCCTGCGCTCAGAAAGATGAGCGAGCACGGCTCAGGAAACAAGGGAAGGACAAGGGCAAGGCATGACTCACCTCAACCCCACAGCCCCGACAGCGCCCCGGCCAGGAGCCTGCCAAGGACACCGAGGCACTGGCAGGCTCCCACTTTCCCCCATAAGAGCTCTTCACTCTCCAACAAACGAAGGCTAATAACTGCTTGTGACAGAGAAGATGAAAAGCCTGTTTTGGAGAATATTTGCTCGATAGATTTATCACAATAAAAGCATGCTACAAATCACAAAGCTGGTGATAGTACTACTGCAGATTAAAAATAGAAAGAGGGGTCCCCTTCTCATGGAAGATGTTACTTGCACATCAAAATATCTCCTGCTCTAATTTTTATCCAATTCAGCCAGAGTGTGCTGCGATTTAAGGTAGTCAGATGTATCATGGCCATCAGGGGCCATCCAGCACCCCTGCTTTCAGATGAGAAATGCATCATGGATTTGGGGACAATACACATTTTTACTAGTTATCCATGTTCTGCAGTGGGTCACACTGTGTAGTTTCTTTTCCTTGACTGGATGACCACTGCTGCTGAATTGGAAGATGGTGACCACTGGCACCCAAGAACCATGCAGGCACACCGTACAAACCCTTTACCACCAAAGAAGTCCAATTCCCTCTCAAAAGGGCTTTGAGCTGGCCCCAGCTAAAAAAAAAATAATAAAAATAAATCTTTTCCTGTATCAAAGCATACAAGTGTCAGTCTAAAGTATTTCAAATCCAAGAGAAAGGATTAGTTCCAGGGAAATTTGGTTAAAAAAAGTAATTTAAAACTGCTTTGTACATCTGAAATGAAGTTTTGAATATTAAAATTTTACCTCAGCTGAAAAAACTTTACCAAATTCAGCTCAAATTTGGGGTGCTCATAGAAGCTGCACTTCCACATAGAAGTGGTTGTACAAGTAGGCAGGCAGGATTTCTGAAAGCCGTCATCTGAACTCACCCCTTTTTCTGAGCAACACATTCACAAGCACATTTTGCCACAGGAATTACAGCACATGTCATTTCCAACAAGGACATGCACAGGGCTCACAACTCACGTTTGAAACACGGACGGAGCAGGCACAAACCAACCAGCGGGTGCCTGCAGCAAGCGCTGCCTCCAGCCTCCCCGCAGGCCTCCCTCAGCAAATTACCTGCTAATTGTGAGCCTGCCCAGGCTGCGTGGGCACGGCAGGCCTCGCTGCAGACTGTCACCTGGACTGCCAGATGCAGACCGACCAGGAGAGGGAGGACTGCAGCAAGTACCAGCTCAGAGCTGGCTCGCAGTGGGTGCCAGTGGAGAGGAAGCCCCAGGGTTGTGGGGCTTGGTGTGGAGCACGCTGCTTTTGGCAAGGCAAAATCTGCTACAAGTCCCCCCACAACCACCTCTTTTCATCACAGCCCCTCACACCAGTTCACCACGCTCCAGCACACTGTTTGGAGCTGCTTTTCAGCCAGTAAATTCAGTGACAAAACATCGCCTCATAGGCCTCACGCCTGCCCGAGCCTTCTTCAGGTAGAGCACCGCTGACACCCATCCCTGCTCAGAGCACTTCGGCACGAGCTCTCTGCTGATGGGTTGCTGACCCCAGCAGTATTTCAGCTGATGAAATGAGGCCTCGTTCGGCTTGGTGCTGCTCGTTTCCGTGCACAGACTTATGTGGGAGCACCGTGGCTGACTCCTGGTGCTTTCCCCTGCTACAACACGCCTCGCCAGCACCAGCCCTCCGCAGCCAGGGCCACCTGTGGGATGCTTTCCCCCTGCCAAGAACAAATGCATTCATTCACAAATGAATCAGCAAAACACATCAGTAAGAGGGCTTCATCCCCTTATCTGCACCAGAAGCACATGAAAAACTGTCGCTAACAACAAATAAATGCCAGTCTCTGACCTCAGAGCAGAGATTATTCCCTTCATTTACAATACAAACTAGAAAGAAAAAAGCTAGAATTATTTCTACTGATTCTCAGAGCCTTAACTGGTTGTTTGCCATTTGTTCAAAGATGAGGGAATCACACAGCGATGGCAGCTCAGGGGCTGGGCTGTTCACCACCACTATGCACCCCTGGAAGGTCAGTTAAGAAACACCTGGAGAAGGCCGGGCTGTGTCCATCCAGCAGCCCAAAGCAGTGAAGCTTCATGATAACATTTCAGCAGCACATCCTGTTTTGGGCTGCCCCAGGCAGGCAGCTCATGGCAACAAGCCAGCCACCACGCTGCCCACAGGACTCGGGGCACAGCACCTCATCCTGCAGCGCCCAGGGGCAGTGGGCAAGCACCCACCCCAGCAGCACAGAGCATCTCCACCTCCCGGGCGGGCACGGGTGGCTGCATGCTGATATCAAGTGCTGCAGATCGGAAGCAGGATCAATACCGCACTCTGCTGCAAAACCAGCTCCACGCTGAGGTCACCGAATTGACGCTGACTAGAAGCAGAAGTAAACCTGACCCCATCGATTTTCATTTTCCAAGCAAAGGCAGGGAGTCAGGAGGCGACTAGCAGTGCCAAGACCAAAAGACTAATTTGGTGGGAGGGTTAGTAATTATTTTACATTTAATATCCATGTTCTTGATCCCACAGAGATTTAGGGCTTTTCTGGGCTCACATGCTTGAGCAAAGTTGCGCCTGCATTTAAATGACTGTGGGATCTAAGCCCAAGTTGTTACTATGTACTAGGTAAGCAAATTTGCTTAATAGGATTTTTAATTTACCATTAGCCCTTTAAAATGTATTTGTTCTCTGCTAAATAGTAATAAATTAGCCTAACAGCAGCCATTTATATATCTTTAGCATCTTGGAGGCATCTCAATACGTTTTCCCAACCACAGCAGCCCAATGAGGCTAAATCAACTGACACAGAGAGATCTAGCAGGACCCGGTTAAAAGATGGGGTCTTTACTGTAGAAAGCTAGAATTGTTCACTAACACATTGAAAAATGTATTTTTAATTCCAAGTGGGAGGGGACAGGCATAGGAGCTCCGCAGGAAGAGTTTAAACTGCTGATAGGAAGAAATCTTGCAGCAGATTTTTCTACCCTGCCCACCTACCCCCTCTCCCCCAGCATCACACCCCAGGAAACTGAGAAATACAGAGCCAGTCTAATCCTTGTGGTTTCAACAGCCAAGGACCAGTCCTGGAGAAGCCTCTATTTCACTCTGTTCTCGATAGGGACTGCAAACAGCTTAGCTGAGGCTTGCCTGCTTCCCAGAGCTCCTGCCCAACTCTTGTTCTCTTCCCCAAACCCAGAAGGGTGTTAGCCCCTGAAAAGGGGCTGAAGAGGCGACAGAGTGACCAGGCAGGCATTGCAGAACCATGGCTCTGAACTATCTGGGGGCTTGTAACTCCTCTCTACCACATCCCAGAGCACATATCACAACCCCGTGCACTCCCCACACAGAGCAGCACTGCTCCTCCCACTGCAATTACAGGCAGGGGATGAAGAACAGCAGCGCCCAGAGAGGCAGAGGGGCTTGGCAGGGGTGACACAGGGATCCAAGCTCCCTCTCCCTCAAATAGCCACATCCCACTCCCATTGCTCTCCCCACTCCCTCCACCAAACTGAGCTATTCAGTCAAGTGTGGCTGGGTGGTAATGAAGCACTAGGTGGAAATAGATTTTTTGTTCCGCCTGACCATGGAATGCTGGAGACAGGGGTCATTAGCTATGCATCACGAGCAGGCAGCCGTTGCCTCATTAGCAAGCCACTCGTCTACTCCATCCACCTATATTATTGGTTCAAAAGAGTGTGTCCGGCCATTATTGCCCTCACTAGAAGCTCAGCCTAATTGGCTTAGGAGAAATACAGGTTAAGAGCATGAAGAGCTCTGCAGCTAACACGGTTTTGCCAAGTCATGATTTTATGAGTTCAGGGAATTGCCTACCCTCAGGTCCTGGAGTCTTCGGCACCGCACTTAACCTGCCTTTCCAAATCAACTGAAGAAGATGGGTTGCTTCTGATCCTCATGGTTATAGGGTGAAAGAGCCGATCCTCAAAAGGCTGCCAGTCAGACAGAACAAGATTATACTTTATTTTTTCCCCTTTTAACTCCTGAGTTGCATAATTTGGAGGCCATTATCCACAAAATATTTCATAAGGCAAGCACCACAAGCAAAACAGGCACACTACACTCAAACACATCCAACAAAAACTACCTCCAGTTGGTGACGTTTCCCTTCCAATTCACCCTTGACTTAAGCAGCTGTTTGAAGGCCTTCTTAAGCTTCTGTAGAGGCTTTTCTCTATGAAGGTGAATCAGCACACCAGAACTGCTCCCCAAAACTTCCCTGCACACAATACCTCCTCCCCATGCAGCCTCAGCGAGATTTATCACCTCTCTCAGCAGTTTCAGGTGCTGTGACCCCTCACATCAGGTTTCCTCACTACCCCCATCCTTGCCAGTACCACCTGCTTGCAATTACCCCAGGGCTGAGCAAGGTTAATCAGAGGTGAGCTCCCCCACACCCTATTTTGATACCACCTGGAACTTGTCCCCAGGGATAGGGATAATGGCAGCTGCCCTCATATTCAATTATTTTTGTTTAGGGCAGGACTTGAAGCCTATTTCTAGGGCTGGAGACCTTGAAAACTCCAAAGCAAAATTCCAGAAGCTGCACCTGATGTGCCCGTGCACGCAGCGTATCTTTAAACGTGGGCACACATCCAGCTGGAGGTGGTAGGCTTAAAAGTCCTAAAGAGTCATAAAAAGACAGAAGAAGAAGCTTTGGGAGTAAGTCAGCTTGCATCATCCTGATAAAACTCCCAGCAAATTGCTTGAAGAAATTTAATTATTTACATTGATGTATGACACAGAGGAGTGGCGTTTAAGGCCTTTTTGATAGCATTGTTCCTGCAGGCTTCCCTTTGCCTCTTGCGGTAGCAGATGTCTCACTCCCTGGATAGAGGCCAATATATAATACAGACCTTGCCTATCTTACTGGAGCAGATCAGAAGTTTTTCATCAAAGCCTTGCTTTCCACCAAGAAAAATCAATTTTCATTTAAATCAACACATTTCAAAAAATACTAATGTCACGTAGACTGTTCAATCATCATTCAACCTTTAAAAATGAAACAAAGCGTTTTGATATCCTAAAATGCCTTGTTCAAAATGGCCTTTCCCAACAAAATTATTGTTTTTGTATTTTAAAAATACTGGCAAGCTGCAAAGGCTGAAATAGAAACGGGATGTTTAATTTTGGAAGAACATATGCTTCATCAGAATTTTTAACGTTCGCTTCAGAGTCAAAGGAAAAACTGATGCCGCAGACTTTCTTGTCAAAAGGGAAGCTCTCTTCTTTCCCAGTCTTAATATTTATCGCTTCTGCTCAGCGCTAACAACATGCAGAAATACTTTTCACTCCCCATGCAAATGCGCTGTGCAGATTTCAGTTCAGTCGCCGCTGTGCTCCACCCCAGAGGCAGCTGCCTTTGGGCCCTCTGCAAATCCCCTATTTCATGTGTGAAGGGCTTTGGCTTCGAGCTGACAGTGGCGCGGTGACAGCAGCCTCCTGCCACGACTGGCCAGAGCAGCGAGCGATAGATCACCGGTCCTGTCGCACCCGCTGTCAGTACGCGGCCGTTAGTGGGCAAAGTGATGGATCCACTGGGACCGAATTAATTGAATCCCAATCCTACAGGCCTTCTCGGGAGACAGAAGTTGGACAGAGCATTCCGTGCCTTTGGCACAGGAGTGGAGCTTTTTTTAAAGTACCTCTTTCCCAGAATATGCTTAAAAGTGATTAGCAATTGGCACATAAAGAACTGACAGAAAGCTTCATTGCTTGTTAAAATTCCGCTCTGTGGTTAGCACAGCCCTGCTCTGCATGCAGAGCCAGGGAAAGGGGCAGCGTGGGCCACCTCCCCTCCCAGAAACAGCCCTGGAAGGAGCTGGCAAATCATGGTCCTTCGCTCCACGTGGTCCTTTGGCCTCTCCCCTGACATCGCCTGGAAGAGAACCGATGGGTGATTAGCACCCGTCTGCACAAGCAGCACCGAGGCGTCCATCAGCCTCGCACAGGCCACTGAACAGCCACAGGCTGGAGAAGAGGATTTCTCTGCCAGAGCAGATAAAGAAATCCATGCTTGATTCGATGTAAGCTATTCCAGCTTTCTCACCAGAGGACAAGGCGAAGCTGTATCTCAGCCACCACCTGAGGTAAAGGGCTTTTTGCAAGGAGAAAAAGCCACATGGAAAACGGAACTCTTAAAATAAAGCATGCAAAAGAAATCCTCCCCTGCTCCCTCCTGATGGGGCGCTGGTGTGACCCCGTGGGCCATGCAGAGGCCAAGTTGTTTCAGGATAGAGGGTGCAACACCCCAGGCTCCGTTGCTCCTATCCCAGATGGGTACATTTGTAATGCACCTTTTCGTCCCACAGAATGGGGCAGCTCCTGCAGCGAGGCAGGCGTGCACAACATCAGCGAGGCTGTGGGGCCGCCCCAGGCAGCAGGAGGGTTTGCCCACAATCTTAAGCTGCTCCTAAAGCCAGCCAGGTATGCAGCCAGGCAGACAGCAGGCACAACCACGGCGTCTCACGAGGGCGTTGCGTGCACAATGGGTCATCACGCCCCAGCAGCAGGCAGGAAGGGACTGACAGCATTTGTCCCACGCAGTGTTTGCTCCTTTGAGATAAGGAACAGCCTCATTCCAGTCCCTTACCCAATTTGCCCAAGTGCCCATCCCACCGAGATCTGGGTGCATCCGTCTCTTCTGAAAGGGGACAGCCTCCCTTGGAGCAGCAGACCGGGTGCAGCGAGGCAGGAGCTTTGTGTTCAGCTGCTGAAGGCACACAGCAGCCCGCAGGCAGACCCCTTCAGAGCACCCCTGCGACGGCGTGGGGACTCGCACGGCTTGGCAGCAGCGGGGGTCCCCCAGACACACGTACCTTAGGCATTCTCCCAGGGGACTTGCGGCTTCTGAGTCATTTCACAGCCTTCAAACGTGGGTTTTGTGCACTGGGTAATAAAGAGATGGGGAAAGAAGCCTTGAAAATGTGGGGTTTTTCATCTTCGGGTGAGGTGGCATGGGAAGGGGTGGGGATCGTGAGACTCAGTGGTGGAGCAATTTATGAGGCCCACAAGCTTCCCTGAAAGGAGGCAAGGCAGTCCTAGAGAGATCAATCGCAATTTTATCTACCCTTTTCAAGTTTTCATTTCTTTTTATCCCATACTGCCAGATAAAATCTCGGCCTCAAACATGGGTAAGGAGATAGAGCTTTATTATATTATTCCAAAAACATTAGATGCTGTAGGCTTCGCCCTTTTATGAGTTCACTTTGCTGGCACTCCCCTCTCTGCCCCCCCAAATCTCTATCCTTTAATATTTTTTTTCTCTCCCAATCAGAACAACAGGCACAAAACTAATTATGTGATATTTCAGATCCATGTTGTGTTAATGGCACCAGATCGCGTGTGACATTTCCGACTTGTTAGACTATTATTCTCGCTTATTGTTATCTCTGCTGCTCTGAATACAGGCTCAGGGCTTTATATCCCCCCATGCACCAGGCTCCCACCCCCTTCTTCCCTCTCTTGTTCTCATTTATCAGCCTGGGAGGATCTGTGGAATATTAAACTGGGCCACGCTGGATTGCTCTGCTCGTTGTGGGCAAAGGTGGAAGGGAAGGTAGAAATGGGGACACAGAGAAAGGCAGGCAAAAGCCAATAAGGATTTGTGGGGAAGAGCCACCCTAGCAAGACATCCCTCAGGTGTCCTTCCAGAGGTGTCCGGCATTCTCACCTGGCTCGTATTCCCCAGGGATGGACGGGGTACCATGAAGGACCCTTCTGGTGCAGTTCCATCTTCCAAACACCTTGCTGGAAAGGACAAAATCATTGCTTCTGCTTAGACCTATGGGACTGCCCTTAGCTGCTCCCCTGTTAGGGCTAGTTCATGGCCCCCGAGAGCCAGAGCAACATGCGATCATTTTAGATGGTTTTAGTTTCTCCTTCACCTGCCTGAAGAGCTCTGATATCCCTGCACTGCTGAAGGTATTGGCCCAAGCGCTGCCATCGTTTTCTTTCACTTCCTGAACGATTGTGCTCCTGGGTCTCTTTAGTCATACAAATATAGCAGCTGATCTGTCTCCGCGCAGCACTCAGCGAGACGGAGGGTGCCAAGTGCCTCCCGTTGATGCAGGCAGTGGCTGTGCAACCACTCCAGCACAGAGACTACAGGGAGGAGGCTAAGAGGGTCCTCCTGTCTCTGCTCCTGTGTGCTGAGGCTTCCCAGCCGTCCATAAATCACGCTTCCCTCTCCATCCACATTCCCCTGCTCTCCCCCAGTCTCTCCCTCGTTCCTGCTCCCTGCCGCCACAGCCCTGAGCTGTCAGCGAGCAGTGCTCCGGGGGATGCCCGCCTGCCTGGCTCCAGGCAGTGGGTCTCTGAAACTCCTCTTACTCTGCTAAAGCACCTCAGAGAGGTCTGTACTGGCAGCTAGCAGAGGAACAAGGTGCTGGCTTCAGGCGCTGCAGTATCATCCTCCAAGACGTTTCACTGCTGACATAATCTCTGGCCTATGGTAGCCAGCACTTTGCTGGACATGGTTCAGGGGATGGCATCAGCTGGGGGCTGTCAACAGTAAACTGCACGGGAGAGGCCAAATTTCAGTTGTATCGGCATGAGCCACACCACATCACTGCCCCTCGGGACCAGAGAATGGATGCTGGCTTGTTATATTTACTAGAGCAGATACAACCTTGGTAAAAATGAGCTTTAGAGAGGAGTCCTTGCCAGGAATATAATCTCCAGTTTTGTCCCCGCAGGGCTCAGCCCAGCACGAGTGCTCAGCCAGGCACTGAACCCTCCACGCCAAGGTGCTGGGAGGAAGATGCAATATCCAAACCCAAACGCTCAGGGTAAATTGCCTTCTGTAACTGAGCCTCTGCCTTGGTTTATACATCCTCTAACTGTGATGCCATCAGGAGGGATGGAAGTCTCACCAGCTGAATTTTGGGAGCCCTTATGATGGAAATCTGGGAGGCTGCAGATGCAGGCAGGGCTCTGAGAGTTCCCAGACAGGCCTGGGTTGTCTGTGCGAGTCTGTGGGTTGTCGGTTATTTAACAGACACACAAACAGGCCTGAAATAAACTTCAGCTGGGAATAGGCTGCTTCGAGGAGCATCTGCAGGATCTGCTGCAGGGAACAGCTTGACAGGAGCTGCTCCTGGGAACGGTGCTGTGCTGCGGCGTGCTCGCGGGGCCCTGGGAAAGCCAGGACAGCATGTGGGGTTTCTCTGGAATGATTCCTGCTTGGGGACACTCCGGTCACCCTTCTGGTCTGTAACCCACTGAAGTGCTGGCTCTGAGACCCCATTGCTGTGGGCCCTTCTTTCTTGAAGAGATGGGCTCAGAGAAGGCTTTCTTCCCAAGGAAAAAGGGCACGGTGGCTTCACTGCATCCCCAGCCCTTTTGCAGGGGGTCTGACTGCTTTAGCCCCCTGCACTGCCAGCCCCCCTGTTGGAAGCACCCCCTGCATGTGCCTGTTCCCTGCCCACCCCCAGCCCACGCTGCCTTCCCCGGCCCCATGTCACCGCTCTTCCCTGGATCAGCAGCAGCAGCTGCAGCACAATATGCTCCACAACTCGTTAGGGGGGAAGGGAGGAGGATATAAATAAATAAAATAAAATATGTCTGGCTTAATCCTTTTATCACTGTACTTCTTTCAGTCGTTTACCGAGATAATCATCGCCCAGGCGCTGCAGGAAGCAAGCACAGAAATCCAGAGGCAGCACCCTGCGCTCTCATCTGCTGTCACTTGGGTGGGAGGCCAGAAAACAAAGTCTGGGACAGGGCCAGGCCGGCGAGGTGAGCAAGGCTGGGACCAGTAGGACTCAGAGGAGGGAAGAGAATCGAGGAGGGGGGCAGATCCAGAAGCAAACAAGGCTATAGAAGTAAGAGAAACGCAGAGAGAGGACGCAAGATAAAACGGCACAGCAGTAACAAGGAAGGGAGGGAGATAATATGGCAAAAAGCAAGAAGAATACACACATCAGGAAGTTTAAGGTTTGCAGCAAAATGGTGCTTTCCTAGCAGACAAGATCAGTGAGAACCAGAGGTGACACTGCTGGCCTGGAAGTCCTGCCCGGGTCTCCTGGCTGCTCTGCTCTGGGGGTGCAGGAAAATCTGGAGCAATTCAGACTCCCTGCCGTGTCCCCAGCGGACAGAGCGCTCTCCTGGGGGTGACCAGGCGTCCTCGTGGCCGCCAGGGTCTCTGCTACGTTTGGCAAGGAAGCGGGGTGAGAGAAGGGAGCCTGGCAGGCTCCTCCTGGGGACAAGTGGGCTTTGAGCTGCTGCTGGCCGCGCGCCACCCAGCACGACGGCAGACAGAGCTCAGCGTGCGCGCTCCTCTCATCACATGTTGGCTCAAATGCTGCCACGTAAAATGGCAGCTGTCTCTTCAAGCAAACAGATGTCTCCATAGCTTTAAAGGGCAGCGGACCAAGGTCATCTTTTCCCAAGACTCAGCCGCCTCCTTCTTTCCCTTTCGGGCTTGCTAACGCTGTACATCAGGCCCTCTGACACGTCTCTTCCACGCATCGGTTCATGGAAGAGCAGAACCAAACCCAATCCCACTAATTCCAGGCTCTCCCATCCCGCACAGCCCCTTGCCAGATCCCAAGGGCAGCCACTGCAGAGCCCCCACGCTTGGGGCTCCCACCTGCCTGGCACACCGAGCCCCTGCCCCGCTCCGCAGCACGCAGCACAGGTCCTTGCCTTCCTCCAGGAAATATCGAGTGCCTCCAGGAGCGATTTTTAATTTCCTGCAACTCAGAGATCTACAGCAAGATGCCAGGAAAGCAACCTTCCTGCTATTTGCCTCAGTTTTATTTGACAAGGCTCAGGGAGCGTTGCCCATGGGGAAGCTGCCCCAGGAAGAGACCCTCCACGGGGAAAATCTTCCCAGCAGGGCCAGGCTGAGATTTTGCAGACGGTCCTTGCTGATCTCAGTGGGGTTTTGGTCTGTTCCCTTCCTTCAAGCCCCTTCACAGAGCCCAGCCAACTGCAGGCCTTTGGTAAAGCCTGGATGGTGCATCCTGTGCATGCTTACGTGCATCGAGAGTGCTGTCCAAGTAAAAAATGCCCGTGCTCCACTCTGCCTGTCCCCGCAGAGGGAAGCAGTGCCTTGGGAGCGAGACAGGGGAAAACAGAGCTATTTAATTCTAATTTTTAAATTATTATTATTATTATTATTAATTCTAATTATTTAATTCAAGAGTCCTATATAGGACTCTTGTCAGTGCCAAGAACATATCATGGAGCCAAACAACAGTTGAAAAAGGAGCAAAAAGCAAATCCCCCGAGAGCAGCTTTCCTGCTCCTGACAGGAACATTGAGTTGGTTGCCAAACGTCATCAGTTCCTCAGCCCTCGGGTCCCCTGGGCGGCACCCCTGGTTTTGTTCCCTACCTCGGCGAGGAGGCCGTAGTGATGGCTTTGAGGAGCAAGCTGCCGGGGAAGGCTGCTGCAGCTGGAGCTCTCCCTGCCCAGCCCGCCGCCTGCCCTGGCTTCAGGTGCGATACTGGGAGGGAGCCACGCAGCGCTTCCCCCGCACGCCGCCAGGGAACCCTCATAAAACCTGACCTCCGTGCTATAAACCTGGGGCTGATGCTGAACAAGTCATCTCCTCCGGGTGATTTAGCAGGGGCTGTTGACGGGGCCGCAGTTTGTCTGGATTAGAAGAAGGATTCATCAGGCAGCAGTGTGGCCCACCCACCCGGCTCCTCTCATTGCCATCGCCATGGCCATTTCCCTTCTCGCTGCCCCATCAGTCTGGGCCCTTTTCTCCCCAAACAGCCTCGAGCTTTTAGAAAGGGGAGAAGTCAAGCAGGGAGAGAGGTGTTGGGCTGCTTCTGCTCTTTTCTCTCCCTGTCATAAAGCTCTCAGGGCCAGCTCTGCAGTCAGGGGAATATTATCTCTCCATGCTGCTGTTAATCTCTTTATGGCATCATTTGACCCCTTCTAACGTCCATTGATTTTTGAACTACCCTTTACAGCAACTCCTCAGCTCCCTTTGGTCTAAATCACCAAACATCAGTGCCCAGGGCAAAACATGGGAACAAATAAAGCAACAGGGAAAAGCGTGTTCAGCAACTGCGACTTCACTTTTCAGACCCTTCTCCCTCCTTCCCTGCCCCTCTCAGCCTCCCTCCCCTCTGTGGGCATCCTACAGATCCTCCTCGAAGCAGTGACCCTCTTCCACCACGACACAGAGCACCTCGTCCCTACCACACCAGGCACCACAGTGCCTCCCATTGCATATTTGCACCCTCCTAGGGCAACTCAGCAAGAGGCAAAGGCTGCTGCTCTTAATTTAGTGGTGAAATGATTTCTCGCTCCAGATTAATATGTTTCAATTTATTTCTGTTTTCTCGAGCTCACCCCTTGTCCAGCAGTGGCTGTCTCCTTGCCTCACACTCGCTACTTGTCCAAATGAAATACTGAGCTGTATTGTCTGCTATTATGGTAAAATACACAATATATCACGCTGATGCATTCTGTGAGTGTGACATAAAAATGACGAATGTGCTCTGGCCAAACATTTAAATGTATTCATCCCGCATTAGTGAAAAATGAATATTAATATGCTGGAAAATGGCTCGGTGATGAGGGCTTTGTGTCATATTAGAGAGGACACTTCATTCCTCCCTCGTTTTTCAGACAGCGTCAGCCCCGGTCCTGACACGAGCCCAGGACATCTAGCGCAGGTCTGCTCCAACAGGGCTCTGGCCAGGACCACGGCGGGGGGAAAACAACGCGGAGCTGAGGCCCACTGCAGCAGGAGGAATAAAGTCACACCCTGGTGACAAGCTGCACTGGGGCATGAATTTGACAGGGAATTCCCACCAGTTCTCCCTGCTGCAGAGATGGCCCTGCCTTTCCCTGCGCTGCAAATACCTCGTGGTCTGGTTTCTGTATGTTAGCGTCCCTACCGTCGCTTTCTTCAATCTCTGACTAAGTCAAAGGCCACCAGGAGGGCTTAATGGCTTGTGGGATCCGTTCATCACATTTGGGCTTGGCTGGATTCACCGGCTGAGTGCGAGTTTGTCTCAGCTTTTCATAATTACTGCCCTACTCTGTGAGGTGCAATAGACTAGAAATGAGCGCACTGGTGACTATAATATACTTTACAATTAGGCCCCTTCATTACTCCATTGTGTGATTTCCATAACCACAACCGTGTCTCTGCAAATTTATAGTGCACGTACAACAGAATATACCAAATGAAGAGGAAAAGCAACAGTTTTAATGCGTCGCTCATAAAAAGCCGTTTCCTCGACTCTGATCTGTGAGACTCAAAGAGTGACAGCGGCTCCATCTAAGCTCTGCACCATCATTGCTCCCACGGCAGTAGCAGGAGACTCGTCTGGCTCCTGTTGGACATTCACACACACAGAGACAGCCCCCAAACATATCCTATATAAGCAAGACAAAGTGGGGAGAGGCGAGGGAGATTTTCACTGCATCTTAGTCGTGTTTCAGGTAACATTTGCATGAATTGCTGCTCCTTTGGCAGATTCCCTGATCCCAATGCCCCTGGAGCAAGGCTAATGCAGTGACAGTAACTGTGCTGAGCTCCTCAGGCTTCCATTTGCCTCCAGAAGGCAAAGAAAACCGCCACGTCTGACTGCCGCTCTGCCAAGCCAGGCCTACCACATCCATTTCTCTCCCTCTGGCCAACGCTTCAAGGGAAGACGAAATAAATACATGTTGTATTATCACAGATACCAAAATTCTGGATTGCAGAAACAGGACCAGCCCGACAGCTCCAGAAACGCCCACCTCTGGCAGTGCGAGCCCCACGTTCCCCTGTGCCCCCACAGCCACCGCACGCGAAAGCCTCTCTCACAGCCACGGGCTGCGGAACAAAAAAAAGCCTCAAGAGCAGCCCCAGAGGAACTGTTTGTACCCGTACCGCTCACCGCTGCCTTTCATCTCCAGCAAGTGGGCCTTTCTACAGCACCATCAATACAGGATGGAGGAGGGATCGTTAGATGTGGCACTTCCATCAATATCTCTAAAAGGAACAGGCGACATGACGAAAGGTGAACCTGAGACCTCTTCAGACTGGAGACAAAGAAATTACAAGGATCTTTTATTTTAGATGGGTTAGCATTTTGGTTTATATCTATATCTATACCTAATTTATATATCTAGAGATAAAACATCCATTTTTCCTTTGTAAATGGGAAGAGGAGACTGAAAGCTACAACCTTTGCCTAGAAGACTAAATGGCCTTTGGAATAGGCTGATAAGTGATAAAAACAACCTGCAAAAGCATGTATCCTTGCATCATTTAAGATGACCTTTTAGAAGGGAGACACAGGAAAAGGGGGAGAAGATGAACAGGAAAAAAAAAAAAAGATGGGGGAAACGATATTTTAAACCCAAACTCCACTGTTGGCATTTGAAACAGCTGCCGCTAGAACAAGAAAATAAAAATAAAAAGAGATTCGACATTTTATTTCCCCCTATCAAACAATATATCCCAGCTAATGGCAGGAGAATAAAGAATTACCCAATGCAGCCTGCGAGAGAAGCAGGAGAGGAAGAGGAGAGAACAGGGGAGAGGGAGGGGAGAAAGGTTATTATAAATGTGTCAGGCTTGTTTATGGCCCTTTATCAGCCAGCACAGCGGAAAGAGAGAGGCACCGTTAGCGCATTTAAAAAGTGTTTGGCAGCTTTGTTTGGGAATGTAAATAATCTTTATATTCGGGAGCATTGATGTTGCAAGGAGCGCCAGGCACATGCCACCTGCACTGAGGGGTTTCTGAAGGATCTTCTCGAGCCCCTACTGGGCGCTGCCCCCCGGATCTGTGAGGTGGGTGCTTGGCCTGAAGGCATGAGGGGGCATCCGATGGGAAAGGCCTCACCGGGAATACGAAGGGACCTAGGGGAGGACTCGAAACCCAAGGAAAAACCTTCAGTCAAGGTCAGATGCTGGGCTGGTCCACCTTCTCCCTGAAGCCAGGGGGTTAAATCCCACTTCCAGCGATGCTACTACAAACCGGGAGCCCTGGCTGCAGCCCCCCAAGCAGCGGGGTCAGGCAGAGGGTCTGGCCGCCCATGTTTCTGCTGCTCCCCACCTCTACTTCAGTTAACGCACCTGATCAGTAAATCACTCCCCTTTATTTATGTGGAATATATATTGCCAGGAATGCCCAGGCCACTCCGCCATGCTCCGAGGAGGGCTGACGTCTCATTTTTCACAGGCAGGACAGGGAGGGAGAGCCCAAAGAGCAGAGGCAAAGCAGGAGATGGCAGGGAACGCGGAGACGCAGGAGGGCATCACGGTGCAGGAGATTCACGCTCCTCAGATTAATTCTGAGCCTGTGCTTAATGCATCTCCCTCTGGGGATGAAGGATTTGCCTCGCGTTTCAATGAGACGTTCAAAGACTGGGGAGATCATGTGCTCCCTGCCCAGACCCCTTCCAGGGCTGGATGAACAACCTGAAAACATCTCTCCAGCTTCACTTCCACGCAGAGATCTGGCTTTTTACCCACCAGCAGCTCTCCCCTGTGCATCAGACACAACAGGCATGCCCAGAAGGCATCCACAAGGGAAACATAGAGCGGTCAGGCTAGGCCTTCCCTTTCCCTGCTCTCTTCTTTCTCTCCCTGCATCTTTCCTGTGTCTTCACAGGCTGTGCACACCCTGATTTTGCAAGAGTGTAAGGCTGGCAAGGAACATACAGCTTTTCTGTCCTTGTACATCCTGGGCTCCCCCAGCCAGCACAGGAAAGGGGAGATAGCCCAAAAGAAACAGCAGATCAGTACAGGAATAAACAATAAAAATCCCTGCAGGCATCACAGGGGCCTGCTCCAGCATCCTCCTCACACAAAGGTATGAGATGAACGGCCTCGGGAACATCTCTGTAGGCACAGCACGGGTGCAGTGACAGCACGGGCCATGCTCTGCTCCCACAGGAAACCCACTCCGAGCTGGAGGGTGGGACGCAGCCCCCAGCCCAGCTCTCCCCGTGCTGGTCCCACACAGAGGCTGCCCCATGGGCACTAACTGGTGCAGTTCCCCTCCCACAGGTCTCCAGAACTGCCAGCTGATCAGCAACACCTTCAGTTGCTACCAACCAGAGGACGTTGAACAAAAGTCCAAAAGCCTTTTTTTACCTTATTGTGGCTCCTTGAGATTCTTCACACCTGCTTTAGGAAAAGGTACGGCTATAATGAAATGTGCATTTTTAAAATAAGAACCCAGCACACGAGCGAGAGGTGGAATCTTCAAACCCTGCACACCAGCACCTTCCAGGAGGCACCGGAGGACTGTCAAAGCTGCAACACCTGCCTGCTAAGGAGCCAGCAAATTCACCTTCCCCAGTGCAGCCAGAAGCCTACAAATCGTCATATAAAGGAATTTAAATGTAGATGTGTTATATTTACCGCAAAGCACGACCTGCACACAGACGGGAAGGAATGCTAGAGCAGGAGGAGTAAATGACTATCGCAGGCAGAAAACCCTCTGCAATTCATGCATCACACAAATGGTTGTGTATATTAAAGCAATGAGGACAAAGGGTATTGATTTAGCACAAGTATCAAGAGTCCCAGGTGCTAAAACCTGAAGAAATACAAACTGTGCTGGGCAGAATAACAACAAAACGAAATGATAAAAGGATATGAGTGTTTGAAAAGACACGTAGGACGGGCTATAAATTCTAATAATCCATATTTCTCGAAAGCAGCAGCTATTGACTCAAAAACAAAAGAGCAGGCATTGTAACATAACAAATGTCAGACGGGATAGCAGCAGGAATTCAATTTGCTCTGGCCATATATCAACTTGAAACTTAATGTAATGGCACGTAGTTAAAGCTGCACCCTCACTTAATGGCTATTACCAGTCCTGGGTGGGTTTTCCAGCAAGCATAAAGCAGTGAGTAATTGGCCCCGCTCTGCCTGCATCACTGCTAATGAAAAAAAACTGTGCTACAGCCTGGCAGCAGTGGGAGAAGGGGAAGGCAGGGAACCTAGGCAGCAGTGGTGCTGCCAAGAGCTTGCCCTGCCAGGATCCCTTGAAAGAGCTTCATCTCTGGGCCTTTGCTGACCAGCAAGCATCTCTTTTGGATAAGGGCTGGACCCTTAAAGCAGCAGCCTGATGTCCTGTTAGCCTCTGAAATGAAGTGGATTCAGACCTGCTGGAAGAAGAGGAGGAGAAACCCCGGACGGTTACACCTGATCCAGCTCCTAAGCATGCACTATTTATTACTACTTGGGCAGTGGCTCTGCAGTCAGCCAATTAAGGCTACTGTAATTACTTCTCTTCAGTGACTGCAAACGGCCGAGTTAAACGACAGATTTCCCGTTCGCCAGTTACTGCGGCTGCTGGAGTGAAGAAGCAGAAGTGTCGGCATCGCTGAGAATATGCTCTGACCATATGTTAGAAGCTAGAGACACTTACTGAATGGCAGAGGAGGTGGCGGGGGAGGAGGCATGGACGTGGGGCAGGAACCTTTGTAGCAATGAAGCATCCAAAGCAATCGAGGGAGGGCAAAGACGTAAAGCAGTCCTGAGCGCTTTATTGCAGATAGGCAGGGACATTCCCAGCAGGCACATTAGAGCTTCTACCAGGAGCAAAGCTTGCAAAATGTTAACTTCCTGAGGATATGCCACTCCAGATTTCAGGACCCAGCTTTGGAACAAGCAGAAGAAATAAGACCAGCCCCCAGGAGGAACTCTCTCAGGTTTGTCAGTGAGCCCAACGTGTGGCAGGAAAGGACTGGGGAAGGTCAGTCGGTGCCGTGCTGACCCGCCTGCAGCACAAACACGACCAGCTACACTCCACGGCATGAAATATGGGACTGTGGCCTTTGACTTTACTTTGTGGGAACAATGCTCTTTCAGTGCTTCTCAGGAGGCTTTTTAAATGCTTTCTATAGCCTTTTATCAAAGCAATAAAGTACCAGAGAGCTTGGTCTCAGCTTTGTCTCCTCAGTTACCACGAACCACCCCTGGAGCCTGCAGAGATGTCTAATGGTGGCATGGGATACAGCAAGGAAAGGCGTGAGCACAGTCACTTTGGGTGGCACATCTGGGTTTCATTGTGCCCCACTGCCCCAACCCAGGGGCTGGGTTTCCTTGCAGAGAAGCTGCTGAGCTTAGCAAATTCTGCCCCTGGCTCCCTGAGCCTTCAGCACTCCTCGGGCACGGGAGGTGCTCCTTCTGCTGAGGGGTTTCCAGCACCCGTCCACAGGCAGGGACACAGCCTGGCCACAACACCACAGAGAGCAAGGCCAAGAGCCCAGCCCCTTTATTCAGCATTGCACTCGGTGTCAAGCTGAAGCAGGAGGGATGAAGGGGACTTCAGGGTGGGTCAGAAAGCCAACGAAGGAGCACAGGATGCTGAATGTGCCCAGGGGCATCAGGCCTTACAAGTGAGGAAGCGGAAAGGGGAGCGAGCCTACAGAAACCCACTTTCCAGATTAAATCTTGTCTTTAAACCCTGAGTTCCAGCAACAATATCTGTTGTAGTGCCTACAGGCCTTGCTTTCCTCCCCAATCTCAGCCATCAGGCTCCCGTGACTGACAACACCAGGAATGAATCTCTTTTGAAGCTGACAAAACTCACTCTGAACTGATTTTCTCTTGAGCTGTTTATCCGAGGCTGACACCAAAGAAAGCTGCTCTGAAGCAATCAGAGCTGATAGCAGCGGCGTGTTTACCCCCCAGATCTGCACTGAGGCAGCAACAGCCACCAAGCATGGCCAAGGCCAGCCTTGGTAAAAGCGCTGCCTGCCAGCAGGCTGACTGCCTCGTTTTCTGTTCCCCAGGCCCTTTCCCCTCTGCAGGCCAAAGCTGTGTTGACACGGTCATGTCTGCTTTCCAGGGGCACCTGGAGCAGAGGGGGGGACCCCCCTTTGAGTCACCACAGAGCAGCTGAAAATATTCTGGGCGTCTGTTTACAGCCCCATAAAGATTTTATGCGCCACATTTAGCCTCGTGTCTCTGCATTCATCGTGTTAAATGCTGAACGTTTTACTTTAATGCCACGGTGGCTACGAGCAGGAATACTTAACTCCAATAAATAAGAAGTAATCACATTTTCCCAGTGAATGGATTGAAAATGGCCACTGGGAGCGTTTGCCTTCTGGAGTCCAAAGCCAGGGGCTGTCGCTGGGGGTTTCCAGCAAACCACAGACCCTGTGGAGCATCTCCAGGAAAAAAAAAAATGTATAAATAATAAAGCATATGCATCTTTTAATTGAGGAACTGGTCTGTAGCTTGGGCGCAGTATGCTTGTGCCCAAAAGCCAGCATTAAACATTCGAATTCAGGCAACGGAGAGAAAGAAGGCCAGAAGCAGATGGACTAAAACTCTATGCATTTGTGAGTAAAATCTACTGGAAAAGCACATTAGTGCTCCTTGGAAACTGGAGCATTTCACTGAGAACAAACGCACAGAAGAGGAGCTTCTCAAGTGGGTCCAGATTATCCCAACAGACTCCCAGGTACAGCTTCTGTAGGTCCCTTCCTAGCTTTATCTAGGCTCTGAACACAGCGTTTGTCTACCTGGAAGCTCCAGGCACCACAATCAACTGAATTCCCCTGGGTGCAATAAATCCTTCCTTGAGGTGGGCACTTGACCACCTGACAAAGCCATGCTTACAGTATCTGTATTATTAAACCTCCCACCAAGCACATTTCCCATGTCTCTCTTCCACTCCCTGCCTCTGAGCTTCTCTCTGCTTCAATTTCCTCATCTAACACTAACCCTCACCATGTCCTCTAGCCCTCACCATGTCCTTTACACTGTTCTACTCATTCTACCCACCAGAAGTCTAGCCTGATTCATTTGCATCCCAATTTTAAATGGTACTACCAATCTGCCAATCACCTGTCAGCTGTAACATCAGGAAACAGCAGCTCAACCCCATTTGCAACACATCATTCCCAAATAAGTTCTCTTAATTCTCAGCAGTTGGGGCCTGCTGACATCCTGTTGCATCACCATTGTCTGAATCCAGTCCTTGGTGAGAAATGCAATCCATACCAGGTCTGATCTCCAGGGTACTCTTTCGAAGGCATGTGTGGTGCTGACTCTAGTAAATCCGATGCACCTTACAGCAGAACTTCTTGCCCAACAGAGAAGGATAGGGCAGGCAGAGACGATGCCTTGCAGAAAGTAACACTAGTCGCTACTAAAAACAATCTCTTGCAGTTCCCTGACTGTTAAGACTCCAAAACCACAAGGTTTAATGCTTCAAACTATAAGCTTCACTTTCACATTCCTGAAAACTTCATTGTGAGACGCCGGAGGTGGAAACTGAGATGGTGGTGGGTTTGCAGCTGTGCTCTACGGCTCACCCATGGCATTTATTCCCAGCCACAGAGAGACAGTAGGAATTAGACTGTGGAGACAGAGGGTAAGAAGCTCATTTGCTTTCTCCATCTCATTCTTCCTTTCTCTCCAAGGTGTCTACAGCAAAACGTCAGCTCCGAAGACAGCAACTAGATCCCTGTGTCGTCCCAAGACTTGGTGGTCCACCAGCGCATGTGCCAAGATTTTCAATTTCCTCCAGCAATCAGAGATCTTCCAGCAGACCCCAATCAGCTCTCCTCACCTCCACACCATGATCCATGAGGTCTCTAACAGCTCGCACATCTCCCAGAACACTTTGCACGTCTCCCTTTGAAGCTGTGACCTGATTACCATAAGCAACGCACTGCAGATGTACCTCTGCAAGCCCAGAAGCACCGGGGGAAATGAATATATTAGTATTTATCATATTAATGCAGATCAAGCTGGGTATTTGTTCTGACATTTCAATAATAGCTTTTTCTATTTTTTTGTAGGCAGCAGCTTGTATTTTCTTCTCCCTTAAATAATTCATTGTTACATTAAACTTATTTCAAATTGGGGTCTTTTTTTCATCAAACCAAAACCTTATTTGGATGGCCAAAGGGGGAAAAAAAAAGTATAAATGAAAAGTCTCTTTTCTCTCCTCCCTTCTTTCACTCCTTTTCTTTCTTCCTCTCTAGTTAAAATCTCTTAATCAAAGTGACAATCTGTCTTTCCCAGGAAGGAAGCTGGTGCCTTTGAACAGCACTGCTCCAATAGCTCTCCGCTTTGATGTGGGATTTAACTTATGCCTTCAGCGATCTCAAGCATTGGTGCATGCATGCGCAGTGTGCCTGCATGTATCCATGGGTGTGTTTCTGTGTTCGTTGCTGCACGTACACACCCCAATCCTCCCCCAACACCACCAAAAAAAAAAAAAAAAAAAAGAAAAGGGAAAGAGAAAATGCCACGACTACACAAAGCAGCGATGCGAACCTTGTGGAGCTGCTGTCAAGCACAGTTAAGAGGGGACCTTGGTCTCTGCTTTTTCCCACAGAATCATTCAGGGACATCTTCAAACCCTCCCATCAGCTGCTAACTTCAGTGAATACAGAGCAGTCTGTTACAGGAGAGTGACACCCTTTAGAAGGGCAGAAGCACATTGGAAACAGTTCCTGCAGCTCATGGTCCTGCTGGACGACGGGCACAGTGTAAATTCGCTTCCCTGGGTGCTCAGACACAGCGTCCTTAGCAGCCTTATTCCTCCCCTCCTTTTCCTTCCCTCTGTTTGACTCTAGGCTGTCCCTGTCCTCAGCACAGTCTCTCTCTTTCTGCTTTGATGATTGCTTCCCTCTTCCTTTCTTTTAGCCCTCCTGCCCTCAGCATTGGCTCTGGGGACCAGCGAGGTCTTTACTTTATCTCCTCTGCTCTGAGGGCAGAGCACAGCTCTGTCTGGTACCACACTGTAAGCAGCTTTGATCTCAGGGAACAGAAACCCAGGCTTGGGCCTGGGGACCACCCTGAGAGGCTGAGCTGACCTCGCTTCCCATGGGGAACTATTCTTCCAGACAACTCCTCTTTCTTCTCGCCAGTAAGGCTGCCTCTCACTGCTGTCCTGGTGCCCCAGTGGCACGTTTTGCTGCAGGATGAATGCCACCGGAGCTGAGGACAGAGCAGAGCTATTGACATCTTCCCATTTCACAGCCGGGAAGCTTCCACCCTACCACATAAAGCAGCACGATCATGTGCTGCTATGGTTTTACCATAGTCCTTCAACAAATTCCCCAAAACTGCCACTCTCCTTCTAGTGAGTGCCTTCTGGGATTTCATCCAACCCTTCAGAGATCGCCTTCCCAATCAGTACTGGGACCTTTCTCAGCCTTCAGAAAAGTTTGTGGTCTAAGCACATCAGATCTTTTGGCTTTATGTACATTGTAGGTTTTACAGGTGCTTCTACTTAGTGAAAGTCTGCCCCAGCGGTTTTCTTGAGCAGTGGACCAAATGTGTAAGTGCTTTACAAAATACTGAGCAACATGAACCTCAGAGCTACAAATCTCCAATGCAGCTTCCAGTCAGAGAACAACTACTCAGCAAGCACAGAATCCAGTTGTGCCTCAGGTTCCTTGCACTAAAAAACAATCTTCAGAATAAACTGGTGTCCTCTCATACTGTCCACTATCAAGAGGCTGGTTTATTACTTTTTTGAAACATGTTTCATTAATTTTGGGTTTTCCCTACTGTTCTTCTTCTTTAAACATACACAAACACACACCAACAAACTCATAGAAACTCAGGGGTTTTGTTTTGTTTCTTTATTGTGTGTGTGTGTGTGCCCTCCTCCTCACCTCTTTCAAGGGTTACTGGAATGTGTTGAAAATCTGACACATTTCTACAAGCTCTGGGGATAACAGGCTGGGAAACAAAGCCAATTTTCTCCCTGTGTACTCTGGAAGCCTTTGCTGAGCTGCTGCAGGACAATCAGGGTTTGTCCACGTCCTTCTCAGCTACACCACTGAGGAAAGAAAACTCATGCCCTGCCCATGGTGACCAAAACGAGAGAGGTCACAAGAAATCCATTCCACTTTTCCATTTTATTTTTCTCTAGGATCTTTTGCCCACTCCTGTAGATCCCTCTTCACTAGGTATGTTTCCATACGTCCTGGATCAGTCAAAGCCAAGAGGTATAAGCCTCCTGCAGAGGAGTAGCAGAGCACAGTAGTTCTCACTTAAACCAAGGAAGGCTGGAGGCCAGTGATGGACTGCCTACATCCAGGGGCATGGGAAAAAGACTCCAGGTAAATTTGAGATGGAGACCAAGGAGAAACGAGTCTGGAGTATCTGGACCACCTGCCAAAGCCATGCGTAGGGTATCCAGTATCTGTGGTGTTACCTGCTTGACACACACCTTGGAGCCTGCAATTGTGGCCCCTGAGATGAAAGCCAAATGACAGACTCCCTATGTCATTTCTAGCAAGCAAGCAAAGTAAAAGGATGGGCTAAGCATGGCCAGGCATAGGACACCTGCACATATCTGTGTCAGCCCAAGCCTCCTCCTTTCCCCAGGTCCCGCTTCCTAAACCCGAGTCTCTCACTGCCTGCAGTCACTGCACTGCTCTCGCCCTCGCTTTGCATTCTGCATCTCCCTCCCGAGATTTCCCACCAGCTTAACAGAGTGTGCAATGGAGAAGGTACCCCTCGGCCCCTATCCTCATGCATACCCAATCAGGCCTCCTGATTATGCAAATTCAGTATAGAACGTCACCCCTCTGCACCTCTACCCCGCCCTGTTTCAGCACAAAAAGAGGGGAAAAAATAGCAAACCCTCCATTCATAACCAGAAACATTAATTATACGTAAGGATGGGCAGTCAACTCCCCGAAGCGTTTGCATAATTACTAATGCTAATGGATTCCGAGTGCCTCTCTCCTCCTCGTGGAGAAAATTTAATTGGAAAATGCATAAAAGCAGGAGGAGGGTGCTCTGAGTGGTCTGAAGTGGCACACACACAGCAGAGGGGACCCGATCACTCCCCCTTGGCTCACATGGCCAACCTGCCCTTTCCTCCCTCACCTGATCCAGCATCACCCATTTCTGTAGAGCAGGCATGGGAGAGATCAAGGGGTAGGCTTGAAGAGCATCCAGGTCAGCTGCCTGGATCCCAAGGGGATTATAAAAATCAGATTTAGTGAAATTAGGAAATGCTCAACTAGATGCCTCAAAGACAGTGAGTAATACATACCCCCTTCTCGTCAGTCAGGCTTCTTGGACTCCCTAGCCCTGCAGATTTCCAACAGTTGCCTTTCTCTGCTCCCCTGCCTGCTGGTAGCTGCTGAGCTTCCCCAAGGCAGGACTTGCTTCTCTCTGCCCACCACCCCCAGTTACATTGCCACCAGGCTCCATTCCTTTGCCCATCAAAACTGGCCTCACAGCAAATGGGGCTGGCTGCAGCACATCAGCAAGGGAGCTCCAACCTCACAAAGTCTCCCTTGTCCTTGGGGGGAATGTCTTTCCTTTGCTTCTGTCAACCTACTATTAGCTAAAGGAGGTGCCAGATCTCTGGCATGGCCATCTCCTGGGGTCTACCCAGGCCCCACTGCCCCCAGCCAGCATACCTCCACAGCCAGCGTTTCCTAAGATGGTTAACAAGAGGCTGGCCATGTGTTTGATCTCCAGTTTTTTCATCTGTTCTCTCTCTTTACTTGCTGCCTCTCTGGAGTTTGGCATCTGGTCTGGGTCTGTCCTACAGACCGCGCACACGAGGTCAGTTACGCTCCTTCACCTCCACCACCCTGACCCTCCTCAGGGGCTGGGTTCCTGAATTGAGATAAGTTTCATGCTGCACTGAGAGCAGCTGGTGAGGCACCAGATGGCTGAGAATCTGTAAAAATAAAATAAAAAATAAAAAAAAACTGGGGCTGTGACAGCAGCACTTTTATTGTTCACTCATTCCCACTGCTGCCAGACTCTGAATGCATATCAAACAGGGTACATGCCCTTGTGAACACTACCAGTACACAATTGTGCAAAACAGTGACAAAGCTCCTCTAACACCCCCTGCCAAGCCTGCTTCGTGGTCTGAGGAGGACACCCTGCAACACTAATGAACCACTAATGAACCTCGGCATCGTGGCAGAGGGAGAACTGGCTCCATCAGTTGCCCCCTTGCAACGCTTCGGCAGTGGCGCAGCATCCAGAGGGACTGGACACCGGTCATTTTTTTTATTGCACTATAAAGCATCATACACACCTTCAGCATTGCATAAATAATAAATAACAGCAATAATATGGTCCCTTGAGCAAAGCTGCATTTCATCAGCAAGAAAGTCATCCTCTCGTTCCCTCTCAGCATTGCAGCGGGTGCCCACGGGCAGCCCCTGCTCTGGGAGGAGGTTGCGTCTCTGCTTTTCATTGCACGTAGCCCAGCATTCAGGGCAGGCTGCGGCTGTTCATCATCCTTCTGTTGTGAGATGAGTTTGGTAAACTCGCAGTCCTTGTGAGGGTGAGGGACCCAAGGCAGGCAGCACAGCACTTGGGCTGACTTCTGACGAGCAGAAGCAGCAGCTGCTCTGGGCCTGGGCCTCCATTTTAAGCACCACCAACACAGAAATGTGACTGACACCTGCACGCACCAGAAAAAGTGCCTCAGGCAAGGCCAGGATGGAAAAGGCTTCCACTACCCTTGTCCTCTTTTGTCTGCTCGCTGGGGACCTCATTCCAGACCTGCAGAATCCAGGGGAAGCCTCAGGTTTCCAGCACTTCCACAGCACAAATGAGCAAAAGCCCCCAGGAGCCTGCCTTATGACACAGAGTTGAAGGATTGGTATGTACCTGAGCAATATTTCCTACTCAGGTGTGCCCGAGTGACTGATTCTCTCAGAAAATCATTTGAACTTTACGTGACTGAATGGCACCCAATTCTGAATTTTACCAGCAGTCTTACCAGTTCACTCTAGATTCAAAAAAAAACAAAACAGGATTTAAACTATTTCCCTCAGGAGATTTCCAAAGGCTAACTTCTTTACCTAGTTGGGTTTTGTTTGTTTTTTTTTTTAAATCGTGACACATTTGGACATACAGATATGTTGCCTGGATTACAAAAAACTTGGAAATCAGCTCTGGTGCACATTTAATCCATTTTTCCAATACAGTAGAAACATACAGACACCACTGGGCACGTTTTCACTCCTTCCAGCTAACCCCGAAGCAAAGGGTAGCCCTCGATCCTTGCTGTTAGACGACATCCTTTTTTATTTACTTTTAACTACAGGAAGTAAAAGATTGATTCAAAGAAAATACCAGAAAAAAATTGTTTCAGTCAAGCGTTCAACCTGAACAAGCCTAGACTTTTCAACTTTTCTCTTCTTCTAATTGGAAATGCATAGACAATTTTTTGTTAAATGTTGTACTAAGCTTGCAACAGGTTGCAGGCCAGAAATGAGGGGGTGAGGGTGGCTCTGCTTGATTTTACCCCAGAGCTGGGTGGTATTTTTGCAACCCAGTTCATATCAAGAAAGACAATGAAGAACAGCTCGGCAGGAGTTCACTACGGTGATATGAAAAGCAAACACCTGCAGTATGAGGGTATTATTTCACTTCATTACACCTATGCAATGCTACCAGATGCAAAATAGGAGCTTGAAATGTGGTGGCAGGCCTTGCCAGTAGAGCCCTTGATTTTCTGAGTGTAGGATACCCCAGCAGCTGAGGGGCTGCAAGAGGAGAGCTGCCAGCAGCACAGCAGAAAAAAAGAGCCCCCTTACAATTTAAGATGAGAAAAGGACAAGAGTTCAGGGGACAAAAGAGATGGAGGAAGACTTTCTTAAAAGCAAGCAAGGCCTTTCACTCTGATTCTGCAGTGAGGCAGCAGCTTGAGAATGGAGAAAATCAATGAGTAAGAGTTGAAGGGCTGGAGCTGACTGGGAAAGGTACTTCACATATTCACTTCAGAGGCAGTCCGGGGTGACTCAGGCTGTCTTGGAAAGGCTGCTTCATTTCCCCAGACTGTCTTGTTATTTGAGATCGAGTGTTGGGTAAGTGGTCTCAAGCAGCAGTAGTTCACATTTATACAGCATCTTCAGGACCAGTGTGCCCTAACTGTTTTTAGAAACTTTATATAGACAGGGCCTCAACCATCACTAGGATCCAAAAGCAAGTGGGCAGCCTACAGCTACTTTTAAAAGAAAAGTTCACCTAGAATATTGTATTTTCTGAGCCTGTCAATTTCTAATAATGATTCTCCCTGCTACATTTATCATGGCCTAATTTCTGTCCCTATACATCCCAGCATCTGCGGGTTGTGGGCCCACTAACTAGAATGAGATCTGTAATCAAAAATGAGTCTAAGATTTTGCTTATTTTTGTTTTCCTAGTCAGGTAACAACCTTGAAGGCAGTGGCAGGTTTTTTAGCAATAACTCAAGATATCTCCTGGAGATTTAGTGTTTTCTAAAACGAGTGTAAGTGATTTCGTGTGAATCATTGAAGGTAGCTATAATTGCCAGAAGACTCACAACAGGTTTTGCAGAAAACGTTTCTCAGTTGCATCTGACAGTCCACCATGAGCAAGACAGCATGAGAACAAAACATCATAAGGTTACTGCAGAACAGCTTCGAAGAACAACATACCTGAAAAGGGTTATTGGCTGGAAACGCAGAAAGGAGCAAAGTAGCTTCTGTGAAACCACAAAGGCACACAACAGCGCTACTCAGAGTTGTTTGCATGGATCTCTTGAATGCAGCAACAAATTAAATAACCTTGTTTCTACGAGATTAACCCATAGCTAAAACACTGCATCTTCATAAGGCAAAAATCTTAGCTTATTGACAAAAACATATTACCTTCTTCTTCAGTACAGGAAATAAAGACATTCTGGAGAAGGACAATTTTATTTGCTGTCCCTGATGCTACAAACTTTAGAAATATCAAAATATTTCCAATAATAATTTGTAACTACAAAGCTGAAAAAGGAAACAACCCATTGTCGTCTTGATTACTTTGAAAGCAGCGCTGAAAATTTTATTTGGAACACTGTCAAAAGTTAAAGATTTACTGTAATGAAATTATTTAAATATTGGCAAAGCATCCCCACTTGCAATTGGTAATGTCTATATGCATTTGTATGTGGAGTTTTGTTTCCCATGGCTAATGGAATACAAGAATATCTCATAGAGCAAGTATATTTCTGGATATACCGTCCTTTGATCAAGAAGGCTGCATTCCAAAGTTGGAAATCTTTTTGCCTTCTGTCTCAGCATTCTCACGGGGCATTTCCACAGACTACATTTGAAAAGGCTTCTTTTTTTGAAATACTTCTAGACTACTCGAATAGACTTCAGTGTAGAGGAGGAGGATTGGATTGTTCGGTAGCAATTTTTAGGCTCTTTCAGGCAAACCAACACTGGGAGGCACTTTCAGAACTCCAAGCCACTTATGGTCCTTCCACAGTAAGCTTTTTATTTGGGGGGGATGAAGTTTTAAAATTAAAACAATAGCAAAGCACATTATTTGAAAAGTTACAAAAGAGTTGAAGACAAATCATTTGGCCATAAATGCAACTTTAATCTAAGAACACAGCGTTCAGGAAAAAAAAAAAAAAAAAAAAGGAATTGCATCCAGCAAAATGCATTAGCTCTCAAATATCTGGCTTCACATTGCAATTAACTAAACTGCCTTAATCCAATTCAGCCACTGAGAAAACAACTCACCACAAAACTGTTGACTTCTCAGGAAGCCATGATTATTACTCAAAGGCTAAAATTTGTCAACAAGCTTCGTTGAACGGTACCCTGACAACAGCATATAATGAGAGACTTGATAATGTGCATGTTGAATGCAGGCTTCAACAGCCTTATAGTCAAACCTGGCCAAACATATTTAAATTTTAGGTCTTCATCCTCCTAACTCATGGAATACCTCACGTCCTTTCCTTCCTTTTACAGGCAAAAAAGGAATAATATTTTCCTTGAGAAACAAGCTGAGACACACTGCAGAAATATTGACTCTGTTAAGGCTGAGTTTCAAATTAAAGTCAATTTCAATTATACATGTAAAGAGTTTTATGAAATAATTTTAAAAAACAAAGACACATTGAAATGCATTGAAACTGCTAATAAGTATTATATTTTAGATAAAAATTGACTCTTAAGAAAATTGAATTTTGTACTTGAGGGCAATGGAAATGTAGACTAGAAATGCTAAGGAAAACAATAGTTCAAAATGTCCTCTAAAACAATCAGCTAAGAAAGGTGGTTACTCTAATTCTGTAAAAAAAAATAAAATAAAATTACTTCCACCTGTACCTAGTTTCCAGGAAATTACAATCAAAACTATTGTAAGGCATTCCTACAGCCAAACACAAAGACAGAAGACCTCTGCATGGCACTGATCAACCAGCACAGGAGAAGCCATTTCCTCACCCTTGGGTATAGCAGGGGGGCAGCCCAGGGAACTTCCTCACCTTACAAAAGGGAATTAGAAGAAGGATTACCATTTTTCTCCAGTCCTTCACCAATGATTCTAGCAGAAGAAAGCTCCGCAGGGCAGTTGCTTTTCTTGCTGGATGCTACCTCACAACCTTTTTTATTTTAAGTGTGTATTTTGTAACAACATTTTGAAGTGCTGGCTTTCGTGCAGTTCAAGGTTCTTAGTGGCTTCTGAAGATTGAGACCCATCCAACTAAGCACAGCAGCCACAGGACTGCACTACCAGCCCCAAAACCAGAAAGGTTTTTGCTGTGTTTAGCTCAACCACCCTCTCTTACATTTCTCAAGCACTGACGTTCTCGTAGCATAGTCAGAAACAGCGAAAGCTTCAGTAAGAACACGAATAACTCCTGCCACCTTGTTGAGGACTCTGTCCTTGAACTACGCTGAGATGTGCATTCCAGGTGAGCATGCATCTCGTGTGTGTGCAGCTGCTGCTTGCTACCCATACGTTTGCTACAGCACCCAAAGCTCCTCAGGGATGTGCCTGGAGCAGTAGGGCACATGCAAATCCACTGCACGACCCAGAATTGCTCCCAGACATACACACACACAGCATCCTCACAAACCAGTGCCTTAGCCAGGAGCCTGGGTTAGATGCTTGAATAAAACATGGAAGATCTGTATTCCAGTCATGATTTCACCGCAGACTCCCTGGGTGACCTTCGGCAGGTCATTTAAGCTCTCTGTAAAAATAAGACTGATAACACTTCCTCTATCTGCCTTGCCTATTTAGACCTTAAGCTCCTCAGGCAGAGATTGCCTCGTACATGCACCGAGTCCCTAACAGTTGGGGCCTCTAATAACTACTGTGATACAGGTAATTATCAACAGGGACAATGCAAACAGCATTGACAGGGACAGAGTTCCACTACCCAGCCCCAAAAACACCGCAGAAGGAAAGCAGCACAAAGCAGGAAGTTGTGGCTGAGCCAAACAGAGACATTATCAAATGCAAAAATATTTCTGAGCTCTGCGATCAAACTGGAAGGCAGGTTTAGGGCTGTAACGAAAGAAATCACATTATGACCTGCTTGCACAGCCCCATGCAGAATGCACAGAGGCTTTTCCTTTCTTACTACGCTTGGGTGCTCTGATAGCAACTTATTTTTTCTCCTTTTCATAAATGAAACTTTAAGTGACCAGCAGCATGCAAAGTCAAAATCTTGCAGGGGTCGGGGAGGGGGGCTGCTTTATCAGTGATGAAGCAGAGCACTAGGTAACGTGATTTGTCTGTTTGCCTGTTTTCATTATCTTTTTTATGTTAGCATTAAAGACTTATGAAGACCATATTAAAAAATGCTGCAGAATGACTATTTGAACAAGACCAAAATGCACCTCTGAGAACAGCAGGTAATAGCAAGGCTATGCTTTTGCCTGTGAGCTGAGAAAGATGTAACGCCAGTGATGAGGTCTGCTGAAAAATTCTTTCCTGTCTCTGCTTCTGTTTCTTCTTGCATCTTTTGGCCTTTGCTCAACAACAGCACAGAGAGAGCTAGGGGCTACGGTCACAGGAGCCCAAACAGCAGCACTCACCAGCTCTAAATGACCATGCAGTACGGCTGCTCCAACTCATTTCAGGCTGCTTCTCCAGGGAGGGCTGCCTGTGGGCTCACAAGCTGCTTACAGAGTACAATCCCCGTCCATCCTCGGGGGAGCTTGATAGAGA
The DNA here is from genome assembly GCF_009819795.1 of Aythya fuligula. NCBI lineage: Eukaryota > Metazoa > Chordata > Aves > Anseriformes > Anatidae > Aythya > Aythya fuligula. The sequence goes on along the minus strand of NC_045569.1, from coordinate 8,816,145 downwards.
TTAGGTGTGCTCTGCTTAAAAGGGAGGTGCAGGGGAAGCACTGCTGTATTTTTGTAGCCTGTCTTGTTGCATCCGAAATAGAGCCCAGAACCTTTGGGCTAGGTTTTGTTTTAGTGGTTTTGTTTTTTTTTTTTTTTTTTGATTTGATTATTTTGGTTCCTTCTTGTTGTTTTCTTTTGTCTCTTTTTTTAGAGATTCAGTTTTTTCTCCTGTTTTCTCCTGGAAAATTTTGTGGATGGGTGGAAAACTAATAGGCTTAGGATATCAGAGGAGCCAACAGATTGAAAGAGTCTTACAAATCACAAGCAGACCTTTTTATGTAAGATGAGGCGGTTGCTTAAAGGGTACCACAAAGATGCATTTTACTAACCTAACAAATGTTCTGGCCAGCTTTTGCATAGCGGGAGGTACAGACTGCTTGGGAAATTTGCTTCACAGCCCACCCAAAAACGCTGAGGCAAGTGCACAACCCATACACACACTTAGGTGCACACACAGAGAATGATTTTAAACAAAAAGCAAGCAGTTTTCCTGTGAATTCCTCTTCTGTTACAGGTTGCTAACAGGCATTGCCCAATCCCACCATTGCATTGCTGTGTAAGAGCAGCTGATAATCACCCTCTTGGGTATTAAAGCCAGAAGGGACAGGTGAGATTGCTTATGCTGCATTCTCATTTTTACACACACACACGTATGTATCAGTTGCTTACACCACAACTCCTTTCTGCTGTCACTGCACTGCTGTGGGACGCAATTATCTACTTGTGCCCTTCAGCCCCTGCATCTCCTGATGGAGATGGGGGAAAAGCATTTAAGAACAGAAAAGCTCTGATTCTCTGAAGGCTCAAGCAAGCCTATCGCCTCCATTTCCTGGGCAGCTATTCCCACATGTGTAGCATGCAGATGAGGGAAGACATTTGATTTTAAAACCAAAAACCGGATCAATTCCAAAGGAAAGTAAAAATGCCTTCACCTGAGAAGTGGCCCATTAGCCAACCATCACAAGACATCTCCATCCTGTGTTTCTTCACTGCCTGCTTCATGAAGATGCATCTACAGACCCTCTCCTGTCCAGGACCAAGGGTGGACGCCTGCATGCTGGACCCTTTCTGAGCTCCACAGAGGAGACAGTACCAGTTGCTGTGGAGCCAGAGCCTTCCCGGAGTCTGTGATTAAGGGATGCTGTACCCTAAAAGCACTCAGGCACAAGTACCTGTACAGAAAACTCATTAAGTCAATAGTGAAGTCAAAATTCGATATATCGTGGAAATCAGTGGGACCTGAAGTACAGGCCAAAAGATGAGAACTGTCCCCCCAGTGCTCTCCTGAGTCAAGGCTGGAATAAGCAGAGAGCAGAGGAAAGGGAATTATTTCAGCTTTTTTCCCTTCTGGATGCTCCATATGCTGCAGCCAGCTGTTGTGGTTTGTGCATACTCTCTACAGTGGGCACGTGTGACAGACTCTTACCTCCCTGCAGTGTGACTCAATCATACCAGGTCTCAGATGGTTTGCTCAAGCCTCTGATGCAGTTTGCATTTTCCCCATCCCCATCCCTATATTTTCTCTTACCCAAACCTCATGGCTTTAATGAGTCACATCCTGAGGACAGGAGGAAGGTTAGGTGACTGTTCTCAGTCCATTCAGAGCTTCCTCCCTTACCCACTGTTCATCTACCAGCTTACAGCAATCTCAGCAACCAGAGGGAACATATTTCACTAAAAAGACAAACCAATTAGTTTTGGGGGTCAACGCCACAGCCAAGAATCTCTTAAAAAGATGTTTTCCTTTTAGAAAACTACAGTAAAGCCAAGAGAAAACTGGTGATGGAGTACAGCAAAGCCCACCAGGCGCTGCTCAAACATCCTACAAACATACAAGCCTTTCAGAGAGCACTGCACAGCACAGGGCCAAATCCTCCACTCCTAGTTCAGGAGGATCTTTGGCATACAAGAAAACACAGCCTGCAAGTCCCAGAATCAGACCCCTCATTTATTCTGCATGTCCTGCTAAGCAGAGGGGCACACTGCTAGGAAAAGTCTTTGGGTTTTAGCGTTGCCATTCTTCTCAAAAGTTGCTGCAACGTTTCCCCATAGTAGATCTGAAATGCGATGACAAGAGAATTTGGCTGTTCGCCCACTGCTGTCGCTACCCATCACATCTCCCAAAGACCCACAGCCTTCTCTGAGCTTTTCTTTTCCTATTACTTTCATCCATCCAAACAGTAGAAATCCTTTCCCATCATTTTTTTTCCAGCAGATTTCTCCTCCACTGGCTCAGAGTGGTTCCTCCCACTGTTCCCCCACATGTTGGCTCTCAGCTTTAATCAAACTCACTTCCATATCTCCCATCTGATTAACAAAGCGCTGCCTGGCCCTCGGCCACCCTCAGAGCTAGCACAAGCAGGTGCAGCTCTGACAAAGTGACATCAAGCTGTGTGCACCCTGGATTGGGCTCATCCCTCTGATGGAGGCCTCTTGCTCCCAACTCTTTCTGAAAGCTGTCTCATGGCTTGCACATGTGAGGAGAAACCAAGTCCTCGCTGAACATACTCCTAGAATCACTACACATATAAGCTGCCTCATCCTGTATTTCTCCTACCTCTTTGAACATAAACGCAGTCTTTTCAGCTTGGATGTTAGTGCTGTAGGGAGTGATGAGCCTGCTGAGCGCTCCTATGGTATCAGCGGAACCTTTATTTACATTTCTTTCCAGCAAAATAGAGCAAACTATCCTCAGTACCTGGTGAAGGGAGCCTGTCAAACACACAGTTGCATGCAACTGTGACCCTACATGAAGGAGAAAAAGAAACCAGTTCTCTTTCCTAGCCTTACCGTTTCCCAGGCAATTTGCAGAGATGCCCATGTGCAGATCCATCCTCAACGAACTCCCAGCATCCTGGAGCACAGGCAGATGCAAACCAGAGCCTTGTAAAAAGAAATGTTTGTGACAAGAGTTGTGAAGACATTTCAAAGCTACAGGCAACATTGTGCTGACTCACTCTTCCACCAAAACCCACTTTTCAGAGGCATCAGTAATATCTGCCCAGGGACCTCCAGCTCCTTGATTTACTAGGCTTATCATACAAATGAAGCCAACAGGCAGCCGTGTGTTTTAGACACCAACAAGATGTGAGTGGTGGAACTCCTTGCTGCAGGGTGCTGGATGCTATCAATTCTCATAAGCTGAAGAACGCAAGGAAGGAAACTCCATCTAGAGCTGAGAAATACAATGAAATTCTGTCTGGTTAAAGAAGTAAAAAATCTCTGGAGGCAGAGAGAACACATGAAGGAGGTGCCACAACATGCTCACCCTGTTTCTAACGTTCTTCCTCAGGGATTCACCATTTGCCACTGCAGGAGAAAGAAAACCTGACCTGATGGACACTGGATCTCACATAGCATGGTTGCTCTTCTACAGCTAAGGCAAACAAAGCATAAATTGACCCGCATCTCTACACTACCTGCACAACCCTCCCAGGTCTTTCCGCTGTGCCTGCCAGCCATCACACTGCACAAAGAGCCACGGGCTCACAAATTGTTCGATTTGCCTCCTCGTACGTTTCAAAAAGGGTTCCCATCTAGGCTTGGAGTTCTACATTTACCTCCATTAACTTAAACACCCAAGAGTACAGGAGAATAGTCATCCCAAGCTCGTTTTACAACCAGAAAGAGAAGGCATGGCCAGAAGGTGGGTGACCTTAGGCAGGCTGAGTTCTTGCTCTCCCCCAGTGTGCTGACTGCGTGCCGCCCAGCTGCGACCCCATCACTGCTGCACACAACTGTGCTCAAGGTTTATTTGCATTCCTTAGCTTGGATGGGATCAACCCAAACTTCAGCAACGTACACAGGCAGAGAACAAAATCACACCTCCAGAGTCTAAATCTTGCACGCAAAATGTATGGAGGGATTACGGGACAGCACCTCTGGGAGCACTACGGGAATGACTGTTCCATCACTTCCCTGTGCCCTCTGTCACTGTGGATGCATCACTTCAGCACAGTAATTCCTGTATTCAACCAAAAGAAAGGAATAGAGTCCCACTGCAATGCCAGAAAGATGTGCAGAAGGAGGCCTCCCAAGGTCATGGTGGAGAAAACATCCACAAAATACCCGCAGCTGCACCAGGCTCTGCCAAGAAGTCCTTTTTGAGGGAGTCTCTGGGAAAATACAGGGTGTGACAGAGCACAGGGTCTACCTATGGGCAACACGTACTGACCTGGGGACGGAAGACAATGCACACCCGCTCCTTCCCTGCGCCCGGAGCCACACACCATCCCCTTCAGGTGCGACTCAGCCTCACGCAGGGAGAGTGAAGGGAGGTGCTGAAGGCTGGAGCTTCTCCTTTTGTCCTTGACAGCTCTGAAACACCAAACATACCACAGCATCTGGCCAAGCAGCCTGGCTTGGGCTGTTGCTCCCTTGCCAGGGAGACTGACTGACAGATTTGATCAGGCACACGGAGGATGGGCTAGGACATCCTGAAGTCCCATCTCCAGCCGCCTGCTGCTTGCAGCATTAACCTCCAGTGACAGAGAGCCCCCACCATGCACAAACCAGCTGTGCGACACTGCAAGTAGGACAACACGTCACGAAGGGAAACAGGAGGGGCTTGTAAGTTGCCTTGGTGTTTTGCTAAGGCAATACACCCCAAAACCCTGCCACCAACGGGGAAGGCAGCTGGGATGGGTGATACAAAGTGGGAAGTAGAATAGAGAAGCCCCAGGATTGGGAAGGGAGAGCTGAAGTCTCCCTCAAGGTGGCCTGTATGGAGCACATCACAAAGCTTTCTATCAGGAAGATCCTCCTGACACTGGGAGATCTCTAAGCTCTAAGATGAATGCCAAGGAGTAGCGACACTATTAAGCCTTGATCTCAAAGGGTCATCTCCTGCATCGTGCACGCAGCGATCCACCAGCCCTGCTGCTTCCTTGCTGGCTGCAGGAGCTGCCTCTGCTTCTCCCTCATCTTCCATGTTCCTGCGTGCCCTCTGCCTGATCTCCACTTCACATACTCCGTCTCCAGCCTCTGTCTTCCCTGGTGGCGCACATACCCTCTGCTCCTGCTACAAAGCTATGAATCATGATAGAATAATAAGCTCGTTTATGAGCTGCACACAAGCCCAAAGGACCAAAGAGCAGAATAAATCGCTACAAAGCTCTCTAAGCCGATTTATTCATTCAACAGGTTTCTGCTTTGACTCCAGCCTCCTCTAACTGATGTCCAAACAATGCGGTAGTACAGCAGGACAAACAGCAACCTGCTTTCAAGAGGTTCATTACTTTTGTCTTTTCAAGATCAAGAGATGAACTGACTTGTAAAGGATTCGAGTCCCGGTGCACCAGCTGAACACCTCGCTGCTCTGCCTGATCCCCAGGCTCACAGGAAGGCCGGCAGCAGCGCACAGTATGTAAATGCACTGCTAGCACAGGGACTGCTAGCACAGACCTACGGCACAGCTCCGCTGTCTCACCTCCGGGGCCCTCTTGTCCTCAGGGTGGTGGACAAGGGTTTCGTAATGGGCCTCTCCTGAGGCAGGAAGACTTGCAGAGCTGAACACAGCAGGTTGCTGGCTGGTACAGTCCATGCCCACAGAGGGCTTTGCCCTTCTTTCACCCAGCAGACCACACCACCACGCAGGTACCTGGTCCTTCCTGCACAAATGCATCCACGCGGTAGCTCAGGACCACTCCTCTTATCTCACCAACAGGACCCTGAGGCAAGGCAGGTTGCAAACACTTGCCAACGTTTGCTTTTCGAGGCAAGAGCAGAGCTGGGAGGGAAATCTGCACATTCCTTTCTCTGTCCCTCGCCATCCTACCTCCTTTTGGCCTTTCCCCCGACCCTTCTGGCCAAAAGCTCATCCACTTGTTCTTTGCCAAGCCTGTTACCAAGGTTTACCCACTCCCAAGCTCTCTCACTCCAGCCTCACCAAGGTGTTAGTAAGAAAGATTTATTTCTGTAGCTTTTCCAAGTTCATCACAGTGCAGGCACAGAGAATTAGGAAAACACAGAATCTTGCATGATTTCCCATTAGAGCAGGTGTCCCCCCCAGAAATCCAGGTAAGTAACCAAGCCTAGGAGTGCCCCCACCCCCCCCAACCACCCCAAAAGAAAGTGTGAAATAGCCTAATGCATGCGACCTAGCAACTGGAGAGCCTGCATCTGCCACTATACCTGCCCCGTGTTATCTGACTAGCTTGGGTCACAAGGGTCTCTCATCTATAAGAAACAGGCAGTAATTGCTCTTAAACATTCATCTGTTATTCACATTACAGCACACCCAAAGGGATCCTATCTGAGGCCCACAGGGAGAGGCAGAATATTTAGGAGAACTAAAAAAAAGTACAATAATTCAATACCTCAGCCCAGTGGAACATACATTCTGGGACACAGGATAGGGACAGGGTCCCACGGCAGAGTACACTGCCCCTCCCAAAGCCCCCAGGGGACTGGTAGGTGTTAGACAAATGCAGAGCAATCTCTTAGAGATGCTTTGGGTAGGAACTATAAAGAACTATAAAGGAGAAGGAAGCAGGGCACAGGTAGAAAGAAAAAGGCACAAGAAAAAAGCATCTGTTAGCAGGCATCCTATTTAGTGACTCTGTAAATTGAAGGTAATATGAAGGAGGCATTAAGGGATCCCTCGCAGGCCCTTGCTCTTATTGTTTCACAGGGGTATCATAGCAAAAAGGAAGTCTTAAGAATGGGTAGGTGGAGTCCCTTGATTCATTAGTCCCTGTAATATCCTAGAAGCACCACAGCAAGACAGAAAACACTGAGTCAAACTGCAAGCAGTCTCTCTCTGACCCAGGGTGGGGTCTGCCCTTTGGGAGGCTGTTGGCTACTTCCACTGATGCCCTCTCTGCCAAAGCCACAACGTTTTCCAAAATCTCTGCAGAACAGTTGGCTTTCCAACTGTGGAGCCTTCATGCTGAGAGTATCCCTAATTTATCTCCGTGGGGATGAAAGGAGCCGGGAGGAAGGCATTCAGTTCTTGCTCAAATTAATCCCTCTTTGCTTTCAGAACAGCCCAGGAATCTCTCAGCTGGCATTTTCGTTCATGACTAAATGCTGGTGGAGGGTGTAATACATGGCTTAAAGGAACAGCTCACTGTGAGCACGCACACTGCCAGGCTCACACCGCCTTTGCTTTGCAACAGGACTCAGAGACAGTGGGCTTTGAAGGGCTTTTACAAACACCTTTCCTCTACATAATTAAAAGCTGGTTATTTTTGCAACACAAGATGGAATCATGTTTAACAGCCCGATGACAGCAAGGATCTACAGCAGGGGAGGCACACTCTGCAACTACAGGATAAACGGCCTCCAAAAACTACGGGGGAGCAGCAGAAATTGCAAAGAAAGGAGACACTGCAAGTAAATGGAGGAGCTATTCTCGTCCCGTAGGGGTGTGAATTTCTGCAAAGTGCTTGCTTCAAGATCAGGGTTGAGGTCCATTTAGCAGAACAGTGGGGGAGATTGCAGGAACCAAATTAGTAAGGACATGGAATTCTTCTCCATGTCCTCGGTACGGGCTTGACTCAGCACCCATTGCAGGCATTGGAAATCTTTCAAGTGACTGTAGTGACCCCTAAAGATTGCCAGCCAGGCCCAGATTAAGAGCCTTTAGCAGGAGCCACCCAGGACGAGACAAAGTCTGAGCTCTCCCAAGGTATCCCATGTGAACTGAAACCTCATCAGCTCCATGGGGAACAGACCACAGTCTTCTGCTAGAGGGTAGGTGAAGCTGCTAGAGAAGACAAATAAAAGTTTGAGAAAGGGACACTGACTTCATTAATCACAGGGCTGGACATTTGCATGCAGGCAGGGACACGCCATGAGAGCACCCTTGCAAAGCTAAGGACCAAGAGCAGCTCGCTCTGCATTTAGTCCAGGTGGGCAGAGGCAGGTATTTGGCCCCACAGAGTGGGGACACTCGGCACAGACCACCACCACCAGACTGCTGAGACAACAGCGCTGCACTGACATCCCGAGGGGCTGGTGGGAGCAACAACAGCTCCTCCTGCCAACTGGCAGGGGCTGCAGACGAAGCCCTGGGAGAACCCCGAGCATTTCGCACCGAGGACATGAACTTGGAGCATATCTGCATGATGGATCACGGGCCATGAGCTCACGTCTGCTCCGTGCTGCAGTCCAGCCAGGCGCGTGTGTGCTCACCACCCTGCTATTTGCATTTGACAGTGCCTGTGCAGCTCAGAAACCAGGCAGAGCCCACTGTGCTGCCTGCAGAGCTACCCCAGCAGCACCACTACCTACACGTGAAGCGGCCAATTTAAATTCATCCCTTGCTTGTCTTCAGGAATTGCAGCCTCAGAGCGATCACACCACACTTACAGAAAGTCTCCTTTCTCATAGAATAAAATAGCTGCTCTGGCAGTGATTTCAAAGGCATGCAGGCAGTTTGGTGCTTTCAGGAATCCTTTGAATTTAAGAATCGAGAACCTATATCATCCTGAGTGCTTTGGGACACTTTTCCTAAGGGTTTGCAAAATGCTTTTGAACAAGGGACTCAGCCTCTTGAAGGCATTTTGCTACCCTCGCGGTGCTGCCATGGCTTGTATGGGCAGGTGGCCTCAAACTGGCCCCAAACAGCAGTAACAGACACTGATCCAACGTCTCACCCCACTCAGTATAGGCTTTTTTCCTCTTTTTCACAGGCAAAATAACCACTTCAATTTAGTTTCACATCAATACGTTGCCCAGGATAATAGGATAGATGAAAAGAAGAAGGGCTGATGAGCAGGAAAACATAATAAAAAGGTGCTTGACTGTGAGAGTCGGTGCTAGCCTTTGTGTCAGTGGCACAATTAGTCCTCCTCTTGCAGGCCGCATGGCTTGGTGTTGCATTTGACAGACAAATCAATCCTCCCCTTCTTCTAAGCACTGTCTAATGAATAAATCAGCAAGGTCAGTGGTGCTGCTGCTTCGCCCTTTCCCTGGCAGCCAGCTGGAGCTGGACCCGCCGCCTGGCTCCATCTGCCTTGCTTCCTACAGGATCCAAGCATCCTGGGGAGCAAGACTGAGCGGTTAAAACACACAACTGGGCAGCAGAAGTCTGGTTTTACTCCTGACTCTAATGTGTCATCTCAGGCAAGTCCTATCAGCCCTTCAGAACAAACTGTGCATTCCCTCAACACATCCTGTCTGCTTAGCCAGCTGTGGAAGAAAGTGGTGGGGAGAAGGAATAGACAACACACCACCAGGAATATTGCCAACACCAAGGAATATTGCCAGTGGGAAGTTCCACCAAAGGACCTGAGGTCACTGCTGGCTTTGCTTTGGTCTACTTCACCACTGCCATCTGCAACAAAAGTGGAAAAAACCTGCCAGATCCAACCAGGAGTCCTCCAAGAAGTCCAAACAAAGCAGTTATCAATGTCACTGCTGTCTGACTGGAGAAAAGCACGATTAGGCCCTCACCACCTCAGCTGAACTGGAAGCTGCAGCAAGGAGACACCTGGGGCTGCAGCATCGCTGCCACCATGGCACCGCAAGAAGGCAGCAGAAACAAGACCCTGTCCCATGACAGCTGAATGCCTGGGCAGATGGAGGATGCCCAGCTCTGGGGTGGATGAGGCAGAAGGGATTATCACATGCAGGAGCAGACTGGGAGCTCCCACCATCGGCCACCCCACACCAGCTGAGGGGGAAGGAGCGCTTGCTGCAGCCAGCCCTGTCCCTGTCGGTCACCTCCAGCTTTCCTGGAGAGCCCCGGATTATTGTGCTGCTGTGCTATAAACAAATTGTTATAATGATCCGGTCTTGTGCATGCAAAAGGGCCCTGAGCTAATTAATGCAATAATAACAACAGCAGCAGCAGCAATTTACTCAGCACCAAGTACGTATTAAGTGTTTTCAAAACACCCAGGAAGACAGACTGAGTGCTTTGGGCCGGCAGTCTTAAGTAGAGAGGAGAGGGAGATGGGAAAACAAGCACACGGGGATCGGGTGAGAACTGTGCCACGTCAGAGAGCTGCCAGAAGTAGCTTCTTGCAGACCTGCTGTAAAACTGCCACCCTGCCATGCAGAAAGTTGGGCTCTCCTTTCTTTTTCTCCTCTCTCTAGTCCCCAGGTGATGTAAATGCCGTCCCCAGCTTATTGCCAGGAGTCTTTAGCTTTGGAGTGATTCTGACTGGACTAACCCACAAATGCTTTACTCGAGGTAATCCATAGAAGATTTGCTCCAAAGGCCTCATGTCCCCTCCACCACTGCCCTGACCAGGGACTTGGCCAGCTCTGGTTTAAGAGCTTCACTCCTGCTTGTCTCCACAGTGCTGAGCTCCCCTGAAATCCCAGGGCAGTGAATAATGCATGACCTAAACACTATTTGTAAGCCCACAGAAAGCGCTTCCCTCAGCCCAAGCCAAACCTTGGCACAAGGAGCAAACAATTTCTGCAGCGACCACAGAAAAAAATGAGAAAAGAGGTAAAGCAAGACAGAGACGCATGCTGAATGGGAAAGTGATGACACACTGCTCACCAGGCCTAAACCAACAACCAACTCAGCTGAGGAGAGTCTATCCCCTCCTGACCCCAAGGACAGAGTCTCCTGATATGATGGCAAGGACCTCGCGAGCCCTGGGCAGCGGTCACACACAGGAGAACCACGACCGAGCTGAAAAGTGGCCCTGTACCAACCCGCACCGTGCCTGCCTCTACCCAACAATCAGCTCAGGATGACCACCACCATGCCTTCCTTGCAGTACAGCACACCCAAACCACTGCTGCCCGAGCCTAGAAGCTATCAGGACAGCGATAGCCACAAGACCAAGGAAAGGCCCCGCCATCAACGCTGGGGAAGAGAGAATCCCCATACAATAATGAAAGATGACTAACTGCTGGGCCATAGGTACAGATATTAATTACAAATACAGCTTTCTGCCATGCAGGCTGTGACAGGCATCCTAGTAATTGTATGAACAACAAGTTCAGCTGCCTCTTTCTATCAAATTGATGGAAGAAGAAGCAGGCAGTCCTCTGGGCTAGTATGAATCACCAAAACGCAGCCACCTCCAGGGTGGGATGCAACTGTGCAGTGACAGCACCTAATCTGTTCAGGCAGGAATGAGGATGGCTATATTCAGCCTAAACAGAAAAGAGAAGTAAAACAAGGCAGGAAGAGCCAAAATTCCTCCCTGCCCTAAGTTCCCTAAAATCAGAGGGGAAGAACCAGATTCAGATCTCATTATCAGCCAGGCAACTGGCCCTGATGCACAGTGATCCTTGTGAGTGACCCCAAGGGCTAAAGAGACCTCAGAGCTCACATCCCATCCTGAAACCACCCTCACTGCTGACTATTTGCACTTTCCTCACTGGCATAAATGTGGCAGGGGTTGGGAATATTGTAAGGACAAAGCAAGGCACGGGGAAGATGAAGAGCCTGTTGGACTTGGCACAAGGCACAGCTCCTCACACCGCAACCTGTAGCACATCCTCAGTCACATCTCCCTCCCACAGCACAGAAAATAGAGTTGCTGATGGAGGAGAGATGTCTGGCTTGGCCTCCCTTCACTGCCTTCTTCCTTACACGCAGGGTGGAGGAGTTAAGCAGACGCAGACTTCAGTAGGCTGAGATGCACAAAAGCTGCTGCCTTTTACTGTTGGTCTGTTTGAGCACACACCACCGCTCCCCTCCCGTCTCTCCCTCACTGTCTTTTGTAGACGTCTGTGTATACAGGTACTCAGTAGATGGTTAGGTTGCAAATCTAGTTCTAAGACAGAAAAAAAAAAATCAGCTTTCTAAAAAAAACATCTGTTGTCAGCAAGTATGGGGACCCGGGGTTTTGCAGACAGCAAGGTTATTAAATGCTGCTGTCAGAACAGTTTTTTTTGACCACATCAGCTTTTGTAGATATAAGCGAAATGGAGTTTAGCACTGCTCGGGATTGCCACCAACACTGTGCTGCTTGGGAATAAAGGCAATGGCCACAGCCCTCCAGGACACTCTTGCCTGCTGATGGGCAAACCACATGGCATGTGCTCACCAAGCCAGCAGGACATCGAGGCAGCAAAAGAGGATTGTTGTAAGACAGCAGCACGAGGAGCTGGCCTAAGCCAGGTGAGAGAATCAGGTCCTGGGTATGGAGGTGCCAAAACTTTTCAGCCTCTGTAGAAAGGCAGCTGAGCTGAGCTGGGCCCAAATGTGGGGAGGGCAAGAGAGAAAAAGGACTAAACAAACAAGCACCATGGACTGCCCTTCTTTGTGGTTCACGCTGGTGACCGCTAGATAGTTCCCTGGCCGGGCAGGGCATATTCAGCAAAATTCCTAACTTTCTGCTTTTATGAGGTTAAAACTTCCAACACTGCTTGAGGGAATATCCAGTTCCTCTTTAAATTAATGTGAATCAAGCATTGAAACCCCTATGGTAACTTGGCAAATCTCTGCTTTAATATGGAGACTCGATGTAATTAATATCAGATTGCAGAGCTCTGGGATGTACTGCAAGGAGGTCACTGGAATGTCTCTGACATTTTCCTGAAGGCCTTTAGGCTGAATAATAAGAAAATTGCATGGAACAAGCATAACAGCTCCACTGCTTCAGCAGGACCCTGCCTCCCTCCGTAACAGCTACAGGAGGAGGGTTCAGCCCATAATCCTCATGTCCCTGGAGCCCAGGGACTAATCCTGAACAGGATTAGCAGACCCACTGTCAGAAGACTGACAGTCATCCTGCAGGAATCTGCACCTTACTTAAGAACCCTCTCAAGGTGGGTAAATCAAAAAGTTGAAGACTTGGGAGGAAGGGAGCCTCAGTGCATCCTCCTGCAGCACCAACCCCATAATTAGCACAGGCTTTTAGCTCTCTTTCCAGTGTTTTCTGGATAGGCAGTGGGACCTACACACCCATGGGGCCATGTAAAGCAAGATTTGGCTATTGCAAAGCTGCACCTTCAAAAGCTGAGCTGTTCTGTAAGCTTCAGCTTACTGTTTTTTCCTTGTTAGCATCCAAGCATGCCCAGCTCCTCATGCTCTCCCAAGCAAACACCCACACAAAAGGTCCAGCACAAACACAGACATAAGTGACAGCCCTTCTGAGTTCTCCAAGGACAATGCTGCAACATCAAGCCCAGAATTCACAACTGCCTTATGTTTCTCCAGATGCCCAAAAGCAAAGGAGCCAGCTCCTCCTTTGGGGACAGTAGTGATATGAAGGAAAAGCCAAGGGTGACCCCCAATAGATTAATTTATTGGGGATTAACTGTGGCAGGACACGTTGGGTTCCCTCTAGAGCAGCCCCGCAGGCTGCCTGTGGCACACGCTGGCACCCAGGGGTATTTCTGTGACCCCAGGTGCTCCTTCTGCTGGAGAAAGCAGCTTTTGGCATGGAGCTGAGGGTGGCACAGAGCAAGTACCAGCAGCACTACCAGGGCACAGGCACTCCGAGGATGCAGTGCTCAAGAGCGTCATCCTCAGCAACACCACGGCCTTTTTGCTGAGCCCACCCTCACTGCCTTCCCCTAATTCCACGTCCAACGCTACCAGAACACAGTGACCAAAGCCTTTCCTACAGCAGCCTCCCAGGAAGACCAAGGTTCCCCCACCCCAAATCGCACACCAAGAAGGGCAGTAAGTCTTCAGCCACCCAGAGCAAACCCAGTGGGACAGGGAAGCCGGGACATGAGGCACATGCCTTTGCTATGTGAATGCTGAGCAAGGTGCTTTCACGTGTCTTGTGTAACTGTGGGTTGCAGTCGCCTTAGCCAACAGTTGCCTTAATTGGACAAAAAATGGGCTGGTGAGAGGTGGGCAGCAAAACAATGAGGAGCATATAAGGAGAGACCAGGAAATAGATATTTCTAGCTTCTACATAAGTCTGACAGGGAATATTCGTCTTAAGTAAATGTTGCCACCAAGCCAGTTGGAAATGTGCCCAGCCAATTTTCCTGTCACCTTGCCAGTAGCTGGGGAGACAGCTGAATATGCCAAGAGTACTTTCTAATGTCCAAGAACAGGATTTGCTGCCCATGCCCAGACACTTTGTACATACCCAACTGCACTGACCTATCTTGGGTTCACTCATCTCACGCTGCTCTAACAGCCCAAGATAGGCCCCAACCTAAGTAGAGTGAAGAAGGCTGTGCAATTAAAGCATGCACACAGCCTGGACTCCTTCCGACCCAGGATTTAGCGTGAGATGTCCCCATCATCTACACAGACAGCTCTACAACCAAGTCCGGACATATTTTTATCACGGGTGTGAGTAAAGCTTAGATACTATCCACTGCTTCCTCTCAGCAGTCCAAATTGCTCCCATCCTGGTAGCCTTCCAAAGCCTTTTCATAGTTTGTCCTGAGAGAAACACAAATTGTCCTATAATTGGCCACAAAAAGCTCTCACATCTCAGCACAAAGAGCCATGCAAAAAGCCTTGAGCACAATCAGGCAGGAGAAACCAGTGAGGATTCAGCAATGCAGGTGGAACTTGGAGGGCACAAGCTGTTACCACTGACAGCTTGGCCCAGCCTAGCTGCCTCCCAGGCCAACTGCAACAGAAAAGCACCATCCTGTGTGTCTCCTGAGAGGAATTTTTAACCTCTGCCAGGTTAATCTTGCTAATCGTGTGTTAAACATTGTGAAAAACATTGCTTTAGGCCAAGTGAATGGGGCCACCAGTACTCAACAGCTTACCTAGGAAGAAACTAATTTTAGCTGGTTAGAAACAGGCCGCTGTGTGGGGAGCAGGGAGATGTTTACAAGACACTCCACTCGGGCTTCCTTCTACTATAGTGGAAGTGAACAGTATAAGCCAGCCTGCAGAGGAGCAAACTAAGGCAGCCTTAACATCTCTAAAAATCCGAGCCAGTTTTCCTGCCTTGTGCGCTCTTCACCTTACGCAGTCCTGAACACGATCCTGTCTTGCCAGTGTGACAAGGCACTGTCACTGTGCTCTGCTCCCCAAGCATGCACAGCCCGCTGATAACAAGTGTTAAGAAGAAAACAGCAGCTTGCTGGCTGGCGTTTGCATTGTTGGATTCTAGCCTGGAAGTAAAGGAATATAGAAAAGCACTTGTAAAAATATAAAGACAATGTGCTCACATCACGCTTCCATTGACTTTGAACAGTGTTATGCCTGGAGTGAAATGGCTCTGTCGGGCTTAAGCTTGTCCTCAGAAATGTGTTCTGGGTTCTCAGCAATGCCATGGGAACTACATGGGTATCTCCAAGGGAAGAATTTGGCCAACTATATTTAACTATTTAAAATTTCAGGGTTATTTGCAGAATACGGGCCAGAGTCCCATAAAAGCAAAACAATCAGAAAGAAAAGATATTCCAGAATGACTGCGAAATAGCAAACTGCACCCTCTTCTCTCATCAAAGCACACCAATTTACAAAGTGATCAGCACGGGTACTGATTCAGAGAAGGAAGAGGCAATATTTACCTAAGCACCTGCGCTTATGGTGTGTTAGACCTACCCAACAGCCTGCAACCCTAGCAATCAGATACTGTGGGAAAGAATTCACTATCATTCCAGCCTTAAAAGAGTCATGAAGCAGTCCATAGCATCAGCAAAAACGTGCATTTTGGCAGCATGGGAATAAGTCATTTTGTATTAGAGCCAGAGCTTTCTGTTTTGGGTCACATTGACTCAAATGAGCTGTTAAAAAAAAAAACTAAAATCCCTCATTCTCATGTGTTCTCCTCTCTTGTTGCTGCACTCTTTACAAGTCCTGTATCTGGGACCACAGAAGGAATTTCTCTCCCAGCTTTCTCATAAGGAGTAAGTAGTAAGCACAGATCTCAAAGAAATCATAAGAACCCCACACTCCTCTTCCCATCCTCTTGGGATTCTCCTTCCAGTCCCCACCTACTGAAATTAGCATGGGTGTTGTGAACAGCAGAGGAGGAAAAGCAGTCACGTGTGTTCATCCTGCAAAGTCCCCCAGCTCTACACGTCTGACATCTCTTCAGTCCAATCCATTCTCCTAACCAAATCCCCCTCTTCCCACATCCCAACCCTAAAACCAGTTGTTCAGCAGCTGACTCCAGGCAAGAAAGAGTAGCAGATGTGAGGAATGCCGCTAAGACTCTCAGCAGAGGGGTCTGCAATATCAGGAATCACTTTAAAAGATCCGAACCGTCTCCCAGATGAGATATTGATGTGTCCAGAACACGGTTGTCTAGGCTGCATTTAATAATATTTTCAAGGAAAACATTGTTCCTATCATATGTGCTTGTCAGCTCCTGCACACTGCATCCACTACAAACATAAGGAGGATTATTCAGCTTGAACTATTATTAACCCAGCTCGCTTGTACGAGAGATCCTAGTTGTTGAGAAATTCTTCTGTGGTGAATGGCATCTCCTCACCACTGAGCAAGTCAGTCTAAACCCCAAAGAGTTTTCATCTCAAGGCAAGTCCTTAAAAAATGGACAGTGATGAATAAAGACTAGGACATTTTATGTGTCACTGGGGGACGTTTGTAGGCTGATACCAAAAACACACCCAGCCAATCCACTACCAGTACATTCAGAAGTGTACCTATGGTGGTAAGAAACAAAGCCCAGAAGATACCAAAAACAGCTTTAAAAACCTCGCCTTTTTTTTCCTTCTGTCAGCTTTTGGTGCAGAAAGGATTTCAACCTGATGGGTGAGAAGCACCTCTTCCTGCTCTTTTCATGCACGACCTTAGAGTCACCTTCCAAATTCAGTCCTACCTCCATTTGGTCCCCATTTTAGGAACTGTATATTTTAGGCCACCTATAGACATCTTACAAGACAGTGACCTAATTTGCCACTCTCCTGTCACAGAGCTGGCTCCATGCCACACAGCCACTCACCAGCTTCAGGGCACAACCAGCTTGTTTGCAGCTTGCACTCCTTGGTACATCTGGGCAGAGACCAGTACACAGAGCATGCAGCACTTTGAGGCCCCCAGATAAGGTCCTAGGCTTCATCCCCCACCTCCTAGCACACACACAAGCCCTTTCAGGGGAAGAATAGGCTTTCCCTGCTTGCCAACCCTTAGCTGAAATGACAATGCCGCAGCAGCATGCGGGCCAGAGATAGCAGCAGGGAGCTGGTACCATAACAATATCAACACCTAGCAATTTGGGTACCATTTGGTACAGGTACGTCTGGAATCACAGCACTGCTCTGGCAGCAGCGTAGTGCCCATTGCTTCCAGGCACAATTTGTAGCAGTAATGCAATTCACATTTATGATAAACTTACTGCACACGGAGCTGCCAGCGCCCTCAGCAGGTACAGCCAGGAGACCCTCATTCCCAGTCCATCACAAAACGTTTTTGAAAGACTGCCTCCCAAGCTAATGTTTTCCCAGAGCCATAGAGTGTTTTGAATTGTTTCAGAAAAATCACTTCAGCTGCTTGTGAGTTATAGATGAAAAACACTTTTTTTTGGAGGGGGGGAGGGAAACAAAACAAGAAACCTTCTAGCCAGAAAGCACGGCTGGTGCTTGAAACTTGGCACAAGGACTCTCAACGAGGAGTCTGTGCTTTCCTAAACTGGAAGACATTTGGCTTTGATTTAACAAAGTTATGAGTGTATGGAAACCACATACTTAGCATGCACTGGAGCAGAAGCCTTCGTGCAGACTTAACTCTGCATTAGCATATTCTTTTCCATTTAATTAAGTGTCGCAAATTGTTTTTCTGTTAATTATTTCAGTTATGGACATTATTATTTTCCATTTTGGAAAGCAGAGTCTATTTCAGGGGGGTTAATAATCCTGCTAACTCTCCTTTCCTAAACTGTTCATTGCTGCTGATAAGATTCCACCTGCTTTTGTTAAGACTGTAGGCTTCTAGCTCATTTATAATTGGATACATCCTGTACCAAATATCTCCAGAAGAGCTGATATGATATCCCAGATGGTAGCATTCTCTTTCCTCTGTGTGCATAATCTCACAAAAAAGCCCACCGATAGCTAGTGTTTAAAGGAAATTTGTGTATGCAGATGGTAGGTGAGCTGATCTGCTTTTGTATTAGGGATGGGTGAATCCATTCAGATGAGAAAGAAGCAAGGAAGAATGTATGGGAGCCAGGGTTGGGCGCCTGGGCGTCCTGGGCTTTATTCCCAGCACTTCCACTGATCTGGTACAGAATTGTTCAACAGCTCCACCTCAGCCTTCCTCATCTGAAAAGGGTTTACTACTGACTGTACCAACCTGGCAGGTGTCTAGAGGGGATTAGATAGTATTTGGAAAATCTCTGAGATTCTCAGAAGGAGGGTACATCACAAACCTGAAGTGGTCACACTGCTGCTATGTGAACTGTTGACAGCCTGCTCTGCTCCTGCTTGAAACAGCTGCCCCTGTATCTGAACTGACTCTAGGCTACTTATCTTTGCAAAGAATTAGGATGAATAACAGTCAACCAAAAAGCTATCCAGAGGGGAATCTGCATGAATTTTCCAAGAAGTATGTCGCCTACCTCGTTGCCATGAATACACACAAGCAAACTTACTTATGCAATAAAGGACTGCTCGGCAAAGCCTAATGAACTGAAGGCATTATCAGGATAAAACAAGCATCAAGTTCTTTGACTGTAACTTTTTCAAATATTTCACATCTGCAAAACTGCACTGGGAATCTCAGAAATAGCATCTGCCTCTGTCCTACAATACTCTTCTGTACCTTCCTGCAAAAATTTATTTTTGACCTTTTAGCTGGTTTCAATTCTGCAACCAGAGACCATTCTAAACTTCTTCAGGAAAACAAAAACCAATGAGGACAATATTTCTCAGCAAGAGGCTCAGCAATTGGTCATGAAACTTTCCCCTACCTCCCCTCCTTCTGTAAAGCCATACACATAAAGAAAAGAAACAATGGACAGAACAGTAAGTTTCTCAAAAGGCCTCGATTGTCATCACACTGAGAAAGACGCTGGCCCACGAGACCTAATCTATTTTGACTTTAAAGCATCGCCTCATGAGCCAGCTCTCTGGGAGGCGCTATTATTTCCACTCTGAACAGGAGAGCCCAAGCGTTTGAGGAGCGTCTCCCAAAACACATCTGGTCCCATGAACTTGGAAAAAGAGGAGACAGCATCTGGACACAGTCTGTGGTGCAGCATTGCCACCTACTCTGAGCCCCTTAGAATGGTACTGCCCCTCTTCAGCTTCCTTTGCTCTCTTCAGTCAACAAAGATAAACACTTTGTGTTAAACTCACGCACACCCCAAAGTAAATTATAAGGCCAGGGCACTAGGCAGGGTCAAAGGCTAGTGCATGAATTTACCAGACTGCCTCCTCTCTCCCAGGAGCCTTTCCTGAGTCCTAATAAAGATCTCTGAAACAAGATGCTAATGCTGGATTATCCAGGTAATCTCTTTGAGTTACTTCCCTGGTTTGCCTGGTTATAAATAATGAATTAGGCCTTTACTTATTATTTCTTCTGCCCTTTGGGTTCACTGTGAGTCTTGGGAAGGAATACAAATTTAAGAATATTAGATCCACTTATTAATATCAATTTCTGCCAATCCTGCATGAGAGATGTTCCCTGCTCAGTGCATGCTATTGATAAAATGAAGTGGCTGGGATGTTAATGGCATGGATCTAATAGCTACGAACTGGCCCAGCCTTACTCACCATTCCCATAAATTGAATTTTAAAAAGGCAGATGGGTGCTTCGTAAGTGGAAACAGAATCATGTGCCAGCTTTCATTTCTTTTCCACTCCTGAGCATGGTGAAATTCAAGTCTCCCCACCAGCTTTGTTCACATAAGCCTATCCTTACAATTTAGTGCCAAACTGAAGAATCCCCGTTATTCCCATACTGGATTTCTGAAGCAGCCTGGCCAGTGCATCTTAACCATTTCACTGCTGCATGCAGGCAGCTGAACACAGCAGCAGCAGCCACATAGGCTCGCAGAGCTCTTCCTGCTGAGAGAACCAGTAAGCAAACCCAAACCAAACCTGCACGCAGCCCCCCCTTTCTCCCTCTTGCCTTGTTCCATCTGCTCTCTGGCATTAAAGCAATTAATTCCAGTAATAAATACACATTTGCTTGCAGTACTGACCTGGCTGTGATTCCCAAGTAGAACCATACTCAAGGGACTGGAACTGAGTTCAGCCACCACCTGAATGCTGGTAGACCCCTTATCCCACACAGCACTCCTTCGCCACCAGGCTCCTCAGCCTGCCCACAGGGCTTCTGCCCTCATTCCTGCCAGCGCTGCTTTGCCAACAGCAGTAATAGCCAAGCGTAACAACGTGTAGATAGGTGCCAGCATCATTACCAAGAACCCAGATGAAATTACTGCCTCTTGGCTTCTGTGCACCTACTGTGGTCAGAGATGGGCACCTGAGCCTGGTAGACTTCACATGGTTCAATCAACTACCTTAAAAAATCCCTGAACAACTCTGAAGTCTGCTTGCACAAGCAGTTGCCACCAGTGCCGCCCCCAAAATAAAAATTTTCTAAGCGTAAACACAGCTCTTTAAAGCCCTTTAAATTCTTAAAACGCATCTGTTCAATATTGACCCGTATTTGAAATAAAATAGAGGATGTGTGAATCACTGGCACTGAGGATTGTTGGCACAGCTAAAGGGACCAGGACTGACCCTGATTGATATCACCCATGTAATGGGCAATCATTACTGGAGGTCTTCCCCTGGTCCACATTTCAAGCCCCTCAGCATATGCATTCACATTTAATTACAGAGCCTCTGGATGTCACGCTTGGTTTAGCTGCAGCGGATATTAGTCGCTTCCACTCTTAAAAGTGCTCATGCTATCTCACGAGGAAAGGGCCAATCTGCCACTGTTCTTGAATTAGGACTTGACACTCCCTTTTTCTCCCTTGAAGCACGGACCATTTGTTCTCCTCCTTCTGTCTCAGGTGGCATAATTGAGTCCCTTGGGGAATGCTGATAATTGAATGGGAAGTGAGACCATCTGAGGCAGCAAATCAAGCAGATAGTGATGACTGAGGGACATCGGATGCAGCTTTAAGCTCTCCTGCCAAGTAAACACCCATTCCTTAGAGACTAGGGATTTCAGTGACAGTCTAAGGGTCCCAGCGTGAGGGTCACAACAGTGGATAGTGTCTCCTCTGTGACTTTGCAGTGACCACAGCGAAACTGTCATATCATTGCCATATCTTAAGGTATAATATATTAGGATTGCCTGGAGACATGCCCGTCACCTTACCTGATTGTTTCCTTGGGATGTTGATGTAGAGGGGGGTTTATCCACTTGGCTTTGATATGAGATGGTTGTATGGGAATCATAAAAGTCCTGCATCGAGATCAGGGGATAGCAGAGTATGCCAGCATGAAAGAGAGAAAGCACTGTGCTATTACACCTCATACCTAAAAAGAAAGGAGAACCTACAGATCAGCTTCATAATTCACTGACAGTCAAAGCAAATGTTTTAAAGCTGGTCTGCCAGAGCTGGGGAGTAAAGGCAACACACACACAATTGGTGCTGCTTCTGCTACATTTTGTATGAAATGGGGTAATCTCAGAGGCCTATGAACAACATATTAGAACAGCATATCCCAGAGCTTAGAAACACATGAGGAAGCAGCTGGCTGCCCATCCACCTGGGGGAACAGGAGCAGGCTGAGCCTTGCCACGCTTTTGAGGCAACTCAAAAAATAGGCAGAGTGAGAAAGAGAAGGAATTTCCTTATTGTATGCTAGAGATACTGCACAAAGGGCTCGCTTACAAGTCCACACACCACAGCACTCAATGCCATCCTCTGTGGATTGCTTGCTGTCATCCCACCTTGCCACCACCCTCTGCGGATCAGGCACCCAGAAGGCCTCGGCCTTGCAACACCAGCCCTGCCTCCTTCCCTCGAGCTCAGAGAAAACCACCTGAAAGATCCCATCCCCCTTCCTGCTGGGATGACCCTGAGACTATCCCCACCTGGAGACAGCTCTCATAGGCAGAGAAAACCCCCAGCTTCAGCACTTTCGCAAGCACGGAGATATTTAACTGCATCTTGACTGGCCAAACTCCTGCTGCAGTCACTACGCGCAGCTGATGCCAGCCCCATGGCTTCAACGGCTGCAGCTGCCAACGTGGTCTGCAGAGCAGGGCATTGAGTGCAGTCCCACCGCCAGCTCACGCCTCCTCTGCCAGCTGAAGCTGGAAAGATAAAGGGGAGGATTTTTTCCTTTCTCTGCCCTTCAGTTGTACTGTTCGTGTCCTGCCCCCAAAGACGTACAGTGCAAACTTTCAAGCATAGCTTGAGTTTATTAATGGCAGCATATTGCTGATTAAGTGATCCAGAGACCCTCGCAATGCAAAATCTCCGATCATCTTCACAGTGCTATTTCTTGCCCTCCACTCATAAGCAGAGGTGGGATTTTAAACAAGTCAAAGCAAGTTTAGATGCAGATGCTAGTACTGAGCCAGGAGAGATCAAAACAACCAAAGAAAAGCTGAAAGTGGTTCTGTGACATCCCATTGTTTTCTGCCCAACAGACCTGGCTTTTAAACACCTCTGCTGCATTGCTTTATGCAGCAACTGCTCCATGAAATTATTCACCAAGGCAAAAAAAAGAAAAAAAAAAAAAAAGAAGATCCATGAAGTTACTCAGATTACAAGTCTGAGCAATTAAAACCTTGATATTTATGGCCCTGTAAGACAGAGGCACATTAATAAATAATACTTTGCTCTGCTACAGCACTTT
The DNA here is from genome assembly GCF_009819795.1 of Aythya fuligula. Classification (NCBI taxonomy): domain Eukaryota; kingdom Metazoa; phylum Chordata; class Aves; order Anseriformes; family Anatidae; genus Aythya; species Aythya fuligula. Next base: position 8,793,517 of record NC_045569.1, on the reverse strand, counting down.
TCCTTTAATGATCTCTGAGCAATTTACAAGTTTTTGCTAGCTGAGCTTCACCAAACCCCTGCAAGGTAAGGAGGAGATAAATCGAGCACCTTTCCTCCCAAAGCGAAGGCACCTCTAGCAGGGAAACAATGCAACTGCTTGACAGTGCCGAAAACACCAGCTCAAGCTGAGGTTTCACCACTCTGGGCACTGCCTGACACGCACTAATGATGTTCCTTGAGCCAAGGACACGAGACGTGCACAGCATACGAGAACACAGGGGCAGGGCAGGTAGGGAGCCACATAAATGCCGTGCGTGTTCTCCTCATTGCAGTGCTCTAATCACCACCCAGCACACCCTGGCTGTTGGAGGCTGGCACGTTACTGCGTGAAGGATATTGCCTGAAGAACACCTGAACTGTCAGGGACTGGGCTTCCCTCAGGAAGGAGCTACGGCAGCATCTTTGGCATCCAGGGCTCAGCCACAACAGAGGCGCAGGGTAGCAGATGGCAGCAGGGCTGGTCAGCAGCCAGCTGGCTGGGTTACACAGAGCTGCTCGGGAAGCAAATCAAGGCCTTCAGATGATGGGAACGTCGCCCAGGTGAGGGCTGCAGAGCTGAGCAGATTCACAACTAGCCAGCAAAGCCTGTAGCTGAAGTGGGTGCAGGCTTTGGTCCCTCCATCACTCCGCCATCCTTCCTCCCTGCTCCTTTATCCTCACAGAGCATGCAAGATTATCTTACAGCAGCCATTCCTCCTCCTAGGAGCTGACAACACTGACAGGTCAGGGCACGGAGTCCCTAAAGGCTGCAGAGCCTTCAGGCCACAATCCAGTGCCTGATCCCTGTGGGCCTGACACTACCACTTACCTCCTTTAGCTTTTGGGAGCTGGAGAAACCTTCTCAGACTGCTTTGCCCTTAAAGCTCAAGAGATTCACCTTTGCTTATTCCTTCCCAATCTTTTCAAAGCCAGGCCCTGTGTGTACTGACTAGCAATAGAAAGACTTGGTGGAAACAAGACTGTGCCCCAGGCACTTCAAAGCCTGGTGCTTGCCCCATGTGAGGAAGGTTGCAAAATCAGAGAGATCCTTGATGTTCTTGTGCACTGGCTGGCCTCTCCGAGTGCAAACCTGCAGCGCAAGCACAGCAGAAGGGTAATGCACAGCCCCCGGGTGGTCGTGCTGCTCACTCTTTGGCCTACATCCAAAACCAGCTGATTTACCACACTGTCGAGAAGAGAAATTAGATGCCTTGCTTAGAGCTTTATATTTATTCTAATGACAAAAATAAAACAACAACAAAAAAAACCCCTACGTAGTCACTGCTAGAAATGTGTAAACCAGTTAAACACACTTTATAAAACCTTACAACAATATTACATTTTTACTGAAACAATCACAGGAGCAATTTCACCTGTACTTACTATCCAGTCATCTGAGCACAAACAGCCCTGAGATTTATGTACGAGTGGAAACATAATTTCTATTATCTCCGACATTAAACTTGGCAATGGAAAATCCCGTGCCTGGAGTGCAAAATCAATTTCAATAACCAGAATAGCAAGAAGTCAAAGGCAGAACTTGGAAAGGACACGAGTTTCTCAAATAGCCAGCCAGCCTCTTCTATTAGGGGGATGCCACTGGGATAGGATGGGATGGGCAATTGGCTATGCTGCCTGGCTTTTTTCTCTCAGCGTGAAATATTGCTGTAGCTACGTGAGGCTGGTTCAGGATCACAGTAACGTGTCTCAAACTTGGTCTTCCCTGTCAACCTACATGCTCGGGATATAAAAATCAGAAGAGAAACCACCAAACCACAAGACTTTTCATTGCACCCAGACCTGAGAGCCCAGAGTCTTGAATGTTTGAATCTTCTTCCAAGATCCATTTCAGCCCGATTTACTGCAATTACAAACCTTTGCCTTAAACATGACATGAGAGGCTTTAAATCTCTTTCCACTGTTGAGGCTTGAGGGTGACGGAGGGGAGCGTTACCATGCCTGTAAGGACTCTGGATATTCCCATTTGCAAGCAAAATACCAGCTCCACACCCAACTACAAACTGTCACATTGTGCTGCGGTGGCAAAACTCAGAACTGGGTTCGACAAGCCATGATGCCACAGGCACCTGAATGGAGGATTTGATCCCAGCTCAGACGCGATGACACGAGCTCTCTGGAAGTAAAGATGGGCTGACACTAGGACACCTTTGCTCTGCGAAAGCAAACCCTTCACCTTCCATCACAAACGGGTTCCTCCCCTCCTGCAGTGAATTCAGGAGTCAAGCAGAAAACCAGCTATCTCAAAGTTTATCAAAAAAAGGTGGATAAGGGATAGCATATACCAACACTCCTAAAAGAAATAGCAAAAAATTAAGTGCTACTTTCAGTGCAAGAATATGCACAAGTGACAATGAGCTGAGGCTCTGCCATGAACTACAATCAGCAAGAAATGAGGCAAAGGCCTGGGCCACCCTCCCAGCTCCCCTCACTCATGTCCCTGTGATAACCAGCAGCCAGTGTTGTGGAAAAGGAGAGAGACTCCTGAGTGATCCTTCCTAATAGATTCGTCTTTTATCATGTTTTCATGACCTTTGTAAAAGGCAATTTAAATTCTAATTGTCCTGCGAGCACCACAGGAATCAATTAGTGACAAGAGATGTTAATTGTGCAGCCAGGGAGGAGGCATTGCTAGGCTGCTCGGCTCCAACACGGGGTTAAGAGCCCAGAGGGATGCTGGGATGGTTTGGGCTTTAATCAGTCCTCCCTTTTTAATAGTTTCCATGTTGTGCTGCAGTTGTCAAGGTCCATTAGTCGCAGGCAGCGCTGAACGAAGCGGTGGCATCCTCCCCCCGCTCCTGCGCTCCGCAAGCACACGCACAAAGGATCAACACGCACTGCCATGGAGAAAGCAAATCCTAAAACCTCCTCTTTTTGTTCTCACTTCCTTCCCTACAGACCCTGCATAGAAATCAGGCCTTGGGCAGTGGCTATTACACACTAAATGCTTAATGTTGGTGGACTGTAGGGGAAGCAGACGCATTCCTCTCATCTCAAGATCCAGCCAGAGCCTCCCATGACAAGCAAATGCTCCTGTCTCTGTACCAGGACGCACAACACTTCTCTCCTGAAGGCCCTGGCACTGTTCAGCCTGTCCCTTGAAATGCCAGACGAAGGTCACGCTGAATGCCCAGTATCTGTACTGCACAGGCATGAATTGGGAAAATGTGTCTGAGCCAGAAGCAGAATACGTGGCCTGACAGACTGTCCAACCCATCCTGGCACGGGGACATCTCAGGCAAAGAGAGCTTGGCACAAGCACATGGGCATGCCTTGGGATTTGTCGTTTGTTACCTATTTGCAGGGTGAGTTGTCCCACCCTGCACCTGCACCATCTGGCTCATGGGCAGCTGTGCCAGAGGAGTTAGGCAATGATTCAGAAGTACTCAGCACCTCCACAACACGTCGCATAACTTCATGCTAGGAAAGCTTATGCTGTACGAGGTCATGCATCCGGGAGAGTTAAATCCCCCAGAAATAACAGCCCCACCAGTGTTTTCTATTAAACACCATCACAGAGCATTACCATCACCTAAATCTCTCCACATCACCCACTTAGTCAACCACCAACCTCAGATGATGCCTTGGGGAAGTGCTGTGCCAGCCCCTGGGGAATCTGTGCTTTTCTATTATATGGAATTCACACTTCAAAATCTCACTTTCCAACTCCACATTGCCAGGGCCTTCACAAAGACAAGAGAAAGGCATGCCCCCTTCCTTGTAAACAAGTATCTGATCAGAGAAAAACTGCAGCACAAAAGCACATTGGGGTTAGATTTTTCTTTCAAACCTTTATTTGTACTCACTCGCATTCTCAGTCACCCATTAGCTCCTGAAACTGAACAGGATCCCACCTACGAGCTCTATTTTATCGTGGATCTGACACACAGAATTGCAGGCTCGCTCCAGCCATGTTCCTTCTAAGGCTCTAAACCTCTGCCTTCAGCCCCCTCGTCAAAGCTCTTGATACTTCTAGGCTCAAACCCCACAGCCACAGCCGAGCTCTGCATTTCTGCACCAGTCCCTGACCATAGACACAAAATCTCCTCCCCTCCACCCCATCCCCTTCCGTGGCACTGACCTTCCTTTAGCCATCCAAACTGTCCAAACCGGGAACACATCCCAAGGCCGGGGCAGCTCTATCCTGCCAATACCACCCTCTTTCCAGATGATGTCTAGTATTTTTCTGACAGTCTTGAGCTTTTGTGAGCCATGACTCCTTTACTCATTCTTTGCTGATCATCTAAATAACTCACTGCCTCGAGGACCCCACACTCAGCCTATTTGCTTTCCTCTCTGCAAATCCAAGAGGAATTAAATCAGCCTGTGCTAGTCATGGGGCATTGCTGCAGCACATCCCAGCACGTTCCCGTTTACAATGGGGCAGTCAGTGTTCAAGGTAGGCCAGGCCACCCCTCTACATGGCCATTCGCACCCCAAAAACAGCGTTCCTGCCCAGGACATTAACCTCTTCTGCAAAGTGTGCCCACTCCTAGTGCTTCACTAGGATGTTTAATTACTTCTGACTCTGCTCAAAGCACAGTAAATGCTTTTCTTGGGAATGCTTTCCCCATGGACTCTGACTGCTTTATTTCGTCTGTGCCACACTCTCTAGCAGCCTCTGGAATAGGAGACGGGGACCATTTTTGTAAGGAGTGCTGAGCACTACAGCACACCACTGCTATACATCCTAGCCAGATTGTCACTTTTGCCAACTGAGCTTTAGGCACCCAACCTAGAAGAAAGGAGAAGAGAGGACCTCTGTCTGTGAATGTCTCAGAACATCTGCTCCTTGGTAGTAGCATCAGAACCAGAGGTCCCTCCCTGAAACACACTCATGAACATGAAGCTAAGCATAGCTTTGGCCACTGCAATTTAGAAGAGGTTTGAGACTCAAGCCAGAGGGCCAGCACGAAGCCTGGCATTAGCATCTCACTGAAATTTCTGAAACATCTTTCCTCTGCGTGGAACCCAGAGCTTCATAGCAACACAACAGACTTCTGTGGCACAAATGGGAACACAAACTGGCAGGTGAGAAGCACAATCCCCACGTGAGGTTCCTCCCATCCCTTGCCAGCTAGTCCTTTCCAGCTGCCACATTCATTTGCCTGAGCAGTGGAACAAAGCCAACTTCGCTCCCATCAACTTTATGAAATATAATTAGCATTTTCTCTACTCATTCTCTGTCCAGAAGATCCACAATCCCTTTTTTGCATTTCCATAAAAAATAATGCATTTTGTTCTGCTTCACAAGGCCCATTGCTCACCTGCCCACATCTCTTTCAGACTCCACTAGTCTTCATTTCTTCCACCAGCACAATCATTTCGTGCCTTCTTCTCATTCTTCTGTTATTTAGGAGACTGTGGACACATTTTATTGCTGAGATTTACAAAACAACTCAGTCAACCTTCATATAATAGACTGATGTGGCTCTAGAAATGGGAAGGAATGATGGTTTTGTTTGGTCACCGTACCACAAACGACTCTGTAGTCCCAGCTGATCGGTCTCAAACCCAACTGGGAGGTTCATCTCTTGAGCCCCACATCGGAGAGCCCTTTGGGATTCGAGGTACTGTACATACTCCTGGCAGAGCCAGAACTGAGCTTGTTCTGGTGCACTGCACTAGTTCTGTGCTGTTTGAAGTCCTCACATAAAATTAGCATACAGTAAGCCTGATCTTTTCAAACCAAACAGGAAACAAATGTTCTCCAGAGGATCATGACAGAACCAAGGAAAATAGGCTCATATGTCAAGAGATTCCCAGAGGCATCAGTTCCCCATGCCTAGAGATCAGCTGAGAAGAGGAACTCCCTCTGGAGGTTGCTAATGCCTTCCTCTGCTTTTCAGAAATGATGACAAAGCCAAGCTTGCTCTCTTCCTTTTCCCCTTTATTCATTCACACCAGCATCTGAATTGCATGCTAGCGCAGCCAGCACTATCTGTGAACATTCGGGGGAAGGCAGGAGGGCTCCAATCAAACCTGCCGTCTCGGCAAAGGGTGCATTCACAGCTAATCACTCAGTGCAACGGGAGAACCTGGAGCATAAGCTGCTGCCATACAGGAGCTGAAGTAAAGAGCTGCTGTACAGAGGTGCCAGAGGAAGCCTTTTTCATGGCTCAGCAACTTCTAACACTTCCTTCCATAAATCCAAGTTTGCCTGCATATATTTTACCATCAAATCTGCTAATAATATGTATTAAGTGTACCTTATAGAGAGAGTTACCATATATATGTGCTGTTAACAGAAAAAATAAAGAGCATCATATGTACCTACACCTTACATATCTAATTAGCAGACATTACTCCAGACACACCTGATTTTATCTATGCCTTTAGCATTCACTGAGCATGCCTTAGGGGTCCTGATATTCCTAATCCTAAATGTAATCTTTAACCTCCATTTTAACTCCCCAAAATTGTTGCCCTGAATGCCTCCTGTGGTGCTGTTATTTATTCAGTTAAAGACAGCATTATTTCATCAGCCCATCTACCTCTTGCTCTCCTGATTCTCTCTATTCAGAAGCTGCTTTACTTCTTTCCTTTTTCGCTCACCTGGAATAGTCTGTAATGGCTCCCCCATGGATCCTCACTACCCACCTGTCTCAGTCCAAGCGTGATGGTTGGAATCAGGTCCCTTGCTGCGAGCACTGACTGGTGTTTCTCATCAGCTGAACTATGCTTGAGGCAGGTGTTAAAGCTTCACCAGCTTTTGCCTTTTTTCTCCTCTGCTCCTAACTAGAAGGAAAAAAGAGAAGCCCAAGTTCACACACACAGTGTGGGTACCTTCAGAAACATACCAGAACCAACATCTCAGCAACAAAACTTCTATTTGACTAGACACATTAGAAAGAGACAGTGAAAAAACAAGTAGCAGTTATGAGAATTGGGCTAAAGAGAGGGAGGCCAGCAAGACGGGAATTTCATTTGCCAAGTAGGAACTTAAACTGATTAGCTTCAAAGAGCCTGGAGTGAATGTTGACATCAATTTGACTTAAAGCTGCTATTATTTTTCAAAGCCATTTTCACCAGCTGCCAGAAAACACAACCACATTCAGAAGCTACAAGAAAACCTATCAGCTTTCAAGCAGCTGAGCTGCAGCCAGTTTCCCATGATAGCATCTGGCACTGACTGCATCAGAACCGTGTCATCAGCGCATGGAGCACCACCATTTCCCTTTCCAGTGTCAGGCCTTGCCCTGGTACCCGTCATGTTCGTCAGCATCTCAAGCTTAGCCAGCGCCAGCCTGGCACTCAGCACGTGCCTTACAGTCACTTACAAGCCACCAAGGCCAGCAGCAGGCGTGCTTCCTGTGTTGGATCTTTGTAGGCTACACTAGCACCAGCCATGCCTGTACCAAGGCCATATAGCCCTGAGGTTGCTGTAACTGAGCCTCCTGCTGAAAAAGAAACAACAGGAAAATTTGGATATCTCAGCAGAAATGTGGACCATTTCTGCTCTGGACTGAGAATTGAGCCTGCCACGAGGCAGCCAGTGGAATAGACCCAAGTATATGAGAAAACCACGTGAACACACCAGTCCTACTGGACCAAGCCCTGGCTGCTATTGTACTTCCCCAGCTCTCACTGACAGCAGGGAGAAGGTTACATTAATTTGACCATGACAGATGGTTTAGGATTTGAGGGCTGGTACTGCATTTCTGAAAGACTATTTCTGACAGTCACTGTCCAGCCTGCTCAAGCCCATCAACTTGCGTAAGACAAAAAGAGTTGAGACAAGTCCCACGATGCACAGATAGTTGGCCAAATTGTCATGTTTTCTCTTCATAAAGAGCAACGTCAGAGTTTTGGGAAACCTGGGAAAAGGGAAAAGAAGGAAATGCAAAAGCCACCATTTCAGCTCTCCATGAGCCACCTGAGAGCTCCCCAGCACAAATGTGATCTCTACAGCTTAGTATGAACAGTGCACACGCTCTGGATTGAGGAAAAAAAAAATTAAAAGGCAAAATGTAAGAGCCAGACCAGTGTGCTACACAAAGTCTTCTCGACAGAGGCAGCGCAGTGGCCATCTCTGCTACTCAGGCAATAGAGAGGAAAACACAAAATGGCAGCAATTTCTAGCAGAGCTGTGGAAGAGATGTGAATGTCTTTCAGTGAGAGGGAGACAGCTCCACCACAGCATCCAGATGGCCATGCACGAGAGGGAATCAGCACTGGAGAAAGACCTGGGCTTGGCAATGTCTAGAACAATGCTTTCAGAATATTCTGGAACACCCAATCTTTTTCTGGAAATCATATTGCAAGGAAATGGAAGCACAGGGCACTGACTGAAGAGAGCTGACATGAGCTTTAAGAGGCTGATCTTAAAGCTTCTTTTATTTATATCTCCACAAATGTAAGAGCAGAGGAGCTTTCTGGGTTGCTGTCCCTTCAGTAAGTGGTACACCCTTTATATTGCTCCTAAAATTGACACGCTTTTTGTCAGTTTGACAAGGAGACCCACATTTTGTTAGGAACTTGTTTGTGAAGCTCTGCTTTGGGAGTGGAAAAGTGATGGGGCACACAACCCCTAGCCAAACCAGCCAGTCTGGGAGACATTCAGGTCTGTCCCCTGGTGGTAAATACAGCAGACACCTCTATTGGCAATCCTCTAGCCTATTGACATGCTCTGCCATGGTCAAGAAACATGTTCCTACAACTAAGCACATAATTAAAACGTAGTTTGTATGTGTGCACAGACAGAGAAAAATGTTCTCAGACTGACAAGATGGAAGAACAAGATGTGGCTTGAAGCAAAGAGAAGGAAACACCTCGCTGAGGAAACAGAAAATTGTTTTAACAGCAACAGCCACTGGGTGGTAGAGTCTGCTACCAAGAGGTGTGGTCAAGAAGGCGCTGTTGCAAGGAGCCAGCAGAAGCTTAGGTAGAGTAGTTAGTAATGGGGCTGGCACAGGGAAACCCTGTAAGTCCTGGAGGTCAGTTATATCCTAATGATCCCTCCCAGCCCCACCCTCAAGACATCTACACAAAGATAGCATAAAGCATGGGTGGTCGGAAGGAGTGAGTGAGCAGGGTTACAATTAAAGCCCTAATTAAACAGATGCAAGATGGGTAGCACCTGGGATCAATATTTCTATTCATTTACAAGCATAACAAGGTTAGAAGGGTGAGCAGAATAAATACACTCATTTACAGTTTTTTAAAAACAAAAAGTTATTTTAATCTTCTGGGTAATTAGCTATGCAGTCAACATTAATCACAACCGCAGCAATTATTTGAAGTATTTGATTAATCAATCCAGAGGAAAAACAGAGCTAGGCCAAACCACCTTTGCTGCACAGCCCTCTCAGGCTATCAATCAATAGAGGTGCTGGCTTTCAGAAACACAGTGCATTTCCTGCTGGCTCTAACATACCACGCTCCCTGGATGGATGGATATAACAATACGATAGCTGCGGTCCAAATGGGGTAGATGAAGACTATGACGTTTCCAAATTGAACTACAGAGCATTTACTAATGCGAGGCTTGCTGAGCCGTGATTCTTATCACTTGTGGCCCTTCAGCCACTAAAGGACATTACAATCACACTGCTTGCACAGACCTGATAGTACACCTGAGATTACCACTATGGGACAGTGCAGGTCAGACAACATGGGCAGAGGAGCTAAAACTCTCAACTCTATCCTTCTCACCTGTAATCAGAATAATTATTTCTATTAAGGAAGAATCATGAGCCTAGGAAATGATGGTCTTAATATTAATATTTTAAATTCATATTAGAAAAAAATCAGGGGTATTGATTATTTCTTGGCTATTTTCCCTTCTAGTAATCATGTCACTGTGGAATTCCAGTTTATAACTCCTGCTACTGGTAGCAGCGATCTTCAGTTTTGTTCCATTAAGTTCACAGACTCTCAGAAAACTACCCAAATCAAATTTCAGTGCCTTTTTGAGAATGCTCACACCTCCCGGCACACAGCTGGTAATGTGCTGTATTAAAGTACATTCTCATCTGGTTTTGCTCTGGATTAGGCTGCTGCTTTCAAAAATGCAAATGTTAACACCCAGAACAAACTTGGCTTGATGATGTTAAGCTTATGTGTAAACTGAAATGCAGCAGACTTTCATTACAAGAACTCAACCATTTATAAGGCATTTTTAATGTGGCACATTTTAAAAACAAATATTGGAACATTCAACCTGTATTTTATTGTTTTTCTTCCCATCTAGCACGTTCACTGCAGCATATAAATGAAACTAACATTTCTTTAACACAAAAATAGGAAACAATCAAAAATCTTTGGACTGCCACAACTCTTGCAGAAAATCAGTGTGCCTCATGGTCATGGTAATGCAAAGTTCTGAGGCATGCCCATCAGTTAGCACTCTCTTCTAAATACAAATCAGGTGAAAGGCAGGCATTCCAGTGTGCACAAAAGACACAAGACTACCACACAAGGGAGAAGCACACTCCCAAATTTTTGTAGAAACTGTCCCAGCCATGCAAAGCCAGGAAATTCATACTCAAATGTAGAGGACCCCCTGTAAAAAGAGAGGTGGTGTCTAGGATAAGCCAGCACAAGCATGCGTCTGGTAATACCACTCCAAGTTTTGAGTCTGCTCTTCAAACAGCATATTTCCTACAGCTGGCATGCAAAATACTGTAATAGTGAAGAACGTCCCATTTTGATTTAAATGGATGCATTTATTTCCAAATGGGAGACCATAAGTTAAACAAACACATTTCTCTTTGCACATGAAAGCATTGTTTTGTCACAGATGTACAGTATAATACATTTATTTGCTCAATTGTTTTGTATTTGTAAGGCACTGCCAGTTATTTGGATGGGTTTGTAAGGATGAAGCAAATTGCTCTGTGGGGCTCTATTCAGGGAACATAATATTCCCACAAAAACACCATAATTCTGCACGCAGCAACACAGACTACCACGACACTGCAGCAGCTGGCAGGGTGGATGCAGTTAGCATTATCAAAACCAGCATGGCAACTGTACTCCAGAACCCCCTTACATGCATAAATTAACAATGAATGTACATTGATTAACCCCCACCCTGACTCCAAGGAGCCCTGTTTTCCCTGCAATAAATCTTTGAACCTTACCACAATTATTTTGTCAGCTGACAAGGCCTGGGGAACACTTGAGCTTTTCCTTGAACCACTGCGTTGGCCCAACCCAGGCCTCATAGCCCTGCTTGCTTAAGTGCAATAATACTAAGCCAATATTATGGTTAAATCACAGCTTCTGGTCACCATCACTCTCCTAAAATCTATTCTGTTGTACCAAACTCTGAGATATCTTCACCACCCTTTGCTGCCCCAATGTCCTCAGGCTTCTCAGTCCATTCGGCAGCTTCCCACAGCTTCCTCCAACCACTCCCCACACGTCCAGCCTCCCAAAACTTGGCCACAGAGGCCTTCGTATCCATCTCCAAGTCCTTCTGCTTACACAGAAAGGTGAAGAAAACAGGAAAGATGTGTTCTGAGTGCAGGCTGGCTAACTGAAGTTACTTAACTCAGGGTAAAGTAGGAATGAAGACAAATCAGCTTACATGTTAGGTGCTTGAGAGTACAAGCCTGTCCTGGAGGCACAAGTACAGCACAATATGGTAATTCCAATTTCAAGTCAGGTTCAGTATCACAAAAGACAAGCTGAGTGCTATGCCTTTAGCACATATAGGTGGACAGGCAGGTTCACACCGAGCACAGAAAGCAATAATGAAGATGCAGAGGCAGGCTGAATATCTAGATCAGATAGGATGATAGGAAAGCCTCCTGTTTTACTACTGCCTCTCTGAAATATCCCTGCAGTTTCCCATGACAGCTGATTTGACCTTTAACTGAAGGCACATCCTCACTTAGTGGCTAGCTGCTATGGGTCACCTAAGCCAGGTATCTAAGCTGCCTAAGCCAGGCTTCACTCTTCATAGTAATGACTCTTCTCTGCGTATGAATGTGCTTTTGGGTGCTGCTTCTGCTGTCAGATAGAAGCTCAGTTTGAGCAAACTCCATGCAGCCTGGTTTAGATGAGCAGGTGCAATGAAATTGAGCAAGAGAAAAATTCTGCATCAGCAGGATTATCAAGAGAGAAATAGTAGAGAGGGGAGGAGAGAGGAGGGGGGCCTTAAAGAAACAATCACCACTTGTTTCACATACATTATCTGCTACAGATGCAGACTGTCTGCCAACCAGTACATAAACCAGAGCTGTCAGTGCTGAGGCTGGGCTTGAGCATAAGGCAGATTCCCAGTGGAGGCTCCTGGGATGAGAGCAGAGAAGACTGCTCAGTGGAGGACAATTTACTCAGATGGACTCTACTGACAGTTGACCAAGAGTTGAAAGCTTTGTGAAGAGGTCTCATAGTGATGCTCAAGACACCAACCTCAAGGCCTGATCTCTCGGAACCTTTTCTCCAGCTACAAGGGGGTTGTTCAGGTTCAGGAGGTTCTAAGCCCATCTGTTCACCTGTTTGCATGCAGCCTCATTTGCAGCTTCTCTTGATGAAGCAATAACTCATGACCTCAGAAAATTTGCTACTTAGAGCATTGACAGATAATAATAAATGCTAATAACACCAATGCTGAAGGGAATTTGGGCTGAGAAGAAATCTCAGCTCTCTGGATTCTTTTTTGTTTGTTTTGTTTTTTTGTTTTGCGGGACCATTTTAATTTCGGCCTGTCACTTCAAGGAATGGAAGTGGATTCCAGTGGGATCCAGGGAATGGCTATTCACTGAGTGGTGATAACACAGCACCCCAATCATGGCCATAATCGTTTTGTAATATACATTGTTTCTGAACATCACTGGAAGGGAGTAAAATAAGGAAAATAAGAAATCCTGCTGGCAGAGTCCTCAGGGAGTCCTTAAAGTCTGCCTGTGCTGAAGCTTGGCGGTGGGGGCAGGCAAAGGCAGTGTCGCTGTAACAGGGTATAGCTCTTTCAAAACGCTTGTCAGCCCAGCTCTCTAAGCTCTTTGCAAAGGTAAGTCAGACCATTATCCTTGTTTTCCACATCCCCACGTGGTTTACCTAAAGTGGCTTACCCCTAATGAGACACCCCTCTGAGATGTGCAGCCCATCCTGCCTGATTGCCAGCCTGACAAGAGGTCACCCTGAAGGGCAGCAGTCTCTGACCACCGAGATGACAGTGAGCAAACCCCATAAAAAGCCTTGGAGTTGGGATGATTTTCCTGATGCTGGTTATTTCCTAAGTCGTTCCAGAGAGACTGAGAGCCATCAGAGGCCCACACGCCAGTAGGCCTCCCGGGAGTGTGTGGGTAGGCTGACCCCCCTGCCACTCGCAGCAAAGAGGCTAATCACATCGAAATAACTCCTCTAGGAACAGCAATATTTGTCAGATTATCTGTGCATTTGCTAGCAGGGTGCATGAGGGTGTTGCAGATCCAGCCAGCTAATTCACCAAATTCAGTTTCACTCTGACACCAGGCTGGTAGAAGCAGGGAAGAAGAGGCGAGGTAGTGTGCCTGGATGGAAGCACAAAACCAGGTGAAGTAAATTCCCTAAAATATCTGAAGCATTCTTAGAACACAGTTGTTGTGATGCTGCTTGAAATACAGCAATATCATATGGTGATCAATAGGGATTGAAAATGTGTCAGTTTCACAAAACACCTCCTCATTTCAAAACAGACCATTAAGAACCCAGAAAAAAACAGAAGTGAAATTATTTCAGAGCAGTTAAAACAATTGAAATTGAACGTCTTTTTGTTTCTGAAGTTCAAGTTATTACACGAATTCATGTCTGAAATGAGCAAATGCAAAAAAAAAAAAAAAAAAAAAAAAAAAAGCAATCCGTCACACAGCACTGTGTTTTACGCCGGGTGACCACTAAGGGTCTCTGTTGCTTAATGTGGGACACAGCTGAGATTTTTCTCCCTCTGTCATGATGTTTTGTCATCCCATTCCATCCCTTCCCCCATCCACACTACCTAACCGCCCCACACCCACCCCCAAACACCAAACCACTGCCACCTGACATCACCTCCTGCAGTCAGAGCATCCGTACAGGCTCAATAACACGTGCGTGCATGGGCAAACACACCTCTTCCCGGAGGCAAACACGTCCTTTCTTCTCAGAGCCTGCAAGCATCGATGCAATACCCAGGCTCGTGTATGGATTCCAGCATCACACGTCTGGGTGTGTGGACTGCAAACAAGAATGCCAGTGGTTAAAAAGCATGAACTTCAAGCAACCAGTAGGTAATTATGGAGGGACGTGTCTGCGTGGCTCAGCTCCAACATCAACAGAGGGAAGAGCTCTGCCTATTGAGTCATCAGCAACATTTCCTTCCAGCCCTTGGGTTTTCCCTGACAGGACTCCCCTGTGGGTTCTGCCCAGACCCACAATGGCTGAGCTCAAAAGCTGCTGAGCTCACAACCCAAGGGAATGGGGTTTCAGCCCCGCACAGCCCATAAAAATTTCCAGGCCACGACTGTGTTCCAAGGACACAGAGCCTCATCGGCTCCTTTGTCACAGTAATTGAACTGAACCCTACCAGTACACCTCTCCCAGCCACGCCAGGGAAGCTGCATACCATGCCATAACCAAGCTTCCCAGGGATGCCAAGAGACGCCAAAGTCACACAAGAGCTTTATAGCACCCCGTCCCTTTGGTTTGCTGTGTCTCCAGAACTGGCCATTGCCTGAGTGCACCCACAAAGGAATTGTCAACTCCTCTGTGGAATGAGAATATGGCTAATTAGAGATTGTTAAATAATAGGAAGGCATTCCTTCTTAATCAGAGACCAGACACCATCTAAAACCCACAGATGTATGCCACACATTATCATAAACACACACACAGGGGTCATTTCTTATATTCTGCCTCTTCAGTAGGCAGGGCTGTCTTCCATGCTTATTGCATTTATGCTACTTGCTATGAAAAGAGTCAGACAACTTTTAATTCAGTTTCCTGTTTGTCCTACTCTTTCTTCTGCTTCTGTTTCTCCTTTTTCTCTCCCTCTAATTTTTTCCCAATCCCATGCTCTATGTTTCTGCTACTGTCCCCGTGCCTTCCAGCAGAGATACACTGTAAGTAAAGTGAACACATGCTGGTCTCTCTCTTCCACATAATTGTCTGTAACTCTCTCTCAACAGATTTGTTAGTCCCATTGAATAGTCGTGCAATGGTTTCCAATGACAAGCAGGGCTTGGCCCTCACTGTGCTGTATTGGATGCAAGATCACAGGAACAAGTTAAAACAACGAGCTTTGTGGAGAACATGGGGTATTTGCCAGCATTCTGCAATAAAGCACCTGTTCTAAAGGCTGTGGGCTTCTCTGTTACTGCAGCAGCGTCTTTCCGTCCCTTAACAGAGACAGCACCAGTGAGATTCTCCAGGTCTGCCAGAGATCTGAAGATATTTCCAAAGGCCAAGAAGGAAGAAGCTGAAAAGGTCAGCTTCTGAACGGCACGCGTCGGAAAAAAACAAATATGAGCGATCAGCACTTCTAGACAGTGAAACAAATGAGTGCTTCCATTCCTGGGGGAAATGGGGAATGAGCAAACTCTACTCCTCTATTCCACAGTGTACAGGAAATTTGAGTGATTGATGGCAACAGAGTAAGGAAATGCACATTCAGCTTCTGCTTCCAATGTAAATGACTTGTACCTCACCCCTCTGCTTCCTGCTCCTTCACACAGGCCCCGCACCCAGCCTGTTATCTGCAGTGTGGCAGCGTGCATCAGGGAGGAAGAAAGGGAGGACAATCCTTGCTAGACTGCTCCTCATCCCAGATTTAAACGAGTAAAGACAGCACGTAAAATAAAAAAGGGGGGGTGAAGGGGTGTCAAATAGCTCCATCCTGGAGCTCTTTTTGCCCACAGACCCAGCATGGAGGACACAAGGATGGACCAATGAACCCTGCAGCGCTGCGCCCAGACCCCGCTGAAGGACAGCCACACAGGGTGCCAGGGGCAGAAGGCAGCCCCTGCTTGTATAGAATTTCTCCTTGTCTTACAAAGGTCAAAGTGGTAAGCAAGGAAGCTTTTTAAAATGCTGAACAGTCTGAGGGATCTGTCTGGTTCACAGGGACACTCAGACGCAGCAACTGCCAAGGCAAGAGAACAAACCCAGAGAAGGCTGTGAACATCCGCCTGCAGGAGACATGCCCCTCTTCTTTCCCAGGCAGCTCAGTGAGAGGTGCTTATTTTTACAAAGCAGGCTCTGAGATCTTAAAGAAGCAATGTTGTCGCAGTGCCCTAAACCAATGAGTATGTGACCTACCCATTCCCACTATGTCCCTTGACCTTTTCCCATAACATTCTCCAAAAGCATCACATGAAAAATAGCCCTGCTCAGCTCTCCAGAGGCTTTGGAGACAGCATCAAAGCTCTGTGCTTATAAACAATTCCAGCTAGGCCCAAATGCCATTCCAGCATCAGGGATCCCAGGGTTTCCATGCCTGTCACAAGATGCTGGAGGGAGAGGAGGCAGGGGAGAGGCAGCCCATGTTGCTAAGGGGAGTGGGAAGCGAGGGGCAGGCGGCTGGGTGAGAGCTGAGCTCCACAAAAACCCACTGGGCTGAGCTAAGGTTTATCCACGTGGCTCAGAGGCTACACAGAATCTGGTTTTGCCTTCTCCTTTATTACAAAGGGCTTTCAAGCTCTCTGAGCATGGAAGTCATTTACTGCAGTGATCCTTCAGCCTAATCCCCCTGTTCTTTCCTTCCTTCTCTCACTCTGCACATCCACTGGCTAACGCTCCTGCAGCTGTCTTGGAGCTCAATTTAGAACCAGGTGGAGACAGAGAACTCAGCTCAGGGGACAGTACTCAAGCTCCAGGCCTTGTTATTTGTTGATTCTTACGGATTTGAAGTCAAAATAGCAGCTGGGCAACAAATACTACAAGAATCCCCGTCAGCTCCCTCTGGGGTCTCACACAATCCCTGGCATGCTCCTGCCTTTTGCAAAAAAAGGCCAAGAAGTGTTAACTGTTCCTACTTTCATGTTTTCCCATATCTCCAGACACAGTTCCCTTGGCAATGGCTGCAGACCCTCTTCAGACACCTTCTAAGAAGCCAATGCTGCAGAATGTGTCCAACAACCAGGACTTTTCCTCAACCATCACTTGACTGCTGTGACTTGAACCCGTTCTTAATTTTTCTCAGGTTTGCCCCTTTTAGATCCTGGCTGTGCTCTCCTACTCCTACCCCTGGCTACAGGCAAGGCCTCCAGTCAGCTAATCCACATCAAAGGCTGTTAGAGGACTAATTACAGTCTGAGAAGCATCTCAAGCCACACATCACCTCCCCTCCAGCTCTACCACTTTAATCTGGGCTCGGGTACCCTGCAGTATAGCCCAGCAGCCAAGGAAAATCATTTTTGTCTTTACGTGGAATGGTGCCAGCTGCAGCCAGACAGGTTTGTGTTTGACTCTTACGTGATAATAGGGACGTTGCACTCTTGCAGGGCAATAATTTCAGCCCCAACAAGGAAACTGGGTAATTACAGAGAAAAGCAGCAGGTGCTTCAATCATGCCTACTCTGTGTCAGCTCTTTAAAATGTCATTGAAAAGAAATGGTGGGATAATGAAGGCCTTAACTCCTTTTCAAGGCACCTGACTACCGGGCAGGACAGCCAAAGAGGAAGGACCAAGGCTGGAAGCACTACGTCATCCTTCCTGATTCCTGGGGACTGACCCGAGAGGCTGTGAGGTCTGGGACAGGACGACGTGATCACAGGATGGCATAAAATAGGAATATAGTCATCTGAATTCTTTTGTTGTAGATGCCTCCAATTTAAGAACAAACCTCAACTTTACCTTGGTTGATCTTGTTCATTTTATATTTTATTTGTGGCTCTTTTTCACCATTTTCCCTTTTCTATTGCATCAGAAAAGCATTAACTCACAACCTTGCTCCATTCCACTGACATAACTGCCTAAATATCCTTCCTGATGTTTTGACATATATCTCTTGGACAGACGCTTAGAAATTTAAACCACAGAAGCTGGAGGATATTTTAAAAAATTAGAAAATATGTGGACAACTCCTCTGTTATTTTAACAATATGAAGACTCAACACTTCTGTAACTCTGCCAGCAAATGAAGGAAAATATGTGCTTACGCTGCACAACCATAACACAGAGCACGCTGATTTTTAGAGATAAAATACACTTTTGTTGCAGGCTCTGAGCATAAATGCTATAACCCCAACCTTCACAAACATTTACAACACAGGTTATTTTCAGTGCGAAGCACCTGCTATTTCTGCAGACAACAAAAGCGTGCGTGCTTTCGGAATACACATACAGTGAGCATGCAAATAAAACATCCGTCCGTTCTGTGCAACAAAGATCTTGGTCTATCCAATAGAGAGCTGTGCCAGTCTACAATTCAGAATAAATTTGACATTAGCAAATGTACAATTGCTGTGAAAGGAAATAATACATCCGATGCACTCCAAAAACACCCTCAATTGTTCAGTCCAGAAGACAGGAAAATAGAACAGTCAAATGACGTGACACTTGTGTGTTGTATGCACACAACGTGTACGCTGGAGAAAGCACAGCGCCGTAAATACAGTGCTTACAAAACAATTATCCATACATTAACTAAGTACTCAATGCACAGGGGCAGACCCTTAAGCATATGTTCACCTGCAGAAATACACATAAAAGCCCACTGCACGTGAGCTCAAAGTGCACACTTCAGAAAACCAAACCACGCTGCACAAATCCACAGCTCGTGCACAAGAGGTTTATATGCGCTCTGCAGAAAATTCATGCGTCTTAAGTGTAGGTTTCATTTAATAACCCTAATGCACTGGTTTGCACTTTCCCTGTGGGGCACACCACAGTATATAGAACAGTGGGTTTGAGGTCCCAGTGGGCCCCACATAGGTTTAACACCTACAGTTCGTAAACCACTAATAGCATTTAATTCTCTCCCAAAGTGAGCACAAACATTGCTGGGTTTAATTCCCCAGAGCCAGCTACAGACCTCCAACTACCCAGGCTGCTGTGTCAGGACTGTCACAGGACTGTCACACCACTGCACCAGCCAAGAGACCCTTTGAAGGTTCATCATTTCTCCCCTCAGTGGGGGAACCTGTGCTCAGAGTTTACAGCAGGGGGAAGTTACTGAGATGCCCCTGTGAAGGCTGCGATCACCACTGCCCTCCAGCCTTACTGCTGTGACTGCAGTGAAGGACACTGGTCACAAGTTCACTGCAGCTCCGGCCACAGTGTAAGCAATGAAGCAATTGAAGGGAATAAAGGGGGACAAGATCTTGGATAACTGAACACTCAGCTGATGTGACAGGAACAAACGCATCTAATCAGATGTGGGCAATGCCACCAGCCAGGTGGGCACAACTCTATTATCAGTTAAAAGGATGAGGCAGAAAACCCCCGGGCCCCAAAAGGTGAAGAGACAGCCTTCCACTTCAGAAAGATTTGCAAACAATTTTGCTAGGAAGCACCTTATTCATGTGTCATCTCTGTTCCACAGGTTCCATCCAACACGGGCTGCATGTGAAATCCCAGTGATGCATTAGGGGCCAGATTTCTGGCCTGGACTCAGCTTCAGCTGCTTCAAGTCCCTGACTTATTTCAGCTACAGACACTCAGAGAAATCCTGTGGCAGGTGATTCATTTACCTGTCGCATGCCATTTAAAGAGCCTGGCCTAAACTCATCATAAAGGCTTAGAAACATGCAAGCACATCCAAAGCATGTTTCCTCCTGCCTCCAGAGACATCTACTGCTTTGCTGAGATGGCTAGACTTGCTTACACACACAAAATGCCACCCACCTCTCTCCCTTGGTCCTTTGTCAGGGAAATGACATGGCTTAGCTCTGCTCTCCCAGAGATCACAGTCTCTTTAAGACCAGCTCTGTAAGCTGTATAAATGCCATAAACTTGCCGTGTACCTCATATGGAGAAAAATCTCTTCCTGCTGTCGTAACCTGGCCTAACAGTGGAGCAACAGGAGAGACGACACTCAGGTTCTGCTTCATCCTCTTGCAAGCATCTCTGACCAAGCCAAGGTTGTGAAAATCCAGAGAAATGGGGGGTAGTGCCCATGTGCCCCAGCTAGGAAAAAGAAAAAAAAAAAAAAAAAGAAACAAATCAGGGGAGACTAATGTATACAAATAACAGATTCTTTGCATTCCTCCTTGTAATTTCCCCACCCCAGACAGCTGTAATATGGAAAGTATTGAAATTTAAATCACACCTCAGCCTAACTTCAGCTGACAGACTGCCGATGCAATAATCTCAGCCTGGCTATCTTCTCTCGGGGAGAACGACAAACCAGCTAAAGGAAAGTGATAAATTTTCAATTTTATTTTAAAATATACCAGATGGGAGATTTTATTGGAGTCATAAATATGTCAAAAGCAATGTTAGTGTATGATTGGAGATTGCCCCCTCCTAGGGAGTAGCTCTCCCTGTTTAGAAATACCATCAGATTCTTAATAAGAGGCTCCAGTTAGACTGCAGCAAAATAGTCTGTATATTAAACCAATTGAATTTCTATTTGCCAGAGCTCTCTTTCTCTTCTCCTTCCTCCCTCCCCAGGTCCAAAATGCAGGAGAAATGAGGGTACTGAGGTCAGAACTAAATATCACCAGTTTGGGTTCTTTCTTTTTCTTGTTGGAAGATGGTTCAAAAGCATTCGATTTCCTACCAGTATTTGAAAACAAAATTTTTCTTCAGTAACAAAGCTTCAGTGAGGGTTTGATTTCCTAGAATCCCAACCAGAAGATGCCAACTAAGTTCAGCCTCAGATTTAAACTAAATCAAATTCAAGCCCTTAATCCAAGTCATGGGTCATCCTCAAACTCTGGAAATAGCACTTGGCCTCACTCCCAAAATTTCATGCTTGCTAAAAGCAGATCCAAATCCCACCAGCCATTTCCAGAAATAATATTTGCCTTTTGTAGCCTTTGCACCTCTCCTCCTCCTAACGCTGGTGCCACCACAGATCACAGTAGTCTGACAGGAAGAAGCCTAATATTTATGAATTTGTATCATTTCAAAGGTTTTACAGACTTGCTCTACCAGATATGTCTTTGAATATGTTTATAGCCTCACAGTTTACTCCGGAAATCCTCATTCTAATACCAATAAATTTGTATCAAATCATTGATTCCCCTCAGCACAGAATTTGACTCATTGAACCTTTAACACAGAAAAATACCAATAACTTTATAGTTTTTCATATAAACGCTTTGCATATTGAGTCACATAGCTACAAAACTGTACAAAAGAATTACAGAATTAATAAGAGGTCTAATACATAACATATTACGAGGTTGTATTTTGCAGTTGCAATCTAACATAGTCTTAGCACAGCAGAGGGAAATGTAACTAAGAGGCAGAAGGAAAAGGTAACTTTGCATGTGTTAGTGGGCCATAGTCTTTTTAGACATTACTTGTACCTCAGCCAGAGGAGTACTAGATGCTGTTCCAGCAGTCTCTCTAACAGATGAATCATTTTCTATAACAGGCTATTTATTTTTTTTTTATTTTTTTACTTGAACATAAAATACCATCAGATACATTTATCAGAAAACATCCTCTTCCTACCCATACCCTCCAGTCCTAGACATGTCATTCAATGGGCATGAAGCAGCAGATGCATCAAGACAAATCGAAGCTTTTAACAGCTTTTTAATCTGAAGGTGCAGATTGAAATGGAAGAATCATACCCATCAGTCTTGGGCTTAAAATATTTTGACTTTATGTGCTACACAGTGAGGCTGGCATTCCTCTGGCTTCTGCAGTGTTTTCAATGGGGACTCATACGATTCATCATTGACTGGCTCAAGGTCAAGGGAATCTGGTGAAGTACAAAAAGCTGGGAAAGAATTCACCTTGCAGTAAAATGCATTTGATAAAAAAGAAACCAATGCTGCAGATATGAAAGGATGGCCTGGCTCTAATCTTCCACCCTCAGGAGGACTCGCTGAAAAAGCAGAGGCAGCCAATTCCAAGCACACTTCAAAGCACTGCTTCCTAGATGCTGTCCAACAAGCCTCAGAACTGGCAACGCTCAAAGAATAAGGACAAAGGTGGACTCAGGATCACTGCTGTCTTCATGGGTTAAAGGATCTGCTAGGCCATTTCCACTATGGAACCCACAGAACTATTTTGAGCACCCTATTTTTGTTGTTGTTGCTGTTCTTTTTTTGTGGAAACAGTGAATTTAAGTGGGAAATGTCTTGCCTTTACCAGAAACCCTTTTACTATATGTATTTTTACTCCATGCAACACTTAAAACCACATATCAAGAAGGGCTACAATACTGACAATGCCTGACACTTGTCTTACATTCAGTGTCTGAGAACTGTGCAGACTGTCCAGGAGCTAGCTGAAAGAAGACCATGGGAGAAGACCAGGGAGAAGACCAACCTCCTGCTCTTTCCCTGGACTATGCACCTCAAGCTATAAGGCCTCATTTGAACAGGGAGACTACAAAAATCCAGGTGTGATTATCACTGCTGAACTAAAATGGGCAGGTGACAAGAGAGAACCTCTGGAAGGGATCAGACAGAACTTATTTGCTGGGAGGAAAGTAAATCAAGTGGCTGAGAGATAGGCAGCAGGAGGCTCACCAGAAACTGGCACCAACGAGGCTGGTGCTACTTTGAGATCTGATGCTGCCTTCTGCTGGCACAAAAACATCTCCTTAGCTGAAGGGATGGCTTGTCTAATAAAATAAATAAAATAAAAGTAGAACAACAACAAAAACTAAGATTATGGCTGGCTCAGACCTGGTAGATAAATTACAACTGCCATCCAACAAAGCCCCGGAGAGCCAAGAGATGCCCCAGTAAGGCAGAATCACTCTTGCATTAGACTAAGAAAATCATAGAATCAATAAGGCTGGAGAAGACCTCCAAGATCATCTGGTCCAACTGTCACCCTACCACCAATATTACCCAGAAAACCATGTCCCTAAGCACCACATCCAACCTTAACCCCCCCCTTCCCCCCAGGGATGGTGATTCCGTCACCTTCCTGGGCAACCCCTTCCCTGTCTTGAGATTAGTGGATATATTAAAACCAGAATGAGACAAGCCAGACTATACAGCAGCTGCTCCCACTTGGTGCTATAGAGCCCACTCCCATCCCATAGACAACGGGAAGCTGACAGAGCTACAAGTTGTCAGAGTAAGGCAACAGAGCCCCACGATTAAAAAACAAAACAAAATAAAAAACAACACAGCAGCAGTCAGGTGCTCTATGCTGGTAGCACCATGGTGGTTTCCTCTCTGGGCATACGGAGTCAGCTAATCCCTTACTAGCAGAGCTTTTCAACCTCAGTGACGTTACGTGAAATAATTCATATAATGGGCTGTTGTACATCAGTACAATAAAGCTGTAATCTTTCCAGGACAGAGATTGCAGCTTAGTAAATGTCTGTGCAATACCTAGCACAATGGAGCTCCAGTTCTAATAGCAGCCTTTAAACATTACTGCACTACAACAGTAACAATGGGTGGTGATAACTCAGATAATGAAAATAATGTATGCATCAGGAATATCTGTGGCATAATTACACAGCTTATTCAAAGCACCTAATCAAATTGTTCAGCAACTCAACATCAACACAGACGTAAGGACAGATACCCCTAGACTAAGCAGAAAATTATGATTAGCATAGGTATAATTGCCTTGGAAACTTCCAACGTTTTCAGTCAGGCCAAAGTCAGGTAGTAACATGTTCAGGCACGAACATATTTTTTCCTTACGAAAGATAAGCCCCAAACAGGTGATTAAGAACAGACTGAAAACACAGGAACTGTGAGTACTGCATCCTTTGATCCCAGGAGAAATTGACCTCAGGCAGCTTGGTAAGATTCAGACTTACTCGGGAGATGTCTTTAGGGCATTCTCCAGTTAATAGGCTACACTACTTAATTATTTGAACAAATCTTACTATTTAAAAAATCACTTAACAAAGAAGTGAACTCATTTACCTATTGACTACTTAAACTACCTGGCAAACATGTAACACCCAGGCAATTAAGAGTGCTACTGCTCCAGGGTCCTCGCTATCTTAGTCTCAATCCCTCCAGCACTGTGTAAACCTGCTGTCTCTCTGGAATGCTGTCCCATTGCAGCATTGCTGCACATGCTAACTGCAAAGGATGCAGAAAGCTGTGCTCCTGTTTGGTAGGTGTAAGGCATCAGCCCCAGAGAAGACCACGCTATAATATCAGGAACACGTAATGCCGCCATCCACATCACAACAGCAGCATCCCATTCAGGACCTCCTTTGCAGCACAGCACTGAATACCCGTGGTGCTGTCAGATGTTGTGCACGCTCGTTTACACCCTTGCTATGTGTATGTATCTTCAGGAAAGTCCAAGCATCAATTGATGTGCAGAACTGGAGGCCTGGACACAGACATCCATCCCCTTTCAGGAATCAGCAGCACCAGCAAAACCCACAGGGACAGAGAAACAGCAAAAAGTGGTCTGCAGCCAGCTCTGTTCCTATAATTCTGCTGGGACCCCTCCCTTTTTATTTCTTAGGTCCTCACTTCCTTTCCTAGGATCAGCCCAGGACCTTGACACCTGAACAGACACAGGCTCCCCTCTGATGTAGCAACTACCTTATAAATTATACAGCAAATTAAAAATACTTTATCACAGTGATAACACCATCATCTGCAGTGTTTATGGGTTAATAAATTGTGTCCCTGAATGAACGTGCTGACTCATTAACTAAGCTGCAAGTGAGAGCCATTCATCTCTTCTGCAACACCATGAAATCCAGTGTCCCTCCTCTGCCAGAGAATTCATTTTCATTTTCCTGCTTCAGAGAGGGGAGCTGAAGAGGAGGAGGAGAAGGAAGGAATTATTTCCTCTTGCTCGCTTCCTGCATTAGTGAAGCCCTGGAGGTTATTTAAATGGTAACTTCAAAGGAGGTATATGATCGCTCTGTTTACTGCTGTAGGAGTCTCATTTTACACTCAGATTTAAAAAGCTTCCCTGACAGACAGGCAAACAGCATCACTTACAGGTTTGGGGCTTCACAGATACAGCCAGCCTAGGTCCAAGGGAGCAGAGAGAAACAGGGAAAGGGTATTGCTGTTTTTGTTTGTTTTAAACAACCAGGGGATGTTGGAAAGGAAGGATTTTCAGCGGTATAACTCATCGTGCTCTGTAGGGAGTGACAGGGTACAATTCCCTTGAACAGAGCCCCCAAATGCTCCAAACTGGGACTAACAGGCTCTTTAGTATTTAGGACAGTAAGAGTAAGGAATTATGGAGGGCTGTTCTGGGGCAGTTATAGAGGGGAAAAAACCAACCAACCAACCAAACAAACAAAAACAAACAAACAAACAAACAAAAACAGAGATTCCTGTATACTCCTGCATTACTGAGACTCCTGTACACTTTCCTAGCACATTTTTCTATCAAGTCTTGAGGGTACTAGGTGTTAGCTGCAATTCATCCATTCCATCTTCCTCTCCTGCTGAGGATGGCTGTGGGTCAGGCAATGAGTTAAATTGGTCAGGCTTCTTAAACAGATTTACTCACACAGAAGAAATTTTCTTTCCAAAATGCTCTTGGCACCTGGAACGGAAGCTGCATTTGCAATGTCTCTTTGTTCTCCTAAGCAGTGATTTCCCAGTCTGACATCACGAGGCAGATTTGGATGGGAGATGTTTAGAGACAAGGTAATTCCCCCACCCCCACCCCCAATTAAACGCAGGGTGTAAAATGAACAGTCCGGTCCATGTCACATCATTGCAGTTCAGCTCCTTTATTTCAGCCTAGACCCCTTCCCACTGTCTTCATGGTTGCACCCAACTTTGGTCACTACCATACATGTGAAATTTTGGTAGTTAGATTTAATAAAACAATGTTTATAGTGGGTTGAGGTTCTTTTCATAGAATCAAAGGTTGGAAAAGACCTCCAAGATCATCTAGTCCAACTGTACACCTACCACCAATATTGCCCACTAAGCCACGTCCCTAAGTACCACATCTACCTTTTCATTAAACACCTCCAGCGACGGTGACTTCACCACTTCCCTGGGCAACCTGTTCCAATGTCTAACCACTCTGAGAATAAATTTCTCATAATTTTCAACCTCTTTTGTTTGTTTTTCCCTCCGCAAAAGAGAGTTGTACCAGGAAAAGCTCCTCTCCTCCCCCTCTGCTTGAGAAACTTAGACACACGGATAAAATTGGAAGATCAAAGAAACATCCTCCCTAGAGAACCTGAGGGTAGGATTTGTAAATGCAAGTGCTTCTGCAATCGGGCATATGGACTTGCCCTGAAAACTTAAGCTGGTCAAACCCAAGAATTGTGAATTTTCAAGTAAATCTATGCACTTTTCCCCCTGGGCACAACTAAAATGCAATCTTCTGACAGAAAGCCATTTTGACAAATTTTCAGACACATTCTCCCTAATACTGCCTACGGGAGGAAGCAGCAAAATTACACGGTGGGAATATCACCTTGTGGGAGAAATAAGCTCTGGGTAGTGCCAGTGCTTACATACGGTTGAATATAACTGCTCCAAGCATATTTCAACTTCTGTCTCTATCAGGCTGGCAAATTATTGCATATATATTCATCTGATACAAAGCAAGTGAGCTCTTTGAAGGATTTTTTTCTCTCTTCTGGGGAAAAACAAAACAAAACAAAACAAAAAAAAAGTTGTTTTAATTAGAATCTACTGGCTAAAAGTCTTTTTTTGGAGCCACTGCATCAATTGAGTTCCACTAGCCACCATATTAATCCATATTAGGAAATAACTCCATACATAACTGGAAACAAAAATGAGAAAGTAATAACAAAATCTTCTGTCTAGAAGCAATCAAGCATCCAAGGGTTTTAGGGAGAGGGAGGCTGTGAAGAATGCATACCCTTATTTATGTCCTCTAGTCTTTTAAGAATCATTTCAGTGTATGCACAGGATCAACTGCAATAGCTATTGTTCTCAGAAGAGGTCATGAAGCATGGTGACAACCACGGTTGAAATAGAGAAGGTAGGTATCTTTGCTAGTTTTAGTGATAGCTCTCCATCCTAAGAGATGGTCCTCCCTGCAGTTCCAGACCATCCACTCCTGATGTCTGACAAGCACGCATCAGATGCATTTGCTTTCTCCCATATTTGTCAAGAACTTGCTATACAGAAAAGAGCTTCCCTAATAATCTCAGGCTCTCAAGGTCAAATTGCATTATCAGTTCCACCTGCATGTCCACCACTGGCACATTCAAGGATGAACATAAGAGCAAAATTCTGCTTGAGTCCTAGGTTATTAGAGCTTGCCTGTGACAACGGCTGGATCTTCAAAGTGTTCTGAAAGAAATTAACTAAAGAGTATGGAAACGTAAAACAACAAGGTACCACTTTCACAAAAATATTTTCCAGAGTTTATTCAGACAGACAGGAGGGCTGTCCTCTGTGTAAGGCTCTGTTCTGGAAGCTTAGAGATGAAAAACAAAATGTAAATTCAATAAGTGAATATTCATAAGATAAAAACTTCACAAGGCTATTTTATATTTAGAAGCCTTTGCTTGAGAACATGCCTCCCAAAACCAGACATTTAAACTAATGAAGCATCCAGACTGACACTAGCTCTGAACTGTCTCATCACAGAAGCTCAGCAAACAATATCTCTTGGGAAACCTGGAGCTGATGGCAATCTTTCCTTCACGGGCAGCAACTGAACCATCTCTCTATCTACCGATGACCTAAATCTGATCTGTTTTATCCTCTTCTCTCCTCTTCTTCCAGCTTCATACTGAGTTAATAAAACAAGTTCTCACCTGTGAACTCCCCCTTGTGCAGAAGGCAAAAGGTGGGAAAAGGTCATTTAGACTGTCTGGTTTTCTTTTGTACAGCAGCTCTGTCATCCCAGGATGATGACCAGCTACTAATTGCAACACAAGTTTCCTAGCAGAACCACTCTTTCCCAAGCTGAAACGGCACTCAGTAACCATGTTCCCTTAGTTAAATCCTGTTTAGAACAAATGATGTGCTGCTACATCTACAAAAAAGAAGTGGAAATGCACTTTACACCAAGCCAAGTGAGGAGCAGCAAGACTGAAATTCAGAAGAAATTATGTAGCCCAATGGACAGAAGATATTGATTGTGGAAACGGGTGGATTTACAATCCTGAAAGCTTCTCTGTATGGTATTTACTATGCAGCCTCTGGAAAGGATGAGACAAGACAGTGCTCAATAATATGCTAAAAATCACTTTCTAAACTGATAAATCATGTAGGAGACTGTGTGGCCATAAGTGTTTATATTTCATAACTTCTTTTCAACAGTGCATCCACACCAAAGTCAAGTATTTAGGCAATAAATATATGACCAGACACTACTTTTCTGCCTCAAAATGATTAAAACTTTCACGTGGATTGTAATTTCTGGCTAAGTGAACAAGCCCAGTCAAAAGATTATTCCTGGCTTCTGCAACTCAGTTATCTTCAATTTTTATTCACTATACCTCCTGGTATGTTTTGACTGCTATAACATACAAACAGAAAAGGACCATTTTCAGAAGACTACACAAGACCTCTGCCACCACTTCCTCACATGGATGCCATTACTAATGAAAATAAGACAATTAAAGTATTGAACAATATTAAGGAGAACAGTTCAAACAGGAAAAAAAAAAAAAAAAGATATCACAAACCTATCTTCACAAACAATAAAAAGACTAAAAAGTAAATACTATTATTAAACCCTAATGTTCTAACAAATATCCAAAACAACCATTAGATGTAGATGCTTAAGCAGAATAATGCCTATAGATGCTTATTTGGAACACAGCAATTTTTCCTAGACAACGCTGGTGGATAAGAGGCAGCCGCTTTTAACGGGCAGCTGTATGTAAATGAAATGAGCAAACATTATCCATTTGGATGAATGAAGAAATTAAAAAGCAAAAAGCAAGTGACCTAATCAACTAAGGAATTTCATCTGCTCTGCATTAGTTTTATATCAAACTCATCAAAGAAATATAAAAAAAAAATGAACCAGTGCCATCTCTCTATATACCAGGATAAAAGTACTCACAAAGGAAGCAAAGGGGTTAGGTTTACAGTTGCTAGGATTTGGAAAGAGAGAAAGCGCAGAGTCCTGTTGTGTGTGGGGTTGCATAAAGGCTCTCAAAGGGAGTGCAGGTGTACCCAAAGGCTTCCACTAGAAGCACTTTGTGGTGGGAAAAACTGGCGCCATATTTGTTTTTTAGGGTTCTCATTAAGGTTAGGGTTATGTTTAAGTGTTGTTTGGAAGGAGAGAAAGCACAGAGTTGTTTTGTGTGTGGGGTTGCATAAAGGCTCCCCAAAAGAGTTCAGGTGTACTGAAAGTTGGGAGCATTTTTTGGTGGGAGAAAGTGGCGACATACGTGTTTTTTAGGGTCGTATTTAGGGTTAGGTTTAGGATTACATTTAGCGTTGTTTGGAAAGAGAGAAAGTGCAGTTGCATGTGGGGTTATGTAAAGGCTCCCCAGGGAGCCTTTTTTAGAAGCACTTTTTGATGGGAGAAAGTGGTGCCATACGTGCTTTTTAGGGTCCTCTTTAGGGTTAGGCTTACTGTTTAGAGTGACATTTAGGGTTGGTTGGAAGGAGAGAAAGCACAGAGTCCTGTTGTATGTGAGGCTGCATAAAGGCTCCCAAAGGCTTCTGTTGTGAGCACCTTTTGATGCGACAATGTGGTGACTTACATGTTTTCTTGGAGTCATAATTAGATTTACAGTTGTTGGTGTTTGGAGAGAGAAAAAGCAGTGTCTCAACAAGCAGAAACGCCTAAGACCCTCTTTCACTCATCTATATTTCACTTTGTCCATCTCCGGCTGCAGCCCTTGCATGACTACGGCACCGCAGATTGGGACTCCATTCTTGCTTCACACTGAAAGTGTCTCATTCACTCTCCCCTCAAGAGAGTCCCCGAACCCACCCTGAAGCAACACAGTAAAGTTTGCCTTTCCTTGGTCCGTGCAAAGAATTTCCTGGTCGGGGTTATCAGCAGTTATCCCTGTGCCTGTGGTGTATCTGTAGTGGCCTCCCTCCTCCCCAGTGCTTCGCAGAGTCTGTCTCCAGATTAACAGCCTTGGTCCTTCGTCAGCCATACCAAGACAACACACCACCTCCGACAGGACACCTGACATCTGTGGGGTGCACCTTCCTGTCCATGGTGGCAAGAACTCTCTGATAGTCAACAAGATCCCAGACAAGTCCCTAGATTGTGAGAAAAAGTCTCAACAATTTTCTTCAGACCAGATCTTCTGTGAAGCTATTTTATTCGCGGTTCCAACGGCAGGCATCCTGCAAGCAGGAGCACACAGTAAACATTTACCATAACCTCATATTCCCTATTACTTGACACCCAGTTTCTCTTGTTTCCTCATTGGCTGAGTACTACAAGTTCATGATCCACTTGACTCCCTTCTATATCATATACATACAATTTTATTTGACCAACCGTTAATTTCTCCTTTTTCTTATTTCCTTCTACTGTGTAATTTCTGTTTTTACTGATTTCACAGTGCTTGTCCTGTTTTTCTTATCTATCTTCCCTATTTTGGGACAATGGGACCTTTTCCTTATCTTCCTAACATACTCCTTACTTCTGTGCTATTCTCATGCCTGTACCACCACTTTTGAATATGCAAGATTAGTGGAATTTTAGACTGTGTAAACACCTTCTATTGTAACAACACAACATTGTTTCTTGAAAAAGGCTTCTGTTGGGAGCACTTTTTGATGGGAGAAACCGGCAACATACATGCTTTTTAGGGTCATAATTAGGGTTAGGGTTATGGTTAGGGTTTTTTGGAAAGCGAGAAAGCGCAGAGTGCTGTTGTGTGTGGAGTTGTGTAAAGGCTCCCCAAAGGAGTTCAGGTCTACTAAAAGGCTTCACTTGTGAGCACTTTTTGATGGGAGAAAGTGGAAGCGTAGGTGTTGAGTTTGAGTCATAATTAGGGTTAGGGTTGTTAGGGTTCATATTGCTCCTTTTGCAGGAAAGGAAATCACTGCACAAATCCCAGAGAATAAACTTAGTTATCACCCTATTAAATACAACAGCCTTTCAATTCAAGGTATGGACGTGCCCAGATTAAGCTATCCCTGTAAAAGCTGTATGGATAAAATACATCAGTTCTACTGACTTAGAGTTTTAAAAAACTGAGATGTTTAGAAATGAATTCCATTAGGAATTCCTACAAGGTAAAAAAGAATGCATTCTTTAAAGCATGATAAACATAACATTCTGACATAAACACTTTTTATATCTGAACACATACCCAAAGGGAGAAAGTCAAGAATTTATTTATTTATCAGTAATGTGATCTTGTTGTATGTGTCCCCCATCTTGATTTTATACCTTCAGTTCATTTTGTTAGTATCTTAGCCTGGTTTCAAAATCGTTACTAGGGAGTATCACATAATTGCTGGGTTCGTCTGTTGCCCCCAATTCACACACAAAAAATAATTTGAAGTATTTCTATAGTTTTATATTTTCTAAAAACTTCCTATACTGCAGTAATTGTGGGCCCCTTCCATATTCATTTGGTTCTTCAATGAAATTCACTGAAAAAACACTTTTTCTCCACAAGAAAACTGTGTTGGCAGGGGCACTTAATCTTAACTGCCTCTAAGCTGCATCAGTTTAACACAAAGAGGAGAAATCATACAGCTAAGGGGACCAGAACAGAAGTCAGGATTTAGATTCATTTACATTGTCATATACTTACTGGCGACTTTAGATGCTGAGAAGTGGATGGTTTTCTACGGTTGGTGCTCCCATATTATTTCAGTGTACAGTTTCATGAAATGCAATGAACCAAAAATAAAAACAAGGTACCTGCCAGAAAGGAGTTCCTGATCCCCCTTCTCTCCTCTGATCTTTTTTAAACTCCAGTGCTTGTCAGATCTCATAAGCTCACCCTATTCATAAAATAACAGAAAACATTCAGCAATGAAAAGTCTGGGTAGTTTTCTACTATTTTGACAAGTTAGCAAAGCTCACAAATAGGCAGGGATGTTCTTGGCTGCAGTAATATCTTCAGGAAGCAGCTACACCATGCTGCATATGCTCTAGCTCCCCAGTTCTGGCACTGCTGTCTAAGTATGAGGCTATAGCAGGCTCCCACAATGAAAACCAACTCTGCAGAGACACAAAACTATGTAAATACCAACAACTCCAAAGCTTCCATTACATAGAATTACATTTTCACAGCTCCTGCTAGCTAGGAAGCTAGAGAAGCCAGCTGTGCTGATTTTACAGATCAGCCAACACACAGTATCAGCTTTAGCCAACTGGTAGCCTTTATCAGTCATTCCTTGCTGTCAGAATGACAACTTCAAAGACTTGTAAACTGAGTTCGTGTTTTATTTGCCCTAACAAAACGGCCTTGTAACACATGAATGTTTGCTGCACTGCTTCTACCCTGACCAGCCCTCAAAGCATAATAGGAAAAGGACGATGTAACAGCATGAAACGAACAAAACAATTGAAGAAACTACCATTTGCCTATAACAAAACCACAGAACTGACTTCAGTTTTCACATACAAGCTCTCTGGCTTCTATTACTAAGCCTTTTTATTTTCATCCTGAGATACCAAGAACTACCATGAGGAGGCACTGCTTCCCCCAGTACAAAATGGCTTCTTTTCCTCACATGGATAGTTATTTCAGACATCTGGAAATGTACATTTACCACGTAGCTGTGAAATCCTGAAACTAGGGTGCAGCTAGAATTCCATTTTCACACTTGCTACTTTTTCTGCTCAAAAGCGCTTCAAGAATGTCTGAAACTGTCAGTTCCGAATCCAAACTCACTGAGGCTAAGAACTCAGCCATTTCTGTACTGCAGTAGGTAAACACAACCTTCAAGAATAAATGCAAGTTCTATTCCTTTATCCTCTTATTCCCGCAGTCCTTATCCTATAAAATCTCCTTTAACAGAAACAGATTTTTAAGGGGGTGAGGTGGAAGAGAATTCTTACTCACATCTTGTAAAAAGAACTTGACTCTGCATTTACATATGCCAGGGCCACCCATTATTAATGCTAGCATGCAGAAGAAAAATGACAGCCTTCCCTTCTGCTTATATCAGGTCCATAGCACGTGTCTGAAAGACATGCTTGCATACAGCTGCATTTCCTCTATAAGAACAGAGGCACTTCTTCTGTACAAGTGCTATAACTGTCCTCTGAAGATTTTAGGTCTGTCAATACTCCATACTCCATACTTACAGACAAGGAAGACAGCATGTCTCAGAGCACATACAGCATCAATGCTAAAAAAACAAACCAAACAGTCCTTTCTGAGAAAGGTGTCAAGAGTTTTCCAGAGCTTTTCACTCTCCTGGGCTCACCTTCCCTACTGGCTTGCACTTCTAATACACTCGTGCATCTCTTGCCCCTGCTCGAGTAGTTTACCTCTCTTCCAACATGAAAAAAACAAAAACAACCGAGGCAGGAACTTGAAGTACCATACAGGAAAAAAAGAAATCTCCTCTGAGGAGAATTACAATACTAATGCAGTTGTTAACATTTGTTTTGAAAGGTGAGGGGTTGAAATGGTATGTTTATAGCTTAAATTTTCAGCTTGAGATTTCTCTGCAAGTGTCCTGGGCTTAAGCAATATTATTTGAAGTAAATTAGATGAGGGAATTCTTTCTTGACTAACACTAGAACAGATTTAATAAAATTAAAACTGCCCATATGAGAGGGAAATCCCATGGTACTACAACTTCAACTGAAAAATATACCTCTTCCCAATTCCCAGACAGCCAGCTATTCAGCTGATATAATTCTACTCAGCTCAAGAAGACAGACCAATATATATCAACCAAGA
Source organism: Aythya fuligula (assembly GCF_009819795.1). Lineage (NCBI taxonomy): Eukaryota > Metazoa > Chordata > Aves > Anseriformes > Anatidae > Aythya > Aythya fuligula. Next base: position 8,759,691 of record NC_045569.1, on the reverse strand, counting down.
ATTTGGACAGGCAGAACTCTATATATAAATATTTAAAATAAAAAATAAGCACCAGAATCCTTTTGCCAGGCCTAAGTAAACATGCACATTGAGAATGAATTCTAATAAATTGCTTAAATATTTGTACTTATGATATTCAAATTAAATGTATGCTTGCTAGTAAGCCTGGAAGAGTAAGTATCACACATCTTTCATGATTCCTTTCACTTCCTTTTCCTACAAAAGTTGTGCTTGTGATCAGCTGGAATCTTTTCCACGTAACAGCAGGAGAATTAAGGTTTACTGTTTATTATGACCAGAGAGTTTCTCAATTCTTTAATCAAAACTTTGCTTTCCAGATGGGTTAAAAAAAAAAAATTCAAGAGCTGATTGATTCATTAGGCAGCAACCTGCCACACAAGTTAGAAAAATGGACACAATTCCTCAGCAAAAGCTGTATTTTCATCTCTAATGTAAAACAGCTTCTCTTCTGGTATTGCAAAAATGACACATCTCATGTCACTACTCAAGCCACCAGAGCCTCCAACTGGCCATTCATAGTCCCATTGTACTATTACACTCTTTCCCCAGAAAATCTTTTTCCCTATGCAAGCTAGGGCAATTTTGCTATGTAGAACAGTTTCTGATATCAGTGAATTATTTATTTACGCTTACAGAGGAGGATGGGGGCTTACCCTCTGAAGACACAAACCTAGATACCAGATGGAGATGAAGGAAAATGATTCTAAATAGAGCAACATATCAAATTAGCAACATACAAGGGCTTCAAATCCTATTAATGAGTTACTGGTTTTGGTACTTTCTTAAACATATTCTCATTGAATAAATAATTACGGGGTTTTGGGGTGTTTTCATTTCTCTTTCTGTTCCAGTCTATAACAATAATGTAGCAATTTGGAAAGTCGATTTCATGAAAGACCAGTCAACTCAGTGGACCCATTCACAAACAGAACGCTGACCGCCTGCCTAAGCACTTCAGGATCAGGACTTAAAATCCTTCTCAACTGGACAAGCAGTCCCTTCTCCTCCATTTTTTCTCTGCTCCTCCAACTCCAGGCAGATCTTTTCAAACACTACTTCAACACTTCATTAAATAATTGACAGAACGAATCACATTTCAGCACTAAGTTCTGTTTAGTAGAGTACACATGCAAATAAAATTGACATAGCGTAAAGTGAACACTGATTTATTTTTTTTTTAAAAAAAGCTAGAGTTGTCTGAACACTGCTTTGTAACTACAAATAAGATGCAAACATGAAAAATCTGTGTTGCATTTGTCCTTATACCAGGGTGAAACATAAGCCAAAGATAGAAAATGAGAGAATATAATACCATCCAGCCCATCTCCCTCCCAACACAACTTCAAAACAGAGACCACAAACTAACCATAGTTCAGTGACAACTGCCATCAGCAAACTTTTTTTCACTCAGCTGTAGCTTATAAAACATTAGAGTAAGAAGCCCTGTGTTTTTATATCTAGTCTGATTTGTAAAGTCACCTTCTCCTTTCTTCCTTCCAAAATTGTGTATCACAATATCCTAGCTGCATCTGTTTGCCATTACTTTGATACAAATATTCTAAACTCTGGTATATATATTAAAAGCTAACATTGTACAGGTCTCCATATGTCAGTTCGTAGCAATAAGACAGGCCAGCTACTTGGCTAGATACAAGCTTCAAAGCTTCACTTGTCAAAAGCTCCCAAACTCCAATTTCCCATATCTTCAGATACACAAACCATCAGTGTCTATTCAACAAATGATAAAAACCAGCCAACAAAATAAGAATGGCAAGTTTATTAATGGAACCCGTAAGTCATATTTCATAAATGTTGGTCCTTGGATTACCTAATGGATGTGGATACTTTCCACATACCAAAATGGTGCAGTATGGAGTCCCCAGACCTTGCAATTAAGATGACAAATCTTGAATATAATCAAGATGTTCTAAAACCTATAAAACTCAGAAGTATGAGCAATGAGGAAGAAGGAAGCAGCAAAACTATTCATTGTTCACAAGCAGAAAATTCTGTGGGAGAAGTAAATGATGAGCCCAAGTACGCTACTAACTCTGAAGGATCCAACTGAATTGAAGCAGTTGACACAAAACAGGCTCTCATTTCAAACTCCAAATATATTAATCTGCCTGCAGAATAAGGAAGTTACTTTTTCCTCTTAAAAGTATCCAAAAACTTAAATCCCCTTCACTTCCCTTAAATGATTATTAACTACCAGTTAATTGAGTGGCAGCAGAGTAAACTGGAATTGTCTTAATTTAAGACTACATAAAGACTATATCTTAAATTGAGCGTCACTGACCACCACCTGCTCACAATGCCACATACAGCACTAAAGGTTAGAAAGGAAGCAGTTCTCTGTCTTATATTGAACTTGCCTTTTTTTTTTTTTTTTTTTTTTTTTTTTGCACAGGTATGCCCCAATTTTGCTACCACCATCTCTAGCTCTGGTATAGCTATAGTGTCACAGTGGCCATATTCATACTGGGGACTTCGTTATATTCCTATTTTTGGTATGTTTATCATTTCATAATTAGTGTTCTGCAACATGTCCAAAGCATAATAAACCTAAATAAGCAGTTCGTCCCAGGCTGCAGAAGATGCAACTGAATTGTCTTAGTATACAAAAATACCAGGCATTAATTTGGCAATCAAATTGAGATGTGACCAGAAAAGTAACACAAAAACATGGTTGCTTACAGCACTGCAAACTCAGAAGGTGCACCAGTGCAGGCAGAAATCATTCAAACTCCTCCACTGTAGAGGACAAACACTCAAAGTACAATTTTCATAAGTTTACAGTTTGGCTCCATGCTCAGCAAGCAAAAGGAAAGATGCATGGCAGAAATCAATTGGGAAAACAAAATTAATTGGTGAGCAGCACACATGATATATGTGGTCCTTAAAGGAAGGGAAAACAAACATGGTGGTGAGAAATCAGGGAGTTCAGAGGAGGACAAAGATGTCAAAGACTGAGAGGTTCCTGACATCCTAGGAAATTTACTCAAGTTGGGAACAGATGATGACAGAAAGGAGCCTGATAATTATTTATAAACAATCTCAAAAGCTTTCATCACTACAAACTACCTGCTTTAGCTGTTTCAGAGGGAGATGCACATGGGATGGAGAGGGGGAAGGAGCATATCTAATATTACTTTTCAAAGATTAACATGGAGTTGACAGTCTATCAGGCAAGAAAGCAATACTATTAATAGTTTTCATGAAAATGCACTTAAAATTGAATCAGAATGGATTCAATGTTGAACAATTTTAATGAAGCAAGTGTCCAACCAGCACATCACCTTCTTAAGAACAAAAGGACTCCAAAAGTTTAATTACAAAAACATTTTACAGAAAACTTGGCATCTCAATAATTCCAAACACATTTATCCAAGAAATGCATTATTTTCTCATATATTTCTCTTAACATTTCTTTAAGTGATGAAAGTACTTTATCCTGTTCCTCTCCTTGACACCAGCATTGTTTTTTTATTTCTTCTCCAAATCAGCCAACACTGAAAAATGTAAACTGAAAAGACACTTAGAGAACACTGGAAAGACAAAAAAACATTTCTATAAGGTTTAACAGTGTAAATAAGAAGCATCTCGATGAGACAAAACATCTGTTGTATCAGTGGTGACCAAGAAATTACTCTTTCCACAGACGGGTATACCACCATCCCTCCTTCCTTGTGGGGAAAAAGCAAAAGATCTCTCAAGCTCCCAACTGATGTTATTAAATCTCCTGTCCAAGAACACTTACATGCTACTCAACAGAATGACGTATTAGCAGTATGCCACAAGCTGAGAGCTGTATTGAATTTATATAAGCAAAGGCAGCCTGCAGCCACCCATACCTTATTTATGGAATGTATATGCAACAGCTTGGACTTGCATCCTACTATCACACTACATATCAATTTCTGCAATCTTTATGGGATGAAACTCTAGGTTTTGGATAAGATGTCACAGACAGCTTTAGAATTTCATTTCCAAACTTTTGCCTATGCAGTCTGTTTTGGCCTCATTTAAATGAAAATAAACTGTCACTGATGCTGCAAAGCAAAACACGCTCAGATTAAAGGTATGGGTGCTTCTTCTGGAGACATCAATCCTGAAGATTTTTTCCCCCACGTGTTTGTTATAGAATCCACTAAAATAGTTCGTGTCAACTTCAGTTGGTGTTGTCCATGCTACAGAAAATAATGGTGATCCAACTCAGCAAATCGAGGTTTCTTTTTGTGAAGTCTTGAAAATGAGCCTGAAGACAAGAGAAAGGAGTTTCCTCCCTGAAGGAAGACTTGAATATACATGGAAATCCTTGCTGCCTGGCTACAGCAATGAGCCCAGAAGTAAGCAGAGACCTGACATACAAGGTCATACCTGGAGATGGCTTCAGGCAAGCATGAAGTCCATGTATATAGCGTGGGAAAGAAGAAACTGCTGTTTAATCTTCGAATACTCACATTACAGATGCACAAAAGCAATCCTGACTGCAATGAATTCAAGTAATGAAAGCAATCTCCAATTCATAACAGGGAAATCCTTAAAGATTTCTGAAGGAGGAACAAGGAGATTGTCATGTGGAAGAAAGCATGTTTCCGTCACTACCATAAAGCCCATAGATGTCCACCAGGTGCTCAACCACAGTCTGAATTAGCAATTTGACAGGAACCAAAGGGCAGCAAATGATTTGCATAAGTTAGTGCAGACAGTAGGTGCCATCTTTGACAAGAGCTGCAGCCGTAACTCAGTAATATTACAATCTCTAGCATGTGAGGTTGTACGTGATGCAAGTGAAAGGACATTTAGGTCACACTGGAACATAACAGGCTGAATGCTGTAAGGCTCCACAGGCTGTACTTCAGCTGTACGGAAGTTGAAAATCACGCACTGTAATGTAGAAATCTCTGGGCTGCAATGTGGGTCTAGCTGCTAACATCCTTCTCTGATATAATAATTCATGCAAATATACATGTGCTGCTTCCAGGCACACTGCTTCCCAGCACTGATTTCAGAAGGGCAGGAAAAAAAGCAATTTCCCCCCACCCATTCTTTTTTTTAACAGAATACTGCTCTCACCATGAGATCATTCTCTCAGAAAGTAAGCAGACAATTAGAGTGAGCAACATAACAAAGACAAATTTTGTTTTGTTTTAGTCTTAAATGGAGGATTCCGTCCAACTGAGAAGAGCTAACTCTTCACTTTCTACCTTGATTATCAATGACCTGGGTGGTAGTAAAACATTCCACCAAACATTTTCAAGAGAGAACAGTGGATCTGCATAGAAGAGCAGGTTGCTGTGTGCAAGAGAGGTGCTTGAAGAGAGGGAGAGGGAAGAAGTCCAGAGGGGAATTGAGTCACAAAGAACCAACCATAGCCAGTCACAAACAAGGAGCAATCTCACATTGTAGAAGCTGCAGGCTAACAGGAAAAAAAAAAAAAAAAAAAGGATTCTGCTGAAGAATACTTTACATAAACATGGCAGGCAGGATAGGACGAGACAGTGCACCAAGGAAGACTGCCTATTATAGCAAAGAACACAAGCGCTGCTATCCAGTACTGCAAGTATCATACAAAAAGATCAAAAAAACTAAAATCGAGGAAGGTTAAGCTACAAGATAAACATGAAAAACTATAAAACACTAGAAGACATCAAGCAATGTAACACAAAGTCATGACTACAATACACAAGCTAACTTAATTTCACAGATTTCATCTCCATAGTCAGCAAGTCCACAGAATGTAGCCACGCACACACCCAGCAAAATAAAAAAAAAAAAAGAAGATTGCACAGAATTCACATGCTCTTAAAGGTTTACACAGAGGGCAGTTCCAAAATGTTTAGTGGGTGGTATCTGTGGCTAAACATTGATCTGTTTGTCCCACTGACAAACCACAGAGGCAGGAATCAGCATAAACCTGCAGTTCTGCCTCCCACCCCTAGTCTTTTTCTCTCATGGCTTCTTATTCCACACTGGCCAAAGAAATTTTGTAAACCATCCCTGGGTCACGAGACCTGCATACGAAACAGAAAGATAAACGTTAGAGGAGTACAGGCTGTCAGGATTACGTAGGACATCATGCCTTTTTTGTGAATGATTTATCAGAAAGCACAATATTAGGAAGAATATCACAGAAACCTATAGACACAGAACAATCTCAAAATAACAACCCTTGTTTTTACAACTGGATTTCTACTTCCAGTCAAAGAGCAGCATGCTGAATACATTTTTTTTTTTTTTTTTTACAATACAATGATTGCGCAAATAAATTCTCTTTACCATGCAGTTCAGGAAAAAAAAAACATTGACCAGTATAGTCAAATTGTCAGTAAATACAAAGCACCTGAGCCACCAGAAAACACCACATCAGTTCTGTGAAGTACAGTGTACTCAAGAGTATCTTAACGAATAAATTTTTTCATGAAATTCATTTGTAATGTGTCTCAACCTCAAATAGACCATTTGGTTGATAGAGATCACATTTAGGAGAATATAATTCATATGCAGTGGGAAAACAATCACTGTCTGCTGATTCGATTTTATCAGATGCCAGCTGAATCGTTCTAACTAAAGCTTCTCCTTCTTATATGGATGCCCTATATATATATATATATATATATATATATATTTTAATGTTTACACCTACAAAGCCCAACCTTCTTCCCTTTTCATATTTTGTCACAAAGCAATTGCCAAGTGAACATCGCTAAGAGCCCTATGAATTACTAGATCATCATATCCAGTCATATGTACATATTTGTATAATGAAAATAGCAAATTATTAATCACATTTTTAATCGCCTCATGCTGTTTTGCTGCTGAAAGGAAAGAAAGTATTGGGGGGAGGGGGAGAGAGGGGAATGGAGTTTTGTAACTATCAAGTGGGAAGAAGAATTCTAAGGCAGTATTTTTTCCTCAAACCAGCTATAGCTAAACCCAGTTTAACTGAGAGGAAAATAGTTGCATTTTTAGGAACCCAGAAAACATCAATTACTTAGGATTATTTAAGTTCCATTATTTAGGAAGACAGAATCCCCATGACATGAGAACAAAAGTCTATATTTCAGTATCCTTGAGATACGTATTTTGTGGCAAGGTGCTTGAAAGACAAACATTTGTTTCAGGGCCTGGCATGCCCTTCTAATAACTCATTGATGAGAAACTGCTTTCCTTTTTATACACTCTGTAAAATCTCCCCAATTCTCTTTCTGAGCTTCAGAGCGCTAATTGAAAATGGTATACAAAAATGAGGAGGTTGATGAGCTACCGAAAAATCCCAGACCTGGATCGACAAGCTGTTCCCCTTCATAAATAACAGCAGTAAAGCCACTTCTTTATTCTGCTGGGAGCTCAGTCATCTCTTGGAACTATAGTCCGTTCCATCTGGCTACCCTTTGGAAGGACAATGATCTTTTAGCTTAAGCCACACTATAATGGGGAATGTGTAATTAACTGTTCTACACAGTATCACAAAAGGTCAGAATCAGAAAGGATGAAAAGCCTTGTCTTCACATTTGCAGATGGCACAACCCGGATTTATTTGCATTTCTAAACACCATTCAAGATGTGCAGTGGATCTCAACAAAGAATCCAGGTATGTACACAGGTTAAATATAAATAGGCAAACTTCTAATGGCTGCTTAGTGCTGTGCACTGCAGGAGGGGGAGGAGCAAATGTTGTGGGAAATGCATGGAAGCACAGCAATTTAGAATGACTGATTATTCTTTGTTGATTTGTTTTTCTACTCAGTTCCTTATTACAGTTTTCGAAGCTGCTGAACAGAACTGTTCATGAGCTCAGTAATAATCTCTGCATAAGCCATATGATCATTAGCGCCTCAGCAAAAGCTATATCTAGCCTGAGCCACACATTAGTGGTTCTGAGATGTAAACCTTCCTAACCAGAAGAGTTTGACTGCAGTTATTTCCCATTTGGTATTTGCAGAGCATTTTCAATTTGTAATGGAGATCAGTCCTTCTGTAACCTCTGAAGCAAATAAGATTTGTCTATGACCAGCAGATCTGATTCTACAATTTATGCAGAATTCTTCAAATTCACTTCACTCAAGAAGCCCACCTTCTTCTAAATTAGCCACCCTATCTCTAGAACATAAATAATCCTTTCTTGCAGCATTCTATCAGTGTTCTTACCTTACAGAGATGCACTGAGTAACGGGACAAAAGAGCTAATTATGTTGTTACATTAAGGTCTTGCAGAATTCTAAGGAGAATTTAAGAACCCTTTAAGAACCCCACTGCTTAATAGTTTCAACTCCATGTGACTTTCATTAAGTTAACCTGCTCCTGCAGGTTTGAGGAAAAAGAACTTTTTGATTGATTCTTGTGCTGATTGTACTGTATTGTACAACGTCAGAACAAGTGCCAGAGGTACAGACAGGATGCCAAGCAAAAGCAGGCTAAGAGCAAGCACTTACCCAATCACTAGCGTTCAAGTCGGTTCACCACATCTCGGACCGTGGCTATGAGGTTCTCATTCTCCTGTGGGTTAGCCATAATAATACCATGCAACCTATTCATGTAGGAATCGATAGTTTCCATTGTAGGTGTTTCTCCGCTACCTACAGACAACATAGTCAAAGGAGCCACAGAATATTTAGATGACTGCAGCAATTCCCAAAAAAATAAAAAAAGGGTCAGCACACAGCAACAAGAAAACAGCGTCAGGAACTCCTTTTGCCACACACCACCTCTTGTGACAGACTCAATAATGTCCTAGCTCCACAAAGCAAGTGGTTCCAAGGAGAACAGCACTAATGAATCCTGTTTTTCTTTGATTTGTGTCTCAGAGTTGATTCTAACAAACTCTTCCAGCTGCGCATTCAGAGTATCTAAGCAGATTCCCTGGCATCTGACAAGACAGATGCAGCATCTCTCTCAATCAAGGAATTGGTGGGTCCTGTCCTTTCTATTTTGTAACATTTTCACAAGCCTGTGATAGAGAGCAAGGACTGAATGTCTCACTCTATTAGGAACAAAAAGAGTAACTATAGTAAGAATAAAATACCATGATGAAATTAAGCACCAATATTAAACCTTCCCCTGCGTGCATTAGGATTCCAGAATCTAATATAACAAAAGCTCAGAAATAGCCGATATCGTAGACTTAAAACAGCTTGTTGTAAATTCACAGAAACTTATAAGCATAAGAAATTAAGTATAAGGCTGGACAGAAAGTCCTAAGAAGTCTTACCTGGTAGTGGGACTCCAGCAAAGCTGGTTGTGAGTGCCTGCCGTAGGGTCTCAAGATGCTGTTGCAGCACTGTATTGCGGCTACGCTCTTGTATCACATCCACCTCCAGCTTCTCCACTGCAGTACGCATACTCTCAACATGTTTCTGCAGAGCAGCATTCCTCTCCTCAAACTCCATGTTGGATTTACGCAGCTGCCGCAGCTCAGCCTCACGTGCTGTGAATATCAACCCATTCCCATGTAGTCAAAGCTAAAAAAACATATCTGCAATTGGTAGGTAATGAAGTAGAATGTTCTGGAGTGCTCAACTGATGATTAAAGGCAGTGCAGTTTTAGGTTTAGGACAAAAAACCAACATAACACAAAGTGCTGACAGTGCCTACAGAAGTACTTAAATAGCACTCAATTTGCCTCTAGAAATTAGAAGACATTCAAAGCATCTGAGCGCAAGTGAATAGGGGAACTGATTAGAAAGGATGACTACAAGAATAATTTCAAATCCATTCAGTATAATATATCTTCGCAACAATATTAAGAGGCCTATAGAGAAGATAGTTACAAAAACACACTGCTATTGATCATGACGAACAGCCTGTGAAGTTGAAGACTGTTCAGTCAAGAAAGTCTCCAGGAAATCTGGCAAAAATTCCTACAACTATCATGACATGCAACTACCAAAACAAAATAGAGTAGCAGAAAACGTCAGCGGAATATTCCACATAGCTAGGAGAACACAATACTGTTAACTAGCCTGAATCATCATCATGCTGTGTCTCAGGCGTCTTAATCATACAGAACAGCAGCTCTAGCTTGGAATAACATGTGGAGCTCAAACATCAGCACCATTCTCCAGAAAGGACAGTTTTGAAAGACAAAGCCATGTTGTACCCATTGTGTTTATACAGAGGTTAAGTAATATCAGAAACGTTAACCAATCACATCCAAGTTACTACTTGAGCTGAGGTAAGAGTGTAAGGACTCTTCACCTGGACAGCACCTCACAAAAACTTTGGGAAAGTAAACAAAGGGCCCCTGCAAATGTTTAACTTACCTTTACTATGATTTAGAAACTCTTCTGTGAATATTGGAATATCAAAAACAGATCTCTCTTTTGTGTCTGCTTCTTTCTACAAAGAAGAGAGTAATACATTCCTAAATACTATTACTTTTCAGGATTTTGTGAAACATTTTTCATCAAGAAAAGAGAAAGAAAAGGGAGACTAAATACAGAGGTAAATAAAGTACTGGGTAGATGGAAAACATTTCCAGCTCCTATCAAGGAATGTCAAAGGGTAGGTCAACTTTTTAATATACAGGCTTAGTAAAGGACAAATACCATGGTCAAGAAATATCATCTAATAGACTAAAACATACTTTTTTTGCTCTAATGGCATTATACATCACAAATGTTCAGTTTTAAAACTAGGAATTCATTTGTTTTCCTCTTTTTCCCATCAAAGCAACAGACATTCTAAAAATAATGAATTAACGTCCACTAAGAAAAACTGACAGTTCTGGAACTTAGTAAAAAACACTTATAAGACATCCATTTTAGATTATTCATCATTACTATTGCAACTCATGTGCAAAGATACACTGACTTGGCTCAGCATTGGCTCCTGGAGAACAGAAGCAGAAAGAGAGGGTATTCTGTCAACAGCCCTGCATGATACAGGCTCTTCAGGTAAAAAAAAAATAAAGTAATTAAATTGTTCAGACATTCTACTGAACAGAAGAGCGAGAAAGAAAACCATCAGCACTCTTCCATTACAGAATATATTATATAGCACATAAAAGATCCTCTCGAGAGCTCTGAAGTGCTTAAGCCACTCCGAGGTTCACTCAATTAAAATAAAAGTTTTGATTACCTCATATTAAAATAGCACAATCTGTTCAGGCTGCATATCATTTTGTCACCCCTCAAATTAAAGAGAGAATCAAAACTGTTTCTGTCTTTTGCCTGAAATAAGAGCATCAACCAGTAATGCCATTCTCATCTGAGCATTAGAACTGATGTTGATCTTCAAACGTTCCAGAACAAATGAGGTGAAGTATTTAGAGACATTGTTAAGTATGGTAAAGAAAAAGCTGAGATTTGGGGCATTTTAAACCCATCCTTCCTTCTGTGGTTAGGTGCAGTCAATGCAATGTATAAATATGCTAAATACACTACCATGCAATAAATGTTCTTAGATGTTTAGATGTCAATAAATGTTTTTAAGTAACGTTTTCTTTTTGTGTGCTAAGACTATGACAGCCATTTGACTATCTTCAAAGTCTGTAGGTACAACCAGGCAACGCCTAATCGCCTTAACATGTGCCTATAAGCCTTTGAAATCTTACCACTAAGATGTTGTCTGACTGCATGAAGTTAGGCCTACATACACTGAACCAAACAGCTTGAGAAAAGAACCAATAGTGTTAACAGTGGAGAACAATCACAATGGTTCAGTCACTGCTGATCACAATTAATATTTCTATTACATATTGCTATATGTAATATTTATCAATCTAGGGTTTAGAGGAAGACGATGTTCTGTTTCATGCCAACAGATGAGCTCACTGAGACAGCCTCTCCATTTTTTTCATAGCTATATCTGCCTATTAAGTTTCCTCTTGTCTTTCCAAGCCTCACCCTTTTGTTGCTTTTATTGTAATTAATATTACTTATTTGAATTGTTCATTCCAATTCTTTCTGGAGGTCATGTCTGTATACAGTATTTACAAGTTCAACAGTGATTCACAGAAACCAGACGATGAACGCAAGTGGAGCAAGGGGAGAAAGAAAGGTTTCCTTAACTTTTATTTCTTGAGAGAATCAAAATTTATTTCATCACATTGTATCTATTAATCAGAAACAACGATAATAGTCAATGCAGATAAGAAAGCAGTAAGACAAGATGCTTTAGTCTTGCTTCCAGTAATGACTTGAGTACATACTTCTAAAAGCAATCTAAACTTTTTCCTTGTTCCTTGCCTGTGGAGGACTGTAATACTTACCTTGCAAAAAAGATGGGAAAGCACATCAGGTGATAAGCATGTGGAATTGTATCAAAGGTGAAAAAAGCTGAGCAGTCAAAGAAGCAGGCTTTCATAAGAGGATGTCTGCCTCATATGTTCCCAGCTCAACTATCTAATAACTACCTGATAAAGCTTAAGAGCTCCACAGGGTATTTAGGGTCTCCTTTTTAACTTCATTTATCAAGTGTAAAACTTCAAGCCACGATAGCCTGAATTTAGGAAGATGATAGTTAAGATTCCACGATTTTGTAGTTCGTCACCTGTATAATTTACAGGTTACGTAGCATTACATGAAACTAGAGCCTGAAGCTTTCAGCAATCTTTGTACAATTCAAGATGAACTTTGATTCAAGCACTACACAATCAGAAAACCTGAGGACCCTGCACTTCTAGATATTAAACTGCAAGTGCTGCCTTTATGGGTTAACAAAAGGCACAGAAAAAAAAACATGCTACAAAGGCATTTTCCTGGAAGTGAAACTTATTTTCCTGGAATTAGACAAGACCTCTCAGCAATGTGCACCTGTGTCACTATCTTAAAAACATTAAAGAGAAACTTGATTGCTTTCCCAAGGCAGAAAGAAAAGAACTCACAAAGGAACAGATATTTCAGAACAGCCAGTTGCACAAGTGAAGAGGCTGTGCATAAACAGGATTCTTTATTGGCATCATTTGTAATTCATTGATAACCATGGAAGAACTTCTGAGTCCCCAGGTAACAGAACTAAAGATAGAAATTTTAAGCACTTCAGGAGGAGAAAAACAATAGTCAGGCAGGATGTACAAGGTTTGTGATAGTTCTCATCAACTAAAGCGTAGACACCTGTTCTCCAGACACTTATTACTCTTCCAGTATTTACATATGCAAAGTGGAAAGAAAGCTTAAGCCAGAGATGCCCCAATGATTTGGCTACTTCATCTATTTTCTCCTCAAGGAAGCCACATTGTTGCAGAAAATCAGTACCTCAAAACAACCACCTATAGGTGTTAACTTGGAAGCTTTATCTAGATCTCACGCTATTTGTAAGTTTTATCTCAGAGTTTAATATCAAATAATTTAAAAATGTAGGGATAGTCAGTGCCTTTGAAAAATCCTGTAGTAAAAATTTTGGAAGTTTAGCCTGTAACACACCAGACACTAATGTACAGGATAAGGAGGTATACCTCATGATCATGGACTGGCTGTCTTGCTCCATCTGAAAAAGAAAAAACAGGAAATTGCCAAGAATACACAAGATTTGAGAAAACAAGATCCAAAATATTAAAGCAGTTACAGAACAAACAAACAGTTACAGACAGGAAACTTGTGCACCTTTCCTTACAAGTCACATAGAACTTGTGTCTAATTTGGATGCAAGTCCTCCAGTACAATCTAGATATAGTTAAATCCATGTTAATCTCATCACTTCAGATACAGCTGACACCATAGAAAAAATGCATTTACTTTTTAAACGAAGTTTTTTTTAAGTGAGTGTCTGGTTACATGTCTAGCTGGAAATCTTCTCTTCTAGCTAGGAAGGCATTAATGTCTTGTTCAATACCTTGTCGGTGTGATTTGCCTTTTTGTCTGTCCTGTGCTTTCCTGCTAAAGACTTTGTAGGCTTCAGTCTTCTGATACTGCTCCAGTTCCCGCATATAACGCTCCTTATCTCTATCTGCTTCATCAAGGTATCGCTGAAACAAAAAAGTCCAAGAGTTTCAGGGAGTTCCCTTCCTTCCAGAGGAAGGGAAGAAAAACTCATCAGATGAAGTGCTGATCCATTTCACCTATGCAAACAGGAAAGGAGTGAGGAAATAATGAGAATGTGTGCGAGATGCGAAGAGCTAAAATTTCTGGATAAAATTACTGTACTCTAGTGCTTTTTTTTTGTTTGCTTTTTTAAATCCAGATCACTATTCTATTAACTTTTTTGTTAAATCTAGGGACAATCTTCTATTAGGCTACTCAATTCAACTGAATTACAGACATCAATATTATAGACCAAATGTTTAAGAATTGCCTTTCTGTGGCCAGGACTAAATGCTACCAAACAAGAATGTCTTATTAATAGACCATGATTTAAGGTTCAGATGTGTAACACTGAGGTTCCAGTACACTCTTGTTTTCACTCCCCCCAGACAAAAAGCACTACCTTTCCACAACCTCACATTTTCACCATCATCTGAGTAGAGAACAAAACACTATGGCTATCAGCAAAGTACAGCTTAAAGGCCAGAAGAACCTAGAAGGATCTATCAATCTAAGCTACCTGCATTCACGTTAAAAGATTATTTCTTTTCTATCCTGCAGATATTAAACATCAGCACAACAGAAGGAGCTTAACTGAAGAATTATTTAGGGTATCTTAATGAACAGAGCACCATTTAAGGAGTGGTCACAATGCGTATTACTGTGATCTTTCCAAGAAAAAGCTGTTTCCCAGTTCCATCCTCCAAACCCATAGGAGTTTAAAATTCAATGGAATTATTCAATCAGAGTCAAACTCAGTCATCTAGTATGGCTTGTACTTCCATGAAATCATCAGGGTAATATAGTTAACGATTACATATCCCATGCATTTGGAATATCATCTTGACCCTGCTGAGGTCACTGTTGATGTCCTGGTTAGGGGTGTACATTTGCTGATGCTGGGCTACCATTGCTTTTGGACATTGCATTCTTCCATACGACATTAATTCCTCTCTTCCATCTCCAGCAACATGCTGATGAAAGAGCACAGTTAGTTCAGAAGTTTTCCCTCTCACTTATCTTTTGAATGGATTGGTTTGGGTCAGTAAGTTCTGTTGTAATACCTGCAAATAGATATCACAGGTTTTCTAGTGCAGATCTACATACCTCACTACATATTTCCTCAGAGAAGACGATAAAAAAAGAACTGAGTATTAGGGTGCTTGCTTTACAACTATAATGTAACGGGAGGGATGTTTTTACTTGTTTTTAAAGAGTTTTACTATTTGGTTAGTTCAGTCCTATCATCTTATCCTTACGCTAGACAAACAAAAAGGCTAGTAGCAAGACGACAGGGATGGAACACAAAAAAGTGAAACCTTCTCTTCAGTTTTTACATATCAGACAGCTAGTTTGCTAACCGCTGGCAACCATACACAGGAGAAGAATATCACACAGGCTTTTCCTGTGGATTACGAGACACTAACCTGTACAGCAGTGGTATACTATGAACACTGCTGCTCACTTTAGGAGAATGACTTCATAGTTATTAGCTAACCAAAAACAAGCTCACTCAGCTTCAACAGGAATTTGGGGTTGATCCATATCTCCAACTGGAAACAATGTGTAGATGGTAAAATACTCATAAGCAGAAATAGGGTGCGCTCTAGAATCAGTTATATGACCAGACCCAATATTAGGTTGGTCTTCGTTCACACATCAAATGGTGCAGAAGATCACCATATTTTGACTGAAAGGTGGAAAAAAAGTTTTTGCCTGAGGTAATGCATATAGAAGCTAAAACGCGCAACTCCCACCATTATTTTTTCTAAGACTACCAGCACTTTAAAACTCAGCTAAAATGAATAAGCTTTTAGACCATCTCTCTCAGTAGGCTGTCCTTTCAGGTCTCTTTGGCTGACTCTAAGACATCGGATGTTCATCTACATTGATCATTTAAGATTAGCAGAACTGCGAGATCCTTCTAGCAGCTCTGAAAATCCGGCCAAATTCTCCTCAGCCACAGTGAATAAATGCCTGCCCCAGATTTTTGATGGCTTTGGCCTTGGAATCTGGTAGGCCTCAGCTGTACCTGAGGTAGCTACAACAGAAGTTCATTGGGATGGATTGCATAAGCCATGGAACGTCTCAGAGCACTCACCACTGTACTGAATATATTCTTCTGCTGTCTCAAGGACACAGTTCTCCTCAAATCACCAAACATGGATGAGACACTATGGCCCTACCAGGGTTCATTATTTGAACTCTGGAGGGCACACACACCCCTTATTTTGAAGCATATTCCTAAATACAACTTTAATCAAAAGCCAATGACTTCCTCATTAAACAGCAGACTTCCTTACTAAACAGCAATATTCCCATTTAACAATAACCATATTCCAACAAGGAAAAGGGAATTTAATGGTACCCGTTTCTCCTCAGGAGGCAGTTTACTCCATTCATTGCCCAGCATCCTGGTGATCTCTGGGAAAGGAACTTCAGGCCTCTTCGCTCGAAGCTGCTCCCTACGCTCATTCATGAATCTCACATACCCTGTGAGGGGGGATTTGGGGGCATTGCTGTCCCTAAGAGGTTTCTTCCTCTTCCTCCCTTTGGCCCAGCCTCCTCGTTTAGTTCTTTGCTGCTGCAAAAGGAAAATGGAAGAAAATTTAGATTGAAGGTAAAAAAAATTACTACCACTGAAAGGAATAAATATTAATTTCTCAAACATTTTCATCAGGACTATATTGCTGTGATACACCCTTGCCATGGACTTTCTTCAGTAAGCTTCAAACCTTACCTTAGAGCAATTCTGACTTTCTTGCAAGCAAAGCCTGACAAGAAGTCTCATCGTAAAAAGTTGTTTGCAGTTATCACTCCAGTGGGGCAATACAGTAAACATCTGCATCAATTTCAGACTGTAAAGCCATGAGGAGCAACAGCTCACGCAACTATCACCCTGACTAGAACAAGTGCAAGTAATTTTTTTTTTTATTCTAGCTCACAACTCCCTCCCCCCCTGCTTTCCCAATGCATTTGCTTCAATATCATACTTGGAGAGTTTGCGAATGAGCTAGCAATTTTTAACTACCTGGCTATTTTGCACCTTCCAAATCCTTTGCCTTTGTGCATTGCATGACCAAAACGTGGGTGACAGAATAGCAAACATGCTAATGTATTCTAGTTTATTCTATAGGCTTTCTTTTCCACAAATCATCTCTAATAAAGAGATGAACAAACTTCAGAGGGAACATTGTATGATTTGCTTGTGGCACAGAGCTCAAAAGAATCACGTAACTATCATTCATCCTCCTGGTTTCATATTAGTACAGTAATCTCTGGACAACGCTGTTTTCTCATAGTGTGTACACACAACTATTCTGGTATTTCTAATCTCTCCCCAAATCAACATGTTCCTGAAATCATGTTAGTTTTAGTTCCCTTTCTAGAACGTTACTGCTTCCTTAAACAAGGAGCTCAGAGCTGAAGACAAACTACAAAGAGGAAAATCAAATGCATCTGGCAAAATACTTAAACCACTTTAATGTCAGGCTTCAGTTCCTTCATGATTTAGTCACCAAAAATCAGTGTGAGACAGTACACAAGCTACAGCCTAGAGTAAGCATAACACTTTCAAAGACATCATTTACTCTCAGAACAGTGCAGTGGTCTTGCTTTCCTACCTCACAGAGAGAAAATAAGTTGTGGCCATGGAACATTCAGTCCTCAAAAAAAGTAGAGGCAGTACCAGTCTGGGGACCCTACTAACTAAGCTAGAGACAAGAGATCTTCTCTGCACAGCATGCCATGGCAAACAGTTATGCAACACTGGAGAAATAACTAGGGAGAATCAAAAGATGAAACATGGCATATGGATGAAAAGTTGTGATCCTATCCAAAACAATCTGGGTTGTTAAGAAACTGTAATGACCAAACTCCACGCTTTTGCTTCATTGACAAATCACCATTAATTTAGCTCACCTCCTCCTCAGGCTTCTGCTCTGTGTTTTCAGCAGTATTAGAAGATTCATTTTGCAGCTGCTGAACCTGTGACAAATCCTCCACCAAATCTGGGTTATTCACAGACTGTGAAGCTCCACCAGTGAATGAACTCTCAGAATGAGCCACTCTGAAAAAGCACATGATAGCAAAAGAAAAAATTAATCATCATATTGCTAAATCACTTCCTCCCTAAACTTCTAAAATATGAAAAAACACTGCAAATATATTCAGTTCTGACACTATCAAGAAAAAAAAGATTTCAAAAAATTCACTTCAGAAGAACTGGGTGTTCCATCCAAGCGACTGCTATAGCTACCACAGTTACTATGAAAGCCAGATTGATTTTTAGTGTTAGTCTCATTTTTAGTGAAGCTTTTGATTATACAAACTGTCAATCAAATCTGTTTGAATCAGAAATCAGAAAGCATGAATCTGCTCATTAAAAAAAAAAGTAAAATATCTTTGAAGTAAAACATTTCAACTTCAACAATATATACACCTTTCTCATTGCATTTAGTATATTTTCCCCACAAACACACTTTAGAGATTAAATTTCATTCAACATAATCTCCTGTTGATACATGTAGATACTGAAAGCACAAACATGCCTAGATCCCAAGAGGTTCCTGAATGGCCATTGTTAATTCTGCTGCAAGAACTGTACCAGTTGACCATACTCTAAGAAAGGAGAAGCTGCCTGGAGGCCAAAAAACCAAAAACAACGACAAATAAAAAGTAGGTTATGAAGACAGGTACCTAAAGATGAGCACATATTTGGGGGGCATCAACCCCAGAGTTATTCTTACCACTGTGCTCAGTGGGCAAGTTCATGTAAAACTCTGGGACTCCTCTCAGATTCTAATTCTTTACTAAACCAGGCTGGAGGTTACCTGACCTTGCCGTGTTACATTCCTAAAAATTACCGTAACAGTAGCATATGCCTCAGGTCTACTTTGTCCATTTATTCAGCTCTACAGCTGCTCACATACATGCCCAACATTAAATACTAAAAAATGCGTTCCTGCAATAAAATGTAGAATACAGCTCTTGAAAATTGAGATATTTAAAACAAATTATTAGCTGAATGCCTACAGGAAAATTTACTTTTAACTAGAGAACACTGTAGTTTCATTACTATTATCAGCAATCAGGGCATAATTACCAGTGAAGAAACAAGGACTGGAGAGATCCATGCCTGGCATTCAGATATCAGATTGTTTTTTTTCTCCCTTTTTGCTTTCAAATTGTTAGTAATAAGAACTAACACACACTCCTATAATAACATTCAGTAGGTGTCAAGGAGAAAATAGAACAATAGAGTTCCACAGAATCATTGTTATGATTTGAAGAACATTTCAGCTTTCTGGTCACTCCTTAGCAGGGAAGTTTTTCCAACCACATGTATAAGGAACTTCAATAGATGTGTAGCCAGTTTCAATGAAACATGAAAGCTCATTCAACACACTAATACCTCTTAAACACAAACCTACTTTGAACATGTAACTTCATTTGGCACCAGCAGGTCTGAAGTCCCAAATAAATTAAACCAAATTTGAAGCAAGTGTCTCCATATCTATTTTTACAGGGCTTTACCTGTCTGCAAAGTCTGAATTTCATTGCCTGGTGCTTTACAAAATCTAAGCTTCACATATCAACACAGAACAAGAATCCCATGTATTCCTAGAGGACTGCTACTCTTGTAATTGTGATTTTAAGAGAGGCTGTTGTTTCAGTCTGTAAAAGCAGAGTTAGACTGACAAAAAGCAAGGACATCACTTTCTCAGTGAGTGCCAGAGATTAGTGATGAATAACTGATGAATATCATTACGAGAAATCACAGCCCTTCCCCACCCTCCAACAGGCCTCATAAATCTCTCAAAAATAAAACTGTAGGGAAGTAAACTTTTCAAGACAAAAGGGATGTTAAAGAAAACATTGTGATTGTTTCCATCAGTTCAGAAGAGTTCTGGTTTCTACTACACATGGAGACATGAGAAGGCCAAAGGAGTGTTTCAGGATTTTATTTCATTTTTTTAAATGACTTGGGATACCTTCTTCCCACTGAAACAGCTTCCTTGGTGAATCTAGAGACAGCTGAATGTTAAAAAAAAAAAAAAAAAAAAAGAGTCACTTACCCAGTCACAGTAATATCACTACCTTCCTTAGATCCATCTTCATCTGCAAAAAGTGGAGGAAGGGTGGAGCCAGCCACCAAGTTCTCCATACCTCTGGTTAAAAAAAAAAACAAAACAAAACAAAAAATAAACATGTTAAGTTCTCATTGTTTCCCTTCAGCAGCACTTCTGTTTAAACATCACAACGTACCACAGACCTTTTTACCCCCTAGAAAAATTGACCAGTCATAACTAGTTGATCTCAAGGCAGATCCTACCAGCAGCCATGCTTAAGTACAGAAGAAAGATTGTAAACGATGCTTCGTTCAGAACTTGCCTGTTACTGAGCCCTGTGCCAGTGTCACAGTGCCAGTAGAAATCCCACTGTGGCACTGTATTACCCCTTAAGGTAAATTTTACTTCATCGTACTCAGCATACAAGTACATAGATCCCACTCTTCAGATCCAGCTTCTAGTTGAACCTAAGACATCGTATCCTCACTATACAATTATTCTTCTCCTATATTTGGTCAAAATCAGCCAAAGGACTCAGAAGGCTTTTCTCAGGAACGAAGAGCATAATCATACATTGGTCCTTCCACCAAAGGCCCAAGGACAGCTCAGCTTTGTGTAACGCTAAGCAGCACCAGTTCTGGGGTTACAGCACCATGGGCATGGCTTCGCTGTGTGGATGCCTGAACCCAAGCAAAGCCTACACTGCAGTCCTACAACCCGCAAGAGATGTGGTACCCAGGTGCTTAGTTGTCTGCTGGGGGAATTCTAGGATCAAGACATACCTTGTAAGCTCATCACCAGATGAGGGTTTGGAAATAAAGATAACTTCAAATGTGACGATACACAGTTTGTTATCAGGGAAGCGGAGTGTAATACTGACCTTGAGTACCAACAAAACAACCAGTCTCCAGCAAAATCAGAGCATTTAAATTGCTGAGAAAACAATTTCCTTGATCAATAATGTCTCATTTTTTTTTTTTTTCCTGAGACTGTGAGCTCTGCTCTATTCATTTCCTGCCTCAGTGAAAACAGGCTGCTGCCTTTAGCAGCAGCTTTATACCTTCATAAGCTACTACAGATATTAGCTGATAAACAAATCTCTGGTAAACCTCCAATTTGCTCAGTTAAGCAAATGCTCAGTTAATGCTCACAGTAGGAGATCAATCGAAGGTCACTGTAAAAATGGAATTGTGTCTAATTTCCACCAGAAAGCACATTTCAGTTTCCAAACAAGACTACCCATCCAATACATGAAGGAGCAAAGTTCAAGAAAGCAGTGAAGATAATTAAGCCAAACTCTCAGGATGGGCAGAGGCTTTGCAAGTTCAGATTGGACACCAGAAAAAAATCACCATGAGAGTAGCCCAGCACCTGAGCAGGTTATCAGAGGAGTGGTAGCAGAGTAGTGCATCCCTGCAGAGTTTACATGCTTGTTACACGAAGCTGCAGCTGACTCCAACTAGTGTTGGAAATAGTCCTGCCTGAGTGGGAGGCTGAACTAGGATGACCTCCAGACATCCCCACTACGATACATCTGCAGTTTTCTTTAAACTTCCTTGCAAACAGGAGCATCTCCTGTTTGACATAAAAAGCAGGAAAACTGACTGAAAGCTCTCAAATACAAAGCTTTCAGGAAAGGGGGGTTAACACACACTGGTTGAGGACGCAGGATTTTCGTTATTAAAGAAGGATAAGCAAACAATACCTCACATGGAGAAAAGAATCTAACTGAGGGTTGGGGCCTTAGGTATTACAAGAAAAAAATGGTAATTCAAATGATTTGAAGAATGAACTCTTCTGATGCCCCAAAAGCAGTTCAGGCACAGCTACTAAATACACAATGTAAGTCACTTCATGCCGTTATCAAGAGAGCAATCAACTTTTGCTTTGTGTTACACAATCTCTTCTAGTTTTGGTAGCCAGAAGTTCTAAATTCATCTTTTACAAAAAAAAAAAAAAAAAAAAGCTTAAGCAATAAGAGTAAAGCCTTGGTAATGTGTTATAAAATGTTTATGAAAACCTTTGTGTGTGTCTGAAAAACAGCTTTCTTTGTTGTTCAGGCACCTCCAGCAGCCCTCTCAGCAGCCAAGGACCTCTTCTCAACCTCACTAAACCCATCTGGTGGCGCTCAGCGCTCCCACATTGCCTGGAAGAGCAGACACACTCTGAGTCCGAGCACACCGTTCCTTACCAAGCACTCCTGTCCCTGATGCCCACTGTGACCCTCCCATCAGGTCCCCACGTCTGTGCACATCTGGACCTAGTCAGCAGCAATCTCAGCTTGCTTTCTAACTGCGGGGAGGCACCCGGACATCAACCTTAACAACATATAAACAGAACACAAACACAGGAAGCTGGGAGAACACACGCTTCATTCTTTAATTTCTTTATTTATTATTTAACCCATATGCTTTAGCTACAAACTCTTAAAGTTAATTCTGAGCCAAGTCCTAAAGAAATCTGAACAGCAGTGAATTTATAATGGCTTCTGATCTGTTCCAGCAAGCAAGAAAACAAGACAGCTCCCCAAAAGCTGACTGAGAACTGATGGCAGTCTCCACAAGTCTCTCAGGCATTTCTTGTACTTGCAGTATTCCAGGCCTTTGCTCCAAAGGCACTATCAGCTATTTTCAATGCTCCTGTAGAGCTAAATGTTCATTTTCAGGGATGTAACAAAGTGGGCAAAACAACAGCCTGAGGAAAAGAAAGGAATTCCTGCTTCTTCATCTTGAGCTTCTGCAGAATTCACAGGACTTGAAAAGGACAGCTGCAAAGTCCAAACTAGAGTTGTTCTGAATGCAGACATAAAACTGTGAAACTGATAAATTCCAAATCCCCACAAGCATTCCGACTCAATGCAAGCAAGCACCATCTCCAAACAAAACCGGATTCAAACCAGAGCAGCTCTGAGCTTACTGCATTGCTACGCTACTACTTGTGATGGCTCAAGGAAGCAAGCAGCTAAGTGGGACTACGAGAAGTCAAATTTATTTACAGCTGCCTTGGATGAAGTGCTTGCAGAACAGTGATTTATTCTGGGATAGATCAACCTGGAAGGTCTGGTATATACTCAATTGTGTTTCTTTACAACTTATGTAGGGTGGAACACCCAAATCAAGACTGCAATGCTCCGTCTTACCACCGCTTGGAGTTTCTACAGCAGTTGTGCTCCCATTTTAAACAGGGTATTTTTCAGCCAGCAACAATGCTCCTGGAATGCCAGCAGCAAGCACGAACCTCCTGCTCTGCTATGGATAAGAGTCAGGAATACATTTTCCTGACTTTGCCTTAGGTCCAAACACTCCAGGCTCTCATTTGCACTGACTTTCCTCCAAATGCAGGCTCCATAGGAACATAAGATTTAGTGTTGTTTTTTTTTTCTCTTCTGTTTCCTACACCCAGCATAAGTGTGATCAAAGCATAACAGTGATCAGCTGCAGAACAATAACAATAACCTGACTGGAAGGCTGGAAAAGCTTTTTGGATGCCTGGTTTGGTGTGCATTACCAACCCATATTTTAAAAGGATAAAACACAAAAGCAAAGAAATCAAGTACAAACTGAAGCTCCACATTGTGTGTGCATAATCCCAGATGGGACACCAAGAAAAGTCCTAATCAGGCCCATTCCATGCTCCCAACGTTTAAACATTGTTAAGATTTCCAAAGATCTGTCAGTCACTTATCCTAACATTAGACCCCTATGAGCCTAAAAAAGGTTCTACATTATCCTAATCCACCAAAACCAGCTTCGTTCACCTTTTTCTACACCCTCCTTCTCTTATCTCTCAGGAAAAACAAAGGCTTTGTGGTCCAGGAACTCTACAACAGCACTCTAACTTCCAATTTAAGTTTCCTGCCTGGATGGACACTTCACTTCATACTCAATACTACAGTGCACAAACACGGTTTGACAAGCATTCCTAGAGAAATGAAAACAGGACTTGCACAGCATAAAGACTGAAGTGTTACTATACACAGCAGGGAATCAAATAACTGAAAAACCAGAAGTTTGCTTGATCTCTTTTCATGCTAACTTTTGTAGGCCATGTCATGTAATAGCAATGTTCTTCTAATAGAAAAAGATGAAGTGGCTGTCAGTTATATTTTGAGTAGATAAAGCTACCATACAACCTCATCTCTAGGAACAGCCGTGTAATAGGAAGGAAAAGTTATAAGAAGGTAATTGTTAAATCACCTGTTAGAACAAATCCCTAAGATGGGCTAGACAAAATGACTGACATCTGCAACATCATTTGTTTGGTTGCAGTGTTCACAGTGCTGTTACAGGGCAGCACACATCCACATGCAGCTTCTAGATTCTGCGTCACCCCACACAAACTTTTTTTTTTTTAAAGTCTTCTACACATGCAACAAAGGGTAATATTTGTCACACAGAACTTTCCCTTCAGAGAATCAGGCCATTCCACTCAAGCAGCAGACCATCTTGATGTAGCACACTCGCATTTTTATTTTTCAAAGGAGGAGATCGGAGCCAGAGCTGAACATGTTCACGGCCAGACTGTTACAGCTACATGAACTACAAACAGCCCTTCTCAAACACTGGGCGCTGCTGGCCCTTGGCACAGCCCAAATGAAGAAACAGCCTGTTCCAGACCCAAAACAAAGCAATTACTGTACACTCTCCAAAATGCATTCATTGCTTCAACAAAGTGTAACTTGCTTTGCTGGTGTCAAGCGATGCACAACATATGTGAAGTGAGGCTGGGCTCCACAGCACCCGCACATGTCTGGCCACGCAGTCACTGTCAGATGCAGACTGACTTCCTATTCAGCCTGAGGCCACGTGGGAGGGGTCCCGGGATTGCCCTGAACACTTGAAAAAAATGGTTAAAATAATCCCGAGCAATGTTGCCTTTACAATGACTACAGCGTATCATATTCTTAAGCAAAAGAATCGGGAATTACCAAATTAGTCACCCAAGTAAAAGGTAAGGTTATAAATACACATTTATTACAGTTAAGCATATTTAAATACAAAGTCAGCATCAAAAGCCAACGCTCGGCCTGTACAAAGCATTGCACGAGTTCTGGTTACCTCATTGACAGCGCTGTTTTAGAAACATGACTGCTGAGGAGGCTTTTCCTCCCATACTTCCTGTTCCTAACCTCTCGCGTCTCTTTGCCAGAACAAGTAGCTCCAAAATTTACCTTTCAGAGGACAGCAGATAAATATCTTCTGCTACATCACAGCGGAACCACAGTACTCCTTAGCTAAGCATCAGAATCTAAGCACTTCATAATGTAAGTAATTTAAACCCAGAAGATTTATTGAGAGATAAATCCATAGGATCATCACTTTCTCTGTCTGTCCACATGTAGTCAGAATATGAGAAAGAAAACGAAAGCAAGTACATCTTCAATTAAAACCACAATGATTTTGGATCTGTCGGAGAAAGTTCACATTCTCTCCTGACAGCAGCATTTTCTTCCATCAAATTGGAGCAGAAGCATATTATCCAACATCCTTAACCGCAAAAGACAGATTTGACTTTTTCCCCTATAGGCAACTCATTAGAAAAAGGTCTTTGACTTCAGGAAAATCACATGTCAAATCCAACGCAACGAAGGTTTCTCTGTCAGACCAAAAAGTATATACACAAGAGAACAGCCAATTGCTTTTATTTTTACTTCTTGCCAGTAAAAATAAAAACCACCAAAGACCAAAATAAAGACTTGCAGGAAAAGATTCCAGAGCTCCATTTCATTTCCAAGCAGTTTAAGGAAAGGAAGGGAAGATGTAGAGCTTAGTTTTACACTTAGTTTACTTGGCTCTTTGTGGCAAGCATTAACAAAGCTATTAATACTAAAACTTTAATATCAGCTGCCAAACATCTGCAAAATTTTCTTTTTAAAAAGCATGGGTGTTCAGTTCTATATTCTACCTTTATTTACAAATGGCATTATGATAGGGCATATTTAAGTCATCTCATATCCACCACATTCTATTTTCTGGAATTTATATTCACAGACAAGAGATGTATGCCCAACTCTTCAGACAAAAGCGAATACAGATCCAGGCTGAACTCTCTCCCTTCAAACACACGAAAGAAATTCTGAGGGAAAGCAACTCCACATGGAGAAGACTGTACAAGTAGTCATTCTGCCCACCCCTGCACAGCTAAATGAGTAACTGCAGACTAGGTTACCAGTGGAGAGTCTTTGCCATCCAGCCCTTTGATGCAGGCATTCAGTGTAGCTCATGTTTCTGAATTAACTTTCTTAGTGACAGCGTTAGCTGCCATTTAAAGTAATGCCACTGTACATACACATCTGCATAACTAATTTAATCCTCATGCTATAGATACAGAAAAATCCCAATCAGATCACAAAAAATAAGTATTGGACTAAAACTTGAGATTTCTTTCATTTAATTCATTGCTGTACCTATGGCAGGTCCAGTACCTCACTACCAGGGATGACTGAGGTTGGTCCGTAAAAACCTCTGAGCTCCCCCAGCTGCCAGAGGCAGCCTACCTCCTCACCTGTTCCTTGGAAATCTCTGGGATCTGAGGATCACTATCCACTGGACATCAAGTTTTCCAATCGCTACTTTTGCATTAACAAGGCAAAACAGATGTTTTGCAGTGTTAGCAGTGTTACTTTAACAAAGTAACACAACAATGCAATGGGCATAAACCATGCCTTGCGCACAGACATTTCTCTGAAACCACAGTGATTATAAGATCATCCAAGACTTGACCAGATATTGTTAGCTTTCCCATTCAGCAAGTGAACAGTTACTTTTCTTCAAAATCAAAGTTGCATTCCATTTATGTCAGTAAGACTCAATTATTTCACTGTTTGGAGAATGCAAACATGGAAGTGCCGTGAGCAAAGCAGTTTATTAAAAAATGTAAATGAACAGACTCCAAAGGTTTTCATGGCGTTTGCTCAGCTCTAACCTTTACCAGCATCGCACAAGTGAAGAAACAATATAACTTCACGCTGGAATACCATTATGATTTAAAATACCAAACCCTTATGAACTAGAAATAACTCTGAATGTCAGAGAATCCTGATTGTGACTGACCAGTGAAGTGATAAGTTAGATACTTGAAAATAAAATAATTCAAGAGCGAAAACACCTGCTGAGATTGAAAAGTTGTTTTAAAGCAATTTTACCATTTCTGCCCTCTCTCAGCCTTACCACATAAGTTGTCAGGCACGTACAGCATATACTCCTAGCCCACTTAAATTCTGAGAGTGGAAACTAGCTGCTGCCACAGAGGAATACGGATTGGAATTTCCCATGCACATACCCAACAAAACAAGTAATTACTGACCATTTTACACAATATGGGGTTGAATACTTTGGATGTGAGAATATACTGAATAAGGGATTGAGTATATACTTGAAAGAATGACTCACCACAGGCTTCATGACCCAACACAAAGGCATCTACTCTGACCTCAAGAGCAACAACGACAGCATGGAACTGGATATTTTAAACGCACTGATATGGGTACAGGGACAAAGGTTAGAGGAAATGAAGTGTGGGAAGAGTAAGTGATTCTCACACAAAACAGACAACTGATTCTGCTTGTTTTCAGACAGGACTCATCTTTAGAGAAAAATGACCTATCAGCTTCCTTTTGCTCTCATTTTTCTCATGCTTGTCGTTGCATTCCATTATTCCAACATATAAGGAATGAGGCTGAGCAAACAAAAACCTGTAATATTTAAAATAAATCAAATTTTAAATAGCCTTAGATGTGCAAAGCAGATATATTTTCACACTCTTATCTGCTATTTCTTTCCCTTTAAAAGATTAACCAAATGGATACTAGCAAATCCTAGTAGCAAGAATAGTGAATATCTGGGATATTAAAGATATTATCTGGGTTCTTAAGACTCTCCAGTAATGGATAAACATGCATCAGAAATGGAAGTTCGGGTATAGACTGCATTAAATGCACCAAAATCTCTTCAGCCAAGGCTCTTCTAACAGAGACAATTTGGGATGGTTTCCCACACATCATATCATTAGCATCATAGGATTCAAATTGCACAGATCTCAGAAACAGGCTAGGATGGAAAACGGACTAAGGACAAGCACAGAACAGACACGAGATTCAAGCAGCTATCAAGAAAACAGCAGACAACACTTACAGAACCTTGTCTGGTTTCAGGAGAGTAGAAGGATGCTTCCATTTGCAATACTTTATTGGATCCCCAAGCCATTTCCAACTGCGGCCTGGACAAATTGCTCTGACAACAGTTGCTAACACTGTCTCACTGTCTTACATGTCTTACTGATGCTGCAATCTTTTCTTTGTGCCCATCATTTTCTATCACATGCAGAAAGACAAAACAAGCCAGGGGAAAGTAGTGACTAAGAACATGGCATCACCACCCAGAGCCTGAAGCCAAAGAGTAAACAAGAACCTGAGACAAATGTAAGACCTGTAAGTTTAAACTGCTCTTTCAACTTTCCTCTTCCACTGCTGCTTTTCAGGTGCTAGAAACAAGGAACTGCAGGCACAAAACATGCACAAGCTCTGAAAAAGTAGAGTTGATCTACATACACAATAGATCTAGTCCTAAAAGAGAACAGTGATCTTTTCAAATAGGCTGAAGACTGAGCAGACAAGAGGGTGGAGCTCTCATATATCACAGCCAAAGTCTCAAGCACTTGTGCTTGAAAAGATTTCTAATACATGTTTAGTTATAAATGTTCTGAAAGATATTTGGCATTCAACTTCGAGTATTTACTGTATTTAACAAACAGCAAAGATTTATACTGCTTTTACATTTCCTTTTGATGATTTCATTTCTATATATGTTTAAGTAAATATAGTTCCTCTGAGTTAAAACAAATGCTAGCCAAATATCCCTATATATGGCTAAAGAGGAACAGCTGGTTTAGAGGTCACATAGGAAATCTGTAAGAGCTAAGAACACAACCAAATTTCAAAAGCAGTCTTTAAGATGCTACTAACCTTAACCCTTTTACTGATGAAATCTCCAAAGATGCTTAGTATATCACTTCCTATACTGTTAGTCCTAACTCAGTTTCAGACAGAGGCAGCTGTGATGGTGTGACTGGAAGACACATTCTGCAGTTCTTATTGCAAGGAAAAATGAGAACTGAAGCCTACTGAGAAGATCCTTGACAAAAGGTCAATAACACTCCAGTTTATACAACATTAAAGAGTGGGAAAATGGAAAAATATTTGTATTTTCACAAGGGATATAACATATGATGTCACCTCAGTATAACCTAATAAACAAGTTCTTTGCCTTGATCAGAAACTGAGACAAGGCAAACTGGTGAAAAACAAGAGATTGGGCAATACTCTGTCTTTTTGGATTTGTGAAACCTAAGTATTTTCCAACGCAAGTGCAGGCACAGTACAACAATTTCAGGAAACTTATTTCTCTTGGTTACCTTTTGCAGCCTGGTAGAAGTACATACAGAGATTACCTGAAGATCCACTATCACATTTAATCCTAAACATTAGCTCAGAGGCTTTTCAGTTAGAGAGCTGTCTTTCTAGTCACTCCCCTTTTCATTTAAAAGGAGCTACTCTCAAAAAGCTTTCACAGCTGTATTTTGCTCCTCCCTACATCTCCCAAACAAAGAAGAAAAAAAGCATGACGTTGCATTTTAAACTTTGCTTTTTTAAAGCAGAAAACATTAAATTTCTATGAAAACTAACAATTACATTTGAGCTTAGACTTCCTGGGATTAAACAATTGTCGCTGTAATGGAAATTTGGCTGCCCTGGTCTCTAGCAGTTCCCCAGAGCAGCTAATTCCCACCCTGAAACTGCTTCCTGACCTCTAGAAAGGGTCATCTATGTATAGCTAGAGAAAAAATATGCTTACACATTCCAGTGATCCGTGGTAAGCTTGCTAAGAAGAATCCTGCAGGTTTAGTCCACAACTATACCAAGTAATCAAATTAGGGAAGGCTTTCCAAAATGTCTGCCTGTAAAAAAAATTTTTTTTGATAGTTGAGATGTGTCATTTACAGCTAATGGTTAATTAGCAAGAAGCAGCAGCTCTCATCTACTATCCACTGACATTTTCTCCTGCTCAAGTATCCATGTTTCAATCACCATCGACTTGTCTGTGGTCCCATTTAAAATGCTTCTCAGTAACAGTTAATAACTTCACCTGATCATCACGTATTTTATAAATAAATGTATACCTCCTTATCCTAGACAAAAATTCTAAAGATTCCAACCAGTTTTGCCAACTAAGATCCCCCCCCCAGTAAAGCACTAATGTGCACAGCATATGTCTACAATCAGCAAATGACCAAATCCTACGGGTTGGAAGTGACCTCTGACATTGAGTCCAACCCCCCTAGTTCATCCTCATTGTTTTTTTGTTTGGAAGGCTACAAACAGTTGGAGAAATAATCTCTTTGTTCTCTGATGTTCTCTGACAGATAGCAATGAATGTAAAACAGCATGTAAAAGCAGTTGAAAAAAATACCTTACAGTGGCCACAAGAATAAAGAGTATCAGGCAACACCTCCCCCAGTCCTGACAAAGCTTGAGGGACAGAAGAATAAAAAAATAATTCTTCTATTAACAGACTAGAGACAGAAAGCTTGCAAGTATGGAAAATTCTCATTTGATTCATCAATTAACAAGAAAAATCCACAGAGGGCATCTTCATAAGCATTCTAAGATTCTCTCTCCAATTACTGATTCCAGAGCTGGACTTTCAATATTACACTGCCCCTCTGAAGACTGCCTCGTGCTCTGTATTAAGCTCAGATTTATTCTCAGCTCTGAGTACAAGTAGTACTTATCTTAATTTAAACCATTCCAACAAATTGTGAAAAAACAATGGCGAACTGCCATTTCATAAAGGAGTTCCATGTTAGGCTCACTACACAGAATCCAACTTTCAGAGATTTTAAGTAGGTTTAAGTCAGGAGCAGTTTTAAGGATTTTTTTTCCTTCAAATGAAAAACTCAGGGCTGCTGTGCTTGCCACTCCACTAATTAGCCCACCTGTTCAATACGTTCTGTCCTTCAAGTGGAGGACACAGCATAATGAAGTGCTCACAATTCTGCAACACTATGAGACAGACCAGTGAGGGACCAAGAACAAGATACTGTAACACCATCAAGTTCTTCACTGCATATAAGCAGGAGATAAGTTTGCATTTCTAGCCTCACAAGAGGATTATCTGTATGACAATAGGAGCTTAAATCTGAAAAGAAGTGGCATATCCACTATACAAGGATTCGAAGATGCTTTCTGTGCCAAAGCCAGATACGTTGTCACTGCATTCTAAGAAGCCAACAAGTTTCAAATCCATGCCATTTTGTTCAAAGACATCAACATTCAGAAAGCAGAATGAATCAGGCTCTATTTGCAACTTCAAACTGACATTTAAAAAGCCATGGAACACAAACTAATATGATTCACAAGCTTTTTTCTGCCTTCCTTTCTCCTGTACTCAGATCTTAAGAAACATGACTTCTGCTTCCACACTTTGTGGAAGCGTTTAGTGTTAGTGGAGACTTTACACAGTCGTAATAGTGACACAGAACAAAGTATATATTCTGTGGAACTGATGAAGCAGAACGGGAATCTGGCCAAATAAAATGGTGGTGTGAGTTGAACATCTGACTAACACAATTTTCAGTTATCATTTCTGAACCTCTGCATATTTGGCAATAAATCAGATGTAGGGATAGGCTACAAGACTACTGAGTCAGAGGAGTAGCTTGCTGCTGCTGGGAACAGAAGGCCTTGCTCCTTTCTCACCTGGTTATGGCAATCTCTGGACTCCTCATAGAGTTTCTCCTACCCCACAGCTCTTCCCTTCGGGAGCACTGCAGGGAAGAAGGGAAGCTGTCTTCCCTTCTCAGTGACACAGCTGAAAGGACTCAGAAGGCTCAAACACCAGAGCTGTTAAAAAAAATAAATTAATGAATGCCTACAGAACCCCCCACTTCTACCAGTGGTGAAGAGTCCCATTAAGTTAAAGGAGGCACCCCCAGCCACCAAAGATTATTGCCGGCTGAACTCAATCTGTTAGCAGCTGGTTGTGGAAAGTTTCAGATCACATCAAGAGCAGCTGTTATCTGCCCACATGAAAATAAGCCAAGCACTAGAAGGAACAAACAACAGCTCTCCATTGCCAAAGGCTACAGTTCAGGGGTAGCCTGAGCCTCTTGAACTACTAGCTACTTCAAACACATCATCTTTGGACTGGCAGTTCTGTTTATTAGACAATTTATGCGCTAAGCAAACAGAATAGCTTTTACTTGATTTATCGTATGAGTTTATGCCAGGTAAAATGGCTCAGCAAAGGATCTGACAGACACTGCTGGCACAAGGAAGAAGGGTGCAAATAGCACAGCCCAGAGTTAGTGACTTACATTTCTATAACTCTACAGCCTGAGATTCAGTTTCCCTCCCCCTAAAATTCATGTGGTGTCAGGAACAAAGAACACTTGAAATGATTCCAGTAACCAAGGGCGCTAAAATAGTTAGAAGCGGGAGGAAACATCAGAAAAAAAATGAGTATCATCTCATAAGCTGTCTTGACATTTTCAGTTTTCTACTTTCCAATCTAAAGCTAAACATTTATTCTACTAATGAAAGATGATTCTTTCTCACGACTCTGGAAATAGAGAACTAATTCCACAAATTCTGATTCATTTTTTCTAATAAGGGATAGTTATTACCGTCGCTCTTCATATCTTATCTGAATTGCAGAAAACATACTTTATCTTAATTAAACTGAACAGAAGAGCAGTTGAAATGCATTTTGTCACCCTTCCACATATTGAAACCGTGAGGATTTAACCAAATATCAGTTATCTCAATTTCCTTCCATCAGTAGCAGGAGTCACATGCAACACCAGCTAAAGCCCATTGCAGTAAATGAAGTCTGAGCCAGAAATCTGCTCCACAAGAAGATTCTGGTGTGGTTACCTGTGCCAGTAACAGACTAGATATCAGGACTGAAAATAACCTGCTCTGTCATGTTTTTAGATAGCTACACTGCTATCCAAGTGCACGCAAACGTCTTCAGTCCTGTAGCTATTAGCTGATCTTGCACTGGCAAAGTTTAAATTTCAACAGAAACAGCAAGCATGTGATGTCACCTAGTGCTCCACTGCCTCCACAGAGTTCTCCAGATATTCTCCAGGTTATCTAGCACTGTTTTGAATCCCAAACCTCCAGATCCTGTTTGAGAGCCCCCCTTTATGGAGACTATCACAGACATTCAGAGCCAAGAAGCAAGAGCTAGTGCAGAACTTGCTCATTAAGAAATACTCCCTCTAAGAAGACTTAAGAACACTCAATAATGCCTATACAGTCCAGTACTTCCAGAGATTCCGAAGATACGCTCTGTCACTCTAGAAATTCTACACAAGTTGTGATTAATGAGATATTCCAACAAGATGCCAGTCTATCTGATGCAGTGGCAGCTTTAAACGGAACCTCTTTCTAGATTAAGTCTTAAATCCTGATTTTTCACCCTTTAAGTATCAGAAGATGTCCAGGTCAATGCCCTCAATTTGTGAAAATAAACACAAGGAGGAAGATGCATATTCTTAACGAAAGGTAAGCTGTGGAGAAGTGGAAGAGGAACATTCTACCAAAGAAAAAGATCTGGAATATCATTAAAAAAAATGAAACATGCTTAGCACACAAACTTTCTCCTCCTACCTTGGTGCACCATTTGTTCTGTGCTGGGAACACTTCCCCCCTCCCCATCTTCTTGGCAGAACTGCAATGTTAGTAAACTCCAGATTTAGAAGTGTGAGCAAAAATTCACAGTTTACTGTTTCCGATACTCTTCTTGATGCTGATCTGTTTTCTCTGTTGTAAACTTCCATACTACTACCAGAAATTGCTTTGTCACAGCTCTCTCCACTGCTCTTCCAACTAGAGACTGACACTTGCCTTTCTGTATTGTGCCAGGTCCCACATATTTTGAACCCTAGCACAGGATGCTAGATTCCACTACATCAGAAACTCAGCCTTTGACCAACAAGTAATTATGGCCTCAGAGTCACAAGCCTGAGATTATTACTTAGCCTATTCTTACACTAATGGAAAAAACAGTTTATTCTTCCAGAAAAGGTTCACTTGCATTACTGATGGTGTGTCAATGACCTGCTTTCAGCAAACAGTACTCCAAGCTTAAAAATCATCATGTCATCTTGCATCCAAGGCTTTGAAAGCACAGACAAAAAAAAAACTGAAGAGAATAAATGTTACTTAAATGTTATCTAAACAACAAACAAAAATTCACAAGACCACTAGCTAATCTCACATGAAATATCTGCATTAAGAGGTATGACAGAACACACTGTTAAGTGAACTCTACATTACTAACAAAACTTTTAGTTGCTACTTGCACTGTACAGATACCAACGAGCCTTAGACACTTTCAAGAAGTGGTTAGGGAAACAGAAACAGTCATTTTGGAAAATAATTGTTCTTAGTAAATTCACACCTAATAAACGTTTAGTGCCAAAGTGTTTTTATCTACCTCTATTTGTTTCTTGAAAAAAAAATAAGTTCAACAGTTCCCATAAACACATGAAATACTCCTCCCTCTTCCTTGGGAAACTCATGGAAGTAAAAACAGAAACAAAAAGCTTAAAGGAATGCAGAAAAAAAAATAGTTTGGGAAGCTCTCCAAAACCAATCGAGTTACAGATATAAAGGGCTTTTTATTGAGGTACATGAACTAGCAAAAAAAAAAAAAAAAAAAGCTCCCCTTACTTAGTCTCCTCAAACCAATACAGCCGTGTTCCCCTGAGTTACCCTTCTAACAGAGGATGAGCAGAAGAGTGTCCCCTTTGTTAGAAGTGCAGCCTCTCCACCTGTGCTATCAGTTTCTCATAGCACACACACCGAAAATCAGTAGTCTGTGCACACTTCAGTAAGAGCAAGTGGGGGTAATTAAGTTTATCAACCAAATCAAGGCCCTAAAGCAGCCCTGCTTAATCAAAGAAGCATTTCAAAGGGAAGACTGAACTTACTTTGGCAGAGGAGCTACCTGGCTATTCCCGCACACTGTGATACCAAGTTAAATACATCTTTCTTTAAATACATTGTGAACAGGTAAACTAACAAAGAAAGCTTACAAAGTTAACTTGAACATGCTAACTTACAACTGTCTCAATTCCTATGCTCTAGTACTAAGAATGAGGTTGTGATATGGATACAGAGCAACAACTCATCTTACAGTTACTGCTTTCATTCAGAAGTCACGCGTCTTCTACGTTCTCCAAGTTCTCAGTTCGCGGAGCAGCTCCTTGCCATCAGACACAGGTGGCCTTGCTGAAGGAAGATGTCCTGTGAGAACAGAAGGTAGAAGCCAGTAAGAAACTCTGTTCTCAGTTTATTCATTACAAAGGACAAGAATTTGTTAGTCACCTAACAGTAAGATACACATAGAAGAATCGAACCCTATTCTCAGGTGCTAAAGAAGCATTCCTCTAGAACCAGGATTCTCTTCTACCTCTTGTCAGCCATAAGAGGGCCACCTGTGAGGTTACTCTCTATGCATCTCACTGCAAGAAACCAAAAAAAAATTCCACTCAGAGCAGTGGAGTTAAATCTCACACGCTTCAGTTTTCCTACTTTGAAATCTGTTAGTAGCCCCTACAGAATTTAGCTTAAGAAATTTAATCTGAATACACTGCTTTAGCCAGCTTTTCCAAATCTAGATCTTCTTAGAATCCATAGCATTGACTGCTTTGGGACATTCCAGGCTTCTAAGGACAAAAAAAACACCCACGCACTTTTTTTTGACCTCCCTGGACTCTAAAATTACAGTACTTGCCAGCATCTACAGCCAGAACGGTTCTAAAAATACAGGGTATTTTTAGAAAAACCTTTTTTCCGCATTTAAAATAGTTTAATTGTATTTATTAAGTGGTGTTTGTTTTGTCTTTATCTCATCCTTTCTTCATTTGTATTTGTGTAAATGCGTTATAATATGCTTATCGGTACAATAATACAGTTCTACAAATAAAAACAGGGGAAAAAGCATACTGGGGGGGGAGGCTGCTCAACTTCTGGGGGTTTTATTTACATGGACCCAAGGCAGCAGGGACCACTGCTCCAGCAGGCAAAGCCTCCCCTGCTGGGCCTCCGCCACCCAGCTCTCCCCGAAGCCCCTCTGAGGTTCCCCCCTCCTGCCTTCCCCCCAGGCCCCCTGCCCTCAGTGCGGGCATTTCAGAGGGCTTCACTGAGCGCTGCCTGCCAAAGCACGTGGCTGCGGCTGTAAGAGGAGGGATTTTTCGGTTGTTTGTTTTTTATTCTCCACCCCCAGCTCTCCCGAGGACCGCTCCGGCGCAGGCCAGAGCCGGCCCCGCACACACACACGGGCAGCCCAGGGACGAGGCCCGCCAGGGGAAGCCGGTCCCGGGGCTGCGCGTGCCGCTGCTGCCCAGCTGAGCGCCGCGGGAGCGGGGCCCCTCCGGCGGCGGGCAGGGCGAGGAGGAGGAGGAGGAAGAGGAGGAGAGGAAGGCCGCAGCCCTCCCTACTGACCTGCCGGCGGCAGCGCCCCCAGGCCGGCCGCGCCGCGAGCCCTCAGCCCCCTCGGCCGCCACCAGCTCCCTCACAGGGCCGCATCACCGCGGCCCGAGCCCGCTGGGATCCCTCCGCACCTCACCTCAGCGCGGCCCGTCCCCCAAAGCCACTCCTAAAAGAGCCGCAGCCGGCCCGGGAGCGCTCCCGCTGCCCGCACCTCGTCCTCCCGCCGCGGCCCTTCCCTTCGCCGCCAGCTCGGAGCCGAACCTCCCCCACCGCGCCGGGACTACTTTTCCCACGCGAGCGGAAGCACACGGCCTTCCTGCGCGCGCAGCCTCGCCGTGCGATTTTAAAGGCTCGGGCAGCGCGCCGAGCGCGGGGCACGCTGGGACTTGTAGTCCTCCCCGGGGGCCTCCGCCGGCGGGCCGGGGGTACCTCGCGGCGGCGCCCCGCCCCCTCCCCCCTCCGCAGCCAATCGGCGCCTGCCCTGGGCGGAGAGGCTCCGCCCCCCCGAGCCGCGGTGGGCGGGGCCGTGCCGCGGCCGGCGGCGGCCGGAGTCGGGTGGTGCGCGCGGGCGCGGCGGCTGCAGCCCCGTCCCGGAGCCGGATCCTCGCCGGGGCCCGGCGGCCGCCGGCCCTTACGGAGCTCCCTCCCCGCCGCCTCCTCCTTCTCCTCCTCCCCCCCCGCTCGCCGCCCCCGGGAGGCGCCGCAGGGCTGGGGGGGCCGCCGCCAGGTGAGGGACGGGCCGGGCTCTGCAGGGCGGCGGGGGGCGGGTAACGGCGCCGCGGGGACGGGACGGGACGGGGGGCACCGGGAGGGGGCTGCGAAGGGGAGTGAGGGGGGTGAGGGGGCTGGGAGGGGTCCCGGCGGGCTGTGAGGGGGCTGGGGGGGCACTGAGGGGTCCCCCGGTGCTCGCCCCGCCCGCAGGCTCCGTGCCCCGGTTCCCCGGCGGCACCCCCGGAGCCCCGCAGGGAGCCCCCGCGGGCTCAGCCCGAGGGCCGGGGCTCCGCCGGGTCCCGCCGGCCTCCCCCGGGAGCTGCCGCGGGCGCCAGGTGAGCGCTGCCCCCCCCGGGGCTCGGTGCGGAGCCGCCCGGCGCCGTGCTGCTGTCAGCCCGCCGGGCTCCGGGGCCGGGGGAGGCCGGGCTGAGCCCCCCCGGCTGCTCCCCGGAGGGAACGGGGGGCTCAGAGCACGGCCCGGTGCCTGCCCGGCCCCCGGCTTGCTGGGGGAGGCTCCCCGCACAGCCCCCGGTTCGTGGCGTCGCGCCGGGCGGAGTTGGGCTTTTGTTTGTTCCTCTCGGGTGGCTTCGTGCGGGACCGGAGGGTTTTTGCCGTGTGCTCTGCGGCTGGGGTCTGCTACAGCGCTGTGTGCGCGGAGGGGTGGGGGAGAGAAAAGCCCAGGCAAGATGCACGGGTGGGGGGGAGAGCGCCCAGTTGGAGCCAGGACTTTGTGGGATTCCAGGAGTTGGGGTCCGTAGTTAGAAAGTGTACTTAAACTTGGATAAAGTGACCGGCTGAACGATCACCTTTGTTACGGATTAAATGTGTTTAATTCTGTTGAACTCTTGCTTGACTTCCAGCCTCGTTCAGGCGGTTTGCTTCCAGCAGTTTTGCAGCGCAGGAAATACTTGTGGATATTTTATTTGGTCACTTTGACTAGTTAGAGCTCTTAATCTAATTCCATTCTGGCTTAAAAGGTTTTGTCTGTAAAGTAGCTGAGATGATTTATCCAGATGAAGCATCTTTCTGGCACAGCTGCTGCTGTGGTGCGTTTTCAGGAAAGCCTCGTTTTGTCCCCTAAGCTGTAGCAGTATGCGAGAAACGAATTACCCAGTTTTCCATGAGTAACTTTCCATGATTAAGCTTACACATTCTTCTCCTGATGTATTTACCTTATTGTTCGCCTATCTCCCATAGATAACGCAATTCACAGACTTCCTAAATGACTTTCTTGGATTGTTCTGTTTGTTCCTCCGCACCTGGGTGGCGGTGGCAGTGGCGGTGCGGTTCCTGGGGAGCCAGCATCAAGCCAGCATCGCCTTCCTGCCCGGCCCTGCTGCCAGCAGGCGCTTCCACCCAGCTGCACGCTCCTGGAAGTGAGCAATTGATAGCGGAGGGAGCTGCACTCGTGGGCACGAGGTTTGGCTTTCATTGTTTCAGGAACACGCATCAGCCATGCAAATAAATGCATTGATTTCAAAAGAACAGCATTCCCTATTTATTGGCAAATCTTAAGGTTGCTTCAAAGAAAGGAAGAGCCAAGAGACAAAATGCCATTCTGGATTCTTAGCTAATTTGTGTTCCTGACTTTGCAGCTCTTTAAAAAGTCTATTTATAAACATATTTACTGAAATACTTATTCTTTTGTTTATATTTGCAAAAAATGTGTGTGCGTGTGTGTGTATGTGTATATATATATATATGTATGTATGTTGGAATTGATTGCTTAAAGACAAACAAGAGGGGCAGTGCTGTTCGGCCAAACAGCTCCTAAGTGGTTTCTTGCCTAATGAGGGTAGTCAAATACTAAGATAACTATTGTAAATTAGTGTTTAGGGTCACAGACATGGGTAATTGCTGTTAAGCTTCTGTACTGTGCTAGGAAAAATATGTCTGTGAAAAGATTGCTATCAAGTTAACAAGTTGAGACATGCTTTCTTTTCCCTGCCTTG
Organism: Aythya fuligula; assembly: GCF_009819795.1. Classification (NCBI taxonomy): domain Eukaryota; kingdom Metazoa; phylum Chordata; class Aves; order Anseriformes; family Anatidae; genus Aythya; species Aythya fuligula. Next base: position 8,720,471 of record NC_045569.1, on the reverse strand, counting down.
TTAGTGGATTAACACTCCTGGGTCTCTCCTTTCCTTTTCCTTTTTCCTATGTAGTCTCCGCTGTTAGATTTCCCTTTTCCCTAGAGCTGCCCGTCATCCCAGTTAAGAATTAGACCCTCCCATCCCCACGAGTTGCCTGTTTGCTTTTCCCTTTTCTCAGAAGGGATCCCTGGTTTCGCTCCTCGTTGTCATTGCCTTTCCTGTTCTCACTGCCTTCTGACACGACCAGCTTTCAGGTGGTGTTAGCTCCATCGTCTTTTTTTCTGTGGATGCCTGTTAGACCCTCTTTTCCCCAGCTCTTGATGGCCAGAGAGGTCTAACCTGGGGTTTTCCACGTATGGATCCGAGACAAGGGCCTTCTCCTGCCAGCTTCCCCGTTGTTCCCACTTGCTGCGCTGCTGCAGCTCCTGAAGAATCCTGCTGAGCTGCTCCCTCCCGTGCAGTCAGTGTGTCATAGCTGACAGTCGGGTAGGGGCAGAATAGCAAGATGCAGATGATGGGTACGGTGAGGAGATAGTGCTGCATTTGTGAAAAGCTCTGGGTGATTGAACATTATACGGCCATGTGACATGAAGAGAGATGGTGACGAGAATGCTTGGCATGGGAAAGTGAAAATAAAACTTCCTTATTTTTCTGCTATTAATATTTGATAACTCCAGATGTTTTAACCTACTTGGGACACAAAAATGGGAAGCTGTAAAGCACTGTTTGGTTTATTAGTTGAAGCAAAGATCAAAGAAATAATGTCAAGTTGTTTGCAGGTCACGAGTAGTGTTTCTTCGCTGTGAGCGGCAGCCAAAAATCACCAGAGTGGCAAAATCCACCGTACATGTGCATGGAATAACACAGGAGGAAGAGATGCCCGGCCCCAGGTCACAGCCAAGGGAAAGAGGCTCCAGACTCCTGCTAGAAGGGGTTGGCAAAGCATGATGCCTCTGCCCGTGGTGGTGGTACCTGTGGCAGGGGGGTACCGAGACCTCCTCTGCAGGGTTTTTTAGTGTTCCCCCACACATGGCCACTGTTTAAGGGTACCCTGGCATTTACATTGACCTAAAGCTGAGGTTGTTGCATTGTTTCACATGTATCAACACAATAACATAGAATGGCCACTGCAGCACGCTTTTGAATTCAAGGGGGGAAAAAATATAGGCTGGAAACTGGGATTACACTTGGCTAGTTGGCTTTCACAATTTTAAAGCAGGGTGAAGTGGAAGAAGTAAACAGTGTGCACTGAAAAAAAATGAGAGCCTTAGTATTTCTGAAGTGTTAGTGACAAGGATAAATTACTTGTTTTTACTTGGTAACAGCTCTAATTAGCTGTCCAATATTTTAAGCTGCAGTTTCAATAAATCGTGGTTTAGTTTTGTACCCTGCATGTTTCCTTTTGGTTTTTCCAAACCATAAGCAGAAATTATCGACCGTGCGAGAAAATCTCAGTCTTCCTTTTGCCTGAGATAAGTGGCTGAGTCACTAAAGCAATTTCTTCCCCCATATCTCTTTAAGTGGACTGAGTTGATGTGAGATTGCCTGATTGTTGGGAAAAAAATGTGGATAGAGGCAAACTACACAGTGGTTTAGCTTCGAGGTCACTTTCTTTAAATTGATTTTCTTATGGGTATTGCACGGGCTGTTACAAAAGTCGCTGCGCTAACTCACTGCATTATAGTACAACTTTACCCCAACAGGTTCTGGGTTTGTCTGCTCAGATCAGGCCAAGAAGACCAGGATTGTGGAAACCCGCTGCAGCCTAGCTCACCATTTCTCTCTGCCCTGTAATCACGTATTGCTGAGCGCGATGAATGCAGAGTCAATGTAAAGCTGTACCACTTGGGGAAGTGTTTTGTAATCAGTCTTTAATTCATTTTTCTGCTTGAAAAATCTGTGTGTTGTTTGTTTTTGTTTGGTTTCCCATTTTGAGTACTGACTGGTTTCCCATTTTGAGTACTTGGGTGGCAGATTCCAGTGCAATGTGCAGAGAGAGGTAGAATTTTACCCGGATTGTTCCGAAAATCTCCGCCTCGTAGATCCACTTGTGCCTGTCACGTACAGGACTGGCCTTAACCGAGATGCTTTTGCGTGAATAAAGTAGTAATAACAAATGGTGTAATACAAAATGTTACCTGGACATAACGTTTTTAAATCCTTCCCTTGGCAGGCTGTGCCCCACGTTGTACTTGAGAGAAAAAAAAAAAAACAAAAACAAAAACAAAAAACAAAAAAACAAAACAAAAAAAAAAAAAAAACAAAAAAAAACAACAAAAAAAAAACACCTTACATGCATTTAAACGTAATTGCCGAAAAATGCTCAACTGTGTTAATGCAGTCACTGTTGATTTCAGGAGACACTCTTAGCGAAGTTTTTTAAATCACAGTAAATAAATGGATAAAAATCGTGCCAGGCTAAACATTGTAGGCTTCTAGCGATACTTGTTTTAGTAACATCTTGTCTGAGATAACAGTTCAGCGTGGTGCTAAAGAGTAAGATCCTTACTTCGTGAAGCCAGTACTATTTTAGAAGTACTGTGACTAGCAAAAAAAGTTGCCAGATAAATGCAACCTCACTGGTGCTTAAGCAGATTTGGATTATTATGTTACTTGATAGAGGTTCTATAGGAGAGTATTTAGTGGTAAATTCACAGCTGAACTTTAGATGTTTTTATAAATCCATTAAATAAGTATCTGAATCTTAAAATGTTCCTTCTGGAATGGCTGCCTGTATTTCTACAGGCCTCTGTACAAAGCCCATCAAAAGGGGAAGACGATACATAATACAAATGCTGTAAATACTGCATATGTATATTTATTTATATGCAGTCTTCCACCCCTAAGGCTCTTACTGTTAGAAAAGCCTTCGTACACATTTAAAAGACATTTAGTGTACGCTATAAACACGATCAAATTTAGACATCCTTCTAGATTGACTTTGTCTATATTGCCTCCTAATAGAGATATCTGTACAAATCGCAGATGCTCTTGCTGTTGTCTTAGACGCTAAGTAGCCTTTTTTATATCACTGTATTGCTTCTTTATCTATTAATGTCCTCTCTATGTTGTTTTTTCTAATTGCAGTAAGAGACAGAACAGTTTTAAAAAGGAAAAATGTAATTCTACCTCCCCACCTCCCATTGGCCAGTAAATTCAGAAATGATCATGTCTGAAGGTAATGGAAACACTTAAACATCTTACAGCCCTTGAGTTGAAAGTGTCCTTGTGCAGCTATTAGTCTTTTAGCCTTTTTTCTTTCCCCAGAGGCAAGTTCGTTCTTTTTCTCCACCTTGTATTAGTCCCTAATCATCTTCTGCAGAGTAACCTTTGAGCTTGTTTGGAACTCCATTAAAATCACTGATTCTCTCTGAGAAGGCTCAGAATTATATCAGTTTTGCTTTAATAAACTTTGAAGTTTAATGCAAATGCATACAAACTCAGAGAGAATAAATATTAGTATAGGAGTTTTCCGTGGAGGAATAAGCCCTATTGTGTAATTGGTTTTCCATTTGCCTTCCTAATTGTCTTTGCCTTCCTCTTCTGGATGGGGTATTTTGCTTAAAAACAGGTTGCACAATGTTCTTTGGTGTCAGACTTTGGGTTTGTAACTATATGGTTAAAGAGTATGACTTGTGGTGTTTGGAATGATCCTGGGAAAAGGCAGTTTATTTAATGACTTTTGTACTGTAAACTCTGGACGTTCTCAGCCCTTGGAAGCAGGGAGATGGCTCAGCTGAAGGGAAGGTGCAGAGAACGGGGGGGACACGGAGCCTCTCATTTTGGCCAGTTACACGTGCTTTGGTCGTGCAGAGCAGTGCGGTTGGTTATAAGCAGGGGAGCAACTCGCTGAGCTTGGTGTTCAGTGTGCATCCAAGGCATGTGTGTTGACTATTTTAGAACATGACATCTGTAAAATCGTGTTTTCATGCTGTGATTGTTTTTTCCTCACGATTTGAATGTCTAAAGGGATGCAATATCAGATTATCTGCAAGAAAGTCTCAGACTTACTGGGATGCTAATGAAGCTCTCAATAATGCGTCTTTAGATGGTAACAACTTTTTAAAACATCAGGGCAGGCCTTCTGAAAATCAGGCAGGCTCATGTTTAAAGGTCACTATCTCGGACTTGAAAAGATTGCCTGGGAAGTGCGGAAAGCAGAGGCATGTTAGGACAAAGCTTGCTGAAGCCTGGCATGCTCCAGTGCCTATGAATTTTGCCTAGTAAGAATTTCTTGTGCAGCAAGGGCAGAATTCCTGTTAGAGAAAATGCCAGGCCAAGCAGAGTTTAAAGCATGTTTGATCTGCCCTGCAATCTGCATTGGTCTGTACTGCTATATTGCAGATGTCATCTTGCTCCATGAACCTGTTGGCATGCAGGGTGCTGGCTCGTGGTTCCTCGCAAGCAAACCCACTTAACTTGGGCCAGTGGGAGCAAAGCTCTTCCAAAGGTGGCTCTTTGGGGGAGCTGCTCAGAAAGGGGCACATCAGAAGGGATGTTGCACTCCCCTATGTAAAGTACCTGTTTTTAGCAGTAGATAGATACTGTTAGTAACAGTTGCCATGAAAATCCTCCTGCGACAGCTTTGCAGATGCAAGGTGGAATTGCGGAGCGGTAAGACAGATTCCTCAGCGGTACTGGAGCTTTAGTCATGGTGAGTTCTCCCGTGTTCTGTATAATTATCTCTGTTTTTCTGCTTGTTGGAATGTGCAAAGTGTTTGATTATTTTGTTTGTTTGTGCAGTTGCTTTCACAGACAGCAGCTGAATCAGGTTCCTTTTCCGATTGGTGTTAACACTCAGCATCAGTATGGTATTCAGTAAATACATTCATTAAATGCAGCATTGCAAGTCATAGCACATTGCATAATATTGTGAATAGCAAGAAGTGCTGCATTAAAAGCAAAAAACCCTCTTCTCACCCTTTTTGTAATTTTTCTTTGTAGTGCACGATGGTGATAACATTGCAGGCTTTTTTCCTTCTCTGTCCTTTGCAGATTGACTTCATTGCTTATGGTTGTACATTATCTTTGTTTTTCAATGTAAATCAACAGAACAATGGAGATAGCAACTGACAGACCTTTTGAAGCCAAATTTGCAGGCTGAGAAGCAGTGTTGTATAGAAACATGTTGGAAAAGATAACCAGCATGGGTTATCAGACGGGGTTCTACTCAACCCCCTGCAGATGCGATTACGGAAAAGGCGGTGTAACAGCGTGTTCTGAAATGTTCCAGTGCAGCTGCCAGGGCACTTGATGGAAGGCACATGTATATGCTAAGTTCATCTGTGAAATCACAGTAAGCAGGTGAAACACTAAAGCAACAGCATTTAAATGTAAGTGGGAATTAGATTTCTTAAGCTTTCAAACATGACTTAATTTGTTGCTATCTTTTTTTCTAGAGTTGACTTAATACACAGACAGTTGCAGGTAATCATGATCTACGTAAAAAGCTGACTTTGGATGCCTTCATATGAAAGTTGTAAACATCTAAGCAAAATGAAATCTGTGGAACGCAGAAGAAAATGTGAATTTGTATAAGGAATAATGCCACCTCCAGTGGTGGGCAGTACTTAACTGGGGGGGGGAGTGGTAATTTCAGCCAATAGTCCCTCACATTGTATTATGTGGGTAATGCTTGAGATTGTGCTGCCTAGGGGAGTTGCTGTACTTGTCTAATTATAAACACAAAGCAAAGGTGGAAAATACATTGGAAAAATGAGAAGCCAATACTGGTTTGTAGTTGCACTGGATGCAGACAGCTGAATTGTGGATGAAACAATTATTGAAAGGTTGAAATAATGAAAAATAAGGGCGGCCTTATAAGCAAGTGTGTGCTGTGCTTTTCCAAAAAATCGCTGTTATTGTTTTAGTGAATATATTAGAGAGGAACATTTGTCAGGACAGTCTCGCATCGAAGGAGGTCTCTCGACAGCAGAACAATATGGCTTCTTGGATTGTCTCTGCTGGTGCCTTTCATGAGGGAGATGCTTATCCATTTAAACTTGCATTTCAAGTGATACAGGAGCAGTTTTGATTACTGTTTAAAAACGTAATTTCTTTTGGTGAGCGTGAAGCAATAGTGGATTTCATGTAATTTTTGGTTCGCTTTCTCCTGCTACTTTATGAAATGTCTGTAATTGAGCTGGGATCTGCAGATGTAAAATAGCTGCTTTTAGCTTGGATGATTTTACTCAGTGGTTCAAGGTTTCTTTTCCATCACTGTTTTTCCATGAGCTCTCCCAGCAATTTCAGGGTAATGGTTCTGCAGAGAAGATGAAACGTGTGTTAGCTATATTTGTATTCGTTGGATGATGCACAGCATGAGTTGCCCTGCCTGCACGATGTGCGTAAGAATTCTGGAAATGACTTCTGGTGGAGAGTTGAAAGCTTCAGCAAGTCCTGTATCCTGCTAGCACAGAGCAGTATGGGCCTCATCTCAGAAGCTTGTTTGCAGTCATCAGTCCAACAAGTTTTTACCTAACACCTCTTAACAGTTTTTCTTCAAAATGCTTGTGTGTTTTTCTTTGTCTTGGCAGTTGTTTTATGAGCTGGTATAGAACAGAGGGCTGTCACACCACAAAAAAGAAACCATGTTCAGGCATTTGTGAGATTAACTAAACCTCAATTCCTATTCTGAGAGCTTAGAAAGTGTAAGGAAAATGGACAATCCTTTCTTCAGAAGGTGCCTTTCTCAGGCTGGTAGAGAATGTACACAGTACCTATATAACATTGCCTCTCAGTATCCGTGGGTGTGCATGGCAGTATCATTTAAGAACAGAGAAATATTCACAGAGCAAAAGGGATTCTTGAAACGGAGCAGTACCCCAAATATCAAAAACCTAGCTTTTATATACTGAGATACATCTGCCTTGGGGTTTCTGTGAGAGACAGAGGTGAAGACTTCCCATTATAAAGATAACTACCTTCTAAACACAGCAGTGGCTCTGTTCTGCTTTACGGGGTGTGCTAGGACCTGTGAGAAACAGTTCCTCTTGGAAAAGCTGTACACAACATGAAAAGAGAGGGAACATAATCTCTTTTGCCTCTTTAAGATGTGCTGGAACAAATCTTTTTTTTTTCCCATTTTTTTTGCATATTTTTCAGATGAACAACTCTCTTGAGCGTTGTGCTCTTTATTACACAATCTTTGTTTTTAAAGTTCTAAGCATGACCTCAGTTTTTATTTTGGTTTTAGTAAAGTATTTGCTGCTTGTAGCCCTGTAAAACCTGAGAGATTTTCCTCTCTTTGAGCTCCTTTAAGACCCATAGTCCACCACAGCTTATATGGGAGGCTTAAATGAGGAGTCTTCTGAGTAGAAAATGTCTTCTATAGTACTTCCAGATTTGAAAATCATTGGAATTTTCTCTGTGTAAAGTTATAACTTCCTGAGAAAATGTTGGCATCCACTGTGGAAGTTGTTAGTTTTTGGAACTTCTGTTTAAATTACTCTCTCTGCTTTATTTCTTCCTCCTCTTCCTAGGAAGAGAGGCATGGGGCTGCAGGGACTTCTTTGGAATGTGGAAAAAGGCAACAACTTCAGAGCATGTGCATTTTTGGGGAAAATTGTTCTTGAACTGAAGAAACAATTTCAGAAAACATGGCTTGTTTTGTTTTAGTAAACCAGGGCTATATGAACTTGTTGGCTTTGGCACTTTCATGTACAAACTTCTGCTAAGTTGTGTCTTACGTATTGTTACAGAAAACAGTTATTAATATCCACTTGAGTATTTGTGAAAGTTAAGGTATATAATTTCTGTTGGTATTTGAAGAGGACTGTCGGATTGTAAATACCTTTGGCTGTGAAGGAGAAAGGTTTGGGACAGATATGATCATTCTAAGCTATGTTGTTCTGTAACCCGCAGGTTAAGAAAAAAAAAATTCTGAAGATCAACTTGTTAGCGTTGTTGGGAAGAAAATACAATATTCGGCAACTTTGATTCAAGGAGGAGATGTTTCTTTTCATACTGAGAATTGTGTATCTGAGCTCAGCTTTGACACACATATCTATATCTTACATAAACATGCTTTTGTTAATCCAGCTGTTAATGCTGTTTTAGGGAGTAGAGTTAAATCTCCAGTTCGATTCCTATTTCAGGATAAGTCTGCTTTTCTCTGCAGAGTACCACAGTAGAAGTAAACAGTGATTTAAAAACTCCTCATAGCAGCATGTTGGCCTACTGTTTCACTGGGGAGTGTGACTGAAGTTCCCATCTCTGAGCAGAAGTTTGTTTGGGTTTACCTGAAGATGTTTTACTGGCTTAGGAAGCAGTTTGTGAGCATCCCCTCTGTCCATGCACTGGAAGCAGGTAGACAACTGGAGGAAATAGCTTTAGAAATCATCTCAAGAAAAGCCCTCTGCAATAAGCAACAGCTCCATCATTCACTAATTTAACAAGTAAGAAAATGAAAAGCTTGCCTAAAGTCAATTATTCCAAAGTTCAAAAGAGGACCCAGAACACTCTCAGGGTCTTACTCACTTCGCTGCCTAGCCCTTTGGAAACAGCAAGCTACACTAAATATTTTTCTGGTTGCCATAACACAGGATGGATATGTATTTTAATCCTAGCAGCTAGGCTGCTCCTGCTTCTTTTGTGAGAGGTTTAAGCCTTTAGCTCAAATGGTAAGATTTATGGGTTTATATCACAAAAATTATTTCTAGAGGCATATCCCGGCACTGCTGTGTTTGGCTGTTTGTGACTCATATTATCATCTTTCTTGCTTTACTTGCTGTCTAAAAGTGTGCTGCATCACGTGGTGTTCTCTGTTCAGAGCAACAATAGGTTTTGCTAGTTAAGTATGTCTGTCCGTGAGCTGGAAGAGCTACCCTGCATATCAGAAGCTTGCAGTCAGACCTGCTGATTAGTATTTACTTTTCTCATGCCTGAAAGCTAGCACGTGAGCTGGGAGTAATCTTTGGAATTAATTTCTGTATTGTTCAACAGCAGGAAAAAGTTGGGAGCTGGGACGATGCTTAGTTTGTTGCTTGCTTTTCAGACCTGATCAGAAAATTCCATTTTACGGTAGAAGGAGAATAACCAGAGTGAAAAGGTTGGTGCATTTCCTTTAATCTCCACCTTTAATCTCCAAGTCACTGTCTGAGTAAGTACTTTTCAAGTAAGGAAACGTTTCCAAAGTTTCATCAGTGACCTCAAGATTCGTGAGGCAGACTCTGCAAGACAATAAAATGCACTCAAGTCTTCTGGTATTGTCAGATCGTGACTAAAGATAAGATGAGAATGACTGACAGAAACCTTTCAGTCTAAAAACATGATTTCTGAATTCTGTAAAATGTAGTGAAGATATAAAATAGGGCACAATGTTCTTACTCTAAACAGAATGCTGACTGTGACAAAAGCTTGGACAGTGCAAACACTCCCACTTGTGGAGCTGGATGAGTTGGGAATAGCAGTGAAAAGGGCGAGAGTGGAAAGTACCATTAAGGTGTCTGCAGCATTGAATGGTCTTCATTAAAAGAATTTGGTGAAATGAGTTGATGCTTTTTGTAACTTGTTGTGCATAGCAGCTGTATGTGTGCCACGAACAGTCATTCCTGTCTTGTAGCAAGGAAATGAGACTCTTTCTGCAGCACTCTAATCTGGTTTGTGCTTTATCACAGATTTATTTCTTAATCTGCAGTACTGGCTGTTTTATAGCAGCCTGGTTTAGTTTTTGTTTGATTTGAAAATATGCAGAGCTGTCCTGCTGTGATTAGGGCTTGGTGGTAGCTTTTGGCAAGTGCTTAATTACTTGTACAGTAGTATTGTACTGAGAGCGCGCGATGAGTTTGGAGGGAGGGGAAATGGGAACAATGTGCTGGTTTGCTTGTGTGGGCTAATATGACTCACTGAGGGTTTTAAAGGTCTTTTAGAAAAAGCTGGCAGGCCGGCCTCGGTTTTCAAATCAGTTTCAATTGTCCAGCAATCTGTAAGTCTCCCTTCCACTGAGGAGGCTCTTGCACTTCCCCACGGTTTGGGGTCAGCGGCTTACAAACACCGCACGGCCCAGTGAGCTGTAAAATCAGTCGCGAGGTCTTCCGGATGCTGCTGTTGAACTGTTGGATTGGTGGCGAGGCAGAAATCACTGCTGGGTCTTGTACTGGGTTATAAAACTTCTAAAACTGAAAACGTACAGAACTGTGGTTCTGCGTGTTCTCTAACCGCTGTTAAACCACCGCTTGAGAAGTTCCTCTACTCTTTGAATGAGGGAAAAATACTGATCCAGAAATTTTCTTGAGGTGTGTTGCAGAATATTGAACAGGATATTGTTCTGGCAGCTTGATAATTTTGCGTAAACATATTGAAGATATTTTGCCAGTATTAGAAATTGGAGCTAGTAGAAGCAGCAGCAGCGTGCTGGTTGAACGTTGGAGCTTATATTCCAATGATTCAGAAACACCTAACTGCTTTTATTTGGTGAATGCTTAAGATGGCTTAACTTGTATACAGTGTTTCCTGGTGAGAAGTCAGGGGTTTCAACGATTTAAGTCCACTGAAGCAGAGGTTATAACTGTCACACGATCTGTTCCTCTGCTAACAGCTCAACTGGAGGCTTTTCCTTGCCACCGGTTTCCTACTTACATTCACAAAATGTGCTTTCTGTTGTTGCTTCAAACATCTGTGACAGCTGGCTCGGTGCTCCCACCCTGCGCCAAGTCGTGTTTCGTATTAAATAATATTTTCAAAAACAATAGTTTGGGGAGGAGTTTGTTGCCAACTGGCTCCAGCTAGCGTGCCTGGGTCTGGCAGTGCACTTGGATGTCCCTGTGCAGGGTTCATGTCTTTGATTCATCAGCTGTCTCTTGCCCTTGTATTTTCTGTCAATGCAGCAGCGTACGCTCTCTGTAAAATATCTTCAAAATACGGGGTGCCCTCGATCATACGATTCACCTTAGTGCAACTGCAAATGTATAGTGTTGTGGAAACCTTAGCGCTGCCTGTGTGTGCCAGGAAACTGATGGAACCAGCTACCAAACTGCAACGGTGTCTGCTCTTTACTGGTGACAAATGGACGGGGAGAAACCAGCCGACTCCTTTGGGTCTGGGAAAGCACAAGGGGTGTCTGCCTCAAAACTCAAACCGTGCGTCAGCCTAAGAACAGCTGTAGGAGCTGTCGCCTCGTCTGGGCAGTGGCCACACAAAGCCAGGTCTGTCTGATTCATCTGTTGCATTTGTGTGAAAGTTCACGTGCTCGGGGCTCTTTGTCCAGCTGCGCGTGTGGCTCCTCTATGAGGGGTCTGAAAGCTTTTCTAGGTGACACTAAGAGGGTCGAAAGGAAATGGAAAAGATGGAAAACAGACTTAGTGAGTATTTCAGCAGCTGTTTGCCAAATCACATTTTGGGATTCATTTCTATTTTAAATACTGCAGTGGCTGCCAAAGAGCTGGCAAACTGTGATCCCCTTTGGAAGGGGGAGGAGACTTCATTACTCCTCTGCAGAGGAGGGACATCACTTTATTTTCATGTTCCTGCATGCTTCCTCTTGTGAACAAAGAAATTCGGGTGGGGGGGAGGGAGTTTTTGAAAGATTTTTTCAGCAATGTAACGAAACAATGGGTTTGATTTACACTTCAAATGTGGTTTCCTGTCTTGTCTCCCATCACTTAAATAGCTTTGAAAATAGTTTGGTTTAACTTTGTTTTATAGGTACGTGTCCTTTCCTCAGCTAGAACTGGTGGGGGTATTGTTTCCTTGATTATTTCCAAGCAGATTTAAACAAAAAGTGATCAGATTTAATCACCAAACAATCCTCCAAATTTGTGAGAAGGAAAGCTGATTAGAATCACACGCCCCCCTCAAAAAAAAAAGAAAAAAAGAAAACAACAACAAAAAAGACAAAAAAGCAAAACAGACTGCACAGTTATTTAAGCATATCAAGTACTCTTAAGAGTAAAGCCTGCAATTTGGGAAGATAAGATGGCTGAACAGCAAAAGAAAAAAAACTTGGAAGCCAGAAGATATCTAGGTTTTCTTCCTGCCTTTGTCGTGCCTCTCTTGTAACCTTGGAAACTGAGAGACAAAGAGGTTAACAAATTTGCTGATTCTTAAAATGGAGATAAGATACAATACACAGCTTGCTTCCGTTCTGCTTGTTCCTCGGCAGTGCTGCAAGCACGTTGTGTGTTTTGGGTTGGTTTTGGTAATCCAGCATAAATGCCAAACTTGGTCAGTTGTGCTGCTGTGCCCAGATGTTAGGCTGATGCTGTGCTGGGATCTGGCAGGCTTTCCAGGTTATTGTTCCCTCATCCCTTCCACCAGGAGGGCGGTGGGTGCTTTGGGCAAAGGAGACAATTCTCGAACTTTCTACAGGACGCCGAGTATTTCCAGTAGAGAAGCACCCTGAAGAGTCAGAGCACGCAGGAGGTGGTTTGGCTCCATGCTTTTCAAACAAGCTCTTGTTATTCTCACAACGTATAAACCAGGAATTCGGGATTGTGGGATGAAAACATTAGAAAGTGTTCTTGGCAAAATTATCAACTGCAAAGCAGTTGCAAGCTCATGGTTCTTTTTGAATCTGAAGGTGACTCTTTCAAGTTCAGTTAACTGCTGCTTAGGGCTTCTGTTTTAAACCCTCTCTGGCTGTTCATGTGCTGTTTATATTAATGCAGCACATTGGTAGGCAATGCAGACGCTTTTAGAAATTGTAAGATTGTGCAGACATTTAATGACCAAGGATAAATTTCACAGCTGTGGATACTATTTATACTTTCATATGCAGAAAAGAGTCTGCATCATGAAATAGGCACAGCTCAGTTCGTGTTGAGTTATATTTTTCTTTTTTGTATCTTAGGATTTTAGTTTTGCAGGTTAAAAAGTGTTAGTTTCCATTTTGTAAGATAGAAAGGACCATGTATTGCATATGAAGAAAGTAAGAAGGGAAAAATAAATTTAAGAAGTGGGGGAAAAAGTAAACGGGCTGAAGTAAAATGTTTAGAGATCTTAGTAAGGAATTCCAGAATCCCCATGTAAGATTTTTGCGCTGAGAGGAATGGTTTCCAAATATGCCAAGGGAAGTTTGAACAATTAAAGTAAGGCCAAAAATAGCCAGGACCTGCCAGAAGATGAAGTGAGCAGGAGGTCGTGCATCCAGTTAGTTAACAGGTTAAGGATCCGAAGCTTCTGCAGAGCATACATCCCTTCCAGAACACAGAGGAGTCCAAGCCCACGACTTGTGGTAAAAGAACCATTTAAAGCAATTTCCAACTTTTCAAAGCATGTAGGAAAAATAATTAAAAATTATATCTCAACTAAAGGACCTAGAAAAGAAGCAAGTTTGCTTGCTCTTTGTAGATGTGTTAATGATGGGAATCTTTTAGAAGTCAGCATTAAAGGACAAAAGGACAAACACAATTATAAGATGTGTAAAATGGAAATTAGACACTGAGACTGAAACTGAATTGCTTCAAAGACAAGAAGCTAGGGTAAATTAAGAATTATCAGATAACATCTTAGAAATACTGGCATCTAATATCTTTAACAGTTACTTTGAAAAAAGTTGGAGTGAAACCTCAGGAAGTTGCAGGCACTATGTAGTTCTGTGCTCCAGTTTGTCTGTCCTACTTGGATCATAGATAATTTCATATTGATGCCTATTTTATATCTGGAAATTTCCATGAAGTTACTTACAGTAATATCATGAAGTTATTTAAAACATCTTTGAATGCTTCTACATCCTCTGGAGATTTAGTTGCAGTGTTGTAGTTACTTCCCTTTTCTCCCTTAATGCTCTAAAATCCACAAGCTTGTTCTGTCTCAGATTGCTGTCTCTTATGGGACCAGGAGCTAGGTTTAGTGGGTGAAATATGAAGTAATTTGATCAAGGGCTCAGAAGATATGATCTTTCCTTGCTTTTCTTCCCTTGTAATGTCAACACTGTGGTTTTTAGAAAATAATACTTTGCACGTACACTCTGAAGCTCCAACTTTGGCTGTAACTTGTCCTAAGCTGATATTGCTTTGTTGGGGTTGATCTGATATGGGTTACCATCTGGCAGCACTTGTCCCTCTAAGAAACTCATTTCCAAATTACAGATTACAAAAGCTTGATCAAAAGATAAAAGCTTGAACTAATAAGATGAATAATTTGCTGAGATCAAAGAGAAAACGGAATGGGGTAAAGCTGAGCGCCTGAGGCACTGATGTGTTCCCAAAAATCTTACTTGTCTGTGGCGGCTCTTGCTGACCACTGTGTGTGTCTCATTATCCCTGCTATTTCTAAAAACGAGGCCATTTCCTACCTGAAGGTAAAGGGTGGCCAAGAAAGGTGTTTTTTTTTTTTTTTTTTTTTTCCATAATATGTAATAGATGTGGACTTTGATTTTTGGTTTGGATATTTATGAAGCTCTTACTCTTTCCAGCCACTCTCAGTTTGGTTCTGCTGTCTGTGGGTGCAGACAGGCAAGCTTCTTAGGCCCTACTCGAGCACAGGAAAGGAATATCATCAGCAGGTTGATGCCCGTGTGTTTTAGATCATAGACTGTCCCAAGTTTGAAGGGACACATAGGACCTTCAAGTCCAACTCCTATTTGGACGCAGAAATGAGCTGCAGTACCTCTTAGTCACTTTGAGTATGGAATGAAGCAGATGAGTTGACATCACTGTTAGTGATTTAAACGTTGTAAACCTAACTGGCTTTACTTTGCACTGCAATGAGTTTGTAGAGTCATTCACCATCTTCTTGCTGAGAGGCAGTAGCTTGTTACATCACTGATCTGACAAGAGCAAGTCTTTGCTTCTTGCCTGCTGCCTTCAGCCTGTTCCTAAGTGATGTGTAAGTTTCACCCTTCAGGTGACTGGGAATGTGGGAATGCAATTTGCAGGTGCAGCAGGGAAATCTACAAACTCGCTTCTTGAAGAAAGAAGTCTTTGGACTGTGTGAACAGCAACTGGTGCGCTGCTGCTGTTTGATGCTATGCTCGTCCTGCATAAACTGAGCTACCAGGTGATACTGCCTCTTGTTTGGGGCTGTCCCCATGGACAAAAAGCCTTTTTTTTTTTTTGCACTGCCATCAATGCACGTCAAATTCATGTATGTTCCCACAGGAAGAATGCTGTCGTGCCTTTCTTTCTGCCCAGGCAGCTTAATAGTTCTCAGGTACGACCTGTCTTAGGTTCACCCCTACCTCTTTCAGACAAAACTGTGGCTAGCTTCTGCAAGTAATCCTTGCACCTTTGCTGAATGCTGAGAAGACCAGTGTTGTGCAAATGGCTGCAAAACTGGGAGTACATAAAGCATAACCAAACCTATAGTATGGTGTCTGGATTTGTTTGTACGGAGACTGCAACAGCGGTGTGTGTGGGCTGTGCTAGATGTACCAGACCCTTGTTGTAACGCCTGTAATGCATACCCAACGAGCCTGGGGGACACAAGTTAAGTTTGAAAGGCAAGGCTAGTTTCTAACTAGCCCTAATTATGTGCTCATAAAACTTCGGAGAGTGAGTTATGATTTAATAGTAAAATAATATTATATAATAAATAACTGTCTTCAGCAGTGTTATGCTCAAGGAGACAGCATTCCCAGTTAATCTCTGGTAGCAGTAGGGAGCCAGGAGCGTTTGGCCTCCTGTTTTGGCACTCAGACCAGGCCTGGATCGTGTCGCACCTGCATCCGGGCTCTGCTTTGCAGGATGGAAGCTGCCAGACTCTGTCTCAACCTGCCAAAGAGAAGGTGGAAGCGGGATCTTGCCTCTGTCCACAGCTCCTTCGTGGGAGGTTGTAGAGAAGATGAAGTCAAGCTGTTCAGGAATTGAGAGCACAAGAAGTAACAAGCATAGTGTAAACACGGGAGAAATTAGCTTGCTGCAATACAAGGGGAAAAGGCTTCATTGTGATGATGCTTGGATGTTGGAACAGGGTTCCCTGGAGGAAAGTAGTGGCACTTCTGTCTGTGGAGATGCTCAGAACATGACTGGATGAGGCCCTGAGCAAGATGGGCAAAGCCCAAACAGAAGCCAGTTGCTAAAATACTGTTGGTAGCAAAATCAAGTACATAAATGCAAAATTAATTTCACATCTATCTCTCCACTTCACTGGAATGCTTATACATTGTGAGATTTGGCATCTCACAATGAGTTTTCTGGTGTTCTGTTTATCGCTTAATATGTTTTAACTTACTTTTAATCAGCTTTTTTTTCTAGGAGCTCTGTTTTTCTGTTTCTTTAAGGTTTGCAATTACAACAAAATACTGGTTTGGATGATTTGTTAAGTGAGTTTCAAAGACTCAAATTTTAGTATTTTCTTTGTAATGGAACAGATTGGACTAACAACTGTGTACTGCATAAGTATTACACTTTTGGTTCTAAAGCGATCATTCAAAAAACTGAAAAACAGGAAAATTTGTGCAGGTCTGACTCACAGAAGTACTTATCCTGGTTGCGTGGTTATAGTTACACTCAAGTCGAGTAATTTCCTTGTAAAATCAGGGGTTTTGCATGCTATTAAACGTAATCAAAAATAAATTTGGAAAATGAAGTTGACTGGGCAATAGCTCGCTAGAAATAGCTCAGTTCCGAGTATGGTTTGTACAGTAGCACGTTAAAAGTTGCTGGGTTTTGTGGTGGAAAGGCAGGTAAGGCCCACGCTTCCCCAGCTGATCAAGACATACCCTTTAAGAGAACACTTATCATCCTTTCTTAAAGCAAAAATCACAAATTCTCTGCAGGAGAAATATGAAAATAATAGGAAGGAGAAGGCTGGCTCTCTCTGCAGTTGCTCTCTGGGGTTGGTTTACATCCAGCTGACATTTCTTTGGTCTCTGGGAGCAAGCTGTTTTGTTGTGGGCAAGCCCTGTATGGACAGTGAGGCAGTTCCTGCTCCATCCATGACTCAAAAATCATCTTTTAGAAAAACCTCACCCATTAAGCATTCCATTTGAAAGGGTGGAAGCAGATGTAATGATAGGGCTGCAAGCTGTGTCCGGTTCGGATGGTTGTTGGAATAAAGCAGGCCAGTTCTTAATGGTAAGAAAATGTGAAGCTAGCTCTTAAGAACGCACTGGTGAAGGCAGGGGGATTTGTAGCATTCACCTGGGTGAGGTCACTTCAATTTGATGTGTGTCTAATTTGCGCTTATTAGTTGGTAAACAGATTCTCCCGTGTGTGTGAAAGTGAGCTGAAGATGATAAACGCAGCCTCACCAGAGGGAGGCAGGAGGGACGGCACAGCGCAGTAACAGGTTTGGGAGCTGTTTGTTCCGAGAATTGCTTCAGTGTGTTGACATCATTTCAATGAGGCTTCTTAAGAGGTTTTTAGACATTTAGATGAGCTTCTACGTGTATGAGTGGTTCATTGCTTGTTTAATTTTTCCATTTCGTGCGTTTTAGTCCAAGATGTGCATTTGAGGAGATGGTAGGAGATTGCTAGCTGGCTCTGCAGCCTGCTGGGGCACTGCTGTGGAAAACCTGCATCCTCTGGATTCTTTCTAAATTGCACAGCGTTAAGTGATTTGTGATTCCAGTGTGGAAAGCCCTACCATTACCTGAGATTCTTGAAAGTGAGGCAAACTAACTTTTTTCTTATTGGTGCCACATTAGAGAACTGCTGTATGAAATGTGCAGCAAATTTAGCTCTTGGCTTCGCGGCAGCAGCCTTACTGTCCTTCTGACACCTTTGCAAAGGAATCTACATCAGGTCTCAGTACAGTACCAGTTAGTTCAGCTTCCAGAGCTGGTAGGCAAGGTAAGATTCATAAATGGCAAAGTAGAGGCTAGTTGAATGTTCTCTAAACATTTTGTACTTGAACAAATTGTTAGCATTATCCTGGTGGCTCTGTACAAATACATCACTGGAATAGATAACCCAGCTGTAGTTGCAAGGTTCTTTGTGTTATTGCATTGCAGTTTGGGCAGCTCTAGCTGCAGAAACTTTCGGTGATGAACTTGGCAATGTTGCTTGAGTTACTGGCTCTGAAGCAGTAAGTTTGAATATTTATGTTTCAGCTTGCTAGGTTTTTAAAACTGACTTTTTTTTTTTTTTTTTTTTTTTTTAACCAAGCATGTGGAAAGTCTCTCACTTTCTGAGAATACTGGAGCCTGCACTGAGTGAGATCTTAGTGCAATTTGTTAGCAAAGGAAGGGGAATTTCCTTATACTCTGCTGTGCTCCTGTGTGCGATGACTGCAGTGCTTTAAATGCAGTGTTAGTCTGGACAGTCAGGCTTTTACATTTGAAAACCTCTTCCATCAAAAGCACAAAGACTGTACAAATCAATTCATATGGTTCTAGCTTACACTGATATCTAATCAATCTCTGAAGACAAAATAAATAGACGTAGAGGGGGAAGGTTTTTCATAAAGTATTTATTGCATAAGTCTATTTATTAAGGAAAATAAATATAGTTTTAAGGAATTTTATAAATAAGAATTTTTAGAGAAGTCTGAATTAAGAAAGGATATCACTGATGTATAATTAATACATCAATACTTAATAAAAGTATAATTAATTGTCTGATAAAAATCAAAATTTCCATATGCTTACACATAGCCATGCATAGTTTTTGTGTTGCTTTTGTGCATTTGTATCCTAAGAGCTGAGGTTGGGGTAGATGCAGGAGTCCCAATGCCTGTCCAAGCTCTTAAGCCCCCTTTTTCCCCCCTCTTCCTGTTCTGCAATCACTTTTCCTAGGAGTTTGACAGTCTCACCAGAGTAATGTACACCGGGGTTAGCCTGAACACTGAAGGTATCTTATGTATCCTCTTCCGCAAGATACCTGTAGCAAGATATTGGGTAGTCCACCAGCATCCTTTGGAGTCTCTTTTAGCAAATGTAGAAGGTGTTGCAACAATTATTTTGAAAAACTCAGTATGTGGAGAAAACATACTTTTCTCTAGAAGTGTTGTAGAGGAATCAAATGGCATCCCAACTAGGTGACTTTCATAGGGGAAAACATTAAAGCTGCATATCTGAAGGAATAGGGTCTATACTTTATTACAGCAATATTTGGCTTCAGGCTAGCTGCACCTAGATTTGGAACCATGCCCTTTGCCAGGTCTCGATGACCCTAATGCACTGATATGCTGTGATATGGTAGTGGTTTTAACATGAGAATGAAAACTCCCTATGCTGATGTCAGACCAGCCTTTTAAGCTGTATTTAAAAGGAATAAACTCTGTTAGGAGGTAGAAACAGATCAAGAAGAGTGTGAGTGTGTTATAGCCCAGAGAATCTTCCAGTTGTCATAAAAATCAATGGTGCAGGTAAGTAAAACTCACATACTGCCTTGGTGCTGAGCTGCAATAAGCAGACATGAAATCAAAGAGAATGAGGAGGAGGATTGTTTTTATGATGCTAGCTGTTGCCAGTGAGATTCATGGATGCTCTTGGAAAGGTACCTTCACTTAATGGCTGTGATAAGCTGTGAATTC
The DNA here is from genome assembly GCF_009819795.1 of Aythya fuligula. Classification (NCBI taxonomy): domain Eukaryota; kingdom Metazoa; phylum Chordata; class Aves; order Anseriformes; family Anatidae; genus Aythya; species Aythya fuligula. The sequence goes on along the minus strand of NC_045569.1, from coordinate 8,701,133 downwards.
AGACATACAAAAATGTTGCATGGAATTAGCATACGATCAAGTTCTGTGCGCCTCTCACGTTTGGATAGCTGCTTAGCTATCCTTAGTGTCAGAAGGAAGGAAACAGGTCCTTTGAAGGTTGTAGCTCTTCATGCTTGGGTAATCCAATTCAGAAGAGCCTAAAGACAACAAATCAAAATCTGTGAAATGATGCATGGCTTTCATGCTTCTGTAATTTTGAAAAAGTGCATATAGATTTCCATTGTTCCGTTCCAAAGAGCCCTTGAAGTATGTCAGGTATTTATAGCTTTGGATGTCTCACTTATACATGCGGGAGTTAATGACTCACACCTTTTTGAAACAATTGAAGTGCTTCCTGAATGGCAGAGAAAACATTCCTTCCTCTGCTCAAGTACTGATTCACATTCTGATTCACATTTGTTTGTTGTCATGTGGCAAACACCATTTGGCATGTTTACTCCTAGGTCTTAATTACCATGCAGCAGTACTTTTCTCTTTATAGATTTTATTTCCTTTCCTGTTTCAGCTGTAGCATGAAACAGTGCCTAAATTAATCCAGAAATTAATTCTTCCTTCCATCTTCCCTTCTCTCCCCAGCTGTATGCTTCTGCTTCTCACCGTCACCTGTGGGCACTCCACTGAACTCAATTCGACTTGCTAAAGGAACAGAAAGTTCATCCAGTGAAGAAGCAAAGGTTTTAGCAGTAAGTTGGTAACTCAGTGAGGAGTCCTGCTCGTAAGCACTGGAACCAGCACAAAGGAAGGAATCAGACCTGGGCGCCATGAACGTGGTGGGGGCAGAGACCTGTGCAGAATCCCTGTCAGTAAAGGTAAGCTGCTGATTCTGCTCAACTACGATGGATTTTTCTTTATTAGTTTACATTTCTTTTGCTCTCTGAAAGATCTTATGCTAGTCAGATGAGTACTAGGAGCGAAGCATGTGAGAAGGTGTGAGAACTTGCTTCAGGGCCAGGTGAGAAGGAAGTGGCAGCATCCTTTTTGGCCATAGCTCGCTGTGTAATCCTTTAATTGTAACCTGAATCCGCACCATCAGTCTCCAGTTAGTGCTTTGGCAGAGGCGTTGCCTAAGCCATCTTAAGCAGCTGCCCCACACTCCTGCCCCTAGTCTCTTGGTTTTACTCCATGCTAGCATGCCTGTTGGTATAGCTGTCAAGAAATGGATCTGAGAAAAGCTAGGGACAAGGGGTGTGGTGCTTTTTTTTTGCTCAGTTACTATTTACCCAAATCAGTTAAAATTGTAGCCCTACAGGAGGTGGTCAGCACCACAAAGGCGGCCGAGTGATGGTGAGAATGAGTTAGGGATATGTTGTTTTAGTTTCCTAAACTGCTTTGGCATTCCTATCAGCGTATTGCAATTTGTTACCCTACTCGTTTGTGCTGAAATAAATTCATAGGGCTACAGTGGAGAGCAGGTCATTGAAACGTCGTGGGTTTAGTACCTGGGATGGGGAGCCTTGGAGTAGGGACAGAATAAGTTCAAAGGTGTTTAAACAGCCCATTTTACAACTTCACCTCACAATCGCTTGTGTCAGCGGGCCCAAAGGAACAGCAAATCCGTGGAGCAGCAGCAGCAGGGTTTGGGAGGGCTGGGGGGGAGATGAAAATGTTCTAGGTTGAGTCTGCCACAGGAGAAAATACTATTTACCTGTACTGTCCGGTGATGCACATCTCTGAAGCTTTTATCTGGATTAAGAGAAAAAGTTGGAGACCTTAGGCCAGTAATTTATTGCTTAAAAATACAAGAAAACATTTGTACGCTAAACATGGCATTTGTTTTGAAATCTAGGATGTGTTTAAAACTAAGTTACTTGCAATCTTTCTGCCTAGTGAAACAGCATGCTTTGAATTTCAAGTTTTGGACTGTTTTTATCTGTCCTCTGCTGAAGAATTTGTAGCATGCAAGATCAGATCTTCCCAAGATGGTCCACTTTGCATTAGCTGTGTTACCCAATCAATCCTCATTCTGTTCATTCCTCTGCCCTTTATTTATGCCGCTTCCTGTTTTTCCTCCTCCTTCCCCGTATATTTGAATGCAGTCTGTTTCTCTAAAGGTCGCTCTTCTATTGAAATATACCAGTGGGGTTTATTTGTGACTTTTCTATCCGTAAACAATGCAGATTTATTTCCCCTTTTGTTAATTCTTACTGTTGACTACTTACAGTGTTGTCTTATTTCTGTTTCATGAATTCCCCAAGTTAAATTTCAAATTTTAACAGGCAATCAATCCTATAGGCAGTTTTGCAAAATAATCTAGCAAAAACAGTGGTAGGAAACTAGCAATCTTCCTTTGCCCAAAATAAACTAATATACAAAACCAAAATTTCCCTACCACATCCCGCACAAATGTCTGTCTTCACACACAAATACAAATATTTGAAATATTATGAGATTCCTGTGGGTTCATTAAATGAAATTACCTTCTTTTGCTATCCCAGGTTTAAAAAAAAAATAATTCAAAACCCCAAATGCTTCCCGTGAACTAGTCTAACTAGACCACACAGGCTGCAGCATGCATATTAGAAAGACAGTGAAGGGTTGTGCTGTAATAGAGCTTATTAGAGAAATCTGGAGGGAAGCCATCTATAGACCAGGCAGATGAGAAGCATGACAACTGGAAGCTGTTTCTTTCTGTCATCCTTCTCTACAGCATTTGAAAAAGAAATTGAGCTAACATCCCTCCTACCTCAATGTTGTGCCTTAAGGGAGCCATTATGTTCACTCCTTTCTTTGCACAGAGGCTAAATTTATCGTTTCATAACCAAGTGGTGTTAATGCAAGAAAAAACAACTGCTTTTTAATGCTGGAAAATGCGAGCAGAATTTGTTTTCCAAGTATCTTGCAGGTGGTGTTCCAGTTCTGGAAAACTCATTTTTGTTTAGGCTTTGGGTGGGTTAGAATAATGCTACTATTCACAATTTTAGGAGCTTTATCTTCACACAATAGGAGTATGACAAAATGTGTGGTTTTATGAGCTAAGGAAACTGCTTGTTAGAGTACCTTCACATTTGTACTTATCTACTGTGTATAAGAAACAAAAGCAAAAGTTGTTAGATAAACTGACTGTGTTCTCTGTCTTCAAGTGCTGTCTCCAGCTATGCTGTCCTTCAGATAATTTTGATTGTCTTTTTAGTATTTCAAGTAGTTGGAGTTGATGGTTGGTTGGCTGGTCTTGCTGGGTTTGCATTAATAATTAGAATCAGAATACAAGTCTGTCCACTTACTGTTAGGTTGTCACAAGGAGTTTTATCTGCAAAGCATTTAGGCAGGATTTTTTAGTGATTTCATTTAGCAGGTTCATTTTGATGTGCCAAATATATTCACAATGTATTAACAAATTAAAGTAGGCTATGATTGTAAATACCTGTAGACGTAATGCATTGCAATAGTTGTGTTTTGGTAATTTTCCATTTTTCTTGTTTCCTTCCTGGGTTGTTACATATGTGTAAAATGGGTTTGTCCCTATAGTCCCGTGTCCATATACTGATGACTTTAAATGACATTTTCCATTTTTCCACAAGTTCAGCTGAACAGAGATGGACTTGGTGAATTTGTTTTCACCATGGCTCATTGCAAACTGAGATTAGTTAAGCAAATTCTAATTAAACAGATCAGGAGTACCAGGGAAAGAAAAGAAAAAAAAAAAAAAAACAAAAAGCCTCCTTCCCCCTCCCCCCCGGAAAATGAACAAACAAAAACCTGAAATTCATTCTCTTGTAATGACTTGTAATGCTTTTGTGGGAGTCTTAAGCTACAAAACTTCTCCCAGAAAGAAAACAGTTTATTTAGGTACTACCTGCTGATTTGGGGATTTTGTTCAGAGAACTACTCAGATCCCATCTTCAAAAATGGAAGCCAACTGGTTTATGTGTAGATGAGCGAGAAGCTGTTGCCAGGATAAGAAAAAACTTATTTTTGTATTCAGATTGAAGTGAAAAAAAAAATGAAATGACTGAGTTAGAAAAATATGAGCTTTTTTTTTTTTTCTCGGGACATTTACTCTATGTGTGGTGGTGGTAGGTGGAATAAATGAGGTAATTCTGTGAGAATTTATTGCATGTGTGATCTGTAAATCAATTATTCTTGTTTGATTTACGAACAGATTTACAGATTGGCTATATGCTAAATAAACTAGGATGGCTGAAAACATACCCTAACTTCTGGCACAAGCTTGGAGTAATTTTTGCAAATAATGCATACTTAAAAACAAACTGTGTAATAAACTTGGTTGTTTGATATCCACACAGCAAATGAAATAAGTCTTTTATAATAATGGATCGGTTATCCAGTAGATTGCATAGTAATGGATCTGGTATCTACTCAGATGGAACTTTTATGAAGTTAATTGTTCTTTAGGGATTTACAAGGAAATGGAAGTGCTTGAGGTCACTGGAAAATTTTTAATGTTGGGCTATAAAGATAAGAACTGGGTGGAAATACAAGTCAATCTGTTCATGTTTGGAAAAAGTGGCCAGAAGCTTTTGCAGTTAGTTCCATGACCAAAATGATTCAAAAAGTGCATGAATCTTCCTGAGCTACTTTTTCCCAAAAGAGGTGAAATGTATTTTAATGCAATTTCTAACTTTGAAGTGCTAAGTGTGGTGATATTGCTTGACATAAGCACAAAATGGAGAAATGTTGTAGAATATCTAATTTAATTGAAAAAGAACTTCTTTTATTCATCTCAGTTTGGAGCAAGAAACAAGCTCTTGGGAAACTGGAATTATTATTATTATTTTTTTAAACCCAGCTCTGCAGGTAGAAGGAAGCTTGATTTCCAATAGACTCGCTCTTTTTATCCCTCAGCTCCCCATTCTGGTCTGTTTCCACTACCACCACTCCCTTTAGACTTTAAATCTTCACCTTAAGAAATGTTTTGTTGTTGTGTCAATGAAAGCTCACCCGCTTGTATATTGTTTAAAGAGAAAAGCAAAGGTCCAGAAGCATGTTGCTTTACATGGGTTTGAATATGCAGTAATATATTGTTTGAAAGTAAGCTTGTTGCTGAAAAATTTTGGATGTTTCAGAGCAAAAAAATCTGCGAAGACATTTTGTAACCTTGCAAACTACTAAAACTCTGTAGTCCTTAATGGTTTTTGTACACTGGTGTATTAATACTACATACATACAGTTCACCTAATGTCAGATTAAAATTTTGAAACAGAAATCCTAAGACATGAGGAAATACAGATGGTATAACCCAGAGAACTGAAAAATGGCAATTTTATGTAATATTGTTTTCAAGCTTCCATTTTGTTTTAGTTAGATACCTGTACCTTAAGATCTAAATGGTCATTCTAGGTTCTTCACTTGTGTTTCGTTCAGCTTTGGAGGTTCATTTTAAAGGCCTGGGTCCTCAGTGCCTGCAGACTTCTAGTGCGTGGAAAGATACTGAAGATGAGGATGCGAAGGGTTCCACTAATTCTCTCCTTTTTCCCACCCATACCCAAGCAGCAGGTGTTGTATCCCAGTTGTGAAGCAGGTGCTGAGGTATCTTAAGGAGGGCGTGAGACAGTAGGTAACAAGATCCTGAGTATAAGTTGCACTGCTCCAAGAGCTGTTTCCTCATTTGCATGACTTTCTAGACCAATTTTTAAAGCTCACTTTGGGTTTTGTCCCTCATTGCTCATGAAAGTGCTGATTAGGCTGGATTGGCATGGTGTGGATCCAGCTCTGCTGTTTCCACTGTTGGCATTTCATCTTGCCATGGACTACTCAGGCCTCAGCATTCCTTTGCTGTGAGAAACAACTGGGATTATTAGTGTACTGAGCTCTTGCTCCATCAACTAACTAGTACATTTGGGGTTAGAGTAATACGTGTTTTGCTCTGTGTGGCTTGTAAAAAGTGTCATGGTAGACAAGGGACATTAAAAGGCTGTATCCTTTTGTTTCTTGTTCAAGTCCTTGTTTACTGTTCCTTGTGCAATGAACTTTTTACAGTTGGAGTGTGCAGAACGCTGTCTTGTCCTCTTCAATGTCAGTAGGTGTTTTTCACTGGGGATTAATATGAAGATGCATCAAAAATGTTAAATGTGCAACCTGTAGTTCATCTTTTCTTATTAACACAGTTTTTCTTCTCCAGCCCCTTCAAGAAAAGGTATTTTATGGATCTTGAGTGGATGATAAAATCTTAGCAGCGAATAGTATGTTTTAATGAACCTCATTGTGAAGTAAATTTTACCTTCTGAAGTCCAATACATTTTCCCCACTGTAGTAGTTGCCTTTCAAGACGATTTGTTTTTTTCTTCCTTGTGATATACTCTTAGTCAAAAGTTCTCCTGTGGACTGTGTCGATCTGCATTTTTCATTGCCATCAGCTGCTGTCCTCCCCGTCCTGCAAGTCACACTTCAGGTAGCACATAGTAGATAATATCTAACACATAGATATTCCAAATTCTGTAGGAGTCTCAAGCTCAAGCAGGAGCTCAAACGTGGTAATTATACATTTATTTTTAGCCTCACACTCACTAGAAATACCAGTAACAAAAGGAACTACCTAGCATGCACATCAAAACTGAGCATCTTTCATAGATCACATGCCTTTTTTATTTTCATATTTTACTAGAATAACCACTTGCATCAAAGTTTAATCACTGATGATTCAAAAAACACTCTTAAGAAAGGCCTGTGGTTTCATGCTGTACAGAAAGGCAGAGGATGGTAATTGTGCTGTTTACCTTTCCAGGTACCTGTACAGGATTCCCCTACGAGCCTGCCCAAATATTTAACAGAGAAATAGATGGTTGCTGTATGAAGCGCTGAGAATTTCTACAGAACATTGGTAGCTTGTTAAGTCTCCTGTTGAAATGGTAGTGGTTCCATGTTTCAGGAAGATATTTGGTTGTTGATTGCAGTAATGCTTCTGCTCCTTACTCTGGAAGTGCTAAGAAAATGATGCTGAATTGTGACAGCACACCCCGGTTTTAAAGGAATGCCCTGCTTAAGGGAATATTCACAGAGCTTAATAAAGTATTAATCAGCCTTAAGGTTTATTGGTAGAGATTTGAATTCAGGAAGTGGCATTGTTATGCAAGACCTGGAGCAGCTAAAAGGAAAAGAGATTAATATGCTAAAGCTTGGAAGGGGAAGCTGGGCTAGGAGGATTTTGTTAGCTCAGGCACTGATATTCATATTCATGTAAGCAACTTTCTGTAAAACTTCATTATTTTTTTCTTGGGGAACAGAACAGGGATTCATGATCAAAAAGAAAGTGTTGGTGTATATAAACTGACAATGTTTATATTCTTTGTGCAGTTTTTTCCACTTATTCAGAAGATTTGGACATTCTTGGCTCCTGGCATTTCTTTCCAGGGACTAATTAAAAGGGATGCACAATTACTATCAGATCATTTTTCTTCAGCTACATGATTAACAAAACAGAAAGATTGAGTGATTAAGAGATGGTACTGTAACTGTCCTCAACAACTGAGCCTCAGAGCATTTCCTATCTGATTTCAGTGCTTTCTTCAAGAGAGGATGGGAGTAGCGGTGCAAAGATGAACCTGCGTGTGTCTACAGATAGAAAGCCACCGGTATGTGCAGTAGCTTACACTATACATTGTTTTAAATGCAGAACTTAACACAAAGATGGTATATACTAATGCCTTCATTGCTGTATACAGTAGCTGCACATCAGATTCGAAAGTAGAAAACGTCAAGGTTTTGTAAGGTTTTGTACCATAAACTATGTTCCAAAGTACCATACAAAATTCCAGTATAAAAGATCCGGTATCTTACACATAATTTTCTCTTTTTGCTGGAAGAAGTGTAGAATTAGAATTTTGATGCTAAGAGAATTTTGATGCTAAGATAGGTTTTTTTGGAAGGAAAAATAACTCTGGAGGAATGACTTATAAACCAGTAATACTAGAGATAAGTCGCTTCATTGCTATAGATTACTTAAGAACCATGGGAAGTTCCAAAAGCCTTCCCCTGTTTCAAGAAAAAAAAAAAAAAAAAAAGGAAATGAAAATAGAGATTGTCAGTAACTTAATGAAGGAAATATCTATTGAAATATAGCATTTAAATGCTGGCCTGAAAGCCCATTGAAAAAATTATCTTGTACATAATCTTTCTCACCTTTCTATAAGAAAGCATGGAAGTCTTCCATTTGGGGATGACTCATTTGCTGTGTTCTGCATACGCTTTGCAAGTTAACTTCTGTGCTGTAACTTTCAAGGACAATAAATGTGCATGTTGAACCCTATTTTCTACTACAGTTTGATTGGAAGAGTGGCTTTCTGGCATTCTTAACCTGGCATTTCCCGGAGGACAGCTGAAAGCACTGTGACCTTTGTAAGTTACACAGCAGCCTGTTAGTAGCCTTTGAAGTGTCTGACCTGTGACACTGTGCATTGCAGGCATAGTCTATAGTCAAAATGTTCTGAGCCATTATGAATAGGAAAGTTGTTCCAAAACTTTTAGTGTCTGAGATGAGGAGAGTGCTATATTTGAAAAATGAGGTTCATAACTGCACAAATCCCTTGTGACATATGCAAGCCAGGAAGGTGAAATGTTAGACACTCTGGTACATACTTGTACACTCTTCCATGTAAGTATATATGGTATATGTATTTGCTAATTATATATAGCACAAAAGAGCTGGCATATATGAACCATTATTGTGTGGTAGGAAGTGCCTAGGTCAGTGTTGTCTGTAAGATTTTAAATGAGAAGTTTTGTGATGGGGATGTGCAAAAATAAATTACTGTGGACTGAGACTTGGACATAAATAAAACTTCAGGAAATACTGATCTGGAAAATTTGGGATAGCATACTTATGATGTAATTATGACTTGTTCAAATACAAATCTTTGAAGTGTTAACAAAGATCATCTCTAACTTGCTAGAATCTAGATGACAGATCTTTAAAGGTAACAATCTGTGAAAGAAAATAAATGGGTAAACGCAGCTTGTCTGAGTAGCCTAATTAAAAAAAGCATTTTAAGAGTTTTCATTCCAAGAAAAGCAAGAATGTTTTTCACCCACTCAAACTTCATTGCCATTAAATAATACTTCTTGTTTTTTTACTGTTCCTCCTTTAGAAGTGTGTGTGTTTCTTTTGGCAGGTAGGTACACTAGAAAGCTCAGGATGGTTTAGTTACTTTGGAGCTGCTAGAGAAGATAGGAATTTCTGTTTTGAACAGGAAAGCTGATCATAATGCTCTCCTTGGAGACAACAGTTTTCAAAAATTCTGGTACTTAGGAATAGTAGAAAAAGAATTTTTGTATGGCAAAAAATGATTGCATGTTGAGATGAAAGTATTGTGTGAGCTGAATATATCCAGATAAATCTTTAAGGTCCCTTTTAATCACCTTTCTGACAAGCTGCTTTTCTTAACTGTTTTAAGCCAATGTACTAAACATGGAGGCATATCCACTCCTGGAGAGACTGCTGAGACTTGCATCCCCTGTGTCTGTGCTCATGTTTATACTGGCTAAAACTGTTTCAGAACATCCAGCTTATATATGAGAGTTTTTATTTCATGTAGGCAGTTGTGTGGATGTGGCCTTTCATAAAGGAGATACCTAAGTGCAGCTGCTGAAAGAAAGGGGGAAAAACACCACTGTGGTCCAAACTCAGCTGTACATGAACATTTCTTTGGCATGCCAGGAGTTGCATGTGAAAATCTTCCTTGAAATGGTTTGCATGCAAGTCTGTATTCAGCAAAGCAATTTCCAATAAAGTTACCAGTGGTGCCTTCATTTTTTAACCTATAATAGTATGAAGAAGAGCTGTGCTGTCAATCTTAGGGAAAAATAAAACCTAAATGAACAGAATTTCATGTTGAACTGGCCTGATGCTCTTCCTTCCTGAACTCTGTGCAGGATATCCAGCACTCTTTATGAAATAGCTGTGGACTGTCAAAGAAAAGCATCTCTACCACTGCCAACTGGGCTGTATTTCAATCAAAATAAATTTAAAACAATCCTAATCAAAATGACATTGAAAAGTCAGAAGGTTTAAGAACTAGCCAAAGGTCTGTTTGCTTTTAGAGGAAAATTTGTATTTGTGCTTCATTTTTATGACTCTACTTTAAATGAAACAAGGACTCGCTTTGTGTTCCTGTCATGGGGAGACATAGCTTCCCTGGAAGGGAGGCCTGAAGTTACTGTTCCTTAGCACTGGGTATCCGAATGGTTCCTTCAGTATGAGCAAGCTTTCAAACCATATGAAATGAAGAGCTGTAGGGGGATGCAAGCTAGCTTTCAGCAGACTTGCTCCACTGCCACGTATTGTAAACTCAATAGAAAAATGGATTTCGCTAGCCCAGGTCTGCCCCTCAGCCTGTTTCACTGGTCTAATCCTGCCATGAGAATGAAAGGACCCAGTGGGAAGCAGGGAGTGTGCACCCAGGGGAAAATGCCCCTCTGGTCAGGGGTGCCAGCTGGCCGGGCTCAGTGATGTTGTGGCTCAGAGCAACTGCAGAGTAGCCTTGCAAGTGTTTTTCATAGAGCAGTTAATTTAATGCCATCTCTGGAAGGAACCACTGCTTAATAGTTTGCAGAAGCAACTGACATCAGAAGGCTAGATGCTCATTGGGAAAAGAAATCCCTGAAAGAAAGGTTAGGAAATGCCTTGGTTTCTTGTAGACGCAACAAAGTGTTTTAAAGACAGCAGTAAATAAAAATCGTATAGAATCTTGATAATTATCAGCATTTGATTTCTGAAGTTCCTATGAAGAGATCTGTTTTCCACATTTGATTATTACTTTCTGCTTTCTACTATTTCAGGAGAGAGAATGGCTATAACTGAGCAGAACTGAATGCAAGAACTGAGGAAAATCATGCCATTCTTTCTGGAAAACCCAATGATGTTTGTGTTTTCTTAGCAAGTTTAAATCAGGTTTTTGCTAACATATCTGAGGAGTTGATCCAGGGTTTATTGAAGGAGCAGATGTCTTAGTTGCCAGCTTTGTCTCTTGAGTTAGGCTGTATTATAAATGTCAATAGAATATAGTTTTGTAGTTGCTGCATGACAGCTTGTATTTCATGTTTTGAGGAGTTTGATTATTTTGGATATACTGGCCTGTTGCTTCCTATTGGATTATCACCTTTTATAGTTACCCGGTTTAGGGTAGTAGGAATAAAACATTTTACACTGGAATCTTTTTCTTCTTATTTCTTCTTATTTCCAAAGTTGGTATCTCTACATTCTTGATTCAGTATATATTGAGTTATAGGAAATGAACATCTCTATACTTTGTAACTATAACTATATTAGTTACTATTCTTATCGTTGACCTTTTGTGTGTTCCCACAATTTTTTATTGGTTTATTTTTGTATGATATGGAAATGTTTCCTCACAGAATAGTGGAATTAATAGGAAAAAGGTACTATTATGTGATACAGGTTTGTATTAGACCCCAGAGAATGAGACCTAGCAAAATCTTGACTCTTACAGAATCACCTAGGTTGGAAGAGCCCTCCAAGATCACCTAGTCCAACCTCTGACCTAACACTAACCAGTCCTCCACTAAACCATATCACTAAGCTCTACACCTAAACATCAGATCCAGATCAGCAATAAAAGTATTAAAGAGGTCTGTCCCCAGTACTGAGCCCTGGGGGACTCCACTAGTGACTGGTCTCCAACTGGATTTAACTCCATTCACCATGACTCTTTGGGCCTGGCTATCCAGCCAGTTTTTAACCCAATGAAGCGGGTACACCAGTCCAAGCCATGAGCAGACAGTTTCTTGAGGAGAATGCTGTGGGAAACGGCTCAGTTGTTCGCAATTAGTTGGTCTGAATTTAGATTCACAGAATGGTTTGAGTTGGAAGGGACCTCAAAGCCCATCTAATTCCAGCCCCTTGACATGGGCAGGGACACCTCCCACCATACCCGGCTGTCCAAAGCCCCATCTAGCCTGGCCTTAAACACTTCCAGGGAAGGAGCATCCATAGCTTCCCTGTGCAGCCTGTTCCGATACCTCACCACCCTCACAATAAAGAATTTCTTCCTTATATCTTATCTAAATCTACCTTTTTTTTTTTTTTTTTTTTTAGTTTAAAACCATTACCCCTTCTTGTATCTCTACACTCCCTGACAAAGACTCCATTAGTTAGGTTTAAGTGGATACACTGTAGTTGGAAAAGAAGATTTGAGAAGACACTACTGCTCATTAATCCTCTTGTCCTGTTTGAACAGAACATGCAGTGCACAAGTTGGTTAAAAGCACAAACAAGCAAACAAAACCAGCTGGTTACAGGAGGGGTTCCATATACTGTTAGTATAATGTAAAGATGCAGTCATTATATTTTCAATTTCTTGGGAAAATGTTGTTTTATTTTGATACACTGCGTGTAAGGATTAAGACATTTACACACATACATGCTGCAATGTATTTTGACACTTCAGCATTTGATTTTTCTGCTGCATTAAGGGGTAGCAATGTGTGTTACAGAGCTGTTATTTCTTGGCTATGCTGCTTTCCATAGGTGTTACAGTATTCAGGTATGTGCTTAAAAAAGCCATGTAGCAATTCCAATCCTTTTCTTCTAAGAGTTTGAAAAGAGCACGAGTGGAGATAGGAGAGGTGCAGTTTGGTAGGTTGTATATATAATTGAATTACCTTGCTTTAAGCCCACGCCTTTCTGGAAAGCTCTGCTAAGTCTATACAAGCTCTTCCTCGCTTCTGTTAGCGTGCTGTCTTGTAAGAGAGAAAAGGAAGCTGACTGGGTCCCCCGGGTTTTGTTCCACCATTATGCTGACAAATGTTTTGATTGGTGGAAGTTTTAAAAAGCTGGTTTAGAAATTGAGTAATGACTTTGGAAAGCCCTTTTAAAAAATAAAATCAAAAAAGACCAAGCAAATACAAGCAAACCAAACACACACACACAAAACCCCCACCATCAGTATTTGTCTGATAAGCTGATACAGGAATAGAAAGTATGAACTATTTTTAAGTAATTCATAATTGTCCTTTCCGTGTTTTATTTCACACTTATTCTGTTCTGTAATCTTTAAGCAACATTCCCCTACACATACTTGTGGCCCCAAAATGTTTTCGAATAGCCTGATCAGTCAATTCCTGGTTGTGTTATGACAAGCTGTTTATAGGCCTGATGTGGAAGGTAAATATTAGTGTGGTAACTTCAGGAAAGAACAAGTGTCAGATACATTTATCTTTGAAAAGGCAGCATTGTGCTATGCTTCACTGCTTATAATATAAACTGATTTGTTTAAAGGGGGCATTTTATAAAGAAGGGGCTTGTAATTAAGGAAATTGCATGTTCTTTAATTACTGCCATTTCAGAATGATCTACACTAAAATGGTGTTCTGTGTCCTTCTTTTCTGTAGGAATATAACAGGCACAGGCTCTAAAGCACATCTGCTTAAGTATTTTTATCCTACATAGTAAAGTAATTCTGCCCATTGATTTAGTTGTTGAAGGGAGATGTTACTAGTTTTGTAGATAGCGAAGAGAAAGTACCGTTGGTTTAGTCCTTTATATAAACTATTAGAGAGCATCCAAAGGAGGGCTACAAGGATGCCAAAGGGTCTGGAGGGCAAGATTTGTGAGGAGCAGCTGAGTGAGGTCCCTTGGTGTGTTCAGCCCCGAGCAGAGCAGGCTGAGGGGAGGCCTCATGGCGGCCTGCAGCTCCCTCACGAGGGGAGCAGAGGGGCAGGCGCTGAGCTCTGCTCTTTGGGGACAGTGACAGGACCCAAGGGAACGGCATAGAGCTGGGACAGGGGAGGGTCACGCTGGGGGTTAAGGAAAGGTTCTGCACCCAGAGGGTGGTTGGGCATTGGGACAGGCTCCACAGGGACATGGTCACAGCACCGAGCCTGCTGGAGTTCAAGAAGGGTTTAGACAATGCTCTTGGACACATGGTTTGATTTTTTGGGTGGTCCTGTGGATCCAGGAGCTGTACTCGATGATCTTTGTGGGTCCCTTCCAACTCAGGATATTCTGTGATTCTATATACAGTACATGGAAAAAAAAATGCTAAGATCCATGGGAACTTGGAGCACATAATTAATCTAAATGGAGCAAGAAATGCAGTGAATGCAGTGGAGCACCTACAGCTCCCTATCTGCTGTTCCCAGCCCTGCCTGACGAAGGCAGCAGGAGCACATGGGACCTCCCTTCTTCCCCAGGGTACTAGTGGGTGCTCCATCCATCTACTTCTGCATGGAAATTATCTCATTTAGGAGGACTTCAAGACAGAAGGAAGAATATCATTGTTCTACAAACAAGTAAGGGATCACATACGACTAGAGATCTAAGCAGGTAATTCTCTCAGTAGGATAGTCCTCATTACTGGTGGTGGTTTGCACAGAGGTAAAAGCAATTCTAGGCTGCACTAGATCATCTTTAAAGGTCCCTTCCAGCCCCAAGCATTTTGTGATGCTGTGATTCTAGAGTGTTAAGGTAGTTCATAGCAGGAAACACCAAGAAAACAAAGCAAATTATGTTTGGGTTCTCCTTTCGTGGTGGTGTTTGTTTTTAGATAAATGCTGTGGTTCTGGCCATAATTGGGGATGGGGTAGTGACAAGGACTTATACCAAGTTGTTGTATAACTTCTTTTCCCAAAAATACTCATGCCAATTACTGCATTGCCAGTTATAACTAATATCTGGTGGGAACAAGGATCATCCTTGTGGCCAAGTACAGAATTTGAGGCAACCTGTTTTTTCACTTGTGTGTCTGTTCCCAGCACAAGTCTATATGCTGCCTTTTCCTCTTGCCTGCTTCTCTGCATTGTGATATCAAATTGAGTATTTGATAGCAAATGTGAGTTCTGTCTCTGGGCATACTTAACCTCTGTGGAATGCTTATATTTTGTACTGTGCACAGCCAGAATAGACCTACGTATTGTCTATTTAACATACCAAGTTGTAAAGACTTCTGGCATCTGCTCCACTGAATAATTTTCAAACCTTGTGTTATAATTATCAAAAGTGCAAGTTTCCTAAGGTTCCTGATGTTTAGTCTCTAATAATATGGGCTTTCTAAGATGAATAATTTTTCTGCTAACAAGTTATTCCACAGAAGAACATTTTGCAAATATTTATCACCTGATAAATCCTAAAGGCTTCTGAAATGCTGTACCTTTATTTGGTTTGGAAATATGAGTAGATACCAAATGCTGTTTGCTTATCTTCTGCGATAAGATTAATGAGTCTTCTAAATTATTAAGGAGTATTCTCTCATGTTCCAGACCTGACTCTGAATTGGCACTATATGCTAAAAGCTACTCATTAGTAGGTAAACTGATAACTGAATGCATTTTTTATTGCTGACTGAGTGGGAATTTCCCCGTCTGGAAGAGAATGGTAGGCTGATGGAAATAGTTTGCATGGGAGTGTGATGATGTTAAAGGTTTTGCCATTTTGTGCATTTATTTGGGGAGATGTTTGTTTAATGGGCTCTGCCCTGGAGTACCCTGCAGGAAAAGTTATCAATGTAAAGTAGTTTGAATCTTGTCTTGCTGCCTTCATGCTGTTCTTACAGACGTGAGATTTTGATTATAACTCTGGTATGTGCCAAAGTATGCTCCTCTACAAGCAGTACAGTTTTATTTAGCATATCTTCATCCATAAATTGTCGTTCCTATCACTGATTTACCATAAAAAACTGGCTGTTAAGCAAAGCAAAGCAACGAAGTAAAAGAGTTCCAGGTTTCAGTATGGCTGCTGTAGCATCCCAGGTATTATCCAAATGCATTTCAAAAGCATAATTGCTAGCCATAAGGCAGAGAACACAGGCATTATTCTGACTGAACTCATAATCCCAGAAGTTTAAATTGGCACTTAATGAAATTTTGTTGAAATAGGTCTTCATAATATACTCATATCACTAGTATATGTAGGACAACTTCTCTACTTATATACAGATTTAAAATATGCTTTATGATAATAAATCAGTGCCTTAAAACCCATGCCTCAGAATGCCAATTCCATTTCGGGTGTGGCTCATGCAGGACGATTAGCGACTCCTGACAATGTATCTCCATTTCAACCCATCTAGCATCTGGATTGCTAGAGTTCTGTTGTGTGCCATGTCCTGTATTGCTCCTGCACCACCACTACATGCTCTCTCCCTCTGTCTCCTTGCATCAGCCCTTGCTTGGTCTCCAGCCCACTCAGCACCCTGAGCTGCCTCCTGAGGGGCTGGTGCCAACATCTGGCTGAACACACAGATGGGGGCACAAAATCAGAAGTAGCGACGAGGGTAGGGCCGTACCAGCCCAGATCTAAATTGACTGAAGATGTGGAGACACGCCCGTGAAACATCACATATTTGGAGCATGTTATTGTCAAGTTTCCACTGAGGCTGGAAGTTTTGAGTTGAAATGTACTTTAAATTAAGCAGAGAATTTGCAAAACAATAGGAGAGAGGAAAAACTGTAGTGTGAGTCATAAATGGGAGCTTCAGCCACTGTAGGCTTATAACTGCTGAAATCCTGTGGATTAGGTAAAAGAATAACTGTAGTTCCTAGTGTGTAATCAGCTCCTATGTTCATTGTAGTTTCTGTTTGCTGGGATAAAAGAACCCGTTTAGTCATCAAAGCCTAGTGTTAATATAAAATTCTGTAGTTCATAAACAGTCTGTCTAACAACGCAGTTTAGAAGTTGTGCTCAACTAATGTTTGTATTAAATGTTTATTACTTGTAAATGTTGCTATTCACTACTCATAACATCTGTGGCATGCTAAGCACATATTACTTTGGAAATCAACAGTGTAATGATGGATAGAAGAAAGAGATGACAAGCGTACAATGTATAAAGGCATTTTTATTAAATGCCAAGTGAAACAGTGGAATAATTATAATAGGACGTTGGCTGGGACACAAGACTTGCAGTCTACCTGCACTGGCTAGG
Organism: Aythya fuligula; assembly: GCF_009819795.1. Taxonomy (NCBI): domain Eukaryota; kingdom Metazoa; phylum Chordata; class Aves; order Anseriformes; family Anatidae; genus Aythya; species Aythya fuligula. The sequence continues at coordinate 8,684,280 of NC_045569.1, read as the reverse complement.
GGGAAAATTAAGTATAAATGGTCTGTTCAGAAGCCACCGAAATTCAGAAGGTGTAACTGTGACTGTGTAATCAAAAAAAAAAAAAAAAAAAAAACCAACAACAAAAAACCTGTGGAATCAGTTATAACTCTAACTTCTTTTGACTGAATGTAAGAGTATATTCCAACCTTATTCCAGTTTGAAACAGGAATTCTCTCAGTTATCATAGCACAATAATGCTTACTGTGAAATGGACACCGGTCTTTATTTTAGCTATTCCTCATTTTGACCACTTTGACATTTAATGACGGAATCCTAGGAAAACAAATGCTCCTTAATGGCTGCAAAGTGGCAGTAGGTACCTAACAGCTGTGGGACTATTCCATAGGCCGTTCTCTGGTTTTCCTTGTCAGCCGTATTTATCATTGGGAATTTCAGACATTGTAACTTTTATGCAAAGTTTCTATAAAATTTTGATGATGTCAACATGTCTCATTGGAGTAGTTTTAACTTTGATGAGTTTCAGAAGAGACTGTAAAGGACTTGTGCCTAGTTTGCTTGCTAGACCATTAGGTAAGCCTCCAAAACCAGATTGATCTGTTATCTATCAGCATGCAAATCTCTGTGGCACCTAGCCACGTAGAGCATCTCAGAAGGAGGAACGGAAATGAAAATTTTAGCCTTCCGAGCCAACATGACATTCAGAACTTGCTTTCGAGGATTAAGAAGGATTTTCTTACAGCTTGGCTTGCAGGCATCTAACTCTTGCCATCATCCTGCCCACTGGACTGTGGCAGTGGTTGGAAAGTTGGAAAACCCTTCCATTCACAGAACTTGACACCCACTGGTGTGTAATGGCATCAAGTGACAAGTTTGTTGCTTGCTGCAGCAGCTGCCAGGATGCTGCTTAGCTCTTCTGTAACTAATCAAGCAGGCACTTTGGCATCCTTGAGAACATACTCAGAAACACCAAAGCAGAAATGAAATATGGAATTCCGCCCATCTCCCTCTTCCAAAAGCACTTGTAGTTCTAAATTAAGGCATTTTCTTAAACTCTTATATTTCACTTCGTTGATATTTCTTCAGAGGTTCAGCAATGGCATTATTCACAAAAGGGAGTTTTCTCTTTGTGCATTTGAGAGATTAATGTGGCCAAACTTGGAATTTAACACGATGGAAAAGCCACTGTAAGTGGTAAGTCATTAGTTTGGGTGACTATAAATGGCACCGTTCTGGAAAATTTGATATCAGAGAGTGTTTGCATTTATGAAGTGAAATGCATTCAGCCTTTCTCTGGAATTTAGGACTGAGTTGTGGGGTGCTTAAAAGCAATCACCTCACTATTTAGTTGGTTCAATACCCTCAGTCTGAGTCTGCTTCCTAGTCTTGATTGTCATACCCCTTCCTCATTATTAATTTTTCATCACTTTCCCATCTTTTAATGTTTCTTTAGTTTATCTTGTGTGAGAACAAAGCAAATTCCAGCTAGGATAGCATATATGCAGCTGGGTAAGGCCCCACTTCCCTTCCTTGCCCATTGTTCATTTCCACTTCTGCGCTGCCACCTGCGTTGTGCCAGCACATGTGTCTGTGCAGCCATGTGATAAACCAAGTCAGGGAAGTGATTCAGCTGGAGAAGGAAAACCCTGCTAAAAATGACCAACAGCCAGCCTGAAGCACCGCTGTCTTGGTGGCTAGGCTGGCACGGGAGCAATGAGCTCCTGTGGGGAAGAAAAGGTGGGAGTTGCTTAAGTTTGTTCTTCTGCTGAACAAATAATAACGGAGGCGCAGCCCAGAAACTAATGTTTTGCCTAAAAATAAGAGTTACATAAATCCAACAAAGAAGTGCATGTGCAGGTTTAATTAAAAATGATTGACACTTCTTAGTGCATATTCTTGAGTTTATTTGAAATCCTTGTGTTGATTTAGCCCAGGTCAGTTCCTTACTTAGTTAAATTAAAACAATAAAGTATTCTTGAGTAAACAAAGCATACCGGTACTGGTGATGCTGATGAGGCTTAGGCAAACTTCTTGATAGCTGAAATTTATTTCACTGAAATGAGGTTTTCCGATGCAATTCCTGAAAGCCAGTAGAGTAGCAGGCTGCAGCCTTTCTCAGAAGACCTGCAGAAGGCAAAACTTGAAGTATCGGTGTGTCAGTAAGCAGCTGAACATTGGGCAGTCCCTGCGTACTGTGGCCAGCCAGCTGAACCCCACCACCAGGTTTTTAGTGGTCATGTTCTTGAGCATATTGCTCAATGCCTCAGCTTTGAGTCTGTTAGGGCAAGTGAGGAAGAGGAGGAGGATTCCTTATACTTCAAATATTCACTTCTGCAGTTTTTTTCCAGTTATGTTTCAGTTTTCTCTAATGCCAGTGATAAAGTTGCAACCCCACAGTTAACAACTGTATGGCTTGCGGATAATAGTGATAGGTTATGATAAGATGTGCCAACTTCAGAAGTATTTTCAAAGTGAAGTTATCTGCAAGGACTTAATCCAGCCTAGCAGCTTGCTGCTGCTAAGGAAGTTCCTGAGCACTCTGCCCTTTCCCTTCCGCCCCACCCATGTTGGTACTAGCACCTTGGAGCTTTGTCAGCTGATTTAACTCACTAACTAGGCAGAAAATGAACCTGGCAAAAGTGGAGAGCTGTCTGCTGTGTGAGTGAGCTGCTGAGCACGGAAGAGGAAGCAGAACTACAAGGCTGATGGCAAATGTGGGGAAATGAGTGAATCCCCAGTCTTGCATCTGTAACTGCGCTGTGCAACTTCACGCTCGATACAGGCAACACAGGTAAGGTGTACTGCTTGTACCATTAGCACTGTGTATGTGTAAGCTATCTAACCACACATGTTTTGTTGCAAAGGCTGACTTCTGTATTATGCCACCTGTAACACTGGATCAAAGCTAAGACTCTATTAGTGGTCCTAAAGTTACTGTCATTAGGTGATTTTGATATCATAACTAATGGTAAGAGTTAGGAGAAAGGTATTCATATACTGTGCTAAGGAAGAACCCTGTTAAGGTTGCAGTCTTCTTTTCTGAAGCCCCGTTAAGGCTGCAGTCTTCTTTTCTGAAGCTAGAAGGCAGGGTAAGATACGTATTTTTATGTCAGAGGACTCTTCAAGTTCCAGATAACCAGTGAAACCCAAAACAAGGATGCTCAATATGATTTTTTTCCTGTTCAATAACAGGATAGAAGTAGCAGCAGTGGTTTTTACAGGATTTCTTTTGCCTGCATTCTGCATGCCTGATAACGCAATCCACTGTTCAGTAAGCTTTGTTAGCATGAGGAAGAAAGGATTCTCCTCATGGGAGCTGTCTACTGCTGTGAGAGGAAACCATGACAGCTCCAGAGCAGCTGGGGACCATGCCCCCTCCAACCATGTGGCAGGGCTGTTTGGCACTTGGGTCTTCCAGGGCACTGGTGGCTGAAATTGCCTGCACCCAAACTTCTGGGCAGCAGGTGGTAGCCAGGACACATGGTAAACCAGGTCTGCAAATTGATTCAGGTTTAAAAACCCCATCTGAACAAACAAACAAAACCCACAAATATTCATTATGTCTTTCTGTTGTATTTACATCTTTGACTATTATGTGCTGCAGGAGTGGTCTCCATGCATTAGTGGTGTAGAAAACAACAGTTCAAGGACTGTTGGCTAAAAGAGGGAAGGACCCTAATGGATGTTCTTGATGCTTTTTGGAATTGATTTTTACAGTGAAGCATAAGCCGTTAGTTCAAGCTTCTCAAACGTGATCATAGTAAGAATTCACAATTGGCAATGAAGACAAGTACAGCACCTTTGGTTAGGTAGCTTTGTCACTCTGCTCCTGAGAGCTGTGTTTTTCTGGGGGAGCCTGTTGTGGTAGCATTAGCTTTCATAGTACTGTGTTCCGCCTTTCTTCTGTAAACAGAGATCCAAGCCATATTAAACTTTATTATTTGCAAGCTCTGTTACGGCCAACAAATTTTCCATTGTTTTTTAGTCTGTTGGTTTCCAACAAGAGAGATTCTCAAACTGTAGTCAGCAAAAATGCATTAAACAACTTTTTTTTTTGAATGCTAAGTTTGAGTATATGCGGCAGTTTGCACAAAACTAAGTGGTCTGTCATCATTTTCAAAACAAAAAATGTAGGAAACTATCCTATCCAGGTCAAGCTCCCTTTCAGCCCTCTGGTGTGGAGAAAAATGCTGACAAGTATGATGCTTTTATTCAGGGTTTTCTTGCACATACAGAGAAAAAAGAACTTCAGTTTGTGTGTATGCAGATTTTTAACTCTGCATACTGTCTTCCTCAAAGGCAGAGGAATAATCAGTTTGCTTCCTTTACATAACGAAAATCACATCCAAATTTGTTAAGTTACAAAGAGAGAGAGGATTTATGATTATCTTAGTAAACAAGTGAAGATAAACAAACCTGTAGTTGTTATTTTCACAATGGTATGTGCTTTCTTTCCTCTCTGTAAATTCTGTACAGTGCTCCAAATTCCTTGTGGAAATGGGTCTGAGCCTAAAAGAAGATAATGGAAATTACTCTTTCAGCCACACTTCTCAGCATCCAGCAAACTAGTGCATTTATCTGAAAAAGCTGAAGTGAAATGAGTCTGCATGAAATCAGTCAGAGCTGTTAAGCTGCAGCCAAACAATAACATTGATATTTTAAATGGTAAAAATAAATTCCCATCAGTTAGACCTGGACTGTCTGAATTTACCGTAGGTTAAAAGAAAAAATGAGAGAGGATTTTAACCAGTTCAATTCATGTAAAAATGACCTGCAAGTGGGATTTGAGAGAATAATAGCCAGAAGATAACAGTGAGATCATGGCAGAGCAGCAGCTCAGATTTTGATGCATTTATGCAGAGCGGGCAGCAGAGAGATGGGAAGAATTTCCCACTGCAAACTTTGCAGAGCACCAGCATAATACACTCATTTTATTTCCACTGACTGCTAATGTTCTGTAGCTGTTTATGGCAGTATTACATTTGTGAAGTCACCTGTTGAAAACTTTTATACATGCATATATATATATATATATATATCAGAAGTGTATTACATAGTATGTAAATATCGGTGTGTTTTCTCTTATTTATGTGCATGTTTTTAGATATAGTAATGTGAAAAAACAAGCGTTTCCTCTGGTTCTGCTCTGCTTCATCATAGGGCAAGTACTTCTTGTCTAGTTCCTAGAGTCCTGAAATATGTTTGGTAAATAGTAGATTTTATCACCACCTCGTGTAGTCTAATAAGAATGCAGAAATGGAGATTTTCAAAACTTTGTAATTTTGCCATTCGGAAGGGCAATTTTTTTTTTTTTTTTTTAATCAAAACATCAAAAATTGTACAGCCACCAAAATTCAATTATAAATTGAATTCCTAAGCAGGAAACCTCAGCTGTGATATGGTAGCTCTGGAAAATCTTTTCTTTTATTTCTTCTCTCTTACTCTTGGGAAAACCTGAAATACATTTGCTGCAACTTAAAAGGAAAAAAAACAGTTGGGATGTCTTGGAGAAGTTAAGGTTGAATAACTGCATATGGACAACAGTGCAAGAAAACAAATGTAAGAGATGGTAATGTAGATGCTTGGCAGGCTACAGGAATTTCAGTATTCTAATGAAAGACACCTGCAGGTAGGTAGGTAATAATGCAAGCCAACCTCTTTTTGTTCAACTTAAAGAATTGATTATCACATTTTGGATCTGAAGAAATATACCCTAAAAGTTGTGTGTGGCCTCCCGTAGCCCACAGCTGCTATCGAGGGAATCATGGAATACAGCATGTGTGTATGTGTGTGTCCTGTGGCTTTCTCCTCATTTTTTCATAGACTCTTTGGTGTTTGAGATGCTGGAGGTTAGAAGCGAGTAGTTTCTCTAAAAACGTAATAGAAGACAGTTTGTAGCAGCAGATGAGCAATATCAGTCTCTAGAAATACCAAGGCTCTTGCACTTAAACTTGACCTTGTGTAGAAGCTTATGAAAGCGGAAAATTCTGTGTATGCACGCAGAGCCTGCCGTGGGGTATATTTTGAAGTGTTTTCCCAATAAGACGTTTACCCCAAGTGGATTGTACTTGTCTTGACCTTCTCTGACCTCAGCTGAAGTTGATTTAAATGCTGTATTAGTAAAGAGCACCTGCAACAAGCAGTTTCCTCCTGTCCCACTGGTGTACCGTCAGGTGGTGCTAAGCTGAGACCAGCAGCATTGCCTGCTACAGGTCTCTGCCTCGTGTTCCTGTGCAGGCATCAGCAACCAGAGGGCAGCCCCCATCCGCGGGGAGCCTCTGGGAGGCTGGCCAGTGTGAGAGGAAAGCGTGTTCTCAGATGCTTTGCAAATGGTTTGTGCTTTTGGAAGTGGATGGTAAAGATCCCAGCTGCTTCTCAAGACTGGGGAAAAAAAAAAAAAAAAAAAAAAAAGTTCTAAGTATTACACTTGCAACTTTTAACTGAAAGACCACTGGCAATCATTCTTCATCCTCCTTTGCTACCACCCACTGTCCATTTGTTTGCCATTCTATTTATTGCCATTATTTCTTTTCTTTCCTTCCCAAATATAAATGCAATCATAGTACGAAGTGTCTCATTAGTGTACAGCCTCTAGCGTGGTTCTCTTTTTATAGATAGAGTAGAAGGTTACAAAATGCAGTGAAATGCTTATTGGAGGGAGGAACAGCACCCAATAAATTATCTGGGCTCTGTAAAACATTATGAAGGCAGAGAAAAATAAATGGGTTTCTACTACAGATCTTAAGGGGTTCTTTCTTATTATAAATCTTTTTCTTTTTTTTTAAGAGTACTTCCTCAAACAGTTCTGCTGCTTACAAAAATGTAGTAAATGAACCTTCATCTATTTTCTGTATGTTTTTCCCCTCTGAAAATTTTTTCCACCTTTAAACATCACTCTGTTCTCCCTGCTCTAAAATTCTTTCACCCTCTTTGCACAAGCATCTGAATATCTGTGTAATCTAACTTGAATGCCATAGAGGAATGTGGAGCAGATCGGTGAAGGTTTGGGAGCAGGCACTCTCTTGGAGAATGATTACAGAAATCAGGACACTTCTAACTACAGGATAGGTTGAGGGGGGCGTGTAATAGAAATCAAAAATCATAATGGCTTAGGAAAAAGTAAATAGAGCTGATAGAAAAGAGTTGAGTTTGTATCTGTTGTTTTGTTGTTGTTGTTTGGTTTATTTTTTTTCTGCAGCAAGAAGTTGGCAGCTCAAAGCACACACAATGAGGTACTTCAGACAAAGCTGTTAGGCTGTGGAATGTCCTTCCACGGGATGTTGTGGATACTAAATTTTAAATGAGTTCAAAAGGTAATTGGGTAAATGTATGAAGGAAAATTCCATGTAAGACTATCAAGTTCAAACACACGGTCTGTATTCAGGAATATTCAGGAAGTTTCCAGTTTGCATATTGCTGGAGTTGAGGGTTTGGAGAAAGTGTTGCTGGATGTGCCCTTACACGCTGGGCCACTGCCAGGAGCAGCATAATGGACTAGCTGGACGTTTGGTCTGATCTTCCAGGGCTACTGTCATGTTTTAAACCATTTTATCCTCTCTAGTGCTTTCCTTGTGGTATTTATGATCCTTCTGATCGTTGGCAGCTTTGCTTAATTTGCAGTTGTTGCCTCTGTTATTTTAAATCTCATCAGCTAAATTGCATCATTCCTTTTTAGATGAGGTCTACTGCATTCAGTTAATACTCTAAGTTAATAATTTATCATGCACAGATGGATCACTTTTCCATGACAATCATCTACTCTCTGCCTGAATTTGTGTTTTGGAGTTTTATTCTGAATTAACATTTAATAAAACCATTTTCTAGAGGAGCATTTAAATGACAATAAAATCTCAGGAAGTATTCCACGTTTGTTTCCCCAAAGTTATCTGAAATTGTCTTGCTTGAGACATGTCCTGTCTTCTCATTACTTCACCTTGCACAACGCAGTACTGCAGTGGTTTAAAGCAACAGTTTAATAAATACCCCACAGCATACCAATTGAATACAAAAGGAAAATTTGGGATTATGCTCTGCAGCATCTCCATCTTTCAAAAAAGAAAAAAAAAAAAGCACAAAAGGAAAATCATCTCTTAAAACTCTCTCTCACTAGACACAGGTTGGGCTTTAAGTGTTTTTGGCAACCACACAGCTGGAGCTGTACAAACCAGCTGCAAGCTGGAAACAAGTCGTACTGTGCAATACGGAAACTGCCAAGGCCAGCAGACAATGCACAGCAAGCAATGCTCTTGTTCTAGCTTGTCATTAGACTAACAATACAGTTCAGCTGCAGCATCACGTCATGCTCCTATGTGGTACAGTGCATTTTATCTGAAAACAAACGTAGCCAAGCTCAGTATCAGGCTCAGTATCATGCACTCTAAGAGTTGCACGTGTGTTGATATGGCAACTTGTATGAGAAGGGAATTGCTTGATACCATGCATAGCTGCAAACCCATGCCGAAGAAAGAGTTCATTTGGGAATACACAGAAAGGAGAAAATGGTAAAAGCAAGGAGGGAGGAATGCTGGATGAATGGTAAGAATTGCTGCTGGGCAGGAGCACCTGGATGGGCCAGTGGAGGCCACAGGGGCAAAGCAGCACAGCACAATTAGCTGAAGAAGTTGTCCAAGGTGAAAATGACCATCACAGACATTAAGCATCAACAGAAAAATTACCAAAGCTACTGAGAAACTAAATACCTAGAATGCATTTTAATGTAGTATTACAGAACAGTGTGCATTCTGCCTCTTCTGACCAATGACTTTATTCCTTGAGATTTACATAGGACGTTGTTGCCTTTCTCACTGTAAGGTCGGGTGATATTTCTCTGAGAAGACAAAAGGTGCGGACCAGCTGTTGTCAGAGTTTAGGCATCATTTATTTTCTTGTAAGTACTCCATTTTTTCGGTCGCTTTCATTTATCTTACTACCTGCTTTTAAGTAAAACTTTGACAAATTACGGTAAAATACAGAAGATGCTTTAGCATGGCATTTCCAAAACAATTTTTCTAAAGATCACTGTGAACTCTGGAACAGATCAGAGTTAAAATAATAATGTTACGAAATGTCAGAGCTGGTAAAGCTATTAAAAAGAAAAGGAATTTTGACTAATGGCCCGTGTATGTGGCTTAACATTTAAGTAAAGATTGCATTGCTGACTCCGCTTTGAAAATGGGGCTAAGCTGTTTTTGTCGCTTCCTGCTGGCGCGCGTTTCCTTTGTCTGGCCGTGGCTGTGGGCAGCGCTCGGTGCAGACCACGCTGGAATTTTCCAGCAGTGTCCCCACAGTTGCCAGCGCTCCTCTAGCCACCATCAGCCTGCTGCCGGGCGTGCAGCCCTTCCAGGCCCCAGCTATGTCCGTGTTAAAGCTGAGTCAGTCTCCTGGGCTCCTGTGGCAGCCCACACTGAGGAGGGTCCTTTAGAGCAAGTGACCTGGGAAACGGTGCCTTTGGGAGGCCAGGGAAATGGCTCGACGGGGCATCATATCATCTCTCTGCAGTGGAGTCTCAGCCACCTTCCATCAGGAAATTGTCAGTAATCTCCCTTAATTTCTTGAAATTCTTATATGCTGTTTTCTGTTTTAATGAAAAGGAGAACAGGGTGTTAGAGGTTCCTTTGTGATGATCCTTAAAGACTTCAGTGCAGTAGCTCTGCAGCTTTCCCGTTCTTTTTGTTGAAGGTTTCATTTCTTCAGGATGAAGGTGGCAATGCAGCTGCTTCTGAATGGCTTAAGCACTTCTGCTTGATATCCCCACTTTCATATCCATCTCAGGTTTTTGTTTATGAGCAGGTAAGACTTGAACACCAGGAATCTGTTCTGACAGAGCCATCAAGACGATTCCTAAAAGTGCTTTGTTCCTTTTTCTTTTCCCCCTCCATTTCCTGGTGTAGCAGCAAATGATGTGCTATATGCAGTCCAGTATCAAAGAAAGGTTTCTGTTGGCTTTTTTGCTTTTGTTTTTTTCCTCTCTGTATGAATAGTTACGGATATTTGGATCACCATCTACCAGAATTTTTGTAGGGATATTATAATGAACTAGTGAATGCTCTGATAACACCTGTGCTAGGGGTCGGTCAAACTGTATACCAGCTTCCTCTCCTCACATTTTGTCACGTCCTAAACACTGGTGAGGTACTCGGTTGCCCATGCTCTGGTTCAAGGGACGCACAGGAACACCAGAGTTTCTTTGGTGAACTGGCGCCCAGGAATCAGCACTGTGTTCAAGGGCAAGAAAATGACATTTGCTGCAGGATGTAATTTCATTTGTATGATCCCAAGCATTCTTTCCTTTGTGTATTTGCTTAAAGGTGCCCTGAAAGAGGGCTATGCGCAGAAATTTTTTAAATTGCTTTTGCTGTTTTCGCTGCTGTTTCTAGCTTTTATAAATGTATGTATTCTGCAAAGATCAAAGGTGGCGTGAAAAGAGGTTTTCTAAGTGAGTTTTCATCCCAACAATGTTTTCTCAAATACAAAAGATGAGGAATGGGAAGAGAAGTCGTCAGTTTGTTCTCCTAAACTTTATTTTCTTCAGTGTTCTTACTTTCACCAAAAATTCTAATAAACCAGCAAAGTAGGTGCTAAGAGAAGTGATGTTAAATATTTTAATAAAAATCTCTCTCCTCCTAGCTGATCACACATGCACACAGTGTGTGGATACTTCATTAATCCTCCTGAGAGACTTCAGAATACTTTTCAAGAGCAGTTCTTCTGGTTTTATGCTGTTATTGGAAGAAATACGAGGATTTTCTTTTAATGTAAATCTTTCCAGGTCTACTTTAATTTGTAAGCTTTCCTTATAAAATTATAAAGTTACAGGTTATAACCATACTTCAAAGTCTGCTGTGTGTGCTCTGTCAGCTCGGAAAGGATTACATTTGCATCTTTTTGTAGAGACTGTGCAAGGAAAACATTTTTAAATCTGTCTACTACCTTATGGTAAAGTTCAAGGGAGCAGATAAGTGAACTTGTAGTTGTTTGTTACAACTTGGTTACAACCATACGCTTATTTCAAAATAAAAAGATTCTATTGTGATGGAAAGGAAAGGTTGGGAAGACAAGGGAAAATTCCCTTGTGTTTAGTCTGTAGAGGTCTAGTCAAATTCTGAGTCCTTGAGAAGCTTTAAATGATGTTGTTTATTTAAACAAGGAATTAAGAACTGGGCCAAGCAAGGCATGGGCTCTTAAGCTCAATAAAGCAGAATCAGAAAGGTCTTGAGGCATGACCACAAGGCACATGTCTTAAATGTGTCATGTAGAAATAAATGACATTCATTTTTTTGTGTATATAGGCAAACTTATTTCCAGTATTGATGTAACTGGGGAAAATTTTAAAGTTCAGTGAAAAAAAAAAAAGTGTCGGTTCCTTCGAATTTATCATCAAATAATGTTTGCATGTATGTAGTTTAATATTGTCTGTGTTTGCTTTGTTACCTTTTAAATAGCCAGCAAGTAGAAAGAGCAAAGTATTTATTTTTAAAGGGGAAAAGAATGGAAATCATCGTAGCGTTGTACATCAGAAAGCAGGATGAGTGTTCCTCGGATACTTAAAACTCAGAGTATTTTGTGTTCATATTTAAAGTGCATTTTCTTTGTTAAAAAAAATAAAATTAAATCTGAGATGATCTGATGCAGGTAGTGAAATACTTCCACAGAAACAGCTTGGAGGAGAACATATCAGAACATACCAGAGACACCAGCGTTTTCACTTTTTGTCAGTGATGTGCCCTGCTATATTCTCCAGGTAGAAGCTCTGTCCCATGTTGATGTGAATGATGGTGCTATGTGTATGTGTTCATATAAACCAACAAATATGGTTTGGGAGGGTTATGTGGAATGACTGACCAGTAAAGCCAAAGGTAGCATTACCGAGGATGTTGTACTTTTTTCTTACTGGTGGGTGGGTCTTGCCTGGGATATCTGGTACATATACAAACAGTTTTTCTACATTAACCCACTTTTTAAATGTCCAGAGAGACAATTTCATGTGTATATAAAGGCATGCTGTTGGGGACTCAGGGCTGAACGAGTACAGATTATTGCGGTGACAATTACTTTCAAACATTCTTAATAAAAGAGGAAGAAAGCCTGAAGTCCATGACTTCTGTATTTAAAAACTTAGAATGATTCTATCTTGTATAAAGGCAGTCTCTCTACTACTATAGTTAATAAACAGTAGCACCTCCTTCTCTTAGCATCTCTTGTTAGCAAATGTTACTGTAAGGAAATACTCATCTGCATTTCTTTTGCTTCTGTCTGTATGTGACAGTGGTGATCTTGAAATAATTCTGCAGCAACAGCTTGCAGTACTTCAGTAAGTCCTGGCTTTGTCAGAATTATTGCAATTGTATTGGTTCATTAAAAAAAAAAAAAATCCCTAAAACCTTCACTTATTTTCCCATTAAAATACATGTATTCTCCAACTTCCATTCTTCCTCTTTAGTCTGTAAAATACAGTATATGATGTGCTTGCTTTGTTGATTTTGGAGATAATTTTTCTTCTGTCCTTAGAACTTTGAAACAAAGGTTTTTAAATGGATGATGAAGTACAGCTGCTGGATTAACAGACATAAGGAAGGGGGAAGGGGAGGATTGCACAGATGGTTCTAATAAAACTCTGCAAACAGCATAGGAGTATGGTGGTGGGTGGGGAATGGAGTGAAATTCAAATCATAGTTCCAGTGCAAGTTTGGGGGTTAGTTTGTGAAAGAAAGTTGCATAAATGGCCATTTTAGGGTTTGGGCTTGGGTGAGTTGTTTCACCGTTGCTTTCAGTTTTCCCTGTAGCTACAGTACCGCTGGTTTCTCCATCTCCCTGTATCCCCATGTCCATATTGCTACCTGAGGCTTCCATCGCTCTGACAAGAGTCATCCCCTGTAAGGCTGCGTTCAGATATGTAGGAGGGTTTTGTCAGTGGGAAATAGCACTGACAGCTGAGACTTTCACTAACCATTGACATAAGAGACTTTGCTTGTTCTTGTAGGAAAAAACAGTAAAAAAGATGCAGTAGACTTGTGTTGCTGTGCTGGCAGGTGCAGCTCCTGTTCCCACCTTCCACACACAAAGGTACAGCTGGCTGTGAACGTAGTAAGCTCCTTTTGGATGATTTTGAAACTCTCTTCCAAGTTTTAATAAACCACGTATTTCCGTAAGCTGTAAGAGTTTGTACCACATAGTTCATTCATAAGGATGGATGACTAGTATTGCCTTCTTTCCACTTTCAGCTGCCTTTGTACCCTTATTACATATTAGGTGTGTAATATTAAGTCAAAAATCAATGAATAAAAATTGCAAGAAGTTGTAGCTTTAACCCTGAGGGCTTAGGGCCTGGGTAGTCCCTTGTGGTGTCAGTGTCTGATAAGTAGTTCTTCAAGACACGAAGCACTGAGGTTTCCCGGTGAGAGGACAGGTTTTGGTTTTAGCCATTTGAATTCAGGTATGCCATGTTTAATATCTGGTCTTGGGTTTTTATCTTCATAGCCCATGGCAAACTATTTTATGTGGTAAAAGAAAATACCATCTCAATGAATATACCCACAATGGTGTCACTTGTGCAATTTGTGTGTTTTGAGATTTAGATAGTATTTTTTTATTATAATTATTTTTTTCCAGCATTTAGGATGGTTCCTATGGGTATACGATTGTTTTGGGTCATTGAAAGGGTCAGCCATATTTGGAGCTTGGTCTTAACATGTACCCGAATGATCAGACTGCAAGAAGGATGGCTTGCTCTTTCTCTGGGCAGACAACTTTAGTTTGACCTCGCTTTCAGAGCCAAAGCGATTAACACGTGTGCATACATGGGCGGACACACACACACTGTCCTCACTAATCTTTCCTTTTCTTCAATGAAAGGAAGAAAGTGTTCTGAGAGCACACAGACGTTCATTCAGCCTACACACAGCAGCCCTTTGGGATGAGTCTTCATCTTGCAGTGTCAAAAGCTTTTCAAATCAGTAGCTCGGGAGGAGCAAATCCTTCAAATGCATGAGTAACAGATACTTGTTTTTAAGAGTCCTTTAGTATGAGCAAGTCATTAAGTACTTCCCTTCTCTCCATGAATCAGTTCTATTTTAAATACTGTATTTATTCTATACTTCGTATCTTTAAAAGCAAAAAAAAGTGTTGACTTTTAAACTCTAGTTTTGAGTCTATATTCCAGTATATAAACGTTTGTGTGTTAACAGCATAAATATGTCCAGAAAGGAAGGCACGTTCCCTGCACCGATTCGTTCCTTTCCTTTAAAACAAGGTGTAGTGTGGCTACAGTATTCCTTCACCCGAGGAGCTAATTTCAAAGTGAAATAAATATTGCCCTCTGAAAGCTTCTCTCACTCCCTGATCAACAGTGAGGTAATGCCACTTCAAAATGCCATAATTTCTGAGTGTGTAAGAGGCAGATTATTTTCAGCTCTCCGTGACGTGCATTATGTACAGTACGTGTGATAGTTCTCCAGTTCTTCTGTTCACTTTGGAGGAGCTGCAATGCGCATGCAGTGTTTTGAAGCTTGCCGCGTGAGGCTCGTTCGGTAGGAGGTAGCAACATGCACGTGTGCTGCTGGCCACGTGGGCGTGCGAGTACAGCCCTACATAGGGAAGTGGCACGTGTGTGCCAGCAGGCCTAGCAGCACACAAGGCCATCCCTGCATGAGTGTGTTGCACGCGCTGGTGCCCTGGAAGGCAGGGTCCCATGGGATCCGCTGCGGGTGGCTGCACGAAGCATTGCCGTGAACGAAGCACCCCAAACCTGGGCAGTAATTGATCCTCCGGACAGCCACTTATTTACCTAACGCAGCCGTGTAAGATAATGTACATGGGGTGTAGAGCGTATTGCTTTATTACAGGCAGGATTGAGACTGAGCAATCTTAACAGAGTCTAATGCTGAGTTTTGTAGCTGTGAGGTTAATTTATCATCGAGAAGTTGGATTACTGGCTTGCTTGGTGAATTAGAGAAATTTCAGCCTCTCTTCATCACCAAAAAGCAGCAGTAGATTTCGCTTTTGCTGCATTACTGACTCTTTCTACCAAATGCCTCGTAAAAGTGCAGTTCAGAACAAGTTGTAGAAACATCTCTGTAGCTATTTTCATGTATCTGGCAAGTAATTTATGTAACTTACAAAGCATACTAAAAGCCACATGTATATAGTACGCTGTGAGGGTTGCTTATTTCTGTTAATGATGAATGTTTCCTTAAAAGTCACCTTTTTCCCTCATTTTCTCTTCGCTGTTCTCACTTAAACACATTCTCTGCGCTTCATTTATTTGTCATTGGGCATGAAACATCTAAAATACATTTAAATTCTATATGAAGACTATACTATTGTCTTCACCTTGTCAGTGTACTAGTTAGGAGTACAAAAAATGCCATGCCTTTTAAAAGTTGGAGCAGGAATATGCTAGCTTCTTTATGCTTTTATTTATTATATGAAAATTATAGAGATTTGTATGTTCAAATACTTTGCCTGTACTTAAAGGCACGGGGTATTTTCTTACTATTGTGTGTGTCTCAGCTTTTTATGAATACTAATTTCTTACGGCAACAAATGAAGCCCAAAGAACGGTAAGAAAAAAGTGTTCTTTCAAGTTTTCAAACTTACCAGGCTCTTTTTAATGTTCTTTCTTTGTTCCTCTCCCTACCTCTGTGGTCCTTCTTCTTTGAATGCATGACCATGCGTTGCTCGTAGGCCTGCAATTTATTGACATGCCTAATGAACAAGAGGAAGAGAGGTTTGGGTTCTCACATCTGCATTTTGCAAAAGCTGTGGAACTGGGGCTCTTGAGTGTGCTTTTGAATTTCTAGAAGATGCTTAACAGCCCAGAAATATTGGCAGGGCAAATTAAAAAGCAATACTAATCGCAAGCTCCTACTCACCCTTACTAAGGAAAAAGTACCAACTCGGGACGTCCTAGTCAGTAGGACGGAGATGCAGGTAGCTTACAAACATCTTTTTAGAGGGCTGAAAGGTCACGTTTTGCTTGCTGCCTTGTACAGCGCTGCTGAGCAGAGCAACCTTTTCTTTCTGCAACCAGCCTTTGCCAAAATAGCAGTAACTGTAAATCTGTCAGGGCTAAAGGCTCCAGCCGGGGCAGTAGTCTCCCATAATTGTTCCTGTATTCAAATTACTATTATTTCGCTGATGAAAGTGATGTTCAGCAGTGCTGGAACAGGAGCAGCAATGCTGCGCAAGACGTTTCTGTGTTGGCAGGGGCAGACCTCGTGGGCTGAGCACTGGGAGGTGTGTGCAGCACAAGGACATGCTGGATGGGCCGTGTGAGAGGAGGCTGGGGCAGAGCTGGGGTCGGGCTTTGGGCCGGTCTCCTTTCCCTGCCGGAGGCACCACGGGTGCCACGTGGCCGGGCACTTTCTGTCTCTGGGAGCAGCCGGAGGACGCTGCCTGGGAGGTGCTCTTGGCTCGGGGAATTCAGATGGGAGGGTTCTCTCTCGGCTCGAGAACACATTTTTTCCGCTTGACTCACTGACTGAAATCTCAATGAGTGATAAAATTTCTAAAATTAATGTTGAATTGGTTAGAATAATAAAAGGTGCATTTATCATCAGGAAGGAAGAGCAAAACAAGGGGAAAGATTCAGTGAAGAGGAAATGACCACCACCTCAGTGACAATGAGCGGCTGTAAGCAGCTGAGCACACCTCTGTTTGACAGCCTGCCCCTCTCTCCAGCCACGCAGTGATTTAGCATCAGCAAGATTTCCTGAAAGTGCCAGGAGCCGCCTCTCTCATATCCCATGCCCACAGGCACCTCTGTAGGGATGCTTTCTGTTGAGAAGATATTAGACTACAAGGGTTTCCACAGGCTACCTCTTTACATAGCATGCAGGCCGATGTGTGCATGAAAAGGAACTGCCTGCTCATTGATACAGAACCCATTTCTTCACAGAAACAACACCAGCTTTTGTTTCTTCTCTTTGACTTGGCATGTAAGAACAAGGAAGAAACATAAAATACTGGCACCGAAGCAGTCTGGTGTGCTGGTGAACACTATAGATATAGCCAAGTACCTGCATAAGAGGAGGTGGGGCTATGGGCTTAAATGTAGTTCTTAAAAATGATAACATTACATGGTAACATTACATGATAACTGTAAAAAGACTCGTTTAGTGGTTTTACATTTGCATAGCATGTTTCCTTTGTGTGTTCCTGAACAGTTTGCCAAAGTTGAACAGCTGTATCAGCTGCTCCATACTTGCAGTTCAAAAAACCATTCGGAGCCGGGAGGCTGTGCCCCACGCACTTCCTGGCCCCAGCAGGCTGCTGGGCTGCCTTCCCCATCGTTGTGTGAGGAACTGCAGAACTGCATCGCTTCGCCAGGAAGGGGTAGCGGAACCTTGTAACTTCAGCTGGGTGTAAACGAAACCAAGACTTGCAGCTAAGGCTCTTAGCTCCATCTCAGGAGTAGTTGGAGGTAGGAAATTGAGGATGTGCTTGGCCTGGGGGGTTAAGACAAGTCTGCTCTTCCCCTGAGACGTGGCGTGCTGTTTTCTCAGGTCCAACCATGCTTTTTCAGTTGAAGTTTAATTGGCCAAAGATGATGATTCAAAATGGAAACATTGACAGAGGAAGCAACAATAACATAAAAATACACTTATTAAATGTCCCTGGACACAATTCTTTCCGAAAGGCAGTTCTGATTTTTCAGTAGCTTGCTTTAGTCTCCATTAGTCTCACTAATGCTTATCTGTGCAATCAGTCCCATCACAGGTATGTTAAAATTATCTTCCTGCTGGTTCATCTGATAAAAGAAGATTGATGCTTGAATGTGTTGAATTCCTGGTGGTGTGATGGCTGTCCCTGGAAACTTCAGCTAAGCAGGACTGGCAAAGCAGAAAAATCATCTTACAAACGTTGTAAAGCTCCAAACCACTACAGCTCCTAATTTTGAACAGATTCCTGTTTTCTTTACATCAAAACTTCTATGCTTCTGGATATTGGATCTTTTCGCTCTTTTTCTGATGGGAATGCTTGTTGTGGGAGCAGTAAATTTCCGGTGACTGGGAGATTAGAAGCCTTTTGTTTATGCTGAGGTCTCCAATCTTCATTTGCCCAATATTTGTTAACAGATTCACCCTCCCTTAGTTTCCTTCGTTTGAAAATAGCATACTTTTTGTCATTTTGATTCATCAGCTGTTGAGTTGGTGATTATTAGATTTTATTTTTCATGCTGGGTTGCATTGGCAAGAAATGCATTCCCATTCTTTTGGAAAAGAAAAAAAAGCACTGAACATATTTCAGATTCTGCTAACAGAATGATCAGTTTCTAGGGCTGGAAAAGATGATCTCCACACTTATCCCTGCTGCAGACAAAAATTGTTATGTATGAATAAGAATAACTTTCTTATTGGGTTGGAAAAGATTACTTACGTAGTTGCCATAAAAAGATATATTTTTAAGAATGCTATCCAGATACCCAGGAGTAGCCTGTAGTATCGGTGCTATTTTTTGCTACAACTTGTAAATCAAAGACGTTGCGTTAGCTCCATATTATCCCAATTAGGAAATGGCATATATGCAATTATGTAAATACCATGCTTCTGGCTTGTCTGTTACCATTAAGAGCAGAGTGAGGGAACGAGCGAACAGAAAGCAGATGCATCTAAAAATATACCTGAGAAGCGGCAGTAAGAGAGCAGTGCTGCACGTGGTGTGGACGGGATGCCTGCGTGTCCTGCAGTTCGTGAAGCCCCCCCAGGTGGATGTGGCAGTGTCAGCGCCTCGTCCCATGCGGGTCACCCATCCCGCTGTCTCCTGCTTGTGGCCAGAGGCAGATTTGACCCCGGACGCTGCAGTTTCCCCTTCACACCCTGGGTTCTTTCAGCAGCAGCAGGAATTGAGTGCCATGGGACCGTGCCTAAAGCTCACTCGGGTGCCCCAACTCTCTGCAGCAGCTGCACGCATCTAGAAAATTACTCTGAAGGTATAATTGGGTTTTGTTCTCTTGCCTTTTAACACAGAATAATAGAAACGGTGGAGGCTCCTCAGATTCAAAGGGTTTTGTTAGCAATTTATCCACAATGCAACTTTTCCTTTCAAACATGAATTTTCCTTAATTCTTCTTAGCATAGCTCTCTGAAAATGCTTTCAGAAACAATTATGGCTGATGATACGTAGTCTTTCTTCCTTTGTTCTTACAAATTAGAATTCTTTCAGCCTAATCATCGCTATCTTAAATACAAACATTAACATATATATATTCTAAGCAAACAAGCTTCATAGAAGAATAAGTAGGGGCTTTAATTGACTTCAGAATCATTCCAGAAATACCTGGCTTGTTTTTTGTTTTTGTTTTTCAGCAGTGTCTTGTGTTACTCTTTATACGAGAGTCTGTTCAAAGCTTTTATTTTTACTCCATTATTTTTCATTCTTGGTAATAAACTCTGTTTTCTTCAGAGAGAAACTGCGCACAGTATTGAACTGCTGTGGTGACGCTTTGTGGTTTGCATTAGGGTGACATTTTGCAGATACTCAACAAAATTCAGACTCTTCCTACTGAAGGACTATGCTAGGCAGTGTTCAAACATAATTGGAATTGTTTATTTTTCAGTACTAGATAAGAAGGTGTGGGAAAAATAAAAATGAAAAGAGTCCCTGTTCTAAATTCTTTACATTCTTACCTCCCCACCCAGCTTTTGTAAAACACTCCAAGTATGCTACTGAGATGCACGATGTTTTTCTTCTGTATAACTCTACCCAGGATCTAACAGTTACTGATCAGTTGTGTTTCTCATTGCACTGTGTCTTTACCAAAGGTTTCTCTGCACTTCTGTTCCAGATTTTTTTTTGTCGTT
This sequence comes from Aythya fuligula, assembly GCF_009819795.1. Taxonomy (NCBI): domain Eukaryota; kingdom Metazoa; phylum Chordata; class Aves; order Anseriformes; family Anatidae; genus Aythya; species Aythya fuligula. The sequence continues at coordinate 8,664,502 of NC_045569.1, read as the reverse complement.
GTCATTTTGCCAAGCTAAAATGTTTCAGATTTTTCTCAATAGATTTCTTGAATGACTGACTAGGAAAAAAAAAAAGCTTCAGCAGCTACCACTCAGTAAAAAGCAGTGACAAAAATGTTTTCTTCTGATCAGTGCAAGACTAATTAGCTCTATAAAAGTAACCTGAAGTCAGAGGGATTGAATCTGTCTAAAAATTCATGTTATTAAAGGGACATGAAAGTAATCACAATTTATGAATTTGCCTTTTAAATGGAAAAGACATTTTTCTGCAGCTAAAAAATGATAGTGCCAAAGCAAGAAGAAATATTTTTCCCAAATTATACATCTGTGTGTCACTGATCGATTTTGAAGGCTGGCTGATAATATCCATTAAGCTTGGTTCCAGTGATTGATACAAAAATTAACCTTGAGTGTCTGAATAGTTTTGACATCCTTCAGTCTTGCATCAGTCAGTATTTGGTTAATTATCTAAGTATTGCTGCAAAGAGATCAGACTCCAGCTGGCTGTAATTAGGGCTGGATTGTTCCATGCCTTCAAGACAGTTTGTATATTCATGGGATCCACAGCTTTCCGTTGTCCTCATTTCCTGTAACATAAAAGTACTTGTATTTCAGAGAACTGAAGGGGAGGCAAGCAGTGAGAGATGCACTGTACTGGTGACTCTTACCATTAGATCCTTAGAGATCTGACTGGGGAATACACAATGCAAGTATCAAAAAGGACAGGCCTTGTAGACAAAAAATGGTATTTCAGCTAAGTAGAAGAAAGTATGGATCTTTAGCAAGCCCGGTGCGTTCCATAAAATCTGAAATCTGTGCTTTGTAAAGCTTGGTCTTAAAGACCACCAGCCTGCATAGGGAGAAACTTGGACAGCAGATCAGGAGTGCACATGACCTAAAAGCATCAATGAATATTCAGTAATTCAGTAGCCATGGGATAAAACCCTACAAGTGCAATCCATTACATCCAATTTGTTGAAATAAGTCTCCCTGATTTTGTGGCCGTATGCTGCAGAATTACTAGCATTGCATTACTGGCACTTGCTTTTAAATGCCCTACTTTCAGGAAACACTGCTCAGCTTGCTTTCTCCCTTCAATGTTCAGGTCATCGTGGCCTGTGCTCTGTGCAGCCTCTGCTGTTATCAGCCTTTATTGCAGCTCATGAGCAAGACTAGCACATTTTCCAATTATTACTCTCTTTGGGGAAAGAAGTAGCCTTTGTTTAATTTATGTGTAAAGTTGCTCATTAATAATTCATTGATATCCAATTTGGAAGGTATATGCCAGAAACTATGCCAAAAAATAAGGCAATTAACATAATTATTATAAGACCAGCTGTAAATAGGTAATACCAATCCATATCCCCAGGCAAAGTATGCCTGTCTGTACCTTCAGAATAGGTAAAACATAGTCATGTCTTTTGTGATTTACCTGAGCTACTTGCGGTTCTCGAGGAAAAAGTTTGGCCCTAGGGAAAAAAAAGACAGCTCTGGTAATTGTCGGTAACTGAAGGCTTCTCAAAGAGATGCTGGAGCAGAATTCAAAGTTTTTGTGCAACTAGAATAAGTCCTTGTGAGGCCAGGAGCCTCAGAAAAGTATCATCTGTCCATGGTGCCTAGATGAAACTTGCTACTGTTTACCTGCTGAAATCTCTACAGACCATTGCTTCAGGGATGCAGAGGATGATAGAGGTACAACAGCTTCTTCATGGCTGCTCGATCCATGCAGTGTCATCCTTCTGTGGCTGAGTTTTTGGTGCTTACTGCTAATCTTCATGTGCCCATTCAATTTGCTAACCTGGCAGAAAACTCTTCTCCCCCCTCTTCATTCACAGGTTACTTTGCTGCTGTTTGAAAGTTGAGTTGGTTGAGAGGTGGTCAGGAGAAGAGCAGCAATGAGGGAACATGAAGATTAGCATCTCCAACTAATTTTAGTTTATAAAAGTCTTATGAGCATAAGGGCCTAAAAGAACTTATTTCTAAACAGAAACAAGCATTGATAAAGATGTACAAGTTGAATTCCTTCTTTGCTTATTAAATGCAAAATATTTTTATAGTTGCACATCTTCTACTGATTACTTTCTTATCTATATGTATTTTATTTTCAGGTTTATTTCAGACAGGCATTGTCAGCAGCGGCTGCACAGATACCTCTGAGCAGCATTTAGAATATGTTTTTGCAGTGTGGTCACATAATTGTTATTGTTCAACTTTCTGCATGTAATCATTCCTCGGTGCCTTGACGCTATTCACTAGACTAACATGGGTAATTAGTGCATAAGTACACTTAGTGCAGCAAGTCAGAAGTGCATAATGTATGCACACAAAACATTATTTTGTGCATGGAAATTAACTTTTCCAACTTTCTCTTGTGTCCTTGATTACCTTTTTAATAGAGCATAAATATACATTCTGCTGTTTAGACAAGAATATTTTATTTACTGAACTGCTGTGAAAATTAGTATTCTCTTAAGCACAGAATTTATTCACAGGAATTGAATAAACAGGATTCTGTTTATTGACTGAAGATAAGTCTCTTAATACTCAAGTGGCAAGATAGTTTCCTTGAAACTTTATTATGATGACTTTGGAAAAGTAGCTGAACATGTATGTAACTTACAAGCAAACTACATGCCTACCTGTTTCAGCTCTAGCCATACACTGGTAAACTACACTGGAATTGCTTATATGTGGTTTCATGTTAGTTAAGTCAGCCTAGTAACTAACTGCAGTCAGAGGGAGTCAATAAACTGTGCTCCTCCCTGCTTTCCCCCAGGCCAGCCCTTCTGCTTCCCTCAGCCTGTGCTAGGCTTACCCCAAAGAAAAGGTGGGAGAAGGAAGACACACGACATGCATTTCCTTTCTTCCATTTTGGTTCCCTGCAGGGGAGTTTGCCACCAATACCGGAGGCACAGCTGAGCAGTGGCTCATAACACTAAACACACAAACTGGGGAACTATGACGGCTTCTACTGTGTTTATGGACCACCTATCCTCAATCTCCATTTACCATGTTTATATTTCTCTGTTTTCAGCAATCTAAGGTTTATGTGTTTTCCAAGCATGTTAAAAGAGAATTCACTTATCATAACAAAATGTTAAAGGTTCAACTTTCAGCGAAATCCAGGAGCTCTTAAAAACTTCCTGAGTTTTGTGTTGCATCCATTTCATGAGGCCACTAATCTCACCATGCCCTTGCTTTCCCAACTGCCTCCCCTCACAGAGAAGTTAAAGCAGGCATCTTGCAGTTCACGTTACAAAAATCCGTGTCACTTTCAGCATGAGCAACAACATCTCATAATTGTTCTGAGCTGAATGTTGACTGCAGGAATTGCTAACCCCCCTTCTGCAGCGGTGTGCCGCTGGAGCAATGGCTCTCGTGTTGAGATGTGATTGGAGCACTCTAATGTTTAATGCATCATTTTAACATTACCCTAAAAAAGCCTACTGTCGTGGTATGTTATTATCTCAGCTCTGCTGCAGTTGTTGTTTCTTATTTAAATGTCCTATCTCACTTGAGATTTAATGTAATTAGAACCAGCCTGTGGAAAAATGTTTCTCTATCACGTCTTAGCTGTTGTTCCAGTCAAGATGGTAAAGCAAATCAAACGAGGTGTAATGAAAATGATGGAAATGATAAAAACCATTTGCAAGAGGCAATTTTCCTGAGGGATATAAAAGGCATCAGTGCACTTTTTTTCCTCCTCTTTTGCTTTGTATTTCTAAACTGGTATATGTATGTCTGGAATAGCTCCATAGAGATTTGTCTGACACACCTGAGAGCAGACTCGGGTACATCTGATAGCATCTGACTTAACTGACCCAGGAGGGAACCTGAAGTACCATAGCAGTAAGCCCTTCTGTTTCCATCTTGCAGGAATTCCATCTTTGGAATTCCATCTTTCCATCTTGAGGAATTCATGTGTTACTCCTCTGCATCTTTTACCTTTATTTTAGGTTTATAATTCTATTGTGAATTTTTTTTTGCTTTATCTTTCTTCTTTTGTGCACATGCCATTTGCAAACAGGCTTTTGTACCATCAGGATTTATTGTAGTAATCTATATTAACTCATTGTAGTATTGATAAACTTCAAGTCAGAGAGGCTTAATCTCAAGAGACTCGATGTCCTAGAATATAGTAAGAAATGCAATGCTTTCAAAGGGTGATGGTAGGATTTTAAGTGCTGCTATTTTAGCTCACAACAGATGTGCATCAGTGGATCAAGTGTGAGTGATTTAAAAAATACATACCTGAAAAAAAATTCTAATCTGTATGTTTCTCCTTTTGGAGCTTTTTAGTTTATAGAGCACTTGTGCACAAGTTCATCTTTTCTGTTACCTTGAACTCCTTGGAACAGAGGGGAAACAGTAATTTCTTCTCTTCCCATCCCCCATTCACTTTTTTTGTAAAGAAATGATTAAATGCTTAGAGTACAAATGCTGCGCATGAATATTTATAGGAACTTTTATAACATTCAACAGGGCAATGCTTTATGGCTGTCTTTTTCTGAATGCACATAATAAAGTACCCATCATTTCTTTGAAGCTACACTTGCTCTTTTTTAATTTGATCACAGATTGATAGGAGCTGTATGCTCCTTGGGGGCAGATGGGCCGCAGTTGTTGGTGATGACAAAATGCAGAGATCAGTGCCATGTTCCCTACTTCTCTCTGTTGAAACACTTGCATTTAACATTTAGTAAGAATAAATTTTTTATGCAACACTTACGTTTAAGTTGCAGAAAATTACTATCTAAGAATCTGTTACCTCCATTGGATAAATACCTGATTCACTGCATTTATACTTGGGTCCTGGAAGAAAGAGAGCTGAACATCTGCCTGAAATACACTAGAAAAACTGAATGGCCCTGGAGCATGCTCTGCAAACCACTTGGAGAATCCTCCTGTTAATGCAAAAAAAAATAAAAATGTTTTAGTCTCCACTTCTTCCTCTGCATATTAACTCTCAGTAATACTGCATCCTGTGAATGACGAATAGGGCATATGAGGCCTCGAAGTGCCATTCACCCCTTTTGAAAAAGCAAATGGAAACTGGTATCTGTTAATAGCAGTATTTATCCCCTTGACATCCTAAAGAATATTAATCAGTTTAAGCACTTGAGTGTTTTAATGTGGAGGAGAAAGGCTTCAAAAATAGGCATATTATGGTAGGGGGAAATGCATTTTTTTGACTTACCAAAGCTGAAGATGATAGATAATTTTAGAACTGTAGTTGGAAGTTTCTTGCTCGTAACATTATTATAACCTCTTCCTCTTTAAATATAAATCAAATAGATTGCTGTAATGAGCATGTGCTCATGTCCACAAATTTACTACATTAACTGTTTAGAGTGTTTATTTAAAAACTATGTTGTATTTTCTGCATTTGAAGTTATTTATTGGAACTTTGTAACTGTTATGGAGGTCTACATGAATGCATGTATTTTGGTAAATACCACACAAAAAAGAACCCCCTTAGCCACCCTTACCAGCCAAAGTACTACAGCAGACAGCCGTCACTGCTTACATTCACCACTGGCTAAAATTCTGCTCTGAACAGTTCAAGCGGTGTGGTAGTAAAATGTTCACAGTGTTAACACAGACAGGTACAGCAGACCCACAGCTAAGGCAACCATGAGAATCATTCCTAATAAAAACATTGCTGTCAGCAAAGCTGTATAAGCTCACGTGGAGTCAGCTACAATAGGTACCCAGAACGTCTAGCTGGGCTTTCATGTATCATTGCTAGCTGTGTTCTGAGCTGTATTCCAACAGACTGGCTTCTATAAAGACTTGTCTGAAACAGTCAGTAGGTTTGCATCTTTCACTGGGATAAGCTGTCTGTCTAAATTATTTTTTCCTTAAATTCATTACTAATACATTTTTTTTTTCATTTTTTATCTTAATTTAGCTTTGAGTCCACTTTTATTTGGTCATGCATTTTTAGCTTTGTGGCTGTGAAACATACATTTTACATAGATAGTCTCATATCTGAAGATCTCAGGAATATACCAGTGTACTTCACAATAGTAAATTTGTTCCCTTTTATATATGTGTATGCATTTATAATATATCCTTCTCAGCTGCTACAGTGTACAGAATATGCAGATAATATATGTGTATTTTCAAAGAAGTCATCAGTTATGAAAATTCTTAATTTTCACGTACTGATTCTAATCTTTCCTAAATGTTTTGGGCACAGCAGTTTTTAGCATCCCTGTCATGATTAAAGAAGGAAAACCTAAAGAGACAGTGTCAACAAGTAGTTGAATCTTTGAATTAAACTTGTATACTTGCTATATTACAGTTATCCGCATATATTACAATAAAAGGATTAAAGGAAAATAACGTGATATTGTGCTTTAGTTCTATTTGAAAGACTTCTAAGCCAGTAACACTTGAGCCACATGTGCATAACCTTTGAACGTGTTAAGTGCATAACTTGTGTACAGGTGTAAGAAAAGTATGTGCTCACCTGAGGTCTGTTTGAGTGAGCGTACAAGTAGTAATGCTGAAACTGCAACAATCCAAGGTTTTCATATGCAAGAAAACAGAGGAATTGTCCAACTGTTGTGGGATAACATATCAAATCCATCTAGACAGCTTTAAAAAAAAAAATACTATGAGTAAGCATACTGATAATGAAGTGTTTGAATGACATTCTTCATAAGGAAGATTGAAATTTAGCTTAAAAAAAAAGTTTGACTTTTTTTCCTAATTTCTCTTTTGGAGCTTTATTTTTGGAGCATGAAAATCAAGTGGGCACCAGGAAATGAATAGCCATATCAAGCAGTAAGTTTCCAGGGACCTTAGACTTTAATTTGTCTATGGATCACAGCATATTAAGGGTTCACAGAAATAGGAGGCAGAATTTATTACTTAGCCTCAAACTAGCTCTTCCATTGTGCCTTATAAAATAAACCTCCCCACTCAAATAGTCAACTTGCTAGGGCTTCAAGTCTTAAAATTTGTTACTACTGAACTATGCTTCTAACAGGAAATGCATTGGGCAAGACAAGGAATCTGTTTTTTTCCTTCTTTAGCTTAACACTGCAGACATTAACAATGATGTTCCCTAATTTCAGTAAGCAGCCATCTCATTATCTCTGTGAAGTCTCTCTTCTGCTCTTTTCCTTTCCAGTTCTTAGGTCTTCAAGTTTTAGCGTATAATTAAAAGCGTACATTGGCTGACGAGTGAAAACTGGATTTTCAGCTGCTGCTGCCTGTAAAATATAATACATCGCCCACACATCCCAAGGCAGTGATTGAAGATCTCGTCTAATTTGTCTTACTGAAATTTAAGCAAAATCATCTGCTGAGTGTTTCAGACTATCTGCATGCATTACGATTGATCTGGCCTTCTCTGAAAAGAAGAATGTGAAAATAAGATATGGTTAATGTACCAGTCTTTTTATGTCTAGAGAACAAGTTTAACATAGGACATTAGAGATACAGGCCTACAGTCTGTCTTCTGACTACATGATGTTAATTAGCATTATGAAACTGTCCTTTTGTTAATCATGTTGAATTATATCAAAGTTGGAGGAATTCTCTGCTGGAACAGAAGTGCGGTTTATGTTGGTACTGCACTGCATTTGGCACCGTGCGGTGGGGTTGGCAGCAGGATGACAGTCAAGTGGAGCAAATCAGAAGCTCCACTGACATGGTGCGAGTGTAACTGGCTGTGCACCTGCCTCCTGCCACAGGGGAAAGAAAAGGAGGGGGCTAAAACAGAGCGGGTCGGCTCTGCTAGGGTGGTGTCTGCTGAATGCTTCAGTACTTTATAAAGCAGCATCTTGCTTTTGTAGAACTAGAGGTGAACATAAATGAGTTGTGCAAGAAGCTGCTCCTTATAACTGGTATTTTCTGAGAAATACTGTAAGTTTTTATGTTGCTTATTTCCATTTTTCTCCTTGATCTACTGGTCCCTGCAATACTGTATGTAAGTAAAAGAATTATTTTGCTCTTTACAGAAAAAAAAAAAAAAAAAAAAAAAAAGTAGTGAAAATACTTGCATTAATATATATTTGGGAAATGTGCACAGTGCAGAGCAAATGCACTTCAGTGAGAGCTTCGGTTTCTCAGCATGCCTGTATCAAGCCATGCAGCACCCAAGTCTTACAACAACTGCATGCAGATGTGGTAAGCAGTTCATAAATACCCTATCACGGATGTTCATCGTTTGTTGGGTTTGGGTTTTTTTCCACATACCACATTCTGGCATCAAAACAAAGTTCCTGTGCTTTTATTGAATTTGACATACTGCAATTCCTATCAAAATTGAGGCTTTGGAAGCACTATTAACATGCCCAGATTCAACAAAAGGCTTTTTAAAACAGCTGACACTTTTCCGAGTGACTGGTATCTGAGTGATGATTTGAGTAGGGGGTACTCAAAGCAGCCGACAAAAGTGAAGTTTCATAGTGATTAACTCTTCAGTTGTGCAAAAAATAAAAAAGAAAAAAATGTATGTATACTTCCACAAATCTCTGTAGAAACCTGAGCAACAAAACCTTGAATCTTTATGCACATTAGTCAGACTGTTTTCTGTTGAATAACTGCCTGATGTTATTGTAAAAGGGCTGTAAAATTGCAAACCAAAAGGTTTGGCCTTTTTTAAATGGCTTTAAAGATAAAAACCCCAATTCATTGTCTTGGCAAAAGCAGGAGTCCTCTCTTCATCATATCTCTTTGCATCTTCTTTCTAGATAGTGAGTTTGATTTTACTGAGCTATGAATGGGTATCTTCTGTTAACAAGTACACAGAAGGCTAGATTCACATTTCAGATTTTGCTATGTTTTTCAAAAACTAAAATATGTGTTGTATATATTATGTGGATTAGGCCTGGCTACGTGATAGGTCTGAAGCTGATTGTAAGCAGGAGATTGTTACCAACTTGGCATGTGATGCCATGTATTGATTTTGTCCTAAAATCGAGCAAGTTTTTTATCACTAGTCTGAAAGGAAATAAAAAAATTACAGCTAACAAAGGTTAGGAGAGCAGTTAATTTAAAAGCAGAGAGATCTACTGATTGCATTGAAAAAGGGCTAGAACAAATAATTAGTATTTACTGTGTACAACTGTAAACTGGGAATAAGCAGTATAGGCAGGGCTGCCTGATTAACTGAGAGAAGCAAGCATCCTCAAAAGCTTGTGGAAGTTGCGACTGTTTATCATCAGGATAGGACAGCAGCCTGGACTTAAAAGGACTGTGTTGACTCCATGTGCAGAGGAATCTATTTCCAGAGTAGGAAGGGTTTGTTTCCATTGTGGTTGTCACCGGTGGGAAACTCCAGGAATGCTGTCTTGTCTTCTGGAGAGCAACAGTCAAAGGGTGCTAATAACAATTCACAAAAGTCACTAGGGATTAAAGGTTTGAACAGTACTTTTTAAAGAGAGGACTCAAGTGCTCAATTTGCTCATTTTTTTAATTTTGAAAAAGTCAAAGTAGAAACCAATAGCACTTTCTAAGTGTAGGAGCAAAAGAAGTGATTTACCACTGTTGCATAGCTGTTGCAATTACCATCATAATTCACCATTTGACTAACAGTTGGGATCCCATGTACTGTTTACGTAATTAATTTCCCGCTGCCAGCATGTGTTATTAAGACAAATGTGAGCCCACAACCTTAAAATCCACAGTACAGACTTTTCTGTATAAATTGCAAGGTGAAGTACTGCAGAGAGCCTGTAGCCTCTTCCACGGGCTGTGCTCTTGAGACCTGGCACACATCACTCTGTTGTGCATAACAGTTATGAAGCACTAACTGGGCAGTGTGACTTGGATTCCTGAGCAATTTTCCTAATCAGATGGAGTATTGATGTCATCCCGTGAGCTGTCTGTAGAGATGGAGCCCAGGACCTCAGAAGGGGGCAGCAGGAGAGGTGTTACTACTGCCTTACAACTTAGTGCCTCTTCCCTGGACAAGGAGTAGGTCTCAGTCTCTCCGTTTCTCTTAGTCTACGTTAGACTAGTTCTTAGTTGTTAATGATTTTGTTCAAAATGGCATAGTATTGCATGCAGCAGGAATAAAAGCTCCCTCTGACACAGTCTAAGGGGGCCAATAATAGCAGCCTTACATTTTATTGGGGTTTGTAGTGGCAGACTAATTGCCCTCGGGCTTGATGTGTTTTTTGTGAAACCCATCCCTGTGCAATGGTGGACACGTCATGGTCCTATATGGTAGTAAAGATGCCGTCATGAAACCTTGTTCAAAAGTTAAAGGATGCAGATGAACGTCATTCTGCTTTTATCTGCAAATCCCTGTGGGTTCATATTGAGTCATCATAGTAGTACAAGACTAGAAAATTCACATTGTGTTTTTTTCTGGATAGAAAAAGCTTTGAATTTTAAAAACTCTGACAAGCACAAGTAGCAAAATGTATATTTGTCAATCAGCTCTTGTAGGAAATACTTGTCATTAAAAAAAAAAAAAAAAAGAATTCCAGAGTACCATTTCTGAGAACAACCATTCCTGTTGATTTTCTTTCTCTTTCCTTTGATAAGCGTTGTTTACAGTGCTTTGGTTTTGTTGCTCCATACTGTGTCCTGACCCAATGAGTGAGCACTGGCTAGTTTTCCAGCTTGTGATTTTCAAGTGTGATCAGCAGCCTCTTAATTAGTACCTGTGAGCTCTGATAGCATTTCTGTTCATAGGTGGAAAGAACAGCAAAGTGGGCACCCTGGGTTTGCAGGAACGCTCAGAGCAGTAGGAAGGGGGCGGGTGGGATGATACTGTGCTGTACTCTGGCTGCAGCTGCTCTCTGTGACAGCCTCCCCTGGTTTTCGAGTGTCGGAATTCAGCTGTGGTTGCCTATTCCTGCTGCCCACAAGCAGGCGGGTTCTTAGGGTATGTTTGCCTGCATGACATCCCTCTTTGCCTTTCCTTCTCTTACAGTGTTGATGCAAAGATTATAGTGGTTTACATACTTGATAGATTTACACCTCCATTTTTGCAAATGAAGGCTGTTTGTCTTCTCATGGAGTACATTAAGCAAATTTCCTAGCTACAGAAAAGTCTTTGAATGCAAAAGAAAAAGCTAATACAGAATTTCTGTTAAATTGCCTTTCTGATTCTGTTCTTGATTATATTTAGTGATGTCTTCGCTGCATAGATCCTCTATGCCTGGACTATTTTCAAGTATGGAATCAGATTTTTTTTGGACTAAAATTACTGTTGTGTTTTGGTTTGGTTTGTTTTTTCCTGCACTGTATCATGTCTGTTTCAGTAGCCTAAAAACATGAGTGCCAACTGTTAGATGCCCTTGGTCATTCTGTTAGGCCTTTTCCCTCACCATGGGGGGATACAGCTGCATCACAGAGCCCCCCTTAAGAGGCCTGGAAAACTCAGGTATTGTGGACTTCAAAATTTTTCAGGGGCTGATGACTTTGCTAACCCCTATAGTGAGACTGAAGAGCATGAAAATGACTGGGTTCTTAACAGTGATCCACAACACAATGTTTTACATGAATTAAGGTATTGATTTGCTTGGCTTTTGGGCCTGTGCCTCTACACTACTGTTACAAGAGTAACAGGATTTTAAACTGGTGAATCATTTATAACGTAGGTAGTTGTATTGGATACTGCTATGGTAAAACCCATTTTGGTACCAAACGGTGAAAACAAGCAGAAGGCTCTATGTTAGCAAAAGCCTAGTTTTGTATGTACAGCTGAGTTCTCTGTGAGAACCTGTGTAAACACAGGTAGGGAGCAGCATCTTTCGTACCCCTGATACTGCTTTGCAAGCAGGATTGCGTGGTTGAAATTTATGCAAGGTAATGCACAGAGAAACTGCAGGGAACAGAATCCTGGTCTTTGTTATTGTGGAATGCCAGGAAGGATCAGAAATCCTAAAACACAGTCAAACACAACATTTAATCATGTATTTTTTAAAAAATCAATTCTTTTTTTTTTTTTTTTGTGAATGCTAAGAAGTACACAATTTTACTATCTGCTGGTTCCTTTTCTAAATAAAATGTCACCTGTGATGGTGCTTTTTATCCCTAATAGCATTCTCATCAGCAGTTGCTGATTTTATGGAGATGGATTCTAGGCAAAGGAGAAGAATAACTATGAGTGCCTAGGAATATCTATTATAATGTATCGTTGTTTTCTTTTTAACTTCAGCATTAGTAAACAATAATGTTTAACCTTCTAACTTAGAGCTCGTCACTCATTTCACTGCTGTGTCTTATGACTGGGGATTAAAATTTACTGCATTCATCATGTCTGGTGAAATGGTTTATTGGGATGCATAAATGACATACTAATTAGAAGAACAGTCTGAGTGAGAATGAGCTGCTTAAAGCTTTGATGACCAGAAAATTACCTGTAGCTAGTTTCTCCAGATTATCAAAGAAGTCCTCAAATTAGTGTTTTTCTTTGATCATAGATGCAAGGAACGAGGCAAAATGACTGCACAAGGTGGGAGGAGATGGTTATTCGGGAATGAGAAGCCGAAAGAGTTTTTACAAAGATTCAAGCCCTTTCTAGCCACCTGCTGCACCAAGTAGTGAATGAGATATATTAGTAGGTGGTTTATTTTCATCTGTATTTTCCTACCAGAAACTATTAATGTGTATTTCTTCAAGAGCCAAATTGCTTGTAGAGAGAAATCCCTTTCATACAGTTTGTCATCTTATCCTGATTTTTCTGTCCTGTAGTATGACAACATTCAAAGAGTACTCATCCTTTACAAGGCTTTCAACTGGCTTCCTTACCTTTGTAATTACCACTATCTTATCTATGCACTACTATGGATTTGTATGGATTGTTGCAAGAGACATGCTAGAGTTACATACAGTTACTTGACCCAAGTAGTATAGCCTGAGGTCTTTGTAGCCCCATATCAAACATGAAAACTTGGTCATAAAAAATAGAAATGAACACAGAAAATGTTTCCAGGGCTGAGATATATGCCTGACTTAAGAGTGACAAAACAATGAGGGTGGAAGGAAGAGGCCTTACCACTGAGAGATAATGGGGTGTTAGTATTCTCAAAACATGTAGTTAACTCTAGCAAAATGGTGAGAATTCATAAAAAGGGAAAGACGGAATCATGTTGTTACCCAAGAGGTTAATTTTGAGAAGAGCCTTGCCAATGGAAGGCTTACAGAGGTAAAATCATAAACAAAAGAGACGTGACACAGAGGTGGAAACGGTGTGTGGAGCAGATTGGATGAGAAGAGTTGGAATCTTTCAGACGATGTCTAGGATTCTGCAGCTCTTCTGCACATCAGATCTGATGCTAGGGAGTGGGAGAACTGGATCTGTGAGAGTGGGAAGGCTGACAGCTGATGTATGATTTCACGAGACAGAGAACTCATACGCAGCATAGAAACGGAAAGCGCTCTGCAGTGAATCAGTGCTGGCGGTGCTCTGGCACCCTGATTCCAGCGGTGGCTGTGTCCATTTTTCCGCCGAAATTTCTGAAATGGACAATAAAGGAACAGTCTGCCACTGCAAGGATTTTCTTCGTAACCCAAATAGTTACTGCTTCATTTAAACACTGAGATTGGAAGGTTTGAATTTACTACACCTAACAACGAATGTCTCAGCATCTGTATAAGTGTCTAATCCTTTTCTGAATCCAGCCTACCTCTTGATCTCAGAGCCATCTTGTTTCAGAAAGCATTTTATATGGAACTATTTTATTTTCACAAGTTTAAATATGCTGCCTCTTGGGTTTGTTGCTCTTGTTTCATGAGAGGCTAAACGGGAACACCCAGTCTATCTGTTTCACTTAATAGGTAAAGCTTCTCATCTCCTAACATATCTTTATGTGGATTTACTCTGATTTTCTTGCACTGAAAGCATGTAATCTACTGATTGTTGTGCATATTCTGTTGCACCACTTGCATGCCCTGCAGTTAGTGATTCGTGAGAGCTTCTTAAAAAATAGAAATAAAATACTGTTTCTCTTTTGCCCATTACTTCCTTGTCTGGTAGGAAGGTGAGCAAGTTTTCTTCACAGAAGTCATAAAAAGAAATGATATCCTGTTCATCCTGTGCTTAGCTCATTGCTGTACCATTGCGTGGTTCTGATAAAGGACCACGTCATTTTGTGTGTAGCTCAGCCACTTCAACTTTCTCCCCAGTTGTTGGCTTTACCCAGTCCAGTCCCACTGAGCTATTGCTCTTAATTTATCCATTATTTTTAATATCTTTTATATATACATAATGGCTGATAGTGTTTTATTTTTTAACTTAATGCTCTTGAGTCTTTATTAAATAACTTAAAAGGATCTTGGGGAGCGGATTGAGATTGATGGAGAGTAATCATCTGGCTTCTTTCTCTGTAGTGTGCTTTATCTTCTGTATTACAGCTGACCTCTTGCACTGTGGCTGCAATCCACTAATAACAAGTTATTTATCTTCTGATACTGCAGTATCCTGTTTGTCTTTGGCAACTTTTTTTCACGAGTATCATAACATTGATAGGTTTTTGCATGCTATTCTGTATTTTGCTATCCAGTAGTTACATTGCTAAACTCCAAGTGTTTACACCTGTTTGGCACTGGTGTGTTTTGCTGCATCAGAGTTCTGTGTGGGCATCTTTGGAGCTGGACGTAGCAGTAGTGCAAGGCAGAGAGTTTTAAGTAAGTTGTAGTTGTGGAATTGATGGTTTCAATACTATAGTAATAATGCACACTGTTTTCATTCTCAAGCTGTGCTCAGCAGAAGGCTAACCACAACCATTCCCAGGTTTTGTAGCTGCAGCAGCAGCGTAATGTTTTTCAGGTAATTCATTGTTACATATTGTGACTACTCACATTCTGTAGAGGTTTAACATTTTTGTAGTATTTATTCTTCTAGATACGTTCATGTGCTTAAACAACTGACCAAAAAGATAAAAGGGCAGGATTTGAATTGAGCCTAGGAAGAGTAATTCAAAGGTAATTACATGATGGAAGGTATTGTCATACTGATGCGTTCTCAGAATGATATGAAGGGCTTAATTCTCATGATTTGGCTTAAACAGAGTTGAGAGAAACTCAAACCTGAGGATGTTTTTTTCATTATCGTGCTAGTATCTCTCAGCTAATGTACTTCTGTGCTTATCCTTAATTTGCTAAAAGATCTTGGAATGTTGTGCGTTTTTACTGGAGGGATGGGCATGGGGAGAAAGGGGGGGGAATCTAATTTCTTGTGCAAGTAAAAAGTATACCAAAAGAATATACTCTGCAGAATTGTCTAAATGATAACTGGTTGTTAGAAACTTAAAGTATATTAATGATAAAATACGATTTTTCCAAAAGGAATTACATTTTTTAATAGTTTTCTCAAGGTAAGAATCTGTTCTCTTTGGAAGTCAGAAGAGTTCATATTCAAATGCATGCCTTTGCTGGTCTACTGGGCCTCAAAACTAAATGTGAGAGCTTGTCCTTGTTATAGTTTTGTGTATTGTCAGTGTGATGATGCAGAATCTAATCAGGTTACTTACACAGATCCTGAGGATATTTCTTGCCTTTTCCTTGCTGTATGGCATTATCTGTTTGGGTTAGGTAAATTGTAAAGCAATGCCTGTTTTATTCTGAAGCATTACAGGTTGTCTAGCCTTAGGCAGGTTTTTGCTGTAGTTCATTGGTTATTTCTATCATGTTTTTTCTTAGAGGTTTTAGGTGGAAAAAACATATTCAAGGGTTTCCTTCACTCACTTGGTTTTATGAAATATTCATGTCATTTAAGCACTCTTTAACTGAGCGATAATACAGCATGGGAGCTTAAAAACAGGAATAGTTCCAAGTTGTTTTCCTGATTGTTTCATGCTGTCTTGCAGCAATTTTGCAACTTTTTTTTTTTTTTTACAGAACTGTGTTTAGCAGTGATTCTGTTGTCTTCTCCATCCAAAGCATGCCCTTTATGTCAGCAGCTTAGTACATCGTGCTGCAGAGTGGTTCTAAAGTAAGTTGGCAACTTTATAGATTATATGGACCTGAAGTTTAGGTCATTGCCTCCTCGATATCCACTGGAAGGTTCATTACATTTTCTGTAGGACTGTCATTTTATGGCATTGGACTGGTGTCAGCACTCAAAGTTCTGACTAAAAAAAAAAAACCCTGAAACAAAATTTCTTTTTTAACAAAAATTATAATGATGCTTAACACTTCTGTAAATGTCCATCTGTGCTGCCTGCCACAGCTCAGTTCTGGCTTGTTACAATGATCAGATACGTGCTGAACATTGGTCCAATTAGTCCACTTTGGGAATAAAACTGTGGTAGACCACAGTGCCATTGCTTAATTTCATGTTCTTTTCTGGCACACCTCTTGAGAAATAAGTGCTGTGACTGAGCATGGTGCCACACTTAAGAGGCAGGAAATTTGGGTTCTAATCTTGATATTCCACCAAATTAGGATGTAAAGTGAGACCCTGAGTCACTGTTTCAGGCTACAAAATCTGTATTGTTAAACACTTGCCCACCTTTGTGAAGTCCTGTGACATTGGTGGGTGCACTTCTCCCATTTTTAAATATCAATACATTACGTTTTATTTCCAAACTCTGCTGTAGTACTTTGTATCATCTCATAAGATTTTTTGCTTGATTTGACTTTCATTAATAACTGCTGCAAGATTGTTCAAAGCACAGTGCTTCTGGGCACTGAATGTCAACAACTGTGTTTCTCAACATGCCTGCAACTTGGGACCCTGCCTACCCTGGCTGTAAGACTCCTCTCTCCGTGTTACATTTCATGTACCTAACAGATGTTGCAGTTAGCTTCACTTGGGATTTGTTCTCCTTTGAAGTTGAACAAAGGATGTAAAATTTGAGAAGTTGTTTGTTTCTTTTTATTTTTTTTTTGTGTGTGTGAGTGTGTGTGTGTGTGTTTTCTTTTCTTTTCTTTTTTGGCATGAAAGACAAAACCTAATTGGCACATCGCATTTGTAGTCCCAGTTTTCTGTGCTAGATGTAGATAAGTGGCCCGGTGTCAGTACACATTGATGCTGAGAGATGAAGCGTTTTCACAGCCCATTGCCACCCAAGCAGGACAGTATGTATGAAGGTGGAGCGTTTCATATTTGAGTTGGTTTTGTTTTTTTCAAAAAATTTCTTAAAATATTTTTGATTATATTAAAAATATATATATATAATAATAAAAAAAGACCAGACACCAGATTTTAGTCTTGTTATGTTAGACTTACACTGTTCTTTGTGACAACCAGTGAGTGTCCAGATGCCTATAAGTACTTCAGACAAAACCACGAAGCCGTAGTGGTTTTGTGGTGTTTAGGTGCTCCTATATAGGAAACCAGGCTGGATTCCCATGGCTGATTTTTCAGTCTGAGGACATGCCTGTCAATGGTGAGAGGTTCGTGGGTTGTTCACTAGCAATTTAATGGGCTGTTGTCTTTTAAGAAGACTAATCAATGCAATTTATTCTGCAGCATAAAAATCGTAGGCCCATTTTCATGAACAGCAATGCTGAAGTTAAATGCCTTTTCCTGTTCCAAGTATCTAGTGATCTAAGAAGAAACCAAAGAGTGATAGAATTACAATTACAAATGATGAAATGCACACTTGTGCATATTGCTCAGTAATATAGTAGGCATTCATTTAAGGGGAGTTTTTGCAGCATACAGCATTGAAAACACATGTCTAATAGGTGCATTCATTTTAATACGCTCATTCATTGAGCAGGCCTGATTAATTAGTGCGTGTCACCATCTGGTACTTACTGAGACTATTCATTTTTAAAATGTTGAAATTGTAGGGAATGTTGCACACCAATTAAGTTCCTTTTAATTGGATTATGTTAGTATAAAGTATTACTGGCAAAGGCCTTCATTGTGATTCAGCCAGCATGCATCTAAGGGAGACCCGCCAGCCTGAAATTACTTAGAACAAAGGGAAAATGCCTGAAATGCATGTTTATTCCCATCTTGGTGCACTCAACAGAGATGATGTCAACAAATAATACTGCTGCATTTCTGTGCAGTTTCCTGACATGAGGATGCCTCTGCTGATAACTGCTTCAGCTCTGCACTGCAACTCTTAACCCATCATCCCCTAACTCTGACCTGGAAAGTGAAATATCATCTTAATGGGGCCTGACTGAGCCCTTCTGTGTGCAGTTGTGTATCTGCTGAAACAAGAACACTGTTTCTCGTTTACACAAAGAGTGATTTAGCCTTTAAAGCTGATAAACTAAGTGTGCTGACTCAACCACCTAGTGAATGAAGTATCACGAGCTCCTGGCTGCAGCACCATGTTAGGAGCAGAACTTGTCCGTCTGTACTCGTTCCTGTCACTGACTCACTTGGTGAATTTTAGTTGCTTAATGTCATTGCACTGCAGTGTTTCTGTGTATAAATTGTGAATAGGTATGTTTATCAACTTGCATAAAAAGCTTTGAGATGCAGGGTGAAATGTACCATGTTATTACGTGTTTACTGTTAACACTTTAGAAGCCTAATTGAGTATCTTCAAATAAGTTCGGTTGTCCAAACTACTTATTTCAGAGGAAGGAGCAGCTCTGCAGAGTTAGCAGTTCCTTAGCAGGTAAATGGGCAGTCACTGGCTGCAGTGAGGCTACAGAGGAAGAGATACCAGGAGCACCGTTAAGCCCAAACGATCTGATGTGTGCCTGCCTGGATCTCCTCACAACCCTCCTTAGTTTTGAAGAGTAGGGCGAGAGTCTAGAAATGAACACTGTCTGGATATCAGAGCCAAAGATTTTTTCTTTGTAAATTTGTGTGTGTTTTCATTACCTTCAATGGACTCTGCTGCCCCCTATGCAGCTGCAGCTGTCGTTAACAGCAATGGAAGCAATATCCTGAACATGTGAAGAATGTTTGAATTTTTTTTGTATTGAAAGATTTCATTCATTTCACTCATATTCACTTTTACTGCTATTATCACTCATAGGAGTGATTATGTGGTTGAAACAGTAAATGTGTTTTCTTTAAAGGCAGAGGAAAGCGTCAGAAAAATCAATTTTAGTTATACAACCATTAAAAAAATGCTAGATTTTTTTGGAGAGTGCAAATACCTGTTTAGACATATAAAGGTCACTGAATTTAATCTGTTACAGTAGATTGCTTCTGATTTCAAAGGATGAAAATAGTTCACCAATGGATATATTTTTTTTTTTCTTAATGTACATTTCCTCTTGTGTGAAGGTGCATGTTTCCTCTTCGTTACAGCTGCAGGCGGTGTAAAGCATGTTACAGGCACTGCTCATCCTGGAAGTGCCAAATCCAATTGGAAACCTGTCTGTAGTTTACAAAGGCAAGAAGTCAGTGACTCTTGCCTGTTTCACAGACTGTGTCAAAAGTCATGTTTAGAGCATGTTGAGTTTAAACCATTTCCATTTGGTGCTGAAATGCAAAAGATTTAAAATATCTGTATGCATCTTACGTATTTTCTGTCTGTGTATTGATAGATGCCTGCATTTACATACGCAGGTCTGTGTGTGTAGCATTTGAAATTCAGTTGCTGCATTAGTACTCCTGGGACATGAAGTATGCACAGAACTGTGACCCTGCTGTACTTCGGCTGTTACTGGAGCCTTGGGTTGTAGGTCTGGCAAGCCTCCTGTAGTCTGCAGTCACACGTTTTGTGTAGCATTCACTTGGGTTAGAGGAAAACTGATCCATAAGTGTGTCTGTGCAAATCCAAGTAAGTACAGCTGGTGGTAAAACATGAAAATATTTTAATGTGACAGTGTGCAAGAGAGTGCTTTCTCATTTTATCCCAACCTTATTAGCAGAAAATGCATAGCCTAGAAGGCCATAAAACTGTCTGTTCTGTGATAGGATTTAAGTGCACTTTGTGCCATTTCTAAGAAATAATATCACCCAGTTAAATCCTAAAAACCATACGCAGGTGCGCTAATCTCTTTGTTTAAATTGTCTGCTTGGAGATTTTATGTAATGGAGAAATATATTTTCCAAAAGAAGATTTATTTCGGCTGTGCAACTTTTAGTGCAACTTTTCTCCTTTTAGTTGTTAACATGAAAAGAAAGAGTTAACCACAGTATAAAATTCTAGTATTCTCTATTTCTTTCTCTCACATATTTTAGGAGAATTACTTCTTAATGTGATTTTTCTGGTTACAATGCCCAGGCTGACAAAGTGTTGAACCAACAAATCTTCGCAAAGATCAAAACAATGCAAAGGCCTTTTTACTCAGTGTATATTTAAAACAGAGGCTGAAGTTTGGGCAGAACTCTATCTGGCAGACTTTCTATCTCTTAGGTCATACAAAGAAAAAGCTTTTGGCACTGAGTTTTTGGCAAAAAGCTGTGTCTGGAAACATATTCAGTCAGTGTATGAAATATGATAGCGCTGGTACCATGACTGTGTCTGAATGTACTCTGTTATAATACAGTTAGACTTCAGCCCCATCTGGTGTTGGAACAAAATTCCTATTTCAGAGTTTTCCAGCGTAGGCTAGCCCTTTGCCAAAACACAGAGCAGTACGTGAGGAGACTGACAAAGTCAGACAAGTGTCAATTTTACTAATGATTTCTATTGTTTGCTCCACTAATGTAAACCAGTTGTGCCCGTGGTAAATTCCAGCATAAGTGTCCTGCTGTTACTAACCTCTGGCTTTAATTAAAGCTGCATCTTTAACTGAGTGGGTTTGGTACTACACTTTTAATGTACCTATGTGAACAGCAAGTATATTTTTATCCAAAGCCTGTAAAAATATAAAATTACTGATCTATCAATGCCTGCATTAGCAGAAGCAGCAACAGAGAGCTTCTTTCACCTCGGTAAAATGTCAGATCATTTCTGAGTTATGCAACAACAATGAAGAGACCAGAGATGTGGTTTTGGCTTAGAAGGCTTAAAATCTTCAGGCATTAATTCATAAACCACAAATCTGGGATACTCCAGTGACTGTGAAGTATAACAGATTCATGCCTGATTTTTACTCAAGGTTGATCATTTCAGGAAAAAAGACAACTCATTTTGAAATAGATTTACAATTATATTTCAATTGTTTTGGCGGGGGGTGGGGTTAGGTGGAAAAGCTACTTGTGAAACAAATCAGGAACTAAAAGTCGTCCATAGCTTTGTTTTGAGGATATAAGAATGGTTTATTGCCACTATAGCAAGCTAAAGAAGAAACTGACTTTCTATAAAGGCTGCCCCAGCATTTTAGCTGATTTTTCAGCATAAAGTCCAGCCTGTCTTGTCAAACAAAGTATCTGTCTAGTTATAATTTGACTCTGCTGAAAAAGTGCTTAAATGGCAGAGTTCGGAATTGGTTGAACATATTTTGCCACTTAAGCTCAGCTCATTCAACATTTGAAGCTAAAACGAGTGATCTAAATTGCATTTGATAGAGTAAAGTATATTCTTTTACTTTCTTGTCACACATTTAAATGGTTATTTTGAAGACAATATGCAATAATCCTTGGTTTTATGTCCTTTTCCTGGCATGTGATTTATTGGGCAAAAATTAAGGTCAATGGTCCTGAACTAGTCAAGAGAATTACTCTATGTTCTCAGTCATTGCCATTTTTCTCTCTCTGCTCTGAGTAATATAGGGCTTCACTGACAAAGTTTTAATTCTTTATGTCTGAGAAGAATATTTGCCACATTTTTTTGCATTTCATCTAAGCAGCACGGTGGTGTAATCTGGCAGGCAGCTAAGCACCGCACAGCCCTCATTCACTGCCCCTTCAACTTCTGCCTCACAGTGGGATAGGGGAAAGAATTGGTAATTGGAGGGGAAAAAAAGGTAAAAACTCATGGGTTGAGAATAAGATGGTTTAACAGGACAGAAAAGGAAGGGAAAACAATGATAAAAGAATTTGCATCTCAAGTGGTGCACAATGCAGTTGCTTACCCCCTGTTGTCCGATGCCCAGCCTGTCCCTGAGCATCATCCCCCCAGGTTTTATTGCTCAGCACATGGCATGGGACATCTCTTTGGCCAGTTGGGGTCAGCTGTTCTGGTTTTGTCCCTTCCCAATTCCTTGTGCACCCCCAGGCACCTCACTGGCAGGGCAGTATGAGAAGCTGAACAGTCCTTGACTCAGTGTAAGCACAGCTCAGCAACATCTAGAACATCCGTGTGTTACTGGCATTATTCTCAGCCTAAATACAAAAGATGGCACCATACCAGCTACTAAGAAGAAAATTAACTCAATCCCTGCTGAAACCGGGACTGTGGTTTTGTAAATTTAAGTAAAAAGAGCTTAAGGCATCAGCAAAGGGCTACTTGGTTTTTCTGAGTTGTTGTTAGCGGTATTCAAAAAAGTATAAAGATCATCCTGTTTTTTCCCCATTCTTATCCTCCTTCTCTCTTTTGTGTTTCAGAATGATCACTGCTCAAAACAGTAGCCATACCAAGGGAACAAAGAGGAAACACATGAATGAAATTCTTACCATGCACTGAACAGCACAGCATCAAGCGCAAAGCTCTGGGAAAATGTCTGCTTGCAACACTTTCACTGAACACGTCTGGAAACCTGGTGAATGTAAGAACTGCTTCAAGCCAAAAAGCTTGCATCAGTTACCCCCAGTATCTGAGAAAAAAACCCTCTCGCATGGCAATCTGAAAACCAACGCAAACCAAAGTAACAGCCATCGTGGTGGAAACAAAGGAAACTTCAGACCGCCTGTGGCAAAGAAACCCACAATAGCTGTGAAGCCCACCATGATGGTGGTAGATGGGCAGGGTGTATGTGGCGAAATCAGCGCGACGGATCAGTGTGAGAACAAATCGGTGCCCCCAGGCTGGAACCGAAACAAAGCTGTCTTGAACAAAAAACCACTGAACAATAATAATGAAGATGAAATTGAAGGTTATAGCCATGTTCACAGGCCTTATGGCAACAACGATGGTGTAGGTAAGATACCAAATAATAATAATAATGGACTGACAGAAGTTTTGAAGGAGATTGCAGGTTTGGATACCACACCTCAGCTAACTGGAAATGAAATGAACTCGAGAGAAACCTTCTTGGGAAGAATAAATAATTGTTATAAAAGATCATTAGAAAGAAAGATCCCTCCAAGCTGCATGATGGGTGGAATGAAGGATTCGCACAGTAAGCATGTTATTCTGAGTGGAAGCACTGAAGTAATAAGTAATGAAGGTGGACGTTTCTGTTACCCTGAATTCTCCAGCGGAGATGAGAGTGAGGATGACACGTTTTTTGGCAGCATGCAGGAAGAGCATGAGAGCTGGGATGAAAGTGATGAAGAGTTGCTAGCAATGGAAATTCGTATGAGGGGCCAACCTCGCTTTGCTAATTTTCGTGCTAACACCCTGTCTCCTGTTCAGTTCTGTGTTGACAAAAAATGGAACACTGTGCCCCTTAGGAACAAGTCTCTTCAGCGGATCTGTGCGGTCGATTACGATGATAGTTATGATGAAATTTTAAATGGTTATGGGGAAGAGACTGTGATTCTTTACGGGCAAGAGAGCATGCAGAGCATGGTATCTTCTGATTCTACATCTCCTGATTCTTCGTTGACAGAAGAGTCTCGTTCTGGAACAACCAGCAGTTCTTCACAGAAACTCTGTAATGGAGGATTATCTCCTAGCACTCCTCAGGACCTCAAATTGATCGAACCAGAATATGAAAGTCTCTGTGTTAGTCAGCAAGTGAAGGATGCGTCAAAAGCTTCCAGAAATATTCCAAAGAGCCTAGAAACCCACAAGGCAGTCCTTGCTCTTCGACTGGAAGAGAAAGATGGCAAAATTGCTGTACAGACTGATAAGCAAGAGAATAAAAGTTCTTCAGATGTTACTGGTCAAGCTGTAACTATCAACTTGGTGCCTGTGGAAGAGCAAGCTAAACCTTACAGGGTGGTGAACATGGAACAACCAGTTTGCAAGCCATATACTGTAGTGGATGTATCAGCTGCCATGACCAATGAATGTAAAGAGAGTCCAACTGAAACCTCAGAAACCAAAAATGCATCATCTAACCCAAGTTCACCAGTAACTCCAGGCACGCCTATTGCATCCTCTGCAGCATCACCTGCTCGAGTCAATGCTAATCTGAAAAAATCCAGTGCAATCAGATATCAAGAAGTGTGGACTTCTAGTACTAGTCCAAGACAGAAGATACCTAAGGTAGAGTTAATTGCTAACAGCTCAGGACCTTCTGTTCCTCCCAGGAAGACAAGCCACAAGTCAGCTCCTACTTCGCCTACAGCTACAAACCTTTCCTCAAAAACTATCCCAGTTAAGTCTCCAAATTTATCTGAGATAAAATTCAACAGCTACAATAATGCTGGCATGCCGCCTTTTCCTATTATCATTCATGATGAGCCCACTTATGCTAAGAGTTCCAAAAATGCTATTAAAGTTCCTATTGTAATCAATCCAAATGCATATGATAACCTGGCTATCTATAAAAGTTTTCTAGGGACCAGCGGAGAGCTATCCATCAAAGATAAAACTACCAGTGTAATAAGCCACACATATGAAGAAATAGAAACAGAAAGCAAAGTGACTGAAGCTATAGGGAGCAAACCCAGTGAATTTTCCCAAGCGAAGGGGGTAACTAATAACACTGAATGCAGGCTGGGTTCTGTGGCTCAGAAGGTCCAAGAGTTTAACAGCTGCCTCAGTAAAAGTCAGATATCACCACAGAGAAGTCATAGTTCTGACCACAGCTCCCCATCAAGAATTCAAAAGACAACCCAAGAGCCAGCAGATGTGACATTGGAGGCTTCTGCTGGCAACAGCAGTAGAGAGAATGCAAGCACGGTGCTTTCACAGATTGTGGCTTCCATCCAGCCTCCGCAGTCTCCGCCAGAAACGCCTCAGTCTGGACCCAAGTCTTGCAGTGCAGAAGAACTGTATTCCTTACCCCCTGATGCAGATGCTACTAAAAACACCCTGGTACGACCCAAATCTCTTTTTACATCACAGCCTGAAATAGAGCCATCCAAGACAACGGAAAACACAGCCGTTAAAATGCAGAAAGATACGCTATCACAGCCGGTCGCCACCCATTCTCCAAAACCAGTGAGAGGCACCCCAAATACTACAAGTCCCAAAACAGAGCAAGCACCGCCATTTCCTCCTCCACGGTCCACATCTTCACCCTATCACGCAAGTAACTTGTTGCAAAGACATTTCAGCAACTGGACCAAACCAAATAGTCCCACCAGGTCAACGGAGGCTGAGTCAATCCTTCATTCGGAAGGTCGACGAGCTGCTGACGCAAAACCCAAGCGCTGGATATCGTTTAAGAGCTTCTTCCGCCGCAGAAAAACTGATGAGGAGGAAGACAAAGAGAAAGAAAGAGAAAAAGGAAAATTGGTGGGTCTTGATGGAACTGTAATACATATGCTCCCTCCTCCTCCAGTTCAGCGTCATCAGTGGTTCAGCGAGGCAAAATCAGAGACCAGTGAGAAGCCATCAATTGTTTTCATGTATAGGTGTGATCCAGCACAGACTGAACCAAAGGTTGACCAGCAATACAAGAGTGGAGTGGAGTCTGCTATTGCTGATGCACTAGCAAAAGACAAAGGAGAAATACAGGAAAAGTCTCCGGAGAGCTTGGAACAGAAAATAATGAGCCATTCATCACCACCTCTGATTCCGAAGAAAATCCCCAGGTAATCCGCTTGTTTTTTTATTCATTCAGCTGTGAACTGCATTGTATGTACTACCAAAAAGGGAAGAAATCAAGGGGTCTTATTAAGTGTAATTTTTTTCCAAATATATTTATTTTAGGTATCTTAAAGTATATTCTAAAAATCTTTGCTTTATATTGGATATCAGAAAGAATCAAAAAAAAAATTACTGGGAACAGTAACTGCTATTTGGAGTTGGTATTTGCAGGTTCATAATACATTGTGATAGTTATGTTCCATTGAATCAGATTTTCTTGAATTTCTAGTTAAAGAAATAGTTCTTATGTTATAGGAGAGCTAAATAATTCCTCTGTGGAAATAGAAGGCTACTATTTAAAGAAGAATAGAAGTTAAAAGATCTGTGACGCATAAAAGGTGGTGTGCTAACTTTATCTCAGATACCCATGAAAACAAGATAGGCTAATTAACTTGATGCTACACTGCAACATCACTGCTGCACTCCTAAAATAAGCCATGTGAAAAGTAATAATAGAATTAAATTATCTATAAAATAATAAATCTACATTTTGCAAGGCCTTTAGTAATGAATATACGCTGCCCCCTAACAGTACTGGATTCAGCAGAGCCCATTGCTCCATTTCTGCCTGACAATTTTGTTCAGTGATTTCATTTTTAGTATTTTTTAAATCATAATTTGCTAAAATCATGTGTTGTTTTCTCTAGGAATATTTGGTCAGATTATTTATCTTACTCTATAAATCCCAAGTAGTTGAATGTTTTAGGTCTTGGTTTAAAGGCCTGTTTATTCCATTCTCAAGGATACACATGCTTTTTTGAATGTCTCCAAACACAAAGAAATGTGCTTGTTCCAGATACACGTTGTTTTCAATGCACCACAGAGTTCCTACAGTGCATGGCAGTGCATAACCTAGGGTGCTGGAGATATTCATTGCAGGCTACAGCGTGGGCATAGTATGCATTTCACTGAGTATAGACCACAGCTGTAGATGTATTAGACTAGGTCTTCTAAGGTTATTATACAAACTGATTCCAAAATAACTTCATATTTGCATTATTTGATTAATTGCAACAATAACCTACTGGTAGGAAATTCAATTTTTTTTCAACTTTATCACCTATGTGGGAATTTCACAAATGTATCATGGAAAAAAAAAAGTTCTCAATTGTCTTGTCTGTTAAGTAAATCACAGTGACTTTTAGTTAAATGTTTTAAACTGATGAAAAATGACCATTGCATGGAGTGGAATTAAATCCCTTAATATCACATCTTGGGAAGAGTGGTATAGCATTCTCATGGAGGTCAGGACTACTTTCAGATTGTTTGCCCTTTGTCAGACCTGGAACCCCTTGGGGTGTTACGCTGGTGATAGGGTTCATCATAGTATGATGTAAAGCTGGTTTCTGTAGGTTTCAATTTGAATTAATTGCCCCCAAATACAGTGCATATTACAGTTTAAGGCTGAAGACTGTGAAGAATGTACCCAGGGCTGGAATAACTCTTGACAAGAGACTAGTCTCTTTAGACTTACTCTAAATTAAATGGGGAGAAGTAGGCAGCTTTAGAGAACAAGTTAAAGAATCAGGAAAATTTGTGCGCTCAGTTGTCCCTACAGAGGAACACATTCTCTGCATTATCTCCAGGGAAACCTGAAGAAAGTGACTTTGTGTCAACATCTTTCCAGCAGCCTTACTGAATATGTTGCCATCAGCAGGTTCGCTCACCCTCTTGTGCAGTTTGTGTGGTCACCTGTGGTGAACAGACTGGGGAAGTGATCCAAGAAAAAGTAACTGCAGAGGTACTTTTCAGCCAGATTAATTCTCTGATCTCACAAGGGAAGACAGAAGGGAGAAGCAGCTTATCTCAGTGGTAAACAGCTGTAACAAACTGATCGTTGGCACTTGTTCTTAGACTACCCTAGAGATGGTGCTGTTATCCTGTTTTGTATTTTCCACTGTTACTGGACTCCCTTTGGCCCTTACTATTGAAGGCAGTTGGTCATGTCCCATCTGACTCATTTATTCCAAAAAGTATTTTTACTTTTAATTTTTCTGCAAGTCATGGTGATATTGGCTAAAATCATATCTCACCATTTTTCCTGGTGCAAATCAGAATTCTCTGAATGCTAGAATTGGAATTTCTTCTTCCTAACAATATTGTTCCGTGGTAAATTTCTAAAAATTAAAAAATAAAAGTAAAAAATGAAATACTGAGAAATACATTGTTAGAACACTAGGGAGTGGATTATATTTTTTATTACCTTGGTGCAATTTAAAGCCTTAAAGTAGTTTTGTTTTTTTACTTAATTTTAAATACTGTTGAAGAGACAGAAAGAAACCTTAGACTGCCAGAAAATGAAGGAATTTAGTTAAAGGGTTTTGACTTCTCTTTTTAATATTCCAGTAGGTGAGAATCAGGGTTGTCAACTGCCATTTTTGCACATGCAGGAGACATAACAGGTGATGCTATACTTGTTTTGTGTTAACTCATCAGATGTTATTAAGAGGTTAGTTTAGTGTTAATTCAGGCTAAGATACATGTATGTGCCTGGAAAATACTTTTTAAATCTTTGATTAAGCTTGCAGAGGCATAGAGGAAAACTGGAGAGATGTAGATAGCAATCAATGAACGTGACACTTGCCTGAGAATGCCAACACAAGTAAGCTCACTGAAAAAAACAAACTGATGACCTGGAAAATAAGATAAGCTTTAAAAATGTCAGATTACTAGGGGATCTTGAAAGTAATTTAAATGAATATACAATATTTCTTTACTTTGCAATGGATTACAAAGCTGCTAGAGATTGATAGCATAACCACAAAACAGGTCTGAAGGTATTTAAAGTTATCGCCAAGAAAGGTCAGTTCATCCCTTTGAACAGCACTAGCAAAAGGCACAGTTGTTTGGAAAGCTGAAAACTGTATCAAAGAACTTGGTATCGTTTTATCCATGCGGTAGTTTCTTTCTGTTTAGAGCCAGGTTGCATATAAGGTGGTTCCAAAGGAGATAGCAAATACTAATGTATTAACTGTACCAAAAATTTGTAGATGGATTAGTTTTTGCTAAAAATCAGCAATAATGTCAGCCGTATTGTAATTGGAATGGAAACGAGGCGTTCTCAGAACTCTTGGGGTTCATGTTTTATGATACAGAAGGTCTTGCCAGGCAAATGCTAAAACTGACCTCTACAACGGTAACATTTTTGGCCTAAGCCATTGTCAGTGATGAAGGTGGTGTGGCACTTGGTGGAATCCACACAAAAGTTTAGGAAAGAAAGGATCTTCCTATTGCTCAAAAGCTTTGTTTTCTGGTAGATCAGACTCTTGTTACAGGAGTTTCACAAGATAAAGGTTTCTTCCTCATTGAGAGATCATTGCTTACACCCAGGAGCAACTTTTTAGATTGAGCCATTTCCTAAAAGAAAACTGCAGCCCTGCCTTCTGATTCTTCCTTTTCTACCTTCATAAACCATATTAGACCTGAACTAAAACATTTTGGCACCTTTTCTAGATTGCATTGCCTTTGTAAATCAAGGTACAAGTGCATTGTGCACAGCCATTTCCATTTCATTTACATACTCAATTGAGTAGTTTCCTTTCATAGCTACAAGTCACCATAACTTTTCTTTATAGACTCTTTGGGCCAGAGTTGGATGAATTAAAGATAAAATTGCATGTTTACTTGAAATACTTGAAGTAATGAGGTCTGCATATGCATTCCACTCTGGTTTAGGTAAGAAGGCATTTCTTCATAGCTCAAGTTGGGATCATGAATCTAATTCCTAAACTGACGTTAACTTTGTCAGTAGGACTTGAAACTAACCTGGCAGTCAACAGGCATGAGTTCTGTTGACCCATAGATAGAAAAGATCGCTATCCTGTTTTATCTTCCAAAATGAGTGAAACATCTATTATGTCTATAGATGTATATGTTTTGAAGATTTGTTTTTAAACATTTTCCTTAAAAAAGTATACTTGTACATCAGCAATTTGGGTTCTTTTAAGGCTATTATTTGTGAAAATAGCCAATGGGTGTTTTACTGGGCATGTTAATGGGTTCTATACGTATCAGAGGGCAGCAATATCAAAGCTTTTGATAATGTTGTATTATCCTTCAAATCTTACCCCAGTGCCACTCTTGTTATACAAATAATTTTAAGATTTAATATCACTGTAAGGATATGTTTTAAAAAAGAGTCCTCCTTTCCAGTTTGCAGGACCCCTTGTACTGGTTTTAAACTAAGGTTCTCACCTGAATCTAAAACCTTTTAAACATAGCTTGCATAAATTGGTGGGGAGAATTCAAGGATGTTTTTGCTGAAAATAAAGCTTTTTCTTAAGCAAGCCTACTGAAGTGGAAGGAATTTCTACCCAGAAAGCTCAGGTAGAACTATCAACTCCCCCTTCCCCCTGAATCTACCTTTATTTGCTTTTTCTAGGTATCAGCAAGGTTTATTTACTTTAGTCAAGTGCCCAACAATGTTTTATAAGTGTTAGCCACCTACCTCACCTTGTTTCATCAGGGAAAAATTGCCGTAAGACTCTTTCCCCAGAACAACTATAAGCTAAGAGATTCAGAATTTATGTACGTTCAGTAAGTGAAAAGTTAGATGAAGTTTTGTGAAGAAGATTTTTGTAAGTCTTGAGAACAGTTAAAGAACCAAGTGGAAGCGATTTTATTGTTCGTTATTTCATAAATTTAGATGGAGATGGTAAATCGTGCATTATTGTTCTTAACTTCTCCAATACAGTCTGTAAAATGGAAAGACTGAAAACATAAAATTGATAAACAATTTTTATAATGTGCAGTTAATCTGCGGAACTTGTTGCCGTTTTTTTCGCTGACACTAAAGCGCTTAGCAGGATGTCTTTCCTGGATTATGAAATGTATTCCCATTATCCATGCCAACATTGCATGATAAAAGATTTTAAAAATAATAATAATGGAATATCAATTCTCATGCTTCAGGAATAAGCCAACTTCTGTATAATCGGAATTAGGAATAAATTTTATGGCTTAGTTATTACGAACAGCCAGTTGGTGAAGTTTCTTTCACTTTCCTCTTGACTATGTGTGGCTAATAAGGGTGGAGAAACTGAACTGTGTGAGCCACTGGAAAGGGTTTTCTATGCCCGTAGTGTGTTCTGATTTAACCCTGAGCACTGATCATCCCTGCTCAGTGTTTTGCAAAAACGCAGGGGTCTGGGTTCTGAATGAAAGTTCCTCTGTAAGGTGGCATTTTACCACCTCCCAAGCCATTAACCTCTCTGCATTTTTCCTCAAGCATTATTCAATAAATTTATGCTTTATTTTTTAGCTTTATTAGCTTAAAACCGGTAGGGCCTGAGGGAGTCTCAAAGGGATCTCTTTGAAACTAAATATGTCTACAGGTTCCACAGATGTCTTGTATAAAAGAAAAATATTTTTCTTTATCAGGCTCTCTCATCTCAAGCTGTATGACTACCATTGGTTATTGCTTTGTTGATGTCCACTTGGTGGAGTAGACATCAGAGGAGATCAGAGTCTGAGCAGGCTCTGAGGCCATGTCAGCTCTTTTCTAAGTTTCCGTCATGAATTTCTGCCACTTGGGCTTAAGTGCTGCCTTAACAGAACTGTACTGCCTCAGCTTGGCCTTGAGATCTGACCCTACTGCAGGAACACAGTTTCAGAATCACTCTTTTCAAGTATTTCACCTCTTTATTGCCCTTATATTCATTGCTGTTTGTTTAGTAATCACTCTGATTGAGAAGGTGTGCACTGAACAGAGGAAAATATAGGTCACACAATAGCTGTAATTCCACTGTCCTTATAAAAAATAACATACTGCACGGTCTGCTTTCTGGATTCTTACTATTCCAAAAGATTAAGTAAAGTTTTAGACCACATCATCTTCCAAAAACTGGAGGAGGGTAACCTGAGGGAAGAAGTAGAGGCATTTGACCCCGTAGAAGACTGCTTTTAAAATGATTTTGAGCTTGTACACATGTGAATCACAAGCATATGAATTCAGGGGCATGTTATCTGAAGGACAGTCCTTTTTAATGCAGGCTTTTTGCTATGCATAATTCAGCTTCTTCGGAAAGCAAATGTGCTCTCCGTGTATGGAGGGCTTCTCTGTCTATTACCTGGACGTTGTTTAGTTTCAGCCACATGTGCTCAAGGAGCAGAGTTCTCGAAGGTAATTAATTCATTTTCCCTGAAGTTTCTTTCCGAAATAAGAAAGGGAAAAAAGAAAAGGGCTTGGACGGAGCAGACTGTGCCCACGATGACAGAAGCTAAATATGTGCTCTTACGCACGGCATCAAGGAATCCACCCTGGCAAAATAGCTATAAATATCCCAAATAAGGGGATAGCTTCAGTATAATTTGCAGTCAACAAGGAGATATACATTTATACAAAATGGGGCTTAAATGGTTCTAATCTCAAAGAAGGGCTTGTTTATCAGCTGCTCTGTCTGCTTTTCTCAGACGCTAATATATTTTTTAACTGTTTAGACTACTGCATGAACAAAAGCAATTGTTCATTTGGTCCTTGTAGCTTAATGAGTGAGGAGGTTTTCCCCTTTTGTTCTCTCTGTGTTATGTCAGAGATGATTACAGGTTGGCTTTTTTTTCTTGTTGAGTCAGTACACCCTGTATGTGTGCTTGATCTCAGGATCTCTCCCAGTTCACTGTTAAGCTACATGGAAGCATTTCCTCACCGATTTCATGGCCTGACATCTTTTCTTTGTAGCTTAATATGTATTTATTTCAGACACTAAAATGGGTTGGATCCAGGTTCAAGATGTCCCCTTACTTTTAACAGCAGGCTAGTCTAAGTGCTTCAAACCTCTCTGGGAATTTGAACCTCCTTTTCCGTAGCTAATTACCATGACTAAGACCATAGTTGTCATACCAAAACAGTGATGTAGCAGTGTGTGACCTGTTTTTCATCCACGAAGGCAGTGGAAGAGTTAAGAGGGCAGGGCTGTAACCAAGTGGTGTCCCGGGGCGCTTTGGCAAGCCCCTGGACCAACCCCCTAAGGTAAACATTAAGGTGCAGTAGGTGTATCACTCTGTGCAGAGTTCAGCCTGTTGCTTACAGCTTGCACAACTTGTAGCACATCAGAACACTGTGGAATCAATGGCTCGCCAGAGTTTCAAGACATGATTAAAAGACTCAAGAAGGCCCTGAAAGAATTTCCTTTAATGGGGAATTGTGTGAGTGAGTATAGTGGGTGAGTTGTTTTTTTTTTCTTTCTTCCTTTGTAGCTGTTGGTTTACGTTGTTTGGCAAAATGCTTTTGAGCTTAGGTTTAGTGTATGTGCTTGCATGTGTCTCGTATGGAGAATGGGTCTGTTCTGTACCTCACCAATCGATACTAAAAAATTACTTTGAAATGTGATTATTCTGGTATGTGGCAATGACAGAACCATAAAGCTAATAGAAACTACTTTTTTCTGAAAGAAAATGTTCTTATTGAGGAATGCAGGTAACTGTATGATTCACATCAACTACGGGTTTTTAGTTTAATTTCTCATCAACTTAAGAGCCTTTTCACTGCTTATATTTATGTATGCTTTACTCTGAAATTGTCTTAGGTTAACTCTTTAATGTGGATATATTTAGGGCACTTGGAATGTTCTTCACACCATTGCTATGCATGGTACTAAAAATGAACAAAATTGTTAATGCTGATTAAAGACTACAGCTATTTGAAGTCATGCCATTTTTTCTCCTTTACTAACAAGTTCTAATGAGTTTTGTTTGTATCAGCCTGCAGTTAAAATTCATGAGTCTGAGAGTAGAAACAGCATGTGTGTGCTGCACCGTACACGGGGTCTTGTGTTATGCAAACTATTGGCATGTTGTAATCTTTGAAGTCTGTTTGGGATTGCTAGAAGACCGTGTACCAGAATTTTCAGTAGTTTGGTTTTAGATTAGAATAGAAAGACCTATGCCTATAATGTATGTTAACTCTTTCGGGATATTATCTCTCTTCCCACCTATAAGGATTTGTATCATGGAAACTCAGCTGCTCTGCCTGTTTAAAAAAGCACAATTTTTGTTTCTATTTATCATAAGTTGTCTTGTTTTAAATCTGTACCATGAAAATTAAACACCTGTACAGATATCACTTGTGGCGACCATCTTTTTGGAGGAAGTGCCTCACCCCTATCCCTTCTGGAAGTCACAAATACTTAAAAATGTTGCCATTCTATTAGAGCAGACTGGAATAATGAGAACTAGTGAATAGGACATATGCTCTTGAGATTTGGCTATAATCAGTATTTGTTTCTGTCAATGAGAGAGCATAAAGGCATGGAAATATTTTTGGTCTCTCTGACATGTTTTATCTGGCACGTTATTGATAATTGCTGCTGTGTTTTCAACAGGACTTTTTTAAGCCTGAACAGGGTATTTTTTAATATATTATGCAAAATTTTTAAATCGTACTGCTGTAAATATACACAGGAAGCTGATTGAATCCATGATGTTCACAGTTCTGCGCTATAAGTAATCATAGTTCGATTAAAACACCATAGCTAAGAGCAAATACAGAGGAATGTCTTCATGGCTTTCTGTGGCTGCCCTAATACATTAGCAGATGGATTTTAGTCTTGGAGAATTTTATATGGGAAACAGATTACTAGGTTAAATGGGCTACTGATCTGTTTCCCAAAGTGTCAGTTTCCCAAATCCTACCAGTATATGAAAATGTATCATTAAAATGATACGCATTTTTTAAGACTTACAGTCCCCTGGCTATACCCTGGTACTTTTGATTAAGCTAAATCTGTTTTCATTGGTAAAAAGCACCTTAATCCCTGCTGATGTTCTATGAGTTCTACGCATGTTTTATGCAGAATCATTCCTGTGTACATATGCTGATTGTAGCCAGCTGGAAAACATTTTATTATCCTTTTTTTTTTTTAATGAAAGGTATGAACTATTGCTACTGTTTGAGTCAAAAGTTGTTTCTTCTTATTAAGAAGAATAAATATTTTAGAAAGTTATTCTTAAAAGGGGCTGAGGGGGGCAAAAAGGTTATTTTTTTATTTCATTCCCTCTACTAAAGATACAAAATGGAAAATACGGTGTTTTGCCATTAGGATCTAGTGTACATAGCTTTGATCTCCAGGTGATTTTGTTTTGTTTGTTTCAGCCAAGTGCCCGATGACACGACACTGGAGGATTTGTCCCCTCGTGTTCCTAGAGCCGTGTTTGTGAAGCAGGACAATGGCGGCAGCGCCTCGGTCATACCTGTATCAACTGTCCGTGTCCCGCTGGGGGAGGAAGACAAAGAAGAAGCTTCACAATCTCCCGACTTAAATCCTTGCAGTGCTACATACAGCAACTTAGGTAAGTGTATACTCATAGAGAAAAATGTAAGTTAGATCAAAATTTGAGTATCTTTCTAGGCTGTGAAGTACCTTGTCTTTGTAATTTCTCAGTATGCTTTCACAAAGTTAGTTCTTAGACACACTTCTTTAGTGTCTATAGAAAATTAAATTCTCTTGACTCATTCTGACAGATACAACTAAGAAAGTGAAGATTCAATAAACACAAGGGTTTTCTTTTCTATGATGTTAAAACTATGTCCAGGCAGACTTTTAATTGCCCTTAGTGATAAATATCTCAGAGAAGCTTTTCAGAGACACATTGTTTCATCTATTTGGAGGATTTTTTTATCAAAAAGCAGCTTTAAAATACAGACTAAATTATCTAATGCTTTTAGAATTATAATTGGATTTCAGTATTTTTCCAAGCAGCATAAGATAGGACTTTTTATTTTATTTCATCAGTAACTGTTAAATATACTTGCAGTCCTCTTTTGTTGACTAAAATCTTTCTTGTCCTAGTTTCAGAATTTACTTTTGCTCTTTCAGAAAAGTTTAAAATAGGAATATCCCAAAGGTACTGCACAATCTATTCAACTATCGCTGAATTCCAGAATCATATGAAGAAGGTGCATGTATGCAGCCCTTCTCTGGAATACAAGTGAACAAGACAAATAAGCATCTCCCAATGTTGTGAGCCTCCTGTTCTGAAGCATTTTGATGTGGAGTACTGTGAATTTAGGAGTGTCTATAGCCAGGTCTTCTAGAAGGGCAAAAATCCCTCATCTATTTATTTTCAAGAATGTGTAAATACAAGTTTTTCAGTAAGGCTCCAATCATGCAAGCATACTGGCACATTAAGCATTTGGACGAGAACAAACTGACTGCATTGAGATGGCTCACAAGTATAAGTTTGGTATATCCACACATGTTTGAGGGATTGAGGTCCATGGTTTTAAACCCTCAGGTGCATACGTTCCTTAGACATTTAGCAATATTGTTGATTTTTTTTTGTTTAAATGTGAGTTAGTGGTTGACATGTAGTATGTTCTGATAATAAAGGATGAATTAGGTTTAAATTTATTGTTTGGATAGAATAAAGAGGAAAATATCCTGCCCAAGAATTATAGGAACATCTACCAAGAAATTGTAACTCAAGAAGAACTAAAATTTAGACCTTTATGGTGGAATTTAGACCTAATGAATTAATGAATTTAAATTAGGTCTTTAATGAATTAAAAGACCTAATGAATTATTTTCCATTCATTGTGATATATGTATATGTGTGTATCTATATATTTTCTGTATTTATGACATACCTACATTACAGATACAGTCCAGACAGTAGATCTAGCTACACCAAATCTATTTAAAACCTGATTAGCCCATGTTCCTAATTAGACTGATACATAAAAGGATGAAGTTTTTATGGCTTCTACTATATAATTTAATGTGTGAAATACCACTTATTTCTTGTGGTGAGATTGCTGTTTTGTAGCCGTAGTGCTCCTGTGGTGAAGGGATTACTTGCATTTCATACCCAAAGCAATGACATTGTGAGTGTTTTATTTAAATCTTTACTCAGTTTAGCTCGCTTTTCTCCTGCAAGATATTACCCTGATGGCAGCTGCTTCAACACAGCTAATGTGCTTCCATTTGTAGACCTCCCACAGTATCTCACAAAGTGG
Source organism: Aythya fuligula (assembly GCF_009819795.1). Lineage (NCBI taxonomy): Eukaryota > Metazoa > Chordata > Aves > Anseriformes > Anatidae > Aythya > Aythya fuligula. The sequence continues at coordinate 8,627,956 of NC_045569.1, read as the reverse complement.
GAGTAGTAAACTCATGGAAAATGTAATAACACATCATTAAACACTGGAACAGGTTGCCCAGAGAAGTTGTGGAGTGTCTGTTTGTAGAGATGCACAAAACCCAACCGGCCACGATCCTGGGCAGTCTGCTCCAGCTGACCCTGCCTGCCTGAGCCGTGGGTGGGGGCACTCGAGCACCTCAACATGTTCCTTTCAGCCTAAGAGTTTTTGTGATTCTGTGATCACTTCTGTCAGCATTATTCCTCTGTGTGAATGTTCCTTTGTAAAACCATACAAAACTCTGAAGCCTTTGTGTTTTATTCAAACTCTTACCCTCCTCTTTGGGTCTTTTTCAGACTCACTGTCACCAGAGTAAGTTTTAGATATGAAAGAGTTAAATGAACTTTTAGTCTCTTTTTGGTCTGGCTTGGCAAGCTTGCTGCTAGTTGTTAAAAGCAATGCTACCCTAAATGGCACTGAGTTCTCTGGCTGCTGTTCAAACTTTTTTCTGGTTTATTCGAGCAAGCTCACTTTCTAATTCAGATAGCTATCAAGAAATGACTAGGTAGGGACACAGAGTAACTCCTACTTGTTCTCACATCGTACATCACCCAAGCAACAAAATCATACACTTTGTACAGTTAACAAAAACCGATGTGTTTAACTGAAAGAAAGGATAGTAAGAAAAAATGTAAGATAACCAAGTTGGATTACATTTGCCTTTTGCTTCAGCTGAAGTTGTATCTACAGTTACCTTTTTATGGTTACATACTACAGTTTGTGTAGTACTTTGGAAAATATATCGTGAACATAGCAATTTGCAGCATAATGCGCAAGATTGACTTTTTAAATACTATTTTAATACATACCTGTATCTTATTTTATGGAAAGTCAGCCAATATTATATCCTTAGTTTGATAAATGTCTCATCTTCAGTTGTGACACATTACATGAAATGAAAAGCTTGCTAAGTTTCCATCTGTAGTCAGGTACTAGTTTATAGCAGGTACAGCCCTCAAGTGTGTTTGGTTTTGGCCCTCCCCAGCTCTCACAGTTGTCCCAGCAGCAGTTTATGGTCCTGTCCACAATTACTGAAACTGTGTCAGCAATTACTTGTCAGGTACCAAATGGCAGATGCAAAACTTGAGAAAGCTCATTTATAAAATAGGAGCTACAATTGTTATTTCATCTAACATGTCAAATCATATGTTTAGGAATTAAAAAAATGCAGGCAAGCCTTACAAGATAGGGGATTCTCTTCTGAGAATCAGATACAACATAAAAGATGGGATTTTGAGGAAATAGGAACACCCATCATGATGATAGGATAAAAGAGCTCAGGATGTATAAACAGGAGGACACTTCAGTCAGAGTAGAGAGGTTATGTGTGTCTCATTTTTACCACACAGCTGCCATGACCACTGTCAAGCCCTGGTGATCACAGTCGAAGAACATTCAAAAGAAATTGTAGGCTCTAAAGAAAAGCTTTGAAAAGGCCTCGCTTTGTGACAGGCACTTCGTAGTGACAGATTCTAGAAGCTGGATCTGTTCAGCTTAGCAAAAAACAGTCTGATTGGTCTTGATCATGGACTGGGTAGTCATGTGGTGAGCAGACCTGTGATGAGGGATACCTTTGGTATCAACAAACAACAGACTAAATAAAATCCAGAGCAGCCAGTTGAATCTCAAAGTAGAAACACACAAATGTTCAAACCTGTAAGGTGGGACCTGGATGTTTCTGTTTTAAGGTGTGCCCATAATTGTAACAGAAGTAAATTCAGGTAAGCCCTGTGGTTTATGATAAGGGAGGCAATGAACTAGATGATTAAAATCCTTTCGTTGACAAATCTTTAAGTTTTTCTTGTTTAAAATTCATTACGGAAATTGACTTGATTGAATTTGCATCACTGTAGGTAGGTTAAAATATTCTAAATATATTCCGAGTAGCATTTCTATCCTTTAAAAAAGAATAGGTGGTTTCATTATCAACTATTTTACTCATTGCATCTAAAGAAAAGGGGAAAAAAGAGGCTAAGTTTCTCAGTTTTATGTTTGCTGACACTGGAAAAAATAACAAATCACAGCATGTACATGGAGTATTGCCTCAGTCAGTAAGTCCATACAGGGCAGTGTACTTCAGCAAGGCTATAAACAAGGTGATGAAGTCATTGTTGACTAAAACTGGATGGTTCAGTGACAAACGGTCATTACAGAATCCACGTGATGCATTTTATGTAATGTGTATTAGTACAGGTAGTACCTTTAACATGGTGTAAGGGCGGGCAGCAGCAGGAGCTGAGAAGTCACCAAGGCAGATGAGCTGGAGCTTTTATTTATTTAGTACCCACCTCCCATCTCAGGATAGAATAGTACTGAGCAATCTCAAAGTGTTGACGAGAAACTGGAGTTACACCATGAATGTTAGTTAACAAATGTCAGTTTTTCTTTCTGTTCAATAAATTGTCATTCTAGTAAGATGTTTATCAAATTAACTGTAAACAACTGAATATAAAACAGGATTAACTATTACATCCATGTAAATCTGTGTATTGAATAATTTTATAGAATAGTGAACACGTACTGCACTTACCAGAATTGTTGGATGCTTTTGCAGTGGCTGGAAGATGCTTTTATGCATCTGTGTGGTTTTTTTCATGATTTGGTTATCTGTATTAGGGTGAGAGTTCATTAAGGAGTGATGTATTTTTACTAGTTTGAAAGATCAGTATAACTGATCTACTTATACAAAGAATCTTTTCCAATCACATCTATTCTATAATGAAAATGTAGATTGTAAAGGATGATCAATATCTAAGTGCAAAGAAACAAGGCCAGAGAAGGGATAATGTGTACACTGGAGATGGCCAACCTGTAGCTCTCAAGGATTTTACTTAATGAATACTCTAATCAGCCTTTATGGCTGTGTTTTGTAATATGAAATGGGGTTATACTGACATGGAAATTACTAGGACGTCTGACTCCATTCCTGGCTATGGAAACAAGTAAGCTGAGGTTGCTAGAGCTAACACTGTTGGACCACTCCAAGATCCGGCCATGTGGTTGGCCCAGCCCTGTCTTACAGGCGGTTTCCTGCAGGCATGTAAGAAGCCATTCGAAAATTCCTCTTCCTCAATGGTCTGCAGTGTACAGAGTCCACAGTTTTGACTTTATTCTGTTGGGGTTTTGATAGACTTGGTCTTGGAAGGTTGGTTACCCATGTTGCATGTGGATGATAGTTCATTTTTGTTTTCCTTGGCAATGCAAAATGTGAAATCTTTGTCAAGCTGGTGTGGTAAGTTGGACAGCAGCAGAGGCGTGAGTCATTTTAGCCCTGTGGGTCCTGTTCATCTAAGTCCCTCCTCTGGGGAGCTAGAGATTAAAGAGCACCAGAGTGGTCACTAAAACTGAGAACACAGTTAATAACCGTGGTGATAGTGTAGTCACTATAGTGAATACTAGAATATTGTTTTCAGGCATTTTCTCATTCACATGTTCCCACAAGGGAAGTTATCCTTGGATCAGAGATGGCAATGTCATAAAATCAGAAAAGATTGCTTTCAAGAATAAAGGAAAATGTAGGACAGGTTGCAACGTCAAGAGCAAGAAGAGTTTGGAGAATGTACAGAAGCGGCCTGTTGAAGTTGTAGTACCGAACTTACATACATCATGTATTGTAGAGCAATACGTGTCTCAGGAGCAGTTCTATCCAAGGAAGAATGGAAGCATGCAGCATATCACCTATTTGGCTTGCCTGATTCACCAAGAGTTCTTTTTCCAATTAAAGAAGCATTTTCCTTCACAGTTTAGAAATTTCTCAACAATGCATGCTGCTGATCTGATCTAAGCCAAAAAATATAGATACATGGTGTTAGCAAGAAATCTGAACATTGTTACTATATGAAAAACATGCTTATGAAATTGAGTTAAACCTGAGCACAGTGTGTCAGATTTGATAGTTTAATGAGCTAATATAAATAGGTTGCAATGCCAAGCTCTGATGATAGATGAGTTACCTAGAGAAATAAAGTTTTTAGGTCTGATTTAGACTTTCACACCTCTGTGTGGTGTCTGGAGACTTAAAGTATTAATATTAAAATAGTGCAGTAGTATTCTACAGTGCAAGATGATAATATACTGTAGAATTGCTTAAGGGCCTCTATAAGGAGTTAATTTTTTTCTTTCTTGAACATCCTAGAAGCCGTTTCAAAGATCTTTGTAAGCAGTTGCTTAATATTGTGCCCATTTCTCCTTTTCACTTTGTAATGTTGTAATATCAGAAAGTCTGTACAGTAGGTAAGGAAATGGAGTTTTTCAAGTGTGCAAGGAGAGAAGGAAGTGTCAGGCAAGAAAAATAAAATACTTTGGTACTGCTTGGGTGCAAAAGAATATTCTCGTGTCTTCAAAATTTAAGACAAACTTTTTATTCCTAGGCATTGATTAAAAAAAAAAAAAAAAAAAAAAAAAAGGTATGCAGTAGCCATACCATGCTTGGGAAAGGCTGAGTTGGAAGGCCTGGTCATATGGGCATGAAAGAAGTGTACAAGGTTAAGAAGTCAGCATAAAAACAGTTCAGATATGAAGTTTTTCAAACACGTAATCCAGGTGGATAGATTTCAGTATGGAGAACCTGGTTCTTGTGGGGATAAACTACACTGTACCATGACACATTTTATAAACTCACTTTCCTCAGTTGAGAATACTTGAAAAAGAAACTACATAAACACTGCCAATGAATGCAGTTCTCTGGATCTTGCCACCACCACCAGACATCTGCAAAGACAATTTCTGGTTATGAAGAGCTTCTCCAGTTATGTCTTGATGTCAGTTCCAAAAGTTATGCAAAAGCTACAACTAGTGAAAGTCACTGGTTGCAGTCGCAACAATCCCCCGGTATGAATGGCTTTTGGGACAGGGCCATTAAAGCAGACAGAAAAGAGAATCAACAAGAAACGTACAAATCTTACCTTTCTTGGAGAGGGTTTTGCCTGCTACTGCTTGAAATGTGCATCTTGCTCTAACACATTTGCTTGCTGTTACAAGATTAGAAAGTCACACAGACAAGGCGTATTAGGAAACTGCCTACTGAAATCGGAGCCTTTCTCCAAGCCCCAACAGTTAGTCTATTTTAGCATAGTGGGGAAGAGGGGAAGAATTATAAAACAGACAAGTGATCTGTAACACAGAATGTTGCCAGGAGGAGAAGTACATAGGTCACGGATTTTGTAAGAGTAAAGAATTAGTATGGAAGATGACATGTGTTTGGATGAGTCAGAAAAACGGGCAAGCAGAAATGAACTGGTCTCGAGGTTGTGCAAAAGACTGTGGCATTTGGGTGTGTGATTCTGGCATGCAGATATCAATTCTGCTTTTGACTATGAATCATGCCACTCTTCGTGTCTGCAAAAAGTACATTTCTAATACAGTTTCCGTAATGCTCAACTGGCACCAACACCACATAAGTGCTGCAGCACATCAAAAGCTGACAGGAAGAGCAGCCTCTGTAGAGCACGTTCGCTGCAGTACTGGTATCAGAAAGGAGCAGTAGAGGGTACAGAGTGCTGTATTTTTTTAAGCGACCTTTACAATGGTTTGAAAGAGACACACAGGAATTCTGCAGTATTTCTAGCCTTTGAGCATTTTTGTGTGAGCTAAGAAGTGATGACACAGGGGAGTAGCCCTCTGCAGTTTTCCCCGATGATCAGGTTCTAAAGATCCACTGTCAGTGCACAGACAAAGTTAATAGAATTTCCTGCTCAAAATTCAGTTTTTAAACATCAGAATATCCAGGCTTATCACAAAATCCATAAGGCTTTTCTGAGTGTTTCTTGAGCTTAAACAAAAGATAGAGATACAACTTTCACTTGTGATGTTTTCTCCTTGAAATGGTTGAGAAGAGAACAATCGTTAGGAATTCAAGGCTCGAGGTTATTCTGTGTGTGGATGTAGTCCTCTCTTTACAGGGATTCAAAATGTATCTTACTAGAATAGTCAAACATTTGTGGCATCTTTCTACTGGCTTATCCTTTTTGGTAAAGATGCTCAACTGCAATTATGCAGAGCATCCATTTCATGTCTGCTGTGTTATAGCTGCAAAAACAGGAATAGTAGAAAATATATAAAATAACTTCTCTGAAAATGACGATTGATTATTAAGAGTGGAAAAGTCTCATATTGTTATGAGTAATAACTGTTAATTGTCCCAAACAGCAGCCAGTTGATCACTTGTATTGTCTGTTTATTGTTTGTTTGTTTTCAATTCTCTCTTATATTGCTGTCATTTATTTATTCTCTATTTCCGAGAACTCTGGCAGTTACAAAACATAATCGTCCTCTCTAAAATCCATCCAAAACACAGGATGGGATGTTTATCTTGCCTAGAAGCACACACACTCAAATGTAACCACTCTCTCAGAGGAAATCTCATGTTTTTGTACACATGACCCACCGTTTGGAATCTTGACTTAATCTCCATCACATTATCTATGAACTCAGCACTGTCAGCAAAAGTGCCTGTGGCAAATGAGTAAGGGAAATTTATTAGATAGTTGTGGTTGGGTGACTCTTTTAAATTATTGGGTAATCTCAAAATATAATCCTACTCTCACTGAAGCCAGTGGCAATGCACTTGTCAGCTTCAGTGAAGTAGGTGTAACTTCCTTGTTTTCAGCTAAGGAATCTGCAAGGGCAATCTTGCCTTTCTGATGTGACTGCTGAAGTATCTGAATTATGTTGTTTGTATCAGAATGTAAACCAGAAAACTTCAGGAACAATGCTTTCAGCCTCTTTAGCACATTTCAAATCAAAGTGATCAAGAGCTTTACAGACGATTACGAGGATATATAAAAAAGATCATCTCACCTGCCAGAGAAGTGCATCTCTCAGAGAAATAGCTCACAAAGCCACTTAACAGCATCCACCCATAGTTTCAGCGTATTTGAATGGGAAGTAAAGAACACCATTATACTTGATTGACTGCAGGCAGAATTAAGGGAAGCTGAGCATCATTACTGAAACAGAAATTTGGACCAAGTGCCAAAACAGACTTCTGGTTTTTGCTTGCACTTTTTTTGTCATTAATGCCATGTGATATAAAATGCCAGCATTGTCAGCACTGAAACTGATTTTAATCTATAGGCCAAGGTCAAATAAAGGCAGGCTGTATGTGGTAATCTCTGCATGATGCTGATTAGTCATTTTGCTTTCTGATTAGTTCACCATTTCAGGTATGTATTTAGGTTTTTGCCACATTGGGGTGTGGGGGGGTCCTAGTCAGTTTTTTTCTTTTGCCTTCATAAATTTTGTTGAAAAGTGCAGATATGAGCAGCAATGTACTTAAATCTTCTTATCCAATTACTTTCTTATTACACAGGACAGTCCAGAGCAGCCATGATACCTCCAAAACAGCCAAGGCAACCGAAGGGAGCATTGGATGATGCCATTGCCTTTGGAGGACTGGTAGACCAGGAGACAACAAACAGCTTACAGCCAACACCACCTCCGCTGCCGAAAAAAACAATTTTGAGAGCTAACACAGAGCCAAGTCCCAGAGATCTCCAGAAGCAGGCTCTTGAGAACAATCTGTGCATTGTGGCCAACCCCACCTACGACATCGACACCAACTGGGAAGCAAGCAGTGCCTGCTCTTCAGTCAGCTTGGAGCTCAAGGTGCTGGACAACGAGTCGGGAGATTCCTTGGACAGGCCTACAGAAAAGTTAAGGACGACCACCTCAGCAACTAACAGTGTTTCCAGCCTAACCACTATCAGTATTAGGGACCGGTGTTCCAATAGCATGGAGTCTCTGACGGGGAGACGCATCTCGCAGACTAAGCAGGGCAAGGGTGTCCAGAAGCCGCAAAGGCAAGCACTTTATCGAGGAATTGAAAACCGAGAAGAAGTGGTAGGTAAAATCCGAAGCCTTCACACCGATTCACTGAAGAAGCTGGCACTTAAATGTGAAGACTTGTTCATGGCCGGACAAAAAGACCAGCTGCGGTTTGGAGTTGACAGCTGGTCAGATTTCAGGCTAACCAGTGACAAGCCATGTTGTGAGGCAGGCGATGCAGTTTACTACCCAGCTTCTTACGCAAAAGATCCTCTCAACAATTATGCAGTCAAGGTAAGAGGGGTTGAATAATGGGAACCCTAGACATCAGGGACAGAACATAATGACAATAACCGTAATCAGCAACACTCCCACTTGTGGTTGGTCCTACAAATAAAAGTCAGTGCTGCTTGTAGCGCTGTGTGAAATGTAAGAATCCCCAACATACAGGCATTTCCTTCTATAAAGAACCACATTTGCAATACTAAAAGTTCATCTGCATGCAGAAGAACCTATGTTCAAATACTTAATCAGATAATACTAAATCATCACTCATAATGACATAATATTTTTCAAGTTTTACATTTTCAGAGCTTTGTAATTTTAAACGTAACCTCTAGAGTAGTGTGTCTTTATGTTCCCATACGAAGCCTTACATTGTCACCAGCATACATTACCAGCCTTTCAAAATCTCCCTTCTAGCCATCAGTGCTGCTTTATAAGCTATACTAAAAAAGTGGAATTTATCAGTGTTGGTTTTGTTGCCTTTTACTAAAGAAACAATTGATTTGTGTCTAGGTTATTGTTCAGCTAGAGCATAAAAGAAGTAAGATTTACTAGACTTACTGCTAATATATTAATGAATAGTTGGCAGCTATCTCACTAGGTGTTGTAACTTGATGAGGTTTATATAGGTAATTTTTTCTGAGCGCTGCATCTCTGCAGTTCTCAAGGGTTTTCTGGTAGGATGATAGGAAGAAAGACAGCTGAGAGTCATAGCCCTGTCAGACTTCCTGTGTGACCTTGAGCAAATCACTGAACTTCTGACTCCTCCCTGTGGAAACTGAGATACAACAGCTATTACCCAGCGCAGGTGTGAGGTGTAATCCATTATTCCAAATAGAGCCTGTTGGTGTTCTCAGAAGGGTGGTGTTTTACAGGAATAAAATGTTGCTATTGCTCCTGCATTATTGCTTACAAGAAAGATATAAAAATAAATAAATGAAAGGTAAGCTTGTTTCAACTGATATTTTCTCCTGAAGCGGCATCTTTTTAAGGCAGATTTGTAGGCATAGTCACTTATATTTCTTCAGTTTACCAAGGCTCTCTTTTTGAAAAGATTTGAAATGAAATATGGATGCCATGTCCAGTGGTACTAAACAGCTGAGAAACAGATCGCGAATCTATCTGCTAACCTAGTCTAGTTGCAGAATCAAGTCTGGTCTGACTCGGGTTCTTTTTGTTTTGTTTTTAATACAGTGATGCCAAAATCATGGCTTCTGGGATCCCAGGTAGTATTTTTTATATGTCCAGGTTTGGGTTACCACTACTATGATTCCTGTCTGCACAGGCAGAACTGATGCTTTTGTTTTCTACAAGATATTTAGGAGAATAGAGCTCTTGTACAAAGCTAGTAAGAAGAGAGCACAGCAACATAGCATCGTCAAAAATATGTGCCATGTTATTTTCTGTTATACTTCAGATATTGTCTTAAGTAGTTCTCAGACTAAGAAAATTTATTACAGTATAATAGGTGTGATAGTCTCAAGTGTGAGCGAAGTATCCATAAAAATATCATTGAGTGGGAGGTCACAGTGAACTGTTGTGCTGTCGTGTTAAAAGAAAAAGTTATTCTTGGAAATACGCTCTCTTCCAGTTAATGTGATATTGAAAGATACTCTTGCTACAGATGTACTCTGACTTCTGTACAAACCAGGCAGGATCAGCATATGGGATTACTGTTTTGTTTTCATTTTCTCTTTCACATACCTAAACTATTTCACATTCAGTTAAGTTGGGTTCTCTTTAGTTCCTTGTTTCTCTGGTGCTTGATTTTATTGTTGTATTCCCTACACCAGTGTACTGAATTATATAGCCATCTTTAAACTGGATTTATTGGATTTTCCCCTTGAAGTTGAAATGTATTAACACTGGTTTTGTCTTAACATTTGCTGCTAAGTTGAACTTTGACTTGTAGGTCATTGATCCGGAACAATTTTTACAATATCTCCTAACAACAGATTGCTCTTAGATTACATGGAGATTTTGTGAATTTAGCTTCAACAAATGTACCAGATTTACTACCATGGGTAAATCTTATATAAGCCAAATTACATAATCATCTACCTCCAACAAATATGCTATACATTTCTGTCGTTTTAACCCCCTCATCCCCAAAACAGGATGGCAAGAACAGTGAGATGAAAATTAATGGTGTGCGTAGTGAATCCAAATTATAGCCTTCCTATTACTTTTGATCGTGGGAAAGCAGCAAAAGGAGCCTTAGAAATACACTTTGAAAGTATATATGGAGCCACATCTTCTGACAGTGTAAATTTGTGTAGTTCGTTTGAGTTTTGCAGAACTAGCCAAGCAACACTGCCTAACAATTCAGATGCTTTCTAAGTTCTCCAGTTTTCACGTTAGATTTGAGAAACATTGTAATAATGTGTTTTATTATTATTATTTCTCAATTTGTAGGAAACAAGAGATTTGCCCCCAGAAGGGATTATGGATCTTAATGCACAAGCCAAAAAAAAGTAATGTTAATTTCTTATCTCCAAAAGTATAATTATAAAAGCACTGTTAAAATGTAAGCTTTAACCGTTTGACTACTGCTGAGTTCAATTTAGAAGAACGAACCTTTTGTGCAGGTGAATATGCCCATGCACCCTTCAAAATCTGGTGGTATCACTGAAGATGATCTGATAAATTTGGTGCAGAACAAGTGCAGCTTGTTCCATTTGGTGTGGATATTAGAGGAAACATGGTTTATAGGAGTGTGCAGTTTCAAAGCATTGTATTGTGCTTCTTCTCTTTCACCTGATCTGTTAGTAAACAACCTGTGCCAAAGTGTTGCAGGAAGCCATGTGGAAATTATTTTGATTGAAATATTGCAAATAAAAACAAGTCACCGTTAGAGAACTACTTTTCCAAATAGCAAAAATAGATGTTCCCTTACAAGAAAGGTTTTCATAAAATTCCAGTCTTTGAGGTATTTTTCCTTCACTCAGTACAACTATCATCTTCTAAGTAGCCGGTAGATCAGTCATTCCAAATATGTAGGGAAAAGGTTACACTACAGTAAAAGCAGAAGGGACTACCAATTTTTTGTACAAGTGGACTGGACACATCCACTTCTTAGTATGCCTAAGGAGACTTAATATGGCAGCAATATGATGGGGAACTTCAGAGAGAAAAAAAAAAGAAAGAGGAAGAATGTGATTACTCTGGATGAGTAATGGTTAGGCAAGATTAATTACTGTGTCAGTCAAGTGGAGGAAACTACTTCTACTTTCAGTATCAAACTCTCAAGGAAATTACTGCATGATATCATAGATACATGACACAGAAGTCATGGTTCAGAGTCCATACGGAACAACGCAGACGTAAAGAAAACAATGTGCTGAGGTACCTGTACCATGTGTGTTCTGGACACAAGCACATGCTGCAGTGTAATTTAGGTAGGTTAGTGAGACTTGCAAAGGTACAAACAGCTTAAAAGGAGCAGTTAAAAAAAATGTATTGCTTTGATAGCAGAAATTCTTCATGCATTAAAACCTTAAGATTTTTGCTAGGGTTCCCGATCCAAGTATAAAATAGAGCAATGCAGAATTAAATAGTATTGGGCTGAATATAGCTGATCATTGTCAGCTGCAACTAGGAAACTATTTCCTGGTTTTGTTTAGTTTGTCACTTAGTGTGTTAATATTTGTTGGGTTTTTTTGATTAATACAGTTCCCTAGTGATGCCTGGCAGAACTGTTCTCAGAAGTCATCCCTGAATGTCATGATCAAAATAAAGCTATATACGTTAAACTTTTAGCCCGTTCCAAGTTCAGTCATAGCAGCACATAATTCTGTGTTTTGGCACATTGTTAAAAAGTGAGTCACTCTGTTCCAAGGCCAGATCAAGAAAATGAGGTCAATCAGAGATCAAACTGGCCTTCTTGGAGAAAAAAAAAAAAAAAAATCGTGCCAAGAACAAGCTATCAATTTGGGATTAGCAAGCTTTCATTCTACACAGAATTTCATTTGCAGTTGTCCCTGTGTGTAATACAACAAAGTAGCACAGATGGTGCAGTCTCTGTGATCTTCTGTGTTTCTCATTTTCAGCACTTGTAAATTCATTTCCCACTACATTCATCTTTAAGTTCACCAATGTCCCGTAAAATGCATAGGACAGAGTGGAAATGAGATTCCCTGCTGGTAAAATGGAAGTCAGCTGATGGCACAGTAGGCTACTGGACACATAATGGAAAAATAGAAGCTAATGTAGAAGTTTTTAGAAGCCCTGAAACATTAAAATCTTGCTTCTTTGTGAATGGGGGAGGAAAAAAAAAAGGATATTGAAATGGCAGGATATAGAGAACCTTGTCCTATGGATGCACTAAAGGAAAGACACAGGATGACAATGCATGCCAGTGAAAAGAAGATGGAAAATTTCTATTCCTTCATACTCAAATCTCTCTTCTCATTGCTTTCTTGCATCATATGGAAGGGCTTTTTACCGGTGTTGCTTCATCTTTTGAACAACCATCCTGTTATCAGCGCTAGAAATAAGGCTTGCCAAGCCCAGATCAACCAACTCCTTTAATCGTAGCTCTCAGAAAAGGCCACAGGATTTCTGTTTTTTTTTTTTTTTTTTTTTTTTTTTTTTTTTTTTTTTTTTTAAGAGTTGATGACTGGAACAGACAAAAGCTTTAAATATCATGCAAAGAAAACTGGGTTGTATATTTGCTCACAGTTTTGAGATAGCATTAACTGTCACTGACAGAAAAGAAGCTCTATATCAGTTTCTTTTGCACTTCATCACAAGCAGCCCATAACTGCTAACTGTCAATGAGGGCATCAAATTTCGCAACCTGTCCCCTAAATGTTTTTAAAGGTAAAGGTAGACTTTGCATAACTTACCAGAACTCAACCCATCTTAAAAAATTTAAATCTTGGTCATTCAGATTATAGTTTAGGTGACAATGGGGTTATGCCAATACAAAATGCAAAGGTAAGCATTATTACCCATTAATGGTATTAAAGAGTAGCATTCACTACTCTTGCAAAACTTCAATATAAAATACAGTTCCTAATAGAAAGTGCAGCACAGAAAATAATAGCACAAAAAGATTCTTGGCCCGTATTTTTCCTGATTCCAGGTAATCCAGTGAAAGTCAGTAAATGAAATTTCATTCTATGAACTGTCTCAGAACAGATCAATAAGAAAATGTAGTTTGTCTCTACTGCTTGCAGTACATTTTCCCCGTTCTAATAAGATACTAGTACAATGGGAATCTGAACTCTACAGTCTCAAAGCCCAGTACTTACCTGGGCTCATGCAGCTGTATTTCACAGCAGAAGTCTGAAGAGTAATCAAACACTTAAAGGACCATCGGATTACTGCAGGTCTTCCTTTTAGAAACAGTTTTATTAATTCAGACGGGTGTCTGGTTCATACTTCAGCCTTTGGATGCTGTTCCTAGACAGCCTAGCTTTCCATTCCCCTTTGTCAATTACAGAATATCTAGTGTACAAATTTTAGTGCTTGTATAGTCACCAATTTAACCAAGTTTAAATAAGGCAGCTGCCTCTTCCACTTCTCACATCATGTTGTTTGTAAACAAAAAGCAAGAAGCAGAAAATACATCCCTAATCAGATTTCAGCTGTCTTGTTCTGGAAGATACTGCATGCATGTTGGTGTATCCATATACTTGCATGTATTGAACAGAAGTAAGAAAAGTGTCTGGTAGCCATCATTGTTGGGCATTTAAGAGATTAGATTTATTTTTTTTTTTATTGTGTATCTTCTTCAACAACAGAATAAGGATGGAAAATCTGTTCTGATGAGTGCAATCACTTTAGTATTGATGGTAATCAAAATACCATTTAGTCTTCAATTTCTGTTTCATTGATACAAAGATAACCTCCAAAGTCACTGTAGCAAGAATGGAATTAGCATCTCCATTCTTGTTTGAGAGGCCTCTGAAACAAAATCTCATGTTTGAGAGGTGATGTTTGGAAACCTTTGGCTCTGCTGTGGATTCAGACTGTAGAGTTGACAGTGACTTGAAGGTTTTCATAAACAACAGGAATAGTGGAATCAGTGATTTTTTCACCCTTGGATCATTATATATATGTTTCTGTTCTGCTTGATGCTGAAGAGGTCTTAACTGGAATATTGTATTCATTATAGGGTACCACTCTTCAGGAAGATGTAATAAATATGCAAGAAACCAGAAAAGAGTAACAAGAATCAGAGGGGTAGGAATGAAGAAAAGAGTGAAATAAGATTAAATAGTAGGAAAAAGGGAGACAATGGAGAAGGACAACTCCCTTTCAGGGTGTTTTTTAATAGGCCGGGAAGGCACTTCTTAAGGATGATCCAGCTGGCAACATACAGATACAATTGCCTTGCAGGCCTGTTCTGCTAACTCAGAAGAAAAGGGCAGAGGCAGCATACTGCACCCTAACAGCTGCATGCCTTTTGGTGCAGATATCTTGCGTGACCGGTCGTTTCTAAATTCCAAGGGAGCATTGCCACATCCACAGAGAGACCTACTGAAATTGTGCTTTTGTACTAGTACAATTCTAGGACTGGGGATATTTTCTAAAAATGAGTGAACTGAGGCTGATGTTTGAGACATGCAAAGTACTAGTATCCTATTATTTTAACTGAAATTTCAGTAATACATTTGAGAGTGCTTTTTTGAAGTAAGTAGGAAAATAGGGCTGCCTAGGACTATCATTAAGAACTAGAAATCGGTTTTGATTCCTTTTCTTTTCCCTTTTTATAGGCAAGGAGAAGTAATTCTCATGAACTTTTGAAAAAATGCCTTTCACCAAAATGCTATTCACCAAACTGGGAAGTGTTAATTGCTTTAAGAGCAAATACTCTGCAGATTGTCTTTTCCTGATAGACTATCATTTTTATCTGGCAGGTGGCATTAGAACTCCTCTGGGGGTAACATGAGGTATAGTATGGTTGCTAAGGGCAACTGCCTTTTTTTATGCTTTTCTTGATGTTAAAGAGCGCTTAATTTTATATATATATATATATATATTTTAAGAGTATCCACCTGGACGCTTTCCTGCTAAACCTACTGTAGGGAACCTGTTTTTAGCAGGGAGGTTGGTATTGATGATCTCCAGAGGTCCCTTCTGACCCCTATGATTCTGTGATTAGTTTATATTTTGGATTAGGTCTTTTAAGTAATAACAAAACAAGAAAAGCTGGGTTGCAACGTACAGAATTTTCTGCAGCTGGAATCGATGGTCTCCATGGCTGGCTGTTCAAGAAAAAGGCCAGGGACTCAAAGGGCATGGAAAGCAAAATTATTTTAATTTTCATTAATCGTTCTCTCAGTCAGATTTGATACATGTAGCAAGGGTAGTCTATACAACACTTTTCTACCTCTGTCTTTTGTGCAGTATTAAGTATTTGATAAACCCAGGGACTTCAGTCTCCAAGACGATCAGCTGACATACATAATTCAAGGATTCATGCTGTATTTTTACTTTTAGTTTAAACTTGTAACCCTTGAGAGATGGGGGGGGACTGTCATTGTCATTTCATATAGAAATGCACATCGTCACCTCATGTATCTACTTCATATGACTATCTGACAACGCACTTCTCAACAAGCATAGAAGAGTAAATGTACAGTTTGTGTGTTTGTTTAGTGGAAGATGAGTTTATAACTAGCCCTACATGAGTTCCTGAGAAGGCAAAAAAGGAAAAACCAGGACAAAAGTCACCTTTTGCTTCCATCTAGGGCTAGTCTGAGATTTGGGCTCCTTAATTGCTGTGACTGTGCAGAACTAGTGCTGACTTTTCTAACCTCATTCTTAGAGATCAGCCTTTCCTTTGTTTTCAGAAAGGAGCTAAGGGAGGCTGTAACTTCATCTGGAATGAGATACCTTCCTATCTTCTCTTCCTTTGAGCTTTGCAGTAAAAACCTGTTGGTGCTTTACACCAACTGAATATTTAGGCTCTAACCTTGTAAAGATTAAAACATGCACTTAACCTTACAGGCTCTGAACAATCTCAGTGAAGTCACCAGAAGTAAGGTTAATGCGCAATGGTCAACACAGCTCAGTCTTTGTAGGGCTGCAAATTTAATTGGTAAATGCCGTAGAACAGAAGCCCTAGTAGAGATTGTCCCATGGCTGTCATAAGGCAGTCAGAGCTGCCAGTTGTTATGACAGTGCAGGCAATTAATAAGGATAGTAATTATGGTGATAATGTACATAGCAAGATATTTCTGGACAGCAATGAAATATAGGTAGATAGGACAACATATCCCATACTTAGGATGTTGACAAATGATTGAAAGCAATTAAGGTACCATGTTCTAACGAGTTTCCATTCATCACCTGAGCCACAGCACATTCCCCTGTCTGTACCTCACTGAAGATATGATGGGTGTTAGCTCCACACTGCTTCAGCTAATAGATTTCAGTTTCCAATTACAGTGGGCAAGGAGCATGCATCCAGTCATTTAGCTCAGCTGACAGCTGGTAACTTGTTATGCCATGCTGGTTCACTCGTGTGCAATCATCTGATCATATCCTCCGATATTCTATGCTTATTTCTTTATATATCCTATTGCTCTTGATAATTCTTATTTTCTTCAAGCTTCACACAAATCTGAGAGAAGATCAGGAAATAAAATGATACAGATAAACAAGTAACTGTGCAGTAAGCTTCCTTGTGAAGTTACCTTGTGTCACTGCTCCTCTGACTGAAAGCAGAACCTGCCTGAGCAGTATTTTCTGTAGACCAGTAGATGCACAGGAGAGCTGCTTGCATGTATTGATCTGCAGTTGCAGTTCCAATCCAGTGCAAAACTGTTCACATGCCAAGGTCAGTTCAGTAAAAAATGTTTCGGTCCTTGTATTTGGACTATGGGTACATTGAATAAAACAGGATATAGAACTTGCATATTAAGAGTTACATCTGTTCTGTTTATTTTCTTTCCCCAGATTTGTAAGAGCAAAGCTAAGGAGTCCCAGCAGTATTATCACAGCCTATCTATCCGGCAGAGTCTGGCTATCAACTTTAACATCCAGCAGGACTGTGGCCATTTCCTTGCTGAAGTCCCAGTTCGCCTCCTTCCATGGGAGGACCCTGATGCACCAGAGGTTGAAGAAGAAGAAGATCAAGAAGAAGAAGAGAAAGAACCTGAGCAAAAGAACAGAGATGCTTCTTCCAATACAGAGGCTTCACAGAAGGACAGCTCAAGTAATCAGGGGACCATCAGCAAGCCTCGCAGCCGTGTCGTAGTCATCACGCGGGAGGTTCCGTACTTAACTGTGGCTGACTTCGTGCGAGAGTCTGCACCCCGCCATGCAAAAAGCCCAGATCTGTATGAGAGGCAGGTCTGTCTCCTCCTTTTACAGCTGTGTTTGGGGCTGGAACACCTGAAGCCTTATCATATCACACACTGTGATCTGCGGCTAGAGAACCTGCTGCTGGTTCATTCCAGACCAGGAGGCAGCTCCCTGGGCTCTGAGTCCATGGAGCCCGGTCCCAACACGGCTTGCCCCGCCAGGTTAATAGTGAGCAACTTCTCGCAGGCCAAGCAGAAGAGTCATATGGTGGATCCTGAGGTCCTAAGGGATCAGTCCCGCCTGGCTCCAGAAATCATCACTGCCACACAGTACAAAAAGTGTGATGAATTCCAGACTGGCATCCTTATCTACGAAATGCTGCACTTACCCAATCCCTTTGATGAGAATCCAGAGCTGAAGGAGAAGGAATATACTCGTGCTGATCTCCCCAAGATCCCTTGCCGTTCTCTCTACTCTCAAGGGCTTCAACAACTCGCCAGCTGCCTGCTAAATCCCAACCCTTCAGAGAGGATCCTGATATCAGAAGCCAAGGGAATCCTTCAGTGTTTGCTTTGGGGTCCACGTGAGGACTTATTTCATGCTCTGAGAACATCTTCCAACCCAGCTCGGAGAGATGCTGTCCTTCAGAACTGGCTGGACATCAAAAGGACGCTGCTGATGATCAAGTTTGCAGAGAAGTCCTTTGACAGGGACTGTGGAGTTATTCTGGAAGACTGGCTTTGTTGTCAATATCTGGCTTTTGCCACTATAGACTCACTTCATCGCATTGTGAGAATCATGCAGCAGCACTAGTTTGTAGAACCTGTTGCTTTTCGTGAAGCACCTCCACCCCAGCCCACACTCTAACCTGCGCTAGGGCTCACACTTTGAACAAGTGTTTCAACAAAGGCCTAGATATCAAAGCCAGCAACTCTGAGCAAATAAGTTCTGATTGGAGAAATTGCATCCCGTACCCAATGTGGCAGAAACTTTACTTTTTTGCCAGGCCTCTTAGGGATTAATTTTATACACTCGACTGCATTTGTATCAGACACTTTGTAACTAGATTAATATCTGGATGAAAAGGAGAGCAAACTTTGATACCACTATTTCTATCACTGCAGTAAACAAATCGCCCTCCTCTTCTGGGTAGTTTCTGTCATTTCTGTATGTAGCATTGGTAGTGAGTAGCAGTGACCATTAGCAGAGATGGGAGTTGTACATGGGAGATAAATGACCCACATTGCCCCGTGCCACAAAACACTCCACTGCCTTCAATCCCCATCCCAGGCAAAATTTTCTCTCACCTTAGACCCCTTACAGTGGGGCTGGACTCCTCTTCCCTTTGGTCTCAACCAAATGGTTTCTGATCTTTCTGTTACATTTTATGCCTTCTTTTTTCCTTGCAGATATGGTTATCCTGCTGATTGCAGCAATGTTGGCGGACAGTAAGCATCTGTGTTCTGTCCTCTTCCCTCCTCTGTCCCTGACTTGCTGCCTACCCATATCCTTTCTAATCACAGATCCTTGATTTCAACCATGCTGCCTTAATTGGACCATTATCCGTAGCTTAAGACCTCTGCATTAAAAAGCAGAATATGCACACTTGGTCTTTCCCATTTCCCCTACGTGACACTTGCCAGTCTGGACAGTTGATGTACTGTAGCTATAATTCTGTTTATACCAGAAAAATGCAACACACAGTGGGCAATTGAAATTCCCCTTCCATCGCAAACGGCACTAAAGCCTGACTTGAAATGGATAAGATGTACATAACCTTCTCTGACAATCACTGCTGTGAACTGGGGTTGAAAATAACAACCACCTTTTCTGTTTTATTTTGTTTTGCTCTTGTCACTTGTGCCATATTGCAAAATGGGACTGAAATTGGCTCTGCTGGTATGTTGGCAGGAGTTAGAAATGCTTAGAGCTTGTCTGTGTGTAGCTCACAGGCCACATGGAAACACTTTTACTGCAGACACAGTTCTCTGAAGGGTAAAAACAAGGGGGCAAAAACACTGTTGTTTAATTATTGAGGGAGCTGTTAAGTTTGGCAGCCACAACTAACAGTATCGTGATCCATTTTTCCCACAGTGGTGTTTGGCTGCCTGTCTCCTGTCTGCTGTAACTAGTGTTTTCTAGTGTTGCTACAGACAACACCCTAAAAATGGCATGTTGTCAAAATAGCTCAAAGAGCATTGCAGACAGGTTTTGGACTAGAGCAGGAATAATTGAGTATTAAAGAGACAAAATTAAAAAAAAAAAAAAATCAACCTGAAGGAGCTTTTCACTTTTAGAGGCAGCTGCTGACTTTCTTCCCTGGCCTAATGGATGTTTCCTACAGAACCGCTGCAGTTGTACAGACATTATTTTTGCTCAGTATTGCTAGGCTCTGAATTGTTTCCTGAATCACTCTGAAGAATTCATTTGGATGCAGAAGAAAAAGGCGATACTGAATATTCTGACCCAGGGGATGGAAAGCAGACAGCCCTAGTTATGAGCCTGTGCTTCTCTTCTATGGATCTATGTGCAATTCTTGTATGTATTTTTTAAAGCTGTACATTACAGTGTTCACTTTACACACCAGCCTTTACCTGATGCTAGATCTGCAGCCCCTTCCTTTTACTTTCCCGGCACATAAATGCACAGATATCCATGTGTTCTTTTTATGGATTGATATTTCATTTTAATTGTTAAAACTGTGAGGAACCAATTCACTTCAGCCTTGAAACAAATAGCCACTTTATACAGCATATGCATGTTTGGACCAGATGCATGGAAACTGAACAAACAGTCCTGCAGGCTTAAGGTCAGCGAAACTAGCTCTGGATCCACACCATTCACTTGGAGGGGTTGAAATTTCTGTATTAATCTTCTCTGGCATCTATCAGAGCTAAGCGGAATAGCGTGTAGAAGCCTACATCGATTGTGCCATAGTATGTAGACAGTCTCTGTGACCTTTCTAAAGACTTTGAAACTTCTGATGATTATTCTTGTGTTTGATTCACCTGTATCAGTGAAGGATCAGGCAAGGATAAGGATAATATATTTTCATGTGATATATATTTTTTTCTTTCTCTTTTTGGCAAGAAGGCCAGGATGGCAGCATTGACTGGGGGGGGAGGGAAGGGAGGAAGAGGACAGTGCTTTAAAAGCCCAAGTGCAATGTGTGTAGTTGAGGTACTTCACTACATCAGGAAAGAAAGTTTCTATACTACTGCTGAGCAGCTTGTAGAACCTTTAAAAGAATCACGCTTGTGTTCAGTGCAGCTTTGCTTTCTCTGGAGACAGGAGGGCAATACCCTCATAGCTTAAGTACACTGAGCATGACAAGTCACACGCGTACTATCTGCTAGCTATTAGTCACAATGTGTTGAGCTAAGAGTAGGGCTTCTTGTTCTCTGTAGTCTGGTTTTGTGTTCGTTTCGTAGTGCCTGTGCGCACACAACTTCTCACCTAGCTCATATAGGCTGTATGAGCAGTTCTTGGACCACTTGCCGTTGTAGTGGGCTCGTTCCCTGAGGCTGGTAGGTTTCCGTGTTTACGGACATGTGTTCTCAGTCTCACTTTCATGTCAACACGCACATGCAAAGTTGAATTTTGAATGTTTTACAACCATACATATTTAATGCAGCTGGTCCAAAGCCTTCGTATCTCTAGCTATCTAATTTCAGTTAGTGTTTTTTGTGATGAACCAATACTCATTTTAACTCTGCAGTATAATCAAGCATGGATAGATGTTCACTACCAATCTCTTTCTTGTGCAGCACTGGGTAAACTTTAGTAATTTGTAATGTTGTGTGTGTTTTCTTTAAAAAAGAAAGAATGATCAAAGAAGTCAAACACAATCTGGCCTGAGGTATTCCTCGGGGGAGCTAGCGGCTGACTTTGCAGATGTGCCCATAACTGATGATTGTAACTGTTTGTGGTAGTCCTCCATCCTAGCAACAGATTATGCCACATAAATATCTGAGAATGTATGCATTAAACTGATTGTAAACAAATCCTAAGAATGCTACAGCATAATTGCTAAGCAAAAGGAAAAAAACCCGCTCTGTAGTTGGGATCCTATGTAGGACAGGAACAAAACCCCTGGCTGTGCATGCTTTAACTTCCGTGACTATGTGCACAGATCTTGATTTTTTTTTAGCAGTGTCGCACTTTCAGTTGATCTCAAGAAATAGGAAGAGCTGCAAATCTCGGATAACAGTATTGACTGTAAATATATATTTTTCTATTAATAAAAGCTGTCGTTCACATATTTTTAACATGAACTCTAAAGTTTTTTCCAGTGGAAACTAATTTCTGGAAAATCAAATGTTTGCTTGAACTATGTTGAGTGGTTTCTGATCCTATTAGAGCCATTAAAAACCTCTCTAATGTTACAGAGAGAGCACAGTGATTGGATTCACAACATTTAGTGCCTTGTCAAAAAAAATTAAAATGAAGCTGGTCAGTTGGTAGAAATCTTATTCTTCCCATAATAGCCCTATAAATAATACTGCCTATGTTAAGATGCAAAAGACTTGAAAAAATTAAAAGCTGTACTTCATACAATACTGAGCTGACCTTTTCAATAAAATCTGTTTCTGGAGTTTCAGTTATTTGAACAGGTTCCTTTAAATTGCTTGTAGTACAGCAGAAACCTGAATAACCACCGAAATTGTGGGCTTTCAAGTTTGGAATGTAATCTGCACAGGGAGAAAAATATACCAAGTTAATTGGTCCAGACTGACTCCTGCATCAAAACAAGTCTAATGCTTTGACAATCTACTGCACGCGCTCGGCTTCTAGGAGAGGAGGAATCAGAAGGAGGTAAGGTGTGCTGCTCCTGATGTAAGTAGTGGATGTGCTGCACACCGCACTGTGGTGTGAAATGCAAATCTCTAGTAAAAGAGGAGTTCTGAAAAAAATACTCCTGAGATGTTATGGAAAATGGGTTTGTTCTGTATTTCTTAAATCGGAATTACTTATTCACTAATTAGCTTTCAGGCCTCAGATCTGCTCCAGTCAGTATGCAGAAGCAGAACCAGCTGAGATAAAGAGAATCAATTAGTAAAACCTTAGCCAGAAAGTTTCAGGAATGAGGGAATCCAGAATTTTGTTCTGGAACCTCAAGAATGTCCAGTAAACAGGCCTGGTCTCTTTTCAATATTCAGATCTGATTAAATCAACAACTCAAGCTAGGATACTGTGCTGCTGGCCTGCAGACAAGAATGCACATATCATTTACAAAAATACTCCACCTTAAATCTTGTATGCTCCACACATCCCAGCAGCACCCACAAGGTATGAATGGATCATCTTGGCATTTTAACACAGGGGAATTCCAACGTACTAGAGAGAAAAATGTATTATTTAAATAAATCAGTTGTGTCCTAGCAATCAGCTGCTTAGAGAATTCATTCAGCAGCTTCTCGCTGTAGGGCCATAACTTTAGTATGTAAAAAATAGTATTTGCTGCTGAATGAAATGTATCTGTTTCTCAATTCTTGTGCTGAGAAGCCCCACCTAAATTAATATATTTTTTTGTTTGTAATAACAAATTAATATGTAAATATAAATTAAATAATCCTGTTATTATTTAAATCAGTTAAACTTTAATGAGGGATACAATGGAAACTGAATCAGACCTTTTAATGCACTTTCATTTCCCCTTTACCCCAAACAAGAATTAAAATGTCTGTTTCTCCATAGAAACAGCCTATGACTGTTAAACTGTTACTTGGTGCATGACTGGGCCATCTATTTAGCTCTGATTTTGCAAAGGTAGTGTTGGTTCTGCTAAAACACCTGTAAAACCTCGAGCACGATCAGAGCCCTTCAGTCCATGTGTAGAGAGATGTGATGATGATTTAGTTATGCAGTAAGATAACATCAAAGAAGCGCAGAATAGAATTTTAAATACCTCTTTAATAACAGGCCTGTGGAAATAGTCTGTAAACAATCATCTGGATTCCTAACACACAAAAAATACTTTTCAGAAGAAATACTAAGGAGACGTTTCTTTAGGGGATCCTCAACTCCAAAAGGAGGAACGAGTCTTTGCTGCTGCTGAGTTGCAGTGAATTTCTGATAGATATTTGTATAGATTTTACTATTCACCTGGATGCAGTATTAGAAGGATGGTGGTTTTGAACAGACGTAGAATGTAATTTAAATAATTTCCTATAAGCCTCCTTGCGTTGGTGCTCCACTCAGCATTTAGTTGGAAACCACAGAATGCTTTCAGATCAAGCAGAGTTGCCAGACAGAAATGAAATACTCAGCTTACCTGTACATTAGCATTTTACCACTCTACAGAATTTAAGAATTTGGACTGAACTTCAGATTGCAAAAATTACTTTTTGCATACACCCAAGGGGAAAATTTCAGGGATTTAGAAAAGGATGGAAATTTTTTTTATGTGGAAGAAATATATGTTCACATATATACATGAATATATGAGTGTGTGTGGGCACATTCATATATGTATGTATGTATATGAAATTTTGTATCCTAAAAATATTCTTTGCCCCTTCCCATTTGCAAATATATATATTATATATTGTATATATAATATATATTTAGGGCTGTGTCAGTTTGAATCTAGTCATTTCATAAAGAACACTTTCAAAATTGACTAACCTCTGTTTCTTTATCATTTGGCTTGTTGGTAATAGCAGGTTTTGCAGTTGAAATCCTTGGGTTTTTTTCTTTTAAAACTTAATTATGCTGAGCATTTAAGAATATGTTCTTGTTTTTAATAGAAGGGGGGGAAGTTATTTTTAATTAGGGATTCCAAAATTGATGATCTTTTATAAACGGGATTTCTTTAAAAGACCTTGAATAAGGGATTTATTTTTCTTTAATTTCAACTCCATTCTTGTGGGTAATTTGTATTTGCAATTCCTGGTTGCATTGCTTTATCTGGTGCTTCATATTGACATTTACACATTTTTATATAAGTAAGTATATAAACTTCAAGCCTTCCTTTGTGATCAGGGGCAGTTACACTCTGGTTTGCTGTGGTACTTTGCTGTGTACTCTGTGGCATTCATGTTACTGTGTAAATAAACTAGTTTTATTACACTCAAACTTTCGCTTGTGTTTTTCTTCATAGGAAATTAGCCTAAAATCTGTACTTCTGAGGAAAACACACGTGGCAAGTCCAGAAAAAAAAGGTTTTCCTCCAAGAAAAGTGGGCTGGTTTGCAGCAGCAGCTAGTGTGTGAGTGCAACAGATAGGAGCTTTGGTTGACGAGTGACACTCAGCACCTGTGGTCAAGCATCCCCGCTGCCCAGGGCTCAGGACACAGAGCTGCTTGCCACCTCTGATGGTGTTTTCCCCAGAAGTCTCACCATGGCTGGCTCTGGTTCAGCTCCATGCCAACAAGCAGCAGCGGCAGCCCAAAAATAAACTCCACCAGCAACTGCTGCTGACTGAACAACTGTCTGGTAAAGCCTTCTTAGAGAGAGGTGACCTGACACATTAATGAAAATGAAGACAGCCACGTGTCCGCGCTGGGGCACCTGTTATCGCTAAAGGAGCTGAGCCAAAGTTAGCCATTTCCCCAGTGTGGACGGGGCTTAAATGGCCTGATGTGAAGGAATAAAATGGCTCTGAGGGAAATTTTTATATGCTGTGACAAAGTCGGATGCCTCCAAGGCAGTCATCTGCAGCAGAATTCATTTTGTCTTATCCATTACCTTGAAGCATACAGCCTGATGGAGGGTCTGTGAGAAACAGATGGGATAATACGCATCTTCCGTGATCGTGCAGACACACTTCAGTGGTAGTGAGATCAAACAGCTCAATTTTGTTCCCAGATTTGATAGGCAGCAATGCTAGCTGCAGATGCTAATTTATTAGCATAGAACAGATGACACCGCATACGTTGGAGCAATGCTGTGGTTCTGCATGACAATTGTGCTGCTCGTAACTACTCTTTTAAAAGAGCCAACATCCTGAGGGCTCGATTCCTCCCACGGTTCCAACGGCTTTGCACAGGTAATGTCATCAATTGCAGTGGGATCACAATTAGTCTAGTGTAACTACTACATGTCTTTCACATTTATTCCTCAGACACAGTTTCAAAGCCTTTCAAAACCAGCTAAAGCTGGTGTCCTCATCCTTTGTAAAAATACAAAGCTAACTGACTCCAGAGATACCAGTAAATATGCAAGACATTTAACAGCCTGATAAATATTTCGGCTCTGCCAGAGTAATCCCTCCTCACTTCAACAAAGTGCCAAGGACTCAGCTAAACAGTCAGATTATGCCGTTTGTCAGTGGCAATCACCATGCTGGAGGGAAAAGATACTCAAAAATAGACTGCAACCTTGACAAGACATGATAGTTTTACTAGCTTTACTAAAATCTGTTTGAAATGAATTTTGTTATATCAGTGCGAACTCTCTGGTGGGTGTCCTTAAGTGGTCACAGTCTGGCATGCTCATTTCAGCTTGTGGCAGACATGAATATAAGTGAAGCTAGCAGATGCCTAGTTTAGGCTGATGCAAGAATTTTCAGTTTTTTCACCTGCCCAGAAGTTCATCTTAATTGTAAACAGGCCCTAAGAAGCTTTTTTCCTATAAATGGCAAACCTTTATTTTCTAGAAAATCTTCATGCTATGCAGGCTGCCTGTTTTGCCAAGTTAGTAAGCATCTGTGCTGCCATACGTGAATCATGCCGTCCTCCTTACCCAGCAGTGGCCTCAACCAGAATTACATCGGAGCAGCCAGCTCACAAGGCACAAGTTAAACATTTTGTGCAATCCATCCTGCAGGGAAAGTCTCATCTCAGTTCAATTCTGAGCTAAGACTCCTAGCTCTGTGGAGAAAGGCATGCATTAAAACAACCTGTTTGGCCTTCAAATCTGCTGCACTTCACTTAGTAGTGCTGCTGCTATCTCAGCAGGCAATGCCACAGCCTAGTGCTTAGCCCAGCCACTCAGAAGATGGAGGCAGGATTCTTGCTATCAGCTCATCTCTTTTAGATGAGAACAGAAGTCAAGTGAGTAGCAGCATCTATTGTCTGGAAAACAAGGCACTGAGGGAGCCCTGGGAGAGCAGCTGGAGGAGTGCAAAGCAGATTTATGAGTATTAAACCAGAGAACAAAAAACTACGGCTAGTGAACATTTTCTGTCAGCATATCCTGTTCTTACACCACACACACCCCAATGAGACCTCTTTGTTTTGCTGTCATTAAGGTGTTATTTTGTCACACTGCAGCTGGCAGAGTCAAGACATACAAAAGCAGATGCTGGAAGTAACACAATCATTTAAGGTGAAGCCACAAAATCCTCTGCTACATCTTAGACTCCAAAAAGGTGAGAAATGGGAATGGAGAAGCTTATTGCCAAGGTATTTACCACTCTATTTTTTTCAGTATCAGCCAGTCTTAACTGTAGTCTGTGTTCAACACACCCGTACGAAGCTGCTGTCTCAAGCTGCCGCCTGCTGTTTTACAGGTACTGGGATGTGCCGTGCCCCTGGTGTCACCCCAGTCAGAGGGCTCTAGACGGACAGCAGCAGCATGACATTCAGCAAAGGCAAATGCTGTGTTCTGCCCCAGGACAGAGTAATGCCAGACACAGGTACAGACAGGGAGGTGAGTGACCGGAGAGCAGCCCTGCAGAGAGGGATCTGGGGGTGCTGGTTTACAGCAGGCTCCGCGTGAGCCAGCAGTGAGCCCTGGCCACCAAGAGGGCAAACCACTTTTGGGGGTGCATTAAACACAGCGTAGCCAGCTGGTCACACGAGGGGATTCTCCTACTGTGTTTAGTGCTGGTGAGGCCTTCCCTTGAATATTGTGTGCAGTTCCAGGCTCAATAATGTAAAGAGGATGCAAAGGTACTTGATGGCATCCCAGGGGATGGCGACAACACTGGCAAAAGGGCTAGAAGGCATGTCCTGTGAGGAGAGGCTGAGGACGTGTGGTTCGTCTAGTCTGGAGGAACGGAAATGAAACTAAGAGGTAACCTTGGTGCTCTCTTGCAGCTTCCTGAGGAGGGGAAGAAGAGGGGGCAATGCCAGTCTCTGCTCCCTGGGAACCAACGAAAGGACTCATGGGAACAGCACAGAGCTGTGCCAGGCGAAGTTCAGAGTAAATATCAGGAAAAAATCTTTACCATGAGGGTGGTGAAACACTGGAACAAACTTCCTAGCAAAGTGGTTGATGCCCCATGGCTATGAATGTTCACAAGGCCTTTGGACAACGTCCTCACTAATACGCTGTCACTTTTGGTTAGCCATGAAGAGGGCAGGCGGTTGGATTCGATGATCATTGTAGGTCCAACTGAACTATTCTATTCTGTTCTGTGCTGCTCTGCTCTATTCTAAGGCACCTGACTTTGCACCCTGGGGTCGGGAGAGCCCCCGCTCCCCTGCATGCTGCCATTTAGAGACAGAAAGGTCTCAAGGGCAGGGGGCAGTTACAGGTCTAATGTCAGATCCTGGGTTTTTCCTGATTTCACGGGACTCTTAGTGGCCTAGATTAACTGCAATGAACAGCAGGTTAACTTTGAAAAATAACAGGAAATCCCTGCAGTTTATATGTGAGAAGCAAACTACTAACTTTGCACCTATCCAAAATGCAAAAGGACATAAATGTTCTTCTAAAGAAAATGGAGAATTAAATCAAGATGGTAAAATTATCCTAGTTCCTACATAGGCACTAAATTTATATCAAGTTACTGTTGGAGATGGGCTAGTAGTCTGCCTGTGTTAACAGCCACTACCTCAACCACCAAAAGAAAAGGGACACCCCATAACTGGGGAGCCAGTCGTGCAGCTTCTGCTATCCAGGTGAGCCTGTCTCTATCTAAACTTTCTCCATTTTATTACCGAAAAGGTGGTTTATGCTCTGCAATATTAATCCAGCTCGTGTATTTGGGTTTGTATGGATGTTATTGTTGAAGCTGCCATCACAAGACATGGGGTTTGACTAGGCTTCAGACAAGCAGGAGCACCAGGATATCAGATGATGCTGTGGGATACCGCATGACGATTTGTTTATTGCATTAGTTATAAATGTTACAATGCCATCCCTGCTTCATAAAACCCGCAGTTTGATCATTCCTGACGTGTTTGCAGAAATGAAGCACTCAAATCATTTCCCTGTGGCATGAAGCATTTCCCTCTGTGTATCATCTTGAAGACTTCTCTGAATGTCTCTGTCCATAGAAACCTCAGCATACAGTCCTGCTCCCTGCCTGCACTGCTGAGAGACCTTTTTGGCCTGTCTGTGAGCTGCTACGGCCCAAACTGAGGGAATGGGAGTAAAGATATGGGCATTCTGTAGAAATGTCAGAACATTTTTATTTCTAGCAGATCAGTACCCTATTTGCTTGTCCTGGGCAGACGTTTCTAGGCCTACAGCTTTGTGTTCTGAAAATCCTGGTGGATGTTCACACCAGAACACATGGTTTATTTTTTGGTAATAGGGATTAGACCATGTTTATTCAACTCAAAAATTTTCTGCTGTTTTTGTCTGCTTTTTCAAAATTTTCAAATCCATCTGGAGTCTTTTACAATCTCCTGCAATTTATGCTAGTCTTGAAAAGATTTCACTTTTTGATTAATCACTTCTTCCTGCAAACCAGCAATTGGAAATGTTGTACTACGACTAGTTCTTGGACACAGTTGTCTGTCTTCTCTGAAGAATTTGTAATTGTTATGGAAGTTTTGTTCCCTATCTATGATTAAAAAGGTTTTCTTTTGTCCCACTCACTAAGAATACAATGTGAGTTTTGCGCTGAATGGGAAAAGGATGGAAGAATCCTGATCCAGGGTTCAGTGCTCATTCAGCTAAACCATCTCTCACAGTATTTCTACTCACGCGCTATTCACCATTGATTCACAACTGTCCGCTAAGATTTGGGAGCCTCAATCAATTTAAATCTGTCACAAAATGAACAAGAAAGTGACAAGATTGCATAGCTTCTGAAAAGAAAGGAATTCTCAGCTATAGCACCGAAGTGGCAGATCAAGCTGCTCTGACATCCATTTCAGCCCAAACAGTCATGCAGACTGAGACTAGAACTTTGTGCCCTCTGCCACTTCACCATCCTCTTCTCTTTAAGTCCCAAATCTGCTCTATTATTATGCTGATGACTTTAAACAGTCTCTACTGCAAGCTTCAAAGCCCTTGTGTGATTAGCACGTACAATTCATGTTATTCCCAAGAATAGCACAGTGCGGTCCTTTCTGAGATGGTGTGTGGCACCTCTCATTACCAAATCGTTGTGAAATCCACTGAGTGGAGCTTCAGTGAGAGCCCTGGGAGCTTAGGCAGAGAGTAAGGGCATAGTAGAACACGTCAGGACACTGTGTAAACCATCGCTTTGCTACTGGGTAACTTGCAGAACAGCAAACCACCACGGCTTGCTCTCCTGCTTTAGTTGAAAGGCAGGCTCTAACAGCTTGGGTTGCCTCATACTGTGCTGGCTATCGCTCCAGTACTGATGCACTGGAAAGGTGCCATCTGCTGAGCAGCAGCCCTGGGCTCCATTCTGCATGATCACTCAGGCATCAGGAGCAGACACAAGGGACATGGGTGGAAAATAACCAGTCCAAGTCTCCTCTGGAGCTGCTGGCTGACCAGAAGGGCTGTTGTTACAACAGTATTGCAGATTTACAGAGAAAATGATAGTGGGCAATAAGCTACCTACCACAGACGTGTTTCCAGGACAGTATTTTAAGAAAAAAGAGGGATGCAGCACAGTCCCCTCAAAGTAAGTCCCTGTCAGCCTCTGTTAAATGCTATCAGAGCTGGCAGCTCCCAGGCTCCAGAGAACTGGGGCATTGTGAGATAAATCAGGCCAGGATGATCAGAGAACTGGCCAGGGAGCCTGACCAGTGACTTACCCATAAGCTGGTATGATGTGATAGCAGAGCTGCTCCACGCTGCTCAGTGCATGGCTTGCATTAAGTTACACACCAGAGGTTTTCTTGCCAGCCCTGGCTCCTGCTCTGTGTCAGGGCTGCCAGAAAGCCTGGCTTTTCTGAGGTACCAGGCATCAGCTCATCCTTGACAGAACCTGCCTCCTGTCCCAAGGCAGTCTGCCACTGCCCATCCATGTCCCCGAACAGGACGTTCCCCAGGCACAGAGGGGAACTTCACGAAGCTGAATCACAGATGTAGCGAGTGCGTGGAACACCCCGAGAACAACACCAAGTGCTTTGGTTCTCTTACCAGCTGAACCATCTGAATGAAGAAACAGCTCCACACATCAAGGCAAAAATCTGGGAGCACACAAGCCCCAGAAAAACACTGGACAAGAAGTGTCATTTTCCCATAAAAGGGCTAGTGCACAGGTAAACAGTGTCCACCTCCATTTACAGAAAGAGAAGGGTGGAGACGATGCAGTCAGAGCTCAGTGGAGTTATGCCAGCTTATACCACTAAGCGTCTAACCTATAAATCCCATTAGTAAGTTTAAATAAGTCTAAGAGGAAATGATGTTAGCTTTACCATAGACCTCATTTGGCTTGGAGTCCTGTCAGTGCTCTCCCTTGTGGGCTGAGCCTGTCACCCATGGCTGAGACCACTGGCTGTGCATCTTTGAGGCCTGTGCCAATACCAGTCACTGGCAAAAATAAATTTTCCATAGTATTTCCTCTAATGTTGTAAGTCTTTGTAAGGCTTTCTTTTTCTTTTTTATTTTTTTCTCTTTTTTTTTTCTCCCTTGATTCTTTTCCAAATTTTCCTCATCAGTTATTAACTAAATGCCAACTCACTGTGTATTTGGTAGTCAGATTATCTGCTAATGCCTGCCTAAAGCAGTCAACATTGATTAAACAAAAGGGTGGCTATTATGTTATTTTTAATACAAACGATTTAGGTCCTGAGGCTGAGACTGAAGTAGAGCTCAATATAACATGGGATTGAATTAAATTAGAAACATCTGATGGCAAGGTTTCCTACATCTTCTAATTGCCTTCAGAATTTAAGAGAAGACAGTGGTGTGGTTGTGAATTTGTTATCCCCTCTAAAGGTAGAAAGAACAGCTTGTTTTAACTGCAGCTGGGAAGTGGGCCTTATCCTCAATACAGTTAGATAAATGCTCACAATCCATGGCAATTTTGAAAGGGGATAAAATATAATAGAAAAGATCCTATCAGCATTAGCCACAAGGTCATTGCTAATTTCTTATTTTGCCCAACGTGGGCTGCATTTCCGAAGCACGGTTTGCTCGCCCATGCCCACCCCCATCCACATGTGCACATGATTGCTGTGGTAGAGAACAGGAGACGTGGGTGCACATAGCCTCTGAAGGCAAAGCTGTAAGGTTGCAAGCAAATTGAATATAGTCTTACAGTTATTAAGATTGCTTTTCAATAATATTATTTTCCCACAATTCCCAAAGTGTTTTAATGAAGGGTATTTTGTGATAACACTTTACTAGTGGCTTATTTGGATGCACTTACTAGTTCTGAAGAGCACAGGGAATGAAGATTGCAAACTTGCTCTCTAAAGGGAGCAATCAGTGGGCTCGGGACATTGCCTGAACTGAATTGAGCTCTTCAGCCTTAAAAGTGGCCTTTGTGATCCTACTTCTTCTCCTACTAATCGTTAACAATCCCATTGCTGTTCCTGCCCTGGGTCTGACTTCATCACAGAAACGCTTGTGTTGCACTGTTTGTCATTTCAGTGAGGTTCTAAACTCCTCTTGAGAAATGCTTTAACCAACCTCGATTGATTGTTTATTATCTCCTGACAGTAAATGCTTAATTACATAGCTGAGAAGATTGGTTTGTCCTCTTAGCCAGACTTTCTCCTAGAAATGCAGAAAATTAAATTTTTGATGACTTCACCGGATTTGCTTTGTACTTTGATCCAATGAGTGCAGAGAAAATATTATTCCTTCCACTGTGGTAAATGTGAGAGCCTGCCTTACAAAAGCAATAAGCAAATCAAGAGGAAAATGTTGGCATCTTGAAGTTGTGACCTAATTCTATCCCTCACTCTGTTTCCCCTCATCTCCAACACATCATAAGTTCAAAATAGCTGCCCTTATTCCAAACACTTCTTTCTGCTCAGATAGGTCATGTAAAGAATAAAGGCAGTAACTGCACATAACCCTCTGAGAGACAGAATTGCCACAGAGCTTACCCAAGCAGCAACAACTAGGCTCTAGAATGCTTCACATCTCTGGAAAAGGCCTTTCTTGTGGAAAATGTGGCTGTGTTTTACATCAAAGACAGAATGACTTTACCCTGTTGATTTGAAAAATCAATTGCAATTACTGTCAGGAAAAATATTCAAGTTCAGTGTGCAACTCGCTGGACTCCAGGCTCTGAGAATTGTCCTATCAGGTATGTGGCAGAACTCTGCTTTTGCAGGAGTTCACATGCAAATAGGCAGCTGCGTTTTGGGTGAAGACCTGTGTTTTACAAAGGTGCATCTTTTTTTCTTGGGGTGTGTTCTGAATATTGGTTAAGATAGTTCCATTGAAGGTCACAAAGCTATGCCAATTTAAAACATCTCTGAGTCCCATTAATGGAAATCAGATGAAAGACATGAAAGGAGAGCTGTAACATATTCTTAGGTATGTGGTGAATGTGTCAGATGGTAAAACAGGAGGGTAATGAGCCTAGGAACCCCTAGACAGTTAAATTACTTAACTATAAAACCTCAGCAATTAGGAGATTGTAATAAAAGGCTGCAGATCCCTGGCAAAGCTGTCCAAACTGAGATGAGAAAAGGGCTCTCTCGCACCAAAGGTTCGGCAGTGAGCAAGGTGATTGCTGTGAACAGAAAGCTTCAGATGTGCTGTATCAATACTGCCTTTTCTCCATGTTCTGGTTGTTCAGAATTGGAAAGAGTGAGAAACAACCTGACCAGCCTGGCACTGCTTTTCCTACAGGGTAAGTAAAATGTGTCTCTCCTCACACTGACCTGTCACTTTCCGTAGGTGTGGGTAAAAGGAAAGACTTGTTACCCTTGAGAAAAGAGTAACAGGATTCCTGTCCCTTTGTACCACTCAGGTTATTGGCAGCATTAGTAGTCCAAATGCCAAAAAAATAAAAGAGAAGGAAGGTTTATTGGACACATCCAGCACAGGCAGGACTTCCCTTCTAAGTACATTTCAAAGGGGCTCTGTTAGGAATTTCCTAACCCAGTTTTTTGCCTCTGTTTTTCACTGGGTTTTATTGTTACTTTTTTTCTTTTTAACCACAAATCAGTAATAACAGTTGTATCGCACATTCTCCCTATTGCTTATATATAAATATATTTTAAAAGCCTATATTAATATATGCCATGTTATTCACTACAGAGAGGTTCCCAAAGGGATTAAAACAACAAAAGATGAAAATATGGGCTTTCAAATGCGGAAATACAGATTTCCTCAGTGGCTTACAGAGCTACTGGCATCTGTATTTACTATTGTATTCACCCTTAAATAAAATAAAATCATAAAATAAAAATAAAATCTTAAAATAAAATAAAATCTTAAATAAAATCTCGGTACAAAGCTGTACTTTAACATTCAGCAAGTTCTCTACCTTTCTAAAAATAGCCCCACAGGCTTCACAGCCCCAAAATTTGACATGTATGCCATACTGCATTGTTTCATCAGAAAGCAAAGAGATTTGGACACTGTAGGAGGGAGATTCTATACAATACAGTATCATCAGCAAATGTGTGATCTCTAACCTCATCCCTCATGTTCTGCTAAAATATATACACCTGTCTGCTTTATCAGAACGGGTCATCGGATAAACTGCTGGCACCCTACTATTTCTCACCTGGAATATTGATTGATTTTGTAACTAGCTCATTACACTGTGACAAATTATAAGAAACTGTTCTCTAATGAATTAAGACAGCTGCTCCATGAAGAGAGAAAAAGGAAAAGGAAAAGAAAAAGATAGGAGACTTAGTAAGAGGATTTCATTCCTGCAGCATTTGTGTGATTATTGCTAGAGGAAGAACCTCGTATGCTGTAACTAGTCATAGACGTGCAATGTTTTCTGTAAGTCCATAAGCTGTTCTACAGAAAAAGTACTTTCTGGCTGAAGCAACAGAAATGTATTTTATTTTGTGGTATGGAAATATCTATGTGATAGAGACCCATAGCAGCTGTGGTGATTGCCTGAGATGTGTGGGATGTAGAGGATTTCTGAGTTAAAAACCTGATATACCAGTTGATTACATTGGGTTTAAGATGAAATAGAACTTTACTGGAATCAATGGTACGACTGTGTAACACACTGGAGAGTTAAGCTCCATAGCTTTTTACTTGTTCTTTGTTTGCAGGAAAATGAAAACCTCTTGTAGCTTAACAGCTTCTGTGACAAGACTGCTCAGAATTCGTGTATCCACAGTTAAGGCACTGGAGGATGATGCTTACAAATGGATCACCCGATTCATTGGTGTTGTGGACGTAAACACTAACAACTGCACCCTACAGCACCCGCACCCTACAGCAAAGTGGCCATCTGCACAACTAACCAGATGTCCCCTGTATTTGTTCTGCAGCAAAGTGAATGTGGCTTTACAGGGGACGGCTGCAAAATAAAGTAGATGACTGAATGGAACAGAAGTGGGCAGCAACACTGAAAGGCACAGACTGAACTGCTGTCTCAGCCAGGCAGGAAGAAGGCAGGGACAGCCAAGGAAAGCTGGGTGCCAGATAACGATCTACGTGCTTGTCTTGTGACTGTCAAGGTTGGAACAGTAAATATGGAGCTCTGCCTGTGGAGCCTTTGTCAGACGCTAAGAGGAAAGCATGCCCATACCGTTAAGACATGAGAAAGAGGCCACAAGCATGAGCAAATCCTCCGGTTCATCTTCACAAATAACAATGACAGAAGCCAAAGTCTGGAAAGAGGAATGGTGGTGTATCTCTGTGTTGGCGAGGAGGTTGTGCCTGGCAATGAGAGTGTAAGGAGAAAGTCTGCTGGGGAATATTGACTGACTCACAATGTGGCAAAGTACATAAACCCCTCCTTTGGGATCCTGCTGGTGCAGAAGTCACCAAATGATGCCATACGTACAGACTTGAAAGTTCTTTGTCTTTACATGGAAACATATACGGCCTTGGAGGAAATATTTTGTTCTTTTGTGAAGCCTTTCCTTTCAAGTTTAATTTGTATCTTAGTTTTTTCACCTCCAATTACATTTTGGGTAGTGCTGTTTATTCAGAACTGTCTTGGTATTGGCATTTTTGAAGGGGTATTTACAAGCATGATAGTTGCAGCCATACCTATGAAAAATGAAGCCTGAAAATCTGCCTCACGGTGGGTACAAGACATAGTCCATAAAATTGCTACCATGTAATAAAAGAAATCTTCCAAGGATGTGGTGAGGATTAAATAATGCTAGTACAGTACTTAGGCTTTTTGGGATTAAAATAACTACAGAAGAGCAAAGCATTCTTATCTATTATTAATAAAACACCAACTGTATCCATCTCCTAAGCATCTTCCCTCTGAAATGCTTTAACCATCCTGCTTCAACTAATCAATAATTTTAAGACAATCAGCACAAATGTTCAGAATACAGATTCCCCTTTTTCCCCTTCATCACCCTTTAGAGCACGGTTCCTCTCATTACAACGGGTATCAGAAGTCACATGCACTGCAGCTGTGACTATCGGGAGAGCCGAAATACATTAGAGCACGGATTTGACCGTCTCCTTGAGATGTTGAGAAATAACCAGTAGATGGCAGCAAATGGCACTCCAGGGAGTACAATAGCCTGAAGGTGAAAGCCTGCGAGCTGCTAAAACAGTCAGTGTTAGCAATTAGGTGGTTTTTCTCTTCTACCCGTTATGAGCTAAACTCATTTATTTTGCTCTTTGCAGAGAGAACAAAGCCGTATGAGATTTTCACAATTTTGTCCTCAACTGGTGCATAACACAGTAAAAATTTAGTAGCACCTTAAAGTAACTTGTCATTTTCATAAAATTTATAATTATTTGAATCATTTATTCCCCCAAATTAAGGCTATCGCTATAGGTCCTTTTGCATAAATCATGAAGGCCATTAAAAATAGTTTCTGAAGAAGAGCAATTTGTTATGAAATGAAGGTCAATCTCATTAGATCATGGTAGCAGGTATCTTAATAACATCCTGGCAGAAACGAGGTATCTCATTACAGAAGTTGTATTTTGTTTGAAATATTAGGTCATCATTAAGTGAGCGCTAAGATACACATAATATTGGATGACATAAATTATTTCCCTGAAAAACTGGCCTACAGGACTACACAAAGCTCAACTTTTTTATTATTATTATTATTTTCCTAGCTGAATTCACCTATTCGATACCAGTTTGTTTTGTTGCTCCTTCTGGATACTGTGCCACATCTGGCTTGCTAGAACTACACAGAGGGCTGATTTTGGAGTGTGACTCAGCAAACTGCGACTGGTAAGGAAAATGTGTAATTGACCATACTTTAAACAGCTGAGGAGGACTTAAGCTTAGAAGGGAAAAGAGGCATTTATAGAGTGCAGAAGTAAACATCGGTTTTGTAACCAATGTTTACAAGTTACTGTCCCTCTAATTACCCTGCCCTTTTGGAATGTACCAAGTGTGTGTTTTTTTTCCAGATCTTTCACTCTACTGGAACCGCAGCTGAATGTATGGATATGTTCAAACACCCCTCTAGAGCTATGTCACAGCACTTAACACCTGGCAGGATTGCGCTGAGCGCCTGCTCCAAACCACCCAATAACCATGACGATAACATACTCACTGTTCATAGCAGGGTAGGCAGAATACCCATGGGAGGCAGCCCAACAGTTACAGTAGTAGCTCTTCCTTCCAGAAGCTCCAGGCCTCATAGATATCAACTCAAGACTTGTAATACACTTATGAGGTAAACCAACAACCTCCAAAAATTGAGAGACAATCACAAAGAGAGGTTACATAAATTCTCTAGCACTGCAAATTAAATTCAGGTAAGGTTTTCCATCCATGAAGTTTTGTTTTGAATGCAACATTCTCATTCTTCTCAGTACAATAGGGTTACCCATTAATAAACTGCAAGTATCTTTGTTAAAAGGTGTGTGTACAAACTCAGATGCTAAATCTTGGAGCAGCTCTTCTCAGCTACAGATGGCACCAACAGAACAGTTTGGTAGGGCTGTGTTGCAAAAGCAGCCCGGCAAACTGGTTTGGAATTGTAGCTTGTTTTTAGGGAGGGTTTTTTGTTGTTCCTCCCCCTCCCCCCTCC
The DNA here is from genome assembly GCF_009819795.1 of Aythya fuligula. Taxonomy (NCBI): domain Eukaryota; kingdom Metazoa; phylum Chordata; class Aves; order Anseriformes; family Anatidae; genus Aythya; species Aythya fuligula. Next base: position 8,590,443 of record NC_045569.1, on the reverse strand, counting down.
TCCCCCCCCCCCAAGATTAATCAATTTTCCAAACAATAAGATAGAGAAACAACAGTTAAAAGGATGCAATATTTTAATGGTATTTTCTGCAAAACCACTTCAGCTGCAGATTTTGTAATGAATTCCAGCAATGGTGCTCAGTGTCTTAGGCAGTGAGGCCCTACAGCACCTTATGGAGGCACCTAAGGGCTGCGTGTCACCCAAGGCATGCCACCACACACCCAGGATGAAGGCTTACCCGTCCCATTATGGGGAAACAGGGCCATTCCTGTTGGTTGATGTGCCCGGCAGTGCTTATACAGGCCAAAGTGCGAAGGAAGCCTATTTATTTGATTTGTCTTTCTGTCTGTCACTGACTTACTGCCTTATCTTTACATTGGCCTTAAAATCTCCTGTTTTCTTTGTGAAACGCTGTCTTAGTGGGTAAAACACAAACTTAAATAGCTAGGGTGACTTGTGAATTGGCTTGAACTGGATACCGCAGAAGGGAAAAGGCATTGACGGAGAGAGGTCCCTCCAGGATGTGATCCATTTTGTCTCAGGATAGGATGAGCCATCCTTTTTCACTTTCTATTGGTTACAGCAGCAACCTGGGGAGGTAGCTTATATTTCCAGCCCAGATGAGGCAGAATCTGGAGAATATTAGGTAAGGTGAAACATGTTCCAGCAGTCTCAAGTTCTAGGAGAGTGAAGACTCAGTAGCATTGGTGGTAAAAGCAGTTACGCACCCCACACTTGCCTGCTGGTCATTTCTGTGTGTGCGCAGCCCTTGCACCTGGGTTGGTACATCCACTGAACAGACAATCCAGGTTAAAAATACAATTTTTCTTCACGAGTTATTTTTTTACCATAATCTGTTCCTGTCTCTTGGTTTCCATGGTTACATAAATATTTATGCTGGTACATTTGTTACTGCTATGTGAAGAAGAGTTAAAGAAAAGGGAGAAACCAACAGAAGGCTGCTAAAGCCAGCACTACTGCAGAAAGGGAAATCTCATCAAATTATGGTCTGAGGTTTCACAAACTTCTCCTTGATTTAAGAAGTTCCCATCCCCCAGTCACTTCTTCAGCAGTGTGAGTAAAAAAGCACCAGCCTCTCTTCAAAGTAGTTGCATTGGCCCAGCTGGAAAGGGAGGAGGGCAGCACGGGGAGGTGGCATATGCCTGCAGGTGCAGAGACAGAAGAGCTGTGGTAACAGCCTCCGCTGCCAAAGGCAAAGTAATGTTACACTGAAGTCATTTTCCAGGATGTAGATCCTGAAAAGTGAACTGATTGGAGCTGGCACAGAGCTCACACAGAAAATGTAAGGGTGGGGGAGTGAGAAGGAGCTATCTGCAGTTCAGTGTTAACGACTCCAAAGAGCAGAATGGGCAGTGCCAGGACTTCTCCCTTTTTTCATAGCATGAAATGGGTCAACTACACATATTCAGCTGCTCTCCAGCACCTGGGTGCACTTTGAGGCCAACCCACACTTCTTAATAAATTCAATGTTCATGCACCTGGGTAGGATGCCAATAGCAGTGACATGTTTGTCAACGGATTATTATTATTATTTTTTTTTTTTTTGTATCTTGCTTTCTGAACTATTGTACCAGGTTTTTGGATCCATATGCAGAATTGTTTCAGATTCTGTCTAGCATCAGGCTTTTATCTTCACATTCTGATTTCCTGCTGCTCAAATACAAAAAGCCTCCTTTCATCATGCCAACACTTACCATGACACCACAATGACTGGCAAAAAATGTGTCTTAGAACAAATCAAATTACAGCACATAAACATTTTTCATGCCATTCAGTGTATTTGAACGAGAGCATATTATTACATAATTACTTAATGAAAAATGTATTCAAATGCAATCTATATGTGTGTGTATATACATGCCTGCATTACTGAAAACTGTATTTTATGTAGGTTAATTCAGATGACAGAGATCATATTAAAAAAAAGATAATAAATTAATCTCAACTTTTTTTTTTTTTTTTCCCTTAGTCATGAATGATGAGTGAACCATGAGAGATGATTCCTTCTACAGTCTTCTGGGGCAATAAAATGTACCTTTCCTCCAACAGTTGATCATTGCCTGAAAGCTCACAACGTGCAAGTCCATCCAAAAGTGACAAAATGCATGGAATGACTCCAGTGAGATCATTTCCTACCAGTGAAGGGCAATTAATGGATTGTAAGTTGTGACTGGCGTTCCTGGTATCTATGAAATCAGATAGGTAAGAGATCTCTTCTGTTCCATAACACATGAAAGACTGAATTTCAGCATTGCTGTCCTCTCTACTTAACACTAACAGTCCCAGCTCCCTCATCAGTGATTTACAATACTGTGACCAATGGATGTTCTCTTTAGGTAACTGTAATTCCAAATAACAACTAAAAATACACATCAGGGAAATGTTTGTCAGATAATCAGGCATTGTTACTATGCATCTTTCAATTTTCATGGATCTTTCCATGTTCTTACACACTTCAAAGTATTGAAGAAGCTTCTAATTATCTCCTCAGAAGCTGATAAAAATAATGAGATTCTTCTATACCACCTAATTCATTCAAACTGAGTTAACTTATTTCTATTTCTATTACGTTTACTATATTGTTTGTCCCAAAAGAAAGAAAAACATTTTACTTTTCTGATGCATGCCTGCAAATTAATCACTGCTGTGGTATTGTATGCAGACTTGTCTAGCTCAGTGATCTGTAACAGTCTAGACTCAATTGCATAAATGCAAAGTGCACCATACCCGCAGAATTTGACTCCCAGTGCTTATATAAAAAGTGGAGAGTTGAATCAGGCATAATAATACTTAAGGGCAAACTAGATCATAGTTATACATGCCTGCACATTTGTCTGCAATTCCAAGTCTGCTGCTGGTCTGCAAAACAACTTCTCATGGCACTTACCTTAACCAGCCACGCAGCCAACCTGTACAGTCTTTGCTGCTGCAATGGGGTCTCATTAAATGCCAGAGCTCAGTCAGACTGGGTCTCTGTGAGTTTCACAAACTGTGGTAAACGCCTTCCTAGTATACTTGCTTTCTGCAATTGAGAACTGTGAGCCACTCTTGCCCTTAGTCTTTGATCCTCTCATTCTCTCAAAAGAACTGGAAGTGCAGGATATCCTTCTATCCATGTACACATTTCTGAAAATATTGCTGTGATGATAGTTACAAGCCAAATGTTGTGAAATGCTCAGTAAACAGTCTTTGAAGAATTTCAGAGAGACGTAAACTGTATTAAAAATAAAAGCACACCTCAGCAGTCAAGCTACCTGTCCACAACAAGAAAGGTGGGGATCTAAGTATCAGGGCTGTGCTGGAGACAATTCAGCCCAATTCAGTCAAGCTAACTCTTGAAATTACAGCCTGTTTTCAAATCACTTCTTACATCCAGCTTCAAACACACCTTGCTCCCTGCCCTCCTGGGAACTGCAATGTCTATGCTCAGTTCAGCAAGCTGTCTCTCCTCCTCTATCTGTGCAGGCAAAGAGCTACTATGTCCTGACTACATTCCTGTGTAGGGAGGAGGGCAAATTTCTAATGGCATCCTACTACTGGTCCTATCTTTCCCAATATGTCACTTGATTGGCATGCCCTGCTTAGTATGAGAACATACTAAACAGGCACAGGAACATACCAAAGACAGTCTTTGGATTTGAAGTTACAGAGAACAGTGAGACACATAAGTTTTGAATGGATTCTCCAAAAAACCTGGAGTATTTCACTGCATATGAGTTTGACAAAAGCCCTGGCAAACCTCAACACTGGCAGACACAATCAGCAATCCTTATATACACATGAGCAGTGGGACAGTACTGCAAAGAAGAATGCCAGGCACCTTTATACTTACTTTTCTATAGGTGACATGCTTAGAGGTACACTTGACGCTTATTTTTGTCTTGCTGTTTGATGTTGCCATCCCAGGTAATGTGAGTCCAGCTCACACAATCCTTCAAAAACTAACCAGTCTCTCCATTCCCGCTCTTCTCCATCCTACCCACATGCCCCTTTTGTTCCTCACATATGTAAAATGACAGCCCCATCAGGGCCTCACGTATCAGCACTTCTACCCAGTCCCCAGAACGCACAAAGTCCCAGTCCTTCCTTACATCCTTTTTAGCAGTTCTCCAAACTAGCCACAAAAAAAAAAAAAAAAAAAAAAAAAAAAAAAGTAACTGAAATGTGTTTGCTGAACAGCAAGTCCTATTAATCTGTCACAAAATATGCACTGTAGAGAAAATTAAATCAGATCATCAGGCTGTTACATTTAAACTTTCACCACTGAAACTTCATAACAGCGTTGTTGTACTGAAATCTTTGAGTTTTTAAATATCATCATTAATCCTGTGCATTTTTCTTCTGTCAGACTAGTCTTAGGCTTTTTTTTTCCACCAACTCTTCATGGCATTTTTGATGATATATCCTATATGTGCTTTTAAAATACCCTATGACACAGAATTGTAATGTATAAACAGAATCACAGAATCATCTAGGTTGGAAGACACCTCCAAGATCATCTAGTCCAACCTCTGACCCAACACTAACCAGTCCTCCTCCACTAAGCCATATCACTAAGCTCTACACCTAAATGTTTTTTAAAGACCTCCAGGGATGGTGACTCAACCACTTCCCTGGGCAGCCCATTCCAATGCCTCACAACCCTTTCGGAAAAGAAGTTCTTCCTAACATCCACCCTAAACCTCCCCTGGCACGACTTTAGTCCATTCCCCCTCGTCCTGTCACCAGACGCGTCGGATAATAAACCAACCCCCACCTCGCTACAGCCTCCTTTAAGGTAGCTGAGATAAGGTAGCCCTTGAGCCTCCTCTTCTCCAGGCTGAACAATCCCACCTTCAGCCTGGATTTTGTGGATAGAACCGAATCTTCTCATGATGAGAAGCTGATACAACACTTGAGCAATTCCAGACATCCCTTCAGGTTATTGTTTCATATTTTGGGATTCATACTCGTTGTTTCCATGGTCTCTTCAGGATGTCTCCAATGCTCAGGTGTCCAGCTGCACGTCAAGGACATCCCCAGCTCCCAGGCCGCAGGCTGGGCCTGGACCCCCGCCTGGCAGACACGGCTCCTGTCAGCGTGGAGCCGCCATCTCACGTCAGCGTTGTCCCACAACCGTCAGGTGACGTCTGTCAGTGCTGCCATCAGGGGCACCCCGAGACCCTTGTGATGTAACCACAGAGTCACCGTCACCCTACGACCTCACAAAAGGTGGCTGGCTATAAAAGCCCTGAGCGGCGTGCCTGCGGCCAGTCCGGCTTGTGGCACTCAATTGATTGAGGTCCCACTGCTGGAAGACAGGAGGCGGCGGTGTTGTGCAAAGCACACTCAAAGCCATTCTTCTTGCACGCGAGCCATCAAGGTCCTTCGGTAATGTTATCAAATATCTATACCTACATGGTCCTCACCTATCCTAAGTATAGTCTTGCCTTCGAAGTATAACCTCTCAGAAGCAGAGCTGCCGTTATAATAGCATTGGTTGTAGTCCATACGAAGAGCATTTACTGCTCTAGTACTATAGACAACTTGGCTGAACCTAGAAAGCTAATGTGGATTTGCTGCTAGAATGTTTGCTTCCTGCTTCTCTCTCTAGTGGTCCTGCTGGTGGCAAGCAACGTGCTGAGGTCCAGCCAGGGAGACGTGAAGCGTCGAGATCCTGCCGACAACCCGCAGGCGAAGACCGGAGTCTGCTGACAACCACCCTGCACCAGGGCAGCTTTCCACAGAAGACCATCTCGACGCCGGGGCTGCTGCAAGGACAATGAACCAGCAACAGCGGGAGCAGCCAGACGAGGAGGCCCCTGGGGACGAGACATGCCCCATCTGTCTGGGCCAGCTGTCCAACGCGGCTCGGGTGGACCCCTGCGGGCACTGCTTCTGTCTGCAGTGCATCCAGCCCTGGGCCACTCAGAGGTTCACCTGCCCAATGTGCCGTGGGCGGATTGTGGCCATCGAACGTTTGGAGGCACCCGCCCAACGCGACGCCTCACCCCCCCGACGTGACGCCTCACCCCCCCGTCCCCGCCGAAGACTGGAGCGCAACGCGGGGATGGGGCGGCGGCAGCAGCGGCAGCAGCAGCAGCGGCGGCAGAGGAGCCCCAACTACCGCTCCCGCAGTGCCTCACCCCGGCGCAGGGAGCGCAGCCCCTTCGAAGAACGGGGAATGGTCCGAAGGCGCTCTGGGCACAGACTTCATGAGGACATATGGTACGACGACCTCGACGATATCTCCTGGCTGCGTCGGGTCCAAGAAGAGGAGCCGGGGTCTGGCGACCATGTAGGCCGCCGGGCCCGGCGCCGGATCTGAAATGACCTCAGCTGGGGGTTGGCTGGGGGTGGCAGCCACAATTACTCCCCTATTAAATTATGACTTTTCCACCCTACAAAGCCTCTGCCTGCATTTCTTCCTGCATAGGTCAGTGGGAGGCTGAACGCAGCCCTCTCCTGCTGTCCGCACCGCAAAGTGGTTTGGGGATGTCGGCTGTTGACGGGGAATGGCTGCGGGTGGCGGGTCCCCAAGTGAGACTTGGGGATGAGAAGTCATCATGGGAATGGGAAAGTGTTGGGGATGGGAGCAGCACCAAAGGTGACCTGGCCTGACTGGGAAAAAGGCTGACAGCAGAAGTCTCCTAAAAGCCTGGCAGCAGAGAATGCCTGCTAGCTGGGGATCCGGGCCTGGCAACCTGCAGCATCCTTGGAAGGCGCTGCTGGCCTCCTGCAAGGGCAGCCTAAGGGTACCTAAAACACAGAGATTTCCTCAGGATACCACCACCAAGGGCAAAAGCAAGGAACTATAAGAGCAATGGGCTGTCTGAGGAGGAATTGCTCTGCGAAAGGTGCTGTTCTCAGAGACTAGGAAGCATTGGGGTCTATCGCTTGTCTCAGGTGAAACACAGAAATTAGTAGTGTCTTTTGGCTGCTTGAAGGAGGTAGTGTCCTATGCCCTCTTCTGTCTCTTTTGATAGAAAAAGACTCCTTTTCCACACAAAATGGAGCGCCTCTCTCCCTCAGAGCTTCCTGTGCTGCACAAACTGTTCTTGCCTACACGCCAGTCCAAACCCACTGAGCCTTTGCTGGGGATGCGGGGCTGACTCCCAACTCCGTGATGGGAGTCTCACGTCTCTGAAGTGACACCTTGTCCTTGATTCACTGGGGCCCACTCCTGGGTTTGGTCTCTCCCGAGACGGCTTTTCTTAATTAGCCTGAGACCTCTCTCCATGCTTGCCCTTAATCACAGAATGTTGCCTAGTGGCGATTTGTGGTCATCGGCTGCCCAGGGGGTTGTGGAGTCTCCTTCTCTGGAGACTTTCAAAACCCTCCTGGATGAGCTCCTTTGTGGCCTGATTTAGGTGCTCCTGCTCCAGCAGGGGATTGGACTAGATGATCTTTCACGGTCCCTTCCAATCCCTAACATTCTGCCATTCCGGGAAAAGTTCACCGTTTAAAGTAAGAACAGGTATTCGCAGAAAACGCAGATCCTGATTATGAAATCAGTTTGCCCTAAAACGCATGGATTTCTGCTTGAAGATTTCTTCGTGTGGAGCTTTCACATTCATTTCCTGAGTGCCAATCTCATGGAGCACAGACAAGATCTTATTCCACCCCGTTACTCTTCATACCATAGTACAAATTATTTTCTCTTCCCTCCTTCACCACCAAACCCACTAGTGCAATGACCCTGCAGGCTGCCAAAAAAAAAAAGTGAAAAATAGGTAACTTAGGAGTATAAAGCAGCCCAGTGTTCCAGATTGATTCCTAAGGCCACCAGATTTCTTGTTTCAATCATCTGGCGGCTAAATTCTTCCATAGGAAGCCCAAAGCTTTCTCGGACAAACCAGCACAGAGCTGTTAATAATAAAAACACATCAGGTTTCAATCAGTCAGAAGTGACATTTTGTCCCATGCAAGCTTACCTCCTAACCACAGAGAAGTCATACCACTTGTGCTACCAAACGTCTTTCTGTCCTCTGAAAGGCACTAAAGTCCCATCCAAACCCTTCCCCATAAACAAATCTTCAGGTAAACTAAGAAATGGCTGACCCTCTGAAACCCTGCCTCCCAGAACTGCAGATCACGTTTGGGCACTACCTTTAAACTGTAGTTTTCAAGATTAAGTGACTTCATTACTCTGCCCGTTCCTTCCATGCAAACAATATTTTTTTCAGCCTTCTCGAGGGTTTGAGTCCAATTCTTCAGCCTAGAAAGCAGCTCTTCCTCAAGGCAAAATAAAGGAGCAGGGCAGCATCTCTTGATAGCATCTATATAAAGTGCCCAATATTCGCCTGTACATCACCCGTCAAAATTGTCAAAAGTCACCTTTTGTGTTTTGAGACCTCAAAGCTAGTGTGGCCAGCTTATACGTCCACATCAGAGAAGTCCTTTCTTTTGCTAAGTGACATTTCCATTGATACATCAGAACAAGAAGAGATAGAACAAGAACTGGAGGATACTGTTCTCCCACAGACGTCATACAGATTTGATTCCCTTTCAGCTGGACAAAGAAGTTGAGGAGAGATGGGCACTGAGGGCAATCTGACATTTCCTTTAAAGGAAATGCTAAAAACTGGACTTCAACATTAAAACAGAAAACAAACTCTCAACCACGGTGGTCTGACAGTCATACCTCTACAGAACGAGCCTTGGGACAAGGTGAAACTGTGCGTGGGAGAGAGGAAAGCCTACCTAAATGCATTCCAACGTGGTCTGGAGTGAATCCTTGCTTGATCACATCTACAGAGCCCAGACAGATGTCAAGCAATTGGAAACATTATGGCAAAATAAACAAATCGTCCGCCCACTTACGGTCCGGCAATTTATTCAGAAGGCAAGGCACGTACCTGTAAAGGCCAGCTAGTGTGAACATGAGTAAAGCCAAGTCTTGCTGTTAGAAAAAGGAAGCACTTTGCTCCATTCCTAAAGCTCTTAGATTTGTGTTGGCCTCAGATGTGTCAGTATTCCCGTTCTGCAAGCTTCTGAACCCATTCATGCGTTTCAATCCCATCTGACAGTTTTCAAAGACCTTCCACTTCTGCAGCTGTTCTGAAAAAGCCAGAGGAGAGATCCACACACGTTCCCTCACCAAAGAAATAACAAAGCACGAGCCCCATAACACAGCAGAACACAAAGGAACACACAGGAGAGGAGTCCCAACAGCATGCAAAAGAGCTACAGGACAGAAGTGACTGTCTGTCCCCAGAGAAGCTCCTGAGGGATGCTCCCAGCCTGTATTGATGCCTGCCCCGTTCTTCCGGGAAGTCCCACGGTGAAAGCTTGATGAAAGTCTATTGCCCCAAAGTTTGTGGAGTACAACAATGAAATTTAAGATGAATTTCAATGGTTTTTTTTGAGCAGCCAACTCCAGAGCCATTCCTTAAGAACTGGATTGCTAAGGGATGAGTGAGCAGGAAAGCAGAAAAGGAAGCTGATGAAGCATTTTGACGGTGCAATTGAAAACAAGCATCCAGTGCAATCTTATGCTAAGAAGGCCTGCACTATCCTTTGGTCTCCAAAACAGAACACCACAAAAACGCAAGGAAGTTTTAAGTGTAGTAAGAAGAGCTCCACACGACTGTATTTCCCATCCTGTAATGGAGTCAGAGTTGGCAACATTGCAGAGAGAAGCCTAAAGATTTCTCAAGAACCCAAATAAGTCCCTGTAACAACATCAAGGCATGAGTTTGGTGTAAAGAGATTAGAAGACATCTCCTGACTTCCCCTGGAGTACCACTGGGGAGAAACCAAAGCCAATGACCAAAGAAATAAACAACACGCAAGGAGCGACGAGCAGAGGAAGCCACTGGTTCCTGAAGCCCAAGGAGAACGTGGATACATTTGGGGAAAATACATGTATTTCCCACTATGAACCGTGCCTGGCTACAGAGATTGACTTTTAAATTGGAAAACAGACCAGCTGAATGCATGCTTCTTCCCATTTTGCTTATCTGTAGTATCAGCCTCCAGGATTTTCTGCCAATTTGACATTTTGCTGCTCAAAGCCTGACCTTGTGAAGTCCCAAACATCCGACTTGCAACAACCTGCAGCCGTTCCAGCTTCCCATGCAGCTACAAATACTAAACCAAAAAGATTACTGAAAGCCCCTTTTTCTGCACTTTCACTCCCATCTACATTTAAAGTTGCTTGAGAGAGTCCAGTGCAGAGCCATGAGGATGACTACGGGAGTGGAGCATCTCCCTGACAGGGGAGCCGGGTCTCTCTAGCTTGGAGAAGACTGACGGGTGACCTTATCAATGTTTGTAAATATGTAAAGGGTGAGTGTCAGGAGGATGGAGCCAGGCTCTTCTCGGTGACATCCAATGATAGGACATGGGGCAATGGGTGCAAGCTGGAACACAGGAGGTTCCACTTAAATACCAGACAAAACTTTTTCACAGTAAGGGTGACAGAGCGCAGCCTGGATTTTGGGGCTAGAGCTGAGCCTTCTCACGACGCAAAGCCGATACAACACTTGAGCAATTCCAGACATCCCTTCAGGTTATTGTTTCATATTTTGGGATTCATACTCGTTGTTTCCATGGTCTTTTCAGGATGTCTCCAATGCTCAGGTGTCCAGCTGCACGTCAGGGACATCCCTGGCTCTCAGGGACAGTTCCCAGGCCGCAGGCCGACCTCCTGGCCTGGACCCCCGCCTGGCAGACATGGCTCCTGTCAGCGTGGAGCCGCCATCTCACGTCAGCGTTGTCCCACAACCGTCAGGTGACGTCTGTCAGTGCTGCCATCAGGGGCACCCCGAGACCCTTGTGATGTAACCACAGAGTCACCGTCACCCTACGACCTCACAAAAGGTGGCTGGCTATAAAAGCCCTGAGCGGCGTGCCTGCGGCCAGTCCGGCTTGTGGCACTCAATTGATTGAGGTCCCACTGCTGGAAGACAGGAGGCGGCGGTGTTGTGCAAAGCACACTCAAAGCCATTCTTCTTGCACGCGAGCCATCAAGGTCCTTCGGTAATGTTATCAAATATCTATACCTACATGGTCCTCACCTATCCTAAGTATAGTCTTGCCTTCGAAGTATAACCTCTCAGAAGCAGAGCTGCCGTTATAATAGCATTGGTTGTAGTCCATACGAAGAGCATTTACTGCTCTATAACTATAGACAACTTGGCTGAACCTAGAAAGCTAATGTGGATTTGCTGCTAGAATGTTTTCTTCCTGCTTCTCTCTCTAGTGGTCCTGCTGGTGGCAAGCAACGTGCTGAGGTCCAGCCAGGGAGATGTGAAGCGTCGAGATCCTGCCGGCAACCCGCAGGCGAAGACCGGAGTCTGCTGACAACCACCCTGCACCAGGGCAGCTTTCCACAGAAGACCATCTCGACGCCGGGGCTGCTGCAAGGACAATGAACCAGCAACAGCGGGAGCAGCCAGACGAGGAGGCCCCTGGGGACGAGACATGCCCCATCTGTCTGGGCCAGCTGTCCAACGCGGCTCGGGTGGACCCCTGCGGGCACTGCTTCTGTCTGCAGTGCATCCAGCCCTGGGCCACTCAGAGGTTCACCTGCCCAATGTGCCGTGGGCGGATTGTGGCCATTGAACGTTTGGAGGCACCCGCCCAACGCGACGCCTCACCCCCCCGACGCGACGCCTCACCCCCCCGTCCCCGCCGAAGACTGGAGCGCAACGCGGGGATGGGGCGGCGGCAGCAGCGGCAGCAGCAGCAGCGGCGGCAGAGGAGCCCCAACTACCGCTCCCGCAGTGCCTCGCCCCGGCGCAGGGAGCGCAGCCCCTTCGAAGAACGGGGGATGGTCCGAAGGCGCTCCGGGCACAGACTTCATGAGGACATATGGTACGACGACCTCGACGATATCTCCTGGCTGCGTCGGGTCCAAGAAGAGGAGCCGGGGTCTGGCGACCATGTAGGCCGCCGGGCCCGGCGCCGGATCTGAAATAACCTCAGCTGGGGGTTGGCTGGGGGTGGCAGCCACAATTACTCCCCTATTAAGTTAGGGCTTTTCCACCCTACAAAGCCTCTGCCTGCACTTCTTCCTGCATAGGTCAGCGGGAGGCTGAACGCAGCCCTCTCCTGCTGTCCGTACCGCAAAGTGGTTTGGGGATGTCGGCTGTTGACGGGGAATTGCTGCGGGTGGCGGGTCCCCAAGTGAGACTTGGGGATGAGAAGTCATCATGGGAATGGGAAAGTGTTGGGGATGGGAGCAGCACCAAAGGTGACCTGGCTTGACTGGGAAAAAGGCTGACAGCAGAAGTCTCCTAAAAGCCTGGCAGCAGAGAATGCCTGCTAGCTGGGGATCCGGGCCTGGCAACCTGCAGCATCCTTGGAAGGCGCTGCTGGCCTCCTGCAAGGGCAGCCTAAGGGTACCTAAAACCCAGAGATTTCCTCAGGATACCACCACCAAGGGCAAAAGCAAGGAACTATAAGAGCAATGGGCTGTCTGAGGAGGAATTGCTCTGCGAAAGGTGCTGTTCTCAGAGACTAGGAAGCATTGGGGTCTATCGCTTGTCTCAGGTGAAACACAGAAATTAGTAGTGTCTTTTGGCTGCTTGAAGGAGGTGGTGTTCTATGCCCTCTTCTGTCTCTTTTGATGGAAAAAGGATTCCTTTTCTACCCAAAATGGTGGTACTCAAGAGCTCGAATAGTACACAAAAAACAAACAAAAAAAAAACAAACAGTAATTACAAGACATAAACACACTGTAAGTGACAGAAATTCATTGCAATACTATATTAATAGTGCAATCAATTTTAAGCATACCTTATGTGTACATGAATTAATTTGTAGAGACAGAAAATGCTCTGATAAGGCTTAAAAGATTGGCAAGTTTCATTCCAGAGCATATACGGACTTGAAAAGAAACCTGAAAAATGACTTCCTATCTCCATGGTATCAAGGAACAGGTTCTGGATATAACTTCCCATAATTGTATGAGGAAAAAAACTAACTTTGCTACCATGGGAACTGAACAGTGCAACGTAACTGGTTATTACTTGTCTGCATTTACAAAACTGATCCCTAAAATATTAAGGCCCTCGGTAACATGGGTAATTTCTTTTCCACCTGTGAAGCAAATCTGCTACAAAAGGAACAAGGTGAAGCTATTCAATGAGCTCACCAAACCTGGGGAGAACAGTTGAGGGATGACAGGTATTTCTGTGACAAGTGGAGGGTTACAAAGAGGAGAAATGGAATAAAAGAAAGATTCAGAAAATATCATGATGCCAAAAGAAATGGGGGAGAAGGTGTTTGGGTTGACTAGTTAGATACCACACAAGGCCTTGATAACGAGCAGTTCTATCTTGATTGTGCTAAAGTTATAAGCAGCAAATATTAGGTAGATGTTACCTTGCCCTAGCTCCCTGAGTGCTGGTGCCGTCTCAGAGACGTGCATCTTGTGGAAACTGTGCATGTTTTCTCATCATTTCTTAATGTTTCCTTCATTCTTCACAGGGAAAACCCACTCTCAAAAATGTTCTAAAAATTACCCAGGTTTGCACCTTCCTCACTGTTTGTTCACTTGTGGGACAAAAAGTCATATTCTCTTGCTTCACTGGAAGCTTTACTTCTTCCTGCTAGACAAATGTCCTGTTTGTAAAATGCTTGGCACTCTTCATTTATACATTTTATCTCCTCTAGGCCTGCCATGCTTTAGTGCACAAATAACATAGCCAATGAGAGCCAGTAGCAGAGGTTCAAGTTCATCTTAACATCCATCAATGCGCACAGAGACTTCCTCACAGGAAAACACTTCATACTTCACCTTTACACACACTGTTGATAGCGGGATAGTTAGCAAGGCAACCCAGCCAGGGAGATCCTGACAGTGGTCATTTAGGAAGAGATGTCTCAGGCTGCTTCTCCTGTGGGGACATAGCTCAGCTTTTCTGTCCAATCAGCTGTCTTTCTATGCACATGAGCAGTGGGACAGTACTGCAAAGAAGAATGCCAGGCACCATTATACTTACTTTTCTATAGGTGACATGCTTAGAGGTACACTTGACGCTTATTTTTGTCTTGCTGTTTGATGTTGCCATCCCAGGTAATGTGAGTCCAGCTCACACAATCCTTCAAAAACTAACCAGTCTCTCCATTCCCGCTCTTCTCCATCCTACCCACATGCCCCTTTTGTTCCTCACATATGTAAAATGACAGCCCCATCAGGGCCTCACGTATCAGCACTTCTACCCAGTCCCCAGAACGCACAAAGTCCCAGTCCTTCCTTACATCCTTTTTAGCAGTTCTCCAAACTAGCCACAAAAAAAAAAAAAAAAAAAAAAAAAGTAACTGAAATGTGTTTGCTGAACAGCAAGTCCTATTAATCTGTCACAAAATATGCACTGTAGAGAAAATTAAATCAGATCATCAGGCTGTTACATTTAAACTTTCACCACTGAAACTTCATAACAGCGTTGTTGTACTGAAATCTTTGAGTTTTTAAATATCATCATTAATCCTGTGCATTTTTCTTCTGTCAGACTAGTCTTAGGCTTTTTTTTTCCACCAACTCTTCATGGCATTTTTGATGATATATCCTATATGTGCTTTTAAAATACCCTATGACACAGAATTGTAATGTATAAACAGAATCACAGAATCATCTAGGTTGGAAGACACCTCCAAGATCATCTAGTCCAACCTCTGACCCAACACTAACCAGTCCTCCTCCACTAAGCCATATCACTAAGCTCTACATCTAAACGTTTTTTAAAGACCTCCAGGGATGGTGACTCAACCACTTCCCTGGGCAGCCCATTCCAATGCCTCACAACCCATTCGGAAAAGAAGTTCTTCCTAACATCCACCCTAAACCTCCCCTGGCACAACTTCAGCCCATTCCCACTCATTCTATCACCAGGCACGTGGGCTCAACACTTGAGCCGTTTCAGACATCCCTTCAGGTTATTGTTTCATATTTTGGGATTCATACTCGTTGTTTCCATGGTCTTTTCAGGATGTCTCCAATGCTCAGGTGTCCAGCTGCACGTCAGGGACATCCCCGGCTCTCAGGGAAAGTTCCCAGGCCGCAGGCCGACCTCCTGGCCTGGACCCCAGCCTGGCAGACATGGCTCCTGTCAGCGTGGAGCCGCCATCTCACGTCAGCGTTGTCCCACAACCGTCAGGTGACGTCTGTCAGTGCTGCCATCAGGGGCACCCTGAAACCCCTGTGATGTAACCAGAGTCACCGTCATCCTACGGCCTCCAAAAGGTGGCTGGCTATAAAAGCCCTGAGCGGCGTGCCTGCGGCCAGTCCGGCTTGTGGCACTCAATTACTCGAGGTCCCACTGCTGGAAGACAGGAGGCGGAGGTGTTGTGCAAAGCACACTCAAAGCCATTCTTCTTGCACGCGAGCCATCAAGGTCCTTCGGTAATGTTATCAAACATCTATACCTACATGGTCCTCACCTATCCTAAGTATAGTCTTGCCTTCGAAGTATAACCTCTCAGAAGCAGAGCTGCCGTTATAATAGCATTGGTTGTAGTCCATACGAAGAGCATTTACTGCTCTAGTACTATAGACAACTTGGCTGAACCTAGAAAGCTAATGTGGATTTGCTGCTAGAATGTTTTCTTCCTGCTTCTCTCTCTAGTGGTCCTGCTGGTGGCAAGCAAGGAGCTGAGGTCCAGCCAGGGAGTCGTGAGGCATCAAGATCCTGCCGGCGACCCGCAGGGGAGGTGCTGAAGACCGGAGTCTGCTGACAACCACCCGGCACCAGGGCAGCTTTCCACAGAGGACCATCTCGACGCCGGGGCTGCTGCAAGGACAATGAACCAGCAACAGCGGGAGCAGCCAGACGAGGAGGCCCCTGGGGACGAGACATGCCCCATCTGTCTGGGCCAGCTGTCCAACGCGGCTCGGGTGGACCCCTGCGGGCACTGCTTCTGTCTGCAGTGCATCCAGCCCTGGGCCACTCAGAGGTTCACCTGCCCAATGTGCCGTGGGCGTATTGAGGCCATCGAACGCTTGGAGCCACCCGCCCAACGCAACGCCTCACCCCCCCGTCCCCGCCGAAGACTGGAGCGCAACGCGGGGATGGGGCGGCGGCAGCAGCGGCAGAGGAGCCCCAACTACCGCTCCCACAGTGTCTCGCCCCGGCGCAGGGAGCGCAGCCCCTTCGAAGAACGAGGGATGGTCCGAAGGCGCTCCGGGCACAGACTGCCAGCAGACGAGTGGTACGATGACCTCGATGATATCTCCTGGCTGCGTCGGGTCCAAGAAGAGGAGCCGGGGTCTGGCGACCATGTAGGCCGCCGGGCCCGGCGCCGGATCTGAAATAACCTCAGCTGGGGGTTGGCTGGGGGTGGCAGCCACAATTACTCCCCTATTAAGTTAGGGCTTTTCCACCCTACAAAGCCTCTGCCTGCACTTCTTCCTGCATAGGTCAGCGGGAGGCTGAACGCAGCCCTCTCCTGCTGTCCGCACCGCAAAGTGGTTTGGGGATGTCGGCTGTTGACGGGGAATGGCTGCAGGAGGCGGGTCCCCAAGTGAGAAGTCATCATGGGAATGGGAAAGTGTTGGGGATGGGAGCAGCACCAAAGGTGACCTGGCTTGACTGGGAAAAAGGCTGACAGCAAAAGTCTCCTAAAAGCCTGGCAGCAGAGAATGCCTGCCAGCTGGGGAACCGGGCCTGGCAACCTGCAGCATCCTTGGAAAGCGCTTGGAAGGTTCCTCACAGGAAAACACTTCATGCTTCACCTTTACACACACTGTTGATAGCAGGATAGTTAGCAAGGCAACCCAGCCAGGTAGATCCTGACAGTGGTCATTTAGGAAGAGATGTCTCAGGCTGCTTCTCCTGTGGGGACATAGCTCAGTTTTTGTGTTCCAGCGCTCTCAGCACTGTTCTGAGAGGTTAAGCAGCACTCAGGGTGCAGCTGTAATTCCTTAAACGTTTACTTTTAGCTCAACTGAGATTTGTAGGTCGTCCCTGAAACTGTCCATACCTCTGACTGAGGCAATCGTTGAGGGCTTTTTTTTTTTCTTTTTTTTTCCCTCACAATCTAAACATCCACTGAAAGAAGTCAGTATTAGTACAGCGGATATCCAAGGGCCACTTCAGTCTATGCTGCTAATGGTGCTGACAAAGCCCGTCCTCCTCGTGAGGGAAGGGACGGCGAAAGCTGACCAAAGCACTCGCGCGACGCAGCTCGCAGCTGCCCGCCGCAGGCTCCTTTAAGGGGGAGCGGTCGCCATCTTAGGTTCCTCCGCCCCCCTCCCGGCACGTGACGCAGCCGGCCGCCATCTTAGGCTCCGCAAGCCACTGCCTCGGCTTGCTCGGGTCACGTGGGGGCGGGGCCGGCGGCGGAGCGGAGCCGAGGGGCGCGGAGCGGGGCCGGGGGCTGAGGGGCGGCGGCGGCGGCGCCATGGGGCAGTGCGGCATCACCTCCTCCAAAACCGTCCTGGTCTTCCTCAACCTCATCTTCTGGGTGAGTCTGGGCGCCTCCGGGGCCGGGGGGAGCTCCTGTGGGGCGGGGGGAGGCCTTGGGCCTGGGCCGGGGAGCCGCGGGCCGGGGGCCCTGAGGGGCCGCGTCTCTTGGGCGCCGTCCCGGCCTCGGTAGCGGGCGGCTGGGAGCGTCGCCGTGCCGCTGTGCCGCTGCCGTGTTTGGTTCAAGGCCGTGTGACAGACGCTTCGTGCCCTCTCCTTGGGGACCTGTGCCGGAGCGCTGTGCGCAGCCCGTCCCTGCCGAGCCGCCCTCGCCTCCGAAGTTGAGAGGTGGAGGGAGCCTCGACAGCCTGGTAGCGACGGTGTAAAGAGCACGAGAGACGCTTGTGTAACTGAATACACCTTGAGCCGCGTTATTGAGGCTTTCAGGTCTGCCGGCTTAGACTTTAAAGAGCTGTTACAGCCACCTAGCTTTTGGCCTTCTATCTAACACGACTGTTCTAAGTACTTAGTGGTAAGTATGTAGTATGTTGCTTTTTTTTGTTTCCCCAATGGTTTAGGACAGCTCTGTGATACACATGTAACTTAATAGTCTAACAGTGAGTCTTGTGGTTTGTTTCTTCCAGTGAGCACAGCTGCATCGTGCTATTTACACATTGCTTAAACCTGCCGCAACTACAGCCAGCAAGACAACCCTGTAAGCTGGCTGTGGGCTTGGTGCAACAGTAGGCTGCTGTAAAACCCCTTTCTGAGGATGGACTTAACATGACAAGCTGTAGTTTGACATCTTACTCACTGTCACAAGTGCCCTCTCAGAACAATGTGTGCATAAATGAAACCACATTTAAGGCTATCTGTGTATTTTAAGAATTCCTTTTCTGGTTTTAGATCCTGTGTTTCTCATCCTGTAATCCCAGCTTCAGGAACAGAAGATTTGTTGTCCCAGCTGCTCAAAGATTTCAGCCTTGAAAAAAGGGTAGTGGGTAACAAGATATTAGAACATAAAAAAGTAGCTATATTTAGCGGAATAACTAATAGTGAAAGCCATATGAAAGCTAACAAATGTTAGAGGATAAATGTTCTTGTCTAAATTTTTACAAAGGAATGTCTCTCTTGGGTGCCTAAACACGAATCATGGTCAGGCAAGATGCATGCCTGTGCAGTCTCACTGACATCTGTGTATACAGCTGTTCAGAGACATGAACAGTAAGTGTGAGGCATATTTGACTTTTAAGTGGCGCATGTTAGGAATAGCTCATTTTCACTGAGGTGTATTAGCTCCGTTATTTACCTTTGAAGTATCATGTAGCTGCATCAATCTTTTAGCACAGCCATTTGTTTGGAATCTGCTCTGAAGGGTGTGGCTTTTTGTTATGTGCAAATGGCATTAAAAAAAAAAGGTAATTTGGTGGCTGCTACAGAATACTTAGTTTTTCACTGGACATGTAGGTAGTCAGCGTTGCATCTTGAAGTATTTTTTTTTTCACCTTGGTTGCTGGTTTAAATTAGATTATGTCTAATAAATGAATGCGTTCTGCATGCAATTTCTCATCCACCCCCCAAACTTTAGTGAGTTTTCATGTTTTAGAAATATGAAAAGTATTGCTTGCTATTTGCTGGATTTAATAATTTAATTGCAAGTGCAGTTATCCAGCTTAAACAGAGATAAGTGCAGAAGTTATTTTGTGTAATGCTGAATGGAGCGCTTTTCCATTTTTAATGGCTTTAGTTTAGAGACAAACTTGATTCAGGACAGATTGTATTTAGATACAAAGTATTTCATGTCAAATTAAAATGCCATTGATGTATTCTGCAAACCATAAGTGAGAAGTCAGCTTATGCGGATAGTTTTCTGACAGGCAAGCAGCTGAACAGCCATGCTGCTAAGTTGCATGTAGAATGATAAAAGCATGCTTCCCAAAAAGTGAAAATCACAAAATCCGTGTTTTGCCTCTTTAGCCAAGCTACGTGCTAAAAATAGGAAAAGAATTCATTTGTCTTTCTTGCATACTTTGAGCAAAAGTAGCACATCTTCATTTTAAATAGCAGAAGAGAAAGGAAGCATTTGAATTCTTGATCTAGCATGTTTCATTTGGTGTTTGAGCTGAATGTCTATGTTGCATTGTCAACTAGATGGTCACTAAACGTTAATTGCTTCTGTGCTGTTACAGAAATGTTTTGATTGTTATTCATACATAGTTCCAGTTCTGGTAATTAGATCATTCAGATTTGCACTGAGACTTCTGACAATAATCAATAGCCAATAATTTGTCACGTAACTCTGAAACCTCATTTAATTTCCTTTATAAACTTAATATGTCTCTTTAGGGTTTCATATATAAATCTCATCATCATGATCATCGTCATCTTCATGGTCTGTAGATATATCAAGTTGCTTCTGCATTTAAACTTAGGATTATTTTGATGAAGTCACTGAAAGATCTGCTAGACTAGCCAGGCAAATCAGGATTCAAGGAGTGTTTGGATAATGCTTTCAGAAATATGGTTTGATCCTTTTTTGGGGGTGATCCTATGTGGAGCCAGAAGTTGGACTTGATTCTTGTGTGTCCCTTCCAACTCAGGATATTTTATCATTATATGATTGTAACTTCTCCCTTACCATGGGTCTAAAATTTGTGGGAGGGTGTGAATGTTCAGAATGCTTTTATAGTTGAGTCTTCTGAATGTGAGATGCTCAGAAAATTACCACTTCTGCTGCCTGAAGAAAAAGCAGAGACTTCTCTTGTTATGCTCTGTAGTCTAGAATGCAACTTGTTAAAAATAATAATGATGATATGCATTCTGAGTTCATGACTACTAAACATGTTGGTCCTTTTTTTCCTTTAGTTCTATTTTCTATGTTATGTTTAACTTGATGGGCTGTTAGTCTAGAAGAGAGTTGGGAAATTGCTTAGTATCAGCTGTTGTTTGGATACTGTGAACCTAATGATATATAGATGAGAAAATTTAAGATATCTACTGTAAGTCTTCAAGTATTTTTGATGCTATTATCAGTTGATCTCTGCCATCCATAAGGTAATTTGAAGCCGTGGGGTATGAAGTGCTATGGCTGTTACCGGAAAGGCCTGTGTTTCTGCTGTTTACTTGGGCAGGCCTCAGTGTGCATTTAACTCTGCGATTAACTGCTTTAGTCCTGTTTCCAGGAGAAAACTAATCCTAGGAAAAGCTGGGCATGAACTTACGTGTATTTAATTCGATGATCCTGGTTGAACAGCTATCAAATGAACACAGTGATATAAGGTAAGGGCAAGAAACAAGAGAAAGCTTAGGAGCACAGCACTGTGGGACCACACCTCTAAACAACAGCTATGTCTATTAGATCAGTATGACAGCAGTGTCAAAAAAACACCTCAGTTTTGAAGAAGTGTTTAAGAACAGAAGAAGCAGCTTAAATTGTGATGCTTTCTTATATGTAAAGAGCGTTGGTTTGTTCTACTGTTTTGTTGATGGAACTTCTGCTTGTATGAAGCCACAATACTATTCCTATTCAGTATGAATCTATTGCAGTGTGCTGTGAGATGTTTACCTCAGGCTTCTGAGTGTGTATTGCAGTAGCTCATATCATTTCTTTTAATTCAGAAGTTCTCAGATAGTACTGTTTGGTAATGTCTAGGGTTTAGAAATACTGGCAACAAGAAAAAACATCAAGTTTTGTTTGTGCAGGTATGATTTCATATTAACAACTCCTGCAGTTGACAAGGCTGTTTCTGTAAAATTAATACAGAAAAAGCATGTTGGCAATAGCAAGTTCTTTTTGCTGCTACAAATTGTTGCTGGGAGAAGCAAGCTAGCTTAAATGGTACTGCCAAAGACTTCTGCCAAGACAAGCTGTCCCTGTTTGTGGCAGCAGGCATAAAGAGCAGTGCCTTCAGTTATACCCACAAACCTTCATAAATCATTAAGAATAAGGTTCTCTTGTTTTTCAGTATTGGAGTCAAATAGGTTGTCATTTCTAATAATTTTACGGCTGTTCCATGTTTGTCTTTCAAGGCTTCTGAAAAAGGCAGCATGCTACTAGGTCATAGCTGTACACATTCGTCATCTGTGACTTCTAACTTTAATAACCCAAACTCCCCTGAATTTGCTAGTGGTTCTACATGTTCTGAGAAGTCCTGTTCTGGTATTTATTAAGTTTTCTGGTTGACATCATTAAAAAAAATCTTGTTTCTATATAGTCTTATGAAAACTATTTTGTGGCCTGTTTTTTTAAATGAGCTGGAGAAACTGCCTTCTCACAGCAGGACATAGTTTATTGTATAGAAAGTTGGATATCTGCTGTGAACATGCAGCTGACTTTAAAAAAAAAAAAAAAAGTGGTAGTCATCAAGAATAGTATGATGTAGATCTTATGAAACATTCATTTGAATTTTGGATAACTTGGCAAAGAATGCTTAAGCCTATAGGTACTTCATAAATGCAGCGATAGGAAGCATCAGTTCAAACTTGCCCTTCTTGGAAAGATTAGATGGAATTGCTAATTTTCTTTTCCCAAAGGCTATTGAGAGGGAGCCATAGCCCAGTTTTCTATGTAAACAATTATTGATGAGAAAGAAGTAGAGGAGTGGTCCAGAAGCCATTGGGTTTTATGGTGGATGGATACCAATTTAAGCAAGTAGAGAAAAGAATGTCAAGTGAGTGTGTATTTGTTTTAGAAGGAACTGGAGAGGGAGATAAAGAGTAGCAAAGTGCTGAGAGAAACCTAAAGAGAAATAAACAGTAGAGGGCCTTATCCTTTAGGGTCTTTGAGGTTAAAACTGAGAAACTCAACTTTGAAGGAGAGAAAGGTGAAAAAATTAAACATGAGGAAAATGTTTTGTATCTGAAAGTAATCAGGCTGTGAATATCCTAGTGTGTTGAACAGGTCAGAAAATGATGGAGAAATACAGTAGAAGTCAAATGGAGAAAAAAGTAGTGTGAAGAAGAAACAATTTGTAGTGTGCTGTTGCAAGAAGTCCAAAAACTGGATAGTAACCCATGATGTCAATGCCTATATATATGTGCAGGTACAAAATGTCATTGGCGTGCATGGAGAAAAGGAGGTGTTAAGAAGAATGAAACAGATACAGTTGTAGACCCCTAAAGTCTTGAGTGCATGGCATTTTCTTAAAAATGCACATTCCCAACATACTAGAGGGGCAGTGAGAATTAAAAGATTCACTGAAGCCTGAACATAAAGCAATAGGTTGGGAACACAGCATGTCAGAGTACACCATAGATGTGTTTTACAATCACAGTCTTGACAGATACTTTGGGAGTGGAATGACAAGTCTTTGGGCTGAGTGGTATCTGTATAACCACCGAAACTTACCCATCCGTGATGGTAGGGTTGGCAGTTCTAAGCACTTATTGTCTTTCAGGTTTCAGTGTCCTTATCAAAAAGGGTGACATACCTTCTTACCTAATCAGATATCAGGTGAAAATGGTTTCTCCTAGCATATGATACTTTGCTGCTACCTTCATTTGCTTGTTCAGAGACTGTTTTAAGAAAAACAGTGAATAAAATGAGGATTCCAGAGAGATGAGTGTTCTTTAGCCCAGGTAAATGAAAGAGTACAAAAAAAAAAAAAATAAGTCTCTGTTTGGGTCTTACTGTGTCCCCGGAGTGTCCAATAGCAAAAGTAATACCAAGGACAGTGCTTTGTAGAGATAAGTCTTTTGAGTTCCCTCCAGATTTGTTGGGGAAGAACATGAGTGGGGTAGTGTAGGAAAGCAATAGTATGTAAATGGAGCTGCAATTTCTATTGATAAACAAATGGTCAGCAGAACCAGTAGTCTGGATCTGTTATTTTCCAGGCATCTTCCTAAGGAGCAAAAACTTCAGCTTTCAAGCTGCTGCTATGTATGAGGATTACTGGAAGTATGAAGGCAGTTCTTAATTTGCAGCCTACTTAAAATGATTCAGGGTTTGTCTAGACAGTGAGTAGGCTTGTACAACTCAGTGCATGTGAAAGGTGAAAGCTGTCTTCTGGAAAACAGACATGGGTTTAGGACGATGTTATTGCACCAGCCCAAAGACAGGGAGAACTCCCAGATTCTAAATATTCTTACCTATAATACTTCTCTTTTTGTTGTTGTATGCATTGCACATGAGATCTTCCAGTTTTCCCTCCAGTTACTTGCATGCTTGTGATGTTTTCAGTAGTTCCTTAGAGGCCCATGCCAAAGCAACTATACAAAGCTTTTCTGATCTCTGAGGTCTATCAGTAAATTTTATGAAAGGGGTATCTACGTGTTCTAGCCTTTTGCAGCAAACTGTTTTCATTGACTGTACTTGCCTCAGCAGTCTTTTTAAAGGTTAATTCATCCTAAAATAAGCATATGCCATGTCAGGTTCAGTACTGAAGTTAGCTGCAGACAGCTCGGAAGGGATGTGTGAATGCTGAATAACCAGCTGGCTCCCTGGAGTATGCATGTGACCTGGCGCAGATTCAGGAGCTGTTGCCATCTCTATTCAGAGCCTTGAGCAGTTTATTAGAGAATTCTTCTTTCAGGTCTTGCTTATCAAAGACTTACTTGAATTGTATGCCGTTCATGTATTTAATGATAGGAGAAATGCATGATTGTAAATAGATGTGAATAAAAAGCCACCATATTTGTTTAATTTGAGCATGCTTAGTATTCTGTTGATTTACCTTTTATTCTTCAGAATAATAAGCATTGAGAATTGGATTGGTTTATGTTTTTTAATTATCCTTGTGATAGAGATCTTAGTTTCTCTGCATTATTCCCTTTTTGAGAAGCAAATGACAAGCTCAGATCAGCTTCAGATTAGATAGAAGCTGTGTTTAAAAAACAAACAGTAAGCATAGGTTCAACTTTACCATTCTTGGACTTCAAGAGGGAAATGTGCATCTCAGCTGGTACAGCACTGACCAATGTGGAATATATACTTGCAATAGGTAAACCTAGCTCTTTGCCTATCACACTATTTATGCTTTATTTATCTGAACATACAACACAGTGCTATACTATAGAAATGGAGCAAAACCTTTTGTGCTAAGGACCAGATCTTCTGGCTTAGTTTCATTTAAATGGGGTCCTGTTGTACATGCCAAGCCCATTTAATGATGCTGGCTAAAAGGTAGTTAATGAAAATTGTCAGAAGATGAGCAAAAAGGATTCCGCCAAAAGGACTCTCCTAATTCTAGCCAAAATGCTGATACAGGTACCTCTCCTTACCCTCCCTTGTTGATCTAGGGCATGCTCAGAAAAACACTAAGCATCACATATCTGACATGGAATGAGAAGGGAAGGCTTTGAAACTTTTTTCCTGTGAATGAGAAGGGCAGCACTGCATTTTTTTCATAGTACTGCAAGAGACCAGATTACCTGTTCAGTAATAGTGCTCAACTGTAATACATGGAGGAAAAGAATTTGAATCTTCATAGCTTTTAAAACTGATCTGAGTATGAAAACTCTGGCAGGCTTTGTTTTCAGGTGCCTTGTTTCTCTAGAAGATTATTTGTTGAAGTGATTTTGAGGAAGGGGTAGTTAGAGTTCTGACTTCATTGACTAGGTGGCCGCTTCAAGCACAGAGGCCATGTCTTTACTTTCTGCTTCATGATTCTAGCACACAGTTTTCAGACAGATGAATCCACCCTGCTGCTTCCAAAATTCTGCAGCTTTATCCACAGAAAGTCCAGTTGTACAGCCTTTAGAAGCAAAACTGAAGGACAAATGCTGTCATGGTTGGTCAGTCACTCTAGTTCCACGTGTGAAAAGGTTTTAGTGATATCTTCAGACCACGTTCATATAAGATGAGGAGTCTAAAGAGGAACATGCATTGCCAGCTGTTATAAAATAATTTCTTTAAGAAAAAAATGCACTTGATGCTTGTTAGTATCTTAGACTCTGTTAGCTAGACTCATCTTAAGCATAATACTGGAAAGGAAAAAGTTTCTCAAAAATGTATGCATCTCAAAGGGATGGAAAGTTAACATGTGTAGATGGCTTCTTAATGTTTAATTTTTTTCTTTCAAATATATTTTTTTAATGTACATGCACATCCAGTTATCAGGAATCTTAAGTCTTCCTTTATGATCCAGATTTTTCTTAGAAAAGAAGGGAGCTGCTTAAACATCCTCCTGTGGAGAAAGACAAAGGGGCTCACAAGTGGGTCTGATTACACTTCTGTGGTATATTTTCTATGGCTCGTGCCAGCTGCAGCTGTTTCTCTTCCACCTTACAAAATACCATATTTCTAAGAAGCATTTTAATTCTTCGAAGTGACAGATTACCTCACTGGCTTGTCATTCAAATGCTTTGTTGCTAGGCTACAGTTAATGCAATGCCATTGCTCAGTGACACTACTTTGAATCTTTGCTTTGTCTACAGAAATTGCATGTCTGCGTTCTCACAGAATCACAGAATTGTCTAGGTTGGAAGAGACCTCAAGATCATAGAGTCCAACCTCTGACCTAACACTAACCAGTCCTCCTCCACTAAACCATATCACTAAGTTCAACATCTAAATGTCTTTTTAAAGACCTCCAGGGATAGTGACTCAACCACTTCCCTGGGCAGCTCATTCCAATGCCTCACAACCCTTTCGGTAAAGTTCTTCCTAACATCCAACCGAAAACACCCCTGGTGCAACTTTAGCCTGTTCCCCCCTCGTCCTGTCACCAGGCACATGGGAGAACAGACCAACCTCCACCTCACTGCAGCCTACTTTAATGTACTTATAGAGAGTATATAGAGAGTTTTGCCATGTTGTACCTAACATGGCACAATTTCCACAGTTGGATTAGCAATTGGATGTGTTTTGTGCAAAGGGGCAATCTTAATAGTTAGCTCACTCCCTTTTTTGTTTGGTGATGCCTCACTTTTGGTATTTGACTTAATTTTCAGTTTCATTACTGCTGTATCTCCATAGCACCTTTTGTTGGATGAGTGTGAGCCTTCTGGATGCTTTGAGATTCTTGCGGAGTATACACACTTACCCTCACTGCATACATAAAGGTAGAGGAGAAATACAATGTTCAGATCCACACAGAACTGAAGGTACTTCTGAGCTCACTCTTAATCCTTTTCTCTTTGAGCTAGTGTTCCTATAGCAAAGTGCTGCTGAGGATTCTTTGTATGTAAGGCTTTATGCTAGCAGTGTTTATGCAGTGCTGTTTGTGGGAAATAGTTGCAGTAATATTGCAGACTAAATATGAATCGTAGCAAACAGTGCTGAAATGGTAGGCAGCAGTTTTCTGATCACCTCTCTTGTTCTGTGCCACGCTGAGGAGTGTGAAACAGCCTAGGAGGCTGTGGAGTCTCCATCCTTAGAGATTTCCAAGACATTGGACAAAGCCTCAAGCCACTTGGTATGAATTCATTGTTGACCCTGCCTTGAGCAAGAAACTGGACTAAATGATCTCCTGATATCCCTTCTGGTCTGAATTATTTATTGGTTCTTTGATTCTACTGTAGTACGATGCAGCCTTATAGTAGTATAACTGCTGGAGCTAGGTGTGCACATCTGTCTGCCCTCTTCTTTCCAGCACATGGATAGGGGTGGTAACAAAACCACTGGGAAGGAAGGCAGGAGGGATGCAGCCTGCTGTATGTTTTCTCAGGTCAGAGCTGAAGTGCGTGATATTCCAGCTAAATGTACTTCTGTTCCTCGGGTGTGAATTGGATTGTAAAGGGGATGCTACTCTTTACAGCAGGATTAAATTCCCCAGATCATGGCTTAGTCTTTGCATCTTCTGAGTGTGCTGTTTTTAGCTCAGCCTAGCAAGGCAGTGTGATTTGTATGTATTGTGACACCAGGGAAGTATGTAACATGAAGCATTCTAATGATATAGTCTGTCACTGCAAATCAATAGAATGTAATTGCTTCATTTTAAGGGATAGTAGGATTGCTTAACTCTGTAGCAATGGTGGTATTATTTGGTTCAGGCCATATAACCCTCCAGGACTTACTTGCTATTATATGGTAGTAACCTGATATGATGTTTTTTTCTACGTTTAACAAAAGACCTTTTTATCCAATGGCTCTTTTTAGAAAGTCACTGCCAGAACTTCCAGTTTAAGAAGTCTGTAGGTATTTGATTCAGTCGTTCAGTAATTGGTATCTTTTACTTGGAAAAAAGCTGTTGCCTCTAGCAGAAGTTAGTCTACAATGCATATATCCATTCTGTCCTAACATTAAATCATAGGTAGTAGTCAGAAGGCAAAGTGGAGGAATAAGTAGTAGGAAATGGCAGGTAAAAGCTGCATGCGTGTTCTGAAAAGCTGTTCAATTACAAACAACTTGCTGTTTGAGTGGCCTGAAATCCTGTTATCAAAGTTACGTAGTTTGTAAGTGTAAAAAGCTAAGTTCATAGCACAGGAGGGAAAGTATTTGAGAAGAAAAGGGAGCAAGATTTTGATGTTCATTGCTTGGTTACCCTCATTTCTTAACTACATGCATCAGAAGGCTTCCATAATGCAGTCAGAACTGAATCTGCCTAGATGAAATGTAGTTTGGAAGCTGGAATTGGCTGTTCTCCATTTGAGGTATTCTGAACAAACATGTGCTATAATCTAGTGATGATGCCTTAAGAAAAGGTAAAAGCACTAGTTCATGTTATTTGATAAAATAATTGTTGCAAAGTAGCCTTGCAGAAAGGTTTAGTCTTCAAATAAACTTACAGTTATTGTGTCTATTATAGGCAGCAGCAGGCATACTGTGCTACGTGGGAGCCTATGTGTTCATCACATATGACGACTATGATCACTTCTTCGAAGACGTCTACACGCTCATTCCAGCAGTTATTATCATAGCTGTGGGAACACTTCTTTTTATTATTGGACTTATTGGGTGTTGTGCCACAATTCGAGAAAGTCGCTGTGGACTTGCTACAGTAAGTTGCGTATGATGGTGTTTGCGTGTTGTGTCTGTTCCTTTCCTCTTTAATTGATTCTGTAAAATATAGTTGTAAAAGTTTTTTGGTCTTGTTTTATTGTCTTAAATGTTGGCCTTGTATTTTGTTCTGACCACCTTCTTTTTTTTGTTTTGAATGATGGTGTTGAATTTGCTGATTCTGGCAGCAGAAGACTCAAGTTCAACTTGTTAGAACAGTGAACATCTTAAAAAAAAAAAAAAAAAAAGTTATGACTTAATTAGATAATTAAATCTCATTTATCTGTTCTGATTGAAAAGCTAAAATTGCAGAAGGAGAAGGATGAGCCAGCCAGGAGCCTTCTAGTGTTAAGTGTATTGCACTGAGAGTGACTAGGGGTGGTTATGATGCCTAAATTTTCTCTGTATGGCTTAATTTGAACTCTTAGTTTCGAGGAATTTGTCGTATGTTTCCAAACATTTTAACTGCAGATTCAGTTTGTGTATTAGGCAGGAGAAGAAGAGGAGAGAGACCGCTTTTAAACTGTCTCCATTTTGTTGCTTTTGGATGCTGTATGTGCTTCTTTAACAGTTGAAGTGTTCATAAACATACCAAGATGAATGCATAGGTTGCTATTGCTGTTAGTTGTTTCAGGGCTTAATCTGAAGAAACATTTCCTTAATCCATCTACAACTTGTAGTAACAGTCTGGGTCACTTGTGTGATGTGGCAGTCCTATTCATCTAATATAAGAGTGAAAAAAGCACTTGGTTAAAACATTCAATTTACATTTTTTTGGTCTTAATGATCAGCACTTGCCTGGCTAGGCAGTTTTAAGTTGTATTACTTAATTCAAGAAGCTTTAATGCTCATAGCTTCACCAAGTTACTTCTGGACCCATTTGGTCAACTTAATTGCCTGCTTTAGGTTAGTTGCTGAGTTAAAACCCTAAAAGACGTATAATAAATAGCAAAGGCTATATTGAGACTTTCAGAAAAATGTGTGAAATTACTTGCATAAATATCCTGGATTGTATTTTACAGTTTGTGATCATCCTGCTCTTGGTTTTTATTACTGAAGTTGTGGTGGTCGTTCTTGGATACATCTACAGAGCAAAGGTAATAACCTCTCAATTTCAGAAATGTTTTGTTGTAAACTGTGACCAAAATACAGAGGTGTAGCCTTTTCAGCCTTCTCTGTATGTGATTGCAAAACTGTAAATGGATATTCATTAAGGGAAAACTGTTAGAGATCAATATCTTAAAATTTAGAACAGCAATATTCCTGAAAGCAAAGCTGAAGCTTTTCTCAGAGGGAAAGAAAAAAACCTGCATGGAACATATCGATGACAATTGAATGCTACAAGGGAGTCTAGGTAATTAGTACCTTCCAATTTTCCAGATGGCTTTCTAGCCTATTTATGCTTTTGACTAAGTGCACGTTTTAGGTTACACAGTATTTGAACATATTGCATATCAAAACAATATGCCCTAGCTTAAATGTTGGCTTACTGTCTATGAATTAACACTGCTTAATAATCAAGCCAAATAGACTGAATGTGTTAATGTATACTGTCTAGCTTTATGCAGCTTGTTGGCAACGGCTGTGGGGGTGTGGCTAAAGAAATTGACTTCTCCCACTGTTTTATTAATGGAATTTCAGAAAACAGGGCCAGAAAAATGAAATTAAATATGCTTCTACCAATATAACATGGTAAAAGTATACCGTGTGCCATTAGAGATACCACAATGTAGTTTGAAGAAAATAAAAGTTTAACTTGCAGTTTCACCAACTGTTGTATCTGTCTGCATGTCAATGTTGCAGGAAAAAAATCAGCAGAAAAAAGTTATAGCTGTGAAATACTTGATGGCATTATAGTCCTGTCTTAATAGCAAGGTGAATTAAAGCCCCATTGACCTTCTTTTAGCCCATCTGCATTTATATAAGCAACAAAGGACTTCATAGTTCAGTCCTGCTTGCTTGTCTTTTCTGGAAGAAGCAGTGTCAAGCATTAAGGAAAAATTTAGTCTTGTTTTGTTAACTGAGAGAAAACTGCTTCAAATAAGCAGCTAACAAGAAGACCCTGATCTGTGTGTTATTAATCTTTGTTACAGAATAGATTGCTTCAACAGTAATGTTCTGTTGAAGATACTTAATTTAAGGATACATTCTCACAGTCTGCATTAGGTTTCAAGTATCTTGGCAGAGTTGATCAGCTGGGACTCTAGTTGGTAGTAAAAGTAGTCCTTAGAAGCAATTGAGGAAAGCTGTATGCTTCCTGGAGAAAGGGAAGCATGTTGAGTTCTTACATGATAGCTTGAATGATTGCTTTCTGCTCCAATACATGCAGAGCTGGTGTGCTACAGTGTAGTGCAGCAATTACCATGTCTCTGATCTGGATAGAGAAGCAGTTCGCTAATCTCTGGTTAACAGGATTCAGAGCATGTAGAAGAAGATGCATATATCTTTCTTTCCTAGCCTGTCTGAAATTACACACTTGAAATTACACACTGCACAGCCATTTGCTCACAACTGCCCCCCTTGCTTCTTTCCCTCCAATGGGATGGGGAAAGAATCAGGATGAAAAAAGGAAAAGCTCTTGGGTAGAGGTAAAGACAGTTTAATAGGACAGAAAAGGAAGAGAAATGATAATCATACTACAATGTACAAAGCAAGCAATGCACAGTGCAATTGCTCACTACTCACCCACCACTGCCCAGCCTGTCCCTGAGCAGTGGTCCCCTCCCATCCTGGCCAGCCACCCCATATGAATTATACCATATGATGTGGTATGGTATGGGATATCTCTTCTGTCAGTTTGGGTCAGCTGTTCTGGTTCTGTCGCCTCCCATCTTATGCATTGTGCACCCCAGCTTCCTTGCTGGCAGGGCAATACAAGAAGCTGAAAAGTCCTAGACTTAGTGTAAGCACAGCTCAGCAACAAATAAAACATCAGTGTGGTATCAGCATTATTTTCATCCTACATCCAAAACATGGCACTATACCAGCTACTAAGAGGAAAGCTAACTCTATCCTAGCTGAAATCAGGACAATCGTTAGTTAAATCATAACTGATTTCAAATGGGTCTGAAAGAAGCTGCCTGCAAAGGCTAGATTGACTTCAAGTCGTGTCTTGATACAGATCTGCTTGTGAAGATAACAAGCATTCTTGTGAGGGGAAATGAAACTTGTGCTGTTGTTGCAGAAAATTCTTCTCTTCAAACAGTTTCTCTTTGCAATGATGCGTTGGCAAGATCTTCCTACTATAACTTGTGATCTAAAGAACATGCTCGCTTGGTTCCTGTTTGGTTCTGAGATGAACATTCTTTGCACATAATTCCCACTGAATGCAACAGCCCTGAATTGACTTTTTTTTTTCTAATCTTACTCTAGTACCAAATTTTGGCAACACCAAATTTCCTGTGCATTTAAGGAACAATTTATACTGAAACTTATTACTTGAAAGGCTCTAGTAAGGTTTCCTCTGAAGTGGGAATTATCAGAAGTCTTTTGGGGGACAAGTGATGATTACTGGGTGGCATCCATTTTTAAACACATGTACTTGACAGCATCTTTAGCAGCTTGACTCATCTGCAGTAGCTTTAGGAGCTATTCCAGTAGCTGTTGCTATGTACCATGTACTGCCACCAACATTTCTCAGAAAGCATGGGGGTGGCGGACTGAACAGCGACCTTGGTCACTGTAAGCTAGAATAGTCAGCCAAAAGAGCTGGTCTTTGGGAATTCCAGTGCTTTGATCAGAAGGGGCAGAACAGGCCACATGACTTAATGATATCCTCATGGTTCCTAACAAAATGACTTAGCCTGGATGGTTATGCTGGTTTTGGTTTGGAACTTTCAAGGACTAGAAAGTGGAAAGGTGAATACGTGGTCTTACAGAGAGCTCTTCTCTTCACAGTGTCTGCTGTTATGCCCATGGTGTTATAGTAGAAGTCATTTCCTTTCTGAGATGCATTGCAAAGCTTTGTCTAAAATCTTACCAAATGTAGCTGCACATTTTTTTCTTGGTTGTAAGCTCATGATATCTTTGCAAAAGTCAGGACATAATTTTAAGAAGCTATACCACCAGAGCATGCTAATTTAAGATACTAGCAAGTTGTCTTGGTTTCTTGAGTTCTGTAATTAGTAGTGGAATTATTTTGTTGGTGTGCTAATGCTGGTGCTTTGCTAATGTTTTGCAGGTGGAGGATGAAGTTGATCACAGCATTCAGAAAGTATACAATGGATACAATGGGACAAATCCTGATGCAGCCAGTCGTGCCATTGACTACGTACAGAGGCAGGTGAGACTGCCAGATGTGTGAAGTAATTTTACTGGAGCTTTTCAGTCCTTTCTGTCCATAAAACGCAGGTGCTATGTTACTCTGCTATTTGTGACACATCTTCAGCAGTTCTGACAAACTTAGTAAGCAGCAGTCAATAAATAACTGAACTCTGTTATGATGAGTAAAATTATGAAATTGTTGGTGGGAAGGTGTACTTTGTGGGGGTTATCAGTGAATCAGTATTTGTATTCAAGTATTTAGTACTTCTGTTTTTCTGCAATGGGATTTTGCAGCATGCTCTTATCTGTGCAGTTTCATCTAGAACCTTCTGGGGAAGAAAATTGCTCTAGAGTCTAGCTGAATGTTAGTCTTGTGAGTTGCTGGATGGGGAGGGGGGGAATTATGGAAAATGCAGGAGCTTTCAACGTTCTTCGAACTGCATCAATAAAATCCTAATATTTTTATATTAAATACCTAGAATGTTGAAAGCAATGATAATACTTTTTAATACATTGCCTAAATTGCCTCCTGAAATGAAGGACAGGCTCATAAACTAATCCTTAGGGCGGTACCTCTGAGACTGTACTGTACATATGAAACTTCAGCTCTGAACAGAACTGTATGTTCAGTTGGTTCATTCTTGAAGGCTTCCTCTTTCGCATAGCCACATATCTATGCAGCCATATAAAATGAACTTCAATTCTGCATTGAAGTCTTGTGAGAAGAACAAACTCTGGTTCATGCCAGGACTACATCCAGAGAGTGTAGTTTTTTTCAAGCATCTGTCATAAACTTTGATAGAGCTGTTTCGAGCAGTAAATATAACATTTTTTGTCTTGGGGGCACAAAGGAAAAATGGCTTATCAAATGTTCCCCAAGAACTGGCATTTCCAGTCTGTTTTCTAAGGACTTCAATGACCTAAGGCTGCAGGCTACTTAATAATCCATTCAGTCCATGATTTACTTTGATAATGCTGTCAAAGAAAGTCTGTTACTGAAGTAATAAAGTCAACCAAACCTTAACATGTCCATGGTTTTGGTATTGCAATTAGAACTGTCTCATCCAACTTCATGATTGGTAAACATGGTGAATCTTTACCTGTATGTTTTCAGCTGCGCTGTTGTGGGATCCATAACTACACAGACTGGGAGAACACTATCTGGTTCAAGCAAACTAAGAACAACAGCGTTCCACTTAGCTGTTGCAAAGCAGCTCTCAGCAATTGTACTGGCAGTTTGACCCGTCCAATGGACCTTTATTCTGAGGTAAGACAGCCAAAACATGAGCTTAGAGCAAAGTACAGGTCATGTGCTTTTGCTGACAATCATTTAATTTTCTGTTTAGTGGAACTGTAAAGTTTGGGGTGAAAGGAATTATGATTAATAGGAAATAAATACGTCATCTAAAGAAAAACTTTTTATATTTGTGCTCTGTTTGATGCTTTTGAGGGTTTTTGTTGTGTATCTAAATGTGGTTGCCAGAAGGATATATAACAAGCCTACTTGTTTTAGGGCTGTGAGGCTCTGGTTGTAAAGAAGCTTCAAGAGATAATGATGTATGTCATCTGGGCAGCACTAGCATTTGCTGCTATTCAGGTAAGCGAATATTCTTTATTTATAAACGCAAATGAAATTGTGAACTGCTGTCCAGGTTATTACAGTTATGTACAGGGTGTCAACAGCTTTGCTTTGTACTTGGTTTGAGAGACAGATGAGCCTCAGTCAAAAGGACCTAAACACCTTAACACAGAACTTCTCAACTAAGCCTGGTTTAAAAACTACTGTGAGAAGAATGTGCATTGTTAGATTTGAAGGCAGCTGAACATTAACAGTAGTAATTAACTAGAATGTAAATAAGTTACATCTTGAAAACTGATTATCTGTAAGCATCAAGTATCTATCAATGTGCTCTGAAAGCATTTAACACTTGAATTTGTATAGTATTTAATTTACAGCTTTGAGACAGATGGCTCGTGCTTCATGCTGTTTTAGAGGTACATCAGCTTAAGTATGCTTCATGGCATGTGTACAGTGTTGACACCCACAAAATAAGGCAGGGTTTTCGATAGCATGTTCTGCTTTTGTTGGGTTGATCTTTGCATTGTCTTGAAGGTGCTGTACTTGTACAAAAAAAAGCTCTAAGCTAGAGACAGCAGCTACTTAAAATTGAATGAAGGTTGTCTCTCATAGGAATCCAAATTGTTGTAGTTTCTCTGGTCATAAAAAGTAACTGGGGAAATAAAACTAATGTGCATCTCATTATTTACTAAGATTAAAAACAAACCTATATGACAGTGTCTCTTAAACATTTCTGTACTATCAAAATTTTGTGCTTTCATTAATCAGGCAGGTTTAGTACATTAATCATATTTTCAGTTTGTGTCAGTATTATGGTCTCTGAGAAATCCCAAGGGATTTAAAAACTGATTTCGAAGTAATTTTATGCCCTTAATAGCATTTGAATTCAGAAAACATTGTTCCTGTTGAATTGAGAAGCTTAAGCACTTTAATTTTCAAAACCAGCTTTAGAGCTGGTTTGTATGTTTGAAGGTAAGTAAATAATCCTTTGCAAACAGTTTTGTGAAAATAGCCAAATTTCTATTTCAGTGCTGCACTGCAAGGCTGTAATCATATGTAACAGTGTATGCTGTAATGTTGAATGGTCCAGAACCAGATTTCTTCAGATACGAAGTTTGAAATTTGGTGACATCTCTGCTTAGTCTTCCAAAGGAAGATTTTTAAATTATCATTCTTAAAATCTTAACTGTTAAAGCAATACATGTATTTAGTCTGTTCAAACACTGAAATATTTCTGTAATTAAAATGAAGGTATTTCCACAACCATAGTTACTGTGGCAGATTTTTACGTATGAGAAAATGTATGTTATGAGGCTGGGTGAGCTGAATAGAGAGAAGGAGGCATTACTCCCAATGCTGAAGTTTGCAGGTTGATCCATAGGTCTACTCTAAAGTGCAGCACTATTGTAATCCTCTTTGGGATTGGACCAGAATTTCTACCACAAGTAGAATGGAAATGTTGACCGCTTGTGTCCTTCTGTTGTTCCTGGGTCATCAATTCTAGGCAAGCATGGTGTTTTTATACTTTCTGCAGTGGATACGCTTTGATTTGTCTCCAAGTGTCAGTAATCAAGCTATTGGCAAAAGTACATGGATAAACAGCTTGGAAGAAAATAAGAATATCAAAGCAATTTCTTTCTTTGCTGCAGTGTAACAATGTGTCAGAAGTTGTGGCATTGGTTTAGACAACTGAATAAAATAGAGTACAGGGTGCTAGGAATACCTTTGAAATTTCTGTCTAGTAATATTCACTGAGTGGTAATCAGATTTAAGTCTATCAGAGGTCATATTCTTGTATCTTTGCTCCACATTTCAAATGTTTGTAAATTGGCGTGTTTTAAGAAGGCTTTAGTTTAAGATAAGTTAATACTAAATCACATTCAAACAATTCTTTTTGTTGCCTCCCAAAACCTAGGATGCAAGTTATGACATCCTCCGATTTGGAATATACAATTGAAGTATGCACATAGCATGATTCTCTGCAAAATAGGCTGCAGGATAATTGCCATGTAGATAAAAATGTAAACTTCAGCAAATGGCCTGTAACCTAGGCTGTGTCCTGCAGAGGAAGAATAATCTGTTTTGGTCAGTTCTATTACCACTCCCAGAAATGCTGGATAGAGTCCGCTCAGAATGGATTTGTAGTTTGTATGTTACGCAGTGCGGTAAGACTGTTCAAAATTTACCTCCTAGTTTGCAATAAGCAAATCTAGCTTTCACCGCTTTCTTTAAAATGAAAAGACTGAGAAGATGAGGATAGAACTTTTCTAAGGATTTTAATTTGTGGGAAAACTCAGTCTTTTTTGCATAGAATTAATTTCTGGTGTGTTTGTGTTACAGTTACTCTTGAAGTGTATGGTAATTCCCTTGTCTAAAACACAGTGACAGCTCTGAACTATGAATAAATTGGAGGCAACCTGAAGGGAGCAAAGGTACTGCAGCACGCTAAGTGCTGCTTGATGAGCTGCAAAGTTCATACTTAAAGATATCTTCTGTAGTTAGCGATAATTTGTGAGATATTAAATTTGGCATATCTATACAGCCAGTGAGTTTTTTGAGCAAAAAAAAAAAAAAAAAAAAGAAGAAGAAATGTGGTGAAAGAAGATAAGCCATGGTTAATGCTAGCAGGCAAATCAAAAACATTGCTGACTGTGGGAGATGTCTAAACTTTCCTTGATGCTGTTCAGGCTTTAAAAGATTCATCTATCAGGCCTCAACAGAATTCTAAAAGATTTTGTTTACAATATTATTAAGTAGAGATTGAAGAGATACAGAATCAAATGCTTTAAAGAAGGCTTTAGAAATGCTAGCACATCTTTTGAAAATTATATGCTGAATTATTTCTGTGAATAAAATACTAGGGAGCCCATTCTGTGCTCACAGTGAATTCCAGGAATATGCTTGCTAGCCTCCTGAAGTGTGTAAATGTTTTTGATATTGACCCAAAAGCTGATCATATAAGTCTGCTAGAGTACTTGATTGTTTTGGATTTTACACAACTCCATAAATTGGATGTCTTCAGTCAATTGACCAGGATTCTTTACGTGAATAACCATAAATGTGATGGAACTAGTTTTATTATTTGAAATATATGGCTAGAATGACTAATGGAAAAAAAAAAGGAGACATTTGTATAGCACTCTTCATTTTATCTTGTTTTCGTCAGCATAAAAAAGTTTTTGTGCTTGTAGCATACAACCCTTCTTCAGAGGTTTGTAGCCACAGGGAGTTAATCACAGATTAATCACAGAATTTCTAGGTTGGAAGAGACCTCAAGATCATCGAGTCCAACCTCTGACCTAACGCTAACAGTCCCCACTAAACCATATCCCTAAGCTCTACAAATCTTACCATAAATCTTGCAAGTCTAGCTTTTTTTTTTTTTTTTTTCTAATTGTGGATGCTACCTCTTCCTTTGGAAGGGTTCTGTCCATGTAGAGTGCTTTTCATGTAACTCAGTTCTTCCTATTACTCTGACATGAGCATAATGCATATAGCATTTATAGGAGTTAGCCTGCGAACTGGAACCATCCAAGTACTAACTGAAAGTAAAGGAAGATTTCATTTTTACCAGTAGGCTGAAGGGCCATACTCTAGGTTACTCCCAATAGGCTATTTCTGGACCGGAGCTGAATTTGGGTATAGATCCAATGCAAAGAATAAAATACAAATAATATTTTTAATTTTTACATCTTGTTACTTTCCAGGAAACACAAAGCTTGGACTAAAATTTCATCATGCTTCTTAATCGCTGCTTATTTAGACTTAACTAAGATTTTAAAAACTTCTTGTATCTTTCAGCATGCTGAAGTACCAAGTTGCATGTACATTCAGTTAAGCTTTGGTTTCTGAAATTTGTTATGCATGTGACATTTGCATCAGACTTCATTTAAAAAAATAATTTTCCCATCAAGTGACGTGTTTTCACAAAACATCATGCTTTACACTTGGTTGGCTGGTCTCCAGTTTAATTCTTTTGTGCTTCCCATTCAAGTCATGTTCTTTTTAAATAACTTACAGCCTGGGTGATGCTTTATAATCCAGAGCTATGACAGGAGCGTCTTGAAATACTTTTATCTGTGAATAGTCTTTTTCCCTGTATGCATATTGAAGAAATCAAGATAATTTCTTACATCACTAGAAGCTATTGCCAATGATTGCAGACTTCAGAACACATCACTAAACTTCAATAAGTCTATACCTACCCCCAAAAAAAAAATCTACTCAAAAAAATGCAACCTTCCTAAAATCATACTCTGAATCCCTGATCATATTCATTTGATTCAAGTCTTATAAATGTATATCAAGTGATCATAACACTAAATTCCTAGCAAACTTGCCTACATAGTTACAGCTCTGAAATTTCAATGGCAAGAAATTTACTTTTAGTGAATAATTCACATTGGCCTTGAGTTTTCTAGTATAGCTTACTAACACACTGAGCATTTGAAGTAAGGTGGAGCAGTTTCATAAAATGAAACTTCTTGTTTTGTTTTTCATCATAACAACTGAGGCTCATGTATTTGAATTTCACTTCATTGTCTTTCATAACACATGCAGTATCTGAAGCTGTATCTTTCAGGAAGAAATCAGTCATTTTTCCATCTGAATTTTTTGAGGCAGCATCCAAGTGGCTGACTAAACCCATGTCTAGAATCTTTCAAGAAATTAAGGCTGAAGTTTGTTTTTTGCAGCAGGAAGTGAAGCTTTTTTCAAGAACAATGCATTTGTTGCCATGTGTTATGGACATTCATGGTGCAGTGAAGCATGCCGACAATTTCTGTGCAGAGGTTAAATCGTGAAGTACCTTCTTTGTACTCAACTTGTTTTCTTTTTTCTCCATAGCTTCTGGGCATGTTGTGTGCCTGTATAGTACTATGTAGAAGGAGTCGGGATCCTGCTTACGAACTTCTCATCACTGGCGGAACCTACGCCTAGAAGAGAATGGGAACGTGGTTCAATCTTATCTCACTTGTGTGGAAGGTGAATGGGCCAGGTTTACTGCAATAGCTTTCTTGCCCTAAGCTTAGTCAAAGCGCACCTTTCACAGATGAGGAGAGCTGTACTGTACACTGGTGACGGGCAAAACAACTCAGCTTTACACACACCCATATAATTACCTGTGACTTTCACTGTTTTAGCCAGCTATTCATGTATCTAAATGTTTTAGTATGCTAGTAAACTTTCTAATTTCAGAACCATTTGCAAGTTAAGTGTGATTTGGTTGATATGAAAGTCAAAGGATGTATGCCTATGTTGGTGGATTACCTCTAAGCATTAACTGACTGATTCTTGAGTATAGAGAGAATTTGTTAAACCTTCACTACATGGAACTTCTTTGGCCGAAGTTGTAAAAAAAATATATATATATATATATATAAAAAAGCCAGCTGTATTCAATTTGAAAAATATTTTAACCTTGCCCATCACCAGTGTCACTTTTTAAAAAAAAACAAAAAAACAAAAAACACTTAAGTCCAGTAAACTTTATATATAATGGTAAAAACAAAACAACAAAAAAACTAACCAAAATTTTAGGTACATAAGACTAAGTTTTGACCTTCAGAGATCAAACCTTTCAAGCATTAGTGTTTTAAAATATGAGCTGGCTTTTCAGGAGTATAATGTATGCACTACTGTTCTATAATGAAATATTTCATTTTTTTCTATGAAGAGCAGTTTTATGTGTTGAGTGAACTGTAGACTGTAGATCTTAAACTGGTTTGGAAATAATGTAGCCATGTAGAGTAGCGAAGTAGTATGTGAAAGTGATCTCAACTGTAAATAGTAAACCTGATTAAATAAATCTCTGTATATCCTCCCTATAAACATGTCTGGTTTTCTGTTTAAGATTCCTATGTATCTGTTCAAATGGTATCATGTGCTGGAAGTGTAACCTGTCATGCATGAAAGCATCTGTCTTAGATCTCTAAGTGAGGTCATTTAAGGTTTGGTGGAAGCTTGTTTGTCACATTACTTTTTTATTTGAAACAATATTAGAGAATCGGTACAACACAGTTAAACTTTGTGGAAAGGAAACACTTTGTGAATACCATTCCAGAAGAATCTGTCATTTCTCAGCAGTGGGGGATGAATATTGTAACTGCTGAGTCTTAATTACACATTAATCTGTTTTATGATACTCAGATACTTAGTCACTGCTCTGCTTTCAGTGGTTTCAGTTACAACATTCTTTGCAGAAGACAGGAATGTTAAGAACTTCTACTGTGGTTGATTGTGCTTTATCATGCAAAATACATTTGTTCCACCAAATTGATGACAATGTAATGTTCTCAGATACCCAAAGAAATGTCACTTAGGAAAAGGGAATTCTGAGTTTCCTTAATGA
This sequence comes from Aythya fuligula, assembly GCF_009819795.1. NCBI lineage: Eukaryota > Metazoa > Chordata > Aves > Anseriformes > Anatidae > Aythya > Aythya fuligula. The sequence continues at coordinate 8,550,025 of NC_045569.1, read as the reverse complement.
TGTTAAGGCCAATTTGACCTGAGAGATTTAAGTTTTAGAGATGTTTCAGTACTCTAGAAGTGTGCTTGTGGACTGCTGTGTTAATTTCTAAATGTGGGTTGCAGATAATATGCTATTAGGTTTTCATTCTTAGGATTATATGTGGGTTAATAACCTGAAAGGCCTCGTGGGACTCTAGTATTAAATTCAGTGGATATGGGAAATAAGCCTGCTAACAATCAACTATCAGGAGAGTGGATGAATGAGGGTTATGTGCATCATGTTGTATTCCATATATTACACATGCTTGGTAAGATCCCAGACTAATGACACTGAGATAACCCTGGGTTGTAAGAATCAGACCAGGGCAGGTTTTAAAACAGATTACTGTATTACAGGCTGTGTGCTACTGTTAATAAAACGGTGCTCTTAACAAACTATTCATGTGCTCTGACAGCAGAAGACCAGATTTCTGTCCTTTGGGAAAAAGCATGCTATTAGGAGCTGTTTCTCTTTAGTGAGCTGCTGAAGCTCTATGCCTTGCTGCTTCACTTATTGCTGAGCAGTGTAAGTAGGGTCTGCGTTGAAAAGTCTTCACCTGAGTCAAAGACCCCCATCCCAACAAGACTAGGTGGATTTTGCTGTTGAGCAAGAAACTGTGTTACTGTTAGAGCATGGTGGAAAGGTCTTAACAGTACAAGTCTGTCTGCCAAGTAACAATTAGATAAGCAGATTTTCTTTGTTACCTGGTTTGCAACTCCTTAAATGAAGTTGCATGGAAACAACTTAGGCTCCTGTAAACATTCAAGCCAGTATTTTCCAATATTGACTTCAATGTCATAATGAACAAAATAGCTTCTTGTCCATCTAAGAAAAAAGTAAACTAGTGTGAGCAGGATGGAATAGTGTTTTATGGTAGATGTTCAGTTGCTAGTTTATCTAGCTGTTATTGTTGAATCCTGTTTAGTACTGGACTTGAATCTACAGTGCAGTACAAAGCTAACTCCACTACTAGCTTAAAATAAGCTCAAGTATTAAAGGGAACTGAGGTATGGCAGCACACAGCTTAGTAGCAGCTACTTAATATTACTGAGAAAAATACTGTAAAATAGCCTGTGCTTAATGAAGTACAAATTCACTGCTTCCAGTAACAGCCAGTTTGGTTTACTCAATAGTGCTGTAGTTTGCAGTGTAGGTTCTAGCAGAGCCACATGTTGATCTGTCTTGTTCAGCATCTCTCTGGTCTGCACTGTGATCCTCTATCATTTTCTCTCAGCCTTTTTCCTGTGTATGCTAGCTACATAGTTGAAGCTGAGTAATGAGAATGAGCACCATGCTCATTAACATTTTAAACCTGAATTCTTGATTTCTCCTTCAATTTAGTATCACTTAACTTTTTTTGCTTTCTTCTTCCAGGCACAACATCAATATGTTTTAGTAGTTTAAAAGTACAGCATTCTAGGAATTTCTGTTTGTGTTTCCTCTTGAGTATCTTGTAGCTGGATACAAGGCAATTCTGCTTTTTTTTTTTTTTTGACAAGTTGAATGTCACATTTCTGAGCTTTTGTTTTGAATGCAGTTATGTTGACTGCTCCGAAGAGGTCTCTTCTGTGTACTTTTTTTGAATACACAATAGGGTGTTTTTATCCCCTTACTTTGTCCGCTATGACTTATGCGGTGTCTACCAGGAATCGGATCTGTTGCAGTAAGATCTTAGAGCATAGGAAATATAGAACTAATAAATGACTTTTGGTACCCCATTGATAGACTTGATAGAAGCTCTGTAGGACTGATTACACTGTAGTACATTGATAACACTGTCATGTTTCACTGCACTGCCAAACACTGATAAGGCCATCTATGAAGTCCAGCCACTTCTAAGCATCTTTTACTTGTACTGTTAGTTCAGCCAGTGAAACTGCTAATACCATGTTGGGTGATTCAGATAGCAAAAGGTTTGGGATTTCATTAAGGGGAGTGGGTAGATCTGTTCTGTATTGCTTGACAGTAGTTCAATCTCCAGTTTCAAATAGCAGTGTATTTACTTCACCATAGCTGCATAGTTGAAATGGCTGCTCATCCAAGCCACCTGGGTCTGGTGCCTTCTGCTGAAGAGGAAATGAGGTCCCTGTGCAGACTGCACAAGAAATTATTCAAAGAATGATTGAATGTGTAGGAGCTCCGTGGAGCACACAAGCATGTAGCTTGCAGCAGGGAGCCTCATGTGAACCAGAGCTTTTTAACGTGAGATTAGAATTGCCTTTGGAGTGTTGTTCTTTCTTTCACATAAATCTATCTTCTTGCTGCTATTGGAATTACTTTTAAATGCTTTGGCATGCAAGTCCTGTGCTTTACTTTCAGAAGTGCAATGTGTGGCTTGTGAGAATCTGAGAGCTGCATTCAAGCGATGTAGTCCTGTAAAGTATGGTCAGGTTTGGGTTTGTTAACTGGGAAAAGAAAGGCCTGATACGTGCTACTTAATGTTAGTAAGAGTAACTAAATCTGTCTTGGTAGTGAGAGGTTGACAGGTCTTGATTTTTTTTTTTTTTTTTTTTGTACTTGGAGTTTCAGATGGCATTTGAGAGACTACTTATTAAAACAGATATAGTGATAGCCTCTGCAGTAAAGAGTTAGTGGAGCTTGTAACCAACTGAAATTTAAGCCTTAGATAAAATCCCACTGAAAAGCACTAGAAGTCTCTGAGTGCAGCAGGTCTGGTCTTTCCTGTGCGCTGCATCCTCTAGTATATGCATGTAGTTGTGTGAATGCAGTGCTTAGCAGACTGCCACTTGAACCTCCAAACTGTATCGAAGTTCTCACTCTTCACTGCCATTGTCAGTGGTTGGAGCATCTTCCCCTTCCACGTATAAGTTGACTTCCACTTCCAAATCTCCTTCTAAAGTCTCAGCTTGCTAATATTCTCCTTGCTGTACATCTGTACCTTCTTACAGCTCGTCTGATCCCTCTGGAGCTGCATTGAGTAGGTGGAAGTTTTTTTGGGGTGGCATCTTTTTAAAATGTGTTGTATGCTTGGGAAGCTGCTAAAAACAAACTGATATCAAGGCTTGTCTGAAATAGTGCTAGGATACAGCTTCCCCTACCTGACAAATGGCTGAGCTTGATGCAGTGCCCTATAAAGTAGCAATGGTATTTGGCTGCTAAGGGCTGTGCGCAGCTGTTGGTTGATGAGATCCTAACAGTCTTTTCCTGTTTCCCTTAGTCTCACAATCTTTCTCATATTTATAGCCTGCTTCAGCAGTGATCTTTTGTTTCCTTTGTAGGGTTGTCTTTTGTGAATTTGCTGTTTGTTCAGCTTGGTTTTTGTGATACTGTTCAGGAGAGAGCAAAAATCAGTGACAATATACATAAAAGTTATGCTGCTGCTTTGTTGGGAAGTCTAGGTATGATCTGATAGTGATGTGACAGCATTAGGATTTGCCTGTGTGCACACAGCCCTGAAAAAGACCTGTACCCATATGTAGCAGTGGTGCAAACTTTGCCTTTCTCTCCTACTACCAGGTGAAAGGGCAATCTCCAAAAATGCTAAAGTAGTCCTGTAACATGATTCCTTCCATGTAGCGTATCACTAGGATTACTGCTCAAAATGAAGGTTTAATCCCAGGCTACTTATTGCTAGAATGAAAAAAAGTGCTAGGTAAGCACAGCTGTGCAGCTGCTGCTTGCACATATGTTACATCCCAGGCAGTTTTAATAACATCCTGACAGCTGGCTGTGTTACCAGAGGTAAATGTGGGATGCACATTTTGTCCACCTGTTTATTCACTTCCTCACTATGACAGTTTGTTTCGTGATGCATGCTTAGCCCAATCTGTATTTGTCCTGCTGTGGTCAACTGGCTGTAATTGTGTGGCTACAACAGCCTCTGATGGATATGTGCCTGATGGTGGTCATTCCCTCCATGTATGGACCCTGGCTCCAGCTGCATTTCATCTGATGTATTTACACTGCAGATGGATGTAAAGTGCAGCTAACCCACAGCCTAAAAGCATGGCCAGGTTTTGGAGACCACTTGAACCATGCAAATAATAGTTCAAGTCTGGCAACTTAACAGGGATTGATTTGGTGATCTAGCTTGTCCTACCAGAGCAAGACAAGGATGACTACTGCAAAGTTTCAAAAACTTTAAGTGCTCCACAATGGATAACACTTACTTCTCTCACCTGTTTCTTCTACCCAGCTTCTCCTGAGTGATCATGTTTCCTATCAAAGCTTTACGAGATTAAATTCTCTGCCAGAGGAAAGCCTGCAACTGATGAGTCATAGTAGTGTGGGGCCACAAGGGTTATTTCTGTTGACACTCTAGAGAAGGAACAGCTTTACTTTCATCTTCAATGCGTAGTGCTTTGAGCAGCAGCCTCTTTGACCAAATGGGCTTCTGCCCATTTCAGAGATTAACTTGAGCTCTTCCCAGGATGAGCTGCTGTCAGACCTTTGCTAGAATTATGCTGTGACTGAAGAACTAGAACTCATTTCCTACATGCAAATTAAGTGCTTAAGCAAATCTCTGACATTTGAGGTGCTCGAGAGCGTCTATGATTCCTTGCATGCAAAAGCAGTCTTTGTAGACCAAAGCAAGAACAGAATCAGTCAGGGAAAATTGCTTTTGAGCAAAACTCTGAAGTGTTTCTCTCATTCTCTCACCTGTAATGAAGAAGCAGTAGATATTAAATAATGCTTGCCACTGAATGAGGCTGCTAGCAAATCAAGTGAAGTGGGGTAGCGTTGAAATGCTCTCAATTGCTACAGAAGGATAAGCTGCCCTTGGTAAAGATTGCCTTGTGTAGATCTGTACCCAGGCCTCAACCAAACAGGCTACAGATGAGGTTATTTCTCAGCAGGTTCTATAGCAGTAGTAGGCAGCCCTGTTCCTGGAAGGTACTTTCAGGATTTGGAGAATGCCCAATACCTGGAACAATGCTTGTTGCTAGGAGCAGCCTAGCACCATACTGTGCTCTTACACTTTGAATGCAATATCCATTTAAGAGCACAGAAGCTGCTGTTTTAACCTGGTAATGTTGTAACATGTGGGTGGAAATCAAAGGTGTCAGCATCAAGAAATGGAGTGTTGAGAATATAGGACACAAGATGGGAAAAACATAAATTTAGGGCTGATGCTGATAGGTAACCTGGGTTTTCACAGGACCCTAGAGTGGGAGGCTGCATTTCTTCTACCTCTAGAAGATGGCATCTCTTTTGGGTTTGAATCCCAGACTTGAGCAGTGATGGCAGTAAAACCTTTAGCTGCCACTTAGCAGAACAAAGTCACTGCTGCCCATGCCTCACTTCCTCACAGCAGTTCAGACACAAGGAGGGTTGTGCCGCCCTGCTCTAAAGACAAAGCATTTCTCATGTCTGTCAGTCCATTGAAAGCTTTCCCTTTCAAACTTCTGTTAATGCTCTTATCCTGGGAAGGTTAAAGTTCATCACTTTCCCAAGAAGTTCCTACACAGACCATTCTCAGTTTCAAATTTCAGAACAATTCTTCCTTAAATGCAGCTGTTGAGCATTTGTGCCCTTGTGAAGTGGAAGGGAATGTACTCGGCCCCCTCCCCCTGCTCCCTACAGTTAGCTGTGAATGTTATCTCATGTCTGCAACCCCCTTCCCAAAAGCCATGCAGTATCACTGCAAATCAAGCAATGGCAGTGTGTATGTAACATGATTTGTCCTTTTGTACAAGATTTTTTATTGTGAATATTGATCTGACCACCACCCACTGCTCACTTGTTCAGAGTGAGTCTGGGACTCAGCAATCACAAATATGTAGCATGCCAGAAGGCTTGTCAGTGATGATGTCAAAATACTCAGCAAACTCCCTGTGATGGTTGGGTAAACTGAGGTGTGAGACTTTGGAGAAGACACCTTTGCTTCAGAAAGCAAATACATTTGTCTTGGTTTATTGTTTTTTGTTTGTTTGTTTTTAAAGGGGTTTAGCATGGGTTCTTCAAACAATCAAAGTGTATGTAATCCCCTGCTCAGGAAATTTCATTCAAGTTTAGGCTACATTTTCTTCAGCTTCCCCAGGTGTCCAGAGCCCCTGAGACAGGGGCTACAACAAATGCCAGCATTTGTCTTCTGTCAAGTGAAATGGGATTTGGTTGTCAAAACACCACTGATGCAATTATAGTTCTCTCAGTATAGTACCACTTAACCTGCTGGTTACTTCTCTATGTCTGCCCATGATTTGGACATTTAATTGAATTATCGTAGAGGCAACAAATCTATGTTATGTTTTCAAATCTGTACAACATTGGCTCTTCTAAATCTGATAAGTAAAATTCCTTCAGATTTCACAGAACCCCCTAGGTTATGTTACCTCTCCTTCTACCCCACCCCAGTTGTCAGTTGTCTTTATACCCTCTTCATCATCCAGAAGTTATATGGAAACCCTGGGCTATAAATTGATAGTTACGTTTAAAGCCCAGTTCTATTTGCCCACTGGTTTTGAAAGGTTTTGTCTTTCCCCTTGGAAATTTCAGGCATGTCAAGTCTGATTTCTCCTGATGTTGCTGAAGGATAGCTGGGAGATGTCAGTGGTTTCTATTAGAGTTTTATATCTAAAACTAGTATTTAGTCTATGCCCTGGGTTAGCACATAGTGACACAGTAAATCTGGCTTTGGGGCCCTTGTGCCAGACAGAAATGCTGCAGCTACATGACACACAACAGTGACAGGCTGTAGATTTGCTCTTCTCTTTGCACCAAGCAGCTTTTGCCAGGTCAGGTGTCATCAGCCCTTCAACAGCTGGTAGAAAGACAGGATGAACGTTGTACCATGTGCAGTGGCTGATGTGATAGAAGTATGATTATCTGGCCATTCCAGAAACTGATCCAGTTGGCTCTGGGTGTGAGCCAGGAGTGCGTAAGTCTGAAGGTAACTGTGACCTTGAGCTTCTGTCATCCAAAATGTGAGTTGGCCACTGAAATCAGATAATCACTAACGAGCAGTTTGACTAAAAGTACTTTTCTGTCCCCAGTGTTAGTTTTACCTCTATCAAGGGGACGTTTTCATTTTGTTAATAACCCAGTCATAAGCAGGACACTAAGTTCTGTTCCTCTTCCAAAATCTATCCCACACAAGTATCTTTTCCCCCACCATAGAAACCTACCAATCAGCCCCTGCAGACTCCTAGCAGTTATAGCAATTACTTTCCAGAAGCCTGTCATGGCCTTTATCTCCTTCCTCAAAAAAAAAAAAAAAAAAAAAAAAAGGAGGCACAAAAGCCAACAGTTTAAAAGCAACGTTCTACAGGGTGCTTCCTAGTAACAGAAAAGAAATGGAGCAAATGGAGCAACTCCTCAGCCATCCTTTCTCCTTTAGTCCCCCCTACAGAGAGCATGCTCAACACCACAGCTGCACTACAGAAAACACCTGTGATGGGAACTCTTGTTAGTTTAGGAGACTGGTGAGTGTTGCTGATAGATAGCAGTGACTGACCCTAATCATGTTTTTAATTTTGTTTTGTAACAGCCATCTCTGATTTACTTCTGAGGCCTTGCCACTCACTCCTGCCCATAACCCCATGCTACCAAGGAGATGTGGATCTGAGGAGTGAAGGCCAAGCTCGGGGCGCTTTCTTGCTCTCCTCGTTCACTAGCACTGGGTGAAGTTTGTGCTTGAGGTCACATGAAACACTAGTAGCTATGTAGCTGGAGAGCATCAAAGCATGGGGAGAGCAGGTAATTTTGAGCAACAGAGGCTGATTTTCAAGCCTTGGCAGTTTGTTCTATACCATGCAGAGTTGCTAGTCTACAGTGAAGGTTAACAGCGATCTTTCAGTGCAGCAGGCTGTGTTTATGGACTACTGATGTAGGCTATCCTGGGTTCTCTAAGCCAGCTAGTACCCATGCAGCCAAGAGATTTCATAGTACCAGAGAAGCAAGCATATTCTTTACCCCCAGTGCTTAGGTTAGGTGTTACTAAATGCTCAATTAAGCTACAGTCAGATATCACCTGATGCCTGGCTTATAATGAATCTATTCTTGGCATCTGTGTGCTTCCACTTCAATTGCATTCAGTAGGGAGTGAGTAAGCTGCGATATGGAGCATTCACCTAGAAAACTACCTCTGGAGAGGAGCCTCAGACCTCAAATGCACCCTTTGAAGAAGCACGACAAGAAGGAATCCAAGGTAAGCGTTGCTACTGTTTATTTCTCAGGTATGTGATCTGTCAGTGCTTTAGCTGAAGTATGCTGGGATTATTCTTAATACACAATTCAATCCAGGTTCCTTAAGGAGGTGACAAACACTCTAAAACCTCTGGCAGCTGCTGTGTTCCTGGTGTTGCTGACTGTTCTGTCTAATGTAGGATGGGTTGTGGTTTTTTTCTTTCAGCTGAGTAGTTGTAAACAATGCCAGAAACTGTCTGTCTGTAGCAATGGACCTGTAAGCTAAGCAGGAGGTCCTTTCTTTGTGGTTAAGCCCTGACTGTGCTGGCTATCCCAGAGCTGGGGCTCGGGGATCCCTGTGTTTCCAGTCTGATGCTGCTTTGTTTGACCCAGATTTTACAATGGGCTTGTGAGCTATTAATGGCACACACAGGAGCTAAAATCTGTTTTGTGCAGAGATAGGCCTCACACTGCACTTATAGGCATTTCATAATTGTGCATGGATGTTGTTGGTTAAATATTAATTTAAGTAGGCTTTCCAGCTTCTTAATAACAACACGGTAAAGGAGAATAACATGTATATCTGAGTCTGGTTTAAAGGTGCTGCTGGTCTGGGGGCCTACTTCCAACTTCAGCATTTTTGCTCTTGCTAAAGGAAAAATAAAACAGATTGCTGCTACACTTCTTTACAGCAGTCTCATGACCGCATTGCTCAAATGCAAAATCCATTGAGGAGAGCAGCAGGTGTGAACCTTAGTCCCTTTCTTTTCTGTTGTGGTCTGTGTGGGTAATGACTCCAATCTTTCTTGTCCCTCTTAATGGAAAGAAGAAGCCTGCGGGTTTCTTATGGCCTAGTAAAATTTCTAGAGGTTACGAGTCTGAAATTGTTCAGCATGAAATATTTTGTTGTTTGTTGTGCAAGGTGAAGCCTACCCTGCAGTGCTTGGTCAGAAACAGCTCAGTAACTTTATTGCAAATTTAGTTGAATTAGTTTAACTCTATGTAAAGACCAGTCATAGGCTGTAAAGGGGTAATTAGGCTCCTCCCTTACAGAGCAGCTGGCAAAAGCACGTTTTCACTGGAAACAAGTTCTAGTGTGTAAACCCATCTAGAGCACAAGCAGCGTAAGTAAAGAGATGGTCTGCTTATCACAAGCATGCTAGGAATTAACTTGACTAAGAGTTAACTGAACAAAGCTTTGTGTGCCACTGTTAACTCTGGCTACATGTGTTGCTTGGTACATCCTTGCCAAAAAATGATAGTCAGGGTGGAGGTAGAGGCTTATCAGAAGTGTTCATCAAAAAAGATTTTCAACCAAAAATGTTGGATTTTAGTTTAAGAATGTGTGCCACTGGATAGGGTCCATTTCAATTTCACCTGAAAACTAAATGAATGCATCAGTTTTGTTACTGAAGTGTTACCAAGCTGGAGAGGTGATATTGTTATCAGGGCAGTAACCTACATTTGACCTTCCTGCTTTTCCTCCTGCCTGGGGTGGATGACACCCAAAGTGTGGGTGTACTCAGAGGGTATAGGCATTTCTTGGTATCTTTGTTCTGTCTCTGACAAGTGCTGACACACTGATGGGCAAACTGCATAGCTATGGCTTGGTAACTACTGATCAGCCGCATTCTTCAGCGTAAAGCAGAGGAATTGAATTATGAGCAAATATTGCTGCTGCTTCTTCATTTCCTGAATAGTCTGGAATTAGCATGTGGGATCCAAATGCAGCAACAGTGGGTAAACTTTGAAATATCTGTAGCCTCATGCAGTTGTAACAGTATTAACTTGGCAGAAGAAAAGATAGGTAGAAACGAAACCAGTTCCCTGAATTAAACAGCAAAAATATGAACCGCTTTGATGGAGTAGAAACAGTAGTCGCTGTTCCAGTAGCTGCCTGTCAGCTGATGTAGACCATATGGGATGTGTAGGCAAATACGGTCTGTAATGGGATTTCAGAGAAACCAGGACTGGGTATTGCCATCTCTTGTGTGAGACCGTATGGGCCCTCAGTAGAGTCTGTGTCGTATATAGTTAGAGGAGATGCATCTTATAGATTTGGAAGGTTTTATTCCTCTTTAATTAAGATCATCTGCCAAATAACTACTTATTCAAGTATCATTTTATTTCCATTTATTACAGTTCTCTTTGTGAAAGACTCAGTGCTCAAGAAGCAATGGATTAAATCCCTCATACTTCAGGTTTCCTCTCACGCTGTACGTAAGGAACTGTCATAGTTGTCTGGCAGCAGCCATTTACAATGCGGTGGCCTAGTTGAGGGCTGTTGTGGACCATTTTTCTGTCACTGTTCAATTCAGATATATTCACAGAAACTTGTCATTGACATCCTCAGCCTGAATGAGCACTACTCTTCATATAATCTAGTGCCATAAATGCCAATCAAGTCCCTGCAGTACCTCTGAGCCTCTTCTAATGAGAGGTACTAAGAGCCCTTCAGCATCGATGCAGATGTGCTGCATAATAGCTTGGGGAAGTGTGGGAAGGACAAGAGTGCTATGCAAAGGACTGCAGGAAAATAAAGAGAAAGGGGCTGCAGTAAGTTTTATTTGATTTCTGAATCAAGAAATTATAATAAGATAATGGAAGTGCTTCTGACCCTCACTGTGTTTCATTTGAGACAATTGAATTGAACGCTGTGGCTTTTCCTCCTGTCTATATTCCTGTTTCTTTCTGTTGTCTTAGCCCTGCTCCATGCCTTTTTGAGCAGCAGTTTAACATTTTCCTTGACTTAGTTCAATTTTAAGATCTGAAACCTTTACAAGCAAGGTCATTCTGGCCCCAGAATTAACGCTTTCTGCTTCAGATTAAATTGCTGATATATGTATTTAACCATATATAAAAGCTGAAGAAGGAGTGGTAGAAAGTATTTAATGATCTCATGGTAAGTACAGTGGCAGCTGGAAACATTCCTAAATACTAGACTAGAAAGACTGATAGAGCAGTAATCTGTGAAGTACAATGAACCTGCACAGGGCAGCTGCTCTAAAGAGGGTTTGTTGTAGAGCAAACACATTACAAGGAACTGGAAAGGAACCAGGACAGGTCTGCGCCAGCTCTCCCAGAGGTACAGAGGCTGTAGATAGTCGGAGACTGAAAAAGCTGTGGCCAGAGGAGGAGGAGAAGAAGGAAAGGATCAGCCAAGTCAACAGTGAAGTTGGAAGGAGAATGCTTGGCACTTCTTTGCCATACTTAAAGGAGAGAGATCAGGGCGATGCAGCACTGCTGGAAGGCTGCCTTTTTTTTTTTTTTTTTTTTTCTTTCGCCTCTTCCTTTAAACATGAAAAATCCCAGTAAGGTGTCAGAGAAACTATCCAACCAAGACAAAAGCAGACCTTGGGCTCATCATCTGTCCTTATTTTGCTGTCCCGGAGTCCAGAGCAGAGCCATGGTTACTTCTTTGTTCTTTTTCCTTTAGTGTAGTTAAGTTCTAGGCAGGATTTTTCTCCCAGACTTACCAAGACTTGTAACACTGATGGCAGCACAGCATGCAGATAGTGGGAAGGACCTCTGTAAGAAACCCAAGTCCTCATCTCAGTGAGGTGGAGCCAGTTTTTGCAGACAATGTAGGCCAGAAGGTGCCAGGGGTAGAGAGGGTCAGGGTAGGGAGGAAGAAGAAAGCATGGTCAGTTGGTTATCTCCTGACTGGTAACTGTAGAGGACAGTATTATGGGTTGCCCTTGGTCAGCTGCAGCAGCCATGTATGCTCTTTGTTTTCAGTAGTAGAATATTTTCAAAGTCTGAGGGTTGGGACTACTCTTCGTCAAATCCTTTCGAGATAGGAACCGGGCACAAAGCCTCGCTGCCCGTTCCTTTCAGCTGTCCACCAGCCGTCCTCGCTTTCTTCAATGACAGCTACGATGTCTCCTTCGTTGATGTCCAGTTCATCCGTGTTCTGAGAGGAGACAGGAAAAAGAAAACATGGTTAGCCTGAGAGCGCACGGGGACTCAAGCATGTATCTGGTGGGGCTTTGACCCTGCCTTTCTTTGAGAGTCTGTCAGTGTCATTTTGGTTGGGAATAAGCTCAAAATACCAGACAGTGAAGGATTAAGCAATTATGGAGCTGGCTATTTCCTTAAGATCCTCAGAAATTTCCCTAGCGTTCCTGTTGTCACCTCCTGAGCAGCCTGGCTGGTGCATCCTAGCAGAAGGCTGGAAGGGGTTAATACGACTGTCCTAACCCAGCCAGCCGTGACCTTCCCTCAGTCTGCAGGGGTAGCTCGATTAAACAGTTTGAGGCTTAATTCCCAGGGGAGATAAAAAGAGTATCTGTACTAATCCAGGCCTTAAATAGGTCTTTCAGTTCCCTTAATGCAGAACAGTGGTGACCGGTGGAGGAGCCTTTAAGCTGACAGGTAATCAAGCTGTGAAAGTCCCGTTAGGGAAGGCTAATGGTTTAGCAAGAATCCGTGTGAATAAAAAAACATTTATAACCAGTCCTGAGGAAAATGCAGAAAGAATCTCAAGTTTCATTTTTATGGGCATGGAGCTATCTCTGGATGTGGATAAAATCGTGAAAAGCACAAGGTGGAAAGGGGAGGCAGATTATCCCACGTGTCCCATGTGCAGTAGGTTTTATTTGCACCTTCCTTTGAAACGTGGCTGCTGTCAGAAGTAAAGTATCAGGCAGGATGCATCAAGGGCCTGAGCAGTCTAACTGTCTGGGTCCTTCAGTCCGAGTGCTCAGATTTTAGTGGAGGTGAGGGGTTTTTGTCATTTCTGCTGTTTTAGAAGGTAACTTGTACAATAGGAATGATGACATTACTTCTCCTTCTGGCAACTCAAAATGTAAATGTGAGAAGCATGTATTTTTCTGTTTGATACTTGATGCAGTGGTTTGCCCACTAGTGTTGTGATTTTTACTAATGTTATTATGCCTAGAGAGGTCTGAAGCCAGTGAGAGTTTAATATCCAGGTTAAGGATGCAGGTTGCTGTTTGTAGTTGTCTTTTGGTGCGTAGACATAGATCCAGTCCACTGTGATTCTGCTGCTTGCTCCACTGAAGTACAGGGACACACTATAGTTTATGGGGATTTGGTCCTCTCCAGCATGGAAGGAGACCTCAGTTAAAGCCCAGTGTGTTAAACTGGAGCAGGAATCTCCAAATAATAAGTGAGATCACATGGAGAAGTGTTCTGAAATCAGCATCTGTCACACATTCTTACTTCTGCTGTAAAGCCACAATAGAGTTTATGTGAGGAATCTGTAGTCACCTTCCCTAGGAGAACGTTTCACAGCAAATGTAAGTTCGAAATGCTCAATACTGCTTACTTAGCCATCATCACCTGAAAATGAAAGTTTTCCTTATCTCTTCAGTTCCCTGTATCTCTAAAATGAGAGTGCAACACAACAGTGATTTAGGCAATGGTATAGCATGCTAATATGTATTCACTTGCAAAAAATGCTTGAGAGAGCATAGCCCAGTGATTTGTGGCAACAACTGGCCTTTGGCCAGTGACCTTCACCAACAAGTCTCTGTGTCCCCATCTGTCAAGTGGAGTTAACACCTCCTTCACAGAATTAACACTTCCAAGACATTTGGATCAATGTCAGCTGTTTTAAATCTGGCACTGTATGAAATATTTAGTTGGAAGCCTTTGCTTACCTGGGCTGTGTAGTCATAAAGTACTCTGTAGTCCTGTGATGATGTGATTCTTGTTTGCTCGTTTACAAAAATGGATGCGTAGACCCCATCTGCTTTCTCTGTTGGGGGAAAAAAAAAGAAAGGGGGGGGGGGAATGAGGAGAGAGGGGAAAAAGAAAAAGGAAAGAAAATAAATAAAGGGTTCCATTGCTTAGAAATGCATGGGATCATATGCAAGAGTTCACAAATACAAGGGTCTCTGTTCTCTGCCTGGAGGTGTACACGTATAGAAAAGCTGCCATGAAGTGTAGGTAAAATCCTGCACAAAAACTGTGTCCCATTGATTGGATGACAATGCACCCATTCAGCTTTGTGGGAGGCCAGAAAATAGCTTTAGCTTCATCCAGGTTGGGAAAAATGTTTACCCTGCTAAAGCACAGTCGCAGTAATCCCAAAAGGAAGCGCTGTGATTAAACTGGTTTAAAATGTTTGCTACCAGAGGTGTAAAATTCTAGCAGATTCACATGGGGCTTTTCTTTTTCCTTTGAGATGGCTCATCAGATGTTTTCCACTAGTTTATATAGTTTCCAGGTAGCTGTTTGTCACTGACATATTACTTTTGGAAGATGTTGTTTTAACCCAGCTTGTCATAATGAGGGAAAACTCCTGTTATTCTGGAGGAGACAGAGCTGGCCTTTTTGAAAAGCACCGCCTGGGTCTCTTCTTTCATTTTAGTGCTGGTGCTGGGACCACAGCAGCAAAATGGAACCACCAAAGCCTAGCTAGTGTTGATGCTGTTGTGTTAACACAACAATCCCCACTGAGGCTGCTCTAGTGTACTCTGCATCCCCTGGACAGTGAGAGTGCAACTACAAGCTTAGATCTGGCTGAAGGACTGCTCTGGAAATGGCTTTCAGGGTGCAGGACTGAGCATGAGAGTTGGGTCTCCAGGTGAAAAGCCCCCACTGAAGTACTGGGCACACAGTGCCAACAGGATACTGCAGGACTTAAAGAGGGACTCAGTGTGTGCCTAACTCCTTGAAGAGCCCTTAAATACACATCTCTGCTTGAAAGCAACATAACAGTATGGTCAAAACCAAGTGAGAAATACCATAATGCTTCTGTTTGCACATAGTCACAATCAAGAATGTTGGCTTAGTGCTGGGAAGGGGGGAGCGGCGTTTCCTCCCAGCATCTACCTGGGAACCTTCTCCTGCCATGGAGGTGAGCAGAGGTCCCCCTGCGTGCAGCTCCTCTGTGTGAGCAGGATGACAGTGCTCTGCAGCACTTACCATTTTTGAGGCCTTTGTCCAGCAAACAGTGTCCCTTCCCATCCCTAGCCTAAGGAAATTCAGAAGGAATGACTATCTTCAGCTGTGTCATCACCGTCTGCTTCAATTCTTCAGTGCTCCAAATGGGTCTGAGCTGCTGCTTATGGAAGGTACTGCGGTTCCTTCCCCCTCAGCTGTGCCAAAGCTCACTTTTGCTTTGAGAAGGACTGCGTGGTGAGGAGAACGGTGAGGGACTGAACAGCTCTAACCTTCAGGGCCCAGCTAGAGGTGAAGGGGAAGGCAGGCTCTAACTGCATGCTCACAGCCTGGTATGTCAGCCCAGGTGAAAAAGCCATCTTACCAATCGGGGTTCCCAAAGCATGACGGCTAGAGCATGCTACGTGTGCAGCAAGGTCTGCTTGGGCTCCACGTAACATCTGAATGACAGAAGGGCAACCAGCAGGGTTTTTTATGCACTTACAGGGAGATTATTTTATCAGGCCTGAGTACAAGGTGCTGCCACAGATGCTGACTGTTCACTTGGATAAAGTCGAGAGCTACTGTTAAATCCAGCATGTGATATAGCAGTGCTGTTTATTTCTTGGTAATGTCTTCCTTCTGCAGTTGTTACACAGCTCTGCGAGGGGCTGAATGCCTCCAGGTTGTATCTGTGTGGATGCTGCTGCATGCTGAGGAAAGCGGCTGGTGCCTGGTAGGTCCAGCTGGTGCTGGGTAGTGCTGGAGGGTCTCCCCTGCCTGACACCAAACGCAACAAATAAGAGAGTCTGGGCTCCCTTACTGGGTGCCCAAGCAGGCAAGGCAGGCCTCGCAAAGTCTGGGTAGGTTTCAAAGCTGTTTTAAAGCAACTTTTTTTGTTTCCTTTAGGCAGGAATCACAGTTAAAATGTTTGTTTTAAATCAAGTCAATAACTATGTTATAAGCTGTTCCTTTCTGTATAGTCCAAATACTATGTTTTAAATGTCCTCGGGTAAATGCCTGGCTGCAAAGATTGTGATAAGACAATCTAACTGTGAAATGAGATGAATATTTGCATTTATAAGGCATGAAGCTGATCTGTTTAAAAAGCTTTAGGAACCCCTTTGCACTTTCTAGAGGTAGCATATTCAAGCTTAGAGAAAAGTATTTTCTTAGTTGGACTGTGTTGGTCTGAGTGTACAGTTCACTCTTACTCAGAGCTTTTGAAGATCTTATGACCCTAAGAACACATGGCTGATTTGGCACTTTAAACTAGGAAAGCTGCCCAACACAAATCTGAACTAAATCAGTTTCCAGGTTACTCTTTGTCTTGTCTACCAACATGTGAACATGTGCTGCACCATTTCTGCTACATATCAAAGTTTGATTTAGCAAAATGATCTTAAACAAACACAGCTGGTAAATGTACTTCCTGAGGAGGCATACCAAGAGGAGGGGCTGAAGGAGTGATGCTTTCAGCATTGTTCTTGCTGCTTCCGTGCAGTAGTCCGGAGAATCTGCAGAGCCAAGAGAAGACAATGACAAAGTGAGTTAACAGGACTGGATAGGAGTGTTTCTTACACTTTGCAAGTCTTGGCTGTCTGATTTGACCTTCTCTCCATCTGCCGTGGTGCTGAGTGCATGTTACCTCTTCCTGTGGCGAGCTACTTTCATTTATGCTGTAGATATACTTACCTTCAGCTAAAAATATATTAAAAAAAATCATAAGAATACTAAACTTGTTGAATTGTCAGCCATCATTAAATGGCACACAAAATGCATCATGTAGTATTTTGTTGTGGATCCAAAAGCTCATGAGGCAAAACTCCAGTTGTTGCCTCACTCTATTGATATGATGAGAATTTCAGTTGTTCGCAAGAAATTACCGTTCATTTGCAGACAGAAAAGTAAAATAATTGAAAACACAAAGCTTGTATAACAGGCCTTTCTAGAAATTGCAAGTTTAAGTGATTTTTTTTAATTTATCCTAGTTGTTTTCAGTATCACAGCTGGATACTGGACAGCTACTGGAGGCAAAGTGAGAATATGGCTTAAGATTCTCAAGCACAGATAGCAATAGCATTGAGTGCTCAAGACGTATATAAAGGAGTTGATTTTTCACCTGGTGAGTGGTCAGTGTTTCAGGAAAATGGACATCTAAACTCAACAGCTTCTGATAAACTGAAATTAAGTATCTCTAGGCTGTTTGTCCATGCAGAGCATGGTTGTATTCTAAATGGCCATACAATTGGCTTCTGTAATTACATAGGATGCAGTGTTGGAATTGATTATTGTAGAAAATCTTGTTCCAACTGAAAACCATAATGTTATGTATAAACCTTATCAGCCCACTCACAAGCCTGGACCATGCTTTAAATGGGTGAACACAGCCTGCTCCTTGTCTTTGCCATGTAATAAGGCTTGTCAAAATACAAAGCTCCTCTGCTTTAAATATGATGCCATTCCCACCTTAAATTAGCCATTTTAGTATAAAATATTTAAACCAATATCTCTATCATGCTCTTGTGCTGATATAACTGCATTCATGTCACAGCATTTACCAGCAAAAAATGGATAAGAAAAAACAAAACAAAACAAAAATCGCCTCCCTAATCATCACAGTTATTCCACTAAGTATTTCTTGCTTTGGTCCAGATGCAGAGAGCAGTTCTTTGTTTTGCTCAGTGGGGGGGTGGGGGGTGCAATCCAATAAGGTTGCTGGGAAAGACAGCCCTCCCCAGCCTTCACTCCCAGCAAGATTCATGTTTGCCTTCTCTTGCACAAAGCGTTTTTGTGTTATGTGCCATCGCTCACTGGGAAAGAGGAAATAAGTGAATGCTCTCCAGCACTGGCCAGCTAATTGTTTTAGGAACATGTCCTCTTGTATCCCCTCTCAGTAGGTCATAGTAAAAATATTCTGGCACCGGTTGTAATAGGTTTACCTCTTCTGTTGAGTTATGTTTATTGATATGTGGCTGCCTCTTGCCACAATGCAGGAAGTAATAACTTCTCTGGGCCTGTTTCCTGTCATCACACACTGCTGTGTTTCAACGGAGAAATACCAGTTATGAGAACAAAAATGTACCGCTCACCTCTTCATCATCCCACAAGACTGGGTTGGGCTGCTGTTACCTCTGTTTGGTTCTCTGCTGTAGTAGTTCTCATATCCTATTGCACCTGCAAAAGGGTAACAAAAAGCGATGGTCAATCAGGCAAAACCTACTTCACCCTACCAGCATGCAGCAGACAGTGCAGCAGTTCAGGGGCTGTTGGAGCAAAATGCAACACAACATCTATCTGCACTCGCCTGTCTCGTGTTTGGAGCAGCTCAGAGGGACTTGGGGCTTGCCAAAAGCCATTCAAGTGATTGTATGCAGATACGTCCTTGGTAAAAATTCAGGACCATATCAAGGTCCTGAATAACCATTCCAACAGTGGTGGCAAACCCTAATTTAGAACAGTTTACTCCATGACTGTTTTATCTGTTTTCTTAAAAGCCAAAGCTTTAAGGGAAGAGAGCACAGTCATTGTGAGCCCGATACAATTGGCTACAGTGTTTTTTGTTTCTTTCTTCCTTAATGTATTGAGTTGGGAGTTTCTGTTGAAGCTAGGAAAATTTTTGAATGTTTTCACCAGCAGCAATAATGAGCAATTTCCTGGTCTGTGCTTGTACTTAAGTGTCTTCCTACCTTTCATATCTCCCCCTCCACCTCCTGAGAGCTGATTTACTGTTTACCCAGAGATGTTTTTTTTTTTTTTTCCTCTCTCCAACACAGTTATGTTACCATTCCTTCACTCCCCCCTATGGTGTTGTTAGGATGCAATTGAGACCATTTACAACTCTAGCTTCAAAGATGAAATAGTTACAGATTTATTTTTCATCTCATAGCTGCCAGTGCAGTTGCTTAGAGCTGGTGGCCAGACACCCTTTCTGCCTTCTCAGTGTTACAGCCAAATAAATATGAGTCAAATCTGATTCAGAAGGCCTGATTAACTCACTTCTGACACCAGTTAATTAAGAAAAACATTGAGCTTGGACTTGTTGGATCAGCCAAGGCCATAAGCAGAGCAGGCACGTGCAGCTAGTGAGTGTGAAGAGTCCCTACAAGTAAAACTCTCAGAACTTAAGGAGTTTTCTGACCATTTTAAGGTTCTGTCTCTTAACCTTCTAGACTGTCACCTGCTATCATTTCTAGCCTGTAATTTGTGTTAAGATTAGGTGGAAGAGGGGAGAGAGCAATAGGATCAAGAAACCAAGAGGTCTACCCCTACACGATGCAAAACCATGTGAGTTTTCCCCCTGTGTTTTGCAAATAATATATCAGATCAACAGCTCACCATGTGCTACAGGGCAGACCCATTAGCCAGAGCTGTGGAGATACCAGGATGTTACTTCAGAACATGTCACCTTTTGCCGCTAGAAGGTGGCAAAAAAATAAAAGCAAGAATCACTTGTTTCTTTGCCTTTCATAAAGATCTGAAGGTTTGTTCCCACCTATTTTTTTATTAGAAATGAGTCTTGACATAGCCAAGAACTGTTTGCAGAAAATTGCCTAGGCGACCGGAGAATGAGAAATCTCACACAGGAGGAAAAAAACTAGCTGAGAATTACAAATCTTTTTTCGTACAGAGGTTGCTTTACACCATTGCAAAGCACAGTTCTCCCTTCTGCCAGTGAAAATGTAGCTTTGCCTAGGTGAAAGCTCCTGTAGCAGTCAAATTTAAATCCCCTATTGAATAGCAGTAAAATGGCACCCGATACACCAGCATCTATATTATTAGTTTAAAAAAAAAAGCAAAACAAACAAACAAAAAAAACTTCCAAATGCTAATTCTTAATTTTTATGGATATAATGACAGAAATGCTGAGTGAAAAACAGGCCTTAGATAGCTCAGTGCTGGATGAGTGACAGCAAGCAGCTCTGCTGAAGAAGTTGCTAGCATATAATTGCTGCCAGCTCTGAGCTCTGATGGAATCCAAGGGCTCTGAGCTGTTCCCGTACAAGATAATGACCCCAAGGGACGGTGTTTGTACTACTGATGTTTGTACCTGTACAATCCCTAGCATGGAAGGTTTTTATCAGTATAGAATGTTCTTATGCCAGTATAGGTTATTCCCTCTTCTGAAAGGAAATGAGCTCTGCTGAGACTCCCAAGTCCACGCTAAGGGGGGTTCTCTTTGACATCTCGGTGTAGTATTGCAGCACATAGTGGAAGTGAAACGGTATCTGTACATGGGCTAAAAAATAAGTGAATAGAGGAAGTCTTTTCAGAATAGATAGGTATTGTCAGCTAATGAGGTGATGAAATGGGGATTTTCTGTCCTTTGACAAAGGCTGTGAATCCTTGTTTACTGCAGCACTGCAGGAAAGTGCAGGCTTTCACTCAGCCTGTGAATATCGGATATTGTTTGCTGAAGTAAGGTGTGGTTTGCGTTTGGTCATGTGAAATGTTAGGTGGCTCATTTCTGATGGCGTGTTTGGAGAACTGCTACCCCGGAGCAGCAGCGTGTTTTCATTTTACAACTGCTGTTAGCACTACCTGTCCCACTTTCTGTTTCTGCCCAGAGGCTTTGATCACTGAAGTTGATGAAGAGGCTCATTTGCCTTGAAGAGACAGCCCGTGAACTTCAAGTCGTTTCTGCATGCTGGGGCAAAGCCAATTTCATTCAGTTTCCCCCAGCTAGGGTCTTGCCCCTATACAAACAACTTCTTGCGGGGATGAAGGAGGTTATTCCCCATCAGGCAGGTGGAACAAAATGGGATACCAAGCCTGGCTTTCTCTGTGCTACAAATAAAGAGGCACTATCTGTGTTGAGGGGACACCAGAGTGCAGTTAAATGATAATTTGGCTCTGACTTGTCACCACTGCAGGAAATTGAGGATGCCATTTTGCAAGGCAGTTTGCCACCTCCTTGGTGGTGCGAGTTCAGCTGTGCTGTGAAATAAGCATTACTGAAAAAACAAAAGCCGACCTCTCTTTTTTTTTTTTTTTTTTGGGGGGGGGGGGAGGGGAAGGGAGGTTTATTTTTAATGTGGATCATTGAGCTATCCCACTTACACCGCTTGCCGTGCAGTGGTGACAGCACAGTGAGGGGGAAGTGAGCCACAGTGGGTGGGAATGAATAGCCAGAGCGGAGAGCGAGCAGGCTCCTTCAGCTGCCTTCGCTTCCAGTGGAGAGTGCTGCACCGCCACAGCCCAAAGCTAGTGGATGA
Organism: Aythya fuligula; assembly: GCF_009819795.1. Lineage (NCBI taxonomy): Eukaryota > Metazoa > Chordata > Aves > Anseriformes > Anatidae > Aythya > Aythya fuligula. Next base: position 8,528,855 of record NC_045569.1, on the reverse strand, counting down.
CTCATCTGATGAGACCGATCGGAATAATTACCTGGAGGTTGTGTTCCCGTCATTTTGGTCTTAATGAAGTAGTCTATGTCTGACTCTACAACGCAATTCTCCAAGCTTACCCGAACCTCTTCATACAACTACAAAACAGAAGTCAAGAATGTAATGTTAAACGTTTCACATTGAATTAGCAATTAATGTTTTTCTAATAGTTTTCCCCTTAAAAGAAACTATTCTTGGTATGTGTCTGATCTGGATGGTTCTTTGGTCTGTCCCCTGTACAGCAATTTTTGTAAACACAGTTGTTGATTTGTGTTCTGAATATCCTTCTATGAGAGGAAGATAAATTAATCACAGGAATCAACCATTGAGAGTTAAAACACAGAGCTACTTGAGTGAGGAGTATGACCCACGCTTTTTAGGATGTGAGTCACAAGCCTCCGACTAGATAAAAAGTTTGAGGGGGAAAAAGCAAAGCACCGACACAGTGATGTATCCTTTGTCTTCCTATTCTGAGCCCATGACCAGATGCCTTTCTGAAAGGTGTGCCTGAGCCCAAATATACTCAGCCGAGTAGTCTGGTATTTGGAGGCATTCCCCAGCAAACCGAGAGGAGGAGGCACACTCAGCATGTGTGCCACAGGCTGCCTAAATCCAGGTTTGTATCTGTTTTGCATCTGGGCAAAAGGGAATGAGCTTGATTGAGAAGAGTTCCCCTCTGACTGCCAGAACAGCACAACAGCCACTTTGCTGAAGACAACACATGCAGATAAGGTCAGGCCAGAGCTGTGCTGCTAAGGGACTCTAGCACTTCTTCCTCTGCATGTGAAGCTCCTCGGCAGGTGCCCCTACCTCATCATCCTTCACGCACTGCATAGAGAGCTGGTTGCAGTGAACCCACAGCGAGTTCCGGAGGATGGTGATGCGGTCACACTCCTGGAGCTGGAAGACCTGCAGCCGAAGAGACGTGAGGTAGCATCACAGCAATCATTCATTTGTGTTGCAGTGACAGGGCTCGGCTCCTCTGTGCCCAGCTGGCAAACCTGCAAACCGCTCTGAAGGATCTTGCATAGAGGACCTCTCTTCATCTACTAGAGGAACTACATCTACTTGCTTGTACTCAAGGGTTAGAGTGCTTGCACCAAAGTAAATTTACGTTTTACAGACAAAAAGAAAGGGAAAAGGAATGCTGAGTGCTGCTGAGGAGTTCAGAGTCAGGGTCCTGTCTGCCCATTGCACTGAAACGATGTGAAACAGATCAGTAGAGTATTGTCATGAAAGGGTTTTATATATCTTAGAGGTGGAGCCAAAAACATCTAGCTCTGCTCTCTAAAATGCCTCTCCAAATTTCTCTTTTCGATCTATTTGAGGCTCTCTGGGGTTGCCTTTGCAAATTTCTAAGGTTATATTCATGGTAAAGAGAAGGCATTTTACATTTTTCTCTCTCCGTCATCTGTCTGATTCTTCTCATATTGTACAGCTGACTAGATTTGGGGAGAGTGAAAGGGAACAAAGAGGAAAAAAGTAAACTGAGATGGAGAAGAGGCAGATGAACTTTCTGTAAAAACTTAAAATAAATTCAAAAAAAAAAAAAATATCTAAGTTATACTGTTATAAGTAGAGCATCAATTTTTGGTTTTCTATGAGGTGTGAAAAGCTCAGATGCTTCCAGCCATCTGTTTCCCCTTCCATTTGCTAGTAATTATGTCCAGAACACCATAAATGTATACAATATTCAGCAGAACATTCAGTTGGGTGAGCTGCCTGCCATTGAATATCTTATCAGATTAAAAAAAAAAAAGTCAGGATTCAAGCAAGGGAGACTCAGCTGGTGCTGGGACCAGTTTCTGAGAGAAGTAGCTTTTAAAGAGAACCAGAAGGGTAGTGAAGGAGCAGTTCAGTGTCCACGCAGAATAAAAAGCCTACAGACATAGCCCCTGGAGGGCTGTTGAAATAGCAGAGAGCGAGCTGGGAGTTTTCCAGGTACATGGTGTCCGGTCAGGAAATGCAGCTCAGCAAAGAGAAGTGCAGTGGCTCAGGGTTGTCAAGCCCTTTGCAAATTGGGGTGTTGTATTAGACTTATCCCTCGTGCCCTGCCAGCCTGTGTAACAGACTGCTTCTGGACCAGGGCTTCTCATGCCAGGGAAGATGGCACAGCCCTGTGATAAAGGTTGTCCCCGTGCTTCCACTTGCTAGGCAGGCTTTTAGGCTGTGGGTGCCTAGTGCTTAGCTACAGACCTCAGCAACCTGAGTGCTTCCAGATTCCTCCCTGCTGTGCAGTCAGAAGTTTGGGATCTTCAGCTGCCTTTTTGTACTCGTTAGTACTTCAATAGGTCTCAAGAAATCTGCCAGTTCAACCTACAAGCACTGTTTAAAGAAGGGATTAAAAATGCCTTTCCTTCATGACCGGCTGTTTGAACTAGGCAGTGGGCAGGCCACAAGCCCTGTGGGCTATGAAGGCTTTGGCCATGTGGGAGAAATGAAGTGTTCCAGGTTGTGGGATGTTTTGCTTGTTTGTTGGCTTTTTGAGAAGGGGAGAATGTGCATCTTGGGAAAATTAAGGCTTGGCAGAATTTCCATGGAATGTCTGCTGTGCCAGCCATGGGACTTTCTAGTGCTCCCAGACAGGTAGTATTTAAGAGGAAATGGAGAACAGGAAACCTATTCTCCTGGCATTTTATTTTATGTGGGAATAAAGCCTGAAGCAAGTAAACATAGCAAAAACATAGTTTAGCAGACAGACAAATGAATTTGAAGGATTGTTATGACCAAATGTGTGGCTGATTTGGATGTTAACCAGTTCCTATAAATTGTGCAAAACTTACGAACCAAATGCAAATCTCTATGTCCATCCTCGGCACACTGGAAACAGAGACTTCTCCCCCAGCCACCACCTTTCAGTTGGAAGATTACTCCAAGGCACAGAGAAAAAGCAGGTGGATATAACATGCTATGCAAAATAAGGATTCTGAGCAGCTTAGATATGTTTGCTCTCAGAATGCTACAATATATTATTTTTTAGCTTGACAAGAAAACTTTACTTTCAATCTCCATTGAACTTGGGATATATGTATATATATATATATATTTTTTTTTAATTTATTTATTTTATTTTTTAAAAAAAGGGAGGGGGGGAGGAGAACAAACCCTCAAACGTGTCCTGCATTACAGTGAGAAGCTATTCTGAAAACGTCCTGATAGACGTTACCTAAAAAGAATGTTTCTTTTGCTTCTAATGGATTGTCCTGGTTTCAGCTAGGATAGAATTAATTTTCCTCCAAGTAGCTGGTAGGGTGCTATGTTTTGGATTTAGGATGAGAAGAATGTTGCTAACACACTGATGTTTTAATTGTTGCAGAGCACTGCTTACGCTAAGCCAAGGACTTTTCAGCTTCTCGCTCTGTCCTGCCAGCAGCCAGGCTGGGGGTACAGCAGGAGCTGGGAGGGGACAGAGCCAGGACAGCTGACCCAAACTGGCCAAAGGGGTATTCCATACCACATGGGGTCATGCTGAGCAATATATAGGGGTGGCTAGTCAGGGTGCTCAGGGATAAGCTGGGCATCGGTCAGCGAGTGCTGAGCAATTGCATTGTGCATCACTTGTTTTGTACACATTATTATTAGTAGGACTATTATAATTACTGTTATTATTATTATGTCCTAATAAGCTGTTTCTATCTCAACCCACAGGCTTCATTTTCCTGATTCTCTCCCCATCCCAGAGAGAGAGGGGGGAGGGTGAGTAAAGGGCTTTGTGGTGCTCAGCTGCCAGCAGGGTTAAACCACAACATGGATTAATGTAATTTAAACCACAGCATGGATTAATGTAATTCTTTTTGTCTCCATTTTGGAATGTATCTTTTAAGCTAAAACTGAATTTTCATATATTCCTGTTCATCTTCTACTGGAATTACATTCTGTCACAAAGCAGTTATTCAAGAAACAGTCTTATCTTGGCTGTGATAGAGAACCATCCTTAAAGTTAGTGGGTTCTTAAGTAATGTAGTTGAAAACAGGCAAGAAAAGCTTGCAACTGGGTTGTACCAGTTCAAATACTGCTCCTCTGCAGTTGTTTCCCTCCTGTATATTTACTTACTTATGCTGAGCAAGCAAAGGGCACATAAGCAAGTGAGACAGCCAGCAATTATGTCTAAATCTACTTTAGGTTTTGCAGCATTCTTGCAAAGACATTTCTTACGCTGAGACTTGGTGTATAGCAAACAGCAAAACCCTTGGGACAATATCTCAAGTCTTAGACCGATAACTGTAACTAGGATAAAATAAAGAGAACACAAATATATTGCTGCAAAAGTCAATGTTTACCTCGCAGGTTTTGATATGTTCCTGCTCCCACTCTGTCCTGACCTTATCCAGCTGTTCAATGTTCTGTTTGTACACGTTCTCTGTAAACACAGACACACATAATAGAAACCCAACAGTTAGGGGAAAAAAAAAAAATGATACCATCTTTCTCTTTTTTCTCCCATTAGGATTTTGCTGTGGCTTTTGCCGTGTTTACTTTGTCAAACCACAGCCTTAAAGTATATCACAAGACTACGTGAGCTTAAAACTGGTGGGCAGCAAGGAGATAGACATTTTTTTTTTCTTTGCAACTTTATGCTACACTAAGGATTCTATGCATGGTTTGCAGATCATCTGTAAAGTTTACAGCGGGGACGGTGCAAATGAGAGATCAAGAACCTGGGTCGTACCTAGGCACTGACTGTCCTTAGGCTCTTTCCCTGCTGGGCAGGTCAGGTAGAGCCTGTGATTTAGTGCAAGCTTCTACACGAGCAGTGAGTGACAAGTCTGATCTCATGCGCCGGCTCAGGTGTTTCTGGCCACATCCTTTTGGACACGTACTGTGTTTCTGGCTGAAGAACGTAGTCAAGCTACCGTGCTCGTGTACAGGGAACCTGGGGCCTCTCTATCTGTTTTGGGTTGGTTTGGGGCAATTTGAGTGTCGTTGTGCTTTCAAACTTGCTTAAAGAAGAGCTTTTCTTTCCTGGGTGAAGTCCTTACAGAAGGTCTTCTATAAAACCTTTAATGACAGCATGAGATTTGCATGTCCACAAGTGAAAGTAAATGTCTCTCAGGTTTGCTGTTGTTTAGAAGCTTGCCCATTAGTCTTTGGGTAGGTGACTTCACAAAACCTGACTTCAAACAGGGCTAGCTTGGGTGGTTCGGGTGGTGCTCTATCAAAATCAGTGTGCTGGTAGATTTTTGCTGAGAAAAAAAATAGTTCTGTGACAAATAGAGTATCACCTGCTTCATTTGCTGCATCTCTGCATTGCTTGGCTTTGTTCTGACTCTGAAACAGGAAGAGAAAGAAACACCCCAAATTAATTGCTGTGGTTTTTTGCTCCTAGCCCAATGTTTTGCTGCCTCCTCCCCTTCCCCTCATAAGGTAAAGTTCAAAGTACAAATACTTCTTGGCTGTTCTGCCTTCAGGATCACAGAATCATTTAAGTTGGAAAAGACCTTAAAGATCATCAAGTCCAACCACCTGTTCTGTTGAACATGGATTATGCAGAAGAAAGGACCAAAATTTCACAGATGTAGTTGTAAGTTACAGGCTTCAGGGGAAAACTGGCAATTTATACCAGTCCATTCAGGGATGCCTGCTATAGGAGCTCAGTGCCAGCATGACCCAGCCTGAAGCTTGTGTCTGCTGGCCAAGTTGCTGCTTTATGATGTCCAGCATGCTTTTCTAATAGATACTTACAAGCAGGAAAAAATGGCAGTTAAAAATCTCCATCTCCCAAGCTCCTCATATAATATACATATGAAAAAAAACACAGCCTTTGAAACACTTTGCAAATGCCAGGCTGTTTCCCATAACAACTCAGAAATCTAAAAGCAAAATTCACTCTAAATTCACTCTAAGCAGTTTTTTTTTTTTTTTTTAATCTTCAGCTTTTAAACAAATGAAAATACAGATATTATTGACAGCTCTGTTCTCCCAGGTCTTTCTGCACAGATGGTGAAGACAGTACATTAAAGCACAGCTCTAGACATCAGTATAACACATTCTCCCTTTCTGCCCTTCAAGACAATGCTCAGGTAGGGGTTCTCATGACCGTATTCCTCATCACAGCTGGTTGGAAAATGTGTAGTAGGCTGGGAACATAAGCTTCATTCTTATTTTTGTCCTGACCCAAACTGTTTGCAAGTGCTGAGCAGAATTAAACAGCCAACGTTTCTTGTGAGATGCCCCTGTGCATTTCAAATGTGCTGGCATGTGTGTGGAAATAATGGCAATGAAGCACCCTGGGATTCTTCTGCACGAAAGGAGCTGGGTCAGATTTTGATGCCATCGAGGTTGCTAAGAGCTCTGGCATAATTTCAGTAGGGCCAGGGTTTTGTCCGCTCTTTATGGCTAAGCTGGAAGGTTTTGTTCATCAAAGATAAGGGAATGCTAGAAATAAAATGTCAATTTCTGATGCCGATTTTAGTCTCCATCTCCCCACTCCTTGAGATGATTTTTGATCCTTTTTGCTTACACTGCACTGATTTTATTGAGCCAAAGGGAGTTCGTTTATTTTGTTTTCTCCATCTGTTCTGCTGTGAAACGTTCCCATTAAAAGTTAGCAAATTGACAGCTACAAGTATCAGACAATGCCATGAAGGACTGCAGTGCCTTAATTTCCAATGATTTATTTTTGAGTTTGTAAATTTACTTGGAATTAAACTAACCATAAGAAGAAAAATGTTATGAAATAGATGTGTTTTAATGTAAGATACTATGCCTACTAAATGTAAGTGACCAAAAGGCAAAACTAAACTGTGCGACATACTTCTGACTTGCTTCTTCTTTTTTTTTTTTTTTTTTTTTTTATTAATAATTTTGGAGAAAAATCTCATTCAGTTTGCTTTCAGAACTCATGAAGCAATTAAATCATAGCCTGGGATAAATAAAATTAATTAGATAACTCAGTTCCTCCCCTGCCTTTTTAAAACCCCTGATCTATCACAGGACAAGATCAGGGTTACCAAGCCCTACTGAAGAAGGTGAAGGAAGGTCTCCTTGGGAAGGTGCTTCATTTTAATTTTGATTCTAATGGGTTAATTAGAAGGAAAGCAACACCTGGCACCCTGTGGAATGAATTGTTCAACTGTGGTCTGTTGAACCTTGAAAAAGAAATCCCCAGCTTTCTCCCTTTTAGGCATCACCCCAAAGGTCTGCCATCAAAGGTACCTTTTCTGTTTGCTTCTGGTTGCCTGAAGCACTTGTCCGTTCAAAGGACTGCTCGGCCTCATCCGCCTCCTTGCACTTCTGTTCGTACGTCTTCTTTGACTGTGTTGAAATGAAATCATATGTGAGGGTAGGGAACAGAGCTGGGTTGTTTCCAACTTGACGTTCAAGGTACTTTCTCTTTTGCATGCTGGGGAAGAAATCAGTGCCCAGGCTTGGACAAAGGAGGAAACTCTCTGTGACACCATAAAGAGGTGCTTATTAAAAATAGAATGGAAAAGTCAGATTTATGCTAGCAGCATAAATCAGGCCCTCTTCTTACAGCCCTGAAATTGTTCTCTCTGTACAGCCTCAGCCAGTTCCCTGCAGAGGTGATCTCCTGCCGTGGCTGCTCCACACGGGTGTGCAGGCGGTGCTAGCAAGGTTGGTGCATCAGGCAGCTGCCTGAGCTACAGCACGGAGCCCAGGTTAGAGCACAAGCTCCCCAGGGTACGGGTGGGAACAGGCTGTCATTTCCACAGGGTGACTTGGAGCATCAGGTGGCCAATGGGTGTCTTGCCTGCTGCTCCAAGCTGTGAGGCAGAGCTGGCCCCACACAGGTAACAGTCCCAAGGGAGTACTCGGAAGCCAAGTAAATCCTTATTTGCTCCAAAAGAGCTCTCTTAGAGCTTCATTTGGTACAACAGCCGTATATAAATACAAGTTGTCAGTACCCTTCCAGCTGTAGCACCAATAGGTCTGCAACGATTTTTCCTTAGAGGCAATTGCCCCCTGGAAACCAAACCCAGCAGGCTGCAGTTCCTGTACCTGCGAGACTTCCATATGGAGAGGTTACCTTCTGTTTGTAAGACTCCCTCACTTTTTTTAAAATGCTATTTACACCGACTGGGGAATTACATTTTCTCCTATAAGTATTTTCACCTAGAAAGAGTCAAATCCTGTTTGAATTTAACTTAATTCCTTTCTGAGTGTCTGTTTTGGACTCTTCAGAGCATTTGGCAGGGAAGATTAGCTTTCTCCTCCTGGCAGGAATCACATTCTCTTTCTCTCTCACACACACTTGTGCTCTTACACAATTACATTCACACACGCATTCTTGACTTTTCTTCACAGGGAGGTGCACGTGATACAGATTTCACCCTGTCTATGACTGGAGCTGGTTTGCAGAGATACCAGCACAGGAGCTCCTTGCTTACCTCCATTGTTTTCTTATAGTGGGACAACTTGTTCTTTTGCATGCGCTCCATTGCAGACTCGTACTGTAAGAAACACACAGGAGTGAGCATTTCTTTCTAGGAAAGTCATTGTCAGAGTCTTCCTATGAGCCACAGGCCTGTGGGGAAGATTACCTCACTCTGCTTTTATAACTGACAGGTTTCTAAGTGACACAGGGAGCATCGGTATCAGGTTTAAAAAAAAAAAAAAATCCAAGATAATTCTGCCTCAGTGGTTTCCATTAATAGCATAGGATGTAGGTCTTCATTTTCTGCCTCTTTTTTTTTTTTTTTTTTTTCCCTTAAGGAGATTAAGCATAACACCTAGTCACAGTGCCCATCAGCTCTGCTAGCAGAGTTCATCTGCTGGCTCAAGAGCTTGATCTCGTGTCTTTGCACAACAAACCAATGTCTCACCCATGTGAGCAAGGGTACGTGTCCATTTTGAACTCAAACAGTTTCTCTGTAATTTATATTCAGTTGCTTCTGGCAAATTTTTGCTCTCTGCAATATGATTTCCATGACATAATCTGGTCAACACTGGGAAGACAGTGCTGAATTTTCTTTTATGGCTTTAATTGTGGTGTGCCCTGCCATGTGCAACAGTGAGATATGCTCCTATTTGGCAGGGGCTGGGTTTCTTCAGTGGGACTTCTGGTCCTTTGATCTTTACATTCTGCTCAAGCAAAACTCCCTCCAGGGCCACGCAGAGGCTTGCTTGACATCAGGCTGAACAGCACAGTCCTGAAAGCAGCTACAGCAGAGCCAGCACAAACACTAAATAGCGTTTTGTGAGATCACCACAAATACTGACACCTTCTAGCATGTCTGATGTTGGCTTCCTCACAGCCAATGCTAGACAGAGAGAACAGCTTGCAATGGGGTCCTGAGACTCCAAAGGAGATTTTACCTTTTCCCCAGGTCCCTATAACAGTTCCCATTTGAGTATTAGGCTTATTGTTTTCAACAGGAGAGAGAGGCTCTCTCTTCGTGGATCCCAGTAGTGAAGTGTGGGTGTGGGAGAGCAATGCAGATGACCGAGGTGCACGCTGTCTGTATTTGCATGCGTAATTTGCTTTATTGGATTGTTGTGAACTTCAGAGCTCAGTAGCAGCAGAGTCAGAAGCAGAGCTGGTTTTACCCACTCTCGTATTTGGTTCTGTGCTGCTCCAAGTTCCTGTTTGTCTGGGTTGTAGATATGAGTTTTGCTGCATTGGACACTGCCCATATATATTTTCATTTGTTTGAAATTGGCAAAGGACTGGATATTTGATTTTTACTGCTCCTTAAGTCATTGTTTTCAGTGTTAAGTGACTGTCAGCTCTTTGTCTTCAAGCCTGTGGAACCAGAGGAGTAAGAGTGACCACTTGTCTCTGTGAAGAGCTACTTTTTCAAGTGACTTGGAGCTGAATAAGACCCTAGAGGATGAAATAGCCTTAAATATACTCTGATTTTTATTATATAACATCAGCTAGATGCTATTCCCAGTATATGTAATTCAGCATGTGTGCTGCATTCAGCATAACATTCATTTTATGAAATTAAAATGATTTTATAATCATTTATGATCATAAATGATTAATTATGATCATTTATGATTTTAGATGTTTGTGTTATCCTTTTATTTTATTGCATGTTAGAGATCATGCAGGATCATGCCATAGCAATGTACTTAGTGCAGGTATAAAAAGAGGAAAGAAGGGATTAAGTTCTTATGGGGATAAGAATAGTATCTGCAGTTACACAGAGACGGTGGAAGTGACTAAAGCTTCTGTTTCCTGAGTTCAGAGCATTACTTAACTTGTAGCTGGGCTCAGAAAGTTGTTCCTCCACAGTCTAGTACATCGAGTGAACAGGACACGCTGGGCACATTTTATCATTTTTTGCACTATTCCCAGCCTATGGCTGGAGGCAGGTCATCAGTATGGCCCGCTGACCCAACATGGTTCCAAGTTTTGCTGATTCCTCACCTTTTTTCTTTGCTCCTTCTGTCTTTCTCGGAACTCCTCTATTCCTTTCAGTTCATCCTTCAGCATAACTGCCAGCTGGATGTGAGAGTTTCCAACGCTTTCAATTTCTAAAGCAGATCAGAATTCATATGCAGTCAGCAGTAAGGTCTTTAAATGTAAAGTCACGTTTTTCAGGAGATATTTCTGAGATGTGGACTCTGTACAATTTGCCACGAGCAAAGCAGCCTTTTAAAAAAAAAAAGTGCATGCAGAAACACAGGGAGCCTGACATTGCTGAGGATTCACACAACCTGAACAGGGCTTATTGCAGGTCCTCTCAGTGCCTGCACGTACATGGGCACGACAGCTTGCTGCAGAACTGGAGCACCCACTCAGAGCAGCCTTGGCAAACGCAGAGGCTGGCTGAGTTTCTTCACAGCCCCGTTTACCCCAGCCATAGGTGTTGTGGGGTGAGGGAAGGAGGGAACTGATGCCCATCATCCCCCTGGAGTCTGCCTTTCCCTCTTCTATGGCACTGTCCCTCTTCCATTTGCCTCCAGCCTTGCACAAACATCATCAGAGGTGGTTGCAAGCTGAGGATTTTCAAGGGCCAGCTAAGGTGGACTGAATTTCAGGCCACCTGGCTGATGCTCTTGGAAGTGGCTGGTTAACATCTCTGCATTTGTCAGCTTTGGTGGCTCTGAAATGGAGCCCTGCATTTTCCAAAACTTATAGACTCACAGAATGGTTTGGGTTGGAAGGGACCTTAAAGATCACCTACTTCCACCCCGCTGCCATGGGCAGGGACACCTCCCACCAGCCCAGGCTGCCCAAAGCCCCATCTAGCCTGGCCTTAAATGCATCCAGGGATGGGGCAGCCACAGCTTCTCTGGGCAGCCTGTGCCAGTGCCCCAGTTCCTCACTGCCCTCAGAGTAAAGAATTTCTTCCTTATATCTAATCTAAATCTACCCTTTTTTAGTTTAAAACCATTACCCCTTGTCCTGTCCATACACTCCCTGGTAGAGTCCCTCTCCAGCTTTTTGTAGGCCCCTTTTTGATACTGAAAGACCGCTGTAAGGTCTCCCTGGAGCCTGTTGAATGCCCCCACCCAAGCTCTAAGAATACCTTAATTCACCAGCTGCTTTTCTAAGGGTGTTGTTATCTCAAACACAGGTGCCAGTACCCAGGTGCACGGTCCTATTGGCTATGGTGGTGGTGCCCTTCCTGAGTGAAAGGTTTTAGCTTGGCCTTGGGCACAGTAAGCAAGCACGCTGTTTTGATGTTAGTGGTTTGTAGAGGTGGGAACAGGGCTAATGTTATGTGATTTGATCCAGGTAGGACCAGTTTGAGGAACAAGCAGTTTTCTGTGCTTCCAGAGATTGGATTTGATGCCCAGCCTTGGAGAAGGACTCTAATGAGTGCCCTTTCCCTCCACTCTCCCCACTATGGACAGGGACAGAAACGTTAGAAGTGTGAGGGGGAAGAGAAAGAAAGACCCCAGAGAGGGCAAACACAATCATGTGTCTGTCTTAACCCAGGTCAGAAAGAAAGATGTAAATACTTACGTTGCTTAAGCCTCTCAAATGCTGCCTTCAGTGTGCTGTGAGACAAAAACAAGTGTGCTTTGTTAACATAGGTTTCGAAAGATGGATTGTGAATCTAGAGGAAAAACTTTCCCTCAAAAAGATCCACCCAGAAAAAAAGCTCTTAATAGTCCTGTGATAAAAATTGACCATGCTAAGAGACACAATAGCATCAATCTGTTAGCACTAGGAAACGCAATAAAATGCTCCATGAAGCAAAGAATTGCAGTGCTCCTTATGTGCACCCTCTTTTTTAATCTGTATTTGTAACTGAGCGCTAACAGACATTTCTCTGTTCTTGCACGTTGCCAACGGATGCAAGTCAACTGAGTGAAATAAAGATGGTCAAGGGAAATTGGGTTTCAGAGCACTAGCCCGAAGGGTAGAGAGAAGCCAGCCCCGCCTTCTGTCTTGAATGCAGCACCAGCAAATTTTTCCTCCTTGGTCACCCTTGAAGCCGGAGCAGCTCCGCTGTGCAGCATCTCCGTCCTGCGCTTTCCTAGCACCCCCGTGTGGTGCAGCTCGCCGTCCTTGGAAGGACACGAGGCGCTGAGAGCTGTGAGACTCTTGCTCACAGGGGCTCCCAGCATCCCAGAAGCACAACATGAATAACCCGTGCTGTAAAATGAGGCCTCAGGCTGTGATATACAGCGTGGAGGTGACCAGAAACTGGCACTGCTCCTCCGGTGGACCCGCGCGTCGAGAGAGGTCCTACAGTGGGGAGTTGCAGGAGGACGTGAAGGGGTAATGGTAGTTCACCTGATGTCCTGGTTTTTGGTGAACCAGAGTCCTTTTAGAAAGCAGCAGAAAGACCAGTATAGAGGTGACAGGAGAGGAAAGAGCACAGTCTGTAAGGGGCCTTTTCAACTTAATCAGCTCTAGCTCTGAGTTCGCAGGCTGGAAGGACATTTGCATACACAGAAGCCAAGACATTGGGTGTGGTGATTTTGAGGTTTTTCAGAGGCAAGGAGGGAAAGAGTTCTGGGCTCTCCAGAGTGTGCCCAGCTGCCCCAGACTGGAGGCCAGGGGAAAAGCCTCCAAAATCTCCTTGGCTGAAGCCTGGCTACTGGGAGAGCCAAGAAGAGGATGCAGATCACTCCTCAACCATGTGTGACTGCAGATGGGGAGGGAAATCCTGCATCTCCTGGGTGTTCCAGGAGGCTTAGGAGATACGTGAAGGGTCCTAATTGCCCTGTGTTAATTTAGGCTGGACATCTGTTTCCTAATCAAAGCTGGTTGTCCAAGTAGCAAGACCACATTACCAGGCAGAAGAAAAGTGCACAGAGGATGGGAAAGACTGGGTCTGTCCTCAGTGATAGCTGCCCTGCAATGTGCTTCCAAATCTAGCTTCGTATCTGTCCATGGAAATATAAGGAAAAGGCTTTCAGCCAGAAACCATGAGCATTCATCTACCTGTTGGACTCTTTCAGTATCTTTTCAAGGAAATAACTATGGTAAACTAATTTTTTTTTTGGTGGCAGATTATCATCCTCACAATATTCAGTCATTTTGAAGGTTCAGTCACCTTTCCTTCTGTACCCTTGTTCACACAAAGTGAGTCTGGAGTGGAAAATTTGATGGAAACTAAATTTTCACAACACAATGGAAAAAAAAAAAAAAAAAAAAAAAAAAAAAAAAACATGATTAATTACAGCTCATTTAATTAAAAACTTGAAATCAAAAACCAAGTTGAATATCAGTAGCTGAGTTAGCTTTTCCCCTGCTAAAAGTTCTAAAGGATTATTTTGAAAACTTAAGCTAATTTTATTCCATAAGTATATTTTTCCTTTTTTTTTTATTTTTTTATTACAGACTGTCCAATGGGATGTGGGAAGTATGCTAGCAACTTCATGCTAGAAATAGGTAAATACTGACATTTTAAAAACAGAGGACACTTGCAAATTGCACACACTGTTTTTGCGTGACATATTAATCTGTTTTTCAGAGATTTTTTCATCGATATTGGTGATTTGAATTATGGCAAGGCTGAAAAAGCTGCTGTAATGGATACTGAAAAAAAAAAAATCATTATCAATACATATCCAGGACAAAAGCATTTTGCTGCTTATTTTGTTTTCCAGACATCAGAGCTACCAGAGTAGATCATGATAAGCCATACAGGAAGCTTCTCTCATTTTTGCTGGCTTTCTGTAAGGTGGTTTTGCTGGTTTTCTGGTATAATAACGCACCTGGCTATGAGCTGGGGACACCCATTTGCCCACACATGGTCTTTAGTTGCTATTTCAGAAAGCTCTGGCCTTTTGCTCCTGGCATAAAAGATCTGCGCAGGCAGTTCCTTAGCTGCTGGTTAGGGCAAGGCCACAGTCCCTAAGAAGACAGAAATAGATTTAAGCCATTTCCTTCCCCATTTTTATAATAATGTTCTGAAATCAGTGAATCAGATCCTTCATCCCTATGGTGCTTGGAGTAGCAACCATGTTGTTGTGCTAGCTTATGTAGGGGGGAGGACAAGTAAATCAAATCTCGACCCACAGATCCTTCAGGTATTCCTCTATGCTTTCTGGGCTGCAGGGATGTGCTGGCTGCAGCAGCAGCAATCCTACAGATAAGTTTTTCTCTGCTGCTAGATGCTCAGATTATGCCAGTGAAATATATAATGTCAGCACTTTGGAGAGTTTCCTGGAAGCATCCCATGTAGCAGACATACGTAAGAGTTTGAATTCAGTCGGTACCCTTGTATATACAGTACCTACTGCCTCTTTCTTCTGTGGGGTGTGACTCTCTAATAAGATTGGTGAGAGTTTGACTCCAAAGCAACCAAAGTGAGGGTGTCTTGCTCTTAGGAACACTTCTACACAGTGCTTTATCCTCACAGTATATTGTGCTGCTTGGCATTGCGGTAGTAATTTATTTTGTTGTTGTTTTTTTCTCTAGCCAAATTAGAAAACCTGAGGCTGAAAATAATTCAAGGAAAACTACAGTTCCCCCTCTCCTCTCTCTCTCTCTTTTTTTTTTTTTTTTTTTTTTTTTTTTTTTACTTCCTTATATCTGGTGTTTCCATGCCTGTTCAGGAAAACTTGAACCACCCCAGCTAAGGACAAGACACCTTTGGGCATCTTTACAATGCAGCCCCTTGCGAACGTCTCAGTGAAATAGGGTTGGACACGAATTTGCTGTGCTTGTTTGTTAAGGCTCCCCCTTGGACATTTAAAGATTACGTTTGTCAAAATGAATTTCAGGTGCAGACAGGATTAAACCTGAACCTGGAAAAATGGGGAACAGATAGAGCTATTTTGACAGCCATTCCGCAGCAACCTCTGGTGATTTTTGCCATCTAGTGGCTGAGATATTGGTACTGTAGTATCCTCTGACTCGAGCACAGCAGAACTGAACTGCTCTTGTAAAATATGCACTTTTCAGTGTTTGTTTTTCCAAGTGGATTGGTAGAAGGAGACTAACAGAGCTTTTAGAGGAACGGGGCAGCCAAGGAGAGGTGTAGAGAATGCGAGCATGTGGCGGTAAAGCTCATTATTCAGCATTTTTAGCTCTGTAGGTTTCAAAATCCTTTCCAAAGCAGACTTGCCCAAATTTACCTGGCAACCCAATCTCCCTAGGGTACTGACCGCAGGTCCCTGTGGCTCTCCTCTAAGAGGATAGGCATTTACGGAATGCATCGTTAGAGAGCTCGGTTTGATTTCTTTCTCTCAGCAGAACTTGCCTCTGTTTTCAAGGCAGGAAATGCATCCTGTATTTGAGAAGAGGGGCCTCGCTTGGCAGTGTGAGAAGTAGCGGGGAACCACCACGTCTGATCATAAATTCATTTCACTCACTGCAAAATCTTCTTATAGTCAGTCCAGGAGGGGAACTTAGCACAGGGTTTGGAACAGCATGGGTGGCAACATTTAAAACTGAACCTGTCCCAGCTGCTCTCAGCATTTGCTTCCCCTTGTTTGGTCTCTTGGACCTTGCTTTTGCTAGGGAGCTGCGCTGTTGCTGGAGAGAAGACTGTGTTGGGCAGCCCTGCGTGACACCAGGATTGCTAGGAAATGCACTGCAGATGGGGCTCTGGTACCTTCTTCAGAGTCACCACAGGCTGAATTTTATGGCACTAGAGATGCACTCAGCAGAGCTCCCAGTGGCAGTGCTGAGGCCACTACATACCCTGGTGAATGGCTCTTTTGTAACCGTAGGCTTGCTGGCTTGGGCATTTTTTTTCAGTACTTTTCTTCCTCACTGAATTAGAGACTGATTTAATTGAGTAATTCATAGAGTCCCTCTACATCTTGTACACAGGAAAGTAAAACATAAGCTCTTCTAACCGGAAAACCACAGCTCTTTTTAAATTTTCTTTCTTTTTTATCTTTACTTGGTGAAATAGAAGTGGAAAATAACCCCACCTTCCTCTAAAATAGTCTTCCTTTTTGCTCAGTTTACATTTTAACATCAATCCAATCTACATTGTTCTGCTCTTACTGTTTTTTGGGTTTTGTTTTGGTTTTAAACATTCTTTCTGAAGCTGGGAGAAGTCTCTGCCAGATGCAGCCTGCCTGCAGAGCGCTTTCCAGCAGTCCTGTTCACCCACTGCCTCAGAAACCCACTCACTGCCTGCCCCCTCTGAGGCCATGGTTAACATCTGTCTTCCCTCCTGCCATGTAGGATAGACCTAAGGTGGTATTACCAACACTTTTTCTGTGAAGTGTAGTGGCGGTAACAAAGTGGGGAGAAACAAGTCCAAAAGTCTCAGTCACTGTGCACCTGGGGGGTCTCTGCAGGGATGGATTTGGGGAGGGTGGAGGAGAGGGAAGTGTGGGTGTGGAGGGGGAAGTTGTGCTCTTTAACCAGGGAGATAACGCCTCACTACCCAGCCTGATGCCAGGCACATAGCAGAGTATTGCACGCCAGAATCAAATCTAGCATCGCTTGCCAGGATGTTTTCTTCTTGTCCTCAAGCAGAAAGGCAAAAGCACCCTGTGCGACTAGAAAGATTTCTGTACAGGTACCAGCTGTGGTGTGATGTTTAAACCACCTGCGGTGGAGAAAAGGCCTGAGCAGTACCTTTCTGTCTGCTGGAGCCCAGGTCTTTGTCTGTTTACAAGTTAGCTGCAGCAAGGCGCCAACATGAGTAGCCAGCCATTAGGGGAGGCTGTAGCGTGCAGCAGGCTGGGCTCAGCGTCAGGTGGGATGGACCGTGTCTTTCATGAAAATAGCCACAGATGTGGAGAGTTCCTCTAATGCTGCGGTGAGTCTGCATGCGTCTTTTGCTGTTGCTACTTACATATTTTCAGATAAGTGTCAGAAGCGGAAGCAGCCCCGGACTGAATGGGAACAGGGTGATACCGTCATTCTCAGGGCTGGTTGCTGGGAGCATGCACAAATCTCCCCAGGCTTTGCTGGGACAAGAGAGCAAACAGACCCCTTGTGACTGCAGAATGACCTATGGCATTCCAATCAATGGGTAAAACAATTGAAACAATTCATGTACCTCTCACATAAGACTGAATTTCCCCATCTCCTGCTCAAAAATGCCCGTCCTCATCGCTAGAGCGCATGTCTAGATTGGGTTTAACAACTGAGCAGAGGCACACTTCTTTCAAGCACATGCTTGGATCTATTTTCATAGCATCCTGAAAGTTCAGGATATGAGAGTGTGAGTGTATAAACTCTGTGCAGGTTCAGAACTTTTGAGTGGAAAATATTTAACCATGGAAGAATGTGACCTTCCAAAAGGTTTTTAGCCTCAGTTTAAAAATGTTTGCTTTTTTTGAATAATACAGAGAATTGTGTATATTATGTGGCAGACATGCTATATTTATACACAGGAAGCAGCAGTTTGGCATTTTGTTACAGGTGCCCTCACCCCATGCTCGTTGAAATATTCTGTTTCAGGCATTGCGGAGAAGGGCAGAGCAGGCACAGGTTTGCAAGAACTGCCCTTTCTCAAGGTCTGAAGGAGATGTTAGTGGAAAAGAAGGAAGGAAAAACATAGGAAATCATATACACAAGAAGAGACAAGCAGGACAAATGACAAAAACAGCAGTTGTCAGACGAGGCAGATTTAACCAGCTACCGCATGTTTACATCAGTTACTTTACAGAAGAGCTGAGATCCCAGAGGCTCTGTTTCAGCTGAAGCAGAAGATGTGTCTGAAAACTGGGCTCTGTGGTATACTTTTTTTCATATTCTTCTGCCGAAGAGTTGCCCAAAGCTACTGCATGGAAATTCCTAGTCATCTTGCAGCCTGAAAGGTGTTTCCTCTGAAAGGTAGGAGCTCTGAAGAGAATCATCTGTTACTGGGAGTGCTACCAGTAAACACTTGCAAATTTGTTCTCAGTTTGTAACTCAGCTGAAAATCCTCACTCCCTGTGCATCCTTTCCCATGTGTGCAATGCAGAATATGGAGGCTATAAAAAGATACAGCAGTTTAAACTTCATAATATGTAGTTCCCTTTCCCCTGTTGGAAATCAGCATAACCTGTGCTTTGCCAAGAATATACAGCTATAACTTTGTAATCATCATTTTCATAATTTCTTGGATAATTAGAGACTATGAAATTTCAATATATAAACTAAAAAAAAAAAAGTGGGTTATCAGAGCTTTAAACTTAAATGTCTTCATTTCTACTTTATATTTTAAAATACCCATTAACCCTGACTTCTGATAGGTGAGCTCCAGAGGTCTGTTTCTGGGCAGTGTCCATCCTCCTACTTTGACTGCTGCAATCCTCACGCCATGCCCACTCCTCAGGTTCTGCCCTGTCCCTCCCTAGGTCTGACCCACCCCAGAGTTACGTCTGCACTGCTATTTGAAGGGAGGGACGCTCCCTTCAGATAGCTGTTCTCCTCCCAGCACTTTCTCTAAGACTCCCCAGCTTCCCATATTTCCACATACAGTGCTCATTCACAGCTGCGCTGGGACAGCCGGGTGATTGCCTTGAAAGAAGCAGCCAGCCTTTTCCAGGTGTTCGATGGTGTTATGGAGCTCAGTGTGTGTGTAAGACCAAAAAGCAGGGGGACTGCAGCTTACCACTGCAGGCACGCTTTGAGAAACCTTGCCGAAAGGATGCTAACCTGCCTCTGTTGTGATGTCTCAGCTAACGTGGCAAGTGTGGTGAGGCAGGTTAGAAATGAACAACAAAAAAGGCACTTCTACATGTAACAGGCAAGTGCGTTGCTTTGCTAGGAGATTCAGTGGATGCTAAAACGTTTCAGGATTTCAAATAAGATCAAGGCCCAAGAAAACTCTGCTGGGGGCTATTCAATATAAAGCTGCTGCTGGTTTGGCAGCCCCTGAACCACCAGTTGTTAAGGTCAGATTGCTTAGGAGAAACTCTCATATGCTTGGTCTGTTCTGCCCTTCCACACAGACCTGGTGCCAGGGACGGGATATTAGGCTGAACAGATTTTGGTCTGAGCATGCGTGACCCTTCTTGCAGTATGGAACTTGTGTTTAAGTGTATGTCTCCTTCTGTGTTTGAGAGTGAACTTCCCAAGGCTTCCAGCAATTGCTGAGTTAGGTCTGTGCCACGTGCCAAAAGGGGATATCTCTCTTCCCTGTCGGAAATAATTTCTATCAGCTGCAGTGCCTGAAGCAAGGGCAAGAAGACAGAATGCCCAAAATTGCTTAAACTAGGCTGAATGGATGTGTGTTTTGGCTGTTAGGCAGCACTTTCAGGGAACTTTTACTTCTTGAGATGATATCTGCAGTGTTTGTTTGCCGTGCCCATGGTAACCAGCATCAACTGCTTTTAGAAGTCCTGCCTTTGCTTTTTTAATTTAAAAAAAAAAAAAAAAAAAAAGTTGTTCCTCATCTCCCTGTCTTGCTTTGTAGGAAAATTTTCTCTAGCTGTAGGCTAAACTTAGCCATTTCCTATAGCAGTTAGAAAAGGACCAGTGAGGAACCAACTGCAGCAAACTGCATCTCTGGTAAGCAGTGCTGAAAACTCATGCCCTGCTAGCTCTCAGGTCAAAGTGCCTTCCTCATATTTCTAGTGCCAAGGACTGTGCAGGCAGACCTTTTCCCAGATTCAGATGTTTCACTACTGAGTATCAGCAGTAGTAAAGTGTCCCCCTACAGTTTTGGACCATAGTTGTCTCTGCCAAGCACTACTGGGGCTGGGGCTGGAGGGGTCAGTTCCCTCATCAGGAGCTTGCTGACAGGTCCCCAGTATCTCCTCATCCTATTGAGGCACCCAGCCTGGCTACCAGCAGCACATTCTGTGCCTTCCTCTATACCAAACTTTTGTAGTGATGGTGGAAGAACAAGCACTGGAGAGTATACAGGTGGAAACCCAATGTCTGCTGTCACCTACGTTTTTACTAAGAGCAACAGAGAGTTGTCCCAACGCTGCTGTTGCATTTCCGTGAGCATTCCCTACTACTCGTCTTTTGAGTCAGCAGCACCTTTCTTCATCTGTACATTTCAGTAAATAAAGACAGGTAGCAGAAACTATTTATACATTCAGATGAATTCAGCAACTTGCTACAGGCCAAGCAAAAGCTGGGGGTGAAGGAAAGCATGGGTTTGCCACCGATGTTTTGCCTGGACCGCTAGACAGGGACAGCTGTTCACCCCAGGTTTGTGCTGCTTCTGCCACGCGCTGCTTTCCCTACCTGCTACAGAGCATCAATTTGACCTGCTGGAGGGATGGGAGGTTTTTGGAGCCAATTCATTAGGTTCAGCAGTTTGTTTATAATGTGCTAAGCAGAATTAATTTTCTTTGCGGTTGTTTCCCTTAAGGTTTTCTGGGAGTTCTCTGGCACTGAAAGTTTATCAGTAGTTGTCTTCTTTCTTTTTATCAACCTTTTAAAAGGCAGGCAGCCACCTTCCTGATAATGAGAACTACTGGAATGTGAAATGACTTCCTGGAGAAGTGACAGAAAGCTTTAGCAACTGAGATACTTAAAAGGTGACTGAAATTCAGACTAGAGGATAATTTTGCATTATCAAGGAAATAAGCAAGTGATCTAAAAATAATTCTTGCTCCTCAGTGATATATAGCATGGCATAGGGAGTTCTGTAAAATTCTGAGAAGAAAAAAAAAAAAAAGGAAGAGGAGGGGTTTGAGGAAGCTGTTTTTTTTTCCTGGTGATTGCTGAATGCAAGTTTTAGGTATCCATACCTGCACAACACCTTAGTTAGACTTCATTTGAGAAATACTGCTACCCAAAGATACATTCAAAGATGTGAATAGCCCCATTCAGATATCTGTAATACTTCCTGTCAGGTATTTGTGATACTACTAGTATTCACTGTGCTATCAAATAATAGGGAACCCTAAAAAGAGGAAGCACTTGGTGCAACACAGGGCGCTACTTGTAGGACAAACCTCTCAAGCTCTTACTAAGGGCAGAAGGTGAGTTCCCTGCCTCCAGCCTCTCTGGAGGACTGACCCTGGGAGCAGCGCTGCTGTCAGCAATGCATGCCATCTAAACAAACAAACTGCACACCAGGTCAAAAATATCAAGGCATTAAAACCAAATACTTCACATCCATGAATAGTTCCAGTCCTCAATAGATTTCATTTTTCTCTGATTTTAAAGTGTGTACTCTGGACAAAAGTCTTTCACTGCCTATCTGTGTAACCCCTTAAACAACCAGAGGGATGCTGAAAGAGAGAAAGCAAAGTGCTTCAGAAATAAGTACTATGAAACATTCGCTCTGATAAAATAAAAAATATATATCACTGCAGTGCTAGTCCCTACCCAGGCCAGGCATGCATTTATGGAAACACAGTAAATCAGCTCTGTAACATGCCTTGTTGGTATATTCAGCCTTCTTTCTATGCCAAGCTATAAAATTGCTGGATCAAACTGGAGCTGGGCTTGGTTCCAAACTTCCTCTAACTTCAGGAGAACACGGATCCATATCCCAGCCCTGGGGCTTGCCTCTGCCTCTAAATCAAGCCATTAGAATCCCTTAGGAAAAGTCAGACCTGTGAGTTATCCACTAAGTCACAGAAGAGCAGCCAAAGCTCTCTGTTTCTGAACGTGTTTGCTCTACCTGCTCTGAATTGCCAGTAAGGAAATTTAGGTGGAGCCTTTTGGTAATCCCCAATTGCTAATATTATCATCTGCTTTGGAAAGAAGCCATCTATCCTTAACCTGTTATTTTAATTTCCTTTTCTCTGATTAAGTCTCTGTACTGAGACACCAGTAAGGTGTCTCTTTGTACCTTTTTATACCTCTCCTTATGCCTCTGTGATACTGTAATGTGTTGTTCAAGGGTAAGGTGGAGATGGAGTAATGAGGGAAACAGAGAGGTTTGCATGTGCTCTGGAGTGAGCCCCGGTGCTCTCTCCACTACCAGCACTTGGATTAATGCACCAGTTCCCCATCAGCCTGGATGCGCTACCAAGTCAGTGGCAAGTGCTACAGGTGATTGCCTGGCACTTGCATGTCATGATGGTCCGAAGATTTGGGGTCAAATTTTACAGTGAAATATGAGCAGGAAACTATGCTTATAGCAAAAGAAAGCAATAAATAGATGTAAAAAGGAGAGGGCGATTAAGAAATGAGCTATGAGGTCTCTTTCAGTCATGTCTTCTATGACCCCAAATATTCATCCTCTTCCACTTTATTCCTGTGTTATTACTTGTTACAGTAATGACCAAATGTCTCATTACTGCTGCTACCATCAATAATAGTAGCAGTTTATCAGCAGTGTTTGTTAAGTTAAATTATGTGCCAACATATATCTTCCTCTCCCAACACAATCTATACATGATCTAAAATAGTAGTACTGGAGACAGAGAAAAACATGTCATTTTAGTGTATTTCAATAGCTGTATTGATTTGTCTCAGGTAAAATCCCTTGAAAGAGTTTTAAAGATTGTATTCCTAAGCTAAGCATTTTTCCTGCTGCAGAGGGTAATTTTTGGTGTCTTTGCGCTTTGGGTTTATTCTGTCAGTCTCTATGAGGTTAGCGTTAGGGTTAGCCAAGCCAGCATCTGAAACATTTACCAACATCTTCCTTTTCCTTGTTCCCCATCACTCAGTTTGCTCTTGGAAGCAAATATTAAACATTGTTAGCAGTGCTGAAATTAAGAATATTCTCAGTACAGACCTGCTGGCAATTCCCAAAGAGAGATTTTCTGAGTCTTGTTTTGAAGGACCCTGGTGTCCCCCATTTTCTTCAGCACCTTGAAGTGCTGAAGTGAGCAGCTTATGACCCCATTCATAAGCAAAGCAGGCGTCTGACATTGCTTCCAAAATGCTTACATTTGTACCAAAAATAGAAGAATTGCTTACTTGATTTCTGTTTGTCCTCCTGCTTTTCGGGCAATTTGAACCAGCTCTTTCCCATATCTCTCTTCTGCTTGCGCTCTGTTAAAAGAAAAACTTTCTCAGTGTCTCCTAGTGGAACCAGCATAAAGTTTACAAAACTCTTCCTGTGCAACTCTACCTTTGCAGCTGAGGTACGAAACACAAGAAACAGAATTTCTTTAATTTCTCTAAATTAACTCTAAAATTTTTGGGGTGAACTACTTGTGGAAGAAATGAGGGACAACAACTGTTCATCCTCGCGGCTTTGACTAGACTATGGTGTGCTAACACAAGTTTCAGTGCCGCCACAGGGCAGCAGTTTGGGCACACTTCTGTCTGACAGTATCTGGCTCCCCGTTCTCCTGTCCCTCTGCGTGTGATGGCAGTGAGCACCTCGCACTGTGGCCAGCTGGACTGGTGGCTCTGGTGAAATCCCACTTGCAGGTTTGCAACTGGCTTTGTACAGAGTATATTAAGGGAAAAGAGAACGGCCAGCTCCCGTCTCTCATAACTCTTGCGTTAAGTGTTCCTCAAACTTCATGTGTGGGACCGGACTAGCCCGGGTCAGCAGCGTTTGGCAGGAGGCTGACACCATCTTCTCACATCTTGGTGTGCTGCCTTTCCCATTTTCTGGCACTCTTGCACACAGCTTCTAGGTTTCCCTGCAGCAGCCAACAGCTGGAACATATTTTGTGCTTTAAATCTAATGTAAATCTAATCTACGACCTCTTTCTCACTCCCCAAACTCTTCAGCCCTCCTCTGGATCAGGCAGGGGTACTTGGGAGCAAAAGATCTGGTTAGAAAGCTGATAAAGGGTGAGGGTAGCCAGAGTAGCTGTTGTCAGGACTTGGGGCACCTGCTGCAGGGCTCCTTGTTGAAATTCTGGCATCAAATCCCTGACATAGGCAGCCTCTAGGAACAGGGATTCATCCCACGCTTTGTCCTCCTCCTACATCATTCCTGTGAATGATTTGAGGACAAAGTTCCAAGAATAAGCTACAAATAACACCTTCTTTCTGTATTTAGTGCCCTGTCTCTTGTCCTCTTCCTCCTCCCCTAGCACACGTGCTCATACAAACATATGGGCATATGCATGCTCACTGGGAAGTTTTGGGGTTGTGTAAAACCTCATGGAAACACTTGTTCTTGCAGCTTTCAGGTGCTCAAAATGACTCTACATGGTTTTTTGATTTTTTTTTCTTCCTTTGTGGAAAGCCCTTTCTGCCTCCACCACAAACAGAAAGAACCTTGTCCCGCAGCTCTCAGAAAACCCTCCGATAGGCTTTGAGCAGAAGCGCGGCTCTGTATAGCCTCAGATGCACGCTGCAGTGCAGTCTGCCCAAAGCCTGCAATACAACTCTCATCTCGGTAAATTATGAGTCACAAAGGAGCTATTTTAAACAGAGCTAAGCCACCATCAGAGTGATGTGACTTCAGGACTCTGTGACACATGGCAATAAAATATGCTTCCACATGTGATCAAGAAAAGCAATTCAGATAGCTTTGGATTTTGATGGGAGACTCTTCATCGTCTGAAATAATGAGCTTTCAGTCTGGCAGCTCGCATCCCTGTGAAAGTCCCAGTGCTTGAAAAGAAGCCTTTAGAAAAGTAACCCAAAACCCAAAAACAAGATGGGGGCAGCGTGAGAGGAAAAAGGAGGCTGTGATCGATGAAGGCAGAGTGATATTCATAAGGAGACAGTTCTGTGATGAACTGCTCCACTATCACCTGCTGGGTATATAATTCATAGTGTGGGGACTTTCTTATAGGTCATGCGTGAGTATGTGCCTCATGCTGCATGTTGCAACTGTTGAAACTCAGCCACTTTAAAACAGAACCAAAATTTCAGATTTTTTTTCTAAGTCAGAAGTACAAAAATGAATAGCAAAGCAGTCAGAGCAGCTGTGTAATAAGTATTTTCACACCCACAAAAGTGTTAGCTGTCCATAGCTGTTGTTGAGGGCACCTTGGAGGCACATAGGGGATGGAGATAAACTACGACATTGTTACTCAAAGTGTGGTGAGATGTGTGAATTATGTGGGCAGTTCTGAAAGCTTAGGAAGGGGCTCTGATAGCATCATATGTAGCTTTGTCTGTATTTGAAGGGTGGCCCGTTCCCGTTAGTTACAGGAAACTGAGGTGCTACATGTGGCTGCAGCACTCTCTTTAAAAATAAAAATAAAAATGCAAGTCATTTGTTCCCCACTGAAAGGGTAAACTTAGTAATGCTTCTTGTTGGGATGTCTCTGCTACCATATGATTATGGACCCGTAACCACCCGAGCCTTAGTGGAGCTCTGGATTTCTGATTTTTTCACCCCTCTCTTCTCTCCTTGTATCTTTCAGGCTTCCGTTGATTGTCTGCCTTTCCAAATCATGTAAAAAAGGCTAGAAAAAAAGGCATGGCAAAAAGCTGTGCTAAGTCATCTGGTTTTAGGATGTTGATAATCGCTCTCATTGCTCACTTCCATCACTCACCTTCTGTCTCCTCCTTCATAAGGTATAACAAGCATCAAATTCTCATTTGTTTTGTTTCTTTGCCTGAAATTACTTTATACTCAGATCTGTGTAAACAGCCCTGAGGAGTACAGGGACCAGAAATGGGTCACCATTGGTTCAGGTGACTGCGTGGTCCCTGACTCAGCTGTTGTGACCACTTTAGGATTCAACACAAACAGGTTTTTCTGTGTAAACTAGGATCATTATTGAATTTGGAAACTGCTTACTATGCCTTTCCAGATGCAAAACAGGAGACAAAATGAAAGCTATTCACTTTTTTTGTTTCTTTTTTTCCCACTCCAATTTTCTTACCTCTGCTTGAGTAAATCCTCCACATCTTTGCACATCTTCCTCCCATCCAACAGTCGCTGCACAAGCACCTCATAGCCAGTGTGAAAGGTGAACTCCTTGCACTGAAGACAGAAAGAGAAGCAGCTGAGATAGTTTGTGCACATTGCTTGCAGGCTTACCAGACACCTACTGTCAGTCATCTGAACAAATCAGCTTCCTGGAAAATCCATATGGACCTTTAGGTTTGCCTTGAAAAATGGCATCTGGGACAGGGCTAAGGATGCAGAAAGTATGGGCAAGGTTTCTCCAAGGTTTTTCCAAGAGGAAAATCTGTAAAATCTCTGTTTAAATTGAATTTGTTTTTTTAATGATGAAAAGTTAAGTGGGTCACACTTTTTGCTGTGCCAAAAGCAGCGCAAGCTGTCTTTTGGGGGAAGTCATGGTTAGTATTGAGTGTGGGATTTTTGTACAGCAGAGATGTAGAGTGGCTCCTCTTCCCATTTGTCTTCTAAAATGAGAGGTCGGAGTCAGCTCAGTGCCACAGGACAGCAATGTGCTGTCTAGGTGCAAGTGGAAAGGTGAAGGAATTTGTGTTCAGATGGATATCATCAATCCACGAGGTAGTGGCTGGGCCACCTGGTTGGTGGTGGGGTGTTTCAGGGGGATGGTGTGTAACACAGGGACACCGTTTGCTGTCAGACAATGCTGAGTTCTCGTGCTGCTATGCCTCCCTTTGGGATTGCTGTACCTGTAACAGCTCTTGTCATTGCTGAAATTGGTCTGGTTGGTGTAAATTCAACATGACACAAGTTTGGGGTTTGTTTGTAAGTAGAACATAAGCATGAAGAGAGCCTGATGATTTGGACATTGAACCTGCTGGAAACTGAACATGTGTATTTCTGAGACTGTCCAAGGATGGCAGCTTCCCTTGATTTCTCATTCACTGCCTAATCCCCTGTGCAACACATGGGATTTGCATGTGCCTTTGGGTATTTTTGTAGCACAGCACTGCAGCTTGTCTTGCTCCATGATCCCACAAGGAGCTAGCCAAGGTGATATGAGATTTCCAGGCAGATACCCCTGGAGGACCAGGTCATGGAGCTGGGTGGAGTCTGCTGCCCCAAAGCCAGGACTCCCATCTCCTGCTTGTCACGGAGCTCTGTGCTGCTCAGGGCCGTGTTCCTCTGCTGTGGTCTAGGACTGCAGTTCCCTCCCCAGCTTGTGAGCCCCTGTGCCAGGCTTATCCCTGTGCATGCCATCCATCTATCAGAGCATACCTCCATGCACCTCAGAAAAAAATGCATGAGTAATCTGAGTAGTGAGAATAAAAATAATTAGTGCCTAGGCTATTAGCTTTGCACTTCTTTAATAATTTTACTAACTTCCAGATTTGCACTGCCTCAAAGGTAAATCAGAGTCACGGAGAAGCTGGTGCTGCTGAGCTGAGGAAATGCTGGGAGCGCAGAAGGGGAAGGCAATAAAGCTGTGACATGCTCAGAATGTGGCACAGAGAGGATTTGTTTTCCTTCTAGTCCTCCCACTGCCTTGCAGTGGGACTGGAACAAGCCATTTTTACACTGAGAGCCTCGGTTAATCAGTACATGGTGATAATGTTATTGAAGACATAGTGGTGAGCGTTGTGTGAGCATTATGTTACAGTGTTATGGTAAAACTGCACTCTGTAGCCATAAAGAGAATGGATGTGGTCCTTCCCTCGAGCAATTTATATATAGGTGTTTATATACGAACTGAATATGGTTTACACATTTATCCACTGTCTTCAAAGCAGCTATAATTTAATAAGTGTATTTGCTTATTGCTTTCCACCACAACTGTGAAGAAGACAGATTTTAGAGTTTGGGTCTCCAGAAGGATCACCCAGCAAGCAGCGGTTGGACATCTGAGCTTTTGGTTTGCTTCCTCAGTGCTTTGAGTGGAGAGAAATAGGGTGAGCTCTGGCAACGCATGGTGGTGGCCACGTGCTGGTGGGTGGTGGCAGGCACAGTTGTGTCTGTGCCACTCACCCCTGCCCCAGGGCTTCTGTGCAGCTTTGTAGAGCTGAGAGTGGTTTTTGCATCATTAAGGTTTAGGAAAAGTTCTGCAGACAATCTTTGGAAATCCTACAGGTCATAGCAATATTCCCAGTGCTACAGTTTCTTGATGGCAGTAATTTCTTCTTCCCTAATAGACCCTCTTGTCATGTGCAGCGGGGAGAAAGGAAAAGCAGTGGGATAATGGTTCACATGAGACATAGTCAAATGCCTCTACCATCAAAGTGTCTGCTCTATAGAGCCAGGCAAAATAATAACGTAGATAAAAGGCGATGGAGAGAGTGCAAATGGATTCCCTCTTAGCACTGTCGCAACCACAGGAAGCTGATAGGATTACATATGCTCATCTGATGCGTGTAATCAGCCCTAAGGCAACAGGATTTTAAAAACAAAACATCAGTTCTCCTAATGTTTCTAAGGGCAAGTTAGAATGCGGATCCTGAGGAGGGATCCTATTGTGAAATAAATTAGAAGTGAGTTTTTGCCATTCATGGAGGAAATGAGGAAGATTCTTAATAATACCCAGGCAGTAGACTGTTACTTCCCTACTCCGTTATTTCTTTCTCTTTTTTGAGGAATCCCAAGGGCAGAGGGCATTGCTCCTCTAAAACCTCTCATTAATCGCTCGCTCTGCCTGTCAGAAACATTCCAGTGAGACCCTCCACAGCAAACTCACAGCCCGAAAATGTTGATTGCATATTTTCAGATGCAATTAGCCAAATCCCGTGGCTGTGTACACAGCTTCCCTGTCCCAGAAATGCTGCTCAGAGGTAATTGGAAATATCACATGGGTTTGTATCACCCCAGGAGCTGGGCATACTGCTACAAGCACCAATGGAGAGTGATAAGCGCACTTTAATGTTACTTTGCTGCTCCTGTTCAACATATCTCTCTGTACAGTAAATGCTAAAATTCTCAGTGTCTTACCCCCACCTCTTTTATACTGACGCAAATGCTGTGATGAAAGGAAAGCACAGGCTGTACCTCTGGGAACCATTCATAAAGCACAAAATAGCTGGTGCCTTACTCACTGCTCTGCTTCCTGTCCATTGCTTCCTAGCAGGAGAGCAGGAGTAAGGTTTGAATGTGTTCAAAATGGAGCTGCTGCAGCCACAGAAGAATGAGCTGGCATCTCCTCCGAGGGATGCATCTGGCCTTGTCAGGGACATTCATTTAACATTTGTCCCTGTGGCTGCCCCTTACAGGGGCATTTGGCTCTGGCTAAGCGCAGGTCTCAAAAGGACTTCTGGTGTCCAGCTGAATCTCATTTAATCTTTCTTCATTTGGGGGAAACCATCTCAAAATTTGCCTTATTGTCCTCCCTATGTGTTCCTGAAGAACATGGACGCTGTATTTCAGAAACACAGCAGCTGACATTGCCCTAGAGCAGGGCTGCCTCGACCCCCAGGCAGCTGGCTCAGGGAGCCGATGGGGCTTCCACCTAACAGCACGTGCCCCTGGCATGTCACGGGCTCAGCAAGGAGGGAAAGAAAGCACAGACAGATGGCAGACCACTTTTGGACAAGGTTAGGCTGCTACATGCTCTCACCCTACAATGTTGGTTTGTAATTTCCAACCACAACACAGGCATTTAGACCTACATGTAAGTCCTCTCACACAAACATTTCCCTTTCATTTCACTGGTTCTTTTTCTTCCTTAATATGTTGTACAACTACAGCATCTCCCAGTCTTTAATTGAATCCAGACAAATCCCTTTTGCTGCTTCCTATGGCACTGGTTTCTCATTCCATTGGTTCCTCTGTGTTTCTGTAGTACCTGCCCAAGGCTGAATAAATCCCTGTTGAGCAAGGATCCTACTCTGCCACTCCTGTGATGCTAGCTGGTGCTTCGTACCATGGCATGGATGTCTTCTTTCTAAGAAACACTTCTGATGCATCAGAGGGTCATATCTGCCTTCTTGCACTATCAAATAATACCAGTGGCACCTAATGGATCTACCTATGATCTATTGATATACCTGAAATTTCCTCCTCTCCTGCCATTTCCTCCTCTTCCTGCCACTGCAATTAGTGAGGACCCAGAGTACATTGGGCCTTCTTCTTACCGGTCTCTTACTCTGATTTTGCACATTTTGCATTAAAACAAGAATTGTACCTGCTTTCTGTTACCCTGGGCTTGCAGGTTATCAGACACCTCCAGTACAATAAACTCTATGCACTAGTTTCAACAACAGCTGTTCCCAGCCCATCCTTATTGTTTTATGCCAGTATCTTCAGAGAATATATTGAATAAACTCACTCCTTAGTTCTCAAGAACCCTTTCTCCAGAACAGGCCCTTCACCTTCTTTGTGCTTCTTGTTCTCCTGCTGTGTCTGTGCAAAGTCCTGTTTTGTTTTTCTTCTCTGGTTTCTTTAGGATTTCCTGTGTAACAGTACAACTGACCTCACATTTTCTTTGTCAAGACAGCGAGATTATATCATGTTAAACAACTATTTCGTCTTGATAAGATGTCTTGCCTTTGTTCTACTTCCCATTTACCATTCTGCATTATAATCAGCATTTGCATCAACTGATTCTTGTAGAGGCTGTTAAAGTTGCCCCACTCAGTTGGTGCTTGGGCACCTCTCAGCTGGGACTTTGTGGTGATCATAAGAACTAATGAAAAGTCAAAGGACTATTTTGTTGTTGTTGTTCAGAAACTAGAAAAAAAAGTTCTAATTAGATAACAAGTATATTCATTAAATGTGTAAAACATCATTTGCTTGTAATAAATCTAAAGAGACAGATGCTTTCAAGAGAGTGATTCAAATCACCAGCAGTAATTTGTTTCATTGCCAAGAAAGTGATCCCACTTAGTCAAAGCATGTGTGACTACGAAAGGGAATTTGTGCATTGTTACTTTAATAAAAAGGATTAGTTAATCCGGGTTGTCCAACAGACCTGTAATCCCTAGTAAGAAGGTGTTTGACAAAGGGATATCGGTGTAGCAGGCAGATTTGTATTGTTCGAGATTTTTCCATTAATAATTCCCATGCACTTTGTCTCTGCCCTGGAGCCCAGGGTTTTTCTTCTCATCAGGAGAAGCACAGCTAATGGAGAGGGGGCATTTCATCTCCTGCTCCTGTTTCTGAGAGTTGCTTCCTGCCAGTGGAATGAGCAATGCCCTTCCCTCCAGAGATGAGGCTGCAAGGCTTTCTGAAGAGCATGAATCTGTTTTGATATCACAAGGGTGCTACTGCAATAATATCAAGTAGGAAGGACGAAAATGCTGTACTGGTAACTAAAATGTGGGTTTGGTGAATAGCTGTTAGAAAGGATTGAGCTGAAGCAAAACCATCCAGGCTTGAGTGTAAAGCACTACCTCCATTCTACAACATTTTTGCCCACCTGCTATTATTCAGAAAGTGATGTGAATTTCTCAAGCCATTACAGTTTTGCTCTAGGAGCTGTGGGCTCCTCTCCTGGGGCTGTTTTTGTTGGAGCATTTTGTTAGTGACCTGGCTTACCCACCCAGAACTTCATTAAGAGGTAATTCACGTGCCACAATGGATATCTCTGCCTGCTCTTGCAGGATAAACTGGCTTGTCTGCAGCTCAGCATCTCCCCAGGGAAGTGCTTTGCAGCTGGAGCTCTATGTCCTGTGTGGTGAATGGATGCTGCAGCTCCACCTGAATGTGCTGCATTGCTCAGGGTAGCTGCAGTGCCAGCTGACAAGAAAGGCCTCTCCTCCAGCTCCTCCAGCAACATCCACTTGCTTGGTCTTGCAAGGAACTGTGTCCTAGCTGGTACACAGGGAAAGTAACCCCCAGGACACAACACAGCAAATGGCTATCCTGTCCTGGCTGGGAAGAGGGGCTGGAAAGGAAATAATGACTTAGCAAACTCCTGGTGCATTGCTTGGTATGTGGCACGATGCTTCTGAGCTACTATAGTGTTAAAGGTTGCACCAAAACCTGCATGTTACCTGGTTTGCTCATCTAAGGTGGGCCTAGTGCAAGCAGTGACAGTACGAATGTGGCACCTTCAGCATGGCCATCAGACATTCTTTTTGCCTGTCTTTCATTTAGGAATTGAAATGTATTATCTGCAAATATTAAAAATAATAATAATAATAATAATAAATATATATTTAGCTATTCTAGTGCATCCCTTGTCTTTGTTCTTAATGGTATTTACCCAAGACTCTTATCAAGTATTATAAAGTTTGAACTGAAAATGACAGATGTTGCTAAATCTTCTAAATAAGGCGTTTATACAGATTTTCAAAATGGAGAGGGGAAAAAAAAAAAAAAAAAGGAAACTGAATTTGTTATGAGTATCTTTTTTTTTTTTCCCGACCTTTTTTGCATCATAACTTATGCTGCCTACTTAAGGTAAGCTCATGACAATTTTTGTAAAACAAGAACTTAAAATTCATTTTTGTTGGTTCAGAAATGAAATAACTCCTGGCTGTGAGGAGGAAGTTCAGAGAGAACAGGTGAGTTTTGAACAAGCATCATTCTGCCAGTGTCTTCTCCAACCATCAGAAATAAATCCTTGTTGTCCACAGCTGTACAGTACACGATACCTCAGTCCTGGGTTGAACGTAAGTTGCTCTTACTGCTCTTACATTATAGCACCGTACACTGGAACTGCTTTAAAACAGTGATCTTGATCTCTGGATCTCCTGGTCTCCTTTTTGAGTGCTCTACAGGCTGAATATTTGCTGTAGGAGAGCAGCAGGCAGATTTGGTAGTCAACAGCCAAAAACAAACTTTATGGTCTCAAAGTACATTTGGCTCTTTGCATGTTTCCTATCATGTCAGGTTAATTCACTGCAAGTGAATCACTTGTTTTGTGGTTTTTTGTTACTATTGTTTGGTTTGGTTTCCTTTTTTCTTCTGGGATCCTTGACAATTTCCTAGTGTTTCTACAGATAGATTCACATGATAACATGCTACATGTCTGTAGTTTAGAATGTTTCCTCCTGTGTCACATAGGCTACCCTAACCATGAAATACAATGGGATAGCCATGAGCACCACTATTCTGATCACAATCTGATGTTCAAGTCCCAGCTCTACCCAGCTGCATGGGGTGATACCGAGGAAGGATGCCTGGCTCCGGATTGCCCTGGTGCAATAAGAAGCTGTTAAGTATCGCTTCCAGTTACATGAGATTTTGTCTTAGATCTGCTCCGCACTGGTGAAACAGGAAAGAGCATTTTATCATACCAAAACCCCAGGTTTGCAGCGTGACCCTCTGCTGCCTTGTCCTGGAAAGGTGTTAGCCACTGAAAAACTAGCCATGCTGGTTTAAAAAAAAAAAAAAAAAAAAAAAAAAAAAGCTGTGCTGGTGAGCACATAAATGGGGACAGTGGTCAGCCTCCAGAAGAGTGATGTTACAGGAGAAGCCTGTAAGCAAAGCAGGTTCCTCTGACCAATGCTAGGTGTGATACGAGTCCTTTTTTTATAAACTTTCGTGTCATAACAAACCTGTTAGTGTGTTTAAAGTGTATATCTGTACTGTCTAATGCAATACTGTGTAAGAGCTTATTTTTCCTCTTGGCTGCAAGTGGTTGGAATGGGCTGAAAAGAAATGGCTGTTCGTGCCTTTGGAGACTGGTGTGATGTGACTACAGAATTTATACAAACATTAGGAAAAAAAAAAAAAAAAAAAAAGGTTGTTTTTTAAGTATATAATACAAGGAGGAAAAAAACAATAGAGAGTAGGTGGCCGGAGCTAGATATATAACTTTTCTTTCCCTGCTTGTAAACTCACTTTTTGCACTGCAGGAACATAAACATTCACTACGGGTGTAGAGGGCTACCTTGGGTCTTCTCTGTAACATTTTCAGGATCTGACTCGGGAGTTTTTAACATAAAGCTTAGTTTGCAGTTATACTATTGTCTTTGTTACTTGAATCTGCAATGCAGATTACTTTTCCTGGGGAGCAAATTTTATTTAGATGAAATAGATGCATATCTTGAATGGGCACTTCGAAAAGCAGAGGGGGAGAAAAACTATTGCACTTGTAGCATTTTAATTACTGAGTTGCTAGAGTGCCAGCTCCCATTATCCGTTCAGTGAGGTAGGCTGGAGAGCTTAAAATGAAAGCAGAGATCCTCATCACACTGCGATTCTGCAGGAGCTACGGCGTTCAGAAATAAGCTGAAATTGGGCCTGTTCAGCCTGCAGAAAAGGAGGCTGAGGGGGGGACCTCATCATGGTCTACAGCTTCCTTGCAAGGGGGAGTGGAGAGGCAGGTGACCTATTCTCTGTAAACACCAGCGACAGGACCTGCGGGAAAGGTGTTAAGCTGAGGCAGGGGAAGTTTAGGCTGGACATCAGGAAGAGGTTCTTCACCGAGAGGGTGGTCGCACACTGGAACAGGCTCCCCAGGGATGTAGTCACTGCACCAAGCCTGTATGAATTTAAAAAGCGATTGGACTGTGCACTTAGGCACATGGTGTACACTTTTGAGCAGACCTGTGTGGTGCCAGGAGTTGGACTCCATGATCCTTATGGGTCCCTTCCAACTCGGGGTATTCTATGCTTCTATGATATTGCACAAACCGCATGGCAGCATTGCACAACTGGTGGCATTGAGCAAACTCATCATTTCCCAGTGGTGTTTTGCTCTGTGACACCACGGGTGGGTTTCAGGGAGCAGGAAATGGCTGTTTCAGGGTTCTGCTGACAAGAGGGATTCGCTCCTCCACTTTCTGAGCCCCTGCCCTGCTGTCCCGCCTCCCGGACTGCCCATGGCTTGGGAGTAAGGCAGTCTAGTAGTCATGGCTTGTAGTTTGGCTTTTCTCATGTTATAGTCACCCCATTATTTGCATACCCACAAAGTGACTGCTGCACAAAACCCTCTTAACTTTTGCAGGTGGTTTGTTGGCTGGCAAATTAATGGCACACAGGGAACAGGCTTGTTCCTACAGGCTTGTTCCAATTCTAGTCTACTAGAAGGGCTCTGCTTGTGGTTATTGCCATCCGTTTCAACTTTCCTCCTTAATTCCATAATTAAATAATAACTCTGAGAGTACACAAAGTTTCTTAAGGAAGAAAAACTGTAGCTGAATTTTGTAAAGATTGCAACATTTATGGTTTGTTTTTGTTCTGGTTTTCCTTGGGTAGTGAGCAATGGGACACATCCTTCCTTAGCTTTAAATCAGAGCTTGATGTGGCTATTTGACACAAGCTTGAGGTGGTGGCATTCCTTTTACTTTTTTTTTTTTTTTTTTTTTTCATGTGATGACTTTAGACATAGGCTAAATCCACAAAGTAAGGTGGCTTCTTCCTAGGAGTCAACACAAAGATCTGCTGTGAGCATTTGCACCTTCTTTTCCTAACTGGGGGCTGAAGCACAGCACCGTTTAGGCCGTGGTGCCTTCTGGAGCCAGATAAATAAGCACATTGAAGTTGAGATCAGATGTTATTTCAGTCTCTTAATGTATAATAGTAGGTACACAAGAGAAACTGGAAGTAAAATAAGGAGAAATGGAATATTAAAGCAGAATATACTTCTGTTTTATGCAGAATAATGTTCAGAGATTATTTTTGTTTCTATTCCTCTTTAGTTCTTCTGCTTCCAGGTCTCTTTTGCAAAGAGAGCTCCTCTCCTCCTGCAAGCACTGGGGGGAAGGAGAGGGCGACGTGAAACAATCCTGACTTGCTCAGGCACAGCGACAGTTGTTCAGGAGGTCATCCACAGCCCCTGGAGCCAGACCTGCCTAGTTGGTACATCACTTAATTAAAAAGAGCTATGTGGTTTTCTCCTCCCTCTCTTAGAAAACTTATATTTGTTTCCTGCTAGTCCTGAAATGGCACTGACCATGATGTGCTGCTGCACCCACACTTCCAGTGGCCCTTATTAAAAAAAAAAAAAAAAAAAAAAAAAAGGCATTTTGTTGGTCATTTTTCCTGGCATAAAGGGGGGTTAAGCTTCAGGAAATCTTCCCAGAGTTCTGCTGTAAGAGTTCATTCCTTAGTGAGGACTATTCCAATAGCTGTATATTGTCATTTCCATTTTACAAGAAATTTTTGCTGCTTAAATAATCATTTTCAACATATCCTGTTACTCAATGTGATGCAATGTGTTCTTACGATCCATTAGTATGATATATCACCAAGTCCTAGGGAACTGTGCAATCTGAGAGATGAAAATCAACTTTAGGCTTTTAGAAATTCATAAAAGAAGGTTTTATTTAAGTAAAATTTAAGTAAATTCTAGATGTTTGTTCAGGCAGGACAACTCTACCAGTGCTGCATTTCCTTCTGGGAAGCATTTCTCTGAGTTGGCTCACAGTTGCATTAATTTCTCTAATTTTTATGCAAAATATAATAAAAAGGGGATTGATAATGTTTTTGTAGGAATTGATGGATCAATGGGGTATTTAGTTGGATGCATCTCCTTTCTCCTCAGCAGGCTCCTAGGGCATAGAAAATGGGCAAGATTTATACAAGCAGGTGCACGCTGAGGGATCACACCGGCATGGCTACAGCAGCTTTTGAGGCCTTTGAGCAGCTGAAGCTGTCACCTCAGCCCCGCTGTCAGGCATGGGGTGTCGGTTCACTCGAAAATGCCTTGTCCTTTAACCAGCAAGAACGGAAATCTTGTTGTGCTTGCAAAAGGCCTCACTGTTATCTGCCCAGGAGCGTTTTGTTTTCTCATGGGCTTCTGCTGTACAAAACAAATGGCTAGTATTTCTACAGCAGGGTAGGAAATAGTTTTCCTGCCCTGAAAATTTAAATGTAAAAGTCCAAGTTTCACGTCTTGATGAAGATGAAAACAAACAAAAAACAGTGAAATGAGACATTCACATTTAGGTAAAGAAGAAACTTGTTCTGGATCAAGCAGCTCTGACTGAGCCACCCCGCTGCCTACACCAGCACACTGTCCACATAGGATGAGTTGTTTTTTTTTCCCCCCCTTTTTGTTACATTGGGCATGATAGAGCATTCAAAACATGATCTCATTTTGCCAGGACTCCCTGGGATGCTCAGTAACATGAAAAAGCATCTGAGAGCAGGAGAAAGGTGAATTTATCTCTCAAACTGCTACAGCAGCCTCTGTCACTGCTGTGGAGGAGTGGGGAGTAAGGGGGGGGAATGAGACTTCAGGATACTTTGCTTCCCATTTTGTCTCTTCCCCCAATTGCTTTCATCTACCTTTTTTTTTTCCCCTTTGATTCCACCTTTTTTTTCTTTCTTTCTTTTTAGGAATTGATTAGGACAAAATTGAGAGGAGCGCCAAAATAACATCATACTGTGTGAATCTGCTACTTTAAAGAAAAGGTTTGGATTTATTATTTACTTGCTGTTGTCACTGAATGGAAGGATAGAAGCTCTAAACCAGCCAGAACAGATCCCCTTGCTGGTCAGTTCTCACCTAGTTCACATTTTTAATTTCAGTCCTGTTGAGTGGTGCTTTCGCACCACT
The DNA here is from genome assembly GCF_009819795.1 of Aythya fuligula. Classification (NCBI taxonomy): domain Eukaryota; kingdom Metazoa; phylum Chordata; class Aves; order Anseriformes; family Anatidae; genus Aythya; species Aythya fuligula. The sequence goes on along the minus strand of NC_045569.1, from coordinate 8,491,474 downwards.
TCGAAGAAGCAGTAAACTCTATTCATAGTAAAGGAGCAATTCTTCAGTGAACTGATAAGCTTTTAGGATCTGGATGCATATTTTCAATGTGGTTTTTTGTTTTGTTTTGTTTTTTGTTTTTTCCCATATTCTTGTCCTTGACACACTGAGGGATCCCAGTACAGAGCTGTGCTCCCCGGCTCTCACCTCATCTCAGCCTCAGCCCCCAGCTTCTTACTGAACAACACAGGGAACTTCATAGGTTACTGAGCTGTGGCTGCTGAGAAATGTTTTGTTACAAAAACTAGACGCCATCTGCCAGCCAGAATCTACCCTGCTGCAGTACGGCATGAAAGCACAATAAGAAAAAGGTCTTTTTGTGCTCAATGGAGCTGAAGGATAACAAAAAAATCTCTCTCTTGTGAGCGGCCTAATTCGCCTTCCCAGCAAGTATGGAATAAGCAGAACTGGATTGAAATTCAGAGTCTTCCACTCTGTCTGCTAAGCAGCACAGGGTCAGCATCCCTGGTCAGAGACTAAATTCTGGAGAAGAGAAGTGGTGTGACTGCTTGATGCACTGCGGGCAGTGCGAGTCTCAAGGGAGGAAGGGGATTGGTAATGAATCACCTGGTTCTGGGGGGGAGAGGTGTTGAAATGCAATTCACCTCTGCGGGTTACTTTAGCAAACCAGAGGGCACCCACTTTGGTCTTTGCTTGAGGTGCTGCTGCAGATCCACAGGATCTGTTTCACACCACGTGTGACAAACACGCTATCGGCTCGGTGTGCTGCTCATTAGCTGCCTGTGTGTGCGAGTGAAAAGGGAATCTCTGAGTCACCTCTTCCGTATCAAAAATGCATACCCCTGGCACAGTTAGAGCTGGCCTAAATAGAAATTCTCCAGTTGTCTGAGTCCAAGTAAAATTAAACAACTGCTGCAGAGCAGGAGGGATTAAAACAAAGTAGACTCACCTTCGTAAAAATATTAACAAAATTGTCACTGGGGCAGCATCAATCACCCATTTCAAGCCATTAAATCCTCTAGATAAAGCATTCAGCTGCAGCATGGTCATGAGAAAAAAATAATAAAACCTAACAATCTAATTGTTTTTAATCAGAAATGACCAAATTCATTTCACCTAAAATGAGCTTTCCACAAACCCGTTCATCTACCTGGACTGGAAAGACTTCCAAGGCCTTGGAGCCAGCTCCCTCTGCCCCAAGTGCTCCTTCTCCTGCCAGGGAAGATGCTCAGCCTGATACACCACATTCAGGCCGTAACTGACTAAGCATACAACCAGAAGCTGCAAACATAAAACTGCAGTCCCTCCATTTCAGCTCATCACCAAGGAAATGAACCGCCTGAATACGCTGTAACTGCTTTCCTCACACGCCCTCCTACGTAGCTTATTAGGGATGTGGGTGATGGAAGAAGCTGTGAGTGTGTTTGCCTCGTTATCAATGTATGAGCTGGGAGTATTAATTCATTTGAGCTTCATCTTAATTGTTGTGCTCTGCTCAGACGTGTTTCCTGAAACACCAGTGTTTCCGCAGGCACAAGAACTGATCAAGTATTTGTCTTGTGATTTCTTGAGGCTTCAGGGACTGTTCTGGGATGGCAACCCCCTTTGCAGAGTGCTCCTCATTGCCCCAGTGAGCAAAGCATCCTGCCCAGGTCGGATATTTTCTGTTACGGGGGAACACAGGAAGAAATAACACGCAACAGAGGAATGGAGCAGCATCTCCCATGGAGAAGAAGTTGACTTCACAGCAAGCACAGACTTAGGCTGGGCAATTAGTTGGACTTTTCCAAGTTGTTTCCCCTTTTGTCCCCCATACCACACGCATCCACTAGTGAGGACAGGCCCTGGATGTAAGCAGGACCACTGTGGATATGGTGATGGTGCCCATGCACCCGTCTCTAGTCACACTTTCTGTGGCCCGGAGAGATGTGGTACATACTGACAGAGGGTCTGGTCTGTGCTCCAGTGGGTGGTGAGATTGTTCATTTAATTTGCCTCATGTAGTAAAGACAGCTGCAACCGGTACAGTGCAATCCAAGTGAAAGTCAGAGGGCGAGACCCTTGCAAAGTTGAGATGCCAGCACAGAAGGTTTGGGGGCTCCTTCCCTCCCTGCCCGCGCTCAGCTCTGCCCTCATAATAAGTGACATTATTTATAAAATTAGTTACATCTTTTTGGGTGTATAACATACATCATTATGCAAAAAGCTACCAGGACAGGTGAGAGGTTCAACTACAAGGTAGATTTTGCATTAAACATGATGTAGTATATAGTCTTAAGTCAAAACAAGAAAGATTTTAAAAGCTTTTTTGTCTGTATCAGGCTCATCTTAAACGCTTACATGGCTCTTAGGACTGCAGTGTCTGACCATGACCTTGGGTATTTTGTAGATAAGGAATATAGCAAAGAGAAGTCTGCAGCAGGACTGGCAGCTAATTCTTGTTATCTCAGGTTCAAGGCCCATGTCATATTTGCTGGCTCATATCTCCAGTTCATGCATGCTTTTAAATCTGAGCTAGGAGAATCCACAAGCCCTCAGCTCATTTCACACCTAAGAAATAAGGAGCACTTCACACTTTACAGCTCTGCTGAAGTTCCCAAGCACACTAACGCTCCATGACACTTTTTCAGAATTGACTTGGCCACTTGATTTTGAGTCCAAGCTGCCAAAGGAAATAGCTTTGCTCCTTCTCAGCTCTGGGCACTTTGGGGCCTGTCAAAGATTAAATGCCTCCTTTGAACATCTTCCTCATTCCACCTTCTCAGGTGGCTAAGACAAAGCCAGTAAATGATGCCAGTGAATACCTATCTAGAAGAGAGGGAAATCAAGAAAGAGAAAGTATTTGTGATAGAAGGGGAAAGATTTTCTGGGTTAATACTCGTTATAACAAAAAATGGAATGTTGTTCCTATTTCTTCCTGTTGTCTTAAGCCTGTTAACATGAAACTCAGGTGGTACCATGGACAGGCTCCCCACTGACCTGGGAATTTACCTACCCATCTCATGCAATGTTAGAGACAGGTAATGTTTTGCATTTGTACAGTACTCCAGCAGACTATTAATGTGTTTCACTATCAAAATCGATTCACATTTTCATCTCATTAATATTTTCTAAAAATATTAACTGAGGATAGGAAACGTTCACTAAGAAGTGTATCTTAGTGGATGCATTAAGTGAATTTCACTTAAATCATTACAGTGTGTATGCAAGATATAAAACCAAAAGGCGTAATTAAAAATATAGTGGTTTCAGCCCAGGCCATGAAATACTGACAATTAAAAAAAATAACAGAAGTGTGAAAGTTTTAGAATAGTCCTGTCATTGTTATGTTTAATAGTGGAAAGAGATATTAAAACTCTTATGAGCTATGAGACACAGTTTGCATTCTCTGGAAAGGCAGCACGCATGATTAAGTTTGAGGGACTTTGGAGAAAAATGAATGGAGTTCCTTCTGGGAAGGAACTAGCATATATGATCTAGTTCCTTCCCAGGCTAGTCTAGTTCCATGCTAGTCAAGGAGGATCTGCTGCTTTTTGGATTTATGTGCATATTTTATGTTGTGATATTCACTAAAGAAACTTCTGCCTGTCCAAAAGTTGATGGTAAGGGCAGAGAGTTGGTGCTTGGGTATCCATCACCTGGATGAATTCTGGGGAGAGGGTGCAGTGGTGTCCTTAGGCAGGGCTCAGAGATCAGGAGCCCGTAAGGAGTGATCTGCTGTGATGTAAATGCACTTCTTGTTTTTTCAGTCATGGAGACAGGCTCCATTCATGGTATAAATTAATAAAGCAGATCATTGCTCACCGAAGCAAACTGGGCAAATATATTTCTGGCTCACTAATGGGCATAACAGAACCTTATGAATGCAAAAATAATTGCTGATCTTGTGATTTTGGGGGCAAGCTGTACTCTTCTGCCACGTTGTGCAATATCCTGAAAGGTTTCATTTTAGAAAACTTCTTATTGCATACCTAAAACTACCATAGCACAACTGGATATAAATCTGCCCTGTTCATCAAGCTTAGTAATGTCATGTTTCCAGCCAAGCAATATTAAAAACAAAGATGCTTTCTTTTAAAGCCGGTGGTAGCTTCAAAGGCAAGCTAGGATTATATTCATGCTAGCATGAGTAAGCACAGGAGAGAAGCTTGGGGAAGAAGAGCCATGAAGAACTGGCCTGGCCAGATTGTCAAGAGGCGCTAATCACCCTACCCCTACTCCATGAAGCACGCCTGATGTATTCTAGCTCAAGACCAAGATCCTGGAAAGTAAATTGACAAAATGTAGCAGTTCTAAAATTTGGATTGCACACTGGTGAGGGAAGTTGAGAAATGCAAAAGCTGAAGTTCTTGCAGTCGCACTGGGCTGCAGTTATGTTTTACTCTGTGCGTCAACCATGCAGTTTGTATAAAAGAAGAGGCGAGAACCTTGTGGAGGTTTGCTCTGGCACAGTTAGGATTAACACCAAAATCACCATTTGTATTTCCCCATTACTATTTATTTTTAAACTCTTTAAACCTGGTACTACAGTGGGGGTAGGGGTGGCTTCCTGGAGGAGCCTAGAGGAAAGTGCTGCTCTGAAACCTCTTCCTGGGTCTGTCTGTCTGTTTTATACTGGGAGAGATTACCCTGAAGGAAGTGGTAATCTCCTTTCTTTCTATCAAAGGATAGACAATCAAAGAATAGAAAGAAAGCATGGAAAGAAAATATCCTGAGAAGAGTCTGCTCTGATTAGCTTGGTAGGAACATGGTGGGAAGAGTTTGTACATCTTCATGTCTTTATTTAAGTCAGTTCTAGATGCTGGAGAAATGTTTGCCTAGACAGGAGGCAACCATTTAACACCCTGGTTTACTCAACTTTGCACTGTTGTTTTTTTTCCTCTCCTTAAAACCTTCACATGAGAAGCAGTTGCAGGGGAACCTCAGATTACCCAAGAGATAAACCGCTATGGTCTTTTTACCTTGTAACTGCAGAAGAAGAGCTTGAAAACAAGGTGCTCAAAGGTTATTCAACTGAAAGCCAAATGCTTTAGTATTCACACTTTTTAAGCCAGTTGTGAGTTCTCAAGCACCACTACTAGTTTTTCCACCTGTGCTGCTGTAGGAGAGCTGGGTGCCTACACACTCTCTTGCATGCCCTTTTGCACGTAAAAGTGGGCACAGACTCCATAGGTGGGCAAGCAACAGCATTTTGCACACGGTTGGCTGGCTTTGCTGATGCTGTTGCATTCTACAAGTAAACATTAGAGAATTCAGACTGTAATTAGTAACAGTTCACTTGCTAAGAGGAGCCACTCCTAAACCTGAGACTTGCTGCAAGCGAGCGCTCTAAGGACTGTGAGACAGAGAAAGCCATGTCCCCTTCAAAAGCAGATGCTGGACCTAGCACAGAAACTGGAAAAGTTGCTGTTTTTTGGATGTAATTCTTTACAGTGTCTCCTTCTGCCTACCATCAAACACTTGAGCAGTATGTTTTTGCCTGGAGACAAATTTGGATGAAGAGCAGGATTAAGTTAGCTCCAAAGTGTATTTAGAGCCAGGTTGCATTTTAGAAGATATTTAAATACAGACTTATTCGATAGAGGAAACTTGGGGGAAAAGCTCACTTACCCAAAACGCATCTTTAAACTGCAGCTGTGTCATTGTGCTCACTCTGGGGAGGGCAAAGGGATCCCTCAGCACGTCGGTTCTCAGACGAGAGCAGCAGCAGCAGCACCGAGCCCTGCAGTTGTTGCTGTACACCAGCCCAGGCAGGACGGGGAGCACATCCACAGAAATGTCTTCTCAACTCAGGCTGGTGAAAACTAGCACTAGGCAGTTTCAGGTAGCTCTGTGTAATGACTTATAGCTGCGGAGGGACTGAGGGGAAAAAAAAAAAAAAAAGCTCTTGCTCACACACAGAGACATGCATGCACTCAGCACCCTACCCCCAAACCAGTTTCTCTTCTGGTAAACAGTTAATATTGAAATGAGGAAGCAAAGAGATGTCAAATGGTGTCAGTCTGCTCCTTGCCATGTGTGCATGCGAGCAGTGGGTAGAAAAAGAGAAAGAAAAGTTGATTCAGTGGCTTGATCTGATCGGCTACGGGAGGAGAGAGGGCAATCAACATGCAAAGGAAACCAGCACAATACAAAGATAAACTGGGGAGGAAATTAGAGTCAAACTGCTGTATAACGCTGTGCTCTTGTGAAGGAAAAGTAGCAAACCCAATGAAAGAAATGTATGTGTGTGCCACGTTTCTCCAGCACCTCCTGGAGTAGCATGGACCTGTATGTTGGTGCATGGGAACTGGGGCTGCAAAGCTGCCTTCTGCAACTGAAAATGCTTTTCAGGGCTGGTTAAACCAAGGACGTTTTAAATGTGCAGGTGCCTTAACATGCGAGTAGAGATACTTGTGTGTGTAGAGAGAAAAGTTCCGATTTGCATCCCCTTATGTAAATGTTTCTATGAATAAGCAAGACATTTTAAATTTAGAAGTAAAATCTGAACTCTAGAAACACTTGTGCTAAGAGGTAGAGGTAAGAGCACAAGGACCCGAAGTGAAGCTTAACGAGCAAATTCAAGAACTGGCGGCATGCCCAGCACCACACCCAGCAGCACCGAAATGAGGCCTTTCCAACAGTTAAATAAGGTAACTGATTCATTACAGCACAGCTGCAAAGAATTGACAATATGTAACATGTCTGCTGCTTCTGTGAAACCCTCCTCAAAATACCCATCCTCCAAGTGACTTTGTCCCTCTCCCTAGGAGATTTTAAAGATTCTGTACGCTATTTTTAATTACGCACTGATATTTTTATATGGTAAGAAAAGGAAAAAACTTGTTATGCAGAAATAGATCCTTCCCCACCAAGAACGTGTCAGGACTAATAGCCGTAGCTAATTAGCATCGCTACTGATGCTGCTCGTCTTTCTTCTTTCTTAGTGCCCATGCAGCACAAGCCGCATGTGCAGGTTTTTAGCAGGGAGGAAGCCTCTCGGCTTTTCTGAGCTCTAGAGGGACACAGAGATCTCTTCAGAGATCTGCAGCAGCAGCTGTCTGCAGTTATCAGTGGTCATGGAAGTAGCAACTTGTCATGGCTGGGTGCAGGACAGCACAGCTGGCGCGTCTCCTTCCCGGGGGTCTGAAGAGGAGCAGCGCAAGGCACAGGGAATGGGCAGAAAGGGAAAATTAAGTGCAAGCAGAGGAGGGCCAAAGAGTTTGCAGGTTGTGAAACTGCTTTGGTAGTCGTGAGTGGCAGGAAAAAAACATCACTGTGCAGGGAGGAAGAAAGAGAAACACAGGGGGTCCCTGCTGAGGAGTGAGCAGAGCTTGCTTTCACAGTGAAAACTGCCTGAAAAGAGTGTGTTTTGAGGACATGGGCACTGCTCATAATACTTGATCTGTTGGGAAAAGATCTTTTAAAGGATGTTTTGTCTCAGTCTTTCTACAATGTAATGTGTCATCTTACTATTTCCAAATTACAGCTTTGTTTTGAAATTGATAGTTGCTGCTGTTGGGGTTCATAGAATATGCATCAAGTGAATGGAGAGATGAGTTCAGGCGTTCAGAATGATTTGCTGCTTTCTCCTTACTTTTACTTCAGCCCTGAACCAAAAAGCCAGTTCAGTGTTTGAGGCTCCTGCTGGCCTCTGCCCCCCGCCTGTCCCTCTGAACAGCAGCAGCGGTGCTCAGTAACCTCCCTTGGAAGCACAGCACCCGGGGATTCACCGTGCTCACCGTGCTGCCAGCACAGGCAGGTAGCTGTGCTCCATGGATGTTTCTCTTTTGCTGTTGTCTACAGAAGAGCCTTGAGCAGCCGTTCTCCTAGCCCAGGCATTTCCATGAGCTGTCTGAAAGGGGCTGCTGTGAGTCCCTGGCTCTGAGCTGCTGGGCAGGTGCTTGATCTGAGCTGTGACCGCAGGGCTGCCCACTTGTCCCAGCGCACCTGGGTTGTGTTCAGAGGGAGAAGGGGCAGCCAGGCTGTGCGGGGCTCTGGGGGAGGAAAGAAATGACCTCACCCTTGCAGCTGAAGAAACTGAAACCTCTAGCACATGGTGGTGGTGAAATTGTCAGTGTTAGAGGTGGAGGCTTGGGAAGGAAGGGGTTGGAGTACTGACAGGGGAGATTTTTCCAGGTGGCCATGCTTCGCAGCTGCAGGGTGTGAGTGACATCTTGTTTGCCATCTGCACGGAGTCCACAACCCCAAATGCTCAGCTCATTTCCTCCATGACCTCAGCTGGTCCCCACCCCAAAGTGTACCCCTGCAGGTGGCTCAGGGCACGCTGCAGCTGACCAACAGCAGCCTGCAGAGCCCAGGGTATCCTGCCAAAACTGGCCGTGAGGAGCTTTGATTTTCCTTTTCTGCCCAAAGCCAGAACAGCAAAGAATTCATAAATGCCTTGCAGTGGGTATCAACTGAATGTACACGGAGCTGAACTACTGCAAATGCTGGTTTGCAGGATGAAACTGAGAGTGGGTTTGGGATTTCCAAAGTAAAAATGCCCTCAGTGAGCTTGAGAGCTGTGCCAGTGCCTGGCTGGATAGGAAGCTTCTCAAATGGTTTGAGCACGATATCCTCTAGGTCGGTCCTTCTGGAAGTCTCACTTTAACCTTGTAGAAGCGCACACAGGGCAGCAGGGCCTGGATTCACAGAGGCATTTGGGAGCCCAAGTCTGTAGGAGTCAGTGAGCTTTTCTGTGCCGTTCTGAATGGAATCTTTCTTACACATCTTTTTCTTTAGAGAGTGAAGGGAAGTAGTAATGGGAAAACAAAAAGCAATGTAAGCTTCAGAAAACAAAGATTCTCTTAAAAAAATGAAAAAGACCACTGGACTGGGTCAGTAGAATGATTGTACATCCACAGCAAGACAAGTCAGAGCCTGTCTCCATGAAAAGCCTCTCAGCACTCACAGCCTAACCAAAGCACACACTCCAGCACAATGTGGGTACACGTCTCACTTGCCAGGGAACTGCAGCACTTTTGCCTCTGAAAAGTGCTTTAACTTCCCGTGCTTTTTTCCTTTTCATTAACACCACTCTGCTTTATTGCTCCTGCCCTTGTTCTCATGACAATGGTGTGTGGAGGATCTAGGAGACTGTTGGGTCGAGTCGTCGCTTCCTTTCATTGGTATCAGCGTTTGGCTGAGAATTATGTTTCAGTGGGGGGATCCCTAACATTCAGGATAGCAGAGTGATTCGACCGTCCTTGTTGGGCACAAGGTGATTAAAGTGGCACCAGGCGCTGGAGGAAAAAAAACACCAATACGCATGTAAGGTGGAATTTTGTACCTGACACTCCTCGTTTGTGGTGCTGAATGTCTTTCCAAATGGTAGGTAGCACAAGTAACCAGACCTGTGGGTCACAAATGGATGGCAGCCGGGGTGAAGGTAGAATGAAGCATTCATCATCCTCTGCAGCCACAGCATTTGCTGATGGTGCTTGACGTTACCTGCTCTGCCTTGACTAGCACTGACATTCCTCTATATGGAAACTACCTGTACAAAAGGAGAGCCAGGGAAAAAATGATAGTGATATGTGTGAGACCTGAGAGAAAAGAGAGCTGTCTCTGGGGCAAGGCTACTGCATCTCTCACCTTCCTGCTGCCGCAGGTGGGATGGGAAGGTAGAGGATGCTCCATTACGGGAAGGAGGGTTCTGCATCAGGGCTGAGGGTCCCATGGGAGCGGGGCAGTGCTCTGGTGTGTCCTTACGTGGGTTTTGGGGTTTCCTTCCCACAGACACCACACTGCCAGGGAGGCTAGCCTTGAGGTTTCACAGGGAGGTTCATGTGATGCTTCCTCAGCATCCCTCGTTTTGATCTTATAACATAATTCCTATTGTGGGTGGTTTTTTGTTTGTTTGTTTGTTTTTCATTTTCCTGGGTACTTTAACCAGTGGGTACTTGGCTCTGGTTTGTTCCAGCTGTGGCCTTAAATCTACCCACCTTCTCCCAAATATATGTGCAGTTTCTGGAGGAGAATATTGCCCTTAAGCTGTTTCTTACTCTCACTTAAGGAAATAGTACTCCTCTGTGTTTTATAAATAAAAACACTAAAAGAAAGAAAAAATCTGATAATGTCTGAGCAATTCCTGCTTGATATCTGTAAGAAAAATCCATCAGTGCATGTTTGTCCTGGAAGATGCATTAACCTGAAGGTAGTCATATCCACAATGCCTTCAGGTGAATTTTCAATAGGAAGAATCAGGTGCTGTATACTCTTTGGATTTATGTATCCATTTTTTTTTCATGTCTTCTTTCATATTGTCTGATAAATTTTCTCTAAGTGCATGTTATGTGTTCATAATAAATTGAGTAGGAAAGGCTGTAAGGGAAAGAAGTTGTTTTTTATTTGTTAAAAGTAATACTTAAATCTCAGCAATAATTTACTCCACTTAATCTAACAAATTAGTCCTTGAAACTGTCTGGAAACAGAATGTACCATTTAATCTATTCTGGAGTCAAAAGAAATGAGAAGTCGGATTTTTTATATTTGAAAGGTTCAGATTAGAAAGTCTCAGATTTTGGCATGCGTCTGAATGAAAGTTTCATTTGTCTTCTAATAACTGCATACTGCTTTGAGCATTTTTATTAGGGATTTGGGGAGCAGGTTTGGACCCGACAGTAGTTAAAATACAAAAATAACATCTGCAAGCTGGATTGTACTCATTCAAGGCTTCCAGTAAGATTTTCTTAACAGTTGTGCTTCTGATTTCAAGTAGTCCGACAGTACAGACAGTAAACCTTTCATTCTACACAGAAAAAAGGAAGTCTATGAAAATTGTTAAGGTGGTACATAAAGAGGTGCTGAATATTCACATAATTTGGATATTAAACTAATTATATTTTTCAAAACCCGTCAGGTATATTGCAGTCCCTCTGAATTACTCTTTGTGATTGGAAAAGAGAAGGCACCTCGCCTAGTCCTTACAGCCTCTCTAAAATTAAATCCAAGAGCTGCAGCTTCACAATGATGGCTGTATTAGTCATGTTCAAAATGAAAATAGCCCAGTCTCTGGCCTCTTGCTCAGTCCTAAAACACCAGTGATGATGAGACCGGTCCCAGAGGAAAACCACGGCGGCAGCGTGCAGGTGTGACAGCTGCCGGGCTGCTGCCGTACAGGCTGAGATTCAGTGCAGGAAATGTCAAAGGCCTTGAAATTAGCCACAAGTGAGCCTATTAAATAAATAAATAAATAAAAAGTCACCTTTCCCTCTGCAAGGAGCCGAGCTGTGTTCCCATGAAAACAGACAGGGAGCCCCCACGTGCCTCCTGCAGACCCAGTGGTGGTGGGTGGAGAGCGATCTGCTCCCCTGAGCCCCGCCACATCAGCTCGTCTCCCCATCTCCTTTGGCAGGAGCTGTCTGACCCTCCTTCCCAAAGCACTGCTTCAGCGTGAGACAGTCCTGCTGCCATTTTGCTGCTGTAAAACTGACAACATAAAGCTTGACTGCATGCGCTGCTTTCTTAACTAACATCTATTGCCTTGGGGCAGTTTCAAACGGAGGCCTTCACTGAAAGGTGGACCAGGCCCTTAGGTTTTACCTAATAAAAAATAACAGTTGTCTCCATAATTAGAAGCACATGGATGGATTTCCTCTACAATTAACATCATGTTACCACGTATATCCTAAAATGACTGGTTGTATCACAGAAATGGGGTCCTCCAGTGCCTAAACATGGTTAGCTACCATCCCTACCAACCTGACCCCTGAAAGTGTTTCAAAGAGGACACAGAGAAGAGAAGTGGGGGGGGGGGGGGGGGGGGGGGGGGGGGTGGGGGGGGGGGGGGGGGGGGGGGGGGGGGGGGGGGGGGGGGGGGGGGGGGGGGGGGGGGGGGGGGGGGGGGGGGGGGGGGGGGGGGGGGGGGGGGGGGGGGGGGGGGGGGGGGGGGGGGGGGGGGGGGGGGGGGGGGGGGGGGGGGGGGGGGGGGGGGGGGGGGGGGGGGGGGGGGGGGGGGGTGGAGTGTTATGTCCCGGAGGTATCACGTTGTTCTCTGGAGAGAAGTATAGCCAGGTGGTGGGAGAGAAAATGAAAAGATTGGTGTTTCTTTCTCCCCTTTTTGTCACAGCATGATGTAGCTGTGAAGAGATGCTTTTTAGTTCTCTTTTTTTTTTTTCTCTCTTTTTTTTGGATGTTTTACAAACCTGCTTGCTTTCTCAGTCCCACTAATTGAAAGGAATTCACTACTCTTTTGCTAACCAGCTAGGCAGTGCTCGCAGAGCCAAAGAGCGTTTCCCAGCAAGGGCTCTGCATACTGCAGCTCTGGAAAGAAAGCAGGTCAATGCCATCTCCAGCAGGGCAACTCTTGTACAAACTGTGACTCCTTTAGTGAGATGGTGAGCTGCTTAGCATCATGGGATGCAACAGTTCCGATTCCTTTGTCATGTTTAGCAAATATTCTGTGTATTTGCTCGTTTAGAAACATCCCCGGTAGTTTTAATACGCTTTTTTGCTGAGTAGAATTGCAGAACTGTAGCAGTCAGCAATGAACATCTGAGAGATCTTCAATAAAAAAATAATAAAATAATAAAAAAAGCAAAACCTTTTAAGCTAAATTAGTTGTATGATTATTATTATTAACCTTGCTTGAAATACTAAGGTGTAGTTGTTTTAATTTCCAAACAAAACGTAACATTCACAGCTCTGACAAGCTAGCCGTTGAGTCCCAGTCAGAGCTGTAATCCTCCTCCCCCTTGTCACACAATGCTACTACTATAGCTAGAAAGAGGAACGGGGGACTGGGTAAAGCGTCTGTAGCATTTGTGCTATTTGCAGTCCTGAAATGCCAGAAATACTGATCAGCTGAATCACACTTCGGCTCTGTAAGTGATTCTGGCTAATACTTAATATTGCTCATTCTTATTTTTCTACTGCTGTTAATGTTGAAACAATTATTAGTAGTTTTTTCTCAAAGTATACTATAAAAATATTTTTTTAGTGATTTCCTTGTGTATTGTTTTTCAACATCTTCACTTTGATAGATCAGATAGGCTGGTAAAATGACATTCTTTGTAACCAAGTGTCTCCTTATGCCTTCACACTAGTGGCATTCAGAGGCGTTGCAGTACACATCCATGTGAGAAGCATTTATGCAGCGCAAAGGATTCTCCTTTGGGGACCAAATTCTTGTGTGGTTTGTGTTGGTATTACCCTTTAGTGTCACATTTATTCTTGTGGGAAGGGCACCGTGCACTTTGCATGGGACGCTACCTTCTGCAGAGAGAAGGAATACATACATGTTATAACAAAAATGACTTCTACTTCAAAATCATAATTGAGAGGTTTTTCTTGTTACTTCTGGCAAGCTCTGGTGTTTGCTTGTTTGTTTTTTAAGACAGGGGAGGAAGGGATAGCTTGTAGCTGGAAAGGCTGCATACTCAAAATACCTTACAGTCTATTGAAAAATAACCAATAGACTTGCTTAATAGACTTGCCAAATGTTTCAGACAGGATCCCTTTGAAGAGGATTATCTGTGCCTCCCAGTCTGCACAAGGTCTCCACTTCAGCCTCCTGTTCACAGCAGGGCTAACCTCCAAGTTGGTCCAGGCAGCCCAGGACCTTTTTGAGCGCTGACCACCCCCTGAGGGGAACCCTCCAAAAGCCTCTCCTAGTCCCTTTCACCACCATTCCTGTGAATTTATTTTGTATCTAGTCAGAATTTCCCTTGTTGGAACTTGCGACTCTTGCCTCGACATTATGTTGTGCATCTCTGAGAGGTCTGGCTTGTTTACACCAGCAATGGGATTTGGCTTGTTCTGTCACCTGCCACTTGCCTTGAGATGAGCTGTAAGTTTGGTAGGATGTGTTTTTGTACGTTTTAAGTGGATGAGATGCTTTGTGTTCTGGAAAATTTTGCAAAGCTGAGCTCTGTGATATTGATTCTTCATCTACTCGCTGTCATACTGTTCTCCCTTTGTGCTCTTCACCTGACATTTCACATGCAGTGTTTGTGTAGAAATCCAATCTTCTGGATCCTTGATTTTATAAATGGAAGGATTTTGAAACAAGCAGAGGAATTTTGTTCTCTTCAGTGAGTTCAGCTAGTATTTGTTCCTCTGAAGGTCTCTCTCACTGTCCAAAGAGCTGTCCTAATGCATATTCCCCCAGACCTGCCTCTGAGTTAGGCGCTGAGGATGTCAGGAACCTCTCTGGGGAATGAGGTTACCTTGCCAACAAGAAGCTCAGCCTTTAAGAAACTTGAGTGGTTATTACATGGAGACAAAGTGCTTTTGTCAGCTTTGGTACTTGGATTGGGAATATTCAGCACACCGCTTACGAAGCAAGGTCAGGTGTAACAGGCGAGGGACCTTCAGAAGGACATCTCTTCCCCTCCAACCACGAGCTATTGACAAAAAGTGACACTCGGCCTTCTCTATCTCTTTGTATTCTTCCTGTGAATCAAAGCTAAATTTTCAGTTCAGTTTGATTTAATTTTGGTGTTGTTTTTTTTTTTTTTATGTTTGTTTGCTTGCTTGCATGTTTTGTTTTGTTCTTGGCCCAGCTGTTTAGGGCTGTCCCACCTGACCACAACCTGAGCTGTGCTCATAAAAAAGGCAGAAGTGATGCCATGAGACAGCCTGTGACTTCCAGAGGGGATACTGGAGTGAAATGTAGCATTAGCTGAATTTGCTCTTGGCTACTAAGATATCCCTGCAGCTTGTTTTTGTTTGTTAGGTTTGTGATTAGAGAGAAAATCAAAAAAGAATCAAAGTTACAGTAGGGGTGGGACAGGCAGAAACACAGACTGCTGCGTATTGGATCCCTAAGAAAGCAGGCACAAGCAGGCCCCTATTTTTTCTGTCTTCTCGACTGTGTGTTGCTAGAGTAGGTATAGAGATGGGTAAGGAAAACCATGATAATTTAGCATGCCTTTTAGAGATCTGTTTGACTTGTAGGATGCCACGTGTGGAGGCTTTTCGAAAACAGCACTAGTTGAACACGCCAGAACAATAGCATAAGAGACCATCGTTTCTCTCAAAACATTGTACACGTTTAAGCACATGTAGTCATATCCAAAGCTTGGATGTTGTGCAAAACCTTTTGTAAAATCTGGCAGAGGGGAAAGACCTACTAGACACTGCTTCCAGCCTTCACCATACAAAGAAACTCCGAATGTACTACAACAAATAGTTCCTACAGGAAATGAAAAGACTTGGCGTAACTCTGTGTGACTCCAGCAGCCTCCGGTAATCCCAGATTCAGCACAGCACTTCCCTCTATAAATATGTAGATGTAATGCCACACTGGAGTGGTGAAAATCTCTGCTCTAACCCACTAAAAGTTTTCTATTTAATTTCCATCTACAGTAAAATAGTTTCAAGTTCTTCACCTCATTGCACTTTCTCAGCATAGTTGCAAAATGCTAGGTAAGGGAGAGACCCTTTCAGTGCATAACCCTGAAAATACCTGTGCCACTTTCATGTAACTTCTACAATATTTGGATAGACATCATTAAATAGAAGTGGTGCATTGCCGATTTTGACAACCTAAACACTAGATTAAGCTATCAGAAGCCACAAATCTAAGATCGTGAAAGCATTATTAGGCTTTTAAAGTAAAACAAGTCAAATTTCAAACCCATTATCAGAAATCAAAAGAGAAATCTACGTTAATTTACTCTAGGAATTACTGAAACATTCAACAGAATAGAGCAATAGAACTGAGCTTAGCACTTCTCCAAATCCACATTTCGGTTACATGAACAATTATAGTTTCCTTTTGAAGCACTGGTTTTCTATGCCCATAAAATTAGATTAAGAGCTACAAAGTGACGAAAGCTGCAGCTCCATTTCTCTCTTGCAGAGAGCTAAGCGCTAATACTACCTAACACAATTTGCTCACAGAATGACTAAAATGAGCAGCAAATTGGATGTTTTGCACAGACTCTGAGATGTGAAGTGTACATTCTGTGGCGTTTGGTATTCTATTGGTCTTGCTATAACCTTTGGTTTATGCAGTATTGCAATTACAGCAATCCCGCAAATGACTCCAAGCTGAGTCAAAGAGCAAACGATAGTGGCATCCTTCCAGAGGCATCCTTTTTTTCTCTTTGAGAGTTGAATTTTCCAGTTGATTACACCATTTTTAATGCTGAGTATGCATTTGACTCTGTTAAGACTTGTTTCAAAATGCCAAAAAGAATAATAACAAATGAGCAACTTCGGGTATATTTCAAAGCAACAAAGATGAAAACAATTATTTTAATATTCCTAGACACACATAATTTAATCACACTGTTGTTTTTTTCTTGTGTGTGTGGTGTGGTTTTTTTTTAATCATATCCAACCAACAACATAGCAATAGTTGTACTTACATTTCCAGGAATTAACAAATATGGGTAGAAAAGCAATCTCTAAAATTGAAAAAGCATTTTTAATTTCTATCACTATAATAAGGATACCTAAAAAATCCAGTAAAATTAGATGTAGTTTTGTTTTGAATCAAAACTGCTAGCTTTCTAATGGTGATACTTCAACACTTACGTTGAAAGGAAGATTGGATGTTCTGAGAATAATTAAGAGATGGTCTACTGGAAAAAAAAAAAAAAAAGCAGCACTTATTTTTACTAAAAACAGAATTGGGAAGAAGGAAAACATTAGCCAAGAACAATACTGCACAAACATTACAGGAGTCAGTTACCTGGGAATTTAAAAAAATAAAATAAAAGCTAATGTATTTTAAACAAACTATTCTGTGAGGCTGTGACTTTCTAGATGAGAAGTGAATATATGAACTTTCCTAAACAGAATCTGTCATGCCATTAACCTTCCTGGTTATTTCAAATAATCACTTAATGAGACATTACTTACTTTTATGAATGGTAATTGTGGAGCTTTCAACTGAAGTTAACTTTTAGAGGTTATCATTACAACTATTATGTGATGTCTTGATGCTTTAGAGTTCCATATATCCCAAATTTCAGAAAAAAAAAACAACACTGCTTTTGCAAACATGTCCAGAAAATGCTAAATGCACGCATTACTTTTTTTTTAATCATTTTTAACATCTAGATCCGAGGAGCTGTCCTTAGCATATAAAACTTAAGAATGTTGCCAAAGAATACATACTGTTGTATGTGAGTTGCCCTTGGTATTCTGATCTACATTCAAAAGGAGTGACTCCCAAATAAATACGCTACTGCGAATTGTTCACATTTCAAGGAGTTGCTACAGGTGACCCACAGTACGTAATAAATGTATAAAACAAAGACAGAATATTTTAAGTTTTAATCCAACAAATGAGGAGGATCTTAACAATGTACAATACCATTGTACTGCCAATGCTGTAGAATTGTACATAAAAACAATTGTTTTCTGTAGATGTAAAAATAGTAAGTTTTTATTATAATACAATAAAACACATAGAAACCATTTAAAATTAAGTCGAAACCTCTTAAACAATTGAGGCATTAAGCTAAGTGTTTCTCCAAATGTATTAAATAAAACACGGTTAATACTGATTCTAAACATCTTCCCCTAAATTCCCTAAACTCCTCCCTAATTAAACTGAGTAGAAAATATAGCAGTGTCATTTTCTGGTTTGAATTCTTTCAGAGAACCATTTAGATTCTCCATTTAGTTGAAGTACAGTCACACAACTCTTCACAATACAGTACAATACCTTAAGTAATTTCTTTCCCATTGCTATATAATTTTGGAAGTAAGTATTTAAGATTAATTTTGCAGGCTAGAAGAGGCCCAAGGAAGTCTGTGGGAGGGCAATTTAATTTTGAATGCGAAGTATTTACACAAACATTAGTCTATTGTAATTACAGCATAAAACTTGCAACATAGCTGAAAAGTGGGTGCATTTAACAAAAGCTCCAAATGAAAGAAAGGGAAGAAAAACAGATTACAAAATAAATAATCTAAAGTTCTTCATGGTAGAAACGTTCATCATGAAGCTGCCTGCCATAATCCGTTGCTTCACTGTTAAGAAACAAATCCTGGTTCTTAAGAATTTCTGCTTCAGAAAGCTTTTTATCATCATTCAAATCCATTTCTTCAATAAGGTGAACAGCCTTTAAAATAAATGGAACACCAGGTGCACAGTTAATAGGTAGGAATGTTTATAAATACATTTTTGGAATGGCACTGTCAGAGTCCTGCCACAAAACCATTATTTGTAACAAGCTAGATGCCATTAACGTTCAGAACAGGATCTTTCTTGCCTCAGTTTGTTTCCCCTTGCCTTTTTTATTCAGTGGCAAAGTCATAATATCAAATTTCTAACTTCATCATCAATTCTAAACCAAAAAAATAAATGTCAAACCCACTGCTTTACTTTGAGGGCAGTGTTACTCTGAAGACAGCGTTAAAAAAGCAAAGATTGATCGTCTTCCTGGAAGTACCAGCAGCCTTTGAAATCTACTAGTTGATGTCATACATACCTTTAGCATACGATCTGCAGAAAATTCAAGCTTAGCAGGTCAGCTAGAGGCTGTGTGTTTTCTGTTTCTGGACATTCAGCCACAGAGCAACAGCTACGGCCCTTGGTGTGCATGACCTCAACTAAGATTTGAACCAGTGCAGTCTTCATATTGAGCATGCTCTTCCATAGGTGTGTACCAGATACGGTTATCTCTCTCTCTGAATGAACCCTCTGTCTGACCGGGTATGTTTTTCCAGCTCTCATTTTAAACTTTAAGTGCTGTTACTTTTAGCTCTGGAGGTATCTATTCTGCTACCGTTTCTGTATCTATTTATGATTTGCAAAAATAGCTCTATAACTGTAATTCATGGTTTAAACTTAACTGGAAAGTATTTGATGTCAACCATGGAAAAGATTTTGTATTTTCAACAGCAGATGAGGTAAGTCATCCATGCATAGGAACATCAACTTTGGATAGCAATTAAAGATTTCCCTCATTTCCTGAAAGTCAAATCTTGCTTTTTGGAAAAAAAAAAAAAAAAAAGACAAACACAATGTCAAATGAAACTGCAAGTTACAACAGTTCTCAATTTTTTGCTTGCTTATGTATTATAGAAGGAGGGAAATTCAGCAGTGAAACAAAAAATGTGGAATACTTTAGTTGTATGTTATTCATGAGAATTACACAGCTCAAAGCTACCAAGCTAGCACAACAGCTCTATTGCAGCTGTTATTACTGAGAAATAGCAGAGTTCCTAGTCTTACATGGTTTTGGTTTTTTATTTACTAAATATCTACAAGTATGATGATTTACAGGGTCCTTCCATTTCTGCTTTTTCTGATTGGTTTGGCTCAATGTGACTGCTTAGCAGCTTTATTAAAAATGAAATACTACTTACATTTAAGCTGACTACATCAGCAAGGAGGGCTGAAGAAAATGACAGGTAGTAACATCAGCCAAACAGATTTCAAAAACACTCTGCATGGCAAAAGCTAACAGAGTATTAAGAAAAACATCTTGGTAAACATGTATCAGTTCCTAGAAACTGAATGCATAGTATTTTTCTGTTGTTTTATGTTATTTAACTACCAGATTTCTCAAGCCATTTTTAAATGACAAAATCAAACTGTAATATAAACAAACAGCAATTTATGATGCAAGTCAATGCCACCTTCTCTTTAGGATAGGGGACTTTGCTAAGCCCTTGCATTAACTGAAGAAAAAAATAGCACATTAGAAAGACAAATAAAAAACCCTAACCTTGTAGAACTGAGATATTAGTACACCATGGCCTTGCTTTAAGCTAAAATTTGAATGAATAGTGAAGAACTGATTAAAGAAAACACAACCAAACAGAACAGGTATGTATAGACTCAATAACACACAGAACTCATGTCAGTTAGATCAGTATTCTTTCTGTGAAATAAGAACCAACCACCCTCAAGAGTCAGATGTTTAAAAAAAGTCTGCACAAAAGCTTACAGATGCTCATTTACAAAAATACTCCTATAGCAATTTTGTAGCTTAGGTTCCTACAAGGTTAGGTACGTGAGCAGCCAGTGCTGCATGCTAACCAAGCTGCTTTTTCTGTAATCAGCAGAGCTGAAATAGCAGGAAGGTGGAAGCTCAGTAATGACTTGTCCAGTCACAGAAGATGAGCTATTTTATCTATTTTGAAGAGATTCCCAACTTTAAGAATAATTATGGAGGCACGGGAGAACCTGTTTGTGTCTCACATACTGAACACCAAAACCCTTCAGTGCAAAGGAAAGAGATCTGCACAAATTAAGATAAGGAGTTACTAGCAGAAAGGCAGAAACCTTCTCTACTACCGTCAGCAACTCTAACGTTCATAAAAATAGGCTGGTCTGGTATGCTCAGTGCTACAAAAAATAGACAACTAAAATGAGAATCTACTTAAACCTATTACGGCATTCTACTGCTGATTAAACCATTTCAATTATCACTCTCATTTTGAAGTTTGCTTTACAGCACCTTGAATCATACAGTATGTCTATTTTCTTATACTTACACAAATACAGGTTTTTTATACAATTTTTATACAAATTAAGGCAATTTAATCAGTAAGAAGAAGAATGATCCATTTTTGTTTTCATAACTGTGCTTTATATAACTGCCTATTTTATTTGTATACCTCATTAGCTTTACCTACTGTAACTTTAAAATGACATCACATTTGCCTTATCCAGACTGGGGACCTTCATTCTTTGTCAAACTGGAAAAAAGGGCTAAAAAAGATATGCAAACATCTACTAAGCATTCATTTTCAACTACTAAAATATGGTAAATCCGAATTCATCTATCATTTTGCTGTGATACCTCCAGAATTCTGCTGCATTAAATAAAATCTAAACAGCAATTATTAAACCAGTCAAAACACATACCTCCTCTTGTGCAATACCCTGATTATTAGGTACTATCCAAAACAACAGCTCTTGAGGGCTGAGTTTCCCATCGTTATCCTTGTCATAGTCATTCACAAATCGATCCTTCTCAACAAGTATCCATTCTGGATCTTCCCTTGCAGCTAGTAAGAAACATTTAGCAAGTTTAAAACCACTCTTTTCCTTAAAACTGACGCATTCACCTTTTCTTGTAAGCAAATTAATGTAATTTAGTCTCATAACATAGAAGCGATTTCACTAAACAAAGAGAGACCTTACAGACCAGTCCCAGGATGTTAAAAAAAAAAAAAAACAAACACAAACATTTAAAATATTTGTATAGATGAAAACAGAACTTAAAACTAAGATAATGTAAAGACTGTAAATTTGCAGTTGAACTAAGGGGACATTAAAGTCACGTGTTACCATCAACTGAGCTGTTTATTTTAATGTTAACCAAAATTAATCAAATAAATGGGGGAGAAATCATACTATGTATAAAATGTGCTGCCAAATGGATGGTTTCCTACTTATTGGGACATCTGACATACCAATAGGAAAAAGTTAAGTGGATGATGGAGATATTTGACATTATTTACTTTGACCGGGTTAAGATTACTCTCTCCCATTATATAGCCATTGTATAGCAGTAACATTGCAGATAGCATGTTAATAGTATCCCATGACAGCAACATGAGCAATACTGTAGTTCTCAGTCACTGGTCATCTCAGCACTTAACAGATTCAGGAAAGTAGGGAAAAGCTTTAAATCAACAAGTGTCCTAAAAGTAGGTAGAGAACGAGGATTGTGCAGTGTATGCAATTACGAAACTTGTAAGGCGATACCAAGACTTTAACATTCTACTGTCTGTTCCTGTGCTTTAACAGCCAGGGAGGTCATTTGTGACAGCTAACAGAGAGGACAAAGTTCCTACCTAGTGCAGGCTCAACAGACTCTGAACAGTACTGTAAGCTCTCAGAACAGTTTTTATTTTTTGTAATTTTTCTAAAAATAGCTGGAATATATCCAAAGCAGTCCCATTTACTGCTTGTATTTCTTTGTACTCCTGGTCTATATTTACCCTGTATTCTGAAAATATTTACCCTGTACTCTGAAACCTAACCAGCTTTTAAACTTGTCTCTAACTCTTCAAGAAATTAAGAGGCAATTCACAGTGATTGTTCACCACTAATAAACACTGTGAACAAGCATTAACAGATTGTAAGACTTCCTAAACCTCATGAAAGTCAAAATTATTTGACATGACAGGCAAACAAGTAACAGTTCAAAATAATTAGGTTTTATTATAAAAGAAAAAAGATTAAGTCTCTCTCTTTCCTTTCTAACACCTAGTTTACAACTCAATTATTCTTAACGTCACAATTCAGCAATACACTGCTGCCCAAAGCCACAAGGCGGTTATGAAACCAGACCCACCTTGTAGCTTATTAGTCATTTTAGAGTGTGCAGCAAGAACACTGTCTGCAGAAGAAGGTCATTTGGAGAAAACCTGAAGAAGTTTCTACAGTCCCAGATGATTCTGAATCATTGATAAAAATATTTAATAGCAAAGCTGTTCTATCTTCTGTTACTGCAAGAACCCTAACAATAATTTCATCCCCTTCTAACAACTTTAGATAGACTGGCTTGGAAAGGCTTTTTTAAAGTTCAAGTAGGAAAAAGATATAAAAAAAAAAATCTCCGTGTTTCAGAATTTGCACTCCTTTCGACCAAGCAGACTTTTCATGTGCATCGAGCCACTCGTCTTTTTGGAACCAGGAGAGTTCTTTGCCCTATCTTGTAGCAAGTCAAGTACAGTGTATAAAATATTTATCTATTAACAACTTAAAAAAGCATTGACAAACACCAGGTAAATACCTCTCTTTTTTTTTGTTGTTAACACAGGAATAGAGCAAGCTTAAGGAAGGGCAAGAGTGAAAAAAAAAAAGCGAAAGCAGATGGGCTTTCAATACCTGGTACTGTGAAGGGACTCCTTACACTTCCCCTCTCCCTCTCTTAAAATACACACAACTTCAGTCCTTCTGCAGCAAGGCTGACAGCTGCCTTAAGCCGATCAAGACTAGGAAAGGCTAACCTTATATTCATGCTGGCTGTTTTCCCAGATGTGTTCAGTTAGCAAAACTGCATCTTTTTTTTATCTACATACCTAGTGATGAGGATTATGCTTCAGTCTTTGGGAAAAGAAGTAACTTACAGGGGAACAGTGCATAAACTACTGCCAAATACACGCAGGGCAGACTGAAATAATGACCTACTAGGCACAGTACCAGGAAATTGAATTATTCTGACCAACAGGAAAATGTCACTTGGAACCTGTAGGTGGAGGTGTTAAAAGCTGAAAATGAAGGTATGTACAATTCATCCCATTCCAAAAACTTTTGTTCAGTTTCTGCCCCCCAACCCTTTCCTTACTTGGGTCTCTCCTGTAATCACCAAGGAATTCTTCCAGGTTGACAAATCCATCACCATCTTTATCGTGCTCTTCTAAAGCTTCCTGAATGACAAAGTCCTTTTGCATACATACAAACGAAAGGCAAAATATCAATTTATCAGTCTTGCAATCAAGAGAAACAGAAATAAATCATTTTAGAACAATAAATACAAGAAAGTATGTAAAAGAAAGTAAATGTCCTTTAAACTAATGAGATTTCATTTCAAATCTGCTTCTCTGTTTTACATGAACTAGTGCAATAACTGGTTCCTGTGCCACAGAATGGATCCATTCTTAGAGTTTAGGATGTCAGGTTTTATGAAAATCAAATCTGTTGGGTGTATGTAGAGTTGGAATCCTTAAATATAATTCAAAACTATATAAGCACATGAATTTACACAAAAATATAATCCTATTTCTTTTTTGATGTACTAATTTCTTTGCATTTTGTAACTTTTTGAAGTTGATGGAAAAATTGTTTTGTGTCTTGGTCCTTTGTTTCCCAGTGTGACCAGCATGCCTGTTCTTGTAGTTGTTCTTGTTTGTTCATAATTAAGCATTATGTCAACACAAACAGAGGCTATGTTTGCACTGAGCTCCTGCTGGCAGTTAGCTCTGCAGCATCAGAGACCCAAACCTGAAGACTCTGTTGCAGAAACACAGCAGTGTACTTTTAACTGGGGTCAGCTGTGGGTATTGAGCTGGAATGACACCAACAGTCACAGCAGTGATGAAACACATCAACAATGCCAAAGTGCTCCTGGCTTGAATAATAATCCCCAAACTCCAAGCACAGAAAAGTCAAAGTTTCAAAAAGTTTTGATTTTTGTTTGTTTGTTTGTTTTTGTTTTTACCAGAAAAGTGACCATAGTGGCCCTTTAAGTAAGGTGAAGATAACTGGCACTTGACCTTCTTCCTGCATCAAGACATCTTTATTGTGAATACCTCTAACAATAATTGAACTCTGAACTAGGCTTGCAACTTTCTCAAGCTGAAATCTTACTGATATGTTTCTAACCTAACAGAATTTTAGAGATAGTTACGTCAGCCTAGTCTTTAAGGTAGTTGTGTAATACCACTTCTTGACACATACTAGTTCTTGAAAAAAATTTTCAAGAAAAGCACTGAACTCCTGCTCCATCTTCCGAACTCCAGCACTGAATTCACAACATACCATCTGATTTTTTATTTGGTCTGGAAAAGCAATATACATAGCTGCCCAAAAGCACACTTCCTGTAGCACTGGGACATTAAAAAGATGTTGCCTCTATATACACAGGCTGATAAAGACCTCCTCCTAAATCTTACCGTCATATACTCCACTTCTTCAGGATGTTCAAAAGCAATGAATTCATCCACATTCAGATCAGGAACATCATCCCTGTTAGCTTTTTCAAAACGCTTCTTCTCCTTTAAATGAAGCTTAGAAAATAGATTTAGTTAGAGTGCTTAATGAAAAGGAAAAACATTATAGTAGTTAGCTGTAAACTCATTAGAATATTAATTGTTTCACATTACTTTCTTGTATTATACTGATGTTTCATTTTCACTAAGAGCTCATCCAGAGCAATGAGAATAGCACTTTTAATTGAGGGAAGGTTTTTATTAAGAATCCCATAAAAATTTCCTTCATTTCAGTTAGGAACATTTGAAACACTCTCAGTCAAGGCTTCAAAAACACGAAAGGGAGATGATGAAAAGACCAGGAAGTCATGTATAAAGACAAGCTTCCACTTCTACAAGTCACCAATTCCCAAACTAGCCTAGTGGAGTACAATTACTGTTAAGGTGGCCATCACAAATCCTCACATTTACATTTTCAGGACATTTAACCTTTTGAATCTATATCTCACTTACATCAAGGGCTCCTCACAGTTCCAAGAAAGTCTTCAAATATCATATACGTAAACTGCCTTTTCTGAAGCCGTTTTAAGTGCTGAAGGATGAGGTAGATTCCTTTAATACAAGACTGCTGTCCATTACATATGAACTTATTTCAAATCAAAGTCACTTCTGTACCCTCTTTTAAGTATAAATATTAACATGCCTTCTTAAAAGAGAAATACCCACAATAAACAGGCAAGTTACTAGTTCTGAATGTCTTGCACTTCCTTCTTCTGTATTCTGAAGGTTCAAAACCCTTCTTCTTTGCCCTTGTTTCATTCTGTATAGTCTCTTCAAACAAAATAAAGACCCAAACCACTGATAACAAATCTCTACTCAAAATGCACGCGATGTGAGCTGTGAAAATTTTGGAGTCCTATGTTTGAGTGTGTTGTACTAACAGTATGACTCTGATCTGGATAAGGCAGTGGCCAGCAAACCAGAGATCACAAATACTTTAAAAATAACCACTTGAAGCTGTACTTATTAGCTTCTATCCTATTTATTGAATCTTCTCAGTTTAGTTAGGCTAATCTGACTCATGCAGACCATGTGTAACAAATAAAGTGTCGAGCTTAACTATTCTGCAAAATAATTAATTGTGTTTAAGGAAAAGCTGACTTTAGCTAAGAGTTAAACTGGAACGCAATTCAGAAAGACTGACTAGGGAGAGTACTAGACTGCAAAATGAACTGTTGAGGGGAGGTTTGTTTTCAGTGTTTTGAGATGTGATGAACAAGACTGCCACCCTCTGGTAAATTCATGTTTACTTTATGTCAATTTAAATCAGTAACGAAGTCCAACTTTTCCGTTTTAACTAGAGCTGGATCATTAATTTACAAAAGTACGGCTGAAGACAGCTGACACATGATGCTGGTGCAATGCTGCTAGTCTTGCTTTTGCCAGTATAGGTTGAAGTCAGAAAGTAGGAAAACCAAGCAAGCAATCACCACAAATTACAAATAAGCAGGAGTTCTTCAGCATAATGATTCTTCAGCATAATATAATGGCAACATCTCAAACATGGGGTCCAGATTTTGACTGGTAGTTCCATTCAAAATCTTGTTTTATTTAAAAGCTATGTAATTAAGTGACCTCCAAAGCTTTACAGTTTGATTTGTCTTCAGTGTGTAAAATTCATTGCTTATTGTCTATTCCAGCTTAATGTCTGTCAACACTATATTCAAGACTACTACTTTACTAGAAGTAGCCACCAAAGCACTCCTTCTCACAAAAAAACTCAGGCCAGAATAGTCTAATAACTCACTTATTCTCTTTTGGGGAAATATTTACATCTACTAATAAATGTCTAACTTGAAAACAAGCAAGTTTTACTATAGGAGATTTGTGGTGTCCTTCCTTCTCTGTCCCTCTTGCCTCCTTCCTTTCATTCTTAAGTATTTATTTGCATATATGAGATTAATCTGTAACTTTGATTGTTTATACATTCAGTTTTATTTACTAGGGTTGGATTGCTAAAAATGTTTGAATTACTATTGCTTTCTCTGTGGATCTCCAGCAGACAGAAAAATTTAAAAGCAGGCATTATTGATCACCCACACCAAGTACTTCAGAAATGAATGAAAAATGGATAAAGCAGTGCAAGGTAGGTGGTTAAAAGAACAGTACGAGGCTGACCAACACCAGTGCTACTGGCCCCAGCTACAGGCAGAACACTGGATAGGCCATGGACCTAATTTAATAGATTGCCATCTTGTTTTAAGACATTTGCTGGATGCTCTGCTCTGTGATAAGACTGCCAGTAGACTTATACTCCACTCAGCTAGCAAAATGTACCCAAGAGGTACAGTTTCATTCTGTCTTTGTGTTTTGTTGGTAGCAAGTTTTATACTCCACTACTTTTCATTAATTACTCCCCTATCTCAGATAAATGAAAGTGTTAAAATATGTGCCAGCTGCTATGGTTTCTCTAACCATCCTGTTCTGTCAATAAACAAATATTGTTTTCTATTGTGAGCAGCTTTCAGAAACCTGTGTTGAAACATTTTACCTGTCGAAATGATTCTTCTTCTTGATCCTCCAGGACAGTGTTCTCATCAAAATCAATGACACGATCATACATTTGTAAATTGTACTCTTTCCAAGACACTAATCCATCACCATCTTTGTCATAGTCATGGAAGTGTTGCTTAGCTTCTTGTGTGACATAATGTTTAAATGACTGTTGTATCCAGGAGCTCAGCTCATCTGTGAAAATAATCAAGTAAAACAAACAAACAAAAATCAGAATAATCTATAGTATAAAAACTGTAAAGATACCACAGGTCTATTCAGTTTAGAATATACTTTGTAATTCAGATGCAGCTATGTAGGCAAGAGGTTGGTTAAACAGCCTTCCTCTGTGCTATGCATTTTTTTCAAGAGATTAGACTACAGCTACATCTTTTAGTTTGTCTTCTGTCATACTGTTTCCCTATTGATTCCCTCAGGCTAGAGTTAGACGGTTACTTCACTCCGGTGTATTTTGGTGCTGCCAGAAAAAGGGTGACGCATCCTTCTGACACACAAAGGAAGTGGTTAGGAAGAAATGATTACAGGCAGTGTTCATGCAGCTGCACAGCAAACTAGATCAACTAGGAACTTATCCCGTAAGGAAGATTCTTGGTTTTCAGCTGAGAAGTTACCCTTATTTCAGGCTTACTGAGGCCTGAACAATGCAAGCCTGCCCCTTTCGGTGGCTGCTGGCATTTATGTCAGCTTGAAATGATTATGTGGCCAGGACATTTCAAACCTGAAGCCACCCAACTCTAGGATCATTTAACCTTTCTTTTCAGAGCTTTATGAAAATGTAATTGAATACAGAAAATTCTAAGTGTAAATTTGTATCCAAAAATCACCATTCCCATCAATTTCTAATTTTCTTAGTGTAAAAAAGCATTCCACTGTGATTTTCCTTTGGGAAGGGAGGGGAAAGCAAGTTTCCATTACACTAAGAACATAACCAGATATAATATGTATTGTCAGGACTGAGTACAGAGGGAATTTCTGCACTTTAACATATTAGACCTCTTCTCCTAGAGCCTTCATGTTGCAAAGTGCTTGTTTATTTTACAAGTTAGCCACCCTGCCAAAGTCACATAGCACCTCACCTCTGCTCAGTCAGGTACAGGAACACCGAACTAAGTGTGCAGCTGATTAATTTCAGCACATCCAGTGGAAGACATTCAAGAGGTAGAGTTGAACTGTATTTAGAACTGTAGTTCTTTAGAACTGTATTTTTTCCTCCTACCCAGAAAGCCTACTGCATGCTTGATATCATGTCAACGACGTATCACGGTTCTGGAGTTTGAACAAGGATTCTGTTGGCTCTGTGTGCACATTCACAAGACACTTATGGTTTTTTTTTGTTAAGCTCCAGCAGAACAAAGAGACATTTTTATAATGAGTTTGACAATCAGATGAAGAAAGTGTTGTGATGGTGCCTGAATTTACTAGTTTAGTAAAACCTTTGTCTGGGAAATGACATTTGATGCTATATTGTGATGGAAAGCACGTATGATCCCACAGCGTGGCTCCGTGTTAGCAGCTGTTCAAGCGTGTGCATTCAATGTTATGGCTGCAGGTACCTTCTTCACCTCCTTGCCTTGCTCTGTGAGTTGTACAAAAAGGATTTCAAAAAGCACTTGATTCCAGGGGGGTTCAGAGGCGTGAGGGAGAGGTGCAGCTACAAAACTGGTGCTGTGGAAGGTGGGAAGGGCTCTCCTGCCTGCTGTCCATGGCCCTCGCCGCTTGTGTCATGGGAAACAGAATCCTTGGGGACTGAGATATCCCTTTTTTTTTTTTTTCCTGGCATTTCTGACACACTTCTCGCGGCGATTCCCTATGCAGAGAGGTCCCGCTGCCTGCCGCGAGGCCCAGCGCCGGGCCCCCCGCCTGGGCACGACCCCCGCCCCGCAGCCCGCAGCCCGCAGCCCGCAGCCCCCCGCCCTACCCTTGCTGAGCAGCCCGTCGCCGTCCGCATCGATCCTCCTGACGATGGCCCGCAGCCGCCGCTGCTGCTCTTCCGGGCTGAGCCGCGCGTACTCCTCCGCCTCCTCCTGCGGGCGAGGGAACCGCCGTGAAGCCGCCGCCGAGGCCGCTCCGGCCCCCGCCCGCCGCCCGCCGCCCCCTGCCCGCCGCCCACCTGCCCTCCGAGCAGCGCCTCCCGGTCGTAGTCGGCTCGGTGCTGGCCGAGCGCCGCGCCCAGCGCCCACAGGGCCAGGCCCAGCGCCAGCAGCGGCCGCCGCCGCATCGCGCCCGCCGCCGAGCCGAGGGGACCCGCGGCGAGGGGCGGGGAAAGGGGAAAGGAAGGGAAGGGGCCGCGGGGGGCTCCGGGGCGCCGCCTGCCCCCGGCTGGGGGCCGGGCCGGGCTGGGAGCGGCCGGCCCGGGGGCGAGGCGAGGCGCGGTGCCGGCTGTGGGGTCGGGCACGTCGCGGGGCCGGGGCCGGGGCCGGGGCCGCGAAGTTTGGTCCTGCCTCTGCCTCCCAGGCGTGCCGTGGTGCCGCGGCAGCGGAAGGTACCAAGTGCTGTCAGCATAGGTCGGCGGTTTCTCACTTCCAGAAAGTGGTTCGGCTCAGGCATCAGCCAAGCCTGGCAGGCCGGGGTGAGTTTTGTCAGAGCTCGGGGCTGTTTTAAGCCAGCCGTGCCGCAGTGAAGGTCATCGAGAAGCCGGCAGCGTGGAAGTTTGCTCTCAGAGAGGGAGAAAGCTTGCTCCTGGTGTGGGCCTGAGCTGACCGTCACACAGCACAAAGGGAAAAGTGCGTTATAAATGAGTTAGCAAGGTGGGTCAATACAGATGGTCATAACTGTTCGGCACAGGTAATAGAAAGAAAAGCTGTAAAATAAATTGAAGCTCATTTACCACTCAAGCAAACTAAAATTATGTCCAGTAAATGATCAGGGGGGCTCTGCAGGAATGTTGTAACCGAGAGATGTCACATGAAATTGGGCTTGCTCAGATCCAGAGCCCACTGAGGTCAAATTAATCACTCTCAGTGGTTTAATTGAGATTTGCATAAGGTTGATGTTGGATTTGTTACTTCTCCTTTCAAGATTAGTCTATTTCTGGAAGTCCTCTTTCAAATAGAAAGAAGTGACACCAGCTTATCTGGAATTCCAGAAAGGGAGCTGGTAAGGTGTTCAAGTAGAGCCCTCAATTAATGGAGCTTTGTCTGGTGTACTGTCCCTCATCCTCGGTGATGACGGCGATGTACTGCTCCCTGGTTAACCTCAAATTCTATTAACTGCAAAGAGCTAAGACACTTCATTTGGGAGATGTGAGACTACAATATTGTAATAAATCAGTAAATGTGTTACTGCAATTTCCTGACCATATAAGAAATGTCTCTCCATTTAAAAAATAAATAAATAAATAATAGTGACTTAAGTCTAATATGCTTTATTGGTGTAGATGTCAAATTTCCTGTCAGTATTTATGGAAATCATATATACAAAGTGTGAGTGAAGTCAGGCTGCTTGTGGTTTGTGTAGATAAAGCAAATCATATAAGCAATCAAAACAAAAATAAGATTTGATTGATTTCCAAAAATAGTACTGAAGATACTTTGTCTTCTTTGTTCAGTGCATTACTAACACTCCAGAAAAATTCTTTACTGCATATCTTAAGGCTTGAAAGATTATACAGATTATACATATCAGATTATACATATCTGTGCCTAAACAGCTGTAATAGCCTCCAAAGAGCAAATTCAATATGGATGTGCAAAGAGCAAGTTTATTAGTTTATTAACAATATGTTCACATGCCAAGATGACTGAAGATAGCAGCAGGAAATAAGAATAGCTGGAATAATATAGCAAGCAAAACCAACCAGCCAAACAAAAAAAAAAAAACCAACTAACACCCAACCACCACTTGCTGAAGCTCAGCAAGAAGGACAGCATAGAAAATCATATTCTTCACTCCATAGTTTGCCTGTGTCAAAATGCAGTCCAGACACTTCCTAGCACTCAGTTACCCAATCATATCATAAATACGAGATTGTTCTGGTAAGGATGTAAGAAAATGAAAGAGGGCCTTACATTCTCTCGATATTTTTAACCAAGTGCATAGCAAATGCATTGCTATTGTAACTTGCAAATAAAAAGCGAGTATTAGTGATGCTATTTTAAAAACAGAATGCAAGTCATGTCAAACAAAAAGCTTTTTATGTGCTGAACTTTCTGACAAATCTCTCCTCTAGCCAAATTGCATATAGTCTTTCACAAATCTGTTTGGAGCTACTTTTTCAATCACAAACGAATTAATGTTAGAAGATCACATTCAACACAGATTTCCAATACATTGGCTCATTTGTGCCTCCTTCTAATGACTTGACTGAAGCCATGATACCACTTCTCTAAAACATCAGCAAATATAAATCTGTTCCTCTTAAACTGTCAGCATGAGAGCAGTTGTCCAGCAATTGAAAGTGCCATTCCTTAACAGCTGTTTCCTGCAGGTGAAGCTATCTGCCTCATGTTCGCTACGGTTTTTTTACACTTCTACATTTTAATTTTATAAAGCACTACTCAACTTGCATAAGCTGTGATTTTCTTTAATGGAAGTCATTTATACTCTTTCAGAATAAGTGTATTCACAGTAGTGAATTCAGACAGTTTTCAATTTTGACATATCCTAATTTTGTTTTCATCACAGGTAAACATTATAAGCTGTATGTAAGACAGTGAAGAGTATCTAAGAGCTGCATGCAGAGATTATCCCTCCATCTTCCATTTTAAAAGTTGCTGGCTTTTGACAGGTGAATTTAGGTAAGGGAAAAACCAACCTGAGCAACAAATTAAAGACAATTGTGTTTAAGTGCCATGTGCTTGGATTTCAAAATGGCCATCATTTGCTTCAGTAGTACCCAAATACAACATTGTGAGCATTCTAATTATTAATAACTCCTTCACAAATTATCCTGAAGTATTTTAGACTCTGCAGACTTTACAGACCTATTTTTCTACTTCTTTGCACTTAGTGCAGTTATTAATATGTGAAGAAATAGGTTATGAAAGGACACTTCTGATGCAGTATCTGATTTGGCATCAAATCAGGGTACCAGGATTTGTCACAGGCTTCTGAAGCCCTGTACCATGGTGCTGAGCTCAGCTACAGGAGCCCAAAGAGGCAGCTGGGGACACTCAGACAGCTGCCTGGGCACAATAAACGAGCTTGTTATCGAAGGACAGCGTCAGGGCTGGGCTGGGACCTCCAGAGGCCATCTGGCTCAGCTCTCAGCGCAGGACCAGAGTTATGTGCATCATTCCTGAGAGGTGGTTGTGCTATTTGTGACCGCAGCTGAGGCACGTGTGATTTCCCGTGCAATCCATACCAATGCTTGAGCTATCGTTACTGTTTTACACATGGAAACCGGAATCGTCCTGGGTAGAATTTCAGCCTCTTACTTATCGTTGCTATCCCCTAGGAAACGGATCATTCCTAACCATACTTTTACATGTTGGGCACTCCTATCGCTCCCCGTTTGCCTTCCCTTTTGGCTAAACAGTGCCCTTGTCCGACGTTTCCTCACGAGCCCGCTTGCCCAGGCCCCGGCTCTCAGAAGACCCGCACCCCCTGCGCCTTCAAGCCCGGTGCCCCAGCAGTGCCAAACCCCAGGGCGCAATCTCACTGCGCTGCCTATACGCGCAGGGTATGTACGTAATTATTTATTAACGCCCGCAAATTTGCTTCTCCGGTCCCCCAGGAGGAGCGGGCTCGGCGCTGAGGCACTCGGCACCGCCGCCCCTCGGCGCTCCCTGACGGGCTGAGGGCAGCCAGGTGCGGGCAGCCAGGTGCGGGCAATGCCTTCACCGGCGCGAACGGCGCATGCGCGGGCGGCAGCAGCGGGGTGTGCGTGTGTGTCTGTCTGGTGGGGGGGGGCCCGGGCCGCGCAGGGCGGCGGGCGGGCGGGCGGCCAGGCGGCGGGCGGCGATGACGTCACCGCGGCGGGACGGCGCGGCGCGGCGGAGAGCGTGAGTGCCCCAGCGCGCGGCCGGGCCGGGGAGGGGCGCGGCGGCGGGGCAAGATGGCGGCGGGCCAGCCCCCCCCCCCCCCGGGGCCCGTTGCTATGGGCAACCGCGGAGCCCCTGAGGGGGCGGCCGGCCCGAGGCGGCCCGGGCCCGGGGGGCGCCGCGCTGAGGGAGCGCCCAGGCCCTGCGGCGAGGGGCCCGGCCCCTGCCCCGGGCTGCGGCCTGAGGGGAGGCCCGGGGGCTGCCCGGGCTGAGGGGGGGGCCCCAGGTGGGCCGAGTGTTTCCACAGGCTGAGGGAAAGCCCCGCTGCGCAGCCTGATGTGCCAGTAAACCTGCAGCGCGCTGGCTGCCAGCTTCTCCCCTCTCTGCGCACGTTCCTCCTAACAGATCCCTGTGTCCTGCACTCCCGGGAAGTTTATGTGGGGCCCGACTTTTCCCTTTCAATACGTACCTTGCTGTGCCAGCTTTTATTACACCCCGATTATAATCGAGTGAAGCGTGGTGGTCACAAGCGGCTTGCTGAGACGTCTCGGGGCTGAAGGCTCCTTTTGCTTCTCATGCCCTAAGTAATGCTGAAATACAGCGGGACCTTGTTTTCAAGAACTCAGCTTCCTTCAACCAAGTGTGGATTATTTCAGTGTTTTCTTAGGCTCAGGAGGTTGTCTTAAGGCATGCAAACAAGTGCAAACCGTAACAGCTGGTTGTTTGTGGGCATGGGTTTTGGCTGTTGGCTTTTCAGAAAACTCAGCAACGTGGGGTGGAAGCTGTAATCTGAGAGCGAGGGAACATCCCGGTTAGGGCAGTACCAATAATAACCGATAACAAAATCTCCCGTGGGATCTGGCAAAAGGTTAATCTTGTTCTCTGATCTAATTTCTGGAACTTCAGAAGTGCTTTTAACTTCTGTTTAGCATCTGAATGTTAAGAATGTGTAAGGACTGTTGCAGGAGAGTTTTTGCACTAATCAGAAGCTGGCTGGGATTTATTTCCACCCTGAAGCCAAGGATTTAGTTTTATTTTAGCATTGTTACAGCAATTGTGGATTTTTTTGATAAACCTATAAACATTTAATCCAGTGTACTTCTCCATTTTTGGCAGTGGTTCCCTAGTTCAATACTGCATTAAATAATACTTGATCATAATTAACTTCTATAGGAACTGTCACTTTTTTTTTCTTTTTTTTTTTTTTTGAGAACAGAAGTTTTTGGATTTACTTTGCTTCACTGCTAATTATCTGTTATGAATTTTTAGTATCTCTGATTCACTTTTCTTTTTGAACCTATAAATAGTTTGCTCAGTCCTCTGTCACGGGAAAGATCACTGTTGCCTTCCACTATTCTTTAGCAGTCTGTGCAGTGATTTGTTTTGGAGCCCCATAACATTCATTGTACTGTTTACTATCTTACTACATGTGCATATATTTTTTCTATAGGACTGTTCTCTTCTAATTTTCTTCTTGGGCTGTTTTTATTAAGGAGTTATGCAAATACTCTATAATAACTGTCCTCTGAAAATGTTGAAATGTTCGTTAGATGTCCTTGACATAAATGCTGCTAAGAAGCTAAAATTAATTTCATAGATGGTTTAAGTAAAATTGATCAAATGTATTTATTTTGACACAGATATGAAAACTCAATGGGGTCATCCAAAAACGTAATAAATGAGCCCGTTGACATGGAGGAAGGCTATAACATGATGGTAAGTCATTTAGCTACTGTAATAGTATGCTATACATACCTGTTGTTATTATATCATAAATAATGAAAAGATAATATATGGCAAAAATTAAAAACTGTCATTGTGAGATGTTGAAATGGGAGTACCAGCTGTAAGATGTGAATAATCTATGCACAGTTTTTAGTACTGAAAAAGTCCTCACTGAAGTACTAGTATCTGCTTTTGGACATAGTGTCTCAAAGAAAGATGTGAATCTGTTGGAGACAGTCTTGAAAACAAAACCCTGGGCGCTCAGATTCAGAAAACTTGAAGTCTGAGATGCGGAAAATGTGTGAAAGAAGACTAAAGGGGTAGAAGTAATAAGCTTGGAAGATGGGAGGACCGATGGAGAATGGAATGGAAAATAACTGTAAAAATAATGGGAAAGAAGAGAAAATTCAAATGGTTTCAAATTCCCTGTGTATGTCAAGAATGAGTAGTTTTATGTAGGAAAGCTGTAGAGATCATGCAGAGTGAATGTTGCCTGCTGGTGGAGGATTCAAAAGATCCAGTAAATGAGGAAAGATTTATATGTATATTTACTCCATTTTTAGCAGCAGGATGCTATAGATTAGCTCTACTTCCAGGTAAGGAGAGTGATTTTTTCTTACTTGAGGATAAATTAATGCAAAATGCAGGTTGAACATTCTTATTTTGTTTTAAGACAGGTGCATTTCAGAGACAGTTAAGATAAATCAAAATTATTTGACTCAGTTGTGAAGGTACCATAGGTATTTATATCAGGGATTTATACAGTAGTTAAGCTGATTTTAAAATAGTTAAGTGACATTTGTGAGTCTTTAACTCTCTGATGATGAAAAGTTTCTTGTTAAGCAACAAGGGAATAAAAACCCCAAATAAACATGATTCAAAGAAATGGTCACTTACTAAAATTTCCTAGTGAGAACAGGCAGTTAGATAGAACAAGAATAGACTAGAACCAATGTAGTGTAGATCTGGTTTATTCATGTGCTTTGCTTGAGTTTCTTTGGATCAAACCATAAAATTTGCTTTTTTATTCATCACCTTTTTCAAAAGTCCACTTAATAGTTCTGCTGTGTTTTTTCTATTATTACATAGTAATAACTCAAGGTGGCTCAGTGGGGCACTAGGTGGCACACTGCAGCTTTAAAAGGAGCAATTGAGGGCATCTGAATGAGAGAAACTTAGCCTACCATTGCTATATAAGCATTCAAGTAAAAGTAGCTTTTTGTTTCTATTGCATTTTCTACCATCCTGATAAATTATAACTACTCATCTGCTATATTCATTTTTACGGCATTTTCTTTCAAAGATGCACTAGTGCACGTGCGTAACAAAGTGCTTGCAGGCTTGAGTCATATGATGGTAAGAGTGAAAAGAGGAATGCGTCTTCTGACTAGTATAAAATCAGTCTGTTAGTGTGTAAAATAACATTCAGATCTATGTAAGTTTGTCAGGGTTAAAGATACCTTGCTCAGTGGCTTTGTGCTATCACTGTGTATAGACTTCACATTATGGTATATAGCTTGGCTTAATTTAAATTATTTTAATAGCTTGGATTAATTTCTGAGGAATAACTTGATGCAGTCTAGAAGAGGCAAGATTTTGTCTAGTTGGTATCTGTCAGCTGGTACAAGTATTTCTTAACATGTTTGGTTTCAAGGATCTTGTGATAGTATCTTTTTCAAGTGCAAAGAACGTGTTTCCTAGGTAAGCAAAGTTCATCCTCAGCGCCTCTCACTTTCTGTGAATCGCTGCAGCTTTCTAGTAAAAACAGCTGACTGTAGTTGCCAGGAAATACTTTCTAGGTTCTTGTCTTCTCTGAAATAGAAGTGTATTTTATTTTATTTTAGATGGTTCTGATAAATCCTGTGTCTGTCTTCAGGCTCTTTTCAGTCATCTAGCACATGTATTTTGGTACTATGCAGCTTTTTTCTAGATTAATTAGTTCTATTTAACTCAAGGTAAACAAAGCATTTTAAAGTCTGCTGTGATGTTCTTATGGAATTGATGATGAGTTAAAAGGAGCTTAAAAAAAGAAAGTGTGGCGTAGACACCCATTCCAAGCAATGGGGTAGGAATTCATGTCATTTTGATGAATCAGTCTGCTTATCAGATAGAAATACGGTTGTGAAAACAAGTACTTTTTGAACAATTAGTGAAAATAAGTTATCTGCAAACTCCCTTTGAACGGTTTAACCACATACTGGATGAAATTAACATACCAAAACAAAAATTTGTACCTGTATACATATACATACACACACATTTTCTGTTCCTGTATTTCTTGTTTTCAGGCTTCTTTCCAGCGCTCTAATAGCCATGATAAAGTGAGGAAAATAGTTGCAGAAGAGGGACGTACAGCAAGGAACCTAATCGCATGGAGTGTTCCACTGGAAAACAAAGATGATGATGGTAAGTATTCAACTGTCTTCCCCCAACTTTTTTATCTCCTGTCCCTTTGTTCACTGGAGTTGCTTGCATGGAAACATGTTTCTGATGTAGGATTTTGCATTTTAAACAAAAGGTTGTTTCATGTCCATAGCATAGTTTTATTTTTTTTTTTTTAAATGTATACCCTGCGGTTGACAGTTCACTATAAAACCTGTTCAGTAACAGATAAACTCTTTATTTTTCTGTAACAGACATCTAAGAATGTCCTGTCTTGCTGATACTATCAAGATACCTATGTAATATAATAATGTTATCTTAAAATACTGGGCTTGGAAAAGGTTATTAAAAGCCAGTCTTCAGTAACTTGGGGTTTCAGATTGGTAGGGATGGCTTAGAGCAATCCAGCAAATTGCTCTCTGTGCTCTAAATCAAATAACTTCAGTAGTTTCTTTTACTATCACTTCAGTCTCTGTTTAACATCTGTGAAGAGCCTTTAAGAAAGGGAATATTTGGGGACAGCTTTCTGTAATGTGAGTCCTCAGAACAATTTTGTTACTGTTGTAGTATTCTCTTATGGCCTGATGGCTTAAGCAGACAGGAATTGACTTTGGATTTTCATACTGCTCAAGCTGTTCCAGATGTCAGAAAGCTGTTTTTAAGGCCCTCATCTCAATTTCTTTTGTAGCTCACCTGTCCCTGTGGAGGTGCTGCTGCTTTTGAGACTTGGGCAGGGGTGTCTAAAAGTGGTGGGGCTTGTTTTTGTTTTTCTGTGAGGATGGTTGAACACTGGAATAAGTCCCCCGATGAATCTGTGGGCAACTTTCATCTTTGAAGATGATTTAAACCTTACTGGATGTAGTCCTGGGAAGACTTCTGTAGCTGACCCTGCTTTGAGCAGGGAGGTTGGATTAGGTGATCTCCAGAGGTTCATTCCAACCTCAGCTATTCTGTGACTTGGCCAGTGGAAAAAATATTTCTAGGATCAGTTATGCCTGTGTTACAAAGTAATTAACCTTCTGTCTGCAGCAAACCAAAGCAAAGTTTAAAATGTCTTTGTGGCTTGCTTTATGCTCAGAGGTGTACTTGTGATTTTTTTCCCTTCCTTTTAAAGCTGAAAGGTCTGAAGTCACATGAGAGAATGAAGTGTATGAAAACCTGTTCAGCTCTCTGTGTGTGGGCATCTGTATGGGTTTCATCAAGGAAATTGTGTTCAGCTGATAATGCAGAGCTGTACCTCTGTTAACAGTGACAAGTAGGATGATAGTAAGCATGTATTTATCAACTAAACATTATAAACCTAATCACAAGTATCTGCATTTACAAGCTTTGGTTTCGGGTTCTGACCCTGAAGTAAACTTCAGCATGGTCCCAGTTACCGAGTGCCTTGGATTGCCTTTCCAAAGCAGATGGCCTCAGGGCTGTTGTAGAGTGACACTTATAGTAAGCACTAGCTGGTCAGCAGAGAAACATGCACTGTGCATCTTTCCTAGCTTTACGTAGGAAGAAAAAATGAAACAACATCCAGTTGTCAAGAAGCGTATGATGGGTTTCTTGATCAAGCAGAACCAATGAAGCTGCCATGGTTTCTTTTTAGGTAGGATAGAAAGATGTGACACAATAAGAGAAATAGTTTAAGATTTAACTATAATCTGCCAAAGCAAAACACACACAGTAGAACACAGATTTGGATCACGTGTAGCAGTCTCCAGAAGATGAATTTATTTATTTACTCGTCTTAAAACTGCCTACACATTCTTGAGTATGTTGGTATTATTGGAACCAGGGCACAGGATGGGAGGTGCAGGGCAGTCCCCATGGCCGAGGGGCAGCCTTTCTCTCTGGCAAGCCAAATGGCCCCGGGGAGCCAGCCCCAGAAAAGGGGCCCTCAGCCCCCCCAACCTCCTCCTTGCCCACGTGAGGGCATCTTCCAGGCTGCTCCCAACACAGTCGCCTTTGGCCATGCGTGGGCCGCTCCATCGCAGAGGCTTGTTGAGGTCTCAGTGGCCACCACTGCCTAGCCTTTGCTGCGGGCCCTATAGAACAGGCCCCCTGCAGCTGGCCCACCACTCACTGAGCATCTCGGCCCTCTGACTGCCAGCTCGTGCGGCAGGAAGGAGACTGGGAGAGCCAGGCAAGCAGCAGGTCTCTTGGTGTGCAAGGACAGCCATGCGGTCTGCTGAGGCACCAAGAAGGAGCGCACCTGAGCAGAAGGAGAGGTGTCGTGGGCACAGGGATAGCACCGATGGCACAAGAGACACCAGTGCCCGAGGGACCTCTGGCGTCCAGCCTACAGACAGGTACAGGAGGTACCAGTGACACCGCAATGATGCGGGCAACAGACCAGCCCCTCAGACACCCAGCGACAGGGGGCCTGGGCCTTACCACAGGAGCAACGGTGACGTGGGGCAAAGGTGGGAGCATGAGACAGACAGCTGCGGGGAGCAGAGGTGTGCCCATGGTCTGGAGCATGGTGCGGGACCCAGCACTGGCTGTAAACCAGATGGCACCATCAGACCCATGCATGAAAATCAACTCGACGGTGGCATACGACCGAGGCATGGGACTGGGCGACACCCTGGTTTGGCCCTGTGGCCTGAGAACATTCCGGACGGAAGGCATCCTGTCTGGGCAGTCCCAGGCAAGGACTGGCTTAGCCTTTTGCCCAACACCACAGAGCCCATGGAGCTGGATCCACCAGATGTGGAAGAAGGGATGGAAGTGGGTCCACCTTGGCCAGAAGAGACCTGGGGCTACTGCGGCACGTCTTTGTGCTCTGTCATCCGAGAGCACCAGCAACATCACAGGAGTGCCCGGCGAGCCCCCTACTTGTTGCTCAGGCTCCATCACAAGCGTTAGCTTGGAGCCACCAAACACCACAGACATCCCGCAGGTTTGCCTGCAAGATGTCCCAGCAATAAACAGCTCTTGCCGATTCTCAGGGGTTATGTCAGTGCTTCTTTTTTTTTGGGGGTGGGAGAGGAATGGGCTAAAATTGGATTAGTGGAGGTTTAGGTTGGATATTAGAAAGAACTTCTTTACCGAAAGGGTTTTTAGGCATTGGAACGGGCTGCCCAGGGAAGCAGTGGAGTCACCATCCCTGGAGGTCTTTAAAAGACGTTTAGATGTAGAGCTTAGGGATATGGCTTAGTGGAGGAGGACTGGTTGGTGTTGGGTCAGAGGTTGGACTAGGTGATCTTGGAGGGCTCTTCCAACCTAGGGTGATTCTGTGATTCATTTAAGCAGAATAGAATTGGGCCCTAAAGTATTTACAGATTCTGATTTATAGTACGTTTTACTTTTGGGGAAGGTAGCAGTGTGAATGAGTAGAGGTGAAAGGAACACAGAGTATGTTTTGAGCTATTCATGAGTTGGTTCAATTTTTGTTTAGTCTGTTACATTTTCTACCTTGCTTGTGCTATTCTTGTAGATAGTTTCAAGGAAGACTTTTTCCTCAAAAATTGGTGAATGAGAATTATAGGTGAATGTTTGCTCCGAGTATAACATTTTCTTCCACAGCATGAAGAAAGTAAAAGTGATTTATTTTTTTTAGATATTGCCCTTAAATAGTTGTATGTGACATTAAAACTCAAGTAGCTATAATCATTTCCTTCTTCTGAGCCTACTAGCAGCACTGTAATTTTTAAACTTTTTGCCAGTGCTGCTTTCTTGTTTTTAAAATTTCTTCAGTAAATCATATATTGAGCTTTTTGCACAAAGAATGTGGTGATAATTGCTTGATGGAAAAATGCCCTGTGGAAAGGAACTTGTGGCTAATGAGAGTCTGGCAGAGCCAGATCCTTTATCTCTTGACCCTTGTCTTGGCACATATGTCGGTGTCAGTGAGCTCGGATTCATTTTATGCTGATCTTTCAATATGTATTTTGTCCCAGAGGAACAATACATCAATATTATGAATTAGGACAGTTCGTACTCATTCAGGGGCTATGTAAATCAGGCCAAAGGTTCAGGTAGCCTCAGCCGATCCTGCAACTTATATGCAAAGCAGAATTTTGTCTTAGTGTTGTTGGTTTTTTTTTTTTTTTTTTCTTTTTTTTTCTGCTGGTAGTGTTCAGAGATATCGCACTGGCAGGAATAGTGTGAGATTTAACATTTTATATTACATACTGTTACTAATTATGGGATGATTTATTTTTTTTTCCGAAACAGTGAAGATACAGCCATTTGCTACTGTTAGTGTTACACAGGCTTATTAAATTTAAAATTCTGGATTCATTTGTTCTGTTTGTGTATCCTTGCTTTTTTGATTTCTTTATTTGTTTGTGTTCTTGCCATTTAACTTTTCCACTGAAAGACTTCAGCATTTTACATGGATAAGAGGGCAATGATGACAGGAATTGCAATCCAAACCTTCTAATTCTTTAAGGGAAATACATAATTCCTGTCAGTAAGAAATAATAGCATAAGAAGGAGGGAAGTTTCTGGAATGGTAGGTAGCACTTCAGTAACGTGTGTTGGAGCAGCATGCACCCTTGTATCAGATCTGAAATTCTAGTTATGAATCCAGATCGATGACATGAGAAAATCCACCTCAAAACATGATGACAACAGTTTAGATGAGGTATTGAACAATAACATGTTTCATCTGTTGCATTTCAGGTATTCCTTCACAGAATTCATCAATCTGCAGCAGATTGTGTTTTCGGATGGACTAACAATGCAGTTGACTTTGTGTGCTATTAGAATTGTGAAAAAATCAAGTAGTATGATATTCTGTCTCGAAAATTAAATTGGCCTTCCAAAGCCATGGCCACAAATCGCCCATTACAGGCACCTATTGTATCTTACCCTCTTCGGAAAGCTGTGATCATTCTGGTAGAGGACTTCAGAAGTTTTTCCTTTTAAATTATTTGATATGCCCAGCATGAAACTTGAGGTGCTGCATGCTGCTATGCACCACACACAGATTTTATTTACAAAATCTAAACCATGGTATTAGTGACAGTTAAAATGTCTCAGAAGCTTGACATCTAAACGTTAACAAAATGTAGGGTACCTTTATAACTTAAGGGATGTGTCAAAAACTGGAAAATCTTGTATTTGTAACTGTTCCCTTACTTGTTTAAAATCATTTTGGCTCTCAACATGTAGGAATCGCTTGTAGATTAAGCATTTCAGCGTAAGGAAACACATTTTATTGGTTGAAAGATATCTGGCACACTTTAGAGAGCCTGCAGAATAATCCACTCCTTTAGCAAGAGCCTGGTGCAATAAGTAGGTTTTGCAGTGTGTGATGAAAGAGATGAAACTTGGCTCTCTTTGGCCAAGCTAGGAGGTCTACGAGTCATGACTGAAAGCCTTGTGTGTAAGCGCTAGCAACGTTGGATCTGACTGTAACTGGCAGAATATAATGTGAAGGGAAAGGTATTCTTGAAGACTCCTTAGTTTCAGACCTTGAACTTTGTTGAAATGAATGGGATACAGTCTAGTGCTGCTCCATGAATACTGAGCCAATTATGTTCTGGATGAGACTGTGACAGTAATTTGTTTAAAAAAAATTCCATGCAAAATTCATTGCTGTAACTCAGGCTGGGATGGAAAAACATGGAGAGTTTTAACTATATCCATCCTTGAAAGTAGTTTCTCCAGTTCTTTTGCATTGTACGGTTAGAAAAACTGTATTTACTACTATATAAACTTTTAAGAACTGATTTATAGCAATATTATGCATTTCAGTATGTTTCTTCAGTTAAGGGGTTGAATGTAATCAGTATCATCCAGTTGCTTCCTCCAGGGAAACATCTTTGTCTTACTTGAAGTGAACTTCAGACAACCAGGTCTTATCCACGCCTCATCTTTGCAAAAATGTTTCTTAGGATGGAAAAACGCATCAGCTGGAGTTAGTAAGAGAGATTGCGGAGTACAGTTTGGTGAAATGTAGGACTAGTCCTGCAGTATAGACCTTGCTCCTTAGATGGAGGAAGAGAGGTGACAAAGTACATTGCTCGTGCCATGTGTAAGAACTGGAAGGAAAGAAAAGAATGGTTCATTACCCAGTTGTGTCCTCAGATTCTTCCAGGGAGGTGAAAAGAAAGAAAATTGAAAATTTTTATAATTTCTGCTGAAGATCAGATAATAAACAAAAGTAGTGAAACAACAGAGATGTCTATCTCAGAACAGAAATGGCTGCAGCTCTTAAGAAATATAAAGCTGATTTTCACACTTCTGTCATCGAAAAAGAAGAGAGATGTGAGGGGTGATTGTTGGTGTAACAGAAGGCTTTTGAAAATAGTTTATCAGTAGCCTTTTTTGGGAGATATTAACAGTTCAGCATTTTGTGACAGGAAGTCTTCACAAATCATAAACCCAGTGTGTCTGATATTTAATTACCAGAGAGAGGAAATGGACTTCAAGTATAAAATATGACTGGCTCCCTGAATGCTCCAAAACTGTGCTGCTTTATATATTTCATATTGGCAACTTAATAGCTAATGAGATGATCATCTTTTGTCGCTATTGTTCTTTCCTTAAAATTCAGTAAAAGCCTAATAGGTAATGCCCTTCACATGTCGCTGCGTCCCTGTGCCTTGGCTAGCAGTGCTGGTACTGTACAGTTACACACAGTATATTCATAAGCATTGAACGTTGCTTCTGTGTCGTCACTGCTTGTGAATATAGAGGGACAAAAGCAGAAAGGAAGTAATCTTCTAATAACCAGAGTCATTTGTTAGCAGGAAGAGGGAAAAGCTTGGAACTCTGATTGCTGATGAAAGACAGAACTTCTTGGCCCATACCTTGAAGAAATTTTTTAAGAAAAATTAATCCCTGCCACACATTATTTGCTTTCAAGTCCACAACACACAGTGTTTATGTGAGTTTTCTTGTCTCTACATGTATGCCTTACGTAGAAGGTGCCTGAAAACTTGCTTTTATCTTTACAGGTGACTTGTTCAGACATTTCCCAGTTTGTAGATGATGGATTTATTTATATTTTTTTTGTAGAATCTAGGGACAGTAACTCTCTTTTTTATCCATCTGTCATCTTAATTCTAACACACCCATATTTTTTTGTAAGTCTTTTCACTGCAAGTTCTGTGTGCCTTTGCACTCCACTGTAAGCATTGCAGCTCTTACATTTTCAGAATGTAAATTATTTTAGAGTAGAGACTTAGGTGCTTGAAATTCTTCAGTTCTCATAACCATGACATAGAATTGGTCCACGGTTTAAGCTTTTTAGTAGATAAGAAGTTTTAATACATTTTGTAGCTGAATCTTTTTTTTTTCCTGAATGATGCTAAATTGATCTCAATATATTAATTTGTACCTGTTGTTTTCACTAATGTAGCAATTCAAAAATTCATTATCAAGCAAATAATTTTTAATTTGCCTTAAAATTAAAGGCCATGTTCCCTAGAACAGCCAGTGATGCAAACCAGCTGGACAATTGCTTGATT
The DNA here is from genome assembly GCF_009819795.1 of Aythya fuligula. NCBI lineage: Eukaryota > Metazoa > Chordata > Aves > Anseriformes > Anatidae > Aythya > Aythya fuligula. The sequence goes on along the minus strand of NC_045569.1, from coordinate 8,446,899 downwards.
AAAACAGGTTTACAGCTGCTTTACATAACCAGCGCAATGTAAAACAGCTGGACTATGTTAGGGAATCTGGCCTAAGTACTGCTAAAAACTGAACTGAACAATTCTGAAATTCAGGAATGATCTCCGTGATCTGTGAAGGGACTATATTCAATTAGTTCATTCATTTGCCTGGCTTCATCAAGCTAAATTATCTTGAAACTTTTATTTAGATCTGTGCTAGAAAGTACTCTTGTCATAGTGTTTTGTCTTACTTGCTCGTATTTTTGTTAATTAAATGCTCTGATTTTCATGTTGGAGGAATAAAAAACAAAATAAAACAATCAAACAAACTTACCCATGAGCAGATATCAAAGATTAAATGTAAGCGTGTCACGTTGGTTCAGGAGAACAGAAATTTAGAGCCTTGCAAAGATAACTCTTAATAAGTTAAGAAATTGCCCCAGACAACATTGAGAAATCATCCTAATTGTGGGCTTTTAAACTGATCTTGGAAGCATAGTTGCTAAGTGCATTTCATATAAGCAACAGACAAGTGCTTTTGAGAATAAATTTGAGAGATCTTGAGTGGACTGTCTCATGCTTTGGAAATATTTTTATTTATTTTTCCCTCTTTTTTTGCCTACCTAACTGTAAGTGAACTAAATCCAGAACTGAGTTTTGTTTTTTCCCATCTTTCTTGGCAGAAAATATCTTAATCTACTGGTAGGGTTGTTAGAACAGTTCCAGAAAAAGTGAATGATTTTATTTTTCTTTTCTGAGAAAGATACCTCTTGTTTTAATTCTGTAATAACATCTCAATATTATTAAACAATCATTCAAGAGCAGACTTTTAAAAATGTATATAGAAAACTGGTATCATATCTGACATCTCGGTTGTAGTGATATGATTTTCAGTGGCACTGAGCATTTGCAAGTAGGCTATCTTTGTTGAATAAGGTCTGTAGTTCTTGACTTCAATTTTTTTCATTTCTCTGTGTCTTCTAGCATCATCCTCATTCTGAACTGTTGAATATATATTTGGAATGTAAAATTTTATGAACTTTTAAACTTATTAATTGTGCCGATGTCAATATATCACAAGATGTGATATGTGCATTTTAGAATGCTGTATCTAATGAAAAGCGTTATTTTTGATGAAAAATGTTTCTCCCATAGGAAAATCCAAATGGCAAGCTGGCGGAAAAACAAAGAGGGTGACTCAAGGAACACACAAGACTGCAAAACAGGTATCTGCTCATTTTTTATTGTGCTTATGACATAAAATTTACAACATAAAAATGATTTTTGATACCATTGATACATTATTTGATGAATAATACATATACAAAAGTGCACATATTGTATTGTCAAAGGGTATGAGTTGTAAAGTCAAGCATTCCAAAGTTTTAAAATGCCAGAATTTTCGCTGCCTTCCTCAGTCTTTATTTTTGGCATTTCTTAGCCTCTGGATGTGTGGCTTTTTGACATTAAAGTTATTTTAAGTCCAGTGCAGTTCAACAATCAATTAATTCTTCCTGTAAGTGTGGTGCTTATACAAAGGCTACCATTCTGCCAAATTTCCGAAATTAAGGAAATGCTTTATTTTCTCATGTGTTAACAGCTGAGAAGTTTTTGTTTAAAGTTTTAGTGTATACTATTTTGGGAAGAAAAAAAAATCAGTCCAGGTGAGTAAAGTTTCAGAGTCCTAACTGAGAAATGAGTCTTAATGACAAGTATTAAGAAGAAAGGGCGCTTCTTCATGTTTTTCCTGTGTGAGTTTTATTATATTAATAAAGTAATACCTCGGTATTTATTCGTGTTTAATATTTTAACCATTACTTTTCTTTGATTAATGGATTTAGCTGCTAGTATGTCTTCAGCTGTCAAATACTTTGCACCAGCCTTTCAGATTTTGACAATAGCACATAGAAGCTGGTCTCTTTTTGAAAAAAGATGTTCTGCTTCTGTAGGGATGTTTGCATCCCTAAAATATAGGCATGTTAACTTCGCAGATGAGTTTAGCAACTTGTCCCTCCTTTCTTACTAGTATCTTACTAGTGTCCTAGTTTACTTATTCTGTGAAGGTGGGATTTTAATGAGGTGGTTGGGGTTCCAAGTTGATTTACCCTCACAGAACCTTTTGGATGAGAGTAATGTGCTGTGCAGCAGGAGTTCCATCTGTTTGAGTCATTTCGGATTACGTCAATACTGTGTTTTCAAAAGAATACTTTATTGTTACTCAGTGGCTCTGTGTGGGACTGCTGTATTAAAGCTATATTGCAGGAACATAATGCATTCCTAGTGGGTCCAATTAAGGTTTGAAATGGACTGCTGCGTGCTTGTGTATCTTGGCACTTTAATTTGGCATCCAGCACTTCTTTTTCTACTGTATTTTCGGCACTAAATACTGCTTTAAAATGGTGGCTTTCTTCTTCTATTTTTGCTTTTGTTGAGCCTTCAGATTTCATTTTCCTCTACATACAAATGGGACACTAGGCTCAAGAACATAAATGTACAAAAACTCTCTCATATGATCCTGTAAACCTCATCTTCCTCTCATCAGGGTGCTGGCACGTCTACTTTCAATAAATCTTGGCATCTCGAGAATAAATACACACTTCATACTTCACAGAACTCCAAGGCAACATAGTGAAATTATTTTTGGGAAAAAAAATAGTTTTAATCACTTTCTTCATCCATATTGAGTTACTTGAGATGTGAGGAAGACTATCCCCATGTTTTTTAACTTAAAAGGCAGCATACGTTTTCTGCAGTTGAAGCTTTTGAACTATTAGTGCAAGTGGGATAGTATGAACTAGCCTATCAGAATCGGTGCCATTTTTGAGTGGGTTTTGTTGCCTTAGTGAGGACAAGCATCAGGGTAGGTCTGCTAGATCATGTCTGTATAAGCTGTCCATGCAGAAGGATGCTTGCAGGTAAAGATTCTGCTGAACAATGTGTAGATTAACTCAGAAATCCTGGTAGTGTTTGGTGCCTGCATTAAACATTTCTATAGAATGTTTAATGCAATCCGTATAAAATATTAGTTGTGTCTTTATGGTAAAAGTAGTCTTTGTTATTGTCAGCTGTAACTCTTAAATTTGAGTTAGCAATGGCTTGCATTTCAGTAAAGTAGGTGCCAGTCAAACTTAGTTAAGTTTGAAAATAGCTTTTGGAGTCTGATCTTCATGGAGTATCTGGAGACTGATGTGGCAAACAATGGAGATGATTTGGGTTCCTGTCTCAAAGTCCCCTTCTGTTTTGTTGAGTGGCAGATGCCAGGCTGTGACAAATTCAGATGCATAATGTTAGAACTGACGTGCATCAGGAATTTTAATTAGTTTTTCTACTGCCTAACCACCAACTCAGTGCTTTCCTGCTTCCACGATTGTGTTTACAAGAGATTTTATAGTTTGGTGATTTGTATCTTGTCAAAGGTGTTCTGCTGGCATATGTTCTCCTGTTTCAAATTAGGGAAGAGTTACTCCTGCAGGGGCTTTGGAGGCACGGCTTCTGAAAAAGCATAATCTACCAATGAGTGAATATGTACCTCGTTCTGAGTTCTTGTTGGAGAGTTGACTCTCTGATACGTGGCTGAACTTGGAGTGACTCAGATGTTCGGTGGAACGTTCTGTGATTCAGCTGTTCTTACTGTTCTCATTGTCCTTCGGTATTTTAGTATAAACACAGCGATGTGTCAGATCTTGCAAAATAAGTATACTGGTTGCTGTGGTGGGACTTCAGGTTGTACTGCGTCTGGCTGGGATGTTAACTTTCCCTGCAGCAGCCCATACGGTAAAACCACCACAGAGGTCGACCACAGCCATAAACTAGAACTGCTTCAGACTTGTTTTGCAACAGGAGTACCGAAGTACTTCCCATCTGGGAAAGTAAACTAGAACAACTACTAGAGAAGGAAATGGTTTGTAAATATACTCCCCTGCCTATTTTACTGAGTCTGGAGGAGGCAGGAATCTTTTCTCATTTTTTTCTTTGTAGTTATTTAGCTTTCTGTGACTACGTTTTGTCTTCTGACTACCTCCACAGCACTGCTTTAGGTATGTGGGAAACTTGGACTTCAGTTGCAGTTTACTTTTATAGATGATAAATAGGGGTTAAATTTGCCCTGATGTTCTAATTTTATTTGCATCTTTTCCTGCACACACAAAGGCAAAAAGTAGAGTACTGTAGCTATGTAGTTAATACAATACCTCTATCACAAATGGTATGCAACTGGGATTTATGTTGTGTTTCCTGGAGGTTCTTCTCTGGCATGGTAGCTTTCCTTTTTTGTTGTTATGGGAGAGAATTTCAATAATAAGCTCAGTGTCATGGGGCCAAGGTCTGCGTTGGTGTTCTCAGCCAAATGGGCGTGCTTCAGAATCCTTTGGAATATAATTTGTAGATGGGTGACAGCACGTATCCGTCAAGGAGTAGCTGTCTTCATGTGACTAAGCTGAAGACACAAGGTGAGTGGATACATAACACTGAAGTGGCATAGTGGTACTTCCAAGCAGGTATTTGTGATCCCTCTCTATGCCAGCTTTCCTGCAGACAGTTGGATGCTCTCTCTCCGCTCTCACAGCACTTAGCATGTTGGCAGTCCTCTGCATCTGTGCAGCAAAGTAGTACTAAACCAATTAGTCTGCATATTAACACTGAAAATCAAACAACAGATTTGTTGCCGGAAAAGCTGTTAAATTACAACTTAGAGCAGCATAAGGACAATTTCAGACTTGGCATAAGTGGAAACAACTTGATTCAGTGGCACAGCATTTGCAAAGGTTGAATTGAGCTTGCAGTGTTAGCAGTATGGTGAGTGGAAATCTTTGTGCAAGTAGTCTTCTCGAGTAGGAAAGCTTCCCTTTGTAACTCATTCTTGATGATTCAAGCATCAGAGAAGATGCTGGCATCTCTGAAGTGTAGCCATAACATATCAAGCAAAGGGCTAGCCACACAAGCATTTCTCTGATGTTACTGCTCACAGATTAGAACAAGTGCTTAAAAACAGTTAAGTTGTATGTGGTGCCCTGGTAGTAATTTAACTACGATGAAACATTGCTGGTTTGATTATTAGTAAAATTTTAATTTCATCTTTGGATGTACATATTTGTCACAGTAAGTACTATGGGGTATGTATGTAGTCAGAAAATGTAACTTTATCATTTGCAAAAGAGAATATCATGCATTGTGCAAAATGAATGTTGAGTTAAAATGGTAAAGAAACCAAGTGGTTCTACATATCGGTTGCATTTGTTTAAGATGAAAAAGTTTATTGTAAAAACTTAAATCAGTGGGTTGCTGTAGTCTTCAGTAGAAAAATGTCATCTTTACAAATGTTTAAATATGTTTGAAAAAATGCATTGCACAGAAGCCCAACCCCTTACTGTACTTCTGTTTGTTCTCCTTTTCCTTTGTATCTTGTTTCTTTAGAACACTACCATAGACTGTAAATTAACTGCAGCAGCTGGAGATAAAAACTTTGACAAAAGCCCAACAAAAACAAGACAGCCTCGAAAAGTTGATCTGCGAGCTCGATACTGGGCATTTCTTTTTGACAATCTTAGACGGGCAGTTGATGAAATCTATGTTACATGTGAATCGGATCAGAGTGTAGTAGAATGCAAGGTAAGCTTTCAGCTGTTCTTTCTGCCTATTATCAAATGACACTTACTGCTGTTTTTTACTCTACAAAAAAGCCAGTAAGGAATTAGAGCATCAGAAGTATGTTATTTCATGCATTTATATAATGGAGGCTTGTAAATAGTAAAACTGATGGCATATTTCTTTAGATTTAAGAAGATGCTTTTATTTTAGGCAGTGACTTATTTTAAGGTGCATAAAACTTAATGACATGTAATCATGTTGTTAGATCTCAGTTTTTAATTAAATCAATATGTCTTATCAAGTTCTCGTTTTGCTAATTTTTCTAGCTGAATGCTGATTTTTTTTTTTTTCCTTTTTTCCCCGTCATGTTCCCTACTGTAGGTGGCACTGTTGAGATTTAGCCTTTTTCCCAGTCTTTGGCTTGATGTTAAGTTCCTTAATTATACATTGCTCCCTTGTTTCAGTGAATTAGTTATCACTCTTCTAATTCACTCTGGGGTGATGAGAGAGAGATGAGTGGTCAAGCATAGACAATGTCTGGTTGGGATGTAAGGTGTTTTTCCTAACTTTGGATAGCCTGTATTTGTAATAAGACGTAAAACATGCACAGGCTATGATGATTTTTTAGTAGATCCACAGAAAGACCATTGTCATTTAGTAAATATAATTTACTTTTTAGAAATTGAGTTCGTTTCAAGCATTAATAGAAGCCAGAAGCATACGCTTTCAAAGAATTGTGAAAGCTAAGATTTTTTTGGTTTTCATATTAAATATAGCTGAAAACTCAACACATTCTGGAAACGATTATCTAATCACTGTAAAAAATTATATCAATTTAAGTAAACCATTTTCTTATCATACGTATCTAGTTCTCTACTGTAATCAGGCACAGCCAAATTGACTTTGAGATTAGCGTGCAAGTAGGTTTCATTGAAAGCAGGTTTGAAAACTGAACAGTAGCTAGAGGCTTCCAAACCGTTGGTTACTCTAACACAATTTAACATGTTGTTACTGAGCTGTCTTCCTGCTCAGGAAACTTCGCTGAAGAATTTTTTTGGTTTAAGAAAATCAGTCAGCCTTGCATTGTAATTAGATTACCATTTTAAACTTCTGTGACTGAAAGAACAGAAGTGTGTTTGTATCATTATCACATATTTTAGGGGTTAGATATCATTCAGCATTTTAATCATGCTACTTGATCTGTTCTCGGATGGAGATACTACATAGCCTAAGTGGAAAGTCTTCATTTTCGTAGACGCTGGATGATGATGTGTGTATCCAGGGGCGTCAGATTACTTGTTTGCTAAACATGGGTGGAAAAAAACAAAAATGAGTAAACAAGGGTTTCCAGTGTTAGATGTTGTAAAACTTGTATAACATTTGTGTTGCTTTTACTTTTAAAAGATGTTTTCTTTTTTAGCACAAAGAACGTGCCCTAAGTGAGCAGCTGGAATATTCATTTGTGGCGTGGTCTTTTGTTTGTGACATGTTCTCTTAAAGATTGCTGTTAAATGTAAATTAGTACTCACCCCCGCCTTTGGACAGGAGGAGTTCAGGTCATTCTTAGGCTTTTTCCATTTTCAGTATTGCAGTACTGGCCTCCTGAATATTTTAAGATGGAAATTCTGCTTACAGATGTTTATTAAAGCTCATGCTACAAATAAGAACGGAATAGCTTTACTTCTATGTCCTTTTTTTTTTTTTTTTTCTTTTTTGGAGGGGGGGGAACTTTTTATAGTGTGTAAAAATATCTGTTGGTTAAAATGTTACCAAAAAAAATACCAACAGACAAATCAGCTCAGTTGAAAATGGTTTAATGTATTTCTACTGTAAGTAAAGAGCTGAGGATTTTGATAAATGAGAACTCCATATTGCTACATTTTTCTATTTACTTTTCACTTATTTGACAGAATATTTTGCTAACTCTTCATGAAGTACTATTTTTATTTTTACTGCTGAACACGTGAGAAACAATATTAAATAAGGAATCCTTTCTATTGAGATAAATCTATGATATAAAAAACAATTCACATTTCAACTTCTAAGTGATACCTCCTCAACTTTGTCTTGGTCAATTGGCACGTGCTGTTCTATTTAAACATTGCAGTTGTATGAAGGTCATATTAAAAGATATTTGTAAAAATGAAATGTGACATTCAGGCATTTAAAACCTTCCCATTAACCCGGTATAAAGGTGTTCGTTTTTGATTTTGTACTTTTTGCTCCCTTGTAGTCTTACAGTTGGTATAGTTGTATTGATTATGTTGTCACTGGAGATAATGTTTGATGCTCCCAAATCGGAAAGGGCTCTAGTGGCTGCTTGTGGTTGAAAATGCAGATGAAAGGTTTGTGGTAAGGATACAAACAGTGGAAGTGTGTGTAAGATCAGCAGTGGTGGTGTGTATTTTCTCTCAACTTTGGGCACTGTTGTAGGTGGTAATTTGCTATTGATTTAACTGTGAGAACTCCCAAACTGTATGCATAGATACAGCTTTGTTGCTTTGCTTATAAAGATAAAACAAAAATTGTTCAATTATTTGAAAAAGAAATAAAGGATCCTCAAGTTTAAGTATTTCTCTGCATGAATCAGTTTGTCCAGTGATGCTGTAGTCTAATAGATCTGACAGTGACGAGCTATAGTCTAATACATGTATATCTGTCTATAACCTTGGGCATTTCAAAACGTGAATGCACTGGATATTTATACGTTAGCTAGGTTTCTATGTCTAATCTTTATATGAAATTCTATTACCTAGTATTTTGTGGTTTTGGATGGTGAACTTAGGCACAAAAATACTAGTAATGCCAAGTACTCTTTGCATCTCTTTCTGTCTCCTAAAAGGAATTAAGCCCCAAATTATCTGCGGATGGAATAAGGCAGATTCCATTGCCAGTGGAATTTTGGTTAATGTAACAGAACTTCTGCGACTGATTGATGGTCTTAGGTGTCTCAGCAACTGGCAACGGGGAGAAGAGTTATATATATGCATAAAGTGTGTGTGTGTATGTGATAGAGTTTGAGCAACTGGATCCAGTAGCTAAGGATACTTTAAGTTTAGGAGATTCTCAACTACTTGAAATTCAACGGATGTCTTTTTCTTCCTCCTATGATGAATTAATGGCTTCAGCTGCTTTTTGTTTCAAAAAATTTGCTTTTCAAGATGTTAAAAATTTAGTTCAATGTTCTTTTTAAATTTCTGTTTGGCATTACTTCATACTTGTACAAACTTTTATCTTTCCACCTAGCCCTTACTTACTGGTATAGTTCTACAAGATTTTGAGCAGGATAGTTTCTCTCCTTGTTTGTAATGCTCACATACATTGTTAAATCAGTCCACTTTGGGTACGGTTCAATTAAAAAAGTTTTATTCTTCTTGAGATTTTTGTGCCCTTCTACAAAATGGAAAAAGTACGAGATACACTGTAAAGAGGTAGATAAAGCCTTTTCCTTAAGTCTTGACATTTTGTAGGGCGGTGTTAGGTGGAAGAACCAGCTGAAGCAACGTTAGTGAAGGCCTTCCAAGTGGGGGGATATCTGTGAGTGATTTACCATAGTTTCAGTTGATTGAAGGCCTCCCTGAAGGAGAGAGGAACTTGTTTCATTAGGGGCTCTCACTGAGAATGCTTCGTGAGGGCTGGTTTTGGTTCAGGATATGCTAATTCTTATGATTTCAATCTCTTTGCGTGCAGACTGAGACCCGTAGTAATCCATGCTGATTACTGGATTTCAAGACAGCTAAGAAAATAAAACTGTTTCTAAATGTGTTGGAGCTAAAGGTAGAAAAAAACACACAAGGCTTTCCTAACTTCAATGAAAGGAATCTACAAAGATTCAGTATAATGGTCAAGTGAATCCAGGCCAGATCTTGACTGCATTTTCACTCATAAGAGCTGGTTCAACCCTGTCCATCTTACTTTTTGGAAGATAAGGTTTTATATTATTTATTTCTTTTCGTATATTTCAATTTTCTAGCTGCATCTACTTGGTGCCAGGGAAGTGGTGGTGGAGGCAGAATGCAGAATCTGAGTTTGTTACTTCTGACTTTTGAGGAGAAATGATTTGTTATACATGAATTTCCGTTCTTTCCTTGTAGCGCTGCAAATCTTAAGAAAGGTGTCCAAAGAAGGGTTATGAAGCATCTTATTTCCTCTACGCAGGTCTCTGAGTGTTCTGTTTAGATACATTATTCTTGTTAGAACGTCCTGGTTTCCTTTGACTCTGAGTGAAAAATATCTTGGCTTTGCAAAGGAATTGGAAAAACAGAAGCAAAACCAAACTTGTGCAGAATACAAGGTTGTTGTTTTTTTTGTTTGTTTGTTTGTTTTTAATTATGGTTTACTCAGCATCTCTTGCTTTCAACACCTAATCAATGCTAATTATGTCTCTATCAGTGTCATCTATTTACTGTATTTCTGTCACTTTCATAACCATTTTGGACATTGACTTAAGACATCTGTACAACCAGGTATTCATTTTTTTGATATCTAGGGGAACATTTCCAGCTAGAAGGAGAATTTCAGCATGAAGTAACGTCTGTTTTGTATGATGGAATATCTTTTCTTTTTATTCAGTAAAACCAAGTTTCCCTGAAAGCCTAAGACAGTGATTTATGTCTTAAAACATGTATAATTCTTTTTATGTTTCTTGCAAGACTGAGTCTTTCAGATCAATAGATTTTTATGGAACATACATTTTGAAACATTCTCATATTATTTGAGAAGGTCTAACTCTGCAGTTGGAATACATCAGGAGTACAGCAGTCTGCTGCTTCTCTCTTGTTTTAAAGAAAATGCTTTTTCTGAGAGTGAAGTTGTTCAGGAAGAGTTATGTGTATATTTCTTTCTAAATAAATACCTTGTGGCTGTGTTGTGACAGCCAATGCCCAGTGAAAATCTATTCTGGAACCATTCTTCCTGCCTTTTTGGACACTTAAATTTTCATTGTTGTCATCTTCTGCAGATGGATGAAAATCATTGAAGCTAACGGTAAGGGATAGGAAAATCAGGTAGTGATTGGGCGTTCAGCCTCACAGATGGAAGTGGTTGAGGTATTTCAGGATAATAATTTATGGTTTTTAGAGCAGATTTGGAATAGATAGCCAGCTGCTAAAAGCCACCATCTCTTCAGACTGGCAGTCTGGATGATCCTATTCCTGGCCCTTTGTGCTTAATAACGTATATACTGCTTTTGTGTAAATAAATTGTGTGCTTTAAGTTCTTGCACGTGTCCTCTGACATCTGGAGGAAGATTTTTTCCATAGCAGTGACACTTCTTAGGAACACATCCAGGCAGGTGTTGAATATGTCCAGAGAAGGAGACTCCACAGGCTCTCTGGGCAACCTGTTGCAGTGCTCTGTCACCCTCACAGTAAAGAAGGGTTTTCTCATTTTCAGATGCAGCTTCCCATGCTTCAATTTCTGCCCATTCCATCTCGTCCTGTTGCTGGGCACCACTGGAAAGAGTCTGGGCCCATCCTCTTGACACCCTTCCTTCAGCTATCTATATACATAAATATTCATATATTTATATGCATCTTTGTTTAACCTAACCCAGAGCTGGCTTTAAGTGGTTGTAGTTCCAAGTACAAAGGAACCTACAAGGAAGCCATTTTGCACTGAATTACTAAAACACCTGATTAACATTGAAAACATAAATTGAAAGAAAGAAGGAACCTATGTTGCCAGCTAAAATGTACTGGAGTACATGAAAATGGAATTTATTCTGCTAAATACATAATCTAAAATATTCAGCATAGATAATTTAAACAAAGCATGCTTAATTTGTAAAGGAAAATGTATATTTCTATCCATGAGAATAAGCTGCAGTACAGATGTGGTGACTAAGTTCCTCTCTCACACTGCAATTTAGAATTGTAGTGACTTAAACATGCTATCTTCTGTGCTTTTCTCTCTCTCTCTTTTCCCCTTCCTTGTTTGAGAATAGGAGGATAAGTGGAGAAGATGAAGTTTCAAAGCAGCTGCATGATTTCCAGGCAAAGTGAACCTCTGGTTTTAAAGGCTATAATCGACCTGGCTGGGACCCAAGTCAAGATGGTTCTGATTCCGGAGTACAGGATTATTCTAATACAGCTATTCTATTTATAGAGAGACTTTCTGATTGGAAAGGCATTAATATGATCAACTGAAGAGTGTAGAAGCACAACTTAAATATACGTATGTACATAAAAGCTGAAGCAGTAGTTGCGAACTGGAGAAAAGGAAATGCACAGAAAAAAGCTTTTTAATGTGCAGGGCTGTGAATCAGAATGATGGAGGAAACAGGAGCTGCATTGTGTGTGTTTTTAGTCGTGTGTCACTGATTTTTCATTTAGCTGTTGTTTTTTTTTTTTAACAGTACTGCTTTCTTTTTTAGTTTGAACTGGTTCTTTAAAAATTGTGTGGGATAGATATGACCTTGAAAAATAATGGGATTTAAAATTGTTTTGACTCTAGTGCAGCCATACTCTACCCCATAAAGGTTCCTTTTTGTCAGCACCTTCTCAAGTGGTACGAGTTTCCACTGCTTCAGCACCACAGGGTATATCTGCTACATGCAATACTGCAGGTAAGCTAGAGAGCTGTATTGATGTCCAAGACCCAAGAGCCCCGTGCGCCGGTATTGTGTGTCAGTAGGACAAAGGGATGGCGCCAACCATCCTGCTGTATGCGCCAGTAACTAGAATTAATTACAAACCAATCGAATCCGTTGCAGCCAATTGGTAAACTAATTGGTAATTTTAGCTGTACATCTATATGTAGTTATCTGGATGCCTGTAACGGCGCTTTCAGAGCCACTTTTGTTCTGCTTCATCCTGCCTGACAAAATGGCCCTCATAGCTGTAGGGAGAAAGATGTGCATCAGTGAATATGGGGCCGCTCCAGCTGCTTGTCTTGTTTGTATTCCCTTGTTCGTAAAACATGACTCGGATTACAGCTGCATGGTTCTGCTCTGATCATTTCTGATAATGTGCAGCTAAACATTCCTTAAAATAGGGTAAGCCATTTATTGTAGTTTTTTCATGTGCCAGCTCACTTCAGAAATATAACTCATATTCAGATTGATTCATGTTTTTGTGAGGAATATCTCAGTGGCAGACTTGAAAAATAAATGATTCAGAATTAAATTTTGCTTTCTATGCCCTTATTGTTAATAACAGTCAGCACAACTTAGTGTAGGCTAACTGAAATGTATTTGAATTGAATTAGAAAGCTGAAATTTTATTAGCAAAACTGGAGAAAAAAAAAGAGCTGGCTAAAATACTTGACTTGTTCATTTTTTGGAGCAGACTTTAACATGCAAATTATTTTAGTGTTGTAAACTAACTGCCTTGTAAGAAAGATTTTTGCTTGCTTTTTTGTGGAGTATTTCAAAACAAAGAGTAACTTTCAGATCAGCAGTGGTACTATGTTTGACTTCCTTCTGACTTCTCCTTTATAACAAACAGCATATGTTCTAGGTCTGTCGTACATCCTAGTTAAAAGGATACTTCTGTGCAAACTAAAGCTGACTTTTAAACTTGCATGTGTTAAACAAAATTAATAATCATCTTTACATTTTGTACAGAAAAGAGTTTTGCATGTATAAAAGGTCCTTTTTCTGTTAGAAGTAGAAGTGAATAGGAAGTGATGCTACAAAAATAGAGATTAGTTGGCTTTACTGTAGTAGAATTCTTACTGTTTTCAATGTGTTTTTTTTTTTTTTATTGTTTAAGATTTTTAGTTATACACTTAACTAATAGGTTTTTATTTTATGTGGTAGAGACCAACGCATAATTTGCAATCTTCTTCTAACTTCAAGACGTTGCAATGTTCTGAATGAAACTGCAGCACACCTACATCATTTCTGACAGGGAATGGTTAAACCTGCCCAAGAGCTATGGGATGGAGTACGTTGCTCTTAAGATCTCTTCCAGTTGTATTATTTTATAGTATATAAATCTTTCAAGCCATGCAATATGTTCACAAATGCAGTTTTTTTGTGATTAACTCAGGTAAAAATGGGTAAATTCTTCAGCAACTCCATTATAGTTCAAAAATAACTTTTAGAATGGTAGAAAACTAACTGGTTTGTAATGGTAAAGATTGTAATACCAATAGTCTGGGTATTGTAGTTGTAGGGTCTGGGCTTGTAATCATTCTGTAGTGGAGGATTTGCAATTAGAGACTTTTGTTCACTTATTAAGGTCTACTAATCAGAGAGGAGAATGTAAGCTTGGCACTTTGCAGGTCATCTTGTCTATTTCGCAGTAACTTTGTCAAAGGCAGTCGTTTTATAAACCAGATTTAATGCAGCCATCCTTTCTATTCTGTCTGTCAAAATAGTGCCATGAGATTCTCCTTAAAGTTCCTTTATTAGTATAATAGTGCTGATAATCTAATGTGGCAGTAGGATGTCTGTCACAAACCCAGATGAGCACAGGGGCATCCATCTGTGCCCCCTTTGAAAGATCTGCACTCTTGAAAGACCATAGGAACAAGGTACAGTTGGCTGTACTTCAGGGCTCAAGATAAGATCACCCGTATGGTGGACCAAGGGAAACCAGCTGATGTGATTTTTTTGGACTTCAGCAAGGCTTTTGACACGGTTTCCCATAGGATCCTACTGGACAAAATGTCCACCATACAGCTAAATAAAAACATCATACGATGGGTGAGCAATTGGCTAACGGGCAGGGCCCAAAGGGTTATGGTAAATGGAGCTGTGTCAGGCTGGCGGGCGGTCACCAGTGGGGTCCCTCAAGGCGTCATTTTAGGGCCGGTACTTTTCAATATTTTTATAAACGATCTGGATGTAGGAATAGAGGGTATTTTGAGCAAGTTTGCTGATGACACCAAACTTGGAGGAGTTGTGGACTCAAATGAGGGCGTAAAGGCCTTACAGAGGGATCTGGACAGGTTGGAGAGCTGGGCGATCACCAACCGCATGAAGTTCAATAAGAGCAAGTGCCGGGTCCTGCACCTGGGACGGGGAAACCCTGGCTGCACGTACAGACTGGGCGATGAGACGCTGGAGAGCAGCCTAGAAGAGAGGGATCTGGGGGTCGTGGTAGACAGCAAGTTGAATATGAGCCAGCAGTGTGCCCTGGCAGCCAGGAGGGCCAATCGTGTCCTGGGGTGCATCAAGCACGGCATCGCTAGTAGGTCAAGGGAGGTGATTGTCCCACTCTACTCTGCGCTGGTGCGGCCTCACCTCGAGTACTGTGTGCAGTTCTGGGCACCACAGTATAAAAAGGACATGAAACTGTTGGAGAGTGTCCAGAGGAGGGCTACGAAGATGGTGAAAGGCCTTGAGGGGAAGACGTACGAGGAACGGCTGAGGTCACTGGGCCTGTTCAGCCTGGAGAAGAGGAGGCTCAGGGGAGACCTCATCACAGTCTACAACTTCCTCGTAAGGGGGTGTCAAGAGGCAGGAGAGCTTTTCTCCATTAACACTAATGACAGGACCCGCGGGAACGGGGTTAAGCTGAGGCAGGGGAAATTTAGGCTGGACGTCAGGAGGGGGTTCTTCACAGAGAGGGTGGTTGCACACTGGAACAGGCTCCCCAGGGAAGTGGTCACTGCACCGAGCCTGTCTGAATTTAAGAAGAGATTGGACTGTGAACTTAGGCACATGGTCTGAACTTTTGGGTAGACCTGTGCGGTGTCAAGAGTTGGACTTGATGATCCTTAAGGGTCCCTTCCAACTCAGGATATTCTATGATTCTAACTAATTTTTTCTAATGCAAGGATTTCTGGATTCTTCAGAAGGAATCCCCTTCATCTGATACAGTTGCCATTGTGTAACTTGGTGTTCACTCTGCAGACAGAGGAATCACCAGCAGTATGTTTTTATTCTTCCACAGGTCTATAAGAATGTATACACTTTTATTTTATTTTATTTTATTTACATATTGGATGAAGTATTTTAAAGGATAATGATTTTGACAGAAGACAAACCAACCCTCAAACAGTAGTATCTATGTATATTAGGAATTATTTTCTTGCCAAATTTTTCTCTTCTGTCCTTAGATGTTGGTGCTTGGAGAGATCTTGGAAAACATGTTTTTGATAGAATAAGTGTTTTAATGTTTGTTGACATAAAAATCTTAACTGTTTGGGCTTCCCCGCCCCCCTTGTTTTTATTTTTGATAGGAAAGACGCAGGCCAGTAACTTTCCTACTTTCTACTCACTTCTCTTTTTGGGGTCATAGGAACTGTTTTTGAAATACTAAGGTTTATGTAATGGTTGCTTTTCAGGAAGTCCTGATGATGCTTGATAACTATGTAAGGGACTTCAAAGCGCTGATTGACTGGATACAGCTACAGGAGAAACTAGAAAAGGCTGATGCTCAAAGCAGGTAATGAGACTTTTATTTTTTTCTCTTATCTATATCCAAAATGCAGACTCATGATAAAAGTCATTCTGCAGCAGCCATTTAGCAAATAGAACCACTTTTAATAGCTGTTGTAGGGAACCCAGAAGAATATTTTTCTTTTGGAGGTAATTGATGTGAGCATGTAGTGGGGATTCTTTCCTCCCTTGCAGAGTTATCAAGGAATAGTGGTGCTGGAAATGGAAGGGAGTTTGGAAGGATGGTATTAGAAAGGTAAAGCTGTTTACATCATCACAATTTGTGCCTTAAAAAAGGCACAGTTAAAGTCACTTATGTGAATTTTTTTTTTTTTTTAAACCCTTCTTCCCTAACAGTGGGTTCTACAAATTTGATTTTGTTCTTAATTGCCGGTTGTAATTTCCATGTAATCAGATTAGCTTCAAGAGCAAGAATTAAAAGTAGGAAAAAAAAAAAGTAGAGGCATAATAAAACTGCAGTTCTGGTTTCCATCTCATGCTCTGTCTCTTTGGATGAGAATACTTTATGTTAGTAGCAGTTAAATTAATTCAACCTGTTCAATTATCTTTGCTAGTAGACATTTATCAGTAAATGTTATTGCAGATTTTTTGTTACATCAGTGGTGTAATAGAATGAGTTGATGGTGATATATTGGGTTAGTTCTAATTTTTTATTTTTATTTTTTCTCCTGTACCAGGAGATATTTGTTACATATATTAAACAAAGCAGCATTTAAACACTATCAAATGCTCTGTTATATGGGATAAGACAATGTAGGTTTCTTCCTTGATTTGTCAGGGCTTTTTATGTGCATTGTTACAGTCACTAGAACTAGAGGGTATTTCCAGTTCTACCCTTAGTCATTTTCCTTTTACTGGTTGGTTTAATGTTTAGTCCCATACTGAAATTTAAAATAAGTGGTGTAGTTTAAAAGTGAATGATTTTTGATCTCAGTCTGGCTAGTACGGTTTGGATTCGGTGTGGAAACAATTGCTAAGATGCCTGATTATGTTCAGCAGTATTCCGTAATACTATAGAGCATTTACAGATCATGGTAAGGTGACAGAGGAATAGTTATTGAGAATTTTATTTTTAACCATTTCTTTCCTGAATTTGCAGACCTACTTCACTAGCCTGGGAAGTAAAGAAGATGTCTCCTGGACGCCATGTGATACCAAGTCCCTCAACTGATAGAATTAATGTGACATCAAATGCTCGAAGAAGTTTAAATTTTGGGTATGAAAACAGATAAGTCTATTAAAGCTGAAGTAAGGATTTATTTGAAGCTGAGTTAATGAACGTGCCATTTTTCTATAGTAATCAATATATTGCTTTGCTATTTATTAAGTCATACCTACAAATATTTGCATTAGTGGAAGAAAAGCATATGTTCTGTAAAGAAAAAAAAACTATCAAGGACATAATTTTTTTATTTATTTTATTACATATTTAACTATTGTATTTTATGTTCAGGTCTTTGGAATGACCAGTTGGTGTATTTCATGTTACCTATTTAATAATCTTCTACAAAACTAAGGTTAAAATTTGTATAATTGTAATTCTAAAATTACCTGTATGAACAATGCAAATGGCCAGCTGAATATGCACAAGTATTGATCAGAAGGAATGAATGTAAACTGAGTTTATTATGACTCTGAACAGCAAAATTGATACAAGTTTAAATATAGAGCATGTTGTATACTAGAATAACGCATCTTTCACTTATCTATAATGAAAATGACTGTGGAAGGAGCTCAACAAAAATATGTATAAGCACCATTTTAGAGCAGCACTGTCTGGTGCTGTTTCAGTTCTGGAGAGCACATGTCCAATCTAGATCATTCTCAGACTGCGTTATTAATTCATTCAGGATTGATGAGTTCTAGAGCATGTACCGTAAGTAGTGACAGTGGCCTTGAGAGATCCATTAGAATATTTGGTCAGGACCGCTGAGTGTTCAGTTGTGTTTAAAATTTGAATATCAGAATCTATGAAGATACTACAAACTGGTGGAAAAATTACACCAACAGTGCTAGTGTCTTTGTATGCATTAATACCTACTTGACAGTGTTTGAGAGGTTTTCTGCTTAGATACGTGATGATTGGAGGAAAATATGTGCAAGCAGTCAAAGGAAAAAATTGAGTATGGAGGAAATAAAAGCTCTTTATTAAAAAAAAGCTCAGCAAAATGTCTTTCCATTAAGTTTTTTCCATTTACAGTCTGGTCTTTGACAGTTTTACTATTCATTTGTATACAGCTTGCTTTGTAAATATCTACTGTAGTAGTTTGTAGCTACTTAAGTATCCTAATGCAGCCTGAGGTTTTGGTTGGCCTCTTTTTCTGATGTCCTCACATTGTATTGCATCTCCACAGGATCAGAGGGGATTGTAAAAACTAGCTAGAGTTTCATGGCATTATTCTTTATAGCTGTTTGATGGCTGACTTGATAAAAATGGGAAATACAACCACCTGATATCCCACTGGCTTAAAATAAGTGAGCAGTCTGGTTATGTAGGGGTTTTCTACGTATTTGCTTGAGACTCGCAAGATCTCCAAATCTTTATCCCTGCTTTGCTTTAGCTAATGATGCAGCTGGATTTGTTGGACCATCTTACTCAGCGTTATAATGTTTGGAAGAGAAATTGGTTCTGTGGTGCAGATAAAGTGAACCTTGTCACTGAAAAGAACTGGATGCTTCTTGAACAGAAGGGATGTTAATGTTTTCAAGTTTATAAAAATCATTTGGGTTGCGTTCATTTGAATAAAGTATCGTGGTTTTGCTCTAAGTGGTGGACAAAAGAAAGAATAAAATGAAAAACCATTACAGTTCTATCCATCCAGAAATTCAAAGTTTAGCAGAGTCATTTAGGTCTTTCTGGATGGCTCTCCACTTTATTTCTGTGGAGGAGGTAAGAGAAAATAAATGTATTAATTTATTTACTTAACTGTCTAATGAAACAAAGTACATTATGGATTTGTCTCATCTACATTTATAATTAAAACTGCACTTCAGTGGACTTCCTGTACATATAGTTTGACTACTCATATTCATAATGGTTGCAGCCCATTCTGTACAGTTCACTGGTGTGACTGGGTAGGAGTTGGGAAGATGCAACAGAAGAGCGGTTATACTTGGCTGTAACTAGGCACCAGACATTTAGTGTTATGATGTTACAGTTTGGTATCAGAGGATGTTTCTTGTGGCAACTGTTTCTACATCGCTGCGGTGTTGCATGTTACTTTTGCTTCTTGACATTTATAAATTTTAGTCTGAGAAGTTAGCTTCCTGTTAATTTGGTTTCATTGACTTTTACATATAAGGAGTCTCACATGGAGATTTTTCTCCAGCTGCAGCATGGCTTGGTATCTCCTTCTGACGTCAGTGTGACTGGAAATAAGTAAGAGGCTATCAAGGTAGTGCCTGATACCTCCACCTGCTGATTTGTTGCTGTGTCCTTGTTTCTGTGGCTATGTGTACCTTTTTAATGAGTTGAATTTTGTACAGATTTTTCTATTAAGACATCTACTGAGGTTTTTAATGTTCAAGGAACACAGATTTTGAAAACTTGGGAGAGAGAAAATAGGTTCCAGTTTTTGGAAATAGATCTCAATCTAAGTCAGTAAAGACCAAGATTCAATAAGGGATGTAATGAGAAAAAGTTTTGTAATGAACCATTGTGCTCTTTGATTAGACACTAATGAGAGCTATGACTTCCATTTAGGAACCCATCAGTGACGATTTCTGCAACACGCCTGGCTCCTTCTGGTGTAAGTTGGGCTGATAAGGTAAAAGCCAACCATGGAACTAAAGCTGCTAATCCTGAGCTAGCAACACCGCCAACCTGCCTGCCAACTCCAGCACAGAAGTCATCACGAAAAAATGGCAAGTCTTTTTTAAATGGCTTATTTTCACAAAGCACATGCTATAAAGTTAGTTTAGCAGGTTACCTATTTTCAAATCGAAATGAAGTCCAATTTTGCATATCACAATATTAAAATTGGAATCAAGGATGGAGAGAAAAGATTCCTGCAGGTATGCATTATCATTGTGATAGCTAAGTTTGAGACAAAGTTGTGTTTTTGAGTATAGGTAGCATGCTAATGTATTTCCAGCAACTATAAATTGATCTGCTAAAACATTAGTGCATAACACCCCAAGAAGAATCTTCAGTCACAAGCTGATAATCTAACTGAGAGTGAGTCAGAGGTACAAAATTTCTTTGCATGAAACCTCTGTGTATGTTTTCTATACTACATCACTGACGTCAGGATCGTAGGAGAAAACAAAGAGCTGTCACTTCCAGGGAAAAAAAGAAAAAAAAAAATCATCTCTGAAGAACAATACGTGTCCAGGATTCTGTAAAAGAGCTCAAAAGTAGTTTTATGTGATCAGGGAGACAACATGATTAGAACTACACTCAGGTGACGGTGGCTGGCTTTTCTTTCTTTGAATACAAGATGACAACTTTTGCACACACTGGAGCTCTGATATTATTTTGAGAACTGCGTTTTTTCAATTTTTTTTCCATGAGTGGACCTGTTGACTTTCTACAAAACCAGCAGGCAAGGTGTAGAAATCAATATTCAGATGAAATTGTGAACAATCTTTTAAATTTTATTTTTGAAGAGAGAAAATACTGGAAGAGAATATATGTATTAGCATAGTGGTACATTCAATCCAGTGGTAGTAGAAATCCTGTATGGTCTTTCAGATACGTGATATATGAAGGAGATAAAATCTTGTTGAAGTGTCTTGCAAGTTAATGTAATTGAGTCAGTAGCATGCAGATTTTTATGCTTAGAAAGAACAATCAAAACCATACTCCAGAAGTGGTTGTTTGGA
This sequence comes from Aythya fuligula, assembly GCF_009819795.1. Classification (NCBI taxonomy): domain Eukaryota; kingdom Metazoa; phylum Chordata; class Aves; order Anseriformes; family Anatidae; genus Aythya; species Aythya fuligula. The sequence continues at coordinate 8,426,138 of NC_045569.1, read as the reverse complement.
TAGGATTTGATCAGTGCTGTTTGTGTAACAACATCTTGATCTATAAAGTTGCAGTGAGCTGGTTTGAGTGTAGTAGAAGTCTGCTGAATTTTCAGCATTGTAACTGTAAGTTGAATTCCACTTTTGACTTCTGTGTGTTGTTGAAAGTATTCATAAATTTTTTTCCATCGATTATCTTTCATACTAAAATGGCAGACTCCAGGCTGTTAAAATACCCACAAGAATGTCTGATGAAGGTATGGACAACTTCATTAACTATGCAGGGAATAAAAGTAGTCTGCACTTCCATATGGATAACATCTTCTTTAGAGGCTAAAAGGAAAACAAAAGACCTTATTCTTATGTTAGCTTTAGAAACTTAAAGGACTGAAGAATCCCTGTTGTTCTGTGTGTTGTTAATGGCCGTTACTTGCAGCTGATGAGCTCCAAATAGAGCAAAACCATTTAGGTCCTATAGTACTGGCCTGTAAGCTTTCAGTAATTTTTAATTTAAATGTACTATAACAGACCTGAAACATTTCACGTATAGAACTAACAGTCATTCCTTGTAGAGACTTTGTTTATTAAGAATCTCTTATCTCTAACACTGGAGAACTTCAATGATTTTCTCATGGCTGAATTGCAATTTTTTAATAAAAGAAACCAGATGCTTTTTGGAGTGTATTTTCCTTCATATGGAGGGTGGAATCTCTTGAGTAAAATCAAATTGATCTTGCTGACTGGAGCATGCATTATTGACGTAGATATGAGGCTTGTGTATCATCTGCTCTGCCTGTCCACCAGCTAATGCACTCTGCACAGCTGCTAGGTATGTTCAGGCCTTGTGGGAGACTTCCTACTGCTATCCTATAATGCACTCTTGGCTACTCTAAAGCCCAGTTGGGGTTTCCAGTGGCAAGATCTGCCTAAAACACTTTCTTCAGTGGCTTCAAACAGTGTTACCATTAAGCCTCACAATGTTTCTGTGAAATGGACAAGCAGTATGATACTGTATCTGTTTCAAGGTTGATAGGATTTCCAAATTTAACTGGAGAGAGAAAATGCATGGTTTCTCCAGGTATTTCTTTAAATGATTTTTCTTTTTTTCTGGATGCACATTTAAATGGAGTTATATCATCTTATCTGATTTCCCTCATTAAAAACGTTGCTACCTTCAACATTTTCATAATTTGAAAAAAAAATCTGTATTTCAGTCTTAATTTTTTTCTACAAAATGAAACATAGTTTACCAGGGAAATAATTCCCAGGTGTCAGTGGTAAGAGGCAAGATGGGTGATACTGGTTTAGAATGTGTGTTAAGACTGGGAATCAGTGCTTACAGTTAACAGTTGTATGTTGTGAGTATGTAATTCAGGAGAATGTGCAGTTAAGAAAATGTGCACTTTCCAGAAATATTGAATGTGGTTTTTCCACATTTGCACTTGAAATGTAATTAATAATTGTTTTTTCTGTATTAATTGCTCATGTCCATAGTTGTGGATTGATTTTCTTTGTCATGTAGCAAGGACTTCAGATTTGTAGGACATACGGTCCTCTAAAGTAACTGTCCCAGTATGGGCTTATGGAAGAACTCATAACTTTCATGAATTGAGAACAAATTGTGGAAATGGCATCACAAACAGAAAAGAGCATTTTATTCCCGACTGGGTTGTCAAATTCTTAGACCCAATTTCTTTTGAAAATTTACAGTAATTCTCTTTTTAAAATAATTCACATGTATTTATAAGCAATCATTAAAAGTAGTCTGGTAATTTACATCTTTAAAAAGTCTTGCATGTTAACTCACCACTTCTTATTTTGTAAATTTTGTAAATTCACTACTTCACAGACTGCTACATATAATTTTATTTTTCCTAGCTCTCATGTATTCTGTCTTGTAACTGTTTCATCTGAGTATACACTTCTGGATTTGCTTCCCGTTTCTCAAATAATCAGTTTTCCAAAGTGCCTCTCAGATACAGTAATGTTACCTTAGAGATAAAAAAAAAAAAAGGTGCTGAGGTTTAATAATGAATGGGGAAGGTCAAATACGCTACGGTAGTATATTACTTGCAAGTAAATTTTTAAGAAGGGGTATGCATCTCCTAAGGTAGGACTCCTAAGAGTTTTGCACTAAGTTGACTAGATTTATTTTAGTGATGTTGCTGATAAGGCTGCTTGGCCAGTGCTTCCAGGTGGAGTAACCTGGGAAGGATAAGGCCCTGGTGGCTGTAAAGTCCTCAAGATAACAGATGGCTTGTCACTTTCCTGTAACACAAGAGCAAGCAGGGACAGGGAAGCTCAAGAGAAACTAGAGAATGATCAAGGTAGTCAAATAAATTATTCATTAACAAAACTCGGCAAGTAATCAAACTCACCATGTGATACTTAGCGTGTGGAGATGGCTACTGGGCTATATGAAAAGAGTTCCAGGTGTATGCAAAAAAATGGAAGGGAGGATGATGCCCTAATGAGTGTTACCCTTGCTTCAGATTAGGAGCTACATGATCTAGTGTCAATAAATGTATTGGCTTTGCAAATTTTTCTTTAAAAACATGCCTGGAAATTGCTAATTCTTGAGTTTTGTTTGCCATTTAGATTTTATTCTTATGCTGAGCTCTTCTTTCTTATTTTCTTCCATAATTTCGGTACTTTATTAAATGATGATGTTTTATTGCCTCTCCCTTGAGTAATAGATTAGTTCCAAATTGTAATACTTTGTTTTGTAAACTTGCGATACATTGCTATTCTTAACCGTTTTAAAATGAAAAGATTGATCGTGCTTTTCATAAAGATGAAGCTACACGTTTTGAAAATTAGGATTCTTTACAGAACACCTGTTCTCATGATTTATTGTGCCATACTGTTCATTCAAGAGCTAAATTTTGAGATACTTTGAGTTTATACTCTTTATGAAAGTGGGTATTGTAAAAAGGATTGTATCTATTGAAACTAAAACTGATTTAAATGAGTTAAATTTAGGCTTCTTTTTGTGGCGTTGGTCACCTGAGCTTTTCTTCTACAAATAGACATTGTGAGCTTAGCTTTTCTACTCCTGAGCTATCATCAAGTCTCAAAAGAATTCCAGACGTTTCAAGATGTATGAGAAATTGCCTGGTGGTATTAATTGGAGGCTACAGAAATATTACATACAGAGAAGAGGTTTACCTTGAGTTGCTAGAAATGCTCGTATTATGCCTAAGACCTGATAATTCAGGCAGACAAATGTAATTTTGAAGGCATTTCAGGTGTACATCAAGATTAGAGATTAAAAAGGTTGGTCAGAAAGTTGTACTTAACCAGCTTAGAGTAAATGATGACTTAACCAGTCATTAAAGTAAATGGAAGAAAACTACTCTTCTAATTTCATATTGTAATCATGCTGGATTTCTGTAAGAAGAAATTTCCTCAAAGCTGACACTGATTAATGTATTTTAAATATTAGAATGAAACAACTGGGAAAAAAAAGTAAACAACAACAACAAAACAAACCCCAAACCATTTCTGGAACAATAGTAAACCACTTTTTGGACTACACTTTCCTCATTGAAACCTGCAATTACGTCTGTACTTGCAGAGATGTGTGCTTTCACAAAAGGCCTCTAATGTTACTGTTGCTGCATACGCCATCTGGTGAATTAGCAGTGTAGATGTAAAAACGCTTAAGTACGTGTCATTTTTCACCTGGTTATGTGTATAAGTAACTTAACAGTAAGAGAATTGGTGCCATCCACAAGAGAGTTGTTCAGTCTTTGTGAAACTGATAGCACTTGAAAGTAAAAAGCTTTGCTTAAAATGTTCCATTGATTTTTGGTGTTTATTTTTAAAGAGAACATTTTTATCACTAAACTTGCATAATACTGTAGTAAAACAGTTGTTTATAACGGGGTGTTGGTTTTTTTATGTAGATCGAAAGGATGCAGAGGGCTGGGAAACAGTTCAGCGTGGAAGGCCTGTTCGATCTCGATCCATGGCTTTGGCAACAAAACCTGTAGTTGCAGAATCACTGAAGCCCAGAGGTGACAGTGACAAAGAAAATGTCATTTCGCCACCATCGGAGAGTAAGAGTAGGAGTTCAGTCTCTGACGATGGTGCATCCAAAAGCACAGAGCTTGCACAGAAAGACCCTTTACATCAGTCTGAACATCCTCTTACTGAGAGGACTCAGGTCAGTAAAATTTTGAACCATTTTCTTGCTTTAAGAAGTCTTGCAGCTTTTTCTTTAGAGAATTTTCTGAAGGTACTATTGTCAAGAGTTCATATTCACTAAACAGATTAGAATAGGGTTGAAAATGATGACTTATTTCAGTTAGATTTGTGAGAACACATTAATATGTTGGCACAAATAGGTAAGTTAAAAATCATAAGGTGAACCATATGATTTACAATGCTTTGGACAGGCTTCCCATTGTTTTCCAAGAACTCATCATTAGGCACATTTCATACAAAGAGCAATTCAGGTAAAGATCCAACTTTTGCAAAGTTATGACTCACTGGAAATCTTTGTAAGTGGAGTTGTTTATATCACTCACTGTAAGGATGCCAGGTATTTTGTTAAAATCCTATTCACTTTGGTGACTTTTCAAAAATCAGTATTACCTTATTAATTTTGCAAATGTCTCCAACTAGTTCACAGCACACACAGTAGAAGATACAGGGTGCACTGGCACACTCTTGCAAGAAGATTCCTTACAAACGGTTTCTGAGGTGCCTCCAGTTCTCACAAATACTGACAGTACTTCAGCGACTCCCCAGATGAATGAAGCTTCCTCTGTGATCCCTGATGACGTAGACCAACTTCAGACAGAAAAAGCTAGAACTGAAACTGAAATGGATCCCTCAGATATTTCAAATGTGAGTGCTGCCAGATGGGTAAGAAATATTACAAGATTTGTGAGTAAATACTAACTGTAAGCCTTAATTTTCTCATTCTATGTTGCATGGTGTTTAGTGTTAGCCTCTTGTACAAATTGAACAAAAGTTTATAGAGGACTTAATGTAGAAAAAAAATGTGTTGCACACATCCTTATCGTAATAGGTTGAATTCCAGTGAAGTTTCTGAATTGGAAGTAGAAATATATAAGTGCATTATTTGGAATAAAGAGTATTAGTGTGCTCTAACTGTTTTTTTTCCTTACATATGATTGCCATAGTTTCTTGTTTCCTTCCATTATCAGTCATTTAAGAGTATGTTTCTTATTAAATTCTTACTCCAGTTTTGCTAATTATCCAAGCTGGAAAGACATAGGATGTCATAATTCTGTTAGAAACAAATGTAGACCTCCTTACCTTTTAAGGCTAACTAAACTGCTTTCTTGGGTCTTCCCGTACAACTAGCAATGATGACAAATGCTGTTCTGAAATAACAAATGTCAAGTCAATATTCTCTTTTAATGTGGATTCCTATAAAGAATGTCTTCTCTTGTCTGTTGGATTCTGCGGGTTTCGATGTGTCTGCTTTACAGGGTTTCTCTGAGCAGAGTCGCAGCAATGCCGCATAAAATCCAATTGTCTAGTGTTTTTGTGTTTTGGTTTTTTTTTTTTTCATATCTTGACACTAGATTAGTATTGTGATTTACAGAACTTTTCCTGTGAATCACCTTCCCTTTACCTAGCAATAGTCTAGTCTGTAAATGATGTTAATTTCCAAGTTGGGTATCTGATTGCTTTTAGAAAGATCTGATTTCTAGCACCTCATCTACTAACATTGTTTCAGATTCTCAATTATTAACAGTTCAGGATGCTAACAGTTTGGGATCTTTTCTCTTGAAGCATTTCACTAGTCCGGATTAAGTTATATTAAATTCAGATTCATGCATTTTGACACATTGCTTGGTATCTAGAGTGGAAGTGAACTAGTTATTACTGGACATTTGAAAAGATGACGACAATTAGCATATTCAGGCTAACATTCCTGACCAACTATGTTGCCATTCATGCTGAAAAACAAGTATAGCCTGAGATTTAGTAATACTAAGCACAGTAAAGTTTCCAGATATGGGTTATCCGCAGGTCCATTTTTGCCTTCTAAATAATACTTCAGAGCATGATTTATTTTCTGAAGGTAGAACAGCACATGCTATCAGTGTTTCAGTGTATGCGTTGCTTAGTTCCTAAGGCTAGGTATTTAAAAGATAGAAATTGGAGACAGACTGTCTTGGTTGCCTTTAATGACAACATTTGTATAAAATATTAGGAATTGTGTGAATGATTATTGGTTTACATAGCCCTTAAATTAGTTGATAACTGCTAACAGTTTTAATGTTTTTTATTTTTCATTCACGTGCAATGTTGACAAAATATAGCAGGAAGGATCTACAGGTAATCAGAAGTTGAACAAAATGTCATACAATTCATATTAACTGTATGAAAACAACTTTTTTGTGCCTGGATCTGATTTGTGGGTGTTTCTTGGTTTCATGTTTCCTATACAGTCTATGGCAGAAGTCCTTGCTAAGAAGGAAGAGTTGGCAGATCGCCTGGAAAAGGCAAATGAAGAAGCTATTGCTAGTGCTATTGCAGAAGAAGAGCAATTAACTAGAGAGATTGAAGCAGAGGAAAACAATGACATTAATATTGAGACTGACAATGATAGTGATTTCTCTGTGAGTGTTTGATTTATTTTAAAGTACCCAACTTTAAGCTGTCTTGGATGTCAGCAGAGTATTAATGTAGAATTTGTCAATCACTTCTTTGTGTGTTAATGCAACCTGTATTACATGCAAATGGAAGTACATAGTGTCAGGTAGTAGATACTGTTGTGTCTTAAGGAGTATTTAGTCTTAGTAAACTCAGCAGCACAGCGCTGCTGAGCGATACAGAGCCTCTGATGTTGCCCTCATTTTCGTGCTGCTTGTTTTTGAGTAGGAACATGGGAGAGTTGGGGTGTGTTACTTTCACTGCTGCCATACAGGAGCTATTCCTGATGAAGTGGTAGTGTCTACTACCTACTATCACAATCAGCAGGAACAGCATCTTTGAGATGGCTAATTGAATTTGGAAACATTGTTAGATATCATCGAGTTGGCACTGTTTAATGTATGTGTCCATCTGTGTGTTAAGTTTTATGTTTTTACTGTGTATATCATATTAATTTTCAGGCTAGTATGGGCAATGGAAGCATATCTTTTTGCGGTATGTCTATGGACTGGAATGATGTCTTGGCAGATTATGAAGGTACATTTTAATATATTACTGTGTTTAACTTGAAATGTCAGCAAAATCTAGAAAAATGTCCGTTTTACTTATGCCTATGTAATTTGGAAGATACCCCTAACATCTAAATATTATTCCAAGTTGTGTCATTTTTGATGTTGTTTCCTTAGGAAAGATGGACTTCTGTGTTCAAGATATCTTTCAGCTTTGTGTGTCATTCTTTAGCTTTCTACTACCATGTCTCTATTAGAATTTTAAAAGTTGTTATCCGGTTTTGTCTTAACGTTTGATTAAAAGTCTAGTAAAATAATCAAGCATTGAAAATGCACAGGAATTAGAGATTCTTCAATCTGAGTTTGCACCTTGCCTAGGCTGAAGGCAACCCATTTGAGAGGGAACTTGAGGAGGACCAAAGCCTTATTAATTGTACTTCTCCCAGAATAGTGTGTTTAAATTATAAAAGTCTGTTTCTTAATGTACAGCCCGGGAGTCATGGCGCCAGAGTAATTCTTGGGGAGACAGAGTGGAAGAAGAGCCTGCACGTCCACCTGGCCATGGAATACACATGCACGAGAAACTGTCGTCACCATCACGCAAAAGGTCTTAGAATTGTTACCTGTCTTGACTGAGCAGTGAAAACAACCAAGCTCATGGCTGTATGAAACTGCTCATGAATCTACTTTAAGTCTGTGGGTGGAAAGTTTTAAATAAATCAATGTATTATTTTCATAATGAACTAGGTTCATGCTAGTTGACCATGAAATAAATATTTGAAGACTAGAAGAACAATATTTACATTTAATTGCAGTCCAGTGGCCTGTTTATGTTCTCTTACTGAAAATGTCATAGAAATGTTTGCAGTGTTGTCAGCTGATGTTGTCTCACTGGTTTTTGCTCTGCTGTGTTTTTAATTAAAAGAACAATAGCAGAATCCAAAAAGAAACATGAAGAGAAACAGATGAAAGCTCAACAGCTGAGAGAAAAGTTACGTGAAGAAAAGACACTGAAGCTTCAAAAATTAATGGAAAGGGTAAGCCTTCTGTAAACCAAAGTAGGCAGTTCACTGCCTTTCAGAAAACATTTTTTCCCCACGTGGCCTAGAAATGTTAGGTGTTAAAACTTGGAGTAAAATGAAATTTTCCTGTGAGTCTGAGTTCACGTGGCTTTGTCAGATGACTCATGCGTCACAGAAAGGACATGGCTTTATTCTAAACTAAGATAATTATATTGTTAACATCAAAACAAGAAGATCTCATTCTAGATTAATTCTCCTGTTGTGATGTGGGCTATATACATGTTTCAGAAGATGCGGATGATCTGCCAAAGGTTACAGGGGGAAAAAAAAAAAAAAAAGGAAAATAGGGCAAAGAAATGGAAAAAAGTGTTCAGAGTTCATTAATGAAAGGCACGATACTGTATTGGTTTATTTTCTTCCCTCTATCAGCTTATTTGTGTGGATGGATAGATTGAGGGACTTAATACTGGGGGCCTTCAAATACTTATAAGGTGATTATCAAGGGAGTGGAGCTAGGCTTTTCACACTGCTGTATGGCAGTAGGTTGAGAGACAATGGGCATAGATTTTTTTGAAAGGAGAGGTTCTAGTCAGATACATGCAGAAAATTTCTCATGGTGAGGACAGTCAGGCATTGGAATAGGTTACTCAGGGGTTGTGTGTCTTCTTCATACTTGGAGGTTTTCCTGAGCGATAGGAGGTTTTCCTGAGCGATAAGGTCTGACCCCATAGTTGAACGTACTTAAAGCAGGAGATTGGATTAGATGACCTCCTGAGTTCCTTCTCAACCTTGATTATCCTATAAGCCTAACTTATGATTACTTGCATACTTTACTTTTAGAGGATCAGAATTTATTGAAATGAATTTTGTAAAGCATATCTAACAGTGAAGCAGTTAGCAAATACGTGCACTTCGGGTTAAACTGGGTGCAGGGTTTGCGTAGGGCATCAAAATGTTTTATTGCTGTAAATAAAGCTTCAAAAATAAGAAAATTCTGAGCCTATTTCCAGTTATTGTATTAGTAATGAATTCAGTAATTACATATAGGAGAAAGATGTACGGAAATGGAAAGAAGAGTTATTAGATCAAAGACGCAGGATGATGGAGGAAAAATTACTCCATGCGGAGTTTAAACGTGAAGTGCAGCTACAAGCAATTGTGAAAAAAGCACAAGAGGAAGAAGCTAAGGTAAGTTATTTTGTTTTAAAGGGAAAATAATCAATGATAATATTTCTTTAAGTTCTGTACCGGAGAGTGCTCTGGAATATACTGTGAAGGATAATGGAAGTCAGGTATGGGCATGTGTCACGTGCAAAACAGATAAATGTCAATCTCTAAAAGGGAGTTTTTTTTCCCTAAAATTAATTTAAAATTAATGAGCCTGTTATTAGACCTGTTATCGTTATCATGGTGGGCTGTACTGAAGGAAAAGATGGTTTGAAATAAAGAGCTGATAGCATTGTTGCTCTTCTTCTTCACTGTGAGTATGGAGGCATTTTTGGTGATAAACAGTGCTCCTGGAAGGGTAGCAGATCTCATGATATTCCAGCTGAATGCAAAGTTGGGAGAGCTCATTGAGTTTCTCCTGCTGTGGTTTGTACTACTAATTTTGTTAAACAGCTGGAAATAAGTAGAAACCTACAGTTAACAAAGGACAATTACTAGAAAACAAGTGTTTTGCTACTGCCCTTCTGACTTCAATACCTGGTTTTGTAAGGTGAGCAATGGATGGTTTTTATTTTGTTGGTTGCTTAAATCATATTCTTCTGATAAGCACTAATACATATCTTCTTATGACTAAAATTACATAATGAGCATGTGTCCCAGCTGTGATGCAGCTGTTCATCCTTATTATGTGATGAGCACAACAAAGCTGATTTAGCTTTCTCACTTGCTCTTCCTGTTTCTTTGAATAAAGTGGTTTCCAGATTACCTAATTCAGTCTAATATACCTTCGTTATTATGTCATTACAATGGTGTGACTTCTGTAATCATATTAACCAAACCACACTTAGTGTAATTCCCCAGCTAAGCAGATGTTTTAGGTATTGTCTATGTTCAACTGTGTAAGATCTGCCTTTTGAGATTCTTTTGTTATGGAAATAAGGGTTAATTGGGTCAAAAGCTTTAGAGAAATAGTAGCTGATGAGTAATGCTGAAAGGCCATGATAACCGTTGCTGCATATTTGCTTATCCAAATTCCTAGTGCTTAACTATTTACTGAGCTATGAAATTTATTCTGTAGTCATTAAACAAAGCAAAAGAAACCAACAACAAAACCTTCCAACTTCTGTGATGTGTTATTGTTTGACAGTTATCCTTTCCGCTAATGTCGTTTGTGGATTCAAACAAATTGAGCAGCAAACTGATAAATGAGAGATAAGTTAAATAAAGTTTGCATTTTCCAGATCCATATAAATTTCTAAAACATTTGCATTTTAAAGAGTTGGCAAGAATTATTACCTTCCTGAACCTCAGTAGAAAAGTATATTCTTTGATATTTGTAGTATATTGATTAAAGTACTTTTAAGTAAGCATTTTTGTATGATTTTTTTAAATTTTATTCTTGTGTATTGCAGTGTCCACCTGTGGTTGAATAAAATAGTACTTGTCTTTGTGAAATAAGCTGTATTAGTAAGAAATCTAATATTAAGATAATGACCTCAATAGTTTTCTTATTCACAGTATGTGTATTCTCACATTCTGTATTCAGTTAATACCCATACTGTTAGAGTTAAATAGAAAGACCTTTTGTATTCTGTTACCTGTTACACATTTATACAGCTGGGTCTTAGCATTCCACATTCTATGAATTGGAGAGAATAGACGAATAAAGTCTCTTTGAGAAGACTGGGAATATTTTCCCATCATTTACCCAGTGTTTCTTGATTTCTGGTATCATTCAACTTCCTTTTGTTTTTTGTTGTTTTATATGCTGTGGACTATCCGTTTTATTAAAACTAAATAAAAAGGGGGGAGCAAACAAAAGTAGGAAAAAGACAAAGCCCTATGTTCAGCTTGGTTGAGCATTGGTTTACAGACAATTCTGGAGGAATAACCCATCAAATTAATTACCAAATGGGTAATCAACAAATGGATAGAATTCATTAAGAATAAAACTTGAACTTCACAGATCTTTTCTTATACTTGCTGGTTATTTGCAGGTAAATGAAATTGCATTTATAAACACCTTGGAAGCTCAGAACAAACGTCATGATGTGCTGAATAAATTAAAAGAATATGAACAACGTTTAAATGAATTGCAAGAAGAGCGTCAAAGAAGGCAAGAGGAAAAGCAAGCACGTGATGAAGCTGTTCAGGTATGTCTGTAGTTGCAGGTTGACAAGGAAATATGCATTTATTTCCAATTTTGGCTGTGCAGTCTTTGTTTCTTTGTCTTAAATCCATTGCTCAACTCAAGAGAGTATACTTGAGTGTGTTTCTGCCTTACTATGTTTCAGCACCAGGAGGGAGAAAAGTAAGTCTTAAGGATTTCCTTTAAAAAAGAGTCTGCATAGCTAAGGTCATATGGATGAGTCATGCTTGTCTTAAACTTTTTTTTTTAAGTTACTCCATTATAAGAAAATCATGTTTTAGTAACATGTGAAACTTTGAGAGGAAACAGAAAAATGCATCTTATATGCCTGTGATGTCATAATTTTCATACACTTTACAAGATCAGTGAAAACTATAACAGAAATGTCTTTGTGTTAATGAAATCCTTGATTCTTTTGTTGTTGTTGTTATTTTGAATGTAAAAATTCCAATGCTAAATTTTCCCAACCTCAAACATCCACTTGTTGGCACTATTCTCTATGTTAGAATCCAAAACGTGTTTTCTTATGTGAACTCTTCTGAGATCAACACAACTACAGTTGGCCTGAGACCTGAGTTTGCTTCAGGGCTTAGAATCAGGTGGTAATGATAAATACTATCTTCTTGTTGAAAAATGTGACATGTTACTGACCTTATTTGTTCGGAAGCAAAAAGAGACAGAAGGTACCCCAGAGACCTGAGCAAGAATCTGTTATTACAAGTTCCTGGATTTCCAGGGATTGATTGTTACTGATGAAACGTACCTTTCCATATGGTTTACCAAAAAGCCCATTGCCCCAGGAACCCTGTTTTTTGTAGTTACTTATTCTAGAATGGAGCTTTTCTGGAGTTTATGGGTCTTGGGGTGTTTTTAATTCTTCCGTATCTCTGTCACAGTTCTGCTCCTTTCTTAGGTTACATAGGCATTTTATCACCAAACTTACCTGCCCATATCCTTTCTGCCATACCAAGGATTAAGCTAGTGCTTCCTGCTATGCTTTTTCCATACACATGTTGTGAAACAATTAGGCAAAGCCCTAAATGTAAAGATATGCTGTATCTACCCCTGCTGTCCTCCTCACATGAGAGCTTTTCCTTCACTGTTGTGGATCTGGACCCATTCCTGGTATAACAACTTATTTAGCAGTTAGTATAAATATGAACAAATAATTACACTTAAGGGCAAGTAAACTAAAAAACTGGAGTTGGACTTGATGATCCTTATGGGTCCCTTCCAACTCGGGATATTCTATGATTCTGTGAAAATGAATCATACGAGTTCTTGGGCCATAAGTATGAATTTAATTATAGGAAAAAAAAAAATCAAACCCCATCAGACATAAACGTAAACTACTTTGTAAACATAACAAACTACGTTGTAAATGTAACTACTTTGAATGTACTGTAACAGTGAGGGACTTCACTATACATACAACTACATCATTTAGAATCACAAGGGTTCTAAAAATTGTCTCCTGTGTCAGTACCTATGGAGCCTAGCCTACTTCTGCTGATTTGCCTGAACGGTGTCTTTGATAGCCTCAGGTATTTCACAGATCCATTCAGTAAAACCTAGTTGCTTCTTTTTGGCACCAAATTCTGCAGGTTCACACCTTTAAACCCATTCTTCCGTCAGCCTTATTTTAATTTTTTAATTACAGGATCTATTACAGTTGTTTTTTTTAGTTGTTGTTGTTTTTTTCCATCCACATTTTACATGCTTTTCTGTTTAGTGACACTGGTACCTAATTTAAAAAGTGCAAGCCATTCTGGTCCATTTTCAAATGCAACCTTAAAGGTTTTTGTAAGGAATGTTCAGCACAAATGGCGTTTGTTTTTTATGATGCACTGGGTGTATCCTATAGAACAGTTTGTATTCTTGCCTGTTTTAATAGTATGGTTGTAAAGTGTGCTGTATCTTGTCTTATTTGTTTTATTGAGATGGAAATTAATGTATTCATGCAATGCTGTTACTGAAACTTTACATTGGGAAAAGTATGGTTACTGTGAAAGCCACAGTTTTGATAATCAATTTTCAAGCTGTACTGCCTGTGAAAATCAATACTGTGCAGTTAGCATCGTTAAAGTAAAATGCTTTGCATGACACAAAAATGTTCAATTATTTTTGTAGTTCTTCATTTCTTGACGAAAATGAAATATAAGGTTAATGTGCTCTTCTTTTTATGTCTAAATTTTTGTAAAGCTAATATTTAAAGAGTACAGAGCCCTCATCTAATCATGTAAAAGCATTTATCATTCCAGCAAATTTTGCTTTGTGTTAATGAAACCTCATACCGTTGCCTTAAAGGAAGATAGCTTTTTGCTGGAACAGTGATGAGTATTTACAGTGCTGGAGATGATGCAAGAAGTATATATTTAAAATAGATTGAAGTGTCTGTTTTTTATTTAATCTGTCATACAAAAGACTAATTTTACTGTAAGATGAGAATTTGAAGAACGTGTAAAATATTCATCTCTCTCCAGACTGTTCAGCTAAATCGAGTAGTCATATTTCCTTTCAGTAGAACTCAACTAACTCAATATGCCTACTCATAAATGTCTTAGAGTATGAGTTTTCAAATGCACTTTTTTTTTTTTTTTTTTTTTTTCACATTTGTTGCTGTTTCAAATAGTCATTCTGTCAGGTTTACAATACCATGCATGACTTCAGAACTCTAAGTCTGGAAAAAAGTAAAAATTGAGCAGTGGGAGAATTGCATATTCAATGATAGAACAAAACTATACTGCAAAAATCCATTTTATTTTATAACAACATTTGAATAATATTTAAATCATTGTTTAAATAGTCATGATTTAAGTATTAATATTCTATGGGAGCATATTTTGTTTCTGTGTCACATATATCCTTGTAGATGTTCAAAATATTTTTCAGATATTCTTATTGATCAGGTTGGTGGACTTCTAGTGGACAGTCATCTTCAGTCTGAGCAAAATATATGGCCAGTTAATATGTAGCTTAGTTCATGCAACTGTGCTTCAGTGTATGTTCAAACTTGTGAATATACTTAATATTTGCAAAAGATAAGTTAGAATTTATTTTTCTTCAACCAGGAGCGCAAAAGAGCCCTGGAAGCAGAACGGCAGGCCCGAGTTGAAGAGCTGCTGATGAAGAGGAAAGAACAGGAAGCACGGATTGAGCAGCAGAGGCAAGAGAAAGAAAAAGCACGGGAAGATGCAGCACGGGAAAGAGCAAGGTAACTTTGCCATAATTTTGTTGGGTCCCTGTCCTTCACTGCCACTCTTTCAGGCAGACTGCAGGTTCTCTATATTAACAACAGTGCCTTCTTCAGCCTTCAGGCATAGTATTTTAAAAAGTAATGTTAATAGATGTTTTTGATGAATAGTTAGAAAGAAGAAATCAAGTGAGTATTAATAAATTTTGTAATAGATTTTTGTATTCCTTAGGTACATGCGCAATATAACATGCTATGCTATATTTTATATTGTTAACATTACTTCATCTTAGTTTTATTGCTAACAAGACCTTTTAACAATTTGCCTTTTTCATATTTTAGTTTAGTTTTCAAAAGAAGCAAGATTAATGTTTTCGTGTTCCCCATTTCCTCCATTCTCCAGTAACTTTTGGACTTACTGGCATCAATATGAGTTCACCTTTTCTGTAGACACCAGAGGCCACGTTTGTAAGGCATAAAGCCGGGAAATCAGGCTTCATTAATTCTGCTGCCTATGAACTACTTGCTTTATGTTTATGCCCATAATCAGAAGTTCACAAAGGGGTTTCCATATGGGCTCTTCTCTCTGTTTCAGTTGAGCTGAATGTTAGGTGCACAGAGAATGAAGCATATGGATTGTTGGGTTTAGGGGGTGGCACTGGGCTGTGTGTGCTCTGTAGCACTTAGTTTTCAGTTGCTTTGTATTTGCTACTGCAGTACTGTGCTTGCAGTCATTTTTCTTTGCCAGATGCTGATTATATAGTGTTCTTTCTCTTTCTTTTATTTCTTTTTTCAATTTCTGAGAAAGAATAGGAAAGGATGTGTGTTTTCACCTTTTAATCCGGTGATTCTGGTACCTCAGAGTGGCCTCAGTCTTATGTCTCCTTAATAACAGTCCTGAGATTTCTCTGATGTAGTACTGTTAGAGCAGGAGTCAAAGTGCAGTGGGTCAGAAGTTGAGTGAGAAGATGATCTTGAAAGGAAGCTGTCTGTACTGTCTCTTCTGTCTTTGTCTTCAACATAGTTTGTTGAAACCTCAGCAAGTATTATTTGTTTGATTTGTTTTTTGTTCGTTTTTCCTTCTGCTGGGATTTAACTCTTATCCCAAAGATTTGATACTTGCTTCAGTGAGTCATTTTTGAAATATCTGCTTAAAGTTTGTTCAGTATAAGCTTTATATAAATGTGCATCTGGTGGTGATTAAAGCATGTGTATGAAAGGGTTAGTTTATTTAAAACTGACTTTAAAACCCCTCTGCTCTTATGGTACATTAACTTGATTCCAGTAAGGTTTTAGATGTAATTTCTGAGTGTTTTATATTCCAGAGAATTGAAATCCCTAACACAGATTTTTTTTTCTTGTCGAGAGAAATCATAAAAGTGTAAAATGTAAGCTAATCGTGTTAAGTTTCAGAAGGGCCTGGGCAAGAATAATATTGATGCTCTATAAATGGAAACTTGAGAATTTTGTTTCAAATATCATTGCATGTTTTGGATTAATGTCATTAATTTGTCATAGTTTGTAGGATTAAACAAGTATTTTAAAATGTTTACTGAAAGAAATAACTAAAATAGGCTTTGGGTTTGGATCATGTTAGTTATGATTTGTTTTAGCTCATGGTGTGAGGGAGTAGTTCTTTAAAGGCAAAATCAAAGACTGTAGTTCAGTTTTTCTGTGCGTTCCTTGGGAGATTAGACAAAGTACACAATGCTTCTCATCTATCATCTCTTCTCCCCCTACCCACCCCCAACAACCGTGGTATTTGGAAGAGTTCGCCTAGTGTTTATATAGTTAAACTTGTTTCCTTCCCTGTCATCTTTCCTGTTGGCTTTTATATTTTGTGTTGGCGCTTTGTTGGTGATGGGAAGGAGGATTCCTAGAAGTGGAAAACTGATGTTTGAGGCGTGATTCAGTTTTTGGGAGGGGGATGTAGTGCAGAGAGGTACGGTGAACAAAACCAGTTCCTGACTCTTCAGTTTTGTACAGAAGATAACAGTATGATTTGCTATCCTTAGGTATCTAGAACATTTGGAAATGCAATGTTTTAGAACATCAATTTAGGTATCAATCTTATTGATACCTGATATCATTTGGTGTTGGTCAGAGTTTTCTCTATATGTTTATATATTCAAACATTCAGTGATCATCACTTTTATAAAATACACTGCCCTTACTGCTGCATGTTTTTCTTTGATTTGCCATTGTACTCCTCCCCTTTGGTTCACTGAAAATGGTCATTGACTGCAGAATACTAATGGTGACAGGGCACAACTTTCAGGATTATTTTGCAGTCTTACATTAACTCCCATTGTTCTTGGTTGCTCTAAAGCCTGTTCACAGGTACTGTCAAGTGCCTGCTTTTATTAAATTATCAAAAATAAAGCATCTGTTTTCTGTGTTAACTAAAGTGCTTTCTGTTCTCTGTCTTTTCCACTAAGCCACCTTCAGGTTCATTTTTTGGGACGTTTGTTCTCCATTTCAAACATTAACTTGTGAATATTAATGCATGTTTTATATTATTAA
Organism: Aythya fuligula; assembly: GCF_009819795.1. Classification (NCBI taxonomy): domain Eukaryota; kingdom Metazoa; phylum Chordata; class Aves; order Anseriformes; family Anatidae; genus Aythya; species Aythya fuligula. The sequence continues at coordinate 8,408,957 of NC_045569.1, read as the reverse complement.
AATGTTCCCCCTATATTTGTTATCTTTTGGTTAGAGATCGAGAAGAGAGGTTGGCAGCTCTTACTGCAGCTCAACAAGAAGCCATGGAAGAACTGCAGAAGAAGATTCAGCTGAAGGTATAAAAACATGCTACACTTGAAAAATAAATCAGTAATGTAGAATTTCTGTAAAATAGTTTATGTATGTATGTTTTATTTAGTACAGATGTTACAGTATGCTGTGTCCCAAATTACGTAACTTTACAATAGATTTTTATTCATACTTTTGCTTAAAAACAGGACCTTGCTGTATAATGTGCACTGTGTAATTTGGAAAGAACAGGACTGAGCTCTGTTGAGTTACATTAATTTCAGAGCTTTAAATGTGAGAACAAATAAACTTCAACTTCCCTTGGAAAGTACACGTAATTTTGAGTTAAATCATGAGGGAAATCAGTAATTAGGAACTCTCACACTGTTCAGTGAAGACTTGCCAGTCAGTCATGCAAGGTCCTGTCTAATGGTACTGTAACTGATGCCATCAAGAGCGTGGCATCTTCCATGGAGGGCTACAGTGATTTCTTGAAAAGAGGCACAAGGCCTTGTAGTTCAGGCATTCAGCTGTGGGGAACAAAGGTATCATAAATTTTGAAATGATCCACTATTTTTGAGAAAAGTAAACACTTCTAAAATGATAAATCATATTTGTAAGGTTCTGAGGTAGAGCTACATATTGAAGTCTCATGTTTTGTTAAGTTATCTAAATTTTTATTCTAGAATTGTTTGTGTACAAGTATTTTTTTCACTTGAATATTTTTATTACCTCTGATCCTGTTCTTATGATCTTAGGTACATTTACTTCTGTTGTAAAATGCAGTTTTGACATTAAATACAGGCTTATGCCCCAGTCTCTGATCTTAAATAATAGTTAAAAATTTGCTCCATTCTCTTGAGGCTTAAGTGTATGAGCCTCCTGAAAGAATCCAGGGAGCTGTACCTTGATAGGTGCACTTCTGGAGTGTTCAATTGAGAATAAAAACAGAATAAGTGAGATGTTACATATAACAAAAAGATTTACCAAAGAGTTTGAAATAGGCGAATTTCTATGAAGTTCAATGAAATTGTCAGATTATGAATTTATGAATTGATAATCACCTATAAAACAAAAATAGTGCTGATTGATTTTTAAATCGTAGCAGAATGTTAAATCTCTGATGTGTGATGACTTAATGCCTAACCCCAACTGGTAACTCACAGTATTTCTATGGACAGCTTAATACCTTTTGCTTCATACCATTTTTTTCTTTGCTTTTGTTACTTTGCATTCAGCATGATGAAAGTATTAGAAGACACATGGAACAAATTGAACAAAGAAAAGAGAAAGCAGCTGAATTAAGTAGTGGAAGACATGCTAATACTGATTATGCTCCTAAACTTACACCATATGAACGAAAAAAACAGTGCTCATTATGCAGTGTAATGGTAAGTTGAACAGAGGGGTTGCTCTCAGAATTGCAAGACTAGCCTAAGCCTTGGAGCTACAAATTATGCTTCATTCTCAGATGAGAGTACTGCATACGTGCTGTGGCCTTGCTCTGCTCTTGGGAAAGTGCATCTTAGCTTGGATTCTTCTGTCTATAAATTATGTGGTTTAGGGAAGATTTGAAATAATTGTAGAATCACAGGAAGCGAAGTGTGGACAGTACACAGTTGCTAGCTCTCTCTTCTAAGAAAAGCAAAAATTAGGAATCATCAAATGAATCTGGTTAAAAGGTAAACATAAAGCAAGTTATAGAAACCAGGTACTTTGCTTGGCAGACCTCTCTTGAGATGTTTGGTCTCAACTGGGTGTCTCTTCTTGTGCTCCTGGCACGGTGAAGAGAGGGAGACATGCAGTCACTGAGTAGGAAGGAGGGAGATCAGTTCATGTTGATAATTGTTTTTACTGACTTGCATAGGGCAGGCATTATTGAACAAAATCTTAGGTCTTGGCTAGGAAATTATATAAGCATTATTTCTCTTTAATTGCTACATTAATTAAGATTACACAGGATCACTTCAGGCAGTGCTGGAACAGAAACTGAGGGTTCAGCAGAGTGGAGTCTTGTACATTCACTTAACGTGCCTTTCCGAATGAAAGCTCATTGTATGAAGTCAAATAGAAGTCAAAATGAGATGAGAAGCCAAGGAGTGTTTTTTTTTTTTTTTTAAAGTCTTACTATACTGCAAATTGGCTGTCTTATTATTATGTAATTTAAAATAAAGATGTTTATGTGAATTAGGCTGAGGGATAAAGTTCTGTGCTTGAGCTCTGAAAACCCGGAAGTCCACTCCATTGGCAATCAGCTGGAATTCTTCATGGTTACATGAAGTAGAATGTGCTGCTTCGGGTTGTTTTTTTGTTTTATTTATTTATTTCTATTTGATTGTTTTTCAACAATTACTTAATTTACTGATGTAATTATTCTAAAACAGATTTTGTAATTGGAACTTGTAAAGTTTAGCCATAATCAGGTCATGAACAACATAAAACATAGTAGTTCTCTGGGTTATTCATCAGAGAGATCACAAAGCCTAGGATAGATGTTTTTAAATAGACACAGTTAACACCTCCATCTCTCAGAATATAGAAATCCATTACGAAGAACTTTACTTGTGTATGTTTACAAGAAAAACGGTGTGATTTTGCTAAAGTTGAGATACAGAGCCATGTTTGAATCTTAGTGGTGTTTGTTCTAGTGTATTTTTGATTCATCTGTGCACTAAAAAAAAGGAAAGAAAAAAAAAGAAAAAGCACTGTTTATATTGCTTTTATGGATTTTTTGAAATCCTGTCTATGTGCTGCATCTTTATGCCAATTTTTTTGCTGGTATCACCATTTAAGCTGCAGCATTTGTATTACATCTTATGTTAAAACAAAACCTGTGGGTTAATACATAGACAGCTATGCCAGCCTTTGAGTAGGAATTAATTGCTGTGAAGAAGTCTAGACAGTTTGCGTTCTTAATGAGTAAAGCAACAGTGAAAATGGTGTGCTGAAATAACCTTAAAATAGTTCTTCAGAAATGAAAAAATGCATCATTTTTTCCTTATCAACATAGTTTGTTCCCTTAACTTGCTACTGGTGACTGGGTGTTTTTGCTCTCTTGTCGGTTAAGTGTTTTCAGGTGACCTTCAATAACAGTTAACAATCGTACAGGATCATAGAGTCATTGAGTTTGGAAAAGACCTCCTAAGATCATCCAGTCCAACCATTAACCTAGCACTGTCGAGTCCACCATGAAACCATGTCACTGAGCTTTACATCTACACATTTTTTGAAGACCTGCAGGGATAGTGACTCAACCACATCCCTGGGCAGCCTGTTCCAATGCTTCACAACCCTTTCAGTGAAGAAAGTTTTCCTAATATGCAACCTAAACCTCCCCTGGCCCAACTTGAGGCCATTTCCTCTTGTCCTACTGCTTGTTGCTTGGAAGAAGAGACTGGACCCCCAACTTGCTACCACCTTCTTTGAGGTAGTTGTAGAGAGCAATATATAGTTAACCTGGTAGTTCTAAACACATTTATGATGAAATTCTATGTGACAAAATAAAAAATATTCTTTTTAGTAAAATAAATAAATAAAATTGTAAAGATGTTAAAGGTAACTGATAGTACTTTCATTAGGTGGCAGATTCTGAACCTACTTCTGACAAATTAGTATATATTACATGTAAAATAATGCTATTTATAGATGATAGTATTATCAAGGGAGGAGAAAAGTCACTAATAATTCATTGTCATTACAGATTTCATCGGAAGTGTACCTATTTAGCCACATTAAAGGGAAAAAACACCAACAAGCTGTGAGAGAAAACAGTAGTATACAAGGACGGGAGCTTTCAGATGAAGAAGTGGTATGTTGTGTAATAACTTTTACTATTTCAATTTCCTTCTGGTTTTATAATGCCGTCCAGCTGAGTAGCCTAAGAAAGTCTTTAAAATTCTTATAAAGGAATGGAACTGTTTGTGTTAGCATGGGTTTAACAGTGCCTTTTTGAGTATAGTATACTAATGAAAATGAATGAAACAAACAGTGGATTCAAATACTAAAGGCAATTTCTGTTTGAAATAGACTGTGACTAATTGCTCTACTACTAATCCAAAGCTATTTTTCATATCACTGTATTTATCTTTTTGTCATAAAAGTCTGATGTGTTATGTTCCATGAGTGGTCTTTATTTTCATTCATTTTATACCTTTCCAAATAGTAAATATTCTTCACTGCTTTTAAATAAAACCCACTTCAGTAAAGGTGTAAAATAGCTTATCCATGAGGATAAACCTTCCAGGTACTAGAACAGTCAAATAGAAGTCTCCTTTAAACTCAAATGCTATTATTTATTATCTCACCTTGGCCACATCTAACTTGTTAGCATCTTGGACAATCCTATAGCTATTCCTTTCCCTTTATCTTTTGCTTCTTCCAAATAGTTCTTGAGGAGGAAGTAAAGAATCTCGCACTGTCTTTTTGCAGCAGGTTTCCAACCATTCAGATATTACTTCTCAGTACTTAAAGTACTTGCTGTCTTGTTCTTTCCTGCACGGTTCTTGTTACTATTTTCCTAGAAAAATATTCTCTTTACAGCTCATCACTGCCATAAGTACTTTCTTTTCTTTTTCAAAAAGCTTTGGAAAGTTAAATCACTGAGGTACTGAAATCCCTAGGGGCAGTTATCACTGGAAAAATGGAAAGCCTCTGTGGAGTTGGCATTTTGCCTACCCCTTCCTAACTTCAGTGAAAGTACATACTTTCTTCTCTGTTTTTCTGCTCTTTTAGAGTGGTTAGTGGAATTTCTTTTGTATTGAATTTGATTTTAGGTACTGGGTTTATCTAGTTGGACATAAGGGAGAAGCCTTCATACTGCATCTAGCTTCCTAGAAATAAATGTAAGGTGTGAGATTTCCCAGAATTCTTTCATGTCTATGCATCCACCAAGGAGTGGACAATTGGTAACACTGAGGTTTCATGCAGCTACCTAGTCTTTATTTGTATCTAGCTAACCACTTCTGAGTGCTTCTTACTGTGCCACTGCCTCAGATGAATATGGAGGAAAAAGACGAACTTTTTCTTTGTTCTGAGGGTAGTTGTATGCAATTTGCAAGATTAGATTTGGCAGCTTAACACTTCTGTCTTCTAGAAACAGGGATCATCTTATAACAGCTGCGTTTGTCCCAGTTGGTGAAAAAAGAAATTCCACTAGAGGGCACAGATATCTCAATTTTTGTAGTGTCCAACACCATATGCTTAAATCCACTGCTTTTTCAGCAATGTGAGCTTGAGATCAAGATGAAGGTTCAGCATATGAGACTTTTCTAATGAGTTCTTAGTGCAGGAGTAAAAGGAGAGAACAGTTTAACTGAATGAGCAGTCTGACAATTACAAAAGCAGATTTTAAATAGCCTTAATCTAGTTGGTGTGTAGTATTTGACATACTGGCAATATAACAATACTTCCATTCTTTTGTATATATATATATATATGTGTGTGTGTATGTATATTTTAATTTGTATCTGTGTTTTAAATTGTCTGAGTATACAATTCTGAACTGTATTGTAATCTGACATTTCCTTGGCCTGACGCCCACCCCAGTTTTCTCTTTTCAAGGAACAGAAGTAAGACATGCATGCTAGAGGTTTGGTTACTGTAAAGTAGAAAAGCTATTTTATTTCTCAGAGCAATCTGCTTTGTGTACCTTTTTATTCAGCACATGCAGTTAATATCAGACTTTGTCTCCTCCACAAGTAAAAGCACTCAGTAACTTTAGGTAAGTTTTGAAGTACATTAAAACAAATTTCAGGAGTATCATGTAGAAGTAAAACTGCAGTCCAGTGAAGCACTGTAATATATTTGGCTAGTTATTCATCACTGTTTTCAGTTTTTTAATCAGTGAAGATATCTGTAGTGAGAACACACTTGTACTACTTAAAGTTATTGCTTGTCATCTGTGATGTCTTTCGATTATATACGTCTTGTCTGTGACCCTTCTTCTTTGACATAAAAGATTTTATTTATGTCACCTCTGACCTAATAAAATTTCACCTTTAACCTTATGCACTTGACACCTCAGATAACTTACTCTTGATCTTTGACTCATTTTGTTTTAAGCTTGTTAAGCATAATAGGTAGCTGCCTAGAAAGAAATATTCTTTTATTGTAATCTGGCCATAGAATTTCTTCATTATTGCTTGAAGGAAATTAAATGTATTTGTTTTGTCCATATCTGTAATGCAGAAGGTAAGATTTAAATAGCTCCTTAAGACTTTGGGAGCTGATTTAAGTGCCTGCTTGTACAATACATGTATGCTTTGGTATGGTAAGGGGTTTTGTTGGTTGATTTGTCTGTAAGCAAAAAGTTAAAAATCACAGTACTGACACTTTTTTTTTTCCAGGCCAGGTGGGTGCTAATTAGTTAATCTTGCCAGTTTAAAAAATAAAATTATATTCTAGATTTTTTTCCTTTGCTATTATCTGTAGGTTCTTTAACAATTTCAGAGCTAAAAGTATGCTTTATACTGTAGCAATTTTTCCTGTTCTGGAATTAAGCATATATTGTGCAAGTACTGACAGGTAGTATTAGTTCTTAACCAATAAGATGAATTCACGTGTAAATGTGATTTGTTCAGTGAAATGTGGAAAATAGTTTTGTTATGAATGGAGATACTAAAAATATGAAGTCGTTTCTATGACTGTGTGACAGCTTTATTTTATCTCTGCTTTTGGGACTTTCTTCTTCTGGGGATTTATCAGTCTCCAGCTGAAAAGGATGGAGATTTCTCTTAGAGCAAAATCCTGTTGCTTTTGAAACTGTGTTTATCACATGAAAGCAAATTAACTTCTATTCACTTTTTTTTTTTTTTTAACTTTTAATTTTAGTTCGGTCTCATATAAATACATACATTAAGGTAGCTGGTAAAGCTCTTTCAACAAGGTAGGATTTGTCTTTCCTTTGTTACGCTGCTGAAATCTGCAGTTCTGTCATTGGCCCGTGTCATTTCACCATTATCTTCAGGGCGGTAACAATGTCCTGCCTACATTCCCGCTCTGTGTAGTTTTTGGCCCGCTTAAACGCAGCTTTTGTTCCACCAAACTTACAGCTTTACCTTCTTTTTACACTGCTTTTTTCTATCCTATTGATTTCCTGTTCCCTGCCTTACCATTCATATTACTCGCAGAATATGTGAACAGTGTGTGCAGTTTCGTTTCATTGATGGCACTGGAATCAAGCTATGACTAATTTTTTTTGCTGAATCGGAGCCTGTGGGAGACACTGGGCTTTTCATACAAAGGCCACTAACATGACTGAAATGGTGCCCACTCAAAAAGCCGTAGGACAACATACACTACCTGATCAGACTGAGGAGTAGGTCTCTTCGGGGACCTTCTGTGCTTTGCTCCCACCTGTAGCTTTTAAAGGATTCATTTCTACGTTCCTCTTTCCTTTTTTTTCCTTATCTGTCTTGTCTATCCTAGTTTGCTTTGAGAAGTACTCCTAACAGTAGTAATCCTAGCTTCCTTCTTTGAACTGTTATCCTATCTCTTGTCTCTATCTCCTGTCATTTAAATAGCATGGTTTTAGGCGACATTTAGAGTATAAATCATGTAATTCCATGCAGTCTATGAATGTTTCTAATAAGTGAAGGGTACTTCTAAAAACCGAACAAAATAGGTAACTGGCAGGGGTTTGGTTAATTTGTATAAGGTGAATGCTAGAGTTTAATGGAGGAATATTAACGAATTTGTGTTTGCATATGTGAAAAATGTGTGCTTTTATTTATCAGGGAGGAAAACTAACTTTTACCATGATAAGGATGAAATAAAGAACTTCTTAGAGACCAGGTCAAATGAAAATACAATCCTGTGATGGAGACCAGGTCAAATGAAAATGCAATCCTGTGATGGAGAGAAGCAGTTGTCTGAAGATTGACAGTGTTAAAATGTGAGGGTTTATAGAAAGGCATGGCTGGTGGAGCCCACCCACATACCTTTTAAGAAAAAATCAGCCCGATGGACTACAGCTTGCTGTGCTGTGTGGGTTGTCAGGCTGGCTGGGGTTGCAGTGCAAAAGATTTCTGGCATAGGTCTGTCTAGATTGTAGTGGGGTCTGATTTACAATGTGCCGAACTGCTCTGGCGCGTTCCCCTGGTACGGACACTGTTACACTGGCAAGGTTGTTCTTCTGCCAGGATGTGGTAAGAGGCTGCCTGGAAAAGCAGAACTGTGCTGGTTCGAGTTCTGTTGCAGCCATGTAAGGTTTATAGCTAGTGCAGCACACCAGCCGTGTTGATGTTGTAGTTTTCATTCCTAAAAGCTTTTTGGGGGTGTGGGGTTGTTTTTCTTTAAGAAGTCAAGCTGTTTTCTCAAAGTTGTATGCTGCTTCCAGTATTTTTTACAGAAGAAATTACTGAAGGAAAGAGATGTGGGAGTGTTTTCATGCCTGACTTTTCCTCTTTTTCTGCTGTATTTAAAAGGGATTTTCTTGTCTAGAGAATGTGTGATGCCTGGACTTTGCTGTTTTTTTAACCTTTAGGTTTTTGTTAAAAATTAAATTATCCGTCTTTGTTTTATTGCTTCAGCCTTAACGTTAACGGGAAAAATGCTTTTCATTTTTCTTTCTGAATCAGTACTTTCCACTTTTTATACAAATGAACAGTGCTGTCCTATGAATTCCTCGTCTAACTTTTCCAAAAGATACAATTAAGCAAAATGGAAAAAGATAGCAGTAAAGATGACCAATTTTTTCATTTAATCTAATAGAGGGGTTTGGTGTAGTTATTGCTGTGGGTCTGTGGTCTTTCAAAATTGTTATATAAGATTAATATATCTTTTTTTTTTCCTCTTGAACTTTCACATGTATGTTAAATGTCAGCTTGAATTGTGTTCCTAAGCGTGTTTTTAGCTATCTTAATACTTAGTTTCACTTAAGCTAATGAAAGTTCTCAGCATTCAGCTTTAAGCTCTCCTGTCGTAGTTAATTACTCAAGGCTCTAGGCTAAGGCTTTCATGTGGCTCTGATTTTTTCAGCTATGAGCTCTGTGTGCCGAAGGTGTGCAGCTTGGGTCTTACTTTGCCGTGTATTTGCACTCCAGTCTCTTTCAAACATCTGTTATGACTTCAGTGATCAGATACCAACACTGCAATACAAGGGGGTGACCTTGACTCAGATCTGGTGGTATATCGTACTTAACTAATTTCTGAGTAATGCAGTGGTACCTACACCTTGATCAAATACTGAACAGTATTCCTGTTTCTTTTACCTGCAGAGTTAATATAGGCTCCATTGCAAATGCACACTTTTTTGGCATCTGATTATAGTTTTTCAGCCACCATTTATTACTATTTCATTTTTTTTTTCTTTGAGGGGATAAAACTCATGACAGTTGCAGTGCTGGGTATTCCATCCAGTGCAAAGGTTGTAAGAGGAGCCTTCACAGAGAGACTGGAGAACAGTGCTCTGGAGGATGCATTTGCAGTCACATATACTAGAGGGAAGCAGCAGGTGCAAGCTTTGAAAAGCTCAGTGCACAGGGTGCTGTTACAGTTAATCTAGACAAGATATTTCCAAAACTTTGTTTACAGTAGCCCATTTGTCTTCTCTGTTGCTCAGCAGAAACAAAGTGCAGATCACCTACAAGTAAAACCTGCCCAGACCAGTATAGCCTCATGTTCTCTTTTCTTTTCTCCTCTCCTGAGGAAGGGAAGATTTTTAGAGGGTTTGTATCTGGCTAGAGGAATGGAATTAGGCCAAGCATCTGTGGTCCAAATTTGTTTATGGACCTTTCATACCTGTTGGATAACTGGAGTCCATTCAATATAGGATCTCTTGGGCTTCATAATTCTGCCATGGATGCATTTGCCTAGAAGAAGCTGTCATGAGTTGTCAGGGAATTAGGAAGTTCTATCCATGATGCAGCTTGCAGATCTCTCAGTACTCCATACAGCGACTAGCTTTTTGTACTTTGAGCAGCAACAGCTTCTTGCATTTAATATATTATGAAGTGGTGTTTTTCTTGGCAAAAATCTACATGATTAATTGTTTATTGGCTGTGTTAGATCATTGCCAACAGCTGCACCCTTCCTCCTTTTGGCTTTGATATCTCAAATGTTCACAGCCAGCAAAAAAAACTACTGCTGGCAAGGCCAACTGTACTCCCATTTCCCCTTTCTCTTGCTTGCCCTTGCAGCCAGGTGACAGCATCAGTGCCTTCCAGCTTTCTGCCATGCTTTTCATGTCCAGTGAGCAGAATTCTCCCTCTCTTGGAAGAAACAGCTTTACTTTGCCTTCTGCTCCCACAGCTTGAAATAACAAGTAGAATGGTATTGAAAGTCACAAGAAATATCTGAACCTACTGTTCAGAACATTATTTGCTATATATTTTAATGGCAGGCTGTCATATCATTGAATTTATGGGCAAGTAGGTGACTAAAAGTACAGTCAGTGTGAGCAGTAAGAATAGTATTTAGTTTGGACACACCGAAAAAATAGTCCCTTATTTTTTAAAAAATAAATATTTTTAAACTGTAGAAGTGAGTGGGGAAAAAAAACTTTTATAGTGAAAGGTCAGTCTTCAGTTTTGAATGTAAAAAAAAAAAAAAGTTTTTTAACGCTCTATATGATTTTTTTTTTTTTTTTAATGCTCTACAAAGCTGGTGAAGGGCCTGGAGCACAAGTCCTATGAGGAGCAGCTGAGGGAACTGGCATTGTTTGGTCTGGAGAAGGCTCAGGGGAGACTTTATTGCTCTCTACAATTATTTGCTCTCCTGTTTCTCTTCCTGAAAGGAAGCTGTGGGGAGCCAGGGGTTGGCCTCTTCTGGCAGATAAACAGTGATAGGGCTAGAGGGAATGGCCTCGAGTTGTGCCAGGTTCAGGTTGGAAATGAGGAAACATTTCTTCTCAGAAAGAGCAGACAGGCGTTGGGACCATCCCTGGGGGTGTTCAAGGAAAGGTTGGATGTGGTGCTTAGGGACATGGTTTAGTGGGTGACATGGATGGTAAGGGGATGGTTGGGCCTCTGATGATCTTGGAGGGCTTTTCTGACCTTAATGGTTCTGTGATTCTATACTGATCATCTAAAGCACATTCTAATATAGAAATGGAGTGAATAATTAAAATACTGATTTTGAGAAAATGTTGGAATATCTATTAATTTTTGTATGTGTTTCTGTGCATACAAAGGACTTGTCTTAATTCTTATGAATGGTAACAGGTAAATACCTTCCTTATTTTGAATCTTTCCTGTGTTTGGGTTTGTATCATCACTTGTATTATAACAATATTTGATCTCAATTATATTTCAGCATTAATGACTGTCATAGGCTATAACGTTAAAGATGTGAATTTTGCATTTGATATAACTCAATTTACTTCAGCATCTGTTTTCTATATTAAATACTGTCCTAAGCTGTGAGGAAAAAAATGAGACTATTGAGGAGTTTTGTTGAAGCATGTAATAAAATCGTGAAAAAATATTCCTGTGGTAACATGATTTAGAATTGAACCTTAAAAATTTCCTCACAATTTGGCAAATACATCTTTTAAGTGATTATATACAAGTAAGAAACTGTTCTTCCTGGCACTGGTAATAAATATCAAAAACCTTTTAAAATTATATTCTGCAGTTACAGAAAACTGTTTATTTTGAAACAGGTAAAGAAACTCTGCGAGTTAATCCGAAAGATATATATGGGCTTCAGAATAGTTGCTTATAGATTTGATAGAATATATGCCTTACGTAGCTTACAGTTGTACAAAATACTCAGTTTGCTGTTGACTTTTTCATTGAAGTGGTAAATGAATGACATCAATTAAGATGTGATCTAAGTTACTGCAAGTATTTCTTAATGATCTTCCTCATTTGTATTATTTTATTATTGATACAAGAGGAAAACCAAAAAGTGCTGGGAAGTTCTGAAGATCGAATTTCAATAAATAGCTAGTGTCAGATATTTTTCAAGTTGCCTTGGTCTGCAGAAATGGGTTAGAAAACTTACAAGAATGCCTTTTCTTTCCAAACTTGTGAATTCAAGGTTGGAAAGAATACAAAAATAATAAGAATAACTAGTCTTAGGGTATTCTGTCACTTCAGCTTCAGTCCTGGCCAGAACCCAGAAATGCAGATGGGAATGAGAATGAAAAGAAATAGAGAAAAAAAAAAAAAAAAAAAAACTTTTCAGATTTTAAGAAGGTCATTTTGGCTCATTTTTTGGGGAGGTGGAAGTCCAATAGCCAAATGGGCTTACCACTTATATGAATTGGTTAGCTGACACAAAACAGCAACATAGCTAATGAAGCACTGGGTCATTTTTCATATAAAAATGGGCTATACGTTGGAAGGGTCAGGCTTTGACATGCGTGTTGCTGTACAGCAGGATCTAAGTGCAGTGCTGGTTTGTGGTAGCACAGGTCCCTCCAGAGCTTACAGAAACCAGCAGAAAATACATGATATACTGTCTGATGATCCTGGCAACTCCTGTCCTTGCCTGACTAGCTTCAGACGGGAGGATTTTCAGCATTTTCTTTCCCTGGCTGCTACTGCTACATATTAGGGAGAATATTGTGCTTCGTGAGAGCTACCGTGGAGCAATGTGTGCTCAAGAGAATACAGGATCTTAATTTATGACTGCCCTACAGCAACAAATGCCAGACTGTCATTTTTTCTCAGCTTGAGCAAATCCAGATGGCTTACTATAACATTGTCCTACCTACACAATCTCATCCTTGGCAGAATTCATAAGATGACAAGGCTTATTTAAAAAGAAAAGATAGGAAAAATAAGTGTTGGTGTTATGTTCACTCCTAATTTTAGAATGAGCAAACTTTTTTTAGGAAGAATTCAGTTTGGAACATCTTCCATCACAATTTAATAGTGCTACTATAAATGTAGTTCATATTTTGGTTGTTTTCCGTAGTTTGGTAAGATTTTACCACTAATTTAAATATACTGACTTAAGATGTGTTTATTGGAAAATGTTTCTTTGTATTCTCTGTTTGCTATTTTTTAATGAAAAGTAGTGTCCCGTAGTTTTTGAATACCTTGGTGGTGTTGCTGTGTTAATTTTATCCTTAATCTAAGAACAGGCTTTTTTTCTTGTAATGAAGCGTTTTATGTTATAATCTTCTGATGCTGGAAAACTGTTTAAGTACAGAGCTTACATGCTTTAAGTCAAATTATAACGTACATTGACGCACACAGCTCCAGACGTATGCAGCTTGGACTTAGCATCTCTTCTGCAGCCACATGACAGAATGTAGTCATATCACAGGAAGGGTTACAGTCAATAGGTGAAGCAAAATGAATAGACACAGATGAATATGGAAACATGAAAGAAAACAGTTATTGGCATTCAAGAGGGTAGCTTTTGACTTTTATGGATTATGATTAAGGAATTTTAAGTGAGGGTGTGAAAGAAAAAGTTGAGCAGACTGCAACTTTTTGAGATACCCAGTGTGTGAAGAATGAGAAAACAGAAAACTGGTTATTGGAGAATGTAATGTGGCAGTAATGGGGACAAACACTGTAGGTAATGTAGAGGTTTTTATGAACTGTCTTTCATGTGCAGAGACAGGGTTACGAAAAGGCTTTAGCAAATGAATAGCAGCCTTGACACAGAAGTGTCAAAGAGATTGGGTAGGAAAATTAATTTTTGGAGTTGCTTGTGTTCTGGTTTGACAAATACTGATATATGCAGCATTTCTTCTGTCAAGGTCAGACTCATGGGTGGTGTTGCTGTAATCAGGACGCAGACAAGAGTATTGGTCATGTGAATGGGTATTGCAGGAAGAGGGAGTCATTTAGAAAATTTCTTCCCCATCTCTTGTATTTTGGATAGATCACCAAGATTCAGAATCCTGTTTATGGTGTGGTTTTCCTCATCCGGTATAAAGTGCAGTGTACTCAACTGTGTAATGTCTCACCATTTTGTAGATTTGGTGCAGTGTTCATGGAAAAACTTTTCAATTATGTTTGTTTTGGAGTCTGAAAATTTTACTTGATTTTAGAGAATAATAATAGTAATTCTTTAATCCTTGAACTTGAAGCTTGTCATATAAGGAAGAGATTTAATTTGGTGTATAGATAAAAGTTTGGTTATAAGAAGTGCTTCATCAACTATAATTTATCATCTTTAAGATAGGAAAAGAACTGGGTAGCTTTTCCTGTTTCAGACAGTTCAATGGGACTAAGCAATAACCAGCAAGAATGTGACTTCATGGGTGACCTTACTAGTTTTAGCTATATTATGGTTTTGGCAACTCAGTTTCTCATGGAGTTTGTAGATGAGGTCCATCTGTTGCATTTGGAAAGTGTCAGGATTCTCAATGACTAGAAGTCAAAACAGTTGAGATGCAGGAAGAGGAGAGGAAAAGCAAAGATGCTTTTGGTAAATAATCTATTTTTATCCTCTGCTGTGTTGAGGCTGCAGTTTTACATGTGCGTTTCATGTCAGTTTCTATCACTTTGCTTGTAAACGAAGTAGTGAAATTTTGTACAGAAAATTTATTTATTTTGTTTTAAAAAGATCTTCAGTGTTATATTAAAACTATTTAAAATCTGTAAGACTCAATTTTTAAAGACCTCAAATACCAGCATGCATCTGTACAGAGTACCATTAAATATCAAATTGTATGTATTTATCAGGTTACTTTTATGTATCATAAGCTTTAACAGTTAGAGAGTCTCCTCCTCAGAAACAGGTACAGTATACTTTAAGGTTTTCAAAAATAGCCTTTAATTTAGGTGAACGCATTCACTAATTCACCACACTAGGGGGAAGTAGCAGGAGCATTTCTACTCTACTGCATTATCAAGGTATCACCATACAAGAATATACAGAGGGAATTGTACAGACCATTGTGAAGAAATATACCAGCATTCAATTCCTCTTTCCCTATTTTGCAGCTGTACGTCACAGTGTAGAACAGACCAACTTTGCCACTTTGTGGTGTAGATTCTTCTAGGTTGATGAAAGTTAATACCTCACTTTGCAGTATAATTGATATCAACGCTGCAAATTAAAGCAGGAGTTATCGAGTATGAAAAATGATGTCAGAAAGCTGATACTTAATGACCATCACAGCTCACTGGTGAGCTGTGGTTCTGTTTTTATTTTTGGAATTAAAAGTTTAGCATTAGTAGTTTTCCTGGGTTAGTCCTATATTCTGCATCATTGTTGAAAGCAAAGCTTTTGAGAATCTGCATAACTACTGAGATTGTGGTTTCTCGGTTTCTACACCAGCAGAGAAAATCACCTGATTTTGTGGTAGGTGTGAATACAGATCTTAATAGCAAGCTTTCATAAGAGAATTCGCATAATACAGCTTTGCATTTATAATAGCCTAACATCTCCAAAGATTTGATGGTTTACTAGTATCTGAGGGTTTGAGGTAATTAACTATCTGTCAGAACGTGCTCAGCATAGCACAGAATCAGACCAGTAACGTGCATTCATGCGGTCTGGAAACCAAACCCCAGAATGCCTCTATGGTGTGGGTAAATTAGTCTTAATATTTATCTTAATATTAGTCTTTAATATTTACTGGATTTACTGCTTACTTGTGTAATACTAATTCTAAATAAGTAAAAAGCTTTAAGGAAGAAGTGAATAGATTACCTAGTTATTCTACATTACCTATATTAGAAATGAGAGAAAAATAACCAAAACTCAGTGATGAAATTGTTGCTTAAATAAAAGCATTCAGAAGATGAAGTTAGTTTATTGTCTAAGCAGTGTACTGGCTTGACTCACTTTCATACACTTAGAGCAATTACTTTTTTGGTACGTTAACTTGTCTGGCCGATGGTTATGCAAATCAAATCACTCATGAACTTAATTTGAAGGGTTGAACACACAGTACTTGAACATGGCTCAGGGGATTTAAAGGCCTTTCTTTTTGCAGATAACGAGTAGGACCTTTGTGATACCTGGGAATAAATATTTCTGCACTGCACCGAAGCACAATATTGGCAGCAGCCATCTTCCCAGACTCAAGTTGTCATTCAATGCTAAGCTATTAGTTATACATGTACTTGTTTCACACCTGAGTAGTGATCTGCCTGCAGTGATAGTCCTGTGCTTTGATCAGTACGCTGAAAAAGTGTTGGGCTTTGTGACACAAGGTGTTATTACTCTAGTCCAACTTTCAGGAGCTGTATGTATGAAGTCTGATGTTAATTCAAACTGCCACACTTTGAAAGCTGAGAACTCTGAGAAACAACCTCACAAAAGTGAGTTCACGTGAACAAAATGGTTTGTAACCACCCTTTGTGCTATTGACAGCAAGACCTCTTTTGGCCCTCCCAGGCTGATAAATGAAATGTGGTTGTTGAATGCTGTGGTTCTCTGTGAGTCTTCTCTGAAGCCACGGATCAGACTGGGAAACAGATCTGAGTGTCTGCTGAGGGATACTACAAGGCTTTGTCTCACTCCTCGTTTCTGCCTGTCGGAAGTCTGATGACAGGTTTGCTGTTGCTCGTGTGTAGCATGAAGACAGCAAGTTGACTGCACCTGAATGAGGACATTCTGCCCAATTTCTCACATGGTGTCCATTTCAAAGGGCAGTATTAACCTCATTTTGCTCTGGCTGTCACTCAAAGGATACAGCAAATAGTTTGAAGACCTGATGAACAAAAAAATCAGTTTCACTGTTGAACAAAGATATAGAACATTTCTTCTAATGTTCATGATCATTTTTTAAGTGTTTCATCACACCCATAGGATGTGATGTATTTAAACTGCTAGGAAACAACCTTGTGGAGGGGTACTAGTTCAGGGGTGCATGTGAATCCCATCTTGTTAGACTTGTTGAATAAGTGAACACCCTCAAAATGCCAGCAGCTAAGTACTGTGAAGCTTAGTACCTGATTAATATCATAATAGCTTGCTCTGAGAAAGTCTGTTCTTTTCTTAATATTGAAAAACTTGAAACCATCAATTGCCTGTGATGTTTGAGCCTCATGACAAGGTTTATGTTTGTTGTAAGGAAGTTTCAGTCAGTGACTGCTGTTTTCAACTGGGGTATTCATCTCTGAGGAGACAGAAGTAACTTGGAGCTTTGTAACCAGCACTGCGTGTTAACGTATGCTTCTCTGAACTGGTTAAGAACTAACTCATCAAATGTTGGGGTGTGTTGCTCTCTTGTAATACTGTGTCATGCTTTAAGGGGGCAGCCTTCTGAGATACCTTAAAGTTTTCCTTGAAGCACTTCTTGCTAAAATGATGTTGATAATATTAGTGGGGAAGAAATGTTTGATCTGACTAACGGGAAAAATTCTTATAAAAGCTTGTTGGACTTGCTGTTTCATGTGACTAATACAGTTTCCATTGAATTACTTGGATAATAAATTGGGGGAAAATACTCAGATATACTGGGAGTTGGACAGGGTAGGCAGTGTAGCCAAGTTAAAGGCACAGTTTCAGAAATTGCTTAGATTTTTATACTTGATTTCTTACGTCTGATATTCATTCGGTATTCATTTTGCATTCATATGATTTAAGATAGAAATTTCAATTACTATTTTGACCAAATATATATTGCTAGGTTATATCATGCCCTAATGCTTTACAAAAACTAAAAGGTCTTTTTCCAAGAAATTTCACAAAGATTTATTTTGTTTTCAACAAGCATAATACTTTCCTGAATCAGTGAAAGGACCAGTGGAAAAAAAAAAAAGTTTATTTTCTGCAAAATATTGTCTTTAAATTTTTAGCAGTTCAACTTTTACTTTGAATTTCAAGTATACTTTAAAAAAAAAAAAAAGAATAACGGCTTCTCATTGTGGCACTAATTTTCAAGCATAAATTATCCTAATAAGCAGTGGTGGCTTATACTTCATAATGTGTTCAGTATTATTTAAAAAAACAAATATAACCCTTGTAATATTAAAATGTAGTAAGTATATTCTAGTAACTGGCATGAAAATATTTGCTTCTTGTTACTTGTAAAAATTAACCTGATAAAATTGGGTTTTGTAGCCACGTATTTTTCAGCTGAAATGGACTAGTTGAGGATGTTGTAGTGGTTTAAGTGGGTCACTTTTAATGTTTATATCTTTAAATCAGTATAAGTTTCTTGCACTGACAAGGATCTGGAGTACACCGTTCAGAAGAGGTAAAGTTAAGTAATGCACATGAAACTGAAAAGTATGTCTAGAAGGACAAGTGTAGAAATTCTTCTGTGTCATTGAAAACTAACTTGATGCATTGAGTGCTTTGAGCAAATTTCTGGCTTGAGGGAACTGAAGAAAAAAAAAGGTATTGAGCAGTTTACCAGTGTTTCTAGAGGTGTTGGGCATGTTTTACATTGTCTAAGTGTGCAGTTTCTAGGCAGCCTGCTGGTCACTGGAATTGTTACAAGGATTCAAGTGTCCATGCATGGGTAGCATAGGTCAATCCAAACTGGGGACAACTCCAGGGGAATAGCTTTTTCAGTTTTTCACATCAACATTAGAAATATTTATTTCTAAAGTAGACTTCGAACTGTATTGGGGTAACCTAGCTTGAAAGTACCTCAGAGTCAACGGGAATAAATGAAGAAGGGTAGTTTCTTGTTTTTAAAAGTATGTGGTCATGCTCAGTTAGGTACTTCTGTTCTAACCTTAGGACAGGCTTTTTCCTATTTTTCTGCAGATAAGGAGTTTAGTTTTGGAGAGTATGTAAAATAGTGAGGTAATTGCATTTTTCAGTTATTGTGCGCCACCTCTTATTTCAAGTCTTGTTTTTTATCACTTGAAGTTTTTGTAGTTAGCTTGTAATTTTCTTGTGTATTGTTATTTTTCTGGAATATAAATAGAGGAAGTGTTTCTAGTGTTTAAAATTTAGTTTTATATTTATTAATTTTCTTCACTTTTTGTTAAATATTTTCCACTACTTATTTCTGGGAAGGTAATCTATAAACACTACCATGTACTGTAAGATTAAATATTTCAATATTTTCTGCAGGAGCACCTGTCATTAAAAAAATACATTGTGGATATTGTGATTGAGAGTTCTCTTCCTGTGGAACCACTGAAAGAAGGAGAGGAAAAGCAAAAAAATAAAAAGAAAGCCAAAAAGTTAAAAGCACGGATGAACTCCAGGTAGTAAAAGCTATTGTTTTTTTGTTTGTTTGTTTATCTGTTTTAAGTTTTATTCTGAACTTTACTTTTTGTCCTTTAGCATGAGTGCCATGGAAGGCTTAAAAAAAGAAAAAATAAGTTATTTGCTTTGGGAGTGTCCTGAAAATAATACTGATGAGCCTAATTTATGGCCACTTTCTCTGATTGAGAAAGAAAACTGAATATCGATCTGGAGCCCTTGGTTTCACCTGTTAAGAGCTTTTCTCATAATTGGATGCCGGTGCCCTGCCAAAACCATAGCATCTTCTAGCATACAATAGCATGTTTAAATTTGTGTAAACCGTGCCTATTTTTCTTTCTAGCTATTGATTTTTAAATGAAGTATCAAAGAAAATCAATAGTAATCAACAAATAGAAGTCAGCCTGCTGTAGTGTCAAATCCCATGACTAAATTTAATCATTTTTTGTTGCCTGTCACAACAGAAAGAAAGTTAAAAATATCTTAAAATGGAAAGTGAGTTGTCAGACCTGTAATTTGTTATTAGCTTAAAAAGTGACATCTCCAAATCAGTAAGATATGCAAGATGACATATCATGAACTGCAGTGTCAATCTGTAGCTGAGGAGACCCCAACTGAAGTAAATACTTAACTAAATAATATAATGTATTTTTAGATTTATCTCTTAAAAATACTTCTCAGCTGGTAAAGTGTATAGTTACAAATATTCTCTGTATTGTTTTTAAGCAGGAAGCGTTGCAGAGTAGGAAAAAAAAAAGTATAGGTTTTTAGAGAAAAAGTAAAAATGAGTTAGTATATTAATATAAGTCAATAATGATACATTAATTTTCAAAAATACAAAATTTTACAATTTTTATCATTTCTGATTTTTTTTCCTCTTTGAATGATCAAATTTAGTGTCTGAACTTCACATTTGAACACACTGTTGAATTTGGATAATACATTCTTGCAGGTTCCTAATTTCTCAGGGTGGATTTTTATTCATGTTACCTGTTGAATTAATGCAGGTATTGGGTCCAATTTTAATTGTTTCTCAAGACCTACTTCTGTTGAATTTAGTCAAAGGTTTGTCAGACCTAGGAGTAACAGTTCAAATAATAGTTTGTTATTGGCACTGGGTGTTGAAAAAGGGTTTTGGAACATTTTGAATTCTGATGTTTCAGACTGCTGGGTGAGTCAGCATAGCTGTCATAAAAATTTTAATTAAAGCAGACATCATTTTACAAAGATGTACTAATGAGAAATACAGTGGATGTTTCAAAATCTAGGAGGAATTAAATTGGAGAGACATGAAATTTACATTTTTTAAGCTTGTTTTTAGTTGACTAAAGAGTGACTTGACTTTTCATTGCTCTCCTTGAAGAGAACATTAAATTGACGATTTCACCATGAAACTTATGTATACCATGTAACATTGACAAAAAAAAGCTTACTAATAAAGATGTCCAGTAGCAAAATGGAACAAAGTTTGTTCTATTTCAAACAAAAAAATGATGAGGAAAAATAAAATCCATTTAGGAGATTAATTTTAACCATGCGAGGCCTGCCAGTCTTCTACAGTTAGTATAATTGACAGTTGAGTAATAGTAATAGGCCTAGTAATGACAACTACGGCCTTGGATGTTTGGAGGTTTGCTGTAATCAGAAAATGATAAAGCGTTATGTTATGTACTGCTGCAGCCTCACTTGAAGTACTGCATGCAGGTTTGGGCACTACAATATAAGAATGACCTAAAACTATTACAGAGCTTCCAATGGAGGGCTGCAAGGCTGGTGAAGGGCCTAGAGTGCAAGGCCTGTGAAGAATGCCTGAGGCCCCTTGGTTTGCTCAGCCCAGAGCAGAGCAGGCCAAGGGGAGGCCTCATGGCGGCCTGCAGCCTCCTCGTGAGGGGAGCGGAGGGGCAGGCGCTGAGCTCTGCTCTCTGGGGACAGCAACAGGACCCGAAGGAACAGCATGGAGCTGGGACAGGGGAGGGCAAGGCTGGATATTGGGAAAAGGTTCTTCAGTGAGAGCGTTGTCGGGCACTGGAAAAGAAACCCAGGGAGGGACATGGTCACAGAACCAAGCCTGCTGGAGTTCAAGGAGCATTTTGACAAGGCCCTCAAACATAAGGTTTGATTTTGGGGTGGGCCTGTGTGGAGCCAGGAGCTGTACTTAGTGATCCTTGTGGGTCCCTTCCGTTTGGGATATTATATGATTGTTAAAGCAGTTAAAGTAATGATCTCACAATTACAATATGAAACGCTAAATTAAATAATTTAGAGTGTGTCTACTATGTTTCTGCTCAGCAATCTGAACAGTAATACAAGCAGATTGCTGGGAGTTACTGTACAAAATCAACTGAGACCTTAAATGGAATATATGAAGTCCCTAATAATTTATTGTGGGTGGTTATCTATAAGCTGTGTTTTAGCACATATTTGCAACTATTCCTCTTCTTCTAAAGAAGTAGTGGTAACAAACCCTCCTATACCTGATGGCTTGAAATTACACATTCATTTCTGTTCCAAGGAAGCTGTGATATTTAAAATTTGAAATAACTAACTGCATTAAAATAGGTCCTGTTTCTCTCCTGAGTTTCTTGCTCCTAAATCAATATAACAATATGAAAGCTACAAAGGGCAAAGGTGAATGAGGGAACAAATTGTCATCACCGGGTTATTAGATATGTTGAGAAGTTTTGTTAGTCTTATTAATAATATTTATAACCCTAAGCTGTTAAACTGATGCCATAGTAACAACTGATATATAGCTAAATAAATTATCTCAGGTTAACACGCATGTGCTGCTATGAGAAGAATACTTTGGTGCCTGCATGGCAAACTGAGGCCTGCTGAAACCTAACCCCCAGCAACAGAGGTGGAGTTACCAAGTAGGAAGTGCATACAGTTGAGATAAGCTCTGCAATGGATTTAAAGCACTTCTGTCATGTTCTTTGGTAACAGATATTTTAGGTGATTATTCATGTTTGACTGACTCGTCTGTACAAAACTCAAAGATAAAATATGTTGTTTCTGGCTAAGAGACAGGAAGGAAGGCAAAAGGTTAATAAGGGAATCTCACCTCCATGTTTAATACTAAATTCACTTGTGATTAATAGCTTTATTAATGATCCACAAATCAGAACTAGTACTAATTTAACAGTATTTGCATGTGGCAGAAGTTGTTTAGGTTAAGCAAGCTGAGGGAAAATTTGAGTAGCTTTGGAAAACTTGATCTTGGATGAAGAGAGAATATAAAGAAGTGTGGAGTATATGTATCTGAGAGAAATAGTGAACTATTTCTGAAACTTTTAGGTTTTAAATGAGCACTCTCAACCCTAAGAACAAAATGACTGTTACAGATTAGTAAAGACGTTTGAACAGTTGCAGTTACAGCCAAAATCAAAATGTCATGTTGCTGTGTTATGTTGATGATTTTTTTTCTAAAAATGACGTAGAACATTGTCTCACCTAGCTGAAAGGACCTTGATAAAGTAGAAAAATACAGGAAAAGATTATGAGGTTACAAAAAAAAAAAAGCTTTCATGAAGAGAAGTTGAAAAGACAAAAAGGCTGGGAATGTTTATTTTAAGAAGTTGTGAGGAAAGACCTGATACAATAGTAAATGAAATCAATGCTTAAGATTTATTAGGAATTAAATCTTTACTAAATTGGTGTTTTGTAGTGGAGCAATAAAACACATTTCCCATTGGAAGCCATTGGCAAAATCTTGGATTCGGAAAACAAACCACCAAGAAAAGAAAACAGTTGGATGTTTGTAAAGCTAGCAAGAATGCCAACTAACAATGGTTAATGTTCAAAATACTTAGGAAATTAATACTAAACAGCGTTTTTATGGGTCAAAGTTGACCTGAAGCAGATGTTTTCTGCTTCTGTCTTGAGGGACTTTTGGCACCTTCCTCTGGGGATTCTTATGGGTGCCACTCGTAGAGACAAATCACGTATCTGGTTTAGTCCAGCATGACAGTGAGGTTTCCTTCAGGTGTGGGTACAGCTTGCCAAAGTCCTGACTTGTGAAGAGTTTTCCCAGCTGTGAATGAGGTGCTACTCATTCATCTGAGAACAGAACCTCAACAGACTTGAACAGCAGTTCTGCCTTAAGGCTCTAGAGGTCTGTGTTGTATCTGTGAGGTCTTCATTTCAGAAAAAAAAATTGAAAGAGCAATTTCAATGGATCAAATGTTTTTAACATCCAGATGCTTTTAGTGTCTGCTGGATGTTTTTTCACAAGGCTCTGGCTCTGAAATTTTATTTTTTCCCGTGTCACTGTGGTGTGTGGTTTAGTTTTACTTCATGAAGTTGGGGGGATGTTATAAAGTGTTACAGGATTACCACTCCGAGTCCTGTTTTGGTTGATGAGCTGATGATGATTTTCACCTGCTAGTTTAGGCTGGTTGCAGTCAAAACAATTGGTGAAAAAGAAGTCCTGTCTCTGTCTTCCTGCATTTTGGCATATGGCCAGTGTAAATAAGATTTTAAGTGTCTAAACAGGTATGTGATTATAGGTCCTGTTTCCATTTCTAACAGTAAAAGAGCCGTTAGTGGAAGTATTTATTTCTGTGCTGTATGCCCAACAAGGTTCATACCGTTATAAAATGGACATTAATTTCATTAAAAATACCTCTATAGCTGTAAATAAAACAAATAATTTGTTAATTATAATGTCTGTGTTGTAGTATTCTGATCTACACCACCTGTCTAAATTACTAATATTTTCATTAGATGAATGAGTTAATTTTATAATGAAGTAAGTTTCTACAGTTCTTTCCTTGTTATTGTATATGGTGTTTTAACATTTGTCACCATACTGAAGGTCAAATTAAATCCACCATTTGTGTACTAATGTTATACTAAATAGTATTAATAAATATTAGTTGTTAGTGACTAGTAGTTAAACATCTGTATGCATTATGGTAAGGCAGAATTGTCAGAAATGGCATGACTTATTATGAAACAGAAAAATTGCAAAGGCTAGAATTATCTTGCTGATATTCCATACGGTATGCTTTAGATGATAGTCAATAAATGATTAATATTTCTTCCTCCAGGGCAAAGGAATATGAGAGTTTGATGGAAGCAAAAAATGCCGTCTCCGATTCCCCATTTAAAGCCAAGTAAGCATTTTACTTTACGTATTTTAGACTTTTTTTTTCCCCTGTCTGTAGCAGAAGTGCTTCTGAAATTTCCAGTGGAGTGTGGTAAGGTTCCCATTCAATATGGGATGTACTGTCATATTGAATTACAGATTAATTCCTAACATGAAAGGTCAGATGTTATAAATGCCTTTTTTTTCTGGAGGCACTGTATATCTTAAACCATGTAAGATACAATAGAAAGAGAGCATACATTATCTCTTTATTACCTAGAAGCAAGAAGGACTTAGTACTTAGTACTCTTCAACCAGCTTAGTACTCTTCAACACGGATTGTGAAAATTCAGTACTGGAATTATGGAACTGAAAAATTTATGTGTTACCTCCCTTTGGTCAGAAACAAAGGTTCATATGGTGAACCCAGGTATTTTAGTGCACATGTGTCTTAATCTGACATTGAGCTTTGTAAAGAGTAGACTATTTATTGTCAAAGATAAGGCACAGATGAAGGCAGTGGATGGTAAAATTAAAACAAGCAATTATCACTGGCAGATTTCTCTTCCTTAGGATGAAACTGAAAATTAGTCAGCCTTTTCTGTGTGATTGCATTGAAGCTGTTTGGCAAAAGATGCAGAATATTTGGATTCCAAAAAGTTCTTGACAAGTTTTTTCTTGCCAAAGGTTTTAGAGGAATCTGTATAGCTGTGGTGTAAGTAGGAATCAGTTCAAAAACTGAAAAGAAGTGGAGATGCCTGATCAGTCTTTGCCAAATAGGGAGGTTACTGGTAGAATTCAGCAGTCGTACAATGTTCAACGTAGTCACAAGGACTTGGACCAGAGGGCAAACAGTGAGATGGCACGGTTTAACCACTTTGTGAAGATACTCAGGATAATAGGGACAAGAGCTGATACTGACTAATAATTTTGAAGAGAGACAGTAACAAAGCAGTAAAGCAGCAGGTGAAATTCACTGTATATGAAGGGCTACACAGTGTCGGGGACACAGGAACTCAATGCTACCTTCACATATAAACTGATGGGCTTTGAACTTACGGAAGTGATACATAGTTCCAAGAAAATACTAGCTCCGTACTCCTAGCAGTTAAAGCAAATCCTTTGTTAAAATTATTTAGACAGGTGCAAAAACAAAATAAAGAATGTCATTATGTACAAATCATCTACATCTTTTGAATGCCATGTGCATTTCTGCTGCTTTATCTCAGAAGGGATATACTGGAATTGTTGAGAATTCACAGGGAGAAAGAAAGGAAACAATAACTTCTGGTATAACTTCTCTGTTAGGGACTAAGTACTTCTCATTCTGGAGAAAAATGTAATGGCGGGAGGAAGTTACAAAGGAGGTATGTTACGGAGATCTACAAGGTCATAAATAGTATGGAAAAGATGGGTGGTGACTGATTGCTGTCCCTCCAAGGGCCAGAATGAGGGAGCATGGGATGAAGATCAGTGGTTCTTAGTGCTGTGTGTAATTAGATATACGGAACTCATCGACAAAAAGATGCTCAAAGTTTACCTCGCATGCATAGCAGTTCAAGAACACCACATCCAGCTCTAGATATTCCTAAACTGAAAAATGGGGGGCAAGAAAAGGATTAGTAAAGAGGATTGTGTATGTTTACCCTGTTCTTAGTTTTCCTCAGGCATCCATTTACAGTTCTTTGTTAGGGTAGCAGGCGGGTGGTAAACCATTCCTACAGTTGTGCTCAAGAAGCCTGTGGAAGGTCAGTCAGGCTGTAGTGGCTCAACAGTTGGATTTAAATACCTTCATCCTAAAATGATGACGATTTTCTGGGTTGGGGATGTTTGTCTTCAGGATGAGGTAATAACCTGTACCAGATTCTGTATGTTTTCTTGTTGCTTCTATCATTTGTAAATTGCTGATACACTTGAAGCTAGCGATTTTTAGAAGTTCCTATTGTTTAAGATGTTCAGATCCTTTATTTTAGGCTCCCCTGGTGCTTGTATGACTAACATGTAAGCAGTATCTTTCACGTAGTCTTTTTAGTAGTTTTAAAACCTGCTGCTGAATCTCAGTATGTGTTTTAATCAAAAACGTTGCTGAGGTTTAACATAAGAAAATGAAACATCTCCACCAGATGGCACACCTGCATAAACACATTGGGAAAGAAGGTTCTGTTGGCTTTGTTTCTTAATTATCAGCACTTCAATTTTCAAGATTAATTTCATGGTGGATTAGGACTTCTAAATTTGTAGCTTCTATGTTTTGCTTTTCTTTGCTACCAGAAAATAAAAACATTAGGTTCTAGTTGTCAGCAGAAATGTGGTGTGTTTGAGCAACTGACAATACTGAAAAGCTGTAGCTTTTCCATGTTAGTTTCTTTCTGACTTTTGATTATCATCAGTGACATGTTTTATTCAGTTGTTTCAATAGCAGTGCAACAGAAACTCAAGCAAGTTGCTTTGTTTGTTATATCTTGACTAATTCTCAATCTATAGTTTTTATTTCTCAGTGAAATGCTAGGGTACTTTCAGGCAGAATCTTCTGTTTCACCTGCTTTTTTTATTGCCTTCCTTTGTTACCTCTGTTTTTGGAACATCCTTAACTTTCCTGCATATTCTCAGTATCTGAATGGAGTAGGTGGTGTAATATGGGGAGGTTTCAAATACGTTTGTGGATCCTTCTTTTGGTTGCCTCCTACCTTTTCTTTATTTTCTCAGTCAGTGGATTCATTTTTCTATTTTGAAACCAGTGTCACATTTATTCTGACATAATCTAAAAAATAAGAAATATGAGAACTGAAATGTAATTACAATTAAGGACTTAATTTGCATGTTGCACTCTGAGCACACATGTCCATAAGGTAACCTGTTGCAGTATTTTGCAACCATAGCATTTGGTGAGATTGTTTTTGTTCTTCATTTCTTGTATGCATCCTGCCTCTGGATTAATCACTGAGGTTAGAAGGCCCTGTCTCACATTCTGAGGATGTTTATAGTTCTGGCCCTGTTCTGAGTGCAGGGAGGCTGGAGTTACAAGTCCCTTCAAAGTGATGATCCTAGGGAAAGTGCAAGTAGAATCACCAGTATATCCACATGGTTCACATCTTGGCTGCTTGTAGCACTGCATGCCTGGTGCTGCACCAGCACCTGTTACGGCTGCACCCTGTTAGAAATAAACTACTGTGGTGGCCACGTTGTAGCTTGCTTTCATCATAAAGCTAAGATAATATAAAATGGAAGTATGGAAGTGAAGAGTAGCCTTCTCTCTCTTTGTAAAGGATAGAGTGAGAGGGCAAGACATCTTACGAGTTTAAGACCAGACCATATCTGTTTATGTGGATAAACAAATGAATACAGGAAAGAATAATTTTTCTTGACGGAACTAAGTACAGGATCCTACTTTACTAAGAAAAATAATAAGAAGAAGTAGCTGAAACAGTATTAGATCTCTACTGAAATGTTATTGTATTGAGAAGCTATGAAATAGTTAACAGTTGCCTTTTTAGCAAGAACACAGTGTACTACTATGAGCTACTATTAACTGCTACTGTACCTGGCTGAGACAGAGCAAATCTTTGCCAATGCTAGGAGTTCTAACAGCTATCCAACACATGCTCTGAGTAGATCTGCAAATTTAATGAGAAAAGTCATGTCACAGGGTAAAGGGTGTAAAAACTAAGAAGGCTAAATTTGTTCTTTGTGTCAAAACAAATGCCACTATGTTTTCTTTATTTGGAAGGAAGGTTTGATGTATTCAAATTTGGTGGAAGCCTACTAGTGAACAAAGAAACAACTTTTTATCAGTTGGCTGAGCTTAGAATTGGGAAAAAAAAAAAAAAAAAAAAAACTTAAAAATTCCATTTAAAACATGACACAGTTGGTAGATGTGTTTGTTCACTTAACAGAAGCAAATGAATTTTAGAATGAGATCATTAAATGCAACTTTCTGGTATGTTTCCTTGCTTATGTCATGTTTCTTTAACTCCTCCTAGCCCCGATTATGTCTTTGTAAACAACTAGAACAATTTATGGAATGCAATTTATCTGATTTTAGTTGTTAGCCATGTCAGTTGTTAAAGAAGAAAGACAGAACCCAGAATTAGTCTTTGGCAGGTAAAAAGCCTTTTTAGATCACCTTTAAGATTAAGCCACCTTAATATTATGAGACCACTGATTTCCTGCTGCAGCTCCTAGATTGTTTCAGTAGTTCTTGTTAGTGTATGGTTTGTGGGCTTATAAAAACATTCACTGAGGAAGCAGTGATTCAAGTGCTTTCTAAACCTCACAAATAATACAAATATCAAAAAGCAGAGAATGTTTATCTTGCTTTGGTAGACATGGTATGTGTGCTTTTTCCAGTTTGAGTACGGAATATACTGCTTCTTGAGGGGGATTGTAAAAGGCTTTAAGTGTTTCTTTTCTAGAAACAGTTCTGGAAGATGCCTGAAACTGTTTTGTTTGCTGTTTTGTTTTGTTTTCTAATTAGTAACTACACAAAAAAAATTCTTTCTTAATGTAGGCGAAAAAATAGATCCAAATGTTGCTTTACTTGCTTGGTGTCTTGCTCTCTGACCAATCTCCCGTAGAAAGCCCTTTCAAGAAAAAGTGCTGCACTCATTCTCATGTGGGAATGGCCATTCTGTTGCTCCATGGCTTTTTTCAACTGTTCATTAGCTGGTTGGTCATTGGTTGCACTTAGGTTGTTTTATAAAAGCCAGGGGACACTTGATGCATTTGTGGTATTAATTCGGATTCTCTGGGAACTGATCTGAAGGTAATTACTTAGCGTCCAGTCCTCAAAGTTAGCCCATCAAAACATGCATACTCTTTCTTCTTGCAGCATCCTTTGGTATCCATCAGAGCAGGTTTTTAAAAGGGAAGGAAAAAGCTTTTGTAAAGTAAGAGTGTTGGTTGCATTTATTTAATATCTATTATTCCAAAAGCTGTATGTTTGAGTGTTAAAGCAGTCTGCAGTTAGGAAAGCATAAATGTAATCCATAAATACAAGCAGGGAAGGTAAGGTAATGAAAGATTGCCTAATGGGAGTTAGCAGGATTGCAGGAATTTTTAAAATAAAAATATAACCTCCCTAATCTAATACTTCAGCCACTTTCTCCTCTCATTCACAAAGGAATTGTTTCGTTTTGTTGTTGTTGTTGTTTTTTTTTTTTTTTCATGTGTTTTTTAATTCCTCCTTTTTTAAACTACAAAAAGGGGCATTTCAGATGGTCTGAAAGAACCACTATTCTGAGAAAGGCCTGAAATACAAAAAGAGGAGTCAGGAATGTAGTGTGGAGTTTGTTCTTGCAGAGCCTCAAAGATAAATGCCTTCAATGACATAGTTCTTTCTTTTTTTTTTTTTTGTGTGTGTGTGCAGTATATCAGTGTGTTCACAAAACAAATGGACGTTATAGGTTTTCTTGGTGTAGTAGTCTAGTTTACAGTTAAGTCAGTTATAAAATATTATGCCACAATACTGATTAGTGGGGAAAAATGTCTGAAGCTGGAAATATTTGTGCAAAATTTGTTTTTAAACAGCTGTATGATCTATAGAAGAGCTGAAGTATAAAATAAAATTCAGTTAAATTTAAACAAAGGTAAATATCTGGTCTCTGATTGGATGGACAGCAGGTGCTATTTTCAGAGAACTGCTGGAGCATTCTTATAGCGAATGAAATTAATTCAGCAAATCTTTTTAGCAATTTTGCCACCAGTTTTCAGGTAGCTTCCATTTTTGAGACTAATGAAGATGTACAAAGCTGCATATTTAGGCATCTAGCTATGTTGTTAAGTAGAGTGGTGTTTTCCATTGCGTTCCTAAAGCAATTAGAATGTGTCAGGTATGCCACTGAGTATGTTACTTTGCTGCAGGGGTAGTACAGAATAGTGCAGGGCTGTATGTTGCTTTAGGAGGATACAGCATAACTCGGGTTTGGGCTGGGCAGGAACTGCCACAGACTTTCTCAGTTCTCTCCAGGCGCACGCTGCACGGGCAAGAATTGGGGCTGTGTGTCCAGCTGGCATCTGGCCGCCCTCAGCAGGAGCGCACAGGAGGAGTAACCAGTCTCTGCCACTTGTACTGATCCTTCCGGGCATACATTCAGCATGCAGCCAAGAAATCATGGATTTAAATGTGGAAGTGCTGAAATACATTGATGTTATTTCAAGGTGGTTTGGTGGTTCTGTTTTTTTGTTTCTTTGTTGTTTTTTTTTTTGAGATTAAATGTGACCTATAAATATTGACAGAGATCTTTTTCCTTTAGTCTATAAAATATATTAAGCCTGCTAGAAATATTTAGCCTATGCTAAAACCAAACCCTTAATTTTACAATACTTAGTTGTAACTTTATTTACATATTTTCTCTATAAACCTTTGACTATCCATCATTTTTCTATTTGCAGTGCAAAAAGACCCGATCATGTATTTGTATTTGCTGAACATGCTATTTATCAGAGTGTAACATTCTAAACCCAATCTGTGCCTTATGTCTTTTAGGATATTTCTTCCACATTCTGAATTATTTCTTTGGAGGCAATGCTATAACATTTTAATTAGTGGGATGTAAATAATTTTAGATAAAAAGGCATAAATGTTAACTTTCCTTTTTATTTAGCCAAATAAATTTTCACTCACTTATTGTTCCCTCCATGGCACATTAAACCTTGGAGGAATGCAGATTCTGAGATGGAGTGAAAATTAAGTTTTTGTTCTAAAGATGTTTGGATTTGGACTCAGCAATATTTCCTCATAGTCCTTGAAGCAGGTGTTGATACCATGATGTATTAATCTACTATATGAACAAAGGGTGTTCTCTTTCCAGATCTGTTTATGGCAATGATTAATTCTATATCCAAGTACAAGTCATCTTGCATAGATTTCTAGTCCTTTGAAACAGTCTTAAAGAAAATAATTCTTATTTTTCTGTGATGCTGCCAAGAGGTCAGTGTAAAGGATATTAAATTAAAATAATTTCTCCAAGACTCACTCAGTGAGAGGAGGGTTTTTTATTTCCCATCTCTTCCCCATATGATCATGAAGCATACTTTACCCTTTTTTGGCAGAAGACCAACGTACAATATGATACGAAGATGTAAGAAGTAATTCTTTAATGCAGCACAACTGGAAATGTTGTTCTTCATGTTCCTTATTTTGATGCTGAAAACACAAAGTTTGTCTGTTGGTAGAAGCTTTTCAGCAATGAAAACATCAAGAAACTGATCAATTCTACTTCATTGATTAGATAGGCTTTCAAAATTGTGCATATAAAATCATTTAAGAAATCTAGATATTTTTGTCTTAGACTGTATACAAATCTTGGGATGGGTATAAGAGAAAAATTCAATGCAGCATCTGGAAAGAAGGGATGTTCCAATAATTAAGTAGTTTGTTATTAGTGCTCAAGAATGTCAATTCTGTAAGTGAAGATCATTCCAGAAGAAGAAACTGGTTTAAGATAGTATCTTAATTTGGAGAAAAGGGAAATGCTTGAGAAATTAACAAAGTATTATTTGGCAAAAGAGGATATATGTTCTCACTTTTCTAACATTTTCTAACTTCAGCGTGATGCAAAATGAAGTATTTATTTGTTCTCACAACAAAAGGTGACCACTGGTGCATGAGGAAAGACAGGAATTTCAGTATGTATGAAAGCTCTTTCCAAGACTGAAGGGAAAGGGAACTTGTCAACAGACAAGGCAATGTAACACAATTATTTTTTATTCAAGTCCTTTTTAGTAATGCCTTGATCAACCATACACATTTTGTGTGCTGATGGCTGATGAAACATCTTTTCTGTCTCATCAAGAGAGGTTTCAGACTTGTCATGTAGGAGAAGAGTTTTTATTTTCTCTCTAATACTAAGATTAGGAAAAGTCCCTTTCTTTAGCCTCTGTGCTTAATCCTGGTTGAATTCCATTCCTCTGATGTTAAATGGAGCAAATGGAAACCTGTCTTGCCATCTTCTGTCATGGAGCTGCACACAGTGTAGTACGTTGTGTTTTTTTTGTTGTTTATAAATGCTTTAATCATAGAATTTGGGTACATGTTTCCAAGGGAAGTCATCTTTATTTTTGTTTAATGCACCAGGATATTGCCAAGAAAACAGCTATTTTAAACCCCACAAGAATACCTGAAATACCTAGCTTCTAGGTTGTCTTTCTGCAGCAATTCAGTTTTTCATCAGTGCTACAATCCACTCCTTAAGCTCAGTGGCGTTGGCGGTCATCTGATTTATTGTCAAAGTCCTGCAGTTATTTGGCTTTTAATTTTCTTTCCCATTTTAGCTCCTGGTTTACTGTGTTAGACAGAGTGTTTCCTCCAACTTCATTTTCCACAGAGGAAACAACCGTGCAGAAAATTTTGTTGGCCTTAATACCCCTTTATTTTTCTTGTCATAGAAAAATCCACAGGCTGAATATTAGTGGAGTCAGCTGACCAGATGATGATAAGTCCAAAACACAAAATTCTGCAAATCATTTTTATTTGTACTTTCAAAACATATCTGTATTTCCAGTGTCTTTTGAAAGCTTCTTACAAATCTCTTAATTTCTTTAAAGAAAAGATACAGAGTACCTGTTTCCCACTGATTAAGTAGAAACTCTGTTCAAGTCTTGTCCCAAATGAATATTCCATATTTTGTGTTGTTGGTTTTTTTTTATTAAACACATGACTGTTGTGGTTCATTCTCCAGCCATTCTGTCTCCTGTCTCACCTCTAGAACAGTTAAGGCAATCTTTTTTTTCCTGTTACTCTGTCACTTTGTGACTGCTTTCTGGCCCTTTCACACTGATGTCCCATTTTATGATATGCATTGATATCTTTCCTGCAGGTCTGTATTTACTTTTAGTCACGACACTATTTTCTTTCTCTCATGCTGCTCAGTTACCAGCTTCTTCCCACTTCCAGTACAAATTGTTCTACTAGCTCAAACTAAAGGTTCAGCAAGTGCAGCAGAGCTGTCAGTAGCACTAAGACAGTGGCTTGCAAATAGTGGCAAGTACTGACTGATACTTCCTCACTGCTTCTCATAATCCCGTGGTAAGGGACCCTGTTTAGCATTTTTATCACCTGCCTATAGTGCCTCTACAGATGTAGAAGTCTACATGCGAGCTAGTTACTGATTTCATATTCAGGGCAAGGAAAAATGTATTGAGTGTGCTTTATTTTACACTCTAGGAGGAGATGAGTGGTGCCTTGAAACTGTGTATTGTTCCTCACTGCCAACAAGAGAGCATAGCTCAGAGGTAGATATGTAAAACTGAAATGAGTCTGAATCCATGTGTATGTGCATCTCTCCCACCTCTGCATTTTGGCTTCATTACTGACCCTCGTTAATGGAATGCCCTTTCTGAGGTAGCCTGCAGAGTCACTAGTTTTCATGTGTTCAAATAAACCTGAACAGCTATTTCTTTTATGATGCCTATAAGAAATTAGCCAAGTAGTCTGCTGTTCTGTTTCTCTTATTCATCTCAAGAGGGAACTACTCAGATAAGTGGGCAGGAAAAATTGAGCAATGGAGGAAAAGAGCATATTGAAAAGTAAGATGACTTCCAATACCTAAAGTGGGCCAACAGGAAAGGTGGGGAGGGACTCTGTCAGGAAGTGTAGTGATAGGACAAGAGGTAATGATTTAAAACTGAAAAAGGGTTGATTGAGATTAGATATTAGGAATAAATTCTTTACTGGCAGGGAGGTGGAAGTAGGTGATCTTGATTGAAGGTCCCTTCCAACCCAAACCATTTTGTGATTCCTTGACAAAAACTAGCAGGATAAACTGTGGAGGGATAATAGGGAAATTAACTTGTTTGAGCAATTAAATAAATTAAAAAATAAATAAATAAACATAGGACTAATGAAGAATTGCCATTATGGTATACCATTCACATTATTTCCATACCATTTCCCTAAAACAGCTGATAGTGAAAAGTCATAGACACTCAAAGCTGACAGTGCCTGCTTGCTGTGTTGCACACTTTAGTTGCTGTTCAGTATAGATGATATTTTTACACCGATTTTCGTTGTTGTTTTGTTGAAATGTATTTACTGGGGTATCATTACAAAGATGAAATTTTCCATGATTTGGAGACATTTTTGTTGTTTTAACTGCTCTTTGTTTTCTGTTTCATGAAGGTTACAGCGATTAGCAAAAGACCTTTTCAAGCACCTCCAGATGCAGGATAGTGGTTTGTTGGCAAACAACAAGGTTTCTGCTCTGGACCGGACTTTAGGAGAGATCTCTCGTATTCTGGAAAAAGAGGTATTGTGACTATTACTGTCTGACATGATCAATCTATAAACTGTGTTGCCCTCAAGATCAATTTGGATTTGGGAATGTTTTAGATGTTTATTGATGAATACTAATGACTACTATAGTAGAAGCTTGAAGTTTCAGAGTGTATCTGAAGGGAGTTCAACTGTCTAAGTGAACAGAGAACTCTGTTCGTAAGAGAGAACTCTATTTCTAGCATTGTGCATTAATTAATGCATTTGTTACTAATTTTGAGAAGTTACCTAATAAAATGTAGTAATTATAAATATGTATTGGAATTCCTGTGTTACTAGGTATCAGTACTTCAGGATTCAATTTTTTATTTAAATGTTAAATTTAATGACAAGGAGGCTTTGAAAAGAAAAACAGTGCAAGTTTTCTTTTTTTCTTTCCCAAATACTCACTTTTTTCATCAGGTAGGTTCAGGACTCTTGCTATGAGCTTGATGCATACACAGTATGGTGTGTTCTAGTTACTAGTAGAATATGAATATCGTTTTTTTAAATCAAACAACAACAGGATTGTATGAATTTTCTAGTCTGTTTACATGGGATTTCTAGTGTCATCATTTCTGATCTGTTAGTAACTCTAGATAAGTCTATGCTTCTACCACAAGTAAACAACATTTAAGCAAGTGGATTTGGCATGGATTGTTTTCCAGTTATATTCTCTAGTATTTTAGAAAACCATCTGATTTAAGTAGAATTTAAGCTAATTTTATGAGACCAGGCAAGTGATTTTGTATTTCTGGAAGTATAAAAGCTGATTCAAGCTTGAACATTTCTGTGATGGGTATCATGAAGTTTAACTTTGTTATGTTAGATTGTGCCAAATAGGCTTTCCTTTTACATTTACTGAAGTTTAAAGATTAGTAAAAACAGGCATGTAATGTAAAAGATATAATTCTGTATGATAAAGCGTGTGCTATTCATTTCCTAATTTGTGCTAACATATACCAACCTATGTTAATAACTGGAGTTGCACTTAGGAGTAGAGGAAGGTTGGTAAAGTGAGGATAAACACTTGTTTATCCTGTGCCATTTGTCCTCTTGGTACAACCAAGGGAACCAGTGGAAGATTTTGAGCTTTCTAATTAGGAGGCCAGCTCTGTTCTGCCAGGAGACCCAGCACATATTAGAACAGCTTTTGCTGTGGTATTTCAAAGATATTTTGAGTTTGGCTGCAACCCAGACTGGCTAGTTGTGTTTTTTTCTGTTCTCATCTTGCTTCCTACAGCTGCAATGGCTTGCACTTCACCCATAGGAGGAAAGTGGTCAGTTAAGAGTAAGTAGGAGATCTTTTTGCTTATTCACAGTGTAAGAGTTGCACAGAAGTTGACATAAGTTGGTAGTTTGATTTAATTGAAATTACAGATCTGGCCTAATACTATTTTAAAATAAGACTGTCATTACATTCAAGCTATCATGGTTTGATTTTATATGTTTAATAAGGTTTATTATAAACATAATTACTATATTATAAATAGGCTTTTATTTAGCTGGCTAAATATTTTACAAGTGATTTGTCTGATCTGTTGTACTTTAATTTGACCTTCTGCCTGTTGTCCTCAGGATGCTTTTGCAGCAGAACGAATGAAAGGACGGTTAAATAGTGATCTTAGTACTAAATATTTCACTGGATGTTGTGAATGGTTTGAGCCATGTAATTACACTTTTAGAAGTCTTTTAACTCTGCACTCCAATTAGCAAGCTTTCACAGGACTGAGTGTTAAGACTTCTTCCATGTCCCCCAGCTCCAAAGAACTGAAAAGCTCTGGGGGTGCTTTTTAGACAGGAGTTGGCAGTGTCATGCCAGGAGGAATGAGAGCTCCCTCACTCCTCTGTAAATGCGCTTGGTTAGAGTATGCAGAAAGGTGCCTCAGCTGTTCCTGGTGGCATCCTTTCTCCTCAACCAGAAATTCAGGAAGGTCCCACATCACAGAGCTGTCGTGCTTTCCCAGAACACTGCTAAGCCCGTTTCTTGGGGTTGGTCTTCAGTGGAGGGTTGAGGTGGTATGCAAATATATCATATGTTTTTATGTTTTGAAATTTCTCTTAAGTGCTGTGCTTATAAAGCCTGCCTTGCTTTAAGGTAAAATGCTGAATTTTTGTAATTGAGAGAGTAGAATTTTCATCTTTATTATTTCAATGTGGTTGGCCTGCTGGCACAGTGATTTGCCTTGTAATTCAACTTTTTACACCGTTAGAACCTCCGTATTTGAGTTTTCCAAAGGAAGGTTATATTGTTCTCTCATTGACCCTTAAAAAAGATCTCTTTCGTATCTGTAATCACGATATCCTGAAAACTAGTACTGAGAGAAACCAAGTTAGTAAAATCCGAGGAGGGGGTTTCATCATTGTGGTTCAGAGTTAGTTTCTGTAAAAATAAGTGCCATGCTTGAAGGTTTTCACAGCTTACTCAGTGTGAAACACAGCTTCTAATAGCATATACTTTTAAATATTGAACAGTGCTGGGATACTGTTCTCCTGTGTGTTATTTTAATTACTTTGAGTTGCTGATCAAGTTTAATAGCAGTTTTGAAAGACTTCCAACATATTCCAATTGTGCAGTGTTTGTGTTAATTACTGAAACATTAATTTCATATTTATTTCAAAATATAGAAAATCTGTTGCTGCATGAGGTCTCTAAAAAGATTTATCTATTTGTGTATTTTTTTGTAGTTTTTTTTTACAGGAAACTGTAGCTTCTTGAGATTCTTTTAAATATGACATGAATTGCAGCTAAATGTTAATCATCAATTGTTTGTAATGTTACTGCTTGTTGAGCCTGCAGTCAGGAAATAAAAGGTAAATTTGGTGATAGACATACATTATTTGTTGTTGATTTGGATTTTTACCCTCAAATCATTATTCTTCTGCTGGAGAAGTCTTATTACATCTGAGTGTCCTAATCGATAAGGTCAAGAAAGATTGATTGCAATAGCTGTCACTGTGTTTACGGCACAGATCGTAGGTAGTCATTTATAGAAGTGGATAGTAATTCTCTTGTTAACTTGTGAGTCAAGAAATCAGCAGACACATCTTACATGTCAATGGGCGGTGAGAAGAATCTTGATGTTGTCAGTCATTGACTGAGAGGAGGAGACTGACACTGTTAATTGAATTTCCCTGGAGAGCATAAAAATATACCATAATGTAGGGGGAGGAATGAGGGAGTGGGAACCACACAAGCTGTCAGTGTGTGTGAGCTGATAACAGTGATTTACCCTTGCTAATGGCCTGGGTTGAATAAAGAATTGCCCTAAGGGAGGACAGAGTTAACAACAATAGATCCTTGCCACTTACTAGAAATTCTTCAGACTCAGAAAAAGTTACACACAAGTATTGTCAAATAAAATTGATTAAAAAAAAAAAAAAAAAAACACCGGTAATACTCTGAAACATTTAATTTTTCTTTTGTTAGTAGCTTACATTGACTGAAAAAGTGTATGCTAGCTCCCTGGGGAAATGAAGATTTGTTTTACGAAGAGCAAAATACCAGTACAGCAGGAAGTGTTTGTTCCTAGTTTAAAGGGGTTTTGCATCAGCATATCCTCTAGATACTCAGGTTGTTGAAGTGCAGGTTCTGAGGATCTGACAAAAGTGTGGCCATTAGTTGCCCACAGCCTGTGGTTCACACATGCATTTTAATTAAATCAACATAGACGGTGCTATGAAGTCATAAACCACAATGTTGTTCCAGTTTTAAGCAGATTCCTGCCCAATGCCCCTTTGGAATGCATTCTTGCTTCTGCTGGTGACATTAGTCCAGAGGTACAAAGCTGGCTGGTGCTGGATGTGCTCAGTGTGCTGCCCCTGGATCTGGCATACACTGTGTTAGGGCTTTGACTGGGTTGTGCTCTAGGTTACTGGAAGGCAGTCCTTAGGTTTTGTGCAGTCTCTCATCCTTTCTGGCAGAAATCCTGAAAGGAAGCTGTATTCACTTTCACCTCTACTTTGTTTTAAAAAAATAATAAACAAAAACACCAAAACAAAACAAAGAAAAAACGTGCACACAAACACGATAGCACAATGCATGCAAATGTTACCAAAATGCCATGGCCTGATGTTGGCAAATTATCATGTGGGACTCGTTGAGATCTTAAACTGAACATTATCAGATCTTAAATACTCTTAAGAATGCACCTTTGCTTAAACAAACAAAACAAAACAAAAAAAAAACGCTGCTGACAAAAACTTATGTAGCCTCTTAAAGAAGGCAGAACTGCAGGACTAAAACAGTTTTCCTGCCACAGTTTTTTCTACTTTTGAGTTTATACATGACCGTTCTTCAACAGAACTAATCTTCCATTATCAAGGGCAGCAGTGTGTTTCAGATACGCAGGGAACCCAGGATTAACAGCTCAAGTTTGACTTGAGCACTCATACAGAAATGTCCTGTAATAGGGAATTCAGAAACAAGCAGATTGAAATCAGTATGACCACAGATACAGTATTAAGCTGCTAATGTTTACATCATTAATTTTCTTCAGTGTACAGAGGTGATCTTTACTGATTTAAAAACGACAAACAAACAAAACCACTGCTTTTTATTCTGTGTAATAGCTGTGTGTTCTGCTGCCTGCAGTATGTGGATTTCTAAGGCTATGAACCTGACCTGGGTCAGAGGTGACTGCTGCTCACTCAGATGGTCTTCCTAGACCTGCTGACACATCACTTCCGTAAAATTCTCCCTGATGTGTTTTTAGCTTTGTGTTGTTTTGGTGGGGTTTATTTTGGTTAGTTTGTTTTGATACAGTTTTTAAATGCCCTACTTTAAAATGTTCGTGGTACTGCAGCTGACGCAGCCCGCTGTTCTGAGGACCGTGCTGGATGCTGCGTTCAGGAAGGAGCGCGGTGACAAGCAGCCAAGGGCAGCAGCCTTTTCACCTGGCTCAGCTGCAGCTAAAACACTGCAGTTAGATCACTGCTGTTAAATGTGTTCAATACATATCTGTGACATCGAGACAAGCTGTTAATGTATCTCACATCCTCTTGACTGGGAATGTGACATACACAGTTTCGGTATGATCACAAAGGGAACCTCAGGATTTTTGGAATTCAAGTGCAACAGTTAATCTGCTTAACTGCAGGTTTTTTCATAATGTTTCTCGTCAGACCACGAGTTTGAAAATGGTATTTATCACAATGCAAGTTATACAATTCCTCTAACCTAAGTGATTTGACAGGGAGCATCCTACAGATGTGCTGCTGAGGAGAGAGCTACAGGGGAAGAACAGGGGTTTTATAAATGTCTCAGCCTAAGCAAATGATAAAGCTTGGAGCTCACACTTATCACTAGGCACAAAGCCCTAACAAGCAAGATTTCCATGGTTCTGATGTTTATAAAATTACTAGGATTTTGTATTGTTTTGATGATAGGTGTATCCTCATTTCCTTCAGGTATCCTAGATGCAGTAAATAATACTGCAAATTAGTTTATTAAAGTATGGGACTAAAACTGATCTGAAATGATAGAAGAGGAGGCTTCTAACAAATAGAGCCACATTCATGGTGCTTATACCTACTCATCAGCTCTCAGTAGCTGCTTTTCAGTGGACTAAGTTTCAAGGTATTTATTTTTAGTAAGCTGGAATAGTCCTCATCCTGAGAAGGGATTTCAGGGAAAGAAATGCATTCACTTAGGAAAAGATGTGATTTTGTAACTCAAAAATGTGTGAATCTAAGCTAGTAATTGTTTTGTTGTTTCAATACTCTTATTATTTTTAAAAAGGCTCTCAATGCTTGTAACTTCGAAAAAGTACTCTCCTGGTGACCATTAATGGTTTGTTTAGTGCCAGGCAATGTTTTTGTTTTTCCAATTTTTAGATGATTTTTCATTTTTCTTTTTCAGCAGTCATGATGTCAGTTGTTTACATTTCAGGAAAATGTTTGTGGTAACTTTCAAATGCAAGGGGACTATAGGGAGACAGTGTTTATGCCATTGTAAAGACTGTCGGAAATGGCTGGCATTAGCAGCACAGTAAGGGTGCCTATTTATGATTTGTACTCTAAACTGTCAGGCCCACTGGGTATGGTGACCATAGCCAGTGTTAAGGTTTATAGGCCAGTTTCTGGAAGGCACATTGAGCTGTCTGTCCAGCTCATCCTTCTCCCCCACACCCTCCCCAATAACAGAAACTGAATCACCAGAAACTTAAACAGTAAGATTAAAAACTGGTTTTGCTCCATGTATCATCTCTTTGGCAATGGTAAGTGGAACGTGTGCAAGCTTTTGTACCATTTGCGAAAAATTTCTTAAAAATCCTCCCCACGAAAATTTAAAATTGTTCTTGTGTGTGTGTGTGTGTAAAGTGCGTGTATGCAGACAAACAGATTTTAGAAGCAAATATTCAAAAATGTTACATACTTAGGGTACGATGTAAGAACACAAGAATTGTGATTCCCTGTCTCTTCCACATTTGGTTCTGATGCTGCAGTAGTTTGTGAAGCTGGCTCAAGCACCTAGGTAGCTGCCTATTTGTAGCGTAGCGGAGTACTGTAGCCATCCAACAGGACTGAAAGACATTGAATTTAACAGCTGAATTTTATTTTTCAGAAGTATTCAGGACCAGCTGAAAAGGCAATGATGTATGTTTAAGCTTTTCTTAACTTGCTTTTCTTAACTTACTTTTGAGTATGTTTTAACTGGATATGGCATCATTGCTCCACATAATCACTGAATGAATACTAGACAAGATACTGCAATTTCATACCAAACTCTTGAAGGAATTTAGAATTGCTAAGCAAAAGTAACATGACAAGGTAGTATATTT
This sequence comes from Aythya fuligula, assembly GCF_009819795.1. NCBI lineage: Eukaryota > Metazoa > Chordata > Aves > Anseriformes > Anatidae > Aythya > Aythya fuligula. The sequence continues at coordinate 8,367,745 of NC_045569.1, read as the reverse complement.
TATGCTAGATTATGTGTTCAGAAAAATTAGCCTAGCTTTAGAGTGTGCAAGTCATAGCTTGCTGTTTAACTTCTAATTCACAGTTGAAAGTTTTCTTCATTATGAAATAGAAGTAGAAAATTTTAAGCCTAATTTTTAACCTAAAAATGAATGATCCTGGTTTAACTTAGTTGTGTTAGTTAGACTACTTAGGGACAAGGATGATGATTATCTCTGAAGAAAGCAGGAGTGTTAGAAGGGGAAGCAATGACTCATTAATTTCTTCAGAATTAATAATTTCTTTTGAAGCATTGAAAGGTCAGCTGGTAATAAGATGGTGGCAAAAATTGGTGAATCACAAAGAGCATCATAGGACGTTGCATGTGAGAAAGGGTGAAAATGACTGGTGCAGGGATTCTGCTGAAGTCATGGCATATGACGTAACCCAGCTCGTACCCCACCATCAGTATTTTGTGATCTCACATCGATGTATGTGTGCACATAGAGGCACAGTGGTGTGAGCACAAGAAGTGCACCTCAGCCAGTTTCTGTAAACAGCCTCACAACTACATAATTTCTCAGTCTGAGTGAAGCTTTCAAAAGTTATTTAAACTTCTACATTTTAACATTATAGTAATGAAAAGCTCGGTCAAAATGCCAGGCTTTTATAGGTGTTTTTGTGATTGAGAGGAATTTGTTTTCTCCTTGAAGGGATTTGTTTTTTTCCTTGCGATGCAGAGCTTTGTTTTCCCGTTTACTTACCATCTCCCATTTCCCCACTAGAGGACACTACGGGCAGAAACAACGGCACGTCCCCTCATCCTTACAAGTAACATAGCTCTATTTAGAAGTCAAATTCTGGTTTGGAAGAAAAAATGCTTAGATGAGATTTTAATCTGGTTAATACTGAAGCGAGTTCTAGGTCCAGAGGTGTTACCTGCTAAATTGGTTTGCCCATTGATTTTCAAAGTGCACTGAATTTCTTTATGGCTATCATCAGAACAGGAACTCAGGCATTGATGACTCTTGTATGGGACAAACCAGCCCCGGTGTCGTTCAGTGGGGGTACTCCTGTCACTAGAGCACACCTCGGCCTTTCTGCCAGCAGCTCCTGCCAGTCCTGTGGCACTACGCATGTGGGCTTAGCAATTGCACAGCTTTGTTTCCCACTCAGCTCCTTAGAGCAGCAGGCCTCCTGGTTTTGATATATGGAATATTTAGTCAGGTAAACAGGAGATAAACTGTCGGGACTTTAAAGCTGACTGCACGTTTTAGGGTGTTCATATGAAAAAAAAATAATCAACATGCACAGTGTTCATATTAAAAATGAACACAAAGCAAAGTGGCACATGCCTACAGTTACACAGGCGTGTAGCTGAGTAATGTATGCCTGAAGCTACTCCCTAGAGCAGGTGAGGGGCAGCCAGCCTCTGGTACCCGAGCAGCCATTCCCTGCGCCCTCCTGCCAGGCCAGTGCCACAGGGCCGCAGCCACACTGACCCTGGCACGGCCCATGCAGGGCACTGGGATGAGACGTGCCCTGACTCCAGCCCCGTGCCCGCTCCTCCGCCAGCCTTGCAGCACAGCAGCGGGACCCTGTGGGGCCATTGATGCTGTCATGTTGTAACCTGCTGCCTTCGCTCAGGGACATGATATGTGTCTTTTGGCTCGCAGCCATACAAAGATTGTGATCCGCAGCTCATTCGCTTACAGCAAAAAGCTTTCTTTTACACTGGGCAGTGGGCATTTAGTGGCCACAGTGTTTAAAAAATAAATGCTGTCTTCATTTTTTCTTTGCTTTCATCCAAGTTCTGGGGCTTTGTTCTTAATGAAAGCAATTGCTGTTCTTACTTTTAAAGGTAATCAGAAGTTAAAATTTCAAGCTTCATTTTAGCTGAACATATTATTTGTTCTGTATTGAAGATTGGATTAAATTTATTTCTTATTTTCAATAAAAACTAGCAGTGCAGGTCGAATATCTGTAATAGTTTTGTTTTATGTGTCATAAAGTTCATGATTGTATCATAGTTATAACATCCAAATATTTTCCTTGGTAGTATATTCAGAAGCTGAAATTATTGGAATAATTTGAATCTTTGCTCTTGGAATATAAAAATCAAGTTATTTTCTGTTTGAAAAAATACTGTGTTTGTAGCAAGTGGTAAACTACAAATTTCAAAACACTAAATGAGGATAAATTTGGGGAATATTTCGGATTATTTTGTGGTGCCATAGGGTAGGGAAGCAGTCACCTTTTCTGTATTGGCCTCATTCTACCTTGGTGCAATGGACAACAAATTAAGATAGAAATTTGTGGTGATCTGATCCAGGAGATCACACTAAGTTAATGTTAGTCATAATGCCTCTGAAAGAGCCGTATTTATTCTGATTTGTGTGAGACTTAAATGTTTTTTTCTGTAGTCCTGTATCAGTAGAGTCCTACTTTCTGCCCTAAAGGCATTCACCAAAATCACAGTGACAGCAATTGCTGAGCGTAAAAGGCAAGTTCCTTGCTTTTTGTATTTATATCAGCGAGGAAGAAGAAAGCACTGAGAGTTGCCACCTTTGATTTTACTGTGTAAAATCAGCAAGTGGACTTAGCTCTCTTTCATGGGCCTGGAAGGTCCTTTATTGAAAAAGTGCAAGTGTCTGGCTGCTGGTGTTTGACAGTGAGGATATTTACCTTTTATTTGTCTCTTCTTTAAGATACAAAATACCCTCCTTAAATCAGCCAGCTGGCAGGGATTGGGGTGAGGTTGGTTAGGGACAAGAGGCAGCACAGTCGATAAGCTTTGTCTTGCTCCCTGTTTTGCAGGATGTGTGTGCCTGTGGCCCATGGAATATAAGTTGTATTCAGTGATATAAGTTGTATTCAACAAGTTGTATTCAACTTCGGATACTCCTGCAGTAGCCAGTTTCAGCCTGCTGTGATGTCTGGGGAAGGGAAGTCATCAATCAAATTTAAAGCTGAATTACAGCAGTTTAAAAATGATTTAAAGTCAAAATCCAAAGTTTATGAAGTGGATAGAATTTTAAAACTTAAACACAAGTCTTTTTTTTACCAGCTAAAACTAGAATTCAGGCCCTTGGATCTCTGTATTTTACCACAAAAATCTAGTAATTTTGTGAACACAGAACATAACAGGGAATTCTGTATTTATGCTTCCTTTGCTCTAAGTGTAAATCAAGGCTAAAGCTGTCCTTAGGAAAATACAGAATACTGCGTCCAGAGCACAAACTCAGCATCAGATCAAATGGATATAACTGATGGAAAACCTGAGATCTAAGTAACCCTACTCAAAACGAATTCAGCACTGTAAAGCCTTTAATTGGGAGGTTAGGAGCTTTTCATGTGTGAATATTGAGCTCTGAGTGTCAGTGAAGCATGTTGCCAGAAGCACATGGTGTGAAAAGGTTCAGCAACGTGCAGAGACCGAAGTGTGGTGTATCACATTGCATCAGCCATCTTAACTCCGTGTGGTACAAACTACTTCTAGTTGCAGAAATGTCAACTCATCCGACCAGCAGTGGTGGTGGGCAGGGTATCAACACCCTGGTGGCTGTTGTTCAAAGAGCAAGATGCATGCAAACACAGGAGGAGCTCTTAGGACAGCATTTTCTGCCCAAGCAGACATTCCTTGTCACTGCCAGGAAGAAGTCAATAGGTCAGATGTGTGTTGCCTCGTGCAAGTTGGACCAGGCAGCTTTATATCATCAATAATTTGTTTGCCCAGAGTTTCTGTAATCTGTGGATTAACCTTTTTCTCAAGATGAACATATAAATAGGAACTTGTTACTAGAGGTCAGCCACAGACTATTTTTTAACTTGTTTGCTGGAAATGGTATTACAAGGCAAGTTCAGTTCACAGATAAGCTCTGCAGTGTTGTTATTCCAAGATTATTGGGAGGGTAACTTACTCTGCAGAGTGTGTTACTGAAAACTGCTGTGTTGATTTCTGAATCTCTGATATGCAGTTAGATGTTGTTAGCTTCCAAGGCACTTAACGCTGTACTAGTTGGGGCCTTTTGCTGTCCGGTCTGGTGCTCCTTTTTCTTCTGTGTCCATTTGTATCAGAATACATTCCAACATATGCAGTCATTTCTTCATTAAGCATTTGCAGGACAAGAGATCTGTTTTAATATCATAAAACCAGAGTAAATAACCACAGTTAATTATTTTCTTCATATTGGGTTTTCCTGCACCCGATCTGTCTGCCTGTGGTAGGGGCATCCATGCAGTTGTACCAGTGCTAGCACTGAGTGCAGGCACAGCAGTGAGCATTCGGTGGTAAGAAAATCCCCTAGGCATTTCTGCTAATGAGCAGGTGCCAATTTAGATAGAGATCATGGCTAAAGTAATTATTTTCTGTGCTTTTATATTTTTGAAGAACTGAAGGTTTTATTTCATTTAGTCTGCTGGTATATGTTAACACACATGTTCAATTTTTTTTAAATTCCACTTCTGACTTGAAACTGTATCACCTAGAGATGCCCTTTGTTGTGTGTTCTCGTCTGAAATACTTTGCAAACCCATGTTTTTTATCTACACAGAAGTCTTCTGTTACTGTTGTGTGGATGGGGTAATGGGCAAATAGTCCAAGGGGTTACAAGAGAGTACCCAAGGCAATCAGCGTGAAAGCTGTATTGAGAATTCAAGAGTTTTTGACTGCCCTGCAGGTCTTCAAACAAACAACCGTAGCTCCCTCTCTCTATCTCCTCCCATTTAATTTTAATATCTCTAGTTTTGCTGGATTGCACTGGTTTTCATAGTTCAGCTGAAGTCACTGCTGCTTTCCTGTGGTCAAAAGTTTTCAATAATGAAATGTCAGCAATAGGGATTTAAGAATGAATCTATCATGCAAGAGATCTGCAACATTTCTATTCACTGGACAATTTCTTATCCAAAAAATTCCTGGGAGAGAACAGAAGAAGATCACAAGTGGTGCTTAGTATATTTGTTTGGGAACTGTCAAAATGGTCCTAGCTAATTGAGCCATCCATAGAGATCTAGGAGCAGTTGTTCCTGGTTGAACCTTTATCCTTGCTTTTCTTTGAATTAATACACTCATTGGGTGTCCAGTTATTTATAAATAGAGTAAACATTTTTATTTTTAATAAGCACAAGTGCTGTAATGCTCGATGCTGTCTTAATATTTATAAGGACATCTTATTTTCACAAACAATATTGCCTATTTCTGGTTAGTCTCCTTAGAATGAGTGAAAGCAGCTAAACAGATAATGTGGAGTTCACTGTTTTACGTTCACCTGTTTTTGCTTTTTGGCTTTCACTGGGTTGTGGAAGTTCACAAACAGGATTGTGACGGCCCTGTCCTCAACATCAACGCAGTCATTAATAGAGTGCCCCTCTGTGATTTTACTGTTGAACTGAAAAGAAACTGCAGAACTTGGAAGATTGTTGGAATAAGGTTCATCTTCCTCAATAGGATAATGCAGTAATTCAAAAAGGAACCCTACTCAGTATGGTTTACCTTACAATGTGGAACAACATTAGGAAATAGAAGTATGGATTAAAGAATGTGCATAGGCAGAAGTTAAACTTATAAGCACGTGACATTTAGTGTTTGCAAGACAGACTTCAGAACAGACCTAGACTGATTTTAAGTAGCTTGTAATATATGACAGTCATAATATGCTTATAGAAAGTATACTAGTAAATGACTTTTTTTTTTTTGAACTTTTCATTTAATTTGAAAACAAAGCTTAGTCTTTATTGTTGTATTTCAGCAGTGTAGCAACAGCTGTTCTTTTCAGCCTTTCTTCTTGTACCTATGTATTTTTCTTCCTTTATGCTAAATATATGTAATTGCAGTTAATACGGCTTTATTAATAAAGAAAACAAAATAAAAGGGAAAAAAATCACCACCAAAACAGTATTATCCAAATGGCTTAGAGGCTGCACAGTAAGCTCTTCAGGGGAGTGTGGAAGTACTGAACATGTAGGGAGGTACCAAGGTACCCCAGATTTACCTGCCTACCATCTCAGGATCTAAGCAGATGCTAGGTGAGCATCCTCACCTAGATGAAGATGCTGAGATCAGTTGTTTTGGAATGAAAACACGGAAATTAGAGGAGCTGGCTTATCTTTAAGGCTTCAGAATCAGCTAGCTCTGCCCTTTGCTTTGTGCAAAGGAGCACTACTCAAGCCCTCCTTTCTGTGGCATTGTGTAGCATAACCGAAGGAGCTTGGGTGCCTTAACACGTGAGCAATTCTTGAAGGGGGAGTTGGAACAAATGCCTGTTAGATGTCCTTAATGTGAATGAATGCCTCCCCATAATGGTACACAGATGATGCTAAGCCAGTCTTGTCTTGTACTTGAATCCTGTACCTAGTTTCAGATTTACATTTTCCTCCTGATGTACAGTGCCTGAAATTCTGTTGTAGGTCAAGTCACTCATTTTGAAAACCAGTTTAAGATTTTTCAGGTGAACAGGGCATTATTATACTAGTGTAGTACTGATTTCACTAGACAGAATTATTACAGAAAACAAAATTGGGTACTTTAGTAGAAAATATTATTTTGCTATGTTCTCTCTAGTGATTCTTACTAAATACACTTTTTCCTGGAGGACTGGCAGGAGTGTAGACTTTATATGCTGACCAATGTATCTGTGATTGTGCATGTGCTTGTAGATACAATGATGCATTTATTTAAAGGGAGGAGGAGGAAAAAAAAAAAAAAAAGAGGATCCAGCCCAGGATTCAGTTATCTGGCTTCTTTTTCTGAGGCAGCTTTGACTGTATTTCTTAGCCCCTGGCATTTAAGAATCTTCAAACACCCAATAAAATGAAAGAACACTCTAAAGATGGATTTCAACTACATTTTGCTAATTAGTTTTTACTTCTTCCTTCAGTAAACGGTTTAACAAATGCAGAATAGTCACACAAGTTCAGTGTGTTCTTTAGAAATAGAAATCAAAGTTTCAAAGTACTTGGGTTTGATTCACAAATATTTTCCATCTTAACAGTTTTAGTTCCTTAGGTCTCCTCAAAATGTCTTTTCAGATTAGTTTTTTATTCAGACATACAGGGTGGGACTAGCAGAATGCGTTCTTTTGGATGATGAAGGAAAATGGTTTTTAATCAACATCAGAATATTGATTATGGATGCCTGTCTGTGGGGTGGTTTGCACAGCAGTATTTTTAAAGGTAGTTTGAAAAGATTTCCAATGCAGGTGCTGATATTCGAACAGAAGTGCTGAAGTTACATGGAACAGAGATGCTAAAGCTGGCATGAAATCGTTTTGGATGTTAAAGGTCTGCATTATTTCTGGTTCTTCTCTGTATATTAAATAATAAGAGTACTTTAACAGGCGAAATGTATGGAAGTGAGTACTTTGGTACAGGACATTGGATTTCACCCAATAACTCTTTCACCAAATTAATAAATTATGATTTAACTAGGATCATATTTTTCTAGGAGATAATCAGGTTTGATTTAAAAACTTCAAATGATTGAGTGTCGACTATATCCTAAGTATATTATGGTAGTCGTTAATTACTCTTGGCATTAAAAAAATCACTTTCTTATCTGAATTCATGCAGTCTCGACTTCTAAATACCAGCTGTTACTGTGGATTATCAGAAATCGTCTTCCCATTCAGGTGCTTCCATCCGGTGATCCTGTCATATTTTTACTTTCCCTGACATACTATAGATTGTACTTCTTTTTTGTCTCACGTTGAGACAGGTTTCTCTGGCCTCCAAGCTTGTTTGATAAACCTTCCAGTTTGTCCAATGGCCTGTTTAAAGCGGGAACAGCAGAGCAGGGTAGCAGTTTCAGCTTTTCTTCTGCCCTGGAGTATTCTATGTAGGCATCAAAAACTGTTACTAATTCATGCTCACTTTACTTTGCTCTGTGTTACTTAGTATACCCACTGAAATGTATAAATAACTCGAAGATGTTTCTCCTGTTTTGATTTTATTTCGAAGGCATACAGTTATATTATCCAGCTACCTCAACAAATGAATCAAACCCCAGCAAAGTAATAGCACTCCTGGCCCTTTACGTATTTCTGTTGCCTGTGTATCTGAGCAGAGTAATTGGATATTGTGAGGCATACATGTTCATGACTTGTTTTTGCTGTGTTTATTTTTCTTTGTGAAATGTCAGATGATGAGATGAAACCGTTCTTTTGAGCTCTGTATTTGGCCTGCTAGTTCTTGACTTTGCCAGATCTACTGGTATCATTGGGTAAGCGGTGCTTCTGAAGGTGCCACAGGTGCCAAACCCTGATAAAATCCACCCTGTCTTGCTAATGAACACACAGACAGTTGTTCCCCATCTGCTGCCTCTGTCTGGAAGGTTAGGAAGCCCTTCCTTCTTGATCACAAAGGACGTAATTATTGTCTGTAGAGGAGTCAAGTACAAAGACAGTTCATCCAGTCTGACCGCTACTACACTGCAGGCCACCAAAGATTAACAGCTGCTTCTCCTTTGATTAGGTTAGGTAATAACAGTTACTTTAGTTAATAATTGGATGGATTCCCAGGCCATGTAATTCAGGTTTAGGCTGTCATTTTTTGCTGGCATGTTGCTGAGCTGTATTATTGGAATGGAGCCTGTAATCCTATTAGTCAGTTGTCACTCAAGCCATAGGAGAGGAGAAAAGGGGAATTCAAATCCATTAAGGTGTTGTAACAGGTAAATCAGCCGCACTTGGTGGGAGTGTGCAGGGAGCTTTCCTGAGTGTTTGTCATGATTTTAAAAAGAAAAGAGTAATTTTAAAACTTTATTAAAATGCTTAGTTCATAATTAATCCCTAACATTGTTACATGGTTCATTGTTGTTTCTGTTCAGTTTGCCACGTGTGCATTAGTGTGCCTACATTGTGCTGAAGAGCTACATGATTCATACACTGCTGTGTTGAAGTTAGTTAACGCGTGCTCTAAATGACAAGTGTATAGTAGTCCAAAAATCACAAATGCACACTTAATATCACGTTAGCTGTGTTGGCTTTCCTCCTGTGCAAACAAGACTACTGTATTTTACAATGATGCAGACTTCTGAAAAGCAAAGAAAACAACTTTTTTTTTCTTGTATTAGTTTTGGGTGCAGCATCATCTGTTCCGACTACTACATCTCCAATGCTATTTTTTTAATGGTTAAGACAAATTTAGGTGGCATCTGCATGGCTTTTGTGTATTCTCCTCTCTCTGTTTAGAAATGCTTAGATGACAGTAATAATCTTTTTTTTTTCCCTACACGTTCTTTTGCCCCTGTTCTCCTGCATGACAAGGTAGCTTTAGAGCTTTGAAATCCTTTTATACGTGCAATCAGGTTGTCTTAAAATGTTGTTTAAAATAGTTACGTATTTGTGAAAGTATGCATGAGCAAGGCAAAGCAGTTTCACTGTTTGAAAACCAAACTTAAATATCTTTTCTAATGTTCAACACACATAAACCTCACTGTATTGACTGCCTTTGCTGAATAAGCTTCCTGGTCTAACTGTGTGGCCACTCTGAAGGAACAGTTTCTATAGTGAAATTATGAAACAGTTTCATAAGCATCTAGCTAAGTAATTCAAGAGAATAGGTTGGAAGTCTGGAGAATTCTCTCAGGCAGCAAAAATGTGCCATGCTGGTTTGTGCTCTTCCAGGCAGGGAGTTAACGTTATCTCGCGACAGGATCTGTCATTTTTCATATTCATGTGGTGCCTGATCTGCTTGGTGTTTTTGCTGCTACGAAAGTAAAAGTTGTAATTACCCAAACGGGTCTTTCATTCAGACACACTGAAATCTTTGATTTATTCATACAGGTCAGTGGGTAATACAAAGCAACAGAGAATGATAAGTGAGCATCAATTAGTAACAGGTTTCGGTTTCTGCATACAATTTAAAAAAGAATATTATTGAGCAAGGGCTTTGAGTAACTTCTATGCCTCAGCCTACTTCTAATGTTTTACTACGCATCAGCTAACGTAAAGCTTTAACACTACAGAACATCAAGTGAATTTGGATCGTATTTTGAAGGATGTAGGTTAATTTTAGAAACAAATTGGATAAGATACCCTGCTCTCATGTGGTTATGCTTTAAGAAAGATTTCTTCAGATGAATGTGTAAATACTTCAAAATTTGAAAACCATCTCAAGTAGAAATTAATTCAGATGTCTTAAAAACATGTTGAATTTATTTGGCTGCTATATTTCAGGACAGTATGGCAATATTTTTCAGCCCTTGGGTGATTTAATATTGTTCTTTCCTTACACACAGCTCGTCTTCTACCTGAGGTCTCGTATCGTGGGTACCTGAGGAGTTGCCTGTGCATTTTTCACTGTTTTCTCAGATGGCACAGTCACACAGCATTCACTCTGAAAACATCAGTGATGTAATATTCAGGTGACTCTGCTCTTCTGTGGCTGGGGCATGCTTTCCCAGCAGTTCCCATCACCTGTGCTGACCCAAGGCCAGGCAGAGGAGCTGTCCCTGCAGCAGGGGCTGTTGGCAGAAGGGTGCCAGCGTGGCGCATGCGTACTGGCACGTACTCAGAAGCACCATGTGCCAGCAGCTATTTCTGTAGTCGGCATTGTGTTTCAATAAATGGGCTAAAAGCTCTTGGGTTTCTCCATCCAGAAAGGATCCTTGGAGATAAATATGTTTGATAGCATGCCAAAAGCCAGTGAGATCAGTAGCATGCTCCTAATCTCTGGGTGGCAGTTTTACAGACCTCTGTAAGCGTGGTGAACAGTTTGCTCAAGGATCCTTCCCAGCTTTGCTTCCAGTTTGTTTCTTCCTCTTATTTAAGTTCCACCCCCACCCCTTTCATGAGCATACTTAGGGATTTATTTCCACGATAGCTAAATGTCAAAATGCTGATTAAGTAATCTAGAGAGGAGAATAATAGGGATTAAAGCTGAATGATGCTAAACTGGGAGAAATTACAAACTCACTTCAGCTTGATAGAAAGCTAGTAGTAAAGGAAGTTCTTTACAATGTAGACTTGGGGGTTGCAAAGTATAGTTGGTGTTTTAGCAAAATACCGTACAAAACTAAAGGTTTAAGGATGAAATAACACTCTGCTTGGTGATGCTGTCAGGCTTTCTGCCAGAGCAAGGACTGAATTTGTGGAGTCCACATGCTGTGAAATATGAAACCCGGTATCATCAGGGTAATGATGGCACTCACGTTTTAATGTGACCTGTCCAAGTGATTTTATGCACACGTAGAACAAATCAGGGAACAAGTCTGGTGGTTGTCTCCTTTCAAAAAAGTTTGTAAGAAAGAGGAAATACCCATCTAGAGACTGTCCGTATTCATTAAAACATAGGAAAAGCATTGAAGTATAGCTACAAAAATAACAGTAATAGGTAAAGATTAACTTCATTGAAATCCCTAATTCTTTCATTACTGAAAATTCTTACAGTGTTCATTTATAAGTGTTATCTTTATATAGTACATAGTATGGATGTGTTGTCTTTGATAAAGTAATGTGGGGAAATTCAACTCCTGTGCCTTCTAAAGAATACTCTTGCTTGTGCACAGGCATTTCACTGCTCTTTTTCAGAAGTTCTCAACATGATAAACACACATATTAAGGATTTCCTACACTGATACGAAAACTCAGGACACTAGTCTTCCAGTCATCTGTCATATCCAGGAATTTTATTAATTTCTATTGGTTTTCTTCTGTGTTTGTGTTTGTCTAGAACACAGCAGATCAAATAGCATTTCGGGCTGCAGGAGGACTGACGGCTCTTGAACATGTTCTTCAAGCAGTGACTTCTCCCACCAACCTGAATGCAATTTCACGGGTTCCTTTTAAGTAAGTATCAGCAGTCCTTCATTGGTCATTTGGTATCACTAGAATATTTATTTCACATCTGCTGCTTCATTACTGCTTCTTCTCATAGTCCAATGGTAAACTTCAAAGAAAAAGCATGCTCTACTCTGTGCTGCCATGGAAAGTGAAAGACATTTCCACTCTACTTCTGGTTTTCAAACTTTGTGACTTTTATTCTAGCCATGATATGTTTGAACAATGGCATCCTCAATTGTACAAAATGAGAAAAGAGAAAACAATTAAACAGAAGAGGTTACCTTTTATAAAAGAGGAAGTAGATATCTTTTAAAGTTGATATGTAGAGATCTCTAGTGGAAGATCCCTTACATTTTCTTTCTAACGGCTTCTAATTCACTGTAGTCTGACTACTTTTAAAGTGAAGAGTTCTGAGATACTGCTGTCTGAAAGGGCTTCTACAAACTAAATCCAAATTCTTATGGATTAGAGGAATTCCTCTTTATGCACATGAGAACAGAAGGGTTGAAATATCTAATCCTTGAGGAAAAAAAAAAAAAAAACAACAAAGTAGTGACTGAACAGAATACCGGCAAAAACTGATAGCTGGAAAAGCATGCTTTTTTCTCCCTGATCTCTGACTGTAGTTTGTCTACATTTAGAGGCCCGTTTGTGCTGTCTGTCAGAGCAGAGTTAGCGACATTTTTAGTACAAGAACAACCAAGCCTGAGATACTCTGTTGTGTACCATTGTCATCATTTCTTTGTAAATGTATTTTAATATTCTAATTATTTGAATTTAACAAATATAGTGTTTGGTTTTAGATCTGTAGTGTCCATTATATGTTATGGGACAGGTGTAAAGTGCTAGGAAAGAACACTTAGGAAAAAATGTGCTCTTAATAGCCTATCTTTGCTCGTGAAAAAGAACAAAATTCCCACATTCCCTGTAAGCCATGCAGAATGCACTTCCTGCAAGTCTAGCCAGTTCCACTGATGAGTGATTGTGAATTAGTGCTACAGTGAGCAGCTCAGTAGGAACTGCTGGGAGAATGAAAAATACTACTCAGTCTGTAATGAAGCATTTAAATAACGGTGTAATTATACTGACCTCTTGACCAAAGTGTTTGTGACTTGGAGGACTACCAAATGATCATCTTCTGCCAGAGCTCAGACCTCAAATTAAGATCAGCTGTTTACAGATAGTGAGATGTACTATATTTGCAATTAGTGACATATTCTTTTAAGCACTGTGTGAAATTTAACATAAACAGGAATAAAATTATTTTAAACACAAAGGCTCACATTTTGGGAATGCGGTTGATATAGTTTTCATTCATTCCTGCCATGAGAGCATGTTAAAAAATTGCTATAAGTTACTTACTGATGTTTTTATAAACAAGTGCAACATGTGAAGTAGATTTACTGTTGTTTCCTGAAGAAGCAAAGCAGTAGAGCTAATGCTATTATATTCCATTTCCTGCTGTTCTTAAGGCTGTGAAGCACCTTTGCTTTGCTCCATTCATGACTCAAATACAAAGCCTGCCTTTCTATGAACTATTGGAAAACATTTTCAAAGTTTTGGTTGCTATTGGGTGTTAGCTTAAGCTATGTTTTCAGACTACATCCTTCCAATTTAATGCCTTGCTTGTTAGCATGAATGACTAAAGCACTTTGAAAATTTAACAGAAACTTTACATTGCCTGAAACGAACAAAAAAAAAAAAATCTGCTGTTTGTTCATGTTTATATGCTAATATTCTGAAAAATATGAAAAACATTCTATTTGTTGAATCAGTACAAATGTCCCAAAAGACTCTGAAGCAAAGTAGTTTTAAGAGAACATATGCAGTCATTTAGCAGTAAGCAGAAGCTTCTTCAGCATGTTCATGGGAGCCCTCATTCTGTAGGCAATGCACAAAGAGCACAGAGACCTGCAAGGAGCCAGGTTCCACTTTTACCATCATTTTCACGTGTTGTATTGCTGCTCAGAGAGAGCTTCCAGATCTTGGTGCTGCAGCTGCAAAACCTGCCTGCAGCCGTGTGCCTTTTTCCATCTGTGAAGCATATGGCAAGGCACCATTAGGACAGTCCCATTTCTGCCAAGGGCAGGAGCGTGTAGTCCACCCACCAGCCAGGTCATACCAATAAAGATGGGTTGGGGTGAATATCGTGGAGGACTTTTAGTTAGAAAGTTTGAGTTTTTCTGTAGGCAGAGGTGTAAATGAAATAGGTAGGCATATGACAGATTTTATTTAGACATCTTATAAATGAAACTAAGAATTTGCCTGTTGGGTCTTTGACCCATACAAATAAAAGTAGCAGATTTTTAATTTTTCAGCATACAGTTTTTGTGATGGAAGCCAGTATCAAACTTCAGCTGTTTCTCTGACTGTTAACAGACATGTTGGAGAACTACAATTTAGAGGTGTACAATTAGCTTTAAACTAACAAATTTAACATTAGGGCTTATGTCCAGTGCAGTACGTTTTCAGCATTTGTCATACTTTTTCCACATGGCATTTTTCCCCTATGAAACGGTTGCCAAAATCAGAGTCAATACAATTCCCTAAGTGGGAGATTGTACCTAAAGTATACCGTAGAGCTTACTGTTAAATACAAATAAACGTTGCTATTCATCGTCTTATACTGTTCTAATGTGAGGATGAAAACATATCTAAATGATAAGGGAATAGAAGTTTTCAAATGTAATAATAGAATTTCAGGTCACTTAAACTTTTTAACAAAAGCTTTTCCTAGTTATCATGCAGTTTGCACTTCATGGGTTTGTAGGTCTAATTATTGCTGATAAGCTTTCCCCCTTATTATCTTCATTATGATTGCCACTCATATTTGTTAGACTCGTCCTATTCTATTATTGCCACTTCTCAAGATCACGTACTGCAAAGTAGCAGTAAAAATACTCCATATAGGAATCACTATAGACAATTGAGAACATGTGGATGAATTCATAAAGAGATTAATGATTATAACCATACTGAATTATAGAAATTTTGAAAGACTTTCTTGAAAAAATAACTGTGTTGTTTGCTGCTAGAAATCACAAAATGGAATTCATATGCTTTGTGTGAATCCTCTGTACATGGATACTTTTCACCTTTGGAAATTGTGGATATGTCTGCTTCCCTAGCTATTCCTTTATATGGGTATAAATAAACTGTATTTTTCATGCAAAGGTGAAAAATGTAGTAAAACTAAAGTCTGTTAAGGCAGCAGAATTTCAACTAGACAGTGGCCTTTTAAGACGGTCTGTCAGCAGCTGATGCATTGAGCTTGATTTAAATATTTCGATATAATGAAATATTACTCTCTCATAATGTATTCTGTTTGCAAATGCTTTTTTCTTAAGAAATAACAGAGCGTTCAACCAACAGTATTGTTAGTTGGCCTTTAGTTTGGACATTGAACAAATGTTTAACTTTTAAAGAAGAAAATGTTACACACATTTCTCAATAGTTCCATGTATCATAAGTCCTTAGTATTCATTTTATTTGGGTGGTATGATTTGTATTTTTTTTTTTGGTTTCATGGTATTTGTGAAAATAGAACCAAATAGTGAGCTTTATAGCCATCTGAAAGTATTGTAGATGTAGAAGTATGTTTGGAGGATGTACAGGTTGCACATAATTTAACACAGAATCTTGATCTAAATGCAGGTTTATCAGACAGTAGTTTTTTAGCTTACATTTGATTTCAGGAATACTGTTTTTTTCTCGCTTTTCCATCCAGATCCTTTTTGAAAATTTCTAATGCAGTGCACATTTATTTAGCTTTTTCTAAGGAGGAAGTATTTTAGCAAAACCTTTTTTTGGTATTAAAAACTTGGTTGGAAAATACATGTGTAATGCATGCTAGAGGTATCGCAGTGAACTTGGTGTTGCTGCATGCAATGCAGACCCTCTGTGCTTGATTTCTGTGGTTCTCTTTCCCATATAGGAGAGTGTATTTTGTGCAGAATCTGCAACTCAACTGCCAAGAGCAAGCAGTAGTTCCAGAGGCTGTGACTTCTTGGGAACAGTTTGAAACGGGTCCAAATGTGGCTGTTTTGGAGAAAGCGTGTTAATGCTTATTAGTATGGAAAGTAATTTCACTGAGAGTATTTGACAGGTTCTTCAAATGTGTTTCTTTCAATGCCGAATGTTTGAAGGAGTTTCAAAAACAGAGACTGATCAGACTCTGTAGGCTTCTTTAAATGAAGAAAATAATTTGTATTGCCTATTTATTTTTTGATATGAGTTTGACATTTTTCTCTCCTTTGTGTTAAAATGATTTACATCCTGACTCCTTAAACTTTGAATCTAAAGAAGTACCAGTTTTCTCTGCTTAAAGGCGAAACAAGTTAAATTAACACTTCATTAATTGCCTTCCTGGCTTCCCTTAGCCAGCTATGCTTTGCTAAAGGACACTGCTGTTCTGAAAACTGTTTATGTGCTCATGCAAAATTTAGCCATGTGTACTTAAATTGGGAATGCCTGTTGTTTTGTGGTAAGGTTAAGCTATTTACAAGTAGGTGAGGAGATTACGTGGGCTATTATCTACATCTCTCTTTCTCCAAAATCCTGGCAGTATGGTGCAGCTCAGAACTTTAATCCCATGTCTACAAGATAAAGCTTTATTATCAAAGATTTAACAATATGCCTGCTGTTTTGTACTACTGTCCAGATTGGTGGTTAGGCCAGCAGGACAGCAAATGCTGTGAAAAGATGTGACATTTATAAGACAGATGATACATGTGGTATTGGGACAGCTTTTCTTCCCTTCAAAGAAAACACTAAAAAAAAATAAGAGAAAGCAATGGATTATAGTAGATTTTATTATTGGTGTTAATATACAAATTAGTGTCCAGCTGCCTTATTTCTTAAACTTGCATTTTGTAATTTTCCTGAATTTCCTCAGTTCTCCACAGAAAAAGAAACAATGTACAACCAAATTTCAAGGAGTTTTGGTCTTTTGATATCTTTCTTAAGCATGTACTGAAAAGCAAATGGGAGTTGCATAGCAAAACAATTTCATGATTTAAGATCAAGACCAGAACACAATTCTTGTCCCCCCTGTTGCTTGCATATTTGCTGTGGGCAACTCATTTATCCGCTTAGTGCCATGCTACATTACTGCCCTTAAAAGTTGTAACAAATCTGCAGACAAACTCGGCTTGTAAGATGTGTTTATTTCTCATTTGTAAAAGTACTTTGAGTTCCTCGGGTAACCAGCACCTTTAAATACAAATTAGCAGTAGTTGTACTGAACAAAGGAGGATTTCTATTACAAATTAAGACATAACAGAAACTGTCTTTATTATGATGTTGCATGCAGCTTCTCATATCATTCACTTAACGCAAAATACTATCACGGTAACACAGGTAGAACCATAATTAGATGTTTAAAAAGTAGAAAATAGCACCTATATAATATGGTGGATAGGATTGTTATAAACTCTTGTGTTGTTTTTTTCCCCAGTAAAAGTCATAGTGAGCTGAGAACTGTTTCTAGCTCATTCTTTGTAATTTTTACTTTATAAGCATGCATTAAAGGAAGTAACCTGTGCTGTTACTATTCAAGCAGTTCTGTAGGATTGTTCACTTCTTTTTTTTTTTTTTTTTTTTTTTTTTAACCTGAAGTGGAAAAGAAGCTTTCTTTTTCTAAGGTTATTCCCTCTAGAGAAACATTCACTGATGACTAGCAGTTAGAGGTATAAGGACATAAAGGTACTCAAAAGAGAATGACATCTTTGCAAGAACAACATCTGAGACCTGTAGCATCTGTCTTTTTGCAGGCTGAATTCTTGCTGTCAGTCTCAGAGCTGGATTTCAAGCTCGCAGAGCTCAAGAACAAAACAATATTGCCTTACCATGCAATACAGAAATGAGTTTTATTGTTGAAAGTGGCTTTGTGAACTGTTACGAAGCTTTTGGCTCGAGCCAAATCCTACAATGAAATAACTGATAAGCCAGGGACAGGGGAACTTCTGTGGAAGCCTTTCAGATTCTGTCATACTTGCAGACACTCATGGGAATTGATTATTGCTTGTCGTGCAATGTTTTTTTTCATAAGTAGAGTAAAATTTCAGGATGAATCTATGATCCGCTTTTGGAAGCATCTTGAAGGAGAATTGGTGCTGAGCTTTGCCTTATCTATTATTTGTGATGAGACTTTGCAGATGGTGCGCATTTTTAATCAGGCATCTGTAAATAATGCGAAATATAGGCAAAATACTAATTGATTATGAGCCTCTAATTCTTTTGAGGATTTCTGAATGTATCATAGGTCCCAAGAGTGAAGTACAAGACTTTTTACATTCAAACTAATTTTTATTTACTTTTGTTTCAACTCACATTCTTACCTTGGTGATTTTTTAGCTATTCCACTATGCACTCACTGTGCCTGCTGTTTTTCAGTAACAGCTCACCTCTCACTTGGTCTCAATCTGCTTTTAAATACCAACACTGCTCACTTTTTTCCACACCAGAGTGCCTAGTAATATTCAAAGTGGTTAAGAATTAGCCATTCACAACGGCAATGACACATCCTAAATTTGATACCTTTTAGTTTTGTATTATTTCATTGCAAAATTGAGCTTTTATTTTGAATAAAAGTTAAGATTTGTCAACTTGTTTGTATAAGGTAAATTTGGCAGTGAAGATGTACTGGCATCAAAGAAAATCATATATGTACATATAAACTGCTGAGATCTAGCTTGGAGATGTTGATTAAAACGAAACCTTTTACAATTCCATTGTATTCACGTAATATGAAAATAACACACAGATGCGTGTTTTTGTCTAGTTTTAAGACAGATTTCTCTGTTGGATCAAAGTTTGTTTACCATCAGGAGTGTTTTTATAATTGGATTTACTCTAGAGGAAAACCTTAAATCGGAGGGTAGACTTCTGTGGTTCAAGTGTGCATGCTGTCTAACGTAGCTGTAAAGCTGATTTGCGGGTGTGATACGAAGTTTAGAGCAACATTGGTAATCGATAAACAGCTGTTTTACGTGTGAGGCTCTCCCTTTACTATTTCAAATAATTTTGTATCTCTTGAGATATGGGATTTGTACTTCAGAGCAATTCACTTCAGACAGGAGAGAAAGAAGAAAGAAAAAAAAAGACTGCCTGCTTTCAGTTTTCCATCCCAGAGAGTTTAACTGGTATTTAAATGAAGTTCTTGCTTGACATTCACAGCATTCAGCACTTGTCTCAGAGGCCTTGTGCAGAAATGGTGACAGTTGACAGCTGTTGTGTCCTTAATAAGATTAAAGTAAAGAAATTAGTTGTGCTCTCTGTAATCTGCCATTTAACACTGCAAACCACCTGGGGACTGCTTCTGTGCTGACACTTCCAATTTGGAATTTAGAAAAAAGTGTGGAACTGGATCATAGCTCAGAATGTTCTATGATCAGACTGTGTTTAGATGAATTGTAGTTAGCAAGCTTACGTTATCAATTAAAAGAACCCTCTTTATTGTTGTGAAAAATTAATTTGACATCCATTTGCTCACAGCACCTTTTCAAAACCATTACTTGAGTCTCTGAAAATTCAAATACCTTTTCTGACATAAGGTTCATCTGGGAAATAGAAAAGCATGATGCATTATTACAGTTGAATTTGTTCTGTGTATAAGTGGGAAGTTTCAGTGTTTTCAAATGCAAAATAAATGGTCCTTTTTGCAATTATGAAAATCCCCATATAGCAAAAAGAAAAAAACGTTGCAGGGAGTTAACTAAATCAACTCACAAACTGCAGTGCTGTGAAAATGAGTTAACTTACCAAGTTCATATTTGACTCTTCAATGTTTACATTTAAATAGGATTCATCTTTATTTCAGAATGGCTCATAAAACAAAAGGTGCTGATTTTCTTTTCAGCTGAAAATAGAAATTACTGATGCAGTTCCATCTTTCTCACCAGGCAAACAGCCACCCAACCAGGGGAATCATCTGCTATAAAAAGTTAAAGGAGGTGCCTAATGATTTTTTTTATTTTTTTTAAAGTATTACTGAGAAAAGTGAAATAAATATGTAGTTAGGACAGGAAAAGAGACTCTTGTTGCAAGGGAGGTTTAAAAAATTGCCTATGAAGCATGCTAATTGAATTTTTATGGGTGTTATCATTGCAGGGTAAAAAATCAGGTGAAATAGGCAAAAATGAACCTGCCTTTTATCAATAAATAATGATTTAATATTGTGCTCAAGTCATGTGAACAGCTCATTGAAACTGATTTAATTAGGCGGAACAGTAAAATTAATTCCCAGTACAGTAAAGTGGATATAACTGGTAATATGGTAATACTCAGAATTATAAGAAAGGAAAGGTATAAACATTCCTTACATTTTTATAGATCAAAGCAAAAGTAGTGCTTCCTTTGTAAATTCAAAATTATTTCTCAAGTTGAAGAAAAGACATTTCAGAAATACACACGAAAAATGTTTACTCTGAATTTTCTGTCCTCTAAGCATTTGTAGCTTTTCTTGGTTTGCAAAATGCAATATATTTTATGAGGTGCTTCTATTTCAGCTCTGGGGACCCACACTGTGTAATCAGGCGCCACACCAATGAACACCGCAGTCACTAAAGCAGCCATCCTCAGTTATTATGTAAATAACCTCCTGGTTTTAATGAAAGGAAAAGTTTCAGGCAAAAATAAAGCATCGCGCTCAACTCTGTCTTAAGAAATAAGTTCCAGTAGTCCACAGCTGTAATATTAGATAGCAGCTTTGATCACTCCTGTACAGCCACCTGTCAGTTGTTGTGGTCCCACTTTTGTAGGACCTTTTGGCAGTGCTCACAGTTTTTCTTCTGTGGATCTTATTTGAACTTTTTCTGACATGTCCAGGAAAAAAAAAAGTTCTTTTCCTTTCAGTTTACTTTAGGCAAACGGCTTGATTTGCTAACTCTCTGTATTTATTATTGTCTATATTTATGATGCATTTGTGTAGTGTGTGTGTATTTGTATAATAATAGTGATAGCTTTTGTGGTAAGCAAAGTTCAAGAAATGGATATTGTGTTTATTCTGGAATGGTGTTGTGCTTGGTCAGATTTATCTTCTCTAGGAGTACGCTTATAGGACTGGTCCCAGCTTTCCTACCAATTCTGTTCATAGAGCATTTCAGTTTGAGCAGATGTAAGTAAGTGCAAGTGGTGCAGAGAATAACTGAGCATGGTTTGTACACCTGGAGATGTCAGTGCCTTGTTGTTTGTGACTTCCAGTTCAGACCATTGCAAACCTGTTACCTCTTCCATCAGCTACAGGTGTAGGTCAAGTGATGCTATCAAAGGTGCACGCCAACGCTTCAAGTTTGTGCAGTTCATAGTAAGTCAGTAGAAGCTTTTGGACAGGAACTTCACCTGCTCAGTTTTGCTTACTCAGTACAAGTTACTCAATCGTCCCCATTCCTTGCATTTATTTATGGGCGCTGCAGAGTAGCTTCTCTCTGAAGCTTGTCCCAGGGTATTGTGAATTCCTTCGTTCAGGTGTTTTTCCAGAAGGTTGTGCTAGGAGAGGGACCTCATACACAGACTACTTGTGTGTGGCACAATCATAAACCACAAAAAAAAAGAATATTACATATCCAAATTATGCAGAATATCAACTGATTTCCTATGTTTTGTTATGTCTTTCTAGCATGCCCATTATTTGCTAGGTTTCTACTCTGAATGCCTGCATGCGTTTAATAAGAATGCATATGAATATATATACTTATGGAAATAAATTTAATTAGCACGTATCACAAGAGTTCAGGCTTTTCAAATTTATATATTCCAAGGCGTGTTATTTAGATATAAACCATGGATACGGAAGAGTCCATACAATGCAAGAGTCCTGCCTAGTATGGCTTTACTGTATTGAAGTTTCATTTTTTCCCCTTAATTCATGTAATTTTTATTATTTTTTTTTTTTTTTTAACTTTTGTGTGGAACCCAAGTTTAAGAAAACTGATGTGAGTTACTAAAAAGGAAGTTTTGTGGTGGTCTTCCATTTATTTGCTCTTAATTGACCAAAGAAAAGAGTAACATTAATATTCTTTTTTTCTCTACTCCTGATCTTTTAGGTCACTCTGCAATACGGTAAATGCTTATGGCCTCGCCTGTAGTAATTGCACAGAAAACTGCACCTATATTCTTTTCAGTAACAAGATCACTTTTCTAATGGACCTATTGATGCACCAGTTGACGGTATGTAAGCACTTTAATTTAGACTTTTTGTGTGTGTGTTTCACAAACATATTAAAGTACCTGGAGTATAAGAGCTCCAGGGGATGCATGAGAATAAAACCTGAAATTAAAACAATAAGATTCTTTTGTTGTATGTATTTTGTAAGCTGTATGTGCTATACTTCTATACAAACAGATATATTTGCTTCTCCTAATAAATTCTACAGAAGCATACATACCAGGAACTCCAGTGAGTGGACAGTGTTCCAACTTTAACCCCTTTTGGGGCTTTCTTCTTTAATTCACCCTGTAGCAGTATTTGAAGTACAGAATGTTACAAATTGTCTGTGTGTGTCCAGTTCTTCTGTGTTTCAATACTGAAAAACCTAAGTCAGTTCAATATGTTGCTGAATATGTATTTACTGACGTATTTAAATAGCAGAACTCTTTGACTGTGGAAGTTTTAATTTTCCAGTGTTTCATTTAATTTGAAATGTCATTAAATATTTTATTTGAAAACTCATTTTTAATTCATAGTGACCTGCTCATCATAAGATATTTAGTCTTGGTTTTCTACTTTTAAATTGTGTGTATGTATTTTCATGAGCCAAGCAGTTTGTTAATTGAAAAGTTATGTACGTACTTTAAATAATTCAAATGACGCTGTTAGACTCAACAAGCCATAGGACTGTTGATGAACACTTTAAAAAGATAATCCGAAGGTCCTTGGCACAAACAAAGAAAACAGGAATGCAACCTGTGCGTTCTCCCCTAAGTAGCTGCCAGCTCATTGTTCTTCACCAAATCTTTCCAAGAGGATTCCAGGTATTAGATTTCAAATATACTTAGTGAAAGGTGCATGTATTGTGCTGGGCCAGTCACAACACTGCTCGCTCTCTGCAGAGTGAGCCAGAGCACAGGCTCTGTGCTTAATTACACAAGAGATGAAATCCTTCAGCACTTCACAAGTGACAAGATTCATTCTGATGCCAGACACCTTCCCTTTTCTCGGTGTAGCACTGCACAAACGACCAGTCCTTCTTCTGAAAAAATACAGAGGTGTTTCTAAGAAAATCTTGGCCACCTGAGAAGCCAGAAATACTGCATAAAAGAAATTTACTATGCTTAAAGCTGTTCTCAGTCTGTTGCCAAACACTACCATTGAATTGCAGCAAAACTGAAATTAAAGCCTTAAGTTTCCCTTGATCCACAGTGGACTTTTCTTTCCTGCACATAAAGTCTCTTATGTTCTCTTCAGGCAATGTTGGCCCTTGAACTGGGATATCTTCATAATTCTATGAAATATGTATTTAAGTCAAAATAAATACAATGCTGCATTTCTAACTCCAATTTCTCTCCAGAAAATGTAAGAAGTCACATCAAGGTTGAGTTTTCCGTTTTTAAGAAAAAGAATAGGACAGATGGAAAGCACTTCTTTTAATTGGATCAAACTCTGAACACCAGAATATTAAAGGACACCCCCCCACCCCCAAAAAGCATTTAACTGCCTGCAGTGTTCAGAGTTTAATGAGCTGTATGGTGCTGCCTCCCTCATGTATCTTCCTACATACAGTGGGAAAATAAACCACAAGCAATACTGGGTGTAAAAAAGAGAACATACACTTGCAAGGTTTTAAAAAATTGTGCTAATATTTGCTGAATACAGAAAGATTCAAGTTCTGAAAAAGCTTTAAATATATTCTTAAATGCAGCAAGTATCAACCTTACTTTCAAGTAATATAAGGAGATTATAGTTTTTATTTTATGCCTCCAAATATGATTCAATGTCAGCTTCACTTTTCCTAAAACTCAGGGCTATCCATTTTAAAGAATCAGATTTAAAGCAATCATTTTTCAGTGGTGGCAAAATGTTCATTTGCTTTACACAGGTGTAATATATTTCTCTTCAAATAAAATACTACTTGAAGAACAACAATTTTTGGTTTCCAATGAGAGCATGGCTACCAAAGGATCATTGATAGAAAATCAACTGTATAAAAAAAAGTGAAAGCTTTATCCGTACCTTCTGAAGCCTGTAGCCTTCCCATGCAGTTTCCATTTCTTCTGTTCACTAGCTATTACACTGAAAGTCCAACATCCTGTAAATACTATTTTTAAAGCATACACTTTCCAGAATGTTTTTGAGGCAAGCCCAGTGATGACTAGCAATTGAATGCTTTAAAAAACTTGAACTTTCCATTTAGGTTTAACAGCTCAATATTTGAAAGGATTCATGGCTGTGAAGGATTATACTGTCTACAGGAAAAATAAAAACATAAATGAGTTTTCAGTGATAGCTCTACATTGCTAACTGGAAACTGTATATTTTTGTTGGTGGAAAAAAAAAAAAAAAAAGGCACATCAATATACAGGAGTACTTGTGGTGACATGAGTCAGAATGGAGTAGCATTTTTAGCTATATTAAATGTGTGCCTAAGTGCTTTACTGGACTGGGGCCATGTTGTTCAGCATCTTGCCGGGTTAAGTCCTAGATGCTGGGCACAGCTGAAGAGCTTACAGCAGCTCTGCACAAGCAAGGGATTCCCTGCACAAGGGGAATTCTCTGCTGAATGACTGAACTCTTTTATGGAGACTGTACCAGAACTGAGAATCTGGTCATCAGAGCCTTTTGTGTCAAGAACTGATTTAAAGCAAGTAAGAGTCTTGATGATGTCCAGTCTGGGTGGTCGTCATAAATGGTAAAGTACTGATGAGATGTTGAATGTGTCAGATGACTGAACACTGGTTATGTTTTTCCTGTGTTTCCCTTGTAATTAAAACATGCTTTATACCAATTTACTTGACAGGTCATTTTAGGTATGTAGTTACTTGTAGATTTGTCAGTTAAACTGTTAAACCTCTTAAACCTTCTAAATAGAAGCGGGGAGTGTTTTAGTGTTTACTTATCCAAAACTAAACAATAGTTTCTATGAATATCATTAGCTTCTGTCATAATCAACAAACACAAATCAGAGCTTGAAAGCTTTCACAATTACACTATTACATCTTATGATTTCCTACCCTCTTGCTCAAAACAATAATCAACATGCAGTAATACATCACTTTTTCCAAGCATCCCAGTTAATGTTGAACATAAATCTTGACAGGTTTTCACACTCTTCTATTAATTACTTCTTCAGTAAGAGTTGATCTTTTGTTGCTCATTGAGTTCATATAAAGGAAGAATAAGGTAGGAATGAAGCTCAATTTTTTCTATTCTCTGTAAAACAGTATTTCCTTTTATCTCCTCTCTGACATAACACCACAGAAAAAAATGCATTTGTTCTCACTTTGTATTAATACACCCACAATATACACATTTTTCCCCAAAAGTCAAATGTGAAAAACAGATCTGTAGTAAGTAATGAATTATACTGTGTCATATCTATTTATTTTCCAAATTAGGAGGAGAAGTTTTATACTGAAGCATGAACTTGTCTAACTACGAATTCTATATTTAGAACATAGAGTTCTCATACATCCAACTAGAAGTAAAAAAACAGACTTTATCTGTTTACAGTATATTCATTACAGCAACCAGAAGGGTCTACTGCAAGATATTATTAAATCTTTTAAGCAATGTCTTATAAATACTTTTTTTTTTAGTGTAGGTGAGAAAACAACAAGTAACATTTGTTAGCCTTGTTTTTAAAATCTTGTGTTCCTAGTACAAAGTTGCCACATTTAAATTGATTTATACCTTACAAAGCCTAATCCATCTATTCAGCAGGCAACTGGATTCATTAGGCATGAATGAATTATTTTGCTCAGCAGAAGCTAGTGGAGTGACTTAGTTATTTTTCCTATCGAACTTGAATAAGCAGCTAAAGACTTCTCACTTGCTCACTTGGCTTATCACCAGGAACAGACTACTACAATGAGTTTTAAGTACCAACAGAAGGCTCAGAGCTAATGAATAATAAAGAAATGTGCATGTTGTTCTTTGTCACCAAGTGTTACCAAATCCCTACTGATACCTATACAGGGAGGAACAATTTCCTGTGATCTCACTTGCATATATAGCAGGTATAAATGATTTTAACCTGGAATGAAAATAAAATTTCAGCCGATACTGATTACAGGTTATGGTGTGAAAAGTCTCAGGTTTTCTTATAAAATTGCCTCCGAGGAAGTCTGTTGGTACGTGCAGTCCAGCACTGGTAAGCACAGTGAATGTAGCTGGGACCCCTGTGTCTTGATTGATGTAGCTGTGTTGCCAATGCTTTCTCTGTAAAACTGCCCAGCTTCCCCACACACCATGCTTACTGTTTGGAGGTTTCTCCCTGTTTGTCTAACAGGGCAGAGTTTCAGCTGGTCTAAATTATCTCGGATTGCAGAAATGGGGGGAAACAAGCAAAAAACATTCCACAAGGGTTTCTTCACAGGTGTTTGGATCCTGCATATAGACTTGTTTTCAGATTTACATGCTGTACATCTGAACATCTCTGCTGGTTTTAGCAGTGGGCTCTACATAAATACTAGTGATTAGCGAAAAATAAGTTTTGTTCTTCTGAGGTCTCTTCAGTGAGAGCTGTGTGTTGTGCTTAATCTGTGATTATCATCTGTGATTGACAAGTGCCATGGTCATCAGGTGGAAGCTAACTGAATACCTCTTCACAGACTGGAAAAAAATTGTATTCTCCAATATGCCTCATCAATGCTACAAGTCCATCAGGGATTACATCTCATTGCAAAGATCATTCCTATTGCCAAAAAGTGTATTGCCTTTTTCTCTGAAGAACTACAGATGTGTTTGGTCTATAACAAGAATGTATGTCTTCCAAAATAGTTGTTTTTGCAGGGATGTTGAGTAGCCAGTTAATGGTACGTTGTTTTTCCAGAGACAAGCAGGGGATGGCTGTGCAACAGTGAAGGCTGTTCCTTCCACAGAAAAGAGTTATCTTTTCTCTGTATTACTCAACACTTCTGTATCCTAGACATATGTCTTTACTACATTGTGTTGTCACAGTCAAAATCAACTATTTCATTAGTTCATTTATTCAGTTATTTAAAAAAATATATATATATCTTTTGCTAGTGACTTATCAAAAATTCAGTGTATATATATTGTACAAAAAACATTTTGATGAAATACTCTACCACTGTAAAGCTTCATTCAGTTCTCATGTACTAAATGCTATTTTGAATTGATTTATGATTTCAAATGATAGTATCTGTTTAGAGGAGTATAGACCCTTTCTTTTACCTGAAATACTTAAACATCTTTCAGTACTGCTAGAATATGCTACTTAATTTCGCAGTACTCATATGCAACTTTCTTAGTGCTTTTCTATGAACTTTGGTTATTCTTACTGAATTGTAGCTGTCCCTTTTCTTTTTTTTTTTTTTTTCTCTTAGGTTAATGTTCCAGATGACCATAATGCTACTTCAGGAAGAAGTGCGAATAAGCAGGTGTTCGAAGGTCTAACAACAGGACTTCTGAGGATAACTGCCATGATATTCAGATGCCTAATCTCCAGCTTCCCAGATGGGAACAACTACTCTACAGCACTGAAGATAATACAGGAAGTGAAGAGCAAATCCTCACAAGTGGAAGCCTTCAACAGCAGAGTCCAAGACCTGATCAGGTTTAAAAAACATTTTGAAATGTTTTTAATCCTACTTTATTACAGAGGATTAAAATTACATGAATTTAAGAAAGGAACAAACTTCTTTAATTCTTAAGTTAGTAAAAGTAGTGTGTATGTGTGTAGTGTAGTCAAAAGTCAGTCTAGTGAAGTGCTAAATTCTCAATCAAAAAGTTCTTCAAAAAATTAAGACAAATACAGAAAACCAGAAATCTTTTAGTTTTGAAGTTTTATATTCATGCAGAAAAAGAGATATTTCTATATTTCTGCATAGAGAAATATCAGGATTACTGTATATCTGCGGAAGGTAAAAATGCATTGTTTTTTGAGTGACATTTTATAGATTAAATTATTTACACTGGCTTTCAGAAGTTCTTTGTGCATCCATAGGCTGTTTGGAATTAGTCCTAGTAGCAAATACCACTTCAGTTGTGTTCTTTCATCTAAACCATTAGACAAATAAAATGAGCCCCAGTGTTAATCTCTTCCATACTCTGCACTTTTTCTTGGTTTCCACAAACCTTTTTAATCCTAACATTTTTAGTTGCTGGATGGCTTATATAGCATCCTAATAATTTAGGCTTCTATACCTTTTTTCCTTTTTGTGTCCTTTCTGTAGGTTTCTTCCCCGATTAGCATGGAGTCAGGTTCCTTTTTTCCGTATTTTCTCTGAATTCTTTGTGCCTGACTGTATGCCCTTTCCCCTTGTGATTCTGGATAACATGCATGCCTTCATGTCAGTTTGCCATACAATATGTACTTCCTGCTACAAAGATTACCCAATAATTTCTATAATTTGATTTCAGCTCTTAAAACGGATCTATATTTTAATAGCAATTTTCCTTTCTAAGGATATGCCTTGAGTAAAATTTCGATCAAAATAACTCAGTGAATGTAGTAGTAGAGTAAATGAAAATGCATTGTTTTGCTCATTTTCACTTGAAACGTTCTAGTTCTTTGGTTTAAAAAAAAAAAAAAAATAGACTTGAACCTGGACAAAAAAAAGTTATTTTGACTTGTGGCTGTCCCCATGATAACTATTTAATTTGGTATACTCAAGTTTGTAATTAAAGCCTTCATGAGCTGCCTGCGTTGAAAAGGAATTTCCCTCAGGCTTTGAAGGCAGAGAGAATATCTTTGTATTAGATCAACAGTACAGCTGGGGTTAGATTTTAGATGCTACTTTTCAGGTAGTTCTCAGAGTACAGCTTTTCATACAGTTTTCACATAAAGTTTTTCATACAGCTCCTGAGGAGGAGAGAGCTCATACATAATTAGGGAAACTGATTTTAAAACCACTGCATCTTGTATTGCTAAAGTGGGAGAGTACCTAGCAAGACAGATCAGGTTGGTAGAAGGGAAAAATGTAGACTTCTGTTTGATTGTTGAATACTGAGTTTGAGAACAGGATTGAATCCTTTGTGTGACATAACATTCCTATGCAGTGCTACACAAAATCTCTTAAACTTTTTATGCATGTTCACTAATTTATGAATCCTAACTTGAAAGCCGGATTTGATTTACAGCAGTGCTGAGCACGTTGAACAGCAAGTCAGTGGGAGCTATACTTCAGAATATATGATGTCCTATGTAATGCCAAATACTGTTAAAACAAGATCATAGGTCTCTCAAATACACAAAATAAGACATACATAGATTTAGTGTGTTTGTGCTTCTGTTTCTTACATGGAAAATGTGGGTAATTCCAGCTCCTCAGCATACAGGGATGCTATAAAAATAAAATACATCATGACTGTGAAGCTTACAGGTAAAGTATTCTTGAAGTACTGCAGAAAAGTGAGTGAGAAAATTACTTTCTCTTGAAATCTCTTATTTCTAAAGTATAAATTTGATGATAAGAAATTGTAGCATTCCTTTTTGATACTTACACTTGATGATCTCACACCCATAAATTAGATTGCATGCCTGAAATCTAATGTATTACCTCAAAATTTGATACGCATGACTGCAAACACCCTAAAGCTGTATGATTAGCTAGCCCGTTTATTTTTGAACCCGGCTACGATATTTACCTGAATAAATATTTACCTTGTGGCATCAAATTCTACAAATTAGATATTTTTATATAGATCTTTTTTTTTAAAAAAAGGTACTTTGATCAAGTACTTTTTTTTAATAGACTGACTTTTTCGTTGTGGCATTTAATGTATCCTAAATTCCTGCAATTTCTCATTGCTAGTAGTTATTCTGATAACTCTTAAAAAAAAAAAAAAAAAAAAAAGTTCTTGTTAGCAGATACTTAGAATACATTTCTAAGGCTGCTTATACTCTGTCATGATAATAAATGTATCATGACTTTAAAGTCTTTGAATTATATACAGCCTCATGGCCCACAGCAACTTCACATGGAAAGCTCCTGTTCACTGAATTTCCAGTGTATATGTGTCATGGTTAACCCAAATGATCCATTCTTTTTCTGTTTCAATCAAGTTCGTGGCTGTGAGTGTGCTTTGGGGTTTGTTATGATTTTATTAAGTAGTGTAGGCATTATAAAGCTAAAGACAAATCCCTTTGCTTATCACTAATGCCTATTAAGTAAAGTAAGAAATGCATTATTCAACAATATACTTTTGCTAAAAGTGTATCGTTTCAGTAGTAAATAATATAAATAGTCATCAGTGCATCTTCAGCCTTCTGAAGAAGTGAAATACTGATAGCATGCTACTGAAACTGTGGCACAGGAAGAATTTTCAGGCTTTTCAAAGTCTGGTGTGATGCTGATGGATACAAGAAAGGACAGCTGGAGGAGGAAAGCAAAACAAACAGTTGCCATAGATACCAGTGACCTCTAAAACTTAATTGTTCTTATGTAGCCTGCTTTCTCCCCAAACAGGTTTTGAAAGAGTGTGAAATTTCAGGATGTTGTATTCTCCCCATTTAGGAATGGGAGGGTGGGAGGTCTGCTTATTGATATTGCTGCTGAACAGACATCTGACACTGGCTGGGCCAAGCACAGGTATACCCTTAAGCTAGGAAGACATGTGAGAATCCAGCTGGGTCCCTCACCTGAGGCACTTTAAGGGATCTGTTTATAAATGGAGAAAGAAAGGCATGATGACAAGGTAATAGTGCAATTACGAAAAAAGAGAGTAGGCATTTCAAACTAGTCAAAAACAGACAGATTGTATTATTAATGAGAATCTTTCACCTCCAGGTCATTGTATCATGTATCCTTATGGAATTGATTAAATGAGAGTTTTAGGAAAATTGGGGAAGAAAGAGGAAAGTCAATTTTTTTTTTCCTATATGGGAAAGCTAGACCTGATGCATAAACAATTGTTTACATGCTGGGTGTCAAAAGAGTAAGCCAAATTACTGGAACTATGCTACTGTGGGTGAAAATACTGAGATGGAGACAATAGATTAGAGAGCTTTGACATTCCACTCGTCTGTATGTTCAGCTTCAAGGAAGGCAGTGCTTCGTGTGTCTATCATTGACCCAGGTGCCCTTAGAGAATAGTCCCAATAGACTGAAAGCTGGCAGCTATTTCTTCTCTGCCAAAAGAGTGGCTACTGACACCACTTGGTATGCAGGTGTGGGAGTAGAGTAAGGTGGACAATGAACACATTTTGTAGAAGTCAGACGTTTTTCCTAGGGAAAAAAGGAAAAGAGCATTGACTAGAATACTCGTGCCATTTTGTAAGTAATTGTCTATCAGTGTTAGCTGCATTTTATTTTCTCCTTCTTCCTTTCCCCTCCTATATCACGGAGAGATTTCCAGCACTCAGCATTTCTCTGTGACTGTGATGTATCTAACACCCAGCTCTGTTCCTGGAATCACTGTGCTAGTACTGGAGAGCGTGTTTATCACTTGTACGATCAGGTGGATTGCTTAGATCAAAACCTGCAAGAAATTTAATGCTGGTAGCCTTTCATGTTGCTAAACAGAAAAATCAAACTTACCTGAGCTATTTTAACTGCTGTATTTCAGCAGCGGTAAGGATCTTTTGTATTGCAGACTGACTTCTTGCTTTACACACAGTGTATTTTTATTCTTAATTACTTTCATTGCTTCTAAAAGCTTTGTGTCAGCAGGTTAAGCTTTGGCAGAAAGTCTAACTTCTAGCCCTGAAGAGAGGTTAGTCTTTGAGCAAGAAGGATACCTGGAAAGTGGAGAGACTTTCTTCCCTAATCTTAAAAGTCCACATTTTTTCAAAATCAGACTGTAAAATATGTGGAGGAAACATTTTTTTTAATAAGTATTTGTATAGCCCCATGGGACATTCATGATCTAATGAATCTTTATTTAGTAGAATCATTACTTTAATAATATTTCATACTTCAATCACATCAGGATGCACTTTATGTCGTAGAAACATGCAGACAATGGTGTTTCCATCCCAGGGAATCTCATAGTCTCTAACAAGTGGAGCTGACAAGCAAGTAGGTAGAATAGCTGATAGGATGGAATAACATCAATAATAGGAAGGTTTAGAACAGACTGTCAGTGTAAAAACAGCAAATCGGTGTCTGAAAGCAATCTTAGTTCCTCATGTCTATGAAGTCAGATTGAGTCACAGAATATAAAAGCAGTTCTTCAGATTTTGACAAGAGATTTCTCACAGTTGCTAAAAGTGGAGTGGAGGAAAACACAAGGAAAATCAAAGAAAGAGGAGAAAGAAGTGATTGAAGCTTGAAATTTGTCTCCACAAAGGAAGTTGATCTCACATAGTCAGCAGAATGAACAGTTGAGATGGGGTAAAGGCTGAGAAGCTGAATGTTTGTGGTAGAAAAAGGTGATATCAGCAAAGTGATGTGGAAAAAAAAAAAGACCCGTGTGCACCGTTTAAGTGGTATCAATAATGATCCAATTGTGAGAATAGCTGGTATAGACAGAACTTGGTGTCATTGTACAGGGACAAACAATTTTTGGCATGGGTTTCCAAGCTCTTAGAAATTCAAAGAATCTTCATCAACAGAGAGGGTGGTGATGTGACCTACTCTGATAATATGAAAGAAAAAGGTAGCTTTTTGTTTTAAAAAAGAAATGAAGTCACTAACATGGTTTTCTGTGTTGAGTTTTGGTTAAGCTCCTGAGGAGGCTTTCTGATCCTTCCTGATAGTGGGAGGTTGTTACCTGTGTGTTCTTTTAGTCTGCACTAAAAGACTGTTAGACTGTTGCACATAGTCTAGAAAGAAAAAGAAAAAGAAAAAATGATTTAAAAAAAAAAAAAAAAAAAAGCTGGGCAGTAGTTGTTATGATATACGTATTGCAATAAAACGTTATCTGTGTAACATCATTGTCTTCTTGAGTTAGTGTGTTCTACCAAGTTCAACTCTTCATGCTAAAAAGAAATTGTGCTGCTGCAGAGCTATCAAGACTATTATAAATCATTTAACTATGGCAAAATTCCATTGTCCTTCTAGGACTATGGTAAAATAAACACTTACATTCATCTTTCTTGTACAGTATAATATAAATTATCGTGCAACAGACAGTTCTCCTAACAAAAACTACTGCTAGCTACAGAGTACCAGATTTTAAGTTATTGTAATTTGAATTGTTTTATTGAACCCTTTAAGAAATCATAACCTACATTTTGTATGATTTGATAGTAAAGGAGCAGAAATTACTTTGTAAAGTCATCAAAACTGTCACAGGACTGTTTTTTAATACAATTTCTCATCTGTTTCTAGTTATGTGGTGAACATAGGATTGATAGACAAGTTGTGTTGCTGTTTCCTCTCCGTTCAAGGCCCCATTGATGAGAATCCAAAAATAGCAACTTTTCTACAAAATGCCACAGCAGTGTTGCATGGAATATGTCAACTGTGTTTTGCTGTCAATGGAAGGTAGGTGCATTTGGTCTCTCGTCTCTAATATGTTCATCAGGCAGCAGCTGGTGTAACTCCTTGCCAACACAGCGTTCATGGAAGTGAGCATTCTGGTGAGATTATTAAACAGAACCTATCTTAGTTGCACAGCAATAACTGGTAGAGAAACAGCGCAGGAAATTCACTCTGCTCACCCTTTCACCACTGAATTGTATTCAGTTACCCACGCTGTGTCTTGATTCTTGTAAGTCATTTATGAGAATTAAAAACCTTATCTCCTTTACTCATCATTACAGAGAGGGTTTTGTCACTACTAATTTTAAATGACCAGTCCTAAGGACTTCAAGAGATATTAGCAACTAAAATCAAGTCTTAATTGATTTGTTTTTTTGCACAGCCAAATTCAGCTCTTGTTCTTTAAAATACCATTGCAAATAAGGGAATGATATTTTATGAAAAAAGTATTACTAGATTTGTCGGAATTTTCTAATGCAAAATGCACATTACTGGAACCTAACCAAGGCTGAGGAGAGTGTGCATTTGGTACATTTCTGTCAGCAAATCTGGACTTTTGCAGACCTGGACAGCCTGGCTCTGTCAAAGTCTAAATTTCAGAGCTTCAAGGTCCATGCATTAGAACCTGCCACCATTAGACTGTTACATGTTTCAGGGAAAGACAATGCTGACAGAACTTGACAATGAATGCCTGAAGGGAGAAGTGATGCTAGTGCTGAAGAACAAAAATTAATACAAAATAAATTAAGAAACAAAGCTGCAGGTAAAAGTTGTTGCTGGTAACTCAGGGACACAGTCACATGGAAAAAGAACTACAAGAAATATGAGCCCAAAGAGACCATCCCAACTTATTGAAATTTCCCTTTCTGAAAGCTGCCAACTTGGCATTTTACATTCCAGGACAGCACTGCCAGAAGTCAAATGCATACTAAAAAAATTCATCTTTCTCTTAGAGGAATAATAATTCTAGCTACAAGAGTGAGTAATATTATATTTGCAATTTCTGAAGCAGGCCTATGCTTAACCCAAGATACTAGAGATCTTTGGACCGCAAAATAATACAGCACTGTGCAAGTACTTCTTTCAAGAGCATCTGTACTTTGTAGCAAAATAATTTCCAAGGGTTGAGCATTTTTCTTCACAGTCACATCAAGATGTCTGATAGCATAACAGCAATGCTTTTGATTTTATCCAAAGGTGCTGGTGGTTCTCGGTTTCCAGGTTGTTCTTTTGAGCATGGAAAGAAATGAGAGGAATGAACTTGCAGATTTCAAAACTGTTGCCTTTCACTTTTAGATTAAAAGCTATAGTGTAACTGATTTGAAAGGCAGCTTAAATAGCTTTAATCACCTGATGCACTCTCAGTGAAGAAGTGAATGTGGAGTGTAATTCTGCCATGTTAGTAACTCCATAGTATTCAGGATGATTTAAATGGAAAAAAAAAATGGTTGCCAAATACAGGTTGTTACATCAGAAACAGAGTTCAAATTTATTGAATTCTTAAATATGTCACAACAAAGTAGTGCATTTTGTGTGGTACATGATCCGTAGCACAAAAGACAGGCTCTCTGTCTGAGAAATTGTTGCCTCTTTCATTTGTGGCAAATAGCAGTAGGAAGCAGTGCAGCCTGTTCAGTCAGAATATGCACTATTTCTGAATCTCTGCTCAGTTGATACATTCTTCAGCACCAAACCAGCATGCCATGTCATACCCCTCTGTATATTGGAGTAATTAACCAATCTGTTCGTAATGCCTTTGATATTGTTATCTAGAGGAAGAGAATTCTAGTCAGTAGTACCAGTTCTCTGACACTGTAGCACAAGAAGTTTTGCCAAAATAGATACCAGTGTATTAGGCTTTCCCCACTGTTGCAAGAGCAATTTTAAATTCATCTTTTGTTGTATCCCCTACAAATACTGTTTCCAGGTTGGGAACTTCTTCGTGCACAGTTCATTTGGTTTGTTTTTCTGATAGGACTGCTTTAGGCTGTTATTTCTCACATAAAATATTGTCATCCCATACTAAATGCATTAGGGTATTTTTGTATGGTGCTCTCTGTACCATGTGTGGATCTTAGCAGTGTGGTGGGACGTTGCTAGGATTTTCTCACAAGGAAGTTGCTCACACCTGGACCACCAGGCTCTCAAACCATCCACAGTGCCTGCACCAATGAAATCCTTTACAAGCTGGAAATGGCCAAATGCTGGGTGATCCTCTTCACTTGCTTTCAGACAGCACCAGGCTGTTGTGACCTTTACTGCAGCTCTAATCTAGGCTATCCATAGAGGGACAGAAGTTAAATACTGTAACTCTGGTTTTAAACGATGAAGAGATCCTGCCCTGTGGGTGCAAATTGTGTATTTCCAGAGATCAGGTGTAGGAAAAGCTGCCAATCCAGACTTTCCTGTCTTCTCCACAACACTATTTCGTGAAACACCAAAATTTAGCAAAATGGTTCTTAGTCAAGCTCTAAAATTATATCCAATGTTTGCTTGGACACTTACTTCATGGAAAACTATTTTATAGCCTGGAAAGAGTTCTCAGCCAAGTCCCTACCTGTAGGTCTGTATCAGCAACTTCATGCCAGACAGTCCACCTCCTTGTTTTAAAAGAATGATGACCTTCACTGTTCTGATTCTGTTTCCATTAATTGATGAAGATCTACAGGTTGGACTGGTTGCAGGCAACATGTCATAACAATAGTGATTAACAGAGAATATCGTCAAGTTTTATCATATATGTATGTCAGCGTGAAATGTTAAATGAGGTGTATGATTGATATAAAGTAGAAGATAAAATTTTGAGACATAAACTAAGATACATTTTTTATTCCCATGGTGGACTTGGGAAAAAAAGTCCAAAATCATGGAGTAAGATACAATAAAGGAAAGTCTTGCTAATGTAGAAGCATAAATTGGAGGATTCTCAATTTTAACATCATAAAAAGTTATTGAAATGAGGGAATCCATTCTGAATATATGTTATTACTTATTGTAGGAGAAGAATTTTCTTTTCATTTGTGGTCAAGGTCTTTAAAAAGATTTAATTGATATTGATCTTCACAAATACTCATTTTTGGTACTGGCTAATAAATGCTAGATTGATTATTTTAATTGAAGCTTTGCAGTGGATGTGATAGCACATTTTATAAACACTCTGTAATATCTATAAAAGATCATTTGTTGAAAACCTTAGTAACTTGTAACCCCACATGAACCTTGTTTTGATAACTTTTACACCCTCATCAGTTATGCAATGAGAATGATTACGGGCTGCTTCAGACTGGATGTCCCATTTTTTCTTAAGCTGTGTTACGTCCATTACTAGCAACAGAGGTGAGAGCTCTTTTCCCCCAAAGAGTTGAAAGAAAAAAGAAAAAAAGTGTATGAGAGCTGAAAACAGGACATTGTCTCTTACTCTGTGTAGTGAGATTTCATAAAGTGCAGCACGTCTGATTATCAGTATCTCTGTTTGCTGAGCAAAAGATGAACCTGACATTTGCTACGATTTAAAAATTGCAGCCATGATAACGTTTAACTGTTTCACTTGCCATTATGAGTAGAAAAAGCAGAGAGCTGTTTATTACCTGAAAGAAAGCAAAACATTTGGTAGACTTTACACGGAATAACTGTGGCTGCATCTTGCAAGTAATAGGCCTTCAAATCATGAAGCTTCTTGGGGCATCAACTTAAACAAAATTTTGCTATTGCATTGATGAAAGCAACATCTGCAAGCTCCCGTACTAATCTGGGAGAATAGGATGTCATAGCAGAATAGTAGCTAAGTTGTTACTGTTGTGTGTTATCTCAACACAGTGCTGGGATGCATATAAATCTGTGTCAACAGCTAACGAAGTTGTGGATTACAAGCTGCAGTAACAGAAAGCTGTAGATGCTTTATCCTGGAAAATAGCGACTGTCACATCACAGATATGCAAGGAAGTAGTCCGGTCTGTTTTCAGTTTTATTACAGTAATTCAGATAACGTATGTTTTGGCTGCTGAATGGTGAATCAGATGCAAGCCCGCTTGAATGTGGCGTGTGCTTCTCACTGCTTCCAACAGGCAGCAGATCCAGCAAGTACTGTAAACTGACTAAAACTTGTTCCTGAAATTACTGAAGGCTTTCAAGTCATCTATTTTACACAGTAATGTGACTCCTAGCTTAATAATGGGATTTATAACAGTCTGACAGGTGCTAAATACTTCTTTCTACTTCTTTTATTATTTTTTTCTCTTTTTCAGCATCTCTTTCTCAATGAAAGAATGTAGAAGTAAAAGATACAGATGATAGATTTTAAATTCTAATAATACAGAAAATATATATATATATTCTAAGCCTTTTGAAAACCCATGTTCCCATTTGGCTCCTTGTATTTAATCAGGAGCATATATTTCAAATGTACAAACAATATAATGTATACCCTAAGAGAGGCTTGTCTGCTTGTTAGCTCAGTTTTTAAAACAATATATTTTCAGATATAAACAGTTTGCTTACATTGAAGCTTGGAGAAATTGTAGTTTTATGCTTGTTCTACAGAGTATGCTGTTTCTCATCAAGCTGTATTAAATTCCTGTTTTAATAAATAGTGGTGTATTTTAAGCAATGAAGTACCACTGTTTAGTATCTTTCTTTCCTGGAGTGAATATATCCACGTTTTTTAATTCTTAAACCTCTTCTGTCAGTCATAAAAACTCCTGCCAATTCCTGAGACTCCTTTATGGTAGAATTTGATGATCATAATCTCAGCCCGTAATGAAGATGCCTTGCATTTCACTGAATGTTTATTTTATTGTATTTTATTTTATTTAGATCCTGCAGGTTGTTTGGCCATAATATAACTATTTGCCTGTTTTCCTGTGTGAACTGTAGCAACTTGGTAAAGTTT
The DNA here is from genome assembly GCF_009819795.1 of Aythya fuligula. Taxonomy (NCBI): domain Eukaryota; kingdom Metazoa; phylum Chordata; class Aves; order Anseriformes; family Anatidae; genus Aythya; species Aythya fuligula. The sequence goes on along the minus strand of NC_045569.1, from coordinate 8,329,557 downwards.
GAAAGCTTTTCCTTCTACCCAGCTATGTTAAGTGTATGTAAAAATTGCTGTAAGTCTTGCTTCCCTTCAGAGAGTAATTGGAGGGGTTTTGTCCATTCGGACTGTTCTACTTGGCAGCTATTACAAACACAGTTAAAGAGTACAGTCCTTTAAATAGGACAATTAAAAGGAGGTATACATCCATAGGAATCTGCTCTTAGCCTTAGTTAAGTAAAAACTAGGTTTCTTGTGTGACATCTTTTATGGTATGGGTTTTGTTTGTTTCTTTTTACTTCAGTCTATGTCCTGCCAGTTATCAGAGTTTTCATTGGGCTTACATTTGAGGTAGACCAAAAAGGTTTTTAAAATCCGCTAAACGTATGAAATCCGCTGTTTTATGGACTTGACCAAAATCGCTCAAAGAAGCATACACAAAGGTTCGTGTTTTATTTTCCCACATCTTATGTGTTTTTTCTACTTTAAAGCCCACAACTGGTATGAATAACGTCTTTTACCTTTTTATTGTAAACATTTAGGCTTAAAGTGATTATAACTGACATTTAAAACCAACAGGAGCCAGTAGCCTGTTCATATACAAATTAACTGTAATACAGGCAAAATCAAAAATAAACATTTCTAACAGTTCCTTCAGCCCACCAAACCTAGCAGACAGGATGACTTTTTTCAACAGCTTTGTCCTGTGGTGTAACTTTAAAATTCCTGGTCTCTTCCAAAGGAGAGAAAAAAAAAAAAAAAAAAAAAAAGCTTGCATTTTGAGTTATTTTTACAATTGACTTTTTTATGTATGTTTTGATTCATTCACTGCTCCAGAGCAGAACAAAATGGCAAAAGGATTTTGTCCAGCTCTATAAGCTTTTTCATATGGAGTTGTTTAAAAATAATGATGGAGTGAGAGTTGAAAGAAGCTAACTTTAACCTTTAGAAAAATCAGTCAATCTTCTCATTGTAAGTAGTTGCAAAAAATTTTGTGAGGAATCATGTACAGTAAATAATTTGGGGTCTTTATTTGACCATGACTGTTTTTCAACTGATAGTTTTTCTGTTTCATTATGTTGTTATAGCTGAGATGGAAATACAGAAAATACCGCCTGTAAAAGGAGACGTGCTCTCCTGCAGTACTGTGGAAATAAACATGCTGCTTGCCTGGGTGTAGTTCAGGGGCGCTTAGCACACGCTAGCTACGGCATGCTGCAGAGTGAAGAACTGGGCATCAGAACCAATTTTTCAGTGAACAGTCCTGAGGAGTCCACAGGCACACAACACAAAGTGGGGTGAGTGAGTGCACAGAGGTGGTCCCAGAGCTGTTGGCTCACCCTCCCTTCGCAGCCGTCCCCGGTAGCTCCTTGCCTGCAGCCAGACTCCCGTGCCAATGGGAATCAAAACTATGCAGCAGGAATCTGCAGAAAGACACAGCTGGCAGGTTTAGGTGATGTTTCAGGAAGCGTCTCTGCTGACTTCATGCAGACACACTCACTTAAAGACCACAGGGCTTCCAGTCAAAGCTTTTCCAGTCATGGGAACCTTTCTCGCAGGTTCCAGGCAGAGGGAAAGAAAATGAACATCATAAATTGTTGTGCAGTGTAGCCCCACCCAAAACAAAGCTCTAGGACTTTTTCCACTTCTTTTATTCTGTACAGAGTAGATGCTGGGATTGTTAGGACTGTTAGAAACCAAAAGCTGACTGTGTTCCTTCCCTTGCAGGAGGTAAGGGGCATCAAATCATAATTCTAAGTATAATCTTATTGTACTTCAGCTTGTCTTTTGAATGTTATTGCATATATTCTGAGAGAATCCTGCACTGGGTGCCTTCTGAAGCGCTGTCATGGCTGCTTTGGGGGCTGAGCTTCTTTAAGGATTCTTGGGAGTTCCACTTGGTTGTTAAAGGCCGCCAGCGCTAAACAAACACCCCGTTTTTGGAACCTGTACAATAAACTCAGTCGCATGAAGCTCCAGCTGAGCCTCTACAAATGGCTGGCCTCTAACGTGGGGCTGCGGGGGATGCCTGGTGCTGACTGACACTAGTGGGGTATTTGTGTAACAGCCCAGGTGCTGGCTCGAAAACAGACGTGCTTACCTTGCTTTTCTTCTCACTGGATTTTATCTGAGATCTGATTGCTTCTTTCAAAGATCTGTGAAGTAATTGGGTGGTTTCCTGGGCTTTTTGGACAGCACAAGTGTCACTGAAATAGGACTGGAACATGAGGTAATTCTTGATGTGTCACCAGAGGATGCTGTACTTGGAGCTTCTCTGTAATATCAGCCACTCACAGACTGTAAATATTTTAGTCAATTTACTTTAAATCTTTTAAAGTGCTTTAAAATAAATGGTACCCGTAAATGCTGATTTCAGATAAAATCATTCCTTACGTGTATGACCTAACTAATCAAAATCAGAAGTGATTCATCTGAGCAGCTGTTGTCTAAATGGAAAGATGTGAGAAAACGGTGATGGAAGCAGAGGCACACCGATAGAGTAAAGCGAGTACAGCAGCATTTACTCTGTTTTACTGTACAGTGTTCACCTGGGCTTGGGGCAGATGAGACTGAGAAGGCCCCTCAAAGGCTGTGAAGAAGGTGCCGAGAGATTTCATAGCCTGAATTCTAAAATAACCTTCCTGAGCCTCCTATCTCACCACCATCCCCTGCAGCAGGTCAGCCTCCTCACTGCCCCCCCCAGCTGCCAAGTAACAACACCGCCCCCCCCAACTGCTCGGGGGCACAGCTGGAGTTTGGGGTACCAAAAAGACTTGTCCACCAGCCTTATAGTATGCAGCTCTTGGTCATGGTTTCAGTGCCCTCTCATGCGACCTTGCAGGAGATTTGTCCCCCCAAGAACGTGCATGGATGCTAGCTTTGAAGTTTACTGTGCTAGGTGTGAAGATAGTCTGCTTCATGCAGCTGTTTTCTTCTCCTCTTGAATATTTAAGCTGTACCTGAAATGAGTCGGTATCATGCCTTTCTTGGTGAAGTGCCGAATGCAGGCTGATCGTCCTGCTCTGCTGGTTTTGCTCTTTCTCTTTCATCCAAGGAAGCTATTGCAAACAGAAATCAATAGCCACTGTTGGGGAGGTGGTGCTTTCCTGCCTCCTTTTCTGCTTCACTGGAAGATGGGAAAATGACAGAGCAAGGTGATCACCAAAACCTGTCACTTGCAGAGGTTTGGTTGCTCCGTTGAAGACAGGCGTTTGTATCACGAAAAGCAGAGTTGGTCCACCTAGCTAGGGTTTGAGTTGGAATCTTGACTGGATCAGAGCAGTGACGTGAGGTTGAGGAGACCAGTGCCCTGCCTGTTAACAGGATGTGCTACAGGTGCTTTGGAGACAAATACTGAAATCACATGGAGCTGTTCTGGTCAAGTAAAAGCTCCTAGCTGATTCTGGTCACCAGGAGTATTCTCAGTCTTCTGAGAGTCCAGTCTTTTCTGTTATAAGATGAGGTCTTCAAAGTTACAGATTATTTTAGAAAGTGGGTCTTGTTCCCAGTTCTTCTTATATTTACTGTTTTTCTATTCCTTCTCCTTTTGGTTCTTATAAAAGGGAAAGATACCCTCGCCTGGTTTGTCCTTTTATAATATTTACACTCTCATATCACCTGTTATATTTTCTCTTAAGAATAATGGGAAAAAGAATCAATCTTTCTAGTCTCTTTTGATATTGACTTTTTTTTTTTTAACCTCATATACTATGTTTGCATCTTAAAAACAATATTTTGATGTACTATGTATTCAGTGCTTCTGCTCTTTGTATCTTAATGTTGTAGTTTTTCCTTTGATTGCCAATACAGACTGTGTTTCCATAATGAAGTTCACATGGGTTTTGCGGTGGGTTTGGATTAGGACTTGAAATGTATGAAACTTGATGAATGATTTTGTGCACTTTATTTTGTGTTTGCCTGCCTTCTACAGATTGTTTAACCTCCAGAGTGGTGAAGGTTTTAGTCTTCAACAAGTGACTAGTCTTCACTTAGTGACTATCTTACATCATTTTGTAGATTATTAGTAATGCAGGGGAAAGAAAAAAAAAAAAAATGGAAAAAAAAAAAAAAGAAAACAGGAACAGTACAAATCCTTGAGGGATTACATTAAGTGCACTTGGAAGTTTGGATGTGAGGATGTGAAGGGCATCTGGAGTAGTTTGTTTGTCTGTCCTGATATCCCAGGAAGGCAAAAATTTTCTTCTCTATTTTACTTGCATGCTCAAAAGATACCACAGAAGCCTAGTTTTGGTTTGCATAAGCTGTGCCGGTTTGTCTTGAGCATTTCATACTTACTTTTGCTTTGCTACTATACAGACTTCTATAATAGCATCTGACTGAAATAAGTAGTAGTGTGTTTTCCTCACTCCTTAACCACTTCATTCTTCAATTCCTGCAGAACGTTTTAATTGCAATCATCTGGTCCGAGTAGCTTCTTTTGCTCCATAGGTAGTCAGGCTGTTGCAGCGCTTGCTGCCTGAACCTGAGGCAGGGAGAGTGTCAGGGTGCTCCAACCTCTGCTTGCTGGTGCTGGGAGAGGAAATGCTGGCTGCAGAGAGGGGCTTGCGTGGAGCCTCTGGAAGTGCCCCCAGGCTGTCGATTTTCTGCACAGCCTTGCATTGGTATCATGAACCCAGTTGGGAAGCAAAGACACCAGTATGTGGATAAAGATATTTAAAGAATACAGCTGCACTGTAATTAAAGAGAGCATGAGACAGTGCCCAGATCATTGAAAGTATTTTGCGGAAATGTTGTGGTTTCTTGACACATTAGACATCAGTTTTTTCCTTTTTAACAGTTTACTTGTTCTCTAACATTTGGCTTATAACTCCCGCATCCTGGGCAAGTGTGTGCTGGTATCCTTTTCAGACAGTTTAATGTTTCTTTGACAGATCTTGGAACATATTTGACAATACACGTCAGGATCCCACAGGACTAACAGCGGTTCTTCAGTCTACGGATCTGGTTGGAGTCTTGCATATGCTGTACTGTGTTCTTTTCCATGGGACCATTTCAGATCCAAACACAGCAAGTCCTAAAGACAGCTATGCAGAGAACACAATCCAGGTTGCCATTCAGAGTTTACGTTTCTTCAATAGTTTTGCTGTTCTTGATCTGCCCGCTTTTCAGGTAACAAATGTTGTACAACTTTTGCTTAGTGTGAAAATATTAATTACTGCATATGTTTTGACTTAGTTTGTTCTTCTGGGTCTTAGTTACATAAGGAGTGTTTATGAATTAGTTGTTTATGTTTTTTCCTGCACAAAGTTGCTAATTGTTATTTCTACCTTTTGACTGTGGCTAATGAATTCAACCAAAAAGTGAGAACTCAAATACATGAAATGCTGAATCTTCTTGTGTCCAAAAATCCTTGCTTTTCAGCACGGTACTTCTTTATATTTCATAAGACCCAAAAAATAAAAACAACAGATATTTGTCAAAAGCAATTTTTTTTCTGATGAGAGAGGACTTGCTTATATAATAACCATAATTCGCATTTTTCTGTATTAAGTGGCTGCTTGCATTGAGATTATTAAGATTGTAAATCTGAAGCTGAAAATCACTTGATATCTAAACTTTTCATCAAAGTAAAACTTTGATAAAAAAGGATATGTATATTTTCATTTTTTTATTCATAAAAATCAAAAAGATCACTTTTTTTAAGTAAGTCTTTTCTTATCTGTCTGAGGTTACTAGGGTAAATTAATCATTTTGCCATACTGATAATTCATCAATACTGTATTTGATAAATTGGCAAAGCTTTTGTTTTGTTAATATAAAGCACCTGACAGAAAGCGTTGCTTTGCAAAACACATTTAGCAACATTAATCTTGCACTATTCATCAGACCAGGTTTCCGTTCCATTTTTAATGTGTTGTTAGTTTATGAATTGCACCACAGACTCCATCTGAAATGTGGTAAAATCAGTGAGAGCTTTGCATAAGTGAAAAATTTCATATAAAGTATATGTTTCTTTTAGTCTGTGTTTCTATACTTTGATTTTTAGTATGTCTAGCATCTCTCATTACAGCAACAAGCAGTTTACATGTAGCAATACGCGTCTGTATAGATGCAGTTGTTGGGTTGGGTCCAGTCAGGATGTTTTGTGGGGGGTTTTTGATTTTTTATTTTTTTATTTTTTAATGGAGCACAGAGGGTTTTTTTGAGTGTCATGTAAAACAACTCTTACGCACAACATTAATTCCTATTTCTTTCTTTAAATCAGAGTAGTTCTCTTTTACAGCATGCCCGGGAGCTCTTGGTTTGGGACTGAAGTTTGTTTGCTGCTATAGGTGTTACAGATGTGCACCAGAGAGTGTGGGTCAAATCAGGGCAGTTACGATGCATAGGCTGGTAGTGGGGCTGTACAGAATCACACCACAACCTACTGCTGTTTCCAGAAACCACTACTAATTTTTTAAAACGTCAGCTTTCGCTGATGCTGCCTGTATTTATTCCTCTACCGCTGTAGCTGAGCATGTGTAACAACCCAACAGCATTAAATCCCGCATCCTCTAGTTGGCATTAGTTTGTTCTACGTAGAAACTGGTAAGGTAGTAGTTACCATGTAAAGTGTGACACAGCTAACTGGTGTGAGTGGATTTCGTTCAGTGTGTTGATGCAGGTCTCCACCCAGGGAAGTGTCTATCTGCCGAGCTGTCTTAAGGAAGAGTGGGCATAATCCTGTTTGTGAGGGACGGATGCACTCACGTAGTCTCAGCAGCCATCCGTTTCCCTGCAGTAACAGGGTTTGTTTCTGTAGTGCTAAAAGCTCAACCTACACCTGAGGCCAATTATTGTCGATCCTGACTTTGTGGGCTGCAGCAGACAGCAGAGAGAAAAACTGTATTTTTTTGCGTGGTCAGATCGTTATCTCCAAGGAATAGTTTTATCACATAATAGTAGGACTATAGAATAGGGTGGTGTTTTTTTTTTTTTTTTTTGATTAACAAAAGAGCCTCTGGTATTCTCAAGTTTGTATTAGCACAGATGGCTCATGAGTATATATTTCATTTAATTTGACAGTCTAAACAATTGAAAGATGGTAGTGAGAAACAACACAGGATCCTGAGCTGATATTAATTCTGGCTAAAAAGGAAGCATAGTTTCCTTGAAAAATTAGTTTAACTTCTATACACAAACTCAGGTGCCCTTTGACCTGCTGTTATCAGGGAAGGTTAAACCCAGAGTGCTAGGTCAGAGCATGAGTGGACAGCCCTAATTAAAGAAGGGTGGCCTTACGAATGGCATTTACATGACAGTGGTAAATGGTCATTGTATGGTGCTTTACATTTTGAAAATATACTAACTTAGCAAAATGCTTGAGATGCAAGATGGAGAATAATCACAGCTGAGCCTGTTTTAATTCTCAAGGATACTGCTTTTCCTGGATAGGCTTTCAGTATGCTAAAGCTAAGCTATACTACAGTTTGGGATTTATGTAAATGGACTAAACACAGACTCCAAGGTACAAAATCAAGAAAACTCTCAAATGGAAGAAATTTTCTCACAGGCCTGCATTGCTGTTTCATTAGAGTTAGTAGACTGTCTTGCTCATTCCTTGTACTTTAGTCTTCCCCTTTGACCTTGTGTCGTTCTATCTGTTTGACATGTTTATTAAATAGAGGCTGTAGGCTGTGCAGATAAAATCTAATTCTGAATCTCCACGTTACAGCAATTTGCCTACTTCTAAAAAGTATCCCAAAAAGCTTCGCAGCTCAATGTTCTCTCCATTTGAGTGTTTTTAAAATGTTTGCAAAGTCATTATTTCATATTAATCTTTGTATTCCATTCAGAGCACAAATTATTAATGCAAAATGCATTTTGCTCTTCTGCAAAAATGAAGATGATTTGTTTTCTTTTGCTTCTTACTAGGAAATATTACTAGCATTAACTTTTCCTGGAACATGTAAGTCAAATGAAATGGTCGACCAAATGCTACGCTGCATGTCAACTAAGCAGAACCCAATTTTCCCATATCCCTTTAAAATTTGAATTTATTCTTATTTTTGTGGCTTTTAATGTTACAGTCCAGGTGTAACTGAATGAAATAAGAGAGATGTTTTTGTCCTCCTCCAAAAAAACTTCTTGCAACAAAGAACATAGTCGGTACTATGCGCCAAAATGTGTGCCATTGATGCATATGTGATTCACATAATTTCTATAACATACCGCTAGATTGTAATTTCTGTTTCTTGGCCTTTTTTTCAGTCTATTGTGGGTGCCGAAGGACTGTCCCTTGCGTTCCGCCATATTACCAGCTCTTTGCTGTGGTACTGTTCTCAGCATACCTGTGAAAGATTGCTGCATGAAGTCATTATTTGTGTGGGCTATTTTACTGTAAACAACACAGATAATCAGGTAAGGCAAATGGAAAATGGGATCAGAAGTTATCATGTGCACATTTAGTCATGGATCACTTAAAAAAAAAAAGAAACAAATCCCCTCAACACTGCTTTTGCAGCGCTTGGGATTCCAATGAACACTACAACATGCATTTGCAAAACAGAAGCTGAAGTTACATCTTAGCAAAAAAAATCTTTAATTTTATATGGCTGTAAGCAAACTCTGTGTTCTATGCAGACAACAATGCTGACCTCACATTGATCATAACTAGCATCTCTCTGCCAAGGTAAGCAGAGATCAGCAACTGATATTTGTAATTCCAAATTAAGTTCATGGCAGCTTGATTGGACAGCTGTGGTATCCAAGTACAACCTTTTAAAGACAACCAACTAGCCTGCCATGAAGGCACGTCCTCAGATGCCAACATAGCCATTTGCTTGGGTACCCAGAGAGCTCATTTACATTTAAACCTTCTTTTCATTGTATCTTTCTACTAGTAAAGCAAACTTTCTGCCAAACAGACAGTAAACATCCCCACCTAACTTCCCTGATTGTTGTCCACTTTTGTTAATGGACTCTGTGACTTCTCATACTGGTGAAAACAGCTTATTAAATAACCCAGTTGCAAAACTTGGAAACTACTTCATACACTTTAGTCTTAAAAGTCGTCTGGTTTCCTCAGCTTACATGCAGCGTTTCAGGGAGATGGGCAGGGCAGAGGTTGGCACTTGCTCTTTGTTTTTGAGTATGTGAGCCTGACTCTGGATGTGTGGAAACTGCATTATAGCACCTTCATCTTTGGTGTGATTCAGTTGAGTATAGTCTTTTGTGAATTTTTGGTTTGTTCTTTCTCCAAACTTTTAGCAGTTGGTTCCCATTTTTTCTGCGTTTTTGGGGCTGGTGTCAGGATCAGGAGCTTGGTCCCCTCATTTCAGCTGAAGAGCAAAACAAAGATGTGGTTCAACTTGTCAGCAAAGGTTAGAGAAAAGCTGTCCAGTTATGTTCTTACAGTTGTTGACTATAATTGGAACATTCTAATATCTTAAAGCTGACAATGCTGTCAAAAATATTCCATAATTATATAATATAATTATATAGTAATGTTTCTGTGGTTTTGGCCACAACCTGAAGGAGGATCCTGCAGCCTTCCTACCCTGTGGAGCCAAATCCCATTCAGGACTGGCTGGCGCGGTTCCCCAGCACACAGACTGTCGGGCCCCCAAAGTACAAACCACGGTCTAGAGCCTCTCAGGAACAGGGACTGCCTGTGGGCAGTACTTTTTAGCATGATCGTTTTGAAAATCCGTGTGATACTGCTGCAATTTTCTCATCCCCACTGCTGCACAAGTAGTTGTGCTGGCATCCAGAGGTGCCAGCATACAATGTTTTTTTTTCTCTGCAGTTTCAAATTTTCTTTTCTGGCACACAAGTATAAACAGATGTGATTCATTGCAAAGAGGACTTGCAACTATAAATGTGCCAGGAATAGCACAGAAGAGGGATTTCCTACCAGCAATGTCTGTTAGAGCACACTGTAGTGCCTGTCACTGTTCAGCACTCGTGCCCTGGGGCAGAGGTCCGACTGTCAGGAGCCGGCACGGTGCCACAGCAGCAGCGAGCTATGGTGGCGGCAGGCAGGCAGGCAAGAGACTAAGTATGTGCATCGTGTGTTTGTTTGTGGGCATCCTTCCCAGCTGGTAATTTTACAATGTCTTGGAGTCTTCAGCATGTGCACTTGTGGTTGAGGTCATGTGCCGTCACTAATCTACCCCCAAACTGAGTTAATTTTCAAGATTAAAAGGCAGCTTTGGCAGCTATGCAAGGCAAGTTTAGGTCTTTGTTAAAACGACCGTGCTATGTTAGTACTTTTCATATGCTAAAAGCAGTCCTTTGTGGTGGTTTGCTTTGGTGGTACTATCTGCAGAGATGTCACGCCATACTTCTTACTTAATTTCTGATATTCGTGTTTTAATATTCCTATTCCCTGGCTTTTAACTGAGGAAGCAGCATTTTTGTTCATGAAAGTTTTCTCCATTACAATTCTCGATGAGAATTAACAAAATGAACAGTAATAAGGGAGTGTTCAGCCCACCATAGACTCTTTAATACGCACAGGTGTACATACAAAGTCTACAGCTGTATTCCTAGTGGATTGTGCTATTCCTGACAGCATTGCTAAAGTTTCAAAAGGCCAGAGTCCTGCTCACACAGATACTCGTAAAATGTAGGGAAGCTTATAAAATAATATTTTTACTTTTACTACTAGGTAGGCAGGGAGACTTGCATATGGTCATTATTTTCAGGTGCTGTTAGTGTTGTGACTTCCAATAAAGATATGATGCCTTTTGTAAAAGGTGAAGTGCTTTCTACTCATTCCCTTATGGTTTAATTTTTTATTACGTTTCGAGCTTCCAATTTTTTCTTTCACTGTGGATCATCTGCAGAGTGCTACTAAAAATAAAAAATTGGTCTCACAGTGAAAGCTTTCACGTAGCAGGCTTGAACTCCTGGAAAGAACTGCATCGTAAAAATAGATATGACAGACTTGAGCTATGAAACCAAACTTTCACAGAGCCTGGTAGCTCTTTTTATTTACTATTTGGACAGACTTTATAAGGAGTCGATAACTGATGTATTTTGCAGCAGACTCGCATTATTCTTACAGTCAAATCCATTTTTGTTTTGAATTGTTTGTAGTTTAAATAGGTCTTTTCCTCTCTGCATTTGTAATTCTTATTACAAAGCTGTGTAAGTTTTCATTCCTTTCAACTACCAAAAAAAGAACAGAGTTATTTAGAGCTTTCAGTGTGACTTTGTCCAACAACATGAGCAGATAAAATATCCCAAACGGCATACTGGAAAAAAAGAAAAAATAGTGTTAATTATTCAAAAACTTGCAGTTCGGAGAAGAGAGATTTCTAAAAAAAGAAATTTTACAGTCTGTCAACCTCGACATTGACCTTCTGAAGTAGTACTGTGATTTAAGCTAAGTGAATTATTGCCCCTATGCAGTCAAAATAATAGAAGGGCAATTTCCTAAATATTTCACAATTATAGAGCAAAATCTTCCAGGAACATCATATACCACTCACTGAATGTAATTCAGGTTTGTCTGGTTTCATTCTGCTATCTGTAAAGCTCTTTACAGTTAGTCGAGTGGCAAACACAAAAAGGAAGTTCCTTTCTGTCTCCTGTCTTCCAGCCTGCTATTTCAGTGCAGCTTGCAGGAGCCCCGTGGAAGGGCAGGGTCTCGCGGTGGGTCCTGCACACGTGTGCAGTGTCCGTGGCTGGGTTCCAGTTCGTGGTTTTATCACTGTTAGCTTTTGGTCCGGACCCACATGATTCTGTCGAGGAGCAATGAGGACAATGGACAGCGAAGGAATGCATTCCCAAGTGTTTTGATAGTGCTCGCTCTGTTTATTCTAGAAAGACTATGATTTTGCTGACTCTGCCCACATGTAATATATTGGTAATATTCCTTTCCTTTTTTTTTTTCTTTGTTCTAACATTCATAAAGCCTTGTCAGGGCAGCTGCTGTCACTGAGGAAATAAATCAGTTATGAAACTGAAAAATTCAAAAAGCAAAGTGTTTTTTTAATATTTTAAATGGTTCAACATCATTAGTCAAGCCTAAACCGCGCTGTCTGTTTTGTATCGGCACGTGAACTTCTGTTTACTATAGAGTTAGACAGCCCGCCTTCCACGAGACGGCCTTCTGTAATCATGCCCGAGCGGGGCTCGGCTTTATTAGGCGTCTGCTTTGCATGAAGTATGATCCAGGAACTGGTGGTCACCCTTTTTTGGCCACCCTTTAATCTATTAACTTACGAAATGGTTCCCATGATACTGAGGGTAGAGATGTAAAACAAAACAGTAATAAAAATAATGTCCCATCTTTTAATAAGCCAATCGCACTAGAGGACTGCAGTCGCTAATTAAAATGTTCTTGTTAATTAAAAATATCCTTCTATTTCATTACATTTTTATTCCCTTTCTTGGATTTAATTATTACAATGACTGTAATTAGCATGTGCTGTCAACTCACTTCATTTGCATATTATATTGGATAATTGAATGTGGTCCTGTAATTAAATTAACATGAATGACAGATGATTTGGCTTCTTTCACATTGCCGTACTGGGAATAAGAATCTTTCCATATTCATTGCACTTACTGAATATTTTGCATTTGAAAAGTCATCAGACATCAGATCTTCCAGCTCAGGACTTTGTCTGACAAGCTTCAAAAGAAGTTGCATTGTTCGTTTGTGCAATTGATTTAAATAAATAGAGCTTTTTCTTTTGTCACTGTTTGGCACATATGACATGCTGTTTTGAGAATGCTCCAGCAAAATCTCACTAACGTCTGGGATTTGTAGTACACAGGACTTTATACTTCTAAGTTGTTGAGCTAAAACATAGCGGTACTGCATTGCAAAACCTAACATGTCTGTAAAAGAGCTAGGGAGATGCATATGCAGCTTTTTAATTTTTTGTTACAAAAGGTAGGGTTTGTTGTAGATACAGTTAGGAACTTTAACTACAGTAATCAGTGTCGCTTGAAGAAAAGAGATATGCAAACCATATGTCTTTGAAGAAGGGATTTTATTCTGGGAAGTTTGTCTTGCAGTTGCAGTAGTTTAACTAATTTGTTTCTCTGTCACTCCAAACTTTTTATCCCTAGGCAGTTGTGTCCGTACAATCAGTACATTATTTTCATTGTAAGCTTAGAAATAATTGAGGTCTTAATATCAAATAATCCTTAAGTTGAAAATAGCAATAGACTTTAAATTAGCAGGAGTTAAATTTGATAGTGTCATTCACTCACGAGAAATTTATCCATGCTACATAGATGTAGAAAATGTGTTGCAAAGCATGTTTCAGGTGTGCCATCTTGTTCCACTCACAGGAACAAGGACCAGTAAGATTTCAGAATATTTGGGGAAAGGAATTTATTCTGTCTTAAAAATATAGAACGTCACAAGTAGTGTAACAAATAAAAATATAATTTCAAAGAAATAAAATTGTGTGGAAGGCACAATTCTGAAAGGTTTGTGAAATTTATTGTTTGTTTTCATCACAAAAATATATGGTAGAAAGTTCCCAAGAAAGGCTCCATACATAGATTCTTTCCTCTTTTTTATTTAAACGACTGGCTTATATTTTCCTACTTTTTAGCGTTTTTTCTTGTGACAAATATTATTTCTGACATAAAATAACAGAATACTTTATCCCTCATTAAGTGGTGTGCGTATGAACTTGAAGTTGATTAATGTATCACGTACATATGTATATTACGTGCCCTAACTGCGGTTACAAGTACTGCTAGTTGTAAGGAACAATCACAAAAAGAATTCAGATTAAAAGCTGTCTTCTTTAGGGAAATTATTTTGTGCAGTTGACTGTGCTGAGTTTCAGTAAATGGCCCCAGCTTCATCTAGTGTTAGTGTAAAGAAAATAGCTTTAAAAAGTAGCAATCGTGGAACTTGGAAACTGGAATAACAGGGAAACTTAGAATGGTTATAAAATCTTATGTAAGGATTGCATGCAGGTTGTTTACTGGAGGCCATCATTAAACCTCCATTATTTATGTTGCTTGTGGGACTAGGCTGGGACTGGAATAATTTTGATCTGATAGGTGGAGGTTTAAAAAAACAACACGAGAGTAAAGGTACAGGAATTGGTAGTTACTGTGTGCTTAATAGCTGCTTATGTTAGCAAACAGTGTCTGAAATTACTTCTGATTTTGATAGTGTTTGTTTTTTTTTCAGAGGGGGTATTTTTAGGGGTATGGATTTCATACTGAGGTTGTTGGTTTAGTTAAGTCTTTTCCAAAAAGCCTTTTAAAACTTTGTAAGTTTTAATTTAAAAAAAATAATAATAATTTTTGTGGAATAGCTGATTTCAGTGAGTGAGTCATGTGAAATTGTAGTCTTGACTACCATTTAGGAGCACTTCAGCCCCCAGAGGATTAAACTCACCATCTTAAAATGGAGTAAATGAAAACAGCGTTGTAACGTATGCTTTTTCTCTATCAATCTTACATAGTCAAATTGCATAAATTCACCTAAACGAACCCATGGCTTTAGAAAAGTTGGCATTCCTCGCCAGCCGAGCAGTGAAAATTGGGAGTGCCTCAGGGGTGGTTTGTCGGACACCTTTGTTGTTATTTGAGCTTCCTGATGAACAACAACGTTTAAAGAGCGATCGATGACAAAGCAAATAAAATACGATGTGAGCATGGTGGACTGCATGTTTAACGCTTCATGTTTCCATTGTATTTCTAACGCTCCAAAATGTTTCTCATTTCTTTTTTTTTTATTTGTTGTTTAGAGGGCGCAGGGAAGGAATTATAATGTGAGCAAAGACTTAAAGTGAAATCAGCTGTATTTAGTTTCAGTTTAGGATGGCCGGCTGATTCCTGTGGGAGAGGGAGCGAGAGCACATAGGAGTTAATATGATAAATTAATGCATTTGGATTTTATTGTATTTGGATATCAATGCATTTTAATGCATTTGGATATTATTGATCTTATTGTATTGTTCTTAAATTGTAAACACCAAAGAATAAACTTGGCTCCCAATGTCATCAAAAGCAGTACGTCCAGCAACCTTAATACGTCATCCATAAGTAAAGCCTTGAGGAGAGGGCTGGAGAGAGTGAGTGGCTAATGTCACAGCCTCCAGAGAACTATGTCCTAATCTCAGATCAGGAAGAGAGTTTGGTGGCCTCGGCTTTTAATCTCCACTTTAAAAAAATAAATAAATAAAGCTTGGCATAAGCACTTTCTTCTCAGCAAAGACCTAGACCTGGAATATTTTGGCATTGGCCAGTGGAGATGCATTGGCAGAGATGCCTGCACAAGCTTGCACGATGCCTGTCTTTCCTCTGCCTCTTTCTAATCAAGCGTGCCAGTCTCTCTTTTCCATGAGAACTAAATTTCACACCAAAACTGAACACAAAGTCTAAAGTCTGCAAATCTTTAATCAGGCCTTGTGAGCTATTGTCTGTTTTGCCTCATGTGTGAAGGAACTCCCTGTGCTTCTCCCATAAACTTAAAGTTTTCCAAGTCTCTGCAGAACCACAGTGACTGTCCTGAACATCGCTGGCCCCACACAGAGAGGACATCAGCCTGCTCTCTGTTCACAGCTTTGGGCTTCAGCAGTTGGCAGTTGTTCCAAGTACTTGGATGCTGCAGTATGGGTGGGAACATGCAAGAGACCCAAAGAAGTCTCCCAAACCTATTTCATCATATTTAGCTCAAATAAATGAGTATCACTTGATTGAAGTGATATTGAAATATAAAGAAAAAAACTAAAATGGATTAAGTCTTGCAAAAGTGAATACTATGGAAAATCTTGCGTATTTTTCATGGCAGAAAAGTACGTTTTCTTGCTCTCTGAAGCTTTTTTCTCAAGCCAGCTCTGTAACGTCAAGTAGCTCCATGTGTTTCAGTCTTTTTAGTTGACAATCAGACACTTTCACAAAGCCTTTACATTTATTGTTGAAGCAAGCAAGCAAAATGTTCTAGTAGTAAAAATTCTAAGACTGTAGCTTATTTGCAAGTAGGTTTTTGGTTGGTTTTGAAAAGAGAGAATGCTCTGAGAGAAACAAATTATTTTTTGTGCTTTAAACTGTAATAATTTATTTACTCGCACCTTCTGGAGATTTTGACCCAGCTAGATCTCTTTTCAAGGATCATTGCAGAAACCTCTTCCAATAGTCAGTTTGAACTTCTTTTGACTGAGGTCCTGTTCCCTCTCTAGGCTTCAAATCAAGTTCCAAGTGGTGCATCCTTAAAGTTGAAGATCTTATCTAAATGAGAAGATGATTCTTGAAAAATAATGCAGGGCTGCAAGGTCCAGTTCTGATCGTTTCAGTGTTCAGAACCATACTTAAGGAACTGAGACGTGGTAGATTTTTTTTTTTAAGCTTATGAAAAGCTTAAAAAAAAAGCTTTTTTTTTTTTAAGCTTATGTGAAAATGTATTTCACAATACATTTGATATATAATAATATTCTTCTCTGATAAAAATAAATAAATAATTATTCCAACACTTAAACATGTAAATCCACCATTACATTATTTTGGAAGCTATAAAGCTTAACTTTTTCTATAAAGTAATGTTACCCTTGAATTTAAAAAGATATTTAAGTATGTGCTTGACATGAAGCATGAGAACAACCTCACGTGTTTAAATGTTTATTTTATTGTCATTATGTTAAATGCTAAAATTCCATCATTTTTAAAGTAAAGCTTTTCCTTACTACTCTTCCTGGTTTGGCTGTTAAGTAACCAGTTTATCCTGTAGCCTGGGCTTGTGCTGAGTTCACAGGTAGCCTCAGTGCTTCTTGGAATCATTTCCATTCTCTTCTCATCTTTTAGTCAAGCTGATATTTTAAATTTATTTATTGATGAATTTAATCTCTATAATCTTTGTTCTTTTATCTAAGGTACCTTGTTGGTTATCATTTTGAGTGACATTTTTTTCAAGAGTTTCACACCAAGAACTTCTTCATCTCAGTTTCTCACTAGTGTCACTGTTGATAGACATTTTTACATGTTTAAACATATCACTGTACTTATATTTGCTGTTATCCTATCTGCATGGCCAAAGAGCTTTGGATGATTCTACAAAAACTGCTCAGATATTTTTTTCTTCTCTTATGCATGCCCAGAGCACCACAAAGCACTGTGCTCTTAAACCATAGAGCTAGCTCTGAAAGGACACCACTCATAATGTGGTTTATAGGAAGACAAATGCTATTTCTGAACTCTGTTATCTGCCCAACTTCTCTCGGAAAGCTTGTGTGTGCTGTTAAGAAAATAAACACTGAAATATTTCAAATAGACCAAATTCTTATTTTTAAATTTGAATGTAGCATTTTGGAACATTGCTTTTGCATAGAAATGGCGCTCTGGTTCCTGATAAATGTTAGAAGGAGTTTAGAACATTCTTTGCTCAGAGCCTTGCCAATAGCGGAGTTTGCAAAATGGAAAGAAAAGAGCTTGACCTTAAAACAGAAGAAGAGCCTAAGTGGTGACATATTCCGCTGATTAAATACTAGCAGTATGGGATCTGTTTATATAGAAGCAAAGAAATAATGCAGATCTAACTTTGAAGAGAAACTCTAGGCTACTAATATAAAGACTTATTTCTTTTACGAAGTTATAAATAACCTGACATCAAACAAAAGCGTTTAACCGTTTGATGTATTCTCTGTGGTTACAGAGTCGATGCACAACATTTCAGCTCTTGTTCAATAAAGCGATTAGTTGTTTGTGCCAATTAGAACTGACTTTGATAGAAATTATAAATAGAAAAGAAACGTTAATAGTTCCCATACCAACAGTACAGTTTTAAGAGCCAAATGTTTACAATGGCCATGTCCAAGTTGAGAACTGTAGGTCATGCAAGATTGTGGAAGTGCCAGGGGGTGCCCCTTAGAGAGAACCATTAGCCTTGTAGTCCACATTGTTCAGAGAATATTGTGTCTGAACCTGAAATAGGTTACAGCAGAAGACCACAGTCAAAGTGGACATTTTAATGCTTTGCTTCATTAAAAAAAAAAAAAATCAGCTTGCAGTGACAATGGCTGTTATTTGTTACTAAGAGACTATGGAATACAGTTGTTCATTAAGAGTGTTTTCTCTGCAAGAGCTGAGGAAGGCATCACTTCAGGAAATTTTATACTTAACTTTAAGATTCAAGCCAGTTCTCCTGTTTCCAATTACACGTTGCTGTGATAATTTCATCTCACTTTACATTTGATGTAAGAGCTACAATTTCTAATACTGAAAAAAAAAATAATGAAAAATGCCAGCAACCTTTGAGGAAACAATAAATGGCAAAAACTCTTACAAATTTTAGACATGCTGCTCACTAGTACAATTGATGATGTCTTGCAGCTTTTCAGAGGTATATACAGTCCTCGGTAAATAATAATTATTTCACAATATGATGTTTGTCTGCTCTAGCACAGTTTAGTTCCTTGAGAACCTGGCTTTCTGAATCAACTGAATACTTGCTTCTCGGTTCTTTGTTTCGCCATTGCACAGACAAAAAGCTTGCTGCAGGCTTTCTGTTCCTCCTGACCAGAAAATTAATTACACTTTTTGAAAGATAATTCCTGCTTTTTTATGGTGTGTATGGACAGAAATAAATGACATGAATGGTGCTTTTCCAGAGCTGCAAATGTCCAAGTGAAACAAGAAAACCTAAATCCATCAGTCGAACTAAACTAAATATTGCTCTGAAAATCACCACTTCCACTCTCTAGTAATCCTGGACTGGCCTTGAGCGTTACAGAAGGAGTAAAAAAGATCATTTTGTAAGACTGAACCTTCTTTTTTCTGTTGTTCCTTGTAGCAAAATATCTGACAATATTTAATGTGTGTGTGCATAGAAGCACTTAAAAACAATCTGTGATCTTAATCTTCTCTAAATCTCTGAAGAGTTGCTGGCAAATTTTAAATTCAGTTAGTTTTTTTGTTTTTTTTTTTGTTTTTTTTTTCAAATGCTTGTCATGTAGAAAGTATGAAGTTACAACTTGGAAACAGACATTTGGATTGTCAGCAGCAATACTTCCTCATGGGTTAAAAAAAAATGTAAATCTTCAAAAAAAACATTTTGATTAAACTAGTTCTTGAAAACCAAGCCACAGCCATCTTCACTTACGAGTCAAATCAGGATATTAGAGTTCTTAAAGAATATATGAATCACTAGTTCACCTCAATTTGGGTAATATTTTTTCAGGATTTTACATGCACCCATCCCTCAGCTTTCTGACTGACACATCAGATTTCTCAATGAAAATTCTGATTATTACTTGTAAGATGTTTATAAACTTAGCTACCCTAGTGCAGTTCCAAAGACTAGAGGTTTCTTGTTTTATTTTATTTTTTTCTTTTTGTAAAATTAGCCATTGAGTTGGTAAGATTTGACTTCTTATTTATTACGACATGTAGCTGCTGATGTGTATCAATCAAAAAAGCAGGATCCTGTTAGCTATGAATATTTTACTGCATAGCTTTGGCAAAAGTTTATGCATAGGCATGTAAGTATTTTTTTTCATGATAAAAGGTATATAGGGAAAGATTGAATCCAAGACAGATGTTTTATATATTGCATACAGTATGTAAGAAGAATTATGAGGTGTTCACCAAAATGTCTTTCTCTTGGTAGTTCTCATGCAAAGACTGCCCCTGTGTATGCGAGCAGTTATCTCCCTGCCCTTGCGAGCAAGGAAGGGAGTCACAGCTTCCAGATTCTCATTGCTCCAGGATCCACAGAAAGCTCCTTTTGGGTCTCCGGAGCTTCTCAGAGAAAGGGAAGAGCTGTACATTGCCTAAGCTATTCAGAGGAAATTGAACTTACATTATTTAGGTTCATGCTTGTGCATTTATTAGGTCCCTAGCAAAGGTCTTCAGTCCTGTGAAGATCTGCTTTGCAAGGTGCCGGAAAAGAAAAGGGAAAAGAAAGGTGCTGGAGCTGTCCCAGCGGGCATACAAAGAAGAATTGCACGATCCAGGACGGAAAAGCCTTCTAGCAGTCACCTGGACTGTGTAGCCAGAAACACTGCTTCAGTGTTTCGCAGCAGGAGAAGCCTTATCTCCTAGCAAAATGATGAGTTCCCCTCACAACTTTATTACTGTTCCAATACTACAAGGAACTTTTAATTTTTTTGATTGATTGTCCTTTTTTTATTGCTCAAGTGCTGTGTGGCATATTGCTGGCTTTTGTCATTGTAGCCTGTTTTGAAAGACTGACTTTTATACTGCTTCAGACTTTCACAGCTAGAAGAATTGCAGCAATGTGTAAGCAATATACTATATAGTGAATATTGGCCCAAAGAAACTTGAGAAAAAAAATGGATTCCACCTTGAGACAACAGGAATCATTCTTTCCTAAGTGGTAAGCTTCAGTGGATGGAGATGGTTATTGCATTCGAGAGGCACACGGAAGCAGGGCTTGTTGGATGGGGTAGGGAAGAGGCGAGTGCCTGCCCCTCTGGCTATTGGAGATGAAGCACATTAGTGGGGCCTGCGGGAGGCGTTAACCAGTGGGAGTGACAGAAGATAACAGATAGGCAACCCTGAGAGGTGTTGCTCGGTAAAAAGTTCCCCCAGGTCATCACATCAGTCATTGTGCTGGACAGTCAGCTAGTGCGGCTCTGTAGACACAGCATGCGAGCTGGAAACTGGAGATTCAGACAGAGACCCAGCATGGAGATCACTGTTCCTAAACATGGCTCTTAGCGAAGCTTGAAAGTAAACAGTATCAAGTATTAGAGTGGCATGCATTGTATACAGCCCTTCCTAACTGTCACTTACGTGGTGGAAAGGCTGCCTGTCTGGCACAGTAAGGGACCTGAGATGCTCTAGCTTCTTGTTTTGGACATGCTTTTACGTGGAGAGCAGAGTGCACCACCGGCCAGTGCTTGCTCGTGTGCTGTCTGTTACTCACGTCTCCTCGTCGTCTGCTGGGCTCCGCTTCCACTGCTGAAACGTACTGGAGATGGTCTTCAGTTTGGCAGGTAGCAGGAAGAAAAACTTTATTAATTCGTCATGAAATAGTATTTCACAAACATAGTTGCACTTTGTCTTACCTGCATGTAGCTTTTGTCTTCACAAGGTTTTTCCAATGTTTACTGTGTTGGGTCAAAACCAACATAGGCTAAGCAAGTTCATCGTCTTTGCAATTTCTTTAAGCAAAGCACAGGCAAAACTAATGAGGCGATATGAATATCTTGAAATTAATAGTAGGCAACACTTTAAGTAAAATACAGAAAACAGCAATTTGAATGAACTGCTCTGAATAACAGTAGAGTAGCTTTTACTAATTTGGTAGAGGTCTCAATTCAGAAAAAGACCACAAGCAAATATTAATGGGACCTAGGCACATATCTGGAGTTAAGCAGGTGCTTAAGTGCTTGGCTGTACAGAAATGCAGTGATTTAATTAAGATCTTGTTACGTTTGACAGGCATATCTGACTTTCAGGCTGGAGAGAGAGCAACAAGAAAAGCTAATTCTAGTATGTGACAGGAATTCCTGCACAGCCTTTCAGTAAGGGGTTTGTATCTCATATGAGAGCATTTTATGAGAAGAGTATTCCAGGTCTGCAAAACTCCCTAGAATTGTCCAGCAAAGAGAAGGAAGTGACTGTTTAAAAAAAAAAAAAAAAAACTTTTTCCAACGTAAAAAAGTCGTAGACAAGGTTTTCATATGTTTTCTTTAATGTTCATCTGCTCAGTTGAGTGCTGGACTTCACTTTCTCTGCCACTTGACAGTGAAACGAGGAATATGCTCTTAGAGGTCTATTTGCTTGGGAATTTTTTCCAGTGAGGGGTAAGTTATTTCATGATTTTTTTTCAGGCTACATAATGCAGTGTATCAGGTTTAGTGTAGCTGCATTAGTACAATGAGCTGAACTCATTTAATTGATTCCATGTGTGATAAATACCAGATTAAAATAATCAGCAGCTCTTGTGTATAACTTCCCTATCTTTAATGTTGATAACATCTTAGTAAAAAAAAAAAAAAAAATTAAAAAAAAAAAAAAAAGGTAATGAAATAGTAATTCTGTGAGCGCTGTTTGGGTGTCTGCACTGTTCATTTGAGAAGAGTTCGCTAATTATCCATGGCATTTCTAGAACAGGTAAGGGAAGTGAAGTGTGAAATGAAAAATGAAAACTCCTCAAAACTGCTTTTTCTGGGTCTATTCCTCAGGTCCAGTGGCCATTAAAAAGAAGTGGAATTCTCTCACTCTGTCCTGTACAAATACCAATTGTAGTTACATTAGTACAGTTACGACTGATTCAAAGTACTTTTCTGACTGTAGGATTTGCCATAGAAAAGCCTAGAGTTAGATCATACCCACCGTGATTAATTTACAATTCCAGCAGTAAGCACAAAGCGTGGTAGCCAACAGCTAAGTTCAGCATCATCCAAATGCTTTCGTGGTGGGCTAGATATTTTCCTCAAAAGAGCACTGTATACTTAATTGTCACGTATTTGTCTGTCTCTTAAAAATTCCTCCTGGCTTTAAGGGCATTAAGACAATTCTGCCAGTATTTTGAAAGGTTTTCAGTGCCTTTTAGGCTGGTGAACTGAAAAAAATGCAAACTATTACTTTGTTGATCTTGTTTTTAAACTGAAATGCATTATCAACTCAGAGTGTGTTCTTAAGGTATTGTTAAAAGTGCTTTGAAAACTTGTAAATCCCTGTAATTTATGTTCCTGTGGTCTCAACTGCTTCTTTCTGTCCTTCTGGTTTTAATTTCAATGCAGTCTTGTCTGGGTGTGTACCTGTAAAAATTGTGTTTTTCCAAGTACAATTTACAGTCATGACCCTAAGTTTTACAGTGTTCAGCCCTATAGGAGCTTCCTCCTATGCTGAAAAGCCAACTTTAGGTCAAACAGCTCTTTCATATTATAATTGTCTAATCGAGGTTGCTTGGAACGGATCCGATTTTGAATTTTTGTTAGTTTATCACAAAGACTTTATAAAAATATCAAGTAAATTGGAAAGGTTCCTTTGCAAGAAACCAGTATAGCATTGCCTTATTTTTCCAGATGTACGCAGTTGTAAACTTAGCCTGCTTCATGACAACAGTCCCATTTATCTAAACAATTCTCCTTTTAGAGTCAATGGCACTGATAGAAACTGAGATAAGAAATACAGATGGGAGGATCTTTTGGAGTCTCTACTGAAACTCATTGCTGTGCAGCTTACAATCACCTTTTCTTTCTGTGCCTGAGAATGCGTAGCAGACATCTATGATGAAACAGAGTCCTCTGTGATTGCCAGAGAGCACTCCAGTAAAGGATGAGCAAGCTTCATCAGGCTTTTATGGTCCTGGTGATCTCGCTCTTGATATATTTTTTTTTTCCAATAAAGATATTCTTACTGTGTTTAAATGGCAGCAGTTGTTTCTATCTTTGTTTTTGTGGGTGTTTTTTTGTAGTCCTAAACTTAGAACAGTGCCTTTGCTTTAATTCTTTGTCTTAAACAAAAGTATTGTAATGCTCAGATTAATCCAGTTCTTATTTTTACTGTCTTTTTTGGTGATACAGGCAAAAGCAGTTTCGCAGCCTTATTTTCTTTGTGTTCCCCTGCAATAAAAATAATATTTGCACACTAAAACAGAAGTTAGTTGGACTAAATGTTCTAAGATTTATTTTTAGTATTTACTAAAATGTTTTCTTCTCAGCCATGCTCATATTTTTAGCATGACTTCAACACTCTTGATGATTAACAGGAAGAGAAGACCAGATAGGCTACGTGTTCTAATTTTGTTACGTTTGTGTTTTCAGATCATTGTACAATCTGGCCGTCACCCCACAGTGCTGCAGAAGCTATGCCAGTTGCCTTTCCAGTATTTCAGTGATCCTCGTTTAATCAAAGTGCTCTTCCCTTCACTAATAGCTGCTTGTTACAATAACTCCCAGAACAAGATCATCCTGGAGCAGGAGATGAGCTGTGTGTTACTCGCCACGTTCATTCAGGTAGCTATGCCAGTAAGAGCAGTGCGTGCAGGAAGACTGCAGCCGTTTTTCTCACCTTTGCTGTGTATATAGAAATCGCTTGCCTTAGGTAAAACAAGTAAACAGCACTGAAGTACTTTAAGATTCTGTGCAGCTCTTTTCAAACCACAGATGATGCCTGTACTTGAGACATCTTAAAACATTGAAAGGTTACCATTTAGTTTGGGTTCTCCCTATCGCCTGCAGCATCCTGTTGTCATTAAAGTTACTGGACGTGAAAAGAAGATTTGGTGTAGATCATACTGTTACCAGACAATTCTTTTAAAATACTTTTTTTTTTTTTTAAAGGGCTGCACATACAGCATATCTGAAATCTGTATGTTAATCTGTTTATATATAAATGTACAGTTGTATACTGTGTACATCAGATTTACAGGGAGAACTGAACAGAAGTGTATATATTTTATGCAGAAAATACACAGAACATATGTTACCGGTCTAATCTTGCAATCTTTATTTTTGACAGTAAGCCACTGAGGTCATTACAAATACTGTTTTGAATAAGGATTTACAGCGAGTTTGTTCTCTTTGTGTAAATTTATATGCTGTGCTTTATTTATCAGCTTTCACGTGTGCCTCATGCTTGCCGATACGTTTATCCATCTATCTTCAAATGAATAAATGCTGTTTTCATAAACACTTTGCTATTACAGAATAATATGCTTTTAGGACTCTCTATCAGTCACCTGAGAGTTACTGTTGTTGATACGGAAACATTGCTCCAACTCGTTCCTAATGCTTTACAGCTAGTCAAAGGGTAGGCTACACAGATTTGGGGGAGAGGGCGTAAGAACTAAATGTTTACTAAAAGTCTTAGCTTAACTAAGTTATAACTGACTTATCAAGCTTCTGAGTGGGACTACTTTTTCTTCTTACGATACTAAAATAGTTGCACATCAAATCAAAAATGACAATGAAAACTTCGTAACTTAGCATTAGAAGTATTGGCCATATTTTAATGAACTTCTGTTTAAATACAAAGCTGTAATTCATCTTTGATTCTTTTATATTGAAACATTTTAATATGGAAACTACAGATTTCACTCTAGAAGGTGCAGTAGCAAAAAATAAGCATTATCAGTAAATGCAGCAAGCTTGATTTGTGTTCCAATTTAAAAAAAAAAAAAAAAAGTAAGGAATAGTGTCCCCAATCAAATAATTAAGGTTATTTACCTTGATTCCTTTAGTCTAATAGTGGCATTTAAATCCCCAGTAGCTTCAGAAAAATATAAGTATATTTGCAAGGGTCAGTGTTATTCATTTGATTTCTAATAAGAGGAGTATTTATATCTCAGATGCCAAGTCCCCGTGCTATTCCTTCAGGCTTTTAGAAGAGTTGCCCTAAAATACAGAAGATCCTCGTGGGCTCTACACTCAAGTTTTTGCTGGCTTCGCTGATACCTCAATATTTTACTCTTTTTAAAATCTCATCCCAAATGTTGAACACACACACACACACATAAAGGACGATTCTGAAAGGAACCAAGGAATGCTCAAATCCCCGTACACACAGAAGAGCCTTGCCCCTGCACTTTTATTTCAACCCGCTGCAGTTTGTCAAGCAAATCTCTCGTTTGCTTCAGTGGAAATTTTGGTAAAGTCTGTAAAATGTTTCCCTGTGACTAGAAAATGAGATTCTTCCTGTGCCAGGGAATGCAAAAAGAAGTCCCGTTTACGTAAAAGTTTGGTCATGTGTACGAATATAACACTTAAATACAGTGTGTTAAATGTGTGCAGCGTAAATCAAAGGAAAATGATTGCTGGATTTTGCAGCTATCCACGTTAAGCCTCGTGGCCAACAGATCTATTTCTATCCTCCCGCCGAAGGTTGCATCATCTTTTCTTTGTTATTTCTGTTTCTAGATGGGCTGAAATACTTTTTAAAAATACATATTTAGAAGTATCTATGATTTGCTAAATTGTATCTCCTGTCAAATAAACCACCTCTGCTCAGGGAGAGCTTAAACTAAAGATCTGCTCCTCAAAACCCTCTCCGAACTGGGGCAGCTGAGCTGCATAATCCTGCTTGGTTCAGAGCGAAGTCGGTGTCCTTGCCGACTCTGGAGGACGCAGCCTCCTGCCCAGTAGGAGCAGCGGGTGCAGTATTGCCTGGAGTTAATCCTTGGAGAAACTTCACTTACTGTCAGGGAATCAGGATCTCAGGCTCCTGGGTCACCGGGAAGCACAACTGATCAAACTGGGATCATTCAACAATTTTGTAAGCGTGTGTTTGGGCTCTGTAGTGCAAGTCTAAAACACTACTTGTTTTAAAGAAATATAGCTATATCAATTGTCTCAAATAAAAAAGTCATGATAATTATTTCCAAAGAAGATACTGAAAAGCTGTTTTTCTGTGATGTGTATTAAAGTATCATTAAAAAAAAAGTTACGAACTCCACTGTATATTATAGAATTTAATTATTAGCAGTTCTCTGTTATGATGTGTAGCAAACAAGACAATTTGTTAATTTACGGATAATTTACAGATTTCATAATGTATTAGTATTTTTGGGTGACTGTGAATGCTTACAAAGTTGTTTTATTTCCTCAGATGCAAGATCTGAAGACCTGATTTTTTTTTTTTTTTTTTTCATAGGACTTTGCACAGAGTTCAGGCCAAATGGATAATCAGTTATCTCATCAGAGGGGTAGGTCTCCATGAAATGTAACATAGTAGCAATTAGGCTACAAAATATGTAGATAATACATTTTACTGTGAATGAGATATTTTTTCAATCTGCCTCACCATGAAAGGAATACAGCAGAATGATTTTACAGTTTTGGGAAAGGCTCCCTAGCTTGAAATTTGACTAAAACGTGTGTGGCTTCCAGTCTGCTATTCACAGTATCAGGAATTCAGGCTGTTAATCTTTATTAAATGCTGTGTGGTATTCTGTCCTAAAATGTGATCCTGTACGTGCACACATTTAATTAGCTGTCACAAAGACTACCTTCAAAAGTTTTAGGTTACAGAAGCCGTGGAGCCATACCAATACACCAGAGGAGCCAAAAATTAGTAAAATACTGTCCTGTAATTATCCTGTAAAGTTTGTCAGTTTGCAGAAGAATTGCAGCTTTTCCTCTGTTCCAAGTATTGTGTAAAAATGCAGTTAACCATTTTAGACTAACCATTTGAAAGATTCTCAGCTAAGACAGCTCTTACTTGTTGAACAAATGTGAAATTCAAGTACATTGATGGGAAAATCATCTTGAGTCACCCGCGTTTTGCGTAAAGTATGTCGCTTGGACAGTTGTTTCTCCCTAATAGCAAGCAGAAGTTCACCACTGTATTGCTGAATGCTTGGCAGAAGATAAGCAGTTCTAGGTCTAAAACATAAGCTTTGTGTTTAAAAATAAATTACAAAATTTAAAATTAACATAAACATGGTGATTTTACTGTCAACATTATACCTTCTAGTTTGAAGCAGCCTCGTGCAGTGTCTGCAAAACAAACTTTCCAGGATTGCATTTGCATGAGAATCTGCTGAAGAAATATCTAAAATCCAAGTGGAAAACTGCTTTTTTATTTTCATTATTCAAACTGAATGAACTTTTAAACAAAGATGAATATGTGGTGACATGAGAGTGTAATTTCTAAACATTCCCCTGTTGCAAAAAGCTGAGTTAATAATAGCAGTATGAGCAAGATTATTTTATCTATTATATCACTTTAAATGTGAAGGACAGACAGGGTTGTTTCCCCCTCCCAAAAAAGAATAAAAATAAAAATGGGAACAGTAACGCTGCTCTGAAAAGAATTTGAAAGTTCTCCATTGTTCAGTGCTGCACTGCAACACGCTGCTGGCGGGGTCAGATCCTGCAAACCTTCGCACGCATGTGTAGTCCATTCACGTCACCAGCAGTGCTTGCAGGAGTACAAGCTGCGCTTGCCATCTTGCTGCGAGCTTTGGGGGAATCGGGGAGCACAGCTCCTCCGCAGCGCTTTGTCGAACAGGGGGCTGCTGAGCCGAGCCAGGCTGCGCCAGCACAAGCACGGCTGAGCGGGTCCCCACGGGGTCTGGAAACACGCAGTATGTAGAGCCATACATAATGCCGCAGTGCCTGCCGCGGAGAGCCCAGTAAATTAAAAACCTGCACCTCTGCTCATCAGGCCCCCGTGCCCCCATTTTCAAAGCCCAGACTCGATGCCTGTAGCTCTGCATTAGCGTTACTCCGTGATGTGAGAAGTTTTTGTTAGGGGGAGGGGAGCAAATGACTTGAAGTATCTCGAATTGGCTGCGTGTTCATTATTCTTGTTTTATTGCCATCTTATCTAGAGGGGGAATAACTTGGTGATTTTATGTTCTGTCTTCAACAGAAAAATTTTTCAATTCTCAAGATTATCTTGAGCTGTCCAACAGATTCCCCCGGCAGTCCTGGGAAGAAGCTCGACAGTTCTTCTTGAAAAAATAAGTGGTGTATTTGTTTTTAAGGTCCCTGGCATTGTAATACTGACTGGTTCGTGCTGACTACCTTCTTTACAAGGCTATTCCGAAAAATTTTTGATACTCTAAATACTTATGCTGTAGATATATATAATTTGCACTATTTATATCATAAGTACTGTAGATACTTTCAAGTTCTGTTTCGTAATTTTGATAATTTGAGTTTGTTTCATTCATGGATCCTATGTCATGGTTTGGGTACTTTCTACCTTGTGATGTGGTGGTACTTGCACTGCAGAACCAAGATTGCCAATAGAGGAAATATGTTCTATATGTCTTGTAATAAAATAACTTATTCTGACTATGGAGTGACTTCTGCGTTACAAATGTTGGTGTGTCTGAATTACGATAAGCAGCACAAGGCTCGGAGAGGGGAAAAAAGCAGCCAAGCAAGGCGGGTAAGATGTCCTTCCAGTTACTCAGACGTCTAAAGCATTTCTCAGAACTGGCTCTGAGGAAACTCCGTTTGTAATGTTTTGCTGATACGCCCCGCATAATACGGATTTTGTAAACCGTGCGCGTTTCTAACGTTTCGGGAAGCCTTTAATAACGCTGTTTTAAACGTTGTGATGTTCTGCCGGCGCCCTTCCCCTGCACTCCCCCATTAAACCCTCGGCCCTGCCGCCCGCCTCAGCGCTTTCTTCTCGCGCCTCGCGCCCTTCCCGCGCAGGGCCCCGCGGCCCGGCCCCAGCCGCCCCCTCAGCACGGCCCGGCCCGGCCCCAGAGCCGCGGCCGCCGCTGCCGGGGCCCGTCAGGAAGGCGCCGCCGGGGCCGTGCCGAGCTCGCCGCGCTCCGGGCCGCCCTCAGCGGGCGCTGTCCCCGCTTCGCAGCCCCGCGCCGGGCCCCCCACCCCCCCGCCTCCGGCCCGCACCTGAGGCGCGGCGCTCGGGACCCGACCCGCCCGGGAGCCGCGGGCTGAGGGTGGCCGCGGGCGCGGTGTGAGGGCGGCCCCGCGCCCACGGAGGAGCGGGACGGGGCCCGGCGGATCGTTCTCGGGAGCCGAAACCCGGCCCGGCCGCGGCTCCGCCCGCAGCGCCCAGCGGGCCGCAGGTAACGAATGCGGGGGCCCCGCCGCGGGGGAGCCGCGGACCCGCAGAGATGGGGGCGGCCCGGGCCGCTCGGGCGCTCCGCGAGCCCCGACGGCAGCCGCGGAGCGGCCGCACGGGCCGTGAGGGGGGTGCGGGGAGAGGGGACGCGGGGCAGCGGCGCCCTCCCAGCCGCCGGGCGCTGGGGACGCGGGGGGCAGCGCGGGGCCGCCCTGCGGGGAGCGGGGAGGGAGCCGGGGCCGCGGGCGGGTGACGGCAGAGGCCGGTAAGGGGCCGCCGGCCGCGGCTGGGCGGGGAGAAACGAGGGCGTGCGAGGGGCCGCCGAGCCCCGGACGGCCCCGGGGCAGCCCCGGCGGGAAGCGATGCGGCCCGGCTCCGCGGCAGGTGCGGGCGCGGCCCCGGGGCTGCCCGAACGGGGAACCGGCGCTCCGCCTCCAAGCCGTGAACACGCGGCCCCGGCGGGGGGGGAGAGGCCGCGACGGCAAAACCGGGCTGGGGGCTGCGGGGCCGGGGGCTGGGGGCTGCGACGGACCCCGCCCGGCCCTCCCCGCCCCGCCGCCCGCCCGCTCCCGGGGCCGGGGCCCCGCCGCCGCCCTCCCGTCCCTTATTTTCGTTTCAATCCTTTTTTCTTTTTACTTTTTTTTTTTTATTAAGTCCAAAATATTTAATCCCACTATTCAACCGCTGACTGACAATAAATAGCAATAACTTACTTTTGTTCGTTAAAGGCTCAAACAATCCATCCTCCGTCCACTGATAACTTAACACCACTAGTACCGGGGGCCCCGTTACAAAGGCTCGGACCCGGGTCCCGTTCTCCAGCGACCCCGGGCGAGGCAGCGGCGTGAGATGAGGCCGGGCAGCGGCTGCGGAGGGGGCGCCGGGCCGGCTCCGCGGCCGCGGGAAGGCGTGCGCCGGGGGAGCCTCTCCCCGCTCGTTCTCTCGGCTGATGCTCGCCTTTCTGCACGTTTCCCTTCCAGCCAGGGAAGAGAAGCCGTCCCCAGCGCCAGCGGCGGGCGAGGCAGCCTCTCGGCGCGCCGGGCTCCAGCGGGGGAAAGGCGCGTTTCTTCGGGGGAAGGAAACATCGAAATCCGCGGGGCGAAACCCCCGAGCAACGAAATAACCGGGGCGGGGGCTCTCTCTCCGGTCTGGCGAAGGCAGCGAGAATCCCGGTGCTTTTTGGCCGTCAGTAAGGTATTTTTTTTGTTTGTTTTTAAATAAGAATAATTAAAAAACAAAGGCGTTTGTCCGGCGCTCTGGGAGCGGCCCGGGGCCGGGTGTCTCATGCAGGGAGCGCAGGCATGCGGAAATCCCGCGGCGGCGGCGGGCGGCCGGGCGGCCTCACGTCTCGGCCGGGCTGGGCACCATGCTGTTGGGGGTGTCGGGGAGCTGGGAGGACAGCGAGGTCACGTCGCTGCCGGAGGAACGTGCCCAGGAGCCGGACTCGGAAAAGGAGACCTGGGGCGGGGGGGCAGCGGCGGTGCGGTGAGCCCCGCGGGCCGCCCCCCCGTCCCCCGCCGCGGCGCCCGGGGCTCACCAGCTGCTGGAAGGCGGCGGGCTGCTCCAGGTCGCTCTGCAGGGCGAAGTCGCTGAGCGCCTTCCAGGGCGGCTGGTAGGTCTGCACCTCCACGGCGCTGCCCTGCACGGCGCTCTCGTGCCGGATGGGGCTGCCGGCCACCAGCGGCGTCCCGGTGAGGCCCTGCAGCTCTGCGGGCACGCCGGGGGGCTTCAGCGCGGCGCCGGGCGGCCCGGACCCCCCCCAACGCGCGCCCTCCCGCCCGCCCCGCTCCCTCCGCTCACCGTCTTGTCGCCGTGCTGCTGCTGCTGCAGCTGCTTCATGAGGATGGGACTTCTTCTTGTCCTTGCAGCGCTTGTTCTGGAACCAGACGCGGATGACGCGCGGGGCCTGAGCCCCGTCATCTCCACCAGCTGCTCCTTCATCAGGGCGTCGGGGCGCGGGTTGGCGGCGTAGCAGGTCCGCAGCGTGTGCAGCTGCTTCTCGTTCAGCACCGTCCTCACGCGGGTCGTCTTCTCCGCTGCCTTGTGCGCCGGCGGCCGCGGGGGCCGGCGGCCGCCCGGGCACCGGCTCTGCGGCGGGCGGGGAGAGCGCGCACCGTCAGCCCCGCCGCCGCCGCTCCCCGCCGCCCCCCCCGTTGCCCCCGCCGCCCTCCCGAGCCTCGGCGGCCCTCCGGGGGCCGGTACCTGCGAGGTGCGCGGCCGGCGGCAGCGCGGGGCTGCGCGGCCCGCGGGCGGCGGCGGGGCCGTCGGGGGGCGGCCCGTGGTCGGCGCGGCAGAGCAGGTCGCGCTCCCGCAGGCAGAACTGGTCCCCGGGCAGCAGCTGGCGGCCGCAGGCGGCGCAGCGGAAGCACTCGAGGTGGTAGACGTGGTCGCGGGCGCGCATCACCAGGTCGCTGCTGCTGAAGGCCGCCCGGCACTGCGCGCACTTGATGCCGAAGAGCCTGCGGGGAGGCGCCGTCAGGGAGCGCGGGGCTGGGGGGGTAGGGAGGGGTCGCGCGGGGCTTTTTTGGGGTCGGTTTCGTTGCGGCACGCCGGTCACTGCTGTAGTCCCGCTTGCAGTAGGCCTTGCCGTCGCGCAGGAAGCACGTGCAGGTCTCGTCAGCGGCTGCCCGCACTCGGCGCACTTGAGGCAGGCGACGTGCCACTCCAGGTCCGGCGACACCCGCAGCAGGAACGGGTCCTGGATGCGGCCCCCGCAGCCCGCGCACAGGGCCAGCCCCGGCCGCCCTGCCGGAGCCAGCGGGTCACGGTCAGCACGGCGCGGAACGCGGCAGGGCGCAGGGAACGGGGGCACGGAACGGGGGGAAAAGGAGGAGAAAATGTGGGCAGGGGGAAAGGAAGGAAAGGAGAAAGGGAAACGTGGCCAGGGAAAGGGGAAGGACGGAAGGAAAGCCGAAAGCGGAGACAGAAGGAGCGAGAAATGAAAGGAGAAACTCGAGGGAGGGAAAGGACCGCGGGAAGAGAAATAAAAGTGTTACCTCGGAATGGGAAATAGACGGCAGGGAAAGTGTAAAACAAAAACGGAAGAAAAAAGGAAAGAAAGAAAAAGAAAGAAACAAAGAAAAAAGAAGGAAGGAAAGAAGAATGAAGGAAAGAAAGGGAAGGGAAGGAAAGAAAAGGGAAGAAAAGAAAAGGAGGAAGGAAAGAAAAGGAAGGAAAGAAAAGAAGAAAGAAAATAAAAGATAACGGAAAGACAGAAAGGGAAACCAACCCAATGGAAATCAAAAACAAACAGAGAGAGGTGAAACAGGAACGTGGACAAACGAAAACGGAAAGAGACAAGATATCAGACAGACGGAGAAATAGCAGCAAACAAAACCAGAAGAACAGAAGAGAAAGGAAGAAAGAAAACGGAAAGAGAAATAAAAAAAGAAAACCGAAACACGGAAAGAGAGAGAGGCGAGCGGCGGCGCGGAAGGGACGGGGGCAGCGACCGGCAGCGCGGCGCGGGGCGGGCAGGGCGCGGGCTGCGGGCAGGAGCAGGAGCAGGAGCAGCCCGCTACGAGCCGGCGCCGCGGGGCCGGCAGCGCAGAGCACGCGGGGAGCGGCGGCACCGGCGGCGCCCGGGCCGAGGCTCGGAGCCGCAGCCGTGCCCGGTGCTGTCACCGCCCCGACGGCGGCAGCGGGCCCCGGCCGGCCCGGCGCGCACTTACTCTTGGAGGGGCTCCCCCATGGCGCCCGGGAGCGGCCGCGGCAGGAGGACGTCCACCATGCGGGCGGCCCCGTGCGCGCGGGGCGCGATGCGGGACGGCTGCGGGACGGCGCCGCCGCTGCTCCACTGCCCGCGGGGCGGGGGCCGCGCCCGCCCCCCGGGCCCGCCCCGCCGGGCCGCGCTGTGATGTCAGCGCGCACCGGCCGGGGGGGGTGAGGGGGGGGGGGCGGCGCTGACCTCACCGCGCGGCCCCCGCAGGCGATTGGCGGCCGCGGGGAGGGCGCGCGCGGATTGGCCGCGGCGAACAATGGGCGCGCGGCGGGGCGCGGGCACCGCGGGCACCCCCGGCACCCCGGTGCCCCCCGGTACCGCCCGGTCCCCCCCGGGCACCCGGCACGCGGCGGCAGCGCAGCGCAGCCCCCGGCGGGGCAGCCCAGTCCCCGGCCGCCCCGTGCCGGCCGCCCCGTCCCGGAGCGCTCGGCGCCGTCCCAGCCCCGTGCCCCCGCCCCGCCGGTGCCCCGTCCCGCAGGTGCCCCGGGGCCGCTCCGAGTTCCGCCGTCGGGCCCCGGTGGCAGCCGCCCGGCGGGCCGGGACTAGCGGCCGAGCGGGGGTGCGGCGCTGCACCTGACGCCGCGGCGCCCCTGCAGCCCGGCTCTCCCCCTTTGCTTTCTATCCTCCCCGCTCCCCCCCCTCCTAGCCCCCGGTCTCCACGGGCTTCCTGTGCATTAGCAGCGAAATGGGCAGAGCGCCTCGGCGGCCTTTGGCTCGGCTTTAAAATTCCCCGAGACTTCACGGCGCATTGCCGGGAGCAGCTCGAGAGCTCGATAAAAGCTCGGCCGCGCCGGGATCGCGACCGCTGCTGTCCTGGGGGCTCGGCCCCGTCCCTCCCCTCCGTGCAGCCACCTCCTCCGTCCGAGTCGCGCATCGGGCGGGTGTAGGGCAGCGTGGTGCCTGTCAATTGCGACCCGGGAAGGACAGGCTGTGCTCGCTCTGCTCCGAGCGGAGGGGCAGGGTGGACTTTCGGCTGAAGCACTTGTTTCTGAGCCAGACAGCCTGTCGGTACGAGACGCCGGGAGCTCGGAAAGGGGAGAGGAGGGATGCGATAGCCAAACCGATAGGTTTATCTGCTTGACCCACGCTCCCCAGCTGTCTGCAGCCCCCGCTGCACCTTTGGGACCTCACGGAGGTGCTGAAAGCAAAGTGGTTACGACTGAGCAGGAGCTGAGCGGGAGAACGTGTTCGTGGTGCCCGCCCCAGCAGGGGCACGCATCGCCAGGGGATCGCAGCATCCCCTCCCGCCCCGCCCGGCCGCGGGGCGATGCACGGCACCGGGGGGCTGCAGCGCCCACACCCGCACTGCCGGGCGAGCACACGTCGGGGCTCGCGGTCCGGCCGCTGCCGGCATTGTGGCTCGGTGGCCGGCAGCAGAGCGGAGCTGGGAGGTGAGAGGCGCAAAGGAAATGTGCCGCCGGCTCTTCGGAGCGGGGTTACCCCCAGGGACAGGTGACAGCCCTGCAGTCCTGCCTGTGCCCGCACCTCCCACGGAGAAGGGGGTGCATGAGGGTGTCCTCAGCCGGGGTAGAACGCACCGAGTCCTGAGTGAGTCAGGATCTGCATGTGCTAACAATAAAATGCAAAAATAAAGCGTCAGGGTGATAGGAGAACGAGACGCGTCTAAGAACACAGCAGCTTGGCAGGGATGCTGCGTGTTGCATCACCCCTTTTCCCACTCGAGGGCAGGGTCCTCCTGCCGTCCCAAACCTCCCTGCAGCTCAGGAGCAGCAGCCAGCCAAACGCTCCTGACCCCGGGCAGAGCTGTGCCGCAGGCTCAGCGCTGTGAGCACAGAGCCGAGCGCTGGCAGCAGGCAGGTACGGTGGGGCAGGACTTGGTGTGTGCCCAGGCGGGTAGGAACCGGGCAGGCAGTGTCGTCGAAAACCCTGAAAAATGACTTGCCGGGGAAATACTGAAAGCCCTGAACCGCCCCGTAGGTGGCTATATGGCAAACTGAGGTGACTCCCGGTGATGCCAGAGCGCGTAAAACCCTTTCGTTGCAATCCCATTTTACAAAGAGGTCAATTGTCGGATCGTTTTGGGGACGCTGAGGGAAAGCGTATCATAAAACCATCGAACAGTTCGGGTCAGGAGGGACCTCCGAAAAACCGCCGTCAGGTTGCTTGGAATTGAGGGGAGTGCCTGTAGTGAAAACCAGGCACCGTCCGTCCCTCCTGCCACCCCGAGCAGGAGCTCTCCTCCACCCAGCGCCCAGGGTTTCCAGCAGCTTTTGGGGCAATTCCAGCGGGGTTTGGGGTGAGCGCTGGCGGGGCTGCCTGGCCGCAGGGAGGCTGGCAGCGCTCCCTGCTCTCTACGGAGCAGCTCTGGTCTCTGCTCCCAAACACAAATACGAGTTGCCTCTAGACAGGGGAAACGGTAACAATTTTTTTGTTTGCAGCAGATTGCAAAGGCAGTAAATGCCGATTCTTTCAGAGCCAGCCATGGATTAAGTCCATTATAAAATTAAAACAGATGGAACACAATTTCACTTACACTACAAAAAAGGACAGGAACCATCTGCAATAAGATTTAGCATTGCAAAGCTATTGTTATCATATTACCATTAAAACCTTTGATGAAGGGTTTTCTTTCCTTTTCTTTCAGAAACTTGTTCACATGAAACAAATGTTTTATTTATCTGTCTTCCTAACATAATCATATTTTATTCAAAAACATGACATCTCCCAAAGACCCAGCTTTGGTTCTAGCAGAACACGCACGAACAAAGGGTGTAAAACTTCAGCGTCGAACCATTAGGGTCTTCCATGGGGAGGATGTCGCCAAAGGCGAATTCCCTGTCCATTTTTCCTTTAGAAAACATTTCCCTGTGTTTGGGGACAATGCCTGATACTGAAAATAGATAATTAATGAGATAATGGGATACTGCATGTCACCTCCTGTCCAATGGGATTATCTGATGGCTAATTATGGACAGATTGTGATTAATGTGATTATGGATTGGTTATTAATCTGATTCTGGATTGATCTAGTTATGTTTTAGTCTGCTCCAAATGGTTAATTGGATCTGAGATAATAGAAATGCAGCTTGCACCAGATTTTGCCACATCAGTTGATGAAGTATCTTTTGATCTGGGTGGGTTGCGAACAATAAATTATTTACAGCTGTTGAGAAAATGACTCTTCCTTAGAATGTAGTCATTCATTTTATTTTCGAGAGCCTTTGAAAACAAAATCAATATCCTTTTTAAAAGGAGATGTTGACAAAAGAAAGGCACGTACATAACTCACAAACAAATGTGACGAAATTAAACAGTGGTTAACCCGGTGGCCTAATGTCTGGTGATGCATTTGAATTGCTATGTGGAGCTTTGGGCTCAATTCTTCTGAGACCAGCAGGGGTTGGGAGCATTGCAGGGGAAGAGGGCCCAGCTCTGCGGAAAGTGGTATTGCACAAGAGCTACTGCCAGCCCTGCTATTGATTAAGAATCAGCCATGGTAAAATGGCAAAGGGAGTCCTTGCCATTTTGTGCCCTCTGGGTAGGAGGGACACAGAAAGTTCAAGGGCAGGGGAAGGACTCATTCCACCATCCCATCCAGCCTCCTCCACACCAGGCCGTGCTAGCAGACCCCATCTGATTCTTTTTTTCCCCCTGCTCCGATCCCATTACTTTCTGGTTGACTTCAGTCATGTCTCAGAGAGATGCATCTGGTCTTGATGTAGGCTGCCAGCATGGGAGAGGCTGCCCGGCTCCCTGTGAAGCGTCCGGCTTCTCGCAACTTTCACTGAAATGCAAACTGCATCTATGTTTGTGGGAATCTTGTCATGCCATTGTCTGCTGGGTAAAAGGGCTGGTGGGTGTGTTGTGTCTGCAGGGTAGTGGGTCTGCTGTGGCACTTTAGGACTGGGGACAGGGGAACAGGAGGCATGTTCGCCTCGCCGCCAGGTGGAAAAAGCAGCAGGCAGCTTCACCAGAAGGTGCTCCTCTCTCAGTGGAGAAAAACGTCAAAAATCAAATGGGTCCCAAATGCTGAAAACAGGCCCTCAAGGTATTATTTACTGAGCTGAAACTGAAGGAAACTAAAGGAAAAGCAACTTTCCCTTTTCTGTTCCTGCAGGCACAGGGAGGGCCATTCCCCTGGGTGTCTCTGCTGCTGAGTGGGCTGGTGGCAGCA
Organism: Aythya fuligula; assembly: GCF_009819795.1. Lineage (NCBI taxonomy): Eukaryota > Metazoa > Chordata > Aves > Anseriformes > Anatidae > Aythya > Aythya fuligula. The sequence continues at coordinate 8,292,343 of NC_045569.1, read as the reverse complement.
CTGCAACCTCCAGGTTCCTCCCCAGCAGCGTAACAGGCAGAAAAAGCAGCTCCCTGTTTAAAAAATAATGCTGACACAACCTGGCTGTGAATTTTACACGCATCTCCCATTAGCGAGGAGGCGAGGCGCGCACCAGAGGAGGGATGCAGGTCACCAGGCGGCCGTGACAGGCATCGGCACAGGAGGGGAGTGGACTGTAACCTGGGATGCCTGTCCCTCACCCCTGCTACTGGGCACTGCTCTCTTGGGCAGCAGGAGCTGCCTGCCCAGGAACCCCAGCCCACGCTTTGGGAGAGGCTGCGGCTCCCCTCTGTGCCTGTCCTCAGCAGGAGGGGCAGCTTGAACTCCGTCGGTGACCACGTTCTCTGGGAACAGTGACAACTTGCAGATAACACAACACGGTGTTGCTCCCTCATTACCTGGTCAGCACCTGGAAATGGTTATCATGGGAGAGGAGGTGATGAGGAAGGGAACGCAGCTGCCTGCTGTTACCTGCAAATGGGATTTGTAGGTTTAGCTTGATTTGGTGGCTGTTGTGGGGTGGCGCTGGGGGAGTGCTTGCCTCCATCCCCAGCTTTGGAAATGGGGCTGGTGACATTGTCCCTGTTGGTGAGCCCTCTAGAGGCCTTGTGAAAGACAAAATGCTGACTGGAGGCGTGCAGGTGGGAGGGTGTAAGGTGATCTGGGCAGAGCATTAAGCACACCTGTGCTGGGGCTTTCAATGTAAAGGAACTGAAAGGTGTTGAGATGCGTTTCAGGGGCAGGATGGATGGGGATCAGAGAGCAGGGCCCTGGGGAGCTGCCTCCATTCCCTGTCTGTGGGGAAGGGATGAGGGTAGGGGGTCAGGCAGCGTCCTGGGCTGCTGAACTGCTTTGGTCGAGTAGATTTACAGAGCGTGGGCATGAAATATTTCAGCAGCAGAGACCTCTCCCACTGCCCCTTCCCAGGTGGGTTTTCACCCCGTTTCTCCCTGTGGCTGCTTGTCTGGTGCTGGGCCATGGGTCCCGCTTGCATGGCTTGGAGAGCCCCGCTGCGCCCTAAGCAGGCTGCAGTTGCTTTAACCTTATTGGATTTTGACAGATTAGGAGGCGAATCCTTTCGCGTGCTGGGGAAGCTTCCCAAATGAAGCTCTTCTAATTTACCAGTCAGCTATGCCCAGAGATGGTGGGAGGAGTAAGCTGAGGATGAACCCTGCCAGAGGGGCCATCATAGCAGTAATAAAAAAAAAAAATTCCTATCCTTCTCTAAATCCCATAGTCATGAGACTGTATTAGCTGGATTCCATATGTTTTAATTAGGAGTTATGTATTTTAAGGGAACCAAAATCCGATTCTGATGCAGACATGATGACATATTTGTAATGGCTCATTTCATTTTCTTCTGTGGCCTTTGTTAGATATGCCAGTGCAGGTACCTGCTTTCATTTGAAACCCTATTTTTATAAGTTTGAGCAATCAGCATTATTGATTTGTAGTGTGAAAAAATGTAATTCCCCTTCAAATGCAGAAATTGGGTCAGCAGATCCTAATGAAATAATCCTGGATAACAATGCACCATAAATGGATCTGCTTCCACTAATTAAGGACTCATTTTTTCCTTCAAATACAGAGTAAGATCCTCTGCCTGCATTAGACAGTGACTCCACCTTCAGCAGCACCTGCTTGTTGCGTGTTTTACTGTTTTTATTGTCATGCCTTAGGTGGGAAGGTCAAGTAGAAAAAAGCCTTTTGCCACCGTGCAGCTAATATGGATCATGCTGATATAATCCCTACCTGATTACAGTTATAAGCTCCTAAAACACTGGCCATACGTGATAGACTTCCTTTGTGCTTCAGGGTGTAATCCGCATCAAGCCAGTTTCAATAAAGATTACGTGCATCTTAAGTGTTGCTGAGGTTTAAAATCAAAGTTATAAACAGAAAATAAACAGCCTGTCACTTCTCTGGATGGGTGACACTACACTATGAAGTCTGACCTGGCAGGTGGCAATGTCACCCTGCTCGTCAAAATACCCGTGTGCTATTAAAGCGGATATGTGGGGGAAGGAACAACTTATTCCAAGCTAGGATGCAATTGGGTCAACTTTGATGGAGTGCCTCACTTCTGTTTTGGTCTGAGGTGCTCACAAACAGAACAAAACCCCCAAACTCATATGTAATCAGTTTGTTTATCTTTGCTCTGGCGTTTTTAGGTGTACGTACATTGCTTCTGTTTGTTAAAGAGTTCATCCCCATGAGATGTGCTGTCTGCATGTTGGAAGCTCCGTTTTGGAGCTGACAATAGGATTATGAAATTGTGTGTCATGCTTTTAATGAGTAAAACAAGTTAATTGAAAAGAAATCATGGCTGAGCTAGGGATGCTGAGGATGTTCTTGTTTTGCATCCTTGTTTTGCTGTTGTTCTGGGGCCGGGGAGCTGCAGTGTGCAGTACAGCCGCCTTTCTTCCCTGCCCAAGGCGTTTGAGACCAAGTAGTGTCCGCTCTGACGCTTGTGCTGCTGGACCTGGCTACGTTTTGCTGTAAAGCTGAAATGCTTCTTGGCATCTGAGGTGAAAGCCGTGTGGCTGGATGCATTTTAGAGGTGATCCGGTGCCAAGGCTGTGGCAAGGCTGAAGAGCCCTTTTGGTCAGCTTGCCTCTTGCTTTCCTGCGGGTGCCTCAGAAACGTGGAACGAATCACTGATGTGCTGCAGCCCCACACCGATTCTTGGAAGAGCGGGCCACGGGCCGTAACCGTCTGTTTTCTTTTCCCCAAACCACTTCAGGATGGGAAGGAAGCAGCGGCGCTCAGGGCCGGCTGCAGGCGCGGTGCTTAGGGACACGGTTTAGCGGTGTGTTTGGCAACGCCTCGCTGATCTTCGAGCTCCTCTGGCCTAAATTAATTGGAAGGTTCCCTGATTCCACTGGGCTTCGCGCGGCCCCTCACAGGAACGGGCTGCGGGAGCTGCGGCACGTGCGGCCCCGCCCCATCCCGCCGCCTGTCGCGCGCTTCCCGCCCTCCGCCACCGGCCCCTCACGCGCTTCCCGCCCTCCCCAGCCGCCCGCCGCGCGCTGTCCGCGGCCGGCCGTCGGCGGAGAGAGGCGAGGAGCGGGCAGCGGAGCGCGCCCATTGGCCCGCGGCGGGCGCCCAATGAGGCGGTGGCGGCGGGGCTGTGGCGGCTCTCGCGAGAGCGGCGCGGGGCGGCGGCGGCGGAGCCATGTTGCGGGCGGTCGCGGCGCGGGGCGCGCGGCGGGCGGTGAGTGCGGGCGGGGGGCGCGGGCTCCCCCCCCCCGCCCCTCCCGACCTGGGGGGCGGCCGTGAGGTGCGGTGAGGTGAGGGGCGGGGGCGGCCAGGGGGTGAGCGGCGGGCGCCGCCGGGGCCGCGCTCCCCCCGGGCTCCGCTTCGCCTCCAGCCCGCCCCTGCCACGGACCGAAGTTGCCGCCTGAGGGGCTCGGGGCCGGCGCCTGGCGCTGCGGGAGCGCCCCCGGGCAGCCAGCGGGAGCAGCCGGGCACGGCCCCGGCCCCGGCCCCGGGAGCTCGTCCCGAAGCCGGCAGCGGGCGGGGGCTGCCTGCGGCCCGGGCAGAGGCTGTCGGGGCTCGCTCGCCGGCAGCTCGGTGCCGTGCGGAACCGGAGCGTTTGTGCGCAGCGCCGGGAGCTGCGGGCCGGAGCTGAAGACAAACGCAGCCCGTTGCTGGCCGTGGTGACCCTCGCGTTGCTCAACTCCATGGCCTTGGGAGGCCGCTTGCTCTGCCATTGCGCCCACGTTGCCAAATTTAACAGCTAGGTGAACTCAAGGTTAGTTGCAGCAGATGATTCATGAAGTCTCCCCGAACATCCCGGGACGTGCACTTGAACTGTGTGCAGATAGCCAGAGTAAAAGAGCTTTAAATCTCCCGACTTTCCAGTTGAGATCTTGAATGCTTTTACAGGTACTGCAGTCCTGGACAGCTCTAAAATAATAAAGATATTTGTTAATCGCTGTGAGGTACTAAAACTGGTTTAAAGAGCAAAGGTACACCAGAACATACATGATTTAATGAATCTAAAATTGTAGCTGTTGTAATCACAGATGTCTCTGAGTAATTGTTAGACTGTAGGGTTTCCAGAGCAAAGGTCTTTATGACCTTAAGAGCTCCTAGAACATATGCTCTGGCTGTGTAAATAATAATTTACCCCAGTTAGCCACCTGATTCAGCTTCACAACCTGGAAACGAAATCAACTCCTTGTTTCAGCCTTATGCCTCTAAAGTTATACATTTATAAAAGCAGTCAAACATTGTGTCCATCTGCCACGTGCAGGGTACAAAGTAGCCGATGGGAGACCTGAAGCAGTTCTCTGTTCAGCACTAAGACTTGAAACACTCCATGGGGTTTTGGGTTGTGCAGTTCCAAAGTGTCTGCAGAAAAACAGAGTTTGAGAGGTCTGTAAAGTACAAGCATTGAGGAAAGGTTGGAGTTGCATAACTTAAAGAAACAAGGACTGAGGGGTATGAGTGCAAGTACAAAAAGAACTGGTGCAGCAGTGGGAATAAGCCATTTCACCAGTCCAAAGACAGTAAAATAATAACAGTACAGTTAAACTACAAGAAAGCGGTTGAAGATGGTTAGGAAGAATGAAAGCAGGTGTTAAGAAATCTTTTTGAAAGGTTAGTCACTTTTTGGAATAGGTTGCCTAGGAGTCATTGGAATGCTCTAACAGTGAGCTTAGACATATGTCAGAAGTAGCATCGATATGATTGCTTGTCATTGGTATCAGCTTGTGGTCATCAGGATTGTTCTGAGGTCAAACTTTCATACCTCTATGAAATAACTGATTGCATATTCCTTTAAAATTCTTTTTATTTTTTTAACTAGATAAGTATGTGCCTGAGTTCTTGCCTTTCTCTCCCCCCCCCCCATGACATTGCACAGCAGTGCAAGGCCAAGTTCACTGTGGGTGGATATCATACCAGTGCCTTGAAATTTGTGTCCAGTTGTCATTCAGCCTGTGCTGAAGTTAGAGTGTATCCTTCGGGTATTCTTGAAGGGCAAAGAGTGTTCGTCCTGGCTATTTAAAGACATAAATGAATCTCTTGGCCTTCCTCACTTCTATGCTGCTTCTTCAAAAAAAGAAAACAATAGAGCCAAAGAGTGAAGGATGTTGTGGCTCTCCATTTAAGAGCACTGCTTTGCTTTGTCTAATATTTCAGGGTTCTGATTTTGTTTTAAAGATCCAGATAGAATAATATTTGATCTTGTTTCTGTGATGTTTTTTTATTGAAAAGAGATGCTTCAGAGCTGGCTTCTCATTAAATGAAATAATAGGCTTCTTCTTGTGAAGCTATTGGGGATCTTCAGGTGGAGATGGGCTTAACTAAAAGGTTTTATTTCTTACTCTGTAGTGTAGTATTTTACCATAAAATAGCTTTTGAATAAAGATAATGCCACTTGCATAATATTTATGTGATATGGAGCAGGTAGTCATAACTTGTCTTTACAGTGTTTTGGGGGACGACCCAGTTTTCACAGCTGATGAGTCTTTCAGTTTCTCTTGATTTCTTCAGAGCTCCCAATTTCCTGATATTTTTTAAAACAGTGTATTTTATTTCATATATATATGTATACACACACCATGATGCATATGTTGGTTTTTATTTTTTTTTTAGCCTGAGATAACTCAAATAAATTGATTTAATAGCCTGAAACATACCAGTGAATTTGGACCTTACTCAGAATGCACAGGGTTCTATTTGTAGCCTCAGGAAATGCTTTGTATGTAGCCCTCAGTTGCCGTTGGCTGGCTCAGACTGGTGCCTTTTTTTCAGTGTATTCACGTACCCTGAGTGTACTGCCAGTAGTGTTGTCTGTGTTTAAAAACAGCTCTGTTGCTTACTAACAGTTCACGTGAGATACATCTGGAAGAACCTCCGTATTACATCTTTCAACTGCTGTTTCAAGTCCTTTGTAATTTATCATAATTCCTAAATAAATCCTTAAGATTTTTTTTTTTTTTATTATTTTTTTTTTTTTTTCCCCTCTTGCAGTTGTAGTTCCTCCCTTTCAAGTCAGGTACCTTTAGCAAAGCCTTTCCTGGAGTTAAGTGTCTCAGACCAGTTCTGTGGTCAGATCTCTACAGATGTTCAAGAAGTATAAACTTCATTGCTAGAGCTCCCTCCTCTCCTTGAGCTTTCCAAATAGTTTTTTTTTTACTCCCCTTTTTACTCCCCCCCCCCCCACCCCCCCCCCCCCCCCCCCCCCCCCCCCCCCCCCCCCCCCCCCCCCCCCCCCCCCCCCCCCCCCAAGCTTTGCAGCTGTGAGACTGTCAATTAGGCTTTATTTATTTATTTATTTTTGTATAGGGATGTAGCCGTTGTCTTTATTAGGATTTGTACCCTGAATGCTTGTCCCTGGAGGCTGTTCTCGGGAATTTTGTCCAGTGCCAATGGGTCTGATACTTAATTTCTATTAAGCTGCTTTAGAACTTTGTTTCCTGACTGGCTTGTTTTTATAGCGAAGAAAATCATGACTAGGGATTGGCTGCAGGCTGTTTGCTGTCAACTATTGACTGTAGAGGCAGTTAGCACCTTTTTCATCACCAGTTGTACCAAGCAGCAATGAAAGATTTATGACACTCTTGTCTCTGATTTCCTAGCTGTTAGTACATGTGCTTTGTAGTGTATAAGCAGCAAATCCACATTTAAGAAGTGCTGGACCTACTAGTGCGTTGTACAGGTGACCCCTCCATGTGCTGGAGGACCGGCTTGCACTTGGTTGGTGTTGGTGTTGCTGTGAGGAGCAGGCCACCTGTGCAGACTGAAGGGGGATTTGGGATGTATGGCATGTTGTTGGCCTTCTCCATGGGTTTCTCTGCCCCTGTACTGGGTGTGTCCAGCTTTCAAACGTTTGTCTGGGGCAGTAACAGTGAGTGTTCTCAGCTTCTTTGCACAGAATTCCTGAGGTTACATTTAAGGTTTTCATGTTCTGCTTGGAAAGCATTGCTGGGTTTCTCAGGTGGGGAGCAAAGAGATGCTTGGAGGTAATTTGAGCAGATAGAGTCAGCGAGGCCTCTGGTGCTCTGTGAGTGACTGAAGTGGCACATACTGCATCTAGATTAATCTGGAAGCCAGAGGCCAGGTCTAGTCACCAGTGAGTGAAGGAAGGAGGGAGGTGAAAGCTCCAGACACTTTTCCTTCACAGATGTGTATTTTACTGTAGACCGAGTCACCGTGTGGCTCCGTGAGGCTCCTCCAGAAAGAAAGTGGAGATGTTCCTCCTGTAGAGGGAGCAGGGGTACCTAGCTTTGATCGATGTCTAAAGCTAGGTGAAATACTTTCCAGTCCTGCTGGTCACTGTTGGATGCATTCGTGGTATACTGGTGTGCATGTGAGAAGACACTTGATTGCCCAAGATGTTTAATTGTGATGGGTTTTCTTGGCTAGCCTGTTTTTCTAGAACTTGGTTTTCAACAGGAGCCTTCCATGGCACATGTGCTGAGTGCTGTTCCCTCTCAAGGCATTGTTTTCAGTAGCTCTGTTGTTCTGTATGTGTTATTAAGTGTGCTTTTGCTGTCAGCTGGTTAGGTTTACATTTAGCCTTCCTATTTTATCTGGGCTTGAAACTAGACATCCTGCCTTGTTACCGGTGGAGAAATTGTCAGTGACATAGTTAGGGGTTCCTGCTCACATGCAGCTGGAGAAGTTAATTGATCAAAATAGCCACCAGTCTTCTTCACTGACCACTTCATTGCAGATTCTCAGTTTTCAGGATCATCTGTGACTGGATAAATTAGCCTGTTTTTTATGGCTAACTCTAGTTTGGTTTTAGTTGATTTTACAAGCGGTGTTACCTGTGTTAGTATATTAAAATTCTGACTCACATCGGAATCTCATTTGGTCATCCAGGATTTTTACCCAAGATCTAGAATGGGAATTTTAATTTGTTTTAAATTCAGTCGTGCCTTTGTGTTCAGAGATGCCATGTATGTAGGCATTTTAACGGTTGGACCTGATGATGCTAGAGGTCTTTTCCAACTGAAATGATTCTGTGATTCTGTCAAGTGGCCTTCCGGTGTACAGTTCCCACAAATATAAAATGGGGCATTATCGGTTTAGAAATAATATTTAGTTAATGCTGTAATATCCAGTGTGTTCAAGCAACAGCCATTACTCTTCTTCTTTTTGGCTAAAAAAGGAATTATTTCTCAGTTTATTTTAGAATTGGATGACAGTGATACAGAGCACTTCTGGTGGTGAAGTGCTTATGTAGGGAAAAGTTCATAATATAGTCAGAACTAAATGTGTGTTTAAAATGCACGCTGCTTCGAGCCAAGCCAGGCACTTATTAAAGAAATCTTTAAAGAGTCTGGGGCTCCCTTTGGAAATTTGAAAACTTCACAATCTTTCAGGAGCACGGTCTGCTTTACCCTGTGACACAACTATAAATCATTTAAGAAGTGGGCTATTTGCCACAAAAGCATGGATTATTCTTCAAACGGTGACTAAAATCTCATAACTTTTATTGCAAATGATGTATGAAACATAATCAAAAATATGCTGTGTGATCTATTTGGCAATAAATATTTTGTTACTGGCAATTGGCTTCAAACGTTCTTAGAATCTTAATCATAACAAGTAGCTTATGCATTAAAATATGAAAAACAATACTTTCACAATAATTCCTTATCATTTTAATCAAAATGACAAATGATGGTCCTGATTCTGCAGAAACTTATCTTTGTATTTACATATTTATACTGTGATTATTTTCAGAGCAGTCCTTGGGTGCGCTTTCATCATGCGAAGCTTAACATGGTGTAGGATTGTATGTTTGAACCCCAATAGCCAGATTTCAGCCTCTCAGATTTTTGTGAGCTGTTTTTCTTGCTTAAATGAGGGGTTACCTATTTGGCATGAGTGCAGATGGGCTCAGAATGTATGTTTAAAGTAGCATTTGGCTGTGCATTCTTTAGCATTTTGTTAGTATTTGTGCCTTGTCACATTAATAAATGTAGTTTGCTTTCTGTGTTACAGTGATCATAACGGAGTTTTCATTTAGGCTTCGTGTATGAAAAGCAGAAACTTGAAGATTAATTTTCCCCTCCCTATCCCTAGCCTTTTCTCAACCCTAGTATTAGTGTTGGAGGAATAACCTGTTTTTCCAGGTTAACCTGAAAATTAGCGAGGGAAGTCTCAGAGCTAAGAACGTTGTGGTTTGATTTTTTTTGTTTGTTTGTTTGTCTATTTTTTCTTCTTCTCATTGCCTTAGAAGCTGAAGTCAGTGTGGATGGTGAATTGATGAAAATGCTTATTTGAGCACCATTACATCGTGATGGTGTAGACTGAGTTGGACAAAAGTGTCAAAATGTTTTCAAGGAAAATAGATTATCTACCAGTCAAACCTGATGCTGTTTAACAGGCTTTATTAGTGTGTTTTCAGACTGGGAGCCTGGACTACTTACCTGGCATCCTGCTACTATGTACAGTTTTGCTGTTACAGATAACTAATTGAAAAAAATGAGTTCTGTAGCAAGATTTTGGCTAAAACACATGGGAAAATAAATAAATAATAATAATAAGAAGTAACTACTTAATTCCTGCTCCTGGTTTCCTGGGTCTTAGGCTTGCTTGTCAAATCTCCTTGTGCATTTCAGTCCACAAACACCTGAAAATCTTAATATTACCTTCATGTTAAATTAAATTCACTCTTTAAGGTGCTTAGTTCGGTTGATCAACTTATTTTAAACGTGATTTATTAAAACTTTCTTCTTAATATTGTTCGTATTTTCCTGTGAAGGTTTTAGTTGCTTAAAATTAGTATGCTGAAGTCAAGCAAGTTTATACTTTTTTTTAATTAAATACTAAGTATTTTGCTTACTTAATAAATATTATCTAGATTTAGTCTGTTTTGATTGACAGCACTGGTATACAGTTGTACAATTCATAATTTTTCTGTGAATTGTTGGATTTTTTTAAGGAAGGTTTTTACTTAAATGCTAAGTGTCAATCTCATCTCTCTCCTCTCTTTAAAGACATCACTGCTCCAGCGGTTTCGAAGTACATTGGTCATAGCAGAACACAACAATGAGACTCTAACACCCGTTACACTAAATGCCATCACTGCGGCAAAACGTCTTGGAGGTGAAGTTTCTTGTTTGGTAGCTGGTACCAGCTGTGACAAGGTAGGAAATGCTATTTTCATGTGAATGAAGTAATGAATGCAGTGAAATGATGCATAGTAGCACATTGGCTGGCTTGAAAAATAATCTCTAGTGAAGCGGAGCTGTGCCAATGAAATTGCTAATCTGCAGGAAACGTCCTGCTCTTGAGCTGTTTCTCTTCTGAAGTGGAAATGCGGGGATAGTTTTGATTTCACAAGGGAGAGTATCAGTATAAGCTGTTACAAGTTAAGAAAGCAAGTTTTTACAAGACTAAATGGCAATTAACTTTTAAAACAACATTTCACTGTAATGTTTGAAAAATAAATACTGCGGTGCTGAGGATTTGGAAAAAAAAAAAAAACTTGTTCTGTGCAAACAGACATCAGCAAAAATGAAACAGCACTGCGACGGGTGGAGCTTCTGAGTGTCTTGCTATTACTAGGCAGCTACTAGTAGCATAATGAGAGCGCGTTTGCAACCTAAAAATCTGAAGTTAGTGTTTCTTGATTTTATCGTCTGTCTAAGTAAGAGTTAACTCTGTTAGCTATTGTATTGTTTAAACTGTTGTTATGTGCAAAATCTAGAAGCAGTGTACAGTTAGTACATTAGTGACACTCTTCTTCCAGTATGATGTCATCTTGTGTGAACAGGAAAAGTAACAATAATTATGCTTAGTATTTTTTATGCTAGGTTGTTGCTTATGATTTGTTATTCTGAAAGTGGCACATACAGTCTCGTGCAGGAGGCCCATTCATTCATAGCACCTAATTCACAAGTGGCTGGGGAAAACCTCTCTGGTTGTTGAAGACTAATTGCAACTAAGACCCAGGTGTTCAGCGTTGAGACTGAAAGCAAATACTTATCTAGATCAAGAAAGAAAACAAAAAAATCCATCTTATACTCCTGCCTTTGGATTTCCTTATTCTTTGGCACTTGTATAGTAGAACAATTGATTGGGAATGTTTCATTTATTTGTTTTTTTAATGGTAACTGTATGGTGTCTGTTTGGCAATGTATGTCATGCTGGGAAAAAAGTTCTTCACAGAAAATGAAGTGTTTTTTTTTTTTTTCTCTTTTTAAGCTGCTTTGTAAGAATCTGTATTAGTAGGACAAAAGACTATTCTGTAGCAGCTATTATGGAATATGTTTGTTTCCTCTTGGTAATTTGTAAGGGTAAAACTGATTCTCAGCCAACTCAGTAAACTATGTTAGTTCTAGGACAATGCATGTGGCCTCCAGACATCGCTGTCAGTCCTGTTGCCTCTGATCTGTAATAACCCTTTTATCATTTAAACTTCACTTCTGCAAATTTAAAGGAAAAAAAATGCATAAATACAGTGTTGAAAATATACATTGCATCAGTAGGCAGAGTCAGCTGCAAAGGATTGCTCCTAACATTTGGACAAAGATCATAACATCGCTGTATGGTTTTATTTGCATTGTATTCTTGTGTTGTAGATATTGACTGATGTAAAAGAAAAGTAGGATTGTTTTCTTGATTAGTATATTTGAATACTGAGTAATAATCTTTGAGTGAGATTGTTATTGGCTGTTATAATAAACTTGAAATCATTGTGTAGTCCTGAATACAGAGGATAAACTTTTCTAGGTTTGATTTGCTTTCTAGTTTTCTTACTCAAAAAAATGCCTTTGCACTACCCTGTATGGCACTGTGCTGAGTCAGATCCGTGTCTCATTCTGAAAGGTTTGTTCCGATTTTGAAATACATGTGCTCTTGTGTTCCAGTTTTAAGTAAGCTATGGTCTGTGAGCAATTTGCAGTAGGGACTGTCTCCTGCTATTTGTTTATGGTGCTGGCCACCATGGAGCTCTAAGTGCAGTTGAAGCCTCCATGTGCAGTAATAATACAAACCAGTAATAATTTGTTTGTAACCGCAGGTAGCGCAAGAACTCAGCAAGGTGCAGGGTATTGCAAAAGTTCTTGTGGCTCAGCACGATGTATACAAGGGATTTCTAGCAGGTGAGACTTGTTTTTGTCTATTGACAAAAGAAGTGGTATTTATATTTCTGGCTGAAGATAAAATAGTTGTAAATTTTCAACAATATCTATTTATTCTCAGAGGAGCTGACTCCCTTGGTTTTGGCAACTCAGAAGCAATTTAATTACACCCATATTTGTGCTGGAGCATCTGCCTTTGGGAAGGTAAGTAGATCAAAGCGTATCAAAAATTTCTTGTGGAATAGAGACAGAGGCTCTTTTATAGGTATGAGTGTAAATCGAATACCTGAGAGAGGGCTTTCAGATCAGCCATGGACAATTTGGAGTTTTCAAAAAATGTTAAAGTTGTGCATTTAAGAGTCATTAGCTAGAAACACTGATTCACTTCAGGGTTCTATTATGGGCTGACTTGGACAAAGGAGCAGTGCAGAAGCAGTAGCCAGCTAGTCCTGTGTGCATAAGGCAGGATGTATAAAATGTGTAACACCAGATAACACTGAGAGATCTGGAAGTATTATGAAAATTTTAAGGAAAAATGCAGTAAATAGAGATGAAAACCTATTAAACATTTTTTGGTGACTCTTGTTCCACTTTTAGTGCTATCAAGATTGTTGTGTGATTTCCATGTTGATAGGAAGACGTGTAGACCTAATGGGAGCAAATGCTTTTGTGGGGAGTAATTGCATCTATGATGTAGATTGAAATGTCTGTAAATACATAAAAACACAGATCCAAGTTCTACTGAAGATCTTTCTGGGAAAAAAAAATAAAATAAGTACTTTTTAACAGGTACATACTTAAGAGAGCCCTAGTACTAACGATCTGGTCAATGTTGTAGTATAGTTAAATTAGGGAAAAAGAATATTTTAGAAATCTTGCCAATGTGGAATGAATGGTGCTATCAGCCTTCTATCTGGCTACTTTTGATTCCAGTCAATATCAATTCACACACTTGTAATTTTGCTAAGAGAAATCTTTACATGCCTTAAGTCTTATTCTTATTTTTTTTCCTCTATTTTTCACTTATTTTTGATCTTCGGTGTCTTAGTAAAGGTTAATATCAGTGATGGGTATGCTTCCATCATTGAGTAGTGCTTTTCTAGAGGAGTGAATCAATGACTATTGTCATAGTTATATACTGCTTAATGCGAGTGAATATGTCAGGGCTCTTTGTGTTGTACCAGACAGGAGGGGGAGAAAAACCAAGTAAAGCTCTTGCTGTCCTTAGTTTCTTATTGCCTTATGTTGCTCTTGTTATCCTCCTTCCCATTCCCAAAGCTGCCAAATAATTTTCTGGAGTCAATTTCAGAGTAGGAGTGTATATATATATTAATTTTAAAAGAATACATTTTTGTTTTTCTGCGGGGAGAGTACTGTTTTTTTCCTCTTGTTGTCTCTGATAAATAGCTTCCAAAATGCTTTTTTTTTTTTTTCTTTTGAAGTGCTGTTACAAGAACTCAGCAATCCATAATTGTCAATTTTCTGAGTATATTGCATCTATAGTCTTAAACTATTGAAGCAAATAAGCCTCCTAATTTAAGATATTGAATTAAGGGTTTACTTACTGTAAGGTTCATAAAATTTATAATGTTATTACAATACCGGGTTTTTACTTGGCTGCTAAAGCTACACGAGTAGTCCTGCAGTAATCTTGGAGTCACATGTGCCTTTTTACTCGGAGACAGAACCGTATGAAGTTAAAATTAGGCCAGCAAATGTTTCTTTACTTAACATGGGGATTTAACCTTATTTCCTTTACGTTTTCTCATGTTCAGTTTGCAGGTTCCAGCATTTACTTTGCTAACTCTTCATCTCTAATTTTTAGAATCTTATTCCCAGAGTGGCTGCTAAACTTGATGTTGCCCCTATTTCTGACATCATTGAGATTAAGTCACCAGACACATTTGTGAGAACGATATATGCAGGTGAGTGATCACAGAAGGTACGCGGTGCTTGTGCAAAGGACCCAATGCTGGTAACTGTTTTTTTGAATCCTGCCTTGGAATATATCAGGAATTTTCACTTTGCAATCTGAAATGCAGAGGTTCATGAAAATCAAATGTGGGGATGAATGCAGTGCTCCATATGTGAGAATCTAAGTAATACCAGTACCTTTGGTACTGTATGATTTTAGTTAGAAACTAGGTCTTTCACTTAAATGAACAGAATTTTATATTCTTCTTTATATATATTCTATTTCTTTGTTCAGTGTACTTCTGACCCAGTTTTGTAAAATGTAAAACATTAAGTCAATTGTCCAACTTTATTTAATATGGTTGCCATTAGTTCTGATTTAAGATACCACAGGGTTATTTTTCCTAATTATGAAGACACTAAACTGATTATTTATAGTATTAAATTGTCATAATTTGTAATTCTTTTTTCAGTCTTGTTTCTCTAAAGCTTGTATGACCCTATGTTTTAATTTAGAGATGGGCTCATTAGCTTGTGTTTTCTAATTTTACTATACAAGATCATACCACATGTACCAAGGTGGTATTTTATTTTGAGTTATATTACCAGTATGTGATTTTGTGTTGCGTTTTTAAGCTGCTTCCCATTAATTCACAGTTTCAAGATGACTTTTTGTAAAAAAAAAAATAAAATAAAATAAAAATAGTTGGTGTTGCAGCATTTTTTCTGTTTAGTCTTCCCTGTAGCCCTGTGAAATAAATACCTTATATAGCTAAGACAATTGAGAAGAAACACAAACCCACAGGTACTTGGAGCAGACCTCATTGTCTTCTGTTCTGATGAAGTCATGAAACGGTAAAAGATCAACTTTGAATTATAGCTCCTTTTTTATGTTTAAGAACAATGCTTGCAAAGCGTTTTTATTCCTTCTGAAATGTAAAAAAAATAAATACATAAGGGATTATTTGAATGCATTACATCCCTTTAAAACAAGGGAATTGTTATAATGAAGAAACATAGAGATAAACGTACATATCCAGTATTTTAATTTACTTTTTATTAGTGCCTAGGTTTTCAGTTTGATCATCTAAAACATTTATTTTGGGATATAACTTTACATTAGTGTGTGTGATACTGTCTTCTGTAAAAACAGTGTGATCGTTTCTTTTAGGAAATGTCATTTGCACCGTCCAATGCGATGAAGCGGTTAAAGTGTTTTCTGTACGTGGAACTTCTTTTGAGGCTGCACCAACAAGTGGTGTAGTGCCAGCGTAGAAAAAGGTGAGGCATTTGTTCTGTGTATTCTTCATTTCATGTTGATAGAGGTAGGTTTTGCTCGCTGCAGGAGTATTTGTCAAAGCAAACTGATAATGATTTTGTAATCTTAGGTTTATGCTTACGGGTACATGCTTTCTTTTGATGCATGGTAAGGGAAGATATAGATTATCATCTCACACACTACTTTCTCTTTGACCAGAAATGGAGATTGTCTGTGCAGAAATCTGTGCCTGTTTCACTCACTGCTTAAACCCTCTGCCACGCCAATCTTGAAACTTTTCCTTAAAGTTACAGCTGTTTGAATAGCCAGGTAGTTTTCAAAGCAGAATTGGGCGCAGGTAACAGTGGCTGGCCATCCACAGTTCTGGTTTAATCTGTCGTACTTAGGTTGAGACAGGTCATTACAGTGTCGAGCTAAATTAGCAGCAGTTTAAATTGGATTGAGACCACTCCATCATTGTTTTGTATTAGCTTTACCTAAATCAGTTTAAATTGTTATTTTGATGAAGCCACTGTAGCTATGATCACAGAGAAATCTGCAGTCTCAAGACTACAAAATTATTTAGATTGGAAAGGGCCTCTTGAGATCATCTAGTCCAACCCCACTGCTCAAGCAGAGTCAGCTGGAGCAGGTTGCCCAGGACTCTGTCAAATTGGGTGTTGAATGTCTCCACAGGTCATCAGTGTCTCCTGGGCACAAACCACTCTGGGCAAACCTATTCCAGTGTTTGATCACCACTGTCATTTTTCATTTTGGGGCTTTTTATGACAGTACTTTTTTATGACAGTAAATCCAGCGGAGGCAATCATTATTAATATGCTGCATGTCCCCCATGTCACATTCCCACTCCTCGTGTTTTTCTGTGAGGCTGAGTAAGTGCCCCTGAACC
This sequence comes from Aythya fuligula, assembly GCF_009819795.1. Classification (NCBI taxonomy): domain Eukaryota; kingdom Metazoa; phylum Chordata; class Aves; order Anseriformes; family Anatidae; genus Aythya; species Aythya fuligula. Next base: position 8,276,187 of record NC_045569.1, on the reverse strand, counting down.
TTCCTTTATTTCCCAACTTCTGTGGAAGTTAGGAAACAGATGCTATTTGCTACTTAGGATTAGCGTTTTGTACTGTCATTGCACTCCTTGGTTGGCTTGTTTGCCTGTCTTTGAAAAGGACCACACTTACTATGCTGGATTGATATCAATACATTACTCATACTGCAGATCTTCACTTTCGGTGCAGTTTGATGTACAAAAAAGAAACTGTTTATAAAGTGTGTTTTCTTGTACTGTAGAGTAAGTTGAACACAACTGATAAGATAGGGTTGTATTAAACATCTTGTGGTAGAATTAGTTCTAGGATGAACTTGTGCATTAAGTTTAAACTCAAAGTTGAAAGTACATGCTTCATGCTTTTTCTTGTCGATGTTTTTCTTAATCTGATTAAAACAGTAACCCCTCCACCACCTGTTGGTCTATCTGAATGGATTGAGCAGAAGTTGACCAAAAGCGATCGACCAGAGCTTACCAGTGCAAAAGTAGTTGTATCAGGTGGTAAGTAGACAATATTAAAAATGTGTTATGGTGCATTGAAGTAATGGTACATCTTGATTAAGTAGTATCTGTAGCAAAATATTGTAATTTGATACATCTTTGAAATAGATTATGATGTAATTCTGAAATGGGGCATAGGAGACAGTGGGATGACATCCAGCATCTGCGTATCATGTAGAGGCAAACGTGAAAGTTTAACATACATGAGTAAGTTTTCTTAAGAACGTAATCATATGTGGCAAGTCTCTTTAAAATTATAGAAATCTGAAGTATTTTAGATGCAAATCTGTAATTTTTAAAATTGCAGCTTTCAGTCATTTTTCAGACAGTTTTCAGTCCATTTTACAAATCATTGTTTGTATTCTGCTTGTATTCTGCTGGTCAGGTATCAAGTGATGGGACTGTGAGTTTTTTTGTGCTTACAGCTTAAAAAATAAAATCCTTTGTTATCCTACTAGACTTTTGTACCTAAACTCTGCCTGAAGCCAGCAGAGGGAGCACAAAAATCCCCGTTTCCTGACTTTAGAGTAAGAACTTGATAGTACTAATAAAAGTAGTCAGAGTGGTGTTGGTTTATACATGCAAAATAACAGTTATTCAAGATGAAAGCTAAATCTCAAAATGTTTAAACACTGTTTAATAATATATCCAAAAATAGCCTATACAAGAATGTATTTCTGCCTTTGCAAATGCAGATACTAATACAGAATGTGTATGTATGGCAATAAAAAATCTTAAAGCATACTGTGTTCTTTCTTCATCTTTTTTTTCTGAACTTTAAGGAAGAGGCTTAAAGAGCGGTGAAAATTTCAAATTGCTGTATGATCTTGCGGATCAATTGCATGCTGCAGGTAAACTTGTTTTCTTCTCCTTTCAGCCCTTGTAATTACATTTTTAAAAAGGTCCCATGAAAAACAGTACAGATCGTAAGTCTTTTATTTTCGTATCTCTATCAAATCCTGTCAGTTTAGTCATGGTTTAAAGTTTTAATTTGTCCTGGTGTTTCAACTGTGTATTTAAATTCCAGGGTCTGAAGCAAAATGGTAAATCATACTATTCCTTGTCCTCAAATCTCCAGAACACAAGCTCACAAACAGAAAAGTGAAATTGTAAATGTATAAATTAAAAAAAACTGGGCTTAGCACTTTTAAAGTGCTGATGTTTTCTTCATACATTTTTATATACTGCTTCCTTTACAGAATACCAGTTTCTTATGGTTTGAGTGGTTCTCTGCTTGCTATGCTTTTGCTTTACCAGGAGAAAACTGACTGTGTACAGTGTTTTCAGCCAAATATTCTAAGTAATGGTTGGGGGAGGAGGAGGAGGAATTGTTTGTGCTAGGATTCTTACTACATTAGCTTTAGATTTACATGTAATAATAAATAAAAATTTTACATGAATGTCTTTGTTTTAAATTGGTGGCTTCACTGGCTAAATGGACTATGTGGTATTTTCAAGTTCAGTTTATTTTCCTTTATTATGCCTGACTTCTGAGCTTGATGAGAATATAGGTGGCACATGTGTTCTGTTCAACTTGGTGGAACGTTATGGGAAGGCATTTATGGGAAATCCTCTTTTGACAAAGCAACAAGAGAAAATAATGGAAACATGCCAGCCTGAAATCCTTGGTTTTAAATATATGGCCCTTTGGTGCTGGGAGAAAGGATTTCCTGTTGCTTAAGAAGTGCATTAGCACTTAGTATTTGGAAGTTCAGCCAGTGGTATGGAGAGGATTACTATAAGAGCTTTTAGAGGGAAGTTTCTAATACGTGCCCATAGTGTGTGGGACTCTTCAGTAAAATACATGTGCTTTTATGGTGGTATAAATTTGGCTTGCTAATATTTTAAAAGAAAACATTGGAAATATTTTCTTTCAACTAGTTGGAGCTTCCCGTGCAGCTGTTGATGCTGGCTTTGTTCCTAATGATCTGCAAGTTGGACAGACGGGCAAAATAGTAGCACCAGTAAGTATGGAAATATCTTTCATAAAAGAGCCGTGATGTCTTCAAGCATACTTGTTCATTCAAAGCAAATGCTTAGAAATGAGCTAAGTTTTAATCCTGACCCTAACAGGAAAATCTTATGTGTGGCATGATACTGTCACTGGAATATGCATTTGAAAACTGTAGCAGCAAGCTGTGATATAAATCTCAATATCAGGTCAATTGGAAGTGTTCTGCAGACAGTTTTGTTAGAGGTTATACACGCTGGATTTTTTTCTAGTTGTCTGTGCTGGATCTTTTTTAGCATTCTAACAACTGTTATTGATAGGCTGAAAGGTGTCATTGCTAATGTAAACTTGAAATCATGCTGACACATGGCTTGGCCTCTGGGAAGTATTCTTTTTACAGGTAGGCTAGGTGATGATTTCTTTTTAAGCTTTGGTAAACTGTAAATGGATTGTTGTGTTACATCCTAAGCCAATTATTTGTATGGGATGAAAGTGTGAGAAATTTAAGATAGAAGTAATCTACAGATTGGCTGCTGTATAGTGGAATTCCAGCTGGGACACATTCTAGTAAGTATCTTAACGCTGGGGAAAAAACCTGCTGTACTGCTTTTCTGCAATGCATCTGAATATCACGGAGGACTGATTTCTGCCCTCATGTATCTTTTTGGATTGGGATGGGATGGTGCTTTTGAGACTACTTTTCATTGTTCCTTATGACCCAGGAAAATTTGGGGAAAGCGATAGACAAAGAAAATACAGCTGAGCTTTTGTAAAATAAGGAGGTACAAATGGTGCTCATCTCAGTGTTGAGGTAGAATGTACACTAGTGTCTTGAGATGAAACAAGCAAGGACACGAGTGACTAGCATGGGTGGGCACGGAAATCTGTCAGATGCACCCTTTGAGCAAGAGTGCAGCCCATCAGTAAGCAGTTACCTCTGAGTGTGTATGGCAGAAGAAGACACCAAAGGGCAACTTTTTACCTGTTAAGGTCTTAGTGAGACTGTGTCAAACCAGTCAATCTATGACCATTATTTTTCCAGTAATAAGTCCATCAGGAGACAGCATTACTTGGAGGTGTCAAAGACAGGAATTTGGGGTTCTTGGAGTCTGTTGCCAGTTCTGTCTCCTGGGTTTTCTTGAATGGGATACTTTATGCCTGCGAGTTCTTTCATCTTGAAATGTGAACAGGGATGCTGGCTGGCTTTGTTTGCTTTTTTAAGTCCTTATCAAGAAGGAGGCCGCCTGATGATAGCCCTGCAGAAGGGCTAAATGGAGGTATTTCTAGGCATGCTAATGTTTAAGCTGTTAATCTATATGATAACCCATTGCTACAAAAAACAGGATCTGAAGAACAGATATAAGAATAATAAGAATGGATAAGAATTAAGGTCTGTCTGCTTGCATATTGTGTCCTTCCAAAATCTTGATAGCAGTGATATTAACCTCTGCTATGCAAGGAAATTGTGAAGAGGTACAGAATACAAATGCAACATTAACTCTTCTTTCTGGTGATGTCTTTGTTTTGGCATAACATGTAATTGTTATCTTTCTGGAAATAGTGCAGGCCAGCCATAGTCCCCAGTGTAATACTTTCTCTTTGCGAAGGGAATGTCATTTAACTGCATCTTCTGAAAGGGCGTGAGACTGACTGTCCTTAGCTCTTTACTACCCAGATTTCCATTAGTGAAGTGGGAAATGCTAATTTGAAAACAGCTTAGCTCTTGTTTCTGTGTCTCAAGGCTCAGCGATGAACGTTCTTTACAGAGGCAAGGGCAGATAACTGTTTATGTTGACATTAAAAAAAGACTAGTTTTTGATGAAGCAATAGTGCTAAAAACTTAGCACAGATGGTTCATAGCAACATGTGAAAGTCGTGAGAATATACAGCCACATCATAGGACCATGTCAGTGTCATCAGAAACCTCCTTGGCTGACTAATGAATATTTAACTATTGTGTCAATAAATGATCCTGACTGGTACTATTGCATGGTGCTACATCCTTCTGTCAACAGTTTGATGCATTACTCTCTCATCTCCCCTCATCCTTCTTAACGAATATTTAATAAGCAATGTGTTATCTGGAGTACTGCAAACTGCACACCCCTTGTTTCCAATTGTTCGGATATTTGTTCTGGACCTGGGAATACCTGCAAGGACAGCAGACGGTGGGTTAGAAATGTGATAGAAAATGTTTTATGTTAATTGCAATGGAAGTACAAATTGAATTGGTACTAAGCCTTTGGAGTTACTGACTCGAATTAATTTTTCAGCATGCAGGGTAGAGGTTTAAAGAGGAGAAGACTTGAAGAAGCACATGCTTACCTTCGCATTCCTCATGTTCGCCATCATTTTGGTTCTTTAGAGAGAATACAGTCCTGTGCAGTAGGAGACAGAGTTCACTTGAAGAAGTAGAACTGAACTTTCTTCATCAGATTAAGATTATAGTGGCTATTTTAACAATCCTCTAGAAAGCTGCTTCCTCTTCCTATGAGGTATGGTTGATATTACCAGTTCAGAGAGAGCTCATGATGTTTTCTCTGGAGAATTGCAAAACAGCTTTGTACATTGGTTCATTGTATTAGCTGAGTCCTTAGCTTTGTGGTTAGCTTTGAATTCTGGTTCACAAGGTGTATGCCCTCCTAGGCAGGTGGGATTTGAGCAGGATAAGAATCTTGGATACAAGGAATAGTTGGAGTTTGAGACATACTTGCTATCCTATGCAGCTGTTAGTTTCCGCTGGAAAAGGATCTTAATGTGTGCTCTTGCTCTGCTATTAATAGTCTCTCGCCCAGCCTCAGTGGAGGATTAGAATGCATTGCTTTCCTAGGCCTCTGGAACAGGGTCATTTTTAAGACTGTGGAGGGAGAAGAGTTAATTACGAATTTAGGAGGAAGGGAGGTGCTTTTGCTGCTGCTTCTTGCCTATGAATGTGTGGGGAGCGTTTCTGAACTGATCACTGGGTATTCTTCTAAAAGATAGCTTATTTCTTCCCTTGTGCCTTCTGCTGGGGATTTGGTGAAGAAAGAGTAATTTTGGTCATTGGACCTCCAGTAATTCCATAACAAACTTCAGTTTTTAAGAGTGCAGTTCCACCAGTGTATCACAGGACGTGAGAACCTCACGGCCACGGTAACTTTGCTGAAATGCTGATGTATTAATACATGAACAAACAACCAGGAAACAGTTCCAGGTTGTTTGGATTAAGTAATGAAAGAATGGAGTTAATTAAGGAGCACAAGTTTCACCTTTCTTTCTGGCTGAGAAGTAGTTCTATGCGGTACGTGTACACTCTCAAAATAGCCTTGGATCTCTAAACCATGAGCTTCTTATGCATTTTGTTTATTTTTGACTGGATCTTTGGTATTTTTTCTTTTGGGACCTTCACAGTACAGATTTGTGAGAAGAGGCACGTAGGGGATGAATGAATCTATACAAATAGGTGTCTAATGCCATTTTAGCCATTTGGGGTATGTGAAATAGATTTACAGGGCTGGGAGTTCCTGTGGGGACCTGGAGGATTTGTCAATATAGAGCAGCATCTGGAATTTAGGTGGGAAATCTTATGCTGTCTACAGTCCCACTAGGTGCCTATGTGTGGGCACCAGAATTCTTCCCATGGTCTCCCAAGGTTTCCTTTGTGCCCTCTTCTGGTTATGTTCTCCATTCAGCTTTTGAAGATGGTGTCACATTGGGATTTTCACTCTCTCAGCTTCTCCCCTTTCCAGAAAGTGTGTGTCATTTCAGGCTGTTTGTTTTGTTACCCTCTGACCTTTTGAAGGATCTTCTGCTTCCTGAAATGCATCCTTCTGGTTTAATTTCTTCAAAGTTAGAAGTCAGTGTTCTTTCAGGGTTCATTTCTGTAACGGCTTTAGCTTTCCTTATAGGTTTTCCTAGCTGGCAATGAGGAAGGTGGCCAGACCAGTAATTCATGATGTTGCAAGGCTGTCTTCCTGAGAAAGACGTTTTACAGAGGGTCCCTCTAGCCAGGCAGAACTCCGTTCATTCTTTAGGTGTTCCATTGCAGTTGTCTTGTTTCTTCCAAAGTTGGGCACAGCACACTGTTCCAGCAGAGAGGTAAGAAGAAGCTAAGATGGAAAACTCAGGAAGGCAGAAGTTAAGAAATATACGATGTAGTAATAATTGTCACCAGGTTGTGCTAGAAATGTGATCTGATTGCACAGAAGGCAGATGCACTTGGATATTGCATATGCTGAGAAGTCTCCTGTGGGGGAGGCACGTGGGAATTCAGTATCAGTGTAGGTCTGATGTGATCACCAGGAGTAAACTTGCTGATCCATTTAGCTTCAGTGCTTAAGCTTCAGAGGCTCTCCCTGGGTGTTATGGATTGCAGGAAATGGGAGGCAGATTTACAACAGGCAGAAATTGACTTAATGAGGGGAAAAGAGGCATGTTAAAGAGGTGCAGCTTCAACTAAGATGCTGAAGTGTGAAATAGTGGTTCAAATGGCTGAAAGGCACAAATGCTATGGAAAAACAGGAACGAGTTAGTGTATTGTATCAGGTAGAAAATGCTGGAGTGAGATGAAAATATAAGTGGGGAAAAAGAAAGCTGAATAGCAGGAAAGCATTTCCTAGCAGTGAGATACCTGAAGCTGCAGAATGGCCTTTCAAGGAGCTTGGAACTCTTGTTTCTCCACTTGTTTTACAAGGTGATGGGACATGTTCTGAGCTCTTCTGAGCTCATATTTGCTCCGGTGCTTTACTAGGCTGTCCTTTTCAGCTCAGTGAGTGGCTTGTTAGTATTTGATAGTCGACACCTTGCTTTGGGAATAGTGGTGAAGGTGAAGGGCAATTTAATATTATCAACATCATTCCTCTGTTTGTATTTGGTGGCAAAGCAATCAAATACCTCACCTAGCCAGGATTTCTTCTTTCTTCTCTAAAAAGCATGAGATACATGGATACATGGATACAAACTCTTTTTCCAGTTTTCTTTCCGTTACTTCCTTAGATATTGTTTGCTTGCTCAAATCAGTGTATCTGTTAGGGTTTGTTTCCCTTCACTCCTGTGAGGAAGTGTAGGGAAATGGAAACAAGGTGTGTTTTATTCCAGTATTTATCTTCCTTTTTGGTCTTTGACTCTTATCTAGATTTTTTAACAATAGAATGAATGAATTTATTTATTTAGGTTCATGAGAAGTGTAACCCATGACTTGAAAAATGTTTTCCTTACTTACTGATGACAAGATCTTCATTACTTCTGAATTTCTTACCCATAGAAGAGAGTATTGAGATTACTAAAGTTGCTGTATTCAAACGTATGATACATCACTTAATTTGTCACACCTTCAGCTAGCTTCTTTGTGAGAATGTTATTTCTGCGTTAAATTTGTGGGTTTTATTAATAGACCAGCAGGTGCACTTTTCATCGTATAAATGGCTGAGGCTGTTAGGTAGCTCACAGATGGGAATAAGACTGGGAACACTGACCGGGCTTGGAAAATTGTTTTTGGAATATCTCCTCTGATAATTCGCTACTGTTGAAAAGTAGCTTTATAGCGGCAAACTTTGTATGCAGCTGGGACTGAATTTTACAGACTACCTTTCTCTGACTTGCTAAAAAGCTAAGGATTGACAACCCCTTTCATCCCACATTATCCAGTGTAGCTTTTAACTCCAAGGAAACTATGTTCACAAATTGATGCTCTGCTCCTTGGGGGTTGGTGCAGAAACATTAAATTGTACTAAAATATTCATATGTGAGTGCATTTAGCTGAAAGCAATTGATGTGCTTTTCTCTAGAGAGCAAAAAGAAATTGCTGTATGGCCCCACACTCCAGCAGACACCCTAACCATGCTTAAGAGTAATTACATAGCTTGTCTCATCAAAGGTACTTTGATGAAAAAGAAACTGTAGTTGGGATGCAGTTTAGTGACATGTACTTCTTGAATGGAATGTACTTGACAGCATTGCTGAGTAGTACATACTGGATAATTGTTTGATATACAGTGCAATATATAAGAACTCGCGTCAAGCCAGAACATATTTTATTGGGTTCATAGTTTGTAATTGTTTCATACAAGAGATTCCTTCCAATTCCCATTAAAACAATTTCTTTCTAATTCCATTGTCCTTTCATTCTTGCAAAGAAAATAAAATGTCTGAGCTGCCTTTGAAAAGAGGACACGTGCCAAAGGACTTGATCAAACTAGCATGTTTAAATGCATGCCACTGGTAGGGGGATGAACTGATGTACACTGAGGGTTTTCAGTGCAATTTAAAAGTTGACATGAAAATAAATAGTAGCTGACAGCACTCTTGCAAAGTAACTGCCTCATCTTGCGTTGCACCTGTGAAAGATGCACAATAGAGCTCTACAGCATTTGAAATCACTGTAAGTTGCAACTAAAAACTGTTCTTGTTATTCTTTTACTCAAATGTAGCTTTAACTGCACCAAGACAGCCTAAGGTATTAAAAAAAATGTTCACCTAAGAAAAAATGAAGTAATATTATATGCCAGCAATTATAAATAATTGGAAGAATCAGTATGCACAGGAAAAAATCTTCATTGGAGTGTTGGTAAGTATCATCCACACAGAGCACTCTGACGTTTATCCAAACAGTGTGTAAATGGCTCTGTGGATTCTGGAGTCAGTTGTGCAAATTCATGTACATGAAATCTCATGGACTTTCTGTACATGCCAATGCGTGTTGGGTACATTTAAATCAGAAATGGGAGTTTAGAGGATGACTAAGAATTATTTCATTTAGATGATTAGCATACAGTGACTCTCCCTACAAGGCATTCTGGAGTCATGTTTTTAAAAGGCTGTAGAAAAAAAAGGGCAATCCTTAGATGAATGCTTTATTTACATAGCAAATGAGAAGTTGCATTCTTGATTTGGAATTTTGCCTTTAAATACAACTCCAAGCCTCAAATGTTTCATATTTCTGTTTAGGGTCGTTCTGATGTAAATCTGTGCTTACAAGATTTGAGGTCTCACTTGGGACCCTGGCTCCCACTGGTGTCCTGCAGGATGCTATGCAGCAGGACAAATTATAATTCTGTTGCTGTGTGCCGGTTTACTGGCAGAATCAGCTTTGTCTGCTGCTGTAGCCTTTGTGAGAAGCTTAATGGGTATGTTACGTGCTGATGTTCCTGCCTTCACGTGGTCCCATTACTGACATACCAAGCCCTTTCTGCAGTAGTGCATCTGTAATATAAGTATTTCCTGACTGTGCCTGTCTGCCCTCTGCTTCATCCCCTCTTAGGCTGTTTGGTCTGTTCAACTTCCTATGCTGCTTCTTTCCTTCATTCTGCTCTTTCTTACCATTAGCTCTTTTCTCAGTCATCTGTCTGCTATCCACTTCCTAAAAAGTAAGATTTGTGGCATAGTGGTGACATATGTATAATAAATATTTCCTGTGCAAAATTAAGTTATTGTGAGGGAAGACAACTCTCTGATGTGATGCCATGCCCTCATACCACCAAAACTGTGATTTTCCTTTTTCTCCACTTAAATTGCTGTTGGGGTTTCATTTCATCTTAGACAGTGCAGTGTGCCCCTTGATACAGAATCTCTTTGCTGTTTTGTTATGCTGTGCTTGTGTGGCACAGTGCTTACAGCAGCTCTTCAGTGGTAACTGGCCAGTGATAACTGTGCGCAAGCAGCGGGGAGTTGGTAAATGCCACTCCATGTACTGATCTCTGCCATGAATGCCTCTAATTGTGGGCTGTGGACCAGCCACATGACAGCAGTAATTAGAGCAGCTTCCAAGGGTCCAAAAAGCAGGTGTTGGTGTAAAGCCATCTTTGTTGGCACCTGAGAGGTGTGATCCAGATTCTACTTGTTCTGGTTTGTTCTTGGCATGAGTCTCCTACACAGACAAGCCCTGAAAACGAGCAGTTGAATTCTCTCCTTAGAGAGCGCTGAACAGTCCTGAATCCTTATCATTCAGTTGTCGTGTGTCCTTTGTTTCCCCCTTACTAAATAATAATGGTAGAACATGTTTAAATGGTAGAATAGATTTAAAATAAGATTTAAGCAATCAGATCTCTTTTGCAGTATCAGACTACTAATAGGAAGCATCCCATCATTTGTGTTATTTGTGTGTAAACAGTACTGAAGTGATCTACTGTAAGTAGAGACAGTAAGGTGGGTTGAGAACTGGCTGAGCTCAGAGGGTGGTGATCGGCAGTGCAGGGTCCGGCTGGAGACCTGTGACTGGTGGTCACTAGGGGTTGGTGCTGGGTCTGGTCTTGTTCAACATCTTCATCAACAACCTTGATTGAGGGAATAGTGCCCACCCTCAGCAAGTACCTGATGATACAAAGCTGGCAGGAGTGGCCAACATGCCAGACGGCTGTGCTGCCATTCAGCGAGACCTGGACAGGCTGGAGAGCTGGGCAGGAAGAAACCGAATGATGTTTAACGAGCAAGTGTAGAGTCCTGCACCTGGGAAGGAACAACCACATGTATCAGTACAGGCTGGGGGACGACCTGCTGGAGAGGAGCTCTGTGGAGAAGAACCTGGGGGTCCTGGTGGACGACAGGTTGACCATAAGCCAGCACTGTGCCCTGGTGGCCAAGAGGGCCAACGGGATCCTGGCATGCATCAAAAGGAGTGTGGCCAGCAGGTCAAGGGAGGTGATCCTCCCCCTCTACTCTGCCCTGGTCAGGCCTCACCTGGAGTACTGTGTCCAGTTCTGGGCTTCTTGGTACAAAAGAGACAGGGATCTCCTGGAAAGAGTCCAGAGAGGGCCACAAAAGATGATACGGGGCCTGGAGCATCTTCCCTGTGAGGAAAGGCTGAGAGACCTGCGTCTGTTGAGCCTTGAGAAGACTGAGAGGGGATCTTATCAATGTTTACAAGTATCTTAAGTGTGGGAGACAGAGGGATTTGGCCAACCTCTTTTCAGGGGTTTGTGGGGACAGGACAAGGGGTAATGGCCACAAAATGGAGCACAGGAAGTTCTGCACCAACATGGAAAAGAACTTCACAGTGAGGGTGATGGAGCACTGGGACAGGCTGCCCAGGGAGCTTGTGGAGTCTCCTTCTCTGGAGATATTCAAGGCCCGCCTGGACACCTACCTGGGCAACCTGCTCTAGGGAACCTGCTTTGGCAGGGGGGTTGGACCCGATGAACTCTTCCAACCCCTACAATTCTGTGATTCTGTGAAGTGTTAGAAGCTAGTGAATGGACCAGTTATTTTGGCTAGAGAGCCAAAAGCCTGTAACCTAGAAGGGCACAGCTTAAAAGCATGATGAAGGCTTTTTAGACAAACCTGGTGGTTTATAGATGTCCTTTTAATGAAACATCCTTGTCTTTCCCAGATATTTTAGTAGAATATATATGAAGGCTTCTGGCTCCTAGTTAGCTGGATTCTTTCCAAAGACTGAACATTTATGTTGTTAAACAGAGCGGTAAGAGTATCTGGTAGTCTAGATGACTGGCACTTAATGAATTGCTCCAAAAAATCAAATCACAGTAATGTGTTTTTAAAAAGAGTTTGTATTAAAGACTATAGGATGTTAGAATAATGTCTTCTGTAACATCTGTTGTTTTATATGGTATAATTAAAATATTTCATTCTTACTACGAGATCTTATACGTACATATTATATTACACTGCAGCTGTGGTTGAAATGGGTTGATCTCCAGTGCTAATCTACACACTGAAAAGCAACTAAGACTAAGAAATTTTGGGTATCTTCAACAGCTGTGTGGTTTTGTGCAAATATGTAGAGTAGATTCTGTGTTTCAATTTCAAAGCAAGCCGATTTAATATGAAATACTTCATTCCTGCGCTGTTACCCTTCCATTTAGTTGTTACAGGAGATAGTTTTTCTTAAAAAGTATAGAATATTCTTCATTCAGGTTTCACTGTTTGTATTTAAAAGCCAACATAATAGGTGGAATCTGTAGCTGTAGAAACATCAGAAAGCAATTGTCTGTTTTCTGGAATTGATACAGTGACTATCGGGCCTATATGGAAGATGCAGTCTGCAATTTCTCTGCATTTGAACACCTTCATTTGCCAGCCTCTTCTGTAGTCCGTCCCTGTTCTACAGCTGTGCTGGGCTTTGTTCTGTTGTGTTAAAAGCCACTTAGCTGGAATGTGCATCTTCAGTTGCACAGGATGAGATCACTTTAATTTCTTGATGTAGATCTGCGTGTGCTTAAATGGGGACTAACTGTGGCATTTTTGAAAAAGAACTTCTGCTAGTATTTAAGGTTGCATTTTTCTGAAGTATGTATAAATACAACCTTGTAATTGTTTTTGACAGATGATCCCCTAGATACTTTTGTGTGTTCCAGTTGCTGCTTTTATGATGGATTTAGTGAGAATAATTCCTTTATTTTTTTCTTCTGTAAAATTAGGTAGGTGAGCAGTGCAGGTTTGACTGTTACTTGACATGGTGGTGATGAAAAGCTACCACCGAGTTGAAAATATACTTGGTTTTGGGTAGGTTATAGCCTGGCTAACTTTTAGCCCAAGGGGGAAAACTGCTTTTCTACTATGAATTAAGACCATTGATATAGAACGCTTTACTTTTCCTGTATTGGGAATGCAAGTCTCTTTAGATGTGCCGGGTTGGCAGTCCAGAAGTGTAACGATTCAATTGCATGGTGGTACCTACCTGGAAAGTACTTCTTTTCTCATCTGGTGTAGGTGTTGATAGTGAATGGGGGAAGAAAAGCATTAGGGCATGTGGTGTTGGGCATGTGTACTGTTGGAGAGTGTCCAGAGGAGGGCGACAAAGATGGTGAAGGGCCTAGAAGGGAAGACTTGAGGAGTGGCTGAGGTCACTTGGCCTGTTCAGCCTGGAAAAGAGGAGGCAGAGGGGGGACCTCATCGTGGTCTACAGCTTCCTCGCAAGGGGGAGTGGAGAGGCAGGTGACCTATTCTCTGTAATCACCAGTTACAGGACCCGCAGGAACAGTGTTAAGCTGAGGCCAGGGAAGTTTAGGCTGGATATCAGGAAGAGGTTCTTCACCGAGAGGGTGGTCGCACACTGGAACAGGTTCCCCAGGGACGTAGTCACTGCACCGAGCCTGTCTGAATTTAAGAAGCAATTGGACTGTGCACTTAGGCACACGGTCTAAACTTTTGGGTAGACCTGGGTGTTGCCAGGAGTTGGACTTGATGATCCTTATGGGTCCTTTCTAACTTGGGATATTCTGTACGTAAGTAATAGAAACTATCACTACAAGTGGAAGTTGCACTCACAGACCCCGGTGTCTGAAGTATTTTATCCTGCCAGATAGAAAAATTTATTAATGGTGTAAACACCTAAATTTCAGCATTATGCATTGTCTTATTTTAGAAGAATCATGGAGGGAGGACTCAGGCAAAAGAGTCTTGTTTTTTCTCTTTAGGAACTGCATTTATGTGGTCATAGGTTATCTTGCTTAATAGTTGTTTTGGGAATCTCTAGGTATATGGGTAGCACTGATTGCCCTACCCTGTAGCCAAGCAGTGTCTTGTGTTTGATGCAGATCCCCGTTTTTCTCATCTGTCTTTGGCAGACATTCCTTTGGGATTCTCCTTTTACAGCTGCATTGCATCCAGAAGTGGGAAGGGGAACAAATCGTGAACTGACTTTAATATTGAAAACTACTCTCATGTAAAAACTACTGTATGTAATTGATCTTGAGTAAGGTTTGTGAGAGCTTACTCAAACTATGTTGTGGGTACCAAAAATGTCTCATTTTTGTTTTCTTCTAGGAACTTTATATTGCCGTGGGAATATCTGGAGCAATCCAACACTTGGCTGGGATGAAAGACAGCAAGGTATATAAAGTTGGATGTGGTAGAAGAGATTCTTGAGGAAGGAAAAGAGTTGACTTCTTTGTTTTTCATCAGTAATTTAACAAGCTTTCCAATTCATTCCGTGGTAAGATTGAAGTTTTATCTGCTGCTTTATACCATGCCTCTAAGCCTTGCTGAAAAAGATTCTGTGGTGGAACGACTAACACGGTAGAGCAACTATTGCACTAAGACTGAAGTATTAAGTAAAAGAAGCTAATTGACTTGTTTATTAAAAACCAACATACACACACTTGCCTGAATTCTATACAGTAGTTCCATTTGTGTTTATTTCAGAGTACGACATATTAATTCATGCATAACAATATGTAATTTGAATTATGAACTTAGTATTCCATAAAGTAAAAGATGTCTCTGACATTCCTGCATTTAGCCATTCAAATGGAAACCTATTATAAAATGGCAGTAAAACTTTAAAAGGTTTAACTCATTAGTTGCCAAAGTACATCATCTGAAATTGGAATTGCCAGTTCAGTTCACAGTGCAGTGTTTGGAAAGAGGAGCAGAATTACCTGCTGAATCATACTGTTAAATGCCAAACGTCAGACAATGTAGGTTGTCCTGTCTCTTGCCAAGTATTTTAAGAAATGATTTTTTTTTGTCTATGTTCAGGGAACATATCACAAGTTTTAATGGCTTTGAATCAGTTTTCTAGCACCCAAAAATTTGATGAGAGGCTTTTATAAAACTATCGCCAACCAAGGAAAAGATTATAAAACTTTACAGGCAGATCCTTGAAATTGTCTTGTGTTTGACCAGTGACAGACTGTAATCAGTTTATGTGACTGGTATTTGTCCTCACAATCCAGCCTGCATGGTAGGATGGTCCACACTTTCTTAGGATTTAGTTCTTCTTGAACATATGATTTAAATATCTGGATTTGGGAGATAGCACCCTTTTTGGTGCCTCAGCTTTCTACAATGGGAGCGGAGCTGTTTTTGCCTTAGTCGACGCAGTGGAGAAAAAACAACCAGAATGAGAAGCTGAGGATGAATGATGGGCAGAGGTAATGAAGATCACTCTTGAGATAGAGAAATGTGAATAATAGTATCTGTAGTGGTGTATTCTCACTATTCTTAATGGAAACAGGGTTGCTGTGGTCTCTTGCAGCACAGCAACAGGGAGACAACAGGGACCATCACCAGGGAGAGATGGCTAAAGCAGCCCTGACGCGGTACTATCACAGTCGTCCCCGTTGTCCTTAGCTCCCCCTGGACTCTGCTAGGAGTAGGAGCTGATGGGCCGCAGCATAAAAAATGTCTTTGTTTCACAGCATTTAGTCTCCTGCCTTGCTTTTGGGTGAGGGAGAGAATGGGTGGGTGGGATTAAATCAGGCACGGACTGAGAAAGGTATACATAAAGCTGCCTAAGTCTTGATTTGACCCTGTTTGCAATTATCTCCTGTTTCATCTCAGAAAAACTACCAGCCATACTGGAAGCCTATTACTTCATGTGCCAGAATTTCCTTTGATATTGTGTAGCAGTATTGGCTGTGCTGTAGCAGTAAGACCTCCAGCTTTTTGGCTTTTTTTTTTTTTTTGGCTTTTTCGGTGCCGTATTTGGTACTTTGAGATGTTTATTATATGAAAGAAGTATAGATAAGATTTGTCAATATTAGAGACATACTTAAGATTCATTTCACCCAGAGATGATAATTTTTCTAGTGTAAACGAATATGTGCATTCTAAAGTTGTTTTACTTGTGTTTGAAGTGTATTCTGCATTCCTTTTAGGCAAAGCATTAGAGGTGTAATTACGGAAAAGATCCCATTTATACAAACATAAAAGAATTATGCAGCCGTGGAAACTGTCTCGGGAGTGTCCCCTGCCTTCCATCAGCACTGTGAATTATCTGGCATTGTGAACTTGCACACTTAAGAATATGTTTTCCAGAGCAGTCAGATGCTTTCTACCAAGTGAAATGTATAATTTATTTGTCCTTTTACAGCAAGGTAGAAAATGCAGCTTTTGAGGAGGCCTGGTGAATCCTTGTTGCTTTCTTCCCTTATTTTCAATTCCCTCCTGAGGTAGTTCCAGCCAGCATCTGCTCTAAGAGATGTAACTTCTGAAAGTTTTGTAGCAAACAAGGTGATGCTTTTGCTTCTTACTATGGAAAGTCTGATTTTAGTGATGAGGTAGAGAACCAGATCTCAGTACAAAGGTACTTGAACAGACAGAGGCAGAGGAAGGACTGGGCTGCCAAACTTAAAGCTTTACAATAGATGTTTTTCAAGCAATGGGTGCTTCGTTTTTTTTTGTGTGTGTGAATATGGCACAGTATTTCTTAAGGAGCCTTCCAGGGCTAGTGGGGCTGAAGAGGGGAGCATGCAGAGGGAAAGTCAGCTGGTTTTGTGGCTGAAGGTATCCTTTTTGTTGAAGTAGCAACTTGTGGGAATTTGCTGTACCTGTGCATTTCTCACCTGGGCCAGGTGAGAGCAGGGGCATTGGAGCCATCTGCCTGCCCATAGCCTCCTGCCTGGTTTGGCTGGGCTGATGACCCAGGTGTGTGCTTTGCCATCTCAGCTGGATCATTTTCCTGCCTGCCAGAGTTCCCACAGCCTTAAGGACAGAGCCAGCAGTCCCCAGGGTGTCACCGACAGCAGGCCCCAGCATTAGCCCCTCAGGCCTCATGCTCCTGCGAAGGGATCTTGGAAAGCATGGTAGGGCCTTAGAGCATGGTTAGATAAGGTCTTTACTGAGTTAATGTCCTGGGCTGACATAACCTAGGTTTTGTTTCCTGTACTGTAGAGCTGTTAGCAGAGGCTAGTGTTCACAAATGGTGTAACTGAAATAAAACAAGTACCTTTGGGGGGAAAATATTGCAGGGGAAGCCTTACTGGAATACTCGCAAGTCTTTGCTTGTGAGCTGGCGAGCAGGCAGCAGCAAGGCTCTGCTGTAGGTACTTCCTTGCGTAAAGGATGCGGTCCTTCTTTATAGTGAGTCACAGGATACAAAAGAGCTGTGAGGAAAGAATGTTTCCGTGGGCTTACGAGTGCAGGATTTGTGAACTCACATCTTTGAGTTACTGCCATTAGATACATGGTACTGAGCTATTAATTTTGTTGGATGAGTATATTCAGTGGAGGGAGTAAAGCACGTGAGAAACATGAGCCGTGGCTACCTGGGAATGGCAGATAAGCCTATGAAGTAAATGTTGGGTTAGAGCTGTCCTGAGGACTCCTGTTGCCTCAAATCAGAGTTCATATTGCTGCATTTAGGTGGAAAGGCAGTTACCGGAGTGCTGTGGTTTAGACCCATTTGGTGTCAGGCTCATTTTACGAGCTGTCGCGGTTTTGATTTTTTCCATCCTTTATGGAGTCTGCCCATCCTGGTGTACATTCGGATGTGGACACCCACTTACTTTGCTGGAAGCTGTCACAGATGATTACAGAATGATTTACCTGTATGAAAGAGTTGAAATCAAGGCATTTTACGGACCGTTGTGTTGGGATTTAGATCACAATTGTCTACTGTATGTTTTTCTACTGTGTGACACAGTAAATCATGTGGCACACTGTAAGTACAGGGGCCTCTGGCATCATTTGATAATACATGTTTTAAATGCTACCTGATTTATTTCTGTAATATTATGGCTTTAATAGTGCAGATAATCCGCTGTAGTATTTTTTTTCTAAAATAAGGTTCTTATTTTGAACGAGGAAGGATAGCCCTGATGTGTGCTACGAGCACAGAAGGGACTTTTTAATCACTGTTATGAACACGTGGCTCAGTTTTGGAGACTTTCGTAATGGTGGGTTTTAGAGGTGTTTGTGTTTTTTGTTTGCTTGCTTGCTTTTTTTTTTTTTTTTTTTTTGAGGTGGAAAGGAAAAGCATTTTAAGTGTTGCGATCCGTTATCCTCTGTGTTTGCTGGCTGAGAGAAGTTAGGCCATGTTTTGTAGATGAGACCTGTCTGTGTAATCTGACCCTAGACGTAAATCACTATAAATTCACACGGTGCTTTCCTGTTGCTTGCAGACCATTGTTGCTATTAACAAGGACCCAGAAGCTCCAATTTTTCAAGTGGCAGACTATGGACTGGTGGCAGACTTATTTCAGGTAAGGCTAAACTTGGAAATGCGTGGGATAACTCATTCAGATATGTAATGGTATCTTAAATAGGTAATATAATCTAATAAATTTTAAAGATGTTTGTGGCAGGGTGTTTGCTCTGGGTTTAGTTAAGGAGTTGGCTTTATGACTTCATTATTTTCAGTCTCAGAATTCAGTGCTTGCCAGGATAATTTTGGGGGGTGGGTTTCACAGTCAGCCTGCCCATATTCTGGTACTCGGATCACGCACTGTTCTGAGAAATAAGTGCATGTAGATATTTCAGATGTGTTTTTAAGCTTCAGAAAGTATGAACGTGCAGAATTAGCAGCATCTTTACACTGCAGTTCTCCCTTTTGCCTTGGCTCGCTGCCTTACTGCAGCTCATGACAAACTGGCAGTTTTCTCCTGGAAAACTGCGCTGTGAAGTAGACCATGTCCAAGTGCCTTATGGCTCACAGGTGGGAGCCTGTGTGCATGGCCATGTATGTGACTGGCGTGGGCTGGTAGTGGCTCTGTGGAGAGGCATGGACAGAAACTCTGCCAGCACTTAATGCCATTCCTGAACTGATGCCCGCTGGCTCAACAGCAAGAGCGGGCCTTTTCGTAAGCCAGAGACAAAGTCACGTTCTGAAGAAACACCATGTAGACAATTTCCTTAATAAATTTTGTACGAATGCATTATTTCCACCTAATGGAAATGTAGCGCTCTTAAATAATTAAGAGGCTCTATTCAGCAGGAGGGAAGCGGGGAGTGCTGTTGAGCTGGGGTGACCCACAGCCCGTGGAGTTGTGTGTTACGCATTGGAACAGGAGGGCAGGGGCTGCCCTTTGGGGGGGGTTGGGTGCTTCACATGGAGACTTTGGGGGGGACAGAGGGGAGAGCAGGTGCTACCCTGGCACTGGTGTTTGCAGGCAGTGCCCGAGATGACGGAGCTCCTGAAGAAGAAGTGAGCAACACCGCTGGCCCCTACGCTGCGTTTTGCGGGAGGAAATGACAAAGAAAAAAAAAAAAAAAAGAGTACTGGAGAGCACTGGTGTCAGCATATGTTTTTGCTGGGCAGTGTGGGTTGGTGGGACAGGTGGTAAGAAGGAATAATAACAAATAAAGAATTGTAGGGTAATGAGGGCCTGTCGCTGTGCTTCTTGTTTTTTCTGTGTGTAGTAGGTGATGGGATTGGGACAGCAGGTGCTGGGTGTGGGGTGGGTACTGAAGAGAGACAACAGGAAAGCAAAGAAAGGAGAGGTATGGGAAAGAAGGAATGATGGAAAAAAAGCAGAAGGGAAGGTAGGAACAATGGAGGCACCAGTGTTTGTCAGTGTTTATTGCCATCCTTACTCCCTCCCAGCTATGTTCAGCCCCCTGGCAGGAAGGATGGCAAGCCAGGAGGCCAGGTTGGGCCCAGGCTGGCCACTGGCTCTGTCCTGCCCCTGGGCCCTGTGGCTCTGAAGTCGGGGACGGTCCATGCACCTTGGGGCTGGGCCCAGGCTGAGGGCAGGACAGGGCTGCAGTCTGTTCTTCCCCCTACCAGGTACTGTGGGTCCGTGTGGGCTGAAGATGGCTGGGAGGTCCGCTGTGTGTGCCTGAAGGACACTGTAGGTCTGGGCTGGCCCGGATATGGAGGTGGGTGGGGTGGTTGGGTCCTGGGGGCACCAGCGGGGAGGTGCTGGCCTGGCCCAGGGCTGGCAGCCACTCCAGGAGATGCTCTGGGTTGCCTCCAGTATCGGGGTGTTGCCTGCAGCAGCCTGATGCCTCAGCACTGTGAGCATGCCTGCACAGTGAGCGTGTCCCTGCAGCTCTTCTTATGCCTTGGGGACCTTGCCCAGCGGTGGCTCAGGGGGCCCCAGTGCCGTGTACTTCTCATCAATGACTGGGGCCCCCTGTGGACAGTCGATGAGCGGTTTGAGCTGGAAGACATCAAGGCTGTCCTGGTTCCTGCGGTTGTAGATAGTGAGCCGGTGGCCCAGGCTGGGGCTGGCCCTCACTGAGTCTCCTGGGCTGGGCAGCTTCAGGTTGACGGGGTCCAGACTCCTCTGAGCCAGGCAGACCTCTTCTGACAGGGAGGAGAGAAGCTCCTGCACCATGGCTTGTGCCACCTGCTGCTCCGTGCACATGTGGTCAGCCCGCGGCCTGGTGCCAGCCTCTGCAGCATCCTCACAGGTCACGCTGCACTCTGGGGAGGAGCCCAGCGTCTGGCTGCTCTCACTGCACGCCTGGGTACCGGAGCTGACGGTGGAGCGGGACGCGCTGCCCGAGGTGATGCTGGCAGACGTCCCGGTGCTGTTCAGCCGCAGCGGCACCTCCACGGTGAACATGTCGGAAGAGATGTTGGGGTGATGGACGTCAATGGCAGCGGTGGTAACGACGCAGACGGCTGCCTCGGGAATGGCGCTGTCTGCAGGAAGGGTAAATGTAAGCTGTGTTACCAGAGGTGTAACAACGGGCCTGGACAGACAGAGTCAGGCTCATTTTTGTCTCTATGGGTTCCACAGGACAAATTACAAACAGGCTCAACTTTAAGGTTCTTAGAGGCCCTGGAGGCACCTGCTTTACGAACTTGGGCCCATTCTTTTACACGTCCCTTTAGCAGTGCCTTGGAAATGCCCCAGCCGTGCGCCCCTTCTAAGAGCTGCCAGAAGCACCGACCCTACTGCGAGCAACAACCGGGGGGGCGCCTCCTGGGAGCCCGCGCTGCGCCCACCCCGTGTGAGAGGCGCGGGGCCCACGCGCAATTTAAAAGCACGAACGTGGGGGCGCCGCCAACGCGCACGGACACGCGGCCCGCCCCATGGGCAGGGTGCGCGCCCTGCTCAGCCCCTCCCCTGCTCGTGCCCTCCAGGCCACCCCCTCGCTCCCGCCCCTTGTCAGTGTCCCCTCCCCCCGTTTCCCTTTTTTAAGCCGCGCTTTTTGGTCGTGCCCCTTTTAAGAACTTCACGCACCGCGATCCCCGGAGTCCCTTTGCCGTCGTTGCCCTTTTAAGAAGCCAGTGCTCGTGCCCCTGTTAAGCCCTCCCCACGGCCCCGCCCCTTTTAAGAACCCCGTTCGTTCCCGTTGCCCTTTTAAGACCCTACAGCGCCCTGCCCCTTTTACGAGCCCTTTACTCCCGTTCCCCTTCTTAAGGCCGGCCCGCCCTCCCCCCCCGGCTCAGCGCCCCCCCCCCCCCCGCGCCGCGTCCCCGCTCCGCAGCCCGGGTCGGTCCCACCCCCAGAGCTGGAGGCGGCAGAGCCGGGCCCACAGGCGGCCGGCACCGCGAGGCGGGGCCCACCCAGCCCGCAGCGGCAGGGCCCGCACACACCGCTGAGCGGGCCCCACTGGTGCAGAGCCGGGCCCAGAGCCGAGCGCCGCCAGGAGCCGGGGGTCACCCACCCTCACTGGTGCGCCCCAGGGCCCGCAGCTGGGTCGTAAAGGCCCTGGGGCCTTCACCGGCCCCTCTCTAAGGCACAGCTCCAAGAACCGAGGCCCGCCCCGGCACGCCTTTAGCCGACAAGGCCCACAGCGGCACACTTGAAGCCCCGGGCTCCACCACCTCACGCCTTTAAGAGCTGGGACCCAGAACCCCACCCTTTGAAGAGCTGGAGCCCACTCCTGGCACAGCGAAACCCAACAGAGCAGAGTCAGAATAGCCCGAGCTGGAAGGGACCCATAAGGATCATGGAGTCCAACTCCTGGCACCACACAGGTCTGCCCAAAAGCGTAGACCATGTGCCTAAGTGCACAGTCCAATCACTTCTTGAATTCAGACAGGCTCGGTGCAGTGACTACGTCCCTGCGGAGCCTGTTCCAGTGTGCGACCACCCTCTCTGTGAAGAACCTCTTCCTGATGTCCAGCCTAAACCTCCCCTGCCTCAGCTTAACACCGTTCATGTGGGTCCTGTCACTGGTGATTATGGAGACCAGATCAGCTCCTTCCCCTCCACTCCCCCTTGCGAGGAAGTTGCAGACCGTGATGAGGTTTCTCCCCTCAGCCTCCTCTTCTCCAGGCTGAACAGGCCCAGTACCCTCAGCCCCTCCTCATACAGGGATGTCTTTCCCTCTAGGCCCTTCACCATCTTCATCGCCCTCCTCTGGATGCTCTTCAACAGTTTTACATCTTTTTTTGTACTGTGGTGCCCAGAACTGCACACAGTGCTCGAGGTGAGGTCGCACCAGCGCAGAGCAGAGCGGGACAATCACCTCCCTCGACCACCTGGCGATGCCGTGCTTGATGCACGCCAGGATCGGGTTGGCGCTCCTGGCTGCCAGGGCACACTGCTGGCTCATATTCAGCTTGCTGTCAACCACAACCCCCAGATGCATGTTTGGGTTTGATTTCTGGGACAGAGCTACATCACTGGTCAGTCTCGCTGGGTTTACAGCACACAATAAGATGTAAAAACTCAGTTTACATTTACATTTTAAAGCAAAACTTACCACTGCTAGGTTCGTTGTAGTACCGACTGATGTAATTATTCATGTCATCCTCTGAAAAAAAAAAGGCAGCACCTGATTAAATGGTTGAAATGGCAGACTGTGAAACACTCTCCTCTGTCCTCCATGCCCAGAGCACCACCTGAACTATCTGTGTGTTGTCAGGCCGTAGACCAGGTGTGATTTGGGACACTGCCCACAGACCCCACCAGCCCCAGTGGCTGACAGGAACCAGCTCAAGTGGGGCTTTTCCTTTGGAACATTTCTTTCTTGGACCTGCCTGGGAATTGGACCTGCCTGATTAGCGGTGTGTGGTGTGCTCTAAAAGCATTCTCTGCTTTTAAGTGCTGCCTCTGATACCATGTTTCAGAAAACCGTGCTCATCATCCCTTTGAGCCAGATTCCCTTTGTTCCCCTGGGGCCCTGCGGCTACAGCCCTCCCTTTTCACAGCACACTGCGGTTTGCAGGTGAAGGAAACAGATGTTTTCTGGGGAACGCATTCTCCATGCAACAAGACCCAAACCACTAAGCACTCTGTACCTGAAATAGCTGCACTCATAAGAAGGCAATCTAACCTGACACTGAAAGGGAACATGGTCGTTTTCCTGGTTTCATTGGCTCTTAAAAGCTTTTTTGGCCCTTGTTGATCTTTAAATGCCTGCAGTCAGAGGTGTGCTTTGTGCTAATGTCTGCGTTTGACAAAGAGGCCTCAGAGTAGCTCAAGGCAATGCCGCTGGATTAGGAGTACATTGCAAGGCTTTTCAGCTATCTGCTACTAAAATACACTTCATTTCTATCATACATAATTCATGCTCTAAATGCTACCAAACTTGCCAGCCTGTAGAGATACCGGTTCTTGCTCAGGCAGGGAACCTTCAAATCCATTCAGAAAACACCTGCACATGTGTAGTTTTTGGTAATGTATTTTCATCATATTTAACTCGCTGTCTACCTCTAAGCTTTACCCTTTGGCCTGGCCATGTGTGTGACCACTTGCACGCACAACCAGCACAGCTGCCTGCTTTCAGGTCCTGTCATTGTGTGATGGCCCCATTAACCTCATCGCTCTCTAGGTGATTTTATGTATGTGTATATTTCTCTCTATGTATATATGTAAATAGTATCTCCAAACACACGCATGTGTCTGTGTGTGTGCATATATATATATATTTACCTCAAGTAGTTTCTCATGAATAAAAAGCAATAAAGAGCATTGGAATAACAACAGCAGGATAAATATTTCAACAACAGATTAAGTTTCTGAATAATTACATTAAATGAAACTGACAACGGACAAACTTATCTTAGCCATATGGGGGTCACAGCTCTTTGGGGTATCACAGGCTATAAACAATTCCCATTATCTCTGACTATATCCTTCATTACTGAAAGCAAGGAGCTTAAAAAGACAAAGACACGGTGAGCAGGAAAGTTTTTCAAGGCATAAGCTATAGAACCAACCTATTGACCCCCGAACACTTCTAGATGTAGGAACAGCAACAGGAACTAGGCAGAAACACCACCACAATGTGACCTGGCAAGAAACGGACACAGCCTTACTGTGCCACTGGGGTGCAGTAAGAAAGGAAGAGAGAAGGAACATGAAGGAGGAAAAATGCATGCATTTCTGAGAGCACACTGGTGGTCCACAGGGGAAAATTCCCCGGTGAAGCTGTAACCCTCCCAGGGAGTTTTCCCCTGCAAATTGCCATGCACTGGAATTTCAGCTTGCTCTGACCTTGGTCATCTGAACATGTAACCAAATTCTCAGCCAGACGTTAGCTCCTCTCCTTGGCAGACCAAGTGTAGCTCACTGCTCACCTGTACGCCCATTTATGAAGGCACGTGCATGCTCCCTAGGCTGTGCTGTGCCTAGTTCACCTTTCTGGTCTTGCGTAAGATGACCTGAGCGGAATTTTTTTCCGCTCTGCTTTGCTGGCCCCAAAAGGTGTCTCCTCTTTTCCCTCTAGCAACACGGAAAGTTTGTGCCAATAGGAAATACGAGCAGCCAGCTGGTGCCTTGCACAAGACTTCCTTATGAAGGCAGATTGCCTCACTGGTGCAAGCTGCAGCGCTCACATGACTTCCATTCACACGGGCTCTGGAGAAGCTGGATGGATGCCTGAGCACGTGAGATAATCCACCATGAGAGGAACTGTCAAAGTCGGCTTGCACAGAAAACAGCAACAGGTTCAGCCTGGTTCTAAGGAATGAACCTGAGATGGAAGTCACTGTCTGCAAGGAAAATCCAAGACATGGAACGGGATCCATTGTTAGCAGATATTTCTGGGACAGAAAACCAACATCCTTAACTGATGAGGTATTGGGTTGGTTTGGCCCTTGCTTTAGCAGATTGTGCTGCAAGAGCACTGTGGGCTGAGCTGAACAGGGCTGAGATGTAAGACATCTGTGAGTGGCCACAGCTGATGGCTTTGGGTGTGGGATGGCCTGGGGGACCTCTCAACATTTTTTCTTTTCTCTGTAAATATGGATTGGCAGATCCATATCTGAGCTGGCTTGTGACAGGCAGCTTGGAGCAAACACAGGAGCCTGGGTCTGCCTCTGCAAAACAGCTTCATTTGTTGCAGCTAGAACACCATAATTTGACAAAGAACACGGATACTGATGAAATAAGAACTTTCAGGGTAAACACCAGGGTAAGATGAGAATAATTTAAGGAAATGGATTCAAAACCAAAATATTATACTGGTCTCTACTTTGGGAAGTGATAAAGAGTTTCTACCTCGCCCCTTTGGTATGAAATTCAGGAGCCTCACTTCACTAACTACCCACACATGTACTTAACCATTACTTAAGGTCTAATTCCTTTATTTCTGTCCAGATATCAGTGCAGAGAACCCAAAAGCCTAAAACCAGCACCTATGGGAGAAGCCAAAGCCAGTCTCCTGCAAGGATTCACGGAGTTTAACGGCCAAGTGGAGCGCACATGAGATATAACCGCTCCCAGGCGGAGGCTTCAGAGTAGATACATTTCAACATTTGAAAAACACTATATTTTATCTATTGCTCTGCAGTAACAGGGCTCTCTTCAGATCACTAATGGACGATCACCAAAGGAAGTGGCTTAAGAGCTGGAAAATCAGAAGTGTTAAACCAGCTCGGACTGCCTTGCAAGCAACAACTGTCAAAATGCTTTCTGGTGCCCCACTTTGCCTTCCCAGACAGCTTATCAATAATCTGATGGGGAGCCCTTTGAAGCTCCAGATTTTTTCATATTCTATTGCCAATATCCCACTTCCTTCACTTGCAGAACGCTGAGGACCTACAGGGAGAGCAAGTTTTACTTTGCTCTAAGCAAGAACATAAATTGCAGCAGTTCCACAAAGAAAACCACTTCCCAATAACCCCGCAAACATGGAAATTCAGCTCCGAATAGCTAAAATAACCCTCCTGCAATGGGAACTAACAGAGTCGGGGATCTAGTTCTTGCTCAAATGTGTATAAGGCTGGCACATCAATTTTAAACTACTGCAGAACTTCAAGAATTGCGATGATATATGCAAGAAAATGAGGAATTTCCTCTAGAGACCATAATTCATATATTATGGGAGAGATTACAGAATAATAAATTTTGGAAGGAAGTATTAATGGCTATATGGTGTGTGGTGAACATGGAATTCCCTGGAGCCTGGAGGTTTGTATACTAAATAGTAAAAATGATTTGTGCAGGAGCAGAAAATGTTAGATGTCATGCTGGCCATGACCAGCTTCATACTGCACGAGGCAAAAATTCATCAAGAAAAAAATCATCATTTAGAGAAGAACAGAGGCCACACAAGTGCAGCGCAGAGCGGGACGACCCCTTCCCTCGAGCAGCTGGCAATGCCGTGCCTGATACACCACGAGACACGGTCGGCCCTTTTGGCTCCCAGGGCATGCTGCTGGCTCATGCTCATCTTGCTGCTGACCAAGACCCCAAATCCCTTTCTGCGGGGCTGCTCCCCAGCCTCTCATCCCCCAGGCTGAACATACAGCCAGGATTACCCCATCCCAGGTGCAGAATCCAGCACTTGCTCTTGTTAAATTTTATACCAGTTGGTAATTACCCAGCCCTCTAGTCTGCCAAGATCTCTCTGCCAGGCCTCTCTACCCTCAAGGGAGTCAGTAGCTCCCACCCACAAACTTAGCACGCATTCAAGTCCCGTGTCTAGATCATGTATAACAATTGTGAAAACTGGCCTTAGCATTAAGCCCTGTGGGACCCCGCTGGTTTACTGGCTGCCAGAACTAGACGGGAACTCTTGCCTCTCCCGGTCTCACACCAGCAATGAGGGTACTTCACAAAGAGAAAGAGATCCACAGAAAGAGAAGCTGGGTGGCAGTATGTACCGAAAGCTTCCAAACAAGCTAGTACGTACAGCACTCTCCTGGTGCAGGCCACGGTGTGTCTCCACAACTCCCTGAGGTGCTGCGCATACCACGTGGTGCTGGGGTTACTTGGCTTGTTTTATTGAACGCTGCACTGAATGGTTCCACAAAACCTGGTATAAATACCAGAGTACAAGCTACAGCTACAGCCCCTGAGGAGCTTCAGCTTATGCACTGTCCCATAAAACTCCTAGGTAGGGAAATGAGCAAAAAGACTGAACGCTCTTTTATTCCATAACCCGTCCACGATGAAGCATTCTGCACTCAATGTTTCCATTGTTCAGTGCAGACAGGGGAAATGAGATTAGCCTGAGATGGAATATCCCGTTTTCTCTTGCCATATGCTCTCTAGCCAACTAAAGCTTGCTGGTTTGGCAGAACCCAGGGCTCTCCAAAGATGGTGATTTTTTGAAGACTGACAACGTTTTTGGCACAAACACATGCATTCCATGCCATACCCTGCCTTCAGGTGTTGTACGTAGGGCTCGTGTTCTGCCAGAGCATAAGAGGAGGGACACCCCAGAGCCTGTTTTGCTGGCTTGTGGCTTTGAATTGTAGCTTTTCTTTTAACAGTATTAGCAACCTGGTCCTTAAACTAGTCACTGTAATAGGCAATTACAGACGGTTTTCAAAGCTCGCAAATGTAGCACAAAGGATGATTAACTGCAGTCATCACTCTGGAGTCTTTAAGGAGGAAAAACACAGCTAAAAGAAAGTGGACGCAAAGCAATTCCTAATGCAGTCTGATAAGAGAGAGCAGTAACTGGCAATATATCAACTTTAACCCAAAAAGTCAGGGGTGAAAACACTGGTGGCTTACGCTTCCACGCAGAACAAGTGGTGTGGGAAGCCCTGAATATAGCACAGCCAGGGTAACTACAGCACAAGCAGGAGGTGCAGAAATGACCTAGAGGAAATGTCTCGATAGCCTCTGCTCTGCAGAGCCACACCTGATGAGCATTTCACCGGTCTGATGGGAGATCCTACACCAACCTGATAAACCCATGCTGTGTAAACAGGGGCCCCTTCAGCTGAGGACATGCTCCTCTTCCATCAGGTGTACCCCATGCAAAAACCACGCAGAATCCATACTGACTGTTGACTGCCTCAGTTGACTGCTCCCTGGATGGTGAACTACAGCACTGAACATTACTGCTCGGCTTGTGGTTTCTCATGCAATCTGCACTTGGGCGCCCTTTCAGTGCTCCACCACGATGGTACTACCACAGATGGTATAAGGCCTTGCTCTAAGGCTCTGGGAAATTTCTTTTGTTCAACTCCTGCTTCACTCAACATAAAGGACAACTGTAAAACATTCAATGACCTAAATTTAGCTTCTGAAGAAAAAACACTGAAAATGATGTAGCTATGAAGGCTTTGTATGCAGTATATGATAAAATGCTCAAAAAAATTATTTCCTCCTCTGTTTTTTGTTGACCTCTGGGAATCAGAAATTAATTCTATATTCTCAGTATGAATGTTTAAATATAGCATAACTGCACTTTATCTGTTATGTGAAGTAATGCACCTTTTCTTATTTGCTGGACATACTTTTCCAGTAAAAAGCATTAATTGCTCACATCACGTAACCTTACTGAACATAGAAATCACTCCTGCTTTGTTGCATGTGTGGCCAGCATTTTACAGAGAGAAACAAATAATGAGTACTTGTGTTAACCTGGAAGTTGGACTGAATACCTTGCACAGAAAAAATAATTAGACTAACCTCCACAGCACTGTAGTTTCAGCAAGCCTTCTTATAATTGAGCACAACACTCTCTGGTTGTGCACAGTTGTCCAAATGTAACCCTCAAGGAACACATGCATAAATTATAATATATCCACTGGGGAAACCTCTGAAATCCTACAGAAAAGGGGGAAATGCATTTCAGGGGATAGCCTGCTCAACTGCCTGCTTTTAAACACAATTTCAAATCAGGAATAATTAATAGCTGAGTTGTGGTTAGCGCTTGGCTATTATTAAAGAGGAAGAAACAGAAACAACTGCTACGTGCTTTCATTACTGTGTAGAGAATGAAAAAAATATAGTTTGAAAAAGTTTGGTGAGCTTTTTCTCTTAAAATTTTGATTAAGATACTTCTGTGCCTTAAATTCTAGAGTGTGGCAAAGATACCAGGCAAACCTGTAATTCATATCTATTCACATACTGCTCATCTACCAAAATGACCAAACTAGGACGTCCAGAGAAGATTAACGTATCACCATGGTGAAAAATGTTGTCTTCTCTGGGATATTACGGTAACCATTAGTGAAACCATGACACATTCTGTCCTCCATTGTGAGCATTGGGGGATCACGGGACAAAGAGCTGTCCTTTCAAATAAAGCCTTCTGCTCTAGATTTCAGTGACAAAAATAACACGGGTCTAAGCAGTAGTGTTCCCCTGAACAGCAAACCTGGCCCAACGGACAGCTCACAGACCACCCACCGGACTGCTGCTCACCACAGGCATGTAAAACTTTGACAGGTGAGCAGGAGCTGCCTACAGTGTGCAAATGCTCCTTTTCTGGCACCAGAGCTGCCCTGTCCAAGCACAGGTGGGCTGCCCAGCACTGGCAGTTTTAAAGCACCAAGTGAGAGAACAGTCTCTAGGCAAGGCAAGCTTCACAGCTGGTGCGTGGGCAATCGCCCAACCCTGGTAGGCAAGCTGGGATGCGGGGCAGTGAGCAGGATGGCTGGGACTAGTAGAAGAGAGACAGTCTTGTATTCCTTAATTCACAAAACATAACGTAGCTCACAGAACAAAATGTGACACGCAGGTTTCTATGGATTTGCATGGCTGAAATTACATAGCTATGTCTGTATTCCTCTTACACATATATACATGCTCCTGAGTACCTCCCAACGGACACGAGACTCTTTGCTTGGATGAAGATGGACTCAAAAAATGGCCAAAAATAAAGGGTAAAAAACTGGCCAAACTAACTCCCAAGGTATGTAACCTATCTTGTCACAATATTTACAGGTGAGGCTAATCTGGCCTAATAAATTTAACCTGATACTTTTATGAAAAAATACAATACAATGAATACTTACAAACCAGGTTTTTGTGCAGACAGACAAAGCAGAAGCTGTGAGACATGACATCAATTCAGAACTGCCTCAGGTCCTCTCTAAACCGCAGAAATGCAAGCAGCCAAACTCAGAAACTGTTTTTCAATGTTCTTCTCAATTGCCCTGCTTTTACCTCTGAGTGATTATTGTTTTGCCAATTCCAATTTGGCTGTGGCTGCTTTAGTGTTTGAGGGATATAAACATGAGGACACTGGGAAGGTACATCATAGTCATTTTCATCCCGAGTCATTTTATTGGCTCTGATCAGAACCTGTTCGTAAATATAACAGCTCCTGCCACTTTGGAGCAGACACAGCTTCTTTGCAAAAATGGGAAAATGCAGTCTCCAGGGAAAGTAATCAAGTCACTAGCAGAGTGAAAGTATTTTGTGGGTTCAGTCACTCCATGCAAGGGAACAGCTGTGCTAGCAGGTAGCAGCACACAGACAGCACTCACCTCGTGGAGTCTGCAACTCAGTGATGTTCTCAGTGCCTTCATCGTCTGAATCTTCAGTTGCCACCACCTTATATCTGTTGCTGCTCTGTTTGTTCAGCACGTGGGGGACCTGCAGCGCAGCCTCTCTCTCTGCAGCCAGGTCCAAATCTTGCTGAGCAAGGTGGGCCCTCAGCTGTCTGATCTCAAACTGGAAGAATAAAACAACAACACGTACTCATGTCAGGTGAACATGGTCAGAAATCCATGTTCTACAACTTGGTACCTATTTTTTGGTTTATCACTAAACCACTACAGTTTGGGGAAAGCAAACACAATGTGGTTAGGCTGGGATTTGAGTCCAAGGTGCTGACACTATCCCGCAGCTCATGTGAACTAGACCATTGTTCATATCATCTAAAAATAATGACCGTCTCCTGCTGGTCTTCTGTCTTGCATATCTCTGCCTCCTGAAGACACGCCTTTGGACAATTTCTTACAGACGAAACTGCTAAATGAAAGAAAACCTTTACAGAAGACCACCCTTGATAAGCATTTAGGTATTTAGATTCTTGATAAACATCCCTAATCTGCCAGACTTCATAACGGGGATTTCTGTGGAGGAAGGTTCTATCAGCAGCACTGAGGTACTCTTCCAGCCTGAAGTCTTCTGTACTCCCCAGTGTGCAGAAACTCCTGGGGGCAGTCTGCCACTTTCCTGTCCACTCTCCTGAAATACATGAGCTACAGCAGTTAATGGCATTCTGCAGTCAGAATAGGATTTGTCTCAGGACTCATGCTATAAAACAGACACAGACAAGAAGACAGGAGTTACCAGGTACAATTTGATTGATGGACACAGCATATTCTTCCTGTGCCTGACAGCCACATGTCTTCCGTAATGCAAGAAGGAAAATCATTTTTCCAGAGAGGCTGCAGAGATCATTTAAAACCTTATATAAGTTCTATGAAATCCCACTGTCCTTCCCCTCTTCAGACTCTTTTTAAGATCAGTAGTACAGCACTGACCAAGTCATATCTAATTATAAAGAATCTGAGAGGGGAAAGCAAATGAGGCAAGTAACAGGCTAAGGCATTTAAAATGCAGTGCTGCTGGGCTTCCCACAGTTCAAGGCCTGAAAAACCATCAGAGAGCATGAAGCTCCAGCAGCCACACTGCACCTGTCACTCTGTGTTTCAGCAGAGATGGAATTAGCACCCCAATGCTTGAAAACCAGTGTATAACGGCATGTCGGCTAAACGAAGCTGGCTCTGGCTCTTGGCTCTCAGATGCTGACTCCGATCTACCTTGCCGTCAGATTTTGGAATCCTTCAGCTGACCTAGTTTGCTTCCCTGCGGTCCACAGGAGATACAGCACCGACACCAGGTGCAGAGAACCAGCAGTTCCTCCAAGCTGCATAAGTGACTGGAGGGGAAATGAGACAGAGTTTCCACAGATTTTAAATGAGTAAAAATGAGAGAGAAAAGAAAAAGGGATTCCAACTTGCCATATCTGGAGACTATCTGCTTTCCAAGCATAAGCAAACGAGCTTACAGTGATCAGAAGGCCTGCTGAGAGAACTCAAATCTAGAGAGCAAAAGAGCAGTTTTACCTCTCTGGTCACATTCTAACCACCTGCTACAGGGATTTAACAAAGCTTGCAGCTTTTTCTCTCTTTAAATCAGTGGACAGCGGTCTGGCAGATGCAGGCCAGATGAAATGCTGTGTGAAATGCTGCATGAAATGCCTATTGCTCTTATCAAAGGGCCTCTGGCTGTGGCAGTCAGAAGAGTCAGGTAGTGTCAACAAACATCAAAACACAGCCCTGCTCCTTGATCCATCAATGAAATCTCCATGGCAGGTCCCTGCTGGTGTTTTGCGTGGTTACCTACCAGCTAGGAGGTAGCAAAATGGGACAACTAACTCTTTCCCCAGGCTTCAGACACCCATTTCAGAGGTGGCAGTACCAATGTGCCATTCAGCGCTGAAAGAGCTGTCGAGAGCTTGATTTTACAACAAAGAGATTTTCAGGTTTTATTCTTGAATCTTAGAAGGAAAGAAAAACTGCCAAATAGCTCATATTTCACCTTTAAGGGGAAAAAAACACCCTTTCAAATGCTCCCTTGGTATAAAAGGAGAAGCACCTATCAAAGTGAAGGGTAAAAAATAAATTTGGAGATTTTTTTTTTAAACTATTGCTTAATCCTAGCTCAAATGAAAAGGCAGTAAGAATTAGGCATCATTACCGTCTTTCTACATTTCACATTTCATCCTTCAATAATATTCCTGTGTCTCCAAAAAATAAATGGTGCTTCTAAAATGCTTACTTCCGGCCTAGAAACAAGATAGAATTTTTTTCATGGAACAGAAAAAATGGCAGGCATTTTATAACACAAATAGATAAATACTTAAAAGTGAGCTCAAAAATTCTATTTCTGCATCACGCCCCATTTAGTTACCTTAAGCATTTATGAAGATTGGCTAAACCTTGTAACTAAATCTTCTAGCTTCAAAAGCTTGAAGAGAATCCTTGCATTTTACAGCTGTGCAAAAGGATGCAAACCAAGTGATCCTTCCTGCTGTGGTGAACCTATAGCAAAAATGGGGGAAGAGATCAACTTTCTGACTCCTCCTTCCATTGCCTAATTAATAAAGCAACAGTTTCCAAATATTTTAAATCCATAGATGACTGTTAACCCTTAAAATTTCCACGCACAAGCACCGTCCAGCTTTTAACAGATGAGTTCATGAATTTCATTGTTTAAAATGGCTCTGCCAACAAGCTATAAACCACTCAGCCTGACATGCCAGACCAAGTAGCAGTCTGCAACCATTGCTTGGGATCTCTGCACCAGATAACTCCACTTTTTACAAACCATTCTTCATTTCCTATTTGGATAGCAAAACCGACTGCCTTAGCCGAGTCCCAACCACACAGACCACATGCAAAACTGGAATCCACAGAAAAAGCGACCACCAGTTACCCAGGTGAACAGCTACTCACCCTGGTACCACAGAAACAGAAGAAGCTTTGCTGCCATCTTATGCTTAAAGGGCAGAAATGCATGCCTTTGTCTGCAGCAGTAGAGGAAGCAGCTGCTTATGAAGGTGGCACAACTGTCATGTTGCAGAAGAAACTGGAAGCCAGGTCTGATACCTTGGCTCATGCAGTGCTTCCCTCATCCACTGCCCGTGGAGTGCACTCACCCACTGCTTCTGAAGTGCTACGTGAACCCTCTCGTGTTGTTTGCTGCAAATACCATCTACGTGTTTGTCTACTGCTGGGTTAGACGGGTAAAGTCTGGAACTGAACACACCACTGGCAAGAACAGATACAAGGATTACATTCACAGGAAAGCAGCACACTGCTCGGGACTTCAACATCACATGAAAGGTACATAACAGCACACAGAGACGTTCAGAAAGATAACGGCAATAACCGACATTGCCTACAAGACCACACAGCTGCAGCTGGGTAACACAGGCTCTCCTTTCCACTGTCTCAGATGGTCAGCGTCCGGGTCTCTGAAGTCTGCCCTGAAGCCTGTGTAGCCATTAAAAGAGTGGCAAGTCAGAATTAGATACTATTGTGTATGCAACTGTCATTTTTTTATTGTCAGAGGAGGGTATTTCCCTGTAATGACAGTGTGTGTTACACTCCCACACTCACTGTCAGTGATGCAAAGTGGTTCATACAACAGAGACACAAACCGTAGCTCCGTCACAGATGGCAGAGCACAAGACAGGGTCAAAACCCAGCTCAATATTACTACTTACAAACGCAAAACAAAACTCTCTTATGCTACGGTGCCGTGTTCAAAAAAGGAACTGGGGGATGGCAAATCACCATTTATCTTAAGGATTGATTTAAGAAAGTATGACAGTCATTAAGATATCTAAGAAAAGTCTATCAGGAAACACAGATTTTCCTAGGGGTTTAGCTCATGTAAGGCATGCAGATGCTCAGGAAACCAGTGCAGAATTAATTGCTCACAAGTATTAAAAAATATCCCAAGTTATAGAGAAGCTGGCAGGTTTGACCACTGAAAGCAACCCGCTAAAAACAAAGGTTAAGCCTAAGAGAAGTGTGTGTTCCTTACAGGCATAATTCAATGAGAGACTGAGAGAGCAAATCACTCTGCAGGTGCTTACATCTATTGGACATTACATTGAGTGCTGACCTCGGGCAGTTCTAACATGTAAAAGAACTAATGAGATTGCTCGGACTGCATGTCACACAGATCAGGGCAGGCCAGATAAATCCACAGAGGGTGTAAAATACAATGTTCTTTTTCAGTAAAAATTCTGGACCAAAGCTTAACATGTGAAATTTGCATTTGCAGTAGGAGCTGATGCAGCTATCCGAATGGATCTGGGCATCTCACATACAGGTAACTACAAGAGAGCTATACTGAGAAAGTTATGGTTCGTATTTTGAAGTAGACAACCTTTACTTCAGCCTACAAGAGCTTATCTGTTTAAAAAAAAAAAAAAAAAGCTTATCGTAAGGGAAAAGCAAAAAAAGGCACGCGAACTTACACACTCGCTTTGATTTGTTTTAATTAAGACTTACTTACTCATAGGTATCACCTCTGTGTTAGGAACCGTGGAAATCTCACAGAGCGCCAGCGGGTGAATAACTTTGTTGTGTGGAGGATAACTTGTTGAGAGACTAAGGTAAACTACCTCCTGACTTCAGATAATTACAAACTGAATAATGCTACTTACCGGCACACCTATGTTATTTATTGTCTTTTAATTACATCTACTTCGGTAGCTTCTGGTGGGTTCCTTTATCAATAAGCTCCTAATATACCTCACAATGGAAAAATGCATTTGAAAACTTTGTACAATCACAGCATAATTTAGGCTGAAACTGACTCTGAGGGTCACCTAGTCCAACACTTTGAGGGAGCTGAAGACAGCAGTAAGATCCCTCTTCATTTCTTTTTACAGCTGAACAAGCCCAGCTTCCTCAGCTTCTCCTCCTGCACCATGTTCCGCAGCCCTACCCATCACTGTTGTGTGTCCAAGTCCTTCTTATACTGGGGAGCCCCCACTGCCACAGCACTCCAGGTGTGATCTCACAAGCACTGGGCTACACTTCTTAAATCCTAACTTTGCAGGGTACAAAGGATTAAATCACACATGATTTTTTCACAGCAGGCAAAAGAAAGCCATACTAAAATTTAAGATGTCTTTGTATTTTATACATGTACTGCTGCTGGAGCAACTTTTATATTTACGTGGGATGAGATGTGCAAAATAAAGGTGTGATGCATGTGGCTCATGTGAAAACACACTTATTACCAAGAAAAAGGGAGATAAAGATCATCTCACAAAAGAACAAGTAGCTACATTGTCAGGCTGGAAGAGAAAGCTAATTGTCTGGAAATTTAAACTGACTTACTGTTCTCAACATTAGTGCTATTTTGGCAGGAAACAAACCAGAAAGAACTACAGGGCATGCTTGTGCACCTCCTCCCTTCACAAATGCATTAGCTAATTATTTATAAGTAGGTAAAATGACCCAGAGCTCTACATAACATCTCAGTTTATATGCCTGGTTGTATAAAAAGTGCCACCCATCCTATCTGATGTTTTACAACATGCCTGTAAGACTCAAGAAGGGACAGACGTAACAGTGAATCTTATAGTACTTTCCTTTAATGGTCTTGCAAGGCAGTATGATTGACATAGTTTCAGAGAGATCAATGAACATTTTAGCCAGAAGCTTACTTGTGTCTAATGCAGGAGTAATAACTTTGCTCCACTCTATTAGTGCTGTCTGTACAGAACGCCCTGCCCTAAAACTCATCTGCCACTGGGATACAATCCAATGTTTATTTCCATTAGTTTAGTCATTGTTGGTAACAATAAAAATCAGGAGACAGTTGCAAACTAATGATTTATGGGCAGAACGAAACATGGGATGACCTTGGCTGCCTTCCATTCACCAAGAAAATGACTGTTAGTTAGAAATGAATTAAAATTATTGCAAAAGGATAACATAAGTTATTTCTCCGATAGGTAATTTTACCAGCTAAATAGCCCTGTCATTAAGCTAGCAGCTGTTGTACAAATTATATTTCAAGATAAAAAAGAAATTATAGCTTCCATACTTGTTACAGTTTTGAGAATGATGAAAAATCCTATTCTATAGGAGCTGACAGAAAAGGAGCTGTTGTGATAAGGCTGAATACATAGACTGGGCTGCACAGTACTTAGCCAAATGACTCTTATGAGAGTTAAATAGAAAAGATCATATAACTAGATATATTATCAGAAATGGAAATTCCTTTACAGGTGATTCCAGAGGGAAAAAAAACAAGACAATCTTCCTTAACTGGAATTTTCATTTCTAGTGAAGCTTCAGGATTTTCTTTGTGTTAGGATTTAATTAAGTTATTAAACTGATAGAGCAATACCATCAGCAATATACTCTTTCTATAATTTTATAGTAATTACAGTGAGACTTCCTTAGCTTTTACTGTTACACATTTTTAGAAATCCCCATTACTGTGATTCCTAATGTTTCTGAGGTTTTGTGAAGTTCTGTTTAACCATCTCAGTCCTTCGGCATTTTCTGCCTTGACCACCCTCCTGCTCCACTCCCTTTTAACGACATCTTTCTTGTCCAACAGAGAATAAATAAAACAGCAAACTATTCAAACAGTTTCAGCAGGGTACTACAGAGACCAAAGTGGTAGTCCAGGCACCCATAATTTATAAAATATATCCTGGCTTTCAGATGTATAGCTGGCCAAAAAAACAACATCTGGAAAGAGTTTTCATGTTTGCACAAGTATATCCTCAGGAACATCCAATGTTGCTCAGGAATGGAAACATAGCTTTATAGCTGTGATATCCTATCACTGGCCAAAAGCACATACAACTGACAAATGAAGCATAATTCAAAAAGCAAGACAATGGGGTTGCATCTTTCTTGCTTTCTTTTTCTTTCTTTCTTTTTTTTTTTTTTTTTAAATGTGAACTCAATTTTTCACACACTATATGCAGCACCGTTCGCTGAATTACAGGCAAAAACCCCCATGCAGACTGCTGCTTGGTCTGATCTGACCTGTCCATCTTCTTCTCATTAGAACAGGCTATGCCATAGATGTTTGGTCACCAAAGAGCAAAATAGAGGTGAGGGGAGAAGTTGAAAAGATGAAGCAATGAGAGCAACAAGAATTTCTGTCGAGGTAGGGTAACTCATAAAAGGAGCACAGCTTGAGGGGGACACAGACACTGGCCAGGCTCAAAGGCACCCGCATGTGGAGGACGCGTGATCACGGCCACAGCCAACCCCAACCTTCTCCCAGGCTGTCCTCGCAGGGAAAATGGGAAGGGGCATTGGAAGCCAGGTCAAGCTGGGTACACTGGGAAGAGCACAGGAAGATTTGAAGGACTTGCAAGGCTTGTGCACGTTTTACTTAGTGATGCTTAGGGAACTTCAGTGCTGACAAATTTGGCTCTCCAGGAAGCTACACTTTAAGCAAAAGGAAAAGATAAATTATTCACATGTATAACCAAACATTAAAAAAAAATAAGCAAACAAAAAACAATGCAGCCACGCAAAAAAACACCCTTACACTGGTACAAGTTGGCAAACAGGTGATCTTGCTTTCCTTTTACGCTTGTGCACTCATCTTTCATTCCTGCTACCTCATTTCCTGCCTCGGGCCAAAAGAAGCAATTCTGCAACTGTGCAGTGAGCCAGGCTCTAGAAATTATTCCCATAAAAACTGATACTTTGTTTTGTTACACTAAGCTTAATTTGATTACTTTCCAGATCTGTTTCATTAAAAGCATTTGTGCAAATAAACAGCAGAAGGCAGTTGGGCAGAAGGGGAAGGAGGATTATGCGCCTAGCACAGTTAGCAGTACTAACATAGGCCAACTTAAATTGAGCATGCAGTCATGACATGCATTTGGCTATGTTTACATTAATTACAAACAAGACAACTCCACTCAACAAACCTACATGGAAAGAAATGCCAGACAAATGCTGTTGTTGTGACTTTGATTCCTCCCCTTTGTGTAGATGCACAACAAGGACTCAAATCACATGGTTTAGCACGGAGGAAATAACTGCTCACAAATACAGGTTAAAATTCATCTATGACAAGAAGGCTATTAGCCTGCCAAGTCTTAAGTATCAGCTTCAAAACAGGAGGGCATGGGACTTCTCAGAGAACTGGCCACCATTTATTTTTTTTAATCCTGAACAAACCAGAAATACTGCATATTTATCTAAAGCACTCAAAATCATTTCATTTGCAGAAGATGTTACACCTTCAGAATTTCAATCCCTATTCCCTGACAGAGCAAACAAGATCTCAGAAAAGAAAATGCTGAGAAATCTTTCTAACAGGAACGTTTTCAGCCCTGTCTATAATTACTAAACAAACGTAGTTCATTGGTGTGGTCACAATGACACAGCCTTGGGATGAAGCAGTATCTACATCCACTGCTGGGATGCAGACAACCACAGTGGCTTGCCTCTTCTTCCTATTTAGGTAGGTAGCCTGGGGCTGGCATTGGTGTGCCCAGCTGTGTACCCAGAGGGGAAATACTTTGCGTGCAGTGGAGGCAACAGGTCAGCCCGTGTGCAGAGGTGGCCCTGGGCAGCTAGCTCCCTGCTACCTCAGCTGCCTGCATCAGATGTGGCCCTGCACAGGCGAGGCACCCTGAGATCCTCCCTGCCGGGGCTCCAGACTCAAGAACAGCCAAACTGCTGTAGGCAACACCTCCTGAAAACACACAGACATGCACACTCAAACTCCAAGAATGAGCAATCCTTTAAAAGGTCAGGAAAGCTGATGAAATGAAAAAGCAAAAACCTGGCAGAATTTTAGACATTAAATACCATTAGGAGATATCTTTCCCACCAGATACTGTACACAATGTTAATGTGAATATCATAATGCTGACAACTTGTTCTTGACTGAATTATGAATCTATTAATTTACGAAGAAAGGATGCAGTACTTGTGTCAATGTCTTCTGTTGCTAACGGCAGCAAATTAGTACATTTACCTCATATTAAACAGCTCAGACATTTGTTTGGCAGGAACTCAGGACAGTAAAACATGAGATATTAGTATGCTGTCACTTTTCTATAGTCCATATTTTTCTATAGCTGATGACACTTGAAAGCTAGGAGAGAACCTGCTCTGTTTTCACAGATTTACTCATCTACCAAAGCAGTATTTCTTTGTGCTTGATGTACAGCTATGCTGTAACCATCAGAGCTCAGATTAGGGCTACCATGGTTAGATATTTGGCAAGCCAGGCATGCAGATAAAGAGAACGGGGATCAGAATGCAAGGTGGCAAAAGCTACTCCCGAACCTCACTTGGGATAATGAGCCCATTTTCACTCAGACTACAGACATTGTTTAACTATTGAGAATATTATCTAGCTGCATGATACATCTCCTAAAAATGAATGCTTTCAAATTTATGTCTGTCAAGAACTTTAACCTAATAGCGTGGTCTGACAGACAAAATACTGTAGTGGGACTCAGGAAATCATTGATTTGTCTAGCACGTTTGGTCAAAGGATAAGCTCTTTGTAAAACTGGGTATGTACCATTTCCTGTTCATTTCATGACCAGTGCAGAAGCAGGGATATATTAATATCATTGCACAAAGTTGTCATGAAGAGGACTGCTGACAGGTTTTAGGTTCCTAGGTAAGAGATGGGCACCTAAATCCCTACTCAGATTACACTCCCGTTGGACAGCTGGCCTGTTCTGGGATGAGTTGCCTCCCTTCCAGTCTACTCAGGCCCTTCAGCTTTTTGACTGATTGATCCACTCAGACTTAACCCTCATTTTATATGTGAAAAGCACCTGTCACAGGTGGGGAGTGGGAGCTGATGCTAGAAAACTCCAGCCCTTACTTGGACACCTCACAGTTATCTCTGCAATTGAAGTAAGTTACTTGGAGGATCAGTCTTTTGTGGGTTGGTGGTGACCTGAATGCCCTGCTTAGCCTGAGTCTTAACTTATATGGCTGGTTTCGACTTTAAAGCAGCTTACTCAGGGACTCATTTACATGAGATTAAGTGTAATTCAGAACTCCTGGCTTCTTCCCTGAGTGATGGTTTTACACTTTTCTCAAACATATTTGTCTGAGATATTTTTACTTTCACCTCCTTTATCTCAAAGACCGAATCACTAAACATTTGGGGGGGTTGGGAAGAGTCTAAAATCTTGACTTTCTTCCAGAAACTAGAAGCTTCTGGTGCAACAGAAGTCTGCCAAGTGAGCCTCTGACTGACCTACAGGGAAGCTGCCTCCTGCATTCAAAGCACGGAGATTCACTAGCTTTCCTGCAGATGCATACATTTGCCTAGGAATATTGCTTTAATATTGCTGCAATCTTTTTGCATGAATTTTGCATGTTCTGAATATTATGTCTAACTGCACTCTATCAATAAATTAAATTCTGGAAACATTCCTTTTCTATTCCTCACAACTGTTCTCCTCACCTTAAAAAACACATGCACAGCAGCAGAGGGAGACAACTGCTGTTTGACAAATACCATGCTGACAATATCCTGGCTGCAGCTAATATTTCTTTAACGACCTGAAATCTGTCACCTTGCAACAGAAATCTTAGCAATATTCCTCAAACCTTAGCCTGTGGCAAGGTACATAAACTGTTTGATTTGCCATAACAAGCTCTACGCAAATAAAAACATAACTGAACTTTACCCCTTGTTCTTGGCAGATCTGGGTTAGTCTTTCCAGCTGTTCATCTTGAATAACCTTTGCCTTCTCATATTGCTGAATCATCATCTCCATCTCCACTTTCACTGGAAGGACATAGGCTGGAAAACATAAATAAGTACTTAAAGTTAACCCAGCTGTGATTTATTTATTTATTTATTAAATCAGAGGGAAACCCTTTACAGACTAAAGCCTTTTCAACCTTTTCAACCACAGTGAGAGAACTCGAGTATTTCTTCTGGGTAAGGATTTCTAACACCTGAAATACAGGTCATAAGCAGGGCCTAGCTCTTGTTTGGTCAGAATTCCAATTGTATGGCTGAGCTGAAATGCATCCTGCTTGCTCTTCCTAGCTTTGGCACTAATGCTGATCTTTCCCAGTGCTTACCACAGTTTTTTTTTGAATTGCTGGGTAGCAAATTTTTCTGCTTGGAGTTGCTCCTATCCCCTCTAAACCTGAACAGCATCGTTCCCTTGGGAGAAGAACAATTCCAGAGCCCTAAGCATTTAATTCCTACTTGGTGGTAGGAAGTAAGTCCCTGATGGAAATAGTAGACTAAGAAGGAGACTTTAAAAAACAAAAAGGAAACAACTTCTATTGTTTTTTAAGCTACAGCCCAGTTTTCAATAGGCCTTCCAAATGTGTTTGGAAATGTTGCTTTTCTCACAATCAAGGCAAACTCAGACTGATGAGCAACGCTGTTCAACATTTATTGCAATTCTTGATGTTTTATGAAGTTACAAAAGATCCTGAACTTGCCTTGGACACTTCACTCATGGTGCTATGACCTTTCCTCAACTCTCAATATAGTTCGGGTATCTGAATCAAAAATAACAGCTTGACTGATCTTTCACGCAGGACCAAAGTGATCCTCCATTTATTCCTTTCCCACCTCTTATCACTGTAACCTGAAATGCCTGAAACCACTTCGCATAAAGTAGCCTACACTTAAGTCCTTCCTTCCAGGCACAGCCACTGCTGCTGCTCTGCAATCCTGACTTCCCGAGGACTTCTCTCTCCTGGTGCTTCCCCACAGAGGTCTATGCAAAACACACGACTCATGCTTAGTGACAACTGTGCTGTACCACACACTGGCGCTGCAGAGAGCACCTTCAGCATGGAACCACCATGGTAAGAAAATGCTCCTGACCAGATAGGGGATTTGAAGGGGCCTTACAAAATACAAAACGATCAATTTTAAAGGCTCAAAGGGAACAGGAAAAAACAACCACAAACTTGAGACCTACTGTCCTCCGTGGGAGTCATAACTCTCTCCTCTTCAGTGCTTTTATATTGTAAGAGGAAGAAGGCAAGCATTCTTTCCAAATATTTAAAACCTCTTTTTTCCCAGCCTGTCAGGTAATTCTTGGAGTCACCAACTGAATCACCACTCACCATCAATGATCCTCTTCACTCTCCATATTCGTAATGTGATAATAAGGCTGATAGCATCCCATGGGCTGTTGGGGCCATTAGCCACTGTCGAGGCCACCATTGGTGCCAAGGACAAGATTATGACAGCACCATCAAACACCTAGAGAGAAATGAGTTTTTTCAAACTCTTTCTAAAGATCACAAGCCCTGCCATTTCTGCCTGAGGTCATGAAGGACTCCCACTTCCCCAGAAAGAAATGCAATTATGGTATGTATGTGAAAGGGATACGAGAGGTGGCCAAGTCCCACAAAGGCTGCGTCCTTTTGAGGCAGTGCAACAGAATTCTTCAGTGCTTTACCCACAGTTTATGAGGTGAGGAGAAATAAACTGTGATGGGAGGGCAGGAAGAGAGAAAGGTATTTGGACCACCTGGCCAAAATGTCCATGTAGAAGTGAGACTAAATGATACTGCTGCTGAAGAGTTTTATTATCACTGGTATTTATTACCCATTACTTGGGATGATGCCATCCCCCCAAAAAGATACATTCCCTGCTTACAGATTTTACTGTCTAAATGAAAAGATCAAGAAGTAGAAAAAGATGGAGCAAAGTGACTTAATGGCTCTTGGCCACATCCTGAATACACAGCATGTGTGGGCTCTATGGCAAGACAGAAAGACTTTGCTCTCACTGCTACTGGGCAGCAAGGGTTTCAAGGCTTTTGGCAACAGGGACTATTCAGAATGATTTGTATGATGTTGGTTGCATTGTGGATTAGATCAGAAAAAGCAACTGTGAGAGTAAACACATCTCACAGCAAACTGGCAATAGAGTTGTGCGTGTGCTACACTTGCCTAGCAGGGCAGAACAGAGTACCGTGTCCTCGTTCCTGCTGGGATGCTTCCCAGCTGCCAAAGACCATTGGTTAATGGCTTGCATACGGAGACAGGACATAGATTTTGTAACCACTACAAGTCAGAACTGTGCATAACAATCCAGTGTATTGAAAATAAACACTTCTAACTGCTCCTATTTGATGGACAGTGAACACCAGACAGTATCAAGAAAGAGTTTTTCATTTTCCCACTCCCCAGATTGTTGCCCAGATTGGGATTATGTGTTACTTTTAACATATGCATTTCCTTTTCTGTCTCTGGAACATTATACACATTCTACCTCATATTTAATTTGAGGTATAAATGACAGTGTTTATCAAAAGTCAGATTTAACTAAAAAAATCATTTCAAAATACTTTTTTTTTTTTGCCAAAATTGTATTGTCTATC
Source organism: Aythya fuligula (assembly GCF_009819795.1). Taxonomy (NCBI): domain Eukaryota; kingdom Metazoa; phylum Chordata; class Aves; order Anseriformes; family Anatidae; genus Aythya; species Aythya fuligula. The sequence goes on along the minus strand of NC_045569.1, from coordinate 8,232,182 downwards.
AGAAAACTACACACTATTTTTCAATCTGTTCTACTTTCAACTTGATTATGAGGACATGGCTACACAAGTCACATAACACTTTTTACTCATATTGTTCATTATCTCAGGGTAGCGGTACCAACTGTTAGACAAGCACAGCTCTAACAATAAAATCATAGACACATGGAGCAAAAACCCTACAGCCCCTTCCTCCCCATGTAATAAAATATTTTCAAATACAATGCTCTTCTGAGAGTCTCACAGAACAAGGGACTGAATCATACTGCTATGTATCCAAGCATACACTTAGAGGTATGTGCATACTTATCTGATTTAAGAGATATCTGTATTGCACCGGATCTGTAACGAAGACACCCAGAGCAGTTCTTAATATTTTTACTGTGCGTGCCTGGAAAACAGTACAAAGAGTAAGACTACTCACCTCTATTTTGTTTTCAATGTAATCCCATATGCCAAGGACCACAATCCTCAAAATAGTCTAGTAAAATAGATTAGGGGAAAAAATGATGAATGTCATTGCAATTGTAGATAAACACTTAGTCCTTTATCTATTTAGGGGTACATTTTTGTCTTATCTATGCATTATGTATTTCTTCTAAATAATAATGAGGATCCAGAAATAGCTAGGTCAGCTAGGTCTGTGTATTGTAAAAGGAGGTACTGTTTTCTAACCACCATATTTATGACGTTTCATTGAGTCAGTAAGTTCCAAGTTCAAATGTTCATCAGTCCTTCCATCCTCCAAAAATTTCCATTTTAGAGTTTTTTAGTTATGATTCAGATTACTACCAAAAAAAAAAAAAGAAAAAAGAAAAGAAAGAAGCCTTTAAAAGATTCACACTTGGGCCCCCTCTCTGTACTCTTCTGGATGTGAACATTTGAACCTCTCTGTACTATTCGGGAGTTCAGAGCTGTTGCCTTATTATGAAGTTCCAGAAAGTCATAGGATAAGGGAGAAAAATATTTCTATGATACTCCTCTTTAAGCAAAAGAGCTGTAAGATGCATCAGTAACTAGAAAAGAACAATAAAGATGGAAAAGAGAATGAACCAATGGTGAATTCCTATTAACAATCCAATGGCATTGTTCCCCTTCTTTTAAAATCCGGCTTTTAGGATACACCATTAAAGAAAAAAAAAAAAAAAAAACAACAATCTGATGATTGGGATTGAATTCACATAAAAGCAAAACTGTTTGATGTTTTCTGCCCACTGCAACATCAGCTCAGATCTTGACAGACACAACTGGAGCTCCACAACTCTCAGAGAAGACAAAATCCCTTCTGCATTAAGGCACAGCACAACCGACAGGGAACGCGGCAGGCCGCTGTGTGAGGGGTCACCATGCCAAGAACGGTGCCAAAGAAGCTAAGTGACTATGCAATGAATATCCATAACTCCTCTTCATTAAAAATACAGCCATATTAAATCCCAACCAGCTCGGAATTTGTGCCAAACATAGCAGCACTACCAAGCTGCAGAACAGCCCTGGGTTTTTCAGGAGGGTACTGCTCCTGTGCATGCTTCTGTCAAACCCCACGAGTCCAACTGCCTCATTTGGCCCAGGATGACTGTGCAGAGCTGTCTTGGCACTCCAAACCTTAACCTGTTTTGCAGAGGGAGACATTGCTATGGGAGATCTGTTGCCTCAAATCCAGTCTCATATAAACACTCCAAAGTGAGCAGGAAAGTGAACTGGCCAGTGCTTGCTCAGGAATGGTACACGTGAAGCACTGGCCAAGTCCGGCTGAGAAAGGGAGCCACTAGTCAGAAGAGCAAATGCAGTGCTCTCTTCCCTCTACAAAAAATGGTAAGACTTTATGTAGACACCAAGAACTGCTAATGCTGCTGGTCTCTGCTCCTAAAAGAACATTTTACTTCCAAAGCCCTTCAGAAACGCAATGCAGGAATAAGGTTACCCGCAGCAATCTCCTCAGGAACCTGTATGCACAGTGGTTTAGATGGCAAAGAAGAGACGCCCAGCAGCAGCAGCCCCTCAAATCTCGTTTTGCTGGCGTGATGAGACGTGATGCAAGCACAAGGTGTAAGTGCACACACTGCTGTACAACTGCAGCACTTCTGCAGTCTCAGCTCAGGCCCTTTCAGACAGAAGCACCCCAGCTCCCCTGTAAGCAGCTCCCCCAGTCCCCAGGGAGAAGCTGTACAAAACGCTAAGTACAAGGGACCCGTGAGCACACACATCCAGTTGTGTAAGTTAACCTGTGTCCACAGCTGGCAGCCAACGCATGAGGAAAAGCAGTGCCTTCCTTACAGTATGGGGTGCTACCTTTTCAGCAACCCTGTTGACAGCAGGGAAGAATCCAGGTCATTTTCTTCTATGCCAAGGCAGGCTTATGAAGTGTTATATCAGTGAACAACTACAGGATGGCTACACGCTTCACATCTTTACAGTAGCTGATGGTGAAAACCTTCCTCTGGACACGTGTGCAGCTGTCCAGCGATCTTTTTGTTGCAATGACAGGGCATACCTGCACAAAGAAAATAGATATACTGCCTCACACCCCCAAAGATGATTTAACACTGAACTGTTGAGAGAACATTAAAAAAAAAAAGTCATTTCTGCCTTTTTAATTCTCACTGCAGTGTTTAAGTAAGACTGCACTACCGTCAGATTCGTGGGCCTGAGCCATTCCAAGGGCTGGAAGCTAGCACAAACATTTTCATTTTCAGGCTGCTTGTGTGAATCAGCACAAGTCAGCACTGTCGGGAAGTCTTTCTGGCAGACATTTATTGCAGTAATGCTTCTGGGTGCTACCTCTAGGTGACAGGCACCCCCCTCACAAGAAACGCCTTGATGATCATCTCTGCTCACACACAGAACAAGCGAGCTGTAGGAGGGGAGAGCACGAGGGCAGGATGAACCCAGCTCCCTCTCAGAAAGCCACTAACTTCAGGGCAAACTCCAGGCACAAGTGAGCGCTAAGCTGTAAAGGCATTTCTTCTATATGGAAGGCCTTAAAGCCACATGCTGGCATTATCCACCAGCTTGTCGCTTGCTCATAACCAAACACAGCACCTCACAACTGCTGCTGCAAAAAAACGCGTAAGACAGCTTTGCCTTGGTGCCCTCAGGGAGCTGGAGTCCCAGGAAAGTGCCGTGGGCGAGTGCATCTCACACATACTGTGCAGCCTGATACACAGCCGTGGTATGCTCATGGTCCCCTTGCCAGTCCTTACTACTGGCACCACCAAAGCAGGCTTAGCTTTCTCTGCCCTCCCTGTGTTGGCACAAAGTATGGGATCACACCCACCTCAGCTGTCACTGCTCTTACCCAGCGGAGTCTGAACCAAACACATTTGGGCTTCTCAAGGCAAATTTCCCTGAGTGTTCAAAACGATAAATACTTTGACTGAAATGAGAGCACCAGTGTTACTTATAAACAGCACTTTAGTATTTTTCCTAAACTGTCAGAAACAGCTTTCAGACAAACACCCATAGCATTTGTCTGTGTGGTTTCTCTGTACAGAACCTAGCAGAATCTGAAAAAAACAGACAGAAATAAATACTCCAACAAACTTCCTAAGCACTGTATATGGACCAAACTGAAAAGCACAAATGAATTGAAAAGGAATTCCAACTTGAGCATTCATCACAGATGAAACAGACATGTTAGGTGTGACTCTTACCATTTGCAGAACTGACATAAAAATCTACAAGAAATCAGGAGAAATGGAGAAGAGCTGCTGTTTTCCCTGGTGTGGGGGCATTTTTCAGCACTGGAGCAGATGCACACACACAGTTTTGCAGTACACTACACGCATTCTGCTTTTTGGTCACAGATGTCTGAATGCAAACATTAGATATCAGTGTGAGTATATTTCTGCTAAAGGCCACTGCCTTGAAACAGTTAAAAAAAGAAAAAAAATGTTTTAACATTTCTTGACCTAAGAACTTTCAATTAGAAAGTACTTAACTTCCATCTGTCCATATATATGTGTGTGTTTGTGTGTATGTATTTCAGTAGTATCAGAAATACATTTTTGCTTTCTGAGGAAAGCTAAATTATTACATAGAAGTCTGCCCAGTGTACTAATAAAAGTAAGGGACTGAACACTTCTGTTAACTTGTTTTAGTCAGAGTAAAGCCAGATAAAAATAAAACCTTAAATGATTCTTTAGAAAGAAACGTAATTTCCAAGTTGACTTTATCCCTTGGTTATGCACAGCTGCTTGCACAACACGGCCTGCCTGCAGCGCAGGTTGTGCAGAACTGTGTGATGCTGCAGGTTTGCTGTCCAATTTTCTAGGGAAGCTCGGCCAAGTCCTCTGCTGAGCCAGCTGTGTGAATCCCCACACCCTGCGTGACTTAGCCACATTTGTCAGCTGACTGCACTGTACATTTGGTAATTTTAAATACGTCATTGCTTGCACCATTAATATACTATTTACCACTGAGTGACTTGCTGTGCTAAATTCATCCATGGTGTAAAGAAATCAAAAAGGAGGCAGCGCAGCAGGCGAGGCTGGCCCACCAGATTTCCTTCACAGCTCTGCATTCCTAGATGAGGATTAATTATTGCACAGGAGGATTGCACAAGAGATGGAGTGGAGCAGAAAGGGTCTTCAGTCGAGTGCTTCCCTCCTTCCACTGCCACAAAACTCTCTATGTATTACAGAGGGTGTTTACTTCTGCCTTATGCAGAAACTGTAAGATTAAGCATCTGTCTTTAGGATATATCTCATAAATCCAAATGTTTATTGAAATCTTTCTCAGAAAGTACACCTTGTACCCAGCCTGTGATTTATAATCTCTCTGGCTCAGGTCTCTCCACAGAGGCCTTAGCTCATAGACAAAACAAGCTTCTTTTGTCACCTTCTGGTGTGCCTGACCTGAGGCACTGCATTAGTTGTTCTAGGTTGTGCTGCTCCCCTGCCCGCAGAGCATGGCGGAACACGTTAGCACCTTTAAATGACACATCCTTCTGCTTCCAGTGCACAGGCATCCTCCTCACATGGATTCTCTTCAAAGCAAGGCTCCAAAATGAAAAGGATAACTACTGCCCTCCCTTCATGTATCGCACAGCACAAAACACTCCCCACTTACTGTTCCCTGTCACTGCTGTGGCTCTATCAGCACACGTGGTCACTTAGGAATAATTAATGGAAAAAGCCTGGTGACACGAACAGCCACAAACATAGTACATCTTTGTCGTCGTCTACCACTAATTCTCTCCTGTGGTATCATGTACTCTCAAAATGCACCTTTGCACAAACACTGCAAAGTTAACTGTAGTCCTGCAATAGCTGCTCTTAGAATAAGGAGAAAAAGAATGAATTTTAAGCTGAAAGCTCTGGAGTGATTTGAAAGAGCTTTACAGGAATGGAAATGGCTTACTAGAGCCACAGTATGCCACCAGAAGGTAAGTACAGATTGGACAAAAAATTGTCTTAAGCAACCAGAGGTTCCCTCTAGGCATGAGTACGCTCATGTTAGTTCTTATCTCTGTAGTGCAGTGCAGAAGGTGCTGGCCTGTGGCTATCAGGAGATGAAAGCCCAGATGAAGTGCTGATAGAGCACACCCTGTATATATGTATGTGTGTGTGTGGTATATTCTTGGTGTCAAGAGAAGGTGTCAAGCAAGGTCCCTAGACCTCTACGAAACCTGGTAACTACTCATTTATAAAGCAAGAAAAGTAAGAGCCTAGAAAATACATTCCACAAGATATTAAATATTTAATTTTTACACACTAACAGAGAAGTAACCTTCAATTTACCTTTATAAATTATGTTAGCATCGAAAATCCATCTTTCATCCTAGATCCCCCCTCATCAACCACCTGAAGAATCAAAACCTACACAGCCAGCAATGCAGCGTATTTGTGCACCATGAGAAAACTCGTGTACACAGAATGAAAGCAAATATTCAGAAACAAATGTTCTTCCAGCTTATGGAAACATTACAGAATTAATAGAAGATTATTATCTTTCTGCTTATCTGACAGAATCTAATATGCACTCATGAGCCATAGCCAATGAAACAAATCCTTTATCAACTAGGACTCCAGACTTACTCTACTCCATTCCAGAACTTGTTTCTTGTACCCTGCTACAGGAAAAAAGTTGTGATTCAGTGATTGCCTAACTTTAAGCACACACGAAGACTTGGTTTCTCCCATGGAAACATTTGAGTGCTGAAAGCTAGCAGAATGCCTGAGTGCTTGGCTGACAGAAGCACATACAGGGCAACACAAACAACTAATATCAAAGAACTCGATTCTTGCACGCAAATGGTCTCAACAATCTTAGTGGAAAAACACAACTGAGCAGCTACAGAATCAGATATCAGTGGCAATGTGATAAGGCTGTTAAAATACAAGCATACTCCAAGCCACTTACCAAAGCACTGTGACATTCCCCATCATCCTTTTCTCAGCCAACCAAGACTGAATTTGCCCTCTTGACAGGGTGTAACCCCAGCCTTGCTTTGCTGTTGGTACTGGGGTTTCTCCCCCAGTGTCTTTTTCTTCTCTTCTGTCTTAACATCTGGGTAACATTTGGTGCACAGACAAATTGTAGTGATGTATGTAAAGAGACAAACATATACAGTCATCACCACTAGTAAATCCTCTTCAAAATACTTGGAAAAAAGCAAAAAGAGCTGATGTGCAATTCACTTGAATAAGGCTATTTTAACATTGGAAAGTCACAGACAGTGACAGAAAGAAAATATAAAATTGACGGAGTGTAATAAATTCCTTTAAGGCTTATGGCTATAACAGAAATAGAGAGAGAGATGGAAAATGCTGGGAGTGTAGCTACTTAATTTGGTTGGCAGATGTCCTGCTGGCAGTTGCTAGTTGCTGGCATGTCTGTCCCTTCATTTTAACCAAGCAGAAAGCCAGTGCCTGTTTAACTCCACCACGATGGGACCGAAAGTGCTTGCAGTGTCTTTACAGCACCAGCTTTTAATCAGTCACATTTTTCTAAAACATTCAGATTTTCTGCTCAAAGTTTTCTGGATTTTAGTAAGTCTTTTACAAGTTTCTATTATTTCTTCTCCACATCTGAGCTGAAGCCTCTCTGAAGAATTATGTATCCACCTTTACAACTAATGGGAACAAAACTACAGAAAAACCAATAAACATCCAAGGCTGGGACATGGTGCTTGCTATGGAAACAGCCCTTTGTGAACACTAGCGTCTCTCAGTCCTTGGTTTGGGGAGAAAAGCACCGGCTGAAAGACTAATCAATCCTCAGCAGTTGCCTGTTATATCCAAGCAAACCAATTAAGCCTGCTCAAATCTGGAAACTCATCCTGACATCAACAGTCACAGACTGCAAAGTCTCACTGTAACATACAGTTTTCTCAACAAATAACTCAAAAAGACAGCTGACTCATGGTTTTGAGAATCAGAGGGCAAGAAAGCCTCTGAAGGCGCCAGAAGAGTAAATAAAATAAAGATCAATGAAAAAAAAAAAAAAAAAAGCATTTCCGTGATATGGAGTTTTTACAGTATTTTATAACCCCTTGAAAAATCAACATTTTTGATTTGGATAAGAAAAGATTATACACTGTTTTTTGTGCTGTTGTTCATTAAACCGCCCTGGCACAAGACCATCCCCAGCAATCCCAGTAGCAATGGTACACCTTCCTTCTGTTCCAGGTCTGTGGTCTTTGAAGCATATCCAGATATGCTGCAGATCCACCTCTATTGCTATAACGTGGTCTAGGACTCTGAGCTGCTAAAAATTCACTTAATGAACCATTATCCAAACGTCTAACCTCCTTTGCACTCATTACATGGCTGCCTTGTGGCCTTGGCTTTCATTGATGGAAATTCAACCCATAATCAAATAAGTGGAGGAAGATAAAGAAGATACTTTGAAAGACGGAAAGAGATTTATAAAAAATTAGGACTGCAAGCAGAGAAGGAAAATTAATTTGAAATATCTAATGTAGAAAGGAGGAAAATATCCAAGACAAATGCACAATGAGGATGGTGAGTCAGGCAATCAGCTTTGGCTGTGCTAATCTTTTCTGTTACTGTTTTCCTGCAAAGCATTTCTGACACAGTTCGTCCACTCACGCAGGTACTCTGAGTAGAACCAGAACTATTAATGTTTGCCTTGAGACAGGTGAGAACTGGCCTGTCTGCACTGCCACGAGCAACCTAACAAAAACTGCCTGCATGCGAACCAGACTATGGAAGGGGTACAGGAACAAGACACTTCAAGGAGCTGCTAGGATACAAGGAGCTGCATCAGGTTTTGGGGAAAAAACACAACTCAAGGTTATGCCCAGTAGAAGGAAATCGAGGACCACAGGAGAAGCTGCTATGAAACAAGCTCCAGGCAGCGATGAAGATCAGGTGCGTGTTTGTGCAGCCATGCTGCCAGCAGCAGAGTTACAGGCTGATCCTATTGGAAAGCTCAGGACTACAGGTCCAGGGTGCTAATCCCCACTGGAGCAAAAGAAAGCTTCTCAGAGAGAGGGGCAAGTATTTCTTTACAGGGAATGGACTCCACCTATCAAACCTAAGCATTCAAGTATTAGGATATGCAGTACACAAAGCAGATTCTGCAAAACTGTTGAATGGTTTAGAGATTCTTTTCCAGGCAGTTTACATGTATCCTACAACCCACAATCACTGTCAAAGGATAGGGAGAACAAAAATGAGCTGTATCCATTTGTATAACTGCTGCACCAGGAGACTAGGATGTAAAGCAGTCTTGAGACCCCTGCCTGTTTTCAAGGAATGCTTTCTGAAAGTTCCCACTGGCAGTGGCAACACTAGCTAGAAAGCCCCTGTCATGAGTAGAAATACAAAATGATATATGTAAATAAAGGCATAATAGAACCACAAAAATAATCAGTGATATAGTATGGTGAGCATCGATTCAACACAATGAACTACCAAATAATTTGAAGATATCACAGCTCCCTGTTTGTCTGAATTTCTTTGTAACTTTCACGTCAATGTGAAAGTTACATGTGTCTTCAAAGAGTGAAGTCAATGCGTCTTCATTTTGGACGACAATATTTAATCCTATGAATTAGAAAAAATATCTTAAAATATGTAAGTCCAGGTTGTCTTCCAACATACAAGTTGGTATGATGTAACAAAAACTTTTCTTTTTTTTGGTGACAAGTAACACCTTATGACCTGGAAAAATAACCTTAATGAATACTTTGAGATATTTCAGGTGTAGTCTAAATGTCTTGGTATCAATTACTTCTTTTTGGAATAAAGTTGAAAACTGTAATAGGTAATCCCAATTTTGTCACTCATTATATCACTACTACAGCTTTTTCCAATTTCTGAAAGCACATCCATAGAAATATTTGCAAAGAAATTCACCATTTGTTTCATTCTCTCACTGTGTTTACATGCAGCAACCTAGAGCATCTAAACTGGCTCCATAAATCGAGAGAATTCCATTCTTAAAGCAGACCTTTTTGCAAAATAAATCTGCAGATCTTTCACCTCAAATTAATTATTTATTCCCAGTGACACTGATAAGATTTCTGTGAGAAGAAATGTCTGAAATAGGTCTATCCTGTGTCTGTGGTGATTCAGAGGTGATTATCAATTGTAATTGTTCAATTTTAATTTATAAGGCAGTATCTTCCATGTTCCCTAGCCAATTCTAGGCAACTGACAAACAGCACTACTACAAACAAGATCTTTTAGTTTGCTAAGTGCAGCAGCAATATTTTTTTCCCTTTGTTTTTCTTTTTTTTTTTTTTGTAGTGCACTGCACTACCTTTATTCACAATCTAAACCATGTTAAATGCTTGCTAATTCCAGTGACATCATAAAAATACTTTGCAGTTCTGTGCACGAAGGTCTTTGATTATACATACCTCTGAAAAGAAAACAGACAGGATGACTAGGCTGATCCAGTGAATTACTCCTGCAAACTGTGAAGCACTTGAAACTGCAATTAACACAGTACAATGAGGCATCATTATAGGAGCAGAATGCAACTTATGTTTAGTATCATTAGTACTGCTACAACTTACATGTGGGTCAAGCTTTCTTTCTTAAAGTTCGTAATGGAAGTGCCAGAAAGGGAATGGGATGTAATGGAACACAGAACTCCAGCCCCATCAGCTGCTCACCCTAATTCAGGCCAGCATGTCAGCAGCCACAGCAATATTGCCTTGGATCTTGTACACATCAGATTACCAGTAAGCAATGACGTACACGTTAGGCCTTTGACAATCTGTCACTGCTGCGTGCTCTTGCTCCACACACTGCTTTACAATGAGATGTGTGACTAAATCCCACGTACCTAAAAATTCAGTTAGAATTCTGCAAGGAAGCAATGGTCCATTATTCCCACATCATTCCTTATATGCAGTCTTTGACAATTCAGCTCAGAAGAACAATAATTGTCTGGAACAAGTGATTAAAAACTACTGCTCAAACTGGGCTTTAAAAACCTTTTCACCTAAATAAATAACCAAGCTATGTGGACTTTCACACAGCTGTCCAGATATGGCAGCAAGTTCAGCAACAGAAAGAATGAATGTCATTGTTAATTGTTATGAAGATCAAATCTCAATGTATTATTTTTAGAGTTTGTGAAATAGCAGTGATTCTAACTTGTACAACATAAAAATGTGATTACTTTTGTAGAGTGTATTTCAGGAAATGTGGCTGTCAAAGGGGCAGCTTTGTCTGTAAGTAGGTTGGTATACAAGCACTTGAGAAAGCTACAGCAAATGAAATAAAACTTGGGGTAAGATAACTGGTTAAAAAATACAACTTCTTTTCCACAATCTTTTTCAGAAAGATAGGAAATATTAAAATCACTTCTGTTCAATTCATTTCAAACTCCTCCATGAAACAAAGTCTGTAAAGAGTAAACTAAAGGGGAAACTTAGAGAACGCTGGATACTGCGCACAGACTTTCCATACAGGTCTTCCTCATGCACACTATGATGTAGTTATTTCACTATCAGAGTGGAACAACTGAAAAAAAGTCCTTTCAGGACCTGACTGGAGGAACACTAGCCTGAACTCACTAAAAGCATGAACTGAGAGTGTACCAAAGCCTTGGATGGGCACTCACTGGCATTAAATTGTGCTTTCATTTCATTCAACTTACTTTGCTTGTTTGCTGTAAGACTACCTAAGAAGCTCTATGGTAAGGATTGTCTTTGTGGGATTAAGTGCATGTCTTGAAATGTGGAAGATTTCTCAAGGAAGTTCAACTGAAATTCATTAATGACAAAAAGCAAAAAGCAGAAAGGGTCCAGTATCTGCACTACTGGCAACTCTTACTCTGGAGGTCACACACTATCAAGTTTCGATTAAGGCAATGAATAGAAAAACCTCACTTTACTTCAGGGTATTTGTGAGTCTACCCTCCCTTGAGCAGACTGATGTGTGGTCCTGCAGTTTCAAAGAACTACGGTTTATCAGAAAAGTTGAAGGCAATTGATGACTCTGCACACAGATGCAACTCTGCGGCAGAATTAACCAAGTCCCAAGGAACATGTATGCCATGCATTAAATCAAGCATCTTGTTTTAAAATTAAAACTCATCAAAATGAGAAAGGGCAGGAAAGAATGGAGGAAGAAATCAGGATACAAAGAAAAACATTGCTAGGGGCTGCTGTTGGAGCTCTCAAAACTGAGGCTCCTCTGGGGCTTGATGTGAGAGGGTTTGCTGCAGAGGAACTACTTACAGATGAAACAACAGGGAAAAATATAATATATTTACCTTTCCCATGACACTGTCTTTATAGGGTGGCATAAAGAATAAGAAATGGAAACCATCTGTAAGCTATTTTTCAAACAGTTGTCTATTGACATATAAGGCTCCAGCTGCCCCTTAGTGGACAGAAAAAGATACAGCAGACACGATTCTTGAAAGAAAATCAGTTTCTGATGCTGCACTAATTGGAGGAGAATGCTGGGCCCACTGCCAGACAGTGTGCAATCAAATTGCCAGTAAACAGTAAATGTGAAAAAGTCTCCCAAACCAGAAGGTTTGCTCAAGAGTTGAATCACTAGCCCATACACTGACTGGACATTTGCCTCTTCCATAAAACTGCCCTTCAAGAATGTAATGAAAGGCTGCAAAAAGGGAGAAGGCTTTTCTGCAAGAGGTGCCCATCCCTGCTCTGTGGTGGCTTGGATACCTCACTGGGATTCAGGTTGAGGCAAAACACCTAAGCTAGTCAGCAGCTGCTACTTTTATCTGGAACAGCATTCCATGTTTGTTTTACTTGTACCTTTTTTTTTTTTTTTTTTTTTTTTTTAACCCCTCTACGAGCTGTCATTAAAGCCAAGGAGTTGTGCTTTATTTCACATTTTGCTTGAGAGAAGTGCATGGTGCAACCAAGGGCTGCACTAAAAGTATGAGAGGAAAATGATGCTCTCAAAATGTCACAGTCAAAGAAACCTGACTTCTCATGCAATAGTTTTAAACATACAACCCAAAACCCATTAAAATCCCTCATTAAAAAAAAAAAAAAAAAAAAAAGAGGAGACAGTAATTAATTACCATCTACAATGTGGAACAGCAGTTACTACAAACAAAATTGGCAGTGATGTAACCTAACATATCCTAATGCACTGCTCAATTTCATATAGAATAAGGAATCGTTATAAACTAGAATAGTATGTTTGAAAAATGTAATTATGTCCTAACAGCTTATTAAAAGTTTAACGTAAGTGATGTACATTCCTCGTGACACAACTGCAATACTTCTGTTAGCCCCACCTAGACAACCCTTATCTGATTTAAAACAAAACAGAAAGAGTTCAGCTTAGTGAAGGCAAGAAGCATGATGGGTTATGTATTAGCTAAAATGCCAAGTAGCAGCACAGAGCTACACACTCTCAGGTACTGAGAAAATCCATACAGGGCAGGGGCAGCCTCTGCACAATGAACTCACCTGGCTTCTCCAAGCAACTCTAGGCCAAGCACAAGGTGTAAGCTGGCAAGCTTTTAAGAGTATCACATGCACCCGGTAAAAAGAGGAGAAATGACCCCTAAAATACAGCCTTCTCTAAAGCAAAATGAATGGCTAAGAAAGCAGGTGCTTCCAGAGGAAAGTCTCCAAAACTCTGTTAAAAGTCTGAGATAAATCAACAGAAACAGCTTTTAAACTCTTTGGCTCTGCAGGAAGTGACAACTCTATACATGAACAGAAAGATGTGGTGGCTTAATACAGTTCTTCATTCAATTTTTAAGGACTTACACCCATCATTAGCATTCCTGACTTTTTTAGAAGCTACAGATTTGTCCAAATTTTTGGCTTCCTCATCTAAAATGGTAAGCTGCCAGAGACTCAGAAAATAACAACTGGAGTGGAGTGGCCATGCTCATAACACTGTGTGTAGTACGGACAGACAGGGTTGTAAGAGGACTGGGGGAAAGTTTGGACAATGTTGTGGAAAGGCAGCTTAATCATTGATTTATCTTATAGGCCTAATAAAAAATGTTTGCAGTTAACAATAAAGTCCCTTAAACTAATCTTATTACAACTGTAATACCTAAATTTTTACAGTGAAATCTAATTTCACTAATATCAACACAAAAATCATGAAAATAAAAGGACTTCAACATTCACTTGCTCAGTTCAAAGTTGCCATATAAGACACCAGACTGTGACTCTTTCATGTTGTGTATTCTTGCATTTATAGGATTGTCTGAACCCCATAATTACCATTTCGACATATTTGAGACGGTAGGGCAGGCTGCTTTGTAACAATTAGTGGTGGGAAAAATGTAGCTGGTATTTGTGTTCGTATCAGGTTTGTATTTTAAAAGCAAAAAAAAAAAAAAAGAAAAAAAAAAGAAAGAAGGAAATGAATGGAGGAAAACAGCAGTAAAAGAAAAAAAAAAAGATGAATCGGGAAGCAAAACAACAGCATGAAAAATAGCACTGTGGAACCTGTGTAGAGTGAGTTCAGAGAATTCATATATAGCAAAGCTCCATTGAAGCTATTATTTGACTCACTGTATATTAGCAGAGTAGAATGCCAATCTACATCATTTCTGTTCACAAAATAGAAAACTGTAATTGCAATTCCTACCCACCTCAGTATATTAAGTTAATAATATGATGGCATCAAGTACCCTAGCAAGTTCATCGTATCTATCCACATACATGTGACAAGTAGCAGGGAGATTAACGATACACTGATGACCTTCTTCTTTGCATACAGAATGTGGCTGTCCTGAAGGACAGACCTTTTCACGTACTAATGACATATGTGCAGATATCTGCATGTACACTCTGCTTGTATCCTCTGAAAATGTGTCCTATACTGAATTTGGTCAGCAAAATAGGGGAGGGGCTGACTTCACTATACCAGGGTTCCACAAACACAGTTCTCTCCTAGCCTACTAATCATTTACATGGTAGGAAAAAAAAATCCCCACCAACTTCCCCACCCTTTAAAAACCTCCCAGCAAGTTAAGCCTTTATTTCATTAAAATTAAAAAAAAAATTAATAATAATCCTCCTACTCACACTGGAGAAGCTTTATATCTATTAGGAGTTCCAGAGTCAGAAGAATCACCACCAACACTACACAGGCTACCAGGAAACTGTTGAGACTTGCACTGAGCAAAAATACCTGCCACACAGCTGCTCGTCTCCCACAGCACGGTTTTAGCCAGTTAGATCTAAGGAAAGAAAATTAAGAGGAAAAAAAAAAAAAAAAAAAAAAAAAAAGAAACAGGAAAAAAAGGAAAAGAAAGGAAAAGAAAAGAAGAAGAAGTGAAAAAGAAAGAGCGCTAATGAGCAGTGGACTCAAAATGACAACTTCTGCTGTTATGGATACACTCATCAATATTGTATATAGACTTTGCTAAATGCACTTTTGTTTGTTTATTTACTAAGGTTGGGCTATTTTCCAAATTGGTACACTGATAAATCCTGGTTACATCTGTCAACTGCACCATCTGATTTAATAAGCATGGCTAATCACATCTGTAATGGCCAACACTTCACGCTGGGGATCACGTCTCAACTTCAATGAGGTTCTCCAACCCTCCTGAGCATATCAGTGCTCAAGAGCCTTCCAAGGCACTGAGTAATGCAACCTTAATTATCATACATGCTTCTCTTCCTGCCTCACTATTTTTCATGCACTTTTATATTGACATACATGCTGCAATCATTTACCTGTGGCTATCAAGACATAGCAGGACTCTGCTATTTGGTTAGAGGGTAATAAAGCTTCATAAGAGCTTTCTGGGCATTGAATTTTATTGTCTTGCGTCTTTATCCCTGTTCTAGTATGAGAACCAGCTTAGATCTGTAGCAAAAACTATGATAGTTGGTTTTAGTACCAGTTAATAACCACTGCCCAATTAAGAGTGCAGATCATTCACTGCAATTCCCAACTGCTAGAACCATTTAACCTTTGCAGAAATCTTCTCTCATTCCTGGTTCGCACTTCCCTTAGTTGCTGGCAGTATATCCCCATGGGATACAGCAAGGCTGTCAGAACTTAGGAATCAGCAGCTTCAACCAAAACCAGTAGCTGAATTTCACAAGAAAACCTGCATGTTCTAGAGAGAGAAACTGCAACAATTCCTGCTGACTACAGCTGTGAGGATGAGAGCTCTGGAAGGAAGCTGATAAAACAATAAATGTCATACCAGTGTTGTGCTAATGCAGAGCCACATTTTTCAAAGTGGTTGTTAAAAAAAAATAAAAATAAAAAATCTGCTTTTTCTTTTGAAAACACTTGTATTAGGAATCATAGAAATTCAGAAACATATTAGTAATCATATGAGGTCCAAAACATAAAGCCCATCCTGCTGCCTTTTTTTCCTCCTATAATTCTCCCATAGCTTAACTTTGATATGGTATTTATCATATCATTTCTCATCGCAGTGTTTTGTAATGTTCTTGCACTGGCCCAGCTCTGGAAGTTCTGACACTAATTTCAAAGCCCTGTAAACACGCATTAACTAATAAAGAGCTGGTGTGAATTACTGGCTCAGCTATAATTGCAAGCACGCGAGCTCTAATGAGGTAACCACGCTGTCTGAACTAAAATGTCAATATGCAGAAATCAGTGGCATGCAAGATACCGAGCAATTCCACATAAATAGCTCTAGATACAGCAACTCCTGTTACAAACAAACACTCAGAAAAACATCACAAAACATTCCCTGACATAGCCACACTTAAAAATGGGGGAGAAAGTAGTGATGCTAAACAGTGCTTGGAGACTTGGCACTTTCAAGCAGCTTCTCTGAACTGAGTGTATCAGCTAAATACTTGTACACAGAGCTGCCTGATTACCTACCCTTAAAAGACCTTCTCAATTGACTCTCAAAACCTCCAAGAAGATTTGGCAGGTGTTACTATCTGGAACTTGCCCTTAGTTCAATTGCATTAAGGTTCTAACCTGAAGCAGTACTCAAAGTTGCTTTTCTCTCAAACATTGCCAGAAAAAAAGATAAAACAATCATAAAGAACTAAAAAATACAAGATGCACTAGATTTTAAATATGTATTTTTTAAAATGTAAGGGAAAAATGAAGACTGGAATAAAGCCTTGAAGCAATCTTGATTTTTGAAAGGATTTTATTTGACTCCCCATCAAAACAGGAGAGCCCGTCTGTACTGCAGCTGGTATTTTTGTTGGGTTTTGTTTGTTTGTTTTCTGACATATTTCCAAAAATAACGTGAGGGAATGGCCCTGTTTAATTAGAAAAGTTTTTAGTTCTATTCCCTTCTTACATTTATCTTCTCTTTTCCAAAAAGATCTGTTTTGCCAGCATTTTAACACTGCAGGGTAGTTTTTCCTCTGTCCTATTCTCAGAATGATCAGTAGAGGGCCTAAAAACATTCCTTTAAAAACTCCATGTAGTCAGGATTTGCAAATACACCGAACATACCACTAAGAGTAAATCACCTGTGATTCTCAGCATGCCTTACATGCAGCCATTATAATCTTTGTTCAAGCTCATCGTTACTCCTAGAACTGCTACAGAATGCAGAGTTACTCTTCTGTCTGTGCAACAGCAGTATCCCACCAATTCCAAAAAGCTTCTGAATGAAACTATAAGCTTATGACTGAAAAAGCAACAATTTTAAGAGACCAAGTACAGATCACCTGCATGCTTACACCTACATATCACTCACAAAATATATAATTTGATTTCAAAGATGCAAAAATGTTTGAAAATTAAGCCCTAGAAAACCACCTCCAGTTTCATATTTTAATTCACTACACCAAGGTACATTTATTTAAAGCTTGTCCTGTGAATGGACATTAGCACCTTCGCATCACTGCCTAGCAAACAAGCTCTTCACAGATCTCCTCCAAGTCCTCTAAATCCACTGACACAGACGATTACATCGTGCTCTAAAAAAGGAGCAGTGCATGTTTTTTGTTCCTGGGTCCTGGAAGGATAGCTCATTGCTCCTGTTACTTCTACACAATTGTATAATGGAGTCCTGATCTTGCCTAGTTTTTTTTTTTTTCTTCTTCTTACCTCCTGTAAAGAAGAGATATAAATAATAAAAGGAACTGTGCTCTAGCTAGAAATATATCTTAGATAAACCTAGTGACACACAAACCACACTGGATCCTAGTATAAAGATCTTTTCATCTCCTTTAACTCTTTAGCCTGTCTTACTAGAGTATTTCTTTCTCCTGATGTATAAGGGTTTGTCTAGCCAGAGGATAAGGAATCTGGTATTTGAGGAAAACAAATCCATACCAGAATTAGAGTACGTTTAAATTTACATTCCAAATCCTGGCCATTTCTCCTCTAATACTACGGAGCTATGCTAAGTTTAGAGTTTACATTAGAAATTCAGCCACAAATACATTCCAGAAAAATAAAAGTTAAATTATAAAGCTCATAAATTTATCTAGAGATTATAGAGAAACCATGTGGTTTCTATATTAAAAAACCAACCAAACAAACAAAAAACTGTCTTATTTTGTTCAGAGAACAAATACAGCTTCTGTTAGTGTCCTGACTGTGTTGCCTGTTGATGCCAGGCACTGTATAAGATACACGTAAAATGTCACTTGGGACAACATTACTGCATGACTTCAGTCAGGTTCTTCAGGTATCTCAGCTACTCTGTCTACATAGTAGGAGCATCATTCACCTGTCTTGCAATACCTGGGTGAAGTAAATAAATGCACTAGAATTGGAATATG
Source organism: Aythya fuligula (assembly GCF_009819795.1). Taxonomy (NCBI): domain Eukaryota; kingdom Metazoa; phylum Chordata; class Aves; order Anseriformes; family Anatidae; genus Aythya; species Aythya fuligula. The sequence goes on along the minus strand of NC_045569.1, from coordinate 8,214,058 downwards.
TCAGTTGATGACTAAAGTTTTGTTACGGGAAATTAAATTTGTAGTGGAATTTTACCAGGGGTAATTCTTTTTAAAGATACTTTCAACACATGGCTTTGTGGAAAACCAATCTGTCACCATCACTGCTAGTTTTCTTAATAAACAGCTTGGAGAAAAGAACATAAGGCAAAACTGGGAAAGGTTTAACACATTTCTTTGGTAAGGAACCACTACAAACAATTTGTTCAAGCTGTTAACAGCTGTCACTGTTTCTATTTTCTGGTCTTGGAAATAAATCCCCCCAAATCTGTATTATACCTTACCCTGCCTTTTTTTTTGGCTCAGCAGCAAGTGTTTGCATCTCACAAGACAGATATGATTAGAAAACAGAAGGATGGATGAGAGCCAAATCACTATCTGTAGGAGCAGAAGGGCCATGGTCAGGAAGTAAGTGAAACACAGAAAGGTTAAATAACAACACAAAATCTGGCTGAGACAAAACAGACAGCAGAGCCTCACAGGAGGCCGCAAATAGCAGCTGGAGGCCTTGAGCAACTCCAGAAAGATTCTTCCAGCCTTCAACCTAAACTCACCCATGGCCAGTTTATACATATCTGTTCTCGTGCCAGTCTTGTACTTTAGGACAGTTAGCTCTTTTCCCTTGCTGGCATTTTGTCTACAGTGCATTTATATACAGCAGTGACATCTCCTCATTTACTTTAGTCAAAGAAGTGCGTGCTTTTTGTAACACAGACACTCAGTTTTTCTGACTGTCCTTGTGAGAATACAGACAAGATGAGTGGTACATAATACTCTGGAATAGGTTTAATTACATGAATGCTTCCCAGCTCTCCCTGAAGTATCTTACTTGATGCTCCTAGGCTCGTTTCTGCCTTCTTCATAGATACATGACACCATTTGCTCACAGGCATCCCATGATTACTCCTCTCATTAGAAAATTGCTTATTAGGCTTTGTTTTATGCTAAAGTTCTTTACTGAAATATTAACAGACTTAAAACCAACCTTTAAGAAGCACAAGAACAGCCACATGAGATCAGAACAGAGGTTTGATATCCTGTCTCCAGCAGAGGCCTGGAGCAGATGTCTCAAGATAAACAAGAACAAGGCAAATAGATATACTTCCTGTTCCAGCTCTCCCAGCATCCAACTATTTTCAGCTGGAGGACTTACTGAGCCAGATGCGGTTTCTAGGCCTCTACTTACTAACCTTCACTGAATTCCTTTTCCACAGACTTGTCCAAACTCTCTCTACGGTCACATAAGCTATTAGAAGCCACAGATCTTTTAACAAGTATTTCCACACATCTACTGCCCCCTAGGTAAAGTACCAACCACATTTTTTGATTTCAAAAGCGCCTTACTCCAGTAAAGTACCCTGGCACTTGGATTGAGGGCGGGGCTGTCACACTTTAAAGTCTGTGTCACCAATTCCACAATCTCAGTCAAACCTCACATCTATCTACTCTTTTCCAGACTGAAGAACCCTAGCTTATGGAGTCATTTCTCCAACAGAAGTTCTACATCTTGGATCACTGTTTTCCTTTAAATCTTTTCCAGTTTTTTTTTTTATCTACCAAGTCCTTTATGACAGGGACCAGAACTACACACTCACGTTCAAGATGTGGGCAAAGCTTGGATTTATAGAGATCCACAATGATGTACTGTTTTACTCTCTACTCCTTTCCTTACAAATTCTAACATTTGGTTTGTTTTTACACTGCTGCTCAGCACTTAGCTCTCCTTCTAGACTAATAGTCCTCTTTTCCACATTTCTCCCTTATCCAATTGCTCATCCATCTTTCAGTTGTTACACCAAGCCACATCCTCTTCAAGTCAGACAATTATTCCCAGTTGTAAACCAGATAAGTCAAATCCACATCACTTCCACTCTCCAAAAGTCTTTTGCAAACAGTGGTCTGTGGGCTAAATCTACTACATTTCTATCCACAAAAAGTACCTAGGAAAAGTAAGTTCTGTTGGGAAAAAAAATAAAAAAAATTAACAACCCTGAAAAGTTTGAAAACCACTAAGCTAGATATATTTCTTTATAATAGGCATTCCTTCTATCAATTGGCATTACTGATGCACGACATTAGGGGAACAGAGTCAAAGGTTTTAGGTACTAGGATAAACACAGTAACAAGCTATTGAAGACAACAACCTTTACAAATATAAATGCTTAAAAGGATCTGTAGTAGAAAAGGAAGTTTCTAAATCACTCAACATCCTTTAACACAGTCCAACATTTCATGCATGCTCTAGTGAAGAGCTGGGCACCTCTCAAACTCTGTAGCACCAAATGCTCACTTTGTGCTGCAGTGCAGGTCTTGATTTTGGACCAGAGCACCTGTGTGCAGCAGCAGTGATACAGTACCACACAGAGGACAAAGCAGCACTACAGCATGTAAAATAAGTTTAAAGAAGCTGCTTTTGTAAATACAAGGAGCTCATTCACTATAGGAAATGGTTCTGCCATCCAAAACCTTTGCACCTTATCTCTAGCTTGGACCTGATTATTCACCACGTATCGATATGGTGTGCTCCAGGGTCTTCATGAGGTGCACAGGACCTTTCAGAAAAGGGACTGTACTTTAAGCATGCTTCCAGATGAAGACAAGAAAAACAGAAAACAAAGGAAACATAGGAACTTAATCCATTTGAGTTCAGTTGGTTAAAACACCTTTAAGCCTTGCAGAAAATATAAGTAAAAACCTTCAAAGAGATCAAAATAAAAACTAAAGTGTGAATATGAAAACCAGAAATAATGGCATACACTGGATGCAATTACAGAAGATAGATCAAAGGAACAGACGTTTTTTTCTCCCAGAATGGGTGAATAGATTCATCAAGGACAGCTTTCTACCAATTTGAAATGATAAGCTTGCAGGAATCTTTCCCGTGTTAACTTTTGAAACTGTGCATCTCTGTGTTCTCTGGTCAGTTTTGGTTTTCCTTCTTTCTTATTTCTCTCTCTATCCCTTCACACATCATTTATTTTCCCAGCTATTCCAACTGTTTCCTTCACTTTCTGGGAAGGAAAAGAAACCTGGGACCGAACAACCCTAAAGCTATCAACAGATCATCATAAACGATTAAATTACAATGGCATGATGTTAATGTCAAGTGAATCATATTAACTGTATCAACTCCAAACCTTTACAGCTGTTGATGTAAAACACCACATTTGAAAGCACCTTCATGTTTCAAAGTTGTTTAGCATACAGAAACTCAGGAGCTGCAACCCAAAACAAATACAATGTAATTGAAAATTGGTGTACCTCCCTCCCCTTGCTTCCCAACCAGAACCCAACACAGATCTTTACTGAGACAGGCTCACTGCCTAACTGCTTATTACTTCACCAACAATACAGTCTATCACACAACTGACTGTAAATTCTTTTATAGTTTATTATGAATGATACCTCCTAACTGGCTATTAAAGAAAATATGGGAAGAAAAGCTAGAGCATACCAAAATCTACATGTAGACAATTTCCAAACTGTTCTCCATTGTTTTTATTGGCCATTGATGCAGAAACAGAGGAAAGTATTTTTTTTGGAGGACAGAACACTTGACAACAAAGAAATTAAGAGTGGCACTTAGAGTTAATAACATTGAAAAAGTTCCTTAGCTTTCTGGGTGATTATGCTCTTTTCACGCAAACTGAGCTCAGTGCAGACATAGACTCTCCATTAAATTCACAGACACAAAGAAAATCTGCTTTTGGTATACATATAGCATCTAATCTGTTGCAGATATGTTAGAAATGAACGGTGGTCTGGGCACCCAAGGCACAGTTTTGGAGTTAATCATGGAGCGCATCACAGAGCAGCAGTATCTAAGGACAGTTAAATGAGTTATCTGCAAGGCAGGTAAGCAGGACTAATGAGTAACAAACATCATTCTCATATCGGTTCTGAGAACCAGGCTACTATTTATTCACAGGGCTCTGCTGCATGGAGGAGACAGACCTTTGTAAACACAAATCATTACAGTCACATAAAATTAAAAGTGTTTTAATTACGGACTGCTGGCATTCATTAGAACACATGCTTTTCCTGAAAAGGCAGAACCACGGTTGCATTAATGTGGGGCACAGCAGCCTCGCTGCAGCTAGGAAGCAAGGCAGATGCAGCAGCGCCCCTACCCCACACTGCAGCGTGCAGAGACCACAGGCACCTCACTGCTACTGACTGAGAGGAGGGCAATGCCAGCCAGAGAAAGGTTTTTTCCTGCCTAATAGTTACACTTTTACTACTTACAGGTGTATTTCAGGGATTGACTTTGTGTCATAAAATCTGCAGTCCTTTCTTTGTTGCTTGGTGCATGGATCATAGTTGTAAACTGAATTTCTGACGGAAATAGCTCAAACTTCCTACATAATTCCTTTGGTAACATTGAGAGATGGAAACTGCCTGCCCTGAGCATTTGATACAATAGAGCAAAGCCACATCAAACTGCACAAAATAAGGCTTTGATTCCAGTATCTTTAAAGCCATGGGATGTCAGTTTACATATGATCTGCCTAATAAAAGACAGATCATAATTTTCTGTTTACTTTTCATTTCTCTTCCCTCCCTCCCCTCCCCCCCATCCCCAGTTTCTTGTGTGAGGGGTAGCTGGTCTGATGCCATTTGAGAGTTTCCAGGCACACAAGGAGAGCTGAGCTATCACCCACCTGCTCCTGCTTGCCAATTAATATTGGGTTTATTGAGAGAAAATCTCTCAGATAAATAAAAGCATCCCATCAACAGACAGATGCAGCTTGTGACAACCACCCAGTATTTCCCAAATCCCTACCATTTTCTTATTGCATCTTCCCAAGAAGGGGGCATGCACCAGACTTTCCTACTGAGAGCCTTGCAATTTGAATAAGTACAGTTTGTCTAGGTTGGCTACAGATCGAGACCAACAGAGCCATACAGAATATATGCAGGTCAGAGAGGCTGGCACCTTCCCTGAAATTCTCAGGGAAAAGTATGTAGCAGGTAACATTTGGAGGTCTGTGATAAAGGCAGACTGCCATGAGACAAAGATGAGGCCAACATCCCCTTTTAGTACTCTCCAGCATTAGCTCTACCTTCCTGTATCTCCACTTGCAACCTGTACAGAAGTGGTGGGCACAGAGCTTCACAGTCATGAATATAGATACTTGCAGAAAATACAAGGACTTAAACATTTTCTGTCACTTCCTGCACTGCCATTCCCACACCATTCTTTCCAAATATGAGGGAGAGGAAGTTGGCAGGTCCTGTACCAGGCTGATCTGACTCACCATAGATCCTTCCTACCCAGGTGGAAGAGAAGTGAGCCAGCCACATCTAACCAGGCCACTAGAATGGAATTAAAGCACTCTTGTAAAACCAGACATATTCCCAAACAAGCCACGAGGTCGTAAGGAGACAGAATTTTACTTTTGCTTAGGGCCTTCTTGAGCTCGACTCTGCTCCTAAATTTCACAGGATCTCAGCTGCAGTCAGCGCTTCTGAAAGAAAGAAGGAGCCTTTCCCACAAGGAAGATGCAGCCCTAGGACTCAGTGGAACTTACTCAGCCAAAATGCACTGAGATATACAAACTAAAGCTCTGAATTTTCTTCACAGAATCCCCTCTACAGCTGGGCAGTCTGGATGGCACCTGCTTATTTCCATTCAGAGCGATAAAGCCACAAAAGAAGTCTGTGTGAAGGAAGGGATCTCTGCTGAGGAAAAGAATGATAAGTCTATTTCCATGCTTAGACTGCAAGGCTGCTCAAAAAGTCACATAGAGAGATCTGTGCACTTTGGCACAGTGAAGAATGGAGTTTCAGATCATAAAAATCTATTAAAATGCATATTTGAACAAAACTAGTATTTACTTAGCACCAAAATATCCTGAGGGTTACACCTGCATACTCAAATTAATTTTCAAGTGCCTCTTTTGCTATGCAGGCTATTTTATGTTACAGTTGTACCGTACTTACATAACCTACTTGAAATGTATTTCCCCTTGTTTGGAGTAACAACTTTCTGGAGATGTCTCACAAAGTCTAATTTGGAAAGAAATTAAAGGCAAGAGTCTTTCCTCTGTACTCCTTCCTGACTACCATACAGAATACCTGCTGAGCAGAGATCAAGCAGGTCTCTTTGCTGATTTCTGAGCACATGTTAAAACACATTCAGCCACCAATAATTGGAGGCTTATTAATGTCTTCATCATGGCTCTGTATGGCTTTCTGTGAAGTGCTTTTAGATGGTTCTTACCGACAGTGGAGTATATATACATCCAGTGTAACACACCGTGCGTAGTAATCACAGAATCAGAGGGGCTAAGCACAAGCACTCACTGAACCTCTGTGCCAACAGACGTTGAACTACACTGTTCACATTCATGTTCCTGACAGCTGTGTTTTCTTTAAGACATCTAGCTATTGCAATTCTACTGCCCTCTTCCCCATGCACACCCAGCAATTTAGTCTATCCCAGCACTTTGCTAACCTTATTCTTCTCTTCCTTGCTGCTATTCAAGCTCTTTACTTCCTGCTCTACACTCCATGGAGATGGAACAGACTTCACTTCCTCACTGAGAAGACCCTTATAATTTCCCCCAAAGTCTCTTCATGTGAAATGCAAACTGTTCCTTCCATCAGTCCTCTAACAGCAGGTTTTCTGCACCTCTCATCATTCTCACTGCCTAGCTCTAGATTCTTTCCAATTGACCCAACACTTTCATGAAAAAATTAGCACAAGAGCCCACCTACAGCCACTTAAAGCCTGAATCAGGCATAAAGACAACTTCTTATGTTCTGCAGAATAACAATGCTACGTAAGCTTACACTGGGTTATGCTTGAGCAAATGTTATGAACTGGTTAAGATCTTTCATTCCAATAAAACTGGAGCAGTTGTTCTACAAAAGCGAGAGTAATATGCTGATACCATCAATGACCATGTTCTCACATAAGCAAACTACACAGTACAAATTATTCTGCGAAAAGTAACGATCTGTTCTGGAATTAGCAGCACTAAGTCACTATCTTTCGGTCAGGAGATGTACAGTGACATAAAAGAATCACAGTAGTTAACCCTTTGTTATCTTGAAAGCCTCCTGAAACCCCTCAAATGAAGACCTTTCACCAGGCCGTTCTGCTTGTCTGATAAGGCTTAGTCTACTTTCCTCTGTCTGACAGAAAGTTTCCAGACTGTGGTCGAGTAGCTGCTATGAATTATGTAATTTCAAAGAGCCCCAAACCAGCATTGATCAGTTATATTCAGAAAAGTCATTTCCATTCTGAGACAGTGGTTTTAAAATGAGTTTAAGGACAACTGGCTGGCTGTTCTTCTCCAGCTGTATATTTTTTAATATATTTTTTTTGCAGGCTGTGAAATTCCTATAACATAACACTAGAACATTAAATTCTGTCCTTTCCACTTACCCTTCTCTTTGGTACTCCTCATCCAAATTTGACAAAAGCTGGGACCCAGCCACAGACAGATCAAGTGCGGCTAATGGGAGATCTCGATAGGCAAAATTCACAAGCTGTACAGGAGCAATGCTTTTGGTCTCTTCTTCCACTTGTTGCGAAATTATCTCAACTTCTGAAACACTGCCTTCTATTGTAGGCCTGAAAATATAATCAGCGATAAAAAACACTTCCTTCTTTACAGATAAGCACACGTATACGTCTACATTATATAAACATATATAAACAAACAAGTAAAAATAAGGTTAAGACAGTAACTTCAGTGAACCCAAAAAAACAGACAACTGAAATGGCCCTTGCAAAGTCACCGAGGGAGGCAACCTTTTCGAGGGGGAAAGACCAGATCTCTCTAAACTTGTCTTCAGTACATCTCACTGAAATCAACAGAACCCTCACAGATAAAAGAGAACATTTCACTCTGCTGAAGCTGCTTCAGAAGTACTAAATAAAAATGAAAGTGTTATAAACATACAAAAATAGAAACAATGTATGAACCCAAATGCAAAATATTTGTGCAAAACAGACAAGAACAACAGAAAGGAGGCATGCGACTAACTTAATTAACAACTCACTGCTTTGTAACTTAAATCAGGGAACAATGAATAGTTCAGCTTATGAATTATGTACATATCAGCTGTTAGTTACTAGATGCAATATGATCCCTCTTTCACTGTCGGTCAGTATAGCCAGATTTTTGATGGCTGGTGACTTGGTTGCGTTCAACCACAAAATATCATTCTGTTACAAGTTATTTCAAAATAATTCTGAAAGCAGAACAAAGATTCAGAACTTATTTATAACAGTTATCTTAAGTAGATATATGAACAGCTTTTAAGTCTGGACATACATTTGTCTACCAGACCACTAACATTAATGCAAACTGCATGCAAGTGTCTAACTGCAGGCATGTCTTCCATGTTTATAAGATAGTACTTACCTAGAAACCCAAACTTGGTCAGCTAGCATACTATCTAGTACATACGAAGGATGACTTCACTTTAGGAGAAACCTTGTATGTCGAGTCCCAGCAGGGACTGATCCTTTGCAGTCCCCAGTGAATGCTACTTGCTCCTTTTGATTCAAAATAGGGTGCAAACATAATCTGCTCTAGCTTTCATCCAGGGAAGTTTGTTAACTTCTCAAGAAATCTCAGGCTAGTTCTCAGAGGTTTTCAACAGCAGGTGTGAAGATACTTTTTCCTTAGGGATATAGTTAAAAAGTGCACAGCACCCAACTTCCCTCTGTTATGTGACTTCATTGTGGTGATTTTGTTCTTAAAGAAGCTTATTAAAATCTTCCAGCTATTAAAGCACCCTGAATAACAGTTCATTTTTCCAGAAAAATGAATAATTTAGAAGAGTTCTTAACTCATGTATGTTGTAAGTCTGAAGATGCAGTTAAAGGAACTAAAATTTTAAGCAAAAGAGAGACAAAAACCCTATTGCTCAGAGCCTAACCATTAAACTAACCCTTTTGGATGGAAAACATTCCTAAATTTAAAGGAGCTAATCGCTACCAGCATTACACAAGAAAGTCATTTGAAAAATCTGAAAATGCTGTTATAACTCAAGTATTTGTCAGAGGAAGGCTGCGACTGTGTCATACTATGTCAGAAAGCCGAAATGAAGGGAGGCACTACCATTTAAACAACTAAAAGGCTGGTTTTAGTTTATTTTTTGCCTAACTAATGATTGAAAGTAATGAGATTCTTGGAATTTCCAATAGAATTGTATTTGTCTGTTAACAAACAGGAATTGGAAGCCCAGAGGGAGGAGCCAATTCTAGAAATAATGTTATTTCTTTGATTTTCACCTTTAGTGCCATCCTGTGGACCTTTACGTTTACAAGTCCAAGATAAGCTGGTTCAGTTTTGCATGGAAGTCCACAGAGCAATCAAATTTCCAGTATAATAAAGGAAAAAGGAAAATGGATTAGTGCAGCCTTCCCCTCCCAAAAGTATTTACATTTGTATTTCTTAAACAGACTACATGGTAGACAGAGTCTGATGTGACCGAAAAGCAAAACAAATATGCCAACAGACTAGTGTTGGCAAGCAGCTTTGCAAGAATTGTGGTGAAAGGAAAGGAAAAAAGCAACGGGTCTGACGTAGACATGACAAAGTAGTTTTCAGCTATTGTCTCGCAGTAACACATCCAAAGCACTCACTGCCTTCATGCTATTTCTGCTAATTCACACTCTTCAGATAACTGACCAAATCCTACTATTCCTTCTCAAAGTAGCAACTTTCTTTTCCGGTAATACTGATGGAACTCTCTCAATGTCACAACAACATTCTCCTGCAGGTAGGAATTGTTATGGTGTATTTAAAATAAGCTGTAACTATCCTTATATGGCACTTACTGAGGACTGGTCATGTTGGAGGATGCAACCCAATCAGCAGTGGTTACAGTATTTAACTGATTCCAGCTCTTTTGCACAGAAGTTCTAGCCTTCTAAGATGAGCTTTCTGCAAGAGGCAAAACAAAGTCTAAAAATCTAGAATGCAGTTGAAAGAACTCCAAAGGGCTGCACTGACATTTTTGGTCATGTTGTGAGTTTGTCTATTTTATCTCCCCTGTGATTCCTTTTCTAGGTGTTCTTATTCAGGTAAACTCCTCTACTTTATGGAAGGGGTAAAGCTACATTGCATTTATGTACACACGTAGACACCTGCTCACATATAAACCTCCATAACAACATGTATCTTGTTTTAAGTTTCTAGACCGTTTAGAGAAATAATGAGGTGGTGGGATTTTCAAACAAAGCTCAGGACCTCAGGAGCACAAATGCTACTAGAAGCCAAAGGATAATTTACTATTACAATTTTCAATTACAAATTAATAAACTGAATAGAGATGAACATTAGCTTTGTCTACAAAGTTTTGTTCTCCATTTTCTAACTGGAACCGTGTTCCTGACTTCTTCTGATACTTTGGCGAGTGTCTTTTAAAAATTAGTTCATGTTGTTAAATAGTTTAGATAGGCTGTTATCGAGATAATAATTCAAACAACTAACCAACTAAGCCCACTAACACATTTGGAAAATGTACCAGATTTACGTATGGCAAAATCTCCATTTGTGTTGTACCTAGACCAAAGGGAACCAGAATGGAAAACAACAAGCTCGTGAGAATAAAACCTACTGATAAATAGGTTTTAGTAGATGGAAAATATAATCTAAAGGATACCATATAAGAAATAGAAATTCATAGAAAATGATATCATGAGAGATTTTGTAAAGCTACTGTCAGGGTTATAAACTAAATAATTAAAATCAGTAACTAAAATACAAAAAGATATTCTTACTGTACTTTAACAGAAATAGCAGTTGGTAAATTAGCATATTACTGACAATAACACCAAACTATTTCCATGATGATAGAAAATACTTTCTGTATTGAACTTTATACATAGAGTCATTAACAGGCTGAACTGTTAGTATCAGTTGAGTCTTTACAATGGAAACAGAAATATAATGAAAGTACAATCCTTGGTAATCATTTGATACCAAATAATAAAACTGAACTTACATCATTTGTAGCGTCATTTCCAAGGCTTTACTTCACGTCCTGTAATCTTGCAATAATGTAAAATATAGTCAATCCATTCTCAAATTTTCCAGATAACGTGCCTGGGTATACAGAAAAGAAAGGGTCTAGACTGTGATCATCCTCCTCATGTAGATAAGGCAGCCAAAAACATTTAGTTATTCATATGAAGAAAAGAAACACGACTGACTTTAAAACAGAAAACATACATGTTCCAGAAAAACGCACACACTCCACTTATCTATAAGATTTCAATACTTGTAAAGTCAGAGCAACAAACCAACTTGTTTCAGATAAACCTTATCTGATACAGTACAGCTTTAATTCAACATCCATTTGGTATCAATGGGAGTCTCTTTCCTTGTACTCTCGATCCTTGAATTATTTCATTCATTATATCCCCAAGGTAGCAAACCAATAAAATAATTTCTTAAAATTAAATGTTATTTAAAATCACATGCTGAAGGAATACGGTGAATTTGTGCCCATGACAGTTGTGTAACAGCAACTGTTACACCTACTGGCACACAACAAAACCAAAATGTCACCATCAGCTTTGTTTTGAACTTCACGACTCTTTTCAAAAACAAAATAAAACAAAACTATTTTTAATTAAGTGCTTTACCCAAACCTATTGCTCAAGCAATCAGCCTAGGACAACGGTAAAGGACATGGCACCCTGCACCTGTCCTGTGAGACTGAAACAGAAATTGGAAATCTTACTGCACTCCTGTTTGCAAGCCTTGAGAATAAAAGGCACATGGGATGCATCTGATTTAGGAAATGGCACTAAAACTGATTGAAACTGACCTCCAAGGACAAGCAGACAGATGTAGAGATGGGAATTTTTTCACAGAGATGAAAACTCACCATCTATCTGGGAGAGTGCTAGTATTCACCACTTCTCTCCCAAAGGAGCTTTGACAAACAGGAAGACTAAAAACACAACAGCTAGATTTTTAAAATTATTATTTTAAATAAATCTCAATATTTTTAGGGAACTTAAGTCATAACAGGGGGGCCAGCAACACTGCAAATCCTTAACATGACCTGAACATGCAATGTATGTGTTGTTTGTTTTTTTAAGCTAGAAATACATTCTCATTCAAGCAGAACTTTGTTTCCTCACTCAACCAGATCCGACCAGTAGCAGCACCAGTAAGCCAGACCTGCCCCCTCCTCCTGGAGCTGGCAGCTCTGCAGGAAACATCTGCTGACCACCAGGAGCGAAGGAGCAACTCACGGCTACGAACCCTCTGATAACTCTGAGGGCTCCCCAGGGAGCAGAGTCCAAGGCACCCTCGCCGAAGGGATCGCTACCATGCCATAAGGCACTCGCAAACTGAGGGGAGAAACGTGGAAAGAAACGGGAAAGGAGAAAAGGGAGTCAAGTCTCCAAAGGACTCAGTGGAGCCTTCCTGAGAGAAAAAGTGGCAAAAGTGAGTAATTTCTGATGCAGATGACTAATGTGTTAGCTGATTTAATGAACTGAAAAGACAAGTGGTTAATGGTGCCCCCAGTAAGAGAGCAGCACAATAGAAACCTTCAAAATGGATGTAATAGGTTGTATCTATATCCTAAAGGGATTAGGAGGATTCATGCTTTTTCCTAGGCTATACACAAGCACGTACTGCCATTTGCAGAAACTTCATCTTTCTATCCACTCCAGCCCACCTAGCCGCTATGTACAAAACTTCATTAAAGCGATGTAAAACACTTCCAAGTTCTACAGGAAATTTCTGTGCAACTGAGCAGTGTTTAAAGGCAACAAGGCACAGCAGAGAGAATTCCTTTCCCTGTACTTAATCTCTCGCTTGCCTTCCTCTAGGATATAGAGTAGGCAAAGGGCAATGATGTGGCTCTCCTGCCTGCCAGCAGCGATGAGCAGGGGCAGAAGGCAGGCAACCTTTGGGGCTTCCATCCACCACCTGAGTGGAAACGTCCTGTACTGCCCTATCTGCACCTAGCCCAGTCACTGCTCAGGAGGCAAAAATTGCCGTGGTCTCACCTGAGGGCATTAGTTAGCAGTTTCAGGGTGCCTTTTTTGTCTGCCTCTTGGTACTGAAACCAGACAGCACATGGTACTGGCCAAGCTGCCACGTGAGTACGAGTGATGCCAGTTTTGTGGGAGTTCAGCAGTTCTATTTGTTCTGCAGCTCAAGTATTTTCAAGGAGAGATGGCTGTGGAAGGAGCACAGTTTCCCAAGTTAAACAGAATTATAATTAATTTCAAGAGGTGATACAACACAAAGGAAAGAATTGCCCCCAGATGTTTCGTGTGCAAGCTTTGAACTGTTGTAAAACCCAGAAATATTCACTGGACTGAATGACTAAGGCACCAGCTTGCATGTACCGAGAAGACAGCGTAGTCTGAAGGGAAGCATATTTCTGCACATGGTTTTCTGTGCAGAGTCAAGCTTGTAGGCTCATAGCCTAGCTTAAAACACGTAAGTTCACAGTTCAGATCTCGGCAGAGCTGACTCAGCTCTTCACCTGTCTGCAGTAAGCGAAGGAAGTTGCACCCAATTCACTGAGCTCTTTTTGAAGCAAGACCTTTGAAGTGCTTAGAAATGCTTTATTTGCCTCTCAATCCCTTCAGCTTTTCTCTGTTCCTTGCACAGATATCACACACACTGGTGTCTCCAAGACATTTGTAATCTACTTTCTGTTTAATTACGATTTCTTTTACCCCTTCCTGTGTGGGGGCACAGGCACACAGCTGCTTCACAGTTCACAGGTTATGCTCAGAATCACGCAGGATGAAAAGCAGTGTCATGTGCTATAGAGCTTGAGCAAAGGTTGATGCTGCTGCCCTTGCCCAGCACAGATCCATCCTGTCTGAGTTAATTTGTTAATGTTTAAAACAACCTTCCGCTGTCAGTCACCACACCTTAGCCATAGCTTGCTAATAAGCAGATGGAGGTCAGCTGAAACAATGCAACATATAGAACAGCTGGGAAAGTGTACGTAGAATCACTGTATGCGTAAGATGGTGCATGCTTTAAGTACAAAGCTTTTTTAAAAAGCAACTTCAAAAAAAATTTATATTCCACATCTGCATTAAAATATTTTAGCACTGCTTTAGACAGTCTCACAAAATGTGCCACAATGGGGCACAAAAAAGCCTGAATTAACAAAAAAAAAAAAAAAAAAACAGATAGAGGGAAGAGGAAGATGGCTTAATTTAAGCTTTTTTTATACCAGAGTCCCTGCTAGCTTGTATCTTCTTTAGCTGAGCTGAAGTCAAGACAACATGTCTCACAGTATTTGTTGTATTTGCTCCCACTCTCCCCGGGTTATCATCATGATGCTGTGAGCTCTTGCATGAAACACACGGAAAGAGCCACCTGAGTTTCTATACTGACAAGTATCTAGGCAGCCAGATTCTGACCTGTTCTTCTAACTGAAGGTTCTTCCACACAGCCCCCTAACAGAAGCTCGGAGGTGAACAGGCTCACCAGATGCAGGCAAAGTACATGCAACAGGCCGCACGTGGCCACAACGCTGCTGTTGGGGCAGTAACAAGCTTCAGGCATTCTTCTACAGCCTCTGTCTCGCCCTCTTCCCCTGCCCCAACCATGCACATAGACCATTACTGTGAGCATGATCAGGAAAATATGGCACTTTAATCAACAACAGCAGCTGATTTTTTTGGTTTGTTTTTAATTTCTGTACTTTTCCTGAAGCAGGATTGCTTCCCTGGTGCAGGTCACACTACAGCTCCAAAAATAGCTGTGTCAGCAAAAGGGGGGTAGGGCAGTGGTGCGTGGGCATGGCCACGGGAACAAATGGCATGGTGGAGAAATACTTAAAGCAGCTTAATTCAGAAAGACTTAAACCTAAGATAATGTGCCAAGCTCTCGCAGTTGGTGATATTGAACTGGAATAAGCACCCGACCTGGAAATGCTTAACAGATTTACAAAGGGGGAAATGAAAAGCAGCCCTCTCTTTAGGGCTTTTTCTTCTCGTGTTTTGTTGGATTTGTGTGTGTGTGACATTAAAGCTTTTATATTGAATCTAGTACACAAGGAAATGGAATTGTTTAGTTTGTGCAAAGTAAGTTATGTTAGTTTAGTCTATAAATTAAATTTCTTATACATCTAGTATTTACAAGGAATTTATGGCTATTAAAAGTTCCTATCAGACAATCTTAAGGAAGCAACAGAGCTATCCAGAAAGGTGCAAATAACTTTGCATAGGGCTAGGGGAAATACCTAACCCAATGTTACCCGTAGGAGCTTTCAAAGAGAAAGGGGAAGTGTAATTCAGGGGTAGCTAATTGTGAATCAGCCTAGCCCCGTGGGATTTTGTGATTAACAGCATTGCTATCACCTTGAAGATTGGCACAAATTCTATTTCATCACTTATCTATACCAGTAAAAGTCACATTTCTTAGAGATTGAAACTAGGCTCCCTAGGGTCACAACCTGGCAATTATGGCATGTTTTCAGTTCAACATCTGGGTGAATGTTCACCAGCTCCATGCGTTTGCGTTTAGAAAATTTTAATGGTCATGTACGTCAGTGTTTCCTTCAGAAATCCAGCAGCCTGCTCTTCTGACAGGGAAACACTGAAAAACTCCTGCAGAAGAGGTAGCAATACTTCCTTTCATCACTCCAGGTTGAACAAAATTTAAGAGATTCATCATGATTAAAAAAACAAGATTGACTAAACCGCCCCTCCCCAAATCCACTTTCAGTTACCCAACATTAAGGAATTATCTGTTTATATGGCTCTAGATATGGACACTTAAAGTGTCCTTTGTTTTAAAAAAATACATATTTTTAAATTTATTAGTAGGTTATGAATGCAGAAATCTCACAGAAAACAAACAGCAAAATAATTTGCTCAACAAACCAACTACATTTGATTCATATTACATGTATTTTAACAGTTGCAGATACCCAACCCTATTTGTAGCTTCAATATTCCTATACAATATCCAGAAGAGGAGAGAGGTACAAAAGATAGAGCTTTTTATTTCAAGGAAAAAAATGGGACATTAAAACTTTTCTCTTTGTCATAGTGATCTACAGCCAAGTTCTTTAATACATCATTAAGAAAAAAAAAAAACAAAAAACAAAAAAACAACTCCATCACAGGGAAGGTATTTTTATTGGAAAAAAAGTCAGGCATCCAGAAATTAGGAAGTGGCAGATTGGAACTTGCTCATGCAGCTATAACTCCATCCCCTTGTGGGATCATCCTGTATGCTGAAATTAAGCAGAATGCTGAGGGGTGGGAAGACATGTAATCATGTAACTAAAAACTGTCTCGTTATTTGTAAGTATAGTTCATACTTCCTAGAGAAGTTTAGACAGGCAAAAGAAGAGAAAAAATAATTTTCTGCACAAGCATAATTGCTCCACAACACATTATGAGCACTGTTTGAATCTGGAGCTTTCAGTACTGCAAACTTGGACCTCAGGACAAATTAAAACCCATCAGAGGAAGACTAAGCCAATACAAACTCCCAGGATAGCCCAGTCCAGCCCCCTCTCTTCCAAGGCACCTGCAGATTTGCAGCACGTGGTACTTTCAGACAGAGAGATTGGAGGAGCTGCTCTGCTTGGGATGGTTATGGAGGGACTCCTCCTACAATCCTTCCCTCTGCTGCCTCTTCACTGGGGAACTGGGGAGAGGGGAAGGGAGCCACACAGCAGGCCTACCTACAGACAGGCTTCTGTGACACAAAAGCATCCCAGCCCGTGCCCACGCTGCCCTTCCAATTCGCATTACTGTACAGTACATACCAGTGCTGCTGTCGCAGCTGCAGTCAGTTGTTCTGAGGCACTACCAACATTTTCCAGGAAAAGCACAACAGCCAGCAGGTACTTCAGCAATTCACAACGTAGCTAAATCTGAAGACATCAGGGGACGAAGAAAAGGTACTTCTCTAGGCCTTCTTCTTGAAGAGTTTTAACAACCTATGGCAAATAACGAGAGTTATGAGGAATCTCAAAATTCTGGAAGAACTGAGCAGCTCCCAAGGCCACCCAAACAGAAAGTTAGCTCCTTAACAAGGGGCATGCGCACGTTTAGTATGGAGAGTACTCATTTGGCCTCTAACTCTGGATTAACTCTCCAAGCTTGCTATTTACCCCACCACATTACACATCATCCCCATTTACCTGCAGTAAATTAGTTTCCCCAGCATTGTTCCTCTGTAGCTTCCTGGTGTGGTTAAAGTGAAAGGAGGAAAACAAACCACACTAATGGACTCTCAAGTCCAGAGAACGAAGGAGAGAGCAACCACATATTCAAAAGGCCCATTTACAGATTAATCTAGTCTTTGAAGGTTTGGGTCTGTTTAATAAGTGAAACCACAAAAGAATGCTTGGTGTCTCAAATACAAGCATTAGGCATAAGGCTGTCAGCTTGCACTGTTTTACTGCACATCTCAACACCTCCTGCTCTGCTCACACCTCTAACTGCTAGAAAAAGCACTTCTATTTGAGGAAAAAGTGAAGGTATACCTACACATACCAAGCAGCACCACTTAGACCAGATGGGGCTTCTAGTGAGATGACCTCTATACAGCCCAGTACGATGATACAAACGCTGACCACGGACTCAGATAAATAGCTCAGGCCTGATGCTGCTTCTGGGCTCATAGCTGGAAAGCTTGGCATTTGCTGTGTGCCACTGCACATGTTGATAGACATCAGCCTGGCATTAACAGCACCACTAGACTGAAAGCATCTGGTTTTTTTTCCAGTCTTGGAAATGAAACAGCTCTGGGCTAAGCTAGCACACGGGTAGAAGGCAACTTGCATCAACTTTATGACAAAGGCAGTCTGGCACCTCCTCCCCCTCAATATTTTGGGTCACAAGTTCTGGTTCTCAAACGGGGAAAAAAGAAGTCTAAAGTAGATTTTAGTTAAGAATATAAAGATTTCAAACCCAAGCAAACATAGATGGGCTGATATTTATTTCATGGCAACAATTTATTCCTGAATTTCAAATGTGTAACATTAACCTACCTGAGTCATTTGAAGTCAGCTGTGTTATTAATAGAAGCAAATCAAGGAGCAATTCCGTCTCAAAGAAGCTTGGTTTGCTGGTATCTGTCAGGAATCAGCTCTTGGATTTGGTTTCAAGCTTTTTTTTTTATTTATTTTATTTTTCCCCCTTAACTTCTCAGAACTGCAGTGAAGAGTCACTAACCAGAGACCTGCAGCCATGTCTTTGTTTCCAAGCCACATCCGTGTGTTATTTTTTTCTTTTGTTTTCAATCCAAGCAAGATAAGTCCAGCCACTCTTTAGAATAGCGAAGGAAAAATACACACCCTTTTCACCATGTTAGTGTGAATAATTTTAGTGCTATAAAGAAATCTGCCTTCTCTCATTAGCTTACAGTTAATCACGCACGAACCTCACTTTTTGCAGTCTGCCAATGGTGTCTGAGGTAAACATACAAGTCCACTTGAATGTAACAGTAAAATACCAATTGACTTGAGCAGAGCAGAAATTTCACACAGGATTTTTTAACTCAAGACAGAGGAACACAAAAAGTCTCCCTGCTTTGAGAGGTCCCTCTAAAGAAAGTGCCTCAGCTCAGGGGAACGACACTGTCAAGCTGTCTTAGGGATTGGGTTTTAGGCATGTGAATGTCCTAGGGCTGCCCCATGTTTGCCATGAAAATGATCAGAACTCATTACATTTTAATTTGCACCCACAATACCTGTAGTTCATCTTACTTACATGTGAACTTTGTAATAGACACAAGCTTCAGTATCTGTTCATACCTTTAGATTAACGCGTTAGCCATTAATTAGCCATTAGACTTCAGCCTTCCTCAGGAAAACTATTTTTTGTCTAGCATCCTAGGCACAGATTCTGAAAGTCCTTTGGGAACTGTTAGAACTGTTCTCTGGTTCTCCAGAGAAGCCAACGTCACCCAAAATACAAAAGATTCAGAACGCTACAATCAGAACAGAGTAAAAACAGAAGAAGCATCTGAAAAGTTTTTGGCACTTATTTTTCTTGGAGCTAAGGATCTCAATTCATCTTACCAATACAGGCTCTGTGAGGCCAGTAAATAGTATGTTCATATGTAAGGAGACAGAGAAAAAAGTTCCTCAGACCAATTCCATCTTACAGTCAGCAGTACATGAGCAAGAGGAACTCCAGTAGACGGCTACTAAGTCTGGTCACACCATTGGACAAGTCATAGCCAGCACCTGGGATTAAGGATTTCACTGCAAGAACCAACCACACTACAAATACACTTTTGAGAAGTAGCTAGGTTCTGTCATTCATGATAAATATTAGAGGCAGCCTTTCAGACAAAGCATAATAACTTGACATGAATTTACGGCTTCGCTGTGCATCTTAAAAGCAAGCATGTAGCAGCCAGCCTGTTACTGTGAAATACATCGCTCTTCCCCCAGGCACAAAGCTACACCTTGTAGCTTGGCTTCTGGCAACAAAAAGCCCAACTGTTTCGACTACAGATACCTGTAGTATTTTGTCCCGTTGATGCATGCAGGTTAAACCTCATTCTGCTAGATGAGACAGCTGACAATCCTGATCTCGTGTCCTACCTCATAGTTCAGAAAAAAGTCAGCTATTTCGCACAGTGCGTGTGGTCACCCCCGTTGTACTGCTCATGGCTGGGAGAAACCTCACCTGGCCATGTGGAGCCCAAACCACAGGACTGGATGCCCTTATCAGAGCATGCAGCGTGCTGATAAGCATTATTTTACTAAACAGCCAACACACTCACGTGCATAACCCTGGCTCCCTCAGCAGGCAATGGCATGCACTTACGACACGCCAGCAGCTGGGTTTCTGCCACAAATTCCTGGTGGTGGGGGACCTGGCCCCAGCTGAAGCAGGCTCAACCCTGACAGACCTGCTTACAGCCCGAAGCAAGCAGCCCTTCCAGGACAGCCGTGTTAACCCGTCATTTCCCCATTTAGTGACCAAGTGTGTACCTTCCCCCCTCACTTTTAATTGAGCTCTGGAAGATAACACCACAGAGGAGATGTGGCTGGAGTATGTTTGGAGTGTGCCTAGGGAGCTGCACAGGGAAGAGAACAAACCTTTCCCCTGGCTCTGGAACTGGGACAGGAAGCACACGCTGTCCTGCAGCAAAAAGTAACTGCAGTGCAAGGGCAGCAAGACTTCCTTCGTCATGCAGACATAAGACCCTCACCTCATCAAATGGTCTGCCTGAGAGACCATGGTGGCACCGAGAACCCCAGAAGTGCTGCACAGCCCAGGGAGGCTTCTGCTGTCCCTGAAGATGTAGCACAAAAGCACAGGAAGCATTGCGTAGACAAGCACCTGGCTGCAGCTTCTCTGCCAATTCCAAACGTCAGCTTTTGTGTAATTGTTCTACCAAATACTTACCAAGACATAGCAGAAATTGGAAGAAACAAACACGTAAAGCCTCATATATTTTCAATTAAAAGGCACACACGTTATTTCCTAGGCTGCTCTTTAAACACAGAACTAATAGTTTCTTGATAGCCCAAAGCGTTAGGGAGATAACTAGCTGAGAAAAGTGCCATTTAGAATGCCTGGCACTAACTCTGAATCAGAGCACTGTTGCTTTTTCCTGTGTATTCAGTATTTGTAACAAACATTTATTAACAGTGATACAACAGTTTTCTGTGAACACTGACCTCACAGGCTGCTGGGGGAATGTAATACAATGTTTGCACATTTGTGCAACAGACTGCTACCCCAGAGTTCAGACAGGAGATCAGTAAAGCAGATGCATTCGAAAGAGCTTGTTCCCTCACTAATTTTCCTTAAAACAAGATGAGAAAGGAAACAGGACAATCCAACCACGCTGCTCCACAGGAGAGCCCCCTTCATCCTGCAGCACACCAGGCTGTTTCCCAAGCACCTGCCAGAGCAAGCCAAGGGCACTGCCCCTCGCAGCACTGCCCTGGCAGGAAAGCTTTGGCCCCTGCTCGGTGACCCAACGCAGCAGCCCCCACAGCTCTGTTTTGGCACTGCCTTACTTGGTGCTTCACAACACGCAGCCCATATCCAAAAGGAGTTTCTAACGCACTGATCAGATACAAGGATGTTTCCAGGCAAAGGAGCCACGTTGCAATGCAAGCCCTCAGACACTGAAAAAATGCAGAGTTAAAAATCCTTGCTCTTAAATCCAACACCTTGTCCTCCTGCTTGGAACCAAGCGACGTCTGTTACAGCTGCAAACAGATTTCCAAGATTTATCAATTCCTCTTCAGGAAAAACTAAGAAAAAACTTCAGCAGGAGAGCATCATTAACATTAAGAGGTAGGAAACTCAGAAAAATGCACCCGAAGGGATGACAGCAAGTTACAGCTGCATTCGCTGCCAAAGAGCACAAAGGACCGGCCAGCCTGCTGGACATTCTTGAGAAGTATTTTAACACCAGCACTGCACTGACTCTCAAGCCAGTCACCAATTGCTAAGTCAGCTATCTCCAGACAAAGATGCACTAGCACCTTCCCCAAAATCTAAGCGCAATGAATACATACTCCCTAACTAAAACCCAAGTCCAAGACCGCATAGAAAATAGTGCCAGAGAGGTCAGAATTCATGTTTCTGACTTGGGGTCTGGTTCTCAGTAGCTGAAAGATGCCACTTCCCAACAGAAAACAAAGCCCCCAGTGTTATTGGCACAGGCTGTTGGTTTTGTTTTGTTTTTAAATACCTACAACTCCATACAATCTCCCACAACTCAAATTAATTGTTTTAAAGTCTTGTCTGAATGAGCAATATAAAACACTGCAAAACCAATACGACTTCTCCAACAAAACCAGTATATCTGCAAGGAATTCAGACTACAGTAGCCTCAGGTCATACATTTACTGCACTTGACCTGTAAAGCAAGCAGCTTTATGAGACAAACTGTTGGCTGCAAAGACCAGCAAAGGGGGTTAAAGAGGCAGGATCCTGTGATCATTTCTCCTCTTCATCGCTCTAAGGCACTGCTCCTTAACAAACCTGTTCTCCCTTGTGTTATTGTGCTCACTCTCAATATACTATTTCAAACATAGGAGGTTAACAATTGATAGTTCATGACCTGCTAAGAGCTTACAACTGATAAATGCAGGATAGAGAGCTTTCGGATGGTGTCACGCTTCTGTTCTCAGGGCAAGCTGACAAAGGCATCCACTACAAGAGCAGGAGAGGAGAGAGAAAAAGCTGACAATCCAAATTCTTTGATTTTTAGGATCCTAGAATTGATCAGTCTGCCAGGGCAAGAAGGAGTTGGCCCACGAGTTTATTATTCATACGCTACTTAGAGATGCAGCAGGCACTTGATAAGGGTTTTTTTCAAGTAACATAAGCCCTGCTCCAAAGCGCTTAACCTGAGACAATGTTTTCAGCAGTAAGAGCAGTTTTGAGCAAGCTCAATAGCTTATAAATACAAGTTCTTTTAAGATACTTTGTGATACTTTTAGGAAAAACTGAAGGACAGAGAGCATGAGAAATGGGGTACGCTTTGAGACAGGAAGACTTGTCTTGAATCAAAAGCGATACTTAAAAAAAGTCCTGTTAACAAGCATGTTTTTTTAGTGCACATTACCCTTCTTTAACAGCTGGTAATACAGAAACTCTTTTCCTACTAAGCACAAAAGAGACAGGTGTGCAAACTAAATGTAATGAGCTTCAGAGACTACTCAGAGAAGCGAAAGGCAGCACCCAAAGGACTAAAATAAACTTACCTGCTGAGTGCAGGCAGGCCAAGACACAGGGCACCCTCATCCGAGAGCAGAGAACTTCTGGCTCCTACGGGACCAAGACAGTCAGAGAGTTTAGACCTTCTGAGGCTGGCTGTATGCTTTTAGAGCATTTTACCACTAGCTCGTGTACTGCTGCAGATGGCAGATAGAGCACACATTTATAGGGCAGAACTAATTTCTCCTTTCAAAAAGAGCGTGTCCCATTTCTAAAGTCCCAGTGAATACTTCTGCTATAGTGTGACACATAACTGCAGCATGCATCAAGCTTTTACCTGGATAAGGGGTCAACCCATTCACTTTACATTACTGTGCATCTTTGTTCTTGTAAAAGGGAAGGGTAAAGCGTAAACCATGAAAATGAAAAAGCCCCATGCGTTTTTTCCCTTCTCTGCTCTTAGATAAGATGGTTTTGCCGATGAAAGAGATTGTTTTACTGTGTCCAGGCCAATAGTTTTTCTCCTAGGATTAGAGAGAGAGAGATCAGAGCAGGTCATGCTGAGCCAGCACGGCTGCAGCTGGACTTTGACACCAGTCGCCAAGCTGGCCAGTTTAAAGCCAAGCCAGGCAGAGCTGCACAAACTGCAGCCTGCAGCGCTGCAGCAGGTTAAATATTTAAACCAGGAACCTTTTTTCCATACTTCCCATCCAGAAGAACAGCAGCTGACTGGAACTATGGATTTGGCACTCTTTAGCAGGCAAGAAGATTTACTGCAAGTATCTAAAAATACACTTTATGGCTGAGAGCCCAAGGAACTGATCAATGAAAGTTCAAGAGGTGCATTTCACAGTCCAGATGTTCTCAAACTGTGCTCTACTGAAAGCAGGCAGAGGTGACTGGTCACAGCATATTGTTCCCCCCTCCTCTACATCACTTCACATCCAAAAGTGGAAAATTACATCTACAATTAAAAATATTTCTCCCTAAATGTTCTCCTTTTGCTGGAGTTCGCATAAAAATGTCACAACAAATCCGTGGGAGAAGTAGTTGTCCCAGAGACAAATTGGTATACAATGTGAATCAACTTGCACTGCTGCAGCAGGGTGACCTTAAGGAAAGCTCTGAACACACGAAAGCTGCGGGCTTGGGGCTCACCTGGCCATGCCATGCACATATTCAGGATAATAACAAAATTCCACAGCATAAACACGATTTTCCTAACCTGACCTATGCATTTTTTCCATAGATATGGTGTTGAAACTTGTGTAAAACTGGGAAAGAGCAGGAAGTCTTACCCAATTATTTAATGAAAACACCTTGCAGGATTTTCTAGGCGAATGGACTGCTGAAGTGAACAGTGTTATTAGATCTTAATTTATTGTAAATTCATGCCTGAAAGCTTTTTTCCAACAGTTCAGTTATAAATGACGATAAAAATGCAAAACTGTGCCTTGGGGGGAAATACAAGAGCTGGTTTAAACATATATTTATCCATGCACTAAAACAAACACAAAACTCGCACCAACCTGAAAAAAGCCTAAGCTTGAACACAACACTGTCACTCCCCTTACACAGGGGACACACAGAAGCTAGTTATGGACACATCCATATCCTCCTCCCTCCTTTCATTTGGACATTAAATTCCCAACTGGCCACTGGAGTTGTCAATGGCCACTGGCAAACACCACGGCAGAGTAGGGAAGCACCCAGGTGCAGCACACAGACTCAGTGCTGTAGCTGTATACCACGCTCCTGGGCTGGACCACGATAATCCTAACACTTCAGACCTTTGGGGTGCGAGCATACCTAGCCTGGTACAAGGGAAGTCATTAGAAGTGGCGCACCGTGTAGCTTCACGGCCCACAGGAGAGAAGTGGAAAAGATCACGTACCACTCTGTGGTACACCAGCTATGAGCTTTACCAGCAAGTCCTTTCTTTCTCCTTTCCTTGTGAAGATGCACACTTGTCGTAAGAGCGCAAACACGTAAGCATCCCCAGAGAGGCTCTGACGCTCTTTTACTGCATTTCCCAGAAAGCAGCCAATTTTGCCAGGTCAGGAGAATTTGTCATCTTTTCTACAAGTTATAAGGCACAAAGAAAAAACTAAAGCCAAGTTCAAATGTTCATTGTCTTCCCTTGCTCTAGCACTTCACTCTGCTTCATTTTTCCCCTCCTAAGGACAACTTTTGCCCTTGGCTTCATGTCTGCTCCAGTCACAGAGCTGCTTGGTAGTAGCTGAAGACGCGTTACATTCTGCCCTTTTCTCAAACCTGAATAACCCAGACAACTCCCTGCTCTTACTAATGCTGCTATTTAAACACCACTAACTCAAATTTTTGGCCATCACTTCCACAATATTTCCAATTAGCCACTTTTAAAGCAAGCCACAGCATTTTAGCTGCGTACTCAGTTTCTGGAGTGAACAAGAACTGGTTTCAACTGAGAGGTTCATCTCGTCACTGCTCGGGCCAATGGCTTCATGAGCAGACCGCTAGACCAGCATTTCTGACAGCATTTTGCTAGCAGATTCCTTACAGACGTGCTGCCAGATCTGCCCCACTCATGGCTATGCTGTTAAGTATGGGATTCGGGTGAAAAAAATAAAAATAAAACACACACACAAGGAAATGATTTCCTTAGTTCACTGTCAGTTTTGTTGGTTGAAGGGTTACTGAGATCATGGACACTGCCCTCTTGCTACCCATTTTTCATGTGTGTTCTGGCAGCTACATACAGCTAGACAGATCCCTTTATGTATGATAAATGCTTCAATCACTGCCATCTCCTTAGGGAAGGCAGAGAGTGCTGATCACAGCTCAAAGAGGTATATAGCTCACTCGGAAAATACAGCTTCTCTACTGCAAGGCAGACTGATCTTCTGCAGGCTGAACAGTCACAGATACAGAACATGTGGCCAGTTAGCTGAACACGCTGGGCTCCCACTACTTTGAGAAGGTTTGAATGCTTCTGCTGTCCTTTAAGGCAATTGTTTTATCACATCATTGCTTTTTCTTTAAACTCCAGTTTAGGAAAAAAAAAAAAAAAAAAAAAAAAAAAAAAAAGATGCTTGGCTTTTAAGCAGAATGAAATCCATAGAAAGAGGTTTGTCCATCAAGACCTGTTCCCCAGATGATCTAAAGCAGATTACTGAAGCACCTGGGGATTTTGCCAAGCTGACAATTCACTCCAGTCAGGAACTCACACGCCCCAATGAACCTGTGATCTTACTTTAGATCATGCTCTGACACACTTGCAAGAACTATCAGCTATTGCCACTGCAGTCAGTTTCCTATTTTACTTTATAATCTTCAAAGCATTAAAATCTAAATTATTTGTAAGGTAGAGCTACTCGTTCTTCCACAGAGAAGGAAAACAAGGTATAGTGACTGAGAAAGACTCACTATTTCTGTCGAAAATTCCACTTGCATGCCTTAAATCAAATAATGAAGGAGAACAAGTTTTTGTTTTCCTCCTTTTTCTCCTCCCAGGCAGCTTGGTAAGCTTCTAGACAGTTTTAAACATACTGTATTAAGAAAAAACAACACCCCGAAGATTAAACAGTCTGTACAGCCATGAGTGCTGCTGCAGGCAAACGCACGTAACAAAATTAAATCTGATAAACCACAAAACATCTTAGACACTTGCAGAACTTCAGGTACCACACAGAAAGTAGAAGTGCAACAAAGGTAGTAAATATGCAGCCTCTGGTGTTGTAAAAACTTTCACAGAACTCAATTTAGTTCTTCCACCAGCCAGATAACATATCAAATACGCATATTTTATACATTTCAAACCTAGGCTTGGAATGCAAACATTGCCATTATCTGTTTAATGCAAACAGATTTTAATTTTAAATTAAATTTTAATTTAAAAGTTTAATTTTAATTTTTAATTTTTAATTTAAAAGTTTAATTTTAATTTAAAAGTTTAAAAGTTTTAAGTTTAATTCAAGGCATAATCAAACTACTGGCAAAGTTCTAAATGCTGATATGCTATTGATAATATGATGTCTCCTGACCTGCATGTAATTAAAGGTTTCAGACACATTACATTCTTCTGCCAAATGCTGTTCATGCAGCATGTGTTACATACCCAGTAAAACTCATAGAAAAAAAAAAAAAAACAACACAGCCTATTTCAGCCCACTCATTGCTTTGTTAAACTGCATAAACAAAAGCAGTACACAGCCTCAAGATGAGATGTCCTTCCTTTTAGGGAAGGAAGACACCACTGTCACCACCTGTGTTTTCTGCAATACCAGATTCTCCATTATGTAATTCACGGACCTCAACACCGGATTTCCCCTTTCCTACCTTCAATCTACAACAAAGCATCCTGTGTTGTGTTATGGTAGCATCGTAATCAAGATAAGGATTTCACTTACACTAGACAGTACCTGGACAGAAATCTCCTGTCCCACACAGCTGACAATGTAAGCGAATACAGCTCAAGGCTGCCTGTGAAAGTGCTACTCAGTACTTTTAGATGAGGCCGTGGGCCATTTCTCAATAGATGAGCTGGTGTACGTCATGGAATGCAGCAAACTCCAACTGGGTACTAGCTGATGACAGTCACCTTGTCACTCTGAGACCTGGCTGCATTTCTCAATGCATCAAGCAAGCAAATAACCGGTTAGTCTTTGCTATTCATTGCACCCAGCACTTTTGTATTCAGATTGACAGGTTATCAGCTACTGCGGCTGCAATACCTTCCCACCCCCCAAAAGTAAAGTTATCTGACACAGCTAGAAGTTCTTCAGGAGCAACAAGCAGCACATTCAGTTTGGGTGCAACATCCAGCCTCCAAAGCAAGAAGGACCAAGTTTCTTTCCATAGTTCCCAAACTTCAAAGGAGTCTAAGTGAGTTGCCAAAGAAAGTTTTTAATCAAAAGCAAAAGTAAGGAAATAAAAAACTTAAAACTGGACAGTATGTAGCTCAATATTCAATACCCTCAAAAGGGGTTGTAAAAGTCTTTGAGCCCCTATTCCTCCTGCTGTAGAGGGAATCCTCTGCCTTGCATTCCAGGCCTTCCCAGCATTTCAAATACCTTCATTTGCACATCAAAACTCCTCTACTGTCTGGCAGTACCTGAAGCTTGGGCACTAGCCGAAGAGCTGCACTTCAAAAGGAGAAATAATAGACTCCTGCTTAGCTGGAGCTGTCTCATTATACCTGCACAAGTTATTTTTGTTTCTAGGGTTAGAACAGCAGATGCAAGAAGGCCAGTGTCTTTAAATACCATCTAAACCCCTCATCTAATACTAGTCTTGCAAGTCACTATGATGACCTGATCCTCGCTTCTAGGACCGTAGACAAATTGCCTTATCAGTTTTTTATGCTCACAAAAAGCAGACTACTAAAGATTTTTTCCCCCCTTTGTCACATTACAAGTCAATAGCAGGGAGCCAAGTTTGGTGAAAATATCCACGAAAATGAACATGCCACAATTACATCCATCAGGGACTTAACCTTCAGCAAGCTCCTGAGTACTTAAATAATGTATTTCACAAGACTTCACCGCAAGTCATACAACATCCCGCACTGAAACAACCCAACCACCACACAAACCGCCCCATCTCTGACTGACGGCTGCACCCCACCAGCGGGACTCCCAGCGCTACCTGCTTGCTGCTCCCAAACACCACTCGGTATTCCCACGGTCAGCCTAGTTACACAACTGGGTACTGAGGGTTAAACTTCTGCTTTAAAATACATTAATACAAAGAGCATCTGCTCAAAAACATTTCCTGTGATGTTATGTTTGAAATGTGAGTTTCAAACTCACAGTTGCTCTGAAAATTTCATGTGAGCTTCCCATTGAATATTTAAGTACAGGGCAAAACCTTCTTTGCAGGAAAAAAAAAAAAAAAAAAAACAACAACAACAAAAGATATCAGTGCCACATTAAAAACTTGACTGAGCTTTTGCTTAATACAAAATAAAAACCTTTAGGAATGAAGTGAACTTCAACTCCAGCCACTCTCCACCCCCCGCCCCCCAAGCCCAACCTATTCCTAGCAGCCCCCCAGCACTTTCACTCCCACAGCAGGGGCGCTGAAGCTCTCTTACATAACGAACCTGCAGGTAACTACCAAAGATGAGAATCCCTGACCTAAGCAGCAAGCAAGATGGCTTCAGGTAAATCACTAGCTTCTGATTCTCCCATCGGCTTTCTGGTTTCATAAACAGTGTTTCCAGTATAAAAAAAAAAAAAAAAAAAAAAAAAAAAAAAAAGGATTTTCCATGTTCTTACATGGAACAAACACTACTGGTTGAAGAAGCAAACCATACAGAAGAGTAAATGCAATTTATTTCATACATACTACAGTATGAATTTAGTGTCTGTTACGCGTTTAAAAAGACTGTTACAAGCCTGTGCTAGGATGGGAAAGTGTCAGCAGAATATTTAGTGGTGTGTGTAGAGTATTGCCTCCATAACTAAGGTTTTCCTACACATCTATCACCATTCACAACGTTACCTTATAAACTCCCCTGGGACAGGACTTGTCTTTTATCTCTACTTGAGCAGTCCATACCACAGTCCAAGTCCCTGTCTTTGCCTTAAATACAAGCATAGCACAAGTAATTTTAAAGACAGAAGCCTGAAAGTGTTCATAGAGCACCCTTTGTGTTCGCTCCCTACTTAATTCCCATTTACAGTTCAGAATAAACACTTCAGCTGTCACTCTGTTACCAGTTTTACCTCCATAAGAAATGTCAGATGGGCCAAATTTGCCTGCATAACGACCTCACAGTAAGCGGCAACCAGATGGACAGCACATGGCCATATGCTCTCCTTTGCTGAAAGGTGAAGCGAGCAAATATGATCAGAAAAAAAAGGAAGGAGAGTGGGGAAACAAATACCACTGCAGTACACCCAATAAGTCGTGCACACGCTTTCCTCCCAGAAGTGCATGCAAACTTTTCCATTCCTTGTACCTGGGGATCTGACCTGCAGGGAAGTGAGGGCAATCCTTAGGGGGCCGGTACAACCACGGTACAGGTACGGGGCAAGGACCTTCATCGCCATGGCCCCAGGGTAACGGGAAGAGAAGGGAACACAGACAGGCATGGCACGGCTGCAGAGGCCTCTTCCAACACACCACCAAGAGCCGGGAGGTTCAGAAGCTGCGCCCCCTCTGCACCATCCTCTGAGGTTTTCTTGCCCAGAGATATCATGTCAAAAACTTTTAGGTAAACCTCGATGTTACCTAACTGTCGCATTGCTCTTTCAGCAGGAGGAGACAGTTCAGCCAAATTACATCTCCAAGGAGTACCTGCCCTTTTGAACTAATCCTAAAAATAACACCTTTCAAAGTTAAGCACATCTATTTTGTTACACTACTGCTCCCTGCCCAGAAAGTCCTTCTTAAAAAAAAAAAACAAAACAGTAATATTGCTGAAGGTGGCAGCTGGTAATAGACAAAAAAATAAATATAGGCAAGAAAAAGATAGTTGTTTTTTTGTTTGTTTTCTATTTTTAAGACCTTTGTGCAAGTTAACATGCACCTTGACCCATATCTCACTTTCCTTTTCAAAAGAAGCTTTCAAAGCTAGCTTTATCATTCCAGATAAGAATGTGATAACTTACTAGACACGGGTTATAAAATCCAGGTAGCTATTACATACAAAGAAAAGTTGTGGACTGTGCACTAGCTGAGACATCATACACCTCTTGTTTACATCGTGGCTGTTTGATATTAATTATTACAGACAGGAGCTCTCTAGTTCCCTTTAAGAAGAGATTTTTTTTTTTTTTAATTTGCACTATCACCTAAATGAACTGGTTGTCCAAATTATGGATTTTTTTATAAGACATTATTTGATAGACTTGAGAACAAGTATTTAAGGTAAAACATTAAAATCAACAGCCAAAGTCACACCAACTTCAATGAACTTTGTACTTTGCTATTTTTTATATATGAATTTTCATTTTCTCTTAGCAGAAAAAGCTGGTAGGTACACTTAAGCCTCAGATGTAGCACTTCCCACTGTGAAGACTTGCAACTTTTTGAGAAGCTCTGCCACTTGCCTTGTTTGCAGGCAGCCTTTGAAGCTGTCTGGGACAGGAGAGATACTCTGTCTCATGGCAATCCATGCAACTGAATGGTTTTTCTTTGCCTTTTTTTTTTTTTTTTTCTCTTAAGAAAAAATATCCACTGGCCACAAGCTCCATGTACGCCATGGCTGGGCAGCTTGCACTGCTGGCACAACAGCAGCAGACAAATGCCATGGAGCACTTAGGGCTTGCTGAAGCAAGAACACCGAGAGGCAGGAGAGAAGACAAGACAGGTCAGACTTCACCCATTGTTTCCCTAGACAGAGCACAGACCCCAGAGGTCCTTCCTCACCCACAGAACAACCACCTCACCGAATAAGGCAGTTGCATGAACTAGCAGCTACTGCTGAAGACTCAAATCTCACTTTGGGATTCGTTAAGGTCAAGGAGGGAAGTTATACCTCTACGTAATTTATTTTTATTTTATGCAATACAAAGAGGTTCCATGTTAGAACCTAACTTTGCAAGACAGCTATTCAAGTCAAAAGTTAAACTCCAGACTATTAGGAAGCATCATACTTAGTACAGCATCTGACAACCACTGTCTGCGTTGGTCATCTTTTTAAACGTTAGAATCACATGCTATGTTTCTGCAAATCATTGGCTCATTCAGTGTACAGGCAGAGCTAAGTCTCTCCATCTCTAAATC
Organism: Aythya fuligula; assembly: GCF_009819795.1. Taxonomy (NCBI): domain Eukaryota; kingdom Metazoa; phylum Chordata; class Aves; order Anseriformes; family Anatidae; genus Aythya; species Aythya fuligula. The sequence continues at coordinate 8,182,707 of NC_045569.1, read as the reverse complement.
AGACGGTTTCTGACTTACAGGTCTCTGATTTTGCAATCAAAACATTTGAACATACATTTTAACACATTGTGTTAATCAGCATACAACACCACAGGTGTAATGAGGCATTTACGCAATGCAGGGAAAGATGCAGTACTCGCCACAAGGCTTCCAATTGGAAGATGTTAAAGCAACACTAGACCCTAGACAAGATGAAACAAAAGTGAGACAGAGGGACAACCTCTTCATGCTGAAGTTATTATGGTCTTGAATAAAAAGGAAATAAGCAGATGTATTTTATATTGCTTAGGTACTGACAAGAATCATTAAAGCTTCCCTTGCTACTTGGGTTTACAGGAGTCAGCCTTTTATTACACTCAAGGAAAAAAGTGATTTTAACAGGATTACAGGTATCTAACCAAGAGCTCATTGTGACCTTATAACTAAGGATTTAAACCCTTATGTATAGCTCTTGTTGAGCTAAATCCTACCCCCAGTAAACAGGTGGACTGAAATATAACAGACTGAAGTAAACCTTTGGTTGCGTTTCACACAGCCCTAGCTCCCAGTGTACCTCCTAAGACAAAAAGTGCAAAAGAAGGTTTCAGTTCACCTTCAGCATGAGCCTCCGGAACCAAACAGAGCACACAGGGCAAGTTGTTAGCACCCTACAGTGACAACAAACTAAGGTCTATTAGGTATCACTTGAAGTTGGAATTTTTACCAAGGATGATGATGCCCACCCCCGCTACAAAGGCAATCCTACAAGTATTGATAGAGTTCAGAATTTCTTCAAGGCAAGTAAAAAACAACTCTCCATTTTCCAACCCTGCACATTCCAGATTTGCACCTCAAACTGCTAAACCTAACAAGAGTGGTGCCACCAGGTTTCAACAGCACACAGTATCAGGCTAGGGCCTGCCAGGAGAGGAAAGGGAAGAATCAAACCAGTCGTCTTCTCACATACCAAGTAGCAACAAAGATTCTGCAAATAGCATTTTGTTGACACTTTTGATGATAACACGAGGCAGAAAGGTCTCCGTCTCACTGCCAGTAGGAGTGGTTCTGCAGCATTCACATGGACAAAGTATTCTGTCTGTTAAGTAACCCCACTGTCCAGAGAGCACCTGGGCTGAGCACTGTGCAGACATGGCATGTCTTTTGATGCTCTTGTAGAGAGAAGGCAGATGGTTTTACACTACGCAACACAATTCAGGTAATTACCATTCTATTGGTATGTAATGCATGCTAATCTAGATGAACGCTGATGATAAATTGTAGGTAAATTTGTGTCTTACCAGGGTCTTATAGGGCAATGCAATTTCTCCTCCTAACAGGGTGGAAATCACACTACAGTGAAACCACGTTCTTGATCACACTTGAAATTTTACTTTTAGCTTAGAGGGACAGAAGTAGCAACCTGTGATGCAATACTACTGCAGAGTCAGAAACTGCAGTGTATAGCCCATCAGAGATGGAACCGTCAGCAAGCTGCCAGCTAGCAAGCTTTCAGCGAGTCTCAGCTGAACCCAAGTTGGAGAAATAGCACCACAGCACCCAGGGCGAGCAAAAAGAGCTGCACACATCTGCTACAGGGCACCTTCAGAACTACCGTCACAGGTATATACCTTACTAACCTTCAAGAACAGACACAGTGACAAGAAAAACAGCTATGCTGAGCACTGTGTTCTGCATTTACAGTCAGTCACAGTCTGAAAATACTTCAGCTGAGTAGCAGGCTTTCGCTAGCACTGGCACTGCAAGCATACACTGCTCATGTCTTAATTTTCTTGCTGACCTTTTCATAAATCCGTTGGAGCTGAGATCTTCATCTCCTTCACTGCTCCAGTACACAAGCCAGAATAGATGGTACAAACTCTTGCTACGTGTTGTTCTCTTTGCCTGATACTGTGTTTAGCGTACTTATGACATGCAAGCAACATTTAACTTTTTTAAAAACTTGGACCTCTTCTCAACCTTCAGGTAGAAAAAAACACAACACTTTGTGCTAAACAGAGGAAAGTTAATTTAGCAATTCAATGAGTAGCATCAGAACAGAGCTACAAAAACTCCACTTTCTTCCCAAACATTCAAGCATATGTGCTGCTTCAGAATACGGGCTCTTTACTCACACTGTCACTTCACTGACTGTAAGCATTCTCCTCGGAGTGCTTAGGAAACATAACACGTTTGAGGCAGTACACATTTGCTTCTTATTCAGCATCTTCAGTAACTGAGAAGCATTCCTTCCCTTTTCTGCCTCACAATACAGACCTTGTTCACAGGATCAAGTAACAGTTTTTTCCCTACAAGATAATTACCGCAAGATGTTAATCACTAAATCTTGTCGCGAGCACTTATATGCTACTACCATACAGTCCAATTTACAATATGTCCATAATGCAGTCACACTATTAATAACTCTTTTACCACCACCCTGAGTGAACTTGCAGCACCCACACAGGAACTACCAGAAAACCACTATCCACAAGCATTTGGCCACTTGAGCCATGCTCAGGTAGCAACGTTTCACAACACGTTGAAAACAGGCAAATCGCTTACCTTTCTTGGTTTGTGCAGATTTCAGTAGTAAATGACAAAAAGAAAAAAAAAGAGGGAATCCTGTCAGTCCTACGACAAAATGGGGATTCCTGACTCTTGTGCCTACGAGGTGACAGGTGCCCTGCGCTTAGGCAAACCTCCCTTGTCTGCCGGTTGCCTCACGAGCAGACAGCTGTAGGCAGCCTACCCCATTACTCCTTTACTCCCTTCGTACGCACACAGCCCCTTGCAGCTATCACAGCGGTGCCAGCTGCACGCCCGGTCCAGCACACAGCCCGCAGATCGGTCTGCTCGCAGACACGCGTGTGAGAACCAGGAGCTCCCGCCGGAGACGTTTGCCGGGCTCCTTCCCCGGACTCGGGGGACACGCGCGCTGTTCCCCTCGGGTCAGCCGCAGCACGGCAGCGCTCGCGGTCACAGCCCCGCGCTCCCACAGCCCGCAGCGGGCCCGGTACCTCTGTCCCGCTGGCAGCAGGCACGCGGCCGGTCCCCCCGGCCCGAGCGGCTTCCACCTCAGCAGAGGCCGGCCCCGGCTGCGGCGGCACCGAGGCGCTACGGGGGGCAGGAGGCTCCCCCCCTGAGCGCCGGGGCCTCGGGGTCTGGCAGCGAGCGAGCAGCCTGGCAGCGGCGGCACCTCCCGGGCGGGACCCGAGCCCCGCAGCGGGCCCGAGGGGCCCCAGCCGGCCGCGGCCGAGCACGGCGGGTCCCGGCCCCGGCCCCAGCCCCGGAGCCCCCGGCCCCGTCCCCGCCGCCGCCGGCCATCTCCGAACTTTCCCCGCGGCGGAGGCTGGGGCTCCCCGCCCCGTCCCGTCCCGTCCCGTCCCGCAGCGCCGGGCTCGGCACGTACCTGGTGCCGGGTGCCCGCTGCCCGCCCGCCGCCTCAGCGCAGCCTCAGCTCCCCGCGCGGGGCCGGCGGCCGTGAGGCGAGGTGAGGGGCCGGGGGGGGGGGGGGCGGAAGGCGGGAAAAAGGAGGGGGGGGGGGGGGGGGGGGGGGCAATGCTCGCGCGCGCGCCCGGCCTTCCCCGCGCGTCGCCTTGGAAACAGCGGGGACGTTCGGCGGGGGGGGTGCGCGTGCTCGCCACGCGTCACGTGCTCGCGGCCAGCCCAATGGCGGCGGCGGGCGCTGTAGTACTACGGGAGGGGAGGGGAGGGGAGGGGCGGCTCCGGGCCCTGAGGGAGGCCCCGCCCCCAGGGGCAGGTGGGGCCCGGCGGGGGGGGTCCCGGCGCGGGGTCGGGCCGGGTCCGGCGGCAGGCTGAGAGCACAGAGCGCAGAGCTGCGGGGTAAGCGGCGCCCCGAGCGCTGAGCGGAGGGCGCTGGGCTGAAGGAGCCGGTCGGTAGCGGACCCCCCGGGGCGGGCACAGCGCCTGCCTCGCTCGCCCTTTGCTGCCGCAGCGCCGTCCCCGCCGGTGACTGCCCGGCAGCCGGCTGGTGCCGCGGGGCTCGGAGCCGGCTGCAGCCTGCGGCTCGCCTCCAGCGGAGCCCCGGGGCACCGCGGAGCCGTGGCCGCAAGGCGCGGGGCATCCCGGCGGGGCTTCCCGGGGAGCCCGGCGACAAACTCGGCGGCAGCAGCGCTGGGCGAGGAAGCGGCGAGCGCACAGCGCGAGGGAGCGGGGCTGCGGTGGCTGCTGGTGTGCAAGCCCAGCGGTGGTTTTGTCACGCACGTTCTCAAGTTTAGGCATTCTTTTTGATTGAGCTCTTCATTCCTTTCAGGCATTTGGTGGATTTCTATTTTTTTTCTGACACCTGGTCATTTGCTGTACTAAAACCAGTTACGAGCTCCATGTGGTAAGGGTGCTCGCAGCTACCCCCTAAATAAGAAAATGAACTCCTTTTAACAAGACTTGGAGATAGCTCTTAGAGGAAGCAAGAGGCGAAGGCTACTAACTGCTTGGGAGGTATCAAGGACACGTCTGAGAATGACATTTAGGTTTAATTAGCCTGCTAGCAGATAGTGCAATTCCTAAAACTTTTTCAGTACACAAATATTTGAGCTCAGTACTGAGGCAGAATGAGATTTTACTTCTTTTGTTTTAAAAATAAATACATAATGCGGTAAAATCCCATTCTTGAAGAGAGCCGTAAGGTACAACTTAATCTAAATGAGCAAACAGGGTATGTTTGAAATAGTCATGTGACTGAAATGATCTTTATTTTGGGGGAGAGCTTTTATAGAAATTAATTTTGAGTATGTTTGGATAGCAAAGAACCATAAAACAAACCCCAGATCCTTTTTCAGTGTGTTCTTTTTATCTGCTCATTAAGATAACTTCCAGTTATCATCTTTTGGGGATACTGCATCTGGTGGATGCTTCGAATAGTTAGCCATTAAAAGCACACACAAGTGTGCTTGGTAATAACAATTCACTGTTTTAAGTGTATGGGGAGTAAAGCACATGGGTTTATGTAAAGACAAATCTGATTAGTTGCCAAGGCTTTTCCCAGCCTCCAGTATGGCTGTACATTAGTGCATATTTTTGCTAGAGAGCTGAACATGCTGCAGTTTGGGGTTTGAGCCCTCAGTCTTCCCAGAAACCCAGTAGTGGTTCCCACAAAAGAACAAATGTATTATTTCCCCTAGTGCTCCAGTGCCCAAGAAGCACAAATGTGCATGCGATTTCCCACGTGGCTCACTTTAATCTGTGGCTTCTCAGCTACAGAATAGTAACCCAGTGTTTCTATAGCTTTCTCAGCATTCAACAGGGGACACACAGAGAGTTCCTACCTCACAGGCCCAGTTCAGCAAAGTACTTGAATATACTTTAATTTGGTGATTTACAGGAGACTAGGATATTTTTAACTCTAAACATGATTTAAATCCTTTCCTAAACTGAAGCCCTTGTTAACAGAATCAGATCATGAAGATGAAGATGGACAGGACTTTCAAGTAATTGAAGAAGTTGAAACGGTATCCGTATATATATCTCAGTATACAAGGTGACCTAACTTTAATGTATATAGTGTAATCTTTCAAACAATGTAACCAATATTAATATTGGTTTAGATGAAAAATGTGTAGGAAAAAGGGTAGAGCTGACCTGAACTGTTTTCAGCAAAGTAAACTGCCACAGAGCAAAATAGACTAAATTTCAGGTTAAAATACTCTAACCTGATATACAAAGTAATCTTCCAAAGATCTCCCAAGGTGCATGCAATGTAAATGTTTGAACATGCACAGAATTGCATTCCGAGTTTCTCTGAGAGTAAAGCTACAGCTGTGTCTTAAAAGAAGACTTTGAGTTTGGAAAGTGTTGAGTGGATGAACAAACAATCCTTTGTCTTGCAAGTACTGGTTCACTGCATTCACTGCACAGGTGTAAACAAGTTAGAATCAGGTTTAGCAACAACTTCTGCTGTAACAATTTGTTTTCTTTGCCTTATGTCACCATACATCAGTTTATTTTTCTAATGAGGTAGACAGCCCGATTTATTCTGTTTCAGACTGATACATACCTAAACTTCTGGTAAGAGTGAAACAAACATCTCAGAGAAAAATAGTTGCTTATATAAATAAATGCATGGTTACCTAATGATTTACTTTTAAGTCTTAAACATAAACAAGTAGACAAATCTGAAATTGTACTACTTGTTATCAAAACTTAAGCACAAAGTAGAGTTATAGATACACACATACATACCCCTGGACTGTTCAGGAGATATTTTCACTCCCTTCTTCACCACCCCCAATTTTTATGAATACGCGAGCAACAGTCTTAAAAAGTATTCTTTTAAATTATTTCATTCTCTGCAGTCAGTTTGTAAATTTGTAGTACACTGAACAAGTATAGTCCTAGTCCAAACAACCGACGAGGTATAGCACATCCATTCAACACACAACACACTGATGCAGTAAAAAACTGTCAGCTTCCTCCAAGTTATTTTCTGCTGGATCGGTGAACTTAAGCAACTCATGAAAAGGTTTAACACATACCCGTAGCAGCAGAGAGATGGTGAGATGCATACCTGGCAGTAAGATAGGAAAGGAGATAGGAGATCTCCTTTTGGCAACAGCAAAATCAAGGTTTTTTGGCTGTTCAAGGGCCCACAGCCTGATTAAATCTGATAAAGGAACCAGTCTGAAATGTAGGTTATATCCTATTTATATTTTCTGTTATGAGAGCTATTGGATATTATATAGTTTTGTGGGAGATTCTGAGAAAAGGGAGGTTAAATTATAAAGCACTGCTAGCTCTAATAAAATGCAGCTTCTAATCAGATTCTTGACTGCTGCATATTTTTATAACACAATTTATATATACTGCATTGTGTGAATGTTTTGCATTCTGCAGTAAATTTCAGCTCTGGTAACCATAATAAAATACACAAGCGATTCTGTGAGCATAATGGGGTGTTACCCTACTCTATACTTGGCCTCCGTATTCATGTTTGTCTTTGTTGTAACCTCACCCACAGTGCACTACACAACTGTGTAAGTTTGAAGCCTTTTTAATAATACACACAGAATCCAGATCTTAGATGCTGAAAATAATCATCTCCAGGCTGACCTATTTCTTGTGGAAAACAGGATTTTAGTTCTGAAGTGGATAACGTTGGTTGGTTCCTTTGTGCCACGTTATTTGAATCGTGGTTGTGTACACAAAGAAAGCAAAGTTGCATATCTGTAAGACAGCCCAAGAGGACAGCCTTTGGGTGGTGACGTTGCTGTTACAGCCTGGTATCACAGGGAACTGCCATTTCAGATTTTCTTGTATGGACAGGACACTTAAAGAGCTAGAGAAGCCATTTAAGGGCCAAAGAAAAATAGAACTGTCTGCTTATAAAGTAAGTACAAACATGTTATACCTTTTGAAATGGGCCTCTAGGGAACGTTTCCTTTGTACTACTAAAAGCTGTAGTTATTTCTGGTGAAATGGGCGATTTATTTTATTTGGTCATTTAACGGGCAAAAATCATTTAACTGAGGAAGAACTTTCATGTAGATGGTGCAAGGAGAAGAACTACTATATCTACTTTAAAGGTGAAAGAGAAATAAGGATTCTTTTACTGTCTGTGATTCTTTGCATTTCTTCCAATACAGGATAGTTTGCCTATTTGTTTTATTTACACTTTAAAGTATAATTAAGACCAAAAAAAATAAGAACACTGAAAAATAAAACCTTCCATGTTAGGCACGTTTAGTAACTTATTTGCTACGTTAAGCCTTGAGTTCAGCTTACAAGAAAAGAGAATGTAATAATGGTAGATGGTTGTAGAGTTGTCATGTTGACAGAATAACAATTTCTTTACATTGCTTTTTAGCAATGTAAACTGAAAGCTGGCTTCTGTCTAGACAGTTCCTATTCCATATTTTAAAAATAATAGTCCAAATTTAGATTTGCTGACTTCTGCTGAATTCACAGCCTAGATTACTAATTTCACCTGACATTCAGATGCAAGAAGCACTCAAGTGAAACACACATGCTCTCTCCAAGAAATAAATTGTTTTTATTTGTGAAATGCAAGAACTCTACCACTAAGATCTTATCTGACTGAATAATAATAAGTCTGAGGAGTGAGTCAATTATATGCACTGACTGTCAAGGTACAAACCATAATTTAATTAGCTAGCCAGAAACAATAATTTAGGTGCTTTAAAAGCATCAGGAATACAATTCTGAATAACCATGGCATAATGTTGTTGTTTTTGAACTTCTCGGTGTTTAGGCATGCTTTAGTATGAATTTATCTTCACTCTGTAGCTCTGCCCTTAGAAGTTAACTGAACTTGACGGTATACTTGAATGTTTGCCATTAACTCTGAATTAATGGAATGTACACATAATATTGCTGTCAAAGTACAAGAAATATCTTAGCAGCAACACTATAAGATGCATTCCAATAGCTGTTCCTTCAGGGGAAAAGGTCACTAGGATTAATAATGACATGCTATGTTTATGTGTTTGTTTTTAGGTGCTGTTTTGGAAGAATAGCCTCTGATCAAGATTAAAAATTGTTGTTGCAATAATATGCGAACAGGTAACGTCTTCCAGGTATTTACTTGGATATGTATACATGTATAATTAGTATTCATTGAAGTTGCATTGATTTCAACAGCTGCCACTGGGATCGTAACAACTGCTCTGTGGGACTCCCTTCACTTACTAGGCAGCAAACTAGTTCACTAGGCAGTGGAACAAACTCTCTAAGATGTTTGCTTTGATAATGCCTAACATATCACAGGTTTTAATTGATTATCACACAGTCCAAAACTGATTTGTCAGCATTTCCCACCACTCCCCCTTCCCTTGTGTTTTAGCAGACTTCAGGTTTGGGCAGTCTGTAGTATTTTATCCTCTGGACTAGGCATGACAGCTGAGGCAATGTGGATTATCAAGGGTAGTTTAGTTCTTTGAGGGTTAAGGTGGTGCTGAGCCTTTATTTGTTTTTCTTTTTAATAGACAGGATGGCCAGGTTAAAAAAAGTTTGAATGGGAACAGGCAAGATAGTTTAGGGGCAGGTTTTCATGCACGTCCTTGAAAAAAATAATTGTGCATCAATGTATTTAGAAGCTGCTTTTACCTCTGCCAGTTTTAAGTAATCAGACTAGTTTTAAAAAGAGCACTATTTTTTCATTCTTTTCCACCCCTCCACCAGTAAAAGATGACTTTTTTTATTTAAAAAAAAGTAACTTGTCTCCTACTTCTCTTTTTAATCTCTCACATAGAAAGATATATCAAAATACAGACATATCGTGTAGAACATATGTTGATAGCATTTCTGCAATCATTAATTGCAAAGGTAAAGCTTTCATATTTTTTAATTGCCCGTCATCATGTGAATTGTTAAACTTCTCTATTTTGATTATACTAGTATGAATGTAGTATGCATTTAACTTTCAAAACATATAATCGGCATTTTTAGCTTAATATATTAACTTATGTCATGAAAAATTGTAACACATTCCCCAGTGTTAATGTACTTGGATTTTTCCTTGTATTGAAACCTTTCTGATTTTCCATTATATTCTTCTCCATCACCGATCTTAAATTCAAGGGGATAAACTGTTCCTTTCATACACTCCTGTCCAGAGCTGTAGCTATCAAATTTGATCCAAACTACTGTATTTCAGTAAAGTGGGCATGGAATATAATAATACCTTTTTTGTATCAAAACCCACTACTAGTAGCATCCTGAATTTTCTTTTATTCTTTTTCATATTTGTGTGCTCTACTTAATACTGCATTACTCGGGTACTTTCATTAAGTAGTAGCAAAATATTAACACAAAAGCTAGGATTAATAAAAAGCACAGTTGGTTGGAAAATGGAGCACCTGGCCCACATGGATGTAGACGCTTCTTCAAATATCACATTTCTGGTAAAATTAAGGTTACCATTTTTCCCTTAGCATTGGAAATAATGTCTAGCACTAGAAAGAAACAGCCTGTAGGGAAATTGTCTGTAGTTATAATCGAAAAGGTTTTGAAGGCCTCCTAGGCACTTTTTGTTCTCTGTCCCTCGCTTTTCATAAGACAGAGTGCCTGAGGTATTTTTCCAGAACAGAAATGCCTAGCTGGATTGCAGAGCTGGTCCTTAATACATGGATCACACTGTAACAGCAAGAGGATCTTTTTCCCCAAATGTTCGGAGACCTGAATGACTGAGGCACCTAGTTTGCTTCAATACTCTACTGCTCTGCCAGTATAAAAAAGTAAGACAGGTACATTTCTGAATAAAAATGAGGAAAAGGCATAGACCCATAAGGCAGAATTTTAAGAAAGTTAACAAGTTCTCTCAAGAACAACTTCTAAGGCTTCCCCTGAGCTGTCTGTGAAGACCTTTTTCTGTGGGGCCTACCTTCTACTATCTCGCTCCTCCATCTGGTAAAATGTCAACAACATTTGACTCCCTCAGATACTTAATGGAGTTGAGACCAGGTCAAAGTTGAGAGTTTTGCTTTTTCTCTTAGTTCTTATAATTGCATAGATATCCTGATACAGTGTTCTTGCATTCAATATCCTCTCTCTTCATTTAAGGAAGGATATGGCCTTCAATGCAGTTACACTGCCACAGAAGTTCTACTGTTACATTCAAAAAGGCTAAAATCTAATCATTTGTAGTTCTTGTTCAAAAATTTTCTTTTTTTTTTTTTTTTCCTGTTGCCATTTTATTCTAATTGTAGTTATACTGTTACTCATGCAAAATAATATTGTCTTTTACAGTGAACCTGCAGTAAATGATTTGCCACTAGACAAGCACAGATAGCCTCAGAGTTAAAGTAACTTTCCATTTAACTCCTAGTAATGTTGGTGAAGCACACATCTGTTATGCCACATCTTGAACCAGGGCAATCAGGTCAAACATCAACAATCTTTCCAGCCTTACATCTCTCCTCCAGCTTCCTAATTTATCTGCACACACACTAAAAGGTCTGGTTACCATTTGAATGTTAACACTTTGATAGCACCAATATGAAACTGAATTCCTGTTGATCTCTGTGATAGAACTGCCTTGGTCTTAAAATGATATATGGACATCATCCACACTCCTGTGTCAATATGACATTGTAGAAATTGAAGAATGTGTGAAAAGACAGACAGTAGGATTACTAAAGATGGCCCAGTACCTACCAGGGTGCATGATGTGTTTGTTGCACAGGGTAAGGGATAGATAAGCTTTTCTACTACTCTGAAAGGTCAGATTTATTCTACGCACAAAGCCATGGAAGCTGCCTTTAAGGAAGAATGTCTTATGACCACACTTTCTCCTTTTTCCTGCAAGAGTAAAGAGGAACCAAAACTATTTGTTTTCTGAGAAACAAATAAGAAAATTAAAATCTCAACTCCTTGTCAACAACGCTGTATTTTGTATAGAGCATGTCTTCCATGCATAAGTAGTGACACAGCAGAATTCTGATTTTCAGAACTTCTGGGAGAAATAACAGCAAAAACAACACCTGAAGTGTGAGGTAACACATGATTCTCAGGCTTGTAATGTCAGAAGACTGTTCTATTTTACTTTTGATTGAGATATTGTGGTTTCATAAGACTGAAAGTATAAATATATACACATATATATAAAATGAGTTAATGACACATTAAATATATGCAGTCCAACTTCCAAATTTAGACTGCTGTCAACAAGAATGTAATTGCAGTCAGCTATTCCATTTATCATATAGTGGGCAATTGCTTCTATAAGTGCCAGCATCAGTGTCCTGGACATTTCATTAGAATGCCTAGTTATGTTTAAAACATAACTTAGGCTTCTTGCATGAACTGCATTAAAAAATAAATAAATAAATAAATAAATTTTGAGATTTGTGGAAATTGCATTGTAACAGTCTTCTATGTATGTAACACTTCACAGGCTAGGTACTTTATTATGATGAGAAAAACTGGTAGTGTCCAACTGCTATGATTCAGTTCTTAATACAGCCTGAAGAAGCTTTAAAATGCCCTGGGCCACAGCTGGGAATATTCTGGGATTATCTGTACTGACTCTGATCCTCTCATAGAAACTAGTTAAGCTCAAAATTGTTTATGCCAATGTAACAGGACAAACTGGACTTCGTATTATATGTATCCCTTTATTTTGTATGGTTTGTGGTCACAAAAGGCAAATGAGGTAATGGAAAATACAAAAGTTCCTGTTCCTACAAGATAAACTTTTAAAATTTATTCATAATCTTAGTGTTCTCTATCTGATACAGTGACCTTTTTTTTGTGATCTTTTTGTGATCTTTTTGCATGTAATTACATAAAACAATTTTGTGATCTTTCTGCATGTAATTACATAAAACAATTTTTCAAGATGGATAATGACATACACTGCTAGCCTGGAAGGCAAGACTAATTCCATATTTGTTCCTAGTGTAGTGATAGCATGTTTTTTTTGTTGTTGTTCTAGTTTGTTTTTATTAAAATGAAGCTGTCCTCCTCACTCCCCCCCCCCCCCCCCCCCCCCCCAAAAAAAAAAAAAGTATAATTATTGATAAAAATCCAGAAATCTCCATTTTTCACTGTGTTTATTTTGGTCTTATTTTGAAGATCATGAAGAACTCTGTGGCACCAGTTATGGATCTTTTTGTCTAAATGGAGGAATTTGTTATATGATTCCTACTGTATCCAGTCCATTCTGCAGGTTAGTGATGCCAAAACTTGTGTTTTTAAATATTGGACAGTAGCTATCTCAAAACTTTCTCCATTTTGCTCCTTTAAGAACGTATTGTTAAACCATTACATGAAAGAAAATACCTGTTACCTTGGCTATCCCAAATTCAGTAATTCATGCTCAGATTACTTACCTAGCCCACACAGAAATGACAGTGAAGAAAAACAGTCATGTACTTGGGATATACTTGTTTGATGGTTGCAACAGTACTCAGTTATGTATGCATTCAGAATGATATCTATATTTAGGGCCATGTTTCCTCCCCTCATTACAATATAGAAAGGAACAAAACACCCTTTGCCTAATGGAGAATAAGCTGTAGGAAAGGCATTCAGAATGGCAAAGTACCTTGCCAGCTTTTCTTCCAGATGAATTATATTGCAAAAATTCTGATAACATAAAAATGGCCTGACCTGAACAAAAGGAGGAGGCATGCAAAAAGGAATATAATCTTTTAAGGGAGAAAAAAACAACACAACACGTAACTCAAGACTTACTGTGTTCTCTGAATCTCACTGCAACACTTGAAGGGCAGTATTTACAGTGACAGACCACTTGCTAAAGAAACATCTAGACAGCGCATACAGATGCTTCTTGGGCCATTAGTTTAAAGGTCCATTTTTCCCTTTGGAGCCCAGGTTGCACGCTGGAAAAAGAAACATTTCCTGCTTTTGCATGTATATTTGTTTCCTGTGTAAATACAGCCCTCTCTCTCTTTTTTTTTTTTTTTTTTTAAAAACAAAGACATAAGACGATGCTAAATTTAATTTTAGTTTGTCATGGTTCTGTATTTACTAATTCTTAGCTATTGTTTATCAAGATAAATTATGGTTAATTTAATGAATTTACATAACATAATAATAGACATTCAGACACCTACTGTATATACTTCAGGATACTACCTATTTTCCTCCCTATGGCAGCATCCACTCCATCTCCAATCATAAGCTGTAACTAACAATAATAGGGTGAAGCAGACAAAGGAAACAGTCTTTTCTAAGGTGTCTAATTCAAATATTACTTTCTTTTGTTTTATATGGGACAATTCAATCTAAACCAAAAAAAAAAACCTCAGGTACGTAAACTCATCTAGTAGGTGAGAAAATAATTTTGTGGTAAATGTTCATTTAAAAATATATACAGAATATCACTGTCATATAATAAATCAGATCCGGAAATAACGATAAAGCACAAGCGTGCTGCATTGTAATGATTTATTCTAGCTGATAAACCTCAGACTTCTGTGATGTAAAATAAATACTATGTGCACACAAAGTAATGCATTTCATGCATGTTGATATATACATGTGTTTTTTTTTTTTTCTCAAGAAGGAATCCCTTATTATTGACATTAAAATAATAAAATGAAAAAAAGTAAACTAAGCAGCATCGGTGATAAGATTTCAAAGCATCCACTCTCAACTGTTGCTGGACTACATAACAAAAAAGGTCTATCTGATGAAGTAACATGTATTCAGAAAAACTCAATCTTCAGGAGCACAAGTCGGTCAGCATAGACAACTTTACTTTAAAAGAGCTCCAAATGAAGGAATTTGTAATTCAGGTACTAGAAGATTTTATAATCTGCTGAAGCACAAAAAGTACCATTATAAGAGCATTTCTGTTATACTCAGGCAATCCTATAGCATTTAAATTATCAAGTATTTTTCCTCTGTATCTAATGGTTGATTATGAAGTTATATGGGTTTAAATAGAACGCTTCTATTTAAGTATGTCCTCATTCTAAGCATGTTCCTTAATCAGTCAGAGGAGGCTAATTATAGATGAGAAAGGTTTTGTTTACACACAGATATCTTAGTAATCAGCAGTGATGTGAATAGAAACAACAGAAAAAAATGCATTGCTATTCAGCAGAATGCAGAAAAATATTTGGCATTCTGGATCCTCAAGACTGGCATCATCACAGTTGTTCAAAGTTTCTATGATACAGATTTCTTGCAGAAAACCTAAAGCTTCCAAGTGCTCTCAAATGATTACTTCCCACCAACACAACAACTGAATCAGAAATTTAGAACCAAAGGCTGCATCACTGTGAAGCACTGATTAGAAAGGGGAAATGCCCCCTGATTAGAAGGGGGAAATGCAATAAGAATGTACTAGCAAAATGTAAAAGTATCTTAAAACACATTTGCCTTGGCATGCTATTTATTTAGACAAATGTGTTGTGCTCAACATAGTCCACATTACCTGATGCAATGTCATTGGAAGTAATTCCACAACATAAGTGGGAAAATTGCATCATTCTTTAGAAACATGTATTTTGTAGCATGCTCAAATTAAGAGCCACTGTTTACTTTTGGACATTTCATTTATTTACACTATTAAGAAATTGATATATATACATAGAAGATATTTAATAAAATTAAACATTAGTTGACCCTCCCCCACCAGTGCAACAAAGCAGCTTTTAAATACAGCTGATGTATGTTAAAACATGAAGTTGCTCAGCTGCCATCTTCATTTGTTCCTTTTCTAGCACTGAGTTAATGACCTTAGCAGCAAAAGGCACACCTGTCACCATATACAAGATAAGCTTCAAACCTGGGAATGCTCAATTGTACTACAGAAACAAACAGGCAGCAAAAGAGAGAAGGCTGTAAAAGCAGCCGCCTCAGGTGTATCATCAAACACGGGGCTGAAAGATGTTTGCCTCAGCACCTGATATGCAGCTGTCCCAGAATCATTAATTAACACAGTGCAGAATTAAGATTTCATTGCCTGAGGTGAAGTTCTGATATTTCCATGTGCTTACTTGAAAGATAGCTGAGAGTCATCTTTTTTATTTCAGACAAGATACAGGTTGTGTGCTGCTTTTTCTATGTTTGTTTTTTGTTCTCTCCCTCCCTCTTTATAATCAACATTTTCCAGAGTAGAACACAGAACATGCTTTAAGATGTATGCTCAGCACTTTACAAACCATGAGGGTATTTTAAGACCTCCTATAGAAACTGATGCAATGCTGTCGTGTTCCTTTGCTTATTTTGGGCATAGTACTGCCTTAAACATCTGGTTCTGCTTTCTATTTCATACAATGTGGCTAAAATCTCAACAACCTTTTAGCTGCACTGGCATTGCATTTCCAATTTTTTTAATGTATGTTAAATGTGGCTTCCATGGACTGTTCATGACAGGTCAGTCTACCTTATCACAACAGTTCTCTAACCGTGACATTTTAACCCTAATCCTACCTATGCAGCTCTCTTTAGCTAGAAGGACCATCTTTTCTTCCTCCTGCTTCATTTTATACTCATTCTCTAGAACTTTTCTACAATCCTTCATTTGATGCCAAAGCCTATTTATTTTTTTATTCCTGTATCATTTTAGCCTTGCATTATTCTCCAGATGTCATTGGTATTCAAAAATACTTATATGAATATTACATTCCATTTTCTATTCCTGTTATTCTATTCAGCTCTACAAAGCGTTTCTCTCACTTGCTAGAGAACAATGCCCCACTCAAACTACATTTCTATTCTTAAAGCATTCTACAGTACAGGAATAGGCTACTGAAGTGCCACTACACTTACAGTAAGTATCTGGAATATTATCTCAAGCAATCAGGGCAGCCTGCCTATCTTTCCTCCTCCCAGCACTCAAATGTAGTAACTCTGAATAGTCTCACGTTGTCCTTATTAAATGGAGACTGTTTGATCAGCAGCACAGCTTTAATACATGATAAGGATACCTGTTCCCATCCTGGCCCATATCACTCTCCCAGTGATCCGTGCAAATCTTCCATTTTATTTTCAAAAGCAAATAATTAAAAGAAATGGTAGTAATTCTTTGTGCAATACTTTAGACCAGTAGTACTGAAAGAGTAGTCCATAAACTACAGGAAACTGGTGCTGGGAGCCATACCAGGCACGCATGGTGGTATACTGACAGTAATATGTTTGTTAGATTTAAATAAGCTAAACTGTTTCTCCCCCTTTCAACTTTTAATCCCTCATCTAAAGTTATACCTTGCCACTGCCAATGGAGAACACTAAACACGTTAAGGAGTTCAGCCCACTTTCCTCAGCTAGAGCCCAAAATTGCTTATGGCACAGATTATTACAACGTCAGTGCCAGAAATAGCAAGAAGGAGCAAGATCTTCAGTAATTCAAATAGAAAGGAGCAAATATACATACAAGAAAAATACATACAGAATGTAGTTGTTGAACTAAGTGCTTTCCATTTTCTGTGATGCAACAAATTCCAAGAAAATTTTGCGGAATAAGTGCAAAAAATAAGACAAATAAAGAAAATTTTAGCTTCAGCTAGCTCATTCCAGCTTTTCAGAAGCATCGTTCCCTAGAATGCTTCGCTTGACTACCTGTATATGCAAACGAGTCCTGTCTGAAAGAAGTATAAGCATCCAAGGTGTTTCTCTGCACTGTGTGCAATACTTAGTAAAGCAGTGGGAATTTTTGCTTCTTCTGCAGCTCCTGATGTATTTTGAATTGTCTTTGGAAAAAATTTTCAGAAGCTCAATATGTAAAATAAACATAGTAGGGAAATCCTTTAGGTAGTTCTCTCAATGAATGAGAGGGTCATTCCCCAATCATGTAACATTTCCCTGTATAAGTTATTTTACTTCATAAGCTACCTTTGCTAGTCAAGTGTCTTAGGTGCACTTTGCCTCAATGAATGCTCATTTCATTTATGCAGCTGACAGTACCAGCTCATTAGCAAAGAGCAATAAAAAGTTACACCAAAAGAAAAAAGCATGACTACTGCGTGCAAGGTAAGAACCAATAGGATGACAGAGTTAACATTGAAAAGGTGGATTTAATTCAGTTTGCCTGTGAAGGCAAACTTAAATACAAAATATATTGCTCATCCAATGAATGTATAACAAAAGATATAGTTTAACATTTTAACATATAAAAGCAGTGTGAGTCAGAATACAAACTTAATACCCAACATGCCCAATTACCTATATTCCAAAAATAAGAAGCAAGTGGAAATTCTATAAGAAAGTATGCTCTGAAACTAATATAAATCTCTCCCCACTCCTACACCACTTAAGACCAAAAGCAGCCATTAGATTTCACAAACAAGATATGCTCTAATCTGTATAAAATTTGGTTTTCCAGGTGTATTGAGAACTACACAGGAGCCCGTTGTGAAGAAGTTCTGCTGCCCAGCATCAAGTCTCAAACAAAAGGTGACCTGTTTGCAGTTCTCTTGGCTTCACTACTTCTGCTTGGAGTTCTTTTAATTGGAACATTCTACTTCCTTTGCAGGTAAAAGTGCTTCAGAGCGTTGAAGCTATTTAATCAAGTAGAAATTTCTTCTGGTAATCATGTACTAATTATTTGAATATAAAAGTATGTAATGCATTATCCATAAGGTTTGTGTGGTTATTCAGCATAATTAATGTGGATGTCTCAACTTGTTGCCTGTGGTATTCCTTCTAAATGACTTTTCTAAGCTATTACTTCTAGTTGCTTTGTAAAAAGAAAAAAAACCACCACCAACAAAAAACCACAACACATCTAGTAAACTAGTTTCTGATAGATTTTACAGTATACCTAGAGTTATTACTTTCAAATATTGGTCAACCCTTACGTTCTCCAAAGATTTAGAAGTAGAAGCAAATTACCGAAGTGACTAGAAACTGTTTCACTGCATTGAGTTGGCAGCCAAACTAACTGATGCCTTTACAGCTCCTACTTTAATGAGGAAAGTTGTAAGTAAAGAATCAAAATCAAGAACCATCCCAGACAGATATTCATTAACTAACAGAAATTTAGAACACATCAGAGGGCTAACACATCTACCCAGGATCAATCACGCTGAACTAGCATGAAGAGGTCAGTGCTGTACAGCAAGTGCCACAGGTTCTATTTTTGTAGCATTAGGACTACTAGGTGTATTAGGATTCCCAATGAAAACACGTAAAGAGTTAGTAGGATTAAATAACCCATCTATTTGATGCTGTAACACTAAATACATACATGTATATCAGTAGACTTGCACCAAACCCAAACAAACTTACCCTCTGCATCTGAGTAGACAACTTCATCTCCTATTTCCTCCCTTGTCTTTAGGGTACCGTGCCTTTTGCAAGAGCTTACTTTCCCTTATGCTGTGAACATGTATTGATGAGATAACTTGCTAACCCCTGTAATTATTAGCGATCATTCGCTTTTTCTGTTGCTGCTCTTCTGCATTTCTCCTTAGCTATGATATCCCAAGGTTTTTGCAATTCTATTCTTTGCTCTTAAATAATCATATTACCAAATCAACCTCTCTGATCCATGCCTTTCAGGGAAGAGCCAGTCTACTTTCACTTCAGCTACTGTCACAGAAACCCACCAGGTGCCTGTTTTTCCCATAGCTGAGGACATTGAGAAGAGATTTCAGAGTATTTGACAAACAAAGTTCGTATTAAATAAAGTTTTTGTAGAGGATACTCCTTACCTTAGTCACTTTAATTAAATTAATCCTGTCTTATCAGCAGTGCAACCACAGATTAGTAGTTAGCAAGAGTATTTGCAGATTACTATAAAGTTACCAAAACAGAATACGGTTTTTAGTAACTTAGAAAAATTCATGCAAGTCTCATAACTTTTTGTTTCTTTAGAAGCAAATCTTGTCTTCGAAAAGAGGAAAAAAGGCTTCAGAGAGCAGAGAATTTAAAGACTAATCCATTCAGGAAACCCTTTTGTCTTGTATACAGTAAGGTATACAAGTAAGATATACCTTCAATAAGGTGAAGGCTGGAGACAGCCTACTGAGTTTTACAGACAAAGAGCCTTGCATAATAGAGTACACAAGCTTAAAAGTACAGCAATTGCAGGCCTACACAAGTCCTCTCTTACACAGTTTTAAGGTGAGCCTCAAACACCATTTACTTATAGGAGATCAATTTACTCAGTCCTTATTTAACTGGCAGAACAGGTAGAGTCTCTTTAAAACAGAAACAAGGTCAGCAACTCAATCTTGACACAGTTGCCCTTAAATCTAGCTTACATACCAGGTTAACTTAGGAAATCTCATAAAAATCACAATTAATTTCTTTAAAGTACAGAACATTACTGTCTAAAAACTGACTTATCTCACCTTGAACACTCCAGAAGGCGGGTGTAACACAACCATCATATACTAGGGAACTCTTCTATAAAAGAAACACTTCACATCCAAAAGTCCTTATTTCTTGACTGATGTAACCAATGTATCAGAGGAGTCTTACCTAGCTACTTTAATTTATTCTCCTGTCCTTAGATGTACAAACAAGGATAATTGCTAGCAGCTGTCATTAATATGTTTTGTTTTGCCCTACCAGCTGTATCATAACATATTAGAAGACAGCGGGACCAGGGCCTGTAAGGGTTAGCTGAAAGTTTGTGTTGTCATTGACTTTGTCCTCTTTGACAGGATATATTGCATCTAAGTTTTAGAGAAATATATTATGCTATCAGGTTTCCACTACTACACTTTGTTAGCAAATATGCTTGATCCAAAAGAAGAAAGCAGAGTTTCTTCCCCCATATTGTGTGTAAGTAAGCATTTCTGTGGCACTTTAAGCAGAGGATTCTAGTGTGTTTTTAGTACGTAATGTGATCTGGGAGAATGCAGAAGAGGAGACATTAATTGCAACTTATTATAGAGAAACTGATTCCCTACAATTATACATCAGCTCTTTTAGGAAATCAATGCTGTATTATTTTGTCACTGTAATCACTTTCATCTGCCCTCCTTTCCAAGTTTTCTTCCTCTCAGGCTGCTTGTGGCAGATTTCAGAACCAGGCATGTGTGCGTCCATTTAATGTTCCCCACAAACAAATTCATGCAGCATACAAGGACAGGAGAAAGGACAGCGTTACTCTGCTCATAAAACTCATATGTAATGGTGAAAGTAGCCTGTAAAAGAGAAGGGCTGCATAGGAAAAGCTCAGGGTGAACGTTAGGAAACAACTCTCCTTTTATATTTAGCTGATTTGTCGCATTTTTATCAAAGATTTACTTTTTTCAATCTGCTGTTAGGCTGATTTCATGCTGTATTTGATTATATACAAGGATTCCTCACAATGATATAGTTTAAGAAATCAAACCTACAAGGATAAGGCAAAGGAGAGAGAAACAAAGACAATGAAGAAACAGTATTTGAAATAGCTGGAGGGTGAGAATGATGGAAAATAGAGTGAAATAACAATAGGGGAATTAAGGTCTGAGTGAAAGGAACAGCAGAGAATGTAGGGAAGGAAGAGGGAATTCAGGAGTGCTGAAGGACTGGTGATGAAAAAAACAGCTTATAACTGGGAAGTATAAACAGTTGTCTAGATTAAACCTCCTATTGTTGCTGAAACTTGCTGAAGGAATGGCTACTTTAGAACTCTCTCTGAGTTTCAGATAAATAGGATATAATTATTTAGGTAGTAATGAGTTGGTTTACTTTCCTTTTATGAAAAATTATGAAGAATCTTTAACAGTTACAAAGAAAAGACTATGTTTTTATGCCTCATCAAAAATGAGTCTCGTAGAACAGTTTTATATCACCATAAGAACAGTGCTGTCCACACCCAAAAGTAATGCGGAAACCAGTTCAGCACTTTAGCTTCCTATTTATTTCCAGGACTGTTCTGTTTCATGGGCAATAAATGTCAATTCTCTGTCAAAGAGGGAATCCCAATCTTTAAAGAGCATGCTCACTTCTGCTTGCTGCATTCCTCTCGAAGCTCACTCAGCACGTTGCTATGTCCAGCTATTGGATAAGGACATCTGGACATATATGAGGACACAATAGATAAGGCTGTGCAAAGCCCCATACAACCTGACTTTGAACACTTCTAGGAAGGGGACATCATGCCAACAACTGTATTTTTAGCAAAGACTGCAAATGTAAAATATATCCATATATATACACACACACACACACACACATACACTTTTAAAATCAGAACTGGTGTTATAAGAGTGATTTGCTATTTAATAATAATTAAAAAAAAGTCTTGGAGTATGGGTGCAGTGCCTCTTTAGGTGCAGTATAACCTGTGAGCAGATGGAAGTACATGATCCAGTACATGGAAGTAGATCAAGCTGCTCTCAAACACACACAGCACCCTGCCTGTAAACAGCACTGATAAAGTCTACAGTTGTCCTCTGAGGAAAACAGGAAAGTATTCAGAATCCCTGCTATTACATTGTTACTGAAGGAACAAATGGTATGTTTTACTACAAGCAGTTTAGGTGTCAGTAGAGGTCCACCTGGCCTTCCTACTCCAGAAACATACTGTAAAAGGCTTACCGGAAGACAATTTAGAAAGCTGATTAGCACAGATTTCACATAACACAGTTTTTTTTTAAAAATCATAGTGCAGAGTGCCACACACACAGCTCAGAGGGGTAGAGAAAACCCAAGGGAAAACTAAACTAAATCTGCAATTTATTGCTATACTTTATTGTAAGTCATATTGAAATGCCAAATAACCTGTATGATAAGCTTATATTGATGAATGGGAACTCAGCCAGCCAAAACAACAGGGTCTAGGCATAAAGCCATTTGAGCTATCCAAGACAACAGATTTTGTGGAGGAGTTATACCACCACAGGACACAAACTGGACAGAAAAGAGAATAGCTCATGACTTTTCTCAAGAGCGCATATGTCTAATTACTATTAAAATGAAGAAGGAAAGAAACAAGAGATCATTTCTATCTAAAGGATCTGCTTCTCCTCAGGAAAGTACGGAAAATATCGCACTATTGACATTTCACTTCCAAATGCTAAGAGAGTTACTGATAAATAATATTGTGGTATCTACTCATTGTTTAATAAAGACCTGAGAAATCAGACTGGAACAGGAACATTAACTTCAGGAGAGAAGCTGTCTAGTTCCAAGTGCTGTTCCTGCCTCTGATCTCTGTTGTTCTCCCTCAAATACATGCTTCTCAGCAATGATGAGTATTAGTTCGACAGTAATTGCAGAAGACCTGTGTTACTCTCCCCTGGTAGAAGGGTCATTTAATTAGTGTCTTCTTTGAGAACTTCCTTTTGTTCTCTGTGTTGTTTGATTTATTCATCCCTGATGTCTCTTTTTTGTTTCTTACTGTCAGGAAAGCATCCATTCCCAGAACAAGTTCATCAGAGTGCGGTGCCAACCTGGTTGATACTACAAGCAGCAATGGCTGCAACAGTGAGTACACTTAAAATGAAATGATTGGACTCTGTGACAAAAGCTGGGGAGGAAGCTTTCATTAGTGAAACTCATGTTTTTTTGTTTTTCAGAAATAATAACAGAGTAAAGCATTAGCATGGAAGAGTGGTGAGAAAATGATTTGCAGAGCAACCATTAAAGTTGTAGTGGTTGAAATGGTAAGGGGGTTAAGTAAAGAAAGTAGGCTGTAAGAGCAGTCCTACTTCTGTGTTAGAGAAAACTGCAATTAATACATAAACTGTTGCATTTAATAGAGTTTTATGTTTTTTAAAGGTGTATCAAATTATACAGAAATCACTATAACCTATGTTTGGATTTTGTGAGATACTGTTTTCAATGATGAACAGATAAAAGCATGACATAATTTTGTTTCTTACTGCATGAGAAGTATGAAATCTTTCTTCACTACATAGAGAATGTGAGACAATCAGGATTTTTTAGCACGAGGTAACACCATGAACTTTTGATACGATCATCCCAAAGGAGTTGAAAACTCTCTTCATTCAGTAGCTTCAAAATTTGTATTTGTGAAGTATGTCAAGGATTTGGCTTGTTTCAGAATACTCTTACCAGATGTAGGAAAAAAGAAGTACCTTTCTTCAGCTTTTTTTTTAATTATTATTAATAGTAAGATAAGAGGGTGAGATACCACTGCTATTGTATTGGTCAGCTTTCTGGCACAAGATTTTAATTCAAATTAAAAGAAAATACTAAGAGAAGAGATTGGTAATGGTTAGAAGTAGCCTACTGGGTAGAGTATTTACCCTTTGCTTGGTATATGTCCCTAATACTAAGCAAGGTACCTTCCTTGCTGGTTTTATTTTTGTCTTGCCACCTTCTAAAATTCTCACTACTGATCTAAATCTTACTTTAGGTTTACAGTTGATATTTCAGACAGTAGAAGTCAGGAATTGTATTCATCAGGTCCATTCCTGAAACAATATATTATCTAGACAGGTGTGTTGGCTGGACAAGCACTGTCCTCTCTAAGGATCCCTTTGGTTTACTCACATAACCATTTGCTGATCACACCAATATATATATCGCTATCTGGTTCCTTACAGGATTCCCTTACTCTGGCAAAGAGAGGTCAAATGACATGGCATGGTTTTTCTCTCTTTCTGCCTTGATGACACAAAGAGACCGGATGGGTGGTCAGCGGCACAGAAATTGTGAATTGAACAATTTTATTTTCAACTCATTTCTATCACTGGAGGTTGCAACTAGGAAAAAATGCACCTATTTCCATAATGGCACATTACCTAGCAGTTCACTGTATGGCATTTATAATACTGTTTTGAAGAGAAAGTTTATTGAGAAAATTTCAGGATTTCAAATGGGAGAAAATGCAGAATGCATATTTCTCATCTTTGAAATAAAAAAAATGGAGGTGTATAAAAATGGAAGTGCAAAGAAAAATTTGAATAAGCTTCAATTCCTAGGGTGTCTACTGCATGCTCTTTTGTCAGAAAAAATACTGTGTATTTTATATCAATGTAGACGAAAGTACAGCAAGACAGAGAAGAAAAGGCATAATGCTACAGTGTGTACGGTAAGAAGTCAAGGAAAAAAATGTAACATAGAAACTATTAGAAAACAACACAGAAAAATACATTACTTTCTGAGGATTCATTTCAGAGAAGTTGGAGCCCAAGTTAAAGCTTGGCATCTAAAGGGAAAATCTGAAAGCATCAAATCAAGTAGAGGCCCTGATCCAGAGAAGTTCCTTATTAAGTTATATAAAGCACGGAAAGATAAGTTTCTCCCCAAATTAACTGAACTTAGATGTTATTTCTTGGACTTCATACCCTTAGCAGATACTCACGAGGAAGCTGATAATGTTGTTTTAAAGGCTAAGAAAGATGAAAGTGTTTTTTCATCACATATGGACATACCAGTGTTAAATGCAGAGCTTAGATGCGCAGCAATAATGACAGCTACATTAGAATCTGTGTTCCCTAAAATACTTTGCATAGCCTCAGTGGAAATTAGTCACAGAAGACGGCTGTTAAATAATTTCCATGTGTTATTGATCACGAGACATTCAGACTTAGTAAACTTCAGCATGCTATTTTCATTGAAAGAAGAAAAGGCTTATGGTCGTCTTAAATGGAAATCCAGGAAGGAAATATTAATAGAAGATGTGAAAAATAAATGGACTCAAGTTGTACACTATAACCTCCTACAACCCTCTCAGCTTTCCAGACAAACATGGAATAGTTACTCAGTATTACCAATCATGTTTGCATTATCCAGGAAACAATTTGTACAAGAAGTGAGAATGAATAAAACAAAACCATGTTTAAATGCAAACAGGTCAATTTATGAAACAATGTTATCTTTGAATGAAATCCTATTAGCAATTCAGGTTCCTTCTAATCCACTGCAAAAGAGAACATTCCAGTTTCTAAAATTATTTATTTCAATTTGCAAGTTCGGGGAATTTGTCTTTCAGGTCAAAAGGAGATTTGGCTACAAATTCATTTTAAGCTGGCCAAATGCCACAGGAAGTGCAGGGTAGCCAACATTACATCCAATTTAATAAAATTGTGCAATGCTTGCTTACACAATTAAGCAAGTAGTCCTGTGAGCAAGAAAGCTACAGAAACATTGGTTCCAATGGATCTGATCTTGGGGCTGGAGTCAGTGGAGCGTAAAAGGTGTTACGTGCATACACAGGGATGAGTCACGGTCTCTTCTCTGCTTGACTCCAGTTTTCATGAAACATAAAATCTCCTATCTTTGAAATTATTTCTCCACCAGTTTAAAAGTTACAGGGGGAAGAGAAGGGGAAAAGACTGGTATCCTAGGAGCCTACACTAGTACAATTACATACCAATTGATTTGTTACAGCAAAAATTCTCTTATACTTGAGGATCATGTTTTTCTTCCTTTCCTTCCTCATAGTAAAGGGCTCTTTTTAATGTGTTAGTGAATCCTTCTGATCATTTGCAGAACAAAATGCCAACCACTAACAGGAAACCTCTTTATAGACCTAAGAGGCTGCTTATATGTTGTTCAGTCTCTCTCTCCCGTATTTTTTCAAATACCTGTTCAAGGAAAATGAAGATTTTTCTGTCTTTGGATTTATATTGTTAAATATTATGTGGAATAACCAACGGGCAATCCATTTGGTAGCACTAACCACTCTAACGGTACTTTCAATATTATGCCACCCCTTCACAATTTACTGCACCAAAAAAATTATTTTTCTCCTGGCCCTGCATTTTGAAAGAACAATAGAGAGGCTCTGACAGTATGATTTAGTTATTTCAAAATGGAAAGCAGGGAAGAAGTGGGGGGGAGAACTTACCACAACAGACATTCCAGCTGCACCACTGCTTTCTGTTTTAAGTGTTGTGACTGTAGGAACTACCAACTGACCAGAAGCCATGCGGAAAGGTAAAGCAGTGATCATGGCTAAAAAGCTAAAACTTCCTGTTATGTGTTCAGCAAATTCTGTATCACGAGATATGTACCTAGAAGAGGCTGCCCAGGGAGGGAGAGCTTTTGTTGAAGGTGGTTATGGATGGAACATGGGACAACTACCTCTTCTACATTAAAAGACAAGCCCATGCCCCTCAATTATGTTCCATTGGTATTTGGCATCCTTTCAGCTTTAAACGATACCAAGCTATTTAAGATAAAAACTGACAGAACTGTGGATTATTTTGGGTAGGAGTTTTCACTTGTACTATGACCATATTCAAACCCGGGAATATTACTGAATGTGTATCTGTGCGAGTCGGGGAGTGGAGGGGAACTAGAGCTAAACTGGTTATGATTCTTTGGCAATGTTATTTACATTACCAGGATGCAAATCTTCATTGTATCTCTCTCTTAGATGTAATGTCTTCTGTTGACATCTATGCATGTAAATGAAGAGATGGAACATTACTGTATTTCTGATTATACTGCATAACCAGAAGAATCTAGACATAAATTGTTGTGGGTTTTTTTATTAAGATAAGTGAAAAAGGTTCTTCTTTAAAGAAGTTCTGCAGTATTTTCTGCACTTTTGGCGAAAACAAGCAAACAAAAACATGTGTTCGTCTAAAGATGTTAAAAAAAATAATCATTATTGTATGTAATATTACTTGCTTGTGCTTATTCAAAGTCCGTTCTTCTTGTGTTTTTAGTACTTTTAACCTGTTCAACATAACCTATATTCTAATGTCTAAGAGCAATGTCTTGACAGCAAAGTACCAAACAGAAATGAAGTACTGAAGTACTTACAGGCAGGTTGCAGCTCAGTTGCATACTTGGAAGCGATACTCCAAAAAGCCTTTCACCAGCAATTTTTCCTACAGCTAGCTAAGGGTGCATAAACAGAACCTGAAATAACATCAAGATAGCACTGTTTTCATCCCCCAAATGAAAACTAAATACAATTTCTAACACTTAAATTCAGCTCTGGGTCAGTTTGTACCACATCTGAACGTTCTCAGTGAACATGACAGGAGACTGGTTTCAAGTTAAGCTCTCAGTAATAGTGTTTGCACTACTACTTTTGTACAGGCAAACAGTGGGCTGTAAAAATGTAGCTGACCATCTGCTGGCATTTTTAACAGGGCTCCGTAATTCGAATCTATGTTGTATGTTCTATTCTTTTTTTCTCCATCACAACATTCACTGCTGTTTCAAACTATTCAGTCATTTTCACCGGTTCTGGAGTTCCTGTTTTCAGGGGATTAGTGTTTGCTCTCACTGTTGCCACACTGTCTCCTCAACTAAAATGAGCTTAATTTTAAAAAAGCTGTTTCTAACTCATAGAGTTGTGAAAAATTATCTCGAGGTGACATGACTGCCACTGATTCAGCAATAAGAATCACTCCGAAACAGCTATTTTAAGAAGTCAGTGCTACCTGCTAATCTCAGTGAGGATCTAGCTGTGAAATGTTAATTATGGCAATTTATATATTTTTTAAAGTGTTTAAACAATTTAGAAGCATAAATCCCATTGATTTAGGAATAAAATTTTTGTTCCTAAATTATCAAAGCTATTTTCCAAATAGCTATTTCTCTGTTAATAATTCTAAACACACATGTCCAGGTAATATCATTTCCAAATAATCCAAACTTTTTTTTTGCACTTTTCCTTTGAAAAGCTTCCATTTTTTCCCACTAATTGTTTGTTACCTGTTTAGAAGAATACCCCACATTTTATGAACTGCTGGTAGGTGTACAGTAATCAGTGCAAGGGTCCTACAATGTTTGGACTTGTATTTATTTCATCTGAAACTGTGGTACAGGACCCAGGCACACCACCACCAGAAATGAGCTGTTTACCTTGCTGCACACCTTTGAGCCTGTAGATCAGGAGACATGTTCCTAGGCAGAACACCCTTGAGGCTAACCTGGAGCCTCTTGCAAAACAGCAGCCTCTTCTGGAGTCTGTATCTGGCTGAGAAATGGGCTTAAGAACAGGAAAAAAATCAAGTAAGAAATTTGAGAATTAGCATCTAACACTCATCTTGAACTGCTTTCATGTGCATGAATTACAATTGCTGTATTAAGGTGGGAATTATTACGAGGATTCACCACAGCCTCATACAGTAAAAGTTTTCTGCAGTTTTTAACTGAAACTGCTTTCTGAACGTACACTTGTGACAATTTGCCTCCACTTTTACTGATTTATTCTTGCTTTCTTACAATGGCAAATTATAGAAAAATCCTATAGAGTGGATTTTTGAATTAGTAACTGAATTCTAATTCATTATTAATTGAATTACTAATTTGAAAATAAAAATTCCTGTAATAGTTTTATGTTTTGTAAATGCTATTTTGGTTGTGCAAATAAGAGATTAGACATCATACATTTGCCTATTACTTTTTATACTTCTGATACCTACAGTTCACTCAACTAAAAGATGCATTAAAAAGAAACATGTAATGAAACATTGCTCATATTCAAAACATGGGGATAAAGAATGCCTTTTACCTTGTGTCAGCAAAATCACCACTCTTCTCTGCAGGTCTTGTGACTTAGATTTTCTTTTTTTCCTTCAGCAAAACAAAATCCTTAGGATTTATATTGCAGGAAACATTACCATCACCACAGTAACTAACTGTACAGATAATTATCATTAGAGAAGTCTTGTGTTTTCATGCACTCTGTGAAAAGCATTGCTATTCACTTTGCTTCAGTTGCTGAACAGTCCTTTGACTAAATTTGTCCACTTTATCACTTTTGAATGACAGAGGTACAAGTTACTGCACTGCAAAGTTTTCTGTCAGCAAAGAACACACACTGCCTTTTCGTGCAATGCACTAGACAGGTGGTACATGCTGCCTTAAACAAATATACTTGGGGTTAACTCAGGAGTTGTTATAGTTTTAGAGTAAATGATAATGTGGAAGCAAACCAAATCTGGATACCAAAACGCTTTAATCACACATGTTGCAGTGTAATGAATTACACGGCAGAGAGACGATGCAGTCCAGGAGAGACAGCACAGCAATTCCAGCCAGACAGGGTATGTGTCTGGGATCCCCTGGCCTATTCCCCATTCCCCGGTGTTGGAGATGATCCAGGAGTCTGCTGCAAGCTCTTGGGATTCCATTACCAGAGGCTTTTTTGCACTGTGCTTACCTTCAAGATGTGTAAGCACCCTTAGCTACAGGACTGGGCAGAGAATACCTCGCTGATGATTAGCTCCTTCAAACTGCATTCTCAGTTTCTGTTTTGCTGTGCCATTGCTGAAGCACACAATCTGCTTCTTCGGACACTTCTAGACACGTTTGCACTGCTGTTCCAGACACGTGGTTGATTGTAATTCATTTACTTCTACTACAGCAAGAAGATGGGTAAAGTTCACAGGCTTATGCTAACAGCCATGCTGCTAACTAGGCCTAATTCATACTGTTACAGGAGACCTGTCTTTATTACAGAAATGAAACACACATTTTCTTTGCCTACTGTTAAATGTGTAACATTACAAAATCAGAAAGGACCAAACATGACATTCCAGTTATGCTGAAGACATGTAACCCCCTGCCCACCCTAATGCTTCTCTTAAAATTCAAGAACACTGAATTCCCAGCTACTTTCTCTTCCAAATGCAGTAGCTAATCTCCTATCCCTAGAATGCCAGTGGGAGTTTAACATCCCATCCACTTTCTTTGAATTAATAATAATAATAATAATTAGAAAAGATCACCAAATCACCAACAGAGCCATGGGAACGTACTGTCAGTGCTCAGCACCCAGTGAGACCAATAGTTCAACTCAGAACAGACATGCCTCTTCCTTAGCCTGTTAGGCTACTGTCAGTGAAAAGTTTCATCTAGACATTGACAAGAACATGGCATAGTCTTGGGTGTTACATTTAAAGCAAAATATAGTTATAGGACATCTAGTACGATATAGTACAACATACAGCAAACTATTTTCTTTTTTACTACACTGGACAGGCCAGTTACTTGATAGGGCAATTGGAAATGTGCTGAAATGTTGCAAAATAAATCCTATTTTCTTGTCACTCTATTACTAAATGAAAGAAAAACGAAGGAAGGAATTTAAAAGTGAGCAAACACATTATGAGCTACACTTGAAATTATTCTAAATGTACTTATCTGAACATCATAATACAGCATTCCAGCTGCAGCACTCCAAATAGGTGACTGATGTAAAAGCTTCAGCTCACAAAAGCATGGGAAAACATGCAGAAACACAAGTCTTACAAGTCTATACAAAAAGAACTTAGCCAGATCATGTGTCGCCCATAAATTCAAATTAAAAAGCAAAAAAAATTTTAAAGGAACTTAAAGATACCAGATGAAGTCTTCATATTTTGCGCTTTGGACTTAGAAGTTTGTAATAGCAAGCATCATGCTATAAGAGAATCCAAAAGGAAGGGTAACTAGTGCATTTTGACTGAGAAAACTGATACACACCAAGACTAAAATTGCTGGTACGTACAAACTATCAGATAATATTCTAAACCAAGTATTTAAGACAACTCAAATTGAGTTCAAGATGGTGAAATGAGTTGAGCTTTTAACTTGACAGCATCTCTCACTAAATCAGAGCTTTTCCTCTAAGAATGGCAGGCCAGATGCTTCTACATAATTTCATTTTTATTTAATGAGCATTTTTTATTTCTTTCTAAAGATATTCTTTCATTTTACCTAGTAAACCCATTCAGTGTTGTAACTAGGACTCAAATCTGGGCAGGCTGTGCATTTCTCAAAGTAAAATCCAGGAAATGGTGGATTTTATGCATCAGTATTTCAGTACGCATCAGTAGTTTTTCCAGACTGTTTTGGATACATAAATAGAACACATCAAAGTACTGTTTATTTCTACATGTTGATTACTTGGACTCCAACTGCAATTTGTGCAAACCATTCTCTTTTTAGAAAAAAGGAGTCTTTCTTCAATTGCAGAATTCCATTAAATACCATTTGCCTGCAGTTTTGATGCGTACATGGGATTACACACAATGCAAAGCTTTCCCACAGCTATTATAAGAAACTCTATTCGACCTACAGGATTGGATAATACAAGAATGATGTTTATGCTTTGGAAAGTGCTTTGACTGCAGATGCCCACTCTGCCAGACTTTTCTGTTTTCTGTAATGAAAGAAACAGGTCACTGATGCATTAAAAACATATTTACACTTGGTTTGGTTTTGTTGAACCAAGATGAATAAGAGTCATTACGGTAGTATAACCGTGCAGCAGGTCATCCTTTACGTCATTACATTCTCTTAACACGAAATTCCCAGTAACTATTCGATCACATCCTATTTCACCATGTCCAAAAAAGCCAAAGAGGGGAACATTTGGAAAAAACTTCCTAAATGCATCTGCTTCCATATTCCTTTTGGTTTTATAATGCCGATATCCTCTGCCAACACATGCAAACATGAAGCCAACGGTGTTACGCTCGGGGATGTTTGCTGCTTTGAGACGCTGCATGGCGGCTTCTGCTGTCCTCTCATCAGCTACATCCTGGTCTAACAAAACTGTCGCACTCTGGATCTGGGGACCACTGAAAGCCAGTCCGACCACACCACAGGCATCGCTGGGCTGGGCGTTACTACTGAAAGGAAATAGGCCTTAGTTAGAGAACATTTCAGGAAGTCAACTTCACACCTGAATAATCTGCTGCCACAGAAGTAAGACGCAAAACAGACCAACATCCTGGTGATTTTGGAAGCTGCCTTAGTTACAAAACAAAACAAACAAACAAAAACAGAAAAAAAAACTTCCAACATTTTTATCCTCTTTTAACAGCAACCTTTCACAAGGAAAACCTTTCACTTCAATACCTGGAATTAATCATAAGCTTGCTTCTCAAATACATTTAGCACTCTGTGTATGTCACAACTCTCTAAGTCCAACTGAGCTATAAGTTCAACTTGAGCAAAGACCTGGTGCTTCAGGTCTCCCTGGCTAGCCAAAATGCACCGGTTTTAATGGTTACCTATTGCTTATGAGCAATAATTTAACATGGTCAGCTCTCTTATCTGGAATAACGGTGCAGCTGGTATAACTCAGACGCAAGAAACATGTCTGTAACACTACAGAGTCCAGACCTACACTGGCAGAAGCCCACAGAAGTGTCTGCACCACACTCCCCAGCACAGGCTGCTCCAGGGAGGATGCACTGGCACCAGAAAGTCAGAAGGCACAAGGAGCTCTCCCTATACAGCTGAGCAGCTGTAGTGAAGGAGCCCACATCTGCCCTGCAGGGATTGTGGTAGAGGGACAGGGTTTAACTTGGATCATATCAAGCCGGTTCCTGTGAGTGCCACGTCCTTGCAATGCTGCAGCACATTAAGTGTGCTCCTGGGAACAGTCCTGGCTGCACGTTCAGCTACTGCTCTGTGATGTGAAGTGAGATGAGGCTGACAGAGAACCAGAACAGTCACGTAAGTGGTCTCTGTCACAATGAGTGACAATTTATCTGCAAGCCAGAGAGTAAGCACAGACTGCAATAAACTCATACAGTGTTTCTGAAGCTGGAACTGTTCACAGTTCTTTCCTAGCTGGCTTTCCAGAACCCTAATTGTAACAGTCAAACAAAGCTTCCAGCTCTTCTTGCTGACTCATGGTGTAGCAGTTGGCCTTCGTTCTCTTAAAAAAAAATAATTTACTGTTCTACTACCACTAGGACATTTCCAGTAGGACACAGCTAACATGCTACAACTTCTGCGGAGTTTTTCCTATTTTAAATCTAATTCACAATTTACCTTGAGAAAGATACCTACTTCTCAGATGTCAGCGATGTAAAGCTCTCCACCTGTCCCCCAGCTAGGATGATACTTTTTTCATTCAAAGGATTGACTATTTGATGAAGAAATCGAGTAGCTCCAGACTTCCAGGAGTTGTAGCCAAACAGAAGAACCACACGGAGATCTGGATTATTCTTCAGACCTGCAAATAAAAACACAAGCATAATTCCCCTTATTTTTGACTTCCCCTGAAGCTCAGGTATCCCATATACACTCTTCACTCTCTCCTTAAATAACACCTAATGCTTTTACTAACAGCTTTCCGTTGCTGCAACTGAAAAACAAGACACAGGTTGGTCACGTATTCAGGAGCTGGGCTGCATTCTCTACCTATGTAAGAATTTCTGAAAAAACTTGCCGATGAAAAGAAGATTGTATCTGCTCCTCCAGCTTTTTTCACAGAGCATTTGTTTTACCACAGCACAGTTTCTGTGTTTTACTTGACATCTTTAATTGTCCTTTTACAGATAGGAATTGAGCATACAAGATATTCAATAAGAACCACAGTGCAGTAAGTAACTTTACTTGAAAAAATTAATAAATTGCATACATCAGCCAGTTGTTTAACCCAAGACAGAAAATCCCAAGTCTGCAGAACAAAAACACTCACGAAACCCTCTTCGTAAATGATCTGTTGTGTCCTGCTAAGAACACAACATAAAGAATGTAAACTGTATTTATTGTAATCTATTGTCTTTTCTTCTGCCTCTCCTTGCTACAATAAATGACTTAGGATCTAAAAGGAAAGTTATCTTGGAGAAGAAAAGCAGCACCTCCTCCCCACCCACTTCTAAACTGTGGTGGTAAGAATGATTCCCAATGACATAAACTCACTTATCGTTACTTTTAACCAGTTAGAGAGTTGCTCGAAACAAAACAGATCCCTCTTAGCAGCCCTAAAGAAATCTGACAGCAGTACTCAGGATAATTTACCCTCAGTACTCCAGACAAAAAAGGGAACATAGATTGATTGACCAGCAGCAGCCCTACAGAGCCCCAGAGTGCTCTGTGAACACAATTAGCACAGAAGCTGTTGGTTCTATGTGTAATTCCACGCTGGAGCCCAGAAGAACCAGACAACACTTCACAAAAGCCCAGATCGAAGGGTGAACAGGGACTTACCTGCTTCAGCAAATTTACTTTCATCAAAGACCCTGTTCTTCACGTCTTTAGGAAAATGGAAGGTTTGGATTTTTACACCATCAATTTTGGGAAACAGCAGAGCAAACCCAGCTTCACCATCTTCAATTTCTTGAGGTTGATTGCTGCTTGAACCCATAGGGGTAACTACGACGACACAAAAAGACACCTCACATTCAGTGATTCTAATGTTTTTGTCTACACAGTGATATAGATTAAAAGAGGCAGAGCAGCATACATGACATAAAGCATGACAGCTCGTTTCCATACACATGTAAAGATAGCTGGTGTTAATTTTGTTGTTGTTTTGGAAAGACGAAACATGTTAGGAGTCCCCTTTGCTACAGATGATGCTGAAGTCACTTTGCAGGAGGAGACAATTTGGAAAATTTCCCCCAAATTCAAATCAAATGGAAAACAAGCACCGTGCAATACAACAGTCTCCCAGCCTTCCAGCCAACTTCTGTGGCTACACAAGGATACTCTGATTTTTAAGAACTACCTACGAAACAGGGAACAGTGTTGTACAAGCGTGTGATGACAGTATAAAGCAAACTGACACAAATATCAGCACCCTATTATTGGATTATGCTGCTGACAAGAATCAATCACCACAGTCAAGGTAGAGCAATACTACAACACCGTGGACCAACTCCGGGACTAGGGGAGGATAAATGGAACAGATGGCACTGCTCCAAAGATCTGGTTCAAGTGACTGAGAACCTGGATTTGAGCTATGCAATTGGTGTCCTCACTTGGAAATACTAAAAAGATTTTGCCATTTGATCTCAGGGGAACTAAGCTTCAACGTGAGGAAAAAATAAAATGAAGAAGTGCATCAAGTTAACTAATTCCATCAGGACAAGGACGAGCTGATGCACTGGTGTACTGTCTGTATCCGCACTGCAAAGATAAGCCACCTGGTCTTATCTTCTTCCTTTCAGGAAGAAACTATGTGATTTGTCTAAGTAATTACAGGCTGAGATTGTTATACTTTATAAATACAGCAAGAGAAAACATGAAGAAAAGAACTAAGGAAGCAAAAGGATCCTGCTGACAAAAGAAGAGAACAATAATCTACTTACTCTAACTGGAAGTATTCAAACAGTCTTTAGTAGGAACAGAATCACAAGTACTTATGGCTAGAGATGACCTCAAAAAGTTGCCCAAGCAACTCCTTACTCCTTCACATTAGAGGCCTGTGCTGCCCTTCCAAACACATGTTAAGCAAGACTGTTCAAGACTGGTGACAGAGAAGGAAAGCAAACATACTAAGCAGACTCCTGCTACACTTTTTGATATATGAGAGCTTTCTACCAACATACAGGGCATAATCTATCCTCTATGCTCACAGGGACGAGCAGAAGAATACACCCTAGTACACCATAGAAAGAGAATTTAAGGTGAGAAATGAGAAAAAAAATGCTAACAATAAAAACCCAAAGCATTAAAGAAGACTCCTACCTACAATCCCTGGGGTGACCAGTCCAAGAACTTGACATCGTTTTGGCAACAATTTTTCAAGTGCAATTGCTGTTTCTTTACTGTTTCTTTTTCTAGCTGTTAAAATAGAAAAAAAAAGTAAGCACAGAGAAGTAGAAGGGCGCTGTTCTGAACAGGACTAGAACAAGCATTGCAATAACCCCACCCTATTTTATCAACACTACAAACACAAAAAAACCTGTACTATGTGTAAGCATCCAGCACTAACAGCACGTGGAATGGGAATCAATCTTGTCAGCGGGGTGAGAAAATAAATTGCTGTACTTTCCTCCGTGTAATTCACATCTGTGTAAAATAACAAACAACTGAGGGCTGTGTTTCGCGCTGCAAATGGGGTAAGTGGTCATATTTTTTCAAAAGATTACTCTGCTTTGAAACTCAAAGTATGAGAATCCCTTGGTAGGTGACGTTTCCTTTCTGCGTTGCACCTGGCTGCCAGCTCCCTCGCAGCACGAGTGGCGCCGTTACCTTTCTTCTGCTCGTGGCACTCCTCGTGGCCGCTGAACGTCTCCGCATCCGCTATGTAGAGCACGGTCTGGGGCAGCACGTGCACCTTCTGCAGGAGGGAAGGGGCAGGCTGCGCTGCGTCCCGGCTCCCCGCACCGCCCCGCTCCCTGAGCCTCCAGCCGGGCTCGGGAGAGGTCGGGGCGGGGGGGGTGCTGGCAGGCAGCAGGTGCTGGCAGGGGCTGTCCCTGCCTTCCCCGGAGCCCTGACGGGACGGGGCGGCAGCCGCGCGGCCTGACTGCGGCTGGGGGGCTGCCTGAGCGCCGGGGCCGGCGGCTGGGGCGCTGACAGACAGACAGACGGACGGACAGACGGACGGGCCGTTAAGGCACCGCCTCCCCCTCAGCAGCGGCCCCTCCCCTCCCCTCCCCTCCCCTCCGCTCCCGCTCCCGCCCCCGCCGCGCGCGCACCCACCTCGAGCTCCCGGGCGAGCGCGCGCACCAGCGCGTGGCTGTCGGCGGGCCCCGGCTCCAGCGCCGACACCCAGGCCAGGCGCTGCCGCGTGCGCAGGGTCCGGCGGGCGCACTCCCTCCAGAGGCGGCACACGCTGCAAGGCACAGGCACAGCCACAGGCACACACCGCGCCTACGCGGGGCGGCCGCTGCCACAGCCCCTCCCCAGCCCCCTCAGAAACGGCGCCCCCCGCCCCGCCCCTCCCCGCCACCCCCGCTCCTCACCATGCGGCGCGCAGCAGCGCCTTGGTGGGCAGGAAGCCGAGGACGCGCTCCACCACCTCGGCCAGGTTGCTGAGCACGAAGGCGGCCCGGCCGCTCGCCTCCATGGCAGCGGCGGCGGCGGCGCCGGGACGCTGCGTCACGCGCGCGGCGACGGGACGGGCCGTGCGCGCGCGCTTCCGTTTCCGGCGGCGCGAGGCGCGGCCCCGCCCTCCCCCGGGCCCCCCGGCGCTGAGGCGGCTGCGGGGAGCGGCTCCGGCCCCGCTGAGGCGGCCGCGGTCGTTCCCGCACTGTATTGCGAGCTCTGTATAAAAAACTCCACCCACGGAGCGCCGGCGCGCTGGTTCCAATGGCTTTATAAGTTCATTAGGTTACAAACGATTGCAACAACCCGTTAAGAGAGGGGAGCACTGCGGGGAACTCCAGGCTCCGCAGCGAGGAACGGCCCCGCAGGGGTCTCCGTGGCACGGCCTTGCTCTCCTCATGAAAAAAAAACTCTAAACGAAGAGCATCTTTTCCAAGAAACAGTTCATATTCTCATACGGCCATGAAAAATGTTTAATGACTTAACATACATGTGCTTTTCCTATATCATTAATTTGGAAATACTACAAACGCTGTCATTTCAGACCAGAAAAACTACTGTGATTTGCAAGATCTGACATTGCCTAGAACAGTATTAAACAACGTATCCAATGTCCTGGCTTTAAATGAAACAATACAACGCAAGTCTGCAGTCTGCATTCTGCCAAAGTTAAGAAATACACAAAAAAAAGTGTGTGAACAACTCCTATTGAATGATCTTTAGTAACTTGATAGCCTGCCGTAGGGAGCTTACACTTTCAAATAAAATTAAAAAAAGGGGGAGAAAGAAGGGAGTGGCCCAAATATGCGCAATCCATAAAGAACAAATACAGTAAAGGCCCAAATTGCTCAGTCCGAGATACCTAAGAAGAGCGGAATGGTAAGGCTGTAACTTATACTTTACGTGTCAGTTGACATTATCCACTAACTTATCTAATAGCTAAAGTCTTCAGTACGGCTGTTATAGGGGGCACTCGTAGCTTGAGTCTGTGTGTTGGAAAACATAAAAAAGAGCTTGTTTTGTTGACATTGGTCCAGGTATACAACAGTCCTCAGTATTAACCATCTTCTTTTGGAGGAGTGTACCAGCCTACGGAGAACAGAGACACGTGTTAGGTACTGACACTGGGAGGTTAGGATGATCTTACCAGCCCATTCTGGATTTGTGGGAGACGGAAGCCTCGACTGGCTCCCTTCCTTCCCTCCCAAAGGAGGCCAGCTCCGTGAGACCCAGCACCCTAGGCCTTAGTCATCTCCAGCCAGACAGAGAGCATGTGGCATATTCCACGGTCAGACACGGCATTTGTGTGGGAAAACTCAGTATTTTCATGGGTCCTCTCTTTGGTGGTGGTGTATTTGTTTTTTGTTTTGTAATAGCAGCTGTCTTTAGTTGGACAAGTTGGGCATGAACAGAAGAAGCTGTTGAAGGAGAAACATTGCCATAACAAAAACAGATGGAATACTGGTAAAAACAAACAAGCAAAACAAAACATGTCTTCCAGCCATTTAATGTCTAGGCATACAAACATGACTGCACTGGGTTATTTATATACACATCTTATCTTGCACATGGAAGAGTTAGGTGTGCACAAGCATTTGCACAGTTTATCCCACTTTTGCAAGTCTTGCTGCAGGAATGGGCTTAGAAATGTCAGCTGAGTTAACTCTGCCTCCTGCTAGGATTTGGCATGTTTAGCAGTTGAATCATATCACAAGTGTGCATAGCTCTTCCTGGCCACCTTCAGATCTCCAATCTTAATTCTCCCAGCCACTACGGTAACAATTCCTCATAGTGTTTGTATGGTGGGTACCAGGCCTATTTATGTTGTCGCAGAGAACTGGTAGCAGCTAGAAGTTAGCAGATTTACTGCTGCTGCAAAGCTGTCTTTGTTGTGAATGCTTTGTGAACAGCTCCTGTTGCAGCAAGCACTGTAGTCAACCCTAGCACGTGGCTAAAAATTAACAGCCATGCTGGCTTTTGTGGCAAACTAAAAAAGCAAAAGACTCTGTTAATGGCAAGATCAATAAATCACAAAAATGGAAAGCAGTTAAAAATAATCATCTCCTTTTCTACAATACCAGAGGCATTACGTTCATTTTAGAGGTGGGAAAACTAAGGTGCTCACTACACTCATACTGAAACATGCTCTTGTGTTCATGGCAACATGAATTCACAAAGAACACTGTGTCCACCTTGAGTCAAAGATGGTGACTGAGATGGGAACTGGCACTAAATCTCTCATCACAAGACCAGGTACCAACTCTGTTGACTGCTTTTATACAAGGTAAGTCACTTACACCTTTCTAAAGCCTCAGGTCATTTGTTGCCTTCTCATCCTGCCACAGTGAATGCAATTATACCTTGAGTCCTTTAATACTTGTTTTAAGCATCTGAGAGACCAATAACTGGCTTTAAATGGGGAGAGGGGAGCCCCTCTCTCGTATCAGTTGCAGACAGTGCACTTCCCTTGGACTTTCTGTATTTTTTAAGAGACAGACAGACTTGACAGTTAGTCAAGTTACCTGAACAAGAAAGACAACAACACTTGAAGATTAGTAACAGAAACACCACTTCCAGTCTTTCCAAGCCAACGTTAAGACATTCCAGCACTTCAAGTTTTATCACTGCCAAATATCAAACCCCAGGATACCGTACAGACGAGAACGAAAATACAAGATACACTTACCATTTTTCTCGTGTATTTGTACTAGTGACTTATAGGACTGCTGTGCTCTTGCTAGATTATATTGATTCTGAAAGGAGAAAAAAAAAAAACAAACAGCATGAGAGAACCTGCATCTAAAAATGCAAGACCTCAAAGAGTGTAGAAAGAAACTCTATGGTGGACTTCCAAATCAAAACAATGTATGATGTTCCTGGCTTTCAAGTACAAGATTTTCAGAACAAATACCCTTAATTCCTCATTTTGCCTCAATCATGAAGACACGGACTGGCATAGCCCTGCTGCTGGACAGGCCCCTCTATCAGAGGGCTCAGAACCACGTGCTAGCTGCCCCAAGCAGCAGCACTTCAGGCACACCCTTCCTTCCCCCCAGATTCTGCCTTATTCATCTAACCAGTTACCAGGCTAGACAGAACTGTGATCATAAAAAGCTTCTGTGAATTCCTTCTGAATCTTCCTCATTTCTAATTCTGAGTCCTCCTTCTCCCCCATCACGTCTCCCTACTTACACACCCTGCCCATCCAACAGTTTTGTCCTCTTCAAACCTTCATCTTGCCTTAAACTCAGCATTAACAACCAATAAAATACTCACACATGCACCAGATGTTGAGGTAAATGAAAATGCACGTATAATCATTAATTCTGTCACTAAGCATCTTCTGTGCAAGTCAGTGAAGAAACAGAAGCAGCCTACCAATAATTTGTGTAATTGATGGACATGGTACGTTTACCTTATTGGCTCCAAACTGTACTCTGGCTTTTCCTTTGACTAAAGTGGCATTGATCTGCATGATGACTGATTCTATTGAATAGGCACTGCTCCAGCCCTGGAGGAGAAAGAAAACATTTCTATGTAATACATACTTCTTGGGCTCATCTCCCAAACCTGTTTTGGAATGTGTGTTTTGTTGTGGTATCTTGTTCTTATTATGTTTTTCTTGTGTGTGCAGTGTTGTTGTTTTTTTTTGTTTGTTTGTTTGTTTGTTTTTTAACTGCACTCCAGTAAGCCACCTTTTAGTTTTTAACTACCCATTTTCTATTACCAACTGTGATTGCCCAGATAGAAATGGCAAGTGATACATAGTATTAGTACCAAGAACTTGTAGGAAAAATTAATAGGCTGAATCACACATTTCCAGAGTACAGCAAGACAGAAACAAGAACAGGTATGTTACAGCACTTACACACTGTCAGCAACTTCACAACAGAAATTAGACTTTTTGTTGAAAGCACAGAAGACCACTATCTAACAATGCCACTAAGTGAGCTAAGCTGATTTTACTCTCAAAATTGCAGTTTCTCTCTGGCATTATTTTACCTTCCAGGGTTCACAGAAGCTTCTGCCAGAGCCTGCAACTAGTTACTCTCTCATTTACACTTCAGAGAGAAAACTGATCACTGTGTCTACACAAGAATCTTCTACATTCCTCCCTTCTCCAAAACTGACTTTGTGCAGTAGCAGAGCATTCTGGAAAAGGAAAGAACACGTCTTGCTTCTCAGAACTCACTCTTTACACTTGCCTCCTCCAAGAAATTCTGAGAGCTCAAAACTGATGTGCTCTCACTTCTGGCTCCTTTCTCCGACCTCCTGTAACCTACTCAAGGTGGAAATGAAGATCTTGCACAAAAGGAGCAAGACTAGTATTGTGGGACTGAAGTTTCTTCCACCATGTTCCCTTTGGAGCACAGATATTTATTTATTTTTACACACAGGGACTCAAACTCAGGGGAAATGCCTATTTTTATTTCCAAGAATGCTTACTTCATCTGGATAAAAGCTACTACCATCAAGTGCCTTTTTACTGAAAAAAAATGCACCTTTACTCATTGTACTTCAGCAATGAGAGGAAGAGTCTGCATTCACCTGTTTAGTAAGAAGTTCCATGCATAACGCACCTCCACCTAGGACATACCTAGAAATAAATGTGAAAACAAAATTATATTTGACATCAACAGTTAGTAAAATATGCAACAGTTCAAAGTACTTCAAGCTCTTTCAGGCTAGTTAATGTTTTTGTTCACACAAGCTGGAACGCCTTTTGGCCAGTAATATGTTGTAACTAGCTAGCCGTATCATACTGCTGTAGAGGAGATTAATTGGCACCGTAAGACAAAAGAAACTGCTTTCCTTTGCTACATACGCTTAGTTGAAATCAGTGATGCAGCTGGTATGTACAAATGCTTACACAACTGTCCCCAGACCATGGAAAGGAATGCTGCTTTTTGCTGCAACACCACAGCTATGCTGACGCAGTTACCGGCCATCACAAAAGCTGGACTGAGAACAGAGAATTTGCCACTCCAAAAGTGTAGCCTCCCCTGTGATCAGTGCATTTAAACAATGACGATCTATACATCTTTCATAGGGAAATGAAAAGACAGGCAGCATTTTAAACTAGACTCAGCACCAGCTGTCAGACTGCATTTTCAAACACAGAGCCCTAACTTCCTGACAGCAGAAGATGCACAAAAGCCTTGGAAGGTGAATTTCATCTTCTCTCCATTGATATATATAAGCCTCTGTGCTCCACGCAATGTTTCAAACAAGTTTTAGGTAACTTCTGATAGTTTTCAGAGCACAGTGTTGATTAGATTTAATGCTTTTTGATTAGCATCTGAGGAACTTTTAGACAAAAAAGTTATAGCAGTGTTACCAGAAGAGAAAAAAAAACACAACAACAACACACAGTTAATACTGTGCAGCAAGTTTGAAGCAACAGGATCCTTCAGCAAGAACTCTAAACACATTTCTATTTGGAACAACAGAAGTAACAGTGATGTTAACAGCCCACAAAGAAACCAGTTCTTAAACATTATGGCAGACAGCGCCTTTCCAAACTGGATACAAATTAAGCAATCCTATTCAAACTAAGGAATTGTACCCAGCTGGAAAGAGCATCCAGCTGTTTGTCTGCTACCATTTCTAACCCTTGAGAAGCACATCTCTGTATCACACTTTGAGCCTTTCACCAAACTCAAGGACTAGAGCAGCTCATTGCTGGATATTTAGGGAAAATATCTTCAGGTCTCCTTGGTAATCTCAAAAAGTTCCCTGCAACATTTTTACCACAGAGTAAGATTTCCGTAAAGCGACTCCAACCTACCCTCCTGTGAGCACAGGAGATACCACTCGCACAAAGGGAGGATCAAAAGGGAAATTATCCTGAAA
Source organism: Aythya fuligula (assembly GCF_009819795.1). Lineage (NCBI taxonomy): Eukaryota > Metazoa > Chordata > Aves > Anseriformes > Anatidae > Aythya > Aythya fuligula. The sequence goes on along the minus strand of NC_045569.1, from coordinate 8,139,891 downwards.
AGCAAGAAGAAGAAAACAAGTTATGAACTATATTGTGACACTGTTTTCCTAATCAGGAGATACTTCAGGAGCCTTATTTGGCAAATAAGATTTAAAACATTAACATTTTTCAGTTCTGTAATAACCACTTTTCCACAGAACTGGTTCAAAAGCAATTTTTGGGAAGCTTTAGTTCCACATTTACAGTTGAACTTTAAAAAAATAAATAAAAAACATTGTACCTCCATCTTTACCCATTTTAAATACGTCTTAATGTATTTTAAGTCATCTTCTACATTTTGCTACAATCCCCCCCCCCCTCAGCATTTCTTCCCATAGACACATACCTTAAAAGAGAAGTTGAGTAAGATGTATTCTACACCTTCTTTTTCTTTTAAGACCTGAAGATCACTATGCAGTGGGCTGTCAGGATCAACCCTATAAAAGAAGCAGGGGGAGATCCTGGATGAAGTCAGTATTTTCACTACCTGTAAGTAACAACCACTCTCTGTAAGAGCTCCTCTATATATGCGTAGATTACAACTTGTAATTTGAAGTTAATTGTAGAAAATACTTGCTCCCCTTACAAAGTAAACACTGACACAAGATCACCCTGGAAGCTTACTGCAATGCACTACATTCCCACCACTATCCAATGTTATCTGAACATTGGTAACTAAGAAAAAAAGCTGTTAGTTCTAGAGCAGTAACTTTAATTATCTTAAACTCACTGGAAATGTACGGACCAAGAGAAAAAACATTTAAGGAAAAGGCTATAGCGATCTAGTTTTCAGTAGACTTAGTGAATCCTCCATGAAGTACGTGATCAGAGGCCTGGATCAGATGTTAAATGTAACCTGCATCCGCAGAAGTACTGAAGCTGGCACTTTCTGCTCTCAGCAGAATTTCAACAATTGTTTGTTAACAAACGCTGGTGGCAAGCACCCTGAACATTAATTCAGACACTACAGGGTTACTCCAACCCAGGCACTGACACCCCAACAATTTTAAGAGACTAGTCAAAAACGCCTGTAACAAGCCAAAAGATTAGTTAAAGGGACCACGGGAGTCCCATCCTCTACTATAGGTGAAGCTTACAAACCATTGCAGAGTTACTTGAGCAGTTTAGTTTGTCCTCATCCCACAGCTGAAAAGCTGTATCAGAAAAAAAAAAAATCTCTCCATGCTTAGAAACCTACCACTTCCAGTCATAGCCAGCAGCAGGCCAGTTAAGAATTACTTGTTCCAGTGACAAGAATGTTATGTAGGCTAAAGGGCTCTTTTCTCTCTGATATTTACCCCTCAACTAGACCGTAGGTAGATCATTTGTTTACAGACACTTTTTGCTGGGATGAAGAAATGTAATTCTTCATATTGTTATAGGGTTAGGTTTATATACAATGCCTTGGGTTGGAAAGGATCTTAAGGATCACCTAGTTTCAGCCCCCTGCAATAAGCAGGGACACCCCTCACCAGACCAGGTGAGAACCCTATGTGCCTGCTCAACTGCAGAAATAACAAACTGAATCAGTTCTGTTCCTTCGTATGTCTTATAAGAAACTACAACTTGCATTTTCTTAAAAAAAAAAAAAAAAAAAAAAAAAAAGTTCCAGACAGAACTTAACCACTTGAAGTTTCATATTTTAGAGTAATTTTAGGAGAATTGGACAGTAATAAGTGTTATGGTGATACACACAGAGCTGACTGTGCAAAGTGTTTTTGTGTTCTTTTTTTGGTAGTTGTTTTTTCTTACCAGCTCAATTATCAGCTTCCATCTCTGAATGCATTTTGGTATAGCAGAACTGCAGCTGCACGCTATTCTTTAAGTCTTTGGCTAGAGATTCTCATTCATCAAAACTAGAATTTCCAAAGCAGTATTAAAATGGATTCTTCAGAACATGAAAAAAGTTCAAGAACTTACTTTAGAAGCTTAACATGCCATTCATACAAGCTGTCATTTACCAGTTCCACTGAATATATCCCTGTGGAAACATTAGATAGGATTAGCTATGCACTAACATTTTAGAAAGGCAACGTTTAGCATAAACTACTCCTTGCTTTTAAGTGCAAATACTATCAGTAGATGTAAGCAATGGGTGAGATACTGAGGCACATCCTTTCTCCAACAGCAGAAGCACTTCTGAGCAACTACAAGGGAAAAAAGTTCTGTCACTTACGTATTAAAAAAATGACGTGTATCAGAACGCTTTTCTGGCTTCTAGACCCTCTTCCCCCAGCCCAGTTCCCCTTCCAATTTTACATAGCTGGAACTACAGCTTGCTTAGTACTTGGTATAAATGTTGCACCCAGCAAATGACCAGCCCACTTCTGAAACACTTAACACACAGACCAAGCCCAGTTTCTCTCCACTACTGGCAGACCACGACAGGACACGAACAGTGTATGGAGTGAGAGCCCGAGGACAGAACTGCATTGGATGAAACACTTCCAACAGATGACCAGACAAGCCTGGAAACTTCAAAGATGCATCAACAGAACAGCTGCCCAACTGTTACCCACAATTTGTGTGCTAGTCCTTCAACTCTACCAGTTACCAGGAGCCCTGTGTTTCACTAGCTGCTTCTCTGATGGAACTTCTGCTGGTCCTACAGAGCTGCATTGTGCTTAAACCTGAAGTTGTAAAACAGTTCTTCAGAGATGCATGCCGTTCAGGACTGACAAGAATGCAGCCTTAACACACAAGTAAGATACTTAATCAACCTTCCAAGCACCCAAATGTTGACCTGAGCAGTATTTATACGTCCTCCTGAACAGCAGCAAGGGGTTGCTCACTGTTTTGATATGGAAGCTTTTTAACAGCACTGTCCATAGCTGATTTCAGTTGTTCTTGCTATTTTGTTTTTAAATAGTCAAGAGATGTTATTTGGAACCATCTCAGATGTTTTTTTCTTAATTGAGGAAAAAAATACAGGAAGAAGAGTTACTCTCAAGAAGTATTTCTGCTAACCATTTACATACTGGTTCCTGATAGCTCCTCGAAGTGGGGAAGGCAATCAGTGTGGGTTCTCCTCTTAACACAAGGGAAGTGGGTTCTGGTGGTGATAGTGGTGGTTTGTTTTATTCCTCTAAGAGGCTATCCACAGAGGAGATAATCATATATATATAATATTTTTTTTTGAAAAAAAAAAAAAAAAAAAAAAAAGGAACACAACAGAACCACAAAGCAAGCCACAGATTAGGAGATAAAAAGGTAGTATGGAAAACAACCCCTTGGGAACAGACACCATTTCTTGCTTACAGCAACCTTACTGTAACTAAAAATAAACCACATACAGTATTTGGGTAAAAGTAATGATATGAACAACAGAGCCACTAAAGACACAAATAGATATTATTTCACTTAAATATAAACAAATTATTCTTCATCCCTCCCCATTCTCCCAAAATAAGTTAAGATCTTTAAGAATTTTTTATATGAAGTAACCAAATTTCCCATTTTGTATTTGGAAACAACAGATAATTCTTACTTTGGAGAACTTGCAATTCCCGTTATCCAAAAGATTAATAAGTTCTGTTTAACTTACAGCAGAATCAAACTTACAGCAGAATCATTTAATTTGCTGGAATATTTTTTGCTTGCATTAGCTTATGTGAGGTTTATGAGAGAAGGGTTCTTGGTTTTTAAGGGTAGTTCAACTACATTTTACAGGTAGGTCAGCAACTCTCCCGTTGCCAGCAAGCCTCTAGCTGTATTTTGCTTTTGCTTGAGCTCCAACAGCACGATTTAAATCACTGAAGAAACTTTGGTTTTAAAATGGATACTATCTATCTTGAACACACACCCTTAGCTGAAGATCACAAAATCACGTAGGTTGGAAGAGGCCTCCAAGATCACCTAGTCCAATCTCTGACCTAGCACTAACAAGTCCTCCACTAAACCGTATCCCTAAGCTCTACATCTAAACGTCTTTTAAAGACCTCCAGGGATGGTGACTCAAACACTTCCCCGGGAAGCCCATTCCAATGCCTAACAACTCTTTTGGTAAAGAAGTTCTTCCTAATATCCAACCTAAAACTCCACTGGTGCAATTTTAGCCCATTCCTCTCCCACCCCCCAAAAAAAGAAGCACTGACATAACCCCTGAGAATCGGCAAGAGCTGTTTATTGCCGGGACATCTTGCAGGCAAACCTGCGGGATGTCTGTGGTGTTTGGTGGCTCCAAGCTAACGCTTGTGATGGAGCCTGAGCAACGAGTAGGGGGCTCGCCGGGCACTCCTGTGATGTTGCTGGTGCTCTCGGATGGCAGAGCACAAAGACGTGCCGCAGTAGCCCCAGGTCTCTTCTGGCCAAGGTGGACCCACTTCCATCCCTTCTTCCACATCTGGTGGATCCAGCTGCATGGGCTCTGTGGTGTTGGGCAGAAGGCTAAGCCAGTCCTTGCCTGGGACTGCCCAGACAGGATGCCTTCCGTCCGGAATGTTCTCAGGCCCCCGATGGAGCAGCCCACGCGTGGCCAAAGGCAGCTGTGTTGGGAGCGGCCTGGAAGATGCCCTCACGTGGACAAGGAGGAGGTTGGGGGGGTGAGGGCCCCTTTTCTGGGGCTGGCTCCCCTGGGCCATTTGGCTTGCCAGAGAGAAAGAAGGTTGCCCCTCGGTCATGGGGACTGCCCTGCACCTCCCATCCTGTGTCCTGGGTTTATTTTTAACACTGTTTTTTAGACTATTTCATTCTATTCTTATGCTACTTTTTAGAATAGTTTAACAGAGCAGAAGATTTTAAAGAACTACTACTAAATGTATTGCTTACTTTAGAAGTCCCAGTGCTGTCCTACTGTCAATGACAGAATGGTTTGGGCTGGAAGGGACCTTAAAGATCATCTAATTCCACGTCATGGGCAGGGACACCTCCCACCAGCCCAGGCTGCCCCAAGCCTCATCCAGACTGGCCTTGGGCACTGCCAGGGGATAGATAGGGCAGCCACAGCTTCTCTGGGCAGCCTGAGCCAGGGCCTCATCATTGTCATTATGAAGAATTTCTTCCTACTATCTAACCTAAATCTACCCTTTTTTAGTTTAAAATCATTACTCCTTGTCTTATCACCACATTCCCTGACAATCCTGAAAGTACGTAACCTCAGAGAGGCTAAATAAAATGATCCCTATGCAACCTTTAATTTTCTGGTTTATATTATAAAAAATGAAACCAGCCTTAAATTACCTTGCAACAGTTACCACAACCTTAACGTATCACAGTGATTCCCTTTGTGTGCTCATAGCAAGAACTTCAAACTACAGGAAAAATAACCCGGGAAGAAAGCACTCAGATCAAAACCCCGGGGGTGAGGGGGAGAATTCGTTATCTATCATGCCCCTGCTCACATGGTGACAGCTGTCTGACAGCAAAACACAGAACCAGGCTATAAAAACAGGAGTTGTTTGCAAAGGAGAGGAACTGATACTTAATTCACTGAAGCCCTAAGACTAAATGAACCAGAAGGAATGAATCCAGGTGTCTCATAACAAGTAACAACGTTTACTGACAATTTAATAAGCAGATCAGTAGGATAGTGAAATTTTAGAGATTTCCAGTTTAACGAGGGAAACTACTCTGATCAAACATTTATTTATACAGGGAGATTTGAAGAAATGGAGTTACAGAAGTCCAGGTAAACAAGACAGCTCCTTGACTAGGATAGACTGAGATTACAAAATAGTCTTACTTTGTTCTGTGAGACTGCTAGGAAGTGGCACGGGATTATATTGTGTTACAGGAAAGAGTATGTCATTTAGCTCCTTAAAAATGCATAATTTTTGCCATAGAGGGCACTAATACTTCTTCCCATAAAGAACATCAAATTCCTATAGCTTAGAATAAAAAAAACGAAACAGAATAAAATAGTTCAGGAAGCGATTCAAAACACCACTCAAAGTGTTTGGAGGACCCCCCACTGGCATTTTATCAAGAAAGCTATGGTAGTTCCTTGGACTTGGGAATTCTTTCACTTGACTTCTTTAACACTTTTCAGGACTCCACACAGGGTGTCCAATTGCAGTCTGTTTAGATATTCCTGAGTCATAAGCTAATAATAAGTTACCATAATCATCTTTCAGTATCTCATCTTGCTCAACTGTAAAGAAAGCTGTTCTTCTCCTCATCATTTTTAGAGTGTGCTTTCTAACATGAGTGGTTTAGTCTTCTGTAACTACTTAAGACTTGCAATTGATCTGAAGCCCAGAAATGGCATTATTTAAGCAACATGAATCCTCACCTCGAAACACCTGTTACAGAGGCTCCTGGCTGTCCCTTTGGCAGTATCTGTGTCATTATGCACTGTACAGTTTTTCATCAAACAGATTTTTACCCTCAATCCTTGTTCTGTCCATATAAGCAAACCATGATCACATACAGGCAGTAAAGCATCCCCCAAGACTTACTGCAGAACTATTTCTAGCCTCTTCCTTAACCCTACTCATCCATTCTCTATCACACAGATGATGATTAGGATATACTGGCAAGGACTCAGTTGAGATAAAACTTGAGAGTATGAGGCTACATTAGATCAACAGTAAATTATAATCAAATTTATACTTCAAACATTTTATCACTGTCCACAGTATTTAAAGCACATAAAACTACCCGAAAGGTAAACATACCAAATAAAAACAGAAGCCTATTGCTTCTTTAACTGTCTTTCTACACAGAAATTAAAATCCCATAGCCACCGAACAAGAGTTAAACCCACTAGAAACAAACTAGGGGAGTAATTCAGACAAGTACAAGATAGAGGATTAAAGTTTAGACTGACTTTCTAATCCGGCACTCCTCCTGTTCACATCCTGGCCTGCGCCAGCAGGTTCTCATTCCTGGCTGCAGTGATGGAGTTGGCTATTGGGCTGACCTACAGGAATACAACTTGCCTGAAATGTATGTAACTTCTACTTCTTGCACAATTATTCTCATATAATTCAACATGCTGTTTCCTTTGCTGGGCTAGTTTAGACATAGCCCTTATATGGAGCAGCCAAAAGAACAGCCAACCACCTACCTACAGAAAGCTAGTCAATGCTTGTTAACCAAACAAATTTAAAAGACAAACTTCTTTTCTCTTGTCATTTGTATCCTTATTCTGAGGAATACATGGAGCTCAGGATCAGATGAGCATCACAACAAAATAATGCAACTAACAGGAGGGTAATCAAGGTTAAATCTTGCGTAATAGCAAAACCTTCTGCTGTTAAACACAAATTCCTCCACAGCAAGCATATTCTTTGTTAGAGTGCCACCCACCAGGACATGCTCACAGCTTTTGCCCTGTACCTGGAGAGATAAATTTCAGGCAGTTCTGAAAACTCAAGAACTCCCACAGTAGTCATCAAGAGCTGTACTTTGCAGTCATCCACCCCAAGAGCATTCCCATAGTTATATCAATCCTGTTAATTCTGGTATGAAGGTTTACATAACAAAAAGGAAGAACGTTTCAGAAGATATGTATCCTGACTTCCTTTCTCTTCATAAATACACTGTTATATATAGTTAGCTTATATATAACTTATCTATGCATTTTCACATCTATAAATATATACACGTATACACACAAGTACAAAACACAGGATTACAGGAAGTATTTCCACGAGAATTCTTTTAAAATGCATTTTAAGAAGGGAAATCTGAAGCATGTTACCTGTTTTGTAACTCTGTGATCTATATATATCCCTGAGTTCTTTCATAAGTCGATCTGAAGCCTGAACTGACCCAGAGACTGCACCCTGAAACAAACAAGAAAGACTCCAAATAAGCAAAAAGTAATACTGATAAACAGCTTTATTTTCATTACAAAGTTATGCTATCTTGAGTGTATTAAGAATATTTTAATTTCTGTATTAGCATTAGATTTTCAAGAAGTTACATATTCTAGTGAGCAAAGAAACACGATGCTCTCTCAATAGCAGCTCTGTAATATATATATCACTACATGGTATAGGTGATACCATACAAACTTTTAAGCAAGCTACAATGACAAGTATATTTTTCCATAAAGGAATTCAATCTCTTTGGCATTTTGACTTTGAGCACTAAAGGAAAAAAAAAGCTAAGATTATTGCTAAGTATAAGCTTCTGCACATAAGGTTTTACTGTTTTCTCAGAAGTGTGTTTTTATGTGGCTAGGGAACAAGACACAGGAGCTGTGTACCCACTACAAAACACCAGCTTCTGGAAGAGGCAAGACCAACCTATATATTCAGAAAATGCCAAACAAAACCAACACTTACTTGCAATAGAGAGAAAAGCAATCAACACCTATATAGAGCAAGACTAGGTAAGCAAGCTTTAAGTACCTAATATTTTGTCACGATTTGTCACAGTTCTTGCAGTTTACACAACGAGAGCGGAAATCTCTTCTGTTCTTTTAGAGCTCAGTACTGGATTGCTCAGTATCTCAGACTTGCTTAGAACTAAACATACGATTTCTGACCCTGGTATTTCAACCTGAGTAACAATGTGCCAAAGGCAAAAACCACCTTCAAGTGACAGGCATACAAAATATGACATGCTCTAAAAAAACACCAGTAATTCGCCAATTAACGAACACACCAGTTATCAAGTAACTGATGTCTACTAATACGGCCAATTGCTGGATTGCATACATTCTGCACAGGTAACCAATACTGACAGTTCTGTGACCAGAGTATTAACCATCTTGTCTCAGCTCTACAAGCTTTGAAGGGAGGTCACTACTCTTTCGTCTTATACACTGTGTTTATTTAGAATAAACACAATGGTCAAAAGTACAGAGGTTACTCTCTGCAACTCCATTTCAAAGCTAGAGGGAAAATTTTTTAAACTAAACCTTAGATGTTACCTAATGACTCTCCTTATATATTCCACTTGGAATACCAATTAACATTTTAGACTTCTGGATGATGCCAGGACAAAAACTTAGCATTACAAGACTTAAAACATGGAAGATGCATGAGGATTCCAGATAAGGTAAAGGAGCTATCAACCCTGACCCTTGAAAACTTAAAAATCATTTGTTTTTCTTAGCTTTCACCAGAAGTAGGTTTTTCAAAAGAAGATTATTTCCTGAGATTCATGCAGTTCTCTGCTGCTGCTTGGATCTCAGTCACTTCCACTGAAATGCAAGCTAATACATATGGCTCATCAGCATAGTTTCACGTAAAAAAAAAATATATAAAAAAAAATAGAATAAAGTTAAGTTCAGCCTCTCAACATGAAGTCCTGAGTGATTAGTTTAAGTCTATTTTTCTGCTCCAAAAATCCAGAGAGATTGGTTCCCTCAGTTTCCTTTCAGATGCTATAAACATTCACAGACTGATATTTGGACAGAAGTGTCAGAGAGGTATTCTTCCACCAGGGAGGAATCTGAAACAGACAGGACCACTGCCTTATACCAGAAATGCCATCCCTGTTTGCCTGGAATCAAAAGTATACTATATATCCCACAACTGTAGGATCAAATTATTTCTTAATAAGGATTAAAGACCAATAATTGTTACATGATACGATAGCCAGTTACTTGAAACTAAAGCCTCCACGTGCTCCTTTGTCTTCTCTATTCAGCAGCAGCATCTAATATGCTTAGCTTCACACTATAACCTGCAGACTACTCTTTTAGGCTATTCATTTTCATGTTACACTGGATGTTACACAGATAGCTGAAATTTCACTCATTTTCTTAATGGATAGATACAAAGAATGAGCTTTGTAATTGAATATGCAAATAATAACCAACTCCTTTCAACTGATTAAATAAAGCCCACGTAAAGACAGGGCTCAAGAGAAGTCATTTCTCCGTTTACTGAAGCACCTGCCTGAATGCCTAAGCAAGCCTCAGACTTCGTCTGGAAGAGTTTCTCCACCCAGGAGTTTCCTGTTGGGCTGCCCACACCTTATAGAGCAATATAAAAGTTAGACTTGACCCTCTGATGAATCCATACACTGCAGATCAGTAATATGTGATCAAGTAAGAGTCTAGGAAGCTTAACCAAAAAAAAAATTAGCATAGGAGCTTAATTTACCTGCTCTGAACTATTCTGGGAGGACACTAAAGACTGAGCCTAGGGAGATGAACTGTTATACCCGATGGCAGCATTAACGCTAAATGCCGCTGCTGTGAAACAAAGCCCTCATTACAGTGACAATTTTGATGGATTTTTTTTTTTTTATAACTGATATTAAACTGCTGTTTAGAAGAGAACTATTTGCATCACACCATTGCAAGTTACAGTAAAGCAGTAAATTAAGCTTCAGCCGTAATGTTACTAAAATGAAAAACATTACCTTTCAATAACTCCCTATGTGCAAGTTACAAAGACTGAATTCAGATAGAAGTAAGTATCCTTCTGGAAAAGTGACTTCACTTTTCAAAGGAGAGGAAACTCCCATTTATCCAATCATGAGAGCAAGATTTACAGCTGCCTTAGAAATAACTGGTCAGTCACAGGATGTGGCAGGTATCTGTTCATGTGGATTTGGTGCCAAGAGACAAGAGCAGAAAAGCACGGCCATTTGATCTGTAAGCTGAAAGTTTCAAAGAACTACTGGATAAGCTCCCGAGTGACTTTTTTTTCCTGTAAAGTAAAAGAACAGGCTCAGAAAGTCTCGCACCATCATCCTGTCCTGTGCAAGCACACTGTTTATGAGGTGGTTCTACAGAACAACAGGTAAGTAACTGAAGAAATCCTTGCTAAAGGGTGTAAACATTTACATGGACAACATTCCATTTGCTGAGGGTTGCATGAGATAGATACATCTGGTGCAGGAATTCCCTGAGCCAAAAACTGTTGGACATGAAAAATACCCATTAGATGCACCACTACAAGCTTGCCCTGTTCTCGAACTCTCCCCCTAAGGGAACGTGCTTCTGCCACCACTGGAAATAGGAATCTTTCATTTGAGCCAGTATAAGCATTACTTTTTTCAGAAGTGCTTCTTATCTTCACAAGTGCTTTAGGGGGAACATATACATTTGAGTAAAACTAGGGCTTCAGAACAGAGCATTCACAAGTCAGTAGTGCTCACCTAACCATGCAGAAATCACTGCCCATGCCACTGCTTCAGCTGTCTGCTGCATTTAGCCTCTAATGATGCATTCTGCAGCCTCAGTTCTTTTGCTTTGCACATTCCTTTTTGTCCTTCCCTCCTCTCAAAACACAACCACAGTCTGTTGCTTGAGTTATCCAAGGCACGAGGTGCAATTCACTGCAGTGTTAAACCCAAATACCAGACTGCCTGTTTTCTGTCTGACCAGAGATACATTGCACACCTCAGAACAACACAGTAAAATGTCTCACAATACATTTCAGACAATTCAGCTGTGTTTATCAAGTAACTTTTGGTATTGCAAACAAAAACCAAGCAAATAAAAAAGGAAATTCCCACAAAACAATGAATGCAAAAGTGCTTTGGAAGACAAGTTCCCTCTAGCATTACTTGACGGTCTCGGTATTTGTGCAAACTACATTAATTCCTGGAAGTTAAAGCAGGTTCATATTTCAAGGATTAAGCTGAAAATAGAAGTGACACCTTAGGATTCATAAAGCCCAAAGATTAAAGCACAGGCATTTGAGACTTGTAAAGGAAAGCGCATAAACTCCTCAGAAGGAAATCTAAAAGGTTAACAGCATTATCTAAATAAGAAAAACATTCGTCTCTAAATGACTAAGTGGGGAGAGAACTCTGAAAAGCAAGCAGCAGCAAGTCATCAAATATTTAATGATTCCAGTTCAAAGACCTTTTTTAATTCCCAGTAAGCAAGTGATTCTTTAGAGGTATTAACATGTCAAGAGGAGGGTTAAATTTTGCTCCATGTTACATACTGTACTTCAAGTCAAATTAAAGGTTATTTCTTGATACTGGCAAGAATAACATTAGGGATACCGCCAAGGAAAAGAACATGTTTACAAAATTAGCAGATACATATTCTTCTGAACTTATATAAAAGACACAAACCCTTTTAAAAAAAAAAAAAAGAAAAAGAAAAAAGTATCATGTCTTTAACCTATTAGGAGGGTGCAAAATTGGGACTGTGTGCACTCGTCTCCTATGGAAATCCTTAATATGATCGCTAACCTTCAGCCTTCTCTTCAGCCAAGGTGAGAAGACAACCCATGGACTTAGGCCAAAGAAGGTGTAAAGAAATTGAAGTCTTCTGGTTGCATTTGGCATTAGTCAAAGCCCTACATCAGGCTTCACATTCCCTCTTGCAACAAAAGCATGTAAGTGGCATGGGTTTTATTTTACTTCCCTCTGCTGACAGACTAAAGTATACTAAAAGAGCTGTAGTGTGCGTGAAAAACAGACTCTGCTTAGGTAGTACACCTCAGTCCCTGAAACACATGCTGTCCTTTAAGAAAACCCACTGAAAGGCTGTAGAGATTTACACTTCACTTTACCTTAGGATGCCGAGCAAACTGCTGCTATCTTAGAGACTGTATTCTGTTACAAGCTCCCCGTTTTGGCAGCAGCAAAGTGCATTTAAGTGCTACTAGGTTAGTTCTTTCCTGGGTCAGTGGTACAACTACCGTTTTCAGCTCTCAAGTGTTAAGGGTAAAACCTCACAAGTCCATTGAGAAATTATTTAACCAGAGCAGCTATTTCTGGTGACCCACAAAATTACCACAGTTCCTCAGCAGCAGCTGAATACCCTGTTCCCTGTACTCAGCTGACCTTGTTTATGCACCAGCATCAACGAGAGTGCCTTGGCATGAGAAAAAGCTATTATGTAAGTTGAATCTGCTGTTGTCAAACAAACAAACAAAAAAAAAAAAAACAAACAGCAGTGTTCATCTCAGCTTCGCTAGATGTGGAGGGAAAAAAACAAAGGAAAGGTAAGATCTGCCAAATAGGAAAGAAGAAATAGCAAAAGAAAATCTGCAGTTTTAAGGGGCTTTCTACGCCAAAGAAAAACAGTGACACTGCAAAAACCTTCAGTTCTACTGCAATTTAGATGACAGAAAGTAAACCATGCCTTTCAGGCTGCAAGAGGTTTCATTTAATGATTAAGAAGCCTTTACCATTAGGTCCAAGCTATAAATGCAGAAATATATGCAACCTCAGTAGGCAGTCTCAAACCCTAAAGAGACATCTAAGTCTAAACAAAAACATGAAGTGTCCATTCTGCTTATGGTTAGTCAAGCCTTAGAACAGTCTTATACAGCAAAAAGTTTGGAGTCTTACATCCACCTGCTTTTAAATACCGAAATGCTGATGAGGTATAGGCTTTTTTTTTTCCAAAGAGATGACCATTATTGTACACATCTAATCAAACTTGATAAATATTGAATTCATACACAAATCAAAGAGCAGTCTCCTCTAGTGAGCCTATTTTAGCAGAACACAAATGTTTTTTTTTTTTTTTTTTTTTTTTTTTTTTTTACAAGTTTGCATTCAAGTCCTATTAGATCAGCAGAAGAGCTCTGAGACACATTTCTGATTTATTTCCTTTGCAAAGCAGGTGGCTACAAACTGAATCTCTTCTCCACGTTTAAGTGTCAGTAAGAGATGAATGAGTCTTTTCTATACTACATGAAGTTATTTATGTAAGTAATTCATGACAAAAAAAAGTCAAGTTTCTGCTAACTAAATGAGATCTAGTTGTTATAACCATGTAGGGAAAATGCTATCAGGAGCTCATCCAGCGTTAAAAGTGAACTGACTTATCTGCCACTAAACACTTACAACATATACAGATTTTACTAAAATCGAAAGAGGTTTACAACAGCAGCTCCTTTCAGTCTAATTTTAAGAACAGTTTAACTGTTTAAGAAAAGATTTACTAGAAAAATCATCCAATTTAAAAAGCAGAACTAACAAAACTGGTTCCTCGGGCAAAAATCCTGTTGTTCCCTACTTACCAATCCTAAATTTTATTCCTTCCCTAAATACATTCAGGTTGCTACCCCACACCTAGCTACTACTACTCACATCCTCAACTATTAGCTTGAGGAGAAAGCACTTTTTGTGTCTGGACAAGATCTACATGTCTGCTTACGTGCCAAACAGCATTAAAAAAGGTATTTAAGAGCTCAAATAGTGGGGAGACTAATTTTATAAGCACCCACTTTCTGAAGGTGACATGAAAATTTTAGAACCCCTACTTTTGGTCTTGGAACTCTAGCAGAAGTCTTGAGTTTTGTGCCTTATACATTTTAAGCCTCTGTGAGACTGAAGTTTTAATTTCTTTGGAAGACAGCCTACATAACATTAAGATTGTACAACAATATTCTTTCCTGCATGCATCTTTGAGAAGCAGAACCTTTTCTGGAACTTTGCATTAGTGAGAAGACATTTCTAAGCTTCTGGAAACAAACAGAAACCATGCAACTCAGTATTTACAGTCGTACTGTAATACTGGAAACCCATGTCCTCAGGATACTGCTGTATAGAAATGCCTTTTTTCTACAACTGCCTGCTGACAGAATCACTCAGAAAATTGTAATGATGAAGGTGCAGCAGGATGAAGGCCCCTTGCTTTATATCTGGCAGAAAAGCTTCAGTAATTTCCAAGCGGAAGCTGGAAGTTACTGAAAAAAAAAACAAACTCATAGAACTGGTTTAAGCACAAATTCCTGGGTTTACAAAATCTATTAAGTCACTTTTCACTTAAAGTGCACTTTATGAAAATAACAGATACCTGTATGTAAGAGCTGAGCAACAGAAGTCATGCTTACAACCTAGATGCTTTCTGCTTACTCTGCAAGCAGTTCATAACATGGCCATCAAGCACAAGAATCAGCTGCGTGTGAAATAACAAGTGTGAAATATGGATTTGTATGTAAGACATACATGAAAAGCTACGGGATACTTTATCCAACAGGCCCATGCCACCCTAATCCATTTTGACAGAAGAACTTAGACTAGCATTCTCCCAGACTGAATGAAAGCAGAGTGCTTTGAAGCAGTTTTTGTGTCTCTGTGGAAGTTGACTGATAATTAACTTCATAAACTAAATACGAAGATTAAGAGCTATACAGGTCTCATTTTGTCCTATACATTTTTGGAAGTCAGCTATAGGTTGATTTTATCTTTAGGCGTGTAGCAATAGGTTCTATTTGCTGAAAATAATTTCTTTTTTAAATCCGAAGTACTGTAAAGAAAAAATAAAATCTTGTTAACTCACATTTAAGTGATCTTGCCTTTGATTTTTTCTGATTTTTTCTAAGATTGCAAGGTTTTCTTTTTCAATGCCTTCATCCTCAGATTTCTTCCCATCAACTGGTTCCTCCTCCTTCATATCGTAGTGATCTAGATCTTCAATGTCCTGTAGGATAGAGGAAGATTCACTGTAAACAACTTCATGCTCTTTGCTCAAAAACTCTGTAAGAGCATTTACAAATACAGTCAGCATAATGCACGGCATTAAGTATTAGTGATGGCTGCATGCCATTTCTGTTTTGCTCAGACTTTACTCATTGAACCAACAGTATTCAATGAAAGCATAGGGAGCCCTCAATACAAATGAGAGGCAACTTCACAACCTGTTTCTGGTCACAGAAACAAGCACTAACTTAACTCCTGTGAGAAGCGAAGACTGTAGTAAATTAGCCTGTTAAAACAGGTAGACAGAAAACAGGAAGTTAAGGCATTTTGAACAGGGATCAAGAATCTGAAAGTACACAAACCTAGGGCAGGTCTAAGATTTTTCTAAAAGCAGACTTTTTTCCTGTTAGAAGCCTCACTACTTTACACTTCCGGCAAACAGTGATTAACATACCTGGCAGGGCTACAGTAACCCTCCAAGAAAGTTAAATATTACAAAGCAGCATGTGTTTTATTCAAGGTGAACATTCTGACCAGGGATTAGATGCAGCCGTTTTGGAATTGCGATACAAGACAAAATGATATGGTCAAGTACGCTGAGCACATGAGCCAATGTTTCAGTTCTGAGTTCTATACTAAGAACTAAAAAGTCTTCCACTCTGTATTCTGAAACAGAGGTTATCCTATTGCCAAGAAACACTAAAAAATTAAGACAACAGCACTGGAATTGCCATATAGGCAATCTGGGGAACGGAGGAGACAGATGTAAATAACTTAAGATGAAAAAGGAAGCACTGCAGCAGCCACGCCAGCGATCTACGAGTACGAAACTATCAGCTATACTCCAATGTGCAGAATGCTCCACCTCAGCTGAGGCTACTCTTAAGCACCATCTGTTTGCACGGCAGGAAAGCCCGGCCATCAATGCAAATTCAAGGATGTCTTACAGAAAGGAACATACCTACCAGGTGCCTTTGACAATGCTGTTTCCTCCAACTGTAAAGAATACTCCATCTGGAGTCTGTTAAGGTGCTCACATTTCTCAAAATTATGCTATAGCCCTAAAAAACCCTCAACTACTTTTCGGTTTAGCAACTGGACTGGAATTAAGAGTTGAAGAAATCAGTGCCACTTTTGACTGCTTATAAACATGACAGATATGACAATCTTTTTGTCTAAAGTCATCTGAACAGAGCAAAAGGTTACAAGTCTGCAAGCAAAAAGAGCCTTGCGGCAAGAGGATATGGAAGTGTTCATACTACCTTTACAAAGACTTGGGCTCTAACCAACATGGTCTGGATTAGGCTAAATATGGTTTAAGGAAGGCTGCTTCAAATTCATTCCAGAGAATGGGCAACACTTAGATCTTTTCTGAAGGAAGACATCCTAGTCAAAGAATGAGTTGTTTATTCTTACAACATACTTTCTTCATTAAAAAAAGCCTAAATCTGAAGAAGTCAGAACAGCTCTCCTATAATAAGGCTTTACAGTGCTTTAAATACCAAGCATCCTGGAGCTATTCTAAAATATAGCAGAATTAATTTGAAGGGGTGGTTCTCACACAGCGAAGAGCTCATTAAAAGAGCCAGACATTGACATAAGACCCTTAAAGTTTAAAGGGTGTATGTATTGCAGATGTCCTTCCATTTTCCTCAATGTATTACAGTTTAAAAAAAAAAAAAAAAAATAGCTCAGCTGCCCAATAAATCAGCAAACTGATTTACTCTCAGTTTGTCTGCTTCCAGGCACTTTCAATCATGTCAGAGCAAGTTCAAACACTGATTGAAATAGGAGTTTACAATTCAAGCCTACCGATTTGGCATACAATGTTATGTATTGTTTGACTAAAGCACAAACAGATATTCAACTCCTATATCCACGTAGCTCACAGCTGAGGTCTAGGTTTAGGAAAATAAATCACTAGTTCTGATGGTTTTAGTGAAAACTGACATTAAGGTAAACACTCAATTTTTTTTCTACCATCTTTTCTGTTGAACTCTAGGGAGATTACATTTTACAGTTTTGGCTTAATAATTAACCTGTCACCACAGAGCAAAATGCTAGATTAGCACGACAATACTGTATGTATACATACTTCACCCATATCTTCCTCCTCCTCCTCCTCTGACGTAACTTCTTCTGTTGTTCCATTCTGCAATACAACAGTGAGGTTTCTGCATAAATCGTGCATGCTTTTTTCTTTCAAAAATCACGAAGTCTACTATCAAACAAAAAGCACATATGAAAGTCACACTTATCAAGGTCTGCAAAGGACTGAAGTTTAATGGGAAGGATACACAAAGATGTTTTCCTGGAATGTAACAGTGAAGAAATAATTGCATGAACCAAAGATAAGTAGAATGTCACAATTTCACATTAAGTTCTAAGTGGAATCTCAAGATCCAGATAAGGATATCCTATTTTGAAACAGTGACAGACACTTCTGTTCTGCTAACTCTTTCTTTGTCAAGTGAGGAATGCCACTGCTGTAGACAATGCAGCATAGTGTACTAGATGAATCTTTCATCTGACTTACTAGGCCCACTCTTATTTAATTTGCAAATTATCCAACATTTCTGGCTAAGAAAACCTTCTGTGAGTTCATTTCCGAGTTTCAGAGCACAAGCAAAACTCTTCAGTGAGGCTACTTCCCAGTGCTCCAGACCTATTGCCTTGTAGTTGCACTGCTACATGGGTGGCTGAGGCAGAAGAGATCTAGAATTACCATTTGGCAAATGACCAAAATTAAGCAAATTATTTGTCATTACAATAGTACGGTCACCACAGGAAACCATCTGTTATGCTAAAAGAGTTTTTAGAAATCTTGTCATCTTAGCATGTATAAGCAAAAGCAGATATCATAATCCTATTAAAATACCAAAAAAAGAGAACATGTTCACTGTCTGTTACCAGTTCTGTTTTCAGCACAAGACATTTTAGTTAACCAGAACACTTAACAGACCTTCACAACTCTTCATTTGTCAAGTGCACAAAAAGTAAACAAGGCACCTCAAACAGATAATTTCTGCCCAAAGCAGCATATGGTCTTGATATCCTATATCTCTGCAAGGGATTGAAGAGGAAGGAATATATCAGTAGTAAATTCATCCAAGAGTACACTGTAAAATGCATTCTCTTCGAGGAGAAATGAGCAGTGTTTTATTGTACTTACGTTTTAGAAAAAAATGAAATTGGGAAGCACTAGGAACGCGCAGTAGTTGGCTTGAGCAGGATTTAGAAGGCAATTAAACAGCACTGGTATTACAGAGACACCTTTCAGTGACACAGACTCCACATAAAATTGTGGAGTATCACATAACCTCAGAATTACAACTTGAAATGGATTCTACAAACAAAATACTGAGTGAGGTCACCATAAAGCAACACTGCTTCATATCTAAGTTCCGGCTTACACAAATGCTTTAATCGTTCTCACCATCTACTTTCTTAAACTTGAAAAAAAGAGTATTTTCCATACAAAGGAATTCACAGAGTTTAATTTACCTGTCCAGCTGGTAATGGCTGATCTAACATTTCAACATCTGGATGCTGAGGAAGATTATACAATCTGCAGAGGTCACATATTAGTCGCTTCAGTTGCTGAAGAAGCTATAACAAGAAAAAACATGGAAGCATCTATTTAAACCAAACCACAGAACGGTGTATTTAGAAGTTTCCTCACATGTTGGTATAAACTCCCAGTCACTGGGAGTCAATGCAGTCTCCCAGCATTTAAGTCTGCAGGTACTAGAACAGAGACACTTATTTTTCTCTGTAGTTATCATAATGGGAAACCAAGGACAAGGCAAGACAAAGAAGATTCCCTCATGTCAAGCGGAGAAAGTAATAAGCAAAGAATAATCTGCACAGGCAACACCATCCATTCCAGGCATAGGTCTCAGAGCCACAAATTGCTAGGGAATAATCAAATGGTCGTATTTTTTTTTTTTTTTAAGAGATGCTAGTGCACTTCAGTTTCCCAGTTTGAAAAGTCTTAAACTATAAGAAGGAACAGCCTTATCCCTCACATCAAGAATCCCTTTTCAGAGCACAGCAGTACAGCACACTAGAAAGAAGACTAGAAACACTGGCACCAACAATCACCCAGCCATGCAGCAACTTACAAGCTTCTACACAGATCAATCCCCAATGTGCTTCAGCACAGAAGCCCCACTTTCACCATAAAGGATGAGGCAGGAACATGCATCGGAGAGGAGGGATCCCCTTCCCTGACAGCAGTCTACAATTCAGAGTTAGTTTAATGCAACTGTCAAAGTGCAGTTTCATTTTTATAGCAAAGCACTTGATGCCAGTTTCTTCAGTCTTTGTTACTGCTAATATTTTAGTATTTTTCCCCTGAAGGAATTACTTTCATACCCTTGCCCCTTCTGCCATGGAACACCATCACCATTATCCTTTATGCTCTGCTCATACGTATGAAAAATTAAAAGCTAATTTGGGCCAGAAGGCACATCTGGAAATCATCCAATCCAACCTCATGCTCTAAGCAGGGCCTAGCATGATTTGGTGCGTGTTAGTGGTACACAAAGACACTGAATCAAAAGGAATAGCAGATTTCTGCCATGTATGAATAATTTAAATGCTTTTCCTGGCTAACTTCATGTGCTTGAGAAATAGAAAATGAATGCTTAACACACAAGCTTTGCTGCTACTTCAGAAAGTGGGCCATCAGGATACCAAGAGGTTCCCTAGAATATTAACTGCCTAAAGCAGAAACTAAACAGAAACCACTATGCATAATCCACAGGGTATCAAAGGTGCAGTGTAAAAAAAAAGTCTGCATGATTAATAAAGAAAATGCTCAATGCACAATAACAAATTTATTAAATAATTGTATATATACATTATAATCACTATATTTTATTGTCATTTTTGTAACAGTACCTGTAGAAATTCTGCAATTTGAGTAGCTCTTATGGACACCACAATGCTGATATTGAACATCAAAACACCTCTTGGATTTTTTTCTTGCCTGCGTTAACAACTTACAAATCTGAAAACAGTTCAGGACATTTGTTCTGAAACCTATCCTACATCGGGAGGCCTTTTGACATGCGAAGAGATCTTTCTAACGCAGCAGGAAAGCGTTAGTAACTTTAGGATACCTTTAAAGAGATTAGCGTGCTGCTGAGTTCATTATGAAGCATTTTCGTCTTCCGATTACCAAGAAAACATGGGGTTCAAGTACAGTGTAATTACAAATACATGTAGAAGAGGGTGTGTATAATTACACGAGAATATATACACGTATATGTATATATACAAATAAGTCTTAGCCTACCACTGAACAAAACTGCTGAAGAAGGATACATGAGGAAAGAGAGGGAAGAAGTACGTGTCACTTAGAGCACGTCCACTACTTAGCTATGAATTTATCTGTGACAGTACTGGTTCCACACGTATTTAGCAGCCTTGGGCAGTTTCAAAAAGGAACTTTGCTTTACTTTGTGTTCTTCTGTGTCTACGATTTGATACATAACAGTTGCTGCTGCTCTGCTAGTTTGGAAGCACCAACAGTCTCACCTGACATGCCACCAGGTAGGACTAAATCTAAGTTCTTAATGCAGAAGTAGTGTCCCAGTGACAGCAATTTGGACAAGCTATACACATACTTGTGCCAGGCATTCTGTACTTTTCAAGTCGTCCATGCAAACTTAAGCCCTCAAGGTTTGGAGATTGCAGGCAGCTTTAGTCTTTGCATGAATTTAAGCCCTACTGGAACTATAACCTTCCTCATATTTAACAGAACAATGAAGTTGAGGTAGGAGTTATCTTTTGCATGGCACAACCACAAGAAGGGAAGGTGGCTGTCAGTTTCAACTACCTATCAAGACTAAAGCAATGCCAATTTTCAGGGTCTGATAATGAACTCAGGAGACATTAGAGGTCAGAGAGACCCTATAGCCCCTTCTTCTGCTGGCTGGATCTTATTCACTATGAACAATCAAGTTAAACAGCCAAAGCTTCCAAAGCCACTGCTATCTGTGCTTACTACCTTCTTAATAACTTTTCAATCTTTTGTGTTTTGGGGAATTTTCTTAGAAAGAAGTACCATGCTGATACCCAGATAAGTATCAGCTTCAGACCAACAGAAGATTTTCCAGGAAACATGCGCGTGATTTTAACATAGGCAAAACAGTTTTCTTTCTACCATGTCAAACGAAAGGCTTTTACATACCTGCCTAACTTTCATGCCTAAAGAGCATGCTCTTCAGTTTCCCAAACTGATATCCATCAAAAGTTACAAAGCAAGCAGAAAGAACAGAATAATACCAAATGGTTTCAGAGACCAGGATAAATGCCTTTATAATATTTGCTGTGCTGACTTGAGCTCCTGGAGAGCCCAATGTAGTTTCCCATTCAAAATTTTACTGTTTCAGTAATGTTTCTAATATAACTATAGAGCAACATGGGACAAATGGTCTTGTAGCTGCAATAACTTAAACGGAAACTGATTTGAAACTTTAAAAAAAAATAAGTTCAACTAAATTAGTTTTTAGGAGATAAATCAGAAGACTCCAGGACTCTGCAAGTAGTTCCTTATCCCTTCTACAAGAAGGGTGTGTGTCAATCACTCCAACTCCCTTGAATGGGGGGTGTTGTAGGGGGAAAGCTGTAGATACAAAAACTCAATACCCACAAACTCCAGCCTTTTGAACAAAACAAGTCAGATTTTGGAGTGTAAGTATTTGTCTCTTCAACTACTCCTGTCTGTCTTCATTTTTGACATTACGTGATGTGGGATGGATTCCTAAGAAGACAATGGGCCATCCACAGGTGTCTTACATCAACCCATCAGTATTTACATAGGCAAGTACAATCTTGATACCAGATGTTCTTACTACCAACAGAAGTAGTCTATGTCCTCGTGCAATTCAGCACAGCAAGTCCCACACGTGTTTATGATAAAGCTTTCCACCCTAATGCAAGGAAACCTGTAGGTAGTTAGGAGTAGGAAACATCTTATCTAAAACCTTGTTTTAGTCTGAAGCTACTAGTCACAGCAGCTGCAAGCTGGAGAACCTCCTGAAAAAATGCATTTTCGAAGACAGCTCATTTGGCCACGCGTTCTACTATTACGCTGTGCTGTGTCTTCTTGGCTAGAGGTCACAGACTAAGATCTATATTATTTAACATTCCTCTAAATATCCTCTCACCTCTGTAGTGGATCTCTGTGCGAAGAAAACACTACAAGTGTTATACAAGCAGTTAAGTTCTCATGAATTTCACTAATCATTTTCAGAAAGCCTTAAACTTACTGGGGATGAAGCTTCTGTGAGAGAACAAGCATTTTTAAGTCATCTTTCCTTCCTTGCTTCAAATCTTTACAACTACTTTTGGTACATGTGGTTTTTTAAAGAGGAAACTTATGTTTACAAATGCCCCAAAACATCCCCTGAACTGACCTAATTTAGTTGTTCATTAATGTGACAAAGCTGAACTGAAAAAAATACACCCAAAGCAACCAGGACACTTGCTCACCAGAGTATTGCTCTTCTTAATATCTTCTAAACGCTCCAAGACTGAAGTCAGGTTTGGGTCATCTGATTCTACAAACCATATTGGCGATGAAGAGGGGTAAGACTCCTGTTTAAAAAACAACAACAAAATAAAACCACAAAGCTTTTAAAGCTCAATCACCCAAAAATTTCACAACACAGTAACATTACCTCATCCTACTCTAAGCCAGGTAATGGGGAATAAAAGCAAAACAGTAATTTTAGACAACTCAAAAGAAGTTGAAAGAAATCCAAGCTAACAGGTTCCCCTAGTATTATGTTCTATTTTTATCTTGATCAGACAATGGACATACATAAGACAGTACTAAAAAGTTTAAAGCCCTGAGGGCAGGTGGAGCAGGAGGAAGACATTTAGAAACTCAGTACAAATGGTTATTACAAAAAAAAAAAAAAATCACAAGTAGTACACATCAAAGAATAAAATTATATCCACCCCATTTTTCTCATGGAAATATTGATTCTTCCAAACAGTATCTGTGAAAGCAACAAAACCTGAAATCTTCCGATTTCCTCCTTAATCAGGATTACTTGAACTATTCTAACATTAGCCTCAGACTGAAGCAACACAGTTCAAATCTCCTGCCTTGGAGGACAAGTTAACAGGCAGATCACAATGCCCAAAACTGTTTTACCTTTGTACCAACAAGGCTCATAAAGAACTAACCTTCGCTGAAGGATTTCTCAAATGATATAATGCACACAACCCTACCAAGAAAGCTTACAAAAGAGACCTTTCTTTCATCAATAGATTCCTACAGCTGTTCAGCAGGCACCAATCCTAGCGACAGTGAAATCAAGTGGTTTCACAGGATTAGAAGTGTACTTGATTTTCTAGAATAAACTACATGTATGGTCAGGGCACATGTAACCATGGAACAGATACGGCCCAACAACCACTCACATGATCCACAACAAATGATTTTTCTGTCACTAAGATGCCATGCAGACAGCCCTTTAAAAGGTGCTAGGAAGACGCTTGTTGCTCCTTTCTCCACCAAAACAAGACCACGGACAAACCTAGAATAAGCCGTTTATGGTTTGCATTCAGTACTTATTCCCAGTCTGGAGGGCTATAGAATAATCTCCTCCAAAAAACTTGCAGCAAATCTTTCATGCGACTGGTAGCACAGGGCTGATTATGTGTTTTTCAGCAGCTATTTGAACATGCTGATGCCTTTTGCATTGAATGACAAATCCTTTCCTCATTCTCTGCTCTCATTTCAATTCATTCCATTTTCTGTAATGAATGCCAAGTCCTGCCGTATAAGAGAAAACATACTAGGATTTGATACTGCCTGCCCTGTGAATGTACAGCACATATAAATTACTGTACCCCCCCAAATGCATTAGACATTCTATTTTTAGTCTGCTTTAGCTTTTGAAACATGAATGGGAACCATGCATTTATCAGAAAGGATTTTCTTAAACACTGTGTAAGCACATTCACTCCTCTGTAGCAGAAAAGACAGAATTTTTGGAATTCTGGAATATGGATACTTCATTTCATATTCCAACTTTTTAGGAGGAGATGCTTAATATTAACAGCCAAATGCAAGTTAGTGTACCTTTCAACTTATTGCAACACTTTTTAATTCTTCAGACTTACCAACAATTATGCTCTCTTTACCTTAAAAAGATAACTGACACCAAGTTTTTCTAGATCAAAAATCTGTATTTTTGGAACAGCTGAGTTTCACGCGGATATGAGTCACTATATTTTGAAATACAGAATTCACACACAAACTTCAAACATTCTGATCCTGAGATATAAACAAGCTCATGAGTTTGTAATACCACAGTGTGCAATGAAGAACTAAGCTTGTGGTTTGTGAGGTCAAACAACTGAACTTCACAAGAGCTAATTGTGTTCAGAGAATGAAGTCAGCCTTTTCTTCTGTACCTGCATTCTGCAGAGAGGACAGATGGATTTATGTTATATAATATAAGAAACACAAATTTTAAAAAAAGTTGACATTTCATAAAAGGAGCCCTAGAATAGCAATTCTTTTACAATACTAGATACCTGCTGTTGAAAATGATAATTATTGTTTCTCAGCAGCTAAAAATGACATTATTTTGGACCTATTACTACATAGCTGACCTTTGGAGACACTGCATCTAGCTTATCTGTACAGATGATCTGTTTTACGCAATTGCTGTAACGTAACATGTTCCTGCTCTTCACAAGCAAAAGCAAATATTCCTCACAGGAGAAGAAGGCTGCATGCTCCGATTTGGGCAGCTTTCCTAAGCTAACGCATGCCGCACAGCTTACAAGCGCTCAGTAGGCTGTGACACGCGGGGATGACCTCACACCTAGCATGTACTGAGGCCTGAGGACAAAGGCTGAATGTTTACAGCAACCTAGAGATAATTACAATGCATGGGATCATCACTTCTACAGAGCCTTTGTGTAACACCAGGACAGACTGGCAGCTTTTTCAGCACAAACACGTCTGGTGCTTCTGTTGCAGAATACAGCAAAAGAATTTAGCTTGCTAACAAGCACACAAAATAAAAAAGCTCCATGCTCCTGCCACTGGAACAATTCAAAAACCTATCAAGTCATCTAATAAATCACAGCATATTAAGAGAAGACACACAGAATCTCACCACTGAGATATTCTGTTCCATCTTCTCTAAGTTGGTCTGCTCACATTCTACTGATTTTGCTTCTCCTGGGTAGACAGATCTGTCATCTACGTACATGCCATCTAAGCTTTCTCATTCTTAACAACAGGTGCTGAGCAGTACGGGTGTTCTACTTGCCATGTTTATATAATCTTTAACTTGCTTTATAGATCTACAGCAACACTGCTTTGATGTTAGTAAAAGGACTCGAGCTATTTCTAAATTTTAACAATACCATTTAAAGAGAGAAATTGTTAAATTAAAAAAAAAAAAAAAAAAAAAACACACTAAAAACCCACAACCTTGTCCCCCACCCCCCCCCCAAAAAAAAAATAAATCATCTTGCTCACCTTCCTAAGATTACAGCAACCTGCATATGTTTGCTATGAGGCAAGAGTAACCCAAGTCTCCTTGCACATAACAAAGCCCTTTAACCATGACAAATTGTCAGAAAACACATTTAAACACACATCTGCATGGTTACGGTTTAAAATGGCAAGTACACACTGACAGTTTTTCATTTTAATTTTCAAATAAACTTAGACTGTCTTATTTTTCCTCCTTTTCGTATCTCCTTAGTACACCGGCTGCACAAAATTTAGTGAATTGAATTTCTAATGGGATTCCATTTTCTAAGGTTTTGCAAAATCTCCATCGCTGACAGAAGCTAGTTCCACTGCTTTTACATCAGCTACACCTAAACAAAACTCATTTTCAGAACAACTCTTAAATGCATTGGGGGGCATTAAAATCAAATTTAATAGAGGATGGTTGTGGAGAGAACATCAATTTTACACGTCCCTACTGAATAAGGGGAAAACTTCCACCTTTTCTTTCTAGATGTTAAGACTGCATACAACACACTGTTACTTGCTGAATGCAGATAAACAGCAGGACATACTTTATACACTAGAGTTGAGTTAAACAGCGATCTTTAGCTGCTACTACACCACAGAAAGCAAGATTATATTAGTTTTAATTTCCCTACAATCTTCCTGAAGTCAAAGCCTAACCTGCTCAGTTCAGTACGAATACTTGTTAGAGGTCCCACATTTGGTAAGGAACCTAGTTCAATTGACTACAATACAGCCAGCTTTTAAACTTAGAAAATTATTGCAATTCTACCCTCAAGTTCAGTGACTGTCTTGGCACTGACAGCCTGCACAAGACAGTCCCAGATGAAGCTGCACGCTTTGGCAGCCCCTTAGATCCCTAGGGATTGCAAGAGATTCGTCAGCTCTCGACTTTGCAGGAGGCAGGTGAAGGGATCCCATCATCCTTTTCTGTGTGGGTTCTGCTAACGCACTCATCACGACACAGCCCAATACCTTCAGGAGCACATTAAAGCAACACAACTAACATAGTCGTGGTTTTCCTCTCCCACACAGTCTCCAGGGAACGAGCAGCGTTTCCTCCTCTAGAACTGTTTATGTTATTAAACGCAGCCACATTAGAGATGGCAGGGTCAAAGGCAGGTGCCTCAGAGAACAGCAAGACCACAACAAACCGCACCTCCATAGGTGCCTGTAAACTTCACTCTGCAATCACAAATTGTTCCAAGCAAAAATAAATTACTTCTCTGTACAAACACGTCCTACTGATTGTAGGAGGCTACCACAGGAGGCTAACCATAAGGAAACGTTTCCACTAAGAGCACGCAGAATGGTTACGGACACGACTTCAGCCTGCACAGCACATGGCCTCCCGGGCAGGGCAGGCAGTGCAGTTCCCCTTGCTCTTGTCTCACCGGACTCCTACAGACCGGTGTGCAATGGTCTGCTGCTTCGCGCCTTGCACAGCCACGTTCTGTACAAGCACACGTCAACTACCACACATTTTTAAAATGAACCGAAAGCCTAGATAATGAAACACTTCTTGCAACACACAGATTCAATTGAAGTTGCCAATATTCATATGATACCAACTACAGCACAGCTAAATAAGAAGAGGACCAGTATTTCAATCATAATTCATTTGTACAAGAATATTTCAAGAAGCAATAATCTTGTAACTTGCAGACTCATCTGCACAAGTTCTTTTGTTCAACTCCGGCCCTAGGAATTCTCCTGAAACTACTGCAGAATCCTTATCTTTTTACTTTGAAAACATAAAGGAGAAAGTGACATTCTGAGGAAAGGAAAAAGAAAAAAAAAGACTCCCAGAAAAGACTTAACCAAATGCTACTTTCAAACAGGCACGTACAGGAGGCCAGTAATCTCCAAGTTTGTCAAGTAACCTAAGCCACATTTCTGTGATTTACATCCACGTTGCTATCCAGGTACACACATGCTCTCTTGCAGCTCAAACAAGCACCATTACCCTAAAAGAAGCCAGAACACACACAAGCCAAGTAGAGAAGGCACAAAACCTCGCTTTAAATGGTCATAAATATGAACGCAGATGTGACATCACGGTTCTTATTCTTCTTAGGGTTAAGTCTTCATAGTCAGTCAATTCTTCCAACTCTTTAGCCTATGAAAAATGCCCCACTTGTCAATTCTGATGCATGAAAGTGCACAATACATTTGGAAAAAGAGCTTTATCAGACTGCCTTATCAGTTGTCACAACTTCATCCACTCCCCTTACCAAATAAACGCAGGGGGGGGTGTATGTTGTCAAGTATACCCTAACTGCACAGAATTAAAATACCAGCTGTAAGCTTAAATACAAAAATGTGACTTTTCTGATAGAAACAAAGTTATTTATCTTCATCATGAAGCAACATTTTATTCTCCAGGTCACCATCATAATGCAATATGCCATCTAACAATCCATTAAAAGAAATTTGCAGAGAAGATGAATACTCAACATTTCTGTAATGAACCCCAAGTAAAATCCACCAAATGATAACATACCACGGCTCAAATACAGCTCTAAACGTTAACACTAAGCACAACTTGGCTAACAGCATTGCAAGCAACAGCTGTTCAAGAGCAGCGTGTAGCCTCTAAAAATTCAAGCTGTTGTTGAGAACCAACCCAGTTAAGTGAGCTATGTAACATTCATTCTCCAGTACAACTAACAGCAAGAAAAAGCTAATCTACACTGAAAATTAAGCACAGAATGCATCATCACTTAACATCAGGTAACTTGCTTATCAGGAAGAAGGTTTACAGAGCCAAGACTCGAATCCAATGTTTTTTTTTTTTTTTTTTTTTAAAAACAAAAAAAACAAAAAAAAAAAAAAAAAAAAAAAAAAACAAAAAACACACCATCTCACAGCAGTCCCATCTCACTTTCTCTCACACACAAAAAAAAAAAACCTTGACCACTGTGGGCTTGGACTCCCACCCTGACAGTCAGAGTATGGCTGGTTTAGAGCTCTCAGCCACCACAGGTTCTTTAAACCATGCATTATATAGGCATTCAAGCTGGCAATGGTTTATCTAGTAAGTAGCTAGAAATGTGCTAAAGATAAAGTTACTCTGCAAATCAGATTCTTCAATATTCTTCCTTTGTCATTAGCAGGTAGACTTTTGTAGAAAGTCGCTGAAGAATTCCAGTTTCTTGAAACATATCAACTTCTTATAACCATCAAGAGTTATTTATCACCTATTTCTTTAACTACACCTTTTCTGAATGTATTTCTAGAAATCATCAACGTAAGTCTCACAAACCTGGAGTAGCCAAGAATGGCTTCTTGTAAGGCTAGCAGCAGTTCTAACACACCACACTCTTCCCCCATATAACTTCAAAAGAACAATTTCCCCAGGAGATGTGCTCTTGCCTTTAACACTTAAGACAGTTATCCTCAGTGTGAAAAGTCTGATGTCACTTCTGCTGTCACCCAAAAATACAGGCTTGCCCTCCCTCCTCTCCACTCTCTGTACCTTCAGAGAATCTAGGCCTTTCAAGTGCCCAAATAGCTCGTCCCAATCCTATTGGAGACATGGTGCACTTGCCCCTCTCACAACTTGACAACTTTCCTCTCCCTTCACAAACAGTCTTTCTGAATACACAGTGAAGAAGCTATCGGAAAATCTGCAACTCCAACACACTCTCTCTCAGATGGGTTAAGAAGTTAAGAGATCCGGGAAAAAGGAGAACATAGCCTAAACTAAATCTCAAGAAATCACACACCAACTTCTCTACGCTTACTTAAAACACCAGGGTGTCTTGTATGCATGAGATAAAGAAGAAACAAAACATGTAGTATCATGACTTCAGTACCACACTTAGAGATTACAGCTGGAAACAGGAAACCAGCACAACATATGCTAAATGCTCACTTCCAGCGAAGTGCAACTGAGAACTCTTCTGTTCCTGTTAGCTTCAACCGCACTACAGGCACATACAGGCAGGTTGACATAACATCTGAACATTAAATAGCATCTCCTTACTGTAATCAGTCATTTAGTTTTCCAGGTGTCTTCTGTGAGCTGGTGACAGGTCATTTTCACTTCTCCTACAGAGCTGACAGCTGAAGAACTACAGCGGATTGCTTATTAAATAATAAGCAATCATCTCTCTTCAAATGACGTATTCCCATTCATAATCTAAAATAAATCAGCTTCAGCAAGGAATTCAGGGTTTTATAACCTTTCAGAACCACAGAAAGGCAAACAACCTGACAGCACTGCACAGTAATCCACAGAGGCACAACTAAAACAGCAGTTCTTTCTGTTCATCAGCCTTTACCAATATTTGTTCCTATTCAGAACTTTTAACTCTTATTGCCATTTTTAAAACAGCTCAAACACTATCCAGACAACTGTCTCCATCTTCTATTTTCCTGAAATGAATTTGATTTTACAGGTAAACTCTAATTCCAGTTTGACTGTTCAAGTCCAGTTCTCTCAATTTAGGCATCACTGTCACAGACCAGACACCCGTGTAAACCCACGGGATTGACACCTGCTCAGGTTTTCCCATACAGGAGCGATCCCAAGTACCACTGAGGGCTCAGACAAGCGGCTCTGTTCCCCGGCATTCACTCATTCCTTTGCCCTCTGTTGTGCTGGTACAGCTGTCTGTGCAGCCACATGCTGAAGCAGACTGGGAAGCGATCCAGATTAACAATGACCCAGTAAAGAATTTTTATGTGCCAGCCAGGTTCTTAATCCAGTAAAATCAATTCTGGCCACCTCACAAGGCACACAGCCTTTGCTGTTATGGGATCAGCAGGATTACGGAGCGCACCGGACCCAATCACACTCTGTTCTTCCTATCAACCCTAATTTTTAATACACATTTGAGGGTACCAACCTGTCATCAATAACCAACATCCACAGGCATATGACAGACCAAAAACTAGAATGAACCTGCAGGTGTAAGTCCAACAGAAAGAAGTTACTTTATAAGAGCACAAGCGATCAACTCCATTAATAACTTCTGATTTTACAGTGTCCCATTGCAGACAGACTGCCATAGTGAATTTGGAAGTGCAGCCTTATTTGGAGAACAGGACACACCTCATATACTACTCTCTTATTCCTATTTCAGTGACAGAAAGCTTTGACAGAAGAGTCAGAATTTTACCTCCCACTCCCAATTAAAAAAAAAAGTGTATTCTTCCTTCCTATAGGATAAGAAAGGTAATGCCAACTCCCTATTTTGACAAATACTGTTGACAATACAAATCAAATGCAACCATCACAAAACATCAAATGACTGTTGTGAAGTCAATGAAGTCACCCCACTCGCAGTTTTAGTTTCTTTAAAGTTACTGAATATTAAGGAAAATCACCAGGCATCTTTCAATCTTGGACAAAAACCTCCTAGAACAGTTAAAGCAGCATGCTGAATAAAGAGAATATAGTTCTTTTATAAAACTCTTTCAACTATCTAAAGGCAGGGAGAGCTCCTGTGAGGACCACAAACGGTCCCAGTTCTGAAACAATTTATACAAGAAATTCCAGTAAGCAACCCATCTGTAGTAAGGGC
Source organism: Aythya fuligula (assembly GCF_009819795.1). Taxonomy (NCBI): domain Eukaryota; kingdom Metazoa; phylum Chordata; class Aves; order Anseriformes; family Anatidae; genus Aythya; species Aythya fuligula. The sequence goes on along the minus strand of NC_045569.1, from coordinate 8,108,612 downwards.
AATTTCCTGTAGAATAAAGTCTTAACATATGCTAGTGTTTGTATCTGAAGCCCACCACTGGGGCTTTCTAGGATATTTTAGGAGCACTTCACACATTAGAGAGGGAAGAGCACAACTGACCTGCAAAGTTCCTAAGTGCTAGCTACAGCTTTTCACACATAGCACAAGTAAGCTGTGGCAAGAGACACTAAGATCCTATGTCTTCCAGAGATGAAGGATTTCTCCTTCTCACATCATTCCTTTTCCAATCATAGTCTTGGGACAGACAGCAGTTAGCATCCTCACTCTTCGCATTTTATTTAATTTTGTTTTGATAAATAAAACAAGACTGAACTTCTCAGCATCTATTGCCTAAGTGTTATCTTGGAGAATTTACTCAAGTGCCTTTTTTAAAACTGAAAGCATACCTAATGAGAGTCAGAAAAGCATGCATTATGAAGGTAGAGCTCTGTATGCTTTTGTTTAATCCTTGTATCCATAGACTGCAAGACAAATTTCTCAAGCTCACTACAGAACATGTGGTGATGTTAAAAAAAAATTCTGTGGCTTGAACAGGAAGCCTCATTCATTACGTGGTTAGTTCTGTGTACAAATAAATAGCCTTTATAAAAGTTTATCAGCTGTCTAGGCTATGAGTGTTTGATATTAAAATCCTATGCCTTTGAAGAACTATCCTATGCTCTAATATACTCACTTTCTGTATCTACCCAACTTGTCAGAAGTTTCAAAGGTAAGATGTTTTCATCCATTCTGGTTCGGAAGGGAGAACAGTCTCCTCCCATCAACTGCAATTATCTGTAGTCAGCACCTTTTTCAAGTCTTTCTTAGGATCTTCAACTGATTTAGCAGCAGGGCATTTTTCAGTGAAAGCAGAAGATACTTCTTTACAGCAGGGAAGCAAGAGCATACCGAAGTCAGGCATATCACGTGGATTGAATTGTAAATGTACAAGGGATATCATTACACATCAGAACCCAGCATCTGTTTGGGCAAAATCTGCACCTACATAGAGCTGGCACAAACCCTACCCTACCTTGCAAGTGGTACTTAAGGACACAGAATTCAATGGAAATTTTGTCTATGAGTGGAGAGATCCTATCATCAAGCTTCTCTGCAGATCAAAAATATGCTTTAGGGAGGGGGAATGTACTCCTCCTCCACTTTTAGGAGTCCAAAGTGTTTTCCCCCTCCCCCCCAAATAATAGGGGAATTGGAATACTGGTATATAAGTTTGATAAGGTACCAAAAAGAGTGCATTGATCTAAATAATCAAGAATACACTACTCTGAGTAAAGCCACTAATTTGACACTAATTCAAAAGACATGCATGACCAGGATAAATAAAAATGCTTTGTAAAGAACACTGGTTTATGGAACTCGATTAATTGGAACACTGCTGTTACACGAATGAAAAGGAAGCCTGAAAAAAACAGAAATAAAACTCCAGAATGGAGACACTGCTGTTGGCATAACAGAACGGGAATGTGAAGGTACACAGCCTGAACAAGTTCAATAATTAGATAGTTCTGAGGCATAAGAAGCAATGTTTCTGACAGAGGTGACTCCACCCTACAGTGCCTCTTAAAATAATCAGATTAACCACTTAAATTCCAACATAGATCACTGCCAGAAGAAAGGAAGGACAGACCTTCGCAAGGCTTGCCTGTCACTTCACGAAACAGAAAGCTATCAAGTGAAGTGTATCTCGCTTCAATGAGAAGCACTGCTCAGTACCACAGGTAGACTGTCCCTAGGATGCTGCAGCAAATGCTTAACTTTGACAGTTCTGCAAACTCAAATGCAGGCAATCAGAATATCATAGAAATTCCACGGCAGACTTCTAATCAAACCTTGGAATTTAGTCAAGGACACTGGTAGAGATCCATACAGTTCCTAAGCAGGTATTCTCCCTCACCTCTCCAGGAGAATGTTTCCTCCTTCCTCTGCCTTCTCTCTCTCTAGATTGGAAAAAAGAAAGAGATCCATTGTGAGGATCAGAGCAACTCATAACATCTCTTTTCAGACTTAGCGCAGAAGCTACTGGAAGCTTCCTTCCCTACCAGACTTTTCTCCATCCAGTAACTTCAGCACCTGTACATACTGCTAGACAGCTTTCACTTTAGCTAGAATATTAAGGCGCCCAAATAAAACCAAAAGGAATAAAAGCAATTATTCACCTTTGTGTTTTTTCTTCCCCTTAATAGCATTGAGTGACCAGATGTTCAAACTAATGTAAGCTTTTGTTGAGTAAGAGAAATATCCTTGAAGACTTTATCATTAATGTAGAGGTTGAACTGGTTACAAGCAGCACACAAACAAAGTTACATATTTTCACTACACACCCAGAGCATGAGGGCAACTGCTTCTGAGGCAGAGAGTGAGTCTCCTCAAATAAACCTTTACTGCTATCTTTATAGTCTTACCAGCTTATTTTAGTACCATCATTTGAAGCTCTAGTTCCCACAGTACCTTGATTCAGCTCTCCAGAAGCTCTGCACACCAAATGAAGCACAGTTAACAAGACTTACACCTTTCTCACTTACAGTACCTACAGAAAAAAAACAAACTGGAGGCAATTAGGAATCAGAGCCAATAGACTCAATTTAGGGGGGGGGGGGGAAGGGATGGGGGGGGAGGGAAGAAAGACAAACAGAACTTCTTTCACACTTTGAGTTTTAAGACTTGTGTCAAAAGACTAGGACAGAAGTCCAGAGGACAGCTTTCTCTTTTTGGCTCTCTCACAAGCTTCCCACTTGTATCAAGAGAACCATCCTCTGTATCTCAAGTTGCCCTCTCCCATTTATTTTTCGCAGAGGGGGAAAATAGCCACCTACCTCAAAGAGCCAAAAATTAATCAACACTGGAAAAAACCAAGCTGCTCAGAGACAACTGTGAGACACAAGTTTCAAGAATCTCGGATACAGCTTCTTTTCAAAGCAGCAGCCTTGGCTCTAAGGTTTCAAACAGCTATTTTCCTGTTCTTTTTGGAAGCACGCGTGCCACAATTCCAATGACACACAAAAGATCTCTTGACTTCTAGGGCAAGCAACTGCAGTGGCCAACTACAGAACCAGTCTCCACAATGACACATAAAAATACCAACTGTGACCTAAGCCTGTTTCCTGGTTGCTCTGGCACACCTCAACCAAAGGCCTACAAGCAGGCGGGCATATCTCGATGCAGATTAAGTAAGAATTACCATCAGAAATACTTATGACAAAACAGAAGCAAAAATACACAACAGCACAAATCCAAGGCACAAAAACATTAGGCCTTACTGCTGGGCTTCCCTGTTAGCTGTCACTTGACAAGAAAACATAACCCATTGAAATCAACTGCCTGCTGAGGGTGTACAATCATCAGGTGTTTCATTTAATTCTTACAGAAGATATTTATGAAAGAGATCATGCTGGGGGGGCAGACAGCCAGAATTTTCAGTAATGAAATACTCCCTATTGTGTAACTTTCTTTAAATATTATTTATTCAATCTGTTGTCTGATATGTCGTACCTAAAAACAAGAACATCAAAGTAACTTGCTCATTTTACCATTAACAAAATCTTATGTCTTACAGCAGTCAGCTAACACGAACACCTGTCCTACGAACACAGCACTGACTTCTAGGTTTCACAGCTAGTTGTCATGAGAAGGTTCCCTTAACACGTCCGCTTCAATTTATCACCTTACAGCAAGTCAGGCTCTTACCAAGATTACGAGCTCTGCCTGCTTTGCATGCATGTTTTCATCTTTCAGTACTCAGGTATTTAGACTTACATGCATGGTTCCACCCCCACAGTCTGAAACTTTCATTATCTTACAGACAAAAGGAGCCTTGAGAGCTTATGCAACCCAAAGATACTAACTGTATTTTTACCCAGTCAGAACTTTTCAATAGTTTTAAGCTGAACAGAGCTGATGCATCTAAGTTCACCTGTACGTAGAGGTAGCCCAGTAAAAGCAAACCTCCAGCGCTTTCCTGTCCGTGAGTCACAGATACCACCCCAGCCAAATCCTCTGGCAAATTTAGGCCCTAACCAGTAACTTTTAAAACCAGAGGATTTTACCACAGCAAACAACACTGACCATTTTATCTGCCACCCCCCCGACTCCTTGTAGGAAAGTTTGAGGAAAAAACAGAGCCATGGCCCAAGGCAAAGCACACACGGGGGTCCCTCAGCCTGGAGGCTGCCGCCCGGCCCCCTCACGACTTTCACCGCCACCGTCACGGGAAGGCGGCTGCGGGGCAGGGGAGCGAGGGCGCCCTGAGCGTGCGGAGAATTAAACTTCTGAAGGGCCTGAGCCCCGAGGGACGGGAAGGGAAAGCAGGGGAAGGAAGGGAAGCGAAGCCCGGCCCCCAGCCGCCTTTCCCCGCCCGGCCCGGGGCGGAGCGGGCCCGGGGCCGCAGGCCGCGGCGGTGTGGCGCACTCAGCAAAGCGCCGGCCCCCGCCTGCCCGCCGGGCTCGCCCCGCCGGGGCCCGGAGCTGGGCTGCCCCGCCGCCGGCCGGGCTCCTGCCCCCTCCGTGAGGCGGCCCGGGGCGGCCCGGCGGGGCGGGGAGCGTGGCCCGGGGCGCTGCCAACTTTTGTGCGCGCCGCGGCGGGGCCGGGAGCGGGGAGGGGAGCGCGGAGCCCCCCGGGGAAGCGGCCCCGGGCGGGCGGAGGCCCCCGGCCGGCCCCGGCTGCTGAGTCACCCCCCGCGCCCCCTGCCCGCGCCCCGCACACAATGGCGAGGGCGGCCCCTGCCCTGCCCTGCCCGGCCCCGGCCCCGGCCCCTTCCCGGCCCGCACCGTGATGTTGCAGTGGATGGTGAGCGGCGGCGGCGGCTGCGGGCCGGAGCCCGGCGGCGGCGGCAGGAGCACGAACTGGCAGTGGAGCTCGTCCAGCTTCCAGGAGACGATGCGGAAGCGCTCGTGGTCCTTGTCGAAGATGGACTCGAGGAACTTCAGCTCGGCCTTGAGCCCTGACACCGACATCCTGGCCTCATCTCCGGCTGCGGCTCCGGGCCCGGGCCTGCGCCGCCTCGCCTCGCCCCCGCGGCTGCTCTGCCCGGGCCGGCCCCGGCCCCGGCCCTGCCCCTGCCCCCGGCCCTGGCCCTGCCCGCGGGGCGGAAGATGGCGGCGGGCGGGGGGGGGGGCCGGGGCAGCCCCGGCCGGCGCGGAGACGGCGAGCGCGGCGGCGGCTGCCTCGGGACCGGCCTGCGGCGCCCGCCCGCTCGCTTCAAAGGGCAGCGGCGCAGCCCGCTCCGCTCCGCTTCCTTCCTTCCCTTCCTTCCTTCCCTCCCCGCCGGGCTGGGCCAGCCCCGCGCCAGCCGCCCCGCCCCGGCCCGGCCCGGCCCTGCCTCCTCCCGCTGCCCGGGGAGCGCGGCGGGGCCGGGCCGGGCCCTGCTCCTCCCCCGGGGCCGCCCCCGCCCCGCGGCGCTCACCTGGGCCGCCCCGCGCCCCTCGGCCCCGCACGGAGCCGCTCGGGTGCAGCCCCAGCAGCTCGCTACAAGTGCGAGCCTCGCTCCCCAGTGCCTCGGGAACAGCGCGCTCGGTTTACCCGAAGACAAGCGCAGCGAAGCCTGAGAGTAGAGCCAAGCGGATACTCACTGCGCGCAGGGACGAAGCGATGCTGCCCCTCTTTCTCGGGGACACCCCGTCTCCTCGCCTTTATTTGTCACTTTCCGTCTTTGCGTTGTCCACAGACGGTTGTGCGCCTGGGAACAAGGAGCAAGGCTCGAACAGCACCAAGGGGCTACGCACTACAGGGAGCACTGCTGCAGAGTCCCTCTTGTTTCCCAACCAGTTTTAATTAACGTGGTACCACGTGCACACACACACAAAGCTGGAAAACGGAATGGCTTCCTTTTTTTTTTTTTTTTTTTTTTTTTAAAAACATTGATATTTTATATAAATCTTTAATTCCAGAGGAACTGGCAGCGCTTCACAAACCACAAGCTGAATCTTTTCAAGTGGTGAGAACTCTAATCTTGATCCAGAAAAACAGTCATGCACATGCCCAACTCCACATGGCAGCATATGGAAGTCTTATTGATTTGTGGGCTTGAAATCTGTCCTTCCAGCAAAGAGAGCCGCAAAGAACATACTTTGCTGCAAAACCAGCCAGGAAGGATTGACACTAGCTAAAAACTCTGAATGAAAGATACCAGAAAGTCCAAAGAGTTGAAAGACCTGTTTTTTGTTTTGTTTTTCCGAGTATCATTTGAAAGGTGCCTATTGTAAAGTGTGTGCAACTCAGCCTTCCTAGAAGGGCTGAACTGTCTTGTTAGCTCAGACTCTTTAGTCTGCAAAGCAAGGACAGAGAGCAGATATGACAGCTGTCTGCCAACGCGTCATCGGGCAAAGTGAAGACCTTAAAGAGATAAGGGAAGACGTAAGCAAAGGGCACGTACTCCATAAACAAACAGCAGAAAATTACAAGTCTACCTATTAAAAAAGGAAGGCCTGGAAGAGCCTTTCTATAGGAACACTGGAAGCAAAACCAAACAAACCAGACTTTGTTAGGCATTACGTGATGTGATGCGTGAAACAGCAGAGAAGTGTATTTGGTGACTCAGCCCTATTTCGCTCAGACGATAGGATTTTGGCCTAGAACGCCTCACCGCAGCAGGGAGGCTTAGTGAGTTCAAACCGCACCTTTCGTCATGTCCTCCCCAGAATTGCCTCTGGCCATCCCTACCTCTGGGCGTCCATTCTCCTCGTCCTCCTTCAGCATTCCCACCTGCCTCTCTCCTCTGCTGCACCCCCCACCTGTTTGGGCAGTGGCGAGGTGCGGGTGTGCTGGTGGGCAGGGAGGCTGCCATGGCTGTGCTACCTGCCTGGCTGGCGGAAGGCACGACAACCTCTCTCAGGCACCCAAAGATCCAAACATCATGGTGTATCCTGGCCATCTGGCAGGCCAAACAAACTGCTTAATCGGCCAAGTGCGTCCTGCAAGCCATATGCTGTTTAAGTCTGGAAGAGAACATTCCCAGCTCCTTCAGTCTGCCTTTTTGTTGCAGGCTTCAAGAAGCAACATGCAGCTGCACTGTCACCACTCCCCAAAATTCTGCTGCGCTTTTCCATGTTTAGCAGGCATTGTGCAAGCTGGGAGGGCATAGCTCTGCCTGCGAATTCATTTCTGTGTTAAAGACCTTGAGAACACATCGGGGATGCCTTGCTGTCTGGAATACAGAAACTGCTGCAGAGGTGCAAAGAGCTGTTCATCATGTCTGATTCATTCCTATTCCTTCCTTCAGGGACTTGCCGAAGGGCTTAAACATGAATCTTACATTGGTCACAAGGTGACTCAGGAAATCCTGAATTTCCCAAAGACCAAAACGAATGCACGTGGGGAAAGACCTGACATCTCTGAGTAATAAAAGAAATTATTATCAGTAAAGACCCTCAAGAGCACTGTATGAGATTCCAGTAATTACAGATGCTCTTTGGTTTCCTTGATCTATACTGCCTGAAAGCACCACTTTTTTTCTACCTTTCTTCCTGCCTGTAGATGTTTGATAAATAGAGAGTGGTTTCCATGATGTCATGCATCTAGATTTCCTCTTCCTGGGCTCTGCACTTTTGGCCAAACCTCTCTGCTATGAATGTAACATACTTTCATAGCCCTCTTTGTTTCTTTTCCCCGGTATTTATTAGGTAACTTGATAATAACTGATCTTGGAATTGAAGAGATACTTTAAGGTTTTCCCAGGTAGCATCAGAACGTGAGACCAGAAAAGACAAATAATGGCTGATACACCCACATAGAGAAGCATATGGCAGGAAACCTTACCTGGAACCTTGGCAGAGGCAGAAAGACAGTGAGTCAAGAGGATCCTGCTTCTCCGAGATGCAATCCAACCTGTCTTGATCACCATAGCTGTGCCTTCATGTCAGCTTCTGAGCTCGGAGCGTCTAAGTCATAGCTTCAGTCACTTGAAGTCACTTCCAAAGCATTTTAGAAAAACATTGTCAGTGCATTTGATGGACAATACAGTTTCAAGAAACTCAGTATACAGAGGACCCTGAGATTGCTTACCTCCTCAAATACCCACTTTACTTTTAAAGACTGCAACAGTTACAGAATTGCATTTCAAAAGCCTCACACCCCTTCCTGGGATCCATAAAGTCCTAAGCCTTACAGGGCTTGGCAAGCTTAGCTTCCCTTGTCATCACAGAAGCTTAAAAGGGATGGATAGGAGCAGAGGTCAGATGGCAGGCTCAGTCCTGCTGAACACCTTTGGCTGGAGGGGAAGACAGGGAAATGGACAGATCCCCAGATCAAGAACTCAGCACAGATGCAATCTTAGCCATAGCTAAATGTGCAACTTCTTCCCCTTTCCTTGTTTTGCTAGGCAGCAAAATAGTTAACTTGGTCAATATTTAGAGTATTAGCACAGAGCATCCAGGTTGGCAGGCACTGAGATTAACGGGGCAGGTCAGAGCTGTTGCTTTCAGACTCTGCAAGCACAGACAGATGTCACCACATCACTTAGTTTAGAAAAGACAAATCAAGCACAGCTCAGCAACCACACACACAGCATGCGGGGCTTCTCAGTTATTGTTACTACTTTTTGTAGATAAGTTTAGATTTGGGGGAGCAAAGCAGTGCCCATGGCAGTGCTGTCCCAGTCAAACACTCTGCAGAACGTCAAAAGTGCTGCACCAACACAAACATTACGGGTATCATACCAAAGCTGGCATGCGATCCTGCCTCACTGAGGTCAAATACATTTTGGGAGGCAGGGACATTGCAGAACCAGGTGTACAGTCAGTCTTCGGAGCCAACCACATTCTAACCACTGCAGTAACTCAGCTAATTTAATTTCTGACCCAGCCTTGAAGACTTTCCCAAGGCTACGCAGTGAGCTGGTGTCAGTGCTGGGATGTGTCCTGCTTATGCTGTCTGTCAGCAGCATAAGCATAAGTCCATCGCTGGGTGGAGAGCTCATGCTAAAGGTTTTTATGGGAAGGGATTAATGTCAGTTCTGTTGCTCCCAAGTGCACCTCACAGACACTTCTTTCTTGCTGTCATCCCAACAGGACAGGCCATGCTTTACCAAGGTCATACAGCATCCATAGGAATCAAAATACTGGTGAGCTAGGCCAGAGATCTTCAACCACTCTCTGATTTGGAGTTCGCAGGGCCCCAGAGAGCACAGGTCAAGACCTATCAGGAGCTGGTAAGGGATCCTTGACATACTCTGCATCAAGGAACCTTCAAATGTCAATACAAGCTTGGTGATACAGCGTCAAAAAAAAAGTGGCCAAGTACATTTTAAGAAGTAATCCTCTTATCTTTACAGGTAAAAGAAGGACAGAAGATGAGATACTTTTCTCCATTACAAAGATGGCCTGCAACATGAGAGGTTACCTGATTACTGAGAAAAAAGTCACAAACCCAGAAGTCTCAGAGAAACAAATGCAAGAACAAACCTTGGAAAAGAATGACCCTAGCAAATGCCATTCTGCAAACCTCACTCGTTTTCCACTAGGAACAAATTATGAGCACAAAAAGCCACTAAAACAGATGAAGGATAGAAGACTCACAAGTAGTTTTATTTGCCCTTCACAAAGAGTGGTACTTCCTATAGAATTAAAGTCTGTGAATCAGAATCAGAGAATAAAAGGGATGTAGCAGAACCTACATATGGGGCTTTTAAAAAAATTTTGAAAGACTGCATCACAACAATCCATAAATAACTTTGATTCAATTTTCTTTTGGTACAGCACCCACATAGTTTGGGAACTGGTTTAACAATTGTGAACAAGGAATAAAAATAGAAAATTAATGAGCAGGGAAAAGTATTTATCATTTTTAAACGGATCATGGTAGTGCTGTGTTAGAGCTGATCTCAAGACTTTCACAATGATCTACAAGAGACTATGACTAACGAAATTATCAGCTAACAGAGAGGCATTCTGCATAAAATGAAGACAAAATAATTCCAAGAGGTACAAAAAAATTAAAATGGTAAAAACCAAAACAACCACTTGATTTGTAAGCCACAAACCTAGTGACTCCTGGTTTCCTACACATTTCTGGTTTTATACCACCGTACCACTGCATCTTGCTTGGTATCATGCTGTACAACCCCTCACCCCTTCCCGGTTCCTTCCCATGTCTCTCACTTCTTACTTTGCACAGGATTCTCCATATTTCCTCCTACTTCCACCATCAGTTCTGGCTAGATGAGACAGAGCAGATGCTGTGGCTGGTTTCAGAATCTATCCTGCCATATCACAGAATCACAGAATTTCTAGGTTGGAAGAGACCTCAGGATCATCGAGTCCAACCTCTGACCTAACGCTAGCAGTCCCCACTAAACCATATCCCTAAGCTCTACATCTAAACGTCTTTTGAAGACCTCCAGGGATGGTGACTCCACCACTTCCCTGGGCAGCCTGTTCCAATGCCTCACAACCCTTTCAGTAAAGAAGTTCTTCCTAACATCTAACCTAAAACTCCCCTGGCTCAACTTAAGCCCATTCCCCCTCGTCTTGTCACCAGGCACGTGGGAGAACAGGCCAACCCCCACCTCACTACAGCCTCCGTTGAGGTACCTATAGAGAGCAATAAGGTCGCCTCTGAGCCTCCTCTTCTCCAGGCTGAACAAGCCCAGCTCCCTCAGCTGCTCCTCGTAGGACTTGTTCTCCAGGCCCCTCACCAGCTTCGTTGCCCTTCTCTGCACCCGCTCAAGCACCTCCATGTCCTTCTTGTAGCGAGGGGCCCAAAATTGAACACAGTACTCGAGGTGCGGCCTCACCAGAGCCGAGTACAGGGGGACGATCACCTCCCTAGCCCTGCTGGCCACACTGCTTCTTATACAAGCCAGGATGCCGTTGGCCTTCTTGGCCACCTGAGCACACTGCTGGCTCATATTCAGCCGACTATCCACCATCACTCCCAGGTCCTTCTCGGCCAGGCAGCTCTCCAACCACTCCTCTCCCAGCCTGTAGCTCTGCTTGGGGTTGTTGCGCCCCAGGTGCAGGACCTGGCACTTGGCCTTGTTGAACTTCATGCAGTTGACCTCAGCCCATCGGTGCAGCCTATCCAGATCCTCCTGCAGAGCCTTCCTACCCTCAAGCAGATCGACACACGCACCTAACTTGGTGTCATCTGCAAACTTACTGAGGGTGTATATCCTACGATATTTACGTCAAACTGTCTAATGAAAAAACATATTATAGATAAAATTCCATGTTTTTGGCTAATACCTTGTTAATACAGTTGAGCTCTGGTTTGTGCACAGGGCAAGACCGAGCCTCTACGGCTATTGCCCAGGTGGGGAGCGGCTTCTCTCCTCTAGTCAGTGCCTGAGGTTTAGAAAGTTTGTGGAACAGTTTCTGGTTTAAATTATATAATGTTTATATTAAATACAGTTTGAACAGGCCAACGTGTTCAAGGGGCAGTAAGAGCAAGGTCAGTACATCAGGTGCTGCTTGTCAGTGCCATAGCACGAGGAAAGGAAAGCTCCTTGATAACCACGGAGACAAACCTGTACCTGCAGCACTGCACTGTGATCTCAGCAGATCAACAAGCAGCAGAGCAAGGGGCGGGACTCGGAGCACAGACCTGTGAAGGGTGACTTAAAAGGGCTAACCACCAGAGTGAGCTCCTCGGCTGTGCACACAGATCCTCTTTGACACGCTCCAATCCCAGATCTGGCTTGCACTCAGCTGCAGGCACAGCACAGAACCACCTTGACACGGCACAGCGTGTGTGTGACACCTGCAAGGATGCAGTGGGGCAATATGCTCACCAGGACGATTTTCTTCTCTAGACAAGACTCTTAACGTGCCCCTGAGTGTCTGAGAAAGAGCTGCCTGGCTCAGAGAACCAGCCTCACACGAACACTGCAGCTAAAGGATAGTTAAACAGAGATATCCTAATGCCCATGGGGACAGGAGGAAAGCAAAAAGGCTGGAGGGAAGCAGCTGAAGGATCTTAATCATCCCCTCCACCACACTAGCACATGACTGGATTGTAACCAGAAGTGGATGTAATGCACGGTCCTGCGTTTGTGTTCTGGCTTCCAAGCACTGCGAGCACTAAGTAAAGACAGGAATTATTGAGCATTGAGACAGAGAGGCAACTGGGGATTTAAGCAAGAAAAATAAACTGGGAAGGAGAAAACACGACCTGAATGCTGGACCAAACTTCCTGGTGCAGTGATGGAGGAGACAATATCCCTGGGCAGCAATTGCAGAGTGTGCCAGTGCTGCCTCAGAGCAGCCAGCAAGGGGGGACAGAGGTGGGCAGGATGGGGAAGGCCAAAGGAAAAGGTTGCGGCTTCAGGATGGCAAGGCAAGCAGGGCAAGGTGAGCTGTAGCCAAGAAATGTCCATTAGAGCCTGCTTAGAAACCTGCTCTGGCCAGACACATCCCAAAGTGAATCTCAGCACACCACTAAGTAACCCGGCTTCAATTTCTGACAGCATGAGCAGCCCTGGCAAGGCCTGGACTTGGAAAGCATTGCTGCCAGTAGTGCAGGCAGCCCGGGTGCCTTGCAGCGAGCTGACACCAGACACAGAGCTCCCACACCACCCTCAGGAGGCAGCCCGAAGCACCCTGCAGGGCCAGCAGTGCCCAGACCACACCAAGAGCAACAGCACAGCACAGACAACACAGAACACAGACACCAAGCTGGAACTGCCCTGCCTGGCAGCGCTCACGCTGTACCTGACAGACCCCCACACACCCTCTCTGCCTGACCATGACCAATCCTGAGAGGCCCCATCCACTGCAACGACTTCAAAGCACATGCCCTGCTGCGTGCCCATTCACGACCCTGACCCAAACATAGCATTTGCCCCCCAGCTTACCTTGGCAATGCTGGGAGGCAGGTTCCATCCTCAACAAGGAACACAAAGGCTAGCCAGAATGTTGCTTCAGGCACAAGGCTCCTCTTCCCCTGCAGAAGCAGAGTGCCATCAGGCACTGGCACGCCAGCCAAACTTCTTCCAATGCAACACCCTCCTGAGAAGCAAAAGAGTCATCAACTGCCCTGCTCTGCTACTCAGTCAGATAGACAACTGCTAGACAACTCCCCACCCCCCGCCAACCATCCCTCACACATAGTATCTGCCCCTTGACTTACTTCTCAGGGGGTCAGGATCCATCCTCAGTGCGGACCACAGAGGCCAGCTAGGATGTTGACAGTTTCTTCTTCATCCCCTGAAAAGAGGAGTCACCTAGAGGGGGGGCGGATAGACTACCAAACTGAAACCCATGCCCGTTTTCCACCTTTTCTCCACTCACCTTCCTGATCCAGGTTTAGTGCTTCCATTCGCCATGCCGAGGCAAGGTCATGTGGCTTAGACCAAGGAGAAAGTACAAACATGACAATCCACAGAACAGTCTATACCCACTCCTCTTCTTCCCTACCCCAGTAGCCAAGCCCCAGACCCACGTCCTCCAACCCAATACCACCGCTTTGCTCACCTAACTTCCCAGAGATGCATCACACTCCCTGCTCCTCTTGCACTTTGAGCATCTCCAGCATTTCAGGAACTGGAACCGTTGACATCTGACGTGACACAGGAACGTAGCAGGAGATGCACACTGCTGTCACAAGGTGCTTGCCAAGCCTGCGCACCAGGCAAAACGGACTAACGAAACCAACCCACCAACTCTTGCCCCACAGTGCCACCCACTCACCCTCCTGGCTCGTTCAAGTTTCCGGCTTAGTCCATGCCTATGACCAGAAGTTGGACTTGATGATCCTTATGGGTCCCTTCCAACTCGGGATATTCTATGATTCTATGACCTGGGCTACGAGAAACAAAAACAGAATGTCATATCTGTGATGGACATGCAACCAGGACAGCTCCTTGCAGAAGACTCAAGCACAGAGACCAGAGACAGAAAAAAATAAAAATTTAAAAAAACCACAACCCTCAGGTCCACAAATGCCAACAGGCCGTGAATGCACAGCAGCCCCAACAGGGGGCATCACAGACTTATCCTTTACAGCTGAAAAAGGTGACCCTGCTCAGTCTCTTGGCAATATGACCACATGGGCACCAAGCCCCTTGCGGTGCATACTGAAGCTCTTTGTGAATCCTCTGGAGCATTATACAAATTGCTTGATATATCTAGAGATTAAAACATAACCCAAAACTGGAAGCGTATCCCACCATGTCCCAAAAACAAGTTAGCCAGCAACCTCTGCTAAATATCCCTCTATTAAGGGAATTCCAAGCACTTAAAATCTATAAGGCTACAAGGTCTAAAGTCTCTACAGCCAGCAAAATAGCAGGAAAAAGCTCCAAAAATGTAACAAACTGTCCCTAATCCTGAAAAAGACTACACCTTACATGCCTATGGTTGCTGTTTTCAGATAGATACTGGCACAGGGAACTTGGATGATACATTTCCCTAAGCCCTGCTCCATCACTTTACCACCAAGGTTGTAACTTTGATAATATTTGACAGACAGGTGAAGGCATAAGGTTGCATTCACAGTAAGCCCCTTAATTCTGCAAAAATCATAAGGTACCTAGAACCACAGAGCAAACACGCAAAGTAACGTCACCTTCCCATCCATGAGCATGCTGTGACAACTACTCACCTGAAGAAGAGATGCGTGCAGTAAAGGCACCTACTACTACACAGATTGCTTTACTCTAAAACATCCCGCTAGTTGTTACCTCAAGAAGACATCCTTACCTCTCTTCACTGGGAAACGCAGCAGCCCGCAGGCTCTGCCTCCCCTGAGGAGCCCTGCCCCTGGCTGAAGGAGCAGCAAAGCCCCCACACACAGAGCAGCTCAGGCACAAAGAGCTCTGCTGGGACACCTGCGGCTCAGGCACCGCCAGGCCCTACCTGGCACCCACCCCAAGCATCTGGGGAAGGGGAGGGGCAGAGCGCAAGAAGGGAGCAAGGCAGCAGGAGGAGGAGCAGCGGCGGTTTTGTTGTTTGTTTGTTTGTTTGTTTTTATCAGGCTCAGCCCAGCGGTGTGCGTTCTCCCAAGAACTACGTTTCCCGGCGAGCCCTGGACACCAACATGGCCGCCCGGGCGCCCGGTGCCCGAGAACACTGAGCCGAACTCTAGTGAGGACCCTAAAAACCACGGCTGGCACCAGTTTCTCGCCTCAAGAAGTGCTCCCAAAGGGAGTCCATGTTTTTGGCTAATGCCCTGTTCATATAGGTGAGCTCTGGTTTGTGCACAGGGCAAGACCGAGCCTCTACGGCTATTGCCCAGGTGGGGAGCGGCTTCTCTCCTCTAGTCAGTGCCTGAGGTTTAGAAAGTTTGTGGAACAGTTTCTGGTTTTAATTATATAATGTTTATATTAAATACAGTTTGAACAGGCCAACGTGTTCAAGGGGCAGTAAGAGCAAGGTCAGTACATCAGGTGCTGCTTGTCAGTGCCATAGCATGAGGAAAGGAAAGCTCCTTGATAACCACGGAGACAAACCTGTACCTGCAGCACTGCACTGTGATCTCAGCAGAAAATCAACAAGGGGCGGGACTCGGAGCACAGACCTGTGAAGGGTGACTTAAAAGGGCTAACCACCAGAGTGAGCTCCTCGGCTGTGCACAAAGATCCTCTTTGACACGCTCCAATCCCAGATCTGGCTTGCACTCACCTTAGCTGCAGGCACAGCACAGAACCACCTTGACACGGCACAGCGTGTGTGTGACACCTGCAAGGATGCAGTGGGGCAATACGCTCACCAGGACGATTTTCTTCTCTAGACAAGACTTAACGTGCCCCTGAGTGTCTGAGAAAGAGCTGCCTGGCTCAGAGAACCAGCCTCACACGAACACTGCAGCTAAAGGATAGATAGGGATGGAGGTGGGCAGGATGGGGAAGGCCAAAGGAAAAGGCTGCGGCTTCAGGGTAGCAAGGCAAGCAGGGCAAGGTGAGCTGTAGCCAAGAAATGCCCATTAGAGCCTGCTTAGAAACCTGCTCTGGGCAGACGTGTCCCGAAGTGAATCTCACCACACGGCTAAGTAACTGGCTCCAATTTCTGACAGCACAAGCAGCCCTGGCAGGGTGTGAGCTTGGCGAGGATTGCTGCTGGCTGTGCAGGCAGCCCGGGTGCCTTGCAGCGAGCTGACACCGCCACCCAGCGCCCTGCAGGGCCAGCAGCGCCCAGGCCGCACCAGGAGATGCTTGTGCAGGGTGGCAGCGGCTGTGTCGGTGCTCTCAGTTTTCTCTGGAGCCTTCAAGACACTCAGTGCTATTGTGTCATGCCTAAAACGCACTGAAGGGACTGTGCTGGAACCCTGCACGGGTCTTAAACCCAGCTGTCAGTCCAAACTGACCCCAAGTCCCCCGGGTAAGAGAGAAGGGATTTGCTCTGCCCTTTGCCTGGCTCAGCTTCTTGACGGCTGATCAGGGCTTAAATTAAGGAAGTTTATGCAGTAATTCTAGCCCAAACAACTAACCTGGGGAATTATCCCTCTGCATGGCTCTTGGGCTCGTGAGCCAAGCCAGCTCACCAGAAATACTCATTCTTCACATCAGCCACACTATTCAGTGACATTTTTTAGAGGTAAGATTGTCTTTTTGTCCAGGTACTCTGGAGTCAGCAAAATCAACAGCATACTTACTGGTTTACCCTCACATAGTTCTACAAAGGCTTAGAGCTTCCTCTCTAGGCAAGGAGATAAGCCAGGAACATTTCCAAGTCCCTTCTCCATTCACAAAAATGTAGCTTTTGGTAAGAGGAGCTTTTAGGAGTACGCAGTGATTTACCAGCTGGTGGAGCTCAGTAAATAGCAGAGATTTGTCTACAAGCATCCTCTGAACTGGAAGTGAGTTGTGACTCAGCCACATTTATTACCCTGTTTTTCTTTTCCACAAAAGCCAGTGCCTTTGGGATCTTTGTGCTTTGCTGCTGGCAGAAGCAGTCACAAACACACGATCTCACTGCGGGGTTACTGCCACCTTCACGTATCAAAGATGTGCAGAGCAGCATGTTTCCTTGGCACTAACTGTCTTCAGTCTGTGTTTATTTTCTTGGAGACACAAGAATGTTTTCATACTTTTCTCAGCTACTTTGAGTGACAAAACACACCTTAAAATAATAATAGCAATTCTTAAACAATCCAGAAAATGAGCCTCTAAAGAAAAGCACAAAATACCCTGTGAGCAGCTACATCAGAAGTTATTTAACTTGCAAGCATGAGTGCTTGTGTCAGACTGAAATTACAACCAAATTTCCACATTTTCTAGAGTTTTCTACTTGGAATTCTCTTCATTCATTCAATAGAACTAAAAAACATCCAACGTCCTAAGCATTGGAGCTAGTTATGAAAATAACTCAGATTATTCAAGTGATTAGAATTCCTTGGTGATGTGGTTTAGTGGAGGTCTTGTTAGTGTCAGGTCAGAGGTTGGACTGGGTGATCTTGGAGGTCTCTTCCAACCTAGGTGATTCTGTGATTCTGTGACACTTTTTCGGATTGCAGAAGCAGAGACAGGGATGCAATCTAATCAAGCATTCAATTTCCAACATATTCTCTTTAAAAAATCCTGTATTTGTACTATCTTTAGACCAGTCCTGAATTTGTAATTTTGATGACTGAGACACATGCAGGCAGATTTCACTTTAACTAAAGCAGCCAGAGGGTTCTATGGGGCCACATCACTTTCATCTAGAAAAAAATATTGAAGTGTAGGCTTTGGTCTAAGGTACACAACCAATGCCACAGAAATAACTGGGATTTAAGCACATACTTTATATTAAAAGCAAATGTTCTACTGTTTTGCTGGATCAGAGCTGTAAATCTTGGTGATGTCACGGTTTCTATAACAACCAAGTGTGATACGACATGAAGGATTATGCTTTAAAGGAACACTGTTATATCTGGCCTTTTCAGCTGACACGGTCAGAGCTTATCCTGTACGTACCTTGTGCACCCATCTGCTTATCTTTGTGCAGTCACCGAGCCCAGGGGTGGAAAGGGAAGGCCTCAGCAGAGCAGGCTGAAAGCAAGCAAAGAGAGTGCATAAAAGGGAGTGTTGCTCCCCTCTCTATTCCTGCATGCTCCAAGGAGGAAAAATAAAGTCAGACTTCAGGTCACATTATCCTTTTAGGGCCAGCAGCAGCCCAGGAGCTTGCTGACAGCTGAGGGACACTGCAGCTGCGAGGCAGGAAGCTGAGAGCCAGGTAGAAGGCAGCAACACAGGTGTCGTGGTCCCTTTCTGCAGAGCCCTCTTTGCTCTAGTCCTCTGCCACTTCTGCTTTCTGATTCACTAACGGCGTGCTTGCCCCTGCTGCCAGCAGGGTTGCTCCCTGGGCAATGTCTCCAGCTAGCTCCATGGTCCTCAGCAATCCCCACAAATGTAACCAGGATGGTCCTTCCATCCCGTGGCAGCAGGTGCCGAAAGCAAAACCAAACCACTTAATACCAACAGCTAACCCCAGCCCAGCTAGCTTGGAACCAGACGGGAAACACGTGAGATGTGACCTCTGCCCCTGCAGTAAGAGCAGCCTGCTCCTGAGCTGGGCAGGATGAACCCTGCCTCCCTCAGCCAGCTGGCTGCAGCGCTCTCCTCGCTGCTCCAACGCCCGTGTTCACCTCAGCTAGTCACAGCCACGTTCGTAGGAGCGTTGTCTTCTCGGTTTCCCTGTCTCGTTCTCAGAGAGCAGGCTGGCTCTCAGGCTGCTCCGCATTCAGGACACACGGATTCACCACCTGCTTCTACAGGCAAACGAGAGGCAGCGCTGCAGATCTGTTGAATGGCCCTTGTAAGCATGGGGCTGGCTCCGTAGCAAACAACTCCCTTTACATTCAGATAAATGCTTTACTAGGGAGATCAGTGGCACTGCACTTGTGAAGTCAAGATATTCCTTACAAATAAACGCAGTGACTATAAATAGCCAACATATCTCCCACCCCGGGAGATTATGAGTTTCTTCCTTGCAAAACAGATGAGCTCACTCAAAGATAATTTTGTGATGGCCAGATAGCTTCAGCATTAGATCGAGACCATCATCATTAGTCCAATTAAAGCTCCTTTTTATACCAGCAAAAGAACTGATGCGCTGATAAACTGCCTCTGCTCATTGTTACTGCAGCATCCACAGCTGCTGCGAACACGTCCATGTCATCAATATGTCCCACAAAAAGCATGCTAAATGAGTTAACTCTTCCAGGAACTGGCAGATTTCTGAGAGACTATTTGCTTATAAAATCTCTGGCTTTTTGTTCTGTGTTTCTTTTACTTACAGAGGCATTAAGTCCAATCAGGAGCCGATGACACACACTTCTGTAGAGCGTAATACCAACGTCGCATGCTATTATTGTAATAAGAGTTGAGAGAGGGAACCTGGCCTTGAGGCTACTTATCCCCTATTAAAAAAAAATACAAAACCTTCACCTAACCTGCATTATTCTGACAGAACTAGGTTAGGGAGTGCCTGTATGTGCAGTTACTTTGGCAGAGCACAACTTACAAGAGGGATGGGAGAAGAGCACTGACAGTCATCTGTCTCCAGCAGCAGCCAGAAGGCCAGTGACCAGTCTCAGGAACATGATCAAAAGGGCCCATTTTGCCACCCCGCTGAGCTGCTGGCCATCATTTACTGCAACCTGGGTCTCTTCTGTCCCTGCTCTGTCTCAGCGGCATTGCCCAGGTGCTACAGGAGCAATGCAGAACTTCATTCTTGTTTAAAGGGTGCGGTGATAGCTACATCATCAGGTTCTTGTCCTCTTTTCTAGGATTGATTAGAAACATCCTCAGTAGCCACACAAAACCTCGCTGAATGCCTGCACATTCAGGAGAAACAAATCTCTCTAGTCAGCCTCTCCCTGCCCTGCTTCAGGGGAAGGACTGAGTGGAAGACAAACCTGCACACATTTCTCAGGGGGTTGGAGCTTTTGTTATTGTTAACTTCCCATGAAACAAATGCTTGGACTTCAGACTCACTTATCCACAAATCACCTTTGTGAATCCAATTCTGATTCAATGTATTTTGTACTTTCTGGAGACACGGGTTTTCTAGCAGCTGCAGATAGCCATTTTGAAGGCTATCACCCTTACCTGATGCCCACACATCACATGAGAACTTCACAGCTCAAAATGCAACTGCTCGGTTACTGGCAGTCAGCCACACACCAGGCAATAATGCTGGGTGCCACCTATACACCAGAGGAGCAACAGACAAATGTTTTTGATACCAGAAGTAATCACCGCATGCTTATAGCCTATCATGGGAGCCAGGCACTGAATTCTTCTTGACCTAAATAGAAGTTTTCATCTGCTCATTACTGTCTGCTGCTGATGTTGTCACTAGAAATGCAAAAAAGCAATTCAGTGTGTCCAATGCTGAAATGCTGTATTAGGTTTACATGGCAAGGTTTTGGTAGCAGGAGGGCTGCAGGGTGGCCTCTGTGAGCAGAGCCCAGCAGCTGCCCCATGTCGAAGCAGAGCCAGCTCCAAAAAGGGACCCGCCACTGAGGATGTAGAAGAGGGTGGATCAGGAGAAGGTGTTGTTAGTTTGTTTTTAGTTTCTCACTGCTCCAGTCTGTTGCTGATAAGCGAGATCTCTGGTGCTGCTTTTGATGTTTCAATCCAGTTACAGGCTCACTGCTCTTCAGTCCCCCGCGGTGAGATCAGAACCCCTCCACACTTTCAAGCCTTCTCCCCCAGCAGCTCAAAATGCTTCTCTAGGCACCAGTCTAATCCAACGGGCAGCATCTGACGGCTGAGTCACAGGAAGCTACACAGTACTTCTGTGGAAGCAATTATGGAGAAGTTACCTTGCTAAACTCCTTGATGTGAATGTTTGTCACCCTTTATAGCAAAGCCTGCCTCAAGAAAGAGACCTAAATATCCACATGGAGCTCCCAGTATGACCTGTACAGTTAGGAGCAGATAATGCTTAATACAAACAACTTTCTTCAACACATTTATGCCTAAGGAAGTGCTGTCAGCACGTTTGGTGTTTGTCAAAAGCCAGGGGAAAGCAGTAGGGACAAGGAAAGAGCACAGTAACAATCTTACCAAAAAGCACATCTAATCATCTCGATTCACCTCCTGTGGGGAGCAGTCCAGGGAAGGGCTAGGAGGAGGAGGAGCCCCAAGTACAGTTAGTTAATCCCAAAGAGCTGACCAGGAGATGGCGTGAGAGGAACATATTTCCAAGAAAATCATCTGCTGACCGCAGCTGAGGCTGCCACAGACAGGGACAGTCTCAGCCAGCACTCTCGGTGGGCTGACCCCGGCCTTGAAAGTAGGAGGGATGCCCACCTCAGTGGGAGACATGAGCTCAGAGCAGATTTAGCTGGTTCATTAAATGGGTATTATGTTTGCTCTGGAAATTTGACATATTCTGAAAATCTGTAAAACGTGAGTACAAAAAGGAAAACAACCTGACAACCTTTTTGGAAAGGAGTAGAGAAAATAGTTCTTAATATTTTTAAGATATCAAGGTAGCTTTAAGACTGGGAAACACTACGTTCTTTGGCAGGTATCTCAGTACAACAAGTCCATGACAACAAGGTAAACCGGGAGCATTCTCATTACATCACTGCAGCTACTATGGGTCTGTATTCGTCCAGAGGAGACTGAAAATCTGGACCTTCAAAGATAATTCCTTATGAGTTGCCATGGAAAGGGACGGTTTTTGTCCTCCCAAAGTGATGTGTTAGTTCAGGTAATGCATTCTGAATTAAAGTGAACTCTAAAGTTCAAGCAAAGTGTACTATTTCTAGACAACTAATTCTATTAATTTAAATCACACCAATTTTCCTGTTCAACATCTGTTCAAACACACGGTATTTCCAGCATGGGATTAGAAGTCCCCTGATCATTTCACTCTTCTTTAGACCTATAACATTTTTTACATTTTGAAAAAGCATCTAGAAATATATATGTGTATTTTCTTCCTATGGGTCTTCATCTGCTTGCCAGTATTTGCTTTGGCTCAGACTTGTATGGGCCAGGGCATTAATTCTGTGTGACAGCCACCCAGAGCTGTGGGGAAGAGCTTCACCATCTGAGTGCAGCACAGGACAGTCTGACATACAGATCCATTGGTAATAGCTGCAATTTATGGCTGTAAAAGGAAAATATGTTCATATCAGTGTTCCGAAGCTAATCTACTCCATTTGATTCAACTGACACATTTTCACAGGGGAAAAATGTACAGTTTGGAGAAGCAATGACGGTCATTAATTTTTCCTGCTTTTAATATTCCATTTGTTTCATTTTCTCCCTATTTTCAACTACAAATCCTGGAAACCATTCAAATCTATTTTGATCAAACCTGTCTCTATTGTCACTTTCAGATGATGTTTTCTTGATTATGCTGGGAAGTCCTGCTCAAAGTGACTCTGTGACGGGAGCTTTGGGTCTCTTGGGAGCTGGGCAGAGCCACTTATCTTCAGAAGGAGATTGTATGACAAGCACAGGCAGCGTTAACAGATTATGTTTTTCTCTATACATCAGTTACTGGCATTGGTACCTGGGATCCATCTGTCATAGGTATAATCAAGCCAACTGCTTGGCAGATTGCTGCAACATTCTTCACATTTATTTGGTATTAACCTTTTACATTACTCACTGGTTTAGTTAATTGACTACTCTTTCTTTTGCAAAACATGGTCAGAAGTGTTTGGACAACACCCTGCCACTGACCTACCTATGCAGCAGCTCAAATGTTTTTGGCAGCACTACCTTACATAAAAGTCCTGCAAACATCCCCATCGTGTAGTAGATGTGTATTTGTAGCACAGGGCCCTTCAGTGGCAGGAATGGGATGGACACTCATGCTAAATACTTCTCAATCACACCCCAGCAAACAGTTAAAAAAGAATCATTCTGAACACACAAGGAAGATACATCAGTGGGAAAGAAGCATACAGTCTCCTGTGAGTTACAGAAGAGGAACAAAGAAAACAAAAAAGATGACTGAACCAACCTGCAGCAGTTCTTGGCAACTTCTCTGACATGAGCTTGTTTTTTTTTTTGTTGTTGTTATGTGTTTTGTTTGCTTTGGTTTTGTTTGGTTTTGGTTCCGTTGATTTTTCCTTGGCTCTGATTTTGCTGCTCAGTAGTTACCATTAATATTTCATAGGTGCATTGGTCACCAGCTCCTTCTCATGCCATCCTCTCCTGGCAGTAAACCTTGAAAATATCACAAGGCAGGGGTAGGAGACAATCATGTGCAGCTTCAGCTGTGGGGTTTTTCTATTGTTTGCTGAGAAAAGGCAGCAGAGACAGAGCTTCATGGTTTGCAAGGCTCACTAAGCATGCAGCATGCCTCGGGGAGACAGCTGGCTGTGTCTCCACTGATATTTGCCCTTTGACAGCTCCCCTCCTATAAGAGGCAGAGAGAAACAGCTGGCTGGGATGCAGCTACGGATAGCTGACAAGGGGAGCAAACAGTGAGGCGTGCCAAACAGCAGCTGGCCTTAACTTCAGAGAAACAGGAGTACAAATGCACCCTCCAGCAGAGCAAAGCAAAGTTCCCACAACCTGGGAACTCATACAGTACAGTGATGCTGCAGTGATTTTTTTTTTCTGGCAGAGCTAATTACTCTTCTGTTTATTTGTGTGAAAGTATTCAATTTCCTAACAAACAGGTGATTTCAACTCCACCTATACCCTGTGTATCACCTCTTAGCCACAAGAGTGCACCCTTGCAACTTGCACTAAGCACATCCCCTCTTACTGCGGTATGAAGGTAAACGATACCTTAAATCCAGTGCGAAATACACTCTCGTCCCAACTGCTTTTATTGCAGCCTTGGATAAGTAATTGTTTGTGAATGCTTTGCAAAACACCCTGCCAATGACCTACCTATGCACCAGCTCAGATGTTTCTGGCAGCAGCACCTTACATAAACGTCCTGCAAATATAAATATCCCTGTCTTCCTCCACAAGGAAACTTGCAGTAGATGTGTATTTGTAGCCCAGGGCCCTTCAATGGCAGAAGTGAGATGAGAGTTTGGTGTTAAATCTGCTTTATAGCACACCCAATCGATGGGATGGTAACAGAATACTTTTTTACTACATTTAATATAGGCATTGTGTTTTAATGCACTAACAAACCCTGCTGAACGATATCCTCACAATTTCATTGACAATTCCTTACCACATGCCGGCTGTGCCTTTGTCAGTATTGTAAAAAATAAATATCAAAAAAGCTTATTTTGGAAATTAATTTTTTCAGCAGATGATCTTAAAGTACATTTCAGAGTAGGAAACTAGGTAAATAACACATAAATACAGTATCTGAAGCTTCTATTTGACTTCAAAGAAACTAATAAAGCCAAGACTTTGAACCTTGTGTAGAAAGTGGGCAAAAGGAAAGAAGACAGGAATCTTCTTCAGGTCTCCGTTCCTAGAGCAGTGTTTTCCATCTTTCTGTGAATTTTGCCTTTCCCAGCTGTGATTGTTCAGTCCTGCTCTTGCCCTGCAGAGGCGGACATCTGAAGAGGATGATCCAAGTGTTTTCTACTTCAGCCAAAGAGCATTCTTGCTGAGTCCCTATCAATTAGCCTGTCTCTGGAGCAGCCACGCTGCTCCTGTTATTTCACAGCTGCAGGTTTCTTCCTGGAAATTTAATGCTGCCTTACCATCAGCCACTCCCTCTGGGAATGATCTCGTACTTTACAAAAGTAGCTGCATCACTGCTGGTATTTCCATAGTTTCTCAGCCTTTGCTACCTTTGACAGAAGATGAGTAAATCCCTAGCAAACCCATTTTAAGATACAAAGGCTCTACAGATTATATAGTTATCCACAAATGTTTGCACCATTTTGATTTACAGCCACACTGCACTGTTAGTATTTGTAAGGTTCAACTACCTGATCCTCTGGGAGACTGCCCAGTCTAGAGACAGGAACCCAGACAGCTTTTTCCCAGCTTTGTCACAAGCCCTGCGTGTGGGACTTTTCTCACCAGTCATGTAAGGTCAAGTGAGTCACACAGGCTGCTGGTGCCTCTTTTTCATTCTCATCTGTCATCCACCTCATTTATTTAGACTGCTAGCTCTGAAGAACATGCCCTTTTTCTTACAATAAATACATCCAAGATCACAGGTGCAGCTTCTAGACACAGGCAGTACAACAGAAAACATGAAAGCAGAGATGAGCTATTCTGCAAGGCTGTAGGCAGTGTTAGGCTAGTGAGCCCAAGGAGCATCACCAGAAGGACACGTCAAAGGCAGAGTTCATAAAGAGGAAGACTGCTTATCTGAAGGTCTAAAAGCAAATTAGGGAGCACATTACAGTCATTAAATTCACTTGAGAAGAGACAGACAACTAACATGCGACAAACACTCTGAAGTGGTCTAAGCAGAAAATACTGGAGGCTTGTCTAGGGAATGTTCCAGTTTCCCAAAGACCTTAAAGGATTTTGATTTTCAACTCTGTAAACAGAAAGGACATTTTCTTGCAGAATAAAGTAGGATTAAACAGGGAGATATCCACTTTACCAAAGGCACTGAGTTATGTGCCAGAGAAAAATACTTCCAGTGATGAGGGGCTGTAGGAAACATAGAGCAGTTTGAGGTGTGAAAACCAAGGCAGGATGTTGGTGCAAAGTGTTTGCCTGCTTGCTGGTCTCAATACCATCAATATATTATTCTGGATAAAAAAAAAAAAAAAAAAAGGAAAGTATGACAACAGAAAATAGTGCTTTTAAGAAAGCACTTTAAAACAAAACAAACAAAAAACCCCACAACCCCACCCCTACAGGCCGCACAGGACAGATACAAATATGTCCCAAATCTCACAGAAGCAGCTGATTAGTAACAGCCCTGGGCAGGCAGGGAGCAGTCACAAAAACAGAGAGAGAGACTTGACACTGGGAGGGAGAAGGTAGGGCAGCAAGCCTTGGGCAGGCTGGGAAAGGTGCAGGAGGTGTAAATGGCTTGAGAACAGCTCAGTTCACATAACATTAACCTGTGACCTTACACTCATCAGCTGCCAGATTCTCCATCAATGAAACAGGCAAAGCAGCCTGTGGAAGATGACAAAGTACTTGAAACTGAGAGTGGTCCGATGTCCGACAGAAGGATTTAGTCTATCTCAGCAATTAATATACAGCAGCTACAGCTGCACCTGCCTCTTACTGACTTGGGACTTCAAGGAATTTTCTTTTGCTTGGCAAGTTTTCTGCACTAGAAAAAAAAAATCTGCCAAGACCTCGAGGACCCTCCCATCACAATTGCATTAAATGCAGTCCTAAGAGGTGTTCAGGGAACACCCCTCTAACAGGAGGTGTGCTGCCTGGCATTTTTTCCCCTTGAACATTTTTTCTCGCTTGAGTTCACTCAGGTCTTATCCTTCTTCCTTCTCTACTTCTCCAGTCTCTTTTCTCCTGCCCAGTCCCACCATTCCCTTCTACAGCCTTAGCTATGGTATTACTGCAGAAAGGAGACCTGTGAGGAAGGAATGTTAATCAGCGTATGCCAGTGACTCAGAAGTCATTAATGGAACCAAGCCTAACCTCATCATCCAGTGCTGCATGCTGCCTGCCAGACAGCCACATAATCCTAGATACTTCTTCTCTAGTATGCAGTAAAAGAACGGACTCTTTCCTGAACACTGGTGCTCTTTGCTGTTGTACTGCTTACTGCAGAATAAAATCTAGGAGTTACACAGCAGCTTCAGTGAAACAGAAAAATGCAAAGGCACCTATAGAAGAAATAAAGTTGTGTAGTTTTGTGGCTCCTGTTTGACTGTTTTCAGGCTGGTCTCTCAGTGCAACCTTACAACCATTAGACTAACTTAGTATTCTTTACTTTCTTCTCACATCAGTAACAAGCCTGATACACCTGAGGTAAAATCACAGCTACAGACCTGCATTTGTTCGCCACACTCATGTGGGAGTAAAGACAGCCAGACAGAAACAGACAAGCAAAGAACAAAGATTAGTGCACAAGGGACACCACAACCTGTTCCCTGCTTTTGGTGCCCTGCAACACCTTTCTCGTGCTGCCACACAAGCTGTTTTTACCCATGTGTTAAGCAGCTCTGCGCTGCCCCTAGCCCTGTGCAGTGGGACTGGCACAGACTCTGACAGTAACACCAACACTGGCAACACCCGGCACATCTGGCTGCTGTTTTCTGAACATCAGTGCTGGGGGAGAAAATTGAGGGCTTCACTTTTGACTATTTTGGGCTTGGTCAAATGGGCAGAACAAAGCACCAGGTTTTTTCCAGTGCCACTACTGATCTGCACATCACTGGTTCAGATACCCAGCTGCTTCAAGGGGCCTTCCCTTAGCAGAGGGGCTCTGTCCCAGCTCTTTCCCAGACTTGTGCAGGGGGAAGCCCTTGGCACCTGCTGACAGAAGAGAGCTTCATGGAAGCTGCAGAGCTTCATGGCGGCTGTTGCCTTCCTGTTTCCCTACTTTTTGACAAAGCCAAGGAAGAAAAACAACTTCTGAGTCCCTCTATTGCCAAACACCAGAGAATGTCCTATGTCCTCCCTTCTCAGGTTACCTCTACCATTAAGTGCTGTTGGTATCTTTCATATCCAGGTAGATAAGGACTGACCAGACAGCAGTGAGAGCTTAAAACCCTGCTCTTTTTTCTTGTGGTCCATGTTCAGGACAAGATCCAGTCCTCCTCTGGCCCTACAGCAGGTGGTTACAACAGGCAGCGAGCCATGAGTCACAGCACTAACAGCAGCAGAGCAGAGCTATATTCATTATTTACCAGTCTCCAAGGCCTCTGTGCTGCTTGGAGACAGCCTACATCTCCTATCAATCATTTAACATGTTCCAGTTCAGTGCAGTTACTTCTGGCTCAGCGCACAGACCTTGTCCAGAAGAATCCCTCACTTAGTGCTCTTTTCGTGCGGCTTCCTCCCAAGCCCCATGTACCTTTCCCAGCCTCATAACTTCTTGGCAATAGTTCAGCGCTTTTTCACTTTAAAATTTAATTTAGTGTTCACAAGAGGTGCCAGACTACCAGCAGGCAGAACAGCAGCCTGCTGTTTGCCCACAGAGCTGGTACTGCCTGAGCAACAGGCACTTACGTTGTGTGACACTGACCTGATGAAGCATCTCGGCCCTTTTTGCAAGGGGCAGTCACTGGAACCGGGTAACTCCATTTACACGCTCATTTATTTCTCACCTTGTAGCTGAGGACACACTAGATCCAGCCATGCTGGATCTAAACACTCCCCTGGCTCTAGTATCCTGCCTGTCCCAACAGCCAGGCTAGATGCAGAGGGAGGCACACGCAGGAAGGTAGCGGCCCCTTCACAGGCTGCAGCTCAGGGACTTCCTGGTTTTGAACTGTTTGGTGGTGCCTGTATAGGATGAAGATCACTTCCACAAAGAAGTTCATGGAAATCTTTGGCGCATGGAATCCCACAGTCAGGAATTTCACAGCTTAACTGCACACTGCAATATCCCCCATCTTATCACTGTTTTGAACTTCCATTGCGTTGCTGGACCAAAGAAGATCCTGGCTCCTCCTTGCTCATCTGCCACTGGCCTACCACAAGATACAGGGCAAAACACAGCATCTCTGCAACTCTGCTTTACCCAAGACAAAAGAGGAGTAAAAACAAGTAGTCTTCTCCAAGAGATATCCAGACAGCTCTGGATAATTTACTTATTTAAATCAATCTTTGGCAAAACCATATATTTGCCAGAAGAACACAACCAACCCTTCTTATAATCCTTTAATAAATGGAAATGCCAGCTGGTGACACGAGGAAGAGACAAATAAAAATGAAATCTTTGGCAGTAAGACGACTTAAGAAGAAGTACGATGATTTGAGAAGATAAAAAATGAGTTAAAGCAGAAAGAAAGAAATAGGAAGACTTTTTAAAGACAAAATCCCAAAGAAGAATCAATGTGTCTGCCACCAGATTTCAACAGGACAAGTATGTGACTGAGCACCTTGGCACTGATTTACGTACACAAGATAAGCAGCTGGTGTTCTTCTTCCTGATGCAATTCTAAACTGCTTAAGTTCACTGAAGAGATTATTTAGTTGGGTTTTATCTAGCCAGAGCAGAATATAAGTAGACTTCAGGGCTTTGGACAGAGCTGAAGTGCTTTACTCCACACAAGAACCAAAGAATACATATTTTGTAGAGGATGACTTCTGAAGAGCTGTCATAATAGCCAGACATGGAATACTCCCAAGCACATCAGTATTTAATGACCACAGCAAGCCCAAGCAGCTATTTACTCCTTTTTTCTACAACAAAACACAGCAATGCGCTCTAGGCAACACCATACGCTGGTATTCACCTGGACTAAATCTATTAACTTAGGCTTAAGCACTAGCAAGTGCTTACTATAGTAAAAAGGTATTCTTACTAATTATGCCAATTTTTAGAGTAATTTGAAGAATTCTTGGGATACTGGTCCATACCTTTTGAAATACATTATGAAAAGACACAACCTTTCTGATAGCTCTGGCATATTTCTCCCCACTATCAATCATGGCAGGGACTTTCAGCTGTTTCCTAGACTTTTTCACAACTTATTTATCCACAGATATTCTGAAGTCAATGCATTCCTCACGATTACACGGGAGACAGACTGGCAAATATACTATATGAAGTAATCAGCTGCAGTAACAGTGCTCTTAATGTAACATGACAGCCCTTCACTCAGTAACTTTGCAATAGAAGCCCGGGTATTCAGATCTCTTATTTTTATTTTGAGCTTGTGCAGTAAGAGATTAAAACTGAATTGTCCTCAGGCAAACTGAACACAAAGTCTATGTATAATTGTAGTACATAAAGCTCTATGCGGCTCTGTTTTCCTCCGGGTGAGCTGAGGAGGACACATACCTAGCCAACGGAGTCTAGGAGCTTAGCCAAGATCAAATCTCCCATCCTGGTACCCAACTTTAAGTTTTAAGAATACAGAGTGCTCAGGTAACATCTTTGATAGAGCAATCCTGAGACACTAGTCAAGGGGAGTACGTGTATAACAGGATCGACTCATATTTAGAAGTCAGCTGCCAGATTGTTTGCTTGAGATGACAGTAACTAGTGAACAGTAACTTGCTGTGCAGGTACTTTCTAGGAACACCTAACTCACAGTTCAGGTGTAAAGAGAGAGGCATGCTGAACCTCAAAGCTTAAGTGAAATTCCTACTGAGGATCAGAGCAGGCTGGGCTGGGTTCTGACCTTGCCGTCAGGAGGCAGCAGTACAGCCTCGTTTCTGCCCTGCTTCCCTTCCCCTGTAGAACACCTCTATTCTAGGAGCAAGAGCCAACATACCATATATTCTTCACTGCTGTTAGCAGGGCTCATTATTTATACATATTAACTGCTTTTGAATATCCTAGCATGGAGACAGCATAGGAATGCAATTTATTTTAAGTAGCCTGTGGAACTTCTAGCTTAGACTGCCACCTCTATCCAAATCTGAACACTTTGATTTGGATTTATATACAGAACAGAGATGTAGGAAGTAACACCAAACCCATTGTACAGATGGAGAAGTCAGCTATAAAAACTCCCAGGTGGGACAAGTCTTCCCACAGCCACATGCAGAGACAGCAGCCAAGCCAGAGAGCAGCTCCAGTTTCCAGGTTCTCAGTTCATTGACTTAAGGATATGGACACCAAAAGCTTTACTGACTTGGATCCAAAAATAAACTACATTGCTCCACATGCAAAAATATCAATTAAAACCTATACTCTTCTGTCATATAGAAAATTCTTTATGCAGGTATTTTTCACAAGAGCTCAGTTTGACAAAACCTGCTTCTTAGCGGTGTTTCATCATCTCGTCCGGCCTAGTTCTACTGGAAACAACCTTCTGAGTTTTTCCTTATCTAAAATCTGTTTTGGGAGCTCCCAGGTTGCTTGTTAAACAGAAATCAAACAAAAAGATGAAAGAAATTGAGGGAGTAAAGATTAAATAGAGTGAATAAGAGCAAAAATACTATAGTAATTGAAAAAGAGGAATGACTCCCACTGCATACAATACCTGTAATAATGGCAAGAAAACACCCTGACACCTCAAGCTGAGCTGCTGCTGCAGTCGGGTGAATGAGCTCTGCGTTACCTCCAGGAAAATTTACACTCCACTTTCATTCCACATCATTTCTCCAGGGCAAGAGCAAAGTGACACGACCCATTAGCATCATTATGCTCATTCACAGCTCTTTACACTCACCTGTGAGATCTCTCAGGACCACTCTGAATCAGCACTGTTGGTTTGTACAGATAAAGAAACATACAGAACTTTCTGAACTGGGCACAGCAACCTCCCTCACTGCTGGGGCAGTGCTGGTTTCATGGGGCACTTTCATCCTGCAGCAGCCTTCTGGGCTAGCTTCACATCACCTAGCTCTGATGCCCATGGCAGTACCGAGATCTCTTTAAGCTGCAAACTCCACCTAAGGAACTCTGTGCTGACAGACAAAAGTCATACCCACAACCCGCTGGAGAGTGCTGAAAGCCAGCCTTGGGATAGGCCTATGGAGAGATATTTTGGGATCCAGGTCAAACCATCCCTCAAGCTGGGAGAGAACTGAACTGGACTGTGAAGCTTTGGCTGTACCCCTGAGCTGATGCTTTGCTTCTCAGTGATTTCTGCTTCAGTTCCTTAAAAGCTGCTCCCCCAGAGCTGCCCTGTTGAGTGCTGGCTGCTCACTCCTTGTCCTCTACCATTCAATGCTTAGGTCTGGTTTGACATTCCCCTAAGGAGAGACCCCTCTCTTTCCGTATGTTGCTCAGGTGTCCCTGTGCCCTTCTACAGACCCGTGTAACAGGGTATAGAGCAGACTGCAGGTAAATACGTCCGTTTCCACGATCTCCAGATGACCTAATGCACATATACTTTCACCCAGCTTATCCACTGCTATGCAAGAATTGAACTCAGACTTTTGAAAATTGCTTTCCAAATGTTTTGATATATTGCACGCGTTCACCATTACATCAGCATCAGGGAATTTGCTTGACTGACAGCTGAACTGAAATTCATGCATCTCCATTTTTAGGCTGCAGAAATGCTAAGAAAACCATGAATACTAATTAATACACCACATATAATCAGAACGCTTGGACCAACTAACTCACTTTTATGACTCATGTATGACAGCCAGCATTTTAAAGAGTGAGAAAATAGCACTGCGGTGACCAACGCACAGCTGGCCTACCTCACATGGGAAAGAAGTATTTTCATACTTCGTGACAGCGGTTTGAAATGCAGCGAAGCATTGTAATAGATAAGCCAGAACTGCTGACATTTGCAAGCAGTTAAATGGTTCAGTACCTAGAGCTGCAGGCATAAACTTGGGCTGACAAAACATTTTCTGTCTAGCTTATTGCAGTGTAGGAATGTATTGGAATGTAAGATGGATGCCAGTGATGGCTGTCAGGTTCAGCCCCGTATTGGAAAGTCCCAGCAGCAAGCACAAGTACGCTGTAGACCCCACGTAGACCGCCAGCATTGCTACAATTTGGCAGCAGTGGTAATCACAGTAATGAACACGTTTTTATAATACCACATCTTTACAAGAGGAAGGAGAGGTCATGGGTGCAAGTCTCAACTTTGCTGAATGTTGTGTTTGTTCATTGATAGGCCAGGCTGGGAACAAGAACAGAATGCAACCACAGAAGTACATGCATAATTCACAGGTGGATGTTTTCATTTTGTCTTTTTTTTTTTTTTTTTTTTTTTAATAAAATGCACCCCAGAAATATTAGATACAAGTATTACCCAAGCTTTTGCCTATCTTTCATAAAGCTATCTTCACTACACCTAGAAGAAGATCTCACAGTCGCTAAGAAAACCAAAAATATTTTTGACTCTTCTCCAAAGAAAGGAAAATGTCTTGTCCCAGTCACCAGGTACGTAGGTTTCCCTAACTCTCTTTCTGAATTCTTCCACTAAGACATTTAAATAAATAGTTATTTTAATAAATGTTACATACATATGTTGGGCACATAGTTGATGTTAGACAAAGATACACTTCCATGAGGGATTCTACTGCTTCCAATTCTGCTGGCAGACACCAGCAGAAAAGGCAAGGTGAGACCTGGGAAACTCAGAGGCAGCTCCATGTCCTGGAGGGAAGCCCATATAGGCAGTGACAGACCTTTCTGCTTTTCCTGCGGTTTAGTCCTTACTATTACTTCTCTGATATCTCTTGCTTCTTGCACGAACCTCCTCTTTCTCAATACTTCATCCCAATTTTCTGCAGCTCCTCATCACAAGCCTAATTCTCACTTAGTCTCCAGACTTCGTCACAGTCTGACCTCACATCTTCCTCCTCAGCTTCCACAACTTGGTTTCTTAGGCCAGGAAT
Source organism: Aythya fuligula (assembly GCF_009819795.1). Lineage (NCBI taxonomy): Eukaryota > Metazoa > Chordata > Aves > Anseriformes > Anatidae > Aythya > Aythya fuligula. The sequence continues at coordinate 8,075,425 of NC_045569.1, read as the reverse complement.
TTCCAACCATTCCTTCCCCCTTCCCTACCCCACAGAGTAATGTTAGGTCTGACACCCAATGCAAGCACCTAATACTAGCTGTTTTTTCCCTCCCCCAGAGCCTCCCTCTGCTCCTTCTGCTTTGTGCCCTCTGCATTTGAGCTTGGCTGTTTCCTTTGCTAGGAGAACTCCTCTACGCAAACTGCTTTTTCAGAAGTCATCACTTGGTAGTATTCTACCAAGGGTTGCTTATGAAAGAAACGGATTTGACATCTATTTGATTCCTTACCAAATTTTCTAACTCTGACTCTGAGCAGAAAGATTAGCAGCTCATTTAAGTATATACAATTTTATCTGTCACCTGATTTTGTTTCCTTCTCTGAAAGACACATTATAAAAAACTAGTTTTAGCATTTCAACTTTTTGACATAAAAAGTTGTTAGAATCATCTGCACAAATGAAATTCAATCTGCTCTATCAGACCCCTACACAGGAGCTCCGACTCTGATTTCTTTGATTTAAATGGATTTTGAAGTGTTGTACAAATTGCTACTGATGGATGACTCCCCTGTAGTCAGCTCTGAAATGCACAACTGGGTTATAAACTGCATCATTTACACAGTGAGACAGTCAGCTTATCTGATTGTTGCACTCATTCAAGACCTTCACTTTTATTTCAAAAGTAGTTGCTCAGACTGGGAATCTTGGAAAGACTAAATATCTGCTCAAAAAAGACTAAGGCCTCAAACTTTAACTTTCCATGTAAGAGAATGAATGTCCTAATTATCACTTGCTTTTACAGTAATTGCCATCTCATGCCTGAGAAATTTCCCAATAGATTTTCACCAAATTGATGTTTCTAGTGAGATTCTGACACAGTGTTTTCCAACGGGAAAGTTTTCAAATCGAAACATTCACAGCCAACTCTCCTTTTAAATACTGTTTGTTCAGTTAATGATCCTAGAGGCAAGATTTTCTTCTGACTCTGGAAAGAAAGACTGGTTGAAATGCCCAGCCACTCTCTTGAACAAACCATGTTCTGTCTTTTCTTTCCACCTGCAGCCACCGTTTTGTGTCTGTGTCCGGAGAGTGGCTTCAGAAGATCCTGGGCCCAAGGCATTTCCCTGGAAACATCCTGCTCCAAGGGTCTGAGACAGAAGCACCCTGATATGACAGATACCTAGGCACAAGGGCAAAAGCCAGCTGTAACCCCTACCGTGCACCAACATCTCTCCCAGTGTTGACTGTGATAACATTAAAAAAAAAAAAACAAAAAAAAAACACAACACCAGGACAACAGAGGTTTCTTACCTCTTGGAAGTACTGCCTGGAAAAAACACCAAAATGAATACATCCATTCTTTTACCAACCCTCTAGGGCAGTTCATTCAAGTAACAGCAGACACAAAAGGAGGAACAACTTCACCAAAATGACACCAAGCAAAGAATTATGTCCCAACCATAAAAGCAAGAGGGTACAAAATTGTGTTTGTACACAAAGCCTTCTACAGTCTCCAAGACCTGCTCGCTGAAAAGTCCCTGAGGAAAAGCAAAGCAAGAACTATTCCTGCTTGTAATGGTGGTACGTGGCTTCTGGCCAGCAACAAGGGGGAATTAACCTCGGGGAATGACCTGGTGTAGTTTGACTACCTAAGTGCCTATCAGCTGTGCACCTTCTTGGCAACTTAAATCAGAAAGGAAGGGCAGACATTTGAAGACATCATGCTGCCTCAGAGGTTAAAGGTGCTATCACTTAGCGCTGTAAGGACACACTGGCAGACTACTGTGATGGAAAGAAAAGGCAGACATAAGGACCACAGGAATGCAGACTGCGAGGCAGGAAACCTCAGGGAAGAAGGGAAGGACATTGCCAAAGCAATATCAAGAAAGTTTGTGGAGCCCCTCACAGAGATGGCCAGGAGTGATACTCACACAGTAAGTCACTTGACAACACCCAAGCTCAAAAGCCCCTGCTCAGCCTCTTATAGCAGCCGTTATCTTCTTACCAGGTCCCATACAGGAGTCAGAGTAAAAGCTACATAAGAATCTGGAGTTTGGCTATATGAGCACAGCAGCATTTGGAAGCAGGGGACCTTGCTAAGGTAGAAGTGGTAGTGAACACGCAAAGGCAACTCCTTGCAACAGCATAGCAGATAGATAACAAACCATGAAGAACAGTCCATGATCTTCTGCCAAGGAAAGAGAAGTTTTAACTCTGACTTGAAGAGTCAACAGCCTGAGAGATTTGCATTTAATGAGCAAACTTGAGATTATCTACTAGCCAGAGTGCAGCACACCTCAAGGTCTTGGACCAAAATTGCTGGAATCGGAAGGAAGTACTAGCAATTCTCCTACGGGTTTTAAACACAAAATATAAATAGAAAGAGGTGAGCCAAGAGAAAAGTCTCACCTCTTTCGTCTGCAGCACAGAGAGAAGAAATAGAAGAAAAAAAAATTTCTGGAAATCCTTGTAACTGTGGGAGAGTCAAATGACAGGAAGTAAAAGCACAGTTTATTTTCCACCTGAATAGACTTCCAAAACCAGAAAGCATTGGCAGTTGCTTTTCTCAGCCGTTGGAAGCCAAAGCTGATGAATAGGTATAAGTGGAAGAGAGAAAGTAACAAACTGTACTGCACTGGACTCCCAAGAAGATCAAATACACAACATACACACACGAATGACTAGAGGGAATTTCAATGGAAATTGTAAAGTGATCAACCAGTTAATTGCTGTGGGAGTTCTTCACAGAAGTGATTAATCAGAGAAAGCAGAAACTGGAGAAAAGACTTCGTCTATCTCATAGTATACTGGAGCACCTGGCCCTATACATGCCAGAGAAGCATCATCTTTAGCTACACTTATATAGGCATAAACGGAATGGCACAGGTGTTCTAAAGCTGGTATGCTCCCACACTTGTCCTAGCCACTTTTAGCAGCCCATAATATTGTCATTTTTCTAACAGTTCTTCTGTCTATACTTACTTTCAACCCATTAACCTTATTCACCCAAAAAAAAAAAAAGCTAGTGTAATTTCTGCATGACTGATCGCTATCAGATACATATCTTCCTTGTGGGAAAATCTCTTTCATTGAATTTTAATGCTTGCTTGCAACCCTGTAGCTGTAACCACAAAGCATAGAAGATAAAATAAAATGAAACTCCATCATCATTAAGTTTATAATCTTGAAACTTCATGAGCGCCCATAATTCCATTTGGATTTCCACTGAGGATTAGACCACTATTCCACAGATTACACCACCTCTCAAATACACTGATTTACTTTCTTCCCCCCCCCTTCTCAAAATGGCACTAAATCTAATTTTCCTAGTACCATCTCGGTGATCTCATGATGTAAATGCAAGCACACAGAGACCACATTGCCAGAGCAAAACAACTGGGAAAGAACTTTTTGTAACCCTCTTGATGATTCCATTAAGTTGCTCCTTCTAAGGAAAAATATCATAGAGCTGAAAAGCTGTCAATTTGCATCCCGAATGTCTAGTAGAGAAGTCATTAGGATCCCATTATTATAAGATTACAAAGGAAAAACAACTTCAGTGCAATGCAGCAGAAACCCACTGATGATCTCAGTATGAAATTACAACAAGGGGCATCATCATTCCTCTTCACCTCATCTTCGCAGAAGTTGAAGTCTAAATGAAAACAGGACAGCTTTAACAACTTCTACAGTTTTTCAGAATAACATAAGGAATTGAAGACCATAGTTGAAACATATGTGCAAAGCCTACCAACAAGACAGCCCAGTGCTTTCGCTGCTCGTTACTTTCAGCCTGTGGAAGTGTTACCTGTTAAGTGTCTATGTTGTAGTAGATGGTAACACCTCAGTAAAGCAGACTGTATTTGTGTGAGCTGAACGTGTGACTGGATGTGAACTACCTGTGTCAAGACATTCAAGTCCGGATGGAGAGGAGCACACCACAGAACTGCTTCAAAGCACTAAGAAGCAGAGCTCATAGCAGGCAATTCAAAGCACCAGTATGAAAGGATGCTCTGAAACACGACATTCACGATTCCCCCAGACCACCTGAAAATTTAGACCCTAATTCAACATACCTTCTAAACAGATGTGTTATTCTAAGCATGAATCCAAAATTCAGTATGTCTCCAAAAGTGGACGGCCATTTGTACCAGGTCCTAACATGGGTGGGTGCGCAGACTTTTCCTCCAGATACTAGGTAATATTATGCAATTTACAGACAACATTTTATCTTTTCAGTGTGTCAGGGGAGACAGAATGTTGAAAGCACCAGAGGCACTCTGGGCAGCCTGCACAGTGTGTGGCTTACTTGCCCCCTTCCCCTAGGATGATGCAGGAGAGAGTTCCTGAAGCAGTGTGTGCCAAAGGAAGATGGGGATGCCCTCTGCTCTAGCTGAGGGGCACTGGAGAGGCAGCCAGGAGACCTGGGAGTTGCTAAAGCTAGGGCACTGACCTCTGACAGATCTGTCGCCTCCTCTTGGACCAGTCCCATCCTCCACATGAGCTTGAGTTTCTGCTCTCCCCTCTAGGGGATTCAGAGGCATGGACTGCTCCCACCATTGCATGGGCAGTGCCTCAGTAGTACCAGAATGCACAGCACCACCCTCCACCACAAATAACTGTAGGCAATAAGCATCTACGAATCTTCAGTCTTATGTAAACTGTTCACCAGAATGAAGTAAGATACCTTCAACACTCATGCACAAAACTGGTTGGTTGGTTTGGTTGTTTTTAAGTATAATTCAGGGAAGTCTAGACAAGCCGAATATTATCAGCCCTGACAAATGAACAGCAATTCACATATCACATCTTCAGCAAAACTGGATGGCATGGAAAATGAATTCTGCTATAGTTCATAATCCAGTTAAGAACTATCTGCAGTTTAACAGCACAGTTAATGCTTTCACTGCAGTCTGACCATAACTTTTGTCACCTTGCAGAGGAAAATACCTATATACTATCAAAGCTGTCTGCACAGAAAATGTGGTGAAACTCCCGCATTTCAATCCCGTGCTTGTGATGGTCTAAATTAACTAACTACACTTGCAAACCCATAATATTTCCATAGTCCTCTCAGTTAAAATATTGAGTTGGAAACAGTTTTAACAGAAAGTAGACATTTTAATAAAAGTTGTAGCTACTGTGTTTCTATTGGCATTACTTACACCTGGACTGTGATGTTGCAGCAGACTCAGTTATTACTGGAGCTTAGTGACAGTGTATTTTGCTGACACATCTGGCCTGCTTACAGTTCATTTAAATGGTGTTGACATCACACGAGATCAACCCTGTACCCACTGCAATCAGTGACAATGCTCTTGGGAAGGACGTGGTCCTGTTGGACAAAGACATTTTGTCAATCATCAACTGTTTCTTCTGGGAATCATCACTTAACTGATACTGCAGAAGCAGAATGACATACACTGCATCATAATGCAAAAGGAAAACTCCCCTGTGTTTTTATTACCCTCATTTGCTGTTCCACACAGCTGCCATGCAGGTACATCCTGGTGTCACAGTGCGATTTGGTACGGTTGGAGCTAGCTTCCTTCCTCTTTCCTTCCTATTCTGCCACTCCTTTTCTGCCCTTTTGAAGCTCCCTAGTGCTCTCTGCTTGAGCTATCCCACTGCAAAGGGGACTGTAACTTTCCTTCCTGCTTTGAGTACCTTATTCCAAGAACTGGCAGGAGGGCTGTAATCCTTTGCCATCCTAGAGGATTAGCTGACCCTGCAGACTGGCCCAAAACACTACAGAGACAGATGACGCTGGTAGTGCACTGATGAGCTGGCAGGCTCTATAGGATGCTCATACCTAATCAGTTTTACTTTCTCCTATGAACTGATGTCTTAATTATTCCCCTACGCACCTTTAATATCTCCCAGTGACATAAGTAGAAGATCTGTGTGTGTGGGGGGGGGAGGATTAATAATTCAGATGCCCAACAAAATCATGAGATAAAATTACATCAATTTGAGAAGGCAAATAACATTTGGGTAATTTAACCAGCCAAAGATTGTTCTTGATGAGATGTTTTTCTTACCCTTTTTGAAATAACCCCATCAATAGTGCTTCCATTTCCTCTCTGTTCCGCTGGACTGCAGAAGCAAGGTTATTTTTCCTGATGCTCACTGTAGTTCTCCTTTTGCCTAGCCTTCATCCTCAGACTAATCCTTGAACTAATACACTCTCCTCTTCAGTGTCAGTAGCTTTTAATACAATGGTAAGACACAGCACTCTGTCTGTTGCATTGTGGACTGCACCTTTTGTTAACAACCAAACCCACGCTTAGGCCTGGATGCTGCCACTGCTGAGGGCAGGGTTGGATGCACAGTGCTCACAACAAGCCTAATTGTCATCTCTCTTTGATCTTACTCCAGATTCCAATTAATGCAACAGGACCCTCCACTGGCCTCAAGTACAGCAGAATTGGGCACGCTATTATTAGACATTCTAAGAAGGGATAGAGGTGATGAACACAAAGCAGTGACTGTAAAAGCTACATTCACTCCACTGATTATGGATAGCCAGATTTGTTTTGGAAAAACAAATGCTCAGATAAAAACAAACAAACAAACAAACAAAAAACACATTATGCCCAGATACAGCACCATCAGTAAAGAGAAGGAACGTCAGAAAGCATCTGAAAGGGCTTCATCATGGTCGTTGCTAAGAAAATGCTGTGCTTTCAGATGAAACATATGTAGCAGATACATAAATAGAAAATACAACTGAAGCTTGAATGATTGTTTCAGGACTATTATTTGTTCTTCTACACTGCTCCTGGAAAGAATTGCTATATAACATAGATGCTTATAAAATACTACGATAAGGGTGAGTTCAGCTTCATGTAAGCATCCAAACAGATGTTTCAAATATATCACAGACTTGAATAACTTGCTGCATTGGTGCTTGTCCAGAAATCCCTTACAATTATTTGGAAGGAAAACAAGTATTTACATAAAAAGGGCAGCATACAACCACCAAAACAGCTATCACAAGAAATCAAACCACTTAAGTCTGGGTCAGACTTGTAGCCTTCCATTCTACACTACACAAAGCAATTTGTGTCTTTACACAATGCAGCTGTGCCACAGCGTACTGCAGTATCACTCCAGCCACCATCCAGGCCAGAGGTGTGTTGTGATCCTTAAAGATCACCTGCCCAGCACCTCCCAAGCTCTGTGCATGACTGTATGGTTCACGTGGACTGCTAAGTAGTGCACTTCCTGGATGTCAAGGTTACTCAAGTGTAGTCCTTACCATGAATCCCTGAGCCACCACATCCACTGCTATCTTCTAGACAGCCCAGATGGCTTCAGACATGAGTATTGAGCTGCCTGAACAGTCGCCATTTCATTTCAACAAGTAAAAAAGATTCTAACGAAAATGGAAAGGGTAAAACTGCAAAACACGTACGTCACAGCTGAATATTTTACTGAGATGATCAGCTGGAGTGCTCAAACCCAATCCCAAATCATCATGTACATCTCCCAAGTGCCCAAAATCACAAATGTTCCCCCATCTAGCTGCCAACACTTTCAGCTGGCACTGCACATCTTGATCACAATACATACAAAAATCTGTAGTATGGTAAATGCTGACAGTGCAGCACAGCCAAAATAATAACGTCCATCAGCATCACAAGTCTAGCCATCTACAAAGAGAGGGGTACTTCTTTTGCAGTCCTCAATAGCGGATACTGGTTACTAGAATCCAGGCCAGAAGGAGGTTAGGAAAAATCTCTGTAAATACAGCATGACCTCACTGACAGCACTGGGAAACCAGGAGCATCACAGATGTTTCTCACTTTTCTGTGAAGCGCCCTACACTCAGGAACCCCATCCTGGACAGACAGCTGCAGTTTCTGTAGCCCTGTGCTCTGCTCAGGTACCAGTCCTTCCTGCATGACTTACTCTCAGGCTCACCTTTATCTCTGTGAATAGTCCAGGCAAATTCAGAAGACCTGTCTGCACCTGAACCCCAGCATATACAGGAATCTTTGCAGGACCAAGGGGTGAGAAGGCAAGTGCAGACACTCCCAAAATATGTACTGTTATTGGTAACCTTATGTGTTTTATTTTTTTTTAACTGATTCTTGTGCAAAGCTACAAAAAATAGACCATGTTTAAGTAATATTTTCAGAGTCACGCATCTGTCATGTCTCAGTGCGTAACAAAAAGTCATGCTGGGAATCCATGGAGATTTCTAGACATATGGCTTGGCAGTCCTATTGTAAATTCCTGTTACCACATTAAACTAATTGGCTCTGAAGAAGGAAAAATAATTAGGAGAAAAAGAATTCACATGGCAGGAAAACATATAGCATTAATGAGTATTCCTATTTATTGCTCATACTCCTGCCTGTTTATTTTTGATACACAAGTGCTCTATTGTAAAGTAGCTGGAACTGCTAAATAAAAACGTAAGAATGGAAAACTTTTCTTTAACTTCTATCGGACTATTTGGAAGAGAGGTAGGGAAGATGCCAGCAATATAAATCAGGAAAGAATACAAACTAGCAGGATATGGGGAAGTGAAAAGCAGGTTACAAGAAGGACATCGAGGTGCTTGACTGAGTCCAGAGAAGGGCGACGAAGCTGGTGAGGGGCCTGGAGAACAAGTCCTACGAGGAGCAGCTGAGGGAGCTGGGCTTGTTCAGCCTGGAGAAAAGGAGGCTCAGGGGTGACCTTATCGCTCTCTATAGGTACCTCAAGGGAGGCTGTAGCGAGGTGGGGGTTGGTCTGTTCTCCCACGTGCCTGGTGACAGGACGAGGGGGAATGGGCTAAAGTTGAGCCAGGGGAGGTTTAGGTTGGATGTTAGGAAGAACTTCTTTACTGAAAGGGTTGTGAGGCATTGGAACAGAAATACCGTTAGTGCTATTCTGCCTGATGGTTATGGCCAAAAGGAGATTTGGATACCACGCAACACAAGAGACTATAAAAAAATTAGATGGAAGAGATGACAAACTATTACAATCCTGTGCTCACAGTGGGGCCAACAGCAGTACGTTTGTTGCCTTTGCCAGAAGTGAGGTTGTCAGTAGTGCTGCAATTCAGATAAAGAAAAGTGGGGGATCAAGTGGGAGGGACAGCACGAGTGCACTAAAAAATGTCCGGTCAAGCACAAAAATTAGACCAAGAATCTCCTCTCCTTTTTTGTACCCGCTATGGAGCTGAGTAAGATAGGAAGGAATACAGTAGATGCAGCTGAAATGCTGTAATGACATACATGTACATAGTAATTACTAGAATGAACAAAGGCACTTCCCTAGCAGGGCAGGCAAAAAGTGAATTTGGTATTTTTCTCTTTGTGTAAATAAAGAATATTTTTGAAATAAATTGAAGTCTCACTCCAGACATGCAAAACTCATCATCTTCCAGGTACATGTCTACACCAAAAATAGAAAAACATAAAATTATTTTTGCAATAAAAAAAAGTCTCCTAAAGAAAGTCACTGCTAAACCGAGCTGCTGTGGGGAGAAGAGGCAGATGTTGCTTTCTTGTTTAGAAGTACTGGATGTGAAAACAATGACATAGTTAAAGGAACAAACTCAAAGAAGTGACAGACTCCTCTCTGTCCTCCCCAAATAACACACAAGCAAAAGATGTTGCATCTCCCACGAGATTCAGAAGACAGGTATACAGATACTTAGTGCTCTAAAGTGCTTAAAAAGCAGTGTTTCCTTTGACCATTTTATTTTTGAGCGTCTAAGCTGCTTTGCTACTCTTCCCACTGTTCCATTAGCAGCTGGCTGCCAGGTAACCGCTAGTAGCTGCTGCCCAAGAGTGGCTAAGCTACCAGAAACTCCAGGCAGTGTCCAGGTCTCACTCAGAAACACAGAACAGTTCCCTTGTATTTACAGCCAGGATTTACCTGGTGTGAACCAAGATCAGAAAGGTGATCCAGGAAAGCATAGGTGAGGCAAAAGTTGCAGCAGCCAGCAGGGCAGTAAGCAGAGCACGAGCTGCGGCTGCAAACACACCGTCTGTGGGGCAGTGCACAGGCAGGGAAGCAGCCTGTGGGCAGGTACCATGCCTTGGGGTTTCGCCTTGCCAGGAAAGAATGAGTTGTTCCAGAGTCAATCCATGAGGCTAACTTCAGTCTCTGCCGCTCTCCTCCCATCTGATTGAAGTTCTTCTGGATTTAAACCAGTGAGAGCACAGTTAAAAGTTTAAACAGGGAGAGCACAGTTTGCCTGAAAACTATTTCCATTAGGCGAGCCAGCAGGAACCATTCCAGTCACTCCTGGCCCAGCCAGGGCACTCGGTGGTTTTTGGCCACCACTCATTTCTTTGCCAAGTGTGCTAGAGAAGCTTCCTAGGGCCCGCCATACACTGAGCTAAGCTCTTCCAGCATTCCCTCAGGATCAAGCAGAATGCATACAGAAGTGGACACTGAGTTTAGATGGCTCATGGAAGTCACAGACTTGAGCACTGTTCTTCTCAGGGGATGGATTTATAAACATGACTTGGGAACTCATGAGAAATTGCTCCAAATCGCACAAGATGTTATTAGCACATGTCACAACCAGAAACCTGGCTTTACTATGCTTTTATTTTACTTTGAATTTCATCACTGTTGCTCTGTTTTTATGAGAGTGGAGAATTTTTGAGTTATCTCACAAGGCTCCATTATTTGAAAGAGGAAACAGTTGTTCAGGACATTTTTTCCCAAAAAAGAAGTAAAACACACAAATTCATTTTTCAGTATAATGCTCCTTCCATTTCAGGAAAGCTCCAAGACTGCCATGAAAATAAAATTAAAAAAAAAAAAAAAGGCATACAGCCAAAGAGCAACATAAAGTACAATTCGCTGCCATAAATCAGACACTGAGAAATCACTCTGACAGCTCTAAGAGCAATTAAACTTCAGCTTGGTACAGGCCGCCTTGATTTGCAAGGCAAAAACTGTTTTCCTACTAGTCCATGGAGACGCTTTACAAGCCATATATAAAAACCCTGTTAAAGTCTCCTTATACAGTTAACATATGTTTTATAAGGCCACCAAGGCAAACAGAAATCCATAAAATGCTATTAGATTAAGGCATTACCAGAAGTTCTGCAGATGCAAAATTCGCAAGCCTTGCATATGCAGACGTACCACAGTCAGCTCTGCAATACGCAGCACACAGTCAGGGCATTACACCCAGACTTCTGGTTGCTTTGCCCTCCATAAACAAGTAGAAGGCAAACGCGGGGCTACCATTTCCTTTTGTCTGTTTATCGTATGTGTGTGTGGAAATTAGACTCACTGTTCTGGACCATAAGGGCCCAAGCAAACAAAAATCCAAGACACCAAAAAACAAAACAAAAGAAACAAAACCATTTCTAGGTACAGAAATGGTTTAGAGAACAAGATTTGATCCTTTTCAAGACTGGCACTGTTGTTAGACACCTGGTTAAGTACAGGCCTTTCTAGTTGCATTTTTCTTAAAATGTTTTTGTTTCTGGCTTGTCTGAAAGGAGGTTCCTCAGATTGTCTTTCTTGGCAGGGAAATTAGGCCTTAAAACCAATATGAATTTAATAGTAAATTAACTATAGATTAGTGGAAAGCAATGCTGGTCAAATGGCAGAGGTTGTGCAGTTGCTTATTCAGGTCACCTACACAGCAGTTACAGTCCTGCTTGTAAGCGAGTACAGACATACTGCAGCAGCTCTGCCCAGCTCCTGGCATTCCCAGCACCCTTACCCACCAGCTTGTTTCATACAACTGCTGCACTGCAGACACTGCTGGGCTTGCAAGAGATGCATGCTGCCCGATGGGGTACTTACTCTCATCTCTTAGGTCTCTAGGTCCGGTTCACAGCACAGGCACAAGCTGTAGATGCTCTCTAAATCTCACACACAGTTTTCCACGCTTGGTTTGGACCAGTGCCTATCCTTCTGAGGTACGCAGATGGACCTTGGAAGGACCACTCTATTTTTATCTTCTAACGTTAGGATTGCCCCTGTGAATTCTCCTACCCCTCAAACACAGTTGTGATAAATCAATGTGTAAAGGGAATGAATCACCCCAAACAACCTGCAGATGCATTGTAAATACCCGAAGAACTGTGGTAGCCCCTTGTTGTTTGGTACCTTTCAAACCTGTTCAGCTCTATGCATGTATCCGCAGACAGCAAATTAAACTTAGCTGCCTCCCTACAAATAGGGCTTTTCTCTCATCTTTACTGTTCTTCAGCCCCCATAGAAAAAGAAACCATTTAAACCTTGGTTTGATCTGAAACTCTGTGAACTTTTGCATGGTCTCCTTCCCCTAATAAAAACATTAATGAAGGTTAGTTTCAGCACCTCTGTTCAACTCTCAGTTATATCTGGCATATTTTTTTCTAAGTCCAGCCTTCTCTGGCTGTCCGTAAGTGAAGAGAATAATGTTCCTGTGAAAGCTGTGCATGGTAAGAGATGAAAGTCTTCTGGCTTTCTAGTACTCCAGCAAATTAGCTTTAAAAACAAAACACACGTGGTCTTTTGCTTACAAACCTAAGAGGAAAAAGAGAGGCAGTGGGAATCCAAGGAAGAACTTCCTGGTTAGCTACACTGCTATTGAAGAGAGAAGAAACCACTCAAAAGGGAGCCCTAGCCCCAGTCACACACAGAATTTGGGGCATTTCAGTGCTCTTGGTAATGCTAAGATAGACATCTGTCCCCGGGCCTCAATGTTCTGTGTGTATTAAATCAGAAAGAGTTATTTCTGCACAGGAAGAAAATTTGATAAAAGGAAACCTGATTCTATTTTAATCAGATTAATTATGAATTATATGACTATCGTTTTGTCATACAAATATATTTGTAAAAACATAAGCCTACATTTTTTCCACTGATACACTAACTTTGTTCTACTGGTACAAAAACCTATGCTTTCAGAGAGGACTAGAAGCACTGTTTTGAGAAGAAGGATCTATTTTTCATTTCCAAGACTGAGAGTGGCAAAGGATAACTCAGGAAGTTGTACATACCTATATTTTAAAATTGCACTTCTGATCCTCATGAGCACTTTTCATGATCTATGTGAGGATACACAATTTCTGCAGACTTCAGGCACTCTGGGATTTGCACGTGGTGTTGCATGAAATGACTGATATGAAAACAGTTCTGTTCTTGTGTCTATCGGAAATCTCACAGGTACTACTGCCTTTGGAACTGCAGCAAGTTACAGCACAGGGATCACACATAACTGTTTTCACAAAATCAGCAGAAGGAAAGAATTAGAGCAGCCTTGCTGATATAGAAGCTGATGGTGACAAGTCCTCAAGGTGCAAAACATAAAGTAATGCTAACTTGAGAGAACACCTCGCTTTGAGAGTAGAGGGTGAGAAAGAAATGATCTCCCCATTCATCAGGAAAAAAAAAAAAAAAAAGAATAAAATAAATTGAATCTGCTGAATGATTCTGTGAGAAAAAGAGGAGTGTGCACAAAATTCCTAACAAAAGGCAACAAAAATGGTTCCCCAAAATCTTCCTTTGTTCCTCCAACACAGACAGATCTCTCTTGGGGTGTAAGCTATCCTTTCTGCTTTAGTCTTTAGCCTTTGGTCTTAATGCTGGTGTTACCAAAAGGACAAAACCACCATGTGTTTGCCACAGGGAAGTGTTTTATGTGACCTGTGCACCACATCCAAATTATTTTCAGGCAATACGAAACCCTCAATCACTTCATTAAACAAGATTGACTCAAGCACAGAAAAACAAATTAATCCAACTCAGCAGTTAAGGAACAGACTAAAGAAATTCTTGTCTTGACAGAGAACTACAGTGAACTATACTAGAAAAAGAAAGTGGCAAAGTTGGGATATTTTGAATACCTGAAGTACTGGGAACAAACTTGTAGAAGTCTCAAGTAACAGGAAGAACTATCATTCACCTCAAAATCCCAAGAACATTTGGTTTGCAGCACCCTCACTTTATAATTTCTTCACATATTTCCTACCCAGAGACAATCTTCCCACTTTTTACCTTCTCTAGGTTCACAACAGAAAGTCCATCACCAACTTAATTTGCGAAATTTCCAGATTTGTCTCATGTATCCACTGACATGCAAACCCCTCCTCTGCTGGGCTACAAACACAGAGATACAGATTTTTGTGAGATCTTGCCAAGAGTGTGAAAAGAATTATTTTTTAGTTTTGTTCTAACCCAAGGAAGAAGATTTCTAAGAAAAATAGTTCCACTGTTTACCCTGGGTGATTTTTTAACCTCCAGCCGTTCCCAAACTTACAATGAACACCACCTTTTCTGTCTTTGTTCAGGCTAATTTTTGGTGTGTTCTCACAGCACTGAGTGCACCAGGCATGACACATCTGTCCTGTGCAGGCAGCCAAGCATTTCAGTCCACAGAGTCCACAGCACAGCCTCCAGTCTCCCTCAGATGGACGCAGAGAGTGTGGAGGCACTGGCAGGGCTGGACTCAAGCACCGCCTCAGGCCCCACTTGCTGTCTGCAGCCAGGATGTACACCCTGGTGACAGCCCCTAGGCACACACGCCTGTCACTGTGTCCTCGATTGATTTACAGCACCTCCATCATACAGTGCTGTAGGGCTGTCAGTCAAAATGACAATGGGCCATTAAGGCTGCCACGAGTCAAATGCAATTTCTGATACCTCAGAGGAGGTGAACTCACTCCCTGTACCAATCCTGACAAATTGGCTATCGCTTCCCTTCCCCCCAGTCACCAGGTTCTTGCATTTCTGGTAATCCTATTAAAGGATGCAGCACAGGAGCCCCGTCAATCAGCCAGTCAGGGAGAATTAACGGCCAGTGGAAAGGCTGCCTGTGATAGATTGGACCTTCACGCACAGAAAATTGGGAACACAAGTGAAAGAGTCAGTGGTGTGAGCTGCAGCAGCCTGGGGCCATGCTAGCAATCGAGTGAAAAATATCTGCAAAACACACTGCAAAGCTCACTGCAGTCAGCCTAACCCTCGTGGGCCAGACTGCTCAGCTTGCAGAGAATTACAGGCTTACCACACTTTTCCAGCATCCAGCAACCTCTGGTGGAGCCGGTAAATCATCAGTGGAACAGAGTAGAGAGAAAAAGATGAGGCATAGCATTTTGGAGAAGATCTAAACAACCCCCATCTCTTTTAAGCATGGGAGGGTGAGGCTTGTGGAAGGCCACAAAACCAAGTCCTTCACCACAACGCTGCGTCTGCTCACCTCTGAAGTCAGCTAATAGGAACTGATAGCAGCCTTCCTAGCAGAACACACCAGACATAAATGTGTATTGTTTTCTTTCCTTTGGCAGCAAAGCAATGTTTCATCATCCAGCACTTGAGATGGAGCTTAAATGCCTCAGACAAACCTAAGCACTTGAGACTGCTCGATTGCAACTCTCTGCTCCTCTGTATCATACATTTTAACTAAAAAGAAGTCTGATTTTGTCTGTTTGGTGCTATAAAAGGCTATTCCCATAGAAAAACAAGTCTCCAAATCTGTCAGGTGGTTCTGAAAAATAATCCTCCTTCCAACAGGAAGCAAAGTTAGAGAAACCTAACCAGTTCAGACATACAAACCCACGTAGGAGTACTTGAGAGGCCAGACTGGGTTGCCTGCAACAACAAAGGTTAAGGTCTATTAGCTTGCTAGGGACAGACCACAGTCAGCTAAAAGCTTTTACTGGCACACAAGAGCAAACAGGAATGCAGCTGGCCTCATTCTGGATCCTCAAGGCTTATTTCCTCTCTTGTGGCTGTCTGTGCATTAAAGAAGTCTCTGCGCATGTAGCATCAAGAGCACAGGGAGGCACTCACTTTTTCACAAATAAGATTTTCTTGGTCCTATAAATAAGAGAAGCAGGTAAGATGGTTTTCAATGCTCTCAAGTCCTATATGCATAGTGTATCACCACCATTATACAGCTAGTCTCACACAAACTGCTCACTTGTATCAGAATACAGCTGGGAAAAATTTATCATAGTCTGAGATGAAAGGTTTCCACCTAAGAACAAGCAGACAGTAATAAATATGTTCTTTTTTTTTTTTTTTTTTTTTTTTGTCCTACACTTTGAGTTATTTCAAACAAAAGATGTAAATAGTCTACCTCAGGAGTTTAATTTCTGTAGGACTAAATCAAATTACCTTTTGGAACTAGTGACTTCTGGCTAGCACTCTATTTAATTCATTCTGTCAGCACATGCTTTAATGCTCTGTGTGGGAGACTTAGTCCAAGACTGATGCTCTCTGCTCTATAAATTGAATCCACTGATGCATAATTGAGCCCTTGACTATATCACATATTTGCTTCACCAGACCCTCTTCTTGCTTGCTTGCTATATTTGCTTGGTAAAAAATGTTTTCACAATTAGATAAGGGAATGAAAAAATTGAGGGATCTGAAACTAAGACGCAGTGAGCACCCTTGGATCCCTGCAGTAAATAACATTTGATGCATGTCAGCTAGCACCTTTGATTTACGCTTTTGCTAATTCTCTTTCATTTTGCACAAAATGTTTTTAACAAAGATCTGCTGGAGACAAAAAAAAAAAGAAAAAAAAAAAAGTGTGTGTGTTGAAACAGTAATTGCTTCTGGTTTTGGAAGGACAACAAACAAGCTCACCTCGTATCATCCTATCCATCTGGTTATCAGGAGACTTACAAGCCTACTATTGGGGAAGCAATCTAGCATTAGCTGGATTTTTGGGAGAGTCCACCCAGCATTCTGTACTGTCAATGAATTCAACACCACCCATAGCATGCTCCATGTCACACACTATAAGATACTAAATCTGCAAAATGAGATCTCATATTTAATTGATGAAGGAATGTCTCACAGGGAGGTTGATTTCTCTCTCAGTGCTAACTCACAGACTAACAGCAGATCAAGATTTTCTTAATCATTAAAAGAGAAACACAAAACAGTGGGAGTGCCATTCTAAGTGCCATTTGCCTCTCAGTTTCCAGACTTCCAGGCTTTGTTCTAAAGGGATTTGGAAGATGTTAGGGAACAGCTGCTCACAGCAAAGATTATCTGATGAACACCAGGGTCAGAACATCATCTACAGATGTAGAACATCAGCCTGAGACAGGTGCAAGCAGACACAGCACAGAACCCTACACCACACTGTGCTATGTACCTAAGGCAGCACTGTTAGGATTTCTGCAAGCCCAGCCTGCATTTTGTCATATTCCTATGTGTAACTTTATCTGAATTGTGAGAAAACCTGTCTGCCTTTTCTAGGTGTGGTCAAGTGTGGAAAGATACTGCTAGCACCAAGCATCATGGATGAAATAACAGGAAAGGAAAAAAACAAAAAGCAGGTTTTAGTCAACACCTATTTGAACATCAGAAGTCTAGCATCACAAAACCGATTGACAGAGGGGACCATGGGAACACAGAGCTGCTTGAAGGCACAGAAAAAGCCATACTATCAGTGCTGTGGCTGCCACTAACATTTCTTAAAATTCTTTGCTACAGCCAGGAACTCCATGACCATGCTCGCCTACAGCCTCACACCTTGCTCAGAGATGCCAGACATTCTACTAAACCCTTTGAAGATTTTGTTGGAGTCCTCACTGGCTTCATTTACAACAACCTCGTAATGCTGGGGAATTTCAAATTTGATATTTGAGAGAGAAGACAACAATGAGGTTAGGACAGCAGTTCACCAGCTCTTGATTCAAAATGGTATTTGCATCAGAATTCCTGCATTAGCTGTACAAGGTGTCCCATGCCTATCTTGCAGGCAGAGCAGGATACTCTTCCCTCCACCATTTCATGGACATGACCCGTGTGGGACAGTACGAATGGGTGTTCTTTGGAACAGAGATGATGTCCCTTAGTGCGAGGCAGTGCAACAGGGCCCTGATTTTAATCTATTCCTGAGATTCTATCATAATATACTTGACAAAAGAGTCACTGCAGCAGTCACCTGTAGACACTAAAAAAAAAAAAAAAAATCAATTTACTGTGGTATTTTTGACGAACCTCTGCTAGCATCAGCACTAATTCCCACCAGAAGACACAACCTCGAATCTTTGCAGTGGAAATGAAGGAAGCCATAAAAGATAAAATTCAATAATAACTAAGAAAATGTAAAAGTGAAGTAAAATTAAAACAACCCATTGCTAAACTTCTGGAAGAACTGTGCCTAAATGAAATCCTACACTGCACATAAAGAAGTTTGTCATTACTGTATATTTTTAGGAAGTTTCCTCTGTCAAGTTTTATCAAGAATGGATAATCCGTGGTATTTTTACAATGCTGATGTCAGTAGCACATGTAAGCCAGCTCATGATTTTCATTCAGTAACAAAACGGGGACAGGTTGTTACAAGTTTAACTCTATTTGAAACCCCTTGGGTCTTTCTACAGTAGTTACACAGATTGCTTTTGACATGAGTTGCAACTGCAGATGCCAGTCAGGGACCAGCAGACAGGCTAAAAGCAGCCTTTATCATCCCTCTAACTGTAGAGGTCACTGCACAACAAGGATTACACTCAATATTCAGTCAAGAGCTTCTGGCTTAGTCACAGCTGAACAGACGCTGTGGTATTTGTAGTACAGGGCCCCTGTCTTTAAGTTTCTCAAATTCTCCCTACATGTATAATACCATCTACTGCACCTCAGTTTATACTATTCATTAAATAAAGCATACTGGGATGGAATTCAAATGAAGGATGCTATAAAAAGGTATGTTGATGTTACTCAGGAAAATACAAAGTTTTAATTTTTCTGAATGTTTTTTGAAAGTAGTATTTCAAATGTAATTTGAAAGGCATCATACATCAAAGGCTCATAGCACTATGCCTTCTTTAAGAGAGTTAGAATTAAATGCAAAATAAATGCACATTTTCTACAAAATTTTGAACTGATTCAGACTACTGTAGTGATGGAGGCTGTTGACTGAACACATTCAGAAGCTCAGTATAAACATATCTGCACAAATGCCATCTCTTACACAAGTGCATAAGAATTTACTTTCTTTTCATTCTGTTTCACTAAAAGCCACAAAATTAAGTAAGAACTGAAAAAATCTGGTAAGTTTATTTCCTGCTCCTAACCCCAGACTAAAATCCAAGTAAGAGGGGCTAAAATCTACTAGTTCTTAATTTCTGGGGACCCAGCAGTTGAGTAACTACATCAATTCACTCTAGTATTACAAGAAATATTCTGTACGTAAATCAGTGATCTTAAATGCAAAACATGCTTTAACAGACTTTTCTTTTCCTCAATCATCCAGCATATTAAATAGGTATTAACTCCTTTCAGTCAAAATTAACCGACATTTTCCTGTATTCTTGAGTGGAATTCCATTTGTAGCATATAAAAGCACCAGCCTGAGAAAGTACCTGCTGCATATTCCCTAGACGAAGCTTTTATTTAAATAATTTTCTCCACTTACTTTATGCGTATAAATATATATAATAAACATAGATGCCTGTATGTATGAGTATTTGCTTTCTTGAGGGCTTTTTCCATTCTCGTAGCACCAGTATGAAGCTCCCCCCTAAGAAATTCCCAGCTACAGAGAAATTGAGAACTTCACTGGGAAAGCTAACAGATGAATTAATGATGTTACTGACACCAATACCAAAACAAACAACAACAAAAACACTCCAGACAAATACAGATGAAGAGAACCATTAAATGCCATTGCTCTATTGCTGCTAGCTTGAAAGTGTTACTGACATTTTACTCCTCTGGATGACTCCAGGGGGTCACTCGAGCAGCCTACACCAGCTAAATCAGCACGCAGCAGTCTGCATCGCAGGGGCAGGTGCAACTGCAGGTCTGAAGGGTTCGCATTAAAGCTGAACCGGCGTTTGAAAGCCCATTCAGCGAAATGAAGCTGAGTGCTGCAATTTGCTCTTTGCAAGAAATCCTAGTAAAGTTTCCTGACCCTGTCTACACATTGGACCACTTCTGCATGTTGATTAGCAGCCAAGAGCTAGACGCATAAGCATGAAAATGCTACTTGAAACACTCGTAGCACAATTTGCATGTTTGTTGCAGAGCCTAATGAGGATTGTGCTGCTTGAGACTAAGTCAAAGGCAAGTCAAACTTCTCCAAAGAGTTAACACTCAGCATGCTGCACAGGAGCTGACCAAGCATTAGCACAAATTTAAACATGCAGCCCAGTAATGGTTCTCACATCCACAGATGTAACACAAGTCCATTTATATTCAGAAAAGTGTGGATTTATCTGCTACACTGACATAGGAAAACACTACCTAATGAGGACTGACCTACTTTAAGAAGGAAGAGTGCACCCTATTTGCATCTCCCTTCACTGTTCATTACCAAGTCCTTTTCCCCTCTGACAGCCCAAGACGAAACCCAGCACACTGATGCTCATCTTCCCGCGATGACTGACAATGTCACATTTTTTACCATCCCTTTAGGATCTGACTGGGTAACAGTAATTCTGAAGTCACCAGAAGGAGGACAAACAAACACAAGGAAATCCCATACAGCTACTGCCTGACTTAGTCAGGTTCAAGGAACTCAGCACCTGAAAGCTCAGAACCACAGCCTCTGCAAAGCACGGGCGTTATGTGCTGTTAACATCATCATGGCAGGGCCAAGGCAAGTGCTCCGAGCTCCTGACTGGGGAACTTGTTTGAAGATTACTTATTCCAGCAATGCTAATGTACCATGAGGAAGAGACAAAAGTGCAGAGCAAATTAAAATATTCCTCTGATTGCATTGAAAATTCAGCTCCAATTAAAAATCACTGGCACTGGGGGGAGGAGGAAGGATCTGCTTATCTTAAATGGCTCCTAAATTAGAAAAAGTCTCAGAAAGGCCCCTCACCCAGGCAGATTTAATGACAGATTATTTCAGTAGCAGAGATCATGACTGCATTGCACAAGTACTTCAAAGAGAATCTGACTTACAGTGTATCTGCAACCCAAATAGACAAAATATACCCAAGGTCAGAGAGGAAATGAAAGCTGATGGGGTTGAGGTGCAGTGCCCCAAGTCATGCTGCAGACCAGAGGCAGGACTACAACAGGTTTCCTGACTTCCAGTCTGAGACTCGGTTCAAACAGCCCTGAGAGGATATTACTCACTGCATAATCTTCCTTCTGCTGCTCGTATGTCCGGATTAAACCAAAGACCTTATAAGCAATTTCTGAATTAAAAGTAGTCTTTCATCATAAAACCAACTTCTTCCAAATATACCAGAAAAATTTCTATTTGCTGATGTTAAAATTAACCTTTGTTCACATATTACACATTGTTCTGTCCTCCCAAGGTTTCCCTTTTTTGGGGCCTATTTATTTCCTCTACTACTTGCATGGCTTTTTTACACAGATGTGATAAAACGAAAAAATATTAAAACCTAAAACCAATTAGCTGTGAAAGGATAAAGATAGCAGGATAAGGGAACCACTGAATTACCTGTAATTACCTTAAGTTCTCCATTCCACATGTCTCAGGTAAGTAGCATCCTTTTACAGGACATACAAAGTAACTGCAACTGACTTGTACAAACTAGCAGACAAGCAGTTGCATGAAAAGCTGATGGGCAAATGACTGTTATTCAGAGCAGTAACTCAAACAACATCATTGCATTTCTCACTGTTTCTTAGCACGTGGTAAGAAATCAGGGGGGTCTGATCTTTTCTGATATTGTAATTTCCTTTTTTCACATCTGGGAAAACATAACAATTAAGTGAATCACTGTACTATACACATGAATTGCATGTTCTTGCAATACAGCCAGCTGAAAACCTTTAACTCTTTTCTGTAGAAGGGCAGAAACACTTCTTTATTCTCAGATAAGAAACCAAATCCAAGTCCATATGTAAGAAATCTCTTCTTTTCCTATTGATGCTTCCTGGCCTGCAACATGAAATGACAGCAACACGTGGTGGACTGAACTGTTGCTCCCCATGAATTTCCCCTCCCAGCTGCCTGCTCAGCCCAGGGGACTGCCACTCCCCCCAGGGACCAGCACACAAGCCCACTCCCAAACTATTGCCTTCTTCAGCCTGGTAAACAACTTTTAATTTTGGCTCAATTTACACTCCATCTAAAAGATTACAGCCTGCCAGGTGCTCATTTGTGGCCCATTCAGCTCTCTGGCACAGGGAGAAACAGAGCAGAGGGCCACAACTGCATTATCTCTTGCAACTTAGTGCATTGCCACTGCACACCAATCCCGTGAGTCTGCTGACTCGAATCTGACCGCAACTTAGCTATGAAGATAAACCATGGTCAGTATCTTGTCACAGCAATAATTTAATGCTTCTGTTACTTACGCTGACTACTAAATTGTGTCTTTCTCCATCCAAGCAAGCTTAATTGCTTGCAGTACTGCACACGGAAGAGCAGAGCACAGTTCAGGTGAGCCCCTGTGGACAAACACTAACAAGGTCTCCGTGGTTCTATTATCCCCTGCCTTCCCTGCCGAAGACACCATCCTCAAAACCACCTGAGAACCACATCTGCTTCCATACGGGGCTCAAAAGCCTCTGGGCAGGCAGTCACTGGGGCTGGCACCAGAGCTGGGAGGCAAAATCAAGTCCTGCTTCATAAGGTAAAACATTCAAAATGTAGTAAATAGACAGGCAGACAAATAAGTAGAACTGGTTAGTATCTTCCTCTTCTTTAAAGTGTTTTTATGTGGGCTCACCAGAAAGCATAGCAGGTCAGCATTAAGAAGCAGAGAATTAAGTCATTCTGCATTATTTCTGTGTATCATACTGATATCCACAAATGTAATTGGTAGCTAATGGTGAATTAGTGATGTCAAGAATCCTTCCCTCTGTTCCCCTCAAATTACTTTCCTCAGGAGAAGTACTGATAAAGAGACATTAAATTTCTATTAAATAGCCACTGACTTTCAAATGAAATTCAAAAGGATAAAGCAGAGACAGTAACTTAGCGAACTAACTTCATACCCTGGGAAATGGTTTGTCCCCACATCAAGCAAGAACTAGATGGTCTCAAGAAAGCCTTCCTGGTTCTGCCCAGCCCACAACCACACAACATTTTCTGCCACAGAGCTGCACAGCACCGAAGCACAGTGGCTGTGTTGAGAAACGACAGGAGGGAAGCTCCAGTGCAGCGCGCGCATGTCCATGAGTACTAGGCACGTACTTCTCTGAATTCTGAGATGGAGGTAGGAAAGGACCAGGGTCATAGATGAATTTATAAAAGGAAAGCATCAGCTTAGCTAAGTCTGGTTTTGAGAAGTTTCCAAACATTCTAGAAGAATCTGGAAGCTTCCTTGGTAAAACCACACTTGTGGTCATAATGAATATATGCGCAACAGAGTGAAGCCTCTGATTAGAGAAACGTATAGTTGCTGTTCGTTAAAAATAGCTATGGGCAGCCCCGCAGTAGGCACACACTCCTCAAATGCAGCTGCCTCTGGGGAGGAAGAAAACTACAAAGCAGGTTTTTCTCAACATGACTTATTAAGCATTAAACAGGCTTCATTCATGGCACAGCATTAAGTGCTCTATTTCAGACAAACTCTGGAGTGCTTGGGGTAAGAGGTAAGATGTCTTCAGTGATTTTTCACGTGAAAAGACTGGCTTGATGGATGGCTCTTACCATGATAAATTTTCCATTCAAGAAATTCGTCGTCCAAAGAATTTACCTTTTTCATCCAATTCTTGTACATAATGAAACTATTTCTGCCACCAGTTCATAAGAAAACTTATATTATTGATACTTTATTATTCTTATTTTATTGCATCTTCACAGAGAGAAAACTTTGCTTGTCAAATTTAAGCAAGCCTTTTCTCTGCTTTCAAATTCATACCAGACTGAAAACTACTTTCAGACACCAAGCTTGCCCTGTGAGGTTCATTTTTGGTTGTTCTCTCAGCACTGCTTTTTTTCAGATCAGTTTTACCAGTAGAAACAAATATAGAGCAACCGTATTATTAGCTATTACCAACTCCCTACTTACTTACTGCTGCAATCCTACATAATTTTTTGATTACACCTTCGAATACTGAATTATAGCCATCTAAAGTTCTCAATGTAAAAAGCAAGACTACACTTTTTCACTAAAATACCTAAAATAAATGAGTTTTCAGTATTCCCTCCTGGTCTCCATAGAAAATATGCATTCTTCTATAAATGCAAGAACTGTATTAACAAACAAGAACAGAAACTGGGAGTTTAAGTACATTGTGTTGTCTCTATGCATGCATGTGAAATTTGATAGTAAACACAGGAGGTTATCTCACCAATTCTCCACAGCTGTAATCAAATTATATATTTGTTAATTCTGGACCTTAGCCTTAGTCCTTAGACATTTAAATCTGAAAAAAAAAGCAAAGCTATACTATCATTAGCAGAATAGCGTCAGCCTAAAAATCCATGTTTATATTCAACGCACACATGCAATCAAGATGTCTCTCTCAAAGCTAAATTTCCTTGCAGTCCCATAACTGAGTGACTTGAATAAGAAAGTTGCTTGACTGGTTTGGTATAAATACAGTTATTTTGGAAAATTAAATCTAAATGCAACTGCAAGGAATTTCAGAAAGATCCCACAATACTAAATCACTGGGTATTCAAATTCAATGTTCTTAAGACATAGTAATGCACACAAGGGTAAAACACCACCAACTACATGTGTGTACACTTAGCAATAGACTAAATCACCTATAGTCCCTCAAGAAAATAACATGGAATGATTACTAATGGGTCAATAAAAATGTTAGTTTGATGCTCAAAGGCCGTAAAAAGGGAGATGTTTGGAATGATTATGTTGTACCTCTGATATAACTGCATATGAGTGCTGCTCTATTTCTTATATCCTTTCCTAAGCATCTCATGTATTACTGACACCAGCGTAGATCAGGTATTTGAGTAAGCACCTTTAGTTGCTCCAGCATGATTGTTCTTACTCCCTGTGTTAATTACTAGTCAGCTTTTCCTGCCTATATTTTTTTTGAGGGGGGGGGATTATAGTTAATGAAGATAAAATTGAATATGTAATTCTTTTTTTTTTAATCCCTGCACACAGTTGAGATGTCATAGCAGAAGCTACTGAGCAGCCACCACTGTTTATCACAGCACCCATTGGGCTCGACAGTCACAGGGAGCCCACACCCAGCTCTGCCCAAATGCCTCACAGCACCATGACTGCTCCCCCCCGGTCCCTGCACTTGTTGAGAGCACTTGGATTGCTGTTTGCAGAGTGTATCTGGAGGACAAAGATGCACTCAAGTGGGACTGATGCTGGTTCAGAGAGAACACCTTCAACACTGTGAGAACAGCAAGAGGTGTCTGGATGGATTCCTTATTTATGTGTTTGTCTTTTCCACATCTGGAACCCTGGCATTTTAAACTTTGGGATTAAGGACAACTTTCACAGGACCTGCTGATGCAGGAAGAATAATCAATTACTGGGTAAAGAGCAATGAATTTGATTCAGAATGAACCAAATTAATTATGTTGCATAGGTACAGCAGCAGAGGAAGCAGCGTTTGCTGAGCATTCCCTCCCAGACACTGCATCCTTGCAATACAGCCACAGAGTGACTACATGGGTGTGGCAGGACTCCGCTGGCATGAAGTGGCAGCAAAGCAGTGACAGCATCCCCCTGAGAATGTCTATCTGGACAAGGAGAGCCCAAAGCAGTGCCCCTGCTCCTCACTGCCTAGCACCAGGAGACAACAGTCCACTAGAAAGGATTTCAAAGAGACAGAAGGCCAAGATGGGTATCCAGGGCCCCCTGCAATTAAACAGGAACACAGTGCTTAAGTCCTACTGGTGCTACCAAGAAATCACTCTCCCTGCATGGCAGGAAGCACCTGAAGACAAATTTTCATGGTGATTTCTGTGTTTTTTAGACCAAGTTTAAGCATACTCCCTTCAGCCGTTGCCCTTGGAGGCACTGTAACCATTCCCAGCTTCCACAGGCAAAATGAGTCATCTCCTGCACCCACCGTACCTTCCCTGCTCTGCCTTGGGAGCTGACAGAGAAATTCTTCCAGTTCCTTGATCTCCTCTGTGCACTTTCATCTCATACCACACAAAACTAGGGTGCTTATTGCTAAGGCCCAGTTATTGGCCATTCATCTGTGAACTACTGGAATTGACACATTACAGAGAGAGTTTGGGGCAAGTCACTTGCATTTCTTCATCAGTTTCTGTATTTATGAAGCAAGGGGAGTAAGATTTATACTATATGGAAAGTGCTCTCCGTTGTGTGAGAGTACCAGCTGCATATCACCATAAATAAAAAATATTTGTTGTCCATGAGCAGACTTTTTAGTAACTATTCTATACTGTTATTAATGGGCTGCACTGATATCTACAGCCTGGAGCGCACACAGTGTCAGAGATTAGACCCTCTCTATGTCATGCAACACTTGCCCTTCATCTTTAAAAAATAAAAAGACAGCATCACACTACCTAAACGTATTTGTAAACTGAGTAAATTTAACTATTTCCATTACCCACTGGCTTTTCATTTAATGTCCTCTAAGTCCTAAGCATCGTGAAAGCAGAAGTGACTGCTTAAATGATTCCATGATTAGAGCAAGTAAGGAGCCCCAAAAAAGCATGAGAATTTACTTTCAAAACCCTTTTGCTTTTATTCTGCATTTGCTACACAGAAAAACTTTCCAACCCAGACGTGGGGAGCTCTGGCAAAGAGGTGAAGAACCCGAGAGCTGGCATTATTAAGTATTTATTATTTTTCTTCATGTCAATTCTTCCACATCAGAATTTTTACAACGAGAGTCAGGCAGTTCTACCAGCAATGCCAGGACAGAGCAAAAGACAATGAAGTTTTTAATAAGGAGGTCACCATAACACTCTGTGTGTGTCCATTTTCTTAAAGGCCTCTGGGATAGCCGGATATATAATTGCATGCCTTTCAGGAAAGTGGAATGGAAAAGGCATATATGTTTAAATATTAATACTTTTTTACTGCTCCAAAGCACTAGAAGCATCTTTGCTCACTACACACTGGAGAGCTAACCCTAGCACCAAACGCACAACCCACCATTATCTTTCCAATGTCAGAAACATATTGATTTTTGTTCCTTTTATTTGCGCATCAAGGCTCCCACAGTCTGTGCACGTGCAGAGATATAAATAGCACGCTGGCAAGCAGAGTGGTGACAAAGTGCTGCGCTGACTGCTGAGTGCCATCCTGAAGGGATCAGCATTTTTTTTTTGGATGCTACTTCAAATCTTTGTAATTGTAATAGATTGAAAAGATCAAATGTGCCAAACATGCAGATTCCAGCCGAGTGCAAAATAGTAAGCACATAAAAATCAGGGCCATGGAAAGAAAATACTCTCTAGAAATAGTCGCTCTTCCTCTCACTTATCTAATCCGAAAGGATTTAGCCTAGTACTTAGTGTACACACTGGTTACAGAAAACAAACAATCCAACACTGTGCATCTTCCAAAGCATCTGCTATGCAAATTCAGCATCCCGGAATACTCCCAACTTCACCACGCTGTTTTGGAGTGAAGTCATGGACGAAGGCAAGGGAAATAAATTACTACAGGCTGGGCAGAAAATGAATTTCCCGAAATCCAGACTCATCTTTTCATAGACCTCAGTAACATTGTTTCAGGGATAATTCTAACCACAGCATAGCACAGAGATGACTTCAGAAGTCTGTTCCAGTTGACAGCAGAAACAGAGAAGGGACAAGCTTTGGGCATTCCCTGACTCCATCCCAATGGAACAAGGGAAGAACAGAAATTAATCGACCCCAGCTCTCAGGGGAGGGATGGTTTGGTTTTCAGCTACAGTTCACGTTTACTAAACCCTTGCCAAAAGCTGTTCAAGAACAAAGAGGACTTGCCCAGTCTTATCACCTTCCTACGTATACAACACTACCACGTGCTTTTCTTTGCTCCCCAAGAATGACCTCACTGGCTGCTGTACGTGCCAAAATATTTATCTTATTATACACGTCTATCAGTCTCCCAAAGTAAAGGCAGTATGAGATGAGGAGCCCAGCAAGACGGGCTTCAAAACTTCCTTTATAGTGACCTAGACAAACCAAACGACAGCCTTGTCCAGATTTCTTAGGCAGGTCTGCATCCAAAGGAGACAGCCTGGGATTTACAACGCTAAATGCTGCTGCTGCATACTTTGAAGGAAATCAGAGCAGAAACACAGTGCCTACACGCAGCTATGCAAGCCTTTCAAGCACAGCACAAAGGAGCAGAGTAAAGCTCCCTCCTTTCCCAGGTTTCCTAAATCTGAAATCAGTAAGTATCTGCCAAAATGATTGCATCTAGGTATCATTCAGAGGTCGTGAAGTTGAGTGTGAGCTCTAGTGCTGTTCTGGAAATCCCAAGGAGAGAAGTAATCACCCTCTCTTGCAAACTTAAAAGCAGCACTGACAGAAAGTATTTTCCACTCAATTTTTGTTGGTGATTTTTCTTCCCTATTTTTTTCCCCCTGTAGAGCAACAGGAGACATTAAGGAAACACCAACAGTGCAGTGCACAATCTTTCCTTTCCTGATCACAGCAGGAACAAAACCAATGGTATGCAAAGTCGAGAACTTGCTTGTCTGCTCCCTCTGTGAGGTGAGAAAAGAGCAGCATGACATGATTTTTTAGTAAAAAAAAAAAATCTCTCCAACTCACTCTTAAGAGCATATAAGATCAATTCAGCTACCCGATCCTGCCTTTTTGTTTGGGATAAGACTGCTACGCATGCTGGAGTGTAAACCACTGCACTAAGACAGATTTCCCCTCCTGAAATGACTGAGACTGTAATAGATCGAGACCTTTACTGATGTGTGCTTACCTGCGTGCACCTATTGATCCCTATTAACATATGACATACCACCTGGCTGTTCCCACCTTCCTGTTATTTAAATGACTTATTAAGTAAACTATTAGCAATAAACAACCAGCAGGTAATCATCCTTTATAGCAGTAGATTAATTTGATTTTTTTTAATTTCTGCAGGATTAAAGAAATCTTCTAATTAAAATGCACAACTAAGAGCCAAAGGGGAGCAGGATGACATGACCTCCTCAGAAACACATGCTATAAGGAGTCTGTTGCAATGCAAGCACCAGGAACCAGCTGTGTCCTCTGCGAGCTGTCGAGGGACAGCAATCTTTCAAGCAGAATACATAGCTGGTCCTCAAGCCATATCTCAGGAGCTGGGCTATTTGTTTTTTGCCTTGCAAAAGCTATCAACTGCTATGCGGCATTCATCAGAATGATGGAGCCAAATTGTTTCCTGAACAGTGATAAAAGGAAAAATAAAAACTAGCTGACTTATCATATCGTTTAAAGCCATAATGTCTGCAACAGAGCGTCAGCAGCCAGAAATTCTCATACCTCATTGCCAGACTTACAGCATACATTTTTCACTTCTCCTGATCAAGGCAACCTTGACATAGGAAAACTGTACGCAGGTTAGTGCCCGAGTCTGACAGACATTTGTTTAAGTTGAGCTCAGTCCCACAAATAGGTCAGTTCATAGCAGTGTATTAGTCAACAGTAAGAAGTTACTTCTTAGCTGTGATGACAGCCAAACTCTGACCCAGCATCATGTTTTAACAGGAGATGTTCAGCAAAGGCGCTGCCAGGGTAAACTTTCATCTTCTTACACAAAGGCTGGTTTTGCATCGGTAATGAGGGCTCCATGCCCACGTACCCCTGGAGAACGGCAGGGAATGGCTTGTCCTCTCCGTGAGGAGGGGCCAAAGGCTCACTGCTTTGGTGTGCTATGCTGTGCACCTGCTATGTGGCTCTGGGCTTCTGTTGCTTTTTCAGCACGCCAGCTTAATAGCTTGCTCCTTCTACAGAGCGCCATGGAAAAATACTCATAGTATTTCTGGGCTGTAAGCAGCTGAACAGTGCTGTTTTTTTTTTAGCTGGAGATGAGGACTTTGCAATGATGAGGCATTGGGTACCAAGCTCACACTTTGTTTGAGACTTCTGTGGGCATTGGATTGAGTTTTATACGTGTTTGCAGAAAAGAACTGAAAATAAAAGGACAAAATTCTAGGGTTCCTACCTTCACACACATGATATGCAGGGTACTTTCTATTCTTTGGCCTAAGCAAGCTTTTAGGTTCTGCTTCTGGTTGCTGACTCCAATTTCCCTTGCACTCAGGCAGAGAAAATATAACTGACCTCTGAGGGGGAGCAAATCGCTGATGTCCAGAAACACTGAGATCTAGTCTTCATCCTGTTCAGGACCACCAGTGGATTTGCACCTGCTCAGTGCTCTTCAGGACAGCTTAAGCCACCTCTAGGCAGACTCACCAGCTTTCTCTCCCCATTACCTTGCTCTTGGCATCTTGTTTTACAGGTTAGCAACTTCTGGAAGCTGACTTCCTTTGCACAATACACAGACACACAATGGGAGCATTAGGCCAAAGGTGGCATCTTGACACCATGTGGCATAATAAAGACCACACAGGTGCTAAGTCCACCCCTATTCATGTGCCAAACCTACGGTTCCTTAGCTGTTGGTTCACAAGCCTCTATGCCCTCTTCCAGTCCTGCTCTGCACTTCTGCTGCATTCAGTGAACATAATATCTGATCAGAGTTAGCTACCAACACCAACCCTGGGTCTCTTGTCTAGCCATTAAGTGCACAAAATCAGCATCAATGCTGCTCTGAGATAAAGTAAGCAGAAAAGAACCAGCTGGCACAGGGGCAAGGGAAAAGGAAAACTGTAACATGGAGTTCGATGAAAATGGACTGAATCTGGCTTTCCAGCATTTCCTTCTCCAGCTGGCTAGTGGCAAACATAGCAAGAGCCACTCGTGAAGAAACTTCGTGCATTTCCAATTTGCTGGTCCCCCACCAGTGTGATAAAATGGGAAGACGAAAACAGCTGACAAAGTGTGAAGCAGAAGAGGAGGAAGTGTGTAAAGGCAAGGGAGGAGAAAGAAGGTGCAAAGAATAAAGATAGAGAAGATGGGAGAGAAGGAAAGGATGTTCCTGTAAATTAAACAGTGAAGGAGATCCTGAAGAAAGTTAATTCACAAAGATATTGGGATAAGCCAGCGCTGAGAGATTTAAATGAGAGGGAGAGGAAGGACTGGGGAAAGAAGATTCAGTATAAGCAACAGCCTAATAAAAACCACACCGTCTGAGTGGAAAGCAAATTAAAACAGGGTCACTACAAAGAAGGGAAGCCCAGTTCCTCAACTTAGATGGGTAGTGACTTCGTGCTTTATATCCCTAGCCTTGCTTCTCAAGGAGACAAGACTTCTGCATGTTACATTCCTGTCTACTTTGCCCCCAGTAACTTTTGAACTTCAGAGCTTATTGAAGCCTAGCTCACCAGAAGGGCAAGGCTTCTAAACACACCAGTACGTTTGCAGCAACAGCAACCAGCAGCGTAGAGAAATGCCAATATGCTCACCTTAAATTAAAAGCATCAGGCAACCTATACAAAACACAGCCTTGTGAATTAGACACCATTTCCAGACAGTCCTGAAGTTTTCAACCCCGATTTATTCATAACTATAAGCAATTCTCCTTTAATGACCCCAGCCACAAGAAAGGATGCAACTACAAATCCGAGTTTCTGTGGAGCGTTGTTTTTTGTTTTTTTGTTTTTTTTTTTGATAATTTATTTATTTATTGGCAGTAGCAACTCCTTAGAATACAGCACCACTTACAATTGAACGTAGTTGCACATTAACCCGAAATACAATAGCATGGCTTACTCTATATAAAGGAAGCATGTACTATGGGGCCTGGCCTTGGATATAGCATCAAGTTATCTTGACTCTTTGTATGACCTCAAGAAAATCATTTCAAAGAGTACCCTTATACAAAGTACTGTGATGATTTTCAGGTGGTTTGAAATGGTGCCAGGCAAACTGCAAAGGATTCTCCCATTCTTCCTGCAGGCATGCACACAAAGGTACCCCAATCATTCTGGTATTTAGCTTTGGACTAACAGCCCTTACCTATAAACGTGTCCTTACATCTTCACAAGCTGACTACCTACAGTTTTGTGACTCCTTAAGACACCTGTCTGACCTACAGGCAGTGCAGTGCTGACTAGCACGACCTCCCAAACCTCTGTACATCTTGTTCTGACCCCCATCTTACAAACTATTCCTCGTGGCTAAGTAGCTACAAGGTGGTTGAAGCAGCTGCCAGCGCAGAGCAGGCTGTCAGGATGCTACTGAGCCTCACCTTAATTTTGTCATACAGTTTGAAGACTCAAAATACTGAAGCTTCCTTTATCAACTAAGGGCTTTCTGGGGAAACAATACTGCACAAATACTGACTACATGCACAGTCAGCCCCTCAACTGTACTTGAAAGCAGCGCATTGATTCCAGCACTGACCAAAGACTCATTTAAATTAGCAACATGTCAGAATATTTCTATTATTTATATTGCACTGGCTAGTTAGTTCAAAGCTATCTTTTATGCTAACTACAACACAGAGGGAAGTTTCAGGCATAACCTTTCCAAACAGGAGCCTGTACCAAGTGCTTTGAGATTCTCCCTCTTATTGCTGCTTCTTGAAAACAGCCTATATCCAAATCATATCAGTAAAATACTAATCTGCTTTAATTGAAATATTTTGCAAGTGCATGTAGTAAGGTGATACAGAACATCCTAAAGATGATTTACAAGACAGCAATGAAGCCAACATAAACCTCAATGTGAAGAACATAACTGCCTGCCAAAGCAGAAGGGGTGGAGAAGACATTGTGGGATCTGCACCTCCCTGCCAGCTCACCACCTTGCTGCCCTACACAGACTCTACATGACTGCCAGGACAAAATGATGGCCTGATGGCATCTGTGCTCTGCAGAGTATGACTTGCGTACAATCAGCACTGCTCTCAGTTTAACAGGAAACAGCATTTCATGCTGATGGGGTGTGAGCTCAGATCAGTTCTATTTCTGCAGCTTTGGTGACGTCCCCAGCAAAGGGATTCATACGAACACGGGATGGGTAGTGGGAGGTAGGATATCAGAGTCCTCCGAGTACAAGCTGGTGGAGACAGGGCTTGGGGGAGCTGGCAATGTGATGCTTCTCCCCACCTACCACACAGCAACTAACTTCAGTCAGACGGAGAGAAATATAAAATGTGGGAGGTGTGAGGGATGGAAGAATCAAAGTAAGCTACTACATCACATGCTAATGCTCTGGGCTTACTTGTCACCACTTTCCTCCAAAATTGTTTTATGAAGAAACCCACTTAGTCACATAAAGGCTGGAATAATTCCTTTGTAAGCAGAGACCTGTTACACAACATGAGTGTTTTGGAACCCCTTCTTTAAAGTTTCTGCACACTGATGAACAGCATCTCCCTGTCTCCTTCTTGGCTCCACCTAACAAAGCCCGCAATTAGGCTTTGAGAGCAGAGGGAAATTCTGTTGGCTTCAAAAGCCAACTTCCTTTCCAAGACAGACATTTGTATCCTTTTAATCCTACTCTTCCATGCCAGCCACTCTACAGCCTTCCTGATCCTGGCATGCTGTCAGGGAGACAAAACACAGTTTGATTATAAATGAATTATAAATTTTGTATATGAAAAGTGAGTTGTTGTGTTTCCCACATCACCCCAAGGATTCATCAAAACCTAAGGCATACATTTGAAAGAATTTTTTGCACCTTAGAAGGATACACTTTATCAAGGCTAGCTTGTCTTGACATTGCTGGAGGCAAAGCTTTTGGCATCTCTGCTATTTCCACATGTAAGTTAGCAGGTAACAATGAATCTTTAACATACATCACACTTCTGCTTCCTCTCTCCAAAATACAAATTATTCAGAACAGGAAAAATAAAAGCAAGTTCAAAAATGAGCAGAATTAAAACCCTATGCCATCTTGCTCCTGATTCTTTGTAGTAGCCATTTCACTTGTACTCTGCTACTTCAGCCCAGAGAAGAGTCAGATTTAATCTAGAAGTGAGAGGAAGTCTCTCCTGATTTTAAAACCCTAAGCACTTTTTTCCTCACACTTTTTTACCCATTCTTACACAAAGCAGAAGCTAATCCAGCTTATGACATCCTTGGACCAGATGCATGTACAGAAAGGATTAGCACTGGGTAGCACTCCTGCACAGACAATTAATTACGCTTGTTCAAAAACAGCGGTCACTTTCCTAACAGAACATAACCTCGACAGCAAAATGGAAGTTTTGCAAAAGATATCTGCATTGTTCCAAAACATATTTGTTTTTTTAAATGAGAAAAAGAAAATATCTATTTTCACAGTTCTGCAAATTTCAAAACTGACTTTCAATAGGAAAAAAAAATGCATGAATGGTTTTCACAACTACAAATTTTCAAACTGTCCAAGCTTTTTCATTTGCTTTACACCCTCCCTTAACCCACCCAGTACAGCCTTACAGCATGGCCTCTGGGAGCTTTATCCCTCCACCACCACGAGCCTCTGGAAGGAGGATTTGCCATCAAGCAATGTGCAGCTGTGCAGAGCAGAACAGCCTCTCCCCATTCCCCTCGTGTCAATGGAAGCTGCAAAAGCCCCTGCCTGCTCCCACAGTAAATTTGTAGAAACTCAATGCAGCTGATCACTAATTAAGGAAGATTTGTTTTCTCCCCTCTCCAAAAGTAAACAAAAAAAGAAGAAAATAGCTAGTGTTAAATCAACAGTACCATTTTCTATGGCATATATGTCTTTGCTGTCGTAAAAGTATTCTTTAGGGGATACTTAAAACTCCTGTATATAGAATGGTTGAGAACATTCAGATTAAACTGTCTTTTGCTCCATTTTCTTTTTAAACATTTATGTTGAAGCCATTTTAAATTCTTCATCCTGACACGTCTAGCTGTTATAGAGGAATCACACATTCCAATCGCTCTGGGAAGTTTCTCCTCCTTCATAGAATCAGAAGGTTGGAAAACACCTCCAGGATCATCTGGTCCAACTCTCCTCCAACCACCAAACTGTTTCTCAACTCCTTGATTTCCAACCCCCATCATCTCCCATTCCTAAGGCTGCTTTAGCTCCGTGTTTCAATGGCATCAGCCCAAGCCCATTCTCTAGAAGCGCAAGGACTAAGGGAACTCAGGTCACCAGGAGAGCTCAGAGGATCCATGTGATCCTTCGGACAAACCACACAGCTCTAGTGGCAAAGGATTCACCTTGTTCTCAGACACTCACGTTCAGTAGCTGTCTTCAGGTGAAAAACGACCTCTCCCTGACAGTTGTTAATTCTTGTAGCTCCAATCTGACAAAAATTAATTACACTTAGAAGTAACTGAAACGTTAACAAAAGGATACTTGAGCAGAAACAAATAGTCTTGTAAATCATAGCAAGGCAGGGCATGTCCTTATGGCACAAGGTAGGGGCAAGCAGAAACACCCAGGCTAACTCTGAATTTCAAATGACTGCACACGCTTGAAACCAGGCAGGCCTCCTGCTCCTAGTATTGGAAAGTGGTCATTCAAAGAAGAGGAATTAGAAATGGAAGGATATGAATACTTAAATAGCTCTGGGAAAGCGAAGCAGGAGCAATCAGAGACTGGAAGCACTCCACCCCAGAATATCTGCAGTTCAGTAGCTGCAGTGTTCTCAGCCTATATAAAACCAAAACATTTTGTTTGGAATAATGAAAACTTGTTTTTAAAGAAACTCCATATGAGAAACGCTCAATAAATTAGTTCAGCTTTGATCTCACCTGTTATGTTTTTTTTGCCAACCCCTGTAAATCAATTGCTCCTACAGCCTCAAATGGGACTGTACCAAAGAAATCAGTTGCAGTTCTAGTCTAGCAAAAATGGCATTGGTTTTGTTCTCCTGCATGCTGGCATGCTTCACACTTCCCCAAACAAGGAGCAGATGAAAATGTAGACTGCACTGGGTAGCACTCCAAATAGATTTCTAGCTATCCAAGACACAGTAGTCTCTGGAAACTCTCAGTTACATACAAGAAATTGTAATGTTCCAGTTGAATTCTAAAAATACACTATCTCCACTGAGAAAAAAATACATTGTATGTTTATATTTAACTCATGTTCACATTCAGAGAGACTGCTGCTGTATTTTATGTGACAACAGGGAAACTGTAGTGTTTAACCAGGCATTGGGATAGACATGTCACAAAAACAATTTGACAGACATTATATGGACAGCTAGAGATAAATCTCTCTCACACACACGTTAATTATTCAGGAGAATCATATCACGTATCAAGCATGCAATTAAGAAAATAAGATAGTTCACTAATTACCTTATATGCACTACTTATCAAACAAATAAATGACCCAGTGAGTTAGATCTACTACTTGCCAAATCAGATGTATGATCTAGTGAATCAGATGTATCATCTCCACAAACAGAGCCTTGATTTCTTAAACCAGAGGCAATATATTGCCTTATATGCCATGAAGCATCATGATCTATACTAGACCTATGCTAGCTGAAGACAACATCCCAGGACACAAAGGCTGTGCCACAAGCCAATAACTAAAAGAACAAAGACGACTCTGCAAACAAGGAAAAATCAAATAAAATGTGGCAGTAATCCATTAAGCACGTAGTGAGATCTCTACCTGACACTGCAGACACAAGAACTCCGAGCACCTTGACAAACTGCAAAAAGAACATCAAGAATGACTTACGGTCTGGGAAAAGAACCCTGCTTTATTAACAAGACACCAAGAAACACAAGCTATTTTGTTCATCCAGAAGAAGGCTAACAATCTAAAACTTATCTAGTTGGGGATATTTAAGAATATGAAAGGATCTTTGACAAAATAATTAAGCATCAGAACTCTGCAATTTAAGGATATGGATATTGTCTAATTGAAAAAGCAGAAGTTTTGCCGTTATGTTCTAGATCAACTTAAGTAGTATGTGAGAGGTACGAATCCTGTGGTCTATAGCAGGGAGGACACAGATCATGTGTTCTGCTTTTAGAGTCTATATATCTACAGTTGTCACACAAATACATAATTGTAAAATTCTTATGAAGTGAATAATCCCATGCCTCCATTGACACATGCAGGAATGAAGAACATAGATCATTCCGTCTGCTGTGCATTAACATACAGAATCTTACAGCAAACCTGTCATTTATTTATCGGCAGACCCTTCTGAAACCAGTCACAGTCCTCTGCTAGGACTGAGGAACAAGTCAAAGAAGCTTTTCTCTCAAAGATTGGGAAGGTTTGGATTTGATACAAATCCATCCCCCTCTCTAAGGAAGCACCACAGATACATGACAATGTTTGAGAACTGAGAACGACATTCTGATACTAAACCCAATTTTGTCACTGATTAGCTACATGATTTGCCTTAATTTCAATCTCTCACTTTCAGTCTCCCAATCTGTAAAAGAGGACCAGTTGTGCTTCAACTGCCTAGCAAATGTGTGCCCCAAACGTGCTGTGTTAGTATTAAACAGGGACTCATCATCTCCAGTAGAAGAAAAGCCTTACAAGGAGAGCTGCGGTGTTGACTAACGCAGCCAAGGCACATGGGTACCATGAGCTCTAAACTGCATGATGAAAGGTGGATGCAAGACTTCTGCAACAAGAGCCCTGGAAACAGCCACCCTGGGCTTAACTGGCTCTGCTTTTCAGAAAAAGCTTAGCTGCAAAGCTTAGTCAAAGCACGCTGTTACTTATTCAGCCTGCACAAGGCACTGGCAGCAGGGAAGAGGTGGCCTGTTCCCAAACACACATGGCTATTGTGCAATCCAGACTACACATAGCATCCATCACTCTGCAGCACTTTTAAAAGCTGTTATTGTACACAGCACTGCAAAGCCAGTGATCAGACATGCATGTGTAATGTGCTAAACGCAAGGAACAGATACAAAACATAAAATATTAAAGCAAAAAGCATGTCTCGCCCCAAATCCCACAGTTTACTACCTGAAAAATATCCTAGAACAGAGGGATACCACACAAAGAATGCCAAAAGCTGCCCTTCTGGTATTCCTCTAGCAGTGAGTAGCGCAGGAAGAGAGCACAGCTGTAGGACAGCAGCCCGCCAAAGAGCCAGCACCCCGTGCTGCGGGCCTGGAGTTTAGAACTACGGCTCTGAACTTTGTGTGTTCTCTCAGTGCCACCTCTAGCTGGTTCACACCGAAATCCAGCTCCAGCTTCCTTCCTCTGGGTAGACGCAAGCATCTGTGCAGCAGCCCCGGTGCAGAGGACCATGCTAGCTACCTGCAGGGAAAAAATGCAGATATGATAAGGTTCACAGGGAAGGTAAAGATATGGTCAGAGTTGCTGCCAGACAGAGCTCCCCAGGGACATTACAGGCCTGAAAATGAAGAGTAAGTGGATGTCTCAAGGCCATTGCAGAAGTCTGCAGCAGTGCAGTGCTGTGCTGAAGGCAGGGCCCCGAGCACAGGCCTGACAGGCTAGGGAGCTATGAACAACCACCGAGAGTCCAGAGACTCACTGCAGGCTGTCACACTGGCTTGCCACTGGAGAGGCAAACCTTGCCTGTTGCTCCTTATCAGAACCTCCCTGAACGTCAGTAATTTGTGGAGGGGTCTTTTCCTTGTTAAAACAAATGATTGCAGAGTTCTCAAAAGCACAGCTGCCAAAAAGGATAATAAGCCTTAGAAATAGTTACAAAACTGAGGTCTTCATAATGATTTCCTTTCAGTCATATCTTATTATGCCCACATAACAGAATCCCAAGACAGTAGAAACTGTCAGTATGCAAGATGCTCTAAGACTCTTTGAATTAAACCCTACTGTTGTCCTAAATTATAGATAAATTTCTCCCTTTACTTGGTGATATGCAACATATTTTTTCTTCAGGGCAATTATATGATGTCAGCACAAATTATTCCTTTCCACAGATGATAGGACCAGAGGCACTAAAAGAGCTTACAAAAAGCAAATTTGAATAGACAGAAGGAACTGCTTCCTTTGATTTGGAAATAACAAATTTGGCTGTGGCATGCTAGGTAAGGCAAAGGAGAGAAATAAAATTTGGGACATTAGTGGAGCTTTAAAAACTTCACATACTTAAAAATCAAAATTCAACTGTGCATTCTTGCTCTAGATTACAAAAAAAAAACACAATAGAAGTGCCTGTCTTTGGATGCTCATATCCCTCCATTAAATATCTACTGATGTGCAAAACTGAGATAATAGGTTATTGTCTAGTAAACAAGGGAGCCCTATTTTTGGCTTGGAAAAAAAATATAGAATCTCATTTAGAATGTTTTTCTAGATGGTTTCCTATTCTTTCAGTTTTTCCTACTAGACCAAACCAGAAGAAAGGTCAGAGGAAATGCTAGAGGACAGGTGTTTGGGAAAGGTTCGCGAGATTTATATGAAGCAAGGCTTGCAGGGGGTGATAGCATCTTTTAGTAGATCAAGTAATACAACCAGAAAAAAAGAAAAAAAAAAAAAAGAAAAAAAAAAGCTGTCAGGAATATGGCTCTAAAATGTTTTTGTTAGCTGATATACAAATACTTAATTTGCAAATCCAAAAAAATGGAAATACTTCATTATCTTGCACAATTTTCCTTTATAAGCATTTTATTATTGCACTGTGTGCACTAGAAGTCAAGCTCTCGGTTGCCATCTGCTGTTTCTTTGTTTACATTTCATCATTTTGATCAGTGAGGCCAGGTCACATGGAGTTTTAAAGAATTGTTAGGAGCAGGCACAAATGCTGCTTCCAC
The DNA here is from genome assembly GCF_009819795.1 of Aythya fuligula. Lineage (NCBI taxonomy): Eukaryota > Metazoa > Chordata > Aves > Anseriformes > Anatidae > Aythya > Aythya fuligula. The sequence continues at coordinate 8,035,924 of NC_045569.1, read as the reverse complement.
AGACAGCCTGCCAGAGACAGGTGACTGAAAAAAATCTGGGAGGCTTTTTTAATGAAATGCTGCCCAGCTATTCATATGGAGAATGTTTAATGCACTCTCACTTCCCAAATAATCCCAAAATAATACCAAATACCTTTTAAATTACCTCAAGGGAAGTCACTCATACTGAAATTTTTAAGCTTATTGCACTCCTATATTTACAGAACCACATGCCCTATACATCTGTCCTGGCCATATTTCCTTGCAATTAGCATGTTTAATTTTTAAAGAGTTGAGAGACATCGAAAACATCCATGCTATATGTTAAATACTTTCCAATCATTAGCCAGCTTTGTCAGTGCCTCTAAGAAGGTCTGACATTAAAATCTCAGTAGGCTGCGTTCTGTCAAACCAAACCAAAGAATTTCTGCTTTGAATTTCTATGCTCCTGTAAGACAACTGTTCTGGAATTATCCACTTCACTCTTCTCAGACCCTTGCCACTGTCTTCACATTCAGTTTCAGTATCTGCCAGAGGCAGAAGCAGTAGCTGTTTCTGCTTTCTTACACAGACTTAATATTTGTTCTCACTGCTGTGTGTGATCCAAAGAGCTCCGCCCAGGGAGGTCTCACGGAAGAGCCACGAGACGGCTTTCTGCTGGGCTGCAGCTGACTCCAAACAGGGATCCAGCTCTCACTGGCAGCAGCCATAAACTGTTTGGCCTCCCCCAAAACTTTGTTAAACCTCACCTGCAAATAAAGTACAGCTTATGTCCTGCCACAATAATTAAAATAAAAAGGAATCTCGTTAACAACCCCCAGTGCTGCACTGAAAGCCTGTGTACTTGATAAGTGCAGAAGCCTGAAATGTTGAAGCTGGAAGTCCAGCGAGTCCTCAGCCCTTTAATGGGCTTCTGCCAACTCTTAATGTGATTTTAATGATCCTCCCTTTGAAGCAGTGATAATGCAGGCTATCGCTCAAGATGTGTTCATCGCTATAGCCACATCTGGGGTTTTGTCTTCAAGAAGAAGAAAAAAAAACAAACAAAGGGATTACAAAGTTAAAAGGACTTCAATAACTACCAGCCCTGATGAAGCAGTATTTATTGCCAGGTTAGCTTCATGACAGATAGAGCCAATATATCCATTCCAGACCTTCAATCCCCTTCAAGATCTGCAAATCAATTTGGAAATAAATCCAGAAAGCTCTCTGTAGCTAACAACAGAGCTCTCTGATGAAATACTTCTTAGTGTTTGCTCCCTGTTAGTGCCCTTTGGTAAGGAGCAGGTAGCATCTAGCTTGCTGCCACTGCAGAGCAGCCAGCAGAGATTTCACAGCCATGTGAGCCACTGGGGGAAGATCTGTGACAACCCTTAGGAGTGCTCCCTGACCAACTCAGAGCTGACCTATTCAGCTGCCATGGGGAGGCAGGGCACCAACGAGAGGGAGGCAAGCATCTCTTCTGATAGCTCTTCCTTCCCAGCTTCAGTGCACGTATTAAACAACAAGCAAAAACCTCAGTGGTATTAGAAATTAAGTGTGAAAGCCACAGTAATGTTGGGCTTCCTTCTGTTTTTATGATTCCTTTTCATTCCTTGCCATCCTAGCCTTTTACAAACATTAGTTAATTCTCTGACAATCCTTATCTTTGCTTTACAACCGGGGAAGCTGGAGCACCGAACAGCGATGGTATTTATCTAGACAAGGCCCTGGAGACTCATGGTAGAGCTGAGAGCTAAGCCCCTGCCTTTGGCTCTCAGTCTTGTATCCTAAACCCCTCTATTTTTTGCACTTTCCAAATTACTCATCTTGAAATGCAGCACTTCTAAATAAAAAGGTAAATGTCAAACAGCACAATTGCCATTCACTGTTCTCCTTTCCCTCTGTTTGCTGGGACAGGCAGATACGGGTGCTCTGACTCCCTTCAGCATGGGTGTGAAATCGAAACCTTTGGAGTCCACTACAAAGAGCTGTGTTTTGTTTTTCTTCTTCCTGGCACACAGGTTATCTGAATGCCCCAGTGTACAAAACAGCCATTACTAACCTGAGATGGGCCCAACACAGTGAAAGCAAGGAAGGAGGTAGCAATGGGCAGTTCTACCCCAGTGAAGAAGAGAGATGTTCAGAAATCAAGGAGAATTCTTCACATGTTGCAATGATGCGCTCTGCATCACAGCTCTTCTAGGTTTTCCAAATGGCCATTTATGAAGCAGAGAGCTTTCTATTGCTATCAGCACCCTGCAAAATATAGAGGCATCTTGAGAAGAAAAATTATTTTACTGCCAAGTAGACAGGGATCTTCCTAACACAATTCTGTCTGGTGCAAAATCTGCCAACCTCCGAGATAAACCTCGCACCACACTACAGTGAGCATGACCTGTAGGTCTGGCCATGCACCATTAAATTCCACACGCATTTGGATTGAAAATATTGCATGTGATTTACTCATAACACCTACTTTTTGTAGTCAGTAGAGCTCTTCTCAATAACTTACCACAACTGGCAGAAATTATGCAGAAAACAGCAGTAGTAAAGCATGGTTTCTTAGCTGGAATAATATAGCAAGGTAGATAAACAGAAGAAATATCACTACTTACTCCTGGAATTTACTTTTAGAGATTTTACTTCAAAAAGTGCAAGCCCACAGAAATGCTTATATTGCGTACAGGAGCATATTGGTATTGGCTAAAATGTGTTCTTAAACATCCATATATTTAGCCCCTTTTTATTAGTTTCAGAAAAAATACAGGCATTACAGAAATGATCAGGGCTTCATTTACAATGTTTTAAAAGAATGTATAACTGTTTGCCACCAGAGTGATACCCCTACCAAAGTCAGGGAAGAGCTTCTGAGCTAATGTGAGCCTTTCTGAGGTAAGCATCAAATTCATTCTAGATATTAGTTTAGGGAATTAAATGAAGAGAGAGATTGCATCAGTGATCAGGAAAGAACAACTGACCAAAGCTCATGGATGAGACCCTGAGGAGAGCTAAAATCAGTGACCAAACCACCACCTGTAAGAACATAACCCCTAAGAGCATATTTCAAACTCAGGCAAGAGCTGCAGCACATATCAGCAAAAACTTGCAGTCAGCAATAGCAAAGGCAGCTGACAGACTTAAATGAATGAGCACAGATGCAGTCTTGGAAAAGACAATGCAACTATCTGAAGATATTTCTAGAGCACCTGATATCACCGAATTGAGTTTAAGCACCAAGATAGAGTTTCTTTGCTCTATACAAATTGAAAGCCTCCTGAAAGAAGGAATTTGGAAAATTTTCAGACATAAACGACATCAGGGCTTTTACCACAGCCTTCAAACGGAGGAGGTTGGAGGGAAGACAATAACTGAGGTCATGAGAGTTATAGATGGGTGGCAATTAACTCCCCAGGATATTTCAGCTGCTGCGGTATAACACAGAGAGAAATGGTCACAGAGCTAACTGACCCAAATCCACTACATATCTTAAGGAACGAGATGAGCATCGTGATGTGGACCAAGAAACGTACAGCGAATCAGTACAAAATGTGGCATTTTACTGCAGTCAGCCAGCTGGGGACTACCCTACTTAGAATCTTCTCCCAGATTGCATTTTCCACTGAGAGAGACTTGATCTACTGAAGCTTTAAAAGCGCTTTCCCCAAGTTGGAATTTTAGTTCATCTCCCTCTTTTGTGCATGTCAGCTGAACGTTTTTAAAGAAATCAATAAGATCTCTTTCTGAGGACAACATTGCCTTACATGAAGTGGCTACCTAGATTTCTGGTACTGGGCCTTGTTTTGGAGCGGCACTTTCATAGGTCCACCTCCCCTCTCCTCCTCGTGACGTTACACCATCCCACTTTTCAACAAGTGCAAGATTATTTCCATTACCACAACACCAAACATGTTTACAATCTTTTAAAAGATGTTTTGTACTTTTCCTTCATATCCCCTAGAGACTTCCCCTAAGTAAACTTGAAGGAAATTTCTATCTAGATTTTGGGAACATCTTTTGTGCCAGTGACGTAAGCATGGCATACATAGTGGAGAAATCTATATTTTATTCAGTCGTTATTTTCTACAATCAAGAAGAAAAATTAGGGTCAATCCCCAAATCTCTCATCTTTTTTTTTTTTTTTTTTCCTATCAGTTGGAATTTTACATAACACAAACAGAGCTAGAATTCAGTCTTATTTCTGAGTTTCTTTCAGATTCTACTCATGATTTTTCAGCTAGAAAAGTCTCTCACTATGTTAGTGATAACATTCATCTCCATTTCTTTCTTTAGCCTCCACTAAACTTTCAGTTTGATAATCAGGAAATATTATTACACTGAAATCCCTATAAACTGCCTGTCTTTGCTCAAGATAATCAAAATCTATACAGAGGATGGTTTCTACAAATATTTTTATCTTTTAAGATTTATTCAACTCACTTGAACAATCACACTGTCATACAATATGAAAATTCTGCCTACATATTTATAAATTTGCTTTTTTTTTTTTTTTTTCTTCTCTATGTAGTATCTTTACTTCAGAATAAAAACACTTCAAACAATGTCTTGGTGTCAATTCAGTAATGCTGTTTAGGGGTTTGATATAGAGTGTTTCAATGAGGTTATCCCCCTAAAGATCTAATTGATCATCTGGGCTTAATCCCTCCATGGTACAATTTATACAAGGAGTGATTTAATGGAGATAAATAGTTACAGCATCACAAAGTTTGGATTAAACGACTCACAAACATTGATTAATCTGGGCTACGAGTGAACAATGAACACGGGCTTCTCACTTCTACCATATCCAAGGTAACAGATCACCACAGCAGGAGAAAAATACTGCTTTGAGTTTCCCACAGAATTGATAACATTAGACTCAACTGTTTCCCCATACAGGGAAGCCAGTGGGCTAAATTATAAGACTATCCTCAAACATTTCATCAAACATTTTCTAAATCTACCCAGACATGTCCAAGATGATGTATACAACAGCAGACTCCTCTTTTGAATATAGCACTAGTTCACTCCCACTTCAAACCTCCTGAATCCCAACAAACATACAATCTCAGATGTACTTCAAAAAGCAATATAAATATGTGTTTATTTAAAAATTTACACTTTCAGTGGATACATTAAGACATCGTGAAACTGGCTTATTATTATACTGGTACTGCTCAGCACAGAGCTGAAACATTGGGCTCTACGTGTAACAGGCAAGCCTGCAATGAATCTCAAAGCATATAAGAGGAAACAAAAAAGACTGATAAAAATAAAAGCATCAGCTCCAAAATAGCATAACACACCCTCAGCTGCTGCTTCTGCAGTGCTTTAGAAAACACTCTGAACCTGTTACACTTGTGCAGTTTGGAGGTTTAAGATGTTGATAATAATCATTTAGTGTCAGATGCTTTACTATTACTGCCTCAAAGAATCTACAAACATAACCCACCTGCTAGCTCATAAAGCATATGGTGATGACTTTAAAAAATAAACCAGAAAAAGGAAAACATTTTTTTCCAGAAGTGACTTTGTCTACCATCAGACATATTCCTAAAGTAGAAAGGTGGCTTTTTCATTGATCCTTGATCATTCATATTTTGACAAGGAGAGACAGAATCACACCCATTGCTACTGAATCATTTGTATGCATCATTCGTGTTATTGTCACAGTGCTATTAGTGCTATTCTCTGGAACATTTTGTTGGTTTGGAGCAGACTGTAATGTGATGATACATCAGGCATCAACATACAGTATCATCATCGTTCAAAACATGAAAGGAGTGTTATTTATCTGAAAATTGGTAGCATCCACAGCCCTGTTTCACACTGTCATTTACAAAAGTGTGATAGAATGACACAATGCCTGAAGACAGCCTATCACAAAGACTTGTCCATGTTAGTCAAATCCCATTTTGGAAGGCTAATATAAATATAGAGGTGCTGTAGGAAGTGGACTTTATGACATTATTTCACATGTAGGCATGGTCCACCACCATAGAGTATACCTCTGGATGAAAACTAATTATCCCATACAAAACATCTACTAATCACAAAAAAAAAAAAAAAAAAAGGGGGGGGGGGGGGGGGGGGAACAAGAAAAAGGAGCTTATTAAATTCCAAAGTTTTAAATTACAACATACCAAATATTCCATGCATCCATGCCCCACTCACTGCTTCCTACCAATAGTTGTCTGGCAGGAGGACCTAGCTAATGTCATCTAGCTGACAGTTAATGGAACTACAGTGCTACAGTTTTGTTTTGCTCTGCAGACTTACCAGTGCTGTCGTGTGACCTTCTTCAGTGAGTTTACAGCAGTACAACTTATCTCAAAAGCATCAGCAACCAGTATGGCTCAGGTACCAATCTGGTACGATTCTGGTATCACACATCTCTAATGGAACTCTAAGTAGGCTTGCAGGGAAAAAAATATTCCAAAAAGGGAGAATGTTAACCCCAACACTGCTGTTCTAATGAGCTTGTTTAAAAAGTGTTGACTAGGCAAAACTATGATTTTAACTACAGGGGGCCACAACAGCTATCTGGAGAACTCACGTATCAGAAGTTCCATTTTTCAACTGATCCGAAAGCCAAGTATGCCTCGATGTTGATGAGATGAGCCAAGACCTTGACAGGTATCACTGAAGTTCACTTCAATGTAAGGTGCTAGAAAAACTAAGTTTGCCATTAGTTGACATCTTCTGTAGCAATTTTCAGCCAGCAAGTGACAGCTATTCTGCAAGCACAACATAAAGACAGTCTTCTGTGTTTTGTAAGGCCAGTATTTTAGAAGATGATCCGAAGTCCCTTACTGATACATTACTGATACTTACTGATACAGTTTAGACATGAGCTCAGCCCTGAAATTCATTTCAGTGTCACCACTGCTGGAAATTAATTGTTGCTTTCTACCTGGAAGCATTTATTTGTTCGGTGATATCCCTCTATCTGTACCTACCTCATTAAGGTGAGCAACTGCCCTCCAGGCTGCTTCTGCTTTGGAGGGTCCAGCATTTCTGACTGCTTCTTTCCTAATACAAGTGGAAACTTCAAATCACTGTGACAAATCCATGGAAAGGATCTCCCAGTTTTCTTGTGCACTTGGCTATCTTCCTCATGTACCTAAAAGCTTTAAGACTTAAGACATGCAAAGCATTGCAGCACCAGGAACAATCCCGAGTGGATGTCTGTCTGCCATGCTATCCCCATGCTTGCACAGTGTATTAACATGCAAATCCAGAATACTGCATATGCTAATGTCTAGGAAAAGACTTGTCATTTCAGGATATCAATGTAATGAACAAGTGGAATTCTATAATATCACCCTAGGAAAAAGTATTGCATAGCACAAGTGACCAAGGAAGCCCTTCAGTGACCTGTTGGTAAGAATGAACAGACATGAATTGCAGAGGAAAGAATATGGCCAAAAAGAAGGAACACAGCTGTGGTCATTCTCCCTGTCCAGCTTCAGCAGCAAAAATCAGTGAACAATCTGTGACTCCGGCTCTGTGACCACCCGCCAGTTTGGTGAATCTGTCCCAGTCAGTTTTCTTATACCTTGAGCTGCTATCCAACTCTCAAGCGTCAAGCAGTGTACATGGTACAAGTGCAATGGCTTCAGGGTGCATACATCTGTTACTCCTGTGACTGCTGCTGAAGCACAGAGGTTGGGTTGGCAGATGTAAGATTTGCCTTTGAGGATAAATAGGTCATATATCAGAAAGTAAAAACAGAGGAACAGCTGCAGTCCTTCTTCCCCAACAGACTGGTACTTTGTTCAACCATACCCATAACAACTAAAGGCATAGTCCCTTGAGAGCAATTCCCCATTCAACATTGCTTAGCAGTGGGCACAAGAGCGTAGCAAAGTCAGCTGGTAGAGGCCTATGATGAGGTACAAGCGAAGCAAACCGTGGTGAGGAGCCAGAAGTGAAGGGCTCAGCATAAACACTTTCCTTGGCACATACTTACTAGAGTTTGTTACTATTAAAATAGAACAATTTGCTGTAGGAAAGCTCAATTTCAACATGTGCTTTCTCTGCTTTCCTCCAGCTTTTGAAGTTTTCATTGCAGTTAGTCCATTCACACGCAATCACTTGGATTGCACTGGCTTTTTTAGTGACAAATAAAAAAATAGGTGGTGGCTACAGTGCTTAAAGGAAAGGCAATGAATTGCTCAATGCTACACCAACAGCTTGCCTCAAAATAGCAGCAGTTGCCCTTCTCCAAATAGCTCCAGTTAGAAAGCAACTGTGCTTGATGCAGAAGTAAAGATTAAGGGTCTGGTACATACATGGGTTATGCTGGTAAATATTTTTTTATATATATATATATATAAATATAAATAAATAAATAAAAAATGCCTCCACTGGGAGTTAGACTGCTGGGAGATGGGACGAGCTCAGAACTGCATCCTGCGGCCACCATATGCAGAGAGGAATCTCAATATGAGGATAAGATAATAACTAGAAGATTAACTTATGTTTTCTAACCAGGAACTTCAGTCTGCCATACAGTGCTTGCAAAGGACACCTAAACTCTTCTTATCCCTTCTTTCTATACCTCTTCCCATGGCAAATCCCAAAACATGATACTCTATACTGTGCTGAACCCTTCAGCTATAAATGATAACTTCCATAAGATTTCTCTAACACTGCTCTGGAATGTCTTTATGGCTATTGACTATTTCTCACCAAGCTGCATTTGCTTTCTTCTACAAATCCTGTCAAATGCTAATGACAGCAAATTCCCCCTTCCTCTCCAGCTGCTCCCAGAAAGCCTTTTAGAGTTCTAGTTTATAGAGATCACATGTGCAGGCCTTGGAGTGGAAGAGGGCTGTAAACAGGCAGTCGACTGTTTCTCTTAACACAGAAGATAAGTTTCTGCTAGGGCTGCAATTAATTGACATGACTTTTACTAACAGGTCTTATGGTACAAAGTTATATCCAGCTCTTCCCACATAGCTATTCCCACCCACTGCATTTATTAACCAGAAATCCTTCTAAATGTTATCTAGTAGCATGAATTAAGCAGTTGTGTTTTGCAGATCATGTTCCTTAGCTTGCTCTTTCATTTCCTCTTATTCAACATTATCACATTATGTTCCTCTTCTTATGTGCTTTTCCTCTCCACAAAGCTCTTTAAACAGCTGCAAAGGGGGAGGGACCACTGTGCTTATGAAAACTCCACTTTGCAGAATGCTTCTGCCAGGTCCTACTGTCTGTCTCTTTCCAGGGATTTAATACCTCCAAGATCCAGGTTTGCTTTTACATCTCTTCCTTGTGCAACCCTGACAACAGAGCCTACTGCCAGCTGTCTTAATTGAAGAACAGTAATCCACCTCTTCTTCTTGTTGCCATGAGGAATGCATACACCCTCTTTCTCTTTGTAGTGGGCTCCTACTATTTTAACGGTAAGTGATCTTTTCTTTCAGATACAGTTTGCAAAACAGTGTTAGCTTTCAGGGCTAGGAGATAGATGATACCATTCGTAACTACCACCTCAGTAGGCTGCAGACTTTACGAAAATGCATGAAATTGATTGTTTTAGTGTTGTTTCTGGCTCATTCGGTATCAGCAAATCCACTACGATGCATATGTAAGTTGGACATAAAATGACAGAGCAGTAGGAGATGACATTGATAACCAGTAAAGAATGTTCCTTTAGATGCTCCCAGGATAATCTGTGACAGGAAAAGCAGGCGTTGCATTTAGAGTGAAAAAAAGAAAAAATGAACCAAGACATAAAGCATAAATGAGAGAGATTTCCCCCCTCTGCACAATTATTGACTCAAGTTTGTGTATTTGCAAAGTTCTTATTTCCTAATTGTTTGATTCATACATAATTAATGTTTAAATGCAATTAGAATACATAAATATATATTTAAAAATGTAAACATACATTAAGAACATTTTCTTTAGCCTGTCAGGATTTCTTGCCTATGTTTTAGCCAACACGCACAGCTCAACAGCAGCACACAATAGTGCATTTACCTTGGGAGCATCTTCCCACGGAGAGACTCCACTGAAGCGTTCGGAGTGAAACTGGCAGAAAGTGAACTGGGACAAAAATCACATTTTCCTATATGTACCTAGTCAACCTGCAGTTTTGTTTCTTCTGTACTTCAGAAAACATCTGCTTTGTAACAACTGCAGGGTGAGGGCCTACTTTAGATTACACATTTTTGAATCCATCAGCATTTCCTTTTTATTTGCATTAATTGCACTGCAGAAGTTAAAATATGCTGTAAAATACAGTAAATTCACTATTACTTGCTTAGGAACAATAAGCATTCCAAAGTAGTGTGCATTGTCCTGAGATGCCATGTAAATCTTTTTACTCAGGAGTACACTGAGAAGTAACAACATCACTAAGTAATTTCAGAGAAGATAATAGGATTGTCTTATTGCTGCATCCTACTTGCTCTTTCCTAATTATAGATGGGAATTTGGTATGTCACCGTTGTCAACATAAGTCATTTGCAAAAGAGGAAAGACCAAAATGACAATAGGTTGTGCAATACATTATTTCTAAACTATTATTATTTCAACAGTTATTAAAATAACTGGTTAGGGAAATGGGGGAAGCATGTCTTCTGTTAAATTCTATAGTTTAGATAGTGGTAACAGTGCACTTGCCTATATTTGTCGACACTGCTCCTTATTCTGTTCTGGGGAAATCATGCCAACGTATTTGTCACTACACTGAAAATAAGCAGTACAGCACAGACTGAGTAGTTATTGCATTTTTTATATTTAACTTTGACCATGTAAAAAGTAAAGTTTGCACAGAGTATTGAATCAAGCCTGTCTTTGTTTCTTCTACTGTGAAATTGAAAGCATGCTAAAGCAGTTTGTTTTTAACAGTAATACCCTTACAAAGAGAATAAAAACTTATTGCAGAATCTGTGCTGCAATTTGTGGGGTAATTTGCTTTCCTTGTCATGGAGGAGATGTGTAGCATGTTCAGTGAAGCTATGAAAATTTCACTAGCTCAGGATCCACCCCAATGTGTTTTCCCTATTACTTTCAGTACACAAATACACTTCTTCATTATTGTTAAAATCATTTCTCTAAAAGCAACGTTTTACTCCCTGCAGCATTTGTGGTGATTACTGCTATTTGGAGAAAAGGAGTTTGCGATGGGAAAAAGTGCACTTGCATTTCTTTTAACTCTGAGGAGAAAAACAGGAGTTTTCAAATGCGCAACCACTGACATCATGAAATACATATAAGGACAATTTTGTTTTCATTAGGTGCCATCTGGTTACTATAAGATTGGTAATGGAAAGTAGATTATAAAAATTATTCAAGAGCCACTCATTTTTACACTTTATTTACAGGCAGATTAGACCTGGCAACCTTTAAGGCAGGGCACTGCTGACATCTAGCGGCATGTGATACAGGCAGCTGAGTGAGGTAGAGTAGCCCCTCTGACCTTCATTTTTGATGATTAAGTTCTTTAAAAGTTGGGATGGTGTGGCAATTTTGTTAATAATTCTTCATTATAGAAACCCCTTCCCTAAGAACAGAGAACAGTATCTCAAAGGGCTTCATTATTTAACAGGCTGTTTTTATAATTAAGTCATGGCAGTCATTCAGCTGCATAAAGTTTATTGACAGAGTCAGTACTTCGAAATCTGAGCTGTTCTCATCAGACATGGAGACCCACAGTATGTTGTGATTTGCAGACCAGATGACCACGACTTCCCAAATCAGGTTTCAGAGAACAAGCAGTGATTACTGTACCTTCAGAATTAGGTTTCTGTAAATATTCTGCAGTTTCCACTTTTCTCACTGCTTAGGCAAACACTCCATACACTAGAATAACTACAGAAAGATGGGAACACAGGAAAACCATATTTAAAAATTCAAACAAGAATTCACTCTCTGTGCTAGCAACATTCAGCAACCACTATATGAAACAAACCAAATGACAATTTATTTATATTTTAATTATAGCAGTCAGTTTATGTCACTTATATATGCAGCAGCAACACAAATATTTGCTTAAAAATTAAAAATAAAATAAAAATAACTAATCAAGATTATCTCTTTAGCTACCATGAGGCTTTTCAGCTATCCCTGTAAACACAAAACAATCCATTCCTGGAATGAAGCCCCATTTTCTACACAGTATAAACTTTAGCTCCATCTTAATTGCAATACAAAAAAAAAAAAAAAAGAATCTGGAGCTTAGCTAGGATCAACATAGCTCTAGCTTGATAAGCCTTTGATTAGGCAGGCTTACATTGGGGATAAATATAACATTAAAATATCACATGATACTAAGGTTTTCATAATGACTTGTGCAGGAGTACAAAGCAAGTGTGAATCACAAAACCAACCACCCCAACTAACACAGATGTTTTCCCAAATGGCTTGGGATGTATTTGAGAAGCCTATTCTAGAGGACCCTATTACAGTTAAGGATGTGTGACAAAATCTGTGCTACCAATGACGTAGCACATACTCCTTTTAAGAGAATTAAAGCATGCCTGCTGTTTATTTCATCCTTTCCCCACAGCTTGAGTAAAAGCTGTTCTTAGATATGAAAGATCCATTTGATGAAATTTTCTTCCATGTCTCCCCACTTCATACTGGATCAGAAACAAGTTCTTAAGGTATTTTTATATCTGAGTGTAATTCAAAATTACCAAGTTTCAAGAGAGATTTGTTCCCTCTAGCAACTTACAGCCCAGTTCACATGGAAGCAAATATGCTGTAGAGACACGCTTTTAATTTCTGCAATTTCTAGGGTTGTTAGGTGCCCTTTCCTAATCACGTTATTCACTGGACTAGAATCTGTTTTCATTAACGCCTGTGTCCATCACTGCCAGGTGTACCACACAACACAGAATTACTCTACATAGAGCAGAATCGCTCTTCTGCAAAGGGACGATACTGCTGGTAGGTTGTTACCAGGACCTTCGTCATCAGTATTATTACGTGGTCGACACTGGTTTGAAAAGTCCACTACCATGCCATAAAAAAGCAAACATGAGAACATGGGACCCAGTCACCTCTGGAGCTGTGCCATAAGCCATCCTGCTCCACAGGGAACGTTCAGGCTTGTTTGACAGCAGCTTGCAGATCCTGTATTTTGCAGTTACTGGACTCCAGCTTTAACTGCTTAAGATTTAAAGCATTTGTGCTAGTCCATAAATCAGGTTTGATTTTACACATAAAGTAAGGCATATATTAGTGCCTCTGGATTTCATATAAAATTATTCTGAAACAGAAACATCACTGGCCACTAAAGAGCTCCCAATCCTTAAAAATACCCTATAACTCCTGCAGCTCATCCTCTGGTTTTCCCTACACAGACCAGAGTCTTCCAATTTGTTCCTGTGCCTGCAACTCTTTCTTTGTCTCCTGTGACAATGAAGAGAAAAGTCACACCCAGACTCCATCAATTTAGATCTTTGAAACATTCTTCCTGTGTTATTAAGAAGGTGGATTTCCTCCTAGTTTCTGAATGCACTCCCCAAAGTACCTATCAATCTGAGCTTTGCATTTTACTGTGGGGAAAAAACAAAAACAAAAACAAAAACAAAAACAAAAACAAAAAAATAAAAATAAAAATAAAAATAAAAATAAAAATAAAAATAAAAATAAAAATAAAAATAAAAATAAAAATAAAAATAAAAATAAAAATAAAAAACATAGTGCCCTGAACTATCTGCTTTTGATCTCTGCTCTGTGAAAGACAGTCAGCTTCAGCAGAACAGATACTGGTGCAAGCACCACATCCTTCTGCTCCTGCAAAATGACAGTCTTTAGAAAATCAAAAGCCCTCATTGCTTCATGAAGATGATCGGATGCACAGGTATTCCATGATCTCTACATCATGCCACTTGGTGTCCCTTCTGTAAGCCCGTTCCGTGATGTTTTACAGGAAGCACCGCAGCAGATGCTGAAGAAAAGCTAATGAACCACCTACTGAGTCCTGACAGGTACAATAAGTTAATTCGCCCGGCTGTCAACTCATCCCAGTTGGTATCTATAGAACTGCAGGTTTCCTTGGCACAGCTCATCAGCGTGGTAAGCTCACATTAAGCTACACCTTTTAGTTCATTACTATGGACACAGCACTCTTAAGTAAAAGCCAGACTGGTGTTAGTCTGTCCCCACTATTTTCTACTTTTCATAACACGCAGGGCCCATACGTGCAGTTTGCAGGTTTTATTTCAGAACGCAGCTACAACAATCTATGCCTAAGGACAGCAGCCAGATCTTCATCCAATACAATCCCACTGATCAATAATCAAGATCTTTCTCCGGATTCAGTAAGGCTGCAGTGAGTTACACCAGGTCAGGATCTCTCCTGGGCTGTGCACATAATGTCACTGCTTGCCATTACTCCTTGAGCTATCACTGCACTCCCTGACAAAGCATTCCCTTTCCAGATTTCTTGTAGGCCCCCTTTGGTACCGAAAGACCACTATAAGGTTTTCTGGTAGAAACTCCTACTAGTTCCATGAAGATGAACCTCCTAGATAAGAGCTTACGTGGCAAACCTTACATAAACTTTACACAAATTCTTTTAGAGCTTTTTGGTGGCGAAAGTTTGCCTCCTGTTTCAAATCAGACCCATGGGGGAAAAAAAGTCAGCTTGCAGGGGAGAAATTGTTCCCAAGGAGTGGCATTCACACCAGTCACAACTGTCCTTGTTAAAAGCCACTTGGAGCTACCTGCTTGTGGGGTGACAATACATTACCAGTATGTGCACAAAGCCAGGCATCTACCAGTAGAGAACTGCCTGTTTTGAAATACACCACGCAAAATCATTCTGTACAGTTGGAAATATCCTTGAAAGCCCAGAAAGAATAAGTCTTATTACTGCAATAAAATGGAACATTTCAGAGGACAGCTTTTCTCTGTCTCTTCCCCTGCAGAATGAACGGGAGCAGATCATGACTACAAATGTCTGGCTGAACCAGGTAACAAAACCCACAGAGGCACGCCCTTGCAAAGCACAAACAGCACTGCTTTCACTACATCACAGTGATTGTTTTGTTTGTGATGGTCTGGATCCTCCCATCGATAACATATAATTCTTCTCCTAGGAGTGGATTGATTATCGTTTGGCTTGGAAGCCCTCTGACTATGAAGGAATAAATACGCTGAGAATACCTGCAAAACACATCTGGCTGCCAGACATTGTGCTTTACAATAAGTAAGTAAAACATCCCTAATTTATACAGATGGTGAACAAAATGTTAACCACAGATTGAGAAAAAAGCATCAGAACCAATGATGTAGGTCTGACAAGTCTGAAACTAAAGGGTAGACCTTTTAGCCAGTATCAAGTATATCTGGCAGAGGTACTGGCCTTAAAGATCATTTCAGCAAAATTGGGACTCTAGGCAGAGAGATTCTAGCAGACCTGGGGCAAGTCTGCAGCATGAGTTGTTACAACACCAGATCGATGAAAAGGCTCACAACTGAGACACAAGGCTTTATCAGATTAGACTACTTGGAAAGCTTGGAAAGAATGAATTTTAAGAACAAGCACAGCTGCACGCTGAACAGGTTTCAACAAAGACAGCTGGAATTCTATCAGACATCTTAGGCACTGTGCTAGATTTTTATCTCCTACTTCTTCTCTCCTTCCACCACAGACTCCAGGACATAAACCTGCTTCAAGCTCACAGACAACAGAACTCCATGAGTTAATATTAACTTTCAAAACCAGATTATATTCTATTTTCATAAAGCATTCAAAAGTCAATTATAAGAATATATAACGAATCTGTCAACATTTGACCCCACTGCTTCACGGTACTAAGAAAAATAAAACCTTGGAGCTAGAACATAGTTCGATTTTTCTTTCAAACAACTGCTGATATTTTTGGGTTTTGTTTTTAAGTCTCTAGCAAAATGTTGAAGTAGATAATACCATTTTTTTGGAAAACAAACAAACACCACAATAACCAAAACTTATAATACACTTTCACGATACTTTGAAAACCGATGAATTCATGAACGCAGGATGGTTTACTAACATGTACAGATGGGAAACCTAGGAAGTTTATATATAACTGAATTAAGTCCCTGGAATCCTACTACTGGAAATCAGATTTGAGAAATATTTAAATTCTTAAAAACTATTGTATTAGTCACAAAATAATTCAGCTAGTGGATTAGGATGTACTCTGCCTCATCAAATCTTGTTCTGCTAAATTGTGTCCCCGCCCCCGGCGTCTTTCTTCCTATTCCCCAAATAGTATCATTTAGTGGATTGTAAGAAGGGAAAGGAACATTTTTTAAAGGCTTCCTAAATGTACAGAAACAAGCTTTTAGCAACACCATATTGGTGGTTTTTTTTTTTGTTTGTTTGTTTGCTTTGTTTTTGGTTTTGTTTTTTTTTTTACATCAGTACAAAGCTTGAAATCAAAGTTTTAGGTAAGGACCAATCCCCCTGTAACTTTCTTCTGCTGGAGCAGTGTTTTGTAGGCAGCAGTCAGTCCAGCACAGTCCCAACAAGGAAAACAGACGATCATTCCTGCACCACACAGCTCTGCCCAAATGCAGGCGGCACAGGGGGCTGCAGAGGACACTGAGAGAGCACCACCAGCTTGGTCTCAGAGCTCAGGCAGGGACAGAAAGCAAAAGCACCTGCATATTCTCAGCCCAGAAGTCTATGCAGTATTATGGCTTAACTGTAAATCTAACTCAGGGAAATAGAGACATGTGAGAGACAAAATAGTTTCTTTACTAAAAATAAATAACTAAATAAATATACACACACACACACACATTGACTGGCAACCAACTAAAGACCCTTACACACTGTAGCCTCTCACTTCTGCACTTAGTTGTTTCACTGCCTACACAAATTAGCTGCAAGGGTCTCAGCTCAGCAGTGCTAGGCTCCGGGACGTCTTTGCATCGCCAAGTGCAACCAATCTGGAGTGCAGCTATACACGTGCCAAGCCTTGGATGCTTGCACTGATTTTTTGCTCAGAAAAATCTACCTTAGTACAGAAACAGCTCTATTTTTATGACTTGTCAACAGACAGGTGATTCACTAGACTTTCTTATTAACTCCCAAGGAGCAAATTTCCCATTGGAGTAAAAGGGTGCTATCTAATCACAGTCAGTTGAACTTCCTCTGTTTACACTTTGACTTTGGTATTTTAGTTGTGCAGATAACATATTGTCTCTAAATTGTATGAGCTTCCTTACAAATGTAGCTGTTTATCCAAAAGGAAATGGGATATATCTAGTCCAGACTCACTTCTGCAGCCTAACAAGTGTCTAACCCAGTTTTAATAACAGCAATTGAGTTTCCTCTTCCATCAATAAAGAGTCACTGAAAGTTCCTCCTCCCTCCTGTTACAATTTCCTTGGTTAGCAGGACTGGCTAAGTTTGAAAGGCATTGATTGCATAGCATGCTTGAAAAGATGCAGTGAATACACTACCAAACACTAGATTTCAAGGAAATTTCTCACAATTGACCACACTTCTGCCTCAGGATACTTCATAGGATAAACAATCCCGTGTTGTTTGCTCAGAAACACTGGAAAAGAAACCATACTGACTACTGACTGATAATGATCCTCTCCCTGAATTAAAGGACCCAGCATAACACAGGAGACTCTCCTGGTGTAAGCTCAGCATTTGGAGGAGACACAAAACCAACATCATTTGTGGGCATTAAGAACCCTGTGGCTTGTCTGGCCTGGTTTTGTAATATGTAAGCATTAACTGGAACAAGCCCATCAATTATAAACTATATAATTACATTTCCTCTGCCTGCACTCTCCCTGCATTTCTAACTAGCACTGCACATCCTTATTTCCTTGCCTAAGTCACTTAGGAGCGTTGCTGTGTGCTCTTAGCAGTGGCTGTGCTCCAGACCAAAGGTACCTCTGTTTTCTTGCTGGATGATCTCATTTTTACTCAGCCTTCAAAGACATTGTAAACCCTAATTACTGTAAAAAATATTTAAAAGCACTTTCAGTTCTTTCGACAAAATGGACATGCAAATTTATTATTTAATAACCATTTTATGAAAATAATTTTCCGTAAGCATTGGACAAAATATCAGTTCTCTAACTGGAAGAAATGCATACTTTAATCTCCCTATCAAATTATAGCTGCCTACAACATAGATTTCAAAACTGAAATCTTCCTAAGCTTTAATTATAACAACAACTGAGGCCCACAAGACAAAGAATGCAAGTTTTTCTGTTTTGAACTGTGTTTTCCCTTTTAATGTTTGCTGGTCTTCTCTCCTTTTTCTTTTCCCTTGTTTCATTAGCGCCGATGGCACGTACGAAGTTTCACTGTACACAAATGTCATTGTACAGAACAATGGAAGCATTCGCTGGTTGCCTCCAGCCATTTACAAGAGTGCCTGCAAGATCGAGGTTAAGCATTTCCCATTTGATCAACAAAACTGCACCTTAAAGTTCCGGTCTTGGACATATGATCATACAGAAATTGATATGGTACTAAAAACATCCATGGCAAGCATGGACGACTTCACACCCAGTGGAGAATGGGACATTGTAGCACTCCCTGGAAGAAGGACTGTAAATCCTTTGGATCCCAATTATGTCGATGTGACATACGACTTCATTATTAAAAGGAAACCTCTTTTCTATACCATCAATCTTATCATTCCCTGTGTGCTAATTACTTCCTTAGCCATCCTGGTGTTCTACTTGCCTTCAGACTGTGGTGAAAAAATGACCTTATGCATATCTGTGTTGCTTGCCTTGACTGTGTTCTTACTGCTGATCTCCAAAATTGTCCCTCCAACATCTCTGGATGTTCCGCTGATTGGGAAGTATCTCATGTTTACAATGGTTCTAGTCACCTTCTCAATAGTTACCAGTGTCTGCGTACTCAATGTCCACCACAGATCTCCAAGTACTCACACTATGCCTCCTTGGGTAAAACTGGTTTTCCTTGAAAGACTCCCAGCCTATCTGTTCATGAAGCGTCCAGAAAATAATTCTCCACGGCAAAAGCTGTGCAACTGCAAAAAGACAAGAGCAGAGAATCTTTCCATGGACCCATCCGTCTTGTACAAGAACTCTACCTACTTTGTGAACACAGCTTCTGCCAAAAAATATGATATGAAAATCACTGAGACTCTTGACAATGTCAGCAACCATCAAGATTTCAGGTTAAGATCAGGCATGAAATTTTCTCCTGAAGTCCAAGAAGCAATTGATGGAGTCAGTTTTATAGCAGAGCACATGAAAAGTGATGACAATGACCAAAGTGTAAGTAAAAATCAGAAATCATCCCGGTCTTTCCAAACTTCATCCCTTGTCCTCTGTAGCATGCTGTTCTTCAGGAAGGAGATTTGAATTCCCTAGCTAGCTTGAAGATTTTAGAGATTCTACCCACAGGTTATCAGACAAAATAACGTTTGCCATTAAAACAACTTCATGAACAGTAACTCAGTAAAGCCAATGCTTTCCTAGAAAGTAACTCGGATGTTTCTAAAAAGAAAAGAGAATGGTGGTTACCCAGTAAATCATGAAACATCCTCAAAAATCTGCATTGTGACATTCAAGTAATGTCTAGCGGGGGGGGGAAATACTGAGTTCCAGGTCTGGGAGAATGCCATTTAAGAATATTTTCCCCCAATGTATTCAGAAAGACTTGAACATGATCAGCCCATGTTAACCAGAAAAAACATACCTGCAGCTCAAGCTTTAATTTACCTAAGTGGGCACAGAAGAAGGATTTAGTAAAATTGGGAAACAACTTGCAGACATCTTCTTCGCCCTAAGATCTCTGTCCACAACTGAGCAAGACATTATGTTGCTCTGTTATGGCAAATACAGTGGGTAGAATCAAGACCCTAATGCCAGCAGAGATGTTACTTCTTCCATTTGAGTTAAGTGAGACTTGTTATCAGCTATGAGAAGTACAGGATTCAAGACATGTTTAAGCAGTGTTGCTGGTGTCCTGTTCACATGCCCTGCTCATGTGTAACTAGCTGGCACGCTGAAGCTGATATAAATACACTGCACATAATGCTTGGAAAAACTCAGGTGGTTGGGATTTGTTTAGACCACCGTTAGGAAAAACTGTCAGGCATCCTCTCTGTGACCTTGCTCAGTCCCAGATCCCACTCAGACTCTAGGTTCTCTCCCTCCTTCAGCCCAGCAGACTAAATAATTTTATAGTCTGGCTTCTGATATTGCAGAAGTCCCTTGAGGAACATGCTGCTGAGTAGTTCATGTTTTCTATTAACTGAAATTACTGTCAATATAAATAAAGAAGATCAGGAGTTAATGTTAGACATGAGCCTATACATATTGGAACTGCCTGAACAGAAGCACGCTTTACAGAGCAGGAAAAAAAATATTCTAATAGCTCAGAAACTCATGCAAGAATACGTCGTATATTAAAGGATCTACAGAGGCTCCACTTGAGACTAAGAACAATTTCCGAGGGTATTTCATGCATTAAAAAATAACTGAATGCTTTTTACACAGGGTTTTCTGATATTACATATCACTGTTTTCTGGATTCATAAACTTAATTTCTGCTATCTTCCTTCATTATCACGCTCTGATAACAACCGCTCATGTACATTTCCTATCGCCTCTTTTCAGAAGTGCACAATTCCCATTAGCAGCAGTGTAAATTAGAAGGGTGCGCTGAAAGAAATCTATATAATGTTCTAATGTAAGACGTGAGATAATTGACGAGCATGGTAAAGTCACTGAGGTGATGATGTCCCACACGTAACTAGAATCAATGACAGAGGAGATGCAAATGAAGATTGATATATTCATCCTTTACAATAATAGCCTCAAAGTCACTTCAGGTTGAGAACAGAAACAAAGGCTCACGTTGTGTTTCAACACATGCAAGGCCAAAGGGATTTTAATAAAAACAACAGTACTAATACACATTAAAACCCTTGGTTAAGAAGACTGCTGATAAGAGCTCAGAAGCTAACCTTGTTTAACAGCAGTAAATACTGTTTGTATTTGTCCACTGAGATTAACAGCATCTGCAAACTAAAATTAAAGAAAAAATTCCTTAATTGGATTGTAGCGTGGGTCCTTCCGGACTGATACCAGGCACTGACGCACCAAAAACATCTTAGATAAATTTACAGTATTTTTCTCCACTGCTCAGAATGGTTGCAGGAGACAGAATCCCTCCCAAGTCTAAAGTGATTTTTATTCCCTGAACCTTGAGATTTATTTCCTTTTGTTTTCATAATCAAAGACTCTGCATCAGCAAGAGGAAAAGCAAAAGGATATGACAAATTGCTAATACCTTTAATTGGCTTTTTTTTTTTCCAGGTCATTGAAGATTGGAAGTATGTTGCCATGGTAGTGGACAGGCTGTTTCTCTGGATATTCGTCCTTGTTTGTGTCCTGGGGACTGCTGGATTATTTCTGCAGCCACTTTTTCAAAACCCCATTGCTGCCGTGAACCCTTAGTTGTTATTTAAAATTGTCAATGCCTACATAGATGCTGGGTCTCTTTTGGCTCTGTTTCCCCTCTGTTAAATCCGGACTGATGTCAGCTGAGTTGCTCTCACATCAGATTTATGGTAGGGATGTGGAAAGTAGAACTTGACTTGCTAGGTCATTGTGATAGGAAAAAATCCAAAAACATTTCTTTTTTTTCCAACAAGTTCAGTTCTTCTGGTGGCATCTTGGCCCTTTTTTCAATTATTTGACGTCTGAACATTACAGAGAAAGGCATTTACTGTACAATATGCCAGCTTGGCTCACAGGGATTATTTATTAAAAGGAATTTTATATACATTGCTTCAGGAAAGCCATTTTCTTTCCTTAGAATACTGCACTGTCCATACTTCAAAGAAGGTATTTAGTTCTTTCAAATGCATCAAACTATTTGTGTCTGATTTATAAAGAGCTTGACAGGTGGAATCACTGTTTAGCTGCTTTGAGTGTGATATTTAAGACCGAACTGAGAAACAGAGCCACTTCTGAGGTAACCACTAATAAGTTTCTCATCTTGCCATCTCTGCTACTAGATCAAACAGCAGAGGCTAAATTAACATATCATTAACAAACGTTTATATGCTCTGTTCAGTGATAAAATATAAATAAAATGTAAAATTTCTCCTTTATATAGATTTAGTCCTGAAATGTTCCTGCAAGTTTAACAGCTCGTGTAAGTGGGGGTTACAGACGCTTTCACGAATCTAAAGGCTGAAAGAAAGTCCAGCAGAGCATCTAGAGGACACAACAACCGTGAAAGGTGGCTGGAATCAGGCTAGACACCTGAGAACAAGAAGACCTGTGCGTTTTGCTGAGAAGATGTTTACGCAGGTTTAAATACCACCCTCAACAAATTAGCTATGAAAGCTATCATGAGCTAGCACATGGACAGTCTGTAAGCCTTCAGCAAAGGGCAGATCAGGGCCTGAGACTCCCACCACAGAACAATCTCACCAAACTTTGTCCCAGCCAGCTCGTATCCTCCACAAAGAGCAATGGGCTGCTGATTCAAACTAAACCAACCGCAGCTTTTGCTAGGGACGCTGTCAGGACACAGAACAATTTTACCACCACTGATAGGTACAACTAGCAACTGGTGAACAAACTGTTAACACCTACTAGTTCTTCTGAAAGGGACCTGAGGCCGACCTGTCCCAGGAGAGGATTAGCAGACACTTAAATGTGTATTAATCAGCAAGCTGCCGGTGAAGACACCTCTGGTTTTATTTGCCCTCATCAGAACTAAGCGACATCCCTACCTAGATCACCATTCCCTAGCAGCTACAGACAAGTACACATTTCAACACACCACACCAGTCACACGGAGGCCTTCCCAACTGTTCAGAGATACTCCAGGACCTCTGCTGATCCCTACGTTCACTCCTAGCCCTTGTGCTGAACACTCCCAGCACTGCTGCCAGCCCTGCCCCCTGCTGCAGCCCCACTGCTCCCAGTGCCACCACCTGCAGCTGGAGTGCTTGAAGGGGCGGCCTTCCCCAGGGGCCTGAGCACTGCAACACAGCAGCTTAGGAAAGATGCAGTGAAAAAGCAACAGAAGTGGGGTGGGGAAGGCTCCGTGAGCAGCAGCAGCCTCTCTCCTAGGCTGTAGGCTAGAGGAAGGAATGGCTGTAACACTGTCATCCTCCCTTCCAGTCCACTTATGCTGTGTCCTCAAGCTGTGCCCTGAAGGACAGGGCAGGAGGGTGAAGGAGGCCTGAGGGACGGCCCTATTAGTGCTGGTGTGCCCTGGAACCACAGGAGCTGCCCCATCCTCCTCTCCCAGAGGGTGCCAATGCTTTGGTCCCCCCGAACATTAACTGTTCCGGGAATTTCCCATGGTGCCTGGTGGGTGGTGTAGAGTTGGAAGGGATCAAACCTTCCTCCATGCCTTCTCCCTCTTAACTGTCTTCTCCCTCTTAAACCCGAATAGCAGAGCTATTTGGCTCCAGCCAACTGTGAGACTGCTCATAGCTGTGAGATGAGATGGAGCCCACACAGCCCCAAGGGAGCAGAGGGGAGAGGGGAGCCTGTGCCCTGCAGGGAGGCACACCCCCATGTTGGGTTATACTCCAGAAGCTGCCGTGGCACAGAACACTACAAGCACATGTGCACACACTGTCTCAGCTGCTACACAGCCTTTTCTGCTTACAGAGAAGCCAGAGGGAAGCCAGAGCAGCTGCTGGTGCTGCACAGTATAAAGGTGAAGCCGCTTTAAATCCCACAACAACCCTGAACAGCCAGTCTGGAAGGGACAGCACAGACGAGCACAGACTTGAACACTGTCTCCAATCACTGCACCCACCTGCAGGGCAGGAGGGAGAGGGACTCACCCATCCAAGCAAGCGAGGCTGCAGCGAGTGGTCCTCAGACCCTGCAGCCCATCAGTAGGCAGATGCTGAGAGCAGAGACCCCTTTCCACCCCCACCAAGAGCACTGCGGCTCCGTCTGGCTCTCACAGCCTCCATCAGCCTCCTACCAATACCTACCCTCTCGCCTCATCCACCCCGCACTGCCTGAACGCATCTGAACGAGGCCCCCAGTGCTCCTGTCTCACTCAGTCTGATCCTGTGAGCAGCAGCGATGGGTAACACTCGGCTCTGTAACTGCAGCCTTCAGCTCTGATACCCCCCCTGGCGCAGCCGAGAGCTTCCAAAAGGCTCTGGCAGCTCAGCTGGCAGCCACCATGGAGCTCAGGCAAATCCAGGCCTTGACATGACAAACCCAGAAAGGGCTTTCAGAAGGCACAACCCTGGCCCCAGGAAGATCCCTTCAGGGCTCGAGCTCCTCACTCAAGATATGGTGAGCTCTGGGGCTTTCCATGGCTGCCGTACTCCTGTTTAATCACGAGTAAAGCGATATGCTTTTCTCAAGTTATGTTCTCAGAAACCACTTTGGCATTTTTGTCAAGTTTTCAGAAGTAACTCCATCCATAGCAAACTTCAGAATGGAAAATTTCACCCAAATTGCTAAAATTTCACAAAATTTTGACCTCTTAAAACTGTGGTTTCAAACTGGTAAATGCTATTTTTGCCTCTCAGCAGCTCTGCCTACGTAAGACATAAACCATCCCAGATTAACTTGTCAAAGAATCACAGGGTTTTCCATCTTGATTTCTTGACAAAATTTCAAAACCAGAAATTTTCCAGAGAAATTGAAACATTAAAAATGTATTCTTGCAGGATAATATGAATATGATAAGGTCCCAGTTCATCAAACAAAATAAACTTTAACTTTCCTACTTTTCAAGGTTTTTACAGCAATACTTTCATTAAAAAAGGAAGAATGTGGTCATTCATAACATATTTTCCACTAAAACTGTTTCAATGAAAGTGCACAACCAGCTGTTGCTTCCCTTCTGGTGAAGAAAAGGTTCTGATGATGTCCCCTCCATTCCCTAGTGCGGTGTGAGGGTATTCTTTTCCTCATCACCTGATTTGATCAAGATTTGATCTTAACAAATCTTAACAAAAAGGAAGCCATTTCAAAGTAGCACGATCATTAAAAAGCAAAGGCTACAAAGTTTGTTACTGCAGATATTCTTGGGGGAATGAGCTTTCCCCTGTCCATACAGATTCTTCTATGTACTTCTGCAATGCAGTCATGGTGACGTGTTCTTATTGTATCACTCTCCCTGGACAGAAAAATAATCCTACCTCACATCTGAGCTGATTTCACCAGGAGCTTCATCACATAATGTTAGAGATAAAACATCTACTCATACAAATACAGCTGGAAATGTCAGCAACTAGGTAAATTAAGCTAAAATACCTGTACCTCTGGATACAGTGGCTCTTCACTGCCTCTGCAGACCAGCCATTTCCAAACTCCTCAGCTTTAGATACAGAATTTTGGGGAACACAGGCTAGGATCTGATCTTTGAAGCTTTAGCTCATTTCTGGTTAGGACTCAATCAAACAAAAATCCCAGTCATAATGCTGCCCTTTCATGGAAACCAAGAAGGCAGAAAGGGAAAACAGTTAATCTCAATGTCCTGGCAAGGCAACAAAATGTGTTCACAAAGGGTTAAGCTGCAAGACCAAATGGCTGAGTTCTCTGGAAAAAAATAATAAAATCAAATGGACAGTAAAGCCTATTTCCTCTAAGCTAATAGAATTACAGAAATTATCATGAGAGCTTGTGTCTGGGGATGGAGTGAATGATGCTCTGAGAGACAGAAACTGGATAAACAAGCTCTGTGCCAAGAGCAGCTGAACCCAGCCTGACGCTCATTCTCTCAGCACTGCCTCTTAACACAGCGCCAAATGGGGTCGTCATTTATCCTTCCGTAACAACAGAGAGAGAAGCACCCACCAGGGGCTGCCTCCCGCCCCACTCCGCTCCCCTCTCACCGCTTCCATCTCCCTCCTCCCTTCACGCCCGCTGCCCAGATGAGTCCAGCAAGCTCTGCGAGCAGGAGTCTTGCGCCACCTGGCCATGCCAGGGGGAGGCAAAAAGCGAGATACAAGTTTATAAAGAAGCTGATGGGCACCTGGGGAATGAGCCACTTTGCAAACCGTGATTTTGACTGAAGAGGAAACAAACCAAACGCTGATGGCTCTGAAAGGCTGATATGGGATGATCCCTGGCAGTAAGCCTTTCCCAGGCAAGAGGAAAAAGGCAATCCCTTACACCTCAACTTCAGCTACATGTTCCTACCAAAAGGCCTAAATTCAGAAAAACATGCCAAGAAAAAACAAACAAACAAAAACTATATTCCCACTTCTCTCTCTTGACTGATGCAATATTCTCTCCCCTGAAGATTTTTTACTATAAAAACTCTGCTAAAAGAGACCCTGTCAGGAACTTCAGTTGTTTTTTTTGTTTGTTTTGGGTCATTTTTGTTTTGATTTTTAACTTCACAAAGAAAATACGTGACAATAGGAAAAGATTGAATCTATTTCCTCAGCAGTGAGAATTTACAGCCTCCAGGATCTCTTCTAGACAGGGTTATGGTGTGAGAGTAACCTTCACCAGAACTTCAAATACAGTGTCCCATTCTCCCCCATCTCCTTTCCCTTCAACAACAGGGTTTTATGGGATCAGGCTGGGATCCTATGCTCTTATTCCCCTTCCCAAATTCCACCTTTATAACCCCTTAAAGAAGTGATGGTCCACCAACAGTTATTCTCAAGTGCTTTGGTTAAATTTTGCCTCCAACTCTAACCCCTGTCTCTTGCCAGACCCTGGCTGCTGTGTGTATCACTCTGGGCTTAGATTTCTGGGAAGTTATGCTTGTGCTGAATTACCCGTGGGAACAGCAACATCCTTCTTATACTGTGAAGAACCAGGCTACAGTAAAGCACCTAGCACTACCACCTGCAAGGATGAGACACAGTCAGGAAAAAAAAATCAACATTAAAAGCATAATTGGAAATTCAGGTCTCATGATCTCAGTTCACTGCTAAATCAGGTGTCCCTAATACCGATATCCATTTCGACACAATTCAATTATAAGATTTTCATTAACTAAACTTCTCCTAGTAGCTTGGCATGAGAATTTTTTAAAGAAAAATCCTCTATAACAGCTAACGGGAAAAATCTTCAGCCTCGTCAGAGTACCAGGTTCGTTTACACACCAGTTTATGGACTCTTGCCTATTAATCTTGCCAGGACACTGGTCTTTGCCTACAATAACATCTATTCTGTCTGCAATTTATTTGCTGTTTTCAATGCTCTGACAGTCCGAGTAGCTGGAAAGGGGGCAGCACAGCAAGTCTAATGGGAGCTCACTGCGCAGAACTGCACTCAGGGTCCTGCCGTCTGCTGCTTCCAGGCATTTCACACATCGGAGGAGCGGAGCTGCCCGTACTTCCTATGCTCATACAATCCTCGCAGCTCAGCTCATCTTCAGCAGCCTCTGTCGACAGACAGTAATTCATAACACCATGGAGAGCATACACGCTCTCCTTCTAACCGCTGCTCTTTGCATTCTCTCTCAAGGTGAGTGATCCTTAATTTGTTTTTTCTTTGTTGGTAAAGGGGGGGCTAAAGAGGTGAGCAGAAGATGGCTTTGGTGCCAATTATTTTAAGAAATGTTGAAGCTTATTGCAAACTAATGGAAGAAACGTACAGAATCCTACCCCAGCTTTTTGTTGCATAGTGTTTTGTGGTTTTTTAATTCCTTCTTATGAAGTGGTTAAGTAGTTCTGAATCAAGATGCCGAACAAGACATACAGAGCCATTTTAACATTACGGAGTGCACCATACATGTAAAGATTTGGTTTGTTATATTGTAGAGTACTGAAGGACTAGAAGAAAGAAACAACATTAAAAAGCATTAAATATGTGCTGCAAACAGCATGCATTATATCTGCAGATATAGAAAGCACAGAAACATTTACATTCAAAAGAAAAAATATTAATACACTTATTCTCTAGATAAAGCAGGTACTAGATTAATCAGATCGGTGGTGACACATAAAAAGTCTGGCAATTTGGGTTTGACTATAGTAAAGTGTAGTTACAATCTAGCTTTAACACGATTCATCTAGAAGATTGAGTATTTCTTCCAGGAAGTCTCAATCTGAGAGATAACAAAAAATAATTAGGGTAAGGCTAGCAGTTAAAAAGTATCAAAGAAGTGTGTTCATTTTTTAATTAGCAAGTTGGCTTAAGTGATTTCACTAATCTGAAAATAAAATTGTCTTTGAAGTTTTCACTGAATACAGCTTGACATGAGGGGAACCTTTTTTCTGAGGGTGAGAAAAGCTCTTACAAATGCCATCTGCTAACAGATCAGCCACCTGCAGATACTTCTGCTTCCCCTGTATTTATCCCCTTGCAAAACACTAGCCTGGAGGAAAATATATTAAGTGTCTTTGCAAGTATCTCTAGATTTGTATTTGTGCTCCAGAGGAACTGTAGAGTTTGTTCAACAGACTTAAGGTCTGTCTCTTTGCCAAATAATACAAAAATAGTTGTTTTTTATTATTTTTATTTATTTATTTATTTTAGGTTGGAGTACTAGAAAATGTGCTGTCCAGCAGTGCCTTTAAAAAAGAAAAGGGCACTGACTTTTGAATACCGTCCAGTTGCCAGGATGCTTGTTGTCTAGCTACATCTGGGAATAAAGACGTAGTTTGAAACACAGGCTCTCACACCTACCTCACTGTAAACAGCTGAAGGAGCCTGTGGTTCAACGAGTCCAGCTTACAGCTTTCCCATCAGCCACAAGGCACCACGAGCAGCAGTATCAGCAGCAAAACGTAGAAAAGGCGTATACTGCAAATAAACATTATTTAGAGTAACAAATGGGTAATCACCACATTTCGTTGTATGCACTGAACAACGCTGAATACAATGGTTAATCAATTTTAATCCTTATTTGCATATTTCAACAAGCACCCTGCTATCATCACTATTATCACACCGACATCACTAGGGCTAGACAGCAGAAAGTTACCCTTTGTTTGGAATCTTTTGCAAGCCCTCCAGCAGCTCCCACACTGCCCGGTCTGTGAGGTTCTGCTCGCCCCTTCCGCAGCTCCGCACCCCTGCGGCTCCCGCAGGCCTGGGGGCCTAGACCTGTGGGGGGAAACGCGGTTTTGCACCTCGAACTCCTCAGTAACCCCTTCACTCTGTCTTTGGAGCTAATTTGGGGAGATGCATGTGAGAGAAGCCTGTCACGGGTGGCCGCCGTGCGGCCTCCCCCAGGCCGTGAGGGGAGCGGGCGCCAGGCCCCGTGCCCGCTCACCGCGCCGTGCCCCCGCAGGCTGCGGCGGCTCCGAGGCCGAACACCGGCTGTACGCGGCCCTCTTCAAGAACTACAACCAGTTCGTCCGGCCCGTGAAGAACGTCTCGGACCCCGTCATCATCCACTTCGAGGTGTCCATGTCCCAGCTGGTGAAGGTGGTGAGTACGCGGCCCGCCGGGGCGCCTGCGGGCCAGGCTAGGGCCGGCGCCGTTCCCGACGCAGCTCTGTTTTACAGGACGAAGTCAACCAGATAATGGAAACCAACCTGTGGCTCAAGCACGTAAGTAGGGCTCGCCGCCCTCCCCACAGCGCGCCGGGACTCCCCGCTCCCGCCGGGGCCACCTCAGTCCTCCCGGCCCCCGCCCCTCAGGGGAACACCGCAGCCCCCAGGAGGCGTCGAAGGGAGACGGGCGGGACCCGCACCGGGCCCCGGGCCCCGCCGCTCCCCTCAGCCCCGGTGCCGTACCGGGAGCGTTGCCGCCCCCCTGCGGCTCGCCCGGCGCCTCAGCGCCTCCGCCAGCGGCCGACGTCCCGAGGAGCCCGGAGGCGCTTCTGACCCTTCCTGCCCCTCACGAGCGGCCGCCAGCCCCGCTGCCGCCCCGCCGCCCTCCTCTGCCAGCAGCTGTGGCTGCCACAGCGCGTAGCCGCGGGGCCCACCGCGGGAGGCAGCTGTGGAGCTCAGGGGCAGAGCTGGCAGCTGCAGCCTCAACCCTCCTACACTTAATGCGCCTCCAAATGCATTTTTTCCCCTCAGAAATCCCCAGAGTAGTGTCTGGGTGGTTAGGAAAATGAACAGAGGAAACACCCCAGCGTGGAGGTCCCTCACCTGGCCATGCCGTGCTGTTTAGCCACCACAGAAGTGAAAACAAAGCAAAAGCATCAACTTCACTTACAAGGAAGTTTATAGGTTAAAAATTCAAACAATTACCGTTGTAAATAGCAGCTTAATAACCAACTTAATATCTAGCTTCAGCTTAATATTCAAATTGGTTAAACTGGGGCTTAATGAGCACTAACGAACAAGATTGTTACTTAGCTGAATGAGGCCACCTGCAGCTTTTCCCAACCCATCTGCTGTGGGGGTCCTTCATTCAATGCTCTCGTCTAGCATTGGAGCTACCTAACAATTCGTGTTTACCATTTAACAGTGGACCTGGCTTCTTGAGACCTAAATTACTATTCCCATCCTACACTTTCATCTTTTTTTTTCATCTACTGGGTACACATTCCTTGTACAGGGACTAGTACATGCCTAAGTCATACTTAGCCCCATGGGCCCATGGTCTCCATGTGAATAAATGCTGAACATCCACGTTTAACTAAGAAACATCTAATCATTGTAGTGTCCAGAATAAAACAACCCTAAAATCAATATGACAGCACTTGTTTTGACTTTGGTCCACAGAATTTCAATTTCATCACAAACCTAATGTAGGCTCACTTCTTCCATAATTAGATTTGGAATGATTACAAGCTCCGGTGGAATCCAGCGGACTATGGAGGTGCTGAATTTATCCGAGTACCATCTGGCCAGATCTGGAAGCCAGATATTGTTTTATATAACAAGTAAGACTCTTGCATGTTTATCTTCTTAATTCAAGCTTAATTCAGGGGTAATGGTTTTAAACTAAAAGAGAGGAGATTTAGATCAGACATAAGGAAGAAATTCTTTACAATGAGGGTGGCAAGGGACTGGCACAGGCTGCCCAGAGAAGCTGTGGCTGCCCCATCCCTGGAAGTGTTCGAGGCCAGGCTGGATGGGGCTTTGGGCAGCCTGGGCTGGTGGGAGGGGTCCCTGCCCATGGCAGGGGGCTTGGAAGTGGGTGATCTTTAAGGATCTTTGAACCCAAACCATTCTGTGACTGTATTCTTTAGGAAGAAGGGAGGATATTTATTATTTAAAAAACAAACAAACAAACAAACAGCAAGTTCACTAAACTTGCTGAAAAAGACTGCTTTTCAACACCCCACATCTCCCTACAGCTGTTCTTACCTCTATGCCTTTGTACAGTCCTTTTCTAACTGCAGACCTAAATAAGTTTAACTACCTTTTTAGTTTTACTTTTTCACATGAACAAATGAAATTGTCACAAGATTAAGATAACAATGTGGGACTTAAAGAAAAAATACACCAATGTGCTACTTAGGCAAAGATACACCCAAACCCTAATACCTCTATCTATAGTTACTACCTCCATGGTCCACAGATGAGGTGGAAATACCAGTACTGCACATCCTCTTATCAGCCCTTGGGTTCTGACTTGCTTGATCTCACATTTGTTGTTTTGTATATTGACTGAACTGAGTCCTGTTCCTGTAAAAGAGAATATTGCCTTTCAAATTCTACACAATAAATTTACACAGCTGTTTATTTTAATTTTTAACTGTGAAAATTTATGACAGCCATTGACAGTGCTGCATATGCAGTTCAGTTCCACATCAGCATGTAACTGCTGCCTTTCACAAACCAGATTAAAGATTTAATGTACATGAACTGTTTATATGAAACTACCTGGATCAGTTGCATTCTGACTGTTATTTTTATTTGCTTTACAGTGCAGTTGGGGATTTCCAGGTCGATGACAAGACAAAGGCCCTACTGAAATACACAGGTGATGTGACCTGGATACCCCCAGCTATATTTAAAAGCTCGTGTAAAATAGATGTAACCTACTTCCCATTTGACTATCAGAACTGCACCATGAAGTTTGGTTCCTGGTCTTATGATAAAGCCAAGATTGACTTGGTTTTAATTGGCTCTACAATGAACCTGAAGGATTACTGGGAGAGTGGAGAATGGGCTATTATTAAAGCTCCTGGTTATAAACATGACATCAAATATAACTGCTGTGAAGAGATATATGCAGACATCACATACTCTCTTTACATTAGGCGCTTACCTTTATTTTACACTATCAACATGATTATTCCATGTCTACTGATTTCTTTTCTGACTGTATTAGTTTTCTATTTGCCTTCAGACTGTGGTGAGAAAGTGACACTCTGTATATCAGTCCTTCTATCTTTAACAGTGTTTCTACTTGTTATCACGGAGACTATACCTTCTACGTCCCTGGTAATTCCACTGATTGGGGAATATCTCCTTTTCACCATGATATTTGTAACTCTGTCTATTGTCATTACGGTATTTGTACTTAATGTACACTACAGAACACCCAAGACGCACACAATGCCTGTGTGGGTGAGAACCATCTTCTTGAACTTACTTCCCAGGATCATGTTTATGACAAGGCCTGCCAGCGATGAAGAGACTAATCATAAGTCAAAACCATTTTACCTGTCTGAGTTTTCAAACTTAAATTGCTTCAACAGTTCTGAAACCAAATGCTGCAAAGATGGCTTTGTATGTCAAGATACAGCATGCAGCTGTTGCCAGTATCAGAGAATGAAGTTCTCGGATTTCAGTGGCAATCTCACAAGAAGTTCAAGCTCTGAATCCCTAGATCCTCTGTTTTCATTTTCAGTTTTGTCACCAGAAATGAGAGATGCTATTGAAAGTGTTAAATACATTGCAGAAAATATGAAAATGCAGAATGAAGCAAAAGAGGTAAGAATGTATTTTACTATTACTCAAACTGCAGACAGTATTTGCAATTAATATATTTTGTAAGAAAAAAGATATCTTTAAAAAAAACAACACCATTATTTTATACAAGTAAATTACACAAGCCATATTACGAATATATGCAACTTTGAACGTAGGTAAGTTTGGTGAGCAGCTCTGTTGCAATCTTTTCATTGACAACACATACACAGGGTGAAGTGTGTTAGGGTAACTAGACAGCCAGCTCAGTATCAACTCCTACAGGATTTATAGCGTAGATTTTCCAAATTATAATCTTAACAGTGGAATTTTTTGTTTCTGTGCCCTTAGAAAGTTACATTCTCCCTACACCTGACCATCAATAGAGAGAATCAGACTTAAACTTCCTTCACAGTGAAGACATTTCCTATTCTGCTGCTGTGGAATAAAGTAATGAAGTGAAATGAGACAATTGCTGTAAGATAGGGACCATCACCTTTCATAAATCTGCATCTTGATGCACTAAAAAACAAAACAAAATCTGTATCAGCATTCCTTAAACATTCTAAGAACAGCAACCACACCACTACAATCATCACTGAATCTAAATCCTATGCAGTAAGGCACTCAAAGTTAGGATGAAGTTAGGTTTTTTATGCTGAGATTAGAACTTGATTTAGAATACTTTAGAATACTTGATACAGAAAATGCTTTTTTTTTTTTTTTTTAAGTCTGCCTTCAAGAACAGCTTCAAAAGACTTCAAAAACAAAACAAAACAAACAAACAAAATTTTCCATTTCACATTACCCTTCCTGAAGAAAAATTAAGTCTAAATTTAGATTATGATCTGAAGAGTACCTAAAATGATCGCCTAATGTAGTTACTATTAATATGTAACATACATAGATACATATACATTCAGTGCCACTGCTGTTGTAACGTCCAATGGAAAAAAAAATTGAAAACTTCATTCCCTCTTAAATGTGAGGTAAGGAGATTGGTTTTACATCTTGCAAGAGAACATGGTAAAATTTCAGTATTACATAGGAAACATATCAAATAACTATATACCAATTAATCTTTGCTACATGCTGCTTAAAGAGCAATAGGAACAGTCTTCTTCAGTAAGCTTTTTCTGCGCAAACCTGATCACTTAAGAATGTAAGGCTTTTCACTTTCAGGATTAACATACAGAGGAGAAATTGTACTTCCTCATGTTTAGTGTCTTGGTGAACAACTCCTTGTATTTGAAGAAACAGCTTTTGGCTTTAACACTAATAGCATATTCAAACAAAGCTTCTTCAAGATTAATTAATTTATCAACAAAAACAGCAACATGAAAGTTGTACATACACGAAAGAAAACCTACATATGGAAAAAAAATCTATGCTTGCTATATGAAATGCTCCTAACAGCTAATGCAACTTATTTATCTAATAAACTTGCTTACTTGCTATTTGATCTATTTTTCAGATTCAGGATGACTGGAAATATGTTGCCATGGTAATTGATCGTATTTTTCTATGGGTTTTCATCCTGGTATGTATTCTAGGAACAGCAGGATTGTTTTTACAACCTTTGATGGCTGGAGATGAAATGTAAAAATTGTTATATTGTGAAGTCAAATAAAACTTTTGCCAACCAAACTCTGCACTCCTACCCAAGCACCTGATCTCTCTATGTGTTTCAGTAGTAGTATAAGGATCTTTCTTGGCCTCAACTTTGCTTTACCAAGAAGGCTTTATTAAAAAATGTGAAAACATTAAAAAAATATTTTGAACGATTATGACAGCTAATTCCAAAGTAATATGCAGTATGCTTGCCAGCTATTTTTTAAAATAATTGGAAAAGATGCAGATCATACATTAAACTTTCCATGGATGTTTTAAAAAGCTAGTAAAGAAACTGAAAATTGCATGAATATTCTGAGAGTCAAGACAGGTAGAATACTTTGGGCAACTTTGTCTGGTGTTAAGTACCTTTAATTCCTGACAGGATCTTCTGGCAGTAAGTTCATATTTAGTTTAAGGAATGCCCTCGTGAGGATGAAATGATTTAGAAACCATACATATCAAATTGCTTGAATGCAGAACATTGCCACCTAGTGTATAATCTGATGCAAACTGTAGGAAGAAAGGACTATGGGCACATTTATTACAGAAGAAATAGGTGAGTAATAGATGATGGTAATTAAAGCATTGTCATGTAGTGTCTGTGTATCCCCGTATTGTCACTGCATGAGGAGTCTGTCAAAGTTATCTAAACCTAATAATGTTTAAAACTATACAAATCAAACACAGTAAGATGCAGTCATTGGGTAATGCAAAGTATCAAAATGCGGTATGATATTTTGGACACAGAAACATCCTGCACAGTGTTTTATTATAACAGAAAGCATGTAGATATTAAATATTCCTGTAAAGTATGTTAAAATTGTCTCTTGGGTATATGACTTATCTTTTTTTTTTTTTTTTTAATATCTGCAAATCATTTAATAATAATAATAATGAATAAAACGTGCAACAAAATACTATAATGAGAAAAAGTTTTGTAAAGATATGAACCATTCTCTCCATATCAAACTGGAAACTTTTTAGAAATGCAGTGGTATCAAATGATGTAACTGTTATGAAAATAAAGAGAATGAAGCTGTTGAAAATAGTGATTTTTTTCCCATTTATTTTGACTGAGTAACAAAAGCCATATAAAGCAGCATTAGGTACAATTCAGCACATTCAGAAACAAGTTACATAAGTAGAGGTGCATGCTTCTGGGTCATTTTATTTTTTATTTTTTATTTTTTTTTCATTTCAAACAAACCTGAGGATGGGCTGGAGACCCCAAGGATTTGAGCATCATCTTTCTAATCTGAACATATCATATGATTATAGAAACACCTTAAAGAATTTCAAGGATTTGCAGAAATTGTTAGTTACTAGGATAAAGATTGGAACTCCATTGCCAATAAACTGCCAAACATCTCATGATATAATTGGGCAGTCTCCGACCATCATTTAACAAAAAGATGCAGTAAGGGTGTTAAATATATATTATATATATATATATATATATATATATATATATATATATATATATAGCTAGTCCATACCTTTCCTTACTTTGTTTTCTGTTCAGATAAATTTCAATAAGCAATTCAAAACCAAGGAGGAATATAAAAAGAAATTTTGATTTTGAAGAGAAAAGATAACTAAAGCACTTCTCATTTTCACACAAAGTTACTGATGCATTAGTCTTAGTAATACTGAGAAAGTTAAAAATGTAATTAATGGATTAAATTAGATAATCATTTAAATTCAACTTTAAAATAAGTTATTGCGGAAATACAGAATATACTGATATCTAATGACATATGTAATCGTATATCTGAAGAAGAGATTCCTTTTTCAATCATAATTATTTGAAATAGATTTAAAAAAAATATTAAAAAGAAAATAGAACATTGGTTGGCATCATTTCCCTGCCAATGAGACTGAAGAAGCTATACAAAACCAAGAACATTCTGCAGGCGAAAGAATTTGAAATAAACTTCTAGTTATATATAAGTTATGACATTAGCAATCAGTATTATAATCAATACAATGTCAAATAGAGCTATTCTAAAAGTGATAGAGAGAGGAAAAATGTATCTTTTCCCCAAATCCATAACTACGATTACTTACATTATTAACAATATAACAATTTACATTAAACTTTTCACCTAAACATGCTATTATTGGTCTGAGAATTTAACCAAACAAAAAACTTACCAAGATTTGTTCTTCCTTTACATTACTCCATTAGTCTTGCAGGATACAAATGTGTTATAAAATAACATCGTAAGTAACTATCAAAACTTAGGTGTAGGAAAACAGTCTCGTCTCTTTCAGAAATAAAACTTTTCTTAAAAGTGGCATTGAAATGAATTTGAATTTAAATTCATTATTAAAATATATTTTAATGATATAATTAAAAAGTTGCAATATATATACACATGTTATTTAGTTTTCAACACAGAAAAAAAAGAGAAAGAATGGAAAGCTTTAAGTCCTTACTGTTCAGTTATATGTGATTCTGTAAGTGAGAGAACCTATAAAGGTAATTTTCTAAATTCTGTTTAACATATGCGAAAATTTAATCGTCTGTACTTTGTTACATGGCATATGAATTTTCAGCCTATTTCCTTCAGAAATTCATTCTTCAAATTCCTGCTATTTGTGCTCCAAAACTTAATTCTGCAAAGCAAACAAGGTTGGGAAAACGCAACATGTTTGCAACTAAGATTAGTATCACAATCTTCATCAAGAATAAAGAAATCTGAATGCTCTGACATGTTAGAACAATTGTGCAACTTGGACACCTCATTTAATTGCCTTTGCCTCTCTTTCCATAGCTGATACAGAGATCTCAATATCCATGTATCCTGTAAGTGTTTTAAGGCCTACTGTGTTATGTGTTCACATTAGTATGATAGAGTTAAAAAGGTTTTAAGTTCAGCAGCAAATTCCACTGAAAATTTATGAAGACACAACACAGACAAATCACTATTTGTATGCTGAATATGCATAAAGTTCAGATTATATTTTTATCATCATTTTTCATTTACGCTGTAGAAACTCCGTACAATTACAATACACCGAAGACAGCTGATGCCAATACAAATTCACCTTTGCATACTATAATAAATTGAAATAAGCAACTCTACTGTGTAAGTATCTGCGAACATTTAATATGCAATAGAACAATTTGCATAGTAATTTAATAATAAGACTACAGCAATCATCATTACAAAATTTTAAATCCTTCTACTTCTCAGTAGGTGTCAGTATATACTGTTTCTGACATATACATGCAAGTGCTTGAAAAGGTTCTTTAGAGCCTGACCTGATTTAGAAGTATATTAGTAGACTGGCACTAAGTAAATTGACTTCTGGGTGTCCTATATGTCATGCTTTAACATCAAAACAATATTATGGCTTGGGGTTTTTCATTTTTTTCTTATCAGAAACATGCCTATAAAGAACATGCATGGAAACAGAGTTACTGCAAACTTTTTAGAGAAGGATGTCAGCAAGAGACAGATCCAAAACTATTTTATGCATTTGTACTGCCTATGTGCATAGGTACTATTATACTTGCCCATTTATGAATAACCGGAATAAATAACACAAGTGATCCAATTATTGAAACCAGAAGAAAAGTCCATAAGAACATTCGATCAAGCACCTGAGCAATAAATTTCCAGTCTTCAACAACCTAAAAAACAAAGAACATATAAGAGCTGTTCAGTACATGCAGGAACAGGTAAAAATACAGCATCAAGCATCAAACCCTGCAATAGTTAACCACTTCACATTTGCTTCCCCCTCCTAATCAGGTCAATTTGATAACTCCTCTTTTATATTTACACACACAAACACACACACACTACATATAAGAATCACACTATGACCTAGAGCAGGAACAAACTTCTCTTTATGACTTCTCTTTATGGTAAACCATACAGCACAAATATTAGATTTTAATGGAGCAACTGACCCTAACAAGCATTGCACATCCTCAACTGTATATAGAGAAAAACCTGTAGGCAATTTTATAACATAGAAGGATTTAGGATTCATGCCACAGCCTCATCACAAAGTAGAGTTCCCAGGCAGGAGCTAGATGCAAAAGTTGTATAAGATTAATACAATAGCTGTGTCTACTGTTATATACAAAACCTGAAAACTTATGTTATCACTGCAGGGAATTACACACCAGGGAGAATACTTACAGTACTTTCAAAGCTCTTTTCCTTTTTGATAGGATCACTCCTATCTACACACAGTGTTGCAAGTATGTGTAATATAGTTACACAAGAAAATTAAAACCCTGCCAAACAAGTATGTTTCATTTGAAATGGAGCTGTCTGCATTTCCCAGGCCTACTGCTTCCTAAGAGGCAAGGCTACAACACCAGTTGTGTACATTTTATTTTCAACAATCAGGGCTAACAACTTTCTGCAGGTAAAACTTGCATTCTCTGGAGGCCAAATAACAAAACACAGGTGAGTCCCCCTGTCATCTATGTATTCAGTTCTAAGGTTTAGAATCACAACAACGCTTCACCAAAACAAAACAAAACAAAACAAAACAAAACAAAACAAAACAAAAAAAAGCTATCATCTTTCTTGTCACTCATAGTCAGAGTAGGCTCAGTAAGAAAAAAAACTAACTATCATTTTACTGGAAATTATATATTTAATAGCAAACTACTCTTTTCGCCTTGTATAAACAAGGCATGGCTATACAATGTATTGCATATACACTGATCCTGTTTTAACAGTACAGTGGATATACCAGTACAGTAGATAGCACAATTATTCAAAATCCAGGCTGTATCTCTTGCGATAACAGAGTCCTGAGAAGCTGCATCAGAGGAGTTAGCTTACTCCTAGACTAGCACAGGAGCACATACCTCTCAACAACTAGCAACTTCTGAAGACAATCATTTCTGTGTAAATTGAAAGAAGCTCAGACTTCACTGTCGGAAACATGTAGCAACATCATGAGACCAGGCAGCAAACTTCTGTATTTCTATACTGGCCTGAAAATAGCAGGTCGATCTCTCATGCTCCAGTGGTGCCAGTTTCAAAGCAAGGAAAGAAAATAAATTCATAATGCTCTTACCTGCATGGTGTGAATACCCACTAAGGATAGTTCAGAGTGCAAATGTACAGACTGAAAAAACAACCCTCAGACATCTTTCAATATAATTTAAAAACCAATAATGATAGGGCTACAAGAAACCTCTTATGATTGTTGAGTCCATGTGCAGTCGCAGCACAAAATGGCTAATACACAGTAATAGCCTGTATTTGAAATAATACAAATTATGGAATTAAAAAAAATGCTTTTATTTGGAATCAAAAGCTCCAAAATAAGGCTTAGCAGTATTTATTGTGAAGATGTAAACCAAACATATGTTTCAGGTAGCCTTCAGGTACAAAATTAAAATGATAAATACCTATTTATTTCAACATGAAAATACCTGCAGTGCTGCTGGATGTTAACAGTACATGCTCTTATAACAGACAAGTGACTGAAAACGTATAATTAACATGAGTTTATTTCTTAAAAAAAAAAAAAAAAAAGAAAAAAAAAAGAAAAAGAGAGAAGTACTTAAAGAATCCAAGGACAGCCCAGTATCTCCGTATTGTAGCATACTTCTTTCCCATGAAGTACAAAAATTGGAAATCCTAGCTCATATTTAATATGCAACCACTTACCAAACCATTACTTGTTTAATTTCTACTTCTAACAAGATTAGTGTAATATGACTAATACACCCACCTCACGAACTTCATTTTCCTTCATAACATGCCTCGTAATATACCGGATAGAATCTAGAGCTGCTTCCAAGGTGTTCCTAGATGACTCTGATCCGTTCATATTTCCTGTTTCCTCCTTCTGCGCAAAGTATCTATCTACGTGACTTCTCATGCAAAGCAGCTTGGGAAGCTTGTGAAGAAATATCTTGCGAACCCAAGGTGCCATAGCATTGTGTGTAGACGAAGAGCGATGATGAATATTGATAGCAAAGACAGTTATCACAATGGACAATGTCACAAATATCATAGTAAACACCAAGTACTCTCCTATAAGTGGGATAACTTTAGAAGATGATGGAATAATCTCTTCAATGACAAGAAGAAAAACAGTCAAAGATACCAGGACTGAAGTGCAAAGGGAAATTTTTTCACCTTCATTTGAAGGAAGATAGAAGACAAGGACAGTTAGAAATGAAAGTCCGATACAAGGAATAATGAGAAACAACGTGTAAAAGAGTGGCAGACGTCTAATTATAAACGAATATGTAACAAAGGGATACCAGCAGCATCCATCAGTTCTATTTCCTTTGCTCCCTGTTGCAGTCACTATTTCCCATTCTCCATTATCAAAAAAGTCTCTCTTGTCAACATCATAATCTTCTAGAATTATATCAACTTGTGAGCCATCGTAAGTCCAGGAACCAAATTTCATAGAGCAGTTTTGGAGGTCAAAAGGAAAGAAGGTTACATCAATAGTACAAGAACTTTTATAGTTTGCTGGTGGAGTCCAAGCAATGGTGCCATCATATTTTACCACAGTTTTTGTAGACGTTCCCTCAAAACGTCCATCTGCACTGAAAAAGAGATATATGTATGCATTTATGATGGAGTGTGTGTGTTTTAAATAGGAAAATATGTTTCATTAATGTCATTTCAGCTGTTTGCTCCTTCAAAATTTTGTATTGCAGAGTCCACTTCTCAAGTTTTTTTGGTTGTTTTTTTGGTGGGTGGTTTTTGTTTGTTTGTTTGTTTTTGTTTTGTTTTGTTTTTTAAACCTGAATCTCATACAGGTAGACAGATTTTCAATAGTGAAGAACATTTTCAAGTCATGAAAATATCTGTACAACTGTAGGTGGTTCTGATGATTAAAGCAAGGGATTGTAAAAATCCTGACTTTTAGCCCCATGACCAAACTCCAATGTTTCTATTGCTAATACAGCATAAATATATTTAAATTTCATAAAATCATTATCATTCAAGAAAAAAAACAACACTCTAGACAGATAATACTTGGTGCCACCTCCAAACTTGAAGTTATAATCAGTGTAACAGTTTTTCTCATCTCAGCAAGTCATAAAAAGTAAAAGTGTTGTACACGCACCTGAATTAAGCAGAAAGGCTCATTCAAAATTTATTTCTTCTGGGATCCATTACTTTACAGAAAACAAACTTACAGTTGAGGGTCCTTCATTTTAAATCCATGCTGAATATGACTTAAAACAGCATGAGTTGATTAATCATCTCCCATCACACACTCCCTCTACACTATTAGTTTGTACCCAACACTGTGCAAGACGTTGTCTTCTAATTAACAAAGAGTTAATATGAATAAGTGGAAATAAACTTTTCAAAGACTGGAAATGCTATACAGAAGCAAACCAAAACTTGCATTTTACATAGCAACAAAATCAATATGCATTTGGAGGCAAATTCTAACGTCTTCTACACATTCTTAGCTCTACTAAATGTACATGCAGGTCCATTCAGCGAGCCCTGTACATGCAGCTTGGATGGTAAAGTGAGAAAGACTAAATGTATTTTATATGAAAAGATTAAAATCTTACTTGTCATACAACACAATGTCTGGAATCCAAATAGAATCTGATGGGACACGAATAGATGTTATACCAGCATAGTCTTCAGGATTCCATCTTAATTTTACATCTATCCATTCCTGTAGATGCATGAAATGAAAAAATCATAATTGTGAAGTTTATTTAGGCAGGACAAGATCTGATGAAAACAGATATAAAGGCAATTTGAAATAAATAAATGCATGAAACTTCTAAAACTCTTCTAAAGCATACAACACTGAATATGCTGAACAGACAACCGATATCATCATGTTTGTTTTCTGTTATAAGAGCCAATTCACAGTACTTCTGCAGAGACCTTAAAATATTAAATTCATTTTTCAGAG
The DNA here is from genome assembly GCF_009819795.1 of Aythya fuligula. Lineage (NCBI taxonomy): Eukaryota > Metazoa > Chordata > Aves > Anseriformes > Anatidae > Aythya > Aythya fuligula. Next base: position 7,993,760 of record NC_045569.1, on the reverse strand, counting down.
CATATTTACTCAAATAAAAGGTATTATAAGCTGAAACAATTAAATTTGGAGGAAAAAAAAAACAGGTTCTGAATGAACATCGAGAAATTTGCAAAGTGATCAGAAGCAATATAAAGTTTTTCATCAAAACAAACAGAAAAAACTCACTGTCCTATTTCCACCAGCAATGCTAAAAATAACACCATTAAAAACATAGTAGTATTTTGGTATTTTTATATTTGAATTAAAATCTCAAGAAGAAAAAAAAATGGAAGTTTCTAAGAGTTAGACATAAGACATAATTTTAAACACAGTCAGGTCAGTTCTTACTTCATTTGAACTGGTTTAACTGCAACAAGTTTTGCAGAAATTACCCAGAGAGAACAGTTTTCTCATCAACATATTCCTATCTCATACTTGCTAAGTAGCAACAAAGTTTTCCGGAAAATAAATGCCTCAACTTAGTTACTGGAGAAGAAGAGAATGTGAAGAACCAAGAAAAACAAAAGGCAGTTGCCCAAATAAAAATAATTTAGTTATCATGTAAGTACAATTAGGGTCTGCAACCATTCCTCAAACTTAAATTGAGAATGATTTGTGAGAAGCATTTCCCAAGCTCACAGTGGCCACTAAACTGTACTGTTGGACTTCGATTATTATCAGGCTTAAGGCTTTCTCCTGATGATAAACAAATTTTCTTAAGAGGAAAAAGTAGCTTTCTGTAGCAAGCATATACAACTCTGAAATTCTTCAGTGGTAGTTATCCAGCTTCTGACAACAGAAATACATTAAACAATAATACAAAAGATTACACAAATCCATCATACTTTTCTTAACACAGTTTTTAAAAGAAAGCTTATGTACCAAAGCAGTAACTTTCATGGGTATACACATGCCTTGGTCTGTTAAATAGCCATGCAGTGCAGTGTCAGGTTTCTTTTAATCAGGTACTTTTTCTTCCTCCCAATTTACTTTTTTTTTTTTTTTTTTTTTTAATCTGGCTTTTATAGCAATTAATCCTTTAAAGCATTTCTAGGGACATTTTGTAAAGATAATACATAAAACAAGAATTTATGCACTTAAGTTCTCAATACATAAATATTTAACAACGTTACTTCCGACTTTTGATTTGCAGTTATGAAACTTCAGATTTTTTTACTCATATTTTACACATACCTGTTTCAACCAGACATTTGTTGTCATCAATTGATTTTTCTCATCCTATAAAAATTAAGTGCATTTATGAAAAAGATTGCACAGCACATTCATAGTAACTAACCTCTATAGTTCATACAGGTTTGTAATTTTAAATACAGAAAACACTTCTAAAAACATTCCAGTCTTTGGTAAGTACATTTATATGAGAGCCTTTTACACTTTACTTTTTTAAAAGCTGCATTTTTCCTCTTCTGTGTCTCTTTCCTCCCTTCATTTTATTTTGACTGTATTTCATGCAGTCTTACTGATTTTCTAAGAGGAAAAGAGCTATAAGATGAAAAACTCCTCTTGCAGCCATAACTAATGTATTCAACATGAGAAGAATATTCTGAAGTTAAAAGTTTCAGAAAACAAAATCTGGTTCATCTTTTTTACATGATAAGTAATGCCAAGAGATAATCTTTCTTACTATGGAAGCAATGTATTTGAAGGCTTTCAGGGATATTGTTTATTTTTTCCTGGTTAGGAAGGGGAAAAAAAAGGAGTAGTATTTGCAAGTGTTACTGAATTTTAAAAAAGAGTTGACAAATAAGGCTCTAAAATTTGGCTTTTTTTTTTTGTTGTTGTTTTCCTAGTGAATAAGTATATTAAAACACAATTCCCTAGGCTTATTAAGCATTTCACTCACTTTTTTTTTTTTTTTTTTTTTGGGGGGGGGGGGGCGGCTGAAAACTGCTAAACATAAAAGCCCCTTGTTTTCTCAATTAATTTGTCAACACTGCTTCATGCCCCCTTCTACAATGTATTTCTCATTATGCTTATAATCATTTTAAATGTTTAATCTACCATATGTAAGCTAAAATATGCACACTTAATTCACCTCATACTGCATTCAAAAATTGTAATAAGTAGGGAAAAAAGTAAATACATACCACATCTACTAGCTGAGAGATTGCAAGACCAAACTTGATTTTTATTGTATCATTCAAGCGTTCCACTGGACGAACCCATCTTTGATAGTCTTCAAATAAGTGTTTAAACAAGCGATCTTCACTTTTAGCAATAAAAGATGGTTCAGATATGCCTATACAACAAAAATAACTTATTAACATTGATTTAAATGAACAGAGTACATCTGCCTTCCTGTGTCCAAACAGCTGCAATTATGTTTATGCAGTATTAAATTTCTCATCTCATCCCCTTTCATCTGGAAGTGTGGCCAACGTTGTGCATATGTATTGCTTACCTGCTTTTATTAGCATCTCCATACCACTATCGCAGTCTTTAAATCTATGACTCACGAACACAAGGATAACGTTACCAATAATAAAGGCAAAACGCACTTATGTCATTGATCTGGTGTCGTGTAATTACAGAAAGCCTCTACAACTGAAAACGTATATGGGACCGAAGTTTTATCATTCTAAACCAAGGTAGCACTTCCTAAAACCTGCACCCACACTATACAGGTCTTCAGTATATCGCATAACTTGTGCTCCTGTTTGAAATACAATCATCTTCATGTTCCACGCCTTACTTCTTCTCATGGTTATGCATCTATGATGCATAAGAGCTCTCTCCCCCCTTCCCCCTCCGTTTTGTACTTTAAAAACACGTGCTAATCTATTTACCAGTGATTCCTCTATTTATTCTAACTTTTTATAGACTGGAAGGCACCTTTCTTTTTAAGTAATAGCATGCAGTTAGCTCATTTTCTGAGTACACAAGGATCCATCTCAAGGCCTGGAGACCAACTGATGGCCCAGAACAGCCAAAAATCTTTGTGGGCAGCTTACAAAGAACAGCAAACAGAACACCTGGAAGAGCTTTGGATAAAAGCACTGTAAATGTAGGAACTGCAGGCAGAGAGCAGCCCACATTTGAAAGCAGGTATCTAAGTCATCCTAGGTACTCCATCAAGCAACGGCTGTCCTTTATCTTAAAGGACCCACAAGAGTTGAGGCCTTTACCCCTGTTGTCTCACTGAAGTACAATCAGTAGAAACACTACTACCCAATCTAGGGTAAAGCTTCACGTTTCTCTGTTATGAGACACGATGTCAAAAATTATATACCCTAAATAACATGACAAGGATGAACATGGGGAAGATTCGGGGAGAGAGGAGGAAAGATCTGTACCCAAAAAATAACCTGTGTAAGAAGAGCTTTCAGGTGAAGGCAGCGTGGAACAAGAGCACTGTCTCCAGAAGCAGCACAAGCTGCAGGCATCGCCCTGACCAGAACAGCTTCGGGAGGGCCTCCAATGCCCAGGCCGAGTTCAGAGCAAGAAGCAGGAGACAGGAGCACCTGCTTTAGGAAAGGATTTTTGCTGCTCACTGACGGGATTTAACCCAACTGACATGACATACATGCATGGCACGACCTTTCTAGAAATGATGTGCTCGCTACCAGTCTAAAAAAAGATGCATCAAGAATAGAAAAGCACCAGAAATGGCATAACTGGATTAAAAGCAGAGGCAGACATCCACATGAGTAGAGATTTAAAAGATTAACATTATTTTGTTTGGCAAGGAGGTGAATTTGGTGTACATAGCAGACATAAAGTAGTGAATGACACATGCAGAAAAATCAGTCATGGTATTTAGGCTTTTTCATTGAAGAAGGGAAAGAAAACAAAAGGGTCAGTTAAATAAACAATTTCTATTTGAAGTTTATTATCATAAACATTCAGCGAACCACAGACTGTCAGACACAAGAAGACTAAGCTTTCACACTTGCCTCAGATTACTGAGCTGAACCTGGGCAGGTAGCACCACACTGCACACCAGCTCTCACTTTAACACAGTTCTCAAGATCCGCCTCACAACTTGATCAACAGTTCGAGGCCTTGCATTTGACTGCCTAACCCCATCAGGGCATCAATTCAGCTGGGCCTAGGCACCTAGGGCACCCAAGTTTTTCGTTTCCTGCCATCCATCACAGCGCTGTGCTGCCAGCCCAGCCCTGTGAGGGCTCCCTGCCTCCTGCACTGCAGCTCTGGGACAGCCCAGGAGAAACAGCATTATGAGCCCAAACTGGCTTGTGCCTGAAATTTCCAAGTCGGGATAAAAGCAGAATTGTGGCTTCAGAAAGGATCAGCAAAGCAGGAACAGCAGGATCCCTTTCCCTGGAAATCCCACCGTATGCTAAGGTGCGGCTGAACAGCTCTTGTTGCGTGCCAAATCAGCACTTGGGTTTTCACACAGCCCACCCTCCTGCTCCAAAACACCCCTCTGTTTACGCAGTACGTCGCTCATCGGCAAACACCACGTCGCTGGTCCTTGAGCTGTTACCTGCGTGTGCTGCACAACTGCCTGCCCCATTACCCGTGTGCTGCCACGGGGACGCGGAGGGGCAGGGAGCAAAGGGGCAGCTCACCCTGTACCCTGGCTGCTGCTGTGCTGGATGCATGGAAACACTTTGGACATAAGGATTGCTGCCCAGAAGGATGCGGCAACACGGCATTGCATGCATGCAACCCATCACAGCTATTGGGTTAAGGTGTACTTGTTTGTACTGATACCTTACAAGCTCCAAGTACCCTCGTTAGCCAGGGACAACTTCTTATTTGTAACTACATGGATTTGCCAGGTCCTGCTTTTTGCAGACACCTGAAAGAATACTTCCTGAGGATACAACTTAATTTCTTTATTTCTATATCCCTATTTCCTGAATTATGAATAGTTTCGTATATATTTCAGCCTAATGTTTCATAAATCCCTGAGTTTTGCATTAGCATTAATTACATTTCCCTTTTACAGTTAGGACACTGTACTGCATTTCTGAACAATCTGCGGTGACGACACAGCTGGGTATTCTCTCTCTGATAATTGACCTTGAAGCAATGCAGAGGCAGAGCTGCACTGCCACAGTGTCCATGCTCCTGTAAGACGACCTCTGGTACACCAGCACAGCACCTTCAGGGTACACGCTGTCCAGGGGCAGCTTCTCTTATGCTGTGCTAAACAAGGACGTGCTCCCTTAACGCTTTTCCTGGCTTAAAAAAAAAAGTGTTTTCAAACATTTTTCACTTGGACCTACAGTATACTCACCAATTAATAAGATGACCACATTTGCTAACAATATCATCCAACTAGTTTTCTCAGACTTCTTTCTTTCACAGCAATATCCATGCTCCTCCCAGACTTTTGGTTAGCTGCTGTGCTTCCTGCTACACTGGGGCATGCTGCCCGCTAAGAGGAGCTTCCATCCAGGAGAGCTCCGTGGGCAGGCTGGAGATGGTAAAAGCATAACAAGAGCTGGCAAAAATAAAGTAAATAACCCCCCACCTTTGGATATTTTATTTCCTAAGACCACACATCTCACCCATCACACAAATTGCAGGTGTTCAAGTTCTCCTTTCTGTGTCTGTATGCTTTTAGGATTACAAGGTGTGGAACTGCTGAAGTTTGTTACTGGTGTTAGCACCAAGAAAAAGATTCTGAAGAACTGGTGCTAAACAGAAAACAAGTACAGAAGGCGTGAAAAGGGAAATACAGTTAATAGCTTAGGACAGCAGGCTGGCTACACCAGTCGGAGGTGAGCAAAAAGAGAATAAAACCTATGAGTAGCGTGATTAGCAAGCAAACAATCCGCAGCATGAGTCTTGCCCTAAACCAGACAGCGAGGAGATGGAAGCCCCCAGCTCTGCCACCAGCAAACTGCCCCACCCTCTGGGAAGGTTTCGTAGCCTCTGAAGGGCCATTCTGAGCACCCCTGTGCTTACATGGCTTTACTTGGGCTGACATCAGTTAAGTTCTGTGTTCTGAACCCAAGGCAGTAGCCATCCTGTTCCATGACAAACCCAGTGACAATGTCTACTACTACTTACACCTGAAACTCTTCCCCACTCAATCTTTTCAGTGATTCCATGCCAAGAACACAAAGAGCCCTCAGTCATGGAGCTGCTAGTTGGCCAAAAGTTTCTCTCTGCAAAGCACGCTCATGATTTAAAACAGAAAACCACCAACTTTGTCACAGTTTGTAGTTGAAGCATCCTGTTTGCTAAATTGCAAGCAGTAATAATAGTAGTGACAAAACACATACACTTCCTTAGAAAAAGAACACGTGGGAACTCCAGGAATAAATGACTTAAGTCAAAGCATTTCCTAATTGATAGAACTGAGCGGTAGCAACCTCAGGTTGTCCTTGGATCGCCACCTGGTGTGCCTGGAGATGAGATTCATGGTCCAGGGGAGATGGGTAAGGGGTCACTTTTTAGGAACCTAATGTTAAGGTGCACATTTCAAATAAATACGTATTCTTAATGCAGATACATAACCAAATATCACTACAATGAAAATAACACTACTAAGTGTACTTTCCGTGCACTTGCATTTTTAAGGTGATAATCTATTTTGTTTAGTACATTTTACATGATTTATAACAAAGGAAGCACCTTGAAGGCTACAAGTGCAACAGCAACAGTTTACACCTTCTTCTAAAACTGTTCAGTGGTCGTTTGGAGAGAAATTAAAATACGTTTCCATCTTTCCAATAAACTCCAATTTTTTCTACATTCAGCATTTGTGTTTTTCCTCTAAGTTTACAGCCCTGGTCGCACCACAGTGTTTGGGTAGCTGGTGATGACTTTAACAGCAAGCCACATTCATAATGCAGCAGACAGGAAAAAGCAGAACAAGATGATTTTCAATAGTAACTACACAGATCTCTTTCTGTCTAAAGCTTTCTTTGCATTTTCAAGAACCTCCTGCCACCACTTCACTGATCAGAAGAGGTGTGAACACGTTTTATGCTCAATTTATTATGTTAGTCTTTTCATTGATTCCCCCCCCCCCTTTAAAATGATCGAGACAGTTTCTGCATGACTGTCAGTATTTTTCCCTACTTCTCCTTCTGTGCCTTAGTGAACAGATTGCTGGCAGCTGCTGAAAGTTCAAGTACCCAGTTAGCAATAAGCATCCAGAAAGCACAGAACAGCTGTTATTAGGATGCCCCTAAGTTGAAGCAGGATGACCACCAACTCTGCCCAGTTTACTCAGCAAGAGCCCAAAGTCCCTGTGTTCTGAGTTTCCTATGGGCCTTTTGTTCTCCCCTGGCTAAGAAATAAAGCCAAACACCACCACAAGCACAGAAAACTCACCGAAGCCAAACCAAACCCCACCAGCACACGAAAAGCAGCTATTCTTAACCATTGCTTCTTGGTGGCTCTTTGTGCAGAATTGTTCTGCTTTCTTCTTTTCAGACACTATCTGGGTACCTCAAAGGTAACAGTCCTATGTTCCTGTCACTGTGTGCTACGACATCCCTTATAGCCACCAGCTACTGCAGTAACTTTTACAATTTTCCATTTATTTCAGGGTTTTCAAGTTCCTGGGAGGATTTCTACTTTCTCTCATACCTAGGACAGCAATAAGCTGCCAACCAGCAGCAGCACCCTTATTGCAGGCATGAAACTCCCAGGGATTTTGAACTGTGATGTTGCTTGGCCCTAACCACTAGGGACAGAAGTACACAGACAGAAAGCAGGAAAGATATTTCTTACATTCAATTTTAATTTAAAAGATGAAAGTTTCCTGCTTGGTAGTTGAAAAGTACAACCAGACTATCTCCTAACAGCTTATTATCAAGGGATAATTACTGCTCACATTAACGAATGCATGTGCAAGTTCTATAAATAACAGATCAGCATACTGTATGGCCACGCAGCTTGCAGTTAATTGGGAAACACACGATCAGCTGCAGACTGCCCCTTCCCTGTCGTGGCACTCTTCAGACGTGCTGTTTGGAGCACAAACTGCCCCTTTCCCAACACCCAAGCTGTGCGCTAAGTACACGGATGTGCCAAACACCTTCCTGTGCTCTCCAGCAAAGCCATGGCCAGAGGCAGTCTCCTGATGAAGCACCATCTACAGGTGCAGGGCGCTTCCTTATGAGTCCACTGGCACCCACACTCTGCTCCATTTTCAGATAAGAGAACTCCGATCCTCCTCCCTGCCTGGCAGAGAGGGCACATTTATGAACAGGCTGCCTAGAAGCATGGGCAGAGCCTCAGGGAAGGAGTTCTGGTATCTTAGAAGCCACTGGGCCCTTTTCTGTTGGATTCAAGAGATGCAGGAGTCTGTCACCTCTCTTAGGCCACTTCTAGCCTCAGCTCACCATAGGAGACGTGCATCGTTCTCATCCAACTGTTGACCTGCCAGCAAGGACTGAGGATGAAACACAAAGGCAGCACTGAGGAATGCTGCGTGCAAGCAGCAGAAGACATTTACACAGCAAGTGTGGAGAGCACAGGGAGTAAAAGGAAGAGCGAGTACATAGAATTTTAAAGGTCAAGCCATTTATTCATACAGATTTAATTTAGAGGAAGCAAACCTAAGTAAACAATATATCAATGGATGTAAATCTTTATGCAAATAGGACACAGGCCTTGGGCTTTTGACAAGTTGCCAGCACAGCCCTGCGTGCTACAAAAGTTGCATGCTGGCATTACCTTCTGCCCACAACAGCATTTTGCTCATGCAGCTTGATTCCAGTCTTGTACACACTAGAACATATAAACCATGGCTCACAGTTATTCAGAAACTGATAAAAGCAGAGGCAGAGTGGGAGATTTCCGAATATATCAAATAAAAACCAGGTTTAACCACTGTGGAAAGTGGGAAAGTACCCAAGTACTTCCTTTTCCTTATCCTCACAAATCAATGTTTCTCCACAAATCAGTGTTCACATTTTTCTTCCTAAAAATCTCCAAAGAAAGAAAAAATATATAAAGAGTAAAAAATAAAAACAAACCAACAAAAAAACAACCCAAGAGCCTCTTCCAAGGAGGAAGGCCTGCAGCTCCCCGTTGGTTACGAGAAGGATCAGTTGTGCCAAGCTGAGCGGCGCACATTGGGGCGAAGGAGCTCCCAAGGAGACACCACCACAGCCCCACACATGGCACAGCAGTGCTCTGGGTGCTGGTTAAGTCCCGGCTCCATCCATGCATTTAAATCTCACCTGCTCGTTTAAGATACACAGCAAGGAACAGAACTTATGATTTGGCTGTATATTAAATCAGCTCATGCTTTGTCTTGTCAAATCAGAATGATCCAGGATAAAAGGTTAGTCCATCACCAAACTATTAACTAAAGGAAACAGCAAATTTATTTTAATTTGCTTCTGAAGTATCATCAAAACAAAGTCACATCCATAATTCACTTCTACTCATTACAATGATTGCTGTACCACACGCAAAACAGCAGCCTAAAATAATTTTACCGGTATGTCAACTGCACTTACTGAGATTATTATTTCAGTTTGGCCCATACCTTAATAACAGGCAGCAGTAATGTTTCCTAAGCTTAACAGCAAATCTCATTTTATTTTAGATCAAACGCCGTGAAAAGGCAGCTTTATGCTTACCACGTAGGGTGCGTTCTCAAAGTTACAACTCCTGCCTTGTGCCAAAAGGCCAGGTTTGGTGCAACGTGGCTGCAGGTACTTGCATACACCACATAATGCCCCACAGCAATGGCACTTCGCAAGACCTCTCACGGAGATGAAAAGCACTGCTGCATTAACAACTGACCAGGACTCGCCTTCTAAACCATATTTAGCAGTAACAGATCGCAGTTTTGTGTTCTGAACTAAAAACAAGACGCCAAAGCAATTCACTGGCCCTAAACCACACTTCTTAAACTCTGCGCTAACACTCAGAAGAGTCCATTTTATTCTTCACGAATTCCCTTTCTGCTCCTGAATACTGCAGTCGGGACTTCAGACAGCCGTGACCGCGCTCCAGACGTGCAGGATCACCGCCCGCTGCGGTGACCGGCTCGGGCTGGGCGAAGTTTGCCCTCCCGCCGGCTCAAGGCGAGCACCACGGCCCCGGGGTGGCGGCTGTGCGAGGGGTGACAGGAGCGGGGCTGCAGGGCACAGCCGCTTCAGCGCCTCGGCAGCGCTGCCCGCCGGGCTCTCCCGTCCCCTCCGCCGGGCTCCTCAGCGCTCCTCAGGGGCCGCGCTTGGCCTCAGCCCCGCCGCACCCGAGCGGCTCCCGGACCCCCTCAGAGCCCGCCCCGGTCCCCTCAGCGCCCGTCCCGGTGAGCAGCTCCCGCCCGGGCTTCGAGAGGGCTGCCCTCACCCCGCGGGGCGCCTTACCGGCATAGGGGGCACGGCCAGCGGGGCCGGCTCCGGGCTTGCCGAGGACGGTCGCGAAGAGGCAGGCGAGGAGGAGCAGGGGGCGGCCGCAGCGCCGCCGGGCACCCGGCTCGGCCATGGCTCGGACGCGGCCCCCGCCGCCTCAGCGCCCCGCGGCGGGCACGGGGCTCGGCTCCGCTCCCGACGGGCGCCGCTGGCCCCGCCCCGCCGGGGAGCCGTGAGGGGGTGCGAGGGGCGGGCGCGGGGCCGGTGGGGGGCAGCGCCCTCCCCGCTCCTCCGCCAGGGGACGAGCCCCCGGCAGGCGCCCTCCCTGGCCCCTTCCCCCGGGAGGGTCGGGAGACGCCGGCTCGGAGTGCCCCGGGCTGCCCGGAGGAGACGCGTCCCGTGAGGGAGCCGGTGCGCGGCAGGCGGGGGGCTGGCGGGTGCCCCTGAGGGAACCTCGGGCACCTCCCGGCCGCTGCCCCGGTCGCAGAGGGGCTCCCGGAGGGCCGGGGCTGAGCCGCGATCGCTGCGAGCGGTGAATGAGCCAGGTAAAGCGGCCCGGGGCAGCGCAGAGCTCGGCTCTGGTGACAGGGGCGTCTGGGAGGGTGCTTTTGGCCAAATTTCAGGGAAAGATTCCTGAGCAAAGGACTTTTTAACCTCCGTTCCATACAAAAAACTTAGCGGCTTCTTCTGAGTTTCTAAATCGGAATGTTTTAGGAGTCGTCATCAGAAATAGATAAGCTGATGCAAGCTAAAAAGACCCAGGGTATTCCCCTCTTCTTGCGTATTATGAATATCCGGCAAATATAATGGATGCAGAAAACACAAACCTTATGCCAGGGTCAGGTGAATAAAAGCTGTTAGGAAGCACAGCTTTAAAAGCACCAGCTGTGAAATATGAGTGATCTTCCTAAATCATCCTGATGTTAACGTACAGAGTCTACACATTTCCACAGAAAATGGAAGCAGCTGGCATTAAGCAATACATTTTTTCGTCTTTAAGGCACTGTTTGTGAAGATTTTTAACTTTACACAGAGAAAAGATTTGGAGAGAGGGGCTAATGGCTGAACCCGGTGCTCATCATCTGCTACATGAAGAGCTAGAGAGCAGACTGCTCAGAAAAAATGGACCTTGCTCAACTCGGATTATTTATTACAACTTTAGACTTCCTAAACTGAACATTATCCTAAGAAGTAATTTCATTAAGCACATTGTCAATTATCAAAATTCTCTGTATCAAGTATTCGCTTTATAGAAGAATAGTTATCTATTTCTGTACACTATGAATCTGTTCATCAATCAAAATGGAGTGCTTCAGCATTTCAATCACACTCCTAATTTTTAAAGTCATCTTTTTCTGTATTGTCTTATTGTCCTGCAGCCATATTTAGGCTATGCGTGTCAGTGCAAGACACAATGCAGTCGGTACAAGCCATCTGAAAAACGGGTGCTTACGCAGCAGTTTCTCCAGCACACTTCTGGTGGCATGTTGTATCGATCAGAAGGCTCTGCGGTGAATACGCTCGTGCTGTATATCAAGAATCCATTTATATATTGCATGCACAATCAAAACGTGTGTGTGTGTGTTAAAGGATGCAGCATGTGACTCTTATTTTGAAATGCTCAGTGTGCATGCAGTGGCCAACCCAAGATTTTACAATAAATAAAAACATATTCTAGCTCAAAGTGTGGCACCAAAAAAAAAAAAAAAAAAAAAAAAAGCAATGAAAAGGAGAAAAAAAAGCCACAAGCATTCTATTCTTTTGTATTACACTGGAGTTTTGATGTTTTCCAAGTACTCCAAAATTACTGGGCATTGTTTCTACAGAAATTGGAAATCTGTAGTTTTGGATGGCAACTGGTCCACCACTGCACTGCACCTGCTATTCCTACCATAAGGTTGTCATGTAAAATCCTTACTTCTATTAACAGCATATGTGCATCACAGTAAATGCATTTCAGAGCCATGACGTTTAGTTATCAGTGCTAAAGATAGCTGCCACTCAAACATGCAGGACGTAGCACACTGGTTTTATTACATAACCATGAATTTGTTTGCAGCTGCGTCCTAGCTAGAAAAAACAGATGCTCTAACATAAAAAAGGATTAAACTGTCTAGGTTACATGCCCAACGTTTTGCTAAATATTTTATGTAACATCATCTGGCATACGTTAATTATGTCATTATTACTGTTATAGAAAAAGAGTAGTAATAAATAAGAAACCAATTTTTTCCTTCTGCTTTGAGCTTGGAGCAAAATGTTAATACTGAGAGCATCATGTTAAGTGAAAAGCAAAACAATTACACGAGTAATGTCTGGTATCTTTCAAAGGGTCCTTCTCAGTGGGAGCTGACGTCTGAAGGTCCCCACAGAAGCATGTTCTGTGAATCTCCAGTAAATTGGCTGATGGCAGCTTTTACTGTGCACCAAAGAGTACTTTAACTGGAAAGCTGAATGCTGAATTAATCACAGATAAAAATAGCAAGCTGTTCAGTTTTCTTTGTGAAATCAGAATATTTCAAAAATTTTCTATGAAGCTGAGTTTTCTCCAGATGAAAGCCAAGAGCTATATAGCCAGCAAAGGGTACTCATGAGTTCTTTCAGATAAGTTATTTTATCAGTTCTTCATATTATAATAGAAATAACTGCATTTAAAACTTTAAAATAAGGAGAACTTCTACTACAGAAAAAACTGTAATGAAAAATTTTCTTTAAAGGACATGAAAGACATATAAAGAAGTCCTAGAACCTCATCTGGTCTGAAACTACAACACTTCTCAAGTTTCTGCTGTACCTGAGTGTATTAACTCAGGACTTAAATGTTTTGTGTATACATAGCTATGTATAAACCATGCATCACATACAGCTCTGTGGCCTCTAAAAGCATTACATTTAAACGCTTTGTAATAATTAGCATATTCTTTCTCACCACATGGCAGAGAAGTATTATCCCTAGTTTTAAGATTATGAACTGAAAGCATAATGACCTTGAGAATCCATTACAAAATAGAAAAAGCAGTCAAATTTAACATGTTCTTTAGCATCTTAATGTGGGTGGTGTTTTTGTTTGTTTGTTTTTTAACTACACCAAGAAAAACATTCAGATGAATAGGTATCTAAAGGAATCTTCTATCTTTCAGTGCACAATACAGTAAATCACACATAAGAAGCAGTCTTAGAAGTTGAATTGACTTTATTTGAACAGAATACATTAATCTAGAAAACAAGCTAACTTTTTTTTTTTCCTAAACACCGACAAATGCAAGAGACAGCACAGGTATTACTGGAGAAGCAGTAGTTTCATTATCCGTTAAACTACTTAAGAGTAACAAAGCACATTACAATTTATTAGGACAATCTATGTGTGAGTACCTGTCCTAGCAAGTTCTATCATGCAGTCAAGTGAGATATAAACTATCCAGTCTTTAAGTTTACTAACATCATATTATGCAAACAATTTCAAGTAAATACTTCTACCTAATTTGAAAAATTTGTCACCTTCCACAGCACCACATGAAGTTCTGGTGTTAAAATAACATTTAATCCACAGCAATAGCTAAATATTTGAAATACTTATGTAATACACTGTAAATTCTACATAAACACTACATACACCCAATAAATAAATAAATACAAAGAACAGGAAGATCATTTGATTAGCAAAGAAATGTATCGCCAGAATCATTTTTCTGTTCTTACGACTTATCCCCAAACCACTCCCAGAAAAGGCACAGATAGCGGTGATTTTTTTTTAAACACACAAAGCCAGAATCAACACAGTAGGCCTGAGCAGTCAAAGGCTGCTCTATTTCTAGGAAAAACAGGTAAGAAATTTGCATCAGATGTCAGAATGTCCCAGGAAGATTCAATCAAACAGAAAATCTCCAGCATCTGCTTACTGTCCTAGGCTCAGATACAGACAAGAATCAGATGTGAGGTTTAGCGGAATGTTACTGATAGTTTTGGATATGGGTGTTAGCTAGCGTACAGCTTATTATTAATATTGCAGTTACTTGCATATTCCAAGGCAGTAGAGACTCATCTCACAATCAGCTAATAATAGCACTCGGTAGAGATGGAGCTTTTAAAAATAAAATGGTTATTATTGTTCAAAGATTACACTTGTTAAATATTTGCCAATACTTTTAGTAAACAAAACCTTTCAATAGGTAGACCTTTTAAAATGCAATGTAACTACACAACTTATCATGTTTCCTTACACGTAACAGAGTAGAGATGAGAAAATTTAAATCATTCCAACGTTTAATACAGTATCTGAAAAGCTCCCCTTTACCAGGAAACGATGTAGTGTTTGGCAAAGAAATACTATTGGCAGTTCTTTAAACAAAGACCTACATGTATTTATTTTCCCCTTTTTGTTAGAAACAGCATAACTTAGGAAAAAATATTTTAATACATTTACAACCTAAACTATCTAGTAATATTTGTAGCACACCAGTGAGATTACCTTGCATGATTTATATACATTGGTGAACCGTGACTTAAATGCTCTAATGGATTCCTAGAAGACAGAAAGCATTGCTGGAGTCTATCATGTTCTGTTTCAAGTGATCTTTGACAAGGTGGGAAAAGCTCCCTTTCAGCATTGCTACTTTTAGGGCATATTCTGAGCTCTTGGTATAACAATCATCCCCATTGATTTAGAAATCTGCAAAAAGACGCTGAAATATTGCATTTATGGCATCAAAGAATAAGAAGATTGGGCACTATATTTTCTACATAAAAATGGAGCTTGAGGTATTTATACAGTCCTATAAAGAGGATTGTAATCTCCATGTATAGTGGAGATTAAACCTTACTCATCGGATGGTGTCTGCAACTATTCAGAACTTGCTACATATCATTCCTATGTTATGATATGGAAGCAAAGATCTAATATTGCACAAGGTGCAAAAAAAAATTCTAACCTTTATTAGCTATAAAATTTGAAAACTAACGAAGTACTGAGTATAAAATACTAAAGCAATTGTCCTGCACTGAGACTTGCAAAATTAACAACAGTACTGCAGCCTGCTTAGAACCCACATCACTCCACACCGCTGCCTGTAGAGAAGTTGCTGAAGTGAGCGCAGTACATCTATGCAAGCTGCAGCACAGACACCTCAAGCCAGATTCCTTCCTCTGTACTCAACACCAAACCTTACAGCAATGAGCTCAAAAATGGGTTTTGTTGAGACTAAGGGTAATTTCTGGCCCTGTTGACAATGTACATTTTATCAGTGAAAACATCTGGGATAGGTTAAAAATAAGGTATGGATTCACTCACTTGCTTTAAATGGTCATATTAAATCCTATCAACATCGGATATAACGCGCGCATGCACACACACACAATCAATCCGGGTCAGTCACAGAGGCTGAATCAACTAGCACAGCTTGAAAAACAGCAGGTAAGGCCTCTCGATTAAGAATGGGTTAATTGAGTGGGCTTTTCATCTTGCTTTTTACAATTTAAAGGGGTGTAAAACAATTTTAACTAACTTGTTTACATTTTCTCTATAAATTCCCAATCATTTTCAGAACTAGCAGAAATTTTTGTCCCTATTCTGAATGCAAAATAATAATCTCAACAAAAATTATTCTGGTTTTTAATTCATGTACATATATTATGATTTCTCAAGTGGTTAACTGGTTAGTTTTCTAGGCTGTTGTCTGACATAAGGGAACTGAATTCTTTGGGGAAGTATCAGCAACACTAAGCTAAATATAAAACATGTATACTTCTTTTCAGGATAAAATGTAAAATAGTCAACGTGGCCTAAAAATTGCACACTATTATTTAACTATTTGTATTTGGACAAGTTAGCTTATCATTTTCCCATGGCCTTTATAAAGTGTCTTTCTAGTTTGTGTGACTCTAACTAGTGTTACATGATTAATTTCATAGAAAACACATGCACTCATGAAAGGTTATGCTAAACTGAACACATTTGCTACAGGGCATGTTTAAAATACAACTGCTTGCAAGACCATCAGTTTGACACAGCCTGTTATAGAACAAAATAGGCCAAAATTAAAACTTGGCATGCCAGCACACTTTATTTCAGTATTTGTGAAGTGATCACGAATGATTTTCCAAACTTAGGAGCCCCTTTCACTACTTTAAAAGACCCCCCCACACGCACACACACAAAAGTCTAACAATTCTAACACCATATTTGTTCTTTACCAACTAGCATATACCTTTAATGGTTTAAAGCGATTAACTCCCTCAAGATTGTGCATAACCAGGCATTACTGAGAAATAAAGACACTCATCACTATTCTTCTTAAATTTTATTCCATAATAAAAAATAGAAGATGAAAGAAAGAGTGTTCGAGAATTAAAGCAATTATTGGTCAATATAAGGAGCGGAAAATCAATTATCTGAATGATGATTAAGGACCTGGTTCAGCAGAAGTAATTCTGGTTTCATACAAATTCATGGCGTATTTGTAGGCTGCTACAAAACAGAAATCCAGATTATCTTTTACTGAAGCAGGTCCTGTATTATCTACAGAATATTTGATTTCATATTCTATTTATCCTTCTCTTTTTGTTCTTTTTCCTTCTTTTCACGTTCAGCTTTTGCTTCCTCCTCCTCATGTTGTTTTATCAACTGCTCCACCTCCTTCTGCTTCAGAACCCTTATTACTGTCTTTCCGTTCTCTCTGGTCAGTGTTGCAATTTCAACTGAAACATATGGAACAGACAGCGGCATTACATTTTGTCCTTTTGAAAGAGCAATCATTAGACGGGTTAAGATTTGTTACAACTGGCAGCGAAGCAGAAGGTTCTTGTCCTGCCTCCACCTAATCAACAAAGCCTGGATGGCAGCAGTCTTCTTCTGCAGCAGCACACCCAATACCTCTCCAGTGATTTTTCCACCAGACACGTAGCCACTTCTGCTAATGCACTCATGTGGCCTAGCTACAGTCCCTGAATTGTGGTCTAGGAGCTAACCACAGTGGATCATCCTTAACCAAGTCATAGGTATGCCTCTCAGCAAGGTTAACAAGGATTGCTGCTATATTGTTGAAGATTTTTTACGTGAGCACTAAAAATCCAGTAAGCCACATGTGGAATATAGACATTTACAATTTTTTATTTATTTATTTATTTTTTAAGGAAAGAGCATTATCCCAAATTGGAGAACTGCTTACCTTTCTCTGCAGAGAGTTTGCTAACATCCATGGTCTTGTTTAGAACCTTAATGGCTAACGCAAGCGCAGTCTTTAAGGTCATTTCCCCTTCTTTGTAGTCTTGTTTTAGCATTGACACAGCTGCCTATAAATTCCACAGAAATTAAAATGGTATCATCGGACAATGAACCAAAAAAGGTTTTGATATTATCGGCAAAAAACAAGTAATTGTGTTTGTACAGTTATCCATTTCTGCTCTGTACTCATGACCAACAATTCAATTTAATTAGTACAATGCAACTTATGTACTTTTGGGGAGAGGAAAAGCACAGAACTTACAGCACTATTATTCCCAATGCATGTGGCTTTCCATCCTCCATAATTTCCACTAGGATCACTTTGATACAGCTGAAATCCATAGTGCTTATCCCAGCCAATGTACAGCAGTGAAACACCAAAAGGACGTTTTCCTGTTGGAAAGAAGGCCATTAGTAACCTAAATTTAGTAACAAGACTGGTCACAATTATTTTCTTTGATTTCCTTTGTCAAACCCTTTCCTATGAACTGGGATTTAACAGACTGTTCTGCACTTCTGCTACTTGAGATAAGCACTACAGCATTATTTCTTTCTAAGTGAAGGGGGGAGGGAATAGCAGAGGTTTATTTCATTTAACCCCAATAAGCAGCTCATCTCCATCTCCACGAATTGGAATTTAT
Source organism: Aythya fuligula (assembly GCF_009819795.1). Lineage (NCBI taxonomy): Eukaryota > Metazoa > Chordata > Aves > Anseriformes > Anatidae > Aythya > Aythya fuligula. Next base: position 7,975,677 of record NC_045569.1, on the reverse strand, counting down.
CATCTCTGAACTTTAAATCAGAATTCAGCATTTAAAGTACGTAGTTAAAGCATTTAACTTATAAGAGTCAAAAGGCAAATATATTAAAGGTCATTCTTCCACATTACATATACATAAAACACCATTATAGTCAGTTCACATTCTAAGGAACACTCCTTACAGTGCCATTTTCTAACATGTTCCTCAATCCACCAAAATACTTTTTTCTTTCATTATTAATGTTTTACAATATTAATACCCTGCTATATGTAGCAGAAAAAAACATATTTGCTATTCATTACAATGGAGAGACCAAAACTTTTAAAAGGCTACACAGCAAACAATTTTCTGTTGGTCTTTTGGAAGGCATTCACTAAACTCAAGAGCGCTCAAAGCGCTGGGCCTGAACCTCAGCCATCAGTTTCTCTGTGACTAAAGAGTAGCATCTTCAATAGCAAATCAAGTTTGTTACTAATTATGACTGCCTGTTCCCCTCCTAAATTTGGCTACAGTTCTTCTCGCTTTAACTTGTTACAGCAGAATTCGGTAGAACTGTCCAGAGACTCAGACGCTTCAAATTACATAACAGAATCTTTCTTTAGACATTTAAAAGCACTATGGTTCCTCACACTTCCTTACCTCCAAACTGGGTGTAGGCCTGCTTGATATCACACAGCGCGGTTACCAGCTGCTCACAAGGAATGGGCTCCTGATACTGTAACAAATACCTAGTATCAAAGACAAAAGAGTTCTCAAAAATTTTGTTAACACTATCCTGGTACATTTAACATTTAGCAAGCTCCTGCCTTAAAGCCTCTCCAATCTAGCTGTTTTAGTTCAATCAATCTTAATTCTACTGAGCGCGTGTTCATTTTGCTTTAATACATAGACAGAACTGAATCTGGCACCGCAGGCAAGTAAAATCACGTAACTATCAGCAAACCTACCTCTGGGCAATCAGTCGCAGTTCATTTGTCAGAACATTGGCATCGGAAGTTATTCCTGCAACACTGCAAGCCATATCCCTACAAGAGAAGCACACGAATGAACTGGATTCCTATCAGTCTCCAAGAAACACTCCTGTCTTCACGCAGTAGCTCAAGCAGATTACCTGCTGTTGGGCTTCTCTGATCAAAACTACACAGCTGCCATGTGCAACAGATTGCTGAGCTCCTGCATTTAGAGTACATGTATGTTGAAAGTATAACAGTTTTGGCAGGAGGAGAAAAGTTTTGGCAGGACAGCAGAAAGCAAGCAGCTCAGCTACTCATACGGTTCTGAGGACTATGCCAGAGACGATTAACCATGTTGACAAGATCCTGAGGATCTTCACAAGAGCCACTAGCTACATGCAAGTACCTATTCTGGGCACCACCTGACACAGACAGCAAACCAGAATACTAAAGGAGCCGTACAGCTTCTGTGACAGCCTTCAGTGGGATTCACCAATCACACATTGCATTCATATAAACGTGAATTAGAGATATTAATGATTTCAAAAGTCACTATTAACTGCTTTAGCTGAAAATTAATCTTCATTTCCAGCAACATATAGTTTGCGTCCTTGACTGTTTCTTAATTAACACCTCTTATCTCATTCTTAATTGTCTTAATTTTTTTTTGCCAAATCTGATACTGCTGTAGAATTTTCACTACCAGACAATAATCCACATTCTTCTGAAAAGTTCTTAATTTTGCTAAGAAGATGGAAGAGCCGGCCTAGGCAACCAATCCACTACACTTACTATACTGCCACCTCCTCAAAAATCCAATACCTCCTACAATTCCAGCTGCTTCCAAAATAAATCAGAATGGGAAATCAACAGATGAAAACCTGTTTGTGTTTCATATGCACGATACAACAAGGCTGAAGCTCCATGACAGGTTTAACTTTTATAGAGCTAGAAGGTCACAATAGTGACATACATCATCTCTGCTACAGCTGCGGCAGAGAAAGCTAAGGCGCATTTTACCTGATTTGTCTTACTCTCTTTGATTAATACAAGGTGAAAAAAAAGATGTAAAAGAGGATGTTGAGCTGACGCAGCACAGTGATTTGTGGATTATCTATTACCCATCCACCCCTTGCTATTTTGTAACCTGAGAACTCTCAGTTTAAGAGATGTAACAACATTATGGTGTATGGAAAGTAACAAGAAACAGGCTATTCCTCCTAGAAAATTCTCTTTAGAGATAAAAACACAGTGCTCCTTTAAAACAATCAATGAATGCAGTAACGATGAAGTAGTCACACGCAACTGTAGCACTGAACAAAACAAAGACAAACATTTCAAATAAATCCAAGCTCAATGCTAAAATGTCTGAAGAGTTAGCGGTAACATCAGTGAACATCTGGTCATCGTTTCAACTTACTCATTAAGTTTGTATATTTTCTCTGAAAAAAAAACTTCATCGAGGAGCTTGTGAATGTTGCGTCTCTCTGCAGCTAGCAGAACGCCGTCGTTTGCTAGAATCCCCAAGCAAGTACCCGCATGTCCGATTGCTTCCATCGCATACTCGACCTGATACAATCGGCCTAGGAAACAATTTAAATTATAACAGCCATAAAATAGCACTGAATGAGACCAAATATGCAAAAAGGTGATTTAAATATGCAAGAATATGAGAGGTGCTTGGTGTGCAAATTAGGATTATTTCTTCAGTCTATCACCAGTCACTAGCAGATTAATTTTTTTTGAAATATAGGAAGGAGTCAGAAGAGAGAAAAAACACAAATCTGAAAAGGCAATTTTGGGCAGAGTCAGTGTGGAAAAAAATAATTTACTAAGCAGAAAAAAATAGAGAACTCTCTGAAACAGCAGAACAAGACAAAATGAGTTTTAACTGAAAAAAAAAAAAATACTAGATTTTGTATCAATCACTTCTACAAAACATGGAAAAAATGATTTGCAAGTGCTTGCTTCAGCATGTAAAAGAATAATATGGAGATGCGATCACATCAGCAGGATGCTATGCATGTTCTAGGGGCTAGGGGGCAAAGCAGTAACAAAACCCATCCACACTCAAACAAAAGATGAACGGTAAAGATTTATTTGAATTATTTAAAAAAGATGCATCAGTGGTATTTGGTGGAAACGTATGCACATTACTGCTTGAATCAGAACAGGAAAGAATTTAAAGCCTCCACTTTTGACCTTTGGAGTCCATACAGAACCGGGCACTACTCCGGGCGGGTAACTGTGATTCCTGCATCTCGTGTGGGCAGAAACACGGGGAAGCGGCGCTTATCTGCGTGACACCTGGTTCCGAGCAGCGGGTTAAAACAATTACGGCTCATTGGAAAAAGCGCGGTTAACGAGTACCTTCTGGAGAGAATATGGTAGTTCTGGAGTCGTATCTTCGAGACTGCAAGAAGCAACAAACAGCCCGTCACAGCCCGGCACCGCCCGCCCCACCAGGCCGCGCCGTGGGGACGCGCCGCCGCGCGGGGCCGCCACTCACCATGGTGCCGGCGCGGAGCTGCGGGCGGGCGGGCGGCGAGCGGGCCTGCAAGGAAAACGGCGAGGAGCGGGAGCGTTACCGGGGCAGCGGCACCGGGCCCAACCCCGATCCCAATCCCAATCCCGATCCCAATCCCGATCCCAATCCCAATCCCGATCCCGATCCCAATCTCGATCCCAACCCCGATCCCTTTCCCTTTCCCGGCCCTCCCCACCCCTCCCGCCCGCAGTGCGGAGTCATCGCCGCCACCCCCCCCGCCGGAGGACGAAGGCCCCGCGCGCTCCCCCCGCGGCTCAGGGCCGCCCCCCGGGGCCGCCCCCGTCACGGCGCCCCCCGCACTCACTGCGGGCCCACTGCGGGCCGGCCGGGCCCGGGGGGGGGAGTCGGGGCCCTGCCGGCGGGGAAGGCCCGGGCGCGACGGCCGCTCCCGCACCTTCACCGCAGCGTCGGAAATGGCCGCCGCGCATGCGCGCTGCCGCCGCCCGCCCGAGGGCGGGGCCCGCCCTGAGGGGCCGTAACGGCCGCCCCCGCGCCGCCTCACGGAGCCCGCCCTCAGCCCGCGGCCCCCTCAGCTCAGCGGCCGCGCACCTGCGGCACGGCGGGGCCGGGGGCGCCCCCACCTCAGTCGGCGTCCCCCCGGGGCCCGTAGGCGCGGGCGGTGTCAAACCAGAGCTGCTCGACGGCGGCCTGCCCCGCCTCGGCCATCCGCGCCAGGTGCCGCCAGCCGGTGCGCGCCGTGACCAGCAGGTAGTCGCGGTTCTGCGGGTAGGCCAGCGCCGTGTGGGCCGCGATGACGAGGGACTGCGCGAAGCGGCCGCACACCAGGAGGAAGAGGGCGCCCCGCTCCGCCGCCGTCAGCGGCACCACGCGCTCAAAGCCGGCCAGGACGTGGCCCCCGACCCGCAGCGGGTCCGCGCTCTCGATCATGGCGTACATCATGGCTATCGCCACCTCAAACACGTAGTAGCCGTAGCTCATGTCGCTGAAGTCCAGGATGCCCGACACCCTGTACTGAGGAGGCCCCTGGGAGGGAGAGGTGCAGTCCACCAGAATATTGTGGTCATTGAGATCTCCATGATTGATACCTGAACACAGAAGAAACAAATAATACTAAATAATTATTAATCGGCACATTTTTTTCCAGTTTCTCAAAGCAACAGCTGTGAAAAGATGCACAGAGGCTGCAATTAACACTCCGCTACAAAACCAGACGAGTGTCCCCTGCACTGTGTGCTGGCATCAACAGCCTTGCTGCTCCCTAGGAAATACAAAGGGCCTAGAAACTCCACTAACTGGTGGCCAGACAGCAAGGGAGAGGTACAAGGTCTGATTCTGCTCTGGTAACACCTGTTTTATGCTAGAATAGCAGAGTTTTCAAACTATCAAATTGTCAAGTTACCACAATATCATTGTGAGTTGAATTTAGAAAAATATTAAATATTTACTTAGACCTTTATGAAAGGAGGTAGTGTACTCCATATATTCTTAAGCTAATGAAACAGCATGAAAGTCATGACCTTAACTGAAACAACCTCAGCAGATAGGTGAAGAACTGAACCTGACTTTACCAGTACTGCACAGCACGCTCCCCTGGCAAGTTCTGCACTGCAGAATTCAGCACAGTATTTCCACGTGTGCTATGGATAAAGGAGGCTTCTTTTGCCTTTTTTTTTTCCTTCTCCATGAACCCTCAGTAAGAAACCTCAGTGTCTCAGTTCAACATAATTTGCTGAGAATAAAATACTCACAGGCTCGAAAACTGCTTAGTTTGGGTATGACTTTCTCTTTAAATTGTTCAATAACTTGTTCCACAACTTCACGATACTGGTTCTGGCCCAGGGCATAAATGTACCGATCTAGAAGAGGGACGTTTGCCAGGTTCCAAATGAACTGGCCTCGGTGCAGACTTTTTACTGATGGATGATGGAATTTCTTTAGAAAAAGCACAAGAGAAAATAGGCCATAATTAAAAACCTGTTCCTGTGATTAAACGCCTTGATTCAAAGCCCCTTTTAACAGGTTCCAAGCAAGACTTGCTGAAAAGCACCACACCACTGACCATTTATATCAACCAGCAAAAGAATAATCTGACGGATTATTTCAGACAAGCATCTTAATATCTACACAAAACATTTTTTCCCCCTATTCTTTAGGTATATAAGTTATCTTAAGTCCTTTGTCGCTGAACTCATTTAAAATTGATGCTTTCTGCAATGTTTCTGCAAGTGATACTGACTTTCTAGCAGTTCTGAGGCCTTGCCAAGGCTGGAGCCGCACACGGGCAGAGTTTGGATTGTGCACTGAGCTGGCACTGCAAAAAGCTGCCAAAGGATTAGAGACACAAACTGTGCCAGCGTGTCAGAACAGTTACACAGATGCACTCTGTGCACTTAAAGGTGGCAGCTTTTGGGGTTGAGCCTTAGATCCTGCTGGCACATGATAAATCCTGAAGACAGGACTTTACAGAGCTGCTGACAGGTTTATTCTTATGAAAATGTCTACAGGATCTGCAGTACACAAAGACCCCAACAAATTGACCCACGTGCAGTAGGCTATGCGCATCTCACTTGACTTGTTTGGAAAGGAAGTTCAGCCAAATTGGCTGTATATGACTTTGCCTTCGTGCATCCAGGTACCCTAAATATTTTAAACAAACAGGATCTCTCTCTCTCTCTCTCACTAGAAGTAAAAAAAAGGTGGTTTGGAAAGTGACCTTTTGGGAGGAAAAGCTTCTCTCTCACTGCACACCACTCTTATCCTTGAACCCTTTAACGCTCATTAAGGTACATGCAAACCAGATTCTGCCACTGCACAGGGCACATATAAACACTTCCCATTACAGCTGCTGCCTTCCTCTTAAAAAGAAATTAATGTTTTGAATTAAGGCTATTACTTAAAGATAGCTAAATGATAGTTAAAACTAGAGCTATATGAAAATTTAAGGAGCAATACTAAGCCTAAAACATAAATCACTGCAGAGGGTCCCTAACCCTGTATAAAGCACCACACTGGTGCTATCTGGTGCCATCTGGTGAGCAACCACTGCAATTTCCCCAGCACAAGTCATACTCCAGACAACTATGAGATACCAGATGCATGAAAGGTAATAAAAAGGCAGAGATCTCAATCTCATGAGGCCTCATCACTGTGAAGCCATCAACAGCCACTTTTTTTCCACTTAGGAAATGAAAGACGCATCCAGGCAAAAGAAGACACCAACAAGAGAAGGTGGAATTATTATTTTATGCGCAAAACAAAGCATGGGACATTCCTTTGCTATCCAACTGACCAAGCAATTAACTGGACAGAAAAGGCTGTACGTCCTGATCTGCCATCAGAAAATACAGTACCTTAGGTATTACTTTTGGTGTCAATGATACCTGGGAGTTTTGACAGTAACAACTGCAATTTGCTTTCTTTTAAATGACAAAACTTGGTAAATAATAACCCTTATGTTAAGGGCATGAGGAGCATTTCCCTTCAAAATTTGCACTCACATCTACTGCTTCCTACTGGGCAGGAGAAGTCACAGGCATTTTTTGAGACCAGCTGGTCTTTATAAATTATTTTAATCACATTATAAGAGCACGAGCAGAATTTTAAAAGCCAACAGTAAATTATCCTTCCCAATAGAAAAATGCTGCTGTAACTTAGGAATGCGGTTGGTAAAGCTAGCAATTCACATCGCATAATTGTCTGAAGCTGGTAGCCAGAACATGAGAAGGAAAGGTTAATGAAAGGCAATAAATAATTCAAGAGTTCTTTGATGTATCAAACAATCACTGGATGATTTATCAGCTTTATTATTCTGCATAGTTACAGAGTAAAGAAAGAACTTACTGTGCATTCAGGTTATTTGACTGGAAGCAGAGAAACTGACAGAAGTGTCCCAAATCTCTCTTCACTAGCACAAGTGGCATTATAGAAAAGGAACCAACTGCTACCACTGCAATAACTGGTCATGGTTCTAATGACCAGGAGAGCAAGTCAAAATGAATTCAAATTAAAAGCTCACCCAGTTGTGAGCACCATTTTTTACAAAAATGCTTCAAAACAAGCTGTACGTGCTTTAGTTCAGGCAGTCTAGGATTCGGTCTTGTTATTTGCCAGACTTGAAATAGCTGACAGGTGAGCTTTGCAAAACAAAACAAAACAAAACAAAAAACTTACATCCCTGTTCAAGGTACAAAAATGCATTGCAAAAGGATCCCTGAGACTCTGTCATAAGCACGGGCTGGTTGTGTTACCTGGGGAAATGCTATAGTAACAGCCAGCTTCCCCAGTTACAGCATGGGGGCCGGCACCTGGAAGTTGAATTCAAGTCTGCATTCACCAACTTCACTTTTACAGTCAGGAAAGTTGACAGCAAACACAAGAAGAAACAGAGGAAAAATCTATTGAAGTTTGTCAAGCCTGAGCAACAAAAACTCACCTCTGTGAGAGCTTTATCCAAACTGGCAGCTAGTTTACCAATCTCATAGAAAATCTGAGGATTTGTAGCAAGTTTTGCAGCAACTTTTGCTACTGGTGTACCCGGCAGGTAAGTCAGCAGCCTGACCATGTACTTTTTGTTGTCAGGCTCGCTACCTAACAAGCAAGCAGAAATACAGTCACTTCAATACATGCTATTGAGCATTAGTTAACACAAGAGGCAAAATGGTTTCTCCCAGTGCAGGCGTCAGGTGTAGCTGAAAAAACAGATTTCATTCAAAGATCTTGTGCCATACCTCAAGCCCACACCTACTGACACTTGCAGCGCTGTTCTTACTCTGATCAAGGTTCTCTGGTGTCTCTCTCTATAGGTTTTTCTATATTATCACTCTGAATTAAACAGGCAGCTCAACCCTGATGTTCTCACCATGATATTCCTGCACCCCAAAGTAAATATTTCATCAGGGAAGTTCTTGTTCAAAAGATAAAGGCGAGATGGATCAGGACCTACAGGCTTGAGAAAGTACCAGACCGCTACTGCAAGCACAGGAACCGCTAGAGGTGAAAGCTGAGCATGGAGTGCCTGGTGAAAACCACCGGCTCTCATGCAACTTGCTCCGGCTCGCTCACGTACGAGCAAGTAATCATCCAAGATTACTCCACATTCGCATCAGTGCAACAGAGCAGAATGCGGGCTGTCACTGATCCAAACCCTCTGCTGTATTGCAACAAGTGCGTCACAAAGCTACCACTGAGTTAAGGGTGATAACAGGGCAGTAAAGGTCCTTGTAATTGCTCACCTCTTGGCTCCAGAGACATGATGTTACCGTCTTTTGTGAGGTAAGGTGTAGCTGAAGGAAAGCCTTCAGCACTGAGAAATATCATGGCCTGTGTCTGTGCTTCAATGAGGTCAGGCTCCTGGCTGTCTTCCGAATTGGTGATTTTAAGGACATATTCATCTGCACCTTCAGCCTCACCTTTGCTTCTTAAGACACGCACATGGAAATTCTGATCATCATAGCTGGGGAGAGGCCTGATCCAGGACACCTTTAATCCAAACACCCTGTCAACCAATTCTGTTGCTTCCTTTTCATCAAATGCTGGTTTGCTCAACGTCTGTGGTTGGCGCTCGCTTTCAGAAGACATCGTGTCTCTAGGAAAAAAAAAAGAGATGCTGGAAGACACAATCTGCATTCTGACATCGGAAGCAGCGGTTACTGTGACAAACTGCATTCAGATAAGGGAGACGAGTGTGTTAAACAAGGAAAAAAACTAACGCGCTAAGCAAGTCCGCGTTTTTTATATCACAGCTCCTTGCCAACTGCTTTATCTGTTGCCCCCCAGAAGTCAGCCTCCCAAGTGAGCTGCACCCAATCTGTTCTCAGCAAGCAGACAGCACAGAATTGTTAACGATCAGCGCTTTTATCGGCTGCTTTCCAGGAGCAGCCTAACCCGGCGCATCGCTAACCAGGCACGAGTTCCCAAGGCACAGAGTTACTGATTTCCTAACCAGAGAGTTCTCGATTCGCAGCCGCGAAAGGTAAGCAAGACTTTTGCGGATACTTGGCGGCAGAGCAGGCCTGCTCGCTCAGCCCGGCCACCACCAGCTCCAGCGCTCGGGGGCGCGGAGCGCACGGCGGAGTCTCGCCCGCTCCAGCCGCAGCTCTCGGCGCCCGCCCGGCTGCTGGAAGCGCCGAGCCGCAGCCTCCGCTCCGCGAAGCGAGCAGACGCCGGGGGGCTCAGCCCGGGGCCCTCTGGCCTGCCCCCGCTCCCCTCCCCGCGGGGCCGCCCGCAGCAGCGCCCCCGCCCCGGGGCAGCGCAGCCCCGCCGAGCACGGAGGCGCCGCCGCCGCCGCGCCTGCGCTGGAGCCGCCGGGCCGGGGCCGCGCCTCAAGGGCTGCGGGTCGGGGGAGGCCCCGCGGGGCCCTGGGGCGGAGGGGCTGCCTCAGGCCGCCCCTCTGCTGAACCCTCAGCCAGGACACAGCTCCCAGGCACGAGGCCGTACGCCGCCCGGCTCCTGGGGTTGCTCTCGAGCAGCGCGGAAAGCTGCAGCTTCCTGTCAGAACCCGCAAACATTGTCCAAACATGTCCCTTCTAGCCCCAGAAACAGGTCCACGTTCGTGTTTAAATCATTTTAGAAGTACACAAGATTTGGAAAAGTCGTGGCTTGACCTATAATCATTTACCTAAAACAAACTTGATGCATCAGCCGACTCTGACCTTTGGACTGCACCAGAACTCAGGCTGGCAACACTTGAGCGGTCTCAGAGAATTTTAAGGCTCTGTTCCTGCTGACAAAGCTCACTTCCCCCACACATACACACCTTCAGTACAGAATCCTCCTCTGAATCCCTCCTGACAAAAACAAAGTTCAACAATCACAGCATTGGGAATCTGAAGTAAAGGCCAATATCCTAATGTTTTTAAGTAGATCAGTTTAAAAAGCTTGTCTCAGTAGTTCAGTGTTATGAATAAGGTTAAATACATTTGAGAATATTTTAATGCACTTAGGAATTCAGATGATAGAAACTTCTTCCAAGTAACAAAGACAAGGTCCTTTCTTTTTTCCTCCCACCCCATTTTAGAGCAGATGTTTCTACTGTTAAACATGAAGATACAACTCAATCCAAATTTAGTAATATTTATAAAAGGCAAGTAAACAGCACTGGGTGCAAGTGGAGTCTATGCTCTACCATCACACACACAAACATCAAACTTTCTAAATATATATAGAACATTGCTTTTACATATACATAAGAAACCTGAGTACGCCTATACATATGTGCAATCAGAAAAGGTATCAATTGAAACAACCATTTTTGATTAACAAACAATCCTTTAAGTCTATTACTATTAATGTCCATGAGTGGGGGAGCATAGTCGAGTTGGTAACCCTGGATGAAGTGCTCCCATATATTCCATGACATCATTATTTTTTCTCAGATCATCTAACAGTCTCCGTTTGCCATTCCTTTTCTTGATTACAGACACCAGAACAGTATGTCTTGCTTTAAGTTGTTAAGCAATCAGCCTTCGGGCTTTATGTATTCCATTCTTCCCGGATCGAAGGGAAACAGACCCATCTCCTTTTCAGGCCCAATAGGGCCTGGGTCAAAAGGCACGTCCAGGTCAGCAGGGGGCGGAACAGCAAAGGCCTGCGATGGTTGTAGCGGCGGGGGGGCGATGGTGTAGCAGAAGTATCGGTGGACGAGCCCGCAGCTCCCTCACCGTCTGGCAAACCACACGTGTCTGACTGTGGTCCCACAGGGCTCTTTAAGGCCTCAGAGACTGCTCGCCAGGTGCCAAGCAATCCCACTGCAACCTTGTCGTTTTTAGTTGCAGAGTCCCACACCCTGACCTCAATTTGGTCCCGTATTTCAGAATCATAAACTGTCTGATTGTTAATAAAGAGAATAAGCTGTAAGGTTAGCAGGACAGTCTTTGTTCCTATGATTCCCCATAATGCACAGCTGCTTTCCAGCAAGGGGCCTCCCCTTTCCTCCCAGCCCCATGAAATCACAAATGAGCTTTTTAAGATTAGAGGTGCTCTAGAAGACTGAAGGTTCTCTCTCAATTTCTGAGACAGAAGGGCAACAGAGGTAACAGGAAAGCATTCTTGCTATGCTTGTGACTAAGGTATGTAATCAGAAGGTCCTTGCTCTCTCTGTAAACAATAACTACAGTGCCTTTTACAGTTAGTCCTGCCTTAGTCTCCAGACAGCAGGGCCAACATTTAAGACTGTTATGCATGCTTCTTGCCTGCCTGGTATTCTGGTGGAAAGCATGCTGCATTCATAAGGCAACCCCCAGGGCTAAAGCTGTACTTCAGCCCTCCTACCATTATCTGTAAGAAAAAAAAAATTAAAAAAAAATTACCATCTGCATTGGATACCAGTTTAATTGCCTCTTCTGAATGCAAGTCTTTGAGGACAGGCTCATGTCAGATAGCCCCAAGTCAACTTTGGAAAAACTTGTCACATACGTGAGGTCTACATGCCATAAATGTAACCTTAGTCAGCAGTCTGCTTTAATACATGGGTTGATCTACATTCTAAATTGAAGTAGATGTTTACCTTAAGAAAAATAAGCAGATTATTCATTAGTCATTTGATTTAATAACCAGAGGGATATCTGGAGCTCAGCTGACAGAGGAAGCCTTCTTCTAAACTGATTAAGCATGCTTTGGAAAACCACGAGACACTCCTGAAGAGAAAACTACACTGATGCATAATGATACCCTTTTCCTTATTCACCCTGCACTTTCAGACTTAGTGTCATTTAAACTTTATTCCACATGATCTATTAAAAATAGATGGTAACTACAAGAACTGTGATACAATTTTCTTTATTAAAAATAATTTACAGCATCAGTAACATTTTATGCACAATTGTCATCAACTGAACTTTTTGTAAGATACAGCTATACAATACTTACTGAACTTAAAACTTATGACTGTTTTGTTGGCTTTAAACAGCAGACAGATTTGCAGTTGCTTAAATATTATCAATATACATAATTTCATGTCCTTAAACTTCAGTGTAAAGTGTATAAACATCAACACTATCCCAAAGTTTTGTCATTTGGAGGGGGGGGAAGGGCACAGAGTAAATGTTTAGAAAAACTGTAATAGATTCTTCTCCAAATCAAACTGGAGACAGAATTCTAGGTTAAATACATCTAACACAGTCACTTCCTCAAAAAGGAGCACTTCCTCCTATGTTTTAAGATGCTATGAAGTCTGATTGAACAATGCTTTTTTGTGTGATCACAGCAATCCTCAGACTGTATTGTATACTGCCACTGCCAGAAGGCAAACTTCACTGTTGCTCACAGGCTCCTAGCACTACGTTCAAAGTCAAATGTCCCTCCTTCACTGCTGAGCTATTGACCTGGACTTTGTAATGTTCACTGCTGCACATGGGGAGAAGGGACAGGCACGTTGCCATGGATAATCACACAAGGGCTCTTCACTGGCAGTTCACTACCACGCAAGAAGCAGGAGATGGCTACGCAAGCAGCACTGTTCCTCTCAGCACCTGCTACACTTCATACGTACAGATCCTAAGGGTAGGAATCAGTCTGCACAAGAGACTGAGATGCTATCAGCATAAGCCTCAAGGTTAACAGCATCTCTGCTTTGAGCTGTTGTTCATTGATGTTAAGGCATAGGAGTGCAGCAGATTTCAAGTAGTTGCTATGATAAATGAAGCCATCAAGTCTCTTAAAAGAGATGACTACTTTTATTGGTGACAATAACTCATGGATAAGTCACAGCCCTTGAAATTGCACATAACTTCACAATATTGGTTTACCTTAAAATGGCTTGGATCACTATCTCCGTCTGAAGCAATGAGTGTTACTGCACTAGAGAGGGTGGGAGCTGCATCCCACTCAAGCATAAGCAGTTACAGAAAAATTTTTTCAAGAGTTTGGTAGCTGTATTTTCATTTATCATCTGCATGAGGCATCATTACCTGGCAGCTCTAAAGTCTTATTTGCTCCTCAATAATGAACATGCATTTTCTTCAATTAAGAATATATCCTTGAGCTGAAAAAGAAGTATTAGACGCTGTTATACAAGAAATAAGATCTTAACTCTTGATAAAATTAGCCAAAAGCATACCGCAGAACACTCATTCAGCATTCAGTTGAATACAGTATTCAAAAATGCATTGATTTAGTACCCACCAATGGTATGAGTCACTGGAATGTTGGTTGTTTTTTTCATTTCAACTAAAAGAAAAACAGCCAAATTAGTGAAGCATATAGAATTTCAAACCTTAAGGAATTTTGGCTAGTAAAATAAGAAGATGTATCAGAATTATGCCAAAGAAATGGAACATAGCATTTGAACTGTCCAGAAATTATACTGTATTGATATAATTGTCAGGTTTTTTACTTTATATTTTTAGGCATGTCACACCTACACCATTCAAATCCTTAAATAGCATCTTATTCTGCAAGTCAGCTGGCTTAGCGTCTGGTTATAAATTTAAATAAAGCACATGTAGTAAAGCTAATGTACTCCTCTTACAAGTTTTGACATTTAAGACAATGTTTATCAAGAGCAAAAACCTAAAAGCAAAATCTCGACAAGTTATAGGCAAGTTATTGCAGCTTTGCCCTTCAAAAGAAGTTCTCTCTGCATAATAATAAGTGGTACTATGAAGCTGTTCAAGATATAGGAGCACAGAAATAGCTATCTTGAAGCTATCTGTAAAGACTCACTTGCACCGATTAGAAAAATCAATGATTATTGCAGTGATAAAAACAAACACGCTTATGCAGAAACTGTGCATCTTTCGTTAACATTATTAAACACAGTGGATTATTTTTTTAATCACCAATACACTGATAATTACATTTATTGGAGTTGCAGTGGCTAAGAGCCAATTTGTTCGGTATCCAGAGATCTTCAGCTGGGGAATATGATACTTGTTCAGAAGAGCTGCAAACTAACAGCATATTAGAAAGCAGTAAAAGGTTGTATGGCTATCTCAGCTAGTTAACATTTGACAAGTAGAATTTATTAGACATATGCTGTGTTTATAGCAGAGGAATTTAAACAGTCATAATAAACTTTTTTAAAGGTTAAAATTCTAAAGGGAAGTACTTTGGGTAATGATATCAAACATTACAGTAAAAACCTGATGGCATAAAGGACAAACTGCACACCTTAAGGTAGACATGACAAATTGCAGCTTACCAAAAGGCCAGGGTGCTATATTTGATCAGCATGAACAAAATACATCGTGGGCATTTTCTTAAATGCAGAGATGTTGCCCATGCAAACTTCATATTTCCAGCACACAGTACTTCATGGTGTGAGCAGTTTAAAATCCGTAAGGGATATAATGCCATAAGGTAAATCATGATCTATCATACAGGACACCGTGCGCCTTGTGGACTGCCTTTTGCTCAGCCCATAATTTAAAGAGCAGATAATTCAAAACTGAAGATCTGTTCTAAGATTTCGATGCCAAAAAACGTCTGGCCTTTACCATTTCATACCATCTGCTACCCTTAAACCAACAAACAGCAGTACACAGATTTACAGGTGCAAAAACTAAGTGGAAACAACTGCAGAAAAACTTACATAATAATCTTCAGCACAATCAGTTTCAGATTTCGTGTAGTTTATTTACAAAATGGTCTCATAAAACATCCCCTCCATACTTACAGCTCTCTGCCACAACACACATGTTGATTTTAGCAATGTTTAATAGCACCATTAGAATATTATTTAAAATCAGGAAGGATCTTGTTGCAGTTACAATGATTCACAATCTTTTACATCCATGGACGAAGTAACTTTGAGCACACTAGGACTGTTTGCAGTTCCACAGTACAGATTCCTGGGTTCACACAAGGCATTTTCAGGATTACCAGTTAATGCAAGGTACCCATAGAGTCAGTAGTTACTATAAGAATCTTCGAGCCACAAAGTTTAGACTTCCACCATATTTGTATAAAGTTATCTCCACGTCGTTTTCAAACAAGGCAATCACGCTGAACACTTTTCCAGTGCTTGTCTTCAAAATAAAAACAAAGAGACCACAATCAAGAGTTTTCCTTTCACCTCCCCTTGCTTATTCTTAGTATTCTAACCCCAAGGTTTGTCTAACACAAGCAAATTCAATTTGATTATCTGTCACTGCAGAACAGAGACTTCTGGGAATAGAACAAAGCTTACTCTAGCAGATTCCATCCAGTTGGGGACATGCTATATATTGTTACTACACTACCCATAACAACAAAGAGCCACTTCCTTAAAATGACAGATTATATTTACCATAAAGATCCTTTACACAGGATGGAAAGCTGAATCCTCCTCAAATAGTTTCACTCTTGTCTTTCAAAGAACCTGAATGAGCTAAGACTCAATTCTACCCTAACAAAGTGCCCATAAAGGGGGAAAGCAATGCTAAAAAATTAAAAATCAAGGATTTCAGGCTGCATAAGGAGTGCATAGAAGGAAGGCTTGTTACCTAATATGTTTATATGTACTTCGGTAAACTTCAATAACTAGGTCAAACTTTAGGCCAGAGTATCAGTTTACTTTCAAAGATCAAATACTCTTTCCTGCTCCAATCATCAGGACTGAAAGCACAGAAAGTAATTAATCATGAGCACGTTCAGTAAGAAATTAATTGAAAAAATACTGCAGAAATACCTTAATATCCAAAGTCATTCCAGGCGACAGCTCTGGAGGGAACAATATAGAAAACTGCTCTCTGCCAGTGAGACCCAAAGTATTTGGATTTTCCCCAGGAAGAAACTGAAGTGGAGCTATGCCTATTCCAATCAATTGGCTTTTATGGACCTTCTCGTAGCTTTCAGCCAGGACAGCTTTAACACCCTGCAAAAACACACAAAATTTAGTATTTCAGTACAGTAGTGAGTTAAAGTTAAATACAAAAGCAAGCTTCAAATAATTTATGTAAAAAATCTTGCAATACAAGGTGAAGAAGAGTGCTTTGTATGAGTCCTGTATGTAGGTAACATCTTTTAGCTTTATAGCTAGCCAAAAGCAAATAAGCTGGAGCAGGCCTATACAGTATGAAACAGTTTTAGAATAAAGTGACGATGCTGTAGTTATCAGGGAGAAAGTCCCACATGCAATGTAGTTGCTTCTATTACTCCGGACTTGTGCAAGAATGACTAACTCCGAATATATTACGAATATTACAAGGAATTAGTCTATAATAGCTAGATGGTAAAATCCCTATAGAAACCAAACAGAGTCCAACACTAGATAAATATTCTACCTCAATGTCTGGAGTCTAGGATGCTAAGTTACATGTTTGTAAGCTACATGTTTATGAAATTCAGATTTACTCCTCTGACCAGTCACTCTTCCACAAAGGATCTTCTACAAAAGTTCTAGCAAAGAAATTACTTACATTTTTACAAACAAAATGTGGCATTATATTTGAGGTTGGAGACAGTTTCTAAACAAATTTATACCCAAAGCTATTTTTTCTTTTAAGGTACCAAAAAAACACCAAAAAACACAGCTGTCAAAAAACAACCAGCAGTACCAGTAGAAAAGGTCCTTTTGCCGCCCAGTCTCTTGAGCTACCTAGTCCATACTTCTTTCCTGCTAAAATAATTACAGGAATGCCTTCTTTCTGGTACAACTCTGCTGCTTCAAACACATCTAGCTGTGGAATAACAAAATGAAATAATTTGAGTGAGTTCTAAATTCGTATCACATTTTTTAAAGTATCTATAAAAACAAATATTTTTACCGTTTGTCCAGATGGAAAATGAATTGTTTTAGGAGCTGGTTTTCCTATGAACTTATTCAGAAGCTTGATATTTGCAAAGGTACCTCTTGTCATCACAGCATCATTACCTCTTCGAGCTCCATAAGAGTTGAATTCACGAGGTGTGAGTCTACAATAAAAACATTTAAAAGGGAATCAGTCATTTCAAAGATTACCTTATTTAGAACGATATTAAGATTTTAAGTATCACAACATCTCAAAAACATTAAGTTATCAGCACAAGAGGTAAAGACCTATTTATCTGACAAATGCAATTGTTTTAATTTTATTATAATTATGATACTATTATAATAATATAATGAACATGCAAATCATTGTTACATGAAAGCTGAAATTTTAAATGCATTTTCTGTAACTTCATTATCAAGTGTTACAAACATTATGGTATTTAAAACAGGAGTTATCTTACAAAAAGCATGGTTACTTATCCTCTCACCTCTAACAGCATGTTTAGCAATAAATATTGCACCAGAATGACAGCTTTACTCTTAAATCAAACCACCATCTTAGGAGCAAACATCCATTCTCTTTTAATACTACTCATTCAGACTGAATACAAGTTAAAAACAGAGTCCACACCACAGGGTACTATTTTGTCATGCTCCACTGATACTAATAATATATCTTTGCAATATAGTACAAAACAATTTCCAAAATACTCAGTGGAGTTGCGACACTGAATAGATATCATTACATGGACTCTTCAGAATTTCAGAAGAGATGAAAGGCACCCAGTACTACCACTGCAAGATGCTGTTTGATGCAGAAATAAGCTAAAGCACCAAATTTACATTTCTAAGACAAGGCTTCACTTTCTCAAATGATACATGCTTCTCGAACTTCTGATCTGTTCTGCACATCTATCCGACTCTTCCTGAGGCTGATAACAGAAGTAGTCTCTAACCTCACATTCACATAAGATCACACTTTGTAAATTAAGAAGTCATTTTTGCTTTGACCTGTATTTGGCAGCAGGTGTTACCTCAACAGTTATAACAAGGAGCTCTTGCAGTAGGTCTCAGTTGTTTGATATAACGCTAGACAGGACCACGAGATAAGTGATTACTTATAAATCCCAGCAGCAATTACTATTTTGCTTAACCATGTACAATCTCCGCTTGATGCAGATAGGTATTTATATTGACAAGCAACAATGATGATCAGTTATTTGACTTGTAAAGCAATCCTCTGATATAATCAGAGCTGTTTAATATGAAAAAACATACCCTTTGTTGGTCAGATACTTCGCAGCAGCACTACTCCTTGCAATGCTTCCAGCAGGGGATATGTGATCTGTAGTTACAGAATCTCCCAAATACAACAAGACATGGGCATTTTCAATTGCTTGTGGTGAAACTGGTTCTTTGGCCTAAAAGAGAAGGGGGAAATGTGATGAGGGGGAACTGAACAAGATGGATAACTCCCATTTTAATTCTAAGAGCCTTTTAGAAATAACAGGCATCTGCAACATATGAAGAGAAAGCACAGGCTCCCCTCATTCCAAACATACAAACAATATTTAGAAGACAAGTATTAGCGATGATCAAATTTGATACTTACACATCAAAGCTTTACTGGAACAGCTATTCCCTTACTTAAATCTAATGCATATAGTCTGGTGGGTAGATCCAATGTACTTACAAGTTTATCGAAAAAGGAAGGACATCTGATATAAGTAGATTTCAAATCCCAGGGAAATAAAGCTGACTCAGGCGCTTCCAGTGAATTCCATCGTTTGTTTCCCTTCTATATAAAAGTAACCAAAATGAACAGGAATTTGTCTACAGTCTTTTTGCATTCTGAAAGCAAAGACCTTTCGGTGATTTATTGTTTTTTTTAAGTTATGTGAAATAATATCAATAAGGTAACTTGTAGTATATAGGTAACCATATCAGTCAAATCCTCCTTTAGCATAATAGAAATAACTGACAATCCAATCACATTCAACTGGAATATAAAACTATAATGAAATGCCCTCTAAGTTATTTAGAACAAAAGACCATTCTTACCTCCATTTTTTCTTTCAATTCCTTAAACATGGATGATATCACACACTCTTCCTCCACTGTGTGTAGCTCTTTTCGGGTGGGCCAAATATCTCGTAGGTAGATACTTTTGCCATTAAAGCCAGTGCCTGGGGACGGTTTTAAACAGAAAAGCAATTTTGAAGCAAAATACTTAGATTATTAATACACATTATATTCATATATGTACATACACTCAGCTCTTCAGAGACGAAGAATTTAAAAATCTTAGGAATTTAAGAAACAGTTAAGTGGATGTTTTGTTTTAGCTGCTAGCAACATCAAATGTAACTGTGCATTCTCTTCAAATATCCTGTTGTATTATGCTGAAATGCACAGGAGGAAACTTCTTCTAGATATGCATTAGAAATATGAGACATATGGAAATACTTACCCAAAGGCTCAGTCTCGAAGTCTATTCTAACAGTGCCTGCAATAGCATAAGCAACTACTAGCGGTGGAGAAGCAAGGTAGTTGGCACGGACACAGTCGCAGAGCCGTCCTTCAAAGTTCTTTGTTCCAGACAGCACTCCACAGGCAATTATATCACCCTGAAAGTCAGATCCAGATGTAACTTTTTCAGGACTTCATAGTACTACAACAGCTTGTGTTATTTTTTTTGATGACTAAGATGTGCTTTTAGCATTCCACTTCAAAAAAATATCCTAATTCTTCAACACAAAGGCACTTTGTTCTCCAGTGCTACCCCTTCTCTTCCTCCTACCATCAAAAGGATTCTTCTCAACTCTCATGTGTCCTCCAGTCATTTCAGTGAACTCCTGTCTAATTTGTTACCTCTTCCTTCTATTTCACAGGAGAAAAGTGCTGCAGCTATTTGGACACCGCTGGTTCAAATCAATCCAGGACATAACTCCTAAAACTCCTTTCACATTACATTCTTCCTAAGGTTAGCTCCTATGTATTTATCTTACAGTTTGTATCTGTATGCTATGAAGACCACGTTACATTTATTTTACACACCAATCAATGGTCTCCCTCTGAAATGCAGAGGCTTGAGAATATTACTAAGTCCAAACCAAGAACAAAGTTTTCTTTACAGATTCCTGTATTTCTTAGTCATTCAACACTGTAACAAGTTCTGTATTCAACAAGCCTTGGACCTCTACCTGTTTTATTGCATTCCTGATGGCTTCTGGAAGGGGAGCAGTGTTTCCAACACAGGTTGAACACCCATAACCGACAACCTCAAACCTACAATAAAAAAAAAAAAATCAAGAAGTACATTAAATCATTAAGAGCAGTTTGTTAGCAAAAAGCATTTTTTTTATTAGTCGTCCCTAAGAGGATTTTTCTTCCCCTTTATTAATTAGGCATTTTAGGAATTTAATGACAGACATTGCATCTCATTGACGCAAGAAAATTTTTGTAACCAATCAAGGTTAATCAAATAAAATACCTCAAAAGGTTTCAGTTCCTTAAATACTGGCAAAGCAAAGGCAGTTATGTTCCTCTTAGCACACAGCTGGGCACTATTAGAGAAATATGAACCTAATCTAACTATTATTTCTACCAAGTAACCAAAAGCATGCTAAACACCCCACGAAAGTATGAAAAGGCCAATTCAGGCTGAATATTAACAGACTGCCCTGAAGAATATACATCCAGCTTCCACTTTCAAAATACACGAACTAGTACATCCCGAGAAAGATACTCACACATATGTAGATTGTTACTGAAAGTCAGAGCTCAGCTACAGTAAAACTTTACACAATTCTAAGGTGGGAATAAAATTGAGTGAAACAACCCTAAATAAACACATAGCTAAAATGACAGACTAGCAAGCTTAAGACTTAGCCATCCCAAAGTGACTAGCAAGCATGGTTATCAACCTGTACAAGAACCCATGTGAACTATTTCTCTGAAATTACAAATGGAACAGGAATCAAAACATACCCAAGCTTACTGAGGTATGGTAATACTCCACTTGAACTGAGGTAATGCGTAACCATTCCACTGCCTGGTGATAAACTTGTTCTTATGTAGGGCTTTACCACTAGGCCAGCTTCAACAGCTTTTTTGGCCAGAAGTCCTACAAGACAAAAAAAAAACAAAAAAAAACAAAAAAAACAGACAGTTTATGTTTTGCATACCCCTTAAAATAACATTTACACAATGCTAGCTTATTTAAACCAAGCATAAAAAAGGCCATGGGGACCTCTCATTTATTAAAGTAACTACTTGTCTGAATAAAGTTACTTTATTTGTAACAATATCATTCAGGTTTTAGCTCTCATTCCTGCTCTGTAGATGTCCATTTTCTCTTCTATAACAAAAATATTTCTCATGTTCTAGATGGCCATCAGTACAGCACTCTTCTACTGATAAAGGTCACACAGCTTCAAAGTGAAACTTGCCTTAGCCACAAGGGATCTTAAAGGAAACAAAGCAAGGTCTGAGAAGATGTAACCGTTCCAGGAAAATTACATGCATCTTATAAAGACATAACACATAGTACCTAACTGTTAAGGCACAGAGCAATTGTTCAGCAAACTGGATTTACCTTCCAGACTCTGCTGCTAAGCATGCAGTTCAAGCTATTACTATCTATGACAAAGCCCACCTTCTGTACCAACTTGTGTCAAAATGGGCATCTGCCTGAAGGTAGCACTAAACCTGGTTACCTGTTGAAATGCTACCAAATAGAAATATTTTTGAATTACTATTATTACAACTACTTTATGACAAATTTTGAGATCATACTACTGAAGAAAATCTCGCATTATCTAACCTCTTGAACGTAGAATTTTAAGGCTAGAAGTGTACCATTTGAAACCTTCAAGTCATTACAGAAAACCTACGAAAATGAAGGTAAAGGCTATGTAAACATGGGCACAACATTAAGATCAGGTTGCTACCAGACAACATACCTGCAGCAAGCATGACAGATGGATTGCAATTATTGGTACAGCTGATTACTGCAGCAATGACAATGCAGCCGTGAGATAGCTTGTATTCATTTCCTTCATACTGAACAGGTACAATGTCATTCTGTTTCTCAACTGCAATCTGAAACCCTTTAACACCAGTCTAGATAACAAAAATATGTTAGCAAATATTATATATTAATTATGACATTACAGCCTGACCAAGTGAACACCCATTTCAGACTAATAATCAGCTGTCCCATTAGGAACCCTTACGCAGATTTTGGATCAGTTCACACACCTCACTTGCCATACATATAACAGTCTTATCCTTTCTTTGTAGATACATTAACTTTTCAACAATTGTGAACAAATGCCAGTCAAAGGATGGTTGATGCCACATATTTCTTGCTACACACAAAAGAACAGTTCCTTAAGTTTCTTAGGGAGTATATTAAGAATATATCTCATTTGATATAATGCTTGTTTCTGAATTAGATGCCTACTTAAGACTAATTTGAAAAGGATAACTAAATGCAAACTAGCTTCTCCAGCTCTGCAGCACCGTCATCCATAATCTGTTCTGATTTCTCTCCCCACCACAACTGATGATTCCATTTTATATACCTCATTACAAGCCAGAAATGCTAAAGCCAAAGAATTTTGATGGAACTTCTAAGTGGAAATGTTTCTGATCAAATTTCGTTGCTAGCCCTTAACTTGAATGAGCAATATTAAAAGTGACCATGCATTTCTGTATTATCTACATTCTTAGATGCTTATGCTTACTGCAAACCAAAAATACCAATTTAAGAGTGAAATAACTTCCTCTGACGTCAAATTACGCTGCAAGCAAAAAGTTCTGTGCTAAGTTAAGGTGGATGAAACAGAATTTTAAAACCTAGACCACTAGGTAGCTTCAAATCTTCTAAGTCCTTCTGCATCTCCTTTAACACAAGATGGACTTCTTCCTCTTGTAATTCTGTTTAGGAAATTAAGTAAAATGCAGCTCTTTAAAAAAAACAGAAATTAAAACATTTCCCCGGCTTACACTATTCATTACTAAAGTTTCCCTCTGTATGGTATAAATCATGAAAATAAGGATTTTTGAATATTATGTTCGTGATGAACATGCCTACAATTTACCAGCTTCTACCCTGGGGATGTTTGTCAAGCAAGAAAATAATATCTTTAGATTATCTGTTCACATAGTAATAACTAGGGCTCAGTAGGTGTGCAAGTAGTAAACAACATTTACTTGTGTGGATTATAGTACCTTTCGAAGAGTACATCTGTCGTACAAACCTTTTCATTTAAGCAGGCTTGGAAGTCACTTTTCATGTTATTAACAGCCACTCTATCTTGGGATCTCTTGGGGCCACTGACATACGGAATTATAGAACTTAAACTAATTTGCACTATCTGAAAAAGAAAGAAAAGAAGCATGCATTAATCAATCCCAGCTCCACATTATTTAATACACTCCTTTGAGACACCCAGGACATGTTTTGTTTAAAATACCAGTGTTCTGAGACATTAAAACTCTAGCCTTCCATTTTCAAGATGGTTCACTGTACAAGGCTATCAATCACAAAATCATAGAAATCACAAAATCATAGCCCAGGTTAGAAGGAACCTCTGAGATCATCTGGTCCAACCTTTTGGGGTAAAAACATGTTGTCTAGCCAAACCTTAAAAGGTTCTTCTTCAAACTGCTTTAAACATTATCCCCTAACTTTCTACCATCCCTAAGACTTGCACAGTTACTTGGGTGTGACAGGAATTAAAATACATACCTCTTCATTGGAATGAACATCATTTCCCCATTCTCCTACCCCCACCCAAATTTTGCAAACATGCCCTGTTTAGAATTGTGAGTTAAATGCAACTTCATTAAACCAATACAAGTTACAGCAGGAGATACATAAATCAGCCGCTGTTACTTGTTAGAGAAACAAACGAATAGACAACAAGTAATTTCAAGCGTACCTGGGAATACTCAGGTTCTCTGGAAGAACTCTCATCATTTCTAAATAACTTCACAGCTTTAAGATATGCTTCCATGACTTCAAGCTTGGCCTTGTCAAAACCTTAGTAAATACAAACATGAGAAAGTCAAATAAATAAAAACAAAACACAGCTCTCAGAAATTGAGACTGTTTCAATCTAAAATTATCCCTGAACATCCAAAGTAGTCCTTTTTCCAAGGCACGCCACTTCTGTATCACACCAGCTAGGAGCTATCAAGAATGACATACGAATTAAAACACATTTTGTTTGTTCTTTGTTTTCAAATTAATTTAACTTTCCCTCTTAGATCAAGGAACAAAATAAGCTGTCTTGACACTAGCAATTGTAGCTCTACACTTACAGATTTTTCCCTTAAGTTCATTAATTTCTTCCCCTACTGAGACTTTAGACAGATCACGTGTTTAGTCAATAATATTCCATATTACTGACGATGACTAGAAAATCTGTTTTGTTTGATCTATGCTGACCAGACAAAGCATATTTGGTATTAAAGATGTTCTAACTAGTACTTAAAAACAACAGACTTCAGTTTCAGAGAGGCTTACTAATGTCAATAAGCTTTTGCTGCTTGTTACCCTGTGGCTTTCTGCATTTGCTCTAGGTTGATAAGGAATGGGCATCCTTCTACCTTAGCTTCAAATGTCACTGAAATAATGCTTTTCAGAGGAAAAAAATCACTGTGAAAGTCAGAAACATGTTGTGGGTTTTTTGCTGTTTCACTTCTTAAGAAGTATTTTAGATGTTGATTTCGTAAGGATTCTACAGGTGGTGAGGGGATTAATTCCATATACAGATGTCCCTTCCAACCCAAGCCATTTTATGTTCCATATATTCTTGAAAATATAAATGAGAATTTTCTTATACTTTAAAGTTTACACATGCTTTCAAAAACAAGGATTCTGGAAGTCAAAAGAATAGTTCAGCAAAAAGAACACAATGTTAATAAATTAGGTATCAGATAAATGAACCAGACTGGATGCATACCTCAAGGACAAGTCAGTTTTCCGTGCCCCAGTGTTCTATGTGCAAAAGTTACAGCCTCACTTAAATATGGGGAATACATGGAGACAAAATAAGCCATAAGATTCTACAGGATAGAAATTTTATCCTAGTATATCCCACAACACGGATCGTAATTGTATGGCAGGATTTTGTATGTTAAATCCAAGACAAAGAGTGGTCTTCTGCAGGGTTCTAAGTATGGAGCTTCCTGCAAGTGCATTAACACATCTGAAACTATTACTATGAACCAGTACCTGAAATTTCGTCTTTACCTGTATGCTTTAAGTGCTTCAATGTCACATTATCAACAGGGAAAAAGCTCAGAATAGCACCATATTCAGGACACATATTTGCTATTGTGGTTCGGTCTGCTACAGACAGCTGGGAAACACCACTCCCAAAGAACTCAACAAATTTTCCGGCAACATCAGCTTGCCTAAGATGCTGTTTAAAAGAACACACAACAACATTTGTTATCTCAAGAGATAATGTAAGCAATACTTCTTGCAACAGTATGCAATTAGCAAGTCATGATTGTCTGAAATAAAACAAAGTCCCACATATGCAAAAAAAAAAACAAACAAACAACCTCCAAACCCCATGAAGATACTAAGTTCTCTAGACTGGAACTTGACATGATTACACACACCTCCATTTGCAGCAGATTTCTTCATATTTCTTAGTCAAGAACATACAGATGCTTCTCAAAGCACTATGCCAGAATATATTTTCAAAGCAATCAAAGTTCTTAAATGCTTTGACACTAGCTTTTCATTTACTAAATCTGGATAGTCTGCGCCACCCTGGCAAAACCCTGGCTTCAGAAAATACATTCTTCAGTCATACCAGATTATAACTATAGATTGGCCTTGTGTCTAGTAGGATTTTAGAAGAAAAAATGTATCCAGAAGAAGTTTGAGCTAGGGAAGAAGCCTACATGCTGTAAATAGAAGAAAAAAGGGAATTAAGGCTTCTCTGTGTTCCTCTGCACAGACTTTTTTTTTTTTAAGGACTTAGAAATAAGCCACTACAGAGAAAAAACACTGGAATGTTTAAAGGTATACCACAAATACTCCTCCCAGCATTTTATTTTCTTCTCAACCTCTCCCATGGTGGAACTCACAACACATTTTACTTGCTTTGAGAAGGCATTGAACTCTTACCTTTGTAATGCTTAGAACAATATCTATGGATGTAGCAAGTGGGCTGGCTGTGCCTGTCAGTTCGCACCCAACCACCTCTGGCAGAGTTAGAGTAACTGGCATCCCCAGCATCACTGCTTCTGTTTCAATCCCCCCAACACCTGTAAGGTGAATATTATGTTGATTTTCATCAGTTTAAGTAACAGACTAAATATTTTTAAGTTCTAAAAATCTAATAAAGCTCTTCCTGTTAAGCCTAAAGGCTACAGCAAGAAATGCAGATATTTTCCAATAAATATTTGTACATGGAAGACATTGAGCAAGACTACTGCTGAAGTTCCTGGACTTCACAACCTAATACAAAACCCTCTGCATCTAAATTTATTTCCCATAAGGAAGGAAACCTTTCTCTAGATTTTTTTTACTGCATGTCCAAGAAGCACTTCAGTATCAACAGGTTTTTTTTGCTATTTTCTTTTTAAATTACATCAAGTTATTGATGAGATTAGCTGAGATTACTATTAAACAAGAAACATTTTGAAGAACAATTCAAGACAATTTGTCATGCTTGAGACAGAAATATTCAGTAGGAAACAGTTTAGTATGACTTTCAAAGTGCTATCAAGTTACTCTTCGCATACTTACCCCAGCCCAAGATACCCAAGCCATTTACCATGGTCGTATGAGAATCTGTGCCAACCACACTATCTGGATACAGGAAATCTTTAACTTCAAAAACAACTCTTGACAGATATTCCAAGTTAACTTGGTGCGCCATTCCAGTCTCCGGTGGAATTATGGAAATATTCTTGAAAACCTTTGAACTCCACTGTGATTTTTACAAAATGAGAAAGATTTTTTTTTTCCAAAGGCTTATTAAATTCTCACTAGAACTAAACAACTAAAATGACAAAGCTAACAGATAAACAGCAAGTACTGTTATATTACATAAGTGGCTCAGTTGTCAATGAGTTACATGAGCCCCCTGAATTCTACATATCCTTAACGATTAGCAATTGAATCGATTAATTCAATTCCTATTAAAGGCTGCATCAATAATTCATACTTGCCTTCCCAAAACAGGGCTTTGGGCAAAAGTCTTGACTTCCAGTTGATGCAACTAATTTTCAAGCACAACTAAGACTAATATTTGGACAACAGAACCTGACCATTAATATTTAGCAGATTGCAGTTCAGGATTTACATCTGTGTATAATACTGAACAGGCAATTTAGAGAAGTGTCTTGCTACACTTAAACTCAGCATGCTAGATATAAAAGAAACTGCCACAGAGACTTGTAACAAAATTCAGCTTGGCAGTTTCCCCTTTTCAATAACATTCAAGCTAATTTGCAGCTTTTCTGAAAAATATCCTAGTTTCCTTATATGAAAAGATTTTTGGATCACTGCATTGAATTCATAAACAACATTAGTGGATGAGGATCAAATACCAATCCTGCAGATCCGTGACTAAAAAGATGCTGATGCCACAGAAGACTTGTATTAAACACAATGCCTACTAGCACGGCTGCCTAGCTGGAGAGTAGCAATGCCTCAATACCAGCTTCTGTTCAACACTTTAACTTCAATAAGATTTTCAACAGGATAAAGCAAACTTTTATTCAAAAGCTCATTGAGATCTACAGCACAGAGCTCATTAAAACACATTAAAAGATTAATGCTTCATAAATATCTACTTTGTCCATTACCTTCACATTTGCAAGACCAATCAAATAGTGAACTCTTTCAAATCAGAATTAGAAATATTTTCTCCCCTTTAAGTGACACCTATGTTTAGAACCTCTGCAGTCTAACAATTTTAAACAATTTTAAATTTCAAGCCATAAACCTATTATTAGCTAATTTTCTGTTCACATATTAAATTTGGATTTAATTAGCATCTGATATTTCCAAATTACTACATTTCTTTTATCATCTAAACCTGACCACCAGCAGAGAACAGAGCAAGATCTCAAAACAACCAAAACACACACCACGCAAAGCTTGAAGTTCACAGACATACCTTAAAAAATTGAAGTCTCTCTCTATTTCTGCCGAATTCCATCTCTTGATTCTTCAATACTGTCTCAGGCCTAGGAAGACAGTAAGTTTACAAGCACTACCATAATTTCAAAGTACAAAAGAACAAGTTATTTCTGCTTGTTTGACAAAAGACTCGTTTAAGCCTGCAGCAAAATTTGAAGTGGTTTATTAAAACAAAGGTAATTCCTTCCTTACAGCAAGGTGTCTGTAAACAGTCAAAAATAACTGATTTAATCTGTGCCGAGAACAGATATAGTTTTAGGTGTAGTTTGCCTCAAGCATTTAATCTCAAAAAATAAGATCTATTCCCAGCACATACTACAGTATTAGGAATCTTTTTCCTCTAATTAATGTTCTGCTGAGTTGCACACATCAAATTTCAACTATTGTAAAGAATCAAGGTGTTCACTAGTTCATGTGGAAAACACCCTCCATGTTCAGTACTAGCCCTTTAGCAACTGGGTAGAACGTTAAGACATTGTAACTATCCTCCATATATTTTTCCTCTATGGCACTACTTTTTGTTCATGATTACTCATTAGTACAGTCTCTTAACATGAACTATCTTTTGTAAGTTATATTAAGATACTGCTATCCATTATGGAATAACCCACAACTTAAGAGCAATAACCTCTGCTTTGAGAAGGTGGACAAAGAAGAAATACACTTGTTTTACAGCAGGAAGGAAAAAAAAATTCTCAGTTCTCCAGAGGCTGATTTTACATCATGACCCTTCCTCATTTCTTCTTTGCAGCGTCAGAAGGTCAGCAGGTATATTGTTTTGCAAAGCCCTTAGGGACAGTCATCATTCAACCTTCAGCTTAACAAATGCTACTGCTGGTTTCCTGCCAGAGACATCAATATTGCTGAAAACATCACTAATTCTGTGTTACTGCACCTGCACTGAGCAGGAACATTTGCATATCTATAAAATAACAAAGACAATCAGCTTTTAAATTCTACACCTGTCAGGCACAAGGTGACAGACATCTGAATAGTCTATCAGAGAAAAGAGGTGGCAGCTGAAAGAAGGATGATTACATGTAATTGTCATAGATGGAACAGTACACAATGATCTGTTAATATTGAAAATCTGGAAAAGACAAACAGATGAGGTTCCTCTGTGCCATTACACAAAGGCAGGATGTATGCTGACTTTCAACTCAGTGACAGAAAGACTGCGAGACTACAGAGAGAGAAGTAATGTGTAGGCTGAGAGCCAAAAACTCCTGCAAAGCTCCCATAGGGAAATGAAAATTTACTTTGAGCCATGAAACAATGTTTCATTGACATTTACTTTCTAACTTACACAGGATCGCTCCTGTGCTTTATTGTCCTTGTACGGAAAGGAGGTAAGTCTCAAAATGTCATTTAAAATGACAGTCATGAGTCACACAAATGGCCATCTGCACTGTTTACTGAAATCCTTCTAAAAAATTTAGACTAATTAGACTAATTTAGACTAACTGAAACCTGCTACATCAGACCTTCTAGATGCTGGAACCAGTCTACAGAATGTGTGACTAGAAGTACAGAAGTATGTTTAGAAAGACGTGTCTCTCTAAACTGTCCCTGGCAGTACCTAACACAGAAAGATGCAAGTAATTAAAATAGTAAGTTTTCATACTCAGGCACCGGCTGAAGGTGAAAAGGACAGAGGATTGGCGTGTTTTCAATCTGCGCAGGGAACTGTCCTGAGCTGCGACTTGAATCTCCAGCACTACATGGCCCCTTGCAGCCAGTCTGACCCCTGCAAGGTAACTTCCGAGGCTGTACTTTAAGTGGAGAAAGCTTTGCCGTCGGCTTCTGTGACTCACCACCTCCAGGATTTGGAGTATTCTGTATTGCACTGTAATATAAAATAGAAGAATCATTTAAACATGAGGTTTGTTTTGTTCCTAACCACTTAAGCTCACTTAGTTATTACCCCACTATACTAGTTAAGTGAACTGCAATGAATTTCCTGAAAGATTAACACCAGACAAGTAACTCCATCAATTCGTTCATCAAAGATCATGTTTAAAAAAAGAACATGTTGCAAAGGCTAAACTTAGGGCATTACACTTGGAATGGGTGGGCAGCGCCTCACGCAAGCAGTGGACTGGCACGTTTCTTATTCTACAGTAGTACTATACATGTTTCATACAATCCATTAAGGAAGATGACAAAGCTTTTTCAATTAAAGAAATGTAACTTACTATTTAATTAAGCTTTTTAATACAAATTCTCAAAAGCTCAGATACATTTTATGCTCTAATCAACTCTGTCAGAAGACAAAAGTCGTGCTTTTTTTTAAAATGAAGTCCATATGGCACACTACCCACTATTTATTGGATATTCAGTTTCCCCATGAGAGTCAAGAAACCAGCTGTGAAAGATGGATGATTTCTTACATATTATTTACGAAACCATTGATTTGTAAAGCCACTGCTTTCTGCAGCTTTAACACAGAAAGATAGGTAGTTATCTAACTGCAGAATACTGCATGGCCTTAGAGGATACCTTGTCTAAATCCCAACTTAGTCCATGAGCCTCTGATCAGCAGGAGATACAAGCTGTAAAAAGCAGCACAAACCAACCTGCAGGGAAGGGTTTCTTATCTTAGGCCAGCAGCTGCTGAGTTCCTGCAAGCTTTCCAGAAGTGAAACTACAGAAACCTGATTTATCATTACAAAGCAGCACACCGAGACCTCTTGTCAGTACTTGGTCTTGCTGATAATTTCAGGCTAGCCCAAATGTAATTGAGTCCACTGTCTCTTCAGACACAAGGAGGCAGACCACAGGACTGACACTGCATATGCAACATGCTTTCCACTCTCCTAAGACATTAACCAAATTAACCATACCCAGTTTGTGAATTCTATTAATTCAGGGGAAAAGGCCTGGAGCAAAGAACAAGCAATTCACGGTTCTGCACACCTTTGGGAAGGCTCCATGATGAAGGGGGATTAGGGCTGGAGGGTACTAGAAGGGAACTTCAGCACACACTGAATCAGGTTTTCCTTTTCTGCAGCATTATGTTTCTACCACAAGGCAACCCCAGGCTGTTTTCATCACATCAGTGTGTGTGTCAGAAGAAAACCAGGCTGACAGTTTTCTAGTCCTAATACTTTTCCAGACTCCAAGTACACTCTTCCCCTAAATCTATACAACCGTTTTTCATCTGTAGCAAAATCAAGACCTACATGAAGTCACAGTCATAACTTACGAGCTGAAATTACAGTCCTTCAATACATCCGACTGCAAAGCCATTCCTCCAGAGCTGCGACAAGGGACTTACAATTATGTTAACCTACCAAAAGGTTTTACCAGTAAGAACAGGGCAAAGCAAAAATGACAAACACTCTACCTCATTTTTGAGGCATTATCTTCTGGAAAACATGACAGACCTAGCTTACTTCAGCAATCTCCTGCCCAGAATTTATATTCTGTCAGCTCCATCTATAACCCCTCAGAACCATTCTCTTTCTTCTTCTAAAGTATTATTTTTGCTACTTTTATCTGGTCCTCTTTCAGCTACCATCAAGTCTACTTTCAGGGATCCAGACACAACAAGTGATTTAATGGGATGGGACAATACAAAGACCAGAGTAAACCCACAACTCAGCATCAGATAGAAGCGTGTATTTCCTCAAAAAAATAAGGTGTTACCATTTGCTGAAATCAATCTGCAGAGAATGGTCAACAGTGAGATCAGTTGGGCAGGCAGGATTGACTTTCACAGGATCTCCTCCAGCATTTCTCACTGCTTCCCTCATGGCAGCAAAATCCACCATTGCTGGAATTCCACTTAGAGAAGAAAAAACAAAGTAGTACAGTAACATCAGACATTAATGCTCTAAAATATAGAAACTTCTTTCTAAGTCTATATCTACCTATTTGAGTTCTGTTTCAGACAATATAACCCTGTTTTTCTATTCTCTAAGTTTTAAAGAAGTCCAAATATTTTTATAATTTAATGGAATTGGTACTAATTCACAACAAACAGCATGCTTTAAGTTAACATACCAGAAAGTATAAGAACACCTTAAAGAAAATAATTATATTTGCTCTTTTGTCCTGCTAAGCTTCTGAAATGTGATGTACATAATTTTCAGATGCTTATTACTTTATAAAATCTTGTATTGCAAACAATGCTCACACTATACATTTTAATATGTTAGCATGTATTAATGTTCTTACAAAACCTGTCATTTCTGAAGCTCGGCATTTTATTGAAGCTGATACCCTGGTTACTACATAGGTAAGAGTAGCTGAAGTACAGAACTGAAGGGAGAACACAGTACTAGATCAGTCTTCTTAATTTTGCTTGCTAAACAAAATTAATAAAATTAATTTTTATTTTTTTTAATTTCCTCACTTCTTCATAAACACTTAGATAATGATTCACCAAGACATCCTGCACTTAATATTTGCAAGTTGCTGAAGGACTGTCCTTTCAGCTTGGCCATACTCAAATCACATAAAGTTAATATATTAAGAGACTTATTAAATATCTATTTTTCATGCTTTGAACTGGGTTACATATTCTTGTGGAGCAAGCAATAGTTATCTCCAGTTGTCTCAAGCACAAACTATGTATTTCAATGAACTGCCAGCCATCTGGCTACAGTCAAAATGCTGTCACTTCCATCTGTGTTTTGGCACTTATCCTGTAAAGTGTTCCGTGTAGGCCAACAGCTTCATCCTCACCAACCTGTGCTAAAACCAGGGTAGCATACGAACGACTCCTATTCTTCCATCACATGCAATTACGTTATATCTGCTGAACAGCAGCAGCAGCGTATGAGCTATTTAGAAAGAGCTATTTCAGTATCAAAAGGCTAACTGCTACTTCTATTTTCAAGCTGAAGTACACCTACAACTCAGTGAGCTTGCACAGATATTTCACAGTATTTCATGCACACATGTAAGCACACACTCCACTTACGTAAAATCTTGAAGAACAACTCTGGCAGGACAGAAGGGCACTTCAACATTATTCTGTTTTGTCTTCCAGTCTAAAATGTTCATAGCATCTGTTTCTTTCACTAAGAAGCCATCACAATTACGGATACTGGATTCAAACAACACTCGTATAGAATAAGGCAGAACATCTAGGGTAGGCAAAGTGACTTAGTTAGTGCAACAGCCTTAAGCTTCTGTGTTTTGCTAAGTTACAGTTTCACATTTCTAAAGAGGTCCAGTTTGCTAGGGATTAGAAGAATGAGAGCTACGGGAACCCAATTGTCCAGTTGCTTTTGGGTTTGATCTTCGTTGTAAGATGTGGAAAGGCGAACTGCAGAGTATGTACGTTGCAGAAGAGGAATTACCATACAGAATTTGAACAGAAGATACCAATGTCTTGACTGCACTGTGTTAAGTCACTGACACTTAAGAGGTATGCTATGCCAGCAGGAGATGCATGCAAGGCATCTAGAGCCGGGATTACCAAACAGAATGGGTGACAGTCAACAGCAATGAGAATATGCCAAAAATATTTCCGACCTGTAAATTTCATCATTACTTGAGACATCAAGCCAAAAGCAACTAATGTCACATCATTTTCTTTGTCTTTGATAAACAGTGATATAAAGAACAGAAACCATCCTCACACGTGCCATAAAAATATTTCATAAAACATTACAGCTAACATTTCACTATTCAGTTACTTTGTTTATGATCTGGATTAAGGTATTGAAAGAAACAGCTTTCTAGCATGGTGAAGTCCAGGGAACTGGAAATGGAAATGAAAAAAGCAGAAGTAGAAAAAAAGCATGTGTCACTATTCCCCACAAACAACAAAAAAGATGAATTCACATTTTCCTCCAGATACCATATTTCTCAGTATAATTCAAGGAAACAAATGACTTGGTAACAGTGAGAAATATTAAATAGTTGGAAGAAGAGGGTTAAACAGTTAAGTTCAAGTTTTAGTCAAGAGAGTTAAGATTTGGTGGTCTCAACCTAACTTGCGGACGAACTTCTGGACTATCAGTACAGGATTTGCTGACTGTTCTCATCATGCATCTACTGTTGTCTAATTAGACAAGTCAATCAAAATAATATAGAAGTGTCACCAAACCTACTCTGAAGCAGCTGTAATGCCACCACTTCACTTAAAAGCCAAATAACCAGAACCAAACTCTTTTGCTTTTGCCTGGATTGCAAACAAACAAGGCGCCCTTGCAGCAGTAAGAGCTAACTGCATGTTGGGCCAGGTAGCAGCCATGGAGGGATTACTTCTCCCCACCAGACAGCAGTAAGGTCCTATCTGCAAAGCCGTGTGCAGCTTTGGGCCTCTGCTTTGTTGAGATCTGCCACATCCCCAAGCATAGCCAGAGAAGAGCCTCCTAGGGCTGTTATGGAGCTGCAGCTCCTGTCACACAGGAGCAGGTAAGAGACCTGGTTTGCTCACTCTGAGAGGAGAAAGCAAAGCAAACCAACTGTTGTCTTCTACAGCCTAACAGGAACTGCAGAGGAGGAGAAGTCTCTGAGATGTGCCCACTGAAAGCACAAAAAAGTCAGAAGGTGCAGGAATGGATACTGTGATAGGATACAGTGAAGATGATGTGACAGGGAGGGTGGCAAAGCACAGGGTCAAGAGAGGCAGTGGAATCTCCATCCTCACACATTGGTGGAGCTCAAGTGAGAAAGGCTCTCCCAGTTAGCACTAGTGCCAGCAGGGATATGGGCCTAGATCTCCAATGTCCCTCCTGTTCTACATCATCCTGAGGTCTTCATAGCAACCATTTTACCCGTAACTCATTCATGTTTTCAACACTAGAAAAATCGGATTTTTCTTACAAATTGACAAATAATTCAATTAACATTTACATTAGAAATCTGATTAACTTATTGTCAGATTATAGTCAGAAGCCCCAAGGCAGAGAACAAACAAGCAATAGCCAAAATGAATGTTCTAGCAATAAATGCAATGAACAATTCCAGATAATGGATTCCTTATTAGTTGTTGTCCCACACTGCACTTAAATGCTTTCAATATGCAATTAATGTGAAGCCTCCACCTCCTGCACATCAGCCTCCATTGGAAGAGAAAGGCCTTCTTATCCTATTCTGTTTACATTACTTCTCTACATTTCTCCAACTACTTTCAGTACTGCTCCAAGCTTTACTCACTCATCCAGACAGAAAGCAGTATCTTCTGTTTAAATTCTCACTCCAGCCACAAGGACGCTCAGAAAAACTAGAGCAGAACTGACTGGCTTTGTTGCTACCACACTACTGCTGCTTCTCAGACAAAGCCATGAACAGAAGCATTCTACCTCCTTCTCACGTGCTTATCTGAAAGATTAACTGCAGCATTACATTAGTCGGAATTTGCAAGAGCACAAAGCTGTTGCACAAAATTTGCAGCAGCCATTGTTGCCCTGGAAAAAGCTCCCATCTATTCCCTTTTAAGGACAGGCAAGTAATTACTGCTGTCAAATACAGGTTTAAAATGAAATATCCACTGGTAATTTTTTAGTTAAGGAACACAGATTTAAAAAAAAAAAAGTAAAAGTGAAAAAAATCCCAAATAACTCTAATAATATATTATTTGTTTAAGTATTTTATGAGTTTAACATGAAAGCTTAAGAAAATAACGAAAGTAAGCTTTGATTATCTGCAAGATTAAAACCTATTCCAGCTGACAGTGATCTATAGCTCTCCCCATCTGCAGTTCTAACCGTCCCCCCATCACACACACAAATGCTTTCTATTTTTTAGGAGGCAACCAGACAGACGCCCAATAAAAACCTTTTTTGGCACATATCACTTAGTGACACATAGCATACTAATGACATGCTGAGACTAAGCATTTGTTTGTACACCACCAGAACTCATCCTTCCGCAGCAACTGCAGTAAAAGCTACATGCCAGTAAACACAGTTATCCACTATCTGAAGATACTGTTAAGGTGAAATTAGCACACCAACAAACAGGACAAAGGTGTAATTAAAAAAAAAGGTTTTTGGAAGCACTACACTCCAGTTCTCAAGTTACTTCAGTACTTTTTAACAAAAGATAAATTATTTGGATCTGTAGTATTAGAGTAAGACTCTGGTGATACCTGCTGCACTTTCTCCCTCGATGAAAAAAAGCTGCATGAAATATTATCCCCCCTGCCCTAAGCTATTAATCAGCTTCACAAGGCAGTAATAGAGTATAAAATTATAAGCATTCAACTATACCTATTAAGAGCCCACATATTCACGATTGCATCTCCTAACGTTTTACAGCAGTAAGTGGTGCATGTTTATTACTGGTACTGTTCTAATTGCCAACTGTTAAAAGTCATCATTACCATACTTGGAGCCTCCAAGCTTCGAGACATTGTAGAACCTCTTTTGTGGATAGTTTGTTAATGCTTCAATTACGGGCTGGTAAGGGCTTCCTGAAAAAAAAAAAAAAAAAAAAAAAAGTTGCAGATACGAAAGAATGGAAGGTGTGATAACTGACAGAAGGCCAGATTTTTATTTCTAGTTTTTCCAAAACAATTGTTCCTCTTGGACTGTAAGTAAATCATGAATGGAAAAGCTTCCGAGTGGATTAAGACATCTAATGATGGAGATGTGACTAACAGGAATTTTAATATTACTAGGTATGTACAGGTCATGCAAGTCATCAGCATAGTCAGAAGCCTACATGCACGTCTGACCTTTATTGTCTCAGTTTACCATCTACAGGACAGAACAAACGCACCTTACCAGCCTAGATAAGAGCCAGATACACTACAAAGCATAAATCATTAAGCGCTTGGCTAATGACAGGCGAGCAAGAACCAGAAATAAACCTCCTGGCAGACGTTAAGTGAGGAGAAAAACGCCTCCTGGAGAAGGCCGGGGGCTCACAGAGGGGCTGGGGCTCGTTCAACCGGCAGTGAGCCGAAGGGCCCGCAGCGCTGCCGCTCCTCCGAGCCCCTTGGGCTGCAAACAGCGAGAGCGGGAGGAGCCGCAACGCGGGGCAGGGGAGAGAGGCTGCGGCCGGGCCGGGGCAGGGCTGCTCCGGGGGGCACCGGCACCCAGCACCCAGCGCCGGCCCCGCCGCCGCCGCCCCTTTGTCTCGGCAGAGGCCGGGCACCAAACGGGCCCCGCCGCCAGGCCCCGGCCCCGCGAGCAGCACCGCGGGGCCCAAGATGGTGGCGGCGGGCAACGGGAGGTGGGGAGGAGAAGGGGGGGGGGGTGCGGGGCCCGGCGCTGCCGCCCCCGGCCCGCCGCAGGCCTGAGGCAGCGCTGCCGCAGCCCGGCCTGACACAGGGAGCCAGGGGGCGGCCCGGCTGAGGAGCCGAGCAGCCGCGCAGCCCCGCGCTCGGGCCCGTGCCGCCGGTGCGGAGGGCGGAGGCGAGGCCGGCCCCGGCCGTGTGGGCGCCGCACTGACCTGTCCTGGCAGGGTCCATCGCCGGCGACCATATTAGCGCGGCGGGGGGAGCGCGGCGCCGGGGGGGGAGCGGGCCCGGGCGGGGCCGCGCAGCTCTCGCGAGACTACGCCGCGCCCCGCCCCGCCCCGCCCCGCCCGGCCGCCTGCCGCTCGCGAGAGTCGCCGCCGCGCAGCAGGGAAACGGGCGCGGGGTCTCGCGAGACGTCGCGAAGAGGGCGGAAGTGGGCAAGCGAAGGGAAAGGGGAGGGCGGGCAGCGAGCTCTCGCGGGACCCGTGGGGCCGGTGACGGAGGCGGAGGGGCGGGGCGGGGCGGGGCGGGGCGGGGCGGGGCTGCCCGGCGGGGGGCGGGGCTCGGCCTCACCTCACCCTCGGTCTGCCTGGCGGCCGGCGGTAACGGTTAACGGCCGAGGGCTAACGGTTAACGGCTAACGGCCGCAGGGAGAAAGGGAGAAAGGCAGCAGCAATGTGAATATCCCCAAAATATTTTTGGAACTGTGCATTTGACCAGTACTCGTGAAATCAAGCCAAAACGACTGATCACAGAATCACAGAACCACAGAATCATCTAGGTTGGAAGAGACCTCAAGATCATCGAGTCCAACCTCTGACCTAACGCTAACAGTCCCCACTAAACCATATCCCTAAGCTCTACATCTAAACGTCTTTTAAAGACCTCCAGGGATGAAATTGATGTACAGTGGCAGCTCTGGCAAGTCATTTTCAGACAGCCGCTGTCTCGTTGTTTTCATCCCCGTTCTTTAATGAACAGGGATGTGACAAACCCTCCTGGCGGGTGCCATCCCATCGACCCACCTCACAAAGCGCAGGCGCTCCCGCAGCCCGCCTGGGAAGGCAGGCGCAAGGTGCAGCCGCGCCGCCCGCTGATGTTAGCCTTGCTGTGGAGGTTTTCTTCCTGCCATACCCCGTGATTTCTTCTTTCCTTGCGTTCAGATTGCAATCTTCCTCCATAGCTGGGGGCTGGAATATTTTTGTCTTGACCTTCAGCGCAACGGTGCTGGTGCCTGAGGTGGCAGCACAGTGAGCCCCATGGCCCAGTGCTGGTTTCTCCCGGCCGCAAGGCCCGGGCAGTGCTGGGGGCACGAAGCCCCCCGCAGGCTGTCACCGGGTTCAGGCCCTCAGGAAGGCTGCCGAGGAGAGTCTGTGACTTGGCCGCTGACTGATTGCAAACTACCTTTTGTCTGCATCCCTTTTTACCTCAGCTGACACTGACATCCTGAGCTGTAACAGAATGGCTTGAGGCACTGATTGCAAAAGTTTTATTCAAAGTCATCTGAGCAACCGTGATTCTGGCATCCTTTTGTCTGTCCCGGGTCGCAGTGCTGTCAGCATTATCGCTGAGGGAGGGGGCAGGCTCTGATCAGCAGGAGGGAAGACGGCGGAGGATCTGGCTGAGATGTCTGCCCAGGGGAGCTCCGCCAATTCCGCTACATAAAGCGAGTTCATGATGCCAAAAGCTGTCTGGTTCTTCAGACAGATTGTTTATGTGCGGCATCTTGTTTACAGCTTTTGCCCTTGTAGGATCAGTGCAGTCATTTTTCATTAAAAGCTCAAACAGGGAGGGCTGCAGCCTTGTTCCTTGGCACACGGCAGCTGGCCACCCTCTGCTCCCCGGCGCAGGCGGCTGTGACACGTGCTGGCCACGCACTGGCTCGTGGGAATGGGGACGTGGGCAGGAGCCTCGGGGGGCAGTGCTGGGAGGGACACGAGGGGCAGATGAAGCGTTGGCAGACAAATGATGGCAGCTTTGTCTCTTGACAAATTCAGATAAGATGCATCTCCAGGGATGCTCTGCGCCATCGCTGACCCACTTGTTTTCCTTTCTGAGGGAAACCTCTAGTCTCACAGGGCTGAGTCTACAGGGTGTCAGTGGCAAAATGACTTCTGGTTTTCTTCCACTGTTGACTGAAGTCTGACTTTGCTCTGTTTCTTGTTCATGTGCTAAATCCTTTATTATCAAATGCTTAGTTTTTAAGTTCCGTTCTCAGATGAAAGGAATATCAAATCCATTAAATCAGATGGATTTTTGGACAGCAAATCCCATATATATTTTGATTTAACACAATGTTTGGCCACTTGGTCATGGTCTTAATTTGTACTAAATTTTTTTCTTTCTCTGCTTAGTAGCAGTTGGGTTACCCCACTGTTCTGCATTCTGTGTGATTCTTTGAGAATTAGGGTGTCCTTTAAGGTGTTATGTGACCGTCTAAAAAGAAAGGTGTTTTTGCAGTTTCCAAAATGTTTTCTCCATTTCCCAGCTGGAGTCTAACATCCCAAATAAGTCAAATTCAAGGAAGGACTTGCCCAGAAGAAAAATGGGGATAGATACTGCTGGTTTAGAGTTAATTGGAGCTGACAGAAGCAGGCTAAATGTAAATGTCTTAGTGAAGAAGAGAATCCAAATAGAAGGAAGCACTTTGTGCTACTTTTGCAAAAGGCAGCCAGTGCACACAGAGAATGTCAGCGCTCTCCTTCATTGTATTTCAACCTTCAAATGGATAAAGTAGTTTTGTTGCAGGAAAAGCTGAGCTAAACAATGCTTTCAGTTCTGTGTCCCAGAGTAGTATAAGAAAGAAGAGAGATCATGCTAAGAAAGAGAAAACCCAGTGTAATGCAAGACACTTTTCTGGTTGTGCCTTTCTCCCCTATTTATAAAGCTAGATGAAAGGCAATAGTAGGAGCAGCCATGCAGCAGCCACACCATTCCCATACGTTCCACTCGAGAAGCAGATCAGTCCAGCAGTTTGAAGTAGAGGCCTCTGAATCAAATCTCTTTTAATCCTGGCTACATACAGGCTTCATGTGACTGCTGTATTTAGTGCTTGAATGCAGTGAACCTTACACAGTTCTCCCGTCTAAAGCAGTAAGGGATATTTAGGGGAAGAGCATAATGTTTAATTTCCATATCTAGCTGTAGTAGATTGAAAACCAGAACAACTGACGTTTATTTTCCATATGCAAGAATGTAGGAGTTTAAAAATGAAAACCTGAGAAACTTGTGTAGGAAATTGAGGTCAGACCAATCAATCAGGAATCTAAAATGCACAAGTAAATCTACAGAGATGGGTAGAACATAGAGTAATCTATGCACAGACTGTGTTGAAGTTGTAGCTTGGGGCAGCTAATTAATAGGATCATAAAGCTCTTTTGACATTAGCATATTTTTAGTAAAAAAAAAAATAAAGAAAAGGTTTATACAATTTTTATTGGACAGCCTGTAAGAAAAAAAAATAATTATAATTATAATTATAATTATAATTATAATTATAATTATAATTATATATATATATATACACGGCATGGGAACATGCCATATATATATATATAAAATTCCAGCAAAGTTGCAGGAATTAGGTTAGCTGTAAACGAACAAAGAATGTAGCTTCCTGACATGTAGGCAGGTTGAATGTTTCAGCAAGAACCCGACCGAATATTTTGTTTTGATACCACATGATTTGAGATACATCTTAGCTTTTGTAATTTGTTTGTATTGCAGTATCTTCAGTGCTGCCATGTAGTTTTCAAGAGTATGAATTTAAGCTTTACTTTCAATTGCATTTTGTTTAATAATCCCTACACAAAATCCCCAGTATTAAAACGAGTAAATAAATAAATTCCAGAGGAAAAAGCATTTACTGCTAACACTAACTGTGTGGCAACGAATCTGTGTTGCATGAGCCAGCTTCACAAAGGACACTGAAAATCGAGTTCCTCACCCATGTTTAGGCTCCACTGAGAAATAACACTCCTTTGATTTCTCATCCCCTGGGATATTAATTATCTCAGACTGGTGTTTATTACTTGATTCACTGATAGCAATTCCATTTGCCTCAGTAAATTCTCCTCTGAAATCATGGCACTCAGGAAGTCAAAAAGTTTGTTTTAATCTCTTGCAGGAGCTGCCATTTACACAGATGTACACAATGCTAAAACCCCTCTAAAAGTCCCTCCCAAACATTCAGCAGACTCTCAGTAAATCAGATGATAATGCTGTCTTATAAATATCTGCAGATAGCACATGAATTGTTCTCAAGTTCAGGCTGAGTATAAGAGTGGTTTAAGTATTCTGGAAGCTGCTTTTCAAAACTTAATTCTGGGGCTCAGTATATTTCATGGTCTAAATGGTGTCTGGGAAAATAGCCTTGCTGTGAAGAGCTTATTAGCACCAAAGGGGAAATTCAGCAAGGTAAACATGCTTACTTCCAAATAAATCATGTAATAAAAGAATAAGATGATGAACTTTTATTATTCCATCAGCAGACGTCTATTTTCAGGTTACAGTACTGTTGGTCCTGCTGTATTGTTGGGAGTTTGAAAATCTCTTTTTCTAGTTGCTCATTAGAGTCTAAACATGCAAAGTCTTTTCCCAGAGATGTCAGGAAGAAGAAGGGATATTCTGTGCTGCTGGCAGATTAACTGGATTCTGAGTTGTGAGCACAAGGTCTTCATTTCAGGAAGTACAAGCAACTGGGGAACCTCAAGCTACACTGTCCAGTGCTTGTGGCAGTCTGTGAAATATCAGGCTTAACAGCCATAGAGATGACATCTGTTTTGGTTCAGGCTGTGGTTATTACTGACATGCTTGTTTTAAATGGATGGCATCTGTTGCCTTCTCCTAAATGCTGCTGGAAACTGTGGGGGGAGGCACAGTTCGGCTTTCTTACCTCAGGAGCTTCACAAGCCTGGACATTGCTGGCAGAGCTTTCACCCCAAAACCTTGGGGCACAAGTATTTCCCCCCTCCCCAGGAAGGTAGGGCTCACCTGCCATCTGCTCCCTTGTATGCTGGAGAGCCAAATAGCTTGCTCTCCTCACTCACTGCAGGAGGGCTCTTAGTTTCACAAGTACCACCATGTGCATTCTCACAGCTGGAGGGAAAAAAGTGGGCACTGCTGCCGGGCACATCTGGGCCACAGAGAGCCACAGCTCCATGCCTTCAGAGAGGGACACCAGCAGGAAAGACATTTCATACACCCACAACAGAGAAAATTGGTTTATTTAGTGAGACAGTTGGCAGGAATGGTTGCAAAGTTGTGCCCTGCAGCACCAAGCACTGCAATTCCCTAGTGCACAAGGGGAGTATGCACAGAATTAAAGATCTTTTTAACTACTGATTGTTATTAAACACTTCTAATATGAAGACAGTTTATGCCCACCTGACAATCCTCAGTCATTCACCAAAACCTCCACAGCAGGACAAGCCACTATCTGCATTTCGTCTTCTGATTAGTGGGACCTGGCTCATTCAGAGCAAGTGAATGAGGCTTTTAGCAAGATAAAATCCAATTCATAAAGCTAGCAACCAATCAAAACCATACCCATGTTTAGCAGAGACCAAGTATTAGTTTGAGATAAGAACACCATATCATCCGTGTTAGAAAATGGTCCTCGAGTCATGTTTAGGTAAGAGTCCCAGAGACCTGTGCATTTAGGAGAACCCAAGAGGTATTCAGGGGTGGAAGTCAGCTGGGGGACTACAGTCTTCCTGTCTAAATGCTATCAAACATGTTTGCTGGAGGCAGGAAACCCAAAGCTTTTCCAGGAGAGACCTGCAATCTACAATCTATGACCTAAAACAAGAGCGTGACTGAGCCAAGCGGTCTCCCTCCCAGGCCCTGGCTGAGGTCAGTTTTGCTGCCAGCTTCCATTGCAGCTCACGCCACAAACAAGGTTGTGCTTCCTTCTCGGGATGCAGGCAGTCTCCTCTCTAACGCCTCTTCAGCTGCTAGAATTAAAGCTTCCCTTCACGGCTATTGTGGCCTCCAGGAGGCTGGATCGAGTGGCTCCTGCAGATGGCATCTGCATCCTAGAGATGGAGTGAAATCCAGGCTAGAGCACAGCAAGAGTCTCACTTGATGCAGCGCATCGCAGAGCAATCAAAGAAGCTTAGACAAACTCCGAACCCTCCTTCTGTCACTGCTTCCCACTTGCATCCTCCGTCTGCAGCTCTGTAGCAGAAGAGGAGCTGCTCCAGCCCTGCTGTCCTGGCCTCTTTGGCACAGGGCCTCTCATGTATTCCCTTTTAAATGTACACGCTCTACTGCCCACTTCCAGGTGTGGTCAGAGGCCTGAGTCTTCAGCCCCTCTTCTTTGCTGCGTTGCTACTAAAGTTTTCTGCAGAGGCAGAATCGATTGTTTGTCGGTGGTGGCTGTGCAGTCCTCACCACCCCACCTCCAGAGCAGCCCACACAAAGCAGTGCCTGCCCTGCTGCCTCTGCTGATCAGCCCCGAGGCAGGTGAGGAGTCGCTGGCTACAAGCCCAATGTCCAGGGGAGAGGAGTGCAAGAGGAGGCTGACATCTCCCATCCTCATGGCGTCGCTTGGGCAATTTCATTCTGTTCACTGGTAACCCCATGCCCTGCTCCCTGCTCATCAGTTTTGTGCTGAAGGTTGTTGCTGGGAAGTGCGGGGAGGACGCTGGGATGAAGACGCTGGGATGAAGGCTGCTAGGCTTGAACCAAACCCGGGGCAAGGAGGAGGAGGGGGAGGAGGAGGAAGAGCAAGCGGAGCGGATGGCGCATCCTCCAGAAGAGGGACAGTGACAGCAGGATGTGGCGCTTGCTGGAAGCATTCTCATAACCAGTTGGGGAACAGCTGTGCTGATTTTAATCCAACTGGACTGAAGTGCCTCCAGAAGAGCCATAAAGTCCTTTGA
This sequence comes from Aythya fuligula, assembly GCF_009819795.1. Taxonomy (NCBI): domain Eukaryota; kingdom Metazoa; phylum Chordata; class Aves; order Anseriformes; family Anatidae; genus Aythya; species Aythya fuligula. Next base: position 7,931,356 of record NC_045569.1, on the reverse strand, counting down.
TACCTACCGCCTATGCAATAAAATGTTAATCTCAGCTGAAAGCCTTTGTTCTCTTGGTAGTGGTATTTTTCTGTTTAGAGGTAATGGAGTGCTGCCTCCAACCAGAGGCCCCGCTGTAAAATGGATGTGCGTGTGGGACAGAGGCTGCTCCTGCTGCAACAGCCTTAGCATCTGAGAGGTGACAGACGGCAGGGGAAGCCCCGAGTACCAGCGGCCGCCAGTAGCAGTGGCACAGCACAGACCTGCTGCTGCCGCAGCACTGCCCAGTGTGTTGCAGACTCCCTGGCACGGGTAGTTCCCTGAGGAGGGACGGTGCTGTGCCTCTGGGGAGTTTTGCAGATGTGTAGTTAGAAAGTCTAAGTGAGCGACCAGGGAAAGTTCAAAAGGAGCAGGCTGAGGTTTCAAGGGCAGGTGTGAGGTAGATTCTCAATAACACATGAGAGGAGAGGCCATGAAGGGCTAGAGGATCATTTCTAAGCCATCCTTGCGAGGTCAGTAGTTGATGTCTCTCCGGGAGGTCACAGACTCCCATGATATATCTATGGTCTCCTTGGATAACGGATCTAACCTACTTAATACAGGCTGCTAGCTGTGTTTGCAGCCTGTAAGTGCCACTGCTCCAGTGGTGTGTGCCCCGTACACTTACAGCCTTGCTCTCAGCAGAGCTCAGTGACCACCTGTATTTGTTGTACGTAGAACAGGCCTACCCAGACTCAGATAGTGCCCCCATAAGCATCCAAGAAACCTGTGATGAATTTGACAGAAATGAACCGGCCTTTCTGTTTTCCTATCTGTTGTGTCCCATCCTTCAATCTTCTCAGTCCCCTCTCTAGAACTGCTAGCTCAGAATATATTCTTTCTATTCCTTTGCAGGGAATTTGTGTCCCAAGGATCCTTCAAAAGCAGAGGAAGTGGGACAACTGGACACTTTCCTGCCCTGCCACATATCAGATGCATAGATGTGAAGTGATACTCATATTCTATTCTGTTTCAGAAGAGTTTAGACTAATTTCTCTCAGATTTTTTCTTCATTTCTTAGGCCTTAGGAGAAATCTCCATGCCATCAAAAAGCTCTTACCATCAGCAGGCACCTTCCATACCATCAGATTGAAGCTCACAGCATCATCTAAAATAGCAATTTAGAACCAGTTTTCTTGCAATACTGTTGAGTGCCCAAATTACTGGGATGTTTTCTATAAGTGTTTGCTTTTACAGTTAAAACCCTGCGCTAACGCTACTGAATTTTCCTGGCTAAAGTTCCATCACTGACAAGAAAGGTTTGGCCCCTATTTGATGTTCCTTGGCAAAAAGAATTGTATTTCTGAAAATGTTGTGACTATCTTCCACCTAATACAGTTTGCTGAGATATCTCATTTGGGAGAGGGCACTGGAGACGCTCCTCATACTGCCTGCAAGAGAAGGCCGGGAGGCCATAGTGTACTTCCATTATTCAGCACCTCCTGTTTGTGTGTTGATGATCTCAGCAATGATCTGCCACCTCAGACTTTTGTACACATTACTTTCAGATTCTAAATAACTCTTTACCTTTCTAGCTGTTGTATATTTCAGCCTCCTAGTGCATCAATAGGCTCCATTATCACAGAATCACAGAATCACAGAATCTCTAGGTTGGAAGAGACCTCAAGATCATGGAGTCCAACCTCTGACCTAACACTAACAAGTCCTCCACTAAACCATATCACTAAGCTCTACATCTAAAAGTCTTTTAAAGACCTCCAGGGATGGTGACTCCACCACTTCCCTGGGCAGCCTGTTCCAATGCCTCACAACCCTTTCGGTAAAGAAGTTCTTCCTAACATCCAACCTGAACCTCCCCTGGCGCAACTTTAGCCCATTTCCCCTCGTCCTGTCACCAGGCACGTGGGAGAACAGGCCAACCCCCACCTCGCTACAGCCTCCTTTAAGGTATCTGTAGAGAGCGATAAGGTCGCCCCTGAGCCTCCTTTTCTCCAGGCTGAACAAGCCCAGCTCCCTCAGCTGCTCCTCGTAGGACTTGTTCTCCAGGCCCCTCACCAGCTTTGTCGCCCTTCTCTGCACCCGCTCAAGCACCTCCATGTCCTTCTTGTAGCGAGGGGCCCAAAATTGAACACAGTACTTGAGGTGCGGCCTCACCAGAGCCGAGTACAGGGGGACGATCACCTCCCTAGCCCTGCTGGCCACACTGCTTTTTATACAAGCCAGGATGCCGTTGGCCTTCTTGGCCACCTGAGCACACTGCTGGCTCATATTCAGCCGACTATCCACCATCACTCCCAGGTCCTTCTCTGCCTGGCAGCTTTCCAACCACTCCTCTCCCAGCCTGTAGCTCTGCTTGGGGTTGTTGTGCCCCAGGTGCAGGACCCGGCACTTGGCCTTGTTGAACTTCATGCAGTTGACCTCAGCCCATCGGTGCAGCCTATCCAGATCCTCCTGCAGAGCCTTCCTACCCTCAAGCAGATCGACACACGCACCTAACTTGGTGTCATCTGTGAACTTACTGAGGGTGCACTCAATGCCCTAAATTATGCTGTTATCTTTGTTGCTCTCAGAATCTAAGGCTGAGGTGAATTTTAGGCATAGCTTGTTTCCATTACTCTCTTTATTGGCATTTTCAAGCAACCATTTGTCTTCAATATTTGCAGCTGCATCCTGAAGGATTTTGAAAAGGTACATGCAATATTTTCCTCTCATGGGAGCTTCTTTTTTATGCAGGGTTTTCCCCCTCCTCCTGCCTATTTGAAAAAAAAAAAAAAAAAAAAGTTTCCACTCCACTGCTGACTTGACAACATGAAAAGCATCTCACAGATGGGCTGACTCTCAAAGAGGCAAGAATCTTAAAACCCAGCAGATCCTAGTCTAAACCCCACCGTTTCCCGGCTGCATTATGAATCAGTACCCTGATGTAGTTTCTTTCCCACTGCAGTTTTCAGCATACTCCATCTTTTTCATTTCCTCTGTAGCTCTACTTACAGATGGCAAACTAATCACTGTCTGAGCAATGCACCTCAAAATATTTGTTTATGCTGAATGAGTCTAGCTGGATTTTCTGTTCACATCATCTGCTGGTCATGTTAATCTGTACCAAGGTTTTGTTCATGGTACTGAGCTCAAAGCACAAATCTATTATTCAGGGTAAAGAAGTAAAACTGTAGGAAAAACACAGTACGAGCTAGCTGTGACCTAGATTGTGAACAAGTGCTTTCTGATGGTGTTTCAGAGGAAACTAATCTCACACTCAAACTGAATTATGAACAGCTTTATCTGTGCCTGAAAAAAATTTATTTCTGCCTCCATCCTTGAGCAGCAAATCCCTAACGACCTGTTCTTACACACAAGCTCACCTACAAAGGCACAGACTGCAGAGAAGCAGCCTTACAGGGCTTTTCTTTCTCCAAAAGCAAAACTGCTGCTGGCTATAGGCACCAGAGGTTTATCCATATTTTTCAGAGGTTTTCAGAATTTTAACATGCAAAATAGCTAAAGTAAAATTAAAGCCTTAATTAGCAACTGCAAGAGAATGACAGAAGACTGATAAGGACACCGCAGCAATCACCACAAACCCCGGTTACACTGTGCTAACCAAATTTCCTGTCCCATTGTGTGGAGTAACATCCAGTCAATAATACCCCATGTGGACAACAAGATATCAGTATTAGCATTGGAGTGAGATGTCCTCACTGCCTCTTGAGCTCTGGGATCAATAATTACAGGGGGGAAAGAAAAATGCAAGTAGGAAGGCCAGCTGCTCAAAGGATCCTTTTATGTTGGCATAATGTACTGGTGGCTTGCTGCCTGAAAACAGCGACATCGGTACGGCCCTTGGAGAGTGGTGTGTCTGTATCAGCACCGCCAAATCTGCACGCTACGTAGATCATATATGAAACAACTTTTGCCTTCCTCATTCATTTCTCCAAACAATGCTGCCCGTTGCCTTCCTGTTAAAGGTGCTTGTGCATCTGCTCTTGCAAACCACAAACCTGTCCTTAGTGTTTTCCCCCAGACATCGTCCTGTTTGTGCATTATTAAAGCCTTGCTTTTACAAGGGGACAGTCTGATTTAAGCCTCGCTGGCCACTATCACATTCATGCAAGCACTCACTTTGTAAGAGGGACTAGTCCAGAGAAAGTGCTGGCTATATGGACTAGAAATACACCCCACCCTCCTCCCAGGTATGGAAGGATTTGAACTTGCAACCCTCTGATGTTTCCTGTCATTGACTAGGAGCATCCTCCACGCCACAGAAATGAGGAACACAACTCTCCTTCCAGTGCTCTCCCAGGACACCTCTGGGTCTAGTCCTGCACACATACACTTGTTTACTCAAGTGGAGTGCCCACTGAAGCTAAGATACAGATGCAAAGAGGAACGAAATCTGCTGTGGTAATTCCTGGCACTGAGGGCCAGGGCTGATGGGCTTCCTTCCAGGGACATCTGGTCATTAACCCTCATGGTATAAGGGCTTTTAGGCCCATTCATTCCGGACAATGGGCTGTATGGTAAGAAATGCTAACTTCATGCAGCAGAGGCTTAATCACACCTTTTGGGACTTTAAAAGCTGGTCGCTATTGATTGAGGCAAGGGTGGTGAAGCGAGGTCACAGCTGCCTTCATCTTTCATACGGGGTCCATGGAGACCACGCGAAGTAGCGTGCAGAGCTCCCTATTGATTCAGGTGGCTTGGCAATTAACAAGCCCTGTTTTCATCTTTCAGCCATGTATCCTTCACCAGATGAAGCCTAGTGGGCTCAGCCAGCTATCGTGGCTGAGCAAAGCAAGTTGGAGGCGCTCTGCTGTGACACCAGATTAACGCTGAGCAGGGCTTCATTTCACAGAAGTGCAGGTTGTCCTGAGACCCACCCTGCAGACTGGACAGATGGGGCAGTGCTGTCATGCCTCTTCCACCAGGCCCATGTTGTGCCAAAAACCCAGCAAAGTGGAAATGGTGTGGCTCTGGAGGAAAGCCTTGCTGTGCAGAGTGCTCAGAGGGGAGGCCCTGAAATGAGGCTGTGTGAATGGCTTCTTTTCTGCGCTGCCCTAATCCTGCTCCTGTCCCGCCAGCTCTCCACTAAAATACGAGCTGGCAACCCACACGTAGATCAGTGGAACTCCGTAGGGACAAGGAGTGTGCCCTCGGGCACCTATACAGACGCTGAAGTTTGGGAGATCCTCAAACTGCCTTTGTAGAGCACCTGGCACAGCACAGTCCAGGGCAACGGAAGGGCTTAGTCCTCCTGTGCCCTCTGCCCATGGTGAGTAACAATGGCAAAGGCACAGACACAGCCCACAGTCAGCTCCGGGGCGTAAAGCACCCGGTAATTTCCCAGCAGGGAAATGGGTGCGTCTTGCAGTACACCACTTTGTTGCTCAAATAAAATAAAAGGCCATTGCATTTTCATAGCCACAGTTTTATAAAAGAGTAGTCAAAGCACACAGTTTATCATGCACACAAATGATCAGGCAGCTAAATGATGCGTTCAAAGTACAAAGATTTCCAGAAACAATAGCGGACTTTACCACATGTTATGGAGCACACAGCATCTCTCATGCAGGCCTCATGCAGGCTGAATGCCTTCTGGCTATTCTTGCAACACTAAGAATGCAAAGACAGTAGTTATTATACTAATGTAAGACAAATGCTGCCCTTAAAGTCACGTATACAAAGGGCACTGTTGCTATTTTTATAGTCAGAAATGCAGTTGGTACTTTACAGACGAACCTTAAAAGAAATTCCCTATGCCCATGCCAGTAGTTTTCCTCAAACCTTGCCCCACGATCTCCCGGTGCAGAAGTGTGCACACATGGCCCACACGTGCTGAGCAGCCTCTGAGCACGTAACACCCTTTGCTTTCAAGTGAGCAGCATCCAGCATCCTGACAGCAGGTCTGAGGCCTTAACTAGGGGAGGGAACGGGCTGGGCAAGGCACCTGGAACTCGAAGGAGACTGTTGCATCTATTTCCAAAGGATAAACATGTGTCCCACACAAACACCTTCCATTTTAGCAGCTCATGGCTGCAGTCCCTGACCACCCACCTTCCTGTCATTTCCTGCATTCCCGTGCCTTACCCCTGGACATAGTGGGAAAGGCACATCCTGACTTTCGCAAGCAGGGGCAGAGGAGGAACAAGAGCTGCTTCCTTGCCCAAAGGCAACTTGTTTTGGTCTGCTGATTTGCACTGGCTCCACGCACAGCGTTCCCTACCCTGCTGTTCCACGGTGCCTCACGTTGGTGTGACATACATCTCCTCACATTGTGTTTCTGCGGATATCCCTCTAAAGCCAGCTAACTCCTTCCATCTTCTGCAGAGACTCATTGGGCTCCAGTGGGAACATAAGCCACATCTACAGAGTGAAAAGGTTATTTTAAAAAGCACCTCTACTATATGTGTGGGTAACTATGCTCATAAACTGCTTGCCAGGCCTTAATGCACTTCTGTAGGAAGCTGCTGCCCAGACCTCAGTGCCTCACAGTGACTGCACGCCTCCCGCACCGGGTAAACAGGAGGGAGACTCGCACCGTTCCCAGCCAGCGGACACCAGGATGTTTGTACGTTTGCATCATTTATTTGGGGCTGATCTCATCTATTTATGACCCATTTATGTGCACTGTTCTCTTCACCAGAGGCACATTAGCAGGCTGCCATCAGATTCTTCTGCTCCATCCGCCGCAACGAGCGGCTGCCCCCAACTGTCTCCATGGGCCATTGCCCACTGCTGCCTCCAGCCACCCAGCTGTGGCTGCTGCTCTCTGAGAGGAGCTCTGTCACTCTGCCACTGTTGAATCAGCTCCAAAAATTTATTTAAATCCTGTCTGCTTATGGAGACAAATCTTTTACATTTAACCCAGTATCGTCTTCTTCAAGGTATAAGCTTATTCTTCTCACCCAGCAATTTTCTTACCTACTTGCTTTGTGTTATTCTATGATAAAATCTGGCTAAGGGGCGCCCTAATTATTGCAGCATCCAAATGATAGGCTTCAGGCAAAACGACAATTACTTATTCCAAGTAAATTAACATATTCTGAATACATTCAAGCTTAATTTAACAGACCATTATACTTACTACACAAATTTATCACATGCAAATGTTTAAACTTGGTAGAGAGCAACATACTCTTTCACAAGGTATTGGGGTCAAAAGTAAATGCAACCAAAATTTGCCTTAACATGAGCAAACGCCAAACAATTTAGGGACCTAAACAGCAATTTGTTCAACTGCATCAAATTTTAAAAGCATACAAAGAAGCTCTTCCCAGGCTTTTAATTACGACAGAGAATTCAATCTCTCCCTTAAATTCTGTTCCTCAGCCAAAAACAAGAAGAAAAAAAAATGATGGAGAAAGTTATAAACTCCCTCTCTCCTCCTCCCTACCTTGGAACAGATTCAGGGCTTTATTCTGAGGTCTGTCTACGCCTCCAAATACTACACTTTAGATTTTTATCACTTTTATCTATTGACATAACACACAGAATGCTCTCTGGGGTGAGGGGAGAAAGAGCTGTTTGAGTTTTGTACAGGAAATCTTGTGTGCCATGGCATCGATCGACGTGCTCAAATCACAGAGCTCTGGGAGCAACAAGGTAATGATCCGTACCACGGCGCTGCCTACGGGAGCATATCGCATTCCCTTCTGTCACTGCAGCTGTGTCAGCTGCACATCTCCTTCTGCATTTTAGCCTGTCTTTTGAAACAACTTTTAAACAAATTTGGTCACTTTTTAACAAACTGGAAGAAAGGCAAAAAGGTACTGCATTCAGCTTTAGCTATGACTGCCAGAGCTGTGTGAAAACCAGTTCCTCTGGCATGACGGCTGTTTCACAGACACGCAGGCACACACTACACCTTTCTCACCTACTTTTTCCCTTCCTTGAAAATGTAATTTTGTGTTCATCCTGCTTCTGACTCTGGCTACAGGGTGAGGGGAAATATTGCACTATGTTCCCCACCCCATGTCCCAAAGTATCGTCCTAGGTATTTTTTCCAGCAGGATGAACTGAGGGCAGTAAAGCAGTGAATTAATTCACCCTGCTGTTACTTAGACACTAGCAAAGAAGAAAGCTGTGTCCCCAGAATGATCTTTTCACAGCATTCTGACCATTCTCATAGCTGCCCTATGGCTTCATGACCCATTTTAAAGATTCTGCTGCTGCAATAAAGCCAAGGACAGTAACACTGCTGTATAAACCGAGCTAATGGTCACATTACAGGCCTTTAGTGTTCTTCATGCTCATCACAAAGTATTGATATCAAGATCATTAAGGGAATTAGGAAATAAATCACACTTGAGAGAACACGATGCCAGCCATGTCCAGATGATTCCAATTTCCTTCACTAAAATACTTTTGATTAAAACGCATTACTGGTGACGTGTCTAAAAAGGAACTTGGACTTCAGGGTCTGTAATAACTGCAATATGTTCTCAGTCTCCAGCCTTGCCACAGACTGCATAAGCTCAGTGTTAAAATCTGCTGCAAAAAGAGTTATTAGGTGCTTGTTTCAGACACAGACTTCTCACTGCAGTCATTGCTGATGTCCTGGCACACCCTGTGCAGGATCGTCTGCAAATTAAAATCATTATTTAGATGTTCCAGACACACTGTGCACCAGAGTCACACAGTGTCAATTTTGCATAAATTTCCACATATGGAACATTTTAAAAATCTCCCAGCTGCAGCAGGAGAAATTGAAAGGAACAGTTTCAGCAATCAGTAACCTCCTAATAGCACCAGAATCTCAGCTTTTACATGGACAATGAATTATTGCTCAAAAGGTCTCCCTGACTCACGCTGATAACACTGCTTTCTATCAAGATTGCTTTAAATTACTCATCTTTCTCCAGAGACACTAAGATAAACTCTTACCCCATAGGTGTATGTTCTAGGTTTGTGTCACGGGGCAGAACAGAAGCCAAACACAAAAGGATACCAAAGCTTATATTTTACTCACATTAGGTAAAAGCTGTAAGTCATTGGTCATCAAAACTATTGCAGATTTCAGTGATGCTGTTTGTCTCAGCCCAGCCTGAGATGCCCAAAATTCTCAGTGCTTTTAAAAAGGTGGTTTCAGTGGAAAACCCCTTTGACTTTTTGATGGGTCCTGCATTTTTCTGTGTAGGTGGGACGCAAAAGTGAGGAAATTGAGAGAATGGGACACAAGCATGCAGATTTCCAAGGCCTGGTTTAGAGGCAGGCTAGCTGTATGTCTCCCAGCCTGCTGAAGTGATATGCAGGCTCATCAGGGTGTCAGGGAAGGGCCTTAGGCAGTGGACACACAGGGAGAGAGAATCTTTGCTCTTACCCACTGCAGCTATTCCTCTCTGCAGTTTCCATGGGATCGCTCAATTTCCAGATGCACCTTTACCTCCCAGCACTGGCAGCTACTTAGACATGAAAGCTTTAGCCCTTCGAAAACTTTGTGAATTCATCAGACGTATGATGAAATCTTGTGAAGATTAACACTGAGATACGTATCTACAGAGCTTTTAAGAAATTTGTAATTCAGTCAGTCACCGAGACTCTCACCTCCTTTCCCCCTGAGCAAGTGAGCTGTCTCCCAGCGAGCAGCTGGTTTGTGCAGGAGGTTGCAGTATCTAGTACTAGATTGAAGCATTGCCTGCCACGGAAACCATCTCAAGCCTTGCCATCTTCCTCTCCAGTCACAGTGTGATCATACAGCAAATTCTAACAGTGAATTGTACTCAAGCTCATAAAACCAAGGGGCTGCCAGATTCCTCTTTGTTTTGAGAACATGGAGAAACAACTGAGAGCCTGCCACAGATTACGTTGGTGGAGCATCCCCGGCAGGCCTCAGATGGAAGCAGGATGACAGACAGAGGACGAGTTTTCAGTTTCAGAACTTTCAGAACTTGGATTTATCAGAGTGCAGCAAGAGTCAGGGAAGAGTGAATTAAAAATTCAAGAATCCTGGTGGGGCTTTTTTGCCTCTGATCCAAACTGGCTTCATGATCTGGGAGGTAACATGGGGAATGTTGAAATGAAGGGACTAGCAGAAAGGACTATGACGTCTGTTCCCACCTATGCCTTCACTATTAAAACCAGCATTTTTTCACCACTCTCCTCAGCCAGCCAGCCATCTGTATTATCAAAGAGAAAACTCTACGTTGTTCCACTTCTGACAGGACAATATCCAGACAGCCCATATTTTAACAGGACTCAGAGACTCCGGATTCTGCAGCCCTGTGGTGTTTGGAGTTTCCTGCCAGCAGGAACAGATCCCTTTGCACTACGAGTGCAATAAGTGATCCCTTGAGCTAACGCAGCACTAGCTCTTCAGGGCATGCAGCATGCAGGGGGACAGCTCTGTTCTCATACAATAGCAGCTGCTGGGACAGATATGTGCAAACTGAACAATTCAAAGCAGTATCACATTTCTGGCTAAGACTTTTTTTCCCTATGCTGGGTTTCCCACAGTGGATTATTTTGAATTCAACTTCATTGCCTGATCTGTTTACTGGTTAGGATGTTTATTTTTCATGGAGAAAAGAAAAACAATACATGTTTTATGAGAGCGGCATGAGAACAAAGTATGGAAAACCAAAGGAAAATCCTAAAATGAACTCTTCTTGCCTAGGGAAGAGAACATGGCTGCTCTATCCTAGTATTCCACTCATGTGGAGAAGCTTTGTTTTTGTGAAATGTTACACATGCTCCAAGTTGCTGCAGATAGCTGTATAGCCCCTTCTTTGTCTTACCGTGGCAGGCAGTTGCCATCAGTCGTGCAGTGCACAGCACGGCCCCAAGCCCGCAGACACATTGGCTGGGAGTCAGCTGCCTAATCACAGCCACCTACGTTGTAATGCTCTCACGTTTTGTCCCCAGTCTGCTCCTGCCTCTCCAAAAAAAGGCACAGATTTCATGCACAGGCTGTGTTATACGCTAGCCTGGTGCAGATCTTGTGGATACACAGGTTATCTAAAACAGCTACAGGCACCTATGTTTAGGCGATGGAATACTCCCTTGGCCCCTTAAAGCAGCAGGACTGCTGAGGCAACTGAAGTCAGGGCATTTCTATTTTAGTGTCTTCCAGGGAGGAAGTCTTCCCACCTTCTTAGTTATCTGTAACCTGCTGGCTTTGTGTGGAGAGATACTCTTAACCATAAATAACAAGATGGAATAAAATGACGGAGAAGAGTTCCTGAGCACACTCACTTGTACGGTTCACAACAACAAAGCCCTAAGGGCATTTGGCCATCACGACTGGCCACCAGCAGACCTCAGAAGTTGAGCTCCTTGGGCAGAGAGACATGCGAGACAGCAGACATGCCATGAGTGGTTTCTGTACAGCAACTGAGCAGCCACCAGCTGGACAGAGGTGAGCTGTTTGTCACCACGACATGCTTGTAACCACCGGCTGCTTCCAGGCCAAGGGCCAACACGCTATCTAGAACACAGCAGCACGAAGGGAAGGAAGTTTCTGCATCTCTGGAGGAGCACAGCTTGCTTGCTGATACACACAGCTGTGAGCAGACCCTACTGCTTGCTCACATGCTTGATTCAACACCTAGAGATGTAGACAGTCTGTTTGATCTGGATGTGGAAAACAGTATCCATAAATGCTGTGGACCCTTTTCAGGTAGCCAAGTGATATCAAGTAGGCAACAAACCCTCTGTGTAAATCCTTAGGTGCTCCATTGTCCTGGCATCTTCGTCTATAGAAGTCCCTCACTCCCATGTGCACAGAATGGCCACCTGAAGCTTTGAGGATCCTACTCTGCTAAGCAACTGTTTAACACTCGGACACTGTGACACCAAGCTTTTGTGGATGCTGGCTACAGCCACCCCACTCTGCTTCCATCACCTCATCTGGAGAGAAGTGAATTCTTTTTTTTTTTTTCCCAAAAAGTGTATAAAACTGTCTCTGTTGGCCACCCTGGCATTGCTCAACTCCCATGTTTCCCAAGGGGCCTAATCTCAGCAAAGAAAGAAAGGGCAGGAGATGACTGCAAGGCTTTTGGCCAGCAAAATCATTCCAAATCCTTGTGTGCCTAGATTGGAAGAGCTTTAAAATCCAGGAGGACTCACAAAATGCAATTTGGCCTTTGCAAAGTTTCAAGAATGAGCCATAAAACTAACTCTGGACCAATTCTGTTCATACAAATTTACCCACGCACCAGTAACTCTAATGTAACTCCATGAAAGGTAATCAAGTGGTGAAGGTTCCACACTGAAATTACTAAAGAAAGGAACTTCTTTCTTGCCAGACTGTAAACAGAGCTTGGGGGAACAGTTTAAATCCTGGAAGAGGAAAGTTCCCAGTTACGCTGAGCAGCTCATATCTCAAGAGTCTGTTTTTAATCATAACCTCTACAACCCAGTTTCACAGCTCGTGCTTTACTGCATGGACAGCAGTTGCCAACTGGATGGAAATGTAAGTTGGTATTTTCCAATTGGTGGTAAAGCTTTCTGAAGGATATTTGCTGGAGCGGCACAACAGCTTAGCATGATCCTTCCTCGAAATGAGACATAGACATCACTGCTTCCATTAAGTGCACTCACAGGCTCTAGACAGTGTGAGTGAGGTTCATACCAATACTTTGCTGAGTCCTCACAGAGTGTACACGAGGGCTACTTTAGATACAGGCAGAAAAGGTAGTTGCCAATTTTCTGGAAAGGCAAAAGGGTCCTGAACCTACCAACCTTGACTCTGGTACTTGCCCCCTCTTGCTTGTACCAGCCTCCACCGTCCACCTTCTCACCCACCCCAGGAGTTGGAAGCAAAGCACCCACCCTACAGTGCTGGCAGGCTCCTGCTGATGCAGAGATATGGCATGAGCCAGCACGCTCTACAACACAGAGCTCTTTTCTTCTCAGCCTTGATGTGGCAATACACAGTTTTGTCCACATCACTGAGACGCTTTGAGCTAGTTCTGCTTGGCACTTTTTGTGGAGTCCCTTTGGTATAGCTGATTGCACAAGCAGGTCCAGATACTCCATAAATGGAATTTATGTGGGGAAAAATTACAATTTGTATCTTAAAATAAGATAAAAAATAAAGATAGATCACTGTTTCCCCCCCTTATGGTTTCATTCTCATCAGTGGGCAGCATGACCTAAATCCAAACCAAAGTGAACTCATTGCAGTTGATGCTTCAGTGCAAGCTGACACGCAGTATATTTAATTGGTACCAACTGAACCAAGATTGTGAAAATGGGGCTTGGCTTAAGGTTAGAGTGTGGAAGGAAAAGATCCCTCTCTTCAACTGCAATATGTGAATCTGAATAATCTTGAACTTAAATCATCTTGAATGCTAATCCTGGATGAAGAAGGTGTGACCTGTCAGAGAGCAGAGGAGACGGAAAACATCCTGTTTCTCTCCTGTTGTGCTGCTGTAGCTCACTGTGTGACACATAGGACAGGTGGCTATTTTCTCCACAGCAGTTTAAGAATCACGTCAAGGGGATTCTTTTGCAGAGCTACAAAGAGACAAAGTAATTTTTTGCCACAGATGTCCAAAGATGATCAAGAGTTGGACCTATTTTACTGCTATGAATACTGAGTACAGCCCAGTGAACAGGACATACACTCTGCTAACTCTGAACCTCTTCAAAATCTGCTATGATTGGGTAATGCAAAGCTGATAAATGATTTTGCAAAGCTAAAAATTGGTCAGATAAGATTGGAGACTGCACAGAACGAAGTAGTGCTCCTAGCATGTATGTCTAGATATCTCACACACTGAAGAACAAGAAAGTTCTTGGTTCATCATAGGAATGCCTGTTCAGAGTGAATCTAACATTTGATAGTGCTGTGGCTGGAACTTTGCACCAGAATAAGTACATTAAATTAGGTGTTTCATTACTGAGCTATGGCTCTGCTTTGTGAATTTACTCAGTTGTTCAACAAAAGAAATACTGAATTGACAAAATTGAGAGCTGTAATACTGAGAATGGGAGTGAAGCCATCAGAAGTTTTCCCCATCATAGGTGAGAAGGTAGGAGAAAAGCAGCTTTGCCCAGCATTATCTTTTTTGTGACCAAAATAAGTAAAGTCTACCAGATTCTTCTGGCTCTCTAACCATGTCTGAGATGCTTGGGTGTGATGACAGTAAGTATTAGTCATGATCACAATGTTATTTGTCCTGTAGATACAGCTGGGTTTTGTATTTGGTTAATGAGTGTTTCCACCCAGAAAGCGAACCAATGATGATTCAAAAAGAAAAATGGTTGCTCTACTCGGTCATTCTTTACAGATGCAGCTGGAAAGAGGGCAATGAGCTCTCCTTGTCTGGTTCCACTGAATCACAGCCCCAGCAATCACAGGAATTGTTCCTCAGTGACTCTCCAAAGGAGACAGGTCAGAAAAAAGAAGAGGCAGAGATCCCAGTTTGAGAAAGCAGCTTGCAGCTCTGCAAAAGGCCTTACAAAAGTCTAGCCAGCAGCAGTGAAACTCCACACTGACTTCAACAGAGGTTAAAAAGTGTTTCAATCCTAATCAAAGCACTTCTGGGTTTTCTATTAAAAACACCCCGAAACAGCTCTGAGTTATGCCCAATAAGTTTAATAATAGATGAAACCATAGCAAATGACAACTACAGAATACAAAGCAGACACAAAAAAAATGATGGCATAAAAATGAGAAGGAGTAGTGTCTGTGATGAAAAATAAAGTGAAATACACTTAACAGGATATGGATTCATATATAACACACACGGTCACATACAACACCGCATTAGTAACAGCACACATGGATACTCATTACACTGGGGCTTTTCACAGTTCTCCACTTCATCCCAGATGACAAGTAAATGGATTTTTTTACTCTCTTACATAAATTCTCGTGCACACAACATCATCAGCACCGAAGGTCTGGAAAAGAAATAGAAATCAATCAGAAGAGACAGAATCAGCAAACGCTTAACACCATTTTTAATGTTACTTTTACTATAGTAGCTAGTCCTACAGCAGAAATGCAATTTCCTATGCCTTTTGACAGACGAGAGCAAAGAAAGGAGTCATTTTAGAAGAGGAATGCACTGTAGGTGACCTTCTTTCCCAGGCACCATGAATTTTGTCAGAATGATAAATGACCCAGAAATTCCCTTTTTCTATAGTTCCATGGCATGCATTTATAAATAAACATGAGAAAAGAAAGACAATTTGGAATGTAGTGCTGTTATATTTAGACACATTTGCAACACTTTGAACTGGAAATGGTGGGGGTGGAATTCAGATCAGAAGGCATGTTCAAAACACCTTCTCTAGTATTTGCAGGTATAAATCAGAGTAGTTCAAATGAAGTCAGTAGAGCAATGTTGAAGAGTTGGTGAATATGTATGTATGATCTGTGAACATAATGCTGCAAGATGTTGACACAACATACCAAGATATTGAAACCTTTGCTCCCAAGCTGTAATGTGGACAGTGTCAATCACAACCTTCTTTCAGGATATGTCGACCTTAACCAGTGAATTAGTTAACTACAGAAAGAGTCTGAAATGAGGTCACATAATGGAAAAAATGTAGTGGAGATCAAACTCATTTCATGTTAGGAAAAAATTATGATATCTCGTAAATATTTGATCACTACACATCTGAGAGTCACTGACTTAATACAATGTCCCATTACCATTCCATTTCTCATGCCAGATTCAGTATCTCAGGGTGCCTTGATTTTCCAGGTACCTAGAGTTGGTCTTATATCATGTTATACTGACTGAGATAGGGTTTCACATGTATCTGAAACCTGAGTTGTTTTTGGTGTTGTTGGTTCATTTTTGTTTGCTTGCTTGCTTGCTTTCAAATCACCTCCTAGTCCTGTAAGTAAAAGGCAATTCAATGACAGCAATATTGCAGTAGAGGTTATCAGGGCCTTTAGGCATGAGAGAGATTGTGGCAGCGGCCTGAGAAAGCTACCTAAACCCAAAGTGTTTGTATGTGATTTCAAGTCTGGCAGGCTAAAATTGAAGTAAACAATTAAACATAAAGGAAATATGTGTGCAAGAATGAGGAAATACTGACTACATGCACAGTAGATGTCCAGCTACACTGACATGGACAGTTTCAAGCTCACTACTAATGAGCTGTGAGGTGGGGTGCTTGGCTGTAATAACTACCAAGGTCTCACTGAAAATATAATTAAGACCTACCCCAGTGTGTTAGGAAAATTCAGCTGGACTTTATTTGTTTTAACGCTTCCTACGCTTGCTTTGGCCAACACCACTTTGAAGGGATTTGGTTTTAAAACCACCTCTGGCATGTGTTTTGTTCACTTTACTGAAGAAAAAGACCTGTTAAAATTTTGGATGGTAAGATTTTTAACTTAAACATGAAAATATTTGAAAAGGAATATTCAAGGATGCGGCTAGTTTCCTACTGCCCGCAGCACCAGCTGCAAACACCCCCACTATGGTTTCCTTCAGCATTTCCAAAATTATACACAAATGTGAAATTGCTTCAGCAGGAGCTCTGCCAGAGAAAGGAAGTCAGAATCAAGACCATGTAGGGCTTGAGATTGTCTGTATAAACTAGAAGGTCACTGACAGTGATAGTCTTTCTGTGGTACATTCAAATTCTGCTAAGCACACTGAAGTTTTGGTCCCTGCTGCTCTTACTTCCATGCTGAAGCACATAAAGAAATAGCTGTGATTGTTGTTGTTATGTACATGGTTTAAATGTGGACTTAGGTAAAAGGTGTTTCCCTACCTTACTGTAACTTACTAGTAGTGTTGATCAAACTCCACTACACGTTGCTAAACGAAGCAAGGAGGAACACGTTCAAACGTGCTGCATTCCTTTTCTTGTGGTTAATCGCAGAAGCATCTACTGTACAGCTGGGCCCAAGCTCAGGGGAAGATCCAAATCAAAAGGCTGTTACTCTTATATCCTTCACACTTAAATCTTTGTATTCAGGGGTAGGATGGAGCAGCCTAATATCTAGGGTTCTAATTCTAGACTGGCAAAAAGTGCTAGTACCTGTCAGAACAAGCAGACTTTAGGGGTTCCCATGACTCAGGGAGTAGAACTTTTTAATAAAGAGAGAGAAAAATCCTGGCTACTTGGTGGTGAAGTTGCAACTCAAAAGAGTGCAACACTACCAAGCTGAATTCAAATCTAACAAGAAGATGCAGGATTTTCAAACACCACACTCCCACCAGCTTGCAAAGGACACACTCATTTACGAATTGCTACAAGATCAGACTTCTATCTGAATCTAAAATAGGGTTTTTAATGTGCAATGACTGCCAATTACGGAAGAGTTTTCTTCATTTAGTTTGATATAATCTGTGGCTAAGAGTCCAAATGCACACTGCAAAGAAAGCCCTGCACAAGGGGATAATCCAACAAACTGCCGTCTCTCAGTTCCCTCAAGATCTGATGACAACTGATATCATTACAGATAAAATGAGAATTACAGAGCAGTAGTATATAATTGTATGAGTAAATTGCTTTTATAAGGCCTTCTCTATAAACATTTGCTAAGGAGCCTTTGTGATAAGTGGAACAGTATAATCAGGAAAACTGTCACTGAAACAATCACTGGCTAAGATCACTTCTGCCACCATATGCAAAAATCGTTATCTGTTCATGACTGACCAACTTGCAGAGCCAACTCTCAAAAGGAAGACATAAGACATCAGCAAATAAATGGAAAAGAAAAGATACTACTTAAATGAGTAGTATCTTTCCATCCTCAGAAAAGGCTTTGCATGGATCCATGTGCAGACTTCCATATGTACACGTGCATACTATAAAGCAGACATTACTTTACACCGTCCCACGCTGACTTCCATATGAGGCGAGCCTCCTTTTGTTAACTGGTTGAATTTAACATCACTTAAATACACTGATCTAATGGGTGGCATCCCTGCCCATGGTAGGGGAGTGGGAACTACATGATCTTTAAGGTCCCTTCCAATCCAAACCATTCTATGATTCTATGATCACTCTTCAAGAACTATAGAAAAGTTAAATGCTTAGGTAGTTTACCATTGTTCTGTACAAGGTTTAGGAACGTCACAAATCTCAGCATTTGGCTGCAAAATATCTTTCCCAATCCTCATTGACTTTTCTTACCTGCTATGTTTAATTTTAGAAGCCAGCAATATAATTTAAAAAATGTTCACTCACTCATCTAAGTTCCACAGTTCACCAGTTTTAATCAACTATGCCATGATTTTTCTGGGAAGGGAAAGGAGGATATAAACCATGCCTGAACCCCTCTGCCCCCTTAATGTTCTGATCTTTGACCCTTGCTATAATTGATTCTGAGAACCCCTGTGTGATACATCAACTGTGCAAAATGTGGTCTGAGGCTGTTTTTAAAGCCTTCAGTAACCATCCACTTTAAAATATTTGTTTTATAGATTAAACTTCTACAGAGGCATGAGCAGCTATGAAAGCAGCAAGGCAGATAAAGTCAGAATATATAGATGTTTCTCATTTGAATAGCAAACTTTCGGAAGCAGTATCCTTTAACTTTGTAAGAGCAGACCTTTTGTTCTTCTGACTTACCCAAGTGATTGATAGCTCATTAATTTCCTTGACAAAAACACACAGCAAGAGCAAAAACTCTACAGACTATAAAAGCAAAGTTAAGTGATGAAAAAGCATGTTACAACAGCCTAAATACCAGGTCTTAATTTTTAGACAAGTAAATGAAAAACGTACTTTTGTATTAGATTCCAATTTTGATTGCCCAAGCTCTAATCCAAGTGGCTTCAGAGTGGA
Source organism: Aythya fuligula (assembly GCF_009819795.1). Classification (NCBI taxonomy): domain Eukaryota; kingdom Metazoa; phylum Chordata; class Aves; order Anseriformes; family Anatidae; genus Aythya; species Aythya fuligula. Next base: position 7,912,672 of record NC_045569.1, on the reverse strand, counting down.
ATTGCAGACAAGGATATGCTGACTCAAGAATACAGTCAAGACAAGCAGATGTGGACTTTGATGGGGATCTATCCTTTCCACCCTCCTTTGTTTACATATTCCATGTAATCTTTTTCATCTAGATTATTCAGTCCTTCTGAAAATCAGAAATGCTGAAATCTCAGCAAGAGCATCCCACAAGATTATAATTAACAGCACTGATTAAAGTAGATGCAATGATCTAGCACATTTGCAGCACCTTTTTTTTTATAAAGCAGAGCTTGATCCTGAATCCCTCACTTAGCTGAAAGGTCTCTTTTCTAACGGGACTTCAGACATACTTCTGCCATACTGTGAGCCAAATATTATTTATGCTACTAGAAAGAGGAATCTCACTCTCCATGCTGCAAGGAACTAAGAACTAAAGGCAAACATAACTAGCACCTGAAGGTAAAGAAAACCTTCCCTAACTAAATAGCTTGTTCCCAGCATCTGTGTACCAGAGGAACAGAGGTGCCATGAAAGAACATCATATTGCTCCAAGGGTGTATCTTTGAAGAACACAAGGAAATTCTTCTGCCAGGATGCAAAAAAGATTGATAATTATATAGTAATAAAGTTTTTATTTTAGCTCTGTGGTAGTCATGACAATTCAACACTGATTTTTTTTTTTTTAAATATGGATTAAAAAATGCATTTTATTTAACATGCTGTGTTGGAAAGAAAAATATATCCTTCCACTAGGGAAATGTCATAATTTAATGGACCCCCTAAGCAACGTGGCACATTAGATCAAAAATTATGTGGCAAACCTCCAAGGTTTATATAGACACTATTAGCAGAGTAAAACTCATTCCTCACCCCCTGCCTGTTGCCCCAAGCCTATTTCCCATTAATGCCTCAGTCTAACACAGTTTAGATTCCTTCTTGCAACTTTTTGCACATGGTATATGAGTTTTATTGATTTCCTCTACAAATGCATGTAATAGCTAGGAAGGAGACAGGACTTCTTGAAAGATTTATTTGGCTGGAGAAGCAAGAGCGGAGTGTGAGAAGTATCAGCCTTACAGAGTTCCTGAACTGCTACATCACAGGGTCTGCTCCATAAAGGACATTTTCCCAGCTGCAGACATCTAGAAGTTCATAGGAATGTGGTTTCCTTCTGCTTAGGGAGCTTTGGGAGCTTTGCCAGAATAGAAATGTGGAAATTTTACCAAAGTATCTCAGGAAAAGTGAAGGACCAGAAAGTATTTCTTAGGTAAGTAAGAAGGTTTGAAAAGTGTGAAGATGGGAACCATTAAACGTTTGAACTGATATGGGCAGCAAAACTGCACGAGAGTGAATTTCAGGTCCTAAAGAACCCTCAACAAGCTGGGATGATGGAAGGAGAAAAGGGGGGAAGACAAAGACAGGACATCTTCTCACCATGATCTTAGATTGGAAGAAGTAAGACATAAAAGAGGGGTTGCAGACTCAGACACAAGACAGATTTCCAAGCAAGACATAAAATAATAAAATAAAATTCCAAGCTGAACGTTTCTTCACTGGAGTGATGAAAAATCCAAACACAGCTGAGACACAAGAGATCAAAAGGGATTCCCCAGTCTTTCCACTAAGAGCTCCTATTCCTACTTTGCTCCCTGTCATGGTCAAGGGATGCACCTCAGCCAAACCCTTTGGGTAGTTTACCTTTTAAAGCCCAAAGAACAGACTGCAAGGAATATTCTGGGGTTCTACGATTAGAAGCTACAGACAATAAATATAGCATCCTTTAATCCTTTCTGTCTTCCACTAAAGAGAAGGTCTGCCAAAAGGATTAATTTTGTCCATCTTAAGTTCTCCAAATGGACCCTCACACTTACCACCATTACTCTCAGAAAAACCTCATTACCGAGCTCCAGGGTGACAGAAGATTTTGAACATGTTGACCCGCACATTTAAAAGACTTGGACATTCAATCTCATCAAATGTCTCATCAAGGAGCTTGAAACTTTGTCTTGAGGACCTAGCAATGCCCTAATATTTAATAAAATAAAATAGGCCATTATGCTTCAGAAAAGAAAAATGGAATCACAGAATCATATTAAATAGTGAAAAACAGGAAGAATGATCTCAATCACTTGGAAACATACACTATGTTTTTATAATGGCCACAGTAAAATCCTATTTAGCAACCAATGAACATGGTCTTAACTTGCAGAAAAGGGGAAGATGATTGGTCTGGGGAATCAGAAACTAGGAAAATCACTTGGGATCATGATCAGCTAAGCAAGAGTTTCCAGAAAAAAAAAGAAAAAAAGAAAAAAAAAAAGAAAAAAAAAAAAGTATTTACATATAAATCAGAAGAATTTCAGCTAAGAGTGGGGAGATGGGGTCACTACTGCATCAGATGCTAGTGTGGTTGCTGGCAAAGTGGCATGTGCAGTTCTACTCTTCACAGTTTAGAAAGTGAATTGATAAATTGTAGGGGCTGGAAGAATGATTCAAAGAAAGTTTGTTTTACATTGAAGGGATCAAGGTCTTCTAGTGATTTAGCCTAACAAAAATAAGGTTTTTCTAGGAGGTGGCTTCATTGGTGATAATAAGAAAATTATTTGCAATAATGAACATTAGGAATAATATTTAGCTTCTAATGAACATGGTATGTAACAGCAGGAAGTTGAATCTAGACATGTACAGATTAGAAGTAATGTGTATATTTTAGTGGCAAGGCAATTAACCAGTAAAACAACTTATCAGAAGTTATGTTTGTGTTCCTATAACTTGAAATATTTTAATAAGAAGGAGGTTTTTCTAATTTATATCCTAATTTGAAAAACAATTCATTCAGAAAAGCTCAACAGGCTCTATTATGCAAGAAAAAAGGCTGGAGGCTTTATAATCTTTGAATTGCTCTTGTTTCTTAACCAACATCATTCCCCTTCGCCATCTGGATAAGTTCATGTTGCTGATTGCAGGAGGCAGTAGTATTATAACTGGCTTTCCTGTTTTGCTTGGGAACAATTCACTTAGTTTAACAGCTACCTCACTAGTTTGTTGTTTAAGTAATAAACTACAAAAATTAATTGTCAGAAGGCTGAAAAAATGATAGCTGAGAATACATTTTGTTCATTCCACTATATATGAAGATGAAGCAGAGATCAAAGTACTTTGTCTCCTAAACTTTTTGGATAATATAAAGAATTTCAGTGGTTGAGTGGGAGAAAAAAAAAAAAAAATAATAAAAAATAAAAATTAAAAAAAAAAGATCCAGAATTACAGTAGTAATTCAAAGGAAACCAGTCTGATTTCATTAACAGCATACACCTCCTCCTAAGGGGTGGGTGAACAGTTCCAAGATGTCTGGAATAACATTAACACCTTAAAAGCTTTTTATTTATACTTGGTTAGGTTTGGGTCTTGTTTTTGTTTTAGATACAATCTTTAAAACAGAGCTCCAACTGCTTTAGAGAAGCATTTGTGAGGTTTTTTTTTTTGGTTTGTTTTTTGTTTTTTAAAGTGCAGGGGTTTCATTAGTTGGATAGTTCAAAATAAAAACTTCCTGCTTTGATGTCTTACGTGTCACTCCAGCAGCTTGCCTTCCGTGACCAAACTGATGAGGCACAGGAGTTCAACCTACCGATTTACCCAGAATTAACTTGTAAGAACACATGCAATAAAATGATTCTGAACTCTAGCTGAACTGTGCTACTTGCAACCCAGAGAAACTGTTGTCTATATCCAGTTCTGGATACTGTTGCATTAAAGTCAATTGATGACTGAGGAAATACTCAGTAAAGAGAACTCAGCTCTAACAGAAATAAGTGCAATATAAATAAAGAAACTGCATATGATTTATGGCACAAATTGAGAGGCAGTTGCAGAGGTGCTGCTCAGAATGCTCAAAGTAACCCTGCTGCCACATGTAAAGTTACACAGGAGAGGGGGGATGTTGGCTGACAGCAAACATGCAAATGGGTGGATTTCTGACAAGCTCATGAGGGCAATTTTGAACTGCATTCAGAGATGATCAAGGAATTGGGGAGGGTGGCAAAGAAAGGGAGTAACTGTGTGTTCTTCATAAACAAAATGAGATTAGAGCATACTAACAACATGCCACATCGCTCCTATACACCATGTGACTGTGTTTAAGAAGCAACACATTAAACGCATGCCTTCTGGAGAAGAAGGTTCTTCAGAAATGAGGTCAAACGCTTTGATCTCACTTTCACCAGAGAAAATCTGCAATAAATCAAGCAAATTCTTTGGCATTATTGTGGAGCAGAAGTGGCCCACTTGTGATTATTTTACCAGTAAAAGTATGATGAAAGCTATAACAATAAAATGCAAGTGAGAACCTGCATATATTTTCATTCATTCTTTAAAAAATCAAAAAGAAAGGAAAGATTGATGTGTGAACTATACTACAGAGAATTTTGAAAACAGCAGTTTTCCAGACAGATTTGGGTAAGGAAAAATACTACATCGTGCTACACAGTAATGAAAGCTGTTAATATGGTGCATGCATTGGGTGGGTTCAAGGTTCTTACCAAAATCAGCTCATCATTAGCTAATTCTCGAGTCCAGTATGTTTTAGGACCATCTCCCTCAATAAGAGTTTGTTTGCAATAGATCTTGTTTTCATTCTCCCAAGTGGCCAAACTCTGCGGGTAAGAAAACCATTAGGAATAACATTAATTATATTCTCTAGCAGCATGAGGCAGAGAGACAGCAATGAGCAGTAGTGAGAATAATTGCTGCAGTAAAGGAGCAACACATAGATAAAGGCAAAGGGAAAAAGGCATCAGTGGAAAGTGGTGAAATCAAAATTAAGGTGTAAGTGGGCTTCCTGGAAGTAAGTATATATTAATAGCAAAGTAATTGTAGATGTATCTTTTCAGTGTAGATCAGCATTTGTTTCTAAATTAAAAGCCATTTTCATAAAATGCCTAATGGTGAAAAATATTTTAAAAATGTGATGTAGTGTTCACATTCCCAAACACATGTTTGATGTGACATGTTATTTATCACTACTGCGTCCCCTTAGTGTAAAAGCATCAAGAATTGTATGTATCATTTTATGGTCATAAATAATGCAGTATCTGCCTCTTATAACCTTTCATGCTATATGGCACTCTGCCAAGTTAACAGTATGTTAAGCACATATTGTGCTAACAAACCAGAATAAATCACAATTAAATTAAAGAAACTTTGTTAGGATTCTATTGTTTGCAATATTTCTTTTTTAAGGCTGTGGGTCTGGAGATTGAAACACCCTCAGGCATTTTTCAAAGCATTTGAATAATGACTATGAAACTACAGAAAAATAATTTAAGAAAACATAGGATTTTGTTTAGCTTTCACAAATAGGCAAGCCCTGACTTTCTGTTGCTTTTCATTCTAGCATTGAACTATTATTCTATGGTGCAATGGAACAGCTGTGCAGAAGGATGCCCTATAATGAATGTGCAAGTAATTGCTTTACAACTAGCACATGGGAGACATTCATTAGTCTGTGATTATATACAAATACTGTGTGCACACATATGTATGCATAAATCCAAGTTAACACATCCCAGACTTTGCAAGGGGAAATTAATTAAATAAATAAAACCCCTTTCCTTTGATTTAGAATTAGCTGTTCACTTTATAAATACTTTTTTCAAAACAGTACTTTTTTTTTAGGCCGACAAGCCATCTCAAGCAGCAGTTATAGAAGCTATGCCTTTCAGTGCAACTGCGTAGGACTCTTCTTTGTCTGTCTGAACAATGGATTAAGTTAGTTGGCAGAACAAAACCCTCCACTCCATAAAGTATATCACAATCTATCACCAGTTCACAATTTTGCCAGGTATTGCAAATTATATTCTGAAGTATTATTTTATTATCTCTCAGTTTCTGCACTGTGGCCACATCTTGATTATATATACACAACCGTACAACTCATTCCTGAGACTGGACTGTAAACAATTTCACAACACATGGAAAAAATTTACTACTTCAGAAAACACATCTCTTTCAGATTTTTCCAACTTTCAAAGCTTACAGCCGTAATTATTGTTTTTCCATCTGCAGCAATAAATCCTTCTCCAGAAAGCGGGTCACATTTATTGTGTGCACATTATGCACTAAGACACTAAAATACTACTTTTGCTGAACAAGATAAACTACCAAAGCCAGAAACATTTCCTGAACAAACTGTTAAATATACGATAACTCATCCTAGAGATGAAGTGGATGTTCTAAATCTTCACCATCTCCCAAGATCTGCCTCCCTTTTTCGTAAGTTTAAAGTCATAGCAATTGCACTGAAGATAGCAAATTTATGCTGAATTTTTAATTGTTCAAATGGTCTCAGAAGCTGGCCCAAGAATCAACAGAGATTACAGCTTGGCAAGAAGATTATTTCAATATCACAAGATATTTTAAAACCCATACTCTTTATCTGGGACTACATTCTGGTACTCTTTACAAATTCTTCTCTCTCAGGCAATCTTATAAATGTCAGTGACAGCAAAGCAATTGGGCAAAGGATTACAAACGCATGTCTTTGTTAACTTTTTTCAAAGACAGCTATGATTTTCTCCAGTACTCCTGATCCCATGTATCTACACCAGCAAGAAGCCGGTGTCAGATGCTGCTGACTGACAGCACCACTATTATATCCCCTCCACAGCCACAAAAGTGGTTACAAAGGGCAGAGGAGCAGGGGCTCACACACTCAGAATCAAACCCAAAACACTCCAGTGAACGCCCTCTGATGCACTTCTGCACAAGGAGATGGTGTAATTATGTCTGTTATAACTCTGGCTGAAAGTCTGTCTTACACTGTTAAAGATTTATCTGATCAGCAAACTGAAGACATGCACTCGAGAGATGATTCCAGCCCAAAACTACCAATAGTCTGTGGTCCTGCTTGTGAAGATGTCCGATTGATTTTAGTACAAAAGTTATGTCAGGCTTGTGCACTAAATCCTGACTCTTGAGGTCTCTCTCATTCCACCATTCCCTGTGTTCCCATCACGGAGGGAGACACAGGAGATCTTTCACCGCAGCTGAGGTGGCCAAGGCAGAGGGAGGCAAAGAGAACTGTACAAAACCCTGCCAGCCAAGGAACTGAGCTGTGCCTTCAGGACCTGCAACGCTCTGTTGCCTTCAGATTTCAGTTTTACCCTGTCCTGCATGAGGGAGAATGCTGGAAGAGGGAAAAAGTGTGCTGCGACCACCATGAACCCCCCCAGAGTGTTTCCCAGGATGAAGTGGGTGGACGGCAGCGATGGCACCGTTTGGAGATGCTGGCACCAGGAGTGTTTGTCCTATCTAAGAAGAGATTGGTAACGCTGTTGGATGGGCACAGCATCCCTCATGGCTAGGGCAGCAGTTGTGTGTCTGTAAGTGTGCACACAGACACCCCACACACGCACACACACGCGTGCTCTCCTCCTACCCTGCACTTTCGGCCATCCACCGTCTCCTCCTCGAAGCTCTCTCCGATTTTGAAGTTGATCTCGGTGGTGCGGACGGTGGTGGAAGTTTTAATGTAGAACTGGTCCCCGTCCTGGCGGATCTCCACGTGGGGCTTGGAGGCGGCGGCCACCGCCACCTTCCTGAGCATGGCGTTGACACCTGGGCGGAGAGGAGAGGAAGCAGAGCCTGAATTCAGCCTCCAGCTCGCCCAGCACCGGGCACCGGAGCGCGGCTGCCCCTTACCCCCTTCCCCCGGGGCCGGGGCCCCGTCCCGTCCCGTCCCCCGGCTCACCCAGCGCCTTGAGGAGCTCGTCGAAATTCTCGCTGCTCCTCATCTTCCAAGTGCCGGCGAAGTTGGGCATGGCTGGGCGGGCGCTGCGGACGGCGGCGGGGTCGCGGCGCTGCTGCTCGGGCTGCGGCTCGGGCACCTTGTGAGCGGGGCGGGCCGCGGCGGCGGCAGCACAACGGGGCACACGCCCCCGGCCCCCGGCCCGGCCCCCGCCAGGGGCAGCCCCCCCGGCCCGGCCCGGCCCCGCAGCCCCCGGCCAGCGCCACCCCCTGCCCCGCCGGGGGGCTCCCCGGGAAGGGGGGGGGGATCGATCGGCCCGCGGCTGGGGGCGCCGGAGGGGGGCCGGGGTGGGGCTGCCCGGCTGGAAGGCGCCCCCGGGTCGTTACCGAGGCCCCTGGGGAAGCCCCCCGAGGTGTGTTCCCCGCCTGCTGCAGCCCCCAGCGGTGTGCTACGGGGGGAGCGCCTCGCCCGGTGTCAGCAGCACCTCCAGTGCCTGGCCTCGAGTGTCCCGGTGTCAGGTCCGGGATGCTGGACTGCAGCTGATTTACCCACCCGGCTGGTTGAAGGGGAGCGGGGTTTGGCGGGTTAAGGCAGTTTTGCTGCTGCTGTTGTGCATAAGGAAATGCTCCAGACGCTCAGAGGTCTGTGATTCCCCACTCAGACCAGAGCCAGATGTATTGTAATTATAGGAAAAGCTCTGCTGAGCCGGCTTCACGGTACGTCCACAACCGTCCTCCACTTGTTAGCCTCACTCTGTAAAATGGACGAGTTGGTTGCTTGAGGTATGTATAAAATGTGTTCACTCCTGGACAATGTACAGATCTAGGAGTTTCTTCAGCCAGAGGTTAGGCAGCATTCTCCTCTTCCTCTGCTTGTCACCCCAGGAGGAGTTGTACTCGAGTAAAGAGCCATGAGGCAGAACCATAGGGCAGAACAAAACCTCTCTCCATTGACAGTCCCTCTTTTTCTACCAATTCTTTTCTCCTGTCTTTTTAGCATACCCTGGAGACCTGGCATGGTTCTTTATCTGAAATATTCTGTTGGAAAATGTGTTGTGTTTGTGTTTTTTTTTTCAAGAAACAAAAATTTTAGTGGGGAGTATCTGTTTTCAATAACATGTTTTCTCTAGGAAAAAAAATGCAAAGCATTTTTCAGCTTTTAGCAAATGACAAGAGAATGAATCCCCATCTGAAATGTTTTAAGGTTCCCAGTCACCTCATTAAAAAGAAAAAAAAAAGAAGAAGAAAAAAAAAAAAGGCAAAAAGCACAAATAAAGCACAAAACCCACCACCACCAAACCAAACACCTGGGGAAGAAAACACCAAACAGACACACAGATCACACACAGATCACAGCCCTCGTGCAGGTAGGCTCGAATCTTAGGAACAAAAAGCCGCGAGCCCAGGGAGCCTGCACCAAGTCTGTGTTCTGCCATGACGCAGAGGACCCTGCTCAGTCTCTCAGTTTCAGCTTCCCAGCTGCACCACTGGATTCTCACTGCCACGGGCCAGGCTTGCTCCCAGAAGCACACAGAACATGTACACACGGACCCAGGGGGAGCAGTACGTCCTCTGCAGGACAACAGCTTCACGGTAATAAACGTGCAGCATAAACTGGAAGGGACCCTCTGTCTCTACCGGAGAAAACAAATTGGCCCAGAAGATGTTAAGACGGGGACATGTTGGTCTTCAAAGGACCACCTAAGATCCACTGCTGTTCTTTCGTTTGCTGCACCACTGCCGGAACCAGAAGCGTTGCAGTGGGTGGAATATACCCTTCTCAGTAGCTGGAATCACACTCTGTGAGAGTGTTCCTAAGACGGAGAACTGGGTTTTTTTGGCTTGGACTGTGGCCATTGACATATTTCATGCTGACCAGGAGAGAGCCCTCAGAATACCCTTCATCTAGAGAGCGCAGCAAGCTGAAGGAACAAGTGCCTACGGGTGATAAAGGCTCTCTTCTGCAAGGGCAGTGCATGGAGCTATGCAACCCAAATACACAGACATCGAACTACATTTTCATTCAGACAATAATCTTTTCTACAGGCAGTGAGGTACCAATCCACCTATACAGTACTGTTTCTAAAACAAACCCCCTGATATGCTCTTGGGTGTTGAATTGGCTTTGTCTGGCCATGTGTACACTTTCACACCTCATTTATACACAGAGCAAGTTTCCCTCAAGCGGTGCAGACTGGGCTCACTGGCTCTTTAGAATTAGACCTCAAAGTTCAACCCGCTAGGAACTGTCCCTGAGACTGGTCCCTGCCAGTGCTGCAAGCACAGGGCTGGAGACAGGCACATGTGTTTCCAGAGCACATGCCTTCCTTCTCACCCAAAGTGCTTCATGTGTATACAGAAGTTGAATTGATCACCTACAGCCATTTCCCCCTTGCCCTGTGAGCTACATTCTTCCATGTAGCCTTTTTGTAGGTGTCTTCTCTTTCCTTTTAAATCATTTATGTTTTCCCTTTCTATCTCAAAAATATGCCCTCCCGTTCCTCTGACTTCACCAATTCATTTAACCGTCGGCAGCAGCTGAACTGCAATCTCATAAAGAACCTAACTTCACTTCAACAAAAGTTTAAAAGCAAAGCAACTCTTATGTTCCAGGCCCTTAAGACAGGTAAAATTCAGTGAGAAAAATGTTTTGTTTTGTTTTGTTTTTCTTTTTCCTTTCCTGTCTTATGCAAATATTGGGATTGTGACCCCCCCTTTTTTTGTGGTGTAGAAGTCCTCCCTTAGACTGATAAGGCAACGGAATGAGATATAACTTAAATTGCAGTAAATTTCACTTCTTACATACCAGTTACACCAATTAACTGAACATATAACAATAAGGATATAAAAGTCAGTGAGAGCTGAGTTTCTGTTACAAGCTGTGATCATATCAGTTAGCTCAATGCTGTTAGACTTAAAGGCATGCTGGACTTCTTGGGAAAAAAAAAAAAAAAAGGAAGAAAAAGATAAGGAAGAAAATATGGCAAGAAGCTTGAAGAAAGGCAAGAGAAAGGAAAAGAAAACAGATGTGGGATGTAAGAGCCATAAAGAATCTAGCACCATTATAATAAATAAATAAAGAAATGAATGAATAAATAAATAAATAAATAAGAGGGGACAATGAGAATCAGGATCAGCTTACTTCATGTCTTGGATCACTCAAATGAAGGAGAGAAATAATATCACTGTGGCAGATATGACTCAAATCTCCACTGTCATAAGGTGAGGGTAGTTCCGCTGAGATCAGAAAGCTACTGATTTACCTTAGCTGAGAATATTCTCATTGGACTTTACCCCTCATCACAGATCCTTATCCTAGCACAGCAGCAATAGGAGATGTTTATCAGGTCATGCTGAAATAACCCAGACTAAAAGGCAGTTTTACTTTTCTTTCAGTCTCCTTCTGTATTTAATTTCCTCATTCATATATGGGAAACAGTTTGATTTCCAAAACAACCCCTTCAGCAGTTTTTTCCCCTTGGCGTTTATTTTATTTACCTGAATCCCCTAAGGCTGATCTTTCCCCACAGATGGACCTAATTAATCTTTCCAGCAGTGCCCCTAAGACAAAAGAAAGTAATATATGTACAGATGGGACCAGGGCACTCCATCATCCAGCCAAATAAGTGACCAGTAATGTGACCAAAACTATCCCCTTGAGGTTAGTGACTGACCACTGTGAAGTCACACAAGGCTCAGGGTAAACAATAAATTTTATTTACTAAGGTGGTACCTCCAAAAAAAGAATGGTTTAAAGGAGAATATAATGAATTATTTCTGACATGAATAAATTATACAACTGGAAGGCAAATTGCCGTCATAAATTTATCTGCCAAATTAATTTACCACGAGCCTCCAGCATGACAATAGGTGAAATGTAATACAGATGTATGCAGAATAAAAAGCATTTCTACAGTGTTGCATTGTCTACCGCACTCTCATTAACAGTTGAAAGAATACCCACTGTTCCCAGGCTAAAGTGCTGGAGGGATTTCCAGTCCCAAGTTATCCTTTGGGGTTTTGAGACCTAACTCATAGGAACGCAAATGAATACTCATATTGTTAAAGATGGGCAGTAAAGTGTCTGCCACTCTTATGTGCATTAAGAAAAATAAATATCACCTTAATTCCTTCCCTATGATATTCCCTTTCAAGAGGCACTAATTGATCTGTGTCATCTCCCGCATTCAGGCTTCAAGCTGGCCACCTGCTCTTTCAATCTTTTTTATGAACTGCTACGAGAATACAATGAAATTGAGAATATTTCCTTAACCAACGTATAATTTGTTGCTCTTACTCTGAATACAGAGTTTGATTGTCTCTTCACTTGCACATTAATTCTGCAGACCACTGAGCAATTTGATTTGGATCCAGCAATGCGCAGTAGCAACAACAGCAACACAATAAGTACAAACTGTGGTTTAGAGGTGCTCACAGGCATGTTTTCTCGGGGTAGTACCATCGATATCAGTGGGGAGGAAGATCAAGATCGTTCAGTCTCAGACTAATATTCTATCTGTAATAGTTTAAATCTCTGCTTTGGAAACCCATTTACAAATGGCCAAATCCTTATGCAGAAGGGTCATACCAAATAACAAACATCTAATACAGATTTTCAGTAGTTGGACCTTTTAACTGACATGCACAGAATTTGAGCACTGACTGAGAGTGTTCAGAGCATAAGTGACATTACCTTCTGTCTAAATGGTCCAGCTATCAACAGCCGACTTCAGCACAAGACTTCAGTTCTTGTTTCCCAAAAGTCAGACTCTGCATGTGGCTTGACTGCTGCAAAGGAGATGTAAGTCCCCAAACTCCTTTGCTTCAGATAAAGCAACGTGGCAGAAGGGAACAGTTTTGAAGGGACATTAACAATCTGCCAAGTTTAAAATAGTCTTGTATGAACAGGAAAAAAATCTATTCACATGACTAAAAAGAGCTTTCATGTTTTGTTGGGTGAAATAATGTGCTTCAGGAAGGGGGAAAAAAAAAAAAAAAAAAAAAAAATTTAAGAGTTTCGGAACCCATGACTCACAAGAATGGCCTGGCAGTGAAAGTCCTCCTCTGTGAAGAGCCTTATGCATGATTAAATGGATTTTATGTGGATCTGTGAATCAAGGATGGCTTTCTGAATGACAGACTAGGAAATAAGACTCTAGCCTTCTCTTCTCTTTCTCCAGCATATTCTTTGTTGAAGAGAGCTAAACAGAATAGTCTATTCAGACTGTTTCAACTGATCTGGGGACTGGTTCTGTCCAGACAAGTACCTTCACCCCAGATAAGATGATGAAGAGCTCTTAAAGCACTGGAGTTGCTTGTACTTGCTCACAGGCGACCTAGGCTAGGGAAGCAGAGGACCTGAGGCAGAGGCTGCTGAAGCCCAAATCTGCCTCCTGGGCTCCCAAGGTCAGATCACACTAGTCTGCATCACTCTCTAAGAAAAGCAAACCTTTGCCAAGCTTGCTTGCTCTAAGCTTCTGTAGGCATGCTCAACAGTGAGGAACAAAGTTACTGTTCCCCTATCAGAGGCTTTTAAATTAATACCTCATATGATGTTTTAAATAGAATCCTCTGAATGTGCACTTAAGTCAGGCAACAGATAGAAATGCTGATAAAGCTACTCTCAAAACCCAACCTTTCCTTTGAGCTATGCTTGGTAGTTTTCCTGTGTGCCCATGACAAATAACTGAGGGGTGTTGAAAAGTGAGAGCAGTGCTCTGCATGTTATGCAGCCTTGATTTGATATTTCACATTTGACATTGTTGAAATGTGGTTGTTAAATTGGGAACGCTCCCCACAATCACTAATGCAGAAAAGTTGTTTCTTTCTCATGAAAGGGTTATCATTAAATTAGAAATCAGTGATTTTCACAGAGGCTTTCAGGAGCTCTGCAATTCTTTTTTTGTGTGAACAAAAGGCATTAATAAAGCTGTCAATATAAAAGCAATCAACCTGTGTCAGCTCCTCTCTGAAGATGACCCAGGTCTATTAAGATTTACTTACTCAGGCAGATGGACCAAGCTGATGCATGGATTACCTTAGATATTGGAGACTCTTAAAGGATCTTTGTCCCCAGGGATAGAGGACCATGTTATTTTTTCCACATGTCCAGAAGAAGAATGACTGAATTCAAAGGAGTATATTCTCGTTTATGTCTGAACTGAACTCCCAACAGGGCCATGTCCTGAAGCTATAGGGGCCATACCATTTGCACAATCCTAGGTTTTACTCTTGTGCCCTGACCTTTGTGTGTATGTTAAATTCAAAAGCTTTCCACTACATCTGGCAGACAAAAAGATGAAGAAAATTCATTTTCCCTTTCGTGGCAAAATGCAGTATTTAGCATTCCATGTAAATTAGAACCAGGAAATAGGAATCTCATCTGTTAATTCAATTTAGAATTCCAAATGTGCTTTCAAAGGTTTTTCATCAGCCTATCTCAAAGCAATAATAAGTCTAAGGGCTTGGAGTTACTTCTTCCCAGCACAAGTAACTGTAATGCTACTAGTTCCAGTGAAGTTATGTCAATTTCTGTAGTCAGAAGATGAGGTCCAGAAATATGTAAGCTGTCAGCGTTCAAACTCCTATCCATCCTTCTCCGTTCTTTGTTTTGTCCTGCCAAACTTTGCTCAGAAAATGACCTTGAATACAACTGCTCCTTCCACTGTTAACCCTCTGACCCTCTAAACTAATATCCTTTGCTCTTTCTAATTCAGAAGGTTTCTGGGGCTTATTAACTAAACAGGCCAAGTGACCGTTCCCAACTGAAATCAGCATCTCTGACAAGGAGGTCATTGTTTTCCAGGCTTCCCCCCTAGTACTAGATCTGCAGATTTCAGAGTGAAAAGGAATAATGCAGACATTCTTTGTCTACAAATTATCTGGAAAGCATCAAGATAACTCAAGCCACTTCCACACCATTAAAGATTTGAGGGGTCATCTCTAGGGACCTAGGTGATTACGGCCACAGTTTTCAAATTTATATTCTGAAACTTGTATCAAACTATATGAGAAGGTATCTATAATTTTTATAAAAGAACCTCAGTCTTCTGAATTAATAATAATTTAAGCTCCCACTGGTGTCAGTAAAAAGAGAGAGAGCTCAGCACCTCTATGAGTAGCAATGTTTTTATTTACATGCCTCACTATGCATTTAGATAACTAGCTGAAAGCAATAAAATTTGGACAGTATGAACAAAATTCTCAAAAGAAGATGCTGCATTCAGACTTCTAAATTTACAGTTTTAGAATCCACCTGATTTTCAACAGTACTTCTGAATGAAGTACCTGGTTTTGACAACTCTTTCCCTTTGTTTCGGTAAGACATAGTAAGTTTGATGTTCTGAGTAGTTGTACAGGCTGAGGCATCTTTGTATAATATACCTTGGGAAAGCAGAAATTCTGGCCAAGATACAGGTGCATACTACTAGGCCCTTAGGAACAGCAGACATATTTTGACATTCATGTAACCTTTTAGCACAAATAAGTCACTTTCAATGGAATTTGTCTCATGTTTCTTGAGAGTCCTGTCCTCAAAACAGTCCATTCAAAATCTAAGAAGTGTTCTGTTCTGTATGTCTCAAAATATCTTTGTACTCCTCTTATTTTAAAGATAGTGGGAGTAAATTTCCTGAAGCTCTCAGTAGGCTATAGCTGCTCCCATGAGCACCACCTAGTGCAGAGCACACTCCATGTCATCGCACCCACATGTAGCCCTTCCATCTGAATCACAGCTGCATTCAGTCTTGAGCAGTTTCCTATGGGCATCTTCCATCACTAATGTTAAAAGGAAAAACATGGGAGAAAGACGAGATATTATGTCAAGTAATATGAAGGTATCAACCCCCAAAGCAGGGGTTACTACTAGTTGCAGAGATACTGCAACTAAATTTCAGGAGAGTGTTTTCATAAAAGCTGACACAAACAATAGAAGGATTATAGGCGCAGCATTAAAGGGGAATCGTTAAACTTGTTTGATAGAACATTGTTTGTTCTATCATATAAAGTGTTTGTGTCTGGGCAGATAAAGTTTAAAAAAGGAGAACAACTGGCTTTATATGAACATTTTAAAATCAACACTAAGTCTACATCAAAAAGAAAAATTCAATAGTTCCACATAGACAGCTGGACCTACATCATAAAAGGGTTGGTGGACTCATACAACATTCATCTTTTTCAATGATGTATTGTTTCTTAATACTGCATTCAAAAGGCCTTCCAAAGATTAAAGTCACTGTTACGCCAGGTGCTATAGATCTAATTTTGTCTACTTTTCTTCACTCATAAATAATTGTGAATGATATTTTCTTGGCAAAAACAAATCAATGTATATATCTGGGACCCAGATTGTTGAATCTCTGTGAAAAGGAAGTCTACAAGCCTAAGCAGAATTTCTAAAAAGAAACGGAGCCCATATGTCAGAGACATAACTTCTGATTAGCACAGCTGGAAACGAGGAAATTGTAGTATATTGATTAATTCTGATTTTCCTTAATGAGCTATAATAGAAAGCCACTAGGGTGAATGCACCTTTCTTTCTCTAACAAGAGAGGTTCTGCACATAATATCACTGACTTTGAATGGACACTCTCTAATGTGTGTGTTTTTTAGTTTCTGATTTGGTTTAAATTCATTGCTGCCAGAGTAGTGTTAATGAAAAGAAAAAACATAAACTGATTGCCATAGAGACAGAGAGGCTACCTTCCTGAACAGAGCTGTCCCACTGCCAGAAGCAAGATGGCTAGGAGGGCTGTCTTTGATCTAAATCAACAGGGAAAAGCTGGTAGATATCAAGGCAACCAGACTGTATTCAGGACCTTGTGCTTTGGAAATCCGAACTCACTGTCTAGTTAGAATAAAGTTACTGTGGTTAAAAAATTCCTTTTCAAAGACTCAGTGGCCAGTCTCCTGACGCAGAAGGTTTAACTGTGCTATCAATGACCTCACAGCAGGAAAGGTCCCGGAATAAATAGAACAAAGGATTTGATACACTAAGGACTTCAGTAGACTTTGGCATAGGTGTGGCATAGGTGACCCAGTGCTAAGGCAATCGGTCTGTGGGATGCCGAACCCCACTGCTTCCAGGCACCAGATGTGGGAGCTGCACCTGCAAGTGAGAAACTGTGAGGTAGGAGTACTGAGAGATGGAGGGAACTGGAACTGGATAGGAGGGAGCATTTTGGTTCAGTGACAGGGAGTGGTGTCCTCCTGGTGAGGGGCACGAGACCAGGCTGTGGCACAGGCTGCAGCTATTTTTATGCACTCTTATGTGTGTGAGAGGTTTGCTGATTTTCTCAAGTGGCAACAGCAAACTTCTCTGCAATACAATACCTTGCTGCTTATCATTTTGAGATATCGCAGTTCCAGAAACAACATTTGCCTTTAGGAAATGGACTAAGCACAACTTAATAAGGAAACATTTTCATTGACTCATTACAACAATTGTGGACACAAAAAACAAGATTCACCATGCCTTTTAGAGTAAACAGTATATAAGCTCCTTCTGCCTTGGTGCTGTTAAATCAGACCTTCATTCTGCTGATTTGTTTCTTGCTTAAGTAACATGCTGCCTGCAGCTGTGATTAGACAGAATATACTTTCGCAATAATCTCTAATGCACTTCCCATGTTTTTAGTCTAATGAGTGTGACGGAGCAGTTTGCTGCTGGCTAGAGGTTTCAAATGCTGTTTTATCTGACAGTTCTGAAGGGCTTGGTTGTACCATACGCACATGCAGTATGCAGCATGACAGTGACTATATATAGTACACCACACCACTAACCTCTTTTGGTTGGGAGAAACCTCATAAATATATGTAATGTATTACTGGCTTCAGCCATTATCTCACACATCTGAAATGACTCACAGTCAATTCAGCTGGCACACATTTCAGATGGAGTCCCAAGCCTGGAAATAGCTAGGCAAAGAAATAGGTGAAGTATCTGATGAGTCATATTGTACCAAGGGAACAAGTCAGTACAGCCAGCTCTCAGATGGCGTTCCTTCCTCAGGTCCCTGTGACACTAATTACACCCAACAAAGAGTAGGTGGGCACCATGCTAAATATGAAACAGAATCACAATGGTGAAGAAAAGCAAGCCAGGAGCAGAAAGGGTAAGTGATGCACTGAATGACAAATAGACAACAGACTACTTGTGTGGGACTCATACTGAGGCAGTTACGCTCCTTGAAGCAAGAATCAGAAGTCCTCTGCACCTTGCAGAATCTGTAACGTGATTCTTGGCACAGACAAGCTCTTACCAGTACACCCATGAGTAAGCTGGAAAAAAGGTCTGCATCATGGTCTTGTGATTGTAAAGGTGTATCAAAAGTGAAAGGTGAATAATATGTAAGGCCAGCTAGGGCTCATATAGCCCTAATTAAATGCATGACAGTCCTGAATATTTTAGCCAGAAGACTTTTACTGCTGCTTGTCAAAGCCCAGTAGCAGCACATCAACACCCTGATTTCAGCTCAGATTAAAACCTATCATTTCCTGGCCCTGGGCACGAACAGAAATATGAGGGAGGTGGTCATCTATTCATGATACCACTGCTTGTTTTGGAGAGACTCCGCTCAATTGACTCTTTACGATCTCTAGACACCATGTGGTGTTGTAGCAGATGAGGACATTAGGATAGCACTGTGTACATATGCAGAAAAATGATGGGCGTATTAGAAAAAATTTACTTAGCAAAGCTATCAGATGTACAAGCCAACATATTGGAAGAGGTTTTAAGCTCTTGGCAGTTCTCCCAGTCTAATTGTTTCACTCGTGGGACAAAAATTGATATCTGGAATTTTATCAGAAGAAAGTAAAGCAAAATCACTTCCCCTAGCTTGCAACATAAAGAGAGTAGTACTGTAGGAATCTAAAGTTTTAATATCTGAAATAGTCTGAATATTATGTTCACATAAAACAGACATAATTTAAAGGAAAAAGAAGCAAAATGATATCTGTCTGTGATTTTCTTACAAATTCCCATAAATGAAAAGAACTGGAAAAAAAAATACATTCTTCTGATATTCTTTTCAACTTGTTCGTTTTGTGAATTGCAGCATCCAGTATGTTCTGATGTTTTCTTCAAATTCTCTTCAGAGCCAGCTCTGCTCTACCAAGTTAGTTACAGTTTGGAGAGGAGAGGGAAATCTTGGAAATCCTAACCTGGGCCACAGCATTTTGTCATTCCACGTTTCTTTTTATATCTTTACCAAAGCTACAGTGTAAAGAAAACCATTTTAAAAAAGTAAGAGAAGGAGCACATTGACAGAATAAACCTCTGGGCTGGGCAAGAATAGAAAATAAAGAAGAGACTACTGAGGAACTTCACAACTCCAGAGGAACCCCAGTGGTAAAGCACTGCAGGGGCAATGTGTCAGAAACATAAATTCCCACTGCAAATGCTAATATGCTCTGCTGCTTTAGGATATCATTATTTCTCTACTACTTCGATCAGTTCTGGGAAGATTATCTCCTACTAGAATGGCTGACACTGTAAGAACTATGCCTGTCAAAAATCACTGTATTTTTTGTATACAGCACCTCTTTCATCGTTTTTGCCTAAAAACAGAACTGTGCAATCCTCCAGCTAGAATGATAATACTGTATCTATGAGACTGATTTCGCTGCTAAGCAAGCTTTTATAAAAGGCAGAGCTTTACCTGGAACATTAGGAACATTGCACAATTTGACATAATTTCCATGCAATGCATGTCACATTCATAAACCAATATTTTTTTTCACCAACTTAGAGTGGTACTTTTAATTAATAAAGTATTAGTGTAATTGAAAAAAGGGGTAAATACAATGAAAAGCAGATAATTACTTATCTGTGCTAATTTTGGAGTTGAAGATGCCTTTTTACTTCATGAATTCTACATATGCCATTGGTTTTCACCCTTCCCCATCTTCAAAATAAACTTTAATCATCTCCAGGTTCTTAGTTATTATCTACTCCAAATTTATCAGTCCGAACTCTCCAATAAAGCATTATACACACAGAAACAGAGCTTTACCCACTGTACAAACTAAAGAACAACCAAACAAGGAAATGCCATTCTTCATCATGCATGGTCTCATGACAAGGAATTTCAGCTGCTGTCCTAGGAAAGCCTAAAACTCAGACTTGAAAGGAGGCGTTTTGCTCAGCGAAGCTGTTAAATCCAATCATCTCTCAATGATTGCATGATTCTCTGTGGCCACAAGAGCTACTTCTGATCTTTTAATGATATTTAATTAAGTCTCTACCAATGCTCATTTCTAAACAGTTTCATCATTACCAAGAACAACTACTATTAACTGCAAAGAAGGCAGCCCTGGGCACAGATGAAAGATTAATAGATGAGCTTATGGGTTCAGCAGTGCAGCTTTAAATCTATCCATAACTGCCTCTGAAAGCTTTCTAAACTAGCTAATGGTGCAATATTGTGGTTCTCATTGAATGTGAGTTTATGTCATTATGCTAATTACTCATAATTTCTTACCCCAGTTATTACAAGATAGAAGCTGATGGATGTTGAGCATTTATTTACTTTGTTTGTAATGCGTGTAAACACGATGATACATCTGTTCTTGTTACATTATTATTTCAGAAGATACTGATTTTGAAATCAATCCAGTGATTTCATCTGGAGATTATTTATTATACAATAATAATTCAGACCAGATTTTCTTTCTCCTACTCAGAATGGGTTGTATGCAATCTCTGGATGCCCACTGAGAGCAGCTAGACCACTCCAGTTCTATATTCCTGGGCTTTTGACATCAGGGCTTCCAATTATAACAATTTTGCAAGGAAACTTGCACCTCAACCACAAGTATTGCATCTATTGCATTAATTTATCTGAGTGCGTATGCTTGTAGTGGAATGCACCCCACTGATATTAACATGCTCATCATCTTAACCCTCAGATAAATGTGTCTGATCAGAATTCAGTGTGTGCTGTATGTTTCAAAACACGAATTGGAGATTTTGTTTCATCAGAAGTAGGGACAACAGCCACTCCAAAATGGAACAGGCATGGCGTCAAAAAAATTGCTGTCTTGACTGGACTGTGTTAGGGACTGTGTTTGCAGAGCCATCCAGCAAACCCTAGCATTTCTCATCACCTTTTTTAGTCAGTCACCTCAAAGAGGAAGAGGGGACAAAGGAGACTCTGGAAAGAGGGGTGATCATGATCCTCAGCCACTATATTGCAGCTGCACCAGGTCATGGAGTGCACAATGCAGCCATGTAACGGGTAGCTGAGAGCTCTGCTCCTGTGGACTTCCCTTGATCTTTCATTCCAACCCCCCTCTCAAAATGCACACGATGAAGTTTTGGTTCCCTGGGGCCCAGCATCTGCACATTCTGTCCAGCCTCAGCACAGCGGTCTCTGGGACTTGCACCAGCTAGACTTCACCACAGAGAAGAAGGTAAAAGGAAGTGGCAGTGGCCTGGGGCTCTTTGTTTTCCTCTTGCACATGGAGCAGTCTGAGAAGGTTCAGATCTGCTTTACCAATTGAAACAGTCCAATTAGGTTTCCAGCAGTCTGCCGAAACGTTGGTCACTGAAGCACGTGGAATGACCTGAGACTGTGTTTTCCAAGAGATTTAATTCCTTCAAGGGCAGAGCCTCTCTTCACCGCCTCACACCTCCCTCTTGGAAACATCAGAACATTTGGGGAGCTGTCACATTGCATTTTGTCACCACAGCCTAATACAGGAAGACTGGAAAGTGACCCACTTCGTGTTTAAGAAAAAAGAAAAAAAAAAAAAAAAAAGAAGCAACAATAAAAAGAATCTGTGCAGACAGCAGTGCAAAGATGGCAAAGCAAAGGAGATTGCCTTGACTCAGCAAGATGAGATTTTCTTTAAGGAGCTAGACAATGTGAAATCCTCACAGACAGACTCACTCTGCACAAGTGGATTTTGTCCACTTGCTTTTGGAGGAAATCCAGCTCTCAAATTCAAGATATTGTTCACTGAAGACAATCAAAAAAACTTCCGTTGCATTCAGTCTTTCTAAGGCAACACTGCCCACTGAAACCCATGACTTACAGTCTGCATCACTTCAAATCAGTGCTTCATCAGCAGTTGCTATGACGTATTTCTACTAACACATCTGATAATCCCAGGAACTTCCCATCCCTGGAAAAGAAACTGTTCTTGCTGTGATTTGCACAGGAGGAGAGGTGAATGCACATGGAACAACTGGCCATGGCTGACAATGCCACTCACAGGGTCAGAATGAAGGTGTCTAGATTCTAGCTTTCCAGGATTTAAAGGTTCAAAGAAAGTCAGTCTGCAGCTCACATTAATAAGTCATTTTTAGCTTTTGTGCATTATCCTCCCAGCAAAGGCTTTCTCCTGGACATTACTCAGTTCCTCAGAAGCTGCAACCTGGCACAAGAGGCGGTATATGGAAACGAGAGATGACTGGTCCTTGGTTCTTACACTGGAAATCTGTCATTTGTTTTTTCTTCACATTGTAAATTATTCCAATTCTAAACATGTGCTGGAAAAGCTGCTTTTCAAAATCTAAAACTGCTGCAGAGGATCGTGTGCCAATATTTAGACCACCCAGCTGTGAACCTGAGTTTCTCATTCTCTTTTCTGCTGCTCGATAGAGCACCTTTTATACAGGAAAGTGACACTTCAGAGGGCCCCCAGACCCTTATGCATTTTGTCAAAATGCATGGAGACTCTTCTGGGAGGAACCCCAATTCAGGGACTGAAGAATATAGCCTTGGTAAAATATCAGTATAAAATACCTCCTTAAAATTGATTCTGCAGGATCTGGGCAACAACCTTCACAGAACAGATGGGAAAGGACTTTTACTACCTTTAACTCCTGTTATTAAGGCTCAGAACCAGCAAAATACTTAAACATCATGCTTCAAAATACTTTTACTTCAATGCTAACATGCTTGGCATATGCTTAAATGCTCTGCTGGATCAACACCTTGTATGTACTGGTTCCAGCCATGCAAAAGAGAAAAACAAAACCCTCTGCTTTTTGTGCATTCGCATAAAATTCCTGTTTATATTTGTAGTCCAGGCAGGACCACTGCTGTCCCTTCTCTTATTCTATACTGAGCTACCGGGTCGAAACCATGGTTCTCTGCTTTCTAAGACTGTGCTGCTGCAGGCAGGAACTGGACCTGTATTTGCCTGTTTGCACTAGACTGGTGAATGCTGCACTGCTCAACGCTCTACACATTTTTACCACCACTGTTCTTAGGGGGAAAATTTCCACAATGCAGCTTTTACCATGAAACTACTGGTTACAGAGTTGCACCAATCTCATATTCTATTACTTGTTTCTTTCCAGTCGTACCAAGTGAGGGCACTCAAATTTGGCCTATCCCAGTCATTCCTCTGGTGGCTGTTGCACTTTAAACTGTAAGCTGCTAATCACTGCCAGCAACAACACATGAACTATGAGTAGTAAACGAGAGCTGCTGACTGCACTGCACTAAACTTGAGGGTGTATAGCAAGGGCCTAAAAGATCTCTCTTCATACCTGACCCCACATGTTTCGGGGTCAGTGGGTAAATGTTTCCCTGCAGGGTCAGTTCTGGCTGAGGTGTCATTACAGAAATGTTGTGCGTGACCTCCCTCCAGAAGGAAGCATGAAGAGCTTCAGCTAGCTCGGTCACAAATCCAGGCACAGCTCAGTACAGCTGCATAAGCTGGTGGCTCCCTCTTGCAGATAAAGACAGAAGGCTCAGACTCCTGAGCAGCGCACTCTTCACTAACACTTGTCAAACCTCATGCAGCGAGCACGTTTAGGGGCTCCTCATGCTTAGCACTGCCAAGTCCTCTCTTGAGATAGCAGGTTCAATGGGACCAGCACACCACAAGGGGAATTGCAGTTAGTATTTTCAACAGACCCATCCCTGCAAGAAAGCCTTTCCTCAGCTGTTTCCCTCCACAGTTCTGGAAACTTGCAAGTCCGGCTTGGGAGGAGCACTTGCATTTTAGATGGCATTTTGAAACCACCAAACTTCAAGAATCTCTTACTAGGAGCTCAGGGCTCTGGCTACCACCTCGTAAATTAACTCAAATGTTGCAGTTCTTGATGAACAGGATTTCCTGTTGGGGAAAACTCATAGTACTGAAGCTGACTTGGGATCAGTGTCCAAACTCCAGTACGATGTTCTGTGCTGTTGGCAATGATCCTCCAGTCACAGAGACTGATCTGATGATCACTGAAATAAAAAGGAGTTTTTCCTCTGTTATTTCTTTTGCTCTGTGTCTGTCCTAGAAAGCTTGGGACCTAGATGATGTTCATCTCACAGACAAAATCTCTGATTTTGTGTGGTGGTTTTACCGTGCTGGGCAGCTAAACCCCACAACCGCTCTCTCACTCCCCCTCCTTTAGATGAGGAGGGGGAGAAGTAAAGCAAAGAACAACTCACGGGTTGAGATAAGGATAATTTAATTAAAGGGAAATAATTATAATAATTAAATAAAGACTACCATGAACTAAACAATTTAACTAAGGGGAAATAAAAGGGAAAAGGGAAAAAAGGGAGGAAAACAAACAAACGAAATAAATGAAAGCTATATGGAAGTGCAGAGGAAAGAAATTACTCCCTACTTCCCACAAATGAGCGATGATTGACCACATCCTTGAAGCAAGGCCTCAACGCACGCAGCCGGTGTTCGAGAGGAGGACCTACGTCTTCTCAACGAGAGCCCACCCCTCCCCTCTTCTTCCTGTTTCCACCTTTTATTGCTGAGTGTGACACCACATGGTATGGAATATCCCTTTGATTGGTTTAGGTCAGCTGCCCTAGTGATGTTTCTCTCCTCACTTTTTGCCCACCCCCTGGGAGGGTTAGAGAAAGGCCCAATGCTGTGCCACTGCTGCTCAGCAGTAGACACAACACTGGTGTGATAACACTGCTGTTCCAGCTACAAGTACAGAGTACGGCACTGTATGGGCTGCTGCCAGGAAAGTTAACATTCCAGCCAGACCCAGTACATTTTGTCATGCCAAACTTCTGCTTATCTTGCTAACACATCCCTAAACAGAGGTGGCCCACAACAAGCTATCATCTCATTAGAAATCTGGATTTTTTTTTGTTATATGACACTCTCATTGATGGTATAGTGTCAAAAGTCATCATGATGAGAACTCACAATAGCAGGGGAAAGCGTACAGCACGTGATCTGGACCTCGTAAGATCTCTGAGACAAGAAAACATTCTTTTGCTGTGCCAGAATAGTATGTGGAATCACCGCTGTAAAATGGGCTTCTGCGGCCTGGAAATGACTCAAAGGTTTGCCAAATTTATAGAGTTTGGTTCAAGCATCTCATCTGAAAGTAGCTGAATGTAATGTTTGATGATGTGCCATGCTTAGTCCTCCTCCCACTGACTTCCACAGGAGCCAGAGCATGCAGAGCACTGGCATTTATCCTCCAGAGTGGCTCCTCTGTGTAAGATTAATACTGTCAATTTGATTCACAAGGGCTTGTGAGCCAGACTAGCAAACCAAAAAAGAATAAGCCCCCCTCTTAAGGAGACAAGGACACGAAAGAGGTTGCCCAGCAAAGTCATCAAAGCAAACAGCATGAATGGGACAGTGTTGATGAAGACAGAAGTGGCATTGAAGGCTGCAGTAACAAAGTGGGGCAGTGACATGAAGATAAGTGGTAAAGTAATTGGCTGGTTGAGCCAAGTGTGAGTCCATGTAGCCTGCCTGCCAGCAAACCATGCAAACGGATACTAGGCATTGAAGATCCGAGTGTCCATGTATGTAAATACATTCTAGGGTAGTGACACAAAAATACATAGGAACAAACTCTAAGTACAACTTCTGAAAATGTTCTTAAAGTCTCTTAGCTAATTATTACAAACCTACTTTCCATTTACTGCCAATGAATAAAGGGTACTAATTTGAGTTTTCTTACTAATTGTTCACAACAGCCAGAGTTGCACCCTCCGCATTTGATCCTGTAAGTGTTTTTCATATCACAAAGACCCTTAAAATTACAAAGATGCCACAGTGCCAGTTTAGTTTTTGACTCTCCACTCCAACAAAAAGTAGGCTTACAGCCAATTCAAGCAGCTAACTGGATTGTCACTTTAGAAAGAGAATCCATAAGAAGTATAAAATTAATAACATTTTACAATGAAGCAAATAACACATGCAGAGACTGGAACCACTGTGCCTTCTCTCCCTCTTTAGTGAACTGTAAACAGCTTAGTCAGGCAGAGAATGTCCCACAGCCAGTGGAAAAAACTTCTTCTCTCCCTCCCATCCTCCAGTTCAGCAACCCATTCAAACACTTGTCTGCAGGGATCGGGGAAAAAAAAAAAAAAAAAAAAAAAAAAAAAAAAAAGATGCTTCCCTTGTCTCCTTTGCCACCACCCATCCTAACTTCCCATTACCCAGATGCAAACAGAACTAGCATCCTGGGTACAAAAAGGTGCACAGGAGCACAGGATCCCTGATGCCTTCATACTCTTCCTCATGAGAACAGTACCTTACAGGTGGTGACTGCAGACGTTCGTTTACACTTGAGAATTAACTGGCTGCTTGGGTGCTGTTTGGCATAGGAAAGCCTACCAATACACGTGTAAGAGCATTTTCTGCTGCAGCTTCAGGAATGAATACCAAACTAAAAAGTACACAATTGGGTGTAAAATAGCAGCTTAGCTAACATGATCGTTATTTACTTGCTCAGAACTAAACAGTCTATTAGTGACAACCAAAGACATTTTCCTAGAGACATTTTCCTTTGCTTTCAGTGCTTAAGGTCAGTGATTAGGTTCTCATGAGCTGCCATGTATATCTGAAGTGACAATAGCAATTTATACATAAATTTGGGTGAAACACGTGAGATACATCATAATGGAGAGAAAAGTTTTACTACGAGTTTTGATGTACTAGTTGAAACTTTGTGCTTTCTAAAAGCAAGTCCCAACCATATGCATGACATTTTAAAGTGCCTTATTCCAATCCTGACAAATGAGCACCAGATGTTTCTTTTATTATACTTGCATTTCATATACTCATTCAACATTTCAGGCTCATGTGAAGATCTAAGAAACTCTCTCTGACCCACCTCTCCCCCCATAAGAAAGAGAGCTACAAGAAAGAACAAAATCAAGAATAAAATATAGTAATTCAGATTAAATACAGCAAATACTTGAAGGAAGAACTGAAGTCTTTTCACGAGGAGAAAGAAAAGACAGGGTGAGAATAATGTCTGGGTTCAGTTATCACCAAGCACAGACCAATTGTTAGAAAGTCTCTCACAACGAACAACACTTTTTTTTTTTTTTACTATTATTATTCCTTTCAAAACAGTTGTGCTCTGAAAGGTTCCTCTCAGCCTATAAATGCTATAACCTAGAGATTAAAAGGCCTGTAATTACATCTGAGCATTCTGGCTTCTCTGCAGGCAATGGTGGGGATGAGGTTGCTTCCATGGAGGAGGGAGTCTGTTTCTTTAGGATTTATTGGTTTAATTAACTGCTTTATATGCCTCTTTTCTTCCCAGAATAAACTGTTCATTCACTCCAGTCTCACTGCCCACCTCGCCCATTTGAAATCCAGGCCAAGCTGTCCTCTCACCAGTACCCTACAAAGGTGCCTTGGGGTGGAACTGCAGGGTGCCAGTCAGAGAGATTTGTTCCTGCAAGTGCTAAGTATTATTTTCATTCCTGTTTGGCTCAGTCTCTGGCAGCTTTGATTTTCTTTTCCATTTTTGTCTGTCTCAAAAACTTTTCACTGCTTGTTGACTGAATACATAGAAAGGCTTGCTTTCTTGCTAGAGAAGCAATTCAGTATTTAAATGCAATCTTAAAGCAATGTCAATGTGTAGGGATCACTTCTAAAGTGGAACTGTAGACTGTATTAGGGTCTGATTCTCTGTGGCTCTTGCTTTTGTCTCAACTACCCTGACAGTAACATGCTACAAAGCTGGTGTGTGGATTATACATGCTTATACATTGCTTTTCAAGAAAAACATCGAAGTTCTATGTGTAACTGTCTTCCTAGAGCTTGTGAAGGGAACAAATACCTGAAACGAATGAGCAAACAGTACAAATATCATTCCAATTCGCTCCCAGGAACAGTCTCTTAGCAGTTTCCAAGGGGCACATCGGGTAATGTAAACAGAGGAATCTTTCCCCTTGCCACAACTGTTCAGAGTCCCTAAAGGGTAAAGGACTCAGAATGATTAATGTGTCATTGTGTACGCCAACCCCTTGCTACTACAAGGAGGTGGAGATTATCTTGATGCTGCTGCCCCACAACGGGCAGATGGTATAACTCTGCACGCTGACACCAAGCTCTTTGTTTCTGCAGTGCCTGCAGGTACTACAGTTTCTGCGAGTGATCCTACCAGAACCCTAACATGGAAAATCAAACCTGAAATTGATAGATCAGCCCTGAAAGGGACCTGTCATCCAATCCAGCCCTCTGCAGGTAGTTATGTTACATAGTCCCATTCCAAAGGGACCGTGTTGCTCCATCTTGATGATCATGAGAATACATATTCATGTCATCTCTGTACACATGCCCACTTCAGCACACACCACCCATAACTGCAAATACCATTGCCACTTTCCTCAAACCCACTAGTTAAGGAATTATTTAGCATGGATGAGAGAGAAGAGCTGGCATGTCTGACAACATCTGAATACTGCAGTGTTCATCTAACTGCAGAACTGAAGTTCTAAATTAACTACCTAGCCTTTCTGCTTTATGGAGGTTCAGGTGTCTTTAAGACCTTCATAAATCAAGGCTCACTTGGCATTGGCTTTTGAGAAAGGCCAAGCAAGTGTTGAATTGTGAATGCTGATCCTGAATTATGATTGCAATAGCTAGCCACAAGGGCACTCAACCTATTATTTCTGAAACTAGCTGTTCGGCTCTCAGTTTGTCCTCTGCAACTGTGCTTTTGTCCGGGAACTGCCTTTTGCAATTTTTGTATGGCATCCCAAGGGAAAAAAAAATATCTTAACCTAAATCACTTGTACTTGTTCACAATACCAAGGTGACCGTACTGTGTTTTTAAATACACCAGGTTTTCCTTTGTAACACTGTTTAAGAAAAATGCATTTAAACACATGTACACTCATAAAGTATTATTCTGATTAGGGTTAAAATATCCACACAGATACAGAGCATGCTAGTGCTCCAGAACAAGGGCAAACATACAGAAACACACTCTTAGTAACCATTCCAAGAAGGCAGTTTATCTAGAAATCAAACATGTGGCACACTGCTTCAGATTATCCTCTTGATGCACCAAAGCAGCATCTAATCAGCTTTAACTCTTAGCAAATACAGATTTGTGTCATAAGTGTTGTAGGAAATAACCCACAGTCTCACTCTGCACTTGCAGGAGAACAATAACAACCATTTCCCGTGAAGGTCTAACGGCCTGTGTACAAGGTTAATACTGGTACATAGGAGAACTCTGCGTGATGTGAAAATTCTGGAGGGATTAGAAACACTTTGACTCTCAAAGATTACATGACAGTACCACAGAATTGCAGAACCCAGCCATGGACATTTGGACATAGGGTGAAAGTGGGATATTTTAAGCACAAATTTAAATGGAAAAATTCTTAGGAGAATCCTGGTAGGATGCATAAATACACTAATTTATCTGACTACTGAAACAATGCTTTCCAGTGTATCATTAGTAACTGAAATTCAGTGTATTAAAGCAGCTTGCCTTAAAAGCCTCTCAAAGCTCAATCTAAATAATAAGAGAACTAAGGATTCTGTAGTTACTTGTAAGAGTTTTACCCAGATTTTCATTCTTGACTGCAGAACTGTGTTAAGACACATTCAGAATTCCTGTTTTGGTTGTTACTTTGCTTACTCTGACAAGCTCTATTGATCTCGGTGAGCTTTGTGTACACATAAAGACTGATTAAAAACTGTGAAAGGCCACTGATCCTTTGTCTTTAGCTTAAAGCCTCAGGGAAGCTGCTTTGTTCTCCTGAACTTTAATTCTGATTATTTTTTTTCCCCCAGATCTAACTTAAGCAGAGGCAGTAAATGCAACATGAAAAAAGTCAGCTTCCAAGAAAAGTCTTATATTTTTTGTCACTCTCTGTCACCAGCCTCCTCTCCCTCCCGTGAAATTAAAGCCGACTTCGGCACTCTGGCTGGGGAAGTGCTGCTCAACATTTACAGCAACTCCAGGATCCTTGGGAGACGGCTGTTTGTGAAGTGACCCAATACCTACCATAAGAAGTAAATTTGGAGCTCAGTCTTCCCTGACGGCTTGGCATTGCTCCTCCACACCCTTGACAAAAGCCAGCCAGTCTCACTTTTCAGTCAGCAACTTCCAGCCCTGCTGCTGCCCGAGTCCCTCACGTTTCCCACAGCTGCCCTCACGACACAAAAGTGCATTATAGTTTTTTATAGGTCACCCAAAAAACGCTGACTGCTTTAGGACAGCTACAAGCACAGTGGCTGATGCCTCAGCCCGCTGGGGTCGCTGCCTGCGTGTGACCAGCGGGAGAACCGGGGGCGGCCGGGCGGCGAGCAGCCTGCTGCCCATCAGCGGCCGTGCCCGGGAAGATGGCAGCGTCCCGGCCGCGCCGCCAGGCAGCCAGGGAGGGACAGGCGCTCCCCGGGGACCTGCAGCGGCCGGAGGGGACGTGTGAAGGCGGCGGGGCCAGCCCGCGGCGCCCTCAGCCCCGCGTTACCTCAGCGGCGCTGCTCAGCTGAGGCGCGGGGAGCGGAGCCTCCATCGCCACACGGCGGCGGCAGAGAGCGCGGCGCCGCCACCGCCCCTCTCTATCGTCGCGGCGCCGAGAAGGCCTCATCACTGCGCGACGGCGGCGACAGGTATCCCGGTGGCCCGGCTCGGCCCCTCCCGGTACCTCACGGCTCGGACCGGTACCTCACGGCCCCTCACGGTACCTCAGGGCGCGTCCCGGTGCCTCGCGGCCCGTCGCGGCTCGGCCCGGTAGCTCAGGGCGTGCTGTGGCCGTGAAGGAGTGGTGGCGGCAGTGGGGGTCCCGTGGGGAGGCGGGGGTGCCCCAAGGGCAGCGCTTTCTTGATGCCTGACGCCTGTGCCCACCGCGTTTTCTCCTTGCAGAGCGGTGTTTCTGAGCCTGAGTCTTATTGTTGAGCCTAATGGGTTTTCTCCTTCCAGAGCATTCCTGTTAAGATTGCTTCCATAAAGACATGACCACGCAGGTAAATGAGAGCTTAATTTTAAATTAAGTAATTGTTGGTTTGATATATGTACTATATATATATTTTTAGGCTGCTTATGCATAATACTAATTATTTTTTCTTTCTAGTACGGTATTCTCTTCAAGCAAGAGCAAGGTGAGAAGACACCAATATTTATTAAATAATACTGGCTTCCTTGGGCAATGTAAAGCAGATATGTGTCTGAGATCATCTGGGTTATGTTTATATGACATGTAAATCTGAATAGCTTAAACATATCTGTGCAGTTTTTCAACAGTGACCTTGGTAAACATAGACCTTGTGTGCTTTGAAACAATAACAGCAGTGATAAGGCTCCCAGAGCACTGATAGACCTGAAGTGCAAGGGGGTCTGCTGCTAACATTAAACAGGCAATTTTAGCGTTACCAAAGCCTACGTGACTTTTTTTGGTGACTGGACTCTCATATACTTCAGTCCCAGAAGTCTGTAGGTACTGTGACTAGAGTAGCATGTTCTTGCTGCAGCAGATGCAATAGACTTATGATAAAAAAACTCCATGGTTTTTGCCTGATAAACCAGCTGCATATGCTTTAAAACTTCCTTTCGTAAAAATGTCAAAATACAGCTACAATGTAGACCTTTGTCAGAGCAATCTTAAAATTGTAAAAGAACACAAAAAAGGGCAGTTTCCTGGTTTAAATTTAACTCTGTGTCATGTCAAGACATTAATTGGGCTATCTGCTCTGAATATTACATAGGTGTCCAGCCTATAACGGGAAGTAAAAATTGGTTGTTATCTTCCATCAAAAGAAACCACCTTAACTTTTAGTTTCTATGTTTATATTCTCTTTTAGCTCATGATGATGACATCTGGTCAGTTGCCTGGGGAAAGAACAAAAAGGATGGTTCTGAAATTGTGATCTCTGGTTCTTTGGATGATCTAGTGAAGGTCTGGAAGTGGTAAGTGAACTGCTCCATACTGAATGGTTAAAACCAGTTTTAACCCTGGGAAGTAGTCAGCGTGGAGTTAAAGCAACCTTAAATTTCCACAACAGGTAGCATGACACAGCTCTTGAGCAAGCTTATCTTCATTGGTACATGCTTTTTACAGGAGTGGTAGCATTCCAATGTGCTTTAAATTGGGAAGAACACAAACCCTTCTGAAAATATACATTGAATTTTATATGTCTTCTGTGAGAGAATGGTAGAACTTGATGCATTTTGAAACCAAAGAATTAGAAATGAAGCTTTTTATGAGACAATGCATTGAGGGCATGTATACTGTGAAAGGAATAATGAGAACAAAGTAAAAGAGAAAATGTTACCTTCCTTTCTTATCAAAAAAAAAATAAAAGAAATATATCTTCATAATCCTCATACAAGTGACACTGAAGTGTACTTTTGCAATGTTTTCCTCTCTCTTAGCCAGAGCAATATTAAGTCTGTGCTTCACTTTAGTTACTTCAGTAGCTTTGTGTGATATTCTAAAAATGTTAGTCATTGTTTCATGTTGTGCTGGCAGATTGGGTCTGCTGTGCAAGTAGTCATGTACTGCTGTGTGATGGAGATTTCTGTGGGACTCCTTACAAACTTAAAATGAAGTACATGCTTTTCAGAAATACGATAAATGATTTGTTTCTTTCCTTTGAGTACAGTGAGCAATTTGTGCATAGCTGTCCTCACTTTCCATGGGTACTTCTGTTTTCCTATGGTTGACCAGAATTGAGAAGTGTGGGTTAATTTGTTTATTTGTTTTATCCGAGGTTGGATTTCAGTTAAGTACCTCCAGCTATTCATAACTGGCCTTTTCTTTCCCTTTAACAAAAGGAATGGTGAAAAATTGAACCTACAGTGGACGTTAGAGGGTCACCAACTAGGTGTGGTATCTGTGGATATCAGCCACACAGGTTCCATTGCAGCATCCAGCTCCCTAGATGCCCATATTCGCCTTTGGGATTTGGAAACTGGCAAACAGATCAAGTCAATAGATGCTGGACCTGGTAAGATATCAGTGTTAATCTGTGTGTAAGAAATTTCCTAAACGTAGGTGGTAACTACTGTACATTATATAATTAGGGTATATGAGATGACTGGGACTTTTAAAATCTTTCTTGATTTGCAGAATCTTAAAATCTGAGTGATTTTTATCAGCTCAATATAAAGTAATATCAGATGGTTTTACATTTTTACACTATTTACACTTTTTTAGATATGTTTTTTTGTTAGATAAAGCAGAATGGAAACCAGCTTGCTCTTACACATATGTTAATATAAAGGTGTTTTAAAAAATGATCCAAACACTTACTCAGACTGGTTTACAAAGGAAGTCTGAGTCTTGATTTCTAGTTATATCTGAATTGAATTTAAGCCATATATGTGATGCTTATTTATGCAGTACATCCAAGCCTAAGGGAACAAGTCAAAGTAGGGTAAAGCTGAAGTCTAGACTGATGTTGCATTCTCTGAGTTGGAATGCAGGGCCTAAGATTTTATTGTTACTTCACTGATCCATTGGCAGTCCCGTAATTAAAAACAATCTTGGAGTGTTTTAGGTAATTAATCATAAGAATATAGAAAAATCTGTGAATTACATTGTGCCAGATAAATATAGTATGTTACTCTGAAAGGTTTTTTAATTCACTTGTAACACATGTTGACCCACGTTACATTCATATATCTGCATGATTCTTCTCCATCTTCTGTGCATTGCTAACTGCTAGTTGTTGCTTTCTTACACTGGTTCAATACCTGTCAGCATGAGGAGAAAAGAACGAATTTATACTTCACATATGCAGCCTTAAATGCTAAATTTGTTGTTGCAGTAGGGGCTACTAAACTTGAGATCTGAGTAGAAAATGTCATCTTTCACTAAACTTAAATAAATATCTCATGCTTTACTCCATTAAAAGGAAGTTCACATTAATGAGCTTGTATGCTCCTGGAGTATTTAGTAGAGTTTGGAGTATTAAGAGTAGCCAGGGATAAACGTCTAAACATATGCGTTCTGAACTGACATTGGGTAAGGACTAACAACAGTATTCAGCTAACTGAATGTTGTTTTTTTGTTTGTTTTTGTTGTTGTTATTTTTTAATATAGTTGATGCTTGGTCTCTGGCTTTTTCACCTGATTCCCAGTACCTTGCAACAGGAAGTCATGTGGGAAAAGTAAATATTTTTGGTGCTGAAACTGGAAAAAAAGAATATTCTCTGGATACCAGAGGAAAGTTCATCCTTAGCATTGCATATGTAAGAACAATAACTGATCATCTCTTATATTTAATATGTGGTAATATGTTATAAGCCTTTTTTTTTTTCTTTCATCACTTTATTTCTACATGATATTGTCGACCGTGCTTTGTGACAAGCCGCTAAGAGCATCGGGAGGGGAGGTACATAGCATAAATTCATACAGTTGTTAAATGCATACTTGCTGTGTTTTATTACAGAGTCCAGATGGGAAATACTTAGCCAGTGGAGCGATAGATGGCATTATCAATATTTTTGATATTGCAACTGGAAAACTTTTGCACACGCTAGAAGGTAATGGTTTGCCTATTTGCAGTACCTAAGTTCTGGTTTCATTCAGGAAAACTGAAAGATATAATGTAAGTCAGAGTTGGATACAATAGCCACAGCATAAATGAATTTGTGTTTTTTGTCCATTAGATTTTATTTATTCATTTACTTAATTTGCAAAATAAGAGGCAAACTGTAAACTCAGGCTTGTAGCATAAATCCCATCCTTATCTTAAAATATCAAGTCAGTAATGCTTAACTCATTTCTTAAATTGCAGTTGCTTCTTGTATTGTAGTGCACTACAAGTGAGACTAAGCCGAATCTATGCTGCTATACATGATTTTTCTTTTGAATATGGTATCAGATTTATAGCAAAGTATTCTTGTTTCAGAAAACAACTGAACATACTATGTTGTAAAAGATACGCATTTTTAAGGTGTGAGCTTTTACTGTTCATGCAGATTCTGCCCAGTGCAAAATATAGAACCCAACAACTTCAAACATTATTAAATCATGTTAGAAAACATGACGCTTGTCATATTAGAAAGCATTCTGAGATCAGAAAACTATGTTTTCCTACATCACTTCTAATTAAGATCCTCAGCTGAAAGGAGTACTTTTGTGTTGCCTTGGACATGCTTTAACATTCATAGCTCAGAATATTGCCAGTTTCCATTGTATGTTGTGTGAAGAAGCCAGCAGAGGCATAGAGAGGTTGCTTTCTTTTAACAGGGAATGCTGTTCTGATGTAACTCTCACTACTATTACTGTCATTAGTAAGCAGTAGAGATAAATTCTGAGCCATGCAAAACTTTGAATTTCAGGTCATGCGATGCCTATTCGTTCACTG
Source organism: Aythya fuligula (assembly GCF_009819795.1). NCBI lineage: Eukaryota > Metazoa > Chordata > Aves > Anseriformes > Anatidae > Aythya > Aythya fuligula. The sequence goes on along the minus strand of NC_045569.1, from coordinate 7,877,449 downwards.
ACATTTTCTCCAGATTCTCAGTTACTTGTAACTGCTTCAGATGACGGCTACATCAAAATCTACGATGTGTGAGTTTTCATTTTGCAAGATATGCTAACAGTAAAGTAACTGTTCCAAAAAGCTGAGGATGTAAAAAATGTAAAATTCCCTTCCGCTTTTGGACAATTCTTTATTGAATAAGTAACCTTAGCTTAAATAATAAAACATTAAATCTTCTAGTTTTTAAGAAGTACATAGGTAGATGATAGTCTAAGTTTGAAATCAGTTTTCCTCATATTTGCCCCCGTAAGCAACAGGCTAATTGTTTTGTATATCTGTCCTGTGTGTTTGTGTTTACACATCAGAAACATCTGTACCTACCTGAAGTGACATCGTTTACTTTTTTTTCTCTTGCATTGTGACAAAAATTGGAGGAGTTTCCTGGGAAGGAAAAGGCACTGATTCAGTCATCTTCACTCCTCTATACCTGCATTACTGTGCATTCTTTGTAGAAGTTTTCCAGGCCAAACTGTTTTGTCCACCTATCCATCTTTGTAGTGACCTCTTTTTAAGTTTGGAAATGGAAAACCAGAACCTATTGCAACACAAGACAGCTTGGTTGAAAAAATGTCCTCCTTCCGTGATCCTTCCATTGAACTATTCGTGACTGCGCTGATTACAGTATATTCTAGTTGCTTTCTCCCTGGAATTCACAAACCAAATGTTGATCTTACAATTCTGTGTTCTAAATTTGTTCTTTCTACAGACAGCATGCAAACTTGGCTGGCACATTAAGTGGTCATGGATCCTGGGTATTAAATGTAGCATTTTGTCCTGATGATACCCATTTTGTTTCCAGGTAATGAGGATTTTAAACTCTTATGCTTATTTAAAAAAAAAAAAAAAAGTTTTATATTTATAAGTGGAGATTAATCAGAAAGTAGATGTGTTCAAATTGCAGTGAAATCTGTAATGGAATAGCAAACATAACAATAAAAGACTCAAGCTGATTTGTAATGTAATAGCAGTTGTAGTCAATACTATTTCATAGTATAAGTCATCTCACTGCAGTGTAGTTTCCTACAAGTGAAAAATACTTTAATGAAAAAAAGGGCAATTTGATTCTAAATATCTGAAAAGCTGCTGTTAAAAAACAAGTACAACCTAATGTAGTAGTAGTACATGTTGATTGAGTTGAACTGCCTTAACAGCTCTTAAAACAGCTTAGACAGTTGGGAGACCTGGTATATACAATAGGCATTTCTTGATCTTTGGATCAAGAATTTTCAAAGAATTTTCTGACTAAAACAGGAGTCCTCATTTTCATACTGCAGATACTGAAACAGTGATGTATCTTAAAGGTTACTAGACCTGGTAGAAGATGCAAATCTTTGTTAATTTATCCCTATCTTTTAAGCTCTGAAATAAACTAGTTAATCTATTAACTTAAATTTTGATTATTTTTCCAGTTCATCTGATAAAAGTGTAAAAGTTTGGGATGCCGGAACAAGAACCTGTGTTCACACTTTCTCTGACCACCAAGATCAGGTATGTTACAAACTTAATATTGTCTGGTCTACCATCACTTTACCTAAATCATTGTAAACAGGAAAACTTAAGTTGTGCAGTTGTGCGTGCTTGTGCTTAAAAGAGGAGTTGGACTTCAGCTTACTGTAATGAAATCTTAAAAGCTGCAATTTTTAGGCACTTAATATCAATCTAATATTCCAAGAGTGGTATAGGTTGAGCTCTTCCATGGAACCCATTTTTACAGGTCCAAACAAGGGTACTCCTGAGTGGCCAAATGGATTCTTATCAGACTGTATTTTTTATCTTCATGGTCTTATTTATCACTTACAGAGTGTGTGCAGGTGTAGGGGGAAGGAGTTATTTAAAAGGATGGTATTTTTAAAAAATATTTCAAACCATCCTTGAAACTCTATTTTTGCTGAAGAAAAGCTGTAATTGAGTAAAGAGGCTAGGAACCAGCTTACTTCTTTTTCCCCAAATGCTAGGTGTTAAGTAGAACAAGGCTGTATTTGGATGTTTAAGAGAAGACTTAAGAATGGAAATTCCTGCATATTTTATTTAGACTCTTTTTTCCACAGTACTTTTTTGCTGGTAACCCCTTTTTCAGTTATCTACATCTGTGAGGATTTTGATACCAAGCATAATTGGGTTTCTAGTGTTGTTTTAGTTGTAATTACATGGACTTGTGGAAGGCAGGGATACGTCAGCCCCCTGCAACATTTGATCCCTATAGTTTTTAGATAGAAAAGCAGCGTATGAGATTTCCCCCAAAACATGTTGATACAGCTATTTTGTAATCTTGTATTAATGTGCTGGATAGACTTCATTCTTCCTCATGTTATTCTAATAAAAGGGATGAGTGAGAGTCATTTACAGGTTTATAAGTTTTTAGCTCAAGCCAGAGGACTGACCTGAATTTCTCTTGCTTTTGCACTGGTAAGTAAATGACTCTCAATTAACCCAAGGATAAACTAGGTCATTCTTTATCATACGCTGCTTCTCAGTCTGCATGAAAAGCACTTCAAAATACACTCAAAAAAAAGATGGGAGCCAAGAGTGTAAAAGGTTAAGACAGACTTATGCTACTTGGGGCAAGTACACTTTGGTATTTTTCCAAGTATCTTAAGGCTGCATAATCTGTAGTCAATGAAAGTAGAAAGCAAGAATTTACCAGGCAGCTAGAAGTCTTATCCCATTACAAGCCTTATCACTTGTTAAAGCAGGAATTGTAACTGTATTAGCTCTGAGAGGGTGTTCTTAAATAATCCTCTTTTGCTTCTTGTAGTTGGTATACATTACTTGTTGCAAAGATAAATAAATGTTTTGTCTCAGTACCTCCCCTTTATGATCTTCTCTATGTCCTATTTGCAGGTTTGGGGAGTGAAATACAATGGAAGTGGGTCCAAAATTGTATCTGTTGGAAATGACAAAGAAATCCATATCTATGATTGTCCTGTTTAAATGTCTTTAAATGTCTTTGGTTAACTTCTGTGGCAGTTCTTAAAAACACTGCAATCCTGTTTTTTTTTTTTTATTTTATAAAAAGCATTTTAGTAATGCTGATCTGATTTCCCACTGAAAATCAGATAATCAGATAAATTTATATGCAATCTTTATTGTTTAGCATGAAAGAAAGCTTTACTTTTTTTAAATAAAAACTATAGTTGCAAGTAACTTGTAACTAATCCTTGGAAAAATGTATTTTTGGAAATATACAGTCATGGGTGAGGTAACTGCTCAGTTAATCTACCACTGGTATCTCATCTCTTCCTGGCTTTCCTACATAAATAGACTAGAGCTAGAAATTGTTGACCAGCTTGAACAAGCTTATTTTAGGAAAAGGAAGAGTGACTGAGATTATGATAGCCTTCGCTCATCTTAATGTAGGTCCTCTGTGTGGGATAGGGTCATTCAAGTTGAACACCTGTTCCAGCCATTGTATGGTGACAGGTGGCACCTTCATCATGGTTTAATTTCACTAATGGGTACTACTTGTTCTCAACCCTACTTCAGTACAAAAGTCTGCTTTTATAAAAAACAGATAAAATGGAATTTTACTTTGCTACCTTGGCACAGTACAAAGCACCAACAGTATATGCAAGGCATAGCCTTTTGTTGTACAGCCACACCACCTTCTAGGAAAGCCTGAGATAAAGAGCAACAGTTTCTGAAAAAAGTCATTTGGGGGGGGGGGGGGGGGGGAGGGTGGGGAAGTACCTCTTCTTAAATCATTCTGAAGTACTGTATACACAGGAGAGAAATACTTCATAATTTTCTTGTTAAGATGAGAGTTAAGAGTTAAGATGATGAAAGAAGTCTACTCTCATCTGTAGAAAAGGAAGAGACAGGAGAACAGTACTATGAAGTAGTAGGGCAGGAATAGAATACTCTTGAAATACAGTTAACTGGTTAATGGACTACATACACAAAGACATCTAAACTAGTTGAACAAAGGAGCAGGAACTTAAAGAAACATGTTTAAGAAGACTAGCTTACAAAGCACGAAGAGAAAAAACAAAATGTGAAGTTCTATTTATTAGAAGTAACTTCAGCTATGTTTTATTCTATGAAATTAATTTCCAGTATGAAAATATTTACATAAGACACTCCACTTCTTAGCAGTATTGCCAGAGTCTTATATAAATAGCATAGGTGAAATAAAGTGAGAACCTTCACAGCACAAGAAAATGTATACCAACTCAGTTGGTTCTCAGCTGTGTGACATTTGCTTTATATATAAAGACAAGAACACAATATAAATTAGTTACAAAAAAAGTGATACTGACAGCGCAGCAACTCAATTTGCTGAACACAAAAACCAGAAGCAGTGGCTATTACAGCCATGCAGTTTTCATTGTGAAAATTTACATTTTAGATGATAGCCATTCCACCTTGCTTTAAGATGTCTGACATTGTACACCTGTTCTTGGACCCTCTTCATCTTCTTCATATGCTTCTCCCCCACTGTTACGGTAGGTTTGCTCACTAGGGTCAAAATCTTCAAGGTCTACCTGATCCATCTCATCTGTAATCATAACATCTTCTCGTGGAGGAAGCAGAGCCTCCAGCAGATTGAGTTTCTCCCTTGGAAGCCAGTGGTGCTCTGGGAACTGGACCTACAATTTTTTTTTAAACAAATAGTTACTCCTGATGCTAATAGATTTCTTTGCTACAAAAAAGCATGTAGTTAACTTACCAAAAATTGTATAATTAAGCTGCCTTTGTCCATCGGGGATTTGTAGATAGGCATCCCTTCATTGTAGATACACTTTAGGTCACCGTGTTTTATCACTTCACCTGCACAAAGGTCAGGAGTTGTAAGCAATATTACATGACAGGAGTTTCGTAAACAATAAAAATAAACTTTAGGTTACAGAGCAATCTACAGAAAACAGCGCATACTGAAGCACACTAAAACAAAGCAAAGTGATAAAAACACCAAATAGAAGTTCATCTTGAGTATTTCCTCTACTGTAGGCAAATCAACTTTTCTTTGAACAGCCTCCAGGCTGAATTCACAGATTAATATGTATGTTTCTGGCCTCTCATGGCCTGTCTATCCTGCAACTGAAGTAGCAACCTTCCTAAGAAGCATTTGACAGCATTAGCTGGAATTCTGCATGCAGAGTTTCAGTTCTTAGTTTTGCCACTCCTGACTCCATGACTGCAAAAGCAGTTTGGATTTGTTGCATCAGTTGATTAAGAAATAGCTCTAGCACAGTCCAAAAGACAAGCAGTTTGCATGGCATCAGAATTCTGAAGACCTACCTGGCCTAGATGATATGACAAGAACTCTGTTGTCAAGAGTATCAATTGTCTTTTTGAAGCCACATAAAGCCTCTGAGAGTTGAATTCTCATTTTTGTAATTAAGTCATGCCCTCGCCTCTGAAAGACAGCATGATCCTTTTGATCAAGTACTATTATAACATCACCAGGCTCCAGATCAGGTTCTTGGTCACCTTCTCCATGAAATACTATCTTCTGACCATCTTTCATACCTGCAGAAGAAAAAGCAGTGAACTCTCAACAGAATTATTAGAATGGGATTAGGGATGCAGAACAAATAAACGTCTCTCACCTTTATCAACATGAACTTCTATGATCTTTTTCTCTCTTACAACCTTACAGCCATTGCAGTTGTCACACCTGTCCTTTGGGTTTATTCTTTCGCCTTGGCCTTTGCATTCTGGACACACAGTTTGGATTTGCTGTACCATGCCAGGTCCAATCTGCTGAACTAGAACTTGCATTCCTCTTCCTTTACACACAGGGCACTTTTCTACTGCCCCTCGCTTTCCACCATAGCCTTTAACAGAAGAAGTTAAAGGTAATCTCAGGGGTAAAAAAAAAAAAAATTATTCTACAATAGTCAAGCTACAACTCACTGACTTCAAGAGAACCTTTAGGCAACTTAAGTAGTTCTGTAATGCAATTCCAATTTAATTAGGATTTAGTTTCCATGACAAACATGCCCCACAAGTTAGGAGTTTTAACATACAAAAGAAAGCCAACTTCTCTACTCACAGCTCATTTAATAGTCTCCCTGCACCACCAGCTCTCTCCCCCCCCTCTACTCCCCCCATTATCTTGGTTTTGAATGAATCATCAACATACAGCCTTCCACAGCTACATTTTCCATTAATGCCTTGGTAAGAATTGGTTCAGTAAAAATGTAAAAACATACTAAGATACAAGGCTACATTAAGATTTACCTCAGTGAAGATCAGGCATTATGGATGCTTAAGAGGTGTAAAACAAGTCGCACAACTCTAGCTACAATTCTACTGCCAATTATTCAAGAAAAAGTTTAACAAAACAGCTGTTGATTAAAGCTTCCGATTCAAGTATGTAATAAAGGTGCTCTTGATGACAATTTATAGACTTCAAGTCTGCCATTAGAGCAATAGGTTAACACCACTGTCTAGGAAGAGGGCCTTACTCTTGAATACAGATTGACCTAAAGCAGTCTGATTCAGGGCAGGGGGAAGAGAAAAATATATTAAAAAAATCACTTTGTTCCCAGCCCTCCACTATGTTATTCAAGAAAATCTTGGAGTAAGAGGTGCTTGAAACCACTGCTTATTTTACCTTCACATTTCCCACATATAACATTCTTCTGCAGTGCCAATTTCCTTGTAACGCCATTATATAAGTCTTCAAGAGATACACCTAACTGGTGCACAACATTCTTGCCTTGGAAAAACAGAGAAAGAAAAATTAATTCTGGTTCAGCTACTGGGAGGACTAATGCTTATTTAAAGGCTTCTATACTTGTTCATACATGCAGTCTCACTGAAGAAATGTTAATTCCAGACTTTGAACAGAGCTCAGCCCCCTTAAAAGCATGTGCAGTTCCATCAGCTTCCACTAAGCTGCACCCACTTAGGTCAGAACAAAGTTGAGCTGTAGTTAAGTAAAGCATCATTAAAGCCACCTGACCCCTCCTTCTCCCCATAATTTTATAAGCTTAACCAAAACAGAAAGATGCAAGGACACTACCAGCTTCAGATCTAGTCAATTTAGAAATTGCTGTTAGGCCTACCTATATATTTACATGCCACTTCATAGCGTGATTTCAAAGACATGGCAGCAAGTTACTACTTGCTCTTTCAACAGACATTGGGAATGAACAAGAAGAAATCATTGTGCTTTTGGCAACAGTATGTACTCAGTGCCACATAATTTCTCCCAAATCTTTTCATGGGATTCAACATTAACTTAAGTTGATGGTGTCCTTTGAAGCAAGTTGCCCAAAGCATATGAGCAAGTGAGGCACAAATTTAGAAAGAAGATAACTTAAAACTTATCTGCTAGCCATCTTGACAAGTATTTCCCCCCTCCCCTAAAAATTACACCCATACCCATTTTAACAAAAATAAAATAAGCACAAGTAATAAGATTGCTATGGCTACATCATGTTATCTATTTTATTAGAATCTCACTACTAGATTAACTAAAATTCATAGGTTACGTGATCTATTAATTCAACTAATAAAACCCACACTATGTGCACTTAGCAGAACAGCAGTACCAGAGCACACGTGTTTTATGCTTAAGTGCATGGTTAGAATTTCTAGAACTTGTTTAGAACTGTGTACCTCTTCTCTCTCTATTCATTCGGCCTCCACCACCAAAGAACATGTCAAAGATGTCCATGGGTGAAGAGAAGCTGCCGCCACTCAGGCCTCCTTCTTTAATAGCCTGCTCCCCACCCTGGTCATAGAGGTCCCTTTTCTTTGGGTCCGACAGAACTTCATATGCCTGGGATATGAGTTTAAACTAAAAAGAAAAAAGAAGCTCTGAACAACTATGACCAAGAGGAAATGTAACCCTCTCACGTGCAACTCAATCTTCAGATTGAGCCACTACAATACTCTTGCAGTGTTTGTTTTTTCCAAGAGAAAACTCCCTCAACAATAGAGCCTAATAATACACTTTTGTCCAGGAAAAACAGCAGTCTTCTCCCTCCCACCCACCAGCATATTACACACAAACTTAGAGTCACATCCAACTTACAGGCATATGCAAACTGCCCCTTTGATGCTCATGGGTTGCAGCCATCATACACCTCTAACAAACCTGTTTAGGAAGGGATATGATGCTATCCCCTAAGTCTTTGGGGTCCCTGGATGCTCACTGGCCACAGCAGCACTAGTCATTCTAGAGCTACACAGCAATCTTTAATGGCTGCTGAGCTCCTATACTCAGCTAAAATTAAACAAATATTTAAGTGACAAAGCACTGGTGTAACTACAAATGGAACGAATTTGGATAAAAATCAGAACATCAACCTTATCCAGATGTGACATTCTTTAAAAAGCCATCCAAAGGCTTCTATTACTAAATCTTATTAGTAAAATAGTAATAGAAAAGAGCATTGAAAAATGGGCTGAAATGGCTTGTTCAGCTTGCTCATTTTCAACATGATCTGCTTATGACCAGGTAAACTTGCAGACCAAAAATAAAAGCATTAGAAGTTAACTTAGCCTATGTTACTATTTAACTAGTTTAGGTTTGTGAATTAGTATACTACATGCACAATTATTGTGTTTCCTTTCTTACATTAGGGTATTAATTATCAGACCTATTTCTATGTAAATAAACCTATAAATCAAGTTTGTTTTCCATAGGTCTCCAGTTGTGGTGCTCCTTTAGTAGGGAGCTGAGTGGGTCTCTCTTTTTAAATGAAACAGATGTGCTGTAAACAGTCCACTCATGGCTCAGCACAATGGAATGGCTTCCTCTGGGTAGTTTCCCTATCCACCTGCTTTTGTGTTTCCTCTAAAGAACTCATGCTGTTCATAGGCACAAATCCATCCACTGCAACCCCAACGTGCACAGTAGTGCTGGCAGGTGGATCCAGCTTTGACCTTCACAACATCCAATACAGCACGATGACCATTAAGGCAGCAGAAGTCCTTCTAGCTTCGCCTGCTTCAACAAGCATCACTGCTAAGAGTGAACTCCTGGCAGCTGTAAGGAACGGTGAGAGCAGTGCCCGGGGAAGGAGCCACGATGCCCACTTCTCCTCAGCGTGCCCTCCTGCCGCGACCGGGCACCAGGCCTGCTGCCAAGCCGAGGCCTCTTTACCCAGTCCGCACACCCGCACCCTTCATTCATCCCGGGTGCCGCAGGAAGGGCGCTGCGTCCGTGGCCGGGCTGGGGCAGCGCTGGAGCAGAGGAGCTCCCCCGGGCGGCGGGGAGCCGGGCAGCTCCGCGCCAGCCCCAGGAGCCGCCACCTGGAGGCCGCCCCGCGGCCCCGCACCCCCAGCGGAGCGGCCCCGAGGCCTGCAGGCGGCGGCCACGCGGGGCCCGCCCGGCCCAGGCAGCCCCGAACCCCGCCGCGCCCCCCGGCCCGCTCCCGGCCCCAGCCCCGGCTCCGTACCCGCTCGCCCTCGCTGGGGTTCTTGTCGGGGTGGTACTTCAGCGCCAGCTTGCGGTAGGCGCGCTTGATCTCCTCGGAGGAGGCGGTGGGCTTCACCTGCAGGATGTCGTAGTACTCCGTCTCCTTCACCATGGTGCCCTGCTCTGCTCTGCTCTGCCCCGCGGGGGACGCACCGCGCTCACCGCCCGTCACGGCCCCAGGCCCGCCGCTGCCGCCCCGCTCAGCGCTGCAGCCGCCCGGCCCCGCCGCCTGCCCGCCCGCCCGGCTCTGCGCGAGCCCCGCCTCTTCCGTGCCTTTTATAGCGGCGCCGGCCGAATCTTCTGGAATGACGCCGCCGGACGTCACGGCCCTGGAACGGTCTAGAATCCCTGCGCGTGACGTCACCGCCCGTAACCGGCGGGGCGGGGCCGGGCCAGGCCTCAGCCGCCGCCAGCAGCCATCGGGGCCTCGGGGGGGCTGCGCTGGGCCCGGCCCCTTCAGCGCCCGGCCCCGCGGCCGCTCCTGTCAGGGCTGGCGGGCTCGGAGCCCGAGTTACGGGGCCCTGCCCGGTGTGTGTCCCGCTCCTGGTAACGGGCGAGCGCTCCTGAGGGCGGGGAGCAGGGAAAAATCCACAGGGAAAAATCAAAGCAGTGACAAAGGGAACGGTTCAACGCCACAGGGTCAGCGGCGGTAACCGCTGTCCTCTGGGTGCGTGGTTAGTGACAGCAAAGCACCTAAATCTGTATTGCAAAATTGTGACGTTGCCCTGGCAAGCAAGTAAAGAAACTTCCAAAAATGACTACAGAAAAAAAATTGTAAGGTGGGAATTTAATTTTTTGGGAAAAAAAAATAATCTTCAATGGTTTTTACCTTGAAGATAAGTTGGCTGTAACGTTAAACCAGTTAACAGGTTTGCAGTAGTTGAATGCTCCAGAGGCTTTCCAAGCACATCATGAATTCACCGAAAATTGAATTTCAAAGGTCAATTTAAAGCAAGTTGCAAAGAGGCAGGCAGTACATCGCTGCGGGGAGCAGGAACCCCTGTGTGCGTAAATGTAACCCTCTGTAAGGACAGGGCAGCTCAGAGCTCGGGTCAGTGCGCTCGCAGTCACAGCTGTTGGTGAGTACCCTGCCAGAAGCTGCTCTGCTGTGGGTTTTTGCTGAAGAGCATTGGGCCTCTTGCTTTGTGTTCTTTTAATCAACTATCAGGTTATAGTTACTATCAAGCATTCATTTTCTCCATCTTTGGAGCCAGTTGGGACACCTAACTCATTATTTGGTCAAAGAACCAGCAGGAAAAGTAGCAAGGGCTGGTGTTTGGGGTTCGAGTAAATGGAAGTGGTGTCAGTCCATCGCTATCGTTTGCGTTCCTCTACTCTGACAACCACAGCGATTGCGGTACCTGAGGGGAGCACAACGCTTCTCTAGCTGTCTGATGCAAAACGCTTCCTATTTTTCAGTACCGTGTTTATTGAATAGAGCTGGAATCCTTAATAGCCAATTTAATTCCTCTAATGTCTCATAGTAAACGTAGTACAGCCTCTAAACATTCAGGCATGTTTCTCAGCAATTGCAGCTCTAGTTCCCTTATCTCCTAGGCTAGCTTGGTGATCGAGTGTGTACAGGCCTGATGCAATTTCTTCTGCTACACACCTTGCCTTCTCAAGTCTGGTTGTTCCTCACCAGCGGTTCCTTACCTGCTTCTCAGATGAACACCTGATCTCTTGCTCTCCTTTCCCTTCCTTCTTTTCCTGCTGCATGCAACACTATGAATCACCTTGTCACTTCTTACTTACCAAGTCTGTGTCTAGGTGTAAAAAAAAAAAAAAAAAGCAGAGAAGCTCTGTTCTCTCCAAGAAGGCAGGACTGGACCGGACTGGGAGTTGGGGAATAATTAGCTCCTACTGCCTGTTTCATTTAACCACCAGGGGACTCTGTGTTTGGTTTTAAAATAGGTATTCTCACTGTTAGCACAAAATGAGTCAAAACATTCCCTCCAACCTGACTTTTGGAACATCCATCATCTTTATAGGCTGTAAGAAGTATGCATTTTATGAAATACAGAATCTCTCTGTTTATGTTTGTTTCTCTTACCTGGCCACACCATATGTAGTGAACTGTGCCTTCCAAACAATTAAGCTGTTGCTGGAAGTGGCATCCCAGAGCCATGAGTAAGAGTGCAGTCTGCAGCTGGGCTTTCTTTGAGCACCCTTGACTTTTTGTAAAGATGTTCCAAGAATAACCTAAAAACAAACAAACAAACAAACAAACAAAAGGTAAATCTGGGCGCTTGGGAGTTGTTTTCAAAGGCACTGACATTTGCATAAAGGGAGCTTCAGCTGTCCCTCGCAAAGGTGAAATCTGAATCACAACAAACTTCCTTGCTTTCCAGTATCCAAACCCAAACAGATACCATGATTTCTACAGTGCATTAGGAGAAATATCTTTTAAATAACATACTCAACCTATAGTTTTTAGTCTTTCTTAAGATATGCTTCAGAAAGTTTTAAAACAGTATCGTGTAGTGGACTTCAAGTGGTACTGGAATTCTTTCCACAGAAGGAAATATTGAAAGGATAATTTGGGCAGAAATCAGCTCTTAGGAAAGCATTTTTGTTCTTGGTGAAAAGTAAAAGACTAGTATCTGTAAGGAAATGGAAATGATGGCATTGTTTTAAGATGTTAGGACAGTTTATAGTGAGTGATTAGCATCTTCAGAGGATTTTTCAGAGCCAAGTTTTAATTAAAATATGTGACAATCTGTAGTAATTAACTTCAAGTGATAGTAATACAAAGTGAGTAAGAGAGACCTGTTTCCATAGTACCATTTTAATTGGTTAAGGCTGTGCAGCTGTGAGTGTTTTGGGCCTGTATAAAATTTGAAACTGGATACATAAACACCTGTGAGTAACTGTGAGATTGTACATTGCTTGCAGTCTAAACCAGGCTTTTCCTCAGAAGGAAGCAGTAAAATGGTTTCTAGATGTGCTTGTCCACCAACCAACAGTCGTTTTGACCTTATGGGTCACATTTTTCTCTCTAGGTGCTCAGAAATAGCTCTCTCCTCGTGTGCATTCACAACTGCTTTTTTCTTACAATTTTCTTCCTCCATCTGTACAAACTTAAAAGCAAACTTAAGATGCTTTGGGTATAGATGCTCCAACAGCTTTACAGGAACTGGTCGGTGGTGTGTTGTTTTTTTTTCTGATTGTGGAACAATTCCTTAAAAGCAGAGTGCATTTTTCAGAAAGGTAAGGTGAAATTCCTGTCACCGTAGCATGGCCAATGAGAGAACGCATCTTTAGAGATCGCTACTGGAAATTTCTTGATATACAAATACATGGCAGCTGGATATGTTTGTGGGTAGCGAAGGGTTTTGTGGGTTAAACTGCATTTTTCCTGCCCAATGTCTGTGAAGTAGATGCCTCATTTTAGCCTAGAGACTGTAGAATCACAGAATGGTTTGGGTTGGAAGAGACCTTCAAGATCATCTAATTCTACTGCCGTGCCATGGGCAAGGACACCTCCCACCAGCCCAGGCTGCCCCCAGCCCCATCCAGCCTGGCCTTGGGCACTGCCAGGGATGGGGCAGCCACAGCTTCTCTGGGTAGCCTGTGCCAGTCCCTCACAACCCTCACGGTAAAGAAGATGCTGATTTGAGTGCAGATAAATTCTCTTCAGTTCTGGAAGTGTAGTGAAGCATATCTAAGGGTAAAAGTTGTCCTTTTTAAATTTTATTTTTAATCAGAATTTGTTCATTAGAAGTGAATTGGTAGAAGGCATATGCGTGAGTTCAGAAAGATGTTGCTTGCCTGGGCTTTTTCATGGAACCACCTACTCTTAACTACTGCTTAGTCCAAGCTAACTTAAATTAGTTGATCTTCCAGGAGTGGTTTAGTACATATTTATCTAGTAAGAGTTACTGGCAGCATAACCAAAGTACTGTTTGGGTTTAGAGTTTTGTTCTAATGACATAAAGCCTTTGAAGTAGGAACTGAAAAAATATTATAGACCTTTTTTTCTGGTTATGTTTTTTGTTGTTGTTTTTAGACTCAGTGCTGGAGGTCTGAAGTAACAATAGGACCACCAGGTTAGCATCATGCTTCTACCAGAAACCATTGTTCTACATTAAGAAGTTTGTTACCAGTCATGAAATCAAGAAAAAAAAAAAAAAAAGCCAATCACGCATAGTTGTTCAGCTGCATGAATCAACGGCCTGCTTAAACTAACTGGGATAAACAGCAAGGAGCATCCAGAATTAGTATATTTCTCCACTTGTTTTAAATGAACATAAGTTTTGTAGTGAAACAAACACGCTTGCCTTAGGGAAGAAATGACAGAGCACGCAGCAATGGACAACTTTACGTTGCCATGGCAGCAGTGTGAATTAAACCTGAAACATCCCATCCCAAATATGAATGGAGTGCCAAGCACTCCACCCACCTGTCGGCTGATCTCTGCACTGTGGTTGAGCTGGTTACGAGCCATGGTAACAGCACGGCTTTGTTTTGGCATCTGTAATATTTCTGTTTGGGATCTTGTGACAGCACAAGTTTGCAGCAACAGTGTCTTAACACTAATTCCTGGAAGGTACCAATCATGATTGTAAAACAAAGGACATAAACAGCACACGAGCTTTATTCACCTCTTCATTTCTTTCATAGCTTCGTAAGCCTGTCAATCTGCAGAAAGCTTCACCTGCAGCTGGAAGAAGCAGCCTGTCCCATTGCAAGAATTCAGTCTGTGAGTTGAGCACAATCTCATGCGTGTTGCATACAGGCATCAAAGAAAACACTTACTGTGCTAACAACAGCATTGTGTAAACTGCAGCATGTAAAAATTGTTTGAAGGTCAAGATTCCTTACTGAGCTTTACATAAGTTATCCTCATTTACTAGATGTATTTGAAGAGTACTGAAAAACGTACTAGGACTGCAAAGACAATTTCATTGTGGAACTTTTTCTTACAGCATGACATTCATAATTCTGTAGTTAAAATTAAGTTATAGAAGAGATCTATATATACTCTATTTAGAAATGTTTTCTTCTGATTATTAAATGAAAGCACAAGTTTTGGAGCATAAACAGCCATTTCTCTTCCATGAGACTAGCTGTTCAACACCAAGATACAAGTTATACAAGGTAATGTGATCATCTATTTGGATTCCTTCCTTTAACATAGCAAGGAAAACATTTCACATGACCAGAAGAAAAGATAAAGTGAGACTTCTTGCAATGGAGTTTCAAATCTGTGGTTTCGTTTTTTTTTTTTCTTTTTTTTTTTTTTTTTCTTTGAAGTACTTCTGGAAAGCTAGTTGCAAGCTCAGGTAACATATCAAGGGGCTTTCTGAAAACAGTCCTTGGAGCAAAGTGAGAATTATTCCAGGACGAAGGAATTAAATCAGCCCTGACCAAAAACAGAACAAAACATATCTCTATGAGATAAAGTGTTTTTTACAGTTGAAATATCCCCTGTTCTGTGTTCAGGGATTTTCAAAGTGACTTTCTGTGAGTGGTGAAAATAGGGCACTTAAAATCCCACTGTGAAGTTTTCTTTCTTTTCCTTTAATTTCAAATTGCATTATGCATAATTAGGCATTTGGATATGGTGCAAATACTCTGGAATAAAATATGAATCTATAAAGCATCTATAAAGTATACTAGTCCTACATTTTCCTAATCAATGTGGATTTGTACCAGTAAATACCATTTTTGATCATGTTCTGTGGCTCTGAGGGAAATGGCAGGGCACAGCTTGCATCCCTCTCTCCTTTGAGAAGGGTTGCCATTAACACAGTCTTCTAGTAACTGCCTGTGGCTTAAGTTACCCCTCTGTCTGTGGAAGTTGTGTGGGGAAGTACCAGTTGGCTCAGACCAAAGTTGTCCCAGGGAAGATCCTCATAGTGGGTGGCTTGAGCTATTCCCTGGCTTTTATTTATTAGTAGAGAAGTAGCCTAAGTGGACAAACTGGACTTTATTACATCCTGGGAACTAATCGGTTCAGTCATGTGTAGAAACTCCTACAATTTATGGTAGGCCTCGTTTGGCGAAGTCAATGAAGTACTGGTAGCTGTGATGCTGGAGGAGGTGCTTGGCTGTTGCAGTACTGGGTTTCATTGGTATAATTGACTTGCAGGCATTTCCTAATGTAATTAATCTGTGTTTTCTTTAAGAAATTAACTTCGCTGAATGTTCCTTTTTGAAAATAGAGGTAATAAAAATCAGAATTGATTCAACTTCTGTGAACTAATTTGTTAAAAATCTTGGCAAAAGAAATGATTTGCATCTTAAAGCATTGTAGGCTCATTAAAATTCCTCTCATGGATAATTAAAGAAAACTGAATAAAAAAGAAAGTTTAGCAGTAAGCAGCTCACAGGCACTGCGACATTTCAAGCATGCTAAAATCAGAAAGAAACAGCTTTTGTAGCTGTAGTCTCCTCCTCTTTATTACGTGTTGTTTTTTTCTAACAAATAACCAGTTAGTGTTGGTTTCTTCTGTTGTTCAAGTGGCTTATTTATGCCCAACCTTCACAGTTCTTAGCATATTTGTCACCAGCTTTAGAGGGCTTGTCAGCATGCCTAACAGTGGAGAGACTCTTGCGAAAAAATCACAAGATGAAAATGGGTAAAGTAGTTTATGTATTTATATTAACAAACTGATTTTCCAGTTTTTCACGACTTAAATTCGTCTTCTACTACCATGTGGGTCCATGAGAACCTTACTTTCTTAATAGTGACTCCATCTGATTCAGAATAAGAAGTATCTTTTGAGGCTAAAATGAGAGAAAATCGTAATGAAGATTCTAAATGGATTTACTCTCCTATGCTAACTTCTAGTTTGGCATTAATCCTAACTGTTTCATTCAGTATGAACTATGTTGCTTGTATCCTATTTGCCTTTATCTAATTGTGTAGTGTTCATTTTATAGCGCAGAGGCTTTTAGTCCCAGAAATGGGCTCAGCAGAGGTTTGTGTATAGCAGTTCCAACAAGAGGTACATTGAGTTCCTGTGGCTCAGCTGCTCACAGCTTAGTAAAGACAGGGAATGCTATCTGAAAATGCTGGTAAGCTACTAGACTCTTATACTGCAGTAAATTGAATGATTAATGGCTTTCCAACCATGTGGTAAGATTACATACATTCTTAAATACCATAAAATAGCAAAATTCTGATAGTCTTCAAGAAAAGAGTGGTCATGTTCCTGAACCATCCCTTCATGTGTCTGCGATGAATAGAGCAGCAACCAAGACTAGAAGTTCGGTACTGTTTGCTCTACACATACTACCATTCATATTATGTACTTTGAATGGACCTTCAAAAATATCCTGCTGCAGCTATGAATGTAGAGCTCTCTTCCCTGCTAAGTTTGAAGGAATAAACCTTAGGTCGTAATTTGCCTTTGTGGTTGAGCATCATCTTTCCATCAAAGGCAACTGAACTTAAATCATGGGATACCTTAAAAGGTATCCCATCTCTTTGAGCAGGGAGTGGGGAACTTGCTTTTAAAAGAGTTTACTTCAGAGTTGATATTACATTTTTACATGAAAGACAACCCTATCGGCTGCTTTCTTCTTTTTGTCCTAGGTAGCCAACACAAAAGGGAAAAAACATTTCCCTTTTCCTGTTACTCCATTGCTGTAATCGTATTTCCTGTGAGAAAATCTCCCCATCTCTATTTAGAGTTTTTCAAAATGCCCAAGATTTTCAGAATAGATGAACAAATCTCACAGGAAATATTTTAGCTTCTTATTGTAAGTTTGTCAGTATCACTGAGTACTAATTATTGATTCCCATGTACTGAACTATCGTATTAGGTAGACATTTTTCTGTTAAGTTAGATTTAACTTCACTTTTACTTAGATAAGAACTTACATGTTACGTTGCTTGAAAGATTTGCTTGATCCTCTCAGGTAAACAGATGGCTGGGGTCCATTTTATCATAATGGTTTCTTCTATTCAGGGCTTTGTAATCCCAGATAAGCACACTCAGGAGTAAACTGTGGAAAAAGACTTTATGGAAAAGAAACAAATTGAAGAAATCTTGGAAAGCTTTTGAAAAAAAATATATATTTTTTTCTTTTGCAGTAGTAAAATATTTAATACTAGATTGACATTTTTAAATCTGCCCCAAACCCATGAAACAGTTTGATTTGGGATTGGTGTAGATATATGTACACACTGACCTGAGGAAGTGAGGATTTTTGTAAATTAGTAACAATGCCTCTGTTTTAGTCCAAGCATGGTTCTACTTGTGACGTGCTTAAATAAAGAAAGTGTTCTGGGTTTCCATTATTTAAAAAAACTGCTGCAAGAATTTTAAAATATATAGTGGCTTTCAACCATTGCAAACAGGAAGTTTAAGTGTCTTATGTATTACTTCATTTCAGTAAAAAATGTTTGGCATATGGTTTGTTTCTGAATTTCTATTGAAAGAATGTCAGACCAGAACTCTGAATGCTTTTGATGTGTTCGGTTTCCTTTGCTTAAATGCTTCCCTGTTTTTGAAGAAGTTGGTGCATATTTGTTGTCCTGCTAAGTGGTGGTGTTCACCTGGTGTGGTTTGAAGTTTGGCAAAGTTTCTTTTTTCATGCTGGAAGTAGGATTTCAGGTAGAGAAAACTAGACAAAGAATATAAGATTCTAGCAAAATGTGCAGAGGTAAAAAGACCTTTGGTTAGTCTGAAACTTAATCAGCATGACCTCAAAAGTGAGAAAGAGAGGAAATAATGAGTTCTGCATGACCTAACTTTGCCTTAATCCCTACAGATTGCTGTACAGAAGCAGCTACTGGAAGATTTCAGGCTCAGGTGTGGGATTTTGCTGGGTAGGGTAGAACAGAGTAAAAAGGTTGATATATTCCTTCCTATTCACCCACACAATTCTCAGCTATCTGTAGAACTAGTCTGCTTGCCAAAATAAATGGCCTGTTTTGTTTCTTTTTTTTGGAGGGAAATTAGTCATACAAAAGATAAAAGGAAGTTTTATTTTTGCAAACAAAGATAGGCTTTACTAGAAGGTGTGCGTCAAATCTGGCATATGGCAAAACAGGTCTCAGCTCTTATCTTCTTTGTTCTTTATTACACTTTTGTGTTGCTCTTAAAGATACCTTTGTGTGGGAAGAAGTTATATTAGTAACTTGAGAAAGGTGGTTTTCTTGTGCACTCTGAGAAGAAAGCTGATTGTTTAATCAGCTGAGCCTTTTTGCAAGAGTGGCACATATCTGGGCTGCCCCCTTTTTAAGTCTCATAAGGACATGAAACTAATTAAAACCTGAATGTAACCCATTCTTCAAGGAGAAGGGGAAATTTTAAATAGAACAAATATGGAAAGTATTATAATATTTCCCTAATTTAAAAAGAGGAGTAATTGGTAAATAAGACCACTCGTAATAGACAGCAATGCCTCTGTAAAGGACCAGGAGGACCTCTTCTGACTCTCCTTACTTTGCTCCTTAACATAGGAACAATTTTACATGTGATACAAAATTAGGATTTACAAAACTAGTATTGTGGGCCATTACTGTCTGTTTTTCTTGATGCAATAGAAGATGAGAAACCATTTAAAAATGTTTTAGGAAATAATTAATAGCTTCTCAGTCAGGAGATGTAGTATTTGCTACTCAGCTGTTTGTGTTGCTCACAGAATTTGATTTATCTGATGAGCTATTAAACCTGGGGGCCAAGTTATGTTGTGTGACTCAGATTTGAATCTGAGTAATTTCACAGTCTTTGTGTAGATCTCTGACAGATTCATGATTCTAAATTTATTGTCCTGTGCTCCCTCCCACATCCTCTCCCCAGAGTTCTGTTTTAAAATATTGGAGTCAGCACTTGCAAGATGCATGGGAAATCGGGAAAGGATTACTCATGAATGGGATCCAGATGGTGATGGCTAGTGGCTGAAGTTTCTGGGCAAAATGCCAGGATTATTCAAGTTTTCAGAGATACCCAGAGGTAATTTGGCCCATTGCTTTTTGCTGCCAAAAGAATTGTCAAGTGATTACTTAATGATTCCATCTTAACCTAAAATGGCCAAGTGACCTGTTGAAAATGCCTAACACCCCATGAAAAGTACTCTGGAAAGTGCAGATGCAGACCCAAAACATACTGCCAAAAGCAGCTCCAATGTAGATTAAAGCTGGTGGATTATATATAGCTGGGTTGCCCTGCAGAACATGCAACAAAAGCTTAGGGGACAAAAAAACAAAAAAGTCCAATTGTTAAAATGGACAAATATTTCATAACACTGGTCACAGACTGATTGGAAGAAAGATTTTATTTTTTCACCTGCTTTACTACTGTTTAAATTAAACAACCGAACTATAAGAATTTACAAGTCATCCTCAGAAGAAGCAAGCAATGAAAGGTGAACATGAAATTTATGAAGAGGTTTCTGCCTTGGAAAAAAATGCATGTTTTCCAGTTCAGTCTCATTTCATGTTTTTTAATAAGATAATTTTTTAATGGGAAAAAATTACTATATTTTTACTAAATAATAAATTGTATGATTAATTTTTAATAATTGGGAAAGCCTAAGGCAACAAAAGTGTGTTGGGGAAATAAATACTTGTGCAAATGGGGATTTGCACAATCTTCTCCCTAAGATAACAAAGAATCTCCCTGAGAACAAAATTTATTAATAATGTTTTCACTGTATGGTGACGCCATCCATGTAGTACAACATGATTCAGGAATGAGATGAGAGCTGAGCAGCTGTGCAATGGGAGAAGCTTCTGCATTAGAAATACCAGGAAAGGGAGAAAGAGATGGTGGCATCATCTTAAATCCTGACAGCAGTAGTGGATTCTGGATGGAAGCGTAGCCCAAACTACTGACTGTTTAAACTGCAAAAAAACCTGTTTGTTCAAACCTTCCTTGTGACCAGTTATGAATGTGATTTCCAGACTTAAAGTATTTTGAATTTCTGTATATATTTAAGGGGTTGTGACTAAATATCCTGAAGCCTAAAAAAGTAACTTGTACTGAATAATGTATCAACAATATACAGACTTTTATCATTTGATCAACTGCTCATATTTTTGCAAGTTTATAGAAAGCTGACTTTAAAACAAACAAACAAACAAAAACACAATGCTCACTGGTAAAAATCTAACAATGAGAAAGCTACAGAAGTTGAGCAATAGTGATAAAATATACAAAAGAATACAAAAAGAATAAGAGCTTTCTGTTTGTTTGCCACTACACATAGAGTTTAACAACTTCCCCTTAAATTTCATTATAATTTGACTGCTGCATAACAAAGTTCAGATTTCATCGGTACGTTTTTTTTATCTAAGGAAGCACTCTGCAGAATTAAGGCCAAAATATGTTGAACTAGTTCCTCATTTTGAAATATGGGAGAAAAGGTTCTAACCAAATCGTATAGGACAATGTGTGTATTTTGTGAGGTGTGTTAAAGTAAGAATTTATGTAAAAATACTTTTGCTCTCCATAGAAATCATCAGTTCATTATCATATTAAATGTTGACTTTATACATTCTTTTAGGTTTTATTCTTAGTATTTTCATCAGATTTTACTGAGAGAACCTTATGCACAGGAAATGAGCTGACTGTATTTGACCTAGCATGTGAGATGTATGCAGAAATTCCAAATATCAGGGCAAAAAAAGTAGAGCTTGTGGAAGTGCTTCCAAAGTTTCTTGAAGTTTTAAAAAGAAAAAAAGGAAGAAATTAGTGTCACAACACAGACTGTCATTAATCAGACACTCAGTATCATACTAATAACAGTTTTTCCTAATGTATAACGTTAAGCACATGAGGACTGCCATTTCATAATGATCAGAGTGGGGGAGATTTAGCTCTTATATTAAATTTCTTTGTTTCCAAGAAGAAACAGTGCTGTATTCACTGGATTTGTTCAAAGACTTTTTTTTTTTTTTTTTCCTCCCTAGGCTAACTGCTCTGCCAGCAAGCTCAGATTGGTTGCCTTTTTTTTTTTTTTTTTTTTTTTTCCCCAGAATCCTCACCCACAGCAAGGGCTCAGGAGGTCTGTCAGTTACTTCAGTCACTGCTGTGCTCTTATCCTGTTGCACATGCATTACTTCTCCTGGTTTGCAAAGACAGAACTGACTGGAGCTGTTTCAGTCTTGGAAACAACGAATGGAATTTTTCCCTTTGTTAATCCACTACAGGGAATGTTCAGACTCTTGATTTCGGTTGTTGGTTCACCTGATACGTGAGAGGAGCTTCAGTATGCTCTAGCAGTCAGTTGGTGCGGCGCAGGGCAGTAGCTGCGGGCACTTGGAGCTGCTCTGGGATCTGCGCCAGGCCCTGGGCCAGCCAGCCTGAGCCTGCTGTGCCTCTGCCTCAGGGGAGGGCTGGTCTCTTGACTTCAGGCAGCTGACAGAGTCTTATTTGATAGGATGGTACCTCACCATTAAATCCCAGCCTGTCAGGAAGTACTGTCATTCAAAAAACCCTCATGCTAATGGAGTTGCACAGGAGTATGTTTTGTTGAGTTCTGGCTGGTCAGCACTGTGTAACTTGAACTCGTTTTGTTGTAATTGGCATGCTAAAATGACTTCTACTCTCAAATCTTTTGTGTGTGCTTTGTAGAGGTTTTTATATATTACCTTTGTAATCATACACTTTGGTTAAATCAAAATTTTATATAGGAAATTCCCTTTTAAATTGGTAGTTGAATTTGGGAACATGCTGTCCCTGTACTAATAACTTTAAATGATTTATGCAGAACGCCGGCCTTAACTGTTGCAGCCAAAGTCCAGATATTTAGAACATTTTGGTGTTGATAGAGCATCTTACCAACAAACCATAATTCTGCAGTGTATTTTCTCCTTGCAGCTGTATGCCAGGTGTGTTCTTATTTTCCTTTGGGTATATTAGTATGTGGATTTAAGCATTACATCTTTAGTAGTTATATCTCCTTTCAGAATATCTACAGATACACGGCCTATCTGCAGAGATTTGCTGACTTGTTTTGAGGACACCCAAGATGAGAGAGGAGACCCAAGAGAAGGGACCCAAGAAGAGCCAGCAGGTAAGCACACAAAAGGTGATTTTTGAAAATTGGAACCCCTTTTAGAATTTTTACATGCAATGTTTGTGTCTGTTTTAGCAAACTGGCTGTTTTTCAGGGCTATGATAAGAACAACCCCCCCCCCCCCCCAACCCGCCAAAAAAAAAAAAAAAAAGAATCAGGCAACTGAAACTTTTCAGGAGTTTTCTGTAAACTTGCACGAATTCAGTAGCTTCTCATGATTTTGGTCTGTATTTGAGATGATTGTTAGATAAAAGTGAAAAGTAGCCTGATCCCCAGCAAAGTCATCCCCATCCTGGTGTTAACTTTGGCATTACAGCCTGCTTACCAGCTAGTAGCTATCGAGAATTTTCCATGCTGTAATAACTGGGGGCTGTGAAGGAGTACCTGTCCTTGGGTCAGTTCTGCATTGTATTGTAGCACAGGCATACTGTTGTAAGTTTAAACCAAGTGCAGTGTTATATTAAAAGAGCTCTGCTACCATGCAGCTTAAGGGAGGTTTGCAAGCAGAATATAAGCAGCTGCTTTGGAAGATTTGCAGCCCCGAGGGAGCTCCCTGATGCCTTGTTGAGACTGCTATCTAAATGTGCTTGTTTAAATATGGTGTTATTTGTACTAGGAGACAAATGGAGTAGTGACTACAAACAGATCTTGAAGAAATAACAAATTTATGTAGGAATCTGATTTGCAGACTTTACACGTATGAATATGCACTTGTATACATACGTGTGTGTATATATACTGTTAAAAAGGCAATTCCTTAATCCACAACAGTGCTTTTTGTTTGTTTGTTTGTTTTGCTTGTCTTTTTTCTTTTTCCCAAGAATTGCACTGCCAGCCATTCACATTTTGTTGTTTAGTAAGCAGGGGAGAAATTTGTATGGGTAAAGGTGACAACTACCTTCTCTTTTTAAATGTTTAGCATGTTTTATTGAGCTATTGAAGACACATTGCATGTGTAGATTATTGCTGAGGCTGTGATTCTGCAGAGTACCTGCTTGTGTGCTTGTGAAGGCTCTGACCTATTTTTCTAAGAGAATATATCTGGGACGCTGGTTACTGCCACCAGCTATCCGTCCCGCTTCTCTCCCAGAGGTTGCTACTGGCTCCAGTTTCCGTAGTACTCTGGTCTATAAACCACGGTGCTCAGGAAGGAGTGTACATGCCACCTCAGCCACTCCTGCATTAGGTGCCTGTGGCATCTGGAAGAAAGGCGAGGCAAACAACGAAGGGTAGAAGCCACTCCAGATGTTCCATGATAATTTTTCTGCAATCACAAGTCACGCCCCATTCATCTTAATTGAGCAGTTCCTTTATTTGAGCTTAGGTACATTTCTAAGTTGATGAATCAGTCTTCAGCTGCAGTGGGTTTGCTTCATATGTCAGGTGAAAAGGAGATTCTGATGCTTTGTAGTTGTGAACTGTCTCTTTTTATAATTGATAGTTCTGCAATTTCAGATGTAAATATGTTTAATGAAGACCTCAAGTTGCTTTTGGAATTTTCTACCATTTATTTTCCACCACCTTATAGAAGCTCATCCCTGTGAAACCAAGCCATAGTTTGGTTTTTGTAATAATGCGTGTATAAAACCAGAATAACCTCACTCTTGACAGCAAGCATTATATTGGTTATAAACCAGTGTAAAAGTAAATGAGAACTCATGCATGCTGGTTATATTCTGATGGAATTGCAAAATAACTTTTTGGAAAAGACCTCTGGAGGGCAGCTAGTCCAGCTTCCTGCTAAAAAGTGACCTCATGGCCTTATTCAGCAGAGTTTTGAAAACCTCTGAGGACAAGGGTTCCTCTCAGAGTCTCTCAGACCCTGTTCTTGGTCTTAGCCACCTGCATTGTGAAATTATTTTTCTTTATCTAGCAAGAGTTTTCCTTGCTGCATCTCATGTCCATTGCCTCTTGTCCTTCCACTGTGTGTCTCTGAGAGGAATCTGCCTTCTCTATAGCCCACCTGCCCTGCCTCCAGTCTGTAGCAAACTGTCGTTATATTCACCCTTGGTCTTCTCCAGATTGAAGAATCCCATCTCTTTCAAGGGCTTCTTGTGTGGTGTGCTCCAGTCCTGTGAACATCTGAGAGGCCCTCCTTTAGGCTTCCTTCAGTTTGTCAGGATCTCTTGCACTGGAGCTTCCAAAGCTGCACACTGCTCCAGAGGCAACCTCATTGAGTATTGAGTAGGGGGAAATAATTAGTTCCTTTGATCTGCTGGCTATTATCTTGCTAATGCAGCCCAGGAACTAGCCTTTCAGGAACACAATACTGACTCTTACATAGCTTGTTTTCCACCAGGAGCCACAGGGAATTTTCTGCTGAGCCAGCCAACACCCAGTCTGTGCTGCTGCATGAGGTTATCCTAGCCCATGTGCAGGACTTAACATTTACCATTGTTGGGCTTTGAGGTTTGTGCCAGACCAATTCTTCATGTGTCGTCATTGAAGCTGGTGAGGGAGCATTCCATTGCTCAAGACGGCAATGCAGTCATTAAAACAATATTGTTTCTAGGACTAACCCCTGAAGAATGCCACTTGTAATTGACTGCTAGCTAGACTTGGAAATGTTGACCGCTGTTCTCCAAGACTAATTATCCTGCCTGGTTTTGATTCACCTGCTACTCCAACTCCATCTGGTCCAAACGTTCCAAGTTTGCCTTCAAGGATGCTGTGGGAGACCTTGTTAAAGTAAATGACCTGCCACAGCTCTCCTCTCCCCATCTACAGAGCCAGTCATCTCGTGGTGGAAGGCAGTTGGATTGGACAGACTTGATTTGGGTTTGGTAAATCCATTCTGGCTGGTCTCAGTAACCATTTTATACCTCACAGTGATTTCTAGGAGGGTTTGTTCTATAGCCTTCCCACAGTCTGCGGTGATTTGGATTGTCCTGTTGGTACTCAAGTACTCTTTCTTCCTATTTGTGAAGATGGATGTGACATTTGCCTTTTTCCTGTCATTAGAGATCCCACCTGATTGCCATGCTTTTTCAAAGATGATGGGAGCAGCCTAGGGATGGCATGAGGCCAGCTCTCTGAGCCTGAAGAATCCCGTTTGGGCCCAAGGAGGTTTTTGCATGTGTAATATAGAATTCTGCATTAGAGGATTTTACTTGGAATTTCCTTTGCTATAGTAGGTAGAACTTCTCATCTGCTGCCACTGGGCACAGGAGCTCAGAAAACCTTGTCAGTAAAGACCAAGACAAAGGTGGCACTGAGTATGTCAGCCCTCCTCAAATCCTAAGTCAGTAAGTTGCCCATTGTATCCCTTTGGCTTCCAATGTACTTGCGGAAGCCCTTGTGGCTCTTCACGTCCCTTACCAGTTTCATCTCCATCTAACTTTGGACCTTCTATCTCTGCATGCCTGGGCAATGTTTATGGAGTGATGTTTCCTTGTGATTATGCACACACCTTTGTTTTGGTACATCACCATCAGTTTTAGAAGCGTCACGATTGTTACAAAGCTTGTTTTGTACGTAGTTGTCTGTTCTGCTGCATCACTCCTTCCATGTCAGTTTGTAAAAACATTCTTTGAAGGATATCTCTCATCTCTGATCCACATTGGTAGCAGCTTCCTGCATCTGCAGAGCAATATATTTTATTATGATTCATAGACGTTCCCTTTTTGTCTACTGGAAAAGGTAAAAGCTTCCATGAACTAAAACATTCCTGTGGTTTTTGGCTAATTTAAAAATATTTTGTCTATTTTATTCATTTTTTTCTGCTTAAGAGTTTAAGCTATAGACGGGAAACAGGGAGAGGTTGTTGCTGTATTCTTTTATTTTTATTTTTTTAAAGTATCACTGTGCATGTTTTCTGGCTCATATGTTCAGGTTCACTTGAAATTCAGTTTTGTATTTTTCTGTTTAATCTGTTCATTGGCACGAGGGAAAATTTGGTGCAGATGACAAGCTCTCTTATTCCTGTCTGTGTCTATTCAACTTCAGCTTTCACTAAAAAGAAGTTTATTTTTCAGGGCCAAGGATGTGTTGAAGAAAATTAACAATAGTAATGGGTGAGAGGAGGAATGATGTATTTCTATTGTCAGCAGAATGTGATGGCATCACTGTTGTGGAATCTGGGATGACAACTGTCCATTAAAAAAAATGCCTCCAGCTAAGAGCCTAATACCTTCTCTTGTCATTAGAGCAGAGTGATGTTTTGCAGGAAGTGGCATATAATCAAGATACTGTTCTGTGAGTTAAAACTGAAAGAGTTTCAAGCAGAAGTTTAATTATTGTTTTAGTTTCTGCTTCTCAGGCACATCCATGGCATAACAATTTGAACTGAGGTCATGCAGCGGGGCTGTTCCACAATCAGCCTTTATTACCTGTTTCCCTGTGTGAAAGGTGACCTTGGTTCTTTTGCATTTCCTACAGCTTGGAGTTCTTCCATGAGATTTCATTTACATTCCCAAATGCATTTTGGCAGTCAGTCACCAGGGTACTTGAAAGACAAGTAGTGAACAGAGAGGAGGTCTCATTCATGTATTAGCTTTAAATTATAGGATTAGTTGCAATTTATTTATTTATTTTTTTACTAGCACACATTCTGTCATATATTCCAAAGGTGCAGGCATTTCAGCCAAACATACTATGCATGTGAGAAAAGTGTATCGTTTTGCTTTTTGCTTGCCTATTTAAAACAGTCTTTTGGTATCTAGGCTGGAAGAGACAGCCTCTACCATCTTGCAACATACACAGTGGAAAGAAATAATTGGCTTACAAAAATAGAAAAATTCTGATGTGTTTATATTATGTATTATTTCAAATTTGGTAGGAAATATTTTAATCACAAATGTACTCATAAATTAGAATTCACTTATAGATGGTTCACAAGTCTAGGATTGAATTGCGAAAGATCAGTTTAAAACTTTCAAAGTACTTTTTAAATAGAAAACAGTTTTAAACTGTTTTTATTTCCTGTAAAGTTTCATAGTACTTTTTTTTTAATTTTACTGGAAACACTGTATGCATAAAATTCAAAATAATTTATCAGATGTAATTAGAACAATTTCCCAGACAAAAGGCAGAAATGGTCATCCTGTTACACACTTTGTATACAGCAACTCTGAGCTGCCTCTTCCTCCAGCTGCAAAGACAATGGTACATGGAAAAATTAGTCTGAAAAGGAATTGTGCCTTGGAGGAGAATGGTGGAGTTGAGGGGGTGGGATAGGGACACTTGAAGGGGCTCAGATATTCAAAGGTGAGTACCTATCTGAATAAAATCTGTGCTCATTTGTTTTATCTAATAAAATAGGTTTTCTAGGAGCAGATATTTTCTCACCATCTCTGACTAACTGAATTCACGTGAAGGACATGAGCCGAGGTCATATGTTAGTGAATAAAGAAGCTTTTGGGGTACAAAGTGTAATGCAGATAGCAGGAGTTACTAGAAGAAAGAGGAAAGGAACAAATACTCCTCTTTGCTTGCATATAGAGAACTGTCAGTGGCATTAAGTACTTTGAGGTGGAATCCTGTCTTATTTCTTTTTATGTTCTATGTAAACCTACAGATGTATAATGCATCAATGCTCATAGTTTATTTAAAGGATCTCTATACTGATGTCCACTTTGGTTCAGGTGGTGAGTTCATTTCTATCATGGGCATTGCAGTTGAGCTTTGAGCTGCTAGTGAGGCAGGGCACCTATTTTGCTTTTCCCACTTTATAATCAGTTCATTCAGTATTTAGCCAGGCATTCTTTCCCAGGCTCTTTCTGGGAAGAACGAGCCCTCTGCTTAATATCCCTTTGTGTACTTACAAGAGTATGTTGTTCATTTTCTGCTGTTTTTAGAAACTCTGTGGGAGAGCAATCTTTAGATTATTATTATTATTTTTGGCTTAGGTTTAGATTTAAGAACTGTTTTTAGATTTAAGCTTTACCTGCAAATACATGCAAATACAGATACTGCATGAGTGTTCAAGTTTATATTCCTTTGCAGTATATATTTTGTATTATTAAGGTGGCTCGTTGAGTCTCTGTGAAAGTGATTCTGTTCTTAGACTTTTTGGTGTGAGTCAAAGATGCCTTTTTGACACCAGAAAAATTGCTTAAATAAAAACAAAACGATTCCCCGTTTCAAAGTACACTTTTAGCTTTCATTTATAGATATTGCAATGATGTGATCTTTCGCTCTCCTGTCCGGAAACTACTATCTGCTGAACAACTGCAGTGAAAATATTGTGATTCAGCAACTTTTGCAATGTTATTCTAGGAACATTTTTAATATTTTTAGTTCCACTGGAGAGAGCGAGAAAGAGACTTTGAAGAGTTTTTTGTAATAGGTAAACTGAGATGTTGTAATTTAGTTCTGTATGGTATGATTTTGTGCTCACTCATACCTGTGATCCTTCCTATTTTTGTTGGTTGAGAAGCCAGAACATCATAGAGAGTTTTTCACCCAGGCTTTGTGTGCGTGCAGAAAATAAGCACTTGGCTTACCAGTAGCTTCCTTCTCTGACGGGTTTCATTTCATCCTATTCACACCAGGACTGAAGTTAAAGGCAGAAACACCTGCTTTGCCCTCACACTTAAATGTTTGTTGGGTGCCACTGTTTACACTTCAACGAAGTCTCTTTGTCCATTACCTAACCTCCTCCATTACTGCTGCCTGGATTTGTGGTGCCCTTTATCCATTGACCTTAAGACACGTGAGAATATTTGGTAAAGCTCCACACCTATGTTTTGAAATCATTATATACAATTTATACATGAGAAAATTAAGGCACATGGAGATTAAGCAGCTTTATTTGTATTTACTTCTGTCATTATTACTTTCTGTTTGTCAGGATGGTCAAGAGAACAAATATTAGGGTGTGAGTCAGGAACACGAATGCAGCATAATATGAGTCAGGAACAGTAATCCCAGATTGACACGCATCATGGCTTTGACTTTTCTAATTACTTTCTGCACCAGGGTTAGTATCTCCTTGCCTGGGAAGGGGTAGAAAGGTTAATTAAGTATTTTTTTCAAAAATACTTTGTACATGTTAAGATAAAGTATGGGGGCAGTGAAATCTTTAGAAATAGTTTCACTGAATGCTGGCAGCAAACCAGCTTCATTTATGAAAGTAAGTCTAAGGAAAAAAATATTCTTAAACTGTTCTTGTACTGTTTCATCCAGAAGGATGGGAACTAGCTATTTGGCAGGGGGGTTGTGAGCATTCTTTTTGTCTTTCTTAAGAAGAATCCATGTAAATTTTGCCAATTTACTAACCCCTAAGTTCTCTAAAGAATGTATTGATATTAAGCCTGCTTCTTGCTGGGTCAGCAATAGCTAAGCAGGATCTTTGAGGAAGCCATTTGTTGTGAATGCCAGGGACACCTACAGTCCTTGGCAGCAAGGATTTCGGTGGTGTTCCCTGTTTGTGTCCTGTCAGCGATGGGTAGAAAATATTTTTATTTTTTTAAGTGAATGGTGGAAAGATGGTTAGCATGAGAAAGGCAAGAGCAGAAGGCAAAAGATGACGTGGTAATGGGACAAGACAGGGGTGAGTGGAGATCCATAGATAGATATACTAGAACATAGGGCAGATGACCACAGGAAAAAAACTGTAGAAAGCAGTGGGGGGGGGGGTGTTGGGGCAGGATAGAGCAGAACAGCTGGGTAGAACAGAGGGGAAGAAAGGGCTAGGATGAGCAAAAGAAGCTGGGATGCTGGGCAGGAACAGGGATTTCAGATTGCCACATAGCCCTCTGCTTCAGGAGCTGCTCCATTAGCTCAAGGGATAGTGGATTGTGCTGTGCTGAGCATGAACAGTCTTCACAAACTGGTGGTGTGCCTGTACCATGGAAGATCAGCATAATTCTGAACGATGTTAGCACTTCTATTCAAGACACAGAACAAAGTATAAGAAATAGTTTTCTATCTACATAGAATATTCATTAAAGTTATAAAACTGGAAAGCCCTTTTCTCAAAAGATGGGAATCGATGGAATTATGTTCAGTCCTCTTATCTTTTGGTATAGTCACACAGTATTTTTCACTAGGAGAATACCTAGAAAATGCTTTATTTTCCAGAGACTTTGTGGACTTCCTTTGCTGATGGCAGAGTCAGACTGAGAATAGATAACTCATGTCCGCAGACTCCCATAACAGTTCATCAGATGTTCAAGGAGAGCCTAGAAAAATATGGATCTCTTAATGCTTTGGCCAGCAGAAAGAATGGAAAGTGGGAGAAGATAACTTTTTCAGAGTATTATTGCCTTTCCAGGAAAGCAGCCAAGAGCTTCTTGAAGGTAGGTACGGAAAACACAACCAATTCCCTTTTCTCCCTCTGTCTCCTCAAATAAATAAATAAATAAATAAATAAATGATGATTAAAATTGTTTTCAGTCAAAGAGATAATATTTCCGTCATTGCAGGTAAATGCCACTGTTTCATTCAGGCATAGGTACAAAGTTCATCATGAGGTCTTAAGACAAAAAATAAAAACTGTGCTGTATGTTTCTCTCCAACATGCCTCTATTGTATAACTTCATGCTTATTACTTTTTAGCTTGGTCTTGAACGATTCCACAGCGTAGCAATCCTTGGATTTAATTCTCCGGAATGGTTCATCTCAGCTGTTGGAGCTGTTTTTGCTGGGTAGGATTTGCTTCCCTTTTGTGTAGGGATTTCAAGGTTTCAGTTGTGCAAGGTTTAGAAATGTAGCAAATGGTTATTTGGTGTCACATCCTGGAAGTTGTGCTGCAGCTGATTAGCCTATTCAGCAACCTACTGGAGTCTCGTAGCTTTGAGTGTATCTGGAATAGTCCAGACACTCATAAATTGAACCTGTTTGCTATGGACTTAATTGTGACAGTCACGTATCTTCTCTTACTGGAAGATGTAGGATACAGAGGACACTCCCAGCTTTATGTCAGTGATACATGATATCTTCAAGTGAATGAAGTGACAGATAAAATACTCACTAGCCTGATTCCTTCTGTCCTGATACGTGTTACAATTTGGATTTGACCTCTTAGTCTGTTTCTGTGCCATTGAAATTCAAACTGGTATCTGTGTGCAGCTTGAACAGAAAGAGCACATGGTGGTTTTTGTTCTGTTTTGTTTTACCACTTATTGAGCTAACTCCCCTGTAGCCTCAAGTAGGCTAAAATAATGAATCCTAGCCTACAGCATCTCCTACTGCATGGAGTGCAGAGATTTATTTTGCATATATCATCCAAGTATATCCAAATACTTGAAACAAACATGATAGCTGTACTGATGTGTACCTCCACATCCTCATATTTTCATCTTTCATGTGATCTCTTACTCTCTTTCTGGATGTTAAATGCATGTATGTGTGTATATAAATATATCTTCTAATATATAATTTTGGATGTAGAGGAATTGTCACAGGAATATATACAACCAATTCACCAGAGGCCTGCCACTACATTGCTTATGACAGCAAAACCAACATCATAGTTGTGGAAAATCAGAAACAACTGGACAAGATAATGCAGGTATGAAGTGGCTCAAAAATTCATTGACCAAGTACCAGGCTATGCTGTCATCAACATAGAAGAATAGAAATTGTAGAGCTCAAGAGATTTGGTTCATACATGTTTCTTTCTAGAAATAGGAAAAATCAGCTGTGGTAAACACTGCTGTATCCATCTGAGGGTTTTTTGGAGCTATTATTTCAGTTTTACTTCTTTCAGAAAAAAAAAAAAAAAGTGTAACTTGTTATCCTTCTAATGATATATGCATAGTGGCTATCACCAAGCCACTCCATTTGTAAAAGCACAGACTGATCACTTCAGTTCTGTGATTAAGTCAAAGATATATGTGAGCCACTGGGTCCCACAAAGTTGAATGAAATTAATGCTCTCTGAGGGCCATCCAAAGCAGAGAAAGACTGTAAGCCTGCAGCTTTATATTTTTATTTATCCTTAAAATATGCAAATTGCTTCCTTTTTTTTTTTTTTTTTTCTCTTCTCTTTTAGGAAGATAAAACATTTTATTTATTTATTTTTAGCAGTTTAACAGTTTTTATTGAGGTGGTTTCTTCTATCTTTATTAGGAACCACAGGAGCTATGGTCAACTTTCAGCTTGAGCTTGAATGTTCCTTGATATGTCCTTTGATGCAATAAGAGAAAGGATACTGACGAACCTTTTTGGTGTAATTTAAGTCTTTTGACTGAAACCAGACTTAGCAGATTAGCAGACTGTGTAGCATCTCCTCCTCCCCCTCTTTTATTTTTGAGCCAGTTGGTTGTGAGTTTAGGGGAGAATACTTGAGGGAGGAGGGAAACAGGAGCTTTCTTCTGACTGTCAACCCAATTACAGTTTTGGCAGCACTTCAGTGGGGAAAAACACAAGATACGAATAACAAATTATAAATTTGTTTTTAAAAAAACCTAACAGATCTGGAATCGTTTGCCACACTTGAAAGCAGTTGTGCTGTACAAGGACTCCATTCCAGAGGGATGTCCAAATCTGTATACGGTATGTGAAATGCTAGAACAGAGTTACAATTATTAGGATATTATTTATTTAATGAATTTCTGCTATGTTTGATCTGTGGAATGTCTGCCATTCAGAATGCATTGCTGTCTTCCAGCAAAAGCATTCACAAGCTTCATGAGTGTGCATTCTATTGAATTTAAGTGTAACTTGATTTTTGATGCTTGACATTTAAAATTAAAGTTACCTTGCTTGACTGTCTTTTGTTGTAATTTTTTTTTTTTTTTTTTTTTTTTGCCTTAACTGGATTAACAAGACACCTGTAGGCTTCAGGTGGGAATACGTACTCTCAAACCATTAAAAATAAGTTGTACACTGGCTGTAGCGAAAGTTGCATTGTGGGTGGTTACACTGGATCCAAGGACATGAAAATGTCTGTACTTCTACTGGTGATAGTTGCATCATGTTTGCACCAAATATTTCTGGTGTCAGGCAACAGGTGAAAAGAAATTACTACAAGCTACACAAAGCAGAGCGCATTTTCTTAGCATGTCCAGAATCCACGGGTCGCATGGTAAAAAAAAAAGAAAGCTGAAAAAGGGACAAATACGGGATCAGAAATTTGAGTCGTATAAGTCCAGCACTTAAGAAATGTTAGGAATTGTTTTTTGTAAAAATGTTTTTTCAATATGTTGAAAATAGGTTTTGTAGTCTTATTACATGACTATCTTTTTTAGTTGGCTTCTGATTATCAGATTCCAGTCTGAAAAAACTCTTAATGAAGAGGGAACAGCATAGCAATACTTATGCTGTGTTTAATTTCATAAACTGTTTATAAACAGTAACCAGTGTTACAACACTGTACATATCAGTATGGAGTATGCTTTACATCCCAGTATAATAAAAATGTTACTTTTTTGCTACTTATATTTCATAGTAAAAGGAATAAGGCTAGCAGTTAATTCTGGAACAACATTCTGTTGCTGAAGCCTAAATGCTTGAGAATTTGGGAAGAGCGAAGTAATGCATGGTTTATTCTGTTACTGAAAGATACATCAGAAAACCGCCCTGTTCAAGTGCCAGGTTGGACACATTTTCTCAATGGAGAAGGGTAGCTTTGAGAAAGTCTTGACAGTTGCCTTAGTTTATATTGTGTAAAGGAAAAATTGGAGATCAAATCACCAAAGGCAGAAATGGTTTTATAACTTGGATGGAAAGCAAGGCACCCAAACCACATGACATATGATGAAAGAGATTTATGTTACAAGTTGACAGCGGAGATGTAATGAGCAGTTGCTGCAGTAGGGGCCAAGCTTTAGTTCTCTTATCAGCGCATGTTACCAGATGCCAAATGCACTCAGTAATGTGTGTGGCTGTTTGTACCTTTCATACTCCCAAACAGGGAACACTCGCTATTGCAGGTACTGTTCAGTAAATAAAGCCTGGGCAACAGATGCACAAGTGATTAACGCATTCTGGTATGAGAAGACAGTAAGGTCAGGGAAACAGGAGCAAATGATAAGTCACATAGAAACAATTACGCCCTTGACACCTCCAGACTTTCCAGGAGCTGGTGAAATAGATATGGCTGTATTGTGTGGGAAGAGATAATATGTGACGAATCCTTTCTTGCTATGGAGCTATTCTTTGTACTCCCCCTCTTCCCAGAGAGATGATATGGTGGAAGAACGTATGAAGCTTGTCACTGGTGGTTAGCAGAATGCTAGGACAGTGTTGCTACCCAAGAAAAGGAAGTCTGGGTGCCACAGAGGCTAACTATTGTAACCTTAGTAGCACACTAGCAAAGAGCAGAGGAAGGAAGGAATGAACATGCACAAGGGGAGGTGTTAACCTCTGCTGTCCTTTGCATCATCTTCTTCATTACTCTGTGGTCCTAGATATATCTCCAAGAAATCATTGTGGAACAGAGGTGCTGCATCTTGCTCTTGGATAATACAGTTTTGTAGCACTGGTTGAATTATTGGATCTCAATGGGAAATTGACTCTTGGGTTATTGACTAATTTTTATTTACCCTAGTTTTCATTGCATTGAAATCAGTGGCATACCTAGCAGGATATCAGGTGCATGTGGTAGATGCATCTGAGAACGACCAGTAAAATATAGACGATCAGGCTCAGCATTTTTCTGGGACCAATTTGTGCTGCACAGAAGTCCACCATCATGAAAAGTTTAGCTCATTCTAGATGGAGCCAAATCTGAATGGAGATTGTGACCAGCATTATATGTTCTGTTTGCTATTAAATAGCAGGGAATTTGGGCAAGCACTCACACATCTAGATGATAATGCTTTTGCACAGAAGCTTTCATTCTTTTGCTTTATATAGTTAGGTACAAGAACGGTGAATTATAAGTTGAATATCATAAGTGTGCTCTTAAAATGTAGATCCAGATTCTTTTCAATAAGAATCACAGTCCTTCTAGGTGTAAGATAGTAACAGAATTTTATCCTCTATGACTTGTACATAATATCTGTCTTAGATGAAGAATGGGACTACCATTCCCTTCATAGGCACGGGGAAGACATGTAGCAGCATAATTTCAGACAGTCTGTTTGCATTTTCCACGTGAAGTTATACACTAGTCTTATGTTCTTTCCATGGGCAAGACCTGAAGTAAACTTGTTTTGGAAATGTGTTCAGAGTAAGGCACTAAACTTTTTCTGCCGTTCTTTTTAGGCTGGTAAGGTGCTGCATCTTTTCCACTTGCAAGGAGGTTCACAATACCCTCTATTTTCTGTTACATGCTCTAGATGGAAGAGTTTCTGGACTTGGGAGATGACATACCTGATGCTACTTTGGATGATATTATTAACTCCCAAAAGCCGAATCAATGCTGTGTACTAATATATACGTCCGGAACAACTGGGAAGCCAAAAGGAGCCATGTTGAGTCATGACAATGTATGTAATTTAAACTCCTCCTTTAGTATAAAAATAGCAAAGTATGAGGATACTTATTCCTGTTTTTTTTTGTTTGTTTGTTTGTTTTGTTTTGTTTTGTTTGTTTGTTTTTTAAATGACTGGTGCATAATAGAAGAGCATTGAAATTCCCCTGGTTTTGCAACATGGGTAGTGTACTACAAAGCAATATTCAAAATGGAGTCATCTGATTTTGATTATGTTTAAGCACAGTGAAGAATAAAACTACATTCTAAGTAGCACTTCACAAATTTGAATGTAGATTATGAGTATGTGTTTTGTTACTTGCTGGGTTGTTTGTGAGATACGGTACTTTACTTCTGCAATAATTTATATATAGCCATAACATTTTAGTGATGTTTTGTCATCTTAAAACAAATCATATGCATCAGCCAGCTGCTGTAAGAAGAGCCTGAGACAGACTACTTTTGCAAATTTTACTTTTTCTTTTTTTTTTTTTTAGTCCTAGTACTCAAGTACTCATAATCACTTTAGCTGTATTGTTGTGAATAGTAAATTGCCTACTGATGGAGAACAGCAAAGCCAACTGCAAAAATGGGTCTCCACAGAGGTCTACTAGCTAAGATCTGGACTGTAGTTGATTTATTTTACTGAAAGTGGCTGAGCAGGAGTGGGAAGTGGTAGAGAGCCTCTCTGAACACTTAGTCTGTGAAAGGGCTGGCCTAAGTTGTCACCTCTCCTCTTAGAAGAATGCAGAAACTATTACAGATAGCGAGCAATTCACCCAAATGTAGGGAATCAGCACAGTGATATCTGGAGGGAGAACATAGTGTAGTCGATAGACAAAAAGACTGATCTGACGTTGCAAATTCCATGCTCTTCTGTCTCAAAGGAGTCTGGTGTCATTTCCATGTTAGCTGCCAAACTATTTCTGGCTGATGATCACAAACAGGCTATTTTTATGTTGACCAACAGTGGAAAACACTCCTTGCCTGTAACTGCTGCTGCCTTCTTTAGTCAAAAGAAGTTTGCCACTGTCCATCTGTAAAACCAATGCTGAGTCAGTCATATGCACCCACAGAGATCTACTGTGAGCATGCCTGCATGCTGTGAGGCTTTGGAGGATAAAGAGGATAAGCAATCAATATATCTACATTTCAAAGACATCCCATTCTGCCTACTGTGTTTAACTCTCCAATAGCTCCTTGACCAATGCTGCCACCTAAATTTGGAGTGGCCTGTCCTGACAGCATGCTGCTCCTTAAAAGCTTTTCTGGAGAATTGCTATTTTTTTAGACCAAACCTACTCTCATGTTAACCTTGAAATTTATTTTGAAGAAAAGCAACTGGCTGGAACATACCGTGAGAGCAGGTATTGCACGATTTATATCTTTTCCCTGCTGTGCTGAGTAACTTTTTTTGTGTGTCCTATCCTACCCAGTTTAGATTAGACTACTCTGAAAAAGCCATCTCCTCTTTTTCTGCTATGCATATGTGTATATTTATTTTCCTCTTACCATCACACATATTTGTGGATCTTGCATATACTGTATTCTGTTAATGAATATATGTGTATTTAGCATCCTTCGGCTGCATCTTCTGACATAAAGAACTGGGAAGAAAAGGGGGAAACACAGTTTCACTAAGAAGTCAAGCAGTGAATCTTAACCATTATTCACATATGTAGCTCTGCTTATGGGAGGTGTGTGTGTGGATGTCACTTGTGAACCACTGTGGTGAATCTCCCAGAGACTTCCAGAGGAACAGGATACAGCTGCTAATCATGTGGTGATCAATACAATGTGATGAGCTTCTTGCAGATACTCAACTGTCCTGTGAGCTCACTGATCACTGAGTATTTATTGTTCTCTTTCAGGTAAACATATAGACATACACTGGTGAAAAGTGCCAGCTAGATAGAAAGCGTGCACAGTAGGAGACTTGCAAATGAAGGGGCTGATCAGTTTTCTTGTCCATCCAGGCTGAAGCTGCCTTACTTAGTGCACCACCAGGACCTGGGGAGTTGGTAGTGTTCACAGCAGGTCAGGCAGCAGAAAGACTGCATTTAGTTCTGTTATCTGCAGGCTGTTGTTGCTACTAGATGAGTTCATCTTGCTTTTGGCTGGATGGCACCAGAGGAATGGCCATCTGGTATGTTGTTAAAGATTGAAGTGTCTTCAGCAATTTCTGTAAGCAGACTTGTCATAGGTTTGTTGGCATAGCATAAGGATGCTTAGTTTGTGTTAAAAGAAAAAAAACAAATCTAATTTGTTTATTTTTTATTTAAATAGATAACTTGGACATCAGCACATTGCAGCAGAGCAGGAGATATGCAACCTGCAGAGGTCCAACAAGAGTCCATAGTCAGTTATCTTCCACTCAGCCACATAGCTGCACAGATATATGACCTGTGGACTGGAATCAAATGGGGAGAACAAGTTTACTTTGCTGAGCCAGATGCTCTCAAGGTATCTGCCTTGCATTGCACCTGATTAACCTTGCATTTTTTCATCTTAGAAAACATCCAAAGGAGGAAATGTGTTTTTTGAAGAGGTGCAGAAGATGGAGAGTCCGTTATTTTAAGAATTATGGAAAACTAAAATCCTTTAGACTCAAGATGCAGTGCCCTGGACTGCATTTACCCATGTGGCGAAACCGCATAGAAAAGAGTCTCTTTGTAGTTATGAGTCCATAAACTGCTATAAGAAGAGTGTACCTGGAACTGGTCCCTTACCTACCCCCACAAAAAGCTCATAAATGCATAAATGATACAACAGAGACTGTGTAGATCTTAGTTCCAGTGTTTTCTGTAATTTAACAGCTAACTTAACAATTTATACTCAAAATATTCTGAATGTATACATATTTGGTAGTCCAGGTCTGTAAGCTTTAATTAAGGCAGAAGTGTGCCTCTAATGCAGAAGAAGTATAAGATTTTGGGGGGAGAAAGGGAGGAAGATGGAACTAAACCACCTGTGTTTTTTCCTTTTGGAGTACATGCTTCCCCTGATGTGTAAGAGCAGATCCATGTTAGTGAGTATACCTGATTGAAATAGGTTCAGCAGTCCTTGTTCATATCCTATATGTTTAGTATGTTCTACATATTGTTATTGCAAGATGCAGACTGTATCACCAAACCTCTTTTTCACTGATGTGGACCTTTTGCAATGTTTTGAAATGATTTTAACAGGGCAGCTTGATCAACACACTAAAAGAAGTGAGGCCAACATCTCACATGGGAGTTCCTAGAGTGTGGGAGAAAATCATGGAGAAGTTGAAGGATGCTTCTGCTCAGTCAGGATTTCTGAAGAGGAAAATGCTGTCATGGGCTATGTCAGTTAGCTTAGAGAGAAACCTGAACTGCTCAAGCAGGTAAGTATTATTAGGAGTGAGATCTCCATCATCCCAGAAGTAGTTGTCTGCTTAAAAGAAATACCAAGCTTCAGTGAGACTCTCGAAATATAAACAGGTAAAATTTGGCCTAGCAACACTGCAAATATAATGTAAGAGGGAGGATATAGTTATCAATTACAATAAGCTAATCATAAACCCAAGTGACTGTTAAATGGGTCCCTCCATCTTCTCCAAGGATGTTTTTCCACTAACACCTCCCTGAACTCTGTGTCTTCTGTGAGTTGAACTGGCTAGTTTTCAGCTGGGTGAGGTCCAGCCTACCATGTGACTGTGCAAGTACTAGATACTGGTATGAAGAAAGGGCATGAATTTGAAGGAACTGTGTGAGAAGGGGAAAATTCTCATTTTGAGGACAGCCCAAACATAAACTCTCTCATGACAATTTGGAGTATGCACCATGGGAGCAAGAATACCTCATTGTGATACAAACTCAGGGACTATCCCAACCCCCTGAATTCTGTGAGCAATAAATAAATAGTCTGTTCTGAATAACAGGTATTTTCCTGGATAAGAGTGCACAGATACTGAATATTGCATAAATTCAAATATTAACTTAATTCACAGTTCCAAAGTTCTTAAAATGTGAAATATGAAGTGTGAAATTACTTACTGAAAATGGAATTTCCAAAGGTACTGCACATTGGTACTGATTTCCTTGTCTGATCTTCCAACTGCTCAGATAAGTTGTGTAAATTTCAGATTTTAGTGTTTCTCAAATATTCATTTAACTGATAAAAAATCAGGAATACCAGAACTTTGTCTTATGCAGTACATTTTTGTAGCCTCTTTTTCAATTTGCAGTATTCCGACATCTTAGGAGTTGAAGTTCACTTGCAATGAAAGACACTAAATAAATGAAGCAAGGAGAAATAAGTTTCCTGTTCTTATTGATGTGACTTCTGTCAACATACAAAACCAAAAGGCAAATATATCTCTAAACAAAACTTGCATCTGATTTTGTTATGGAAATTCTGTTGGTTCCTCTGACTTACTACTATCTCTTCCTCTTTTGTGTTTTGTACTCAGCAGTGACCTAAAGCAGTTTTGGACAAGGTTAGCAGACTACTTGGTGCTTGCTAAAATACGCAACGCTCTGGGTTTTTCTTGCTGTCAGAAGCACTTTTGTGGTGCTGCTCCACTCAATACAGAAACACTGTATTTTTTCTTGGGT
Source organism: Aythya fuligula (assembly GCF_009819795.1). Lineage (NCBI taxonomy): Eukaryota > Metazoa > Chordata > Aves > Anseriformes > Anatidae > Aythya > Aythya fuligula. Next base: position 7,837,173 of record NC_045569.1, on the reverse strand, counting down.
CTGAACATCACCTTATATGAGGCCTATGGAATGAGTGAAACCACAGGCCCACATTGCCTGTCTGGGCCATATAATTACAGGCAGCACAGGTAATTTTATAGTTAATTTTATGTGTTATATTTCATTATGAGAAAAGTATTCGCTGAGTTCAGCAATGATCTTACCACTTACTTTCTCTCAACGCATTGCCAGTCTGTTGTGAGTTTGGGAGACAAAACATTCAAGTCAGAAATTGAACACATTTCCTCCATAGCATGCCAAATCAAGAGCACTGAAAGTGATCTAAAGCATTTTATGCAGGACATAGTTATTAAATCAGACGTGTAGCATAGCCCTGGCCCATGGCAGGATAACTTTCAAATATGAGGCCTCAAAGAGAAAAGTATTTTTATGCCTAAAGGTACAGTGCAGGCGGGGGGGGGGGGGGGGCGGGGGGAACAGGAAGCACAAGGCAAGATACACGACTTAAAAACTGACACTAATACATTGATACATTCAGGGATTTGGTATTGTAGATATCCTGCCAATATTAAATTTAGTATTTCTGTGTTCCCTGTGTGTGTTGCTGCTCTTCCCCAATAGCTGTGGAAAACCAGTACCTGGCTGCAGGGTGAAATTGGTGAATGAAGACACAGAAGGCAATGGAGAAATCTGTTTCTGGGGAAGGACTGTTTTCATGGGTTATTTAAATATGGAAGACAAAACAAAAGAAGCATTTGATGAGGATGGGTGGCTGCATTCTGGAGATTTAGGAAAACTAGATGAGGATGGCTTTCTCTATGTCACTGGAAGAATTAAAGGTAATAAGCAAAATCTTGTATCATATTCGTAGTAAACTATTCATCACTGTTCGGTCATATATCAGATGTGGTGCATCTAAATAAGTGTTTTTCTTTTAATGCCAGCAGAATTTATCTAACAGGAAAGAAAAATAAACTTTCCTATGATGAAACTGTGGCATACTTCGTTTAGGGAAGGTTTCCCTCTAATCTGTGATAGGTGGGGATAATTCAGTTCCTACAATGAGGCTTTTCATTTCCCAGGCCCTTATTCATGATTACTAAGTCATATAAAATAATAATGCAGGTTTAATGTGTTGTCTTTGATTCTAATGGTCCATTAAGCTCTTCCTTTGAATCTTGCCCAGTTGTCGTAATTACACATTAGAATATTTAGACAGTAACAGGAGACAGCCCTCTATTATATAAAAGCTATTGCTGTAGGTCAGAGCTAGGTTCTTCTGATGCCTTAGGCAATTTGTTTGCAGAGGCCACTATTGAAATTTGAAAGTGGAGGGGAGAGCTAAAGCAATAAACCTGGGTGTTATTACAGTATATAGCTTGAAGTCTTGCTTGAATAACACTGGTTGTTGGTACTGTGGAAGCACTTTTTCAAAATGTGTGTTTGTAGAGTGAGATTTGTCATGGTAGACATAACAGAAGAAGATTTAAAAACTGAGTAACCATCATCTTAGAATATGTGATGAATCACTAGGGAGAGAACATGGATGAGTGAATTTGTCATAACAGTGGCCTATTAGGCATCAGGACGTCAGTAGATGCTATTAATAGCCTGCACCAAATACAGTTACCTTGATTTTAATTTGCTTTCTCATCTGATCCATTTTTCTTTCAGGTAGTTATTAACATCTTCTAGTCTCATTCTGTCATAACATTTGTGTTGCACTCGCATCTTCCTTGATTGTTGAACTAATAACGATTACTCTAAATTACAGGGTAGGATACATCTGGGATAAAATAAGCATCTGTCCAGTTTCATTCAAGTTTTAAATCCAAGTCCAAATAAGGTAAAATGTAATAGAAGGTAGTAAAGAAACTCTTCTTTTAGTGACTTCTTTGTTTGGTTGATTGGTTCTTACAAGTTTTAGGACTCATTATATTAAGCATGAAACAGTAGAAGTTGCTTTTTGATATCTGAGGTCCAGAGAAGTTGCAAAGCACCAAGATTTTGCTAGAGGAGCCCATACAGGAATATCTGTATAGTTGTGCAAAAAGTTATTACGATTATTACAGTTTTCCTGATCAGCTGGGAAAAAGCTGACATTTCAGATTGAAAAACTAGGAAAAAAATGGCATTAGGGCAAAAGGAAAGGAAATAAAAAGAAAACATTACAAGTTTGGATACACAACAACTTTGTTGTGTTTATGTGGTTTGGCAGAAATCTCTCTTTCTATAAACACAAGTCATGCTTCCTCAAATGCACTCACTGTGCTGACTAGGGAGAAATAACATTTGTAATTATGAGATGAATGTGTACTCCTTACCAGAATGTGGAGTACGGATTGGGAGTTATTTCTGATCATTGCTGTTCAGGAGCAGTAGAGATGGTAAAGAACACGTGTGAGTGCTGAAAGGGTGTCATATTCCGTTGATTGCATCTAAATTCTTTTATCACTGGCAGTGGATTGGGAATCAACCCAATCTTTCATATATAATCTGCATTATTACACAAAGGACTGGTCTGCCATTGCCCTGTGTTATTTATTTCTTGAAGCATGTTACTTATTAAAACCCTGCCAAGACTATTTGAGGGCAGGGAGAACTCAACAGTGTAATGAAAACAGGGTTGAAACTTACTAGGATAATTCTCAGTCATGAAAATTTCAGTAAATAGGTGTATTATACTTCAGAATGAATGCATTCAAATAGTTACACATGCCCTTGTCAATGGCCAGTATCCCTACCATTGTTTACAAACCTCAAAAATACTAAGATTCCAGTCTGTCATTATACTCCTCTCATGTCAAGAGTAGGGCAGGAATGACTGCTTCCGCTGTGAATTTCCTCTCCCAGATCTTGACTTCTCCCTCCTCACATTCCTTTCCCTTCTTTCCATGTTGCTTCTGTGGAGCCTTCATGTAGTAGTAACTTGCTTTTGTCTGGCCCCTGTTGGTGACTCTAAGAATTAAATATGATGTTAACCATGAACTTGCTTTTTGGTGAGCCAACAACAGTAAAATAAAGAATGAATCCTACACTAGTTGGGAAGAGATGACTGCTCAGATAAAAGGTATGTGTTATACAACTTATGAGACGTAACGGTTACTGGATTGTATAAAAATATATTATCCTATATGCAGTTGGACTAGATGATCTCTGAAGGTCTCCTAACTGAACTATTCTGTATCTGGAGCTTGTTATAATGGAGTTTGCATTGTGTGTACATGGGAGCAAACGTGTTACGTGGAGGAAGAATTGAAAATCTGAGCGCATACTCAAAATTATCAGCATTGCTATTTTGAAGAGAATCATACTAACAACTTAATAGGTTTGGTTCTTTTTGAAAACTATGAATTTCTGCATGTCAGAATAAGAAATGTGGATCCATCCAGGAATTAACCTGTTCTTTAGAGTTTATTTGAATTCAACTAATAGCCCTTGTTTGTGTTTTTTTTTTCTTCTCCTAGATTTGATTATTACAGCTGGAGGTGAAAATGTGCCTCCAGTTCCAATTGAAGATGCTGTGAAAAAAGAACTCCCAATTGTTAGTAATGCCATGGTGATTGGAGACAAAAAGAAGTTTTTGTCCATGTTGTTGACCCTAAAAGTACGTTAGTTTTAATACTCGTATCAGTGAAACTGTTATACCTGCACCTAACAAAATGAGGAGGATTGTGAACCATTGGCAGAAAGACACAAAATTTGATAGGAGGGCATTGGTTAAACAAAAAAAAAATGCATGGGAACTACAGACCAAGTCATCATGATTTGAACTTGTTATGGTTAGATGATACAATGACGTGCAGTGTTGAGCTAAATGCTCCTCTGTAATGATGAAATAAGTAGTAGGTCTGGTAGAAATTCAAGGTCATTAGACATATTTTAATTGACGTGTTTCGAGTCTGTTCATGTCTTCTGCTTTTAAGTGTTTTTTTGTGTTTTTTTTTTTTTTTTTTGCATTTGATAGCTAAGTAGAAAGAAAATAAAGCATTACCATCTGTAGACAGATATTTCTGCTTTTTCAGGCTTAAATAATATTTTGGTGTTGGTATTTGGCTGCTTTGATTCTTAAAAGCTGGAGAGAACGTGATCATTTAATGATCATTGATTTAATAAACATTTAATGCCTTGTAAGAATGAGCATTTGATGATTTTCTTCATCTGCTATTCTAGAGTGTACTGGACCCAGATACATCAGATCCCACTGACCACCTCACTGAGGAAGCTAGAGAATTCTGCCAGAAGACTGGTAGTAAAGCCACTAAAGTATCAGAGATAGTAGCTACAAGGGATCAGGCAATCTACCAGGCCATTCAAGAGGGAATCAACAAAGTCAACATGAGTGCTACAAATAGGGTTCATTGTATTCAAAAATGGATAGTTCTGCCAAGAGATTTTTCCATTTCTGGGGGAGAACTAGGTAAGATTTGTTGATTTTATCCTAATGAGCACACACTGTAATGGGGCTGCTGATCTAAGAGCATTCAAATCCAATTTCACATGCCACATTCTGGGTACAAGCAATAGATGGAAAAGAAAAAAGTTATGCAGCATTTCACAGACTACAAAACCTGGAGTTTTTGATGTGTGTACATATCTACAGCAAACATGGTCATTTAGCGTGCATACAATTCTGTGACTAAATTTGACATTGCTTAGGGCAATTAAGCAATTCTAGGTAATTCTTTATGCATTAAAGTATTAATAATTTACAGTAATGATACCAAAAAGTCATCCTAACAAAAAATGGAGGATAAAGTGAAGGACTGACAGAGCCCCAAACACAGGCTTTTTTGAATAAATTGGGAATTGTTTAAAAGGTTTCAGAACTGTCAGCCTTTTAATTAGTTTCGGGGTCGGGGCAGGCAACAGGACACCTGAAAGTAGTCAGATATCACTCCCTTATCCACACTTGCCTTTGAAGTGCTCACTAGAGGGAGGCAACCTTACATACAATTGCTTCTCCTTTAGCAGAAATCTACACTAACAAAGTAGATACTCTCCCATGCAACGCTCTTCCGTAGAAAATGTTATGAACCAAAGCTTAAACAAAGTAAAAAATTTTTGTTTCTGTTTCTGCTGCTGTGACTAACGTCTTCTCTTAAGGTCCGACAATGAAGTTAAAACGGCTCACTGTGCTTGAGAAATACAGAAAAGAAGTAGACTCCTTCTATCAAGAGTAAGAAGTCTTTCATCCAAGCATTAAGGAAGACCTGTGAGCTAAAGAAAGTATTTCCTAATCATAAGCATTAAGGAAAATTTGTTTCTGTTATGTAGTGTAGTTTCATTAGAAAACTGCTCTATTCATTTAGTTATTTCTGATACTCACATAAGAGTTTGTCCTGTTCGTATAGAAACATCTACAGTGTGTCCTTTTTCTAATACAGCTTTTACTTTATGCCCTGAATGAACAAGATTAAAGACACCTGCATGTTATGTATGAAGTGGGTATAACTAATTAGTTCCTCTAGACTGAAACAGAAGGAAAATCTTTATGCAGTGATTTACCTTTGTGTTGTTGTTCTGTAGGAGGTTCACTGTAGCTCATGTTTTATTTCTGTAGATCAGTAGTTAGCAGTAGTGTTAAGCAAAACTGTTATACCATTCCACTGATAAAGATAATTATTAAAGAAAAAAAAAGTCACAAGGCCTCTTTTTTTCTGTCCAAGGGAGAAGCAAATTTTCATGAGCATACCATTTTGGAGCCTAACCAACACTCTTCTGTAAGGGCTAGACTTCAGTGAGACTTTTCTGAAAGCAGGAGGTCATCACTTCTTAAATCCATGTTGAAATAAGTGTTATTTCCCGTAAAAACAAGCACTCCAAGAAGTTGGGGGAATAGCTTTCTAAGAGTGAAAGACAAACTAGGTAATATAAGAGCTCTCACATAAAAATAAGTTTGTGTTCTAAATCGTAGTTTAAAGAGTTCACAGGACTCTTTAAAGCAAAAATATTTAGAAGGAAAGTTTTACTAATGCTTACAAAGGGGAACTGTATTTCTTCTTCCCCTTATAAAATATAAATCACATCACATGAAGGGCTAAAGGGTCAGGTAGTAAGTAATATTTGGCAGAGTTATAAGAACAAACAACAACAGAGACAACAATTCTTGATTTAAAAACAAAACCACAAAAAACACCTTGCAGAACAGGCTATTTTCTCTATGAAAGTTCCATGATCAGTCTTAAACATCCTCTAACTTAAGTTTGTTGCAAGTACCAACAATCAGATCAATACATGAGGCATGACAGCAACGTAGGATTACAAAAACAACAAGCAATTGGACTTGGAAAACTTTATTTTTTCCCTATTTTGTGCGTAATGGTACTTCAGGAGTTCTTAAACAATATTAAAGGAAACAACACAGCCAGCAGCTTGCAAAACATAGAAGGAACTGTCATCCTATTCACCAAAAGCAGAGTGCATAAGGAATAAAGCTTGTTGTCCCTCTACCACCATGGCATTAGGTGGCATAAAATAGCTGAGATGCTTACTATATAGAGCAATGCTAGAAGACAGACATTACCCAAACTAGTTTCAAGTCTGAAACAACCAGCCTAAACAGTCTCACTGAAAAGTAACTAAGAGGAGTAATACCTATTAACGGAATAAAGCTTTAAGAAGTCTGGTTCTGGCACTAGGTATAATCCCATGCTATAGCCATGACTTGTAAAAATGTGCATTTTCTTGTAGGATATGCTAATGGCAAGCATACCCTAAGACATCTCGGTCAGAGTGACTTATGAGGACTTGTATGTGATGAAGGAGGGAAGGAAAAAAAGGTGCTTTTATGCTTACTGGGCTTAGTAAGCAGTAAGAAAAAAGAATTTGAGATTCCCTCCAATAGGGATGAAATGTATTTCTGAAATGTAGGTACCAGAGCCAAGCCTTTACCTCTGTCTTAATCCCTTTAGGACCAGTCCCTTACATTCCGAGTTTATAGACTAAAATTACTAGTCAGTGCAATGAGATACACTGCATAAAAACAAAGTACAACACAAAAAAGCAATACAGCAGAAGCCATAAAATATTTAGTATAAATTGGCGAAGTCAGTACTTTTCCTTCACAATATATGGCAGAAGTAAGTTTTTATAATTTTCTCTCTTTAGAACTCTGTTATAAATTAAACTGTGCTTGAGAGAGGAAAACATTTAAGAACAACTTTGGTACAGATGTGAAAAACAACTTTCTGTTAGTATTAGTTCTCACACCTAGCTGGTTTGTTGTTTCTTTATGTACATAAATTAAATCTCTAGATTTTTGCATTTCTTTATTCATGACTTTCAAAGGCAAAGCTGTATTTCATGAATCAGACCATCTGGAAGTGTTTTTTCATTGCTTTTAATGCAACATTGCTGTTATTTCATACCCATTTCTTTTTATAAAGGTTATCTTGTGCTACTGTTAGGCTGAAAATCTGCCATTTAAGTTTCAATAAGACCAATAAAAGTAGGCTTTAAGAGTTAAGGTGCTATTAGAATTCACTGATTCTGTAAATATGATATTCACATAAATTTGCTTTGTGGAAAGTGAAAACCAGCTAGTTGAAATGGTAGACAGTTACAAAAAAAGAAAACAGTTCACTTACATGAAAATGTTCACCACATAGAAACAAACGAAAGCAGGCACAAGTATCCTCTGTAGCCATTTGGACTAAGTTTATTAATGAAGAGACCCTTCCTAAAACATTTGCTCTCTTAAGAGACAAAAGTTATATGCATATAGATACCAGGTTACACAACGTACTACTGTGATGCATCCTCTCAGAGTTATTACAAGCCGTATGAGATGTTTAGTCTGTGTCCTGTACTCTGCGGCAGATCTCCTCTGTGAATTCTGAGCACTTTGCATTACCTCCCAAGTCTTTTGTCAAGACCTGAAGGAAGAAAAAATGGTATTAATAAAACATTTAATGGGGGTAGTCCTGCCTCTGCAGTTTATCTTCTACATGTTGTACATGGGTACTGAATACAAATGAGAGACTACATCACATATGAGTTTTTCTGCATTCCATATAGCTTTCATCAATAACAACTATGCAAACTGAGGCTGGTAGAGAAAAGTGAGTACGAACATGGAGCGTTGTTATCTCAGTTGAGATTTTGTCTTAACTACAGGAAGAAAGCAAATTTGGCCAACGCTCTCAAGTTAAGTATTAACTTTTTTTTTCCTTAACAAGTTTGTCCTTTGGAAGTAAAATTCATATATGAGGACTCAGCACAAAGCTAACTAATTAAGAGTATCAGTCAGTAATGTTTTTTGGGGGGTTATTTTTCCAAGGAACCCCACATGGAAAAAGCACACGGACAGCTCTCAAAATGCTGCACATTAACAATTGTCTCATGTTTGCTTAGTTAAGAGATGGAAAAACAGACAGTTAAACTTTCTTCAAGTACAACTCCTGTCTGCCAGCATGAGGATTGTAAAATAATAATTAAGAAAGTGGGCAACATTGCTTGTCCAACCTAGTCAGATTAAAGCAGTCTAAGAGGTAATTTAAAAATCATTAGTTCTCCCCTTATATCACACACACACAGATCCCAATTAAATAGCTTGGGGTGGGGAAGAAACAGCAAGCATGAGAGGCAATAAAATGTTACTATTTTAGAATCTTGTCATTTTAATTGCATTATGCTTTTTTCAATTTAAAAAGATTCTCTCCACTGTGAGCATGTAATCATAACATCGTAAGCGACTAGTAAACAAGTAGCCATGTCACAAAACTTGCACTGTTATCTTCTGTAGAATTACTGACCTGCAGATGGAGAATTTCATTTCCAGAGCAGTAAATGGAAACTTTACAGGAGCACCTCTTTATTCACTTGTAAGTTTAGTTTTTTGTTTGTTTGTTTGTTAACTGGCTCCTACACACAGCAAGGTAGCTGCAAACAGACCACTTATGAAATGATGACAGCTTTTTGTTTAAGCATGCTTGTTACTTTTAATTACAAAGCAGCTTCTCATGCTCTTGCCCCAGATAACTGCACTAGCATGGCTAAATACTAATCCTCTTTAAAGAGAATCATCGGGATCTTTCCAGTTCTGTTTTGAAAAGGTGGAAGTCAAAGCAGGTGAGTGAACCAAAAGAACTCTGAGCAGAAATTCAGGTCAGGATTTAGAGCAGAACTCTTTCCTCCCCCCTCCTCCCCAATCCCCTTTGGGTATGGAATCTGGAGAGAGTTTACTGCCCAAGGGAAATTGCATACAGTGTTAAGGGAGAAGGTAAATACCGGATATAATTTTGCCCTTAACTGTTATTTAGTAATCCAAAAAGGAGCCAAAGTAGTTAGGAGTGAAAAAGAAAATAAGTGACCTGAAAAATAGGAGCAGAAGTATTACAGTCAGAACTGAAATGAGTGATTAAGCCTGTAAAAGGCAAATGAGCATACTTCACTTTAAGGTCCTGATTTTAATGTATTACAGGCCTAACAAGGAAAGTAAAACTAGCTACTTGAATGTCCAATCCCTTTCATGAAAAACAGAGATCCAGTTCTAGTTTTAGAGCTAGTGGAAATTGAGACACAAGGAGAGCTACAGAGTATCCCTCATAGTGAGCTGAGCAAACTTGATACCACTGAGGGTAACATAATTACTATAAGAGAACAGTTGTGGTACTGTTCAAGATTCAAGCCAGCAAAGCAGGGCATCTGCTGTTTTGGTGTTGATGTTCTAAGTTTAGCTATGATAAAATATTATTTTAATTCACTTTATGTATTTCCACATCTTCATGTTACCTTTCCATCTTTAATTGTATCAAAGCAAGCTGTCTCAATTTTTGTGGCATGCTTGTGTAGTCCCATATGACGCAACATCATTACAGCACTCAGAAGAAGGGCAGTTGGATTTGCCAAGTCTTTTCCTGCAATATCTGGTGCTGTTCCATGAACCTAAAAAGAAGAGTGAACCTTGCTGTTACAAAGTTACTATGTTGATAAAAATGTCCTAGTTAATTCTAGTATGCAACCAACTTAAAACTGAACAAATAGTCCATAAAAGAACATACACAAGTTTGTGTGTAATACATATTCTGTTTTTTGAGTAAAATTTTTCTACTTTAATAGTCACATTATGTGTCATGGGAGTTTTAGATTCTCAAGTTGAGACAAAATTATTATTACTACTAGACCGCTAATAAGAAGACTTACCGATTCAAAAATTGCAACTCCATTAGCACCAATGTTCCCACTCGGTGTTACTCCAAGACCCCCAATCAATCCAGCACACAAGTCACTAGAAAAAAAAATCCACAAGTTCTTTCCACATAGTTGTTTCCCAGCAATGTATTAAAATAGCTTTGTTAATTCTCATTTTATTTTGACAACATTCTAACAAGACAGTCTAAGAATAATATTATGAAAGTATAGATCCTGTTAGCCACTTGTATTCCACTGGAACATTTAAGAACTTGCAGAACTACTAGCAAGAGAAGTTTCAATAAAGAATAACAAAAAGGAAATTCTAAATAGTAAAATAAAGCTGATTAAGACACAGGCACAACAAAAGGTACTCAAAGCACAAGAAATCTGTAACAGCCTCAAGAACTACCAAAAATTCTGATGTACTATCTACACATACGTACACATCTAAGTCTTATTTCCCTTGAAGAAGCCACAGAACCACTTACTGTATATAAAGACTTTCTAGAAAAAATTGAATAATTTTGCTCAGTTAAGGAAATACTAGTAAAGTTTATTGTGTGAGACTTAAGGAATATGTTCCAAGTGGCACAAGACTGGCTTTACCCTTCTCTTTACTGAACAGCCTGAAAGTCATAAATCTAACATCAGCAGACCATCAGACATTAGTAATTTGCATGTATTTTCCTCCAAAGTTAGCATAGGAAAGGACAAACCAACTCTGCCTACAGTTTTCATTCTCTACCCTCAAAGCTGAAAAAACTGATAAGGCTCTTAAAACTCTAATATTTTAGCACACTGTTTTGTTGTCTACAAGGTACCTAGTAGATGAATAAAAAGCAGAGAAGTTTGGATGAGCTTGCAGAACTATCTTTTAAATTAACCTAAATTGATCAACTATAGTTTAGAAAAAAAAACGGATACAGTCTAAACTTGTAACTTAAGGTATTTAATGCTTCAGAATGGAGATTCCTTCTGTATCTATTCAGGCCAAGAAACCTTTGGCATTATGCTCATGCTTTAAAAAAGCACAGGGGGTGACTTTCTCCAGTGACACAAGTGCACTTCTTCAAGAAAGACTCAAATTTATTGAAGCTTTTTGGAAGTATGAAGTTGACAGAATTTCCACAAGAACTTTAAAACTGGCAATGCTGAACTAGGTATAGTAAGTTGAAATAGTACTGATGATGGGACTCAAACTGATCCGACATCTTGCAATTAATAGTGCAACGTCTGCTGTGAGCGCCCTGTGGACTCCTCTACCAGTTCTTAAAACAAGAAGCATTACTTGGAGTCTGATTTTTCTTAGAGGTGACAGATATCCTTATCAGAGGGAGAATGCCATCTTAAGAAAAGCTGAATGAACATTTCTTCTTATGCATCAGTTACTTTTACACTCATCTGTACAGAAAACAGGAGATGAACTTAAAGACTTAAGCTGTCATTTTAATGTCATTTTAACTTTTAATCAAATTCCAAGGCTGTTTTCTTCAATCTCTCCTTGGACATGCAAAGAGAAGCAGTGCTCTGTTATACACTGGAAAAGTTCAGATTAAGATACTTAATTTTACTAAGCAGTAGTAATTGAGTTTACATTCTACTTAAACATTTTTACAGAACAGAAAAATGTCTGCTGATTGACTTGGCTTTCAGGACACCAAGTAACTGTAGTAGAAATGTTTTTTAAATATGAAATTTAATCTCAAAGTGAAAAAAAATACAATACAAACCCCAAAAGCTGGTAGGATAGTAAGAGAAAATACATTTCAATCTTCAGAATCATTTGCCTCTATGGATAGCTTGCTTTAAATGTGATATTCCCACAGTCATCTTATGTAAGTTTTCCTAATGCTTAAAAATAGCAAGTTTTTCCTACTGTCTACCCAAGCATTCTGTGCTACAATTTGAGTCATTAACTTTTTTCACGCTTCTGGAGGAATTTCTCCTACACCAAACCCCATTTGAGTAATATTCCTAGCCTTTATCTGCAGAAACTTTTTTCTTTTAGTAATATGCATATTCTTGTCATATAGCTCATTCCAACTACATAGTAATAATATTAGTGTAATAATACCATCCTTTCTTCCTATTCAGAGTCTGTGTGGTGTTTAGCTGCCAACTGGGTTAAACCACAACATGAAGAACTCTGGATGCAAAAAACAGTCACTCATCTGGCTGGCATGTAACCGGATTAACTTTCTGGAACAGTATTTTACATGCTGATTTAGTTTAAATCAAAATCTCCATACCTGAGGATGTCACCATACAAGTTTGGCATAACAAGCACATCAAATTGTGACGGATCCTGAACCATCTAGAAAGAAGTATATTTTTATTAAGGCTAAGAAAGTAAACTAAAAAATAACCATAACTAAACCAGATAAATACTCACATTCAGACACACAGTATCTAGATACATTTCGTTAAATTTAATATCTTTACAGTTTTCTGCTGCCTCCCTGCATTTTCTCAAGAAAAGCCCATCAGACATTCTCCTGCAATTAAGTGAGAGAATACGGCTGTTACTGAAAAGTAAACAATATATTGAGGTAAAGAATGCATGCAACAGGAATTTAAATAAAGAAAAACATTAGAGTGCAGACACCTAATTGCTGACTATTAATCCCTTATGTTAAATACAAACGTTTTTAACATGATACAGTCAAAGAAGTTAACCCTTTTGTATTCCCATCTAAAATGTTTTTGGAGCAGTAGTTTGACTGTCACGCATTAATTCCCAAACCCTTGTTAATTCCCTTGTTCTTTTACTAAAGGCTTACTAAATTTGTACAGATGGTGACATGTACTATCTATCACGTGCAGTGTGACTCAGTTCACTATGAAGTGCTTTGGAAGCTACAAAGGACACTAGCTATTTTCATCCTCATTTTTTAAATTCTTTTTTTTAGCTTATTTTTAAAGTAAGAGCTGTGGGAAGAAAGTCACAGCACTCCCACAGACTTACTAATACAAACATTAGTCTTACAATTAGATTTAGAATACAAACATTAATAGGTCACTCCAGACCTATTAATAGTAGGTCAATATTGTCCATTTTACTTATGAGGCATTTACTTCAAACATTTTACTTACTCCTGCTAGCATTAATGTTAGAGATTTGAGGAAAATTTAAAGCGGTTTATAAAAGCCTATTATTTTTTGTTGTTCTTAAAAGGAAGTTTCAACATACATAATATTTGCCTTGTGTACAGCAGTAACGTGGCTTCTCTGATTGTTTCTGGCATACTCAAAAGCAAACTCTGCGATACGCTTGCTAGCTTCCTCTGTGATTAGCTTGATACTTTGCACGACACCTTCAACAATCTGAAAGACAACAGTTGCATTGCTAGTAGAAACAGAAGCTTATTTTTTTCAAACCAATAGTATGAATGTTTGGAACAACAAAATAGCAGAATTTTCAGCAAGACAGTCTGCACAATGCATACCACAATAAAAGACCATTTTTGTGGGTAAAGAACTTAAAAAACACCACTCAGCCTCTCAGTAAGAAACGACTGAGATGGGCAAAGTTATTAACAAAACATAGAAACCCTCCAGAAATACAACACTTCCAGCAACATACCACATGTTCAATTCCACTGTATTCGCCTTCTGTGTTCTCTCTTATCGTGACAATGTTTACATCTGTGTAAGGGGTTTTGTATCCTTCAATTGAGACACAGGGACGTACGTTTGCATAAAGGTCAAAGGTTTTACGCAGAAGCAGATTCATTGATGGGTGTCCTGCAGCAATTGGGGTTTTTAAAGGGCCTGAATGCAAGAAATAAGACAAATGAGATAATAATACTACTCCACAAATTTCAGAGTTGAAACTCTAGGTAAAGTTCTGTGGCACTCTGACAGAGGAACTCCAAATTCCTCTGTAACCCTTACACCGAAATGCCACAGAAATTCTCTGTGCCATCAAGAATACTAGAGTGATATAAATCAGCTGCTCAAAGGCCAAATTGTTTCCCTCATTCACGTGGAACAGGAGTTCTTATAAAAGGTTTTTACTGAAATGAAGATACTATTAATTGAGAGTATAATTATTACATTCTGTTGTAAATCAACTACCTTGGAAATACATTCTGTTTAGAGTATAAAGTTGATATTTAGTACTGCCCACCTTTAACATATTTCCTAGAAAGTCTGTGACACAGCTTTGACACGACGAACTGTTTTAAGATTACAGAAGACAACCTGACAGACTGTCCCCTAGAGTTAGCCATTATATTATGTTACTGATGAAGGATTTTTGCTTTAAACCAAACTCACCATAAAACAATATTTAATACCTTTGTGTTCAACCCCAAGTACCTTTTAATCCCATTTTGTTTTTATCCATGGATTCTTTGGCATCCGGAGGTATCATCCACTTTCCTCCTGGTCCTTGGATAGCTGTAACATTCCTCTCTTCCCACTGAATAGGAGCCTAAACACATTTTCTCTATGTTAACTTCAATATCAAGACTTTTGCTTCCACTTTTAGCTTATTTTTCACAACAAGGTGCTTGAGGAATTTTGTCCAAACCTTCCTAAACATTTTTTCTCTGGTGAGTGACAGAAAGCATTAGATGCTTGAACTTGAAAATAAGAACTTCTAAAACACAAGTAATTGCAAATGAAATAGTATGATCAGTATACTATACCAGCACAAATTTCACCATCACAAGATGCCTCCCTAGTAATGATATACAGGTAGCATGAGAACTGCATTTACATGCTAATTCCTTTAACCTTTAAAGAGTTCTCAAGTTCCCTGTATTCAAGAGGCACAAGACATCTGAAAATGGAATTCATTGAGAACTGATCATACAAACTGCCTGAAAGACGGTGCATAACATGGATATATCTGTTATCTAAATTGAATCTGCAAGTGTTCCACAGTGCTTTCTGAATTTTCGTTCACCATGGGATTCTTCTAATAGGAAACAAGCTGCCACCTGTTCATCAGGGAAGGCCATAAAGGAAAAGGTGCAAGGTCTTACATAAGCAAACAGAACCAATCTAGGCTTAACATACTAGAAAAAGAATCTCCTTGAAAATGAACAGATCAGAGTAAGGACTGAAAACCTGCACTCATACACAAAGGTAGGTTTTACTCTGCCATACCTCCTGCCTCTCTCCCCCAAAACAGCCATAGCTATTAAAAGCTTTCACATGTAATTAAAGATAACTTCACCTTTTCCAAATCTAAGTTGGACAGTTCTAACAAAAAGTGAATATGCTTTGACACTATTGCTAACAGGGAGCAATTTAACAGCTCTTCAGGAAAGAGCACTATTTTATTCAAAGCAAACGATACAAATTCTCATGAAGTTCCTGGGATAAGTAGGAAAACAGTTCTTGGACTGTTTTCATTATCACAAAAGGTGAATGCAATTTAAAAGTGCAGCAGAATAACTGCAGTAAGGTTTCTAATAATAAAATAGTTCCTTCCCTTCACATATGCTTTGATCTGCACTGAGAAGTCACAACGGATCAAAGAATGTCCTGTCAGTCGCTCAGGATTGCTACCTCAACAAGATGATTTCACATGATACATTGAGTTGACATTTCCAGAACTTAAGTGCAACATTTGCTCTCAAGTCACTACTACTCTGCCAGCTAACACTTTCAAACACTGCCATATTGCAATACTATCTTTTAACATCTGAAGCTTCAGACTGTTTGTATTGCCAAGAAGTTTTAATAGCTTAAACATGACTCAATCGTTTGGAAGTTAAAAACATTTATAACTATAACCTAGATAACGTCTGTTGTGGTAGTTAAAGCTACAGTGCTCACAGCAAGACAAGTAGACTTACTTTGGCAGCATCAAAGATCTTCATCACAGCAGCAGAAATCTCAGGTCCTATGCCATCTCCTGGGATTAAAGTTACTGTTTGTACCTAGGCAAAGAAATATCAGTAGCACAGCTAATGAATGCTATGTTCAATGCAGGAAACATTTTCATAAGTTACAGAAACCAAGTAACTACTAGAAAAGAAAGTTTGAGTTACCAAAAATCACTATGAAGAGTAGCAGTATTGAACAGAGAAGCAAGAATGACAAGCTTTTTTTCAAAGGGAGCGTGCAAGCATTTTAAGAGAATTTTTTGAAGATTTGCCTACTGTTCTTATTTTAGAACACAGATTTAACTTGAAAGACAGGTTCCTGCTCAGTGCTCCTTGAAATAAGTGATCTCAACATGCTTTCTTCTTGAAAACTGGAGAGGAGACAGCACTGTCATGTTTTCCATACATCTCCAGTATTATCAACATGCTATGTAATACTGACCCGTGCTAGGAAAGGCTTAATTTATGAAAAGCTTATAGAAAATAAAAACAAAAACATATCTAAACTTCTCAAGCAGTTCTCTAAAAAATGCACACTCATTTTTAATCCTGTCAAGTTATTTTTCTGCCATGATTTTCTCAATTTTCTTTCCTTTGTCATCTTCAAACTGATGAAAAAAATCACAAACCCTAGGCTCACTGGATAACAGAGGAATAAAGTACTCTGCTTTGATTAAAAAAATATATTGATGATTGCTATTTTCATCCTCCATGCCCCAAATCTTGATTTTATTTATATATTTCCAATATTTTTGTAAGGAATCATTACTACCTACAAAAAGGCAGCTCGGATACAGCATTACGTGTCAAATCCCAACTAGAATCAAATGGCAAGATATGCTGCCATCCTCCTCCAAAGAGGATACTCAGAATTTCAGAAGGTTTTATCTGAAACAATAATGTGGTATAAGCAGATCTGGAGGAGCCTTACCTTCTACAACTTCCTATACTGTGTAAGACACAAGCTACACTTCAGTTTCTTCTCTCCACCATCAGTTCTAGAAAACTTAGAGTTAAGAGCCACGATTCTTCCTTAAACTTAAGTCCTGCTTAAGGGTACATGCAGTGGTTCTGAGCCCTGCTTCTGTCTGAGCAGTTTTCAAGGCCATCTTCACTGAAAAAAGGCCTGTGGGCACCTCAAACACACACAAAAAGAAAGTAAAACGTCTACAGGGAAATACACAGCCAGTGTCTAAAGTACATTAAAGAGGGCCTTGAAAAGGCAGAATTGTAAACGCAAAGTACTCTAAAAGCAGCAAGATTTAGAGTAAATCCAGCGTGTAGCAGAATGTCTGCAAAATAAAGATGAGAAGCTTCTCAACAATCTTCCTAATTTGCCTATATCCCAATGAGTTTCAGAAGACTGGCTTATGACATCCATATTTTGGGAAAAGGTGTTGTTTTTTTTTTAGTAGAGTCTTTTAAATTAGCACTTACTCTTTTATATAAAGTAGCCAAAGACAGTGATTAACCAATATACATCCAGTATGGCATTAGGAGCCTGTATGTTCATTTATTCTGGCCTTATTTTTGAGAAGATAAAATTAATAGCAGCAATCTTATAAAGGTCAATTTCTGGGGCTCTTTCTTGAGAAACTTCTTAAAAGAAAAAGGAAATGGTACTATCATACTCACAGCACTACCAAAACTTCTGGTCACCTGTTTTTGGTTTTTGAAAGCACCTAGCAATCGTGAAACCTGCAGAAACACAGAACAAGAGGCTGCTATCTTATTGCACCAAAGGGATTTTAAACAGTTAACGATAGCGCAGCGACCATGCATTTTAAAGTCCTGTCACTTTAAAGTCCAGTCTCAAACCAGCACACAACTCGAAAGCGAGCAGCTGGTGCCTTGCCAAGCTGCCCACAAGCAGTGTACCCAGCTCCGCGCACGGGTGTTCCCAGCAGGGTCAGGCCGGGACAGGCACGCCGTGCCGCAGTGCCGCTCCGTGCCTGGAGGTGCGGGGAAGCCGTTGCACAGCAGCCTGAGTCCTCAGGTGCCACACACCGGGGAAGCAGCCGCAATAACTCCAGCTGAGGAGATGATACAACGAGGCTTAAGATCGCAAAGCAGAAGGTTTGTTCCACCAGCAGCAGTACGTTGGTGCTGAGGTCTCGCTTCCACAGCTGCTTTCCAGCGGTGCAGACTCCTGCCGGGCACGCTGGGTGCCTCAGTCCTTACCCCGCAGCCGTGCCCTTGGTGCCGCAGCGGGATGCGGAAGCCTCCTCCCGAGGCACGCGGCACGGCCACGCTCACCACGGCGAGAGCAGCCGCTGCCTGCGCGGCTCCGGCCCCGCATCGCGCCGGGCCCCGGACGGGCACAGCGGGCACCGGGCCTCCGGCGGAGGCTGCGGCACACCCCGAGCACGGCGCCGGGAGCGGCTCGGTGCCACCTCAGGGCGCGAGCCCCGTGCCCGGCCGCCCCGCCACCCTCCCCGCCATCCCTCCCTCCGTGCGGGCGGCGCAGCCATCTTGGCGGGGCCGGGCCGGGCCGCCTCAAGGTCACGGCAGCGGGAGTCTCCCCGCAGCGCCCGGCGGCCCCCTCCCCTCCCCGCCCGCCCGCCCGCGCTCCCCTCAGAACCGGCAGTCGCAGCCCCGCGCTTCCCCCTCAGCCCGGCACAACCGGCGGCGCTCTCCCGGCCCGGCCCCGCACCTACCGCGGGCATCCACGCGGCTGCAGCCATGGCTCGCCCGGCGCCGCGCCCCAGCAGGCCCCGCAGGCACGGCCACAGCGCCCGCAACCGGGAGGAGCCCGGCACCGGCACCGGGACGAGCCCCGCCCCGCCCCGCCCCGGGCAGCCCGGCCCCGGCAGCGCCGTGCGCATGCGCTGAGTTTCCCGCCCAGCGCTCGCGGTGGTCTCGCTGAGGTGGTGGCGGCGGTGGGGAGGGGGGGGGAACGTGGTTGGAGCCCCTCAGCCCCCGGTGCGGCCCTGAGGGGTACCGAGCGCTCCCGGTGAGGGGGAGAGGCCGCTGCTGGCAGGTGCCTGGGGGCGCTGAGCGTCCCTAGGAGCCTGGCACCGCGTGGAGGCACGTCCAGCCGAGGGGTAGCGGCCTCTGAGGGGCTTGGATACCCCCCGGGGGATGGGGGAATCGCCTCAGCCTCCGTGTGGCCTACTGGCAAACGGTTGTGTGGAGGCAGCCTGCTGCGGCACGGTAGGCTCTGCTGTCTTAAATAACAGTACTGCCAGAGTGTGCACGTTTTTTTTTTTTTATTTTACTTTTTTAATTATCACACAATTTATGCCAGCTGCTTTGTTGTGAGTTCAAGAAGTTAATTATAGGAATAAACGAATGTGTCAGCTTTGATTTAAAGCCCCGAGCAGCGTAGGTGTTACTCTAATTACACCACAATAACAAGCAAGATGCACAAGAGTGGCTGCTGTGCATCCCTTCTGAGAAGGGCCCAACAACACAGTAATAAAAACACCAGTTATTTTCCCTAGGCAAAAGATGCCTCTGTAGAGATAGCAGTAGTTTCTTTACCCTCATTCTTTTGAGAGTTACTTTAAAGGAATTCCTGTTATCAAATGTCTCCTCAGGAAATTGGTAACTTTTTAATTCTTAATATTCTACCCTAGCTTAACTCCTGGCAAGTAGCAACAACCTGAATGTATAGGCTACCCTTTTGGATTGAAACCGTTTTGCAAGCAGGGTGGAACTTTACGGAGAGGTAACTTGCAAGGAAACATCTGTGCAGGAGGGGATTTGGTGTATTTGGTATAATAGGCACAAAAACCTGCGGGTTCTTTTTTTCCCCAGTCTAAAGCCTAACTTCTGGTTGTATCTGTGTATGAAAACTTACAAAGTTTATAGCAGGTGATCTTTGGGAGTGAATGCAGCTCATATGCAGCTTGTTAACTGTGTGCAGATGCGAAAATTCTCCATAGAATGAGGCATTCAGAGGTAACGTGGCCAGGGTTCACAGTAGCTTGATCTTCCTTGGAGGAATAAGAGCTTTCATTCTTAGACTACAGTCAAATTCCTGCTGTATAATTTATAGAGGCAATTTAAGGTAGGATGACCTATCTATTGGAGGCTGTTAAACCTAGACCTCTACTAATAAATCAGAGCAAAGTCACCTGGTTTAGCAACCACAGCTAGCAACAGTTCAAAGCAGAAGACTTTACACTGAAGGGACTCAGAACTGAGCACGATCTGTTCAGCTGCCTGGGCTGTGGAGGCAAGTCCCTACAGCTGGGGTCAGATTGCAGCCTTACATGGGTGTTAAGCAATTGCAGCTGACAGCTGCCTTGATATAAAATGTTAAATCTGGCGTATGTGGTTGATAGTATATTTTCTGATCTATTAATTCTATTTTTGAAATAGATGAGGAGTGGCTACGTAAGCACAATCTCTGCTGTAATAGCCAGTATAATGGCAAGACTACTGTGTTTATATATTTTGTCCTCTTCATTAAACTTAATTTGCAACTTTGTAAGGTATATGTTGTGTGTTGCTAAATAGCTTACAATCAGTCCGTTTGACAAACAGTTTAGGGAAATTCAAATACCATGAAGTGATGCAAAACTGGCACTGATAACATTAAGATTAGAGTCTGCTGTGTATATAGAGAAGTATTGATTTGTGGCAGTAACATGCTAGGAGTAAATATGGCTTAACGCTCAACAAGCAGATTACACTAATCGTTGAAAAATACAAACAGAAGAAGTGAAAAAGAGCAAACTGAAAAATTTAACTGAGCTTTGATATATACGAGGAGATAGGAGTGAAAAAGAGTTTGTGCTTTATGCTGTCTTGAAATTTTACCTGGTTAGCGTAGCAAGATCATTACATGATGAAATATAGATACCGCTATAGCACACTTGAGAAATAGCTAGCTAGTATACAGGAGCCCTCAAAAACCAGTATTTGGAAGTTATTGTAAAAAAAATAAAAAATAAAAAAAATCTTGTGCATTTTAATTGTATTTAACAATTGAAAATCTTCAGAATATGCAGAGAAACGGTTTGCTTTCTGTCCATATGCTCTGTGGGTGCCATTGCCTTGGTAAGTTGTCTTTCTTTTTAAGCAAGAGCTTGTAACTTTTAAAGCAATCATCCCTTTCAGCCATACTAGTTTTCTTACGTACTTTCTCTATGTTAGAATGAAACCAAAGCATTTTTAAATGGAAAAGTGGAGGAGGACAGAGTGGGAAGAGGGTGCAAAAGAATAAACAGGAATGTGTGAACTTCAGGAACTCTACTTCTAGCCTGCTTTGTATCCACAAGTAAGTCGTATATACTTGGTGCTTTCCGTTTAGCCTTTCTTCTTTTATTTTTAATTTTTGGTTTCTAAAGACTGGCTGATGTGTGTCATTTAGGATACAGTGGGACCAAGAAGCCAAGAATATAACAGCAGGTAAGAAATGAGATGTCAGTCTTACCACTGTAATAACACTCTCAAGTATGCCAAATCACAAGATTAAAAGATAGGGAGCCCAATCCATCTTTGATGTTGATTCACTTCCATATGATGGCGTTGAGGATAGTTTGGTCATTTATATTTAATCTGATTTGCATAGACAGGCAGCTTGAATCAGGTAGCTGCGAAAGGAATGCTATTTCACACAGATCACTTGACTATGTACTGTTCTGATATGACTGCAATCAGCTGCTAGTCGGTGCATTTCAGTAGCACCAGATCATGAGTAAGAAACATGCTTAATTTTATGGTTAATCACTAAAGCCAGTGATGCAACTTATTCAGAGTTGAGGGTGTGTAAGAACTGGGACATTCTGGAAGTTCTTAAAGTTCTTAATCTCAAAGGGCCATTATGGGTGGTGGTTTTCAGTTTCAAAAAGTTTGTTGAAATAGAAATACTCTAATTTGTATGTTTTGCTTTTTTCTTCTTTATATTCTGTCTTGGGGGTAATTTTTTGGAACAGAAGAAGAATCCAACGCCATTATACATTGGTGAAAAAAAAAACACTGGTGACTAGTTAAAAGGTCAGTTTGGCCAGGTAGCAAATGGTTGATTCAAGTGGGTGCTATTTGAATAGATGCTTGCTGCACTGTTGATCTGATTGGAGGTCAGTCATTCAGTTTGTGTTATCCTTATTAGTGTAGCTTTTTCTTATTTTGAAACTGCTGCAATGTATTCTGTTGGTAGTGTCCATTTCTGTCACTGATAAAATTCTGATGCTAGCTTAACACTAATAACAAGTGTTATTGAATGCATTCTCATCCCAGTAAATTAATTTTGTACATATGTTAATATTGTGTTTTAGTAGCACCAGGCAGTGCTGGTTTACAGTTAATCAAATCTGCATTTCTAAATGTTGCAATCTAAATAAATGGTCTCTTAGAGACTGTTCCCCATTCACTGGATGTTTTTACTACATACCCAACACATTTCATAGAACATTACACTGTATACGATAGATGTATTTTCAGTTTTTTTGTGAAATATTTGTTCCTTGTTGCATGTGAAGGTAAACTCAACTCCTATTATCTGATGCCATTATCTGGTCAGGGTCATTAGATGTAGGAAAAAAGCAGAAGGTAATTCTCCAGATGCTAAATATACTAACTTCCTGAAGGAATAACGACCATGGGCAGAGCTATAGGTAAAGGAAGGAATTTTATTAAACATTTTTAAACCTTCTGTTCTTCCTATGCTTACAACTGGGCAGCGAGCAGGCTGAAGAAGCTTATTTGTAACAGGTCTTGCCTCCATCTTCACATCCTTTCTCACCCAGCTTTCCTCCTGCTCGTATTATAAGAGCTCATCCTTCTGCAGATGTTAGATAATATGATTTTGTTTCTGAGTTTATTCATTCTGCCTGTCTGCATCTCTTACGTGCTCTTTTTTTTTTTTTTTTTTTTTGCCTTTTTTTTTTTTTTGCCCTTTTTTTTTTTTTTTTGCCTTTTTTTTTTTTTTTTTTGCCTTTTTTTGTTCGCTTTCCAGGAAATACAGGAGGGTCGTGTTGTTTTAACGTATGCTGTGAGCCCTCTAGCGGCATTTTCTGCACCTCTCTTTCAGGCTGTGGTAGCATTTTTTTTCTTCCCAGCTTTGTTTGCCTGAACCGAAAGAGTCAGATTAACTTTTGTTTAAGCTACTTAATTAAACTTTCCGGATTTGTTTCTTTAATGTGAGAGGAATACTAGCGTTTCCTGGTCTGTCTGAGAGTATTGCAGCTCTGGTAGCGAGCTTATACCCTGGGTAGCCAGGGCTGATGGAGCTGCAGCGTGAACACAAATGTTTACTGTGGAACCCACGTGGCACCCGGTGGTGTTGTGAGGATGCTTTGGGCACTTAAACACCGCTGGATGGAGGCTCCCGCTTTGGCAGCATGCTACAGCAGGTCAGATCCAAGCAGTGATGAGGATGTACTTTGATCTGAGGAGAGACTGACTGCAGAAACACTTGCTCTGCTACTCCATTCTTCCAGTTCCTAGCCTCGCTCTGCGCGTGTGCGTTACATGACTGCGCTACCGAGCGCCATCAGGTGACGCAGAGCTGTTCTGAAACGTGAAGGTGCCGAGCAAGAGCACCCTGAACTCGCAGACTGAGCAAGGAGACACCGAGGCAGTAGAGAGCTGATTTCTTCAAGTGCTTCCTGCTTCTTTTTTAAGTCGTGAAAGCTCTGTATGTCACTTAGAAAAGCGTCTGCAAAAGGGGAAAATAGGCATCATTGTTTTGGGGTGACACCTGCCTATGACTTCAACACTTCTCTTCCTGGCACACTGAAGTCAAGCCTTTGCAAAGATTTTCCAGTACCGCTTCCTTCCTCGCTGGACAGGAATAGGCAAAAACAGTTCAATGCAGGCTTTGGGATTTTTTCAGCACTTTCACAGTGTATACATGCTCTAAATGCCTACAACACAGAGGAATCCAGCTACTTCTAATGGGATGCATTTGCATAAAGGAAGAATTCCTCTTCTAAGATGGGTAATAAGCAGACAATATTTACTGATGAACAGCTGGATGCCTACCAGGTAAGATATCTTAGTTTGAAAGGAAAGAAGTAACCTCAGCATGTTTGTGGGTTGATGGGTTTTTGTTTTGTTTTTGTTTTGAGAGTGTTTTCGCAAATACAAACAAAAATTTGCTCTTTAGCTTGCATGTATATATTTTACTGTTCCTTCCCCATACCTATATTATAAGGGTGGGTTGTTCAATATGCCCAGTCTAATTCTTCCTTCTCTGTGTACAGAGGCGTCAAATCGCTCATGTCCTGGCTGGGAAACAGCGTGAAATCTGTGACCAGCTTGCTTAAGGGGAATTTCTGGTGCAATCTTCTTACTGAGCATTTTGTGAAGAAGTGTATCTATAACATTTTTATTTAATGTGCTGACTTTGCTGTATTAGGTGTGAGGGGAAATAAAAGGACACATCTAGTTTCACTTCTAACAGTGACTCATAGAAATATACCTAATGTAAATCTAAAATAGGTATTTTTATGCTTGTATTCACTCCTGGATGGTAGTTTCTTTCTTGACAGAACAATTACACTTCTTATTTCTGGGGATAGTTTATTGGTGGCACTTTATTTCTGTCACATCAATTTTTTAACTGCATTTTTCCTCGAGAAAATAAATAGATTCCAGTCTTCATTCATGTTTTAGCATACTCTAAATCTTACTGAAATGCTTTGAGAGAAGCTCTCTGCACAGTGGGCACTTAGAACAAGTTTATGAAAAAGCAAGTGAGGCAATATGTGAAAATAGAAGTATGCTCAAGACGGAAGCACTGAGTACCTGTTCTGAGATGCAGACAGGGCTGGCTGCATCGCTCTGTTCTTTTACAAGAAGTGACAAATACAGACAGAATTAACAGTGTGGGAAATCAACATTTAGTTTCTCCTGATAACCGAAGGACAGATCCAAGGCACACAGAAGTAAATAACGTTATATTTGCCTTTGTGAACTTTGACTTCTATCCCTGTGGTTGAAACTACGAGTGTAAATACCAATTTTTGGGGGGAGTTAGTGCTAACGTGGACATTTCACAGGTGTAAGTATTTATCCACATCAAGTCAGTTTAGGGATACAGGCTAAAAATGCTCTAAAATGTTATCCAATTGTGAAAATAAGGCATAAGTTAAATATTCTTATTAATTTCCTAGTTCTGTTGGTATCAGGGTTTTATACTTGTCATTGTTCTTGCTCCATTTTCACATTTCATACAATGACAGCTTCTTTAATTTCCATTTCCTTACACATCTCATCCTCACCAGCAGTCTCTCACTGTAATGCACCAGTTGCAGACTGGGTTGCCAAAGTTCTCAATAGACTTTTTTTGTTTTTTTACATCCCTGTGAGATAGGCAAGAGGGAAATCACAGATCTCTGAAAACACTGATGTCTGTCTTCTGCTACCAGTAAAAGTGAACACAGAACAGAGCCCAACTGCAGTGAAACAAAACAAAATCCAAATGTAATTAATGTTATCTTCTTGACATGAACTGGCAAATGCAAGAGCCGAAATGTCATCCCTAATTCATTATTCTTCATCTAGAAATTGCCTTCCTCTAATGGCTTTTGCAGCCCCTGCCTTTCATAATGCTGGGTAATTGATCTCAAAGCCTTGCAGTAGTTAGGGCGATTGGATTGAGTCAGCCTGTGGGATTTCTCTGTTACAGGAGGACTTGTAGTTCATTAGCATTAGTAAAACATGATTTGCAACAACCTGTTGTGCATATAGATGCCCCAGTGTGCAGCCAGGTATATACTTAAAAATAAGTTTTAAACTGAAAGATGGGTTACTCCTTTTCTTATCCCAAATGGGGGCTAGGCAACTTCTTGAGAATTTGATGTCTCTGAGTTGGTGCTCTGCTCCTTATCATAGAACTCAGGGTTACTGAGTCATATAAGTATGTCAGAAGCAAGAGAGTCAATTTTATCCTTTTTATGAAATAGATTTCTATTATTCCTCACAGCACCTATTAGAAAGCTGTTCAAAAACTCCCTCTCCTGATGGTTAGACTTGTAATTTATTTGCTTAAGTCATTTTATTACTTCGTGGTAACTTGCACAATTTTTGTCTTTCAACACAAGTTATTCTGGATTTACAGCATTTGAATGTTACTTTAGCAGTGAAGTCTTTTTTCAGGTTATGTTTTAAGAGCTTGTTTCATAGGAGATGCTTCCGATAGTAAGAGGAAGATGGAAAAGTGAGAAGTTAATCTGCTTAACGTACAGTAAATCCACATTCAAATTACTTTAGTTTTCAGGAGTAAAAGTTAAGCTGCAGAAAAATCACCTGCATGAAAAGCTAGCATACAGTAATCTCAGATCATCAATATGATATTAAAGAAATAAAATAACGCTCCCTACCTGATTTGTTTAAACTTTTCAGAAATGCCCACGTGAAAACTTTGTAATATATAAATGATCATATTGAAGGGTCACCTTTTAGCACAACCTCTGTATTTAAATGAAATGTAAATGTGGTCAGCTGCAAGGTGCGCCAATGTTTTAAAATAGAAGAATGTTTTAATTAGCCTCCTAAAAGAGTGATGATGGGAGAGTCAGTTGAAGCTTTTCTTGAAAGAGATTAATAATAGAACTCAGTAACATTAAACCTCTCATTGTTTTCCTTTTTTTTATACTCAGAATAGGTAGAAGGAAATTAACTAAAGAAGGACTGGCAACTTGCAAATCTTCTAACACCTTGTCATATCACCTGGAAACTTATTTAGCTCCTGTTCTAGTTGACAACTCTTTAAATTTGCATAGGCATAGGCTTAGTGAAATGTTAGGGAAATATAAGGAGTTAGGCTTTTGCAGGCATTTGTTTCCTCACTGAGATTCACCTCGTTACAATGTTAGCCATGTAAAAAAATTATTTCTGTCAGGGATTGCTTATTCTTGTGCCCTTAGAGTACTTGACTGTTGTGTTGTCTTACTACATAAAATGCAAAATCTAACCAAGGTCTGACTAGGGGAAAGGTAAGTGTTAGCAATCAAATAACATCTTAAAATTAAGCTTTTAAAAGTTGTCTAC
Organism: Aythya fuligula; assembly: GCF_009819795.1. NCBI lineage: Eukaryota > Metazoa > Chordata > Aves > Anseriformes > Anatidae > Aythya > Aythya fuligula. Next base: position 7,810,288 of record NC_045569.1, on the reverse strand, counting down.
AGGACAACTTTTGGATACCAAGTTCCATAATGAGAAAAATAAATTAACCTGGAATTTTACCTTGAGTTGTGCTATATAATGATAATTGGAGCAGGAGAAAATTAAGACATAAACCAAAGCAGTAACATCAGGTCCATGTATTGGCCTGAGTGCGCTGCATTTCTCACTGAGAAACATGATTACATTGAATAAGGAATGTGTAGAAGCTGTACTTGGAGTTTGAACAAATTACTCCTCAAGCAATCTCACTGATTTCGCTGTAGTTACTTGAAAAGGTGGTCTGAATTTGATACAAATTGTGTTCCAGTTATTTCCTTAATAGACATAACTTAGGGAATGTAGGGCTCAAATATTTTATACCAGGTATTACTCTTTTTATTCTAAGTCAATTCTTTTTGTGTTTGTTAATTACTAGATTTTTTTTCCCCATATGTTTAATACAGCACTAAAAGTGGTATTTATGCTGGTTGGTTGTCTTCTATGCAATACTGCAAAAAATAATAGTAATTTGAAAAAATAACATTATTGTCTTTTAAACAAGAATTTGTCAATTAGCTAACTTTTTTCCTTGTACTAAAATTCAGGTCAAAGTGGGATTCGGCTATATATCGTGAAATATGCAAAACCAGAAGAAAAAAGTTACGTTATATGTCAGTAAATGCCATTTATAAATTGAAAAAAGGTCATTAAGCTGTCTTTGGATTTTTAAAAAGCTGTGCTTGACTTGGTCAGGATCTGTGATGAAAATGTACCGTTTTGGGGGCAAAAGTGCAAAAAGCCTACTTGTCACAGGTCCTACAGGACCTTCTGCTAAAAGCACTTTTCAGTTTCATAAAGAATTGCTTTTAAAGTGCAAACTTTAAGTAGCATAATAATGGAAGAAGCATTTGTGAAATTATCTTGTAGTCTGATTCCGGTTTCATGTTACTGTTTGGTGCATATACGGATTGAGCCAAATTAAATTTGCTGACAGTTTGCTTCTTCATCAGTACTTCCTTATGTCTAGCTGTTTCTACTCCAGTGCCTCAGTACAAATACACAAACTATTTCTTGTGGCTGCAGGTTTTGCTTACTGAAACTTGGTGGGGATTTTAGGGGTTTTCTGGCTGTAGTTCAGCAACATGATTACAAATAAAGAGAATGTGAAAATCTCCAGTGATATTGTCTGCTGCAACCAGCATTTTTCAAGATAAAAGTCCATATAACAGTACTGTTACTAGTGCAGATACTGATTGTGACATATTTTTTTTAGCATTTAAATTGGGATTTACTGAAGTACTTGCACAGATGTGCGACTTCCAGGCTCGTGCTAGCCTCATTGGCTTCCAGTAACTTTGTATTTACAGTGACAAAGATACATAAATATATTGATGCCTCAGTCTTGCACAGCTCTATACCACTCTTATTTGTATGGCAATTAGAATCCAAAAATAATAAAGTACTGCACTTGTAAAAATGTTACAAGAGTAGAATTAATAATAGAGCATCTACCTATATGAGGATTGGTTTTGTCCATCACCTTTTGTCTTCTTAACTTTTGATTTCTGATTGCTTCATAAGGTGATGTTTTCTTGGTATTTCATTTAAATGCTCTTAGGCACATTGAGTACTTCTGTCACAGTGCAAAAGATCATTTGTGATTTTATAAGCGAAACCCCTGAAATATATATTTAAAATGTTGATATTTAAAATGCAGCATTCAGTACTTGTCATTTTCTTAAAAGCTGCTCAGTAATATAGCTAGAAGTATCTAATCTATCTTGCCCTGAGGATATTTTTAAAGTTCCTGTTATTTGTTGGTTTATTTTATCTGTGGCTTGTTGGCTCTTGTTTGAGATTCCTTCTAATCTGAAGCGACTTTTATATTGCTAGGACTGTTTTGTATTATTTATTTACTTATAAAATGTTCTGATGAAGCTGTTGCAGGTTCAGAATAATCCTGCCCTTCTGCAATTATGCACATAAATTACACAATTATACAACTATTGTTATTGAAGAGAAATATAATGGGTGTATGAAATGCTATTTTGCAATAGACTTGCACATTTGAGTGCTGCCCTTTTCTCATTTGGTTGTTATCCGGTTTTTCTTCTCTTCCATCCTGCAGATAAATATTGTCCTTCTCTATGTGCAATTAATTTTATTTGAAAATTGTGCTTTATGCACAACAATCTTTGCTTCTAAAGGTGGTAAGTGATAATCTTTTATTCAGTGGACTGCTAAAACTCATAAACTGCATTCTGCTCTCTGGGATAGCCAGTAGATCTTGCAGAACAAATTACACGTGGTCCAGTTCCAGAATAATACTGCACATTACACTCTGTATGTGTACATTACATAAAATTAATGCTGATTAATCAGCATTCTTAGCACTGTTAACTCTACTCCTATTTTTTGCTCAAATCCCTGTAGAGCTAAACATAAAGCAGAACTGATCTAGGAGTTTGCAGTGAAATCTTACAGACTAGTAGACAAGGTAGTGTACTGTTGTGTTTGTCTGTTACCATCTTGTCCTAAACTTGCATTCACCTGACATAGTAGGTCAAAGAATAAAATGCCAGTTCTGGTTTTGCTAAACTCTTTACACTGTGCTGTTTTATAAAGGAAATTTTAAGAGCAGAGACTGTTAATCTAGCTTTGAGCAACACTGTGTGACTAGCAGAAGGTCACACCACCAGCCAAGAGCAAAGCCACCCATAAAACCAAAGCACACCAGCTATATGCCTCTTTATTCTGCAGAATATTTTAAGAACCAGTTAAGCTACCTAAATGCCACATTTGAGAATCAAGTTCTATTATACGAGTTAATGATCTAATTGAAATCAATGGACAAAATTGTTTGCTTTGTTTTTCAGTCGTAATTAGCCATAAGGAAGCGTGTAATTGCAGATTTGTGTTATCTCCAAAAAAAAAAAAATAAAAAAAAAATTCAGTGTTCCTTTGTCACACTTCTAATTAGTTTAATTACTGGGGGCACAAGGACAGACCAAGTGGGATAGTTGATCTTAGAAAAGGAGCGGGTATTCTCTCAAGTGCAGGAGTAGGTAATCTTTCAAGGCAAGACCTCTGTCCTAAATAACCTGAAACCCACAGGGGACCTCCTGTTAGCAGTAGCTTTTCAGGCCGTTGTATAGCATTAGAAATAAAAGCCTCCATTTCCAGGATAAGTTCTTGCTGGAAATCTAGAACTGATACTAATTATGAAAACCGTGGTCATGTTCCTTTGAGTGTTTAGCCTGTGCTTTTCTAGCAGGACTCCTCATGGCTTTAGTGTCCAAACAGAATAAGGCAGATTGCTTTGTAAATCAATGGTAGACTGAAATACCGTCTACATGGTAACAATGTGTTCCGTGATATTCATGGCTTAAAGGAAGATTGATGTAGGCATATGCATAGTTCCCAGGACCCATTTCACATTTCCATATGAGGGACTTAATTTGACATGTTTATTTACTATTTATTGTCCATCATTTTGTGTTTTCTGTATGAATGAAGTAGCCAGAAGAAAATTGGATGATTCACCTCCTTGTTTCTCTGGCCAAAAGTCTTTAATTAGATTTGAATTAAATTGATGGAGTTACAGCAAATACAAAATGAAATTATATTTAGACCTGGGTTCCATGGTGACTTTAATCCAACTTGGGGCTGTGCTTCCAACAAAAAGGGTAGTCCTATACCTCTTCCCTCCCATCAGTAATGACTTGTTTTAGTTTCTTCTCTCAACACTGGTGCTAGAATTAGTGACATTGTTCCAAGCCACAACAAGGAGGTGATCCAAGCTGAAAACGAATCCCTTTTTGTATGGTTAGTTTCCAAACACATTAGTTCCTTCTCTGAATTCTCTGATGCAGTTACACTACTCATTGGCATGAAGTCAGCATAAAGGAAGAACAGAAATTAGCTGAGAGAAGCAGGAGAGCTGGCTGGACTTCCCTCTCAGAGGCTGGAGCCATGGCTTTTGCATTTGCTGTTCAGGATCAGCCAGGCAAAGCATTTTTTAAGGGGTGTGTAAGGTCTTGCTGTGGGTTGGAAGTAGAAGCCAGGGTCCTGACCTTGGTGCCTTGACATTGAATAGCTCTAAGCTCTCTGAAAGTGGTCTCAGAAACCATTGTAAATTTTGTGACACCCCTAACACACAATGCCATGTAATTGTCAGGCGTATTTGGAATACTGCAGTCAGCAACAGTGGTCAGGCAAATACTTGCTATTACAGGGAAACAGGATTGTGTTGTCTTTTGTTATAAAGGTCTCCAGTGTCCATGTTTTTAGATTACGGCACTAAAAAATTCCTTTGATAAAACTAAAGATGGAATACAATGTTTGCTGTCAAAGAAGTGAAGTGACTCAGATTTAAAAAAAAACAAACAAACAAAAAAAACAACTAAATGTGGACTTTCATTGGAAAAGGTTTATGACATCTTGCTGTGGTTTTTAGTGGTGCTCTCACAAGAGTTCTAGAAGGTGAAGAGTAACTCATCTTGTTCATCTTTATCTCTATCTGTGTATCAGTTCTGTGTCAGCTTTCTAGTTAAGTAACAGTGTCTGCTGTTTTCTCAAGCCTATATAATTACAGGATGATTGCTGCTCAGGGCACCACCATCATTTGTGAGATTGCACCTGCCTTTCATTAGTAAATGATGCATCCTTTAGTGGCAGTTTGACTGTAAGTGGCGAACAAGCTGGAATTAATGAAGACTTACCCAGCTGGCTCCTATTTCACTTTGTGCGGTTCCAGACAATGTGACATCTTTGTTGGCAGCTCACGGTGTGCCTTCCTATCCTGCCTTGTAACACTATTCTGCTACACAATACACGGAAGGGAAAGCTGCTTCTGCTCCTGCTTGGTGCAGAGGAGAGCAAGCAAACTCAATAATTGATACCAGGCAGGACTGATACTGTACCTGGATACCTGAGATGAGCTGGTTGATTGCTTCAGCTAGCTGTGATCATTTGCTTTCCCCCCCCTTTGAAGAAGCAGGCATTTAGCCAGATTAATTCTCACCTTAGAGACAAAATGCATTTTCAGCAGTTGACTGAAGAGCAGGACCAGGGTGAGGGTGCAGTAGCTCTATGTGCTTATAGGTACAGCATAACAACTCTGTCTGTTGTCTTGTCACTAGTTGATTTTAGGATGTATTTTTTAAATGTTTGCGTTAAAGGAGAAAACCTATTACGATAGGAGCTGAATTCTTAAGCGTATGCTCTGCCACATCACTCAGGCCTGTGAGAGAAGCAGGTAGTCATCAGGAGTGTTGTGGTTTGGTTATACTTGCATCTAGCACTCTGGCGCTCCCACCCTCCCATCAGCCAGTAACTCTGAGACACAAACTTGCATGTTCTCTAAACTCAGGGCCTGAGCAATGTGCAGAACTCATCATCCAGTATTTCATTGTCATCGGTGTTTCTAGGTTTGAATACAGGGCATAACTTTCCCTTTAAACAAAACAAAACAACACCTTAGGATATTTCAATTATTTTATAACATTCATTGCTTTCTATAGAGTTACTTTATAGCATATATTGCTTTCCAAATCAAAACCGGATGGTACATAAATGGTATCTTTAATGTTTTTCTGCCAGCTCTAAGTTTTCTCCCCAAAACATTAAAAAGTAATCCTTTGCGCCCACTTTCAATATTTCTATTGTATGGTAATACATTTTGTTTTTTTTAACAGGATTGCACATTCTTCACTCGGAAAGAAATCCTTCGGTAAGTAAACTATATTATTTTTTCTGTCATCACATGGAAAGAACAAAATTGCTTTTTTCTGACTGGCGAGGAAAACAAATGAAACCAGTTATTTTGCATAAATGAATGTAGGATGGGGCTCAGGGTACATGTATAATATGTAAATGTATGTAAGCAAAAGATGTCTGTTGTGTTAACGTCACTAACATAGGCTTTTCTAGGGAGAAGCCATTGAATAGTAGGGAGTCAGTGACTTTCTGAATAGAATTTGCTGCTTTTCTGTTTGTTTTTGCTCAGGATTTTTGTCCTAATAAGGAGTGAGACTACATCTGCGGCATGTATCTAGGATGCATGATATGGCATGTAACTTAGGAGCTCATAATGTTCTAGATTCTCAAATTTGAATAGCTTCTGAGACATAAGCAGTATCAGGGAAACAGCCTTTGTTTTCATAAACATTGGAAAGTGCTTTGCTCTGAGATCAGAAATAGATCTGGTCTCTGTGAGAGGTGTTCTTTGCCTTAGCAGTAAACTTCAGTAAGACTGATGTTCAGCAATTCTGTTGAGGTGAAAACTAATGGGTTACTTTATTTTTTGGTGGGGGAAAATAGAGGTGGTATTTCAGCTAATTTCTTACATACCTTTGTTCTTGGTATTTGTGCACCTAAGGTACATCTACAGAAAATTTTGTGGACAAATAGGAGTCTAGAGCATGTGTAATACAGGCCCAAATTAAAGAATATGACACAAAACACAACTAATTATCTAGCAAGATGTTGGCAGGGGGAGAATGGACACACAACTGTAATATGCTGATGAAAGAAAGGAAGTAAGGAATCAAATATTTCCCCAGAAGATGTAATTAAGAAACTTCTTAATCTGAGTACACAGACTTTCACATTTGGGAAACAGCGTTTCCATAATGAAAACTCACACCATCACGAGCAACTGAGAGAACACAGAAAGTGTACTTTGAAAAATATGCTGCAGATTTCAGGAAAAGATGTTCTGAAGTCAGAAAATGTCACTGTATGATAGGCAAGCAGGAATGTTACAGCATCGTGAAATCTGGCTATGAACTGAGGAGTCAGCAACTTTTGTTCTCTTTTTTTCTGGGTTGCAGTGGATAAAAAAAATAGTAGTAGAGAAGTTTCCAATGTGCAGTTTTGACAAGCAGGTAAAGACTGACAGAAATGAAGAGAGATTTCCTCACAGAAATGTCCTAAGGTGTTTTTTACATGCATTCTGGATTTTTTCTTGATGCATGATACTGAAATAAAACTTGTTGAAATTTGATATCAAGGCACTGAATGTTTCAGAATGTTCTAAAAATAGCAATTATAAATGAGCTGGATTTGTGAATGTTTATGTAACAGTATTCTCGGGTGTGTCTCAGAGCTGTGTAATTTGAAACTGCATTTGCAGACAGGTGATTTATGATTTTTTGTCCTCGCAAGGTAAGTGTGACAGAGTAGAGGAGGTCACTGCGATTCATAAGACTTCCTGATAAAGGAAGGAGCACCGAACTGTGGCAAAGGTTCTGCTGCTTAAGAACAAGATGATGATTATTTATCTAATAAAGTTTGACATGGTGACTATGCATGGGATAGGGACTGTAGAACTGGAAGTTGTTGGTTTACTTTGTTACTCCTTCACTAATCTATGTAAGCAACTAAGCATCTTTGACAAATTGCCTCTTTAATTCGCCTGTCTTAATATTTTTGTGCCTTTTAAGTATGAGGAAAATATTTCTTTTATCTTGATTGTTGAGGTTGCAAGCTCCTCCTGGTAAGAATAAATCAAACTATTTTACCTCCAGAATGCTAAAAATGGTCTTAGTTGTAGGGTTTGCATTCTGTTGTAGTGAAAATGCTGGTCTGAATACTTCCTGAAGCTAGTGGTGTCCATGAGAGGTGTTGTCATCACCTGGCATTTAAATAGACCAGTTTAAGTACAGTAAAGAGATGACTGTGGGAAACAGTATTTAAGTTAGAACAACCCTGATAGATTTTAATAAGGGCTGCTTTTCTAAAAAGCACAGAAATGTAAACAAATGACTTAGCAAAAAAAAAAAAAAAAAAAAAAAGGCAAATAGTTTTTGGCTGAAGTCAGCCTCCCTGGCTGGCTCACCATCTATTAGTATGAGTGGTAGTGATGACACAAGCAAAGGGACACGGTTGCTTAGATGGGGATGAAGGAATAAATATGGCAGCTCCAATTTATATGACTTTAAACTCATGCAAAACAGCATGAGATTGCAATTAGGTGAAATGGGCTAAGTGATATTATCCATCTTTCTGTGCGGGAAAATAGACCATCAAAAAGCCCAAACAACAAATTTCTCTTCTGCTGGTTTAATGAGCTGAATCAGCTCTTTCAAGGGTGAGTGCTAAAGCTGGAACAAGAACCAGAACAGGAAAATGGGACTGAAAATGAGGAAAGTAAAAGAGAGCAAGACTCTACATTTCAGTGGAGGTGAGATGTTAGATTGGCTTAGTCTAGTGTCACTGTAAGACTTTGGTACCGTGATCAGTTTAAGTCAACATAAATGCAGGCTGCTGTCAAAGGGGTCGAGGACACGTTCTCCTGATCGATAATCTAAGTGTGGAAGGAAGTATGTTTATAAACTATAAGGAAATAGTGCAATTTAAGTTAAGGTGAAGAAGAAATGAAAATATCATCGTGGCCCATGATTATGGATCTAGGAGGAGGGAAAACTACTATGTTAATGGACTGCAGAAAAGATAATCATGCCTGGTGAAAGAGAAGAAACAAATAATTATTTATCATGTTTCAGTTGAGTGTTTATCACCAAAAAATGTAAAAATTCTCGTGGAGAAGTGCTTAACACAACTCATTAAATGAGCCCAGGGCAAGAGCATGTTGAAGATCTGTGGATAATGTAGATGTATATGTACTATCAATGACAAAATATTATCTAAAATACTTACAGGACAGCTGACAAACGTTCAGAATCCTTACTGATTCTATTGATAGGTGTGTGTTAGGGCTTTGAAAGCATACCCCGCTTTGCCTGAGAATGTGGAGATTACACCAGGACTGCAGGACGCAACCTCAGTGTATGGAAAGATGCCAGACCACTGAGTGGATGATCAGCTCTTAAGTGCCTAGAACATAATACGTGCTCAGATGCAGCCACTGTGGATTTGCTAAAAGCAAATCTCCTCCTTCATGAGTGACTGCTCTTGTGGATAAGAGAGAAGAAACAGATGCAACATATCTTTATTGTTGTAAAGCCTTTTTGCATTTTCCTGCATGCATTAGTCCTTTTCTACCTCTGTTGTATGAGTGCACTAACCTCTTGGCTAAGGTACCAGTGAACATACTTGAAAAAAATTGTAAGAACTGCAAGAAGCATTGAGCTGAGGGGGGATTGGACACACTATGAAGATCAACGTTACCTTTTAAAGCCATGCTCAGTGTATCAGAGAGAAGGTCCAAGATCACCAACAGTCTGCACTGAAATTCATACAGTCAAGTATTACAAACTGTCAATAGATAGGAGAAAAAATTGTCAGTGCAGAATGGTAAATGGTATTAGTAGTTAAGATATATGGGAAGGGGATTAATTGATCTAAGCAAATTTAAAAAACAAACTGACACCCCCCCACCCTCCCTGGATACCAATGTTAAAAAAAAAAAAAAAGGGGGGGGGGGGGAGGGATGGGAGCAGGGCGTACTTCTAAGGTGTGTTAACCTAAACATTGTGTGTAAAAGGGGAGAATTCCATTCTAGTCAGCATGTCATTCTGGGACCTCAGTGTGAACAGACTGTCCAGTTTTGGGCATCACCATTCAAAAGAGATTTGTTGTACTGGAAAAGGTCCAGTAGAGAGAAACAAGAATAAGAGGATTAGTGGAGGAAAAACAAGAAAGAAGAAAGGTTGGAAAAACACGTTATTGATGGCAATAATTAATCTGTTTATATAACATGCCTGTCTTGAGATTGTAGATGGGATCAAATGCTTGTCTCCTATAAGGCAGTATTTCTCCTCCTGAGAAATGTAAATCTGATTTTCTAGCAGCCAAGCTTTTACTCCAGCAATAACGCTTATCTGCTAGCCAACCCGTCTGTTTCTATTTCTCCCTCTAGACTAGTACAATTTGGCAAATACCCAAGCATTCAAACACAGGTGTTCTTGGATATCTGTCCTAGCCAAAAAGTATGAACTCTGTAAATTAGAATTGTAGAGTTTGAGACTGACTTAACCTAGCTAGACAGCTGCTAGAAGAATATGGCACTAAATTACCAAGTTGGGCACTATCTGGACAATCAGCAAAGCTTTGAACCTTCTCGTGCAGAAGAACATTTATAATTCTGTTGCATTCCCTTCTCTGCGTGTTCATTGGCGTGTGTTTGAGGGGCAAAAGATAAGGTACAGAGGAGCCAATTCTGGCCAATCCAGCTATATGCTGGATTTAAAACCCAAAACCTGCCTGAGAGTGAAGCAGGGAAGAAAAGCAGGGGTTTCCTCCAAGTGTCTGGAAAGCCTTCCTTATAAGGGAACAAATATGGGAAAGGGCTAGAGATGCATTTCCCTTGGGAGCAAGCTGCTGTGCAGATGGAGGGAGAAGCTAGAACACAGCTTCTGTTTTCCTAGCACATCTCGTCTTTCAAAAAGTTTGGGGCCCACGTGCAGAAAGGGGAAGTGCCCATATTGTCAGTTCTGGAGAAAAAGGGCTTTGCCAACAGAATAAAAACCTTGCCATTTAAGCCCGGTGGCATAATTCTGAGACCCTGAAAGGAATCTTTCCTTAACCAGTTGCAGACAGCCCTGAATGTCCCTCGTTTCTCAGCCCCAAACTGAAGAACCTAGGAATTGGACTTGATGATCCTTATGGGTCCTTTCCAACTTGGGATATTCTATGATTCCATGAACCTCCTTCTCTTTGAGCTGCGGTAACTTTTTCTGTGTGTGGCAGACTTATGGATACAGAGTCATCTGCGCCCCAGCTCTCAGACCCCACGTTTGACTGTCTGCAATAACAGCGCTCTAGGACAAGTGTGTGTGCACTCTAACAATTTGCATTGCTACAGCAACTAGCAGCAGTTGAAAATCAGTTCCCAGCTGCTGGCTTTGCCATCAGTATGTTGCATTCTCCCTGCAGTCTGTGCAATTCTGTCTTGAATGTTGTTGCTTCTTTTGCTTCTAGCTATCCATATCTCTGGGAGTTCACAAGGGCCGATCTGTCCGTTCCCAGGGCTGTGGGCAGACAAATCGCTGCTGCTGCTGCTCATCTCTGAAGTGTTGTGTTCCTGCATATTCCCAGAAGCTGTTCTGCAGCTTTTCCATGACACTCATACATCTGAACAAGAGCCAGTAGATTTGATTTTGGTGGGAAACTGAAAGTGCAGCTGAACAGCAACGGAGTGCTTCTCTGGATGTGCTGTTCATTGTTTATTCCGTTCTGTACGTTCGACATTTGGCTAGATCAAGGTGTGGCTCCTATGAGCTCCTGTGGTGCTTTTACTGTGCTAGGCAGCTGAACACCACAACTGCTCTCTCACTCCCCCTCCTTCGAAGAGGAGGGGAAGAAGTAAAGGAAAGAACAACTTATGGGTTGAGATAAGGATAATTAAATTAAAGGGAAAAAATAATTATTAAGGAAAGATGATTATTAATTAAACAATTTAACTAAAGGGAAAATGGGAGAAGTGAGCGGGAAAGGGAAAAACAAAACAAATAAAGGCTATGTGGAAGTGCAGAGGAAAGAAATTACTCTCTGCTTCCCACAAATGAGCGATGCTTGACCACGTCCTTGAAGCAGGGCCTCAACAACGCGTGTAGCTGATGTTCAGGAGGAGGACTGAAGTTTTCATAATGAGAGCCCACCCCTCCCCTCTTCTTCCTTTTTCCACCTTTTATTGCTGAGTGCGACATATGGTATGGAATATCCCTTCAGTTGGTTTAGGTCAGCTGCCCTGGTGATGTTTCTTTTCTCACCTTTTTGCTCACCCCCTAGGAGGGTTAGAGAGGGTCCTGATGCTGTGCCAGCACTGCTCAGCAGCAGACACAGCACTGCTGTGATCCCACTGCTGTTCTAGCTCCAAGAGCAGAGCACAGCACTGCATGGGCTGCTGCAGGGAAAGTTAACATCCCAGCCAGACCCAGTACAGCTCCTTGTGGGACTGCTCATCAGCACTCAAGGCCTTGCTTTGTTGTTCCAGTTAAGCCATATTGCTCTTCGTTTTCTGTGAATATGCAGAGCAGTCTAGAATTTACTCTTTGGGGTGTTTATGATTTGTGGTGTTACATTCATATGTATTTTGAATGTATTCATGTTATTTAGCCTAAAATAGGATAGATATTCCTGAATAATTTTTTTCTTTTTTCCATACCAAAAATGAAGTGACTGGTACTGTGAAGGCAGCACCAGACTTGGTGAGATGTTTTAAGGTATTAGGTTCTATAGGCCGCTTTAAAGGTTCTGCTTCCGTCTAATCAGTGAGCCATTACCAGCTTTTATCTTTTGTTTTCAGCACTCCTTTAGCGCAGAGTTCTTATTACAAAAGCAGCCCAGCTAGCTGTAATGTCGCAACGAAACGTTTAATGGTGGTGATTGATGTGTATCAAGCCAAGGAAGAGCTTCTCTGTTTCTCAGCATACCCGCTGGTGACCTCAAGGACAATCTGACTTTCATTCCGAGCTCAAGAGCAAATTAAAACAATCACTGCAGGGTGCTTAGAAATCTTTTTATTTATTCATTTAGGTCTGTTCAGGTATAGCTAGAGGCTCCATTATGAGCGTAGAGAGATCCCATTTCCGCCATGTCTAGCACATGCCCTTTTGTGATTCCAGGGTGTTACACCCTTGAGAACTGGAGTAAGGAATCTGACCCACCATTTTTGCCAAGTAAAACACTTTCACATGGTAGAATGAAATAGCAGAACCAAATGTAGGGTGCTGTAGTGTTGTTTTTTTTTTTTGTTTTTTTTTTTGTTTTTTTTTGATTTTGCTCACTGAGCTGAGTTGATTTAACAGTTTCTGCTGTCTACAGGGGTAAGTCTTGATCTGTTCTTGTTTGATTAATAGAAAAAGTATACCCTCAGTTACTTGCACAAGCAGTGTTGCAGTTGCAACTGTGAGCTACCTCAAGGAGCTGTGAAACTTCTGTATTTTCAGTCACATCAGTTCCCTGACCTTGCTGCAGTTTCCTAAGTGTTACTGCTTATGCAAAGGAGGTGAGTGGGTGGGCAGGCCTGAACTGTCTGTAAGTGCAGATCAGCAGTTCGGGTTTGGATGGAATTAATTTGTGAAAGAATCACACTCTTGGTCCTTGGGTATGGTACATTAAGCTTAAACATACACCAAAATCTGAGGAAACGGTGTCATTTGTCTGTTATGACATTTGTCACTACATTTCTTCTACTCTAATCTGTGGGAAGGAAAACACTAACAAATGCTACTAGCCTTTCTTCTCCTTCCATGCAGAATAAATACAGCATTCTGCCAACAAAGGGGGAGCGCATCCAGGAAAGGAGAGATGCTTTTGCAGGCATCTGGAAGAATTTCTTGAGGCAAATACCACATCAGGATCTGTAGTCACTGCTGCGAAGGCAGTGAGGCTTGTTGTAGGCCCTGGGCTTATGAGCATTTCTAATGGTCTGTGCGTGGTGAGGGCAGCCTTTCCAAATCTATGTGTGTTTAGATTGCACTGCAAAACTTCACATTGCTCCATTTCTAAGGCATAAATGTGTCTATGACTAAGGCGGACAGCCAAAGCCACTTCATTATTTTCAGATATGCTTCCCGTTCGGGGACATGCTGAACGAAAGGACACAAAGCCAGGTCACAGCTCCGTATGAATTCAGGCCATCATCTGAAGTGCCTTCTGCTTCTATACAAACAGAAGAAATAGTAGAACATTTAGCATGGAGGTTTACTGATATGCCATTTCCAGTTAGTAATTAATGTTATTGTGTCAAATGTGTCAGCACAGCAGTGTGTACAGTGACAATCAGCACAGCTCTCAGGAGAAGGTTGCTGAAGCTGGCTCTCTGTATTGGTCCAGGTATGGCCATGGTGTGGCTGATTGATGTAGTGCTGTTGCATGCAGGAGGTTTATGGTTCTAGACTAACCCAAGTAGTCATCTGAGGAAATAACCTTTATGTCCACTGATCTTTGCATTGTGTTATAGAATGATTGATGAGAAACGGCCAGTTCCCTTGCCAAAAAGTAAGTACTCACCCAGTGTAATGCAGGTTACTCAAGTGCATGGAAGTTTGACTAAAATTCATGCAAAAGGGACTGTATTACACCATGTGATATATGGCTTTCTCAGGATCCTGTAAGAGGCTGCAGAAGTTCTTTTTTTCTACCAGTTATCCACAAAGTCATTTGAGGGACTGGCAATCCAGTGCTTAGTTTATCATGAAATGGCGTGTGGTGTCCCTGAATAACTTTCCAGCTGTCTTTACAACTTCCCAGCAGAGGAAAAAAAAAAAAAAAAAAGAAAAGATGTGGTGTTCTGTTGTTTGGTTTTATTGGGTTTTTTTTTTTTTTTTTTTTTTTTTTTTTGTTTTTTTTTTTTGTTTTTTTTTTTTAAATTATTATTATTTATTTATTGCAAAGGATAATGGTGCTTGTGTAGCATATTGCATATTGGTTTCACAACCTTTGTGTTTTTCATCGTGATAATGCCATATAATAAAGCTATCTCAAATAGAGTTGTAGGATCCTTACAGATAAAAGCTTGTGAAAGACTATTTTATTGCTGTAATTTTATTTGCAGGAGCCTGGATCACAGCCACTTCCTACAGGCTCATTTGGATGCTTTAGTGTGAAATCCACTCAGGTGGAAAGTTCTTATTCCTATGGACCTTTGTGTGTTTTGGTGAATTAGGGAGAGAGTTAGTGGGAGGAGAACAGGATAAGAAAGCTTCCCACAAATCTGCTGTTAATTACTTGGATGTTTTTCCATCCCTTGTCTTCTTTCTAGCTACATCTGACAGAGTCCTGTTGAGCCTGAGGCAGTGTTCTGGAAGGCTCTCTAGTTGTTAGTGCCTGGCAGGTCCTTTATGCTCTGCTTCAGAGAAAAAGCAAAACAGACTTAACTGTAAATGGACTGACAGGGAACAGGTTGTCCTAACAGCTTTCTGTAGAAATGAATGTTGACTTCTTGTGGATGTTGCTGAATAAAACAGAGAAATTGCATGTACTCACGTGTATATCTAGGAATGTGTGTGTATATGTATATTACAGCAGAGACATCTTACCAGGGAGTTATTTGCTTGTTTTGGTGGGTTTTACCAACTTCCTGTCCCTAAACATGTATTTCTCTTCGTGAATCTAAAAACTAAGCAAATTCTGTCAGCAAATGTATTGTTCAGCTCAACACTTTTGGCCCGAGCTCACTCATCTTTCTTTTTTGAAAGGAATTTTATTACACTCTATGGCAGCAGAGCAAGGCTATGTGCTTTTATTCTGTGTCCTTTAGCAAAGTTTTTAGCTAAAACCTAATCGTTGTAATAGCTTGCTGAGGGTTTCTCTAGGAAAAACACTTGCTTATTGCCTCTAAAATACACCATTTTGAGGAATAAGCTCAGACAAGAATGAAACAAAACTGTGTGAAATGGAATGAAATGGAAATGGTCTGTGTGACAGTGCTACAATTACAAGTGTAGATCTACTTTGCTAGTGAGGCACAGCTAGGTAAAGGGCTTTTTATTTATTATTATTATTATTTATTTATTTATTAACTGAGAAGTAAGGTCTCGCAAGATGCTGTTGTCCATAGCATAGATGGCATATTATTTGTCTTTTCAGTTTCATGCCCGTATCTTTGACCAGCATTCTGCACTCAGCTTTGATCCCTGGGTTTTGCTCCGTGTTAGTACATTGGTCCAGGCCTGCTTCTTGTGTACACGTAGGAATCTGGTGCTTAAAAATTTTATACAAATGGTGTGAAACCCTGCTTAATAAAAAACTCAAGGTATATGTCGGTGATAGCAGCAGTTGTGCTGGATACTACATCAAATCCCTCTATCTCCAAAAAGATGGGGGTTGGATATGTCAGTCTTTTGCACTTACAGATAATGATTAGCCAGATTTGTTTGATTACTCAGGTTGGATAACTGGGAAAGGTTCTTCACTAAGATGGTGGTCAAGCACTGGAACAGGCTCTTCAGGGAAGTGGTCACAGCACCAAGCCCTCCAGAGTTCAAGGAGCATTTGGACAACATTCTCAGACACAGGGTTTGGTTTTTGGGTGTTCCTTTGTGAAGCTGGGAGTTGGACTTAGATAACTTTGGGTCCCTTCCAGATTAGGTTTATCTAGGATTCTCTACTGTATGAATTGAATGGGTTATTTAAAATGACTTTTTTTTTTCTACTTGTTTACAGGTTGCATGGCCGGTACCATGAAATGGCACCAAACGTTGTGCCCATGGACTATACAAAGGACCCGGATGTTAAACTACCTATGCAGCTTATAATAAACATGCCTGAGCTAAAGGTATGGCTTCTGACTGCTTACAAACTGTATTCTGATAAGCTCTAAAGCTTTCCTGCCAGAGATTGTGTCAAATAAGTTCGGTATCTTTTCCCCTTCCAGTTATTGTTCAAGGGCAAAGCCAGCCACGGAAAATGGAAAATATTTAGGTGGATGTCTCCCTTGAAGAGATAGTTGGGATAGAAATTAAAGGAAATTAGTAAGAACTAAAACTACAATTTACACTCTCTTCATGTCATATATCCTTTCAAAGCCAGTGGGTTTTTTTGCTGATAACTTTCCTTAATCATATTGCATAGTATAGGAATGTAGTTAGTATGTACCTCATTATTGTTAAAATAGTTACAAAATTGAAACCTGAGATGTGAAATAAGTTTTTCCCAGAGTTGTTATAATATTTCTTTCATCAGCCGGTTGAAAGCTGTTCACCCTTGTAACTCCTAGAGCTATGTAGTGCAAACCTGATTAGAATTCAGCTACAGGTTAGCTTTGTATCAGCTGTTTGCATTTTCCAAGTCTGTGTCCTTGACTGCCAGGGCTATTGGTGTAATTCCCTCCTCTGCAGCTTATGAAGCTGACCTTCTTATCTCATCTCTAAAGAAATGAATGGCATTTACTAAATCATGTAGGTATTACAGTTTTAAAAAGTTATTCTTCACCCATTACAGTGCTCAGCATGAATTAGGAAAAGGACATGCAAGTAGTATAATTTAAGGTTTGTTTATGTATGAAAGTGTAACAGCAGCAGCATTCTATAAACCCTTTTTTAAACATTATTATGTGTGTAAATATGTTGAAATATCTATGAAAGAGCCTAAATTATGTGCCTATGGAGTTAATGAAGAAGAAAGTGCATCCGGAGAAGTAATCATGGAGCTTGAAAATAGGTGGTATAAAGATCTTGCTGAAATGTTCTTTTCAGTTCATCAGTTGGCATAAAATATCTTACTATATGTTAACTGTTCAGATACCATAAATATATACTGCAAGTTTTTGCATCACACAGATGTTTTTATACTCTTTTCTTATTGTACAGATAAGAAAATTAGGCAACAGGACGAGTTAGCAATACTTTGCAAAAATGCCCCGTATTTTTCCTCTCTCAAATTGAGTCTAAACTGGAGATAGCAACACAGATTTCTAAGTTGATTATCTAGAATTAGATTGTTTAAAACATAATTAGGCATCTAAATAGGTAGCCTGAGATAAGTAGCTACCACAAGCAGAGCTAATTAGGCCCCTAGGCTGTATACTGAAGTATATTGTTAAATTGCTAATGGAGCTAAAAGTTGGAAAGTAGAAAGCTTGCTCTAAGCTTTATTTTTTGTACTTATGATGGGATCAGATGAGTGATGAGAGGTTGAGAGGTGAATTGAACACAATTATGCACTACTTTTCAGAAAAACAAGGAGTTTAGTGCAAGAAGTTATTAGAGAGATGGCTGACAACACGTGAATAATGAGAACCCGTTGCCACACTGTGGATGAGACAGCATTGATATCTTCAAAAACTATTTAAGTGCTCGTACAGAGAATAACTCCACAGATTACTAACTAGATTTATGATTTGGATGTAATCTCTGTAAATCAGAAGTCCCTCATGTTCATTGCACTGATCTCTTTCTTTTTGAATTTTATTTTTATCTGCTGCTGGTTCCAGTTAGACTTAGGCTGGTGGACTGGGTGGGCTGATGATTTTGATGGTTACTGTGTTCTACTCTTTTTTTCTCTCTTAGAGGTGATCCCTAGATGAGTTGAATTTGTTTTTAATGTCCCAGTGAGATTTGCTTTAGGTTAGTTAAAGGATCAGTTCTTAACAGATATCCTGAACCAGCCAGTTACCTGGAACCTATCTTAAAATATGAATATATTTCTGACTTGCTGACATGTTGGATGGACATCTGTATATAAAAATGCAAATTAGTCTTGTATGAGATGCAATAGCAGAAGTTACTAATGGTCTTACCAATATGAATATAAATTAAAATAAACTCATCAGCTTTTCCAGTAGCTGGCAGGATAAAATAGTATGTGCTTCATGTGGTCTAAGTACATGGGCGTATCTTGAAGTATCCTGGTTGTATTAAGCCATCTGCTGTGTTTTGCTTATGCACAAATATTGATTTTTTAGATTTGTGATTAAAATACATGGTTCTTAAGGGTTTTTGATTGACTCATTCTTTGTTGCAAGTAGTTTGATATCTCTCTATCATGTCATGCCTGCAACTCTTTCATCACTTAGGTGTTTGTACTGGCACTTCACGTGGGGAGACTCACTATTCCTTAAGTTTTATGTAGTTATCAAGGCAGAATCTCTAGGATGTTGAGAGCATGATATGAAATTTTCTGGCTCAGTTATGTAACTCTGAAGGGCTTAGCTGCCAGATGGCTGGTAGTTGTTTTGTGAGACATTGGCAGGCTGATATCAGCCTTCAGTTCTGAAAAGAAAATAAGTGATGGTAATCACACGTACTTTTTTTGTCTTCAGAGATACAGGATCAGACACTTAGGGAACAGCTGTTCTGTGAAAATGTTAAGAGATGGACTGCTCTTTTTACAAGACAGTGTGGTGTGTAAACTGAGATATAAGACATAGATTTTATGTTGAC
This sequence comes from Aythya fuligula, assembly GCF_009819795.1. Taxonomy (NCBI): domain Eukaryota; kingdom Metazoa; phylum Chordata; class Aves; order Anseriformes; family Anatidae; genus Aythya; species Aythya fuligula. Next base: position 7,791,518 of record NC_045569.1, on the reverse strand, counting down.
CCATGATTAGATTTTGTGATACAAGAGCGTATGTCACTTTTGTAACATATTTAGGTGGTAGTGGTGTAATAAACTTGCATATGTGTATTTAAAGTGGATCAAAATCTATCTTCTTTCACCCCTTCAAATCTGTGAAGCTTTCTGACCCAGCTATAGACTGTCCTGAGACAAATTGAATTTGGTTTCATGCAAATGGCAGGACAAAACTCAGTGTCAAATTTAATAATAATTCTCTCCCAAGTTTCCCAAGGCTGTGAAAACCCTTAGAAATACTGCTGTCAAACCAATCATTTCAGGAACTGAGGTTTTAAGAGTTTGTGGAGTACCTTCCATAGCTGGTGAGCTTGTTTCCAGTAAAATAACAATTAAAAGAGGAGACTGGATCTGCCCCACCTCCCAGGGTCTTTCAAAATATTGACGGTTAAAGGTTTTAAAATGTCACCTAAGATCTCAGTCATAAACCTGGGCCAGCGTTGGTCACGAAGCATTTCCCTATCTCTTATACAGACAGGGGAACAAGTCTTTCACCTATAGTTCATTTTCCAAGCAGTCTAGGTATTGACTTCAGCTCATACATGAAGAAAAAATGTCCTTAACCTTTGCAACTTTCCCAGACTGCTAAATAAATCGATATTGTTTACTCAGTAAATTTTCATCAAGGTGAAGACAAAACTGACATTTGAATCTCAGAATAGAAACAAACAAACTAAATGTCTATTGAATTCTAATAAAATTAGTGATAATTTCAATGCACCTGGCTTTTTTCATATGCACATTACACTTCCAGTTACTGGCAATGTTGAGCTTAATACCACTGCAGATTCTGACAAATGGATAGAATCAATAATGCACTTTTCTAAATTAGATTCTGCTACTATAAAGAAATATCTTTACTTCACGCATTAATGTTTTGAGCCAGGATGTTTTTAAATATGTCTGTGTTTCAAAGGAAAAAAAGATCTTCACTAACTTAAATTGGCAATGAATTTTTCACTAATTCATGGTCCTTAAGTTGAAAGTCAGGGCAAGAAACAAATAAATAAAGAAGGGGCAGATACTTTAAGTTGATTAGTTCTACCATTACACTGAAGTTAACAGATCGAGTTTACTCCGTCTGTTCCATTGGAGTCTCTGTCCTCTAATTTTGACAATCTTGGCTACACAAGCAAAAGTCTAATAAGTTCATTCAAGGGCATATGAGAACATTTGAGATTACGCTAATTAATACTGCAAATTTGTCACAACAATACGAATTGCTGAGTATGAGGCCATGTAAAAAGGGAAGATGCCTTTATTTCAAAACACAGCTGATTTCACTTGCATTATCCCTGTCATTTCCACATAACTAGATGTGAGAATGTAACCTGATCGCAGAGATCACACGTGTTCTGTAGGATGCAGGACTACATGTGTGGCTGCCGTCTTTGTGATGTATAAATCTCTGGTTGTAAGAACCTTCAAGTTGGCATACGGCTGTTTCTGGTTGTGGCAGTGTAGCAATCTTTGTGTCAAGACGAGGTCATAAAAGGGCTTTCTGGAGGGGAACCGTTTTTGTTTCATTCACTTTACAGTCTGTTGCTTTCCATTTTTGGCTTGTGCAGTAACTTCATTGATCCTCACAGGCCTTGTCATTAGCTGCAGTGGTGAGTGAGGTAGTTCATAAATCCACACACTACTGAAACAGAATGACCAGCAGGCACAGGAATCGGTCAGGGGAAAAAAAGGACACACAGGGAACAGAGAATTGATCACACTTTAGAATCAGTGTTAGCACCCAGTTTTTTTCTAAGTTTAAACATGAACACATACATGCTGCTTCAAAATAAAAATAAAATAATTTCCTATAATTTTAAGAGGATTGAGTTTTAGAAGTCATTTCAATGATTTTGTTGCACTGGTGCTAAGTAACGATCTGTCCTCAGTTTTAAAAGTGATAAAGTTTTCTGTGTAATGGATGGGGTCACCCAAGACAGCAGGTTGATTGTCTTCCCAGACCCCCACCCTGCTTTGGCTAACATTTGCCTCTAGCTCATCCTGACATCCTTGTCCCTGCATCCTATTAGTTTTTTCTCGTTATTGTGGGATGCTTTATGCCTTTTAGACCTTTCCTTTTGTCTTTCTGAAGGCCGTTTTAAACAAGTGTTTCTCAACTTAACCCTGAGCACTCCAAGTGTAACAAGTGAGGGCCATTTTTTCTCCAAATTCTAAATCTGTACCTATTGATGCTCTATATTAGTATTTTCTACACTTTCTTGCTGTAGTGAATCAGGTTTTGTTTCAATGCCTTATATTGCCATGATGGACTACTATGTTCTGCAAGAATCAGCAATCCCATATGCAACTGGCATCTTTGTTTTTTTGGCCCTCGTGACCGTGGTGCAGCCATCATTAAATAGGTAAGCTTGTTGCCAAGCTGTCCTACATCTCTGCTTTCTGCACAGGTGCAATTGCTCAAAACCTTGTAAAATTCACTTTGGTTTATATTTTATAGACTTTTAAAGATGTACTTGAAATAGACCTCAAAATGTCGCTTACTCCATTCACCTGTTTTATCTACAATACTTACCAAAACTGAAATTCAGTGCGTTTTGCATTTCTCATTAGAAACTCTAGGAGTTTTAATAAGCATAAGAGCTTTATTAAGCATGTACAGACAGATATGGTTGTTTATCGAAGATGTAAACTTATCAATCTATCTGTATCTTAGCCTTGGTTTGTGCAGGACTTTCTTATGCAGCGCGCTGTAGCTGCTGTAGAGAAGTTGGGATGACATAAATAGAACAATCTAAACATAAATAAAAATTATATTTGATTTTTGAGGAAGGTGTTAGATTTAAAAAAAAATAAATTATGGAAATGTGCTTTTGTCTGCTCCAGGGACAATTTGCTCTTGCACTTTTAATGTTTCTTCCATAGTGCCAGCCTTTCCTTTGGATGTCTAATAATGAACAATTTAGCCATTTTTATGTTAATGTTTGTCTAATAAAAATCCATTTCTATTTTTTAGGAGTAACTTCTGAAACTTGAGCATTTTGTAATGACTACCCAACCTCTCTAGTTTAGTTATCATGATCTAAAGAGAATTGTTATAGTTATACTTGCGGCACCTTATTTTGAAAATGCAGTCAGCTTGTGATAGGAGGACAAAGTGCTTTAAATTCAGTGGTCAAGCTGCAGGATGATTACAAAAACGGATAGGGCAAAAGGACAACACAGTGCTTTCCTTGAGCCTCTGATGGAAGTGAGAGAACAGGGTGTAAATAACAAATGCCACAGTAAGATTTAACTGTAATCACAAGCATGAGGCCTATAATCACAGTCTTAGAAAACTAACGGTCATGATTTATCATGTTGTGTTCTAAGTCTCTGTCAGAATAGATGTAACAGCATATTAAAAATGTTTAGAAGCACAATTGAGTAGAAAAAGCTATGGTTAAGAAGATAGATGGCACGTTGAGGAAGATGATTTCAAGCCACTTAAACAGCAGCAATCAGCAAAACAGCCAAGTTTTAGCTGTAACAGTTCTTTATGGTTTCTGTCTCCACTCTCATTTTTATTATGAGAGGACTGAAAAAGCTTTTTAACAAGATAAATGTAGGTTTCTAGTTGTAAAAGGATTCTTTTTTAAACAATTAGTGCTTGAAGGAAAACAATCTATGAGGGAACCGTATCGTTTTCCACTTTATTCCCTTCCCCCATGGCTTTTCCTTTAAATATGATGGAAGCCTAATCTGTGCTCTTCAGAGTAGAGGTAATGAAATTACAGAAAGGATGTGAAAAGTATCTGTGAAGGTAAACTAATACTTTCCATTGTGTAAACCGCAGATATACTGCCTGAAGACACACAATATGAGAAAGTTAAAGGAAAGAAATCAATATGAGGAAAGATTTTATTTTTCATTTAGATTTTAGAGATCCATTTGGCAAAGAGTTACTTAAGAAGTATGCTTAGGTCCATTTAATTGATTGTTGACCTATCTGTAATTTCAAGGCCTCTGACATGCCAAATAGATAATTCATCTTAAGCAACTGCAATATATTAGTCAGTGAGATTGTGACTAGCATTACGATGCAGAAAGTCCTGGGTTTTATATTCACTGCTCATAGGGATATTTGCTTCTGTGTAGTCCCTGCTTGTTGCCCTATGCTGCCAATAAGATGTCAGTTTCCATCTGTTCCCATGCCACCATGTTCTGATGGAGTTGGTTTTGAAAAAAACAATACAGCAGTTCAGAATGGCAGTGTATCTAACATGTTTTCTCATCCAGTCTGATACTGAGCATTTCCTAATACTACACATTTAACAGACATGCTGTTTTGTGTCCTTTGAGAAAGAAACTGGGCATATCTTGTATAGCCCAACTGAATCGTGCTTTGTCTTCGCAATAAACCGACCATTTGAAACTATAGAATCAGCTATTTTTCCACTGAGTGGCCTTCTATATGTATATTCATACCCCAGGCAGGTGTACTTCCAAGCACTTGAGTCAGATGCTCTGAGTGGTACCCACTGATGCACACCTCCTCCACACATCATGCAAATGATGGGAGGGATTGTTTTGTATCCTTTTACAACACTTCCTCTCAGCCACCTGGCTTATTCTGGGGTGTTGTTTTTTGTACTGTGACTCTTTACAGCTGTGACCCTGCTGCTTTTTTGAGCTTGACATCTTTTTATTTTCAGGAATCCCCCTTTTTTAATCTGTATTTAATTTCTCTCATTTTAAATTGGCCTGTATTTTCTTCGTCTGAATAGTGAGCTCAGACTCATATTAAGTTCAGAGCACAGTGAAGTCATTAATTTTCTACCCTTTGAAATCTGTAGACATGCTCTGTACTGTGGAGTTACTTCACTCATTAAACAATGTAGCAGAATTTGAATTTAGTATTGAGGGCCTTAATGCTTTGTTATTTGAGACCATGGCTCTGGAGTTGCTACTTCAGCTACCTTTTGAAACAGCCTTATTTCTGGCTGTTATCTCAGACAGAAAGGTTGGAGAGATCTTGGCATTTAGTAGTACTTAAAATCTCTGGTAAAGGCTATTCTGTAAATCTTGATTGTCCCAAGAGATTAATTACACTTCCAAGTTTGGTTTCTGAGAGCCTCACTCATCTGCAAAAGATTGACAAACACGCTTGTATTGTTTGGCACTGGATGGCTATATGGCTTTTGGCAGACTCCAATCGCTTTCTACCATGGAAGTAGTTGTAGAGTGCAAACTGAAAAGCTCAAAGGCATCTCAGGTTGTTAGTGTATGCTGTGTCCTATGATACCAGTAAAAGAGAAATCTGATAAAATCAGGTATGCTCTGAGGATATGAATAGCCTGTTAGCTTCTGCATGAAAGTATCTTCAAGTTCTAGCTGATAAGGCTGCCAAAACATGTTCTTATACTTGCCAGGCTGTATGTCTTGCTAAATGTATGTAGATATAGGACAGCTTTTTTTTCAATCCAGGCCACATAACCAAATGTTTAACCACTTCTCTGTATTTGCATCCTGGAGCAAGACACTGCAAGGAGTCATCCAACAGTAAGAGTCCACACATGACCAATCACCTGAAGAAGAAAGGAATGCTGCTTTCCAGGAACTGGATGTCCTTTGAAATGTTGTCCTTGTGCACAGTCACACCTCATGTTCCTCTTGGAGCATTTATGCTGTTGTATGTTACGCTAGCCTTTTAATAAGAATCCTTAAAAGTTAAAATGTTGGTCTGTGCCCCTATGTAACATGTAACTGGCACGTGAAAGAGGCCATAGGGGAGCATACTTTAATAGTCACTGCTGAGGCTCAGAAGTCTGTTATGTGACCGCATAGTGGTCATACAACAGGCACCTTTATAACACTTACAGAGGAACAATGGTTCCCCTGGAACTTAGCTACAATTCTTTATTGGAACTTAAACTACAAAATCTGTATCTGCCTGAAATCTGGGTTCTACCAGGCTGTGTCCTCAAATGCAATAAGTCAGTAGAGTTGTGCTAACTAGCATGAGCTAGAAAGATTAGGCACAAGAGTTTTATTTAAAATTGCCTTATGATATCTCAATCCATGTTGGCTTAGATTAATTTTCGATTTCCCTCATAAACTTGATCTGAAATTTTTGGTAGATTAGAAAGAACTATGTCAAAGTTTTCATTATTTGAGGTTGTAACAAAATATATTTTAAATGTTATCTATGTGTATGTGTGACAAATGTCATTATGCTTCCAAGATCCCCCTGTGATTTCAATTGGATATCTTTATCTTTAGCTCTTGTTTTAAGCTGTTGCGCACCATTAAACAGTTGTTGAATTTAACTTCAGAGGCGGATGCATATTAGTGTAAGTAACCCAATTCTCGTAAGGAAGTTTGTGCTCCTATAAGATGAAGGATATTTGAATATAAAGCATCAATCTGTTCATGTAACTTTGCTTTGTACATGCTGTTGGTACTTAGCCTCTGGGGGCACACAGAAAATACTGTGTTTTGTACGTGCATATGTGCTGTGTGTGTATTATCAATAAATAATTATAGTAAACTGAAGATTAACACTTTCTGGCCATTTACCTCTCTAATATAGCTGTTTTATGAAATTTTATTTAAAATAATTGGAAGGTATTATGAATATTTGTTAGTTAAATTTTTGTGGGGAAAAACTGAAATGGATATGAGTGAACTTTTGAGTTTTCACAATACTGCTGCTTTTGAAAACAAACAAAACACCGCAAGCATATTAAAAATAATGACTAAAGCTGACTGCGTTTATAGGAGATCAATATTTTAATTGCCATTCTTGGCTTCAGACAAGGTCTATAGAACATACTTGATAAGATGCTGCTTGCAGTCCAGATGATGTTCATTTGTTTTATTCCTATCCAATTGAATTGATTTTTGCCAGTTTTATAGACATAGCTACAAATTCATCTTGATTTTTATATAGCTGTGGGAAAGGTGTTGCTTTGTTCCTATGAAAACGGTGGTTTTGGACTTCAGAGTACTAAAGCAGCTTTTCTCATGCTTCCTGACTGTTGTATTTATTATGGTTATAGAATATTGGCTTTTTTAGAGTGGCTTGGTCACCAGCTGGGTTGGTGAGGTGCTAGAATAGAATCTCAGGATCATCTCTGTACAGAGGAAATTGAGTTCAAAACTCTTGAATTCAACCAGAGCTCAAGCAGAGGTTGGATATTATTTATTTATTTATTTATTTATTTGGTAACAGTGAAAATGAAAGACCCTTCTACAAGATGCTACTGGGGGTATGCCTCTACATCTTTAATGAGCAGATTTGGTATGTTTGATGGTTCCATATCAAACAGAATGGATAGCACAGATTTTTACTTCTTAACATGCTTTCATAAATAATAGTTGTTCCTCCAGCCAGGTATCACCAGGTGATGTAAAGACCCTGTTTGTTTTATTGACTTCCCACCTTGGTCTGTTTTTTTCATTGATTTTCCACCTTGGTCTCTCAATTCCCTTCTTGTGTCACTCCCTGTTTGTATCTGGTAACATCTTAATGCAGGAGCAGTAATCCTCTAGGCTCTGTTAGTCTGACAGCTGGTCTGGAACCAGTTATGTGCAAATGATATTCACAGTCTTAGTGGCCTTATCCTAACATTTATAAAGCAGGTGTTTCACATTGGAGAAATGAGGTGACCATCAGTTTAGAAACAATTAGTAACAATTGAACTGAGAAAATCTGGGTGAGGAGTGGTGTGGTGGCAGTATATTTTACTGACACTTTGTGCCAAAGCATGCAAATGTCAATTTTTGGATGTGCTTTGGGAGAAAGAAGTTGTCTTCAGAAAGTGATCTTCAAGCATCCGACTACTGTTTATTTGCAGGGAGTCTGTGTTTTTGTTGATGTTCTAAATAATAATAATTAAAAAAAAAGTATAATTTTTTTTTTTTTTTTTTACAGGAAAATCCCTTCAAGGAAAGAATTGTGGAATCTTTTTCAGAAGATGGAGAGGGGAGCCTCAGCTTCAATGATTTTGTGGACATGTTCTCTGTCCTCAGTGAAATGGCTCCCAGAGAGCTGAAAGCAATCTATGCCTTTAAGATCTATGGTACAGTATTGAGATGCTTTTGTATGCCCTGCTTGTTTAAAGTAAAAGAGTATGAGAGTTGCTGGTGATCTTTTCTTTGTTTCTTTTACTGTTTAGATTTTAACACAGATAACTTCATTTGTAAAGCAGACCTGGAAAAAACCCTCAATAAGCTAACTAGAGAAGAGCTAACAGCAGAAGAAATCACTTTAGTTTGTGAGAAAGTGATAGAAGAAGCTGACATGGATGGTGATGGGAAGCTAGGATTTGCAGATTTTGAAAACATGATTTCCAAAGCACCAGACTTTCTCAGGTATTGCCTTAAGAAAAAGTATGTCACTAGGTATTTTCAGGTATTCTTTTTGGATGTTGACTGTGTAGTGTGGCACACTGTCCAATGTGCCAGGCTTTTTTAAATTTATTCACAAAATTACACATGTTGAGTGTCGTGGCAGGTCTAGTTTCCTTTTTTTTTTCCTCCCCTTAGTGCAAAATACCAAAGTATTGCTTTATTGGTGAAGGCTAGGTAGATTTTATAAATGTGCATAAATACATTTTACATGGAAACATTGATTATTCTCATTGAGAAGGTGAGAGCTAGAGGTTCATACTGGTAGCAGAAAATTGATTAAAATGATCTATCGCTATATTTTTTTTGGATGTGCTGTTAAATAGTACTTTTAAAAAAGTACTATTTTACTATTTTTTACTAAGTACTATTTTTTAATTGATTTCTGTCTGTTCTTAATGTTCTGTAGACAAAACCCAGTCCTCTTAAGGTAGAGCTTCTCTTTCCTGTTTCATATTTAAAGAGAACTTTTATAAAAATACCAATGGCTTCTAATTTTCACATGTTAATGAAACATTCTACATAAGTTATGGGTAAGACTTACTCAAGTAATACAAGGATAGAGCCTCTTTAAGAAATTGCAGTGGAACAGCCAGCAAAAGTAAGATACTTCAAGACTGAGAAGAGTTAATTTGGATTTTGAATCTATTGGCAGTGTAGGCTGAAGCTAAAGCCTAGGTCTGTTTTTCACCAGATGTCAGTGGGCTGCGTTATCTACATCTAATAATAAGTGCATGATATCTTGAAAAAATTATTTCCAAGTCTTTGTTCATATACATTATGGCCAAGTTGGTAGTGTGACTGGTGATAATTGACAATGACAAAAGTTCTAACATTTGGGAAAATAAGAATCCAACAATCATCTGGACTGCAGGCAGGTATATGGTATGATTTTAAGTTTGAAGTGTCCTGAAGAAAACAGAGGAGTTTTTCTTTGGTAAACTAAATTTCTGAGGAAAGGCATTGTAACAAAATGATATGTAAAGCATGAGGACACCATTCCTTTGAATTCTAGGAAACATTAGCATCTCAAGAGGATACGTTACAAGTCAATGTGAGTGTCTTCTATACTATAGAAACACATCAGGCACTACTTGACAATCCAAGCATGTCTCTGGGAATTCTTTTAAAACAAGATACGTGTACATATCATTATGGTGAGGTTCAGCTGAGTATGCATTCCAATATTGTGTTTATACATATTTCTAGGTAAAAAAATGTTCTCTGTACGCTGTTCTCCATAAAGAAACTGTTGGGATCAGGTAGAATTTCTTTTAAGCAACGAAGAGGCCATGAAATGTACCTACAGATCTGGTAGATAGCGCAGATCAAATGTGAAGAATTGAAGACCGTTGTAAAGACTCAGCAGAAGCTGTAGTTTCAGAGGTTTCCTGTGCCGTGACTGACTTTAGTGCTGCGGTGTAGAAGCTTGCAAACTGCTGACTGAAATCCAAGCTGTGGATGCTGTGCAACCAAATCATTTCCTGAGAAGGTGGCAGAGAAGAAGAATATTCTCCACCATACCCATTGGAATGACTGTTGCAATTATTTTTCTTTTACAAGCCTTTGATGTGTTGGTGCAGGCATGAACTACCCTGCCAAGTGAGTGCTAAACTTATGCCTGAACCATCTTCTTGATAGTACAAAAAAATATGAAAACTTTTTTTTTATCTTAGTCAAATTGTTCTTTTTGAAGTCTTTAGCAGATGCATGGAAGAAACACCAACCTACACATGTCCAGAGACAGCTGTAATTTTAATTTGGTTTTGCGTATCTCCACATTTTGTGCCCAGCTGAATACACTCCAAACTTTAATTTCAGGGAAAACAAAGTGCCTATTGATTTATACTTCCAGCTGCTCGGCAGCTCTGAAAATTAGACACCAATGCATTGAAGCAATGGCCGCCTTTGAAAATGATAGCCAGTGAGCAACTGGAGATGCTGGGCAACTGCAGTTTTCAGAGACTATGTACAATATTTCTTAATACTGGATCCTAGAATACCACATGGGTACCTAATATGGGATCCTTTTAAAAATGTTAAATGCTTTTCCAAACCCTAGATGATTTTTGTTGTCAGTAAAGAAATTCGTACTCTACCTTTTTCCTGTCTTCAAAAACCACTTCATTAAAACAAAAGATTATGAAGCTTAGATGCAAGTTTCTTCTTCTGTGGCTTTGCCACTATTTCAGTATGTGATTGCTGCTAAGCCATAGGTGATCTTACTTTCCCTTTGTTGTTATATGGGTCCAGTGCTTACCTGACTTCTGACAGACACTGAGAACTTTTATAAGATGATCTGTCCAACTGTAAAATCTATATCATCATTAAAATGAGGTATAAAATTACTGAGGAGGAATATCTTTACCCTGTTGATAAGAATCTTACCTTTAAAGGTTTTATGTAATTCCTATTTTGAAGCACTTTTTTCACACAGCTCAATGTATTATCTTTTAAGCTGCCATACTATCATGCATAATATATATACAGCATATAATATATACAGCAATCATTCATTTTGGCACTATGATCCAGGCTTTGACCTACTATGAGCTAAAGTTCATCCATTCTGTGTTGACTGATTTTCATTATCTCACCACTTGTTTCTCAAACCTCTATTTAATGACCCCATGTAGGTTTAATCTCCTACAGACAGTCTTTGCAAGCTTTGGGCTGCTGTCAAATAAATGAAGATGCAGTAAAGTCTGTTGCTTGATTTGTGCTGCTGCTGTTGATGACACTTTTTTAAAGACTAGAAGAAAATATTGCTCATTGTAGACCAGGGAAGATGATGTATACAGTTTTGGCTTTTATTCTTGAATGTAGAGTAAGCTGTAAATAATTATGACAATCACTAGTACAGACAATTTGATTGCAGTAGGTTTATTTCACTCAATTGTTATCAAGAAGCTGCTTGCAGTTTAATGGAAGCGTTTGCACTCTGAACTGGCACTAGCTAAGTGTTCTGTTCTACAAGACTGGGTACGTTTTCCACAGGAAATTGGTTTATAAATCATCCTGGAAGTTTAAACTTATTTGAAGGCCCAGGGTGAAACATACTATAACAATTTAAAATGGAGCTTGAGAAGACCATGGCATTAACAACACCTTGGAGGTGCCAAAACTAGGCAGAAACAACAGATGAAACAAAGATTTCATTGGATATGCACTGTTGTGAAACCTTTGTGGGCCTTTACCTATGTAACAGGCCATGTCATGACTCTAGTCCTACCCAAAGCTGATGTGACAGGAGCTCTCTCTCAAGAAATGTGCATCTCAAAAGACCTGTCCTAAATTGCAGATGATCTAGTTTCTAAGGATTAAAGTCAAAGCTATTGACAAATTGATAAGAGATGCTTAGTGAGCAAACAATGACAAGAAATGATTTTTATCAGTGTTTTTCACAATGTATTTCAGTTTCTCATTAGTAAAATGCTTCATCTCCACAGGCCAAAACGACAGTCTGATAGAAATATCAAGAAAAACCCAACCTTAAACAGTTTTCCAGTGAAGTAGATTTACATGGATTTTTTAAGGTGTCATTTGTAAAAATGTGTTCAAACGCTGATTTTTTTTAATTTTATTTTTAGATCGTAGATATTGGCAATGTGTGACTTAAATATCCTAGATTAATGCAGGTCTCTATACATCTCTTGAGTTCTGAACTAAATGTTTACTATTCTTTTTTTCTGAAGTGTAAATATTGGTAAGCTCTTTGCATTACAATATGCTTTCTATACATTTCAGTGTCACCCAGACTGAATAAATTTCAAGATACGAAGTTCCTAGAACGAAGTTACTGTGAACATAAAATTTTATTTCCTCTGTATACATACCACAGGTTTTCCTTCAGTGAATTCCTGATTCAAATCAAATAGCTGTAATCAAGTTGCAGCCTCCCTGGAAAATAATCCAAAACCATATGTCCACTTCAGCCTCTCAAATGCTCCAAACCTCTAAAGCTCTTTTTTTCCATATAGGCACCAAAATTACAGTTTTTGCATGTAAATAAACATGATGAATACCTTCTGATATCAGTCAAGAAGGAAACATACAGTTTGTAACACTGTAGGCACTGTCAGAACATTGAGCAGAGATTATCACCGAGAGGGCAAGTAGAAAAGCCTTCCCTGTATCTTTTACCATCCTGACAAGTTTCTCAAGAGTTCTGAAAACTGATAGCAGTTGTAGGATGTGTTGTGCTGTTTACCTCTATTACAGTGCAAACCATGGATAAATAATCAAAATGTCTTGTTCCTTAGCAAGAGAAATGATAAATTTATCTATGTAGTTTGATGTGCATAGGAACCCAAATGCTGTGCTATATCAGAAGTGCAACTGGGAAACGTCACTCTGCTATATATCCAATAAGTAAGCCAAAGGATAATTGATTTAATCCAGTACTGTGCTCTGCCCTGTGATCTAATGTGTTCAGAAGATGTAAATCTTCGTGAGAGAAAACTTGTTATTGCAGATAACTGATAGTCATAAATGCATTGGCCAGTCATGGATTCTAACTGTCCCAGAGAATGGGACAATTTGTAACGTCAGTAATTAATCTATACTCTATGGCTGTCGTACAAACCAGAAAATAAGTAGATATTCTTGTATTTTTTTTCTTTTCTCTGTTACAGAAAGATTTGAGGTTTCCAGTGCTAGCATCTAGGTTTGGCTCGGTCTAACGACTGCAGGATGTTTGCAGATTTTCAGATTCAGATATTGTTATATCCGCATCACAGATCTTTGGGACCATCTCTTCTGCACTAAGATTTAATTTTTCTTATGATATCGATATCCCATAGTATATTGTGCTCTGGGATAAACTTTTTTATCTGAAAGAAATATTATGAGTACCTCTGAATTTCTATAGTTAGACAAGTGATGAGAACCTTGTACACACAAAGAGGTCATTCTAGACACAGCATTTTTTCTTGCTGACTGGCTAATGAAACTTTACATGATTGAAGGAAACATGATGATTTAGCTAACCTTACCATCTCAGTCTGCAACTAGAATTGAAGTTCTTTTAGGTCTAATTGACAGTGTAATACTTTGCACATAGGGACAGTACGTTTGAGAAATGCTTGGAGCTCAGTTTCAATTAAACGCAGACTGTAAAATGAAGTTGTGAAATGGAGAGATGAATCACTACTACTCTGTGAAATTGTGGAGGTGATGCTGCTATGCTAGAAGACCAGAAGGTTACCTTTGGTATGTTTTTAAAGTGGCATCGCCATCCTGTATCTACTCACTGTTATTGCAAGATGCAAGGAAAGGATGAGCATACTAGTATATGCTTTTTTCTTACAATGCTGGCATTCCAGCCAGAGCAGTCACTGTAGGATCTTCAGCAGAACAGTTTCTGTAAAGTCAGGTTTTCAGAATATTGAATTTCAATCATACTTTTACATCTTTTTCAAGATTATTGTGCATTTCTGCTTTTCAAGTAAGTTTACTATTTTCCAAATATTGACGTCTGAAGTGTCACTTAAGCAGAGTATTTTATTTATTTATTTATTTATTTTTACTATATAGGATAAGAAAAACTTTTTTGGATCATTCCCCCATAAGTACTATAGTTGTGGGTCTACAAAAATTCGCAGTATAACAACACACTGACTGGTTCTGTTCATGCGCTGCCTGTGCCTGACCAGAGGAGAAACTTAGCAAAATCAATGGAAAACATAGTGACCTATCCAATTTTCTGTAGCTTTGCCAGGTGCTTGATTTGTCCATTTGCCTATTGAGAGTTAAGTTAACATTTTGCTCTGTCAGCTACTCGTTTCCTCTGTTAGATATAATAGATATATTAATAGATAAATTAATGTTATAAACAGTTGCCCAAGTGACTTAATCAGTGGTAGTTTTCTGGCAGTTTTCTTGAGTTAATATTGTATTATTGTAATCATAAGAAAAATTAGATTATTCCTATCACAACAAAGCAGAGGTCCATCAAAATGGTGGTAATTTACAGATGAAAAGAGTCCCTGAACACTTCACTGTTGTTCTTGTAGGTTAGATCAGGCCTTAGGATTGACTGTTGTGTCATTGCCAAGCATCCTGCCTATGCCTGAATATTAGCAATCCTTGCATTTGTAGCTCAGTGTTCTGCAGGTGACTTCTAGGTTATGGGAAGATCTGTCCTTCTGACATGTTCTGAAACCAGAACAGTAGAGCAGGATTTCTGCATTTCAGATGGTATAGATGTATGGAAGTCATTGAGTAGTTTTGTTGCCAGTCTGTTCATGTCTTTATCAACAATTCGTGATTGTAAATAGAAGATGTCTCTCTTGTCCAAAAGATCTTAAGCTTTCTAATAAAACCAAAGTTTAAAGTATTAGATCTGCCTCTTTGATAAGTAAAAGCTTTCAAAATGAGAAATTCTCTAAATGCAGTTTCTGTTCATTCTATCATTGTTCTAATTTTTATTTTTATTTTTTAGTACTTGATCTTCCTAATTGTTAGGCATTCAGTAAAAGAATGATTGTACTTTCTGGAGTAGAATTTAGTAGGTTTAAAAATGCATTTCATCTTCAAATACTTCAGTGTAAATGAGAATGTGCTTCAATTTTTCATCTTCTCAAATGTCCTCTCTAGGAAACAGGACAAAGAAGACCAGAGATTCAGATTTGTTGTGCAGCACCTTGCTTTATATACTCTAATGAAAGCATTGTATATATTGACAAATTTATGTATCTCTCTTAATCTTTTTCTTTCCTTTGCAGTACTTTCCACATAAGAATCTGAAGATGTTTCTGTGAGCTGGTGTTATCAGAAATGACTTGCCAGTCCAGCCTTCCTGAATCTCAGGCGCCTTGGGGGCTTTTGTCCTCTAACTGTGGCTTCTTAGAACGCAAAAAGTATTGAAATAATTCTGGTGCACAAAGGGAGAGAAGCATCATTTGATCTACAGGATATTTGGAACAGTTGCATTTTTATCTTCACTGCTGGCCAAGTACTCTGGCAAAGGTGGTTGGGTTGTGGTTATTTTTTTAAAAACAGGCAGAATATCATCAGAGTATTATTAAAGGTATTTCCACATAGTTTTTATATTTATGAATATTTAATACTATTCTTAAAAGCAAAAAAAAAAAAAAAAAAAAAAAAAAAAGATTGACAGGAAGATGAACTTGGGTGACTTTTCCAAGAGAAAGCAAGCATGGGCCTTAAATAATGAGATGCCTCTATCACTGTGGTGTACAGCTGGGGGTCTTGCATGGAAATACTCTTACATGAAAGAACTGCAGTCAAGATCAAACTCCCAGTGTTGAAGACAACCACATCCCAGATTTGCCTTTCAGTCGCTGAAATGGCAGGTGCTGGGTTTGGTGCTTACCTTCAACCAATATTTTATGGATTGTCATGTCCTTATGAAACTTGAAATATTTGCCTTTTGTTTATGATAACTGCATATGTGATTCATTTCTTTCCAAGATTAACTTTAAAACTGTGTCCTTAATCTCAAAGGAAGTCGTGCATTTTACTGATTCTATGGGCTGATAGTGTTGAATAGAAGAATATGATCATCTGTTACCTATGAAGAAATTAAAGAAGCACAGCACTATTACTAAGGACATGAAAAGACATTTTTTTCTAAATGAGCTATGCAATCTTTCCCATAAAATGCATGAATGCAGCTCTGTATTTCTCCTTCCTCTTCAGCTGGAAATCAGCTATGTTCTTTTTATTTTATTCCAGTACTGTTTAGGTACTGTGGCCTGAAGACAATCATACATGTATTACTGTTCTAACAGTCAATAGAAGGGCTCTGTCACTTACATGGCTTCTGTATCAAAGTCATAACAATTAAAACTTTTGACGCATTTTGTTGTGCCTTGAGAATTTTTGGGCTAAGCACATTAACTTCCATTCTACTTATTATTCCAACTACTGTAAAGTTAAATCTTTCAAAGGCTGAAACATGTTACACTTATTGAAATAGCTGATAAAATATAGAAATTAATCCTTTTGCCATTTCTGTAGGTGTGATAATGCTCTCTACTTTGGAACTTGTAATGGGTGGTAAGCTTGCAGTGTAGCTTGCTGTTGTAGCTTGTTCTTGGAAAGAACACAATCTCCTTTTCTTTTTTTCCCAGGGCTAGTATTTGTTTGCTTACCCGTTAGAGGCACTTCTGATGCAATCTCACAAGGTGGCACCATAACATCACATCACATCATGACTTCAGTTACCTGTTTAAACGTTTTTCTGAAATACAGGGTACTTATATACTTTGATGCTACAAACAGAAAGATGAAAATTGCGGTTATCTGTTGATTTTAAAACTGTAGGTAATAAGACAAAACTTCATATTTGCTATAATTAACAGTTAAATCTTAAAATGGGCAAAAATAAATACTTGAAAGTTAAATAATTTTGTTGAGTTTGTGTACAAGGGAACCTTGTTTGTAATACGTGTTAACTGGACTGTGACCCACTATAGTGACAATTTCTACCTTATTGCATTTTAAACCCACTCTCAAATGCAGATACTGTAAGTTTCCTGGCAATTACTTTTTTGCTTTTGCATGGCATTGGTCCCAGTACTATCCGATAGCATTAAGAATACCATGTTGTTTTTCCCTTTTATGAGTTAATGTGCTTTTAATTCCATCTGTTCAGTTTTGCTGTCTTTCAATATAATTAGATATTATTTTCATTTTTTCATTATGTAATAGCAACTTGTTTTTTATGCATCTGTTATATGTTCTTTGGAAATATGGTGGCCACAGCTGTTACAGTTAATAGAAAATTTTTGATCCATAGAATGTTTTCTTTATTTTCTGTCTTACCCTTCTTAAGTTGTGCTAGCTCGTTTACATTAACACAGTGACACACTTGAATAGTTGAAGTCTTTTTAGGTTGTCTGTGGTACTTATGTCTTTTTTATGTTATGAGAAAGCACAAAAATAGAATAATTCAAGGTTTGTTTGTTGTTTCTTTTCTAGATGTACATTATGTGATATGGTGATATATATTAGTGGTATGGTTTAGTGGAGGACTTGTTAGTGTTAGGTCAGAGGTTGAACTGGGTGATCTTGGAGGTCTCTTCCAACCTACATGACTGTGTGATTCTGTGTGATGCGCTGAAGTTATCCACCGTAATGTTAACTGTTAACCAGTTTTATGTTGATGGCTTTAAAACATCTCAGTCTAAGGTAATCTATCTATTTAAACTTCACTGGGACTTAAACGTATGGCTGATGTTCAAAATGCGGCATGTGTACTGTTCTGAGTAGAAATGCTTCAGTGAATTAAGGTCAAAGCAACGTACAACCTCATATGGGACATTATCTTTCTCCTTAGCACAATGGAGTCAGTTCTAGGGTATGCCGTTTTTTTATGAGAACTGGAGAGATCCTATTAAAAATCCCAGAAAATTTAAATGTACATGAAAAATTAAACAAATAGGGACCTTGCAGAAACTAGAAAAACTCATGTTGTAGAGACTTAACAGATGCAGATTTTCTGAAATAACAGTATAAAGGAAGCTAAATAGAGGTCTTGGTACCGATACGTTTGTAGAGTGGAGTCAAGATGCCCAGTAAATCAATCTAGGTTGAAATAACAGCAGGACTATAATGTGTTTGTTATGTTGCTACCCATTACAGCTCAGCTGGGACAGAAAGTGGAAATGAAATTGGATGAAGAAGGCGTTAAAGATAAATCATGATTGCTGATGTCTTTAGGAAGATGTGTCTGAGACAGAAGCAGAGGATGTTGTGAGCACATTCTGCTTTTTCCTCTTCATGATTTTGCAGTTATAGATGTCTTGTAGAGATGTTGGTGATGCTGAGTGACTATCAAATTCTCTCTGGTGGGGAAGAGGAAGAGACTGTTCTTGGTGTAATTAAAAGAGCATCACCATTGCAGATGAGTGCCTTTATTTAACTGGAATTTCTGCCATTCTTGTCTGTAAAAGATATTTCAAAGTCTGAATTCTGAATGAAATTCCTTGCTGCCCTTTTCTTTAGACTAATTTGCAAGACCAGTGACAGACAAGTCAATGGCATCAGCCTCCTGTGCTTTGTTAAGTTATCAAGTAAATTAATCATTCCCTCTGTTCTTTCCTCAGTTAAGATTTGTTCAGATCCAAATATTTTTCTACTTAAATCCATGACTTTGTTAGATATATTTTGCGCACACACGGTTGATCTTGCATGCATGCTGCTGACTGCGTGCTCGCAAACCCTGCAATATGCACCCTGATTTATACTCTTTTCCACTTCTGTGCACATAGGGGTCAAGGCTGCATGTGCTTGAATATGTAGGCCAAAGTGTTTTCAACTCTGCTGCAGAGGGCTGTGGGCAGCAGTCCAGCCTCCTCCTCTGTTAGTGTAGATCCTCTCAAGTGAAATCAGCGGGGGTGGCAGCCTGCCAGTAGCAAGAGCCTCCTTGCTGGGTGCTGAGTCACAGCCTGGACAGTTCAGCACAGACAAGGCTAGCTGTCAGCTACCTGTGTGAACAAACTAGGCAGAATGGTAGCTGATTGATGAAAGGGTGTTAATTGCAGACCTGGGCCCTTCAGGAAAAGCTCTATAAGAATGCAGGTACCAAGCATCTCTTAACTTGACAGGAAAAGGTTTTCTCAGCTCAGTTTCAGAAAGCGCAGCCCAGCTCCTGCACAGGAGGTCAGGTTCAACTTTTAGCAGACCTTTCACCGCCACAGCCTATGGGCTACTTCTCACACCACCCTGGAGACAGTACTGATAGTAAACTCGTGCTGATTGTTAACAATCTGGTTTTAGTGTTTGCTGTTCTGGGTTACTTCAATGATAGTTAGAAATATGTTAATTTTCACTAGACTTTTTTTTTCTTTTGAGAGGAAATGATTTTCTATTTTGGAATCTGTTAAACTTTGTCATTATAAACTAATAGACCCTGAAAGAAAAAAGATTAGGATTTTAACCAAAATGGTCTTCTTGTTTTTTCAGAAAATAGTCCTACAACTTCTTCTGGCATGACTGTGCAGTAAGATTCTGCATACAAAAATATAAAAATAAAAATCTGTAGATTCAGAGACAATTCCCTCTGCAGGAATAATTTGAACCAGAAAGACTGCTTTTGCTCTGTCTAAACAAATAGGTTAAACAATGTGTGTATTCTCAGAAATAAACTAAATTCCAGCAAATTCAATGAGGCTTTTCATGTTCAAAAGTTTTCCTCTGTTTTATGGTGATTTTAGTGACTGTTTTTCTTCCGGTGATAAAAACAGATACGATAGGGAAATAGAAATATTGTCTATTGTAATTCATTTCATCCTAATGACAGTAGCAGTAGACTTTAAAGAGTGACCTGAGAAATAGTAAAATTTGGCTTTCTGCAGAATTTGCTAGCAAATGTTCTTAATGAAATGACTTGATCCCATGTGACTCACTTTCAGTATTTTTCCATTTCCAGTTAACTCCTGTAGATGAAAAAGCAGAATATAAGGAAAGAATTATCGGCATCCAAAGATGGAGTATTTGAGGTCTTTTCCTTCTTCCAGGAAATTCACAAAATTGAATACTGGTTTATTAATGCAGTAAGTCTGAACTGAATTGCTTAGAGTTGTTTCTTTCACTCACTGTGGTAATTCTGTATTAGCCAGATATCCTTGAGTGTCTGATTTCAACAACAGGAAGACTCCTACTCCTTTCAGTAGGCAGGCTACAGATCACATCTTAAATAATATTTTGCTTTGTTCAAACACAGAAAGCTTAAAAAACAGATCAAAGAGAAAATATCTTTTTATTTGTTATTTTTTCTGAAGAAGTACTAATAAGCAGGCACTATTGGAAGTGGAAAACAGATCTGCTGCAAGTTCTATCATCTCATTCTTTATTAAGTAAAATACAAGAAGTGAGAAAATATTCTAGGTTCATGTGGCAGATGAGATAAGTGGTACGTTTGATAACAGTGGCCAGGAGAGCTAAAGGAAACGTGCAACAATCTGTGTATCAGCACTATTTTCCAAGCTGGAGAAATTTGTATGGATTTGGAAACCTGCTAAAGTTCACAAATCAGTCCTTGATAATGCAAAAGTTGAATGTCTTGTGACCCAGATTCCACTTCTACAGAGAGAGATATCCAGGTTTGGGTGGAGTCTAAATGGTACTCAGCAGTTTCCATCAAATTTCCTTTGACGCACAAGGCACCTCACTTTTAGTGGTGGGGGGACTTAGAGCATGTCATGTGAGCGGCAAGCTTTTAGCTGCAAAATAAAAAGAAGGGAAGAATTTCTGAGCAGCTTGTGAAACTAGAACTTTAGTCTTGATACATGTGTGTTCTGTAGGACCACTGCACTAAATATTTCCAATGTAATGCAATTATCTTATTTATGGCTAGTTTAGCTTTAATTCTGGAGCTCAGCATTCACTTCTGGAGAAGAAATGATCTTTTATGAAGTTATCAGCTATTTTTTGTGTAACTATGAGTTTGAGCATATTATTTTAATAGATCACGATTTTTTGAATCATTCTTTCTTAAAACCTCTGGACTGCAGGCCACAATTATTACTTTCCGTCTGCTTTCATATACTCAGCCAATACAAAGAAGTCATGGAGCACAGGGTGAGGAACAGTTTTTTTATACAAGGAATTGACGCCAATAGCATATATCTCAGTGGCAAGCAAACAGAAAGGACCCCTTGGGATAGCAAAGAATGGGCATGTCTGTGTATCTTCTGTGCACAGCCTTCATCCAGTCTCCTCATAAAAAATGAAATGGATTAATTTCTCAGTAAAGGTATAGTTATTTTTATATATCTTCCTCTTTAAGCGTGCAGGTAGCAATTTAAACTTGCAAGATTTAGTTGTGTTGAGGTAGATACTAGCCAATACAGTTCTTTGCACTGAGGATCCGATCCATTCATACTATTTGTGTGAAGCAGTACTGTTCTCTCTATTATGACCCTTTGATTTTGGTGAGTTTATGTAAAGATGAAGAGCCAATCAATGACAATACGGATGAATCTTGCCCCAAGACTACTGAAAAATACAAGAACACCCTGAATCCTTAGCCACTTAATCTGTGCCTTACATTTGTTGTAGGAGTTTTATGACTTTACTGATTCAAACAAAATATATTTGAGGTTTTATACAGAATAGGATATCTGAGTTTGCACTATATAATTATTTCCTGTAACATTGTACAGTGAATTCAGCTAACGTTCCCTTTCATTTGCTTGCTTGAAATTAGTACATTTTGTCCACAAAGAGGCTGCAGGCTTACCACTAAATGTCCCTGTACTAGACATACTGAGTAAGCATTTGATAAATTCTGGTAAAACCAGAGTAAATACATTAAATAGTAATTGCATATTTAGACTGAACCTCTCCTAGGAATAAACTTAATATGTCATATATCCCTTTGAAAATGTTTGAGTAGCACTTGAAGGTTCACTCCTGAATCTCTGTCATGTGTTATATACTAGTTGGTCTACCTCAGTGCAGTACATTCGGCTTCAGATCTGCCGAGAAATCTGGGGCTTATTCTGATCACACAGCTGTAGAAATAAAGTCCATTGTGTTCTGTTAATTTTCATTGAAACTTACAGCTGTGTTGAAGCAGACCAGTTAAGACCTATTTATAGTATATTCTAACTATTGCTTAATTTTTGCTTGTTTTCAGCAGAGAGCAGATAGATCATGGTGTTTCCGCAGTTATCTGTGGTATTAACCTTGTGAATGCCAGTGCAGAGATAAGGTAGGGTGAGCAGGGAAAATTAAGCCTGTTATGTAAAAAGAGACTGGACAAAGTATTGTCTTAGGAAAGTGAAACGGAGAGGGTTATGAATCCGGTGATGAAACTCAGGAAACTTGTCTCGGTGACCTGGATTTTGAAACCTACAAAGCCTCCCACCTTTCCCTCTACTATTTACCTTTAGTTACATAAAACAGTTCTTGAATTGGTAGCTAATCTACCCCAATTGAATCTAATAAGTTACAAATAAATGTGATTCTTCATGACATATGATACTTATTAATCTCCATTTTATGTCCCACTAAAAGGGATAAAATGAAGTGTGTACAAAGGAAAAGGAGTCAAGGACACTTCCCTGGTCATCTACTGATAGATTTATTCTGCCCCCAAGTGAGACCTTCAGTCACCTCTATGACTGCTGAGGCAGACAATTTCTAAGCTCCTTTTCAGCTTAGAAATCCATTATAAGGACAGGAGAAAAAGACAATTGTGGTGATAATTTTTAATGAAAATTCATAGGTGATATCTTTTTGTGAATGGGATTTTCTTTCTGTCTAGTATCTTTTTACTGTTTCTGCTAACTGAAACACTATGATGATGTTGTTGGCTGCATGTTTCTTCTTGAGTTCATGAAATGAGGTAGACCCCCTTTTTATTTTAGTTGAATGATTTTTCTTGTCTCACCTTAGGAGTCTAGATTTTTGTTTTTACCAGCTTTGATTTATAATCACCTGTGATGTATGGCAGGGTTTTATGATATAACTGTTTTGCATCTTTCAGCTCCAAGCTTAATGAGTTTATTAGAAGTATTTGTTAGGAATTTTAGCCAGAGTGTCTTTGAACATGCATGGTCAGTGAAACGCAACTGAACAGAATGGAAATAGGTAGCAGCACGTTCGGAATAGTCCTGCCACTTTGGGATATGGAGAATGTAAAGCCTCTTCATTGCATTTCTGCCTTCAATCCAGCTGAGTTGCAGAAGTGCACTGTCACTTATTTTAAATAAAGCTATCCCAATATTCACAAGAAAATATAAAATATGTTGGTCAAAACTTTGGGTAGATTTTTATGAAAGATGTACGCATACTAGTGTATCACCAATTATTTTAACGTGCATGAAGTTTCAGAGTCTTTATTATGAAGGGTTGTATTTTATTCATTATTGAACAAGGTTTACAATTTGTATTCAGAGTCTTCCAAAAAACACTGGAGAATGTCTAGACACTGTGAGAAGGAGTCTTGACTGAAAGCTATTAATTCCACTTTAAGATCTGGTATTTTGTTTGCTGTTAGATTAGTATAACTGTAGGAGAGTGAGACAGAGGGCTTGCGGTTGTACCAGAAACTATTCTTTTTTTGATTTGCTTTCTTTCCTTCTTGACTTACTTGTTCAAATTTGAAGTCTCAGTGAAGAGTCATAGAGTTTTTGTTTCTGTATATGCCAGCTGTAAAACATTTTTGAGAAGCTAAGTATATTAAAGATACTGAAAAAAAAAATCCCAATGCTTTCATTCAAAACTAATTGCACCTTCTCAGAAAACTTTATGTTCCTCCCAGTAACACTAATTGTGAGGGGTTGGAGGTTATGAATACTAAGATCTGTAACAACTAAAAGCTATAAAACTCATTATGATAAACATGCATGTGAAACAAAAGGCAAGGAGCATGATCACTTTTAATTTCTAAGAAAACGTTCCTTAAGAACAATTATACCATATCCTGAATATGAGTGTTTGCATCATTCGCAGAAAATCAATGGATCTATACAAGAGAGACGATATATTTAAAAATAAATATTTTCTCATGTAAATGGTATGTTTATTACTAAGGTGATAAAAGGTATGAATGATTGTTCTACAGATATCTAAATGAAGATTTCAAATAAATATGGAATAAATTTAAGTTTAAAGAACTTGATTCTTCTTCAGTTCTCACAAGGTTATTTTTGAATTTATCCATTCAAATTTTAAGATGAGTCAAACCAAAGGTTTTGCTTACAGTAAAAAATACAGTATTCATTAAGTTGATAGTGATTAATGTTACACATTGCACATAAATACTACTTTACTTGCGTATAACTGTTAATTAAATTAATGTAATCAAGTATACAAGTTGTTATTAAAAAGCTGATGGTATTTTAAGCCACCCACAAGGTTTTCTTTGTGTTTGGTCCTGCACAAAGACAGAACAAAATCCTTGTTTCTGCCTCAGCAGTGTTTGCAACCTAAGAATATGAAGAACAGAAAAGGTCAGTCAGACTTTTAGGAATACAAATTCACATATTGCGATTAGCTGCATTTCTTCATTAGTATAAGCTCTATTGTATCATTTACATTTAACTAGAGTTGGTTGTACTTTGCATAAGAGCACAGATACTTTTGTTCTTTCATTTGCAAATGGTTTTAAAATAAATAAGAACGACAAATTTGTGATAGGGTCCATTTCACACACACAAAAGGGAAAATAATTAGATTCCTCTTTTGGAGTTAATTTTGAGATCTTTTGGCATGGAATGTTTTAATGGAGTTAAAAGCCTGTCCAAAATATACAGAAGTGGCTACATCTTGGTTACTCAGAGATATTAAGCATCCACAAACAGACTGATAATTTGAAGTTTACACTGCTCTATAAAAAATGTTTACTTCTTTCTGCTACATATCTCGCTTTCCCTTTATAAACAATCAAACCAGCTGTGAAAAACACCAGTGTGACAAACATTTTACATCTATTTTCTACAGCTATTGAGCACTGCAAAAGTAGGTCATCAGTCAGGACTAAAATCGCCAGCAAGTCTAGCAAACAATTAATGCAGTTCATTCTTGCTGCTAATGAAACTGAGGAGGATATGAAGCAAAGCTTTATATCACTAGAAGGAAGTTATCTCGAAGTCTGCTTGAGCTGTGACTGAGGCAGTTTGACACAAGACAGAAAAGTTATTCATTTAATCCATTCACACTGCACGCTATATTACCTGCTACGTGTCTATGTTGTGTCACAAATCAAAGTTTTAGCCTATGTCCTACGAAAAAAATCTAGAGAAAAAATGTAATCCTAGGCAGTTGCACGCTTAGAAGGACTCAGTCTTAGAAGTTTCTTCATGTATTTAAAGCTTCTGTAACATCTCAGGCTTTCAGATATCAATCTTGGAAATAAATTGGATAATAACTTAGCATTGCTCTGCAGTTGATAAATATTGATATGGTTACAGACAGCTTTTCATATTCTTTATGACAGTTAAAATAAACCTGGATTTTTCTCTTGTGTTCTACATGTATATTCCAAAATCATAAAACCAGGAGTCTAAACCGAATCATAGGACTCCTATTTTTTCCTTATGAAACATCTTAATACATGCTTTTCATTGGCACTGGGTCATTCTTTTCCAGCTCCCACTAAGATAAAGTGGAAATGTCTAAGCTACCTGAAGAAGATGTAGTCCAGCATCTGATAACTTGCAGATCTGTGGTCTGCTTTTTGCTGTCACTGAAATACAGAAAACAAAAAAAAACACACAATCCTTTTCAAAATCCCAGGTTTCTAAAGGGCAAGTCTAGCAGTTGTATGTTCTTATATCTTCTGTGGTTAAAAATCAGTACATGTTTAATCATGTTGGTTTCACATACAAACCTATGTCCACAATCTAACACCTTCAGGAAGAAAAACTAATGCATGTAAAGATATTAAATTATGCTTGATGTATATGGAACTAATCACTGAGACATAAGCCTTATGTAAAGTAGTTAGGATGAAATTAGTGCCATTACAGAATTTTTAATAGTTAATAAAGTTTGCTATGGGGTGCTATTGAGTATTGTAAGTGAATTCTCCCTTTCACTTATTATTTTGTATGTCTGAAGGGTATTGGACCTTGAATTTTTATTGCTAGAAAACTGTTTGGGAACATAGAGAACTACTGGAGCCTGAATTGTGACATCTCCTGGACTGAAAACTGAATGACTGCAAGGGCAAGGAATTTTCATTATGATTACTGGGTTGTCCTGTCCATTTCTGTGTATTGACTTTACTGAGACACTGGTGTACATGTGCAAAGCACCTTGCTGCTTATTTTTCTTCATTGTCTTTTTGTAATTCATGATTCCTAAAGAATATATCAGAGAAATATTACCTTCTGAAGCATTTAACATCTTTGCTATCTTGGTTAAAATTACTTTACTTAAGGAATCTTCTAGTAATATTGGAGGAAAACACAAACTTTTATTTAACATAAACCAGAGGAGAATGAAGAAGTTAACAGTAGCAAATAAGAGATCATTATAGATCCATGCCATAAGGAAATACAGGAGAGAAAAAAAATTCTTTGCAATCATTTCTATTTTCACAGTTTGAAAAATTTCTTCTAAGATAACTTCGACCAGAGCAAAAACTACAGGATATTGTCTGATGTTTTTACCTTGTACGTGTTGCCAAGTTGGGAAAAAGCGGAATTTATAAGGATGAAGCATCAGCTTGGGCTTGCCAAGTCACTTTTTTCTGTCTTGGTTATTAAAAGTAAGGAAATGAGGGGATGCTATGATTGAATGATGCTTTATTTTCCTTTGCTTACACAAAAATTGTTTCTATGGTAGCTTATGGATTAAGGGTAATGAGCTCAGGCTGAAAAGTAGTAATTGTTTTCCGTAATTCACAGGTCTAAGGTGACTGCCGGCTCATTGTTATGCATTACTGTCTACGACATTAAGAAACATACATCTGAGTACAGTTGGCTTTTTTAGGAAGTGCTTTTTCCTGTGCTAATTTCACCCTTGTAAATGAAACACTCTTCTTGCCAAGGAGATACCAGTATGTTTGGTAAGCAAGGCCTGAGCTTCTCATTTTAAGTGTTGAACCTTAAGGTTCATGTTGGCATGAACTGGATCCAATTCCCATTGTCACAGAAAAGTCTGTATGGGGCACTGCGACACCAGGTGAGCTTGTCTGAGCTCTACACTCAGACAATGGACTATAGGTTTGGGTACTGATGGTGTCTTCAGTCCCAGAAGGAGTACAGACATATCAGCACGACGTTGTATTTAAATACACAACTGTCCTGCCAAAACACTGCATAAGCATAGCCAGTGCTGGCTCTGCTTCTCTGTTGTGCTGTAACATTTAGTGTATCCCTAAGGTTTGTTCTTAATCGATGTTTCTTGTGTCATGATCTGAATGCAGTTGGTGCTAGAGATCTCCACAATTACTGCCCAATATCCAGCCTCTTTATTCAGTTATTTCTTCAATCAGTTATTTCACAGAATCATCTAGGTTGGAAGAGGCCCCCAAGATCACCAAGTCCAACCTCTGACCTAACACTAACAAGTCCTCCACTAAACCATATTGCTAAGCTCTACATCTAAATGTCTTTTAAAGACCTCCAGGGATGGTGACTCAAACACTTCTCTGGGCAGCCCATTCCAATGCCTAAATTTCTTCACTATTGTGAAGAGTCTGAATGACCACTTAATACACTGGCAGGAAATAAGCCATTGTAGTTGTCCTTGGTACTCCTTATTCATTTTCGGTTCTTTCATTAACCTTCCCGCAACGCTTTCCTGTTAGCCCTTTCAAATTGCTGCTCCCATATTTGCAGAATACTTTGCATTATGTATTCCTTTTCAGTGAGATGTTCTGAAGACAGATGTTTCAAGAAAGAGAATCTAAGTTGTTTTAATAAATACGATGATGTCACCTGCTTCCCCAAATTCTTTCACTTCTTAGGAGAAATTAATTTGTAATGAAAGCTCATGAAATAACATTTGGGAGAGCTGCTTCTGTGTTTGCATCTCACGTTCAGGAAATAAATCAGATATGCCAGTACACATCAGTGCTGTGATGGGGTAGCTATCTGATACCTGCTTGAATTAACTCAATTAAACCATCAGAACATTCCAGATAAAAGTAGGATTGCTGAAGCCTTGTATTGCTTTATGTGAGGTAAACTTTGTGAAGAGTTCCTAAATGCTTCAAAGGATGCATTTTATTAATTGTAAGCTGGCAGTCCTCAAGCTAATGACATATGCAATTATCAGTGTTTTCTGTGAAGCATAAACAGTGTTTTACATCTGTTATTGTTGGTATTAATAAAAGGCGATGCTGCAAAAGGCTGTTAGGATTTGGGGTGGGGAGAATGGAATATGTTTGTTTTCAATAAACCAATTAGTTGTTGGAGCAATTCTTAACATATGCCATGAAAACATAGCCTAATTTTTAAGCACTAGAATTTCCCCCATCTCAGTCATCTGTATTTTGATATTTTTCTAGGATATAGTTCTCTTTTTCTATACCTATGCAATTTTTCTATTGGTACCAATGTAGCCAGGTCAGAAAACTTGTTATGGCCAGGTAGACCAAATACAGAATATGTTTTGATGTAAAGCTGAATTGGTCATATTTTGTAGCAGAATTGGGTATTGGAGGCCATCTGTCTGGATATTGCATTTTCTTAGATAATACTATTATTGGATATTTGCTTTAGAAAGGACTTGAGGTTAGTTTGGCTCCAGATTTGAGTGATGTGACTTGCTCTTGATTCTGTGTTTCCTTGATTTTCTGTGTGTTTCCTGTGTTTATCCGAAGGCAAAGCCCAAAATTCCAAAACAGAAAACCACAGGAAAAGCCACTCTGGTAATGCTTGTCTTCAGCAAAAACAAATAGCAAGATAAATTTCCTGCAAGGCCTTTTTTCATGACAAATGTAGTCTGGGTTCTAGACCAAATTGTCTAGCTAAGAGATCATGTTTTTTTAGGTTAACTATTCAATTACAGATTCTTATTTAAAACAACTAAATGTCTTTCAGTTTACCATTTTCAGTTTCTTTTGATCTTCTTCAGCCTTGACAATTGTGTTTGCCCTTTGCTAGGATATTTGATTCCTTTCTTAAAAAGTGATGAATGGTTCATTAATGAACAATTAATGAATCTGAGTTCATCTTAAAACTGTGTAGCCCAGCATTACTTAAGCTGCTGTACAGGGAAGAAAGGTAACCCTAAGCAGCTTTTCACTAAGTTATTTGTCACTCTGTGAGAGAGAGTGCGTATAAAACTTTTGTAACCCATTCTATCCCACCAGGTATTTCCTGATTCTTGTAGCATGCAGTGCTTCCACATCATATAAATAAATAAATAAAAATGACACAAGGATTACATGACGACTTTTGTTAAAATCTGTCCTCTGATCTCCTCTGATCTTTTTTTTTTTTTTTTTTTTTTTTTTTTTTTTTTTTTTACTGGACACTTCTGTGAGTCCCCATTATAGGTATATTTTCTTAGGTTCTCCACTGGGAACCTAAAGAAACGGTTCTTTCATTTCATTTTCAACATGGAAAGAAGTTCCACTGTAAGTACCTGAAATAATGAAGCTTCGTTGTCAATGTTTGTATCTCTTGCCCTTTAATCTTTTCCCCTCTACAAGAGTACTCTGGATTCTTCTGCTTATCCTCTTTGGCATTCCCATCAAGCTCTGTCACAGTTGGGAGCCAGTCTGGATCTACATGAAGCCAACAATTATGTATGTGTGGATTGTCTTGTTTGTTGCTACAATTAAGTAGTTCTGGCTTTTTTATTCAGAAGGGATCTAATTTGACTCTCTCCTCTATGTGCATACCAACTTGTATAGATGTTTTTACAAGTCAGATTGCAGATGTGTAATTAGGAATCAGTGCTGCCTTTAACTGAATTGGATTGTTACATTTTCCTAGTGAAGAGTTCTTGGTAAGATGCAGTACAACAAAAAGTAAAAGCAATGCATTTAATGTTGTACATTCAGTTGGTTTTATGTGAGACAGTTAACTGGAGTTAAACTAGATCTTTCCTACTGAATCAGAAAATACAAATAAGCTTCTCTGCATATTTAAGGTTTGTGTGTTTTCCATTTTGAGAAGGAAACACAAAAGGAAAATGTGAAACAGGAAAGGAGCACCATCTAGAGTTTAAAGAGAATGCTGGAGAACAAAAAGTATGTGAAATATTACCCATCAGTTAAAATGTATTGCCATGTAATTCTTTGGCTGACTTGTTTGTATATAAGGAAAGGAAAAGTTCTGGAAATGTAATAATATGATGTTCTTCCTGGTCACTGTGGTGACAAAGAAGCAGGGGAATGTAGAATGAGACGTGATACAGCTGAAGAATGATGTTTCTCTCAATTACTGCCTTTGATACAGTCTGAAATTTTTTGGCTGTTTATCTCTTGTGGTAAGTAAAAGCATAGGAAAGTTTTTGGTTTCTGATCTCCAAAGAATTTAAATAATAGTAGGCTAAAACCATTCACTTTTAGAAATAATATAGTTTTCTACACAATTACTATACATGAACAGTCTGCAACAGTTCGAAAATGTTCATCTTCACGTTGACAGTTGCAGTTAAAGTTATCTAAGAACCTGCAAATTATTTTTTTAGAACAGTATAAAAGTAACAGTTGCAGGTTTGGACTGACACTGTGTGGTAGAGGGCTTTAGGGGGGTAGTTGCCTGTAGTTCCATTATTCTGGAAAAAAAGAACAGTGGATGTTTAATGTAAGTTCTGGAAAAAAAAAAAAAAAAAAAAAAAAAAAAAAAACAACTAGGTTTCATCTCTAGATGAATCCCCATATCTCAGATGATATCAGACGAGATATTTTTGCCTTTTTTTTTTTTCTATGAAAGGAAGTAATTTATACTCTTAACCATTCTTATTTTGGAGCTGTGATCTCACTTTAACAAAAAGCAAGGTACAGATGTACTGCTTGTCATTTATTGCAGGTTCCTGCGCTGTTCCTGTAAATATGGCAGCTTGAGATCATGATAAACACTAACTGGACCTGCTCTGCCCTCGTAGTTAATGATAGTCTTTCTTTTTCTTGCATATTTACTTTTTTTTTTTTTTTTTTTTTTTTTTTAAGATTTTATTCTAAAGGGGATTTTTTTTCAGAAACTATGAATGCTTATATTCATTTTAAGATAAAACTGTTACAACTGTAATGAATTAGACCAGTCTCTCATTTTTTCAGAGTATAACCACTATAACACTATTTCACTACAAAAAAAAATTACTTGCCTGTTGTAGTATGCTTAGGAATTACATTCAGACCAAAAGGTTCATTGGTCCTCCCTTCTCAACAGGAGTGAAATTTCATCTTTTGGGATGCTATTTATATTTGTTTTCTAGACTTTTGTTAGCAATAGAATGCCACCTATACCAATCTGTGCATTCTAGACATGAAAACATGAAAACAAAGAGGCAGGTAAAGGGAAAAAGCATTTTTTACAAATGTTGTTTTCATGTTAATTCCCCATAGCAATTAGAAATAAGTTTCTGTTATTTACCATTCCACATCTGATCTGTGAAAAAAGGGCATACGTGAAATAAGGAACTTATATCCCCAAGAAGAGGAACTTCCTGTTTACATGAATCAACTGCAGAACTAGGGGATTCTCCTGCTTTGAGTGTTGTAAGGAAGCTGAGCAGCAAGTTAAAAAAGAGAAGTACTGACAGCAAAAGTTTTGTGGCCTTTGGAATCGATTCTCTAAGTTGCTGCAAGATGCAATTATTGATAGCCAGTAGGAGACATGGGTACTCTGCCTGCAAAGAACAAGGCCTTGCTTCACTAAATCAGTAAGATAATGTAACGGATCAGGGATAAGTGCTGGGGCACTCAAACTTGTCTAAATGATAGAATTAAGGAACAGGCAGCTTCTGAAGGGGTTCAGTGTTTTCCATGTGTAATTCATGTACTGGCAGATGCTGCTTGCCAAGAAAGTCTGTGATGCTATGGGAAGACCAAGAATACTTTGTGTTTGTTTAAGAACATAGTGAGCAGTATATAGGAGAGAAATCTGACTGACCTGACAGGATCAAACCTTCTTATTTTCCACATTTACTAAAAAGCTCTCAGCTTGTAACACAACAGAATCAGTCATTCTGTTCTGAAAAAAAATATGGACAAAAATGTCTGGCGTTTGCAACATTTAATCCTTCAGTGCATCACATTTCATGTCACGTGAGTTGACTGGGGAGATCTACTTCCATTCTTCAGTTTCTATTACAAGTTTCTATTGTAGGAGAACATTGGCTTTTTCCTCACTTGACACATTTCTCATCGGTAGGTGACATCCAGGGAGAAGGACTTGAAGAATGCTGTGATTCCTTATGTCATAGAAGTGGATCCCAAGGACAACCACGCTAGATATCCAGGTGCCTTATATCAATTATATCTTTTAGCACAGAATGCAAATGTTGTCCGGCAGATGATGCAGTTAGTTTTTACTGAGAAATTAAGGGAATTAAAAATGAGGGCATACTAAGAAGCTTTTGGGGATTAAGGATTTCTGGATACCTTGAGAACTTCCAAACTGTCAGAATTCAGTCAGGTGAACCAAGTTCATACCTAGCATAATCCTAATAAAGACACCATTGCTACAACAATTGCAACAGCTTTTTGTAAGCTACAGCTTTTTACCCATTGCTGTCTGCATATTCCATAGTTTTATTCCCTGTAAATAACAGATGTTGGGATGGGATTTAACATGTGGCAAGAGTTTGTTAGGTGAGATCAAACACTGCATGGAGAGCATTAGGACAGCGTTTGGCACAAGCACTCCTGCGGTCACTGCTGCAACCTTTGGTAAGTCCCTAGCGCAGAGATAAGGCCCTGAACTGGAGAACACACGTTAGTAATGCAGCATCCCGCAGAAGAGAAGGCTTTTAATCTGATTGTGGGCTAGACCACGATTTGGGAAACACTTTTTAACGCGGTGACACAACAGTGGCAGCCCGGCAGCGGCAAGTGACACGCTACGAGAGCACGGAGCCAGGGCAGCGACTCCGCGGGGTGCGCTCCCCGTCAGCAGCAGCCGCTGGGCCCGGGGCAGCGGCAGCGCGGAGGCCGCGGCAGCGGGGCGGGGGCGGGGGCCGGGCCGGGCCGCACTACAAGTCCCGTCAGGCGGCGCGGGCCCCGCCAGCTCCCGGCGAGGCCGTGGCGGGGCGAGGCGAGGGGAAGGGAGGCGAAAGGCGGCGAGGCGATGCCGGCGGCTGGCTCGGAGGCGGAGGAGGGCGGCGGGGAGGGCGCGGGGCCCGGCGCCGGCCCTGCGGGCGAGCAGCCGGGGCCGTGCTCGCCGAAGCTGTGCGGCTACCTGCAGAAGCTGTCGGGCAAGGGCCCCCTGCGCGGCTTCCGCAGCCGCTGGTTCGTCTTCGACCCCCGCCGCTGCTACCTCTACTACTTCAAGGGGCCGCAGGAGGCGCTGCCCCTCGGGCACCTCGACATCGCCTCCGCCTGCTTCAGCTACCACCAGCCCGAGGCCGGCGCTGCCGCTGGGGACGAGGGGGCCGCCTTCGAGGTGCACAGCCCCGGCGGCGCCGTCGCCGTGCTCAAGGTAGGCCCCGGGGCGCCGTGCGCGGCTCGCCCGGCCCGGCCCGGCCCCTCGGCTTCCCGCTGCTGGCTTCGGTTTGTTGTTGTGAGGGAGAGAAGTAAAACCCGGGGCTGATTAGAGATGTCTGGCTGCGCCTAGTGTTTGCTTCATCTTTGCCTTAGTGAGTAGTTTTTGAAGTGTCCCACTGAACGGGGAGATTATTGCCTCAGGTGAGCACGGGGCGGGCTCGCTCGAGCGGGTTCTGTGGAAACGTCTCGGTGGAGAAGTGATTGCCAAGGAAATCTGGTGGGCTGTGGGTTTGGAGGCTTTCACTGGCGTTTTTCACTTTTGGGATGTTTATTTTGAAAACATAGATGGCAAAATCTTAATCTAGTCTGTTTTGGGAGGAAGGAAGAGGAGGGAGAATTGTTTCCCGATAGCCGCAGAGGCTGCGGATCCTGCTGTCTGCAAGGACGCAGACCTTCAAAGGATGAGACTAAACATCAGGCTTGTTTTTACACGTCTTTCCTTTGTCGTCATGGCTGGGTGGGAGGGGGGACAAAGAAGCCATTTCCACTTGATAAAGTAGGAATAAAGTAATCTAAGGTTGTATTATTTTTGATTGCTATTAATGCATATATTTTGCTAAAGGAATGCTCTCTGTGTGAGCTTTCACACGAACTGCTTTCTTTTGCAGCAAGTTCCTTAATATTAGATTATAAAGAATCCATGAAGCTAGTTAAGTAAAACAGCAGAGCTTTGTATTGAATATTGGAAGAGATCTTTCTTATGTGGTTACTTAGCAGTGGGGATATGAACAGTGGTAAAAAATGCTGATACTGTAGAATGTGTTTGTATACATTTTTCAATACTCTGTAAATGTTTGTCAAAATAAGGAATTATTAACATACTTTGCTAAAGAGTAAACAAGTTATCTAACTGGAAAACTATTGTGATAATAATTTAACTATGTTTGTTTAAGGAGAAACAATGTAATCAGCAATTTTGCATGTAATCACTTGTAAATATGACTTTTTTGTCTCTATAGCCATATATGTTGTTACTTTCCATGAATCTGCCTTTATACCCTGAGTATTTATCTTACAGAAGCTAAAGCTGCAAACTGGGTGTAAGGGTTTGTTTTATTTTATGTTACTATTGAGTGTTTTTTTATATATGGAAATCTTCAGGAAAGTAAGTAGTGCACGTTTTATTTTGGGGATGCTTCTGAACAGGTAGGCCTTTGTTGGGAAATAAGTAGCTTATGATTTTGATTATAGTGGGAAATAACATGCTACCTGTGTAATGAATAGTCTGTCAAACAGTAGTGGTGCAGCAGCAGCCACAGGTGCCTCTTGCACTCACGGAGATGGAATTGCTCAACGTTGATGCACGAATGTAAGCAACGGGAGGGGGGGACGGGACGTTCCTTTTTTGTGTTTCTGTTGGTATCTTTTCATTGGTGATGTTACTATGCCCTTACTGCTCTCAGTCATTTCTTCCTGTACTCTCTAGGAAAGAACCTATGATAGTTGGATATCTCTTCTTGTTTCCATACAGAGATTGAGAAAAGTCAAGGTCATTTCTGTAGCTAGCAGAAAAAATAATTTATCTTCTACCTCTCGTTGTTTTGAGGCTTGCCTTAAAGCAGCAAAGTGATTGTCCATAAAATGCTATTACATTATAAGCATTTATATAATAAGGAATTAATGAAGATCTCGAGGGATATTGCAGGATCAGCTGGCCTCTTGCAGCTGTGTGATTCACCAGGGGTTAAGGCTTTTGGAGATGGAATTAATTTTCTTCTAGCATGATGGTTCTTTAAAGCCTATAAAAATATCTTGCAGCTAAATTAGGTAGAGACAAGAATGAATTCAAGATGTTAAGTTAAAAAAGAAAACCAAAGGACTGGCTGATCCAGCCTCTGTTGAAAACAAATGTGGTTTAATCTTTGAAGAAAACATTACACACAGAGCACGAGGATGAAAGTCAAATCAAATGTTGCCTTCACCCTCTAACTCACATGCCTTATTTTCCTCAATCTGCTTCTTGTTCAAAATTTCCAGTTCTCATCATCTGGTCTTTCTCATTCAGTGTTATAGGCTGAGAAGAGCAGTAAGAAATAAGCAACTGGAATTCCAGATTGCAATGATGGCGCTGTTCAGGAATGCATTATTTCTTCAGAATGCCTCAGTATTTTTGTTAATGTAATGATTTCATCATCTGGATTGCTCAGTCTTTGTATTTTGTGGGAACTGAGGATGGTATGATAAAATTGGGGTTTGTTTCTCAGTTTGATAGCAGTCTGAGGAAAAAATACATACTGTAGCCTTCATAGCTAATAAAGCAAATCATTCATTATTTAGAAATGTAGACAATCAGCCTGACAATTAAGTGATTGTAGTTTGTCCTGTGTATTTTAAGCAGTTAAATTATGTTAGAAGAAGCAAAATATATGTAAAAGGCTTTTTCCAACCCCTTTTTAAAAATACATAACAAGTACCATAATTTTAGGTGAAGAGTCAGAGAACAGTACGCACTTTGGGAATTGTAGATGGAGAATTGTTTGAGAATATTGTGGAAAGGGCCTGATCCTGCAAATACTTGTTGTGGCATAGAATGCTGGTAATACAGTCAAGTGAACATTTGCTCATATTGGCACAGTGAGGCCTGTCATTAAGGGAGAGAAGAATTAGCATTATGAATATAAAAACAAACAGGTTGTTTCTCATTTATTTTTAAAGCAGCGTATTTTGGCTAATGGCTCTGTTCCCTTGCTTTTGAAACAAAGCAATGCTGGCTGGTGATGATAGCCTGTGTGTCTGGTCACTTGTGGGTGGATAACTTCTTTGTGGACAGTGGTGAATTGGGGTGGGGTGGAGAGAATTGCACAGACTTCTTTAAAACAAAAAACAAACACACATTTTTCTGGGTTATTGGCCAAGTAGTACATGTTCCAGGCACTGCGGAGTTCGGAGCCCAGATCCTTGAAAGTGTTGGACACCAAACTCAGTGAAATCAGAACTATTTAGGAGCTTTTACTCCAATTTGTCAATAATCTTTAAGGCTGTGGCAGTGATTAATGGGGTCTTTGTGAACCTCTCATGGTGCTGAGTTCAGGTAGTGTTGGTTTAGGACCCAGCATGGTTAGGTCTTAACTCAGTTTAGAAGACAGCTCTGTTAAGAAGGTGATTTGTTTCCTGAGTTGGTCAGACTTTTTTTTTTTTTTTTTTTTTAAGACTGTGCTGATTAGTGGTTACAGTACTTGAACTGAGTATTGGGCAGCCCTCCAAAAATAGACATCTGGTTTGCAATTTGCTGTTTGAGCACAGCAGGGTTAGAAAGTCTTAGGAAATACAGGCTTTCTGGTTGTGGTCCCCTTTTCAAAAATGTTTGTATTATTGTCATATGTGTTCCACCGTGGTCCAGGTAGAGGATATCACTGTGCAGTTGTTTTTTGCAAAGATTTTTTCTGTTCATGTCACATATGCATCAGAAGCAGCCAGATCTTGCAGCATCGTTAGAACACAAGGAGGGTTTTAAGTAAATGATGTTGATTTTCCGTCCTTTATGTTGAAAAGCACTGGGGACTGCACGTCTCTTTACTTACCTTGTCTTCTGTTGCTGCTGTTGCCCGCAGGTTTGCAATAGTAGTTCCTTTTCTTGCAGTAGTTCAGATGACATTATTGCAAGTGTGGCTTTTTACACCTCTAACACATGAATGCTCTTCTTTGTATTGTTGCAGAATTTGTTCTGTTGTGAAAATGTCATTTTGTCAGAACTAATGGGTGTAGTCATGCTGATACAGGTTTGTTCTTATGGGCAAGTGTCATATGGAAAGGAAAATTATTCTACTGTGAAATCAGTAATTGTTTAATAAGTGATTAAGAAGGCAAGTAGACCATCTGCATTCTTTCTGCTATTCTATTGATGGTGGTTTTTCTTCTAGCAAAAATACTTCTGTTAAGTTGTCAGTGACTAGCTGAGGTTCTCGCTTACTGAAGAGCCACAAAATAGATGAGTACAAGTAAGGATTCTTTGCCAGTTCTGATCAGTGCTGTTCCTAGTTAAATGTTCTGTCTCTAATGGTGACCAGTAGCCAAACATGAGATGAAATCATGAGAAAGGGGGCAAGTGTGGGAGTTTCCCCTTCTATGACAGTTAAAGTCTCACACACCAAGTTTGCAGATTTTCCTTTTGTTTGTTCAGGAGGAGGGGAAATGATAAACTTACGTTCTGTGTGTGGTTTTAGAAAAAGCCATTTTCCAAGAATCAACTTGAATGAAGAGAAGTCATCATAACACCAGGTCGCAGGATGTTCTTTTACATGTAAAGAAAATAACGTAGATACTTATATAAACTAAGCCAAAAGTGTTCAAAGGGAACGGGAATCCTTTATAGAAAGAGAAGGAAGACCAATTATGTTAGGAAGGAATGCAAAATAACACACACAGTGCAGTGGCATGGTAATCAGGACTTCTTGGGAAATGATTTAAAAAAGGAAGAGAGAAACACCTACTGCTTTGCCAAGCTGTTTGACACTGAAGGACCGTAACTGCTAACTGCCCCCCTGTGCCTCTGTGCCATCCCATGGAAACTGAGGGCGTCTATCTGCTGCTCAACAGAGAACAGGTGCAGATGGGAATTTAAAAGCAATGGCAAGCAGCAGCTCCGATAAAATCAATTCATTGTTTCTTAAAAAGCTTTGGGAAGAGGATAATGGTACAAAATATTACAAGAGCTCATTAAGTTGCACTAGTCATGGGCAGATGTTAATTGTAGGTATACCTTAGGTTGAGTCAGTGTGAATTACCTCATTAGCTGTGTTGTGGTAGCAGAGAACCGCTTAAACGCAACATCCTCTGTTAGTGGAAGTTTTTTTAATAACGAGTGGTTTTCTGTGTGAGCACAGTAAAACCTTGCTTGACAAGGCCTGTGTGCAAATCTCAAGGTAATGTAGATTCTCAGATGTATTAGAAATGGACACTTGTTGCTGAGCAGAACTCCAAAGAACCCTTTGGAACAGCAGGGGAGGCGCTTGCTGCTGTGGTTGTTCCAAGAGTGCCAGCGGCAGCTGTGTGGATTGGTGTTTCACAGGGCCCAAGTTCTTTGCTTTCTGAGAAACCTCATCGACATATTTAAACTAGTTTCTTCACAGGTTTTTTTTGAAGGAAATATTCCCCTTGCCCCAGTTTCCTATGAGCAAGCAAGAGTAAGTATATGAAACTTGCTTCTGCTACAGAATGTAAATATGTTGCTCACAGGTCTGCCCTAGCAAATGAGGAAGGTGAGCCTACAGCATCCTCTTGTATCTACTTGGTGTATTGCTCTACTCAATTTGTTTTGTGTGTGCTTACTTGATTAGATTCACGTATGCATATAATGTGCTGAGAGGAACTGGAGCATCAGCTCCAGGAATTGCTGTCCGTTTTCACACTAGCTTGCTTAAACAGTGCTTTGGAGCCATTTGCCATAGGGTGTTCTGGATTTTAAAGCTCATATGGATACAGAAAGGCCAAATTGTAAAATAAAAATTTCTCTGATTGCTAAACACTAATATCACACACTCCTGATCCAGAGAGAGCACCCTGGGGGGGAGTCAGTTGTTGTTTGCTATGTTGCTTTAGATGTCTTGTAATGAACCAGTCTGAGCTGAGGTACGATGGTAAATGGATCTTTCATTTGACTAGACCAGACATTGTCTTCTATCAGTAATGAAGATAAACCCGTGCCATTAATGTGCTTTATGCAGTATTTAGTCGTCTCTAAAGAGTAAAACAGTAATTTGCCCAAGTAGTGAGGGTTTTTCATTGGTAATGCCACCAAGCACTTTGGGAGAAGGCAGAGGGACTGGCTAGTGGCAGGACACTCTGCGTGCTTACTAAGGACTGAGGCGGGTGTCTTTGCACAAGAATTAATTTCTTATTCCTTAACATACCACGTTACTAGCATCAATTGTTTGCTCTAGGTTGGCTGCTGAGGACATGTGTTTTAATTAAAATGACTCTCTTCAGGGAGCTCCTGCAGTGTGTTACCTTTATTTGTCTCTTGTTGGCATTTGTAGACCATCATTTGCCACATTTCGAAAGGAGTTGTCTAGCTGTGATTCTGACTGAGGCTTACAGATGTTTGGCTTCTTGGACTCGTAGTAGCTATTCATACTAACGACTGTAGGCCTGTGGGTTATATATATACACACATAATAACACTCGATACAAGATAGCTTATGGGATGATCATGGAATTAGATGGCAGTACGGTACATTATTGTTGGTTTCTGCTGATAACAAAGCAAATAAGTAATGAAAATGGGAATTTTTCTGTGTGTATGGGACTTTCTGTAATAAAGATGTATAGCTGTGTATCTAAACACTTTATATGTGAAATATAGGATGCTGCTGTGTTTTCTAGTGTTGTAGTTCAAAACTGGAGAAAACAAATACTTGCATTTTAAGGGAAATGGATTCGGTATGGAAGTCAGAGATATGAATGCTTGCACAACGTGTGTTGTCTACATTAGTGGTTATTTCTTTTAAATCATAACTGGTTTGGGGTAATTAGCAGATCAGCAAAGGGATCTGGGTTGTTCCTTTTGGTTGCACTTGGGTATTCAAATGCCTGAGAGACGCACTGATCTCAGTAGCACTCTGCTTCCTTGTGTTACAGGCAGCAACTCGTCAGGATATGACCTACTGGCTTCAGGAGCTTCAACAGAAAAGGTGGGAGTATTGTAACAACCTTGATGCAGCAAAAAGGGACAGTCGAACTTCTCCTACGCCAAGTGACTTTTCCAAAGGTCTGGTTGCCAAAGACAATCCTGGTAGGTTGAAAATTTGAGTAAAAGCTGTATGTTTATATTCAGTTTAAGTTAAAGAGCACAAGGCATAAAACAAAAGAAGAACAGTGACCATAGTCTTTGGAATTTTTGTTTCATCTTTTTAAGTAACTATTTAAACTTTGCATATTTTGATGATACTGAAGTAACATGACATAAATGTAATTGTGTGTGATATCATCTCTTTTGAAACCCATTGATTTCTTTAAAAACAAATTTTAAAAAATCAAGTAAAACAGAGTATTTCTATGACTAGGTTTCATGAAGAGGCCAAGTACAGTTGAGGCTTGTTGTCTTTTTGTAGTTTTAGATTCTTAACAGATAGTGTATTCAGCATTCTGAATGTGAAGTACAGGTTTTAATGGGAGCAGGTATATCTTGTCTTCTGAATAACTGGACTTTGTTCTTGGAAATAACCATACTTCGTTTTTGGTGTGGTGGGTGTATACTCTGTGTTGGTTGTGGTAAATACTCCTTGCTTTTTGCAGTTGGAAGACAGTTTGCACAGAGCCTAAACACATGAAATTAAGTCTCCATAATAGCTTCAGCCAATCAAAACGTAATTTTAGACTTGCGTCAGAGATATAAAAATGTAGCAATGTATTGTACAAAAGTATTCTGCTTTTTGACTACACTGCTTTGACACTTCTGAAATGTTTCATTTCTAGATGGTTACAAAAATGAGTTGCTTGCTTAATTCTGTGACTGATAAATAAGCAAGTATTAAGAAATCCTATTCTATGCCAAGTTAAACATGTTAGTAAAGCTCTTTGGATTTAAGCAGTGTCTTGAGGTCAGGCATACTTCATCAACAAACTTCATATTTGGTTGTTTTCCGTCTGCTCCTCCTGTGAACCCAGAAATGTTAAGCTGTCATCTTCCCCTCCCCCTGTTCAGATCCCATGCTGCCGCTTTGTCCTCTAACCCAGTTTACTGCTTTCATTTGAGAGCAGCCTGCTTGTGGCTGCTTGCTCAGCCACAGCTGGCTTCGGAGTCTGTTTCAGCAGGAGCTCAGCTTTGTGTCAGCTACGCCAGTTGAATAGCCAGCCACTCTAAACAGATGCTCAGTTATCTCCCTTGGTCTAGCACTGGTGCTAGTCTCACCCTTCCTTATGGTAGTGCAGGGAGTGAAGCTGGCAGGAAACATCTTTGTCTCCGCGTTAGTTTTTGGCTGGTGTGGCTTCCTGAAGTGGTTTACTGCAGGGGCAGATGAGTGCTGGGATCGCTGCAGGAGAATTGGTGGGAATATGAAGTGGGGTGGTTTGAGACGGCCTTTTTGTTGGCAGACAATCTGGTTAGCGGCTTGTCAAAGCATACGCTGCAAAAATAGATGTGTTGCTATGTAAAGATCTAACAGTTTGCAGGTGTTGGAAAGGGTAACAAGGTTTTCTTCTCTGAAATCTTTCTTGTTCTACTGTGAGCCTCTCACTCTCTTGCTATGTAGTCTCCCTTTTTGCATTGTTGTGTGGTATTTGTTTGACCTTGTGCTGAGTTGGTTCAAGTCAAAGCTTAGCCAAAAGGGAAGGTTGTTTTTTGTTCTGTTTTCAGCTGGATTACTGAGTGGAATATATTTACTGTGCAATCAGGTGACTGGAGGAGCTGCTGGAAGTGGAAGGGAAGGGACAAGGGGTTTAGCAGCTGAGGATGGAAGTCAGCATGCAAGAGACAGGAGTGCCCTCTTCTGGGAGCAGGCTGTTGGATCGGATAAACCATGTTGTGTGATTTAACGCCAAATCTGTGTTCTTTCTGGCTTGTGCTTGTACCTAAGAACTGAAGTACACCGTGAAACTCATCTGTCTCTGCAGTCTGAGTACTGTTCCCTCATTCCTGCTTTGCTTCAGATGTAGCAACAGCAAGTGAAAAAGTGCCATCACTTTAGATCACTCTGCTGGTTTTTTATAAGTTGTTGGGTTTTTCTGGATCAGCAAGATGAACAAATTTGTTATAGGACTGTGGTGATTTTTTTTTTTTTTTTAATTCATTAAATCCAATGCAAATAATGACAAAAGGGAATGCATGGGCTGAGTAGACCCATCCCTTTTATGGACAGCCGGCAGGTAAACTCCATTATGTGTAATTTGAAACTGCATCTGTAGTATCTCATTTGTGATACTGCTTATTGCAATACTGATTTTATCATAACTGAACCGTTTAAGCAGGGATTACTTCAGGGGAGAGTGGGAAGAGCCTGAATTACTATTTTTACTTTTCAAACAAGTACTGCAAAAGTTTCCTGTAGGACTCTTTAAGGCGCTGGTTCCATGCTAGTGACTAACCTCTGTCTTCTAAAAAGCCCTTACTGTGTGTTCAAAGATGTGCTTTATACTGGAGCACAGAAATTGGTTTCTTTTGCTAGGGCTTTAATACAGGTGCTATCACTAATGTTTTAAGTGGGGAAGTAGCCTGCTTTGGTCCAGAACCAAAACTGCTTGCTGTAGTCTTGTCTATTTTGTGCCTCCCCCTTTTCACTCGTGTGTGTGTGTGTATACACATATATGTATATATATATTTTTTTTATTATTATTATTTATTTTTATTTTTTTGAGCTGTTTTCGAGTTCAGAAGTCTGGAGTAACTGGAATGTATGTAGGGTTTGGGGAAAGCTTCATGGATCAATTTTAGATTTTTTTTTAATAACAATCAAAGGAAGTGGTAAAGATGTGGGAAAATGGTTTAAAACATTTTTCAGGAGGGTTGTGGGAAAGCTTATGTAACAAAAGATTCTGTAGCATTTGTAATGGAGCTGCTTTAGCACCATGTAAGTCAAATAAATGATTTACTCTTTTTAGGATTTGATTTTTTTTAATTGGTTGACTGTTAAAGTCTTCATCATTTCAGCTCTAAAGTAGGCCATTTTTAATTTCTCAACTCTTAATTTGCAGTAATGAAAAATGGTATGTCATGTTTCTAAGATTGCAATGTTTTAAAATAAGTTCAAAAATGAGATTGGGGAAATGTTTGCATTAACAGCCATGTTGCTGTGCTGTATCTGCTGTGGAGTTCACACCTCCAGTGTATTCAGAAAAAAAGTCACAAAGAACTGGATGCAGATGTAAAAATCAGATCTTGACATTACTTTGTCTGCTGTCGTGAATATTTCTCTTAGATTACAGGCCACTGTTAATTACTAGTCAGTCATCACTGGTCTGTTGTGTAGAAAGGATTTAGTTGCTTTGTAGGAGGTATACCATTTAGCAGAGCTACACCTCAGGTGCACATGGGGAAGTTTGATGTTAATTTTTATTTTTCTGAACTGCTTTTGAACCCTGGAATCTCAAAACAGGATATATTATCTAGCCTGTTACAGGCTCTTCTGCAAAGAAAGACTCCAATTTATTAATTTCTCCTTTAAAACCTGAAAGAGAGTTTTGAAGTGCAGATATTACAGTATTAATCTTACCTCCCAAACACAGATAACTGAGTT
This sequence comes from Aythya fuligula, assembly GCF_009819795.1. NCBI lineage: Eukaryota > Metazoa > Chordata > Aves > Anseriformes > Anatidae > Aythya > Aythya fuligula. The sequence continues at coordinate 7,747,880 of NC_045569.1, read as the reverse complement.
TTCATTTGTCTTTCAGCTATAGTTATTCTTAAAAAAAAACAAAAAACAAAAAACAAAAAACCCAAAGTTTTGAGAGGTTCAACAATAAGCAAGATTATTAAAATATGACCTTACTACTGCTCAGTGCAGGAGGTATGGGCATGAGTAATATCAGCTAATTATTTAATAAGTAAGTTGTCCCATAAGGAGTTCCTGTGCATTATGCAATGCACAAATGGGGCTTTTGGGTGGGTATTTTCTCCTTGGCCTTCTCTGTATGTCCTTGTTGGCAAGAAAGTTCCTTTGTCTAAGCCATAACAGATGCAGTAAGATCCATCTTTCAAAAACTAACTCCTTTTTTCATTTTTTTTCCTTGCTGCGTAAATGTTTTTGGCAGTATGGAAGAGCAGGTGTACTTTCTCAAGCTGCCTTACCCACTTAAGCTGTTGAACAAAGGCTTTATATTCTGGGTCACCTTGACTGATGGATTCTTTCCGCTGTGGAAGGCTCACTTTTCTCTACTCCCATTTCAGCAGACTTTCAGTGGTACAGTTCAAGAACTCAGTTGATATTTTTCAATTTTTCAATTTTTTTTTTTTTTTTACCAGCTCATGTTACAGAGCAGAACCTGCTGTGTGTGTTAAACTAGCTGTAGATCACAGAACATCCTGAGTTGGAAGGGACCCACAAGGACCATTGAGTCCTGCTCCTGAATGCTTAATGTCAGAATGCTTATATTTTATTTGAGGATGACTGAAGACTAGTCAAGTTCTTTCAGTTAGTTATGTTATGTGGCTTTTAGAAGAGGAAATCACAAGACAGCAAATAAGCTAGATACCTGTTTGGGCTCTATTGCATTCATTTTGTCGTATACAATTTATTATGCTAGTGATAGATTGAGTTGTTTTTGTACGCGTCAGCAAAGAAACATTGCAGAAATGCAATGTGGTTTTGGATTTCAGTTCTTTATTCCCCTCTGGTGATACTATGCTTATATTATGGGATTGCTGTTTTTCTTTCTTTCAAGTTAATAGACAGAATCAGTGCTCAGATAAGAACATTTTCTTAATCAACATTGAAACACCTTCACTATCTGTATTCATTAAATAAGGAGATTGGAGGAGTTATTACAGAAAGGCAATTATTTTCTTCTTTTTTGTTGCATGTTTTGCTTTCATAGTGAGTTGTAATGACACATTCTTTCTTCCAGAGCATGTACCTGTGTAGGATACTTGTGTTAGGATAACAGTGAGCCTGAAGCACCAAAAAAGCAAAACAACAACAACAAAAAACAAATAACCAACCAAAAAAAAAAAAGACACAAAACAAAAATGCACAGGAGGCTGAAAAGGATGAAGGGGAAGATGCTACAGAGTTTCATGCTAGGGCCAATGTATGTTTGTTTTGTGCCAAAATGTATTCTGTTATAGCAGCTGAGAAATAATATAACCATTGCATACCTGAAGCGTGCTCAGAGGGAACTGAATCTTAAGCTCATCTCATTTTATGCATATGCTTGCTTTTGAGATGATGCTCAGTGAAACATGGCAGGTTAAATGAAAGTAGATTTTATACTGAATTGCCGAAAATATTAATTTTTTTGTTACTAATAATATACTACTCCTTTCCATGGCACATGAGTTTCTTTTCGAACTGCAGAATTTTCATCTGAGTGGTGTAGCTTTAGTACGGCTGGGGTATATGTTAGCAGCCCACTTATATATTTTAGGTATGTGCCTTATTGCTGGTTGCACTAAACATATTGCCGGGGTCAGGAGCAGGGGGTATGGATTGCGTAGTATAACAGTGCTGTGGTGATGCTGTTCCTGACTTAGGAGTTCTGATAGACCTGAGCTTGTTTTACAAGGGGCTTTATGGGTTAATATAATGAATCCACCTTAATTTGTATGGCTTCACAGCTGCTTAAACTAGATGAGTCAATATTGACTAGTTGAGGTTATGAGTTGGTCATGAAATAACACTGCGAGAGCATTAACACAAGTCCTGTTATCAGAAGTGTGTGGCTGCATTGAGAGCTTGCTGAGAAGGTGCCTTTTTAAAAGTTGAACAGAGTATTTTATAAAGTTAAGATACAATTTAAGATAAAATCCTGACTACATTACTAACAGACTTAGTAATACATTGCTTTATATAACAGCTGCTCTTTTACTCACTGAAAGTTTTTTTGTTTTTTTTTTGTTTTTTTTTGGAATAGATTTGAGTATCCTAAGCCAAAATGCTTCAGCAGAGAGAGCTAGAACTATTCTAGCTGTGGAGACTTCTCCTACAGAGCTGGTGGGGGAACAAGCAGCTTCCCAGCCTGCGCCAGTCCAACCAAGTGCCATCAATTTCTCACTTAAACAATGGAGCACTGAAATCAAGTAAGTTGGTGACATGGGGGAATGATAACTGCTGGCAGAGACAGTTTACTACTCGAATCCTACAGATTTGAAATACATGTAGTTTGAATTCCTGAGCAAAAATGTGGTAGACCCGTTCTGAACAACAGCAAACCCACAGCCTGTCCCCTCACTCTTACTGAGTTTACTCTTAAGTATTTTTTGTTTCAAGGAAAGCAGCAATATTCTTTTTCAGCTCTCCTGTTTACGGTTTCCTTCTGATTTTTTTTTCTATTTTACTTTGCCAGCATAGATGAATCTTCCGCTTCTATTTGAAGGATATTGCAGTACTATTACAGAGCAGTTCACAGAGCAGAGCTGTGGCTTGGGTAACTAGACCACATCCCTCTTCAGCTGTCAATAAAATGTTGTTTGGTTTCAACAGCAGTGCCATGCTGAGTTAAACATCCCTTTTAAAGCCTTCCTGTTAAGCACAGATCTGAGAGGTCACAAAGTATGCTACTTGGCTTTTTTTTTTTTTTTTTTTTTTTTTTTTAACGGCTGTATATGCACAGGAGTGTTGCTCGTGTTTTAAAACTTCCTTCTTGATTTTTTTTTTTCTGAATTGCAGATGATGTGCTTTGGGGAAGTCTAGATAGAAGGGCAGTGTCAGGGTAAGCCTCTCAGTGTTGCCTGGTTTGTGTGTTCTATTTTTTCCCTTAAACAGGGCAGAAAGGCTGGTAGTTGAGCTAGGGTTTGGGAGGCCCTATTGGTGGGAGAGAGTTATTTCTGGTGGTCCAGCAGCTATTCTAGCATAACATTGCTGGCTCTTTTGTGCGTAGCTGTAATCCTAATGGTTTGGAGTCTGTGCAGATCTCTGCCAATACGTAAGAAAGAAAATTGCATGCTCTGACGCTCTTGTAGGGTGAATGTCTCCTTCCTCTATTCCACTCTTTCTGGAGATGTTCAGCTGCAGTGGTTCATCTCTGAAAATGTTCCTGGAAAAAAATAAGATAATATCTACTAACAGGTTTTGTTTTTAAAAAAAAATGAAGTTACGGATTTTTTTACATGGTGTGCTCTAGTGTCCCCTCTAAATTTTAAAGCAGGCATTCCTCCTTGCAAACTGATAACAGTGTGAAATGGTGTTACTGTCAGGATTGTTCATTATGCTCAAACGTACTCTCCTGAGCTTTTCAAAAGTCATTTTGCAGAGGATTTACTGAGCCAGCAGTGAAAATCTGAAGTGTATATGTGGACAGTTGCACACTGTCTTTAGCCACGTCTTTTGTCCCTGAGACAAGAGTGATAACCTTGTCAGAAGCTAGTTAGTTGTACAGTAACATGCCAAAACCTCTTGACAGATGTGTTCGCCTTAGCCGAACCCTTGCAGGAACTTGCTTTTAAAGCTATGGACTGGCATTACCCCTGCCTGTTTTGAGCTAGCAGGTCACAAGCACTTCAGTTCCTGTATCTAGTAAGATAAATTTGCTTTGAGATTTTAAACTGTAGCAGTCATCTAATCTATGCTGTTTTCACAAGAAAGAGGGATTTTCTTCTCTGAAGGATTGATTACAGGCAATTCCTTCTAATGGCTGTTAATAGCTGCTCCAGAGAGGGCTAGGGCATTTATAACCTTAATTTGAGCTTTGTCTGTGTTAAGTGTTTAAGTAAGCATAGTTACATGCTTCCAATCCCCAAATCTTTCCCTCATTCAGTCCTACAATGAACGATGCCCAATTAATAAGCATGACTGTTCAGTAATAGTGCAAGTGTCCCTCAGGCAACAGCATTTCTCCTTGCACAGCTTTAGTTTATGCTTAAGCCATTTTAAATGGCATTCACGTGAAAAAGCATGGATTATGTAGGTTTTATATCTTAACATGTGCAAGGAATTAGGCTGCATATACGATCTCAATTGTCACTTTCAGATTGACAAGTGATCTTCTACTGGACTGATGATCATGCATGTGTGTGCCGCAAGAGGTCTGGTTAGTTGTATTAAACCTCCATGTAGGGCAAGGTTGTTAATGTTTTCATAGTGGAGAAAGGGAGTTACTAAACTTGAGAATTAATCACCTCTAGAAGATGTGTGCACTATCTAATATCCTGTTGGATTGTGACTAGTTTTAACCCCAGTATTAGAGAATCAGTCAAGGTGTCTCTAAAACTTCAGAGAATTTTCCACATTACTGGAGGATGTATTCAAGTACCCATAATGTCTTAGTCATGGACTTAGCTTTGCTCTTGAACACATTTATGGTGTTTTTGCCAGAGAATGTGTTCCTATAACAACTGCGTTTACATCCTAAGGAGCAGTGGTGAGTTAAGGTGGAAGAAAGTGGAAAATGGGTCTTTGAGATAAGCTGTATGTATGCTTACAGTAGCTAAAGCTGAAAACATGATTTTCTATTTCTTTAAAATCTATCTTCAAGCACTGATGGTGTTCAAGCCTGAGTTTTTTTTTTGTCTCAGTGCTGTCACCTTCTTGCATCTCTTGATTGTATAGAACACACATGAAAGTATACTGGACAAGGGTAACGTCAAGTTACATAAAATAAGACTTATAATAAAAAAAATTAAAAATAAGGAATCAGTAGATTATATGTTCAGATCTTAGTTTCTGTTATACTTGTTATACTTCGCTTAGGAAAATGAATGGTTTTGTTTTTGTTTTTTCAAATTTTCTTATAATCTAATAGAAAGCAATGAAGCTGTCATAGTAAAGTGCACATAACAATTCTGTGCAAGAGCTTTACAAAAATCAGCATCAACTGTGATTATTCATGGGCCTAACAGCATTTTAAAAAGTTTTCTAGGAGTAATTTGACTTCTTGTATCTTGTGAGTTGTGAAGCTTCAAAAGGTGGTGTTTGGACAGCCTTTAAATACTGATGTTGACCACGGCCAGAAAAGGCAGCTGGGGAGTGCATTCTAAGAAATGAGCCACTCTTCAGAGAATAGCGGTAGAGATGCCAGCTGATGATAACTTTGGGTGGCCTAGGAAATGCACTGATCATCATCTAATTTGATCTATTTGCTCTGAACATTAAAATGGAGCTTCTTCCTCCCAACTGAAGTGGTGACCTTACTGAAAAGACTGGAAGGAAATTAAAGGTGTTGCACAACTTGATCTCTGTCACACTTGCAAATTGATTGTTAAAATAGTCTTATTAATAACATTTAGGAATATTTTTGAGTTGTACTTGATTGTTAATCAGTTAACCAGTATAGGAATCAGTATATACTGATTGTTAATCAGTATAGGAAACTTGCACAGCATAATGAATGATTAGACTATGATCAGGCCTTTTCAGCCTGACAAGATATTTGACATCTGATCAAAGACTGGATTGGATCACTAAATAATCGTGAAGGTGTCATATGGCTTGCTTTCTGTTTACAGTTTGCAGAGTAAGAAGAGAGAATGGGGCTGACTGAGTGAAAGTGTCTCTGTGGGCTTCCATCTGCGAAGACTATGTAGGAAATGCTGATACTAAATGTATTTCTTTTCTACTTTTATCTAAAACACTAAGCTGGTTCATGTGGATTGGTGTGGAATTCCCTGTAATCGAACAAAAAGACTTGACAATACTGAGCTACATTAATATTCAGACTTTGGATCATACATAAGTGTGGACTTGAACATTTTTGGCAGCATGATTGTTGTGCTGGGGAAGCTGGGTAGGGGAATCATATCTTGTTTGTGAAGTATATTGCTCTCTTGTAGAATTATCTGTTTGGAATTTAGAGGTTGCCTCTGAAATGTTCATGTAGATAATTGGCAACATTACACCTCAGGAAGGAAAAACTGCTAAGGAGTCAATCAGCAGCAGCTACAGCAGGTCCCTTGGATGATCCCAAGTTTGATGTTAATCCAGAATGTGATGCTATAACGTGTGTGTTTTGTCTGCATGCTATTCTGTTTAATGCTTGGTGATTATCCTAAAATTTAGAGCTAAAATAACCAATCAATAAAGAGATGCTGCTTTTAAATCTTTCTCTTTTTCCTTGCCAAAACAAGGATAAAACAGAGGATGATAGAAAAGACCATGGGGGTCTACTAAAATATTTATTTATTGTTGAAGTGAAAGAATTCTTCTGTTTTGAAACATCCAGTAGTTGATAGCTGGTCTTGTTTAATGGGATATGCTTTATTTCCTTCGAGCTTTTGTTTGGTTTTGGTTATGTTTGTGTTTTTAGCTTATGTTTTTGTTTGCATTGTTTCAGCTACAGTGGTTGTCTTAAAAAAAAAAAAAAAATAATGATAAAATGAATACAAAACGGACAAATGTCGGTCTCTTTTTCTGCTGTGCTTTTCACAGAAATTCAATGTCATCTTTAAGAAAAGGGAATAACGAAAATCGCAAGAGCATATTTTATACCAGTGAAGAGTGGGAATTGCTGGATCCAACCCCAAAAGACTTGGAGGACTCTATGGCCCTGGAAGAAAAGAGGAAAAACTTGGCAGAAGGAAGTAAAGGTAGAAATGGGAGGAAGGAAGAGGAGCTCTTGCCCTTCCTCCTTTATTATAGTGCATTGTGATACCAGTATCTCTGGGAAATTAGTTAAAATTTATCATTTATTCACACATCACATCCAGAGCTCTGTTAACTCTTTTTAAATTTACTTGTTTGTGATGTGTTTGAGAGTATCGAGCTGTTTAAATGTTCCAAAGAGTCTAATAAGTATATTTTTAAAGGAAATTTGAATGCTTTGAAATACCTGTTAATTAAACTACATTTTATGTAGGTCTGACTAGTTCAGCTTTTCCATTTGATTTTGGCCGCATTCCACAAAAACCGAGACGCCCTTTAAAAGACATGATTGGATCAAGCAAAAACCGGAACAGCAGCGACTCCTCTCCAACTGAGTGGTGTTCTGGTAATGGCAACAAACTAGTCTCTGAACTGCAACTGAAGTATCAAAGCCAGCAAGAAGAACTGGAAAAGCTGAAGAAAGATCTTCTGAGCCAAAAGGTAACTAAGCCTTCAGGCAAAGTGCATAAATGCAAATAGATGTGGCAGGTAATTGTTTACCCCTTACGGATACCTAACTATATTAAGAGCTCATTGTTGGTAGAAAATAATGGTATGAAATGAACCTTTATTTATAACAAATCTTGAACCAAGGACTTCTTATATGTGTATCTTACTCTTTGAAGCTCGCTTTCTCAGTGTCTGCAAAGATCTTCACAGATAACGCAGAAGAAAAACAGCTCTGATTAGTACCTGTAATTCCCGAGGAACTCCTCCTTTCAAGTTTTTCTTTTTTGTTTTGTTTTTGTTGTTTCCTTTGCTGCAGAAGAGGAGAGTGGCGGAATGGTAACTGACACCTTCCCACTCCTATTGCATTACAGTGTATCAGCACAAAAAGATTTTGTGAATCATAGACCCTAAGCATAAATCTGTACATTTAGTATTGCCCTCATACGGTGTTCATGCTTGTATGCCCCCTGCTTGCTCAGATTTATTAAATAACTTGGTTTTTACCTAAAGGAATTTCTCCTCATTTTAAGAAGAAATAGAGTTTAGGTCATGCTTGGTGCTGCTAGGTTTGCTATTTGTGTTTTCCAGTATGCAAGATGATCAAAGGAAAAACAAAGAAATGAATGCCTTTAAACATTTTAGGTGTTCTTTCCAAGGAGTACATTTGTGCTTCTCAGACAGGTTTTGTGTGAAATCTCACTGTGCTCTAATGGAACATTGTGTTTCAGTTCCTTCTGTCTTCATAAGAAGAAAGAGAATACGTACGTCTCAAGTAGCTTGATATATTCTCACTCTTGATACTGGGCTGGATTTAGAACTGTGATAAATGATGGCAAGGTACAATTAGGATGTTTTCCTTGGCAACGTGAGTGACTAGACAGATCTTGTATTTTAATCTATTTTTAGAGAGTAGACTGCAATTGATAACCTACTGTGTAGTTGCTGTTTACCAGCAAGGTCATCTATCACATATGTCCCTGTTGAGTAGGTTTCTCTGATAACTGAATGTCAATTGACATGTAAGTTACCAGTCTGGGTGCTGTTATTTTTGATAAATAGAACACTTGAATATCACAGAACTATGCCCATGAAATCATCCAGCTATTTAGTAATTAGCAGTTCAGTCCAGTAGTGTTAAGATAGTAACACCGTCAAATCACAACGGAGGAAGGAAGAAAATCTAGTTTCTCAAGCTTTTCCTCAACAAATGATCCTTCACAGACCCCTCTAAAGACTGTAGCTTGATATTTGACTCTGTAGACCCAGGTCTTTACAGTTTACTCTTTGTTGTTTTGGGGAAACAAAACCTAATCTGTTAGAGCTTTGCAACACTCCCAAAATCAGTGGTTCATTCTAGGCATGTCTAAGACTTTCCACGTCTTTGTAAATTTCCAGATGTGTTTATTCAACTCAAGCTTTAGAAATTTCATAAACAAATTCCTATTTTTGTCCTTGTATTAATGAGTGTCAGAATTATTTAAAAAACGATTGAAGTCCTAGTTTCACTGATAGGTGTTGGAGATACTTCTAGGCTTGAACTTACCCCTCCTGTGGTTCCACAGCATTAGACCATTAACCAAAAACGGGAAACAGGAGAGGTAATAACGTATATTAATGAGAGGTGCCTGTCAGCAGTCTGCTGTTCTTCCTTATGTAGTATGTTGATCTGGAATATCTTCTTGTTATATAGCTTTTACGCTTGAGCTTTTGGAGAGCTTCTGGTAATAGAAAAGGTAGAGTCTGCTTTAGCAGTATATATTCTATTTTAAAATTTCATTCTTTAACTTTGCATGTAACAAACTTTGCTGGATATTAGCTGGTATTCTCATTCAGGAGCAGTTCAAGACTCAGCCCAGATCTTGTTCACAGAAAACTTAAGTTTCTGAAAGTTGTAGTAGGATCTTATCCCAGCAAGGATGCAAGCAGGGCTTTACTTTCAGTGTAACTGCCTTAAAAATCAGCTGCTTTTGTGTGTGTATACCTTTAGGCATCTTTCATGCAAGTAAAATAAGTATTATAGTGTTGTAATGGTTCAGGGTTTGTGCATTCCCATGGACAAGGATACTGGTAATTTTTTTTAACGAGGAAATAGATGACAAAAATGGTAAGAATCACTGGATAAACTTGTTGTTGCTTAAAAAAAAAAAAAAATATTCAGAGACTTCATTGTTTAGTGCAAAGACCACAGAAACTCCCTTTTCTTCTTTGTGGCAAGTCAGTTAATTAATTGGTTCTGTAGCAAGGCTTTTCAAAACAAGGCTGCAAAGACTTTCTTTTAGCAAAGCAGAATGTGTTTTTTTTTTTCCTCCTTAGTAGCTTTTCTGCATTTGTTAGGGAAGAGGGCAGTTAGTTATCTTTCACTTCTCTGTACTGTAACATTCTTGTTTTTTTTTTTTTTTTTTTTTTTGGTTTAAGCCCTTCTCATTTCTTAGAACAGGGCTTCTTACAAGTAAGTGGTTTTCAGCTTCCAAGTAGGTGCTTTGCTGTAGCTGTCAACAGTTCTTCCTGAACTGGCTGTAGCCTTTCCAGGCAAGGTCCTTAGCTCAGGGAAAGATACTTAAGCCATCCACATAAACCAATCATTGTGAGGTATTAACTCGTTAGAAACCACGTCCTGGAAGTGTTTCCTTCTTTCCTTAAACACCATTGTAAGTTTGTTATAAATAAACTCAGATGCAAAAAATAAAATAATAATTCCAAAGCTTACTTGTGTTTGACATTAGATTTCTAAGCTATAAATTCTCCAGCTTTGTTTTTTCAGTTCAATCTTTTTTCTTTTAAATTCTCAGGAACTTGTGCGACTTCTGCAGCAAACAGTCCGATCTTCCCAATATGATAAATACTTTGCAAGCCGTCTGTGTGAGGGGGTTCCCAAAGACAAATTAGAGCTGTTGCACCAAAAAGACGACCAGATTTTGGGTCTCAACAACCAGCTTGAAAAGTTAAATCTGGAAAAAGATAGTCTGCAGCAGGAAGTAAAGAATCTGAAATGTAAAGTTGGAGAACTCAATGAGCGGCTGGGTATGTTGATGGAAACTATTCAAGCTAAAGATGAAGTGATAATGAAACTGTCTCATCAACTCAGCGAATGTGAGGACAATACATCATCCCAAAGTGGCGCAGTAAATTCTCCCACGCCCACCTGTATTAATAAGGAACTACAGGAACTGGACAGACTAAAAGTAAGAGCAATGTCTCTGTCTTGATGGATAGGGAAATCTCTGCTGCCTTTAAAAACTACTTTCTAGTCTGCTCTATTTTCTGGGGAGATAACTTCTGCATTTCTCCAAGATACTCATCACCTGAGGCTTTCTCTCCTTGGAATCTACACTTTGAACTGTTGTGTGAACAATTTAAACAGGACTTCTATAGCTGGTCTGTGCAGCTGTAGTACAGTATCTCATACATTTGGTAATTTAGTCTTTGGTGTGGAGGAAGAGCGATGTGAGAAGTAATCAAAGGAACAGGAAAAAAGTAAGGGTAAGAAAATATAAGCATGGAGGAATACCACCAAAATGCTTGCTTTTTTATTTCTTTAATATCAAATGTGAGGAAACAAAAAGCACAAAGAATGAATGGTAAAGGAGAAAAGAAAAGAGGAATATAAGAACCTCTATTACTAATGATGCTCCAGATGTTATCAATGCATGTTATTCTTTTAACTGACCTCAGTGAATGTGGCAGGTTCTTATGGAGTTACTGAAGTTACCCACTTTGCTTTGAACACGCCTACTTGCCTTTGGATAAATGTTGATTCCACACTGATTGAAGTTCCAAGCGATTTGGAATATGAGACACATAGAATATATTAAAACGTTCATAGCTTTATTTCTTGTATGTAAGCCTGGAAGTTTTAGGAAATAAAATTGAAACTAGAAATCAGTAGTCTGGGCAGAAAGGAGAACAAAGCTTGCAGATGCTCATTGTGGGGGTGTTGTAGTTGTTGAGAGTCCCTCATCTCACAACCTCAACCTTCAGAAGTAGTATTTGTAGCCTGGAGCCGAGTGAATTTGGTGAGGAAGCTTTTGGTAAGGATTTATATTTTTGTGTGGATGCAGACATGACTGAGGACAGGTAGGGTAACAAAAACCCAGGGGTCATTTCACAGAATCACAGAATTTCTAGGTTGGAAGAGACCTCAAGATCATCGAGTCCAACCTCTGACCTAACGTTAGCAGTCCCCACTAAACCATATCCCTAAGCTCTACATCTAAACGTCTTTTGAAGACTTCCAGGGATGGTGACTCCACCACTTCCCTGGGCAGCCTGTTCCAATGCCTAACAACCCTTTCGGTAAAGAAGTTCTTCCTAACATCTAACCTAAAACTCCCCTGGCGCAAATTTGCTCCCAGTTCTTGTACTGCATGTGCTTCTGGCTGGTGCGCAGCACTACAACCCCTCTGGCATGTTCAGCATGCATGTTTTGATCTTCTTGAGGTGCAGTGAGGGGCAGCTTCACAGGGCTGGTCCTGCCTCATGCCTGCAAGCAGTGAGCAACTGCCTTCTGCTGGGGCATAGCACCGTGCAAGTGAGGCACAGCACCAGCCTGTATACATCCGTGCTCATAGCTATCTAGCCTCTGTGTTTGACTTAAGTGGACACTAAAAATACTTGGTTTGATCTTAGTTATTTTAGTAGCTATTAGTATACCTGTTAGTAGCTGCTTGGTCTCTGTTCTGAAGTATACTTTCTCTGGTAGGTGTTTGCAATCTGTAAGATACATTTATTAAAAATCCAGTTTGTTTTCTTTTATTAACAGGACAATCTTCAGGGTTATAAGACCCAGAACAAATTTTTAAACAAGGAGATTTTGGAACTTTCTGCTCTACGAAGAAATGCGGAAGTGAGAGAGAGAGAATGGCAGGCAAAGGTCAGATTAACACAGCATGTTTTCATTTTGGCTATGTCTAATGCAGTTTTCAAAAATTCACTTGTAAATCTATTCAAGGAACTTAACTGTAACAGAATTGGAACAATTCAAAAGTATGACCTGATAGAGTCAGTTGAAAAACAGTTTTACAGATCAATGTATCTGAATAGATTCTTGAAAAATGTGGTAGATTTTAGAATACTGTTCAGTGCATTATTTCATAATTTATGAACACAGGCATGTGTACATGTATTTCTGCAAGCATATATCACTTGCTCAGCATTAAAACTGCAGTAGCTTAAAGTATGCCAAAAACAGGGTGCGTACGAAAGGATTTGATAGTGTTTTATTATAATGGCATGTCACAGAATAGGGCTTTCCCCTCTTGAGCATGAAGGATGACTAACTTACGGTAAATGTAACTTTGGAAGTGTTTCTGTGTGGATGAATTTGAGTGTAGAGTAGTTGCAGGTAAATGATAGATTTACACTGCCGTGGGCAAATAATGTACACACACTTGTTGCTAAGGCAAGATACCTGTTGCTAAGTTTCATGGGGTGTGCCTCTCTTTTTAGGGAGGTGGTGTGCACAGCTGCCAAATCTAGAGGCTGTATTTTTGGCATGGAAGTTTGTTGACAACTGCTAAATGCAGTTACCTAACTACTTAATATCTTCAAAATTCCATATGAGTTCTTGGGGTTCAGATGTGCATAGAGTATAACTATTTCTCTAGAAGCACAAAATGATTGAGTTGTACTTCATACAATGTAATAACAAGGTTTACTCAGATTTTCTGCATATAAATATACCTATGGTAGAAATACAGGTGGACTACTATTCTGCCTTTAAAGAATTCTGTAAAAAAGTGACAAGTATCTGAGGTATCTTACTCAAGTATTTTGTGTGCAGAGATTTATTATATTGTAATAAAAATGTATGCATAGCGTGTATTTTCCACGTTAGAGTTGCTTTATGTTTCCTGGTGCTACGCAACTGGGGAGTAAAGTTCTTGAATTAAATATCTTTAAGCAACTGAAATGAATAGAAGAATATTGAATCAGATTTGAAGAGATGTGTAGTACAAACTAAATGTCTGAAGATGTGTCCTAAATAGTGTATGTTGTTTTCTGCAGTATACTAGCTTGGAAGCCAAACTCTGTCAGATAGAAAGTAAATACTTGATCTTGCTTCAAGAAATGAAAACTCCTGTTTGTTCTGAGGAGCAGAGCCCTGCTCGTGAGGTTATTGCACAGTTACTAGAAGATGCCTTGAAAGCAGAAACCAGCGAACAACCAGAACAAGCATTTTTCAAACCATACCCAGTCAGGTAATTTTATGCAATTAAAAAGCGTGTGTATATATAAAACATATGGGTATAAATTATGTTGTGAACACACCTTTATCTTTAGTAATAAAGGAAGTACCATCATTGGCAGCCACAGCACCTACCTCTCAGATGAATTCTATCACACCTCAGGAGTTTGTTGTGGGTATCTTGACCACTGGGCATGGTTCTAACAGTGGAAAACAGATGGTGGGGATATATATTTGCAGGACTTGGAGTTTTTAATGTATTTCCCGTCACGAGTAATGGTATAATGAGGAAATTCTTCTGGATATATAAATAAGTGAAGTACTTTGTTTGAAATACAGTATGGAATTTAAACTCAAATGTTGCTATATAGCTGCCGAAGGTGAGCAACTGAAGAGATGGACTAATTTGGACTTGACCCTGTTCTTAAATAAATCTCTTAATCTGTGCAGTGATGTATATATTGGTATATGGGCACAAAGTCTTTTTGAATGTGATTTTAGAATATTAAATAAAATACATAGTTTAGAAAAATGTCTGAATATAGTTCAGTTGGAACTTCTTGAAAACTATGGGGAGCAGTCTGAGGGGTATTGGTAATAACCTTAGGATGGGAACTTTCAGGATTGCTGAACACATCTTTAGGATCACTTTTTTTTTTTCTTCTGTCCTTTCAGTGAATATGATATATATGGTTTCCAAACAGTCCCAGAAGATGATGAGGAAGAGAAACTAGTAGCAAAATCACGAGCTTTGGACCTGAGATCACTTTCTCTCAGTGAAAATCGGGAAATCTCCACAGGGGTAAAATGGGAAAACTATCTTGCAAGTACAATGAATAGAGAGATGATGCGCTGTGTGGAACTAAAGAACCTTATTCGATCTGGGATTCCACATGAACATCGCTCCAAGATATGGAAATGGTGTGTCAATCTCCATGTTAAAAAATTCAAGGACAGCACGGTTCCTGGGTACTTCCAGACCTTGCTTCAGAATGCCCTAGAAAAACAAAATCCTGCATCTAAACAGATTGAATTGGATCTCTTGAGAACTTTGCCAAACAACAAACATTATTCTTCCCCAACATCTGAAGGGATCCAAAAACTGCGAAATGTACTGCTGGCATTTTCATGGAGAAATCCAGATATAGGTTATTGCCAAGGGCTCAACAGGTAAGATTTTGTCAACTGTAAGTTATAACTATGCAGTGAAAGAAACAATGTGCAGTTTCAAAACACTTACATAGCAACGGCCTTTTGGACAGCAGTTCTCCTCATGGGTTGTATGCAATTCATAATGTTGTAATAAGTAGATAATTACCATGTTTTTAAACAATAAAAAGCAGAAGACTTGGATCATGAGACTTCTAAAAGCAGCTCTGCAAAATTAGAACTGGCATTAATTCGTAGGAAATGGGCTACTTAAATGTAGGTTTTGCAAGGTCTTCATGTCAACTCTAGGGAATCCTTTTGTGTGCAAGAATTTGTTAGCAGGTTTTTTATATGCTTTTTTAAATAAGCAGAAATAAACGCTTGAAACCTTATTTTTATGTGTGTCTTAAGGCCACAAATTTCATCATTTCTTTCAGGATATCTTCAGTCAAAGTTGCAGTAATCGTATTAAGGACTATTTTGGTGCTACAAGACTAGGCAAAATTTGAAGTATAATGTCATTACAATTGGCATTTGCTGAAGTAGGTCTGGTAGTTTGAGATCTGTAGTGAAGGAAGGTCTTATCTGAAAGAGACGTGTTAGTCTAACGTGTCATTGTCCCCATGTTGTAATTCCACAGATGTCAGGTTGTGTACTAGTTGATATACCAGAATAGGGTAAAAGACTTGAACTAGAGCAGCTGTATCATTTGAAATGTGCACTGAAGAAGGGTACAGATACAGTAAAGAAGATCCCATGGCAAGCATTTAAAAAGCTACTCTCCCTACCCAAATGCTTACTAAAATTTTATTTATTGAAGGAACTGTTTTCAAGTTAAATCATGGTGGTTTTTAGTCACTTCGCTCTGATTTCTTAATTTATATATAAATG
Organism: Aythya fuligula; assembly: GCF_009819795.1. Taxonomy (NCBI): domain Eukaryota; kingdom Metazoa; phylum Chordata; class Aves; order Anseriformes; family Anatidae; genus Aythya; species Aythya fuligula. Next base: position 7,732,351 of record NC_045569.1, on the reverse strand, counting down.
TTGTTCAAAAGCAGAGTACTCATGGATCATAACAATGGATGCACCTGCTTCCCCCCTCTTTTTTAATTGCTTAACATTTCACAAAAGAGAACCTAAAAGAGAAATAAACAATTGTGCAGTTGAGTATACGTAAAGAAGTTAAAAGCAAGTTAAATATTTTTCCATGCTTTGATTCTCTTAAGCTTTCAAAGCATGATAATCTTGTTAAGCTGTGTAATGTCAAAAGCAGTGCATGTCATAGATCCTCTTGCATACAGAAATAAAACAAGTTGAGGTAACCTTTCATATTCAAACAGCTGTCAATGACACAAAGCTATTCCTCTTTTTTTTTTTTTTCATACTCCTCACTGGAAACAGGAAAACCAGGAATTCTGCTCTTGAATCCTTTTTTTCCTCCTACTTTAGGAAATTCTTAGAACAAGTTAAGTCTTTGAAATATTATAGGTATTTTCCTAAAGACCATGGTATATGAAGATGAAAGTATTGCTTTAGCGTAGTGGATATAAAGTAAATTTGCTAGAGATTATTTTTCTAAACTTAAAACAATTGTGTGTGAAATGCAGGAACCATCTTCTTTCTTTCAGTAAGGCAATACAGAAGTCTGGGAATCAGAGTAGTAGGTTTAGTAGGTTTAAGACTTGCAAACTTCTAAATAGTTTGCCTTAGTTCCCAGAAAAGTGTGTTCTAGCAAATCACTTTGCTTTTGCCTGCATGTTTCTTACTGAACTGAATAAAAATATTTGGATTGTCTGAGAAGGCATCTCGTTGCCGCAATTGAAGCTGCATTATCTCTTATTAATCCATTTATGTCTGCTGAACAGAAACAAAGGCTCTATTGTAATTCATCTTCATGCATTTTGTTGCATTTATTATAATGTTCTTCTCCAAATAAACCCTATTTTCAGATTGGTAGCAATTGCTCTTCTGTATTTGGAACAGGAAGATGCATTTTGGTGTCTAGTAACAATAGTGGAAGTTTTCATGCCTCGTGATTATTATACGAAAACACTGCTAGGATCTCAGGTACGTGCCGTGCCAAAATAAAGCCTGGCCTGTAAACTGTAGCCAGTTGGAAACTTTGTTCTAAAACTGTTTGGTATGCCTTTTGGGGGTGGGAGTGGGGAGTATGTAATGAGCTGGTGGAAGTGAGTTCCAGGCACCAGGGACAAGGACTCTGAGTATAGAGCTGAAGTGAATGTTCAATGACCTGCTTGGAGCTCCAGTTCTTAACCCCTCATCTAACTGTTAGTTTCACAATGTTGATGGAACTGATTGCTTGTTTCTTTCCTCAAAATGAGTGGGATGGGCTGTGGGCTGTCTTGGGGAGTAGGGGTTGGAATGCATTCTGCAGTATTGTGAGCAGTATACACCTTAGGGCTCCTCTGCTTCCAGGCAGTACTCTTCAGTGCTGCTTTCTCCCTTCTCCAAATCTCTCCCCAGCTCGTTCTTTACTCTGGTGCTTGTGCACTGATGCAGCACAAGTGACCAGTAGCAGGAACACAATGTCTGTGTGTGAGGAGTCCTCTAAGATGTGGTGGATTATGAAGCAAAAGGTTGTTTCAGCAAGGGAGGTGTGCTTTGGAGTAATGGTGTATGGGTTGGGTGCATATAGCATAGAAATGTTGACTTGACAGTCCTGGGACTCCTAGTGAGCTCTAGAAAAATCAGTCCTACTTTGAACCATGTGTATGTTGGAAAATATAGGATCAATAATATCATGTGTCTTCTTTTTAGGTTGATCAGCGAGTATTCAAAGATTTAATGAGTGAGAAACTTCCACGACTGCATGCTCATTTTGAACAGTACAAAGTCGACTATACTCTTATAACTTTCAACTGGTTTCTTGTGGTATTTGTGGACAGTGTTGTTAGTGACATCCTTTTTAAAATATGGGACTCATTCCTATATGAGGGACCAAAGGTGAACTGAATAAGCTGAGTTTTTCAGTTGTTATCTGGTAACAAGATACTGTGGTGTAACTGTTTCAGGGTGCAGGAAGTTGGTTTCATGGGAATCCTGTCACTTAAACTTTGCATAACCTCCATTTTTTTTTACCATTGAAAAATAAAGCTATAGGCAGTGCTGTCAATCAGTTTACAATAATTATACGAAAATTGGAGCTAATGTTATAAAGAAGAAAACTTAAGGAGGAGAAAGAAGCATTGAAAAGATGTAAAAATTAGTCGTAACCAAGTATTAATGACTTCTCTGCAGCAACTATTTGCTTTATTTCTGCAGACATCTAAATTTACAGTTGGCCAATAATGACTCTCTGGGCTGGATTCAAAGGATCAAAAGGATTCAATGACTCTTAATAATGACTCCCTATCATAAAATAAGGGGATGGAGATGTAAGAACTTTAATGTTTCATACTTGTGAAATTGTAGTGAAAAAATCAGTGCAGGAAAATCACTGAATTTGAACCCAGTAAAAGCATTAAAGCAGATGTTGGAGAGAATACGAGATCTATAAAATAGACAAAAATCACTTAGTAGTTAGATTTCTCGTCAACTTCATCTGAGCATTCTAACGCAGTGGTATTTTGTGAAGGCAGCTCTGCACAGACAAATTTAAAACTTCCTGAAGCATTTTCAGAACAAAGTAATGCTTTTTCCAGCTCATGACAAAGTTTATTGACAAGCTGGTATCAAACTCCTACTGCATCAGTCCCCCAACATGTTGGGAAAATGGCACTGGAAAACAACTTGTTAACTAATAAGCAAGACTTAATTTTATCTCTGCAGTAATTTAGTAGTGTATTCAGCAGTCTTTACAACTTCGAATTATGAAATCAAAACTTCAGAGTTTATATACTGTAAACCCAATATTGTATCCTGGATTGAACTGCAGAATGCCTTGTATTGGTTACAGGCTGTAACAGATGTTTTGGGCAGCTCTTGGAAATGAGGGATAGATCAGGCAGGAGATACGGAGGTATGATTAGATAGCTTAAATGCAAGCTGTAGGAGAAGTAATACTATATGTAATATAGTATAATAATATAGTATATGTATAATATTTTATATATTGTATATACTATAATAATATAATAGCTAAAAGCAGAATGCGCCGATTCTTATATTTGTATCAAACATTGATAAAAACGTATGTATCAATGTTTGATACAAAGAATCAAACATTATATTTGTTTATCAGGTAATATTCCGATTTGCCCTGGCACTCTTTAAGTACAAAGAAGAAGAAATCCTAAAACTACAAGATTCGATGTCCATTTTCAAGTACCTTCGGTATTTCACACGTACTATACTTGATGCTAGGTGAGTAATTCACACATGCACTTGAAAGACCTGTGGTGAGGCATGGGAGAAGTTGTCTTTTTTTTTTTTTTTTTTTTTTTTGGGGGGAGGGGTTGTCTGGTTGGTGGTTTTTAATCTGAACCTAAATTTTGATATGAAACTAATTGCTAACACTTCTCACGAACAGTTGATCTAGCATCATCTTCAAACACTGTGAATGATTAGGTTTCATGATATATAAAAGGAGAGGTGACAAAAACAGAAGTGAATGGGTAATTGTAGTTGTTTTGAGGGGGTGGTTTTGATTACTTAGCCAGGTTGGTATTGTTTAGCAGTTGTATAATGGTAGTAAAATTTAAGAAGCTCAGTCATGAGTAAAAAGTCTCACCCTGCATTGTGGATACAACTTAAGTTGTAAATGCTTTATAGTAAATAAAAGCACATCTTGGCTCAAATATTAAAAGCGTGAACTGGGTCGCGCTAGAATTAGATCTGTTACGTACTGCTAATATATAGGTTAATGCCATGCAACTCGCTGATTTTAAGAACATTAAAGGAGACATAAAATACCAGTTATATACTCCTCTGTTCCTCAGTCCTTGCCTAGGAACTAAGGTTCTCATCAGTGATGGTATAATGTTTTAAGTTCCTGGTTTTAGGAGTGCAGAGCAGCAGATTGAAATGAAAAAGAGGTCATGATGGGTTACGTTTAATGCTGGAAGAAAAAAGAATTACATAGATACTAAGACTTGCTGATTTTGAATTCAATATAAAATAATATATTGGAATCCAAGGCATTGTTTTTACCATAATAAATTCCAGACAGAATTATGGTTATATTTTTGTCTCCTACTTTTAAGAGCTATTTACTATTCTTAATTCTTGACTTGCAGTTTTAACTGGAACAATGTAAAACTGAATAATCTCATTCTTAGCTTAAAAAGGATTGCTGGGACTGATGCAGGGAGAATATTCTGCACCTGCTTTAGATGGTGAAAGTCTTGGTAACAGCTGCTGCTTTCTCTGCTGAAACGTCTGTGAAAACTCTTGAGGGAGAGTAGCATGGTGCTTGGTATTTTAGCATTCCCTCTTTGATTTGAAAAATGCTGAGCACTTGTTGTACTCAACCATTTGTGACTGACGAAATGCTGACTGTGCTTCCAAATCTGGAAGGGACAGAAAAGTATGTTTTTGGTTTTGGGAAGTTTGTTTTTTGTTTTAAAAACAAAACAATAAATAAAACCTTTTTTTTTAAAAAAAAAAAAAAAAAAAAAAAAAAACCAACTCAGATTTGTGGATATTTTAAGAATGTATCATATAATCAAATGAATAATATGTACCCCAGCAGCACCATGAATAACTAAAAGTTGGAAAATGTGATGGAGGAGTCAGAACTTTAGATTTGTTTTTCCTTTCTTCTTACTGATATGTAAAGCATGTGATGATTTCTCTCTCCTCTATAAAATATCTGGTGCTGAGATATCTTTAAAGTATCTGTAACATTGTTCAGGTAAGGCCAGAATTCAGTGCATCGAAAGTGTATATAGTGCAAATATATGTTATGATGTAAATCCTTGCTTTCATGGGATTTTAGAAGTCAAAGTTACAAGGATGGTGTAGTGGCGTGTAGTGCCACCTAGGGGATATTAACTTCCATGTCAGAACTGATTTGTGTGATCATACTGTAAAATTATTCAAACCAACTTGTCTCTTATTCTACCTTTTTTTTGTGCAAGTTTTACCACATCAAAATTTAAACAGTACAGAAATGTGTAGAATTATGTCTGATACTGATACGGACAAAAAAATCATCCTGTAGAAGAGAAATTCCGAAAGACTATTTTTATAGAACTCATGAATATACTTAATGAGTTAGAAACAGTGCAAAATAATTTGTAAGTTTAAGCTCTCTAATGGAGAAAAGTATATACCAAAATGCAGATAAGCATACTTCATGTTAGAGGACATCATAGGCTGTGTATTTACCTAGTGTTTTTTTTTTTTACAGGTGATAATTGTTTTCCATATGCACGCAGGTAGAGAGGCTGTTGGAGTATACTCTGTTCATAAATAGCAGGAAATGATTGTTTCTTACCCAAAAATACAAACCTAGGGAGAGCTTACTCTTAAATAAACTGTCCAAATAAATTATCAGCTGAAACCTAATACTAAGACAATGAAACTAGACTAAGTTTAACTCCAGTTCCCCTTTTTCCTTCAGTAAGTAGTAAGAACTTGTTTAGGTGCAGATCAACAGTAATCAAATAATGAACTGTATCTTTGGACTGATAAGGCAGATCAGTGACTACTTTCATTGTGACTGTATGATGGGACACCATAGCATGTCTCTGGAAGAGCTCTTCTGGTGCCTTGCTGTGTGATCTGACTAGCTTGAGCTGCCACTAGCTCAGATCTCTGCTCCATCCAGCAAAAGTCCTGAGCTTTATCACTGTATCACAGTTTGTCTTTAACGTATTTTGTGCTATCCTTGTTTTCACCTGTACCATCCCAGGCTTTATCTGGTCTCTTGCACCACTTCATTATCGTGGATAAGTTGAGAGATGACTGTCCTGGGGTTGAATGAGCTTTCCAGTGTATAACCGGGTATCTGGATGTACCGTGTATTCAACCTAGCCAATGAAGATCCGAATAGCCAAGCTTACGTCTTCTATTCAGTGTTGTCAGGAACTTTAACTGTTATAGTTGTATATAGAGTTTGCAGGTGGCTTTGAGGACTGGTGAGCGTTTCAGAACATGTTACCACTTGAAGTAACTAAAACTGAGTACTTCATAGAACTTGTTTTCAATCCTGATAACATCTGAGATCTGTCAGGTACGTGAAGGAAAATAGAGATGTCAGTCACGTGATAGATACTGATGCTACTGAGGTACAAAACTGATTTTAAAAGATTCTAAATGTGAATGATTATTGTGTTATGTTGTATAATCTTACAGGAAACTGACTGGTATTGCTTTTGGAGACCTGAATCCTTTTCCATTACGTCAGATCAGGAACCGAAGGACCTATCACCTGGAGAAAGTACGTCTTGAACTAACCGAACTTGAAGCCATTCGTGAGGATTTCCTGCGTGAACGAGAGACCTGTGTAGAAAAAAGAGACCTTATTAGTGATGATGAGGAGGATAGTTGAAACTACTCAACATAAACTTTTCTTTGGGATCGTGACCAAAGTGAGTTAACCTCCAAAACACTTTATTAATCCTATCAAACCGAATGTAAACTAGTTGCTTTTGGAAATATGCAGGACAAATTTCCAAACCCCAGCACTTTCAGATATATGGCATTGTATGGAGGCCGAATACTTTTGTTTACATTTATGTTCATGGAAATGTATGTAGGGCACTTAATATCTGTCTCAGTTCAGTCATACAGCTGAACTGCTGAAACAACAATTGACAGTTGTTTTCATGCAGCACATTTAGTATCTATATGTGAAACAGTAGTAACAAAAGCCTGCACTCTGTTTACTACATTCATTGCCAAGCTTCTGTATCTGTTTGACTGTAAGCATGTTTTTTATAGAGCAGGTTCAGTGTGGGTGGGTTTTCAGTTTTGGATTGGCTCAATAAATAATTTTATTTCTATTCACTGTTTTTCTGATGGCTGTCTCAAAAAAGCCACACCTAAAACCCAGCTGTTATGGAATAAGAATGGAGCTTGCTACAGGAGTACTATGTATTAGTTCTGTATCCACAGAAGGTATTTTTTTCCATTATTTTGAGTTGAAATCACTCTTCCTATTTAGGGCTTCAAGTCCTGATCTTTAAAAAGAAATATAGCATTTTGTCTGCATGATTGTATAGCTATTATGTAGTAGTGATAGAGATTAAAGACAAGTGAGTATTTATCAGTCAATCAAAGGAGCCTAAAGGCCACAGCATGCACGTATAAATTTAAGATACTTTTTCCAGTGGAAAAATTAAAGATTCTCTTAACATACTCGGGTTTGCTGTGGATGTTAAGTGCACATGCTTCTAGACATCTGGAAGGAAACGGTTGCAACGTTATGGAAATGTCGGTGGAGGCAATGCTTGCTTGTGACTACCAGTACTCTTAAATGGTTCTGAGGATGAGGAGGCTTTTTGCCTTTTTTTTTGTTTGTTGGTTTGGTTTTATTTTGCTGGTTATTCACTGAACTCTTGCAATGTTCCTCCTTGAGTTGTTGGATCTTCATAATGTTAGATTGACTTAGATGTTGTCTCTGAACAGATGATGATAAAACTAACATTCAAAATAGGTCAGCTCTTGGGGAGTGGTTAATTAGCAAAAAATTAAACTTGTGGTCAGGAATGGTCCAAGTGCATGAAGCTTCTACTCTGTTCTCAGAAAACCAACAAGTAGAATTTGTATGACAGGTACACTTGTGTAAACATTTTAGAAAATCCAAGTGTGTGCGGGGAGAAATCCAGCTTCTTTTTCACAGCACTTTTTTAAGGGATGTATTTATAGGCTTCTCTAAGCATATTATTAATCAATTTATCTGAGAGGGAAATACTTAGAGAGGTGAAAAGTAATTTAGAGGACTTCCTTAGATATATACTGTATGCCTTTTCCTGTATAATGTATAACTTCAAATTAGCAAACAAATCCTTGCCAGTGAGGGACACATGGTATGATCATCTTGATTTGTATGACATGTATCTTGTAAAATGTCCCCTACCTTGTCTTTTGTAAGTGGTAGTTTTTTGGTTCTTTTTCCTAGTTACTCTTGGTTGTTTACTTGAACTTGTTAGGCAGGGTTTTTTCATATTATTGCATGTACTGTATTCATTTTTTTAACTTACAATCAGTATTTGAATATAAAAATGGGACCAGCTTTTCTAATTTTCTCGTTATGCTGTCTTTGTTTTGAAAGAGCTGGTCTCTAAATGGGTCTATAATGTCCAATTTTTTTCTTTTCATCGTGTTTTCAAGTGTTAAATGAAAACTTCTAACTTGAAGATCTTCCTTCCTTTGTCAACAGTTGAAATGCTAAGGTGAAGAACTTAGAAATATGTACCTTAGTCTCCTACAAGTCTACTAGTACAAAGTTTTGAGTCTTCAGTTAGAACTAAATCTATGACTTTAGGAGATGTTTTCATACAGAATACATCTAAGTCTTTAGGTTGTGAAGCTAAAACTAACTTCAGGGCAACAGTTCAGGAAGATCTGTAGATGACAAAACATGACCTGCAATGTTAACAAGACTTTTTTTTTTTTTTTTTTTTTTTTTTTTTTTTTTTTTTTACAGTTGTGCCGAAGGTTAAATTACCATGTGTATTATTGTGGTTCATTATAAAAGTTGTTACCTGATTGTACAGTAAAATTAAGTAGCTCTGTTTCTTATTCCATTATGTGAATCTAAAACATGAATAGTAGGAAATCATGCAAATCACGCTGTCTCTGGGTATTTTGTTAGCCTTCAATTATGAAATGAGTTGGTGTTAATTTACTGAAGTTCCTAGCAAGATGTTGACTTCATTTTGTTAATAATCATTGATGCCTTAGTTAAAAGGTCAAAAAATTTGAAGAGGCATCTAACCTATGACTGCTAGAAATCCATGTAGAACAAAAATGAGACAAATGCAGCAGGTAGCAACTTCAAGGGAAGCTTTCCTCACTGTTACAAATGTCTTTAGGCAAACACTAGTTTTCTACTGGTGCTTAATTTGGTGATTTTGAGGAGCAGTAACTAATTAGGGATACGCAGGATATACAACCAGTATTTAAACCAAATGAAATCAAACGAAAATACAGTGTGACTTGTCAGCCTTGCAAAAGCTGAACTGTGTAGATACCAGGTGCTCACAATTTGGGGAGAACTTCCAAAACAGTATATGAGGATTAAACATCCATACCAGCCACTTAGGAGGAAATTGACCTGTTAATGCAAATGAAGACTGCAGAGTTTTTTTTTAATCTCCAAGATCATGCACGTGTGCAGAATTTCTTAGGTATGGTTCCCAGTATGTTATAAAAACCTAACTGCTAATGTGATTATTGCAGAATATTTCTCCATCTTTGTATGCTTATGCATGACTTTCAGTGATATTTCTGGTTACTTGGTTAAAAATGTTCTGTTACCTTTTATTAAATAGGCAGAAGTTTGGTGCACAATACCTCTAGCTATTAAGTCTTCGTAGTATTTCAGCTTTACTTGGACATGTATATAGGTAGTGTTATCATCAAGTGTTACCAGATTTTTTAACCAGATATGTAATGAATAAAAATATTTCATTGCCCTTTAGGTGTTTTCTGTGACAGATATGCACCTTGCCCTCAGTCATTGAAACATGGTAAGACATTTCAGCAGAAAGGGAAAGATTTCTGCTCCTTAAGACATCGAGAATAAATGAATGGTTCTACACTTGGTAAACTGAGTTGTTTGTTCAGTCATGCTTAAGTGAGAAATGGAAAAAGAGTCACTTTATTTCACTAAATTGTGTAGCTGTTTTGCTGAATCTTCCCTTAAGTGCCATGTTGGAAATAAGCAATATGCGGTACAAGAAATTTGAATCACAAAACATAAGTGATGTTATTTTTGTAAAAAAAAAAAAAAAAAAATTAAAAAAAGTTGTGAGAAAAAAAAAAATAAATTGTTTACTTTGCATTACAGCTTGCTCTGGTTCTTCTTTTTTCATAACAGATGGAATAACTGCGGGTGCCATCAGAACAAATCCCTAGTAAAGCAAGTGTTTTTGTCTGATAATGTGATTTCAGAGAGTATAGAGGAACAAACATGCAAATTTGGCTTTGAAGCATGAAGATGTGAACTATAGACGTTTAGCATGCAGGTGATGCTGTCTGGGTAAACTTGTGATTGGTTTCCTTAGTTTCTGGGAGGGATGGGAGAAGAAAATTAACTTTCCATGAGTCCTTACAGGGAACAGACTTCCTAAGAAACCTGAATATTTGTACAGTATCTCCTAACGCAGCCTCTTTAGCAGAATGTTCTTGTCCTGTAGCTCTGCTACAGGATGGCAAGCTGTTAAGAGTAGGTATTGGCACAGCTGGGAATTTGTTCAAAGTTTTCTTGCACAATAGGATAGAGAGCAGCAACTGAGGAAAAAATTACTCGGGCCTAAAGAGAACCTCCTGTCCTGTATACTGAAAGTTTTAAGTCTGAGGAATAAACAGAAAATTCTGGAAAGAGAATGCATGGTGGGGAGCAAGATCTGTCTTGGACACTTTGCATATTTAGTATGAGCAGGTTGTGTTGTCCCAGCAGCTGCTGGGGCCTGTTGAAGAACAGCTGAGGCTACTGTTTCCTCCTTGGGACTGAGCTCAAGACATTTGTTCTCAACGGAATTGCAACAAGAATGCAAGTGCAGTTGCTGATAAATGTTAAGAGACTTATTCCTGAGAAATACATTATTTTAGCAAGGATAAATAGAGCTGATCCAGTCTGACCTGAGAGCAGATATCTGCAAAATCTTGTTCTCCATTCAGAGTAACTCAGAGATGTGGAGAACATGCTGATGTCTGCTGGTGTTGTATTATAGTATATCAGGTATTCACTCTATGGGATTTTCAGAAGTGCTAAACATAGGTTCCTTATCTTCAGCTCCTTGACCTCACTGGAAGCAGAATCCATGTAGTGCTGAGGCTTTAAGATTTCCCACACATGAAGGCCGTGAAGTATATTCACTGAGATAATGCAAAGGAAGGGTGTGCTCTGCCTTGGAAGCTTTCCCCCTGGTAAAGAAGGTAAAAGGTTCAATCACGAAGAAGTTAGTAGAATGGTGTTTTGTCATGATACTGTGCTGTACTCCTCTACAATTCTATATATCTGACAGCCAACTCTGCGCTGTCAACATGACTAGCTTTTCAGAGGAAGGACTAGACTGGTAAGCACAACTCAGGAATATGTGCTGGAGATTAAAAAAAAAAAAAAAAAAAAAAAAAAAGAAAGCAGTTATTAAAGCAGTTATTTAATAAGAAAACTGCCTGTTGTAGAGAAGTAAATAGGGTAATTAAAACTTTCAACATTAGAATACAGATGAGGAAATTAACAAGACTTTGGCCTTAATTCAGTTGCGTCTAGTCTTGAATGATGACATCGTGCCTGTGTGTTTCAAGTAAGGTGTACTTTATGTATGTACAAAAGTTATATATTTTTTGCAGTGAGATGCCTCTAAGACTTGATGTTTGAGCTGATGAACTGACTCGATGCCTTCAGGCACCATGATTGGTGATTAAACCATGAAAATATCCTGTTTACCTGTTTTTGTAAAGGCAAGTGGTGTTTTTTCTGGTGTTTACCCATGGGGCATCCCCTTGGAAAAGTAAGGTATGGGCTTCATTCTTCATTATTTTCTAAAAAAGACTGGTAAATACATGGCTAGCAGACATTATGGCGTTTATCTTCAGAATTCACTGACTTACCAGGTTGCTTGTGCTGCCTGCTTTGGAAGCTACTCAGGTTTGACTTTTCCTGCTTAATCTTGTCCTTTATGCACATGAAGTCTTTTGCCCTGATTGCCAGAGATGATACAAAGAAATCTGAGTTAAAATGTTCTAAAGGAAACTGAACAACTAAACCAGGTGAGAGCAATTTCTTATTTATGCAGAACCTATATTTTTGCCTGTAAACCCTGTGGGTACAGTATTGGGGATGAGATTCCATCTACCCTTGTGTTCTGGGAGACCTTGTAGGGCTGGTCAGTAGAAACTAAATTCAAAGAGGGTTATTCAGGGACTAGGGAGAGGTTGTCCTGATTTCAAAAGTGTCTGTGGCCAGTCAGGGCAAACTGTTGTTTTTTCCCTTTGTAGCTATGAGCAAACAAAAGAAGCGGCCTTCCTTGTGTGCCCTTTTCTCTGAGATTTTTGTAGGAGTACTGATGTGACTTGCATGTGATCATACCACATTGTAGAACTAAAGGTGAGGAATGAAGTCTCTTTATTTCCTGTTTCAATTCATTCTGATGGCATTTGAAATCTTTACTATTGCTCCCATTTCCTGTCCTCCACCCTCTGTAATATCAGACACAGCTACTTTCCTTTCTGATTTGGGAGAACTGGGTGGAACTCCTGGGCTGTGGAGCAGGGGCACAGTTCAGTCTGGTTGACTTGAAGTCTGAAGCCAAGTTTCTAACTGTGATAATAAAAAGCACAGCATTTAGGCTTTTGCCTAATATAAAATTATTTTGAAATTCATTATATCATCTTAGCAATGTTTTGCAATGGAAACAGGCCACCTGTTTATGCATAATTTACTATAGCTTTGCTTTATCTTAACTGCATACAGAACTGTAAGTAAAGGCAGCCTTTGTATTAAAAGCATTTATGTTCAGTCTGTAAGGTGTGAAAAATACCACGATGGCTCATTAACAAATGTTGGATATTAACTTGCCTGGAATAAATGTAAGGAGACCATACAGTATTTATCACAATTACTGTCTGCTGAAAAGAGAGAGAAAATCCAGTTTTACAGGTCTGGGGAATGTCTTTAAGACAGGAGAATAAACAAATGAAGGATGTAGTTCTCAAAATTTCGTCTAGGGCAACTTGGCCAGCAGTATGGCAGCTGGTTGTTATAGTAGCATGCTAATTCGTTTTGAGTTGCACAGTGAAGACTGGTCACTCTGAATCCCAGTGTTTTCTTGAAACAGGAAAGTTCACTTGGCGACTTTGAATTTTAGGCCACACATAAAACAATGTAACCTTGTATTTAGGCTTGTATAGAATATAGAAGATTCCTTTCTCATTAGAGTTTCTCTGTAATTAATTCATCTCTTTGGTATTAATTCCTTGTTATTCTTTTCTTGTATTCTGAATCTACTTAAAGCAAAGGAAATCAGGTCCGACACCTGAAATATTCCCAAACCAGCTTGGGAGAACTGTCATAGTCTGGAAGGTTATATAAGGACTTACATCTCAAGTGTGGGAATACAAATACAAGGCTGTCAAATTCTGGGATTATATGTGCCACTCGCATGCAACACGTTCTTATCAAAATAGTCTTGTTCGAGCCATGTCAGGAACCATTACATTTTTTGCACGTGTCCTTGGTTAAACTTTGTTATCATTGCAGAGTAACTCAGCTCGCCCACTGACGAAATGGAGCACAACTGAATAAACAAGTGAGGACAATGTTTGTTTTTCAGATCCAGGGCTTGCTGATTTCTGAAGTAGCTTGCATTGTTGTGTAGTGCTGCTGAAAGCTGGAACAACGTGAGCTATTTACTTAACCTTGGACCAATTGCTACCCCAACGGAGAAGGAGGGCGAGACACCTTGCAAGCAACCGGTGCCATTTCGGCGGTGATGCCTTGGGCTCTTGGGACTTCCTGGAGCAGAAATCCTGCTGGGCAGCACTCGCTGCGGGGGCTCTGGTCCTGGCGCCCGCTATTCCTCCGTGAGTCAGGTGCGGGCCCTGCGTGTGCAGCGTGGGCTGTAAGAGCAGGGCCCTTACCTGGGGGCGCACGGGGAAGGTGGGGCTCAGCTCCCTGCATAACTGCCTGCGTGGGGCTCCGGAGCCTCCCCGCTCGCTTTCCTTCCTCCCTGCGGTGCCCTGTGCCCCCCAGCCCCGGTGCCGGTGAGCCTGGCGGGGTCCCAGCCCCCCGGCCTGGTGCCGTGAGGAGCCGGGGGGTGCAGCGGGGCCGTGCGGGCACACCTCGTCCCCCTTCCGCAGCCCGAGGCGCTGCGCTGAGCCGGCGGCGCCCCCGGCCCCAGCTGGCCCCGTGTCTCGGCGGCTCCCGGCCGCAGCCCGGCTTCCCCGGGCCCGTGAGGGGGCGCCGCGGCTCCCCGCGGCGGGGTGCGGGGCCCGGCCCGGCCCTCCCGTCCCCTCCCCTCCCCTCCCGTCCCCTCCCCTCCCCTCCCCTCCTCTCCTCTCCCCTCCCTCACGCCCAGGGGCGGGCGCCCGGCACGGCCCCGGCGGCTTCTCCCGGTGAGCGGCGCCCGCGCCGCCCCCTCAGCCCCCTCAGCCTCGGCCCTGAGGAGCCCCGCGGAGGGGCCGCGCCCGGCGGTAAGTGGGTGCCCGCAGCCCCCGGCGGCGTCCTTCCCTTTCTTTCCCTTCCCCTCCCCTCCCCACCTCCCCAGCCGTCCCTTCCCCGGCAGCTTCAGCGCTGTCCCCGCTCCGCGGCGGGGCTCGGGGGCTGAAGTGAGGCGGCTGCGGAGCCCGTCGGGGCTGCCCGCGGCTCGGGCTGCTGCTCGGCCCTCCCCTCAGCCTCGGGTGCTTGGAGGGCTTCGGTGGTTTCCACCCGGGGCTGTCAGCACGGGGGCAGGCAGCTCCCCGCATCATCTCAGCAAGCAGCAGCTTTCGGTTGTCCCTCAGCAGGTCCCACAAAGGCTGGGGAGCGAAGCAGGTTCAGAAGCACCCCTTTGTGTGAGCTGCGTGGATGGCTGGTTACGCCTCAGCTTACTGATGCCCTCGTGCACATGCCGTGCAGCTCCCGGTTATCTATAGATTCCATCCCGTCTTTTCCTTCAGAAAGTTTCAGGCAGGATCTGTGGGGTTTCTGAAGCCGAGCCCCTCTGGGCAGCGCAAGCACAGCACGGTGCCTGGCCCGCATCCTTCTAGGGACAGCCAAGAGCGAAGGTGTGAACGGGAGGGTGGAAGCGTGCGGCAGCTGCTGCTTTGGCTGATCAGTCATGGTAGATAGAGCAAGGGGCTCTTAAGCCACGAGCACCAGCTGCAAAAGGCCCCAGAGTGGCGTGCTCACCTACTTAATGTCTGTAGGGAGATAGGGGGAAGCTCAACTATGATCTTCTGGGGATCATAACCTACTGAAACATCAGTGGGTTTCAAACTTTCCTATGCCTGCCCTTCGTCTCTGCGTAAGAAAAAGTTGCAGGTAGCATGAGCCTGATCACAGCTTGGGGTCAGCGATGTTTCTGTTCTGCAGTCATAATCCTTGAAGGCGCCGCAGGGGCGGGGAGTAGGGGCCCCGATGTTGCGCCAACATGCCGGGCATTGCGGGCTTTCCCCGTGCCCTGGCTGAGGCATTCGCACCAAGCTCATCGCTCAAGCATGCGAGGGCCTTGGGATCAGTTACAGCAGCGGCCCTCACAGCTAGCTGCCTGCTGCTGAGCTGTAATTAGCCACAGAGCTAATGCATTTGGTGTGTACCCTTGAAATGGAGGCTTGGAAACGCAGTCTTTGGTCGTTCAGCACACAGATAATTACTGCAGGGTAAACCTGGGAGGTCAGAAAGGCATCCCTTGAGAGTTGTGTCTACAGCA
This sequence comes from Aythya fuligula, assembly GCF_009819795.1. Taxonomy (NCBI): domain Eukaryota; kingdom Metazoa; phylum Chordata; class Aves; order Anseriformes; family Anatidae; genus Aythya; species Aythya fuligula. The sequence continues at coordinate 7,716,911 of NC_045569.1, read as the reverse complement.
CTGATTCTATAATGAGACTGTGGCCAAACTGATTGCTCAGATGTTTGCTGCGTTTTGTGTCCATTATAGGCACACAGGTAATAACAGCTGCCTGAATTTTCCAACAGAAGAGAATTTGGACTACTGTTGCTTTCTGACTGGAAAAATGTTAGGTGAAAATAAAGATTTGTGGAAATTAGTACCATTGTGTAATTGTGCTGTAAGTCCTTTTATTTGAAAGCAGGGGATAAAAATGACTTGTTTTATGCTCTTGAAATTGTGTAATCTTCTGCAAGATTAAAAAAGAAAAAAAAAATCAGTGGAGATAAGAAGGGTGAAAGAGCAAAACACCTTAATGCTCGTAAGTATCTTGGTTAGTTTTAGCATAAAGCATCAAATAAGAAGACTGTATCAATTGATTTTATTTTTTTTAATCTTCATTTGGGCAGTTTTAGTTCTAAATTGTAGTAATTTCTTGCTAGTAAAAAACAGCTTAGAAGGGAAAATGTTTTACTATGGTCTGTTTCAATGCATATCTCGGGTTTTGCTTGAGCATAGCTATTGCTTTGTGAAGAGAAAGCATGCCAGAGAGGATGCTTCTGAGTTTGGCCAAAGGGGGTTTAGTGATTCAGTTTGTCAGGTGTATTTGAGAAAGTAAAATTATTCATCTCTTACTTCAGTCACTTGAAACTGGTTTCCAAAATAGCTACAGAAGATAGCTTGAGGAAAAAGTTGGTGACAAGCCAAATGATCCTACAGTTTTGTTCTCACCTCAGATTTCTATAATCTTTCTCTTATTCAGTGGTGGATGGATGTTAATCATGGATTCAACATGTGCAGACCAGTCATTGGTTGTCAAATAATTTGGTGCTAATGGACTGATAATTTACCTGCACAGGAAATACTTTTTTGAAAGAACAAATTATACCTTCCTTTCTTCTGCTTCCCTTGAGATGGATTCTGCCACTGTCTTCAGAATATTAATTTCTTATCCCCACAACATGAGCTGCACTAAAAAAGCACTTCTGTGCTGGAGTAAGAACATCTACCTCCTGTGTGCATAAAAGAATGCGTTTAAATCCATACCTTGGATCACACTGGAAAACAGTGATTTCTTAGGGTACATAAGATCTGATTTTATGGTATGACAGAACTTAGGAGCGTGAAGTGATGAGGCAGTAAATGTTTCTGGTGCCAGAAACTGGAACCTGGGAGGTCTGTATTCTATTTCTGGTTTCGCTATGGCTTTGTTACATGGCTGTAGGAAAATAATTTGCATAGTGTTAATAATACCTTGACATCTTGTAATATTTGGGATGCGTAAAAGGTGGAACTATTCTATGAGGTATCATAATGAAAACACAAGTAACGTGAATGCTGAGTAGCAGCTGGCCTTTGTAGTAAAATGCTCAGCACTAGGAATCCTACAGCAGCGAGACAGAAGAGATGGCCCCAGCGTGGGGCGGTTGAGGGAAAGACATGGCAGGCTCTGGGAAAGAGCACAGAAGGCTACGTCCTCTGCAGAGCTTGGTGCAGGCCTCTTAAAGCTCTAGTCTGGTTCAGAATGACCAAAGTTGATTCCCCCTCCCCCCTTCCAGTTTGAATGAATTCTGGGACAGACCCCAAGGGACCGGAAGGGTCCTTGTATGCGATAGAGGTGTTAGCATAAAAAGTGCATCAGAAAACAAAGTTGGTTGTTGCTATTTTCTCTTATCATGAGTGTATGACTGGAATGTATGAATCTATGCGTGTAAATACCTGAGGGGAGGGTGTCAAGGGAATGGAGCCAGACTCTTTTCATTTGTGCCCAGGGACAGGACGAGAGGCAATGGGCACAAACTGAAGCACAGGAGGTGCTCAATATGAGGGAGCACTTCTCAACTGTGAGGGTGACGGAGCACTGGGACAGGCTGCCTAGAGAGGTTGTGGAGTCTTCTGCTCTGGAGATATCCGAAGCCCACTTGGGTGCTATCCTACACAATGTGCTCTGGGTGACCCTGCTTGGCAAGGGGGTTGGGCCAGATGACCTCCAGAGGTCCCTTTCACCCTCGGTCATTCTGTGACTCTGTGACTTCTTTGTCTGAATGTGTCATAGATGAACAACCATCTCCAATTCAGCGGTCAGCTTTCACTGATCAGCCTCAGGGAATCACTATGTGATTAAAGGAAAAAAAATAAAAGGCACTCATTCCCCCTTTAGTACTTGTGCTCCGTGTTTGCAAATGGAGTCCAACAAAAACTGTAGTTTCAATCTTCAACTGTGAAGTTATCTTAGCTTCTGAAGATCAACGTGCAGTGTCTGGGGAGGACTGTGTTTATGACTGAAAAGAATTTTTATTTCAGATGAATTTCAAGTGCATAAAGGTCATCTTTTATTATCTTATTCCCCTTGTGCAGTGTATTTGCTTATGACAATTGTCTGAGATCATCAAGTGTATGATCTATTTTGGGTACCTGCTGACTGTGACTGCTGGGTGAAAGCCAGCGAGAGAAATCTGCAGAAGTAATGAGAGTGGAAGGCAGTGTTAGACACGGGAAACACCAGCGCATCAGAGGTATGACTGGAGTCTGTGGACGCTTTGGAGCAATTTTGCGTTCACTCTTCAGAAATGAGGCTCTAGTCTTGAGTCGGGTGAGTGAATGGGGTCTTGGGTCGCGAGCTTGGAGCTTTGACCTTTGTGGAACAAGGTCAGTAAAAGGGATGAGAATTTTCTGGTTATTTTTGAGAAAATACTATGTGGATTATGTGCATCTGCAGAAGTAGGTGTGTTGTTTGGAGACTGCTGGGAGATGAGTAAAATTGTCAATCAAACAGCCTCTGTGTTCCCAGAGGCATATTGGGTGGGTTCCCCATTCTCAGAACAATGTTTTTAAGGCAATTTCTCTGTCTCTTAGGACAATGTTTTTCTTTTGAGGTGTGTTTGTATACAATGTTATTTATAGCCACGTACCTTGGATTCTGATGAAGGGAGTAGTCAATCTGAGAGATTTACAGTCTTTGGGCAAGTCTCAGCAACATCTCTTCATATGTGGCCAGTTTCATTTGCTTGACTTTCTCATGGGCTCAGAACTTGATCTTGCAAATCAGGATGAGCAAAACAGAATCAGGATGAGTTTGGGATTTTCAGCAAGGCTTGGCTTTGTCTTCTGTTTGCTTCTTCTGAAGTCTGCGGGTGTTGAGCTAGGTTTGCTCCAACACTTCAGAAAATGCCGTTCTGAACAACTGCAAACAAAATGATATAAACTTCATGTGAAGCCAATAGCTTAGAAGTATCCCAGTTATAAATGCTACTGAAGAGTTTATTTACCATAGTTTCAAGGCCCAAGCAGAACTGGTCAATGAGATTTCTCTGGGGATATGAAAGATTGCTTCAGAAATATGGTATTTACTTACAAAGTAGAATTTTAGTTGTTTATTTTGATTGAGAGGAAAGGGACATTTATATCCCAGGCATTAACAAGAAGAATGAAAATAATGAGCAAAGAAGCAGAATGGTTTCTGTGGCTTCACCTTGCAAAACCCTGAAAATACAGGAAAAGTAAGGGTCACTTAGAAAATGTCTGAGAAAATATGGGCAGGGAAAGTGGAAGTGACAAACACCATCGTAAAGCATCCAGCCTAGGCTCGGAAACGGAAGTGTTGATTTCTGCGGTATGCTTCAACAGTGATGTTATTCTGGTCTTCAGTGTCACAACCTGCGCAGTTTCTATTATTTGCTTTAGGTAGCCAGATGAGAGAGACCATCATTAGAGCCAAGTTAAAGGAGGGTTTTGGAACTGGGGCTTGGACAGATTTGTTAATGAAAAATCAATAGGCCTCCCAGCATCTGTCAGAGCCATCACATCTGCAGTGGAGACCTCCAGAAAGGCTGCTGAGGGCATGAAAGATTTTGCCGGGGGTGCTTTGCACCTCCCTCTCCTCCATGAGGTTACCGCAAATGTGTCAGGCGAGGCAAGTCGGCTGGTCGGGGCCATTGGGAGCTCCCTGCCTAATGAATGCCTTGGGAAAGGGAAAGGAGTGAAGGGAAATGAATGGTCACAGAGCCCCCCATGTCTTCTTGTGCTGGGGAAATGGTAGTCCAAAAGGATGCACTGCACAGATACCGAGCGTATGGTGAGACCCATCAAGAAACCACACAAAGCTGTGCTGCGGGAGGGTGGAGGCAGGTAGTGGTGCTGCATGCCTGGTGGAGGGATAGGCATTCTTGATACCCCTTATTGCTACTGCTTTTTGAAAGAGTGAATGTTACTTCTAACCAATATCGGGGTAAGTGTTGGTGTAGTAGCCCCTCTGATTGAGATGAAGCAGTCAAAACATTTATGTTCTAACATGTAGTTTTTGTTAACACCAGCCAAAAAGCATATGTGGAAGAATGAGGAGACTGTTTCCCTTCCTTTGAAGGACTGTACTTGGAAAGGAACTTAATTGATACTCAACATGCCTCCAGTGTGTTAGAAGCCAAAGGCTTAAAGAAAGGGAGCGAGAAAACAAAGCAGCAAGTCTGTTCACTGAGGTGAGTGCATGACAAAAGCTGGGTGCATTTTGACAAGTCTGTTAGATTTTTACAACATATTTGCAGCTTATGATATTTGCTTATAGAGATTGGGAAAAGTCTTAAAAACAAACAAACAAACAAAAAACACAACAAAACAACAACAACAAAAAAGAAAACCATGTGAATTTTCAGCTTGGCAGAAGCCCTGCAATTGCTTTTTGGTACTTTGTCCTATTTTTTAATAAGTCTGATGGTTTATCAAAATAGCTGGCGCTTCTTGCAACACTGAATCGAGTTTGTTTCTTAAAGATCAAAATAGGTCTTTGTTTGCTGGTGAAATATGCTTCTCAGTGTGCCAAAGACTGCTATTTAAAAACAGGAGGGAGCTGTATAAAAAAATACAGAACCTGGAAGTCCCCAGTGCATGTGAAGCAAGAAGCATCTGGGATTCATAAGGAAGTAAGCATTGCTGAGAGTACAAATATGTCGCTAAAGCCCGGAGGCTTTAGCCTGGACAACAGCTGCATGGCTCAATGCAGTTAGATTCAGAGCAGTTATGATATGAGAGGTCTTACAGCTACTTTACTCAGTCTGATTTAAAGAGTGGATGCTGTTTGTGACATTGAGGATAATGCTAGTGTTTATCTACACAGGAAACACTAAATGCTGTAAACTGGTTGGTTGGTTACTGTTAAAATACCTTCTGTAAGCTTAACATATGTACCTGTGTAAGTATATCCCAAGAAATAATGTCTCTGATCTTCTTGTCTTCCAAAAGCAGCAGCTTGTGGATGACCTGCCCCAAAGAAGGTGGTGGGGGACAAGCAAGAAAAATAAATAAATAAAACCACACACACCCCAAAACACATGGAAAGACTGAGTTGATGAACATTGGTATGGAGGGTGTCACACTTGAGCATAATTTTGAAAAATCCACCATTATTCCGTGATCCATGCTTGTATTTCTGGCCAGTTTGTAAAAGGAGTATCATTTGCTGGGCATTGCTTTGTGATCTTCATTGAAGGCTTCATTATTTCTATTGTTGTATCTTCTGTCGACAGTCTAAATGTGGGACCAGACTTATGTTACTCCTGAGAGTTTCCTCATGCCTAGCACTGTAATACATGAGTGTTTGAGTAGCACAGTAAAGGTGAGGACATGCATATATCACAGTGAATTCTTTCTCAGTTTCTCCCTGCCCCCTGCATTTTGGAGCATCATTTCGGGAGCCAGGAATGATCCTTGCTGCCAGAACATCTCCAGGATTTCAATCTGCTGACTTTTGTATAAATAGCAAAGTTTTTTTCCTCTTTCCCTAGCTGCCTCATTCTCTGGTTAGCAAATCTAGAGAAGCTCTCTGCTTTGCAGGCTAACTTTCTTTGTGGAAAAAGCACCCTTCGAGGCAGGTTTAGTTGTTGTTTGTTTAGTATGGCCCAGCATAAGGTATTCCCAGGTCCTCAAATGTACCAGTGTGAGGCTTGTTCTTCCAGACCTCACAGAGCTCGTCAACTTAAAAGGTTATCTTTGGGAAATAAATTGTACTTTTACACAGGGTAATGCATGCAATAAATGCTGCTGCTTCTCTTTTTATTATTTGCAGCATCTAGCATGTAATAGGAGATGTTGTACTGAAAGCTCCCTAGATAGAATCACGGTGTCTTTTTGTAGCTGTGGTCTGCCTGCTGACACTTTGAATGAAGTGTCCTGCAATGCTGATATTTATACAAGCTCTCTTTCATGGACCAAAGATGCTTTATGTCTACAAGTTTGTCACATCATTAATTGTATGTGTATGCTCTCAATTACTTTGGTGAAGGGCACTTCACTTATAGGTGCTCACCTCTGTCTTGAATCAGGCTCTCACTGTTTGGCAGAGACTAATAAATTAATTCCTTTAACCGGTCAACTGTAAGTTCTGACATAAATAAGCTGCAATAGATCCAAAGTGCCTATATCGGAAAAGTTTTTTACCTGTTCTTTGCCCGTTGAAATGTCATGATGAATCTCCTACTTTCTTAATATTCTAGTGGCATCATCTTTGTGCATCAATGAAGAGTCCAAACATGGCTTTGTTCAAGCAACAGAAGGTGGAGGACGTTTATGAAATTGGGGAAGAGCTAGGAAGGTAAGTTTACAAGTGACACCACACTGTTGTAAAAGCTGAAACATGGGGATGTTTGTAGCATCTTAAAACAATGACATGATCAAAGCACTGCATGACAGTCTAAAGCAATTTCAATATATTACAATAGAAACACATCCCTTTCAAAGAAATACACTGTGGATATTTATTATTTTCAGGTTAAGTGTGCTAACTTTTTTTCCTGTTTCCTTTCTTGCAACTAGGACAACAGAAGGTACGTTTACATTGTCTTTTGTGGATAAGTGTCATCTTTGTCTGTGCTTTAGACTGAGTTCACCTGTCTGCTCTCTGAATGAGCTGGGAAGCAGGAAGCCATGCTGCTGTAGTCACAGATGCAGCCCCGTTTATTTGGCTTGTTGTTATGAACAGCGCTGCACAGCCTCCGGCTGGCTCAGAGCACTGACAACATGTTAATATCTGCCTGCAAAGCATTGTGTATGTGTTCCTGAAAAGAATAGTCAATCAAAATTTCAGCGGGACAGGTTAATGCCTTTATATAGCTTTTAATCTATAAAGGCTTATCCACAGGTATTAATTATAGGTGGAGTTAATGGGCTATTGCCAGGCTTAAACACCATGCTGGATTGTGGGCTGGATGACACAGGGCTTCCCCAGTCACTTAGCAACTTACAGTGCTCTGAGTGAAGATAGCTGGTTCCCATGCAGTGTCCAACCCTCCGATGCTTTCTTTTTAACATGCAAATTGTTGAATTAGGGCTCTACAAGTGGTGGCTTCCTTCCCAACATCTGGCAGTTCATTTTTGATAAATGACTGTGTGTGTGCAATTATCCTTTTCCAAGGGCTGATGATTTAGTGACATTAAAACACTTCACTTGAAGCTGTTTCCCAGCCATTTTTTTATTTTTATTTTTTTGGCATTTGCAGCTATTTCATCTTCTGAGTTGTTTGGAGCATTTCTTTATATGTGGGGTGTTTATATTATTTTTCTGCTCTCTTCCATCTCAAGAAAGCCTCAACTCATAAATTTTCCATAGCTGTTTGCTTTTGAGCGATGACTGGTTTTGAGAATATCATCCTGAAAGTGAAAATAAGACAGCAGTGAGCATTAAAAAACTGCAGTGTGAATGCAGCGTGTAGAAGTTGTGCTTTTTTAATATAGGAGGCCCTAGTATGTGGTGTTACAGTAAAATTAATAAAACTAAGAACTGGAAAATGAGTAGTATATTTTTACTTTGGTTGGTGACTTGGTTTTGTAAATTCATTGTCTTTTGTGATGATGAGCTTAACCTTCCCTCTTCAAGGTGACGGTAGATGTCTTGTAGTGAGAAATCCAAGTTGACTTGCTACTGAGGTGTGTAGGCAAAAATGTTCCTGGAAAGACCTGAAGGAAATGGACAAATTGTGAGACCTCTGTTTTTTTTTTGTTTTTTTTTTTTTTTTTTACTTTCCAAGAGCCTTCTAAAGTGTGAGAAAAGGGCAGCAAGACTGGAGTAGCTCCCTAGTTTTGAACACTTGAGTTGTATACTTTACACATTCAAATGAATGCCATGTTACATAATTTCTGCCAGCTTTATTTTCAGTTTGAGATTTTGTGAGGAGCTCTGCAAATGTCTTGTTTCAGCTCTGTGTTATATGTATAGTTTGACCAGGTTATTGAGTCTGTCTCTGAGCAGTAACTACTGATTAGGGCTGGTGATATCTTACTTTGTTGGAAGTAAAATAACAGACTAGACAAGTTCTGGTGAATGAAGTGCTATAAGAATCTTTTTTCAGTGATGACTGATGCCCTTGGAGCCTGTAGAAGCTTCTTATTACTTCAGTATGTTTGTAACAAGCTGTTAGTGCTTGACAGGTACAGGGGGTTAAAAGGGTTTGGTTATTATGATTCTGGCAATGAAAGTCACTTACAAAACAAATCTTTTTAAAGAAAAAGTCATTTACAAGACAAATATTTTTAAACAAACTATGAAGTGTTTGTCCTGTTCATGTCCTCCTAACTGAGTTTGTGACTTCCTGGGAACAAAACTCATCATGAATACAGGCTTAATGCTTGTTCTAGCATGATTCAGTCAGAAGTTAAAATACAGGATCTCATCAACAGGGCCAGTCCCTGATTATCTGAAGGCACGGCACTTAGGAAAGAGGGCTTCTGCTATATACTGTCAATGCTTCTTTGCAAGGCTTCAGTGTATCCTATCTGATGATGAAACTGGAAATTTTCTGATGCTGTGCAGCATTTAAGGTAGCTGCAGCAAAAGCTGTTCAGATCCAGTTACATGATACCCTGCGAACAGCATATTTGTGGACTCCTGAACCAGACCATTTTCAGAACCATTGCAGAGCTAGAGGCGACTCAAAGGATGCTGGAAAAGACGTTGTTTCTCATGCCAAGGCACACTGTGAGGGAAAAATCTGCAGAAAGGGGGAGCAGGTTTTCCATGCTGTAGCTGTATTGTAACTAGCTGCCTAACTTCAGCATTCCCTTAATCTTTCAAATATTAATCTTAGGTTTACACCTCTGTTGCCCAACTTCTCCAGAGGGTACATATAGGAAACAAGAAGTCAGGCATGTGGCATTAGGCAAAAGAAGTTGCTAATGGGCTTGCGTAGTTTTGGCAGCTACACTGGCAGGCAAGTTTAGCACAGCCTACGCTGAATGAGGGAAATACCTTATTACCATGCATGTATTTTTAACGTTACTTCCTGCTAGATAATATCAATTGGTTTGTAAGTATGAAGTCTGTGGGGAATGAGGTTCTCTAGCTATAGCTAAAAGGGGGCCTAAAAAGATGAAGTGCCTCATGGGTAAATTTAGCAAATTTCAACATCGTAAAAAAAGAAAAAACCCTTTTAAAATCTACAGTACAGCATACTGTTAGAATATTGAAATATTTCTAAATGTTTTCTTTTGCAAAATTTATGGTTAGTGAGGGGGGAGTTTCACAATCTGAAAATGTTACAGGAGGATTTATTTAAAGAATCCTCAGTAAAAATAGCTAGTCTAGAAGTCTGGGAAAGTTAGAATGCAATAGAATATAAGGTATTCAGAACCTGTAAAGGTAGTTGAAGATTTTCTTCTTTTTTCCCTTCTCCATAAGGCAGTGGATTATGCAGTTTGGGAGTTATATTATGCAGTCCTCCCAGGCATTTGACGTTATCTCTCCTTGAAGGCATCAAACTGATTTCTGGCAAAATCATTTTTTTTCCTGTGTTTGAGCTGTTGATCAAAAATAGTTACTTCAAAAAAAAAAAAATAGATTGCACAGAATCTTATCAAAATTCATCCCTCCTCAAATGTGGTTCTCTGTTTCTAAATGTCACTTTTATTCAAGTAACAGCAAACTGTGCCTTTCACCATCCGTTTCAATATACTTCTCTGTCAGAAACCTGTTAATTGTTTTGTGTGCTTTGAGGAGGATCCTGGCATAAGCTGCTTGCAGGAATGTTTGTTGGTAGCAGATCACTCTAACTGCATGTCTAAATGATGGAGATGCTTCTTAAAAAATGAGAGAAAGTTAAGGATAGCTTAACTGCCTTGGGCATATGCAGCTGTCAAATAGCCCTTGGCCCTTCAGCCAGGGAAAGTGGCTGGGAGAGGAGGCCAAGGGTGGAAAATCGTAAATTGAAGCCAAAATGAGCCAAGAGAGGGAAGAACTGGCCTACTGGTCTAGGGAAGTGGCAGTAGCAGAGCTCACTAGGGAGCTTTTTAAGAAAAAATGTCTTGGGATGTGTTGTGATTTGTATAGATTGCTCTGTCCAGGTAGAGAAAACCTCGCAGGAGTGTTTTCTAGCTGTGCTGGCAGACGCTGCCAGGGGTGGTAGGTACACAAAGAGTGCTAGAATTTCAGGGAGATGCAGGGCAATTCATAAAAGGTTGTGTCATAGAGTCATCAGTCTAAATGTGTTGTCAGCTCATCTGCAGAGGGCTGTTGACACGTGTGCCTCCTGGGCAGTGTCACTGTTGCATGTCAGGTCTGGGCTGAGGGTAGGAAGTGTGGCGGAGCCTGGCTGGGAACCTGGCGTGGCAGTGCCCACTGAGAACTGTGTTCCTGCAGGGCAGTGTGAGAATGGCACTGCCGTGTCCTGAGACAGTGCCCTGCTCACCACAGCTCAGCTCTTTGCAGCACACAAGCATCATGCTTAACAGAGAAACCTGAGAGATGTCTGGGATGTTGTTTTGTTCATGGATAAACAAAAGTTTGTACGTAATTGATCTAACAAGATGAATGTGATAGGATGCTTCCATTTTTTTCATGGTGGTAACATTCAGGCCATTTCTGAGCAATTACATTTGTTTTCTGCATCAACAGGACAATGCTCCATGTTCTGTTGTACTTTTTAAATATGTGGAACTTTGACTTTCTGGACTTCAAAGGGATTGCTGGATGTTTTTTTCCTCTTTGGGTAGGGTACTTCATTTCTTTGCATAATTGCAGCTCAGCAGTCATCTTGTACGCAGCTGCTCTGGTAGAGAGCAACAAAACAGGTGCATGCATTAGGTGTTTGCTTTGGGTGAAGTTGTTTCCTTCTATATTGTGGGCTGGCCCAGAAGAAATTCCAGATGATTCAGTCACTGCCTTAGTGTGAAAGGTAATGACTGTGATTTCTGTTGATTACTGTTGGCATGAACCAGCTTCTAGCTTCTCAGCCCCTGCTGACCTGGGGTGTGGTTAAAGCCAAGCTAAATCTTTAATCAATGGCTATTCATATCTCCTGAAGTTCCCCATCTCCAGCTACAAGTCCTGCCTCTTCCCTGCCATGTGTGTGATCAGGTCAGCTTGCTGAGACAGTAGACTTCTTTTTTTTTCTGGGTGAAACTTAAAGAACACCAGATGCAATGTTTTACCAGTGCTAATGGGGCTTAGGGGCCTGGCATATAATCACTGTTCTGACAGCGTAACTAATAAATGCTTATTTACCTAATGGAAACCAAAAGCACAGATAACTGAGGTATTCTTTGTAGGAGAAGAACTTGGAAATCCATGGTAAAAAGTCATGTCACCTAGCTAGATGGACTCTCCCTGGTAAGCAGAAGGGTGTAATTAGAGCTAGGAAATTTACTCCTCACACACATCACACAGTATCTTCATACAAGGATTTTTTTTTTCCCTGTATGTAGAAGTTACACAGTATTGAGCTTTCTCAGACATGGAACTTAACTCTCTTCTTAGATTCACTTGTAATTTGAACTAGTTCTCTGAATCTGGAAGAGTAACCTTGGATTCTTTATTTCGTATAATACATGCAGAACAAGTCTTTGTTTTCAATGCAAAATGTAACTTTAATTACTGAGCACTAACCAGTACCTATTAATATTTCTTGTTACAAAAATCTTCTATGTCATTCATTTGTTTCAACGTAAGATTCAATATACACTATGGCATGGGATACTAGATCACCATAACTAAGATTAGGGCTACGAAGATGGTGAAAGGCCTGGAGGGGAAGACGTACGAGGAACGGCTGAGGTCACTGGGCCTGTTCAGCCTGGAGAAGAGGAGGCTGAGGGGAGACCTCATCACAGTCTACAACTTCCTCGTAAGGGGGTGTCGAGAGGCAGGAGACCTTTTCTCCATTAACACTAGTGACAGGACCTGCGGGAACGGGGTTAAGCTGAGGCAGGGGAAATTTAGGCTGGACGTCAGGAGGGGGTTCTTCACAGAGAGGGTGGTTGCACACTGGAACAGGCTCCCCAGGGAAGTGGTCACTGCACCGAGCCTGTCTGAATTTAAGAAGAGATTGGACTGTGAACTTAGTCACATGGTCTGAACTTTTGGGTAGACCTGTGCGGTGTCAAGAGTTGGACTTGATGATCCTTAAGGGTCCCTTCCAACTCAGGATATTCTATGATTCTAAGATTGTCATCAGCTCTCTAATACAGTCGTTCTTTTTGGATTTCTATTCCTTCCAGCAGAGTGAGTGATTTTAGATTTCTCCTTTTTAAATGGTTTTCCCTGCTAGTTTTTAATGTTCTTTCAACTATTTCCAAAGTCTTGGTTTTGTATCATGAAGCACGGAGAAAAATTGTTTTGTTTTGTAATTGGAGTAATTAGTCTCAGTATTTGAGTTTTGTGGATCCATAATCCTCACAGAGAATTTGTATTGGTGTGTCTGTTTCCTATGTAGGAAGAGTGGAGAGAACAAATAGCACAGCTTCTGTGCTGTCCTGCTGCTGGAGGAGATTGTTTTGTGTAGCAGAAACTAAAAAAGATGAGGAGGGAACTTCTTCCTTTTACTTTGGTGGACCAGAAGAATCCACAAAGAGCAGTGAAATGGGACTTTCAGGAACCCTTCGTGGTTTTGGCCTTACAGATAATTTTCTAAAAACTTGATTAAAATGCCAGCATGATTTCCATCCCTTTCATTCATGGGGAAGGGGAAAAAATATTTAACCATTAAACCATAGTACTGGTTCCCCCTTATAATTTATTGCTCTCAGGTATACTATGATCTGTTTGCATTCAGCTAGATTTGGACCTTTAGACACAGGGTACAGTGTGCTAACCTTCTGCATGCATGTTACGTATGCACTGGTGTTGCTCCACATAGCAGAAGGAACAGCTTATCAAATCAGCTATTCCTGCTGAGCATGAGTCAGCTTTGACCTTCCCTAGGTCTCTGGACTCTGTTCATTCCTACTCCAAGAGTTGATATTCAATCTAAAACTAAAATGTGATAAGTGGGAAGAATTTCTATCATGCACATTTAATTCTTGAGCTTTAGATTAAATAATGCTTGCCAGGCTATCAGTAACTTGCCAGAATTGCTGGGCTAGTGCTATATCACTGCAGACTCTGCTTTTCCATCCTGAGGAGCTGATAGACTACATTGCTTGTCACTGTGTCATTGGGAAGCTTCCAAAAAAAAAAAAAAAAAAAAAAAAAAAAAAAAAAAAAACCCCCACACATTTAACAGCTTCGGAAGATGCTGGTGATGACTGAATAGGTGGCACAGTTTGTTGTGAGTCAGAGCTAATGACCCAAAATGGTGTCTAAGGCATTAATTGTCTTTATTTCAGATAACGTTACTTAATTGACTGTTGATGTTATATATGTTAATTGGTAACATTACTTAATAGGCTATTAAGCCAATAATAAGTCACTGTTCAGGAGTATAAGGTTTATTAAATGGTGATTTGAATTTCAAATGGTTTATTTGCTCCCTACTTACTCCAGTAAACTGGATCCTTCTGGCTTAGTCCATGTTCTTCCACTGTTCTGATTCTTTTCTGACAGTGGACGCGTTGTCTTTAGCCCAGGACATGTTGGTTACCTTTGAGCTGTAAAGAAATGTGGGTGAAAGGTGCTGCAGACGTTATCAGACACAGCATATGTTCAGAACTGCTCAGCACTTTCCTGTTGTGAGTATTGAAACTTACCTTGTAAAGTCACTGTTCTGGTGCATTATACAATCGGTTAGTAAAAACATGAGTGGTGGCGAAAATATCACTGTGTTTACAGTGGCAGCTGATTTTTTTTCTTCTTTCTGTATAAAATAATACCTCTTGTTAGGTTTAAAGTGGCATATTGTTATAGTAGTGGTATTGTGATACTTCCCTCTCTCTATGAACTGGTTTTAAGTCACCCTGACACTGCCCAGCCACTAAGTGAACCTGAAGTAATGTCAGGGTAGTCATGTCTCATAACGTAAAGATTTTCTTCTGAACTCCGTCACAGGGCTGGGTTAAGAACTAATGACGTGTCTGTGATAATCTTGCGTGAGAGGTTGACCATGTGACTGTAGAGTATTGTGAATAGGTTTTACTTTTGTATCTTTCACATGCTTGAAGGATTTATGTACTTTTTAGGTGTCAAAATTCATATGAAATACTCTGTTAAGAAAATGTTTAAAGCATTCTGTTGTAATCTGGCATCTGCTGCAGTCTAGGTAGTGTGTAGTTATTCTAGGAGAGGTAGCCACTTTGTTTGCTTTTTTTTTTTTTTTTTTTTTTTTTAAACAAAAGAAAACACTTTATTTGCACCTTAACCACAGAAAGTACAGTGACGTTTGTGACAGGTCTCAGCAGAGAATTAAGCAGGTAGATGTTTGGGTTTTTTGAGAGTTCTGTTTCATGAAGTCTTATGGGAACAAGAGGATACTTTCCCTTTGACCTTGCTGTGCTAGGATTTCTGTTCTTGGTGTTTCAGCTATCACAGTTTAGCTCCTCAATAAATATTGTGCTGCTAGACACACTATTTATTCACTACTTATTTAAAATTCTGCCACTCCAAATGCTGGTTTAGTTTATAAAAAATAAAAATGCCTGTGAAAAATAAAACACACTAAAGATTATTGCTATAGTCCATTTACAGAAGGCTCCCAGTTCTTCATGGCTGTGATCACGGACTTTTTACAGAAAGCTTCCAGTGAAGTATTTTTATTCATATAGTTTGTGAACCTTGCATGGTTTTTGATTCAGTTGTTTTGTGAGTGAGTTCTGAAAGCCCACAAATGACTTGTAGAAGGAGTTAACAACAGATTGCTGTCCTCTTTGGTGGGAAGAGCTTAAGAGCATGCCAGTGCAATGAAACTAGTAGAATTTGTCTCTGAAGTGTAAGGAAAGAGGGAAGAGAGTCTTTTGGGGAGGAAAACTGCTTTAGGAGCTTGAGGTTTTTAAGAAGCACGTTCAGCAAGAATTCTTAAGGGCTTTGCTTTGGAAATTACAACTATGAAATTAAAAAAATATATATTAGAACCTAGTTTTCCCAAGGGGGGGAAAAAGTGTGGAAAAGAAGTGAAATGCAGAATTTCAAAGGATGAGATTACCATTTAAAACCGGTATGAATTTAATAGTGGCAAAAAGTTATCATTAACAGAACTGTTGGCATAAAAACAACAGTTGTGACAGTGAATAAATGACCCTTCAGTGTTGAAACTAAATAAGCCATGGTATCTGGGCTCTATAGGCAGCCTCTTGAATCCAGAACGCTAACCTGTGTTAGCCTGACGTTATTGTTTGTGATTCTGGTTTTGTATATTAACTTAAGAATGCAAAAGGAAAATAATAATGACACATGATGATTTCATAATGTATTTTTAGGATTTTTACTCTCCTCTTGATCTAGCTATAGATTATGTCAAACCAAAGCAAAGGGTGCTGTTGACTTGTACTGGGGAGCAGACAATGTCCTGCTGACATAAGGTGAAGCTGTTAGCAGCAGCTAATGACGTACACTGATTGTTGCTGTCTGTTGCTGTCAGTAAGCATAAAAAAAATTGTTTTCAGAGTTAAATATATCATATTGCCTCATAGCTCAGAGAATATATGGCACTGGATAAGGTGTAACTTTTTTTTCTTGCTGTCGAGGGACCAAATGTAATTTATCATCCAATTAGAGAGACAACTGGCAAACTTTGCAAAGTCTAGTAAACCTAAAATTAGATCACCAAGCTGTATTTTGGCTTCCTGCATGCAGGCAACCACGTGTATGAATTACGTCATTTTGTCCTTGTTTGGGGCAGTGTTTCTAATAGCAGATAAACCCTAATAGGCTTGCATTCCCACAACTGAATGTCTTAAATGTGAAGTAAAAAGTACAAATCCAAAATACATGGTTTTATTTGAATCGTGAACACCATATTATCTTTTCACAGCTTTTTTTTTTTTTTTTTTTTTTTTTTTTTCTGTAAGCTCCTTTCTATAGCAGACTGTTTTTGTTATGGTACCTTGTGTATATTTTTATTTGTGTACATTGTTCTGAACTGCAATCAGGCTTGAGTTTTGTTGTTTTTCTGCGTGGTTTGTGTGGCTTTGAGACTTGAACTTAAGAAGTGTCCTTCAAGGCCCTTTGTCTGGAATGTAATGGTACTATTAGAACCACCTGGCTGACAAAGTAACTGCAGTTACTTTAACTCAGCTTCAGACTTGAGAGAAGTGCCCATCTGAGCAAGAACTGAAGTAGGCTAGAAAGCTTGATGTAAACGTGCTAAAACATAATAATCAAATGTGAGAGAGGAGAAAAGGAATGGAAGGTCATCTCCGCTTCCCTTAAAAGCATTTGTTTGTGTCCAATACAGTTTAACAGACTGTTCCGTCTGGTGCAGCAACACCAAATGTGTCAACGTTGGTATTACCATGCTTATACTGCTGTAGCTTGGTGTACTTCATATGTCTGTTTTCCTCAAATGAAAGAGAAATCTGGAATGTTCACCTTTCTGCATCTGCTATAGGTCAAAAACATCATTAAAGGAGAGTAATAGATATTTATGGCACCATGTAAGTGGAAAAAAACAAAGGGTGGGTGGAAAAATATCACTGTGTTTTTCTCTTGCAATTGGTTGAGGTTGCATTTTTCCACCAGCTTGAGCACATACTGCTGGTACTGCTGAGCTGAGCGACTTCCCATTGAAAACTCTACCTCAAGTAAACATCTTCCAGATTGGAAACCAAAGAAATCCCTTTAAATAGTGGCTGAACTGAGTTTGCAGATCTTCTGTAAAAAGAAGGGTTAAACTGTTCTGCGGTCCTGGTAGTCTGCATGTGCATATAGGCATTTAAGAGCATGGCTGAGATGCTGTTAGGCTGTTTTTTTAGTTTCCCTTCTGGCAGTGCGTTCTTGGGAGGATCACCTAGTGGAAAAAAATGTGAGTGGTTATAATTGTAATTCTAATGATGTCTAGAGACAGGAAGTTAAATGTAGGTCCAGCTGTATGCTTACTCCTAGAAGTTTTACTACATTCTTCCAGTCGCATTACCTGTATTTTACAGACTTTGGGAAATGAAATACAGAAAAACTCGGGTGTCATTTTTCTATCAAGTGCGTAGGAACCTATTTACCATTAAAATTAAAATCAGTGGGAGGTTGCTGCCTAAAATCCCTTGCAAATCTGTTCCAAAGTAAATTGTCCTGGCTCATTTTGGGACTGAGCATAGGCCCTTGACTGGCAGAATTCCAGAACTCTATCTTTCTTTTTCAGGTTCATTTACTTCACAAAGAACTTCTTGAAAATGTATTTCAGTGTCACGTGTACCTGTCAACATGTTCTACCATAACATCTATCTTATGGGAATTTCAAGTTTTAACAACTACTGAAAAGTAATAAAAATAAGTTCTTGTTTTATAGATTTTTTTTTTTTTTGGAATGAATTAAACGAAGATGGTATGGACAGAATGAAGAATAGACTGGACATGCAGAAAGGGGAACATATGTTTGGTATTTGGGGATGAAGTGGTTTGCTCTTCTCAAATGACAGGCAGAGCCATCTTCCTGATTTATCCCTACACTAGCCTCAGTGCCAGGCTGGAGTCAGGTAACCTGTGCTGTCATCTCAGTATTTTGTTTACATATTTTCAGCTTTCCATGACAGCTACTGAGCAATGTGGTGTTTCTGGAATATCAGAGGAAGACTCATAAAAACCCATGCATATACATAGAGTAGCTTGAAGGCTCTTCTTATTGTAATGCACTATAGCAATACCACTGTTACCCAGTGAAGTGTACAAAGCTGGCAGGCTGCACCTCTGTCAGTCACTCAAGTCAAATTCTGCCCCAGAGCATTACCCTCCTAAACCACCATTAAAAATCATCTCTAATGTTCATTTTAAAAAAATAAATAATTAAATGAAATTAAATGAACTTGCAATAAAGCAAGAAGTTATCCAGCTATGCTGGATTGTCTAGTTTCCTCTCTCTGCCCCCATATCCTCTTCTGAACTGCACAATAACATAAGCTGAACTGCTCATATAAAGCGTGATTCTGAAAATAGACTCTAATGCCACTTGGTAATATTGTCTCTCTGTGTTCTTCTTCAGTGACAGATCTAGATGATATTAGCAATCCAAATAATAGGTTGTCTTCATTGCTAGGATAAATTCCTGTCTTAATGATGGACAAATTTCATGTTGTACCTAATTATATTGTAACTGACAGGTTGCAGCTGCTATTGTTTATACTCTTGATGTGCTAGCACAGTTGAGGACAGCCTACATTGAATCTCTAACAAGGCTGTTATACAGCTGTACAAAACATTTCTGAAAGGGAACAAACTTCCCTTAAAAAAATAAAAAGTAGGAATTATCAGCCTATGAGCTTATCTAGTGTGTGTTGTAAATACTGCTCTGTAGGATCCAAGTCAACTTCATTTCAGTGATGTATTAAGAACGTGCATTTTGGCAAAGATGTTCAGTTGAAATTTGGACATCCAAGCTGTAAAATTTGTTTTAGACTCTGATATCTGCCACAGACTCTGCATGTAAAATTAAATAAGTAGCTTAATTTCTCAGTGCTGTCAACTCTTCAGTCAAAGAGAAGACACTTTTTTTTTTTTTTTGCTACCCTTTGCCTTATCTGGATTGCAAGGTTTGGAAGTTGACACTGATTCTTACCCACTGAGTGCAAATGCATTATGAGGCACAGAAACGCTGTAGTCTTTGGTCCTTGATTTTAAGAGCTCTGTTGTTAATACTAACCTGGAACATGGCTGACTGATTGTTAAACACCAGTGAGACCCCCTCTTCTTCATAGCTGTATGGGTATCTGCAGAAACTACTCATTTTAATACATGTGTGATAGAAAAGCACAGCAATATGTCACCCCTCTCACATCTGTTCAAAGACCTTTCCCCCTCCTTGTCCCTTCTCCAGCCTTTAGCTTTTCTCTTAGAGGTCTTCAGTGCATCAGTGCCTGGGAGAGCATCAGGCTACTTGTGCTGAAGGATCCATCAGCTGTTACTTTGTGGTGGCTGGCTCTAAGGTGGTCTAGAAATCACATTCTCCTGTGATGCTTTAATAAGCAGCAAATAAGGTGTGGGGTACACTTGGCTATGGACAGTATCATGGCTAATTGCATCATAATAGTCTTAAATCTCTTAGGCTAAGAAATGATGCATTTTTCTGTCTTTTTCCTTTTGGCTTGCAACATGATCTGTTTGGTCATGAAATGTCTCAGTAAAGGCTGTCCACAAAAGCCTGTTTTTAAGGGATAAAGGCAATGGCATGAAGGCTATGAAAGGAACAGGTAGATGTGTGACTGTGGGTAGACATGCAGGGGGGAAATAGATTACAAAGGAATGGGTAATGTGATGAACAATTGCCCCAGGCTATAACTGTCTAAGGAGAAAATGGGAATTCCTGTGCTGTGTCTGTTACCTTTGTAAGCTTTTAAGTAAACTAAAATGTACAAAACCTACAGTATCATCGGGCTTTCTAAGCGTGACTCCGTTCACTCCCATAATCAATAGTTATAAAGAAATAATTTTTCACTAAATTTTGCTGGCAAAACTCGTCCTCAGAGTGAAGTCAAGGAAGCCAATACAGTGACCATGTCTCTTCAAAGACATGACGGTACCATGTCTCTTCAGAAAATCTGGCCCAAATAGGACATGAGTTTTGAAAAACAGTCAAACAAGCCCTTTCCCCAAGCCCCCATAATAATTCAAAAAAAAAAAAAAACAAAAAAAAACAACAAACAACAAACATGAAGCCTATGATGTTTTACATAAATAGCTCTTAGCATTACAGATCCAACTCTTTTAGTATGTTTAAGGCAAATTTGCTGATTTTGTAACAGCAATTTCATTCTCTGAAGTTCTCTAGAGTTTTCATGTAATGATAAAATCAGGAAGCAGAAATATGTATTAATTAATGGATTTAATAAGTGCCTGCACTCCTGATTCCATCTGTGATTGAATCCTAAAGGGATAACTACAGTTGTCCCACTTGGCCCGACTGTTCCTGCCTCACTTGAAAAGGTCCTAGGCTACATCTGAAAATGAAAACCAAAAAGCAGTACTTCAGGCTGTCTGTCATGGTTTGAACCCTCTGAAATGAGAGGCTGCTTCTGCTGTGGACTGTTAGCTTTTGAGAGCAAGCAAGGGCCAAGTGACAGCTTTAATCTTTGATTTCTTTGCCTTTCTAGGTTAAAGACAGACTCTAACCAGCCACCTGTGTTAGTGAAGTACCAAGTGCATTGCATAATTATAAGGTTCTGACTATTACTGCTGTGTATGTTTCATACTTTACGTTCCAGCTGTAGTTGCATCTCTTGCTTACCAGCCAGTGAAGGATATAATAATATTGAAAGCAATAACAGCTCAGTGCTTCTGTAGTGTAGCCATGGGGGGCTGCACTTAAGGATTGTGTTTGATTGTTACAAAGGGATCCTGGCTGATGAAATCACAGTAGGTAAAGGTTATCTGTAAGATGAATCTTGTCCTTACAACCCTGGCTATAATGCCCTGACTACAGAAATATCTGACACTAAACATACATTGTGGGACTGCAGAGCTACCAAGTCTTGCAGAGTGAGGTCTCAGTGCATTGTGGCAGGAGAGACTGGGTGGTTTTTCAAGCATAGTGTCAGGTGTTTTTTTTTTTTCTTCTGTTTGAGAATAATTGGCCATCAGCAGACTTCTTATGAACAACAGCTTAGGTAAGATGGCTCTTCTGGTGGCAGGGCCTTGCATACATCTTATGGTTTATACATTCTAGCCAAGGGTAATGATTTGACCGACGTATTAGTTGACTGTGGCTTACCAGAGCAACACAAAAGAAGAGTTCTACTTCTTCCTAGAGTTTGAAAGTTCCTTCTGCAACACAGTGGAAAAAAAAGATGAAATATTTTTGCATGTTTTTAGCTAAAGTATGAATGTATCAAATATTAATTGGTGGGATATAGGGTGCACATGGTAGACTTGAAGCTTCCTTGCTTTTCATTCTAATTATTGTGAAAAGGGCAAAGCATGGATTTTTAGCTAGGATTAGTGTCCTAACAAAAAAATATCATCAACCTTTCCTTCCATTCAAACTCTTGTAGGTTGAGGTGCAGAGAGATTCCTACAAGATTTGTCCTGTCAGCAGCAGTTTGCCATCAAGCTCATCAAACACAATCTCCAAATGCTGCTGTTAGAGTAATTTTCCATGGCAGTTTTACTGTGCACTACACTTCTGCACTAGGTCCTTGTTTCCCACCAGCTCAAATTCAACCTCACCTTTTTGTTTTTTTACTTTACACCTTATTATGTCCAGATCTACACCAGTAACTTGTTGGTTGTGAAAAGGTAGAGTAATGGACAATCCTGAAGTACCATTAGGTCCAAGAAGACTTGTCAAAAGCATGTAACTGTTTAAAAATGAGTAATTTATTAAAAATTATTAAAATTATGTATTAAAAATACTTATTAAAATACTTATTACTTTATTAAAATTAATTTTATTTAAAATTAATTTTTGTGAAGTGAGGTAGAAGTGGCTCTCTTACATCTCCTGGGTAGATTAAATGCAAACTCAGAGTGATGGCTTGTGATTTTATTTCCTTGTTTGTATGTTTGTGATGACCTTTGTGTGATTAAATGTTCCTAAGATATAACACAGTTGTCCTTGTCTGGAAGAAGTTATTGATTCCAAATGGGATGGGCAAAAGGATCCTCTGAATAATCACAGTTTCATGCCATATTCTTGCCTTACACAGAATTTATATTGTTTAAATCCTTCTTTAGCTACACACCACCTTTCTTTCTTAATTTTGGTTAGATTTATCACAGCTTGATTACAGTTACTTTTCAGAAAGACAAATGAGAAGGAGGGAGCATCAGTTTTGTGGAGATGGTGCTTCTGAGTTCAAAAAGTGCCTCTCAAGGGTATGATGAAGGGAGAAGAGTTCACACAAATGAGAACAAAGTAGGGTCCCCTACTTTACTATTGAAGAGCCAATAACAACTGTCTCATCTTGAGAAATTCACATCACTGACCTAAGGCTGCAACCTGAAGGGTTACTATTGTCTGAGTCAGTCATCTGACCTCGAAGTGTTTCCCTCTTAAAAGATAAGAGGGAAATATTACAATTGGAATGAAATGTCTTACTTCAGGAGCCACAGTCAGGAAAATGTTATTAGCAAATAGCAGCCACATGTCTTTTAAACTTTAATGCCATTTAATACAATGAGGAATTCTCTGTCCTTGATGTGCAGTGAGAAACCGGTGGTTATTCCAGTTACATTTACAGCCAAATTATCAACAAAGTGCAGAAATGTGAATAAACCATTATTTTCTTTGAAAACTGGTTACTGGAGGCCAATTCTGCATTTCTGAAGGGTCATCAGTCCTTTGAGTTTGTTTCTGAGAGATTATTCTGAAGGGAAACTCCTCAGCGCATGCATGTCCTCTCAAAGCATCCAGTGCTGTGTCACAAACTTAGCTGCCTTAAGCATCATCCAGTGAAGGACTGATAATTTGAACCTTTTGAGCTAGTTCTTATTCATTTAAACGTGAACTGCTTTTTAGAGATTGACACTTCTACCCTCCTGTAGTCAGACACTGCTTGTGTTTTCTACCTTTTGGACACAGCAGGAGGCTAACCACCTTGTTATGCTCCTAGCGACTTTAATGTGGAGCTCTGACAGTCCCCAGTATTGTACGGAGAACAAGTCTGTATGACTTTAACAGTGTTGCTCAGGAGAGCTTGTAGGATCAAGCTTTGTATGTGAATGGCTTTTTCAGAAAGCTGTGAGATACTACCAGAGGATTATATGAAAGGTTTACCAGAGTTTTTATCATCGTCTTGTTCTTTCAGTGGCCAGTTTGCAATTGTGAAGAAATGTAGAGAAAGGAGCACAGGTTTGGAGTATGCTGCAAAGTTCATTAAAAAGCGTCAGAGTCGGGCCAGCCGTCGTGGAGTGAGGCGTGAGGAAATTGAACGGGAGGTGACTATCCTGCAGCAGACCCTACATGCCAACATCATCAAGTTGCACGACATCTATGAGAACAAGACGGATGTGGTCCTCATCCTTGAGCTGTGAGTAAGGGGACTTCCTATCCTCTGGGGCAGGATGAGGTAAATAGGAACAGGAAAGGGCTGTAGAGGCTGCCAGAGCACAGAGGCACTGCTGAAATGGAGCTGTTGTGTTCTCAGGCCGCACAGATCTTGGCAGAAGAACTGAATGAGGTTGCTGGTAAACAGGCGCCCTGGTCCACCCGTGTGTCCTGGGGATACAGGTGTACCTTAAATCAGCTGAGGCCATTGTTCCTGAGCCAAGGACTGTTGTTCATTTAAAAACAGTTTGCTAGCAGAGGGATTACCTCATGTCTGCCCAGTGCTGCTCTGATGTGAACCTTGGAGGACCTTGGAGGAACTACAAATGGCTACTGACACTCATCTCATTTTTCTTCCTGCTTTCTTCCCTTGCAGTGCATGTGAAGCTATCAAGCCCTTTGCAACATTTTCAGTCGTTCTCACTACATCCATATTTTCCTCACTTACAGTACCTGTAGGGAAAGGGGGTGGGAGGGGAGAAGGTGAGCATGGAAAAGTTTTTTGAATTCCCAAACTTCGACTGCTAAGCACAAATAGCAGCAGGGTGGGAATGAAGGAGAACTGTTCTTCTGTCAAGTTTTGCCATGCGATGTGGGAAAACCCTTGTCATTGAGGATCCACTGACAAGTGAACCTTCCAACCAGGGCATCTGTGCACTGCTCTACCTCATCCCTACTTTGTGACCCATTGGGTTGCCAGACTGCTGGTTTAGGATGATTATTATACATATTTGGCTAAATAACATAGACCGGTTTGTGCTATTTAAGGAGAGATTTAAAACCAGCAGCTTCTCTGTCTGGGCTGAGGGAACACAGGCTTGTTCTGCATAACCTGTGCATGACCCTTCCTGGAAGAATAAACGAACATCCCAGAGAAGCTGGAAGTGAGGTTAGGAATCATCTTAAAGTCTTGGCTAAGGAACCTTTGCTTAGTTGGAATGTGAGTTTGCATTTCAGGGAGTCACCTTTGGTTCTTTTGCCTATATTTAATGTCACCGACGGTAAAGAAGTGAGAAAACCTGACTAATAGGTGTTCACAATGTAGAGAAATGATAATTATTGAAGTCTGAAACAGTATCAAATTTGTCAATCTCTTTCTCAGTCAATTGTTGAGTAAAAACTAGCCATGATAAAAATTATTTCATTATTTAAAGAAATTAGAAAGGAGGAGGCACCAAGTGATTGGGTCTCCTTATACCCAAACTTAGAATTTTGAAATGAATTTGGATGAAATTTGGAACTTGACTTGTTGCCATTCTGGATGTTTCATTGTAGAGGATCAGGACTGTAGTAGAAGTGAGTGTGCACAGGTAGTCATCCAGAGCTATGTCCAAAGCATTTTCTGTACAGTTCATAGTGTGTGCTGTTGAAAGGGAAGTAAATTATTTTACTGCATGTGCAAATATATTTCTGTGTTGTTGTGGCTTGGCTTTCTGAATCACCTGGTAACTGAGAGCCAGGAGAAACCTGAATACCTGAATACATGCAAACCAGAGGTCAGAATTGCGTACTTGTACTCATCAGAGACAGGAATGGAAGTAGCTCTTCAAAGAAGGAGCTTTGTTGGTCACGGTGTAAGATCGTGGCTTATGGGGAGGAAAATTGCCATGTAGTGAAAGAAGAAAAACACCAGTTTAAGCCCTTCTGATCTACGTCCTCCTCTTTGTGCAGCCAGTATCACCTAGTTTACAAAGCCCTGAGTTTTAGAGGAGCTGTAAAGAAGGGGACATAGCCTTTACCCGTCAGTTCATGGCCCTGAAATAAAGCTGTGGACGGGGAGGAGATACTCTGAGGTGGTCTACTTACTGCGATGTTAAGATATTTAGTAAATGGTGCAGTTTTTCTGTGTGTGTGAGGAAGGAAATACAAAGACACCGTAGCTGAAGTTATGTAGATCGTTTGTTCCCTAGGGCACTGCCCTGACCTTGTGCATGGAATCCGAACAATGAAGTTTTGATCCCTGAGTGAGATGAAGTAACCAGTAGCTTTCCAGGGGAGTCAGCATTTAAGCTGTGGAGCGTTCCTGGAGATTAATGTGACTGCTGGCAGATGGCATATGAGTGATGATGAACATATGCTAATTTTTAAGTATATGTCTATGGCTAAATGTTGATCTGTAACTGGAAGTCTCTACTTTAGAAGACAGAAAAGGATCTTTTTTTTTTTTTCTGAAAGCTACTTTGCAGCTACTTTGTGTTGAAACAACCTCCCATTTCATGAATTTCTACTTTTTCTTGTCCTCACACGTATTGACATGTTTTGTGTGTCTTATTGTTAAGCTGTAGCTTATTGCACTTTTGGAGGGCTGCATGCAATGGAGCTTAGACCTGATCAAGGCCACTGCATCCATCTGCTCTACACAAATTGAGGATGATAACTGCTGATAAAGACAACTAAATTCTATCCATAAGCAGATGATTTCTACTCCTGTCACACTGATACTTATACTCCCAGCAATTTATCAAAAGAAACGTTTCAGCACCTGGCCAAGTAATCTTATGACAAGCTACCATGGACTTTATCTTCAAAAGAATGTTCCCAGTATTCCTGCTTAATTGAAGAAGCTGCCCAGGTGTTTAAATCAGGCTTTGGCTTGACTTCTCTCCCAATTCAGACTGTGCTGGCACAGACAAGAGTATCTTCCCTTTATATGGGGGCTGATTCTACAGTTACTGTTTCTCATATTGTGGAGCAGAAGAGCATTGCCAAATTCACTGTTGTTACACACACCTTGGCGGGTCCACAGTTTGCCCTTCCATGTGCACGTTGTTTGGGGTATGCTTTTTTATGACCTTGCTGCTCTTTGTCTCATGGACCCTGCCGTGAGGCTGCTTTGCCTTCTTTCTTATAGTCCTGATTAAAGAGTCTGCCATGAGGAACTGTCACCAAGGAGCCTTCACAGAAAGAGACAGAGGGAGTAGTGTGCCTGCACGGTTACATTCCAGAAGAGTACAAGAAAGTATCCCAGTGCAGCTTGCTTCCTGGTGACAGGGCCAGAGCGCCTGCCGGAGGTGATTGCTGAAGTGTAGTTTGAATAGCAATCATCAAGGAAATGGGATTTGCCTGCTCTTTGTACACAGATTTCACTGAGAGATTAGCAGATTTCACTTACGGATTTCTTTAATGGCACGTGAAGTCTCCTGCCTCGTGTTGCATAGAAAGTTTCTGGCAACATAGGAACTGTGAAAAAATATCCATTAATCGATATGCAATTAATCAGGTGCTGTGTAAATCTCTGCCTTGTAACAACACCCACAGCAACATGGAAACTAAGAAGTGAGCCCATTTCTGTGGAATTTGACACAGGGTTCTTGTTTGCAGTTGACCTCTCTGCAGTTCTGGAGCTGTTCACAACAGTTGCTCTGAAAGAGGCAAAGTCAGCTTGTCACCACCAGTGTTGTAAAGACCCCGGGGTCAGAGGAAATTGCCTAAAAGTCCTCTGCAGTACACAGGCAATGTAATCTAACTTGACTGGAAGTCACAGCACTTAGTTAACTCAGACCATTTCAACCTCCCTGCTTTTTTTTTACTGATATTTATCAGACAACAGGGCCAAAAGCTTGTGTTCCAAATTGACTGTTGGATCACTCAAGTCTTGTGCTTGGATTCTGAATGGTGAGCACAGGTAGGTGGGACATCTCAGCCTATTGAACCAATTTGTTAAACCCAGTTAAACCATTTTGTGTATGTCTCGAACAGTAAAATGGAATGAGAATAAAATGTGTAGTATCAATAACAGTGTGAGCTGGAAACAATAAATGTGAGTGTAATTATGAATAACAACTGCAAACAATGCCCAATTCAGTATCTAGATAACACTATTTCATTATATATGGAAAAACAGCACTGGAACTCTCAATACAGGACATAAAAATGAAAACAGAAGTCTTATGTACTAAATACATATGGAATATATTTCATTTTTGGTGTGAAAATTCATAGTAACTTCTAGCACTTCCTTGATTTGAGAAAACAAATTTTAGGTACCTTCCAAGTGGCTGAAATCTAGTTTGTTTTTTTAAAAAAATCAGCACAAAATAAATGCTCTCCTGTCAGTTGTATCTGTCAGGCCAGAATCTGTATTGGCTGTTCTGGAAAGATCTGCTGGCAGATCTAATTGCTTTGTGTTACTGATGGCAACTGATAAGAGAAGTAATTCTTTAACAGTTGTTAACTATTACAACTCTATTTCCTGTCTTGTCCTGAGTGATAACGTTGAAAAAAGGCAGTTGAAGTCATTAACAGCAAAGCCCGTGTACTGAAGTGTGTGTATGTCTGTAGATTTATCAGACGTTGCACCCCTTTTGGTCCTTCAGGATGCTCGATGAATCAAACCTTGCAGCATCTATGAATTTGAGAAAGATAATCCTTAATTTAGAGGGGAGGAAGCTGGAGCCAAAAGGAGGTTTTGTCATGTCTGGGACCACAACACAAAGCTCTAGATTGTCTGTAAGGGTGGCCTTTTTCTAACTACATAGAGGTTTTTTTTAATTTAGTTTTCTGTATTTGTACTCATGTCCTACAATGCAGTAGATAACAGGAAGTTTTCTCGTGCATTTTGTAGTGTGTCTGGTGGAGAACTTTTTGACTTCCTAGCACAGAAGGAATCTTTGAGTGAAGAGGAAGCAACCAGATTCATCAAGCAGATTTTGGATGGTGTGAACTACCTTCACTCTAAGAAAATAGCTCACTTTGATTTAAAGGTAAAGATGCTGATTTAGAGTTAACATTCCTGCTGTTTTTAATGACTGACTGCAATTTGTACAATTTGATGCATATCTGTATCTGGTAACATGCCTAAAATAACATGCCCACTATGTTTAGAATAACGTGAGGAGTATGAGTCATTCGGTGCAGTCTGGTTAACAGAGAGACTTCTTGCTTTCTTAACCGCTTAGGGCCTTCAAAGTACACCACACAGAGCCCTCTACCTGCTGTGTCAGGTGACATGCATAGCCTAATCAATAAAGAAGAGACTCTCTCCTTTTGGTTGTGCCCTGCCTAGGTGGGCATGCTTATCTGAAGGTAGAAGTCTGTCATCCTTGGGGATTAAACACTTGACTATAGAATAAAGTGCTTTCTTAGTTGCAGACCCACAGCTATAGAACTGGCTCCTCAAACATTGCTGCTTCCAGAAGTGCAGTCAAAATACGCTTCCTCCATAGAAGATAGAATGAAAACAGGAAATAAAGGGAACTCTTTTAAGAGTCCTTCAGGAAAATGAAGGAAACTTTACTGCTTCGTTACATGTTCTTTGTGCTAACTTTAAATCCAGGTTAGGGTAGTGCTAATTACTGCACTGATGTGTGTGCTATAGACAGACTCCTCCTAGAATCTCAAGACACATATGCTGATTGCTTGTGCTAAATGTATGCCTAACGCTGTCTCTGTCTTAAAGTTCTTGATTACCTGAGTCAGTGTTCATGGCATTTATGCAGTCTTTGTGAATGCTGAAAATTACATCTAGCCTAACAGACTAGTTAGCAAAAACTACCATTGAAATCTTCACTTCAGGAGGCATGCACAAAAGCATGTGAGATGTATGAAGCTATAAAGGGATGTACACTTCATTTTGGAATTGCTATGTGAATCCAGAAGCCAAAGACTGAAGGTTTTCACATTGTATTAGGAAACAGCATAATACCTAGTGGTATGAAATTATTGACCTAGTGATATGAAATTATTTTGTGAATATAGGTACGATTTTTTCTATACGGATCTCTAGCAACTAATTTGATATTTAATACCAGTGGTATCAGGTGGTTGATATGGATGTTACGAGAAATGCAAAATAGAAATGAGGGAGGATAAGTAGAGAATCATTTCACTGACAGAAAACATCAAATGACCTAATAAAACATATTCACAGAATAACTCTCCTGGGTTTTATAGGACTGTTATTGGAGATTCACTAGCATTAATGCTACTAATAATAATGCTAATGAGACCCATATTTTAAGGCAGTGATCTGATTAGATAGAAGATAATGCATATTTACCTCATCACTTGACAGGGCTCCATTGATTGCAGTGGAGCTGCAGAATCTTAACACTACCTAAGGAATAAAACGGTCCAAGAGGTAGTGACTGTGACTTTTTGCCATTTCAGTCTGTTCTTTGTGCTCCAGACAAGCTTATATCTTGTACCAGCAGTGAGCACACATGCCCTAGATCCTTGGAAGAATACTGGACTTGTTAGCCAGAGGCTAAAATAGGCTTTTAACTATGCTTGGTCCAATGGCTATGATATTAAATTATTCATATGCTTTCTTTCCCAGTGCAGTTCTGAATGAATGTGTGCGTTACCAGGAGATGTTAGGATCTGTTTTGAAAAGGCCAGGCAGCTGTCAGCAGTGAATCAAATTGTCTCACTGTCGCTCTTGAGCTTATGATTAAGTTATGAAAAATTAATGCATTGAAGCTTGTCATCAGACAAATTGAAACCACAGTTAGTTCTGAAACCTGTGATTCAAGGGGTGGCAGGGAGTAACTAAGGCTGAGAAATTTAGTTGGGAAAAAAAAAAAAAAGAAATATCCATTGCATCTTGGGAAGAGTAAGGAATTCAAATCTATATTTTAGAAAAAGCTAGCTCTAATTTCAAAGTTGTTCTAGCTTTGGTTCAGGGCTTTGCCCTACAAACCTGTAAGAAATGCTACATGTTTTTTTAATGGCTTGCTGTTATACATGAACTAGGACCTCTAATCCCAACGCTTGCCACTTTCAGAACTATTCATATAGCAAATCCTGAATCTTTCTGGGTCTTCTTGTTGCAGGTATGAACTTAGTGCCACAGGAAATAGTATTTTCCTTCCCTATATAGGTTTAGGTGTGTCTAGAATCTCTTAAAAGCCACTTGCAAAGGCATTATCCAGTGGATTCTGGTTCAGTAGGAGTAGCTGGACAGAAGTACTGAAGTTTCTCAGTGTAAATTCCTGTAACAATTCTGCCTAAATGCTGCCAGCCAAATTTCTTAGTTGTGCAGCTCTCCTTCAGGATCAAGCAAGAGTGCTCTGTCCCCACTTTGGGTAGTTGCACAGTTTTGGCTACCTGCTAACTGTTACATCTGCACTGGTGGTTGTAACTGAGGTAAATCCATGGGGTCAGGGTATGGCATCTTCCAAGGGGGCCTTGTAGGCCAAGATATATTTTATAATCTAAGAGGGGACAAAACATACCACGCTCCCAGTTCACATTGTATCACTGTGCTGCTGGGATAATAATCTAGTGACATGTTTTATCAGATGAGTGAACTAAATACAGTAGTGTGGAAAAACTTCTGTCCCACTGTGAAAACAAGGATATGTTGTTTACATCCTGGCAACAGCCAGCATTAAGAAAAGCTTGGAAGTACTAGTGGGAAGGTGAGAGTAAGGAAGATTTTGTCTGAGATGAGAATACAGACTGTAAAAGGAGGAAGGTATTACTTTTATCAGTTTTGTTTCACTATTGTGAAGTTCTGGTCCATTTGTTGATGTCAAATTTCACAAGTTGTCATCTCTTTATCAAAAGAGTGAATTGTATATTGGTAGGCACAGGTATGCATTTCTTGTTCTATGGTGCTGTGTATGTGAAGGAAAAAAACATTTGATAACTCTTAAGTATAGATCTGCTACTTTCCCAAGAGGATATAATAACAAACATCTATCTTTTGTTATTTTTAGCCTGAAAACATTATGCTTCTAGACAAAAATATCCCTATTCCACACATCAAACTCATTGACTTTGGCCTGGCTCACAAAATAGAAGATGGAGTTGAGTTTAAAAACATTTTTGGAACTCCAGAATTTGTAGGTGAGTGACCAGTTGCTTTGTCTTGAATTGCAAGTCCTGAGTAAGTTGTGACATCATTTTGAAGTTAAGAAACAAGGAGTAGAAGTAGTTTTCATTTTGTTTGTATCAAGGTGACCTAAATCTGGAGATTTACTTTATTTTTCTAGAATAGGCAAATGGTGCTTTCATTAGATGGGCTACCCCTGTGAGAGTAGGATGTTGCCAAATAAAATTTAGAGACACAAATTCAGGATTGAGGTTGTGAAACACTGCAATACAAATTATCATTTTCTACTTGTTGCCTGGGGCAAGTAAGCTATCTCTGTTAGATACACAATTCCACAGATTTCTTTGATTTCTTACTAGATAAAATTACTTCCCTTATATTTTCCCACCTGATTTTCTTTGTGTAGCTTGCTGATCATAATTCTAATTTGTCTCTCTCCTTTCTTTTGGTTTCATTTGGAGGTTCTGCAAGTTGTGGTGGGGAGGGGAGAGACCTGTAATTCATATTCCAGTTAACCACAACTGTTGCTTGACCTGAGATCATTTCAGTGCTGTTACAGACACCTGTTTTCATCTCAGTACCTTGCCTTTTCTCTTGCACGCAGTCTTACATGGGGATGATTTCCAATAAGGAAATATTTTTATAATGATAACAGGTTTTCACATGGCTAGCAATGTAGCCTAGCCTGTAATTTTAATCTCTTCCACAAGAGCTAGTTCTGATTACCTATGAGAAGCTAGCTTAAATGACACCAGTTAAATGTCGTTCTGGAAACAAAACAAAGCTCAAATAATTTGCTATTGAAGGCATGATTTACACTATAACTTGCATATGGTATCTGCCTGACCCTTACTGAGTTGCCTTATACTTCAGGTTACTCAGTATGACCTCTCCTGGACACTTGTGAACTTGAATTCCTATCAGAACTGTTGAAGTATAAACAGTGTATCCTATAACTACCTTTCATTTTTGCTCTCACTTTCCCTTCCCACCCACATTCTTGTTTTAAATATCTGTTACAGCTCCAGAAATAGTAAATTATGAGCCACTGGGACTAGCTGCAGATATGTGGTAAGTTCTTAACTTCTTTTCCAGGTTGCTCTACTAGTAATTTTTCCCAATTTGTTCTGAAGAGAATCCATTCTACTGCAAACAGAACAAAATGTAGTTACTAGTTCATTGTTCTGTCTTTCAATTTCTATGGATTCTTTTTAATAAAAATGATGAGCATTTAACTTCTGCAAAATTGCATTGGAAAATTTTAATAATGGCAGTTAGAGGGTTAAAAGGTTGACACTGTCCACTGCAATGGAGCAATCTTAAAAGAAAACATGTTCTTGCAATGCCTGTGACAGCTTTATTTATAAGAGCACTGCATGCAGAGGAGACCTGTGTACTAATCTGATCTGCTGAGAAGGCAGCCAAAAGAAATCACCCTGAACAAAACATCCTTGCTTCTGTTTCTTTTTAGTTCTGGTGTGTACTGTAGTAAATTCTACTACAGTAAAACATTAATTTAATAAATATA
Source organism: Aythya fuligula (assembly GCF_009819795.1). Taxonomy (NCBI): domain Eukaryota; kingdom Metazoa; phylum Chordata; class Aves; order Anseriformes; family Anatidae; genus Aythya; species Aythya fuligula. The sequence goes on along the minus strand of NC_045569.1, from coordinate 7,684,276 downwards.
ATCAATGTTAATATTGATGTTTCAGTGAAAATGTGAATTTTACATTGTTCTTTTTTTTTTTTTTAAGAAAGATAGTAGCAGTTATCTAAGACAGTGATGGCTTTTCTGCCTGCATAGCAGCAACTATTGACATCTCAGTATTGTGTACACTGAAAAAGATACAGATCATATAGAAACCCTGCAATTAATCTCCTTTGTATTACAGGAGCATAGGAGTCATCACCTACATACTGTAAGTACAACAACAGATTGATTCCTGTAAATGTGTTTCTAAAGCACTAGTGCACTAGTATGAAATAGCTTTTTCCTTCAGTCAAGCAAGAAAGGAGCTGCACATGCAGGATGGACAGTCTAAAGGGAAATGTTATCCTGAAGCCTTTTCAAATTTAAAATAAAATTAAAAAAAAGGTAAAAGAAATTAAGAAGGTCATTATGAGCAGATGAAGAACAAATGTCTCTGGCATTGCGAGGCATTTCAGCTTCTTATGAGGTCTCATTAGCACAATATGATGCAGAAGACGGAAAAGCATATAGTTTGGCCATAGAATGGTTGAATTACTAGTGTGCAGAAAGAACAGAAATAGAAAATGTAATAGCAGCATTTGCAAGCTGAGTTATTTCTGGTGAAAACAGGCAAGTTTGAATAGATAGGGGTACTGGTTAAGCCAAAGCTTAGGTTAAAAGGTTTTAAATTGTTCCAGACCCTTGCTTTTTATCAGCGTTCTGTTTTCAGTGACACGTGTACTTGACAGGACATGGAACGTGATTAACTGCTTTTTATGGGTCTTCATGAATGATGAGGAGAAAACTTTGGAGTTGAAGAAAAGCAGGTTGGAATACTTACTGTATGGTTACAGGGATGCACAGGTGCCTAGAAGCACTCAAGAGTTTTTTTCCATTGCATTAAGAGTTCTGGAGGGAGAATACTGAAGTGAATGGGTCTGTGCTGTGTCCAGTAGTCAATCAGTTTTATCCAGTTGGCTAGTTATGATTGCCATAGTAATTAAGTTTGAAAATGACCTCCCTACAAAAGATCAGAAAAAAAGAACATGCTTTTTTGTGACAGGAGGAGTCAACTTCTGTGTTACGCCAGATAACAGGAATTAGTATGCCTTTATATAGTGTTAGCTGTTAATGTCAAAGCTTTTTGTTCTGAAGAATTCTGAATAAATGGGAGTGTGTTTAATGATACTGTGTACTTTAGAAAATATGGCAGCAATCAAATGGATGCCATCATCAGGGGTAGAGGTCAAAATGCACGCAAGACCTCAGTTCAGTAACTGGTGGAGTGATTAACTGAGTTATAAATGCAAAGCCTTTATCACTGAGGTCTGCTGTTAGGTGTTCACAGGCACTGAGTCAGGATATGTCAAAAGTCACTAGGTGTTAGGATTTGAGAATCCTTCCATTTTACAGACCTCAAAACTAAGTCCTAAAGAGGAAAAAATTGTCAGAGAAGCATGGAACATAAATGATCACTCTGACACTCGAGTTTTATGGAGCGAAGGTAAATAGTTATCAAAGACAAAAGTCATCAGTCACAGTTGAGAGAGAGAGAGAGAGAGAGGCAAAATAAGCAAATCAAGATGAAAGTATTTTCTGTCTAGATAAAGACTGCTGAATTCCATTTTATTACAATGTTGTCTCTTATATCCATGCAGTTGGAAAAGAGTGCCAACAATGAAGTCTTGCATTGTTCAGAAATGGTTGGATTCTATTGCAACCTAAGTCCCCTTGTGGATTCCTTTTAATGAGCAGTGTGCCCACACCTGTCCTGTGGAGTTGGCCTCCAGACAAGGCCACGCACCTGATTTCTGGTCACACGTTGTATTGTGGTTCCAGCTGAGAAACATCTGGCTGAACCTCCTGTGCAGGGAACTTGTCAGTGGCTTTGCAGGCAGAAAATTGCAAGCAGGGTTTTTCCTGCCTGAAAAAAAAAAAAAAATCAATATAAATACAACTTCATCTGCTTGACTTGATGGAAGTTTCTGCCTGGTGTAGTGTTTGTGGGGTTCACAGGGACAGAGGCTCTCCTTAGCTGAAGCTTTTTCTACTTAACTAGCAGTGACTTAAATGAGACTCAGAATGGGAGAATCTCTGCATTTCTGTCAGAGCACACAGTGCTGTTCTAGAGAATTTCAGGATGACTCAGAACCACAGATGGAGCAAACCAAAGCTGGACCTGTCATTTCCCAAGTGGCATGGCTGCTACAACACAGAGATGCACAAATGTCCCAAGTGTACATTACATAGCCACTGTCATTGAATTAGAGGACCTCTGCTGTTTATTTTTCTGATTGGTTCTTCTTTCTGGCTTATCCAGGCTTAGCGGTGCATCGCCTTTCCTTGGAGAAACTAAGCAAGAAACACTTGCTAACATCACAGCTGTGAATTACGAATTTGATGAAGAATTTTTCAGCAATACCAGTGACCTGGCAAAAGATTTTATTCAGAAACTCCTGGTGAAAGATACACGGTAAGTGAAAATTCAGAAACATTCACCCCTCTTGTAGAGAAACTTGGTGAAATAGCTTGCTGAGTAATCTGCAAAGGTTTCCCTGCAATGTGTACCCTGCTATTGAAGAGCAAGACAGCAGGAAAAGTTCTGTGGCTGTGCTTATAGTGAAACACTGCAGCTAGAAACCCTACCAAAAGGAACCAAAAGCTCCTTGGTTAAATTTTAATTTCTGGACTACATTCTCTCCCGGGTCAAACTGGTACAACAATGTGTAGGTGAAGGACTGAAAATGGTGTGCAAGATCTTTAGTTCTGGGTAATCATCACTCCAATATTTCAGTCTATTATGAACTACTTGCAAGGAGATAACATTATCCCATGGCACATCCTCAGAGGTTCAAGGACAGGAGAATCACTACACATGCTCCTGCAGGAATTGTTCTTTAAGTCTCTGTGCATCTGCTACAGTCACCTAGAGTGTGTGTGATAGTTTTGTTCCTAGTTTTATTCCCAGTTATTGGGAACCCTAGACTTCAGTTCATTTATTTCTTTTAATAAGCTACATATAGAAGTAGCATCTCATTCCCTTAAGCCTGTTTGTCCCAGAGGGATGTCAGGCCACTTGCAGTTCTTTTTAACAGTTTCATAAGGAGAAAAGAACAATATTAAAAAGGGACAAGCTGTTGTGTCGAGACTTCTGCAAATCCTCAGGCTTTAGTATATGTTAGGGTAGGTAAGGTCTGAGAGGTTTGCAAAGGTCTAGCAACCTCTTTATAAGCAAGGGAAAGTCAGGGACATTGGTATCAGTCACGTGTCCAGAGGCAGTCCTTGTGCAATGCTGTGATTCTGCCTTTGATGCTCAGTGGCGATAGGGTGCTGTTCACTGAACTGCCATGATGCAGGAATGAATGATCATGTTTGATTAAGTTTGAAGTGTTTCTCTTAGAAATGATATTTTCAGGAAACGGCAGCTCCAGGAGTGATGTAATATTATGCTCTACCGGATGCTTTCAATATAATTAATGATGTGTATCATGATATAGTCATATTAAAGGTGTATAATTTATTCTCTAAGCATGTAGGACGAATATAAGTAATGTTTTGTCACTTTTTATAGGAGGGTACACAAAAGTACAGATAGATTTTGGACAAGTAGGAATTAAAATTATGTGGAGTGAGGACAGCTCCTTACTGAAACTTAGAACATTTACCAATCTACACACAAACCAGATGCCTTGTGGAAAAACATAACCCAGAAGTTTGATTATTAGTCCTGGAATTATCTTGATGCATGCTTTGTTGGTTATACAAAGCCCAGGAGAAGGTCAACGGCCTTGTATGCATGGTATTTCTTATTCAAATCTGTTTTTATTTATTTATTTATTTATTTATTTATTTATTTATTTATTTTAGGAAACGGCTTACCATTCAGGAAGCTCTGTCTCATCCATGGATAACGGTAAGACTGAATAAAAAGACAGATCTTTTTTTTTTTTTTTTTTTTTTTTCTTCTGTGAGCAAAGCAGAAACAATGTTCTCTCTCTTATTGATGTGATAAATGGAAATCTGACCTCTAAGCCATTAGAGGTGGTATGCATCTCAAAGAGATGCACTGGAAAAGAAGCTGTTTGGATCTGACTCAATCTTAGGATTTCTGCAAACCTTAATCATGACCTTTTATTACCATAGCTTTCAAAAAGAGGGAGACAAACAAAGCTTTGATGTTTGTTGCACATACAGTGTCCTGCGTTAAACTGTGCTTTGCATTTCTCCGTCCACCTCTATGTGCATGGATATATACTGCATATTGGGTTTAGTGCTTTCTTGAGTTGAGAGTTGACCATAACCGATGTGAAAATATAATTTCCCCCAGAATATAACTGCTTGCACCATGTGTGTTGATTTGCATACATTCGTGTCTGTATGTATTTTTTTCATCATAAAAGTTGCTTGTTTGTGGATAAATCTTTCATTGAAAATACATTTGGCTAATCTCAGCATGACTAATGATGTTTGAAATCCATTTTTTGCTCTGCATTGTGTGAAGCATTAAGTGGAGTGTTTTCAGGATTGTTGTTCTTCCTTTTACAAATATGGATGTTTCTGAGACTGATTTAAAAAAAAATTAACAAGAAAATAAACTGTGGCCTGGTACTTAACACTTACTGCATTGGAACGATTGCACGATGCTCATCACACTAGCTTTTTTTTCCTTTTAATCAAATGCATGAAGAAAAATCTGTGGGAGCAAAGAATCTTCCAGAATTGTGAAAATTCAGGCTGCATCCTTTGTGTAGACTTTGAATTATTGCACTGCCTTGTAAATGTTCAGTAATACCGCTTCCTCTATCTGAAGACTCACCAGCTGAAGGAAGAAACAAAAGTCGAAGAAAAGAAGGTTGAGAACACACAGCTGAAGACAAAACGGCTGAGAGAGTACACCATAAAATGCCATTCGAGTATGCCTCCCAACAACACCTACATCAACTTTGAGCGCTTTGCGCGTGTAGTAGAAGACATTTCACTTATGGAACGAAATTTCAGCAATTTGGCTGCATCCCATGATTCTTTGCAGGAGGACATTGATGCTCTGGTTTCCATTTATAATGAGAAAGAAGCTTGGTATAAAGAAGAGAATGAAAGCGTGAGGCACAAGCTCTCTCAGCTGAAGTATGAATATCGTAAAATTGAATCCTTGAAGAGGCATCTACAAGATGATATCAAGACTGTAGGTGCTAGTCTCAAAGGCATAACTGGGAAATACGCTGATCTGCAGAGTCAATATGAATCTCTCAGTCGAGAGCTTTCTGAAGATCTTAAGTGGATACAAGATTTAATGAGTAGTTTTCAACCAGAAAATGGAAATGAAGCCTGTGTGAATGGAAACTTTGACTCTGTTTTCAGCAAAGATATTAGTGAATCACTAATGGACCTATTAAACAGATCTTGCTGTGAAGAATTCCTTGCAGGGTTGAATCTTGATGTAGCAGAATCAAATCAGTAATGTTGTAGGTTGGATTAGGTGCGGGCTTTGCTGCCTCTGTCTATGTACAGCAGTTTTTAAAAAAAAAAAAACAAATCAGTTCATAATCTCTACACAAAAACATCACCTAGAACTGAAATAGAAATTCTGATGTATTGCACAAGCTGCAAAACCATAAATCCCAGTACTAAAGTTTGTAGAGTTGAAGTTATTTTCCAATGTTTGGTGTCTGAACTTGCAGGAGGTAGATTATCATTGCGGTACGGACCACATCTAACCCTGTGGCCTTTTGCACTGCTTATAGTTTATGGTTCCTAAAGTGTACCAAGTAACGAATGTGGAAAAGCAAGTAGTTCAGCCTGTACTTACTCAAGGCCAGGTGCCTGGAAACCAATAAAGAATTTGTGGTAGCATCTTTGGCTGGATGAAGGAAACAGTCATGTAGACCTGGTGTGGGCAGAACAGAAGGGAGAAATATTTGCAAATTAAATCTGTGCTCCAGCACAAAGTAAATGATGTAGTAATTTAACATTTAGTACTGTGGAAATTTGCTGTGAAATGTCTGCCGATGAAGAATGGTTAAAATTTTTTTTTAGGCCTGTTATTCAGGTTGGGATCTTTTACCATCAAAAGGTATAAGCTAACAATTTATTCTTCAGTTTAAAATTCAGTTAAGTTTCCTGTCCCATACCAAAGAGATTCATTTGAAAGACAGAGCTGGAATTTAATGAACTGATCAAATTACTATGTATGTAATTTTGCAGTGCAAATATTAATGTGAGTGATAATAAGCATAGACATCTGATTTGCTTTCTACAGTAATGCTGATGTCACAAAGCTACAATTGATTTGAGACTAGTGTTCTTGCTATGATGTTTTTTCTTAAGTTTTAGAAAGTAAAAGAAAAGTTGGCCCAAACTTGAATCCTGCCCTGCTGTCTTGTATTTCAAAGAAGTCACTTGATTATGCAATATAATGTTCACAGATGTACCTCTCATTTTTGGACACAATAAATTGTTCTTTATGTAGGACACAATTTTTCCTTGATGATGTAGTTAGTGACTGAAAAAGAGATGTTGGGCTTCTGCGTACTGGGAAGGTTTGCAGGCTAGGTTCTGCAGCTAGTTTGCAGCCTCTTTACTTAGCTGCATGAATTTGCTGCAAGGTGACTGTTATACAGCTACAAGAATTAGAGAGGTAGGAGCCAAGCATCCCTGCATCAAAACTCAGGTCTTTTTTTTTTTTTTTTTTTTTTTTTTTTAAATAAGGAAGAGTTTTAATCTTTAAAAATAACCTAGAGCCCAGTGAGAGTTGATATCTTCAGAGAAGACTCTCAAGAAAGAGAGTCCACCTTCCCTCAGCTGTAATTTCATGTCCTCTGTTCATGTAGATTTTCTTTATGAACAAATGCCCTGGCATGATGAGAAAGAACATGAAATGAGGCCACTCTGTTCCCAAGTGTGATTGGCTGAGGTTAATATATCCGTGATTCAGTCCTTGAGGCTAGGGTTCCCACAGCCAAAGGAGGTAACTGACATACTGCTTGCAAAGGTATTCTAATGACTGAGAAAATGACAGGGACATTGCTTTGCAGGCTACTTAGAAACTGATAGGCAGTTATTAACAGTTGGGAGTGTTGTAAAGTGGGCTGTTTTGATTTGCTGATGGCTGTACTGCCAAAAGGTCACTCAGAAATTTTTCATGATGATTACGCAGCTGACATTTAGCCAGTGACATTTTTTCCACTTCAAATTGATTTCTGCTTAAGGTTTTTGTTGTACCATGCTAGCCACTTGCAGCACGAGGAAATGATATTTAGTCTTTATATGCCCTAGTTCAACAGTGCGCAAATGGTGTGTACATCTAGATGCGAAGGATGTCTAGCCCACAACTCAGTATTTGTAGAAATCAGAACTGTATCCACAGCATCTGAGGAGATAAGTGACATTTGTTGTCTCATAAACATTATTACTTTGCTTGAAAAAATGTTTAATCCTCACTGATGTGTTTTTAATTCTCCTTTAGTACTCTTTCTTTGGTTGTCTGCCTTGGTTGCATTCTAGTCCAGTTCAGATAAATATTTCTGAGTTGTCCACCTCCTACATAAGCAAATTCCAGATGAGCTGAAATGGTTGTCACTCCATAATTTTTGAAGGGTTGTCTCCCAGCCTTTTTCTTCCACTTTTACCAGATCTGGTACTGAGCTTTTATTATGTCATTCCCAGTCGAATACAAGTGTCTGGTCTTGTGGATATATTGATGTGGATTTGGAGTTCAAAAGTACTTCATTTTCAGAAGGGCTGTGTAAGGGTCTGCAGAATATCTGTTCTTTAACTCCAGGTTGGCATCCCAAAATTTTAAGCATGTGTCTGAATTTTGATGTGTATGTTCTTTTTTTTCTTTTTTCTTTTTCCCCATTATTAGATACTGTAATTCTTTCCTCATACTGCCAGGATATCGGTGTCTCATGCTCTCATTTTGGGTATGGTTAAAGAACATAGTCTCAATTTTCTTCAGATATGCTGTACCATATATCCTGCTAACTAATATTCAATTACAGCTAACCTTTTCCCATTTTATTGTGATGTTTTCAGCAAAACATGCTGGAGTGAGTTTGATGAAGTGCTGCTAAGGTGATGAAGGGATTGGAGCATCTGATAAATGGGGAGAGGCTGAGAGAGGTGGGGTTGTTCAGTATCAAAAAGAGAAGGCTTGGTGGGGAACTTAGTCTATAAAAACACCTGGTCAACAGGAGTACAGAAAACTGAGCCATGCTGTCCTTATGCACCAAAGGAAGCCGAGCAATAAAATTGCCATCTTTATCTTCCAGCCAGTGGACAAGCAACAAGCTTTGGTACGGCGAGAATCTGTTGTTAACTTGGAAAACTTCAAAAGGCAATATGCCAGAAGGCGATGGAAGGTATGACAGCAAGCTTTTAATCCTGCTCGTGTAAGGCTTCTTGAGTTGGATAGGGATCAGAGGGCAAGACAGAGCTTGTAAAAGTAAAAATGTAAGATCCATTAGAAAAATGAAATTTCTTTGCATGTGTCTGCAGCGCATCAGTGTTGTCTAATTCTTGTTCTTCCCTTTCTCCATAGCTTTCTTACAGCATTGTCTCATTTTGCAACCACTTATCTCGTTCACTGGTGAAAAAGGTCCTAATACAGGATGAAAGTTTGGTAGGTACCTTTTTCAAAGAGGAAGAAGAGAGGGATATTTTAATATGAATTGAATTTTACTATGCTTGCATGGATGCACAGGCCAACAGGATGGGCATGGTTTGAGTGGGAAACCAGATAAGATCACGGCATCCTTTGTGTGCTGTTAATGCCTCTGTAGTTGCATCGTTCCAGAAATGTTGGACAAAGAGAAATGGTGACTCCACATGGCCTGTAGGTGCTTGCCACATTTATTCTATAAAGGAACAGCATGGAGGCTGCAGATTATGTCCCATATACCGTATGACAGCAATACCGTGGTGACAACCATTTCATATACCAGAGCAGTAACTGTCCTGTCTGAATGAGCAATGAGTGGTTGTATGGAGTCTGCACAGCTACTCTTGTCACCAGCAGTGTGATGGAGGGTGGGGAACCCATCACTGCACGTGAGCTGGAATGAAACTCTGGGATATTTCTGTTACCTTTACGCTAATGATACCTAATAATACCAGATACGCTAATAATACCAGAGTATCATATTTAGCAGTGTGGTATTACATTTATGTGACTGAAACAATGTGCTTTTTTATTTCAGAGAAACTGTGAAAGTGATGGTGAGGATCTTCAGCAAAGAAAAGCCACTCTTCAGAGAAGAAGCAGCATATCCTAGTGTCATTAGCATTCCATGGGCAGGGAACAGAGCAAAGTTTCATCCTTGCTGAAAAAGCAGTTCTGACAGCAGACCTTGACTTTAGTCTGAATCCTTGGTATGATGCTTCCCACTTCTCAAACAACACCAACAACTGGATAATGTTGTTAAACATCTACTGAGCATTTTAGAATGTTGTGGGGATGCAGATTTCCAGGGAAATGCTGCAGCACAGGCACCACATGTGTGCTTTTATATATTGGGCTTTTTGGGATACTTAAGTCTATTTGTGATATCAACTGCACTCAGGATGTGGGTTTTCTACTGATATTCCTTAACTGCAGAATAATTCACATTTTGCACAATGACTAAGTCTATGTACATTATTTCAGTCAGGGAATTTGTTACTGAGTCTTAAAGAAAATTTTATATGATTTTTGTATTTGCTTATAGCATATCTGATAGCAGATATCTGACAGGTGTCATTGGCTGTGTGCAATACTCACTCTGCTATTGCTGTCATTGAGGAGAAAATCATAGTGCCATCATAACCTTGATTTCATCAGCCTAGCAGTAAACAGTTCTCTATTCCAACAAGAATTGTGCTGTGGCCATCATCTGTGGCTGGTGGATAGAAGACTAACACAGCTGCCATTGGTCAGTTGAGTACAACTGATTCTTGCCGCTGAGAGAATGAGATGTCTTAGGGCATTTTTTGTATGAGGAAAGATTTAAAAAAAAAATAACCCGTAGAGGCGTAGAGGTTGTCATGTACCCAAATAAAACATTTTTACAGAGTGATGGGGGGATGCCTCACCAAAACAGGGCACTTAAAAAAAGCCAGAGTATATATAAAAAGAAGTCTTTAGTCTTTATTAGACTTTTTTATTTTTTATTTTACTTTGTCAGCAAATTGGAGATTCATTAACACCTATTTACATAGGTGCCATTCAAATGTAACCCAAACTGCACATACCTGTATTTTATTCCAGGGGGTTGTATTGAAAATTGAGTAAACTAGCGTTCTGAGATAACTCCTTTGTGCTAGGAAGTTGTATCAGCCTAACTCAATCCATATAATAAAAACCAGTGTTGTTCAATTGGTACAAAAAAGGAGCATAGATGAGGCTATTTTTTGTATTGAATATACTGGTTGTTAAAAATTCGTATTTATTTTGCCATTTAATAAATCAAAAATCACAAAGCAAACCTCCTAGAAAGAGAAATAGATTGACAGGAAAAATGATTTTGTTTGGCTTTACAATGACCACTTCCAGCTTCAGGTTTTAGAGCTGAAGGTGTGAACCAGGTTTTGAAAACTGGTATTAGGTTAATTTTGCCTGTAATCCAGTTTCTGAGAAAGAAAAATGTGCTACTTTTATTTATGCTTTTGCATCCTTTCTTAGGCAAAGGCTAAAATGCAGTTGACAAGAAAGTATTTCTGTGAAAGGCAGGAAACGTACAAGAAGGATTGCAGAAGAGAGGCAGAAAGTATGAGTTGAGGGAAGAATAATAACTTAAATTGAAGGAAGTGGGGAGGGGGCAAAAGCAGTGGGGAAGCAAGTGAGTAAAAGAAGTGATGTGTAGGGAGCAGAGGTGAACCTGGACTGGGAATGTTGAAGGAAGGGCAAGAGAAAGTAGGTATAGAAAATGTGAAAGCAGGAGAATTAATGTTTTGGCAAATATGACACTGCATTTTGATACTATTGCTTTCATTTCCTTTTATTTCATCTCTTGTGTTGCCATGGTCTGTGACGTGTCTGGACAAGTAAGGAGAGGGAGCATGGACTTCCCATTTGACTGAAAGGCGTTCTCTTAGCTTTCTGTTTAATTTTTAAGGTAGAATACTAGTGAAACCCAGAGAATGGTAGATATTGCACAAGTATTACAAGATCAGGCTAAGGTTTCTAGGTCAGTTAATCATTTATTTGTATTAGCTAATTTATATTAAAACAAGAAACTGCCTCTGCTTGTTAGGGTTTTAGTTCAAATCTGCTCCTTGGGCTAGCAATGTTGGAAAGGGAGTTGACTTGTTTTTTTTTGTTTTTGTTTTGGTCCCCCAAGAGAAGATGAGGTCGCTTTGGTCAACCAGGGAAAGTTAGAACTGTGCAGCTACAGATTCTTTGGCCATCTCTTTATTTCTTTGGCCATCTCTTTATTTCTTTGGCCATCTCTTTATTTCTTTTTTTACCAATAGTTTTAGTTGTTCTAATAAGCCTTACCTCATCACAGCCAGCTGGATACTAGAAGTTTGAGATGGATCCATGGCCAGCCTGGCATTGTTTTAAACTCCATTTTAAATCAAGGATGGTGTGGCAATTTAACACCAGTGCTCTCATGCCTTTTCCTCTTCTCTTACCAAATTTTGAGGGGCTCTTCCCACAAAGAACCAGATAAGTTTGAGTCCAGCCTTTCCAGCTCCAAAGCTGAGAGGCGTGATGTTTTAAGTGACTATTTTGTCGCTTCGTCAAACTGGGGTTATATTGGTAGTTCACTCGGCTGACCCATACCCTAGATTGAGCACTAGGAGGTTTATTAAACAATACAGGGGGAAGGAAGGAACACTGTGAGTTTGTTTGTTTGTATGTCTGCTTTTTTTTTTTTTCCCAAATTCCCTTAGTTCTGCTTTGATCAGTTGAGCTCTGAGACATTTGTCAGTGAAGCCAACCCCTTTCAGCTAGACCAGGTATGGTGGCAGCCACTCGTGCCATGTTCCAGCGTGGCCATGCAACGAGCTCAAGGCTTGGATTGTGCAGCAGCGTTAACTGCAGAACAATCTTCCTGCCATTTTTTTCCTCTTTGCTTTTTTTTTTGCTTTTCCTCTTTGCTTTTTTTTTCCTCTTTGAAGAGAACACAGTTCTCTTCTACTACAATGCTAAATAATCTTTCAAGTAGGTTAATAATTGTTGGTTTTTTATTTTATTTTATTTTATTTTATTTTTTATTTTTTATTTAAGTCACTAAATGTTTGTTTATTTCGGCATGTAGGGAATCTACCCATGTATACCTGTCTGTTAAACTCTTGGCCATATGTGCTTAAAGCTGTTCCGAACTGCCTGTGTGCTGCTAGCAGAGCTTTTGAGGTGTGGGATTCTTCCCACCTTCTGAAATGCCGCCCTCTGCTCCCTTTTTGTCTGAGGGGTTTGGAAATAAATTGCTGGACATTGAGGCCTTTTGCACTGTGAAGCAGCATCACAGGGACCAATTAAATCAGCTGTTTGCCTTCCGTGTAGTTTCTTATATTGTAATGGACAGAGGTGGACCGTTCTCATCAGTGGAACAATCCTGATGAAAACCAAGGTTTTAATGAATGATATACATTCTTGTTAAAGGTTTTAAATGCTCTCACTGTTCAGAATATTTTTGGAATGGAATAGGCTCTGTACTTGTTGCCATATTCATACTTATTAATTAATATTGTGGAAATTACCCTGTCACAATTTGAGCTTTACTTGTTTTTATCATTCATCCTGTAGAAGTTGAGAACAGATTTTTGTTATAATGTTCACCGAGATGATTTTGTATATATCTTCTAAATGTATTTTATATATAAAGAAGGGAAAAAAAAGTAGAAAATGAACAATTAATTATTCTTAATTGCACTGTGCTGTGTTTGTACATGAGGAACCTGGCGAGAGCTGAAAGCCGGAAACAAAGCAACTGTTTTATTTAAATAAGTTATGACTTTTTATTTTATGTTACTGCTGTTTTTTAAATCCCTGTGCCTATGTTTTTATTAAGAGAAACCGTGACGTGTATGCGCCCGGAGTGGCTCAGGCCGTCGGAAGCAATAAAGTCGATTTGCTCAGACACCGCGCGGCGCCTCCCGCCTTTTTTGTCAGCGGGCGCGAGCCCCGCCCTGCCCCGTTCCCGCCTTTCCGGCGGGGCCCCTTCCTGCCGCTGCTGCACCGGCCGCGTTCCCGCCCGCGGCGGCACGTGCCGGTGGCGCGAAGGCAGCGGCGGGCCCGGGCCGCTCCCCTCACGGCGGCGGCAGGGGGGTGTCCCCGCTCCCTGCCTCTGTCCCTCCCGCGGGGCTGGGCGCGGGCGGTCGAGGAGAAAGCCCGGGGTGGCCGCAGCCCTTGGGGCGCTGAGGAGAAAACGGAGGCGCTGCCGCGAGGCGCCCCCGCCCCTCAGCGCTGCGCCCTGCCGCCTCCAGGAGCCAGGTGAGGCCGCGTCCTCCAAACTTTTTACTTAAAGGTGTCTTTTGCCTTCGCATAGACCTTTAACTACACTAACTTTAGGGCCTGTCTGTAAGGTACTGTGTGTGCTTCAGTGAGGTGTTAGAAATTGGGGTGGATGAGATGCACCTTACGGCTGGGCAGGGACGGCCGGGGACCATCACCCCGGGGAAGATCAGGAGCCTGACGAGGTGAGGTTACAGCAGGACTCAGCAGCTGCGTTGGAAAAGCTGGAGTGCTCGTGGGGGTTGGCCAAAGCTGTGTCATAGCCAGGGCAATCGGGTGGGTTGCTGAGGCTCGGAGGCAGAAGTTTGGTCCAGAAGCAATGGCAGATTGTTCATTGCACACAGCTGAAGCAGCTCTGTGCCTTTGGTTTGAGTGGTGCTTGTAAGAAAGGCAAAGTTTCAATGCCCCTGACAAGGACATGCCATGTTTAAGAGGAAGCAGCTGACAAGCTTGCATAGCTGTACACTGCTTCGCATATTACTGAAAGAATAGCCAGTGAAGGCTGCTAATAGGCAGCTATCAGATGCGTACTCTTCTGAGGCTGTGGTGGATGTTAAAATTTTTTCTCCTGCTTCTGAAAAATCTGGCCTGGAAGAGCTGAGTGACAGAAATCGTCACTCGGAACAACGCTGTCTTCTGGCAGGAGGCCTCCAGTTACAGGGTTTTCAGTTCAAACAGGTAATGGGTCTGACTCTGTATTTCAGGCTTCAGAAGAGTAGCTAAAGACAGGTATTGCTGAATAGTTCCCAGCAGGATTTGGGCTGTGTTCCTGACTCATTTTTTGGAAGTGCAGAGAAAAGTGTTCCCAGGGAAAATCTGGGAGAAGAATTAGACTGCAGTGGAAGAATTGGTGAAAAATCCACCTCTGAGGTTGGGGCAAACAAACTTTCCTTAAGAAGTTGTCTTATATGGGATCAAAAAGCACTTTCTGAAACAGGTAGTTGATTGTTTACGTCTCCTACTTTAAAATAAAATGAGCTTAGGGAGGCTTTCTTGGAAAACTGATAGAATACACAGCCTTAAATGACTGTATATCAATCTGATTCTGCCTCACTCCACTGCTTGTAATGCAGATGGTACCAACTCAAATAAATACACATCATATGGCAGTACTTGTCACACTGCATGTTATACCTGTACAAAAACCTGATAGAACATTTTAAGAGTGAATTTTTCTTTACTGGCGCTCAGCATTTTAGAATCATAGAATCATAGAATATTCCGAGTTGGAAGGGACCCATAAGGATCATCAAGTCCAACTCCTGGCACCACACAGGTCTACCCAAAAGCATAGACCATGTGCCTAAGTGCACAGTCCAATCGCTTCTTAAATTCAGACAGGCTCGGTGCAGTGACTATGTCCCTGGGGAGCCTGTTCCAGTGTGTGACCACCCTCTCGGTGAAGAACCTCTTCCTGATGTCCAGCCTAAACTTCCCCTGCCTCAGCTTAACACCGTTCCCGCAGGTCCTGTCACTGGTGTTTACAGAGAATAGGTCACCTGCCTCTCCACTCCCCCTCGCGAGGAAGTTGTAGACCATGATGAGGTCCCCCCTCAGCCTCCTCTTTTCCAGGCTGAACAGGCCCAGTGGCCTCAGCCACTCCTCATACATTTTCCCCTCTAATTGAGTCTTAATTGAATAATGATAAAGCAGTGCAGTAGTTAACAAAACTTTAATTTTCTGTTGTATGTGTGCAGGAGGAGTGTTGGTTTACAAAATTGCCTAATTATTACCAAGGCAGCTTAAAATGTTCTTTTAGAGTCAGGCTTTCTTTTGACCTGATATAATACTGATGTTTTTCTTAGTCTGTCTTTAAGTTAATTAAGCCTACACAAGATGATGTGCATTAATGAAGAAATGGATATCAATGGGTAACATGCCAAGTGACAGAAGATCTGCAGTATGCAGTCATTCTGGCACTGTGCTGAAGAAAGAGCACCTGATCAAAAATAAGATCAACAAAAGTAGTGGCTCTTTATGTTGTGTGTATCTAAAACTCAGGTCCAGGGAAGGCAGGCACTGTGACTGTCCAGCATTGTGGTTGTGGAGAGGGAGCCTTTGCTGATCATGGAAAAAGCCTGAGAAGTATATGAGATACGTGAGTGATTTGCTCTAATTTAAAAGTGATTTCTTAGAAAATGAATATGGTTGTGTAAGGATTGGTCTGAGTAAGTAATTAGTGGTGATTAAAAAATAATGATATATCAGTGTGATTAGGAACAAAGCAGCTCTTTCATAGGAAAATAAGAGTCTGAATTTCAAAGCCTTCAATTATAGAAACAAGGAACCTAATTTCATACATGTGTTGAGGTATGGGAAGGGCTATTTCACGTAGACATGGTTGTGAAATCCTCTTTCAAATACGTTGTGCATTTAAGTTTTTGAAAACCTATTCTGGTAGTTTCTTTGGTGAAAAGTTTAGGCTTTAGATGTAATTCTATTATCAACTTGGTGGATTGCATATTCTTTACAATTGTTTTATCTGCATTTGGAAACACTAAACAGGACTGTGTAGCAGCAAGCCAAGACTCTTGAGAGGTGATAGATAAATGAATGCTGGCCAGCCAGCACGATGGGAATGACTTAGGTATTTCTGAGTTTGAGTGGCTTTCAACTTGCCGGAACAAGTTGTTAGTTGTTTTTTGTTTGTTTGTTTGTTGGCTTCTAAACGTAGTGCTAGAATTAGCAGAGTAGGAGGCAGAAAGCCCTAAGAAGGTTAATTGTGTACAGCTGAGATCAGCGCCCTAGATTAATGTTGCTGGGGTTGTCATTTTGTTGTAGCCTTGGTCATTTTTTTCCTAATGCCAAGTCTGGTAAAACTGAATTGCCCACAATGTATTTTGCATCACTTACAGATGATGAGATGCTTGTTAGGTTCCGTAACTTTAGTTCCTGCAATAGACGTCAGCAAATAAATGGAAAATTAACTTTTGAGTACTATGTACACCTTGATTCAGTTGCCATCTTTGTTTAAAATGGGAATAAGTGCTTTTAGACTGGAATTGCCTCTTTATGCTGATAGCGTTTTATAATCGTGCAGCAATTTACATGTTTTAAAGGACTGCATAAGAATTAAGTCAGAGGGAAATTCAATTTGATACACATCACTGAATAGATGAGGAATAATGGTCTGACTTAGGTTTATTGAAAGGTTTTTTGTTATCACAGTCTTCACGTTAGTACAACTCATTGTGTGCATTTGGGTACATTGAGTGGTCTGCATCTGTAAGAAGATGCGACTGAGTGCTCTGCTTGCTTACACTTGTATGCTTGCAGATGTGTTACCAAAAGAGAAGTGGTTTTAGTCTTTGTGTAATGCACAATATTAGAAAAGGCCCTAGTGAATTGCTCATAAAGTTCAAAGCCAGTATCAGTGGGTGAGTTCTAATTTTCTAAAGGTGTCAGCTAAGGTTTTATTTATAATGGTTGTTTCTGAATACTCAAAATAATTGCTTTTGTAGTGGTCCCTAACACCAGGAGGAACTTATTCCAAAATTTCAAGCTTCCTTTCTGCCTGGGAGAAATACGTGAAATGCTCATTCTGAAGGAAAAAGTGAGTGAAAATAAGATGAGGAGCAATTAGTCTCACACTGTGTATGCACAGGTGCTCATTTTATTAGAGTGAAAGCTAAACTACCTGTTTCTCAAGTGTGACATTGTATTGATGCTTCTGCATTGTCCTTGGGCAAAACACATGAAACTTGCTCTAATTCTTCAGGATGTAGGATAAATTTTTTCAGAAGAAATGGAAATTGTTATGAAACAGAGCAAAACAAGCTTTCAGCATTTCCATGGGATGCTTAGAATCGGTTGTAGTGGGTTTACATGGCAAGGTTTTGGTAGCAGGGGGACATAGGGGTGGCTTCTGTGAGAAGGATCTAGAAGCTGCCCTATGTTTAGTAAGGGCCCCACTGCTGACCAGAGCCAAGACAATAAGCGATGTTGTTTTGTGCCTTTGTGAGAGCATAGGTAAGATAGGGGGAAAAAACGCTGCACCACACAGCAGCTGGGAGAGTGAGAGGAGTGAGGAACAGCCTTGCAGGCGCGAAGGTCAGTGTAGAGGGAGGGGGAGAGGTGCTCCAGGTGCCGGAGCAGAAGTCCCCTGCGGCCTGTGGTGAGGCCCATGGTGAAGCAGGCTGTCCCCCTGCAGCCCATGGAGTACCACGGTGGAGCAGGGTTCCACGCTGCAGCCCGTGGAGGAGACCACGGTGGAGCAGGTGGCCCTGCACCGACGGAGGCTGCCGCCTGTGGAAGACCCCTGCCGGAGCAGATTCTGGGCCGGACCTGTAGCCCGTGGAGAGGAGCCCACGCAGGAGCAGGTGACCTGGCAGGAGCTGCTGCCCGTAGGGGACCCAGGTTGGAGCAGTTTTCTCCTGAGGGATGGACCCTGTGGTACGGACCCATATCTGGAGCATTTCTGAAAGAGCTGCTGCCTGTGGGAAGCCCACGCCGGATCAGTTCATCAAGGACTGCATCCCCTGGGAGGAACCCCACAGCACAGGGGACGAGAGTGACTGAGAAGGAGCGGCAGAGAAGAAGTGCTGTAGACTGACCATAACCCCCGTTCCCCCGTTCCCCTGCGCCGCTCAGGGGGAGGAGGTGGAAGAGGGTGGATGGGAGGGGGAAGGTGCTTTTGGTTTCTTTCCTTTGTTTCTCACTTCTCTAGCTTGTTACTAATGAGCAATAAATCTTACTATCTTCTTATGCTGAGTCTGTTTTGCCCATTACAATAATTATTGCGTGATTTTCTCTTCCTTATGTCAACCCTTGAGCCCTTTTCACATATTTTCTCCCCATTTCTCTTTGAGGAGGGGGAGTGAGAGAGCGGCTGTGGTGGAGCTCAGCTGCCCACTCGAGCGGAACCACCACATCGTTTTGAGTCAGTTTTCCATGTTGAATGAACATAAATGTTGCCAGTCCAAAGAAAGGTTATGTTGGTGGTTTAATGCCCCTGTAATTGGATGAATCAGAGGTTTGTCTCCTTACCCATGTTTCTTTCTGATGACTACAAGAACTGCCATATGCTGTGTTGAAATAGTCTATTTAAACTTTTCTTAGCTATTGCACATCACACCAGGTGTGTGTGGTTTGCACCCAACTACATGCTAATCCCCAAGTACCTGGGAAGTGACACAACATTTACTTTTGATTTTTGCACAGTAAAAATGTAAAGAGGACTGTGCTCTTAAGGGCAGTTATTTCAGAGTATGTGGACAGCTACAAAATGTTAATCGAGATCTGACCAAATGCTAATGATCAGTGGAACACAGATAAAACATAATGAAAATGAGTCTGGTCTTCCCATGCCTTACCTAATTAAAATATGAAGGAATGTAGCAAATCTGTTGAGTATTCTATTTAAGATATTATAGCATGTCTGTAACCATGGTATCTGAGCACCTTCTAGTCACGGACAGCTTTCATAATGATGTGAAATCCCCTCTAAGGATTTGAAAGGAACTGTTACACTTGACTTTTTTTTTTTTGTCACCTAGGTTCTTGCTTATAAAAGGATTGCTATTTGTGAAAAGACTTGCTTTCATGCTTTTCTTTAAATGTAAACTTAAAATCTTCTCATTACAGAACTGTAGCTTCAGGAGAAGTTAAATACCTTGTCAGTTCACAGCCAAGATAGAGAATTCACTACTGTGGGAAGCTGCTGGTAATTTCCTGGGTGTGTTTTTGCTGTAGTTGATGCAGTATCCTACAGTGTTGAGTGGCACTGTGTAGCTGGAGGTGCACCATCTCTGAGATGATAGAAAGCTGCAGCCTTGTGGCCATTTCATAAGGGCAGCTGTGGGCTGCGGTAGGCTGGCCAGGTTCCCACTTCAGCAATTCCTTCTGGCATGCCTGAGGTGTGTCCTGCTGCTTCAATGGGATGCAACGTCCTTCTTTTGCTTCCTGCTCTATATTGGCATTTAGACATGCCCGCGTGTCACACTGGTATGTGAAACTACTGTCATCCTTAATGCGGTAAAAATAGTATGCATCTTTAGATAGAGAAGAACATTTAGAATTGAACTAAAAGCCTGACCTATGAGCTCTCCACAAGATGTGATTATCCATCTATTTTAGATGCTCTCCTAAAGGGTCTTTGACCTATGCTGCTCTGCTTCTCTGTTTAGATCTAAGCCTCCCTCACCTTCCTTGCAAAGCGCGAAACTCCTCAGCAGCCTGCTTCAAGGGAAGAGCCCCAGTCTGGGCTCTTTCCATTGCTGTACACTTTCAGTCTGTCTTGCATGAGTTCAGGGAAGGTGGTTGATCTGGGCTATGTTACAGCAGCCAGGATTGGGGTAATCGCTTGTTTGGAACTTGGATGGTCTCATGCTGGGGCCTGGAAAGATGGACAGACAGAGCCTGTCCCTCCTGACCTCCCATTGTTTCACTGTCGTTTCACCTAATTGTCTGCCTGTTCCATGTGTGTGATGCCCTGATCTGGACCCCAGTATTCATCTCCCTGGCACTGTTTCATCCCAGTAATTCCCTAGGAGGGGATGGCACTACTGAGGACGGTGAGGTCTGGGTGAGCAAAACGGTGTGTACTGGCTCGGTAGCAGTCCCCATTGTGTCACAAAGATGCTGCCCCAAGGCTTACCAATAATGGAGAAAAGATAATCGGATAATACTCCTTGGTTGAAGTGTGCATTATGTCAGGGAGCTTCCTCTGTGCCCAGGCCACCTTATTTGTATTTCTGCTTTTAGACTGCATCTTTCACTACTCATACTGGCATTTTTATAAAAATCTGTCAATGTTGCAGTATCACGTGTTAGGTGTTTAGTTTTTATACCTTGGCCTTTGAAATCTTGGGGGCAAGGTCATCTACAACAATCTTCTTCAGGCTACCATCTCATCTGTAGGTTGCAGTTTCCCTTTCTGTTAATGCTTTGGAGTCACAGATAGGCATCAAGGGGCAGCAGCTGTATACTTCTATGTTTTTTTAGTCATGAAGCTCTAGTCATCTTTCCAGCATCACATGAGCAATAATATTACTCTTGTATTGTTTTATTCAACTGCTGTGTGAAAGGGTGACATCAGTTAGGACTTGAATTCCGTAAGTTTGTGGTGTATATTTTTTAAGACACCTGTTAGACAGAAGATAGATCTAGGTGCATTTCTTGGAGTGGCATCTCTTCATTAAAATAGTTTACTCTCTGTTCTGTATGGCTATACATGCTGTACGCGGGTGGCTTGTACTTCAGGCATTGAAAATATTGCTGACAGAACACCAGGCTAACTCGTTCCGATGTTTCCCCCCTTCTCTCTTGTACCCAGTTGATGCTAGAGCCTCACCTCTGCTCAAGGCTAACATTAGCTAGCATTAAACTGGGACACGCTGCATTTTTAAGCAGCTGGATCACGCACTATTCCACTGGACTTCCTCCATGCTGGGCCACAACAGCAGATGTCCCCCCACCAAGTGCGAGGCGGTGGCTGCCAGCCGATGCTGCTGAGGGTGCTGAGCAGAGGCCAGCTGGCAGGGCTCTGGTGGGAGGCTGGCTGGCCTTGCAGTGCTTTGCACATGGGCTGGCTCTGATGGTGGTGGGCAGGAGAGGAAACTGGACTATGCCCATCAAAAAGGGGAGAAAGGGTGAGAGGAAACTGGACTATGCCCATCAAAAAGGGGAGAAAGGCTTGTGGGTTATGGAGGCAGGGGAGTTTACATAGATGTTGGTGGATGGCTGGGGTTGTTGGGGTAGGATCAGCGTGTCATGTAGTGGAAGCAAAGTTGAGGGAGATGAAGGTGGTTGCAGTGAGTGTGGGCTCGTCCATCTTCCTGAGGCACAATCGTGGTTTGTATCTTCTAATATTATAGTTGTTTTTTTTTTGTTTTTCTTCCTCAGTGACACCCCACAGCAACAGAAATGAGATAGCTTCTGTCCTTCCCATGTCACCCTGTTTCAACTTAGCACCCTGGTGCTTGTCTTGGTGGTATGTTTTATTTCATAGCTTGGACTTTGATTTTAACACCTGTATTCAGTACTGCACGAACTCGCTCCTATTCAAAACTATAAAGGATTTCCATATTTAATTCCAGGCTACATTAACATGCACTAAAGGACAGACTTTTATTCACCTGTCTCGGCGATAGTTTGCTTGTTTCTTGGAGTCCATGTTAAATTTTATAGTTGTTTTTTTTTTTTTGTAGCTTCTAAGATACTGTATGCTTCATCATAATCTTCCTTCTCTTCCTGTACTCTGCCTGAAAGAATGGTTTCATTGCTACTAAGCTGTGCCTATTGAACCTCTCAAATTTTGTGATGTTATATACTTTTTGGCTTCCCTGTGTTGCATCTTTATGAAAACTTTTGACTTCTTATACTTTACCTGCTTATTTTCCTAGTGTTGACCAGTGCATCCACACTTGATGTTGTCATATTTCCTCTTCTTGTTGTATATTTCCCTTATAAAGCTGATGTATCCTGTCCTTTTCTGTGTGTTTGGTGACATCTGTTTGTTTTACTGGGCATATGCTTATCTGTACTGCTGACAGTGAAGGCTTGTATTTGTTTTTGAGAATTTCTCCAGTGCTCTAACTCCTAATATTTTTCTTTCTCCCATATCAAAGCTTATTTTTTATTTTTTTTTACTGCCTGCTAAGAATTTGTAGGCCATTTACGGCCATGAAATAACAAGATCTTATGTTCTTATTCTACTCCAGTTGAATTACCTACTTATCCACGGTTCTTCTAGCTATTTGATTTTTTTTTTGTAGTTAGCTTCAAGCAGTTCAAACAGCCTATCCAGGTGTATATAGATTTTTTCCTATTTATTCACAGAATTTACCTAATCTTGCATTTTGATTGTATTTGAAAGTAAGCAGCTAAGAATACGTATGGGCTTCAGGTCTGCTACAATACCTGTTTAATGCTTGTTTTTGTAATACTTCTGATTTCCAGCTTGCAAGAGGACACAATTCTCAGGTGTTGTGTAGAGGAGTTATAATTTTTATTTTTTTTTTTTCTGGTAGTTTGTGCTGTGAACAGCCAAGTCAGCATCAGTCAAGAATCACAAGTATAGGATAAGCTAAACAGGATTTTTACAAGCTAATATATCTTAATGTATGCTTTTATCTCAGCATTCCAACTCAGATCACACAAAGCATGACCAAAAATGATCTTAAAGCATCTGCTTCTCTTCAAAGACAGGTACACCAGATATCTAATTGTATATCAATGTGATAAACTCTACATGTGATAACAGAGTATGACCTTTGAGATCTTCAGCTGGACAAGGTATTTGACCTAGTGAATTTCTAGTTCAACTCAAAAAATTTTCCTTTCTAAATTTTTCTTTTCCTTTTGGCACCTCCTTCACCTTCTCATGTTTCCTTTTTTGTCATGCTGGCTGGTTATTTAAATAATGGGGGAAAAATCATCAGTCAGTACTGATGATTGTATTGTTGTTTTGTCTTTTGATTTATCTTCTCTATGCTTATTAATCATTTCTGTGACTGCTTATGTTGCACATAAACAGGGCTCTATTTTAAAAATGAAGACAGTCCTAAAGTAATAAAATGAAGCAACCTAACACTGGAAGCTTTTGTAAGAAGCCTGAGCAAAACTGCTGACTCACAACATATTCTGAACAAATTAAATTGCACTGTCAGCTACTACCTTTGGAAGGAAAGAGGAAAAAAAGAATTTTTACTATTATCCACATTACTGAACCAATTGAGTTTAACTGGGGATCATGGATTCTCCCAAGCACTTTGTCTGAATGGATTATTATTTTAGTCACTTCTGTTATCTGTAGTTGACAACACACCATGTGAAAGATAGACACATCTAGGCTAGGCCAAAACCAGCTCTCTTGCTATTAAATTGGAAGCATTCTCATAAGTACCATGCTGATTAATTTTAAACAAACAAACAAACCCCTCACTTCTATCTAAATACAGTACTGAAGGTAGCTGTTCTATATTTGTGGTAGCTCATTAGGATTTTCCGTGGATAGATGACAAGATGCTATGGCCATTTATCAATTAGCATTAAAAAATGTTTCAAGGCCGCATTTAACTGTTCCAACTAATTGCGTATCTTTATTCTTTTTTTTTTTTTTTTTTTTTTAATTACTGAGAAACTTGGAATGAGAGACAGTATAACTTCCCTACGATATTATTTAATTTTACCTTGGGAAGTTCGGCAACGATGGACCTTGTTTAAAATTCCAGTGATTAATATCTATATTTAATAAAATTTTGTTACTGAATTTTGGAGAGTGCTTTATAATACAAAATAAATTCTCAGGTGTTCAAGGATATTCTTTAGTAAGTTCATAACAACAAACTAGTCCACAGGAATTACAGGCTGCTCTTCACTTGGCACTGAAAAAATCAAGAATTGTAATTTGGCTAATACTCATTTAAATTAAAGAATTTTAGGAATAGGAATGAGAGGAAGAAAAAAGGAAGGTATATAGAGAATGAAAAATGAGATTTTTTTAAATGATGTCTTGTTATACTAGCAGCTGTCTTGTGCTGTGTGTGTCTCAAGATAATGGTGTTCAGCACTCTGTAACAGGGAGCAGAGAAATTAACTTTTGTTGAATTTACTGCCAACAGTCGTCATCTGGTAGAATTTCACATTCCTTCTCACACTTGGGATTTTTTGAATATTTCTGTTATGTTTGTTACAACTTTTTTTTTTTCAGTGACTGATCAAAACTGCAATTTTAGCCTGCAGAAATCTTCAAGTCTGAATGTAAAAGGCAGTACAGCCAATACTGATGTTATGCTGATTTCCTCAAGTGAGATTACCTACACATTTCTTCAGGTGATGCCATTTAAGGGAAACTTCAAAATGGTGTTTTGAACTGTTGGAACGCTGGAGGAACCACATCTTGAAGACCGACACTTATTTGCTAGGGAAATCTCACCTTAGGAAAAGGTATACCAAATGTTCTAGGGAAATGAGTTGAAGGAAGAATTCTGTTTTTCACCAAGTTCTTCAAATTTGGAAATAAATAAATCCACACCTATGAGTTAATACACCAGAATTTTTATTACTGATTTGTTAATATTCCGTGTATTGGAATATTATTGTCGGGAAGGCCAACAAAGCTAGTGTCCTGGTCGGGGTCTGTTATAGACCGCGAAACCAGGATGAGGAGACGGATGAGGAGTTCTACAGGCAGCTGACAGAAGTTGCGAAATCGTTGGCGCTTGTTCTCGTGGGGGACTTCAACTTCCCTGACATATCCTGGACGCACAACACAGCCCAGAGAAAGCAGTCTAGGAGGTTTCTGGAGAGCGTCTAAGATAGCTTCCTGACACAGCTGGTTAGTGAGCCTACCAGGGGTGGTGCCCCGCTAAACCTTCTCTTCACCAACAGAGAAGGACTGGTGGGAGATGTGGTGGTCAGAAGCTGTCTTGGGCAGAGTGACCATGAAATGGTGGAGTTCTCTATTCTTGGCGAGGCCAGGAAGGGGACCAGTAAAACTGCTGCATTGGACTTCCAGAGGGCTGACTTTGAGCTGCTCAGGACACTGGTTGGTAGAGTCCCTTGGGAGGCCGTTCTGAAGGGCAGAGGGGTCCAGGAAGGCTGGGCGCTCTTCAAGAAGGAAATCTTAATGGCACAGGAGCGGTCTGTCCCCACGTGGCCAAGGGCGAGCCGGCATGGAAGAAGACTGGCCTGGCTCAACAGAGAGCTGCAGTTTAAGATTAGGAGAAAAAAGAGGGTTTATAATCTTTGGAAAAGCCACTGAGGAGGACTATAAGGATGTTGCGAGGCTGTACAGGGACAAAATTAGGAAGGCCAAAGCTCATCTGGAGCTCAATCTGGCTACTGCCGTTAAAGACAACAAAAAATCTTTTTACAAATACGTCAAGGCAAAATGGAGGACTAAGGAGAATCTCCATCCTTTACTGGATGTGGGGAGAAACCTTGTTACAAGAGATGAGGAAAAGGCGGAGGTGCTTAATGCCTTTTTTGCCTCAGTCTTTAGCGGCAATACCAGTTGTTCTCTGGATACCCAGTACCCTGAGCTGGTGGAAGGGGATGGGGAGCAGGATGTGGCCCTCACTATCCACGAAGAACTGGTTGGTGACCTGCTACGGCACTTGGATGTGCTCAAGTCGATGGGGCCGGATGGGATCCACCCAAGGGTACTGAGAGAACTGGCGGAGGAGCTGGCCAAGCCGCTTTCCATCATTTATCAGCAGTCCTGGCGATCGGGGGAGGTCCCAGTTGACTGGCGGCTACCAAACGTGACGCCCATCTACAAGAAGGGCTGGAGGGCAGACCCGGGAAACTACAGGCCTGTCAGTTTGACCTCAGTGCCAGGAAAGCTCATGGAGCAGATGATCTTGAGAGTCATTATGTGGCACTTGCAGGGCAAGCAGGCGATCAGGCCCAGTCAGCATGGGTTTATGAAAGGCAGATCCTGCTTTGACGAACCTGATCTCCTTCTATGACAAAGTGATGTGCTTGGTAGATGAGGGAAAGGCTGTGGATGTGGTCTACCTTGACTTCAGCAAGGCTTTTGACACCGTTTCCCACAGCATTCTCCTCAAGAAACTGGCTGCTCTTGGCTTGGACTGGTGCACGCTTCGTTGGGTTAGAAACTGGCTGGATAGCCGGGCCCAAAGAGTCGTGGTGAATGGAGCCAAGTCCAGTTGGAGGCCGGTCACTAGTGGCGTCCCCCAGGGCTTGGTGCTGGGGCCGGTCCTCTTTAATATCTTCATCGATGATCTGGACGAGGGCATCGAGTGCACCCTCAGTAAGTTTGCAGATGACACCAAGTTAGGTGCGTGTGTCGATCTGCTCGAGGGTAGGAAAGCTCTGCAGGAGGATCTGGATAGGCTGCACCGATGGGCTGAGGTCAACTGCATGAAGTTCAACAAGGCCAAGTGCCGGGTCCTGCACCTGGGGCGCAATAACCCCAAGCAGAGCTACAGGCTGGGAGAGGAGTGGTTGGAAAGCTGCCAGGCGGAGAAGGACCTGGGAGTATTGGTGGATAGTTGGCTGAATATGAGCCAGCAGTGTGCTCAGGTGGCCAAGAAGGCCAACGGCATCCTGGCTTGTATAAGAAGCAGTGTGGCCAGCAGGGCTAGGGAGGTGATCGTCCCCCTGTACTCGGCTCCGGTGAGGCCGCACCTCGAGTACTGTGTTCAGTTTTGGGCCCCTCGCTACAAGAAGGACATGGAGGTGCTTGAGCGGGTGCAGAGAAGGGCGACGAAGCTGGTGAGGGGCCTGGAGAACAAGTCCTACGAGGAGCGGCTGAGGGAGCTGGGCTTGTTCAGCCTGGAGAAGAGGAGGCTCAGGGGCGACCTTATCGCTCTCTACAGGTACCTTAAAGGAGGCCGTAGCGAGGTGGGGGTTGGTCTGTTCTCCCACGTGCCTGGTGACAGGACGAGGGGGAATGGGCTGAAGTTGTGCCAGGGGAGGTTTAGGTTGGATGTTAGGAAGAACTTCTTTACCGAAAGGGTTGTGAGGCATTGGAACAGGCTGCCCAGGGAAGTGGTGGAGTCACCATCCCTGGAGGTCTTTAAAAGACGTTTAGATGTAGAGCTTAGGGATGTGGTTTAGTGGGGACTGTTAGTGTTAGGTGAGAGGTTGGACTCGATGATCCTGAGGTCTCTTCCAAGCTAGAAATTCTGTGATTCTGTGTATGAGAATGGTGTCCTGAGTGTTCAGATGGAGATAACTTGCATCCCATCCTAAATGTATAGATTATCTGGACTATTGATAGACTGTTCCTCGGGACCCTGCCTTACTGAACCAGGTGCCCTTTGAAGTCCTTTCTGTTCAGTGGGCAGAACTTTCTGTTCATCTAGCCAAATATCTCTGTATAGTAGACCTACTTTTAATTTTGAAGCAGAACTGGTTTCTTTTGTTCTTTTTTTGTTCTGTTAGAATAATGCCAAGGTTTTGTTAAAAAACAAAACAAAACAAACCACTAGGAAACTACTAAAAGTAAGGTTTTGCGGTAGTTCAGTTCTGTTCCTAGGAAGAGGAGTGCAAGGTTCTTAATTTTATTTTCTGTGTGATCACATAATTAAATTGAGTTAACACTACCTATCTAGAGATATTGCATTTGGAGGAAATTCAGAAAGAAATGTAGGATGGGGTTTGACTGAATTTGTGTACTCCTGGTGTTTACATTTTTGCTATTTCAGTAATAAGTCTGTTGTTTTACAGGCTTTGGAAGTTGGAGGGGAAAAAATATATGGGATAATTGTTCTTGGCTACGTTACTTTCTTTGTGAATGTCTTGTTCTTTTCTTTCTTAGCTTTTTGATAATATTTCAAACAGTTTTACCAGCTCCTGTCTGTTTTCATGTTTTTCATTGCGGAATATGTACATTCTTTTTATTTTGTATTGTAATTGCATTTATAGCAATATTTAAAATCAAACGTCACATAAAATTTAGATCCTATTCTACTCATGTTCAGCTTGTACTGAATGAGGCCTTCCACTGTAGCTGTACTGGTCTGATGGAAGCTATTGACCAAGTGTACATTGTTGCAGCTGCTGGTGACATCTGATAAAAGGAGGCTGGCTCTGAAGATAAAACAGCAGCTCTGGTTTTAGGACACTGATCCTGCCAGTGCTTTCTCTGAGATTTCAGTCTGAACTGAAGTGGGGAAATTTAAGAGTAGCTGAAACCCCCTGAAGTGAGCAGCTTGTCTCCATGAATCAAAGGACAAACTGGTATGAGGAATAGTTCCCTTTGGACCTTACATTTTTTTTCAGAAATGTGACTCTGAAACCTTCTGGAAGTGGAAGAAGTGGGTAAGAAGTAGGGCCAGTGACCAGTATGCAGCTACCCCATGAAATGGCATGTAGGTATGTTCGACTGGGCACTTAGGCTGCGCGCGCAGGCTGGGTCTGGCCGGCCTGCTTCCCAGCCTGCTGCCAGGTGGGCAGGCTCTGGTGCCTGGGCATGGCTCTGGTGCCTTGCTCCATGCGGTGACAGGACAGCACCTTCTGGACCTGCATCCCGGCCAGCAGCATCCAGCAGCTATTTAAGACCTTTCAGGAGCTAGATGACTCCTACTGCTTGGCAAGGAAGAAAAATAGGCAGCTTGAGGGAATTAAAAATAGCAGCAAGAAAAACTTGTTCAGTAATCAGCTGCTGCTTACTGGGGGGTTTGAGGGAGGCAAGGAGGAGGATTAAATGGAGCGTAGCCAGCCACATGCTTGCCCCTTAATGCAATGTTTGGGCATGGGGATTAGTTACACCACATCCTGAGTGAGACCAGGAAAACACAGCAACCTACAAGAGAAGATACAATTAAAGGAAAAAAAAATCATCTGTATTTGTTTGCTGTATCTGCTTGAAAATGTTTTATAGGATTTTACTGGCTTTTTCACTTTTAGATGAATTTGGGAAAAATTATCTTGGCCATCAACTGGACTGTCTGCAGGAGTTTGATACCATTCATTGCCTTTTCTCCTCTTCCTCATTGTACTTACTGCTCTCCCATAGCCAGGCAGACTGTGTCTGCTCTCTGGTTATATCCTTCAAAAAGTGCTGCTCATCATGATGAGGTAGGGTAATTTAGCATCGCCAGCTAAGTGGACAGAATGTGTCTTTCAGAGCATGTATTTTCTTCTAAGGCACATCCACAGAAAGTTGCACTTCTGGCCTTTTCTGTCCTGGACCTGTCACTATAAACCCTCCAAACGTGCATTTGTTGTTCATCCATAACACACAGAGACCAGAAACACTTTATTAAAATATATACATAAAAAGCTCTTTATCTCATTCTTGAGAAGCAATAGACAGGTTTCCATCTCAGTTTCTGACCTTCCTCAGCTGGATGATTATTCAGGCTTGAGTTAATTCTTTAATTCACATCATACAAGAAAAATTAGAAATAGTTGCTGGCAGCTCTGTCACTGATTTCAGAAAAGCAGAGTGTTTATTTATATATTTTTTTAATGTTTAAACAGACCAAGTGAACTTGTGTCCTCAAGTTGTACAAACTAATGTTTGTCTTGACTTCAGATTGTTGTCTGTTTGATTCTAGGGTTGGTTGGGTTTTGGGTGGTATTTTTGTGTTCGTGTGAGCAGGAGCACAGAGGTGTTCTAAGTAAATGCAGTTGTAAAGACAGCAGTGTACTTTTAACCAGTTGTACAAGAACAGATGATAGAAGGACCTCTACTAATGCAAATTGCATTAATCCTAGTCATTTAACAGCATAAGTAGATTGTGACAGACAAGGTTACCCCTAATCAGCAAACCTGTATTAGTCTTTCACTAACTTGTTAATTGGATGAACAGTTTATTAGTGTTTTACAATGTAACTGTTTTGGTTTATCTCTTTTCTGGATGATTTAGGGCCCAATCAACCATGGCAGAGGAAAATATCTGTGGGCTGCTCCTGTAAAGTCCAGGACATTATGGCACATACCAATTTAGGCACATGTGAGAAGTACCTCTGGGCTTTTGGGTTAAAGCCTGGTATTGTGTTGTGTAGATGGGAGTTGTGCTGGCTCTGCTCCGAGTTAAACCCTGAAACTCCAGAGCAGTCTTGGAAAAGTTGTTTCATCCGACTCGGGCTCTTTTTTTAATTTTCTGAAATGCGCATGTTGACAGTGCTCCATGTGAAAGATTTCTTTCCACTCTTCGTTGTGAAGGTGACCTTTATATCTCCATGTCTGCTTTCTATGAGCAGGCACTTCGTTTGCCCAGCAACAACATGGTATTGTGGTAGCAGCAGCTAGGGAAGCCACGTGGAACAGAAAAAAAGCAGTGCTTGAACCAATCTTACTCTAAAAAGACCAGCATAAACAGGTGTTTTCTTGTAGAAGCAGAGTATTGGGCAATGTGCTGAGGTGAAAGGCAGGCTACGTTAGACATGCTGGAAAGAGAGAAGTATTTTCTTTATACCTTGTGTTTTCCCCATATATAGGAAAGATGATTCTTTCTTGGAAAACATTTTCAGATCTCAAAGTGAAAAGTTTGGGAGGGTATTACGTGTGTTTGTGGTGCTTCCTGGAAAAAAAATGAATGAGAACAATGGAATGAGAGGAAACATGAAAACAATGGGAAGAGAAAAACTGCTTTTAGCCTTACACAGTGGTCATCCATTCACGACAGCAGAAAGATGATAATTCCTCATTGTGCAGCTTCCAGACAGCAGTTAGAATATTTACTTCCCATTAAACACTAGAAAAATACCACTGAACTGACAGAAACCAAAGAAGAGTCAAAAAAAAAAAAAAAAAAAAAAAGTTAGGGAACTGAGTGAATTACTGTTAGGAAAAGAAAAATAAATATGGTCTAGTGAATTGGTTGAGTAGAGCATGAGTGAGGAAATGATATGTCTGTCAGCTTCAAAAGATGATAGGTAAAAGTGACTTGGTTTTGTTGCTCAAGTGCAGAAGGGAGTGCTGGAATGGAAGTAGAGTAATATTTGGAACATTTTTTTTTTAATATGAGGAATGAGCTAAAGAAAATACATTGTCATTTTTAAGAATAGTAACCAATGTTATAGAATATGGTGTATGGACAAGATACGTTAAAGTATCTTTCAGGTGTTCAGGTTTCATGTGGTGTGATTACCCAGGTGTTGACAAAACTAACCTTTGGATGTTTTTACCTTTGAGTATAACTTCACCACCTGTATGCACAAATATTCTGAAAAGAAGAACAAAACAGTCACAAGTATAAGAAGTGCTTCTTTTCCTGGGGTTAATATTATTCTTATAAAAAATAATGCTATGGTCTCACAAAAACTATATTACCTCTTGCTGAAAGATATCATGCACGGGACCTTGTATGAAAGAATTATGGTAAAGCTTAATATTTTGCATTTGTTGGAGAAAGGTAATTTGTTTAAGGCAAATTATATGTCCAAGTAGGAACATTTTACCCATTTCAAGGAGGAATAAATCAGTAGGAGACTTACTCAAGGTTAGATGGGTCAGATGGCCTTTAGGTGTGTGTGTGGGTGGAGCTTTCTGCCTAACCCAAGCCCTGTGGATAGACTAATTAAGGTACTACTCTTTTTCCTCCTTATGAGTATGGACCGTAGATTGGTGCTGTGGTTATGACCATGTAAAGTTTAACTCTTCCTTACATTTTTCACCCTCTAAAATTTCCTTGAAACAAAACTGAATTCTCGTGCTGGCTAGAAACAGTTTGAATTGTATTTTGCTATTGATTCCAGTTTTGTGTGATGCAAATCTTAGTAAATATTAACTTGTGAAATGCTGTGGCTGTGCCTTTTTGGAACAGCCATGGGTTTACTGTGCATTAAGTTAATGTGTACAGGCACACATCTCTTGCGTACTATATTTGTCAGTCCTCCAGTACACCCCCAGTGTCCTGCCAAGACTAACCAGTCTGTTTGCTTCTGTAGCTCCAGGGCCATGATAGCTGGATAACCCCTCTGCTTTGAATGCAAAGGGACAAGTAGTCTGTCTGTTTGCATCTGCCTGACTCCAGTAGTAAGCTCAAAGGTGACATTAGAGCTCCTTTCTATCTTGCCTCCTTTCCATCCAGAGGTCTCAGTTTGCCTTGGTCACTGAGCAGGAAAGACAACAGGAAGAGGAGGGGAGGGGAAGCAGTTGTAACAAGTGCTGTTCTTTTTCTTAACTGTATTGCTAAAGGAATATGAAGTTGAGACAATTGTAGTGTTGTGCAACAGTGGTTCTTAAAAAGAGAAACAAAACTCATTTATAAAGCCCTAGAGACATTGTGAACAATTGATAAGAACACAGCTGGGGAGAGGCAATCCTATGAAGAGTACTTTGACCATGAGTCATTTAGTGTTTAACTCTTTTCTAATGTCTTTATGTGTAGAATTATTATCGCATGGTATTTAAGCTACATTTTGGCTGTGCACTGGATGCTGTCATATGGAGCTGATTTGAGTTACTAACCTGTTTAAAATTCTAAAACTTCTGCCTCTACTGAAAATACTGTGTACATGTGCATAGATTAGCTTGGAATTTGTCTTGTGTACAAATTTTAATATCACTCAATTGTTCAGGTATAATCCTTTTATTTCCCCCTTTACATCCTCATTCATTATCTTCCAGTGTGTTATAAATGAGGTCTCAACTCAATCTGAATTTTGTAATATTTATAAAACAAATATTTCTAAAAGGTATAAAAGGCAAGTAAACAGCGCTGGGTGTGCGGGGAGTCTAGGCTCCACCAACATGCACACACGAACACCAAACATTCTAAATATACAGAACATTGCTTTACGTACTAAACTCGAGTATGCCTATACATATGTAAAATCAGAAAAGGTAACAAACAATCCTTTAAGTTCCATGACTTAACGGTCTCCATTTTCCATTCCCTGTGAACAATATGTCTCGTTTTAAGTTGTCAAGCAACTCGGTCTTCAGGCCTTATGTATCCCGTTCTTCCCAGATTGAAGAAAAGCACATCCATGTCCTTTTCAAGGCCAATAGGCCTGGGTCAAAAGGCACGTTCAGGTCAACAGGGGGCGGAACAGCAAAGGCCTGCGATGGCTGTAGCAGCAGAGGGGCCCATGGCGTAGCAGTCGGGTCAGTAAAGGAGCCCGCAGCTCCCTCACTGTCTGGCAAACCACACGTTTCTGACTGTGGTCCCACACGGCTCTTTAAGGCCTCAGAGACTGCTCGCCAGGTGCCGAGCAATCCCACTGCAACCTTGTCGTTTTTAGTTGCAGAGTCCCACACCTTGACCTCAGTTTGGTCCCATATTTCAGGCTCATAAACTGTCCAATTGTTAATAAGGAGAATAAGCTGTAAGGTTACCAGGACAGTCTTTGCTCCTAAGGATGTATGATTCCCCATAACGCGCAGCTGCTTACCAGCGAGAGGCAGTTGTGTGCACGGCTCCGCTTCTCTCAGCTCGAGCTTCTCTCCAGCTCCAGTGCGCCTTTTTCCAGCGACTTTCTGTACCAGCTTCTCTGAGCGGTTTGCTGAGTCTGGCCGAACTTATCTTCATGAGGCAATCAAAGTGCCTGTTCCCGTCCTCGTCTCCGTTCTGCTAGCCTGTTCCTCTTCCCTTCTTTTTCTTGCTTCTTTATTGATGACATAACTTCATCATGTTGCCTTTTTTTTTTTTATCTTGAGGGTAGGCTCCCCTCTTATACCCTTCTCTCCACAGCAGTTCTTTTCAAAACAACTTTTCATTGGTCAAACAACTTTGAATGTAATAACAACAGCAAACACCCAGAAACATCCATGCCTTAATGGCTGGAGAACAAGAGAACCATCTGGAGAACAAGAAACCCGGAGACTGCATGGAGTCTCCTGAATCACCCTTCTTTGTTCCCTCTAAACTCTTTTATATTCCTGATGGCCTCGTCATTAAGAGTCTAATATTATCTCAACCACGGGGCTTTCCAACCCCCATGGCCACATTCCCAAATCTCCCCCTTCTTTATTAATATCAACCATTTTCTCAACACGAATTACTACTCCATATATAACAAGAGCAAACTCCTCCTTTTTCCCATGTGTTTTTCCCATTTGTTCTGACAAGTTTCTTATTTTGGCCTGGTGGAGACATTTTTGAGGTGCAGAACAGTGTTTCCCAAAGACTGGCTTGTAACAGTTTGAAAAATGTGCCAACTAGATAAAGAAAGGAAGAGATGGTGATAGGTGGAATTGGATCCGAAACCTGAGGTTACTCCAGACTGGCTCCTACTCTGTATTTCACAGTGTGTTAGGATCCACAGAATAATAAGGGAAGTGACACAGCCGCCTGCAACCCTGAGTTCTGAAAAGTGCTGACTGTGTGGCAATGATGGATTTGTGTTGGGGTAAGCGCCAGCTGGCCACGAGGATGTGGCTGTAGATTACTTTCTAACAAACAGCAGTTCGTATGGCTCAGCTGGGAATGAACAGGAAGTGCCATGCAGAAGAACTGCCACTCCAAAATATGAGTCAGATGAAATTACTGAGTGACGCAGATGCATATATATCAATGCCTCCACATTTGGCATGCCTGCACAGGCGAAGTGTTCTAATAACAGCCTCCCTCATATACCTTGGATCCACAGGAAAAGAGCAAGCATTACGATGAGTAACATATAGAAGACATAGGTGACTGGTATTTTTAGTTTAGTCAGTTTTTCTGGACGCTTGATAGATCGGTGTAGGCTGGCTTTAGTCATGTTTCTTATTCTTTTCATATTTCATGTTCTTTGTAACTGCTTCTTCCACACCTGATCAGTGACTGACATCTTCCTCCCCTTGCCTTCTTGCCCTTGATTGGTAAACTCAACTGTATTTTTTTCTTTTGCCTTGTGTGAATCGTGAATTCAATGGCCAAGAAATGTCTGTCTTGTCTGTGAATGAGCCCTCACAGAGAAATGATTGTTTCATGACCTTTCCTTACTGAGATGAGTATATAATAGAAGACTCTTCCTGTCTATTTCTGAACAATAAGAGCAACATTTATTTGGACAAATCTGGGTCCTGCTCTCATTACATAACTGCACAAGCAAATCACTGATTTCAATAATGCTTCAAACTGACAAAGTTCTACCCACACGGACTTAATTGCAAGATGAGGTCACAAATAGCAGTTTGATGTCCTCTGTCCAATCAAGGAGCATATGTTCAGTGTCTTATACTGTTGGTTTGGTCTCTTTCCTTTTTTTCCCCCCTTAAACCATTGTTTAATTGCCACCAGTGAACAAACCAGTATTTATTCTTCTAATTGTTGGCCTGTTTCTGTATAAAATGATTTGACTCACATCCAGAAACATATAGACTCCTTTCATTGCCATGGCAACGGAAAGACATGCCAATGTTAGCAATGTCTGCTGGAAAGAAAAAAAAAAAAAAAAGCAGTTAAAGCAAAACACAGTTAAGTGACATATTTCATATATAAATCCAATTTTATGTAATGATCCCTAGTTATCCATTATTGTGGAGAAGTGGTTAAGAACAAACCCTAGGTAGATATCATAGTGTAATGCTGACTGTTAAGTCTTGTCCTTGGCACTGCATTCCAAAAAAAGATAATGCAAAAATAGTGTCAGGGAAATTGGTCATAATTCTAGTATAATGTCTGGACTTGAGGAGAATAAAGAGTTAAATGTGGTTGCTAAAAATAAGGGATCATTAGTAACAGTTTTAGAAAAAGACTGGATAGTGCAGACAGAAGTGCAGATGGTTTTTTCATTGTCATACCTTTCTCATTATTGCCCAAGATTAAAAGTGCATTTGATGGGAGTACCAAGTGATGCATTTAAAACTGGTAAATAATGTAATAATAGGGAATCATTGATGGAAAAATGGGTCTTGTGGAGCTGAACACTAGAAATTTGCCTTAGTCCAAGCAAAGCTTGGAAGAAGGAAAGCCAGGGGACTGGGACTTGAGAGACATACAGTCATTGGGAGGGATTGCTTCCCTTTTAACAGAGGTGCTAGCACAGAGCTAACAGAGGTACTATGTACGGTCTCCTGTCCCTTGAAACTTCATGATCTTAGGGGCTTTCTTAGGGTCTCCTTCTATACTTTGAAGCCAGGATTGAGACTGTCTTGGAAATGAAATTGAGCATGAATATCCTTTAATCAGGGGAATTATCTGCTTAACTCTAGAAATCCATAGGATTTGAAGATTTCAAATAATGTTGCCCACTGAGGGACTGTGATTCAAGTTTTCTTGGTCTCAGTCTCCAGTTCTCCCATGAAGGAACCTTACCAGCTTCTTTGTTATTTTTTCCCTGTTAATATGTAGCTAGCTGCAGATGTCTGGTAGGCTGTCTTTCCTCTGATGTGTCCTCAGGGCGCCCAAAAGAGTTTTGGGAACTGCTTAGATTTCCAAAGGATGGAATTGCTACATTTTCTTTCCATTTAATCATAGCTTGACTCTCAGGTGAGGTGACTGATTTCTAGTGACATCCACAGACAATGTCAGGGAAATGTAGAGCTTGTTCCCCTTTTTATATCCTTCAACATTAGACATTTTAAGACATACTAAACTTCTTTAATGGGTTCATTATGTACAGAAAGAGGGGAGTATTTTTACTGTATTTTTACACAACAGGGGAGAATATATAGACAAGGTTTCACAGATGTTTTTAGCAGAGGGTTATCATGGATCATTGTCACATGGTATTCTGAGTTTGAACCAGCCTAGAAGGTCTGAAATGTGAAAACTTCACAGGCGTATTGTGTCTATTGAAGGTATTTCTTAGCTCTCCATTTATGTATTTGAGTACTGGTTTAGCATTCAGCTAACCTTGAGAAGCACCTGGTTTGGTAGGGGAAAAACTATGCCGTTAAAAAGTCAAAATGTGCTAGTGACATGAAGTAGAATGTCAAGTCCTGAATTTGAAATAAGAAAACAATGAGTAGAAATATAATACAACCTTTAAAGCAGTGCAACACACTTTCTGTCAAGATTATTTTAACAGTTGCTACCTAATAAACTAGCTAAATATTGAGAATTCCGAAATAGGAATTGCAGTGATCCTTTGGGACATTGGCAGTGCTCTATGGGATGAAACCTTTATGAAGGCTGAGTATGCTAAACTGGGTATCCTTCTCTCTTGTTGCTTCTCTTACTCCCCACCCCCTGTAGTTGGCAGCATGCTATTTCAACAGAAATGATTACAAGTTACATGGCAAAGGGTTTACAGAGCATTATAGGGAATTAGGTACTTTGATTACAAGAGTCTGTATTATAGTCATCATTTAAACTTAAATATATACGTTCTGAAATGGTAGGAAGGTTGTTAATTTAGAACACTCTACTACTAATTTGTTTCCTTGATTCTTGTCATGTTTCTAGCACCTGAGGTCCCAGCCTGGAGACTGACTGCATCATGTCTCTGTTGTGTTGTCTTAGATTCTGGTACCCGTGAGCCTCTGTGGAAAAGGATGGATACGTCTGCATGTAGTCAAACTGCAAGCCTAGACTATCCATATTGCAAGATGGTTGGTGGGCTCCGTTAGGACTTGACAAACAAAACAAGAAAACCTTGTGGCTATATGAACTTAATATTGAAATATACATAACTGAAAAATATAAAACATTTGCAAACCGAATAAATTCCTTGAGAGTTGTACAGCTCTTGGTTACTGGTGGAGCCTGCAAGCCATAAAAAACGTGCAGTTAATGATAAGGTTTGTGTTCATGCAGTGGTTAACATAAGTATGTGGGTGTGGGGCATGTTAGCATGTTGAGTGCTGCTTAGTGTCTGTTTTTTTCTCCTCCTGTTGTGCGGAATGGCAGATCTGCTTAGAAGTGGTTAAAGGACGTTTCTGAATTGAGTGTATTCTGAGGTATCTGATCAACTTTTTATTTCTTACACAGCATTCTGTAGCTAGCATGTTTTAAATGTTTAAAGAGTGCTTTAAAATATGTTCATAGTTTATCCTTCTCCTGGTGACGTTTGTTTGCAAATGTGGTCTTGTTGACAAAGAAACTGCTGATTCATAGCAGAGTTTGACTGTGGTTTTAGGCAAAAGATTAGCCAGTGCATTTAGGGGTATGAAAGTAGAGAAACTTCATACTTCCTGGATAAAAATGCATTTTCTTTACTATTGCTCTGTGGGACAACATTACATGGGTAAACTAGTAATAGACTTTTTTTTGGGCTGGGTTTTTAGCTTGGGTGGGACACAGACTATTTTCAAAGCAGAACATTTGGGTTTTCTGCTACAAAGAGTTCTGAATCTGTAAGTAGCCTTTTAGGGGGACGGAGAGCCTTGAATATCTAGGATCTACCTCCAAGGCTGCCAGTGTCATTTATCTAAATTTTGTTGGGATTTGTGTCACGGAGTGCAACAGCCTCTCCAAGGAGCTGAGCTCTACCCTTAGTAAATCCCCTCACTGCTTTAGACCTCAGAATGAACAAGAAAGGTTGTGTCCTTGGGCCTGAGAGGGGAGCTTATACCAAGCGCTGCAGAGCAGATGGTCTGCTGGGGGAGGACGTAATGATGGGAACACTGGTCCCTGAGCACCATGTGTCTAAGGAAGATGGCTGGGGAAGAAAAGGCAAGACTAAACATACAAGAACATTTCCTCTAATCACCTGTGGCCTTCAGTGGCCTGTGGGTCAAGGCATTTTTGAACCAGAGTGGTTCAAAAACCAGAGTGGATGCCTTTCTGTTTGGTAATGTGACGGACTTGTTTTCTTGCTTATTTTTCCTCCACTCCATAGCACAAACTTTTACTACGTAAGTGTTCTGTAGGACAGTGCTCTACAGCTTAATGGTGTGTGTGAAGAAACAATCGCTCTTGCGTGTTTGGAAGTTGACATGTCTGAGGAACAGTCCCACTCGTTAGCCTCCGGTTCCTTTAGTGGAGGAGACAGTACAGGATTGTTCCCTGTTCACCTCGTTCATGTCACCCGTCTTTTTGTCAGGTTCTTGCTGTGGGCTGATGTAGCCAGACTTATGTGATTTCTCCTTGAACAGAAAGCTTGTCCGTTGCTTTTCTTGTCGGGTTTTCTGCTTTTTTAATTAAAAGTCATTAACAGTACTTCATGACATCATGCCACTGATGGACCATAACCAATTTCCAAGGGTATATATAAAATTTCTCAATCTTTCTTGCCAGTCTGGCCTTACCAATCTGACTTGGTGCGTTAACTCTGCCTCAGCAATCTACTTTTTACAGTTTCAGACCCAAAATTTCAACCGCAGCGCCCCTCTCACTTCCATTACCCTGTTCACCTTAAGCTGAAGCTTTCTTTTTGGATGCTCCTGCTCCTCCCCGGCTGTGCCCCGTTTTGCCTTTCCTGCCCCCTGACACACACCAGCCCTTTCTCTTCTCCCCGAATCCCTGTGCTGGACTCGCCGCCTCCGTTCCTGTCCGCGCCCCGTTCCCCCAGCGTGCTCCCAGCCCGGGGCGAGTAAGGCAGAGGCAGCTCTCAGCGTCCCCTCACCCCGAGCACCCGCCGCCCCTCCGGCACCAGCAGCCGGGGCCGAGACCGCTCCGCGCACAGGCGCTGGGGACGGCGAGGGGGGCCCCGTCCCCGTCCCCGTCCCCTTGCTTCCCGCCGGGGCTCCCCGGGCCGCCCCCAGGCCCCTTCGCCTCAGCCCCTCCCCGCCGCGGGCTCCTCGCGCTCTGCCGGCGGCGGCTCCTGGCCCTGCGCGCGGAGGGCGGGGAAGCCGGCGGCCTCTCGCGAGACGTGCGCCGCGTCCCCGCGAGATCTGGCGGCCCCCCTCCCCCTCCCGTTCCCCGCCCGCGTCATGTTTTCTCTTTGACAAGCCGCCGCCGCCGCCGCCGCTGCCGCAGAGAGGACGCGGCTCCGGGCGGGGACTCGCTCCCGGCCCGTGTCCGTGTCCCGGCCCCGCGGAAGGCCCCGGCCGAGGTGTGCCGCCCCCCGCGCTGCCTGGTGAGCCTTCGGCTTGGGGGGCGGCTGGCGGGCGCGCTCCTCGGCGGGGCCAGGGGCGGGAGGCCTGAGGGAGCGCGGCGGGGGGGGGGGGGGGGGGGGCGCTTCTCCTCAGCGCCGCTCCGGCCCCCAACGGCCGCCTCGCGGGGTGCGCCCGGTGGCAGCGGGAGGCCTTAGCTCCGGTCGGGGCCGGGGCAGCGCGCAGGCGGAGATGGAGGGAAGGGGGAGGCAGGCGGGGCCGGCCCGGGGTCGGTGCCCCCCTGCCGACGGCGAGAGAGCGGCGGGCGTCCGGCACCTCTGCATCCTTTGTGGGAAATGGAGCGGAGCGCTCTTCGTGCTCCTTCGAGCTCGCGTAAGCCGTGCAGAATCCGTGTGCTGCTTCAGCGGGGAGCCTCGGAGCGCCCACTGTTTCCCCTTGAGCCCCGCGAATGCGGTTGTAGCGTGGCTGCGCGTTACGTGCATCGCTGGCTGCGTGTCCTAGGTGTATCTGGTTGGCCTTGCAAAATGCTGCCTGAAATTTGTCATGTGGGCCTCTGTCAACTGCGTGACCTTAGGTGTTCTGTGCATCTCCTGACCTGTCACCTGAACTGCATTGTCTCCACATGGCTTATTTGCTGGCTCCCATTTGCCATACTGAAAAATTATGCGGAGGCTTTTACTTAGAGATGACTTATTTTGAATTATGAAGTGATGTTCTAGTAGACTGATTTTTTTAAACCGCATATGTTTATTTTCTTGTAGTAGGTAGAGTATTTTCTATACCATCAGCTTTTCATGTTCATTAGGGGCAGAACCCTATTGTTACAGTCTCTCCCTTTAACAAGCTGCATAGGAGAGGCTTATGTGGACTTGATAAAAGCATCTTCACATTCTGTAGTTTCAGACCTGTTCTTCATGTTATATATTTAAGCTGATTGTTGCTTCATGGACTGTTTAATTTTCTTTAGCAGGGACCATATGATGTATGCACATATGTACATATCATGTTGTGATCTTGATCAAATTTGTAGTCTAGCTAAGTATTCTGTTAACTTACAACAAAACCTGAAGCTGTACATTTACACATCCTGCATTTAATGCTACTCCTTTGACGTACCATATAAACTAGGTCATGTTTAAGGTCCCTTCCAGTCCAAACCATTCTATGATTCTATGATCGTCTCCATTGCTTAGGAATGGGGGATTACAGAGACTAGGATATCAGGGTTGAGTCTCAGATAATCATGTGAAAAATCTAATAGGTGTTTAATCTGGAAAGGTAGATTGTATACTTGGTCAGCCTGCTACTGCTTTCCAGTATCCTAAGAGGAATCTGTTGGTTTTGTATGAAAGATTCAAAGCTGCACAACACTGAAGTGTCATAGGACACAAGAAGGGCATGGCCAGTCTCTGTCCTTGCACTTAGAAGGAATTTGTTAGGTGGCTTTACACACGGTGATTGTCTCTCCCTTAGAATGAAATATCTCGAGGCTCCTTCTCTCCAAGCATAAGCAGACCTGTATACATTTGAGACTTTCCTCTTACATTCTTGTTTAAATGTATTATGTATATTTTGTTCATTGCCTTAATGTTAAAGATAATCACGTATCTTTGTTTGGGAGTCAAAGGGGAAGGGGAATGAAATTTTGCTCTGCAGTTTCTGTAAAGGAAGTACTGAAAGGTTTATCTGGTTGTTTTTGAAGAATAATAGGGTTATGAAGTATTTGACTTACTTTTGGTGGGAATCACACATTTTTAAATTCTTTTTGTCCTTGAACTGAACAGTAGTTTACTAGTGAAAGCTTTTCCTTCTTCTATTTCAGAAATTAAATAAATGGATATTGGTTAATTAGGAAAGGCTTTTAAGCAGCCTGACTAAAAATCTCAATTGTTTTGTGTCTTTCATGATTTCAGGTATACAATTTTGTTCTTTTTTGAAGGAAACAGTGCAGTGGTGCCTTGGCACGGTTTAAAGTAGTCGTGATAGTGGGAGTGTTTTTACAGATGGGGAAAACCCATGTGTGAAATTAGTCGTGATATTTTGGTAGTAAAATTAAAAAATATACATTTGAATACTTCTTTAGGGCTTGTTTTCAGTATTCCTGTCTTTCCTTCAGTTTGACTAATGTAATTCTTGTAATTGTCATGGGGTAGGAGAGCGCTCTTATCCCCGTTCTACTTACAAGGGAAGGAGCCAGGTTATATGGATTTTGAGAAGACTTTCGTGGAGCAGACATTTGAGTTCCGTTTGTAGGTTGTTATGAAGTCATTATCGGTTCAATAAAATTGACTTCATTTAGATACCATTTAGATACCGTAGAGATACTTATCTTGAAAGTTTTTTTTTTCTTTTAAATCTTGCACTAGTATATTTTAGCTAAATATAGTGTGCATATGTCTATTATGTGTTTAACTTCCTGTTTTCAAAGTAATGTTAGTGAATGATAAGTACTCTGTTGCTTATGTTTCTTTCTCATGATTAGTTCTCAGAAGTACTCAAACCCCAAAGTTGCTGGCAGTTTTTTTTCCTTTCCTTCTCCATAGTGGTGACATTCATGTGGAAAATTCAAATCCGTTAGGTGTTTTCTCCCTTGAAACATCTGAGTTTGCCCTTAGAACATGGAGCTCTACTTTTCGAGGGCTGCTAAAGTAGCTGGTAGTGTGCTGCAGATGCTTACTATGCAGTGTAGTACCTTCCCAGTAACCTGTGCAACTTCTGAAGATGAAAAAAAAAGTTTAGCCTGGAACCCAGTGGCTACGGAATTTGTCAGTCAACAGCAAGTGTAATTGTGGCCTGGGAACTGGCCAGGTATATTCCATGGCCATGACTGCCTGTTGTGATTGACCTGATGTCATCAAGTAAGTTGGGAGTGCGTTTAGGTGGCTCAAGCAGTCGTGTTCTTTCTGGGAGCTGGAATTAATTTACTGTTTAAAGAACAGCCAACAGTTCTGAGTCTTCATGAAGAGTGATATTATCATTATTATTATTGTTGCCAGCACTGCATAATACAGAAATGTCATCCTCGAACATCAAACACTTCCTTATAAATGCACAAATTTGTACAACAAAAGTTTGGTTTTGAGTTACTTATGCTAGGAATACTGAGTCAAGAAATGAAAATATTAATGCAAAGTGAAAAATTTGCTCATTTTGCATATAAGTTCCAGTCTAGCTTTGAGTACGTTTTTTACTCTTTTAAATATGGTATTTGTGTGTAATGAAGTAAAAATGGTCTCCATTCTATTATAAAATAGAATAACCTCTCTCTGTATTCCAGAGATAGAAGTGACTGAAAAACATGGTAAGAGGACCATCAAATCGTTGAGGTTTTAAGTCACTTCTGGAGGTCATACTGTTTGCCTCTCTGCTTCAAGTCATAGCCATATGCTGTGAGAGAATTGTTAGTGCAAACAGTGTTCCTCCTTTCAGGGTTTTTAAAAGAAATAAAATATACATTATTTTATCTGTTCTTTGTTTTTGTTTTAGAGGTTACGAGAAGCAAACTTTGCCATAAGATTATTCTTCATTAAAGAGTTTTAAACAGTAGCTGGAACTGACCAGCTAAAAGCATAGGATTACCTGAGTTCCGAAAGTAGGAATGATACCGAAGGAATAAACAGTCTTAAAACAACTGAAAATCGTGAAGGAAGAAAGACCACAGTTGGAGTATCATTAGAATTTCAGCATGGCTTAGCTGGCAAATATTATGAAGCTAGTTAGAATTTAGTGTTTAGAAACAAAAGGTGATATCTGGTTGCAGAAATAATCTGAATTAGAATATCAGTAACTTGGTTTCTGTCTGCTGAGCAGAAGGCTAATACAAGAAAGGAAGAAAGATGATGGATGTTGCGACCAGTAGAGAGACATCCACCAAATCATTTAATATTAGTATGTATTCCGTTGTCACATTTTTTTTTTCTTTAATGAATGAAAACCGATTTGCTGATAACAGCTTTTCTTTCTGGCTTTTCCTAGTTTGATTCCTTGTACTTTTTGTCTTGCTGCTCCAGATTTGTAGAAGACCATGTCTTTTTCTTTTTCATTGTTTTACTGTCTATCTCATGTTATCTTACATCCCTCCTTTTTTTTTTTTCTTTCTACTTTTAAGGTTTCTTTTTGTCTATTTAGTTAAAATTCTTTATTCCTACGTAGTAATTTCTCTTCAGTGTTAGCATTTTATAGTTTATCGTTTTTCTCCTTTTTGTTCCCATGACTGTAGTTTCCCATTCACCTCACATCTGGCATGATGATGAGCATAGATTGTTTTGTCCAAAAGGAACATTTCAGGAGCATTGTCTTCTACAGTGGTCTACAGTACTTGCTGGTGTGACTAAAATACAAGGGCCTGTAGTATTAGTATTGGTTTGAACAATCATATTTCACCCTGGCTATGAGCAGTATTGAAGAACTTGTAGGTTTTGTGTTTGAAGGTTTTACATTGTTGGCCTACAAGAAAAGATAGATGAACTCTGTCCTTGTGGTAATTGCTGAGGAATCTGCAAGTGTCTGTGTCTACAGTGCACTTGATGGTATATAAGGAAGTCATGGTCTTCATGTTAGAACTGTATAATGTCATCGATGCACACTGTAGGCAGTTCAAATGATTTGAGAGAATCTGGATGTGGGGGTCCACCAAGTTAAGTAGAGCTACAAAATAGTCATTTATATTAAATTCTTATACATGTATCTCGCAATACCTCTGCAGTAGTTGTAGTTACCTCCTGCTAAGCTGAAGTCTTCAGAAATTTCTGTAGCTTTCTTCAGAAACCACTGTAGTGAAGCCAGCCTGTTTCATTTCTGTCCTCTGAGTCAATGAGTTGGGAATTCTTTGTCTAGTAGCTGTATTGTTCTATGCTTTCAGAAAACATTGCATTTGTTGAGATTTTCTTGTCTAGATTTTTACTTTCAGAGACGTAGAAACTAGGTACTTCAAGGAAAGTTCAGTACCTGTAAGAATGTATAGGGGTTCTGTTGAGTTAGTTAATTTTGTGCTGTTTTTCACATGAAAGCAAAATGTGCCTGGGAAAGATTCCTGCTTGAAATCGTGCATTTAATTTATTCTTGAAGGCAGGATTTTAATTAATTTTATATATTCCTGGTTTCTGAATAAGTCTTTTAAGAAAAAAGTGTTGTTTGGAGCCCTGGTATCTGCTGCTAAGGAATGTAATATATGTATGTGTGTGTGTATATATATATGTAAATATATATATATATAACGTGAAGTAATATATTTATTTGTTTGTGTATATAAATGAATAAAACCATATAAATGCAAAAATAATGTGTAATGCATGCAAATATATACCT
Source organism: Aythya fuligula (assembly GCF_009819795.1). Classification (NCBI taxonomy): domain Eukaryota; kingdom Metazoa; phylum Chordata; class Aves; order Anseriformes; family Anatidae; genus Aythya; species Aythya fuligula. The sequence continues at coordinate 7,639,301 of NC_045569.1, read as the reverse complement.
TACCTATGTTATAAAAATATGCCTTTATTAATAAAGAAATGAAAATCAAACTTTTATTTGTACATTAAAACTGTAAAACTTCAGTTAAGAATTGCAAAAGTTGCAGCATCATAACAGTTGGTAACATGAAGCATGGCTCTTACTGGGACTTTGTGGGCCTCTTAAGTAAGAAGCATGAAAAAGAGGAATGGAAAAAGTTGAGGTGATATGGCATTCTGTGAAATGTTAGGAACTGCTAGGACTGGAACTTGGCAAAACGAGTAAACAGCCCTTCGGCTGTATAAATTCAAGATACATCAGTAGCTTGAATTCAAGACACATCAGTAGCTTGCATTCCATGTTCAGTTCTGGAGATGTCATGCAGATGGACATAGAGACATGCATCTGAATGTCATTGTGTCAGTGCAAATGATCATACAGCAATAGAGGGAGCAGGAGAAGGATGGATGAAACTGATGATCAGAGGTATGCATTGCCTCTGTGCAAAGAGAGAGTCTTTGGTTTCAGCTGACAGTGCAGGGACGAAATAAAAATAATCACATTCTTTTGTGCATCATAGCCTTGTTAGGAATTGCACAGAACATTGAGATAATAATTTAGTAGATTTAGGTAAAGACTTAGGTTTAGTGGCAAGAATGTTACATTCATTTGAATGAATATAAAATAGTGTAAGGGTTAATAATAGTAAGGGTTCTAAGTGCTCATGCTACAAAATTAGTATGTTGCAAGTTTGAAGAGATTCCACTTCTGTAACTGAAGTATATTGTCATCACACTGAGGCAGTAAATAAAAGCCTATTGCATCAGTTTTTCAGTTATATTTAAAATAAATTAACTGTTCTAGACCTGTGATCAGCTATGTATATGGGACTTCTGCTTTCTTCAGAACTTAGCTAAATTAACATTGGAGAAAAAGGAAGTTTTAAACAGTCCAAACGTGTTACCATTGAACAATCACTATTAACTTTCAGAAAATGAACTGGATTATTTTCTTAATGGGCTAGGAGAATTACCTGATTAATCTGACTGTGAATTTCTTTTTGAGTTTTGTGTATGGCACAAAAACCTTGATTTTTCTATCCTATCCACAGAAGTTATTTCTCACTGTTGAAAAAACAGGTTAAATTTCTGTTACCAAGATTAAGAGCTGTAGTGCACCCTGAATGCCATCTGTTTAAACGCTAAATTTTCTAATCCTTGTCAGAAACCACCCAGGTGACATCATGCTTAAAGTACCTCTAGCATAGTTTACTCTAGCACTACTCATGCTGAAAATAGTAAATGAAACTGCTGTAAACTTGAGAAAGATTATGTCAGTGAACACACACTGAGGAACTGTATTCTCCAGAAAAACACAAATTTGCATATTTGTTAAAGCCTTGCTTTTCTTGGACTCAATTTAGAAAATATATTTACCAATCCATTGGAGAATGATAGTATCATTACAGCGAGGCAGTAAACAGAATCCAGGCATGTGAGTGTCACAGCGAGTTCCTGGTGTGCTCTTTAGTTGTGGTGGTTGCTGCCTTTTATTTGACGGTGCCGAATTCTAGCTTCTAGTGTTGCATGCCTTTTTAGGTACGTACCTTTAAAATAGAGTTAAATGCCATCAGCATCTTACAGAGTTCGCTGAAATTGTTAGTTGCAGAAAGGAGAGTGAGCACTTGTGAAACTGTGAGAACTTCTGATTTTTAGGAGGTCTAAGGGTTGAAATCTTGTATCTACAGGCAGTTTTTCAAGAGGTCTGCAGAAAATAAGAGCTTTCAACTATTTTTGTAGCAGTTCTAAGAGTCTGAGCACTTAGCTTCTGCCAGAGTAGTTGTTTTTGTCTGTGCTCGATTCCCCCTGTAGTCAGACCACGTTTAAAAAAAAAAAAAAAAAAAAAAAAAAGGTAACATTTGGCTTTGTTAAATTCTGACCATATTAATCTCTTTAGTGCATGTCCTAGATTCGTTGGTTTAAGAAAATGTATTTTCTTCACACTGAGTGAAGACACTGTATCTTAATTTATGCAGATTGTGGTTGATCAGGTGGTGCTGTCTTTCCAGTGTAGTCTTTCCAGAATGTAGAAGCTTCTGGATCATAGTTAGATTTTTGTTTGTTTGTTTTTGTTACCTTGCAAATACTTTTCCAGAAATTAATCCTGGTTTTGACAGGCAGTATTATAACTTAGCCCTTCATAAATGCTAAAATAACTTCCTAACTCTGCCTATTTTCTGGCCTTTGGGGGTAGACCGTTGAAGCAATTTTTAATTGTGTTATATGTAATACATTATTTATACAGGAAGTGAATAGTAATACATTTTATTCAGTTGATACTGTAGGGAGAAATATAATTAGCTAATGTAAAATTTGGATAGAATGGTAAGTTTCATTCTTCTATCATTATAAGCATTGCTCAAATCACTTTATAATTACAAATAATATCATCTATCTTTTTTTTTTTTTTTTTCTCCAGAAACATTGTACTAAATTACTGGTGAGCCACAGTGTTGCTGCCTACAACACACAATTCTTTTCTCTTATTTCTCTGGCTGGCATGCCGTGATTTTTCTGAGCAGAAGAATATGACGTTTTCCAAATCTTCAAGTAAGAAGAGGCTTTATATGCATGTAAAATCGTAAGAGTTTACGATGATAACCTGATAGTCAAACCTTCCTTCAGTTGTGTAACTTACACTGAGATGCCAGTGGAAGAGATTGATCTTTTACAAGCAATGATGTTTCTAGTATTTTTGATTGCCAAAGAAATACTTGCAAAATCTCTTAAATCTACTTGGAATTTTGAAAATATTTGGGCTCTGAGTTCTGTTTGCATGCAGGCTTGCAAAAATGCAATCCAAGTGTGCTTATCGGAAAGTCTTACTACTATTAAAAGAAAAGTAAGGGGAGGGATAGGCTTTCATGAGCTGTAGAAAGCTTTGAAAGTTGCAAGCGTGTTAGTTGAAGAATCATTTTTACAAGTTTTAAAATCTCAATGGACTGGACAAGTGATATCTACAGACTAGGTTAAAATATATTCTCACTGTTTATCATGTCCATTTGACAACATTTTATGTAAGGTCCATTTTGCTTTTTTATCCCCGTATTATGATGTTTATTTATTCAGGTTTTGTAAGCAGGGAGGATAGCACAAAGCTGTAAAACAACAATTGAGCAGGAAGATTCAGGTATACACAAACATCAGGAAATCACTGTATATTTGATTTAGCTACATTGATTTAACTATGTTTCTGAATTGTTTGTGTATATTTTCAGTTTTTCCTTTTAGTGGTTTGGGCACAGCTGTACCTTCTTCCTTCCTCTATCGTCTTTTATTATCCTCTTTTATTATCGTCAAAATTCTTGATAGAATATGATGAGTGCACACATTTGGTAATGAGGTAGAAGCACTGAGTTGGGGAACATAATATACATATAAAAAAAAAAAAAAGCCCTAAAATCAATTCCTCCCCTCCACATTTTTAGGTGGTTTCTGTTCACTGATGAGTTGTGTATGTTTGCTAAGGACTGGAAAAAACAAATGGTATGGGGAAATTGTACTGTTACCCTCTTTGCTTTCTAAACCAATAAGATAATATTCCTGTCTTCTACTTGTTAACAATCTTTAGAAAACCTTCTTTAAACACAAATATAAAAATACCACTTTTTCTTTCCTCAACTGTCATACCCAAGTCTCTTCCTGCAGGAAATTAGAGTTCTCTGAGTTCTCTCTTTGGTGTTCCCTAGGTAGAGTGGTTCCTTGTTGTCCTGTTTCTCCCTCAAAAAGAAGCTACAGTGCGTGTTGTAAGCCATAGTTCCTGTGGCTTCTGTGCAATCTCCATCTTTCTTTTATTTTTCAGGTTAATCTTTCTCTTAGATCTATACACAACAACACCTTTTTAGTAATCTTTTCAAAACGTACATGTATATCCAAGAAGGGAACTTCCTGTTTACTTATATTAGGATAAATTTGCTCAGCTGCATGGAAACAGTTCTTTGATGACAAATTCAAGTATCTCCTATAATTTCCAAGCTGAATTGGAAAGGTGAGACTATGGAAATTATTTTTGAGAGGTTGTGTATACATGCTGTCCAGGAGCAGTCTTTCCCACTAAGCTCAGCTTTGACCTTCAACCTCATGCAGAAGTCCTCTTTTTTTTTTTTTATATATATATATATATATATATATATATATATAAAATCCACCTTCTCTCCCTGTATTAGAATAAAGGAATATTTACATGCCTTTTGCACATTCGGAAGTCCTTTGACTGTATTGAAATTGAGAATTTCTATTAATAACCTATTTTGTAACTTATTTATTTATTTATTTTTTCCTTTAGTGAGTGGTTCTTATACGTGTATTTGAAGTTGATCAAAGCTGTCCCACTTACCTGAAAGTGAGAAAAAACAAAAACATCTTAGATTTTTACTACAGTTTTGGGAACTTAAATATCTTAGGGATTTGACAGTTGTCTGAGCTAAGTGCATTTATAAGAACTCTTAACTGTTTGCTTTTTTCACATTCTAGTAATTTAGGAGATGGTAATATTTGGCTGGAAAACTTACTTTCTAGTCCCATTTTAACTTTTGTATGGCACATTGTATAGATACATACTCAAAAACACATTTTACATACTTTTTACTTTTTGATATTAACTGCAACATTTTGAAAGAAATACTCCCCTTTGGAAAGAAAAGAAGAAATACTAACCAAAACTTACTTCTGCTTCAGATGCGTATACATGAAATACTGTTAACATTTATAGTATTTACTATAAATACATACAAAAAATGTATGTGTGCTCATATATTTGTTGTGAAATACTTGTTTTGTTATATCTGCTACGTCAGTTTTCCATCAGAGTATTGTTCATGCAGTCATTGACATGGTGCTGTGTAAAATAAACTGTACTGTGTTTAATAAACAAGCTGGGATAAATTGCAAGGTGAAGTTCTAGTGTCTGAATGTTAAATTGCAGTGGTGATGAAGAGATGAACATTATTTACATCTTAAGATACAGGTATAGTTACTATTTAGGTAGAAAAAATACATTTTTTCTTCTGTAAAAGTATTTACTGTTTGGCCTACATCATTAGTGATATAAACTGAATCTTAAAGCTGATTTTTTTTAATCTGTTGTTCTTAATGAAGGCAAAAGGCCTTCCACATTATAATGCAAGTGGTTTATTAGTTAATGTAGGCACACTTAGATCTCAAAAAAATGAATATTTTAAGAGAACTGTTACAGATGTCTGATTTCAGGCTGAATCATTTCCAGTTTAAGAAAACAAAGCCTTGTAATAACACTGAATATTTTAAATTCTCTAGGCTTAGTAGGCCACTGCAGGCTTCATTTTTTCCCCAAAAGTACGGTACCTTTCCTCTTTTTCTCTATATTTTAACTCAAAGGGGAAAATGATAAATGTATTAAATATTATTAGCATTTACTCTGTTTTGCTACCAAATATGTGCAGGGTCATGTTTTTTTATTTATTTTTTATTTTTCCTTAGATGTAGCACTGTCTAAAAAAGAAGCTCTTTAAATCATCATGTAAGTAAATAGATGAACAGAAATATATAGGAAAAGGAGAAATTACGTTAATGTTGAACTTTCATTCTCTGAGTTTTCTCATTCTCATGAAAATGCACACTGGACATTTACTTATATAATTTCATAATATTCAAAATTTCTATTAACTCAATCTAATTGCATTAGAAATACAGCCTTTTATGAACTTTTTGTGCTTACTAATTATTGCAAGTAGTCAAAACTTCATCCTGAGCTTACAGTTTGAGTGGTATAGCATGTGGTAATTTGTATGTTTGGTTACAGATAACACTTGGTTTACAGAATCAAAGAATGGTTTGGGTTGGAAGGGACCTTAAGGATTACCTGGTTCTAGCCCCCTGCTGTGGGCAGGGACACCTCCCACCAGCCGTGGCTGTCCAAACCCCATCTGGCCTGGCCTTGAACGTTTCCAGGGATGGGGCAGCCACAGCTTCCCTGGTCAGAGCCTCACCACCTTCATAGGGAAGAATTTCTTCCTTAAATCTAATCTAAGTCTACCCCCTTTCAATTTAAAGCTGTTGAAGTCCCATTGCTGCACTCCCTGACAAAGAATCCTTCCCCAGCTTTCCTGTAGGCCCTCTTTAGGTGCTGGAAGCCTGCTCTAAGGTCTCAGCAGAGCCTTCTCTTTTCCAGGCTGAACAATCCCAACTCGCTGAGCTTGTTTTCATAGGAGAGGTGCTCCAGCCCTCTGAGCATCCCCATGGTGTCCTCTGGAGTTGGTCCAGCAGGTCCATGTCCTGCTTACGTGGGGGGCCCCAGAACTGAACTCAGTGCTGCAGGTAGGGTCTCACCAGATACAATGGGGAAAGCTCTGAACAGACCAGAGAGCTGGCTTGTTCTTTTGTGCTTCTAAACACAAACCTAAAACATGGGGATGACCCATGCTTCATGGTACAGCTTTGCAAGGTGTGGACTACTCTTTGGTGTGTGCTTTTTAAATGGTGGACTGATGCAGAGAAAAAAAAATCCACTTTTGCCTATGCTCTAGTTAAGTTCCATGTTTCATGAAATATGGAAATACGGAGAGCTCTCTTAAACATATTTTCTTTTGTTATTTAAATATCCTACTCTACTTTTAGCTCAGGGGAAAAAAGCCACCTTTATTATATTTCTCTTGTTTTCACAGTTTTCATTTTAAGGTTCTTTTCTTTTCACTCCCTTACATGTGACCTAAAAGGCAAAAAATAGCATTTAGTGTCTCAGTTGAAGTGAAGGGTAATTAACAGCTTTGTTCTTCATCCAGCAAATATTCTAGTAGAGTATTTGATGAATCTAAGCTTTTTAATCAGTTTAGTTGTAGAGTCTACTGCACTGCCTGTGACTCACAAAGCTATTCAGCATCACTTCCCCTCAACCTTAGCAGTAGTTTGTAAGAGGGTAGCGGGCAAATCCCTTTTCCTTCATCTTCTGCTTGGCAGCAGTTCTTTTTATTTTTGAACTGCCAGTAGTATTCATAGGTTTCTGAGTCTTCCTCCTAGCACTTGTTGAGGAAGACTCAAAAAAAAGCTCCTTTCTTGGCATCTGTTAAATTGGGTAAGAAATATGTGAATGTTTTCCTCGATATAATGTTTATGAGAAGCATAGATGACTTTTGACCTTACCAGAGGTTTTGCTGAAGGTGGTTTCATGCTTACCTTTTTGCTTTGCTATCTTCAGTGTTACTTGTTTACTCTTCGTGTAACAAAGCTTCCTTCATCAGTTATGCATAATTAGCGTTTCCACTTACTTAGACGTGTCCCTAGAATAAATTTTTTTAATCATTGAATCAGCTCTTACACGGAGGTTTTCTAGATTGCTTTCTGACCATATACCAAAAATCTTGGAATTCAGAGTTAGTAGATTATAAAGGCAGTTTTAGTTACCTTCAGATTTATTCCACTGCATTTCTTACATTTTGTCAGTCTTAGAAGAACCTTAAACTCAGTGGTTGCTATCGGTGTGCCTTCTTATATGGGAGAAGTTTTTCAAGCTCAGCTTTCGTTTTCAGAATGACAAGTTTTCTGTCATGTTATCAGTGCTTTTACCTTGGCAGCAATGGATTGTTGTATAAACAATAACTAAGGAACTCTGGTGTTTTTAATGGCTTCATTGTTACTTCCCCTGCATGCGGTTCTTCTGCGTTAGGATTTTGCTGTTGGGTTCAAAAGCTGTCTATTGAAAATTCTGTATTTATGGAAGTGTAAAAAAATATTAAGCAAGCAAGATAACACAAAAATACCCATTTAATTGCAATATATCCACTGAAGTTAGAAAAAAATATCCCAAATCCATTTGCAAAACACTAAATAAAATGCCTCTAGATTGCAAGGGAACACTAAAAATAGTAAGACAAAAGTAGACAGTTTTCGAACTATATGGGGTGCATATAAAAATGGCATGCTGAGTGCAGACTGCACTTACCTAACACTCTTCTGTAGATTTCTCCTGCTTAATGCCAGAGTTGGGATCCAGAACAATGGATAAGATCTGGGAACGAAGCCGTTCCTTAATTTGTAATTAAGTGGATATTCTGAAAGCGAGTTACTCCAAAACCACGTGGCTTTCATTTTTTTATTCTTAAGTGTTCATTGAACAGCCTGAAATCATGAGATGAAAGGAAATAATGAGACGGAATGAACTGAAAAGTTTTATTGTACATGCTGCTGCGAAAGTTGTGAACTAGCTTGGAACTTGAAAACTGCATGACTGCATTAACGTGGTGTTGGGCTTGGGCTAGTAACCCTGCTAAAAAGCTCTCCTAGTGCAGGCTTTGCTTGTATCTCGGCTGAGTTTCATGTAAGCCAACACTTCCAGACAGTGCAAACACTGCTCCCTGCAGCAGCTGGGCTCTGGGTACCAGCGGCATACGTTCATGGGGTTGGTTGGAATAAATTTTGGAAAATACTCGTAACTTCCATTTCTGAGCTCTAAACCATATGCATGGAAGTTCTAGATGTCACTTCGTTTTTTGGCAAGATTACTGTTAGTTTTATTTCCCTGTTTTTTTTTGTTGTTGTTGTTTTTTTTTCTTTTCTGTAGAATTTCTTGTTACTATGAGAGGTGTGAGCTGCTCAGCAGTTTACATTTTGGTCAGAAAAGCTACTCTGTGGTATAGGATAAAGTATTCTTTATCCTAGAGGAGAAGAATATGACTATGCAGGAGCATGGTCACCCACTGCATGATTCAGCGCAGGCGTAAATCACTGTAATGCTGATACTTAACAGTTCTGCAATATTTTATTTCTCCACATCTGAACCTTGAATTACCTGTCTTCCAAGTAAATGCTATTTGTATTTATTTTGAAAATTGTAACCAGGTCAAATAAAAATGTCGTTGCTAATGATAAAATACAATTCTGTAATACTTGGAAGAAGTGAATTATGGTGAGATGCTGTGTGTCATAACAAAAAAAGGGTTTTGCATAGCTACATTGATATCAGTGTTTCCCTATACATCCTCATCTGTCTGTCAGAAAGCAGTCAGTAGGACAGCACTAGGCACTTTCTAAATAACTAAAATGTATATGTAACTCTAAATATAGCAAAATTGGAACAAATTTGACTTTGTGTTCTTGGTGCAGATTACTTAGGATTTAGTTTTGTAACAGAAAGCTTGTCAGGGAAGATCATCTTGTTAGCCTGAAATAAATCTTTCTGTAGCAGAATGAAAATACGAGACTAGGAAAATTCTTTGAGTTGTATACCAAAATTTATTATACATGTACTCCATTTTAAAAGTGTTGTCTACTTATATTAAAGAGTCATTGCAGAACTTAACTGGGAACAGATTTAGGAGGCTTTCAGATTTAATTAATTTGTGATTGCTTCACACCCTTTTGTTCTTATGCCTGTATTATCCTTTTCCTTACTTAGTCACTCCCCTCACCCTCTTTCTTTTCCCTGCCAAATTTGTTGACCAAATTTGTTGTAGCAGTTTTTGTGAGCTTTTTTTGTTTCTTTATTTTTTGATTTGCTATGCTAAAAGGTCACAATCCTAGTCTTCTCTTCAGGCTAGATCAGAAGAATAGTCTTTTTCTCTGCATGATCCAGTGTCAGTCTTCTTTGCAGTCAGGATATCGGTGACAGAAATCATTTCCAGAATTCCAGCTGGCATCCGACTGATTAGCATTTTGTAACATTGTGTAAAAATGCTTCCCTTACCCTGTCCTTCCCAAACCATTCTGGAAATGCTCATTAATGCTACTCAGGCAAGTATTTGGTCTCTGTCATGACTCATAATCCATTTGTGAGTCACTAGATTCTTCCTACTTGCATGTTCAAGTTATAGGTTCTCTACTTATGGGAGATTTTTTTTTTATTCACAATTGTGTGAGCTTGCATGTTTTAATATTAAATTTCAAGCTGTTAGTCTTATTACTTCTCATTTGCATACAGTTCTCTCCATGTGACATACTTGTCTACAGCAATAGAGGTGCCTCTGTACTTTGCGTTGTCATTGTTTTACCAACTAGTTCATCAAAATATTAAATTGTTGGTTTCAAGATAAAGAATGATTTCTGTGAAATTTAACTAGATACTAACTTGATTTGTTTCTTTTTCCTCCAAATTTTGTCTTCTCTATGTAGCTTCTTTTAGAACATACAGTTCCTCTATAAACTTTTGACACCTTAATTTTTAAAATTAGCTTATTACAGCATTGTCTAATGATACTGTATGTTTTTGACCATAAAAGATGCCTTTCTGAGCATTTTTAATGGTTACAATTCCACTTTGAGAGGTATGGTTAAGACATTTAGACATTTGCTGTTATTGAACATTGGGGGACTACAAGACGGTATGTCATCCTAAGAGAAAGGACTGTGTACAGAAAATAGTCTGCTATGCCAATACTGTATGCTCCCTTCTAAAGGTTTTACATATTTTAAACGTGTTGCCATGTTCAGTTTGAAATTTGATGCACTCAGATTAAGTTTCAAAAAGATCTGAGTTTCTGTAAGATGGTTAAATGTAATTTTTGCATTTGGTCATTTATTTTAGAACTGTAATTTTAAAACAGCGAACAAAAGATGCAGTCCCTTCTAATTAACTGTTAGTCTGAAAACTACCTTTCACTTAAGATGGGTTGAAAGTGGGTTGATATTAAAGCATTTGAGTTTCACGCAAGGATTTTCTAACAGAGGTTTCGACTGTTTATGTAGAACTCAGACCCTATTCCGTCTCTTGAGGGAGTTAAATGGAAAAAAGGAATCTTTCCACTTAGCTACATAGGATGACTTGGGTTCAGGTGGTGCAGCAAGCAGAAGAGAGGTAGAGAGGTGTATTTTAGGGGCTAGTGCCAGCCAAAAAAAAAAAAAAAAAAAGCATTGTGGTATGTGGCAAGGAATTGCATCTTAACCATCAGAATCACAGGAATTTTGTAGCAATTCGTTCATAATGCTTCATTGAATTTGAATCTATATAAAAGGGTGTAATATGTTTTTCTTCTCCCCTAAAATTGTCAGCAGAAAAAGATTTCTTAAATTCACTGACATGTTTGATTTGAAAGAATCGTGGAAGCTGTCAAGTTAGAACTGTCCTGGAAAAGTGTTTCATTGTGAAATTTGTTATTTTACCTCCATGTTGTTAGTGATCCCTTCCTTAAAATCCTTCCTAAAAGATTTGAATGCTCTCAAAGTCACACATTATGAAATATATTAATATAATGTAATATGTAATATTTGATACTTTAAATTTACTTGGAGTAGCTGTGATGCGTATTTGGCTCTGAAGAGCCTATTCACTGAATGAATCGGATCTTCCTAATGTGCCACCCTTGTGTGGCTTAAAATCATCTGTCCTGGTTTCCTTTTAACATTCTGACCTGAGTTTTAAGGAGATCTCTAGCTTGCTGTAGAAAGTGGTGAGAATGGCTTGTGACAGCAGGACTTAGAGTATGCTTGACAGGTTGAGCATTTACTTATGGCCTGAATTAGTAGTCTTATTTATTGTCATGTTTTACACTGGTACTCCATTCACTTGTGCTCAGTTGTGTATGATCTTGTGCATTTGTTGAGGTCATTGTCCTGTCTGCAAAAAGAATATTTATTTTCCCCAAAAGGTTTAGAAGTATACTTTCATTGAATTATAGCAGAATTAAATTTGCTTTGTGTTAATTTTTATGCATATGGAATTAGAAAATATGTAGACGTTTACTACAGTTCTTACAGCATGTTAAGGAAATTGCATGTCCATGTACTTGCTTAAAACAAAGCTCAAAATTAATCTGCAAAATGTAATTTTTACAGTACTCCTGAACTATCAGTATTGGCTCTGAATTCCAGATTCTTGCAATATGGACAGAATGGTGCAACTTCGATGATTTTTGGTGATTAAACTTTTTTGCTGCTTGCTTTATTAATGATCTATTAGGATTTGTCCTACTGTGTGAATAGTAAGTTTAGTAGATAATAATGCACACCTACTTACATGTTTTTTGTGTTTGTTTGTTTGTTTGTTTTTCCATCTTTAGGCCTAATGGCAAAAGAGTAAACCAACATGGCAGCTATGGTCCCACCTGTGAAGCTGAAATGGCTTGAACATCTAAACAGCTCTTGGATCACAGAAGACAGTGAATCTATTGCAACAAGGGAGGGAGTTTCCATCTTGTACGCTAAGTTAGTTAGCAATAAAGAAGTAGTGCCATTGCCCCAGCAGGTTCTGTGCCTCAAAGGACCTCAGCTTCCGGATTTTGAGCGGGAATCTCTATCTAGCGATGAACAAGACCACTATTTGGATGCTCTTCTTAGCAGCCAGCTGGCACTGGCTAAGATGGTGTGCTCAGACTCTCCATTTGCTGGAGCACTTCGAAAACGTCTCCTTGTATTGCAGCGTGTCTTCTATGCACTTTCTAATAAATACCATGATAAGGGTAAGGTGAAACAACAGCAGCATTCGCCAGAAAGCAGTTCTGGATCAACAGATGTGCATTCTGTCAGTGAACGTCCTCGGTCGAGTACAGATGCACTTATAGAAATGGGGGTACGGACTGGATTAAGCTTGTTGTTTGCACTGCTGAGACAAAGCTGGATGATGCCAGCATCGGGACCTGGCCTCAGTCTCTGCAATGATGTTATCCATACTGCAATAGAAGTTGTGAGCTCTTTACCACCTTTATCTTTAGCAAATGAAAGCAAAATTCCACCGATGGGGTTGGACTGTTTATCACAAGTAACAACATTTCTTAAAGGAGTGACAATTCCAAACTCTGGGGCAGATACTTTAGGTCGTAGGTTAGCTTCTGAATTGCTTCTTGGCTTGGCTGCCCAGCGAGGTTCTCTGCGATACCTTCTTGAATGGATAGAAATGGCATTAAGTGCTTCAGCTGTAGTAAACAGCATGGAGAAGACCAAGATGCTGCAAAGCCCAGAAGGGATGATCAGCTTTGATTGCTTTATGAGTATATTGATGCAGATGCGGCGGTCTTTGGTAGGTATACCAGCTTTAATTTTTCTACCTAGCAAATACAGATGCATTCTTAACTTAAACACAGTTTCTCAACACTGAATGCCATATTGGCAGTTCTTAATTGAATAAATTGCTTTAACATGTTTTAAAAAAGCTTCTTTCACTTGCAATATTTTTGCAGTAATTCTTTTGTTATCCACTATGTTTTTCTTCCTCTCTTCCCACCCATTTCTTCATAGGTACAGGAGATGAAACAGAGTAATTCCTGTCTTGTGTTACATTTAACTTTAGGAAAAAATCAGGGACATCATCCAATCCACTTGCATTTTATATTTAAGATAAGATGACAACAAAAGAGTTAAAAAGTATGAAATTGTTTCTAAGGCTTGCTTTGTTGAATTTGTTCACAATGCAGAGTTTTGCAATACACTTTTTCAAAGTTTCACCTCTCTGTTTATACATTTTTAGAGAATCAGTAAGATTTGAGATGTTTAGCATTTCTCCTACTGCTTGGAAATTTATACCCTATGAAAACGGACTAAATTGTTTGTAAATAAGGCATGTGGCTTGCTTTGTCATTTGAATGCTTACTTTTCATCCTAGATGAATATTTTTAAAGTTATGAAGTTAACGCACAGTGTGCAATTGACAGCTGTAGTAAGCTTCTGCCTCATACACTCACTGGAACAGAGAACAACTTTTTCCCTGAAGTGCGGTTGTTTTTCTCTCCCCTCTCAACTTTCCAATACTTACTAAAAAATGCATTTTTTTTTTTTAATTAAAAATTTGAAGAAATACAAAATTCTGTTTCTAGAGTGGTTGATGAGCAGCTCTAGTTTCCTTTGTGCAGACTACTGAAATCCTATTATTAAACTATAGGAAAAAATTCTAGCCATACAGTAACACAACTTAGTAATATACTGTTTATGTTTTAGTTTATGTTCATATTTATAGGAAGGAGTAGAGCTATTTGTAGTTTTATTACTGCTATTCAGTGTTTTAATGGAGGACTTGTGTCAAATTCTAGATGGGACCAACTCTTTAAAGTGTTGCTTTGATTCTAATAGGGCTTTTAAAATTCTGAACGTAATCTGTTTTCACATTAGCCAGTAGCAGATCCTTCCTTCACACCAATTCTGTTGTTAAAATCTGCTTTCTTTAGGAATGTAAGCCTGCTGTGTTAGGTAAGTTTTATTCTTTTGACTGAGGAAAGATGTATAGCATCTATATTATATCAGTGAAGGATTCTGGTGTATAGGTTACAAACTCATTGCATGCTAGGATATGTGGCTTTTGCAAGATGAAAGGGAAGAGAGAGTGGATTGCCAGAACAAATTGTTTGGTTCCGTATTTTTCCAGCCTAAGGGTAAGTAGGAGAGAAGTGTGGCAGTAGCAGGACTGAACTTTATCTGTTGTGTTTGTGTGTGTGTTTTCTTTTTTTTTAACTAGATATAAAATTACAAACCAAAATGTAGAGGTAATGTGGGCATAAAAATAATGATGGTTACTGATTTATGATTTAACTAGTAATCATTTTAAAATGAACACAAATAAAATGCATTTAAGAACAAAACTGTATTAGGAAAAATTAACTCTAAACCCAAGTATTTTCACAAAAATGGATAAATAAGAATGTTCAACGAACACTTGTCACATTTTTGTTACCCTAAAATGTATGGAGATGTCATACATACTCTAACAACAAATCCCTACTGTATTTTGTACTGTAGCACTGTTGCTATATGGAAGCATTTTTCTCACAATAACACTTAAAAATTGTAGGGATCATCTGCTGACCGGAGCCAATGGAGAGAGCCAACTAGAACGTCTGATGGCTTATGTTCTCTTTATGAGGCAGCTCTGTGTTTATTCGAAGAGGTATGTCGTGAATTTAAGGTAACTGTACTTTACATCTGATTGATGTGTATGTTTGGATGGGGTTGAGTCTCTGCTGAGTTATCCTGGAGCGGAAGAGGAAGGCCAAAACAAGGTGAAAAGCTAAGATGCAGAAAAACGAAGTAATTTGGAAAAGTTACTGATGGTAAGGTGATGATTTGTGTTTTAGGCAATGTTGTACCAAAAAGAAATTTAAGTTGCATCAAACACTATTATAGGGAGATAAATGAAAATACACTGTGTAATAAATCTTTCTTTTTAATAGGTTTGTCGAATGGCATCAGACTACTCAAGAACATGTGCCAGCCCTGACAGCATTCAAACGGGTGATGCTCCCATTGTTTCTGAGACCTGTGAAGTTTATGTTTGGGGTAGCAACAGCAGTCATCAACTGGTAGAAGGAACTCAAGAGAAAATACTTCAACCCAAGCTTGCTCCAAGTTTTTCTGATGCACAGACTGTGAGTGACATTTATAACAGTACAGTGTAAAACCTAACACCTTCGTAGTTACAGCATGAAACGGGAAAGTAATGCTTAATTTCTAAGTGCCAAAGTTGTAATAAAGGTACAAGAATTAACCACACAAGTTACTTTACAGAAAATATCTCACTACTTTTATTGATGCCTGGAAAAAGGATTCTGTTTCTTTTTTAATGATGCACATACATCAATATCAATGTAAGAAGAAAGACTGAATTATCTAATTTACAATGAAATGCATTTCTAGAGAGGAATTTGCTTGCCTGTAGGTTTTTATCACTGTTGTTTAAAAGATAGCTTAAGTACTTAATCATCTTTTCCATTGGTGTTTTTCACATCAAGTATGTCTCATTTAAAAGTCCAAACAGGGCTAACTGCTGGCACAGAAACCTTAATTAGCTTTCTGAAAATCAATATACAGTATGCTCTTTCTGCTCTCAGTCACAGATTGTGCAGTTGCAGTGTAGCACTTCTATTGATGCGTGACACAGAATAGTTTGCTTTTCTGTTGCTGTATTGGCTTTGCACTGTTGACTTAAGTAAAAGCATTTTTCAGGGTCACTAAACAATTTAGGTACATTTTCTGAAATTGTTTTTGTTGACTTCTCTGATTCATTGTATATGCCAGTGAACTCTAGGACCAGGAATCATAAAGCAAGCTTATGCATTTAAACAAAACAAAACAAACAAAAAAAAACAACCACACACACACACCCCAAAACCTGAGCTGAAACAAAACAGGAGTGGAATGAGTTACTTTGTCTTTTTAATCGTAATAAATTAATGTATCTTCAAAGACTGTCCATTTCATGGGTCTAGGAGATCTGAAAGCAGCCTGAGTTCTGCAGTCTATAGAAGAGATGCAAATAAGAACCGTTTAATCGCTATTTATGTCCTCAACATAAAGAAAATAATTTCATCAAGTATTTTTCAAGGATTAGAATTTTATTGCTTGCTGGAGTCTTAACTCTCCTTAGTTTTTATGTTATACTATATGAAAGGGATATAGAAAGAAACTTGACATTCTGTTCAAAAATACATGCTTTAAGACCTACAGATGGTTTCTACATTTATCTAATCTTTCTTTTTTCTTTCTTTCTTTCTTTTTTTTTTTTTTAATATTTTACCTTTCTTGTTTATAGATTGAAGCTGGACAATATTGTACTTTTGTAATTTCTACAGATGGTTCTGTTAGAGCCTGTGGTAAAGGCAGTTATGGGAGACTAGGACTGGGTGATTCTAATAACCAGTCTACATTGAAGAAATTGACTTTTGAGCCTCATAGATCTATTAAAAAAGTATCATCTTCAAAAGGATCTGATGGGCACACTCTAGCATTTACAACAGAAGGGGAAGTCTTCAGCTGGGGTGATGGTGACTACGGAAAACTGGGTCATGGAAATAGCTCAACTCAGAAATATCCCAAGCTTATTCAGGGTCCTCTGCAAGGGAAGGTATGTTTTGTATAGGAGCACACCTATGTTTGTTCTATTTAAAAATTGAAATATATAAAATCTTAAGATTCTGTGTTTTATGTAAACTTCTATTTGAAGTTAGATCTGTTTCAGGAAAGCACTTTAACTTGTTTGTTGCCTTTAGGCATGTGATTTGGACGATAGCTTTGTTGATAAACCTTCTTGCACTACTAGAACTTGCTTACATGATTTTGTTGAAGTGCAGTGATGTTTCAGAAGAACATTGCTTTTGTTAGCTGTAACATCATGACTTTTCACATGCAACTTTTTAGTGGTTTCATTTGTATTGTCCAAAAAGGCCTTCTTTTCCATATATGTTGATGTCTTAGCCAATGTTTTAAACACCTGCTTTTGCTTCTTTCTGCTACTGTGTAAGGCTGGGATATTGTTATGTTAAATAAATCATGACCTATTTATAGATAAACTTACCTCTATGTGTACTGACTTCCACTTACCAAATCCTAAGCCGTAAACTTCGCAAAAATTAATTTGGCTGTGTACTTGCTCTGCACAAGCGTAGATGTATAATGACTCCTTTCGAAAGTTGACTTTCATAAGATTTCAAAATTCCTATTTGTTAAAAAATGTAATTATTATTTTCACATGTGTCTTAGGTTGTTGTATGTGTATCAGCTGGATACAGGCATAGTGCTGCTGTTACTGAAGATGGAGAGCTATACACATGGGGGGAAGGAGACTTTGGAAGATTAGGTAATTTTCAATACTTTTGAAAGAATTCCTGTGTCTAGTAATGATGCTATAGATACTTGCTTTTTTCTCTTACTGTCCCTTCTAAATATAAATACATATGCACATGTATACAAAGGTGTGCGTGTGTATAGATGAATATAAATACTAGTGTAAAGGCTATTAAAAATTTCAGTGCAGTTAATTCTATAAATATTCTATGATTATTTTCCAAGAAAACTTAGTTCATTCATTATAAGATTATATATGATAGCCATTGCCACTTAAATGTAAACAACAGGTATTTAAAATAAACTAGAGCTCTAGATGAACGTAATATAGAGATGATAGGATGGTTCTTTAAGCAGTCATGAATAACTGGCAAATAATATCAGGGGTCTGATTCTAATGCGATATTGATAAAGAAACTTGACATTTGAGTTTCCCAAAATGGCTTTGTCATTTTGCCTAAAAAAATAAATCTAACTGAAATGATGAACACAGCATTTCTATCTTTTTTAATTTCACTTTTATCTATTTCATCATCTTTATTGTACAGCTTGCATGCCTAGTATAAAACTATCCTTCTCAAGCAGGGTCTGTTGAAATACCAGATTTTGCACAGAAAATTGCTCTAAGTTGGACTTTAGTTTCCTTCTATTGTCTTTGATTTGAATGTCATGATCTCCCAAGTAGAGTGGTGAAAACAAGCAACTTGCAGAGACAAAACATGAGGAGGATGTTGTTTTACAATTTAGTCCGTCAGAGATTTTCAAGGGAATCACAGAATTGCTGAGCTGTAGCCCTACTGTTAGGAGACACACTAGGTTACAGGTTTAACGTATTATTTTTGGAGGAACTTACGAGAAAAGTTCTTAATGAATTTTGGGTTAATGTGGTCTTTTTACATGCGTAGGGTAACTTGAACTGTGTAGTGGTGTGTTCTGGTGTGTAGCTAAAAAGTAGCATTTAATTAGGCCATAGTAATTCCTTCGCATTCAGTCCTTTACGGATGCCATACAGTATTTTTTTTCTGTCAAGTTAGGTGATACTGTAATGTGTTAGGTTTCTGCAGAGAGGACTATATAGAAAGGTCTACTTTGCTATTTTCATTCATCTGTGCACAACGTTTGCTTTTATTGATAGTAGTAAGAATTGCCCCTATTTCAGTTTCCTTATGCTGTTCAGCATATGTGCTGCCCAGTATTAGGAAGGATAGCTACCTTGTCAACTAGTATTAATGGCAGTTATACTAGTAATTCTTTTTATTTCTTATAAACCAGGTAAAAAATTATTTAGCGGTAGTAAGTTATGAAGAAGTGTTCTGCAGTTTGTCTTATAAAAATGAAATGTTTATTAACCTTACTACAGATATCTTCCTGACACTACTAAAAATCTTTCCAAAAAGTGGGCGGAAATTTTAAATTGCGATGATTACAATTTCCATGGGTTTTGCTAAATTTTGCTGGAATTACAGACCACGATAGGATCTTAAATCTTCACAAAAAGAAAATGAATGTTTCTGTTTTTCTTAGGTCACGGTGACAGCAACAGTCGCAACATTCCTACTTTAGTAAAAGATATTAGTAATGTAGGAGAGGTTTCCTGTGGCAGTTCACACACAATAGCTCTGTCCAAAGATGGCAGAACAGTATGGTCCTTTGGAGGAGGAGATAATGGTAGGTAAAACTAATGTTTCGGTATTAATTTTCACTGTATTCCAGTTACTGTATAGTCTAAATACTCCTTGCAGGTTTGGTCGGTGTTTTGTTTGCTTTTTTTTTTTTGCCATTGGGTTCAAGAAGCTGTTCAAGGCAAGATTTTAGTAAAATCTGAATACAGTATTTAAAGCTTAATTGCAAGATTATAGACTTTAAAAATGGATTTTCAGATATCTGAAGGGAAAAGAAGAAACCTAAAATCATATGTAAATGATTTTGGAAGAAATGCTTTGCTTGCAGATAACTTTCAAATAAGCCTGCTTACTTGATATGGCCAAAAATGTATTTGTTCATGTTGTTGATTTACCCCCAGTAGGCAGCGAAGCACCACAACGCCACTTTACAAAGCCACTGTAATGATAGTCTTTGTTTTAAGGTCATTGATTAAAAATGGTGGATGTGTAGAGAAGATCTGTTTTCAAGTTAAAGGGGAAGTAAAGGGGAATTGAACTATTAATGTTTAAGATACAAGTGCGCACGGCTGTTAGAAAAAATGTAGAAAAGCGTGTTGGCTTTTTTTTTTCCAAATGATTTTAGAAACAAGGAGAGAGAACTTTTTTTTAATCTGGGACAAATATGGTAGGTTTAGTGCCTTGGAAGGCTTTAGCAATTAAGTAGAAGGAAATGAATACTGCAGTTATATGGAATTGATATTTCCATTTATAAGGACACTACAATAAATATTTATTTCCTGAAGTCTGTAATTATTGTATTTGAAAGAGAGTATGTTTTATAAAAATAATAATGTGCTAATTTTAATAGCATGCCTTGACATTTTTGGAAATCTGAAAATAATTCTTTTGGGGTACTTCGGATAGTTGTAATACTCCAGAAATACTTCCCATTTGTATTTCTTCCTTTTGTAGGCAAACTTGGTCATGGAGATACGAACAGAGTATATAAACCTAAAGTTATAGAAGCCTTGCAAGGAATGTTTATTCGTAAAGTTTGTGCTGGAAGCCAGTCTTCGCTTGCCTTAACATCAACAGGACAGGTAGGCAAAAATAAGTTTTCACGCAAATGATGAGATTTGGTATGTAAGAAGAAGACAGCATGGGTTTATTTCAGCATTCATTATTTTGGCTGTTGAGAAAATATACAGCTAGTTCTTAAACACCAGTTAAAGTTCCCAATTAGATATTGATTAAAAGTACTGAGATCCTAATAGGCTAGATTAATTCATAATGTGCTGAAGAGTCATGTAAAAGTACAAATTCCAAGAGTCTTGGTTAGCCACAGAAAAATTAATTCGTATTAGGTTAATAAATGTAAAACTAAATCAAAAGTGCAAAACCAAATCAAATTCACTAAGCAAAGTGGTTTCGGGAAGCAAAAAGCAAGGAAATGCACTTCATGTTTCATCCATTAAACAATTCAGATGCTTATTTAGGCACCAGTTTTTAAATAAATTTAGTTTTTAAATAAATTTAGTAGTTTTTAAAAATACATGTTTTAGAATATAAGTGTTAACTGTTATACTTCCAATCCAAAATATCTCAGGAAAGCCTGGAAATAAATGTTAGTTGGTAAAGGGGGCCTTTACTGGCACGATGTATATACATGTAATACAACAAACATTTCCAGACATGTAACCTAACTGAACCTGACCTCAGCGTGATTCAAAGACAGTGTGTTTGTGAAGTGTGGATCAAGAATGCTGAAGTTTACTTAGTGGTTTTGTTTCTTGAAACAGCCTCCCAGCTGATGCACTCTGTATCCAGTGAGTGGCTGGAGGGAATAAATGTAGACTATGTGAAATGTATTTTAGTGATGAAAGTAGTATGTATGTTTTGATGAAAATGTAATTGTAGTTACTGTGAAAGTGGTTATGCAGTGTTCTGTTGATGGTCACCAATAATACTAATTTGATACTGATATTTTGTGACTTTGTTTGCTCTAGGTTTATGCATGGGGCTGTGGTGCATGCCTTGGCTGTGGCTCGTCTGAGGCAACTGCTCTCAGACCGAAGCTTATTGAAGAGCTGGCTGCTACAAGAATAGTTGATATTTCAATTGGTGACAGTCACTGTTTGGCACTTTCTCATGGTAAGATAAGTAAAGTGTAAAAATCTGTAATCTCCCTTTACAGTCAGAAGCAGTTATATCTCAGATTCTGTTTTTTACTTTATTTACTTTATAGATAATGAAGTTTATGCTTGGGGTAACAATTCAATGGGACAGTGTGGTCAGGGAAACTCTACCGGTCCCATTACTAAACCAAAGAAAGTAAGTGGTTTAGATGGAGTTGCAATTCAACAGATTTCAGCTGGAACCTCCCATAGCCTCGCATGGACAGCTCTTCCAAGAGACAGGTAACAGTGATGCTTGGGGACAAGTACAATTATTTTTTTTTTAAACAGGTAGCCTTTGGGATACATGTAATACTCCTGAAGGTGCTAATCACATCATGTATTTGAAGTATTCTGCTTGTAATGTTTTGGACTTCAGTGTCTTTTTAATCTCTCAACTGTTAGAGATTAGAAGAAGCGATAACATAACAGCACCACTAATTTGGATACTAAGACTTTTATATGAAGATTTCTTATCTGCTATTAGGCAAAAATAAGCCCTCTTTATGAAAAATCAAAAAGTTAGGCAATGTGAGGACAAACAATACGGTAGATCTTTATTCTGTGCTTCTGACTGCATTTCCTGTAGTTTATGTAGTTTCCTTCAGTATAACAAAGAGGAAACTAAGCATAAGACTTTAGGAAATGGGGAAGCTCAGATAAATTACTAGATGTGGACTTGAACATCTTAATAAATTTCTGAATAGCTATAAGTTAAGCTGGACTAAAATCAGTCACCTAAATAAATAGTTTGGTTATTAATGTACAGTACCTGAAATAATGCTTCATTACACCACAGGCATGATCAAGTAATTAAATTGAGCTGATAAACTTCAGAGTTACATATGGACTACCACAAAGGAATAGAAGAGTTCTTTTACTGTTTGGAAGATATTTCAGACAGTATTTCAAGATGCCGTGTTTTAAAGGGAGCTATCTTAGAAAAGCCACTAAACTCAAATAGTACTAAGTGGTAATACCCCTTTTGAATTCTACCTATATTGTATTAAAATCTCGTTATAATCTGGAATTTATACTAAAACAGCTTTGTGAGTATTTGTCAGCTTTTGCACAGAGCAGATGTTTTTATATTTGTGGCACTGTAGATATTTTGTTTATAAATGAACAGTGTTTGTTTTGTGAAGACTTTTATGGAAAAGAGTAGAAAATGCCTGCAAGGGTAAGGAAGTTAGTCTGCCTACGTCATATTAGTTTGTTGTAAGAAAAAAATCGGTTAGCTCAAGCATGTACTCACTTAACCTGCTTAAACTGCTAATTTGTTACAGTAATTAGAATATTTTTAATAGTTGACTTATTTTGGTGTTCGATTCTAGGCAAGTTGTGGCATGGCACAGACCCTATTGTGTAGACCTTGAAGAAAGTACCTTTTCACATCTTCGTTCTTTTCTTGAGCACTACTGTGACAAAATTAACAGTGAAATCCCCCCTCTTCCTTTTCCTTCATCAAGGTATGATGTAATGTAACATTACATGTAACTCATGCAATGTTCTCGTTTTGTAATTTCTTTAATCCACATCAGTGGTGTGTGGTTTAGTCCTAGCCAGCCTTTAACAAACAAAAGTCTGGTTTACCAGTTTAGCTCTTTCAGGTGCCTTTTGTTTGCTTGTATAAAATAGGAACTTTGCAGTACCTCAAGTGTAGCAAGTGTCTGGAATTTATTTTAATTTTGAACGTATCTTTTAAACTGAACTTTTCTTTCAGAGTTATCCTTTAAAACGCATTTTTCTATATAATTTAAGTGCATTTATGGTTTCTGTGCATTGTTTCTGCTTTCCAGTTCTTTCCCCTCTAGCCAGTTTCGGTGGATGCCTGCTGACTAACTTATTGATAGCTAAGACAAAAAAAAAACAAGAGCAAGAGAAAGTGCTGGGTCCTGCACCTGTGACAGGGCAACCCTGGCTTTACATACAGACTGGGTGACAAGACGCTGGAGAGCAGCCCCGCAGAGAGGGATCTGGGTGTTGTGGTCAATTGCAAGTTGAATATGAGCCAGCAGTGTGCCCTGGCAGCCAGGAGGGCCAACCTTATCCTGGGGTGCATCAAGCACGGCATCGCCAGTTGGTCGAGGGAGGTGATTGTCCGGCTCCATTCTGCGCTGGTGCGGCCTCACATCAAGTACTGTGTGCAGTTCTGGGCACCACAGTACAAAAAGGATGTAAAACTGTTGAAGAGCGTCCAGAGGAGGGCTATGAAGATAAGCCTAGAGGGGAAGACGTATCAGGAGTGGCTGAGGTCACTGGGCCTGTTCAGCCTGGAAAAGAGGAGGCTGAGGGGGGACCTCAGTGCACTCTACAGCTTCCTATTCTCCTTAATCACCAGTGGTAGGACCTGCGGGAACGGTTTTAAGCTGAGACAGGGGAAGTTAAGGCTGGACATCAGGAAGAGGTTCTTCACAGAGAGGGTGGTTGCACACTGGAACAGGCTCCCCAGGGAAGTAGTCACTGCACCAAGAAGCGATTGGACTGTGCACTTAGGCACATGGTCTAAACTTTTGGGTAGACCTGTGTGGTGCCAGGAGTTGGACTTGATGATCCTTATGGGTCCCTTCCAAGCTGGGATATTCTTTGATTCTATGTTTCTTTTGAAACTTTTCTCTTTATTTAAAAAACGAATAAACAAACAAACAAACAAAAAAAACACCACCAAGACTTTTCAAGGAAGACCAGAAATTAATATCCAGTCTTTTTGTTTTTAACATGATTGTTTTATTGCTAAATCTTCTGAGAGAAGAGTACATTTATTACTTCTTAAACAGTTGATCTTTTTCTTTATGTGAGGAATATATTTGTTTGTCTGTGTATCTGTTTATGTATTTTGGAAAGATTTTACCTTTTAATTCATGGGACTATTTTTCTAAACTGAATGCTCCTTGGAACCATTGTCTGCAAAGACGCTTTTCTGTGCAGATTAACAGCAGGTTTTCAGAGGAATTTATGTGAAGTCCTAGTTATAGTTTACTTACCTTTCTGGTCTGCAACATTAAAATGTTAGTGTGAAAAGCTTAGTGCAGAAAAAAATAAGAAGGAGCAATGCTAACAATAACAAAGATCATCAGTGATATATTTGTTTTTACAGGGAACATCACAGTTTTCTTAAATTATGCCTGAAGCTGCTTTCTAATCATCTTGCACTTGCACTGGCTGGAGGTGTAGCTACTAGCATTCTTGGTCGGCAAGCCGGTCCACTTCGAAATTTATTGTTCAGACTGATGGACTCTTCTGTCCCTGATGAAATTCAAGAAGTCAGTAATACTTTGTTTACATGTAAAAAGTCTACTTTTTCCTTCTTTCTTACTTTCTTTGATGGTGTAATTAGAAATTTTGTACTTGGATTTTCTAAAATTGGCACTACGAACACAATTCTGACTTAACAATTTTACATGTTAATTTTTTATTATTATTATTATTTTTAATTACTCACCATCAGGTTTTATAATCTGAAAGCAGAGGAGAACATATGCTTGGGAATTTCAAGTAGCTGCTTTTTTCCCTAGCATTTTAATTATTATGTAATTGCAATAATGAACCTAAAACCTTTTAGGTTGTGGGATAATTAACATGAGTAAGAAATAAATGTAAAATGTATCATGGAAACCTGTAGTTTCTATGTAGGGCCTTAAAAAGTCAAGCTTTCCGCTTCATTGTAACTTTTTGCCAGCTTTGAAGAAAGAGTGCTGGGTAGTTTGCTTGTGAACAAAAGTAACTAATGGTCAAATAGCTTTTGGGGTGTGTTTAAATGAAACAGAACCTCACACTTTATTATATGGAGTATATGCCAAAAATAGCAAGAGCATGTGTTTAATATTTTGGTGTCCCTAGTAAAGAAATAGCTTATACTCTCAGCCTGCGTTTGTGGTTTTAAAAAAATAAATAAATTACATGGGACTGAAGTTTTAGAGCAGAGCACTTAATTTCACAAGTCCATAGCAATATGGAAAATTGCTGAAAAATACTGTGAAGATTGTTTTACATATATTGAAAATTCACAGTTCTCATGTAGAAACAATTTTTCAGCTATCAATTAGGAAGTTTTGCCTCTTCATATTGCCTTTAAAATGGGATGAACTTGTGTAGCTCTGAAGTTTAATTTAATTTTATATTCAGAGAAACTTTGCTATGTGTATGATTTCATCTGAAAGTCATCAGTATACACTCAATTGATAGAGATACATTTGTGTATTAGATAACCTTTAATTGGTAATAGGAGCAGGACATGGTTTATCTTGAAATTTTACTAAAAAATATTAATCTTGCGGACTGATTAAACTGAACTGCCCTCTCTTAAGATCTCAGTCATTGAGGAAACAGCAACGTACAAAAATTTTGTATTTTGCCAATATGTTGGTCTCATTTCACTCCTTCAATGTCCTGTGTATCTTTTCATCCTGTAATGAAAGATTGATTTGCTATTTTGTGTTAGAAATCTGATGTAAAGTGGATGTTTTGGATACATTGTGTGTGATGTTCTGTAAGTTGATTTTTTTTTTTTTTTTACCCCCTGCCAAAGAAATATTTTCTGTTACTTTAATTTTAGGTTGTAATTGAAACTCTCTCAGTAGGAGCAACTATGCTACTTCCTCCATTGCGAGAAAGAATGGAATTGCTACATTCTCTTCTACCCCAAGGTCCTGATAGATGGGAAAGCTTATCAAAAGGACAGGTAGGGTCAAGGAAAAATAGTCTGTGCTTTGGGAGCAACTGGGGGGGGTTGAAGAGTGAGGTGAGCCTTATTTGTAAAGTGCATGAAATGTTGTACATGCATGTTGTTGATGGAATGTTCTGCAAAGCCCAACTTAAACGATGTAGCCTGGCTAAATCAAAATCTAGCAAGGTAAGGAGCACTACATGTTTTCTCATGTGAAGCTAGACTACAAAAAAAATTAGGAGTTTCTATGTTAACATGTCTAGACAAGTTTGAAGGTTAGATATCGTTGAATAATAGCATGATCTAACAAGTTATGCAAACTGAAGGTTAACTATTTTCTTGGAAGAATACATGCAAAATGTTTTTCCTTACATAGATTTCACCCTGCTTTGCGAAGTTGACTGGGATGTAAATTTTTTTCTTTTTCTCTCGTGATGAATGTGAAGACCAGGAATTTATGCAGGTTAGGAGGCTTACCCAGTACCCTCCAAACAGAAGGAAATAAGGAGCCTCTGTTCCTGTCCTTGATGGCTGAAGCTACATCAGTAGTTTCAGATTTAAAAAGAAGAGTAACTATTACTCAATTCTGTACACAGAAGAACATCTTGGTGAAGTCCTCTGTTTTATACACTGTGGAATAGACTGGTTTAGTGAAGTTTAGTTCTGAACAGGTTATTTAGTTTAACTGTATAGTTTATTGAACTATGAAGAAGAATCTTGTGATTCTAATTTCCTAAAGATTTCTGAAGATTAATACTGGTACAAAACAACAATAACAACAAACAAACTGAAAATTACTAGGTTAGAACAAGTTTAGTTTTTTTCTGGACAAGTTGAGTTTTTCTTGGTAACAGTGGGGGATGTTACTCTGTATCTGCTACCTCTCTTCATCTATTCTATGCCTGTTCCACTTTTTACGCCTTTACTTTTCCCTGTGTATAAATCAGAATAACAGGGAAAAAAGAAAAAAACAAAAAACAGCTGAAGAAAGCATTGGTCCAGTGTCTTGATTTCTCTTCTTCAAGCTCAGATTTTTTACTAGGTATGGTTATCAAATTGAATTTATTTATCTGTTCTCTATTACTGATTTTTATTTTTATTTTAGAGAATGCAATTGGATATTATTTTGACAAGCTTGCAAGATCACACCCATGTAGCTTCCCTGCTTGGATATAGCTCACCATCTGATGCCACAGAAACTTCCTCATTATGCATCAGCTATGGAAATCTCTCCGATCAAACATACACTGTCCAGAGCAGTCATCCAGATACTCATCTAGCAGAAATCTTAATGAAGACTCTTCTAAGGAATTTGGGATTTTATACTGTATGTATAGGCCTTGTGTTTAATTTTTTTTTAAAGTGATAATGAATTCTGAATATTTGGAAGGGTTAAAAGTTTTCAGAAAATGTTACTCTTTTTGTTTGTCTAAAGCAGCAGTGCCATATATACTTGTCTCTGGAAATAGACTAAAATTAGTTTGCCACCTCTGACATTATGGATGTAATGTTCTTGTAGTGGTGGTTTTTTGTTTAACTTGTCTTACATGAATGTAGTTGATTTTATATCAGACTGAAGAATTTACTGCTGTTACTTTGGCTGCACTTTTTTTTTTTTTTTGGAAGATAGAATACAGTACATGTAGTAAGTAGATTGTTGTATGATACCCCTTATGTCAGTATAGTCTCAGCAACCAGAGAAAAGACAGCAGGAATACAAGTCTGTTTAATTAACTTGACACTGGGGAAACTACCTTGCCAGTAGTTCATCAAGTACAGGTCAGCCATCTTATTATAGCATGTCAAACAGATTATTGTTCCTAGCTGTAGAATAGCATAGGCCGATGAGAAGTTCAAGGAAGCATAAGCGCAAATGACTGACTGTTGCACTTTTTAAATTCAACTAGCTGGTTAAATATAACAGAGAAAAGAAACCTGAGATCTTTAATTCTCCAGCACAGTATCTCTGTCCGCTGAAGGTGTGGGTCAGTAGTTTTGGTTCTTTTCTGTAGACATTCACCAGTCACATAGATTCATCTACTTTCAATTTTCTACTTGAAGCTATCTCCATTTTTTGCTATGGAATTCAGAAGGTAGTCGAGCAGCCATCTACCTGCTGCTCCTTTTACTGCCATCCTAGGTTAAGCAAGGAAGGATTCTGATCTGAAACATTTCTATGTATCAGCCCACAACAAATTCTGAAGGGATATTACTTATTTCGACATACTGTGATTTGGAAGTCAGAGTGTGGGGAGAGTTACACTATCCAGTCTTCCTTTGCATTGAAATAAAAATACTTCTGCATCTGAGAATAACCCTCTTTAGAACAGAAATACTCTCGATAGCTATCACAATCACTACCATGATATTTAAAATGACTATAATTTTGTTTATCTCATGATTCAGTTAACTTTATCTGATTTCTTCAGTAATCAGAGGTTCATGTGCTAAAGGTAAAAAAGCTTTTTTTTAAGATGGTAGTGAAGTATTACAGCATTTGAAGACTTTTTTTTTCTTTTATTTTTTTTTCTTTTGGGTAAATAGGATCAAGCCTTTGGAGAACTGGAAAAAAACAGTGACAAATTTTTACTGGGTACATCATCATCAGAAAACAGCCAACCTGCACATCTTCATGAGCTTTTATGTTCACTGCAGAAACAATTGCTGGCTTTTTGTCACATCAACAGTGTTAGTGAGGTATGTGCCCTTACTTTTGTTTTAAAGGGGGAAAATCCGCTTCAGTGTGTGTGAACAACAGAATGTTGTAACAGTATTTGGAAACTGAACTTATATAGGTAATGAACCCGTAAAAATCATGTACATGATTATGATGTTTGGTGATTTGTTTCCTTTTAGAATTCCAGCAGTGTGGCACTGCTTCACAAACACCTTCAGCTTTTATTGCCTCATGCTACAGATATCTATTCCCGTTCCGCAACGCTGCTTAAGGAAAGCTCTTGGAATGGTAGTGTTGGGGAAAAACTGAGAGGTAAATGTTCATGGAAAAATCAGTAATGGAGATATCGTCAGCTTAGGGCAGTTCTTGTTTGTTTAGATTTGAATAATAAAACACCTTATTTTCCCTACACATGCATATCACAAGCCTCTCCTCCAAAGGAAGAGATGAGTCATCTACCCAAGCATAGCATCTAGTTCATGTTTTTGGTAGGACATCTTGCATGTAGAAGAACTACAAAATACAGAGGATGTTGTCTCTGTCTGTTATTGTCTCAGTACTGTTAGTTCTAGATTATTCTTTTTAAAAGTACATTTTTTTTGAGATTACTGGAAAGTGTAGAAGGGAAGTACGGAATGTATTTATGGTTATTAAACAAACACAACTCAAAATGTGCTCTTGATACATGTTGAGACAGATGTGGTATTTTTATGCTGTTCTTTGTGACTTGATAAACTGTGCATAGGATATAAATATATTCCAAAATATAATTATTATTTTTTTGCTCTCTCTGTAGATGTAATTTATGTATCTGCAGCTGGTAGTATGTTGTCTCAGATTGTCAACTCGTTATTGTTACTGCCAGTGTCAGTAGCTCGTCCTTTGTTGAGTTACCTGCTGGATCTGTTGCCACCTTTAGATCGTCTTAATAGACTCTTACCTGCTGCAGCACTTCTAGAAGATCAAGAATTACAGTGGCCACTTCATGGTAAGTGTAATAACTTAGCTTGGGTGGTAATGCAAGAACTGTATGGGAAACACATATAGTGAACTGAAGATACTAAGCTTGTAATACATGAAAATAACTGTTCTTTACTTGTAAATGGAACAGAAATTCTCTCATGATCTTTTTACTTTCACGTGCAAATTTAATTTTGCTTCCTGCTATGTGCTGCAATTAAATGTTAATTACCTACTACCAGATTCTTCTAATGAAATAGAAAAATGGAGATGAAGTGACAGAAATTTGTGATAGGTGATGTTATATTTATTTGCTATTTGTTGAGTTTTTCATTAATATTTCTGTCATAGTTTTCTGCTTTTGAGTACTGTTTCCAGTGTGCAGTGAAGAGCATTCTTGCTATGAGATATCTAAATCAGGAGTGGAAAAAATAAAGATGTAATTCATTAATACCAGCAAGTTTTGTACTACAATTCCTTCTCAATGATCCCTTAATGAAAAGTAAATAAAACCAAACAAGATTTTTGGGATAGTAATGGCTTAAAGTTTATATCTGTTATTTCAAATAAACATGCACAGGTAGTTCGCAGAGGAATATGTCATTGTGCTTTTTCAGGTAAACAGAGTAACTGAAAGGAAGAACAGAAAAAAAATGTTTTATTTGGTCATAATTGAACTGTTTTCTCATAAGGTTCTGAGAAGATGTTGCAAAATTGTAGAATATTCTTTATTAAAGAAATCAGTGATAAGGAGGTAATTGGATATATACTAAGATGACAAAATCCCAAATGAGATTTTAGTTTAGTCAATAAACTCTCATAGTGAGGTAAGAAGGTAAATAATAGAAACTCTCAGGAACCATCTTGTAAGAGAGCACTGCTGTAGTCCTTTTTGATCAAGAAATTGAAGACTAGAAATTCTTGCTTGTATCATTTATCTGTGCAAGTTTAGCAGAACCTAAAGAGAAATATGTATTGGGCAAAATAGATGTTTGGGAAAAGTTTAAAAGGGCATTTCAACTTTGAGGTTGAATAGTTGTACTGTCAATGGTCATGGCTTTTGCTGCTGATAAAACTGAAACACTAACTGAACAATTCGTTCTAACTGTTGTTTCTACAAGTTGTTGGCAGATAGGCTAGTCAGCTATTTACTGGGAAATGTTACCAAGATCTGCAATTAAATTTATTAATTGCATTTATTTATTTATGTATTTATTTATTTTTAAATATGGGTGACTAATTTGGTGATTCATTGCTAATACTTGTAGGTGGTCCTGAACTAATAGATCCTGCTGGAGTGCCCTTACCACAGCCTGCCCAGTCTTGGGTGTGGCTTGTTGATCTAGAGAGGACTGTAGCTTTACTTATTGGGCGGTGTCTTGGTGGCATGCTTCAAGGACCTCCAGTGTCCCCTGAGGAGCAAGATACAGCCTACTGGCTGAAAACTCCCCTTCTCAGTGATGGAGTTGAAATGGATATTCCTCATTTGGGTAAGCTGTTAAATACATGAATCTAACTGTCATTGTAAATATTTGTGTTCAGTTTTGAAATTTTCAGATCACATTTGAGTAAGCTTGTGTACATAGGGTTCATCTTTCAGCTCTATTGTCTATTTACATAGAAATACCAGAAGATGGAATATGGCTGTGTAAGTATATATTGTAGTTTACAAAGGGTGTTGGAAATGCATAAAGAAATTTTAAAAAATAAATGCAATTTCTCAGTGCAAGAAGTAACAGAAATTTCACTGAGTTAATTTTTAAATTTGTTTTACCGTTAGATGTTCAGCGTTATCAGACAAACCACGGGCTCCATTGTTCATATTTATCATCAAAAAATATCATCTTAAATTGTATTCTGCTTACAAAGTGGAATTTTTGTTAATTGTAATTAGATTATTAAAACAAAAAAAATTAAGTCCTCCTGATTTACCAGAATTGTTGACAGCGCTCAGCATGACTATTTCTAGCCAACCTTTCCTATATGAGTAATGCTTCTGATTCTGTGGTGTGTTCCTCTTAATTCACATCTCCTCCTTCCTCTGATTCTGAGTGGATTGCTTCAAGACTTACTTGCAAAACATTGTAGTTTTAAAGGGATCCATGTCTGAAGATGCAATAATTGTAAGCATATGACTACAGGCCAGGTAGAATCAATACAGATTTATGATTTTGAAACAGATTGGCTAATGCTTCCAAGTCTCCATACATTTTACACAAATGGTAACTCTGAGTCGCTTTTATTCCTTATCTCATGAGAGTTTGCAGTCAGACAAAGAGGTGTATTGATTTTTATTTTTTTTCCTTTTTTTTTCTGGAATAGAGTAGAGAGTGAAATATGCTTATACACTTGTAAGGGTAGATGCATATAATCTTCAAAATTTGCAGAGTTTAATTCCTTAAGTATTTCCCTTCTGTTAGATAAATGCATGAGCTCCTTATTAGAAGTGGCCTTATCTGGAAATGAGGAACAGAAGCCGTTTGATTATAAGCTGAGACCTGAGATTACTGTCTATGTTGATTTGGCCTTGGGTTGTACAAAAGAGCCAGCAAGGAGCCTGTGGATCAGTATGCAAGACTATGCTATTAGTAAAGGTAAGATGTTGAAAGTACACATATGTTAAAGGTATATTACATTATTCAGCTACTTGCTTAGTAAAGTCCTGTATTTTCTTTGGCAATGACTTTTAATTCTACAACATGATAAATTTATTTTATTGTCATGTTCCATGGTCCTTCTTTTTTTTTTTTTTTTTTTTTTTTTTTTTTTCCTGCTACTTATTTTTGATACTGATTCCAGTATTTGTCAAGCATGTAGTTCAATGTTCTTTCCCCCTCCTAACTAGGAGAAAAAGAGTCTTGTTTCCTTATTCAGGTGTTTGTGTTTCTGTTTTCACAGTAGAGCAAGGTGAAACTTGCAATTAAACAGAAAATTTGATGGGGAGGGGGGAGATGGGGTAAGGTGGAGTAACTTGTAAAATATGCTAAGAATGGGATGAAGTCCTCTTCTGTTTTTTAAGTCTCCAGGAGGCTGGCATTACAGTATTAATGGTTCTTCATGCTTATTGCATGTAGTCTGCATTTATGCTCAAGCTTTCCAGGTCTCCTTTTAATGAGATCTACTGAACATTGCTGTTGTGCTGTAACTTTCTGCAGGAGCCAGAGATGATTTTCTGTAGCTTTGGCCAAGCTAGCCAGATTAAGAAGACAGAAAATGGTATTGTGTTCCTGTTGAGAGCAATACAGAGAATTCTGTTCTAGAATTCCATGGAATTAGGAATACTAGTTAAACAAACAAACAAACAAACAAAAAACTGTTGTGTAGCTGAAAAAATCTGAGACGAATGAGCTAATATGTATTATTTTAATTTTGGAATTGGGTGTTCTAAAAGTTGTTGTGGTTCTGCTCAGTTTAAATTGCAAGTTGACTGAGAGTTGTATGGTGATGGCTAGTGTAGCATCAAATGCAAGGTGATGGAACTCACTGAGGAACAGGTATGTTAGACTAAACTTTATACTTAAATCACTAGATAGTTTTTTATGATTTCTAAAGCAGTTTTCAAGGATTCATAAATAATACTTAATAAGAAAAATAATGTTATGAAGATATTTTCCCCTGCAGGAAAAAGTATGGAGCCTTGTGGAGTTTTGCTTGGGAGTTCTGTTATTTTATAGTGGAACAATATTATTTTCCTATGGTCCTTTTTTAAATTGGGGAAAAATTACTTTGAAATCAGAATGTCAGTTTCTGAAAATTCTGAAGGAATCTTAGATTTGAGACCTGAAAATATCTCTCGTTGATATCAGCAGTGAAGCTTGTGCTTAAGGTCTGTTAAAGTATGTACTTATGGTGATACAGCATTTTCATCATAAGTGAGTCTGCAAAATAATTTTTGAATCTGAATTCAACAGCTTCTAAGAGAGCAGAAGATCTCAAATACTGCATGTTCCTAAAGGAGCTCCTTGCAACTCAGTGGCTGGATAAAGGAAAGAGCTCCAGTTGTGTAACCTTGCCAAAACAGAGGGTGCAACCTAGCTCAGGTCTTCTGAGCTGAGTTCCTGGCTGGCCAGTCTGTGCGCCCTCACTTGGCTGACTACTAGACGTGACCATCGTGAGCAGATCAAAACATACTTGTCTCTGAAGCATTGCATTTATGAATTGTTGATGCTAAACTTATTTCTTAAACATTAAATCCACTTGTAAATGAGAAGTTTTTGACAATGTATAAAAATATTCACCAGTCTATTAAAACTTATCTGTTGGAATCAGTAGCTGGTTTTGATGAATCCTTTCTATTTTCAGATTGGGATACTGCAACTTTAAGTAATGAATCACTCCTGGATACTGTGTCCAGATTTGTTCTTGCAGCTCTTCTGAAACATACAAGTTTACTTAGTCAAGCCTGTGGGGAGAGCAGGCAAGTAACTTAAAGCTGCCTTTAAAAGCTCAATTTCAAGTTTTCAAAGAAAATTTGTGCAATTTTTTTCAGTTTTGGGTCTTTTTAGTAGGTACCAGCCTGGCAAAGCCTTGGCAGAAGTGTACCGTTGTGTTTATAAAGTTCGGAGTCGCTTGCTTGCTTGCAAGAACATGGAACTTATTCAGACTAGATCATCGTCAAGAGACAGATGGGTAAGACTGTAAATCTCTTGTCAGTTATTCAGGCTATACCTGTGTGTTAAGAAAATACTACCAAATACCTCAGTAGCAGATGAATTCAGTACATAGGTGAAGATGTTCAAATATTAGTTTCATTTGTTGAAGGGTTTTTTGTTCTGCCTTGTTTAAAAAAAAAAAAAATCTTTGAGGATTTTTCAAATTAAATATACAGTGCCTGGTATGATGGCAACTTCTGAATCACTCTACTAAGCCTGGTCAGAACTGATGCTGGAAGTGTTCATTGAATTACTTGATGCTGGGGACGGTTAGGTATTACAAGATAGTCCTTAAACTAGGATTAGGTTTCTCTGAGTGATTTTTAATTGCTATTTACAAGTGGGATGCTTTTGATCAAGGAGGTTCTTATGTGGCATCAAGATTATGAGGCTTTTTAGCTGTTTTATAAAGCATTACTGAAACTTTTTAAAATAACATAGGTCCATTTCTTCCCTTTAATTCTGAGATGGCATTTGTATCTTCATCCGACCTTTCATGGTAGGGTTTTAACATGTTTGCAATAGATTCAGCACTTCTAAAAGTATTGGGTGTAGAGTGGGTACACAGGATAGTATGAACACATTAAGTCTGGTGGTTCTCTGGCTCACCAAGCATACACAGGGTGGTCATTTTACACAGGTAGTAAATCTGCTGCTTCATGTTCATGCTGTAGCTGTTGTGTATGCTCACAGTAAAGTATTGTGCATGCGTGGTAAGTTCCATTCCTTCTAGAAATCCTCAAGCTTGTTGTGCAAATGCAGCAGAGTAAATCTAAAGGTATGTAGTAGGTGAGTTGCATCAGAAAGATCTCATATTTAAGACTTCTGTGAAAAATAGCTGTTCCGCATTTGCATGATACACACACTCTTAATTACAGAATAACTTCAGCAGATCAGAGGTCCCAATAAAATTGTAACAATGGTCTGCTGCTACCAAGACCTTCTGTTCTTTGGGAAAGGGTAAATTCCTTTAGAAGGAGCGGTTTGATAGTTTTGCTGGTAGGATGTGTGGCCCAAGATTTGTAGGCTGAATTACCTTCTAAAATATTCTAACACCTCCAATGTAATTATGTTTTATACTTAAACCTTTGCCATTTTCAGTTTGTCTGCAGTTGTTTTCTGCATTGGAAAACTGTCTTATTAGGTAGAAAGTACTCTGCTGTTCAGCAGTTACATTGCCAAATTACGTCTTAGGGCTTTTGTAGGAAAATATAATTCTAAAGCAGTTGCTTCTGAGCTGCTTGTCTCTTTCATGTGTAGGATAATTGGCTGGGACAGTAGTTTGGGTTTAAATTTCTAGCTTGGCTATCTCTCTTAAAACAAAAAGAGTTTTTAAATTACAGTTCTAAGATTACTGCCTTTCTACTGCATTTTATCTTGGGGTGTTGCATCTTTTAATTTTGAAATAATAGGGAGTATTCTGTGAATTCAGGAATGTTAAGAAAAAAAAAAAAAGGAACATACTGGGTATTAATTTAAATAAAAAATGTTGTAACACAATTCTGTCCATCAAAGTAAGTTTTATCATACCTGTCCTTTTTGAAGGGAGAATATTTTATGAGGTAACAGCATATGTTTGCTAACGCTTTTAAACATTGAAGTATCAAAGTTTGACAGTCAAGTCCAAGTAAGTCGTACAAGGAGAGATTTTTCTACAAAGAGTCTGAATACAAGTCATTAGAGGAAATTTAGATTTCCCAACTTAAGTATTTACAGTTTTGAATATAAATAGCTGTTCACATAGTATCACAAATATCTTTTTGACATGGCAGTAAAGAAGTTTTTTTTCCTATCTGCTTTGATATTCAGCTTTTATTTTGGTGAGAATTAACTCACTGTAGATTTTGATTTTTTTTAATCAAGATGTTAGATAACCAAGAATCTGCTGACATTGATACTCAGGAGCATTCTTTTACTCGTACAATTGATGAAGAAGCAGAAATGGAGGAGCAGGCAGAACGTGACAGAGAAGAAGGACACCCAGAACAGGAAGACGAAGAAGAGGAAAGAGAACATGAAGTTATGACAGCTGGTAGTAAGTACTAGTTGTGTATATCAAGAGTGTAATGTGCTTTGGAAGGACAATATATTTTTATCTCAAAGTAGAATGAGGAAAAAAGGATTGAAAAGACTGTGAAATATTTTTCTGTGTAAACATTGATAGAAGTTTTTATAAAAGGAAGTAGTGCTTTTATTGGGTCAGAGAAGTCTTTAGGTCAGTATTTATATATAGGATTTATTGCTGCATTTATATGTGTTAATCTTGCACATCATAAACTTTGAAGAGTAATGTTCTGAAGTTTGGAAAAAAATTGCTGTTTGTAACAGTGGACGACTGACTGGATGGAATTCATTTGTATCCTTGAGTATCTTGAATTTATTAAAAACATTGAGGTTTTAGTCAAAGTTTAATAGCTGTAACATTTGCAATAGTTTCCCATGGGTTTTCTAAAAAATCAAAAATAAAAAAGCTCAATTCTTTAGAAAAAAAAGACCAAAAAAGGTGAACTTCACAAACTGTTGTTGTTACGCTGACTTGGACTTGTAATTAGAGTCAGTGAGGTAGTTAATTCTTCCAGTTTTAGTGAGGCAGCATCCAGTCACACTCAGGTGTTTTTCTGTTGTTGCCCAAAGACCGTTCTCAAAGACAGAAGTTGTGTTAGCACTGGAAGATTATAGTGGAATGTATATATAACCTATAAAAATGTCTGTCTTGGAATATTTTCCATAACTTTATTTATTTTTCTCTTCCAAACACTGTTCCTCTAGATACTGTTAGAATGTATATCTCTTGCCGGCCTTTGCCTATTTTGGTGGCAGTGCTTATATTCCTTGTTAGGACTCCCATATTCCTCTTGGGGATCTTTTCACACCAAAATATGTAACACCTTTAGTTTCCTTATCATGTGTCATCATATCCACAATGTAGTAGACTTTCCTGAAAGTGCACAATGTGGTTGAAGAGCATGGCATCATATCCTTTATGATTTTAAAAAGTGTACACATTACCTGCTCAGCACATCCAATGTTTTTGCTGCTTTTTCCTGAGGGAAGCTGATCAATTCCCGTCTTTGACTTCTTGCTGCTTCTAGCTATTAACACCAATGGAGAAAGTGTTTGGAATTATTTTTAACTTTCCAAAGGGAAGCTGAATGTTTAAAATTAAAATGATTAAATCAAGAGATCTTCGGTTCTTTGGACAGAGATGATGCAATCTCTCATACCACTTCTCTAGAAGAATCTGTGTAAGACAACAGCAGAATTAAGGAAGAATTAAGTGAAGGCTGACAATTTTGGTAGCATCTTCATTGTACTAACCAAAGCTAATAACAGCATTAAATTGTTTCAGTATTGAATTACAGAGGCGCTGTTTTCAGGAACACAGATTTACAGATGCATTGCTTTATATGTCTGCTAAAAGGATAGCATGAAAAAAATCTCTTTCTCTTTGATAATATCCACGTAGCAGTTGGATTGCAG
Source organism: Aythya fuligula (assembly GCF_009819795.1). NCBI lineage: Eukaryota > Metazoa > Chordata > Aves > Anseriformes > Anatidae > Aythya > Aythya fuligula. The sequence goes on along the minus strand of NC_045569.1, from coordinate 7,601,602 downwards.
TAAGACATTAAAAGCGTGTTTAGTGTTCTGTCAAATCGTATTGTCCCCTTCGTTTTAAGCTTAACGTTGTGTAAATGCTTTATTTAAGCCGTTTGTGTGACTACTCTTATAGCTTTGTATTACTGCATTCTTTTAATGTTCAAAAAATAGCTGTTGCTTTTCATAATGGGACATTTTTAGCTTCAGCTATAGATGAATATTTTGTTCTGTGTAATTTTGTCTAGAAGTTAAGACCTTCTTTTTGTGTTGCATGTTACAGAAATATTTCAATGTTTCCTATCAGCCCGTGAAGTAGCTCGCAGTCGGGATCGAGATAGGATGAACACTGGGACAGGGACTAGACTTGATGACCAACCTCCTCAGTCTCAGCAGGAGCGAAGAATCAGCACTGATCTGACTGAAGGTCAAGATGTGTATACTGCTGCATGCAACTCTGTGATCCACAGATGTGCCTTGTTGATCCTGGGAGTGAGCCCTGTTATTGAGGAACTCCAGAAACGAAGGGAGGATGGACAGTTACAGCAGCCTCCCTCTACTGCTCCTGAGAGTATTGGACTCATGACGAGGTGTGGTTCACTGAATACATAAATATTTAACTCTTCTGTTTCCTTTTCAGATCAAAATAATTCAGTTTTCCTTTGAGGATTCTTAGAAAAAATCCTCTGAGGATTCTTAGAAAAAAATGGAGCAGTGCTTATGGTTTGGTGTGGGGTTTTTTTTGCTGCTGGTAGTGGTGGTGGTTTTGAGATCAGTGTCTTTTTCTCAGTTTTCTTTGTCCACATTTACTCAATTAAGAGTTTTCTGTGTTTTTTTGTTTGTTTTTTTTTTGGACCATACTGTTTTTCATAGTTGAGCTTATTGATGAATAGTAATAAAGTCCAGATCATCTGGTGTACAGATAATTTGTACAGATAATGTACAAATTCATTGTATTTCCTAAAAATTATTCATGTGTTTAGATGTTCTATTACCAGGTTTGTTTTTTCCTGAACCATAAGCTATGTCTTTTATTGTAATGTCTAAAAACATTGTATATGCTTAAAAAGAAAAGAGTCAAAGCTTATTATGAAAAAATAGTCATTTGTGATTAATTTTAGTATTCCTACTATCTTGGCATGTGCAAGACAGTGTTGTTAGGTGTGGAAGAGTAACAAAATAAAGCCAGATAGCTCATTAGATTTGAGAAGTGTATAGGTCAGAACGTATAAATACTCCATAAACCAAGATCTTCTTGGTAACAGAACTTTTCTCTAAACTCGGTCCATGTAAACTTTTTATTTCACAAATCTGTGTGTGTGTGTTAGAATATAACATGGAAATTATTAAATTTGGATACAGTTCTTGGTAGCTAGTGCTCCTAGTGAACTTCTCAGTCTACTTAATCTTTTAGTGTGGAGAAACTTTGTTGCTGTGACATTTCCAGTTTTATTTAATATGAAGGTAGTGATGGAAAGTTCAGAGTAAGATTATAGCTATTCAGTACCCTTTTATTCTTTTTGCCTCCTTTGGGAAGTCTGGTCCCTAAAGCATAAATGTCTGTCTCTCTCATTGTCAAAGTGGCTTTCATCTGTGGATATAAACTTTAGGATGCATTTTTTCAGTGTTTTTTTTTTTTTTTTTTTAATATAAGTGTGGTGCTTTTCTACCCACTTTCTCTCTGTTTTCTTGTCCTCTTAGTTCAGAAATGCTTATGTATACTGTATGTAATGATCAGTCATTCGAAGTTACCATTCATTCAGTTGACCAATAAGGGTGGCAAGAAGTAACAAAATTTATTAATAACCTTTATAAGCATAACCAAAACCATCAGACCATTTTTTTCCTCTTTGATGTAGTTTTGTATTGCTCCATGATAGTGTTCTCTCAAATAAAACTGGTATCTGCTGAATTTGCCTGTCAACTTACTTTTGGCTAATACAAGTATTTTCTTCGTGGTTTTTTTCATTGGTACATCTGAGGCAGGAGTGAAAGTCTTACTGCAGAGAGTTGCTCGATCCATGCAAACTCAAACTATAGACTGATTAAGTCAAGAAGTGAATCTGATTTATCTCAGCCAGAATCCGATGAAGAAGGTTATTCACTGGTGAGTAAAATAGCATTATATGCCTTGGAGATTATTGGTACATTTTCTAGGTGGGAAATACATGTTAAACATTTGTCATTTATTCATTATTATTAGTGCTATGTTTCAGTACAGGGGTCTCTGCCAATAACTGTTAACTAGTAACTGCTATTAAGAGAAAGTAAAGGTTGGTAAAACAGCAATTTAAATTATTACAGCTCTGTTCGTTTTCTTATTTTTGAGGGGGATTTGTATTTTAAACACTCTAATATTATGCACCATGTACGTCCACTTAAGAGAATGAGTTTTTTATTACTTTTTTACTCTAGAGTGGAAGACGAAATGTTGATTTGGATTTGGTGTCATCACACAGAAAGAGGGGTAAGTTTTATCAATATCAATTTACCTGAAGAATATTGATCAGAGTAAATACATTAATATTTCTTAAGTTAAAATATGTTTGCAGTTAAATACAGTACATTAATGACAGAAAGTTAAAACTGAGTATTTAAAAATGATGTTGTATGTAATTCTTACCTTCTATGTAATTCTTACCTTGTATTTGTTGTGCTAACATTGACTGCGTTGTAGCTTGGTTGTAATGTTTCCTAGGTTATAATCATTTCTTCTAGTTTCTAGAATTGCAGCTCTCTTCTGAAGCAAGTGAGGATTTCAGTGATTTCAAATGAATTTAGAAGTCTCACTCTGTTTTCACTCTTAACTTTAAGAAAAAAAAATGGCAGAGAAGTTCAGTATCAAGTTGAATGATCTATTCTTGTGCTAATGTTGATAATTTACCTTAAAATGTGCTTTAACATTGAGAACTGTTATCTAGAAAGTACTGTATAATTTGTACATCATTCAACACCAGCACACCTACAGAACCAAGCGACCACTTGTCCCATTACTCCCCTATAAATCAGATTTTTAGCCTTCGTTTTGGGGAATCTACATTAGCTGCTTCTCAGGTGGCAGTAGACAGAACAAAGGATGCATGTTTACACAGGGACCAAAAAGTCCTGCTTCACTCTGGATGATGCAGAGTCATTGCTAGAATGACAAATTATGTCTGTTCCATGGTATTTGTTACATCCTTGCTAAAAGGTTAACAGGAATTAGGTTGAGTTAGGGTGTGCTTTAATTATGTAAGCCTGAATGCTGTTAGGTAACTTAAGAGTTCTGGTTTAATGGCCTTCATCATTAAGCAGAGTACTGAGAGGTAGCTTTCTTCTAAAAGTCTTTTGGAATCCTAAATCACACTATCGGTGGCAACACTCATTATGCTTTAATTTAGTAATACGGAAAGGAATTCCTTGTATACATATACTCAGTTGAACCCATTCAACAAACAAATTTCCTAGAGCTGTTCACAGTGTGACAGCATGATGTATGTTAGCATTCTCAGTGTTAGGAGATCTGATAGAGTCTCTGTCAGCACCCAGATCTCCAACATACTCTTTGAAGCCACCATTTTTAGCTTTGCTGTTAGAGAACTGATACAGACTCTGTACTCTCTTTCCTCTAAAAGTATGTCGTATAAGTAATCCAGGAAATCATCTTGAGTTAGGTCTGAGACGTGGTGTATTGTACAGGTTATGGTTCCTGAACTGTTGATTAGACTGAGAAGGTTGTTGGGTCATGGGTTCCAGGAGATAAGGAGCAATGCAAGAATAGACTTTATCAGCATACCGTTGTATAGAGGCTTCTTATAACACAGGAAGGTTCTGTACCAAGTTTGCAACACAAAGGAGAAATAGGGGTAAGGGCAGTTGGTCTATCCAGAATTTAAAGATGCTCAGATAGCATGCTTCGAAACTGTTTATGTACTGCTACCTGTTGCCTTCTTGTGGAGGACTTACTTTGTTGTCCCATCCATCATACCTAAAGATTTTTAGTCTGGCTTTAACAACTGGAGGTTTGTCAACATAAAACAGTGAAAACTTTTCACTCACCCTGGAAGGTATATATGCCCATTTTGGTTGATACCCAATACCAGACTCATCCAGTGAACACTGCTTCCATTTACTGGAAAACTTTCCTGATACTTACATTAGGGTCAGAAAAAGATCTTCAAAGATCTGTTTGATCAAGCAGAAAAACTATTCAGTGTTGTGCTATTTAAGGTCCTTCATTTCTTATCAGATGTTTGGTTTTGGGAATCCTAGTTGGTCTTGTACAGTGCAAGCATGTCCTGGTGCTTGTTCAAGGCATAACTTGAAGACGTTTTGTATTGTCCACTCCTTACTCCTTATAATATAGCCAGCACTCTGAAGTTGTAGAGGTTCTGCAGTGCATGTCAAGGATGTTTTGATTGGCAAAACCCCTCCAGTTTCATCTTTATTCTTGTGATATGCTTTTATGTACACTGACAAAGGGGACATCATATTCACTCTTACCTCAGCTTGAGGAATGGGGGAAATGTAAATTTTCACAGCATGTTGTCTTTATGCTGTGCTCCATCCCAGTTTGCTGGCAAAAGAGTTCCATAAGAATGAGCTATTTGAATTTGCTGTTTTTCTTAAGCATTGAAATATTAAAAGTAGGCTAGTCTTCCATTTCTCATAGGTAAACAACTGTAGAAGGAGAGACCAATAGAATGCTGTTGCATTGCTCCTCAAGATGCTCTCCAGCCTAGACATTTATACATTTTCAACATTTTTGTGAGAAACAAGTGCTTTTTTTTATTTTTTATTTTTAGATGTTCTTTCCATGTGCAATTTTGTGTCTTGTGCTCACTCTGCATATGATCTGCTTTTGAACGGAGGATGTGGAAGGTGTTTATGCTAATAAATCCTAATGAGGAAAATGGGAGAAGGGAAACATGCACGCCGTATGGATGGTTGAGGAAATGTCTAATTTGGATGCAGAAGATAATCATGAATTAGAGCAGAAGTACATATGGGAAATGCTTCTCAGATTACAGTTAACATAAAGCAAAGCCTCCCATGTTTTCTCATCTCTATTTCTACAAAACAGAAGTAACCGTTGTTGCTTTAAGGAACTAAAGGCTGAAGTTCTCAAACTGTTGTTGGAATGAATGTTGAGTTGGCACAGTTAGGCGGGAAAGAAGTGGCATCTTAAAGAACCACAGGAAACACTTCTTATTTTTTTTCAGATTAAATTTATGAAGTAATTTAAAGGGAAACAAAGTCAATTGTGTTTCCTTTTACATCTGGTTTTGAGAATAAGTCTGATTGTAGTTTGTAGCAGTCCTTTGAAATACATTTATTCCTTCAAACCACAAACTGTGTGAAGGAGGTTGACAAGCAGAGCTAATTGGATAGGATTTTTTTTTTTCTGGAGAAATTTCCTTCTATCACCATTAAATGGTGAATACATTTTCCTGTAAGCTGTGCTATTCTGGAGACTTCGAAGGTGATTTTTCCTAAAACAAATTTCTTCAGTGTGTGGGCACTTCTTAACAAGTTTACTAGAATTTAACCACACTGCTTGCTACATAATGGTGGTAAGTAGGAAGAAGACCATAAAATTTCCAAGAACCAACTGCTTTTGTTCTCTGGGGTTCATCAGCCTGCTGTAGGGTCCTTTTCATCTGAGTACTAGCTACTAATCACTGTGAACCTTTCAAAATGTGCCATTAGCTGTAGACACTCATGTTGCTTTTAAAGGTTAATTGTAAAAGCACTGCCTTGCCCTGTTGGTGCTATTGACACCTGTTTGACATCAAACAATATACTATCTTCAGGAAAATTCCCTCTTGATAACTGCCAAAGAAGACAAGAAGAAATCTTGCTACGTACTTGGAATTTAAACAACTTTCAGTTGAAATGCTACAAAATTGTTCAAATGGAGAGGAATTGATGATTAGTTTGCCAGTTCCAGTTGGGATTAGTCATGTCCCAAGTATATTCAGGCCAATCAAATCTTAAAAGGGAGACTTGAGATAGTTATTACCTTTGTTTTCCTCTAGGAGCAAATCAATCCCATATGTAACCATCAGAGAATAAATCGTTTTGATATTCTTATTTTGTTACTATAGGTGGCAATTTTAGTCAGTTACTAAGGTATTGATGGAATCATAGAATATCCCAAGTTGGAAGGGACCCATAAGGATCATCAAGTCCAACTCCTGGCACCACACAGGTCTACCCAAAAGTTTAGACCATGTGACTAAGTGCACAGTCCAGTCGCTTCTTAAATTCAGACAGGCTTGGTGCAGTGACTACGTCCCTGGGGAGCCTGTTCCAGTGTGCGACCACCCTCTCTGTGAAGAACCTCTTCCTGATGTCCAGCCTAAACTTCCCCTGCCTCAGCTTAACCCCGTTCCCGCAGGTCCTGTCACTGGTGTTTACAGAGAATAGGTCACCTGCCTCTCCACTTCTCCTTGCGAGGAAGTTGTAGACCGCGATGACGTCGCCCCTCAGCCTCCTCTTTTCCAGGCTGAACAGGCCCAGTGGCCTCTGCCGCTCCTCATACGTCTTCCCTTATAGGCCCTTCACCATCTTTGTCACCCTCCTCTGGACACTCTCCAGCAGTTTAATGTCCTTCTTTTACTGTGGTGCCCAGAACTGCACACAGTGCTCGAGGTGAGGTCGCACCAGCGCGGAGCAGACCAACTGGTGATGCCGTGCTTGATGCACCCCAGGATAAGGCTACCAGGGCACACTGCTGGCTCATACTCAACTTGTAGTCGACCACAACCCCCAGATCTCTGTGCGGTGCTGCTCTCCAGCGTCTTGTCACCCAGTCTGTACGTAAAGCCAGGGTTGCCCCATCCCAGGTGCAGGACCCAGCACTTGCTTTTGTTAATCTTCATGTGGCTGGTGATCGCCCAGCTCTTCAATCTGTCCAGATCTCTCTGCAAGGCATTTCCACCCTCATCCGAGTCCACAATTCCTCCAAGTTTGGTGTCATTGGCAAATGTGCTCAGAACACCTTCTAGTCCTACATCCAAATCGTTTATAAAAACATTGAAGAAGACTGGCCCTAAAATGAAGCCTTGAGGGACCCCACTAGTGACCATCCGCCAGCCTGCTGTGGCCCCATTTACCACAACCCTTTGAGCCCTGCCCTTCATCGCTCACCCATTGTATGATGTTTTTGTCAAGTTGTATACTGGACATTTTGTCCAGTAGGATCCTATGGGAAACCGTGTTAAGACTAGATGGATCCAATTTTTTAGTTCTCAGAAAAGCTGAATGTGTGAATGGGTGTCTTTCTCTGTCTTCCCTTTCCTACTTTCCTGCAGTGCAATCAGCAGTCTGTGTAGAGTACATCCTTGCAAAGTGTGGAAAAAAATGCACTGTGTGTAGGGTATTGGTGAGTGATTTTTTTTTTTTGTACAGGTGTGAAAGTAATTTTCTCTGAAGTGGGTTGACCTACTTTATAATTTGTTTATTGAATTCAGCAACTTATTCAAAATTCAGATCACTTTTTCTCAGTAACCTAATCTCACTATTGGTCTGATTTTTTTTTTTTTTTATGGTATAAAAGCTGTTCATATTCATAAATTGCAATATAGAAAACCAACATTAAAAAAAAATACTGTAAGTTGTTCCTGTGGTCTTGCAGCTGAGTGTGAAAGGAAAGCATTGTCTTTTGGTCTTTTTACTCAGTTAACATATTAGCCACTCAGTCCAATCTTTAATCTAATTGCTTTCTCCATTTATTGTATCTGCTCAGAAATGAGACTTACTTCTACTTCAGCCTGATGATCCTCTGAGTACCTTATTCCTTGCTGCTATTCAGTTAGATCCAAATCAGTAAACTTTTCTTTCTATTCCTGCAAAATAAAAATCTCTTTTTCAAAACTTTTGCCGTAAGGGGTGATGAGCACATAAATATTTTCCCCTGATATGTAAGCCCTTTTGCTTTCTTTTTCATTGCCTAGATTTATCTTCAGTTTTGCAGACCCAGAGAGCATGCCTCAAAATGTTGCACCTGTAGGATACTGTACATTGCATTAAATATCTGGTAGTAAAGAATGCACTTTCAGCAGCACAATCACAAACTTATTTACGGACAGATAATTGCTTCATTTAAATGTTAATTCAGTCAATTCCAGCATGCCTGTGTGTACTGTAGGACTTTACTAACACAACAGAGTGACTAAAAAAGCAACAACTTAGATTATATCTAAATTAAATTGAAATGTAATGGCGTATCTATATTGATCTGAGTTCTGTGTTTTGAAGTTGAAACTGAAGATCATTTTGAGTGAGGGACATAAATGTATTGGTGTATGTGTGTACCTGTGTTAAAAGGAATGCTTTTTTTTTCCCTGCAGAGATGGCAGAAAATTTAGAAAGTCTGTCACCTAGGGTATACTAATTAAAAACGGGAATAAATCTTTTTTTTTTTTTTTTTCTAACTTTGCTGCTTGATGTATAGAGGTATTGATTGAGATGAGAATGGTCATTTAAGTCTAAGTCAGTATAAAACGAGGAAGAGATATGAATATATTGTCTTCTGTTTCAAATGTGTGCTTTTGTCTTCTGATTCTTGTGTGGTGTAGTGTATTTACTCCTTTTTGGCCAGTTGAGCCCCAGAAAAAAGAAGAGCTTCAAGCAAGTACCTGATGGCATGTTTATTTTTTTTTCTCTATAGCTTCCCTACATGTTTTATGTTTTATGAAGTGTGTATTGCAGCTGTGCCACATTCATTTAGAAAACTCATTTTTAAAAGCTGGCTTATAAGGACAAGTACACTTTTTTGGTTTGTTTTGTTTTTACTGTAAGCTTAAAGATTATTCTTATATGTAACTCTGTTCATGTGATTGTAAAGGCTTATAGAAGTCCTAAGCTGCAATCAGTTCTGTGGAATGGATATTGCACAGAATCTAGCTAAGCTAATACACAAGCATACTTTGATTCTTTTGTTGATACTTAACATCTTCAAGAAAAAGGAAGTTTGTTTTAGATTGGCCCTAATTCTTAAATGTTTTAATTCTGAAGTGTAAGCATATACTTTGTCTTCTGACATTCTTTGTTTGTAATCTTTAAATTTTCAGTTATGTCTTCACTTGTTTTACATTTAGCCTGTAACTCTTAATTCTTGAACTTTTATCCTAATTTGAAACAATTTAAAATTGTTTTTACATCTAAATATTTTTGCAATTAATACTAGAAGTGATTTGCTAAGACCTAATCTTTTTTCAAATGTGAAATAGTTTAGTTTTCTATTAATACGTAGATGGGTGATCTTATTAGTTCTTTTGTTGGCTATCAAAACTAAATTGTCTTCTGATGTTCTGTTAATACTTGAAAGGGTATCTCCTGAAGGTTATGGTTTAAGGCATCAGAATTGTTTTGTGCTTCATTACAAATCCTTGGATTCTGTGCTGTGCTTATTAGTGGCATGGTACAGTATAGGACAGGTTGAGGAGAAGGAAGCTAACATCACTTTGGAAGGCTTTAACCTCTCCTGCTGTGGAAGAAAGACTGAAGAGCTTAGACTGAAGACTTTTGAAATAGTTGTTGGTATATAGGCAGCATTTGGTATACTTGGTACTGATTTGGCTTGTGCTTACTGTAGGAAACCTGAGGTTTCAATTTTTCTCTCCCCTGGACTCTCTTCAGCATGCATATGCTAGGAAACTCCTTCTCTGGTGAAACCAAATTATTTAGAACCCATTTATGATGTCCCTTATATTTCATGTTTCTTAGCTGCCACTTCAGCATATACATGTAACTTAGCTTTTAATAGAGAGTTTTAAAACAAGTACTAAAAGAATTAATATTAAAATTAGGGTAAGGCCATATTTATCTTTACTTATGTTTTAAATATAGATATCAGGTGTAAGTTGTAAAACTGAGTAACAGTTTCTGTAAATTCTCTCATATTAAACAAGACAAAGTAGACAAGACAAGACAGTTCTTTTTAAGCCAGGTAATATTACTATGTAGAATAAACCAGCAGAAATGTAGAAGTTACATTCAACTTTGAAAAAATAGTGTTTAAAATTAATGTTTTAATATCTCTGCATTATTCAGAATAAATTTTTGTCCTTATATTTTTGGTCAATTATCTTATTAGGTCATATTTGACCTAAGTACTGTGATGCTTCTTTCTGAAGCCATTGTAATCTGCTTAGTAGCAAGTGTAAGGAATGCCATACAAATGCACATAAACACTATTCACAGAAAAGGTAATTGGATGTGAAGAGGTTTTCATAATTCATATCCCTGCCAGATAATTTTTTGTCAGCTTCATGGAGGTCAGCTAACTAATTTACAAAGGAAAAGCAAAACTTCACAGTATTTTGGATGTGTAAATTGTAGGAATGTGCGGATTGTGATACAGAAGAATGGCCTTTTGGCTTGTCTCAGGAAAAAAGTGGTGGGGAATGGTTGGTAGGAATGTTGTCCTAAGTTTGTGTGAGTACTGTGAGTGGATTGTGGTTCTCCAGACAATATCTGTAGTTCCTTGGGCACAAGAGACACTAATATTGCAAAATTCTATGTAGATTATTTAAGATAATTCAAAACAGACTTTTGAATTGAATTTAAACTTTCTTAAGGTTTCTCTATAGGTCTCCAGACACTCCCTTTCTGTACAAATGGAAAGGTCTTTTGAGCCAGGGTCTGACCTCTTGTAGGTCAGACTAACTAGATCCAACTCATCTAACATCAATTACAAAAGTAATAAAATACCAACTTTTTTGTTGATACATATATATATTTAACTGATACAGATCAGTTAATTGTTGGTGAAGGTATGACGTCAATGTCATTACACTCATTTGCGCCAGAGATGCAGTTCTAGCTAAATGCTTTTGGAGGTGAGATGAAGTATACGATGATAAATAAATCCCAGTGCCACAGATAGACTGATGCTCATTTGAAGAAGTACATTAATTAGTGAAGGTAAAGTTTCAGGTAGTGTAATGACATGCTGGTGTAACAGGAAATACTTGAAAATAGATATATGAAATTGGCAAATGACTAAGATACAGTTTAATACATGCCACAGAGAGCAATTTAATATACATGAATCTATTTATCATGAATCATTAGAAAGTAAATGTTCTGTTAGTCTAAAATGAAAGCTTTTGTTGATTTACTTGCCCTTCTGCACTCAAGAATTCTGCAAATATTTAATCAAAAAATAACATTATGCTTTTTCTAATCTATAAAATATATAATAACTTGATTAAAACAAAACAAAACAAAAACACTCGTTTTAGGATTAGACTTTAAAATACATCTACAAAGCGCACAACTTCTTTTGTAGCAGATCTTTTCTTTACTGTTTTCTCATTTAGCCGCAAAGCATTTTTATTCCTTGTTCTAGCTTTAAGCTGGGCAGTTCGAGTGGCTTCTGTCTTTTTGTTTTCTCACTCGGCAGCGTGTTGCAATACTGCTTAACTTAATTAAAAGAAATACAGCTTTTCCTTTAGGGCAATTGCTGTAAATTTAAATCAGTGTTTTGCTCTAAGTTGCTTAATGCATGGTATAATTAATCATGAATATCCATTTTTCACCTGTATGAATAGCAGCAGTTCAGTCTTTACCTGCTGTCAGAATCGTTACTTGTTACTTATTGATTTGAAATTTATGAGACTTCATTGTGTATATATTTAGGAGCGATACACAGTCAAGTGGAACCTTTAAGTGACTCATGGGCTCGACTAAAACACAGCAGAGATTGGTTGTACACTTCCTCCTACTCATTTGTTGAGTCTGATTTTGACCTCTCAAGATCTCTTGGAGTTCATACTTTGATTGAAAATGTTGTCAGCTTTGTAAGTGGAGATGTGGGAAACTCTCCAGGATTTAAGGAACCAGAGGAAAGCATGTCCACCAGTCCGCAGGCATCAATAATTGCAATGGAGCAGCAGCAGCTGAGGGCTGAGGTAAGTTTCAATTTAATAACTTTTCTTATTTTTTCCATATATTACAGATTTGATGGATTTCTTTTAACATTATCCAGATTCTGTCTATTAAGGAGTTTTTTCCTCCCTTTATCTTCTGAAATATTTTAACCGGAACTGAGAACTTAACAAAAAGTATAAAAAAATAAAGAATCCTCTTAAAAGCAAAAAAAAGCACTTTAAGAGTAAAATGAGAAAAATGTTATCTGTCTTTTAACATAACATTTTCTTTACGTACTGTTCTTTAAATAGAGAGATTATCCTATATGTGCTATATGCGTCATTGATAGAATTGGTTAGAACTTCCAGTGTAGGCTTCGGAATTACACCAACTTTAATTGCATGTTAACTACTTGATTTATATGAAGCTTTCCATGTAGTTTATTTGTGCTGACTAGATTAAGCCAACTTCTCTATTAGTCAGAAACCAAATGGCAAGCTGACAAGAAGAATTGTCTTTGAAAATGTGAAAATGAGCTTTTAGTCTTACGATTTGTCAAAATCACGGATACGGTCAGAGGAAACAGCTACATCGATCACTCTTGCTCATAGTTGAAGATGATCGGATTTCTAAGGAAGCTTCCTATTTAATACTGCCTTTTGACTGCCTTTGCTTTCAGCTTCGTCTAGAAGCACTTCATCAGATCTTAGTGCTTCTATCAGGGATGGAGGAAAAAGGAAGTGTGCCATTAATGGGAAGTCATCAAGGGACAGGATTTCAGTCGTCTTCATTGCTTACTTCTGTTAGACTACAGTTTCTTGCTGGTTGCTTCGGTTTGGGTACTGTAGGACATGCAGGTGCCAAAGGAGAGAGCGTACGACTGCATCACTACCAGGTGTGTATTTTGATGGTTTTTTTTTTGCTGTTTCAGTGGGTGATAAAAATGTTATCAGTGCTTACAGTATTTATTTGTTTGACTCAGGATGGTATCAGAGCAGCTAAGAGAAGTATTCAGATTGAAATCCAGGTGGCTGTGCACAAAATTTACCAGCAATTGTCTGCTACATTAGAAAGAGCACTGCAAGCTAATAAGCATCACATAGGTAAGTGAAGATCAGATTTGTAAAATATGTCCTCTAATATACAGTACAACAGCTTATAAGTTTAACAAAGAAGACTTTGATATGAGTGGCCAAAACTCATGGATGCAGTATCTGGCTGACAGCTTCTTTTCTGAAGAGAGGGGGGCTTTAAAACCTTTTTGTCTTACCTTTATTCAAGTGTCAGCCCTTTTTAGGGTTTTAAAGTGTTATAAACCTTTCTTTTCCTGTAAGCCACATACTGCAATTTTCCAGTCACCTGTTTCTTTTGCACCTTATAGTTTTTGTGTTTGTTTTTTTTTTTTTTATATTAGTTTTGTTTGTTTGTTTTTTTTTTTTTTTTTTTTTTTTTTTTGGTTTTCCAGGCATGAGCAGTTTTGAGAAGAGATTAAACTCCAAACCTTTATCTTTTATTTGGGTGCACTTTCTTTAAGCCAAAAACAAATGAACAGAGCATGTTGCATGTTTTGAAAGCCCTTTTACCACGATATTGCTATGTGTTTCTGTTCTTGAGAGAAAGTTGGAATTCTGCAACTCTTTGTGCATTTGCATTGTCTGAGAGCTTCAGTACAGAATAGTTTGATGATAATGCCTGATGGTCATGGTTACCTGAATTATTTCATTGGTTTCACTTACAATTAAATGGAATCAATGAAGTGCAAGCAGAAAATTGCATATTTTACCTATGTTATACTTACCTTGGAGAGAAGAATCTGGTCTCATTTTGAGATTTAGCGTTAGAACATTTATATCACAAACTAGATCTGAACAATATTTTTCTTTGGACACCCATGGCAGAGAGTTCATTGAGTTAAAGGAGGGGATATTATGATGGTACATAAGAAAGACTACCTCAAAGTGTGTGATAATGGCAACTCTGTCTTGTCTTAGTATTCTTACTCTGAAGAGCTTATTAATTAAAAACAACTTTTTTTTTCTTTTTTTTTTTTTTTAATATATAATCTTTAGAAGCACAGCAGCGTCTTCTGCTGGTAACAGTCTTTGCTCTGAGTGTACACTATCAACCCGTTGATGTCTCCTTGGCCATTTCCACTGGTTTGCTGAATGTGCTATCCCAGTTGTGTGGCACAGACACCATGCTAGGACAACCACTCCAGTTGCTGCCCAAAACTGGTATTTCTCAACTCAGCACAGCCTTGAAAGTAGCCAGTACAAGACTACTTCAGATCCTTGCAATCACCACAGGGTGAGTATTGAATGCTCCCTTGCTTTCAAAAAATGTGATCTTCTGTCTTTTCAGCATCCTTTAAAAGCAACTCTTCTTTTGCGTGAGTTTTCTTTAGGATAGGAAGTGGTGTTCAGAAACATAGAAGTGAAGGGGAAAAAAAAAAGTGTAGTTGCATTATTCATAAGGTATATGAAGATTAGACTGGTAAGTATTTTTAAATTGTAGGTGATGTGTTTGGACTACAATAATTAGAATTTCATGGGAGCTTTATGATCTCCAAACATTGCATTGTGCTATTCCCCCTTTTTCAAGTATGACTTCATATGGGTGCATTCAGATGATGATACTAGGCTTTCTGTTGCTGTGTAATATTCATTTATACAAAAAGTAATACCAACCATAATCTCGTAGGTGTTCTTCAGAACAGTGCATTGTGTTTCTTTTCGGAACACAAAGCAATATTCTGAGAAGTATGTTAGACCAGGGAACAAGATCCAAAATTTTATCAACAGTGAAAGACTTGAAGTCTGTTTGGAGCATGACTCTGATTTAATATAGGGTAGATGCACCTTACTTTCAGTGTTCATACAAAGCTGTGAATTTACCTGTCAAATCTGTTACATAAGACAAACAGAAAAAAATACCCTCAATTTTGGAAGTTGGAATGGAATTCCACATTTAATGAACTACATATTCCTTTTTTTTCTCATGGAAAAACTGGAAAGGTGTCTTTTGACTCTAAGTTTAACTCTACAGGTTTTAAGTGTCTTAAAAGCAAGGTTCAAATAAGAGTAATCTGCAGAACTTGTGGCAAAGTAACCTGCTGCAGTAGAATGAATTAAAATTAGCACTGGGTTAACCCCAGTTTTCATTTGCACTGAGTTTATAGTTGTGTCTTTATATTATTGTTCCTCTAATCAACTCTCAAATACTCTTATTTTTATTTATTGTGTGTGAATAGAACCTATGCTGACAAACTGAGCCCGAAGGTCGTCCAATCTTTGCTGGATTTATTATGCAGTCAGCTGAAGAACTTGTTATCACAAGCTGGTGTGATGCTTATGGCTTCCTTTGGAGAAGGGGAAGGTGAGGAACATGAAGTAGAATCAAAAAAGACAGATTCAAATGGGGAGAATGAAAAGAGAGACTTCAGAGGTAATTATTTTGCATCATTTCTTTTACAGTTTTGAAATACCAGACAACATAATAGACCACTGAATGCTGATGCACTCACATACTCTACTGTATTGATTATTGTTGGGTCATTCTTAGCTCTGTAAAATAGATTTAAAAATTGTCAAATAATTTTGTGCTCAGATTAGATTTATATGCATGTGATATATAAATCAATTCGAAGGTAGGAGTAAGTAGAGAATAAGAGCTACTCCATCTAATTTGTAATTAGAAGGAGAATACTATTTTCCTCCAAAAATGGTAGTACTGTTTTTCAAAGTACAGTCATAGGAATTCAGTTATCTACATTTTAAACTATGAAGAAATATAACGTAATTCAGGAAGCTGCCGCATTTGCATTGTATTGTAAAGAGTTTTGTGCTTTGACTTGATGGGAAAAGGTTGACCATACCCTGTCATATTCAAAAATTTGCAAGAAGAGATCTTCTGAAATCTCGAAGTCCTCCCATAATTTGCAGTCCTTTAATGAATATTTTGAATTTCTGTGGAAATTATATGCCTGAAGAAATGTTTGAGCATATCTTAGTTTTAGGTATATGTATGCTTTTGGTTGTGTTTACAGCTGTCTTTGCTTCTAAATAATCAGATGACTGATGAATTTTTAAGATAATTTGTAAGAAATTAGTTCACAAAGAAGCTAGAGTATAAGGTCTTCTCTTTCCACAAACATCTGCTTGTTAAGGTTAACTCCCTTAGAATATGAATTGGGGCATGAGCAAGTATAGTTTTGCATCAAAACCCCCACAGGTAACAAAAACCATAGAATCATTGACAGATAGGATGGTTTGGGTTGGAAGGGACTATAAAGATCACCTAGCCAACCCCTTGCTATGGGCAGAGACACCTTCCACCAGCCCAGGCTGACTAAACCCCATCCAGCCTGGTCTTGAACATTTCCAGGGATGGGGCATCCACAGCTGGGCAACCTGTGCCAATGCCTCACCACCCTCATAGGGAAGAATTTCTTCCTTATATCTAATCTAAGTCTACCCCGCTGTCAGTTTAAAGCTGTTACCCCCTGTCCTATCACTGCACTCCCTGACAAAGAATCCTTCCCCAGCTTTCCTGTAGGCCCTCTTTAGGTGCTGGAAGCATGCTCTAAGGTCTCAGCAGAGCCTTCTCTTCTCCAGGCTGAACAACCCCAACTCGCTGAGCTTGTTTTCATAGGAGAGGTGCTCCAGCCCTCTGAGCATCCCCATGGTGTCCTCTGGAGTTGGTCCAGCAGGTCCATGTCCTGCTTACGTGGGGGGTTCCAGAACTGAAGTCAGTGCTGCAGATGGGGTCTCAACAGAGCAGAGTAGAAGGGGAGAATCACCACCCTCAATCTGCTGGCTGTGGGTCTTTTGATGCATGCTGTCCAGGGTACAGTAAAACTCAGAAGGCAGTAGCTATATTTCATGCTATGGAGTTACTTAAAAATGCAATAACTGATCATTACATTTTTACTTATGGATCAGTTTGTTGCATGTAACAAGGACTGCTAATATTTTTGTCACCTGTTCAAGTCTTTGGTAGGCTTCAGATGGCTACATTCAAAACATAGCCAAGCAACTTACATTAAATATGTAGAGCTTGCAAATACTGAAATGTAGTTCTTTAACCTCTTTTACTGCGTGCTTTTGGTGAGATATATACAGTAATTTCCTGTAAAGTTGTTTATAATCTTAGTTTACCAAAGTACCTGTGTTCTTAGTGCACCATGTGATACTTGAGTAACTATGTCTTTTTCCAAATGCTTGTTAGTTCACATAGTGTAGCCTACCAATATCAATTGTATCTACTCTGTTCTATTCCACCCTACTCACAAAAAAAAAAAAAAAAAGAAAAATTCCCAAAACTCAACTACAAATGTCTGCTTTAATTTTATTTTTTTTCTATTTTGACTTTAAAAATAGGCTATTCGCAGTACTGTAGGAGTATAAATGAAACTTTCAATTAATTTCCTAGCTGCCCTCCGAAAGCAACATGCAGCTGAATTGCACTTGGGAGACTTTCTTGTTTTCCTACGTCGAGTTGTGTCTTCAAAGGCAATTCAATCAAAAATGGCATCTCCAAAGTGGACAGAAGTACTTCTTAATATTGCTTCTCAGAAGTGTTGCTCAGGTATGATCTTTTAAAAATATGGTGAATAGTTATCCACATTCCTCTAGTGCAGTTCCTAAAACCAGGTCCTGTTAGAACATCTGTGTTACACAGTAAACACCTAAAACTAAATCCTGTAGATGTACACAAGTCACACTTCGGAAACTTGCATTGGTATCATGCAGATCGTTTCATAGGTGCGTGCCTGATGCCAAAGTCAGTTCTAGATTATTAACATAACATACTGTTCTACCTTCAGGAGTTCCCTTGGTTGGCAATTTGAGGACTAGACTTCTTGCACTTCATGTACTAGAAGCTGTATTACCTGCTTGTGAATCTGGCGTTGAAGATGATCAAATGGCTCAGGTCTTTATAATTTGCTATTAACTTTTACACGTGTTTCTTCAGAAAGTCTTGTTAAAGTTTTAAATGTTTCATAGGTTTGCTTAGAATCCAAATCAGATGAAACTGGGTGTAGATATTTGTTTTTCTAAGCACACTAAATATTTTGACATTCATTTTGACAAAGCAAAATAAAACAATATCATTCTATTTGTTATCTTCATCTTGGATTTGCAATGATCTGATTTATATTCTAATATGCCAGGTTGTTGAACGATTATTCTTGCTTCTGTCTGACTGCATGTGGGAGACTCCAATAGCTCAGGCAAAACATGCAATTCAAATAAAGGAGAAAGAACAAGAAATGAAACTACAGGTAATGATGCTTTACCTGCTCTTTTGACTGAGTACAAATGAGTTACATTTACTCCAGATATTTTGTCCTATTTCTGATAGAAGCAAGGAGAGTCTGAAGATGAAGATGAGAATCTTCCCATACAGGAAGTGTCCTTTGACCCTGAGAAAGCTCAATGCTGCATAGTGGAGAATGGGCAGATTCTGACTCACGGCAGTGGAGGTAAAGGATATGGATTAGCATCCACTGGAGTCACTTCTGGGTGTTACCAGTGGAAGGTAGGTTGCCTGAAAGTTTATTTCTTCTCTTCTCTTACCTCTCTTCTTATTTTGGAAATATACTGTAATTTATAAACAACAGCTAACTATGATTTTTCTCTTGTGGAAACATTCTTGAATAAGTGATGTTTTCAATCCAAAGAGAAGAGATTGAGGCTGCTTTTGAACATTGCTGTTGGGAGCAAATTTTCAGCTGATATTTCAGTATGCAGATTGGAGGCTGTGAATATGCACTGAATATTTGTAGAGGTGTTGGTACATGTTTCTCAGATCTATAGTTAGTACAGATAAGATTGACTTGCAATAGTTAATCTACTCAGTTATGTAGATTTTGATTTTTTTTTTTCTTTAGGGAAATAATTTAGAAAATATTCTGTCTTTCAAAAAGGCACATCAGCATGTATGACAAGACCAGCCTTTAATTACATCATTTGAAGTGATTTATTCAGAAATACAGATAAATACACAGTTGCAGTCCAAGTTAGTAGCATTTCTGAGCATAACACTTCTGCTTTTACCTGAATCTATGTAAACCACTTGCTGTGAATGTGAGGAGTGAAGCTGGTTTATTTCCGTATTACGTTTATTACCGGCATGCCAGCTTCTAGGAGTGAGTTTTGAGTCAGAAAAATCATAAGCTCTTGTGTGTATTTACATACAGTTTTCATCATTACTACTAGGTTAAATTTTAGTGACTAACTAATGACTAACCTTGTACACCGTGTACTTTTAAAGATGGAATGCGATTTTTAGTGTATTAAAAATTTTCATTTATTAAATGCTTATGAGTAAAACGGTTAAAAGTATACATAAATACATATAAAGTAAATTGCCATTGCTTTGTTCTTTTACAATGTATATTCTGACTTCTCTTTTTAATTGCCTTCTAGTTCTACATTGTGAAAGAGAATCGAGGCAATGAAGGCACATGTGTAGGAGTTTCTCGTTGGCCAGTACATGATTTTAACCATCGCACTACCTCAGATATGTGGCTATACAGAGCCTATAGTGGTAACCTTTATCACAATGGAGAACAAACTTTGACTCTGTCCAGCTTTACACAAGGGGATTTCATCACATGTGTACTAGATATGGAAGCAAGAACTATTTCCTTTGGTAAAAATGGAGAGGTATTTAACATTAATCATTTCTTTCTTTTTTTTTTTCTTTTTCCAGCAGTAATTGTCACAGATATTTTATATAAAGCTAAGCATAATGGTTAAGACAAGTGATAGTTTCAGTACTTACAAGTATAACTTTGTCATGTTTTTACTTAAGGTGTTGCTTGGTTTTGTTTGTTTTATCTAGGAGCCAAAACTAGCTTTTGAAGATGTAGATGCAGCAGAGTTATACCCGTGTGTTATGTTCTATAGCAGTAATCCAGGAGAAAAGGTAATATAAATGTTCATCTGCATTGGTTGTAAGTTTGTGCTTTCCCTAGACTGTGTCATGCGGATGTAAAGGATTTTTGGGGGATAAATGGGAATTGTTGGTAGTTGAGAAGTACTGAGAATGTAACTGATGATTCATTTTGTTTTAAGGCATATATAACACTACATTACTTGTGCACTACCTAGACTCTTCACGAATTCCTACATTGTGCAATCTATTGTGAAATTAGAATGTATGTTACTAGTCCAAATTGATTTAGAGACTTAAAGTTCTACACATAAAATCGCAATCCCCAGAAATCAGAGTTAATATAGTATTAGGAATTTAATGTGGGGAAGCATGAAATGTTGGAGTTTCAGTATCTTTATAGGGGTGCAGGTTTTGATCACTGTTAAAGTGAAATTCCTAGAGAGCCTAAGAAAAAAAAAAGCCCTCAGCCAGTAATTTTTTGTATTGATCAGGAGACTCACATGTTAAAATAGCTTCCTGTGTAGGTAAGTTGAGAAGATAACTTTAAACTGCTCTCTTTGAACACTTAGGTGAAAATCTGTGATATGCAGATGCGTGGTACACCGAGAGATTTGCTACCTGGTGACCCCATCTGTAGTCCTGTTGCTGCAGTGCTGGCAGAAGCCACTATCCAACTCATTCGTATCCTTCATCGCACAGACCGTTGGACACACTGCATCAATAAAAAAATGATGGAAAGACTGAATAAAATCAAAACATGTCTTAAAGAAGCAGGTCAAAAACTGAAGAAAAGTCGCTCAATTCAAAGTAGAGAAGAGAATGAGGTGAGAGAGGAAAAAGAAAATAAAGAGGAGGAGAAAAGCAAGCATAGTAGGCATGGTCTAGCTGACCTTTCAGAACTTCAGCTGAAGATGCTGTGTGTGGAAGTGTGGCCTGTTCTAGCAGTAATTGGCGGAGTTGATGCTGGTCTTAGAGTTGGAGGTCGATGTGTACACAAGCAAACGGGACGTCATGCTACTTTACTTGGAGTAGTGAAGGAAGGCAGTACATCTGCCAAGGTCCAATGGGATGAAGCAGAAATTACTATCAGGTATAGTATGCTCACTTCCTGTACTTCTCAGAGTCTAGTCTATCTTAAATAATATGCATCTTACATTAGAGTCATGTCGATAAGTTATTTTAATCTTAAACTTTAAAATAATGCAGCTAAAGTTGGCTGTTCAAAACTAATATGAGATACTTCGATAGTATCTAGTAATAAAATGCATGTCAAATATGTATTTGATAATCTGGAATTGATCAACATCATTAGAATTCTTAGGTTGTAGGGTTTTCTTGTAGATTTTTTTGTAGAATTTGTAGGCTGTAGGTTTTCAGAGCTGGAATGTGACCAGCTTGCCGGTTTTCCTAAATTTGGAGTATTGCTGGCTTTAAAATTTGCTTTCCTGTCCTAATTTACTGTAGCTTCTTGTTCATGGGTATAAAGAAGGTCTTTACAGGGGGAAAGTGCACACTTCTGTTGTAAATGGTGAACCTGCTTCTGAAGAGAGTCCTGATTTGATTTATCAGAGTTGAGAACAGGTTTCTTTGCTGCATTGTCATTTCATTCTTAGAAGACTGGAAATGCTCTCTGGGGCTTAAAGAGTGGGTCCAAATCAGGAGGATTCTGTCTTCTTAATGGTGGCTGGGTGGTACTATTGAAATTAATGCTGCCTCAACGCAGCATTTATTTGTGCTTTTTTTTTTTGACCTGCCTTAATGAGCTAAAGGAATGAGATATACTTGATGTTGACACTCTGGAGCTGTTCTGCAGGTACAGCTGATAGTAAGAACTGGGGGGAAGCTGGAAGGAGATACTTCTTTTTCCCCCTTTCTTGCAGGAAACTATGAAATGAAGGTAGTGGTGTCTCTTGGCTCAGTGGTGCTCTTGCAGGAATTGCCTGTGGTTTTTGTGTGGAAAAATTTGATTCACTTAAACTCCTCCTGGCTATAGTTGAACTTTAATCCTGTAGAGAAATTGAGCAGTATTTTTTTATTATTATTTTTTTGCAACTGGTTGTTATTACATTCCAAAACAGCTGAAGTCAGATCACCTCTTAGAACTGCTCCAACATTATGCCTCTTTTGTCTTTACGCAAAAGCTGTTGTCACTTCAACTAAATATGCTGAAGTACAATTGATTATCAAATTTAGTTCCAGATATAAATTCTTTCAAGTATGCCTACGTGGAAGTATGGCTTTACAGAAAGTGTGCCCTTAAAATAATTTTAAATACTACTTGAGTGAAGTGGTGTGCGTTTGAGCATAGACAAGCTCATTGAATTAAGTTCAGAGTGTACCTCTGTAACTAAAATGAGATTAAAGCTTGCCTTCAAGTTTTAAATGGAATTTTACATTATAAGAGAGGAAACATTTTGGGGGTAATGAAAGGAAAATTTAGAAATCCCTTATGCGATAGGTGGATAAGAAAATGTATTGGAAAATACGGGCTGGCAAGTTTTTGTCCTGCTTACAGTGAAAAATAGTCAAGTATAACTCCTAAATATAACAAAAATTTACCATTATGTACAGCTGGACAGATAGGTAGACATCCATTTTTCCTCTGTGGGGTTTTCTGACCTGTGTTTTAAAAAGTTGCTGTCTTTAGGCACTCTGTCCTGGTATAAACAGAGATGGAATTACCTTGAGCTATTAGTTTTGTGTTCCTTGTGACAAACAGTTGAACAAGAATGTGCAGTCAATCAAAGCTTTTACTTAGTGCTAAAAAAAAGTTAGTTTTTTTTTTCTATCTAATATTCTATTCCTATTCACAAATTCCTTTTAGGTATAATGATAAAATTTGACTTAAGCTACTATATCTAAACATCTGTCAGTGCCTAATTGATAGCTTCTGTGATGCTTCTGGATTTTTTAATGGTTGTTGAAAACCTGCGCGTGCTTTGTTGGCTTTGCTCTGATACCATATCTCCTCATTTTCTGATCATTACCTCATTTTCCTCTGTTTACATTTAATTTTTAGAATTGATCCATTTATTTCATTAAATATATTTTACATCTTACTTTGCCTACATTATTTCCTGTACTTTCCTCCTGTCTCTCCCTCACTTGCTTTTTCCTGTGTCATTCTGATCTTTATTAAAGCTTCCCAACTTTTTGGTCGCCTAGTGATACTCCCCTGTATAATCTGGAGCCCTGTGAACCACTGCCTTTTGATGTTGCAAGATTTCGTGGGCTGACAGCTGCTGTGTTGCTGGACCTTACCTATCTGACTGGTATTCACGAGGATATGGGAAAACAAAGCACTAAGAGACATGAGAAAAAACACAGACATGAATCCGAAGACAAAGGGGAAGTGGACCAGAAAACGGAGGGGGATGGTGGATCAGATACGCGATTAGCACAAAGTGCTGATGATAACAAAGGACATAGTACTACAAGCTCGAAATCAGAAAATGAAATTGCTTCTTTTTCTCTAGAGCCATCAACGCTAGGTATGGAATCCCAGCACCAACCTGCTGAAGGAAGAAAAAAGAATCATGAGCATACTCCAAGAAATCATGATATAGTGCAGTCAGAAATCAGAGCAGTACAGCTATCTTACCTTTATCTTGGTGCTATGAAGTCACTTAGTGTTCTTCTTAGTTGTAGTAAATATGCTGAACTACTGTTAATTCCAAAAGTCCTGGCAGAAAATGGTCACAACTCTGATTGTGCTAGTTCTCCAGTTGTTCACGAAGATGTTGAAATGCGTGCTGCCTTGCAGTTCCTGATGCGACACATGGTGAAACGGGCAGTCATGCGCTCACCGATTAAAAGAGCTCTAGGACTGGCAGATTTAGAACGAGCACAAGCCATGATCTACAAATTAGTGGTTCATGGGCTGCTGGAGGATCAGTTTGGTGGCAGACTTAAGCAAGGTATGTTTTCAAAATTATGAAAGTACAGTGCTAAGTTATTTTTTACTCCTATTGAAATTATGTAGGAACAATGATGATATAAATGACATAACCTTGTAATTTTGTAGTGGCAGTACTTTGGTGAATGTTGATTGGACAGAGAAATTTTAGACACATACTACTTTGTAGATATAATGCAGATTTTTTTCTCAGTTCCTTATTTTCCTCAGTTCCTTATTTTAATAAAATGTGAGTGTGTATCAATCAAAAATGTAAGAGTTTCTAATTTTTCTTTGTGCTTTTAAAAAATGACTAGTTCTGTATATATTTGTCAGAAGGATTTCTCTATGGCACAATTATCACATTGTTCACTGCTGTTAAACATGATTGCTTGCAGTCATGTTAAAAAGTAATACTGAAAGCGTGTATGTTTATGCTGTAAGTAACCTCTGTTACTCTCTGAAAATCTTGAATCGTTTGTAGGGTTTGGGATTTTATTGTTTATTTGTTTGTTTTCCTGAGATATTTGGCATTGCAATAACAAGATGTTGAAGAGAGAATGCATACCATTTCTTCTGTTCATCTTAAAAATACGTATATTACAGGGAAACCATTTATATAAATTAATATAAACAAGGAATTTCTAAAATATTTTTTTTTAACTATCTAAAATATTAAAGCTAATTCCTGTACTGTTTGCTTCTTTACCATCTTATGGATTTCTTAGAAACCAACCAAAAAAAATCCTCCAAAGATCTGTTACTTAGGCTGGTAAGTTAAAAATAGCTTTATTAATTAAACAGCTAAGAGAATAAGAACAGTAGCTGTTAGAACAGTAAATATCATAAGATCTAACCAAATAAATGGCTTCTGTTATCATTCAGAAATATTTACTTACTGTTTACCTTGTATCAGTATGACAACAGCAAAAGACCAATTTATTTACTTAAGTCCATGAGTTATTGGAATAGGTATTTGTATTGTCTGCATTTCTGCACACCCCTTTCTTAGAGGAGAATTTTAAACGTTGATAGTTTTAAACCCTGATAGTCACAGATACTATTTTTCAATACTCAATTACATTAATGTCCATTTTCTGTTGCAGAAGTGGATCAGCAAGTAGAAGAAGGTGATCAGTCTCAGCAAGCCCAAACACCAGTTACAACCAGCCCTTCTGCTTCTAGCACAACATCTTTCATGAGCAGCTCTCTGGAGGATACCACCACTGCTACTACTCCAGTAACTGATACTGAAACTGTTCCAGCTTCAGAGTCACCTGGTGTTATGCCTCTCAGTCTTCTTAGGTAAAATATCTTTATTTTCAACAAATTTGATTTTGTGGGTGTAGGGAACTGATTTTGCATTTTAGGTATGTCTTCAGCTCTCCAAGGCTTTGAAAACGTTAACGTTTTTATTTGCTGTCAAGAACTGCCTCCTCAAAAGACAGAGTTCAATTTGTTGCTTTATTTGCAAGACATGTGTTTCTAGAAATAAAAAGCAGCTAAGCTTTTTATATATAGTTTACGTATATGTAACGTCTTAATTCTTCAGGACAGGAAAAAATACCTTTTTTCTATTGTTTTCCATTTCTGTTCAGTTTTCTGTTGTCTTCTTTAGTTTCCATTTTTATTTGATGTGGTTTAAAATAAAAGTCTGCAAAATTCTGTATTTTAATGAATCGTTCTTGGTTTTCAAACTAAAGTAGATCTTAGTTTGAAGGTAGCACTTCAATCCTGTTTGTTTCATCTTACACTGATACACTGAAATTGAAGTAAGATAAAGCTAGTTAACCTGCAGACGTTACTAGTGATATGGAAAGAAATCTGCTTTACATTGAATACAGTCCTGTTGTAAACTTATTACTTTTGTTGACGTGTCTGACCTCTTAGAGGCTTTGCAGATACAATTTGACAAAAGTCCTATCACCAGGACAGAGAAAGTATCTTAAAAGGAATGATTAGTTAGCCTGAGTTCAGAACAAAGCAAGGAAATGGGAAAAGAATTGCTTTTCTTTTATCTCCTAGGACAGCCATTGGTTTCTGAGGTATTTTTAGGTGCATACTTGAGAACTGAATTGTCCAGGCAAAATGTTAGCAATGAGCTGTTCCTACAGTGTTCCTCTACCATCTCCCTAAATGTACATGCTGCACCTTACCCCTACAAAACTCATTTTCTGTAAGGTGCACTTGGCAAGTCGTACTCTAATTTGATGCTTTTCTTTTAAGTGTCAGACCTTTTTCAGGGTAGATCTTTTTCATATAAATGTATTTTGTTTTTTATTATAGGCAGATGTTCTCTAGCTATCCTACTACAACTGTACTTCCAGCACGACGTGCTCAGACTCCTCCAATATCTTCTTTACCAACATCTCCTTCAGATGAAGTTGGAAGGCGGCAAAGTTTGACTTCTCCTGATTCCCAGTCTGCAAGGCCTGCAAACCGTACAGGTATAGTTGTAGTCAACATAAATAGAAATACGAACAGTTAGTTCACAACTGTTGAGTGAGAATCTCAAGGCCCTAAAGAACACAGTATTGTGATCCAGAGGAGATAGTAATAAGAATAAACATATAAATCCATATTTATATTTTATATTAAATGAATAGAAGAGACTGAGTTAAAGTATATTATTCAGGTTTTTATACACAACACTGAGAAACAAAGCCTGTACTTCATAATTCCTGACTGTTACAATTTATTATTCTTGTTCTTATATCCATGCTGTAAAGTTGGCTGTTTTTGATGTCACTGTTGCATAGCAACTTGTCTTTTCAGTTTCCCCTCATTTTTTGATGAGATGTCTTGCTTCTGGATCATAATACATTGTTTACAACAGTGTCAGTACATTTAATGTCTTTGTTGATCAGAAGAAATTGTGTTTTCTGTTAAACTTTTTGGGCAGTAGCTGAACTTTTTAGAGTCTCTCAAGAGACACTTTGCACAAAAGGATAGATGTAATCTGCAAAGAGATTTTCAGGTATATGTCTTCAGCTTATAAGAGGCCTCTTTCTGCCTCTTAAGAGGAATGTGTATTTGTGTGATCTCACGATATTTGTGGATCTTGATATTTCAGGCAAGGATAACTTATCTAGTCTACCTAAATGTAAATCAAATAGATAATTTGATAGAGTTTTAAAAGGAAATTTAAAAAGGTATTAGAAATACCTTAATACAAATAATCCTTTAAATATGGCACTCATAATATTTAATTAAACGTAGGCTGACATAATATATATGTTACCAGTAAGAATAAGCATAAGATTTCATTATAGTGTTAGAAACTAATAGAGACAAAAGTTGTTAAAGACAAGTTCCTTTATCTGAATTCCTTTATCTAAAGCTAACATATCTTTGCTAAACCAGAAGGTTTCCTACAGTGTAAGATAATAAAGATTTACACACTTTACATTCAGTATTTTCTGTCTTTTAAGCTTTGTCTGATCCAAGCAGCCGACTTTCAACATCCCCTCCTCCTCCTGCCATTGCTGTTCCGTTGTTAGAAATGGGGTTCTCCCTCAGGCAGATTGCAAAAGCCATGGAAGCCACAGGTAATCTATATCAATTTAAACGGAAAAATCAGATAAATATTCCATTGAAAAAAAGTGTGTTTCATACTTTTTTAAATTCTACAACTGTTTTTGGTTAAAATAAAAGATGGATTTTCACCATCAGTGACATAGTACAATTTCCAAGTATGATTTTCTTCTTTTCAGGTGCCAGAGGAGAAGCAGATGCACAGAATATCACAGTGCTGGCCATGTGGATGATAGAGCATCCTGGAAACGAAGATGATGAAGAGCCTCAGTCAGAAGTGACTGTAGATTCACGACATGGGACAATAGTCTCTGGAAGTGGTGGAAAATCTAGTGATCATTGTTATTTGCAGTCACCAGGTGATATCCCATCTGCTGATGCCACTGAAATGGAGGAAGGCTTTAGTGAAAGGTAAACTGTAGTTTTCTTCTAACAGCTTGAAATCTCTTGCTGAAACTGAAAGCCTCACATGTTCATTTCTGCTGACAGAAGGCTTTGAAATGACACTTCTGAATTTTGTTACAATGTTAGTATAGTCAAAGATGCAATTAAAATAGGTCTACACTATGCGTTTACTTTCCAGTACTGTTTATGCATAGAACTGGGGAAGAACACAATTGAACATCCTTCCTTCAGAAAAGGAGGATGTGTAAACAAAGGAAGGCATGTAGCTTACTTTTTACCAGGAAGACTAGTAATAATAAAGCAGAACTTCATTGGAGAGTCGTTTGTTCGTTCGTTTGTTTTTCCCCTTCAGTGTATTTGTGAACAGATATTTTCTTACATTTTTCTTTTTAAAGAAATTCTTGGTTTGTTCAGAAAGAATGAAACTGAATTCAGGTTTACATTCTTGGCCACCTTCACAACCTTAGATTTAAAGTCTGTATTAATCAAGGAAGAAAAAAACTGTTTATTGTTTTAATCCTAAAAACAGTAGTTACATTGTTAAGTAACACGTGCTAGGAATCATAGCAGCCTTTTATTAATAAGGACGGTGAGAATTGTTAACGTGCATTTTGAGAACACTTTTGCCACTTTTGCTGAGATTGCTCAATCTTAATGAGAAACACAATTATAGATTTCCTTAATTACATTGACCAAAGTAAACTGTCATTTCACAGAGAACTCATGGATTTCATGTGGGGAAAAATAAACCTACTAACAAGTGTTACCAAGTAACTTAAATTCTTTTTTTATTATTTATTTATTTTTTTATTTATTTTGTCAAAAAAATGTTGAGCAAAAGGGGAAATGACGGATGCAGGGACGGAAGTGTTTATTTCTTTAAAAAAGGAGAAGAAACTTAGGTCAGTTTATAGTTAACATAGCATAAAAACAAAGCTCTCCCAACATTTTTGCAGTGCTCAGCCACTTAAGAAACATTGCGGCATGTCACTTCTTAAAGTAAATATGGTCAAAAAAGACAGTAAATGTGCTGCAGTAGAAAAGAAAATGCTTGAATTCCAAAATTCTTTTTTTTCACTTTATGAAAGAAAGCAAAAACCAAATAAATACAAATAAATAGTATTTTTTCCATAGCTACTATATGTAGCTCTTTAAAACTTATTTTGATTTACCTGTTAATTCTACAAATTCTTTTAGCCCTGATAATATGGATCATGCAGATAATGCAGCTTCTGCAAGTGGACCTCCCTCTAGAAGTCGGTCAGCTGTAACAAGAAGACACAAATTAGATTTAGCTGCCAGAACATTGCTAGCACGTGCTGGTAAGTGTACTAAAAGACTTCCATGTTCTTTGCATATCCAATAAATGAAGAGGAGAGAGTTTGGTATCTAACGTGGAAGTTAAACAAGTCTCCTTTGCATATGTATATAAACGTATCTTTAGTTTAAGTGACATAGGTAGATTATGTTTATATGAGTTTAAAAACAAAGCAGAAAGAAGTTGAAAGTGTATTTATGTTTATAACGTGAAAAATAAAAGTACTGCTTTCCTTTTTTACTTGAGCGGGATTATACCGCTCTGTACAGGCCCATGGGAATCAGAATCGAAGAGGAGCGATATGTTTGCAGCCAGATCCAGGGGCTCTTTATGACTTCAACTTGGATGAGGAGTTGGAAATTGACCTTGATGATGAAGCAATGGAAGCTATGTTTGGTCAAGACCTGGCTAGCGATAATGATATTCTGGGAATGTGGATCCCAGAGGTATTGGATTGGCCTACCTGGGTGTGTGTGACTGCAGCGGGGGCTGCTTTAACTTACTGCTTTTTGCATGTTTGCATTTTGTAATTTAACATGCATAAGTTTATATACTGTTTGAAAATATCTTACTTAAAGCTAGTGATGCTGAAATCTTTGTTGTATTCCACAGCTTCACTTTTAGATTAAGAATGGTGCTCTCTTGGGTTTCCTGTTCTGCTCTATGTAAATAGTTTTTAATATATGCTATATGTAAATAGTTCTGAAAGATGGCAACAGAACTAGGGTAGTTGTTTTGATATTACTTAGAAATCAAGTAGGCATTTCAGGTTGTCTATGTATGGGATAACAAACATAGTTGTAAATGTATGATCTATTTAAAATAACAATACTAAAATAATAAATCAGCTCTGTAGCAACATAATTTACACAAATCAGTTTTTGCAATCTTAATTTAGTAATGTTGTGTATCAGACTCTAAGAAGGATATAGTGACAGTCTTCATTCAGTTGTTGGTTAGCCCACTCAAAGTACATTTGTTTTGAAGTAGAAATACGTGACCTGTAGTTTGTTAATCATTGTATTATCCATCTTAACTTGACAAGCAACCTACAAGACTAAACTTTAATCTCCTAATTATAATGTTACATGACTGCTGTGTAACATGAAGCAGGTTTCAGTATAGGCATGTATAATCTGCAGAGGGCTAGTTTCATTGGAGCATCTTGATGAAATTAAGTAGGATAGAGATGTAATTCTAGAAGAATGAACTCTAAATCCAGGCAACACCTCGGAATGTATTGACATAAATTATTACTGTTGCTCAGTAAAAGTAAAGGCTGATTGTCTGGAAACAATGAATTCTTTCTTTTTTACATCTAGTCTCAGTCAAGTTCTAAGAAGAAGAAAACTTAAATACAGTGTTAAATGTAAGCTAGCAAAGTTACATGTGAAAACTAATACTGGTCCTCTGATTTACATCCGAGTTTTTTTCCTGTTCTCAGATGATCTGCTCTTCATTGTGTCATAAATTGCCTATTTCTGCTTTACTTTTGTGCAAGTTAACCTTACAAGTACTGATCTATGTAATAGAAATGGGCAGGAACATCCACTTAACAATATTGGCATATTTTTGTATCTAATATGAAGGTAATTGTGCTCTACAACTAACATGAAAATCTGATTTTGCAGCATGTTTGTGAATCTGAAGACAGAGAAGAAGTAGTGGTTTGTGAACTGTGTGAATCGAGTGTTGTCAGCTTCAATCAACATATGAAAAGAAACCATCCAGGTTGCGGTCGCAGTGCAAATCGTCAGGGCTACCGTAGCAATGGTTCTTACGTAGATGGATGGTTTGGGGGTGAATGTGGAAGCGGAAATCCCTACTACTTATTGTGTGGCATCTGCAGAGAGAAGTACTTAGCCCTGAAGAGTAAATCTAAAACATCAGCTTCAGAAAGGTACAGAAATAAAAGAGTGGAATGGTGTGTGTGAAGAAAGAAAAGAATTTAAAAATGCTTACTAGTATATGGATTTTAAGACTTTGATGGAAGAAACTAAAATTTCTGTAACTGTTGTTCATAGTAATTTTAACTGAGGCTTGAAATCTTTATATTAACAAAGGCATATTTAGAAAAAAACCTGTCTTGATTTTTTTTAATGAAAAAAAAAGGAATTATTTCTTCAAATGTTGCCTATTCTTGTTGAAAAACTTGTTTTCAGTTTTGTCTGAAAATGCCAGTATTTTTATGGGCCTTTTCTACATTCATACTGGAAAATGCTTTCCCCCTCCACACACACTTTTTAGAAACTGTTTTATTCATTTCTCTGTCGCTAGTCATTTCCACAAATCATATATATATTGACCTAACAGTAAAGTAACCATACTGTAAACAGAATTTAAAACTGGTATGCATATTATGTAAAGTATTAGAGCCATTTAGACTCTGTCTTTGTTCTTTTTTCCATATAGGTACAAAGGCCAGGCTCCCGATTTAATAGGTAAACAAGACAGTGTCTATGAAGGTATGTTTTAAAGTTTTTGAATATACTGAATACTTTACACTTATAGAGTATTATTTTTCCATAAACAAAAATGCAAATAAATATGTAATGAAACTGTACTTGAAGATATACTTTTAAATCTTCATACTAGACTTATTTATTTATTTATTTAAGTTCAAATGGAAAACAATCAGTGACATTTTTCCCTTGTATTTCATCTAATGGCTAATATTCAGCTTTGTTTGATGAGGTGTTGTAAGTTGATGTTACATCCAGAATTGCACATGTAAAATTTTATATTGAAATTGATTTAATTAGCTGGCATTTTAGGAGAGGTTAATTATCATAAGTTAGAGTTTTGGAAGTCTGCCATTAGGCTTATTTTTACTCTTTCTACCTTTTTACTAGTCGAGAATGTCTTTCACAATTGAGCAGACTATTTCTAGTGACTCTGGTCATTCTTTGATTCTGGGCCTTTCTGTAGCTTGTATGATCACAGTTACATGAGTTGCCACATTTGTATATCTAAGAGTAAATGAGTGCTCTGGAAAGTAAGGGCAAGTTGTTTTCCAGCAGGTAAAAGGTGTTGAGATTAAATTGTATGGGGAGTGAGAGAGGGAGAGGTAACTAAATGTAAGTTGGCTTCTGTGTAAATGGCTGGGAAGTGAATGTACTAGTGGAGTACATAATTGAATTATAATTGAATTGAATGTTTGGTGGGGGAGGGAGGGGCTGGGAGCTGATGAGGAGGAAGGAAAAGCAAAAAACCTGCATGTACAAATATGACCTCAGAACTCGTGCATACTTTTTGATAAATATGAAGACAAGAAATTTCTAGTAGCTTTCTTTATTGTTTGGTCCTTTGGAATACGCACCTGTTGTCATGATTTAAAGCTCAACTGTATGTCCACACTTCTCAACGTATTCCAGGTTGTGGAGTTGTCTTGTGCTAGATACAATGATTTCTTGTTTCTTTGTTTTAAACAAATGGTTCTTGAGAGAATCTCCTATGAAAGTTCTCTACAGTAGAAATAAAGATCAGATTTAATGGAGATGGGAAAGGGGAGAGGGTTCTGATTCACTGTGTTGTGCCTATGGCAACGTCTAAAGATGGGAATTAAGACTACTAAATTGCAGATTGAATTCATGGTTTATATTCTTTATTTACTGATTTATATTTATATTTATTCATTAAAATTTATATTTATTTATATTTATATATTTATTTTATATATTATACTTAATTTATATTTATTAACATTTATTAAAATTGTTTACTACTTTCAGATTTTGTAACCAAGTTCAATTATATTTCTCCAATTGTAGAAGACTGGGATATGTTAGATGTAGATGAAGATGAAAAGCTGACAGGAGAAGAGGAGTTTGAATTACTGGCTGGACCTCTTGGGTTAAATGATCGACGTATTGTACCTGAACCTGTACAGTTCCCTGACAGTGACCCTCTGGGTGCATCAGTTGCAATGGTGACAGCCACGAACAGTATGGAAGAAACATTGATGCAAATAGGTAAATTTGATACTAGAATGAATATGTCCCCTTTAGTGTACTTTTATAGGAGTGATGCAGAAGTATTTTATCAGTCTTTACTGTTCCATGAAGAAACAGAGATTCTAAATTTTCCTTTTATTATAAGGGAGTTCTTGAGAAATGTGAGGCATTTTTATTGACAGAGGTCTTGAAACTTTGATTTACTAATAAAGTTGCGACCATATTTCTACAAGAAATGCCAGTAGCATGTTTTGCACAACTCAAAGATTCATGGATTTAAGTTGTGGTTTGCTATCCTACTGAAATGCAGGATCGATGTTTAACTTCATAGACCCTTCTAGTAGACAAAGGAAACAGAAGAATTATTTAACTTCAGTAATATCAATTTGTTGATTATCTAGCTTTGAAAATAAGTAGTAATTAAGTTATGTAGAATTTCAGGAGTGTATTTTCCACTTGCTATAGTTTTGTACATATGAGATGTTGAAAATTTAAGATTTTTTAAGCAAGTCTATGTCGAATTTCCTTCTGTGCTTATTACCATATGATAATGTTCTGGTTTTCTTGAACACTAACACAGATTGTTATTTCCAAGGCTGTCATGGCTCTATAGAAAAAAGTTCTTCTGGCAGAATAACCTTAGGAGAACAGGCAGCTGCCCTAGTAAATCCACACGACCGTGTTATGGCCCTAAGAAGAGTGACAGCTGCTGCACAAGTCCTCCTTGCAAGAACTATGGTTATGAGAGCGCTCTCACTTTTGTCTGTCAGGTTTGTGGCATCCTTGGCAACATTTTTGCCTTTTCATTTGGAATCAGTTATGAAATTATGCTTGATAAGGATGCAGTTTTAAGTTATTTGGGAAAGTTGATTCTCACTTTAAATACTTAAATCATACTGTTAAGAAAGCAGTTTTTGTTGATTTTGTTCTTTTGAGCCCTATCTTCAAACTTTATGAAAGAGACTTCTACACTGTATATAGAAGGCAGACTCCAGTAATATTAACCACTTGAAACATAATGATTCTGTGTTTGCTAGTTGGTTTTTGTTCAAGACAAGTATTAGAACATAAAGGGAAACATTACAGGAAAGAAGAGGTATTGCAGGAGTTAATGGGATATGAGGATTTAAATATGGGTTTTGTACAAGACTGTGCAGCTGTGAAGAAGTCACAGACATCTGACATATGCATATTGCCATAGCATAATTCTAAAAATGAATTATCCGTGTAACTTTGTTTGAGTGATTCCAGGTAAATACATGGCTTCTTGTTAGGGCAAGGCTGTAATAGTTTTTGTCTTCACTCTCAGCCTAAAAGAAAAGGAGTGGAGGGATCTGCAGCTTCATTTCTCTCTATTCTCCTTCCCTCTGAACATTAGCAATATCCAGCTAATCAAGCAGGCAATGTTCACTAATGGTTTGGGAATAGTTTTGGCCAAATATAACTTTCTTTATGAATATCCTAGCAAAACCAAGAGCATTTGTTTTCATTTTTCACAGTGGTTCCAGTTGTAGTCTGGCAGCTGGTCTTGAATCCTTGGGATTAACAGATATCAGAACTTTGGTTCGTTTAATGTGCCTCGCTGCAGCAGGGAGAGCAGGACTCTCCACAAGTCCATCCACTGCGTCAAGTTCAACAGAGCGATCTAGAGGAATACACAGCAAAACAAGCAAGCCTATATCTTGTCTTGCCTACCTGAGTACAGCAGTAGGCTGTTTGGCATCAAACACTCCTAGTGCTGCTAAACTGCTGGTTCAGTTATGTACGCAGGTATGACTGTTATATATTAAATTAATATATATTAAATATTTATATTAAACTGCTTATACATGACATAAAGCAACCCATTGTGTACATAATTTGTGATAGTTTATTAATTTATTATTAGTAGTAATAGTAGTAGTAAATGTGATTATTTTGCTTGTTCTAGTTATTTATTTTATTTGTTTATTTTTAGAATTTGATTTCTGCAGCAACTGGTGTAAACTTAACAACAGTTGATGATCCAATTCAACGAAAATTTTTGCCAAGCTTTTTAAGAGGAATTGCTGAAGAAAACAAACTTGTAACATCTCCGAATTTTGTGGTTACTCAGGCACTTGTAGCATTGTTGGCAGACAAAGGGGCCAAACTGAGGCCAAATTATGATAAAGCAGAAATTGAAAAGAAAGGTATGAGAAGGCTTCTATTTATTCTAAACATTAATTATTAAATCTTCAATTAGTCATTTCTATTTAAGGAGGGTTGCTAGAATAATTATAAATAAATATGCTCTCAAAAATGTATAGAACATGTTTTCACTGAAGTAGTCTTATAGTTCAGTACACAAATTTTATTTAGAAATATGGTGTTTTATTACATTCCTGTATCTTCCATCACTTGAAAAGAAATCTGAGTGTTTTTGTGTATTCAAAATCATGTAGGTATAGCATTCAGCCTCAGTTGTGCCACATGATAAAATCAAAGGGAAAAACAGTTGATTCCTGCCACCCAAGTACTTTTTTGTCTCAGAAAAGTTTGTTGCCTCTGCTGTGAGAAGTCAGGGAAACAAAAAACAACTTTTGTGCCTCCACAGAAGACTTTTGTTGTGTTCAGGGGAGGGAAGGACATAATGGTGACAGCAGCTTATCTCTGTCAGAGGAGGCATTTTGCTGTTTAGACAACACTTGTGCTTTGAATAACCATTTTCCGTATGGTGGGAATAAGACTACTCATAATTCTCTTGTTTAGTTTTTGTGTAAATTTAAGGGAGGTTATTTTTCTCTTGGTATCAGAAGATACTTTTTTTCTAATAGTTACTGTTAGTTGCAACATTCTTATAAAAAAGTTGTTGATCTTTTAATTTTTTTTCTGGAAATTATAGCTAATGCTGTGTTCGTTTGTGTACTTCTGTTTGGTACTCATCTAGGCATCATCTCATTGTTTTGTTTAAGCAGGTTTAATTGCCCATTTGTATGCCCATCCTTCCTATGATCCTTCTGCTGTAGGCCCTCTGGAGCTGGCTAATGCACTAGCAGCTTGCTGCCTTTCTTCAAGGTTATCTTCGCAACATAGGCAGTGGGCTGCTCAGCAGCTGGTGCGAACTCTTGCAGCTCATGATCGAGATAATCAAACTATTCCTCAGACCCTCGCTGATATGGGGGGAGACTTACGAAAATGTTCCTTCATAAAATTAGAGGCTCATCAGAACAGGGTAAGCATGATTTCTACCAAAATTGCATGAATTTTAATAGTCTACTTCTTCTGCAGAATACAGAAAACATAAAATAGTTTTATTCTACAAATACACTGACTGAAATGATTTACCACAAAAAGTAATTTTTGGTGATAAACTATATTACTGCTTCAGGGTACTTCTCATACAGAAAAATGCCTAAGTTCTTTGAAGCTTTTATTTAAGGAGACATGAAACTGTTCTCAGCACATTTAGTTAGTATAATCACCGTAAGTTTTTTTTTAGACTAGATCATAATTTGAAGAAGCTTTTCTGTCGTAGTAGTTAACAGCTATTCTTGTGCAATAGTGGCCTGTGGAGCAGTGGGTCTGAACAAATAGCAGCATTCAATAACAGCATAAAATATGCTTAGTGACAGTACATCGTACTGCAAATGTAGAAAACTGTATTGGGTTTGGTGGTTATAGTATATTTCAGTAATGTAGCTAATGCTGTGTCCTGGTGGTTAAAGTTGGCATTAATATTAGTAAACAAATATACCTTAGCTTTAGGTTTAAACTCCAATTTTGCTATGATTGCTTTGACATTTGTAGGTCATGACATGTGTTTGGTGCAATAAAAAGGGACTTCTGGCAACTAGTGGAAATGATGGTACCATAAGAGTGTGGAATGTTACCAAGAAGCAGTACTCATTGCAACAAACATGTGTGCTCAACAAATTGTAAGTTAATTATTTGTAATAATCACATACTTAATATAAGTTGTAACTGTGCAAGATAATGAAAGGAGCCAATCACACAATTTCTCCTACATGGACATTATTTCATCTTTTTTGTTCTTGGAACTGTTGCTGTGTTTATGGTAAGCAATGTAAATTAAGTGTCTTAAAACAGAAAACACAACTTAAATATCAAGCTGATAAGAGTCAGTATAAGGAGATCATGTTAAAACTGTTTAAAAATAGTCTTAATAATTTCATCTAATGATGAATGAGTAAAATAAAAACTGTAAGGGCCTGTCATACATGAGGAAAAAAATAGGTTAAATGTTCCTTCAGTGTGTATCAGTGAACAGGTAAAATGTATAACAAGATAATAATGAATGTAGTGGTTTCAGTGAAGTGTCAGAAAAGAATTTGTGACTTCTGGGCTTCAGGAATTTAGAGTAATACTCTTTCAGCAGAGTGTCTGGATAGTACATTTGTGTCATTTGGATGTGTCCAAAAAAGAAGAAAGATTACAATATGGCAATTCCTTAGTACAGTTTATGCGATTTTAAATCGGGGAGAATGAAGAAGCAGTAGTGAACTAAAAGGTTGTTTCATGATGATTTCTTAGCAGTCTTTATTAGTTTGCTTGCGTGCTACTGTTAGATGCTGCCTTAAAAGTAACAAACAGAATGACATGCAGCTTGACTTTGAAGATTGAAATGAGACCAGCTTCTTTCTTTACCAGATGTTTGATATCCAGGTGGCAGAAGAGTGAGTTTCCTGTAAAGTAGATCAAGAGTTCAGTACTTTCTTGGGCTTCATTTCTAACAATTCAACAATGGCTTTAAATGCAAACACAGCATAGTTCTATTTATATTCATTACTGTGGAGGATAAGTGTCAATCATTAAAGGTGGAGTTGTACTTTTGTTTTTTAGCCCCTAGAGATGATCATAAGAAAAGGCATTATCCCTTCTTTGTGATAGAATTATCTCCTCTTTGTGAGGATGCTTTTTTTTTTTTTTTTTTTTTTTTTTTTTGAGTTTGGAGGAGTATTGTTTAAATGTTACTAGATGACTATTCTATGATACAATATTACTATCTGTTCTGTTACTTTTTTATGTTAATATGTTCCATATGTTATGTTAATGTGTTAATGTTATTTATAATAGTTAAAAAAAATCACATTGCCTGTTGTATTCACAAACGAACTGTCACCTGCTTGAGCAAGAAGACACTAGCATACTCTTGCTGCATCACCAAAAGTGCAGGGGTGATGCAGTATTTGGTCTGTAATAAGTATCCTGACTTAAAACCTTCATTTTCTTGTAACTAAAATAAGTAAAACTTCACCTGTCCTGTATGTTGTTAGGGGAAATAAAACATAACAGAGGTTCTGTTACAGTTAGTCAAGCAAGCTTTAAAGTAGAATTTTTGTTTTAACAGGAGGAAGAGTTTAGGCTAGAACTGAGAGCAAGATGCACATCTTTTCTTTCTTTTGTTCAGCCTATTCTGTTTCATTTCATGACTTCCTGGAAAGCTTTGTCCTCACCAAAGATGTTAAATTTGAGATATGAGTAGGTGTCACCCAGTGCTACAGGGAGAGGCAGGTTCTTTTAGGGATCCTGGATAGAATGAGGACTGGCCACAGGGTTGTGGTTATTATTAGAGCTTTATCATCACATAAAATTTATAGCAATCAGTGCATCTTATTGTTATCTAGAATCTTAATCAGTTAGTGTAGCTTATCATTAAAAAGAATTTCTAGCAATTGGCATAGCTTATCACAATAATTATACAATTAATTATTAATTATAATTATTAATCATGATCATCAATCAATTATAATTAATAGTCATAATATTATTATGACTATTTATATATTAATATTATAATAAGTATAATAATTTAGATATATTTCTTAGAAATTAGGGTAGCTTTCTTTTAGAAATGAGCATAGCTTTCATATTATCTAGAATTTTTAGTCACCTAAACTCTTTAGTTACATGGACCCTCTGCAGATGAGGTCAAATTCTTAATAATCAGCATGCAATACAATAATCATAATCTACTCTGCTTAAAGGAAATGCCCTTTTTCAATTACTTTATTTTATCCTGTTACAGAGAAGGTGATTCTGAAGAAAGTCTGGGGTCACCCAGTGACCTTAGTTTGTCTCTTGTCTGTTGGAGCATCAGTGGCAAGTATCTGGCTGGAGCTACGGAAAAGATGGTGAACATATGGCAAGTCAATGGTATGCTCTAACTACCGGTGAACGTTAAGTTCACCATAAACTAACTACCATAAAATGTATTTCTAGGGAAGCTGCTATAGCGTTGAGTCTTTGTTTACCTAACTATTTGTGTGTGCTTTCCAATTTAAATACCTGCCATCTTCCATAATATCTTCTCAACCTGTTCAGTTAGAGGAAGGCACTAACCACAAATTGATGCATGCTTTATAATTAATTCAGTAGAAAACTGAGCACCAGATATGAATTCTTGTTGTATGTGATGTTTAGGTTTGAAGCTTGGTCACTCTTGGTGTTTTGTTTGCAAATATGGTATCTTCCCATAGTCCACAAGACTTAGTTTTCTACAAAAGGCACAGAGAATGCCAAAATTGGCTGAAACAGATGCAGGGATGGGTTACAGTGGAAGAGATGGAAAACCTGCTGAGAGCACAATGACTAAGCTCGGTTTATGTAGCTGAACAAAAGAGTCTCAGAGGAATAAGATTATAAATCAATACAGTAGGAAGGTAACCGCTAAAAGCCCAGAGAGCAAAAGCAACTGTCTAAGCAAAAATGAATAGGGTTACCACTAGAAGAAATGGAAGTAGTCCGTGAATAACTTCAAGAATGTTTCTGGTGTTAAAAAGATTGTGATATCAAATAGTTTATAAGGAGGGATAATGACTGAGAAAGAAATACTTTAAAATGTATTAGATAAATTTTTAAGGTTGCATTGTGATAGGGAGGACTGAGCCTGATTCAGAAAGGTCGTTCCTAATTCCTCAATTCAGTTTGCAAGTGTCTCTAAATGGATTCTCTTACATCCTTCCTGTAATTTTTGCTGCATTTAACCAGTTCAGAATAATACCTTCAGAACTCCCGTGAGAGGAAGAATGTTAGTCACTGTGTTGCTTTTAATCTCTGAAGAAACATTATTCTGCAGTTCTGCACTTAGGAAAATCACTGCTGCCGCAGTCCATGTTAATAAGCAGTCCACAGGAAAAGTATAAATTGTATGAGTACTGAAGAATTTAGCTTCCTCCTTTAATGAAACTACTTAACTTGACTGAAAATTTAGATTTGTTAGCTAGATTTTGAGTCTGTGGAGATTAGTGGTCCACTGCTTCATGGTCTTGTAATCTATGTGAATTTGTAGCATGTCCTAGCTGTCAATAGGGTCTTTTGATATTTTCCCATGGAAAGTATTTCTGTTGCATTATTTTCTTTATGAAGATGAAGCAGTTTAAAAGTTTTTTTTGGGTTCCTAGGAGGAAAAGGATTATTAGATCTTCAGCCTCACTGGGTATCTGCATTAGCTTGGCCAGAAGAAGGGCCAGCTGCAGCATGGAAAGGAGAATTGCTATTAATTGGTCGTATGGATGGGTCTCTTGGACTTATTGAAGTTGTGGATATTTCAACCATGCACCGGATAGAATTGGAACACTGCTACAGAAAGGATGGTAGGTGACTATTTTAATATTTAAACAGAGCTTAACATTAAAAATCCCCCCCACCCCCTTAAATATTTTAACAAGTATATAATCCCTATTTTTATTATTGTTCATGGGGATGCAACTTCTGATACTTTGCTCACAAGCATCATTCACTTGTGTTCATGGGAGCAAGAAAGTGTGGAATCTGTCTGCACCTAGGTTCCTTTTACAGCAAAGACCAACAGTTTATAGTGGCCTAGTCAAATCGTGACATTCCTTGTCGTCATAAAAAAATAAATTAATATAGATTCTCTGCAGTGTCTGCTCTCTCTAAAAAAGGCAGGTAGACAGTATCATCTGAATTCCATAATTACTGCTATTTTTCTTTTATAGTTCCAGTCCCAGGGGACATCAAATAGCACATCTTAGGTAGTGTTTTGTGGTTTTGCGTATTGTTTCTCTAAGAAATGTGATTTTTTTTTTGGCAGAATCGAGTGAGTTGCTATCAAGGTACTAACAAAGGCTGAAGTGGCTTTCAGTAGTTTTCTTAGAAGCATTCCAATTTCAGACACATGTATAGGATTTCGTCTACTTTTTTCTTTTCCTTAGCATAGATAATTTTCACCATGTCAGGAATGTAAATCCAGTTATTGTAACAAAGAAGAGTGGAAAAAAAATCTAACCGGGATCTCAACATCTGTGATTACAGGGGCACTTGCTTCTCTCTTTACTATACAAATTCAAGAAAATTCTCAGACAAAAAGTATGTCAGGTAACCTTGGTGGGGAGGGCAAGTTTTCATGCACTTAATATTTTAGGCAATTACACTTGCACACCTTTTGGCAGGAGTAATTAATTAAGTTTTGTGTTACCTGTTTACATAGTTTCCGTCACATGCCTTGCCTGGTTCAGTGAAGACAGACCATTTGCAGTTGGTTATTCAGATGGAAAGTTGCTGATAGGAACAAAGGAACCACTTGAAAAAGGAGAAATTGTTCTAGTTGACGCACACAAGGTAGAGTTACTCATTTTAAAACTAATCTATAATTTCTGCAGGTAACAGTCTGTTTAAGTTGTTTTCTGTATTTGGAAATTAATTATAAAATCAAGCATATATTTATAATGTCTATTTCTGACATACTAAATACAATACAGTTAAGAGGAAGAGTATACCAAATTTAAAAAAAAAAAAAAAAAAAAAAAGAAAAAAGAATTACAGCCTTTTTTGCTATTGGAGATTGTGAAGTGTATGGGCATACAGCAATGGGTATGTATTATGGGCATCTGGATTTAAAAAGACTTCATTCGTAAAAGCACTTAACAAATATTAAAAATATTAATTTTGGTCAGGCCCCATGTTTTTGTAAAGCTTAAGTTACTGTGCAAAGCAAAAGATATTTTTCTAAATATGCAGCTGTAAAGGTTTTGATCTTTTGCTTTGGTGTATATAAGTCATGAATAATTTGACTAATGAGTTAATTAGATTAATAAGAGAATTTCCTAAAGGAAAGTTTATTAAAAACCTCTTAAGTGCTTCCATGAATTTGTCTTAAATATTTGAAGTGTGGTAGTCACAGAAGTGAGCAAGCTGTGGCGATAAAACTATACTTGGCTTTTCCAGTATGGGCTCTTCTTTCCTACATTGGTTAGGCTCAGTATGTC
This sequence comes from Aythya fuligula, assembly GCF_009819795.1. Classification (NCBI taxonomy): domain Eukaryota; kingdom Metazoa; phylum Chordata; class Aves; order Anseriformes; family Anatidae; genus Aythya; species Aythya fuligula. The sequence continues at coordinate 7,559,551 of NC_045569.1, read as the reverse complement.
ATCAGTCCCATTGCCTAATAGGCTTATGAAGCCAATACCTTTAAGGCTGAAATTAAAAAATATAAAAAGTGAGCGTTCTGAAAAGTATCATTCATATTATTTTTACTTGTTATGATGTGAGAATAAAATGTTCTTTGTTATTAGTAATTAAACGTTGCATTAGCTCTGGCAATTAAATTTCCTCTGTTCTTACTGTGTTACTTCACACTAACATTCAATTTTTAAAAATCTAATAGGATATGATTGTTAGTATGAAGTGGGATCCAACTGGTAAGATTCTCCTGACATGTGCCAAAGAAGAAACAGTGAAACTCTGGGGATATATGGGAGGGTCTTGGAGACGTCTGCATTCACTGCCCCATCCAGCTCTTGTGAATGGCATTGCCTGGTGTGCTCTTCCAGGGAAAGGACCCAAGTTACAGCTTTTACTAGCTACGTATGTAATTTTTTTGTTTGTTTTAGCTCTTTTGCAGTTGGGTGTTCTTTTACTAGTAGTAGTATCTTTCTTTTTTTTTTAATTCTGCTGGTCATTAATGTCTAAAACAAACATAAGTTCTGTGTTTTTTCAAATAATGTTTACTCAGTAAGCCATTTTTAATGAGATCTATAAAGCACCCACATTTAAATGGAAAGTGTGGGTCTGGTCATGTTTACTGTTTTCTCTATGTCATAAGACCTGTGCATGGTGAACCTGTGCTTGAAATTTGTTGTTTTCCTGCAAATATATTTTTCTTTTTTTTTTGAGATTACGGTGTTAGTAAAAAATTGAAAAGCATTGGGATGAGGGTTGGGAGTTTAGGGAGTGGAATAGGAGGAACGTATTTATCCATGGTTAACATTCCTTTCCACTTTAGATGATCTATGTGATCAATATAGTGTTATAGAAAGGTGGTGCCAACTGATTTTTTCAGGATGTTTTGTTAGTTAATACTTTATATTAATACCTTTACTTTTTTTTTTTCTGATTTAACCTGACTACCTTCAGAGGATGCCACAATGGTTTGGTGTGTGTCTGGACTGTTCCCCAGGACATAGTAACCACATTGCAGTCCAGCTCAACATACTCAGAAGGGTGGTGGGACCAAGAAACAAGTGCCAAGGTAGAAGAAGTAGTGTTTAAGAAATTTCCTTTGCTTGTTCTGAAACTGGGGAGGAGGGAAATGTGAACAAATTACTCAAATCTCAAATTTACTAAGAGAACATGTTTGCTAAATATATAACATTTGTAGGTATTTTCAGAACAGGAAATGAAAAATCACAGGTTTAAGTGAATTTTATTTAGCTAAAGAGTGTATTTTGAACTGTTTCAATTTTTTAAAGTTGTTAAATTTATACCAAAATTCACTAAGTGTTTTAAATTCTTTCTAGATAAAATTAAGTCACAATAAATTTAACCAATATAAAATTAAATTGTAATGCAATCTTTAATGTTGATGTCATTTTGTACAGGGAGAAAAGATGATAACATGACAAAGATATTTATAATTTTGGACTTTATTATCCTGTGTAAATTACTACATCTCTACAAATTATCAGTGTTTATTACAGGATATAGAAGTTATATAATGCTATTCCTTTTTCTGTAACAAATTCATTGTTCCATAACTATGAAATAATTTGCAGGATGGATACAGAAAACCAGTAGAAGTCAAGTGTGTATTTCAGCTGAGAGGCCATATTACTCCTGTTCGGACTGTTGCATTCAGTCCTGATGGACTGGCATTAGTATCTGGTGGACTTGGAGGTCTCATGAATATTTGGTCTTTACGGGTAAGATTATCTTAGAGCTGGCATGAGTATTTTTTTAGTGTAAGTATCTCAAATGGTCAAGTAATCAGACTTCTTTTTTTTTGTTTTCCCCCAGTATGTTACAAATGAGAGGAAGTGTAGTGTAAAATAATGGTATGATGTTATACTTAGTAAAAGATAAATTGAAATTATACTTAACATTCAAGTACTTTGTATTTTAGGGTTCTACTAATTCACTCTTTAGTCTTGGTCATGTTAGGCCTTGCAGAAGCAGCAACTCTTGTTACTACAAGAACAATTTACTACAAGAACTTGTCCAAGAATCAGACAATGTTTAGTATTAAACACTTCTAAACCCTTTGTTATGTTATGTCCTTTGTATGATAAAATTGCTAGATGGATTTTTGCTTTTAGTATAGACATTTCATTTTTTAATAAATTATTGAACAGCATGGGAGTATATCATCCCTAAGTAATATACTTTGTATTTAAGTAGAAAAGTAGCTGTATACACACTGACACAAAACACTTCTTTCCTTAGGATGGTTCAGTATTACAGAGTGTTGTAATAGGTTCTGGAGCTATTCAGACTGCAGTATGGATACCTGAAGTTGGAGTAGCTGCGTGTTCTAACAGATCAAAGGTGATACTGTGTGTTAAAGTAATCTTTTAAATTTTTGTATTATTTAGAATTATCTTATTGAAATAAAATCTTTTATTTTTTTTTTTTTTAAAGAAGTATGCAGGCAGGTCCAATCTCTGTTTATTGGCTTACGTTATCCAAAGATATTTGTTTACAAAGCTGCATGATCTGTTCTGAAAGTAGTAGGACTCACTTTTTTAAAAAAAATTTATTCATGAGAATAGAACAAACAATTAGAATTTTTTAAAGTAGCAGCCTTCCGCATCAACACACTGCTGCCAACGAGTTTTCCAGTTTTCGTACACCTCCAGGAACGCCTGGACCGGAATGCTGTTTAGCTCCCTCGTCACGGTCTCTTGAAGCGCTTCTGCCAATGCGTGATTCTTCCCCTTGAGCGTCGATTTTATTCTTGGGAATAGAAAAAAGTCTGACGGGGCCAAGTCAGGGCTGTAGGGGGGCTGAGGCAGCGTTGCCACCTTGTGCTGGGCAAGATACTCCACTACGCGGAACGCTGTGTGGCTCGGCGCATTGTAATGGTGCAGCAGCCAATTGTTGATGATGGCTGGGCGGACACGAGCAATGCGTTTTCGCAGTCTTGTGAGGACTTCCACGTAAAAAACTGCATTAACTGTTTGTCCGGGTGGTACAAACTCTTAGTGGATGACTCTATGTCAATCAAAACAGCAAATGAGCATGGACTTTAGCTTGGATTTGCTCATTTGTGCTTTCTTGGGGCGTGGGGAAGCAGGGGTGTGCCATTTTGTGCTCTGCCGCTTACTCTCCGGGTCTTACTCAAACACCCACGTCTCGTCACCGGTCACTACATTGTCCAAAAAGTCGGGCTCCTCATTCACATGCTGAAGAAGATCCTGGCAGATCGCTTTCCGGTTGGCCTTTTGCTCCTCTGACAACACTCGCGGCACAAACTTCGTGTACACTTTCCTCATGGCTAAGTTTTCTTTCACCATCTCAAAAACTTGGGTTTGAGGAATGCTCAAGTCATCAGCAATCATTCTGATACTCATCCTGCGATCACAGTTCAGTAAATTTTTCACTCGCGACACGTTTTCGTTGGTCTTGCTGATCGAAGGGCGTCCGGAGTGGTCGTTGTCTTCCACTCTTTCCCTACCTTCTCGGAACAGCTTGTGCCCCTCAAAAACACCTGATGGCAGCATCACTGTAGGCCTCCTTAATCATGTCGTGAGTCTCTTTGCCCGTTTTACCAAGCTTTACACAAAATTTGATCGCGTATCGCTGCTCCAGTAAATGCTCCATGATTCTCCGTGACGAGGCGTTTCAACAGGTGTTCACAGTACAAGCGACCTGCTCTCTTCAACGGCCAACAGCTGACTGCCAATTTTTCCCAGCGTTCCCAATATCCCCCTCCACCGATCCTGCGCGCGCAGACCACCTCTCGTCCACCCGTTCGCCCAGGAAAAAGCCAGTCCTACTACTTTCAGAACAGACCATGGCTGTAACTGACAGTCTATCTAACCCTGTTATATTTGCAAGCTATGTTGCTTTGACTTTCAACTATCACTTGACCCTAAAAAGATTTTTTTTTTTTTTTGAAGTATCCCACATTGAGTTTTGGGCAGTGGAGGTGGAGGAGGGAGGAAACCTTCTGAGCTGGGGGTTATAAAGGATGCTGCACACTGGTTATATCAACTTTTCTGTTTAACGGTGGCAGCTGTAAATGGGCCACAAAAATAGGATAAAGACACTTAATTTTTTGTTTATGCAACATGAAAAAATGTTTCATTTCCCAAAACAAATAAAACTCTGTAGGGATTTAATTTAGTCTCAACCAGCCTCAAGAATTTTTTTTAAGGAGCAGCAGAATTTACTTCAATGTTTTCTGTGTCAAGAACTTCTGGTACCTGAACAGAAGCTTTATAAGTGGCAATATTTAGAAACCTGCATGTGTCCTGCACTTCCTCAAGTAATTAAAAAAACAGAAAACAACAACAGAAACTCCCCACAGCTGATTATTCCAAAAGATGACATTTTTGTGAGCAAAGTTAAACATGGCACAAGTTACAGTTTCTTTTATTAGAGTCATGGTACATTTGATTCTAAATATTTGGGGATTTTTTGAAAGTCTTCTCTGAATTCGGCCCAGATGTTGAAGATCATATTGCAAGGCTAATCCTTAATTCAGGTTACAACAGCAGTCACTGAAATGAACTCTGCTTATTAACATCTGTTTGCATTCTTCCTTGGAATGATAATCCTAATGTTGCCTCAAGAATGTGATGTTAACTTGTGAGGAAGAGGCATATTGATAGAGCTATTCCATGGTGATTCCAGCAGATTATTCACCAGAAGACATAAAAAATACTGAAGTTTATGTATTTTCTGGCCCCTTTGGAAACTAAGATAATTGGTGATAAATCAGTGGAGCTGAACAATGCTGTTCTATGATTTTAAAATTTCTAATGTGTCTTGTGGCTGCTGTTATACAGGATGTGTTGGTAGTGAACTGTACCTCAGAGTGGATATCTTCCAATCATGTCCTTGCAACGTGTAGGACTGCACTGAAACAGCAAGGAGTTCTAGGATTAAATATGGCTCCTTGCATGCGAGCTTTCTTGGAACGTTTGCCAATAATGCTTCAGGAACAGTATGCTTATGAAAAGGTAAGAAAAGTTAATGAGAATACTTAAAATTCATGTCTGACTTAAGATCACTGTTTGAATCTCTGCTGGTTTCAGTGTTTCAAGACTGAAAACCCAAGACTTTTCTACGTCCTTTTTGCAATTACCTTTCAGTGTTCTCAAAACTAGCAGCCTTTTAGTTTGAGAATATTTAAAATCCTAGAAAAAATTTAAGTGTGGAAGAAAGTATTTGTCTATAGGACTAGCTTTGAAGGACTCCTGTTTCTGAATTGATGAATATATACTCCTAACTTTGCATGTTTGATTTCTCTCTCCCATTCCCCTCACCTTTAGCCCCATGTTGTTTGTGGAGACCAGCTTGTTCATAGTCCTTATATGCAATGCTTGGCATCACTCGCTGTGGGCCTTCATCTAGATCAGCTGTTGTGCAATCCTCCAGTACCACCTCATCACCAGAACTGCCTCCCTGATCCTTCAGCCTGGAGTCCCACAGAATGGGCCTGGCTAGAGTGTTTCTCAACTACCATAAAAGCTGCTGAAGCCCTGGCCAAGGGAGCACAGTTCCCAGAATCTTTTACTGTTCCAGACCTTGAGCCTGTTCCAGAGGATGAACTTACTCTCCTAATGGTAAAATGTGCTATACTGCCTTAAGAACAAAGAATATTAGTGTTAAGCATATAGTATGATGCAGTTAACATCTCTGGACTGTAAATATTTATAACGTATATTTATATATACACATAAGCACCAGCAATAGGTTTATTTTTAAATTAACTATTACAGAGTATACTGTAAAGATTGTTCACTGTGTGTGTAGTCATGAATGCAAGTCAGTTGCATATTGAGGGGAAAAAAAAAAACAGTAATTTTCTTACGTGATAAAAGCAAGAAATCTAGAGCTCAACTACACTGATTTCAGACTAACTTTCTGGCACATTCCTACACTGAATTATTTTGGCAGAGGTAACTGTCTTTATAACTTGTTACAATATGTCAACCAAAATAAGAATGTTAGATTAAGAAAATATTATCAGCAAGATATCTTCAGACAGTGTTTGCATTTAAAGCTTCAAAAAACCCTAACAAGTATCTGTAAAAGGGAAAAGATTATTTCATCCCAATGTCTTATTTTATTTTTTGATTGCAAGCCATGGATAATTGTGCCATTGATAGATCGGCATAGTAAGGAAATAAGCTTGGTCTATAGACAAAATTCAAGTATTTTAGTCTGCATACAGTCATTTTTATTTTTGTATTTTTTAGAATGATTTGAATGAGCATATTGTTATTAGTCAAAAAATAAATACGCGTTGCATAACAGCTAAATAATGTGCCTCTCCTGAACTGAATGTCGTAACTGTGCCTTTTGTTGCATAGGATAACAGTAAATGGATCAATGGTATGGATGAACAGATAATGTCTTGGGCAACATCAAGGCCAGAGGTTAGTAAGATTGAATTTTATTTGTTTCAACATGGTAAGCTTTTGAAAGTACTCTTTTTCTAAAGCATTCTTTCATGCTATGCAATAGGATTGGCACTTGGGAGGCAAATGTGATGTGTATCTGTGGGGAGCAGGAAGACACGGGCAGTTAGCAGAAGCTGGTAGAAATGTCATGATACCAGTAGCAGCACCTTCATTCTCTCAGGCTCAGCAGGTAATCACTTAAACACGTTTTTATTTTTATTGATTTATAACATGTATTATTGTTTGTTTGTCAAAATCTCTATCTAAATGTCTTCAATTTGTTGTTTGAATTTACTGCGAACTACCCTCAAACATGTATTTTCACTAAAGAAGTCTTTAATTATTTGACAATTTCAAATTAAGCCATTGAAATCTGACAAAGCAAAATTGCTTGATAGGGGCATGACTTGAAAATACCCAAACAGCTCTAGCATAATTCATGTGCCCATTTTGTTTTCTGGGTTAAAATTAACATTTAGGATGGAAACGTCAAGATAAATCTCACGTAGGAGCATATTCTGATTTCTTTCACTGGAAGATCTTCATGGTCCCTTCCAACTCCAACCCAAGCCATTCTATGATTTGATGGTTCTTTAAGAAGGTTTGCCAAAACTAGTAGCAAGAATCAATGAAATAATATGTATTAAGATGTGATTAGATGCTAAAACTCCATTAAACATGGGATGAATGATGCTAATAGGGTTGTTATGAAGGTATTTGTAGTGTAACAGAATCTGTGGTCTTGACAAAAAAAAAAAAAGATGGTACATTTTAACACAGGACTTACAACATTGCTGCATCTAAAACAAAAATAACACATTTGTGTATTCTTCTTGACTAGGTTGTTTGTGGTCAGAATTGTACTTTTGTCATTCAAGCTAATGGCACAGTTTTGGCTTGTGGAGAAGGGAGCTATGGACGACTGGGACAAGGAAATTCAGATGATCTTCATGTGTTAACAGTCATTTCAGCACTGCAGGGTAAGACTGGTTCGAAATTACTTGATTGATAGAGAACAAATAAGTATTTTGGCATTTAATATTATTTGTCTAGACACTTTTCACAGATATCGAACCATTGTAGTCATTAAATAAATTGAACAAATAAACTAGTCTTTTTATTTCTTCTCATGATTTAAGTAGTGACATCTTAAAATTCCTTAATTTTCAGAAGGCTTTGAGGAAAAGTGTTTGCCCAAGATAGCAACATTTCATTTCAAAACTAACAGCAGGTCAGAAGCATAGGTTGCACATGAGAAGTTGAAGAGTTCCTTCAAAATAAAAATAAAATAATTGATATAAGAAAAAACTATACATTGTTGCTTCCTTTCCCTGGCCTTAATGTGCTACCACTAGGTGCACTTGGTGGATGCATATGAAGAGTTCATTATAATTTACTGTAAGCACTGTTTTCTCACTTTTCTTTAATAGGCTTTGTTGTAACACAGCTGGTAACCTCTTGTGGATCTGATGGACATTCCATGGCTTTAACAGAAAGTGGGGAAGTCTTTAGCTGGGGTGATGGAGATTATGGCAAACTGGGACATGGGAACAGCGACCGACAGCGCAGGCCTAGACAAATAGAGGCTCTGCAAGGAGAAGAAGTGGTGCAGGTACCACAGCATTTCTTATTCCTTCTTATAAACTGCAGATATTGTGACTTAGTGCTAGGAATACTGGCTTGGGGTAACCAGTACAGATAGTGATAGAGATGTTCCAAAGCCATTGTCAGTCTTGCCAATTTGAATTCAGATATTGAATGAAAACAGGCAACTTCTAACTTCTCTCTAAGTATTATGAAGCAAGTTGATAATTCCCACTTGAAGAATGTTATAATCACAAAACTCACTGGTGGTTAGTGATGTTACTTGACACTCGTTATTTGAGAAGACGAAAAATTTGGAAGAGCCTGGAAGTAAGGGATGATCCAAATGGCTGTCAAAACACAGGCACAACTTAGCATTTTCTCTCGGTCTTTCTCAGGTCTTTGACCTTTAAAGTAAGTCACCAGTCCTCCTCCTTACTAAGTGTGCTTTATAACAGTCCAAAAAAAGATACCTGGGTTTGTCTGAAAGCCTTTATGTACACAGGTATCCACCTGTCTTCCTCCTAACTTTACTGTGAGGGAAAACAAAAAGAGGTAGAATGTTGAGTCATTAATACTACAATATCTGTACTTTACATCTTTATAAAGTAAATATGTGCTATGTGTGAGAAGGGTATTACATATTTATATGTGTAATATTTTTCCCCGAAAATATAAATTACATGTATAAATTACAATTATTTTATTTCTAGATGTCATGTGGCTTCAAACACTCAGCTGTAGTGACAGCAGATGGCAAACTTTTTACATTTGGAAATGGTGATTATGGTCGATTAGGGCTTGGAAATACTTCCAATAAGAAACTTCCAGAAAGAGTGACAGCGCTGGAGGGTTACCAGATTGGACAGGCATGGTTTATTTCAAATTGTCATCGTATCTTTGTTTAAAGCTAATATTCTCAGTATACTTTAGTGTTCTGTTTTTTAATTTTGGCTGTTATTTTGATTGTAATAGCAGATTTTGAGTATGTGTATTGTTTTCAGATTTCTTTCCTGGCTTTTGATCCTCTTTCTGCAATACTGCAACCTCTACCCCACTTTTTTTTTAAAGCATTGCAAAGTTTCAATATGTAGGCATTAAGTATGAATTATTGAGCTAGAAAAAATAACACAACTAATGTGGTCCTAAATGTCTTCAAAACACTATATGAAGCAATAAAAATTTCAGTGCCTTTAAAGGGATAGTTATTTTCTAAAATGTGTTTTTTCTTTTTTAGAAGGTATTTGGGTTGTACAAGTTTGTAGTAAGTTGGCAAAAACTATAGTAATAACATATTTCTTTGAACCAGGTGGCTTGTGGACTCAATCATACTGTAGCTGTGTCAACTGATGGCTCAATGGTTTGGGCTTTTGGAGATGGAGATTATGGTAAACTTGGTTTGGGAAATTCCACTGCAAAATCGTCACCACAGGTTAGAATTCACAAGGGAAATTACTCTTTCAATGCTTAATGTATTGCACAGAGTTCAGAGTGTAGTTCTCAGAATTTAACTTAGTAATTCCAGAGGCTATACTACTCCAATAAAATCTAGCATAAATAATTCTGATCATATGTTATACTAAGCATGACACTCTAAAGCATCTCATGTAAACCAGTCTCACCTTATGTCAGAGATAATACAAATAGTGACAGTCATAGAATTAGCTTAAATCAGAGGTTCCTTATTTTGGAATTTGTGGGGAAGGTTGTTTCCACACTGGCAGGCTTCCTCTGATGCCAGCCCCACCAATCACCAATAAATTAAAGGCATTTTGAATCATTGCACATAGAATAAGATGTTAGTTCTTTTAAAGAAAAAGAGAAAACTGTGTCTCAGTTTCTTGTAGTCATGTACAGGCATTAATTAGAATAATGTTGTATTGTATACATTGCATTGTGGGAATTATAAATTTTATCTTTGGAAGCAGAAGTTACATATGTAATTCATATTTGCTTTCTGTTTGTACCCTCATAACATCATAGCTTTTTGTCCTCTCATTTACCCCCTTAGAAAGTGGATATTCTGTGTGGAATTGGAATAAAAAAAGTTGCCTGTGGAACCCAGTTTTCTGTTGCATTGACAAAAGATGGTCACGTATACACTTTTGGACAAGGTAGGGCAATCTAGTATTTAGATCTTTCCATCTACATGTTTCTGTGTATTGAAAGTGAAAATGAAGAATACTAAGATGCATTTATAAGAGTGACCTAATGTGGATTTTGGAAGTACAGCAATGCAGTATTAACATAGGCCTAAAATACAGATTTGTGGCTGTATCTAGTTTGATCTCACAAAAACTGGCTTTCAAAATACTATAATTTAGCTTTTGAAGAGTGTTTTCGTTAATCTTCATCAAATTTCACCCATCCAAATGCATTGGGTTACTTGAATGTTCACTTTGCCAAATAAATCGTATACCTACACAAATCGTTCAAAATTCTGGACAGGCAAGTTGCCAGCTACACTGAAATAAACATATTTGCTCTTAAGTCAGTTAACTCCTGTGTGTTGAGAAATTTATACGCTTAGATGTAGAAGCCTTGTTTTAATAAATTTTAGTTTTGTTTCAGATTTGAAGTGAAAATAACAATTTTGGCAATATTAATGAGTACATGTAAGATTTTGTAGGAAATGTACACTACATTTCTCTATTTAGTCCCAGTTCTAAGAGTACCAAAGAGTTGCTTTTTGTCCCTCCCTGACTTTGCCTGCAAGTAAAATTCATTTTTTGATGTTCTTTACATATGTGGATATTTCCTTGCAATTTCAGATCGCCTTATAGGTTTACCAGAAGGCCGAGCTCGAAATCACAACAGACCCCAGCAAGTTCCAGTACTGTCAGGAGTCTTTATTGAAGACATAGCTGTAGGAGCAGAGCATACACTTGCTTTATCTTCTACAGGGGATGTATATGCATGGGGTAGCAACTCTGAAGGACAGGTATCTACCATTTCCTGTTTATTTCTAACCTTTATAAGGCTAATTATACTTTATAGATGTCGTTGTAATGTATACCTTTTGGTGGAAAATCAAACTCTCCCCTGTCCCTCAGATGGCTCCTGTAAGAGAAGGGCAAAGTTGCTGCTCTGATACTTCAGGATTGAGTATTTGAGAATCCTTGTTGAGCGAGTTGTTTAGAATAGTTTCTGAAAGAAATATGTCTTATTTTTAAAATGATGCTTACACTGTATTTTTGAAAGAGAAATGCTTATTAGTGTAAAAAAAAAAAAAAAAAAAAAAAAAGAGAGAAACTTGGTTCTGAAAGCCTATTTATTTTATGTTTTTCCTTGCAGTTTAAAAAGCTTGGTTTATACGGTGTAGGAATAATTTTTTATACTCTTATGATACAAAGTTACTGCTTTTAGAAAATGAAATTCAAAGCCATAGGTAAAAAGTCAGAATAGGTTCAGTAGACATTCTCTTTACACAGATTGTGTTTTCATAAACTATTGTAGGAGCTTCTACGCTACAGCAAAAGTGGTATTTAAATGGCACAGAACAGGCATGAGCTGTATTGACTATGCATGAGAGGTTGTGCATAGATGAATTTCTCAGTGTACAAAAGATCTTGCAAAGAATCTGTAGCTGTTTTAAGGTTGCTTTGCCACCTAAATTTGCTTCTTCCATTAAGTGTGGATGTAACATTTTATCCAAAATAAAAGATATACGATAGCATAATAAAAGATTAAAAGCTAAATATTTTAACCCAGTATATGTTGTTGATAAGTATCACTCTTTACTGCTTGCTCTGAATCTTTGCTGAGAGTGTTTTAGAAGTATTTCCACAGTTGTTGATTCTTCTTTGTGCCTTTTCCATCTGTTACAAATTGTCAGCTTGGACTTGGCCATACCAACCATGTCAGAGAACCAACCCTAATAACAGTCCTGCAAGGAAAAAATATTCGACAGATTTCAGCAGGACGTTGCCACAGTGCTGCCTGGACAGCACCACCTGTTCCACCAAGAGCTCCAGGTAAAAAACCGGGTAGTTTGTATGGTCATTTGATTTAGTCTTTTTGTTTCCCAAGAGATGAATGCAACTGGAGCCTTGGAACATTTGGACAAATTTGTTTTGTTTTACATCTATTAAGTTTTCAAATTGTCTTAGTCTCTGAATTTTGCTACCCTTTATGATGAAATAATGCATTCTTTCTTTTACTGTGGTAGGTGTTTCAGTGCCTTTACAGCTTGGTTTACCTGATGCCATTCCACCGCAGTATGGGGCACTGAAAGAAGTGAGCATTCATACAGTAAGAGCAAGGCTCAGACTGCTGTACCATTTTTCTGACCTCATGTACTCTTCGTGGAGATTACTTAACCTCAGTCCCAATAACCAGGTAAAATTCCATTTGAAAAATACAGCTTAGCTGTGTTGTGTTGTGCCATGTCACTAGGAAGTTTTTCACCAGATTAAGACAGACCTTATTGGTAGGTTCTGTAGGGTTGGTTTGTTTGGTTTTTATTTATTTATTTATTTTATAAACAAAATATACGGATCTGGATTAAGCCAGACATTTTCAAATACCATTGTATATTTTCATTTATGCTAATACTGACATGTCAATGTTTTAGTTTCCAAAAACTTAGTAGCCTCAAAGCTATAAACATGAAGTAATAACCTGTTTCTTGAAATACTGAAGTACTAGTGATTAATTATAAAAGTTTTTATTCTTTAAAGAATTGAATTAATGAACTTTATTAATGTTTATTCTATTACCGCTTTATTGCAGAACAGTACATCTCATTACAATGCTGGAACGTGGGGAATAGTTCAAGGACAGCTAAGACCCTTGCTAGCACCACGAGTGTACACACTCCCCATGGTACGCTCTATAGGAAAAACTATGGTTCAGGGAAAAAACTATGGGCCTCTGATTACTGTAAAAAGAATATCAACCAGGTCAGTATTCTTTTTATAGGGAATGTATTTGATAACAAATACTGATACTCATACATTTTCCAGAACTTCTGGTATACCATGCTCTCTCTATACAACTTTATTATGACCAAGTGACTTCACTAGCCTTTACATTTTTATGAGTTACATTGTATGGCTGTGTTTTTTTATTCTCTTTTTCAAAAGAGGTCGGAAATGCAAGCCCATTTTTGTACAGATAGCAAGACAAGTGGTAAAGCTGAATGCATCAGACCTTCGCCTACCTTCCCGTGCCTGGAAAGTGAAACTGGTTGGAGAAGGAGCCGATGATGCAGGCGGAGTGTTTGATGACACTATTACAGAAATGTGTCAGGTATGAAAAGCCAATTACTTCAAAATGCCTGGTAGAGCTTTTGTTATATCTGGTGTTTGTTTGTATTTGTCAGATTTCCTTATGCAGCACGTTAAGTTCTTATTCTTCAGTCCTTTGCCATAGTACTAGAATTGTCTACTTACGGATGTCTCTGAGGAAAAATAAACCTTCTTCAAATTGTGGCAATGAGATGCAAAAAAGCCACACTGTAACTTAGTGTTAAAATAGGCCAATAGGCTTGAAGTTCCACAATAGCTGCTACACGTTATGGGAGCATTTTGCAAACCCCCATTCTGTCCAGCCAATATTTTCTATAAGATTGTATGCTACAATACAGTTACACCTCTGTCAGGGGTTTCTAACATATGTGAAAATCTGTTACCTCTTGGGTTCAGTGCTGGAAAGGAGTTCAGTGGCAGAAAGTAAGTATTTTTACTATGACCGTAGCCAGAATATTGTTGCTATACAGTTTCATCTGGAAACTGAGGTCTATGGGCTAGGACTAAGATCTGGTTGCTTTTAAGGCACAACTATGATTGTAGCCAGGAGAAGGATTGAAAAGTATACTGGCTGGAGAACTGTGGTTGTTCCTTGACTCTTCCAGGAGTCTTATATCCCAAAGAACAAGAATTAATGCTATCAAAAGAGGATAATTAATAGACCTGCCTAGTCTGGGACAGGGGAACAGCCATAGATAGTGATGAAGCTGGAATTGGAGTTACGGTTAGGATATAGGATGGAAGAAACTAAAGAACTCTGTTTATTAATGATATTTCTAATACCTGTTAGACCAGAGAGGGTTGATTCAGATAAGGACTTGAGGCCTAACTTATAGATTCTTTCCTAGGCAGTTTACATTAACAGTGAGGTGTAATGAGGGCTCAGAACATAATTCATTGAAAAATTTGATACATTGGTATTTCATGCAAAAAGCTGCACTTGGTAGGGTGTATAGCTTAGAGCTTTTGTTCATTTCTAGAACAGGTACCCGGGAATATATCACAGAGTAGTCACAGCAAAACAATGGTTATAGTCTGACATACAGGCAGGCCTTCAAATAAACATGATTTTTTTAAGGAAAACCAGCCCTGCCATTGTTGCTTTCTCTTAAGTATTGCAAAAGATTTTTTAAGAAGTAATAATCACTGTCATAGACTATTCTGTCTTGTAATGCTGTAATGTAAAAATATTTCTGTAATAGGTTTCTTGTACCTGTGTCTAAGAATGCTTTTCTTTGGTTGTTGATTTTTAAGGAACTGGAAACTGGAGTAGTAGACCTACTTATTCCTTCTCCAAATGCTACTGCTGAAGTAGGCTACAATAGGGATAGGTAAGTTGTCCAGGATTTCTTTTTATTGACAGTTGTAAGTTGGTGAAAATCAACTTCTATTAACTACCTTTTACCAAATGGTAAGACTTCATGAGTGTCCCTAGTACATTCTTTTCCTTCAGGTTGTGATGTTACTTTGACATGAAGGAGAAGGTGTGGTTTAAATGTGAACTTTCTGGATTGCTGATACAGAATTTAGTATAACATTAAGAATTTCAGTATTTGTGGTCAGGGTTAAATTTGCCCATCTTGGCCTCCTTTATTTCAACAGTTAAAAATAACATTAATCTACTTATTTGGACACCTCTTGCTGATAATTGTGTTGGCAGTTACAATGCTGTGCTTAGAAATACTTCTTTTGCCTCTAATGAAGTAGCACAGAAATTATACTATAGTCTTTTGACTGTCTTTTCTTCCAGGTTTCTCTTTAACCCTTCAGCATGTTTAGATGAACATCTGATGCAGTTTAAATTCTTGGGTATTCTCATGGGTGTAGCTATTCGTACAAAAAAGCCATTAGATCTTCATTTGGCTCCAATGGTCTGGAAGCAACTTTGTTGTATCCCACTCATCTTGGAGGATTTGGAGGAGGTAGATCTGCTCTATGTGCAGACCCTCAACAGCATTCTTCACATTGAAGACAGTGGGATTACTGAAGAAAATTTCCATGAGGTAAGATGCAAAAGTTGGAGCTTCTGCGTTTATTCTGAAAGTGGTCACTGTTATCAGATTGACCTTAATCTCAGTATTTATTTTATTGTATGATTAAATATTTCCATTATTGGGATAACAAGGCCTTGATAAGCGTTCGGAATAGTTCATGACCTAAATATATTTCTAGGTGACTGATAGTAAAATGTTGAACCTAGATCACTTGATTGACTTACACTAAACATAGTTTTTCTGTTTTGCCTAACAGATGATTCCTTTAGATTCTTTTGTTGGTCAAAGTGCTGATGGTAAAATGGTTCCCATAATCCCTGGAGGGAACAGTATCCCACTTACCTTTTCAAACAGGAAAGAATATGTGGAGAGGGCAATTGAGTACAGACTTCATGAAATGGACCGTCAGGTAAGAATCTCATCGTGATCCTCTCCACATTGTTAACATGAACAGCATTTTTGATTTGTGTAAGTTTCCATTACAGTTTATAAGGGAATATGAAAAGCTGGAAAGGATTTTTTCCCTACAAACTCCTATAGTTCTTTTTAGTTGTATGTTTTTGCTGTTTTTCTAAGTCAGTTATATTTTTTCTTAGCAATTGCTCACTTGACAAAAGAGTACTGGAAATGAGAACTTCTTTTTCATTAGAGTAGTTCCATTGCAACTGTCAATTCTTGAGAAACTTCATCACAGTTGTGTGCAGTATGCACTGTTACTAGACACGACAGCAACATAGAGTCTAGCTGAAGTAAATATTGTGGACAGACATTCATTTAACTGAAAACTTTCTCATCTGCTTTAGCAAAGAAACTACAAATACAGCATTAAATGTTCTGAGGAGTATTAATTACCTATTTGCATATTTCTGTGTGTTTTGTCACTCATATAGTGAAGTTTGCAAAAGCACTATGATAATTAGATGTTAGGAATATTCTTTTCCTTTTTCTCAAGATATAAATACATGCAGAATTCTAACCTGTGTTAGAAAAATAAGCTACTAACCTGTACTTTAAGTTCTGCTGTATTGCGTCAGAATCTTTTCTTTTATGTGTAATTACTTTTAAAAGTAGCTTTGTTTAATAATACTTGTAATATTCACCAGAATTTTGAGAGGTTGTTGACCGTGCAGGGTATGCATGTGTGAGAGGTTGTATTTGGCAGATGTTCTCTCTCCTTACCCTGTTCATTAGCAGATACATGGCCTTTGCATTTATTTGGATGGTACAATAAGTGGCAGAAATAGGACAATTGCACATACAATGTTTTTTCTTTTTTGGGCAATAGGTGGCTGCTGTAAGAGAAGGAATGTCTTGGATTGTTCCAGTTCCCTTGTTGTCTCTTCTGACTGCTAAGCAGTTGGAACAAATGGTCTGTGGAATGCCAGAAATATCAGTTGAAGTTCTGAAGAAAGTTGTGCGTTACAGAGAAGTTGATGAACAGCATCAGCTAGTACAGTGGTTCTGGCATACCCTTGAAGAATTTTCAAATGAGGAGAGAGTGCTTTTCATGAGGTTTGTGTCAGGAAGATCTCGATTGCCAGCCAACACAGCTGATATCTCTCAGCGATTCCAAATAATGAAGGTTGATAGGGTAAGATGATGGTTTTATTTTTATTATTATTAATATTATTCCTGTCTAGTTTAATCTGTCCTTTGGCAATAGCAGCCAGGTTTCCATAACTAAATTTACAGAGAAAGTCAGGGATAGGATATGCCCTGAGCTATTAAAACCAAGGATTTTATTTGTGCAGGAGCATTGAATACTGCATGGATTGCGTGTTAATTCAGTTCATATATTTACTATGGTTCTGTGATTGGAGGTCAAGACAAGCCCTTGCACAAGAAACAAAACCTCTTCGGTTGTAACTTGTCCACAGTCATTTTCTGTTCCAATTCCTTTCTTCATTCGATAGTTTTAACTCCTTTAAGTTTGTGTTAAGCAGCAACATATGACCACTAATGAGCTCTAAGTCCTAAAACCACTATAATGAATTTACAGTATATTACTTTACGCACAGGTTGCATACGTTTTGCATTGTGTTTGGGGTTTGTGCAGTGAAAGGATATTGTCTGAACTATATGACTCAAAAACTTGGGCAAATATAAGATAACAGTGTTTTGACTGTCATCTTTGGTGAGGTGTCTCAGGTTGCTTCATGTTAAGGCACTGAATGGTATGTAATTTGAATGTTGTTTGGTATCTTCCAGTGGGCTTCTAAACAATAGCGTGGTCAAATAGTTGCATTTCATTAGTGAATGGAGGAAGTCACACAGCAGGTGATATAGCAGTAGTTTTGCACATACTGCAGGATAAAACAAGTGATATAATAAACAAGAGAGGCTAGTCTGCTTCTTAGAAGAAATATTGAGATACAATGAGAAAATGCTGAATGATAGAGGCAGGGAAGAAGGGATCAATGAAATATGGATATGTTGCATTTTTTTTTTACTTTATTCACAAACTTAACAGTGTCCCACCTTTTATCCGTTTCCACAGCCTTACGACAGCTTGCCTACCTCACAGACTTGTTTCTTTCAACTGAGGCTCCCACCTTACTCCAGTCAACTAATCATGGCAGAGCGTTTGCGCTATGCAATCAATAATTGCAGGTCTATAGATATGGACAATTATATGCTCTCACGGAATGTGGACAATGCAGAGGGCTCAGACACAGATTATTAACATTCTGTGAACAAAATCATCTTCCTTTTACTACGACTAGCGCCCTGAGTCCAATTTGTTGTTGACATAATTTTATGGTAACCATAGATGTTTTAGGAGCATAAAAACAGATGTTAATAAACAGTGGCCACATTTTAGTTACTCTAAATGTAACAAAAAATTAGATGTTTTTATTTTTTGTGATTGTAAAAAAAAAAAAAAAAAAAAAAAAGAAAACAAAAAAGTATGATCAGTAATTTTTTTCTCCTTTTTTTTGGTCACTTTTGATAAGTTTGCATGGAGACATTTTGGTGCATTTTTGTTGGGAATAGTACATTTGTAAGCCTTCCCAGTGAACATGAAGAGTTGTACATTGTGTATAATTGTTCATTAGCAAGGACAGTTTTACATGAATATTCACATATTTATTTTGTTTTAATTTGAATTGCCTGTGCAGGGTTCCTTATGCAGAGAAAAATAAAGCGAATTCAAGAATTGTTTGCTTGTATGCATTTGTGAACTGTGTATTGGTATACTTAGTCTTCATACTTTTTCATTTTATCTCAGGAAGTTCTAGTACTGCGGTATTTAGACAGGACATGACTTTTGAAGCATCTTAAAATGTTTATCTTCAAGTAATCTGATGGGTAGGACCGTGCCCTGCTTTCTAATGTCTTTGAGGCTTTTTCAGGTATACCATTAGCTTATGCCTTGTACTTCAATATGAGTTAAAGTTGTACTTGATTCCTTCTTGATTTTCATTTAAACATTTTTCTTTTCAAGAGTAGTAATTGCTGACATGAATAATATACAGCCATCTTGACTTGGAAATCTTAAACTTTTTGTCCAAAAAACACACCATCCTCTTTGATATACAGGAATTGATGTAACTGGTCCTAATCAGAGTACAAATAAATTAAAATGAAGGTGACAGGCTAGTTGTTGAAGTTGTGGGTTTTATATACGTTCTGAGTATACAACTTTGATTTTAGTAAACTGCACGTGTTTGGTCTCTGTCACAGCTGTAATTGTGTTATAATCAGCAGTGCCTGGCTTACACTGTAACATTCATACTTGGTTAGGACAGTGATGTACTATTACCAAGAAATTTTTATTCTGTGTCTTAGCGAAGTGCTGATGACAATTCCTTTCAGTCTCCATATCTAAAGTATAATTTGTGTCAAACTGCAAATGCTGTTTTATGTTCAGGAACCAGTTCAACCAGGCTGAGAAGGGTAGTGTCTTTCCTCAGGTGAGTTGCTGCTGCTCTGGCTTGATGTTTCTCCTCATTCTCACTGGAATCCTTGATAGGAGGCTATGGGGCCTGAGGGCTGTGGAAAAAATTTATGAACCTAAACTCACTTGGTACACCACTAGTTTGTCTGAGAACACAGGCATTCCTGTTTTATGTTAGCAGGGATTATTAGGGAAGCTTCCCAGCTGTCCAAGATGGAACCTGGTGTATTGCTGCCAGCTAATGTTGGTCAAAGGGCTGAGCAAAGAGCTTCCAGATCCAGTTTTTATCTGGTTTATTCGGTTAGGACTCACTGTTGGCTCATGAAAAAGGCAAATGATTCTTGAGCTATGACCAAGAACCAGACTGCAGCATGAAACATCTGGAGGGGGACTTCCAATTGTTTGGGGAGGAGGGACTCAGGGCTCTGAAATCATGCAGTTTAGTTTCCTGACTCATCGTGTACTATGGTTCCAAATTGGACTGAGATTTCCACAGCCTGTCACTATGTTGTGAGGAAGTATATTCCCTTTGTGGCTTAAATTTATAGGTGTAGTACATATATAAATATATATATATGGCTACAAATAAGAATGGAAACTGCTGTAGAATGTAGTGTATGATTGTATACTAGACCTCACTGATGTGACTCAAATCAGTGCTACCAGTTTGCCAGTCTGTTTCTATCAGATGGAGAAGATAGTAATACTGTGCCTGAAAAATTGCAGTTTAGTATGGACTATGCAGTTTGGTTCTTGGAAAATTAGGATTTTTTTGGAGGCAGTTTACAGGTAGGTAAGAGAGGATAGCAATGTTTACAAATACTAATGTTCATTAAAAGATTTAAGCGTGATTCCTTTAGCCATTTCGTTCATTGTGCTTGTCCTTTGGATATTCTATCTTAGCATGATGAAATCTTTCAAATGCTTAATTATTTTTATTTTATCCCACCATTTGTTTTTACTGTAATTACATTGTGCGTGCATTCCTTTTAATCTGCTGATTGTCTTATTTCTGTTGTTCAGGCATCTGAGGCATCTAAGTGAGACTGGAATCATGTTCAAGTTTCCTGCATAATGCTTCTTCTTATACCTAATTGCATATGGAGATAAAGAATGTACAGTGCTGACTCTGTTGTACTGTTCATTGGAGACCATCTGAGAAAGTTCTAACTTTATGTCAGTTTCAGCATATTTTTGGTATGCAAACCTCTCCCTGTGGAAAAAGAGGAGTAAATATTACCAGTGTATGTCAGCATTCCATAGGATAAGTAAGTCATATATGCCATTCTTTAAAGGAAAAAAATGTGTGCAGCTCAGTCTTGTAACAAGCCTACTAATGACAGGGTTGTAGCACTAGGCCGTAGCAAGGTAGGCTGTGAGCTATTTCTCATTCCCCTTCCATTTTTCAGCATTGGATGGGACGTGTAAGACTGCAGCAGGGAGTATCAGTGATAACAAGTGCATATCAGAAGTAAGAACACGTGTGTCACTGTGTTTATTTAGACCCTTTTCAAATTAATGAGGTATGGAGCACACTATACTTAGAAATGTTAAATTTTAAATCCAACTAGAGAAAAAAAAAGCTTGAAAAGCTTTTAGCCACGTGTGTATTGTGCTGGGTAGGTTATATATAGGAAAGTACTTCATTGCCAAAAGCCTCTTTCTTTTGTTACATGTGGCTACTGTTTGCTGCTGTTTTTTACTGTACGTTTTTAGTTTTTCCTTACGACTCAGTTCTCAAGAAACAATTGTCCTCTCTGATTTTGTAAGTCTGTCACTTCTTGAAACCCTAATTTATGTTGTTTTATCCTGTTTCTAACCTGGGATTAAATAATTTCTTCTCTTACGCCTCTGGTATTTCCAGTCACTTTTTTTTGTACACCTAGGAAGTATATCACTAGCCTTTTGGGCTGTCAGGCTGTCAGATACCTGGTTAGCCCTTTGAAACAGGTAGGCAGACTACAGCAGAGAGAAGATGAGCAACCAGTCCCCAAGGCTCTAGAGGTAGGTAAGTTGCTCTAACCTGATGAAGCCTTATTCTGACTGGAGAGTCGGCAGTAGAAGAGTTGGCTCATCCAACAGCCTTGGAATGTACTGGTGGGTGGTATGTGCATCTGTCATGCCTAGAGGGGAACTAGTAAGAGCAGAATGTATTATTGAGTAGTGGTGTTCTCCAAAGAGGTTAACAAATGATCAGCTCAGGTCTGGAAATTTGATCTGTATCTGGCATTTAGCTATGTGATGAAGTTGAACTGCAAAAACTACCACTGCTTGTAAGTAAACAGTTTTACCATACTGCAGGTCTTTGTTCCTCTTCTGTTTTATTGCCAATATGATCTATGTTTCACAGTGAAAATTTGAAGTGTCACCTGGATGTTGCTTTTCCCCTATTTTGTGGGAAAAGGCACGAACTTTTACAACTAAACTTGTCTTTTCTACTTGGATCTGATAACATAAGTGCAGCTTCTGAGCAGGCTTTTTTTTTTATACTGCTTTTCTTTTGGTATTTTTATGAAATTTATATAACAAGCCCTCCTCCCTCCATACCTGGTAATTTAGACTTAGAATGTGTGAGTATTAAAAAATGTTTCAACAATGTTAAGAGAACTTTGACAGAGCTCAAATGGCTTGGGACTGAGGAAAACTTTAAATATGCTTCTATCTTTGCATCACAGCCTAAGTAAAATGTTACCGATGTATACTTGGGAACACAATTCAAAAATTAAGAAAGTTGATTACTGATGCTAAGAGAAGTTATCAGCACAAGTATGTTCAAATTTTACCATGTCACGAAAGAAATACCCATATTTAAGGAGGAGAAGAGCAAAGTAATATAACTTTGAGCATTTGTATAGAAATAAACCAAGAAATCAAGTAAAAGAGTGTTCTGAGGCACTCTTTTGACACTATAAATAAACTCAGAAACAGTTGAGAGAAAATTGGCAAAAAGGTATAAAAAATATGTAAAGCTGCAGACCCACATTCGTATTTTATAGCTACTTAAAATTATCTGTTAGATCTGCAGAGGTGTAGCTTTCATCACAGAGGGCTCAGAGAGAGCTAGCATCACAGGAGGGTCTTTGATTATTAATGTGACTTAAAGAGTTTGTAGCTTCTGGCTTATCAATATATGAAATTGGTATTTTTCTCCATGCATAAATTGTGTACTCAAAGTAAGGATTCTGTCGGCTTCCCAATTTACACATCATAATTGGTTTATTCAGACCACCAATCTTCTTTCCAACTTACAAATACTGTTTTAGGATTGACAGTTTTTCTTCCTTTCTATGCTTCTAGTTTTGTTCTGTGCTTTTGTAGTGCATAAGGATCCTACTTCAGTTTTAGGACTGAGTTAATGAAATAGCAGAATACTATAGTGCTATGCTGTTAAGTATTTCTAAGTTGTGCAAATAAAATTACTAAATTATTTTATTTGTCTTCTAAGTGCGTGAAACTTTTGGACACTCGTACTGATAAAGTATTTCTCTAGAATTTCTTATCTGTTTGACTAAGTATCTGCAATGCTGTGATTTATTTCTTAGTTCAGCCAAATTAGAGAGTTCCAAAGGATATCTGTGAATCAGTAAGCCAGGATGGTAAAGGAGGAGCAAGTATATTAATTTGTGTTGAAAGCTGTAAAATCCTTTCCATTTTTCATAAAAAATGATGAAAATAGCACATAGTGTTTTCAGGAGTCCATAGCTAGCTCACCATTTCTAGCAGAGGAAGGAATAAGCCCTAGGAATGTAGGCTATAAAAATATTTCTGCTGAGATTGTTTGAAACTTATCTTCCTAAAAAAAACTGATTGGAAATACAATTTTACAGTACCACTCTTCCAATAAAAAATATCTTCCAGTGGAATTTGATAGCATATTTCTTTTCTGTTCAAATATGAACAAAAGATGAGCTAAATGATGAAGTAAACATTTATTTCAGGACTATCTGAGGCTTCACAGCTAAATTTGACATTACAATACCCAAAGCATTTTTCTCCCTGTAGCTTTAATAAAAGGAATAACAGTACCGTAAAAAGAGTACAGTGAGAAATAGGAAAATTAAGCCAGCTGTTCCTAATTAATCAAGGCCTAACTTCAGACCTTGTTTCTACATTTTGGATGACAGTGAGAGGGAAAAAAATAATCTTCATTTCACACATTCTTTTTAGAGAGGTATTTCTAAATTTTAAAGAACAAGCAGCTTTCTAGGTATTTGTGACAACCTGTAATAATTTTTTAGATAGCAATTTAAGAAGTCACAAATTCTGTTTATTAGAGAAAAAGATAGCTTATATAGTCTTCCAGTTATATATATAAAATTAAAGTGCAGACTAGCAGTAAGCCTGCAAAGTTATACCTGATGATACGTCTACAGTTGTTAAAATGCAACAAAGCTATAAAATTATTTTAAACCATGGTAGTCTTGATACACTTGAATTCCAGCAATGGAATTTCCAGTTTATTAGCAAGTTTCATTAGTGTTGTGTTACTGGTGTGGTGAGATTATCAACAATTTCAAGGTCATTATGTTCATAATGTCAATGAAAACCAGAATACTATGATACGTGCACTTAAATTGCTGCAGTGAAGAAGTTTTGAATAGTTATGTCATGGAACAGAAATGTTGACTCTCTCAATGGGACAGAGCAGAATTTCCATATGTTAGTATTTCTAAATTTGCCTTAAGGACAAAAAAAACTGTGCTGATGTTGGATTGCCACACAACTCTTAAGCCTCCATTCACATTATTGAAACTGTTATTGTACTACTGTTATTGTAACTCTACTGTTAAATGACACAGAAAATTTAAAAAGCTTGCTTTATTCTGTTGCTTGTGTAGATCCAGGAAAATGCAGAAAAGACCTGTTCCAAGTCAGTGTGGTGATGACTGAGGTATTCTTACTCTGGGTAAGATTTTAATTGAAAATGAAATCTTAACTGCTGTACACTTCATTGTGAATTAAGCTGGAATTGTTCAGGATCCATTGAGCTTGTCAAACTGGTCTGTATGCAGCCTTTTGTTTGACACCTGAGCTGTACTGACATTTGGTATTCTAGAAAAAAAAAAAAAAAAGTTATCAATAGCCAGGTATAACCATCTGTCATTCCTATAAGCATGTTCTATACTGGATCATGTTGAATGGGAGAGAAATTGAAAGTAAATATAAGTTAAGATGTGGAGTCCACTAGAATGGACAGGATTCTCTTTATGGTTTGCTTCAGGAGTCAATGCTGGATGTTTCCTAATCACTGAACAAATTGGAATAGGAAACAAAATTTGAGGGCTTGTCCCACACAGAGGAAAGCACAGCATTTGAGACAGGGTGCCTTTTAAAAAGGCACACTGTAGTTCAAATAAAAATCTGAGCTATTCAGGCTAGACCATCTATGTTATTGCTCTGAATTGGTATAGATACTGAGACAGGTTCAACAGGTAACACTTTTAATGGGGAACAGCAGTACGGCTGATGCAGTAAGGTGGCACTCAGAACTGTTCACCTTTCCTGGGGCGAAAATCTGTACCTAAGTGCCTTGGAGCCTGTTGTTGCCAGACCTGGTTACTCAATACCATGACCAAGTCCCTGTGTGTTGTATCATCCAGGCAGGTTTTGTACAGCAAAGTGAAACTG
Organism: Aythya fuligula; assembly: GCF_009819795.1. NCBI lineage: Eukaryota > Metazoa > Chordata > Aves > Anseriformes > Anatidae > Aythya > Aythya fuligula. Next base: position 7,534,721 of record NC_045569.1, on the reverse strand, counting down.
TGTCAACCTTTGGAGTCATACTTTGGTGTAGCTGATGCTGCAGCAACTCTTCATAAAAACACTTCCCTGTTGCTGAGGTGCATGCAGGCAATTGACAGCCCTGTGGTTCGGGATGAAAACAGCTGTTTGCTGGTTTTTGTTGTTGTTTTTTTCCTTTTGCTTTGCACTGAGACCACAAATGTTTATACAGATCCCTGCTGTAGAATGTTGCTAATTTATAATTTAAAGCTGTGTAATTTACAGCTTTATAATTGTACATCACTGTCTTTTCCTACAGGTTTGTTCTGTAAACTAGCATTTTTTCCCATCAGAATTCCTTTAATGTCAACTTAAAAAAAAAAAAAAAAAACTTGGTTATTTTGTCAAAGTATATTGTGCACAGGGTCAAACTGGTTTGCACACAGTGCCACGCATATACCCTCTGTTAATAAATACACCTGACAAATCAACCACAAATATTAATCTCTGAGGAAGTGATAGTTGTCAGGTACGCTTATCTGCTTGCTAGAAGGAACCTTAGATGTCATGGATCTCTCCCTTCACTGGTAGAATGCGTTATATGTGTTATAAAGTCTTTAACAGAAATTGATTAATCGCTCATTCCCTGAAATTTGTGTAAATCATACAGTATTTGCTGCAGCTTTACGCCTTTCCGTGTTAAAAGAAGGTAACAGAACCAAAGTTTTTAGACTTAATCGAGTACTGCATTATATGACACAAGTACACGATTTTTTCCAGTTTGAGGAAAAACAGAAAACAAAGGGTGTTTTTTCTTAAGATGGTCCTGGTGAAAATTCACACCTTTCCCAACGCAGCCTTTACAAAACATACCAACCACTTCTTTGGACTTAAACCAGAATGCATTAAAGTAGCCACAGTTAATTGAAGCAGTGCTACCCTAGAGGTAAGTAGAAATAAACTATCCGAATTGACTGAGTTTTTACAGTTTGTTGCACTTAAAGCTGAACCAGTTTTCTTGATGATTTTCCAAGTGTGAACTTTTTTTCTGGTTTACTGTCTGGAATCATGTTAGCACTTCTCTCTGCGCTCAGCATTACTGAAGGACACTTTTCCCTGACTTTCTCTAGACCAGTTTGTGTTATGTTCCGGCAAAAATCCACATGGAGTGTTTGCAGTGATCTCCCATAGAGGGTCACTGCTTCCAATGTCTGGTCAGTGATCCGCACGCAGTTTTCCAGTTTGAGTGTCTTGAGGCTTGGGCAGTTCCTGAGAAGAAGCAAGAGGCAATCATCCGTAACATGGCCGCATCCAGAGAGGGTCAGAGATAGCAGGTTTGGACATCTGAAAACATAATCATTACAGGTGAGACTAGGGAAGAATAAATAATATACAGAGCTTGGAAAAGCCAGTGTCTTCAAGAATAAATCTTAAAGTTTTAGCAAAATACTTCCTCTTTTACCAGGAGAGTAAGAAAGTATGAGAAGGTGGGGGTGTATGTAGGTCTTAAAGCTCAACTTTACTAATCACAAAACTTACCTTTCTTGCTTTTTCTGTTGGTGGCTACGTCTGTAGCTCAGTCGGTGCAGTGGGGAAGTGGATGCTTGTACATGTATAGGCTGCAGCTGCAGTGTTTTTTTACCTAAGGAGTTGCATGGTGCTGCCTTTCTCTGACTTCAGAGAAGGAAGACCCAGCAGAGATCATAGGTTCAAGTCAGAATGGATTTGAGGACAATTGAGTGAAGAGGCTGCTTTGTAGACATGCTGAGCATGGGCAAGTAAGACACTCCCACTCTCTTGATTTTATGCAGATTTTTTGTTTGTTACTTCAACTCCTTGGTTTTACTGAGTAAGTGCCAGCTACTACCTACCTAGTTGAGTGCTGATGTTGGATTGCCACACAACTCTTAAGCCTCCATTCACGTTATTGAAACTGTTATTGTATTACTGTTATTGTAACTACTGTTAAATGACACAGAAAATTTAAAAAGCTTGCTTTATTCTGTTGCTTGTGTAGATCCAGGAAAATACAGAAAAGACCTGTTCCAAGTCAGTGTGATGATGACTTACACTGTCCATGTGTATGCAACTGGAGCAGACTGGTTATTATTTGCTGTTGTGCTGAATAGGCACGTTTGCAAAGGCCCTTGTGCCCCGACCTGCAAATCCTTCTGTACAGTGTTTGCTTTCTCACTTCCAGCTCTCTCCAAGGAGCAGCAGTTGAGCTGTGTGTCTACTTAGGTAGATAAACCTTAATGTTTCTGCATTAACGTAGGACTCCTTTAGTTCTATTGTTGACAGTAAAAAATGATTACAGCAATGCTAATGGTGATCTTGTGGTCTTGGTGATCTTGGCAAGGCTATTAGCTTGCCTGTTGCCTGCAGGAACTGTAAAAAGGTATCCGTAAGTGCTTCCATAAACGGATCAATTAGAAATGCAAGTGACCAAAACAGGAAAGGTTAAAAAAAAGGATCTGACCCACAGTGTCATCAACAGAACAAAAGTACTCAAAACTCAGAAAGCAAAGCTGAAAATTCATTTGAATTATGTTTTTCTTTGCACAGAATGCTAGAAATTCTCTTGTGATAGAACTGCTTTAGGAGGGTTGCTGCAAAAAGGCAGGAATTGGACTTGGGAAGGCTAAAATGGATGACACCGTCAGTGTTAATATACAAGGACATTTTTAAGAGTGAAAATTTAACTTTTGGAAATTGATCTCCTTAATTCTGAGAGGCCATTGCTGAACTTGGATGGACTTCGAGGTTGCTTGCTACTCCACAGGGTCTGCTTTGCATTATGTCCAGCAACCAATGTGAGTTTACAGATTCTGCAAAGGAAGGCACTTAAGTGTTAAACTGTTTCTACTGAGCTGTAGTCTTGTGTTCTCCTTCTGAATTGTAATTTGTGATGGCAAAAAAATAGAAATAATTAAGCGTGCCATCTTGGTAGTAGACATTTCAGTGACAAAATTAGAGTATTTCCTTACATGTACTCTTTACTCAGCACTGATATGTTTCCTAATGGTATTTGGCTAATTAAGCTGAAGTTCTTATCAGTTGTTCTGGAACAATTACTTTTGAACTGTTGAACTTAAAGTACACATTCTTTTCTGAACCCATATTTTAGTCCTTGGTTTGAGATTGTACTGTTGCTGGTTCTCACCAACACCCCGCATTCTGTTAGTACCCTGTGATTTGTTGTTTTGTTTGTTTGTTTTATAAATTGCTAGGTCCAAATTGAACATTTTGCCTTCCGTGCTGTGGCACTAAGCTGAAGGCTGGTTACACCACAAATGTATACCATTTCAGCTCTAATATTTGACCACAGCTATCCTTGGTGTTGAATAAAAATGCACTGGGATTGGTTTTACCCTGTTTGCTCCTCCTAATGTAGTATGACACTTTTTCTTAGAGCTTCTCAGTAGCACTAAAGCTGTTAAAAGAAATAATGCGCATTGAGAGCTCTTTTTTCTTAGTGATACTTCCTTTTACTCTAGTTTATAAAAAACATAGTTACATTTCAGTATAAAATCAGTATTTACTTGAATGCATAAAAAACATAGTTACATTTCAGTATAAAATCAGTATTTACTTGAATGGAACAAATTTTCTGTTAGGAATGTGTTTAATGCACTTTCTTTTTCAAATGAAATGTATTCAGTATGTGAAATCATGCCTTTCCTCTAGGGGTTCCCCGTAGACAATCCTTGACAATGACAGAATGGTACATTTTAAGTTAAGCAGCAACTTAGTAAGCAGTATTGCACTTTACTATGTTAATTAATCTTTATTCCAAAAAGAGGGAAGACTAGGCTTAAAGAAAGTCATTGAGAAGATACGCTATTGCCACTATAAAACCAACGTAACACTATATTAAAACTACACAGTGAAAGCACTCATGTACTTACTGCTCCATTTCAGGGAGGCTGTATGGAGGAGAATTAACAGTTCTCAATGCTGTCATTTAAAGGCAGCTAACTTTACAGGAGTGTAGAATTTCACACCCAAAGAACATACCTGTTGCCAACTTCTAGCAAAAAATCAGTGACAGTGTTTTCATGCTTGTTACAGAAGTCTTTCTGGAAATTGTTTTTCATCCAGTCCTCAATGTTACACACCTTGACTCTCTCTGAATGCCAGCAGATGGATAAATATTTTAAGGCAGGTCCCAGGAGAAAGTTGTGCTTCTTTAGTTCCGCTGGAGAGTTAAAATTCAGTAAAGACCAAAGTATAGGATCTTGAAACACTTCTAGCAGTTTGTGACATGTTTTTGCTAAATTTTTCCTGCTGTTTTTGTCCAGAAAAGAAAATAGATGTAAAAGGCATTCCCGATTCAGCTGGGTTATATGCATAGCCCTTCACAGAGTGTAAGGAAGCAGACAGTCTCCTGGCCTTGTGGAATAACGGCAGTGCTGGAGAGGGGCTCAGAATCACTAGAAGGCTGTTGCACATATATGGTTGTGGAATGGTGTTTATTTTTGGCCAACAACTGGTGCAGAAGTTAAGAGCAGGGAAAGGATAAGGACAATGCATGAAACTGCTGTGCTGTTCCTTCAAGGGAATGGAATGGGCATGCAGATCAGCAGGACTTCTCTTTCATGAAATGCTTCCTTAAAAGGGATTTTTCTTTAAAATCATTATTATTATTTTCCTTTTAGGCAATCCTGATAGTTAGCAAAGACCTTGTGGTGTGTTAATGAATGGGAAGGGGCAGATGGTAGGTACAGCTGCAAAATGTAGCTTTGGCAGCCTCTCAAGTTTGGAGGATTTGACTTTCAGAGTGGAAGCTTGTACAGTGTGCAACAATTTTAGCCTTTATTTTTCATTATTTTTGCTGAGGCTGCACTTTCTTGTCTCATGTTCAAGGACTGTTATACTAAGATTTAAAAGGAGGCTAGTTGAACAATCTTTCATTAACAGCTTTAAAAATGAGTTTAAATGTTCCCTGGGTGCAAACAAGTGCACACAAAAAAGTCCAGTTTCTTTTTACAGGCGTCAGCCTTATGGGCATTTTCCTGCCCGCTCTTATTTGAATAAATGGTGCTAGCTGTTTCCCCCACCTTTTGCATCAGTAAAGTAATGCTATACAGGAAGACATGCATGTGAGCAGCCATATCAATGTTCAACTGCTGAAGACTTATGATTTTCTAGCAGATGTCTTATGTTAGCCTGAGTTTTACAAGTTTTCTTGCGTCTATGCTTTTGTAGCTGTTACCATGGACCTGGAAATTTTGGTGGCAAAAAGATATATAGTAGGTTTTAGGAATAGGTGTCTGTTTTCCAGTAACGGACAAGAAAGCGTAGCAGAAATTCTTGCTGTAGAAGAAAAATAAATGTACTGCAAATGGTGGGTCAGAATTAAAAGCAATAATAACCAGCCCTGTGACTTTTTCATGTTTGGGAAGTAATACAAGAATTTAAGGTAGTTCATGCCAATCTTTGGTTTGGTGTTAATATAGGGAAATAATATGTATAACTATTATTATTATAATAGTTGTATAACTAATTAGTAAGTATTAGGAGCAAAACACATCCTGAAGGATTTTCCAAATGGCTTGCACATTTTTAGTACCTGGGAGTTTTTATGTATCTATGCATTTTAATAGTGTTTGTTTCAATACATGACAGGGTTGAGCGCAACCGAAGTTCATCTTCTACTTCTTTGTCTGAGACTGCAGTTTGAAAATGATCTCTGAAAAAATGAGAGTAGAATTTTTTTTTGCAGTCTGCAATGATTGTTTTGGCTTCTTATCTGTGCATGAGTAATGTGTATGCTTACCCACAGTGGCTCAAAGAAAATGACAGGTATGGATCTGTACAGTTCTTTAAAGTTAGTAATTTTGTTCTGTAAAAGGTAAGCTGTGCTTAATGATTACCAGTTCTTCTGGTTCCATGTCCTTTGTCATTAAATATTTGCCTTGGAATTAGAAGGATATTCTTGCTTTCCCTCCCATGCTTAGAAACAGGCTATGAACAGTAGCATGAATACTTTATGAAGCCACAGAAGAGACAAGAGTAGATGATTTCACATACCAGGTAAGCCAGTCATTGGAAAATAGTTTAAATGGTATGCCAGGAGTTTTCTACTTAGTTCTCTTACTGTTTTTTTTTTTTTTTAAAAAACTCTCACTCTGTCCCTTCCTCATTCTCAGAACTTACCTTCACCATTGAACAAGTTTAAATAGTTGAGACTACTCAGAATTGTAATAAACAAAGGAATGTTATTTTAAGGAAAAACATAAAACCAAACAAACTTCCATGATAATCTTACCGTTGCTGGGAGGGACTCTTAAACCACAGAGGACACACACCATGATCTAACAAAAATAACAGCCCTTCTGTGAAAGGGCCCTTTAAAATTGTGTCCTCTTTGGGTTTAAATGCTATGTTCTGATACAATTAAGTTTGCTTTATTTTTTTTCCCCTAGAAGTTCGAATACTCTGTCATCCTGCTCAAATGATCAATGCTAATACTTGCAAAACTGTAAAAAGACATGCAGAGTTTCATTTCCTAAGGAAAAGAGACACTTTAATGGCACATTTTCCATAAACACATTGTGTGAATGAGATATAATTCACATTCATCCTGGAAATGCTCCAAAAACACACACGATGAGCACAGTCAGTGATCCTCACTGAAAATTACACACAATTTTAATGGTAAACAATTACAACTATGGCACTACAGTACTTGAGGATATCCTAAAGCACATTGGAATCAATTTTTCAAGGTGCTGATTACCTCATCAGTAAGACACAGACACATCAGTAATGAAACATTGGGGAAAATTTTGAACACCAAGTGTTATGCTTTCCACTGATTTAGCAAAATTCTTATAAATGGCCTCCTGCTTTTGAACCAAGTCCACTGTACCTGCCTCTCTGAAAGTTTTCAACTCTAAATCTCACACAGCTATTATTACCTAGGAGAGTCTCTTCTGACTATGCAGTGAGAAGAAGCTCTCTTTGTAAATGCTGTAGAGCTTTGCATATAATGCCATACTTAACAGCTCACTATACAACATTAAAGCAGAAGTGTTCTGAGGGCTGGACATTCTGCAGTTTTGTTTTACATAAATCATGTCTCCAGTTGTATATATGGCTAAACAATGACTAACAAAAAAGGACAACCTTCAATCAGACAAAATTGGGTGAAAAATATGCAAGTCTCTGAACTGTAGAGAGCAGTTGCTGCTTGCAGAGCAGTCACAAGCAAGACAAAATTCTTGCCAGTTAGTGTGTACTATGATCAGCAGTAAGTAGAAAGAAACATTTGGCTTAAATGAAATGAGATATCCCTCCCCTCCCACAAGCTAGTAGATAAATATAGGATATACAAGTAAGGTTAAAAATGTAATACTAGGCCAGGTGCAGTATATGTTACTGGTTCAGTGCTCAGTTATTTATTTTTTTTTTTACTTTTTTTTTTTTGACACCACACTGAATAGAATACAGTGGATAAGCAAAGTTCTCCACCAGGAAGAGAAATACTTGTGTTGCCACAACAAACTGTTCATACTGTCCATCTGGGTTTGCAGTGGGAGAAAGTTAAATTAGGAAAGGATTTACGATGTACTTGTTCCAGCAAAGCGTAAGGCTGAGTCTGTATTATCTACCACTTGCTGCAAGAACAAGACTGACATGATTGCATTATGTTCCCATGGCCATATCTCAAATGGACCATGCTGGATACCGTTGCCCAAGACCTTAAATGTTACAGAGACAATATTACTAAAAGGAAATCCTGAAATGGGAAAATAAATCTGTCCCAAGAAATTAACAGAAGTAGAAGCTGCTTAAAATAAGTGAATGTTGCTGAAGATTACAAATCTTAAGTAAGTTCTTAAAACTACAGAAAGGCACATTTACATCACTAGTTTGCAAGAACACTGCATACACCTGACTCCTGCAAATTAAACTGTTTCTGGTCCAGAGCTAGTTGTATGTTTTTAAGATTTGCATTCCCAGAACTAAGATGCTAAAGGAATCCAATCCAAGTAGCATGCAGACAAAATATAGATATAGATGGAATTGATTTAACTCCCCAGCTGTGAGCAGTAGGGCTGTGCTTCAGGTTTAAAATGTCATAAAAATTATTTTGTGTGTTCCGCACAAAAATGAAGTATGTCAAACGTCAACACCTAGCTCTTCTTGTTAGAACAGCAGCTCTGGCTGCACAAAACTGAGAAATGGTAGGTGACATGCTATCTACAATTTAAAACAGTGATTAGTTTTAGTTATTGTTCAACTTGAAAAAAAAAAAAAGACATCCATATATATGTGTGTGGCCCTCAGTGTACCAAATAATAATCACAGTAAGTTTAGCTAGTGTACAGCTTACACACACACACTTAGCAATGTGGAACGTTTTCTGCAGCTTTTATATTAAGCCAACCTCTCTTTCTCTCTCTTTCCTGGTTCAACATGACTTGAAAAGGCCGTAAGACTGTCATTTAAAAAAAAAAAAAAATCTCCTGATTTCTGTTTATGCTTGTCAATGTACAGCTAGCAGGTAACCCACAGCAAGGAAAATGAAGTTCACCCAAGTGCACCATGAGCTGTATCAGTACAATTTATAGGGATTTTTATTTTTTTTTTAACTTCATACTATGCCTTTTAGAAGCAGTAACTAAAAAGAATACTCAGTATAATAAAGAATATTCAATATTTTACTTGTGTTCTTGTGTGGTTTCAGGCTAGTATATTCTTCTGTTATCGCAAATAAAAGGTGCAATTTGGCTGTGTGACTCTACATGAGGTTAAAAAAACCCACAACATTCTTACTAAGAAGCTTTTGCGATTGCAGGAGCGTCCGGTTACTTGCTAGGCACGTCAAAGGTAACTAGAAAGGGTGGAATGGGGGAAAGCACCAAAATGTAGCATGCCAAAGTTCAGATTCCTGGATTTTGCAATATAGGTTTTTCCTGTCCTTTTCTAAATTTCACTAGCAGAGAGGATCTGACCTCCACTATCTGGAACAGTGGCATAGCTGAAAATACCAATGTTTAAACAGATGTCTTTCTCTATTACATAATCAAGTCATAGAAATTGTATCATGTCTCCAGTGTGAATCTCAAAACTGAAAATAAAGATCCCACAATGGGCTTATGAGTAAATACTGCAGCTACCAGAATCTGCTCCAGTCAACAAGCGGTTTTGGGTCAATCTTCACTCCTCAGGCTATTCTGAGAAAGTATCTCCCTTTAGTTTGTTTTAGTTTTGATCTGATAAAAACAACTGCCATGCCAAGCATCTTGAACTCCATCCACTTCTTTTCAGTCTTAAATTAATTAAATTAATACAGGCATTAAAGTAGACAGGAGCTATATTAGTTAGACCTATGGCTGTTCCCATAACCCCCAAACTTAGGGGCTGTGATCCCAGTTTCCACATGCAAGGAGGGTTGGGGTCCCACTGCCAGGAAATCTCCAAGTTTTAAAGTAAAGTTCATGGTCAAATGTCAGGATTACTGTTTAAAACAGATATGTTTCTGGCAATTCACATCTGGTTTAAAAAAGAATAATAAATCTTAACACAATTTAGACGTATATATATTTTAAGATTTAAAAAAAAAAATGAGGGGAGGGAGGGAAGAGCATATGCAAGGAATATTTGAATTAATCTGCAGTATAGATACAATTGAACCAACTGTTTATTTACAAAGATTCCTGAAAGTCAGCAGCCCGAATACACACCGATATAGCAGCAATTACCTGGTCTATTTAATGATGCCACATCTCATCTCTTCTTCAGACAAAGAATGATTGTTCAGAGGTCACGGCTTAATTTCTTGCACGAGGGAAAATAGTACGTGCAAACTATTCCTTGATTTAAAGAGATTAAATCATATCTATATAACAGCTGTAAGAGCAGCTTGAAGTTGCATTGCTCTTTGTAATCAGAAGCACATTTCTCTTGCTTGTAAGGAGGACAGAAAGCTTCTCTGATGTAAATGTGCCTTTAGAAAGTGAGAACTGAAAACATTAATATAAAAAAGTCAAATAACTAAGTATTTCTTGAAACTATATATATAAAAATTGAGTTATCACAACTAAAGCAGCAAATCAAAATCTGCTGAGGTTTTCTGGTATAACTAAAAAAAGTTAGTTTGTGTCCAAGTTCAGTAAGTCAAATGCTACCATTGACACAACAAAACTAAAACCCACAAGAGGAAATTGAAAAGTGCACAATGAAATTAATAGTCTTGGATCAAGTATTTACGGAAAAATGGAAATGTTTTGTCCGCTGGACTTGATAAGTGAGAATTAAAAGGAGGTATTAAAGTTTATCTGATCCAGATTTGGCTTGCCGTTCCACATAGAAGAGGATGTAGGCCTTCGCCTTTACCACAGTCTCCTCGTCGGTCAGCGTTACAGTACTGTCGTTGAAATGGAACCAACGACCTTCGTGAGCTGCATACGCGGTGTAATGTCCAGAGCCAACGCTGTCAGCAAGGCAGGGATGGGGGGAAAAGAAAAAGGACAATCAGAAGGAGACAGGCCACCTCCTTCTCTGATGCATTTTCTATTAGGCAATAATGGACTAAGAGACTTCAAGGAACCCAAGCAAGAAAGGAACTGACAGCCCTCTACGATAGTTGGTAAGATTTTTCTTGTCTTAATCAGTGGCACTTGAAGTTCTTTAAAGTAAAGTTTCATGTTAAGTAAAATAATCACTTACTTGCAGGGATAAGTTAAGTTTATTTTATTTTTAATATGAGCTTCATAGCATCCCATTGTTATTAGGCAAGCAAGGCCTTTTGCAACACAGAACAACTTCCAGGTTTGTTAAGCCCATTATCTGTTGCTTAAATGTTAGCTATAGAAGTTGTACTGTGCTTTATTTTTATACATCTTACCTATTTTGGTCTAGAGAAACTCACGTAGTATAAATTTAACCAAAAGGACACACAACAGAACAAATCTTTCAAGTATGTTTTAAACAGATCAAAGTTTTGGAGCCCTATGTATTGACTGTAACGTATCAGAACTATACACCCACCTATTTTCATTCCCTGCCACCACCAATATAAGGCCTGCTTTCACTTATATGTTGTAACATGCTTTCAATGGTTCCAACCATCTAATTCTATTCTGTGACCTGCTCTCTTGCTGCCTGTACAGTTTTCCTAGGACTTCAAAGCGCCAGACAGATGCACTGTGGTGCTACAACGGCTGCATTTAGTAGTCAAATTGTTTACAGTCCAGCTCATACTCGTATCTGTAATACCTCCAGATTACATTCAGATATAAGTACGGTTTTGATTAATGGGATTTAGCTTCTTTAGAAAAGTTCTTTTATACCTTCACATCCAGAGAGTGATTTCCTATTAACTATACAATCAACAATTGTTTTTGTCACTACTACAGTTATTCTCAACAGATCCACCCATGGCTAAGTAATGGAAAACAAACAAACAAACAACCCCTATCCAGCAACTGTATTTCAAAATATGAAACTGTCCAGCTTTGTGGCATGCCTATTAGTATTCCCTTTGAATTATCACTCCTGTAGGTAGATGCAGAGTAATTGCTTCTCCTGTGCCAATCTTAAATCTACACTTGTTTCAAACACATACACTCTGGCATAAATGCACATGTGCCTTTCAAACTGAACAGAAGAGGAAACAAAACCTCTCTCCCTTGTAGTAAGAATTTCAAAATGAAGCATTAACTTCTGAAAGGCCCTTTTATCCGCCCTGTTGGTTTTAGCGTCTTCTATTCCTGAGGAACTAGAACAGTTTCATGTTGTCTGTCACTCCTATTCTCTACTCCCAAAGACTAACTGGAAATCACAGGAATTATTACATCAATCTATCTGAAGTTACTTCAGCTTAGTTCCATATAAACTTGTGAATTTCTGCATATTTCCACGAGTAAAATACACAGATGTTCACTATGGGCAGAAAAACCTTAAATAAGTCAGCACGTACTTCAGTGGGAAGAATTTCTCTGCTCAGAAGCCGGCTAATTCCATGTACTCACCCTGAACCATGATGCACAACAACAGCTGCAAGGTCATAGAGGCAGCTTTCTGGGCCACTGTTTTCAGGCTGCGATTAAAAAGAAAAAACTCTTCAGTGATGTCTGCTTTAATTTGTAATGAAGACATACATGTGATGGAACAGATTTCTCTGGGAGGTATCCATGAGGCTCCATACCTCTAACAAGTAGCACTTCATGTCTAGGCCTCGTAAGGGAAACTCAACGTATGTATCAACCTTGTTTCTCAGATATGCTGTCCAGTGAAATCGTTTCAAGTGTAAGCATAGCACCTAAGGGATTAACAAAACAAAATGGATGCATTAGGGGAACAGGCTGAACTTAGTACTGCTAGATATCTGCTATAGCCTACGGGAGGGTTATGTGTAGGTCTAGTAACAGCTGAGCAGTTATTTCCAGTACCACATTGCCATGCTGATACTTTTAATATTTATACAAACCTTTGGTAGTTTCTGAATCCAGAATTTTTTGGTGGACTTCTGTTTCTTTTTGCATTTATGACACATATACAGCTCTGTCTCATCAAGTTCTTCCAGGTCTGTAAAACTGCGAAGACAATCTAAAAACAAAGACCACATACACACAGAACTCTAATTCAAGATGATAGCAAATGATATTTCTAACATGAAATGCAACAAATTCAACAACCTAAAGAAGGTATGCATCTGTAGCAGTCCTTCTAGTTAATCTACAGTTGTGCAGTAAAAAGCTGCAGCTATGTGATGTATTAGGATGTTGCAACGTGCAATGTTTCTTGGTCCTTTAAACAAGTACAGCTATAAGCAGTTCCAGAGAAAAAAAATAATTCAAGAAATCTTACTCTTGAAAACAATATTCCTTCCAACACTCAGCACAACTTTATTTTTCAAAAGAAATCATATGACTTTCTAAGAATGTTCAACTTTTTAAAAGAGATTTGATTTTAGGTACAAGATGAACCGTGGTAAAAATTGTTTGTTTGTTTGTTTGTTTTTTAATATATTAGTATTTTGTGATTTGCAATGAGTGCAAATAAAATGCAATTTACAAATGTGTAAAAATTAACAGCCTTTAAAATAAGATCAGTAATAGCACCAGTGCCCAACTTCAGTTGGCTCCAAAAAAGGTGCCAACAGCACCAACTGCAGTATTTTATTTATGATGTTTAAAAAGCAAATGCACAAGAGACAACTGGCATGTTTTCAAACACGCTTGTAAGCACAGAGCCTTAGCAAATACCACTATGCACACTGCACAAAATGTTGGTTGGAAAGACTGGACTAGATTAGAACTATTCTAACCACAAAAAATGCACTCTGCTGGTGTTTTCCTTGGTATTTACTTAGCTGACCTGCAGACTTAAAGCACATCTCAGCCACAGTTCATTGCATTTGTACGTCAATACACAGTGACAGGTAAAAACCGTATGAAAAATTGTTTTAGCACCCTCTTCTACTGCAGCAGCTCATAAAAGCAGATAGCATGTAGCATCAAGTCATACCCTAGATAAAAGCCTGGCTCCTCTGCAATTAGCAGGTATATGCTCTGATTTCTGTTAATTATTTCATTATGCAGAGACTCTTACCTCGTAGTGTGCACATTGGTCCATTTTCTTGATTCTTAGTACGCTTGTTTCTGAACTGACTTGGAATATCTAGCGAAAGGTCTAGAAAAAAACAATTAAAAAAATTAGGGCTGAATAAAACAAGGCCTAATCTTCCCAGGCTAAAATTTCAGTTCAGTCATATGCCATCTAAACCAATCAAGAGTCAAGATTTGTTTTTCTGACTTATGTCAACCACTTTTTTGATGACAAGAGGCACCTTACCTAGGAATGGGTCAAACTTTCTAGATTCAGTCCCGCATATTAAACAGTTCACTTCATTTTGAAGAATGCCTCCAAAAATCGCTGTGACCACAGTAGATGCTCCATTTCTAGAGAAACAACAATAGAGAGGTAAAGTCAGAATGTCTGGTCTGTGCTTTATATTCAATACCTCCTAGATGTTTACTGGTTACCACTCATTGCTACTAGGCAGTGCAGTTAGGTCCACGTGTAACAGACTGAATTAATTCACAGGGCTTTCATTCTTCCCAGAATTGCACAGTGCATTAATTCTGTAATACTTTTGCTTTATCTTGTACCAGTACAAATTGTGAACTTCATATTCCCTACACAGATGCTGAGAATTTTAATGCTGAAAGTATTCTGCTTGACTGCATTTTTTATAATATAGAGCCACTTCCTACATGGTACAGTATTTCAACGCTGTAATTAAGGCTGTTTCTGAACAGCAATTTTTAAAGAAAAATGCTTCCCTCTCAGGTAGGCCAAACATTTCAAATCTACACCCTACTTTGCTATGAGTAATTTTGACTTCTTTAAAGCATATTTCTGCACTTCTGCCATTTATTTGCTTCCAAAGACAGCTTTAACTTGCATTAAGATATACTAAGCAATATGTAGCGGCATCTTTATTCTCTATGCTTTCATTAGTCTCTCACTTAATCTTTTCATCAGATTATATAATGGCCATGTAGTCCAATGAGAACAAAACATTTTAAGTTACATTACACAACTTCTAAATTACATGCTAGTTTGTGCTTGCAGTTCTGACAATACAAGCTTGCAGAAACCCGTGTTTTACGTATGCACTCTGCCTACATCTTTACAGTTACTCCAAACTCTGCTTGTTAAGCAGATGGAAATAGCTACCCAAAAATAAACAGGCGCTCACATGCATTCACAGCATCTTTATTACTTTACTGTAACCATTTCAGTTAACTTTATAACCTCATAACTTTAACTGTGTGTCAAGTGATCAAGAAATGTAGAGTGGGTCCAGGAAAATTTCCATAGTCAAACAGCAATTGCCCTGCTCATTCTAGAAGGTCTGCTGACAATTTAAACCTACAAGTACTTGGCATTTTTGCCTCTGTATTGTTCAGGCTATCTATTGCCCTAAGAAAAACAAGACTGAATAGAAGCAAGGTATATATAGGTACAAAATAGGAAGAAGTGTGTGGGTTTTTTTTCCTGAATGAAAAATGAATTAAAACGTGTTTACAATTTACTCTATTTGTTCATACCTATTAAAAATGCTAGTCTAAGAGCCATACTTGCTTTTCAAGGAAGCACATCCCATAGGATTATAATCCATTACTGTGCAGCTTTATAATTTGCCCTCTTAACATGCATGCTGAGGAAATGTTAAACAAGGACCCATGAACTTGAAATTTCAATCCACCACACCGACCTATACAAAGCATTGAGGTATTGAATTAATAAACAAGTAATTAATAAACAAGTCTTACATGCAACATTTGCTGCTTGCAGTCAGGCTAGAATTTTCTTGCAAAATTACTGAACGTGAAACACCATTAAAACCACCCTGGAGTTCCAGGTGTAGATGGTCCAAAAGGTAACGCATGAACTCATGAGCATCCTGCTGCTGGTATCCCCTTAAGTGAAAAAAGAAACAACAAAATCAAACATGCAGGTTGCTTTATTGTCAGTACACGCTGATAAAGAACATGTCACGTGGAAGAATGTATGTTTGTTTAATAACACAGAGCGGACTTGTATATACATGTATATACATGCTAGCTAAAAATGCACAATGGTCACAGTAATTTCCCCTCACTTGTGCAAAAGCTTGCCTCCTTTTTTCTTCTTTATTTGCTACTGACTGTATTTGATTAGTACGTCTGTTTAGGTATTGTTAGTTACTGGATTCTGCCAGCACACTATGCATCCCTACTTTGAAACTCTTAAGTCTCAAAACTGGTTCATAGTGTTGATGTGTGACGTCAGAGTTACTGCACCATTTTCATTCAGTCACTGAGCCCACACGTCACTTTGGCAATTTGTTTGCTTGCCTGCTTGGACCACACCAGAATAGGGAATTTATTCTTAGTGGTTTTTTTCCACATGCATCTTTAAATGACAATACAAACTCTGAAGTGGTGAGGATGAAACAGAGGTTTCTTTCCTCCTCTCTTAACATGAGAGCTGTAGACATGCTTAGACTTGCACACCTTCCTTTGCCTAACCTACACACCACTTGCTGGGAAAGGAAGGCAGTGGTGGGAGATACAGAGCATCATTTGAGGATATGAATTTGCCAGGACAAGGTTCCGATCTCAGCTGTTAATGCTATCAGCAGCAGCACTGCCCAAAGAGTTTTTGTTGTTGTTGTGTTCTTTTTTTTTTAAAGCCACTAACTTAATCAAAGGTAATGGAGAAACCATCAGGGTAAATACACCTTTAATGTTATTTAAGCTAAATCATGCATCAAACATAAAGAAAAAGGTATTTGTTTGCTGTAAGATGTATACTTATATGAAGGAGACGACATATATAGTTAAACAGTGAAAGCTTTGTGCAACACTGACGTAATTATGCGCAAGTTGTTGTAGGGCGAATTACAAAAATCCCCCAGTATGAGACCTGGCTTTTCTTCTTTTTCTTTTCCAATTATGTAAGTTGCCTTGTTATGCCTCCCTTACATATTGTTATCCTCCTTATTTCACCTAAGTATCAGCGATAACTGTCAGATAAGATATGTCTGGGAAGAAACAACGGAGAGATGTTCTGTGCTACTACACAGAGAAGGGATAATGTCCAAGAGAATCATGTCACAGCACTCAATGTATTACTGATATGTTTAGTGAGGAACGTAGGTGTATCCCAGGAAAGTATTGCTAGGAGGCAGCAAAATAAAAAGAAAGTAAAGCCTTTTCATCTGTAGAATAACAGTAATGTTTTCATCCAAACTCCCACCTTTAAAAGCAATCACTGAGAAATTATATACAGCTTAAATTTTTAGAATTTACTTTGCTTCAGGTACCCTTCCAACATCAATTTCCTCATAGAAAAGCTCTAAAGCTTGATCTACAGCAAATAGCACGTTTGATCTGCATCAAATTTGATGAAATAACCTTTGGAATCATTACACATTACTGGTTGTGTTCCTGATGCATGTGTTTACATTTGATACAAGTTAATTCTAGGTGAAAGATTCTTTGAATTTGATAAAAAAAAAAAAAAAAGCTTAAGTACAGATGCAGATCTTTTAAAAAACATGATACAGACAAAGATCCGTCAGCTAGAAAGCGTAGTTTCTCTGAGTCAGCTTGTGCAATAAAACTGCTTTCCATCCACCTGACCAATTCAACTCAAGCCCACCTCTGTTATTCTTTTTTTCTACTGGTAACAAGATATAAAGAAACAGTTAGTAAGAAAATAGAAGATACTATTTATATAGCAGCAAACAAGCAAAGTACAAATCTTGCAACTCAGCAAGAGGCCCAGAACTGTTCTGCCATGCAGCAGAATGAAAGCAACAGACTTAGTACAACAGTCAAAGAGCAGGACTTCCAAATTAGCATTAGAGCTCTGAGACACTTCAGCTGTGCTTGTAATACACAAGGCCAAACAACTAAGCAATATTCTCTACTGCCTACATACACATGAAACAGAGGGCCATGGACCACCTCAGCAATAGTCTGTCCCTTTAACCTTCTGTAAGAAAGCATTTAACCTGAAAAAACAACAGCACTTGCAGTCCTGGAGGCAGGCACATAACTTTCAACAACTGAAACAACTTTTTAGGCTAAACACATTACACTGAGTTTCCAGACATATTTCCTCTCCCAGCCCCTGTCATTAGGCTTCATAAGCACAGGCCCAAGTGGATGGTTCGCTGTTAACATGCTACTGACTCCAGCTGTCTTTCATGTGTCCATCCACCACTTCCACTCTCATAAGCAGCATACAAGGTAGAACTAGAGTTGCAGCATCATGAACTTTTACAAGGTACAATTAAGCACTGAACAAGTGTTCTCACTAGGTCATGTGGGATTGGGAATATACAGAGCAGAGCATCTGATGCTACTCTTCATGTGATTTAAGTTCTCTTATCAGTTAATCACGGATATGTTCCCAGCTAAATGGGAATAAAGGGAAAAAATAATAAAAAATAATTTAAAAAAACACTCTTTCTTTTAAAAACTGTGATAGAATCCACAGTGCTGAAAATTTGCTTGAGGAACTTAATGAACTCATTTCTTGCTTAGCCTAACAAGAATTATTGTGAAGACTGTAGTAGGGAAACTGGTCAAGGACAGATTAAGGATGATATTTTGGTCGCTGCTTGAAACTACTGGTATTAAACTTCCTTGATTCTCTTAAGCCAAGTGAAACATATTAGGCAGTGTGAAGAATAGAATAAAAATATTTTTTGTGATTTGGGTTGCTCAGATGTGTTCACAGCATCTTTTCAGCACTGCTGGAGATGTAACATAACAGTATCTTTACTACCTGAGACAATGGAGCAACTTACCTCATCACAATATATCCTAACAGGTTTCAGTGCTCCTTTGAAAGGTTCAGGGGCCAGGACAGGGAGACCTTGGAGAGGAATGATACTTCGATTTACTTGGATAACCTTTTCCCCTTTTGTCTTTTCTGTCAGCATGGGCACAAAATGCCTTTTAGTTACATATGATTTTTTTATTATAGCCCTCATTTCATGTCCAACTGACGATGACTGTAGTACTTTGAGAGAATCAAGGAAGTTTTACAGAGTGTTCTCATTTAAACCTGTACATTTTGAATCTGACTACATCAATTTCTTATCGCAGCAAGCTTGTTCTTGGTTCTGTCAACACCATGCACTTGGACTAAGACTCTGAACTAAATGCAATTTGGCTTCCTTGTCATAAAGCACAATTTGTCTTTCTGAATTCTGCCTACCTGCAAGATTTTGTCTTCTTGATTCTTCTACCCCTCGGAGCACTGGTTCAAAGGTAAAACTACTACTGTTTTAGTATTAGAAATGTTTGACCTCTCTCCGATAATGCTACATGTAGCATGTGGTCAAAGGACAGGGGGAAGAAAAGCACTGCTAGTAAACGCAAAACAGTAAATCAAAGTAAGGATCCTTTCCAAGGCATATCTGTGGGCATACAGGAAAGCTGCATAGAGTCCATATCCCAGACTCAGCACATTTTAGATTACAACGCCAGCAATGTAAGGTTACAATCAAGGATATTGTTTGTATTTCACATAACTTACCTAAAATTTGGCATGATTTTCCAGACAACATAAAATAAAGACTCCGGACTAAATGCAGTTTGGCTTCCTTGCCATAAAGCACAAAGTGTCTTTCTGAATTCTTCCACCAGTGAACTAGAAAGAATAAAAGGTGGTGATGAATATGGACTTGCATTATAACTCTACAGGTTTACTAGCTCCATGGTACAAATATCACAGAATCACAGAATTTTCTAGGTTGGAAGAGACCTCAGGATCATCGAGTCCAACCTCCAACCTAACACTAACAGCCCTCCACTAAACCATATCCCTAAGCTCTACATCTAAGCGTCTTTTGAAGACTTCCAGGGATGGTGACTCCACCACTTCCCTGGGCAGCCTGTTCCAATGCCTCACAACCCTTTCAGTGAAGAAGTTCTTCCTAACATCTAACCTAAAACTCCCCTGGCTCAACTTAAGCCCATTCCCCCTCGTCTTGTCACCAGGCACGTGGGAGAACAGGCCAACCCCCACCTCGCTACAGCCTCCCTTGAGGTACCTAAAAAGAGCGATAAGGTCACCCCTGAGCCTCCTCTTCTCCAGGCTGAACAAGCCCAGCTCCCTCAGCCGCTCCTCGTAGGACTCGTTCTCAATATCAGACATCACCTTGCATAAAATTGTAATGGCTGAGTATTACCCGTTTTAGTACTTCCCACTGTTTATGTCTTAAAATCCTACTCATAACGGACAGGTTTGGAAAATTACATTTCAAATGTTGAGGACTCACTTGGATACCTATTCACCTTTCACCGTTATACTGTATACTCTGCTAATGTGGTCACTTTAAGGCTTGCTTAAACAGGTTACAGACTCTGAATGTCATATCCACATGGCCATATTTTAGCTGGAATTAAATAATGTAATATTTGGACTAGATATAATAAGCACTTCTTAAGCTTACTTTAAATGCAGTTACACTCTAGTGCTCTCAGGTTTTTTTGACTGCCTCTCCCTGCAGCACTAGGGCTACATGAGCACACTGCAAGTGACACAAGTTTCTTCTTGTACAGCAAACTATTCTATGAATGAGTCCCTCTAAGAATCACTTTTCTGTAACTCTTAACACTGAAAGCATATAGTGGTTCTACTGCTCAAGCATTTGCTGTTTCATGAAAGTTCAGTGCTAACAAGGAACACACAGCTTACACATTGTTATCTCCCTGGCTCCTGGTATGGTAAGTTCGCCTGCCTGCTGTCTTCCCATTCCTCAGCTCCACAGCAGGTAACTCTTTGAAGTAACAGCAGAACTGCTGAATGTTACTGGAGAAAAAGAAAAAATGAATGAAAACCTTAATGGGCAGAGAATAAAGAGATTATGTATTCTGGAGTCTGTTCTTTGAAATACATAAACAGAACTTCATGTGGTGATAAAATGATGGCAACCCAGAACAGTTTTTTTTTTTGTTTGTTTGTTTTTTTTTTTGTTTGTTTGTTTGTTTTTTGTTTTTTGTTTTGTTTTGTTTTGTTTAAGTATTTTTATCCAAAATACAAGAAGTAATGTAGCAAATGCTTCTGTAAATGAATGGTGGGTCTATAAATATAATAATCATCCCAAATACCTGAAATAATTACATTTTGGCTCTGCTTTGACTAGGAGATGTTGTGATAGACTGAGGCATCAGAAGGTATTCCATGAAACAACAGGCTGCAGCTGCTGAGGAGGTTAACTCAAGGTCCACTTCCACCTATCAATTCAAAGCTCTGCCACAGCAGTCCCAGTAGTGGAACACAAGCATGTGCTTTGACTCCTGCAAGGTCAACCGTGACTGACAGAAAAGAAGATACCTGAGCGACTGCAGGATTGCGTTCATGAAACATGTATTCCCCAGGTTCCGAAGGCCTGTGGCACAAAGGGCAGTGGTGCTTCCCTGGAAGTGAGGATGGTTAAGTTAAAGATAGATGTATCACTGCTCCCCCACTTTCTTCACACAGAGCTGTTACTGTTAAGCAACATAAATTTTAACAATAATTAACTACACTTTGTGAAAAAAGCAGTTTCAATGCCAAAGTAATCACATGACCAGCCTTGCTGACTGAAGCTCCAACCTGACATGAAACCAATTTCTTACTCATTATCAAAAGAAAGCTATACAACCTTTTTTATTCCCCCCTTGAAAAAAAATTTTTCAACAGGACAGTACAGCTTTAATCACAGACTTGTATTTTGAAGTATTTGTGTGCATTTATGGTAGTAAATATTCTCACTCCAGTAATGTTCAGTGAGAACTGGATGACAATTTCCCTGAAGTGTCTGAAAAATGAAGATGCCAATCCTTATCCATCTAGTTCTGTATCTAGTAAGTGTAGTGTGGCAGCCTGCAGGTTTTTAAGTCACCAGCACTGACCTGTTTGTCAGGGAGGTTTTTCAAAGACAGATCTTTTTAAAGACAGTTTATCTGGGAAAGATACAGTCAAGTTAGACTGTGCAAAGAATAAGCAACATGTTGAAGCGACAAAAAATATATACTATTTACAGTCTAGGAACTTCAACAGGTTAGAGCACTATTACACACAGATGAGTTTGTTTTTTGCCAAATGATATGAGGCCGGGAGCAGAAGCAAGAGAAATGTGGACAGTATTGGCATTTACTGTTTCTGCAATCCACAGTACTTAGAAACATTTCTTCAAGTTCATCACATCTTGGGATAGTCTTTATTGTTCTAACAGAATTTAAAACTAAACTATCTTTCAGTAGTTGTCTCAGAATGAACCTATAACTTGACATCAAAGACTGCATGCAAATTTAGGTTACCAAATATATGTATTCAAAGGGTTCCAATAAAACATTTTCCCTTCAGATTTACCACAAAAAAACATCCCTGGTGAACTAATGTCATCAGGGTATTTGTGAACACGTTATCAAAAAATGTTATTTACATAGGCAATTTAGGAATTTGGTAACTACTGCTTAAAGAGAGAACTATTTTCCAGTAAATGACAAAAACTAAGTACAAGTACCACTACATTGTCCTTAGCATATTCCCCTCTCATCCTTATCCAGGATGAGACAGCATAGCATTAATGCTATCTTTTCTACATAACAATCCAATGTGCCAAGAATAGAAGGATCATCTGTTGCCGCAGGCAATATTCAAGTATTAATAAAACGGAGAAAACAGCACTGTCTAAGAAGAATAAAAGCAGCATTAAGTTTATGCTTTTCTCATTGTCTTCTCAATATCTAGATGTTGCCTAGAATTTTCCCTCTCATTTTTAGTAGCATTGAGTTCTTCAGACAATGACACTATGAGTTTTCATAGCAGAAAAAGCAGAAAATCACTCTCTCTCCAAGATTTCAATCCTCTCAAGATTGGGACAGTACAAGAAATACACACAGCACATTCAAAGGACCCTACATCAATTGTAGGCAGTGCATTTTCAAAGTAACTAAACCCATAGACTTTACAAAGCAGCAATTGACTGCTTTGCTCTCACCCCCACCCTCTTATTTCCATTCATACTCCTCTCAAGAACGTCTCTCCTTCCCAGTCAGGCAATTCTTTCTCATAGCTGGAGACAGCCATTACTTCAGCTCTCCTGGACTATACTGCTTGTCCCCAGGACTGAGGAGAAATGGCCCTCCTCTGGCCTTCCTGATGGCCAGGGGTGAAGAGGAGGCAGATGCATACAGCTGAGTCACTGTCTTCCCCCTCTCCCTACTTAAATCTGGGTGAAATGATGAGCATTACAAATTCCCTCACCTCAAACCACAGAAAACAGAGGCATTTGGGTCCCAACATTCTTTGACTGAAAGAAACTATGTAGCCTTTCTGCTAGGGCTGGACTGTGCTCTCCTGAGTGCTATTCTGCAGATGTGAAGTTAAAACATGAGGAAGATGAAATATGAGATTGAGTATAGTTTTCAGAATACTCCACAGCTGCTTTTGAAAACAAGTTTTACCAATTGCTTTTTAAAAGTGTTAAAGCTTATTGCTATTTCCTAATAACTATTCTCTTATTCCCTTCTAGAAAAGGAGTGCGCCCGCTTCTCTGCCTTCTTTCTACACTGTAAGAGGAACAACTCAAAAACAAATTGTTTGCTTAAAAAAAAAAACACACAAATCTTATTTCTAGCTCTGTTTCAATCCCAATGGGTACTATCTAATTCCAGTTTCCCTGATCTCACCAAACACAGCAAAGCTCAGTCAAGGCCAACAGAAATGCAGCGGAGTATCAAAAACTCTTGTGAGAAGGGGCTCTTCTAGGTGTGTGGTTAGGAGATGAGAAAGACAAAGTATATGCCAAGTAGGATTTGGGTAACTGACATGTATTTTTAAATCTAGTCCAACTATAAACCTCAAGAACTTTAGCAAAACTCACTGTACTGGATCTGTTATACTTACATTTACTTTTAATAACTTGCTGTTCATAGATGAGTTTTCCAATAGTTTTCTTTTCCTATGTCTGTCTGATGTAAAGGCTGAACTGTTGGAAAGCAATTAAAATATGTTACTTACTATAAAAACAAAATGTTGTATGAAATGGACAAGAGATGATCACTGCATTAGACATTAGGATGATTATATCTGCCATCAATTGTCATTAAGACAGCAGAGAGCTTCCTGATTGCAACACATGCTTTTCATAGTCTTAAAATAGACTGCATTTCTCTCGGAGTACAGGCACACATCCTATTTTCAACACTAATGTCTCAGTTAATTGCATTAAGTTATGCATGCTACAATGTGTGCCCTGAAGCACGGCCTTATTAGCATGCTATTCCTGATCTGAAACATACCCGATCTATTCCTCTAATTAAAGGAATGCTTATTGTAGCTTTCCATAAAATACTTGTATCAGAAGAGTCATCCTAAACCTTGAGAAAGACAACTTCAAAAAAGCAGGATGAAGTAAAGTTACCAAAGATTAAAGAAAGTATTTTAAGTGCTATCACTTATGCATTATAGCTGACTTCTCTTGGTTAAAAATACATCAGCTTATAACATTTCTGTAAGACTAATACAAAGTTACAAGGACAACAAGTTATTCTTTTCCACATCACTGGAAATTACTGGGCCCTCAAGTTCCAGACTTCTCACCAATCTAATAGCAAAATTTAACTTGTTCCAGCTTTCAGGCTTGGTTTTATTTTTATCATTACTTACAATAGTGCCATGTACCTTCAAAGGAGCTAGATCTCCCGGACACCTCCAAAATATTTGTGTGTATTTCTCATTATGCTTACATATCTTTACATCTTACTACATACCTGAGAAACCCATCAAAAGAAGAATGGAAAAGATTGAAAATGTTAATACTGTTTTCTGAGTAACTAACACACTTCCTCGGGAAGGATCCAGAACTTTCCAACCTCACAGCAATTTCTTAGCAGGAGTGGTATTTGAATTCTGGGAAGCACCATATTAACATGTACTTAGTATTATGGAAGATTTGCAAGCAAACTATGAAAAGACTATTTGCTATCTAGCACTGGCCACGGCATCTGCATCACAAAGATTATAGTATTTACTCTTCAGTGGAAGAGCGCCAGAAAAAGCCGCACGAAAAACATGTCTTTTCAGTACAATTTTAAGTTCACAAACATTTCTTAATCTTTCTGGTTGGAAACCAAACTGCAATTAACATGATAACTACTTCCACTTGCATTTCAGTTGCAATTTCTCTGCTCCAGAAACTTTTCCTGTTTTTGATAAAACTGTGATTCTGTTCTGAAAATTCTGTCCCTTTTCTAAGGAAAAGGACGCTAATCGTTGGTGATATACCAAGAAATTTATACACAGCTTATACAAGATTCAGAATATAAGAAACAAAACATACAAGATCAGCAAAAAAAACAAACAAAACAAAAAAAACACACAACTCTTTGTTCTGCACCTCTGCTTCTCACTGATGAAAAAGCATTTTTAAACATGCACTCTATCACAATTATACAGGCACCAAAACATATATATTAAATACATATATAGATATAAAACAGAAGTACCACTTACATGATGCAATAATGTAAGTTCACCCAAAGCAATCTGGGTATAAACACGCTACTTACTTTTCCAAGTTCTGTAGGTGCTCTCTGACCTTCTGTACCAGTCCCAGTTTGGTATCATTGACTACAAAATCATCACAGCGATAACTGCAAGAAAAACATTTATCAGAATGTACAAAGGAAGTACTCTAAAACATTCATGCAAATCTATGTGCTGGAAGCACTGAAGTGATTCAGTGGAAAACTATAAGGAGAAGAAGGAAGCACAACACCTACATACTGAGCTTGGTTCCCTCTGAAAATTGTCCTATAACAAGAGGGTGTAGAGGCAGTATTTCATTACATGTTTTGTCTTCTAGCTTGCTTCTTTGTTAGAAATCAGAAGTAATACCTACCACTCATCCCAGTGCAGAATTCCAATTCAATAAAAATTCAAACATGCTGTGTAACCAAAACCAGTACTAGCAGACAACCCATTGAAGATTTATCAAAAAATATGAATAAAGATCAGTAAAGAGAATACAACTTTTTATTTATGAATAGTATAAATCAATTTATTTGAATACTGTAAGACTATCACTAAAAAACGATGGGTCTCCTTTCAAGAGATGCCGAACAGATACCCAGTGGAAAAGCTTCAGCTACGGAAAAAGAACAGGGAAGACGAACAAAGAAATGACATGGCTTGTCCATGTCACACGAGGAGTCTGTGGCAACTCACAACCCATGCTCCAGCCAAAAATATGACTTAATTCTCTCACAGTTTTTATAAATACAGCAACACTTATAAAACTTGTGGTTTTGCGTGTACAAATGTAACTGAGCTGAAAGAAGACAAACTGAGCCTCCACTACATAGAAATGAACGTAAAGTGAAGGCCAAATCAAAATGGCCTCTGAGCAGAAGTGACATTTTAAAGAACCAAGCCACAAGCATTTCTAACAAATGTGTTTTCATCACTGGCATACCAAGGATCTCAACTAAATACATAAAGTCTTTTTTTTTTTTTTTTTTAAATATGTGTGTATGTGTGTGTATATATATATATATGTGTGTGTTCTGCATCAGTCTTTCTTCACTGTGATAGGGATGCTTTTAGTAACACAAGTTGTTGATGCAGCTTACTTGAGGAGCACATAGCCCAGCATTCCAACACCTAGTTCTGCAAAAACAGAATGTAGCAGCTCCAGAGCTGCTAGCTACACTGCTTACAACTAGGAGGCCAGAAAAAGGCCAGATTTCTTCTGTGCAAATCATACTTTCCACGTATATATAGAAAACATACACATATACATAAAGATAAAAAAAATCACCAAATTTCATTGGAAAAAAAATATTTACAGATGCAGGCTGTAAGCAAAAACACCAAATTAATGTTAAAGGTAACATTCACAATTACTAAGTAAACAACAGTTAAGAAAAAGTTCACAGAAGTCAACTCTCTATGATTCTATGATGTTCTACAAAGACTTCAAGCTTCCCAAGAAGTAAGGATGGCAGGCGACTGAACTCTTTCTGGGAAGAAAATTAGCTTACGTTGGTTATGCTTAATATCACAACTTGAGCTATTTCTCTCATTTTCCTTTGGCAAAGGACTGACTCAAATATGAAATACATCCTCATCATCTCAGGTTACTTCTCTGCTGGAGCAGATTCACACTCTGCAAGTTAATGAAGCTATCTTAACTTCAGGCACAACTGGAATTTACAATATTCTTTGCTGCATACATGTAAATCTGTAATGTAGTCCAAAACCAACAGTATTGTTGGTGTTAACTCAAACACTGAATTCTTCAAATGACTACAGAGTTAAAAAAGTGAAGTCCCTTTCCACTAAAAGGGGTCTGCAGGAACAGTCTGCTCAGGATCTCTGTTGATTTTTTCCTCTGAAAAGAGAAACTTAATACAGCTCTCCAAACACTGAACACAACAGTTATAACCTTCAAGATCTTACATAAGAATCCATAAAATAGCCATTGCAAATAAAGGTGTTTTTTTTTTTTTTTTAAAGCTCACCACAGATCCAGCTAGTGGGGGGGGGGGGGGGGGGGGGGAAGAGTAAACTTACTTATTTTGCAGTCAAGTTTTACGCAGACTTGTTCAGCATTATCAGCTGTTTACATTTATAAACACGTAACAAAAGCAGATGTAAGCTCACTGAAAGCCTCTAAGCCTCCTTATTGCTACAAGTACAAAAGATGATTTAATCTTTGCTCCTGTTCCCTAAATATCATGTTAGCCCTGTGTTTAATCTGACCTCATGTAATAATTGCATCTTTACATAAAATTGCAAGTTAGCACTTTCCCTGAGATAGAAGAATAAAACTAAATATATCATTAAACATTCCTCCACCTTAGGGTACTTGCAGGAGTGGAAAAATAATTTTAAAATTCACTTAAAAATAAGACAAACCTCTTTTAATTCTTTTTAATGGGCAGGTTTTTAAAACACATACCTAATAGCACTGAGGATTCAGCACTACCAATAGAAATAAAACAGCCAATCTATTCTGGATAAACAAAGTCAACAGCATAGGAAGGAGTTTAGACTTTTTTTACACACCCTAAAGGTAAACTGCTGAGAGATTGCTTCCTATATGCAAAGCTGACTTTCAAAAGAGATGTTGAATTTGTGATCTTCAGGATTATCACAAATTAACAACACATCTTTTGGCATTCAGTAGTTCTACAATATGCTTGTAAGGGTGAACGTACAGAACAAATTCTATCCTTTGGGGAGGGTCCCTTATATGTATTAGCACAGTATTTTCTTCTCTATACACTGTCTATTTTTAGCACCTCTGCTAACTCCAAGGCCTGGTCTTTTCTGGCCGCCTTTGCTGCTTAAAAGGCAGCAAGCCAGTGAATGTATGCATTGCTCTGGGGAACATTTATGCACAATGTTGTCGGTTTCAGCAGGTCACAGAACTTCACAGTATGTTTGAAAAGCCTGATTAGAGGAATCATAGGACAAGAATAATATTTAAAAAAAATATCTGGTTCCTTAGTTGTGTTAACACCTGATATGATTAAATTAAGAGCTCAAGTTTTACTGTCATCATAATTGTCATTTACCTTCTTTAATTTTCACTGACTACAGAATACAAAATTACAGTTTAAGTAATCTCATTTTCTGTCACTTGTGCTAGCACAGTAAGTCTTTTTTTTAAAAAAAAAAAACAAAAAAACAGAACCATTACAAAAAGAGTAAACAAAAAGAAAATTTTAAAGACCGTGGCACTTAGATATTTTTACATCAGCTCTTGGGGGGAGAACATTAATGACAGGGAGGCTAATAGGTCTGAAGTCTGACCTACAAATTGTGTCTGGGATTAAATGAACATGGGAAACATATTATGCAAATACATAAACAGGGCAGCCTTCCTCTTTCTGTGCTAACCAACTGTCTGTTCACTAGGCACAGAGAAAACAAATTTACAAGAGTCCTCTTTCAGTAAATATATTTCTGAAAGCAGGTTTTCTTACACCTATCACTTTACTTGTGTACACAGAATACCAGCAGCTAGAACAGCAGAAGAAAGCATCATACAATAGCCTCAAGAGAATAAAGACCTGTACTCCTTGTAAGCTCTTCGTGCTTAGTAATTTAGAACTAAGTGAAAGGCTGGTTACCAGCCAAACAATGCAATTCAAGTCTTCCTCAGTCTCAAACGTGACCAAAGAATCAAGAAAAGCATCCTTTTCTCATAATAAATTAAAGATTAATGCTTTCTCAATTTTTCTACTGTGAAGATTTAAAAGGCAAATAGGAGGATATAGAAGAAAGATCAAAACCCTCTGGAAAGCAAATCCTTATTTTGCCCAGTACTTGCTGACCCCTCAAGCATGTCTGTGTTTCTCAAAACCTAACAAAATTCATAAATGCAATAAAAACCTCACCTCATATTAAAAATAAAAAATAATTCCTATCATTTGGGAATTGACATGTTTTCCTTTCAAAGCTATGTTGAAAGCCTGTGATCATGTACAAGAAAATATACATGCTTAGACTTCCACACTGAAATGCAATTACAGAAGACCGCTTTGCTTTCGGTTTATAATGAGAATGCACATGAGCTAGATACAAAACTCAATAAACCATGTTTGAACAGTCACATGGCGTTTTCTCCCTTTGGACTGACAACGATAGCTAATACAAACCCTAGACTGCGCTCTCATGACTGCCAGAAAAACAGGTGGCATTAAATTAAAAGCCTTCTTATTCTAACAGAGCCCATACAGACCTGCTTTCTGCTACTATCACAAGAGCAAATTAGAATCCATAGGATAAAAACAGAACAAGAGTTTTTTACTCAGATTTGTGTTTTAAACAAATCTCTGCATCTAAAAATATAAAAGCAGTGCAATGAAGTATCACCATTATTTTTACACTAGAAGCAAAATTTAATTAAGTCTTAAGATTGTGTTTCCTTGACTTTCAAATTACTGAGGTTACCCATATTACTTTGTATAAAATGCTGATCTTAAAATAAAAGTTGTCTTGAAAGCAACATCATTGCATAAACATACCACTGTCTACTGGATTCACATCTGCATTGAAAAAAACTAACAAACAGCATTTGAAAATTCAATCTCCACAGTAGCTAGTTATGACTGGAATTCACCCAACCATTTACTTCAACTGGCGGGCATTATTTGATAGCAACTGTTACAGGACTGCCTGAAATAAAGGGGCAGAAATTGGTCTAAACGTTCTTTGCTTCATCTTTTTACGTCTAAGCTTATTTCCACTGAAAAATAAAATAATATAAAAAAATTGGGTGTAATATCAAATCCGGGTATCTTTTTCTACCAGGTGGAAGAAACCGAAATGTCCTAATGAAAGCAAAGATGTACTGTTTTTGAAACTTGCTCAGCTTTCCATTAGTACAGGAGATTTGTAATTTGCTAGTGTAACAGGAACTGCCCAAGGCAAAGCTCTTTACAATTAGTTCCAGTTCAGCCAGAGATGACTCAGGCTTCTACTTTGATTACAGCAGAAAAAAACATCATATGCTAAACTACTTCTGTCCTACTACAAATATGCTGTGAAACACCAATGAGCTTCCTACGTGTATGCCTACTTAGTCCTCACAAATGTATTTTATTTCAGTAACAAATCTCATAGTCCTCAGTTTGAGTATTATTATTTGTAATGCCCATATTGGGTTTGAGATGAGGTCAGCAGAGAGCTCTGACACATTAGTGTAACTCTTCAAGCCTCAGCAAGTTTTAGCAGACTGGGCGTAAGTACTATTTGTCACTGTAAATGGAGATATAATCAAGATTTCAAAAACCCCTCTAAAATTCCTGCATACATTATTACCTCCAACGTGACTAAAAGATTATATTTAAAAAACAAAAGCCACAACATAACAACATAGAACTTGAGTTGTTAATAGCATTAACTGGGAAACTGGAATTTCCCACAGCTGTTCCAATGCTGGTAACACATACATATGTTATTACTTAGAAAAAAAATGTTTTCATACAGGAGCAGGCAAAATTGGCGGTCATTTAAATAAAATGTAAGTAGAAGCAAAATCCCCATACATCATAAAGTTACTCCCACGTTCTCTTAATACTCTTACTTTCTTCTGTACAGCTTTTGTCATTGCTACACATGCCGTTTGAATAACTTCTGAGTTGTTGCAAGTAAAATTTCTTCAGGTGAGATAAGTACAATTTTAATTGCAAGGGATAAAAATATTTGTTACAGAAGTATTCCTCATAAAATTGGATACCCAAACTGCAGCTAATAGATTGTTCCCCAGTAAAGTACACAAAGACATGATTTTTTTAAACAAAATAACACTCATCAATGGAACTGTATATTACATAATTTTAAAGGACCATAGGACCATAACACTGATTTCCCTAAGATTTGCACTGTCTAAAACCTGCTCTGCCATACCCCACAAGTACTGACATACATGAAAAGCCATAAAGATAATAGGAAAAGCAGAAGCAGCTGTCAACAGTTTTGCTCAGAGGTGAAGAGGATGGGAAGATGCTGAATGCACAAAAGCATTCCTTTCAAAAGGCTTCCAGTCTTTGCTCTCTGGATGGTAGAGAACCTGATATTACCAGTATAACTATTAAACCTCCCTGAACAGTGCTCTTTTCTTTCTCTACGAAACTGATAGCATTTATCAACCCAGGCCATTCTTCTGTTAAAAGAATCACTTCTGTGATTCTGCTATTTAATCTTGAGAAAGAAGTTGATGCTGCTTCCAAACAGGATCCATCGCTCTCCCAAACTCAAACAGGTTATACCAATCATCAACAGAAACAGGCCTTTCTTTCAGAGTGAAGAAAGGAAACATTGGGGAAAAAATAATAATAAACAAACAAACCAAAAAACACACACATTTACACATCTCAAATTGACATCTGAGGAAGGATCTATAGTAAATTACTTTTTGATATTCTGACTAAAGGACCTATGAAAGGCTAACCAGCTTGCAGAAAGGAGTAAGTACAACTGAACAGTAGTCTTTGCAATGGAACGATAGGTTCTCAACATTCTCCAAAGCAAACTCTAATCTATGTATATTTATATCAAAAAGTTTGCGCTTAGCCATTTAAAATGGAGTGTAGCTGCAATCCATGCTACAATACACATGCAAAAGCAGAGTTATTTCATAATGGCTTGTAAGCAGCCAAGAGATTTAGTGCTTAAAAGTGTGTAATATAATGCTTCACAGGCGTTTACAGTTTGTACCCTCCAGTATGCAAAAAGTTGTCAACTTACAGTGTTGAAATCCTTACCAGTATGTACTGTAACTACTGCAATCCATACACACAGTATGCTGAACTTTCTCTTGTTTTTCTGTTTTCTTATGGTTGGTCATAGGAATCTGTGCATCTTCATAATGCTTTTTTGCATGGCCATTCACATATCTAAAATAAATGTAAAACAGAAAAAAAGTCTTATACTCGTATACAGGTACTTAACCAACACTCAATGAAAAAAGGACAACAAACAAGCAAGTACACATTAACCTAATACATATCCAGTATCACACAAAAATGAAAATTGGCAATTTACCTATGTAAAAATGTTGTCTAAATTTTTCAAGTTTTTAACCCTTTACTCTCCCACTTTGTCCAAATTAATTTTTCCATTTTCTTCATATAAACCAAAAACTGGCATTCTTGTATCACAGCCCGGTATCTGGGCCTTGACCAGACTGATAGACCTTCATGACTAAGAAAAACATTAGCTCCCATTTTCCAAACCTGTTACATGGTTAGTTCTCCACGCTGTTTTCCCATATACTTTTCTTACAGGTCTACTTTGTTTTTCTTCCCAGCACTATTCATTTTTGTGATTACTTTAACAGTATGCTAGCTCCCATATGAAAGCACATTCATTTTAAGCCCTCCCATTCTGGGACAATGATTTAATATTACAGCATTCTACGCTTCATGAAGTTCATAAATTTGAAACACTCTAGGGCGTGGGGTCACATAACTGGAAAAGAAATTAAAATCCTACAGCTCTTTTGCTGATACAGTGAGTATTTTCACACTTGAAATTTAAGGCATATCTAGAAATGTAAGCATCTTTGATTAAAAATAGTGTCATTACAAATGTAAGAGCTCTAAATAGCAACTGAAATGTCATTAACCCTTAGAAGTGATCAGCTCAGGTGACTTTTAGTTGTGTGTTCCCTCCCCCCTCCCCTCCCTTACTTCTTGTCTGTTGAAATCAGCAATGCTAACTACTAGGAACTCTGCATGTGCTCCACATGAAGGTCTCCCTATTCCACACTTGTTCTCACATGCAAGTATAGACAATTCTGCTAACGTGCTGTGCTAGTTACAGCAATGAAGCCATGTGGCTACAGACACTACTGTGCTGGCAGAATCCAAACTAGACAGTCATGCTTACAGGAGCTGCCTTTCTGCCTAACAGTGTAAAGGACAGGTTTGTAAAGCTAATTCCACCAGAAATGCTCTGGTACTGTAACATGGTTGGTAACGTTCCCAGTGGCTCTAACCTGGAGGATGTACTTCAAGTGAAGACCTGAAAAGCTTCCTTTGATTTCAAACATTATCTGAACAGAAGGATATGCTGTGTGCCTGCATTCAAGCACCTGCAAGATCAAAAGTGCTCCCATTACAAGGTATATCACATTCTTCTCATTCAGTTATTTTCAGTTCTAAGGATGGAGCAGTTTGAAAAGTCAAAACAAACTGCATACATAACTGACTCAATGCCAAGTAACTGTACACAGAGTCAGAGGTGGACAGTAATAGCAAAGACTGGTAACAAAATCAATAAAATAGTCCAAAACACTTATTTTACACCTTCACATACTATGAAATAGCTCCACTCTCTTGCCTCTCTCCAAGTATAAATTTGTAAAAGAAATAAGAGAGAGAGGGGAAAAAAAGATTTTTGTACTAAAAAACTCTGAATAAGAGAGAGAGAGATTATTAAAATTGTTGCAGTTACTCATTGCTATCCTGATCAAAGTAGTAAAACCTGAGCTTCACTGAATCCACTTTTAAAGACAAACTAAGTTTAGTGATGATTTTCCAAAATAAAAGCATACCAACACAGGTGCTACCCTACAGATGAAAACATGCTCATATCTCAGACACTGTCTAAATGTCAACACTGACTGTATCCTCACTAGTTTGCACATCTCAAACATTTATAGAGTACCAACAAATTCTCTGGCATATAAACAACAAAATTGGCTGTATCATTCCTGTACAAATTCTTTTGGTGGAATTCAACTGATAGACATATCAGCTGTACTCTGAAGGAATTGCAATAGTACAATGGTAGATGGTTCTTACATGCTAAGATAATTATTTTGTTCAAAGTAACAATGCAGTACATTTACAGTATTTTCTGTTTAAGCTGAACAGTTGCTATTTTACTCAAAGTAAGCTGTACCCAATTTGGATTTGTGGTTTCCAAGAATTCTTATTGTTTTTATCTTATTAAAATAGAAACATCTTTTACTGAATTGAGCTAACAACAGTCCATGGAATTAGCTGTTCTCTAGGCACTCTCTGAGCTGATCAATCACATTCATCACAAGCTTTTATTTTGTAAAAAAAATTATGTTGAATGTATTCTCCGGACTCTCAACAAGGTAGCAAAGAAGTGTGTTTAGCATAAGCATATAATGTTAAATAATATCATGAAGGTTTCTTTCACGAATTACAGGACATTCAAGATTTTTTTTTTAAGAAAAAAAAAAAAAAGCCTCATTCAAGCAACAAGGGAAGAAAGTAGAGGTCTGATTAAACATTTTTCAAACTAACACTTAGTACCCACCTTCCACAATGGACACTCGAGCACGTCAGACAGACCCATGGACTTTTATTTGACCGGCACACTACAAAAGACATGAAAAAAGCATCAAATGAATTGGCTCTGATATTACAGTTATGTACTGTACACATCCTGAGTGCTAGCAGCAGGTCTGCCCTGACTCCACCTTACAGCACAGTTACATAAAATAGCTAGTCACATTTATTAACCCATATTAGGGACTAACAGACTAAAGACTGAAGAGCTACTGACACTAAAGCACATCGACCTTGAGTCTTAGCCACAGGCTATTCATTTGCCTCTTTCTTTACAAGAAAAAATTACATTTTTTGTCTGTATTCCATCCACGCAAAGTCTACTTCATTTTGAGATATGATACAAAAGTATCAGAAGCACAAGTTGCAAAAACATTGGGAATGTTTAAAACATTTATTTTCATTTTTAATAAGGCAGTCCACTGAACACAGAAAAGAAAAATAGCCACAGCTCTTCACTTCTGTTTCATAAAACATGTACAAGAAGCCATTTTAAAGAGATTGTGAGAAAGCCTGTTGATCTATTAAGAAGCACACAGAATAAATAATAGTGTAACACATGATAATCCACACCATTTATATAATATTCCTATGCAGCAGCGCTGGTAAAGGCCATATCCATAAGGATTTCACCATTTCAGACACACACATGAAGCTGAATGATTACAATGTAGTACAGTGCTATGTTTTGCAATCCATTTAAGACATCAGAAAATAACTGTAATGTTATCTAAGTTTTCAGTTAAGTCTTCTAAGTAGTCTAGAAAAATTAACTTTCAAATTAAACACGGATGTTTTTAAGCAAAAGAACTGGGAAAAAAAAAAAGCAGATACTAGAAGATGAAGTACCATCCCAGGGTGGAGTCATAAAAACTGGATATTCTGACTCCCACCCCAACACAGCAGCAAAGTCTCTAAAATTCAGATTAGAAACAAAACAAACACAATAAATAATCTGTGTAGGCAGAATACAGAGAAACAGACAGGGAAATCAACATTTCCATTAGTCAACTCAAGATTAAGTATATACATCTTTATAGACAATAGCAATTTTGTAACTACAATTAAATCGATATTGATTCCTCGATTTCTACAAGAATCCCAATTTGGATCATGTCAGCGAAGGAGGAATGCTGTGATACATAATGCTTAGATTTGAATGAAGTAAAAATGTTAACAACTATCCATTACCACAAAATTTACAAAAATCTCATTACACTTTCAAATACCCAGCTAATATGAAGAGGAAAGAAAAATGCTAAGTGCACTTCTGCAAGGCCAAAAACCAACAATTAAAAAGACAACTTCGATTATCTCCAAAATATTACAAGGTACAATGCCACCTGATTTGTCTATACATATATATAAGCGCCAATCAAAAGAGTCACAGAGGAAGAATAAAGCATCAGAAGCACCAGGGTCTGTAAGTGCAGGGTGAAGAAGGAACAGAAAGAAGAGGATTAAATCCTAGCATACATGCAAAATTATTTGCACTGTTATTTAGTGCAGAAAAGCTTGAGAAGAGAACAGCCTTCCCTGTCTGCAGGCATGCTTCAGAGAAATTAACTGGGGAAACTGAGGCATGCACAGGAGCTGCTTTGGGGCAGCATCACCTGACCAGGTCAACTTGGGATGGCTAGCAAAACTCAGAAGTCAATTCACCATGCTACAAACCATGGTACCCAGGAAACTGGTAAGATCAAATAGTATCAGAGAGAATTAAGCTAACAAAACCAAGAAAAGTTTCTTTATCAAATTACCTGCTAAAAAAAAAGAAAGAAGCAAGAAGAGGGTCAAACAGGAGAAAGCTTACTACCACAGGTATTTAAAAGAGTTAATACACTTTTTCAGAGATTTTTATTTAAGTCAGATGGAAAAATAAACTAACTAAGCTAGCTAGCTTTGAGCTAACATTGCTTCTTAGAGAATTATTTTATGGTTTCTATTTATTATGACAAATTGTTGTTGTATTTCACTTCACAGCCCCAGTCCATAGAAGAGGAGTCTTACTATGCTCACTGGAAAAAAGCACAAATATTTCTGCACTGTAAACCAGCAATATTTCCACATAAGTCTTATTGAAGCAGATACTTTAAGCCCTTTGGTAAAAACTCCAGAACGTTTTTTCTTTAATTGCTGCAGTTATTTTACTTGAGAAACACATTTGCTCACACTGCCTCCATTTTCTATTGCTGTTTTTTCAGCAATAAGCTTTCACATTTCTAAAGCTGATCGTTCCCACAACTGTGATGGTAGTCTTGCAACAGAAAGCAGAGAGCCAAGTGGAGCTGTTCTGGCTTACACTTCGAGGAAGAAGTTTGTCAAATTTGACCAAAAGTTTATTCAGAAAATCAACATTCTACACTGGCAAACAGAAGACAAAGGGAAAGGGAAGACATTAAATGGCCATCATCAGGTATACATGGGCAAAAAGGATCACAGGTCTGGCTTGACTAGTAATTTATTTCTGTAAATTACAGAAACTGAAAAGTAAAAAATTAACCAGAAGGAAACAGAAGCCAAAACCATTCATGCACTTAAATATAGAGTGATATTTAAGAGTTCCGTAAGTGCTACATGAAGAAAACACTACCATTATTTGACATTTTCCTTGCCAGGAACATGAGACAGCCTTCCTAGGACTAAAATTCCAGCAGAAATCTCCCATCTTGCAAATAATCTCTTTGCTTTCACTATGTTATCATCTGTGGGTGGAACCGGTTCTCAACCAGTAAGCCAAAGAATCAAGATGCAAACATTTAATTTCCACTATACAGCAGGCATTTATAATTTCACATTTGCGTATTTTAATTTTAACACTGAGTGCTTATTAAGTGTTAAATTACACTTAGGTTGTATTCATTCTGCAGAGTTCACACCAGGTTTAAGTGCTCTGCACAAGGCCAGCAAACAAGCCCACAGACTCTACACATTGCCAGATAATATTGGTCACTAAAGTTTTCCATCTTCATATCAGAGAAAAGGAAAAGACGGTTCATTTGTTTGCTTTAGCTTTTAGGAGGAACTTTACTCCAATTGCATCACATTAGAACTGCGTAGTTTATCTTCTGCACAAACATCTCCTCCCACAAAGAACTCAAATAACATGGAAGCGACTCCCACCAAGATTAAACATAGAAGCCAGTATTAAATTGGTGACCTACAGTTGCTCTGCTCTGTGAGGATTACACACTTCTATTTTTTAAGGTTTCTGAAGATTGCATTCTGTATTTCTCTGAGGCTGGCTCAGTAGATACCTGCGTTACAGCTTGGCTCTCTAGGTATTCCTCAATCCAGATCTTGAAGCAGTTACTGTCTGTTCCTTATTATTTATAAACTAAATTAGGCTGGCAGCTTTAGCCATTCGTCAGGACCCTAACAAGACAGGCCCTGTGGAAAGCACAGCACAAGGACAGTCACTGCCCAGAACTGCTTATAATCTAAATTAGGCTTCATGTGTAAAGAAAGTGCAGGTTATTCTTCTCAAATGTAATGCTGACATGAAGGCACAGGCTTAAGAGTAAATCAGAAACAAGAGATGCAGATTGACATCAAACCCCTTCTCAATGCAAAGTACATCACACAGCCCTGGAACTTCGCCATTAAAACAGACTTGCACATTTGGGGCTTTCAGGTTAGGCAATTACTAAGGATTATGAGGAAGGACTCTCAAACCTATTTGTACAGGTCCTTATATCTTTACTTCTCTCAGTCATCAGTATTTAAAGTAGGATGTGGGGGGTGATTCTTTGTAGCACTATTAAAAAAAAGAGATCTGCATTACATTAGCAACCCCAAATTTTCAATACTGATATGTCTGACAAACATCTTAACCACATAAAAAAAGTTCTGTGTTTGTTACACCTCATTTAGTACTTTACAAGCTAAGGTACACGAGGCGCTTTCTTTGCCAGCGCTGAAGTGCTTCTGCAATGGTTACCAACTGCCCTAACGTTACTGTATTTTTAGAATAGCTTCAAGTGGTTAGGCAAAGATAATACTAACATGTCAAAAGAAAAGGGAAAACAAATCTGCAATGCCACAACGCTGTCTGAAACAGTGAGTCATTTGCCACTTCACATCAATATCAGGCTATTCAGAAGTGTAGAAACATTTTTTTCCTCATGTAATAGCAGGGCAAAATACCATCTTTTACAGAATTATCCGAGTGAAATCTGAATACTCATTTGTTATACAGCCTACAAACCCCTCTGCTATGAAGAGGAGTATCAGTCTGTCCCCAAGAGAGCCAGAAATCAAACACTGCTTCACAGACTGATACGTAACTATGGAGCATTACAGATTTCCTTCAATCCCTGTCCCTTCAGTTTTCACTTCCTGCAAACCATCCTAACAAATAATGTCCATGCCATTGTATCAAGCAGAATGACTAAGACATAGCTAATCAGTTTGGCCCTCTCATAACAAGGCCCCCCACCCCATCTTACCCTCAAATATGTACTTCTGAATCTTGACTGTTTCTTTCCTTATTGAAAACAGACTCCAAGCACAGGCTTGCGAAGCAAGAACACTCCTGGCAAACGCTGTATTCCTTACAGAACAAAGCCGCACATTTCCACTGTGAAAAAGCTGCGAGTACATAGAAGCATATGAACAACCCATGAAACTAACAGTTTTGTTTGAAGAGCACACTGCATAATTTAGAAACTGGCAAAAGAAAAACAAAGCAGGAAGAGCAGACAAACAGGAAGCCGTTTCTGTAAGGCAGCCAAGTTAAGAAACCTGCAAGATGCAGTGTCCACCAAGAACCTGGCAACAGAGCAGCCACACGATCACTGCAAACCTGCTACTTGCCAGTCACGGCAGCAGAATTGACCTAAGGCCATCACTACTACAGGCTTGTGCTCACATCCAAGGTTTAAAATAGCCCTTTATTACATCTCTAAGGAAAAGGCCACAGAATATCAGCACAGTAAGAACGGTATTTTGGTCCTTCTGTTAAGAGCACGCTGAATGGAAACAAGATTAGGGGCATTAAACTACTCCCAGTCCTCTCTGCATCCTTTACAAAATAGCCTAGACTTTGTTCTCCAAAGGAACTCTACAAACACTAAAATCTTACTTGTATAATCATATGGTTACATTACACCAACATAATGACTGCCCAGAAATATCTTTAGCCTAAGTGACCTTTCTTCAGTTCAGTTCAGTTCAGTCACATATTGACAGAAAATAGGTCAACTATGCTGATATGAGCTAAACTGAAAAAGGCCGCTGGTACTCCAGTCAGCATCTGCACAAGGAGTAATATTTACATAGTTGTGGTTGTACTAGTATATTGATGTTAAGCTAAACAAATTGTCCCAGAAACATATGCACTTGGTCACAAACACATATATGTTTTATACAGCTACACACCCTGTGTGTATGGACACATGTATGTGCATCTCCCCCCCAAAAAAAACAAGAATACTTTTCAGTATTCTAGAAATACAGACTTGCTTTTCCTTCCCCATGCTTTTAACCCCATTCTCATTGCCCTAATTAAGATTTTATAGCAAGACTTTATTGTTCTGTTTGGCTCCTGAAACAAGCTGACAAATACCGGGAAAAAAAAAAAAAAGAGCTGGGCAGCCTGCATTAACAACATCTGAAGAAAAAAGAAGCAACAATTCACATACCAAAGAGTGAAAGCCCTACTTTGTGAAACATGATGCTTCTGTCTGTGACACATCAGGCCTAAGAAATCAGGCTAATAAGCGCCTCCTCCAAAGAGCTGGAACCAAAGGTGGGAGAAACTTACAAGCCAAAAATCCTGGGAAATTACTGCAAGAGGAGGCAATACAAATTGCACTAAAGTTTAACCAAAATACTGCAAACTACATCTCAAATAGGAAGTTTTTCAGTCACAAGATTCAGAGCATTTCTCAGCGAACTCACTTCCATTTTAAAGACAAAAAATGGAGAAAGTGATATCAAATAATTTGCCAAAAGAATTTTAGCAGCCCAGATCAGCATTGAGCCTACTAGACCTAACACTTTAGGCATCTGTGTCATTCCACTTAAAGCAAGGGTAAGCCATCCCGACACAGCCCCCTGCACAGCACTTTTAGGGTGACTTGCCAAAACGGCTCTGAATTACCTCTAACTTCCCCTATGCAATACATAAGAAGTATGAGGCATCTGAGAGAGGAAACAATGAAAGCCAGTATTCTAACTAAGGAAGCGCTCAAGTTATCAGCCCATGGGAAACATCAAGGAGACCAGGGTGTTGGGTAGTGCTCCTTCAGGGTTACATGCTGGGGTCGCAGCAAGGCTCTGCCCACCCCTGGAACTGAGCGGAATTCCCTCTGGATGCAGCCACGACTTTCCAAGGAGTGATTGAATCACATGAGTTTCCTACACACAATCCCCATTCATTCAAGATGTGAATGCCTATGTTTAAGAAGCACACCTCCTGCCCTTGGAAGATTTTCCCTCCAGATTGCTCCTAAGCACTAAGGGAACACTGACAATTTCTTCTGTTGAAGATGGCATTTAGCATGAGTAAGCAGTTACTCGGCAGTCTGGGGAGACAATAGAAGAGAGCAAGCATGATTTTTGCCAGCCTAGCACCTACAGCAGGCTCTGCAGCAATGAGTACCTGTGCATTCTACATTCAAAATCCACCAGATGAAACATTCAGTTGTTCAAATTGAGACTGGAACCAAAGATTTTCCACTTAAAATGAACTGTTCAAATCACACCATTACAGAGCCATGTGTATCCTTGCTCTCTGACCTGTGAACTCAATTAAAAACCAGCATACAAAATAAAACAGCTTCTCAGAGCAAAAATTAGAAGGCCTACTCATCCCCTCATCCCAGAACATCAGTGAAGACCACAGCCAATCTGGATATGCATGTAATAGGACTCTCTGTAATAGGCACTGACGAAAATCACGTTGTCAGCAGAAGCAAAGAAGCCTTAAAAAATACAGGTGGCCTCCAAGCTAAGCCAGTACTTTGACAGCACATAAAAATATCCATTACAGGTA
The DNA here is from genome assembly GCF_009819795.1 of Aythya fuligula. Taxonomy (NCBI): domain Eukaryota; kingdom Metazoa; phylum Chordata; class Aves; order Anseriformes; family Anatidae; genus Aythya; species Aythya fuligula. The sequence continues at coordinate 7,493,411 of NC_045569.1, read as the reverse complement.
ATATAAGTTACTTACTACCAAGTACACATTTACTAACACAGCTGATTGTGTTCCCATTTTTTGACTTTGCATTCTTTTGAAAGCAATGTGTACTTAAGGGCAGCTGCTAGGAACATATATGCAGCAAGCCTTACTATGTGACACTAGCGTCTGTTTACATTCAGAAGGGTTCCATAACACCAAAATCAGTACATGTATTGGTAAAATTGTAGGACAAGACAGGCACTAATGTACACAGAAGCACAGAGCCACAGCAGAATGCTAACATTATTGTATAATCTATATGTAGGTTCCAGAAATTAAATGTTGAGTTAAATGACGATGGTTGTTGGTTTTTGGGGGTGTCTGGGGAGGGTTAAGCTGCATACACATCTGGTAGAAGTATCTGCTCCACATTCTAAGAACTTATGGCTAGTCAATTCCAGATGATTAACCGTAATGAAAACCAAGCAACTGAAAAAGGAAAATGTTACAAAAGTACTTTTCAAACCTCTGAGTAGGATAAAGCCCCATCCTAGACAAGAAAAAGCATAAAAAAGAAACATTATAGTCTTTGAAAACAAGAAACATACTAGAACTTAAAAGCCAGCTGTTTTACTGTTTAGGTTTTAAAAAAACATTCCTATTTGTTTTCAAGCTTAATTTCACTCAAAACTCTTATTTCTATCCTACCTGCCCTATTACAAGAAGCTCATAAATGGATTGATCTTATTTTAAACTATTTAGTACTAGGAAAGTAAGTCTTCTGTTCAACAATCTTCTTTTAAGTAAGGTTCATCTGATACACACCATTGCCTGTTTTAGGAAAAAAAAAAAAAAAAAAAAAAAAAAAAAAGGATTTAGTCAAAATGAAACCAGACAGAAGGGGAGATTATTTTTAATTGGACTATTTAAAACCATGTTTTTAAATCAGCTAACACCCACATGCTTGAGGAAAAAAAAAAAAAAAAAAAAAAAAAGATTAAATTTAAATTACATTTAAATCAAAGCAAGAGAATTTACAAGGAAACAAGATTTCTGGTAGGCATTGCTAACAATATAAAAACGTCAACCATTCTTTCAGCGTTGCATACCCTTGTAACAAAGAGATGCATAATAAACAGAAGTCATAACTGTATCAAGACAGCCTAACTAAAATCACATCCAAATGTACAAGAATTCAAACAAGCTCTGAAGATGACAGAAGGATGCTAGCCTCACCTTAAAGATATGGAGAGAAAATGAATTTGTTTCTTTTGCCTTTGTCTTCTAGCCAAAACCAGAAAGATTAAGTTTTTAGAGAGAAAACAGATGAGTCATTTTGTGGCAATCCGTGAACTTACAAAATCAACTAATATTTGTGCTCATGCATAATGACATGTGGTATTTCTACTCCTTGTCACTAAATAAAAGCATTGCTCAGTCTCGTGTAAGAAATTTCACAGATGGTTACAGTGAACTACTTTGATACAAGGGAAAAACATACAAGGGAAAAACATACCTAATTCAAACATACTGAACAGCAACTGAGTGAGAATACAAAACATAGGTAGGTAAACAATTTTTCATAGGAAAAACAGGTCACTGAAGCCCCCACCACATTTCTAACTTTGAGGGATGTTTGTCAGAGAACAAGGTGATTAGTTTCTTCTGCGTTTAATTCAACTCTCAACTTCCACTCAAACACACTGGCTTACAGTTCAGAGTTTTCGTTATGTAACCAGAATTTCACATTGAAAAACTTGCAAGTGGAAAAATGCACGCTTTTTGATTTGCCTGTATGCTTAAGTCAGTACTGGAGAAGTATACGGGTAAGGAAAACTTTTTTCAATCAGTGTAAACAGACACGTCACTTCCCGAGGAAGTGGTTAAACGAACTCAAGAAAAAAAAATCAGATCATGTATAGCAGCAAGACACAGCGCATGCTGTGCTTCCTCTGTTATGGTAAAATAAAATAAAAAATAGAAAAAATTGGTCCCTCGGCATTACCAATCATATGCATAGAGGCTTTCTCAATAAAACAGGACAAAGTTAGCTCTCAGGCTACAGTAATGCAGTATATTTAAGTTATGTAGTCTTTCCATATGTCGAGTCAAATGTCAACACTTGATTTATCTGCCTATACCATATAAATCACATCCTAGCTGAAAACAACAGTAAGAAAACATGCATTATGAAAAGAAGAAAAAAGGAAAAAAAAAACCAAACACATCAGTAGCATATTTATTTTATCTTAACAATCATGACCAAGAGAGTTTTTATGAGAACTATTACCTCTATTTTTCCTTTATAGTCCAAAACCAATTTTTAGTGGATCGGCTACTTTGATAACTAATTGGTATCCACATTTAAATATAGACACACATATATATGTATATATTTTAAAATTTAATACTAGCTCTCACAGGAAAACAGATATTGTTCTACATTATAATAGTAATGCAAAAAAAGTTATTCCATCTTTATATTAGAGCAAGACAGAAATGAATTACGCATTTTCAGACAGCTGCCAGAAAAGGCAGAGCAGAGCGAGCAGCATAATGCAATTTTCAAACCCTTAAGGAAAAGAATCTTGAATCGGTTAACAATCAATCTCGGGCCAAAAAAAAATCAAGATGGAAGTAGGAGGGAAAAGAGGGGAAAGATATAAAGAAAGCTTCTTGCTTTCTTTATATACCCTAGTTATTAATCTACTCATTTTTAGCACCAATATTTAATGCCTATTTCTGCAGTACTATGCAAAAGACTCATTATTGACCATCCCTTTGAGCAAAAGAAATTTAAAAAAAAAAGGAAGTCAAACGCACAGTGGACAAAACTAAAACTATTGTCAACTGAAAAACTTATGAACCAAATGTTTAAAAAAAAATCCAGAAGGGCCACAGCTATTTTGGGAACATGCACCTGTAGCCTGACATGAACAAGTGGACACCTGTGTTCACACAGCATCCAGATGATGTACGTATGACTCACCTTTAAAATCAGTATCCACCTGTTTGGTTTTGGTGAGGATCCCCAGCCAGACAGCATCACATTACTTTCATATTAAACAGCTGTCTACTGGCAGCATTTTGTGGGGGAAAAAGCTAACTTGCAGAAGAATCACCTTATTTGGCCAGGTTGCCTGTGGTTATTGTGATTAGATCCAAATGGGTAATAATCTGTCAAAACAATTTCACAGCTACATCTACAAGATACAAAATTAGATAGATATTCCAAAGGGGGAGGGGGTGGGGGGGGTGGGAAGAGCATTGCCTTGACATACCAGTTAAGATTGCTGAATGCTAAGTACATTAAAATAGTGTCAGCAACATTTTAAAAGCCTTCGCATTATTAAGGAAATGAAGGACTTAAAATCTTACGCTGCCCCCTTAACAAGGGCACCATAAAGCAATTAATGTTTTTATCAGTTATTACTCTAATCCACTCTACAGTAAAAATTGTTTCCTCCAATAATCTCAAAATACATATCTGAAAAGCCTTAACTACTTTTCAGATCTAAATTTCTGAGGAAGTTGCATTTTTGAACCTCCATTGATTATCGCAATTGTGCATGGCCTTCAACTGCTCTTCACCTAAGTGATGAACATTTATTAAAAATAGTACAGAAAGCAGCAAAGGAACAGGTTACTAAATAAAGTGAGCAGCACTGACCGAGTTAGAAATGCCTCAAAGCTTTATTTCCTTCTAAACACCATGTCTGAAACTTTCACTCTAAGAACCTCAGACACAAACGTAACAAAAATCTCACTACTCTAATGCTGTCAGCCGTAGCACCTCACAACCATGCACAGTTATCAAAATAAAATAAAATAAAATAAAATAAAATAAAATAAAATAAAATAAAATAAAGTAAGAATAATACATTGATTTTTTGTTAAACACCTGCACATCTTGAAGGGCTTGGCAAGGCAGGTGAAAATTATTACCCTGATTACATTTAAACCATCTGTGATGAGATTTGAGCTAATCTGTGGTAAGTCAAGAGTTTGCCATGCACACAGAAGCCTCTGTCCTGCATACGTGTGTATGCCATATACATCTCACTTCCCAAACACCTCAGACCACCCTGTCTCCTTACCATATGGTGCACTTTGAAGAGTCATTTCAAAATACTGGCGTTAGTTAGATCATGAAATAATTTAGAATACTCAGAAGTAAATTTATCCTTCAAAATATACATGAAGATTAGAGATTTGGTTTCTAAACAGAAGCAACACATTAGGTATTTGACTGCTACCCCCCTCTGAAGAAGTCCCTTTCATCAGCTGACATTCAAATTTTGTGATGAAGTGTGACTTTGTTGAGTATAATAGAATTTTTTCAAAAGAAAACCTAGAAAATATTAGCCACCATGAATTTAACATTTTTTGACTCAAATATGTCTTTAAACATACGAAGTATTTGAAATCAGAGACTCCTCTTTTCTATAGTGAAAAGAAAAATTAGGTCTAGCTTATGTGACTGAAATTGAGATTCCTATCCCACCTCAATAAACATCCATCTTCTGACAAAATGTGTTCCAAAGCGCTATGCTGTATCACATAGGCTACGACAGCAATTGCCTCCATGGTTAATTAGTTCATACATCAGTAACTGATTCAAATAGGAAAAAAAAAATGTTCACAGTTTTAATGAAAACAAGACCTAATCTAAAACAATACAAACCAAATCAACAAACTTTACTTAACAAAAATAAAAATTGAATATCAGGAGATAAAACAGCCTATGAAGTCTGAAGAGTTAATATCTGCATTGCATTCACCCTGAGAAATAAAAGAAATGCCACTCAACTTTAAAATTTGACTTGAGAAAAAAAAAAAAAAAGTTTAAACTTTTACATAGTTATTTTATCCTTAAATTTCATAATAAATTTCATAATAAATCTGGTAATTTCCTGGTCAAGTTCAATTTTCAGGTATGGGAAAAATTAGAAATAACCCTCACAGAGTATTATGTCTACACACTGCCCACTAGCTTACCCTGAGTCTACACTTTGCAGACTGAAAATAATTTGTCACAGGAAGAAGGTCCTACCTACCCCTCTCCACCTTCAGTGAGTTCTCTATCCTCCCATGTTGTACTAAAAACAGAAAAAAAGATGAAGGGAGGATCTCTAGTAATTAAAATGAAAAAGGAAAAGGACAAACACTCGTGGAGATGGAGAAGAAACAAGGAGCTGAGACAGAAAGGAAAGCTGAGATGGTTAAAGTCTGCGTACCTGTGCTTTTACAGCATGTTTGTTTTGGCACTGATAGCAGCTGTCCAACAAGCCGCCAGAGCACGGCCTGCCCCAACAAAAATAAAGCAGAGCACCCAGTTTACCTGGGGGACATCACCAAAAGCAGTCTGACCCAAAACAATCTCGTTCTCAGAAGTTACCCCACTCGGCCCAAACCATTTGCTCTCATGTATACATCAAGTATTCAGTAACATTTTAGGTTATTCTGAACTAACAATGCCTTTTTGTAAATTACTCTGAAAACAGAAAAAATGTTCTAATTCAGCATGCAGATATTTACCATAATCGTTGTTCACTAGGCCTCAAACGGCTTCCTAGTGCTTGCTCTATTCTGTATTTTTTATAGTCCCAGCGACATTTGCAAATGCCACAATGTATGCTTCTGACCAACTGTGAAATTACAGTTCTTATTCAACAGAAATTAGAATCCAAGAAACAGATGTCAGGCAAATATATTTAGCTTTAGCAGGAAATACCGCTCTACAGCCAGAATTGCTCTTCAATATCTAACAAAATTTGCTACTTATGAAATAAAAGGTATTCGATGGACAGTGATCTGAAACAATCATTAAAAGCGTATTTCAAAAGCACAATTCCCCTGGAAAAAATAACTCACTGTATCTCTGTTTCAGCAGACATAAACTTATGTCTGCAGTTGTTCTTCTAAAGAGGTACCTTGAAATTCTCCATCAAATAACCAGTGAGTTCACCTCGACCACGGAGGAAAAAAGTTGGCAAAATTCTCTAGACTTGCACAAGTGTGCTTAGAAGATTGCAATCTTACTTAGGTGCGGCCTAGCTCCCTGTGGTTTCACGAGTCTATGAAAAGTTGTTGAGAAATACCACATCTGAGCTGCTCCAGAGTACTTTTCATAATTACACCATTTGCACAACAGCACCAAAGGTGTGGCACATCAGACAAATTCTGTGACACTCTACAGTCTTGCCAACGCCTCCAGCTACTCTGCTTCCAACTTCAGCAGAAATTTCAGAAATTAAAGTGCATGGAAAGCCTGCACTGCAATTGGAATTAGCAGGCATCTGCATGCAGCATTACATGTGACAACACTGATTAAAAGCAATTTTCAGTTTCTGTACAATTTCTATGATATACATTCATCTCCTCTCCTCTTAAATGCCCAATTATAAGGACAACAACAAAGGATTTGCCCCTGCATCTCCAAAAAGGCACTCTATGCTCCTTTTTGACAGCCTTCAAGCTCTTCAGAGCAAAAGCATGCTTCTTTCTGTACTGATTACTGTACAGAGCACTCTTGACAGGATTAAATACTCAGGGGAAGATATGCCATCCTCCAAAGAGGTGCTTATATACCAGCAACATCACAGAAGCTCTAAGATAAATTAAAATGAACAACTGACCATTACTCTTTAAACTGGAGCAAAACCATTTTTACTCCCATCAGCACACTTGTGATTGGTGCTTCCTCTTATTGTTCTCCAAGAGTCTTCCTTCATCACAAAACCTCCGTAACAACTCTGCCACGTAGCTTCTACGAGAGCTAATTTAGGCCGAAAGAGCAATTCAGGCAGGCACACATGCTCCTCTACTCAATTCCCTAACTTCAGTAAAGCTAACCTCAGAATAGCAGCTTCAAATGTAACACCCTTCCATTGTACAACAGTGCATCTCCACAACATTCAACAGTGTGTTCCTCAGGAAGTTACTGTTGCCATCAAGCTTTTGAAGAGGAGAGGAAATGGTAATTCACCAGCATGTGTCACTCAGTCAGTGTGACAATTCCAGGTCCTCAAACCACAGATAGCCAAGATAATGACAAAAATAGCCACTGGCAGTCTGAACTACGACCTCGCTCTCCAACCTGTTCTTCTGTAATGTTTTGCTATCACTGGCAGGTCACGTGGCTGCCAGAAAGCTTCCTGTATCAGTACCCTCGCTTACTCCTTTTCTGGAAAGGTCAGCCGTAACTCCAAACAGGACTGACTACAGGTTCTGAGTCATTTTAAGACAATGCAGTAGATGATAGATGCCTTATAATTACATACTGCAGCAAATTACCTTTAAATATTTTTCTCCAACTGAGGCAACAACACCAACAGAAAGAACCAAGTCCACAGAACCTTAGAAAACAGCATCAAAGGCAATAGGAAATACACTAAATTTTGACAAGATACTAATTTGTAAGTCACTTTCTTTATATAATTGCACGTTACCAACTTGCAGCAAAACCAGCAAATGAGAAATTGTACGCATTGTGAATTGACAGAAAACAGTATTACACACCTTTAGAAGTTAATCTCACTAAAATAAGCACAGACAACAAAGACAGAGTACTCTGCACACCATCAGGAAGCTAACGTAGCAATCAGCATGAGTTAGTACTGAGAAGGAACACGTTACATTTTACTAGACTAATAGGAACACAACATTCATTTTTAGTAACATTTTTCATTCACCTTACGTTGTCAACAGCAAGCTGTTTGCTCACTGGAATGTCTTAAATGCAATATACCTACATTTTCCTTACCCAATAGTTAGCTATGCAAACACTGTATGACTGACTTAATTTTATTAAAAAGCATAGCAAGTGGTGGAGACACACCCCTAAATACGGCATCCTTATTAAATCCTCTAGTTCCCCAAAGTGTCCATCACCTCCTTCCTGCCTCCCAACTGTAATAAATCAGTTGAAACACCTCTGACTGACAACAAAAAATTTGCTTTAACTGCTTCACTTAGAAGCATGTCTAACAGGATCCTGTAGCTCTACACTGGCTCATTTTTGAAGCTGAAAAGTTATATTAATACATGAGTCTACATTTTTAGTTTTTGTAAGTTTATCTGGCTTGTTTTTAGGGTGGTTCCCTGCTACCATATGTTTCTGGATGACAACTTTGCTTACCCGTGATAGCCTGAAGATAACAGATGGACTTAGAGAGTTACACTTCTAGCCAAGAATTTTTTTCAGTAACCAAACACTACAAAAAATAACTCTTCCTGTACTTCTTTCCCTCTAATCATTTCTCCATATTATTCCACTGTAAAGCTTACTCCCTCTAAAATCAAGAGCATTACAGAGTAAAATAACTGGTTCTGCCAAAGGAAGCAGCAGCGCTACCACACCTTGGCTCCAGGAAACTGCAATCAGGGAAGAACTCCAGTGAGCAGCACTCTTCCCACACTAAAGCATTGATACGGCTAGACAAAGGACAACGATCTTCTCTTTAAAAATAGGAACACCTTAAAACGTAACCAACAGTTCAGCGTTCCTTTGTGTGTTGCTCCCAGAAGAGGGTTTCCGTGCAGTGCCCGCAGCCACAGCGGGTCACGCTGCTCGGAACGGGGCCTACTGCCCATGCTGAGCGCTCGGTTGCGTGTCCCGGCCTGCACGTACTTGAGCGCTGCGCGTAACTGCGCACGATGCAGCTGGAACGGACCAAGACGCACGGAACATGACAGCAACACCGCGGGCTGCACGTGTGCAACCATCTGCTTGAAGGCCAAGCTGGAAGCACCTCGGAAGCCGCAACTTCGCAGGGAGCGGGCAGCGCGACGCGCCCGGCTGCGCTTCAGAGCCAGGCACGGCGGCGGCTGCTGGCACCGCCACAGCGCCAGGGACCGGCCCGGCAGCCCCGAGCCCCTCCGCACACGGCCAAGCCCCGCGGGCCGGGGGCGGTTTAACGGCCGCGCCGACCCCGCGGCGGCCGCCGGCCCCCCCTTCCCGCGGCCGGGCAGCGAACAAAGGGGCGGAGGGGCCGCGCTCCGCATTCCTCCGCGCCGGGGGGAGGCGGCCCCGAGCGGGCTGCCCGGCCCCGATCCCGGCCCCCGCGGCCGAGACACGCGGCAGCCGCCCGGGGGGGTGGGGGGGGGCTCGGGGCCGGGCCCGCGGGGAACAAAGGGGCGGCGGGGCCGGGCCGGGCCGGGCCGCGCTGAGGGCGCTCGGCCGCCGCGTGAGGGCCCGGGGCCGCCTCGGGCCGGGCCGTGCCGGGCGCACTCACCGCTGCAGCACCAGGAGGAGGGCGAGCCCTGCGGGAACTTGGCCGAGTCGGGCGCGATGCAGACGCTGGAGCCGAGGTGCGGGCACTCCATGGCGGCGAGGCGAGGCGAGGCGAGGCGGCGGGGCGCGGCGGGCGGCTCCTCGCGGCGCTACAGCGGCGGCGCCCCGCGCACAACAGCCATCTTAGGGCCGAGCCCGCGATCCGCGCGCCGGGCTTTGCGGGCAGCCGGCCTCCCGTCCGCGAAGCCCGGCGGCTCCCTCCCCCCGCCTCTCGCCGGGCTTTCCGAGGAGCCGGCCTCCCGCCCGCCGCTCCGCCCGCCGGGAGGGGCCGCGCCCTTCTCCTCCTCCTCCTGCCGCTGCTCCTGAGGGGGCCGCAGCGAGGCGCGCGCGTGCACGGAGCCCGCGGCTGCTGCTGGCGCGCGCCTCCCGCCCGAGCAGCCCGCGGGGCAGCGCGGCCCGGCCCGGCCCCGCCGCCGCGGGACCGCCTGCAAGGGGCGGCAGGAGCGCGGGCAGCGCCGCTGTCCCCGGCCCCGCTCGGTAACTGCTCCGGGGCTCGGCGCGGGGCGGCATTGAAACAGCCGGCTCCTTTGCAAACGGAGCAAGTATAATCCTCCCCTGCAACGCCTCAAGCAGCGGAGATGTTTTAGTCTCCGTTGTGCTTGCTGCACCTTGGCGTTGCTCCTCTTCTCTTGCTATAACCAAGGTGACAAATGAAGTTCTGCCCTGCTTATAGCGGGGGGAAGCTCAGATCAGGGAAGATTCAATCTTCCACGGCGAAGGAAACCACTCAGCATTTGCTCACTGCAGTTAGTTTGTTCCTCTAGCCGAGCATTCAGAAGCAGAATTAGTTCAGAGAGAGCAAACTCAATTAGGCAGCAGCAAATGTTACATTTACACAACGCCACAGAGCTTCCTTAACGCGCCCCTGTCCTTCAACATTGCCCTGCTTGATCAGTCAATACAAGTCCCAATGTATGTTTTGCAGGTTCTACAAAAAGCATGTATTTGTATATTTTCCTAATAAATAAGGTGTGAGTAGAGAAAAAAAAAAGTGGGAGAAGGACAGATTTTAAAATGCACATAACACAGCTTTGATATACATCTGAATTACTTATATAAGCTCAAAGACCAAGAAATGGTTAGCATATTTATGTACCTTTCGATTCTTTTCTGCCCTCTGTTTTTTTCTCCAGTCTGTATAAAGAAGACACGTGTTAAATTAAAGCAGATTGCCTGTAGTTGCTTTCTGCCTTTCCCAAACAAGGCATACGTTGAATGCTCTTGTCATGCCCCACCCCTCCCCACACACAAACCAAGAGAAAAACCTCAGCTGGGTCTGGCCTGCTCGTTTTTCCCTCGGTAGCAGTGGGACTTGGCCTTCTGTCAGTAGTATTGTGCAAGCAGTATTTAACCAAAACAAGTGGTTCTTATCTCATTGTGTGGATTATGTTAGCAGGGTATTTAGTCTTCCAGAAGTAAGAACCCAGTTAACAAAGATTAAATATGGTAAAATAAACATGGTTAAATCCTTCTAATGATCTACTTCCAGTTTAGCACTCCCCTTCATGTTTTTAGGGTTGATACACTATACCTGGAAAGGAGAACCTCCTCCTTGCATAAGTAAACAGAAGCAGGGTCTGGCTCAAAGGAACAGTACAGCCTTGTGTGGGCACTGGAGTTGGACCCCTGCCTGCAGGAATTATTGATAGCTCCACGAAAGTTGGTGTATTAAAATCAGTAGAGCTACACCACATTGTATTACAACAGTTCTTGTAAGTGTAGCCATGTTGGAAATGTCTTCTGGCAAGGCATAATAGATCCTCTTTTCCTGCCCCTCCTGAATATAAGAAGGCCAAGTTTTCCTTTTGCTGGGGCTTCATTTTTTTGCAGGTATCTCCCTAGACACCTAGTGCCTTGCACTGCTGTATTGTGCCGTCATAAAAGATCCAGCAAGCATACACTTGAAGGCAGGCCTATGCTGAATTGGAAAGAACCCAATTGTCTTCTGTAGATGAGGGCAACCCCACTTTTGACATGAAGTGGCAATAAAGTTAGTCATGTTCTCTAAGCCAGGTAGAAAACTGCTCCTTTCTGTTGTTCTGAGGAAAGAACATTGCCCATCTCTTTCTACATTGCCCATCTCTTGTTCTGGGCCACAACAAAGTAAGAGTTAAGAGTCAAGAAGAAGGGGCCCCTGTGTGGCCTTATGTTTCATCTTGTTTCCCCAAGGACCCACTGGACTTAGAGTAACAGAGTGACTGGGGTAGTGGCTGTGCAAGAACGTTACCATTTCTGAGAAAGCAGCTAGTAGGATCTTTCAGACAAGATGAAGATGGAAAGGCATGACCCACTGTAGCAAAACCAACAAACATGGGGGACTATAGAAGAGAAACGTTCTCAAAAATGTCTAGAGATTCAGGCACAACAGACTGCTTGCTCTAAGAATTCCTCTTTTACTCCAAAAAGCTGAAAACTTCTCAAAGAAAAAAAAAAAAAAGGCTTTGGTTTAATTTAAGAGGTCTTTCTCTATTACATTTACTGTAAGATATGACTATTCAGCTTGCAGTACTATGCACAAAGAAAAATCTCCTTTCTCCCCTGCCGTGGAATTATTAAGAACTCCGTAACAAAAGAACAAAAGGTGCTTGGAACTGCAGGGAGGTCAGCAAGGGCTGCATAGCTCTGCTAAGCACAGCACTTCCTGGAATGAAAGACACCTACGTTATAACTTCTCTAAATAAGAAGGTGTCAACTTAGCAAGATCAGCCCTTCATCTTCCAAGTCTATGATTCACACTTAGGAGCCAAAACCATACACGCTGTGACACCTTGTTCCTTTGCAAGACAATAATGGAGTTTTACTCCTCCTTTCATTTGTTGACAACCTTACAGTGAAGCACCTTAAACAGTGTAATTTTGCCCAGACATTTACATGTTTCTTCATGTTAGTTGCCATGCCTATGGCAAATGGGGTAGCCCACATTTCTCCGATGCCAGGGAAGACTTAAGTAGAAGCTCCGGGTATAATTTTCCTTTTCAGTTTGCTTTTTCAATGAGAGTCCTTGAGAGCAAACCACTTGATTTGGAACTGGAGTCCCATCTCTTGCTCCCATCCTTCCTCAGAGCAGTCCAATTTAGATGATAGTTAAGATAATTCCTACAGGCATGCTCATAATGGATGCAAATCACTGCATAACAGGGGTCTGTGAATCAGCATTATAAATTAGAAATTTACATTATCAACTCTACTGCTAGAGAGAAATTCCACACAGTTTTCTCTTGTGGGATGTATGTAGACGTCCACCTATGCTATATGCTCCATCTGAGAGCATCTGAGAAATTCGGCCCTGAACTGTATCCTGCATGTATACCTACTATTTACAGTGGGTAAGTTTGCCTAGAGGGTTCTTTAATTCTGCAGTACTTCTCAGGAACAAAATCTTTGGTCTTAAACATTTGAAAATATTAACCCGCGTATGTACTATGTTATGGTCTAATGATGCAATAGCCTAAATTTCCATGTGAGCTTGTCTTCTTTCAAGATCACTAAATGGACATCACACAGTGAATCAAGTGAAGCATTATTGCCTTGGATGACTTCCTTGTTTGTTGTAGAAACTGGAGTGCATGGAATGGAGAAAGGAGGACACAGGAGGAGTGGAATGAATGCTAACCTGAAGAACTACAATTTGTCTTTGCCGGAAAATTCTTGTATGACACTGTACAAGTTAGTCTTCCTAACTCCAAGGCCAGACACCCAGCTAAAATTTCTAGATTAAATGCATAAAGATAGAAATAATACCCTGTCCTCAGCACGCTTCTTCTTTTCTAAGTGGTAAACTCAGCACATATGGAATGAGATTGGCAGGTGCACTGAACACTCAGCTGAAAAAGATATTAGCAGACCTCTGGCTCTGAACACATAAAGCAGTAAGCACTCTGAAAACACTAAGTGCCCATCCAGACCTAGCAGAACCACGATATATTGCACTTGCACCTCTCTGTGTATCAGATCCAATTATCATGTAGTTCCCTATATTCCCCGAGGTGTACAAGTGAAACATTCAGATATGGTGACAGCAATGGGAACAATACAGAAGCCTACAAGGAAATGAATTCTTTACTCAGTGTGGCTGCAACTCTAACACAGACAACTGGCCTGGGAAAGATCAGTAGAAAGCATCAGGATATGGGGAGGCCATAATACTGGGTCTCAGTTTAATAAAACGTTTACTAAAGCCTGGCCTAGTAGCACTAAGAGATGCATGCCATCTGTGCAGTGGACAGAAGCTTAGCTGCATCTGTAAACCACAGCACAAGAAATACCACAAACACATTTCTGGCAGCATGTTGTCGCATTAACAGATCTATTTCCATTGCCCACACATGCAATGAAAAAAAATAAAAATAAAGGTCATGCACTTTTTCAGCATTTGATCATAATAGCACAAGTGAGTCCCTTTACATAGTTAAGGATTTTTCTCAAAAAGGCAGGGCTGCCGTAGGTGAAAGACAAAATGTTAAAACTAGGCAAATATCCAGAGTAAGCATCTGTAACAATATTTGGAACATAAGATTAAAGCGCATAAAGAGACAGGGATGGCTCCCTTTGAAGCGTGTCCGCAGCACTTCTGCGCACATACCTTGAGGGGGCAGTGTGGCACAAAATATTGTGGAAAAAGTACCAAGTCTTGCTACAGAACAGAAGGGATCTTCATTCAGCACCATCACTGGAAGAAATGACCTGAACTTCTGCTTCCATAGGATTAATGGCTCTCCCCAGTGCTGAGAAGGGAATCCTCATTTCGGAATGAGTCATTTCTTGTGGGGAACTATAGCAGTATGATTGAATTAGGCTGATACAGATTGCATTGGAGCAGATTTTTTTTTTTTTTCTGAAGTCCAGTTGAAGTATGTATACCTACAGAGCAGTCATGTTTCCTAAAACACACAGAAAAGAAACTTGTCAAAGAAACTGCATACTATCAACAGGATCCACGTGGTCAGGACTGTGTAGGCATATACACATGTATATGTATATTCATGTATACATTGTACATGTACACGTTTCTCCAGAAGGATGTTCCTTCAGACAAGCAGAACTACTGGTCAGATTCCCCAGACAGCATACACTGGAGCAATTCTACTGACTTGAACTGGGGCTAGCCCACGATCTGCCTTTATGTGTTTCTTTCAAATGACATTAAAAGGTTGCTTTCCTCTCCATTAAGCAACTGAGTCAAAGTGGGCCAAAGGAGTAGTTTGTTAATGTGCTACAACAATCAGGGGAAAAAAAAAAAAAGTGTCCTTTTCCATGGTTTATATTTGCCCAAGGAGATGGAGCACTTTCTCAGCCTTGACAACAATGTGGTAACCCATGAGACCTGGTGTAAGAGATTTGATTTTCCCATTGCTGAACATGCCTGCAAAATCCACTTGCTAGTGAACATTTTGGATAGGGTACTTTGAGATGACAGAGTCCTCTAGAATAGATACTCTTCTGCAGGAGGCAAACAGTGCCTCCAACATTATCTTGCAGCTTACAACGGTGAATGCTAAGTGTGAATGCCAAAAGTGGGAAGCCTGTTACAACCTCATCTCTCAGATGAGAGGGTTGAAATCCTTAGAATATGGCTCTAGTTCATTGTGTTCCGGGAGCTGTAGCTCCAGAAAAGAGGGTGGTAGTAGGAGGAAAAGAGAGCAGTGCAACAAACAAGCAAAGAGCTGTAGTCTTTTTACCAGAATAAAAATAACTGACATTCAGATGATCTTCTAGTGCTTTGATTTCTGACAGCTTATGTTAATTTTACATCATTTTTCCAAGGACTCCGGAGGCATCCTATTGAACAAAGGCAATGTTTTACCTTTGATCCAAACTTAGCTTTGTCTGCACTGGTGTGGTTTGAGCCCACTGCAAGGTATAAATAAAGGTAAATGTGATTAATCTGTGTGGTGGGTTTGAGGTGTGTTTTTTTTGAACAAACCAAGAAAGATGTAAAAAAAATATGACATGAATGAACTTAATTGCTTTGAAATTCTCCACAGTGTTTCTTAACTTTTGTACAGAAAAGGGGTTATTTTCAAATCATGCCTTAAACACATGCATGGAAGTTCTCATGCCTGGCAGCTTTCAACACCAGCTTCATTAATTGTCTTCCAGAGTCTGTTCAATAATGCAAGTGCACTCTGGTGACATCCAGCTTCTTTGATGTCACTGGCCTTCAGGTTTCATAGCTTCTACTGTAATCAGTTATGTAAAATTTATATTATATTACTTCCAAATGCAGTCTTGAAAATAATCTTATGATTTTGTACTCATCTTAAGCTATTTTTAAGATCATCAGGTTTTATTTCATCCTATCTTAATCAAAACAGACTACTTCACAGACAATGTAGTTAATTTGTCTTTATCACAACTGAGCAAGGCTTATACACTAATTTTAGGCAAATGAGATAACTATGGGTATATCTAAAAAAATATGCAACTCCATTTACATTGTGTGACAGAGAAAAATAAATAAAATAAATAAATAAATAAACATAGCAAAGAACTCAGAGTTCTCACAAGCACCCTTTTGAAATAAAACCTATCTGACAGGAAAATGTGGTACCTAGGACCAGCCAATCCATTCAATCAAGGAAGAGAAAACTGTTCAAAAGCACTTGAATAATTTGAGAACCTAAAACTCACTGGTACTGTTTTTTATGTCACATGGGGCAAAACCATAGAAGTTTTATGCCACAAACACTAAGCGTGAAGATAACATACCAAGATTAGCTTGTTAACAAATATAAGGAAAATAGACTAAAATGAAACCACAAAATTAAAAGAAGCATTTCTCTGATGATCATGGCAGGGTTGGGAAGCGAATGAGATGGTGCAGAATGATATTACTTTAGATAAATCTCAGGAAACATAATGTGAAATCTACTTGTCTGTGAAAAGAACTTCTAAAGAATATGTTGTAAAAGAAATAATTTCTGAAGTCCCATCCCAAACACTTAAAAATGGTCTGATGGGAAAGTCCCAGGATAAACTGGATGAACTAATATGACTCTTTTCACCTCTAACATCTGTTATTTCCATGTAGAACATTACTACAGTAAAAGTATCATACATGTATGTCTGTGAACTGTAACTGTACACAAACCATACTACTTTTCATTCTACATTAAACAAGATTGTTGACAGTCAAAATATTCCTCAAGCTCTTTTTGCTTCTCTGTTTGCTCTAAGCTACAAGGGCATCCCACCTCTCTGTTGCATAGACACGATTCTAGTTTTGTTCAAAGAATTTTGCAGCCCACTGTTCCTTGTACTGTACTGGCCATGTACTAGATTTCAGTTTTACTTTATTGTCTACAAAATGCTGCAAATATTAACACAGAAAGTACCACTGGCTCAGAGCATTTATATTCTGAAGCAATATGACACAAAAGTAAAGTATCCCTGGCAAAACCTTGCCATTGTACACAAGGACAGTGCATACACATCACTGATAACTGGGTTGAATGACACTTGTGTTAGTCCCCAAACGGCAGCATTTTATCCTGTTTCACATAAAATTAGACCAGGGAAATGTGAATTTTCTTGCCATGTCACTAGGAATATATTATTTTTTTTTATCATGTTATCAGGATCAGTTATTCACAGTGATGAACAGCAATTTGAATTATGAAAAGGAGACCATTGGTTCACATTTCCTGTCCTCACTCCTCCTGTCCTCACTCCCTTTGCTTGAAATCTGCTAACTCAAGGACTGAACAATGCTCTCTGAAATTTTTCTGCTCTAGCTGGAGCTTGAAACTGAGATGATAAAATACAGTGGGAGGGAGATATCTAGCTTATTCTGAAATAAGAAGCCACGGAGATCCCCTACAAGCAATATAAGATCTTTAAAAGCAGTCTTGCTCAGCAACAAACACTAAGCTGATTTTCTCAGTACAGCAAAATGTGACTATGCTGTCCAGTGCTGTAACCAAAGGAATTCTATGAACTGCTGACACAGATAGCCCTGAACTTTGAAGAACAGAGATGCAGCTAAGTTATAGAGTAGATCCGGACCTTCTTTTACCATATTAAACAGTCTTCCTTTCCTAGGATTTTGACTTGTTTCACACTAAACAAAGTCAAGACACAATTATATTTTTAATCATTTAAAATCATGGCATTTTGCAGGAGGATTGGGAAGTTACTTTGGTGATACAAATCAAATTCAAGAAAACTGTTTGAAGACCTTTTAAAGAATTTTTTAGCTGCAATGCCTATTATTTCTTTCACTCAAAGCCCCATACAATTCAATATAGCTACAGCAATTATTTAAGAATAGTTGCAAGTCTTTATTACTTTGCCTCTACCTGCTAGACTCTCAAATTTACCAAGACTGATTTCTGCAGTGCCTCTGTGGTCAAGAATGCATGATGCACCATGAAAAAAGATTTATTGGCACTCCCCCAGGAAGTGCTTAGCAACTCATCCATGCTCACATAATACAAGCATCCCCAATTCACTGTGACACTGTACCAAGTTATTGTGCATTTCTGTATGTTCTGAGATCTGTGTGTCTAAAAGAATCTAAGGTGACACACAGCTGCAGTAAAACCTTTCATAGTACAATTTCCTTTTGTTAAAAGTGTGCTTTCATAGCAGTGACCAGAATAGATGTTCCAGCCAGTAAATGAGTAAGCTTGGTAAGACCTGCTGCATTTTGTGGTCCCTTGTTGCCCCGTCTCTAGTCACAAATGGATAGTTAAGCAGCATCTACATAACGACATTTCAATGTCTTCACAGATTCACATATCCCTATCAGTATCATTCCATATTTCATTTGAACAACTTCCTATGATTCAAACATGTAAGCAACCTATAACAGGCTAAAAAAAAATGCCTATCTATCACTACATGTTAGCACAGTTTTGTGAAGTAGCAAACAGACAGAAAAAATGATTCAGGGATCTCATCGTAGTGACCCTTTCATTAAATTGTTATTGTTTCAGTAGAAAATCATTTTGAATGCTCCATCGTTTCCTAAAAACTACTGAACTTTCAGCAATGCAAAACTTGGTTGCTGTACTGTCTCTACCCTAAGCATGGTACTTAAGGTAGGTAGAAGCTTGTATTTGGAGCATAATGGTAGGCCTGTATTTAGAGCATAATGAGATTTTACTCTTGTAAACATGACTATCCAAGCCCAAGAAATGATTGTGTGGTTGTGTGGTGTATGGTGTAGTTCAAAAAGGGGTTTTAGTTCAGGACACTCAGTTCTTCTTTGTGTTACTTAGCTCCATTTCAAGGAAGCCCAAGGGAAAATGGCAAGTTCCACATCTTTCAGGTACAGAAAGGCCAGAGCTTTGAAGTACAGAATAACCAAGACATGCTTGCCCAATGTAAGCTATTTTTCTTTTGGTGGGTAAATGTAGTAGCTGTAGTAAATCAAAAAGCTGATCTAAGTAGCCACAGCATTTAGGTTCTCATAAGCCTGGCAAGTAATCATCAATTGTGTTCCCAGATTGAAGGCTTAAGCTTTACATCATTGCTGTCAGTATTTCTGCATGAAGGTAAAGCTCCTCATTACAGCCTTCCTCTAAGGAAACAGAGGCTAACAAGCCAAACTTCTCCTTACAGCTTCTCATCTGCACAGGCTACATTCCCAGGATATCCATTCCTAGGATAAAACATTGGGATGGAGTCACTCCATCCATGAAGATAGAAAGGGAAGGAAAAAATAAAATCAGCAACTTCAGTTGCTGTGCAGCTGACCAATCTGACTCCAAACCTTGCCATATCCATTCCGGTCCCTTCTCTCTGAAAGCCAACTATAGCCACAACCAGATTGCTTGCCTAGAGTTGTGCCACAGGCATTTCTGCTGCCAGCAGGCTGCTATTGCAGGCAGACATTTTACTAATGGCTAGAGTCAGCCTTGAAATTTCAAGTAGAGGAAGAGAACTGGTACATCACTTTGAAATGTGGGAAAATGAACAGATCTGGTTGATGGCCCTGTAAAATCATTAGGAATATGAAACCACAGTGTAGTAACGTACAAGGACAGTAAGACTCAGGACTATCTGCAGACTTGACATTTTCCTGCAAGTACAAGCACTGAGTACTTTCTGTCTGTGTTGTTGGCACATGCTGCTTATATTTTTTTGCAAATGGTTCTAAGCCCAGAGACCGAAAGCATTTCAGAGTAATAGCAATTTGAGGTTATATTTACTTAGCTGGCTGCAAGTTTTCTGGGATTGTGAAGATTCTGAAATTTCAACTAAGGGTTAAAATTAAGGGATGAAGTTAAAAGTGGAATTAAAAATCATTCTGATTTACCATCATCTGGAAAGACTTGTGCAGCTAATGTAAAAAACTTTTCATGCATTGCCTGTCAGTCATTCCCACTCCCAGCAGCATTTCTGTAAGCAAACGGTTTGCAGCAGTCCACAGTTCTGTAATAACAGAGGCTATTCAGGAATGCTTACAATCTGCAGTGCTGGGTTATGCTGGTCCTCCCATGGCAAATAAGGTACTATTTGTTATGATAATCTGCTTATCGCTGTGTATGAAATAGTGTGTTGCAGCTCTGGACACAAGATGGCTGCAGTAAGCAAGCTGGTGGGAGAACTCCAAGAGCCTCGTGTCTGAGGGACTGCATGAAGAATCTGCTTGTAGGGAGGCTTCAAGCCCCAGCTGCACTACTGGTGCACTGACTTTCCCAAGAATAAGGGCCAGAAGAAGCAGAATCCCAACATTGCTGGAGGACAGGTAATAATTTTAAAGATCATGGAACACATTATTAAAATATAAGCAGAGTAAACTTCATTTAAAATACACCCACTTTTCATGCCCTCATGCAAAGAACTGGCCCCATGTCCTTCCACCACCCCTAACTCCCTGGCCTGTGCAGCCATTATTAAGAGATTTACATTTCTGGAAAACTGCAACACTGGCTTCTTTCACATTGGCTTTTAAGGCCCACACATGACTGGCAAAGTGTTTACCAGCAGGAAAAAACAAGAAAGCTTTTTATGTCTCCAAAGCTAATAAAATACTGCTTGGAGCACAGCCTGCTTTGAGTTTCTGCACCAGGAGAGATGACTCTGCAAGCCCAATATGAGGAGACGGCTATTTTAATCATCCTGTAGTAGCTTAAGCATAGGTTCTCCTGTTGATTTAGAACACTAAGCCACAAATACACTTGGAGCTGAGACTGAGGAAGAGTTAATATTCATCTTTCTAGTTTTATTTTAAAATATACCTTTAGATCTCTTGATGTGTAGCAGATGCCCGTGAGTCACTCTAGACAGCTTAAAGATATTTTGGAAAAAGCTGTAAATTGAGTTTTGGGGTTTGTTTTTCTTTCCTTCTTTCTTTCTTTTTTTTTTTTTTTTTTTTTTTTTTTTTCCAGTCACAAGCCAACTTGGCAAAGTTATTTGTTTTTGTTTTCTAGCAGAAGGAGAACTAGAGAGTTGCTTGGAAGTTAATGAGCATATAACATCTCTCAGCCACACAGACACTCCAAAAGAAATTTAAGGACTTCCAGTCCAACTCTCGCCAGCCATCTTGTGTCAGTGAAGGTAGGGAAGTGGCAACATTGAGCGTTTGCATTCATCCTGCGTGCAGAACCATCAACTATGGTGAACCCCTATGCTTAGAACAAAGTGCACAATTGCACCAGTGGATGGAGGGAACAGAGCAGTGAGGTCATTTTTCCAAACCTCCCTGTTCGTACTGCTATATTAGTCTGACTGTCTGCCGCGTGGAAAGTATGCAGCACCTGCAGATGTTTACTAAGGTGCAGAGACAGAAATTAAGCACAGGGAAGTCAGTCATATAGTCAGAAACTGAAATCCATCACAGATGCTCCTGGTCCCCCAGCCCAGCTCCCTCCTTTCTCCCACCCTGCTAGCACAGCAACTAGGCAAGGCCAGAACTGACGATCCAAATGCCTCTGCCTTCCCTACAGCAAGGCATTTGTCCGGCTCCTCTGTAAGTGTCTCATATTTAATTTGATCAGCTCTTGAACCAACACCATGACCATGTGTGGTGAATGAAGCAGACAAAGAATAGACACTGATGGTGTGGCCAGCAACAGAAATGATCCTGCTGTTCTGAGGAGTATTTCTGGCAGAATCCAGGAGCACGAAGCCAGAAGAATGCTGTGTTCCAGCTTTAGTAGAATGCCTCACTTTGCTGTACTCTGCTTCTGCTCATGCAAACAAGTGCGGGTCTTTTTTTAACCAGACCTTTGGGCTTCCAGTGTGTGCAGACGGGACAAATATAGTGACTCATAAGTGTATACCTATTATTTAGTTGTTATATAAAGGCCACCTGAGAGGACCATGAATTCATATTTTGGGTTTGCTGGAACCTTTCACTGGAAATTGTTTCTGGTCTGTTGCCACCTTGCAGGGACCATTTCTCAACCCCCCCACACAAGCAAATGCTCAGCATGTTTTTAGAAGAGTACAGAGAAACCCTGTTAGTCACAGCAGTGACCACAGAAAAGGGTTTGCCCTTGAGATTCTTTTATTTCACGCAACTTTACTAGGTAACCTGTCATAACGTTGGAAACCTTTTGTGCTTTTCATGTGGTATCAGAGGTCACCATCCTGGCAAGTGACAAGGAACTTTGTCTGAGCCTATTTTAGACACAAATTTGTGTTACATATCATTCCTACAGTCATTACTTCCCCTCCATTTCCCCATTCAATGACAGGTCCTCACTGTTCCACTCTAATAACGGTAGAAGACCTGAGTCCTTGATAAAGCAGAACCCACAACAAGCTGACAAATCAAAGATAATCATGAAAAAAAAAGTGAGGAATCTTTCTCTACAGGGTTAATGCCATTTTCTGTATAAAATCATTAGATGAAGAAGCATACATTTAATGTATCTCCTCTATCAGCCTTGCAAACCAATTTTTTATGATTCAGAACAAAATCACAAAGACATATTCTCCTTTTCATGCCTAAACATTACGGCTCAGTCAATGCCACAATATACTGTCTCAGGGAATATAGTGCTTTGAGCCTAAGATCAAAACAAGATGCCTCTGCTTTACAGAGGGCTGTGCAAATTCATGCATCTCCACTCATCAGGCTGGAAAAACAGAGGAGAGGTAGAGTGTGGTGTGTTCCCTTCCCATCTGCCCCCAGCCAAAAGGTAAAGATGAGTTGCATAATATAAAAGAGTATCTTTGCTTTTTTTTTTTTTTCTGCTTTTTTTTCCAAAAGGGAAACTAAATGGTCATGCCCAGCCTCTCAATCCTCTGAAAATTATCATATTATTTTCTGTAAATTCTGCAAAGCATCTGGTATCCCACTGCAGCATGCTGGAGAGGTGGAAAGTGAGAGCCTGGAGAATGCACTGATGCTGGCAATGGGGAGAAGGAAGGTGGGCACATGGCACCCCAGTCCTTCAGCTACTACAATTCAATAGTTGGCATTACAATGATTAGCTCAAGCTCATTAAAGAAGTTTCTCCTTGAATTACTGGCAGAGAAGCAGGCAAGGCTGCTGAGTGCAGACTGCTGACTCCCTGGCCCTGTCTTCAATGCCCAGGATCCTCAGCAGGCTGGCTGTTCTGTTAGGGATGGGCTGCAGCTGGGTTTAAGCTGACTAAAGAAAGGGACCTAGTTCTGTTCCCAGCGCTCCCCATCTACACAATCTAGACCTTCAGCAATTTGCACATCTTTCTACCTCTTAGCCAATCTCTAAGAAAGCAAACATTGCAACATTGCAGGGATGTAACACAGTATTAAAACACAGACTTCAAGAGTAAAGACTTAGGCTTAATGGCTTGACTGTAGAGCTCATCTTCCTCCTGCCAACTTCCTCTACCCCTGCAGTTCACAGTTCCTAGAAGACTGAATGGATTTAGGATCCAACAGTGTATTCAAAAAGGAATAGTTTGACAGGGAAATAGCTTAACTATGAAAGGCTATACAGACTACTACAGTTATTTCCTACTTGCAAGCAAAAAACAATTTCAAATAGTGTTTGCTCATAAGACAGCCAACAGTTTTCCAAAATCTTCAGAAAATATTCCACAGCCCCACTGAAGAATTCTGCTGTCCCAGAGAACAAAACACCTATGACCAGCCTCATCCAGTCCCCTGAATGAGCTCTGAGGACCTGCTCACAGGCGAGGTGATCCCCCTGCCCTACAAGTTATACGGAAGAAGCCATGCCCTTGCAGAGCACACAGCGACAAAGGCTGATCATTACACCTAGAGTTCCTTATAAAGCTGCATGTCTACCTCATCTCTATCTTTTTAGATTTACCTAAACATGTGACTAATAAACTCTGTTAATTCTTATCATCTGTCAGCACCAAAATGGTTAATACTTACCTTTGTATACACCCTGTTTCTTATTAATTGCACATACACGCCACATGGAACATATCTCTGTGTAGATACTCAACATGCCTTTGTCTCAGAAACTGAATGCAATGCCTTGAAATTAACTGGCAGTATATTTGGAGTTTTGACTCACATACAGCCAACATTAGACATATTTCTAACTGGTTATAGTTACAGCCACTGTAAATACAGCATTCAGTCTGTTTCTTTTAAGGGTGCTGCTTAACCTATTCTAAGCATCGTAGTTTAGTCTACTGTTTAAACACAAGTTCAGTTTTCCCAACAGCTTGGACCTGAGACCAAGCTATTTAGCAGTGATGTTTTACTGTAATAGGATGAATTCAACCCAGCAATTCATGAGAAATGAATCCTTCTGAAAATGTACTCTCAACAAACCAATATATGCACTCAGAGGGAGTTTTAGTACCGTGCTTGACATGATCTTACATCCTCTTTTAAATCTGTTTGAGACCTGACTTCAGGGAAGTCAGGCTCTAAATCTGAACCCCTAGAAGTACATTTTTGAATTATGGCATTCCAGTCAGTTGTCCTGTTCTGTGGTAAAACACCTGAGACTCAGCAAGTTTGGAAGCTCCCATTTTCTTCAAGAAACAGTTTGCATGACATCTCAATCCAGTGTCTTTTCAGGTGAGGAAATGGCAAATCTTAGATTGTGGATGAAGATCTCAGCTTATGAGGAGATTCAACTTCTTTAAAGAAAAACGTAGCCACACAATAAAAAAGTGCAATAAAAGACCAACATATAGTGAAATCCTGCAATTTGAGAGAATATTTTGCTAAAGCTGAGACCCAAAGCTGGACAGTAAAGGACTCTGCTGTGGTTCACCAAGAGGATACATTTCTACAGCCTTTCCTCTCTACTGGACTGCACTTTTGTGCCAGTTAGGAGCTTTCAGACCGGTCTTCTGTTTGAAATTCAAGTTGCTTCCAATCCAAGAGCCCTATTCTGTCCTGCTAGCAAGGTCAGATCCTGTTCAACCAATTGCTTAGTGTGAGTGTGGTTCTGCAGTGGATACCACAAGGAGCCTGAACAGCATTTGCTGTGCTGGAGGACTATTGACATGAAGAAGATTGAAAAATAGGTAGATATGAGAAGTGGTTAATTGCTCCTCTGACAGCTGTGACCTGAATGGACTGCCATACAAAGAGAAACTTGAAGAGTTTCATAATGTTTAGAAATCAAAACTAAGGACAGAGCTGTACTCTTACATTTTTAGAGAGCTTATATGGGAAGCCTGATTGAAAGAGAAACACAGCCAAGTGCCTAATGGGACATACTGAAACTGAGGAGATGGACATAACACAAAGTCAAGAATCACATGCAACGCAGCAAAAAGTGACCTCATATAAAACCTGGAACTTTTTTCTCAGTTGTGCAAACATCAAGATGCCACTGTGTATGCAAGAAAAAGCCTGGGATAAAAGTTATGTTAAAAGAAATCTTCTCTGATGTGTAGCTTTTGTTGCAGAGCAAGACAACGGTAATAGCCTTGTTCTGAGCACAGTTTATGAGAATGGAAATCACCATAAGCAATCTGTGGTAAGCAGAGCATCACTGCCCAGTGGTTGCTACTCCAGGCTACAAGCTGAAGAACTGACTAGCTTACATTTTTGTATATTATGCCTACACACCTATATAAAGCTTGATGCAGTAATACCCTCCTCTCAGCCAAGTTCGCCCAGTTTGCAGCTTTTCTTACAGTGGAACCATCCCGCTTTGGCCAGCTTTGCCAGATCATAGTACAACCCTATGACATTACAGCCCAGCAAGCCAAATCCCCACTTCAGGCCTACAATAAGCTGTGTATCTATTCCCTCTGATCTGAGGAAAGGAGCATAAAAGGGAACATTCTAATACCCTAGTTGGCCAGCAATTTGTTATTCATACAGCATAGAGTAATAATAATCAGAGGGAAAAATGGACAGTACAAATGACCTTACTGTAAAATGCAAGGGTGTAGAGAATGGCAGGGACATAAGTATGTTTTTAATACTTCTCTTATGCAGTGAATTCCAGAAGTAAATTAAGATTTAATACCTTCCAGCAGGCTCATGGACTATGTCCTTTGAAATACAAAATCATCGATTGCTATTGAGCTAGACAGTCTCATTAACTTATCTTTATTCCTACACAAGCTCATGTTTGCATGCCCCATCAAATTGTTGCTGGTGTTTGCATGCCTCATCGAATTCACCTTTATGTTTAGTTAACATAATGAAAACTGAGTGGTTTACACCCAGGAAAGATGTCAGACTGCCCTGGAAACTGGAATAAACAGAGAGCACAACCTGGCAGGCATTGCTTGTGATCATGTTGCCTGAACCCTCCTGGAGTGGGAAAGATCATGCTGAAAGGAATCTAGGAGAGAAACTGTCAGCAAAAAGGAGATTAATCTTGCCTGCAGCAATTTGAAGAATTCAGCAAAGCAATATATCTATTGTATGTACATGTGACATTTTCCCTTATTTGGCTTTTGGTTCATCTTGCTTTCCCCCTCCTGGCACTCCCTGTTTCTTTTCTGCTTTGCCTTTTAACTACCTTGCCAGCTATTCCATAGTAGGTCCTGGACCCTCACTGTCAGCTGTGCTTAGGGAGGAAAATGAACCAAGACAATCATGAGCAAATGTTCTGGTTTGCAGGAATGTCCTCTTGGACTGTTTAAGCATTAACACAAGTCAGTTCTGTACTGTATCAGAGCCCCAGGGAAGAACCCAGTGCCTGCTTAGCATTTTTTTCCTCCTGAAGGAGGTGACCAAAGATACTGTTTAATGCCTGTTACTGCACCACTGATGTAAACTCCACTGTGCAGAAGCCACCTTGTATTCTGCCAAGGCATCCGAGCAGCAACGGCTTGATTTCACATGTCCATAGTTAAACCTAGCAACTTGGGGGCAAAAAATGTTGTCAGTGACTGTGCCAGTCAATGCCTTAACACAATCTAAGAGGTTAAGTTCAGTGAAGTGAATAAATCAGAATAATAGTTTGAAAAGAAAAATGTCTGGGGGAAATTGATCTGAGTTTGTGAAAGTAGCCACCCACAGTATTGCTTGACATTCTTATACACAAAATCCTGGAGTGTTGCCCTGCTCCATCTGACAGTTCCCAGCACATTTAGCAGATACTTCCATACATGCAAGAAACCTTGAACTTGATTTCACTAGGCTAGTCTGCCATAGCAGACATTTATTCCATAAGGACTAATATTATGGGGAGGGCAGAAGGAAAACAACTATAGAGAGAATTTTAGAGAGGTACAATATTATTCAGAGCATCGGATTTATGAATTTCTACCTTAACTCCATGGCTTGTAGTAACCAGTGTCTTGATCAGTGTCTTTGTTTTGTGAATCATCCATAATATGAAGGATTTTTAGATTAGTTCTTATCTTCAAGGCTTGCTGATTTAATGAAAATGAAAACACAGTCGAAAAAAAATCTATCTAAACTCACTGTGCCTCAGGATGCACATTCAGTGCCTTTGCCAAGAAAAAGAAGGTTATCTTCTGTCCTCCCAGTTTATCTGATAAGGGAAGGTTCACTTCAAAGCTTGATCTCTGCCAGTCAGGAATTACTCTGTATTTATATTTAATAGTTAGCTACCTAGTAATGATTTTAGCTTTTAATATCTGTATACATCCTTTCCAAAACAATTAAATGGACATGTTCATCACCTCTGAGTTGTTTGTCTTATCATATACTTATTATATATTCTTACTCTGAGACAACCAAAATATTAGTGTTTTTTTTTTTTTAAGACTTCCTCTCATGTACAAGTTTTCTGTGATCTCTTTGTCCTCAACTACTGATTCCTAAGGTGTGAGTGCTAGTTGCACATCCAAGAAGAATAAATACTCAATTCCAGAGATGCCGTTGCAACTACCCCCAGATTTCACTTTCCAAATGCCTTCAGAAGAGTTGTCTGATGCCAGTAAGACCAAAGATTTAGAACACAGCAACACATCTGTTGGTTTTGCAGGCTACTGGTTTGTCACTGGAAAACATAAGCAAAACTCAAAATGAATCTCTGGGACTTCCACTAAAAATCTTTTTTGCTCCCACTGAAATGTTTTTAGGCTTCATTTTTAAGAGTGACAATGAAACGCATAGAGATATGTGCATGTCTGTGCAATGCTGGGCCATAGGATTCAAGCCTTACCAACAGTGGAAACTAAGGCATTTAAACTTAAAAGGCAGAAAACAGGCCTATGATTTAATCTGAGTAAACTATGGCTTTCCAAGAGAGCTTATTTCACAGCTGTCCTGTGTCTCCAGCTCCTTCCTTTCTGGCTGGTTGTGCCCCATCAACCAAGACCAGAATTCAGTTCCTGAAGACTAGAGGTACCATGATTCCAGGGCTATGGAATCATCCCACTCATCAATTTAGGTGTTGACACTGCCTGAAGAATATCTGGAAGCCCACATTCCCAGTCTGATTTCCTGCTAAAATTGATGACTCTCAGTTGATTCCTGCATAACTAGAATGACATGACCTTTTCCCATGCTGGAAGGAACTTTAGGAATTAATTTGAAAAAAAAAAAAAAAACACTTAAGATATAACATGTTATTTACAGTAATGGCTTTACAACATTTATTCCATGGGAAAACCACAATTTTAGACGGTGAAGATAAGAAAAAAAATTTTTGTCTAAATATGCGTTGGATGATGCTGTCAAAGATATGCCAGCAAGGCCAAAGCAATTGCCTTCATTTCTTTTTCCAAAATTCTCAAGCCCACCATCATGAAATGTGTCTGTTTGCCGATAGCAGAGTTTGGCTTAATAAACAAATTTAGTAGTTCACATCAAATTTAGTAGTTCACATCAGAAATATGCCTATTCCTGGTGGCCTCAAATCTCAACAAACAACAAAAAGAGTAAATGTTCTAACTAAATCAGTATTTTGCTAACCCAATTTACTCAGGAAGATGAACTGCAGTGAGATCACTTCATACACTGTATTTTCACTAAGGCATATGAAAAATGTAGCTCTTGAACAGACATAATAGGGGACTGACTTGGTTGTGGCTTACATTGCCACGTCACAGACTGGCAGGGCTCATGAGAAGGTGTAGATCCAAATCTACAACTTGTCATGAGCCCCACCAATCTGTGACAGCCCTGCTCTATCTCCACCTTGGAATGATGCTGAGATGAAAGCCAACTGCTAGCAACCTAAAATTTCATAAAGATAGAATCACACAGCAAGCCCTGTGTGGTTTGCATAGAATACAAGCAGGAAACTGTGTCAACTGTTTCAGGGAGGTGTTGGAGTTTGTTTATTTGCTTGTTAAGGGGGGGCGAGGGTTTGTATTTTGCAAGCAAAGCATTTTCTACCCAGCTAGCCTCGAAAGCATGAGCACTGCCCAGAATTCCTCCTGATGATGTCAAGCCAAATTACAGCAGAAACTGGGCCAGGAGAAGTGTAGTATGTAAAGATGTAAAAAGAGAGCTGAGGGAGACTGTAAGATTCAGAGCATACTTAAGCGTAGCGGACTTTTCAAGAACATGGGCAGAAAAGAGGAAGAAGGGGATATATGTCTGGCAGATAGCTCAGTCCACACCCTACTATACAAGAGAGTCATTTTGCAGAGGATGTCATTTCAGCTGTTACTGATACCAGTCTTAGCAGCTTGTCAAACAGGTTGTCAGATACGGTAAGCCTGGTGACAAAACAATTTCTTCTACAGAAACCTCAACAGACTCAGCATGCTCCTCTATACAAACGCAGTAGACAGATTACATCCCTCTCTTTTGGGCAATGGCGATTAAAAAGCTGTGTTAAAAACATCTTTCCTATAGCTCACACCCTCTCCCTCTAGATTACATCTGGCTGAAACAAAGCAAGCAGAATCAGCTACTACAATCTAGATTTACAAAATACTAAGAATAAGTATGAGAGAGGACCCGTACTCAAAGACAGCTACTTTCTAAAAGAATACAAGCCATTCATCATTTGCTGCTGTGGTCTGCAGCCTGCCTCTGCATGCCTGGGTTGGGTAGGGCTAGAGATAAATAGCCCCAATATGCCAGAATCATGCTCTTCAACAGGTACCTACCTAGGATCTAGATAGAATTGAGCCATGCTCCAGGAAGCTTTCCTTTCCCTGTAAAAGCCTCATGAATGATGGTAGGAAAAAAATGAGTAAGTCTAATAATACTAAACATTTAAACAGCAGTTGATAAATAAAAATGCTGAAAATTGAGTTTGAACAATCAAAACAAATACATGCTGTATGGTTGCTACTAGGACATTGTAAGTGGTTAATAACAGTTATAAACGATAATGTATTTAACTGAAACTACTAAGAGTCTCTCCAATCCCTCCTCAGCTATCCATGGTGCATTCAGTTTAAGAGGTTATTCCTCAATCACCTTCAGAAGAGGACATCACCTATACCCTGTTCTCCTCTACACCCCTCTCCATACATGTCCTGAACATAACATCAGCCTCTGGGATTGTTTCTTCATGAATTTTCATTTCTCCCCGTTTCATATGCTCTCTCAGTTCCAAGAGCTTTCAGCTTAAAAAAAAATAATTAAAAAAAAAATCTCTTTCTGACAAGCTAGATGTTTTCTTCTGAGAAGTGTCCATAGTCCACCTGAGTATTAACAGTCCCCCACACAGCCTCACCTCTCTTTCCCTCCATTAGCTTCCCCTCCTTCGAGTTCTCACAGTGGCCCTTTATGCTAAAATCACACTGATCAAAAAATGGGAGTTGAGGGAGCCACTCTGAAATAGGCTAAAAAAACTCTACTGTGGTCTGGTCCCTAAAAGCAAAGGACATGTCTTGTAAGCATTTGTGTCTCTGCTAAATAATTTCTGCAGTTCCACATTTAAATTTCCTTTCCAAGTGCTGGAGTCTGTCCTCTCAGAAGCTCAGTAAAATTGGGGTAATCAAGGAGGTGATCAGTTTTCTGAGGGTGCTGTGACCTAGAGGCAGGTCTGATTACATCATTTGTTTTGGGATGAGGCTGAGGAGCTTTATAAAAAGAAGACCTAAAAGGAGGGAGAGAGAGACAGGGAAAAAGAAGGGCATTAAGTCACTAGCAGAAGCTCTTTATATGTGCTTTCTGCAGTTTACCAGATATTTACAAGGGAGTCTCTTCAGAGTACAGAGAAATCTGTGACCTGTTGGAATATTACAAGTCTTCCCTTGAGATGTCAGCCAAGAGCTTCAGTAGAGTCATACTCACTACGGTGCTTATTCTCTTCCTGAAGGTACAACTCTCACTACCAGCGCCGTTGAATGGTAAAGTCTTTTGGCTTTCTATTTTATTGTGACTCTTAACTTTGGGCATCTAAAGTATGCAGAAAATTAAGGCTTTAAAAATTACTATTTCAGTAGCATGCTCTAACATGTATATTGTTGCACTCTTCAGTTTGGAGTTAGCATCCTTATTTTATATATCAGAACACCTGTTCTGAGAAATTAAAGAAAAAATAAATCTGTCTTCTGATTTTGTTTGTGTTACAGACTTTTTGCGTGCTCAGTATGCCTTACTTTGTGATCTTTTTGTTTCTCATAAAATGAAGTGGAGACTGGTCTTTCCCTGACTTAGTGGAAGCGTGGCATCTTTCCCTCTGCCCCATTTATTTTTAAACCAGACAAAAAGAAAGCAATCCCTGTCAAGTGCCCCATTTCTCACATACTAGACTTCATTGTCTTATATTTAAACAGACCAGGAGGTCAGTGCTCCTTGCTCTCTTTTTAGGAGTTAATTTTCATCCATTCAAGCTGATTATAATCCCCCTAGTGTAATTATAGGATATGAGGGAGAATCATAATATAGGGCTGTGTGAGAGGACTTACTCAGCACGTATATTCATGAAAGGAAAACCCTGAAGGCTCAAATGTAATCCAGAGCAGTCAGGATTTTACAGAACTCTGCCAGGAGAAGCATTTTTCCAGGTTTTCAGCATGAGCTACTCAGGAGGGAATTTCAAACTTTTCAGGTCAGCTTGTTATTTCAGGCATATTTTCTCTGAAAAAAAAAAATAAAAATAAAATGCTATATTCTTTAGCAGAATCTCCCATTTGAAGGGCATAGGTTTCTGGAGCTTGGTGCTTTCCAGAATGATGCCTCTGACAATAGAGAAGGCTTCTCTGCCATGCATGGGCATGTAACAGTTACTATTCAGCAGCACTCATCCCAGCACAAACAAAGCAGCAGGAGAGTCCCCACAGGTACGGAGCTGTTTATAGTTAGTACCCTTCTAGATGTGAATCAGACTTCTGTCCAAATTTGGGAGACTGTGTGACATTCTGCCTCATTCTAATTTTATTATCAACCTTGTTCACAGTCTAAGGCTGGCAGCAAATTCCTTTTACAGCTCTGACATGTTCATTCAGACAAAACCAAAGATTCTGCCCTCTGGGATCTGTTCATCTCCTGATCTAAGTTAGATGAAGTAAATGCAACATGTTCCTTAGCCTTACCTATAGTAGTTGCTATTATTGTGCTCATCAGTAAAGGCAAAATTTAGTGAATTACAGATCAAAGACACTCACAGGCTGAGGAAAATTCCATTTGGCAAAAGATTTAAAGCTTTTATTTATTTTATTTTGCATAAAAACCCAAAATATCAAATATCTTTGAAATGTATTGTTTAAGGTTGTTCTAGACTATAATATATATATATGGAGAGAAAGAGTTTTGATATTTCAAACACCTTTTAGTGTGAAATAGCAGCAGGAGTGGAGACTAGCTATTTTAGTTAAACTGATATTTATTCAAACACTGCTCAGATGAAGATGTGGGGATTTCTAAAATGTGTTGACAGTTGGTTACTATCTTTATGCAAGTGGTGCCTATACAACTTGCTGACCACAGGACACAAGGACCCCCCAAAAACATAGGTAAGAGGTAATCCCATGCAGACATAAGGGGAGAAGAGAATGAGGTTTCTCATGCTGTAATCTAAGACAGGGCACGAATTCTCCTCCACAAGGAACCTAGGGACTTCAGCCAGGATGATTACACAGACCTCATTTTGAAAATTCCAGCGTAAAAGAGCAAGCCCAATGGTCTGACAAACTGGAACCACAGAGCTCAGTGCTTCCAGCACACATTGATACAAAAGAGCTATGAGCAGCTGTTTTGCACATCCCAACAAAATTAATCCCAAACATTTCACACCACGTTCTTTAGTGAAGAGCTCTGTCTGTGAGTACACTGCAGAGTACAACAAATGCAAGCAAGATTCACGTACTGAGCAGACATGCATCTAAGAATAAATATTTGCCTGCCTGCGTGTGCACAGACACACACAAGCGCACTGAGTGTTTGCAAAACTCATAATTCAGAACTGTTTATGAAGCAGAAATAAAGTTACATTTTCAGTGAGTAAAGATCTGCATTGCCTGATAACCACAATTGTTCAGGTCTGTCAGCACAAGCTCCTGTAATTACATAGCAAGCTGAATGACCGTAAGGAGGTTTCAGGACAAAAAATAGAATAAAATTTAAAAGAGCATTTACATAAGTGAAATTTTCACATTTCAAAAGGCATGCAAAGACACTGTTCCAAGTTCAGCTCCTTAAGCAGTGGAGGAGTATTGATCATTGATAATTTTAATACTCACTGGAAACCCCAGGATCTCCTGAGTTATGTTGTTTCATTTATCATATCCCCTTTTTTCAAAGTCCATCTATTTCCTGTATGTTTCTGTTGGCAAATCCCAGAGAAGCTGTGCAGAAAGGACTGTGGACTGTCCGTGATATCTCAGTGCAGCACCTGGCAAACCCCTGATGTCTTTCAAACTTCTCAGCTAGGCATATGGGGGTTTGATGATAACTACCCATCACTTATATTGCTTGTATACCTAACCAGAAAACAAAACAAAACAAAACAAAACAAAACAAAAAACGGGGATGCCTACATATAGTCTGTGGCTATTCAAAACAGAAAAAAGAAAAAAGTGACAAGAGTTTGGGTCCAGGATTCACGTGACTACAAGAAAGTTAAATGCTATGGGTAGGATCACAGGAATAATTCTAGTCACAATTTCGGTGAGTTGGGTTCATAACCTTTGAAAAATTTTATGTTTTGCCCAACATCTGGAACTAGAAAAACATATAAAAGTACTGCATATTTCAGTACATGGGTTTAAGTGGCAATTTCTTTCTTTAATTAACAGAGTAACCCCAATTTCAAATATTCACACTAATGTTTTGTTTGTTTTTAAACAGGGTCAAAATGGTCTTATATTGGTAAGTACTAACTAATTTGTGCATGCTAAGTCATGGGTATGTTCCCTATTTTAAGGAGAATGTGCCGAATTTATTCTGGTGAGAACCTACTAGGTTCACTGTCTTTACCCAGGTTTGGATCCGCCTTATCCGTCCATCAGGCTTAGAATTTGGGTGATTGAGAGTTAGTTACCGGGTTCTGCGTTGTCTTGCTGAATGACAGGAATCTCAGCAGGCTAAGACAGGCCAGGCAACTGCAGAGGTTGCCCAGAGCCCTCTGTTTCCCCATCTGCCACAGAGCAGCAGCACGTTTCAGCCCAGCTCTGCAAAGAGTGTACCTCTCCCTGCCCTCAAGTGAATAAAGTAGAATAAATAATATTCGGGAAAGCAGTGCTGGTTTGTACACTAGTCCTTTAAGTCAGATACTAAGCCTGAAGGGTCTGATGGCTGCTCAGGAAGAATTTCCTAGAGATTTAAGAGAACAAATCCTCTGACCAGTATTTCCCCATTCAGTGCTGTGTTTTATACACCACATGCCCACAGAGAAGCTTTTGGTGCTGCCCAAAGACAACCCCAAGATTTAATTTGCTGTTTCCAACTACTCCCTTTGGCTGTGCTCCAGTTTACCTGACTCACTTCACATAAGCAAAACAAAAATTGTCAGTTGCACGTCTACAGGTATTAATCTAATCGCTAGTACATGAACATAGATTTCACATTCTCATTTAGCAAAAAGGCTTAGCATACTTTGAATAACAAATGCCTGGGTTTTCCACCTTGCCAGCAGCAAGCAGAGGAAACTAGCCCTGCCAGTTAGTAGGGAAATCAACACTTTTACTACCAGCAAAGTAGTTCTGTCCTTCTTCCCAGGGTAATGCAGGTTTAAATTAGATACTTCTCCCTTTCTGAGAAATTTTGGTACCAGTATATTTTTCAGAGTATGTTATTCTCAGTGCCCAAATTCATGAGTTCATGCTAAGCACTTCCACGTTGCAATTTGATTTCTCACATGTACTGCAGGATAGAGAGATGGTTCACAACAGAGGTTTTTATGTTTTTCCTTCAACTACTGCTTTTTAAATCTATGTAAAAAAACATATAACAGCAACTTCAAAAAATCAAACTGCAATTTAAATGTACAGAATTCTTCTTTTCATATATCGGGAAAAAAAACAGAGGTAGAACATTGCTCTGCACAGAGAAAAATACACCGCAGTCAAAGCCAGAAAGAAGCCTCTCCTTCATACTCTCCCACTGACCTTTTTTTTTTTATGGCAGCCTTCACCTTCCACTATTTACTTTTATCCTTGCAATACTTTGCAATGCCTCCCACTAAAATTAAGCCAACAGGAACAGAAAGGAAGTCAAGCCACTACAGTCAGTGCAAGCTGATCTCAAGATGAGTGTCAAGGTACAAGGTAAAGGGCAGAGGAGAAATTCAGGTGCCAACTTCTAGAATTAGAGAGCTGAGCTTCAATTCTTTGGATTCTGGCTTTCTCCCTTAATATTAGCAGAGTGGAATGAAATCAAAGAACCATAATCACTCCTTAGGAGTGCACAAGCAGCTAGAAGGGAGGAAACTAGTTTTACAGTAAAGTTTTAAAGAATAGTATCAGTGGAATTACTAATGTGCTTTAGCATGGGAACAGACAACCTCATGCTACAACACAGACACAAGAACTGTTGTTAACAGACATTAGGCTAATTAAACTTACAAACTCTTTGGTTTTATTGTTGCCAAATATTCCAACTTAAATTCATTGAGGTGCTGAAAACCTGTGCTAAGACACGTCCCTCTTCCCTTGAGAAATGCCAGTGTTTGTGAATGCAGTAAAACATTCACAGATTTTCTCATATAGCACTTGAATGGAGGACTAGCAGAGACAGCTACAGCTCTTGGCAATCCCTTTACCTCACAACCTTCCCTCTAGACACGCATGTGGAAGATCTGCACATACTGGCTATGTACAGAATGGTATGACTGAGCTCTGCCTGCGCTTTGAGTGAAATGGAAACCATGTGGTCATGTTACTGCGGCACTGAGCCCAGATTCTCAGCCTTCACTCAGCCCTGGGCCAACTGCAGCTGTACAGCTTCCAGCTGGCAGAAAACGGGCAGAGTGCTTTGCATGGCTGCAATATAGCAAAGACATTCCCCGTGTTACTGACCCAATGCATTTTACTACCTAATTCACTACAGATTATGAGAACTTGGATCTCCCATGAGAAGCTTGAGCATCACAGCAAAAACCCTGCTGGTAACACTGGTGTCTCATAGACCCATTTTCTTCTTTTTTCTGGTCAGCTAACATGCAAATCCCACAAGCACTGTTGTCCCTAAAGGATCATCTGTCCTGCATCACTTACCAGCACTAGGGCTGTGGAGCTGGCTAAAGGCTTAAGCATGCAGAAAGCTAGCAGTTGTCAAAGGGTATGATAAAATGGATACCTGCAGTGTGGGTACTGAGGGTATTTCACCCAGCTCACTGTGGAGCTCACTGTGTAAGTCCAGAGACTTACTACTATTTTATTTACAGGCATCTTTTATAAAATAGCCATGAGGACATGGCGAGGCTCAGGGTAATTTACAGTGTGGTAAGGGAACATGGCCCTGGAAATGTAAAAGGAGGCAGTGCACAAGCTGGATTTGAACAACCTGAGCATGCAAGTATCCTACAGCAGAGAGCACTCATAGCTGCACCAGGAGCAGTGGGAGCAAGAGGGGTCATACTTCTACCCATACCGACAACTCCATACTTTAATTTGCTTACTTCAAGAGCTACATGCTAGCATTAGTTGGATTGGACAGGCCCATGGCACTATTACCACTCTGCTGGCACAGTGCTGACAAGATCCTCAGGGCAGCAAACATCATCTGAGGTGCCTGGGTCTTCCCCTTGGTCGTAATTGTTGTCACAAAAGTGGGAAATTGAATACTAAGGTATGTTTGCAATGCTTTTTATGTTAATACCTTATGAAACTTGTCATACAGGCCAATCTTACCGCATCCACATACTCTTCTTTATTCAGTAGTGATCAGAACCTCTATAAACACAGTGATTTCCACTGAATTTTTCCAAATATGCTGGCACAGAGCAAGGAAAATATATTTCACAATCAAACATTAATTTTCAACAGAGCTGGCTGAGAAATGTCTTCCAGCTGTGGGGTTTATCTACCATGGAAATCACAATTTCATCTATGCAAAACCAAGCTACAGTGAGCTCAGCTCTTTAAGACAGGAGTTTTGAAGCACTAAAATTAGAAAGACCGTGTGACAAAAAGGCAGAATTTCTAAAACAAATGGTTTTGTACCAAAAAAAAAGTTTTGTTTTCTTTTTAATTGAGCAGAAGTATGAAACAAGCAAAAACTGCTGAAGCTTAGAGGCCTGTAGGTAGATTTGCAGATTTATGGCAAGGAAAGGGTAACAGCTAGTAAAGATTAAGGTACATAAAGACTGCAGTATCTACAGAATTTTATAGCAAAGACTGTTTCCCTTCTGAACTGCTAATGTTGGTGTGGAAATTCCCATACACTGCTGCCAATTATTAAAGGCATTTGATTCATCCAAACATAGTACAGAAAATGCAGTTGGTACTTCACGATGTGGTTTCCACTGGCTGGGACTAGGGTTCTATGTTATGCATAAATTAAAAACCAATTTAAAATTATTAATTTAATTACCAAGTCTCCAAAATTATGTTTTGTATTATATTAAAGTCTTCTTGGATACCCACTACCTTATCAATGCACAGAAAAACCAAGCCTTTTAAAAGCACTGGAGTCTAATTACAATAAAGGCTTCTCCCAATTTTTTCTGACATTGCTGTAGTTTTAGTTTTCTGGAAAGTGTTAGATTTCAGTGTCATTGTCTGGCACGTCAAGTTTCAACCTCAAGAAACTATCATTTCACAGTATGTTCTGATATATACATTACTGGGAAATATCCTTGAGTATATATATCCCATAGTATGGAATCTATGTTCATCTTGACGGATCAGTGAACTGCCAAAACACATCTAAAGGACAGTATCCAGTTTTCTGTAGTGTCAGCATAACATTTATTAGCTTTTAAAAAGATTTGCAAATAACTTTAAGATAATATCACACAGATCAAAGAGGAAAGAAATTAAAGTGATTGGCAGTGGAGTCAAAGATCTAAGTTAAAGCAACATCAAAGCCTATTTATACTGAAAAGTACCGACTGAGTCTGAGTATCCACACTGCAAAAAACGTCATGTGCTAACCTATGCCTTGATTAAAGAGCTCTAAGGAGGAAGTAAGTCATTCTTTGAGCACCAGAACTTCAGATTCACCTCCACTATCAATATCCTTGGAAGCATCTCTTTTATGTTAAAAAAAAAAAAGACAGTTGATTTTCCCTCAGAGAAGATCTGAACTTGTTTTACCACTGATGACCTGATCTAACATTAGATTCTGGCATCCACATTTCAGGGAAGATATTAACATA
Organism: Aythya fuligula; assembly: GCF_009819795.1. Lineage (NCBI taxonomy): Eukaryota > Metazoa > Chordata > Aves > Anseriformes > Anatidae > Aythya > Aythya fuligula. The sequence continues at coordinate 7,455,174 of NC_045569.1, read as the reverse complement.
TTGGAGAGGCTTCAAAAAAGTAACAATAAATATTCCAGGTTTGGAAAAGAAGCCCTCTAACAAAATAGATAAACAAATAAATAAATAGTCAAGGAACTATTTAGTTAAGAGAAGAGAGAACCTATGTCCTCTATGTTATAAGTACTTCCATGATGAACACAAGTATACTAACAAAAGGCTCTTCAATTTCTAAAAGAAGTCAAAGCTAGAAAAACACACAGTGACAAGCAAGCTGCCAGGGAGAGTTAATGTCCATTGGGCATTAATGAATTATCTTTACCTGCAATGTTTCAAGAAAGACTGTCCTTCTCTTTCTGAAAGATATAGCCTCATTAAAGTAGTAATTAATCCAAGGAGATCCAATAGCCTGTCTTACATAGGTCAGGCTGGGTGATCCCCAAAGATCTTCCTGCCTTAGAAAGAATTGCAATAAATCTTCAGTATTAGGGAGCAACACAAATTGTGAGTACATCTTCTGGAATTGAAATCCAAACAGTCCCAGCTTACAGTTTGTGAACAGCTGGTACTATTAATAAGCAATTAAATAAAAGGTACAACTAAGAATCTCTTGATATTATCAATTCCTTGTAGAAATTGCCTAGGGCAAAAAGCTGTGATGAAAGAAGTTTTGCAGGAGTTTGAACGAGTTATTACAGGTCAAATTACCGCAACACTTTCAATTTTTGCAAGTTAGCTTCTTACTGTGGATTATGCAGTATTGCTAGATAGAGCTTGGCAGTTTGTATGATAAGGAAAAGTTCATAGAAGTCCAGTTTTCTGTGTATTGGAAAGTATGCAAACCTCCCTCTGCAAACATGAAGTCACTTTCAGAAATTCTCTTCAGAAAACAGGAATTGACACATTAGCATGCATATGCCTGTAACTTTTATAGGGAAAATTCATTCATGTCAGTAAATAATCTTAATGCTGACATAGATACATACTCTACTTGTCATTCTTCTAGACTTTGAAGGGAAACAATTCCAGCATTAGAGGGTCCGAGGCACCATGGCTGGCTATGATGGCCTTGCCTGTAGGTTTAATCTGGGGAGCTACCACACTTGCAGCTCTCCACTGGTGCAGTGTTACATAAAATGGTAGTCGAGGATGTCAAAAATCAAGATTAAAGTCTCTCTACATGAGACTTTTACTGGTACTTCCTCTGCCAGCAAATGTATCGCTATGGTTATTTGTCCCTTTTCTATCAAGTGGCATACTGGAAACATTGAATTGAGAAAAGTTAAAGAAAAAAAGAGTCTTCAAAATTCAGCAAAAGCTCCTTTTCTAAGTGTTGGATCAGAGCTGAATCAGGAGTGGAGTGAGGGGGGATAATAACTGGATAGCTAAGGCTTGACAAATATGCCTCTTTGTTAACTTACACAGGTCCTGATGGAGAGAAGGCCTGGCCGAAGAAATATCCATTCTGTGGGGGAGTATTTCAATCACCGATAGATTTTCACAGAGATATTCTCCAGTACGATTCTAATCTCTCACCTTTAGAATTCATAGGCTATAATGTGCCCTCCACCGACCGGTTTACACTGACCAATAATGGTCATTCAGGTAAGGGATCCCAATGACAGTCAGCAATTATGAAGCAAAGAGTTGCTGGAGTTTGTAATTTTTAACTTCATGGATAAACTACTTTGATTATCAGTTGAAATTAAGCTGTGATTATGAAACCTTCTAATCAGAAACACAAATCCAGAGAACAGGTTAAGGGAACTTGCAAATATACTAGATTTGCTATAAGCAGAATCAAAAAACTGTGTTTTTTTCAATCAACTCTAGGCACATCAAAATTAATTTCATGCTTTTGAAAGCTTTAATTCCTACTTTGGTTGAAGTGCTCCAAAACAGACTTTGTGATTCTATTAGAAAGAGATAAACTGATAAAATATGGGTGCAACGGGTCTTTGATATTCTAATCAAAGCAGCTTAGTTGAGTTACATGAAAAAAAGCACCATTCTGTTCCTCTGACTTGAGGTAGAAACTTCCTTTAGTGTAGGATAAGACAAATAGATTAGAAGACTGAAAAATAATTAGAAAAAGTTTACAAACATGCCTTGCACCACAGTAGTAAAAGCGTCTGTATAGGAGGTAAAAGCAGAGAAGAGACAGTCTCATCAAGGTCTGCAATATCTACCATATCAACGCAGTATTTCATGTCATGTCAATATGACCAAGTATAAGGGCCTTCTTTATATCCTCCCCTATTGGGTAAGTATCAAAAGAACCTGTATTAAAAAATGGCCTCTGCCTCAGCTCTTCTCTGGCATGCTTTGTTAAAAGATGCTTGAAGTGCACGCTTCTCTTTTTCCTCATTCTTTCAGTGGGGTGAACCTGCTCTGTACAACATCATATGCCTATTCTCTAGGTAAGGACCAATCCCCTAGGGCATAGGTCACTTTTTCCCCCTGAATAGTTTCTCCCACTAGAAACCAAGTCTAAAGCAGCTTGTTTTAGACTAGGAATGGCTGGAACACACTTTCCTTGCAAATCTTTTTTTAAGAAACTTTCTTGGCCCTGAATGAAAGATTGTACTGGCACAGTGGAATGTATTAGGCCAATCTAAATGATCAATAGATAGACAAGAAAACGTTATCATTGTGTATTTTAACAGTGCCAGAGAGCAGGTAAAGACAAGAGAGCAGGTACAGACAAAAGAGGAACACTGGCAGCCTGTCCCTCATCTAAGAGTGACACAGTAAAATGCAAGTTCCTAGTACTGCCTATGCCATCAAGATTTTCAGAACTAGGCCCGAAAACAAGTCTAATCACCGCCTAATAAAAGTCAAGACAAAAAAAAAAAAATAAAATAACCCCCTCTCAGTAAACTCATCTTCCTAAAACAGGAATTGATTCTAAGGTAAGCGCTCTCCTAGAAGGCAGGGGACACATGACCCTCGCTCTCTAGAAACTTCACTCAGATACAAACCTTAATTGCTGTGAGTAATGAAAAATTAGTTCTTTGTTAGAGCGTCCATTACACCATCTGCTGTTACCTTCTCTTCTGGCTAGAGAAGAAATCAGTAGGATACTTAGTATTGTCCTATCAGTCATTTCTACACAAAATTAATCTGTTTCACTGCCAGCCAATCCAGATACAATTACCTACTTCAGCTAGACTGAAAACAGCAGACCTCAAGAAAAGCTTTCTAGCTAGCAGGAAAATACATAGGTTTGCAGCTGCTCCTTCATTAAGGTTTTGAGCCTTGTTTTCCCTGAAAAACACACCTGGGATGTTTCAGAGAAACTGCATTCACATTGAAAAACAAGAAAATTGCTTTGCAATTGATCTTTTCTTTATACAAACCATTGCTTTATGAAGTACCAAACTTCTCAACTAAACAATGACAACAAAGAACATCTCCATTTCTTCTCTACTCTAATTCTACACAAGAAATAACCCAGGTTGTGTTCCACACGGGACAGCATTAGCAAGCAGAAAGAAGGTTTGTTATTCAGCACGCCAAAGCCTCGCTTCACCACGTTGAGAGAGGAAATGCTAATTATTTACATCTATAATCACCTTGCTGCTTGGCAGCAATACTCTGGGTTTGACTGGGGAAGGGGAAGGGAGGGAGAGATAGTAGTTTGTTTGTTTTTGCCACATGCTCCTGAGGGAACATCAATAGGCAGAGGAGTTCAATATAACAACAGTTTAAAGGTATCATGAGCAATTTTAATTTATTAAGCCATTTTTAACCTCCATATGAGGACTGAAACAAGGCACATGAGCCTAAGTTTTGCTTCAATAACTTCCTTTTTAATAAAGATGAAATAATTTTGCATTTGAAGAAGGAAGGAGGAGAAAGATCTCTATTAACAACAATTTTCACAGTCAACTCCTTTAGTTCAAGAAAATGGGAAAACGGAATATTCTAAATTTTCCTAAATTGCCTAGAAAGGATTAAAGACAACTTAAGTGTTTAGTTCCTACCTACAGCCTGAGGTGGATTCAGAGTTAAGAATCTAATAGTTATTCTGCTTCATTCATTCTCTATGTAATATGTTTAGACATAGTAGTTTTACTTGCCCTGTGCTTAAGAGCTGTGTTATCGTTTCATCTCATCTGGTTTTGATCTGCTTACAGTGAAAATGTATCTGTCGCCTACTATGCACCTCAGAAATCTCCCTTTTGAATACACTGCATCTCAACTTCACCTACACTGGGGAAACAGAAACAAGTCAGAAGGCTCAGAGCACACAGTCAGTGGGAAGCATTTTGCAGCAGAGGTAAGACAAGCTGAACTCAGGGAAAGAAACAAAGCTGTGTAAGTCCCACTGTTTTAGTTTCTTCACCTGTGGTATTACAGTGTCCTTACACTGTTTCTCTACCTTTGGTGTATGACTGGAAAAGGCTGAAAGGTTTTGATTCAAGAATTTATGGTCTAGGTGTATAGTAAAATGTTATGCGTACATGCAAGTAAGATAGGCTTCCATGAACTTTCATAAATATGCCACAAGTCAAGGAATTATATTCTAAACTGAGGACTGGCACTGGGTTTCCTAAATAATTTCAAGCAAATTGTTGCATATTTGACACCTAGGTTCTTCTCTGTAAAACATATATCTTTTGGCCGTACAACGCTGCTTGGCTTGGTTTAAACAACATTTTGAAATGTTCTTCCTCTAACTTAACTCACCTTCTTCAATCTGGTGAAGAACTATTTATTATCTTTCCTCATACTAAATTATGGATTTGGGAATAGATTTTGAAAAGCAGTACCAGTTGGATATTTACCTCAAAATGATTAAATGAAATGCTACTTTTTCAGAAAAAAAAATTACTAGTGCTAGTACTAACAACCAGGAAGCCTTGAAGACAAAGCAATCGATCTTCCCTCCCCACCCCCCCAGTCATGTAGACAGGATGGGTAATAGCCAAAGAGGGTCTGAGAGTGGGAGCTCTGGAAATTTTGCTTTTCTCTATTAAAGATCTTAACACTATACCCAGAAACCACTGAAGAATGCCATCGTAATGTCTTAGCCTGAGATGGCTGCACTGGTCTTTTTCGATTGTAAAATAACTATGTTACCATGCCCCACACATTGCTATAACATTGTCTCTCCTTCTTTGTAGCTGCATATTGTACATTATAACTCTGAGAAATATCCAGATGTAACAGCAGCAATGGACAAAGCAGATGGGCTGGCAGTTTTGGCCATCCTTCTTGAGGTAGGATACAAGGTGGTGGGTTTTTATTTTTCAACAAGCTTTCAGTCATTAAGTCGCCAGAGAACTTTAAAGTAAAAAAATTAGCTAGATTATTTAACAGCTTTGCAGCTGGATAGATGTTCCTCTTTTTCTGCTTGGGGCGGGGGGGGGGGGGGGGGGGGGGAGGTACAAATTTTAAGAAAAGAGGAATTGTGACAATTCTAAATGCTTTCCAGTAAATTAACTTCAGATGTTGAAGCCATTTTTGCATTCATTTACAAACTATGAATTATTAGAGATTATCAAACAATAGACAACTGTGAATTTCAAACCTACTTACTCAAAAAAACTGCCTAGTGTAGCATGCAACAGTTTTAGCTCCGCAGAGGGGCACAGGAAGACACAACCCTGGCTTTGGCAAGTACGTGGAATTAGGATGTGACTATCATTTTCAGGATGCAAGCTTCCTAGATTCTTTGAATCACGGATTACAGTAGCAACACAAAATTATAAACAAGCAAATCCAGTGTCTTTTTTAAGATGACAGGACAAGTTTCCAATTTTCCACTCTAAAGCTCCACAAATAGGAAATTAAAGGCAATAATGATCTTAAGGGAAATTTTTGACAAGCTTGTACATTTTTAATTCTCTATTTTCTTGATAATTACAAGTCTTAATTATAAGAATTAACTATAAAGATGATTTTTAAATGTGTGGATTTTCTCCAGCACAAAAAATATTTTACTCAAAGCCTGAAAATACCCACGTTTTCACGCTTCCATTGAAAAAAGTGGAAACATTCTAGTTAGCAGACAAAGCTCTAATTCTAATGAATGTTACCCAAGCTCACTTCCTAGCAGTTCTGACTTTGAAAATAATTTAGTGTTGAATTTCAGTTCATTTGGAAGTTGCAGCTGTGAAAAGTGAAAAGTTTCAGAGAACTTCATATTATACTGGGGATTCTGTTTGTTTGTTTTCCTTTTCCTAAGTCACGACTTACGAAAAGTATTTAAAAGTATTTAAAATCAAATAAGGGAATGTTGTTAATTCTGCAGATTAGGTCTCTGAAAAATGTTCAGGCAGCTGGTGGCTTTTACAGTTGATCTAAGGACACCAGTTCACTATGTATGCTTGTCAGAGGAGTTGCTAAGTACCAAAGAATTCATAAAAAAGGCGCTGATTATTAGACGAAAAAGCTGCCAGGAGCAGTTGAAAAACACAGTCTTGCTTGACAGTTGAGTTACTGTCCTTGCCAGTGGCCCTGCAGTACCAACACTGTCATTCTTTATCTTCTTGGCCTGTGAGGAGCAGCAGACTAAAAAACGTTTGTGAGTGGAAAAATGTGGCTTTGACTAGAAACCAGCAGATGATCTGAGAAGCCTGTCAGTTGAGAATTTCTGTCTACAATGTTTTCAAAGGAAATGGTTACTCTTCCTTTGCGCTGCACACTGAACAGGCAATCATGTCTTTCAAGAGCACACTAGAGGTCTACACTGTAGTTATTAAGGCATGAGCTTAACAGAGCAGCTTTAATAGCCACTGAGAGACTACAAGCATTATTAGTAAAAAGAGTAATTCTAGTAAATGAATATCCAGGCATTGTACGTGCTTCCCTTATGCAAGAATTCTTCAAATACTGCTAGCTGCTGTGTGCAGAAGCGAAGATTAATATTCAGACCACAATGATTTGCACAGCTGTTAACCGTCTTCTCATTACAGATTGGACCCTTCAACCCATCATATGAAAAGATCTTCAGGCACTTCCAGAACGTGAAATACAAAGGTGAGTGGCTATATTGAATTGAGATATCAGATCACTCTGAGAGGGACATAATCAGCTGAAAAAACAGACCAGGAATCCCAGGCAAACCAGTCATAAACTATCTGACTTAAAAAAAATAAATTCAATGCATTTCTCTGAAGAGAGTATGGCTAGCACGATACACGCATCCATTACACCATGTGAGCCTTACTTTCTGCACATGGTGTTGTTTGGTTAACATGGCCACAGGTCATGTTACAAAATTCTGATTTGGTATCCAAGATGATTTGTATATAGGAAACCTAAGAAACTATTTCCTACTTAAACTGGAATCATCTCAATTAAAATGGATTCTTTTCTTAGTGACATGACTGAAAGCACTCTGCTTATTGAAAAGCAAAATTGCTTCACTGGAGGCAGTCCACACAGCAATGATTCAGCATTTAATACAAATCCTCTATTTTAGATCAGATGGTCCAAGTCCCTGGTTTCAATATTCAAGAACTGCTTCCTGACAGACCAGACGAGTACTATCGCTATGAAGGATCCCTGACAACTCCTCCTTGCTACCCTAGTGTTCTCTGGACAGTCTTCCGACACCCTGTTAAAATTTCACAAGAGCAGGCAAGTTTAAATACAACATGTGTTTTCCTGATTGATGTTTGCTAGGACACGGTAATGCATATTTTAATATCCTGGATTTCTTACTTTCCTATAAAAACTGGAAAGTGACCATTGCTAAAATCCTTTAGGTGGGAAGCACATCACATCACAGAACTGACTTAAACGAATATCCTATTCTCTGTGTAGCTAGCACATTTTCAGTTGACCAAAATAAATAAATGACAGCCAACTGCTTAGCTATTTCTAACGGTATCAGCTTGAAAAATCACAGTAAAGTAAGATTTATTTCTGTTTTCATTATATACTTGCTCCCTGCCTTGAGTCTTCCCTTGAGTCACTACCAAATCATTTTTGTCAAGGTTTCATGTCTGAACCCTAAACCCTAGACCCTAGGTTTTTCAGTGCTGACTACCTTAGGTATGATAAGTTGGGTAGATGTTAAGTTTCCAAAAAGCATGTGATGTATTATTTGTCAAGCCTGAATTCCCTGACTTTTCTCCAATTTAACTTTTTTATGCTCACCTAATTAACTTTTTTTTTCAAGTGGACAGATATATATAAACTCCAAATTGCTACCTTCCAGTTTACCTGGCTATAAGCACAAGGAAAAACAATGTTAATATCAGATTTAATATGAGATTTAATTACTGTGTCCTCCCTGTGATGAAAGTCCATTCTTAATTTTGTCCACGCAGATAATTTATTTCACAAAGCAGAGAGTTCTTTCATGAAATAACTTTTAATATTGCTTAGGATTTTGACTGTTCTAAGGAGAAGAAGATGCAAAGGGCCACCATGTTTACTCCCATCCAATTTTGCTGTCAGCTAATTACTAAGCAGGAGTTAATTTTATCAGTACATGGGGAAAAAGAAAAAATACAGGTGGGGGCTTCTGGGGTGTCACAGTGTTTACACATCATTCTCTATTTAGCTCACAGGCCATGAAAGACTTTCAAGTATTATTTAATGTATCCTTTTCCCTTTGACTACCTCTACAATTTCAAACACACCCTCTCAGTGAGTTTGATTCCTTTACAGTTACTGGCACTGGAAACAGCCATGTACTGCACAGAGAGTGATGACCCAGAACCCCTGGAAATGGTCGATAACTTCCGCAACGTTCAGGAGTTTCGTGAAAGACTAGTTTTTATTTCTTTCCGTGAAGGTAAGCTGTACAAATGCTTCTATGCAAAGAAACTGCACAGCAACTTGTGTAAAACTGAAATATTGATGTGGTGGTCCCGTTGCCTGAACCACTACAAAAATGTGGGGGTTCCATTCTCCTGTAGTTCACTTTGTTCCCTTTTCTTCCCTTTCTGCATTGTTGCATGGGCAACAATATTTGGAGAGCATATAAAAAGTTTTGTTTCACAACAGGTATCAGACAAGCCAATACCAAGCAACTCTTCTGATCAAAGGGAAGGAGATAAAAGAAGGAAGACGTGTTCAGCCTTGTCATGCTAAGCAGAGCTATTTGCTGTCACTCCAAACACTAAATAGCTCTCTACAGCTGAACGCTTTCAGTCAGCTTAGCTACTTGAGCTGGCCTTGTCTCACGAGTCACATTTGCAGGCTCTCAGTAATATCAGGTCTGTTTTTGTGCAGACAGCAAGTTTAAAAGGAATCACAGCATTGCATTTCTGGGAGACTGTTTGGGGGAAGTTACAGAGAATCAGAAGAGGTCCTTGAGAAACTCAAACTTAGCAAGTAAAAATAACTCATTACACTGTATTGTATGATCTAGTATTACAAGTGAAAAAAATAGCCATCTTACAAAGATGGACTGATTCAAAAGCTTAATTGTGCAGTGTTACAGTATGACAATACACAATATAATATATATATATGTATTGGAATAATTGTGTGTAACTTAATAATTATGTAAATAAGTATGTTAATCTTTCTGTCCTTGCTACCTAAGCACATTTCTCACATTGATTTCTAATGACTTAGATCTTAGTTTCTCTGTACTTTTACATGAGTAAAAAACATTTACAGTCCTGAGCAGACTGACCACAAGCCATAACTTCACAATTTAATTATATTCTCTAGCTCAGCACTAGGTCTCTATATTTCATCATCTCCAGAGCAAGAAAGGCTACAACTCCATAACTGTTGCAGCTCCTGACCTTTATTTTATTAACCACTCTATCTGCAGAATACAATACAGTTGATCTTCAAAAAAAGCCTTATGGACCAGGTGTACGAAGGGCAAGCTTAAGTGCTAAAGGCAACGCAGAGTTTTTGGTATGGTTCAGAGATCCAGACTACTTCAGGTTCTCTTAGGCCTCAATTTTGCACACCCTAGAGAAAGCTACTGACTAGAAAAACACCTGTTTTAACTTGCAGCACCGAAGAAGGGACAGTAATTTAAGAAGAGATGGGATATTTCCCAATATTGAGGTGCAGAGAAACAACATAACATATCCTTTTGTTTAATATACAATAAAGGAGATGAAGAAGCTAAATTCAGTCAGTGGAGTCATAACTATGTGACTTCAGACTTTTTATCAAGCACCTTTCAGTTTAGGTTCTCATTGACCCTACTTGTCTACACAAGTCTTACAGTTTGCAAATAGAGGTCTACAAAAGTGACTTTCCCCAAGGTTTCCATGATGTTAACTACTGAGTGGAATGGAGCCCAAACCGAAACACTAGTGGGTCTGTACCCCGGCAAGCCAGTTTTATTTTTCAGTAACAAAAGAGAAGCCCATGACATCATTTCTGATGTCACATAGAGCCTATCTATGTGTATCATGACTGGAAATATCTCTAGCACAAAAGGTAAAGCAAAATGCATTACATGACGCAAGCATACACAACAGAAATCTCAGAAATAAGTGGCTTCTGCTTTTTTGAAATTCTCTAAGGACAGAAAGTCCTAAACTGCTAGAGCTTTAATTCCCAAAGTTTTGGGGGGAAAGGAAAACAAACAAACAAACAAACAAACAAACAAAAAAAAAAAACACAAAACCAACTAAACTTGCACAATAAGGAACTTACAGTAACTTAATCGAAATGCTGTAATAAGTGAATGCAAAAAGTAGACTGAAGCGTCTCAGCCAACAGTGAGTAGGCAGTTTTGGAAACAGCATTCATTTTAACAATCTCAAGATACTAATTTGTTACCAGCATTACTGAATTCCAACAGAAAATAGACATTTTAGAGGCTCCAAAAAGCTGGAAACAGACTTAGCAAACCTGAAATATTTAAGGTAATGCTTTCATTTTACTGGGTAGTGAACACTTAGCTTTACATTTCAAAAACAACTGGATTTAAGAAGACAGATTTAAACATTCCCAAAATCATGAAGGCAAGCTTAACACTGAAGTCAACACATTTACACTGACTCTGGTCAGATGAAAAATCAGGCCATATGCTCTATCATTCCAAGGAATTTATAAAAAGTTAAGATGGCCAATCTTACTTCTAAGGCAAAATTTATAATCCATTTAACAGAAAACTCACTGGGACCTTTGACTACTTTGAGATAGTTAAGGCACTAAGTATCATCCTGTACTATATTTTAAGTTTCTGCAATTAGTCAAAAGATATAAACAGAGGTTTAAGCAATAATTTGAGTGCTATGTTTTGTTTACATTAGGAAAAAGAGGAGCTCCAAAGCCATCTCTATATTAAACTCATAATACTACCATATGGGGGAAAATGTCTTTAAGTGTATAAATGGTAGCAGGTTAGATTTTTATCATTCTCAGGCTATCCTGCTGAATGTCTGAATTTAACCTAATTTTAAAACCAGAATTACACCAGTAGTTCTCTGTCTAACCAAAATAGATAAAAAATTGCCAGTAAGTTTACCAAATTATCAATAACCCTTAATAACTCCAAGAGTAAAATACAAACTAGAATTTGTTGCACTAAAAATATTTCGAGTAAACTAAATGATGACTAAATAGTGGAAAAGGGAAAGAGCTAAAGTATGTTGGTCCTTTCTCTGCTTTTGTGGTATGGACAACTAGAAATATTCTTCCCCCGCAGTATTCTTATATGATCAGGAAAAGGTCTATAACTTTCTTCCCAAACCTCAAATCTCAATCACCAGCTATAGAACTAACTGTGTTCAGAATGCCTATTTTAGTGATTCCCTTCAAATCCCTGCTCAAGTCAGACTGTATACAATGATTTTAAGCAGCAGAATCAGGACTTCATAGAATCATAGAGTGGTTTGAGTTGGAAGGGACCTTAAATTTCATCTAGTTCCAACCCCGCCTGCCACAGGCAAGGGTACCACCCACTAGATCAGGTTGCCTGGGGCCTCCTCTAACCTTTCCTTGAACACCTCCAGGGATGGGGCAACCACAACTTCACTGGGCAACCTGTTCCAGTGCCTCACCACCCTCTGAGTGAAGAAAACTTTGCAATAAGGCTACCAGGTTTCTGAGACAGTAAAACATCCTCTGCAGTATCTGTCCTAAATTCAAGCACAATTTACTATAGCAATGTCAGTGTAGAAACACTTACTGAAGTAACAGAAGTTCTGGAGTGAGCAGCTACCCCATGTTTAAATACGGAATCCCAGTGATCCAACTTCTACTTTTTCTTTCTTCTCAATTCATCAAGATTCAATACGTGGTGGACTGAGCAAAGGCATAGCGCTGGTTTGCTAATGGCATCTGTGCACCAGTGAGTTTTTGATTCAGACTGGTCAGGCAGAAATGAGAAATGCAGTTTTCAACCTGGGTCTTAAACTGACCATTCAGCACCTGCGTGCTCTCTCTCTGTAAATCACACTAACTCTTAAAGTAAAAAGTACAGAGTTACAATCCATGATCCCAATAACTTAAAATCAGACACTATAATTTTCATACACTTCACAGAAATAGTGTAAGTATTACTGTATCCATCTATGGGGTCAAATTTGACTCAGATATGACATTCTTAAAATTGCTGCAGTGAACCAGTGCCAAACCCAAGAATAGCATTTGGTTCTTCCTCTACTAAGCTACATTATTCACCTCCCCTGCAGAGGTGATACCGACTATAAAAGCATTTTCAACACATCCTTAAAATTGGCATGACTTACCAGGGTTGAATTGTACGGGTTATTGCCCACCCTGCTGTTCTCACCCAAGAGCCGGTCTCTATGGCTACAGAAGGCATTGCTCAGTGCTACTTTAATAGAAACCCTATTCAGTCTAAGTACATTTAATTACAAAAGCTCATTGACTATCGGTGAACCATAGCAAAATGTTCTATCCATTGCAAAAAAGGTAATCATCATCCCTGTAATCTCACATTCCACCTACTACAGACACAAAAGCTCCCTCACAGGTGCAGCCTCTCACCTAAAAAAAAAAAAAAAAAAAAAAAAAGCACAATTGTGCTTTCCTGCCAAAGCACAATTGAAGTGCACCTGGATGCTGGCTGCAAGTGCCCAGCCTGATGCTGCCAGATGTACCACAGGCAGGAACAGAGAGCACTTGCTGAGAAGGGAAGGCCAAACACTGAACCATGGGCTGGGACAGGCAACTACACACACGTGCGAAAGAAATCCTGTTGTGCATGCTCCAAACGTTGTGCCTCTGCCAAAAAAAAAAAACCACAACGTGTTCAGAGCAACGTCTCTGCTTTTTCAGTATCAAGGCTGCAATCTTCATCTGAGCCCAAACGCCACAAGATGGGGCCCTTGAGCTGTGTTTTGTGTCAAGAATGCAAATAACTGAAGTACTAGGTCATCCATGTTTGGATGCCAATAATTAAAATCTAAATTCGTGCTCACTATTAACAAGTACTGCATTTTAAAATGTCTCGACCCTTAAAGGATTAGTCAGCGAAAGTCAAACATGTTTATAATGTATTTTGTCAGCAATCTATTCCGATAAAATTAGCTTCACATACATGTAGCTGAAACTTATTACAATGTTGAAATCTTCCACTGCCCACAAGTTAAGGGGGAACTGGTCTCTAGTGTTGATTTTAGCATTACAACTGAAGTACATTCTAACTGAATTTCCCAAGATGTTTTCATCATACAGAAATATAACACATGAACTTTAACCTCCTTCTCCTTATCCTCTTTAAATGACAAGGTTTTGTTCCACAATTTTCTATTTGGTGTTATGTTTTGCAGCCCATTTGATGCACATTTACTGTAGCAAAACTCACCTTTTCTAAAATACATTTATTCTTCAGATCCATTAATCGCATTTCTTCTATTCAGTTAGACTTAAAATTAATAAAGCATCCAATGGGATAAATGGCGTAAGGCTAAACTCCATTCTGCTTTCTCAAAAGTCTATTTAATAACAGAAAACTTTTAGATGGAATGCATGAAACCTGCCAGCTTCACTCGGAAAGAGTTCTGATATTGCTTAGATTCAAATAGCCATTTGAAAAAAATATTTAAAAGTGTAAATGAATCATGACAATGCAATTAAGAAAAGAATACTCATCTTCATGATCTTAGGGTAGGCCAAAATAACTAAAAATACTTTCATGGGTAAAATTACATACGGATCAAGAATATTAAGAATTGTATTATAATGATAATGTTTAATATCTCAATGCCAATGTGAGATCGCTCATTTTTACGATTTATACTATTTATACTATTATCCTGAATTCATTCTTACCTTCTTAGATGCCTTTATGCAACATTTTCAGTGACAAAGCACATCACTCTTCAGCTGCCCATCTTCAATGGAGTCCTTCTGCTATGAAAAAAAAACAGGCATCAAATCTAAAATCCTTAGTTGCCTGGGTTTAGTTCTTTATTTTTGCTTATGCTGTCGTATACATTATAAACCAGAAACTCTTTGGACTTCATTGCTTCTATGCCTTTGCCCGCATGTTGGTTTTGCGACCTTGGCAGGTGTCTCTAAATTGACAATGATGTAAACTGTGGATTCAGTTGTGAGATTGGGACCTTCTGGTACACATCTATGCAAAATTATCCATTCCATGACTGCAAAGGGACGTAAGCAGACTGTAGGAAATTTGAGGATGCAAAATGAAAATGTTATGACAGATTAAAGACCAACCCTCTGCTGTCAAGTAAATTAAATCAACTGGTTTGTACTGTTTTCCCTCTTCTAGGTGTTGTTTCTGTTGTGATAGCCTGCATTCTGGGAGTTCTCATCATTCTTGCAGTAGCCTGTTGGCTATTCAAAAGGAAAAGGTAAGACGTCCTGCTGCCATATTACAGGAAAAGAAGTCAAACCATTTTTTTGTTCTAATACAAAGAAGCGCTCATGTGCCTGAAACCTAGAACAGTGATAGTTTTTACACTGGTAACATTTGATCTTTGGGAGATACGATCTTTTCCTACAAGCTTTGATTTATTTTTTTTTTTCATATTACAGTAGGTGTTATTCTTCCTGTATCATATACTCCAAAGTAGTTCTATTTTACTCAGCAAAATGTTTATATCGCTAAGACTCACTTGCTGCAAGTTTTGTGACATAGTGGCCACCTTTCTGCTACTGTAGGAATGTCTGTTTTTTTAATGAAAAACAGCACAATAGTTATTTACTCTAACAGTGCTTATATAAATCCTTAAAAGATACAGGGACAAGAAATAGGGAGTTTTATGTGAGTACCTGGGAGAGTAACATTACACTTCACACATCACACTTCAGCTACTCCCACAAGCACTTAGGAAATGAGACTCCATTTCCAGACTAAACAGGACAAGCACATAGGCTAAATAACTGACATACACAGTTTTTCTGTCTTTCCAATTGTCTTTTCTTCTTTTTCTTGTTCTTTTTGCTAGAGTTGCTGCTCCTAGTTGCTCTCTGAATCTTTTCATATTTTTCCTGGAACACTAAAAGAAACAAGAAGGGAATAGTTTTAGAGAAAATCTCTCCCAAAGGTCACATTATTTAAGGGGAAGAAATCCACACTGACAAGAGATCATTTAACCAGACTGTTTTGCCACCAAGGCTGAATTCTGGAAAAAAATACTAACATTACAAACTCTTCTACAGCCTGTTTATATCCCTTTGTGTTCAGCACTGACTTTGCCAGACAGAATATGTTCTCCTGAAATACATGTAACAATAAGTTGTTCTGGCATTTGCACACGTAAAGAGAAAAATAATCTCATGCATGCATAATAGCACATATTAAATATCCAATGGTGCTTTTCCTTCATTGCAATTACAAATATTTAATACATCTGTCTTGTTTTAGTTGCAAAAAGGGAGGAGAAGACAACAGAGAAGTCATCTATACACAAGGAACGCAGAAAGAGGAAGAAGATATCTCCAAACTATGATGCCCTGCTCTGTCACAAATGTCCCTTTTCATTCATAGCACTGACTTATTTTGCATTGGTGGAGCCCACCTCTCATTCTTGGCTAATGACTAGCCTCAAAAGTGTTCTCAAAATGTACCAGCCAAAACTTCTCTGTAGCCCTTTTTCTCTTGTTTTGCAGGGAGATACGATCAGTGAATGTTCCTGAGAGCTTAATTCCTTACCACATTCTTTTCATGTTGGCTGCTTAGTGAGTCTGGGTCTTTTAATTGATTTTACAGTTAATCCTAAACTCCAATTTTATGGTTTGTTTAGCACAGATTTTCCCACAGGTATTCCTACATGAAGACATTCATCAAGGTATAAGCACTCTTCCCTGCTAAATCAATGTATTAGTCTTAGGGTATTCCAAGAACAGCATCATGAATGTTAACAAGATAAAGGGTAATACATATTTGAGATCGGGATTTGAATGAGGCTGACTGCAAATGATGCTAGTACATTCACCAGTGACTCTAACAGTCAGAAACATTACACAAAAAGACAAATGTAAATGCAATGGGATTCACATGGATTATTAATGGGGTTCAAACCCAAGGATCCAGTACTAAAAAACACTTGAGGAACAGCTTGTGTTCCAGATATTACACAACCTCACAAATCTGTCACAAAGGTATCCTGTCTTACTATCCTAATCTTATTTATAGTGTGTATGAATAATGGGGGGGAATAATGTAGTTGCTGCATCTTTTAAGCGAACTACTTCCTATCTGATCATGAACTCTTGATTGATTTTAGAGTATATATTACAAATGCAATTATACAGTCGACAGTTTTGCTGATTTAACTCTCTGAATCTACTAATTTAAGAAGGTAAATAAAAGTATATTTTCAAATTTCATAAGCTAGATGCTTTTGAGTCTCATTATGCATTTTTTTAGAGTGAGAAGCATGCTTCCATTTAAGATGATGTGAAATTTTTATTGACTTCAGAAAGAATAGGGCTTAGCCAGTCTAGCACCAGATGTATACAGAATTCTTCTTGAATTTGACACGTGAAGTGAAGGGTCTGAAACGCTTGTACTTCAGGAGACAGACAGGAAATGATTCAGTACAGGGACATGCCTAAAATAATTCCAGGTCTGAATGCCGTTAAACTCAAATTACTGGGGAAATGCCAAACTGAATTTTACACTTAGATCCATTCTATATTCGTATTTATGTGTTTGCTCAGTAGCACCACATTAAAATCACATTTGTGATTTTAAATAAATTAATAAATAGTTATTGACACATGTTTTCTCCTTTAAAGATAGTAGAGGGATGCTTATGTTTTGGACTCTTTCCACCCCAAAGAAAGTTTAATGACAAAAGTACGCTGCTTAGTGAAAGGAGAAATAACTTATTAATTCTTACTCTGCATGAAGTTTAGGAGCATACTTTCACAACTAAGTATATTGCATTTTTCAGCATTTTTGCCTCACACAAATAAGCACACAGAGATCATCTTGTTGAAATGTCTGTAATTACTTCAAAAGTAGCATTTGTCTGTGAAAGGGAGCATTACTTACTCTCTACATATAGGTTTCTAAAGACAAGAACAGATAATATTTTAAGATGTTTCTTCAGGTTCTCTTATTTCATTTTTAATCTTCATCTCAGCTAATTACAAATGTTGATCACTGTCTTTTGCATGCAACATCCTTGGCATCTGTTAAGAAAAAAAAAAAAAAAAAAAAAAACACAAAAAACACAAAACCTCAGCCAAGTAATACACACTGACTGTGAGAAAAACTCTCACATTACCAGCACAGAAAACATGTTACACATTAGGCAAAAAGCGTGTCCTTTAGAACTATTTCTTTAGAAAGAACAAACCAAAGAGGGACTATCACAAATCATATTGCTGCTACTCCTACTTTCAAGGTTCTCTAATTCATAGAGTCTTCCTAAGAAATCCATGCTGCTTTGAAAGCACAAGCACACTTGAATTTGTGGATTTGAAGTAACATTGTATTACCAGTTTACACTGCCAGTGGTTCCTGAGCTGAAGCAGTCTTAAACTGCGCTGTCTGGGCTCCGTTAGCTGCTATCATTTAACAAACCTATTAAAGTATATGTTTTAAATATGTTTCAGGACGTTTTTGTCATTCTCACACGGACAACATTTCATGTCTGGAAAATCAAACATGATCACAAAAGCAGGTGTAGTTAACACACCACCACAATAAACTTAAAACAATTCACTCTTTTCTTTTAAGTGGAAGTATCCATTTTTGAAACTATAATAGCATAAATGAAGCCTAAGTAACTAAGCTAGAAAAAGAAATGAAAGTGTTAGATGCCACAAGGGGCGTAGAGCTCCCATTCCTTGTGCTCCATAGAGCTTGCATTTCCTTGTGATATAAGGAAATCCATTCCTTCATGTAACAATGCACCTACAGAGCAACTGTACAGTCTCATGTCCAAGCTCAAGAGCATTCACTTCTTGTAAGAAAACATGGATATCATCACAGAAGTGCCTTACGGACTATACTGTCTTTGTTCTGAGTCTAGTCAGGCATTTAATCTCTCAGGATGAGGTTACCAAAATAGAAGCTACCTGTTTTGATCTTATTTTCTTCCCCTTCACAAATAAGTTATTCTATGACATCCTATTGTAGCATATATAACAAGGTCAACTTCTAACAAGTTTGTTTCAACTGGTAGATTAGTCTTAAGACTATTCTACTAAAAGGTATTATACACTAGGATCATGACAAACATCTTATTTTTATATTTTTTTCTAGTGTGAGCAGTGTAATGGTACAACACATCTTGCACAACTATTTCAAAATATGCTCATAAAGCATTAAGTCACAAAAAGTTCTGTATGTATTATATGTTATGCTTGAAAATATATCCTGAAGGATTACTTCAAGGAAAGTAAAATTTAATTTCTGACAAAGCCTGTGAAATATAGAAGCTTAAAAAGAATTAACTTCAGTGAAAATGCTGGAAGAGAATGGATTTTGTTTGCTCATGCAAAGCTTACTGTGTTAAGGTAAAATATTTTTATTAATGCTGTAGCAAGATCAACATTAATTCTCATCTAAATTTAACACATAGCCCTCAACTTTAAATCTGTCACTAAATATGTAAGTTTAATATTTAATCATTTATTTTATTATTTTAGGAAGCTGCAACTAAGCTGAGATGTGTGGTGTCCATGAGGTTTCAGTTGTGTATTTGCTTTACAAAAGCCAAGTTATGAAGTAAACAAATATTGATTTTTTTCCCCTAAATTCAAGAAGGCACCAGTTATTCTTTCTAAATGTGTAGAGAGATGAGAGATGATATTAGACATTACTTGGAATGCTGGTGTGCTAAAGGGAAGTCATTGTTTCTTCATAACAAGGAGCATTTCATATTTTTAAAGGATCTACTTGCAGTGAAGAAAGTCAGTCCAAGTCCCCGTGAGGACCAGGACAACATAGGATATTACTGTACTACCTTCACAGCAAGGACACAAGAAGATTTGCCAGGAAAATATAAAGCTATTTCAACTAAGTAGTAGGAACGTAAATAACAACCAGAGTTCTTCACATGAGAAGAGAGAGCTGGCGTGAAACAGCTAGTGGGGAGTGAAATGAAAGGCATGACATTTGAAAGAAATTAGAGCTTTTCAAAAATCCCAGAATCCTGTAACATGCAGCATGTTAGCCACAGCGGGCTGACCCAGAGGTTTTATCCATTGCAGTGCTCGTGGTCAGCACACGCAATAACCCCAAAGTGAAGGGGCATAGTTAACTACATAGGGAAATTACTTGCCATCTCACAGCTGAGTAGCTGGATACCTGGAATCAGACAACTAATGAGTGGAATATTCTCCTTTCATAGTACATATAAATCATCAGTTTGTACCTCTGCTCATTTTCTAGTGGCCCGATCTTCCATCTGCCCCACCTTCCTCTTGTCCTACTGTTGAGACATTAAGAAAATGAAACCGGTTGGTGAGCCGGTATCATCAAGTGGCTGAGACCAACCAACATCACTGTCAACCATTTATTTTCTTTCCTTTTTATTTTTTTTTGCAAGCATCAAAACCTAAAACACCCCAGAAAATATGCACCAAATAATGGCCAGAGTCATGAATGCCAAAAGAAAGTGTATCATTGGACTCCAGAGTCAGCAAGGCATCAACTGTACAAACTCTAAAGGTTATCTCCATTTATTCTGCACCACCTTCTGCCTAAATCCATATCCCATTACCATACTGTGATTTGCACCTCTTAAGGGCCTGCTTCAGTGGTCACAGAATCCCATTCACCCGTGCATCTGCACAAATGCAGGCTCCAGAAACACTGCAAACTGCCTGCCACACACACGCTTTCATCTAAATAATTGTCCTTTTGTGCCTATCCCAAGATTTACTCTTTCCATTCACACAAGATTTGAATAGCTTGTTCTAACTTGAATCTATATGCCCCAACAGGGGTAACTCCAGTTCCTCTCACTTTCCATCCCTTAACTCTGCCAGCTTCTCTACCATAGCACTTCAAGTCTCAACATTTTCTTCCAAAACCATATTAACTCTCACTTCATCACCATCTTCCACAGGGGATTTCAGGATTTCACTGCAACAGCTCATTTCCTTCCTTGTCTCCTATATTTTCTGCCTCCTGAGTGGGTAAGGCAGCAGAAGACGTGGCCAGTCTGGTTCTATACACTCCTTCATGAGCTGGTCAATGTGTGTGGGCTAAATTCCCCGTCAGCCAGACAAGGCAATGCTTGTCCCTCAGTGGGGACTACCTACTGGAGCTCTTCTGTCCTAGAAGACACTTGTAATGATTCAATCATTTGCCTGATTTTGTGGAAATTGGCCAATGGGTTTCAAAGATTTTTGGGCATAAACTGAGAGTAGTATGATAAATAAAGCATAATCTGAGAGAAAAAAAAAAAAAGACAACAGGCTACAAATAGATAATGCTTTCCCTACTTTCCTTTTTTTTTTTTTTTCCCAAAGATATCACATGCAGCCAAAGAATCTTGTCAGTGCTGGACACCACCTGTGTTTTAAAATAGGCAATGGGGAAATGCTGTTTCTTGTACAAGCTCCAAGACAGTCAAAGTTCTCTTTGCAGTGGGGCTGGATGATAGTTTTGGTGACCATTACCTGCAGCAGAAACTTAGTAACAGCAGTTTTTTTTTTTTTTTTTTTTTTTTTTTACCATTAATACAGTTTGGGACATAAAAATTCAGAAAGACACTGTGAGGGTTCCATCGTTAACCTGCAAAGCCTATCTTAATAGTGCTTTCACTTTGTTTTATTTTTCCTTGGTTTTCCTTCTACTTTAAAAAGACCAACATTTTTCTTCATTACTAGAAAATGTAAACCTACCCAACAGACCTCTTTAAAAGAAGGCAGTATTTACATGTTCTACATTTCAAAAATGCCACATAATCAGAAACATTAAACAAAAGTAAAATCTGACACCCTGTTTCAGTTTGGCAGCCTATTCAACAAGTAAACATTTACAGATAGATTTGAAATTCCCTCTACTGTAATTAAGCCCAGTAAAAGCAAACTGAAGACTTTGTAACACATACAATTTCCCATCATGTTCAGCTTTCAGACTCCATGAGAAAACATCACTGACTGCTGGATGGCCTTACATGGCTGTAGAGCACTTCGAGTGGATGTGTCTGACTGCCAGGAATAGTGTAGGCTGACACGAGCAAGTATCAAGCACCAGCAGATGCTTTCAATTTCTTTAACATGAATGTTTATTACATGCTTTGCCCTTAACAAAGTAAGTAAGGAGTAACAAAGACATCATGGCTTGAAAGCCTCGGGGAACCAAGCAGCTAACACTGCCAGTTGATTGTTTTGGTGGTGGCAATTTCAGATAATTTGATTAGAAGCCTTTCTTGACCTTCCCAGAGGCTCCAGGTCTGCACACATTTTAACCTGGAACCGTAACTGACTTACCCTGTAGCTTTAGAAAACTTATTTATTCAAGACTTTTTCTGAAACCCATAAAATTGTTCTATACTTAGCCTATCTCATTTCTTCTTGGCCACTCATTAGAGAAAAAAAGAAAGAAAAAAAAAGATTTTCTGTCCCAATATAGCAGCTACAGTTCTGTAAGACTGCTCCTCACCTAGAGACGACTTTTGGCCAGCAAATCATCAGCTGATACTAAGATCATTCAAATTCATTAATAAAAATCATTCCCATGAATGTTAAGTTCTACTTTGCCTTTCTCTCCATTTAAGTGGTTAAAAAATGTGTCAAAAACATCTTGCAAAAATGATTTTGTAATCCTTCCTATTTCTGACCAGTTAAACAGAAGTCAGTGGTTAAAGCTGGAAATAATACCCACAACTAGTACCTACCTAGCTCTTAATTAGCACACCTGTTGTGACAATTCACTAAATTACCATGTAGCTTTCCAAAATGAAATTGTGATGCAAAAGTCCCCTGTACAACTTTCAGCCTGTTACACTACGCTGCACAAAGCTGCTTCTGTGGTACCCAAGACCCACAGCAAGAAACATAAATGTGTCACTGTTAACCTCTTCTCAAATCCTATTACAGTCACAGAAATCTAGGAAGCAACTGTCTGTGAACAAGAATTGCTGTAACTCAACTGAAGTAATCTGTATCTTAATTCACATTAGCTGAGGGTATATAACCCTCAGGAAGAAAAGGAAAAAAAAATCTCAAACAATTTTAAATTTAAGATTGGCATTTTTATCAAAATGGGTCTCATTATCAAAGTCAGCAAAATATATGTAAACTAAAAGCTTATGACAATTTAAAAGAACAGAACTTAGAAATTTTGCACATTTTCACTAAAACAGTATCTTTGTACAAAATATGCGTATATTGCGTAGGCCCAAAAAATAGTCTCAAAAAAGAACCCCAAAGTAAAATTATTTTACTTCCTCTTCAAAACATTATTATCAACTGTTATTAAAAATAATACGCAAGACAGTTTGTGATTGCAGAGAAGTGAAATGGCACCATCTAGTGACTTACAGATCAGAAAGTTGAGTCAGAAAAGTTGTTACGTCTTGTACTTCCTTTCAACACCATGCATTTGAGTTTGGAAACAATAGCAAAAGGAAATGTAAAAATAAACATGAATGCTGGAACGCTTACTATGGAACAAGGAATTAAAAGCCAAGTGGAATTACTCAAGAATTATTTTTCTACTGAACTATGTACTTATAGTCTTCAGCATATTAAAATGTTTTTGGAGGTATGTACAATATAAATTTAACAGTCCCCAACCCAAACGTCTCTCTAGGAAAGCCAAAGGCTTTTTAGGCTATGACAGCAACAGATTATTAATGCATTTTCTATCAATTATTGCTAACACACACAGTTGTCAAAATTTATGAATAAAAATTGAGTAACTTTGCATAGATCTAACTCACTCCTGATTTAATCAAGTAAAGCTGCCCTTTCTCTTCAACTAATAACACACCATATTTTCACAGACACCTTGATCCTAAGTATTTATGTTCACTGATTCATATTTCCAGAAGACTGCTTAGAAGCTGAATTATTTTTTTCCTTAACAAGAAGTGATATGCCCTCTGCAGGGCTATCAAAGAGGGCCTTTCCTTTAGAAATTGCTATACAAAAAATGGAAAGGTGAAGGAGGATGTGCAGTGGAGATTTTATACTCTTCAGACATTTTTCAAGTTTCCTCTCATTCTTTTTTTCCCTGTATTTAGTAAATACAAAGAATAAACTTCCTAGCAAAGCAAGAAACTTAGTTTCCAGTAACACAAAACAAACAAACAAACAAAAACATCAAAAAGCACCACCACCCCTCAAAAAAAAAAAAAAAAAAAAAAGAAAGAAACCCAACACCAGAACAACAACAAAAACACAACTGAACTGTCAGGGTGCCCCACCCTAAAAAGTGGGAAAGGTTGAAATTACAACATCAGAGAATTATATATTTTTACAAACTGAGAGACTGGAAATACCTTGTGAAGAACATTCCAGTGATCTCTAGCTCTTCTGGCTTCTTGTTTATCCACAGCTCTATGACAGGACAAAGAATTCTATCTATTCTTAATAAAAATTAAGACAAATAAGAATAACTGCTTACTGGGATGAAGTCAAAAGGTGTTAAGAAAAGCAACGGACAGGAGAGCTGGCATCGCTCCATACTGCTGCAATCTGCAGCAACAGAAAGTAAAAGAACTCATGTTCTGGGAAAACACAGCTACTACAAGCTACTACAGGTAAGGACCATTTTCCAAGACCTTCAGGATAAATCCTTTCTGGTTAGTACAGCATTGGGTCAAACTACTTAATTGGATCCACTACCTTCAACATACACAGCTGGCCTACAAAAAACATTTCTCTATTTCTCTGAAGTACTTCACCACACAGATACCAAGTAAAGCACAGAAATACATATTTGAATAGACGGCCTTTCCTCTTTTGAAACTTTTTTTCAAGCTGAAAGTTCTGCCTGCAAGAATGGTTTCCAGCTGACACACAGTAAAAACATGACTGTTGTAATTGGTCTTCCCAGCAGAGCTCACCATAACTTTTACAAAAAAAATGTATGATTTTCAAAATGTGATTTTTGAAAACTTTATTTGCAAATATGTGAGGGTATTATTCATAAAATATTATTGTCAGATGTTTTAACCATCATGGAGATATCAGTGGAAGTCCACAGACTCCCATTTGGAGCAAATATGTACCTTCTACCTTCCTACTTTTAAAGACATTAAAAATATATTCTTATATAGAGTAGATCCAACTTTATTAAAAAGTCAGATGGTGTTATGACCACATCTCTTCACAGAAAGAAGAACATTTTTCAGCCAGCAACGACTAGTAATTAAAGGCTATTTTTATAGAGTACAGTAGAACAGTAAATCCATCCAAAAGTCATATCACTTTCACAGAAATAAATATGTAGGTTTGGAATAACGCTTCAGAGCAATGTATTAAAATACACTGCCAGACGTTTCACCACAAAACTGGTTGTTCATGCATAGGTGTAAAGAGCAACAAAAATTGAATTTTAAGTAATTTTTAGTAATATTTACTAACTAATTGATCAAATTTCCCCCTTTTTTTTCAGTTCCTATGGAGATGACCTTCAGAATGGTGTTTTATGTATTTTATTCAGAAAGCTATTTACATATTTTCTATCCTTTCTAAAGTACAAATGATAATACCTAATAACCACAGTGTTATTTACAAGAAATAATCAATTATTGCAAAACAATTTGAAAAAGATAATCCTAGCAATTGCAGTGTTTTCATTAACAACTTGAGTTAATACCAGCAAAAATAACTTTTGTCTTATAGAATCAATCATTTGATGTCTTACATGACATTAAATGTCTAACATTTATGCAAAAAATTAAATTTGGTTCATTTGAACATTTGTTAAGCGGCTTAGACTCCGTTCAACTTACCATAGGACAACTGTGCAGCACAGACAAATACAGTTTCTTCTTGGCTTACAGTTATGAAGCCTTTGCTATCTTTTCTGAAAAAAAAAAAAAAGTAATTAAAATTAATTTTAAAAAAATAGAGAAGACCTAAAGCAAACTATTTTGTTTTATTTTAATTTTATTTTATTTATAATTTTATCAGCAACCATACATGACATACTTACATATTTTCTGGGACTTTATAACAAACAATTAATTTTAATGTTATTAAGAGGGGGTCAGTTTTTGTTCACACTTCACAACAGGCAAAAAAAACCTGACCTAGTGATCTGGAGGAAAGCAGAAATTCTGAATCCAGCATATACTGAGCTTTATATATATATATATATATATATACACACAGTATATATACATGCATATATACACACACACACGTATATACAGAGCTTTAAAATATTTCGCGTTTTCAATAATTAAATTCAAATTCCAGCTTTAGGGATGATAAGCTCTGTTCAGAATGCAACCCTGTGACAATCCCCTTTTGAAGTTTTCAAAAAAATCAGAATTGCTTTTTCAGAAAAGACTGATAATAAGTGGCTTCAGAGTCAAGTATTCAGCTGCTGCTAAAAAACATTACTGGAGATGAACGATTTCCAGACATTTCAGGAAGACCTCACTCAGGTCACCTCCTCACACCATCCACATGATGCCAGCTAATTAGACTCGTTAACTCTTAGCCTCCTGCCCCAGGAGAAGCCTGGAACACAGCCTTTTTTGGGACATCTTACTGCTGACCAGAGAAGAGGAAACGATGAAGAGTGAGTTCAAGTGTAGGTGAGAGAAGGTTTCTATGGCTACATTTCACCTTCCCCAGCTGCCTGCTGCCGCTTCCTTGTGGCACTGTGGGTTCCCTGAAATATCAGTTCCAGAGGGACACCCATGTCACGTAACGTCATACATTCTTTTATTGCTTGCACAGTAAGTCTGAC
This sequence comes from Aythya fuligula, assembly GCF_009819795.1. NCBI lineage: Eukaryota > Metazoa > Chordata > Aves > Anseriformes > Anatidae > Aythya > Aythya fuligula. The sequence continues at coordinate 7,428,995 of NC_045569.1, read as the reverse complement.
TTGTGATGTGGATGAACCTCTGCAAGGAGGCTGACATCACTTGTTGGAAACCACTGCTCTAGATCAAGAATGACAAACTTGTGTTGGAGACTTGGCACTGGAACACCCGACATCTTTAAAAATAGAAAGCTCATGAATCTTTAGGTCTTGAGTTAGTGAAGCAAGTTATTGTGGCAGTATGTTATCAGGGTAGGGGGGCTGTTTAGAGCTTTGCTCACCAGCTGAAAATCAGAAGTATTAAGCAATGTTGTTAACAGATAGTATCACTTACAATTTTCCCCTAAGAAAGAAGATTCTGGAAAGATTTGCTGGAGCATGTCAAAGTTTTCACTTGTCATTTAGAAACTGAGCATTAATAAATAAAATAAAAATAGAAAAAAATCTTGGTTTAGTATCTAAAATTAACTGGCAGAAACAACCTCACTATAGAAAGCTATCCATAAAAGACAACGACATTTATGTCAAGACAATGATGACTGTGTGGTCAGATAAGTATCACTGAGTGCTGGATGCCTAAGCTGTGTGTGCAAACACAGGTCAGCACAGTGAGCATTTGCTCGCAACTATATTCACTGATCTGACATCTCATACGGCCGTCATGAGGCAACGTATCGTGATATAATACTATCTGACGCTGCAGCCCACTTCTCAGAAAACCTACGACTGCATTAATTTTGTCTTCTCATTTAGATGGAGTTTAAATAAAGGGGAAAATCTTATTAAAGTTCAAATTAAGTATTTGATTCCATATCTTTCAGCAAAATAGAGTTTGGTAAGTGTATTGTCTTTAATCGCTTTGATCTTTACATAAAGAACTATGGCGTCACAAATTGCAGAAAACTCACAAGCAGTTATAACAATGACTCATGTAAACTTCCAAATATATAGCCGAAACAGAGTTTGTTCTAACTGACTTTAATGAAGAGCCATGATAAATGCAATATACTTCTAAATTCTCTTTCTTTCCAGGAGGCGGCCCTTACTATGGAAGAAAGTTTGAGGGTTAATTCTTCTGTTAACCCTATCAGCTGTAATTGATCTCCAATTTGCATCACAGACCCCAATTTCTTAAGTTTCATTAGTTGCTTTAAGACTGCAATTGCTCTATTTTCTATTATTCAACCTAACTCTTGAGCAAGTTTATTGCCACAAGAGAACTGCTGATTCTTAGCTATCTGCCCAATGATTCCACATTTAAGGAATCTCCAGCAAATGGGAGATGTCAGACGGCTTACTGTGAAAGTCTGTAGTAGGTAAATGGGAACAGTTCTGTGGCAGAACACAAAACACCTCTGGAAAGGGCCAGTTTTTCTGTAGTGCTGCATAATGGCTACCATGAATTTGCACAGCAATAAACCACAAAAGGGAAGGCAGCAGCAGGGACACCAGCCAAATGAATTCCCTTGAACCAAAGAGGAACAAAAAAACAAACAAACCCACCCCATAACTATAATTCATATTGCGTTTCTCACCAGCATTTGAAAATTCTACCTGAAATCTGATTAAGGATCTCCATGAGGCAAATACACTGGTTAGGGAGTTGCAGAGTGAACACCACAAAAGAAATGCATTCTAAATAAAAGTATGTTTCCCATAAGCAAAAAGTGATTTTTTCTTTCAAAATTAAACCAGCAATTTCATCTCTGATGTGGTTAAAACCAGTGAAATTACCCTTGCGATTTATGCAAAGTACATCTCTCCAGAGGGAGGAACAAGTACCCTGATTACACCGTGTGAGAAAACACAGCAGACCAGTGCTTGAAAACGTTTTCTGTGAAGTCTGTCCCCTACAGTGGCTCCAGGAACACCTGCCAGGCCCCCAGGCCGAAACCACGGCTCTGAAGGGTTACACGAAACCTCAGGGCAGAGCCAGAGCGGGGCGCGGGCGGGCTCCAGGCCTGGAGGTGCCCCCAGTACCTCCCCCCGCCCTTTTTGTTTTGTTTTTTCCTGTTTTGTTTAACCCCGAGCAGCAATTCGGTTTGACGACAAAGCATCCAAGCGGTGCAGCGTTTACCTGGCAACCCCAGCGCTTGGCCCAGGGAGGCCGCCTCGGGGCGTTTAGAGCCGAGGCACGGCTCTGCAGAGCGCTGCGAGGAGCTGCCTGAGGGCTCGGGGGAGCCGCTGCGCCCCGGGGCCGCGCGGGGAGGCCGGCAGCGGCACCTCAGGGCGGCGGGCTCCGGGACGCATCCCCACAGGAACATCTGAGGAGAGGCAGGGGAAGAGGCCGGTAACGAGCTGCCGCCGGCACCAAAGGCGAAAAGCGCCCGGCCCTGCCCTGCTCTGCCCGCGGGGCCGGAGCGCAGCGGATCCGGGCTCTGTGAGGGAGGCTCTGTGCGGGGGCCGCGCCCAGCGCTGAGGAGAAAGGGCGGGAAAGAGGCGGCGCTGCGGCCGCGCCTCGGGGCCTGCCGGGTGCCCGCGGCCGGAGCCCGGCCCGGCCCTGCCCAGCGGCGGAGCCGCCCCTGGTGGCCGCCCTGCAGGCCCCCAGCGGGGCCGGGTCCTCGCCCCTGTGAGGGACAGAGCCCCGCGGCGGGTGGGGGCCGGGGCGACAGGGCGGTCAGATAGATGTGGAAGGGAAATGCTTACAAAGGGGAGCTGTGGCCCCTATTTTACACATTTGTTTAGCCATGGCCTGAGTTCAAGTACACTTACCCGTGCAAAACGACTTACAAACTAAGACACACGCTTGCGCCTTCCTTGTATTTTATTGGTTCAAAGCATAAACGCAGGTTTTACAAAGTCAGTGCATTGCAGGTGAAGAAGCTTAGAAGCAGTACGCAGTAGCATGAGACTTTAAACTCATGGATAAAAGGTGCTTAGACTTCTGGAGAACGTGCCATCCTTCATCTAGAACACATACCAGAACTAGTTAGTTGCTATGGTGCCTGGAGGAAAAAAAAAAAAAAAGGAAAAGTAACCCTAGAGATTTGAAAACAGTCTTGAAAGTAAACATTCAACCTTTCCTTTAAAAAAAATGTATTAACATAACTACAAGTAAACCATAAATAATTGGCTAAATATTGTTTCCTTTAGAGATGAGCTTCGAGATGAGCACATTGCCAGTGGTACGTGAAATGGTGCTGAAAACTCTCCAATCACGAACGTAGCAGTTGAGAAAGGTGTCAGCGTAGCAGTTCTTGAGTTTGACATTTTCTGTCACAAGGTAAGTACATTTACAGCAGTGTAATCTTTTCTATGCTGTTTCACAAAAGGTGTCTAATCAAGTCAGAAAAGTTGGTGGCCACAGTGATACTTTCCCCAAAAAATCAAAAGCAATTTTGAAACAAGTTTATCTATCACTAACATCTTTTACTACCTCAGTCTCAGAGACCACTGCCAAACGGCCTGGGGATTCCAGTTACTGCTGTGTATTTTGGACACCCCTTTGCCGCCACAAGTTCTAACTGCAGAAAGTCATCTCAGTCATCTCCTCAAGGAAGATGTTTAAGACTAAGTAAGAGTGAAATGCTGAACAATTACTGAATTTGTACGTAATTTTTACAGAATTGAAGTCAATGCAACATATCCAATATTAGTGTTTTTTGCACATTTTCCACAATTCATTAAACATGTTAATTCCTCGGATGAGGGAGATGCTTATATCCTGCTTAAAATTTAAAACTGTTTTTCAGACTGAAGGAATAATATGCACTAAGCATTTGCTCAGAGGATATGTTAACTCTTGTTCATACCAGAAATTTAATGCTCATGTGCTCTGAAGACAGAGTAAAAAATAAAAATGAAGAAACAATGAAATATCCTAGAACATTAAAAATTCTCTGCATACTTCCATGACCTTTCTTTAAACCACTAGATGGCAAGAACATTATGCAACATAAAAGCTTTATGTATGTATCTCAATGATTATAAATAATTTCTTTAGAAAGGAGTCTAATATTATATTGTGTTGATGACCTTGATATAACTCAGGAAATCTGAAGAGCCACTAGTCAACTAAGTTAGAAAAAAGCAATTTACTGAATTATAAAAAACTGGATAGGTTCTACATGTATACCAACAACTTGCCCCTAGTCTGTAAGTGTGCTAGAACTACTTTTATGGTAACTCCTAGTCTACAATCAAAAGAGATGCAGGAACTGTAATAAATCACCAGTTTTGTGCAGTGTAAGTATGCTTGCTGTTTCCTTTTAACAGATGGACAATGCAAATCTATTTGAAATGTTATTGAGATGTAGATGCATGCCACTGATTTCTGTGAGAACTGAAGGACTCACAGAAGTAATTTTAGGATTGCCGAGTATCTAGAGCCAGTTCAGATAAAGAGGATTTGCAAGACAGTGTTTGAACAGTTTGTCCTAAAAAAGCAAACTCGTCTACCAGAAGCAGTCTGATTAAAGAAAACAAACGAAGTAAGGATAGGCATCTACAGCTTGCTCTTGTTGGAGGTAAAAAGACATGATACATCCTTTCAGCTAAATGCAGTTTACTACAGGAACATGTAGAAAGCACAAATTTTAGAAGCTACTTGTAATCCATGGTGAAGTACTACTCCTATATATTTCGGAGTGCCCAATTGGGCATCTCAACCATTAATCAACTTTGGTCTTGAGTAGACAAAACCATTCTTTCCTTAACTTCTCTAAATTTTCATACCAATTGTGACTTCCTTCCAAACCACACAAATTTACAAGCCAAGAACTATTGTTATAGCAAACATTTCTGTTAAATCCCTCTCTATATGGTTTTGAATGAAGCTGGACAAACAATATTTAATGTATTAATGACATTTGCACCTCAGGTTACTTAAAAGTAAGATCTTACCTTCTACAAAAAAAAAAAAGGTTTAACAGCTTAAATGACTACATAATTCTTAGTCAAACTGGAGACTGTTTCTCAAGGTATCTTTGCTGGTGCTGCTCAGGAGGTACTTGGGAAGTAACTTTACATGACACACTGGAAAAAATAGTTCCTTATGAAGCATGCTTAAGGTCATTGAAATAATATACTTAGATTTAATTTATATGAAAAGTCATCACTACAGGAATAAGGGACATTTCAGATACACCTGAAGAACAGAAGTTTAGGTATAAGGAAAGCCATACAAAAAATACCTGTGGTTTGACACTTAAGTTAAACACAGCTTTACATACGCAACTCAGCTGGACACCTTTCCACAACAGATATGTTGAAAATAGAGTGGAAATTACAACCATCTAAAAACTATGTGGAATATTTCATACAAAATACTCCAAATAACTTTTAATTATTTAACTTTTATTTGAGACACGTTATTGTAAAAAAAAAAAAAAAAGTTCACATGGAATAATAAAACCATTGGAATTTGAAGTGTTTTGTGTTTTTTTTTTTTTTTTTTTTTTTTTTGGAGAGGGAAGGATTATTTTTTTCATCTATACACGTCAAAACACAATTAATGATTAGGCTTACAGGTTAATCACATGACAAGATCACTTTATCTGCAGGAGCTTTTCACATTACACCTTTGACCAAAGATAAAAATGTGCTTAAACACACACAGTAGAACAATTCTATTTCAAAATTAAGCATTTTCTCAAGGGCTATACTTTCTAGTCTGAATTTAGTAGCTACATTGCATTAAAATAACTGTAATTGAAGTTTTATTTGCAAAAATGTTTGTAAGGCCATAGGAATGCACTAAAATACTTAAATTCGCCAGAAACAAGAAAAATCAATGGAAATCCTGCTTTTGTGGAAGAGAGAAGTACAAATTTTATTTATAAGAATGAGAATGGCATAAGCAGTTCAGTGAATGGAGAAAAAAAAAAATCTATCACCTACAGACCAATCAATCCTCAACATTGCAAAATTTCAGTTACATTAATATATAACCAAATAACAGGTGTATTTCCACAAATAACATTTATGCATTTTACATATCATTCATGTACTTTCAAATCATTATCCATTCACGATATTTTAATGCAATATGTATATTCAAGACTCCTTTCACTTGTGAAAATGACTTAATTCAACTTCAGCAGACTAGAATGGGAAATGTACTTACAATGGAAAATACTTTCTGGAAAAAAACAAAAACAAAAACAAAAACAAAAAACAACAACACCCTACAAGTACAAGTCTGAAACGTCAATTAGCATTTTTGAGACTGTCCCCCAAATAGAAAAGTCAGCTATGTTGGGTTTTAAGAGTGGTTTAAGCAATTACAATAATAGAACTTCCAGACAGTAAGTAATTCAAATATTCTATATACACTCAACAAAAACTTCTTGTGCATGTTTTGCTGAGCAGACAAAGCTAAAATTGCAAAGCACTGACACCGGGTTCTCTCTTCTTTTTAAACCACTTTGAAAAATATTGGTCAAGATATAGTGCACAGGCATGGGGAAAGAAATATTTCAAAAAAAAAAAAAAAAAAAACAAAAAAAAACAACTCAACAGCATAAACAGTGTTTTTTTCTTTTTATCAAAATCCATCAAAAACACCTGCCTTTCCTAAAAAGGTTAATGTCGATTTCTGGATCAAAACAGAAATACCTTTGCTGCTTACTGAGTAATTCTGACTTTCACTCTAATGAACATGAAAATACTAACTAGTTGACTGAGGTATAGTTGAGTCCTTCAAAATTTAGGTTATATAGACTTGAGCAATGTAGCAACAGAGACTGCACAAAACAATCATACTGATATTAGAAAAGCCTGTAGTACCCAGCATCTGATGCCTAGGCAAAACATACCATTTATCATCACCCGCTTGTCTAAAGCAAAATATAGCTAAAAAATCCCAGTAAAACATACAGCTGATTTGCACGCTAAGATACAGCACAGTTTTCTGTCTGACAAAGCAGACTGTACACAGAAATAGGTCTATATTGACCAAAAGTTAGCACACTGATAAAGTGCAGCCACTCAGCCATTTAATACTGCTGGAGAACAGGGGTGGGGGCAAAACAGAGAGAGAAATCTGCGTTTTACCTTATCCATAAGACCACATGAAATTAGAATTCTTCAGTTTCAGCAGGGGACAACAAAATTGCACTAAATTCTTCTACAAATAGAAAAAGATGAACTTTACATGAACATTAAGCAAAGTGAAATATTTACTGCATCTTTTTATCATGCATAAAGTGAATTTCCTATGGTCTTACCTCACACTTATGTACAGTTTAGCACAGCTAAATGTAAGAAAATAGCAAGTTCCCCTCCCACCCCCAATACAGAACAGATACCCCAATACGCTGCTGCTTCAAGAAGCACTTCATAGACTCTACTACTTACAGGCTCTTTCAAAGGGAAGTTCATGGAGACTAATATTGAACATACATTTAACCACACAGCGAAGACAGGAAAAACAACACAAAGCATTCTGTAAACGGTGCCAAACACAGAACATGTCAGTTTTGGTTTGCAGACAACCCCTGAGATAAAAATCAAAGTATTACGACACCAACTAAGTCAGAGGTAAATTACTGAAAATAAACAACATTCATAATTGGTGTCACAACACTTTCTGTATAGAAGCACTTTTTTTTTTTTTTTAAACCATACAGAAAGCATTACTGCTTTAGCCTGTCCAAGAAAAACATCAAGGGTAGACAACAGAGCAGTTAGGGTTGCTTTGTTTTTCCACTAAACCTTGTTGCCATTATGATTTTTTTCTTTATTATTTATTTATTTATTTATTTTAAGTGCAGCAACAGAAGGTTGAGATTCACCATCTAATTAAAGTAACTATTTCCATGAAACTAAATGTGGTGACAGGTTGTTAACCACCCAAAACTTTATGGAACCAGCTACTAACATTAAATATTTTCAAATCAAAAGTCTTCACATCTAATGCTATTGGCCTGTTCACTTTCAAAGTATTTCTAACAGATCCAAGATGACAAATTCAGCATCTGACACCACAAATGAAGCAGTTATCTGCAGTAGCAACCAATTCACTGTATGCAACTTGAGATAACGTAGTGAAGCAAAAGCAAACACGTCAGAGACATTACTCGGACAATGACAGAATTCACCTATCCCCTAATAACAAACATACTGGACACAAACTTGTAGTTAAAGCTTACAATGGTCCAAGTTTGGCACATGAACAGAACTAAAGCACCTGTTTTAATCACTCATTGAGGAAATTTTTCAGAAGACAATAAAAAAGTAGTAGAACAAAGACTAGGTTATACAATGCTCAGTTGAGTAGAAAAGGCAACTAAGTTTCAACTCTGCTTCTAACAGTCCAGGTCACTGTAAAAGTTCATGATGAAAAAAGTTTAACTGCTTGAGCAGACCAAAGAGGGCTTCATACATTCAGAATTAACTACATAACTAATATTACATTATAGCCCTAGCGTGACATTTTCCACAGTGCCAGAACTTGAAAAACTTCAGTAACTGCACAGGAAGCTAGCTTTTGGATACCTCTGTTGCCAAGGGCCAATGCTTACAGACATTAACAGACTATCCTTAGTATTACACTAGAAATCAAAGTCACCTTTAGAGCAGTCATTTCTGAGCAAATGAATCCACAAAGCAATTACTCAAAACTCATGCATTCAGGTTCCACAAGCCACTTAAGTGATAGTGATGAGGCCAATTTGTGATGATGACTTCAACTCCAGAGTGCACTTCCTCATCAGAAACAAAAAAGGTGCAGACAGTTTGAGCTACTAAAGGAAGTTAAGTGAGGAAAGACACTGTGTTTATTAAAATAACTGAAAGGTGCATATGTGAAATCAGACAGTGACTGGCAATTCAGAACACAACTTTGCTAAGTCTGGTAAAGAACGAAAAGCAACATACTACATTCAGAATACAAGCCATGGCTTCTGTATGAACAGATTTGTGCATCTAAGAGAAAAAACCCATACAAATTATTAAATGTCAATTGTTAGAGTAATTCTCATCATTAAGAGTGACAACATCCATACTGCAGTCATGGCCGTAAATATACAGCAAGGAAAATAATGGAAGTGAGACTTTCTGTCCCATGGCTGTTCTGCTTTAAAATAATAAATTTGTTTAAAAAAAATAAGGGAAAAACCTGCACAAATCTGTTAAGAATCTTACTTACAAGTCAAACTGTGCAAATACAAATGTAAGATTGTGCTGTAACAGGCAGTAAGAGGCTAATATGGATGTGCAAAGTTAAAAGAAACATAGCAGCTTTTGCAACAGGCAGTAAAACAGAAAGTAAAAAAGGAAAACAAGTTAACTCTTGCATTTGTGTCTCCACTTCATAGCTTCCATATCTGAGAAAGAGTAGCCTGACAGGTCAATAGGCTTAGTGAGCAAAATCCACTTGGTATTTTGTGTATCGCAGTCTAGGTTCAATGGAGCTCTCAGCAGCAGCTTGGTGGTATTATTTCTGAGGCTTTGTGACCCTGTGCTTTCAAAGAAGCAGAAAAGGTTCTAAGTGTGCTGCAGTCTATCATTAGAAGTTCATCAAAGTAGCGTGCATCGAAAGAAGCTGCTCTTCTTAGATCGATTTTCTGTTATTTTTACTGGCCCACCTGCCCCTGACGAACTGTTGTCATTCTGAAAAAGAAAAAAGTATCATAAAATGCAGGAAAAAAACAACTTCAGCTTTCCTAGTTTCCCTCTACACTTCCTCCCAACACACACACACACAAACAATAACCCAGAGCAGTGGTTTGTTACCAGACTTAATAACTTGATAAAACTGCCTATTTTTACAAGAAGCATTTATCTAGCAATCCAAATCTCAATTATTAGCTCAGGGAGTGACTACAGTTTGACATTTAATAAAGCAAGGATCATACTGTTACACTGACAAAGAACACGTTTCAGGTTGCTCAGTAAAAAAAAAAAATAAATAAAAAAAAATTCACACAAATGCACAATCCCCAGGAACTTTTTGATAGGACTTCAAACAAGCCAGTTATCTTAACTGTAATTTCAGTATATCTAATTTGTATGATAGTTCGAAATACAAACCATTTTTCTGTTGAGCTTTGTCATAATGTCCCGTGCAAGCGTGAAAAAAGCCTGGTGACAGAAATAAAAAAAATAGGAGTCAGTCACAAGACACATTAAAAGACAAGATATATTTGGAGTAGTCTGGCATGCAAACAATAGAGTATTCGGTAGGCCGCTTAGCACTTCATATTGCAAGGCACTGTGTTTAACACTGACTGCAATAAGCATGCTTTAAAAGAAAATAATTTCCTTCTTTCTCAACTTTGAAGCAAGTGAACAGACTTTTCCCATTGCCTACTTATTGGGAAAAACTATCTGATGAATAGAAGGCTGCATACATTAATTTATTTATTTTTGGCTAAGCTGTATGGTACATCACAACTAGAAACCTACATAGAGTTTTGAGGCTGGCATGCCTGGGAATTCATATCAAAGTCAGCTTTCTTTCTGTCCTCCAAAAGCTTTACCCATGGGTTACCTATAGCCTTTTCTTTATGCTTCTAACATTCCTTAAGGGGGGGAACATTTAAAAAAAATAAATCACTCTGGCAAACCTCAGCATCTCAGTCTTCAACATACAAAGGAGAAGGGAAACTTCTGTAGCAGGAAAATGCTGCAATTCTCCCAGAATTAGTAAAAAAGAAGATTTTAGGATTTTTTTACCCGGAGATATCAACACCCCAAAGACAGTTCCATAAATGGAGAAAATGTAAATGTGTTCTGAATACACCCAAAGACACATATTCATTTAATGCAAATGAATAATAAACTATTGATCCCAACAGCATCACAGTTTCAGCATTCCCCACAAGTTAAACATTTGGTGGAAATAAAAAGAAATTGTTACTTGCTAAATGCCTATACCAGCCACATTTATGTTTTCCTCACAATTCATGCAACATTTCCAAAAATACTCAGGTAGCCAAGTCGTTTGGAGTAGTCACAAATTAATTTAATTCAACTCCTATGGGAGTCAAAATGAAATTGCAGGGCATGCCATGAAACAGCAAATCAGCCATCTGGAAGAACTAATGAAGATGTGTACTTTTATTAGGAGACTTGCTATCCACCATTGGTATTATTTGCTAATGTTCACACTTCTACTGTCTGCTATAAGAATCATAATGACAACGTCATTATCAGGTCAAGCACTATTTCTGATGCAGAACAGTGCCACTAAGTCCATTCTAAAAAATATTGTATTGCAACCTTCCTGCAATTAGAAAAAAGTTTTTACTGGCACAGTACTGGTCATGTTAGTATACAGTAACAATCTCTTTTGTTAATGTCAGCTGGACAATCTGAATTAAGTACATGTTTAGAGGACTTTTAAAACGTATTCCATCAATACAAACTGAAAGGCTTTTAGACCATTGAGAATGACATTCAAAAATGTCTGCCTAATCTGAATGAATACATCTTAATGTAACTTCTTCCTTTTCGTATCATACCATTTATTTGTCCACTCTTTTCATAGTTAACATCCTCCCTCAACCCTCCCAGAGATGAGGATAGTTGTTCATGATAAAATAGATTTGAGTTGAGCTACTTTTCCTTCCAATTCTATTTCCTTATGCTCTCACAAATACCAAGATGGTGTTTTTAGCACAGAATTTATTTGTAGGTAAACAGATTCTATAGGTCTAGTGTCTGTAGGCTGAGTATTACTTGCTTTCTTCCTCCTCTAAGATCAACTTATGACAGTCTATGCTGATGTTCCAGGTTTACATACAAATCTTCAGTCTCATCTACACAGCATATTTAGTAGTAACCTGAAGGCTCATTGACACAGTAGCACATTATTCTGGAAGTAAAGAAACTTGCATCTGATTTCCTGCACAAAGCTTTGTTCTAAAATTACACCTATTCCCTGCCCAAAGGCACTTGCAATTGAAACCTAAAAGAACTGTTTGTTACAATAATAGCACTGTTATCAGCCATTTAAAAACAATTCTGGGTATTACCAGAAAACAAGAAATGCTAGGTTTTAAAATAGCTTTCTAAATAGAACAAGATTGGTGACCCAGAAGCACAGTTGTGATTTCAGGTCAGTAAGCCCAGTAGTTACAGATCATAACATACCGCTACAGTAATAGTTCATGAAACATACTTAAGCATATGAACAGCTATCTCTTACCTCTTCCACATTTATGCTGGATTTTGCACTTGTCTCCAAAAATTTGATTCCATAATCAATTGCTAACTGTAAGAGAGGTTAACATTTTTCAGTTATTCTGAAGCTCCTTTGCAAAAGGAATGTTTTACATAAGCTCATGATAGAACAGGTATTGTAGACTGCAGCAAGCTTTAAAAAACAGAGCTTAATTTCTGCTTTTCTCTTACAAACATTAAAATTACTGGACAATTAGAGAAAATATTAAAGCATTCCATATCCTCATGTAAATTCAAAACCTACAAAAATATTCATTTGTCACAAAGACTTATTTAGGACCCAAAAGCTCATTGAGATAGAATCTTCATTGATATGGATATGTTGACGAGGTGACTACATGCAACCACCCCTCAAGCAGTGTAACTAGCAACTGTACTATTTCAGCTGCATACATGATGACGTTTATCATATAGTAATCTTACTCATTTGCTCTGCAGAGCAACTAATTACATTAGCTTTAATAACAATACCTATGAGAAGAGTACGACCATGGTGAATTGGGTACAATCTGATCAAGCTACATACAAAGCTTTATATTGGACTTACGATATTTTATACTATGGCAAAGGTCGGCATTATTTACAGGTTCTTCCCCACAAGACAAGAATAATGTTAACATTATTAAACTGTTAACATTATTAACTGTTAAACAGTTAAGTGCTATTTAAAAAAAAAAAAAAAAGCCTGCATCTTATATAAAAAAAAAAATCTTAAATGGAGGCGTGAGGCTCATTATCTCTCATATACCTAAAGAGAGCAAATACCCAGTAGCAGAAATCCTAAGAACATTTCGCTTCCAAGTAAATTAAGTCAACATAAAGCTTACCTTCTCTCCTTTTTCTTTTGAGACTTGTCTTTTTTCATTCATATCACATTTGTTACCCAGGATCATTCTTTCTACATCTGAAGAGGCATGCTGGAGAGGGGAAAAGGTAATCTTTTAGAACAAATTAAATCATGATTTACAAGAAATTTTTGTATGTCAATCTCATCCACAAACGAGTATATTATTTTCCAAAAATTATCTAATGCAAAGGCATTATTGAGAAAGGGACTAACTTTTGAAAGAGGCAATCTAATATTCAACTATTAAAATAGGTTGGATAAAGATTTCCACATTCAATTTGCCTATCATCACAAATCAACTACAGTGCCACAAACTCTGCACCACTTTGCATGCATACACAGGCATTTGGATATTCTGGAAGTGTCTATGCACCACTTTGAAATAAAGTGCGTACCATTAACATTATTTGGTTAAGGTATCATTACACAACATATTTGTATTTTTAAAATAGATTACTAATAAATGTCTAAGTTGTAATCACAAAGTGAACTTTGTGATTGAACAAGAACACCTTTCTAGCCCATTCTCTATTGGGTCAAATTGGTCACTTCGACAATACTCTTGCTTAGGTAAAGAATAATACTTAAAAAAAGCCTATGGAATTTAGACTGGGTTGGGGGGTTGGGGGAACATACACAAGAAAAACAACAAGAAAGAAATGAGAAAACAGCAAGAATCTGTTACCTAACTACAGCTTCACTAAAATTAGGGCTTCTCCTCTAACTTCATAATGACCTCATGACCCCTCCCTACTTGACAGCATGTCCTGTTAAATAATTTACAATAGGGCTAGCAGGAAGGAAGCTTACCGAAGACCAAATGAAGAGGACAAAAATCTTTAATTCGACAAACACACAACACAATAGCAACTGAAAACACACAGATCTGTCATCTTAGTGCAAGGCTGACACCTTATAATCTAGCTCCTTCCCATTCCTTAGACAAACCCAAAAGCAAAAAAGAGCAGTAAAAGCCATAAGAAGAGCATTTTCAAAAAACTTTATGCAACTCCTTTCACTGTATAGTCTAACTTGGCCACATATGTTGGCAGCTATTGTGAAATTATTTGATTATTATTTTTCCCAGGGAATTCATAAGATGGAACGAGTAAGAAGTACTTTCCAAAGTACCTACCTCCTCAATGTTTCTTATCCAGTTTTTTATGTTGTCAAAAGACTTTTCATTTGTTATGTCATACACCAGCATAATTCCCTAAATAAAGAAAATCTTGTTAGACGAGGTAGCAACGTTAGTTGACTTTGATGTATGCTGTTAGTTTGATTATTCTTGAAAAAAAATTGACACAGGAATTAACACCTACAAACAATAACCATTTCTGAAAGCTTTATGCATTTGCTGAAGATTCACCCAAAATATTACTATTTAACATCTCGTGGTACTGCTAGATAGATTAAACACACTAATAGAAAGCTTTAAATTACTAGCCTATAGTTAGGAAGAGTTCGCAATCTCTACTACAGCAGCAAGCAGGGGACTTCAATGCTCACATCAAGTTTAGAAGCAGCAGCCCTAAGCAGTCAAAGGATAACAAAACCTGTAAGATTCAGCCTGCTGGGGCCAGTGTTATCCTTTCTGAAAGAATCTACCAGGTGCTCTCACAGAAGCTATAGCTCTTTCAGAGAACATTGATGTATGTGAACTAGCATAGACTTTCAACAAGCAACATACCATATGGAACCACACAACAGCTGTATTAAGGACAGATTGCCAGGTTCACCTCCATTTCTTATTGTCTGTCCAATCATTCCTCAAAAGACAAAGTAGTCCTTGGCCATGAATGCTCTACCAGAAACGCAACGACTACTGTTTTTTCCCCACCTACATTCCATAATAGTGGGTTTATCTGGACACACAGCCAGCCTAAGTATGAATGGATATCTTTGTAAAAGGTGATGAGAACACACAGTAGCAGCAGAGCTAGTCAACTGCAAGCTTAAATTAACAGTCTCCACCTCAAGCATCTCAAATCATAGCATTAAGAGTCATTACATGTAGATGTACCACAAAGAGTTCAGGCTCCAAGTGAGGTATTTGACTTCGAGTCATTATTAATGAAGGAAAAAGTAACATTAGCTTTTGTAGGTGATCGCATTTCTAATCCAGATTTTGCATTGTCTACCAGCTGAAGGTAATGAAGAGCAGAAGGAAAAGCAGCTCAGTGAAATATATTCTTGGTATTAAAATAATTTTTTCACCTACTTTTCAAACACTTCAAATGTATAAAGGGTTGATTGTATTAAAAAAATTATCTATATTAAACCATGACTATTTAGCTTCTTAACTACACTCTGCAGAAATTGTAATCACATTAAAAAAGGCTTCAAGTTTCACCACAAAAAAATAGGACTAGATAAAGTACCAGCAGGTTTAAAAAAAAACAAAACAAAACACTTTATTCCCCATGGTCCAGGCAACAATTATCCAATTCTCCAGCTGAAGACTTACATGATGTAATACAAAGAGCAGCAAACCAGTTACACTAGTTGTACATAAGCTTTGTCAAATAAGAGCACTCACCATGGCTCCTCTGTAGTAAGCTGTTGTGATCGTGCGGAATCTCTCCTGGCCTGCTGTATCCCTAAAATTCAGTGAAAACAAACATTTGATTGAGGTGGTCTTTACACTTTTGGGTACTTGGAAAAGCCTTTTAAAAACAGAACAACGGTGTATTGATACTGACTCATTAAAGAAAAATACAATTTAGAAGCTGTTTGCACAAGTTTCTTCAGGCCTCACTTCCAAGCTAACATACTTCTATCAGTGATAACAGTAGCACCATAAATACAGCATAAAAGCATTTACATTTTCATTCACATGTTAAACAGCCTTTCCTAGAATTAACAAAGGCAGCTCTGATGCATCCGAGTCCTGCATTTAATAAAATTTAAAACATGCAGTAGTAAAATATTTTGGGTTAATGGATTTTCACATACTGTTATTTATTAAAACCAGCCACTATAACTTAGTGTGCCCCCTTTTTTTTCTTTTTTTTTTTTTTTTATATCCTAGATAACTTCAAAGCAGTATCTGTCTGCAAGTGAACAACAGAACCAACATGTTTGGATACTAGTCAGACCTACAGGATGTTAAATCCAAAAGGGCTGGGGGGAAAAAAAAAAAAAAAAAAAAGCTAACACCTTTTTGACTTACATCACCAATACAAAATTCATACCAACCACTTCTGGCACTTCACTTCCTCAGTCACAAGAACTTTGGCTTGCATGCAAGTATCACAGCTATCTTTGCCAGAACTTCAGATATCAGCAAGAGCCCTACATTCACCAGTAGCATTTTAAGAGTTTGGCATGTGTAGTAATGCTACTCCAAGTACCCGTCTACTGTTATCAGTAGTCTCAGCCTCTGCTAAGCCACCATGCAAGAAATGGGAGCATTATCACTCACCTCTGCCTTTATAACTAGGTATTAAAGTATCAAATAATTCAGATTATATTTTATTAGGTCTCATTTTCTGGTTTTTAACTATGTAATTAATACTTCTCTTCCATGTGGAAAAACTAAAAGTGCATTTAAGAGGACAGCTTTTGATAAAATGGGAAGTTGCTATAACACTAGCATGTGAACAGGCTATTTCCTGTGCTAATGAAACACAGCCACTCAAAGAACAAGCTAGAAGAAATCACAAGACTTAAAGGCAATTAATAAAAGGTATGAAAATTCTGGTACAACCATGCTTAAAAGTTACCAAGTATTCCTGCTCCAAGTATTCAATACTAGTGAATACAAAGCACTCAATACTCACGCAAAACTTAAATTACTTTGGAGTACTTACCATATTTGTAGCTTGATTTTCTTTCCATCTAATTCTATTGTTCTGATCTTAAAGTCAATTCCTGCCAGAGAAAAAAACACTCTGAATTTTGCAATAAATGAAAAGGAAGCATTCAATTTTCTCTGGGCAATTTGGTAAGTGCAAACGTAGGGAAAAAATATTTCTGAAACGGTCATTTCTTGCACACACTAGGAAGTGAGAGATGCACGTCCTCGGCTTTATCCAAAGTATCAAAATTATTCTCCTTAATGAAAACGCACCGAGCTCAGAATCACTGATAAAATCGGTCAGGATTATGGGAAGATTTAATCTCAAAACTTGTCTGCTTTCCTCCAACAAGGTCATTAGTTTGAATGTGTATTTTTCTCAACTTTTGACTAGTCCCTACAATTAAATTAGAATCCCTAGGACATCTGCTAGCTCTGAGAAAAAATAATATACTACGGCTCTTCAGCTGCTTTTCTTGCAACACTTTATGTAAGCCAGCCAGACATCACAGTCAAGTGCGAAGGATCACAGGAAATAAAAGCTATACAGATAGTTACTGAAGATGACCAAAGCAAGGATATCAAGGATACCAGTGCACGAATAACTCAGATTTTCTAGACAGCTTCAGAAATGATCAAGAAAACATTTCTCTCCTTTGCCCCCTTACTCTTCCACATGGTACCCATCAGTCCTATGATTGATTTGGAAGACAGATTTTAAGTGGTGGGGAGCAGAGAGAAGGCATTAATTCAGAAGAGCTTAATATCTCTTAAGGCTTAGAGGGATCATCAAATTAATTTATGAAGCAAGGACAAGATTTCCAAACAGACTAGCATTTTAACTACGCTATTTTAACTTTCGCATATCTAAACCTTTACTGTAATACAACTCAAATTGAGATCGCTCAAATTCCACTGTCTGACTGATTCTTGAATCCCAGGGCAGTCTCCTCCCCTAGTTAATCTGATTTGAAGTTAATGGCCCATTTTTCTTTCACTGGATCTTAAACAACTACTTGATATCTAGACATAATCTGTAGAAGACACTTTTTTTCCCCCCCCTTCTCCTTTCTCCTCTTTTCTGAAGTGTAATTTAAGTGGCAATTATCAAGAGTATCTTAACTGGGAGAATGCTGTTTCTAGCTTCATTAATTTATCCACAGCTTAAACAGGAAGCCCTGGAAATAAGCTACAATATTTTTATTTTAATTTACTATAATAGCATTTGAACATGAAATATAGACATTCATTAACTACTTGACTTTTGTTCTTCTCGCATGTGATATTAATATTTTAATATCCTGAAAATACTAAGTTTCAACTTTCAAATATTGATGTGCTATGGATACACAGTCTGGCCCATTAGTTAGAATGCACATTATCAGCAGAAACAGAACATCAGCACTTTTAAAACCATATGAAATTAATTGCATTGATTTAAAATGCTAAGACTATTGCCACAATCATAGTTTCCAAAGATTCACTAGTGTATGTACAGGCAGAAAGATCTTTTCATTAACCTGCATTCTTCCAAAAAATAGCATAGGAATGACGCCTATTCACAAAAAAAGAAACCTTACAGTACGGAACAGAAGTTCAGAAGGTGTTTCTATTCTACATGTATGTTTAATATAATTTTGTGTCTTGCTGTAAAGATTTTTCTAAATAGGTGCAACACCTGCTGAAATCACACTTAATTGTACTTATGTCTGAAAATGAATGACCTTGACTTTCTTTTTCGCCTCAATGGTGATAAAAGCACAAATACATGTGTTGTTATTTGTTGTTGTTTTGCTTTTTTTTCTTTCTGTAAAGAGTATTGTATCATGGACAGCAAGTTAAATGAGTTTAAAAGGGCTCATTTACTTCTGGGCCTGAAGTCTTAGCATTGAGACTAACAACAATCAGGAAAACTAGGTTCAGAGTCTATCACAGTTTCAAGATAATTCTGCACGTACTGTAAACTACTGAAACTAAGCCCCATCAGTGTAAAGAGTAAGAGACTCCTACAGGGATGGTTTTCTGAAAAAGTGAGCTTACACTGCAGTTAGGTATCTATGTGCACCAGTCCATGCTTTGCACGGAGTGGTTTCTTGTGGTTAGTCATTTCCCTTACAGCACCAACAAGATTTATACAACCACTCCTTTGATTACTTCTAAAATTCAGGATATGCCCAAAAATAACTTCTCAGAACTTAAGACTTCTAGTAGGAACTTCACCAAAATTCTTCCTGAAAAAAGACAAATTTCAAAGCTAAAAGAAAAACAAAGCAGAAAGCCATAAATATCTGTCACAATACAAAGAAGTTTAACAAATGCAACTGCAACTTTTTAAGAGGCTAAAATGAACTAGAAACTGAAGTTTCTTTTGTTCTTTCCCTTCAGTAACAGGAAGTGGTGAGCTGCACACATTCATAGAGCAAGCCTAGTGACATGTGCTACCACTTCCTGCTAAGGACACTTGCATGGCCGAGTATGAACAACATTTTGGTTACAGAGTTAAATTTAAATTATGCCACATAAAACATTTGAATGGCATTTTTTAAGTAATTATTGACATAGGAGAATTTACTTTATCAAACAATTCTTACTTTGTACATAATCACATAGTGGGATACAAGAGCTTGAAATGATATTCGGGTTTAATAAATAATAATTCATTTGATTGCAAAAGATCACAGAAATCCCAGTTTTAAAATGCAATACCCAATGGTCTTCTATCCAAAAGCATGAAAACGCCCAGAATCATTTGGATGTACATCTGAAATTGTTTCATAAGTTTCTACATAATACAGACCTAGACTCATTTTTCGGATGCAAAGGCAAACAGGATAATTCCCTTTAACGGCCAAAGTAGAACTGCCACACAAAACAGCCTGATACCAGTATTTCCACCTAGCAAGTCCATAGATATTAGACACGGACTGAAAAACATCTATTGCAGGAATCACAAGCTTCCAGTTGGCACGGATGTCTGAGTTGAGAGCTGAATCATGTTTTAGTTTGGACTATAGCTGCTTGCATTTCCACTGTAGCATGGGTTTAGAATAGGGTTTACTGCTCTTCCAAATCATTTTCAGATCCTTGCTAACTACAGACCAGGGATGCATCTTCTCACTTTACTGAAGATGAACGTATTTTCTTCCGCAACTTCCAACAAAACTGTCAAGAATATGTTCACACAACAAGAAACTTGTGCACTACGAAGAGTCAGCATCATTAGTGCCATACAAAGACTTGTACGCAAAAACAGGAGAGTTGCTTGTTGCCGTATTTACCTAGAATCACTATGCAAAGCTCGTAGTGGTACCAGTGGTTTTCTACTGCAAACCTGTATGATGCAATTCTTGCAAGACTTTGAGAATGGTCTGAGCAGAGGTGCTGAAACAGTTTATTATGCTACTTTAGTTTCTGGAGCAGCAGCTTACTCTCATGGCATAACTGTTACTCCTGCTCTCCCCTCAGTTGACTTTAACCCGTCAGAGTTAACCTTACAGGTTTTTCAGTGCTACAGGAGCAGTTTGAGCTGGATCCACACTACAACTTTTCCCTGTGTTGCACCACTGTTGGGGCTTACAGATTTTGTTTTGTTTCTTCTGTTTAAAAAAAAAAAAAAAAAAGTCTTGCAGAAAATGCTCCAACATAATGAAACCAAAACAAAGTATTCTGGCTGGAGAAAGTTAACTATTAAAACAGTACCAGCAAATAATTTCTGCAGGTAAAGGCTTCTTTGGTCTTCAGTCTGCTTACACAGAAGGCAGTGGAAGGGTTGTATTCTTGAATTATACAAGCCGTTAAAAGACAGGAAAAAAAAAGAATCAACAAGCACACCCAAATACTGTGAAGAAAAACACAATTTAGTAGCCATTAGCAGGTACATATTAGAATCCTTCCTTTTATCTATATTACATAGTTATCCAGTATTTTAGCTTAATTTGTCATGCAGTTTGCAGTGCTGGACCACACACATCAGAAAGCTACATCAGTTGACAATTCTTGTTGATTTGAACTCAAGTTTAATTAATAGGTTTCCTATCTCACTCAGTCCATATTGTCTGTATATTTATGTCAACTAACTTATTTTGGGTGTGCAGTT
Source organism: Aythya fuligula (assembly GCF_009819795.1). Classification (NCBI taxonomy): domain Eukaryota; kingdom Metazoa; phylum Chordata; class Aves; order Anseriformes; family Anatidae; genus Aythya; species Aythya fuligula. Next base: position 7,408,190 of record NC_045569.1, on the reverse strand, counting down.
GTAGTAACAAATTAGCCAGGAAATTAAACCATTCAGGGTGCAAATAAATGTCAATCTGTGATAGCATACAGTAGACTGGATATCTACCACAGTACAGTATTTCTCCATCTCTGACAAAGCAAGATGCAACTTATAAAAAAAACAACAAAACAACACAAGTATTACCACTCAAAGTATAGCATTTAAAAAAGTTTTTTTTTTTTTTTTTTTTTTTTTTAATATCCAATCAAAGGGAATTTAAAAATAAAGGTGATTTAAAGAGGTGAAGGTCTTCTTTTGGCAAGAATTGGCAAAGCAGCAGTGAAAAATTAATACATGGCTTGTTTGCTAGAAGGAATCTCAATTCAGACTGTCTGTCAAAAAATGTACCACACTAACAAATCTTATTTACCCCACTAAAAACTAAGAGACCCACCTTGCATGACAAGCATGTAATAAAAAAACAAACAAACACTCTCTTAAATAGGTTACCATCCTCCTTAACTAAATCTTGTCTTACTCTTCTGAAGTAAGAGCAGAAGTAGTAAAAAACAAAAACCTAAAAGGAAATTAGATTTTTAGAAAAAGATTTTTCCTATGGCTGTGACACTTATCACCATTGGACACAGGTCATAGTCAAAATGAGTTCATTGTAAGACAGCAAAAGGAGTCAAGGTACAAAGTCTCCTTATCCTTTTTGAGCATCAGACCAACCGGAATTTACACATCAACTTTCAAGCTGAGCTTTCTCCAGCTACACAGTGATTACATTGCATAGATGAACATCCGAACCAGTTAGCTGTAGGAAGTACCAGCAGGGATTGCTATTTTCTGTTCTCAGCAGTAGGTTTGGGATTAAATGCACAACTTTTTTTCTTCTTCTTTTTTTAAGTGGTGTTTTCAAGGGAATGTTTGAATGTTTTATTGTAATACATCAGTGCACTCTCTAAGTCTATAAAGCCTCAGAAAGTTGCATTCGTATTAGATATTTCTTGAAGGATTTCAGTAAACCTAAGAAATGACCAAGTGAGAAATAAGATCAGAGTATAAAAGGCAGGGTGGGGAACACTTGCAACATACCAGTGTGTCATACAGCCTAATGCAAAAGAACAAAGTCTAATCATTTTGAACTTGAACATTTGGCTTTAGTCCCTAGTAACATCTGCAAGGCATTTTCAGATGATCTCAGCAATGTCTGTATTGCTATGTCAATTAAAGACGCAGTAGTCTTTTATCACAACCATTGAAAAATATAGCAGATTGACCTTCACCCTGGTGCATTGCTGATTGTTAATGTTTTTGAGAAGTTGTAAGATTATCTTAGAATTACACACAAGTGCAACCAGTTTTTCTCATCCTTCCACAGTTTCAGAGGACAAATCTGTATTTCATTCCTTCTAAACAGCCCATAAGAATCCAGGAAATACTACCAAATTCAGAGAATCCTTTGGGTTAGCTGGCATTTCTTAATCTCATTGTTCACCTCCACAAATAATCTGATACTGCTTTCCTACCCAAAGATTACAGAAGTGTCTAACATCTTTAAATATATTACCACAATAAGGTTCTTAAAGGAAACTTTAACCACTACACTGGTAAAATAAATATATCCAAATGGCTCAAGGAGGTAAGGCAATGAAGAATGGAGGTGCCACGCATGCATAGCATACAGTGGTTTGTTGCTCATAGGCACCTGAAACTTATTACCAAAATCTGATTCTCATAATATTAAACAAACTGCAGCTTCCTTCAGCGTGCACCTCCTCAGCTGCAGTACAGCTACCACACAGCTTCATTTAAGATAAATTACTTGTTATTAAAAAAAGCAACAGGACATTCAGAAAACAACTTTTAATTATCGAAATTAGGCCAACCTACACTTCAGAACAGTTTTTTGTGTTTTTTTTTATTTTTTTTTTGAAAGCTCAGCAACCTATAGCATAAACCGATTATCATACCAAGAATTTAATCCAGTGCTCTTCAGCCACTTGTTTGTAACAGTGCTCCTATGAGCTCAGCCACCACAACAGTGCATTCAAATGCTAGAAGATTCTGCAAAGTCAAATTCTGTATTCAAAATTCTGAAAAGAGAATATATAGACTGCTTTGAGCAGCCTTTGAATTGGATGATTTTAAACACCAAGAACACTTGGTCGAACTTTAAAACCGTAAAATAACATAGCAGAAAGAAATTTATTACTGCTGTATACAAGAAAAATTAACAGATTTCCACAACAGCTTTAGAAGGGGTGGGTCTATGAAGTGTATAAAATCTAGTCTATATCTACTACTTATTCAATGTAAAATAAACTACACTCGGTGATAACTCAGTTTCATCTAAAATTGTTCTAACAGATTAAAATTGTCCTACGATACAGACAGCAAAGTTTGTTTATTTTAAGGATTATTTATAGACTGACTCTAAGAGGAATGCACTAACTGAGCTGCTTCAAAAACATATTCCTTTCAGGCCAATATGCAACTGGAGAACAGCAAATATTTAAAATCTACCAAGAGGCTCGAGCTGAGGCTAAAGTGTTACAGCTAGTTGAAACTAGGGTAGGTGCTGCCACTGAAGAGTGATGACCAAATCCTTTCCTATTGTGGTCAGGTTTCTTTTTATCTGGGTAAATTCCGTAATTCAGCTTACCACCATCTATAATTGCAACTGATGGCATATATTAAAAGAACAGGTTTCACACCGTCACAGCTCTCATCTTCTGAGCACCAGATCACAGATACCACTGAATCAATCATGGAATTAAAGCCCTTGTTAATACAGACCAAAAAGTGGCCTTCAAGTAGCTTCTAAGCAGCTCCCATGGATCACACACCAGGATATCACCTGACGAGCAGCAGCTCCATGCTTGCGCAGGAATTGCTCTAAAGTCCACTCTCAAGCTATGGCTAGCTACAGAACAGAAATGGCTGCAGTTATCTGCCAAGGACTCTGCCCCACACTGACTTAACCTGTAATGCAGCAATGGAAGATGTATTTCAAAGTGGAAAGAAAAATCCCCTCAAAACAGGAAAAAGATGATCCCAAATCTCCTGCCAGTAAGTCAGGTAAGTTTGTAGATGTAGAAATCATACAAAATGCCTTCTTGAACCAAGATGACTCTAACTAAATAATAACAACAAAATCTCTTTTCATCGAAAAGTTGGCATCTTAAGCATCCCAGAGATTCAATAAACTCCTTATTGAAATAAAAAAAGGTAATCTAATAGTACCCTTGCCACCGTGATTTAAAGTTCATTATTCACTATTCATACACTGTTTCAGTTGTTATAAGAACAGGCCGAGAAGGTGAGATTTGTTTTTTTCCACTAACTTTTGTGTCTAGGTGAATCTATATAACTATCCAGTGAGAAATGGAGAAGCTGCTTCTTTTTGGAAAAAAAAACCTTTAAGTTTGACGACTCCCACTCGATCCAAATATCTACTGTGATCTGACTATCTTGAGCAAGGTCAACATCTGGGACCATACCAATACATAACATATGGATATCACCAGCAGCATAAACTGGTGATAATGGAGCTTCCTAGTATAGGAAAAGGAGGTAGGAAAAGGAAGCAACACAAATCAGGCCAAAAGACAAAGCAGAAGGTTTAAAGTTACTAAAGTTAATTTTATAAAGATGGCCCTCTTAACAGACTTTGGAACCAGTTTTTTTTGTTGTTGTTGTTTGTTTGTTTTTTCTTCTTTTAAATAAGATGTTTTCTTAACCCCCTGCTTTTATGCAGAGTAACTGCATGAGGATTTTGTTGTTGTTGTTCGGGAAGCAAAAGACATGGGGGAAAGAAGGGCTGCTTTATTTCCTTATTCATGTAGGCAGTTAAATAGGCCTTTTTGAAAGGCTCTTACTACCTAAATTAACAGGCAAAACCACCTAACTTATTAATGAAGGCCATACTTGTCTTTCTAGCCCATTACAATTTGCTTTCTGTACATTATGCGAGGTTCCTTTAATGGCCACTTCACCTCCTTTTCCCACACTGGATATTCTAAGTACTCCTCTACAGTCACTTCTGCTAAGCCAGAGAAGTTCTCCCAGCCAGCAGTTACTCTGACTTACCCCTTCCTTCCATGCTTGGGTTGACACAGACACCTTACTTCATCTTTGATTCCATAAGAAGTCCCACCACACAGACAAATTCACTTTCATTAAATGAAAGCTATTTCTCTCTGGCAGATGAAAGAAAGGAGGATTTTTTTTTATTTTTTTTTTTATTTTTTTAACCATGTGTGTAGGGGGTGGTGGTAGTATATGTTCCCTGGCTGGTAGCCAGCTTAGCTTTCCCATATTTCTTAGACTAAACTTGTTCTTCCTAAAGTGCAGGTTTGGTGCCTGACTGCTATTAGTGACCACTGTTCTTCACACATACTGCCATACATACATGAGAATGCAACTAACATTCTGCATCAGTTTTGTTTGTTTGTTTTTTCCCTGCGGTGCCCGAAAGAGTAGGGTTTGTACAACAGCAGGCCAAGTAATACAGATCATCTTAAGCTTGCTTGACTGTTTGTTCTCCTGAGCAGAGGATAAGTCTTCTAAGCATGCAGTACTTCAGTTTTATTAGACTGTACATAGTTTAAAAGCGAAGTGTCACAGCTTACATGTCAGAGGAAAGCTCACTATAAACCACAAGATTAAACTGATATTAGATGCAATTGCTGGTCAAAAAATGTTAAAGAGGTACTAAATTACCTCCCACTGCAACACCAGCTGGAACAGGAAGTTGCTATCTCAAGTTTTGAGTTGCAAGTCAGGCAACTAAAAGCCTCTGGATCAACCCTGCTCATACAAAATCTTTATACAGAACAACTCTATTGAAGGCAGTATTATTCACAGTTCATTCACATTAGAAAAGGATCAGATCCATTTTATAGATCTACAGTCACCTTGATGAATCGGACATTCAAGATACCACAACATCTTATTAAAGGTGAAAAAACAGAATATTACTGGAAATCACGCTTGTTTGCAATTCAATCATAAAACATGAAATAAAGCATCATTACAAAAACTGCCTGTATTCTTCATCATGTTAGGAATTTCCATTAAATTCTGAAAGAAGTCAGAATTACTTCTAGTAAAGGATGCCCTCTTGCAGAAGGACTAGGAAGTCCCTGAAAAAACATTTCCCAAACAAAAGCTATGTGCCTTCAATACCTCTCTCGAAGCCTGTATCAAACAATACATTTGTTCCTATATTCCTTCCATGTTAGTCTGTATGCTTAACTTTGCATTCAAACCAAGTCACAAAAGCAGCTCTAAGTTGCCCTCCTGTCACTCGAATAACCAGATAACACATAACCAAGACAGAGCTCCATCTGCCCGGTAAGTACAGGCAGAGAACAGTTAGACATCTGCCACACTGTTTCACAGTAACATGCAGCAAGAACGCTGCAACAGTGTTTTTAATAAAAGCAAAATGATTCCACTCATATTGGCCTGTTGCAGAATACAAAAGGGCAAGCAGGGCAATCTCACTGGCAGATGAAAATAAAAGTCTAAGATGCTTTTTGTTACCAACTCGTTACTATCAGATTTACAGTCAGAAGAGACACAAATTTTAAGGTTTTTAACCTGTGGTATCTCTGACTGCAATGTTGTCTGCTCAACATCAGGCTAACATCTTGCTGATCACCCATCACCTACCTTGCAAACTGAATCATACTTTCAGTTTCACATTTACCTCCACAACGCTGTCTGCCCATATTCCACTACAAGCGCTTGACCTCCTCCTCACACGGTGTTGCAAGGATACCCAGCTATCAAGTCCTGGACATGCACTTCCATTTTGTAGAGCTAAATCACAGCACCAGCTGAGACGCACTAGTCTCACTCACTTCGATTCCCTTATTATAATTACTATTAATAAAGTACCACTGACAACTCCTTCCTGACTTATCCTTCTCTTTGCTTGTCTATCACTGATGTTTGTTTTCTTCCAGAGCTCCTACCATCTGAAGAAGCCTAAAAAGATATGGAGTGAAGATGGGAATACTGAAGCCTAATGGGGGTGAAGGGCACCACCACACACACAAACAAAAAAAAATAAACAAACAACAACAACAACAACAAAAATCACACCACCATGACCTCTCTCTTTTCAGTTACTTTTTGTCTATCACACATGTAACTGCAGGGAAGAGTAGAAATACTCAGAGACATAATTTGACTTGAGTACACTAGAACAATTTCCATTACACATTACAGACATGGAAATTTCATTGCAAAAGGGAAGTTGATAATTGTGCTTGTCAAAGGATTTTCATCAAAGTGTTATAAGGTCAGCATACACGTGCTTGATTGCTGGAGTAGTGTCCTATTTTGCAAGATGAAGGCTATGGAAAAGTTACTTCTGTAAAATCAACAAGTTGTTTCAACTCTCAGATACAGTACTATCTTGTGTGGGCAACTTCCTGTCAAATGCTCGTATTATCTTGGATTAAAAAATAAATACAACAAGTTTTGTTTCAGTGTCAGCAAGGCTTTGTACTAGTCAGAACAACTATCAGCTGAAGGTACAACTTCACGCTTAGAGAAAACTGCTCAAACAAGAAGTTGAAAGGAATGCAAACAATAAACCTTATTATTTAGAGTGATAAACCCAATTCAGATAGTACTACTTAAGTGGCAAGTTAAGATGCACAAAGACTTCCAAATCAATGCTTCTTTTTGTCATACACCCCACTGAAAATACTAACAAAATGCACGTGAGATACTTCAAGATAGATTTTCTGCTTTAGGAGCTGTTAAGTATGAAAATTAGCTGACACAATTGCATTTTACTTTCCATGTAGAACTGTGCAAAAGCAGAAGTTTCCACTCAGGAAGCAAGCTAAATAACATAACCTTACATAGCATATTTCCACTTTTTAAGTTTTATCCAGGGATTTGGCCAAACTCTTTTCAGTGGTTTGTGGGGACAAGACAAGGGACAATGGCCACAAAATAGAGCACAGGAAGTTCTGCACCAACATGCGAAAGAACTTCTTCATGGTAAGGGTGACAGCACTGGCACAGGCTGCCCAGGTAGGTTGTGGAGTCTACTTCTCTGGAGATATTCAAGACCCCTCTGGACACCTACCTGGGCAACCTGCTCTGGCATAGGAGGGTTGGACCCGATGACCTCTTGAGGTCCCTTCCAACCCCTACAATTCTATGATTCTGTGATCCCATGTTAACAGTGAAAAGCTGATCCCCACTAGGGAGCACAGCAGTGTCATGACTTGTCAACCATAACAGAAGTTTTCCTAATAATGTATATGAAAATTGTGAAGTTATTGAAGGCCAAGGACCTGCAAACCACAGACTTAAAGCAGATCTTTTAGAATAACCAAAAGGATCACCTAAGAGAGAGAGATAGCTGGTTCACTTCTCTTACTGGATGGCAAAGTTTGCTGATGACACCAGCTATTCCAGGTACTCAAAACAAAGACAGACACTCTTGAGCCATAAGGAACCTCAAAAGAAAGCAACCAGTAAATTATAGGTATATGTACATAGCTCTTATGTCCTATTCTTCATGCGACTGTTAGCCACAGGATAGGAGTATGGATTCCTTACTGTCTAAAGCAGTGCGGCCATCATTATAGCATAAACAGCCTTGAGCAGAGTAGCCTAGAGACCCTTTGAAAGGCTCCAAGCAACCTACAAGGACTGAGCCTTAAAATTGTGTGTACATGACACCAGAAGAGAAGGGAATCTGCAGAACACATTGTTCAGCACAACACAAGTATGCCATGCAACAAGACAGCAACCACAGTTCATTTCTACAGTATGAACACTGAGCCTAAGTAATTTGAGTATTCTACAGTAAGCCAATATTACTTTATTTCTATCCAGATGGAAAGAGGTTCCATTGCTCTGGTAACTGAAACTAACAAACAACAATAAGAGTGGGAAACAGTAAGAAAGGTATTTGGTGCTTAGACATTTTGCAGGCCCTTTTATCATGGCAATAAAGTTTGCTTTATTTTCTAGACAAACTTGCTTCAATATTCTTTCTCACATTTTATCACCATATAGTTAAGAAAAGCCTCTAAATGCTTCACCTTACCTCACCCACAAATACTATTTCAACAGATGATTAAACAAACAAACAAACAAACAATTGTCATCAGCCCACCTCACACATATGCTTTCTCAGGACTCTAGAGTTAAAGCAACTTCAGTCCTGTTAGGAGCAAGACAGGCACCTCTAAGAGCATATAATATAGTGGGTACTAATTAAAATCACCATGACTGAATACGCATCTTTACAGGAAGCATCATCATATTGTAGAACCCACTTCTGGGATTACTTATAGAAATAATGGCCTAGCAGTTTATACTTCAGGAAGATTCAGCATACCCAGTTCAGAACGCTAATGTGGAGACCTTAAAGCTTCAACTGGCAGGGGCACAATTGGGAAAAGCATCATATCCCTCTCTCCCCTGCACCACAGCTGCCAGTGCTTTACCCACCAAGGAATAAATTCAGAACTGTTAAAAACGGAATTCCCCTAAGCACAGCAGTTGTATTAGTTATGACTGTACAACTGACTAGCATGGACCAGCCAGCACGCACTCACTCTTTAAAAAGAAAAAGAGAAAGAGCATTTACAAGAACATACAAAGGAGATCTACATGACTGACCTGAAAGTAATACAACCAACATGGGGAACACTGAAAAAAATGAGTGCTTTTATTTAAGCATGTCAGCACTTTGTATGAGCAGTTTCACTGTTTCCTGCCTTGTCAACTTTCCTCTTTGTAGGTCCTTTGCTAAAAAGGAAAGGGATTGAAAGAAACACATTATAAGGATAGGAAAACACAACTGAAATTAAATCACAATCACTACCTATGGAATCATAAGTACACCTCAATTATCAACATCTTTCTTAAAATGAACAGTGTTGATAATAGGACCCTCGTAAAAGCAAACATAAAGGAAGGAAACAAGAGAACAAACCCCATATTACTGAATAAGTTAAAAAAAAAAACAAAAAAAAAAACAAAAACAAAACAAAACAAAACAAAACAAAACAGAATCATATTTGCAGTCCTTGAGACTTGAAAGTGAATCAAGTGAGACAGAAAAAGAAACATCAAGAGGCTAAGCAGTTCAAGTAATGACAAGATCACTGAAAGCAAGAGGCAGCCATTTATGCTAGCCATCTCTTTCTAAGTAAGAGTCATTTTATACTTTGTACAGAACCACTGCAGGCTTTTTTTGAAAACTATATTGCATTTATTAAGGTTTAAGCCTTTTAATCGACCACACGTACAGCAAAGTACCTTTTTTTTCAGTAAACTGCTACTCAGGCCCTGATTAGCTGGAATTATTAATACAGCACTTTGAAGATGGTTGCAAAGAGAAGGCAGAGAGAAAAGTAATTTTTTTGTTTGTTTGTTTTGGAAATGTAGAACTTCTGTTCTTGAAGCACTAGAAATGCCAGCCATATCTCACGTAGCCAGTCACATCTGCCTGAATGAAAGTTCACTTCTTCCCCACGCATCAGGTGCTCAGCGGAGTCAGACAGCGAGGATACAGCAGCACTCGGAACATGAACCAAGTGACACGTTGCTCTATCTCATCTTTAAATCAATTTCCTTATGACAAAGTCTACTCCTTCTCTTCGTGCTATTCTTCCAAGCCAGCCTGACTTTTGCTCTCTTAAATACCAGCAACCTCCCCTGCATTTTACCGCTTCATCCCCAAAACACCATACTTTGTTTTAAAGAGCAAACTGAACTACATTTGGTTACCCGGACACCTCAAGTTTTCCCGAACTGCAATTTCAACTGAGGACTGGCTCCGAAAACCCTTTTTAAATCGCGCCTCCGTGGAGCAGCAGGAAGAGCGCCGAGCCCCCCAGGAACACGCCGCGGCGGCCCGCTTTAGAAGCGCTCGGTGTCGCCGAAAGAAACCAGACAGCTTCTGACCGCTCTTCCCCACCGAACGCGAAACCCGACTCCATTTTTGGCGAGGAGGTGCCCCCCACGCAGCGGTCGAGGAGGCTGCGGGCCGGCGGCACCCCCGCGGCGCTGAGCGGGGCCGGCGCGGCCCCGGCCGTGTCCCCCCCCCCCCCCTCCCCCGTGCCCGCTCAGCCCGCCCGCGGCTCGGCCCCGCAGCAACAGTTCCTCACCCGCGGCCCGGCTGCTGCCATTTTCTGGCCGCCCGCACGGAAGCGCCGAGCGCAGGCCCTGCGAGGAGGGCGGCGGGACCGCGACGGAACGGGCACGGGCACGGCCCCGGCTCCCCGCAACGGCCGCCCCGGCCCCGCCGCCATCCCCATCCCCATCCCCGTCCCCGTCCCCATCCCCATCCCCATCCCCATCCCCATCCCACCGCCGCCGTGCGGGGGCCCCTCACCGATGGTGGAGATGAAGGTGGTGTTGAAGGCGTCCTCGGAGAAGCGGAAGAGCAGGCACGTCTTGCCCACGCCCGAGTCGCCGATGAGCAGCAGCTTGAACAGATAGTCGTACGTCTTCGCCATCTTCCCGCGGCGCCGCTCCGCTCCGCTCCGCTTCCCTCGGCTGGGCTGGGCTGGGCTGCGCTGGGCTGGGCTCGGCGCGGCTCGGCCGGGGCAGCCTCGGGAGGGGCGGGCAGCGCAGCGCGGCCCCGCCCCGCCCGGCGCCCGTGCAGGGCGGGCGGCGCCGGCGGCGCCGCGGGGGCCGGCGGGAGATGGAGTCCGGGCGCGGGGCGCTGCTGAGGCGCTGAGGCGGGGGAGCGCCGGGCGGCCTCATCCCGCAGGGCGCTGAGCTCTCTGCGAAACCATCCCGAGCTGTACATGGGGCCAGCGCGTCTGTGCAAGTGGCACAGCGGGTCCTGGCGTAACGCTGCGCTTCGCTCAAATGCCTCGACTATTTAGGTGTATTTGCGTCCTCTGCTTTAGCAAGTGAGGAAGAAGCTCGTTCAGATAAAAGGAAAAGTATTTTCACAAAGCCTCGCGTAGCACTGGAAGCGTGGCACCCTTTCTAGATGTGACTACAGCATTTGAATAAGCGCTTTTCCCCATTTTTTTTTTCCACTGACAGTTCTCTCAGTGTGAGGCAGCCTCATTATGTATTTATTACAATGTGTTTCTCACAGGGTGTCACAAGGCACTATAAAAATAAATAACATCACTGAAATGCTTTAAAATAGCAGCAAAGAGCTATTGCTTTAATTTAATTCAAAAACCGCAGCCTCCAGACAAGCTCTAAACACAAACACCTAACACTATAAATCCCCGTAACAGTTCTCACATCCCTGCCAGGGGCACCAAGGCAGAAGGGCAGTTTGCCCCACACCATTCCCTGCACGACTGGCACCATGGAGGCCCGATGTGCCAGTGCTCCAGCCCTGCTTCCAGGAGGCTCGGCCTCCCCCACACAGGCGGCTCGGCAGAGGCTGGGGAGCCAGGCCGGAGTGAGGTGTAAAATATCTCTGACTTTTTCATTAATTTGGCAAACGTATATGCTGAGTCTAGAAGCAAGCAGAATTAGCTTTAAATATTAAAATTCTCTCATACACACTCAGGTAGCCTCCATATTCCAAGCACCCAACCTAGAATTTGATGGGGTAAAGTAGGGCGGGCTATCCTAACAGCTGGCCATTGCTGTACTTACGCAAAGTGTTCTGAAGAGTCACTCCAAATAAATTACGTCAGTCATAATAAAACTTGGAAAAGCAAAAGCTAATAAATTCCTAATTATGAACCATTCAAAATCTTCCTTATTAAGTGCCTCAGTTTGGTGATGTTCCTGGCCCATATGTTTGTGATAACAAACCTTAAAAAATAATAATCCCATGACAGATCTGATGTAAAACTCTGTACAAGGTGAATTCAATTACAGCTTGGCATAACTGCTAATGTAACTTCCAGTTAACTGTATTGAAATCTAACTTTATAACAGAGATTCCATGTTGCAATTCAAGTAAAAATGTCACTCCTTGTTTAAGACCACTGGGAGACACAGATATCATCTGATAGGGCAGAACCAAGGCAGCAATACGAGAACTTTTTTTTACTGCATGATTTGGAGTTGGGCTGTTTACATGTTACGGTGGGCTGTTACTATACTTAACCCAAGATTTAAGTTTATAAATGATAATGACAACCTGGCACAGAGGCAGTCAAATCAAATTTATCAATTGTTTCAGACTAGCATGAATAATCAGATTATAGGAAACTGCAAATGAAAACCTAATCTCTGACACATTTCCATATATCTATATTTCCAGAGACGAATTGCTCATGAGTACTGTAATTAGGGCCATACTGGAGATTACTACATCGTATTTCAGCAATGAAGAGAGTAATTTTGGGGTTAATATTCGCTCCTGAGTTTTGTGGAACAAATAGGTTTCCATATGTCTCTGAAGCAATATGTTTGTGATCACCATCTGTTACTCAAGAGTAGTTTTATAGAAAAATAATGCAAATTACTTCCCTCTTTAATTACACTGGTGCTTTGCAATATTGTGTTCTGTTGTGATTTGGAAAAGTGCCAGTTTGCCAGATTCAAGGGACAGATGTTTATTTAACCATGAACTTTAAAATTGCATTAAAAAATGAGATATAAAATCTGAAAGTTTTTTTTTTTTGATTTGATAAGATGCACAAAAAAAATTTAACTGTACAATTGTACACCTTCCAGTACATGTATCTAAGCTTTTAGGCTCAATAGCCAATGCACTATACCTGTCCATGAAAATACTTTGAAATCTAATCTTTGTTAGAGCACTAAACTAGAAAAGACAACATTTGTATTATGCTGTATTGAAGTCAAATAGATCAGCTACAATTAAACTTTTTTTTTTTTTTTAATGACATGGAACAACCACTATGGGGAACACTGAGCATGTAGTAAGTAGAAAAAGGTTGACATTATACTTTAGCTTTTGGCACTATGAAAAAGTGTAAAACACCATAACAATGTTGACTAGATGTCGATGATAATGTTGATTTCGAGATTTCAAAAAAGCAAGATTTTAAAAACTTTTACAAGCACTAAGTAACAGCCATAACAGTTTTGCCAGAACATCACTATTGAAACTCATCCAGAAAACACCCACCAAGTCCCAACCAAGGAATGGCAGAATGCCATTAGTCACTGACGTGTATGTAAAGTGCATCTAGTAAAGCACTCAGTTTAAGAAAGGCATCAAAATGAATAGCAAAATATATTTACTCCTGCTATTCATATACAATAAATACAATCTTTACCTATACCTTAAAAAAAAAAAAAAAAGCAAACAAACAAAAAGCAAAACAGAAAATACTTGTATCTATTTAACCAACACACACATTTTAGGAGAGTGCCAGATTACAAACTTGCTCCTTCATTCCTACTCTCATTTTACTGTCTCAAATGATACACTAACTTTCAAAAATCATTTTTCCTCTCTGCTTAAAGGTGAGACCAGCTAGGTACAAAGAGAACTGGATGAAAATTTTCCTCTATTCAATCTCTTCTGTTCAATGCATATAAAATTATAGGAAATTCTAGATCTTAATTGTGTAAGTACAAGGTTTCAAAAAACAAAAGTTTGAAACATCGGTAGAACTAAGATCCTGGCACTAATTAGAATCTACAGGTTCAAGTCCTACAAAAGATAAGCTTATGAGGCAGTCCTTCCCAGAATGCCACGTAACTACAAATCATTAACATGAACTTTGCTCCTTAGCTATGGGACTCTGATAGTTAATATGATAATATTTTTGAAATATACTTTTAACAACCGTGGTTTTGGCAGATGTCCCTGCAATTTATTACCATTCGATGACTATCACATGACATTCCTTTACAAAAATGTCACTTATTCCCCAGTTACAGTAAATATGCCTCTCTCTGCAGGTAGATACTTCTGTGCTCATCCTACACTTTGCTTAGTGCATTTGACATGTTGTTATGTTCCACTTTTAAGATGTGGTTTTAACAAGGTTGGTTTAATTTTGGGGGTCTTCAGAAAGAACAGTACTTTACACTAGTGATCTAAATGTTTGACTTTTCCACATTTATATGTTGCAGAACTGTAGATAGCAGAGGTTAAATCAAGTCATTACCTAGAGTATGCTCTGTAAGACTCTTATCTGTAAGTTCCATCAATTTTAATGTTTGCCATTAAGATAATGCTAAACGTGGACCTTCTTCAAATTCCAACTACCACAGCATAAGCATATTTAAACCGACTATGTACACCATGGATTATAACATTAATTTATAACTAATTAAAAGTTATTATACTTAATTCTGCAGTACAGGCAAAACTGCAGGCAGTCTGCATTCCAAATCAAACATACCACTTGAAGTGAACCTTGTTTTGGGTGCAACTTAGACCTGGTTAGTGTGTGGAAATCTAAATGGTCTTAACGATACTACTACAGAGAGAGCAATCCACATTTTATTACACTAGACAAACCACTAGAAGCATTATTCAAGTGATTATTTTTTTTCACAAATCCATCAATATTCACTTCCTCAGTGACCACAGCCAGTTTAAAAAATGTTTTGTAGTAAAAACACAAAAAAGCTTGTATTTTTGCAGCATCAGAGGGCAAATCACAATGAACCACAAGATGCCGCTGCAGAAGGCCACAAATAGAACAGAACAGGGTGGCATGGGTGCGAACAGGTGCTCCAGTGCTACCTCCCTGACACAAGGAAGGCCTCTAGGCACAGCCCAGCAGAAGAACACCACAAGGCACGTCATCAGAGTCATTCCCTTGGACCTGAATCTCTCTCTATCTATGTAGGCCATGCCATTGTGGTACAAACCCACCAGAGATGGACTGCATTACTCTCCTGGTTAACTTGCAACCTAAACTTAGTGCTGTGTTTCTGTTTTCCAAACAGTATACTTTAATAGTACTTATATATATATACATATATATATAAAGCTTTTTATCATAACACCCAAGGTAATGTGTTATAACTGAGTCATTTAGCAGGTCACTCTGAACTACAAACAGCTATGAAAAGGAAATGAATCTCCCAGTAAAACCAAAATAGAGAACCAAACAGAGGGATGTGTCCAAAACACATCCTGTTTTCAGATCATCCTGTGTGCCCCTCCTTCCACAGAAACCAACCTTTCATGTGAACTGTGAATCTAAAGTTGTCCTCAAGCACTACAGGGTCCTTGCATGACAGACATTTAAGGAGGGAGAGCTAGGAGGAAGAGGTGCAGGAGAACCACACTTCAGAAGTTCTACTTTTTTTTGTTGGTGGTGCTTTATATGTGGTGAAGTTATTTTGTTAACCAAAGAAAATTGTAATTCTCCTTCAGACTCTAACTCAACCTCCCTTCTCCGGCTGTGCTGTTAACTGGGTTAGGCTCCTAGCTTCACAGGACAGCGTGCACAGGACAGCATGAGTCACAGCCTTTCATATTGAAGTCCCCATGATAAAGCAAAACAGTCTTGTGAAATACTTACCTGTGTCATCATCACTCAGGAGCGTAACAAGAAAACGCTAACGTAACATTAGTGTTACAAGACCATAGTTGTGATGGTGACACTGGGAGCCAATGAAATGTATTGAAGCGCTACAACGCATGGCTCTATTCTTGCAGAATAACGCAGGGCTTGGAGCATGGAAGGAGGTACTCTGAAAGTGTACAGCAGCAGCACTGGAGAGGCCATGCCAGCTTTGAGAATACTGTTGTGAGAAAGGTATGCCTCCACGAAATTCACAGCTTCACTTGTTCACATGGCAAACTTTTAAAACAAATTTTGTTAAATGTGTGAGTTCTCTTCAAAAGGGATGTGGCTCTACATGCTGCCTGTTGTATGTTTTCAGAAGACTTTTCACACCAAGCAATTTTTACAAGGTCTATTTCTGCCACTTACTGGGCTTCTAATGAATTACAATTTTAAATGTTCAGGATTTGATTCAATTAAGTCCAGCAGTCTTTACAGATTATATCTATGATTGTTTTTACTGACACGTGGGAAAAAAAATGACTCAACCTTTTAGTAACAGAATTTATGAAAAAATGTTTCTGCATTCCCACTGTGATTTATTCATTTCTCATATGTTCTCCAAATGCAGTTAGCACAGAAATTCCTCTGTATTTTTCTTTTTGACTGGGGTGGGAAACTGCAAAAGAATATGCAGGTTCAAGTAACACATCATTTAGCACACTAAATGACAATTTAGCATCACAGTGCATTTAGTCAACATCTAAAATAAAAGCATATGGGACTTCTGGATTTTATTTATTACCTAAAAAGTAGAATTAAGAGCTTTATCTCTTCACCAACAAAGGTATGAATATGCCTTGCAAAAAGAGAACTACCTGAACGCTGATGTTGTTTCTAGCACCTATATTCGACTATATAAAAACCCTCTTTCAGAATTTCTAGCAACTACACGTGACTACATAAGAATGCTATTTTAGAAGTATGTTTTCCCTCTGAGCCACAGTCATCTGTAAAAGGGAAAATGAGCAGGTTTGTCGATGAGACCCGGCACCGTATTGCGGCTTTTGCCTTCCTCCCTGCTTCCTCGGGTTCCAGCTGAATCCCAAGGCGCTGCTGCCTGGGGGAAAGCAGCACACCCGTCCCCGGGAGCCCGTGGGAGCCCCTCGCCCGGAGCTCCCTTTTCAGCGCCTCCCGGGCCGGCGGCGGCCCACCCCCGTCACGGCGGCCGCCCCGCGCCCCGCCCGCCGCCGCCAACCACCGACCAGGGGCCAAGAGCGCCCGGAGGAAGCGCGGCGGGGAAGGGGCGGCGCGGCCATGCCCGTGAGTGGTGCCCCAGGCCCGGGGAGCGGGGGGTGGTCGGGTCCCGGTCCCCGCGCTCGGGCCCCCGCTAAGGGCGGCGGGGAGCGGGGACTGACCGCAGGTGCGTTTCTGCCCTTGCCCTCCGCAGCTGGCCAAGGACCTGGTGCATCCCTCCTTGGAGGACGAGAAGAGGAAGCACAAGAAGAAGCGGCTGGTGCAGAGCCCCAACTCCTACTTCATGGACGTCAAGTGCCCAGGTAAAGGGCTGCGTGGCGGGCAGGAGGACGGACACGCATTTTCTTGGGGCACTGTGCCACCGCAGAGGGGAGGCTTGTTCTCTAAACGTGGTGTACGTGTTCCGTAGGGGGAAAAAATGTACTTTTCTTTCTTGAGAACTCTTTTAGTCCACACGTTTAAAAAAATTAACTGAAGCGATCCGTTTATCTACTTTTCTAGAGATCTAAAATAGGAAAAACAACATAGTCCTTAATGAAAACCTGGCATGGGGAAGGGGCGGGGGACAACCCCTCAGATCTGCAGCTCTGAGAAGTGAGATGACGTGGGTGGTTTAAATCATCCATGGCCCGAGTTTCAAATAAAAGCAATGTTTGTTTTCTTCCTTTTGTAAGTTGGTTGGTTCCAGAACAGCCAGAAAGACACTTCACAAGGACACATACAGCTGTAGTGTACACATACAGCAATACTAAGGTACAGAAATCAGAAGTTGTACCTTACCTCCTAGACAGCACTACAACATTAGAAAGTGGTAACAGTAAGAAAACAACAGAGAAATGCATACACAGATTGACTTACAGTAGCAGTCATCTTGACTAGAAGGAATTTTTCTCTATTCTTTTTTTCTTACTATCCTATTCTTAATAGTTTAGATTTCTAAGTAGCTCTCAGACATTGCTTTCCATCTAAAAGTGAGGTAAAGTCATTAAAACTGTTTGCAAATAAACTGTTTACTTAAAATAAAAAACCTCTCATCAAGGAGCTTTCTGAGGACCTTCCTTGTGACACGTATACTTTTATCCTATCTTTCTGGGCCATACATGCTGAAAATGGAATCTGTGCTCACCCTCATCTATTTTCTATATCTGCATCTGGATTAAATCCATTACAAATTGTCTCTCCTATTCCTCCTAATTAAAAATACTTTCAAGGGCAAATAATGAAGGACATAAAAATTCTTTTGCATAAGAAGTTTATGAGATCGATCTCATGTTTTCCAAAAGTTGTAGAATTTAGAAGTTAAAGTTTTCCTGACGCTCGTTTTGAATCTGGAATGCACTGAAGTTATTATTCTATGCACGTCTTTTGGCACTAGCCTTACATAAACATGGCACTAGCCTTACACAGTACGACTGAGCATGTGCCTTATGTGCACTAATTATTAAACAGAAAGCAAACAGTTTTGAGTAGCAGTGCTCACATTCACAGCTGACAAACTTGATCAACGCTCAGCAATGTTCTAGTACAACAAATAATTATTTCTTTATCTAGAAGATTCTTTTGATCAGCACAGAAGGCTAGTCTAGGATGAAGATAAGGTATCCAGCTCCTGCTTTTTAGACAACACCTACTGCAGGTAAATTGAGGCTTGTCAGCCCTAAGGCTCCCTTGATGATTTTCACATGGGGAGGTGTAACAGTTTCATTCAGTTAACTAATTTGCTTTTCTACGCATATCAATAAAACATATAAGAGTTTCAGACTACAGTAACAACGTTTTACTCGGTATGCTTTGTAACAAAATACTAAATTGAAACAAGTATATTTAGAGTATCTGGTTCAATTACACATACATTTTAAAACATGCTAGAACACTCAGTGGAAAGTTTAATAATGCTGTTTTCCAGGGTGCTACAAGATCACCACTGTATTCAGCCATGCTCAGACAGTAGTTCTGTGTGTAGGCTGCTCAACCATCCTGTGTCAGCCTACTGGGGGAAAGGCTAGGCTCACAGAAGGTAAGGGGTACTGTTTAAGCAATCCCAATATTCCAGTTAATACTGTGCGTTTATGTAGTGATAGTCTGCAAATCTTTTAGCTTTGATTTGTGGAAACTGATACCGGAAAGCTTATTTTTCAAGATGTTTTGTTTAACTAGTAAAAACATTGTTACTGGGCCCTAGCTTGCAAGTTTTTCTGCACTTTTTTTTTTTTTTTTAATGGCTACACAGTTAAATATGCGAGGGAACTTGGCAGCTAGATTTTGATCAAGCACACTTGATATTTGATGCTTGGATTTGTATCTTCTTTCAGGCTAACACTAGGCTAAAGGTTATTTATTTCTGAACTAATTTTAAAGGGTTAAAAAAGTTACCATTAAAGGAGTAGGGTACTTGGGCTAGGTTAACATGATTCCATGCCTCTGCTAGTCAGTGGTGGCTTGCTTGTTTATTTTTAAATAGAGGTGCTGTAATGCAGTTCCCTGGTTCAGATTACTTAATTGAAATTTATATAAATTTTAAGGGAACAAATAACTACAGTTAATTACATGCATATAACTCGTTATAACACTGATGTCTTGAACCATAATCCAACAGCTAGGATATATGAAAAGCACTGGAAACACTTAAGGGTTTCAAGAAATTTGAAGAATGAATCCAGACTTCATTCACCTTACATTTAAAGGACAAAATTTAGTATACATATTATATATAGTACTGCTTGTACTGCGTAATACTATACAGCAGTAGTTTATATGAGGATAGGATACCTGAAATGAGGCTGTTGAGCAATTGAAAAGGTACCAACACTCCTAGCTGCTGTTTCAGTTTAGGATTTGTACCACTAAGGGATAGAACAGTACACTAGAATTTTAAAAGACATCTCAAAAAAAGTAGTACACCTGAGCCTTAGCATAAAATGAATTCAAGATGACCATGTTGGGTTAGAGTAGACTCGATGTGCTAGCTAGTTACCTCTTATGGTACACAAAGTTTAAATTTACTATGCAAGTTCCCAACTTCAGTTGGGTGAACAATTTTTCAATGTCATCCAGCAATTTAAGACTATTCATATTTCTACTTTTCATTTCTTTGCAGGCTGCTCCTTTAGAAGAAAGCAACACTAAGTATTCTTTTCAGCGTAGGGCTTTGGATCTGTGTTCCTGAAAGCCTTAGCTGTTTAAGAAAATGTCTGTTAATATAACAATGTAATTATGATTGATTTTGTAAAAATGACATGGTACTGGTGACTGATGAGCTGGAATCTTTTTCAATAAACAGTTTGAAGTGCAAGTTTGCGGACAACTGAGCTTTATTTCTATAGTTTTAAACAGTGCATTATAATTGGGTGTTGTCATTTAATATAAAAATTAATATAAAAATCTGAACCTTGGACTTGCTGCATCCTTCCCTACATTAATAATCAGCAGTGTTTACCATATGGTGACAGACTGCTGTAAGAGTACATTTGGTACATTTTATCACTGTAGCAGCTCTGATTGCATGGATTACAAAGGCTAGACAGATTTAAGAAGGACACGCAGCTTATTTCCTTTCACCAATGATTTAGCCCCTTTACCATGTTGTAGAATGTGGTGATAGTTAATCTCAAATACGAAATTACTCACTTATGTTCAGATGTTTTTCTGGAATGCATGGCTTTCCCTTCCTCTATTCTGGTCTAGAAATTGCACTCTATACTGAGATTCCTACACATACACACACAAAAAAAAAGAAAGTGTTTTGCAAAATACTGAAAGCATTCAGAATAAAGAAAGCATATGGCATACAAGCAACAGTAAGTCAACAAACTACGCTAACAGCTGTGAATGACTAAGACAGCAAAACCACGCTTATTTTCAGTATTAAGGTTGGAAATAATTACCTTTTTGCAATAAGGAAGCAGGTTTTTAGTTAGCTCTTAAAAATCAATCCCTGTCTAAATGGATATTCAAAAATTTAAATTTCTTTTTAAAACCATGATAAACCCATCAAGCATGCCACCTTATATTTATCTTGTTTTACTACATGAAGTCTTGAGTTACGTGTCAACAACATCTTTCAGAACATCACCTGCCATGGTGGCCTTATTGTTGAGAATCTCTAATCAACTTGTGTTAGTTTCATAAAGAAGTGGTAAGTTTCTAGTCAATTAAAAAAAAATGATATTGTAATTCAGTGCATTTGCAACATGTTTTATTTCAGTTAATTCACATAGCGAACACTGATAATTACCAATGCAAAAAGTAGGTGTTTGATACAGAAATAGATGCACCAATTTTGTACACATGCCTTTAAAAGAAGTACACTTTTATGTCAGCACCACACTGTTTTCACAACAAAAGTTAATTTAAGAGCATGTGAGTCACCTAAGTTGCTCTTAATTTACCAGTTTCCCCCATTTCTTGCTAGTTTATCAAATAACTGGTTTCAGATCTAAGATGACAGTAGCAATATTAAATCACTTGTGACCTGACTACACGTGCTAACAGCCAAACTGATTTCTAGTCACACGTACCTGCTTTCTCTTCCCACCCTGACCCCAACATATAAGAACTTAAGATTTATGATGAAGTACCACATCAGAGAAAGTTACTGACCCATTTTGCTACAGGTGTTAGAAGATGAAATGTAGACTCCATAACATTTCCAGTACTGTAGATACGATAATAGGCTTTTAAAGCCTTAAGTTACAGGAGATTAAAACAATGTGGTCTTCGCATATAAGAAGTTGGTGGCTAAACATATTCTATGATGGGAACAAGAGACTGTTAGTATCTTAGTGTTACAAGTATCTTAAAACACTTCTTAGCGTTACCCACTTTCTTACATACTTCAAACATTTGCATTCATTACTGTTCAGTCATATGTAGACAAGCATAATAATAGACCTATACCTTCTACACGCTTATTTTTTGTCTAAACCCAGTCACAATGGTCAGTAAGTGAACTTTGTTGCTTCTGAAGTACACAAAGCTTTTGAGAATAACTACTACTTGCAAAATAAATGCATCATACAAGAAAAGTCTGCTAAAGTACAATGGATCTTGGAGTAGCAGCATTACTTTTCAGAGTTTCTATATTTAAAATATTGTGTTTGGTCAACTTCTGTTCAGGTGTTCTTGAACATGGAAACTCAGAACTACTTACTCTTGTTCCCTGTGTAAAATGGGCAATGACTTCTGCTGCTGCACATTTACACAGCTAGTTGGTGCTGAAGACTGGAAAAAAATGCTGCCATTGAAGATGAGTATCTCCAGTATTGAACTCTCAAACAATATTAAAGATTCAAATGGGAGTAATTGAATACATTGCATCACCAAAGGCAATTTTGTTGAGAAAGGTTTACCTAGCCTGTCTTTACTGATTTGATATTCTTAAGATACCAAGACAACCAATAATTCATAAATACAAAAGTAAAATTTTGGTGGGAAAAAAAACAAATAGTTCGGGTGTACCTTTTTACTGTTTTAAGGTACAAGAACAATTAAAATTTTGAAGAGCCCTATTGTCAATTAAAAATGCAGGTAGAGCACTGACACCTCAAAATAATACATTTCTTGGTTTGTCTGTCTTAGCCAAAAAAAAAAAAAAAAAAAATCACAGGCCTACAGGGAACAGAGCTGACAACCTGGTGTTTCATCAAATAGCAGGCATCAACTACAAAGTTAATGCCAAAGCATAGTCATACCTGCATCTTTCCCAAGCTACCTTATTTCAACTGTTATCCAAGACATCTGTCTCCTTCTATTCAGCAAAGCAGAGCTGCTAAATGGTGCAGAGATGTAAGTACTCAAACCTTTTCTGAACAATGCTTTGTTTTGTCTCAACCTGGAAATAATGTCTGATGTAACCACAAGGGAAGTAGAATAAGCAACAAAAGCCTTGGTGATTATGGAGATCTTCCATGCCATTATGGAATATATAAAATTAATATAATCAGCTATTACTGTATCTCAAAAAAAAAAAAAAAAAAAAAAGTTAGATAATACTTATCTGGAAGTCTACAACAACTTCTTGTTCAGCTTTGTACAAAAGTAACTCCTTGAGGCAGGTCTTCAAAATGGAGAAAAGGATGGTTTGGGGAAAAAAAAAATTACAAAATCTCAAAAAAAAAAATCTTCAAGACTTCTACTACTGGCTTCAAGACTGGGCTTTAAATTTTACTGATTTTAGTTCCTTATTCCTGTATCTGAAGGAATATCTATGTTCCAGAACATAGTGCCATTTCCAGCTATTAGCCACCATTTCTACTACCGAAGTTAGCATGTGTATCATCCAGTAACAATGGGACTGACAGCTCATCATATTGTGCTATTTGGGCATATTCAACTGTGAAATAATACCCTTATTTCCACGGTACAATAATCTCATGTTCTCTGTGTAATAAAAATGGAAGTGAGAACATCCAAATAACAAATGATTTACACATATTATTCTAGGCTCATTTCCTAATTCTTTGCAATCTATAATTCCGACAAAAGCGTACTTCTGGTACTTCTTCATTCTGGAGGTAGCTTTGTTTTTTGCTTTTCAGACAAATAAGAAAAGCTGTATGTAAAAGTACAAAAGTCAACAGTAAAACCATTTTGAAGCAATGGTGAACAGGTCTGGCAGACCTGAACTTTGAAAATAACAAATTCAGTCTTTACGTGCCCAAATCAAGATGTGCAAGTTGTTCAAAAGTTTTAACATTTAAGGTAGATAATTTTTTGTTTTATTCAGTACAAGAAACAAATCCTTTTTTTGTTTTCTTTTTCTTTTTTAATCTTTGTTAAGTACTTAAGTAGATGAGGAAAGAAAACCTGCTACTGAAGTGATAATTTACACAGGTAATGCAGGAAGTCAAATTTGACTGTTACATTTTTCTTTTCTATCGGTTAGGAACTTCCCTGAGAGATGAATTCCAGCTACGCTTAAGTTCTGTTAGTGCTGCCACACTTAAGTGTACTGTTGATACTTTTTCCTCATGTATTCTTACATATCTCAGAATCTAATTTGATCTCCTTCTCCATTTTCTATGTTTCAGTACAGTGAGTTCAGTTACACATCTCTTTTTTTTTTTTTTTTTTTTTAATCTATGTATTGTGCCCGTTTTTCTTTATCAAATTCCCTTGCAATCTTTAAGGCAGTGCTGTTGAGGGAAACTGACTGCATATTACAAATAATACTAACAATTACTCCTCTAGGTGGTGCCACTAGTGCAGTGTCTATGGCTTTGGAGTCCAGATCTTCAGGAAGAATCAGGAGGACGCTACTTGCCCCCACTGCACCACCTGTATGAGATGCATAGTGTCTCTGCTGTCTGCAAAATCCATATTGTTGCTTTTTCTCTACTACAGCCCAAGCCATTGCATATTTACCATCCCTGTCCCATGACACTTCAGTTTTTGGCACTGGGGTCCACATCATTGCGACTGTGTCTGGTTTGAGGTACCCAGGAAGAAGTTTGCCACCACTGTTTTTAAATTGTCCAACTTGGTAACTGTACAACATGGCATTTCCAAATTTCAGAAGGTCACCTACTGATGACAGAAAGCCTCCACCAGCCCATTTGTAAGAGTTGTCCACATATGGTGCGTTTACCAGACGTCCTTTTTTGTTGTAAACGTAACACCTAGAATTCAAGAAAACTCGTCATCTCAGATACTATGTAATACAACCTTAAAAGGGCATACTGAGCATGTATTAACTTTCTCTCATGAAACTTTGTCTTTAAAACATTTTCCTTAAGTGTATTTCATTTGTAGGAAGATTAACAAAAAATTCAGATGGGAAAAACAAAAATTAAGCTTAGAAGCTTAGTTTCAATGTAAGTACTAATCCTTCTACTTCTTATTAGGTTACGCAAAGAGTGAAAGCAATATACAAGAGACAGGATAGAAACCTGTAGATCAGCCAGCACAGGACTTCTCTCAAATCTCTTTATTACGTTTAAAGTGTTTCAAGGAAGAGGAATCCTATTACTACACTGTGCTTATCACACACAAAACTGAAACTTCAGCAAGTTTTATATGGACTGTTCTGAAGCAGTAGTTTCCATTTGTGATTGATTTCTCCCCTCACCCAATTACAGTTACTATATATAACTGAACATTCGGAAACATTTTTGCAAAACCTTTCATTAAAATGCAAATTGGAAAATTACCAACTATAAATGCAGAATGAACAGCGAAAGAGGAGTACAGAACCTCTGAAAATTTGCAAGCAAAATTAATACCAGCTCAAAGCATTTTAGAATACAGCAGTAAAACTATCCCTAAAAGATTACCAACTGCTGTTGCATATTTAAAGCATCGCTTTTACAACAGTTAACGACATTGAAATGTAAGTACTATAAACCTTGTAATACAATATGTTCATTACCACTCCTACTTCATAAGAGCACTTTAAAATCCAAACTTTTATGAAGTTTGAACCTCATTTTGATTTTTTTTGTCTATAACCTGCTTTTGTGATTGTTAGAAACTTCCTCCAGCACCAAAATTTAACAAATCAGGTGAGTCAACAAATCACAGTGGCTCAGTAAAATAAGGCTCAAGACAGATGAGAAACTCAATCCTTATTACTCCACTTTCATCTATTTACACTTACCTGCTTAATTGTAACCAAACTAAACGCAAACTTCCAAGTCACCTCTGCCAGTTCCCTGCCCCATATATACCCTTATAATAGGAAAAACTTATTTCCCATCCCATAATTTCACATTAATTGCAGAACCAATACCATAATGCAGAAATAAAATCAGTTAGTTACATGACTAACTTTGAAATAACACGAGCCACTTCTTTAAGGGCCCAACCAAAAAGAAATTGCACGTTCTTAATTCAGTTTGCTCAAAGATAGAAAGAACAATGATCACTGTAAGAAGAGCAGAGTAAAAATTCATCCTTGTTTACCTTGCTCTGTTATATATCATTGCTTCATTGTCATCTAGTACAGTTGACAGCATATCCAAGTCACGAAACATTTTTAGCATATAATCTGTAAATTTTTGTCCCGAAACTCTCTCCACAACAGCACTTAAGAGGGTGAAGCCATACGTTGAATACAAGAACTGACTACCTTAAAGAAAAAGGGAAAAAAGTTTAGTTTCATCGTGCTTATGTTTTATACCATAGGCATCCTATTTAAGTAATCACACGTGCAAATAAAGCTATGTATAGCAATAAACAATCAATTTAAAGACCCCACCCCCAATTTTAATTGCATGTAAAGCACTTGGTTATGATACTGGGTCCTAGAAACTGCTGTATGGCAGCAGACAGACGCTTGCTAAGTGCAGGTAGCTCTGAGAGCAGCGCTAAATGTTTTCCAGGATTCTGCATGTACCACCAGGTTTCATGCTAAGATATAAAGACTGACATTTAACATTCTTTACATGCAATTTGCCATATTAGTTCTAACAATGATACCTGTATTTGGAGAGCTGAAACCATGAAATTACTTAAGAGATGCTGACCTACCTAACTTGTTAGCATCTGTACCATAAAGACAGAAAGACAACACTATATTCAGTCAAGGTTTTCCAAGGCCTTACTCATATTTATCACTATGAAAGTTCTAGGTTTCTAGTTCTAGAATATCCTGGAATATTATATAAACAGTAACGTGTATTATTTTAGATGATGTATCCTGTTTTTAATCTAAACTGGTGGTAACACCTTTTATCAAATATCTATATATCAAGCAACAGTTTTCATCAAAGTGTCCAGAGTCAAGACAGATCCCTTACCTGATATGATTCCTAGAACCCTCAAGATGGTACGTGTTAGCTTCTCAGCCTTCCAATCCCTCGCCCCATAAATACACATTATTAACTGTTTATCAGCAATGGGTATCATTTGCCTATTAACCTAACTCATTTAGAACTTACACCTGAAACTCTTCTAAGTCCTCTCTACAATTGAATTATATAATTCCAGTAACAACAAACCTTGGTAGTTCTATGACTCCATGGTATTTCAATATAATTATTTAGCTCTGATCTGTTGCCTCAATAATGTTGCTTTTGGTTCACATCTAGAAGGTCTCCAGAACATGAACACGGCAAGCTGGTGGCTGCTTACAAAATACTTTGTAGATATAAAGTGGTTAGAATATACTTTGAAATTGTATTTTCATAGCACTTAACTGCATTACTCAGAGCTCCTAAGAGTTTTATTTCTACCTGAGGTCCCACCTTTGCACTATCTTGGACTCTTTGTATTACCTTTTACTTTTTAGGACTAACCTACATCATTTTTTGAACCTGCTTGCTACTGGAATTACACCATTAGAAACATAACCATATAAGCATAATTTTTTAAGTCAGCATATTGTTTAAGATACCTCTACAAGATAGATATCCAAATTGAACTAGTGAAGTCCTGATCAGTTCAGTCATCAAAAAAGTCGTCGGTAGAAGGACAATAACATGACTATACAGTTTGTACAGATCAGCCCAAATACTTCTCCACTGAGCTTTTATCAGGACACAGGAAAAAAAAATAACCAGTGTTTTTGTGTGTTTTGATTTAGTTCTACTTATTGGACCCTACTAGCCTCACTGCATATAAAACAATTTGAAACAAACAAACAAACAAAAAACATCACCACAAAAGTATATTTTGGTCTAAAGGAGTAGTAACTCACCTGGTTTGAAGAATAAAGGATCATTTTTAAATATTTTCAGCGATTCGATGACACTTTCAAATTTTTCCTTCAAATAATACTCTTCTTGCTCAAATTCCTTGTCTCTCTTGCCAGGTTTTGAATTTCGGCTTTTTACTTCACCTTCGTGTTCTTTCTTTGGTTTGACAGAATCAGTTTTTTCAATGCCTTTACCATCCTTCTCTTTTTGTTCTTTATCCTGATTGGGTTTTGTTAATTTCAATGCTCTGTTTGCCTTTTCCTTTTCTTCCTTTACTTTTGCAATATCTTTTTCATAGTGACGAATCCCACTCAGGTGTGAAACTAACAGTCTTGTAGTAATAGTGACCTAGGTAGAATGAACAACATGAGCTCTGTGATTAAACACACAATGCAAACTGATTCACCAGAAAGTAAAACTCAACATGAGGAAGGGACAGAGACATAAGAGCTTTTAAGCATCATGTATTAAAAGGAGTTAAAATAAATAAATAAATATATGCACACCACACACTATAAAACTGAAGATCCAAATTTCCAGCATTTCTTTTTCAAGCAACAAATATCAGTACTTGTCTGTATGATTTCTGATGTTTTACAGGAAGAGATAATACAGCACTTGTACACATATGGCTGTGCAATCACAGGAACAAAATCCAAACAAGTGTTAACAATAAACAACTACGCACCTTTTCACCCTCGTAGACCTTTTCTGGAAATTCAGGGACGTATTTCTGCACTGGAGCATCTAGGTCCAGTTTCCCCTCTTCCCACAATTTAGCAATGGCCATCATGGTAAGACACTTGCTAATACTAGCAATTCGCATGATCGTCTCTGGCTTACATAAAACACGATTCTCTACATCAGCATAACCCAAACCTTTAAGACATAAAGACATAAACTTTTAATACATAAAAACAGTGGTAAATATTTTTACACAGAGACATGCTGAATTATTTGCAAATTACTAGATTTACTGGCTCCTCAAAATATATTTCTTCTAGCTGAACTGAGAAATGAAGCATTAGAAGCATGCTCCTGCTTCAATTAAATGAATAACAGTATTTAGTAGGATAGGTTAATCAGAGCCCATGGTATTAACCAGCATCAACCCAAATTAATGATTAAGCACACAAAACAAACTTAACCCTAAACAAGACTGAAGATTAAGCCAAAATTTTTACTCCTGAGGTCAAATATTTAATGTAGAAAAACTAAAGACAACAAAACATGGATTGTAAAATAATTCTCCAACAGTCCTACATACTCTTTTATTTCTCTAATTAAAGATTAAAAACAACTAAAAGGTCCTATTTTATCAATATAGAAATTAAGAAACTACTCAAAAACCTTGCAACAATTACATAAGCTGTAAAGATTCACAAAACAGTCTGTTTCACCACCTTCTAGCCTGACTTCAATGAAAAGACAATTTCAGAATCCCCATATCAGTGTTTTCCCTATATAACCAACGTAAGTCTGGTGGCACTAACTGGAATTAATGAAGCATTACCAGACCCCCAAAGTAGTCTTCATTTTGAGCTGGGTTTGAAGAAAACGTGCAAGTGATGTTTCAGCAGAAAAAGCTATGAAGTACAGTGATGATACACTTGCAGGTTTCAGTACAAGCACATTTGTAAAACCTGCAAGCAATGCATTGTCTGGCTATATAACACAATAGTCTAATAGTAAACTACTTGGCAACAAAACTTGCCAAAATACAAGAAATAAAATCAATTATATCAGTTGCCTAAGACATTTTCTTTCTTTCCTTTTATGTGAAATTACTACTTGAGCTTTTGCATTGTATCTGTGAATGTAAATGCCATACTGCTAAGGAAAACACTTTCTGAAACTCAAATCACTCTCACCAATTTAGCAAGAAAACAGGTTTGATACCAGTCACAACATACGTTTGACTTATACCCGATTCTGTTTTACCCCCCATGAAGCAGGGAGAAGGAAAACAAAATGAGCTAGAAACCTACTAAAGCAATGTGATCCACATCCCAGCTGCCTTTCTCAAGGCAGTGCCTTTTTCTGTATCCACACACAGCACTGTACAGAAACCTCCATCATGGCTTATACTTCCCCACGTAGTTGCCTTGCTATGGGATATGGCAGTCAGGGTGATAAACCACAACCCAGGCACAAGTTCCCTCAAGCACCTTCCTGAATGTCAAGGAAGAGATCCCACAGGAGTCTTAGAAAAACCTCTGCTTTCATTACACGTAAGCTGAGACAAGAAAAAGCTATCCTATTTGAAAGCTATTGTAATTGAGTTTGTAGTACAATTGTCTTTATCAGGCCACATTACAACAGGCACCAGAAATTCTGCTACTCACTTCTGTCACAATAAGAGAAATGGAGAACAATAATCAGCTTTACACTTATAAAAATAGTAATTAAAACACTATCAGAATAAAGTTAAAAACTTACAGAGATTTTTTTTTCAAATTCTTTACCACCTTCATGAAATACATTTGTATTTACTACCATTACCTTATTTGTCCAAAAAAAGAAAAAAAAATACAACAGATTATGAAAATATTTCTAAAAACACTGTATTTTTTATAATGAATATCAAATATCTACGATGAGCAAAACTGCAGACTATTTAAAACTAACCTGTATAACCAGAACAATCACTTGCAAATTCTGAAAGGATGACAGCTGTTAAATCTCAGTACCTTCCTAGTAACAATCTACACCTCAGCCAAGAAATAGGAGAGAGATCACCAACTGCAAGTTATTATTACTTTGACTATCAAATAAGTTCCTAGGAAGAAACCAGGTTTTTAACCTCCCATCACACTTCCAGCAGACTACACTACAGGTGTATGCCTAGAGTACGTGTACAGTCAAAGACTGATCTGACAAATTAATGAAAGAAACATTCTTAAACATAACCACTGATATACACTAGCATACTCGTGAAGTTGGTATGTTACTGACTCCTAGATGTTAACAGCATTTACCAAGGAAAGTACCACTTCACGCTCCCTAGGCACCTGTCTCTGACCACTTCCCTGAAACAAGACATCAAGTGGATGAAATCCTGGCCTGGATGGTGTGTCTGAATTGGTCACCATTTCCTGGGAAATGGTGACCAATTCAGGTTGTGGAAACACAACCGGTAGTCCCACATACTGACCTTCTGACCAGACCTCCTTGCCATCTACAGAGACTCCAACCAGTATACCTGGGATTCCTGCTTCATCCTGTCAAAAAAGAAAAAAAAGAGTGAAAACAAAGAATCTCTATACTTTTTAAACACCTCCCAAGCTCTAAAGATGCAAAAGCATCTACTATTACAAACATGATTGCATATTTTTGCAACGTTATAATTTAAATTCTATTAAGTATTAGACAGTCCAAACAGGCATAAATTGCTTTCACAAAGCAAAGACTTCAATTCAGCAGCTCTGAAAAATACGTTTATCAGCGTAATAACAACTTAATGAAAATAACTTACTTCATAATTTAACGAACTTAACGAGCAGGACGCACAAAACTCAGAGGAGAGTCCACAGGCAGGCCGTGCCCAGCAGCACCTCCTGAGTGCACGCAGTCCTTCCAGGGGCTGCGGTTCCCTCCTCAGCAGGGCAGCTCCTCCAGAGCGCCCCCCCCGCAGCCCCCACGGCCCCCTCCGCTTCTCGCTCTCCTCAGGAACCGCTCTCCGGCGCCCGGCCCCCTGGCGGCCATCTTACCGCCCCTGCCCCTCCTCGGCCCGCCCTGCGCGACCCCCAGCACCTTGATCCTCCGCAGCAGGTCTCGGCTCCTCTCGATGGCCGCGCCGAAGCCCCGAGGGGACGACGCCGGCATCGCCTCTTCCTCCTCCTGCCCGACGCCGGCCTCGCAGCCCGCCGGCACCTTCACCCCCAGGGCCAGCCCCAGCGCCAGCCCCCAGCCCCATGGCCGTCCCCCGGCGCCGCCGCCCCCTCGCCGGGCCGCCGCCAGCCGCCCGGGGGCCGCCGCCCGCCGCAGGGCCCGCGCCAGCCCGTACATGGCGGCGCCTCCCCGGCCCGGCCCGCCCCGGCCCCGGCGGCTCCAGCCGCTCCCGAGCGCTCGCTCGGCCGCGCTCCGAACGCGTCGAGCCCCGGCGGGGCCGCCTCGCCCGCCCTGCCCCTCAGGGCCGCTCCCCAGCCCGGCCCCGCCGCCGGACTAGGGCAGGAAAGCGGGCGGAGAAAGGGCGGGAGGAGGGCGGCCCCGCTGCCCGCCTCAGAGAGCCGCCAGGTCCCCCTCAGCCTCCTCTTGGCCAGGCTGGGCAGACCAGGGGTCCTCGGCCCCTCCTCACAGGAAGTAACGCCGAGATAAAACGTTTTACTGCTAGATGAGCAATTTAATCTAAGTTAATAAGAAATTACCAACAAACGTAGATTTTCCAAATGCCAGGTTTAGAGTCAAGTTTCAGCCTACGACAGTGCTAACAGCATTGAGAGCTGGGCTCACTGAAGGTTTTCGATGTAGTTGCTCAAAGACCGGAGAGACATGCCAAGTGCCCTCCAAACTACACTTCTAAAGTATTTCAGACAAGCTTCCTCTAAACTTGCTCCATACTGGTTGCCAATAAACTTTTAATAGCTGTCTTTCTAATGATCTGAATGTTGTCTTAATAGCAAATTGGACCGAATGGTGACCAAATCATAATATTATTTATTACTCACGAAAGCAGGAGGATTTTCATTGTATCAGCAGCTTGTGATTGATATACTGTACATACCAGCTAGATGCAAGCCCCGTCCAATAACCAGGCCTCTTATGAGCTTTGCCAAGTGGATGAGTCTGCAGATTTGGGATCCTCAGAGGAGCCCTTCATTCGCAATTAAGGGGAGTTTAAGTGCCTAGTGCAAAGGCAAATCCAGAACCACTCAACAGTGTTTGTGGAATTGTTAGTCCGCATCTCTAACCGGGTCATCAAAACATCTCTGTTAGCATGAAGATACTCAGTTATACACCTTCCTATACAACAGTGCTGTGAAATTACTAATTACAGCAGATGATGTTAGGTTCCCTCCTTCAATTTCATTTCAGTCTTTTTTTTTTAATCACTTATTACTGCTCTTTACAATAGCAGACCACCTAGACCAAGAGTCAAAAGCAATAGGGAAGGACAGTGAGGGACTGATTTATACAATATAGTCCCAAATGCCCAAGATGTTATATGATATTGTCCATGACGTGTAGAAAATCCTTAGGCTTATACTGAAAGTAACTGGGTCCCTGACATACTTCGGAAAATGCAGAGGTGTACAAACAGCTGAGAAATGATCAGAGTGACCTTTGTTTTCAGCTGTTCAAAGTGAGTCGTTTTAAGAGAATGCCTTTAACTAGACTGTTATAAGACCTTAAACCTTGCAAATACAAACTAGATTGACCAGAATTACCATTACCTAGCAATGCAGAAAGGTCCTTGTGCTGCAAACCCAGCATCTAGTTTGACGGATTGTGCATTGCTTTGCCATTTCTCTCATGGAGCTTTTCTGGAGTATCAAGACAGTAACAGACACATATACCCGCTACAGGATTGTTGAACAACAGCTAACAATCTTTAATAGGACCACTCCCTGAATGTTATAAATGTTGACAACGAATAAAAGTGCTTATAAATGGAAAAAAAAAAATGAAAAAAAGGAGTTGTAAGCAAAAGTGGGTAACCTGTCCTTCTAGAACTCTGCATATGCTATAAGAAATTTCTGAGATGCTAACCTAAGGCATATGATGTCCTTCTTCATGTCTGCTGATCTCAAAAAAATGCAGAATGTTGCAAGAAGTCAGGCTAAATAGCTTTCATGTATGAAGTCAAATGTACACCAGATAATCCAGACTTCACTGCAGGCATTTATTCTCATTATTGTTTCTCAGTAAAATGCAGTTGTTTATCATGGTACAAATTCATACTCATATGGTCCAAGATGCTGTATTTGCTTTCTAGTAAGTCATTTTTGCTGCACTGAACTGTCCCAGATAGCATTTTGCAGCAGGATGATTCTCTTAATTCTTAATTAACCTGCTTAGCAGGAAAACTTTGACACCACACTTTTGAATATGCCTAAGCCAGAAATAGATCTTGTCATTATTCTGATTGCTTTAGTGCAGAGTTTTGCATTAAATCCAGAAGCACAAGATGGCCTGCCCGTATCTGTTGTATCTTGGTAATGTTTTAAGGTGTTGATAAGTCTCTACACTCACTAATAGAAATAGAAGTTTTTCATTAATCTCCTGAGACTAAGTTTTGTAAAGACTTAAACGATTAACTTCTAGATCTAAAAACGTTGAATCACATGGAAAATAGCAGGCAAAAGCTAAAATTGTCAAAAAATTAATCTGCATTTGTGTCCAATAAAAAGAAGAAAAACAGGAAAGCAGCAATTTAAAAAAGTCATCTATATATACGTACAGAGATATAGGTGAAGTTGATGTTGATGGAAAATACATGTACAGAGTAAAGGGATAATGATTCCCTTGATCATACAATGTTTCTAAAGATTATATTAAAAAAATCTAACTTTGTAAAGATGACAAATAAGAGGAACATTAGGTATAGACAGAAATCAAGCTCTGATTTCTCTCTATTTCAGAAGCATTTTCATTTATTTGAGAACCAAGACAATTTTTATTTCCCTCTGTTTTGACACATTCATACAGCAGATGGCAGTAAGAAACTTTATTAGTTTAACCACCTAGCAAAAGGGACAGTTCCACTACAGTTGGATCTCTCGTGGTTGTCACGGTCTTACAGAACAGAGTTGCTCTTATAGAGTCCTCACCCATTTACATTATTTGCTCGCTCTTGGTCAGTAAGCAGTTCTCGGGATATTATTTGTTTACAAAGTAAAGTAACACCTGCCTGATTACAGTACATGTACCATTACCTTAACACTAAAACAGTTAGACCCAGCCAAAAACCAGGCATCTCTTCCTGAACACATATGTAAATAGGTGTGTACTTACAGTTTGATGCTAAGATTAAAGTCTTCTCTGAGCTTTTTTTTTTTATTGAACTAAGATAATGAGTTGGTGAATTCTCCAACAACTTAGCCCACAAACATTAATCAGGAACAAATCTTGAAACATTCAAAAGATGTCTGAAGCAAGAGAAAAAATAGCATTAAAAACATGGGGTTTTTAGACACAGAGACCAATGTGCTTATCTTCAGCTGTGTTTGAACTATGATTCAGACATTTATCTTTATTCCTTGAGGAGTTCAGTTAGTAGCACTGATCCTGCTATCATCAGACCAGCAGCACAGCTCTGCCATACCCAATGTCCCCATCACAAACAGACAAAGCAGCAGCAGTGGTGGTCCCCAAGCCCAACCAGGAGCCCGGTGACTGGTCCTGACTTCTAAGCAGCAGCTCATACACCTGGACTCATACACAGTACTACAGGTTGGCCAATGCTTTTTGTTGTTGTTTGCTTTTTACACACACCATAAAAGATATGTAACTCTCCTTAATGTACTCAATTTTTCTGTGTGCTGAGGATGTGTCACTTGGGAATTATTTACTTTCAATAAAATAGAAAACGAAAGTTTTATAGTGCCACATTGCTACTTCCTTTGTTTTATGAGTTGCATGCAGTCTGACAGAGATCCTAAAAACAGGATGGAGCCTGGGAAATACTTCGCATGTCAGGGAAAGGAATGCTGAAAAGGCTGTGCTGGAATTACAGACCATCCAAAGGGCACACACATTTCTTTTTCTTTCTTTTTAGCAGAAACATTAGTTTTGAAGCTCCAGTTTCTCAGGGGTGATTTCCTCATACTTGTAATTCAAAGCCTGCTTTAAACCTCTTGGGACTCAGAGG
Organism: Aythya fuligula; assembly: GCF_009819795.1. NCBI lineage: Eukaryota > Metazoa > Chordata > Aves > Anseriformes > Anatidae > Aythya > Aythya fuligula. Next base: position 7,373,109 of record NC_045569.1, on the reverse strand, counting down.
AAAAAAAATTGTCATCCACTGAAAATAAGCAATGAAGGAACATTTGGGAAAAATATCTGTGTAAAAAAAAAAAAAAACAACAATGACAACAGCAACAACAACAACAAAAAACAACACAAGAAACCACATAGAATTGTTTCCTGTTTTTCCTGAAGTTCTCCTCCAGAGAGGGATAATTTCATCCCTGAGAATGACTTCACATTTATCATTAAATATTCAGTTGCTGTGTATAATCTTTTAACCCTCTCCAGCTTCTCTCTCCACTCTGTGGGTAGACATACAATATACCATGGAAACATTGTCTTTCATGACCACTGTCCACATGAATGCAATAGGTACCAGACAGCATCACTGCCTTCAACTTTTCCAGACATACCTTTTCAAACTGAAATAGGTTGCTTTAAAAACAAAACAAAACAAAAAACACCCACAGAAGGTATAAAACACCTGAAGAATTAAGCATATTAACCCTAAAGTATAATTCTGATGCTCAAAATGCCCAAATAAACAATTATAAAGTACATGCACTTAGGAAAGCTTTCCAGCTTGCTCTAAAAGGATCTCCTCACAATTGGGTAATAAGTACTTCTCCACTCCTCCACAAAATAAAAACCTCAATAAAATGAACAAGTCCCAGACAACTATGCATGAAGAAGCGTGGCAGTGAGAACTGTGACTGCCTTACATTGCCTGACTTACTGGGGAGAGCAGCTGACCATTCAGTCATGCTCAAGTGCCACGGTCGAGTGCCACCTCCACAGCACATATCTACAAGTAAGGAAGAACAGGCACAATTCCTCTGTCAAACAGAGCAACAGGAGGAAAAAATGTTTCCAAATCTACATGAATTATCACACACATCCCTGTGTGAACAACACAGTCCTGACTTGCATTTACTATCTTTATCTGTCCTTCTAGATGGAAGAGTTGGTTTTTCTCAGTATCTGTTCTAGCAATTTTTCCAAACCCTCCCTTATTTGAAGATACAGCATGTCTTTTTACCTGCACCTATTGTCACAAGCAAATGCTGCTCTGCAGTTCACACAAAACACTCATCTAGCTATATGTGCATGCTGGCTTCTATCCCATTTTCCACACATTCACTGCTATGACTATCAATTTTTGTGTGGTTTCACCTACCTGTGCTGCAATTATACCTTCATTTTGCTCTTTGCTCTGCAGACATCTCCTGTGCCACTAAAAACACTCTTCGTGAGAACTGAGCACAGATAACTCAAACTGCATAGGCTAGTCAAAAACAGGAAAAAGCCTCTTATCAAATTAGTAACATCTAAGATATTTGGGTGGAGGCATTTGGCACTGGCCTTGCATATTCTTATGGGAACAAGTCCATGCATACCATACAGACTCCATTCTTTTACTTCATATCATTGTTCCCAAGCTGAGACATGTTTTGAAAGAGCTTCTCTGTAGATCTGTAAATGCACAATTATTAAATGCTACACAGATCAGTGAGAAGGTATTTTATTCTACTCCTTTCTAAACACGTAAGATAACTGTACATCAAGTCAATTGTTTTTGCACAGATTTGTGCTGCATCAGGATCACTGCAAAAACTCAAATAGGTATTTTTGTACCTCCTTCTGCATGCAGAGCTATGCAAAACAGCTAAGACCATTTTAGAAACTTCACTATTGAGGGAAGACAACTACCTGGGATGACTGACTTCTGCAGTAAGCACCAAGTGGGGGATAGTTTGTCCCTCCTGCCACTTGGAAAAACCAATCAACTGCTTGAGTTGGAAATACTATCATTTATTTTCTTTGACTGTGAACCAAACCAGAACATGCCATCAGCACAGAACAGTTCCCTGTTTTAGGTGCTATATATACCATCTGGCATACAGCAGTGTATGCCATGTACACCTGCACACACACATACTTAACTTACAGTTATACTTCAAAGTGTGATTAACAATAAAAAAAGAACAGTTTTACTACCTGTACCCTCATCTTAATGTCTGCCACTCAGCTGGATTTGTTTCATGCCATTGTCTCTGGCAACAATAATCTTGTAGTGGGAAGGTTTCAAGATATTGACGAAAGCATCAGAAGAGGATCAAGCTTAGTACCGAGGCTGAAGGGGAAGCTGTGCTCTACTTAATAACATTTTTTTTCCAAGTGGTGTAATGAGAGCTAACAAGCTTCTACATGACTTGGTGCCTGTCAAGTTTAAACAACAGGTGTGAGTAAAAAACATTTCATATATGGATAGCTGCTGTTTTTGTAAATTCTCAAACAGGAAAACAAAACAGAAACTAAGGGAAATCCCCACTTCATCTGAGAAATATATTAGTAACTGAAACAAAGGGACACACTTAAGTTTTGCTATTGAACTGAAGTACAGAGAGTAATTCTTTCATTATTGCCTCAAAGGCAAAACAGACACGGGGAAAAGAGGAACTGGGACAACAAATGTCAGAGCTTACTGGGTTTACTGTATTTTAAATAGGGATTCTGAAACCTTTCACCTTTAATACAGCATCTGGGCATCCTACTGAGACCAGCATAAACTGCTACATGCTTAGCACATTTGAGTATCAGTCTCTTTCTGTAGAAACTGAAATACAGCATTGCAATCCTAGCTGGGGACAACTGTTTATTTTTTAAACCTACACACTAAATGGTCACAGCAGCTAATGACCCAGCAGTTTTGAATCTAGAGAGAACTTCCTACTGTGCAATGACTCTGTAAAGCTCAATCCTACAAGAGTGAGACTTTGCTCTAATGGAACTGTTTGATTAAGGGTTAGTCAAATGGGTAGGCCTTAGTTGTATATATACGCCATGTGTGTGTATGGACACAGTTGTATAAGCACTTGTCTGGTTTGGTAAAGGGAACTTCTTTGAAACAACTGAGCTAAAATGGCACAACCCCCTGTATCATATAATCAGCTAGGTTGGAAGAGACCTCCAAGATCACCAAGTCCAGCCTCTGACCTAACATTAACAAGTCCTCCACTAAACCATATCCCTAAGCTCTACACCTAAACATCTTTTAAAGACCTCCAGGGATGGTGACTCCACCACTTCCCTGGGCAGCCTGTTCCAATGCCTCACAACCCTTTCAGTAAAGAAGTTCTTCCTAACATCCAACCTGAACCTCCCCTGGCACAACTTCAGCCCATTCCCCCTCGTCCTGTCACCAGGCACGTGGGAGAACAGACCAACCCCCACCTCGCTACAGCCTCCTTTAAGGTACCTGTAGAGAGCGATAAGGTCGCCCGAGCCTCCTCTTCTCCAGGCTGAACAAGCCCAGCTCCCTCAGCCGCTCCTCGTAGGACTTGTTCTCCAGGCCCCTCACCAGCTTCGTCGCCCTTCTCTGGACTCGCTCAAGCACCTCCATGTCCTTCTTGTAGCGAGGGGCCCAAAACTGAACACAGTACTCGAGGTGCGGCCTCACCAGAGCCGAGTACAGGGGGACGATCACCTCCCTAGCCCTGCTGGCCACACTGCTTCTTATACAAGCCAGGATGCCGTTGGCCTTCTTGGCCACCTGAGCACACTGCTGGCTCATATTCAGCCGACTATCCACCAATACTCCCAGGTCTTTCTCTGCCTGGCAGCTTTCCAACCACTCCTCTCCCAGCCTGTAGCTCTGCTTGGGGTTATTGCGCCCCAGGTGCAGGACCCGGCACTTGGCCTTGTTGAACTTCATGCAGTTGACCTCAGCCCATCGGTGCAGCCTATCCAGATCCTCCTGCAGAGCCTTCCTACCCTCGAGCAGATCGACACACGCACCTAACTTGGTGTCATCTGCAAACTTACTGAGGGTGCACTCGATGCCCTCGTCCAGATCATTGATGAAGATATTAAAGAGGACCGGCCCCAGCACCGAGCCCTGGGGGACGCCACTAGTGACTGGCCTCCAACTGGACTTGGCTCCATTCACCACGACTCTTTGGGCCCGGCTATCCAGCCAGTTTCTAACCCAACGAAGCGTGCGCCAGTCCAAGCCACAAGCAGCCAGTTTCTTGAGGAGAATGCTGTGGGAAACGGTGTCAAAAGCCTTGCTGAAGTCAAGGTAGACCACATCCACAGAGTGATTGTACAAACTATCTGCGCTCAATTTAAACTTGGATTTTATAGTTTCTCCTTATTTCAATCCAAATCGTTAATAGCAAATAATTGACAAAAATAATGGATTCAGAATAAACCCTTCCAACTGATCCTTTTGCTAGCTGTGGAATTCCTAATGTCTGCAATAGTAAAACTGATAGGGAAGCAGAGGGAGGACTCAGTAACTTAATTGCTCAAAATAGCAACATTTGCTCCTACTCCTCCAGATACAAAGACATACAGGCCTGTGTGCTTTTTATTGTTAACCTACAACAATAACAGTTAGTTTCAGAGCAGAGCACCTCCCATGGATTAACAACCCATTTGGGTCCCCTAGGCTGTATCTTGTACCTACAAACCTTTCCATTAATTCATTAATCTCCAGGAAATGCTCCACACTCAGACACATCTGTGTGCAAGTAATAAAAGCACACACACACATTTGCTAAATGCTGAAAAGCAGCAACTAAGGACAGCATTTTTATTTTTTTTTTTTCCCCCTGAGGCATCACTATTTCCTTGTTAAAATAATTGATCATGAAGTCCTAACTTACAGAAACTTAACCTAGATTTTGCTGATGTAGCAGGAATCACTGTCAGAAAAGATTTTGTACTTACTTGTATGGGAAGAGTTCCTACATATTGTGCTTTAAAACTAGATGAGGAGTAACAAAGAACGTAACATTCTCATGCCACCTTCCTCCATGTCAGGGGAATGTGGTAGGTGCAGGAACAAGAGGGTGCTATTGGAACAGGACAAGGCACAACTACATGGCAGCACTTGGATGGGAGGATTCACTCTTCCATAAATCAGCTTCGTGCTGTCCACCTTCCCGACTGGCCTTTGACCCCTTGTGCACAATTCTGTCTTATCATTCCCCTGTTAGCTGCTTTCTCGTCTAGTTCACTTTCTATTTTATTTTTTATTTTTTTGTAGATAGCCTGCATAAATTACATCATCCCTTTATCCTATTTTATACTGTGCATGTGTACAATACTTTCCTTTTTACAATAAACAATCACAGAATCCTGTATGTTGGAAAAGACCCTTAAGATCATGAAGTCTGCTCAATCTTTTTAAAGGAGATGCTGTTTAACCTGTATGTAGCCATCCCTCAAACCATCCAAGAGAGGGAAAAAAAACAGTACTGAGGTGCCCTGAAAGGCCAAAATATTCATATCCAAAAAACTATGTGATGTGCCTTCAGTTCATCACACTGCTAGTCAAGAAATAGCAACTGTGAAGAAAAGTATTTTCTGTGCATCTAAGATTTCTGTCTGCTTCTGTCTCACATGGTTTCTGCGCTCATATAAATTAACTGGGATATCTAGTTGCTCACTGAGTTCCCCTCATTATTAGAGGTGCCCTGCATTTATTCCATTAAAAAAAATATGCAACAGTTTTCTCTACATCTCAGACTTGCCAGTTTGTAAACTATGGAGGTTTGCAACTGAAGCCAAGAAACTTAAACAAACTTGTCTGAATTTTTCCATACCATAGTCTTGGAAAGCACACAACCCACCATGAAGAAAGAACATTACACAGCTTTCCTCCGCTAAAAGGAACTATTCCTGTATACATTAAATATATATTTAAAGCACTATTTTTTTCAACAACTTTGCCCCTTTTGCTGTAATTCCCACATAATCTTTCACTTATGCTCGTTTTATTATTAAACAAGCCAGAAACATGGAAAAAAATAAGCACCTAAAAAAAGTATTTTCCCAAGGGCTGACCCAGGTAGAATTTTTTTCCCCCTTTTTTCCTTTTTTCTTTTAACTTCATAGCTGGCTAATTACTTTCTCATTTTGCTGCCACTAGTAAGATATTGCAGCAGTCATAAGACAGCCTAGCAAAACATATTCCAAGAACACTGACAGTATAGTGAAGTTTGCCAATTTAATCCCGATTTTGAACACCATCAGTGATGGCAGAAATCTGTCAGTATGCACAATTGCATAATACCTTTTACAGACTCAGATTTCTCAGTCAGGTGCTAGAGCTCTGACAGACAGAGCTCTATAGGTGCAGGCTACTGTTTTAACTTCACTTTTTAAAGACAAGGGCTTAGATGTCACTCTTACCTCTGTCTCTCCTCCTGTTTAACAACTCACATTTTTGTGAAAGTAAGGAACCATTAAGTAAGTTAGAAACAGAATGCCTGTGAGCGTCCTGCTGGAAGGAAAGGCACACCCTACAGCAGGCCTTGCTTTTTCCTACATATCAAAGAAATCCCAAGAGGGAAGCCAAGAGAACTCAAATGCATCAGTATCTGCAAAAAAAAAAACAACCAACTTCACTGCATGTTTAAAATCAACCACAGGACATGAAACTGCAAGAAGGCAGGTTCTGCCAGTTTCAGTGCTCTCAGTGCTGCTTATTTAATTGGAAGAAAACTCACAAAACAACCAAGACAATTACAGAGCATGGCTGCACAACAATGGTAGATTTCAGTCTCTCAAATATGTTTCCGCATTGAAGAAAAGGGCGAGTAACACGCCAAATCAAGACACGCACACTGGGGAGTGCTGAATGAGGCAGGGTTTTGCCATTTAAACAAATTTTGGAGTTAACATTTCTAACAAATTACCTTCAAGAGAAATTCCTATTTGTTTGGCATAGAGTTAAATCAAGAACCTGACTTATGTATTTTACAAGCCAGCACTTTCTAGTTTCACAAGTTCTGTCTGATCAGACGTTGCAGGCAAACAATCCACAATGGCTAGTGGCTTATGAGGTATGGTGGAAACGGATTTTTCATATTCCAGCAAATACATCTATGTATCCATTTATGTGCCTGTTGGTAGTCAGCCAAAAACACCACTCAGGGTGATTCACCTTCATATTCCCTCAGCTCTCCTTGGAAACAGAGAGCTTTTATTCGCTTGTTACAATGGTTTATGCCATTACCTACAACAATACGCTTTGGGGAAGTCTATTCTAGAAACATTTTTTTAGATTCATTTCTGTCTCCTTGTTTGCACATTCTTGCCCTTTTAATGGGACATGATCTCACTAAGACATTAAAACCACAGCCTACCCCCACCCTTGCACACAGTAAGAGGTGATTTCAGGCTTCCTAAACCACAGAACAGTTTGTGGTCTCCTAGAAAGCAAACAATTTTAAGCAGCAGTCTGACCTTACTCAGGCACATGGTTTAGGTCCCACACATGGACCATAGGACCATAAAAGCAATCCAGTGGAGCAGGCAGTACACTTTGCTCTGGAAGACTCACGGCCAATAGCCATGAACTCCTCTGATCAGCTCTCAGCTCTACCTAGCATAGCACTTCCCACTGCAAACAGCCCTGCTGTGCCACAAGGCTGGAACTCTTAAAGCCCAGTTATCTGACACCTTATCTTTGTACTACGGAACAAGAAAGATTAGTTTAACTTACCTCTGCATATCTTATATTTGGAGCTTTACACTGTCAGCCTCCAGTAAAAGCTTAAGATACTGCCAGGGCTTTGGAACACGTATTTTGCTTTCCAAAATCACTTACATGAAAATGTGAAGCCGCAGATCTCCTTTCCATTCAGGATGACTTGGTAGCAGCTAATGAATCATGCAGAGGTGTGCCAAGTTGCAAAGTTCTCCCTTTCATAGCACAATCAAAACAAAAACTAAGGCCAAAGAGACTCAGATCAGTAGATCCTCCCTTTCTGACTCCCTTTTAACCTGACACCATCATGTAATACTTCATCCTTTTACCACTACACAAGCTCCTGATAAAGTCACCTGGTTTCAGTTGCTTGCTAAGGAGATTCGTTGATGATCTGGAGGGCTACCTCTACCTGCCTCTTACCAAGCTCCTTGCTGCTAGAAGGATGGACAGCATCAGCTTTCAGCAACACACTACAGGAAAAGAAGGGATGAGAATTATTTCTGAAGTTTCTCATTGTCATACCTTGTAAATCAAATAAAAATGCCTAGACATGCTGAAATCAGCAACCAGTAGAAACAAGTTAAGTGAAAGGATCTCTCATGAAGTTGGCACATCATTTTGAAAAGTTTATCACCATTGTCAAAGTAAATTAATACATATTAACAGTTAAGATGAACAAGTACAGGGTAGCATTTCGAAGAACGCAGCTGTTAGGGCTCACTTCCCAACAGAAGCCAATGAAGTCACACAGTGCTTCTACTGAAAACAGTTTTGATCGACAAGTATTAATTTTTGAAATTCTTGTCTTCCCTTGAGTGGTGGTTGCTGTCTGCACCCATCTGGGAGTACAATCAGGTGACAGGGATAGATTCCTGCAGTACAGTTCTCAAATGGCCCTTTTAAGCAGCTGCAAGTCCATGCAAGTCCAAACCACTGCATTTGTTTGTGTTTTTATACTTTTATACATTAACCTGATAGCAAAGGAGAAACCGAAAGCCAATGTGGTAATGATGCATCTCAATGACACCCAGCACACGTGTGCATATTTTACACAGCAATACACAGACAGGTAACTAATATGATGAAAAACAAATCACAGTAGAGTAAAATTTAAAAAATGTCCTAAAATGTGCATTTTATTCCATATCATTATACAATGTTTACATACAGGTATACTTTTAAAACTGCTCAAAAGAAAGTGTGAAAAATAAAGTGAGGCGAATATCGATTTATAAATTCCACCCCCTCCCCAAGCTCCACACAAATAAAATACATTTTAAAACAATCTCTTCCAAATTAGTTTTCTCCTGAATTTATTGAATCTTTCATTTCAACATGAAAAATACAATTGAACGAATACTCAAGGTGAAATGTTGACCTACACTTCTGTAATGAGTCAGAAGTACATAATTTAAAACCTTCACAACCCTTTGCTTTTTGCTGCTGCTTACATAACCTTTATTTTATTGAATTAGAAGGCACAGAAAGTCCAAATCCTCACAGATTAGTAAAATTCTGATAAAAATAAATTACTATGCTTGACTACTCCTGACTTATCTGGTATCACACAAAAGACTTTAGTAAAACCTTTTGTTGAAAATAGCACCATTTCCACTTAATCTCTTTTGAATATGTATCATCATTCTTGTTAAAAGTTGTGGTGGCACTTGAGGTGGGACACTTTCAGACAGCCAGGGTCCTTCAAAAGATTAAGCACATCAAATTACTGAACTCTCTACAAAGTGTAGGTAACATTTTCTTGGGAAATGGCACAATTAAACCGTAACGTATTAGCTTAACCTGCATATGGCTTGCCCATTTTGGTGTTTCCCTGACCCCTGCCTGATAATTTAGCTGATGTTCTTGTGACTGTGGTGAAACTAAAATAACGACATGTTTATGGGGCTTCGCGGCAAGCAGGTGTAAAAATAATATAACAAATAATGTGGTTGCTGCTAAGAAGGTTTTCACATGTTGTTTAACTCCAGTAAAGTTTGATCCAGCATCTGATGCATATTAAGGTTTTCTTCTTTGGCATGCGCCACTTTCTCTGTTGTGGGATTAGAAAATCAAAACATGAATAGTAGTTCTTCAGAGGCACTGATTCTCAGAATATGAAGGCATGCAATGATCATTTCTAATCAAGGGTTTATAAGGTAAGAAATGTGCATGCTCATAAATACTGATATCTCCAGACAACACATCCAGATATAATTCCAAATTAATAGAACAAATGGCAAGCAATGCAAGTTTAGAACTGTTTGCAGGTACATTTGTTTATAAAATGCACTGCCAGAGATTAGGTTCTTGTGTGTTCTAGAAGTTCTTTGCTATAGGAAACTGAGACAGTGAATGGATTTAATTTTTTTTAATTAGGGCAAAAAGAAAATGATTGAGTTCTTTGCAGACCCGTAAGTAAGGTTAATTTATTTCAGAACTTGCAAAGAACAAACAAGAAATTAAAACCAATCTCCCCTTCAGTCAAGTGACTTTTAAGAAATGTGTTTCTTCTAAAACCTAAAAAAAGTTAGTAGTTTTATGTTGCATGCACATTTTTATAGGACTGTCATTTTAACACACTTATATGATACAATAAATAAGCACAATGTTTTAGAACTGCGTCATACCAGAATCCAATAACAGTAACTTCATACTAATGCAAGCATACCTTTAAACTGACCAGGTATTTTCAGGTAGAGCTCTCATTCCTAGCATTTTTTTTTTTCTTTATATTTTTTTAATATATTTTTTTTTTGAAATTAAATACAAGCCCATTTCATAGTAATGCAAAATTTATGCATTGAAGTCTCCAGATAACAAAACAGCTGTAAGTATACTTTGTGTTGGTTCTGAAACATGAATCCTGGTGAACAATTTTCTCTCATCCACTTTCTAGTAAAACTCCCAGGGCCAACTCATGACATCAACAAAGCAGCAGGTCTCTCCAGAAGAAAGGCTGCTACTTTCTGGACACTTAGCTAAGTGCTGTTACGTGTTTACTGAAGTGGAAAGCTATTGCACAGCCAAAGTAAGAGCACACTGCTCCTCTGAAGGAGGTGTGAATACAGATACACGAAAGCCTCCTCAGAAGAAGCATTTGTGTATTTTTCCAAAATAAGATTAGAATTTAATCCATTAATATACTGCAGAATCAACAATCTGAAAAATCAACGTCTATGTTTCTTGCTTATTTCTACATTTACTGATTCATTCTTGAGGAACTTTCAGAATAAGCAGTTTTTAAATAAGTTAACAACATAGTCACAACAAAGTTTAATCCTCATTCAATGCCAGCTTTAGTTCATTAGTTAGGCGACTGTTTTGCTCAAGTTGCTGGTAGAGTTGGTCTGTACAGGCAGCAAGCAGGTTAGAAGGAAAAAGAGGCAGAATGAAGACAGATTAGACAGAGAAAACAGATAAGTAAGTTAATAAAGAAACTGGTCACACCACAGACAGTTCAGTAACAGAAACGTTTTACCTTTGTTTCCTAGAACTCTGGTAATTAATAGCTACTCCAAGGAACAGCTACTACAATCTGCAAAGGACTTGCTAAAACTCCAATGCAGAGAACAGCTGTGAGACAGGCAAATGGGAATACAAATGGAAGAACAGCAGCTATATTCCTAGAAGAATGAAGTCCTGCTTTAACCTTCATGAACAATGCATGAAAGATTTGTTTTATGAGTGCCAATTTTCTTTGTGCATTTTTCACAATGTGGTGGAACGTCATCTGTCAGCTGCCAGAAAGCAACTGTGTCATAACCAGTCTAACCAACAGCAGGAGAGATGCTGAGAGCATGAACTGCCTGCCCCTAGGTTTGACTCTCACTGTATAACTTTACTGAGGAATCTGACAGCCCAAATGGTATTTTTGATGGGTAAACATATTGTTATCACTGATATTAACACACTACAATATCTGTAAATTGTCCAGTGGTACTTTATAAAAAGACAACCCCAAAACAATTGGTGAAAATGAAATGGAAGCGTGAAAATCTGCACAGCTTGAATACAGCAAATTGACAGGATGGTTCACTTCCATGGTCAAACAGAACACCCACAGCTATGATGCAACAGTGAATTTAGTGTGTTCTGCAGAAAGAAGAAGTTCTCTGATGGTCTTTGATGATTATTTTTTCTCTAATTGTCTATATTGGACTCAATAGTCTAGATTCAAACAGTACTCCTGACCTCTTGATCCCAGATTATTCCACTACAGGAAAAGACTGGTTCTTTCCACAAGATTCTTAACAGCTTTCACAAAAATCCTCTTCCCCTGTGGGACTTGGACATAACAGCCCACAGCAATAGCAAAGCTTTTTTTCTTTTTCTTTTTTTTTTTTTTAAAAGCAGTGAGTTACTCCATACAACACATTTGCACCGAGTGACAGCTCCTGACAACTTCTCCCCACAGCCTAAACTCCAACAGCCAGCTCAGTAAAAGCAGGACACGTTTCACAATTCTGTTCTTGGTCCAGAAACAATTGTTTTTTTTGTCTCTACTATGAGGATAACATTTGACACTAAGACACACATGGAAAAAACATTGAGACATCATCATAATAAAAATTCTACTTTGTTTGGCAAAATGTATTTAGTTGTTATTCAAATACAACAACAGAATTTGAATCACAAACTTTATGCTTACCTTCATCACAGAGAATTAATCTCTTGGTTTGAGGCAGAAACTTCCAGTGTTTCTCAACAACCACAATGAGACTAAAACCCCAGGTCAAGTGTGGAAACGTTGTGAGTGTAAAGTCAGCTCTTGACTACCTGTACACAAGTCTGGCGAGGTTGTGATTTATCATGCAGATAGAGCCAAAGGTCCTGGCTCCGTACATGGCCACTTTGGGCCAAGCAGTGTGTTTGACTTCTGGTGCACAACCCCTGAAGCTCAACCTCAGCGGAGCTACCCTTGCACATCGCGTATCCCAGGCAAATGAAATGTCAGAGCCATCTTTGAACTTCTGTCAACCACTCATGTATGCTACTACCTACACATGGCCAGACCTTGTTGGATGTACAGCCTGATGTACAGGTCATATCCAAGGGTGACAGCGTGCTGAAGTACAGTGCACTGAGAAACCTGAACAGCTCCGTGGAGTTAACATCAGTGCAGCACAGCCAGCTACACATTCTGTGGGCGGCTACCTGGATATATGCACTTTGCTACCCATTTCTAATCCTCTGTCCAGACACTCATCACCCCCCAGTGCAGGTGACTGATGATGCATGTTTGAACAGAAGTTTTTAATTAAATACTGACATTCAGAACAACTGTGAATTTTCCACTTTTTTTTTCCTTTTTTTAATATTACTAGGTTTCTACATTGGGTTTTTCTTTTGCTATTTCTTCAGAAGCAACAGTATTGCAAAGAAAAAACATATAATAAAAGAAGTAAAAGACAATAAAAGAATTCAACAGATTAAGGGGTTGGAGTTGCTGTAGCACAACATACACTGGTTAACCTGCTAAATGGCAGGACCATGTTCCCCACGACATTTGCATGTGTGAAGTTAACCACATTCGCTTCAGTCATTTTACAAATACTCATCCAATTGTAATTAACCTTCACACTAAACATTTTACTTTTCAGTTGCAATACACCAAGTGTATTCACTTACTGTATCTTAACTGATAAGTACTAAGGTATTGAACTCAAATAACTGTACAACCTGTGATTGCTGATAGGTATCCCAAGAAAGCCACATTTACAAGATAAGCTAGAACTCAGCTGTGCTACGTTTGGAGATTACTTAGCCACTGCAACTTAGGAACTTTAGCAATATATGTAGTAATAGGTGTAATCAGAAATCAATTCAGTTTAAACTGATTCACCTGAACATGAACTGAAAAATAACTTAATTGTGAAGAAAATGAAATTAAAATAAGTAAGTTAAATTTCCTAGTGGCAAATAGCTACAAAAAAAAAAAAAAAAAGGTGTCACTATTTAATGCTTCATACTCAACTAGGCACTACCAAATCAACTGAAAGTCAACGTTTAAGCTTTCAAACCTGAAATCAGTGTAGCATTGTAGCAGAATCATCACATTATTACATTAATAATGAGAAGTTTTCTGTTCCAATTTTAAGACATTTCTCATGAGTCTAAAATTTAAACTCACAAATCTGAGCTAAGTACAAGAGTGGAAATCTACTGAAATCTCTGCTGAATTTTCAATCACATCCTGCCACTCAAGAACAGTCTAATGAAAAAGTAAGCACACAGTATCTTCACTGACCAATCAAGGTGCAAAAGAGGGGAAAACTTTTTGCAAAGTATTTTGAATTTTTGATACTGCCCCTTTAAATCTCTCAGAATTAAGCTGAATAACATATTGACATAAAAACAGGAAATCTTCAGCATCAAGCTAGGAGAAAATTTTGGGCTTTAAAGTGAAAAATCTAGTGTCAAAGGCTTAACTGCTTTCAGCTATGCTCCCACGACCAAGTGACCTTAAGGCAGTAATGTTTTTGTAGATTTTGGCCCAACAATAACAACTGAAACATTTCACATTAAATTTGTTGTTTTATCTGCATCATAGTTTGGAAAAGAGTGAGACCATAACTGGTCAGTATTAACCCCAGAATATCAAGAATGTTATCCTTATCCCATAGACTCCTGCCGCTGGCTTTGTATTGTCAACAGGCAGGTAAAATTGTTTGTAGAAGAAAAATGGAAGCATCAGCAAAAATTAAATCCCTAATGGCCAAAAAAGTATATTATTTTTTATTAATAACTGAAGTGGCTCTTTAAATAAATAAAAGGCAAGGGGATAGCAAAAGGGATACAGCTGGGATGTTTATTTTACATTGAGAGATGTAGAGTTTCTGTACAATAGAGCACAAAAAGCATATTCCGAGACAGGTGCTAGAAGGATAGAGTCAAGTATGCTAGAAGACAGGACAGTGAACCATGAAACATCCAAAATCTTGGCAAGATGTTTTATCCAACCTGATGAAGATGTCTTTGGAGAAGTGAAGCAAAGAAAATTATCTGCATGAAAAGAAAAAGTGAGATAAGATAGGAAATAAAAAAGCGCAGGAAAAAAAAAGTCCAAAAAAGCAGCACACAACAGAATCCAGCATGCCAGGATGACTACTAGTGAAATGCCACACCATGCTGGGATTGGAATGCTACAGCAATTTCCTCATGTACCAGTACTACATTTTAAAGCCTGTTTTCTATCTGGAAATATCCCAAATGGACGAAATACTGTAATCTCTGTATACAGAGGAGGAAAAAAAAAAGAATCTATTTGTTTGATAAGCCACTGACTAAACTGATGTGCTGGTACATCACAATCAAAGCATACAAAGCAATCAATATTAGACCCCTAATAAGTTGTGGAAGAAAAGGAGGAAAGCAACGTAGAAATGTGGGGATTAAAAAAAAAAAAACCACCAAGGAAAAAATATTTAAATTATGGGTGCACACAAAATACATGTTAAGCCCTGCTCAGAGCTAATGTCTTGCTGGAAGTGCTAGCTTCCAAAAGTTCTAGGACTGGACATCACACCTTACAAGCACTTGAGAAAGCCACAACTCTTCCCATGTCAGTTCTACAGGGGTTCATGCAAATGAAATGTTATGAGCATGGGAAGGTGGATTTAGCACAGCTGACCTCTGTTCAGAGTTTTACATCAATGCAGGAAGAGTCAGTGTGTATGAATCACTGCATGGACTAGTCGCACCTTACAACCGATCGTTTTGTTTTTCTCCCACCTAAAATGATTTTTCTTTCTCTCCTTATAACTAAAGTTGTTTTTACCACACTTTTGCTATTTATAAATTAAATTACTACTACCCTCCACAAAATATGCAGAAATAACCTACACTTCAACTGTCACTTTCATGGGTCTAAATCATAAAGTGTTCCTATTTTTCACACTTGTAACTTAATGCTTACAGCAGAAAATTTCTGAGCAGTCTAGGATATTTAAGACACACACATTCCACTATTATTAACAGAGCTAAGTCTAAATTCCTTTGAAACTCTTCTAAGAGCTTTACCAGAGCAAAACACACCCAATGCAACATGTATACTGAGATTATCATCTTTTGGCAAATTCAAAATGATGGGCCTGATAGGAAATACATGAACAGAGGTGAACTGAAAGGATAAGTGCAGAGCTACAAAGGGCAACTGCAAGACATAAGGATTGCAGATACATACTGAAAGAGTAAACGCAAGCTCATTAGCTCATTGATTAGCTTACAAAATCACCATGAGTATTTACCAGGCTAGGCACAACACTCACCCACACTTTGCCACGGTAAAGAAATTGTTCATGGTATTTTGTACACCTAGTCTCGCTAAAGAAATGCGTCTCCCGCTACAGAGGGAGTATGATTTCACAAAGCCGGAACCGCGCAATCAATGAGGGCAGGGAAGCAGGTGCAGGCACAAGCTGGGAAGACATTTACATGGAAGTCATATCGTTGAGAGCGTGGTCGAGCTCCTCACTGATGGCTTTGTACTTCAGTTTCTGAGCATATAGCTCATCTAACATTCCCCCCAGGGAAAGAAGAGGTGCACGAGGAAATGGAGTGTGATCGTGGGATGGAAGATGAAGGCAATGGCATGTGATACCATCCAGAAGCAGCAGAAAAGGGTAAGAATGCACAGGAAGAATTGTTGCAGCAGACAGGACAACGAAAAAAGAAAATAAAAGATTAGGGAAGAGTAAAAAAAAAAAAAAAAACAACTGTAAGTAGTTTCATATGACAAGTTCATTAACTGCACTGCCAGTGGGACAACCTGTGATATAAACAAGATGAAGGAAACAAAGTGTATATGGGAAGCTAAATCTGTTTCCCTGCCCTAAATTTTTGTTCTAATGCACATTAGGAGGGCACACAGGAGTTACAGAAGTCAGTACCAGGGACAGGAGATCTGAAAATGGGTCTCAAGAAATATGTTAATTTTTCCTTTTATTTTTAGAAAAACACACACACTCACAAAACAACAACAAAAAAACATGTTTTGGTTTGGGTGATCTGTCAAGCACTTTTTAACAGAGAATTTTTGTTCTAAGAACTTAGCTTTTCTTTTCTGCTTCCTGAGTCAGCGACCATAAACTTGCAGCAGTTCCCCAGCTATATTTTGTACCCTTTACACCTAAGTCTGACATGCCAAGCAATCGAGCTTATTAAATCCTAGACTATGTAACACATCTAAGTAGTGAACTCCATACAACTTTTTATTACCAAGCACTGCTGAATTATTTTCTCTGGAGGGAGAAAGCACATTCTACTGCAGATCTGAAAGATTTAACAAAACCTTAAAACAAACTCCATGAATTTAAATAAGCTGTCCTCCCAAGTATATATACAATCCAAAAGATTTACTGAAAACCAGCAACTGTTCTATGTCACAAAATGCCTGCCCTGATCACAATAATAAATTACGTCAGCCTGTTACATTCTTAACTACTAGAAACCTAACTCTTCACCACCTTTATAATAAGCTAATGCTACTTATCTAATCATTTACCCTATACATTTATAAAACTCCAAGTAGACAAGTGTAAAGCAGAAAATGAAAGGAGTCTTGAGAACATCAGAGAAAAGAAACAGGCAAGAGCAAAACACTGTTCACCTGAAACATTTAAGTCATCAATATATTTCAATTAGATTTTTTTTTTTTTTTAAAGAACTTTTTAAACAAACCATATTTATATAAGCAGGACAAGTTAGGCAAGTAGAATTGTGTACTAGATAAAACCAGGAGAATAAAAGATCTGTATTTCTTTAGTAAATAAGGAAAACAAAGACCATACCTTCTAGGTCATCAATGCTCTTCTCCAGCTTGGTTACTGACCTCTCAGCAAATTCAGCACGGGTCTCAGCCTGAAGTCAAGACCAGTACAAACGATTGTAGGGAATACATATTACTTACAAATAGAAGAACAGCAATTCATATGAGGGAAAAAAGGACAATGAGAGGAATAAGACTAAAAATGATTAAAATAACAAGGCAATGCTCCTTTTTAGGAATGACATCCAACACTATACCCCAAAATGACATGTTCATCCTTAAAGAATCAAAGTAGTTTTTATATTAAAAGAATCAAAATTTTAGTCAAAGATCTGTTATAAAGAACAGCTCTAGTTTTACCTCCTTCAGTTTGTCAGTCAGGACTTTAATCTCCTCCTCATATTTGTCTTCTTTCTGTGAGTACTGTAATTAGAAAGAAGATCA
Organism: Aythya fuligula; assembly: GCF_009819795.1. Taxonomy (NCBI): domain Eukaryota; kingdom Metazoa; phylum Chordata; class Aves; order Anseriformes; family Anatidae; genus Aythya; species Aythya fuligula. The sequence goes on along the minus strand of NC_045569.1, from coordinate 7,355,432 downwards.
CTGATATTAGATCAAGCATTCTATGTGTATAAAAAATACCACTCTTCTAATAGATCAACTGTGTAAAAGAAATTAATGCGGGTATAACTGAATTCCTCTTACCAGACTGTGGTCATATACAACTTACTTCAAGAGAAAAATTTCCCTGAGTTGTATTCTAGCAGGGTACAGCAAAAACTCTGAGTAGAAATTAGTATTAAAGATGAATGGCATTTGGACAAATTAAAGATTAGCACACAAATGCCATTTTGAGTCATATTATATAAAGAATACTAAACTATGTTAGACTATTTAGCAGTAGATATGTTCAAATAATACTAATCTATGTGGAACCTAAAGGAATACAAAGTTCTGATAATAGCCAGATATGAACTGAGTATTAAGTCCAAATGCTTCACTAACAAATCACAGAATTGTAGGGGTTGGAAGAGACCTCAAGAGATCATCGGGTCCAACCCCTCTGCCAAAACCAGGTTCCCTAGAGCTGGCTGCCCAGGTAGGCATCCAGATGGGCCTTAAGTATCTACAGAGAAGGAGACTCCACAACCTCCCTGGGCAGCCTGTAAATTGTCCTGCTGAAATACTGCAAAGCGATCATAAAAAAAGATGGCAAAGGCCAATCTAGGGGATAGCATAATGAGCACATTCTCACACAAGTCTCTAGCCTACCTTCTCAGCCTGAGCCTCCAGCGACTTCAGGTTGTTGGTCACAGTTTTCAACTCCTCTTCAAGCTCAGCACATTTGCTGTTATTTCGGAAGGAAGGCAGGAAAGGGGTGGATGGAAGATTCAGTCAAGCAAAGGAAACAGGAGAAAAAAAAAAGGGGGAAAAGATAGAGAAAAATGAAAACAATTACAGAGCAAAAGAACGGCCTCAAAAGCAGCTGAATCTATCACAGACTGAAAGCAACATTTTACAATGCCAAATTCCATTTTAAGTGTGCATTAAGATGACAACCAGACACAAATTATCTACAGCCTTTGGCTTACACAGAAATATTTACAAAGCATTTACACGTGAGATAGTTCAGCTTCTTTTTGGCTGCATAAGAGATCAGTTTTAAAGGCAAAAATGAACAAATAAACAAAAAAGAGACCAAAGAAAAACACCAAAGCAAGATGCAAAGGGAGTAAAGAGCACAGTGAGGATCTATTTGTTACTGAGTGAGCTAACTGGCTATGGAAGCTGAAAGACTTGGGTTGCAGTTAAACCTAAAAACTGTTTATTAGTATCAGTACCTTATCCTCTGCAGCCATTAATGCTTTCAAGGTTTGATCCATTATTCTTAACTGTTCTTCCAGCTGTCGGACTTGGCTGTTAGTGAACACATGAAATGCACAAAAGCCATTCACAAAATCAGTGTGCAGGTACAGCATGCAGTGACAAAACACACGCGCACACACATACAAACACATTTACTTTGGTGCTGACCATTTATTTCAACCATTAGAGTAAATGAGCAAAACATAGCTTTGAGCTGAACGCAGGGTGTACTGCCAGTGTTTCATGCTGTTACAGTTACTGTCTTGTGGCACCTCACAGGCATCTCAGGGACAGTCGAACACTTACCTTTCTGATAGTTCAGCACGTTCCTCAGCTCGCTCCAGGTCACTCTCAATGATCACAAGCTTACGAGCTACCTACAGGCAAAAGCAAGTGACATTCATGGATAACCCATTGCTGCAGCCAACAACATCTGTCCGTAGAATCCACAAAGCACGCAGTTGGACCTCTTCCCATTTTCTGGTTAACATGTGGGTTTCATCATGCGGTATCTTCAGCATTAACTTGGGTCTTTCTTACCTGACCTTTTTCAAGATCTCTTTTTTCAATTCATTGAAAGGCAGCTTTAAAATATTTTTTCTCCCTGCGAGAGGGTCCTTAAGAAACCAGGGAATACTCTCAACTGTTTTAGCACAAAGATCTGAGTACAGATCTCCTGCTACCTTGTCCCTGAAGGCATCCAGGTGCCTGTTTTTGTTTCTGCAGCTGCAAACAGTGGTGTTTGCAATCTTTTGCACTTTAATCAGGAAAAAAAAAAAAAAAAAACAAGAACAAAAATAAAAAGGAATTACAATAACAGCTTAAATGTCTTAGAAACAGATGATCTGTGCCCAAAAACTAACCTCTTCATACTTGCGGTCGGCCTCTTCAGCAATGTGCTTAGCTTCTTTAAGCTGGATCTCTTGGATTTCCATCTTCTCTTCATCCTTCTGGGCTCTATTTTCAATAACTTTCATTCCTCTGAAAGACATGAAAAACAGGAAATGTAAGGTTCAAGGTTTGCCAGTTCATCTCCAGTTCTACTACTATTGGAGTGTGACTTTCAGACAGATGCATTAAGATGAATGAAGCATATCAGATATTTGACTTATCACACCAGAGGTCTAGTCCTGTATATCCATACTTCGAAGTTTAGAGCAAAAGCAGCATGATTTAGGAAGAAAAAGTTTCTTTAGCTCTTTCTACACTTTAGCTCTACAAAGAAACTCAATCACTTCACTACCCTTTTTTATTTAAAATTCCAGGATAAAATGTTCTCGAGAAAGGTAAATAAGGGATCTTGCTTCTAAAGACCTAATATGACTGAAGATATCCACATTTCTACACTCACTGTGAGTTAGCACGCTCCAAACCCTGCAGGATCGACAGACATCATGTTTATGGAAAAACAGATGCAGACTCCCATGAGCTTTTCTACATCGGAGTCCTAAAGCACTGAAGTTCACCATGCTCTGCACAAGCAAATTTTAACACCTCCATAACAGGAAATATTGTGTTACCCCTTCCATACGTGTTTGACACAAATTTTCTTAACTATTTCACAATGCACAGTATGTATTTTCTTTTCAACAGGCTGTGCTGTTAGCAAGGTAGAAACAAATATCCAGAATACTTGGGATTCCTTCCCAAAAGGAATTATCACAGCTATAAAATATAGTTTGCATTAGTGAAAGATGGGCACTACCTAACTCTTATTAGGAACATCTGGAAATCCCAGCCTAAATATGACAGAATTAGTGGGATCTCTCTCTGCTTTTCTCACCTACATGTATAAATCCTAACAACAGGAGAATCAAAGCCTCTTCCAGCACTTTGCTATTTCCCTGTGGGATTTTCTACCCACAATGAAATTAAGAATCACACAGCAGCACTAGAATAATGTTATCTTTACATCTGAGACACGAACAAGAATTCAAGCCCATACATTTCAGACATCCTTACAGACAAACTGTGACCGAAGTCCATGTGACTGAAGTCCAAAGACAGAGTGGATTACATGTGTGCGGAGACATAGGAGTGGTTTAATTTATTTCCCTAGCCCACACCCTGTCAACTACCACCTTCGTCATAAGGGTAATCCAGCTAGTAGGAGTGGATCCACCCACCTTTCACTCTCATCTGCAGCCTTCTCAGCCTCCTCAAGCTTCTGCAGGGCAGTAGCCAAGCGCTCCTGAGCCCGATCCAACTCTTCCTCAACCAGCTGGATGCGTCTGTTCAGAGAAGCTACTTCGCTCTCAGCCTAAACACAGAAAGAACAGAAATTAGTTCATGATAAGACACACATCACCTTTTTCAAAAGGTTACACCACGTACCTGCTAGTGCCATTTAAGAGCACTTTGTAATTTCTGACTTCATCCACTAAAAAGCCCACGTAGAGATGTATATGCCCTCATTGAATTATGAAGTTATTGCTTCCTTTACACAAGGCACATTAAGGACCGTACAATGTGTACTAGAAAGAACAGGACTAGAAGAATTATGCATTGTTTCCTGAATACATTACCTTTGGTTCTTTGCAGACATGAACCAATTGCCTTTCTTCCCTTTTAGGAGATCAGCACAAACTATCGTGACCCTTCCACATTAGCCCAAATCCTTTACCTATGCCCTTTTGCCATATTTTGCAGTAAGTATTGCCCCAATGTTTCCTTGAATTCCATAAAAAGAGCTCAAAGTAAACACGCAAAAATACACCTGGATCAATATCTGCAATGAGATAGCTCCTACAGAGATGGGATGAGAACATTTAGAGTGCTTGAATACTCACAAGTTTTGCTTATAGGCAACCTATTTAAGAGCTGACAAAGAAGGCACCAGCAAAGGTTACATTTTGTAAGGACCCAGGTACAGGCAACAATTGCTTAAAATACTATTTTTCCCCTCCAAACTGTCATCCTCAGATTTCCCCTAGATTTGCCTCTCTTCCATTACCTATTTGCTTAATGTTATGTACAACACATCTGCCTCCTATCATGACAAGTTTTTACTTCTAATATATTCAAACCCACACTTGCAGAATAATTTCTGTAACAGCCTTCCCATAATAACCTCGTTATTAAACTCAATTTCTTTCAAAATAAACAAAACATACAAAATCACCATTATTCCAAGAAGAACACTTCCAAGAACAGCAGTTACTCTTAACTAGTACTGCAAATATTCTTGCCATACGTGAGGGCAAACAAATTTTAATTTCCAGCGGGGGGAAACAAAAAAAAGGGAAAGCTATCACACCAAAAGTACCAGTGCTTTTTCTTCAACTAAAAATTTAAGAACTGCTGTTTGTTGCTTTTACTACTCTGAGGTAGTTCGATACAGCTGGCCACAGCCTGAATTTTGTTGTGAGTAACACAAGAACTTATACAACAGCCAAGTGAACAGCATCTGACATAACAGTAACACTGCTACTTGAAACACTGGAAGTAACACTAACATCTGAGAAGTAAATCTGTATTTGAACATTGAGTGTTGGCAGTGAGTACACTGTACCAGGAGTAGAAGAAACTAGATCCTTACGATTCCACATTAGCCCCTCTCAAAAATCTTCACCTAGCTATGTAATCAACAGTGGGACTCCAAACCTGCAATTTGCCAACTTTGAATAGCAAAAAATTGAACTTTTTGAGAAACAAAGCAGCTTTGGGAGTGGTGGAAATACATGTTCTTTCAGAAACATCACCCTTGGGAAATCTGTAATGCTACAAGTTAATTATTATCATGTCAAGACTCCTCATCCCGATAAGAGCGTACAATATGCTTAGAAAACAGAGGGCGACTAAAGTTCAAGTTTTTACTTCCTGCTCCACCACCAGCAACTCAATGAGGTTTCACCAACGTTGCAGCCTTATATGGCCCAAGTCACTCGGCGGAGTAGGACTTCTGCCTTATATGGTGAGGAAGGAAAAACCCCAGTGACATTAGGGGCACTCCCACGATGAACAGGCAAACACAGCCTTCTGCATTTTTGACGCTGCATATTTTCACAATGAGAGATGCCATGGATAGGTTACAACTGAGTGTTAATTATTACTGCCGTAGGAAAGACTGTTTTCCAGCTAATCATATAATTGAAAAAGGAAAACTGCATTATGAAAATGCAGTTACTAACAGCCCCACGAGATGCACACACACAACCAAAGGGACTCTCTAAAAGCAATGCCTCCTTGTCACAGACTCCAAACCTTTAACAATCTGGTTTAACAATCAAAAGTTGTAAACTGCAAAATGCTTTGGCCACTGCTGTAGCTTTTTCATTGTTTGCGTATCTGTACCTTGCACAGGAAGAGAAAAAAAAAAAACAACCTTGAGCTGGTCACATGCTATACGTATAAGGCAATACACTAAGGGAAGGGTCAAGTTCACACCTCAGCTTGCCTGCTGCAACGTTCTCAAAGCTTCCCTCCTCAATCATGCAGCAAAAATTAAAAAAAATCCGTGCCTGGCTGGCATTAGGGAAGAGGCACAGGTCTTTGTGCGCCTGGGAGTTCAGTTTTCTGGGTTTATTCACCAAAGCGCTGATCCCCTCCAAACAAATATGTAAGTACCAGGCAAACACGCTCTGCAGAATTCCACATTATCTCCAGGAAACAGACAAACATTACCCTTTTGGATGGTAACTCTAAGCCTTGCCCTGTGGCCAAGCTCTAATGGCATGACTTAACCAACAGGCTGTAATCGCTCCTCCAGTGCTCTTCCTTCTGCCACCAAAGGTATCACCAAAACTTCCCATTTTTAGTGACCCTGTAACTAACCTTAATATCTTCGTTTAGAACTGTGTGTGTTGTTGAAGGTGGGAAAATGGGTGGCCTTTACTCATAGGAAATAAAAGCTTAGAACACAAATGCAATTGTTTTTAAAACAGAAACCCTTAGAAGACAAGTTACCGACTGTGACATGATCTCTCAAAAAAAAAACAAAACAAACAAACAAAAAAAAAAAAAACAAGCACTAGGTATGTGAAATGACTTGCAAGAATGAAGCAGCCACCCACCCGTAAGGAGCCATACTGAGCTCCTTTGGAAGGCCAGCTCAAAGGGATCAGAAGGCTTACTACTGCTACATACCTTGTAAGTTTGCTGCCCAGAACGTGCAGCAAGCCCCACATTAGATGCAAATACAATAATTACCCCTTTTACACTGCGATAAGCTATGTGTGTAAAAAAAAATAATCTTATTTTGCATCACTTTCAAGCAACCAGCAGACGCTGCCAAAAATGACACTCTACGTTTTATAGAAAGAAAAAAATGAGTTACAGCTGCTAGGAGTTCCCAAGGTCAGTGGCAAGGCAAACAACAGCACTATCAGTTTTTTGCCACAACTACCACCCACAACCACATCTCCCTGCTACACAAATCCGTGCTGCTTACACCTGACCTTGTCCCTGCCTAAAACCGTGCAGACCACTCCCTTCCACTCTCAGCTACTGCTTTTGCTGTGCTAAACATACTGCAGATGCTCTGGTGCAGATGCACAGTGACAGGGGCCAGCTAATCACATCGCCGGCGTGTTTCCACACGCTGTGGCTAAGTGCTCAGCTGCTGCCATCTCTGCTTTGCTCCCAGGTCTTTGAGCCCTTAGCAGCCAGGGCGCTTACCTCCCGGGGAATGAAGCTGGACGGGACGCGCAGCCAACGAGCAGCTGCAAAAACCCACAAGCCTGCTCGGCACCTAGCGTGGACCACCCGATCTCACGTCTCTCCCCAAATCCGTTCTCCCTCGACATCTCGCTCCCCTCGGGCGCTGCAGCCTCCCCCGCCCAGCCGCAGGTGCCCATTTTGTCGGCGGCGAGGCCGGGCTGGGGGGGGGGGAGGACGCTCACCCCCCCGACCCCTACCTCCTCCCGCAGGGCCCGCTCCTGGTCCACCTCCCGCTGCAGCCGCCCCGCCCGCTCCTCGGCGGCGTCCGCCTGCTCCTGCAGGCTCCGGATCTTCCTCCGCACGGCCTCCAGCGAGCTCATCGCCGCCATGCCCGCGCCCGGCCTCGCCTCGCCTCACCGCGCCGCCTCCCTCCCCGCAGCCTCCGCCCCAGCCCCGGAAGTCTCCCGGTGCGCAGCGCAGTGCAGCGAGCACCGGGGCGGGGCTGGGGGCGGCGGGGCCCCGCGCCGAGGCCGGGGCCGGGGCCGGGGCTGAGGCCGGCGCGGCGAAGGCTCCGCGTCCAGGTGGGCGCCCCGGGGCTGCGCGGGGCGGCGGCGCCCCCTGGCGGTGCGGGGCTCGCCCCGCTGCCTTCCCCCTGCCCGGCCTCGGCGCCGGGGCCTCGCCGCCCGCCCGGTGCTGCGCGGGATGCGGCGGCTCCGCAGGAGGCAGGCCGGGGAGGCGGCCTCGGCCCCCGCTGTTTGCGCTGCAGGCAGCCGGCGCTCCCTCCCCTGCCCCGTCTTTTCGCTCTCTTTCCAAGCTTGTGGAGCAAATACTGGGCCAGCTGCCGTGGCAGCCGAAGAAGCAAGACATCCTTCAACTGCCAGGCGTATTCCACGCATAGCATTAAACACGGCGTTCATCTCGATGAAAACGAGCCAGACGCTCTACCTACCCTCCGCCCGAGGGGTGACTGCAAACACAATTGCCCTCAACTAGCTTCCAAACGCTGTTTTCCAGCGAAGGCAAATAGCGCTGGGATTGGCTGGGGAGATGTTCCTTTCCAACAGGGAATCTAGTAGCATTTCTCTCGCCTTCATCCTAGGCGAGCTATTTCCAAATAGTCTGCATACTTTTCCTTATAAGGAATATCTCCCCTGGATCTATATGCGGTTCCTTTGAACAAGTTAAATAAACGTCCTGCTAGGAAGCTGCCTCTCATCTATGCAGCCATACACAGAAGAAGAAAGACATCTGATCCCCATTACACGCAAAATCCCTCTCCCCCATTCCTATGCACACTTATGTTTGTCGAGTTCTCTGTCAAAGCTACGCAACTTAATTGCTGTACTGAAATTAAACCTTTCTTTGTGGTCTCTTTTTAAAAGTAAAATAGCATAAAAGCATGTTGCCTTTCATGCAAAGTTGGTTTGAGTAACATTTCCCTTTCTAAAAGTATCCTTCCACCACTTTGCTTGCTTCATCTGCGGCAACTCGTCTTCTTATTATGGCTTTGAGGTTAATTTTAAAAGCTGTGTTATAGGAAAAGGATGGTCATCGCTTTGGGAGTACTGTGCTTTCGCCTAATCCTGTAATTCAGACCCAAGATGTTCTCTGAGAGAAACTGGATTGTACAGCAGCAGCCATAGTGATCTGGACCTTAGCTGCAGAAAGAGTAAACTTGCACAGTTCCGTGCATGTAATACGTTAAATGCATGTCAGGGGAAGACAGGTGGGTGGGATGAGGGCCTGGGAGGGGCACGCGCTCTTGCACTATTACCATATAAAGTGCTGAGCTATATATATCCCCCAGCTTGCTCCCAGGATCCCTGTCCTCCGAACTGCAAACCTTGCAAGTATCATCTTCCAGGGAGTTTTCGCTCAAGCAGGACTGAACTTTTCCTTGACAAGTAAAACCATCTCATGGATTTCCAATAAGAAAAGCTAGGAGAAGACCTTTTATCTCAGGGATCAGTGAGTGAGCCAACCAGTATCCAGCACCAGCTCTAATGCATGTGCGCCTAGGAACAGCTCTCTTGCAGGCAGAACTAGCAGCCCTTGCTCTTCTGCATCTGTGGGATCTATATGATGTGCTCTTCTTGGCTGTCCCTCTCCCAGATCTAGCGGCTATTAGCTCTCAGATTCTGTTCCTCTTACTACCAAGGTAACGTCGTTCGATCCCGAGCCATTTTCCCCAACATCTGAATTGACAATCCACAGCACATGGAACAGCAAATACACATGAAAAGCACGTGCTGAGTGAGCAGAAACCCAACCAAATGCCTCTGAGAGTGTGCAAACCTCATGCAAGGAGGCAGTGCTGTGACTCCCACCTCCCTGTCCAGGAGGTGCCTGGACCCTGCCTTCAGCAAGGCTTCGGAGCGCTGCCTGGGAGTCCTGGCCAGCCTGTGCAGCGGGGGTGTGTGGTCTCTGTATTGGGGTGGTGGTGAAAGGGATAGGGGTAACTTACATCTGTGGCCTTTTTGTCAGCCAGTTCCAACTTTTCCTGTGCATCTTTAAGGGACTCGGAGTATTTGTCGAGCTCATCCTCAGTGCCCTTCAACTTCTTTTGCAGAGCCACCAGCTCGTCCTCCAGCTGTGATTCGGGTGGAAAGTGGTGGAGAGGGGAGGGCGGGCAGGAAAAGGTGCAGCAGGCAACGTGATCGTGCAAAGGGAGAAGTGCGAGTGCAGAAGAGACAGAAAAAGACAGACGGACAGAGAGAGAGAGAAGGAGAGACAGTTAGATTCTCTTTGCTTACGGCAAGGGCACAATACCTTGGCAGCATTCTCCTCTGCGGAGAGGAGGCTATCCTCAGACTTGTGTAGCTCTTCCAGCACTTGGTCCCTCGTATCCTCCGTCACATGCAATTGCTTTTCCAATTGCACAATGTCATCCTCTAACTAGGTGCACAAGAGGAAATACAATGCACAAAGACATTTTTCCCTGGGCTCTGAAAAGGGGGAAGGTCATTTAAAAATCCCTCTCCTCTCCTCTGGCCTCCTTCAGGATCTCCAAGAAACTTACAACCACCATGCCCCCCTCCCCCAAACTAATAAAGCCCCATGTGTGAAGGAGGGGGTTTGGAGTGGCCCAGGAAAATGACGGACACACCTGGAGATGGAGGGAGCAGCCGAAACAAGTCTGCTAGGTGGTATGGGGTGGGGGGGGACACACAAACCCAGCTTTAACGTCTCCTTCACCACGTTGCAGCACGTCTGTCCCTCGCTAACCCACTGCTCGAGGCAGCGGCTCTCAGCCAAGCCACTGTGACAAAAGCACAGAGGCCACGCAGCTGTCCCAGGGTGCGGGAACACCACCTCCTTCCTGCTGGGCCCCCAGAAACCTCCAGCCACGGGGAAAATCCCTCTTTAAGAGGGCTTCATTAGTTCAACCAGTTCTGCAGGGAAGGAGATGGGGGGCGGGAGAGGGGTCAGCAAGGTACTTATAAAAAAGGAATCAGAGAGAAACGGTCTGGAAAAACTTGTGCCCCGGTGCCAGCCGCGCCAGGACCCTCGGTGCAGACCTGCTTGCTCCTCTCCTCCGCTGCCTTCTTGTCCGCTTCGGCTTGCTCGGCTCTGTCCAAGGCATTCTCCTTGTCCAGTTTAAGCATCTGCATCTTCTTCTTGATGGCATCCATGGTGGCGGTGGGCTAGGGCGCGTCCCCGCGCGAAGTGAACCCGAAAGGAAAGCTGGAGCAGCACCGGGACGGCTGGGAGCCGAGCGGGAGCCCGAGGCCGAGCAGTGCCAGACGCGGCCCCGCGGAGCTGCCGACGGGCGGCGGGGCCGGGCGGTGCGGGCCGGGGCGGCGACGGAGTGCGAGCAGCGGGCAGGGAGCGCCTCCCAGATATGTACTTTCCCAGGGGGCCGACTGCATTCCTCAAGACATCCAATACTTTTTTGGAAAGGGCTTTTTTTTTTTTCCCCTCCCTCCTTCCTTCCCTCCCTCCCTCCCCCGCCCGTCCCTACCCCTTTCCCCCGGCCGGGTGGGAGGCTGGCCGCTCCCACTCGCTGCCGCCTGCCCCTTGGCCCTGGATGTGTCTATATTTGGGGCGAGGGAAGGCGGGGAGCCGTCCCTTCCCTTTCTAAATAGGCAGCACGGGCCGCTTCCAGGCTGCTCCTGGCAGGGAATGGAAAAAAAAAAAAAAAAAAAAAAAAAAAAAAGGGAAAAAGAAAGAGCAGCAGCTCGGGGGCCGGGGGGAGAGCCGGCTGCCGGGGGCCGGGCCCCGCTGGGTGCCGGCGGTGGGGCCGGGGCTGGTTTGCGCTCAGCGGCGCAGGAAGGGGCAGAGGGCGAGGCCCCTGGGCTGGGGCACGGCGGGGGCCCGGCTGCCCGCCCGGGGAAGGCAGAGCTGCAACGACGGGGCCCACGGAAAGATGGGACGGGGAAAGCGGCCAGTGAGGCTGCTACGGCTCGCACCCTGCGCCTGCCACACCAGCGAGAGATCAAGGCAGCAAAGAGAGGCTCGAGCAACCCAGAGAACAATTAATGAAACCTATAATTAAGTAGAAACCTATTTTTTCTTGTGGCAAGTCTCTGTCTCATTAGCACAGCGAGCAAGACACAACACGCTCTGTCACCACTACGCACGCTCCTTCCCATAGTGCAGAAAATACACAGCCGTGCACGAGCCCCACGGGATGGGGTTGCACAAAGGGAAAATTAAGCAGCCTCTTTGTCTGAGCTCTGTACTTGCACCAGAAAATTCCTCCCTTGTTCTGTCACCGATCTGCTGAGCCGACGTAACTTCGCGGCAGGAGAGGATGTCCAATGGCTGCTGGCCTGCTGTACTTGCCAGGGCAAATAAGGGCTGTGAGCTGCGAAGCAGGCTTGGAGGCCAGCTCCCTACAGCCTCCACAAGTCATGCCATAAAGCTTCAGCTCACCCGCAACAAGACAGTTAAGGCCCGAGTTCAGACCAGAGGCTGGTTCTCTCTGCTCCTGAGAAGGCCAGAATCTGGATCCAGCTGTGAGCCACACCAAGTTCGGAGCAGCTCACACCAGGCTTGGGGCTCAGCGTGTCACTGCTCAAGAGGGCGTAATGCCAAAGCAGCAGCTTTCCCTATGCCTACCTAAAAATGATTTCTTACCGCATTCCCTTTTAATAACCTTTTAATAACCTTTTAATAGTAATAGTAAAATAACAGCAATAACAGTAAAAAATAGGAAGCAAAATCTTTCTAGAGAGTGAATTCCTCTCTTTTCTAGACAAGAATGTGTATTAATCCATATCTTTTGGTTTGGAAAACCATCTATGTAAAAGCATCTAAAAAAAACAGCAGTGCACTGCCGTTGACTATTTTAAAATGCCAGACAATAAAGTATTTAAAAAGTTTGCAGATTTGCAGCTAACTCGTAAGCACAGATTTTCTTCGCGCTTATCATGCTTTCACTAGATAGCCACTTAGCCTTTCTTAAGTATAGTGAATATTTAAGAGACATCTGGTTACACATTGTTCAACAACTTGACTGTATGCATCAGTATTTTTTGTTCCTAATTGAGGAGAACTAATTCCTCTGCCACAAAAAATTCCTTTAAAAGCGTATTGTGGCTGGGAATTCAGTGAGGTAGCTCTTTTGCCTTTGGGTGAAGCACAGGTCTTGCGAAATTAAACAAACAGTATCCTGTCTGGCTAATTTGGGAGTGGTGCTGATAGGCTCTTAAAGAATTCCTGTGCAGACCCATTTTTCTAAAAGAATGTTAATGATGACATGGGAGCCTCTGGGAAACATGAGAAAGTATGATATGGAGAAAAGGAAAGGAACCAAAAGCTTTTTAAAAAAGACACCTGGAAGATGCCACTGCTTTCACAGAAAAATAATAATAATAATAATAAAAAAAAAATCCTGAGATCCCATGTGCATGAAAACGTCCAAATGATAAGCTTTCTTTAAATCAAAGACTGCATCCATGGGGCTGAACTGGCTGATGTTGTTTTTATTTTTTTTCCTTTCTCTGGTAGAGAGAATACAGAATGTATAGAACCATGTAAATGTGCCTACTTTACCTTTAATTAACAATTTATTGCCTGGAAATTTCCAGCTGGCTAAAAAAGATAGGCTTGGAAAGCAAGCAGCTTGTAGAGTCACTCCCTTTTTAATTGGTATGTGAAGAAAGACTGTATACAAATTAACTTTGTATTCTGAAAAAAGAAGGCAGCACAAACTCTGTTGCTCTGACATAACACTAATTCTGCAATGTTACTTGTTATTCCCCCTGCACCCCCTACCACCACAGGGACCGTCTCACCTCTCTCCTTGACAAATGGTGCTGGAACTCCCTAGCAGCAGTTTTACTTAATTCTGGGGAATACCTACTGTACTGGTTTTGAATTCTGCTATTTTAAGCAGGCTCTTCAGAAAACCAAGCCAGCCAACACAAAGAACTGGTAAAGTGTATTTTTTTTAAAAAAGAAACATCACTGCTTCTCCTGCAAGTATGCGATGTGGCACTTCAGGCTTACTGACAAGATGATATTGTTTCCCAGGGCAAGGCTAGAATCCATTTATATCACGGTGTTCCTGTCATGTCGTAAGTCCCTTGACACAAGCAGCAATTGCCTTGTGAAGGACCTGCTTTTCTGTGCATGGATTGAGCTGGTCAAAGGCAGTTCTCACTAGTGATGCTGATGACATGCAAAAAGGCAGGTGGATATATTCATTTGGAAACAACTTCAAATATATCCCTTCCTAACAAAGTTGGAATTGCTTTTTTTTTTTTTTTTAAGGAATATTCAGGAAATGACATCTAACTTCATACTACAACTGGTTCTTCCAGTTCTATGAAAACATGCCTCTTAAAAGATGATTAAGGATTCGAATTAGGTCAGAGTGAACTCATAGGCCTGTATGTGTCATTGGAAAAGCGAAGTGTTCCTTCAGAGGGAGGCAAATGTAAATAAAATACAAACTGATTTTGCAAAGTCTTTGAGACATCTGCAGCCCTTCTAAAACTGGAAGGTTTATTTTAGACAAAGGCAGCAATGTGGCTATGGCACATCATTACAGATGTGAAATAGGAATCACAGAGTCATAGAATGGCTCGGGTTGGAAGGGACCTTAAAGATCATCTAGTTCCGACCCCCCTGCCATGGGCAGGGATGCCAACCACTAGAGATCAGGTTGCCCAGGGCCTCGTCCATCCTGGTCTTGAACATCTCCAGGGATGGGGCATTCACAGCTTCTCTGGGCAACCTGTTCCAGTGCCTCACCACCCTCTGAATGAATAATTTCCCTGTATTCACCTAGAAAACAAAACAATAGGTACTGATCAAATTAGGTAGGTTTTACTACCCCCAGTAGTGTATTTCATCCTGTAAGGATCTCACAGAGCTTTGCAAAAGGCAGCCGAGGGACAGTATTTCTAAAGAGAAGTGTGGAAATGGCAAAATTCTCCCTAAGGGAAGCAGTCGTATATGCTCCAGCCATAAGGCAACAGAAGGACTTAAAATAGAGGTAGGAATCCTGACTATCAGTTCTCTGCACAGCCCAGTGGGCAGCAAACGAGTACACAAATATTCCCAGAACATGCCATTCGTGACTGACAAATACGTGCTATAACCTTATAAAGGCTTTCCATAATACTTCTAATGCAACTGCAAAGAACACTTAAGCTTTTGAAATTTAACGAACTGGGAGACTGTTGGAAAATGAACATCTTCTAAAATTATTTTGATAATTTTCCCCTTCAGAACTAACATGTTTCTGTCTGGTTTGTCATTCAAGAGGGCAATTCTATGAAGTCTGTGAACTCCTTAAGGGTAAAAGTATTTATAGTACAGTCTTCTGCACCTGCCCTGATCTATAATCTGAGGGTCTACTCAGATGCCACTCCAAATGCTAAGGAACTCATGATCTAACTCATGACCTAAGGTCTTAAAATATCTCCGAGGTCTTTTTTTGTACTACCCCCTTCACCCTAATTTCACTATTTTCCATCTGAGCAAAGTAATGTCTCCCAAGGTTCTGTACTGCGTTTCATTTTTAAAGATCAAGAGATGTGCTTTCATTGGTAGATTTCAAAACCTACTTTAAGTCTCTGAAAATAAACAAGTGCCAAGTAATAGACCAAAAAAGACCACTTTTGGGAAGATGTCTTCCCACATCCTTCTTTTTATAGTGACAGAGCTTTATACAATAATAAAAAAAAAAAAAAAGCAGTTAATCTAAAACTGATTGATTGTATTCATACATTATTGTATTTATGCTCTACCCTGCAAAGTCTCTGTTGAAGTCACTTAACTGAATGTGGCTACAGCCATCCAGTACTTAAAAAATAGTCTTGCAAAAAGGAAGACGATTCAGTCCACTTCAATTTAAAGCATGAAAGTATATAAAAAAAGAACCTAAAAAGGTTAAGTAAAAGCAGAAGGCAGGTAGTATGTTATGGGGACAGGGCGACAAAGACTAAAATCAGGTGTACCCAGGCACCCAACTGAAAAGCACTGTGGATCAGCAAACCCCAAAGGAAGCAACTCACTCCTGGTGAAAGGGCCTAGTCTAAACTTTACACTGGCAGAGAAATGGCATGAAATTCAGTGGATTTCCTCCTGACTTACACTGTACTAAGTGATACCAGACTCGGTTCTGTTAAGTGTAAGGTAAGAAAAAAGTTATTGAAGTATCTACTGACCGGGACAGTAAGAAAGGCTAGCTGTGCCTTCAGAAGGCATAACTCTATCCTTATTAAGCAGTCCCTTTGCCAGTGCTCTGAGCTATATATAGATAAATACACTATCATTGTAGCATCTACTGCCACATCTACATGATTATAAGCTGTATCAAACTATAGCTTTGCAGTTGTGCTAGCGATTCTTTCTTTTCTGGCAGAACAAAGAACAGTTACCATTATATACGTGTTACTGATCTGTACAGCAACATACGATGACAGTAAGTAGTGAAGCAGAGTAGGAATGGTAAAAGCAGCCAAGAAACCTTATGGTTTTTCTGATGTCCACCCTGTGATAAAGAGGGATACAAGAGGAGATTCTGTAGAGATGTACCAGGGCAAACAGCTACCTCCCTTCTCTTGGCTGCAAGCAAGAACACAAAGTGTTTCAGGAATGTCCTGTAATCAACCTGAGTTCACAGCAGGCAATATACAGCAGTAACAACTCCTGCAGCACAGAAAGCCAAAAAAGAAAAAAGCAGCTCCCATAAGTGAATCAGCAGAAGCCTCTAGGCTGTACATGTGAACACTCCTTTCCAGACACAAACTAGTTTTGCTTTGTGGAGGTTCATGCAATCATCAGTCTGAATGTGGACAGCACGAAGGCAAATACATCCATTTCATGCAGCCTAAATTCAAGTTCCATGCTCATGATCAAATACCTAGGAAATTAAACAGAATGCTTCAGAGATTCCTAGCCAAGAAGAAACACCAGCACAGGGAATTTAGGCTGTGTGAATCTGGCTCTGGGAAAACCAAAATTTGCTGAGGCAACTAGAGATATCACAACACTTGATCTTCACTCACTTACTCCATTTCAATCACAGTGTAGATATAACTCAATAAGCAAGTAATTAAATTGTCAAAATGTATTATAAGAGTCTAAAAAGGTAAAGAGATTACTTCTGAAAGACAGTAAACTTCCTTATCTGATCTCAATATTCACCCTTCTGTGGGAAGATCCTGAAAACCTGGCTGTACCTTTAATTTATTTATTTATTTTTCTGTTTTCCCTGACAGCTAACCTACCAGATCTGGTCAAAATTTTCTTAATACCAGAGACTACAAGACTACACCCCCAGAAAAGGGAGAAAAAAAGTGTGTGTGGGGGGGGGTTGCAGGGCTTGAGGAGGATCAAACTCATTCCCAGTCACTGACAGTTCCAGGATGTTTTTGGAGCAAATATAAGCAAAATGCTTAGTTGAACTTCATACTTCGTGAGCTTTAGCCTCCCTGTTGACACTTGGCCATGCTAGTGAACGTGAAAGGTAGTGATTTCTGTGACGAGGTCTCCTGCCCACTTACCAGACAGCAATCAGCTAATTTTAACAGTGTTCAGCCAATACTAGCAGGGGCCAACTGGTACAGAGGCTTTAGATCTACTTGCTCATCCTTACTGTTATTCATTTTGTTCTTTCATGCATTTAAATACTTAATCTAGGCAAAGAAAAAATCTCAAATGAAACTTAGAGGATTTTTTCTTCTGATCAATTCTGAGGTTGTTTTTTTTTTTTTTTTAAGGGAAAAAAGTCAGTGAAGAAAGATGCATTCAGCATTATTTTATAAACAATCATTCATCAGGTTGCAGAACAAATAGTATTTTATCCCCTTCACATCAGGCCTTGTATTTGTACAGCCTGAAACTTGCTGCCACAGCAAAATAACTGTGAAAGTGCTTAGTCTCAGTTCAGATGATAGTCTGTAGGCCAGGTACTACACCTCTACCCTTTCAACATCTATCTTCATGTATCCCACAATCTCTGCTTGTTCTTTCCCACCCTCAGCAACAGCAAACATGCATTTTATATCACTGAGATCTTTGAGCTGGCAACTTGACATGTTATTATTTAAACACGACAGATGAGATTCAGCAATAATAAACACAGTAAAACCAGTCCACTGCAATAACAAATATACATAAATCTGTCCTCTCCTTAGTTCCTTATCCTTTCTCTTTGTATCTCTGAAAGTCTTCAGTAATTTCTTGGCAGTTAATGTTCTTCTAGTCAAAGAACTTACTTATGTTCCCACTAGTCTTCAAGCTATTTTTTCTATGGAAAGCTGTTTGGGTAGAAGTCATGGGTCTGCATGATTTATATTTACACACTTGCTCCCCAACATGAAATAGAAAAAAATAAATTGCCTTATCATTTTCCTGGAATTAATTCTGATTTGATATTGAATGTGCTTCCCCAAACCTCAGAGGACAAACTTGCTATCACAACGTAAGACTCAAATTAGCAGATCCAAAGGGAAGGTGTGAAATGAGTTGTCAAAGTCCACCAAGAACTGCATCTTTCTCCAGAAAAAACATCTTTCTGTGAGCCAGTTAAAATTCTCTTACATACCATGATGCCAGAGTGAATGGCTTGGGAAAGCTGCACAAGAATACTGGATACAAGACTGCCCTGGGAATGCTGTACAAGAGCAGAGAGAAGAACCTCTGTTAGGCCCTTTGTAAAGGTACGGTAATAGTTGAATCAGTATAACACAACATTCATTTCAGCATTCAGATGGCAGTTTCAAGCATTAACATCACTGTATGGTGTTTGGAGCTTACAGCTTCTTCTATTCTGACAGTAAAATGACCTCTTCTTTTCAAATCTCCAGATCAATTTTACTGAGCATTGTTTTGAAGTATGTCTGGGGCCTCATGGCATTCTGTGATTGTCATACTTCTCAGCTAATCGCCGGTGTTGTAACAACACTTATCAAAACAGCAGCTTGCAGGTGCCAACAATAAAAACGTCTGAAGAGGTAATCCTCTGCATGTCAACGTGTTTAACATCCATTTCAACCATCCCATGGTCTGAATGAATTGTTAATCAAGTAGAATTGAAAACTGGCATGCAAATGGCATAACTGTTACAGCTGGATTACAGGCTAGGAGCCAGCCAGAAGCTAAAGTTTCATTAGAAGCTATTTTAACATTCATTGGTCTGTGGGGACAACAAGCTTAGCACACAATTGGACTTTTGCTATAGCCCTCTGCCAGAGTGATTCTTCAAAGTTCATGGCTTAAGTTAACATTTTACCAAGAACCAACTGCAGACTCTTCTGTGCAGCCAACAGCAGGTTTAACCAGAGACGGAATTCTCCAGTGGCATTTTTGCAAGAGTTTAACATTATTGATTACAATTTCATTTCAGCTGTTTATGAGAAAGAATGACAATTTCTAACAGAGGCTGCAAAACTTTATATTTTTCTTCTGACACCGACATATCAGACACAATTCCTTATGAAGCTGAAGCCTGCTCACAGCTTTTCTTCTTTAACATTGCAGCTCTACAGCAATGGGCTTCAAAAACACACAACTGCCAAGAGTTAGGGAGATTTAGACGTTCTGGACTCATTCATCTAGGCTACGGAGATGAGTAGGATTGCACATTCTGCCTTATTTCATCACTGACTGAATAAGGTTCTGCATGCCAACAGCGATTCATTTTAGAGACCTTGTTGAAAACTGACAACTGCTACAAGCCCAGGGTGTGTAAAATAGGCAGTTTGGGGATTCCTGGCTAGTTGCCAATTCAGCTTTTAGATTTTGTTACTGCCCCTGATAGTCTGAATGGTTTTCAAGACAAGATTTGGCCAGTTTGCTGTCTGCTTCATCAATAAAACATCTGGTAACATGCAGCAGATCTGTAACAAGTGCACGCTGACACTAAATAAACACTAGGAAAAAAAAAGGGTATATTTTTCACATTCTACTAATATATTTGACTTTGAGTGTATAACATGTAAGTTGTATTTAAACATATGTTGGTTTGCTGAAATAAATCCTGTGTCAAAAGTTGGGATTTATGCTAAGCAGCTAAACTTTATTTGCATTAGACAAGCAATCTGCCATGCTTTTGTCAAGGCTGTTGCACAAAACATAATTGTTTTGCATGTTATTTTCCCTGTGAAAGCAAGGCACGAATTTCATTGTGTTGTTCTTCACAAGCCTGCAAATCAGAACAGTAGATCATATACATCACACACGAGACCTTCGCTTTCACACTAAGTACTTTCCATAGTACTTAGCTGTGAAGAAAGATATAGGTGTCTGTATACTCCAGGGTATAAAATGTAATTCCTGTACTTAAGGCAATGGTATCCTTTAAATTTACTGTTATTATTATTATTATTTTTCCCTTCCCACAGCATCTCTTATTACCAGGTTCATTTTACAAATCCTTCGGGCATGTACGTATCACATAATGAGCACCCTAAAAATCCCCAAGCAAGTGTTAAGCAAGTTAGTATCAGAACTGAAAGAAGTTTAGCTGCTTGAACACAGAAAGGTACAGAGCTAATTAGCACTCACAGCACTGCAGAACCCAAACTTTGCTTAGTATCTCTGCATGATACTATGCTGCCCAATGTAAAATCAGCAGCTAGCTTGGAGCCAAACTTGGCATCTCTAATATGGATCTCTTCTCTGCAGAGTAGACCTGGCCTTTGTTTGCTCCGGTTAAGCAGGCTATCTGAAAGACCTCCTCCATTCTGCAAAATACAACCTCAGCATGGATATATAGCAAAAACAGCTAGTCCTGGCTGCTGAGTGCTCTAAAGACAAGAAAGATAATGCATTCCTGTACCATATGTTAAAACCAGAAATAATAAAATATAATTTGGTCGGAAATGTTATGTATAGCATATTTCATTGTAATGAAAACTGTATTTTAAATTAAAAACAATGGGATCCTTCTGCCACCAATCGTGGGGAATTAATTCTCAATATTGGTGTAGGAGCTTGGTGTTGAGAATAAGCTCCTTGTATTTCTTTTAATCCTTTTTGAACTTTGGAAAACCTTACATTTCTCTCCTTCCTCTATGCAGTTTATTTTGTTTAACAACTGGTTTTCAAAGCGTGAAGACCTTAAGCTCTTGAGTATTCTAACAAAATGGTTGGGTGGGGGAACGCATTTTTTTCCTAAACAAGTAATTTATTCATAAAAGAAAACACCGACTTCCACCAGAGCTTTGAATCTCATGCTTAAATTTAAACAAATACTGTACACTAAAGAGAAATTTAACTGTCTTCATAGACTGGATTCCAGAAATAATGATTAATGTCATAATTATTTCAAGGAGTCTATGCAGCACATCTAGCATCAATATGAAGGGAAGAGGGGCTTACTGGAGAACATTTTTCTAACAAATTAAAAACATCAACATGAAGCATTATTAAAATCACTGGAACTAAAAGACACAGGGAATCGCACCAATTCCTTTAACAGTATTGTCTTCAAGATATTACAGCTGGTGATGATGAAAGTTCTAAGGACCCAATTTAGCCAAGTATTTCAGAGCTTGCTTAACTTTAAGCACATGCTTTAATACAAACTCACTAACTAGAATTAGCACCCAACCAGAATCATCAGCCTTAAAGCAAAAGGAAATGCTTGCCACGGAGGCCATGCAGTATAAATATGGAGGCCAGCAGTATAAATAAGTTCAAAAAAATGTTACAAAATTACATGAATACATAGACTATTAACCTACTGAAGACTGTTAAATTTGATTGGTTAGATGCAAACATGGTTCATGAAGTTCCTAACCTGTTGCTGGATGGAGGCAGAGACCAGACAGTGCACTTGGGAAAGGAACATCTCAAAGTGCTGCTTTTTAAAAAAATATATATTATTTTTATTCTCTGTTAAGAATTTGCTAGTAAGTATCCTCTGATTCTCATGTTTCTTTTACCCAGTACCTATATTGATTTCTTGTCCTGCCACAACACCCCTTTATCTGAGAAGCTACAGAAGACGACAAACCTGGAATGCATGACTTTCCTGCAAAAGAATAAATTCAGCAGATAAATGGGCAAGAACCAATAAAACCTACAAAATCAGTCCAACTGCTTTAAAAATACAAAACAAGATGAGAAAAGTACTAGAAATATGATTTTCACAAGCATGCATACAAGTAAAAAAAAGAATTTAGAAAGGTCTTTAGAATCTGATGTGTTGTTGAGGGTGAGGTTGTATGGTATTCTCAAGCACATTTTGTAGCTCCCTGTCATTGAAAGAGGCAGGTCTGACCCAGGCAGTAGGATAGTATTCCTTTCTTAGAATCAGATTTAATGCCTGTATAACCTTTGGTGAGCTGGCTCACTAAATCTGCACAAAATAACCCAATAACTTAAAACAAATCTGTAGTTTTTTGTTGTTGTTTTTTGCTCTTTTCCAGTTCAGTGATCTGAATCAGCTCACAAAGTGGTCAGATAAGGCGCTGATCTGGCACAAGGGAACAAATGGCCAACAGTGGAGCCACCCCTTTTGGCTGCACTGAGTTGTATCAGCTAAGGCATCTCATGGAGCTTTGCCCTAAGTAGTCTGGAGAACTGCCTCTGCAATCTGATGGGTCAATGATTTTCAGTTAGAATAGACGCAGAATTATTCCAGCTAAGGAGTCATGCCTGTAAAGTTCATTTTAGCCTACGGTACTTGATTTTCTTCATTACCTTACAACAGATGTTTATCTTCAACTCCTGGAGACCCACATACTACAGAACGGGATCTTCTGCAGAAAAGACGGGCACAGACAGCATGTCTGAACATCTGGCGAGAATCTGACTGGTGTATAGTGTTATAAACATGCAGACATGGGAAATTACAGATATTAGGAGCACCAAAGATTAATGTACCTCCTTGCATTCCCCCCAGATTGCTTATAAACAGGAACAAATTTGCTGCTGTTTTACTGATGAAACCCTTATCCCTTCTCATGCATTTATATAAACTATTTTGTCAGTGAAAAACTACCTTGCCATTCTCATAACCCCAACCTGAAGCTCATGTTCTGGACAGGAAGCCTTAACAACAGCTGAATTCTTGTGGCAGCACATAGGCACTCCTTTGCACAGATCTGCCCAGAGGGTAAAATTTAAGAGCTTGACATTTGTCCCTCAACTTTCACCTCTGCTCCCCGGTTTCTCTAGGTTTGTCTACTTCCTCCCTCCCCACCTGGGGAGGGGTGGGGGGGGGGGAGGAGGGCACAGATGGAGCAACAGGGGGCAACTACCAACATGTATACATGTATTATGTTAAATATCAAGGATTCCTCACTAACTGCTGTTTAACTCAATTGTTTCTGCCTTTGAAGCTTTACATCTTGCTCCAGAGTGTCAGACCTTGCCTGTGGCACCTGTAGCTGAAGTCAGTGTGGGGCTTGTGGTATATCACAGACCTGAGAAATGCAGCGCTGCTGCCTGGAGGTTCTATATGTTAGTATAGCATTTACAGGTTTTATTAAAACATCTCAATTTGTCTAAATCTTTGCAACGCTAAACAAATACTATATGTAACTTGAAATTTCTTCTATCTTCCCTGCTGTAGAACACATAACACATGGGATTTCTAACACGTGCAAATTGTATTTACTAACAGAGCATGTGTGCTGAGGCAGAAGGGCAGCTCAACATCATTCAGCCAACAAAGCAGTTATGTTTCCTGAGCAAACTCATGAGGACTTTAAAATGGCCTTCTAAAGCACAATTCAAACATCGTTTTAACTGGTTGTTAAATATTTGTAGAAAAAAATAATTAATTCTATTGCTCTGATCAGCAAGACAGACTTAGACTACCAAGGCATTAGACTACCAGGCCAGACTCTGACCAGCTTTGCCAAAGGCTGACCCATGGAGTCTCAGACAAAGCAATCCTATTCACGCTTGGTCTCAATAAAACACGTACTACGGTACTGCTCTTTCTCATGATTCAAATACGAGCACCCACCTCTCAGTGCATTCGTTTTCTTAGATCTTAGGGCAACAGGACGTCATATTGCATCACACATACCATAGTAGCAGACCTAATACTGGTTCACAGGTAATGTACAAAACAAAACTCAGATTGAGAACAGTGGATTCTTTGTTAACCTCACAGCACATTTGTCTGAACTTAGAAAAATCTCAGGGTTTATGTTATTTGGTACTGGAATTCAGCATCACATCTACACGGCTTATTTTTAAAGCAAAACTAGACACCTTAGATAAAAAGAAAAATGAACAAGTCACTCAGTGAGTGATTTTCTCTGCCAGCACATCTTGCAGCTCACAAAATTCAGGGAATACTCCATTGGGGCCACAGCTGCTGCATTTTCTACAGATCCTTTTCTTAAGCCTCAATGTTTTCCTTAATTTTGAACTAAGAAAATTTCCTAACTTTTTCTTAATCTCTCACTAAATGAAAACCATATTTTCTTAATGTTCTAATTTTTATTATTCTAAACATTCTCTCTCTCTCTTCCCAAGTTCCCTGATCACCGTTTAATTGTTGACGTCATGAGGTAATAACCATGTAGAAGCTAAGTATTTCTTTCCCAGACCAGCAGAAATTTGGCAGTAGAAACGTGACTGAAAGAGCACTGGGACTAGAGAAACTTCTGCTACTACTGTCTTCACAACAGGCCATTTATTCCAGAAATAGCTGAAAATCTATCTGTTGGAAGAGAGTTACAATGACTGCAGGGAAAAAATGGCTTTCAGTATGTCATGGAGCGCTTAATTTATATTACATGTGGGTATAGAAAGCACTCACTGTGGACAGAATACATAACTAAGATGAAATTTTCCAGAAGTTCTCAGAGAAAACCTTAACTGCTATCAAAAGTCAACAGGCATCATCAGTTACAGGCTTTTGTGAGTGCCTAATTGAATGAAAGAGAAAAATGAAGAAGAATAAGCATATAGCTATGCTTTTATCTGTCCCTGTCACAGGCTTTGATAAAGTGGAAAAACATAACATATAATAGGCTTGTCGAAGAGAGGCCCTATAGGGGCAACATAGGAGGAAGAGTCCTGTGGCCCCTGTCAGTTCCCTAAATATTCACTTGGAAACCAAAACTATGTCAGGAATCCCTATCTTTCAAAAAAAAAAAAAAAAAAAAAAAAAAAACCACAACCACGAGTTTTTTCCTACTTAAAAATGGCCAACATGATTAAATTCAAATTCAAGGAAAAAAATTCCTGGACTGCATCTTTTAATGCCAAGTTTCTGCCTGGAACAAATTTTTGTGGTTGCATATTAATCCCCTAAAAACAGCATAGAAACGTTGACAGCTGTTGTAAAAGTTATTCATGTTGGTCCTTTACTTCCACAAGGTTGTTAAGATCTTGTATTTAATTATCTACGCCAAATTATCATGCCAACGTTTAAAAAGAAATCAATCCCCACTACATTCATTTTCAAGAATAGGAGCCAGTGTCTATTTGTAACACCAACATGGGTTACCATTGCCCAGGGAACTCACAAGCTCTTCATCAGTACAATGCAAAAACCAACCAACCAAAACAACAAAACAGGACTTGCTGAAGCCCTTGTGGATTCAGAGACACTGGTGACACAGAGACATCTTATTCCACTGGGAGCCGGCTGCTGGGAAAAGGGGCCTCACTGCTCTATTTCTGCCTTTGAAAATCTGCTCATGAGCTAATTCAGCATCCTGCATTTACAGATAGTGACTACATCTCCTATAGAAGCTTGCTGTGTATGAATTAGCCAAGAATACTGCTGAAAACATTTCAGCAGAATAAAGGACCTACATAAAGGCACTACAAACTTTTAATTAAAAACAGACTAACAACACAAACAAAAAAGCAAAACAACAGAAGTTAATTTTAGCCTATAGCTGGTAGGAAAAGATGACATTTGATTATTATCATGGAATTTTCCGAGCTTGCTGATAATTCCCTTGGAAACAGCTGTATCAGAGTTCTTTTTAGATGAGGTTTTGTTGTACATCACTAGAACTGCTTTAACATACAGCAACTTACCTACTATTTGGTTTGTTGTTATTGTTGATGGTTGTTGTTTTTTGTTTTTTTGTTTGTTTGTTTGTTTTTACCAACACCAGTTGGTAAAACAAGGTATTTCTTTACTTACGTATTGTATGTGCCATAAGATTAGAAACAGAATAATGAGAACACAGCATTAATTAAAGCCACCATGTAAGCAAGTTTAATAAAACCATGACAAGGGCCAAGAGTCTTTTCCTTTTAATTATTAGCTTCTTTCTAAGCAGACCCATAGGAGGAGGAGATGCAGAGAGAAATTACAGCCTTGTCCATTACTCATAGGGGTAGGAATTTCCAGATTTCTGGCTAAACTGATAAGAGGAAGCAGGACCAGGACCAGGCAAGGATACACTGAAGGCAGATTTTGAGTGGAAACTGGCTGAAATTTCAATGGACAGTTTGACCAAATTATATTAAATTATTTCCAGCAGGACCCCAAAAACAACACCCTGATTTTTATGAACATAAGCAATAGATGATGCAATGAGGATTAGAGATGCAACTGCTTAGATCTTATAATTCCTAACTGTATAGTGCCATAGAATGTATGCTATTTGAATTTTTGTTAGCAGACAGCAGTTAGGATTTTTTTTTTAGAAGACAGACAGACAGACAGAAAGACAGACAGAAAAAGAAAATTAAGAACCCCTCTCTTGGTGGAGTTGTAACTGAAACTTTTGGCAGTTTACTGCAAGATTAACATCTGAAAGTTTTGCAGGGATATATTTATTTCTACCAAAATACTTATTTTTAAATGTTTGAGTGAAACTGTTGTCTTCTTGTTTTGGATTGCTATTTTAAGACTATCAATATTTTACAGTATCATGTAAAAACCTCACTGTTTTTTTTTTTTTTTTCTCAATTTGCAGAAACTTTCAGAATCTGTATTCTTGGATCCAATTTGTCGTTTTGTTTGTTTTTTCCTCCATCCGAACAAGAAATTCTGGAATGGAGTTCCTGTTGACAAACAAACTGACGATGATGACACTGTATTTCAGTTTGATTGTGAAGGAAGATATCATATTAAAACACAGATTTTAAAAAATTGTATTCAAAAATGAGGAAGCATGTCAAAAGAATATTGGTTCTAATTAATTTATTGTAAAATTATTGTGATTCATAATCCTAAATTTGAAATGTATGATTAAAAGCTCTTAGATTCAGCTACTTCAGCAGTGATTATATTCATAAAAATCATCAGAAATTGAGAGGGATTTACCAGTTACATGCTCTCTCCTCTAATTTTAACTGTGTAGAAATGAGTAAAATGGGCACATGAACATCCAGCAAATTCTTTACTTTTTAGAGTGAAGTAATGTACCTTGCAAAGAATGTTCTGAATTTCAGTTATTCATAACTAAGTATAACTGCTCATGAGCAAGAGGTGAGCTAATTGCAGGCAGCTCTGTTAAGTCTCTATTCATTCAGCTGATAAGGTCAAAAACATTAACACTCAAGTGGAAAAAAAATAATTATAAAATTAAAATGCTATTCTAAAGTGAAAGGACTACCTTTGCCTGTGTTACTGGCTTCAGTTCTAGGCAGCAAGTAGGCAAAAGCAAAGTTGAGGAGGGAGACTAGTGAGGGAACTGGCTGAAGGAAAGACTTCTCTTTGAAAAAAAGCATGGATGAAAGGAACAGAAATGCTTATTTTAGAAAGGAGATTAACAGCAATTAGACTCTACAAAAACAATAAATGCTGCAGGAAAAAGACATGAACTTCTTTTTGGCTATTCCCATGTTAAAAGAAAAATGAGACATTCCATAGGGAGTTGGTGGACAGAATTCCTAGAATGGATGAACAGAAATCTTTGATGAAATATGTTTAATCCATGAAAGTACTGCTGCAGGTATAATTAAGGCTAAGACTTCAGCAGATACAAATTAGGACTGAATGGCAATGAGATCATCAGGCATCCAAAACACCAAGGGAATTTTGCACAGCACATTTGCAGCCTTCTACATTGGCCCTTTCCCTCCTTCCAAGAAACAAATGCAAAACAAAGACTAAAACAGAATATAAAGCTCCATGGTTCAGGGAGGAAGTCAGCAATTAAAAAGAAATCTAAACCATAGGCAGGTTATGTCAGAATTGTACTTTACAGATTTTCGGCATTCTTTTCAAAACATCTGGCTCAGACTATGAGAGATAGACTTCTGGACTACATAAGTCATTGTTCTGAGCTTGCATGTCAGGTTTAGATTTTGCCTTTATATTGTGGGTATTTTGCTTTTCTGTCTCCCTATCTGTTAGAGACACAGTCAAAGCTTCCTGTGTTTATGGAATGTCTGCAAAAACCACTAGCTTTTTGGTGGCGAGAACTGACCACAAGTGCTGAATGTACAGAGATTGTCTCAAAAGTAATCTGATGATTAAAAACAGGCTTTGGGAACTGGAATACCCCTCTCTTTCTTCCCCAAAATCGGAGTACTGATTTAAACGCATGCACTTTTAAAAAGGAAGATGAAGGATATCTTTTCTTCAGTTAAGAAAAAAATAAATGAACTTTTTTTTTTTCCTAGTAGCAAGAACTTGGGATTGCGTCAGTTTTGAACTTTGCAAGTTTTTTCATTTGTGCTTGCATCTCAGTTGGGCATCCTCTCCCACTGTGCATACACATGCAAGTGATCTCTAGTATTTTTTTGTGGAGGAGGGGGAATAACAAGCAAAAATAAACAAACAAGAACACCCCACCACTCTGTGCAAAATGCTCACTAACTCCTTCATTAGTCTGTTGAAAAAACTACCAAAGCAATGGCTTTGGTCTCCCCCTCTCAACAGGTGAGAGTTCACTGAGTGAAGTGGCATAGCTTTTGCTGGAACCACAGTCCAATGCCCTAAAGCAATACTGATGAAGCACCAGGGCTGCAAATATTCCCACCCAATGGATATACTCTTCAAACCACAGTGAGCTGGTATACACTACAGCACTGCCTTGCTACGTTACTATTAGCCTTACTGCAGAACTGGGGAGCTGAAGTGCCGAAAGGTGAAAACACCTACCTACCGTAGGAATGCTCCTGAGATAATGGGCTTATACTCTGGTCTCCCAAATATGAAAACAGTGATACAATTGCTCGAACATCTCTTCCTAGAGGCACGATTTATTCCCTACCTTGCTTTCCTGACTTCTTTATTTAGATGAAGACACCAGCCAGATATAGAAAAAAGAATCATGTTAAAATGGAAAATAAACATTTTTGATGTAGTGAAGAAAAAAAACAAACTTGTCTTTGCAAGGACTTGAGAGTATAAAGCTCAAGCAGGAGGAACAAAAAAACACACATACACCAAACCAAAACAAAGAAACAAAAACCAATAAAACTGCTGTATGATGAATTCTGATGAGACCCTAGGTCAAGTAACTTTCTTTTCTCATGACAACTGATCATGTGACAATCACTGTATTTTTTTCTCACTGCAGTGAAGACGTGTCTTGGGCTCTATTAAGAGCTGTGCAGAACAGCCCTACAGACTAAATTTCCAGGAACAAAGTTTCCCTCTCTCCTCACCCCTCCAACCCTATTCCTCCAAGACTGTTGGTCATCTGAAACAGTGTAAGAGTGGACGAGTGGGCACTTGTCATTTGGTAACTCATAGACTGCACAGGGTAACTGTGGCTATGAAGAACATGTTCAGTTGAAACTGTAGATGAATTTTAGGTAGGAAGAATACAGTTACTCACACTGTACTTCATTCAGAAGACAGGAGTTATCAGCACTTGCAAAAAAGAGCATGTAGCTTAGACTTCTGCCTATCACATCCAGTATTTCTTGTAGTATCTTAGCGCCCCCAGTAATGGCACATCAAGGAAGGAAGACATGGGAATTTCAGCTTCATATTTGCTGTCAAGCTGACATTTTCCAACGGCTGCTAGTACTGCCTTTGTTTCTGTAAAAAACAAACAAACAAACAAAAGAAAAAAAAAAACATTAAAAGTGGAGAATAAGCAACAAAGCACACAAAATCAGCAGCAACATTAAAAACTATAGAGCCATAGCAGTATAGATCAATTGCTTGTAAGTGGAAGAAGGCATTATTAGCACGTAGATCTATCCCTGATGGGAATTTGTGCAGGGCTCTCCTGCTAGGATGGTCCAATATTCCCTTTAACAGTCTTGCAAAAAAGGTTTCAGAAATGAAAAGTATCATTTGTTAGGAGCTAAGGTGAAAGCAACCTTGATTGCTGGTGTGGAGGGGGTGTGGGGAGAGGGTTGATTAATCCTTCTGTTCTTTAAGTACTGCCTTTTAAAAACCCAGTTTTACTAAATTCCAGCACTGCTTGTTCCCTTAGCAGACTGCTTGTGGTGTTATTCACTCAACCAAGTGTATTTTGGAGCAGCCAGTTTCCTTTAAGATGTGCATTTATAAGAAGTTGATGTTACTCCCTGCCTTTTGCATTCAGACTCCTCTTTGAGCTATCCTCAAGTGCCTTGGCCAACTTAATTAGTCCAGTCAGGCCAGGCTCATTTCTCTGGCACCGGAATTTGACAGCTCTGGTCAGCAGACAGTTTTTTATGTTTTAATTTTGAAATAATAAGGAAGGAAAAAAATAGGACTGCTAGCCTGCGGAGGTGGTGCCATCCATCCATTTGAGATGCAAGTACAAAGAATAGTATGTTCCCATACTTCACAACTTTCACTCCTGCAAGATTCAAAATAATGTGACAACTGTTGTTAGTTTGTTTTTTTGCAATAACAAACTGCAAAGTAGAAGTTTAGTCAGAGATGTGAAGAGAGGCAACAGTTAAAGAACACTGTTCCTTGACTAAGGCATGATAGTGGATGCAATGAATTGTTTTTGTTTGTTTGTTTTAAGGCATAAGCCCAATACAGTAATTCTTCAACTGCTTTAGCTACCAATTTATTATATGAATTATATTTCCCATTGGTAATTATGCGAAGAGAAGAGAGAGAATACTCCCTAGAAAACAAACAAACAAATGCCAGATACTCTGCAATGGCCAAACTATTCTACACGGAGTATGTTCAGATTCTGTGGAGATGGGCAGCAGCATAGGCCTCTAATAAGTTGTTGGGTTTTTAAACACCTTTTCAACTTTGTTCTTAAAAATGCATTTTTTTGAACACAAGTATTCTTTCAAATGCATTACTGTGCATACAGTACATTCTGGAACACATATGGAAAGAATAACAGAGTTAGATATTTAAACTGATAGACCTTCACTGTGGGAAGATGGATGATACAGTTTGAGATAATTTTTCTGGAACAGTCATCAAGGATAAGAAAGAGAAGCTGATGAAAGAAGCATTAACAAAGGATTAGGAAACCAGTAAGAGGGTATATTTGAGGTGACAGATTTTTTGAGAGACTTTAATTAGATTACTCCCAAAGAAAAAAGGTAATCAAAATTATGCATAATTAGATCATCTTACGGTAAATTCCCATTGAAAGAAATCCATTCTATAATACAATTATCAATGGAAAAACAAGAATGATCCTCCTGCCTGAAAATTAGAAGGTCTCCAATGAATTTGTCTTCCAAACACACAAATGTTTCCTTTTAGCTGTTCTGAGAGTGAGGCTATGTTTTCAAGCAATACAATTAATTTCTGGAAATATCAATGGGATTTTGTGCCAAACATCTTTTAGTAACTGATGGCTTGAACAGTACAATATGTAAGATTATGACGCCACAATATAGTGAAAAACTAATGAGAGCATTTCATCAAATATTCAAGGGCAAAATTCTCTTTTGGGATCCAGAATTTTTTCTGCTCCACTGTTGTCCTTAAACACAGAAGTTAGCCTGCAGAATTAATTCAAAAGATTTCTCATTACTCTTAGAGCGTGTAAGTCTACTGCAGAGCAAATGCAAGCAAAATTCTTTGCTTTGACACTGACTGCAGTACTACAGACCCCTGGGAGACATAACAGGTAAGTCGAGCACAAGTTAGAAAACAGACGGAATGTAACAACGGAAGATTTTGCTAGTCATCTGAAAGCACCTGGAGACCGTCAGGCTCAGAAGTCTCTGTACAAACTAACTGGGTATTCCATCTAAAGCAGAAGCTATAGAAATGTGCATATTTAAAATCCTTTTAGAATTGTTAAATGGTTTTACCCTTGGTGTCTTTTGGATATGGACGGTGTGAAATGGTGTTTTACCAAAACATAATCCAGTTCAGATCTTGGAAGCAAGAAACTTGCATTGTCCTGCAATCACCAGCTTATAAACTGTGTTTCTCACTACAGCTAACACACTGGGAGGAGCACAGGCTTCCTGGGGCTATATTGCATCACACTGTGGGCGTGTGTCCTTTGCATTGGACAGGCTGAATTTAGCAAGAGAGAACAGAGTTTTGCACCCATCTGACAATACACAGTGAACAATGCCAGAGTCTAGGCTCAGAGCTGTGCCCCAGGAGAATCTTCTGTTTTCCTTGCATTGATTTTCCTCATGCCAAAACCACACTTTGGTATCACGTTTTAACTCCAGTAGGTTGAATGAAGTGACTTTTAAGCACGTGCTTGTGGTAAGCAGTTAGTTAAGGCAGGTTTTGGAACTGATAGTGATTTATATGGCAAGTAATGTTCCTCTAAATACTGTGATCCAGAGGGACATAAATGAAATTTCATGTGGGCAAAAAGAACGGTGAGCAAGACTTGGGAGAAAACACTTAAAATTTTTTTGCAAAAATTTTTTTGCAATTTATAGAAGAAATCGCCTGAAAAATATGGCTAATATGGCAATTCTCTATGAATGAGACATCTTAAATAAGTATGTTGTAAAACAGCATCTCCCGCAGAAACATAAAAAAAAGATATATCTTGCCAGAGGCTCCTTCTGGCTTAAAACTCTCTAGCAATCCCAGCACTTGATGCAGCGATCCTATGAATTTCCCACAGCAGGCAGTGGGAATGACAAACATTCTTTTCAAGGCTATCCCCAGTAGTGGACCCCTTGCACAGACTGCTAAAAACAATCTCTTAATCCCCTCCACTCAGCGCTGACCTAAAGGAGCAGAGGATCAAAACACAACCCCTAGAATGACCTCAGCTTGCTCTGTAACACCTCAGCAAGGGTCAGAGGTGTCAATAAGCTCCCTGTGGGCCCTTTGTTCTGCTCTAAGGAATGTGCTCTGTATCAGACAAACAGGAAAACTCCTTTAGAAGTATGTAACATATACACAGGGACTATTGGCCACCTTCCTTATGAAATCTATACGCAAAGCAGAAAGCAAAAATTACATGTATCCCACCAGCTTATCCAGGCCACATTTTTCAATGTTTATCGTCTACTTTTCATTTCCAAATAATTTCTCCATTTCTCAAAACCTAACAGAGGACACTAATGGCACAACAATTAACAGTAATTACACGAATCCTGAACTGAAAAATAAAAACATCTCAAGCAGTCCACAGCTGCTGTCAACTTGTTAAATGCACTGTTTTCCATTTTTAAGCCTTAAGGCCAGGAAGAAAACTGCACACTGAAGAGCACAATCCAGATTCTCTCCTATTCCTACACATACAGGGTCAGAAGAGAGGGATAGAATTTAGACAGATCTGTAAATCTAATCTAAACGGCTCTGACAGAAGCTTCTGTTCAAATTTGTCTCAAAGCTACAAAAGGTTAGTTTGTTCACTCTTAGGAAAACTATGAATTAGCCGCTTGTTATCCTATTAATTACATCTCTCTAAATTCAGTGACAGCAATACAGAAACATCAATGTGGTGGCAAATGATGCTGTACTTACCCCCTTTGACATACTGAAGTCAACTTAGAAGCTATTCATGGCTTTGAGGATAATCACTTATCTTTTGGCATATTTACTCTGTTACTCTGTTGGGATTCCTTAGCTGTCCGCTTACCTAAACATGAAATCTTTCTCTGAAGAGATAAACTAGAAAGCCTGGATCTTTTGGACCAGTAATCAAGATTTTCATCAGTATCAGTTTATAACATTTGCTGCCTGTAACAAAACTCGGCTAAATGAGTAAATACTATATTGAAAAGATACCTCATACCTTCATGTTGAGGACTCCTCAGCATTCAGACTCCATTCCAAAATAGAATTCATAGGTTGCTAGAGGGACTCAGGGATCACAGCATCACAGAGATGTGTAAGTTAATTCTGAAAAAATAAAAGGAACAGAAATCACAACACTACATCTTGGGAGCATATCACTTTTCTATTGCTTAGCATGTTAGCAAAGAGGCGCACTTTTTACAACAGTCTTTTCACCAGTACTCCCCAGACCAATGGGTCTGGAGGCAGCAGAAAATAAAGTAATCCAAACACAAAACAGAACATGCATTTGCAGCCTCCTGTGCACTTCCTTGCAGGAGACACTAAGTAAAATGGAAAATACTACAAATTACAGAAGAACGGTTTGCATTTATTCTCATATTTGTCATGGTGACAACGTGTGTGATGATCTTCCTGTTGTTTTCCAAACAGCTGGGTGGCCCTTGGACAAACACAAAAACCTGCCCTATGGCACCAATACATTTTATTATTTGTCAGCATGCTGGGCAGATCCAGTCCAGTGTACCATGCACCCATAGTACATGGTGTATGTGATGGCCCAGTATATAGCTTTCTTTGTCAGTTGAGCATAGCCTGAATGAATCCAAAAACTGATTACTTTCTTCTCTACTGCTCAGTTCAGTTGCAGCTAAGCCATACAAAGAAGATCTCACATACAAAATGTTTGGATCCCCGGGTCTCTATCCAAAAGACAGGAGATTCACTTAGCAGAAAGGGCAGACAAGCTGTACTGGTCACTTACAGCTATCAAAGGATCAAGGGAGAATTTCTGCCTGGAGGATTTTATTGCTCTTCTGCTGGGGTTTCTACCAAGAGAAGCCAGTTGCAAAGCCCGCAGCAAAGCTGACAGCTTAGGACTTGTTCCATGCACTTGGTATCTCAACACTGTTTTCTAGAATAAAACTAGGTGAGATGAACTATATAAAAGCAAGGGTAGCATGAGGGTTATGTCACTGCTCTGGCACATTCTGTCCTCTTTCCACTATGGATACATTTGGAACTACAAGTTCAAGGAATGCTAACTCAGATCCTAGAGAACTTTGATGCTTCCAGAGCACTTCCCTTTTCTATCACAGTTTGGTGTAAGGCAACTTAAAAATAGATCACCATGTCAACTAGACCTTGGATTTCCACTGGCAGAGTAGCAAAGAGCGTTGTCTACCTCCAAAATCAAGTTCTGGATCAGCTGACTGAAGAAGCAGCAAGGGAGATGCTGCTTTAGACAATGTCATTTCTGGAGATTACGCAAGGTTCTGCAGATGGCCAGGCCTGCACATCTGAAGCATTTGATAGAATCAAGGTCCAGATGGGTAAGACAAGGAAATTTTCAAGTGCAGTATCAACTAACTAATCACAAAACTTAGCAATCGGAGATGAAACCTTACTGCTTATCATAAGCCTGCTAGAATATAAAGATTCATTTGTCTCTTTCCTACCTCAATATATGCCAGCTTTGATTTAATGGAATTCCTAATTTAAGATCACATTTGCATCACAGCATTTATCTCAAGTTACGTTACTTGTTTCCTAAAGAGGAAGTTATCACTATAGTCCACAGATGCTACCTTCTGCATTTAGTCTTCCTGACTCATAAGAAATTAAAATATACTTCTTCCTCAGCAGCTCCCACATGCCAGACCTTTCTGATACCCATCCAAGTCCCAACCCAGCTCACTTATTCACTCACAGACTTTTTTAAAGTGTTAAGGGGCCTTAGAAATTATCAGGCCATTTCTTAGGATGTCGTTTGATGCACTGAAAGGTCACTGCCTCTGGGCTATGCTGCCATCATTCCGATGGCATCAGTTTCCACGAACACATCTGAGCTAGCTTGGTAGCACTGTTGGCACGGAGGTACAGAGCTAGCTTAAGACTGCATCTTATGTATTCAGCTGGCTTCTTAAATAGATTTTACAGCCTATTTTGCCTTAACTGTAACTACATTCAGTGGTGAAATAGCCTGTTTAAGGACAGAGGTATTAAATCTTTGGTCAGAGCCTTCCGTTCTAATTTTATCTTCTGCTCTAGTCTAGTCTTTTGAAGGAAATGTCTCCAATAAAGGCATTTTTTAGGCATTTTCTTTTTAAAATAGAAAAAGCAGAGATGGAGAAGCAGAATCATGCTTAAAACAGCTTGGAAGGAAATGCTGGGATCCCCAGGGGGGTTGAGAAACATGTGGGTTTGGGATGAAAAGAACCAAGCCAAGAGCTAGCTGGCCACTTCCAGCTTTCACACCATAAATCGTTACATTCCTTAATAGTCAGCCAGCTTTCACATACAGAAAGAAACTGAATACAGTAGGATGTAGCAGACAAGATACAGCTTAGTCAAGGGCACACTGTGTCAGGGATCCTTTCATACTTGTAGCTGCAGTGCAAAGACACAACTGGCACAAGGCCCAGCATCTCTGTAAATCAATACAGCTGTTTATTCAAACCAAATGGCTGGCGAGAATATCAAGCTTTGATTGTTGTAGCCATTTCCAAAAGGAAATTAATAACATTTCAGGAGATGACAGCTAACCCATGTGAGAACAAAAGAATTCTTTCCAAGTAGGTTTTTATTCATTTATAGGGCATGCTTTCAGTTCACTGCTTCAAGGCAGTAATAGACAGTACCCATTATGATCAAAATTGATTATCGTAAAACCCAACAGATTACCAGACAGATATCCCTCCCCAAGTGTTCCTGACAGTAGAAACTTCCAAAATCTATTTGCAGTTATGAATGGCATGTGTTTAAGCTTCTTGGCAATGTGTGGTAATCAAATCCCAAGATTTACGTTTAACTGCCGAGTGTGCCGAAGAGTGGCATGGACATGTGCTGCCGCGGTGACATATCAGCCCCTGGGTGAGAAGCCAGACTTGGCACGACTCTGCATACAGGTTCTGCCTGCGTACAGCAGTAAGTGCAGCAAGAACACTAATTTTCTGCCATGTGATATCTCACTTTAATCCATGTTTTCCCTTTGTGGTTATGACAGCAGATACATAAATCTCTGTTACAATAAAGTAGGAAAAAATAAGAGAGAAGGACAATGTGCATCGTGAACCTCGTTTTCCACCCTATCCTGGATCATACAAATGTTGGTAGTATTTTTTTAATAAATAAGTTGCTTTTCAGTGTACAAGTGCTCCCTCTCCACTTTCAAGGTTATTATTAATTTTATTAATAACCTCCCAAGAGATGGAAACTGATACTCTTAAAAAAAACACTACGACCTTTTACATTTTAGGCTATGTTGTCACATCTTATTGGAAAGAATTTAAGATGACAGGGCAGGATAAATGAGACAAATTCAAGTGAGCACTGGGAACAAGACTAAAGCCTGTTCTTTTTACACCAACTACCAATATTGTTTCACCATGCGTGAGACTTGCAGTTGGTGCAAGAGGGTAGCCCAGACACCAGTCTGGCCCAGGGTCATAATAATAGCAAACTTCTTGTTTGAATATTACCAATTAGAGTTCCACGGGACATCTGGTTGGAGCAGCACTAGATATCAAGAGTGACAAAGCTAGAGATTCAGCAACTGTAGATTATTCTTTAGCCTGCGTTTTTGTCATACCTATTGCAGGAGTTTGGGATTCCAGAATTTTATTATTATTTTTTTTTAATCTGTAGTTACTGACAAAGAAGAAGCTTCACTTATGAATAAGGTAGAAAAATTGAGCTAATTTCACAAGACACCTACCAAGCTGAAAGTAGGCAACAACAGAATGTTAAGAGCCACAATAACAGCAAGGGCCAATAATCTGCTCTGTGGAGACAGGATTTCCCTCAGGTTGTGCTAATGCACCCAATGCTTCTTAAGCACAAGGACCATCTTGATATTCTTAGCCTGTATTTGAAAAGAAAAAAAAAGCCTGTGTCCCTGGGGATCACAGACAGTTAAAATGGCAGAAAAAAAGTTCTGTTACTGTGTTGTGAAAGAGATTTGTAAGACATGACAGCCAAGGGCACCACTAGGAATTTAAGTGGCTGGTGAAACATTCACTCCTGAGCTGACACAAGTTGCTGGAGCCTCCTGGACACAGTGATGATCCTGAAATTGATGCAAGGCCATTTTGTATACAGTTCTTTAACTGGCCATAGAATATACCTATCCCTCTCAGGAAGCTCAGAGACTCATACTGAGAGGTGTCAGAGAAGCAGTATTTCGTTCTGCATTTTTTCTGTTATTATGTTATTGATAGAAATTTTGGACAACCATTACAACCATTTTCCTTCAGCGTTTTAATGCTGATCATAGCCATGATAACCTAAGGGAGAAGGAGCACTGAAGACTCTCTCAGGTATGGGTGCTCCAGACGACAGCCTGCAGGATTCCCTCTAACCTATGCCTTTCTCTTGCAGGAACTCTTGCATCCATGCTGAGTAGATGCCCTATTGCACCTGTACCAAGCCAAGAACACTGAACCATCAACCACCGCCTTGCACAGGCTGTAATTGAGGTCTGAACTGCAGTATTAAATGATTGTTCTGCCCTACATGACACACAGCCTCCAAACAGAGGCACTCTGTTCCACAAACATAACCTTACGTTACATCTTGCCTTCTCCCCTAGCTAATGCTTCTGCCCTGGATTAATCTTCATCTGTTTCAGGAACACAAGATGGAACAGGAAATAAACCTTACATTGCTCCAAGCACTACCTGAACAAGGACTCAAAACCAGTGATAGAAGATTAAAGACTTTTTTAGCGATGTAAAGACAAAGCAGTATCAAAAAAACAAAGAGATTAGAACATTAAGCAATCAAGAACAGAGATCCTGAATCTGTTCTCCTATACCACATCAATCTGGACACAAGTGAGATTATTCCCTTATTCGACCCAAAATAACAGTAAATCTAGTCGGTGTATTGCCCCAGACAGTAGTGAATAAATTAAGTACAGTAGTGCATTAGTATGCCCCATGTTATAGACAGGAGCACAGTCTATGCCTCTCTTTAGAAGTTCTGTCCTGAACAATCTGATGACACAAGTCTGCTCCCTTAGGAAAAACGTGCTTGTTCTGGTCTTTGGTGGTCTGTTGCAATATTCCCAACCCTGTAATCAACACTGAAGTACAGACATAACCTTACTGCCGACCTGAAGACATGGACCTCACGATACTGTACATATGACCGAGCACACACAAAAAACCTGCTTCTCAACATCCTGAAAAGCACTTATGATTAACAAGAACAAAAATGATATATAGATGTCCTGGTTTCAGTTAGAACAGAATTAATTTTCTTCCTAGTAGCTGGTGGAATGCTGTGTTTTGGCTTAGGATGAGAAGAGTGCTGATAACACCCCGATGTTTTAATTGTTGCAGAGCAGTGCTTATACCAAGCCAAGGACACCTCAGACTTTTGCTCTGTCCTGCCAACAGGCAGGCTGGGGGTGCAGTAAGAGCTGGGAGGGGACAGACCCAGGACAGGTGACCCGAACTAGCCAAAGGGGTATTCCATACCATCTGGGGTCATGCTAAACAATATATAGGGGTGGCTAGCCGGGGGGAGGGGGCCGGACTGCTCGGGGTTAAGCTGGGCATCGGTCAGCGGGTGGTGAGCAATTGCATTGTGCATCACTTGTTTGTACATATTATTATTAGTAGTACTATTATCATCATTGTATTATTATTATTATTATTATTATTATTATTATTATTATTATTATTATTATTATTATTATTTTCCTGTCTTATTAAACTGTCTTTATCTCAACTCACAGGCTTCACTTTCCATTTCTCTCCCCCGTCCCAGAGAGGGAGGGGGGAGGGTGAGCGAACGGCTGCGTGGTGTTTAGCTGCCAGCCGGGTTAAACCACGACAATATGGTATCAAGAATACTGAATCATCTAAAACACATTAAAACACTGAGTCGGTCCTTACATTTTACTTTTTCAATTCCTTTCGTTACACTAAGTTTCAGAACCCAGATGTCACATCTGCTACAGGACACTTATATTTCAAATAGTGACAGGGGCATGGTGCAACTCAGAAAAAGATCACAACGCTCCTGTCACTTCAGTCTCCCCAGTCCAAATCTCATTTTGTTTTTGACCATGCTGATCAGATCTTATGACTAGTGATCAATAGCATGAGGGTCTTCATTTATAGATGAAGGACATCCATATTTCACAGAATCATAGAATATGATTCAGTGTTTACACAATGCAGTAGGACACATGGTAGGAAACATGTCACCCACTCTTCTCTACATCAAACCAAGCATGTTGCTGTCATTCAAACAAACAGAAGAGAAAAAGCAGAGGCCCAGAACATTTTAACATACAGATCCTTCAACTACAGCGCCAGAGGAAATTTTATCCTGGCTCTTCAGAAATACAGTTCTAAAAGTAGCACTTAATGGGTAAAAGTGTATAAAACCACCACCACACAGGAAACTAAAAGTTACACCCAGCCTAAACCACAAAATAGCAAGTTAGTGTTATATTCCAAAGTAGTTATCTAGCTGCAGAAGAAGGCTGTGACAGTGCGGTTATCATAGGAATGCCTGTGTATTTGACTATTTGATTGGTGATGGTACCTTCCTTGCTATACTGGTAACAAGACTCTTCCCAAAACGTGCCACATCTCCGAACATCGGCCACTGACTTCAGATAACCCTTTCATCATCATTGACTTGACATTCAGAAAATGAAGCCTTTAGAATAGACCTTCCCTATACAAACAAAATCAGTTCCTCCCTGCCAGATGAGGGGTGCTCAGCTGGGAATACCGAGGAAAGGATTTGCCAGTGACTGTAGGGAATCATGCTGACACCTTGCAGGGTCTGCAAAAGAAGGTTAGTGTGGGCCTCTTGACCCTGCTTAAACTGTAAAAAATGCTAAGGTATGTTATTTTACCCCTCCTTCCATGAATATATTTCTATAGATAGCAAGAACAGAACTACAAAGGCCTACAAAGGATGCGTGATGCCAGGTTATCCCAAAAAGGTCTCTCTGGCTCAGATCACTAGCCTGCAAGCGAGACCCATGGGTTCTGCTTGGAAGTCAATCATGCTGCTTTAAAGACATCCAGGAAAAAGCAGAGGTGGATCTCCGAGGCAGCTGGTTCTGTAACTGTGGTATATCTTTTCATCTAAAACACAATTTATTCACAGCTGCTGATACAACAGGTGTAAAAGGTAATGTTTGCCAAGGAAGCAAGGGTTATAGGAAAGAAAGGCCGTTTAGCAGTATATCATCATACGTGTTTGGCTACAGCAATCGCTGAGAAGTATTCCATATGATCATTTGGGAATGGAACATGCAGAGTTCATGTAATGAGTGTAAGTGATAAATTTAAATTTATCATTGTAGAAATTTTTACACTCTAGCCATAAAAATGAAGCCTGATAATTCAAGCCTTTTCTTGTGCATATATATACAAACATATAAATAGATGCACTATTTAATCAAGTTTCTTTTGCTTCATTTCCAGCAATTTTTCCAACTGTCTAGAAGAACAAGCTTACCAAAGACACGAACTTGAACCATGCTCTGATAGCAGTTCTAAAAAGACAAACATAATACTGGTCAGCTGCCCAGCCATGCTGTCCTTCATTTCTGTGCCTGTGCCTCTGATCACAGCTCTGCCAAGCCCACAAATGGAGGTATGGTTCTTTCTCTTCTGATATAGCAAGCTCTGCAAGGAGGCTGTTAGTAGGTTTTTTAATATTCAGTTAAAAACCTCTCCTAGCCAACAGTACATATGGCTAAGCATCTAACCTTGGACTTAGTTCAGTTTAAATATATTTTCAATGGAAACAAGCTCATCCCTACACTCAGTAGGAAGTTATAGTACATACCATAGCAAAGAGCAAGAGGATATTTGCAGCATTTTAACCACACACAAATACTGCAGAATTTGGCAAGCTTGCTGTTCCCATTTCTATCACACCTCTACATGCTCTCACAGTCTTTCATCACTCCAAAGATAAACGCCAACAGTTACACATGTGAAACTCAGATGTCAAGAAAGATGAGAATTCAGTGGCACAGCCTGTGCACACTATGCAAATTGTTATTTTCATAAGAAACATTAAGTAGCACCCCGTCTCCGAGACAGCATTTGCAAAGGCAACAGGTGGAAATTTGTTTTTTGACAGCATATTTTTTTCACCTAATATGAAACATGTAGAAGACTTGTAATGGGATATAAGTTGCTCAGTCTTCAGGAAATTCCATTGGTGCTCTCTAGAGCACTGGTTTAGGAAAAGAAAAAGGAAAAAGAAAGTAAGAACTGGAGCTGGCTAAGCAGAATATTACTTCTGGATTCTATACTAACAGATGCATTAGAACCACACAACTTGCAGAGTAGAAGTGTGGAGACCTGCACATTTGTATATTCTCTTGCTCAAGAGAGAACATACGGAACTAGAGTTGAACAAAAATTGTAAAGATTAATTTTGAAAAAATGGAAAAATCAGCTTGTTGTATTTTCTTAGTATAAAAAAAAACAACATCTCACATTACTGTCTATATAGAAGGTCGTTTAGATTTCCTAAACTTTAGTAAGAGGGACTTCAGTAGAAAACTGATTTTAAGTATGAAAAACACATTTCCTTGCTT
This sequence comes from Aythya fuligula, assembly GCF_009819795.1. Lineage (NCBI taxonomy): Eukaryota > Metazoa > Chordata > Aves > Anseriformes > Anatidae > Aythya > Aythya fuligula. Next base: position 7,313,550 of record NC_045569.1, on the reverse strand, counting down.
ATGTAACTAGTATTTCTCAGCAGGAACATTTTCAAATCTGGAGTTAGTTCTTGCACTGGCAACTGTGCTTTATTTTTATATTTTCTGTAGCTGAAAGAAGAAAGCAGACGTCTCTGGCCCAAGGCATTTCTACCTCAATTGTCATGCACTGCTCTACTAGGGCTGTGCTTTTTGCAAAAGCAGATTTATTTTTTTATTTTTAATTAAACAGACTATTGTAATGTCTTAAAAAAATAATGTGATTTTCTTTAAAAGCACAACAACAAGAACACTTTTATAAGCCACTATCACTTTTTCTCCTACCCAGCCCCTTTCACACTGGTCTACTTCTTAGGTTGTTTATTTACAGTTCCCTTCACAAACACATGAAACAGAAACATGTTGAGCTAACCAACTGATGCCAATTCACCAAACTCTCTTACAGTTGACCAGTGATGAATACAAGTGGTTGGTTGCACAGTTATCCAGTTAGTAACCCCCCCCCGTCCCCAGAAAAGGGCTTAAGATTCTGTCAGATCCAGCCCTCCAGCCCATTCCTGAATCTATTATGCACAAAATAGGCAGTTCTCCCATCTACAGGGCAATATAGCTCATAGAACAGTTTGGATCTCAAAGAAACATCTGTGGAAATGTACTGTGACTTCTATTGTCCATTGATAGGTGTTGTATCAAACTCTGCACAGTTACCTTGGTGCTTTGGCATCTTGGCTCTAATGTTTGGGGGGGGTGGGGGTGGGGAGGAGGGCGTCCTCAACTTCTTCCTCCCATTGTTATCATCTTTATCTTTTTAGATGTAATCTGCTGCTTCTTCCACCAATGCATCCAACTCAGTCTTCAAACAAAGACATTAAGAATACAGTACTCAGAAGTGTCAGTCAAAGACAGAAAACAGAACTCTATATTTGTTGGCAGTATCTACGTTCATGCTGTATTATAATCTTTAATATGTTTTATTCTTGTGGCTGCCCCTAAGTCCACGGAAGTGGAACTGTAAATTCCACACTAACTAGTTTGAAAGGAAAGGATATTGGCAGCTTAGGCATGAGTACAGTTACCGTCTTACTCACAGGTGAAACCACTGGAAAGCTTTTTGGCTGAACATCCATCTGGTCACTTTTAGAGAGCAATAAAGACATAGGCACCAGCAAACAGCAGGGGGATTACGGAATTTGGTAGCACACGTTAACAAATTTTATAATTTGTGGATGCAGGAACCAGTGATCCAGGCAAAACTGATGAAAGCAATGATGTCCTGCCTCATCCACTGCTCCAGCTATAGTACTGCCACCTTTCCAGTGCTCGCAAAAGTTGATGGAGTATCCATTTTCTAACTGGAAACATGTATATCCTAAGAAACCTCATTTCATATGGCACAGCTAGGTACAGATTACAGGACTCCACTGAGATGAAGTGTGAAACTACATTTGTGAGCAGCACTGAGAGCAACTGCTAAAACACGGACACAATCTAGGTTTTACACTGTGTTAAAGGCATTTCCTTTTGCTCACAGCGAATAACAGTCTACAAGTCTTTATCACCCCTGGATATGAAATACAAGGAGGCTTCTAGCTCTGGAGACTGAACACCTACAACAGCGTAACCACCCACGTATCCACCAAGGAGGTCATTAGAAGTATGTGAGCAGTTTTCCATCAAACTGTCCAGCAAGAGCTGCACATTTTAATCCCCTCTGTGGACACTCATGTATGTGGCAATGAACCAAATACTTCTTAAGTGACCAAGATACTGCTAAGGAGTGACAAAAGAAGGAAGGAAGGAAGGAAGGAAGGAAAGGAAGGAAGGAAGGAAAGGAAGGAAAGCCCCAACTCCTTTCTTTCATGAAAGATTATGCTATTTGTAAAAATATTATGTATGCCATATCTTAGACAGTTGAGAGGACTGATTTTTTCATTCAAAAAGTTTTGCATACGTACAGTTACACAACAGCTTTTCAATTTCAGGGCTATTAATTCAATTTCTGATTCCTCTTCCTCTTAACAAACAGCCTGTCCTTGTTGCAAGCAAACACCTATAAAGAGTCTTTTGTGTAATCTGACCTGCTGAATTTATCAAATTACTTTCACTCTAATAATATTGACTTGCAGAAGGTATACAAAATCTCCTAGGGACACGCTGAAACACAAAGCTGGAAATGTGGTAGAAGATGTGTTGTGAATTAAAGGAAGCACCTGTGAGCCAGTCGTGGATAGATCCTCACCTGGAAGTGGCATCCACATTATCTTGAGAACAGCTGGAGGGAAAACAAGGTAGGGAAAGACAGGGATAAGTCTATCACACGTCCTGCTCTATGGACACATCCTCCTCCTTTTCTGCATAGGCAGAAGGCCACTCTCATGCCTTTCGTTTCTGTCAGGGAGTTCACATCGCTGACAGTCCAAATATTGAACCTGGAATCTCCCAAGCTAAAAACATGAGCTGACACAACATGAAATACGGTGGTTTTCCATCTGTGGGTTGCACACAGAAGGAGATGCTGGGTTCACCAGGCTCACCAAGAAGTTTCAGTTGTCCGATTTTGGAGTTTACTGCTAGTAAGCCTACATAAAAAGAACATGCAGAGGACAATTTCTGCCAAGTTGCTGTCAGTTTGGGTAAAATTGGAGCCCTTGCAATAAAAGCTGAAATCAGAGTGGACAATATATGTTCCAGTCTGAAAGCCCAGTGACTTTTCTTTCATCCATGCAGTCCAGCCATACCACAGGCATTTGTTTTAACAAGCAACTTGAGATACACATTTAAAACACTTACTTTCCTCACTCACAAATGTTCAGATGAAGGCTTTTCTTTTAATGCTGGGGAACGACTAGTAGTACCTTAAAGGTTTGAGCTATTGAGGCATTACTTACCAGAGATTTGTGACTTGTAACACTAAATAAATACACTTATCAATTATAAGAGGTGTTTGCTCTGCAAATGCAGGGAGGTGCCTCAGATTTCCAGTAGTTCCTCTTCACCCAGTTCTACATGCTCACCAGGTCTTTTTATTACAGCTTCAGGGATTCCACACATTCAGGCACTGATAGTAAGAAGACGGGTTAGTGATGTGACCAAAGGAAACCGGAAGCCAGGGTTACAACATGCTTCTCTGCTTGAGGCTAACATTAATTTTCAGACTTCTTGCTATCAATCCAATCGTGTTTTTAAACAATATAGCTCTCAGCTAACTAATACATAGGTACCAGCATGCTAGTGACTTCCCTTGGAAGGCTCTTCTCCAGTCTGTGTGCTAGTCACAAACACACTGATTGACAGACAGCATTTTTGTCTCTGATGCTTTTTTTCGATACCACTAGAGAACTCTGGGTCTAAGAAGGGGACACTGTACCTGCACCATCGGGAAGCTGCTCTCCTTTAATGGTTTGTTATACCTTCAGCCCGAGAAGCTTCTAAACACAAAGCAAAGCTTTTTTTAAAAGGGTTGAATCAATTGATTAATATTTGCCATGGACTCTGTCAAGGTGGTATGTATGGCAGGGAACCTGTCATTCATTTTGCTCTCTGGGAAGATCTCCTGATGCCAAGGCACTAACAGTAGTTAGGCTTTCAGACAAGGATCTTCCCCCTTGATTATCAATCTGTCCTTATAGAAGGCTAGGATCAACCTGAATAATTTACACTGGCAGTCTGACAATGTTTGCACAATGCCTATTTGCATTACACCTTGCTCATACCAACACAATGAGCTACTGGCTTTCATTATCACTAAATACATTACCAAGCTTGAAAGAATGTGGCTGTTTGAAATCAAGGAGGATCCCATAGCAATCCTCTGCTGAGCACAACTAATATTCCTTCTGCAAAGTAGCTGCACTTGTTTTAAAACCTCAAAACCAGAGTCAGCCTGAACTGTGATAGGAAAAATGGGACTGAGATGCAGCACGGAACCACTACAATTACGTGTTAGCAAACACCAGTTCACACAGGCCTCTGAGCCGGAAGGCTGACGTTCATTTTACTTGCTTACTCAGCTTCTTAGCTTGCTTCTACAAGAACAACACTCATCTACCAAAAACCTTCTATCTTTAAGGGCTATGTCATTTCCATCCAAACATCATCAATTTCTTATAATGAGCTTATAAAAAAAAATCAAGAATACCTGATCATTTTAAAGAAATATTCAATGTAATATTCAATGCAAATAATTAATGAAATTATAGGTTCTAGGTAGTTAATTAGGGTTATGAATGCAATCTGTTATGTAATCAGTGACTCCCCATTAATGAGTGGCCTATGGTTTTCTTGGCCCTCAAAACATTTAAAAGGTTTGCCAGTCAAAAATCCTAAGTGAAGGCAACAAATCAGTGTGTGACATGTTTTTAACAAACACTTATTTGTTAAAGGCATAAATATGTTCTGAAATCTGCTGAAGTCAGAAAACATACTTAATTCCTGAGTCTGGACATGGAGAAAGAGTACATGATACTGTTTCTATTGTAGCTGGCATTGAAACTGGGCTGCTGAAGATCTGCACTACCTTTGTTGACCACCTGCTTACTAACAGCTCTTTCGATTGTAAATAAATAAAAAAAAAAAGTTAATTTTACTGCCGTTTGCATAAGCTCCTCGAGGCAGACCTCCTCTCCCCAGTACTTCTACAGCTCTAAAGTAGGGGTTCTCTCCTTTGATATAACTGAGGTCTCCACAGATAATTGTAAATAAAGTAAAATACGACTAGTGACCTACAAAACAAATCAAGGCAAGATATGTACAGTATTATTTCTTCCTTTCAGCTGTTTTTGAAGGGCTTTACATACCTGAAGAACAGATTCAGTGATGCGCATACATTTCTAACACTTCCACATGACTGAGAGTGAACTCTGTCCTGATCTTCTAGATTATAGACTAGCTATGCACATGCACCTCCCCTTTCTGCATCAGTCTTATGGCACATTTAATTCAATTGCTATGTTTTGCATTTTCTGTGTTTTCATTTGTATGAACCTCCCCTATATGCCTCCTAAATAAGAGCTAGCTGGATATGTAAAAAAAACAAACAAACAAAAAACAGCTATGTGAGATAATGGGGATATTGCTGATCTCCCTAAATCCTGAGATAAACTCTTCCAAAGAAATGAATGTTCTAATGTCTTCATTTCAACATTTCCACAGGAAATATACCTTGATGTCAGGTTTCTTTCTGGATTTTGAATTCACATGACACTTCCAGGCTTTTTTTCATGAATAGTCATTTAAACAAACAACCTTACCCTACTCCACCTGAGAGCTGAGATTCTCACTCGCTCATGCTGCTCTAGGAGCTGGGTCTCACTGAAAATCATTCTGTAACACATGACAAGTGCTCAAACTGAGCATGCTGGCAGAACTGGCACAATAAGGTGAAACAGACAATGTTTCAACCACATGCATTATTGCTTAACAGTCACAACAGTAAACCTTTATTGAGAGATTCATAGTCTTTCACATAGAAAAAAATAAGTGTTGCACTGCTGGACCCACTGACAGTGAACAGAACCTAGACACAGAACTGGCATCCCCAAACCAACAGATGGTACATTTCCATGTCAGGGAGGGGAGCTCTGATAATTCACAGCATGCAATTTACCCGGTTTATTTCCTGCACTGTAACTGTTTCAGAGTTTTTGGCCATGGGAATTCTGCAGTTTGTCATTCTAGGCATGAAGAATTATTAAACCAAGCAACCACCTGACCAATCAGAATGAGCTACAAAATCCAAGATGCTTTATCATATCAGGACAACATATCACTGTTCTTATCTCTCCCAGTAAGAACACAAGTTTGTCTGTGAATGTTCCAGGTGAAACACCAGTGGAGATTAACTTTTAAAAATTCTTAGGCAGAGATCTGATATGAGCATTTCAATCTGTTATATTTATTAGTTTTATTTGTTATTTAAATCAATTTTTATTTTCAGATGGTGCTATGGGATTTTACCTTTTGCTCATTCTTCACTGAAGTCATAGACTCAAATCCTATGCTTAGGTTTCAGAAGCCATAAAGGGGTAATGACTATTTCCTTTGCTCATGTCTGGAATTAAATGGGGCAATTCCATTTTTCTCTGTGAATGTGAACACTTGCAATTTTGCTACTCTGCACAAAATGCATTCACCTCACCACTGCCCAGTGCTCACATGAATTCAAATACAGCAGAGAGAATGAGCTGTAGCATTTTTATCCTCCGTTGATACTACGAGCATCCACCACACGTGGCTCGCTTTCTTACTCTACCAGATACCCTTAGTGCTACGGAACTTAAAGACCAAAAGCCTCAGCTGGAAACTAAGTTGTTGCCAGCTGCTTCATCATTCTGGTCTTCTACAGAACTTCTGTGAATGGCATTTAAACTGTAAATGTTTCTAATGTCTTCTCTCATGTAACAATAAATAAATAAAAAATAATAAAAAACAAAAAAACATACCACACAAACAAAAGCAAAGCAATAAAAATATGCCAACACAAAAAGCCACCCAAAACCAAAACCCACAAACTGTCAAACACAAAAACCTCAAAAAAGCTGTGTCAGAGTATCTGAGAAAGCCATATTTATTCTAATAACTGCCACGTTGAATCAGAGTTCGAATTACTGCATCTAACCAGTGCTTACTGTCCCTCCATGTTCAGAGAAGCATCTCCAACAAACAACCGAGGCAACGTCTGGAGGCACTGAGCAGCAGCAGCACACAACTTCCTCTCTGAATCTCTGTGGAAGAGATGTGTGAAAGGCAGAGCTCTTCAGCACTTTTTTTTTTTTTTTTTGAAGGGTGAGAACAGGGAAGCCTCAAATGCAGCTGCTTAAAATCTTTCTGGAGCCGGTTTCCAACTTCAAGAAAAAACATTTCACATAGCTTTATTTTGCCTCTCTGTAAAGACCTTTAAGGACTGTTTCTACAACAACCAAAATGACAGAAACTAACTTCATAGCCCCAGCTCATCTGTTTGGAAAGGAATCTTCAGACCCCCTCTGCTATTGTATGATCATCAAATCGGACCATAACTGGCTTCCAACTCTGACCTCATCAGCTACTCAGAAACCCCTGTCCGAACACTTTCCGGCTGGTTTTCATGCATGCAGATGTCTTCATTTCCTGTTAAGTACACCAGAGAATGTGACTCTTTATCTTCTCTGATTATTCAGATAGTTCCATGATTGACCACAAAACAAGTAAAAAGAAAAAATGAGTACAAGTAATACTATAGCTCTTTAATACCAGCCTGTTCACCACTCCCTATACACAGCTGTGCTAACTGGATTTAAAAATCTCTTTGAGATTTAAAAATACTTATTTCCTTTGTCATAGTTTGTTTAAGGATTGCTGCTATCTGCAATTCATAAATGCCAAAAGCCCCATGTCAAGTTCCTCTTGCTTCTAACTTGCCCTCAGGCACTGAAATTGGCTCCTGATGCTTTTAAAGAGAGGGAAGCTCCCAAAAAAGTTACTCAAGCCCAGGGAGATGTGTCTCATTGATCCCTTCTGCTGTTCCCCATCTCAGAGAGAATCAAAGACTATCCTGAGTAGGAAGGGGCCCACAAGGATTGCCGAGTCCAGCTCCTGGCTCCTATTATTACAGAAGTTCAAGAACCAAAATGGTAAAGCACACAGAAGACTTACTTCTAGAGACAAAAGTTACTATGCCCAAATTAAAAACATTCCTTACTGCATACCTGGATAGAAAGCTAATCCATAGCTGAACACTGGGGATACAGGAAACACAACATGACTTGAAAAACTCCTGTTTTTAAAGCTGAAAAAAGTGGGACAAATTTGGCCAAATGTTGTAAGGCTTTGAAATTCACCATGATATACAAATTTCTGCATCTTTTCCAGGGGAAAGGCAAGAATAAAGAACACTTCAAACTTTGTCCAAGCTACTCCTGCATTTTGAGCCTTCTAACTTTGCTGATGCAGGAGCTGTGAAAAGTCAGAGTTTCTTCTGGGAACATGTGCCTGCTGCTTTATGTTGACACTAGGAGATAAAAATAGCTGTGAGCTGTATCGATAGCTATTTTCAGAATGGATGGAGTCAGGCATGGTGGTATTAATTCCTGACAGCAGGAAAGGGAGGCAGCGTAATTAGCCCAAATGAAATATGAGAAATCCTTCATGTAAGAAAGGCTGTACAATGTCTAGAAAGGAAAAGCTAGCCTATGCAACTTCTCACAGCGAGGTAAGATCAACAATTCTGTCTGGATTTCCAGCTCTCTGACATCACCAGCTCTTTAAATCACAGTGAGCTGAGAGAAAGGAGAATGTTGTTAATCCTTTGATGTCATCCCTGAACATGGCCTCCTCTTTTGACTTGCTTTATCGAGAGGATAAAAAACACTCCACATTTTTCATTTTGCCACTAACACTGATGTTAACCCACCAGGCTATTCATTGCTCCGCTGTGCCTCTACTTGGTTTATTGTGAAAGACAATGGGATGGAGATGGCAGGGAGACAAGAAAAAACTCTCGATCTTAAAACCAGTTTTTTTTTTTTTTTTAAATCAATCTCAGCAGCCATAAGAGCAGTCTGATGGTGCTAACTCTCCAATAGCTGTACTCACAGAGGTAATGAGAATAAAGATGCTCTGTCAGCCTCTCCCTCCTGTTTCTCCCCAAGACAGCAAACAGCACTGCATAGGGCCAACTATGCTGACTATGTCCAGCAGTAAGTATCTCTAGCACATGGTAAGCTTCTACTTCTTGATATTCTGAAAATACACAGCTGGAACAGAGATGTGGTTTGGACATCAGCAACAATGGTCTAAGTATCTTCTGTGCTGACAGACATTGGACAGAAGAAATTCAATCTTGTTTACCCACCTCTGTTAACGTAACTCCTGGATTTTCTAGATGCCTCTACTTTTGTATCCACCTTGCACATTCTACTTTGCTCCAGCCTTGAACATTGAAAAATCTGTTGTGTAGCTGCCTGCGTATTCCATGGGCATGCTCTTTAATCTGCAAAAGCAAAAAACAATACAGTATATTTTCCTCTAAGGTCATCCCCTGAAAGCTGTAATGATTGTACAGCCACCTCTTGAGACTACATTTTTTGAACTTCTGGCACTATAAAGAAGTTCTATCTAGCCCCACCCATATAAATTAAGAGATAACTCTGGGAAAGCTCAAAAACATAGGATGCATTCTATGCAATCTCTAGGCAGAAAATAGACGCAGTATTTATGAAACCTTTTGTGTCCACACAAACTGAACAAAAGGACATAGAACAGCTTAATTTGATATTGTACACAAATTTACCTGTGTATCTGTGACTATCTTCTGCTTCGGGAGTATCATTATAAATGAACTTAAAAGATAAGTACTGACAGAGAGAAAAAAAAGGCAGTATAACTGAGAGAAAAAAAAAATCAGCAGCATCTTAGATCAGTACTTTTAGGGACAGCAAATCAGCATCCACCACCAGCCTAAAAAGGAACCCCAAAAGAGCTGTCTGAGAGCAAAACAGCAGAAGGCTATGCAAGTTAGGCCTTTCAACATCTTGAAAAATGACAAAGAAGTGTTACAGATGCCATTGCTACCGACTTTGGTTTTACGTTTCTCACTACAATGACGAGGAACTCCCTGTGAGTTCCTGAAGATTTATGCTCTTCTTGGGACAAAGCAAGCAAATTGCTTGAATTACCGAACTCAGATAGTAACTTGTGCAGTCAGAAAATGGATGGAAGACAGGTGTGAATTGGGAATATCCAGAGGTCTGTGATGGTGCAAGGAAAACAGTTCAAAGAAAAACAGATTTCTAAAATGTATTCACCATGGAGACACAGGAAAATCATGAGAAATACCATAAATGATTATTCTGATACCAATTTGAAGACAATCTTACAGGACACTGTCTTTACTTGAGCAACATGTACTGCTTGCCTGTGTTTCCTTTCCCAGTATTGTTACCCTGTATCTATTACAGAAGTCAATGTATTGACCCTGTTTGCGCCGATAAATAAATTACACATGGTTCCTCTCTAATGATTCGCATTGTAAAGGGCAACAAAGTCATACCACACTCCAGATATATACAGAGACAACAAAAACTTCAAGAATCAAAACTGACTTTGAGGCTAGAAGTCACTCCACATTATCTGTCTGGTTACATGCTACCCATTTATCTCTACCAAAGGTTCCTTCCTTTCACAGTAGTAAAGGAAAAGCAGAATGGAATCTGTCTTCTGGATGAATTTACAGCTTAGTCATACGAATTGAAACCTTTATTCTATTCTACACCAATGATACAGAATACTCCACATACAGAATATTCTATCCTATGCCATATTTACTGCCAGTAGTCTGGCAAAACTGCCAGTTCAGTTCCCTCACCGCCTCTCAGCTGAGCTCAGGGAACCTTCTCACTTCCACACGCAGTCGTAACTTGGAAAGACATGCCAAAGAGGCCATTCCAAATGTTCACTAGCCAGGGCAGGAAAAAAAATAATCCTGACTGCAAACCATTTCCCATCCCTTCCCTCAGGGACTACTTCCAAAACCTACATGCGAATCTTAAGCCAGTTCAGAGGGCAGAGTAACAAAACCCCCTCATCTGCCCTTCCTGCCTCGGAAGCTGGAGGGGAAGGGAACACCCTTCTGATAAACTCAGACCCAGCTTCCCCTCTGGGCTCCCAGCTGACCCAGATCTGCAAGGCCATCAGCAGGAATGGTAACTCCTTACTCCCCACAACACCTGTACCTTGGCTGTATTACCACACAAAGCACACGTAAGGCTATCAACTGTAAAGCCACTGGCTCAAATTCTGAGCAGGAAAACAAATGTGTAATACCTAGGATTTTTTGTATAATCGCTCAGGTATTTAGACACAGTATCGTTGCAACCAAACCATTGTGGACAGAGGAGAAATACTAGAGCCAGTACTGTTCTTTCCTGAAAACACAACTAGAGATGTTTCCTGTAGGGGAAAAAGAAAAAAAAAAAAAAAAAAAAAAGCATTCTTGCACCACTGGAACTTAATATAGTCCTTTCATATTATGAAAGGAATTCACATGGTCTAGCTATAGCTTTGAACAGAAACCTCATCCATATAAAATTAGGAAAAATGTGCAAAACAATCTAAGAACTTTTAACGTAGTAAAAGCTAGATGAAAGAGAGATTTTTCCAGGACAGAAAGAGCTTGTGAGGAAACAGTGGTCACCCATGAAGCAGCTTAATTTGATTCAGTGTGTATAGATCATAGCAACACTTTGCACTTCTAACACAAGGATGAAATGGCATTTTGCACATTCTGACTAATCAGTTTAAAAACACTTCATGACAACACAGGCATTTTATAAACCAGGATTTTTTAAATATATTTTTAAAATTAAAAATATATAAATAAACTTCCCCAAGCTAACCAAGAAATCTTTAGAAGGTAACTCAGGAGATCTGCTTTTCAGGCCACTATTTCATATGGCCAGCATGCCACACGAGGTAAGGTTCACCTGAAGAAAATAGGGGAGAAGTGAGAGAACTGCTTAATTACAAGATAAGATGAAAGAGCACATTTATCCTCTTACATAGCCCTGAAGAAACTCCAGCATCATTACCATCTTAATTTATGGATGCATCTCAATATATGATCCAAAATAAAGCATGAATAACCAAATAAAAGTATTCCAAGCAAAAGACTCTGAAAACAACTCGAGTTCTTATAGCCAGAGCATAGAATTGTCTCTGGAATTTCAGGTTTAAATTACCAGTCTAGTACCATACTATGAATTACTGCATTCACCTCCTGAAAAGAAGACAGACCTGTTACATCCCCAGTGATTGGATTTAGAAGCAGAGCAGATTAGTAATTATTCAAATAGGCACTTGTCATGAACTACAAACAGAAGCAGTTAATCTAACACCGACACACCTTCAGAAAAATCTGTTCTCACTGATTCACAGATGAACTATGATGCAATCCCAGCTGCTCTGCTCCCAATTCGTAATGACAGCATTAGGTATATTGCACAAAAAGTCTAGTACCTTGTTCCACTGCTACTTTTCCAATTCAGGATGGGTTTGAAGCTAGCCTGAGGACCAGGGAAGAACAAGCTCTTACAGATGATACTCTCTGCTATCATACCTCTAAGATTTATAATAATTTTGATTTGTCTATCTGGGGATATCAACTACAATAGACACTTGAGAAGAGCAGTACCCTACATAGGCATCAAAATAACTCAATTATCTTAACCTAGGATTTAAAGGACAAGAAGAGTATCAGTCCAAGAAAGAGTTAAAGAAGGTTAGCTAAGCATATGAAATTGGCAAAGGGTATTAATAATTTTTACTGTGTGGCTTTGTCCAACAGTTTTCACTTGAGATTCTTTTCCTCAGAAAATCAGAACACATATGCCATTCCTCCTCTAGAAGCATCAACAACTAGAGTTTTTGGCACAGCTGCGTGATTTCTGAAAGCCTTCCCATTTATCCTTCACAACTTCTACAATATCATATTGATGTGGTTTGAACTGGACGTTCCCGATAGCATTTAGAGATCTCTTTGAAGCAGAGCATATCTTGCTGATTACATTTGAAAAACGTCTTGCAATTTCTCCAAGCAGCATAATTACATTTTAATCCATCCATTTGTTTATTGGAGTTTCACCCTGAAACTTGGGTTACCAGATGAAAACTTCCATATCAAAACAGGATAAAGCTGGAGGAAAGCCCTATGCAATTATTTTTCAAAACAAGAAATGCAGAGCAAGACACTGCATGACTATTAAAGGACATGCATGCTTGATCTGTAGACAGAAAATTTCTAAAAATAAGAGGATAGGAGAAATAGGAGAAATCTTTAGTTTGCAAAAAAAATCAGCTGTCTAAAGCCTCCCCTTATTCAGCCCTTTCTAACAGCTAGTCTATCAAATTGATAAATCTCCTTCATACTTTGACAACTTGCATGTTAAGAGACATTCCTGTGCTTTTCATCACACTGCACCGATTGCTATGTAGCAAAATGCAGCATTTTTGGCAGGACTGTGGGAAAGAGTGTCATTTTACTGAGGCATTTGGACATACTTCAGATATGGCATTCTATAAAGCTTGAAGTTGTTTTGGAGATGGGAGAAAAGAAGAATTCACCTCTTTGTGCAACTGTTTGTCCTCCAAGTAGATATCTGATAGGGAAAGGCTGTTCAAACAGTGGCCACAAGAAATAAAGTCCAGGTTTTCTGGTACTGCAGACCAGTTCTCTGGTTCCACCTATCTCTTGTTAAACAGGTACAGGCTTTTAGTGCTTGCTTATACTTAGGGAGCCACTCATACAGTAAAGGAAAGTAAAAGCTTGATAGGATTTGATTTCAAGGCTCCCCCAGAACAAACACTTTGTGAAGAACAAGACCCAGGGTAGAATGCTATTTAGTACTGACTCAGGAATATTTTTTCTCTCTTCTAGTCACATTCCAAGATAATTGAATACATCCCAAGCTAGAGGGAACAATGCAAACTAAAGAAACCTAATCAGTCCAAATCAACGTTTGGAGAGCCCATTAACAATGGTTATAGGAAGTGCTCTCCTATGACTTCTACATAATATTCAATTGTTATCCTCAATGCCCACCATTGATAGACACCCTAAAGCACTAAAACAGCTTAAATTAGCACATCAGAAGCAGGCCGAGTTCCAGACCACTGTATTACCTAATAGCCCTAATATCACAGAGAGAACACCATCGTTACAGTATCAATGTTTTCTTTTTTGCAATTCTAAAATTGAAGTTTTGAATTTGTTAGTGCATACATTTATAATCACAGTACTGATGTGGTGTTACCACCATGACTGTTAATCCAAACAGAACTGTGAAGCAGATAATCTGACTTAAATTTTCTCCATACAGTTAAACTACATCTCCCTATCTCTTCCTTACAAAAGGCACGTTCCAGTGCATATTGAAATCTGCAGGAGTTTTTACCGTGGCTTGTAAGTTTCTTCAGCATTTTGAAGCTTCTCAGGAAACCTGTATTAGGCATATTTTAACAGAAACAGAATCTGATATTAAGCTTCATAGCTCAAATTAAATTCTTAAAAAACTCAGTGCTAAGAATTGGGCTATTTGTTTGGGGTCAGTTTGGGTAAGAGCACGTTTGCCAAGGGAGAAAAGAGATCAGAAGATTGCTTGTGCTTGGTTGAGATTCAGGGTTACTTTAGATGCAGTCCTGGTTTCAGCACTTTCCTATTCCCTCCTCAAAAATGTAAACGAATATATCAAAGCCAGGGTGGCACTTTTGAAAAATTCACATTTTAAATATAATACTGGTGGTGCTTCAACTGAATGATAGAATGAAAACACCATTTCTACCTGAAAAAACTGCCAGTGCAAGCTGCTGCTCTGAATCCAAACCAGACACTTTATTTGGCATGAAATCACTAATGCGTATAATTCTTTCACTTGCATAAAACTGCATTTTATTTGGAGTATGACAGTATGGTGAATCACATTGTTTTAATGGTATGATTTCCTTAATGGGAAGAAGGCATTTGATCAGTACAGGAACCACTCTCCATTACTGACCCTTGCTGAATGCAAAGGGCACATGTTTCAGATCTAGTAAACACACATTGCTAAAATGCTGTGAGGCGAACAGTACTGCATTTTCCTCCATTAAAGTTCCCGTCTTCTTACAGACTTGATATGGTCACAAAGGAACATAATGAGTACAAAAGGTGTCTCAGGTTTTTCTCTTCTAGGTTTTCTCTTTCAGAGAAACTCTGTATCTTTTGCCTTCTGAAAACCACTCCTTTTTCTTGTGTAACTACTGTGTAATAATTAATTAGACATCTGCCTCAGGAAGGACTCAGCAAAATGCATTAAACCATTCCTTCCTCAACTACAGCAACACTTATTAAGAGGGTGGAGAACTAGTAGCCATCACCAGCCTGTTACAGCTTGTTAGATGCTGGTCCAGAGGCGACAATCAAAGAGCCACCAGTACCCTTCTGCGACAATTTCTGTCACGGGACAAACTCTGGCCTGCTCCCTCCTGAAGCGGGCTTGTGCCCTGGAGGTCCTGGGACAGCATGGGTCAGCGGCCCTTCGGCAGCTGGGGCAAGTATGCAAGGAATTGCTCTGACCTACAAGGAACAGAACAAATTGCAACAGATGGAAGAAGAAGAAAAAAAACAAAAAACACACTAAACCTCCAACAGCAGAACTTGTGGCAGAAAAACGCACCAAGTCTCCCATTTTTGAGTGGCACGCTAGGCAGCAATAAACAGCTCAGACAGGCTCCTTTTTTCCTCACCCTCTCTATTCTGCCACTTCGGTGCCTTCTGTGCTCCTTCCTCAGGGGCTTTTCCTAGGGGGTTTCTCTTGCCCTACGCCGAGCACCAGCTGACCGGAGGCCAGCAGCCCCCTCCGGTGCCGCCCCGAGCGGTGAGGGGCAGCACCGCTGACCCGGGCCCCCAGCGCCTGCTGCTAACGGCGGCCGCAGGAGGCGGGAGCGGCGCGGCCGGGCCCTGAGGTGTGGGGCAGCGTCGACGCAGGGGGCGGCCGCCAGGTCGCGGTCCCCCTGCTGGCAGCCACACTGAGGGCAACGAAAGCGGGGGGACAAGGAGCTGGTGGGGGCCAGGCAACTGGGGGCCCCTCCGGATGAGCCTTCTTTGTGCTGTCGTTGTTTCTGCCCGTCCCCTGAAAAGGGTGGGAAAAGCTCTGGGTCTGTCAAGCAAGGTACAAAAGACTGGAGAAGAGCGTGGCCTGACAAAATTTTTACCTCAGTAAAGAGATAAAAAGTATGTGAGGTGCTAGTCCCGCTTTAATTAAAGCTAGAAAAGGGAAGAGGCCAGCAACTGCATCCAAATTTCCTTCCCCACATCAGCAGGAAAAACGGTGCATTTGACTGAGGAAGCAGTGGAGGGGAGGGCCAGGGAACCCCACTGCGCTGTCTCTTGCCCCACACTACTGGAGGCAGCCCTGTGTGTACGTGCACACCCCAGACTCCACGGACTGAGCAAACACCATGGCATTTAGTTGCCTGCCTGCATTGTGGAGTACGGAACATTTATACCAAAAAATCTGAGTGCCAAAACCTGTATGTAAGAGGGCCATGAAAGCCCCGTTTTGCTCAAAAACATTTGGGTTATATTATATGGGAATGGCCACAAAAAGCTTTCTAATGTGTACAGATAAAGCAAACTACTGTACTGTTGTAAACATCAGAGATCATCAATCAGCGGCACAGGGAGATTATGAAGCCTCAAAGGCTTTGACTGCACTCCAGAGAGACTCTCACCACAGTGGTTTGAAGCATTACTGGTCCCATGCAATCACCGTGCCTCCAAGCGAGAGCTGGCATCCCTCACAGCACAGAGAGTAGAAGAGACATGTTCCTGCACTTCAGCCGCTGCAATATGTAGTCCATCTGAAGACGAAAACATAAGTTGATGGAGCAAAGATACCAACCAGTGCAGGGGAAGGGCTCAAGCACAGACTCTGCCATGAGGCCAGTAAGCTTTGGCAGACGGGCAGAGTGGGCAGCAAGAACCATTATGGCTTACGTGGCTTTACTGAAGTGCATCCTTACCTTGCTTTAGTGAGATGAGTCGGTGCTTGTCTGTCAAAGCCCCTAGCTGGGTAAAATACACCAGGCCTTGCAAGGAGCAAAGCCCAGAACCAAGGTCATCTGGAAACACTTCTGAGATGCTTTCCTGGGGAAATAACAGCTGAGGTAAGATTTTGAATACCAGCCATAAAAATCCAACAATTGGTTCTGTATAAATTTGAGATGGTGGCTATCGTCCAGCTTTTGTCCCTTTCTTTACACTGGAGTAACTTATTTGACCGTAGCTGTTTTCTGATTGATAAGATAAACAGACTTCAAGGTTCCTGAACTTGCAGGGAGTTTTTGAACTCACATGGCACCTCAAAGTGTTGTACTTAAATCACCTGCTCGTATCAGAGCAGTATGATGGCCCAGGAGCTCCTGAGTGGAGACACCTATGCAGCCATGCACCTTGTTTGCCTGTATAGTTCCAGTAGTCACAGCAAGGGCAGTGTGGGAGTTGTGTCTAATGGCATACCTCAAACTGTCCCTCTCTCGTGCGGAGGAGCTGCACAGTGCAGAAAAGAAAGGTAAGTTACATTACAGTGTTCTTAGGGAGCTATTTCTGGAGAAGTACCAAGCTTACTATTATGCTAGCAGTAAGGAGTGGAGTTTAAACTGCAGGTTATTTTCACATGATTGGCTAGCTTAGGAAGAACAGCAACTGCTTATCAGAGTTGTTAGAAAAGTCAGTGAAATTACATCCAGTATTATCTGTTGCCCATAGTGCCAATCTGAGTAAGGACTTGTCTAATGTCTGGACCGATAAAAAATGATTTTGTATAGTATAATATGGATACTAAAAACAGTGTCTCTGCAAGAAGAATATGCTTTCTGGTTTCCGTAGAATTACAGAATATATAGCCTTCTACAAATATAGGGTAGGGTAGAGTTTTAACACCAAAATACAATAATTTTTTGTTCATTATTAAGTACATTGTTATGAACAGTTGTGCCTAAAACATCCCCCCCACACCTGACTGGCTGAAGTAAGAGACGTAGTATGACTTAGGGTGTCTTCAAGAAAAATTGTTAGAGTATCATATGAAAACAATACACTCACAGGCTTCTCAAGCAAGGTGGGCAAATAACTAGGTAAGTGCCCATCAGCCTTCCATCCAGCCTTCACCAGCCTCTCTTTTAGCAGCCTCAAAAGCAGCACCACAATAGTATGTTCAAGTCCCTTGCTTCATACAAACCATGCAGTCCAGTGGTATGTGTACTTCTTCACTGTCACCACAGTATTGGTACTCAGAGCCTCTGTCCCAAAGTTTGCATGGGGAGACAGGTGAGCTCAGATGTTAATACCCATTGCATCGCCTTCTGTCTTACAGAAGCCTTAGGGCCAGATTCAGTGAGACACTGAACAACCTCTGGAAGGATGACACCCTATGTAGACGAGAGAGATAACAGACCAGGTGCCAGCAGATGGCACTCAAGAATGTGAGCAGCACTCCTGAGCTCAGAGGAGCTGCAGTGCCCCTGGTTGTGTGAGGCTCTGCCAAGTACTTGCTTGCAGGCTCCACACGTCCAATATGTTCCTAGACTGAACTCAAGCAGAGTAATAAATAGCACTTTCAGTGTTTCTCATCTTCAGTCAGGGCTCTAATTCCCCTCTCCAGTTTGGGAGGTCTTTGCATGTGTGCTGCATGTGACCAAGGCACTCTTTCTGGATTTAAGGCTTTTTTTTTTTTTTTCTTTTTTCTGCATTATAGATAAACTGAGCTGATTCTTCTTTTTTTTTTTTTTTTCTCCACGTTTTAGAATATCTAGCTCACTACTCTTTACTGAGATCACTGTAGAAATTTATTTCTGCTAGTTGTATGAAATAAGTTAATCACTTTTTTTGTTAAATTTTAATTAATGACACTAAACAGGTTTTGTCTGATAGAATTTTACTGTTGGAATTTAGGAAGTGTTTGGAAAGAAAAATCAGGCTGTGCCTGTTTATGCCACTGATCTCCAACCCCCTCAGGTCTACAAGCTAACCTGCCTACTTGCAGGAGGTCATGACTTGAGTTGATGCGGCTGATAAAGTTACAACTTAGAAGGGAGATGTTAACTAAGGAAGGGAGTCTTGTTACTCAAATTAATGAAGTTAGCCCCTCAGTTTGCTGACAAGAACTTTCTTCTATGATTTATACCTAGACTAGGGAATTTGAGAGTTTTTTTTCCTCCCTTTTTACACCATAATAAGGGTGAATATATCCAGCATTCTTACACTCTAGAGTTTTCAGAGTGCCTGAGTCATACTTTTGCATGTGTTTCTTTGGTCTAATATGGGTAGGTAAAAAAGAAGTCTGTCAATGCCAAAAGCTTTTTCCAGAACTCTCCCTGTAAGGCTTCAGACTGAATATTAAAGTCTGGGCTACGGTCCAGCACATTGAATCCACAGAGGTTTTATAAGCTAAATAGAAGAATTAAAAAACATTTCTGCAGTTTCAAGTCTATCCAAAGCACTCTGGGACTGAACGTGGCATGGATCTGAAGCTCTTTGAAAGGGTCATATGCAATTTCCAGTATAAATATAGCTGTACAGTGGTTAAAATCTTAGCATTTAAATTTTATCTGCTGAAAGCTTGGTATACAAGTTAAAATGACAGGATTTTTCTTTTGGTCTCAAAAAGTGGTTTAAATTGGTAAAGCCATTTCAAAATAAGTTTGTGGTTTATATTGTGGTGGTTTTGTTTGTTTGCTGTTGTTTAATAACCCATGAAAATAGGGCTTAATTAGAAAGCTGACATTTGTGTACTGATCTGTTCCTCCCTGAGAAAGGCAAAGCTTCCAGCCCACTGAGAGATGAGCCTGCAGAAAAACTCACTGTCAGTTTCCTGAGATTTCATGAGCCAGTCACAAATGTCTTGATTATTTGGATTTAGTTACCACAGCTCCAGTTGAGATACACTTGTGGATGGCTTTTCATCCAAACTGTGCAGCCATCCTGATCGAAGGACGAGTTGGTTAAAAAAAGGGGACTGAACTGGTTACAAGAAAATAAAAAATACTTAGTTGAGAATGATACATTTCTGTTTATACCTAGGGCAACAGGTAAGACAGGAGCCTGGAATCGTGCTTTGAGATTCAGCTCCAAATCGAGCTGTTTGTTTAATGTTCTGACTTCGAGCAAGACCTTGTATACTGAGCTTTCTTTCCCCCATCTCAGTTTTGGCTGATAGTTCTAGTTGGATTTACTACGGCTCTTCTCTAAACATTTGTTAGTGTGGTAGACCTGCTTGCATCCTGGTCCTTGCTATGTGGCTCCAAGGTACCTTGCAGTGAGATTTAAAGTTTAAAATAGTTTCTGTACTGAAGACCTGACCCATCTTGCAGACAGCTCATCACTGTGAAGCCTGTAGGACCACTGGAATGCTAACAACAACTTCAGTTCAACAGTGCAGAGAAACAGTGCGGAGGCACTGCCGAAGCTGGTCGGGCTCTCTGACTATTGTCCCTTGCTCTTACTCCACATGGGAGCAAATGACACCGCAAGGGGAAACCTGAACAGTATCAGAAGGGACTACAGAGCTCTGGGTGGGGGGGGGGGGAGGTAGTCAAGGGCATGGGGGCCCAAGCAGTGTTCTCAGTTCTGCCAGTGAAATGAAAGGATACGAGGAAGAGGGCACTTGGCTGCAGAACTAGTGTTGGCAACAGAGTTTTGGGTTCTGTGACCATGGGACCCTGTTTGAGAATCAGAATCTGCTTGGGAAAGGCAGGATTCATCTCACTAAATTGGGCAAAGACAGCTTTGCTAGGAGGGTGGCTGAGCAGACATCAGAGGTGTTGGAGTGAGATACAGCCAGCACAACTGGAGATATCAATGGGGCCAATTAAGAGGCACGAAAAATAAAACTGAAGCAATAGGAAGCAAGCAGAGAGGGGTGGATGAAACAGGAGAAATAAAAAGCAAGCAGAGAGGACTAGATGCTGCTCCTAGAAGGGTGACCATTTCTCAGCATGTGCAACAACCACAAAGTAATTCAGCACAAGCTTGCTGAAAAAGAGCAAAAGGTTAAATCATGGTGGATTTTGAAGAAGAGGAACAATACATAGAAATGAGATGCAAGCTATACACTGCAGGAAAGGTGACCTGCAAAGTAACTGTATGCACATTTTTCCAAGTGCAAGTTCCTTGTATAGTCAATAATCACATGTAGACCATGGATTGATCTTTAAGCCTTTAGCCAAAATTCCACATAAGGCAAACAGTGATTTGACTGGACTTGTAGTGGAAAGGGTGGGGGTTCAATGCTTGATTCAGAATCTGGCTTGCACTGGTCTAAATTTGAAACTCATTGTTTCCTAAGGTAGAGGAAGAAATTGAAGTCTTCTGGGATGTCTGCATGAGGCAGACTTTTGCCCTTGCTTTTGTTTTATTTCCCTTCTTGTCAAAAGAAGCTTCAGTTAGAATGCCTTAACAAGAGGAAAGTCTTGATTCTGATCACACAAACCATTTCACACCAAATTGACTTCACAGACTTCAGCTGAATTACTTCCAAATATGTTAGGGTAAATGTCTTCAGAATTAGGCCCAGGATACTCATGACATCACACTTCTTCAGGAATGATATGTGTTTTTTTTTTATGATTGGCACAGGAATGTGGAGAACTTGGAGATCACTCCCACTTCAAAATAATACAGCTGTGGTGGAGAAAGTTTACAAATAGCAGTAGCTCATTCCACCTGTGCCTTCTCCCCTCTCTGAATGCTAAAATGTTGCCTGCCTACATTAAAGCTGCTGTCAGCTGCATACATAATTCAATTTTCATAATTCATTTCAACACAAATGAAACAGCTACCACAAATGGCAATTCACAATCATCAAAGCAAGCAAATGACAAACATGCGTAAATAAGAGCACAGCATCGTTTGATGGAATTTAGTCTTAATGAGATAGCCAAGAGTCACACAGCCCGTCTCGCCTGTAGGATACCAGTGCAAGTGATAGGTCTTGGCAGACAGCTTCTGAAGAGAGGCAAAAGCATCATACTGAGCTCACAGCTGCAGTCAGTCCTGGCAGATACGATTTCATAGCCATACTTGGGATTTCTCACTGGGTTGAGGTTCCAGCTGCTCTCTCAAGCTGAATAAGGAAGTGTGAGTGAACACTGTCTCACGTTGCCCTTCTCATATTGGGAGTATTTGAAATCTCATCCTAGACAATGACAGGACAAGATCAAACTGTGGCAAAACAGTATCATGGAAATTTTCATTTTGAATCCTTCTCCTCTCTTCCTGCCTGAAATTACTTTTTTGAAGGCATTTCTCCACAGTAGTCTGAGTGGAAAAGCTATAAATATCAAAGCATATTTCTTTCAGTGCTGCAGCTAGTTTCCAACTGAGCTAAACAGATTATATCTGGAATTAAATAGGCATCTCTGAAACCTACTGTTGTGGAAAACTTCAGGTAAGGCAAGGCTGGTCTCTTGACATTAACCTCATTTATAAGTTTCATACCTCCCCAGATTTCCTTTTTCAATATTAATGTCTCTTTTAAAAGCCAGTGATCGTGCTCTTGTTCACATAACTTGAGAGTAACGACAAATATTAACTTATCTAACATTCCATTTAGTGGGCTTTATTTTTAATACATCTCTTACTGTGGATTTTTTTTTTATTCTTTCTGAAGGTTCATCTGGTAGTCCTTTGACAGAGTTTAATCTTGGCACTCATTTTTTTTCATGTAGTTAATCCATTTCATGAGTATTTTTTGAGAGCTTGAAGAAACACTGTTTCTACCCATTTCAATCCATACCAAAACATCAACTAGAAAAATCTGCTGGTCATGTCAAACTGCAGGGCAACAAAGCAAACAGAACACACAATTCTCTGCTGGCCATGTTCTTTGAATTTAGGGTTTCTCAGCATTGGGACTGGAAATCCTGCTACTGAGAACAGCTCCAGTTATCTGTGCTTGGGCTTGCTGCAGCTCGTATTTAAAAGAACAGGGGACAGTAGCAGGCTATAAAGCTACAGTAATATTTAGGACAGACTATTTACTGATAATAGCTGCTTTCAGTGACATTGCACTGACTCATGCTAGCTAAATGTCCAATCCAATAAATCCGAAGTGTGACAGAGGGGAGCTCTTTATATACATACACCTATGCACTGATAGGCAGGTCCTATTGTAACTACATTAGGAAGAAATGTGTAGAAGTGACAAATTTGTAGGGCAAATCTTTTGTTACTAAAGACCATGGTTTGCCCTAAATACACTTTAAGGAGTTTTATTTCAGATTTTCTCTATTTTTAGGGGGGACTGAATGCCTGTTTGTGGTCTGGCCACAGCTTCTGGGCTCATCTAAAAAGCTGCCCAGTCTGTGCCCCAAGGCCATCCAACAGTACAAACAGCAGCACAGTAAAAGAGGCTGACAGAGATCCACATTAAAACGACAATCCCAATCTGAATTAAAATGCTAATGAAGATACATGATACGTCCCCAGTGGCAGTGCATAACTTCAGTGGGTGAAGCAGTGCAGTACCGCTCTTCTGATAACAGTTTGCAGAGAAACCTTCAGCACTATTAGATGTAAACGATATTTGTATAAATCTTAAGTAACTTCTCTAAAGCACATGCAGCCTGACTTTTCCCTTGTGCTTAAATGCCATTTCGAGTTCATTTCTTCTTGGGCTTTAAATCACGTTTAGATTTCTTGTGGCACCTGAAGCTTATAATACCACACCATAAATGTACTGTGCTTCCCATTGTCTTTACAGCTGAGGAACTGTTTCCTTTCCAGTCCTTTTTTTTTTTTTTGAATATATATACATATATATGAACAGTCTTTATGTTGTTAACTCGGTCAATCTCTATTTTCCACTGGCCTGTAATTTAGAAGGCAAAATAAAATATGCTAAGCTGATGCTAAAATACCATGACATACTTCACTGATTTACTAGGGAATAAACAAAGGACAGATCTTGCCTTTTATAGATGCAAGCTGCTCTGTGCCAGAATCATATAATCTGCCTTTGCCAAAGTTTCATTACACACAACACAGCGTTTACAGGCCTTTAGAATCACAGCCTCAGTTAACTTCCCTAGAAAAAATAAATCTGTGTTTAAGTACCTCACCAGAAGACATCTTCCATCATGGGCAGACTGTCACAAGGGAATCAACAGCAAAAAAATATATTGCTCTTGAATGCAGATTCTCTGCCTCCTCCCAGAAGACAGCATGTATTAATATGTAGATAATTCTGATCTATCATAGCAAATACCTTGCTTCATCAATGCCAAGGACAGTAAAATAAGTTCTAATGCCCAGAACTGGCCGGAATGTTTAAAAAAGAACAGTAAAATCCCAGATCTCAAAACAGCCTGAATGCTGCAATAGTGAAGAGCCACAGCAGTCAGGAGTTGGAAGAGAGGGACCATCTGAAGTTGCTTACACTGTAAGCTCAGAGCTCCACAAACCCAACAGTTTCGTCCTGTCATAATTCCTATTGAGCATCCTAATCTCATGGACTCAGGTAAACTCCACGCACCAGTATCCCTGGTATAGGTAGACCTATTTTTATTATTGCAATAATTCCTGTGAATATTTTTAAAAGTGAAAAAAAGAACTGATTCAATCACCTTTTGGCCAAATATATGCACCAAAGAACAGACTCCTCCAGCTGTACATAGTCACTTGGATTTAATTTTTCTTTGCTCCATTTGGCAAACATTTCTTCTTCCTATCGCCATCCTGCTTCAGTTGCAGATAGAACTGAGGTTTCAGCTATCCAAGCTTCCCAAACACAACACAGGCATTGCCAAAACCTTCAGCTGGCAATGTTTTCCAGGACATGCAGAGAATTTTCAGGCAATCTGAGTAGCTTTTTTCTCAAGCGCCTCTTTCCCAGCTCCCCATATAGTCATTTAGTGGCTACCACCAGCTGCCTAAGAGTACTGAGGTTTGATGGTTCAAAAGGCAAACGGCAGCAGTAAGCAAGATCTGGCAGACAGCAAGATGATGATGCACGTTTTGGAGCATTTCTTACTGACCACTGGAATGAGCTAGAGAACAGAGCTTTAATCAAAAGCCCCTAGGCTGGAGATATTTTAGAGCTGACTCAAGCAGCCTACCTGGCAACAGCCTTCCACAGATGCCTTATTAGTGCAAAATTTATTCTACTGCGCAGTGATTGTATCCACAAAATTATGTTGGTAACTATCAGTGTTGAATTTCTGCTGCTGAGGCATGAGCACAACTTGTATGCCAGCTGCAGAGGTATTAATGAGACACAATATTTGGGTGTGTTACTTGAGCTACAAAAAGAGATTATGTAATTTACAGAACTCCAAGATATTCCTGAATCTGGATGAATTTAGTTTTCCAAACTACAGTTTTAAAATCTACAGGTCCTGTTACTTACAATGAAAATCCTGGCCACAGTGCTAGTAAAGCTGAACGACGAACTTTTAATGCATATTTAAGTTTCCACATCTGTGATTTAACCAAACTTTGTGCTCACTTGCTATAGGTATTTTACCCCCTGAGAAGCAGCCTACTGTCCTTTGTTCACATCAATTCCAGTAAAGTTTAAGGATATTGGATTTACATGCAGAGTAGAAGCCAAACATTCTAGGAACATGTATAGCAACGGATGGTGGTACAGACTGGATGATTAGGGTAGCTCCAAGCTCTCTGGCCTATGGATGTGAAAGAGGAGCAGAGTTGTTCTTGCAGGTTATTTCTTAAAGGATAGCACTGCATTGCTGAGATCATGGTTTATATTTACATGTCTGTTTCTGAGATCAGACGTTGATATTTACCCAGGAATAGCCACTGACTTCTGACATTGGCAATTCAGTTTCAAGTCCCTGCACTGTAGGAATCAGCCAGGAACTTACAGCAATGTCTCCCACATCTGAAATGAATGCCCTAAATGCAGTAATATTGACTGTATCCTATAATTGTAACTTTGTGGTGTCAGGGAAGTCAAAATAGACACTAGCCACAAAGAAAGACTCAACCCAGCAGATGACAGCATATGAAAAGGAGCAGAGGGCAACTGGAAGGAAATGGTGATAACTGTTATTAAGCAATGCCACAGCAAACCAGCTGCTAGGGAGAAAAAACTCTCTGTAGCTTTCAAAGGTTTTCCAAATCCAAAGGCATCAGCTGTGCTAAGAGAGGGATTTTCAGTACATTTGTTCAGCACAGGAGGGCCTGGGGTGTGAATGTTGTGCTGTACCATAGGCTTGCAAGGCCATGTTTTCTCTGTTTCTGAAACTGCTTCTGCCAGCCAAAGAACTGCCAGATTTGGCCAGTGGTCCTGTACTTTTCATCTGAATCCCAGTAATGACATGGGGGTTTGAGCTGATTTCATCTTTATATTTTCTAAAATCTGTTCTACATTTTCCTTTTCTCTTTCAAGAGCAAGTACGGAAGGACTGATTCAGTGGGTCAGATCTCCAGGTGACATTAACTAGCATGACCTATGTTAAATTAATTCTAATGAAGCCATTTCAGTTTACACTGGTTGAGTATCTGGCCCCAAACCCCAACCCCAGAATGGCCGTTATTCCATTTTGGCACATTTGCTCATCTGGCCACTTGCATTCAAAATCAGACATTCCCAAACCAGACATTCATAAGTCTTTTTTTTTTTTTTTTTTTTTTTTTTTTTTGGGGGGGGGGGGGGGGGGGGGGGGGAAGAGAGGGGCGGGGAGCATTTTCCTTGTGGTCCAGAATATTTTGTCTGAGAGTTAAATAGCAGGGAATCAGGTATAACACAGCTTGTTGGTTCTGGGCCACCTAGCTCCCCTAGTCCTAGCAGGAGGCAGGTATGCCTCAATGGAGGAGACATCTAGCAGATAAGGCAGCTGCTGTCCCCAGTAACCCCTGCAAAGCACTTGGCAACAGCGAGTGCCAGGCTGAGTGCATTACTGAGCTGTGGACGATAAGCATATCTCCAGTAGCAATTGCGGCTGTAACTTACCCAGCACATTCCCCGACCAATTAACATTTTAACTGCACACACGCTGCCTAAAGGATATAGGGAATTTGACAAGGGATTAGACTAGATAACTTGGCTTTATTTTTATCGTGATCCTACCAGTGTTCTATCTTGTTTCTATAAAGATATTCTTAACAGCATTACTGGTAGGGAACAAGCTTCACTTTGTTACTACTGCTTCCAGGTTAAGTTTCAGTTTTTAAATCCTGGCAAGTACAAATAGGGACGCTCCCAGATAATACTAAAGCAGCAGACTATTCCCTCTTTCTTACTAACCTGGTAAACATCTAGCATGCTGTAGAAATGCTTCCAGTATTGTTGCCTGAGTAGAATGGCTCTGGCATGGGATATCCTTTACAATCCTGTTTATCTGCACCTATCTGTAGAGATAAAACATGGGTACAAATTAGAGGCTGCTTTGATGTCCTTCAGAACACATGGACAAACATATTAAACAAAAAGACAATCAGTCGACTGTCCAGCGTGGTCAATGGGACTCCTCTTTTCCAGGAGAACTGGTTGCTGTCATTCTAAGTTAGAGTAATATTGACGCCTCTGCAAAGCTCTCTAGGAATGAAGTTAGCATAAGATCAAAACACTCCTCAAGTCTTCAGTACATTTAATCTTGCCATCTATCTCTGTGAGGTTTGTGTATAATTATTCCATTTTACAAATGGGGTCAGAAGTGTAGAGGACAAAACTTATGACTAAGATCATACAGGAAGTCAGTGGGAGGATGAGGTATCAAACAGGCCAACATCCTCACCTTTGAGAGACACCATCTCCAGCATGGCACTGGAGCCTAGCCTTTGTCACTGCACTGGACTCAGAGGAGACAAGGAGTGCTCCAGCTGACAGTGCCACAGCCTTCATTGTTTTTTTTCTGAATTCTCTCCAGTGCTGTATGAATGCATCTGCATGTATACGTACAGGGTGGGGATGAAGGGAATTGCCTGGGAGGGCTTACAGCTTTGACCAGCTTGTGTATGGTACTGTGACAAGATGTTAGTTTAGAAGAGTGAGGTTCTGCTCTGGAAAACCTAAAGAATACAGCTCCTTGCCCTTCCATGGGGGGCTCTGAAAGTCCTTGGGATGAACAGTCTTGGTGGACATCCAACAGGCTGCAAGGTATTTCTTGACTAAAAATAATAGCTGATGCTTTTTCAATGCTTTTGATTCCAACACTTCACACACTTGAACTGCTGTACTAGAAGTCATAACATTACCCACTGCTGACATGCTGACACTTGAAGAGCTCCAAGCAGAGCAGCACACCATGCTGCTGTTGCTGAAGGAAGGAAAAGTGGTGAGAATTAAGAACATGGTTATTCAGCTTGGAATTTTACCAGAATACAGAAAACGATATGCAGCTTCTTAGTAAAAATAAACAAACAACAACAAAATTAGATCTTCAGTTATAAAACATAGAAAGACTGAAAAAACTAACAAGCTTTTTACGCTTCAAGGCAAGGACTGTGAATTTTCTTTGAACGCCACAACTATTATCAAGACTCATTCCAAGTTTGTAGTTGTACTTTCAGAAGTGCTGAGCTACAACACCTCTGGGCCAAGATACAGCTTATCCCTCAGTCAGAGGGACTACCTCTTTGTTACTGCTGAAGTAAGAACGATCCCCATGTCTTATGTATGACAGGCACTCTGCCTCTGCCCTCCTCCCCTTCAAAGCCTGCAGGCACATCCATGTCCCTCAGCACAGCTGCGTGGAGCCAGGGAGTGAGTATATCCTGGAGCGTCGGTGTCAGAGTAGGCAGCACAGGGCAAACCAGACTGCTCACAGCTCTGACACCCACTCTGCTTTCTGTCTGGGGACTGGGTGTTTGAAATCAAAGACTTCCACACTGTCCAGCATGTCACTGGACATTGCCCAACTCTGCTGACATTTCTATATAAAGAGCCGTAACCTGGTTTCAGATTATCTGCATCTATCCATGTAAATAATGAGGCGGGTTTAAAGTTGTTTCATTGAAGTGGCAGGTTAAAACTCACAGATGGCCACAGAGCTGCGCTTTGCTATGAGATGACAGGACAGCATGCATCACCTTTTCTCTGGTGAAGAATCCTTCTTTCTATGGTCAGCCTTTCCGCATGCCCAAGAGGCCTCTGTATGTTTTTTGGTTTATTTAAAGGAAATCAAACCAACAAAGTGGCACCCTCCCCACCACCAGACTGTTGGAGTTGGATTCTGAATTCCCTGCCTTCTTTACTGAGCACTTTAGGTTCACAATATGATGTTTTGTTTTGTAGCACATACACTAATTTTCTCAGGGACTTAGTGATCCCAGTTGTTTGCTAAAGATGTTTACTTAGAACCATCAAACGTGATGGTTCAAAACTGCTACTCCAAACAAGCTGCTCTTGTTTTGTGACTCCCTCTTTCTCTTACATACCGAAGTTTCTCTAGGAGATCAGTCTACATGTAAACACCCTGATTGATGGAAGAAAGTTACAAATCTTAGATAGTTTAGCTACAGAAACTGCAAGTATCTCCTGACTTGGATCATTCAGATTACTATGCAACACTGTCATTTGGAGCAGCCCCTAAAAATGTTATAAAAATGTTACGTATGCAAACAGATACAAGTTCAAAGCTGAAAATTGAGAAAACAAAGTTATTTCTTGGGTGGGGGAGAAGTACACAGGAACTCTCTTATATTGTACTGAAAGTCTTTTTTTTTTTTTTTTTTTCCTTTCTCTCATTTAAACAATCAGCATCTCTTTAAAGTTCTGTGACAGCTTTGATGACAGAAAGCAGATCTCTCTAATGCACATCTAGCAGCAGTGCCAGGAATGCCAGCAGATGCAAAAGCCTTTTCTACAACTAGACAAGGACTGTGGAGAGAAGTGGCCAAATATGGTGCTGCTTCAGCATCCCAAAATGCCTTGAGAGTTACATGTGCCTGAGTAGCAGTAAATTCACCTCACTATGCTCAAAACCTGGATTATTACAGAGAGCATTTCGTGCTGCATTTTTACAATTAAAACTACAAATTGGTGTACCCTCCCCGATCCCTTCATCCTTTTTAAAAAAGTGAAGATAGTGGCTCAGAAAGCCCTCAGTGTGATAGCTAGAGGTGGTGCCGTCAGCACTACAGCAACTGAGCTCCTGCCAGGGGCTTGGTCTGTTGGCACAGCTTTTGGAAGGGTTTCACAGCTTTCACAGAGCAACCTGGTGCTTCAAGATGACAGTTGCTGGCTTCCAACTTTGCAGTTTAATGCTATTTGAACAGTCAGCGCTTCAATGTGGACACTGCAGATAAGTTAGACAAAGGACAGAAGAGGAGTATTGTGTGGGATTGCCACCCAGACCATTCTGATAAAGAAGGAAGGGGTTAACAGTATCATTTCTGTGCACAAAATGGATCTCTGCCTGCCTTATCACAACAATTTGTACCTCAAAGAAGAGTCACTCCTGATAAGAAAGAACGCATAGACTTAGCATTGCTTCCTCCATTTATACAGCTGGATTTCTCAGAGCAACAGCATCCAGAGGTACCCAAATAAGTCCTAAATGGGACACTGGGCACCAGATGTAGTTATACAATAAGTAAAATGCTTCTGAGGAAGACCTTCCTTTCTCTTTGCTGTGGTTAGTGCTGCAGGTTACCACAACTGAGAAACTTTCCCTCATTTGTTTCCTCCACGTGATAAGAGCAATTGATTCTAAGCTGAGGAGCAGGAAAACCATAACACTTTTATTTTAATTTGGAGGATGGGAAAAGGGAAGAAGCTATCTATTGTTTCATTTCCTGGATCTCATGCCTCTGTATAATACTGTTCTGAATAGATTTTATTTAAGATAAACTGTTTAAACAGAGCTGTCTGCAACAACTGGAAAACTAAATGAGGAGAAATTATTATATTGACCATTCCTACAGTGCAGTTCAGTGTTTTGTGCCAAACTATTTCAGAGTGATGCTGGACATGAAGACCTAAAAAACTAGAAAACAGAAGTCTTTGAAATAGTGCAAAGCTTTAGAGCCTGTTCATGAAACAGGTGATTTCTCCCAAGCCCTCTTACCTTAGAGTCCTCAAGAAAAATGCTTTTTTTTTATTCTTTTTTTTTTTTTTTTTCCCTTAAACTTCCCTTAAACAGGTTATAGGAAAAGTTCTCCACAGGTAGATGACAAACTTCCACATGCCTAATGTGTGCTACATGTGTAGCATGTGAAGGAAGCATCACTTTTGTGCTTCTGTGAATTTTACAGGTGTGGGTACAACAAGGAAGGGAGAGGAACGGTACACAGCTGTGTTGCTGAGCAGTATTGACAAATACTATGCTGGGCCATTCCAAGGTAAGGTTTAAGGAAGGCAGAGTTCCTTAGTTGATCTACTTCACCCAAATATCTTTAGAGGATGTAGAAGTTAAAATATAATATAGCAAGAGCCTAAAATAGCATTGACATTTATCCCATGTTTCAAATGCTTATGTAATCATTTTTATTTAAAAACAGTTCAAAAGTGATGCCAAATTTACTCTTTGCCCTAAATGCATCTTTCTACTGAGAAAAATGAGCGCCATTTTCTATACGCAGTAAGAAAACAGATAAAATTGCCAAGAGCCATGTAGCTTGAAGGTAAAAATTGAGCTCTCAGGTTTGAGGGCTGTAGGTTATTAATAGAAGTTTTGCACAATGAAATTGTGCGAGAACAGTTTTGGCTTAGCACTAGTGACAAGTAGTGGGGCAAGCTTGAGGCAGAGGCATGAATTCCACCCAACTCTTCATTCTTTTGTTCCCCAACATTTGTTGAATTCTTCCCACTTTCCATGATTTAAGAGCTCTTGCAGATGTTTTAGATTTCTTCTAATCACATTTAAGCACTACTTACATTGTTTTTTTAAACAACATGCAATATATAATTTTTTTTATTAAGCTCCAGTTTTCCAAAGCCTATGTTGCCCTGCACTTTTTTGTTCTCATATGTTACACGTTATAAAGTGGGCTTGTTAGCCAGAAATTATTCCACAAGTATTTTCAAGTTTTGCCCATTCTGTATCTGTACACATTTCTATCTATCATAGCACTGGGGCACTATATGGAATTGTGGTCACTAGTATATTTGACATTTCACACTTGGCCTGGAAAAAAAACAAAACAAAACTGTGATACAGTTTGACATTGCTTGCTGAAAAAGCAATGAACAGTAATCATACTGCAGGTGACAGAGCACAAGCAGCAGCTCTTCTAGCACAAGACCAGCTCACATTGCAAGACCGGAATGGGAGAAGTCAGAATCATTCCTTGGAAAAAAGGAATAGTCTTTCTGCTTTTTACAGCATATCTGCACAGCATCTGTGGCCGGGAGTCAGCTATGTGAGAGCATTGTTTACCTTTGCTCTCTATCCCTATCCAGGATGAAGTCCTGGACTGTGTGCTCAGTTGGAACCCAAACCCTACCTGGAAGACTCATCAGGTTTCAGACCACCTTGCTGCTCACAGAGAGGTGCTAACAAGTCAGAACAGCTCTGATAGGAAGCAGGAACTTGGAGCAACATGAACGCATCTAATTGGGCTTGTGAAGCTGAGTTGGACTGGGAGAAAAATCCTCTGGGAATCTATTATATGAGGAGGTTTTTCACTTTCTTCCTTCTTTGTACTCTTCAGTTTTTCAATTCCTTTCAAGCAAAGTAAGTTGTCTCAAGTACCAGTATACCAGAAGCATGGTTAGGACTGATGGAGTTTGCATTTGCTTTTCTCTTGTGTTCAGTCCACAGGCAAGGAACAAATAGGAAACAAAGAAAAAGAAAAAAAGAAAAAAAAGAGTAACCTTCACCCAAAATAGCTTCCTGAAACAATCACTTGCTCAACAGTTCACCTCTCTCCTGTGGGCAAAGAGAGTGTCACCAGATCCACGTGGGCAGGAAAGGCTTTCAAATAAAACATTTCCACAGTGATGAAATGCAAAAGACAACAGAAGTGGGTCATTCACTCAGGCACATACGAACTGTCAGCACTAGCAGGCATGGCTGAGTGGAAAGGGGCTCTGTAGAGGCACTTAGGGCAAGCCTCCAAGTTCACAGTCAAATCATCACCAGAGTAAGTGGAAAGAGAGCCTGAGATAGCACAGTAAAACATATTTGGGTTTTTACACTGAGAGCACTTTTCAGACACCAGTAAGCTGAATACCAGTCCAAAATGTCCAGCATACAACTAAACAAAAACATCATCCGATGGATGAGCAATTGGCTAACAGGCAGGGCTCAAAGGGTTGTGGTAAATGGGGCCATATCAGGCTGGTGGACGGTCACTAGTGGGATCCCTCAAGGCTCCATTTTAGGGCCAGTCCTCTTCAATGTTTTTATAAATGATTTGGATGTAGGACTAGAAGGTGTTCTGAGCTAATTTGCCAACGACACCAAACTTGGAGGAGTTGTGGACTCGGCTGAGAGTGGAAAGGCCTTGCAGAGAGACCTGGACAGACTGGAGAGCTGGGTGATCACCAACCGCATGAAGATTAACAAAAGCAAGTGCTGGGTCCTGCACCTGGGACGGGGCAACCCTGGCTATACATACAGATTGGGTGACAAGACGCTGGAGAGCAGCCCCGCAGAGAGGGATCTGGGGGTTGTGGTCGACTGCAAGTTGAATATGAGCCAGCAGTGTGCCCTGGCAGCCAGGAGGGCCAACCTTATCCTGGGGTGCATCAAGCACGGCATCGCCAGTTGGTCGAGGGAGGTGATTGTCCCACTCTGCTCCGCACTGGTGCAGCCTCACCTTCAGCACTGCGTGCAGTTCTGGGCACCACAGTACAAGAAGGACATTAAACTGTTGGAGAGTGTCCCCAGGAGGGCGACGAAGATGGTGAAGGGCCTAGAGGGGAAGACGTATGAGGAAGGGCTGAGGGCACTGGGCCTGTTCAGCCTGAAGAAGAGGAGGCTGCGGGGAGGCCTTATCACAGTCAACAACTTCCTTGTGAGGGGGAGTGGAGAGGCAGGTGACCCATTCTCTGTAATCACCAGTGACAGGACCCATGGGAACGGTGTTAAGCTGAGACGGGAGGTTTAGGCTTGACATCAGGAAGAGGTTCTTCACTGAGAGGGTGGTTGCACACTGGAACAGGCTCTCCAGGGAAGTAGCCTGTTGGAGTTTAAGAAGTGATTGGACTGTGCACTTAGTCAAATGGTCTAATATTTTGGGCAGACCTGTGTGGTGCCACGAGTTGGACTTGATGATCCTTATGGGTCCCTTCCAACTCAGGATATTCTATGATTCTATGAATCTTATCTGCTAATGCATTTGCTCAGCAGGTGGGAGACTACTTTCAATCCTAGGCTATATTCCATGATGAACTGGTGCAGTCCATCGGAGAACAAAGCCATTGAATTGTCCTTTGCCATCTGTTAAACAATCCATAGGAAACAGATAGTTCTTTTCCTCAGAAGGAAGGAGTTATATACAGCACATGCAGAGAAGACACAGCATTTTCAAGGGAAGAGGCAGTCTGGTTTTGCGTGACAGTTAAGCTATACCTGCACTGCAATGTGGAGTTTGCATGTAGAGAGAGGCTGTGTATGAGAAGTTTGATTGACATATTCTGGAGGCAAATAGGGTCAAGAAAACCTTGAAACCAATTTTTCTCCATGTAGGACAGGCACATACATTAAGAAAATTACTAAACAACTAGCAAAGTCATCTAGACTCTTCGTGGTTCCTATAAACAGCTGTTCTAAGTATTGTTTGTAGAGGGGTGTGTGCTGCTAACTCATCCAAACAGTAGGCCTGCAAACTTTTAAGAGCTCTCTGCTTGTAGCAGGCATCATTTTCTAGACCTTGTAAAATATTATTCTGGGCACTGGTCTATACCCTAGGGAAATTCCTTACTGAGCAGATTACAAGGACAACCAGTGACCCAATAACCTTCATTTTCTTGGGATGACGCAATGGCCAGTTCACACTCAGGAAGTACAGCGGGCTGAGCAGAATGTGAAATGAGCTGCTGAAATTCCCACATCAGCATTTTGTTTCCATTCCATCAAGGGCAAGATTTCAAAGTGTGGAATGGTCCTTTAAGCTCTGTCTTTTATGAGGTCAGGCTAAATGCTTCCCTTTTATATATGAAGAGAGGGTGATCTTTGCCAGAGTCCACGCTGGGTTTGCTCTTGTTTTGATTTGCTTTTTGGTTGAGAGCTCTGTGTAGCAGGAAATGCAACTTTCAAAAGCAGTTCAGGCTTTGCTGGAAAGTGGATCCTGTAAGAAACAGTGGGCTGCAGAAGCATTGCCGCTGCAGCAACAGCAAAGATGTTCTGCTGTGACCACACTGTCTACAGACTGTCACTCACTCTTCCTTTCTCCACAGTCCTCATCTTCAAGACTACGCTTGATTTGGGGCAGTAAATAACATACATGAAAGAATAAGACAGGAAAAAAAGCTCATAAGAGTTGGCTAGGTTGTGCAAGGGCAAAGAATTCAACATAAACCTGACTGTGAGGAAGTGAAAGGTGGCTTATAAAATTCAGAATTGCATGAGAGGGATCCTGTAAGATATTGCACACTGTAATTTCCATCTTCTTGATTTAGTCAACTACAGTTGACTAGACAAGAAAAAACAACTCCCAGCACAGCCTGCAGAGGCCTCCAGGAAAGTATTAGAAAGTCTATTACAATTGTTAAGTTGGATGAAAGCACCTGAAAAAGTTCTGTTGGGTGGTACTCGCAATGGCAGAAAGATGAACTGGACGCACTGATACAACTGCATATGGTTTGGCTTGACTGCAGGCACAAGAAGTATCCTGAAGTCTGTACTGCTTTTAAGATTACAGCAGTCAGCAGAAGTACCTTGAACATTAACTTCAGCCATGTACAGCTAAAATTGTATCTGATCTTATATAGTATGTGTCTCACTCACATGATACATGTGTGAGAAGCATGTCACCATGAATTACATTGAAGAAAGCACAGCATTGTGCTGGGACACAGTTCCCCAAAGGCTCAGATAAGTTTTCACAGCCCGATCCAGGAAATTATTTAGGTTTCAGGCTGATAAACCTGTAGAACTAGCACTGGGTTCCCATCACACATTTCAGTGACAATTTGTAAGGGACAAAAGCAGAAGGGCCCTGAGGCCAAATCCTTTGTGATTGTATAAGCCTGTTTCTCAGTCTTGATGTCACAAGCAGGTTGATTGCTACTCCCCTCTAGCCATACTTAAAGACTAGTCCAGAATTTCCTTGCTCTCATGGCCATGAATTCTCTTCCTGCCTAAACTTATTCAGGACCGGTACATACCAATTGTTCTTACTGATAACAGTGTTCTGAATTTAAATAGCTCCCTATGTCCCAACTCTGCACTTACCTTCTTGCTGTTTTTATGCAGTCATATCCTCTATGAGACTCTGAAGCTTAAACATGTCTCCCCTTCACTCCCACAGCAGACTTTTCTTTCCCTTCAATTTCAGAATTTACGCCCTTAGAAATGCTGTGCTTTGCCAGCTCAATATTTCTATTCACCGAGGGGATTCTGCAGGAAAAAAAAAAAAAAATCAGGGCATTCAGCACTGGCACCTGGAATGAGTTCCGGGGGAGCTAGCTTCATTACAGAGCTACTGGAGCTCTGTGGAAGCAGTTGGCCTGAAGAGCTGCCAAGAGGGTTTCAAGCAAATATATGTCCTTTTCTTTAAGAAACAAATGAAACAACAGGAACTCGCTGCTGATGGAATGGGTTGCACATGAGACTGGACAAATGTTGCTAAATTAGTAGAGTTTTCCAGGGACTGTATAATAGGTGTGGAAATAAACCTTCAGCAGGATGCAGGTTTACTCCGTAGGACTGCAACATTAAGAATGGTCTGTTCTCAGTCTAGAAGGGAACAAAATCAGAAGAATTTGATGCCAAATAGTGGGGAAAAAAAAAAGCCAGACATTTTCTGGATGTCTGTGTTATTTGAGGGACCAACCAGGGATGAGTTATTTGTCTTTGAGCTATACAGCTGTTAAAGTTCCAAGAAATGAAGTCATGGCTTTCAACAGGCCCCAGTTATATCATGTGTTTCTGTTTGAACTTCGAAGGTGGCCTTGACTCTCAGAAATGCATGGAAGTCTCAAAAGCCACCACCTACTTGCCTGCAAGATCAAAAGGGACCAAAACAACATCTCAGCTTACCTTATTTTAAACACGATCCTGTAATTCAGCAGACGAGTGCCCTTTCACCATCAATAGTGTTACTGCAGGTCTGACTTACTCCTTCAACACTTAAGGAAACTTGTTACCAGAACAAGGCCATCGCAGCATCGCACAACACTAGCGCTCAGAGGACAGCAACATTTGCTGTATGAATTCCATGGTTAATTTTGACCAGCAGGGAGCAACTACAGATAGTAGTCCCTGCCTGGAAGCAAAAATCTGGAAAAAAAAAAATCAAATACTTTTTTTCTGTCTTAATTTATGTATTTTCAGAGTTTCTCTAGGAATATAAAGGTATCACAGCACTTCCTGGCCCTGAGATTTGTGTCAGCATCTACCTTTTACAGGAAAATCCAAGTATGTCCCCCCCCCAAATCCTTATCGTTTCCTTTTTGCAAAACAACACAGATGAAGCAATATCTTTTATAGTGTTGATAAAAGGGTGCAAAGCTGTTATCTCATGCTTTCACCTTGCTCTTGCTCATGGTGAAGTTCTCTTCTCCAACACAGAAGTTTGACTTTTCTGTGGTCTGATGTTTGGCTCCTCTTCAGCCACATTTTCAGTACACCTTTGCACACATCCAAAGCTGTGCTGGCAACTCAATTCCACTGTATTAAGGTAACCCACCAGACCTAGAGACCTCTTTATAAAATCCAAAGCTTCTTCTTAACCTGTGCCTGCTTTACAACCCCAAAGAAAGCAATACGCAACTTCTTATTCTCTATCCAGTATTTCTCCCTCCACTCAAAAGGTTACTAGTACATTAGAAACCATCCAAAGTGCTAAGCAGGGAGGAACAAGAACATGAAACAACAAAATGCAAAGGAATACCTCTTATCTTCATCTACTGACATTATAAATTTACTCATAAATCTACTTGGGGACCAGCGTGAACTCTGCTGCTAGCAAATACATTTGAAAAGGGACTATAGATTGAAGGTTCTCTGTCTAGTGGCTGTTACCCTCATGGACAGTGAAGAAGATCTGAATAGAGTCTGACCTCTTCTGGAATGAATGCACTGGCAGCCTGGGTTGTTTTACAAGTCATTTAGTCTAGGAGATGCTCAGCATATTCCAGTGGAATAGGAAACTCCTCGAGAAATTTTTGCATCTAGCCTCTTCTCAAGATCTTGAGCAAACCAAAATACGACTGATTTGTACATGTAATAAAGAGCCACTCACATGATTTGGAAGAGATCAGAGATGACTCCTGAACAATCAAAGACGTTAACCAGAAAATTCTCTTTGTGGCCTGTGGCTTGAATTGAAGGGTTACAGGATCGGGAGGCATCACAGACATGTCACAGAAGTGGTTGGGCTAGAAAATTACCCTAAATAGCCTTTATTATCACCAAATGATAGAGGATGATAATGGTACTGTAAGCCAAACACAACGGACAATGAAATGATCTATGAAGCTGTTCTTTTGAGGTCTTCTGTTTGAACTTGTTTGGTTTTTTCTCCCCACAATTTTGGTATGTGAAATAATGTCTCATTAACACAGTCCTGGGGCAGAAGAGATCAGCAAAATATGTAAGATCTGTAACACATTCATGCTGAAGTTCTCATTTAATTTTTCTAAGGCAAAAAGAAACATGCTCAAACTTAGGCTGCAGGTGGACACTCAAACATTTAGCTGAAAACACTATCGATTTCATAAAGCAAAATTTGGGGCTTGGTTTGACGAATATATTCAATTTGTTTCCTAACACTCCTCATAAGAGATACTCCTACAATGCGTGGGTTGCTTGAACCCTATTCATTTCAAATCTATTAATGAGAATGTGATTATTCAAGTTCATGACCACAGAGGAGGGGACAAATTCTGTTCCTATAATGCAATTTTGTGAATTTCAGGATTGAGCGTCTTTTGTCAGTAATGGCAGTTTTAATAAAAAACACTGATAGATTTGTTCTTAATTCAGAAAATATATTGGTTCTGATTTTGATAATAAATC
The DNA here is from genome assembly GCF_009819795.1 of Aythya fuligula. NCBI lineage: Eukaryota > Metazoa > Chordata > Aves > Anseriformes > Anatidae > Aythya > Aythya fuligula. Next base: position 7,274,970 of record NC_045569.1, on the reverse strand, counting down.
TCTAAGCTAAGAGCCCTAGTTTCTCCCCAGATAGACACAACTGTGACTAAAGCTCCACATACTAAAACATACTGACTTGCAGGGAAAAAAGCCAACCACAAGTAGATGTGAGCAGGCAAAAACAGATGCAGGCAAAAACAATTACAAGGGAAAAAAAAAAAAAAAAAAAAGAAGAGAAATAAACATTTAGCTGAAGTCTCCAGTGATTTCATGAGACGAAAGTTCAGTCTAGGCTTGAAGAACAAACTCATTTTGTTTCCTAATATGCCTCTGTCTTAGATCATAACCCAAATATTCCCACAGTGACTGTATTGCTTTAACTCTCTACATTTAAAATCTAGTAATCTTTGAATTGTTAAGTAAAGCAATGAACTTCCTCCCCCCAGTAAAATATACAAAACTGTCGCAAGTACAAGCATTTAATATGTGCTTGAGCAGCTACTAGATGTCTCACACCAGCTTTGCCACATATGCCTTTTTTTTTTTTTTTTTTTTTTTTTTTTAACAGTACTGGCAACAATTTACATAGAACTATAACTAAATATAATCCTCAGGCTGGATCTAGAGAAATGGTGCTATTTTAGAAATATAGTGTCATTTCAACTCCCTTACTGTTAAAAATGAAAACAAAAGATGGATCTTTAGACGAGAAAATTCTCATCCTTATATAACCAAAGGCAAAAAGTAAGTAACTGCAGACAGACAGGAGTCATTAGTGTGGTGCTGTTAATGTCTCTCACATGGATGAGAGCTGCAGATGACTAAAGGCATTTGTGAGTAAACTTCAAAACTGGTTCTGTGGATAAAGTGTCACAATAAAAGGCTTCAGTGCCTCAGGATTTTCATATTTTGCAGGCAGCTTTGATAAAGCAAGAGGCTGATTTAAATAACCTGCAAGAGCTTTGGGCCGAAGTCCTAAAGCTGTCACTTCTCTTGTAGAAAAAGACAAAAAATGAAGCATTAAGTAAAAGCTGGAGGAGAACTGAGGCTAATGCCTTACCAGAAGCCTTTGCATGGGGCAAAGCCAAGGCACTGAGCACAAACTCTTGCAGATTAATTTCAACTCTGGAAGACAGGATGTTTGTCTAAAGCATTGGCAGTGAAAGACAGGGTTGTTCTTGGCACCAATCACAATCACTGTTTTAGTCCCTCTGCTATACAGTTACAGGAAAAGAATGCATTTGATTTCTCTGGAGCTGACAGAATACAGAAACTTTAATGTAAAAAAAAATAAAATAAAATAATGTAAACCAGTTAGTGACTAAATGGGATATAAATATTAACCCTTTCCTGGATATGTCCACTACTGATCTATGTAGTTCCTGACTAACCAGTCTTATTCTTAATCAGGTCAACAGTTTGCTTACTTATGTTCAAGTAAACACTTTATTCGATAAATTAAAATATGCAATGCAATTTGAATCGAAATATCACCAACTATAATGCTGGAACAAACCTCTGTTTTCATCTTTGTACTTGATCAGTTGCACCTTACAAAATACAAAAAGCCAGCAAAAAGATTGGTTGTGAACCATATTCAGAGAAGACAAAACATGCTACAGATAATTATTTCAGAACAGAAAGATTATACTAACAGCTCAGAAAGTACTGAATATTGATCTGTGTGGATTTACAAATTCCAACTGATATTATTAAATCCAGCAGTTTAAAAGTAAGAATTGTATTAAGGAAATAGCCAACTTTTTCTGTCTTCATGCAATCTTCTCCACAGACTTCAAAACACTTCTGAGACTGCTAAATCAACAATTGACTGTACTGTGAGGGAATTTTCATGTTCAGTAGTTCTGAAGTTATGAACTTCATGTTCCACCTAACACTTTTAATAAATAGATTTTGACTTTATAGGCATAGCAGTTATGGGTAACAGAAAAAAAGAAAACCACTTCACCTGGGATAAACTCTTGTGGTGGACACTTCAGGACACCAAGTAGTCACCAGCCCATGCTATCCATTTTTTAAATAAGTAAATATACTTACATAAAATAATCAGTAGGGAAATAAAATCAGATCTGATATATAAGACTTCCATTATCCAAACTAAGAGTGGATAAATCCAACGTATTAGTATCTGTCCTAAGCAATGCTAGAAAGAGCTGATCGGTGGAAAACTTGGTAATATATTGTTAGGAGATAATTGAGGATGAAAGACCAGCTCTCATAAATGCTTGGAACAAAAGGGAAAGGGAAAAACAAAACAAAACAAAACAACTTGTAAGAAGTGTTAAGGTCAAAAGGGATCGAAGCATGTAAAAAAAGAAAACAACATAGTTTAGTCTTAAAGTCTTCAGGTATTACTGGGCAAGCAGAAAAAAATAACTTCCCTAGAGTCTCCAGGGTCGTGGCTAGGATCTTTTCAACACATACTACAACGATGCTACACTGAAAACAAGGACAGCAAGCACCAAGCAATTGACATAGTCTATGTTCTGCCCAGAAGTATCAGAACTAGCAGCTACTGAAGAAATGAATGTTGTTGTGCCTCAGTACCAGGTCCTCCAAAGCAGAATAAGTTTGGAGGTGCATCTGTCCCCATGACCATCCTGATGAAAGCTGTAATGATGCTTCTTAGTTGGAAATACCCCCAGGTAGCTTTACCCCGTGCTTCATGCACTTAGTGACACCTGTATTGTTCTCCGGTGAATGATGCTTGGTGCCCAACGACAGAGTTCACATGTTAACAGTAAAGTAGCTCATGAGCCTGATCCAGTCTGTGCAACTGTCACCTCTGATTTTTTTTTTTTTTTTAAAATCAGACTTCACCACAGATACTAAGGTCAAACGAAAGCGACATCTGTAACAGACTAGCATCTCAAACAATTTAAGTTTCTGCATGTGGCATCAAACTTTGTGCCACAGATATATGTTCTTCCATTAACAGGTACAACTACAACATGTTTAACTTACACTATTGTAAGTACTGAAAGACAGGTTCCAGGAATCACGACAAATATGGGCAATAAATTGTTAATTGTTATGCACTTATGTAAGGACAACAATTACAGCGCAAGTCAAAAAAATATCCAAAACTATAGTTTAAAAAAACTAAGTGGAGGGGGATAAATTTAATGATGATGGATGCCATACTCCTGAGGTAAACATCTTATCAGTTTGGTCTGATTGAGAGCCAAAAATTTGCTCATGAGCTAAACACATTTAGAGTGAGGAGGTTTCTACAACAATTATCCATTCCTTCACTAGGAATTAGTTAATGAAGATGCAGAAAGTGAAGGGGAAGGGACAGACAAAACAAGAGTCTAGCCCTCAATTTTTGTTTTAAACCTTTTCTTACTTTGAAGCTTCTGATGTAGCAAAGGAAAAACTTAGACATTATAAAATGTTCCATTTGAGTTATTTTCTGGACAGTTAGGGAAAACAACACTAGACTATTTGTACACAAACAACTTTGAGGCATTTTGCTTTTAATTTGCATACAACTCTTTAAAGTGAAATCCACATGAAGAAGGGTGAGATACAACAGAGCCCATTTACCATGTCACAAGTTAACAATACAAAGTAAACATCTGTTGTCCCTATTAACTAACTTCCATCCCTTACCCCAACTTGTCACTTACTGCTGCAAGTTTCCATGAGAAATAAATGCATGGACTAGATCCTGACTCCACAGATGTTCACATGTGGACTTCAGTGGTACTGCAAATTATAACATCAAGAATAAATTGAAATAGAATGCCTCGAATGTGCTTATATCCTCTGAATGTTTCCCAAATCAAGACCCAAAGTTCACAGTAAAAAAAAAAAAAAAATACTCCTTGAATTGTTCTATTCAGTTACTTAGCTGACTGTGGTTCCTTTGTGGAGCACATAGCTGAGGAGAAAAAGAACAATACTTTCTGTCAAATGAGAGAGAGCGAGCATTAAATCAGGAATATAGAGGCATCAAAATAACTATGCTGAAATGGACTTCCCAAGCAACTTTATCTGGAACACAATTTGAGCAGGCTCTTTCCATCTATGAACTGATAAAATTTTCTAGCTCTGCATTTTCTGCATAAAGTTGAACTTGACCAGGCTTGTGGCTTCTTTCAAACTGGCAAATACCATTTTGACCAAAATACATTACAACATTATTATATATATCTAAGGTAGAATAATGGCAAGGTACTAAGGACAGCACCATCTTTTTTCTTGTTTTAATGAGACTAAATAATGGGATAAAAATAGGCTGAAAGGGGAACAACAACAAATTTGTCTTGCAGATTTTTCCAAAAAAGATAGGAACATATGAGAGAGAGAGAGATTGCAAAGAAGCTTGGCCCACCATCATCATCATCAGAAAATCCCTATCAGTTAGAGCTGTCTGTATTTAGGTCTTACAACAGTAATAGTGATTTACCTTTTTTACCTTTTGACCTAAAACTTTGCATGAAGGCTTTTTGTGTGTGTAGGAATTCTTAACATTGAGATTCTGTGACACTACACCACTCACTGAATTCACTGTGTAAAAGTTGAGTGGAAAAAAAAAATACAATTGTGCTGAATTGTATAATACAGAACTTAGAATTGCGTCTCTAACAATAAGGGTTGTGTATGCACAAAAGCTTACACAATCATAGCACATCTGTCAATAATCAATGATTCTATCTGGGATTTCCCTTTTATCCCCTCTCATCAGCATGGATTCTCCAACAATTCTATTGTCTGAAATATTTCAGTACCAGAGAAGAGACTAACAACAACAAAAAGAAAATATTTGTACACATTAATATTTATTATTTTTGTAATCATTTTTCCTATATATTTAACACTAGTGTGACAAAATTCCTGTTAATTATATGTCATGCAAGTAACTTAAATGAGTTAGCACTATCTAAACTGGTAAACCTACCACTAGGGGTTACTTCTGAGTCTACAAGACAAGTATTTCTGCAACAATGTTGACTAGATGAGTCTGCATATAACATAATAGGCTCAGTTGGAGGTACTTTACAGGTATCTAAATGACAGCACAGCCTTCAGAAGCACTGTAGTGGCATCATCCTTTGACCTAAGTAGACTTGACATTATTAAGAAGGCTTGAGTGGAGGTGTAGGTATGTTGGAAATTGCTGTTAAGAGGGATGGTGTTTCTGCAGTTAGTCAGTTTATCTTTTGCTAGTTAAAGTTGCTGTGGTTCATGTTCCTTCTTTGACAGGATAAAAGGTAGAGTTTTTACTCACTCTACCCATGTTGCTATTGTTTAGGTCACAACAGAGATATTGAGAACATACAGTACCTTTCTGCAGCTGAAGACAAAGATTGCTGCTCAGACTGCTGCTATTCCTTCTCTGCAATTCTTTGGTGAGTACATTTTCATCAACACCAAGTATGAAAATAAACTCCCTAGAGTCCAGATCTTTATTATTTACATTACAGGAGGGGTCTACTTGTAAATCACTTATTCTTTTCTCCTACGACACCCACTGGTTTCAAAACAAAATAATTACAATTATTAAAAGAATAGCAAGAGTTGTGATAGTCTTTCATTGTACTGGGTATTTCCCTTTTTAACTAACATACATTCTAACAGAAATCCCACAGTACAAACCAGATAATTTCAATTACAAAACAGAACACAAACTATTCAGTCCAATGTGAGAGCATGTGTATGTGTGTATAATACTGTAAAAGTAGTCACACATTAGAGGTATATAATTCAAACAGCATCTTCCTTCATGAACCTGCTATAATTGAGGCAGTGACAAGGTTTCCATTTCTTTGTTTTCTGCGCTCTCTAAAGAATGGCTATTGCCACATTTTGTGAACCATAATACTGTACAAGCAGAAGCTTGTTGGTATCAGGTAAGGACTAATAACACTAGTGCAAACAGGTGCAGTGATACTTCCTCCAGTTTTGGGATGAACCAGCTATATAACACTGAAAGAGGCCAGGCATCTTCTTCAAACCCACATACGTGCATCTTTCCCACTCAAGACATATCTTTTTCTGACTTTATCTTCTCATTACAAGGGTAGGGAGAGAGCCACCAGCTCATGTGATATTTATCACATGCATGATTTCTTGACTGTTTTCCTATTAATACTATGAATGTTTTATAACAAGTTTTTATAACAAGTCAAGGAACAATAATTATGTCAAGCATCAGGAAAGTGACAATAATACTGATTTAGCATCTTCAATAAAAAGTAAAATATTTTGTCCTGAGATGCAAGTCCAGGAACGAACAGGAATGAACTTAATACTGTACCATTATTTGATCATCATGCACCTCATCTGACCAGATGACAAAGAACAAGTGTTTATTGCCCTCTGCTCATCCAAAGATATGATAAGCAGTTTATTTAGGTAAGTGCTTGGCATACCAGAATGTTGTCAGACCAGTTCTCACTGTACTGTCCCCCTTTAGCTTATTTCTTTAAAAGGAAAAAAAAAAGAGAGAAAAAGGAAAGAAGAACATCTCAGCAGGTTAACCCTCATCTTCTCTCAGCTCTGTGGGTAGAAATTTGTATTGCTGTTGGCGGATCTGAGCTAGTTTTTTCCTTGCCTCTTCCAGCTCTCTTTCCTTCTTCAGCATTTCTTCTTGGGCTGCAATGATCTAGAAAAAAGAAGCATGAATTAGGATAGCAAGAAATATTGTCTGTAAATCCATCTTTCTTTTTCTATGGCACCAGTCACAGAAAGGGCCCCCAGCATTACCCACCGAAGTTTCAATGTCTTCAGCAGGAATTGCTCAAATGTTTCCCAGATTCCCACTTGTTACATATAGAGGATTAAAAAAAAAAAAAAAGTATCTTCTAGCAGTTTTACCATACATCCAAGTTGGATTTTAGAATGCTGTGCTCCTCCAATATTCACTGTCCAATTAGCAAAAATTAGACAAACACCGTCTCTTAACATATTGTTTGTGTGACAGTAGAATTGCATACTCATTGCTGCATGGAACCAAAGTATTTTCCTGCATTTTGAAATGCCGAAGGAGAAATGACAGTACTACAGAAATTGACAAGTTACAGTATGTTCAATGGTAACCTCAGTTGATGCTGTTTCTTCTTATTCATAACAGTGAATCCAGAATTTGGTATAACATCAGAGCCTTGAAATCTTTGTTATTATTTCACCATATTTAGTAAGGTCAATATAATGAAATGTCATCATTTCTTATCTCTCACACTTTGTCTTTGATGATATACACACAAAACTGGTGTTCCATTAGGACTTGGGGATATTTAAACTGCATAATAGAAGTTTGAAAAGAGCCATTAATTTAATCAGGATGAAAATTGACAAGATATTGGACAACTGTAACTGCTCTTATGGTAACCACTCAATAAAGAAATGTAGTCATACTAGAGCATTTCATGTTGCTGTTATGTCAGCAGTTACTTAACCGAGGCAAGTGATTTATCATAGATCTCTATGTAGCTTTGTCCAGTCAGAAATACAACGTGAACATTGTAATGCTATGCTATGTTTCCATGACAGTTTTTCTCCACTTCAGTTACTGGTGATCGTACCAACCTGAGCAATTCCACCCACAAACTTTGTTTTGACTACAACGTCGTCATCCTCCGCTTTTCCAAATGCTGCTTTTTGAGCCGCCCTGACAAGATTGTCTGATGCTCGCTTGACAGCATTTCCTGCGGCCTTGAGAAAAGACAGAGAAAATTCAGTAATAACAAAAATGCATAATTGTAGCATTGATTCTTCTGAGCACCAAAACTAAAACATTTTTGCTTACCTTCACAGGAAGGCATCGTTTTTTGTTTCTTTCCAGTGAAAAGAAAACTAATCCTTCCAAAAATCTAAGCTTTGATCAAAATCAATCTTTTCTACTAGAGCTAAAAGGTGGAGCTGACACCTTGTTTTGGAGCACTCAGGTCGTGAAGGCCATTTACTAGGAAACACCGTGTGCAGACAGCTGACTAGCATAGCGCTCAGCATCATATGATCTGGCACTGAATTTGCTCTAATGTACTGGTGAAAATCTGAAAAGCTGACTCTAAAAGAGTAGCCCATGGTTTAAGAGGTACTGCACATGGAGGTGTAAATGAGATTTTTGATATATCACTGGTGGTTCTTAAAATTTGTCCCAGATAACACATGCGTCTGATATTTTGTATTTCAACTTGGTTGATACACCAAAGATTTGACCTATGCCTACTTCTTGGCTCTTACTGGAATCCTCCTCCTTCCCACCTATCTAATCATCAGTGTCAGAACAGAGGCAAGAAAAGAAACTTCTGGGCTGCTGTGGACTTAGAGCTAAGAGGCGTCATAGGTCACTCATTCTGAGAGACTGACTGGGAGACTTATCTATTTACGTGCTACTCAGTTGTACATACAAATACTGAAACACGTTTGGGGACCACCTTTTAAGTGCTTTAGCAAAGAAACAACTTTATGAAATGGGGCAGAACACCAAAGATATTTCTACCTTCTGTGCAAGAGAAACACCTGTGAAGAATTTAGTTGAGATACCAGAAGGAACATCTTTTAAAATTGATGTGACTTTATCACTACTCAAACTTGCTTCTGCAATCCTGTATGGCATTACTTTTTATCAAGTACTCTCAAGAGTAATTGAATACTTCGTGAAGGGAAGGATGTGAATGGTTAAATCTCCTAATCCCGTACTTGAACCCTGGGACTGGGAAGATGTTTATCCTGCAAACTAAATTTTAAACACCTTTTAGCTACAGGAGTGGATTTGCATGTCACTGAGATATTCCTGCTGCATGGAATGATGAGCATGAGGAGGTTGGGGCAGATGTAGGTAAAGCTTAATCTATTGACCAACAAGACTTGAAAAGTTTACATAGGGTTAGTGAACTTTTGATCTGATCCAGTAGCGTAACATCTCACACTAACTCCTGCTCATACAGCAGATCAGTCAACAACATCAACACACAGAAATGTTATCACAGACTGCAGAGAGAAGGCAGATACTTGCAGTGTTGTGACAGGAAGAAAGAGAGAATAAGAAGACCATTCTCTGTTCCATGGCTCCCGATGTCCCCGGGGTGTTATGTTGTGAGAACATTTGTTCCCACAGAGGCCACTGGCCAAGACAGCCTGTACTGACATGCCGGAGGTACACAGGCAGCAGGAAGGGAAGCCACATGGACCAGCTCTTAAATCCCCTCTTGTCCTATTCCATATCTCAAATATCACCTCCCTTTCAACTTAACTCTTTTTCCACCTGAAACGACCCAAAAAACAAGTCATTTGAAATTTGCTTTGCCTAGTCTGGACCTGATCCAAAGCAAATGGAAACATTTTCACTTATTTCCTTAAGTTTTGGAAAAGACTCCCTAACAGTGCATTCCAAGCCAGCATTCATGGGAAATGCAGTTCAAATGCCTTTTCCCAAAGCTTGCAGCTGTTTGTGGGGCTAGAAAAGAGAAAAATAATATACTCAAACTCCTGTACCTAGACTACTGATTAAAGCTATATAAAATCATTTGTGCTGGGGGAAAAGCCAGCTGAAAAACCATAGTAGATTTGGCAAATCTACCAGTAAAAATATTTGGTAGACATCAACTCACTGTTTTTGCTATGATAAAGGACATTACTTCCAAGTGCAAACTGCTTTTCCCTTCATTATTCATTTTGAGACTAATGTAAAGCTTAATAAAGTGGCAAAGTTCACTTTCAACCCATGCTTAGACTTGTCTCCTTTTCACATTCCCTTCCAACTTTTCACATTCCAAGGCTATTTAATAATATTTGCCTACAGTGACTGAGTACCCTGAATTTCCTGGCAGAGCTGAGAAAACACAGCCTCTAGTACATGATTTTGTTCCTGTTTCTATTCTTTGTTCTGCATTTAAAATTCATTGAAACCCATCTTGGCATTTGGATATGAAAGTAAAGGTTGAGTTACAGTTGGAACTATCTTCCAGTTACTGATACCTCCCCCACAGACCCATGACAAAGCCAGTCCACATGAATCCACATTGAAGCACTAAAACCATCTCATCCCTACGGATAACATTAACATGCCACTGCTTTCTGTGGAAACAAACACATCTCATACCCTCATACATTTATTTTTTCTTCCTAAATACTTAACCCATTTTTCTATGTTGAAAAAATGACAATATCAGTTCCTCTTGCTCAGACAGCTACTCAGTCACGTATTTCTGCTAGACTTGATTCTACCTATCCATATGCTAGTTGTTATATTGGACAGCTTATAATATAAGCATCCATTAGCAGTATCTGTGGTAAAAATTGAAAAAGAGGAAATTCCACTGTCACCAGATACTAGATATTGGTGTGAAAAAAAAGGAGCTGAAATAGTTCTCACATTCCAGGCTGAGCCTGCAGGATTGGAAGTCAGAAGAGGCTGTAGCCATTTTTAAATAAACACCCTCAAACAAAGCTCCAGGAAAGACTTTACCCCTCATAACACAATGCTAAATTCAGTAGCAGTTCAGACAAGCTAAACATGAAAGGGATATGTAATGTAAAAATGAACCAGTTTCATTTAAAAGTGTTAAAATGGACAAATGGACTTAGGTTGAGGTGTTGCATCCAATTTTTATTTATTTATTTATTTATTTATTTATTTATTTTTTTGGTCTGACAATGACTCTCCATTTCAGAAAATTTCTGTTCACAACTGGGGTCTCTTGACACCTAGAAACAAAGAAAATCTGAAACTGACCACATCCCTGGCTGTGAAGCAAATGCTTCATTGAACATATGCATAATGTTGCACAGGTCAGAATAATACTCATGTGCAACCAAGTTAAGCCTTCTTAATAGTTTGCAAGCTCATGCAACGCTACAGGCTAGGGGAAGAGTGTCTAGAAAGCTGCCTGGCAGAAAAGGGTCTGAGGGTATTGGTTGATAGCTGGCTGAGTATGTGCTAGCAGCATGCTCAGGTGTCTAAGAAGGCCAACAGCATCCTGGCTTGCAACAACATCCAGGTGCTGGAGTGTGTCCAAAGAGGGGCAATAAAGCTGGTGAAGGGTCTAGAGAACAAGTCTTAGGCAGAATGGCTGAAGGAACTGGGGTTGTTTAGCCTAGAGAAAAAAAAGTGCAGGGGAGACCTTATCACTCTCTACAACTACATCAGAGGAGGTTGTAGCAGGGTGGAGGTTGGTCTCTTCTCCCAAGCAATGAGTGATAGGACAAGAGGAAACAGCCTCAAGTTGCAGCAGGGGAGGTTTAGGTTGGATACTAGTCAAAATTTCTTCACTGAAGTGGTTGTACCAGGCTGCCTGGGGAAGTAGCTAAGTGACCGTCCCTGGAGGTATTTAAAGATGTGTGGATGTGGTGCTTAGAGACACGGTTTAGTGGTGGATTTGGCAGTGCTAATTAATGGTTGGACTTGATGATCTGAGAGGTCTTTTCCAACCTAAATGATTCTCTGATTGATTCTCACTGGAGGCCTAACTGAACACAGAATAATTGCAAAGAAACTCACTACACTCAGTTGCTGTAAAAATACACACAAACTTTCTCAGCTCATGTATTCCTGTAATTGATAAGAAGTATACACCTATGAATATTGCATCTAAACCAGGCTAGGCAAAGACTAGTCAATGTTTGCATCTCTCAACATCTTTCAAAAATGAAGAATAAAACAATGAAGTGAGATTTAGTTACTGCTGAGTAATAAGAAATGCACCACTACTTCATCCTTAATGAACCGAAGTCCCCCAGAATCCCACAAGAAAAAGTGAGTATAAGTCTGGAAATTCAAGAAATGTCCAGAAATTCTGGATTTGTTCAGCAGTGCTAAAACAGTGTTGACACAGCATTGCTGTGGGTTTTCAGTAATGAAGAAAACAAGTACCTGTAGCCTCCTCATGGCTTCAGAGTCATGATCAGCCTTTACTTTGCAAGCCACAAGAAGTTGTGCTGTAGAAGCTGCAACTTGTTTTGCAGATGAGATGAGCTTCTCCTCACTAGCGTGGCCTTGTACTGAGGCATTAGCTGCTTCACAGAGATTGCTGGTTGCAGCTGCCACCATTCGGGCCTAGGAGTTAGTAAAGAAAGTCACTGTGTGTTCTTACAGGATATTATTTCTGCAGAGAAAGTACTAGTTTGCCTGATACGTTAAGGACTAACAAAAAAGAGAAGTAGTTACTCACAGCGGAAATAAGTCCCTGAGACCACTGTCCATCATCAGCTGCATTTGCAGGGATTGCTCCAACCTGAAAAAACAGTTCAGAGATGGCTTACAGTGCAACAGAAAATACAGCTATTTTGTCTTTGATTTAGATCAGTGAAAAAGGACATCTGCAGCTGTTACTGAGCACAACACATAAAGGAGCACAAAATCCACTTGAAAGTTTGGAAGTTAGTTATCACTAAGTGTGCTTCCAGCACACATCTGCCTGCTGTGTGGTGGTGTCCAACTTGCTATGCTGCTTGAATTGCCCCACCTTGAAACACATTTAGAAACCCCACAGTAATACCCGTTGCAGCAGAGACTTTGGCCTAAGCAACACTAAGCAGTTGCTCATTAACTCTGGACCGCTCAAACAAGTTATTTCTGTCTCCACAACACATTTGGATTTACATGATTTCTGAATTTGTTCTGATTCTGGCATTATGGAAGGGTACAAAACAGAAAGCTCCCCAGGGATGTCCCCTGACTGCCTTTGACTCTAGTAATAGCATTTGAGGAAAGCATCCCATTTTTCTGCATGGTTCACTGCTGCTGCTGAGTCCATAGCATCAGCAGTACTGGCAACAACCAAGAAACAGTTTTCTTCCCATTTCAAATGAAAAACCAGAAATAAAAGCTTATAGTTGGTCACCAACCCCCAGTTTGCCTGGGTTTGGGAGTTTTGGGGACAATAGTTGGAAGATGTGAAATGTAAACATGGTCCAGAACCTTGCCATGTTTTAAAAGAAATGGAAACAGGGATTTGTGCATAATGAGGATCCCAGGGATCAGAACTGAATCCTTACGCATGGATATGGTGACACCGTTGTAACATTATGAGAGAATTCAGTTATACAACAGAATATGCTAGAGTTCCTGAATTTGTAAAGTTTCCAAGTTTTCTTGCCTAAGCATTCCCAGAAAAATAATTTGAAGTAGTCCATAAATAAAGCATTATAGACATTGGTGTCCAGAGTGTGTGGGAGAGAGGGGAATAGGGGGAGAATATACAGGCAGGTGTGGTAAAATAAGGTAGATCAGATCCAACTTCACAGACTTCATCTGTTCTGCAGAAATTGCTATAAAATAATTTCAAGTAAAATTTCTTCAACTGCAATATCGTGCCAGTTTTCCCTTTAAGTTATTTTCACAGCTTTTACCATGTAATGTGGGAAATTTAAGTGGGACAAGAATGTGCCTGGTTCACATATATCCATGCAGTTGTCTTAGTATTTCCCATTGCCTCCAGACCAACTAAAAGGTCAGTGAGAAATCAGTAGTCATTACTCTTCAGTACTAAAGAGACAGATGTGGAACAGATCAAACTTGTCCTTCCTTCCTATGTACCAGCATCCATATCACATGCCTCAGAAAGTTTCTTGCAAAAGCAAAACACTTCCTTCAGCATCAGCAACTAAATCCTCCCAGCAGGCAGGTTGGAGCCATTCAATATGGGCAAGAATTCCATCAATTTTAGGAGCCAGCTTCCCATATTGCTGACTAATCTGAAGGTAGAGGTGCATACGTGTCTGAGGATAACCTGAAGTGACAATTATCTAAAAACAAGTAATTAGTAAAGACAGAAAGGAGAGAAGGAGAAAGGGTTGTCACTTCCTTGTGTCAGAAATATCTTATGGCCTTATTTATTTGTGTATCATGAGAGGAACATGCATAAACAATTCCGAAGGTTTTTTTCATTACATTTTCATTTTGGCTAGGATTAATTTCTTTCCTTAGAGATCACTGCATTGTCTGCTGGCTCAAGAGATGAGATCCTAGCAGGCAAGCAATTATCAGTAAAGGCTATTCAATGCAAAAACTTGATGATCTTACAGCAAGTCACCATAGAATAATGAAAGATAAAGCAGAACGACTAAATTCAGTAAAGCAGGCTGAACAAATCTGCTGTTATGGTACTGCATTTGACAGGTGTGCTTCTGTTAGAATAGTAGACTATGGCTTTCCTTGAATAGACAGATAAAGGTGTTTTTTAGCGATTTTCTGAACTTGGATAGAAAGCATGCAAGTGACATTAGCCTCAGTCTGAAAGATTCAAATGGAAACATATTTGAGAGAGCAAATAATCCATAACTACCAGACAGATATGCAGGGCTCACACCCGTACACAATTTATAACTCTATAGTGCTGGTGGTGAGGAAAGTAAAGCAAGCTGTATATATATAATGAAACTAAGAACAGGTCTTATCACATAAAAGTAGACTGCTCAATAGTCTACATGAAACAGTAAGGTAGGTCAAAACTGTCACTGGGGGACTGTTTCCACAGTCAATTTCAATAGGAATTAATAGGTTTTATGTGTTATCAGAAAGTTCAATAGCTACAGCTTATAGAGGGTCTTTTCAAACAATTGCATTGCTATTGTTCCAAAACAAGTGTGTTGTATTCCTGCTGGAACTAAAGCAAAAAGTTCCACAGGAATTACAGTTTAAGTAGACAGAAACTCTTTTGTAACAGGATCCATGATGCAGTCTGCTCAGAATAAAGACTTAGATGAAATTAGAAACCATAACTATACAACAACAATGATCCTATAAACAAATTGTTCTCACAAGCAACATACCCATTCAAATTTTACATTTCAAATTATATTAACAGGAAAAAAAAGACAGTGACAGATATGAAATGGATTACAAAGAGTTCAGTTCTAACAAGACCAAAAGGATAATGGCATGTTATTAGCACTGTTTCATTGGTATTTACAAGCATGTCCACTTGAATGTACTCAATTTGCATGCAGGCCTGTGTCCCCATTGGATTAGACGACAAAACACTGAGGGAACAACTAGTGAGGCTCTTTGCTATTCCTGTCCACAATGGCATTGTATACTGTGATGTTTGGGTTTGGACCCCCAGGCTGTGACAAAGGGACTCTACATTACTAGCTTGAATCACATCTCTTCATGAAATGAAAAAGACCCCACAACCTCTCTGCAACTGAAACCTTTGAAGAAGCCAACTACTTGATTACAGTTGCTAGACTTAAATTAGAAGCATTATTTTAAGCAGATCCAGGCCTGGGCCATGTATTCTGGACAAGGAATTAAAAGATTTACTTTTTTACTAGTCCATTCCTCAGCTTCTTTTGTACTCTTTCAACACAGAACAGTTAAGAGACTAGATGCAGTTTCAATACATCTCCTCAACACTGTTGCTACTTTTCCTGTTTACCCACCTTTCCCTGTGCCACCAGTTCTCTCTGTGCTGCTGAAGCTGACTTCACGAGGGCACTGGTAGCAGCAGCAATGGATTTAGCTGCTTCCAGGATCTGTTCTTCAAAATCCAGAGTCTCATCTGCTTGCTATAACCAAGAAAGAACAATGCCACACATTATTCACCAGAAAGAAGTTGCATTTTGATGATCCACAACATATGTAAGCTGAAACAAGATTTTGAAACCAACCAGTACATTAAAAAAGAGGTACAACGTTGTTTTCTGCAAAGGAGTTTCATCTGGTCTACAGCTAAAAATCAACATAAATGATCTTAAATATTAAAACACTCTTGTGGCTGATCACATGTGAAATTGAGTATCACATGAGGTATTTCAAAAGCTGCCTTAAACTTTCTAATACATTACACTCCATCAGGGATACTCAAAACTACCTTCAGAAACCTGCAAGTCTGAAAAGAAATTCTTGCCTTTACATATCAAAATCATCTCTGTAGTGTTACAATACTGGCTTCCAGAATCACTAAATGAAACGGGAGGGTTTTCTAAATACTTAAATACATAAGGCATTAAAAAAGGTACAGTAGTAGCCATATAGTATCCCATTCACCTGTACTAAGAAGTGTAATAGAAACTAAGCAAACACATAGATTTAGCATCTTTTAGTAAGAGCTGCCATTACATAGAGAGCAGCACTGTGCAGTAGTCCACTTTAGTCATCTGGGAGATACAAGGGTCCAAAGGTCTGTCTGGAACAATTCAATCATCCATACATGTCTTTCAACAGGCATGTGTGAATAGACAGATCAACTGTTCCTAATGAAGTTTCCTGCTATTTGAAAGGGAAATCTGTTGTGCCATAAAAAAATAAAAACCTTCCTTGACTTGCTAATCACTTAGACACGCACTAAAAATGCTTATTCATTTAAGCATCTTACTAGTCTCCTGAATGGTTAACAAAATAGATAGATAAATGGTTATGATTGGTTGTTGTTCTGTATATATATACACATATACATATATATATATACATACACACGCAAAATAAACCAATACAATTTCTTTTGATTGTGATTAAATCACAAACCTACCAGAATCCAACACAGTATGACCAGTAGGACTAGTGGATACAATACCACAAGAGACCACTTTGTGAGATGAAGCTTTTGAAATACAGGTTTCGTCCAACTTATGCAACCATCACATTGTTGTGTCAAATAACTAGGAACACAAGCTATGTGAACTGAAGAGTTAAGCCTTGCAGATCAAATGCTCAGTTTTTTTTAAGTGCATCCATCTAAATTTCATGCAGGTTTTGTTCTGCTGTTACTACTATCTGATGTAATATTAGTCAATCATTAAATAATAAATAGGTAGTGACAATTAGTTATAAATTTGCAAATCAGGTGGTGCCTCAATCCTACAACATTTCATGTAATTGCCACCGTATAAAACTAAAACAAAGTCCAGAAGATGAAACTGCATTGTCCATGGAGAGCAGAAAAACTTAATAATCTGAAAAATAAAAACTGATGTGCAGATGAAGTAGTTTGGCACCTAAAATTCTTTCTTAACCATTAGGAAGAGCCACCTAATGCAAAGAAAAATATTTGTCTTGTGTTGCTGTTGGGCTAATGTCATCAACTGAAGTGTATGTCTTTCTAACAGAAATATGATAAGAAAAGTCTTCGTAAAGCGAGTAACTCATGTCCCACCTGTATTTTTGACTATGCTTGCAATGTAACATCATAACCAATTTTATATCTAAATGGTAATTACACTGAGTTTCTCAAACTTCCAAATCCTACATTTCCTGTCATCTCACAACTCCTTTGATTTATGGGAAAAATAATAATCTATTGACAGTAGATATCCTCTGTGAAGAAATGATTTTTGAACTGGCCTTACACAGCACTCAAACTGTATAAATTCTGTTGAGTTTTCATCTTCTCTAACAACTTGTTTTCTAGTAATTCCCTGTAGTTTTCCTTCAGCATTCTCAGGTATTATATCTAATGGCTGGATGCTTATGTCTGAAATGAAGTAGACACAATGCCTAATCAGCACTGTGGGTATATTTACCTGCCTGTACCCACCTAAGAGTATTCCTTAGCAATAAGTACATGCCAAAGTCCAAGACTGAAAGCCCTACAAGAGCAGTTATTGTTGTCCTCATTCCTGTTATTGAAGACTGTGTCATGGTAGGTTCACACTCATCAGTGTTCTCAAAACCTGTGTCTGTTCACAGCCTTCATGAACAAAGTTCGCAACAATGGTGTGATATTTGGCAGAATATTTTGCATTGTAAGACTTCAGTTACTTCAGAGAGCTATTTATATATATATTTTTTTTTAAATCACAAATCTGAGAGAAGTGATTAGCTTCTCCTTCCTCAATTTGCCACCATGAAGACCAGAACCACTCTCTCCATAACTTTAAACTAATAAGCTACTAATTACTGCCTATGTATGGGAAAGGTCAGTTGGAAAACAAGGTCACCAGAACAGAAAAGCCAAAATGATTAGGCTAGCTACACATTCTGTAATATAAAACATCCTGAAGAAGTTGATTGTGCCATTGATAAAAAAATCCTTGTTTTTGTACTGTCTTTTAGCCAGTTTTCTAGAGAATCTCCATTATGAGGGGTAGCATAAAGTCATGATTAATAGAAGAACAAATAAACCCCCAGTGAGATTGCTAAACATTAGAAAGAATTACAAAAGACAAACCATTTTCTTTTGAAGCAGCTCTCATCTTCTATTTCATAAAGAGAAAACCAATATGGGTAATGTTAGTGCACTGAGCATGGAAAACACAACCATTTCAGTGAAAGTCAATTCTTGGCATAGCTGCTGCTTGCTATCATAAAAAGACCTACATAACTTACAAGTCCCTCCATGAGCACATCTACTGATAGAGGAACACTTCGTGTATATATTTAAAGTTGGATTACATTAGGAGTCTGCAGGAAGTCTTCTAAGCCTGCTTGAGAGCGAATGTACTCCTTCATATTGCATTCTACTATGTTAAAACCCCCGGAGACAGGGCAGGACACTGTAGGAATATGTTTGATATATAGTTGGATTAAATAACAACCTAATATATCAAACATATCACACAGAGTCCTGCAGAAAAAGACATCCAGATTTGATTCATCTTGGGGAAAAAAAGGACAAACTGCTGAAAGTTAACAGCAGGGAACTCTTATTGACTGCTAAAGACACTTATGTTTGAAGGCACGTGCCTGCAAAGTAGCACGAAGAACATACCAACAGAATAGTGCGGGTACAGCAATGCTCTCAGTTGCTGTACTACATCTACAGCACCATTTTCCTTAAAGTGTTCTTTCCAGTATTACTGAAACATGTAGTTTTTAGTAGCTAAACTGATTTTCTTGTTCAAAAATGAATTTGGGAGGTTGTTATTTAACAGCCAGTGGCATATTTACAGAACAAGGGTCAACAGGTGGCTGCGCTGCAAGACACAACTGCCCAGAGAAGGGAAACAAAAAAATTCCAAGCTCAAAAAAAAAAAAAAAAAAGCAAAAAAGCAACTATTTAAAGGAAATATGACAGCCAAAACTTGCTTAATAAATAAAGATCTCATTGCTTCACAGATGATTCCCCGCCTTCAACACTGCAATGAAAATACTTATCAGGTTTCCAGTTTTCATGTTACGGGGAGGAGTAGCAAAGCCTATTTAGGAAAGTCCTCAAAGCGCTTGCAAGATACAAACTCAGAAGACAGATATTAAGATATTGCTGGGGCAATGAAGTAGCAGCAGTCTAAACATCTTAGGATGTTTAGATATTCACCTGCAGCCAAACTACCAGGCTGCAAAGCCAACAGAACATGCACACACCATACAATGAAATCTGGGCAGCAGTTAGCAGGGCCGTGTCTTACTAGAGACTGTTCTTCTAAACAAAGAATGATTCTCCAGTAGTGAAAAGTGAAAAAGCCTCATACTATTGCTCTTAGACTATGACATCATGAGGATAGGATGACTGCAAAAATATGAAGAGAAAACAAGCAAAATAAAAGAATTAAGAAGTAGAAAAGGACCAAAAATAATCAGATGGAACAAATGAGAATCAACCCTACCTTCAACGACTGATTTTTTCTTTAGAGGTAACAGACAAACTGGAAAACAAAGATGAAAATTTCAAGTCTAAAAGAGGCTCACCCAGAAATAGTGAATCAGCCACCAATTAATAAGGAAGAAGATGGTGGTTTCTTACAGGCAAATTATGCTAAAATTAACAGAGAATTTATCTGCAGGCTCACTTAATGATGATTACTATTAACTGAAGCAAGATACTGGTGTAGCTGGACCAGCAGTCTGTTCCATTGTAACAAATCACTACTATTGGTGCATTTCGTAGACTAAGCATAAGAAAAATCAACTGTATCAACCCTGTTACCTAGCTGAGGCATTCACTCTGCAACACCATGTATGTTGTCAAAGACTTGAGCATCAGAAAGTCAGAGCCTGTTAAATGCAGGGAATCCTACTCTGGGAAGACACTAGTGAACACCAGTCTTGTCCAAGCTCTTCAAGAGAAAAAATGGTATTTGAACCACTCTGTGATCTTCCCTGTACCTTTGATGTGCATTACAATCCGTACTGTGAAAGGGATTAAACATCTAAAGAAAACGTGGTAAAGTCTGTTTAATTCCCAAATTAAACAGAGTTGAATATGAATTTTACTTTCAGAAAATGACAAATAAGCAGACCAATAAATCACACACAGACTGGATACTCAAATTAACATGTTAAATGAGGAGCAGGTGTGGGCAGTAGTTTCTGTATTCACTAGAAAATTACAATGACCCTGGAGTGGCTTCGATGTTGGAAGGAAACTGCTCTGCAGTTACTAGGCAACACACATACGTTATTGTGCAATGATTGTATAGAAAAGGTGATGGAGGACTCTTCCTCTCCTCCAACCCAGCCTGTGTCCTCTGCTCTGTAGAGTCTCATTATAAGGGACCATTTTTTCTTTATAAACAAAACGGATGCACTTGTTAAAAAAAAAAAAAAATGCAGTACAAAGAGCATTTCTTTTCCATGAGCTAATTTATTCCTGTCACCAAAGGGGGAAAAAAGTCCTGAAACTGTGAAGTTACCAAGAACTATTTCATCTGATATTCCTGAATGGCGTAATACCACTCTGCACTGAAAACAAGAATCCAACACTGAATGTTCTTGAGGCCCTGCTTTTTGAAGAGACTTTTCATTAGCTTTACTGTTAGCATTAGTTAGAAAACAATTCTGTACCTACAAAGCAGCTTAAGCAAGGAAAGAGATACATAGTCCTTCCTGAATTCAATTACAAAGCTAAAGCGCAATTTCATTTTGAAGAGATAGAATTGTAGGCAGCATGGTAATTTCTTCTAAAACCTGTTATTCCACACTAGGCAAAAGGTAGCAATTCTGGGTGATCCAGTCATGCATACAGCCAGAAGTAACAGCAGTGTTATACATTCCCTCCGTACCACTCATGAAAATAGTTGGTTTTATTTTATATAACATATTCAGACACATTTGAAATGACCTGGCAACATACAGCACTACCTGCTTTCACAGTGAACTGTGAATTTATTTTCCTTCAGGAAAATCGAAGAAGAAGGGTTATACCACATATCTGATCTGGTACCAAAGTAGTTACTCTTTTATCATAGAATAAAATATCATGGATTTTATCTCATAAAATCCTGAAGGTCTTTCGCATTCTGCTCTATCTTTTCTGTTTTGCTGCTGCTTCCTCCCACTATACTACACACATTGAGATGAGAACAAAGGGTCTTCAAAGAAGAGCAAGTAAAAATGACTTTTCACATCAATAAAGTATGTTTGGAAACAGAAAGGTACATGACCAACAGTAATGATACCGTGACACAAGCATTTCTAACATTAGGCTTTTCTTCCTTTGTTTGCTCATGACTTGTGCTTGACTTGCTCCCTGAAAAGCATCTTTTTAACCTCTACCTTCAGGGGTGAGTCCCACCCAGCGCAGCATCTAGTGGCACTGAGACTGATGCAAATGTTTGATTGTTTATACCATGAACATGGATGGTAACAAACACTAAGCCAACATATGGGCTATTTGCATCATCTGCTTTATTCAAAGAAACAATTGGGATAGACACTCACCTTTGGCTTGGCTCTTGGTTTCAGCTGCTCTAACTTCTTTGCTGCAGCCTCAATTGATGCTGCAGCCCCTAGTAGCTCTGTCTCTGCAATGACCGTTGGATCTTCTGGATCCACCCACTCTGTCCCTGAAATTAACAGAGACGAAGACAATAACTTCAGTGCCACTGCAAGCTGCCATTCAAACAGGGTGATTTACAAACACACTTGAAGTGTCAAATACAGCATGAGTGTTGGAAAAAAAAAAAAAAAAAAAAAAAAAGAAAAAAGCTAATTTTAGTAACATAATGGGATAAAATAATTAAAAAAAATAATAAAAGTATTCAGCAGGCAAATCTGTTATGAAAATAACTTAATTAAGAATTGCACAATTAAAGCAGCTTCAAAGAGGAACACTGTCCACACTGGGAACAAAACTAGCTCTCACTCAACTTTGTTATCTGGGCTCTTACTAAAACCTTGATCAAATTGTAAGGTACAGTGAGAAATCTAACATTGCTAAAGATGACAAGTTACAGACAATAGATAATCCTCCACAGCATGCTTTTCAGAGTCTCTCTTTCTGGCACTGGTTAGAGATGAAGCTAGCACTGAATGAAGAAAGCATGGTTTTCAGCAATGTGTTTCTAATGCATTTTAGAAAAGGCCAATAGCAGTTTCTGTAACATATCCAAAGGTCAGTTTTTTTGTTGAGTTTTTGGCATTAATTTTGGCTCAAATAAATGTTGTAGGTCCACAAAGTGAATACTTGGCTACAGATCATCTCCAATTTGTTAAGTTCATAGTGCATCCTTATTTTCATTTTCATAACATTATTCTCTGGGTGACAAGATTTAGAAACCATCCATATTTAGAATTGAGGGAAGCAATGAAACGGAAAAGAAAAATCAGCTTCTGGGAAGAGAAGGAAAGGAAAAAGGAAACTTCTGAGTTCATAAAAGGCAAAGGGAGAAAGCAGCATCACGGATGGAAACAGAAAAGGATGGGAAGCAGTGTACACTGACAAAGGAAGACTAAGTTAAAATTAAAAAATAAAGAAAACAATCTCTTTGGGCCTTGTTAAATTTAGTGAGACTTGATTAGGAAGTTTATGTAAACTTAATAAAATATCAACATTAATCCTTATTAAGGACAAAGGGGTAGAAGGATACTGGCACTTTGCATCAAGAGTGGTATAACCCATTTCTGATTCATCAAACACCAAACAAAAGAACCTTGAATGCTTATGGATTCACACCAGCTACAGAATGATGCACTTTCTGCTATGGATGACCAAATCATAGAATACAAAATGACTCGCTCGTATTTATGATGTGCTGGAAAAAAGCAGAAGTTCATTTGTGTTGTAATCCTAGTGAGGTACATCTCATACAAACTTATATATAAAAGACCAAAATATTACTAGAAACAATTTCTCAGCCTAGTTGGTGTACAAGACAAAGGAATTCTTTATTAAACACTAACCTCGTCCAGATAAACAAGGAAAAAATAATGGCATTTTTGTTAGAGGCAGCATACAGAAACACAATCAAATCCAAACCTCTAAAATGTAGGATTTCCTCTTAAAAAAAAAAAAAAAAAAAAAAAAAAAAAGGCATTTTACAAAGGTGAAAACATTCGCAATCTAGATCAGTTAGGAGACAGAATTTTACCATGTATCAATAAAAGATAACTGTAAATGGTTAAAAAAATTACTTTGCACAAAGAAACTTCTAAAGTGAAGAAAAAAATGCTGGCAGGCAGTAAGTAAAAAAGGAATTCAAAAATGAAAAAGTGAAATTTAATTTTAACGTATATGAATTAAAATCCTGAAATTGCTGAAAGTAAGAAAATATCTCTGAAGATGAGGATAGCAACAAGATTTTTTTAAAAAGCGTTTAGGGCATATGAAATCTCTGATATTGGCTTGGCTTCTTAGTAAATGAAATGAGAAATTTCAGAACATCCTAAAGACTGCAGAAAAGACTAGAGTATTCAATTTATTTTCCTGGAGAGGAACATTTGTTCTTTGCTACACATGTACAAAAAAGCAAAGAGTTACTGCCATCTAAGTGTAAGCTTGCTTACATGGAAGTGTCATGACTAAGATCATGACAATGGCATTACTAACTTGTACACAAGTGAGTGCTGGGAGAGAAATTAAAGGTATTAAATTAGATGGTACCAAGATGCCTAGAACATAGTAAAATGGTCTTCGTTAGTTTTTGTTTAAAGTACAAAAGTCATGGATCACTTTCTCTAAAAACCACACCAGTAACCAGGCTACCCAACTCACCTTTCATTGCTTCTGCTGATTGGATGAGCTCTGTAACAGCACCAGCAACCCGCTTGGAGAAAGCTGACAACTGATGCTTCAGCTCTGGAGTTGGTTTTTGAAGGATCTAGAAAAAAGTAAAATTGTCAATGAATCACTAGGAGCAAGGCTTATACTGTGATGGCTGGTGCATACTAGGAAAGAGGCAGGGCTGGCCATTTCTACAGGAACTGCCAATGTTGTCTGGAAATTCTCAATACTAAAACTAGGGCAAAATCCTTCAAACCTGAGGCATGTGGGAGTATGTGGGAGGAATGCACAGCTTGGGCACTCCATTCTCAGATATTACAGTCATTATATTAAGGTATCAAGCTTAGTCTTTCTAAACTGTGGGAGAAGAGACCACTTGCTAGTGTTATCAACTTGGCTGAACACTTTAAGTTCCTTTCTTAGAAACGGAGTTGTGCAAACTTGTGCTAGCTGCCTGTCCTGGAAAGAGTCAACAATTGTGCCTGTCCTGGAAAAAGTCAGCAATGGTGAACACAATGGAAATGCCAACCCTGACAAGACCCTTAAACTGATGGGAAAGAAAGAAACCTCTGAAATGAATTTGCATCAAGTACTACACTGTCCTTCAAATGGAAAGCAATCCATAGACAGTGAATTTGACTTCTAACGATGTCTGGCTTCCTCTAAACAGAAAAAACATTTGCATTTTTAATTACCACATTGTAAGGAGAAAGAAGATTAAGTTCTGGAAATTAATTTATACTTAACAACTGCTTCTGAGAATGACAGATACATGGAAAGATTTAGGAGCAAAACAAGATATTGAGTCTCCAAAGTCACATTCAGTTCTGTGTTTTCTTAACACTTGCAATCCCTCCCCCCCCCCTCCCAGCAGCTTTGAAAACTAGACACACAGTGAAAATACATTTGTACATTTAATGTTTTTGTAAGCCTGTTTCCCGTTTTGCAGTGAAATGCCTAGCCCCTTACTCTGAGAGAATAAACTAAACCTAATTGTTTCCTTAATTTTGCCTGATGAAAATTCTGACACATGAGGAATTTGATCTCTTTGGAACCGCTGGGTCAACATATGGGCACACTGGTCTGCTTCCTCAGGATGATCCTTAGTCAACTAGTTTCCACAGTAAACAGAAGGACGTGAATCCTCAATAGCTAAACAATCTGCAGTATTGTCAAAATGAATGCCTCCTGTAACAACAAGGTTATAACTAGGATTTATTCATTGCATAGTTCTTTAGAACAGCAGAAATTGAGCATCTCAAAAGTGATCTTTTCAAACAAGCAAATACGTCAAAAAATGCGTAAGTGCAGTCAGGCTCCATAGCAAGGAAAGGAATAACATTTTCTGCTCCAGCAACTGTGACACTAGTGCCACCTATATGATTGCTGGGACAGTGTTGGAATTGAACAAGTGGATGCAAATGTTAAAACTGAAAGGATTATCAACTACATTGTTCTAAAGGCAATTTACAACTTGCAACAGACCCTCATCCCCTGCAGACCCACATACAGACATGACATGAGAATAACAATGAAAGCTTCAGAGTTCCACTTGACTCAGCACACATCAATACTGAGATGGAGCAAGCACTGGCATATGCATAGGAGAGCAGATCCGTCCTCAGCCTTCCTAAGAACACAGCTTACAAGTTGTTTTAGACTAATTTGTGCATGCCCAAGAAAGCCATGGTGCTTGGAAAGGGTTGCAAAGAATAACAACGGATTCTATAGGTACACTGATCGCAAAAGAAGGAACAAGGAGAATGTACCCCCTCTGATAAACAAGAAGGGAGAACTGGTAACAACAGACATGGAGAAGGCTGAAGTGCTCAAATTCTTGGCCTCAGTGGTATCCATCAGGGGTCCAACTTGGAACCAGTGCTGTTTAACATCTTTAGCAATGACAGACAGTGGGATCAAGTGCACCCTCAGCAAGCTTGCAGACGCCACTAAGCTGAGCAGTGCAGCTGATACAACAACAGGAAGGGATGCCATCCAAAGAGACCGGGACAAAGCTTGAGAAGTGGGCCCACGTGAACCTAATTCTTCACTCAGAGGAAGGTGAAGCCCTGGCACAGGCTGCCCAGAGAAGCCCGATCCCTAGAGGTGTTCAAGGCCAGGTTGGACAGGGGGCCTGGGCAACCTGGTCTAGTGGGCAGCATCCCTGCCCATGGCAAGGATGGAGCTAGACAATTTTTAAAGACCCCTTCCAACCAAAGCTATTCTATGGCTCTATGAAATACAGTTGCTGAGTACTACTCCTTGGCATCTCAGTGTTGAGATACGGACACAGTCATCTCTAGTCCGACTATCAAAGGCATTACTGAACTGATTAATAATTGTATTACAAAACACCACCTAGACTAATTACAGATTTCTAATCTGTGATGTCTTTTATGAGGTTAAAAATTAAATGCAATCGTAGACCTAGGGGTGCTGAAATACCAGAGTAACAGAGCAGGAAGCAAAAGAATTTCTGACTCTGAAACCATCTTGCTGTCATTTCCTTTAATCTGAGGAAAACAAACCTGAGGTAGGATGTGAATGGCAAGAATGTGTATGGCAAGTGAACGGCTCAGGTAAACACAGAACAAGAAAACAAATCATTTGGATCACATCCAGACTGCATCTCTCAAATCCAAACAGAACTCAGGAAAAAGAGTCCCAAGATCAAAAAGTTGTTCATCTCCTTGGTTCAGTGCTCCTCCAGAAGAGATCTTTTTTTCATGCACTTTCCAGATCCTGTTTGTATTTATGGAACATATTATGGATGTATTACATACAAGACTAGCTCTATACAGCCTTCTGCAAACAGTCAAGATGAAGTTATCATTCCACCCATCTTTTTTTTCAATAAAGTCATTATCCTCTTCAATTTTGGTTGGAATCTGGGTCAATGGGAGTTTTCTAAGACAGCAAGTATTTGGGGAAGGAGAATATTCTCAGCGCTTTTGGGTAAAAAAAAAAAAAAAAAGGCTTAAGGGAAGAAACGCCTGTTTGACTTACAGAACAGAACAGAATGTGGAACGTAAGCAAAGAGGGAAGAATAAAATGAGCAAAAATTGACAGGTTCTGGCATATAGTTTGAAATCTGTTCTGGTGTACAGTTTGAAACAAGTACTGTGACGGAGCATGGGAGACCAAATCTAAAAAAATACCCAGATTTCTTTTAAACAAAGAAAAACATTTACACATCTAATGTGAAAATTTTGCAAGGGCTACAAAGGTAGTGAAGGGCCTACAGAGGAAGACGTATGAGGAGCGGCTGAAGTCACTTGGCCTGTTCAGCCTGGAAAAGAGGAGGCTGAGGGGGGGACCTCATTGCGCTCTACAGCTTCCTCACAAGAGGGAGTGGAGGGGAAGGAGACGATCTATTCTCCTTAGTCACCAGTTACAGGACCCATGGGAATGGTGTTGAGCTGAAGCATGGGAGGTTTAGGCTAGACATCAGGAAGAGGTCCTTCACCAAGACGGTGGTCACACACTGGAACAGGCTCCCCAGGAAAGTGGTCACTGCACCAAGCCTGTCCGAATTTAAGAAGCGTTTGGACTGTGCACTTAGTCACATGGTCTGAAATTTTGGGTAGACCTGTACGGTGCCAGGAGTTGGACTCGATCCTTATGGGTCCCTTCCAACTCGGGATACTCTGATTCTATGATTCTATTGCTACGTAGCTCTATGACTTACATTAAGAAACTCAAACTTTCTTCAACTATTTTCTTTGCTAATGGCAAGTATAAACAAATAAGTTGATGTAATTGATTAGACATGCTGTATTCTCATCAGTAAGTGAGGCTTACATTTGCTAATCTGTAGTTTGTGGCTGCAAACTGCAGTTTCAGATACTTTAATATGTCCATTTAAAGCCACTTAAAAGAAATCTCTAGGAATCTGTGAATGTAGCTGCTGATTCAAGTCATCTCCAGAAACTTGAATATTTCAGAAACCTTTTTTTCTAACAGGCATTATTGCTTCCTGCAGTTATAATAGCAGCAGAAGAGCAATATATTATTTGTTAATTATCTGCGGTCAAGAAAAGACACCTGAATACAGGATTCGTGAGTATGGATTTCACAAGAGAAGTTTATTCAGAGCTTTTGGGGTGCCATGGGTTGGAAAGCTCTTTGTGATATGGTGCTAACTTGGCGTTTGGGGATGACATTGGTAGGTGCCTCATCTTTTTCTGGAATCAGAACTGCAAAAAGCATGTCTAAGTGTTTTCATAAAGTTTTCACAACCTCTTTGGTGTGGGGAACCGGAGTGTGCCTAATAAATCTAGAACTTACAGTAGGTTTAAAAAAAAATATTGAAATGCCTTATTTTAATTTCTTTGCTGAGGACCATTTTTACGTCAGCACCCTTACTACCTCCATATCTGCTCTAGAATGCAATCCAATTTAGCTACTTCCAGTCTTCCTTATGTCTTGCAGTTTGAGCTGAAGTACTGAGTTTGCTCTAACTTGTTTTTCCTGAATAACAGAACTGTTCATAAAGCATGTCACTAACAGCCACTATTATAAAAAGTTCAGAGATGTTATTTCCATCAAAAGGGACCCAGCACGTGCATGGAGACCACTGCTTGCTTACCAGGAGAACATGTTCCAGGAGTTCCAGGTATCCCAGCGTACATTCTGTTCCAAAGCGCAGGGCTCTCTCTCGAACTTCTTCACTCACCTCTTGGTGATACGATGCTTGCTGCGGAGGCAAAACAACATTAGTACCCCCCACTGCCCCCAGTTGAGGAGGTCAATGCAAGGAGGACAGAGGAAGGAGAGGGGAAGAGATTTCTTGTAAAAGACAAAAAACGTTAGAGCTTGAGAGCCACCTATTTCTATTGTAAAATAGGTGAGCAAACTGAGCTTCAAAAGTAGCAGGGTTCCAGTTTTCAGAAAAGCATTAATACATTTCCCTTTATTAGCACATCTTCCTCTCTGGCTGTCCTTCATCAGTCTTACTCAGCATCCTTCCTTAGGCATTGTCAGCAGTAGTACTACTTTCTAACAGTTAAAGCCAAATACAGAAACCCCTGAAGAACACTCTGAAAATAGAAGAATATTTATGATTTCTTTTAATGAAAATGTATCACTTCGAAAACATCTTGGGGCTGGAATTGGCTCTTGGGTTGCATCCGGTGTTCCACAGTGCAAGGTTTATGCCACTGTGGCTCTTCCTGTTTACTAATATCAACAAAAATAAAAATTATAAGAGTAGTTTTGCAACCCAAAAATGGGTATATGCATGTTTCAGGTCACAGAACTGCTAAAACCCTATTTTATAGTAAGCCTGGGCAGTCAGTCTTGAAGGAATCAATAAAGAAATGGTCATCTGGTTTAGAAGCCAAAGTCTGGACACAGACAGAAAGCACTGTACCAGAGTTCAAGCACCATCCTAGTGCTCTTCTTTTTCTCACTTTCCCTTCTCCCTTCCATAAAACAAAGACAAGGGTTTGTTCCTCGTAGAAAGCTTTGCAAACGGCAGATGAAAAGTGCGCTAGAAGCACCACGATGTTGTTATTCTACATGAGAGGGGAAAAAAGCAAACCAACCAACACCAAAAAACACTTAGCTGCTTTTTGTTATCTTAAGACATTCTAAGTAAAAGCTTACTCATGGCTTCAACTTGAAATAGGGATTTCATACAGCAATAGACAGCATGAGAACCATCTCTTTAAATACAGACAAGCAGCAGCAGCTTTTGACTTCTTAAGGATTTCCACTAAGTATAATGTCTGACAGAAGCCTGAATAATTCAATCATTTAATCAAAATAAAAAGTGAAAACTGCAGCCTATTCGAGTCTTGTACTTTCTAAAATAAATGTCTGTTTCATTGGGATCTTCTAAATTGAACCTAAGTGCTGGTTGTAGACATGTAAAAGTTAAAAAAAAAAACAACAACAACAAAAAAAAAAAAACAAAAAAAAACCCACAGCATTTTCTCTCACTGAACAGCCCCGTTCACCCCTGCAGCCTCCTGCCTTCGATTAGGACTGGAGATTATCACTACACGTGTATTTGAGGTGCTCCCCGCAACCCTCCACACCCAGAGCAAGTGCTATTGTCAGCTAGGCCTGGAGCTGGTCTACGGGCTCCCTCTGCTGGTAAACTCAGGATCAGCAGAGCACAGAAACCATCCAACCCTTCATCTTACAATAAATAAATAATCTGAAGGGAAATGAGAACTTAGAAACAAGATAGGTTTTTCCCCACCTTCAGCATACTTCACATAAGTTCTAGAGGTCCTGAAAATGCAGTACTGCTTATTTTCCTTTTTCAAATCGAGCAGAAGTCTTCCCCAGTGTGCCATATGAATATTGCGTAATACTCTAAAATGCCTCTTGTGTACTTAAGTATTATTTTTATACATGCAATTAGAACAAACATCTGTGGGAGATAAATATAAACTTCCTCTGTGCTTTGCACACATGACCAAGACTAATATCTAAATACTTACGAAGTATTTCTAAGGTTTGATAAATCTTAAACCATTTACTTCACAGCAGACTAAAGAAGTGATTAACTTCTTTAACTTCTGATAAACTTCTTTAAAAAGACATTTTTGTAATCTAGAAATATACTAACATAAATCTCACTACATCAGTTAGGACTTGTAACAGAAATTTTTACCTTCCCTGATGTGCAAACAAAGCCTGACAAAGTTTCTCAAACAAACATGTTTCCAAAGAACCAGAATAGACATTTTCTCACACCAAGGCTTCTCTTTGATATCAATCCTCATTTTCATTCTGTGCTTTAAAAAGCATCGAGGAAGCACTACCTGACTTTCACTCTACAAATTCTAACCCGTCAGCACGTGTGGGCATTAAATATATCAAAACAGTCTTAGAACCAAAAAAATAATAATAATAATCACTGCTGTTTGAAGGAACCTTGAGAATTCACGTAGTCCAACCTCCTGCTTAAAGCAGGTTCAACATTACTTTCAGACCAGATAGCTTAGGTCTTCGTGCAGTTGGGTCTTGAAAATCTCCAAAGATGGAAATTTCATATTCCTCTTCGGTCTCTGCCCCAAGGTTTAATCATCCCCAGAGTGAAACACAGATGGAATTTCCAATGTTTCCATCTTGGACTGTTATGTTCTGTTCTTGTGCCATGCACCTCAAGCAAACAGCCTGACTCCGTCTCTTCTCAGTAATTTCCCATGAGGTTTCAGAGGGCTGCCATTGGGTCCTGCCAAAGCCATCTCTTCTCCAGGCTGAACAAGTCCCAGCTCTTCAGCTTCTCCTCACAGGACCTGTGCTCCAGCCTCAACTGTCTGTGTGGCTTCTGATGAACTTGTTCCACTGTAATCAATGCCTTTCTTGTCCTGGGGAGCCCAAAACCATACTTCTAGATGCAGTCTAGTGAGTGCTGAGGAAAGTGAATAATCCTCTCCTTCAATCTCCTGGCTAAGTAACAATCTAAGTGATTACTTACTTCCATTATTTACTATGCTTTTGACATACCTTTCGTACTTTTTTTTTCTTGTTGTTTTTTTTTTTATTTTTTTCTTCCCCAAAAGCAACCATAAGAATATTGATATTGTACACTCGTTATTTACTGCAGAGTCATCATTTTATACCAGACATAAAATATTAACAAGCATAAACATATATAAATATAGCTACTAAGAAGTCAAATCCCTTATACTATTTGGTTTAGGCAACTGACAATGAAATAGATCTTGAAATTAAATTAAATTACTGACGCTGGTGAAGTCTGTGCAATGTTTTACGGTTCTATAACTCACATACATGCACGTTTGTTGTAGCCCAAAGAACCTCAAATACTTTTCAGTGGTTATTTTACAGATGAGCTATATCATTCTGAAAAAGGAAACAGTATTTTTCAAGTATCAGAAAGAATAGGTTGCACATCAATGCACAGTTCCCACTCTAAAAACTCAAGGGATATCACTTATGGAAATGCCACGTACAGTTCGTAAAAATTAATGGCATATGGTATCTAAATCTCTGAGCAAAAATTTCAGAAATGGGATTTTCTAAATCAAGTCTGATATAAGGTGTTCATTTAAAAGCTTTGTTAAATGACGTGACAATTTTGTCCCACATTTTAGGTTTTTCGTAAAATAAGCACTCCTGTGGACTCATTCCTGTTTCCCAAGAATCTCTCGATTTTATGAAAGCTAGACAAGATAAAACTAGATTATTAGCCCTTACCTTAACTAAACTATACTATAGCTAGTCGGTTATTAGTTTGAATTTTTCTTACTAAATAAGGGAGCCTAATTCAAAGAATTCAAAATTGGCTGAGAAGGCCCCCAATTCAGTGTATTATTGCAGCTAGGTAAAATGATTTCCAGACATTTTCCTTCTGCATATTGCTTGCTTTGTGAAGCTAATTCCATGAGAGGTCGTGAGCACTTTTCTGGCATTCCTTAGTACATTATTCAATTTGCAGAAAATTTCATCTGGTAGGCCACCAGCTACAAACTACAGAATCATTAAATTAACTGGGAGCAAAAATGAACACAAGAAGATGAATACTTTCAAAGCAAATGTTCAAAACTACATACCAAGCTTTGCACTGTGCATATAATATTTTTAGAAACAGATGACTCTTCCTGAGAATTTGTTGCTCGTTTGGAGAGAGATCCAAACAAAAATGTGTCTACACTAGCCAATTCCGAATGACAAAGGATGATTAGTGAACTTAAGTATCTGAATTGATGCTTTTTGTCATAACATTGTGCAATTACAAATTGTTCTACCCTCTCCTAGAAGTTTCAATTAACTGGATTCTGCCTATGACATGATATGGAATAGTTCTTGTGTAATTAGCATGGTTGCTTAGTTTTCCTGTGCAAATTATACCTGTTTCATTTTGTTATGCTTCTGAGATTAGCAAGTAGAGAGAGTAGAATCAAAATGTGAAGTATGCAAAGTATTCAAGAATTGTCAGACACTAAAAACCCTCTAAGAAAATGAAGTCAAAATAAAAAGTTTAATTCAACAGTTTGTATGAATCCAGCTTTATGCTATATTAGACCTTCCACTTTGTTTTTTAACATGATCATTAATCAAAAATTATCCCTCCAGTTTGGCTAGTATTAAGCTAAAAGTAATCTGGGACAGACTTTGGCAGGAATGCTATGAAATAATGCAATTCACAAGTCACAGAGAACACCATTTTCCTGTCATCTTCCATGCATGTAAAGACATAATAAATACAATTTATAGACAAAGACCAACAAGAATGAGTTAGTTCATATGGTCTTTATAATCCCAACATTTTTATTTATGCCTAGATCCTTTTTATCATTAGAAAAGAGACAAATGATTCTTGAGTCACTTATACAACATACACATGCCTGCCCCAAGTTTTGTACATCTGCTTTTAAAAGTTGTCTAGCTGAAGTAAATTTAGAAAATAGGGTATCAATATTTTTAATGCAAATATCAAACACATTTTTTGTAAAGCAAAAAAACTGATCAAACAAACACCTTTGGCTAGGGAAAAAAGGACTACTAAAATAGACCTAAATGACTACCTTAAACATGAAAATTAGGTCAATTAAAACTTCATTTTCACAAAAATAAAATAGTGAGCATTAGTGTTGGTTTGGGTTTTTGTTTATTTAGCACTGAAAATTCTGATAGGGATGTTACTACATTACCTTAGAATTATCATAACCATTAACTTCCTTATCTGAAAAGTAAAACATTAATAAAAAGAAAACTGAACACAGTCTATAACATTCAAGGGATTTAGAGAGAGAGGAAAAAATCAGTCTTAGGCAAGGAAGTGAATCTTTACCTTACAAGCTGTTAGCATGTCAGCTACTGCTTTGCGGCTCAGATTTGCTGTAGCAATCACATCCTCCTGTCTGCATGAGTTCCCAGCTGCAACAGCTTTGGCTGTTGCCATGGTGATTCCTTTCGTCATCCGGATTGATTCTTCAGGTGATGATGTCTTTTCTGGAACCTCATTTGACTGAAACACCTGTAAGTGGAAACAGAAGGAAAGCCTGACACCCTTCAAGTCAAACCAGAACAACTTACACCACGAAAGAGAGACAACAACTGGAAGCAGCCTTCAAATAGCTGGAAATTAGAAACATATTCAGAGTACTTCAATATCATTCTCATTGGTCATCAGTCTGGTTCTGATAAGCCTGCTCACCTAAGACAGAGAGAAACAATAAGCTGGAGAAAGGATACAAGAAAAGCTTAACCCACTTGTCTCAAAGGACAACTCTGACATCTAAGTACATAGATCACAGTTTTACAGATAGTTGTTGAGAGTGTTACAATATCAAAAGAATTAATATTCCTTCAGTTACATTTATTTTTTCATCCTGACTGCTGCCTATGCTGCTCTACTCAAATGAGGAGATCCTTCCTTAGCAAAGGCTGTGGGCTACCAAATCCTTGCTGCCAAAACCAGCACCATGCAGGGAAGACTGAGAACATCACCAAAATATTCACAGAATCACAGAATTTCCTAGGTTGGAAGAGACCTCAAGGTCATCGAGTCCAACCTCCAACCTAACGCTAACAGCCCTCCACTAAACCATATCCCTAAGCTCTACATCTAAACGTCTTTTGAAGACTTCCAGGGATGGTGACTCCACCACTTCCCTGGGCAGCCTGTTCCAGTGATTCAAATGATTCTTAAAAAAAAATGGAGGTAGAGAAGGGATTAAAAAAAAAAAAAAAAAAAAAGTAGACCATTTTCTCTTTCTCTACACTTGGTGTCCCTTAAAAGCCTGAAGATATAATTTTCCATGGAGAATTGTCTGAAAACAGTTCAAACTGTTTGACGGTACATACCACTTATGGATAGAGGAATACATTAACTGTTGTAAGAGATAGGTAAGAGCTGGGTTATTTTAGATTTAGCTCATATTTCCTGTTCTCAAGCTTTAATCTGTTTTGCTTGCCAATCTTTTACTCTGCAGTAGCAATTCCAAGTGTACAATTAATCAGTTTTCTCTGATACACACAGTGCAAGCAATGCTTTGGGAGTATTTCAATCTTATGCATGCTAGTGGTTACAGAATCCAAATGTCTTGACAAACATTAGCCTGGTTTATCCCATGCTCCTGGTTCATCAGTGTTTTGTTTTTTTTTTAAACTTGCTCTCTCCAGAAATGGAACTGATGTTAAAAATCAAGTATGCGAACAACATTCCTTGGTGTTGCTCAGCTTTAATCCATGGAGTTCCAGGTCACGTTTTAGATATTTTCATGAGCACATATGTGCCATTCTTGATTCCTTTCTGTGCCCTCTCAGCACTCTGCTTTTCTTCCCACATCCTCCTAAAATTCCAGTTTTCTCCCCTTAAAAAAGAAATGACATCACCACCACAGGCCTCTTCCTTACCAAGTCCCATCACTAAACTATGTCCCTTCGTGCCATGTCCACATGTTTATTGAATATCTCCAACTTTCCAGCCACTCTTCCCAAGTTTATACCACTGCATGGGGTTGTTATGAGCCAAGTCTGGTGCTTGGTGTATGTGATGTGATTGGACTTGTCCCATTGATCCCTCTGCAAAGCCTTCCTAACTTCAACCAGACTGACTGTTTCACCTAACTTGGTGTTGTCTGCAGACTTACTGAAGGCGCACTCAACTCCCTCATCTGGATTATTGATAAATAATGTTAAACAAAACTGGCCCCAGTACTGAACCCTGGGGAACACCCCTGGAGACCAGCCGCCAACTGGATTTAACTCTATTCACTAGGACTCTTTGAGCTCAGCCATCCACCCAGCAAACTAGAGACCTGCCCCTGCAATGAGCAGCCAGTTTCTCCAGAATACTGTGGGAAACAGCAAACAATTCATTAAAATACTATGAAGTATTTTTTGAAGAAAACGCCTATATTTTTCAAAAATTGATTTTAACCAAAAAGGGAACAAAACAGGCTTCTTCACAAACACACAAGTATCGATTAACGTCACTGACCAGTCTACTAGTAAAAGAGTAACTGAAAGGTGCAGTTGTAGGTAATACTATTATATCTTAAAGAGGAAGAAAAACAACTGTCATGGTCTAACACCTAATTTGGGAGAAAATTCTATTCTATTGTTAATTCCTACTTAGACAAAATATTGGATACCAGGCTATTTAGCGTTTCTAATATCATATCATAATAAAGAAAAAAGATACTAGATTAAACTATTATTGTAATACAGCTTTGATAGTAAAGAGACATTTTGAAAGCTAGGCTCAATAAAAAAGCAAAGAGCATTTGACTCAAAATAATATCTGCAGTGAACACTTTGTGTCTAAAGAACAAAGAACCAGTTGCTTCCAGATTTTTACATGACAGTAGCATCTCAAATCCTGCCGTGGGGACTGGTAACATCTGAAAGTACATAGGCTAAAGTGGTATGCAATTGTACTTTCAAAGATGATTTGTAACAGATGGAGGGAACCAAATTGCATCTAACTCATTACAGGGCAGGTAAAGTATAGCTTGAGGAGTCCCCAGGCTGCCTGGATTGATGCTACAAGTTTATTTACAGAAGCTGTCATGTATGGGCTATTCTATTCTTTACCGTGAGTTCCTGTTTGATATACTCAATTGTGGCCTCAAGAGCTCTTGTCCCTCGAGTAGCTTCATCTTCTACTGCTTTAACTGTCTTCAAAAGCGATGTGACATTTGTTACCATCACCTGAAAAAGAGAGAGGTAGAGAGAAAGATGCATGATTCCTCCTTTGCATTTTTTAGAGCATGGTATGATTAGATTGATCTAAGTACTCATTATTTCTAATAGGGCCTAAAAAGCTTCATGAACTGTATTTGTTACAGGAACAAATATCAACTCTTCTGTTTTCCAGCTTATAAGTGTTCCCTGTAAGTTGCAGAGGCATAGCACAACGTACTGCACTGATACTGCAGTTACTGTTCCCATTACAAACCTAATAGTTCTAATACAGCATAACCTGTCATTGTCTTTCCTATACCCCGGTGCATTGATATACAAACAATACCTAGTCACACTTGAAGTCTTGGGAATTAAGAGACAGAAAGGTCAGCTTGTAGACACTTTAGGAATTGCAACACAGATAGCTCTTCAGAGCAGAAAGCGCCAAGAAACCACTTTTCTTGTCTAGATGGGTCATTTTAAAGTAGTGCCTCTACAGTATGCCATTCTCATCTGCTCTGAAAGGAACAGAGGTGCAGGTCTTACAGGTAAGGAAGAGACACAAGTAAGAATTGTAGACAAAAAGCTATCATTACACTCTCATAATGTGATAGCAGAAGTAATACTGCTTAAGTCTCCACATCTGGAAATATTTTGTAGACACAAAGTTGAAAGATCTTTCTGAGCCACTGTCATAATACATCACAGGTGCAAGGAAAATATAGCACAAATATAGCATAGATATGGTGGAATCTACATGACTTTTGAGCTTTGACTCTCATGTACTACTTCCTGGAAACATCTCGGAGAAAAGGACTGGACACGCACAACATCTTACTGTGGAGTTCTTGGTGGTGTCATTCCCCCCCCAGCCTGCAAGGTCTAAATGAGCATACCATGCTTATCTTGAGCATTATTCAGATTCCAGGATGTAGGTAACATTTTTTTATAGGATACAATTTAGTCTATAACATTATTAGATGACAACTTGCCCTCAGACATGCAAAAGATGCAAGTTTGTCTTTAGAAAGATTACAGTTCTTCCATCAAAAACCCAAAAGTTACCTGACAGCCTACAAAAGCTGATAGTTTCAGGGAAACCCAATAGTATCTTACTATTTTCCTGTATCACCCCGGAATGCTAATGAAACAAAGGAAGAGATGATATCTCAGTGAACCAGACACTGCTGAAATCTGAGCTTCAGCTGCCTAGGAAGTGTGATTGTACCTGATACTTTCAGATAAAAAATAAGAATAAGCTTTCACCTTGGCAGCCCCCTTCAGCTGGTACATGGATGGGTCATCTGCTGGTTTGCTGGCAGCTCCTTTGGTAGCACCAATGAGATCAGAAAGGGCCTTTGCAACATCCTTGATAGCATTAATCAGGACAACCTATAGAAATGAGCAATAGCCATGAGTCTCAGCCAAGAAATGTCAGCCTGGATGAAAGCATGATTTTTAGAGAACTGCTAAACAAAGCCTAGTAGTGATAGGTAAAGACACAAACATACACAAATATAACCACCCTCCCTCTCTCCACCCCAATAAAACATGTAACATTCTAGAAAAGGAAAAACTGTGTTTATAGCTACAGTATTTCATACAACCAGTCAGTTTATGAAAATGACTATTTCCTGTGAAGAAACTGAAACACTGATTGCAAGTAGGCTGTTTTTCCTCTCAACTTCTGTAAGAGGTTTACTTTTCCCCATGTTCTTGTTGATGTTCTTCAGATGACAGCAATTAAACAGACTGATTATATGCTTACAAACTACCACTACCACTACATAGCAACTGCGAAATTAGCTACTAAAAAAGCAAGTGTACTTGCTTCAGCTAGATATTAGAGGGAGACATTACTTTCGGGAAAAGGATGTTGAGTCTCCTTAAGTGGCCTTACAGAATTAAGTGCCATATAACTTAGCTGTCCATTAAGGTCAGGAAAAGTCAAATCTCGAGATATTGCTTCCTAAAACCAAGCTCAAGTAGAGAACTCCCAGACAATATACAGACACTACAAGAAGTTATATATAGACAATATACAGACACTAAAGCCTTGCTAGATACTATAAGGTACTATTGAAATAACTTCTCCAAAGCCTTCTCTCCTGTGCTTTCCACTTACAGAAAACGTGCTAGGTAATTTTCCTAGGTTTCAGAGCATTTGTTTATCTTAAGAAAAAATATTAACACATGCAAGAAAAATAAAGCTCAGGCGAAAAAAAAAAAAAAAAAGGTACAGTCAGTTCTCAATAACTGCATTTCTATAGCATTATGTAACAGCAGCTTCCTTCCAAAGCTGCGATTCTATAAATGCTAGTGTGCCCAGCATCTGAAATGCAACATGTAGATATTGAGCTTAGTGACAAGGTTTAATGGTGGGCTTGGCCATACTAGGTTACAGGTAGTACCAGGTAATCGTAGAGGTCTTTTCCAACCTAAATGATTCTATGATCTTTTATGCCTGTTTTTAGTTTACTGTAACTTTTATAGAAGTGAAGCCCTTGCCACTATAAGACATCTGAAACTCTTACCACATCAGTTAAAAGTCAGTTTTGCTTACACAGAAAAATGCTGTGATGGTATTGTGTGCTAAAGCTATTATAAATTTTCCATTTAGGACAAATGATGCACTTAAAATTTTCAACTGGCAATGTAAATTTGCTCCCTCAAATACCTACTTTTGTGCAATAGCTTTTATTCTAGATACTACATTCTCATTTTACATAGAGAGTAAACCAATGATAAATCTTTTAAAATTTGCAGATATGTTACTAGTCAAGGAAATGTTAAAAACAGGAAAATATTTCCAACAGTGTTTTTTCCAGAGAGGAACATCTTAGAAGTTTACTCCATCACAGAAATCATGCAAAAGCAGAACACACATCCCTTTCAGAGCCCTAAGCAAACAATCAGACTTTTTCAAACCAATTGGCCTCCACAGGCACATCTGCAACACTTGTCAACCTCCATTTCACCAAGATCCCTAGAAACAACTTAAGAAATATTTGAGATAACCTACACTGAAAGCTTAAGTTGCTGCATTAAATTGAAAAATTCAGATATAGCTATAGAATGCTGAGAATTTAGCCTATGCAAGTAACACAGTGCCTAGCTCAGCTGTAAGCTCAATAAATAGCTTTAAAGTGATGCAATGTATTTACAACAAAGTAATAACTCAGGAGTCCTATCATAACTTAGCAAAAACAATACTTTGCCAAAAGCATCCAAGCCGTAACACACCTGTGAAATAAAACCAAAAGTCTTCTATAAAGGCTTGTCTATTTCCACTCAGTGTTCTAGACTCATGATTGTATTTTTAAAAATGAGCAATGTCTGACCCAAAAGAGTCCCCAGAGTGATAAATCCTACTGTCTTGCTTTAAAATATAAGGCCTATAAGGTCTTACCAAACAAAAAATTCCTTTAGCCTCTTTTTCAATGTCTGTAAACACCTTTGGTCTATTTCACAGTATCAGAAAAACCTTAAGACATCTCACCTGCGTTTCAGGATCATCTGATCCCAAGCTAGCTGCTCCCAATTTTACAACCTCTGCAAGCTGAGTGATGGTGTTAGCTGATGACTGAGCTGCTTGAGCCAATTTGTCCTGACTTGAGGCAGCACCAGAAACCAGCAATTTTGTATCTTCAACTAGGGCTTTTGCTGTTTTCAGAATATTTTCCCTAAAGGGAAAAAAAAAAAAAAAAAAAAAAAAAAAAAAAGCAGGGAAGTGAGTAAAAAGGAGAAGAGGAAAAAAACGTGATTTTCAATTGCTGACTAACATCTTCATAAAAGAGCTGATGTAAGTCATCACACCAGTCATGACCATGTATCACAAGCTAGGTTGCAATTTAAAAACAAATAAATAAAATAACAAGAAAATTAAAGTGGCAGCATTATATAAATATATATATTTATATATATATATAAACTTATATATATATATATATATATAACTTATACATATATATAACTTATACATATATATAACTTATACAATTCAGTTCACTGAAGTTACCCTGTCTTGAAAAGAAATGAGATGGGGA
Source organism: Aythya fuligula (assembly GCF_009819795.1). Lineage (NCBI taxonomy): Eukaryota > Metazoa > Chordata > Aves > Anseriformes > Anatidae > Aythya > Aythya fuligula. Next base: position 7,234,577 of record NC_045569.1, on the reverse strand, counting down.
AATCCTGGAACAAAACATTGCATTTTAACACTGAAGTCAAGCCATACTGTGAACAAACTAACAGGTGTCAAACCTCCACCTTAACCAGCATACCATAGGGAAACGAAAACAATCATTTTGACAGAGGGAGGCAGCAGCAAGTCTGGCTAAAAGAAAAAACAACGTGACCTTATCAGGGCTCCCCTTCACCACAACCTAGGTTTTGGCACATCAGGCAAACAAACCCACAGCAACATTCAGATTAAAAAAAAAAAAAAAAAAAAAAAAAGGAAACCATTTTGAGTACATACTTCACAAATGACACAAGTTAACAGAGAACTATAATTGTAGCCATATAAAATGTCTGCCTGGAAATTACTGGCACCCACAGGAAAAACCAACAACTTATTTTCTAACTCACTCAGTGTAACAAAGGGAGAGACTCTCATCCTAGGGTTGTGCTTCAGGTAGGCTTTAAGTTCCAGTATTTGCACCACAAGTAACGCACATTAAGAAACTAAAGGACTGGTATAATACAACCATTTAGCCTTAGTTTAGCTTACTGAAAGTAAATTAACAAATATCCTTATAATTCATCTCTTTAAGGGGAAAACTGTTTGAGGCCAGTCTTCGATATCTACCCATAAAGCAACAAAGAAAACATTAGCCTGGTGAAGTTAAAGACAACAAGCACCAACTTTCACTCTGTTGAACAGCAACAACTTAAACACCATTACATCTTGCCTCTTTCTTGAGCAGCTGGTAACAAGTTGAGAAATAAATGAAGGCTATCCAACTGCTGTGTTGGCCAGCTAGGTTGCTAAGCAAAAATTCAGTATTGTGTCTGTGAAGCTCTGAGTTTTACTGCAAAGGTAGTCAGTCAGATGGTGTAAATCTCTTAATGTGTTGAAAAACACTAAGACTGTTATATCCCAGATGCTACTAGAAGGAAAAACTGGCTTCTCTCCCAAAGGAGAAAACGTGGCGTAGCTATGCCATTTGTTTAACTGCTGCTTGCTCTTGGCAGATGTTCTCCAGCTGTTAAAAATACTTTCCTCACAGAAATAACCGAAGTGAGGTTTGCTGTCCTCTACCCATAACCTAATTTTCCTATTACTCTTCTCACTCCGCTGTTTCATTTGATTGCAATCCTGGGAATCTAGAAAGGTAGAAAATTTATCTGCACGTGCCTTTTGCTTCTGCCAGTTCCATTGTTCCCCTGTGCTTGCACTCTTCTGTCTTTTTCAGTTACACTGACCTGTGGTCTGCAAATGATTCGTTGTTTTCAGCATTAAGGGTTCCAGCAGTAGCAAACATGATAGTCGTGTCTAGATCTGCAATTATCCCAGACACAGCACTGGCTGCAGTAATACAAGCTTGTGTGCCTTTGTTTCCTGCTTGAAGGGCAGACAACACTAAGGAGACCTGGAAATGACAATAAAGCAACAAGGTGATCAATGAAACGAACCTTTTTTATCTGGTAGGAGTTAACAACCCTTTTTGTCTGATAGGAGTTAATTTTGCTCTTTAAAATGACTGCAATCAACATTTGAAACTGATCCTGCACAGTTATTTTGTGAACTTTAACCAAACTTTCCTTTTCCTTTCTTGCTTTATGTGTGCATTAGTCACATAGGTTATGTTTTCCACCATAGGAAGCCTGTTACTAGCCTTTGTCATTCATGCTAAGACAGGCTGTCTCTTCATCAGGCATAAGCAATAAATGAGCAGATCATGAAGGTCTTATCTACATCTGCTTTGAGTATAAACAATGGCATTTGGCTATCAATACTATAAGCAGTCATCTTCTTTATTATCTAAAAGAAAAGAAAAGCTGCAATAAATAAGAATTCCAATTATCTTGCAATACTTTGTATTGTCAATAAAGGGCCTTGCTACATTTACTTCAGGGCCACTTTTCCATCTCTGGCACGGCTTGGTAATATGATCACGAGGATAAAAAATTCTCATTGTGATTCAATGTTGTCATACAGACAATAGTAAAAGAGGTGAATTTCTGTTGGCTGATGCTACACAACTGCTGCTGAGCTGAGATCCCTCCTTTTTGGTAAATAAACACTTGGCAGAAAAACTGTGAAGACAATAATGGCTCCATGTCTTGTACTGTAGTCACAGTGCAGTCCTACAGTGCTAAGACATCACTGCCACTCCAGTTCAAACAGTCACTTGAAAACAGTCACCATTTGGTAACAAACATCTACATCCAAATGATACTTCAGTCCAAACAACTGCAACCTACATATGCAAGCTACGCAAGGCATGTGCAGCAAGTATTTCCAAAGACCAAGAAAACACAGGCAGGCTGAAAATGCTAAGTGCATGAGAACAGCCCAGTTTTAAAACCAGAGAACACTGATGAACAAAGAACACATCCTCAATCAACCTCACCATAACAACTGTTGCCACCTATATGGACCTACTGTTTCCAGGCAAGTATCTTGTAAGACAAGTGGCATCTCATGTCTTGGGGACCAGATTTGGACCACACTCCCTCTGGTACGAGAATAATGTTTTATTATAAATGAGAAACAGGACTGAGACTTATCTAGTACATGAACTGTACCGAACACTTGAAAGAAAAGAAGTAAGAACCTCCAGTAATTCAGTCAATATCATAGTATAATGGGAAGTTAAAAAAATATATATATATATTTCCTGAATATACACACAACTTGACTGAATTACTCCCTGGTGAAGTCTAGTAGACAAACTCTGTGGGGCAATACAGATGGATGCCTTACCTTTTCAGTCACAGCACGAGCACATTCTATCAGCTCCCTTTTGGTGTAACTGTCTGTAGGGCAAATCTGGAGAGCACCAGCTTTTTGCACAAGAAAAATACAGCCATGACCAAGTTCTTGCACCCGAGTCTTGATCTGGAACCCTATCTACATGATAAAGGAGGTACAGGGTAGAAGGGAGCAAGAGCAAAGTAAGTAAATGTCATGCTGGTACACTTTGTCAACACAAATGGAAACATTCACTCTGGTGATTCCTTATTACCAAACTTCTGCCCATCACTATATTTTTGGCAGAGATTGGACTGATTTATTGTCATCTACTCACATAGCCCGTAAAAAAGGCTTACTGATAAAACTGGAGGGCTAGTGAACCAGACCCTGGGAAAGAGAACACATCTGTAAGTCTAAATTGGTTAGCATAAGGCATTTATCCAAGCCAAGAGTATTTAACTCAAGCACACAAAACTTCACCAAAAAGGCTGCATGAATTTGAGTAATGCTATTTAATCGCCCAGAATCAAAAAGCAAAAAGAAATTGTTGCCAGCAGGAGCTGTCTTAAACGTATTTATGATGGGTAAAAAGTAAACGTTTGCTCTACACTGTTGAAATCGGGTTGAAGAATACGTGACTTTTTTTCATTTGTTTTTGAATCTTGCACAGATTCTTATCTCTCCAGAAGTAACTACTTCCACATGTGATATTGAAAACTGAGCTACTTCTGATTTATTAATAATTATATAGCATAAGGTGTGTCCCTGACTGGAAATGTGTGCTAATTCTACTACCTGCATGTACTGAGGCATATAATTTTGTATTTGGATTAATATGTAAGCAGGACTCACAGCCATTAGTATCACAAATTAAATTATTTCTACTTCAGGCAAAAAGTAACGTGCAATGGTCATTCAATTTAAAAATATAAAGCTGAATGCAAGACATTGCTTTTCATTTAGCCACTGATCATGAAGCACTCAAGTAGTCTATCTGTAGTGAAACCTAATTACAAAGTCAAAATCTCTGTGGAGATCTTTTATCTAGATAACCTGATAAATCTCATGATGCTAAGATACCCTCTTACTCCATCTCAACCAAGTGCTTCTATGCTCCATAACCAGAGGAATTCAATGAAAAGAAGAGAAAAATTTATTTTTGCTCACAAAATATGCAGCACCTACTACGCTGGTTAATCCAATTGAGGCAAATAGTAAGCATGAGGAGCTTAATACCATGTAAGGAAGCCATTCCTCCAACACTGTTTTCCGATTCTAAGGTACGAAAGATGCCTGGCAGTAAAAGACAACTGTGCTCCCACTGTGCCCACATCCTGCTGTCAGGAAGCTATACTTGTAAATAAGTACAGGAAGTACTTTTTTTTTTTTTTCCCAAGTATAACAGGAAATTATTTTTGAAATCTCTTACAGGCAAGATAGATAAACATATTTGAAATTCATCAGATCCTATGAGATAAAGAAAAACTGTATAGTAAATAAGAGCTTTCTCCGGGTTTGCAAGTTGTCTGTAAGTGATATCTTCAAATGATTTGGAGGATTCTGACCTGATCTACAGGATTGTTAACTATCATCACAAGCTGTTGATTTTTGAAGCTGGATAGAGGTTTTCACTGAAGATTTCTATTCTTTGATCTTACACCACTTTCTTACAACAAATTGAAGTATTATTCCTTTTGCATAATCCCTAATGCTTGTTAAAAATCTGCTGATTCATAGCTCTACTAATAGAAAACTTATTCCCTACAGTAAAAGAATACCCATTTGACGCCACCGTGTGCACAGAATAAAGAGGTCTAAAAGCTGCAGACCTCCTCTGGTTCAGCTGTAGCTGCAGCCATTCGGCCCTGGAGAGCCAAATGCCCATAGTCATTGGTCATTTGTGATGCAAGTCCTCCCAACTCTTCGGGGTTAGTAACCGACTTAGTCATCTGAAAAAAGAACACAAGCAAGAGAGAAAGAAAAATGACAGGCATGAGAATAATTTGTTAATACACTCCAGTTTAGAAGCACACTCCTTTGTTTGGCCACACTGATGAAACAGGGAAAAATGCTTGAAGTATAAGGGAGTTGTCTTCCAGCAATAATTCTGTGAGGAAACCCAAGCGAGCATGCTTTATTAGAGTCACAGTAACCAGGCACTCGCAGAACATCCGGAGTAATCAAAGAGCAGCCGTTAGATCTGGTAATTCACCCCCTTGGCATAGCAGGGCAATAGGCCAGCTACACAGTTATTCACACTGAATAGTGATGTGGGTTTTGCCTTTCAGAGCCACCTTATGTTGGCAAAAGTGAAGTAGCCTATATCAGCCTCAGCCCGTGTGGCATAGGAGCATAAAAATGGAGAAAGTCCCAGGATCAATGCAAACGTGTCTAAGATAGGAGAAAGAGTACAAAGAAATAGCCACATATGCAGAATGCCGTGGTACAGCATCAGTATAAAAGACGGAGCATCTCTCTAGAAAAAACCTACCTTTTAATAAAACTATTTCTTCTTTCTCCAACTTATGTTAGCAAAAGCCATGAAATTCCATCCTTGGGACAAAACTTGTTTTAGACAAATCTCTACTGTTAACAAATATGCTGACACGTCATAGAGAGCAGTAATATCAACATTTCTGGACTGCAAAACTAAACAATTTCTGAAAAATCATCTCCACAGGAAATTCTTGCATCAAACATACACAAATAATCCGCCATCTCTCTTAAAAACAAACTAGGTATTCTTCAAAACTTAAAACACTTTATCATAAACAGTATAGTGAAACAAACAGTTTCAAAAAAAGTTTCTTTTGTTCTGTTTTTAAACGCAGATAAATCTCACAAATGAATGAAAAAAACAATTTAACATCTTGAACTGCATTCATAAGTATTACAGTGATTTGAAAAAACTGATGTTATTTCATGGGCTAAGTTAAATTACAGCACACACTGTGAAAGGGCAACCTGCAGTCATCAATAAACCTAGGGCATTATTTCAGTAACAAATAAGCAGACGGACTAAAAATAATATAAAAATATTTTCCCTGTATTTCTAATAGAAAACAATCTAAATAGAAATATCTTTGTACAACAGCTGCAACACAATACAGAGACCCAACAGTCCTCTTCTAAAGAGCAACCTTATCAGCACACCAGTAAGGTACACAAGTGGATTTAACAAAATCATAGCTTCTTTTATAGAATTACTGCTAAATAGGCAAGATTATTGGAAAACAGCATTACACGGAGTTACTCAACAGTACATAAAGAGTTACGTGATGCTTACGGTACACAAAAGAGTTTTTACTGAGGTCTAGCCAAATTTCTTACCATTTCCTGTGCTGTAACAGCAATGGCTTTAGAGTATTTCACCACAGTGGTCTGATAATCAACAAATGTTCCCTTGGGATCCGCAGGTGTGCCTTCATCCAGCTGCAGGAATGTGGGAAAGTTATGGAAAAAGTAAAAACCTCATAATAGATAGCAACTTCCCACATAATATTGAAATTATCTATGTATTTTTAATAATCTCACTCCTTCCAAATCTGCAAATAAAGACAATGCACCAGGGATATATATATATATACATGGAAATTCAAAAAATGTTTTATCATATTTTGTGAAAATGAAATAAAGCCTGGTTAAAGGTGTTTTCAGGTGGAAGGCCAACTTTCTATGCAAGTTCATACCAATTTTTGTTGTTCTCCACTAATGCAGAAATGAATGTGTAAAGGCTAGATTTATTCATGAGAAAAAATTACTTTAGATTCCCAGCTCTGCACCCCATTAGAACAAAAAAAAAAAAAAAAAAAAAAAGCTCACTTTTTTGGTTCAGCTTATTTACATGTTACAATTGCAATGTAACACATGATACCTTTCAAAAGACAGCAAGACACCTCAGGCTCACTGAATTGTCTGTTGTTGCATATCAGTTACCACATAACACTGAGATGAATTAGCAGTAACTTCTCCAAAATCCTACATTGTGCATCTGCTTTAAGTGCCAGGAAATAAGGGTGCTCTTCACTTCTCTCCTCACCTTGCTCATTGCCTCTGCAATTGAGTCTACCATGCCTCCAACCATGCCTACTTCACTAGCAGCTTCATTTAAGGTAACCATGATATCATCCACAGCCTCTTTCATCAGCTGAGCTGCCTCAGTGATTGCATCATGTGTATGTGATGCCTGAAACAAAGAGGACAAGATAAAAATCAACATTCTGTAAGAGAAAGACAACACAAAAGCCTGTATGATTTAAAAATAAACAAAATATGTGAAAATCTTATCTTAATACAAAGACTCTCTAATAAAATAGGATGGTAGAACCTGTTGTGTAAGAGTCGCACTGATCATACCACGTGTCTTGGAGACACATGCTCTAATGGGGGAATGTGCCCACTTTATAAAAGGTGGGTTGCACATACTATATGTTTTGGAAGCACACACTACACCTAATTTGGAAGTATGTAAGGCGTGTATAGTTTATTAGTATCACAAGGCACACTGCTTGTGGCTGCTCTAAGGGACTGCATGCAGTGCTCGCAGTATCTTGGAGGCACCTGCTGAGCCTGTTGTATTAGAGGCATGCGCAGAGCGCCCAGTCTCTTGAGGCACAGTGTGCACACCCACTCTATTAGGGGCATACACAGTGCCCTGGAGGTGGTGTGCTGCACCCACGCTAACAGAGGCATGTGCAATGCACCCATTGTCTTGGAATCATGGGCTGCACCCATTTCGGAAGGGGTGGGTGCAGCATGCCCACTGTCTGCCCCCAGTAAAGCAGGCATATGTGGCCCTTACAATTCAGGCACATGTATGCCTAAAGACACTGGACACTCTTCACATGCCCCTTACAGAGTAGGTGCACACAGCCATCTCAAGGACACTGGCCTGCTGCACACACCCCTAATACAGAGGTTACTGAGCAGGTGCACAAGTGCCTCAAGACACAGGGCACACTGTGCCTGACCCTTAGTGAGCAGGTGCACACTTGCATCAAAGCACTTGGTGGGCAGATCTTCTCATTTATCCAATCTCTGTCCAAGTGTATTCCAAACCTCGTCTTTAACATCCCTACCATCAATGACTGTACCACAGCCTACGTCTCCTTACAAGTATTACAGAACCAACTTATCGACAATTTCACCTTGTCATGCACACTTTTTTGGCTACATCACTGCAGCATTCATTTCACCCTTCCTCCTCTCGCAATTTGCTTGTTACACACAGTGACTATACCTTGGGATTTCCTCCTCCTTCTTTAGCTGCGTACAACATCTGTAAGGCAGACTCTGCAAGTGTCTTGCTCTGGTCCAACACTGTCATCTGTTGCTGATGATCTAGAGTTTTGGATGCCACACCAACTGCAGCTAAAACCAGGGGTTCGAAGTAACTTGCCAGCTGTGTAACCTAGGAAAGCCAAAATAATCTTTTAACTCCGATTCAGAACTAAGATGAAGAATGGTACTCTTTAACTACCATACATTTATAAAATGTAGGACTGTACCTTGTGCCCAAGCTGAGCTGCTTCTCCCCGTGCTGCGGTAGCTATGGGATCAATTAGGTGGCCAATTTCCTGAACTACTGATGTTAGCTGCTCCTGTAGAGCCTAATAAAAAGAGAAGTTGTCAGTTATTGTTACAGCCGTTCACTTATCAAGTCATACTGTACCATAACAATCAGACTGACCAACTGAAATATTTCCAACTGTTAAATGACCAACTATACCATGACACAAAAATCCATGCTGTCCATTTGATTTCCACGATCATTTCTTCTAGTTTATCCTTCAAAATATGAAAACACAGATAGGCCCTGCTGCTCTTCAGATTGCTATGGCAGGTCTAGGGAGGGAAGGGAATGCTGGCTGTCTCCTACTCCAGCTGATAGTAGCAAAATAGCTGCCATTTATCATTGCAATGTGACACCCCCCACCCCCAAACAAACAAAAAAAAGCAAACAAATAAAACACTTATTGCTTGCCCTGCAAAGGGTTAATATTTCTGCAGAAATCAGGAAAAACCAGCAGGAGCTCCCATTTAATTATAGATATATTTTTCAAAGCAAACAATACAGCACAAGAGCTCTGCTGTAGACTTTGAAACCAACAGCTGAAATTCCTCAGTAGTGAAAGACAAAGATGACATCTCAGAGATGTGGACTGACCCCCAAATACACTCTGTGGGACAGAATTCTAAGCAAATACTAGTGGGCTCCCTAAGACAAACACTGGCTTTCAAAGTTTTGCGTCAGATGCCAGAAGCCACAGAAACATTAACTAGCAGTCATATCACCAAAGGAAACCAAAACAATACACAGGTGGTTCTTAAAAATAACTACTTTGACCAGTACTGATGATTCTGTTACATTCCCAGAAGCAAAGCACTTCAGCTATCATGTGATTTTACCTAGAAAGATTCTGCTAAGAAAAATTCTTCCCTCAGGCATAGATTGTGCTGAGCGCTCAGCTTTACATGTTCAAATGCAAAGGAAAGCAGCAGTGTGAGCGAGGCTGCTCAGAGCTCCTCTGTTACTGTGCCATCTCCCTTACCTCCACTGATATGTCATCTCTGGTGGCCAGACTCTGGCTGACAGCTGCAAGTGAGGCCTGCTCAATGTCTCTGATGCACCTGTTGATCCCATCAATAGAGTAATCACATTCACGCTGGCCTGGGGCCTTATCCCTGAAAGACAGCAATAGTAATTTGAGCATGATGGGAAGGAGGCAGGCTCTACCCTGAATGCACACCAGCACACTTCATTAACTGATGATACATAAAGCACAGGGGAGGAGGACAACAAGGACCTAAGTGAGCTTTGTGGTACTGACAAAATTTGATTTATGTACCAAGTACTCCAAACACTTTGCAAAAATCAGTACAAGGGCTGGAGACAAAAGGGAGCACGGAAGGAAATATTCCCCATTACAGAGAAATAAATGAGTTGCCTCAGAAGAGAAGGGAAACCACAACCTCCTCACTATGATCAGAGGATTAGCCCAATCAGGTCAACATGAAAATGCAACAGACACTTGGAAACAGGCAAATGGAAAATATATTCCAATTTCTGCACAGTGCAACTATCTCAGAAAATAATTCCTTGGTCATTATCTTTTAAAGTCAGTCCCAAGTATCTCTTAATGAAAAATAGTTTTGAAGTAATTTGTCCTGATGAACAGTTTGCTATATCAGTATAATCATTACCAGAAAATCACTCAACTGTAACACTCCCTAGTGCACTACGTTCATACAATTTAGACTTCATTGATATCGAGAGGTTGAGGACAGAGTACACTCCTAATGAGTTCAAAATTTGTCTGCAATAAACGGATAGAGTGGTTTAATTCAAATATTAAAAAAAAGTTCACACTTCGCAATGACATTCTTACAAATAAACCAAAAAGACTATAGTAAAGAACAGATAGAAGAGAATTTATTTACTATCTGACCTGCCCACAAAAACTACAGTTTTCCACACAGCCCGTGTAGGTAAGCAGTCTGGATGGAAATAATACTAGCTAAATTTGTTACTCCACAGCATTTCCTCTTACATTTGATTTACACTGAATCAGAGCTGTAACTGGAGAAGGAGAACAGAGTAGAAACAAAAAATCAACCCCATGCCGCACAGTGCTGCAGTCATCAGTTACGATTAAACAGCCAGCATGACTAGAGATCTCATGCATCGGAAAACAAGTAATTTACATTAGTGAAGAATACCATGACACCATGGGCTGTACAGTGTTAGTTTATTTTCCCTTTATTGGAACAGCAGAATTAGCACAGATATGGACACAAATGTACTTACTACAAAAGACATACCTGATAGAAGTGATAAGACTCTTAATAGAATCTGAGACAGTATGGGAATGACCAGCTAGTACAGACCATGTAGGGGGGTCTTTTGGATTGATAGCTAAAGAACGAGCAGTCTTGATCAATAAAGATGAGCTCTCCAACATTGTTTTAGCAGAAATTAGAATTGGCTCCTGTGCCCTTGATCCCTGTGGTCAGAAAGGTGCAAGATAAAGAACATTTATATTGCTATTTGAGTTTGTACATGCATTCTGCTACTAAAAATAGGTTTAATTAAAAGCAGTGAAATGGCATTATTGTTTCTTGTATAGTACTACAATATTTACTAGTAAGCAATATGCAAATTGTAGTAAAGTCACTGCTGTCAAATTGTTTTCTCTCTAACATATTTCAGAAAACAGTGTTTAAGTTTGTAAAGGCACCATCTGGCTGATAAACAGGACAAAACAGAGACACTTGTAAACTAGAGATATTTAACAAAGCTCTTGTCACAAAAAGTGTAAGATCCAAGCAAGTATGCTCTTTTCAAAGGAACTACTCTGACTACAATGCTTACTGGATCATCATTTTTATATCTGTTTTAACTCCAGTAAGCTGGTAAACCCAAGGAGCACAGACCTGGGAGGCAGGCTTAGATTTCAGTTACAGTCCCACAGTTTTGAAGATGCAACAGTTACTGCATCATCTAATATTGCCAGCTAGAACTGAGGTTGCCAAAAGCAGGAAGTAGCAGTTGTAAAGGCAGTAACAATACTGACCTCTACACTTCTAAGCTTTTATGAAGCTAGAAGGATTTTTTCCCCCCTTAAAGACTTTTATTAGTTACTTTAAATAATAATCTGTTGTAGTTACAGGGATTGACGACAAAACTCTGGAGAAAAATACAGATGACCTGCGAAAAGTTATTCTTTGCAAAGAAACTGCTTCTTGTCATTGTAACTCTACATCATGTTTGGAGGGGAGAAAGCACAGTGATATCCATTCAGTCCTTTTCAGGACTAATTAGACCTTGTGTGTTAATGCTGTTCTTGAGGGGGAAAAGGGACATTTATCACTTTATCACATGCAAGAATCCAGCTAACAAGATAAGCAAGTCACTTGTACCATATAACTTTACTAACAGGAGATGGCCAGTGCTTGCTGAAGCATAACTAGTTTTATCTCACTGGTGGAAAATCAAGATCAGAGGATAAGTGAAAGACTGCAGAATGTCTTATGAACACTCAGGAGCACAGCCACATTCCATGGCCAAGTCTCTACACCCGCTTCATGTCTCCCACCAGAAGATTAATTCAACGTTTTCAACTTTTTCAGGACTGAAGTGCAAAATCCTGCCTACCTCAGTGCTGATTTGTGCTGGTATGCTGACAAATTCTGGATTTGAAGCAAATGCAGTCAGATTTTCCACAGCTTCTATCAAAGGTGCAGTAGCAATTCTGCACTTGTTGCGATTCTCTTCAGAGAAATCACCATCCAGGGCCTGGAAATTAAATCACAATTGAGCGCTACGTGAAAGGGTTTCCTTGTGAAATTCAATGAATATGGTTTAATTCCTCATAGGTTTAAACTGTTGTGTTTGTGTCATCTGAAAATTGAAACTTCTTCCAGAAACAACACTGAGGCAAAGAATGTGATTCTTTAAACTTTTTTTTTTTTTTCCAAACTTAGCTGATTATTGACCCTAAACTTGACACAGCTGCTTTACTTCACAAGACTGAATAAATGCTTTAAATCATTGCAGTCAGATGACTCTCATAAATCATGTCTCAGTACATCTCCTGCTCCAACAGGTAGAAATGGCTAACAAGTTAGTATTCTCATACAGCTTTTCTTTTTTAAAAGAAACTATGAATTTATTGCTCTCATTTTCACATGAACTAACCTCTTTCATAATCCCACAGAAATATTTCAAAATGAAGGACCTTCTGTGTAACTTTCCAGTCTTAAGAGGATAGCTATTTTTAAAAGAATTTCAGTAGCGTATCAGCTAATGGCTTCCAGAAGAAGGACTAAAATTCATTAGTCCTCTATGCCTTAACTACTATTATTTTTGCTTATAAGAAGTAAAGCTACTCCCTGCTAAAACACAGGCAACTATCTGCAAAACACATTATTACCATTAACAGAAGACTTTTAAACGGGAGCAATATTAACTGCTTCTGTTCGGTTCCAAGTACTACTATTATTTTACTTTTTGTTTGTTTAATTAATGATACAGCTGTCAAAGACCTCCAAATAGCTCTGGATATCGACTAATTTAACACCATAAAAAACCTTCACATTCACTTGTTCACAAACTATTCTGATGGTGCAAGCTCATTCAGCATATCAATACACAGGCACCACATCTCATAATGAATGGGCCAGCCGCCTTTTCTAACATTTTCTAACATTAACATCATCTAGATCTATCTATTTTGACTATGGCACAGTTATACCACTGGTCATATTTTGCAGGCCCGACCTTCAAAAATGTAATTAATAATTTCTTAAAACATACATATCACAGAAGTTGAAGTGATACAGCTGTTCTGATTCAGGGGGAAAAATGCAGCATGATTAAGCAGCACGTGTACCTTTATCGTCTTCACCAGGTTAGCTGTGCTGTTTGCAACTTCCTTGGCAGACTGCACAAAGTGTCTCTTGGCAACAGGATTTGCTGTCTTTGATGAAGCGATGCGACAGGCATTGCACAGAGCAGAAGTATGTTTAGCCACAATTGTGGCAGCTGACAATACCTGTAAAAACAGACAGCACAGAATAAGGAGACTGTCAGAGCACCAGGACAGTTACTACATTTTAGTTCTGCAAAGTTGTGGTCAAAGCCAGGCAACAGTTTTAAAACAGAACTCCTTTGCTTGGTCACAAACAAATTGAAGTCATGTGTCCTAGCAATGCTAGGCTCAATGCAATCCTTCAGTTACCTGTGATGGGCTGCTTGCTGGATCAACCAAGTTCTGGCAAGCCATCTGGATTGCTTGATTGGCTCTGGCAAACTGAATTGGGTCAACAAGACCCTGCTGACCTGCCTGACTGTTGGGATCTGAAATGCCAACCAAGTAAGCAGCCTAGAAATGGAGAAAGGAAGACAAAAATGATGAAGCAATGCTAAGTCCACCTCGTTCTTTTCTGATAAGCTTGCCAAATGTCATTGCATTTGGTAGTCAGCAATCATCTAGAAATCATACTGTGAAGTACTAGTAACATTATTGTTAGTAATACATCTCCACAAACCTCTGAAACCAAGACACCTCAGCCATTGCACTTCTGAAATTTAATTAGGCAAAACAAAATCATCCCGTTTGCTTAGGCAACTAGTCTTCCTGTAAAGCAAACAAACGCCTCTCCCAACTCCTCCTTACTGACATCAGATCACCTCAGCAAATGGACTACTACTACTGACCATCACATCTGCAGGTGAGCGTCCTGAGCTGCAGGGAGACCATCATATCTGCAGGTGATGGTCTCACTGCAGCTCAAGATGTCTTCTGGCCAAACTTATTTTTTTTCTTTCTCAATATGAGATTGTTTCATGCCTCTGAACAAAGACCTTTGTCAGGACTGGCAAAACAGTGTTGGAAGTCTGCTTGATGAATTTCCGTTACAGATACAGTATTTGTCAGCTCCACATGCTGGTAAGGCAACCCAGGGTTAGATTTGGAGAAGATTAAGTTCAGAATGAGATTGTGTACTGGGGAACTCAAAAAGCAGTTTCCAGATGCAAAGCATAATCTTCCACAGCCAGACGCTTCACTGAAAAGGCTGTATGGGCTTGAAGCACAAGTGAGAGAATCTCATGAGTACAAGTCAGCCAGTTACCAGATCAAACCACAGTGACTTTGTCTTAACTCTAACTGTTGTGATAGCTTAAGATATTTGATTATTCAGGAAGTGAAGAGCTAGAAGGCAGATGGCTTATAATCTGAAATGCAGTCTCAGATTAGGAGTGCAAACTAAACCAAAACTGTATCATTTATTTTTACTGCAGCTTGAATTTGTGTGCTTCTCTATGACGTAATATGAGCTGCAAACATGAATTCTATAGACTGCAGCTTTGACATTTGCTTTATCCTCAAGAAAACTTACCTTCCTGATGTCACTTCCTTTCTTTATAAAAATTTGCATGTTATTGTACTCTGTTACTCCTGCAACATACAGCAGCATATTCATGATTTATGTGTATCCTACACAGAGCACGCTGCCAAGTACAAGGTCATTATTTGGCCAATATTTGGCCAAGACGAAAAAAATCTCAGAATTACACATGCATAAGATTTTTTTTTTTTTTAAATACGTACATTTGCTTCACAGACTTCAATAGCTTACCTGAGCTGCTGCCTCTGTGAGGCCACAAAGAGCCTTGGATGCAACACCAACACATTCTCCAAAGACTAAAAGATCACCGGTTTTTGCATTCTGGGAAATGCCTGCCATTGATTCTCCAAGAACCTCAGAAATTAAAAAAAAAAAGAAAAAAAAAAAAGTAAACTTCCAATATGCTTCCCTACCAGGAAAAGGCAAGTGATTCCTAGCCATGAACCTGTTTAGGCTCATGAAAATGCTTGACCTGGCTTTCAGAAATTTTAGCTAGTTAACAAGCTCGTAGATTTGAGCACATTCCTTTGTGTGGCATGAGGGATAAGACATACAGATCAGCACTGGATTTACAGGGCTAACACTATTATAGCTCAATTGAATATGAGGGTACAGAAATAACACGCATTACTTCTTCTGCCATACAGTATTTGTCACAGGTAGCCTGGCTGTAGGTATGTTTCACGAATTTTAGAACATGGCAACCAAACCAGCAACTGCTTTCATACATCCTGGATCTTCTTTACCCCCAAACTCACTGAAATTCACTGGAGATCAAGGTGTATCTAATCTGCTGGAACCATCCGCATATCAAAATGCACATTAACTCCCAAAGCATCTCTCAATAAATTCAGTTTATGTTCTTTTTAAAATTCAAAGTAAGGTCTGACTACAGTAAAGCACCAGAACAAGATGAAATGCATATTCCCAACCCCTTAAGCATTCTGTTTTTCTTTTAGCGAGCAAAGAATTTGATACAATCCCAACACATCAAGTAATAAGGACACCAAAAGCAAAACTTCAAAGCAAGATGTATGACTTGGTATGCTCAAAAATAACTTCAGAGATTTCATACAGATCTTCTGGTGTGCTGGAATATCTGGACTGCTCAGACATTTCACTAAGCTGTTTCACACAGAACAATACCATGGTACTTCATTGCCAAGGCTCCCATTTACACTTGGGCCATTTCTAACATAGCTGCAGTCAAAACATATCATTGTGTATGATAGACATCCTGTAAATTGTCTAATAAATTGGAGGAGAAGGGAGAGAGGTGAAAGCTTAACCAGCATTGCATGCCATAATAAAAAATACTACCAATGCAAAAAAAAAAAAAAAAAAAAAAAGACTTCAAAGTGACCAAAAAATGCACTGACCTCTAAGAGACTGATCTCAGGCTAAGTTTTACCACGGAATGCAACAGCAACACACACTTTAGAAATAGTGTGCTGTGTTTCTAACATGTTTGATATACATGTGGAAAAGTATGATAACCAAAATATACTTCACAATTGGCACAGAGGTAGCAAAAGGAAGTTACCTTTGAGTTTTCCATTACGCCCTCAATGCAATCAAAATATGAGAGGTCACTCACAGGCTCATTGGGGTTATCCAGCATTCCCTTAACTGTCTGAAAGAAGGAAAGAAACTTGGCTTACCGACAGAGCCAAAGACTGAGCTGAGAAAAATGTACATTATCACAACTGTTCTGCTTACCCCAATGTAGTTGTAACTGTCTCCAGCCAGCACAGAAAACTACAGTCACTGAGGGTTCACATACAGATATGTGCACTACACATGAAATGCTACCCCACATCAACTGAACTACAGTAGCTATTCATTTTTGCACTACCCATCTGTTGGAAGTATATATTAATGTGGTTTACCATGCACTTGTTATGGCTGGCCTATGGTCAGTTAGTAATGCTTGGCTCACATGAGGCAACCTGTTTTAGCATCAGTTCTGAGTAGTCTAACATGTTTTCAGTAATATTTTAACATTTTAAAACTGGAATTAAAAGAGATAGGAGAACAAGCTACCATTTAAGTAATGTCTAGAGATAAAAAGGGCTACCAAACTAAATGCTAGTATCCATCTGCTTGCTTCCTCCTACTGTCAACAGAACCCACCAATACACCTCCCTCTGCCAAAAAACTACAAGCACAAATGGGATTTAGTTTTTTGAGTGAAACTGATTCCTGGAAATTAAGAAGTTCATCAGATATTCATTTAGACAATTTAATGCATTTAGATGAAGAAACTTGTAATAAGCTGCAAAATACTGTAGACAGTAATTATCTGATGCTTAAAATATTTGTAAGGTGCCTTTTTCCAAGTTTGGAAAAACCACCTCACTAAGCATCAGGCAGGAAAGACTTGAACTTTCTGAAAAAAAAACTAGGTAAGTACTGAAAGATACTAGTATCTTTATCTGACCTTTATCTTGCACCTGAAGGAAGTCCAGGAATGCATGTAAACTATTAGACTTGTTACAGTAATAAACTCCTAATATAAAGGCATACCTACAATATTTGTAAAAGATTTTTTTTTTTTTAAATCTTTTACATCCTTACAGCAATTAAGAAACTGTGAGAACAATGCGATGTGAGGGAAAGGCTGTATTTAGAACAGTTTCCAGTGGCTTCCCATCTCTTTCCCAGTTCTCACAGCAACTGCAGCAATTCCTCATTGTTACTCTTGATCCTTAAATAACACTCTTGTAAAATAAGCCATGTTCCTGAAGTGTTTATACTACTATGGAGACAGAAGTCCTTAAAATATAAAGAAACAACAGCAGAACGCAAGCCAGCACAACTTCATACTAACAGCTAACATGTATTTGCTATTGTTGTAACATCTTTGTGTATTCTATAACCCTTTCAGCTGAAATTCTGTGAAAGTTTAGCTGTCTCTCTGGAGGCCATACAGGAAGGTCCTCCCAAAACACAGCCATCCAGAATCTCCAGGAAAGACTACAGAGCATCCTAACAAAGTCCTGGCTGAAACACACTAAGTGTTTAAGCAACACCATAAATAACAACCTTCTAAGAACAGAAAATCAAGGAATTACAACTCCCTTCAGTACCTTGCTGGCACTGGGAATGTCCAGCCCACTGAGACTCCTTTTTAATTCACACCAATTATGAATAATAATGACTGAACTGTACTTTATGGGGAGCAAGGAAGAGAAGGGGACAGTAGGGCAAATTTCACTCTGGCCAAAACTATGAGATGTCCAGAGAGGTTCTGCGCTTACCTGGTATGCTAGTAAAAGCCCTGCCATATATCTAAGTGAGAAGACAGTGACAGCAGCTAATCAAAGGAAAAGGAAAATCAAACATTTTGGGCCCAGTGCTCTTCAAAAGAGCTTTCTGGACTGCAGTAATACCTCCAGTTCTCTGAGTGCATTGTCACATTCCTTCTGCCCGGGAGCTTGCTGGGTGCACAGTGTGATGAGCTGGTTTATACTTTCAGTCACAGCTCTAGGAAAAGTAGAAGAAACAAGATATATATTTTTAACTTGAACTACCCATTTTGTTAATGCTTCTGTTTCACTAAGTGCATACTATCAAGTTTTCAAGCTTTGATGTTCTATTATTTTTCTTTCCACTGTTTGGGGAATAACTCTGCTGTAAAGTAATTGGCCTTTCCTTAATAAGCTTCCTAGAATCAGAAAAAAAATAAAGCATTTAATAGTGATCAACATCAGAGACAACTGCAAACAATTAAGAAGTTAGTCCCCAGGCAACAGCTTTATTTCACAGTGACACGTGCATTAGGTGTGCATGGCAAGGTCTTGGCAGGGAAGGCTGCAGGGGTGGCCTCTGAGTTCAAGGCCAGGGGCTGCCCTGTGCTGGGTGCAGCTGGTTCCAGCTGACTCCACAATGGACCTACCACAGGACACAGCTGAGCCCAGCAAACAAGCGAGAGGTGCCTCTGGGAATGCACAGTGCAGAAAGGGCACGTGGACTCCTCACCACATGGCAGTGAACACTGGGAGGGAAAGGTGCAACAACCCTGCAAACACCGGTGCCAGAAGAAGGATGGGAAGGTGCTTGAGCAGAGGTTCCTCTGCAGCCTGCGGGAGAGACCGTGCCAGAGCAGATATCCGACACTGCAGCAAGTGGACATTCCTGGAAGGGAACTACAGCCTGTGGAGGTCCCACAATGGAGCAGGTTTATCCTGTCACAACCAGTCTGTGAAGGACACACTCTGGAGCAGCTGGTCCTGATACAAACTGTGCTTCATGGAGAACCCATGCTGGGGCAGGCTTATTCTGAAGGACTGTGGTTTGCAGAGAAAATCCATGCTAGAGCAGTCTGTGAAGGACCACAGCCCATACCAAGAACCCACACTGTAGCAGGGGAAAATGTGAGGAGGAAGAAGCAGCAGAGGAGCTGTCATAGACCAACTGCAACCCCCCCATTCCCCAATCCCCTGTAGTGCTCGGGGCAGAGGAGGAGGCAGAGTAGTCAGAAATTGAGTGAAATTGAGTCTAGTGATGATGGAGTAGGGCTGAGGGGAAGATGGTTTAAATTGGTCTTTGTTTCTCACCATCTATACTTTAATTAGCTATACATTTTTCTCACGTGTTGTTTTTTTTTTTTTTTTTTTTTTTAAACTGTGATTGTAATCACAGTCTTCTCATGTCAACCCATGAGCTTTTTCATGTTATTTTCTTCTGTTGAGGAGGGGTGTGAGAGAGCAGCTGTCTGGGCACGAAGCAGCCAGCCGAAGTCAACCCACTACACTAGCACAATGACATAACTCAGTTGCTTAAAGGCATTTATGACATTACCAATATCTTTTCCTGGTTTTCCTGGTTTGATATTAGCTGAAGAATTTCTGAACTAGCACTCCAGACATCTTAAAATACACAGAAACAAGTGTCCATTATGTCTAAAATGTTTACCTGTAGAGGAGTACTACACCTTTTGCTAGCAGTCATCCATCCTGACATACTGTATTACACACACACACACACATGTGGTTCTGCTATATAAAGTCAGTTATCTTTTTTCTTTAGCTGATCATTGATATTTTGAGTCAACATATCGCACTTAAGTTAGAATCAGCAGAGATCAAGGTATTCATTGCACTGAGTTTCTCCAAGAGTTCACAGCGCTTGTGCTGTTGAACACAGCCTGTGTCTGACATATGATCTAGTCACTATTTGTGCTTCCACTGCAATATTCATTATCCCTAGCAACACACTAGACTAGTGGCTAATTAGTCAGGGAAGCAGCTTCTAGAAGAGGCTTTGCAGTAGGGGGAACAAGTCCACCTTTCATTGTTACTAGTCAAAAAATCATTTTCTATAGCTAGGCATGCTAGGCAACTTGCAAAACCTTGACTTACATTGTGACACAGGGGAATGCAAGTTTGCATTGTATCTCATGGCAAATTAGAAGAAGGGTGAAGGAAGAGTGCATGGTGAACATGCTTTCCTCTGGCCTTGAAAAAACTACATGGCATATGGGTAGTTTTCTTTTCAGAATACTGACGCTGGATAAAAGTGACTTACAACATCAATAGCATGATTATCTAGATGGATGCTATCATACTGTTACAAAGGAAAGAGGACCTACTTTAAAAATAAAACTGACATATTATATTTCAGGGCAACAAGAATTGAAACAAAGAAGGTTGAAGGGTAAACTTGTTCCCTACAGCTTCCCAAGGAGGGGAAGTAGAGAGGGAAATGATCATCCTTTCTCCCTAGTAACTAATAACAGGATGCACGGGAATGGCTCAAAGCCGTATCAGCGGAAGCTCAAACCACACAGTAGGAAGAACTTATTTACCAAGAGAATAGACACTGCAACAAGCTTCCTAAAGGGGTGGTTGATAGACCATGCTTAAGAGGCATTTGGATAGAGTTCTTAACGATATGTGTTAACTTTCAGTCACCCCCAAAATAGTCTGACAGTTAAACTCAATGATACTTGCTGGTCCCTTCCAGCTGGAACCGCTCTATATCTATTTGTTTAATTGAGAAACCTACCCTTTTTGGTATGCTTTGGTGTCCTTGTGGAGTCATTTTTCCAGGCTTGACCAATGTACCATCAATAAAATGGATTCTTTCTTAAAATCTCTTGAATGTCACAATGATTTCTACAAATTGGAAAAACTTCTTTGCATTCAGACATATAAGCAGATGACAAAGAAGAATGGTTCTGTTAACTCACAGAGAAACTTCATATAAAAATATTTCATTCTCTGTTGATTGTAACCTAAGGGAAATGAGCTGACTTGGAGAATATTAAAGATTAAAGAAAAAACTTGATAGCAGACTCATAGTCTGCTTTGTAGAGGATGCAGTGTGGTCTCACTAACATTAATACTACACACCACAGAAGGAAAATACAAGATGAATCATAGAACCATAAAAGATGAGAGAAAACATGAGAAGGTAAGCCAGTGAGAAGCAATGAAGTTATGCCTTTTTTTCCTCATTTCCTCAGAGAAGATGAAGTAGAAATATATGACCTGACCACATCATAGCAGCAAAGCAAACTGAGCCCTGGCAAGCTTGTCAGAACAACTGCATTTGCAAAGCCACAGGGGATTAAAGAAGGGAAATACGATGGTCCTTTGTGTCTCAAACACAAACCTAGAATTGATGAAATATTTACTTTTTGTTGCTATCTAATGTCTACGCACAGTCTTAGTCATACAGACATGCCTTCACACAAACACCATGGCAAAACAGACTATCTCTGATGACTCTATACTTTATATGCTGCTTGTGTCTTCCTTTTTATTAAATGTTTCTACAGAGAGAATACCAGCCTGGAAGAAACAAGCAACCAACTGGCTTTCACTGGAGATATTAACTACACTCTACACTCTACGGAAACAGCAATGTTCCAAGTCTAAAGCAGAAATCCATAGCAGTCTGGTGCTGTGCCAGTAACACAAACACATGCGACTCCTTCATTTGTATTCAGTATATGTTTGATTATCTACAACTTCTCTACAAGTCCACATATTTCTGAGGAGACAAGGTAAATGTCAGAGTATTTTTGTAAAGAAGACAACAAAAAGTAGCATACCTTACTTCTTTAAGTATTCCTTTATTAAGACTGGATTTTACTTTTTAAAATTAAGTTATTTGACATTAAAGGAGTGATGATTCCAGGGTCCAGGACAAACACCAACTGCGTTATCCTCAAAGAAGTAAGTCTTAAATTACTCACTTGCTCTCCAGGCTAATCTTTGTGGGAGTAAACATTTTGGAAGACAGTATTGAGAGTGACATCCGAACTTTATTTCAGATTTTCACATGATAATATTGACATTTCTAGGTCTGAGTGCCTAGCTGTCCTTCAGCAGTCCCCTTCCAGTTTGATAGTTGAACATTCAATTTAAAGACATAAATAAGTTCAATTGAGAAAAAAAAAAACAAAAAAACATGAAAAGGATTTGGGAAAATGAACAAAAGGTGATTATCCAAACACCAAAAGGTGTGTATTCAAATAAACACTGGACACTGAGGCTGAGAAACAGAGTCCAAACAATGAAATTCAGGGTGTGGTTAAAAATCCTTAAAGTAAGAGAGTATCTTCCATCAAATAATCATACCCTATCAGGTAACCCTTTAAAGTTTTCTTGATCATACACGCTTTTGTTGATAGGTAGCCACAACACGATTATTACAAACAGCCTATATAAGGACATTATTCAATTTCTTGTCTTTGTTAAGGATTGAGACTTGTCAGAAAATAGATGGAAAGAGAAGCAGGTAGAGCACACTAGTCCCTTTCAAAAAACAGGCCAACTCTTCAACTAGTAGTTCATATTTCAACCAAGGGTAACGAGTTATGTCAGATAAAGGACTACCCTGAAATAAGCAATTTGCCTTGGACCAACATTAATTTAAATAGAACTGTAGTTTCCAACCATTCAGTTAACTATATCTGTAAGAATACCTAAGCACATTTTAAGTAGTGCTGAGGAAAGCAAACACGTTAAGTAAAACAAAATAAGCAATACATTCTTACCTTGCTGCTGCTGCTAAGAGATTTTTGGCATTAGGAGCTCCGGGATCAACAGACAGAGACTTGGCAGCCAGTAACAGTTTGCTTGAAGCCATAGAGATGCTCTTGAGGTTACCTATTACTTGAATCTGATCTTCTTTAGTCTGAAAGACCATACCCACATAACATTAAACGCCTAGTTTGCAATAAAGTGTGTGCTAAAACAGCATCTGGAAACTCAGTCTGCTATCCACCTGAAACCACTGGCATGCAAGGGAATTCAGTCCAAAGGAGGACATGGACCAAAGCCTCTGTTCACCCAGACAGGTGCCTCTAGCTCCATTCACATAACAGAACAAGAAACCCATATAACAAATAGCTTTATTTCTAACAATGGCAGTATTCATAAACAAGCAAGGGAGAAACTTTACTACTTGTTGAACAATGCTTTCATTGTCAAGATTCTCATACGTCTCTGCCTGGCACAACTGATCCTCATTACTCCATCAGTGTGTACTGTCTGTATTCTACCATCCTGCATAACCCATAAGTTCTCTTGCATTTAACTGGGATTAATCCCACAAAGATATCTACAGAAAGTCCTCTGCCTCAAGAAAATAAATTTTTATAATCTTACTTTAGAACATCCAAGTCAGAATGCTTACTATTCTTCACTAACTTTAAACCATTGCTTGAAAAGGATAACCTTCATGTGTGCACAATTACAGGGAAGCACTGCAAATAGCTATACCAGTATTCTTCTTTCAGTCATCGGTAGAAGTTAATTTGTTCCTTCTAATAGTCTGTTTAGGGTTTTAAATTTAGACGTTGTATATTACTTAGATGATGTGAATAGCTTTTAATCTGTATTTACATTCTGCTCTCCTCCCTATCCTCTTCTGCCCGTTCACAAAGCATCCAAAGTATCTGGTATGGCTTCTGTTCAGGCCAAATAACTATACACAGACAAAAGGCATTCTCTATTGAAATATGAGCCAGTATTACCTAAGATGGTTTTAATTCACTATGACAGCAGGAGAAGCAAATCTTCGCAGTCCACAAGGTCATCAGCACCTGGAATTCTCTTTTCAATTAACTGTTTGCACCAGCTCATATAATTTCTACCCTTGCCTGCACTCAACTGTTTTATTCAGATTGTTTTATTCAAATAAAATATTTTACAAGTTAATGAAGCCCATGGCTGAAGAGATAGATATCAAACTCCTATTTAATTCCAGAGAATCAGCTGATATTTGGTGCCTACTTCACTTCATGGATCTGAACCTGAATGATTAAAGTTTAATGAAGAATAATCAACAGTTATTGCCTGATCTCTCTGTTCTGCATTATCTACAAAGCGTTTGCTTTATAGAGACAGTTCATAAGTGACTTTGAAGGACTAGTGTACTCCTTAGATTTCCTTCCTATTTCCTCTGGCAGCAATTGTTAGGTTTAAAAGTTCCTTTTACTAAGACAATACAGTCCAAAAATTCTTTTTTCTCCATCCTCCTAGCTCACCTAGTATGTGACCCTTCTTTCTATGCTGGCATTTGCTATGTTAAATCATCTTTAATTGACCCACTTCCTCAAATCTGTACACCTAAACCGAGTAAGATAATGAATGAGATAGCTCCAACTTGAAATGAGCACCCAGACTACTAGGAATAAACTAGGTAATGTGACAACACTCTTGAATGTTACTGAGTTTGTCAGAATAGACCTAGAATAGATGGTAAATCACCAAACAGACTTCAAGTGCTACTGAAATAGAAACAACTCTTGCCATAACCTGTGAGATGTTCAGCAGGCCTTTGTACTTTCAGATATACAGCTTATATATTAGTTAGCTAACAGCCCAAACCAGCCAGAAGGAGCATGAAATCACATTTCTGACTGGCCACAGAAACGAAAACGCAAATGCTAAGCTCACTTCAGTCCAGATGACTGCTTCATAACATACATCCCCTGTTATATTTGGATACACTTACACTAGTATATTATACTGTATTCCCAAATTAACCTTGGTCCCAGTTAGCAACGTAAAAAAAAAAGCACACACGCTTACTTGGGCTTGACCAGCCATTTCGATCCCAGCATCAAGAAATTCATCAAAATCATCACTAAATTTTCCAGATGCTGCAGCCAGTTCCCCACTTTGGCCCCGTGTAGCATGAACAACTTCTCCTGCTGACTGGTTCAGATCTGCTGCTGCCTGGTTCAGTTCGCTCTGAGCTTCTTGAAATGACTTTGAACTTGGAGGTAGCTGTAAGAGACAAATAACTATTTTATTGTCTACCATGTCACACCAACCCTTTGTAATGATAGAGTCCAACACAATTCAAGAACACTAAACTCAAGACAGCAATAGGCCCACCATACAAGCTAAAATGGAGTACTGCATCTGAACTGCCAGTTAATCAGTCCTAAAAAGCTGAATAGTCCAACTACGGGATAGTTATCAACCAGAAATCTACCCAGCAAGCTTTGTCTTGCTGTTTCTTTCAATGGACAGACAATCAAGCAAGCCTTTCTAGGGACAGAGAAGATAACAGCTATTTTGTAGTCCAACTATGAAACTCAAAGTAATGAACTCAGTAGAGAAAGTGGGAGAAATTTATTCTTCAAGTCATCCTTCACTTCTACAAACAAGCCTTCCAGAACAACCTAGAAGTATCGGCTGTTCTTCAATGACTAAATTTAGTCCTGACCTGGTTCAACCAAGCATCATTGCACTAATATTTAAATATAATCCCGCCTTCATTCACAGGGTAGCAGGATCACCAGTAGATGAGACAGAGTTGTTCAAATCATGCAACATTCAAGCAAGTTAGCAGTGCTCACAGTTGTTTTCTTGTCCCCCCTCCACCCTTCCCTGACATGGATGCAGATAAATATAACAATTCATCTCTTCACACTAAACGGTTGTAGATGCACTAAAACTTCTTAAAGGACCATTCTCCTTCAACTGAATTGGTCACCTAGGTGTGAAATGGATTATAATTCATAATTCTCATTTTCATATTCAATTTGTGAAGTTACAGTTAGCATTCTCAAAAACAAAACTAAACCCTAATGGTGACATAAGACAGCAATTTTAATACTGCCTTCATAAGCCCTAGATACATTTCAACTTTCCCATGAACTAGAAAAACAGCATTTTAGCCAAGTAATTAATCTCTTAAACCTGCAAAACAAATAAAACATACTTGAAGTATACTTCATGTACACTTGCTACATAATTTGATATGTGGAAAACCCAGTTCAGCTCTTCAATTCTCTCCATTTATTTGTATGGTAAAAGACATCTCACCAAATCAACAAGGAGCTTCTTGCTAGACTCTCCAATACTCTTCAAAGCCACATCGACATCCTTTTGTCCAGGTAGACAATTTACACAGTTATTCAGCGAGTGAGACACTGCTTTTGCCACCTACGACACAGAAGTAAACACACTGACACTGAGAAAGACTTAAGCATTTAGCTAACAAACAGGAGGAACAGTCTAGAGCCATCAATCTAGAAGTCATTTTTACAATTCTGACTCCAGCAAAACCATATTTGAAGCTTGGAATAAAGGTACCACCCTAGCTATGGAAATGCAACAGAAGTTAACTGTATGCTAAACAGAAAAATCCTTTGTGTGCCACTTATTTCAGATAAAGTCCAGATACTTATTTAAATCATATCTCACCTCCTAAGAAATTATTTGAAATACAGGCCAATTAAAGATCTCTTCAAACCAGTTAAAGAACCTATTACTCCTTACAATCTTTAAAAGCAGTTGTGCTATTCATGTACAAAAAAGTGTGCTCACTTTTCGAAGATAACACGAGTACTAATCCTTCTTTTGGCAATGAGTTTAACAGGTGTTTCATCTTGCAATCAAGCAGCCCACTCTAAATATGTTGTGGGTAAAAGCATCTAATTTCATCTTTGCATAAGTTGATTTCTCTGAAAGATGATTAAAATGCACTAAGCGCCATCTACATTCTTTGACATAAGCATAATGTTACTATTTGAGAGCTACTGGCAGTAAAAGGCAGCTCTCTGACATTTCTTGAGGCCTGATCTGTTGTATTCTTTTACTGTTTAGGGCTGTGTTCTACGCAATTTTAGTGGGTTTTCCATAATTCACATCGCCACAACTTACCTGGGCTAATCTCTGCTGACTGTCCGCATCCCCCGGTGCAGCCAGGGCCTGCTTTGCCTCCTGAATAAGCATAGCAGAGCCTTCCATGACATCCCTTGCTGAATCCAACATTGCATGCGCCGCTACAGGGTCAGTAGTTGATGCTGCAACCCCTCGTGCTGCCTGAGCCAAAGTCTTCAAAGCCTGAGCAGTTTCTCTTGCAGCAACTCCTATATTCAGATTTCATCAAGGAGTTTATTAGCACTCTTAAAGACTTTTTTTTTTTTATTTTATGACAGCTGAATTTGCAGGTTATGATCACATTGCAACACAACATTTCAAATGCAGTTTAAAAGATAACCTTCAAACATGACCACATTTGAAATACATAGCATCATTTGCCAAGAGAAATGCCTGTAGTGAAGCCATAAAGTAAATCTTATACCCCTAAGAGGACATTCCAGAGCAGCTATAGATCAATGCCTAAATAAGTGAAGCAGGGGTAAAGAAGGAAAGCTAAAAAGTGGAAAGAAGATAAAACTTGCAGGGAAAAGTGATTGTCTCCAAGAACTGTGTACATGACTTCAAAGGGGGGAAGCGATTGTCTGCAAGAACTGTGTATATGATTTCAGAGCCAGAGCACCTGTCATTTCTGAAAACGTGGCTTTGGGATTTTATAGAAACAACAGAGAAATAGCTTAAGTTCAAGCAATTAAAAATTAAATACAAAGAAAACATTAAGAATGAGGTAACTTCACGTAACTTAACCCCACTGTGAGTACAAGCAGATAAAAATAAAGTGAGAGAACGTCATGAAATTGCTTTTAAATACATAGTGAAAAGAAACTTACTATTGCAGCTTCAGACAAGAGGGAATGATTAATTAGTGAAGATAAGCTGTAAAGACTTTTCGTCACTAAGAACAGCAGAATATGCCACAATACCTGCAAACACTCAGCACTTGTTCAAGCAAAACAAAATACCATGATAGAAAATAGCTACATGAGCTCTGAAAAGGAACTCATTGCAAAACTTCCCAACTGAACAGCTTTTATAGCTTGATGTTAAGAGAACTAGATTATTAGATATCAGCTGCAAGTACCTGTATTCCTTCACCAGATATCCAGTGCTAACTTCTGCATAACTATGTAATAGAAACACAAGCCTTATTAATCCAATTACATCTGCTTCAAATGAAAGCAACTGTAAGTTACTTAGCCATGATGCAGTTATATCTAATGAAGTGGTAATTGCCGTAACAGGTTTTATCACTAATATAATGAAAATTCTACTGTAGCGTTTGCATCAACAGCTTTCATTTTTTACATAAAGGAGGGAATGGAACATTTTATCATTTATATGTAAACCTTCCCCAGCAACCCCCTGCAAGGAGCTTTCTCTTTATTAAGTGCTTCAGTCCCTAAAAGCACAGGTATAAAAACTGGGGCAATGTATAAAGAGAACTGATCACAGAATCCGCATGCCAACATTCCCTGTTGGCTTTACCCCCAAACTATACAAATGTGATTAATGAGCCGGAGAAGATAGCTGCATTATACATGGGAAATGGTGAAACATCTAGTAAGAGATGCAATGTTTTAAACATTACCAAATCATCCCAAGTATGTTTGCATCTTGTGTTGCAAAACACATCCAAAGACCCTTTCAGGACTTGTGAAAGGACACAGCAACATTTCAGTGGCACTGGCCTTTAAATCGCTTTACATTTCAGTTCTGTCCAGAAAGAGTTTGTGACACTTTCAAAAACAGCAGATGTCTCAATCTGGTTATGTACATACAGCAGATTGGAACACTACTCTTTTATGAAGCACATTATTTACATTAGCAATTCCTACTAACTTGCCAAAATTCACTGTCAGCATAGAAATAAAGAAGTGAACAACTACTTGACTTCAGCACTCTGTGATAAGAGAGCCTTCTAACAAACATCATTTGGGAAGCAGACATTATGAATAAAATGGTACCTGTGTAGTGTTCTACACAGACATTCTCACAGACATTATGAATAAAGTGGTACCTGTGTAGTGCTCATTGCCTTGAGCAGCGCAAGTTAGCAACTGGGCCATTGATGAACCAACTGCTTTGGAGGTACTTCCCAGATCCTGAGCACATTTCTCAAGCTGTGAAAAGGTGCAAAGGACAGAATTCTTCACTTAAACTTTACTAAAACACACTTGCCTTTTAAACAGTGTTAAGAAAATTCCTCTCCTACCAAAAACAAGCTTCTATCTCAGCAACTGAACACAGTTTCTCTGAAGCCTTTATAGCATGTTTTCCCTGCCCAAGTTGAAATAAATTTATATATTAGGTCATAAGAACAACAAAATTAGAATTACAACATTTAATAATCAGCAATGGAAATCACTACCTTAAACTGTGGTGAGAAGGCAGTTTTTACCGAATAAAATATTTCAGTTTCTAAGAACACCAACTTTTGAGTTCTCATCTTTGTCCTCTATGAAAAACATTATCATTTTGGAAAGACTGAAACATTACTACTACTAAATAATATTTTTTCAATATAGGAGGTGGCTCTACAGGCCTGTGAGCACTTCTGCTACAAAAAAACATTCCTCTGGTGTAGCAGGAACATAGAATCTTTTCAAGAGAATCAGTGCAAAATCCCACCAGCATGATAATTATCCAAAGCCTCACGATTTATTTTGCCTCAAACACTTAATTTTTTATCAGATAAGTTTGTTTATCAATGAAGGACACCCTTCATTAATTACAGTTTCTCCTGGGAGAGGTTTTAGCTGTCCATCCACAGCTGCCATCTTTGCATCTTGCAGTTCATTTTTGAGTGTCTGGACTGTATTCAAAGCAGAATCGATCTCCATCGGGCCACACGCTTCATGAGCCTATTCAGAAATCAGATCAGTAACACTATTAGCACCTATAAGACACTATTAGAAACAGTAAATGCTTCAGATACAATCCCTCCAAAATATCTATTGGTCTCATGACTTCAGCAGCCCCTGTGGATGCTCTACACATCATGGCTTCCAAGCTACTGGATAATACTCTTAGCTTGTGAATAGAGTATCTTAGCTAGTGAATAACACTGGTAAGAGCCACCACAGGAATGAGATGCACTTACCTTGTATATACACATCTTCACATTAGGTAGTCCAGGTACTGAGAAAGTAACTCCTGCAGTTTGGACTTCACCTTTGACAGATAGCGTAACATATTTCAAGTCACATTGAACTCTCTAATCTGGCAGCCCACAATAATCAGTAACTTGGCTGAAAATTTTGCAGATTGCTGAGGTGTAATTTGAGGTGTAATTTTTGCTACAATCCTGTTTTGGGCCTTCAGCATTCACAAGATAAGGCTTTCCACTACAACTTTTCTTTTTTTTTTTTTAAACAACAACAAAAAAAAACAAACAAACAAAAAAACAAAACAAAACAACAACAAAAAAAACAAATAAACAAACAAACAAAAAAAAAAACAAACATCAAGTTTAGAAGTCGGTGTGTCAAACAAAGACACCTTCTACCCCTCATATTTAAAGGGAATAGTTCCAGGCTAACTGTGTGCATACCTCCCTGCCATGTTTCTGGTATGTCAGTAGTACCACAAGCTTTTCAGTTTTCTTCTCAGTTTTTCTTCCCCTGTCCACTACAACACAGAAGCCACATGGGACTGAGCAAACCATGCATGAAGGCAACACTGAAGCTAACACTGCCTGAGCATGAACCATTCCCTTTAGGTGGAAGGGGGAGAAGACAGTAGAGGCAAGGAGTGAACCTGTGACAACCATTTGGGCCATCTTGCTTTAGCTAATTAAAACTACTATCCTACCTTCTGAGAGGCAGTTCGTAGCTCAGCTAAGCTGGTTGCAAGGTTCTTCGCGCACTGACTTAGCTGCATTGCTGCTGCTTGATCAGTCACAGTGGGTACTGCAGCTTTAGCAGATGCCACCATCTTACTTCCAGGCTGTCCAAAGAAGAACCCGGAACACAATATTATGAGTTCATTTTCTTTAAATAAGACAGGATTTTTTGCTGGTTCCACCATTCACACATTTTTTTGCTGGTTCCCCCATGCGCACAACCATGAGCTTTTTACATCTACAATGACCACTTCATGCACTTGCCTGCTCCTTACCAATGAACCTCCTAGACTGCAATCTTTTTATTCACATGCTACACCCGATCATAATTCCAAATTGCAGTGTTGTCTGCAGCAGAAAACATTTGTTCTTTACTAGTACACCAGTCACTTTGTAGGCAACAATGGAAGCCAAGAGACCTTAAAGTATTTGTACAGACTGCTTAAAAGCTATTTCTTCTGCTATTCTAGGTGGTATGATCAGGTCCAGATGGTATCAATGGGAAATTTCTTTCAGCATTTCCAAATACTAAATTATTTCAAAATGTACACTAAAAAAATTAATACAAGCAATGACTCTTCACAGGGTTGGTTTCCTGCTAATGCAGTTAAGCTGCTTTCCTGATTCACACCACCACTTTGGTACGTACATACAGCCAGAGAGGAGGCAGATCATTTTAATGACTACAGAGGGAATCATACAGCAAAATAGTGACAGAACTGTATGTGATGCTTCTAGTACATGAGACCATAAAGAACCTGCTAACAGTATTTAATGAAAGAGTTCACTTCCACTTCATATTGAAGGCATAACTGATGCTTATTAATGATAGTGTCATGATAGTGTCATTACACAATTAATTTCCTCAGTTTGTTTCTTGTCAAGAGTAAACCCAATAGCATTATCAACCCTCTTGACTTGGTCTTTTTTACTTTTTTTTTTTTTTTTTGGGGGGGGGGGGGGGGGGAGGGGAGATGTTTTGGAAGAAGCAGAGTCAAGATTTGTTTTGAACGGAAGCCAAATCAAGATCTATAATATCTGTAGGTTAATATCTAAAAATCATCGTAATGTTCGTTCCCTTTGTGAAAAATTCTCAAGATTGTTGCTGCAGCACTGCGACTCTACCTTCACTACAGATGGTTACAACATCATCTCTTATATTCAAGATCCCCATTTAGAAAGATGCTGAATTGTCACTACCTTGATCATAAAACTTTCCAAGAAAGCAAATGCTACTACAACAAATGTTTTTTTCTTCATAAATTCCAGTTTTTCTGTTTTTTATATCCAGAAGTTTGGCAGTTCTCACTCTCCACAGGTTCAACATGTTTCAGCCACGTGACCTGAGGAGCTAAATTGTCCTTAGCCATGACAAAATCCCCCTGCAAAGAACTTCTTTACACTGTTTGTAACAGTTTACTGCTTATTTGTCACAAACAAAAACATCATTAAGAAGTGCCTTTTCTTCTCATGGAATCTACTACAATGATTGATTTACTTCACCTGAAGGAAGTTTTGGCTGGAATTTATTAGAGCAAGCTGAGCACTGAGGTCTTCTGCCTGAGCTTGACTTCCTCGTACACCCTGCACCAACTGAGGAATGTGGTCTGCAACATTCTATAATAAACAAAAGGAGAAGTTTCCAGCATAAAAATATGAACCCTCTAACATTAAAACAAGCCCTTTCCCTGTCCCTCTCAAATACAACTGGTAAAACTCACAGGTATAATACTCTTATGACTTCAAAGAATTTGTTTAGGAGTCCATGAAACTCAAGATCGGACTTCTCAGAGACATTCTGTTTTTACTTAGAAATGTTTATTTCCACCACTCATTATTTGAAAGATCCTACTAAACAATCAAGATTCTTGTGAAAAAATAGGTATTTATACAGCATTTTGAATGACTTCCTTTGTATGCATACATGCCAGTAGCAGAGATAAGTGACAAATTTTCAAAAGAGAGTCCCGTTTTCAGAAAAGCAAAATAGAGTACCTCATGCTTCTTTTCTTTGACATCTAATACTAAGTTTATAGTATAACTATAGAATTCTGAAGTGTAGATTATCAAAACAATATTCTTGGGCTGCCCAAATTCAATCTCATATAACTCACTTCACATTAATCTTATCTCAGCAGTGCAATACTGCTTTCAATCCCCAAAGTACAAAAATAGGTATTGATCTTCTCTATTATCTAATAAACCATCAAGATCAAATGAGAACGGACTGTAATGTATGCTGCAGATCAGCTTTTTATTATTATTATTCATGCTAAAACAGCAGCTGTCTACAGTACAATCCTGGTACATACTGCATTATTTATTTCCCAAATTTCGTAGGAATACCACCATAACAAGAAATAATTGCTACATATTAATGTGGTTTTTAAAAGATGCTTTCTTTCATGGTTTGGTTTTCATTCCCTGCATAACTGTTCTCTCTGCAAGAATACACTTTTGCCTTCTATTACCCTTTTATTTTTTTTAAATGTAATTTCTTTTAGAATTGTGAAGAAACAACTGTCTAACATTTGTTAGAAATTAAGCTGTCAAATGTAGCTCAAGAACAAAGCAGAACAGCTTTTCACCACAGGAACTCTTAATTCTAGCTTGGAACTATGAAAACATACTTGACTTTAGGCATACCTTGAAATCTGTGAGCTTGCAATTTAAGCTGCTAAGACAACAATCATGTAAACAAAAATTGTGGTCTACACCTTAGTTCTGAGTGACATTTAAGGCCGCAGCTGCTTGTAGACTGAACAGCAGAATAGGATGATCAGTGTTGTTAAATATATAACCAATACATTAAATAAAGATTTCACTGCATTATCCTATAAGTCACTATTTCTACTCCATCCTTTGTTTTGGAAAATTCAAAAGCTACTTTTATTCCACATCAGACTTCGGTACCATTTCACTGCTTTCATCATTCAGCAGCCTGTTTTTATGACCACTGAGCTACTAAGTTGCCAAAGAGCATAACCGTGCACTGACCTGATGGCCAAGACTTCTTGCCAGTGTACAAATCTGAGCAACCCGACTCATATGCACAGTGCTTTCAGCATAGCTCTGCATGCACACTACTGCTGACTGTTTTGCAGTAAACTTCCACTAAAAACGCTTGCTTAAGGTGACTTGTCTATTACTCGGATACATGCTGAGGTATATAAACCTGCAATCCTTTCTAGTAAGACGTTTTCAGGAATACTGTAGGAAGCAATTCTTTGCACTTACAGTAGCTCAGCTTTCTAAGGCTCTCCATGTATTAAAACATATAAACCAGGGGGAAAGACAACAAATGATGGTTCTGACAAATCCATATTGATTAATGTGGGGATATATATGTTTAATTTTTTCAATCTCCGTTGAGGTTAAAACAATACGACTAGAGAGGTTTGTCTTCATCTCCCCATAAAACTGGGTTTGAGAGAGTTATTTGTCAATAGGTAGTGATAGATTTTACCTTACAGCTCTGCACAAGTTGCTGGTGGGCTGCAGTGTTCTTATTTGAAACAGCTGCATTCTGAGAAGCTGCAATAGTCTGAGTAGCAGCAGCTGCAGCTTGTTTAGCTGCAATCTTAGGAGAAAAAGAAATAGATAAAAACAATGATTATAGTAATTCAGAGGATGAAATACATACTCTAAGTAACTTTAAAGTTAACAACTTAGATAGATTAAGACACTATCCCTTGATTAATTTGATTTGCCTTAAAGGAACTAGGTCTCATGATGAAGATGAGCTGAACACTGTTATACAGATGTTTACCCAATTTGTTATTCGATTTGAAGGTCCCTTCCGACCCAAACCATTCAGCTTGTATGATCCATCTTGCCAAAAAAGCAAATGGTGAAAACAAGCTTCTGCCTTGGGTGAAAGGGTGGTTGTGAGCTCCTGCCATTTGTATCTTAGGTTGCAGTATTACCAAAAGATCTCACAGAAAACAGAAATGCTCTAATCAGTTAGCTGCTTAGAAAGAAAGCCAGAGAAAACAAGCAAAGTAGATGGAATACTGCTACATTAACATCTCTGACCAAAGACTGAAGGGAACCCATGCTTTCTTCTACTGAGATGGTTCTTCGGCAGAAGTGAAGACACTGAACTAATGCAGAGGTACAAATTGTTCTGGTATTAATGAGTCTAGATGCACTGAGAAGGTCTTCCTCAAATATTTAGGACTTCCATTATTTATTTTATTATTCTCCCTCTCACAAAATTAAAAATTCAACAATTTATCCAAGACATTCTGAAATGTTGTGCAATGCTCTTCGTTAACTGGCCCACTAAACACAACCAAGCATAAAGTTCATCCTCATCATTACACACTTCATCCCTTTAAGGCATTATGCATTATCAGAGCAGTATAAAATAAACATTTTTTCTATAAAGTTTTCCTGCATTCTGTTAGAAAACTGAGACATGATTAATTTCCTAAAATACACCTAATTTTTGTTCTATACAGACAGAGGAGCTTAAATGAACTTCTGGAATATGGTTATTGACTAAGGTCTTCCTGTTTGTCTAATCTAATTGTACCTGAAACATTTTCAGATTACCAAAAATAATATTTGGAAACCTGAGATTAGTGAGATTAGGTGTTTTTTTTGTTAGTTTGTTTTGTTTTTGAATGTTTCTACATTCTAGCTGAAAACAGGAAGATTGAACCCTGCCTGCACAACAAACTTCAGATAAATTTCACCTTCAGTGCACAGTGAACTTTTAGTTCAATGCCTTCTGAATCAAATGCTTACACCAGTTGACTACATTAGTGATAGAAGTTACTCAAATTTCCTGTAGCTGACAACTATGGTATCCTATGCTACCATTGTGAGTTTCAAGCCCTGTACTCTGGAACTGATCTTACAGCACTTAGAACTCCTCCTGAAGTATGCGTTTCTAATTGTTTCAGCTAGAGATTTATCAAAATATAGTGAACTGAAAATTAAACAGTATCTGGTTCCAACCTCTAATCTGTTGACGATTTTCTTCTTGATGGCATTCTGTGCAGCAGCATTTGTAGCAACACGCAATCCCTCTGCTGCTTCTCGCAGACGCTGTTGTTGATCCTCATTTTCAGGATTGGCTGCAGCTCCCTGCACAAAATTTCAGAGCAAAAACCATCAGCCTCAGAAGCTGTTCCTGGAGAGAATGTAGATGAATATCAAACCTTTAGTTACAGACAGTCTGCTACATCAGCCTTTATTTTCTATATATTACCTTAGCCAAAGTTAGAAGAACATTTGACTGCTAGAAGAATATTAAACCATTAAAAGCATATGCAGAAAAACTTAATGCTAGTGCAAGATAGTTTCTGTTCTTACTGATTGTAAAGTGCTTTCAGGAAAGATTTCATTTATTTGTATACAATTTTTTGATTTACATACTAGTTTAGCTGTTTGGAGAAGAAATTGTTTTGTTAAATGTTTCTGTTGTGATCTGTGGAAATATACTTTGATTATATGGATGCTGGCTTTGGAAAAAAACCACATTTCAGAATTCCTAATTCAGTATGCATTTCAGTAACTGTAGTCCAAACCCTCAGATTTAACACAGTGCGTTTTTTCCCATTGAAGTCTCAGAAAGCTGAGAAAGCACTGGGAAGTCAAGAATATGCTTGTAGCCAGGGACATGGGTCTTTTAGAGGCCTAGGACAATTGCTGGCCATGATCTATAAAAGTCTTTTTGAATACAAGATCTAGGACTCAACTCAAAGAATCTAGGCCTAACTTAGTGGATTTAAATAATTTTCCAGCACAGAAAGGAAAGAGAAGTTCGGATATTTGCCTCTTGTGAGAACAAACATGAAGCAGGAAGGTGAGGAGGTGTACATGGTATACAACACACCAAACATTCCTCAACTCTAGGAAATTGTCCCCAGAAGAAACAGAGGCAGAGCAGACTAACCCATTACATTCAAAACACCTAGGGGACAAGAAAAACGGTCTACTGTCAGCCGAATCTAATCTAAAATATACCACATATTATCTCTACTTTGTGTCTAACTACACAATTTTAAGTGGACAGTTACTTCAATTACCCAGTACCTTTGCAGCTTCAACCATGCGGGCTGTAGAATCTGCTAGGAGCTTTGCAGCAGCTAGGAGCTTCTTTGAGTTGTCCATATCAATTTCTGCTTCAGCATCCGACCTCATAGCATTGACAAGATCTGAGGTAGCTTGAGCCAGTACCCTGGCCTGCCGTACCATTTCACCTATGATATACAATTATGTTTTTACTGTCCCCATCTTTACATTTCAGCTTTGATTTAAAAAGTCAACAAGATAAAAATAAAGTCACATTTGCTGTAGTACTCATTTTATTTGACAAGGATATATAAGTAGTTCATAGCACAGTAGCTTCACTAAGTCCCGGATGACAATAATAAATGGAAAATAAATGTCATCCAAGATTATCTTTTACTAAATCCTTCTGTACAGAAGCCAAATGATTTATAATTGACAGTTGAACACAGGACTTAATATACACGTACACACTAATTAAACCCCTTTGAGTAGCAGAGTATTAGCTTTTTTTTTTTTTTTTTTTTTTTGGCAGCTTTCATCTGGGAGATTTAGAAGGTTTTAGCAAACAATGTCCCTGTATGTCTTTCAAATATCTTGATCTTTCATTTCTCAGAGAAGCTGCTTTTAGGGCCCAAATACCCCAAGAATTCATATTACTTCCCCACACAATTTCCTCCAGAAGAGCACTGCACAGCTGAAATGACAGTTCCTTGAAAAAAAAATATCTGAAAGAATCTGAATCTACAAGAAAAGATTACTTGGTTCATATTGGCTGTACTGTGAATAAAACTGTGACAGTGATGTATTTAATTTCCTGTCCTTGTGTTCAGATAACACAAAAGAGGGAGGAGATGAACACCATATAGTCCCCAAGAGGTACCACAACCGCTTTTTTAAAGTTGTGTCATTTTGAAACGTTATATGAATTATCTTGTTATCAAATAGACACTGCCTCTTTATGCGGTTGATAATTCATCCCATTTTTAACCATTGAAATATCACCGCTCTATTTAATTTCCTGTGGGGTTTTGGTTTATTTTGTTTCTGAAAGTTCATATTGGGTCATTTCACAACATTAAGTATCTCAAGTCTGCCCAGTTCTAGAATTTGCACATTTTAGAAACATCACAAGCAGCAAAATAATTTTTAAAACCTACAACAAAATCTAAGCAAAAAGAAATCCATCACTGGCGAGTGTTCACTTAGGTACGTGTCCTCCTATTCAGAGATGAGGACTTACTGCACAATTTTGTGAAGTGAAGCAGTAGAAAAGAAGAAAGACTGAATACTACAGTGATCCTTTAGCATGGTATTCATTGTTTTCATACAATATTCATTCTATCTAGCACACAGCTATGTACATTTCACTGATTTAACATTACGGGTTGAATGACCCATTAGAGCGCTAGCAGAGGTTTTAAACTTTATTTATTTGAAATGTACAAATCTCCAAATCAGGAAAAGCTATTATCCATTAGAGAGACTTACCAGCATCCCCCATTGAACTGAAAATACTCTCCGTGACACACATGATGGTATCTGTGGCCTGATCATAGCGACCAATAGGTTCTCCCCTGCTTGCAAACTGGCGGACATGCTGCAAGAGGTCATTCAGGGCTTGGCTGACAATGCTGGCAGCCGCACCAACCTGCTTCAGTAACTCAGTATCATCTGTGGCAGCCTGGCAGGCCCTCACGCAATTCTCCACTGAACGGTCCACCAGTTTCCCTGCCTCAATCAGCTGTTCCTGGCACACCGGGGAGCTGATGGTGGGACTCACAACCTACATGGGGAACACAGACAAAACATTCAGAAAATGGCTTATTTGCAAATTTTCCAATTACTAGTAATCAAAACATCTGCTGTATTAGAGTTCTTAATCCCTAACATATCTGTTTTCCCTAGACAGAAAGCCCTGTAGTAAGTATTTAGATAGGTAGCGTCACAGATTTAAGTTAGGAATCTGGGCTGTGGATGACATTAATCTTCACTTAGATACAAGAACACAAGCCACCACCTTCATGCTTCTTTCATGCTTCTTCAGCAGCTGCTGACCTGATCAATCACTTAACAGTGGTTCTGGAAGACAGGCATTCACCAAACTCCTCAACAAAAAAACCACTAAGTACACTTAACACACTTGTGCACTCTAGAGTTCTAAGTAAAATTAAATCTTAATTGGAATTGGTATTTTGTATAGCCTTCTCATACCAGCCTTCTGTTTGTTTGTTTAAATAAATTACTTGTCAAAAGCCATACAACACCATTTCTGAAGCTACACGTAATAAACTCAGTAATCTACGGATTAGAAACAACCCTTCCCCATTTTGTCCAGGCCTATCCAGACAGTTTTTAGCAATGGGAAAACTGTGCATATCTTATAAGGAAAAAAAGGATGCCACTGGTCATCTAATTCTGTACTGAAGAAATTCACAGGCAGTAAGAACATCAAGTCGAGATAATGAAAATTCATACATATTCATTACAAAAAGCCCTTACAGCCAAAGATATAAGGTGAAAATACTCAAAATGTAATAGCTAAAATTGGCTATTAGTTTTATTCTAAGCCTCTTGGATGTTTCCGAATAGTTGAATACACATTTTCCAATCACAAGTAACCTTATGAAAACCGAATCTGCAGACTTTGAAAGCAGTTTCCGAAGTCAGTAGTGTGAATTGCTTTCATTAAAAATCAAAAAAAAGGCTACAGACAACGCAATGTTGCAAGTGTAGACTTGAGAATTTGGGATCTGATCAAATCTTTTGTACTTTTCTTATACTGAGAAACAATACCTGGCCAAAAGCAATGGACCCTATTAAAACAATTGGGCTACTGTGAAACAACGCAAATATATTTAGTATCAATGATTACTAACTTAATATTCATGCTGAAGTTAAAATCAACTTTTAATTATTTGAATTTTAGATTAGGTGAATTCAGTGTCATTCTAGTCTTCATCAGAAAACTTGCACAGTTCCCCAGACATGCTGTATTTCTAGGGCTTTTTTTTCCTTAAAGTTACTATTTTGATCATTATCATCAGATGATCTATATTTTCTACGGAATCTCCCCTGGGGATTACAGCAGTACCTCACATCCTCTGGGCCAATATTCGATTGCCACTCCTATGGGTGACAATTTATTAGTCATCAAGTTTGATATTGCACAAGCCTCCAACTATGATATTATGACAGTATATTGCCTGAGCTACTGGAAACACACAGAAGCAATCTCATGAACACTGCTAGTCTCACCTTGGCACAAGCCACGAGCTGGGAAGTAGAGAGTGCACATTGTGTAGCAGCAGCAATGACCCTGTTCTGCAGGACTGTATCCTCAGCAACCTGTGCTACGTTCTTGGCCTTCAGCACTAACATGGCAGCAGCATTTGCAACAGCTTTGGCCAGACTCATTAGAACATCCTGATAAAATAAACAGAAAAAAAAAATCAGTATTATAAGCAAATAGTATATACTTTGTTTATACAAGATCAAGTCTTCTCAAGGTAATTTTATATATATATATATATATATATATATATATATATATATATATATAAGCCTATATATATATATATATATATATATATAGGCTCTGAGTGAAAAAGATGCATTTATAACAGAGCATTTAAGGACAACAGTTTTAAACTGCTAATAGGTTATTATATGATTAAGCCAAATAGGGGTTATCCTTTCACATCTGGTAATACTTATCACCTAATCACCAAGAAGTTAGATTTGTAATATAAAAATTTTCTCCTCATCAGTTTGCCAGAAAGTTTTGTACACATGCATACATATACACACAGTAAACACATACATTTAATGAAAAGAAATACTCATTGTTTATTAATCTTCATAAATACATACATTCAATAGGTTTAATAGTTTGGAAAAACCAGGGAAACATGAGGAAGGGCAAGAATTGAAGTTGCCTGCATGCAAGTGCAAATTTTAATCCCATAAAATCCCTGTGTTTTACAGAGCAAGCAAGGATCTGACTAGTATGTATATACTATGAGCCATGCATTCTCAACACAGGGGAGTATAGCACTAACAGCTTTCCATGGAGCAAGAAACCATCTGTATGACATATAAAATGAAGGAGTTCCTACAAAATCAGCATTCTATGATCATATAATTAAAGTAATTTCACAATGGATTAACCTCAATTACCATTGAGCAAACATTTCCAAATTGCACTTGGCAAAGCCTGGTTTGATGCAAT
Organism: Aythya fuligula; assembly: GCF_009819795.1. NCBI lineage: Eukaryota > Metazoa > Chordata > Aves > Anseriformes > Anatidae > Aythya > Aythya fuligula. The sequence continues at coordinate 7,193,708 of NC_045569.1, read as the reverse complement.
GGCCTCCTCATTATTAAGCTACACAGCTCTGGCAAAGACAAGCAACCCCCTTATTACCTGGAACCTTTCATCTGTTTCATTCTCGCCAATCTGTCTCAGTAGCTCCCCGCTTGCTTGCCCAATGCTTCCAGCTGCAGTCAAAACTGTCTGTCGAGGCTGGAAAAATAATTGCGGAAAATAAAGACAACACACTTTCTTTAAACATCGGATTTCTTCAAGGAGCCTCTACATTAGCATGCAGTCAATACGAACAAAAACTTAAACCAAAATGACTTCAGAAAAATCTTTTCTATATACACAGCTGGATTATTTTGCAAGTTTCATCTGCAGTGCTCCCTGAGAATGTGTGAAGAACTTTGAAGAATCTGAATAGACATTATTGCAATAACTCCAAGGAAAATTAATGATGGACAGCCAATAGGCCAACTGATATGAAATAGCAGCAGATTTCAGTTGTCTTCAAAAGAAGTATCTCTTTTATGCTGAGTCTTTTTTGCCTGTGGCAGTGATTTGTGAGTGAACTTCCTTGTCCTTCTCTCAACCCATGAACTTTTTTCCTCCATCATATTTTCTGAAAATGTCTTTTTGAGAAGAGGAAGTAAGACAGCAGCATGGTGGTGCTTAGCTACCCATCACTGTTTAATGACCACACTCACCTCCCCTGAAGTAGGTTGCACAGCCTTCAGCAAGTCTGAGACAGCACTGGCTAATGTTCGAGCAGCTTTCAGGAGGTCCTCTCCACTTCCGACTTCATCATCCATGAGAGCAGCAAGCAGTTTTACACCTTTAGACATCTCAGTGAGGTTGGAGGAGATGGTTGTAATTGCACATCCTACAGCAGTATAGTCCGTGTCAACTGGGTCACCTGTAGAATAAATGGTTTTTCATGAGCAGAATGCTTCAGTGGTTAAAAGGGAAAATGAGGCAGCCACCACAGACTACACTCTGGTGAGAGAACAGATACATTTAAGGATGGCCAATAAACGTCTACTAAGTAATTTCAGTGTCATTTAAAAATTAAGGTCAGCTATCACTTTTCCAGTCTCTACATTTCTCTTCTAATATAAATTTCTCTTCATCCAATGCAATTTGCTGACAAGTCCACAGTTTGAGCTATTTTCCCAGTTTCAACCTTGAAAGAACCCAAGCTCACACACTATTAACCCCTTTAGGTCACTCACAGCTCCTTCAATTTGTAATTTGCCAAAGCAAAACCACTGTCAATAAACATCTATAACCTCTAACAACTGTCTAACAATTAATGCTTTTCATAGTAACCTTGCAGAGACTGCTTAGTTGAATAAGCAAGCTATACTTTTCATCAACAGGAGTAACTTCAATGTTAGAGATGATAAATTGAATATAAGAAAATTGTGTTGAGAGGGACATAAAGCTTGTTTTGCATGTCAATGCACTTAACTATTTGACTATTTTGAAGAAAATTTCTCCCCAGCCCCCTCTTAGTCTGTCCCTATGATACTTGAATTAGACTGATAATTAGGAGACTGCAAGCAAGTCCTTCCTTTTGAAATTTACCTGCCGTAAGGTTAACAACAGATGCAGTTCCTGCAGTGATAGCATCAACCTGAGAGTGTATTTCATGTTTTGATTCATCAACCTTGTTCTGAACCCATACTCTTGATGCCTAGAGAGCAACAACAAAAACAAGAATGAAGGACTGCAGCAAAGTTCTGTAAGATGAAATCCTGTATTAATCTCTCATTCCTTCATCAATCTTTTAAAATGAAACAGAGGACAACTACTAAGCCTTTAGAGAGAAAAAAAAAATCAAACATTCTCTTTTGCTGAATCTCTTGCTGCAGAATAGCTGTTAGTCCAACAGCTGCTGTTTTAAGGTGAATACCATAACCAGTGCATCATCAAGGATGATGATTCTTGACTGGTAGTCCCACATGAACAGTAGTTTATTGATCTGTCCTCCTACCTCAGCCTGGATCAGATGTGACAGAATCATGTTTTGTTCTTTTTTCATTTGTTCATATTTTTCAGGTGTCTGGGAGACAGTCACTCTCATCACAAATATTGCTTATAGTTTGTTTTTACTTTTACATATGCACATGAAACAAATAGAATTATGGACACAGTTATGCAAGGAAGTTTGCTATAACTAATCTCAGAAGATTGATGAAAGTGAGATGGAGCAGTGTACATGAATTCCTTATAGCAAGCACAAGCATGTTTTTTTTTTTTTTTTTTAAATCTAATTTAGGAAGCTTTACAGATACCACTTCACCTCCACAGACAATAATTAAACTGATCTGCAAACACCCCAAAATATTAAGATTCATTTCTACGGGGACAAGAAAAACTCACCATGTCCTGCCCTAGAGGTGGAAGGTTATCAACTTCACTGAGGTCAGCTTGTGCTTGTTGAACAGCATGCATGCTCGTGTTAATAGTTCCCATCAAGGCCTGCTGAGCTGAGGTCTGAAAGTCAGAACAAGGAAATGACTGTGTGTTGTGTTCCAGATGGCAACTCAAGCAGGTGTTGTTACTTAGGCATTAAAAGATTGTGAGTGACAACAATTATACCAGGCCATTTCAGACAAACAGCACTTCCCTCGTGCACTCAAGAAAGCAGCTTAAGCTCACTGAAACTCCTCTCTCATAGTCTTGATTCTGCCCATGCCACTTTACACTCCTCTATACTTGCACACATGCGTAAGATGCTGAACATTCACAGATCAAACAATTCCCAACAGACACTCACAAATCACTGAGCTGTGTTACTGACTTGCATCCTGCATACTGAACTGTACAGGACTGACTTCCTGGAACAGCCTACAGATGTTACAAAGAACAACTCTAAAACTAAATTACCATTAATATGCATAAGCTAATGAAAAATTGAAGAGTTTTAAGTGAGACAGGATAGCCATCTCTATAGAGCGTCCGTGGCAAGGTCTTGACAGGGAAGGCTGCAGGGGTGGCCTCTGAGTTCAAGGCCAGGGGCTGCCCTGTGCTGGGTGCAGCTGGTTCCAGCTGACTCCACAATGGACCTACCACAGGACACAGCTGAGCCCAGCAAACAAGCGAGAGGTGCCTCTGGGAATGCACAGTGCAGAAAGGGCACGTGGACTCCTCACCACATGGCAGTGAACACTGGGAGGGAAAGGTGCAACAACCCTGCAAACACCGGTGCCAGAAGAAGGATGGGAAGGTGCTGGAGCAGAGGTTCCTCTGCAGCCTGCGGGAGAGACCGTGCCAGAGCAGATATCCGACACTGCAGCAAGTGGACATTCCCGGAAGGGAACTACAGCCTGTGGAGGTCCCACAGTGGAGCAGGGTCTCCTGCCAGGAACTGCAGGGCCATGGAGGTCCCATGCTGGAGCACCTAGCTTTAGCTGGTCCCACCTTTAGCTGCAGCTAAAGGACTGTAGCCCATGACGGAAAACCCATGCTGTATCAGGGGGAAGATGTGAGAAAGAAGCAGCAGCAGAGAGGAATTGCTATGGAATGACCACTTGCTGATGAGAGGAGGAGGTAGAGTAGTCAGGAATGAAGAAATAAAGTTGAGTTTGTGGGGAAAAAAAGGAGGTATCAGTGTGGTAAAGATGTTTTAGTTTTTGGTCTTCGTTTCTTAACATCCAACTCTATTTTAACCAGTAGTAAATTACTTTTCACCAAGTCAAGTCCATTTTGCCCATGATGGTAAATTGTGATCTCTATGCTTTTATCTCAACCCATGTTGAAATAAAAAGCTTTTTCTTATTTTCTCCTCCTGTCTGGTTGAGGAGGGGTAATCAAAGAATCTGACAGCCACTAAAGTCAACCCACTAGACATACCATGCTTCTAATGATATTTCATGAGCTTAAGCACTGAGTACATTCTCTATAGCCCATTTAGGCCTTTTGGTAGTGTTAAATTTAAATGAGAAAACTCAGCACCAGCTTTAAACCATCTAGAAACATCTAAATTGTAGACTAGTGACAAGCTAAAGATGAGTTTTTCCCTAAAATTGCTTACTTTTGCCAATCTTCAACGTGCTTTTTTCCTAACCCTTGAATACTGGTTTAACTACTTAAAAGCAAAGAAAAGGGTTGAAGAGCTGTTGTTAGGACAAATGAGCAAGTCATTGAAAATGTGGTAACTTAAGTATTTCAGCTCAAAACGTGTCCAGTAAGACAGCCAGGACACCACACTCTACACTTAGCAACATGGAAAACATCCTGTTTCTGACAACTTGCAGCACCAACAAGTTTCAAATGCTACTACAAAACAAGGAGGTTCCTCACAAGCGGGGGCATATGTCCTCTGTGCATCTGACCAATGGTGACCTGTTGCTGGGGAGAAGGCATGATGCCGATGTTGAAAGTCTCTGGGCCACTGGACCCCGACCGCATAACAGCTGGTAGTGCCACAGAGCCATGCTCTACCTTCCCTGTTCGGTTGAACTGCTGCTGCAAGATGGTGGACCTAAAAAAAAATATATATTTTTATATGTATATATAATTAAAATAGAAAAATGCAATACAAAATTAGTTATCTCCTGCAAGTCCTGCCAGATGTTCTTCCTTTAGGATTTTAAACTGCATTTCATAATATTTGGAGAAGCTAGAGAAGTTTTAACAGTCTTTTTTACCAAGCATTTTCTAACATTTTAGGGAAAAACATACGTGCCACTTTTGACAGATCAAATATTAATAGCACTAATAAGCAGGCAGCAAGGAAAGAAGATACAGTTTTGGTATATGTGGTACAATAAATTTACTCCTCTAACATGCCTTACAGACAGAACAGGGTTTATGGCATAACAGACTGCTCTGTTTCAACTGTGATATAGGCTGATGAATAGAAAATAGAAGCACCAACCCTCTGAAGACATTTTTTGCAAGCAAGCCCAATGTTTGGGATAAAAACTAACATTTTTTCCCTCCTCTTTATATGCATATACACGCAAAATGCTTGCTAATAACCTGGAAGCCTGTAATATTATAGACTAGGAGGTAGGATGCTTTCAAGAATAATGAAGTTATTGTCATCCATGGTCACAATCTCCTTTGCCAGATGTAACACTCATATTTAAATAGGATTCCAGCTTTAACAGCTAGAGGTATTGACAGGACTTTTAGCTTTAGCAGCAGCAATCTGCTGGAGGAAAAAGTAGTTTTAATTATGGAAAATCTTGTAATCATTTATTAAAATCTTTGGGCTTTGCTGTACAGCACTTAACTAAGAGTATATTCTGGAAATAACTTGGAAAGGGCAATGTTGAAAGCAAACATCTGAACATATGTGTTTCATCAACAGTTGAAATTTCACATAAGGCCAATGAAATATCTCACCAGTTGATATCCACTGAACCACATGTTGAACAATAAATCAGACTTTTACGTATATAATGCAGATGCTGTCATCCTTAAAGTACAAACATGAGACTTGAGGGGCTCATTACAGCTTAAAATGTCAAACCTGCTTCTATTTCTTCACAGCAAGGAAACACTGAATATTTGTTTCCAAGAGTATATCCATCTCTGCAGTTGTACTTTTTGCTATACTCAGTTACTTTCCCACCAGAACCATCGCCTGACCTACTAGAGCCAAAACCTTACCTTGAACCACACCACACATCTGACTGGTTTGGCTAAAGTGATTTGGTGTAATAAGCCAGCTCTGTTAATGACACAGTGTACAATTAAACTGCCAGGAGTCAAATTCTGCAGGAAACCATGGACCTAGAAAGACAAGTAACTAAGATCTTGCAAATCCTAGCTGTTTGTATGAAGATCAAAAAACTAATATGATATTTTCAGCTTTTTTTTTTTTTTTCAATCTTATTGACTTACAGCCTGAACTCCATTGTTAAAGAGTCAAGTTACTACAAATTGCTACTACTGCTGGTTGCCCTTACCAGCGTTCTTAAGACAGAAAAGCCTGCTCTGCAATCCTAGGATGAAGCTGGAAGTCCACAGAACTGTCTCTTGAGATAGTACTTCCTTCTGTTAAACTACCCTGTGGAAAATCATTTTTAAAAGGTAATAACTATACTTTTTATAATTATTACTATATATACAATAATAACTATACTACGAGGGATGAAAAAACTACCATAGCTAAAAGATTACTGTTAAATCAAAAGCATTTCCACTCACTTCTTTGGTGAAACAGATTCTTCCAACATCGTTGATTCCTCATCGCCTTCAAGACCAAATCTATCTTTACTTTGTTTCTAGAGAAAAAACAAACAAAGCTCTATATATTGCTTTTTGCTTTCCAGCATTTTCTTGCCATTTATCAGAAATCTAGTAAAAAAAAAAAAGACTTGTCCAGTACTCAACACCATGGATACTTTTTTTTTTTATTATTTTTTTGGGGAGGGATGGGGTTGGTAGAGTGTAACAATATAATCTCAGCTGTGGAAGAGGAGTTGTTGCTCTTCAGCGTCTAACAGACCAAGTTCTATGCCTTGGAAAATTCAGTGCATAAAGGAAAAAAGCCTATCACAACTGGCAATGAAAGCAAACTTGAGACTTTTTTGAACAAACGGGTATGAATAAAGTGCTGAGGTTACTATCTTTACCTCTCTGAAAAAAACATTCTGGAGACAGTGATATGCAACAACAGCAAACTACAGCACAGACAGGCACATGTCAACCACTAAAACCCCTGCTCTTCTGACTCAGGAACAGCAGACTAACTCAGCCAATTCGAACACAGCTACAAGCCATCTTTAGCATCCTAAAACATCACTATAAGGTGCTACCTACCTTTAGGAAACACATATCCATATGAAAGAGAGTATGTTTAACATGGTACCAAGCCCTTTTACCATATATTTCATATATCTGGACAGTCTGGGCATCTGCCTTTGAGGCTTTTTTTTTTTTTTTTATAATGACATAAAAGAGGCAAATGTACACAAGGCAACTACAATATGAGAAATAACAGGAAACAACAAGCAGTTATAAAAACAGAGCCTTGTAAAAGCAGTCCATTGCCTCCAGTAACCAAGTGCAGTTTGCTTTCCACCTTGTTACACGACTTCATTCAGCAGACAACAAGAGGGAAACACCCACTATGATCTTAGGTACATTTAACAGGAACTCTTCATGCATGTCCATACATACATGTACCCCGGCTTTCTCCCCAGAAGTTCTTACTGTAATAATTTGACTTTAAGCATGAAATGAAACCGCTTATTTCTAGTTAAGATTGTGTCTTACTTCCAGATTAGTGTGAAGTAAAAAATAAATAAATAACAAGTAAAAGCTACTCAGGTTGAGGATTCCCTGTCAACTGTTTAACAATGTCCTGGTTTCAGTTAGAACAGAGTTGGTTGTCTTCCTAGTAGCTGGTAGAATGCTATGTTTTGGCTTGGGATGAGAGGAGTGCCGATAACACCCCGATGTTTTAATTGTTGCAGAGCAGTGCTTACACCAAGCCAAGGATGTCTCAGCTTCTTGCTCTGTCCTGCCAACGGACAGGCTGGGGATGCAGCAAGAGCTGGGAGGGGACAGACCCAGGACAGGTGACCCAAACTGGCCAAAAGGGTGTTCCATATCATCTGACGTCATGCTAAACAATATATAGGGGTGGCTAGCCAGGGGGAGAAGGGCCAGACTGCTTGGGGTTAGGCTGGGCATTGGTCAGGGGGTGGTGAGCAATTGCATTGTGCATCACTTGTTTTGTACACATTATTATTAGTAGTACTATTATCATCATTATTGTTGTTATTATTATCATTTTCCTGTCTTAATAAACTGTCTTTATCTCAACTCACAGGCTTCATTTTCCCGTTTCTCTCCCCCATCCCAGAGAGGGAGGGGGAAGGGTGTGTGAACAACTGTGTCGTGTTCAGCTGCCGGCTGGGTTAAACCACAACAAACAACTTATTACTAAAGCTGCAGGACTGCAGGACAAGAGGTTTTTTTTGTTTGTTTGTTTTGTTTTGTTCTTTTTTTTTTTTTAATGCATGGGTGTGCGCTTTTTTAATTTAATACTGTAATAATACTTAAGCATGGAAAAAAATGTGTCCCTAATCCACACCAGAGCAAACGAGTTGAAATAGTCCAAAACACATTAAAAATTAACATTATGCAACTGAGAGGGATGACCCATACTTTGAGTCATGCATCAATGAGCAAAGTTGAGCTCAACAATTGGAAACTGTGTGCTTTTCACGTGTGTCATGAAGCATCATGGGTGTTTATTGCTTAATCTGTTCCTATTTCATTCATTTTACAATCTGCTGACACAATCAGTTTAAAAGAAGAAATCAAAGGAACGGAAAGGGGTGGAAATATGCACATCTATTCTATCAGGGTGGAAAAGCTGCTTTTGTTTTGAATTAGAAAGCAAAACTAATTGTGAAGCTTGAGAGCTAGAATCAAGTTTTAAACCTTCTATAGAAGCTTGTCATTTATTTAACACATTAAGTCTGAGATCAACAGCCTCAGAGAAAAAGGCAAGTACTTTGATGAATTCTGGCAACCCCCTTCAACATCTGATTTCACAACAGTTGATGTTAACATCCCACACTGTTTGCATGAACAAAGGCCAAAAATTCTCCTGAGCTGCTTAGCTTTCTGTCATTTCTTTAATAGTAAAGATCTGTTAGAGCAAATTATTCAGATTCAAACAAACTGCATCAAGTAAAATCTTGTCAAGAAGCAAAAAGTGCTATTTGAAACACTTGGCTTTTGTACACAACATGCTCAGAATAAAATCTTTTAACTTCGTATTTGTTGGCAAAATAGGTCTTTTTGCTGTTGTATTTATTTACTTGTGAATATTTTTTTCTGTAGGTGCTTATCAGCCTCTACTCTCTTAACATTTTGTTAAAAAGTGTTTCTAATAGTCTGGTGCCTTCGCAAATACCAATTTCCTCCCTCTCTCTCTCTGCAGAAGTGAAATATAAATCTTTGCTTTACTGACCACAGTATTTATTAAGCAATATGTCAAAAATGACTTTTTTCTTTACTTTTGCCAAAATACCACCTCGGCTTTGATGCAGTATATGCAACAGACAGAAGACAACTACTACGTAGTCTTTAATGTAGTTTTAAAGGCTGCTACCTTGTGATCATTTCCTCCCATCTAATTCACCATTTTGATCCATAGCTTAAAGTCCACAGTTGACAAGACAACTTTTGTCTGTTCTATGGATATACACTCATAGCCAGCTGTTCATCTTCCAGATGGAAAAGCAAAGCCTAAGCATTTTGTATTGAGCCTAACTACTGTAGTTAACAGCCTCGATATTTTTCAGAAACAATTGCTGAGGTTGAACTGAAAGAGCTTATGATACTTAAAGATAAAATTAAATAACATCAAAACACTAGATAATACTGACTTCATGAGAGGAAAAAACTGCAGCTTGCACACATTCAAGCTTTTGCACTGCTGTATAGTCATTTTACTGCATTTTTACTAGATGTCATCCCAATATTATACCTTCTTCAGGATGATATCAATGTAACCTGCGATTAACTGAGAGATCTGTTCTCCTTCAGTGGTCTGTACTGAGTAATAGCTTTCCTGATATTCACCAAAATCCTGAAAGAAAAAAAAAAGAAAAATTAACTCTTGGCAAATGAAAGATAAATAACCAGTGTCAAATGTGGGATTAATTCCCATTTTAAAGTTGTTTGTATAAGTGTATTTTTTATATCCAACAATAATTGAAACTACTCCAAGATTCAAAACCAGACTATATAGGGGAGTAAGGAAGGAGAGAGGAAGGATACTTTTTATGTCTGCTTCACAGAAGGATCACAAACTGAAATACCAGGGGACCAATAAATATTTAGTCTAACTTCATCAACCTTAGTCACCAAATAATGGAGAAAATTCTAAAGAATTGTATTCTAAAGCATAATCAACTATGTCAGTGGAAATTAAATGCATATTATTGAAGTGAATATCAGCTGCTAGTCACTGCCTCTTACTCTAGCACATTTAACGACCTTTTTATATCCAGAATACTCTTTTTGCAGTGGATTCCTACGGAACAATTAACAAAATACGTCATATTCATGAGAGTTCTTTAAATCCGTAATTATCAAATGTTTTCATGACAACTTAACTTTGCTTATGTTCATATCCTACAAGTCACAACTTGCATTTTGAATGGAACCCAGTGATCGATTAAGCAGGTTTTAATGGTATTTTTCATAACAGCACTAGTTCTAAGTTACAGAAGGGATTTAAACACTGCTTTTGGGAAAATGGTCTGTCTAAAAACATCAGAATACAGACTGACCATAGACACCAAGATAAGCCAATTTAACAGTTTAGGACTTTGCAGCTCTACGTAATTCTAGAGATTTTCAGATAGAAGAGGTATTAAAAAAACGTTGAGATTGCAAGTTCATCTTCCTTTCTCCACATCACATGGATTGCCCTTCCTTCTCAAGATGTACAGAAAGATTACCAGGGTAAAGCTTTTAGGTGAGGCAGCCCAGCGTTTCACAGTTGTCAGTGGCCATTCTTGTAACACTTCCTTGGTCTTCTCATCCACACGCATCACTGAGTCTTTGGTGACTCCCAGCAAGCGAGGAACCAGCTTGTTTTTGCCTTTCATTTTTTCCTGTAACAGGGTGTGAAAGATTGTTTTTCATTAAAGCACAGCATGCCAGAGGATAAAGGGGAAAAAAAGTCATGATGGAATATACTGAAAAAGGGCAAAAATAGCATGCAGATGAGGACAATTTAAGCCTCAAGACTCAGTTTTTCTGGTCATATCAAGTCATTTTCAAGTAATGCATTAACATGAAGTTATTGTCTTTACATGATTTTTACTATGCCGTTCATAAGACACTCCCTTTTCTCCCTCCCCCAGCAAACAGGAGCATTTTAGGGAAAGAATTGTTGGAAGTAACTTTAAAAAAGAAAAACACAAGATGACAGTCTTTCCAGAGACAAGCCTTTAAAGTAACACCATATTAGAGAAGCAGAACGGGAAATTGGCATCAGAAGGACTGAAAAGTTGCCATAAATTTTTGCACTCAGACTAACCACTTCTCAAAAAAAATATCTGGAGAGGGAAAGAAAGAAAAGAAAGGACTGTTGGGGTTCACTTGGGCTGTAAATTAAGCAAGATCAGCCATAATTTGTCCCATATTCTGGATTTGAAAATTTAGTTATTTTCAATTCACAAGAGCAGTTTAATCAAGGGGAAAGGAGAGGGTCAGTCTGCATGCTGTGAACTGCTCTGTCATAATTTGTTGGGCATTCCACCTCTTCATTTTTCTAAGGTTGTAGAGCACAAGCCCAAACTACTAATCTGCTACATAAACTATTCTAAATAGAAATGAATCCACACCTCCCACTTCCCTCAATTTATGTACACCATAACAAATCAGTTCCTAGTTATAGTTGGCCATTTGATTGGCTTCAAAACAGACCAATTTATCCTTTCAAAACAAGTTTCATTACAAATTACAAAATTACAAAATAATTGTTTCAGTTACTGCTTGCTTTAAGTTATGACCAAAAAAAGTAAGATTTTAATGAAAAATATAAAAATATAAAGATAGCTAGGTTACCTTTTACCATACATGCTGTCTAGATTGTGTTAACAAATCCCTCTGAATTAGTGGTTCTAAACATACATGCTTGTTAGTTTTAATATTTTAGTTACTGAAAATGGCACACCATAACATTAGTATAGTTTCCAAGATGAAACTTAATATATTAGCCTGACAATGTGAAGTTGAAGTGTTTATTCCTTATGGTGTTTTATCTAATTCCAATTGTTTGCATTTTAAGGATTTATGCCCACAGCACATTTAAAAAAAAAATCCAGAATATTTAGCTTTGTATTCCTAAATAACTGGATTAGAAGCTGCAAAATTCAGATGTAGTAATGACAACCAATAAGCTTTTTTGTAATTCTTTATTACACTAATTTAATGATTCATACTATTCCAAAATGCCGATGAGCTACATACATTCTGTACAGTTGACATGAGCCTGTAACACTGAAAATGAATGTAGCTCCAGATGAAGTTGAAAACATTTTTCTCAGTCAGGATGCTAGCTCAACAGCTCCTTTAGAGAGCTGAGACTGCTTTCTTCATTAAAGATGCTAATGAAACATTTTTCCTTAAAAGAAGGAAAAATAAAAGGTAATTATTTCAGAGGCTACTGTATGAATAGTATTAAGCTCTGCATGTTTTTTCTTTTTATTTTCACCTATCTGCTTCACTAGAATTTCTCAGTGACTAAGTACTTTAGGGAAAGGCAGCCTATTGATAAACAAAATTGAGAACTGTAACTGTGGCAAACTAAGAATAAAAACCTCAGCCAAAATTTAGCCTTCTTTTAATTATGTGGTAACTAAATACTGAGGCACTAGTGCTTCAGTCCAGTTTTCACAGCAAAACATCAGTATCTTGGTATCAAATTGTTTCAACACCTTTAGATCACAGCCTTATTGTAAGGACTAAGAGAAATTAATCATGCAACTGATTAAGTTCTTGGTCAGATACTGGCTTCAGCATGCAATTCATATTATCATTAAACTTTCAACAGAAGCAGCTTCAGAGCTTTTTTGTGAATATTTTTATGAAGAAAGTACTTCGATGGTAATCAAAATTTAAAAAGAGAAGTGTCAATTTAAAGAAGTCAAATCAAGACTAAACTGTCTTTCTGGAATTCAGCATGACTAGCATCAAAACTCAGATCACAATTCTCTCTTAGGTAGTCATTTCAACTATTTTTCCTCCAGATGTTGCTTTCAGAAAAAAAAGCTTAAAAACACCTCTGACCTTTGATTAGTGGAAAACCTATGATAATACATAACCAACCATACAATATGGTCACCAAGATCTGCATTACCTTAACAAGAAAAAAGGACACGCCATAGGTCCGCAGGGAGCGGGCTAACTTCACATATTTCACTTTGGCTTCTATTTCAGTCATCTCACCACAGTTTTTGTGCTCCTGTAATGAGAGTTCAGTATCACTTAGACAGAAGTAATACTCTTTCTGGTAACTAACAAAAATGGGGTGTTAGCTGTTCTCTTTTTAAGAATGTTCAGTTAATAATCATTCCAATTAAGACATTTGAAACAATACTGTATAGAAATGTTAGTGTGACGATATCCCGTAATTCCTTATCAAAACATATAAGCAACATGTGGAAATGGAACATTTTTCTTTGACCATCATCCATTTATTTGTGCCTCAGTCAAGCAGATTTAAGCCATTTATGAAACAGTTTTAAATTATTGGTATTGCTGCTCTGTGACACCATTATGTTTCATACAGTCAATGTCTACTTACTTGGCTTAAATCATTTAAAACTCTCAGTGCCTACAATTTTTTCCAGCAGAAGAATAGTTCTGCTTTGTACCCTAAACCTCCGACTCACTGAAGCCTCATGCTTTGTAATTGACCATTTGTCATCTTTTAAATGGATTTCCTGTAGTTTGTTTATTTATTTATTTAGCCAGTTGCACCTTTATCCACATTTTTGTCATAAGTTGACAAGAATTCTATAGGTGAGAAAGGAGCAGTTATTTTTTTCTAGTAGTTCATTCTGAAATGTGCATCTAGGTGTATTAAAACTCCATTTTTATTATTTAAACAATTTACTCATTAGTAAATTTTCATACCTTTAACTAATGAGAATTACGAATATTACCTATTCAAACTTCATTTCAGCATCTGCTCTCCTACTCTGCTGAAAACCCTGTCCTGAAGTCCTCCTGTTGAAATACTGTTTGTGGGTTTCTGTAGCACCCCCCATCTCTTCACCACTGTCCTATGAATTGCTGGTTACCACCTCCTTCATGCTAATTGATGGCAGCAGGGGGAGCACCAGTAACATGGGAAACACTTGCCTACTCCAGTTCACTCTTGTCAACACTTCACAGAGGAGCACTTGGAGAAGCAAGTGCAACTCCAAAAACCTTTTTGCATCCCAAGAACACAGACTGATTAGACCACTCAAATTCAGTACAGAACAGAGTCAGGATCGCTGAAGAGCAAGAAACCCAGTCATTGCAGATGGAATATTTGGAGAAAGTCATGTCAAAAACTCAAGAATTTTATAAAGAAAAGATACAAGTTTTTCAAAGCATCAGTTTGCATATTCTGCCTTGCTGTTGTGTTATCACCCATCATCTAGAGCCCTCAGTGATTAATTTCTCATCCATGCACTGAAGTATGTCAGGAACTGAAACTACTCAGATCATATTTGACGTAGGCAAATCATTTGCTATGAATCCCACAGAGAAATGAATAAATCTTTTTTTGCTTGAAGTGTAATATCACCATCACCAACTAAAGGTATACACAGGGAAGTGTTACACATCCTCTTTCATAAGATGTATTACAAGCTCTGGATAGAATAGGATTTACTGAGTTCCTACATTAGGAATGTAACAGACATAGAAAAGGATGTGACTTCACATGATTTCAAAATCACAGGTCACTGGTATGTCTTTCCAGAAACTGTACTATTTCAGCTGTTTACCTCAGATTTTTTCAGTTTAGATTACGTTGCCAAATACACATGTTAATCAGCACAGACATTTAGTGCATTTATACCACTTCAGCTTGGAGAACATTTCCAATAGGATCAGTACATTGGAGACTCAACTGCTTTACATCTTTTACAACTGCATGATTCTCAGGCACACCACTGAATTCAAGCATTCGCTAGCAGAACTACATATTATTTGAAGCTCATGCCTGAATAATGAATGCATGGCAGGCTATGTGTAAGAAGTTTTAATGATTTTCCTAAATGTGCTTCTATTTTAGCACAAACACACATCCTTACATTTCAATGCAACTGAGAAAATGATCTTAAGAATATTAAATATTTTCTTTGTCCCCTTCAACAAAGTACACTGAAGAGTAATCAGTGAATACAAAAGGATCATGACAATAAATCTGCTGAAGAAGGGGGGACAAGAGGGGGAACAAGAGAGGGAACTGGGGTGGAGATGGGGGAAAAAGGGGAGGAAAAGGGGGGAAAGGAAAAGAGAAAAGCTATCAGACTCTTCAAACCTGATTTTCTGGTAGTTATACAAGTCAAATATATAGAGATCATACACCTGTGAAAGAGAGATAATTTTTGTTATAACAGAAATGAAGCTGCAGTAAGTTTTTCAGCCTCACAATTACCTGAAATATTCTCTTTTCAGCCCCTCTTTGTTTGGTATATTCTTTAGGTAGGAATTCTTTTAGGCTAGAAAAAAAAAAAAAAAAAAAGAAGAATACCACAGGTTAGTGGTGTCTTCTTAAGGACAGACACTTTCCACACTTTATTGTTGGTATTATGTTCCACAACATTCCCGAAGTGGGCAAAAAATCTCTCTACAATCACTAAGTAGGGTAAGGTCAAGAGGATAATTGGCATAATAATAAAAACCACTTCAGCTATGTCCTGACATAACACCCTCTTCATGTTTAGAAAAGTCAAAAGTAAACAAAGTTCGGACACTTTCTATTGTTCATCTATATAATGTCTATTATTATCTAGCTGCATTATAATATCTATTAGCAGTTCAAAGGAGTTCACATTTAATCCACATACACTTGCTATAATCTTGGAAACCAAAGCTTAGGCCACTTAGGTGTCTGAGTCCAGACACTACTATTACTGTCCTGAAGCACTTTGATTTACTGACCTGTGGTTCAGTTCTTCCTCTGCATGTTCCAAGACATGTTAAAACACGTATTTTATTGAAAACCTGCAAAGCCATTAAGTGGACACAATACCAGCCATTATCTCAAAACCAAGGTCACAAATAACTAGCCTTATTTTATTTATTTTTTTGCAGTACTCAAATACTAAGGTTTCAGAATATAAAGTAAACAAAACAAAAGTTCAGCCTCCCTGGTAAGTTCAGTCAGAAAGAATCCTTGAACACCTCACAAGACTGTCTAGCTGTATGTACCTCCTTTTTTTTGCAATTAAATTAGACTTTTATCTCAGCCAAACATCAACCCAACTTGAAGACTTGTTAGCATCGTGCATTAAAAAAATGCAGTCCTTTTCTGGATTTTATCTTCCTGTCTGCAACACTGAAGTCTGATGAAATTATGCCATATATTCAGCAGTTCACCTTAAGTCTGAAGAAAATTCTGCCCTTCAAGAGAATTTTTGGGTTTCTAACCAAAGTTCAACATAAAAAACAGCACTTACACAGATAAAAAATAAAATAAAATAATAAAAAAGAGGTTTCTAAGAATCCAGTAGGACTAGAGGATTTTATCCTCACTTTGGTCTATCGAGTATACAAGCCCACTATTAACACAGAAACAACTAACATCATGAAAAGCTGCAGATTTTGAGAAGGACATCTAGCCAGATTTCCTAAAAAAGATTGGCAAAAAAATTGTCCCATCATTCCTCCCCTCCAGCTCCCTTTAAAGGAAGCCTGCCACTGCAGACAACAAACAGAAGAACTTCAAGACTGTGATGACTTTGTGCTCTCCTCGAAAACACTCTCTAGTAGTTAGAATTTTCATTGTTATTGCCATAAAGCTCTAGCAATTTCAATCCAAGTAAGAGCAACTGCGCTTGCTAATCTGCCTTCCACTGTTTCAGTAGTTGTGTCTCAACTGATTACATCTTAATTAAATCTCTTCTACAAAATGAACTCTATAGATAAGGTCTGAATACAGCTTATTATCCTAAAAAGCTAGTACATCTATTCTAAAAATAAAAAGCAAAACAAAAACTGAACAGTGCTTTTAACACAGAATTTCATACGTTCAAACCAGTTTGGTTACATTCACTTCTAAGAAAACCAAAAATAACTGAGTTGAATGCACTCTCAATCTAGCAATGGATTTATACAGAGAAGGGATAATCATGCACTTTCAGTTCTCATCTTTTATTAGCTAAGTTGATTTTCTCAACTATTCTTATGCCGACCAGCTATTGAGAACATCAGATTTTCAAGCATGTCTACTTATCTTGTTAGCTAACTAAGAAGTGATAGCTGAATAAACATTATTTGGAGCTTCTTGAGAAAAAGTTACGTCTGTCAAGTGCCAATTGGCACACTTGTACATGCAGCTGGCAGTTAGATATGAACTTTTTCCTTGTATGATCTTCCATTTTTCGATCAATAGAGAAGCAACCACCTCAACTGAAAGGTTGAAATACTAGCTGCAGACAAATTATTTTGATGCTGCCCATAATATTTTCTTTATTTATGTTGCAACAAACCATGGCTTTACTTTATTTAACAGTTTGTGTAACGAGTTCACAAAACCACATGAAATATATTATTCATTTAGCCTTCTTTAAAATCTTTAATTACACATTGTAACAATGTACAATGAACTCGATTAATAAACATCTAATAGCAAGCTGCGTATATATAACTTCATCTAATTAGAGTTACTCCTACAGTTCTTCAAAAACAATTATACCAAGTGCCAGCATATTGTTTTTCATTAGCATAAAGGTATATTGGACATTCTTGCAGAAGTTTTAGACAGTAAAATAGGCTATATTGTAGAAGTGAACTTAGTGGTCACCAAGCATGCTTAGAAATAAATGGCAGACGCTAGCAAGGTTTAGCTGCTCCTTTCTTACCTACATACAAATCATAAGATTTCTTTAATAGATAATCTCTCATCAAATTTAAACACGGGGTGCCTCTGGATGCAAAGCAGAACTTCAACTGCATGAGGAAGGGCTATTTGCAATTAGGTAGTTTTCACAATTTACTTTGGCATGAGCTCTAGGGAAATTCCAACAGTCAATATCAAAGGGTTAACAAGACACAGGCAGTAATCATCACCCGTGCCAAGAATGACTTATCAAAGGCAAAAAAAGGATAAAAAGTAGCTCTGCACACTGCATACTGCAGACATAGCAAAGTAAGCCAAGTTGCTTTAAAATAATACTGAAATATGCTAGTACTATTCTGCTACATGCTGTTTTCTATATGAGCAGAGACTTCCATTAAGGGAACCTGTAGGCATGTTTAGGGCCCAGCAGCGAATGAATAAACACTTCAACAACAAGAAGTGTTTCCTGAAATGACAGGAGATGTACTCTTCAGTCAGCATTCATCTATACTATTTTTACATATTGCTCATAACAAAATAAGAGAGCTTGGCTTGATTAGACTCAACACAGAAGAATGAGATTTCACAAAAAGACTGTCATGAAGGCTTAGTACAGCCAAACATATGTAAAGCTAAATCATAAGCATCTATACTTTAAAACAAAAGTAAAACAAAAGACAGTGACTAGGACCTTATGGTTCTCAAGTAAGTTTCTCCACAGAGAACAAAAAGGCAACAAGAATTACTTGTAAATCAAAAATGCTTAATTTCATGAAACTAGTTATACACCTGGACAGCAAAAGACTAGACTTGGTGGCCTGCAACGCTCAATCCTCATACAGTCAAAACCCATTAAAATTAAAATTATACATTAAGTAGTAAAAACACACTGCAGGAAAAAAAAAAAAAAAAGGAAAGCCAAGGTTTTAAAATTTGAAATAATTTGAAATTCCAGTTCTAGATTATTCCCACTGGAGTAATGTTCTCTTTTCTAACATGCAGTTTGGTTATTTATACTTTTCACTCACATTAGCATATAAAGATACTGCACTTTGTGTTAACATTTTATTCTGTTATGGACTTCCAACTAGCCAGCATTCTGTATAAAGCAGAAATGTCATCCAACCAGCAGTTCTTGTTGAACATAAAATACAGTTATGATAGAGGATCGTAAAAAATGACTTTAAATTTAGAAGATCAAGAAGAATGCCTAAATAATGCCTGTCATCCCTGTTCCACTGCAGGCAAAACAATCAAAATTTGTAGAGAAATGGAACCTCTAAAAGTCAGCCAAACTAAGTTTACCCATCTGACAACAGGAAAGTAAAGAATGACAATCAAGGTTAAAGGATGGGTCTCCAGGCCAGGACTTTGTATCCAAAGAGCACAATACTACATCTCCATTCATACAATGCCATGAGAGGGTGAATCCACACAATTAATTAACATAATTAAAAAAGTTAGGAAAATTCAATATCTACACACAGCAGCATTAACTTCAGTAAAATGACTAAGTATCTTTCCATTCATGCGCTTTCATAACAAATCAAACGTGTGATATATACTAACATACACTTACTTCACAAATGGCATTACTAAATGCAGGCAGAAGATGACATCTGAGCAAGAACAAAACTCCAGTTCTCCCTAACTCAGTAACGCAGGCATAACAAAACTTACAGTACACTCAGTCCAATCAAGGATGCATATGACATGAGGATGGATACATTAAAGGAGAGGAGACTATTGGGTAACATGAACCTTGGCTTCCAGAGAAAGCAGAAAGGGCTTCCATGGACAACATTACCATGTGGTTGGAAAATCCAGCTGCATACCTAACTGGCATGCTGTGGGAAGCTGGCACCCTGTGTTGCCTAATAAGTCACTGCCAAATGTCCCCTTCACAGCAGCTGAAAGTGCTGATTTATGCAGCAAGGCTCCTGGTCACAGAAAACACACAGGATCTGGCTACCACTAACTGGAGTACTAACATGCTTTTAGGCTATGAAAACCTAACAATAGTTACACTTTAGGTCACCTGAATTTATAAGTTAACGTAAGTATTTACTCTAAAAATCCAGGTTTGTGCTTGTGTTCTACATGAGGTCCAAACTGGATCTGCGCTTGAAAGCCTCCAAACTCACAAGCCTTCTCAAAGGAGACAGGATGGGAGCCATTCAGAATGTCATCACGAGCCTGTAAGAAGTAAGCAAAGACATATCAGGGACATCCAAAAGAATTACTCCATCTCTGAAATTCATCAAGAGCTAAAACACAGACCAAGAATCCAGCAACACACTTCTCTGTCTGAATGTCTTCATTATTCCGTTGTGGATGTGTCTATGACTAATAAAATAAACAAAGGGATAGATTCTTCTCTGGTGAGTATCTACAGAGACATGCTAAAACCATGATTGTAACAACTATGATCAAAAAGACAATTTGATATATATTTCCTGTGGCACATATATATCAAATTCAACTTACATACATGTACACAGACACAAGTGTACGCATTCACACCCAACATAACTCTTATCTTGCCACCTTGTAATAGCAGGGAAAATGATCTAACTTGCAAGTAAACAACAAATTATTGTTACAGAAATAGGAAGAGGTGAAGGCAAACAGCATTTTCTTTCTTTTTGTTTACATTTTGAAGTCATAGAAGACGATGGATTTTATAGTTCTGGCATGGGAAGACTCGTCTATCCACACAGAAAACAAGATAGTATCAGTGCATGCTGTTGCAACAGTAACCTGGAAGAAGTATCTAATGGACATGAGAATAGCACAGCGTGATAATTTTTTTAAAACTCCTGAAAATTTAGTGCAGTCCCACAACCTATACCATCTTATAATCATCTTAAAACCATTTTATAATTTGCCTCAGAGCTTTAAAATGCAATTTAGAGCAATCCTACTTGAATCAGCTTCAAGTATAACAACTGAGCATCCCATTAAACATTCAATGGATTTTTTTTCAACTAACAAAATCAACCCTAATGATTTCAAACTGAATTACAGCCAACTACACTGGAGACTACAGTTAGAAACTATCTTCAACAGAAAAACTCAAGCTTCCTAAGGTATAAGCATCTCTAACAATTTGGGGAACCTGCCTGGGTGGGCTCCCACTGTGTTAAATGATATGGTCCATCTCAAACAGGAAGCCCACCTGCTCTGTGCTGTTTATGTTGAATATTGTAAAGAAGGTGCAGAAGCAGCTCAGGCAGAAAGAGATAAGTGGAAAGCCATCTGCAAGATTGAAATGAGATTTGACATTACAGAGAAAGCATCACCCATACAACAGAATGGGGAAGACTATACCTGATACCTGAAAAGAATGATCTAAAGACAAGGCATTACTGAACACATTTATTTATGTATTTAAGGAAACAAAAATGACATGAAAATCACTATATTTTTGAATGTCCATTATGCAGTTGAACGTATTGATTTTGAGAATCAAAGCCTCTACACTATCAAGAGTGCTAAACCAAAACCAAACCAAACCAAAACAATCCACATTCAGAACAAGGAGTTTAGAAGATAGGAATACCTGAGCAACAAATAAGTTAGTTATTTAGCACTTGTTTTTGTAATATTTTTCTTCTAATTAACCTACACAGGTTTCCTCAGGCAAGCTAGAACTGGTACTCCAGGTTCACATACTGTACCTGAACATAAAGCAAATTCAGTTGAACAGGATCTCTTGAATCTACATTCTGGTCTGAATAGAAGAACTTTCGTCTCAACAGTAACGTTTCATTTTCATCAACTCCTTGTTCTCTAAATGTTCGGCTATGATCTAGCCAATTTACTGCAACAGAACCAGATAGACAAAGTGTTTAATCTGCAGCGTTGCCAGTGTTAATAGCTATTGAGAACATCATATGATAACTGGCCTTGCCATTGGAGGGGGACACCTAGCAAAAAGAGTTCCTTTTATTTATGTTTTTATAGTCAGTGTTGATGGTTGCTACAAATGAGAATTTAGTAACAGAACAGCACTGCTGAAAAACAGGAATTTACCCCGTGGTATAAAACACCACAAATACCATTGAAGCAGCAACTACAGCAGAAGTAGTATTTCAGTACTAGATTCAGACCTTCAAAGCTGCACTGCAGTACTACTTGAAAGATTACCAAAACACCACCACCAAAACCAATTGCTTTGCTCACTTTTTTTTATCCCTTAATACATTTTAAAACATTTTCCTTCCAGTAAAAGTTCATCTTAGTCCCCTGATGTTAAAACAAACTAATTCTCATCATTTTGCATATAGAACGGATCAAATATTGTCTTAGTTCTTTGGCACACTCCATTTACACTTCAAAGACAAAACTAGACATAACTTTGGATGGCTTTCAGTAGGCATCAGTAGTTAAATATCCAACTTGAATGAAGGGATTAAAAGGGTCATTATGGAAACAATCTTCCCTTCCCACTCTAAGTTATAACTCCACCACAAAAAAAAAAAAAAAAAGCAAGAAAAACACTTCAAAAAGACATACTCTCTCTCATAGCTAGAGGCAACAATTTGTCTATTTAACTGAACTCAAAAATGCACAGTAGTAGATGACACCATATATGAACATACACAATACAGGTAGGGAACAAGTGAGTCATACTGAAGAAGCTAAAAATGCAGTCCTGTATGATTTTCTTGCCCTGTTCTGCGGAAAGGTAGTAGTGAAAGAATCATCCTGGAATTCACTACTCACAATCATCATCAGTATGAAGCTTTGCCTTCAATTTTTCCATTTTTCTTTCATCACGCAACAATGTCCTATCTTTCTTAAGTGTTCCTGTACTCTCTTCTTTCTTTTCTTCAATGCTCTCCTGGATTAAGGAATATTCCTCATAATTGGTTATTCCTGGAATTAGAAATAAATCCAGTGTTTGTAATAAAAAATAATTAATACATTTAAGACACAGATAAAATTTTTTTCCATGTATTAAAACACCAATGGTTCATTACAAGTATAATGAAGATATTCCAGATGAAATGCAGACCAAAGCATGGGGAAGGGGATCCCAAGAATAATCTACAAGTTCTGCATTGAAGATGTTTCTCTAATGTTTGGCATTATTCTTCAAATATATCATATTTGAAGGTGCATTTCCCTTCGCGGATGCCTACAATTGTTTCCTGAGAAGTGGGTGATTTTAGCTTGCCCACAATGTGCAGAAGAAATGTGGCACAGCAGACTGAGGAATAAAAAACACATGAGTAGAGTTCCAGAACTCAACTCTTCCTATGAATTTTGCATGAAACTGAATTGAAAAAAAAAAAAAAAAAAAAAAAAAAAGAGAGAGTTCACAGCATTTAGTATATATGCTATGCTGTTCTCATTTCTCTCATCATCTTCCTCCACAGCATATTTATGTTATACAAGAAAGCAAATTAAATAAATGCTTGCATATATGACCACATTCATGAAAATTAGTCAAACTAATTTTTAGAGCAAATTAATTTCAGAACATTGGAATCCAGCACAGAAACACTCACACAATTAAAACACACATTTTAATCTACCTTGAAAGTGAATTAATCTAAATCTATCTCAGTCAAATTAAGATCATTAATTCTAAATGAGAATGAAGCAAGAGATTAAGATAATTTAAAGTAATCCATGTTGAATGCCTGCTTATAGGTAAATTTGAGTTAGTTTCCTAAAATGTCTTTATTTAGATAAATATAAAAACAGACTATAACCAAAATGATACATTTTAGGCCAGCTGCTCTGGATGGTTTCCATATGTAGTTACAGAAGTAACATGATATTGTAACTAAACCTAAATCATAACATAGAAATGTAAGTTTAGATATATTTCAAGGTCAACAACTTCTATGTCATTAATATTTAGCAAAAATTTAGTTTCCTAGCAGGAAAGCTTGTATAAGTAACACACAATGAAGAAGTTAAAACAGTACTGTCAGATACCTGTGCCTTCAAATGTTAAATACTGAAGTTAAAGGATATAGCTAATTCTCTACTGACTTTCACAAGAAAGCATGGACAATAGCTTTGAAACAAATGTTTGGTCAACATTAACTGATAACATTATTTCAACATTTGTCAACATGTGTCAACTTCTATCCAATAACACACATGGCATCCTAAATTTCAAGATGTCAATATGGGAATAAGCAAATAAATATTCTTGAATATGTAGGTCCCAAAATCTTACCTATCCTGCTGCAAATGGTAACCAGCAATTCACCAACTGTTTTAGAATCATCCACCATGACTGTTTTCACTGAACCATCCAACATACGTATTTTCTGAGGTCTCTGTTTCTTTTTGTACTCCAATATATCCTATGAAGTAAACAATACTGTTTCTAAACATTTAGGGAAACCACCACAAAAACAATTCTACAGGGTAGATTCCTGAAGCAAGATGCTCCCCCCTCCCGTCATTTTTTTTTTTTTTTTTTTTTTTAAATGCATGTATATGTGTTTGAAATGGATCAGTTTCAAGAAAAGACTCAAATTTCTCCTACCCCTCCAAACACTAAATATTGTTCTTGCTACTTGGGAAACAAGCTTTCTGAAAACATGTTGATGAACAAAGCAACAGATTTGTACCATACCCCATTTCTCAGCATGTAATAATCCAGTGTTCTTCCAGCCTCCAACCATATACCTTTACGAGGATCTTCATCTGACAAGAACAATCCATAGTCAGAGGCTGTGTAACAGAAAAGACAGTTCATTGAAAAATATAAAACCTCATCAAATCATCATTTTATTCAAGATTATTCAGGTTCATGATTAAGCTTCCATTATGTTTACCCCTCATTCTTAATGAACTAGTATGCCTTTATTTTTTGCTGTGCTTCAGAGTAATATTTAATTTAGCAGCAGATAGCAGGGTATATCAGGCATTACAGAAGACTTGAACAAAAGCTTCACTAAATATGCACATATTACATCCATTATGGATCATCTATATTATATTAGAGAGAACCTATTACAAATAAGACCTTTTTAAAATGCTCATAGGTCCTGCTTAAAGACCTATATCCTTAGAGATCCAAAAATACAAGCAGTTCGGATTTAATCATAGTATACCATTTCAAGCAGTAGTTCTATTTCAAAACATTGTTTTCAACCCTTAACATACTTTGCCTATGCTGAACATCCAAATCTTTTTTTGGTAGATGTTTCAGGTTTATAAAGTGAAAAAGAGGTTTTCAGAATCATATTTGTGGTAACAATCTCAGGAAAAAAAATCTGCTTATATTGAAGGCTAAGCACAAACCAATTGATTCTTTCACAAACACAAGTAAATGGTAAAACTCTTGTGGCCACGGAAGAACAAATTCAGGCTTAAGCTTCAAAGCCTAGACTCCAGGTACACAAAATGAATATCATGACTGTCAATTGAAAGACTACTAAAGCATGAAGAATTGATACACAGCACATTCTTAGACAAATCCACTATCACAAACAGAAAAAGCTACTGTTCTTCAGTTGAGCCTGCTCTAACTCTTGTCCTAAAGTTGAAGCTAATGCTTATTTCCATAAAAGCTAGTCACCTGTGTGCACACCGTCTGTTACAACAGCCCCATGAAGGGACAGCATACCTCTTAATTTTCAGCCATGTGATCACACCCTCTGATTAGAACGTCAAGTAAACATAGCTACAACTTTGGGACAGTGTTTCATTTTTAAGTGTATTTTAAAGATACAATTCACATTTATTCAACTACATTTACATTAAACACAGTGTTACTTATGCAAAGATATAAAAACATAGCTGAAAGATACCGACTTTTAAAGGAAAAACCCTTCCAAGAAACTGAGTAAGAACAACTTCACCTACAGACCATAATTAAAAACTCCACTGAAAAGGCAAGTGATCCAAACAGAGATGTTTATGGACACAAATTCAGTACAGAATCAATTAAATGAAATTTTAGAATCTGTGCCTATAAATAGCTTGTGACATTTGCACACAAAGGGACTTTGCACTGAGAGCAGAATTACCAAGGAAGCGTTGACTGCTCTACTTTTCACTTCTGGGGAGCGCACCCTAGTAATGAAATAGCAGTAGCTGTGCAGCTTGCACATGAGTATCACAGTCGCATCTGTCCCAGCATGTAAGCTTGTTGGAGAAGTGAAACTTACATGGTTGATAGTAGAACTACAAGACAATGTTTTCTATTGTGCAGGAACTGGTTAGGTCACTCTGTACTGCACCAGTATGAGTTTTCCTAACGAACAGGCAAACAAATGTTTTAACAGCCACAAAGAAGGGGAAAGGATATGTTGTTTTATATATATATATATATATATATATATATACACACACGTATATATTGTCATGCATTGCAACTTCAGAAAGATGTTTAAAGTTTGTAATTGCACTGCAATCACACAAAAAAAATAAATAAATCAAGAGAGTTCCCAGGCTTTTCTGAAGTTTATGATATTCAGGGCTATTTATTACTTGACTTCACTGAATATAACAGCTGTTCAAAACAACTGCCTTAGGATATCAGCATATCAGAAACACACAGGTTATATCTGAAAAATAGAAGCTCTGTTACTAGACCTCCTAAGGGCTTCTGCAAAGGAGAAGCATTACTAAATAATACCAATTATCATACATGACTGGATTTTATTTTATTTTATTTTAACATTTAGACAAGGTTTTCAGAAGACCTCTAATACTGGAAAGCTGTGCAAAAAACTCAAACCGTTCTAACAATTACATTCTAGTGGCATTATACACAGCAGAGAACCAAATGATTCTGAAGAATCTGGATTTTTGAACAACTTTGACTAAATTTAAAACAGATTTTCTGCCTGAGTGAACAAATATTTCAGTGTTTTCACATCTAATTTGCTCAATATGTTCAGAAAGATTTGATTAATGAGTAACACCATTCTGAATATGGTGTGTTTTTCTTTTGTTTGTTTTGTTTTTGTGTTCTTGTTGTTTGTTTTTAAACTTAAACAGTTTAAAGCATTTCCTTTTCTGCTTTTTGGAGATGTCCAACCTTCTTTGGTAATCCACGTTGTCCCTTTCTTTGGTGAGGCACCAAAAAAGTTTACCCAGACCTTCCTAGAAAGCGTAACCACAAGCTTTGCTTTAAGATGATACCACAAAATCTGTTCTCCAATAACTTGGCCTTTCAGAGAACAGAGCAAGATTCAAGAAGGCTGGTGAATGTGCGCACAAAGGGAAAGCGATCCTTCAGCCAAACAAGCAATTTACATAGAAAGTGAAAGTTTCACCAAAAAATGTTCCCATTGTAGAAAAAAATCTGTCTCACCACAAGAAGAAAGAATTCAGCTAACTTCAAGAATTCAGCTAACTTCAGCCACTTAAAATTCTGTTTCAACTCTGTGTCTTTTACTCCGGAGTCTTCTTTAAATTAAAATACAAACCCTACAACCATAAAGATAAATGAAGGAACACAACAGACAGTAAAAACAGCATGGGTCTGTATATTTTCAATTCAGCCAGTGAATCGACTAAGGATAAATAAAGGAACTCACCTTGTCCCATTTGAGCCTCTGGAACTCGTTCACGAATAACTCTGCAGGCATCATACACTGCAGTGGATGGTTCAAACTGCATCGTCTTCACTACATTGCATTGGCGGACACAGATCTTCAAGGAAAGTGCTACCATGGTGTTCAAAATCTTGCAAGTTTCTACTGAATTGTCTGAAAAAGCAGTGATATATTATTGCTCAGAATTTTCCACTTAACTCTTTCATATGCTCAAACTGTTTGTAGAAAAAAAAAAATTGAATGACTTTAAAAGAATGATACATTTTCAATAGCTGCCTATACATGTACAGTCCCACTAGCATCCTCAAGCTAGAAACTGTCCCCAAACACGTATTATTCTTGGCATACTGAAAATTCATTTTCAGAAGAGATGCGTACACATTACTAAAGATTAATATTTTGTCTGAGATATGACAAAATGCTGCATAAGAAAACAATACATTCACTGGGTATATCACCAATAGTAAGTATTTAGTAGTGACAGAAAAGCAACTGCATAATTTCCATTAAATCCATTTTTCACTCTTCAATATGACAGATTTATTTAATAACAAATACAAATTAGAGGTCAAATTTTCAATATGCAAAACTCAAATCAAAATGGTTATTTTTTCCTCCTCCTTTTTAGATCCTGACACATGGGAATCAGTGGGTGCAGGAAGGAGTAGGTTGCTTTCCAAAGACAAAGGCTACATATTTTCAGATGAAGAAATTAACTGGTTCCCCTAACGATGAACATGACTCTCACCAGCACCTTTTGTTAGAACATGTAGATTGGCTGGTAATAAACTGCTTAGAAAAACTACATTAAACAACACAGATTCTGAAGTATGCAATACTGTGTGTTCTTTTCAAGACTGCATAAATCCACTAGATTTTTTTCTATCCTGTTATGTGCCTACCCAGAGCTCCAAGAACAAGTTATTTTTCATTCCAGTTCTATTTCAGAAATGTCGTTGAATATGACAGCTATTGTCTACAAAAACAGGAAGATACAAATGATTTTTGTTTCATTTTGTAAATTGTCTGGGGTTTGTCTCAAGTGTCTTTCCTCACATTCCAAATCACACCTCCATCACTGGACTTTCCATAGGGATCTTCAAAAATTCTTCAGAACTAAAACCCTTTCTGCATAAATACAGAAACAACAAAATCTTAAAACGCTTTCTGCATAAATGCATGTGCATGTTTTTAAATAGGAGGGTGTGAGATTCTAAGGACTCAAATTAGCTGCTGCTGATAATTTGATGACACATTCCACTAGATAAAAATTTAAAGGCCAGTTGTGCATCTTTTTACAGCCCAAATACTCAATTTGGCAAACTCACTTAAAGCAATAAGAAGGAACCACCATTTATATTTCAAGCGTGTTAAGAAAACACAACACCAAAGTACTGAGCTCCATGACTGCACCCTTCTCCAAGGCACAGACAAATCATCTCTCTACTAATACCATTTAGGAGTAACTCTAGCTCTAAAATGTCACACTCCCACATGTTACTGGGGCAACCCACCCAGCTGCCTCTCAATAAGCTAAATCATTCTACTTTATTACTATTATTATTATTATTACTTCCAGAACCACTTATTACCACCAGTATAAAATACTACACAGTGCCAGATTTTCAGACTGACAATGGAAAAAAAAGTCAGTGAGAGGAAAAATGTACAGGAAACATCGATGAATTTACGCCAGAGCATCACCAAAACAAAATTATCTGGAAAAAACACAGGTTGGAGCAGTTTTCACCATCCAGAAGGTTCCCTGGGAGAATTACATGTTCATGTGTATGTACGTGCACTGTTACAACAAGTGGCATACTAACAGCTGGAAAAAAGACATATCAGCTTGAAAAACAGCCTGAGCAAGTTGCTCAGAAAGCAACCCTAACTCACAGGCCACCTCTAAAACCTGTCTGTTGATTCTGGTACAGTATGGTGAGCCACAGTTCCTGCTCCCTCCTCTGTCTGGAGAATGTGTTAGGGCAGGGACATTAAATGCAGCCCTTAGGACTCTCACTCTCTCCCAGTTGCTACTCCTCTTAAAAAGATTAAGAGAGAAAGTGACACCAGTGAATACAAGTACTGGAAAACGTTTTCCAGAAAAAAGCTTTCCTCTCCTCTTTGCTTTTTTATTGAAGCCAAAGGTGAGGCTTGCAAGCCGCTCACATTAAATAAAATATCCCGATTTTGAATGGACCCACAAGTATCATCTTAAAACTTGAGCTGTCTTGTCCATTAGAAGGTAACGTGGATGTTGACCTTTTCCTGGATTTTTCAACTTTTCCATGAACAAGATACAGTCTAGCTTTGGGTATGAATGCCTTTGGTTGAAGGGAAATATTCATAAAAAAATATAAATGGATTCAACAATCATCTTTAAAAAAAAAAAAAAAGAGTAGAAACATGGAAAGATGTCTCCTCTCTTCTGCTAACATATACATTCAACCGATCTGTACACTAACATTATAGCTAATACAGTTGCAAAGGCACATGGCAACACCTTCTCCAAGATCCACCTAGCCACCTTCTTTTAAGGTTAAAGAAGTCAAACATCACCATGTCTAATGAAATGATTCATTGTTTCCTGTTAAGAAATACTAGACCAAGGACTTAATAGTCATAAATTAGCACTTAGGTTGAAAGTTTCCTGACATACATACAAATCCTTTATTATCAGCACTGGCAGTAGTCAGTGGGGCCTTGTGTAAGTTATGATGACGTATTATTATGCTTCTTAATTCTGAATCTTTATATCATGTCAGAAAACAAAATTTTCTATTAAGGTGAAGGGTCACAAAGTAATGGCATGAAAATAGACACAGTTAATTCCAACAGATAAGTTTTAAAAGTGTAATTAACCCTTTCATATGGATCACTCAAAAATGGATTTTTAAAAGGGCACACTATGAGGAAGCATTTAAATTCAGTACAGTGCCTGATCTCCGTCTATGAATGGAGAAAAGGGGACAGAGAAAAGCCAAATGGTGAAGCTAGAGTATGAAACTTTAATGGGAAAGGTAAATATCTATAATGAAAGATATTCTGCTAAACTTGCTGTGATTTTGTAGTTTGTACTACTTCTTTTGTTAGGTTAGTATAAAATTAGCAAAACACAGCTTTTGGGCAGGATCTCACTAGTAAGATACAGAACAGAGTAAGTCAGAACTTGGAAACAGCTTCACCAGTATGATCTCATCATATACTTGATAAGTTTCAAAACAAGGTGATGACCCATCATTTCATATTTACACCAAAAAACCCCTACTAAATGCATTACATTGTTTCCTAGCTTGATAATATTTTCACTTTGTGACTGTGCATTGGAGAACCACCATAAAAGCATGTGTCCAAAGGAACCTGCAGAGGCAGTCTAGTTTAGTCCCTTTTACTGAAAAATGGTGCATCCCTATGGTGTCCCTGGCAGGTGCTTATTTTATCTGTTCTTACGAAGCTCTATTAAAATCAAGTCCACAACATCCACAAGGAACTACTCATTTAGTTGTTT
Source organism: Aythya fuligula (assembly GCF_009819795.1). Classification (NCBI taxonomy): domain Eukaryota; kingdom Metazoa; phylum Chordata; class Aves; order Anseriformes; family Anatidae; genus Aythya; species Aythya fuligula. The sequence goes on along the minus strand of NC_045569.1, from coordinate 7,163,155 downwards.
GTTTGTTTGTTTGTTTTTATTAGTTTTTATATCTTACCACCACCTCACCTTGCAAATTTTCAACCTAGGTCTTCCATGCTGCAAAAGAACCTTTTTTTCCCCCTGCTCTACATACACAGACATGGTAAATTAATCCCTGTAGTCTTTACTACAATTTTACAAGTTATGAACCTGTTACCATGGCCTCCCAATGCCTTCTTGTTATTTTTTTTTTCCCTCTAGGTTCAGATACTACTCCTTAAAGAAGGAAGGACCTAAATATGCAATGGTCTAATCTCCCTTGAACCCAATGCTCCTGTTTTCAGAGATGCCAAAATATACTTTATTCCGAAAATAGCTTATTAAAAGAGCCCATGAGTTATCAGCTTCCTTCAACACTGTGTTCTCAAAAATCCGAAGTGGGTATTCATGTGTCTACTTCAGATTAGCCTCAAGATGAACCTTCCCACCTGGCTTTCAGCAGTAACTGGGACAGGCAGTTTCCATCTCCTGGGTAACAGCCAAAATAAGAGAGCTGTTTTTCCTCAAAAGAAAAATGAACGTGGTTAAGAAAAAGGGCTGACACCACAGAGAAAAACAATGGAAAAAATCCTTCCATGTTCCCTTTAGCTTCTATACACTGACTCACACCACATTCAAATATTTTTCTGTGCAACTACCAGACACTTTGTTTCTCCTCCCCAATATCACTTACTCTCTGGAGCAGGTGATGAAAAATCAAAGGATTCCTGGAAATCAAAAGGATTTTGGAAGCAATGTTTCACCTCGTACTAAATCTAACGCCCTGTAAGCACTGCAGTAGGCAATTTCTAAATTAGACTGTACCTGATCCATGCTTGCAAGGCTGGAGATTGAAATAAGTTACAGTCCAGACAGCAAGGGAAAGACAGCAGCAGTTCGAAGTTCTTAAAACAAGAGAATCATCACTGAGAACCCAATACTGACAGGTACGTACCGATGTTCTGGGAAATCCCAACAAAGCAAGAGTATAAACAGTGGTTGAATAATGATGAGCAAGTGCCTATGCACCCACAAAGACACCTTGGATAGATCATGACAATAAGAGAAAATATTTCCTACATATTAGAAAAGACAATGAAATACTGAAAAGTATGAGCTAAGAATGAGACAATATTAAGTTTCTTTGGAGTGAAGTAACATCAGGCTGTGGGGATGCCTGCCATTCCGGCCACAGTCCAGCACTGGCGTAACCACTACAATAGCCAGCTACCTTCCAGCTGCAGACATTAACAGCCTCCCTCATAGCTGCCAACAATTGTCTGCACAATCATGTTCACTCAGTTCTGACGCTTTTTTTCCTGTGTTGACCATCATGTTTTGAAGAGCATCTTCTCCTTAGTTTTGACAGAACTGGGTTATGGAGTGATTATATAAATGACATGCCAAATCATCCAAGGCAGTAGTGATCTTCAGTAGAGGAAGAGGAGCACCATGTGGTGAAGGGCTGATCACTGTCCCATTTGGGTCACCAAGAGACCAGCATGTCACCATAGCTTGCAGTCACTAACCTGGGAGGAAAAAACTTGCAGCAGACACTGTATTTCCGTTTGCAAAGCCTTACTTCAACTTTCAGCAGATACTATTTTATCCTTCCTCAAAGCCCCCTGGCATAGACATGCATTCGCACAACAACAGCTAGAACTACGATGCTGGTACTGTTAAGCTACAAGAGGTCTGGGTTTAGATGCAGATACATGCTCAGTTAACAAGTAATCTTTTTTTTTCTTTTTTTTTTTTCCATTAGAAGATTTTTTCTGAAATTCCCTAGGGAAAAATATATTTATATTATATATATACACACACATATGCATGCGTGCACACAATAAACATCCCTTCATGTCAAATTTTTTTTCAGTGAAAGTTTGATCAAATACATTATCTATACTGAAAAAAATATAAGTATCTGCAGATCTGAACATTTCTATTTTCCCTTAAATAAGTTTGTAAAATGCTTTTCTATTGATTTAGTTGTTTGGTACAAAATAAGCCAGAAAAGTACAAGATTAATGGTGGACAAGTCACAAGATAGTAAATCAAGCAAATACTTGTTAACATTCCCAAAGTAACAACAAGAAAGCTGAGTGTCAAAGCATACTCACCTTTTACTTCCACTGGCAATTCATTTAAAATTGCTTTCCCTCCTGGTGTCACATGGCTAATACAGAAATTTCACAGCACATTCCCTGAGGAGCTAAATGGTAACAGAGCCCAGCTCTGCTAGACTGGAAAGGGGGCACTGACATGAAAACTACCTCATCAGCTGCTGTGCAAAGAGATAGAGGGGGAAGCATAATTATCTCAAGAAGCATTTTACAAGGACTCTCAAGAGACGTATAACCCAAGATAAAAGGCTGTGCTTCTGAATATTAACAAGAACAGGAGTTTGCATCCTGTAATTCAAGCAAGAATTAACTATCATCAAGCTAAAAGCATACAACAAAACAGCAGAAGCATAGCTTATGAGAGGCACAGGGGTGATCATTTAGCTAACACCGATCTCCTTGAGCATTCACATACTTACCTGGCTTAATTTCTACCATTCCTACCCCAATTCTTGGGGTGTCTGACTGCTGATGAGGCAAATACATGGTCTATATATTTTGAGCTACATTGCTAAGCAAACAGAGGACGCAGACTTGTTTTTTTTAAACTATCTCAGCTTAATGCTATGATGAAATGAACATGACTTTGCTTCCATTTCACATCCTTGCCAATAGAATGCTTGAAGTAAAACAAGCCAAAACATCTGCATTTTTAAACCAGGCAAACATGGAACAGATAACATTGATTATGGACATAGTCCATATTTGACATGTCAAAGTTGCCACTGCTAGTGCTATTGGTGAAAATCAATGCTCTGCTATGATTTAGCAGAGGTCTGTCTCCCCAGAGATGTTCCTTAACTTGTTCATTTAGGCTTGAGAAAATACAAATCTAGATTATGGGAGTATCAAAGTCTAAAAGCCTACATGTATACATGATGGTATAAGGCAAAGCTATGTATTTTCATATTAGACTAACTTAGTAAGACAACCCAGTGGGTCAGAAGTTCTGTATTCATCTCAATACGCACCACCCTACTGCTGGCACACGGCACCAGCAATACAGCACACTGTATTTTCTACTGGTCACAACAGTTGAACATCTAATTTTCCTGCAACATACCAAGCACTTCTTCAGTGGACTGCTGCCTGCTAAAACCTTCCTAAGCAAAACGTAATCAAAAACAAACTCAGTTGTCCTTCTAGTTACATTTCTTATTTCCCAACTTATGAATGCAAACTGAAGTGTCATCTTTCATAATCAGTAACGATGGCACTACGTGGCAGGCAAGCAACTGCGTAGGCATTAAGATCAACAAAACATGTTTTACTATAAACTCACAGTGGCACCAGTTAAACCAGTCGGTCACTGTTGCCACCTTATGTGCTTATCTTGTAAAAGGCCACACTTTCCAAAGAAGACCACCCTCTCTACAGTGCTCCATTGCTGTCTGTTTGTAACTCATTTGTACCAGGCAGCTCTCAAAAGTGCTTAAGGGGTGCTATTTATATATTTTCTTAGAACACTAGGCTGATTCTCCACCAGCTCAAAGTAGAGCAAGTGACTAAGCTGTGGGTTGCATGCCTGAAACATGGTCATATGGCACAGCAAGGCCTTCATCAAACTCCTTGATGGACAAGACACTGAAGATGCCATGACTGACCGGTTGCTTTGCCATTCCCCTGAGAACACTGCAGAGAGGTGCTTCAGGAAGAATTATCACTGATGTCCAAATATCACACATGTGAATGCTGAGCTAGAAGTTGTATTTCATCAACAAATTTAGAAGGGAGCAGCATGCACTCTTCTGGCAGCCAGAAACAGAACAAAAACAAAACAAAAGCAAAAACAAAAACCTCTGTTTTGATTAAATAAGCTTAAAGATGAAGGCACCAGCAGTAAACCAACTGCCCATTTCAAGTATTAACTTCTGGTCTCTGAGTACAAAGGTATCAGCATAGGGGTGTCCAGAAGTAGACAAAGTCTCAAGTACTACATGCTGTCTGGGGTAGCTAGTCAGAACTGTTTAAGCGTGAACAAGCAAACAAGAACTATAAGCCTTCCATCACTTATAACACAAGAAGCTTAACACTATTCCGAAGAACATTCTTTATCCTGTGTGTAAAATGTGCATTGACAGTTAAATGCAAGACCTTAAACATACCATACCCTAAGAAAAGCCTTACTCAGCCACAAGGCCTATATACATATACCACACATTCTGATAAATTAAAAAAATAAGATAAAATAAAATAAAAAAAAAGCTAACACTTACATGCTATGAATTTTTGCTGATTTTTTTTTTTTTTTTTTTTTTTTTTTTAAGATTTCATCTGTAGTGTCCAAAACCAAGTCTTAAAAATAAGCCATTTGAAAACCAGTAAAATGAAGGTGAACTAGGACCACCTTTGGAATCATTAGTAAGCATCAATCATGCCATTTGTGGTTCACACAGTCATACGGGAACATCATCTATTTTGTTCCATATCCAGCAAGCAAGCATCTTCAAGCAAAATTATGTAAGAAACAAAAATACCTGACTCTAAGATTTGTTTATAGGACAGTCAGTTTATTAGCAATTCAACTAGTTTGCTTTTCAAGTCAAAAGGCATATTTGCTAACTCACATGAATGTACCTTCAAGATGAAACATGAATTACAATGATATGGGAATATCACTGTTCTGAACAGAACCAAGGTGGCTTTTGGGTAACAGAAGCAGAGAGCTTGACTGAAACTAGTTAAAATGTGGAAATCATTAGCCTCAGGAGTAAAAGCCTCTGACACAGCAGTCAACAACACAACTCTTTGAAGAGGCCTTCCAGGCTCTTGCTCCTATTTGGAAAGAACACCACAGAACAAAGTTGAAAACAGGGAATATGAGTTTCTGTTGAAGCCAGAAGAGGTGAAGCAACATCCTATTGCTAAGTTCCTCTCTAAATCAAGCGCTTCCATTGTACAGATAAGCCCTTTTAAGAGGCTCCCTTGGGAGGATAGCAATAAACATCTTCAGAGATGTCTAGAGCAAAATTTACACAATATCTGAGATACAGATCTATTTTATGTATTTAAGAAAAACATAACTGCTTGAAAGGTTGATCTATATCCATCAAAAGAGCAGAAAGTTGCTTACAGTCAGACAGTTAAACAGTTTTGAATATATTTCTAGTGATTTAAGAGCATGCATATAAATTAAATGGCATAGAGAGAATAAATGAAGATAATAATATTTTTTCTGTGGAAGAGTTAAGCCAATATGAGACTGATTTTTCCAAAACAGCAGATTATTTTAAGCATTACTTCCAGATTCTAAGTCACACTGGCAATGATAATAGGTCAAACTACCAACTGGGCTGTTTAATCCAGTCTTGCAGACTTCTGTATATTCACTCTGTTTTCAACCAATGAAATGCTATCATGTTTTGAAGGACTTTTTTTTATTTTTTTAATACTTTTATGCCCGGGTTTACAACCTTTAAGAGCATACTTGCTTTAAAGCATTGCTTCATTAATTCAAAGCAGCCACCCAAAGTTCCGGCTATGTCTGCCACTTCTTGGCAACGACCCCAATGTAGGATGTGATAAACCACTTGACAGAGCTGTTAATTTAGTCATTAAGTGACACAGCTAGGATATGACCTACTGGGTTCATCTACTGTGGTCTAAGTATTACTCAGCATTTCCTTATTCTTTTTCAAGTGGCATATAGACACAGCGTAGAATATGTTATGTATTTTACACCACAATATGTTCTGCCCATTCAAATGGAAAAAAAGGAATCCTTTTCTTTAGACAGTGTATTGCCATTACACTGCTAATATGACCAAGTGGGTCTTCAGAATACTCTTTTTTTTGGCCTTACAATATTTAGTGAAAAATTCAATGCTTAGCCTATCACTGCTTGAATCTACTTTCTTAATTCACTTATGTTTCTACCTCTTAAATACTCTGTTCTTGATCCTGTAATACTGTAATAATACCCCAACAATTTTTTCTCATGACCAATCACAATTTGGAATCATTATGAGATTATCATCATTTCTGTATAAATTATCCTTCTTTATCAATGTTCACGTCATGGAGATTATGTTTACAGAAAAAAAAAAAAGATTATTAAATAGATGAATAAATAAATAAATAAAATGGTGAGGACAACAATAATAATCCAACATAAATCCCTCACTACAAAGGTAGTCCCACAGAACTGTGATACTTCCATTATATCCAAATAAATGATAGATTGAATAGGGAGGAAGGAGAAAGGAAGGAAAACCAGTGTCTTGATACTTAACCATTTCATGCCATCATAGAAGTTTAATGTTCCTTGTAATATTTATTTATTTTATTTTTATTTTTTTTTAACATCAAGGTTTCTGGTAGACCCAACAGACTCCTGTGTTTTTATTAATAAACAATATAGATTTAAAAAAAAAAAAAAACAACAACACTACTTTTTCAACATGAGAACAACAACAAATGACTAACAAGATGAACTCCAGGTAAGAAATGTAGAGTACCAGAAAGAGTAATAGTAAATGAAAGAGACGAAGTAATAGAGAGCAAGCAGAAGGCTCAGTTGCTAACACCATCCTTGCTTAGCAAGAAAGCTAAGCAAGGATAGTGTCCTTGCACCTATCAAGTCAACATTCCTGAGGTGTTCAGAATTTCTGTATGCCAGCTGGGTTCACACTGGTAGAGTCAGGAGCTCTACTCAGCCATGTGTTACTCTAGCAAGCCTTCATCACAGCCCTCTCACATTTCAGCTCTAACTCATTTGGAAGGATTCAAATACATTCACAGAATTGTTACACATGAAAAGACAATGGATACAAGCTGAAGATGAAAGCTGTTAAGACTGATCAAGATATGACTACTTCACTCTATGAGGGAAGTAAAATGAAAATCTAGGAAAAATAATCCCTCAAAGCCAGTTCTCTCTCTGTCTAATGGACTAGCATCATAACAAAGCAGCCACAAAATATGAGAACAGAGAAACTGAGACATGAAAAAGCAACATTCATCAGCAACTGGTTCAAGCAAACACCATTATATTCATGTATTTTCAGCTTTAAGACTATTTCCATTCCCCCATAGTAAATGCTCACAACTACTGGATACGGAGGGGAGGACATTATAGAATGGTGTAATCCCCATGACAGTTCCTGAAACTGATTTAAAGCTTGAGAAAAGCCTCAGTCTCTGAAGATACCAGGATAAAAGCGCAAAGCAGCTACTACTATAGAGATAAAAAAGGTAAGATCATAAAATGCTGCTGGATTTTTATAGGGCTTAAGAGGATGCACACACATTACAAGTCAATTAGAAGATAATTAGTCTAGTACATTGCCAACTGTGTGCTAATCTCAGGTCAAACCTGTGCAAACCTTTACGAGCAAATATGTTCATTAAGAGATGCTGGTGATGCTCTTACTTAAAAGCTCATAGTCAAATCAGCAGATTCTTCAGTTGGTTGAGCCCCAATTCACATATTTTATTATTTTTCTTGACAGAGCCTATTTCAAAATGCACCTAAAATGCTGGATTAATCTTATGGCTCATAACCATCTGCTCACATCTTAAAATGAGTTACTCACACATATTAGAAAAATATTACATATGCCCTAAGTATGGAAGAACACGTACTCTGCACCTGCATACCTAAGTACATATGAGCACATGTATATGGAACACACACTTGTGCATACAACTGAAAAAAATATTAGGCTAGTATTTGTGACAGAAGTATGAATTCATAAGAAAAGATGTGTTGAACTCATGCTACCACTGTCATTTTAAGTTCAATATCCAGAAGAGGATTACCAAGTACATTCTGTACAGAAACCATCCCTCCAGAAAACTGTTTCTTAATCCACAATGAAGTACCCTACCAGGACTTCCCTCACCTCAGCTCATGGACAAAAGCATTCAAGGAGAAAGCAGTTGAGCAAGGAAATTCACTATATTTTATATACTAGATTCAACCTCCAAGAAGACTTAAGCCACCACCCTTTGCAATGTACACAAAAATATCAGAGGGCAATAAAAATGTTACTGCATAAAAAAAAAAAAAAAAGGTATGAGGTTATTTTCCAAGTCCAAGTGGGAAAAATAATCTGTTATTGTTACCACTTCTATTGATTATATCCAGCAACAAATGGGAAATGAACCTGAGATTCAATTTACAACTACAAGTATTATTTCCTACGAAAGCATGTATGATTCTAGCTTGGACTTCCACTTGTTTCAGCTGGTCTCAACCTTCAACAACTACCAGTTTGGCCACCTCAGAGACACTCACCAAGTGGACCTGCTTTTCTGAGATCAAAAACATCTTCCTTTATTTTTTTTTTAATTGGGAAGCAAAGGAATACATAAAATGGGGATAGTCAGAATATTTGAACTAAACCTGCAAATCAAGCAGCTAAGCTCCAAATTGGGGACACGCTCTGACTTATTTCCCTGTAGGGTTCCTACCTGCAAAAATTGTCCATTAAAAAAGAGCCTGCCAAGGCAGGCTGCAGGAAGTAGGACAACAATATTTCACAAATTTCACTTTCACCAATGATTCCAAATATACAGTCTGAAAATACCTTCTTCTCCGACCCCAATCTTAATAGAAAACAAAAAAAAAAAAAACACAACAAAATGACTTGATAGCAAATTATCAAGCAATCACCCAAAAGCCTTTTGAACATTTACATCTTTTGGCCATGTGTAACCAGCACTAAAATTGTGCCTATCAGCTGGTGCTTGCTCTCTGAAAGTCCACAGAACTTTCTTTGAGAATTTTGTCAAGAGAACAGAAGAAAAGCAGATTAAAAACTTGGAACATTCAACACACATCCAGTATTTGAAAATCCCTTTACCAATCCAATGATTGAAAACTGGGACTTAAAACCAGTTCACTGTTAACAATAACACTGTTTACAAAGACTACGGTTATTGCACAATAAAATAAAAAAGAGGGAGGGGTGACTAATTTATACACACAACAAAAAATCCACAAAGAAAACTCAGAATGGAGGGAGCAATACTCAAGAATTCCTGCAGCACAAGACCTATTTCTGATCTGCTTGCCCTGTGAGACTAATGGCTGCAACCAAAGTTACATGCTGACCAACTATTTATATTTGAATTAAGTTCACAATTGTTGCATGCATCAAGGTACGGTATTGCTTTTAAAAAACACTACTCAACTATCACCACAGCAAATACTATTTACCTTGTTCACCATCTGATACAAACAAGTCTGGCTCTGCTGTTTTACAAACTGATAAAGCTTTTAATGAAATTAAGAAAGGTCAAGATTTTCTTTCTGGAGAACTGCTAGCCAATTTCCTCAAGCGCAATAGAATACATAGCTTTTTTAAATTCATAAGCTATTGATAAGCAAATCACTCTCTCAAAGCCATATAATGGCAAATTTTCTCTAACATCAAACTTCTCATCTTAGTATCTTGAACTGTCTGATACAGAAAAAACTCTGAATCATGGCAGACAGGAAATATCAGCTTCCTTGGACACTTTTGTATTAGTAAATTCCAAGGAACCACATGCCCATTAACGCTCAAAAAGTATTATATCGAGTTAGATTTCTGCAAAACAACCACAACATTAAACGTAACCAAGAAAAGTTTAAGAGATCAGCTTCTGTTTTCCTTCCATCCAGGATATGCATGCCAAGAAGAACTTGAAGCACTCCTTACTATTCATACTCCTCTGGCAGTGATTCCACTAGTAGTTACTTTCTCCTATTACTGGGTATTATTTTAGCTCACAATCACTTCAGTTCAATTTCCAGTCTCCACATACACTCCCCATTAATCTCCATATACTGAAGGAGACACAGCCTAGACAAGCTTTAGATTCAGATTTATGTTTTCCATGACTAGTTCAGTATGAAGCTTTTTCAGAAAGATCTTTAGTTAACTTCAGATACTAAAGCAGGTCTTACTGCCATCGGTGAACCAAGATCCCATGTGAAGAGGTCAGTGAATTTAAGCAGTTTGTTCTCCCACCATTTGTTTACATTTTTGCTCACATTTGGAACAGCCAGAAGCTGATATTGTTGACAGAGAAAAGGGAAATGATTGCAGACTAAGCAATACATTCATGAAACAGGTCAACATGAATGAACTGAAAACATTTCCTTGGGGACATCTGCTTTCACAGCTAGGCATCAGGGAGTATTCCCAATAGCATCTGTTATGTCTGATATGTAAGGAGTTACCAATCCAGTTCAATCACTTGCACAGCCAGACACAATTAGCTTGACTGATAAAAGATGTATGATACTTTTTAAGAGTGAATTTCTTAAATCAAAACCTAATTAACATCTTTAGCTATACTATTTGATATCACACTTGATAACAGTGATTTCATACAAGTATCACTAAAGTGAGGAAAATGGTGGCATTGCAAAGGAGGACCTAATACAGTATTAATTCATAGAATTACACTAGTTACAAGGTTCTGTTAGGCTTGATTATAGGAATTCCCTATACTTAGCTCTACCTATAAAACAATAAGAATTAAAGAGTTGCTAACCATCGAGCCTTAAGACTTGCAACTATGATCCAGTAAGTAACTATTTACTCTTCAACAATTTTACATCGTTTAATCTTGTCCTTAGACATGCTGTTTTAATTATAGGCTGTTTCCAAGCTCACTAAAGGTATTTTTCAAAGATTTTGGACAGTAACAGGACAAAATTCCATTAACAACCTTTTAGTATTACAAGCATCATTTCCAGATGAGAAGTCAGAGCCAGAGACACACTTATAACAGTAATGTGTACAAGGTCAAAATAATTCTGACAAATTAAGAATCTAGACCAGGATTTATCAACATTTTGTCCAAAGCCAGTCTTAACACTTTCTAAATGACATTCACTTATCAAAACATTATGGTATAGAAATAATATTCTGTGATTCTGTAATATATCTGTTTAGTCTAGTATTGATTTTCCTTTGTTCTCTCTGCCACTTTTCTTACATGTATTAAGATGGAACAAAGTCGTCTTTTCAACTATTTGTTCTCATACCAGTAAAAGGCACAGCCCTTTTTTCCTAAGGCTTAGAGAACTCATTTATTTTATGATATTATCCTCCAGTATCTAGGTTTCCTCCCTGGAAACCGTTTAAAAATAGTCAATAGCTGTAATGGTCAAGTTAGTCTCCTGGCTGTTAATCGCAGTGTTTACTTGGAGCTTCGATATTCATGCATTGCATTTAATTTTCACCTTGATTTCTCTTTTCACAAACACAGCAAAAGATCTATGTATTCATATGGATTATTTAAAAAAAAAACAACACTATACTAATAAGTACAGGCAGCAGATAAAGGTTTTAAATTTCTGTAATTTCTCATTCTACATCATATTGCATAAAGAAAGGTAAAAGTAAACAGAACCTTACCTCAAGATTAAACTTCATTTCATAGAAAATAAGCCTGTCAGAGAGTATTGCTTGACCATGCAGAATGTTTCCAGTAGCCAGGTCTGTAACACAGGAAACAAACAAGTTACTTTCTTATCCCCAGTCCATTCATTTCTAATTTTGAAGTACTTACTGCCAACACACTGAAAAGGAAGCAACTCAGGAAGTTATGAATTTCCTTTTCTCTTTGAGAGTTGGAATTAGCATTGCAGAAAAAAATAAAATACAATCTTAAGACAATCAAATTCAATCCAGGCTTCCAAATAATTCACACTTAAAAGTTCATAATAAATTAACTCTGAGTTTATAGAGTTAAATACCTTGAAATTGTCTAGTGACTGGACAAAAAGCTTGTAAACTTAAATAAAACAGCTACAGCGATCTACGACAGACTACTATTTTGCAATAACACTGCTTTTCTGTGGTTTAAGGTATCTTTGTCAACTACCTTAGTGTAGAAAACAGCCCAGCAAAAGACTCTCTGGGCTATTTCCCTGCACAGTGACCTCCATTCACTGCAGAGTATTACTGCAGAAAAAATAAAAGTAAATTAAAGGTGCTGTTTGTTTTTTTAGAAAAGAAGAAAAAAATATTTCACAGTTTTAGTTGTTTTGAGGAGATGAGCTTTGTTACTGAGTAGGTTTTAGACATCACATTCCTTCTGCTTTGAGGGGTTTGCAGATCTGTTCTTTGTTTTTACTTCAAGCAAAAACCAATTTAGTATGCAAACTTAATACTCATCTCATGCAGATGACCAAATCAGTTGGAACATCAAAATAAATTTCAATTTATCATTTTTTCCCTGCAGTGCTATGTGATGAACAACATCTTCCAAGTATGTCAGTGATTACAGGATTGACTGCTCACTCTTCGAGGCATAGAAATAGATCTGGACAAACAGAATATGGCCTAAAGTTTGCTGCTATGAATGGCCTGTGTATGTCCCATGTGTGCAGACTATAGTCACAGCTGTTCATCCTCGCTTTTTGATCTCTTGGCGTACTCTCGTACTACAATTAAAGAGAAAGTTCTGATCCACAACTGATATTCAAATTTGAAGATAATTTACTTATCAATTTAGAAAGACCAAGAAGTTAGAGAACAAAGTTACATGTGTATACACTTACATGATACAAAATGCCTCAATTGCCCCCAGCAACAAAAGAATCCCTATAATTTTTAACCAATATAAAGCTGGCAAATACATTGCTATAAGAATTAGTTAATCATATTTCTCTTGCCTAGGCTGGTTAGAAAAGTGAAACTTTTTTTTTGTTGTTGTTTAAAGTGACTTTTAAGCAACCTGCCAACTATGCCAACACAGCTTCTAACTGAAGGTCAACAGATATATTGCATGTCAGAGTAAATGAAGCCTATATTAACTATTTCAGCATCCAATCAATCATCTGCACTGAAAGTGGCATTACAATAGTTTACGACTTATCAAATCAGACATCTAATCCACACATTCCATTTCTCAATGCAGACCAAGTCTCCAGTAACGTGCAAGAATCTACAATTAAGCTTAATTATAATGCACTCCAGCAGTCTACACTACATGGATTTCCTGCTAAGATTTAAGGTTAGGATAAAAGCAAGTTCAGTGCACGGAATGTCTGCATATCTAATGCATGCATATCTAATCCCTTAATGTGGTTATACCAGCGTACAAAGAATTTCTCTAGAATGCAAATATTTGTATTACTGTAACATATCCGAGTCCTTTTCTGTACAGACCATCAACTTGCTAGCCACCATATTTTCCGGAAACCACTATTTACTTTTCCATATTTGCACATACTTCAAATTTCTAAAATACATTTTAAATACAACTGTAAAGTATTTCCATTACTTTCAACATTTATACCTTTCTTCATCATTAGTTGACAAAGGCATCATAATCCCTTTCAAATGTGAAGTTGTGAGAGCATCAAACACTAGACTGGAATCATCTGCCCTACTCAGAGCCTTCATCAAGTAAGGCTAATACTTACCAGGCTTGCATCAAAAATCAACGTCTAAAGAACATCACATGACAGTACTCTACCTGATGTAGCAGAGAAATGAGATAACCATCTCAATATTGCTACTTTCTAGTTATGCCTGACAAAGTCCTCCAAACAAATTTTCAAATTTAATACAAGCTGATTCATTCACCATTGTTGCGATAATTGGGAAACTGCTTTGAAATCTGCCCTTTTCAGATGCAATCCTGTAACAGAATTTAGTTCTATTGCAAAGGAAAAATGAACTCTTGTTTTCAAGCCAGAAACCAAACATGATGTTAAAGTTTTCCTGCTCTGACAGAACTCAAAATAGATTTTTCTCTAGTGTATCAGCAGGGTCTATCTACTCATGCAGGTGTTAACCCAAAACCTAACTACATAAGACTGAGGTGAATAAACCACCCTCTGATGTTTTATATCAACAGAAGGAACAAAACAATGCTTTTGCACATATGGCCAGAGCAACCTAATGAGTAGAATATCACGTTTCATAATTAAAACTACTTTTAAAACACTACATTCAGTCATCTGCATATTTAATATATGAAAAATGAATGTATCATCTGGAGTCTTAAGAAAATGTTCCATTTTTAGGTTAGCTTGAACAAGTACGACTGTGGAAAGAACATTAATTTTTCAAGTGGTTTAGTTATTGCTGAAGTAGCCATACACTTTTCCTTTTCATTAAACTTACCCAGTGACAATCAGAGCTAAACAGAGCCTAAAAATGATTAATCGCTGTTTATTTATTCTATTGTCCTCACTTCTTGGAATGTAGCCAGAGATGAAACTGTACTGCCCAAAAGTCCTGTCAGCAAATTAGCTGCCCTGAACCCTGGATTTACTCACTGTGTGAGCCTACTTAGTAGCACTCAACCTACCGTGGGGTGAGGACAATGAGTGCATAAAGCACCTCACTCCGCGAGTTTCCACAAGAAGCAGCAGGGCTGAACATTTCAAATATTTTACTTTTTTTTTTTTAAACCGTAAGTAGTATTTTCCATTGTATACCCCTGCCCTTCAGTTCCTATTCCAGTCCCACTTAGCTGCAGCTGCATATCTGTGAAGGGATTTTAGTTCAAATGCTAGTGATGTTATTTACAGAAAAAGAAGGTTGAGTGAAAAAGAAAAACACTGAACTAGCACGCTTTCTCAAGTTCGCTGCAGAATCCTACATTGTGAATTAGAGGTAAACTACAATTTTGCCCTTCATAGATACTTCCCAGGTAGTCTGTATTCTCAAAATTCATCACATTACTGTAATTTACTTCAGTAGTATTTGCATTAGAGGCTCACTGAGATTGTAAGGATAAATTCCAGTATCCTGGCATGCTGTTATTTCTGCCCATATATTTCCTTTGGGTTTATATGGGTTTTTCCTTTGGGTTTATATGGGTTTTGCTATGATGTGTGCTTTTTGGTTTTGTTACTGATAGCCAAGCACTGCTGCAGACACGAAAAGGAAATCAAAATACATGGTTTACTAGACAAAGCACGGATTCCAGTGTTTTAGTCCTGTTGGCATTCATCACCATATTACTGTACCAGTCCTGCTACATGAATCTGATAATAGCTTAATATTTTTGAGCGATAAGTGGGGAAATAGTTCCTTCCCCCCACCCCTCTCACAACATTGAGAAGTTTAGTCCTCTGATTGGAGGGTTAATGCCTCAAAATTTTGCTCCATGTAAACAAGAACAGCACATAATGACCATCTTAAGCTTGTCGTTTCTTCACCTTCCTTCAAAACTGCTCTCAATAACTGGATTCCTCGGCATCCAGCATATTGATTTGAGCTCCAAACTCTAAAAATACCCATGTGAATATAGCTCCTATCCTCAAGTGTTTCCTCTTTTTTTTTTTTTTTTTTTTTTTTTTTTTTTTTCAAAACTTGGTTCTAATCCTTAACCACAACAAACAATTGCATTCTGTAAAACAACATTCTGAAAACATGCTCACACCACTACATGCACTCCTGCGGAGGGTCTACAACATGCTGAGGTAGGACATGCACAGTTCAATGAGTTTTCAATAACGTTGCAGAGTTTACAAGGGAACAACAGAGCTATTGCTTTTAGTCAGCACTGTACAACAAAAAGATAGCCTGGACAGCAAAACAGAAACTGTCCTCACTAGGCAAAGACGACCTACTGACCAGTATATATCAGTTCCTATATTCTCATTCAGCTACAACACAGAAGAGATTGTACTAGCACACTCTAAAGCAAACACGATTTAAGTAGGACATATTAATGTAGCAGACTGTTATCTGTAAAATTCAATTCTGTTTTATAACAAAATTCCTTTGTGATTTAATGCTTGGTATCTTTTCCACTTTCACTGACAAGGATCTCCACCCATTTCTATATAAAAAAAAAAAACAAAAACAAAAACTCACACACACACACAAATGAACACAAAAGAAGAATCACTCAAAAGTTTGACTTGTAATGAAAGCTATGACCAGGCTTCTAGGCCTCTATTTCTCATTCTTTTTCACATACCAGCAGTTAAGTTAACTTCTACTGGTAAATGTAGCATTCACACATCATGTCTACTTATAACAAGATTATAAAACAAAGAAAAGAAAAATGATTACAAACCTAAGTTAGTTTGCTACCGTGAGAAAATACCAAGTAGCTGGCATTTCAGTTTTGAGACTAGGCCAGTATCTTAATAGAACTGGGAGGATTTCCTGTCATGTGACACTTGAAAGCTGTAGTAACTTTCAATTTATCTGTTCTGTTAAAGATCTGAACATGTACTGGAAACAGCCACATATCTTAGTAAAACTGAGCTGTCATACAACTTAACTAATCAAACTGACATTACAATGTACCACCAACATTTTGGTGCTGTGGATTCATACATGATTTTTCCCACAATCAAAGCAATTTGGTATTTATGACGTTAAATATTCTTGTAACAACTCACATCTCTGTACATTACCACCATAGTTGTGCAAATGATTTCCCATAAGTGATACGCTACCTGTTCCTAGTACCTGGAAGTAATACGGCAACAACTGCCAAAGATCTGGGGTATCCAGTGGGTCATTCTGAGACAAAGAATAAAGGTATGTGCACACCAGGCCAGGACAGGTACATAGAGTCTACTGCAGAAACACTCTCAGAGAACCACAGTAGTTGAAGTGAATTGAAGAGTACAAACAACAACTAGAGTCCAACAAAGAGCTAATACAAAAACTTAGGCTGGTACTATTTGAAGAAGCTCTCCTTTTAAAAATTTCCTAAGTGGTTTGTGTTCAGTTTTAATCCGGGTTCATTATCAAAAAGCCATTACCAAAAGCCATTAAGATAAAGCTTTAAATATTTTATATAATGTTTCTCTAGGGTACCACAATGAGAGTAAGTGTGAAAGGTTGAGCAATCATAGCACAACCATTATAGTATTCTTCTTGGTTAATACAAAGAAGTTATTAAATTATAAGGCTGAACTTTACTTTATGCCTAAAGCCACCTTTCAATTAGTGTGGTTTTTTTTTTCAAGTTTTAAGTGTTGAACTACTTGGAAACCAGAAAGAAGTTCTAGCTACAAAAGGTAAACAGAAGAACACTGTGTATAGATCTAGCAATCCTACGTTTAGTTTCATCATATTACTTCCTCAATGACACACAACACCCACATGCTTTGGCAGTATGTTTACTATTCATGGGAAATAAAGCAGGCAACAAATGGGGAAAAGTGACCAATAAGCACCCTATACCCCAAAGTAGCTACTGCAGATAAGTCAGTTTTTAATAGTATGAACAGAAACATGAAAGGTACCTTTGAATATGAGAACAGTTTTAATTAACTTCACCACCACCCCCCAAACAAAACATTACAGGAGACTTTATAGTTAGAAATTCATGTGTGCCAACACAAACCAATATGCTGTGTCAATTCTTGCTCTTCCACCCACCCCAAAACAAATGGTCTATTATTTACACTTCAGATTTGAGAAACTACTATTTATCATGCAAGTACAGACTGCCCCATCTCCCTAGTCAGACTCCTCAGATCACATCATCCCCCCTGCCCCACCCTTCACAGTTTTTACATAATGGACTGCTACCGATTGAGAAACAAGTTAGTAAGATGAAAGGTGGCATTTCTTCTTTCAACAACAAGCTTTTCTCTGTAATTTTCTGCCAGTAAACACTGAGAATCAAATCAAACTTGACATACAGAAGAGATTAAAAGTTGTCATAAACACAGCATCTGAAGAGCAAATATTTAGAAAAGGTTATAATTTTGTATTAGGGACTTATCTTAGAGAGCTGGTCTGAAACAAGTATGAAAACTGTCACAAAGAATTAAATTACAGTTTGGTATTTTTTATTCTTTTTATGTTCCTGAACAAGTTTGACATACCTAAGTCATCACTGAAGAAAAGCAACCAAGACTGAAGTGGGACATGCTCAGATATTTACACTGACTCCCAACAATGGAAGTTAAAAGAAGACAACCCCAGGATCTTCAAGAATCTGAGGTTGTATCTACCAATGTAGGCAAAACTGGTTAATCCCAGATTAGTAGGGAAATTCAAAAACTCATCTACTCCCATCCCCACCTTGAATTTAGGAGTTTTGATTCACCTGACTGAGTTTCAGGCACATAAACTGCTTGTGCACTGTTTTTCATAAGTCAAGTGGTACTATTAAACTGTGCAATGAGTTTGAATGCTCATTTAACGCTGATAGCCAATTTCTGTTAATTAACACTGTAACAATACAGAACCACTTCTTGCTGCAATAATTGGACTGTGCAAGTGACCTCAACTTCTTGGGCATCCCTTGGTAAAAAAGGCAGAAATTAATTCTGTCTTAGTTAACGTCTTCCACTTCATCTGTTCAAACTAACAAATATTTCTGGGTCTTTTTTGTCTAACATCTGTAACTTCAATCTTATCTGTTCAAAGCAACCATTACAAACATGTTCTTTACTGATACCACATAATCTACAGCTGTATCAGGTATTTCATAAACAGAAATCACCTACTGGAACAATGTATTCAGCATGTAGGGAAATTTGACTATCCTGCAGCTGAAACTGGACTCTCAAATATAATTCTTCTCATGCACTTGGAACTAAGCATTATTCCTTTAAAAATGTAAAGCATATGAAAATAGGCTTTGAAGAGGTCTGAAAAGGCACAATGGGTACGTTTTTTTAAAATAAGAGGCAAGTATGCCATTAATTTCTCCTTAAGGATGCATGTTTGTATCCAGGTCAAAAGAGTGCATGTTGTGACCATTGAAAGCCAACTATACTCTGCTGCATTTTTAAGATAATATAAATCTCATATATCTTACATGATGAAGCTTAACTAACCTTCTGAAATAAATATCGGAGATAAATCTCTTTGTGTTTTCACTAACTCTTGGTTAGGCAAACACTACTTTCCTGCTGTTCACAGATCTTCAGGAGTGGTAGGAAGTTCTCCACAAAGCAGCAACTACTCAAACTTGATTCAGAATTGTCCAATGAACTCCAAGCTTACTCTCCAAGTACATTAGAAAAACAAGTTCTAACTTTGTTGTCTGATAGGAAGAGAAAATCTTGTTTAACGTGTATAATTGTTCATCTTAAGGGGGAAAAATGAGATTTACCGAACAAGAAATAGTAACTTACTTCAACTTAATTATTGTTATTACATTAAATGCTATAGCAAATAGTCACATTCAGTCACACTTCTTAAGTTCTTTAAAAGGCATTTGCCCGGAACAGTATGTCATCCTGGCATCACATTGCAATACCTTTCCTTTGATGACAGAAAACTAGTTTGACTGATTTACCAGAGTAATCTGAAGTACAAGACAGTCATGCTTTACCACCTTCCTGCAAAACCAAGCACTGAAAACGTGTCACATGTCAAACTCATGTATTCTTCCGTCATGATGTGAATGATATTTACCCTCCAAAATGTCCAGAGACTCTCAAGTATCAACTACTTAGGCATGCCAGATTCACAGTCTCTGCAAGGAGTTCACTACAGCTATTATCAATGATTCTTCATTTAACTCAACAGGTCTGGCTATAGACTTGAGCCTAGAAATTGGCTTTTAAAAATGGAACTAAACATTTTTCCAAATAAGGGGATACAAAACATAGTAATTGAAAATGACAGCTCATGATGTGAAATAACGTACCTTTGAACTATGAGTACACGGCAGTTTATACATCAAGGTACTAAACACAATAACTGTAAAATCTCACCTTTCTCGATTCGGAATCTGCACTGAAGTCATCCTTTATTTACATCTGGATGAACTGTAAGCAACTGTGAACAAGACATTAAGCTTATTTGTCCTGGAAATGGAAGAGCAGCTTGCCTTAGAACAGTTGCTGGCTATTTCTCTGCTGGCTACTGACACCTCAGCAGCGAAAAACCCCTTAGTATTAAAGAAACTTCTCAGTACAGGGTTTATTTTGTTCCCACCTTGTGATGCCATACACTCTGAATATCCAAATATTTACTTGCACTCAAATCAGAATCCAATGGATTTCTTACCCATTTGTGCTGATATTCACTACAGCAATGTTTATTCAGCAATCCTTTACAAAGGCTCACTGGTTCTGTGGAAGCTATTGAACCTCAGCAATTCTATGGCAATATATTTGTGTTGTTTTCATTTTAAAGAAGCGCAAATTCAGCTGTCATAAATAATCACTAACAAAAAAACATAGAGGAGCTTCTACTTTTTCTGTACTATTAGGTCATGAATTACTCAGGCTGCAAACATTTCTCCTGAATAAGCATCCTTTAAAAGAGGTTCATGTTTCCCCTTCAAGATATTCATCCAAGAAAGGTCTATCAGTACACGATAACACTAGTCCTGCTCCCAATCCCCATTCCTCTTCACAAAAACATATTTAAACCTCCACTCATTAACAAGTTGATTTTCATGTTTCTTCTCAAAAAAGTTTAGTCAAAATATTTATTTTCTTGTTAATGTACTGTGTGTACAGTAGATTTTAGCCCCATACAAAAAAAAAAAAAAAAAAAAAACACGAAAACTATCACCAGATCCAAGTCTTATATTAAACTCATATTGAAGCTTTGACTAATGCTGCAAAAAGGCAAGCACACCAAGTGAGCCTAGAAAGATGTCCAGAACACCGCCTGTTGCAGCACATGTCCTAAACACGCTGGTGACTATGCATTTTAAAAAGTATGCTCGCCTTTCAAAGTTACAGGTACAGCCTTTGAAGCAGTTATTTAAGTGCAAAAACATTCAGCACTGATCACCAAGAATTAGCATATATACATTTTAGAGACCATAAGAATTCATAACATATGTACACTACGGAAATATTTTAAATCCCAGTTAGTTATATAAAAACAAAAAATAATTGAAGATATAAGAAGGCTTAGCTGAATCGGAGGTTTTATACTAGTAATCCACCTACATCTGCTGCTAAGCAGGTCTGGAAGAATCATGTGTTTGAAGGCATATGAAGTTAGTAGGTAATTATGTGAGAACAGAGGCAATTTACATAGCTAGCTTCTGCCTTCACAACAAGCACTAAAAAGCATAGTTAAAACAAAGAATAATATGCATTTCTAAAATGAAACTCAGCATTGAAGTGCAAGCTATTATTTTACTAGAACAACTAATATATGAGTAGCCACTTAAGTTCTAAGATGAGGTATCTGCTCTAAGTCCCTTGTTTGTATTAGGCTTATTGTTTCTATTAGGCTTAGTGGGTAGCAGTACTCTTGGAGACTAGATGCAGCTCCAACAGAAAAACAAAAAGGGCAGAACTTGCAAATTTATGCCAATGCAAAGCACTGTCTCTACAGTCTAAGTCTAGACAGTTTTACATTTAAATCAGCCTGGTTGAAATAGATCTCTATCTATATTTTACATTAGAAGCTACAAAGGCCTTTTAGCTGATTCAGTTTGCAGGTTTCATAAACATTAACTTTAGAAATAAGGATTTCCACCATTCACTTTCCATACACACACTGAAATTTTATTTCGTGCAAGATAGTCAGAACCCTAAGATGCATACTTACTAAAGTGCAACTAAAAATGCACTTCCCTTTATTATCTTTCTTTTTTTTTTTTAAGTTGAGTTAAAGGGTGTTTTTTGTTTGTTTGTTTTTTGTTAAGCATTGACCACATACATGGATAACAAGCATATATGAAAAAAAGGAATCACTTCTTACCTTGAAAACACATAATATAAAGGAGGGAGTTAGAAGTCACTGTATTTTGCATTATATGCAGTGTAACAGTATTACTATCTCGTATTTATACAATTTAAATATTTCTGGAACAAACATTCAATAACTTCAGTTCTTAGTAGAATAGTTTAAGTATGTAACTATTTTGTGCCTAGAAAATACAACAGAGAATTTCATGAATATAATTCTAGTTATCATTCAGCTGTTAAAACTACATATATTTCTGAAAAGCAGCCAGTACGCAGACCTATGCTGCCAAATTCAGAGTGCTGAAAGGGAAGAATGTGGAATCAAATACAATATAGGATTTTGTAGAACTGCAGAAATGTTATACCAGGATATACCAACCTACTAAGGAACTCCCGAGAGGGGCCCAAATTCAATTAGTACTCTGAAATCGACACATTCCTCTATTGCATTCTTGCACTTCAGAAAATTATTCTAAAAACACAATTCCTTTGCAGAAAATAAAAATTGGCATAATATGTCTGATCTTCAGACTAAACAGCTTAAAATAAAATTCTCCTCAAAAATATAGATATTTATTCCAGTGAAAAGTCATTAATTTATCAAGACATCTCAAAAGTAATACTACAATTTGCCTTCAAACTACACAAATTAGAAGTGTCTACTTAAAAACAACACATGCAGAAAGCTGTCCAGACCAATAAGGTACCAAAATGCTGTTCCGGAAAGAATGCAAGCTATAGCTCTGTATGTATGTTTTATCATAGCAATCTAATTCACAGTATGGCATCTTAACACAATTTGTTTGCAATTTTTCTGGCTACTTAAGAACTAAAATTGAAGTTATTTAACTCATAACAAAAGGTTTATTTTCCAAAATTCAATGGTAAATAGTTTTCCTCCTTAAAATTTCTCCCTACAACAGCCTTTGTAGATCAAATTATCTACTTCTAAAAACCAAAATACACTGGATTGTTAGGAAGCATGCTATTGTATCATTTATTTATCTTTACTTTCACATCACTTGAGAATTAGAAGAGCTAAAATGCCAGGAATTCTCCACACTGACTACTGCTACACAAGCTATGCAATCACATACACATAGCGTTACACATTTTTTCCCCTCTGTGCGTATTGTATAATGACATACAGAGGCAAAAAACAAACTTTCAGTGCCAGGAAATTATTTCCACAAGTATATTCTGGTAAGATGAAGAGATAAAGAAATGTTCTGCACTTGAAAATTAATTTGTTTTAGGCTGTTACTTCCTCAGTAAACAGTAATGGAGAAAAAAAAAAAAAAAAAAAAACACAAAAAACTTTTTAACAAACAGCAACTGCTGATGCAACTAGCGTGTGCTTTTAACAGCCATCAGCAGCTCGGGAGTTCAAAATGAGATTACAAGCAGCCACCTGAGGCCTATGGCCACTTTCTGCCAAGGAAAGTTCCCACTCCAGTCAAGCTTTTAAGATGGTAGAAATCAAGATCAAAACCAACTAGCATTACACATTGACCAGAGTGAATGTCATTGACTAGAACAAATGCAAAGCACTTCTTGATCCACAAACACTAGTCTCCTAGATCAAAGCAAGCCCACTGGCATCAACAACTGTTCTAAGTCTTTCCATAGGAAGAAAAGTGCTCTTTAAACAGATTGCCAGTAATAATATTTTGTGAGATTTCCTATGACAGTCCTCTTATCATCCTCTTGTATGCTTGAAGGTCATCTTCACAGCACAATCATTTGGTAACCAAGTTTTCTGTACAGTATTGTACAACATATGTATAGCCATCGTGCAGCAGGCAGGCTACCACTTGGTTGCCATCACAGAGACATGGTGGGACCACTCTCATGACTGGAGTGCTGCAATGACTGGCTATAAGCTCTTCAGAAGGGACAGGCAGCACAGAAGGGTTGGTGATGTGGCTCTCCATATTAGAGAATCTTTCGATGTTGTGGAACTCGAGGCTATGAATGACAAGGTTGAGTCCCTTTGGGTTAGGATTGGCGGGAAGACCAACAAGGCTAGCATCCTGGTCGGGGCCAAACCAGGATGAGGAGACGGATGAGGAGTTCTACAGGCAGCTGACAGAAGTTGCGAAATCGTTGGCGCTTGTTCTCGTGGGGGACTTCAACTTCCCTGACATATCCTGGAAGCACAACACAGCCCTGAGAAAGCAGTCTAGGAGGTTTTTGGAGAGTGTGGAAGATAGCTTCCTGACGCAGCTGGTTAGTGAGCCTACCAGGGGTGGTGCCCCGCTAAACCTTCTCTTCACCAACAGAAAAGGACTGGTGGGAGATGTGGTGGTCGGAAGCTGTCTTGGGCAGAGTGACCATGAAATGGTGGAGTTCTCTATTCTTGGCGAGGCCAGGAAGGGGACCAGTAAAACCGCTGCATTGGACTTCCAGAGGGCTGACTTTGAGCTGCTCAGGACGCTGGTTGGTAGAGTCCCTTGGGAGGCGGTTGGGCAGAGGGGTCCAGGAAGGCTGGGCGCTCTTCAAGAAGGAAATCTTAATGGCACAGGAGCGGTCTGTCCCCACGTGGCCAAGGGCGAGCCGGCATGGAAGAAGACTGGCCTGGCTCAACAGAGAGTTGCAGCTTGAGTTTAGGAGAAAAAAGAGGGTTTGTAATCTTCAGAAAAAGGGCGGGCCACTGAGGAGGACTATAAGGATGTTGCAAGGCTGTACAGGGACAAAATTAGGAAGGCCAAAGCTCATCTGGAGCTCAATCTGGCTACTGCCGTTAAAGACAACAAAAAATCTTTTTACAAATATATCAACGCAAAATGGAGGACTAAGGAGAATCTCCATCCTTTACTGGATGTGGGGGGAAACCTTGTTACAAAAGATGAGGAAAAGGCGGAGGTGCTTAATGCCTTCTTTGCCTCAGTCTTTAGCGGCAATACCGGTTGTTCTCTGGATACCCAGTACCCTGAGCTGGCGGAAGGGGATGGGGAGCAGGATGTGGCCCTCACTATCCATGAAGAAATGGTTGGTGACCTGCTACGGCACTTGGATGTGCTCAAGTCGATGGGGCCGGATGGGATCCACCCAAGGGTACTGAGAGAACTGGCGGAGGAGCTGGCCAAGCCGCTTTCCATCATTTATCAGCAGTCCTGGCTATCGGGGGAGGTCCCAGTTGACTGGCGGCTAGCAAACGTGACGCCCATCTACAAGAAGGGCCGGAGGGCAGACCCAGGGAACTATAGGCCTGTCAGTTTGACCTCAGTGCCAGGAAAGCTCATGGAGCAGATGATCTTGAGAGTCATCACGTGGCACTTGCACGGCAAGCAGGCCATCAGGCCCGGTCAGCATAGGTTTATGAAAGGCAGATCCTGCTTGATGAACCTGATCTCCTTCTATGACAAAGTGACGCACTTGGTGGATGAGGGAAAGGCTGTGGATGTGGTCTACCTTGACTTCAGCAAGGCTTTTGACACCGTTTCCCACAGCATTCTCCTCAAGAAACTGGCTGCTTGTGGCTTGGACTGGCGCACGCTTCGTTGGGTTAGAAACTGGCTGGATAGCCGGGCCCAAAGAGTCGCCGTGAATGGAGTCAAATCCAGTTGGAGGCCGGTCACTACTGGCGTCCCCCAGGGATCGGTGCTGGGGCCGGTCCTCTTTAATATCTTCATCGATGATCTGGACGAGGGCATTGAGTGCACCCTCAGTAAGTTTGCAGATGACACCAAGTTAGGTGCGTGTGTCGATCTGCTCGAGGGTAGGAAGGCTCTGCAGGAGGATCTGGATAGGCTGCACCGATGGGCTGAGGTCAACTGCATGAAGTTCAACAAGGCCAAGTGCCGGGTCCTGCACCTGGGGCGCAATAACCCCAAGCAGAGCTACAGGCTGGGAGAGGAGTGGTTGGAAAGCTGCCAGGCAGAGAAGGACCTGGGAGTATTGGTGGATAGTCGGCTGAATATGAGCCAGCAGTGTGCTCAGGTGGCCAAGAAGGCCAACGGCATCCTGGCTTGTATAAGAAACAGTGTGGCCAGCAGGGCTAGGGAAGTGATCGTCCCCCTGTACTTGGCTCTGGTGAGGCCGCACCTCGAGTACTGTGTCCAGTTTTGGGCCCCTCGCTACAAGAAGGACATGGAGGTGCTCGAGCAAGTCCAGAGAAGGGCGACGAAGCTGGTGAGGGGTCTGGAGAACAAGTCCTATGAGGAGCGGCTGAGGGAGCTGGGCTTGTTCAGCCTGGAGAAAAGGAGGCTCAGGGGCAACCTTATCGCTCTCTACAGGTACCTCAAAGGAGGCCGTAGCAAGGTGGGGGTTGGTCTGTTCTCCCACGTGCCTGGTGACAGGACGAGGGGGAATGGGCTAAAGTTGCACCAGGGGAGTTTTAGGTTGGATGTTAGGAAGAACTTCTTTACCGAAAGGGTTGTTAGGCATTGGAACGGGCTGCCCAGGGATGCGGTGGAGTCACCATCCCTGGAGGTCTTTAAAAGACATTTAGATGCTGAGCTTAGTGATATAGTTTAGTGGAGGACTGTTTGTGTTAGGTCAGAGGTTGGACTCGATGATCTTGAGGTCTCTTCCAACCTAGAAATTCTGTGATTCTGTATTGTAACCCCAACAATCTATGATTTTTACATTACTTGCAATGTGCCTCCTTCTCTAAATAACACCCATTTATACAAGTAAGCAAAGTCACACCAAATGGGTTAAGACGACTAGTGGCTATTTCATGGATTAGTAATTTACTTTCTTGCAGGAGGTACTAGTCTTCTGATATCACTTGAAAACAAGAGCAAAATAAGAAAACAAAAGCAAATTAAAAGGCAGCTTTTTCACTACTACTTATTAGAGCTCTTCAGTGACTGAAAAATTTGTAGTTCCAGGAAGAATATATATGACATTTGTACACTATACCAGATAGCATAAAGCTGTTCTCTTTCTGTCTGCTATGTCTTACAGGACAGGACAGGACGTTCACTTTTCAGAAAAAAAAACAGTACATCTTCAGGTCCTGACATCATCACATTTTTATGTCTATTACTTTAACTATGCAGCTGCCAAATCAATTCTGATTAGAATACACTTTGAATTTCATAAAGTCTTCCCACAGACATATATCTTTCAGTCTCAAGCACTTCTTGTCATTTTAATTGCTTCACTTCAAGTACCCCTAGGAAAAAAATGATGCTTTGCAGTATTCACAGGCAGTCTGAACAGCACTCACACTGTCCCATGGGAGAACACTGTCTGGAATCACCATTTAAATAGGAGAAGGAGAGAGAATGCTGAAAACACATACATAAGAAATGCATGCTGCTTATACTCTTCATTAAAATCAAACGTAAGACCAGCTCAACTCTCCCCCACCCCCATGTGCCTTCAATAAAAAGAAGAGAGATGTCTTCTCTTAACAGAACTAAGCTTTCCAAGCATGTGTTTTGAGGCTGAGGCAGTGTCTGAGCTATGTAGGAAAACATGAAATAACTCTTTCAGGATGCCTTATCAATTTCTAGCTACATGGTCTCAGACTAAGGCTCTTTTGTTTGTCTCTTTTTACATATATTTTATATTTACCCGATAACATAAGGAGCAGGTAGGACACCATCACACTTCTGCAGCAAAATAGTCTTTGTCAAATCCTTGA
This sequence comes from Aythya fuligula, assembly GCF_009819795.1. Classification (NCBI taxonomy): domain Eukaryota; kingdom Metazoa; phylum Chordata; class Aves; order Anseriformes; family Anatidae; genus Aythya; species Aythya fuligula. Next base: position 7,135,884 of record NC_045569.1, on the reverse strand, counting down.
ACTAAACCAATCTTCCAGATGTGTGCACGCAAGCACTAACTCTCTCAATTGCTCCCCATACTGGGACTGCTTCAAGTTCAAGTCTCCCTACCAGTTCACTAAGGTTCTTCTTTGAGAAGAAAAAGAAAAATCATTGCATCCTCAGCCTCCTGTATGCCATAACATTTAAGTATCTTCAGAAGATCATATAGTTGATATCCAAAGTTAACTCCAAAGTTTTTTCTCATATGCTATCTGCCCAAGGGACTGATTCCTCTGCATTCTGAAAGCACATCTGAAGTGTTTATTGCTTCCAGATTTTGAAAAGAGAAATTACTGTTATAACTCAGCTGGGTTGTCTTAAGAGCTCTGCTAAAGCCTCTCTGGTTTTCATCACAGAGTCTCACTTCAGAATACACACATTTCCTGTGTATTACTTTTCTCCAAGTATAGAAAACTCACACTCAAGTCTTGGGCAGAACAATCCGTTTACCAAGGAAGAAGAACACAGCAGCATTTACATTGCAATGTGCCTGAAACAATTGCAAAATATTTAGAAACTTCAGTTGCTGCATGTAATACTTTAGCCCTAACCTTTCTGCCACTCTCTGCCAAGAATCTGAAGCACTACATTCAGAATTCGCACTAAACACAAAATTTGATAATCATGACTTGTGTCCAATTCTGCACTTAGTTTTACTGAATTAAGCTCGCACATAGGTGAAAACTGACCTCACTGTCCCAGATACACAGCTGATGTCAGACAACAAGAACAACAGTTAACACACAGGTCTACCCAAGTTAACGATAAATGAAACTGATGTATAACCTCCAGATCTGAAAGTCAACCAACGTAACAGCCCAGCTACCAGCTTGACACTAGTGATCAGAGCACAGACACTAGTCAAAGCTGCAAAAAATCACACACTTACCCAGAGAGCTTTTTCTCTCAGAACTCACAAACAGTAAAATTAAAATTCAGCCCTCTACTGAGCAGGTCATTTGACAACTGTACTGTTTGAAGCCACAGTTTAACCACTTCTAACCGAAGACTCCAGTACGGTTTGTTTTGCCCAGTTTCAGACTAAGCAACATGTCTTTGAGGTCAGGAAAAGCCAGTCACTCCTAAGCAACCATCAGCACAATTCAGCAAGGCTCATGTTCGTGCTCATCTCTTACCACTACACTGAGCCAGTATTTAAGCTAGCTTTTGAAGAAGTGCTGGAAAAAAAACAGTTTCTATATACATATACTCTCCCTACTATCTTGAAAAGCAAAACAGCTCCTCCACACTCTAGAAAGCTTTTGTATTTAATCATAAAGTCAGGCATCAAAAATCACCTGTTTTACGCCTCTTAACATTCAATTTGCACACAACAGAAACTGCTGCATTACACAGCAGATCAGCTCAGGCCAGAACACTCTTGTGGCCTTTCTGCAAAGACATAGAAACAGAAGAGGACATTTCTAGCCTACCTGATAAACAACCTCAACTGCAAATAGCAGTATTTGAAACACTCATTACTGAATGGAAAACCAAGACCAACTTACACAAATGTTGTAAGAATCAGGCATCCTATTCCATTCTTATTTGCTGTCTCACAGAGATGAGGTCACTTATGCTGGCCCATTACTCGCTAGATACATCTCTAACTTTGCTAGAACTGCCTGGGAAAACCAAAAAAAAAAAAAGGCCTGACATGCATTTCCAATTGCTGATGTTGGTTTGCAATGTACATTCATTAGAATAGAATAGTACAGATGGACCTTCAAAGACTGAGTCCAATTGCCTTAACACCTCAGGGCTAACCAAAAGTTAAAGCTTATTCATGAGGGCATTGTCCAAACACTTCTTGAGTGCTGACAGGCACGGGGCACCAGCCGCCTCTCTAGGAAGCCTGTTCAGTGTTTCACCACCTCCTGGTAAAGAATTTATTCCTCATATCTAGCACACCTGCAATATAGAAAATACCAATAAAACTTGAAGTTTGCTACCTAACTACCTAAAGACATTAACGGTAGTGATATGCTCTTACGAGCATCACTTGCAAAGTTCAGTCTGCAAAACTTCCTTGCTTTCTGTCTCCCTCTCTCTCTCTCTCTCCTCAGTACAACGCTTAACATGCTCAGCGTCATTCAGGAGAATCCTACATGAAAACTGATATGGTTCAAAATCCAAGCGCAATCCAGCTGCCAGGAAATCGGGTAATTATTGTACTTCTGGAATACAATACCAGCTCAAGTGTTAAAAAATCAGCACCGTTTCTCTCTGTAACACTGTAAAAGCCACAATACTCAATTGTGACCACTCAGGCTTCATTAAGAGATGACTTGATCCTCCCCATTTCACATTACTTACAACTGAACAAAATTGAACTACTTAATTAGCAGGTAACATTTTATGCAATAATTATATGGAAATCCACACTAACCGTGCATTCCCATATTAACATTCACCTAACACATTTCTATATGGAAGATTCAATACAACTTCAGCCATTTTTCTCATTAAAAGGAATAGATCTTCTCAACTGGTGTTTCTAGTGGCATTAAGACAAACACGTCAGCCACCTACAACCATTTATATTCACTCTGACACCTTATTACTTAAACACTTGCTTACCCACTGCAATCTAACCGTTACCACTAAGTCTATATTGATTTGCTTCGCATTAATGTTACTATACTGATATCTACGCACCTAATATTGTCTCAGCCAAGCATATGAATAAATTGAAACTAAGTAATATGACCACATAAATGATGACTGCTTTCTTGCTGTAGCTGTAAAAAGAACAAAATCCTTCTTATTTGCCAAATTTAATTTCTGAATGCAGGACTTCTCAACTATGCTGCAAGGATATATTTAGCTGCTGTACTACAGCTCTCATCTCAGATTACACAGCTATTTAAATCTAAAAGCAATGCATGTGTTCATGAAAGCTGTTAGAGTAAACATTCAAGTCCAAATGTGAAGTCTTTGTGGACTAGGTTAAGACATACGTACATACAAAATTTATACATTACAGGGAAGTACTTTGGTGTCTTGTTTATCACAGCTTTCAAAAGGTACCTGTAACTCATTCCTCAATTTAAGATGGGAAGAGATGAATAGTTCTCATTAGTGGAGAAAAGCCTTTCCAAAGCAAGTTGAGAACATAGAAATAGACACACCATAACCTCCACTCACAGGCCACAGCTTAGCTTTCTTTCCCAGCCTTTCACCCTTGAAAGGGCAAAAAACCACACAAACCATGTAAGAAGATCAGAACTCAGTACTCATTTTGTGTGCCCAAACTAAGGAATCTTTAGCAGCCTAACAGAGCGGAGCTCAAGAGTCTGAGGGTGGTTCAGGATCATTCTCTGAATACAGAAAGCATAACAGTACTGCTCTCAAAGGAAACATACAGCCTTTACAAGGACCAGTAACACACATGGAACCTGAAAGCCAAAGGGGAGAAAACAGTAGGCTAACGGGAAAGACACTGGAAAGAGTTTGGCAGCAATTTCTCCTTCTGGACAGTGCTTTTGAAAAGACAGTCAGTGGCATTCCCACTTGGTGATATGAAGCTTGAGAACAGTACCTCAGCCACAGGAGGCTGAACTAGCAAACCACAATTTGTGGCTGTTGGTGCAATTGCCTTACACAAGTCAAGTCACAGAGCTACTCCTTTTGCTGTTGTAGCACCAGAGCCTCCATCCAGCTCATCCAGCTCTTGAATACTCCTGCAGAGTCACCAATTTTATGATCAAGCTTGGAGCTCAGATACTTGGTTGTACCAACTTCATTTTGATGTGACCAGAAATAGACCCTGGTTGTAGGTAAATGAATGCTAACAGTATTAAGCAGATACTAGCTATGCTTAGTTGTTATCAGAACAACTGACTATACACACGTGCCGAATACCTTTAATTAATACTAACTCCAAGTAACAACAGGAAAAAATATTCTGAGAATGGAAAAAAAACTTATAAGATTTGAAGATGGAGGAAAGAAGTAAAGTAACTAAAAAACTACAATTGTCAGAGAAAGGAAATTCAAGATTGATGAAGTTGTCCCTCAGAAGCCTTGTTGTAGCAAGCAGGCAAAAAAGGCCAAGTCAGGCCATTCAGGCTGCCACGAAGACAAAGCTGACAGCATGCAGGTGACAAGCTAATTGTGCTACACACAGAAGCTACAGTGGACACTGAAGACAAGATCCAAGATCATTCCACATTTTCACAACGGCTACAGTGGTTTGTAAAGCAAAAGGTTACACAGGGCTCTGCAGCATTACCAGAATGAAAGCATCAATTCATACCTGATACATGTCAGCATCTCACTCTAATTAACCCCATTAGCCCCACACAACTTCTTGTTCAAATACAGTATGCATATGGACTTGAACCATTACAACAAGGAATAACAGCCCTCTTTAAAATAGGATAAACACAAGAGAAATGTCAGGCTCTCCTACTTATAAATGTATGAAGGTCTAAGATGTTCAAAGAATGTGAACGGAAGTGCACAAAGCTGAATTAAAATATATGATACTTAATACTTGTTTAAACAGTATTGTTTTGTTTTTGAGTAATACCGATGCCTTAGCCTGAACTTCAAGGCTATATCTGAGGGGTCTTTCACCACTGCTGGAAAAAAAAAGAAAAAAGCATAGGAATACCCATTTAGCTTTACAGCAATCTACACAATTTCTCACAAGCTTTACATTTCCTCAAATTTATACATACATATATATAAATAAATTGATGCCACTTTCTAAAATTTGACCGTAATATTTAATTTTTCTTCATTATGCTGTATCAACTGGCTCGGATCTCAGAGTGCAGTTCAGAGCAGTTCTGAAAGGTTCAATATTCCTCATAAAAAACCTTTAGAATTAACTTTGAGCTCCAGACCTCTTTTAATCCACTTGGTTAGGATAGCCATTACAAAAATATTAAACCAAAAATCGCATTTTGTAATCACAACATCCAGCCAACTGTGATACTTGCAACAAATAATACTTGCCAGCAGTATACAAATGCATAACATGACACTGTATTAAGTCTCTGAAGAAGCTAAACTACAAACCATTGGCAATGATCCTAGAATTTATTTTGAAAAGAAGTCAAGGATGCTGCCACCACTGCTGGACTAGTAGTGTAACAAAAACCCTACGTATAACCAAGCAAGCTTACAGTTATGACAAACTTCACTCATGTTCAGCCTACACAAATGAACAAAGAAAAAAAGGTAGCCTGGAAAGCTCTGCTTAAACAGCAGCTTTATCCCTGGTTTGGTGCTGGCTGCCTAATATTTGGGTATGTCAGGAGGATAACGCCCTCCTCAGTAGGACTGGCCACTTTATAACTCTTACCTCCTCCCTAAAGCTTTCAAAAAAGAAAAAAAAAAGTAACAACACAAGAAAGTTAGCATTTCTTATAAATAGAAGAATCTATTTGCATTCTTCTGTGGTATTTTCATTGTTTTAAAATCTGGAAACTTTCAGTGCCTTTCTGTTCAGAGTATCTAGGAGTCAAGAGTTTTAACCCATGGTTTCAATTTAAAAATAAACTGTCCGAGTTATTTTCTATTTGCACAATAAACATCGACACGTGAAGATATTTTAGCATCCACCTGCAAAATGAACTACAGAGCAGTTCAATCAAATAATTTATTCGTGACTTCATAGCTCTGTAGGAAAAAGAGCCAGAGTTCTGAGTTCATACATGTGCATGAGACAGATACTGATCCAAACTAAAAGGATAACATAGCAACTATCAACTTCATTACAAGTAAGATCCAGTCAAAATTCACTACTTGTTTTTAACTTCTGCTATCCAACATGAAGCTCTTTTAAGTATGTGCTCCTATTCTCTGTAATAAAACGGTCAATTCTTCCTTGCAATAGCTGTGATCAACAACATATCAATGGTCACAGCCCAGAAAATGAGAACTAAGTGTCAGTATGGTAGTATGTACTTGTAGCAATATTTAGGTGATGAAATTCCAAACAAAGCTTGAAATTTGGAAGGTCATACCTCATAATCAAGTTAGTAACTCAAACTGAAGCTAGTACTCAAATAAGCAAAGCTGATGAAGAATTAACTGTATTGACACAAGAAAGTTACGTCAATGGAGACAGGAGTGACAGCAGGGGAAAAAGTGACAGTTTTATTTACACCTAAGAATCCTTGTGCCTGGAAATAGTCTCAAACAAAACACTTGGAAAGATGAGTTATCATGCCAGTCTTCATTAATGAAATTCAAAACACTGCTACTTGATGAAGCAATGTCATTTTCAGAGTAGTGTAACTGATGAAGACAGATTCTCTCAAAGGGACTATGTTCTGCAAGTGCCAGGAAAAGAACTGCAGTTTCCTGTCACATGTAAACCACGTTTTGACTGAAGTGTTTTCATATTCCTTCCTGAAATCAGAGTTGATGATAAACATAATCTAGTATTTCCTATTTCTGAACTGCCACAGTATAAAATACTTGCAACAACACTTTTTTCTTGTTTAAAGGTTTCTCCAGAATCCAACTATTATAGGCTGGCAGCTGCTTGAAATACCATGTATTGGTTAGTATGGCATTCCCAGTAACAAACAGCTGACGAATCTCTCGAGAGACATACTTTTTTTTCATTTCCAGTATTTCTACTAAACCCTAACAGCAACAATTATCTTCATTCTCCATCTGTGGGTCATGCCATTTCTTCCAGATTATGTGCTCAAATATGGTAGTCACAGTCCATTTTGCAGCATAACTTCGCAATAACACACCAATCAATACAGCACAGGCTGTGTTAAAAGGATACAACTATCCCCTGTAACCTAAAATTCCTAGTATGTAACTCCAGATTATCAAATAAACTACCGTATTTGGTTATTTTAAAGTTACCATGCTTCCCTATAGTCTTCTTCCTCCTATTTTAGCTTTGCTTAAGATTGTAAGACACCAAAGAGAGGTTTTGTTAACAGAATTTTCTCCTTTTTCATCTAATATTTTCATTAAATGCTAAAAATACAAAACAGAATTTTAATAAAGCAATACCTGAACTTTGCTTATTGATCAACTGCACGCACTAAATCAGAGACAACTACATGGTATAAAACAAATGCTGCCACTCACCACTTATTTTACAAGGTTTCATAAACAACATCACACTAACTATCTTTATAGGATGTATGTCTTTAAGTGGCAGCAAAGTATTCCCCCATACCATCATACTTACAGATTCCTTCGTGTCAGTCTGTGGTCTCAGAATACTGAAACAGGTCAACAGAACAGTCCAGCAGCAAGACAGACCTTGATGTTATCCCACAATGCAGTACTGCTAGGAAAAAAAAAGAGGGATAGGGAGGAAAAAAATTGTTTCAGTATTCTAAGTGAAAAGGTTAGCAAAACAAATATCAAGCTATGACAGCGCTCTTCAAAATGACAGGCACACCAAACCCAATGACAAATAAAAATCTTGAAATATGGCAGTAAAATGACCCATACACCAGTCCTTCAAAGTGAATTTATTAACAAACCAGCACAGTTCATATTGCAGAATTTAGCCAGAGTGACCTGACAGCAGCAACTGCTATCCAAACCTATAGCAGGAATTGGAAAACTACAGGGTTTGGTCAACACTCCTGAGAATGTGCGTAGTGGAGATGTGAATAGAAAAAAGAAACTCCTGATAGATGATAATTTTAACATCTGCAGTGTCACTACTTTATATCACCCAGTGCTTGTTTGTAGGAAAACGATCATTGTTTTCAAGGTGACTGTGATAAAATACTACAGCAAACCTGCAAGTCGTCATGCACTCAGAAGTTGCTTGTGAATCCAGTTCCCCTTAAATACCAGTCATCTGTCCTTACTGACATCTGTGAGTCTGAAGGTCACATAGACTGAGATAGTCAAAAACTATGGTGTTTTGTCCAAATTATAACAAAGTACCCTTAAGAAATGCCATATTTTACAGGACTTTGAAAAGGCTGTATTTTATTTTCATGCAACTCAAACATTTGACATGAACATTTCTAGGCTTAAACATAACATAAGCAAACTAAGCAGAGAAGTTACACTAGAGCCAGTAAAGGAATAAACACTGTAATCATAAGAAATACTTTCCATCTACATGAATATTAGAACATTGGTGCTAAAGCATTAATTTGAGGAGAAATGCACTGTCTACAACTGAGGTGCTATTTCTAGGACCTCACCTCCCTTTCAAGTAGCTGATGTCCAGATTACATAGGTCTAACAAAGAACTTTCCTGATTTCAGTGCCTGCCTCTGGAACTTGGAACATGCTCATTAATTTAATAAATAAATAAATAATAATTTGCAGTATTCAAATACAACTTAGAAGCTACTGACTGTGTTATTCAGTGATGCAAATATACACGCGACTATATATATGCATGCAGATGCACAATACGTAGTGTACCTTTTACTCCTCATTGGTTTCATTTCTCCCAGTTTCGGTAATGAACATGCTGAACTACTACATGCTGTTTGAGGCCTCAAGGATTATCATACAAGTGGTTAGCTTTTCACAAAAAAAGATCTAGGAAATGAAGTCATTTGTTTGTCTTGAAACTATAGCAGCTGTCATTACTATTCAGTCTAGCACTGCTGCTCATCTGTGTAGTAAAGCTGGCCATTTCAGAAGACATCAGTCATTCACAGCATGATTGCCCAACTGCTTCCCCTCCAATACAGAAGGGGATCAGATTCAACTATTCTCAAATTACTCAGGGTAATCACAAAACTAAGAAAGTAATGTAAGATATTAGCTTCTCCCCTTTGATTAAAAAAATCTTAAGTTTATTCGTAGCTTTTCTTCAGTTTTAAGGCTCAGCAGAAGGTATTTCATGGACAAGGATAGATGAACTTAAGGTCATTTCCTCTCAGAGGTTTACAAATAAGGGAGATAATAATTTCATCTAACAAAGCTGAAGGCACTCCAGAAATAATTGAGAATTCAAAGCAAACCTACACTGCAATCTACTTTTAGTTAACTAGTTTCCCTTTAGTCCTTACTAAAACTATCATATGCTTGCCAACTTGAGACTGTAACCTTACCTTATTTCCTTCTACAAACTTGTGGACTGCATGGTTTAGCAACAGAAATATAGGGTGACACAGATAAAGCCTAAATTAATCCTAAACCTTTGACTTCTATACTAATTAAATATCTGCAGTTGTAACTGAAAATTGCATGCGCCTTCTCTGCTAGAGTACCACTAACAAGAGATTAACATACAAATCATTTGAGTTGACATTTGGTATTATTTCCTCATGCAGCAAAAAAGACAGGCAGGATCCTTCCTCACATCCATACTCAACTCATGCAAATAATGAGACAGTATTTGCTCCTTCTCTGCTACCAAGTTGATTGTATACATCAGCAGAAGCATCTCTCCTAGAAGCAGTGTCACTTCCTTTAATCAATGAACTTGTGATATGCCATCAGTCAGTCAGCTTGTATAAAGATATGTATTAAAATTCTGACACTGGTCACAAAAGCCTTCTGCCTGGCAGCACTGAAAATGATCTGAAAGAAATATCATTATGTGTGGAAAACTATTCAGCAGACTCCTTTCAACAAGGTGATAGCTGTTCACATTCAACAATTTCCTCAACATCACTACAGATGTTTCCTATATTCTGTGATTCTAGAATCATTGGATATGATTCCTTATTCTATGATTCTATAGTTTGTCTTGGCTGCTTTGTAATGCCAGTACTACTTGTATGAAAGCCAGGCAGTCCTGGTACATGGGCAATACCACTACTTGGGCACTGCATTCATTATAATCTAACTGCCCACTCATACCACTTGACCATATGGCAGCACTTCTGAAAGCCTCACATTTTTGAGAGCAGATCTAAAGCTCAGGCACCTGAACTCCCACAAGCACTGTCCTGCAGCACTACATACACAGGCTACTTGTGAAATATTCTCCCACCAAACCTACAGTGTCTGGAAATACTTAGAGCACAGCACTGATGGACTGCTCATATGAGTGAAAACACCAAACAAGAACAAGCAGGCTTTTCTTTCACCTTACGTTCTTAAACACATGAAGTGCTGTACACAAACCAGCAAGACCAACAGAAAGTCTTTTTTCACATCACCCACTTAATGTACTCTCTAGAGAGATACATACATACAATCTACAGAACAATGTACAAATCAGAAAAAAACGAGTTAGATTTCTGATGTTAAATACTCAACAAAGGGACATTTTCTCCAGTGAATATAGGACTGGTTAAAAACTTACCTTTGGGGAAAAATTTTTATCTACTTGAAAAAGTTTTTCTAAAAGTCTTCAACATATCCTAGTATCCCACGCTTAATATTCAGAAGGCTACTGGAAATACATTGTTTAAAATGTGAAATTTTATAGGTGTATGACTACAGGTATAAATAGTCTTGCCCTTTACCACTTCATCACTTATTAAGAACTGAGTATCTCCCTTACAACAAAATCTTCTCACCATATTAAAAATTAACGAAAAGCATACATGTTTAATCTAAGAAAAATCCCTAACCCTCGTATCACTTGCTTGTCATATGACTGTAGATAAGTCATTATCGATATCGTCTCGCTGTTTTATCACAACCAAACATGTTATACATTTGTTTCCCCTTAGCTTTCTCAGAACTGTCTTGAAGTTGTTCTGTAACTCATGAGAATTATTCAAGCTGAAAAATGGGAAAAAAAAATCACTGAAAAGATTCAAAAGTTACCAGAGCATATACATTTTAGTCAACACGCATATCCCAAAGCCATAAAACATCAAGCTAGAGACATGGGTAGTATTCCAAACAGCATCACTCATTTCCAAGATGTACAAAAAGAATAATTTTGTTGTATAAGTAACTAGGGGAAATTTACAGAGTCTAGATGCCATGATTGCTGCAATAATCACTACAAAAATACTCAATTGTGATCACTGAATTGTCATTATCAATAATAACATTTACAAGATTCCAGGATTAAAAAAAAAAAAAAAAAAAAAAAAAGTTCTGTGTTATCAAACCTTAAAGTAACACCTTCTGCAGTACAACTTGTGAAAATAAGTGTTGAAGAAAGCAGAATGAAAAAAAGGATCCCATAAGTTTTTAATGTTACAAATAACAAGACTGCAAGCAGGGATAGTTTTGAAGAAGACACCAAAAAAATGAATGGTTAAAAACTAAAACATTATTCCTTTTATGAGAATTTCAATATTTGATTCCTATTTAAATGAATGAAGCAGAGGGCTTCTTGCAGAAAAAGTGTGTGCTTGCAAGCTATTGCACCCCCACCCTTCCACTACAAATATCTATTACCAACTAAACTATCACTATCAAGTATTCCAGGCACAAACTCCTGAGATGAATAAATTTACATGTAGCACCTTCTCACCACATGTTCTCTGAACACAGTAACAGCAATTTCCACCTTTTTTGGAAAAAAAAAAAAAAAAGAGTTGGTACTTTTGTAAAGGCTCCATTTTCAAACAGTGGATGTTTAACACTGATAGATGTGGCTTCTTCAAATGCCATATTCAGTCATCCTACAATTGATGCCTCTTACCTCTGCATTACTAAAACGCCAGCCACAAAAAAAAAAAAAAAAAAAAACAACAACAACAAAAAAAAAAAAAGCTTATGATCTTGTGTCCATAGAATCAACTCAGAGCAGGAGAGTTCTAAACACGCTTCCACCCAGCAGCTAATACAATAGGAAAATTTAGATTCAATAGCAACACACACCTATCTTCAGTCTAATTTCTCTATTTACACTAGTCAGTAAACACAGATGTACTAGTCAGTAAACAGAGATTTCAAATAAAAGAAAAAGTTGGTAGACCAGTGCTTCCCTCCTAAGTTACTCATGATCGGTGAGAACACCAACAGGTAAGATTCTATTCCCAAAGCAGACAATAATTGACCTAAAACTGATTTAACAAGCAATTTCAAATTCATAGGGAAGAATGAGCAGACTTGTGTGTGAAACTATTGCAAGAGTCAGACATTAATGGACTGTCAAACCAATCTGTGCCAAGCATTACAGACTTGGTCCATAGAGTTAACGACCGCTTGTCAGCCACCCAGGATTGGCAACCCCTCTCAACAGGGCACATCACTCCCCATACCAAGAGATCCAAAAGAAACAGATTTTAGCTACTCAAGAACATAAGCTGATGGCTTAATATTGCCTGACCTGTTTCTGTACTGTGATAACCATGCTGCAATCTGTTTTGTTTCAGACTTCTTGTAGTTTACTCCATGCCTCCACAGTGTTGTTGAAGACCTTAACCAAATCACATTATGCTCATGTTAAACAGAGGTATACAAAAAGCACTGACATGGGCTTGTTTTCATGTAAAGAAATCCTACGGGGTTTGCTTATGTACATCACGTTCATATGTGCTCAGAGTTACTTCCATGTAACACCCAAATCAACAATTTAAAGGCATTTTACAAAGCTTGGCTTTTTTTATGGATAGCTTAATGATATAGTGAATGAAGAAAGTTTTTAAAACAACACAAATCAACACAAGAACAGCCTTCTAGAAGCAAGACTGTTTCTGTGATACCTTTGCATACAGAGCAGCTTTGTATTGTATTGTACAGACGTTCTCAAATACAGGTGATTTCCCGCAGAAGTCACAAGCACTGATATCAACTATGAAAGACTGAAAGTATTTGATGCTTCACAAGTTTCACTGAATGCACCTTGTGCTGTCCTTGCAAATTCTCTCTGCCCTGGCTTTCACTGCCAGTCAGCACTCTACAAAAATTAGGAGTAGAGAGAAGATACAACCTGTTTTTTTCCAGTATTCCTGTGCAAGTGCCAAGATAAAAGTATTGACTAACTGACACAACACTTTGGTCCTTCCTGGCAAATATGTCAGATGATGCCCACGTCTGTAATTAAGGGTAACTTCTGCAGCACGTGAGGGGTTGCTGTATAGGCCAGGATAACTCACCATCATTCAGTACAAGCAAGGCAACGCCTGGGACTTTCCATTACCTCCAGGAGGAACAAGTACTGATGGCAGTGTGACACTCAGCCTGTACAGCTGCCACTAAAGCAAGTCAGCATTTTTGTTGAAGTTATGTGACAGAAGTTACCTTACACCTACCAAACTTTTTTTTTTTTTTTTTAATTGAGTCAAATTTACTCTTCAGTATCTATCATTGGATGCTAAGTCATATTCTTTCCTCTGTTTTCATGCATTTGTCAGCTAGCATCATAGTACATTAAGGCACAAGCAATGTTTTTTCACATATTTGAATTCAACTACAGCAGCAGTTTATGCTACTAAGTAACTTGAAAAAGCTAACCCAAATGCATATTAAGCAGCAAATTCTCACGCTACGAATAGCTTCCACAAAGATACTACCTCTCAACCTTCTGCAAAGCAACATTACAATTATGCGTCCGGTATCAGACAGGCACTGACTTAATTCTGCCTTCATTTACAGCCTTTTGCATTTAACCCCCCTGTACCTCACAGAAATAAAGCTACAATGACTCCCCTCAACATGAAATAACTCCAATGCTGTTCAGAGGCCAATGTAAATAACTTTCTTCCCTTTCAGTTTGGAAATGTTTCTGAATACATATTTTTAAGTGAAATATAACTACATGCACCTTGTTTAGCTTCACTGGTACCATGCAAGCCCCTGCACCCATCATGCAGCCACATACTGAGACAGGTACTGCAGCAGGTGGCAATGACTTGCACAGCTGGGAATGACAGGAGCTGTGCCATGGGGCACATCCTAAGAGAAACTGGAAAGCACGGATACCCACGTAAAAGAAGTGGCTCAACAGAAGGCTTGTCATTTAAAGGATGTTATAAATTAAGCCAACCACTCTTTGCCCTATATCTGCAGTTACCTCCCTTATTTTACTAAGACAGAACTGTAGTTTTGTTGGACTTCGTTGCTGTTGTTTTGTTGGTTTTAAGTAGCTCAACTACCAGAAATCTTACACTGAACAGTTGAAGTGTTTTTAAGAAATATTTTCCCTTCTCACCACCATTTCACATCCAGCCTTCTAACAGTGCAGGCACAAGGTTGCCAAGAAATGTCAAAGCAGCCGTTAGTGTTGCTTACCAGTTGCTCAGCCGCACAAAGCAAAAGCTACCACTTTGACTGAGTGGCATCATAGCCACCGTCCCTCACAGCAGTCCACACATTCATTCACATGTATAATTGGCTCACACAAGCACATTCCTCCCTCTACTCAATCTTTCAGTTGCTTTGAGTGCTTTGCTAATTACACATCAGGTACAAGTTCACTTTAAGGGACCTCAGCAGCACGTGCAACAATTTGAGATAGCCCTTTCCAGCACTGGAGGAAAAAAAAAAAAAAAAAAAAAAAAGAGAAGAAAAGACCACAAGAAAAACTTTACACCTCCATGTCATGGAACAAAATTTATATTTCCATCACCTACCAGGACTAGCATTTGTAGCTTCACATTTACTTAAAAAATAAAGTGGTAAGTGATAAACTATGTTCTCTTTCCTAACACATTTGAGAGCTAACAGCACGAATTACTGGGCTTTCTACTGCAGCACAATCTTCTAGACTGCCAAAAACCACTCTTAAACACTTTCCTTGCTGGTTATTTTCTCAGACCTATATCAGTAGGCATAACCACTTGAAAAACCTGCTTTAAGCATTCAGTGCTGCAAAGACATTGTATTCCAACCCTGGAGTTGTTTGTTGTTTTTGTGGTGTTTTTTTTTGGTACACAGAAGCTTACAAAAACAATAGCTGTCATTTCCAACATCAGAGACTCTCAGTAACACTCCTGATATTGTCCTGTAACATTCAACTTGCACATTTGGTCAGTTTGAATTCCAAGTTATAAGAATAGCATTCTGAAAATGTAGTACTTCAGTTTAACACAATTTTTAGCTATAGTCTAGTTAAATACCGATAAGCTGTCAGAGATGTTGGTGAAATACTGCCTGAGTATCAAATGCCATATTGAATTCTGAGGTTATAGCACCACAACTGTAAGACTCCATCAATCCATGGGATGAGAATGAGGGACGCTGCAGGACTGCCAGTGCTGTTCTAGCACTCGGTGGACACACTATACCCTTGTAGTATTCCTTCATGCTCAGGTGGTTTTGGCTGCCCCAAACAGGTAACTACAAACTCTGTATGAAGACAGAGAATGTATTATGCTACAAAATTAAACAGTGAACACTCAGAAATGCCATCTCCTGCGCAGCTGAAGCCCACCACAGATCAGGGAACAGTAAGTATTTGGAGTCTTTCTACATTCAAATATTAGCAGTTGGCTGTAAACAGTACTGAAAGTTTGCCAGCAACCACACTGCACGGCACAATTGACATGGTGGAGGAAAGAGATGCCATCCACAGGGACCTAGACAGGCTTGAGGGGTGCGCCTACATGAAGTTCAACAAAACTAGGTGCAAGGTGCTGCACCTGAATGAGGGCAATCCCGAACACAAATACAGGGCAGAAAATGGATTGAGAGCAGCCCTAAGGAAAAGGAATTGGGTGTGCTGGTTGATGACAAACTCAACATGAACCACCAATGTGCACTTGCAGCCCAGAAAGTCAAACATATCCTGGTGTAGTGGTTTAACCCAGCTGGTAGCTAAACACCACACAGCCGTTCGCTCACCCTCCCCCCTCCCTCTCTGGGATGGGGGAGAGAAACGGGAAAGTAAAGCCCGAGTTGAGATAAAGACAGTTTATTAAGACAGGAAAATGATAAGAACAACAATAATAATAATAACAATAATAATAACAACAATAATAATAATATCAACAATGATGATAATAGTACTACTAATAATAATGTGTACAAACAAGTGATGCACAATGCAATTGCTCACCACCCCCTGACCAATGCCCAGCCTAACCCCAAGCAGTCTGGCCCTTCTCCCCCCGGCTAGCCACCCCTATATATTGTTTAGCATGACGTCAGATGATATGGAACACCCTTTTGGCCAGTTTGGGTCACCTGTCCTGGGTCTGTCCCCTCCCAGCTCTTGCTGCACCCCCAGCCTGCCCGTTGGCAGGACAGAGCAAGAAGCTGAGACATCCTTGGCTTGGTGTAAGCACTGCTCTGCAACACTTAAAACATCAGGGTGTTATCAGCACTCTTCTCATCCTAAGCCAAAACATAGCATTCTACCAGCTACTAGGAAGAAAATTAACTCTGTTCTAACTGAAACCAGGACACCTGGGCTGCACCAAGAGCAGCATGGCCAGCAGGGCAAGGGAAGGGATTCTCCCTGTCTGCTTTGCTCTCACGAGACCCCAGCTGAAGCCCTGTGTTCAGCTCTGGGGCCCCTAGCACAAGAAACACATTTGTCAGCTCAGTTAACGCCTCAATTAACAAATCACCAAATGCTATTTAAAAATTACTTCCATTAGTACCATTAACACAGAAATGGAAGTGTAACTGTGAAGACTGCTGAGCCAATTGCATTAGCACTCAAAATGGGTATCTCAGGTCTGCTCTTCCCAACCTTTTCCCATCCATTGTTCTAGCTCCAGAAGTGATGGAAGTAAAAACAGAGACATTCTCATAGCAACACTCAGAGCAGCAGCAGACTGCCATCTGGATGGTTCTATAGAGGGTTACAAGGAGTTACTTGTTTCACTTCTCACACAACCTGTGTTTAGGTTTGTGAGTCAAGAACGTTCATCATTGTTACTATGCCCATACAACTCAGCCCAGGTCAGCAAGGTAGCAAAAAGTTTACCCACAGCAACACATGACATATGAGAGTTGTTTTTTCACCCCTTATTCAAATTAGCTAAAATGTACAAAATAAGACAACCTTCAAACCTTTAAAACAGATAACTTTTCTTCAGCTGAAAATACCTTTATTTTCTCTTCTCTTGTCCTTTGCTATGTTTTTTGAAAGGAATTAGAAGACAAAAATAGATAATAAAAGTCACGTGAAATAACATTGATACACAAAATCAATTATCAGGAATTTTATTTTTATTTTAAAAAATTATACAAGACATAGGGATGGCTAAGAAAGAATAAATGTCCCCCGTAGGAAATGTGCTCCCACTAAGTTTGGTTATTGTTTCTGTTTTATTTGTTTTAAATCTATCCACTCTTCCGGTCAGTCTCACAGAAGTATTAGTAGAGATGAAAATAAGTATCAAAAAACACATGAACGGAAAACTGGCCATTATAAGTGTTTGCGTTCTACAAGTTACTTTAAAACAATTACACAAGAAACCAAACTCTGTTCAAATAACTATTTCCTTCCCAGAGGAAGGAGACAAACTAGAATAATAATATACACAGAAAAACTGAGTGATGCCAGCTGCAGGAAAGCAATGATGCATAATTGAGCCCACATGAAGACACTAAAGCAAATTTCAGCATCATAATTACACTCCAGAAGCAACTTGTTTCACCAATCCAAGTTGGAAGCTCATAAAGCTGGGGGACATAACCATCTCCACCCTAACAAGCAGTCAGGTCAATACTAGGACTGGTACAAGGGGGAAAGGAGGAAGAACAGACAGCAACTGACCTTGGTTTGATCTAAGCCAGCCTCCTTGAAATTGCACCCTCAGACTAGAGAAGTGTTTCTGTATCAGGAACCATTTCTTTCATGCACTGTGTGCTTCCTTCCTGACATGGTGCTTCTCAGGATACAAGGTAGGCCTGAGGGACCCATGGTAACAAAAAAGGGTAAAGCCTCCTCTTCATCCCAATAACAGTTCCAACAGCAGATGACACAACCTAGGTATAGCGAGTCAACAGCAAAGCAAAACTGCTCCTGCTCGAGCTGAAGGACACACAACATACCAGAACAGATTTTGCGGTCTAAGGAGAAGGATACTCAGAAGACCCACAGTGCTGACCCAGCCTTTTTAACCCTTTATGACAAAGTATCCAAGCACAGATGCTCTAAAGGAAGCAGGAAATAGCTCAAAGAGGTTCTCTAACAGATAAGGTTATTGTTCAAGTCTATGAACAACATAGATGTTCAAAGTTAGGCTATTCTTTCACTGCTGTCAACTGTACTGGAAAAGGTGAACTTGGATGTTATTTTGCATTAGAATGAGCTTTTTCAGGCAAAGGATTGTGCAAATCTGCTTAACAGACTTCACCATCACAGCTTTTCCAACACAATCAGTGTTACGTTTATATTCACGTTAAGAGTATTTATGGCAACTTCTGCCAAAAGCAGATGGCACAAGCTTAGCTCTTCTTTTAAACAAATTATCATGCTACTTTACTTCCAAAAATCGCTCACTTCAATTTCAGCCCAAACCATTTATATCATGCATCTACAGGAATGAAAGGAATAAGACTAATGAATTTACACGAAGACTACAGATACTTCACTGCAATGCTTATAAAAGACTTCAAGACACATGTAGAAAGGAATAGTGTTTTTTTAGCCTACTGGATATGATAAGTCACCTCTGCTTTCTACATTTGTGCCCGAGAATGATTTTTTCATATCTGGGGAGACTGCACGTTATTTTCTTAGCTGTACAGTTGTAACCAGAGAAGACTCATCCTTTCTATACTGGTAGCTAAAGAAGCTAAAGTGTAGGATAGCAAAAGATTCACCATCCTATCCCTAGAACATTTAATATGAAACATCTTCCCAGTGTTGAAACGAGTCAAATTTTCCCAGTAGCTTATATGTTACTGAGAACTGAATTTATCATGTCTTAGCAACATGTTTTATGATAGCTGAAGGAGCACTGAATAAGCAGGTTCCCTATAAACATATGAACCTATCTTTCTAGTTTCACAGATGCTATAGGTGCCAAAGGTCCTCATCATCAGTCTGCAGTGCAGGTTGTTACCCAGCACAGAACTTTGTGAACACACGAAAACAGCCTGGCTTACAACAAAACCAGGCGTATTTGCAAGCTATATTGCTCTGGAATGATAGCTGGCTTTGTCCTTCTCCCAGCTCTCATTTAAGCCTTAACTCCCTATAAATGCCATAGATAAAACTATTGCAGCCTACTTTATTTAGCTGCCATTCATTTGGAATAAATAGGGGCTTTGTTAATAACTTCCAAGCACAGAATGAAGGCCCACCCCACACATTTGTGCAAGGCAACTGGAATGCATCAGCATAAAGGTCTTCAACTATTAGCGGCTTCACATTTACAAGATACAAGTTTGTCAGTAAGTTGTCAAAGCTGAAGAGTTAATGCATTAACTGTTCTCCACCTTAAAAGAAGTGTTGGATATACCACAAACATATTTACTAGTAGCTTAAAACAGATGCTTTTAGTCTACTTGAGTGTCAGATAATTGTTCACATATTAATGAGCATGTTGAGACCAGCAACTTCGATTGCACTGCAAAGAATCTGAACAGCATTAAAACCAAAAAGGTTCCACTGTTAACATCCTCCTCCCTTCCTCTCCGCCCCCCCCCCCCCCCCCCCCCCCCGCGTCTCCCCCCATCTTATTCTAAAACCTTATACATAAAGGTTTTAGTCTTGCTTCCTCAGCCCATTTCAAAATTCCCACTAAGGCTTCCCTAAGGAATTTGTTGTTGTGCAGCAAAAAGTAGATTTGAATAAGATTGTACTTCAGATCTGAGACAAACACTTTCTGTAAGCATGAAAGGCATCTCACTGCAGTATTTCAAGTGACAAAAGTGATTTCTTCTATTAACCAGCTCTATATACCAGACATTTGCAAGGAAAATTCCTAAATATATGGTCTGGAGAATCAACAGCATCAATTTTGACAGTAGTGTCACATTCAAATATATTTAACCAAAGGCAAAATAATGACTTAAGCTTTTCTTATTTTCCCCATAGAAAACATATGGGTTCAAGGTTTCTTTACCAAGCTATTCTGTATTCAGTTTGATTATTTTACTTTATTTAAGGAAAAGTATTAGAACAAATAAGCTTAAAGTAGGGCAGAGATCACCAACAGAGGTAGGAGAAGAGCAGTAAGGCGACCAGTTCATTTCTGTAAATAATATTTGTACTCAGTACTACAAAAAAGCTAACCCATCATGCTGCTGAGCTAACAATACCAGCAGCACCAACTCTACTCCAATTCCACGGTTCTGAATTACAGCTCATCTAAAACTTAGCTCTATGAATGCAAAAAACACTTCAAATGTTTGAAGAACAGCAGCTTTGCTGTCCAACTTGTAGAAGCTAACCTCTGCTGGAACCTTAAAACAAAGACAGCCATAAAACCCCTAGGCACCCAAACCACTATCCTTTACCTTTCAGACACTTGCTCTCTTCAGTCACAGAATCACAGAATGGCTGAGGTTGGAAAGGACCTCTAGATGTCATCTAGCCCAACTCCCCTGCTCAAGGAGCGTCACCTTCAGCAGGTTGCACAGGATCACATCCAAATGGGTTTTGAATATCTCTGAAGAAGGAGACACCACAACCTGTCCAGGCAACCTCTGCCAGTACTTGGGCACCCTCACAGTCAAGAAGCTTTTCTCCATGTTCAGATGGAACTTTCCGTGTTTCAATTTGTGCCTGTTGCTTCTCGACCTAAGTTAGGCAAGAGAAGCTCCAGTATTTCTGTTCATGGCCACCACAGAGCAAACTCTCCCCTTCATCTACCTTTAAAATCCATAACCCTTTCTTGGAAAGATGAAGAGCTACATGGGAGAGAGAAGAGAATTGGCTAAGGAGAACAGCGAAAAAGAAGAGAGATTGGTTTCAGCAACTAACAGTTGGGAAGTAGCAAATGAAAGTAACAGTCCTGGCTTAATGGCAAATATCTGTTCACAGGGCGTGCACGTTACCAGAAAAGAGAAGTTGGCCTTAAGAGAGAATTTGGAGTGTCTACAATCTTTCTCTTAAAGACTAAATGGGTGATTCAAGTTTCTGTAATGCTTTTTGGAAACAAAGGCTGCTATTCAACCAAAAAAAAATACATCTTTAATATTTCAGCCATTTGACAGTTCAAGCCCAAAAGCTGTCTTTGTGCATCCAAAAAAAGTTCATAACCACAAGACAAACTCATATCAAAGCAGTCTCATTTGTCTAGATTTTCCCCACATTCCAGGTGTTTAAACTTGATAACAATTCAGGTGAAGACGACTTTGGACTTTTCTCCTCCTATCAGCAACCTGTGATGAGGTGAGGGAGGAATCCCTCTAGACAGAGCTTTTCAGCCACAGAGTGGGAGAAGATCGAGGAACCAGAAGTACTGAAGTGTAATCATCCTACCCAAAACCCTGGACTAATTACTAGGACTTCTTACCTGTCACTGCCTGATACTAGTACCTTGTCCATCAAAAAGCTCTGACCAAAAATACTTAACATTCTGAAATAAACTGTTCTGCTGCTTTTACAGCTTTACCAGTGGCTATAAAAACTGATCTCACATCTGGCACCATAACCCCCACCCCTCATTCAGAAAGTGACATTTCATCCTCACATTTCATCCCTTCTTGTCCATGTTCTAGATTTCTTGCTCAACATTGCCACCCACCTCATGCTGCAGGTCTCTTGTTCACATCGTTTGCCTCTCCTCTCTCACACGGGCAAGTCCAAGCAACCTCTTTTCTCACTACACTCCTAAAACACAGGTGCGTTATACACTGTAGTTGACACGTGGAGTTCCCACAATAGCTGGGAAGCTCAGGAGAAAAGGGAATGCAAGGAAGATGTAAAACTCCATTTTTTGAGGCAACTATAAATAAGGGAGCAGCTTCTCCCTTATTAAACAATGCCACTGACTTCTGATACCTTGCATTTCTGTCCTTACAACAAAAAAAATTGTCCTGTCGCATAGTTCTGAAAAATGCATATAGCATTTCCACCTTCATTCACACATAAAAAACAGCTCTGTGAATGGAGTTGATTGCACAGCTACCAACTAAATCGATGCCAAGCCTGAGCTACAGACCCTCCTTGCTTCATATGGGGAGCCTGGTAATGCTAGGAGAAGAAACAGAGGGAAAAGCAAGTAGACCTCAGATATCAAACCAACCTAGGTCTTTCACAGGGATTTCTACAGTGACAGGCCACAGCTTCTGTAAATCCATTCTTCTACTGGACAGAGCAGAGGACTCAGCAATTGCTTACTTGAGGTTAGCTCTGTGTGCACACATATATATGTGTCATGCCCACATGCATGAACAGGTAAGGGAAAATTGTAGGCACATCTCCTTTGACCTTAAGGATCAAGAACCGAGGACATGGACTATTCAACTCACTTTCAAGTCTACTTCCTAAGGGTTTTTCCACTGTACTTTCAATTGTGCAGCTGGAATTTCCCCACTAGTCCAACCAGGGGACATAACTATTTTCAAACCATTGTTTGATGCCTAACAAGCTTGTAAGTTCTCCAGGCTCTAACCAACATATTACAGATGCAGTACACAATTACGGAGCCACCTCTAGACCTATGCACCAGAACTGGCGCATAGAAAACAATAACCAACAATGACAATACTTCTGGGTTTCAGTCACTTAAAATTGAGTAGATATAAAGTTAACTAAAGCAATAGCAAGATTTTAACAGCATGTTGCCTAGCAAGTTATAAAATAATGCCCACAGAGGCATTCAAAGCTAAAGCTGTGAGGTATTCAAAGCTAAAACTAAGGTGTTAGAGGGTTTCTGGGCAGGCCTGTTCAGGTCCTAACAGAAGAGATTCTACAATTAGTTTTATTTTTTTCAGTTCTCAAAGGAGTGATGTTACTGGTCAACCAGCTGCCTGCATGAGGCATTAGTGACTCATAAAGATTGCATACATCTGGAGTGAAGTCCAACAAACAGCAACATGTAAGATCCAGGGCTCCTGATAGCTGTAGCTTCTTCACTGAGAACCCTATTACTACAAATCATGTTTCACAAGCCATGTATGCACAGTAACGCCTGTACAGATACTGCCTGCCTCATTGCCCTAAAAATAACTTTGCTTAGGAAAGCCATCAGGACGTCATACATTATGCTACGTAGGCACTTCCAGTGCATACCCCCTCAGTTTTTACATTCAACAACTGAACTGCAGCCAAAAGATAGGCTTACTGAGAACTCATCTGCTTGTAACTGTAACCATGCTCATTAACAAAACCTGAAAAACAAAAGTTCTAGCTCTTGCCACGCTAACAAATAAGTTTACGTGTTGGAGTTTTTGAGGTTGACTGCAACAGCTTGAGGGTCCACAATATCAAGCCCTGCTGAAAAATTACATTCCCTCAGTGGTACTCTCAAAATACCATGAAACTGAGTTCAACAGAGTACTGAACGTAACAGCATAGAAAGAACAAAACAAAACGAAAAAAAAGTTTTAAGCCAACTAAACATTATATTAGCAGGCAGATTTCTCACCTGAAACTAAAATAAATGAAAAGTTAAGTACTGATTTTCATGAATCATGTTACTTTCAGTGTATCTTTAGTGAAAAAGAAGATTCTGGCTAGTATTGCTGACAGCATGAAAACCTAGGAACAGATCTGAGTGTAGAATCGAAGACTGAGTACTGAAGCCAGCAGAAGGGAACAGAAAACAATGATCACATCTGAAGGACTGAGTTCTTAACTGTTTCAGCAGTCTTAGGTCCAGCATTGTGAATTAAAAGACATAGGTGACAAAGATCCAAGACGTGAAATTACAAAATGTCCAATATCTAAGGGAGAATTACACTCCAATGGGCACCCAAGGGATGGGGGTAGGGAAGCAGGGCATGAGCAAGAGATGCTGTGCAAAAACAATCACTGCTCCTGACCTAGTTGTGTCAGTCATGGAGAGGCTGAATCAGACAAATCTGATTTTAGCTTGTCTGATGAGAGTGCCTGAAAGGATAGGGAAGGACTGGCATGAGACTATTCGCAGCTCACCTTTTTCAGACTAATTTTAATTTCTCCCACAGCTTTCGTACCTTGATTTGATAAATGATATAAAACAAATACCTATGCCAAATGAGTTTCATTATCCCTTAAGTCAAGTTAGAAACCAAGCTAACTCCATTTTCCCTTAAACAACTGAATCACATCATCACCACTAACTCTGCTTTATCATCCACCTGCCAGATACAGAACATTTTACGCAGCAGTGCAGCAAACAGGTGTTTTTCATTCAGTCCGCTAGAAATCGCTGACTTAGGACTCTTGTTGTCCCAGTGGTATTACTTTCAAGATCAAGGATCTAGATCAAGTATCAATCATGTTTTAAGTAACCAGCTGCTTCCAACACACCAACACTTACTGCATTGCAAAGTCAGAGATATAAGTAGTAAGATCTGAAGATGGCATACAAGGTAAATGCCAGCACCTACCTGTATTTGGCCAAAGCTACATTTTAGTAAGACAATTATCAACTAACTAGCATTGCAATATTTGTAACTGAATGGTTCAGAACACTTAGCAATAGTGATACTAAAATACCTGATTTAATAAGAGTGCATTTTTATTAATGTTTTATATCACAGTTTTGAAGATTTTTTTCGTTTTTAATGTTAAAGAAAGAACACACATCAAAACATTGCAAAGTTTCTTCATCATTTATTCCAAGAACTTAGCTTCCATGACAGCTGCAGTACAAGAACCATAGCCATGCAAGGGAAAGCAATATAAACAAAAAGTTTTTTCCTTTCTATCACCCATTCAAGATTTATTTTCTTCAAGTTTCAGGCATAGCAGATCAATGCATGAAATACACAAAATAACATGTAGCTATTAATATCAAAAGAATCATTTAAACAAGTCTCCTGTTACCTAATTTTTTTATCCTGTCCCAGGCAAAAAGCAAACAAAACAAAAACAAACAATAAAATAAAATAAAATAAACACATATCATAGTGACTTTCCCAGCTTATGACCCAAAGTGCATTGTTTTTGGAGTACATCTGAATTTGTTGCAACTTGTTGAGGACTCGAAGTCAAAGCACACTGTAAGACACAGTTTGAACAGAAAAAGGAAGCTATGAATGGGGTGTGAGCAGCAGGGGAATCCCCTTCTTTCTCACTGCTATTTATAAATGAAGGCAAGTAAGGTCGTTTCCAAATTAATACTCAATTCTCTAAGCTACTTCTGCTGGGAAGGGAGAAATAAACAAAAAGCACAAGTATTTCAAATAAAATGCTCTAAAGCAACAATTGGAAAACTTCATAAACTGGAGAGACAAACTACACTGACCATCTCTACAACAAACCACTAACAAAGTCAGCAGTTCGTGTTCTGTGTGTCATTTCTTTTAATGCCAAATGCAATGAACTCTGAAGTAGCTGGCATTGAAATGTGGAGTAAGGAAGCACAACTAACACCAGTTTCCTTATCAGCTGTAGGAATAGATTTTGCATTACTCTGGCTTATTTGAAAATGTTGTTTGGCTGCAAGTATCCTTCAGAAAGCAAACTTCAACATTAGGAAACATTCTTTCAAAGGGAGTCTCCAGCTTCTAGTCCAACTTCAAAAAAGTGGGGAACATTAATGACATCTATTTGTTTACCCATAAAAATAACAAAAAAAATATAAAAATAAATATCAAAGCACACTGTTGATCATGACTTCCGTCCTAATGTCAAACTAATTAACACTACTTCAAATTACGAACGTAAGAATGTTTTGAATTTTGAAGAGTTAGGAGGGGATTTTATTTGCTAGGCACATTGCAAGTCAAACAAGTCTTCTGTCAACTCATTGCCCAAATGTTTTTCTGCCCTAACTGCATCAAGAAGCTAAGTGTTGTACTATAGATCATTTATGGTATTAATTCCTGGAAAAAGTGCATGGCAGTGAGCACTGCAGCTACTTGTCAGGAGGCTGGTTTGTAGATGCTCCTGCATGCAAGAGAATGAACATCAGCTTGCTGCTCTGTTGGAATCACCACAAATTCTTTGCCAGCACAAGAACCAGCACAGAACCTGCATTTTCGTTGCTGACCTGAAGGAAGAAACAGGCTTTACAACCACGTTTACTACAAAGCTTAGCACAGAAGTGATCAGAGTTCTGCATGAGAAGTTTCATGTCTTCTGATAAGGCAGCTATTACAACCTGGTACCAACAGCAAACGCTTTACCTACTCTTGAATGGAAACAAAAAGACTTCCAGAGAAAAGCATGCATGAAATTATACTAAGTGCTGGTGAGATTTGCTTTAAAATGTAATGTAAGGGGTAGAATCCAGCTTTTAATGGACCTTGAAGATTTACACTGGTCCAATCAACAACCTTACATGATCTAAGTATATCAAAAAATTGTATTTGAGAAAGAGATGAGAAGCCAGTCACTCATATAACACAAGCACCCCCAGCTTCACTCTACTTCTTGTGTGCACTGCCACACAGGATTTAAGATTCCACAGCAAAGTTAGGCTCCTCACTGCATAGAAGTCTAATCCCTACCCCCTTAATGTAAGATCTGAACCTTGCAGAATTGTTGCTATCAATACCTGCTAATCCATGAATAAACTCCCTATCTCCACACAGAACATAATGAACTGAGAAGAAAGTGGAATTAAAGACAACTGTTCTGTCTGGATGGTGCATCTCCATGCTGCTGGAACAACTCGGTAATGAGCTCTTCTCACCAGGATTTGGAACTAAGTAAGTACTTCTTGTAAACCACACCCAACACGAAAAAGCAAGGCTTGTTTTTAGTATTAGCACCAAGCAATTGAAATACATGCTCCCTATTTAGAGTAGCAAAAGGAGAATCAAAGAGCAGCTATCTGTCCTGTGATCTGCCAACCATCAAAGAAAACAGCTTTTTACAGAGGCCAAGTGCTCTATCCCTGATAACTGGACACTGAATTTGTGAGGGTTTGTTGTTGTTGATTTTGTTTGCTTCTTTCTTTCTTTTTTTTTTTTTTTTTTTTAAATGGCATTCATCTGAAGTCTTGAAACACCTAGTTGAAGAGACAAAATTATTGAAGTTGAGGTATAATAGGATTTGCTCTTCTCAAAATAGGAAAATAGGACAGTAACTGCAGCAGTGCTTGCAGGCGTTCATTTTCCAGGGAATGACACCTTTATTTTTACAGGCTGCACTCCAGTATGCAGCTACTAAATATTTTGGGAGTGTTTACCACATCAACAATTGGGGAGGGTGGAAGGAAGGCAAGAAAATAAAGGAAAAACACGTACATATTTGCCCTAAAAATTAAAGCTTCACAAATAAGAAAAAACAGGTATTTAAGAAACAAAAGATTAACACCAAAATCCAAGAAATGTATTTCTGAGTTTTGCAATAAGTAGTAACAAAGGCTAACAGACTTTCATCTTAAGTATACATGATACAGTTACAGTGCACCAAAAAATGGGCTCCTCATATTCCAAGTACAAGTCAAAATTAACAAAATCTTAAAGCTTCCTCTTTTTGCCGCTAAAAATGAACAAGAAAGTTAAAAGCACACACATAACAGCTCATCTTAACTAAGTTTAACAGAATTTGAACCTATAAAATGCTAAACAACACACAAGTAGAGAGCATGCCAGATGCTAAAAGCCTCCCAGTCAAAGTGATATTAACACTCAGGAAGCTGAAAGAAAATATACTAAAAGTTACACATCACTGCAAGATGAGGTCAATTATATCCTCTTGAATACAAAGGAATACACTCGCAGGTAAAATGGATACAACACACTTTTAATCTTTCCCAAATTGCTAGCTATCAAGACAAAATACCATTAGCTACACAACCTAGCTCAGTATCATTAGGTTTGGTTTTCAATATTTGTTGTGATAGATAGCAATTCACCCATGAAGGTTAAAAGCTGCACTTTCATTATCAAAAAATAGCTAATTTGTCACGTACAGCATCATCAGTAACAAGTTCTTGAACAAGTATTGCCAAAGTGGTTTTCGGATTATTAGGCCAGTACTTTGGATATCTGAGCCTATAATAAGATGGGCTTCAGACGTTCTTAACCTAAAACGCCAGTGTTAAATGTTATATAGTCTTCGTTTTATCCTGCTAACAAATAGTTTCATAAAAATATGTTACTACATTTGAATTATACTTTTGGTAATTCCTATTCAGTGATACCATGGACACAACTGGATTCTGAATGTCAGATGTACAGGAAACAAATCCCTACTACAGTAATGTTAGGCATGGCATCTGTTGAATACACTTAAAGTAACATCTATCATCAGCCAAACCTGATGGGGCACATCTGGAAACTGTTTGCTTTTTTTTTTTTTTTTTAAATTTACTTATGCAACAATTTGAAAATATTGTGCTAAGTTGAGGACTTAGACTGTAGCATGTATAACCACATCAGTCCTGCCCACATGGCTACCCAGCTCTGATCCCCAGCAGTGCCCTGGAATCCACAGTTGGCTACATGCGAAAAGAGCGAAATATCAAGTGACGGGAGAACTTGGCCTTAAACTACCAAGCTCACTTTTCCCAGAGAGAGAGAGAGAGAGAGAGAGAGAATGAGAATGCGGAAACAAAAAATAGATGCCAGTGATTCATTGATAGAGGGTGCAACGGTTCTGCGTACTTACAGGTACACAGATTCCCCTTGTATTTCAAAGACTTCAACTGCTTCCACGGATAACAGAAAAACTGCATTCGATAGAAGAGAACATCATAAGTATATGTGACAGAAAACACAACTTGACCACCTCATGAATAATCTGCACTGTCGTCAAGCATAGTAACAGTCATAAGACAAGGGTAGCCCTACCTTCTTAAAATACAATCAAAAAAGCTTTCTTTGCTTGAATGCTACTGCAGTCCTTCTTACAAATATCAAGTGTAAACCAGTTTTGCATTGTATATGCAGTCTTCCACATTACCTAGAGATGCACTTTTCCAAGTTGTAAACCTAAATCCTTACATCCTAGGCGTAACCTAGGGCCCTAGCAAGTTGAACACCATTTTTCTTAGTGTTCACGATCCTGTAGTTGCTACTGAGCCCTGTCAAACTTCATTTTGCACTTCTATCTTGTGTAATTGTTAGCAACACCTCAATAAACAAACAGTAAGCACAAACACCATTGCACAGCTATTCCAGTAGGACTAGAACTTGGAACAACCCCATTCAATGAGAGATGGTATCAACACACTTCATTTGAAGTTAGAAGCATGGAAACCACCTCCTATCTACACCTTGTTTTATGTAACACTAAGTTGCTATGTATTTGAAACCATTAAACAGAAGATACAGCAGGACAACAGAAGATACATGAAACAATTAGATTCTTTTCCTCTTTTCCTGATTCGGGGATTTCAAAGCCATGTTACTGACAAATTCATTTTCTGTGCTACTTGGTGAGCACTGCCTTTGGCCTATATATTTCTTCCAAACACCCAAGAAAGACTGCTTCTTTGTTTAGCTGCATGAGACATTAACTATTGCAAGACTTGCTGCCAAACAAGCCAAGAGACCACTTGAAACCACTAACTGTCAATATAAGCAAACTTAAATTGTAATCTATTATACTCATAAGCTGCAGCACTCTGCAGACTTTTCCAGACCATCTCAGAGCAGTATAATCATCAGCTTATTTCCTCCAGCACAAGAAAATCAGACTCCTCTAAAGCAAAGGCATTTCAAATGCTTTAGTTCTTGACTCATCCCACTAGGAAGACACACCACTGTATCACTCATTTGCAGTATAACACTGAGATGAGAGAACCTTAAGATCAAGGCTTAGCCAATTTTTATTATTAAACAATTAGATGGTTAAGCACACAGTCTTTAAACCTCACCCCCCTTGAGTGTAAACAACAGCCACTATCTGCTCATGTATCCGACATATAATTTCAAGTTTACATAATACAGAAATCGTCTTTGACAGAACTTCTATTATAGTCAAAACCTTCCTAAAAGGTATCCTCTTTACATAAAGGATTTTGCAGAAGAGGTGAGAACCTTTTCCCTTCTGCGTGCCAAAGAAAGCCTTCCAAAGTAGATGCAACTAAACAAGGAGAAACAAATGCCTTAGTCTTCACACATCTAACCGTGGATATCTCCAGAAAGCTGGTTATATGTCTCTGGACACCACACACTTAAAAGAGGCCAATGCTTATTGATTGTATGCCCTTGATCCCCACTTTATTTCTTGAATAAATATCAAAGCTGCAATGGAAACCAAGGGTTGCTGGAAATGCACATTTTTAGCTTTTGAAATTCTGCTCTGAATTCACTCTAATAATTATTAGTCAGGACTTGCATCTTTCACATGACACTACTACTTTTTTTGATGAACACAAACAGATCCTTTGTTATAACCCCTTGAATTTCCAGGGTAAAGAACTAGCACCAGGATTCTGCAACACCATTCACATCTCACTTCCTTGTTCCCAAGACTTGCATTACCTAATCAAAGTATGCTGAACAGTAACACAAGTTCACTTGTTGACATTCTTCGCCAAACCATATCACCTGAAGTTTTTTATACAAATACTTCAGTCTGGCCCCATTTTGAAGAAAGAGTTGCTTTCATGCAAGCATTCCTTAAACCCTAAAGAACAAAAACCAAGAAACAGAAGGAAAGGGTAACCTCTGCCCTACTTGTTCCAGCTCCACTATCACATGTGCCCATTGTTTCCCTACCTAGTGGTCACTGACACACTCACAGTGCTCTGTCAACCAGCACTGTCCAAGCCTAGATCCAACCAGCTGCTTCCAAGAGTCACGCTTCTTAGACAAGCTTTGTTGTACAACTACTAGGTCTTCATTAGCGTAGTACTCAGTAAGTACCCAGTTACATACTACCTAATTGTGGTACAGAGTAACGAGCATTTTCCTACGCGCATTTGAATATTCTGTAAGTATTGTCAGAAGAAAGCTTTTCTAATTCTAAGCCAGTTGGAGACATCTCAAACATGAATTGCTAGAATTTCCAACAGCAAATTCCCAACAAGTACAAATGTTTCAAGTATCTCTAAATTGACCAGGCAGAAAAACAAACAAACAAACAATTGTCCTCTAATGAACACCAAGGAAGATGGTTTTACCTGAAGGAAGGTAAGCATCACTTGCACAACATGTCTCCAGAATCTTGACTCACCTGACATGTGAAGTAGCACCCACAGCTGCTTCCTGCTATTCTTACCCATTCCGAATGAGGGAGAGAGGGATCCCAGAGAATAAATGTATAGAACAATGTCACAAAAAATATGGTAAACTGGGGACTCTCCTCTTAAAAAACAATTTAACTCTAAAAGGAAAAAAAAGCCTTTAAGAAATACATGTTGGTACCACATACTCACTACATTGAAACAGACTTTCTAGAAGTTAAGATGATTGCTTTCACTGTCTGATCATACTAGTACAAAGACTACTTCAGAGGTAGTAATGCAATTTTATTTTAAATAACGTAAGGTACAACTTGAGCAAGAAATTTTAAGTATAGAGTCAAGGAAATAAAAGATCAATACCAATCAGTCAATACCAATTGCACTATACTGCAAATCTTCTGTCTTTACAAAGCTACAGTTAAAAAAAAAAAAAAAAAAAAAAAAAAACACAAAACAAAACAAAAAACTGCTCTCTTTTCTTTTACCCATGTATTTTCTGTCCTCATTCTAAATTTTTCCTTTGGTTTTATGAGGTTCCTTGTAAACAACTGAAAAAGCAACTCCCTCCTTAATCTTCCCTTTTTACCGAAGGGACTTATCAGCAAGCCCACCTTGCTTCTGCATCCTCTCCAGGGACTGAAGTTGTGTTTAATTCCTTACAACTCCCATGACAGCTACGAAAAGCTGAGCTGTACATGCAGAGATACACTTATTGGGTGGGTACCAAGACGGTATTGCCGCCTGATAGCAGATGTTTAGCAGGTACTTGAAACTTATCTTTAAGGGAAGCTCTGTAGCCTAAGGCAAGATGAAAACTACATTGTGTTGGCCAACAAACAAACTGAGTTAAGAATTACTGTCCTGTCTTAGAAGTCCTAGACAAAAGAAAAAAATACTTCAATTATTTAGGAATGCTTACTTCTAAAAGTTTATGCGGCATGACCTGAGGCCACACTTCACAAAGGCGTGATCATTAGAATTTGTTTGTTAACACAACACACAGGGGTCACACTACTGAACAGCCCATTTAAAGTACAAGAATGCGAGGCAAGCGAAGACAAGGAATTCTAACCAAGGAAATGCACAAGTGGTTTAGGGCCCTCTGTAGGGACCCTACAGATGATCTTATTCATCTCATCTCGCTTGAAAAGCGTTGCTGCATGCAAAGATACTGTGGCAGATTTGTTTTTTTCCTTCAAAATTCATGTGCATCAACCAGCAGGATCAATGCATGGCTAGCAGCTTTTCTAATATGCAGCTATACAAGAATACAGGATCCTGAACACCTCAGTTCAACACCTGAGCAAACAGACTTCAAATCCCCCTTCCCACTCTGCTTTGATCATCAGTATTTGAACACAATAACTTCTGTTTAACCATGACTACAACACTACTCACGGCTTCATCGGTAGCTTGCGAGTTACCATGTAAGGAAATGGGTAATATATCACTTACACTAGAACTCGATCTCACAAAGTGAGGCAAAAAAAAAAAAAAAAAAAGTTTTTTTGTTCATGTGTAGGGCACACAAAGCAAGAAGTAGCACCCAAAGCTGCAGACTAAAATTAAGTTCTGGAAGTTAAGAACAAGCAAGTGATCTTACCCCACTGCAAGACCGTGAAAACGCAGAAACCCACACTGATGGGCTATAGCATGCCATCACCATCCCACCAATTACAGAATTAAAAATACCTCATATGGTCAAGGCTTGTCAGACAACCAAGCATGGTAAACTGTATAAAGCAATGCTTTATCAAGACCAAACGACAAGGAGCTAAAGACAAAGTATTAATCGGACTAAGAGAACATGACTTGAACCTCCATGAACAAACAAACAGATAATTTTTTTTTTTTTTATCAAAACAGGCACAAGTTACTAACAAAGAGCATCCCTTGTTCCAGACTGTTCATAAAACCAATAATCTCTGGTTTGGAGCTGGGCTAACAGTACTCCTTGTAACAACCTCCTCTATGGAAGGGGAAAAAAAAAGCCTCAACCAAAGAAAACTCAAGTATCTGGTTAAAACAGGGTAGTTAGCATGCTTAGGAAGCAGACTACTCAAAGTGATTTAATACGGATGTACATGTACACACACACCGAGCAGCTGCCGAGCTTTGTGTTAAGATGACTCTTACAGAAGTTCCCAAAGCAACTTCATAAAAAGTTGATAATTTTATTAAGCACCAGATTCCCTAACACTAATGAACAGAGCAACTATTGCAGAAATGGTTGGCTAGCATGGCCAGTATCAGGCCTGCCTGATTCCACGATTTCATCCCCAAGTGGTACAGCTGCTGAGTATTTGTCACCTGGAGTGGCCTGCAGCGTTCTTAGCACAGCACTGGCCAGACACCGCAGGGTTTGCCATGAATTGCCTACAAAGTAAAGCATGAAGACAGATAATACAATTCCAAATGCATGGTTACCGTGATCCCCAGACACAGAAAAAAATAACACACCATAACACTGCTAGGCACACTCAAAACCCTGCAACATGAAAAATTCCCAGGTTTTATCTGATTTGCACAGCTGGACTTGTAAACCATACTGTGCCACTACATGGTCAGCTACTAAACGTAATTCTTTTCCTCGAGATCATCAAGCTTCATAGTATTGTTTTCCATGGCACTTTTTGGTACTTAGAGACTTGGTGTTAACATGGGATGGTTTCTTGTGATCACTACCATGGGATCTCTCAAGCCTGGACCATTTTCTTTCAGGAACAGCTACGGGTCTCCCCATAAGAGCTGAGTATCTGCTTCTTCTGGAACGAGGTGGCTGTCTTGGACAACACAACAGGGCAGCATAGAAAAGGAGGAAAAACTCAAGCATCCATGTTCTCCAACTACCACAGGCAGTGCAATGGATACAGGTAGCATCTCTAGGAAACTATTTCCTGCTCCTGGGAAGGGTTCGTTCTGTTTAGCCCCTGGCCTTTGTTTTCTTGTATCTCAAGGGACAAAATGTCACTCACCCATATAGAACCCATGAATCCATTTGAACTTATCCCATACTTAACTATATCTTCTACACGCAGTGGCCTTAGACAAGGCCCATCTAACTCATTGCAATCCCCTTTCTGTCCTCTTGGTGCCTGGGTTTGTGCTTTCGCTAATGCACAGTCTGGCCTCTCCTACCTCACTAGGCAAAATCCAGTTAATCTCGCTTCCTGCATGGGTTTTTCTTCTGTACATTCAGTTATGTTTCTCTTGGCATCCTCAGCTGCTTTTAAGTCTGGTTAGCATCATGCTGCAGCTGAACATGGAATTAGGCAATTCACCTACAACCACACTGACCCAGGCCTTACCTACAACCGCAAAACCAGCCAATGATTTTTTTTAATTTTTAATTCAAAATATTAACATTTTCCAGGGTAGGTGCACATAAGACCTTGGGTTCTCCTCTGGGGACTGTACACCTTAAGCTAATGCACATAACATTTCCCAGGAGTGCTATAAACATCACAACAAAATTATCTCATTTCCCACAGCCTTTGCTGTTTTAAAGTGAAGCTGGGCATTTCTCTCTCCCTCCCCGTAGTAGTTCCTTCAGTGATATTCTGGCTCAGGAGGCCTGCCACTATTTCTTTCTGCTTGACCCTGCAGTCCTGCCATGCAGCAGCAGCGAATACTCGATCCTTTCCCCAGGTAACTCAGATACCTCTTGCCAATGGGAAATGTTTCCTTAAACCAGGAACAAAAATTAAGACAAGAAAATTTGTGGCCAAAAACAGGATGATTACAAGGAAACACAGAACTTGCAAGCTACAGGGAAATGCAGCATTCAAGTTCTGATTCCTGACCTCATTTATTCATATATCCATCTATAGGCCCATCGATGGATTTCAATTCTGTCCTGTTATTTCAACATTTTTATCCTGTCTAATGCACTGTGTATTAGTTCTACACCACCATCACATTGCTACCACCACCCCTCCAAATCGATTATTACCGGTCTTTTCTTCAACACAGTTGAATTATCAATTCTGCCAAAAATTCATTCCCTGATTTCCTTCTCTGTCTCTCCAGCAAGTACCACCTTGCTGTTTCCTGTAACACAGTACTTGGCATATTGAAATTGGACAGTCAAAGATAAGAGGTACTTCCCATCAATGCCTTTAGGGCTAATTAATGTTTCCACTAATACACATTCAAGCCTGATTTTTACCACCAGTAAGTTTTCAAGATTGTTTTACGCTTATGTATTTTGTCTACATTTGAACTTTAAGTATCACATTCCAAAAAATTAAACAGCTTTCCCATTAGTACATACCACCTCTGTATATCGACTACATTAAAAGCTAGATTCCACGTATCTGCAACAAAGGCAAACGTACAATATTACAGATACCAGCTCCCAAGAAAAATAACAGATCGTTAGACACAAATATACAAGCATATGTGTGCTAAGAAAATCCCTATGCAGCTCTGAAGGCCTTCCTCAACTGAAGACAATCCTATCATTTAAGTTCTCACCCCACTCAACACTGACACACTGCAGTAACAAACACTTCTACCTCAGCTGATAGAAATGTAAATTGTTATTCAGCTTGAAAAACTGAATGTCCCATATAGTACCACTAATTCTTCATCACCCTAATGGTTATTTGCTGTGATTTAGAAGAGTGAAACCCTCCTGGCCTCTTCCTGTGTTAAATGTCACTTTTCTATGGAAATAAAATCTCAGCGTTACAAAAGCTGCCAGACAGAAAGACCCAAGGTTCATTTACAATTCACTTCAGTTGCCACTTTCTTCCTGCTGCCCAAACGCAGAAAGATGAGCTACCTACAGAGAATGCAAGTGAGGCAGTTTCAAGTGCCTGTCTGACCCACCTTGGCAGAAATTCAGCTGGTTGCTGCCAAGTAAAGGGACTGCGAGTAAGAAGTCAACAGCATAGTACTGTAAAGATATTTTAAGACAAGACTTATTATTGTATGGCCACCCTCATGTTGTCAAGTCAGTCTGTGTTCTCTGGCTTTATGAATATGCTTTGGCAAAAAAGCACTGGAGCTTTGAGAATTGAGGGGGTGGATCTCAGGGGATGGAATACCAACTTGCAGCTGGAAGTGGGAAACATCAAAATGTTATCACAATTGCTTTAAGTATGCAGGCTAATTCAAACTCAATTCCAATATAATCATGTGTGCACGTAACACGCCCAGGGAAAAGATTCTCTGCCACTACCATGAAATGGGTTTTCAGCAGCATTAGCAGGTACAGAAATCAGCATTCACAGTTACAAGATTAACACAAAAACTAACCACAGGCTCATCGCCAAGCCTCACTTGAAAGGCATCTGCCTATTGCATCCAGAGATAGAAGGCCACAGTTTTCTAACAACTGAGCAGGCCCAAAATTTCAGCATCGTGAGGATCAGCCTTGCATTTACAGGTCTAAGTAGCTCAGTAAAAGATTCTCTCTTAAAATCAGTAAAAGATTATCTCTTAAAAAGAGATGTGATGTCCATACTCCTAACAGTCTCATCCAGGGATAAAAAGACCTTAACTATTCTGCCTAACAGAAAAAGGAAAAAAAAAAAAAAAAAAAAAAAAGCTCTGCTGTTTTATTTGCGTTGTCCCTGCCACCACAAGTTCTTCAGTTCAATTTACTTATTGTTCTTATTACCACATGTGGTCAAAAGGAAAACTCACTAAGGAAAACCTGGCATTCTCCTTTGGGTACAAACAGACAAAACTACCAGAAACAACTTCAACTACACACCAGCAACATGTGTTCTGACTGACATACCGCAATGCAAAAGCAAACAAATGAAACCTAACATGCAAAATATTACACACTGAGACAGCCTCCCCCCCCTGCTTTGCAACAACACCCAACCATTTTGTTTGCTCTTCTCAATTTGCATCAGCATTCTATTGTCTGCAGACACATGTATAAACAGACTTGCCAAATCTTTAAAGGATTCATGAGCAGGGAAAAAAATGAATTTTGGAAAGCTGGATTCAGTGCTCTCACACATCTCTCCCCTTCTTAATGTGCAAAAGCAACATCTGGATGAGAACTTAGCAAGAAATTTAGTTTATTTAAAAAAAAAATCAGGATGTCTACACATTTGGCAGTTTGTTGAAAACCCCAAAGTTTAGAGAGGAGATGAGGATTACTTCAAACGTTGTTTTTGGTATTTTAATGCTAACATTATGTCTTGGAATGATGGTTCAGCAAGCAGCATTGCCCACATCTCATCACGAACACACAGTATTGCTATTGCAGCAGCTGTCAGACCCTAAAATGCCACAACAAGGAATGGAGGTGGATGTCTACTCCTGTCTAGCTGTAATGACTAATTAAGTGCTGGCATTTTTGGAAGCTGCCCAGACCTCACATTTGCACAGATTTGATAAACATATATTCTACAGGTAAGCATACTAAGTGACATAGTCCAACTACGCATGCTTCAGAACATCCTTGCTATGCTGGGTCAAGTCTTTCCAGAGCAATATCGGATAAAGTTTTTTTTTTTCACAGCAAAAAACAAGTCATCATGAAGATTATGCAGTTCAAGCAATGCCATGGCCAGATACTTCTGTCAAGCCCACACCTCCCTCTCCAAAAATAAAAAAAGAATTGAATAGACTGCAGTGCTATTTTACAGTAATCAGTTATATTTTTAACTACAGATGCATTTCCTAATGTAAGTAGAATTTGGTGATTAGATTAGTTGGCAGATCATGAAAGAAGTCTAAGAAAAACTGCACAGCAAACCAAGCTCAGAGTTAAAGTACTTAATCCTTTGCAGTTCAAATGCAAATTGATGTTTCTCAGCATCTTCTACTCCTATCCAATCCATCACATACACACCCCTCAAAAAAAACCTCTCGCCCTCTGAGGCACTACTACAGTGCAATGGCAACGTTTCAAATCAACTTAAATTAAGCTGTACCACATTCCATTACATGATATCATGCAACAGATGTTACTCTAAGAACACACAGGACAATTATTCAGAAGCATTCAGGGCAAAGTGCTATAATTTGGATGATAAAACAAATGGATATCCTACTAGAAATTGTTATACTCATTATCAAGTCTTACACAAAGATTCAAAACTTAAATGTTGACCAAGTTTGTCACAGCTAACACGGAGACTTAGACTCACAACCAGAAACAAGAGCTCTTCTCCTATTTAGGCTCAATAAAAATGGGAAAGCTGGAAGAAAATTCAGCTTAATTCTCTAGCTCTGCAGTACCAGTGAGCTAAATGAACTGTTGTTAAACTGATATGAAAAACACTTGCCAGAAGCAAGAGGCTTTTTCCTAGCTCTGTGGTAGCCTTCAATCACAAGGAACTGCCTCAAATATTTCATATTTTGAAAGATAAAGCAAAAGTAGCAGTTCAGACAACGTCAATCATCATCAACCTAGCTAACAGGTGCACCGTCTGACCATTACCTCAAACAAATGGTAAAGTTTTTCACTTACTACGATTTGTAAGGTATTCTTAAAACTAACACTGGAAGCTTTCACCTATACTTAGAACACATGGACACACACATAAAAATACATGTTGCGGTACATAAGCAAGAGCAATCTGGTAGATCTGTTGTTTGTTTGCTTTCTAATCATATGGGCATTTTCCATAGTTAATGGGCTCTCTCAACCATGCAGATCTGATGCTTTGAAGTACCATGCTTTCAAACCCAGAGTTGGCCTTCTGGCTTGAAATTTAACATGGCTCAAACTTGGCTCTAAAACACAGCTCTGTAAAATAAGCTTATAAAAGAGCTGGAGAAAAGCGGGCAGCTATTTAATCTGACAGAGCTTTTGAATCACTGACCATTCCCATGGTCTTTCCAGCTAGACACTGCAGCAGTGTTTTGACACAAAACCCGATGCAGAACCCAAATAAATCAAAGCTGCCGGTCGGCACGGCAGAGCCCCTCGGAAGACGAAGACAGCAGGAGCCCCAGCTGCAGGACAGGCGCTGCGCCCAGCCCGGGGCGGGTTCCCCCCGAGGCACCAGCACATCCCGCAGCCACGGGGCAGGGCGGCCCGGCAGGAGGAGGGTGCCCGGGCACGGCGGGGAGGCACGGGGGGAGCACCGCGCCGGGCAGCCCGGGGCGAGGGACAGCCGGGGAGCAGCGAGGCTCAAGGACACCCACACACACACACACACACACGGAGCTGCATGCACGGCACGATCGTCCTTGTGAGGCCGTCGCTTGCAGCGTGCTGCGAGCACAGAGCTTTCTCCCCCCGCCGCCGCCCCCCACCACCCGGCCGCAGCCCCGAGGGAGCCGCTCCGGCCCCGGGGCACGGGGCTGCGGTGGGGCAGCGCCACCGGGACGCGGCAGCTGCCCCCTGCCCTGCCCTGCCCGCAGCGGGCTCGGAGCCGTCCCCTCCCGGCGGCTCGGCTCGGCACGGAGCGGGCACCGGCGGAGCAGGACGGGGGTCCCCGCGGGCTCCTACCGGGAACGGCGTGGTTGCGGCGCTGCCGAGCCCCGAGCCCCGAGCCCCGAGCCCGCCGCTCTCCTCCTCCTCCTCCTCCTCCTCCTCCCTTCCCGTCCTTCCTCGCCCCGCTCCCGCGCCGCCGCCTCCCGCAGCTGCCGCCGCTGCGGACTCGAGGCGCAGACCCCCGGCGGGGGGGGGGCAGGAAGCGCGTCATCACTCCGGGACCGCCCGGCCCGGCCCGCAGCCCCGCAGCCCCGCGGCCCCGCCGCCCGCCCCCGGGCCCGTACCTGAGCGCTCCGCAGCGGCCCCGCGGCCGCCGCTGAGGCGATGTGGGCAGCGCCGCTGCCGCCCTGCCCGCCCCCAGCCGCGCTCCCCGGCCGGTCCTGAGGGAGGAGGAGGAGCGGGAGGAGGAGGCAGGGGGAGCCGGGCGCGTTCCTCCGCCAGGACGAGGAGCCCCGGGACGGGGACGGGGACGGGGAGGCGACGGCTGCCAAGCACCTGAGCACAGCCGCAGCGATCTAAACCGCCCACGGGTCTTGCGTGAAGCGCTTGCAACGCCACCGGCGAGAACTTGGCTGCTGTGGTTCCACAGGAGGGGTTTGGGGCTCCTCAGAGGGTCCTGTTTTAACTGTGGCACTGCCCTCACGGCTGGACAGGTGGTTTCCATGCCAACACCTGTATGGGAAAGGAGGCGACTGCAAACCCAGTCCCTCGCGTGAGCTACTTGCATGCACACCGGGGCCTCTGTCAGTGAATCCGCTACAATTCAACATCCCACAGCCAAACATGATGAAGCCTTCCTTGTTCGGCACACAGATCAGCTTCGCCATCACAAAATACATGACGGCCACGCCAACGTTGTTCCTGTGCTGTGTTACTTTGTTTCCTGGCCACAATACTTCAAAAGAAAATTCCTCAAGCTCGTTGCTTTACTTCACTGCATTGCCTTTTTCTGCCTCATTTTTTAACCCTTCTCTAGCCTGCATGTTCATGCACATACCAACACGCAAGTTCTAGACTATTGCTCATTTTGGACGAGTGCTCTCCTGTGGTCTCCCGGCCCGACTGCTCACAGGAAGGCCATGTAAGCCTCTGTACCACAATGCCCCCCAGACCTCCTCTTTGAAATGCCAGCAAAAATACCAAGCAGTGAAATGTTCCTGTAGTATGCAGTGCAATGATGGGACCAGGCTAGCCTGTACCAGTTCAGTTTCTGGCTACTCCCAGCCCATCTGTGTGTCTGGACCCATTTACTGCCTAATGTCTTTGCAACCAGCCATTGACTTGTTTTGCAGCACATAACTTTTTTTTTTTTTTTTTTTTTCCCCTTTTTTGCTTGTACAGTACAGTAATAATTCACGAGAATAATATTATAAAATATATAGTAATATAAGAATAATGTTCTAATAATAAATTAGATCTATCAATCTGCCATTTGAGGATCCAGCTTTTGTTACTCCAGTAATAAAGAACAGTCCTATTTTCACTGCAGTACAGTGGATATAGAGATGGACGTGAAAATGCTTACATCAGTGTACTCGTGTAAACTTCTCTAGCATTTCTAGAAATCTTTTGGCCTCTCATTTCACTTCTATTCAGTCTGCCACTGGTTTCCTGGAGTACCATTAAACCAATTCTACCAGTCATACCTGCTGAGTTTGAGATCTGAATATCTGCATAACAAAATGATCTCTTGAGATTAAATCAGATGTCAGTCACAGTTACCAGCCATGACAAGTAAAGTTTATGATTTGTAATGACATGAGAAAAATAAACTTTTTTTTTTTTTTTTAAGAATTTTTTTTTGCTTTACCTGTATTCAGACACATTTGTAAAATTGAAACACTCTATCAGGCATCTGACTTTACTTCTGAAGTTATGTTTTCCTTCCATCTCAGCTGTTCTAATGCTTTTCCTTTCCATCTCCCTAATCATCAAACCCCAGAGCCTTAACAGTAAGTGTGCTAAGTGTGCTGTGTACGTTGCCAGAGCAGAGATACAACAACCTTACGTGCTCGTACAAAACAAACTGGGACTGGCACATGCACATCAGGGATGCTCTCCAGTGGTTGTCAGGTAGGAGAGTAAGGCTGGGGACATTCCTTCAGCTTGGGAGGCAGATGTTAGGCAATCCCCCAAACCAGAGGAATTAAACAGCTACACAAACTATCCATAAATGCTGTCTTACCTGTTCATAGCCCTGTGATAATCCTGATGAAAATATTTTAGGCATCTGCTACTTAAAATAGCCCATGGATGACAGCAATTCTGGCATATTTACTGATGTTTCAGGTGAAGCAGAACTTAGTCAAGCATGCATACAGGGGCCTTCAATGAGGTGTGCTATAAACAGTTTTCTAATCTGTCATTTCAAATACATTTTAAATCACTATCTCAGAACACATCCATTAAAATGCAACATGAATCATCCCCAAGCATGTAAATTGGATTGCGTGTGTGTGTATGAGTGTGCGAATCAGCATATGCATTTCCACTGTGGTATGGCAGATTGAGAAAACTGACAGTGATAAAATAACCTTCTCCCATTATATAAATGAGTGTTCTGCCATTTACTAAAATAATTCAAACACCTCAGTGGAAATGATGTCACTTAAAAGGCTCGGGAAGCAAAATTCCAGCAAAATAAACTGCTTCGGAAAAGAAAAAAACAACAAACAAACAAAGAAACAGAAACAGCTGGTTAGAAGAAGCTGGGCTAAGCTGTAACCAGACTGATAACTGCATTAGGTTTGGACAGATGAACTTGAAAGAGATAGCTTAAAAACAAAAGGGGGGGGGGGGGGGGGCATTTATGCTGAGTCAAAATCATTCTTGATGAGCAAAGTCAGGCAAACATCAGTACTGTCATTACTACTTTAGCATGAGGAGACAGTGATATTAGCAGGGCACTGACTGCACTAACAGTCTTTAATTGCTCTGACCTGCCTCACCTGGGGTCTTCACCCCACACCCTCTACCATGGGTGTCTTGGGGCTCTATTTAAGCTCAGCCTTGGGCAGTTTGTCTTGGTAGGACCTAGTTTATTGATTTTTTTTGTTTGTTTTTAAGTTTTCTTTGTCATGTATGTTCTTTCTCTGATCTTGTTTAATGCTTCAGTGCTTAGTTGAGCTTAACTGTTAGTTTAAGGTTTGCTCTGCTTTTTTTTTTTTATTCATATTGCTGTAGGATGGGCTCTGTTTGTTGAGGATTTTGTGTTAGAAGTGTTGCTGTATGTGGCCCTTCTTTAGGAAGTAGCTAACTCTTATTTCTTTCTGGTAGTTAATAGCATGGTTACAAACTCTTCAAATTGTTAGAGTGCTAAACTGTGCCACTTTGTTCTAAGGTTACTTTTACTACTGATGTTAAACCTGTGAAAGTTAAAACTTCTTATGGTATTAAGTAAGCATAGAATAAAAACTAACTGTTCTTAAACAGCTTATTTATGAACTTGGTAGTGAGGAATACTAGCTACATGGAGTGACTCAAATGATGAGTAAGATGTTGATACTAAATACAATAAAATTCTGTACATTGCCAGCCTGAAAAACTGGGAGTTTAGAAAATGCTGTTGCCAAGGGAGGCCCTGAAGAGATACGTGGGAGATGCTGCAAGTGCCTGCAGAAATAGCTGAGGTTTGTCATAATGTATGTGGTAGTAACTAATTGCACAGTCACTAAAAAGAAATCTGAAAGAAACTACCATTCTACCTAACAGCAAGGTGTATAGGTTCTTAAATGCTGCTTTAAAAACAAAAAACAAACAAAAACAAACACTGTTAAAATCATCAGTGTAGGAGATAATGAAGTATCCCTATGTAGCTGGTTCCAGTGTTTCACCTTCCTGTAGAAGGCTTATTTAAGGACCTAGCCCAGGTTTGTGTAGTTAATTTAGCTGTCTTCTACCTGTATTGTTCTTGAATGCAGGGTAAATCAATGGGTCATGGTTTTGGCTGTGCAGTTATTCAAATGGTAACTCTACGTATATTTACAGAATCATCAAGGTTGGAAGAGACCTCCAAGATCACCTAGTCCAACCTCTGACCTAACACTAACCAGTCCTCCACTAAACCATATCACTGAGCTCTACATCTAAATGTCTTTAAAGACCTCCAGGGATGGTGACTCCACCACTTCCCTGGGCAGCCCATTCCAATGCCTCACAACCCTTTCGGTAAAGAAGTTCTTCCTAAGATCCAACCTAAGCCTCCCCTGGCTCAACTTAAGCCCATTCCCCCTCGTCCTGTCACCAGGCACGTGGGAGAACAGACCAACCCCCACCTCGCTACAGCCTCCTTTAAGGTATCTGTAGAGAGCGATAAGGTCGCCCCTGAGCCTCCTTTTCTCCAGGCTGAACAAGCCCAGCTCCCTCAGCCGCTCCTCGTAGGACTTGTTCTCCAGGCCCCTCACCAGCTTCGTCGCCCTTCTCTGGACTTGCTCGAGCACCTCCATGTCCTTCTTGTAGCGAGGGGCCCAAAACTGAACACAGTACTCGAGGTGCGGCCTCACCAGAGCCGAGTACAGGGGGACGATCACCTCCCTAGCCCTGCTGGCCACACTGCTTCTGATACAAGCCAGGATGCCGTTGGCCTTCTTGGCCACCTGAGCACACTGCTGGCTCATATTCAGCCGACTATCCACCAATACTCCCAGGTCCTTCTCTGCCTGGCAGCTCTCCAACCACTCCTCTCCCAGCCTGTAGCTCTGCCTGGGGTTGTTGCGCCCCAGGTGCAGGACCCGGCACTTGGCCTTGTTGAACTTCATGCAGTTAAATATTATAAATATATATAATATGTATGTAACTTCACACAGTTAAATATTAAAAATACATATTAAATAAATACATATTATTAAAATACATTTTTTCTTTGCTAGACTGAAAGTATTGTGTGTTCTTGAAAGATAATTTCTTGTATCTTTATTCAGATCCTTATTAGACCACTAGCACATATATGACTCAAAAAATCTGATGGACATCTTTATATTGTTTTTTACCTTTTATTTCTCATTCAAATCTATCTTTTAAATAACTTCTACTATTCTCATGTTGAGCTAACTATTTTCTAATTTGTGTTTGTACATGGACTTTCTTTTTCCACTTCAAATGTTTCTCTGCTAACTGAGCTTTTTGATACTGGGCAATTTACCTCGTTTGTTCAGATAATTTAGCTCTCTTCCAGGAGTACTCTCAGTAAGGTATTTTAAACTTGAGGTGTTGTGACTGCTAACTCCAGGAGTGCACAAAGGATGTTTTCTTGATGCAATAGTGCCTAAGAAATGAAAGCTGGTATTGTGGGCACCTCAGGGGCTTCTCAAAGATTAAGTCTTTCTGCTACCTTGATGTTGTTG
The DNA here is from genome assembly GCF_009819795.1 of Aythya fuligula. Lineage (NCBI taxonomy): Eukaryota > Metazoa > Chordata > Aves > Anseriformes > Anatidae > Aythya > Aythya fuligula. Next base: position 7,091,196 of record NC_045569.1, on the reverse strand, counting down.
CAATCAGACTTAAATCAAGTTACCAGTTTGTTCCTACATTTCTTGGGCAATATCCCAAGACCTCTCTGAGCTGAGAGGCAGTGAATGGCCCTTACATTACAGGTACAAAAGGGAGAGATAAACAAGGTATGTTATGACTTTCTTCCCCGTCACTCATTCCTACTTACAGGTATGAGACACCAGCAGCTGTAAGACCTGTACCATGTATAATGTTAGATGGATTCAGTGAAGATCTGGGGTGGGAGGGAATTTTGTGTAACAGTGCTACTGCTTGCTTGTGTGAATGCTATTTTGTTTATTCCAGACTAATCCATCTTCCTTTTGAAATAACAATTATAAGAGGCATTATAATATTGCTCAGTCTTCAGATTGCATAGTAATATCCAGGAATTAATTATTTAGGAAAGAAAACTTTAGGCTGTGATACTTAACAATATGTGTTACTGAATGGAGTACTTTTTTACTGTATACTTAGTAGACTTGGCATTCAAAGTTGTGTTCAGAGTTGTAGCAATTTTGTCATGACCTTACCAGTTTTTCGCAGCTCTACTAATTTTTGTTGCCTTAAATACAAGGCACAGAATGATGTCTGTAATTCAGGATCAGCTGATCTCATCAAATTCCTTTTTAGCTCTGTAGTTACAGTACTGTAAGATAAGCCTAGTGATTATATTTCTCTTGTGTGATAGTGGTTGTATCTGCAGAAAATCTTTTGGCCACTATAAACTAAAGAATGCATTTAGAGAGTTAACTTTCTTGGTATGAAATACTGAAGACTAAGACTGCAGAAAATAAAGAACACATTTTGGTACCTAATCTTAAGGGGAAGAGCATTTTCAAGGGCTCAAAGAGCATGAAGAATAGGATTGTTATTCAAATCTGGTTCCCACAGAAAATGTCAGTCCTGATGAAGTTAATGGGACACAGATTTGGCAATGTGTGAGGTCAGGAGACTGCGAGCAAAACTAGTCTCCCTTGGAGTTATATCTTGCACAGCACCCAGATTGGAAGGGTCATAAATGTGTGTCCCAGTCAGTCTGGCTGTGCTTATGCAGTGTCTCTATCATCAGAATAATCCTAATGCCTCAACAGTGGTGGTTTCTGTAATAACCTCTCACAGAAGGCAACTGATGTTGCCTTTTGTTTGTAAGCTCCCTGTGGCTTCAGACAAATGTCTTTTAATGTTGGTGTTTGTAGCTGAACTATCTGATCTGATGAATGCTTCCAGGTTTGCAAAACTGCTGTGGGAAAAATCAGAAAATAAGCATCATGACTGTCCACAAACCGACATGAATTTAGCTAATTGATAATTCTCGATGTGAACAGTGAGTACCATTCTTTAAGCTCCAGATACTCTGGAATATAATTATACATGCTTCCTCCTTGTTTTTAAGTGTTAATTTAGCAGGTGCCCTTATTTTTCAAAGTTTGGCCCTTCATCTTTCTTTTCCATATCCAAAGAAAGAGCAAAGTTTTTTTTTTGTGAAAGTACACATGGAGATACTGTATTAATTTTCAAAATAGGATTTAGTCTTCCAAACTGCTTGAGTAGTACACTGGTCTAAATCAGATGCTACTTGTATGGAATTAACTTGAACTTTTTGCATTGTCTGAAATTCATATTGTAACAATAAAATCATATTTTCTCAATTGCCTATATTTTGCAGATGTTGATAAAGCACTGGAGTGATGCCATGTATTTTACAGAATTTATTGTTATTTCCATGGTTCCCCAGATGTTACAGTACATTAAACTTGTTGCTGTAATAGAGGAACTCTTGCTGAATTTCTTAAAGTACAGTGTTTCAGTGTTAAAGAAAAATCCTCACCTTAAAGCAAGTGATGTTAGCACTGTTTCGTCAAATTAATCATTCAGATAACAAGCACTATAATATACAACTGTTTCCTTTCTCTTTCAGTCTCCTTCAATGAATGGCAACATCTGCATGTCATTTTTCTCATGTGGTTTTATTGTTTGGAATTACTGATTATTTGTTATGATTTATAACTGCAAAATTCTTTGATGCTTTAAAACAATGAAGCACACTTGGAGATACTGAAATGAATCCAACAGATGCATTGTCTGAGTCTGTATGATACCAAAGGAGAGTGCTACAGTTGACACAGGAATATTTCCTGCTGGAGGTTTGCCAGAGAAAAATTGGCAGCAGTCACATTTTTTATTGCAAATCTCCTCTAATTTGTATGTTTAATAAAGCACTAACATCTGGACCCACAGGGTAAACTCTGGGTACAAACAGCATAGCTCTCTTTAAAATCATTATTTGCACACTTTTTAGGAATGAAAAAAAAAAAAAAACCAACCAACATGATACTGGCTTTGGGGCCACAGTGTTTTAGCATGACTACAGGTTTATGTGGAACTGCAGTGTTAGGTCAGGTTTGTTCTTTCCTGCAACTTTATCAGAGGGATTTCCATGGCATGGCCCCAGGCTTCTGCAGGCAGCTGATATTGGTGCCGTTACTGACTGCCACTGGACAGCCAAGGAATGAAATCACAGGAACGGGGAGCTCTGCGTGGGGATGACCTCCTCTAAGGTAAGGTGCAGAGCAGTGCTCTGAAGGTATCAGTCATTCTGGCAGCTGAGAAGCTGCATATGTTGTTGAACCCCTTATCCCTTCCCTGTTTATGTTCCTCCTCCTCATCCCCATATACATAATTGTATAGCAATTAGTGGATACGTGCACGGGGCTGTAAGCTGGGCATGTGGCCTTATATCTTCTGCAAAGGCTTTTTCCATAGCAAGAAAGAAGCTGTGCTGAATGCTTACTTCTGCTGTGCCAGGTTGCCTTTTAAAATAGCTCTATCCAAACCCTGTGGGAATCTTGTTGGAATTTCTTCTATATCTCTGGCTTTCTCTCACTTGTTATATGTGAATCAAAACCTGAGGCCTCCTCAAACAGGAGGCATGACAGGTTGGGTAGCATTTTCCTTGGTAATATGTGTTGCCTATATAAAAATGTAGATTAATCTATGGCAGAAATATGCTGGGGTATTTGCTAAAACGTATTCTATTGTATTGCTGACATGGACTCAAATACTCATAAATTACAAACACTAATGTAATGTTGTGGGGGGGGGGGGGGGAGGCAAAGGAAGTTATTGTGGCTGCTAAAGCTTCGAGTAGGCTCAGGAGCACTTCATCCCCACATCTGTCTTGGAATTTCACTCCATAAACTGAGTGGCTGGATAGAACTAGGCTATCCGTGACTTAGGGGGACAAAGGAGTTACTATAAAGAGGGCAGTAAGTTCTTTGTAGACTATTTTCTACTTTCATGCCTTACATGAGTTCACCCATTTGCACAGAGCTGGATAAAAAATACATTTGAAAAAAAAAAAAAAAAAAAAAAAAGTAGATCAGCTTGTGCAAGTACTGTGTGGGTAAGAGCCACTCCATAAGCTAAATAGGAGAGAATTATATAAAACTTATGCAAAAGCATGCATATGGAGTCCTTGCCTACCAATGCTGAGCATGCAACCTTGACCTTGGTGTTCAGGATGGCCTGTATTTAACACTTTCAATGTCTTCATGTTCTGGTATTTTCCCTTTTGCAGACGCATTTCTAAAATACTAGTGCTAGTGTATTTCTTTCTGCCGCTGCCTAATCTAAGATGTCTTTTCCTGCTGGTGCATACCCAACCTGGTTTTTAAGATGAACACTTGCAACCAAGTAATTAATCACTTCTGAATATCAAATTTGTACATAATCAGCTTTTTACCCAGGGGAATAGCATATTAGATCTTCCCTCAGCAAAATGAAAAATTCTTTCTTCACATGAAATCACTGACAGCATGTAATTATTACAAAATATAACTTATATGGAAATAGTTTTATAAAAAATAGATTAGTGTATCCTTTGTGTCCTACATATCCTTCTCTTAGGCTGCTTCCTCAAAAGTAAGCTTCCTTTTCTATGATTGCATCAATAAATCTCATGTCTGTTTGTGGTCTCCTGTTGATGTATTCTGTCAGTAATGATTTAATGGCCTTTTTTAATAATAACAGCAGATATTAATGAGAACTGTACTACTTCTAGCATGCCTGGGGTCTGGAGGGAACATGAATGTAACAGCCCTGACTCTCTTAATTTTATGCTTAACTGGAAGACACCTTTGTGTTCTTGGCATTTTACTGCCAAGTACTGGCCTCATTTATGTTCAGATGCCCATACTTCAGGCTGGATGGTGGCATAATGAGTATAGCTGGATTGATCCTTCTCCTATCCTCCACATTTCACTTGTCCCTTGTCTTCCTGCAGGAAGCCTTGCTGCCAATCCTGTGTCAGATATGAAGCCCATTCTCTAGTCAGTAGTCCCTTCGGGAACCATTTCCAATCCTTTTCTGCTGCTTGTGTAATGCAAATGAAGTGGGATGCCATGGGGCATTTAATGTATGTGGGGATAACTACATATATTAGGGAAGGGCTGATGTTTGTTAATCTTTCCTCCATTTTAAAGATCTCATAGCAGAAAAGTCTATTAAATCTACTAATTGTAATCGGGACTTGTGGATTTGGTGGTTTTCCCTTACTCCCTAATCAGCTTTACTATTTCTGCCAAGCCACCCCTTCCTTTCCAGAGCTGACAGAGCTTTGTGGAGTTGGACCTGAGGCAGCCAGCTTGTTCCAACTGCTGAAAACAGAGCCATGGATTTCTTTCTACAGTTGTAATGACTTCTGCAATAGCTTGTTCTTCTTTCATCTTATTTATCCCCTCAAGGGCAAAATTAACTGTTTCAGTGCAGACTTGCATTCCTTCCAGAATGGGTTAGTTTATTGTATTGTGTGCTTACGCCCTCCTCTGTGGAAGAAGGGGGAATGAGAGCATCATAAAAGGACCAGTTGAACAACTTCAGGGATAAACCCTGAAGCTTTCTTTGTTGGAATATATCACGTTGGATTGCAAGCTATTACTCATTTCATGTTCAATTGCTAAGAAATAAAGGTATCCCAGAGCAGAGGAGCAGTACCAAGCCTTATGTTCAGAGATAAGTGTGTTTGGGGTCGTCAAAGTATAGTAAACTTTCCTTAATCATTAAGCATGAGCTTGGACTTCACTGGGGCACAAAGCCTAGTAGGAAATGGATGCAAACTTTAGCTCTTACATGCCATTCTACACCCTCTGTGTATATCTGGCTTGTAGTTTATATTTTTTAACTGCCTTTGCAACAAATGATCACTGACAAAGCATAAAATAAGCACGTTCTGTTATGGATATAGTAAGTGTCTGTGCAAATGCATGTGTACGTCTCTATGTAATCTGTTTACTAGAGAAGCAGTTAGTAGCACTGACTTTGGCAACTTCTGAGACTTTTTTGAAAATAATGCTGTAGATGTAAGAGTTAAAACTCCTGACAAGATGGAAACTGGTACATACTGGATACTAAGACGCACAGCTTGCTATTGGAAGGTTGCAGGCCAGATTATTGATGTATAAATTTCTAGTGAGATGAAGGTGTTTACTTAGGTAGAAGGCATAGGTGGAGTTGTTGAGGTTTAATTTTGAATGTGGCTAATCCCTTAGTGCTCGACAGGGCTAGGTCCAGGCACAGGCAAAGGAGGCAGCACTAGTGATGCCAGGATGAGAATGAATGAAACAGCAGCTACTTCTGGAAAACAGGGCACATGGGCCTCATAAATCCTAGTCACTTGTCTGTGATAGAAGCAGCTAACTCTGAGTGTAACACAGGTACTTCATCCTCAGGGCAGTAAAACTTAGTTTAAGTGGATAAGAAGCCTTGAGACAGCTCTGGTGGTTGACTTGCATTGCCTGTGCCTTCCAGATGAAGTGTGTACAGTTAGCAGTTTCACACAAAGTTTTTTTTTTAATAAAAAAAACAGATAAAATATTTATGAATGGTTTCAGACATAGAGGTAGAGGACATAATTCGACGTACATGGAATGAAATAGAGGAGATGAGCAGAACTATTGAGGAGAAACTTGATTGTGTCAGAAGGGCAGCAATGTGAATGCTTCTAAGGTCTGAAGACAGGAGGAAAACTGATGAGATGCAGGAGAGTTATTCAACACATCCAAACTGCAGAGAAGGCTCTTGCATCAGTTGTGAGGCTTTGTGAGAAGACTCAGGTGCAGCCAACTCTCAATGAGGGAAGGAAGGAAGGGATAAAGATGATCAATGACTAATCTCATTAAGAAATGTTGCTTTTATTTTTTTACAGTTATATCCAGAGAATTGTGATATTATCTGTAATAATATCTCCAATTGCTTCTGAGTGCAATGAGTAAGTTTCCCCAGTGGCTCACATCCAACGTTCTTTGCTCTGCGCTTTATATGATGGCATATTCTTCCCTTGCCCAAAGGATGATCTCTTTCGTGGCCTTTAAACTGGCCAGAGGCTTGGGTTTCTCTGCAGAAGTCCAGGCTGCAGATTCTTCTGCATGTCTAAATATAACAGTCTCAAAAATCAAATTTATTTACACAATTTCAGATGTAGCCACCTCCACTTAATCCAAATATTGATGGATTTGGCTGGAATGGTAGCATGTTATGAGATTTTTCTTTACTATAGTTCTTTGGGGAATGATGCAAGTGCCACAGTATACCACACTCATCATCTGGTGATAACTAATCCATACACATAAATGTGTACTGAATTGATCTACATGTAGTTTGCTTTGTTACATGTATTCCCCCAGGCTTTCACTAACTACTGGCAACTTCATGACCTCTACCTGCTTGCTATTTCTTTGCATTGCTTTTGTCTATCACTCAGATAAAGCAGTGTGTCACTGATACTTTTTAGATGTCCAAGTTTAACAACCATCATCAGGATTGAATGTCTCTGGAACAGCATTATAGTTGAGCTATGAGTGTGCTGGTGTTAGACAGGTAAAGTCATCGAGGCTTACATAATAGCATCCCTTTTTCTTGTTTGGAGAAAAAAATGTTTAAACGGGTAAGAACTGTTTTCTGAGCATAATTCTCACCTATTCTGTTACCCGCTGCTGAGCATGCCAGGGCCATTTTATATAATCAGGCAGTTGCATAATTACAAGTGATACTGGACAGTACTATTAAATGTAACCATTCTGCCTTAGGGATGACTTTAGCATTATGTCAATGGAATCTAAGTGCCAAACTACCATTATGCTAATTAGAAGCAGAGCTTGCCCAGAAGTGTTGTGCGGTCCTTAAGGATTTAATTCAATTTTATCCTTAGATCAATTTACATGAACAGTTCTACTTCAATTTTATTTTGTATTAGTTTATATTCATAAAACTGAAGTGGTTAAATATTTAATTACCTAGGGAGATAGGAGTTTGCCTCCTGCAGTAACATAGCAGGCTCTATGGAATGCTTTCCCCTAGCTGAAAGCCCCCCCAAAACTGATACTGCAAGCTTGTGAGCTAATAAGAGCAAGATGGAATCAGGGAGTGTAGGATGCAGAAGATCATGTTTTTGTGTGATCTTAGTGCCTTTAAGTTGTGATGTTGCTGGGTGTCAGGAAGAATGATTCCTAAACTAACACTTGGGTAGCAGAGACACTGTATGGTGTACTGCTTCATTCCCCATCCCAAGCACTTCGGTTGCACATCAGGCCTCCACTGTGACTTGCTTTCCAATTACTCAAGGAAGTAAAAATCAAGTGCTGGTAAGCTGTAAGTCAGATGCCAGGCCTCAACCAAATAGGGGAAAGAATGCTCCTTAAGAACAAGGAGATAAAGGCCAAATGAAAAATGTTGAGGTGACTTTGCAAGCGTTTGAAGAAAGTGAAGATTTCTCTGAATATGTGAAGGACTAGAGTTAGGAAACTGGATTCTGGGATGCCATCCTGTTGCAATGCATCTCAGTCAACCTCAACGCAGTCTCCAATGATTGTAGTGAGATCTGAACTGCTGTTCAAGTGGCAAATTGGCAAAGGCATGTGGCTACCTAAGAATGTATGTAGACATTGATCACTGACTGTAAAAGTAGGCTGTCATGAGGTGCTCCGCTGGCTGGAAGTGTTCTGGGAACACATCTGTGGCTGGAGGTAACACGGAGTGCTGGGGGAAGGAGCATGAACTGGTTATGGTTTGAAAAACAAAGCTATTAGACAAGGGAGAGAAAAGGGAGGGAGAGCATGGCATTAGATTTTCTGGGCATTAGTGACTGTGGAGGGAGTCAGTTACAGCTTCATAGTTTAGTGTAGGAATTTATTCTGCCTCGGAGCTTGGCCACAGGGCAACAATGCCTACCAGTCTCACAACTCTAAATCCTTCTGGCTTTCAGACAGGTTTTGCAGATGTCTCTTCTGTGCTTAGACACTGCTTCTGCCCCCTCAATTCAATGAGGAAATAGGAAGTATTCTACTGGACACCGAAGCACAATTATTTCTAAGCAGGGGAGCTATGCTGATCACCACTCTGGACTTGGTTTTTAAATGCAGTCTCTGAGGGGAAAACAATTGCCAAAACAAAAGCTACCTACTCCAGTGAAGTAAGGTGTATTTATCCTTGTTAGTTGGAACCATGTCAACAGTGAATAGCTCAAGTTTGGGTGGTGACCTTAAGACTGCAGACTGGATTCTGCTGCCTGTAGCCCAGCCCAAATACTTCAGGTAAGCCTGTGTGTTCCCCCCTCTTCCCAAGGGGGAAGGGCCAGTATTTCAGTGAGTGTGGTTAGCTCTGTGCTTTTAATGGTGTGGTTTGATTTACTTCCTCCAGATAATTTCAAGTATTTCTCAACTTAAAGAAGAATGAAGTTCTGATATCTGCATTTTACAGCTGACTTCACAAAAGATTCTAAAATTAAAATCACATGTATTAATAGTTCTGATAAAATTATCCCATAGTATTGATAGATTGAGGGACTGACATGAGTTTTGAGTTGAAAAACATACAAATTATGCATTATGTATCTGTCTCTCTCACTTTTAAGCAAGGAATTCGAGATAAAGCAATAAAGTCTTTTCCACCTCATCTTTTGGGAGGTTTTTGATGCACTGGCTGCTTTATCTTATATCCTAAGTATTGCTTTATGAAACTTTGAGCTGTTTGGCTTATTTTGTGTTACTATAAGTAGAGGAAGGTTGTAAAAAAAAATACAGACAAATGTGGTGGTAACTCTGTGTCACTTGGGTATGCCTTAAGTTAACTTAATAAATGCCTAGTTTTTGACTAGTAAAACTAGTGTAATATATTATCACTTATCTTAATGTTCTTCTGAGTTTGTGCTATGGTTCCCTGCAGAAGAATGGAAGCATTTGCCAAAAAAAGAGATTCACTCTGAATTTGCAAAATTTGAGACCAACAGCTGTTCCAGAGCCAACAAAAATAAAAAGCATGTAGCAGGTGGTACCACGTATGTATGTCTAATTGTAGTCCAGCAATCTGCTATCCGGTTACCAAACAGTAAGGAATTTGATCATGATTCAGGCAAAGGAGGGGAGTAAAAAGAATGACAGAGAAAGTTCTGGCTCAAGCAATTACTGCCTTTATAGATGAGAGTAATTTGTGCAGCTAGGAGCAGTGAGATGTTTTCTTTTTCTTGTTTGAAATGTTCTTCTTTTGACTACTCACTGTTCAGAGGAGCTGGTTGTAGGTGCCAAGCTGACAGGAGAAATAATGGCATGTCCATTGCAGGGTTCATTATAAGTAAACCTGACTGTTGGACTTGCTATATCAGTGACATGCAGCTCGTGGCCCAGAGACTGATGTGAAGGAACTGTACGAGTTCTCTAGGGGCTTGCATTGCACATAGTAAATCCTCCATGTGTACATGCTCACACCTGCACTTAGAAGGACCAATGACACGACCATACTTCTTCATTTGCACAGTCCTGATGGCAGTTCACTTGAGCCCTGTGAATGGGCTGTTCCTACTCAGCTTTCCTCTGGCCTCTGTCCAGAAAGCAGTTTATTTGGATTTCTGATGACCAAAATATTCTCCCTCTTCCCTCAAACAAAGAAAACCTTTGCTTGAAACATCCCGTGTGGGAGGATTTGGATGAGGGTGGAAAAACTAGTGTTTCTTTAAGACAGGGGGAAAAGAACTGTTGTCCACTAGGACTGAAGGGATCAAAAAAAAAAATTCAGAGCTGCAAAATGCATGGTCTTGCAATTAAGAACAAGAATAAAACCCTCTGCAATGAAATGTGAGCCATTCGGGGGAGTGGCTTGGGTATGAAGTCAATCATGAAATCTCCACGGGCACTCAATGTAAAGCAGTTGTGAAAAATACATCTATTAGGATATCTGTTTCCCTTAGATACAAAGAATGCTGTTTCTTTGACGTAAAACCCCAGTGAGAACTCCTATTGCAGGGAAGGACAGGGCTAGTCTCTTCTACAAGAAAATATCTAAGGAGTGTGATTATCTGCAGAAAGGCTGAAATAGTTGCCCTTCGTAGAGCATCAGAGGATGAAAGCTGGTGGGAGGGAAGAAGGGGGAGAACTGAGTGTGGTTCAGGAAAATGTTGGCATCAGGATAGATGAGCCTGGGCAGCTGTGAATAAATTGAGCCTGAAAAGATTGCAGCAGTGTTTGGGATCTGGAACAGCTTCCTCTGAGAAAAATAGTGCTGAAACCTGATTTTTTTTTTTGTTTGTCTTTGTTTTTCCATGAGGTGGTGTAAGTTTATGATGGGGAATTGGATAATGTGGTGTCTGCAATAGCAAGGAATCATGTTCAGAGATCTAGGAGGCCTTTTCCAGCTCCACACTGCTAGTCCAGAAATGGCCTACTCAGCATGTTTGCTCTGTATAAATAGTCTGGGATTCAGAGAAACTCCAATGTCAGCAGTAGAGTATTTGGTAACAGGAGAGGGATCTCTAGATCAGTCATACACAGCCAAAGCCTTTTCTTAGCTGCTTGTTCTGTTTCAGATAGTTGCAGGACCTGTAAGAATGGGTTTAGAAAATGGATTTAATATGTTAAGACAGGCTGGATTTGAAAATGACAGGAAACTGACAGATATTTGACTTCTAGGAGAGGAAGAAAATAGAATTCTGGAGCATGGTGTAATACACAGCTGGAGAAGAGATGAAACGGATGGAATCGGGCTATATTATCTACTAAGCTTTTTAAAATGTATTTTTGAGAAGAAATGTTCCAAGTATACTAGACTAGCTTCCTTTGGCCAGTATTTTTGTGAGTTGCATTGAAATGGGAGTGAGAAGAACTATGATAAATGGGTTTACCAACTGACTAGCACAAGTCTAGTTGGAGAGATAAAAGGGTGGCATGGGAATTATGCTTCATAAAAGGACTGACACTGAAAAAAATATAGTACAAATGAAGACATTAACTCTACTTTGGGAGCTCTGAAGAAGGATAATTACTGCTGCTCTTCATGTTAGAGATTTTCAATGAGATGATTCAAAAGAAACAGAATAAAATGAGCGAGGGTATGCCAGCAATTGCCTTGTACAAGAACTGGCAGGAAGCCTCCTCTCAAAGTGCTGCATTTTTTGAGAGGAGCTCAAGTGCCCTAGTGCAAAAGGTGACCAGGATGGATAGGAACATTATTGTTGGAAACTCCGGAGTTATCATTACCAAGTTTGGTCAGAGCTAGCACGGCGTGTATTCGGAGTGTGATTCTCTTCCCATTTAAGCAATAAAAGCGTGAAGCCAGTAGCCTTACACAAAGGTAAATCCAACACAACTGAGGGAGCACTGACTTCCAGCTGCTCGGGCTCCAGGTTCTGAGGGTGATTTATTTTCATCACAAACTGTTGGTTTCTGCTGAGCTTTTCACTGACCCCCTAAAGGTATAATTTGTTTGCATTTCCTGTGATCAAATCAATCCTTCATCTTATTGTCAGTCATTCTCTCACAGAATTAACTGAAGATTGCTTTTCTTTAATGATGTCTTACCATATAGATAAACCATAAAGAGTTTCTTTGCCTGGAGGACATGAAGTGCTGCTAATTTAAACTGATTTATGAAGTGTCTTTTGATGCTTTCACTGAGCAGCACACTGAAGCCACTTTTCAAAAACATAAAATCCAAGAGTTCAGTGTTCCCCACTCTTTTCAGAGTGGCAAAATTTGTGCCCGCACAGTCCTAGAAGTGTCATGTACCCCTGAAACAATCATTGAAGGGGTTATATCATAACTGGTGTTAACAGCTCCCTGATAACACTGCAATTGTGCAAAAAACACAAAACCTTGGCATGTCTAGGGTAAATGATTGTCCAGGGCAAAGCTAACAAGACATACAAACCCGTATTTCATTTTGCAGATTTTCTTCACAAAACTGACCTAAGGCTAGAGTAAGGCGAGGTCTCTACACAACTCCGAAGGGGCTTTGGTATAACAGAAAGCAGAAGAGATTTGTATTATGTTCTTAGAGCTTAAGTGGGTTGTTGCAAAGAGGATTTGACAAATCTAAGGGCTGAATTGCTGACAGGTGAGGTGGGGTAGCTGTTAATGACTTCAGACTGCCTGAAAAGGCTGATCTCTGAATGGGCAAAACCAGTCAGGTATTTGGGGACTGAAGCTTCTCTGGCCTGGCTGCCACTTTGTCTGCTGTCAAATGCTTCCACTTGAACAACTTTCCTAAAGCAATGAGCAGTAAATTGGTGAGTATAATATTTTAATTGTTCTTTCCAACTGATCACAGTGAAGAGCAAACAATGCAGAGTGAGATTACTGCTGCTATGCAGCTCAAAGCTAGAACTATCAGAAGCCAGAGCTACACTTGCTGGTGCCTGTGAATTTGCTGGCCTTCAATTTCCTTACTTAAAAGCAGCAGAAACAAGCTCATGGCTTTCTGATCCTGGCCATACTGCTTGAGGAATGCTGATGAGGTAGACATGGCTCCAGCACTGACTCAAAGTGGTCTCTGTCCTGGAGGCCACAGATGGGATTTTCTCTTGGGTATTGAAACAACTGCCAGGTGTTTCCAGCCCCACAGCCTCCAGGGAGGGGCTGCCTCTGCCCTCCCTGTACTCACATGTACCCATGACTGAGCATCTGCATCCAAATAGATGAGAGAGTGCAAAGCTGCTGACCAGGAAGTTTTTCATACTTTCCTCCCACCTGAATGAGTGATTACAAACCTGCTGGATCACCTGTCTGGTTTCCCACTCAGCTCTGAGGCGGTGCCATTGATCACAAAGGAAGAGCTGTGCTTCCCATAAGTATGGGTTGGAAAAGGTATTCCCTGATATCCCATCTTTCTTCTCCATGCAGCTCCTATAAAACTGATGTTGGAAAAACATTTTCCTCATCTTTCGTTGCATTTCTTATTTTTAGTAAGAACTGTCCTGGTTTCAGTTGGAACAGAGTTAATTTTCTTCCTAGTAGCTGGTGGAATGCTATGTTTTGGCTTAGGATGAGAAGAGTGCTGATAACACCCCGATGTTTTAAGTGTTGCAGAGCAGTGCTTACACCAAGCCAAGGATGTTTCAGCTTCTTGCTCTGTCCTGCCAACGGGCAGGCTGGGGGTGCAGTAAGAGCTGGGAGGGGACAGACCCGGGACAGGTGACCCAAACTAGCCAAAGGGGTATTCCATACCATCTGGGGTCATGCTAAACAATATATAGGGGTGGCTAGCCGGGGGGAGGGGGCCGGACTGCTCGGGGTTAGGCTGGGCATCGGTCAGCGGGTGGTGAGCAATTGCATTGTGCATCACTTGTTTGTACACATTATTATTATTAGTACTGTTATCATCATTGTACTATTATTATTATTTTTATTATTATTTTCCTGTCTTATTAAACTGTCTTTATCTCAACTCACAGGCTTCACTTTCCATTTCTCTCCCTCACCCTAGAGAGGGAGGGGGGAGGGTGAGCGAACGGCTGTGTGGTGTTTAGCTGCCGGCCGGGTTAAACCACAACAAGAACAAATGGCAAAAGATACTTGCAGGTGATACAAAACAGAGGAAATTGCTTTTTAGTTTCCATGTATGGGCAGCAAAAAGCAGATCCCAACAGCTGAAGCATTTGGTTCTGCCATGCTTTTTGGTAGTGTGAAACATGCATGGCAAGCAAATTGCAGCCTGTTTTCTCTTAAGCGTTTTGGGTGGAGAGGGAGGGTTCCCAGTGCCATGTGGTCCCCATTGCCTGCTCCAGCAGGGAGGCTGCCAGCCCCCAGGGGCAGGGGAGGAGGCTCAGGCTGGGTTCAGACTTGAGATTTGCTTGAGGGGGTGAGGCAGCTAAACAACCAAGGGTTTTATTGCGTCCTCCCCTCTTAAGCGAAGCTCCTCACCATGCAACAATTCTTACCAAGTGCCAGAGAATCCCTTATGGTCACATGAGCCTCTTTCTACTTTTCCCAGTGGGAATGCATGACAGCAATAGCTTGTTTTTCTTTATATAGTAATATCTGGCCATATGTTAAACGCTTTGTGTTTGGGAGGGGTACTTAAGCTGTTTGTTCTTATGCCTATGGATTCCCTGACTTGGAAGCAGTTTGTTCAGAGAATATCCCTGCTTTTCTCATACTCTTCCTGTTCACTGCTGAGAACCAGTGTTGTTCTCTAAACATTTTTAACCCATTTTGCTACTTTTCTGGTGATAAATCATTAATGGCAGTTATTTCCCACAAGGATTTAGGAGAGGAGAGGAGCAGCAAAATCCCGCAAAACTTTTCTTGGGTATTATGACAGTATCCTGTGACTTTCTTCTAGTTTTCTGTTAAATGAAATTTCTGATAATTGCTTCCTGATAATAAAAATGTCACTTTTTCTTCTTTTCTTTCCTAGGATCACAAACAGCACCTCCATTAGATCCTGAGCCTTCTCCCAAAGTCACCTGAAGTCTACAGGACTCTTTAGTGGTTCCTGAAATCAGATTCTACTTACTGGTATCAATTTCATTAATGGCTTTGTTTTTTCTACCACTGATATTCAAAATTACTTCTGTTCTCCACGTAGTCTGTGGGCATAAGGAGCTCTGGCATATGTGAGGTAATCATGGATGATCTGGATGAAGGTTTACAAGGTCAAGGACTTAGCAGGCCCTGGTTTTTAGGTGGGAAGTAAAAATGTGGAACACTCTTCTCATTGCAGAAACACAACAAATTGGTGTACAGAAAACCACAGTACAATGTCCTTCCTTTGTGCACAGAAGTGCAGAGGACAGTCTGAGACAGAGGGTCTAGTTTTCAGTGTTTTTCTCTGTGTGGTCTCCAAAACAAGGAACTGCTGGTGAGAACTCAAATGGTAAATAAATAAAACAATAATAATTAAAATAACAAACAAGCAAACAAACAAAAAAACTGCTGTAAGTGGAAAAAATGCATTGGTTTAGGTAGTAATTGCCAGCCTTCCAACTTTCTTAAAGTGCTGAATTCATTCAGATGGCAGAAGCTTTGTTAAAAGATGCAAGGGAAAATGATGTTAAGGGGGAAAAAATGCTTTGTAGAACAACATTAACACTGAAGAGCAGAATCCTTTTAACTATGTTGTTTTCCTGTTTTACATCATGTTTTCAGCAATTAACATTTGGCCAGCCTCTATCTGGCTCTCAGCTCATGCAGAGAGGCAGTGGAAAAGGGGGTTGTACAGGATGATACCTGTCAACAAAGGAGGATAGAGTTCTGACCAATTCCCTACCTGATGCCTACCTGATGGGAAAATACCAGGTATCTCAGACTTGTACAGGACCCAAGCTTTGAGCTACTATTTATCTAATATGTGGTTCTGGCCACACATTAGATAAAAGATTTAAGCCAGTAAGCTTTTATACGCTTGTGCTACAGGCTGTGGAATCACACAGGCATATTGGAGAGCAAAATACATCTTAGAAGCTTGTAGTTTACTTGGTCATCTTGGGTTTGAAAGTCTCTTGCGTGTGGAATTTCCTCATTTCCTGACAGGTCACAGCTTGGTAAAATAAACCAAGTTATTTACTCTTACAAAATATAAACCAGGTTATTTACTCTTCTCATCACCTTTGCTGTTGCATGATGAATGATGCATATAGAAAAGGGAAATGAAAAGGTTTGCAGTGACACAGATCTTGGATGAGCTGACACTTTCAGCACAAAGAGGACTTGTATTCAGGTACTCTGTGGCAAAGCTCTGTCACCTGCTGTTGGTATTCTGTCAATGGACTGGCTGCTGCAAAATAGATGGAGTGAGCATAGTCTAGATTTGACAGGTCAAATGCCATAGGTGTAAGAAAACAGTAACATTCCTTATTGCACTGGGCATCCATCAGTTTGGGAAGAACTCCAGGTATAATCTCTTTCAATTATTTCTTTCTTCAGCATCTCCAACATTTTCCCTGTAGGAGAGGCCAGTCTATGGGGTGTAGATTCAAAAACAACAGTGATGACTCATGCTAGAATCAAATGCAAGAGCTAGGAGTAGGTGGCTTGTTTCAAACATTTTCTGAAGCAGTAAGCAGTTCAAAAGCAGTATGTCTCTAATTAGGTGTTGCTGATTAGTGATACCACTGAAATCTATTGCACTTAGAAGAGTATTCTAGAATTATATTTGTTATTCATAAGCTTTCTATTTAATATTCTACTTGCAGGGTCTAAGTGAAGCTGCCTGGACTGTCTGTCTGTCTTAACCTTCTCCAAAGAAGGAATATTTCCAAGTCAAATATTGCATCAAATGAAGTCTAGGGGAAAGCTGATACAAGCAACTAGGCATTCACCACATAGGATCTGGAAAGGAGGGAGACAGCTCTGCCTTTAAAATCTCTTCCTGCTTAAAAAGTGCTTCTCTGTGTCTTAAATAGCACATCTTCAACTCAGCATTTGTCCGTGAGAAATCTGTTCGATGCTGTATAATTAAACAGCACAAAATACAGATGTAATTAGTATTCTGCAAAAATAGCTTTTGCACTACCAGGCTCTGAAATCCATGTTTGCATGCACTATTTGCAGGCTGTTCTTGCATCCTTGATGTACCCCTGTGCCTATGTCATAGGAGCCATCTACCTGACAGCTCCCCATCAGAATTCTCCCCCCCAAAATTTGGGATTTGCTCCCTGATGCCTCCCCTTGCAGTGTGTGGCTGGGTGGGGGCTGGGGAAGGAATGCCCTGGGAACGCCCAGGGTGCTTCCACAGCCTGGCTCCTTGGAGCTGTGTCAGAGTGTGGCCTGTAGGCAACTGCATTTGATGTTTGCATAGCTGAACCTAGAAACTCTCCTTGCTCACTGACAGTCTTTGTAGCTTGTGGCATGAGAGGAAAGGGATGTCTGCCAACACACCTGTTTTTCAAAACATTAAATGCTCTGAATCAAGTGGTAGCATGTTTTGACAAGGTAAGTTGTCCTTTTTGAAATGGCCTTGGCTAGATGTTTCATTCATTCTCATGAGCCTTGTTTGTACTAGCAGGCTGCTGCTCCAACACAGCAACGTCACCTAGTGCTTTTAAGCTTTATACGTACTGTACCTGCAGGACACGCTGCAAACAGCCAGGAAGCCCCAAGAACCTGTGTTTCAGGTGCATTAGAGAACTAATCCTTCCTCCCTTCCGTTTAAGGCTGTTTCTGATCTGTGCTCTTTAGGAGAGGACAGTATGTATGTAGGTTACTGAGAACTGTTTAATAAAACCTGCCAGTAAATCCTTTGCTGCACATAGATCAATCTCTCCACATACAGGGAATCCAAATCGCCTTGTTGTGGGTTTCTGGATGACTTTCAGAGCGTGGTGTGATGCAATCAGACAGGATGCTCTTGGTATTACTTTTTGTGCAAGTCATGGGCCACAGGGCATTGTGTCTAATTTGGCAACTTGAGCCTTAAGTCTTAAATGAAGAAGACAAGCAGATAAATCCTGGCAGCTTTTCTTCCAAAGAACAATTAGTGACATCATAATGCCTGGTTAATGTAGTAGTTAACTGCTGACTATTACAGTCCTTTTTGGAGGACTAAAACAACATATCAATAAATCAGCATATAAATCCATAGCTTTTCTGAAATTTGATATTTTTGGTGAATGTTTTGCCCTCTGATTGATGTCAATGATTGATCTGGACAAGCATAGTGCTGGGCTGTGTGCTAGGCTACTAAATCTTTCCTTTCTTTCCCCCCCCTTCTCTTTCTCAATCTTGCATTTTTTGTAAGTCCATGATAGAAGTGACCATTACTGAACTTCTTACTGAAGTTTTACTAAGTTTGTTGGAATCTTGTGTTACTAAGTCTAAAATTCAGAATAAATATATTTATTCTTTCACCTTTAAGTTTGTTTAGAGCACAAAGAGGGTACAGAGAATAGTTTTGCTGAATGTGTTATTTGCCTTACAGGTGTCAGTATAGCCTTTAAGTGCAATAAATTCTTTTAGAATACATGAGCATTAACTTAGTGTTATTTCATGGTGAGCTTTGGGCCAAAGTGCAGGCAATGTTTTTCTGTCAAGGTTACCAGGACAGAGACAGCTGCATGAAGTGCTTGGATATTTTATGATTGTGTTTCCAAGAAGGGAATCTGAAATGAAGAATTATTAGATAAAGTTGGACTGCCCAACTTTATTTTATTTTTTACTCTGAGGGAAATGTGAGTTGTAACTCTCAGATGTTATGCGCTGTGGCATATCCAGGTACAAGCCACAGCATAATAGGTCTTCAGAGCCATGAGATGAATGGTGGTCATTACTACTGTAACAGAACACGCTCCTGTGAAAAGAGATGACCAGTTTAGGGGACTTTTTCAGGAAATCCTTAGAAGCATTCACCTGGCCTAGTGGAGAGAGAAGCCTGCCTTGAAACCAGGCTAGATATTTGTAGTAAAGGGAAAAAACAACCCAAAGGTCAAGTCAGTGCAAGACAAGGAATCTAGGTCTCGGGAAGGAAAGCTCTGAAATAGCCATGAAATAGACAGATCAAGCCTGGTGAATTTGGTTGACAGAAAGCCCAGGCAGGGATGGCAGTGTTGCCTCACCACTGCTTTTAAGGTAAGCCTCTACATCCCAGACCACTCCTTTGGAATGTGACTTATTTGTGCTCATTAATTCCAGCTACTGATGTTAAATTGTCACTACTACAAGATGAGCTGTAGCATATTCTAGCATGCCCTGTCTCTCTTGACAACACATCATTGTCATCTCCTGTTCCTCAGTGGCTTTGGTGTTCCAGGACCTGTGAGCCCGAATGTATGGCCAATCCACCCAGCTCTGCAGCTGTTGGTTTCAGAACTGGAGAACTGGGGGCATGTACAGAGTAATCTGTGGATTGTAGATCTTTTTTTTTTCTAGAAGATAATCAATTTCCATTCTCTGCAGTTGTGCCTGCTTTCCCGATCAGACATCATTTAACTATACTGACAATATAATTCCTGGGAGAAGTATCAGATACTCCGGTGTCACCCTTCAGAATGGTGGCCTCAGATACAGGGGCACTACTGATCTCCTCTGGAATCCCTCAAATAAATAGAGCAGCAATTTACCAAGCCCCATCTGAAGTTGCACAAGAGCAACTGAGCTCAAAGTCCCCTCTCTCCCTCCCCCCTTTTTTTTTTTCTTTTTTTTTTTTTTTTTTTAGAAGCAAGCAGAACAAACTGAGTCATCCTGCCCATCATTCCTTCAATTAAATAATCTCTCTCTGTCCCCTATCTTCTTCTATCCTCAAACTAGTTCCAGCTGCTTTTAAGATCCTTTCATCAGTGTACCTAAGCTGCACAGGCTGATTGGGTGCCTGTCAAACCCTCTGATGGTGCTGGGAAATCCATTATGCTCTGCTATTGAATTTTATCCTGGTCATCTGTGTGCAGAAGCTTGCTTTTCCAGGTAATTGGCTGAATTGAGCAGTGAAGCTTGTTTCACTACAGGCATGAGAAGTGCAAATAATGAAGTACCTGTTGTGTGATATATTTTCATGATGCTGATAGCCTTTAAAACATTTTCCAGTTCCAGCCTTTCCTATCGCATTGCAAGTCTACCTGACAAAGTTATTGGCAGTCTTGAGCTCTTTAGATGCTACTGGCATGAAAGATGCAAGTGTTTTTCCATTAATGTCTGAAGTGGTCTTTGTGTGTAACAGCACTCTGGGCTGTTGGGTTGCTCATTAGTACTGTGTTGGCCACAACACTGTAACTACAGCTGAACAGTAAGCAGAGAAACGTCTTATTAATTCAAGGAAATATATTGTCATAGAAACAATAGAAAATAATTTAACTTGATCAATCAGACTCAGACAACAAATATCCATTTTTGAATCTAAGTAATTCTTTAGATCCCAAGATAGTTGCAGAGTTATAGATTTTTTTTTCCCTCAACAATATTGGTATACGCTAGGCTGAGTTTATTTTTTTATTGGTGTTTTACTAGAATATTCAATGCTTCCAGCTTTCACCAGGAATGTTTCACAGAGCTTTTCCCAGGATACATAATTGTTATTTTCATTGGACAGGAGACAAGTCTGATAACCTGCTACTTCGTATAAGCATGTTCCAGTTCATTGAATGGTTGATATAAAATTTTTAGTTCCTGTTTAAAGTCTATAAAGTTGCTACATATTTATAATGCTTTCTCTATAATCCCCAAGCCATCTCTTTCTTTGAATTTAAAGGAATTCAGATGTAATATCTTATCTCCTTGTTGTAAGAGGTTGATGACTCACTCAGAAAAGAATGTGTATTCAGAATCTGCTCATCTTGTTAGTTTTGATATGGTGGTATGGACCTTGTAGAGACATAGGTAATACTGAAAAAAATAATTTACCATCAAAAGCCTGCCTGCTCCACAGGCTTTATTGCCTGTAGGCACTTTAATAAATGATGTGTTAATTTAAATGAAAGCTTTTAAATGTTTTCTGAGGGCAAGGACAATGATAATAAAGAATTAATTTTCACATCCAGCTACTTTCAGGTTATTCGGTCAATGCAAGCAAAGCCAGCGATTTGCCTTTCTCTGTGACCAGCTCTGTTCCTATGGTAGAACTTGCTCCATGCCAGAAGTGTTCCCTCTTGTTAGTGATGGCTATGGAAACTAAATTTCCACAGTAAGATAATATATTGTTTTCTATGCTTCACAAATAGAATAAAATCTAGGCAAAAGGTTTCAAATGGGTACAATTACTGACTGTTGACAAGTGATGTGGGTGTACTTTGGAGTTGTGTTGAGTATTCTTTATGATTTCAGGTAAAATCAGTGCTAAATATTCATATAGTAGCACCAACGTAATCAAAGCTAATCAGAAATCAACATTATTTACTGGTGCATGTTTGTAGTTCAACTTCTATTGGTGTTTGGAAGAATGGAATAAAATATTTCCCATTTAAGCTTTAAAGAAGACAAGCAATTTCAGAAGGGATGTTAGTCGTTACTGGTAGGCTGCTTGAACACAGAAAATGCAAGACCAACTTAAAAGCTCTAATGAAAAGGGGAATTATCTTTTTTTCTTCCAGCTTTATACATATTCATGCCTGCTTTGAGAGTTCCTTTACACAGCTGAGCACGGAAATTGCAATTAGTGAAAGTTACTCTACCTTCATGTTAAAATTTGTGAGAGAGAAAACAGACTAGAGCAGCTCACCTATTCTTCGGCACCAAAGACAAATTGTTGTGAAGGAAAACATTTCCTTGACTTGTTTTGATGATTGGCTTTTCTATAGTTAGCATCTGAATTTTAATGGACGTGGACACCATGTTTTTATCTGAAGTGTTTCAACCTAGAAACTGTTTTGTCTTATGGGGACTTAAATCCTGTAATGTATGCAGGGAACAGAAATAAAATGTGTACAAAACAATGAAAATGTTTTCAGATTTGAAATAAATATGAAGTAGGTACTGGCTGGAATTCAGTGTATTTCCATTTTAAACATGGAAAGCATTTAAAGCAACATGGGGTTAGATTCCCACATAGTACTATATTTCAGACCGAGCTCAGTAGCAGTGGAACTAGGGGTAGCAAAATCTCTTTGGATTCTGCATGGCAAGTGTTAGCTTCTCTTCACAAGACCATCTAGTATGCGACAAAGAAAGAATTCTTCAGTTCAACCTAGCAGATTTGCCTTTCAGGAGGAGAATTATACTAGGCACTTGAGATACTTTGCATAAAGTCCCTATGTGCCTGAAGGCCCTGCCACTCATGTGCTCTTGCTGCCAAGCAGCATGCAGTCATCCGTTGTTTCATTCACGCATTCAGAGGAGCACAGACACATCTTAGAAAACTGTATGGGAATCGGCCTTTGCTGATGAGGTAAAATAACAGCTGTTCCAAGATACTAAATAACAGAAGAAAGATCAAGTTTTCAGGTGAAATTTTCTGGACCTCTGTAACTACTCTGCATTACTATCTATGTAAGCTATGCGGAGTGACTTGATTTAAGCTGGAAATGGTGAGCAGACTGCTAGTAGCTATCTTTCACCTATGTCAAAATGACAGGAATGAATCAATGTGCTAAATATTTGCTTCCCATATTGATCTCTGAAAAAAAATGTAAGTGCCTCAGTCTGTTGAGGCTTTTTTCAGGAAACTACAGCTGGATGATGGCTGTTCTCTTTAGGAAAATAAAACTGAATGGGGTTATTTATTCTTACAGAAGCCTGGGGAAGTTTTACATATATCATGTGAGGTAATATAATGTACTAAGCCATTTCTCTTGCTTTAAGAATGTTAGATGTTGTGTTCCCTCATCTGTGCCTGCCTTGCACATTCCCTATTTACAGCTGAGCAGAAGTTTTTCTTTCACTTCCCATTCATCTTGACTGGACATGCTGAGCAGGAAGGACAGAGCCTGAGTGGTGAGCAAGCTCAGCTTTCCATGGGCTCTGATGCCTTCTGCCGGGAGCCCACCTCAGCCCCTCCCCAGGGCTGTGAAGGAGGTGGCCGTGCTGAGCCCCTGCGAGGGGAACTCCCCATCCCTGCTGCCCACCTGCTGCGCGAGGCCTCCTGTCGCTCCCCGTGCCCCCCTGCCTACCCCTGCGGATCAGTTTTCCCTGCACGCTGCGAGGACCTAGCCCCTGGAACCGATCACTGCCAGAGATGAAGATTGGGAAACCAGTTCTGAATTTCTGTCATTACTCCAGCAGTTATCTGGGACCGAAACAGCTGCACTGCACAGGCCTTGCAGTTGTGCAGGGTGATGTTGTTCTCCTCCCCTGACAGGTATAGGAGAGGCTGCGTAGTTTGTGTGTGGGAAGGTGTAGAGGCACCATTTTTTATTTTATTTTTTAATAAATAAGCAGCACGCTGCTGTTGCTTGCAGCAGACTGCAACCAGGGGCAAGCCAAGTCCCGACTCAGCCCCTGAGGGAGCTGGGCAGGCAGACGGGAAGGCCGAGGCGGCCACCAGGGGGGGCTCGGGGCCGGTCCCTCGCTGGGCTCGGGGCGAGCACGGAGCCAGCGGGCCCCAGACCCCTCCCCGGGAGGGAGACCCCCCCCAACCCCCCCCAACCCCGGCACGGCTCCCGCAGCCCCCGGGCCCCGCGGGTCAGCAGGGAGCGGGCCGGGAGCTGCGGTAGAGCCGAGCCCCAGCCGCATCCCTTCCGGCCTGAGAGTGGCTCGCTGCAGAAATTCGCTATAGCAACAGGAAGCCTCGTTGGCAGCGGTTTTTAATTACGGTCTGAAACTAATCAAGGAAAGGAGAAGCTTTTGAACGCAGGAAGCTAAAGAGCTAATCATCCGTTTGAGTGCCTCTTTCCAGGGGGGATGTACGAGCACTCCAGCGCTGCCGAGCTCCCAGCACGCCAGCCATCTGCCAAATGGCTGTAATGCGCAGGCCTTAGGGGAAGGGGGAATTCAGGGAAACCCGAGGGATTTTCCACTGGGTGTACAGGAAACCTCAAGAGACTAAGTGGAAAGTAAATACCTAAAACAGGGTGGCTACTTTCTGTCACTGCTGCCTGATGCTAGCTGCTGTACTTGCTGTATCAGGACAATGTGTGTGAACCACCACTGGAAGTAATAACGTTCCTACTAAAAATCTCCAATTCCTTAATTTTTCTCCATTTTTAGAAGCCAATCTTTTGTTGTTATTAAAAGCAGAGGTGTGCACGTTGGGAAGCAGCTCACTCTGCAGAAACTACATGGTACGTAAGGTGTGACACGTATAGGACCATATTGCCTGGTCTGAAGCAGTTCCAGTGTGCGCCCCACAGCTTTGCTTCCTGGAGGAGCCATGCCCCTGTCTTCTCCTGCCATGCCACCAAAAAGTCCCATTAGCTGGGGAAAGGGCCAGCCCCCCTCCAAGCCTCTCAGTTCGGTCGGAGATGATTTGAACCACACTCACAACACAAGCCCACTGAAGTAAACTGCAGAAACACTAACAATTGAAACATTATTAGGACGTTTTGGGGTGTCCTCAACTCTCCTACAAAGCATGGCAGATTTTTGTCCCTCATTTAAACCCCTAGAGGACTACTATAAAAGTGAAGTTTAATTGTAAAACAAGCAGGAGAGACAAGGCACAGCCCCAGAATGTGTGCATTCCTATCTAGACCTTTCAGCAGGTTCAAAATGTTCCCTGCCCCTGAAACCCACTAGATTTGCTTCGTCTGAGCATATCCAGTCTATTCCAAGCACTGAGTAAACATGAACTTCAGCTCTTCAGGGAGAAAAGGAAAGACAAAATTGTCTATTGTCAGTGTGTTACAGGCATACAGCTTCAACTGAGTATTCGGCTGACCTCTCTGGCAGGTTGCTTTGGTTTTGCTGTTAAGGTTTCTATTAACAGCTTGCAGCAAAATTAGAGTTTGCAGAGGCCTGTTTGTGCCCTGTTGCACCACAGAGCTGTGCTGGGAAAGTTCATGGATCCCACCCGCTCTGTGCAGTGTCTGTTAAGGGTCATGCATGCCTGCGCTTTGGAGATATTCCATTTCAAGGTGACCTGCCAGAGCGTTCCTTTGCCTCGTCTTTCTCCTCTTTTCGCGTGCATGCCCATTTGTGCTGCTGCTCAGCATCAGTGATAGGACACTGGGTCGGGGCTTGGTCGTCTCATGTTCTTTGTAGATAACAAGGAGAGGGGGGCACATATCCAGATGCAGAAAAGAGACCAAGTTCTTTTCAAATGAGCTTGCAAAACTGCAATCCACGCTTCCTACTGCTCTCACGCTGGACAACCGCCAGGATCTCGAGAAGAAAAGGAGCAGTGAGACAATCTCGCCTTTGTCCCGGGTTTGTTAGTTAATACCTCGGGTCGCCGGCGGTAGGGCAAGGACGAGGGGCCCCGCGCTGCGGGGCTGGCTCCGGAGCCGGGTTTGGCCACCCCTGGGAGCGCGGAGCAGGGACGGGACGGGAGTGGGACTGGGACTGGGGCTGGGACTGGGACTGGGACTGAGGCTGGAGCTGAGGCTGGGGCTGGGGCTGCCGCCCCCTCTCCCTCCTTCCCTCCCTCCGCCGGTGGCGCGGTGGGAGGCGCCCGGCGCCGCTAGAAAAGGGCCGGCGGCCGGTGCGGGGAAGCGGCAGCGGCAGGAGCGGGCTGCGGGGCGCGGCTTCCCTCGGCAAGGTACGTGCAGAGCTCTGCCCTGCTCTCAGACAGGGCTCGCTGCCGTGGGGTCTCCCGAGTGGCTTCGTTTCGCCCTCTCGGCGCCATCCGCTTGCTGCAGCGCTGCGCCGGTGCCGGTCCTGCCGCTCACGGTGTCCCCGCCACCCCCTTTGCTGTTGTGCATCCGAGGAAGGTGTTCACGTACTTTCGTGTTTCTGTGTCTGCAGGTGGATTTGTGCTTTCGGCTCTTCCCTCCGAGGGCGCCCAGGCTGGCTACAGCGATGTGGTTCTTGGAAAAGATCAGAGCATCCCATGAAAGCAGAAGCCTCCCTTGCCCTGCCTTCCTGGGACTGCCTCCTGGCCACAATGTGCTAGAAAAAGGCCGCCTGGGGGCTGCTGCTTTTCCCAACGTGCTCACCCCGGACAGAATCCCGGAATTCTGCATCCCCCCCAGGCTGGCCACCTCTGTTCCTGCAAAGGGCCCTGGCTCCCACCAACACCACGGTTCGGAGGACACAGATCTTAATGCCTCTGATTGCAGCTCCAGCTCTTCTTTGCCTCATCTCATCCAGGTGGAAAGTGCTGAAGAGATCCCAACCCTGGAGGAAGAAAGCACCAACTCAGACCCACAGTCCCAGGCGGCACTCTCCCTGCCTCACTTCCCCAGAGCCCCCACTTCCTACGGCTTCTGTACGTTGCTGGAGAGTCCCCACACCAGGAGAAAGGAGTCGATCTTCCATGGTGACACATGTGGTGCTCTGCCCGGCCTGATGCTGCCTCGGTCCAGAGCTAACACTTTCAGTGGCAAAGGGAATATGTCTAATCCTATTGCAATCAGCTTTGCTTCTGTAAGGCTGCCTCCTAAGCACCTCTCCCTGCAGAGGCAAAGTGCCTGCGACAGTGATACTGCCTCCTCCAGCGACTCCTCTCCTTTCAGCTCCCCACTTCTCAGCAGATCGCCTCCCAAACCCTGCTCCTTGGTCAAGACACGAAGCCAAGAGGGATTGCTCTGCCGAGCATTGAAAGCCAAGAACAAATCCAGCATGGCCAGGAACAACTCTCTGTCTACAGAGGAGAGCAGCTCCACTGATAACAGCCCCAGTGCCATCAGGCGGGCCTCAGAGGGGCTGCTTGCCACGCGGAGCTTTAGCATGTCCTGTTCTCCCATCTTTCCCCTGGACCTTACCCACAGCCGGGAGAGACTGGTGGGAGAGAGCACAGTGCTAATGGACAAGGGAGGCATGCTGAGGCTGTCAGCTGAGTACTGCTCAGAAAACGAAAGGCTGCGGATCCGCCTGATCAGTGCAGAAGGTTTATATGATGACTCTGTAGACCCCAAAAACATAAACTGTTGCATCACCTTCTCCCTGGTACCAGGGAAAACACAGAAGCAGAGAAGCACTGTTATAAAGAGAAGCAGGAATCCCATCTTCAATGAGGACTTCTTTTTTGATGGTGTTACAGAAGAAGAGCTTCACAGCCTCTCTGTGAGGATGAAAGCAACAAACAAAGGGTGCAGTATGAAACGGGATTACACCTTAGGAGAACGGGAAGTGTCTTTAATGAGCATGTTGTCCTTGTAATACTTCAAATGGTTATTTTGTATTCTGAAAGTTTTGTACTGAATAAAGTTTTGGTTCTTTTTGTTAAACAGTACTTCAAAGCACTGTGGTGTTCGGTATTGCTCTCATGCTGTTGTGCCTTATTTTACTTAACACTTCAAGCTCTGTAAGGCATTTGGTGCTAAATTCAAAGGTGGCTGTGGAACAAATCTGCTTGTGAAGGTGGAGGAGGGGAGAGAAGTGCTAGTTTGCCTTTAGGATAAAACATCAAGCAGTTACCAAGTCCAAGCTGTTTGGTATATGGCTTTGAGGGGGTGGGAGGGTTGTTTTTCACTCCCTCTGGTCCCTAAGCACGTACGTGGCATGTGCACACAGTAGGCGCTGAACTCTCACAGCTCCTAGGTATTACATTAGTTAAATAGACCGTTTAAACAGCACTCATTTACAGAAAGGAAGGTTTAATGTGCCCTGTGTTTGGGGAGGGAGAGAAAGGTTTGCTTAGGAAACAGCCACTCTCCTAGGAAGTGGGAGGATGATTTGTATTCCCAAAGCAGGCATTAGCAGTTTTCCGTGTTTTGAGGATAACAAGATCAGCTTCTGCTGAGCACGAGCTAAAAGTCACTGCTTGCAGGCTCGGCTCTTTCTCTCACAGACCTGTACTGTCAACACTAAGCAGTCAGGTGGCTCCTGCCTTGCGTCACTATGGAGAGGGTGATCGCTGTAGCACCGTTAATATCTTCATTTACCTTTCTTTCCCGTGGTTGATTTTGCAGCTGCCAGGATGAAGTTGCCAGGTAATTATGTTTTGGTCGGGAATGTACCCTGGAGCTATGACCCTCAGTAATTCAGCTATTGCATCCTTTCTTCAACTGAGGCAGATAGGATATCAGTGCTGAATGGGTAAAAGATAGCTTTGGATCTTCAGGTCGAATTCCTGGTTCAGCTAATGACTTGTTATGTACCTTGTTCAAGGCACTATGGTAAAATTAGGATAATCTTTCTCCATATTGTACCAGCAAATGGTGAGTGGCTGAAGTGCTTGTTTCAATGTCATGAGAATCACAAAGGTACAGAGCTTCTGCATGCTTGAAGGCTCCCTCCCCCCTGCTTTTTTTTTTTTTTTTTTTTTGGGTCTGGTGAACTGGGAGCTCGGTGGAACAAATAAACTTGTAGAAACTGCAGCTGTGCAAGTGTAAGGAGACAGAAGCTCAATCTTGGAAATCCAGGCCTGTTGCTGCCTCACTTGATTAAGCTGCAGGCTTTATTATATGAAAGGTAGATAAGCCTTAATGGGGGAGCAGTCCACACAGGCCTGGGGCACAGAAAAGGAAGGGTTGTTGTTTTTTCGGAGTTGATTGTGAGGCTGTAGAAATAGGGCATTGTGTCTACCAAAATCAACAGCTTTAAGGCTCTTTCGAAAGGATTTCTAGTAGATCCTCCCCCTGCCCTATTCTGGCAGGAGTATAACTGCCTGCAAACCATGAGCCTATTCATGGGAGGTTGTGGTATTGCTTGGCCACCTAAACATTTGATTCTCTTTCAGGCTTTACCACCCCAGGAAGGATTTTCTTCCTTGGTATTGCAGAAAAAGCCCAAAGGATGTTAACTGTGATGTGATGATGAGTGGTCAGAAATACTCATTGTTAGTCCTTGATCCATCTCATGTGAGATGTTTAAAACAGAATCCTCGTACAAAGCACAACTTGCACAGGGGAATGGCTGAGTATATTCCCAGAAGCTGATTAAAACCAAATGTAGTAATAATTCCTTTGTGCTAAAGGAGAGAATTAAATGTACTAATACATGTTTGTGCAGCAGGAGGTGATGCACTGTCACCTGTATCCCTGAATCTGGGCAAACTGACTATAAGAAAAAATACAAAGGTAGTGGGGAGATGTGAAATTAAAAAGTGTGACTTCAAGGAAGAATTAAGAGTGCCGCAAATGAAATGAAGCCTTTTTAAATGGTCATTGCATGACAAACTGACTTACAAAGGAGACATTTCTTCCTAGTTCTCCCATATCATATGGAGTTCCCCATAGGAAGTCAAATGCTTCTGCTTCAGGCTGATCACTCATCCACCATCACAATTTTAGTCCTTAAGGTTTCTTTGCAGGTATACCCACATGGAGAAAGAGGCTGAGATATACAGAGGAGAACAGTTCAGAGGTTCATGCACAGTCACGCTACAGCATGTATCTATCTACCTGCCCTGTGACAGGGATGCAGAACGACCGATCAGCTGAGCTGAAAAGGGGCCTCTGGAGATTGAATCCCCTGACTGCTGCTGTGAGCAGCGTCCTCTTTATTGCTGCCCATCAGCCCAATATATGCAATTATGAGATCTCTCCTGAATCTTCTCTTCCCCAGGTGAATGGGCATAGCGTATTTTCTGGCATCAAAGACAGGTGGTTGTAAAGTCTCATCCATCATCTTGCAGGGAAGGAGTTAAGTCCTTGGAGAAAGCCCTCCCTTAGGAAAATAAATTTCCAGTTCACCTAGTCAGGTATTTGGAGAGGAAAATTCTTTGTCTCTGGTCAGCTGAAAGAGAATTGAGCTGTTTCTAATGCTTTTTAAAAATGACTAATTTCTGAGAAAGTCTCCTTACAGAGGTTTGATGACAGACCTGCCTGCTAGGGGATGACTTGCTCCTTTAGCTGACAGCAGCAGCAGACTTGCAGACCTAATTCAAAGGCAGAGTTTAAGCTTGGGAGGCACAGCTGGACTTTGCCTGTGTTTCTCTGGTAAATAATGTAACTTCAGTTTTTCTTTGATAATTTTCTTCTCTCATATGAGAACTTTGAACTAAAAATACTTATTCAGCTTCATTAGTCAGACTCAGGACTAAGTATGAGTGTAATGCTGCAAGGAAAGGAGTTTTGTTCCCTTTCTCCCCTTTCTCTCCTCCCCAGGGTTTATTTGATCTTTTTACATTTTGGGGTATTCGATAACTTCTGAGCTTTGGAGTGTTGCCTATCAGGGCACTGTTTTTGTTAGCAATGCAAAGCCATAATACAACTTGAACAGTTTGATTTGCCTTAATATCAAATATTGTAAGACTTATTTTCTTATGCTCTTAGAGGTCAATTGAACTGTAAATGGTGAACTGTACAACACTGCCTATGCTGCAGCTGCTTTCCAATAGCGTCTGTTGTCTTGGGGCTATTACGTAAAACACCTGCATAAGCAAACAAGAAGGCAACCGGATACTTCAACCTGGAAAAGACTCATGATGCTTCAGTGCTGATATGAGAGTCAACAGCAGAAAGAAAATCCACCTCCTGGCACTAGAAAACAACTCCTCAGAGTGAAGAAATACCCCATTCAGACGTTTTTTAACTTTTAAATACCACATATAAAATGTGTTACCCTAAATGTCTCTCTCAAGCAGAACTCCTGTTGTGGGTAGTCTGGTCAGTGCTGTTCAGTGGTGCTGGATGGCCAGAAGATCACCTGGTAACATTGTGTTTTAAAAGAATTACAAATATTTGAGAAAAGAAGTTCTTTCTGCCAAGGTCCTGGACTCCTGTTTTGCTAAGCAAATATTATCTGTTTCTGCTGCACGGGAAGTACTTATTGTGCTGGCCTTTTCAAATAGAGTTATTTTAGGCATGCCTCTTCAAATGGTTGGGGACAAATGTTACCACAAAGAAAGTCTTATGTTTTCCTTTATTTTGATGCCATTCTTCTGATTATAAATCCAAGGTCCGGAAACAAATCTGTGCAGATTCCACTCTGTGGTGCAACATACTGAAGTACAGTAGGGTAAAACAGTCCCTATAACCATGCTGCTTTTCACGTAAAGTTCAGGAATAACACCGAGGGAAGCAAATATCTATGACCTCAAAAGCCTAAGAGGACAGATGTGTAGATCAGGGATTAGGCGGCTCAGTGACTGCAGTATCACATTCCATGTATTGCACCACTTGTTCTAAGCTGCTCCTGTTTTTCAGACCGGCTCTGGAAAGGCACTGCTGGAAATGGCACCCCCGCTGTCTCCAAGCCCTTCACAGAAGAAGCTCTTTCAGGAGGCAGCCCCTCAGCTTTTCCAGTCCACTACAGTGGCTGTGATGAAAGACTGAAAGTATGGTGGGGTCTCACGGGCAGAAATTCTTCTGATTTCACCTAACTAGTAATTGCTGGAAGTAACTTTAATTTTCCTCAGAAAACTGAGGAAAAAAGAACAGCTTAACAAATGTACAAATCTTTGCAAAACCTATCTTCATGTTGCCAGGCTGTTTCCCCCAGGCTAGGGTAGCTGTCCCGGAGGTATCTATGTAAATAGGATTGCTCTCCTCAGGACTGCTTGGCACCTCGTGCCGCAGTCCGTGTGCTCGCTGGGCTGTCCCAGTGCTCTCCAGCACCTACCACCTGCTTCAGAGTTGCCCACTTGTCCTGCATCTAGGTCAGAGGTCCTCCAGCTTGCTTCGGGGGCCAAATTGTTGGGCACAATATTTGGACAAGGTAGGAAAGGTAATGAGTCACATCTATTGATGGCTTTTTGTAGCAGGATGTTTGATTAAAACAAACAGCAGCCTTGCGCTCACAAAATGAATGGCATAATTAAATGCTATCTGTCTTCCATCATTATGTGTTCTGAACACGCACACACACACACACATGCACACACAAACCCACAAGATTCTGCCTGCATTTTAAAATAAGATGGCATTTCAGTACAGACTTACTGCTGATTGTCAATGAAATGTACTCCAGAAATATTAACATTATTAACAGTGTGTTAGAAAAAAGATCTTTTTTTTTTTCCCTTTTTAAATCTTTCTGGAAGATCCTTTATCACAGTGGAGGTAAAAGGAAGTTGAATGTTGCAGAAGTGTCTGTGAACTGATGTACTGTGCAGAAAAGGGACTGACAGAAAACCCAGGTGGCAGGAGGGGATAGAGCTGCAGATGACTGAAGCCAGAACTCAGCCTGGTCTGTGCACAGAAGCGCACTGCCTGCAGACAGGGGCTGCTTTGGGTTTCTGTATTGGTCCTTCGTGTCTGCATCCACTGGGATTGCTATGGAAGTCATGCTTTATGCTGCCAGTTTCTTCGCATTCAGGGAATCCTTATCAGAGGAAAAGATCTTCCAGAACTTCTGTGCTCCTGTGAGGAACAGAAATGGCTACAGCTCACATTGCTGGTGGTATTTGGCAACTGGAAATTGAACACAGTCCCAAAGACGAAAAGAATGGTCTAACAAATGAATTAAAAGAAATGACAGCTTTTTTTTTCCTTGATACCACCACAAGTGACCAAACAGCTATGTCTTCTGATATTTTTTTTAATTCCCTCTGCTATTCCTTTTCTATTTCTGGCCATAAATGTTGTCATGCTACAAAATTAGCTATCCTGAGTGGTACAGTGAGAACCTGACCTTGCCAAGCATTGCATGTACTGGACAGAAAACAGTGAACAAGATTTTCCAGCTCATTTCCTATCTGTTAAAGCTAAATGATTTCTCCACTTGCATTTCTCAGCCTCTTCAGGGCAAAATCAGGAAGCATTTGAAAGAACACAAGGTAAATGTGAAGGCTGTGGCTTTTTCTCACTGCAAGTAACAAAAGAGTAGCGTGTTTTTTGTTGTTGTTGTTGTTGTTGTTTTTGTTTTGTTGGTTTTTGTTGTTGTTGTTGTTGTTGTTTTTTTTAAGTAAGGGGGCCAGCCAAAGTTCTGTGTCTTCACTACATTGCTTAGCTGAGGAGCCACGTACAGGGAAGCAGGTCACAGCCTGTTTAAACTGTTGCTGTGAAGTCCAGGAGGTCACACAAGTATAGTTTTCCAATGTTTGCATAACCGTAAGTGCTGCTGTGTGTTACTTGTGGCTGTCTCACCAGGTTCCTCAGCTGCTTGTAAGGATGAGCCTTTCCTTGCCTTGACATAATAGATGAGAAACACACTGAGAAGAACACTTGGGTAAGAGGTTCATATTAAAAGTGCTCATTTTCTCACATGCAGAGCTGAAGGATGAGAAGGGGTAGCTCAGAGTGGTGCTGCTCAAATTCCCATCATTATTTCTGTCATCCCCTTATCAAAATGCACAGTTCCATAAACTGAAACCATCTAACTTCAATCTTTGCTCTGTTTTTGGTCAAACCTTCCTGTCCTAACCATTAGTGATTTCCAGCAAGCAATAAACCTCAATTTATCATCCCAGTAAAAACAATAACAATAACAGACGTTATCTTGAAATGCCAGAGGCAGCCTAAGTTTGTCCGAGGTTTCTCTGATTTCACCATATTATTTATGTAACTGTGGTTCTAGATGATACGCTGGCTGAGTGCACTTTAGCTTGAGCCATTCTAGCAGCCCCTTGCCCATAGCAGAGCTGTGCCTGCCAGATTAGCTTTCTGCTGGCATCCCAGTCATCTAATTTTGGGAAGGGAGTTGGGCAGTAGGCACAGCTGGCTTTTGCTGTTCTGGATGCTAGAGCTACAGCTAAGCTGGAGACCCCAGCACTGCTCCCACACCTACTTGGTGTGACAAAACTTTGATGTTAAAAAAGGGCTCCACATAACCTGATGCCCAGCCTGTAGGGACTGCTGAGCTGTGCTGAAGCTGAGGCTGAAGCCCAGGTGGGCAAATCACCTGTTAGGGCTTGCTGAATGCAAATAGCTCTTGCTGAGTGTTAGCAGAAGCATTCTCAGTGATGATGAAAGAGCAGCTGTGGTCAATGCTGAATCTCACAGCCTTAATTATTTTGCCTAAAGTGTTGAAGCTGATCCAAGACAGTAATTTGGTTAGGCAGATTTGGATCAGTTAGTTGGGGTTGGTAGTGGTGGTGGCATGGGCTGCAGGAAGAGCCAAGCCTCCACAGATGATCTTTAACAGAAAAGTCTGAAATTGTTGTTGGGGTTTTTCAGAGATGTGATCTAAGCTTGGTTAGCCCAGCTTTGTACTCGATATTCATTGCCTCACATCTTGGAACAGCTAAAACAGACTTTGAGTTCATCCCTTGCAGACAGCAGGGCAGAAGCGTGCCTGAAGCACAAACCAGGAAGGAGTGTGGCAATGTGCCCTCTGCTCAGTGGGCTGTAGCCTCACATCCACAGTTGTTAATACTTGCTCGTTGTCAGTCTCTTGGCTTATTGCTGGGCACAAGGAAAGCTACTTTTTTGTGGATAGCTGAGCAGTGCAAGATAGCCTCATCTGATGCCACAAAAGAGTTGCACCTGGAATTTGTGCCCCTTGTGCTCTCAGGGGAAGGGGCTGTTAGAAGTAAAGGTGACCTTCAGCAGGGAGTGTCACTTCCTAAGAGGCTCACGTGGTGTCACAGGGAAGATCCAGGACACAAATCTTGCCAAACATAACAACTTACTGACCTTGTTTGAGCTAACTATAACCTATAGCTGCAAGGTGCATTTACGTGGCTCTGGTATGTACTGCAAGTTTGTCCAGTGGCTGCCTTTGTCCTGTGTGTGTAGGTGATCTGCTAGGTGATGCATTTTCCTAACCTTACATGAAGTGTGTAACTGACTTTTTGAAATGAAGCTTCTTCAGTGGTACAGGTTTGTCTGTCTAAGATTTGAGACACTGTTATGAAACTCTATTAAGGTTATGAGAAGCTACATGCAGTGGAATTACGGGGAAAGAGATGCATACACTTCGGAGTATGAATCATGCTTCCTAATTACCAAGTTCCCAGGTAAACACCTCTATAGTCTCCTTTCCCTCAGAGATAATCAGTCTTTTTTCACCTGGGAGAGAGTGGTGGAGCAATAGTTAATCCTGTTGTCAACCAAGACAACAAAGTCCTTGGCACAGCCAGGGGGAAGTATTGTTTATCTGTCACGTGTAGTCTGTTGGTGATGGTGAGTGGCTGGGTTGGGAGTGGAGGTGTTGTCCTGTGGGGTGCTGTAAAGAAGAATATCTAAGTAGGTGCAAAACTGGCTCCAGAAATGTTTCCTCAGATAGGGCGATTATCCCAGTGCCCTGACAGAGAATGTGATGTAGCTGAGAAATCATGTTACATCTTTAAACTTCTGATTTCTGTTCAGAAAAGTTCCTAAACTATTCTGCAGATCTGTCACTTATTCACCCAGCTGCCTTTGTATCAGGATGCTGGAGTATGTGCCTCATCCATAGGAACCTGAAACAAAACCATTAATGCGAAAAAGCTGGTAAAATTGAGAGTTATTCCTAATCCACTGGGAGCACCAGACATTATCCAAGTCTGTGTAAGACTTGAGTACAAATCTAATTCAATAATGAGTTTCCTAAGACTTGTCCTAAATATTTCTGCTGGGAAGGATTGGGCACTTTTAGTAAATGTGGACCCGAAGGATTATGTGAGTCTGGAATATTTCTGTATTGTCCTACAAATACACGTGGCTTCATTTAGACGTCTGCTTTAAAGATACTTTGCTAGCAATGAATGAGTTAAGTTTCTCTCAGGAATGGGACTGGATGGAAGTTACTGGACAATAGATATGTTCCAGCTGGCAGGAATGATCTGCCATGCCAACAAGTTACAATATGGGTACAGAAGATGAGGTTTTAATGTCGAACAGCCCATGGGAGCAGAGCACTTGACAACTGCATGAATGCAAAGGAAAACAAAGGGATACTTGCTTTGTGGGACCTTCTTAAAGGTTGAAATTCAGCGTACCATGAGGGAAATTACTGTAGGAGAAACTGATAAAGTGTAAAACCAAATGTGAAACTAGGATTATCAGTATGGAACTAATCTGCTTCACTTATTTGTATTTCCACTCAGTGTTCTTGTAGCAAATAAATATTATTTGAAGTCTGGATAATGTTTAGAATTCACTTTCTCCTGATAACAACTTATTAATAGGTAAACTCTCATTTCTAATGAAGATCAGTCCTTGCTATGGCATTGACTTTTTGCCAGCTTCAGAATCACAAAATAGTTGAGGCTGGCAGGGACCTAAAGACCTAATCTAA
Source organism: Aythya fuligula (assembly GCF_009819795.1). Classification (NCBI taxonomy): domain Eukaryota; kingdom Metazoa; phylum Chordata; class Aves; order Anseriformes; family Anatidae; genus Aythya; species Aythya fuligula. The sequence continues at coordinate 7,055,433 of NC_045569.1, read as the reverse complement.
CCCCTTGCTCAGGGTCAGCTACAACAGGTTGCTCAGGACCATATTCAGTTGCACCTCCAAAGCATGGAGAGTCCACAACCTTTCTAGGCAACCTATCCCAGTGTTTGACCACTTTCAGACCACTTTTGTGTTTTATTATGTTCAGACGGAACTTCCTGTACTTCAGTTTGTGCCCACTTCTTTCTGTCCTTTTACTGCATAGCGCTGAGAAGAGTCTGGCTTTGTCTTCTTTGCCCCCTCCATCATTGCTTTTAGTCACTTTCACCTTTCAAAGGCAGAAGGTGTGACTTTCCTGGATGTGTTTTGCTTGTATGTTTGCTAATGCCAGAAATCTAATGTAAGATGTCTCATCCATCTTGACTTTGTTAAAGGAATACAGATATTTTTGGCCTGATCCTGCTTACATTATGTGTAAAGGGAATCTCAGGAAAATGTCACAAATGCTGAGTTAGAAAATTACTTGTAATACCCAAAAGAGATGTAATGTCTTCAGTGTAAAATTTAAGTCTTAAAATCCAAAAAGCAGAAAGCTTTGCACATTATTCTTGTGAGAAACATTACAGTATAAAAGCCTCCCCTTCCATTATTCCACTGTAAACTTCATGTTTACAACTGAAATACAAAAGCAGTAAAATATGTCCCATCATAAGACTCCAGTACAGCTAATAGTCTTGTTTCTTATTAAAAACAGGCATTTTCCAACAATGGGGCACTGCTAAATCTACGAAGAAAGATACAAAAATGAAGCACAGTAGAGAGGTTAATCAGACTGATGTACTAAACACTAAAAATTGTTGCCGATGTTTGTTTGCATTCTGTACGGAAAAGTCAACAAAGACCTTGAGCTATTTGGATTGATTGTGGTTTGCAAAGAATCAAAATATTTTAAGTTGTGTGTTTCTAGTGATGAGCTGTATTTGATAATAAAAGTAAATATGTCACCAAGAAGTTCTAAGACCTTAGTGCACCTTTAGTGCTGATATGGGGCAGCATGGGATATAAGTTTCTCCATGCTGTGAATTTCTGATGGGTGTAAATATACACATATCTGAACAGTTTAAAGTATCTACATTTTAAGACTGACTTTACTGTTTTAACATTTCATCTCTGCAGTCTAAAATTGAGGCCGGTGGTTTATGCCTACAGACCTTATTCCAACACAGGTGGTTCCTGTAGTTCTTGGTATATTTGCTGTGTTGAAGAGCTCATACGCATGAGCGATGCATAGATTTAATTTTAAGAAATGCACCTGAATAACATGCCTAGGTCCTGTTTTAGCTCTGGACTATAGAGGCAAAAATACAGAGAACATTCTGCAAGAAATATATGTAAATTGTAACCTATTTCAGTAACAGTTTCCTAAGAAATATAATCAAACTTCTGTTGTTTGACCAAAATAAATGGAATAGAAGAAAGGACCCTTTCAGTGAATGCACTGGCTGGGCCAGAGGCAGTGCTTCCTGGCATACTAACAGCAGAAGAAGCCCTCTCTATACAGCCAGCCCAGATCTCTCCTGGGACACTGAACAGCCACAAATTGCAATTGCTGCTGCCCTTCAGGCTGTAGCAGGAGCTGCTATTGAAGGATTAGCAGGCAAGCTTAAAAGCAATGGATACTAAATTAAATTATTCATAATAAACAGAAAACTCTGTAGACAAACCGGTACATATTTCAAGGGTAAATTCTGTAATGGCATAACTGTGTTGCAGTGCACTCTTAACCAATGTATTATGAGCTCATACCTTGTTCTTTTGTCAGCTGTCGCTGATGCAAAGGTCAGACCCTCTGAGTCTTTATCTCAGATTTTTAGCACATCACTTCCCTATTTTTGCTGACTCTTCTCTCCTGGAAATGTTTTATTTTCTCCCACCTCTCTCCATTGCTCACAGTAAACTTCTCTCTGGTGTGTCCTCTTTGCCATAAATCTTTTTTGGATAAGGACAGAACTGAAAGTCTGTGTTCCTTTATCTGTTTCCATGTGTCCATCTCCCTACTCTCTCCTAAATTGTTTGGCCTCTTTGCAAGTGCTTTATTTGCCTTTGGCAGTATTGTTTTTGCTCCAGAACTATGCAGTTCCAGACAATGTATTTTTACCCATGGGTTACTAGAACTGGGTCACTTCCAATTGTGCTATGAAACATGTCATGCCTTGCAGGTGATGCAGCACAGCACTGACATCACAAATCTGATTGTTTCCAGTAAGCAGTTCCAACACAAAGACAGGACTGGTAATATCAGAGTACCTGGAGTAAATCTAAGTGTGAGCTTTGATGCCAAGCATGCAGACTGTTGATTTACATTAAACCTAAAGCTACAATACAAGGGCAATATTGGTATATAGTAATATAGACCTGGTACTTTTTCTCTTGTTAGAAACTTCACACGTTGTACATGGGAGATAGGCTTAAAAGTCTAAAAATTATTCTCTTTACTAATGGTCAGACTGACTTGCATAGAAAATGAAATACTTCACTGTGCAGACTGCTTCAAGCTATTTAACACAATATCTCTGGTTTTACAAATCCCTGATAAAATAAAATGACTGACTGATGCAGAAGAGATGATTGCTCCCAGTGCCAATACCTCCCTCCCTGAGAAGGCTACAGCACACGGTGTTTGTTTCTGTTGGTTGGTTTGGGTTTTTGTATTTCTATTTTCTTTTTTTTTTTTTTTTTCTTTCTTCCTCCTGAGAGACTTGCCACAGCAGGTAGTATGCTACTGTCATAGGTACATTTCTACTTTGCCTATGCCTTCGGCTCTATTACCTCCTTACAGACCAAGTACTTGAACATTCATCTCGGATGTTACAGCTTATTTTGTGTTTTAGTTGTAAAGACAGAAGAGATGGACTCTTCCCTGATAGAACCTTTGACCCTCAGCTCCTCTGAGACCAGCATCTCCCCTACTTCAAGTACATTGAAGAAAGTAATTTGACAAGGCAGAAGACATTCCTTTCTGATAAATTACCAGTGCACAGCATGGGATTCAGCCATGGCTCATTTCTCGCTGTTCATTGTGCTTAAATTAACAAGATCTTTTACTGCACAGACTGCAGGACTAAGGCCTCAAAGGATGAAAAGACTTGCAGTATGTGATAAAAGCACACCTCTATTAAAGTGAAAAATACAAAAAAAAAAAAAAAAAAAAAAAAAAAGAACCCATCCCTCATCTGCACTTAGAAACCACTTTTATCTAAATTGAATAGAATGGCTTTCAAAGTTAAGATATAGAAATGTTGACAAATACAGAGAACGGGACAAGACTTTTTTTTAAGTGACCAGACCTGAGTTTTCTTTAAAAAGTTGAGAGTGAAAAAAACCCTTTAGAATTTTACTGTGCCTACCTGTTTTAACTTCTCTTTATTATTTTCTTTATTCCCAACAGAGAAGAAACAGTTTTCCTTGTAATCACGGTACCATTTATGATCCTGCTTCTTGAATTTTACTTGCTGTAAGATTTTGAGAAGCTACTTGGAAAAAAGGCTTCTCTTGATTTTTAGAGGCCTTTGGTAGCTAGAGCCTATTAACTAGGTCAATATGTTTTGAATTCCATTAGACAACTTCTGTAATTAGGTTCTTGTCTGACGGATACAAAAACAGGAAAGTTCTCCCCATCCCCAGCTCCCTGCTCCCCCAGCACTTTCCTGAATTCAGTTTCAATAACCCAGAGTGACAGCAGTTTAAAAGGGAAGACAGGAGTTGTTAGATGCATTTTGAGGAGTGACTCAGAGCCCTCAGTGCAAAGCAATTTACTACATAAACATGCATTACTATTACATGTGATACAGTAAAGTCTGAAGAGAAACTTTTGCCCAGGATACCTCTGAAGGGAAACTTCAGTTTACCATGCTCTCTAGTATATCAGGCCTACAGCTGCCATTTGAGTACCATTCTTTTTATTATAAAAGAAGCAAAACTGAGTTAGTGGTAGTAGCAGTAATGACTATCTTCCCTTGTGTGACTGGAGACAAAGTTCACCATCTCCTCTTTAATTTCCATCAGTCCCTCTTCCTCTGATACCATACAGCCTTCTACATCTGCCTCAGTGTGCCTCTTCTCCTTTCCCATTTCATTACGTGAGGGTTATCTGAAGAGGCTGGACATTTCAGCTGTGGGCTGTATGCAGGAAAGCAGTAATCTGAAGTTGTTCTGTGCCATCTGTGTATGTAGACTTAAGTGGATAAATTGGGCTGAGTAACCTGAATATTACGCTATTTTCACCTATCACGTTGTATAGACCATGAGACAAACAGAAAGCAGCATGGGTTTCTATAGGTCTCCCAAGAAAACTTAGCTATGAAAATACAATAAAATAAAAGAAGCAGCAACAGAAATCTAGGCCTATTGAATGGAGGATTGGGTCTTGAGACAAAACATGTAATATCTCAGAGTATATTGTTCTCTTGGAAACAATTTTTTAAAAGACCTAAATGGAAGATTGTTTTCTAGGAGATACATCATAAGGAAAGCTGGGGATCAGCCCCAATTGGATTAATTTTTAATGACGGGAGCATTTTGGGCTATGTAAAACTACTGGATTGTCACGTAAGTGCCCCATGTTGCCCTGGTAACTGATGTTGAAGATGTGTGTAACAATCATTTGCTTTGGAAAGAGTTGGCAACGCACTGCAACATGACTTGTTGGCAATGCTCTTATACACTGAGTAGTGGTAGGTGCTAGGAGATTTCTGATAGCTACATAAATACAGCTCAACCCATACAGGTCCATGCTACCAAAATTTCTGTAAACCACAAAAGACAGGAGAGGTAAGAAGATGCAAACGGAGAGTAGAGAAACACAGAACATCATGCAAAGACACCTGCAGGTTTCTTGCACAACAAGTCGACTTCCAACTCACAGAAATATAAACATTAACAAAATCCCCTACATAGGGGATCCCTCAGGTATATGAAGCACAAAACATTTAACAAGGAAACCGTTGATATTAGAGTACATCTTAAAACATAATTGTTATCCTCTTCATTTAATGAAATATTACACCCCATTGGAACAAGTAGTCCATGCAATAGCAAGTTTAAGGAAATAAAATTAGGCCTCTTTATATCTCCCATGAATTTAAAAGAGTTCTAGGAAAAAAAAAAAAAAGCAGGGCCATAGTACTGACAGGCTAACTTCGCATGGAGAAAAGCTGATGGAGTTGCTGGTTCACTATGTGCCTTTACTAAATGTTTCTTTCGCCACCCACTTTCTGAGCCTCCCCTCTAAACTGCCACCTACAATTATTTTGCATATCTGTGACTGATAAACGTAGCAGAACTCTACTCTGTACATGTGAGTGGGAAGCATGCATCCAGGCTCTGCATCCCTGCTCAGTGTGCATGGAATAGGTTGATTCATCACTTATGATGCTGCTGAAGAAGTCCAGGCACCAGTGCATTATCATGATTAATTTAACAAAGCTAACTTAGAAATGACACCAGAAGCAATACCTAATGGCATGTTGTTTCACTCTTAAAAGTAACATCTAATATATACTTACAAGGAAGAACAAGGGGATGAAAGTGTGTTTTTCTGACTGATGAAATGTGAGGCTGAATACATGTATTTCTGACTTTTCCTACATTAGCATGTAATTGCTCAGGTGTTGTGTCAGCTGCTCAAGGCAGCTTCAGTCTTCAAAGCAGAGGCAAACAGATTCCCCCACGCGAGATCAGTGATTGAACATCAGTGTAATGCTTATGAAGGTAGCTTATTCACAGGCCCACAGCAGTTCCAGACATTGCCGAGCCAGGCTGTCAGCTACACCAGGCTTATTTGGGATGTTTTAGAGTTAACTGCTGCATCAGACATAGGCAGTAGTGTCCCTCCTCCATGTGCACCCTGGTCAAATGCATTGAAGAACATTTTGCAAACATACCTCTATGTGCCTCTCAGCCAGGGAACTCCATGACACTTCTTGGTGCAGTTTGACTGAGGTTCTTGAGGGAAGTCTGACAGTTAGGTTCAGCAGCCCCACAGTTAACACATTTCCCAGGCTGCATCAAAACTGTTGTACCATCAGACCTGCCACGTAAACAAATGAACTTGTTATAAAAATGCTTTTAACCTGTAATTTAATGTTTTTTTGAGGGAAAGTGACAAATCTGCATTTCACATAAACAGATATATGAGTCATTACAGCAAGTGTGTTTATTGTACATGGCAGTTCTTTCCAAAACACACATGTTTAAACAGATGGCTTATGTTGACTATTAATGCAGTTCCTGCAATTAAGTTCAGTCTGAACAAAGTAGACAGAGACTGACATTCTATTGACATCAAAGCCAGTGTATTACATCTTCCCCTTATGAATGTTCAAATTCAGATCTGCTACTACAGCCTTACTGAAATGTCAACTGTGATAAGTCACGATGTAAATGAAGAGGAGAGATAAGGTAGCTGGCATCTTGCTAATTTACTTTTTGACTGGTATTTACTACATGCATATTCATGCTGGTATGTTTTAATGGTGAAAGTCCACGTTTGAGCAAATTACTGTAAATAAACAGAGCAGTAGGGTTAAATTTGGCTCTCCATATCTATAGGTGTGGTGGGCTCAAAGCACAGGCATACTAGTTTTTACCGGACAGACAGCCCAAGAGCAACAGGGTGGTGGTGTGCTCTGCTGGCTGTACTGCCAACTGAAGCAGCTACGTGGCCCACAAATGATTGTCACAGAATCACAGAATCATCTAGGTTGGAAGAGACCTCCAAGATCACCTAGTCAAACCTCTGACCTAACACTAACAAGTCCTCCACTAAACGATATCTCTAAGTGCTACATCTAAATGTCTTTTAAAGACCTCCAGGGTCCTCCATTATGGTCCTGCAAGCAAAGCAGCTGTGCCAGAAAATAAAAATGGCCATACCTGGTCAAACTCAAAGCTATTCTAACACAATATTGTGTTGATGGAGGACATTGCAGTAGGGGCTGGCTAAGAAGGAATATGAGAGCAGCTCAGATGAAATGGCCCAGATGACACAGCTTAGGCTGCTTCAGGTCTTCCTGAACTGCAGCCTGTCTCCTTGTATTTAATAGTGCCTAACAGGTTTCTCCTCTATGAATTTGTTGCAGAGGTTTTGGAATCAATGTAAACATACAGCATTCACAATTTCCTGTAGCAAAGTGTTCCATACCTTAGCTGCATATTACATGGAAGAAATGCCTCCCCTTCTTCTGAACTTGCTATTAACTTCATTTAACAATCTGCAGGTCTTGCACTGGAAGAAACAGTAAACAATTGTTCCTTACTCACTGCCTCCTGTGATTTTTTTTGTAAGTCTATTCTATCATTTGTTGTGTTTTCCAGTCTGAGAAACTCTATACTATTTCTGGTATGGAAGGAGTTTCATATCTTTCTTTATCACTTTTTCTCTATTATCTGATCAGTATTTTTTTGCATACCTATCTTATTTATTCTCAGATAAACTTGTGCAGCAGGTAGTGCTTTGGCCCTGCAGCTGGAGTCTCACGGTTGCATTTCATGAAGGGCATCTCCATCTTTATGTGACCTGTTCAGGAGATGCTAGTTGTAGCTTCTGAAACAACATAGATGAACAAGTATGGCTCGGCTTAGTGAAGTAGAGAAGCTGTTTAACACAGCTTAACAAGCATGTCGTATCTGTTAAGTGCTGCTTACCTTTTCCTCCTTCCTTGGTACTCTCCCAAACCAAATTTCATCTCCTGCTTCTTCCTCTATTATATTCTTCTTCACTTAAATTTAGTAGTGGAAAAAAAAAAAACACATCCATTTCAGACGTGCCTCTGGATGGAGATGCTTTAAATGCCTTTTTCATATTCAGTAGTAACTTCCTAAATAGGCATGCATGGGAAAAGCTCAGTTACAGCACAAAAGCTGTGTAGTAGTTGGGCTACTTTGGCTTCTGCTCTAGCAGGGCCTGTGACACAAGTTCTTGGAAGATCTCCAAGTGTCACAGCATGATGCTGGACAAGGATGAAGCTGAAGCAGAACAAGGTCCCTTTTATCGAAAAGTCTGGCACATCTTCAGCATTACAGGGTTGGCGCTGCACAGTGGAACACTGCCTCCCTGCTGAAATACCACCAGCTGTTGAAGAAGAGAGCTCATTTTCAGTCACACAAATGCAAATAGCCAGAGAGTAACATTCAACAATCTAATTAAGGCTGAACAAGAGGAGAAACGTGATACCTTACAACCTAGAAAACAATTAATCATCCCTCTTTGAGTGGTCATTGTTGGAAGTAAAACAAAAACAGCAAACAAATAAAACAAACAAGAAACAAAAAATAGGCAAACCCCAAAACGCAGAGACACACAGAAGAAACCCCACAACATTTCTGGGAAAGCCCTAGGAAAACTATTTCAGGAACAACATACTTTACTTAAATTTCTTCCAGTTTGTTTTTGACCAGCTTTAACAGAATTCACAAGACAAGAATAAAAGGGAAAATATATATCTCCAATTATACAAAGTCTATGAGCTTTCATTTCAGTGTATATGCAATAATAAATGTGAACTTCACAGAGTTACTATTTCAGCACTCCATGGTAGTATTAGGAGAAAAAAACCTTGCATAGAAACCTTTCAGTGAAATAGCCTGGCTGTAGTAGATTTACCCTCTAAAAATTTACAGTTAATGTTTCAGTTGACACAAAGCTCCAGGAAGGAAGTTTTAGACCCAAAGGGAAGAGCACCCTGGGTGCTTTTCCAGTAAGGGGTAACTACAGCAACCACCAGGCATGGCTATTAGTTCTTTACAGAAAGAGAAGTAAACTTAAGTTGTGCTGCAGCTAGATTAAATATTTGTGAAGCTCATTTAATGTCCTTTCAACAAGTGAACGTATAATGGTCTAAACAGCTGTAATAATAATGCGAAAACATAACCTACGAAAATAGAGTCTTTTTATAACTTTCCTTGAAAAATGGCTTCAGAGCAGGAAAGGTAATGTACTGGTACCAGAAACATTAGGAAGCTGATTACAAGTGTATCTCCTCACTTAGTTGCTCAGGTTGCTTGACACTTCCTGTCATAAGAGCGGGATTTCAGTCATGTAACTTTGCCAAACTCTAAGTGTTTAGCCTTAAGTTTTCTAGCCTGTATGCTTAGCCCAGGCTACCATTTAGTGAGAAACACTGATAAAAAGGCACAGCCTAATGACCAGTCTTAGGAATGAGACCTTGTTTTTTGATTCTTGCCACCAAAGGCTTGGGAAAATGGTTCAAATACAGCATTGGCATGGCTCTTGTAGCAGGCTCTCAATGCTCTTGTGCAAGTTAGAAAGCCTTGATAAATTGTAACTTGCACACTGTCCATGCAGACTTAGATCTTAGTTGCCAAAAGCTCAGTATGTCTTGTCTGGCTTCTGCATGCCTGACAAAACTACGTTTTGCTATTTTGATAAAGCTGGGCGTGCATGAACTCTGCAGAGCCATTAAGCTTGATTCAGTCCCTGGATACAAGCAGAGTCAGACTTCCCACAACAAAGCTATTCTGGCTCCAGCACAGAGCTCGTCTTTTCAGAACTTGCATTGATCCTCCTGCAGGATGTGTAAGAAGGAGGAGGAGTGAAGGCCAAGGGGAGGGAGGGAGGCTGATGGGTTGCCCTGGGGAGGTGGCAGGACATGACAGCCCCTGCAGGAGTGGCTGATGATAGTGGTATGCTGATTGTGGCTGGGAGGACCAGTTCATCTGGCCAAAGAGTCAGCAGGAAAACAGCTGAAAGAACTGGGGCTTGGAGAAGACAAAAGGAGAGGAGGAGCAGGGCAGAGAGCCAAACTGGGACATGAGGAAAAGCAAGGGAGATTTGGGAAGGACCACAGCTGCAGTGGTCCAGGCAAGGGAAGGGAACGAATGAAACAGTAGTAGTTTTTCAAGCAGCAAAAACAGTTTATCGATTTTGAGGATAAAATATTCAAGGTCGATAGTTTTTTTTTTTTTTTTTTTTAAATGTGTGTTTTCTGAAAGTTAATTTCTAAAACAAACTATTTCAAAAGAATAATATCAACCATTCCAACCGTAGTGAGAAACATCCAGGTCTTTTCTGGGACAGAAGTTTCCCATGCTATTCTGAAGGATGTTGGTGTTAGCAAAGAATGTCTGCAGGCAACACACACTCATTTAGTTTCTCAAATCCAATTTATGGACAAAAGAGAGGGGAAAATGATTAAATTATGACTGCTAGTAGTCCTTGAATTTTACCTCCTACTATGTTAAGCAAATGATATGATTGTGCTGATGCCTTTTTTTTTTTTTTTTTTTTTTTTTTTTCAGATTCCTGTCTCTAAGCTTATTGGCATTTCCTCATGCCATGAAAAGGTAAAACTAATTTACTGAGAGATTATAGAGCAGTTAATTTATGTTGGTTTAGGCAATGATTCAGCTTCTGTCTGACATGAAACATCAATCTCTGTTTCCCTTTGGCTTGTGGACAGATGTGACTAACTTAACATAGCCACACAGGTAAGTTAAGGAGTGTTATGGATAAAGCAAGGAAATAAGAATGCTGCTCCTTGAAAAGCAGAATTACACTTCAGCAGCTACCACTTTAACCTTCTAACTGCTGACCATTGGCAGCATTCCTGAGCTGTGCTTCCATGTCCTGTAATGCCAGCTATGAGGAGGGAGTAACTTGCTGCTAGTGGCCTTGATAAACCATAAAGCTTAATATTCAGATGGAAAGAGATGTGAATGGTGTGGTTTTGTTTGTTTGCTTACCTCAATATTTTCTACAAGTGAACAGCTTTTGCTTTTTCTATCTAGAGGCAATCTATCTGTGTGTAACAAAGCACTAACAGGGCCTTGAAGATGATCAGAGGGCTGGAGCACCTCTCCTATAAAGAAAGGCTCAGAGAGCTGGGGATGTTCAGCCTAAAGAAAAGAAGGCTCTGGGGTGACCTCATTGCAGCTTTTCAATACTTAAAGGGGGCTTATAAAAATGACGGAGAGCAACCTTTTGCTCAGTCAGGTAATGACAGTACAGGGGGAATGGTTTTAAACTAAAAGAGGGTAAATTTAGATTAGAGGTTAGGAGGAGATTCTTCACTCGGAGCGTGGTGAGGCACTGGAGCAGGTTGCCCAGAGAAGCTGTGAATGCCCCATCCCTGGAGGTGTTCAAGACCAGGATGGACAAGGCCCTGGGCAACCTGATCTAATGGGTGGCATCCCTACCTATGGCAGGGGGGTTGGAACTAGATGATCTTTAAAGTCCCTTCCAACCCGAGCCATTCTCTGATTCTATGATTCTTCCTTGCTTAAATGCTGAACATGTCATTTCTCCTGTCATTCAGAGAAAGACATCTCATCCGGCAGCCTCTCCATGCTGGTGTTTTTGGCATACTGGTGGTGTCCTCCTCTTTCTCTTGGTCACTTTGTTTGGGCATATTTTACCACACAGAGGCGCTGCAAGCAGGATATAAACACCTTCAAGGTACAAAGCAATTATGAGTTGTCCTATGCACACAGGCAATAGGCTTGCACTAACAAGTTCCCAGACTGAAGAAGCTGGCTCAATGTTGTGTTGGCCCAGAATTAAGAGCCCATAACTGAGACTAGGTATTACTGCACAGAAATAATTTCAGAACATCATTAGTGAAAGCCGAAATTAACCCTCTCAATTGTCTAAACTTGAGACAACCCTGCTTATCAGGGTCTAAAAAAATATTTGGTACTAGACTGTCTCTGCTTGCATTAGCAAAAGAGTTACTTTTAAGGACCTTTCAGGAAATGCAGGTCCAGCAATCCTAATGCAGCAGAAACAGAAAGTCTTCATGACTGAAACTTTGGGACAAACCTGAGCACACAGTGAAGGGAAGGCAATCAGAGCACAATATGACAAACCTGTCATATGTTGATGAAGATGTAAGACAAGTCTGTGACACAAAACCAAAACTGAAGTTCTTATATGTAACAGTACATCTGGCACTTGTGGGCATCCTTCTACATTGAACACATGTAAAAATATCTTATTTTAAGACTTATCTCATCAGTCATGCCACTTAAAAATCTTATTCATTGATTAGTCCAAACGTATCTTTTTAAAGGAACTTATTCCTTTCACAGCAGTTGCATGTCTCTTACCAATTGCCAGTGAAATACAGTTCCTGCCAAGCACCAGGATAAGAGGAACATTCAGAAATTGCATTTATGTTATGAATTACATCACGTTGCTATGCACCTGAACCATTCAGGAAGTACTCCCCTTCTTTCAAAAAGCCTTTGATCTGCTTCCTGGGAGAAGAAACAATTTTTAATCTTACTTGGTGAAAGAAAAAGACTTTTTTACATTTTTAATTCAAGTTAATAAAAAAGCATGACAATTTATCTGATATCTCCAGGGAAATTTATGTCTGTATCAGGTGTACAACACTGACAAGATCAATAGAGAAAAAAATTGCTAACACATTCAGAAACACCGGATATGTAGACCTGGTTGTTGAGCAGTCACATTTTTGCAGATTTTTAGGTGTTGCCCTACTATAAAATTTGTATAGAGCCTCGTTTTTTGGATAGCTATGCTCCTCAACTTCACCCATGGTCAATCTCTGACAGCTGGCAGCATTGGACTCTCCAGCTCTTCTCCCTCCATAGCACTTGTGAACGGGTGTGAAGAAAAACCGTATCCTTATCACCCTTCCATTTGCTAGACTAATCCAGACATGCTCTTTTATTCTTCTCCGGTAAGATATGATCATGTCTCCTCTGATCATACTATCAGATAAATTCATCTTTCTTGATAAGAGGTGGCTTTCTCTAATAAAGGCCTTTGTTTTTAAAAGTCCTAATTTGTGTTACATGAGGTACCTGTAAAGGGCTACAAAGGCATAGTCTAGTTCTGTGTGCTTTTTCTGATTTTATTGTTTTAAACAGATAAGTAAATATTAACATCACAGAAGCACATTACATAGACTCAACTACTATGAACTTAAAATGAACAATATTATAATCAAACCAAAACGGCTACCGAGATTAGATCAGTGTGTGACCGATTATATTGGCTTAGCTCACTAGTTTATGAAATCATAAAGCTAGTACAGTGTGTAATCACAGTGTGTGTCCAACAAAGAGAAGAATTGCTATGTGTTAATTTTGCATCAGGTGATTGAAAGAGGAGTTGTTTCCTGCTGGTAAAGACCTACCAGTAATAGAGGGCTTTAACAACCTGGGGATTACTAGTGCCAGGATTCATGGAGCAAAGAACATTGCCTGAAAGATAAAGCCTGTTTAGATAATCTTGAGGAACTACAGAGATCTAAGCAGGCCTTCTGTAGTTTTCTGCTTCAACGCTTTCTCCTTAAAATTTCATTGCATTTGTGGAGCTATTGTTTACTCTTCTTAATTATTACCTGCCTTTACCCACGTGAACACAAAGCTTGCAAAGGGTTTTGCAATGAGGTCAGTTTCTGGACCAGCCTTAAGACTAACAACAGTGTGTTAACACAGCCTACATTCAGATGTCTCTTTTTTGGTCTCAATTTAAACAACAGGGGTTCATTTTTCTGTGAATGATGAGTTCCTATACAAACCAGCACTGTCTGATCTTCCTTGTACATTATTGCACTGGATGACAGTAAAATTATTTGTGCACTCCGGACACGAACTGAGTGAATCAGTACTTTTCAACTGGGAAATCTTTAGACATGAGTCCCATTCAGAACTGACCTTGATCACCCTATGCCAAGGAAAAAACCTTACAAAGGATCCATCTGTCTTTTAAAATGCATAATCACCTGTTATATAATGAGAATCCACATGACTGGAAACATTTTTTTTTTTTTTTGGAGAACATACAATAACTTACATGCCAAATCTATTTTTCAAGGAAATAGTTCTTCTGCATCCACCCAAATTTTACAATTTCTGGGTAATCTGAATGCTCATTATCTTTGGTAAAACAAACAAACAAGCAAAAAACCACTAAATTGATTTCTTAAAATGTTGGAATTGTGTCTGAGTTGCCAACTCTTATCTTTACAGTATGTAAAAAGGTTGTATTTTGGAATTTGATCTACTTTAGTTCACAAACTAGCATTGGACAGTTAAATATTCTCAGTACTTCTCAAATGTTCAGTAAAAAGAGTTTTCCAAACTATCTCATAAGTAAAAAATGGTGTTTTTTATACAGTGTAATTGTATTAATTATTAAAGACAAATTGGAAAAAAAAAGTTTTCTGATCACAACCTGACAAACACATTCAAGACTGAGCTGGCTGATACAGTTATTAATTATAATATGCTTTTATACTTTCCTGACTACACCAATTCCCAGAAATATTGTAAGTGGTGCTTCTGACCACAGTTTAACTCCCCAGTAAACATACCCATCTGCTCAGTGTTTTCCTTCCTGCCTAACTTTTACCTCAGTGGTAAAAGCAGCTGACTGAGGGCATTAGGTAAGAAATACGACTGCTCTTACAGACTGTCTTGTTATAGTGATATTGGAAATCAGGTGATGTTAGTTCTAACAGATGATACCTATGTTGACAAATGCCAACTAGAGTTCAGGGATTTGGGTGACGGGAAGCTTCAGTGCTTACCACCTTTAGTACCTAAGTGCTAAGGAAGCCTTTTTATCTGCTTCTGGAGAGCTCTATCCTGGAGACAGATAAAATTTAAAATGGTGTTTCTCAGAATTGTAAATGCTTGAAGTAGGTAAAATTTGATGTAGTTATGAGCAAAACTGTCATGTTATGGAAAAGGTTAGGACTCCACTTATTTCAAATATTTTCTTATTCTCAGAAGTAGCATCATCTTCAAATTTGATTATTTTAATGGCAAAGGTGTACATACAGCACACATGAAGTTTAGGATAGTGTAAGGAACTTTCTAAACTTTGGTGGGTTGCCTCTTATGCTGCTGACAAATTTCAGAGGTAGGATGGTGGCAAAATTCAACTCATGAAAGCTTTGTATATCATACCTGGTCTGCACTTTGGACGTAAAATCTGAGGCTCCCATTTTTACCCCTGGGAATTTTCTGCTAGCAATTATCAGTTTCACAGGTCCAACAGCCTCTACAGGGAATGAGACTTATTGCAGATCAGACAATTGCAACACCACAGTTCTGGTTTGTGTGTTACTCCTGTGCAGTTATGCCAAAATACCGAATGCAGAACCTGTTCTGCTATTTGCCATAAAGGCAAGCGCTTGAATCGTAACTCTTCTTGTAAAGTGAAAGTGGACAATGTGTGTTATGTGGTCAATCACACACTACTTACATGTGGCCAGCTTGGTTTTAAGCAGAGCACACTGCTTCCTGCCGCAGTTTGCCAGCTCAAGAATTCAACTTTGCTTAGAGGCCATGTGTCTCCATGCTGACTCCGGCTTCTCTGTGAGAGGGCACAAAATATTCTTCAAGCAAATAAAAAGCTTAGTTCAGTTCAGAGGATCAGAAGATGTCTTACATGTTTGTTAGTCTTCAGTTTTTACAGTGAGGGTTGGCTGTTCTATTCTTACTAATCTCTTCCCATTTAATGGGACTTTTGGAACTAGCCTATTTTTGGAACTAGCCAGTGTCTAATTGAAATCCAGCTTAGATCTTCATCTGTGTATTTTAGAGGAAATAATATAATTTTTTAAAAGTTTGAAATGAGAATGACTGTCTAATTCCCAGACTTGCAAGAGAAATGTTTATTGTTGGGGAAAATACATAGATACCTAACCAGGACATTATTTGGTATTATATAAAGGCAAATAGGAGCTGAACAAGGTCAATATTGGGAGACAGACTAAAAGATATTTGTGCTGGACACTACTCCTTCAGAGGTTTCACCTGGAGGAAAAACATTTAGTTTGATATTTTAAATGACTTTTAACCTGAGATGTAAATAGTAAATGTTTGAATGTGACAGGTTTTTGATCTAGCTGTGGAATTCAGATGGATCCCTGTACTCATGCAGTTAGTCTGTCTACATGACTAGGATTTGGTATAAAGTGTAGGGAGACAGGGCTTTTGATGTGCGTCTGCAGTTCAGAATTGCTATTTTGAATTCTTAAAATGCGTAAGCCAGAAGATTTGTCATTCAAATAGTCTAGATCACCTCATTGATTTCTACAGACTCCTGCAGCACAGCATATGAGTGCTTAATTCATGTACGTGTTTAATATTTAACAGAGTGCTTCTTCGTTACAGTAACAACAGGGGAAAAAAAAAAGTACATATGGTTTGCTGCTGTCAAAAATAAAGACCTAGAAGAAAAACAAGCAGTGGCTGTTCATTTCTTTCTCATCTGCCAAGTACTACCTTTCACCTAAAAAAAAATAAATCTGGAAAAGTAGTTGCTATGTTGTTATTTTTATTAGGTATTGTTGCATAGCTTTTACTTCCTTTTGATAAGGGACAGCTTGAAATACATACAACTTACAATTCAATTCCTATCCACAACCTTGAACCTTTCTAAGTCACGTATGTTGACTGTTCAGAGGGTTAATGGCTCCGAGAGAAAAGCAAGCTTATGAAATAAGGCTAAATCTATAAATAGCTTGATTATTGAATGCTGGTGCTTAGGGCTGCGGAATATGTGGTAATTGAAGAGTTTGTGTTTCCCAATATTTTCTACAAATAATTAACAAATTATATAGACCAGGTCAGGCTGCCTTTGCTGCTTCCTAAGCAGGATGCAGGAGACTGTGGGTGCAATTTGTTAAGAGGTCAGGAAGAGTAGAATACAGAATTGTCAAAAATAAACATGAATCAGATTTAGCTAAATAACTTGGTTCTTTTTAATTTTTTTCCTCTTCTTATGGAAAGCTTTTTATTGACATCATAATGAAGGGCAAGGAAAAGTAAGTTGCACTGATTTGTAGGAGAGGCGTAAGAAATATGGAGCCATTCTGCTGAAAAGGACAAAGACAGGAACAGACTGGTATCGTTATTTCCCTGGGCTTCCTTTGGCCCTGGTGATGTGGTTTGATGAAGTCACATAATAAAGAGGAAAAATGACAGCTAACTTTCTCCCATGCCAGAGGATGGACTCCAGCTGTTAATGTGGAGGAGCAGAGGCTGCTGTGCATATGGACTTGGTCTCTTTGGGACCTCCGAAGCAGAGCTCAGGGAGATTCTGCCTTTTGGGATGCTCTTTCTTTTTCTCATAGCAAACACTGGGATCAGTGGTGAGCACCCAGGTTTGCACTGTTGTATTTAATAAATAGACTCTGTACAGCCTGAGGACTGCTGATTCATAGCACATCGATCTGTCTAGTCTATATCATTGTCTGATGCTTCCTGAATAATCAATTACTGGTGTTGGTCATACCATTCTGCTTTGGTTTATCTGCAAATTTCATAAGTATCCAGTTTGTTCTGGGATTTTATCTCTCCCTATTATTAAATGTAAAGCATATTGGACATCAGCAGCTATCCATGAAAAACAATCATTATTGTGATTGATTTCTCCATCCATGTAATTTCTCTTTGAACATTACCTGTTACAATCTCAACTTCAGCCACTTTATACATATGTGTACTTGTCCTCTATTTTAATACAATTTTTAAAAAATAATTCAGAATTTTTAAAAGAATAACTAAACATCAAAAAAGATTTTTAAAATAGTGATTTGCCATTGGGCACTGTACAAAATGCATTGCTTAAATCTTCTTAGATTAGATCTACCAAATTCTTCTGGTCTGTGGACCTAGTTATCCTGTCAAAGAAAGACAGCAACTGGTATGACACGATCTGCTTTTCATAAATCTGTGTTGCAAATTATTCCAGCCTGGTGACTCAGGCTTAATTTCTTTGGGTATCTACACAAGATCCTCCGTTTAGAGTATTCTCCCTAGCTCCCATCCACTCTGATCCTGAGCCAAAGTTGTCTTCTTATCTAGGGCCTCCGGGCTTATGGTGCTGGAGGCAAGCAGCACACCCTAAGTAGGGTTCAGCCTGGATTTTAATTTGATGTGGAGGGTTATGAGTTGTAGTGTTGTTAACTACTTCTGGGAGTTCCTCCTCAACTTTATTCCTAAATCACACAGATGATTTAAACTTCAGAAGTGATTCTGAGCTAAATCAGAGACAGAGGTACTCAGCCAGCCAGGCACCAGTCTTCTGCAGGGTACTGCCTCCCCTGACAGTTTCAATTCCTCCTGTTTGAACTAGCCACCCACATAATTTGGGCACCACAGAGCTCAGTTTGACATAATCTATGTGAGATTTTCCATAGAGCTGAGGTCAATTCTGCTGGCATTGTATCTGATCATATCACTTTTACCCTTGCATTTCTCTACAATGCTTGTTGTTCCGAGATACACATTTGAACTGACAGAATAATTAAAAATCATTGCTACAGGACTTATGCTTTTGTGTGCTGGCTCTTTCAACATTCTGTCATGGAGATCACTGGGAACAGCTCATGTCTGGGCTTTTCCTGAAAAGCTGCCAATTCTACTTCTCTGTACTTTCTGCCTTAGATATTCTGACTTTCTCCACCGTCTTTACTAAAAACTGAAGTAAAGTTTTTCTATGGACTTTGGCCTGAATTCACATTGCTCACAATCACTTCTGTATGTGGTCACCCAGTTCTCCAGTCCATGCCCACTTTTTAAATAATGTCAACTCTCCAGAGCTTTATCTTTTGTTGTTCAGTTTATAATGTCTGACAGTTCTTGTATAGTGAAGTGTTTCCCTTCCTGACCTCAGGGCAAGGAAACAGTATTCCTGCTTCAGTCACATTGCACTGGCACGTGGCTTAGTCACACTGCAGCTACAGATCCCTGGATGAGGTCATCAAACGGTCTGATGAAAAGTGACGGCTGTGCTAACAACATCTGCAGTAATATGAGGAACTACGCAGGCTTTTGGGGAACAAAAAACAAAGCAAAACTGGTTTCTTTTACCTGGCACATGTCAACTCTTGTGACTCTTACTGACCATTCCTGACTTTTACAGCAGAACCATCTTACAAAAGATAGTGAAATAATGCCTGTCTTCAAATTCTTGGAGTTGTTACAACTTTCATATTCTATTTTTACACTTACAAATTTACTGATTTTAAGGCCTCATCAAAAAGAAAAAAATATTGATTCTAAGTTCATTTGTTTTTAGTTGCCATGTCCTCAGATGTCAAAAAGAGGCAAGTTTCAGCAGGTGAACTCAGCACTTTCTGAGTTCACAGGCATTCAAAAGCATTTTACAAACTTTCACGTGAGACTTAATGATTTCACTTACAACAAATCTGACAGACAACACTAAGACGTTCCTGCTGAGATGGGTAGAAAGACCTTTCTCCAAAATTAGGAGCATACTTGCTCATGAATATGCCCATGGCGTGCGATGATGGATTGCCTCGCAGGGTCTTGTGGACTCGTGACCTTGATGACTGTTACTCCTGTCTGACTCTGGAACTGGTGTAATGCATTAGCAAATAAGGCATCCTATATTAATGTTTCCAGCCTCAACTAAGAATCTGAAAACTTTAGGGCATCTTATAAATAGATTCTGTAAAAAGTAGGTGATGGTGAAGATTTTTGATTTCCTGTTGCTTAGATTTTTTTTTTTTTTTAACCAAAACTGTCTAGTTCAGAAATGTCTGGAGTTAGGGTGCCTTCTGTGAGAAGAAAGAAAGTCTTGTTCTTGATTTTCTGAGTTCATAGTAAGTGGGATATTTGGTAATTTTCTTAACTTTATAATATAAAGACTGACCTACATCTGGAAAATTAATAACTCTTAATAAACAAAGGGTATTATAACTGCAACACCCTACTGTTCTTCTCTTAGCACTTTCCAAAGCAAACTTCAGCTGATAATAAGTAAGTGATTGTGCTACCTTCCAGCATCCCATTTCTTTAAAACCAGTCAACACTCTTCCAAAAAAGCCATTCATAAAATTTATCTTGAACAATTCTATCATTTAGTGAGTTTTGCTGGAGAACTGTTCCAACATGCAAGTTAATGTGCAAATAACTGAAATTGTTCTCAAGTGAAATGGTTTGTTTTTGTATTCATAGATATTCATATGGGCTTTCACAATGAGTAAGTTCAAATTCTTACCAAGTGAATAAAATTATGCTCATCATTCGAAAGCAAGTATGTTTGGTCCAGACTGGACTATTATTGCTTCTTTCCCCACTCAAAGGCAACATATTCACTGAAACAAGTTCATTTTTATTTCAGGCAATTTTCTTACATAGCCAGTGGCTTTTTCATCTTCACAGCACATCACCGAAGAAAAAAGCTATGACTTCCAGAAATACCATCAAATAAAGTCCTCATAAAAAATTAAGTTAAGTTCCTTTTATGATGCAACTTAGCTGCTTTTTTGAAGATTCCCTGGCTTGGGATAAAAGATATCAGTAATTTATAATTCAAATCTCAGTTGGTATGACATACATGTGATCAACACTGATCAGAAAGACCGATCCTCTTGGCTTAGACATTTCACACAAAAAATGCAAGTTCTAATTAACAAATGTCCTAGACACAGATAGTACAGCAGATCATGGAAATGATTCTTTGAACTCCCTTGAAAACCACCTGTCATAATAAGATTGTATGTGTATCCTCATTTGCAGATACAACATTATTTCTTAGCATGTGGGATCTATGCAGTATTTGTTCTTTTGTAATCACATGAAAGCTGTGAAGAGCTTTGGGTCTAAGCTTTGAACAAAGAACAGTCAATAGGATTGTCATTTTTTACATCCAGATTTTCTCTGAAGACTTGTTCATAGTATGAAGAGAGGCTTGTCCTGGAGTATAATGAGAAAGGGTGTGTATCTATTTATTCAGAAACAGAGGTGGCATTTTTATATGCAACAATTACAACTACTTTGTTAGAATTTAGACATCTAGTTTAAAATTATTCTGAGAAACAAAACTGGGGTTTCTCCAAAGAGTTGAAGGTATTTTTATTAATAAGCTTTGTCCCTGTGCAAAACAGCTGTGCCTTGGCAAAAGTAGCTGAAGTTAACACTAGCTTCTTATACTGACACTCTTCCATTTGCTTATCAATTAGTTCTTCTATTTTTGCGCCTGGGAAAATCCTTTATGTTTTATTGTTCTGTCACAGAAAGGAAAAGGACACACTGAAACAGCATCACAGTTTTTTTGCAGATACTAATTCTCCCACGTTCTCCACTGAGAACTGGAAGCTTCCAGCTGTCACAAGGAAAAAAGGGAAAGGAGATTACTATATATTGGCATCTTCTTAGTGTTTCAACCATCTTAATATATTGTGTTATGCTGGGTTTACTCATTCCTAATGTATTTGAGATACGTGTTGCAAAAATTCCCAATATTGATCTTAGGAAATTATTACCTAGCTGGTTGTAAGGCAATTTGGGTGTTTTTAGTGCAAAAATATTGTTAATATAAAAATTTAACATAATAAAATAAACACAACAATATCATATTGTATTATATCCATGGAATACTGTAGGTTTTTTTAGATAAAGGAGGATGGTAAAATTATCAATACTGATTTCTTGCATCTATTAAGTCCAAAAATGTGTCTTAAATATATAGTTACTTCTTCTGACACTGTTACAGTAAAAAATTACATCATGGGAGATTCGCAGTAGCTAAAAGGTATTAAACAAACAAACAAACAAAACAACAAAAACCAAAAAACTCAGAATCAGAGTGAAGAAGGAACAAGTTGCTCATGGATACTGTGGTGTAACCATTTTTGGACATTTTCAAAACTTGTACAGACAAGGCTTTTGGCAACCTGATCTAACTCATCAGAAAATCCTCTAATCTCTGTGTGGTTTGTGATGAAGAGAGTTGATGCCACATTACTTGGCTGATTTCCCAACTGCTAACAGGCATATACTCTGTTTAGTGAGGTACAGTGGATAAAATTTGCCATCTGTTCACTTGCCAACAGTCAGATGGTAGGAGCTGGAGATTTTGTAATATTAATGCAGTAAAATAAGAGAAGAAAGCTTGGTTATTGAGCAATCAGTCCATGTACCCACCTCAGATTAGCATTATGCTGTGACAATCATTTATTTATATGTACAAAATTGTGTAATAGGCAACACCAAGCAAATATTTGTTGTTACAATGTGAAGGTCTATTCACAAAACTGAAGCTTTAAACTTTAAACTTTCAATACAGATTTTCTGTGGTTTTTTTTTTTTTTTTTTTTTTTTTACAGTTTTACCTCAGGGATTTGAGCAAATCTTGCCATGTAAATAAGTTTTGCTACAGTGCTGTATTTCTGTTTTCTTTTTACGAAATCATTATGCAGTGATGGAGTCATCAGATCCTTCTATTTAATGAAATTCTACCATAATACACAAAGAGCATGTTTTCATGAATTTCAGCTGAGTGAAACTGGTGATTCCATTCACATTTATCAAGTCAGTCATGTCTATTCAACGTTGGTATTTAGAAAAAATAGGCAAAATGCATGTTTTTTCCTGAAGTGAATGAACATTATCTGTGTATTCAATGAATGGTAAGCAAATACCAAAGTTTCTGCTTGTCCTGTATCTGTTCTTCTAGATACAGAACTCATACGTCATGTAACTTTTTTTTTTTTTTTTTTTCTTTTTGGTCTGTTTACCTTTTTCACTGAGAACACAGAAGGAATGGTACCTACCAACACGCAAGAGGTGCATTAATGTCATTCTTGAGTGGCATCCTATCTGCAAGGGAGGCTCACGAAGACTACCAAAGGACTGTTTGGTAATAAAGGTGCAAAATTATGCATCTTTATTTACCAGAAATATCTCAGTAATTTGAAGTAACTGCATATGTATCTATGGTTGATAAAATATTAAAACTGTCTTCTTTACAGATCATCCATTCATAATTCCATCCTGTTTCCCCTTTATGTTTTTAATACATGTAGATTTTACTTAAACAGAATATTTGATGCAGACTTGGCTTTCTGGGGCTTTTTTTCCAGGTGAAATCACATTATTTTGTGAGCAATTTGTTCCACTAGGCCACATATTTCTGTTTGTTAGGGAAGCATGTTTGTAAAGAGCAATAGTAATTTCATTTACTCAAATGCATGCTTTAACAAGATGATTTTCAAAAGTCATTTTGGTTAATTAGGAAGTGATTTGACCACATACAAGCTGTTTTCTTCTTTTTTTTCCCAAATAATCCATAGTTGTGATAAATTGATCTTCATTTTTTTGCTGTGCAGAAATCATTATGACTGTTATGAAATGCAGAGAAAATGGATATATCATTGTGTTTATGTTCCACAATTGTTATAGAGAACATACAGCCACTGATTTGCACAATTGTTCTTATATACTTTGATATAAGAGCATAAGCTGTTGTTAGCTGTTGCTCAAAACTTATTTATTCTGTCATGGTTTATATATAAAAAGAGTAGTAAGTGAAGGTGTTTTAAAGCTTGATAAAAATGATCACAAATGGAGGTTTGTTACCTAACAGCAGGAGCTCTGTGCACAATTTTGCATCTTGTTTTCTTGCATTGACGATTCCCTATGATACAAGTGGATTTGATGGATTTGAACAGCCAATACTGCACAAAAGAACAAAAAAAAAAGAAAAAAGAAAAAAAATATTTTTATATAGTTTCTATAACTTTCATAATTAGCAATTTATCTTTGTGTCTTAAGTTAAACAGAGCTTAAAATGAGAATTTGATCATTTTTGGCTAAAAGTCCCCCCTCTGTTTCAAACATGCAGAAATGCAGAAATCAATTACATGGCAAACAAGTTTTAGGCCATTATGGAAGATAAGTTGCATCAACATGCTACTTATTAATGTTTAACCTTATTAAGGTTGAAAAAAATAACTTGGCGTTGACTTTGGAAAACAGAAATCATGGTATGAATGGCTAGAATTCTCAGAAAGAACAAAAATGGCACTAACAACTAAATATAAAACCAATTTATCCAAATATAGGCGTAGACCAGTCTTGCAAAAGGGCTAGAATATGCACCTATGTTTTTGACTAATACAGTGACAATTAATAAAGCATCTGTCAGTGCTTTTATAAGAACTGCCACAGTACACATGAGGGAACAGACATCCAATGTGCACTGATATGTCATTGTGATTAGTAGTGGGGTGCTTATGGAAAAATACAAGAAGGTATTTTTGTATTATTCTTTCCAATTATGAACCTCCCCAGGATTTCCATGTGTCTCCAGCACACAGTGATATGACTTCCCCAGTCAAATCATGTGGATCATTGTGTTTAACGGCCATTGTCAGCCTGAACTTTGGTCTTAGTGGCATAAGGGTATGCCTTATGCACTGAATCTTTAATGTTGAAAAATTTTTGCAGAGAATGTGGGCACATATATTTACAGCAATGTGCAGATGTGGCATGTATCTCTTAGAATGTTAAATAAGGTGTCAAATAGAGAATCTTCTTGTGTTGCTTGCATGCTCTGGGCTGCAGTCTGTGCTCTACTGCATATTTCGCAAACCAAAAAATGCATTTGACAGATAACTTTAGGTATTGTACTGTAGTCCCCCTGAAATTTAAAGTTCTGCTCTACCACCAACATGGTTACCTGCAGATTTACCACACAGGGCTGCATGTTCTCATCTACTTTCTCCGTAGTGGCATCAACTCCCTGAAGGATGCATTTTTCAGGATCAACATTCTTGTTTGTGTTCCCTGTCTGCCACTATTCATGTCACTTGGACAGCTAGATTAACAGCAATGATTTTTTTCCGTGCGCTGTAAAAACAAACCAGGTTCAGTCAAACCACAGCCAAAATGGTGGCTAGCATATCTCCTGAAGAAAGAGGTGGACAGGAAAGATGGCACCACTGCATCAGTGCTCAGTGCTCGCACTTACACGCTGTACCAGGCTGCACCTCAGGCACAGCACAGCTTTTCTCAGGGAAACTCTGGGCAGCTCTGGGAGGCCTCTGGGGCACCCTGGAGAGCCCTGAGGGCTCCAGGGGGTGTCTGAGCACACGCAGGGGCACTACGAAGCGCTCAGGCAACACTGAGACACCCTGGAAGATTACAGCATGCACTGGGAGGCCTCCACTGCTCTCTGCAGTCCAGTGGGGGTCCCGGTCAGCCTGAAGGGGTACAGGTAGGCACTGGGGACCTTTCTAGGGCTCCACCATGTCCTAGAAAGGCTCTAAGGGACGCTAGATGATCCTGGCAAGTGCCCGGAGCTCTTACAGCTCACTGGGAGGCCACTAGTGCTCTTTCGAGTGCACTGAGGGCCTCGGGAGGCCTCTGGAGCAAACTGGGAGGCACCTGAAGAGCAGAGGGGGCACCAGATAGCACCGCAGGGCCACGGGTGGCCTCAGGGCTGTGCTGGGAGGCCTCAAGGACATCCCAGAGGGCACTGGGGGCCACTGCAAGGCCCTCATGGGGACCTAGAGCGCCCGTGGAGACCCCAGTAGCCTCGCAGGCACTTCGGAGCTGACTGGAGGCTGGCGGGCGGCGCGCAGCGCGCTCTGACAGGGCTTCACGGCACCCCCGCGCGGCCCCGCCAGGACGAGGCGCGCGCCCCTGCGCGGCCCCGGCGGCCTGCGCCCCGCCCCGCCACGTCACCTGCATGTCGGGAGCGCGCCCGGCGCCGCTCCGCGCTGAGCCCCGCCGCCCGCCCGCTCCCTCCGCTCCGCTCCGCTCCCTCCTCTCCTCTCCGCCCCCCCCGCCATGGTGCTGGAGTCGGTGGTGGCCGACCTGCTGAACCGCTTCCTGGGCGACTATGTGGAAAACCTGGACAAGTCCCAGCTGAAGCTGGGCATATGGGGGGGGTAAGGAGCCCGGTACTCTCACGGGGGGCGGCCGCTTCCTCACGCCGCAGCGGGTCCGGCCGCCCGCGACCCCTCTGAGGGGCGGGCGGGCCGGGGGCTGCAGCGGCGGAGCCTCCCTGCAGACGCTGCCCCGTGAGGGGCGGGCGCTCCGTGGGCCGCCGACCACTCCCTGAGGGGCGGGCGGGAGGGCAGCGGCTCCTCTCCCCCTTCTGCCCCCTCGGCCGTGAGGGGACGCCTGGGGGCTGCGCGCTCCCGTCCTCGGCGAGGGGCAGTGCCGTGAGGCGGGGGCTGCCCGTGCGGGGAGCCGAGGGGGGCTTGTGCCCCTTCCCCAGTCGTGTGTGGGGTCGGGGAGCCTCACGGCTGCGGCCATTTCCCGCTGAGGCAAGGCGCGGGTGGGCGCCGCTGGCCTCAGGGTGCTGCAGCCCGGCTCTGTGGAAAATAAAAACCCGTTTATTTTGGATTTCTTGTGAGCGTGCTTTGGGGTCTGCGTCTGGCATGGGGTAGCGAGGGGTGGTTTGAGCATGGTGGTGCTGCGAGGAGGGGGAGCCGGGGCTGCAGCGCAGGTGTGGGGTGCTCGGGGAGCTGTCTTTCACCTCCCATTTGAGTGCTCGAAGTCATGTACTGAACAAACAGTAATGGAATAAGGTGGTATAGGTGGTTTTGATGCACGTAGGGAACATTCAAGTTTGCCACATGGTAAGCAAAGAGGATGCTGTTGAGGTACTGCCTGGAGAAGGCCTTACCTCCATCCCTTACATACACGAGGGAACAAGACTTTTCTCATTGGCATTAATTTTGTGGTTGCTACGTCAGGAGAAGTTAAGGTGCTTTTGGAAATAGCTGTGCAAGAATCCTTACATTTCATGGAACAGCCCGGGTTGGAAGGGATCTCAAAAGATCATCAAGCCCAACATTTCATGAGAAAAGGGAGCCCGAATGAGATTATCTAGCATCCTCTGCAATTCCAGCTTGAAAACATCTGGTGATGGGGTTTCCTTTTTGTGGTTCTACTATGCAGGCTTTTCCTGCTGTGTAAAATCATCAAAACCGAGATACCACTACAGAAACATGCTGGAATGTAAGCTGGTGATATTTCTGTAGTCTCTACCATCATTAAGTTTTGCCTGGGTAATCAGTGTTTAATAATTCATACAAAATTGCTGTTTATTATGCTCTTCTATAACTGCAGTCAGATTTTCAGATTTTATCCACGTGTATTTGGGAGAGTTGCAGTTTTGTTCCTTGTTTCAACTTCTATGGCACAGTAGTTGAAATAACTTACTGTACTTTTTTCTTCTATGTAGGTAATGTAGCACTTGACAATTTACAAATAAAGGAGAATGCATTAGTAAGTATTACGTTAATTTTAAAGTGGTATTAATGGGTCCTGGGACTACTTATTATAGTCTAATTTTACACAGTATGCCTTCTTTACTGGTTATTCAAAGTAGGTACTTGGTTAACAGGTTCTATTTTTGCTAATGTTATTGAAAAAAAAAAAAAAAATAGAAAAGCTATGGGTTAAATCATTAGTATGCTCCTGAGAAGAGAACACTGATTCTGAGAAATTAGTAGTAGAGGTTTGAATTGATGCGTTGTGCATATGTGCATACGTAACGCATTCTAATGTTTGAGGCTTGAAATGCTAAAAAATTAAATAAGATATTGGTGCATTTTTGTTAAAATTTCAGTCTTCTAGTACAACTTAAAGGATTTATTTTCCTCAGTGATTGCTGCTGCATTATTATACTTCCACGTGAAATTTCTTTTAAAATACCAAAAGCTGATCTTGCCTGTTGCTTCTTAGTTTATAATCTTGAGGTATTTTCAGCACATCATTTTTTTTTCCTTAATATCAAACCCCAGTGCTCTTATTGTCTTTAATGTCTGTAAATCAGTTGTCTTTAAAAAAAAAAACAACAAAAACAAACAAACAAACAAAAACATTAAAATGCCTTTAATTTCTAGCATTTTCCTTCATTTTTTTCCCTCTTGAGTTTAATCTTCAGAAAACTCATTCTTCAAGGTCAAACTTATGGTCCAGTTGTATCAGCAGGCCAAACTGAGCTAGTCCCTCTCGGAAATCAGCTGTGGGTCCTAAGTACAGTATCAAATTGGGTAGATGTAGTAGCTGGTACCTGCATTTATTTCACTGCTTCTGGTTCTGTCAAGAGCAGAGATCTTTCTTTGCTCTCACAGTTTGTTTCAACCTCTTTCCATACCTGTTCATACTCACTAAAGACCAAGTGTAGAGATAAAAATATTCAAAGTGAGTCTGTTTTCGCTTACTCTTTTGATATATTTTAATGACAAATTAAAGCTGACAAGAAAACTTCCAGTTAAGCTTTATTATTATTTTTTAATATTTTAACAATAACTAGACTTTTAAGATTTAGCCTCCTGCAGGAAAAAAATAGAAAGAAATATTTAAGAGTTCCAAAAGAGTGGTCATCACTGAGAATATAAAGCATATGGAAATATTTCTAGGAATATGTAGTCATAACCAGAAAAGGGTTGGAATGCTCCGTATTTTTCAATTGTTTCTTGAAAGCACTAAACAAGAACAAGCCACAGAATTGTCGCTAGTTTTGTCAAATAAAGTTGTTTGATGTTAGACTCTTAATTATAGCTCAGAATGCTTTTTTAAAACCGGAAATCTGGCAGAGATGTTAACTGGGATATTAATCTTCTTTTGAGAGGAGCCTTGTTTAATACTTTTGAGCTGTTGGAAAAAGCGGTTTTTAAGGCTGTTTTGTCATGTAGGAGAAGCGTTTGACGTGTCTCATTTGAGAAAGCAGGTTTACTTTTTATAATCTTTGAGACTGAGAATTCATGGCTTTGGATTGTACTTAATTCATTTCAAAAGAATATTGAAGTGGAAGATCTAGAAAACACTACACTAAAATAGGGGAAGGAAATTCAGCAGCTGGGTACCAATTGGAAATTTTCTGTAAATCTTGTTGTTGAAGCTTTTAAAATATCTTAGTGCAATGCTTAGTATTTACTGATAATTAAAAAGAGAACACCTATTTGGCAAATCAAAAAAATAAATTATATTCTCTTAGGTAAATAAAAATCTACTTCTTAGATAACCTTTGGAGCAAGGCATTATCAAAGTTGTAGGAGAGAACTGCTAGAAACGCGTGACTCCTCTGTTTTTAGGCTTTCTATAGGCCTAACCATATTTATGGATACCTGTGTTCACATGATTATTGTTAAATAATTAAAGCTATATCATATAGAGAACTGTTTCTGTTCTGGAATTTCAGTTTTGAGAGGGTAGTTTTATGAGAAGTCAGGATAATAATTTTGCTATATAAATCAGGTTACCTTCAGAATTCGTGTAGCTATTTAATACTTATTTTTCTTTACAGAGTGAACTGGATGTACCTTTTAGAATAAAAGTTGGTCAGATAGGTAAGTCTTTGTTTCAACGTGAATCTTAAAATTGAAGTTTTAACACCGCAATATGAGTCTTGCCTCAGAATTTCTTTTATAATTTTTTCTTCAGTGCTCTCTGTAATAGTGTTTGTTGTTGAAATTAGTGTTGATGTCTAATGTGACTGCACTAAATAAATCATAAAAAGTTATCTGCCTAACTTTCTTTGTGTAACTTTACAGTCTAGGTATGACAAACATGCCTGGGAGGTTCTTTTCAGGTATACGGATGATCAAGAGAGCTTTTTCTTATAACTTCAGTGTGTGTGATCCTTTAAAGGAAAGATAAGGAATATGAAGAAATTAAGAAAGATTCCCAAAAAACTGGCAAACATGCCAAGCGTTTAGGAACTCTTAGTTAAATGTTGTTAAAAATTGATTCCCTTGAGGTCAGCATTGCTTTTTTCACATAAAATGTTTGTTGGAGATGAATATATTGTATTTCTTCTTATATTTTCCTGGGAAAATCATATTAACCCCAGCAAATTAAACTCCAGTCACAATTCCAGATTTTGATCTTGACTATTTGGACTCAAACACCATCTTTGTACTTAAATCTATTGCTTTTATTTTCTCTTCATGCATTTTTTAACTTCACAGGTTTTATATGCCCATCCAGTTTCTCTTCATTTTCTAAATTGTTTAGGACATGAATGAAGATAAGGGGCTAATACCCTGTATTGCCAGAGTTACTGTTCAGGCTAAGCATAGCATACATTTTGATGTAACTTTTTAAATTTTTATTTATTTATATTATATATTTTATATATATATTATTATTATTATTTGATGTAACTTAACATTTATCTGCTTTATATAGATAAACTTACTCTGAAGATTCCTTGGAAGAACCTGTATGGTGAGGCAGTTGTTGCAACACTAGAAGGCTTATATCTTCTAATAGTTCCTGGAGCAAGTAAGTAAACTCCTCAACAACAGTTTAATAATGAAGGGGAGAAAAATATCTAAGGGTACTCGTTTATTCAAGTGTATAATAGCAATTACTTCATATAAGCTGCCATTTTTTACTTTCTGTTCCTTTAGGGTGATTTCTACATGAAGTTCCTTTAGGGATTTCTAGATGAATGCTGGCAAATAAGTAGAAGAAGGGTGGGTTAAAGAGGGGAGCATGACCAAGATGATAAACAGTAGCTTTCATGAAAATCTTTGATTGTATCCATTTGAAGTTCAGTTTAACAGGTTTCCTCTGATGCATGCTTATCCCGAATCCATTCTTCTGGCATGGTTTAGATCTTTTGACTGTTGCATGGTCTGTCTGCTTTTAACTTAGAGCAATCAAAAGTAGTCATTCCATTAGAAGTGATTTTTTTTGGGGGGGGTGGGAAGGGAAGAGGATCAGAGAACTTGATTTGTTTTCTCTGAAATCAGATGCTCTGTTGTATGAAGGAAACTTCCAAGTTGCTAGAGCATCACATGTATGTGATGTGAATTAAAACCTGTTGTATTACACAGATCACACTTGAAGGTCCGAGTACTCATGGAAACATCCTCTTGAAAAACAATGCTTAAACGCTGATGCAATCTTTTGTATTCTAACTGTGTAAAAAATACCAGTTTCTGAGGCTGTGTACAGGTTTCAGCATTCGGACATAGAATAGCCTTTGCTTCAAATGACATTTTGCAACATAATGCTCAATATTGTGCGCATTGCTTGATTATGCATTTATAAAATGTGATTTGTAAAAGGTTAAAGCTGTTCCCAACTTGGTTTACAGGCATTAAATATGATGCAGAGAAGGAAGAAAAATACCTGCAAGATAATAACAGAAGGAACTGGCAAGAATTGAAGAAGCCTTGCAGAAAGCGGCAGAAAAAGGTACTGAGTTAATAAGTCCTCCCCTGGAATTTGAGGACCTACTGTGCTGTGGAAAGCAAGTCCAATTGTTGTGATTGACTTTATAAATTAAGTGTCTAGCTAATCTTAGAATTGCCTCCTATAGCATCATAGAATATCCTGAGTTGGAAGGAACCCACAAGGATTATTGAGTCCAACTCCTCCAGTTGGACTCTCTTGCTGCAGTGCTTTAAAAATCTTTTTGCTCTGAAACTTAAAGAGTGTTACTCATTTAGTTTATCATTCCTTTGTCCATTGGAAGTGAGAACTGGATTATCTGGCATGTTTTTTCTCTTAAAGATTTTGGGAAATAGGACCAAAGACAGCAACTACATTGCATGAGGCAAATGTATCTTGCTTTGGAGTTTTAGTAATGGATGTTTAATAACGTGTTCTAGACGAGCACAGGACATTATTTGCTTAAAGGAAACTTTAAGGAGTTGTATTTAATTAATTTAATTAAATCAATTAATTAAATTGATTTAATTAAAATAATATAATTAAAAAAAATTATTTAATTTAAGGAGTAGTAAGGTTGGTAAATTTTCCACAAAAAATATCAACAATAATGCTTTCATTTCAGTTTCTGCTGTCTTATTCTGATGTACTGCATTTGGACTAGTTTAAAAAATGAGACTGTCTTGATGAGGTAGTAAGTAATGACACAAGAAAACAGTTGAACACAAAGACAGGAAACTAAGCAAAGCTGTGATGTAGATCATTAGAAATGTAAAATTTTCTAAGACTGGGTAAAAGAATTGATCATTTCAGCCCAGTTAGCTTTCTTTTTTTATTTATTTTTATTTTTTTTTCCCTCAAATAACTAATAGAATAACTGTGTAAATTAGGCTTGTTTGGACAGAGACCAACTTCAGAACCAATGACAGAATGACAGGTAGTGAAAACTTGCAATGCCGCAAGTCATTTGCCTTGCAAAATGTCCTGAAAATAAAATGACGCCTAGAACGCTTCGGGGGGGGGGGGGGAAACAGTCCGTATTGTAGTCTCTTCTCTTGCTTTATTTTCCAGTTGCAGGACTCTAATGCCTTTTCCTGTTCTGGTAGTTTGAAATACACATTTGCATTTTCCTTCAGAGAGCAATTTGGCCATCTATATACAGCGAAGAAATAAGCTCTGATTTATTTCTTGTCTTTAGTATATCAAAATGTGTGTGCGAGCTAAGACAAGCTCAGTTGGTGAATTTTGGAGCCATTAGTTCATACTGGAACAAGGGAATATCTGTAGAAGTTGTCGTCTGATTATAGAGGACTTGGATACTGTAGGAGCTGCAATATTTAAGCTGTTTTTATTTATTTTTTTTTCTATCAGTAGCAATGTAATGTAGAGTCAATGCATCTGTAAGAAAAGTCAAAAGTTTTTTTTTGATAAAAACGATACCTCAGTAGATTGACTTACCATGTGAAGAACTAGAATTAGATTCAGAGTCATGTTTTAGAAAGATGCAGTATTAAACTTTTGGCTTAGGGGTTAAAAAGCTAGAGGAATGTTCAAGTCAGATCATTTTAAATTGTGGTCATGCTGCAGCCTCATTCAGTGGTACAATAGCTTTGCAATTTGTGTGACCAGGTCTTGTATTAGAATACTGTAGTCATGAGGACTTGTCTGGTTCTTGTATGAGCAGATCTCTTGCCTTTGCTAGGTACAAAGGTCTCGTGGTCCAAATTGCTCTGCTGTGCTGTAAACTCGTAAGAAATTCAGCTCTTCCTGTAGCTTTTAAGAGCTTGCAACAGCTGGTGAAAGTTGGAAAATACACCGAATAGAATATTTTCTCCATGAATTCTTAGCTTTTGTGACTGTTACTCAATTTACATTAGTAAGTGTACAATCTTAATTCAGTACTGTCATTTATTTGAGAATCAGTTGGTATAAACAGTCCTGGGGATATTTTCTTTCAACATACTATTCAAATGTTGAGCAAAACGGTCACGTCTCTGTGTGGTTGTAGTGTAATGGAGAAGTAATAGCCAGGTCTGCTGATACAAGCTGACAAAACATTTTCTGTTTTCCAAGCTATGCAAGTCTCTCATCGTCCAAACTCATTAATGGAGACCAAGGCTTGAAACCCTTGTCTTTTGCTGGATAGAAGTAAAATGAAAAGTACCTAATTTGCATCTGTAGATAGTCTTTGACACTAGATATTTCTGAAGTGGCTCTGGCTGTCAGATACTATACTATACTGTAAATGCTAACTTGACACATGAGTCTTACAAACTTGCCATTAATTCAAGAGCAGAATGTAACATTATATCAGGATCCAATTTCCTTCTATTAAACAAAATGCATTTTTCGGTTATTTGCTGCCATGTGGACCAAGGCACTCATTCACAAGATTCCTTGTATCGTTTGGAGAGTCTGATTTGCAAGGACACCAAGCCTGGTGGGTATGCATGGTTAATTGCAGTCTATGTTTTTAAAAACAAAAAAACCCAAAGCAGCCAAATTTAAAATGAGAAAACAAGATGTTGATGACTGTGAATTCAAGCGGAAACTTTGTGTGACTAGTCTTAGTTGAATTGAATGGCTGTTCAAGGAAATTAAGAGACCACTTAGAAAAATATCCATTGGCCATTTGGAGTTCAAGAATGTCAAAATACTGACAACATTCTGCTTTAGTTTTTAAATACTACTGTGTAGATATTTTGAGAACAGAGGGTAATTCGTAAGAAGTCTGGTCTAAAAAATACTGTAAGTTTAGGATGTCATGAAATAGTGGACAGGCAAAATGACTAATAGCAGAAAGAAGGCTTCTAGTATGTTTTTTTTTTTTTTCCTTGGTTTTGTTTAATTTGATAGCTTTTAGACAAGGAAGCAGTTTCCACTGAAATTCACTGGAGCTGTTATGTTGTATCTGCTGCTGTTTTTTATCTTCTTGAACCAGATTTTCAGAATGTTACTCTTAGCTAAGAATACTTAGGGAGCTCTTATCTGAGTCAACGTGTAGAATGAGCTTTAAGCTTTATTGGACCATATTCAGTCTCTCCATAGTAGTGGATGCACATAATTGAGCATAAACCCATGTTGCCTTAGTTTTGTCTAACATGCAAATGAAAGTCCGAGAACTACAAATTCAATACAAAGTGAAGTAAGCTGTCTTTTAACCTATCCTCTCCAGAGGGTTCCTTGTACCACTAAAAGGAACTATTCAAAAGAAAACATAATTTCTGTTTGGCATGGATTTTCTTCTTTGTGACTCCCCCTACATTTTTTTTATTTGTAGCATGGCCACCTTGTAAGTTCAAGACAGGTTGAAGTCTTGGCTGGCACTTCTTTCTCCTTTGTTTGAACAAGCATGCAAAGTACATCGAAATAAAGCTCTTCCCCTAAGTTAAATAGGCCGTTGCACTTCTGTCTTGCTTTAGTAGGACACACCCTTCTTCTGCTGTAACCTTTTAAACGTTCTTTTTCCCCTTTATGGCCAGAAAGGAGAAAGAAACAATGCGACTCACCAAACTGGTTTTCTTTAGAAATACGGGGAAAAAAGAGCATTAACTTAATTTATGCTATGGTTGTGATATGTTTGACCATAATTAACATGTTAATATTAGAATTTAACTTCATATAAAAACGTTTAAATAATCATTATTTCTGTATGTGTTTTTTGTAGTTACTGTTGTTATTTCAGATTGCTTTTGTACCCAACTGTTGATTGTTGTGAGAATCTTATATTGATAAATGTTCTTTGGGTTTTCTTGTATGTCTTGAGTTTTTTAACTCGTAAATTTTACACTTGTATAGTAGAAACCTCATCTGGATTTAAACTGAAGGTTTTCCCTTGTGCATATTGTTAGTTGTTAAGTTATGACAACTATGCCTTTTCCTTAAGTCATTAAATAAATAAATGCTTGGATTACAGAAAAGTTTATTCATCAGGGTTCTAGTAAGCAGTCATGCTTCTGTTTTCAGATCTTCTTTGTATGCAAGAGGCCTGACGGTATTTGCTGAGAAGCCTGGTGATCATTTGTAATTCCTCAAACTCATGAGATGTTGTATAAGGAATATTGAAATCTGAATTTAATGCCTTGACCTTACAATTGGCAGGACCCTCTCTTGATCCAGTGGAAATTTGTTCACATACTTAAAAGTTGTTACTGGCTTCTTGTTTTAGTGGGGCTTTAAACTTAAATGATGTTTAGCTTAAAAAAAAATAAAAAAAAAAAATAGCTGATGGCATCCTTAATGGCTATGCAATTCTTTAAAAGCTTTTAATGCATGCTTCTTCCTAAGTCACTTTGCTTTAAGACAAGCTAAACTTTCTTCTGTCTTTAATTGTCTTGCATTTCTGCCTTACTAACTTGAATTTTATCCTTTTCCAAAAAATTGCTTGCGCTGAAAAAGGACGTAAGCGTAAAAAGTATAAAAAGCATTTTAAGAGACCCTTTAAAGGTCATGATCACTCAAAAGGTGGGTAAAATATATGGCTTTCAACTTATTAAAATACTATATTTCTGCATTATTTTGTATTAGTTTCTCTTATTTTGTATTAGTTTCTCTTATTTTGTATAAGTTTCTCTTTCTCTTTCTTTAGCATCCACTGAAACTTCTTATTTTTCCCCTCGTTTTTGAAAGGGGGGACATAAATTGGAGAGAGACTTCTGTTGCTGTATATCCATTCTCTCTATCGAATAAGATTGAATTTAGTTCAGGTTAAGTGATTAACTTAGCTTAAATGATCACAGCATAATTCCACTGTTGAACAAATGGAGTATTTCCTGGAGTATCTTTTTATTTTTCCCTATGGTAAGCAAGCTTTTTAACATTCTCAAGCAATGTCCTGTAAAAGGCTCTAGTGGACTGATCTTGTATTGTGCAAGTATCACCTTCATCAGATTATTCTAACATATTTTGTACTGAATTACACCTTCATATCTATTTGAAAGATACTTATTTGTTGAAACTCACAGTTAATTGCAGAGGTGCTTTTAAGAGAGAACCTTTTACCTTAGAAGGAGTGAGGAGATGTATCTTAAAAATAAAAATGAAACTGGAGCTTGCTGTAAGCTGAACTGTCGTCACTGAAACTTAAACATAAATTTTCCTATGGTTGTGTTATGTGCACACAGCTAATAGCACATCTTCAGAACATAGATGTACAGAAAAGGAAAACATCTGAAAAACTAAAAACTGAAGTGTTAAGTTTTCACATCAGAATAAGCATTATATTTGCATGGGAATAGCTGTGGTTAAAATCAGCTGTTAGGCTGAATGCTGACTTTTTTTTTTTCCAGACAAACCAAAGGAGGAGAAGAAAGATACTTTTTTAGAAAAGCTTGCAACTCAAGTTATAAAAAATGTGCAAGTCAAAATCACAGGCATTCATGTTAAATATGAAGATGATGTAAGTATCTGGCACGTACTCCTTTCTGTCTTAAATTCAACCAAAGTGCAGTCATTATAGTCTAGTCAGTAGAGATAAACTGTTATTTGCCCCATTGAAAAAGTTATTGTGGTTTCTTCTACACCACTTTGGATGAAGTACCTCAGGTACAACCAAAAGTCAGAAGTATTTTGAATATATGAACTAGATGTTCTTTGTTTTGCATTGTTCAGTAGTACCTTGCTCACTAAATGTGGGTGGTGGCGGTTTGTCATATATTAATATGTTCAAATGATATACAGATTTTTTTGGTGTAGTGGGTGAAATGGAGAATGGCGGGAACATGAGAGCTTATGAATGAGTTAGAAAACAAAAAGTTTGTAACACCTACTAGATTATGTAGTATCTTTATATAAACCACACTAGTATTATTCTATCCCAGTTCCAGCTTCCTTTAAGAAAAGAGATGAAGCAGTTTGTGATGGGATAGTTGCAAGTAGATGGGAAGTATTGGATGTAGTGTATTTCCCTTACTTTGGGACTGTTTCCAGAGTCATATTCAAAGTGGTGGGAAGAATGATGTAGCTGACTGAAGTATGGTTCTTTGTAGCTTTTCAGTTCTTTACCATATGAAGGTTTTAGGACCTGAAATGCAATTTTAGAATTGAATTCTGAAGCCTTTAAACTACAGCCATATTGTTTTTGTCCCAACTCAATGTTAGAATACTGAAGCAAAGGAAGACCCTTAAAACAGCTCAGTGTTTCAGTCAGTTTTAATGATACGATGCATCTGTGTATGCAGGCAATAGAGATAAATAGCTGTTTTTCTGTTTTTGCAGATCACAGATCCACAGTGTCCAATTTCTTTGGGAATGACATTGAGTGAGCTTAGTTTATTGGTAATTATGTGCATGCATGTTTTTACATTTTTAATTTACTTATCTTTGGGTACCAGAAAGGAAAAGTCACATGTTTAATAGAATGCAATGACAGTATGCATATGGAGGGTAAAACAATCTTTTATTTGTGCAAGTAGTGCATGAAGTTTGTTCAAGCAGCAGAGAAGATGATTGAAGAACATCATACTTTGAGACTAGTGTTTTGTTCTTATGATCCAAGTGATTTTTAAAACTGAATGTGTTGACTTTGATGGGGGTTATCTCCCTGTCTAACAAATAAAGTAAGCAACCATTATGTCATGATGAACAATGTGGTATTTTGCCAGGCCTTTTGAGAAAAGAGGGGACAGAATTCCAGCTTGTCTTTGCCATAGATTCAAAGGATTTTATGAGTGGGATAAGAAATAGAAAATTGAAATAAACTCAAAAATTTAATACTGGATTTTGACCTGTGCATATGCAGTCTAGAGGTTAGACTAAGAATTAGGTTATCTGGTAGCACCAAAATGATTCATTCTGTGTTTGACATTATAAGATAAAACTTGGATGTGTTAAATAAGATGCACAGAATGACTTTTATCACTTTGACCTTGTAGACAACAAATGAGAACTGGAAGCCTTCTATTCTGAATGAAGCTACCAAAGTAATATACAAGGTAATACGGTGTTTTTTCCTAGCTACCAAGTGAGCAACTAATCCTTGGAGTCTAAAAGTTTGTAGTTATAAAGAAAAATTGTAAAACGTGAATTCTTCCTTTTCTTCTTAATTTTACTTTGTAATTAAACGGTACAACCAAAATGACTAGCTTTATATAAACCATAACTTTCAAGTCCATGGTAAATAAATTAAAATAGTTAAATTTAAATAATAGTAAAATTTAAATAGCTAAATGCAAACACTGATCAGCTCATTAAAGGCATTATACAACAAGTCTAAAGTCTGCATAGTAACTATGATTTCAAATAGTTCTGTCAAACTGCCATTTTTCACTCTAGACTACATGTCTAACATGTATTTGGGTTTGTGGTGGCTAAGAGTGCTTGCTTGTGTTTCCCTTCTTCCTCCCACCCTGTTGTGTTTAACCAGTGTGTGTGAACTTGCATGTGCTTTAAGAGCTTGCTTTTTAGCAAGTAATTTTCATTTGAAAAATAGTATTACAAGATTAAATACATCTTAGTGCTTCAAAGATTAAATACATCTCAATGCTTGTAGTATATTTGCTGTCTAACATGCCTTTGTTTTCTCAAATGGAAAGCTAAATTCATAGTATGGATTGAATACTGAGTATGAAATCTGTTGATTTTTTTTCTTTTTTTTCTTTTTTTTTTTTTTACCCCTACGCAGCTTTTGTGCTTGGACAGCCTAAGTGCTTATTGGAATGTACACAGCAAAATGTATTATCATGGCTCCCGTGAACAAATACTGGTAATGTAGAAGAAAATGTGTTGAATAGTACTATATTTCATGGCTCTTGTAGTATTTTAAGTTACGCCATATTAATTTCTACAACCCCCCACTCTCATGCATTTTTGTCAACTCTATTTTGATACCAGAGTCATATGTTAATCCATCACACCATTAACACTAATCCTGTTTTGTTACCTTTTTTGTTACCAACTCCTATAGGTTTAGAAATGGTCAGATATTGGGTCTTTAAAATCAGTTTTGTTGGCATGTTCATCTTGACCTTACTGGATAATGTTTGTTAGTATCTGGGCTATATGAGGTCTTATATAGCTACTGGAATGAAAATTAAGTTATTAAATGAACACAGAATTAATAAAATTTCAGAATATTATGTCCTTATCAGAGCAGAAACTTGTATCACGTGTTATCCAGATTCCTAAGCTGTGTGACTGAAACAAAACCAAACAGAACAAGATGTTAAAGCAAAAAGTTTTTTTTAAAAAAAAACAAACAAACAAACCAAAGCTTATAGGTAGTGGGTGTCAATCCTCAGACTTTAAAGTTAGAGGGGTTAATGTAGTATTTCTATTAAGGTAGCACCCCTCATTGTGGGAAGCAGCTCTGGTAAAATTTTTGAAGAGGTTTATTAGAGTAAGTTTTATATGTGAATGAATAAATATGCTGCACTTGTCAGACTGAAGAGACTGAAATACATGAAGGTGCTCCATTGCAGATGAGACACAACATGAGGGCAGTGAGTGTAACTTGCATACAGAACAAGAGGCATGTATTTTATTCTTTCCATTAAATTAGCATTTTGAACTCAAATTTAAGTATGTGAGTTTGTTGGAGGTGCTCTCTATTTCTGCTTTGTTCATGTTTTGAGTAGCTGTTAGCTACATGGGTGATTGTGTCATGCAGCTTTTGATGTTGTAAATCTATGAAGTACTTGCTTTGCTTTGCTTTCATTTCTGCTTTCTCTCACAAGTTTTACTTCCTCAGAAGGGGAACTGGGAATGTTCGTGCTATGAATAGGGCAGTTGTATAGATACAAATTATGTTTGAGGGCAAACATTCTCTTTCTGTGCTACAGATGAGGACTACTGAACTGTAAAGGCACCATTACTGTTAAGTTTATTTCAGATGGCTATGACATTCATGTGGTTAAAAAGCAGCTTGTTTAGAGGTTATGCAAATATTCTGTGTATCCTTGTACAATACTGCTTGTTTCCCTTGTTTTCTTTTCTTCTGTTGTGCTTGTCTTTTAGAGGTGTCTTTTTTTAAAATTTTTTTTCCTAGTTAACAAAAGATACACTTAACCAGGTAGGCTTCATGCTAATAGGGAAGGGTGATTCAAAACTTAAGTGTAAAGCCAACCAGAGAGGAAAGAAATGTACTCTGAATCTTGCTTGTTACATGGATCTTGAAACCTAAGACATCCTTTTATTCTGTTCAAGTTCCCATTGTAGAGTAATTCTTTTTTTCTCAAAGCTGGGGTGTTAAGTTCACTGTATGAAGAAGATGCTGTGAATATGCTGATTTTTTATCCTGTCTGTAGTCTCTTGCTTTGTTTAAGTAGCTGAATTACCTCAGAGCATTTTGCCTTGTGCCTTTCTAGTTTAGCAGAGATGGTTGCATATTAGTAACAGCCAAGTTAATGTCAGTGTTTTCAGAGTTAGTGTGGAGTGAGTGACATTTGATCATACTTGCAGACACTGGTGTCATAGCTGGTCTGTGGATGTTTTCTCTGTTAGATCTCAACCAGTCTGAAGTGAGATGTAAATGCAAACCCATATGCACAGAATACACTGTTTGAATTGACAGCAGCAAAAGCCTTAGTTCTTCAAATACATCATGCCAAAATTGTCCACAGAATCACAGAATGGTTGAGCTTCGAAAGGACCTCTGGAGATCTAGTTGTCCCCCATGCCCCTCCCCTCTGCCAAGCAGGGTCACCTAGCACATGTTGCACAGGAAAAGCTCCTTGGTGAATCAGTGCTTCACATGCTTGTGGGCAGATGGTATTGTGGCCATCTAACACTGGCTTACCTGACATCATCGATTGAGTTCTTAACAGATAATGTTTGAAAGAAGTGGGAGCTTGGCTCTCCAAGACTATAAAATGGAGTTCCCTGTTTCAAAAGCCTGTGGTATGTCCTGCATGTGAACTTTTCTTTGAGGGTTGAGGGCAGAACAATTCCACCGTAGCAGATGGTGTCTAGTATTCTGATCACCCGTTAACTCAAAGCATCTCACCACTTGCAGTTTTTCTAGTTCTTAAAATCCTTAGCAGTTTTGGCACTGTGTACTAGTGTCACATTGCATACTGGGTTTGTCACTTGGATGTTTTGCGTCTTGTGATGGGGCATTTCTTTTGAGGTCATAACTGCAGCTTTTGATGCAGCATTTCTGTGAGTTAAAATTTTATCGGTTGTGATTAGTCGTCTTTCTGTGCTTTGGTGAATTTGGCAACCTTTATGGCCCTGTGTCTAGAAGGGGAAGAGAAGAAAAGCAGGAAGCAGCTCAGAACACATCTGAGAAGACTTGAAGAAACTTGGGGGGAAGACTGGAATTTGGAATGGGCATAAGATTACTTGTGGAAATCCTTTCAGCAGCTTGATAAGTCCTCTCTGTTTCACAATTTTAAAACAATTACATAAACGAAATAAACAGCAAATAACATGCTTTTAGTAGCATTCCCTGTATTAAAGACCTGAATACATTTTATATGTAGTTCATAGTGTAGCCTGTTTCCTGGAAAGCTGGACCTTCTATCCAGACAGGCCATTTTAGTCTTACTTTTAAATGGTATTATCCAGAAATCGTATTTATTATTGTAGCTCATTGGTCAGACTTGTAGTTAAAATAAGCTGTGTAATCCATAGCAATCTGTCACTTTCATACAACAGTCTTCATATTTAAATAACGTGAGCATATGGCTATTTGTGAGATTAGCTGTTACAAGCTTAATCTTAATGAAAAGCTAGCTTTTATTACTGTGGAGCAGTAGACAGAAAATAAGTTGAAATACAAATATTTTTAATGAGAAATGTACCTTTTTATAAAATGCAAGGCTGTTTTTAATTAAGGAACTGGGAAAAGGAGTTGGTTGAAGAAATTCATAATTGCAAAATATTTTCCATGTAAAAACGACTCTTAATGTTGACAGACTGTGTAAAATATGACAGGAACAAGCATTTCATCTGCTTTCATGTAATACATGCAATAATACATATTTTTTCCTAAAAGCATGTCTCCTGTTTTAACTGATTGTGCCATTGCAGTTTGGAATCTAGCTAAAATGTTTGGGTAGCATCAAATACAGCATTCTCAATAAATTGTGGAAAGATTGTAGCGGCAAACAGACTTCATTCTGAACGAAGACTCAGCTCTAGCATGGTATTTCTGAGACCTCTCAGGCTGTTGCATTACTTTCCTGACTTCTTTCTATCTTTAGTTTTTCCTCTTACCCATGAAATACGGGAAGGCTTAAGTGGCCTCATTATGAGCTAAACATGAGAAGAGGTAGTTTATGAATATTTATTCTCAGTATGCTTGATCTATTATGCTAGGTGTTTGAACATGTACATGAGCTATGATATTTCTAAGTTCATACACATTGGTTTTTGAAAGATTTTGAGGTTCCATGAACCTCTAAACAAAGTTGAATGAAAACTGTACTAACCTTCCCCTTGAAGAGAGAAACTTTAATCTGTTTTATTTAAAAAAAGGTATATTAAAACTTTTCACTCGTAAGTACTTGTGCTATATTAAATATGCCTTTTGGCGATGCAGAAGGGGAAAAAACTCCTGCAGAAAACATGTGAATTGGAGTTGGTCTTCTTAAACTGTAGGGAATTGTCCAAAATTAGTACCTTTCAGCAATTATTAGACAGTATCATATTTCTTCACAGGATCAGCTGAAAAGAGGAATTCCATGTGGCGGTAACCAGTCTCAAGACTACCAATATAGTAAGTAAACTATATGAATATATGCTGCTTTGAGTATGTTAATTAATCTGACCTGATTATGCAGGCAGGCCCATAGTAGCTTCATTTTACAAAAAACTAATATCTCTGTCACATTAACAGATTAATGTAAGATCTCTTACAGAGCTGGGGATGTTCAGACTGGAAAAGAGAAGGCTCTGGGGAGACCTCATTGCAACCTTTCAATACTTAAAGGGGTCTTATAAAAAAGATGGAGAAGGACTCTACTTGGGTAGATAACAATAGGACAAGGGGGAGTGGTCTTAAACTAAAAGAGAACAGATTTAGACTGGACATAAGGAGGAAGTTCTTCACTGTAAGGGTAGTGAAGCACTGGAGCAGGTTGCCCAGAGAAGCTGTGAATGCCCCATCCCTGGAGGTGTTTAAGGCCAGACTGGATGGGGCCTTTGTCAACCTGATTTAGTGGGTGGCATCCCTGCCTATGGCAGTAGGGTTGGAGTTAGATGATCTTTAAAGTCCCTTCCAACCCGAGCCATGCTGTGATCTCAGAGCTTATCTTCTCTTTGACTAACGCTGGACTAAGCTCATTTGTAGTAAGAATCACGTGCTGTTTCTATGGGTCTTGGGCATATGTATTATCCCTATGAAGTTTGATGTATCAGGCAGTGCACTTAAGTACTTTTAAGATGTATTTTGATTGTAAATATACACGTAATTTGATTTCTTAAGTTTTTAGACCAGTATCAGCCTCTGCAAGACTCTATATCAACCCATCTGCAGAAGTAGAACTGAAAACTCCCAAGCTTGATTGTAATGTAGAAGTACAGAGAATTGCCATTGAACTCACTAAGCCACAGGTAAGTTGGCTTGGTGTATGTTATCACCTACTTCAGTATGTGAGCATTTTTTTTGTAGGGTATTTTTGTTGTTGAAAAATGGTGTTCTTTGGGAGT
Source organism: Aythya fuligula (assembly GCF_009819795.1). Classification (NCBI taxonomy): domain Eukaryota; kingdom Metazoa; phylum Chordata; class Aves; order Anseriformes; family Anatidae; genus Aythya; species Aythya fuligula. The sequence continues at coordinate 7,011,951 of NC_045569.1, read as the reverse complement.
TACATTTATAGGTGCATGGACTGAAATGTGTATCAGTAATTGGGGTGAAGTCTCAAGTCCTTCTCTCACTACATAACAGTTGATCATTCCACTAGATCCAGGTACTCTGACTCTGTTATCTGTGGACCCTCTGGGGACAGCACTTTCAGTAGCATTTCCTTCACACAGAGAATGGAATCATTCTTTTGATTAGCCCTTACCTTGCTTTAACTGTGAAAACCATAAGCTGATACTATAACTGAAGAGAGGCAAGGATGGGAATGAATGGTGTATATTGTCTTTGACAACAAAGCCCGCTGAATTATCAAGGAATTAATTTAGATTGCTGGGGAACAATGATACATGTACTTTGTTCTTCAAGGAGACCAGAAATTCAGCTGGTGTTGTCCTCTGAGAACAATAGGTACAGTTGTTAGTCTACTTAGATGTACTAATGAAGATGCATAGGCTTACATTTCTGTGTAGTTTGGGGAGTACTGAAGGCCATGGTAAACATATAAATGTATTTTAATCATTGCATGTAAGGAATGGCATCTGAACCTTTGCCAAGAAGCTTGTTTTCCTATGTTTAGTACCTCAGCATGATAGACCTTCTGGAGTCCGTAGATTACATGGTTCGCAATGCACCGTACAGAAGATTTAGGCCAAACGTATCTGTCCATAAAAATGCCAGACAATGGTAAGTTGAATATGTTCATGCATTTTTTTGGGAGATGCTATAGTCCTTTCCAGGCTTTTCATTCTCCTTTGTGGTTAATACAGTTTTAAAATGAGATTGCATGTATCATAATTTTAACATAGCTTTGCTTAGCCAAGTTAAAAAAGAAAAAAATAGTTTATAGAAGGATTACGTGAAAGAAATAAATAACTGATGGAAATTTCTTGAAAGCTAACTTTGATCCCAGAATCTCTGACAAAAAGCCAATGTTTGCTCTAGAGATTAGAATGCAGTTTTAGAATGACTGAAGAAAATATTAGGCAATGTTTTACAAGGGAAACGTATGTCAACTCTAATTCTAGTTCTTAGTTTTGAATTGATAATTTTTAATGGATCTCTTTCTGAGTACTTAAGCGCTTTGACAAACAGCATCAAGTAATTGTACTTAGTGCTATTACAGCCCAAATTTGTAAACATGCAGAAGTCAATAGAGAATGTCAGTTTATAGTTCTTCAGGCATTAAAAGTAATCCATCAGTCTTTTTCAGAAGTGATGTTGAAACCATTAAAAGTTTTATAAACAAAGTTACTTAAATGATGTGGTGAACAAAGTGCATACTAACATGCTACATCCTCTGCAATGTTGAAGTTGCCTTGCAAAAAATGAAATAGGAAATTGCTCACAAGTGGGGAATTGTTGTAGGTGGAAATACGCGGGTGACAGTGTTCTTGAAATTCACATCAGAAGACGTACTCGTATGTGGTCATGGAGTAACATGAAACAACACAGGCAGCTTCTGAAGAGTTACAAGAATATGTACAAAAATAAGCTGACACAGAGTAAACTGTCAGAAGAAACACAGAGGCAAATTCAGGTATGTGATGTTTTTCTGGAGAGAAAGTATGCTTTGGTCCCTTAAATAATTCTTCAAATGTACATGACAGTAATCAAGGTTGATAGTTTCAGTAGGGCAGAAGAGCTCTGGAAAGTTTTCATCAGAAGTGTAATGTAACCTATAGGGGAAAGAATTCTAGTGGAATGCTGTTAAATTAACCTCTCTTAGTTGCAGAGTAATGAACTTGAACGTGTTTACTGAAGTGCAGGATTATTAAAAAAAAATAAATAAATCAGTCTGTCTGACATCAAACATCACCTTTTAGTGAACTTTGGCAGGAGTTACACCGTGGAAAGAAAGGAGCATGTCTTGGAAGAAATTGGAGTATAAATATGAAGGGGCTGGTAGAGCAATTGTATTGGAGAACATCTCCTAAGTGTTGTTGAGAGGCAAATGATTTCATCATACATTTTTACAGGACCTAGAACGAAAGCTTGATGTCTTCAATATAATCCTAGCAAGACAACAAGCACAAGTTGAGGTAAGAAACCATTTCTGTTCAGTCTTATTTTAACACTTCAAATAAGATTATCATGATAAAATCTTAAAAAAAAAAAAAAAAAAAAAAGTGGTGACAAATGACTGGATGGGGAAGAGAGAAGGCAAGTTGCCAGTCTTTACAGGTCAGGAGTAAATCAATTTCCAAACTGGATACCAGTCCCTGAAACTTAACATGGTGTGCGCACAGTGTTTCTGCTGTGTACTCTGTACCATTCAGGCGATTGTCTCAGGGTTTTGTGATTGTTTTCTTCCTTTGACTTCTGTTATTTTGAGACTGATTCTGCAGGTATTTGAATCAAACATATACAACTGTTTCCATACTATCTGTATTCTGTTCCTTTTCAAGTGGATAGCCAGTCTAATTAAAGAATAACTATGATAAAATTGTTGAAAGGTAGATAAAATACGCATTTTATTTTGGAAATCAACACATCTGGAATGCATATAAAATAACATGAAAAACCAGTAATGATGTTGCTTGTTTTTGAGATACTGTGGCCATACCTAGAGTTTTTTTCTTAATGCAAATAGAAAGTGTGACTACGATGTAAGAAAAAAATAAATATTACTAAATATATGTAGCTGTACAGGCTCGGTCATCAGGTTTGTTATTGTAATGTTAGGAATGTAATTGTTTCTTGTATCCCCACTCATTCTCTTTTCATATGGTTCCTGCCTTTTTGCAGTATAAATGCTAGTGAAATGGCTAGAGTAAGGGCACCCAAAGTAACGCACACTTGCATTCTCTCCCCCTCCACTCTCCCTGCCCCCCAGCCCTCTTTTTGTTTGTCTGGTGAGTCAGTGATCTTAATCCCTTGCAGGTGTGATGTTGCTGTCTCTAAGATATCTATTCAACATACATGCATGCATATGTGAATTATTTACAGAAAAAAACATATATAATAATTAGTTACATATTCTAATGTCTGGTTTGTAGACGATAAGATCAGGACAGAAACTACTGAAGAAGAAAGCCGCTGAAGGTGAAAAAAAAAGTGGAGGATGGTTTAGTGGTTTCTGGGGTAAGAGAGAATCTAGAAAAAAGGAAGATGAAGAATCATCAGTACCTGAAAGTAAGTGTAACATACTAACTTTTTAATAGATTTTTAAGTTACTATGTACTTTAATAATGATAAAGAAGCAAGTTAAAATATATCTTCTTTGCTACTATACAGAAGAGAGTATGGCATAGACAGTGCCATACAGCATAGATCTATTTTATAGTATTACATACTGTTACTTACTATTGAGTTGAGAAATACGGCCCTTTTCTGAAATGGCTATAAGTATTTTAGAACTTTATAATAAGAAGAACATCGAGTTTACAGCTGTAGCGCGATATGCATCAAGTGAAATACTGTAATCTGTTGATTGCTGTCGGGATGAGAGATGTATTCTAGTAGTACTCAAAGTTAGTTTTGTATTTGGAAATTATGGGTAGTCTAATAAATGATTTCACTGCTATGTATATAATGCCATATATGAAGGCTGGTTATTATTTTATAATATGGAACATACTGCAGTATGGAGAAGCAGAAGATGAGCTTTGTGTCAGCAGAACTTCAGTTAGGAACCATAACCAATTCTCCTCTCATGTTTTTAGCTGTACTCAAGTGTATATATATTTTTTTTAAAGCTATTGATGAACTAATGACACCAGAAGAGAAAGCTAAGCTCTTTACTGCTATCGGTTATAGTGACAGCTCCCATCACCTTTCCTTACCAAAACAGGTAAATGACTCTTAAAGGGTGGTTTAAAAACAAACAGACAAAAAAAACAACTTTCAGACACGTTATTCTTAAGCTAAAGAATGTGTTGGTAAAAATAAAATCTGTACAGAATATATATATATATATATAAACATATAAATATCTATAAATTTATATAAGAATATAAATTATATAAATTATATATAAATTATAATATAAATCTTATATAAATTTATGTAAGAATATAAAGAAGATAAATAAACATATACATACTTAGTTAGAAAGCATGAAGAATGGCTAACGTTTTCTTGGATGTTTTGCCTTATTCATAGCTCTAATGTGGAGTGATTTAGGAGTACCAAACTGGAAGAATGAAAAAAATAGCATTTATCTCTTGCTTCCTGTTGTGGCAAAAAACAACTAGCCTGTATGGTTGTCTTGACTGTTCTGTAAATCCAGAAGTCAGTTATTCTGATAATTGAGTTGTTGTTTGTATAAAGGTGAACATTACCATGTGATTATTTTCTGTTTCACTAAATTCTTGCCACTTCCTGGGATGCCTTTGTTAGAGGGATCATGTTATGTTCCTGTTGAAACCTTTGTTCTCATAAGAAGTGCTCGAAGATACCTGTTATGCTTGTTTCTACAACAGGAAGGAAAGCAAAAATTAGAAAAGCGTATATTTAAAAAAGAACACAACACTTTTGTGATGGATATTTTTTCACTTGTTAAGCAAAGGAATAAAATATCAACTTGCTGGTATAGTATTCTTCGCAGTGTTTATCAGTTGAAAGTTATAAAGGAGACAAAGAGAATGTGTTTAATGTTAAGGTTTCTCTCAGTATGGCTATTTTTAGTCAGTGCTATTACCATTCTTGTTTTAAATCTGAACATGAGTGGTGGCTCTGCTTCTAGTTGCTCATCACTTAGAGAAGCACTTCTTTGTTTCCTTCAAGGAGACTTTTGTCAATTTTCGCCTGCGTACCTAATTGAATGCTTCAGTCTTCCACCCTTGCGTGTATGTGTTAAATTTTGTCATTGTAAGCCTACATGTGCTTCACATGTAGGCAGGGAAACTCAGAATTATTTGAGGGGCAAAATCCCAGCCTCTGCATGATTGTGTGAACTTTTGTTCTAGTTAAATTGAAAAGAGAAGAACAGCAACGTGCCTTGTTACCAGCAAAGATGATGAACAACCTAAACTGTGCCCAGTACTGCTGTGTTCTTTTGTTTCATGCATTCTTGCCCAATTCTGTAGAAAAACTTCAATTTTTAATTTGGACAAATGTAAAGTGTATAGATGCTTTCATCTCTGCCAATACCACATAGAAATGTGCAGGCTTCAAATTGAATTGGGAAGTATGATCTGATTCTCAAGATAGTGATTGATGTAGTCACAAATGGTACATGGAAAGGTTTACGCATCCTTGACAAGGTTGATACCTGACATTAAGCAGGAAGAATGAAGGCATTTATGCAATACTTCTAAACTGTAGTTATTTGGTGTGATTATAACAATTTTGTTTACTTGTCTTGCTAGCTCTCTACGGAGTGTAGCTTATCTGCACTTGATTCACAGCCTAAACTCTATGAATCGTAAAAAGAAATACAGATTTTATTTGCTCAGCATTTGTTGAAATAAGTTATTTTATATTGCAGAATTGACTGGTGAGGGTTGAATGAAAGTTATGTATAGCTAGGTTCCTGCATGAGGATGTATGGCTACTGGAATAGTTGCAATTCCGCATTTCATTAGATGGATTTAAATTACGAGCTCCAAAAAAAAATTCAGATCAAGATGACTAATTTCAGTTTTCTCTGTCCTTCTCACTAGTACATTGCTCATGTTGTGACACTGAAGCTCTTAAGCACTTCTCTTACAATTAAAGAAGACAAGAATGTGGCAGAAACTCTTAAAGTACAAATAATTGATCTGAGTACGAAAATATCACAACGCCCGGGAGCACAAGCCATTAAGTAATTAGATTGATTTTTTTTTTTTTTTTTTTTTTTTTTGTAGAAACATTACTTCTTTTTCAAATTTCTAACCTTTTTTTGCTTGGGTAGTTTTCTTTGTATGATGTTATATGTTGACTTGTAATGTTTACAGGGACTCTGATATTTCAGTCCTTGTAGATAATTTTAAAAGTTGTTGATTTGATAAATAATATTGGAGGGAATGAAGAAGGGAATCCTACTTGTTGCTCTGTGTGAGTATGAGTAATCTTTTTCTTGAATCCAGATGTTGAAGTGCTGAATATTTTGGGAATTGATGCTTAAGCAGTGTGAAGTGTTTGAGCTGATTACATTCCAGCCAAGCTACCATATGTGCTGCTTGATACTTCCTACAGAAAAGAAAATCTATGTCTGTATGTTGTGGGTAGGAGATAAACCAGCGCAGGGGAAGCTGAGACCTTTGTCCCCCTTACCAAAGGGCACATCAGAGATACTGAGCACAAATTGTGTTACACAGTCAAGGAATAATGTTTCAGTGGCTAGAAAATGAGATTGTGTGCATTTTTTTTTTACACTTTGATTTGCAGTTCTATTATATTTTGACTTGATGCATAAGATCACCAGTTCAGTTGTTAATTGTGGAAATAATTTTGCTGAAAGCATTTTTGGGGGTAGTATTAAAAGTGTGGACTCCGCTGGGAAAAAAAAAAAAAAAAAAAAAAAAAGCTTTGAAAAAGTTTTTACCAAAGTGTGCCATATAATTTAGTTGGCAAGACTGGAACAGTAGGGAAAAAATACCCTTGATCTTAATTTTCTGGAAAAATATCATTAGGTTATCTCAATAAAGTCAGGTTTATGACTTCAATTATGCCCAAAGAGTCAATAAATTCCAATGGTAGCGAACCAGGACCCTAGGACTGGTTTTATGTCTAATAGTTACTTCAAAATATGAATGAAATCAGGCATGTGGACACCACCAAATTGCTCTTTCTTTCATAGACATTTTTCTGCTGATTTTGCTTCCCACTGTTCCTAAGGAAGCTGGCAGTAAAGGGTATCCATTTGCTCCAAACCAAGCCCATAAATTGTTTTTAAATCAATGAGTAATGGTTAACATTTTTACTACTTTTTTACTTGTAGTATAAATATTCTACCTATTTCCTCTTGGAATTGATTTTCTCAGTAAATACGAGCTAAAAGTTTTTACTCCACTTTGCAGATGACAGAAGGTAAAAATATAATACTGTCCTTGTCTTGCTGTGAACAACTTGCTTCCTACATATTTTTCCCTAATCTGTTAATGTTACAATTTCTTAACCATGTGGTATGTTAGTCCTATGAAGCTAGGTTGGTTTTGTTTTCTTTTATCAAAGCCTTTCTCATCTTGCTTGTTTTTACTAGATGGAACTGTGTTCTGTATTCTGATTAAATATAATATTTAACTTCTCATCTTCTTTAGGGTGGAAGCCAAGCTTGAAAACTGGTATGTTACAGGCCTGAGACAAGAAAACATTGTACCATCTCTTGTGGCTTCCATAGGGGATAGCAAGTCTTCTTTACTTAACATAGAGTTTAATATTAACCCTGAAGATAGTACTGCTGATCAGAGTCTTAGTATTGAATCGCAGCCTGTGGAAATAAAATATGATGCAGTGAGTAGTTAACAAAATTATTCCCTCTTTTTCTGATTCTTCTCTTTCTCTACTGTTGCTCTAATTCTTTTTGCTCAGTCAAGATCTATTTTGTATTTTTTAACTGAATGACTTCTGTATATGTTGATAATTCTTGTATCTCTCTCCTTTCTGAAAAGAGAACAATAAATGCTATGGTAGAGTTCTTCCAGACAAGTAAGGGAATGGATCTTGAAAGATTAACATCAGCCACGTTAATGAAGCTGGAAGAAATCAAAGAAAGAACTGCTACAGGTAAGATAAAGTGTATCTCACATGAAGTCATTTCATAAAATATAAATGTTTATATATCATAAACGTATATATCAACATCATAAAATGTTTCTATATGATTTGCAAAACTGCTTGTGTGTGGTTTGGTGGATAAATGGAATGACTAATTTTTTTCCTTTGTTGATTTTTTTTTCTTTTGACTTGGATTAATGGATGCTTTGTGGGGAGAAGCATTCAGCTTAGTGGGAAAATGCCTTTCTTTAATTTTTAAATTTTAATTTTCCTTTACGGAAACCAATTCTATGATTCTATGAAAACAATAAACTTGTATGAAAATAAGACTTCATTCAAGATGCCCTGTCTTTGAGATAACATCTCTTTACGTGTGGTCTGGAACAACTATTTTACTTGTGACTAGTATTTCAATTTTTATGTACCTTTTATTTAAGGATTAGCTCATATTATCGAAATGAGGAAGGTTCTCGACTTGAAGATCAATCTGAAGCCTTCCTACCTTGTGGTTCCACAGACAGGTTTCTACCATGAAAATTCAGATTTGCTGATTTTGGACTTCGGTACATTTCAGGTATATAAACGATCTTTTATAAACTCAGAGGAAGAAAATACTCTTCTTCTTTTAACATAGCTGTCATTTGGTACTGTATGGTTTTCAGAAGATGAAGGTGGTCATCTTTGAATGTGTTTTCACATCGTATGCTTACTACAGAGTCAGTTGGGGTCAGCGGTTTCATTGTTTTCAGTGTGTTCAGTATTCAGAGCTGTTAGGTTGTCTTTTGACATAGTTTTACTAGTTAGTCCACCAATAAAATATTTCCGTATTTGGTGAATCATAATCACAGTAGTTTTAATCTTCCATGTCTTCAGCAAAATGTGAATGTTTACCCTTTTCTTTTTTTTATAGAATGATGTATCTTTAACAGATAAAATAAAATACCTTTTTTTTTCTTGGAGCTTGAAAGTTCATTTCCTTGTTCCTGTAAAACTGAAAAATGACAATTTTTTAACTTCATTTTAGCCAAGTAAATATTTTGGTTGTAATCCAGCAATAAACTAATAACGAGAGTTAATTTTACATTACTTGAATTTGAACGGTTCGATAGCATGAGGAGAAATTAAAAAAATATTCTATCTATCCTTGGTGAGTGAAGTGTTAAAGAAATAAAGATCTCATCTCTGTAAGAGTCCAAATGGCAATCATAAACTCCTATGAATTGTCTTTTTCACCTTCACTAGAATTAATAGCATGTAAATATGTGTAAGTTTGAGACTTAACTTTGTTTTGTCCTTATGTGTTTAGCTGAACAGCATAAATCAAGGCAGTAGTCAAGCTTCTAGCTTTTCATCTTTAGAGGAGATAATGGACAAAGCTTATGACAAGTTTGACGTGGAAATAAAAAATGTACAACTTCTTTTTGGAAGAGCAGGTAACAAAACATAGTTGCTGTTTACTCAAAGGATTGATTGAGGATAATTGCCTGTAATTAGTAAAAATATTTTTAAAGAAAGATAGCAAAGAAAAAATAGTAGTTATGTAAAAGATCGTAATAGTCTGCTCTCAGGTATTCAACTAAGAAAAGTTTGCATGTTAATTTCTCTTAAAGCACCTGCTTGTTTTTTGTTTTGAGACTGGTGTATTATTTCTTTGCCAGTGAGCAACATAAATGCATAGGACTGTTACGTTTTCCTTAATGCTCTGGCAAATGTACTAAAGTTGCCCGTAGTAATATTTAATTTGTACTTATATTTTACAGTTACCAAAATGCTAGGTTACTTTTTAAAACTTTATATTCAGATGTGTCTTTTAGTGTGGAATTGGGTTAAGGCTGCTAAGTTAATATAGTGTTAAGGAATACTGAAAATATATTGAAAAGCTCTTAAAAATCTTAAAATAGTTCACCCTAAATAGTTCTGGCTTTTTCAATTTGTGAGTGGGTTCTTTTAAGTTTTCCTGGGGATGCCATTTGATAATGCACAATGCATTAGAGCAATTAGCAGGCAGTGTTTTTCATCTAAGGTGATTGAATACTTGCAGGTGAAGACTGGAAGAAGGCTCGTTTTCAACATCCATCAACTTTGCATGTTTTACAGCCTATGGATATTCATGTACAGCTGGCAAAATCGATGGTGGAAAAAGACAGCAGGATGGCCAAGTAATGTATTAATATTTAGAGGACTTCAAGTACTGTGTATTTAGAGAAAAGAAGAAAAATATATCTTCTGCAAGGGTTTAGTAACATGTTAACGTAGGAAATAGTTGGCTTACTACTTTTTAAACACCCTTTGTTCTCTACCGATTCTGTAGTCACCTTCACTTGTTACTGACTAAAAAAAGTCATTTTAATGAGTCCAACACCTATTTTTAATACAGATTCACTAGCTTTACTGTGATGTGATATGATATTTATATATTAGCATAGTTACTAGTAACATTTTAAATGAAGAATTGATATGTACTGTTTTTTTTTTTTTTCTTGGAGTGAATCTTTTTTTTTTTTTTAAGGTTTAAAGTGTCAGGAGGGCTTCCTTTGGTACATATCAGACTCTCTGACAAGAAAATCAAGGCGATTTCTGATCTGATTGATAGCATTCCATTACCTCAGAAGACATCTATGCCAATCGCAAGCAGAAAGGTAAGCTAACTACAATTAATAAAACTGAAATTTAAAAAATAAATAAGAAGACACAAAGTGATTGTGAATTCCTGCTAATGTCCTTTCTCTTTTTCATTTAAAGTAAGAGATCTGTTGTCCATCTGAGCTAGGCAGAGTGGTGCCAATACAACTTAATATCAGAACATGCTGGGCTTATTAAAATAAGGTTACCTGAGACTTTATCACTGTCTGTTGGCTTCAGTATAAGTGTTGGAGAAACGCATATTTCTAAGAAATATGAGGAAGGCCAGTTGAAAGATGCATAACCAGTGGAAAATACCACAGAGGATACCATGTTACATGAACTTCAAAATAATGGTTTCTTCTTTCTGCTCCATGTAGGTAGCAGTGATTCCTGCAATTCCTGTTGTTGATAAAGGGTTACTTAATACCCACCAGTTGTTAGCAGAAATAGTGTCAGGTAAGAAAACGTACATGCCCCTTAGTAAAAATAGGTGGCCAATGTTTATGGAATAACTTAACATTTCCAAGCTATCATTGCTCTTAAAACATGTTATAAGGATACTAGGGATGAGCATGGTTGTATCTAACTATCACTGCATAAGATGAGTATTAAGATGCTGTTGTTATATCAGAATACGAAACTTTATTTTTAAAAAAACAAAACCCTTATTTTGGAGATGAATTCGTACTCTGTCTGCATAAGTAACCTCTTCAAATATGAGTGAGATATTAATAAAAACTGCATTTGGTTGTTATTAGCAATCCAGTTTAATTATCCAAATGTCATGAGATGTGTTTTTAGGGAATTGAAGTGACGAACCTGTTTGAGAATTAAATTACACTGATTTAGTCAAAAACGAATTTGCTGGTTCTGCTACTCAAAGAGTTTGAAGTCTAAGACATTGACTTTAAGGCAGGCATGTGGAAAAGATAAATAACAAGTCTAAAGCACATGTACTTGTTTAAGCAGCCAGCATGTGGCAGAAATACTGTTACAGACATCACAGATGTACTGTCTGAAATGTTTCACATCAGCAAAGCTCTCCTTTTTCAGTAAATGCAGAGCTAGAAGAACAAATAGCAAATTAATTTATTCACACTGTGGATTTGACTGTTCATTTTCATAATTCTAGGGAGAAACTACACTGGAATATGGGAAACTTGTTTCTTTGGTGTTTACTTTAGAACTGTTTTTTTCCTACATAGATTCTTTAATATCTAACAATACAGCCTAACTCTAGTGCTTTAACAGAGCTTTAATTTTTTTTTTTTTCACTTTCTCATCTTCATCTAATGGGAAGAAAGCAATATAGATCTGAAAACTACTTGGTCAGCTTAGGTTTAAATAGCTTGTACAGTGTGAAATGATATTGGAATCGGAAACAGAGCAGTAGATTTACCCCTGTTTGTGGTATAAGCTTATCCTTCACTAAGAAGGAGGTCATTTCTGTTCTGTAGATTCTGAAGAAGAATATTTTGATTTTGAAGAAAGTTCTGAACAAACTGACAGGACACTGATTAAGGGAGAAGAAATAAGAGATAAGGAGCCTGCTAAAGAGGAACTGACAGATCTTCAGTTGAAGTTTGAAATTAAAGAGGTATGTCTCTGTAATTCTACCTTAATCTTCTATATATAGACTACTTAAAATAACAAAAAACATTATTCTATTTCAAGTTTAATGGACACACAAAACGTAGCCACTAAAGAAACAATACACACGTATATATGTATTTCTAAGTGTATGTGTTATTTCTAAGAAGTGTAAATAAAACAGTCTTCAATTGTGTGTATGAGTTGTGTGTTACGCACAAAAAAAATATTGTGTGTTATGCGCAAAAAACAAAAATTAATAAGCCCATTCATTCAACTAGTATTTTCTACCGAAAGCACTCCAGACACAATTTGACCAAGGAGAAAAAAAAAAACAACACAAACAATGGTAGAACAAAGCAAGTACCCGGGCAGGTCACTTCTGAAGAGCAAGACCTGTAAGGTCTGTAAGATAGTTGCCTCGCACCATCAGATATTCACAAGGCATTAATATTAGTACTCTTTTATTGTTTTGAGCAAAGAAAATAAAATATATGAACAGATGGCCTTACTGTGTATTTCTTGCTCATTCAGGTTTTGTTAGAGCTCACCAGGCAAAAAAAAACTGAAGAAACAGTACTTGTATTTGATGTGAAGCATCTTGGGACAGAGGCTACAGTCAAAACCTATAATTTAGCAGCTGTATCATATTTGAAGACAATAAGCTTGGATTACTATGAAATTGGAGGTAAGGAAGGAGGAGTAAATAACATAGTTTCTGTAGTCTGAATCAGTCTCTCTCCTGTCTTTTAGTGCTCACTAAAATTCAATTATTGTTCCAGTTGCACAGGCACAGTACTTATTATACAACTTTCCATTGGAAGTGCTTGTGTCAATTGTACAGTTGATAGTTTTTGACTGTCATGTTAGTGCTTATTAGATAAATAAATAGGTTTGTATGGAGAAGGAAAACGGTGTTATGTTTTAGACATAACAAAGGGAAACTAATGCTATGTATTTGGCAGTGCAACATATTTTAACGAGCTGTACTGAAAGCTTATTTGTTCAAGGCACAAATTCCTTTGGTTCACTGAAAAAAAACGAAAAAATATTCTATTTTTTGTGTGTATTTTGTGTGTTATGTTACAGGCAAAAAAACACCCCTTCATCTAATTAGTTCCTCAGATAAACATGGCTTGGACCTTCTGAAGGTGGAATATATCAAGGTATAGATAAAGCTTTTCTAGAGGTTGACTTTTTCTTTTTTTTTTTTTTTTTTTTTTTTTTTTTAAACTTTTCTGTACTTGATCAAGTCTTAGAACTACTATTCTGAGAGAGTGGATTGTTTTCTATCTTCTAAAGAGCACAGTGGGTGGTTTGAATTAACAAGCTACATGCTAATCATTCATTTCAGGCTGACAGAAATGGTCCACACTTTCAGACAACTTTTGACAACACTGAACAGAAGATTGAAGTGAGTGCCTGCAGATTTTTTTTTAGCTTTCCTTTGGTTTGCTTGCTTAGAAGTGGGGAATTGATGGTGGTTTTTTTGGCTTTCCTGTTTTTTCTTAAATTTTTTTATTATTTCTTCCTCTTGCACCAGGGGAGACGTAGAGATCCAAAGCAGCTGAATATTTTATACTCTTAGTTTTAGAGAAGTATGTTAGTCTATTTCCTAACTATGGAGAAAAGCTGTCTAGTTATTAGCTCCTGAATAAAATTAAAACAATGTAAGAGTGCATTATCTTCTCAAGCATTTGCAATACTGTTAGTGTTAGGTCAGAGGTTGGACTTGATGATCTTGAGTTCTCTTCCAACCTAGAAATTCTGTGATTCTGTGTGAAATAATAAAGTTCAAATGCCTGCTTTGGGGAAAATATATTGGTTCTTGGGGTTTTTGTTTTCTTGTCAAATAGAGTATTTGTATTGTGCGAGCTATGTAATTTGCACTTTGCGTAAATTTCTTAAGAAGTCTAAATCCAGTTGTGAGTGACTTTTTTTTTTTTTTTTGGGGGGGGGTGGGGAGGGGAGCACGTTCTATTTCTGAAATATGATTGAGGAGTTTCTTGTGATACTGTTCTCCTCTATCACTTCTGTCACTCTCCAGAGCAAGAACTTAAAAACATCTTATTCTAATGCAATAATTTATAAGACAGTATGTACCTACCTTGTTAAATTTTGACTCTTGTACTAATGGTGTATTTCTGAGTCAGTTTTCATTCTAAGGAAAAACAGTATCTTGAGTAACTCTGGAAACTGACAACTCGTTTTTTTATTTCCATAGTGTGATGACCTATTAACTCAAATAAGAAAAATATGACTTATTTCTTCAAAAGACATCTTTCTGCTTTTTGTACTTTATTGCAAATATTTTGCCTGACCTCTTCTGGCACAACAACTGAAATATTCCTGAATAGTTGTCAGTATAACTGTGTAGTTTTACAGTTTCTACAGATTTCATTGGGGAAGTCCAGTTAATACTGGCATTTTTTTTTTCCTAAGAAAAGGCTTTGGAAGTCCCAGTGGGGGGTGACAGTTTTATTCCACAGGTGCTGGGGTAGATAGATATAGCTGAATTGGCTGACTTCACCCTATGGAAGAGTGCTGATATTTAGAGAACTCAGCTTTCCCTACATGATTAGGTTTTGGCTTTGTAGCTCTTCAGTAGGACTTGTGTTTATAAGAATTGGATTTGAACCTTTTTTTTTTTTTTTTTTTTTTCCAATTTCAAACCAATTCAAGTGGTAATAAGTTTTGCTAAACTACAGTGCAGGCAGTTTTCACCTTTTGGGCTCCCTTAATGGATTTATTGAGAAATGATTATCCTGAGTATCTATGTAGCAGCCATTTGCCGCTTACCCTTTACGTTGTACTGGGTTTTGGCATGAGCATGCAGGAGTCTGGGTTTCACAGAGCATAGTGCTTGAGAAGACTGAATCCTGGCTGAGGTTAAGTACCTAACTGCTATCTGCCTTAATTCAGATGGGTTTCTCTGGTAGTCATCAAGTTACAATGAGTTTCCCCTCTTTTAATGCTTCTGAATTCATTTTGTCACTTTGCTTTTGTACTAACCAGGTAATAGCTTAACAGAGCTGTTGAGTTGTTGTCAGGTTCAGTTATTTTCTGAGTTTACCACTTTCCTGCTTTACAGAAAGCTTTTTTCCTTTGTAATTTTTTGCTGGTGTAACACGTACGGCTTTTCTGTTTCTAAGATACTTGTGCTCCGTAGGGTGCTTTTGCACCTCAGTCCAGCTCTTCTACTTGTTAGTTACATTTTGTGATGAGGAATCTCATG
Organism: Aythya fuligula; assembly: GCF_009819795.1. Classification (NCBI taxonomy): domain Eukaryota; kingdom Metazoa; phylum Chordata; class Aves; order Anseriformes; family Anatidae; genus Aythya; species Aythya fuligula. Next base: position 6,996,865 of record NC_045569.1, on the reverse strand, counting down.
TTTTGAACAGGTAGCTTTTTCGTCATTAAACATTCTGCTGCATACAGAAGCCCTTATGTCTGCTGTCAGTTTTCTAACGGCTGTTAGTCCATCTGGGGATGAAAGCAGTAGAGAGACATCAACTAAAGAAGAAAAGCAACGAGATGACATTAGATTAAAGAAAGGTATTTTTGTGTTTGTCAAAATGATGGGTCTGGGTGGATGTTTTGCATGCTGACAAAAGGATCGAATCCTAGAGAAATCTGATTAACTTCGTAAAGCAGGGTGAGGATCAAAGCTTATGTTGCAGTGGCTCTCCAGGCTTTAAGTATACTTGAGAAGTGGTAAAGTGCTTTGCCAGCCTAATGAAAATCTTGCTGTTCCTAGAGTGCTGGAACAAAAAATGTATTTATGTCAAAACAATGGACATCGAGGGGAGCAGCTGCACTTCCTTCAACACAAAGTGCAAAAGTCAAGCATCACATGAACTGGAAATGAGATGTTTAGCGAAGAATGGTCATGGTTAGAGTTGTTTTTAACTTGAAATGGCCTGGGTTTGACTGCACACTGAGAAGCTGCTGCTGTTTAACAACATCCATAAACATTTAAGCTCTTGTATTAACATTTGCTATCCTTGGTTAGTGAAGGTGCGGTCTGATGGTGAGGTCTGATGGTTTCTGGTTTATCCCTCATAGGTCATTTTTGACACTTGTGCTTGACCTCGCCTTAACCTCCACAGCTTTAATACTTGCTCTCAGAAAACCTAGATGTTGGCTGCCTGAAAAAGGTTTTCAAGGATGGCTATTTTTTACAAGCTGAAGCTTTGTGTTAATATCTAGGGGTCTTGAAGTAGGACATTTGATAACCTGAAAAAAACAGTACTGTGAACCTGCTGAATTAATATTAAAAGTACTGTGCAATTATTCTCCTTACAGCAGCATTTACCATTCATTTAAAAAAATAAAAAAGTATCAGTAGAGACTTAACACTAGGTGGGAGTGATACTAGACACAGATGAACAAGGAAATACTGACATGTTTTATCAATAGAGTTGGCTTCAGAGGGAGTTTTCTTTCTCTAAGATAGAACAATAGCTGTTATATACTAGTGGTGATGAATGAAACGATAGGAAACAATACTGAATCATCTGAACACCACAGTAACTAAACTAAAACAGCCCTCCAGTGCTCTCAGGAGTTTGACTGAAAACATGCATGATGTGCCTTGAAAATAGATCCTTTGTCTTATTTTTAGTGACCAGACCTTCCAAGGATAAGGACATCTTTGCCTTCAAGCTTTTTGCCAAGCTGGATGCCTTCTGTTTAAATATTTGTGATGAAAAAAAGAATATTGCAGAGATCAAGATACAAGGTATTAAATTCATTGTTAGTACTACTAATTAAGTATTTTAATTTCAAAGCAACTGCTGATAATTGAGCTGAAAGATAGTTAAGGTATAGATTTTCAGCACATGGTTTTTTCTCTTGTGCTTTGGAACAAATGTGGCTTGTAGTATTGTTTCCAGAGTCAGTCCTTTACTATGTCATTATGTTTTGGTCTCCAACTGCATAAACATAATCAACTACTAAGGTATTGAATTAGCGTTGAAGTTTTGAAGGAATTTGATTATGAGTTACTTCTCATGTTGTGCTAGATTTTGTAGTTTTTTGGTGTGTGTGTGCACCTGAGTTATTTAATATGTTTTAAAACTGTTTCAGTTGGTTTTGAACTCCTAGGCTTTGTTCGGGTTTCTTGTTTTGGGTTGTGTTTCTTTACCCTCACCCCCTGAACTTAAATTTCTGGAACTTAAAATACTTTTTTTTTAAAGATGTGATTTAATGTGTTGCTAAAAACAAAAACAGAAACACACAAGCAACAAACGAAACACTCCCCCTTTTCTGATTTTGGAGAAATTGTGGTAGTTGGAAATTACTTCTAATTATCCTGCCTTGGATGTAATAGAATTTGTAGTGCATATGCCTCTTGGTGAAGAGGCTGTAAATAACTTATTTTATTTGGAAACGAGAAAATCAATAATTTTTTTTTGTATGTATGCATGCATGTGTGGGTTTGTAATATTTGTTGAATTACTGCAAGATTAACACAGAATTGTTTGTAACAATGTGATTTAAGAATAATGTAATAAGACCTTCCCTCACTTCCCTTATTTGTGTTGTCCACCCTACCCTGAAAGTGAGTGCTACTTCTGTTATGCAGTGCTGCCATTTCTTTTCTTATACTTCACAGGCCTTGACTCATCTCTTCTGCTTCAGCCAAGTCAAACGGAACTCTTTGCTCGACTTAAAGACATAATTGTCACAGATGTTGATTCAAGGACCCTTCATAAAAAAGTACAGTTATAGGATTTTAAGTCTTATTTGACTCTTCGTTAATTTTACGTGTACAAGTGAAATTTAATACACATTGTATTCTTGAAAATGATTTCATGTGAACACCTCTTTCCCTGTAAACATGGTGAAGCATGGATGTCTAAATAGATGTTTTTTAAAAAGTCTTATATAATTAGTATTTCTGATAGTCTGACAATATATTCAGTTTTTCCGTGTATTAAATACCTTCTTAGAAGCTACTGATGGCTGAAATATATTATTTCTTCCTTTCTAGGCTGTATCTATAGTAGCAGATGAAGTTTTCAGTTTCAGTCTGACTTTATATCCATATGCTACTGAGGGAGAAGCCTATACTGATATGTCAAAAGTGGATGGTGCCGTATCTTTGAGAGTTGGTTGTATTCAAATAGTATACCTTCACAAATTTCTTATGTCTCTGCTGGTAAGTCTTTTCTTTGTATGACTTGTGCTGATTTCTTCAATTATGCTTCCCTGCTTGCAGTCTTGGTATAAAGATTAGCTTAAGTTTCTGAAAGAGAAAGGGTAGGCTTAATTTTCTGTATGTACTACTAATAAACTCAGATAAACCAACCATAACTGGTTTGAATTTGAAAAACTACTACTCTGCAGGGGGGGTGTTCTGAGTCTCCTTCTTCCCCACTGTGCTTTTAAGGCATTCCTGTTCTCACACCCACCTTCAGCAAAAAACTGAATTCGTTGCTTATGCAAACATATCAGAAGTAGAATTAGAGACAAAATTTTCTGCAAGGTTTGATGCTATGAGGACTGCAAATTAACCACTGTAAATCACTTATCTCTTTGTCAAATATTCTAATACTGGCTTCTTTGGCTAAGCCCTAGTTGGTTCTTTGCCACTTAGTACTGGCTTTAATAAGTATTAGTGTTCACTGGTGACAGAGGGGTTCTACAAATAATGTGGGTCCCCATAAAGTAATGAGATAAAAGACTGTTGCCACAAATGAAGCTGGAGAAGAAGATGGGTTCAAAAATCACTCGTTAGTACATTTTTGACCATGTAATAGAGGTAATGATAGAAAGTACCCAGTTGTCTTACCCCAGGGAAAACTTAACACAATAGGCAGCATAACTTGGGGTTGATGTTGGTTGTGACTGGTGTTCTAATAAGAGAGAGTAGTTGCAATTGAAAACAAAACTGTTTATAGCTCTATTTCTGCTTGCTCTTCAACTCTTTTTTTCTAGACCTTCTTGAACAACTTTCAGACAGCTAAGGAGGCACTGAGTGCTGCTACAGTCCAAGCTGCAGAAAAGGCTGCTACCAGCGTAAAAGATCTGGCTCAAAGGAGCTTTCGACTTGCTATGGACATTCACATAAAAGCACCAGTAATAGTCATTCCTCAGTCCTCAGTTTCCCTCAATGCTATAGTAATAGACCTTGGCTTGATTAAGGTTCAGAACCGGTTTAGCTTGGTGTCTCCAGAAGGTGGTTTGCTCCCTCCGGTCATTGACAAAATGGATGTGCAGCTGACAAAGCTGAAACTATCTAGGTAAAGTGCATTGTACCAAGTGTAATGTCTTAGCTAATTGTTAATATTAATACTTAGTAAGATATTAATCTACTTGTTTAGAAGTCATGGTTGGTAAGAGTCAAATATTTGGTGCTAGAATATGAACCTGTTACCCTAGGGGCAAATAAATGAGCAGTAAAGTAAGATACTGTTTTGCTCAGGAAGCTATGTACGTCTAAAGAGAGATTAAACTTGATATTTAAAGATAATTGAGTTGAAAATGTAATATGATAAACTTCTAACATCCCCCGACACTTTTTTTTTCCTCGTTTGTTTTAAGAATCACTATGGAGACAAGTTTATCTCATCTGGACATTCAGATACTTCACCCTATTAATTTGAGCCTGTCTGTGAATCGAAATCTAGCTGCAGATTGGTTTCACAAATTGCCAGTATTGGAGATTACAGGGTATCTGGATACAATGAATGTAAGTCTTTTGAAAAGAAAGTGGTGAGTAGCTCATGATACCTAATGTAAGACTAAGCTTTATGTTATTTCTGGGCACAAAAGTGGAACGAACTGCAAGCTGTTAGTAGCTGTGGAGTGTTTTTTAGGGATGTTAACTGGATTTAACCTACCTTTGTAAATAGTGAAGTTGAAAAGTGTCATATAAAATATCTAGCCCCCCTGTGTGCATTTATTGTGCTAAGAGAAAAGAGAATTGAAAGGCATGTCAAGGAGTCTTGAATATTCCTTACTATAAGGCAGGACAAACTTATATCACTTGTTGTTGTGTTCACTTTTCTAAACGTGTCTATTTCAGTGCCTTTAAAAAAAAAAAAAAAAAAAGGTATCTTTTTGAGAAGAAGTTAAATCTATGCTAATATTTGCCTTAGTAACTCATCTGCATAACTTTCAGTCTCCCTTGAATGATCTCAGGATAGTTGTGTATTGTGGCAACATACTGTAGAAGAAATACCAGTTATCTCTTGGCAAAACTGGAAGTAAAATGCCATAAGGTAGCACATCATTCGTAGCAAAGTATTGAAAGCTCTAAAGGCTGCATTATATATTGATACAGCTTTAAGAAGTCATAACTTTCTTTAAGCTCATAGTCCTTTAACCGTAAGTAGTTAGAAGATTTTCATTGTTACTTTCCTCAAAGGATGATGCTGCTGACAGAACAGCTGTAGTTAAGCACCTTTAGTCTTGCCAGAAAACATTGTTCTGCTTTGATAGCTAGTTACAACTTTAAAAAACAGTTTTTGTTTGTTTGTTTATTTGTTTTTTCATTCTGAGAACTTTGATCTGCAATTTTGTAGGTTGCAGTAAGTCAAGAGGATTTGAATGTCTTCCTCAAAGTGCTGACAGAAAACCTTGGTGAAGCAGAAGATAAACAAGCTTGTGCAAAGCCAGTACTGCAAGAGGAAGGTGAGAGAGAAAATTTGTCTCAAATATGAAGTTAGTTTTCAAGAATAACGAAAATCATGTGTTATATGGAAAGCAGACTTAGATCTGAGTATGATGTGCAAGTAAAAAGCTCTTGTTAATTTTGCAAGGACAGTGTTTGTGCTTCAAAGTATTGCAAGACAGAATTTGGTGGTTGTGGGAGCTAAAAAGTAATGGAGGTGACAAGGTACTGAGATGGCAGTGTCCTTGTTGCCAGAATGTTTCTACTTTCTTTTCCTGTTCTGAAGTTAAAGGCTCTGTTTGTGGAAATGTTGCTAACTTACCTCAGGTGAATATAAGCCATTTAAATGAATAAAAGAATTGGATCTGTTTCTTGAGCTAAACAAATAGTAGCAAATTGGCAAGTTAACCACTTCATTGAATGCTGCAGGTAAAACCAAAGAAATGGAGAAATCTGTTTTGACGCAGGATAAGAGTGTTCCAGAAGGAGTGCTGTCTGACAAAAGGAAAGGAGCATTAAGTGAAGATGTAGTCAATATGCTGCTTAATTTCGAAATCAAAGAGGTACGTATCTATCTATAAAACTTACTTGTTACTGGTTCTAGTATTCAAACCTGTTTATCTGAAGAAGTGGGCTGTAATTATAAATTATTGAAAGAAGGGGGTAATAACTGATGAAAAGAAAATAAAATAACTGAAAAACTAGATTTTTCAGTCTAGAATGATATACAGAATGCTACCTTTATTTAGCTGTTTTAATTTGTCTGCATTATGTGACTTAGTATATATAGAGGGCTTGACATCTCACAAGGAAAAACAGACTTTGTTTTAGATGTTCTGCACTTATGTAGCCTTATACAAGGCGTATGGTTCTTAAAGCAACAAAATGGCTTTAGTAGCAAAATAGGTAAGCTAGAATTGATATTTTTCCTGTAGGGATACAGGACTGAAGGTGAGTTTGTAGATGAAATACAGGGAAAATGCACAAGCAGCTGAGTAACAAAGATACTTATGGATATAAAATTATCCATGTATATCTTTTTTCTGAAGATAGATGTCTGTGTGAACAGAAGGGGAAAAATATTTACAAACAGGTGTTACAGATTCTGTTCGTAGAAAAAAGCAAACTGTCTAGACTAATACCACTTTTGAAGTCTAGCTGAAGAGAGAATGTCCGCTTATAACTGCATGCCATGTTCTCTGAACAGTTTTACTGACATAGTGAACTCAATTCCTTTTCTATATTCAAGGTAGTAATAACCTTGATGAGGCAGGTTCAGAAGGAGAGGTATCCATTACATATTCTAAATGTGCTACAGCTTGGAACTAAAACTAAAATCAGAGATCATGAATTGACCGCAGCAACATACCTGAAAAGAATTACTATGAGATGCACTGAAATAACTGGTAAGTATTCTACGTAACTGGTGCATAGTAAGTATAGTGCATACTGTAAATTTCTATGGTAAAATAATATTACGATACAAAATAATAAAAACAAACAAACAATAGAAAAGGGAGGTTATGTGCCAAGTTATTTTCATGATCCTGCTCTCTGTAGTTCAGATTCAGTTTAAGTGTCTCCTGTGATAAGAAGTTCTACTGCTGTTGCTAGAGTTAGCTCGAATATAGTTAGTTGCCTACTTAAAGTCATTCCTGTGAAGTATTCTTTCTGTTCAGCATGTTTTGATGAGCAGTTACTAAGTTGTAAAAACTTCAAATTTGTTAATCTGTGCTTTATTGCTACTTCTGGCAGCACTGGAAATCCAGAATACTTCTTTATTTGTGAGGTACCAATTTGAAGCGGTACTCAAGTGATAACAGAAGTAGCTGTGTACTTACAGTAGAAAAGTACGTTACAGAATATATAAATAAAGACAGGAATGTAAAACTATGGGTAGGAATGCAAATAACTTACCAGTTCTGAATCCTCTTGCAGGACCGTGCTAAGTTTATTTTGATTAGTTTAATTAAACGGATTCAGTAAATTGACAATTAAAAAATAGTAATCATGAATACAGCATTTCACAGGATAGTGCTTGATCTGCAGCTCCTCTATGAAAAGAAGTGTTTCCTTTGATAGTTTCAGCAACAGTAGTATATAATTTAAAAATAGAACAGAGGCATTCAATGGGTGGAAGAAAACTTGTGAATGGAAATACTTTCAATTAATAACTAGATTAATTCTTGATTTGCAGACTCAAATGGAGATCCTCTTTGTATTATTAATTCTTCAAGTAAGACAGATGAACATCTTCTGAAAATGGAATACATTAAGGTTTCAATACCTTTTTAACTAAGATTATTTGGGAACTAAAATAAGGCTTCCATACTTAGCCTGTGAGAGATGGTTTGTGGGTCTGTTTTTTTTTCCTGCTTGTTTGTTTTAAAACTTGCATCTAAAACTGTCCGAGGCTTTCTCTCAAATATCCAGTTTTCAACTTATATCTCATTTTACTCTCTGGTGCATCCATATAGTGCTTGCTTTGTAAGTTAACCCAGCTACTGAAATCATTGTGTAAGCTAAATGTGTGCATTCTTCTCTGTAAAGAATACAGAGTAGTACCTTTGTGAAACTTAATAGTTGAGATGGTCTTTGCCTATTCAAGTGAAAGGTGACCTTCATAGGGCTTAAAAGCATTTGAGGAGTAGTAAGTTGGTAGGTGGCTCTTGAGATTTATTTAAAGAAAGAAAAATGTCTTTCAGAAAGCATGTAAATACTTGGGCATCTCAGGTCTCAGGACCAGTGGGATACTATTATTAAAATTTTGTCATTAATGTTAAGAGTAGAGCAAAACAAGTTAATTGGTTCTGACAGAGTACTAAGCATAGATTGCTCCAGTCTAAATCTCTTGTATGTAAGATAAAAGAAAATACTGTACCTAGGCAGCTGAACTTTCGCAAACTATATGCAATAAAATGTTGCTTGGAGCATCGTGAGTACCCATACTGTTTGACTGAATAGTGTATTTTAAGAAGAGAGAAGTCTTTTTCCTAAGGGTTCATTGCTTTCCTGTTTTCTTTCACTGTGGTAGTAATTGTTGTGTGTGTAGAGAAATAATTCAATTCATTCTATTAATTGAATAGAAACTGGCTGTAGGCTTAGGTTTTTGTTTTTTGTATTTTTTTTTTCCTCCTTCAGGCTGATGCAGACGGACCTAATTTTGTTACTATTTACAGAAGCACCAAACAGAGCATTGATGTAAGTAGAGGATGCATTTCATAACTTTAAGCTCCTCAAGTAGTAACATCTGTATGAACCTGTTAATTGCTTACTGAAGAGAACAAGCCCTGTTGTTCTGATCATTAAAGCATACTACTTCATATTTCATTACTTCAAAGAGAAATCCAGGAAAAAAAAAATGTTTTAAAAAAGAAAAAGTAGTAGTATTTAGCACTGATTAGTTAATTATTTTTCTAGTAGAAGCTGTAGATTTTTAGCTAGTTAAAGTATGTAAGTACATATTTTTAACTGTAGCATATGGGGTGCGTGTGTGTGTGTTCCTCCTTGCCCCAAATGATAAACTTGGCAGCATGTAAAATGTAAACTGTGCATTGCAGAGCTTGAAAGTTCCTAACAGTGAAATTGAGATGAGGTGAAACATCTTATGAACACGTGACATATTCACTTAATGCTTTTTACTTTTCCTGAAAGCAACTGTCTACGTGTAGTTTTCCATAACTTGTGACTTCTAAAGTAAGCAGGCCTTGATAATTGTTGCTTTTAAAAATGTTTTCGTTTAAAGCAGTCATGGTAGGTTGAGCTTGCTTCTTGATAGAGAATTTGGAGAATTTGACATGACTGATCTACTTTACTGAGAGTCAAGAACGCTGACATTCTTTAATGTATCAGTAAAACTAGCATTTTCAGAGAACTGCTTTCAGCTACACAAAGATGGCTAGCTGATGGTACTTTTCAGTAAGTAGTATTAGCCAGAGCAGTTGCTTTTCATGTGCTTTCTGTTCTGATTGCAAATTTTGAATCTTGTGTTTTTGTGGGTGAGTTCTTTTTTTTTTTCCTTTTTTTTTTTTTAATCATACCTACTAAAATATTTCTCTGTGTGGTTCTGCAGATATGATCCAAAGAGCTCTGTAGCAATGACATGCAACAGACTAAGAGCTTACTGAAAAGGCCCATCTACATTAAATAACAATTCTGAGACGTGCACGGTACTTCTGTAGCTGTTGCTGTCTTCTCTTCCATGGCTCCCTCATCTACCCTGAAGTTTCTATATGTTGTTAAGCTGAAGGAGGTAGAAAGGGGGATATGCATGTGAAAGAGCAAGAATTTTAATTGTGACCATAACTCTATGCTCATATGCAATCACTTGGTACTATATGTCAAGTAACAACATTACCATGTTTCCTTGCCCTTATTTTAGGTCGTCTTTTCAAGTTTGGATCTAGTACTTCACACAGAGGCTTTACTTTCCATCATGAGTTTTCTCACATTCGGTGTTCCATCAAGTGCTCCTTCCAGTACTGAGAAGGCATCAGACCATAAGCCCCAAATAGAAGAACAAGAAAAAGGAAGTGCTCTCAAACCAGGTAATGTAATATTAAAGTCCATGCTTTTGTTGCATGGCAGCATATAGCCTTTGTTTTCAAAGGATACCATTTCAAGTGACAGCACTGCAGCCTGTTCGGTGAAAAGATAGGCACAATTGCATGTGGAGAGAAAAAGATCTTATTTAAAGAAACCCAAAACATCGCTCTGTATAATGTTAGTATTTGGAGAGGCCAGATGACCTTGCTTAATTCTACCAATCCTCCTTACTCCATATGTAATTTTACTAAACAGTAGACTGAAGTGGAACAAATAATGTTGCAGTAAACAGTACCAAAGCCTTTCCAAAACATTGGTGTTATGACTTTGTTGTTCTCTAGTCTGCAGGCTGTAAGAGTGCTTACACTGATAAAAATAGGTGTTCTTGAGCCATGGGGAAGTTAAGTTCTGAACTCAAGGATCTCCCTCAGTCTCGTGCTTATTTTAAAAATTGATATCTGTAACCTTGAAGTAGTATACATTTTTATATGTAGACTCCTGAAGGGTGTTTTGTCAGGGTTTCTGTAGTTGATTACTCTGTACTGTTTGGGAAACACAAGGTTTTCTAATCTGTTGGGATCAAGTTTCTAGTAATTGGTTGTTGTATTTGAATTTTGGCAGCACCTTCAGTTTGGCTGCAGAAATGTTTTTCCTCGTTAATTAAACCTAAATTGGCTGTGCTACTCTATGCAAAAAAGAACATTGAGCATGTGAGATAGTGTTTGAGAGTGTGTTCAGTATGCTGTTGCATTAAAAAACAGATATTGAGGGTAAAAAAAATAAACCATTGTCTTGATTGTTATTTGCCTGTGTTCACTCATGACTGTTCTTGTGCCAGAAAATAACCATGTTTTAATTAAAAAAAAAAAAGTTGATTTCATGTCATATCTAACTAGCATTAACTTCAGGGAATAACTGCAAAATCTTTTTTGAAATGTATATATACAACACACAAATAATGTAGTATCTGGTTTAGAACAATTGAGTTACGATGGTGATCTTGTATGTCACTTGGTTTTCCCATCCAGTGTCTGGTAATGCAACCCATGATGATATCTGTGAATTAAAACTCACCGCAAAGCTAAATTCATTCAGCATTTCAGTATGTGATCAGACTTGTAGAATTGCAGACATCAGAATACAAGGTAAGTTCTATTTATTTATTTAATTAGACTAATTAATTGTCAGAAATATTATTTATCTTTGTGCATTGCACACAGACTGATATGTGCACTACCTACGTGTCTTGTAACTTATGTGTCCTTAAATACAGTTTAATTATATAGTATCATTGCAGTTAACAGTTTTAACAGTTTTAATATCCAAAATGCTTGCAAGGGAAGAAAATGTGAAAATGTTCTCTTTGAAACAAGAAGGCAATTACTTTCTAAGTGCAGTAAAATTAGAAGAAAAGAAAACACGATTTGATATATAGCATAAGCTTAAATTCTTGAAGAGCTAGAGTGATCTTAGGTAGTGTCAGGAATATTTTTTTTAACCATAGTCTTAAAGTCAATAGAACTTGGATTTTTCATATGTAGAAAGGTCAGGACTTCTGCACTGGGCTTAGCATCAGTTGTTACATAGCAGACATCTAAATTATAAGTCAGTGTTATTTTTTTCATATTCAGTAAGATTTATTTCTTAGAAAAACTATTCAGTTAATAAATGCTTTTTAATAAGTTGCTATCTTCTTTCTTCTATCTCAAATCAGGAATGGATGCATCTGTAGCTGTGAAAACTAAAAAGATTAAAGTATTCTCCAGACTTGAGGACATTGTGATTACAAATGTTGATCCAAAAACAATCCATAAAAAGGTGATGTGTTGCACAGATTAGAAGCAGACAAAAAAACACCCTTTATTGAAGCTATTAAATGAAAGTACTCTAGTTGATTTGGTCTGTTGTATGCATGCGTTATACTAAGTATGAATTAATGCATCAAATATTAGGCAAAATTTCATTGCTTTACATGTATTTCAGGGAAACAAAGCATGCTTCCATTCATTTTTTTAGTTCTTTTTAATCACGTTTCAGTTGTGTTTTCATTGATGTTTTAATTCTGATGAGTAGTGTGGGTTAAATATAAATTGAACTACAGATAATCAAATGAGATGAAACATACCCTGAAGTAGCTAACTTAATTTCTTTTTGTGCCTCACATATGCGTGTCCAAGTACTGCTGATAAATTGCTGTTCATTTGTTTGTGGAAATATTACTTGTCTGAGACCTTAAGCAATAATTTTGTCACAGATTATTGTCTGGGAGTTTTAACTATATGGACTTAATCTTCTAGGCTGTCTCCATAATGGGAGATGAAGTATTTAGATTTCAAATGTCACTTTATCCAGATGCTACTGCAGGTGAAGCCTATGCTGATATGTCAAGAGTGGATGGTAAAATGTCTCTGAAAGTGGGCTGCATCCAAATAATTTACCTACATAAGTTCTTTATGTCTCTCTTGGTAAGACATTGGTTTCACTTCTCTTCTTGACAGTAGAAGGTTGTTTTTTGTTGCTTTTTTTTTTTTTTTTTTTTTAAATAAACAAGTTTATTCAGCTCTCTCTGACCACTGCCTTGTGGTGAGCTGATCTACAAGCATGCACAAGCATTTTGATGAAGAAATGCCCTTAAAAGTTGCACTGTTTTATTGAAGAATAACAAATAAGGGCAAGGATAAAAAAAAAAAAAATAAATAGGGAATCTAATCGATAGTTTTAATATCTTCAAAATCAAGTAAACAGTGTCTTTCCACGTGTTTTTTATTCCTTTTTCTTTTTTGAAACTTTCACAGTTAAATTTGTATTTCTGATACACTGTGTATTTCTGACACAGATAAACTATTTCTCTTTTTTTTTTTTTTTTTTTTTTTTTTTGCTTCAAACTTACTTTTTTTTTGAGTCTTACTTGCTCTTGTAGATCTCATCTTTTTGACTACTTTCCAACAGAACTTCCTAAACAACTTCCAAACGGCCCAAGAAGCCCTGAATGCAGTGACAGTCCAGGCGGCGGAAATGGCTGCTTCTAGCATGAAAGACTTTGCTAAAAAGAGTTTTCGTCTCTTAATGGATATCAACTTGAAAGCTCCAGTTATAGTTATTCCTGAATCTGCAACTTCCTGTAATGCTTTGATAGCTGATCTTGGCTTAATCAGAGTTCAGAATGAATTTAAGCTGGTGTCTTCAGATGAGTCTTCTCTTCCTCCAGTCATTGACAACATGGATATACAATTAACTCATTTGAAATTATCAAGGTATACATAGGGTTGCTTTCTGCCTTCAGAAATACTTCCCTAAGAAAACAGGTCCATATTCCATATGCAGCTGTTCTATTATTTAAGGATTAGGGCCAATGGACATGTTGAAAAAACAAGCACCATCAAAAAAAACAAAACAAAAGAAAAAAAGCGTAGGCTTAAGAATGCATTTAGATAGGGATATATGTCCACAATCTTTTTAAAACTTCTTGGAAAGAAAAGAACGACAGGGGAGTAACTGAAGCACTTCTAATGTACAAACCTGGACCTAAGTGCATGTATATACGCATTATTATCAAAGAGCCATAATTGTGCTAGATTATAATTACAGTATTTGGGGTTCTGCAGCTATTAATACCTGTCCTGTATTGATTATATCATCTTTTGTAGGTGCATTTTATTCACAGATTCTCAAACAGATTCTGAAATTCTGTGTCCTGTGAGTTTGACTTTACTGGTCCAGAGAAATTTAGCAGCAACTTGGTATCATAAAACCCCAACAATTGGAGTCAAAGGAGACTTAAAACCAATGCAGGTAATATCATGGCAAATCAGAGCTAGAATGAAAGTTATAATTATTCTTGGAACAGTATTTAGTCTACTTACTAAACTTGTAGACTCATTACAGTTTGTATTCTTTACAGAATATTATTACAGAATATTCTTTACAGAATATTAACACTTAAGCCTGACTGTCCCATTCATAGATGTGCTAGTTTTGGTATTGTATAACAAATAGTTTTGGTAGTTTCGTGCAAATGAAATAGTCTGTTTTTATGGAGGAGAAGGGAGTCTGTTGCAGCCATCATTTGAATTAATAGCCAAGTCAGTAAGGTTTATCTGTTGAATTAGTATTTAGTATTTAGATTACTAAGGTTTTAAATTGTTTAATTGTAATAATCAGTTATTTGAGTGTTCAGTAGTTGTAGTGGAAATTAAAATGGTAGAGGTAGGTCTCTGAGGCAGTAGTTCAAAATGATGCTTGATGACTTTTCAGACAAAGGGGTTTACTTCCTTTTTTCCCGTGTTGACCATAAAGATTTAGGTGGGTAGAAATAGACTGCAAGGCCTTGTAATTGTATATCAGACTAATTTCATTCCTCTGTCTATGCTGAAGTCAGCTGTAGCAGTAGTGAAGCACAGAGTAATATAATACTGAAGGAGTACCATTAAAAAAAAAAAGGATTTAGAGAAAATACTCAAACATTATGTATTTTTGGCTAAGTGACTGTATCTTCCCACTTTTTTTGCTGCTTATTTTTTATGACCCTGCAATATTATAAATGTATTGAGATCCATTAACTCTTCAGGGACTTAATGAATGACAGTTGCTTTCACGTATACAACAAAATGGCGATTTTAATGTTATCTGTCTGTTTCTGTATTACTGATTTGTTAAGAAGCATTTATTTTTATCAATTATTATATTTCTGCAGCTAAAGAGCCTTTGAAAGACCAGATAATATTTAACACGGTTCTTATTGTAACGCCTGTTCATAACAAGCAGCTAATTATATTTAAGGAGAAGTGGTCCAACTGTTTTTACTCAAATTTAGGATGTTTTGAGCAGGATTATTTTGACTGACTGATATGCTTATAGTGGAATCAGAATGTTGTTTTTTCTAAACACTTGCTTACTATTGACAAAGATAGGGTTCTGCACTGGAAGGAGATAACATCACCAAAAATAGGTCGTGGGTTTGTCATTTTACAGATTGCACTCAGTGAAGATGATCTAACTGTTGTCATGAAAATTTTACTTGAGAACCTTGGAGGGGCTTCTTCCCAGCCAAATACTCTGCAGCAGAGCATTGAAGATACCCAGATGGTTAAAAAGGGGAGAGTTTCAAATGAATCCGACTCCTCTGAGGGTATGTTAAATTCTGTAGCTATATAGGTATATGGAGAGGACTATGTGCAATTCCAACATGTTGGTCTGAAACAGTGCAAATAAATCATTCTTCTTAATGGTTATGAATGAGTTTATGAAAAGTTACAAATACGAATGTATGCACATTCCAAAAACATTGCAATGCAAGCTGTTGACGGTCAAAAATTTTGTATCTGTTGCTTGCAATTAATCTTTTATAGGGTGGTATTCTTCAGCCTGTATCAGAGGCTGAAATTGCAGGTTTAAAACAGATAAAACCCAAACCAACAAGCTTCCCCAGAATATTAATGAACAATTATAAAAATACAGGATAATATCTTTTTAATATTTAAAGAGCATGTTAATGTAATCAGTATGTGTTTCTAGCTGAAATATAGTTAAGTTTGCCAATTTGTTTGTTCAAAGCATAATAGTATTCTCAATGTCAAAAAGTTTTTCAACCAATAGTTGAAAGGTATACTATAAAAAGAATCTAGAAGGAAGAATAATGCAAATTGTGGTATTGCTACTTTATGTAGTTGACTAAAAGAGGAACAACCACAGTAAATTAATGACAACTTTAAGAAAGTACTTAAACCACTCAGAGCATGGTAATTTTAACATCTATTGAAGAGAACAGTATGCTATTGAATATGTAACTGTGAGTTGTCCTGGGTAGTCATCCTAACTTTTCCTCTTTCTTTGACTCTCTGATTATAACTAAAAAAAAAAAAAAAAAACAGAACTCAAACCCAGCATCCTATCCCCAAGCTTAGTATTCTAAAGAAATGTAAAAATACTTTATTTTTATCAACAGACCCTCTTCTTGCTTTTGGACAAGAAAGTGTTTCTACAGTTGAGTCTTCTGCAGAACGTTACGAAACATTTAAATTCGACTTTAATTTTGAGTCACTTTCAGTAATTCTCTACAATAGAGATATGAATCAGGTTTGTGACAAAGCTTTTATTATGCTGCTGGGGTGGGGAACTTTGCATATGGACAGAACTCCAGATAGTAAAATAAAATATTTTATCTGTTGTCTTGACCCTGTTATGCTTGCCTTATGGATCTTTGGCAATTTATCCTTCAACCTGGAGACTTTGAGCATAGAATAGCCTTAATTTGAAGAATGTCAGTGCACTTGTAAAAATCACACATTTAAAAAAAATAAAACAACCAACCAAAACAACCCACCATCTCTTTTGGTCATTCAAGACTTGATTCCAGCTATCCAACCTAAAAAATTAAAATACAGAAAGTATGAATTGCTGGTCTCCATGATGCTAGTTCAGTGCATGGCTATATCGTTAGTAAGCAGCTGCAATATGTTCATGATCCATACTTCCCTCTTACATAGCCCTGAATGTGAGCTATTAACAAACATCCTGAGCAAGTCAAACTGTGCTGAAAACAGAAGAGAAATGTATAATGCTGCCTTACTATCGTGACTTCATAGGCTTTGTATAGATCTGAGGGTTCTTGCTTTTTACACCTTGGTACCTAGTGATTGGGTGGTAGCTTTGTGTTTAAAGTGACTGTAATACAGGAATTTGCAGTGGGTGTGTTTTGAAACGTTCTTGTGGAATGAGCATCACCAGGAAGAAATGCACTAATGTAGTATGATTTAAATGCCTTGTTTATATAATTTCTATTTAATGCTGAGGTCCTGATTGTAAATGGAGTTACTGTGATGGGAATGGAGGGATTCTCTGGTAGAAGGTTCACAGTCAAGTGAAATATCTTTCGATCATGCATTCTGAACAACTGCTAGAAATGATGTATACTTCAGTTAATTTCTTTGACTAATTTTATGGTTAAAGGACTCAGGACATCAACATTTGCAGATTGTAATGCACATTTGTGTGATTAGCCTCATGAGAAGTGTGATTACTACTTTGTTCTGTGCTAAGTAATTTTACTGCTTCTCATTATATAGAAGTCCCCGCTTTTGCTGCATAGTGATAGATTACGCCTTGGTGAACTCCGACTGCATCTCATGGCATCGTCAGGCAGGATGTTTTCCAATGGCTCAATGGATATAAATGTTAAACTTAAGGCATGTACACTGGATGATCTCAGGGAAGGAATTCAGAATGTGACACAAAGGTAAGTATGAGTGCATCAGAAATGAAAAAGTCCATGCAGTTTATGAGGAAGACTGTTTCATAGACCTATACTTTGCTTAGGCTGGACGTCAGGAGGGGGTTCTTCACAGAGAGGGTGGTTGCACACTGGAACAGGCTCCCCAGGGAAGTGGTCACTGCACCGAGCCTGTCTGAATTTAAGAAGAGATTGGACTGTGAACTTAGGCACATGGTCTGAACTTTTGGGTAGACCTGTGCGGTGTCAAGAGTTGGACTTGATGATCCTTAAGGGTCCCTTCCAACTCAGGATATTCTATGATTCTATGATTCTATGATTCACATGACGCTGATAGAATGTAATAGGGCTGTCAGTTGTGCTATGCACTAAAGCAATTAGTAATGTATTTTTAATAATGTTAAACAGGTTTCTTCAAATTACATGTTGGCTTATAAGGTAATCCAAAAAATACCTGGGAGGCTTGAATACTACAGTCAACTGTGGTGAAGAGATGAGTAGAGTGCAACCAGCCTTGGTTAGGGAGTTCTAGGTACTGTACTGTAGTCTGATTATTACATGCTGCATGTGTAATTCCTGAATTGTAGGACACAGTTAAAATAGAAATTATTCCTCTGTTAGAGAAAAGTCTATATCCTAATTTCTCTGTAGAAAATGTTGATTGCTTATTTAGTAATTCTTTTAAAAATGACAAAGGGAAGGGACAAAGATATTATGTATCCTGTTTTTTCTATATTACTGTGTTATGCTATTACAAAGAATTGTCATTAAACTTCTTTTCCAGAATGATAGACAAGAAGCATGACACAAATGACAGTTGTATGATAGATATAAGATACAAACAGGATGAAAATGGAACTGAAGTTGTTGCCATCCTTGACAAGCTGTACGTATGTGCCAGTATGGAGTTTTTGTTGACAGTAGCGGATTTCTTTGTTAACTCAATGCCGGCATCTTCAGCTGAAAAATCTACACAAGTCCATTTAAAGCACGTTGCTTCTGGGAAATCCAAACCAGAAACAGGTCTGTAAAACTGCCTTCTTTCCCCTTTCTTTTCACAGATCTCATATTAGAAAAAACTCATCCAAAAGTGTTCAAGTGCTTATCTTGCTATCAGACTTAGACAATATGAAGAACAAATACAATCTAAATTGTCCATAGATTACTGATATAGATAATTGTCCATAGTTTACTGCTATATTAAGTAACCAGGTTGTGCCCTGCAACAGAACTAAATACTGAAAGTCATCCTGCTACTTAGTATTTTTACTCATCTTATTTACTCTTATTTCTGTGAAGGAAGCAAGACTGACTATGTGGACAGTAGTTAAAGTAAAAAAGAACAACTTGCTCCTCAGATGTGAGTGGCAAAGAGTGTCTTTTCTATCTGTAAGCTAAGAGTTTTGAAACTGTATGTTGGTATTTCAACAGATAATAACTGTTTGTTACTGTTTCAAAGATATGGTAAACTAAGTTTTTGATGAAGGCAACTTTTCTCTTTTTGGTTAAAGACTGAAGGTATGGTATGATGAAACAAGGGCACAAAAGACCACTTTTGAGTTGAGTTTTGTTGGGTTGTAGGTGATAGCCAGGCTCACCTGACTTGTGGTCTGACCCCATCTGTGGGCTGTGTTGTTTGGACTGTTACCCACAGCCTTATCTTTTGGGAACTTGGCAGTGTGTTGAGAGTGAGCCCTAGGTTTTATGAATTGTTCTAGTTATGTCAGCAGTTCACTTCCTTTCTTCTTCCCTTGATGGAGATGTGCCAAGTCCCATGATAAAGGAGGAATGATACACATGCCAGAAAAAGGGTACTTTTAGTGGCTGCTCAAATGTGTTGGCTACTCAAATGTGTTGCTGGCTGCAACCAATGATGCCTGGCTTTCTTTGCTTTTGCTGTTGTAGCACCCCAAGCCTCAACTTGGCATTTTGTTCAATTGCATGGGTACAATATTCTGATGTTTCCAGCAAGTTTCCCACAGCATTCTCCTCAAGAAACTGGCTGCTCGTGGCTTGGACTGGCGCACGCTTCGTTGGGTTAGAAACTGGCTGGATAGCCGGGCCCAAAGAGTCGTGGTGAATGGAGTCAAGTCCAGTTGGAGGCTGGTCACTAGTGGCGTCCCCCAGGGCTCGGTGCTGGGGCCGGTCCTCTTTAATATCTTCATCGATGATCTGGACGAGGGCATTGAGTGCACCCTCAGTAATTTTGCAAATGACACCAAGTTAGGTGCGTGTGTCGATCTGCTCGAGGGTAGGAAGGCTCTGCAGGAGGATCTGGATAGGCTGCACCGATGGGCTGAGGTCAACTGCATGAAGTTCAACAAGGCCAAGTGCCGGGTCCTGCACCTGGGGCGCAATAACCCCAAGCAGAGCTACAGGCTGGGAGAGGAGTGGTTGGAAAGCTGCCTGGCGGAGAAGGACCTGGGAGTATTGGTGGATAGTCGGCTGAATATGAGCCAGCAGTGTGCTCAGGTGGCCAAGAAGGCCAACGGCATCCTGGCTTGTATAAGAAACAGTGTGGCCAGCAGGGCTAGGGAAGTGATCGTCCCCCTGTACTCGGCTCTGGTGAGGCCGCACCTCGAGTACTGTGTTCATTTTTGGGCCCCTCGCTACAAGAAGGACATCGAGGTGCTTGAGCGGGTCCAGAGAAGGGCGACAAAGCTGGTGAGGGGCCTGGAGAACAAGTCCTACGAGGAGCGGCTGAGGGAGCTGGGCTTGTTCAGCCTGGAGAAGAGGAGGCTCAGGGGCGACCTTATCGCTCTCTACAGGTACCTTAAAAGAGGCTGTAGCGAGGTGGGGGTTGGCCTGTTCTCCCACGTGCCTGGTGACAGGACGAGGGGGAATGGGCTTAAGTTGAGCCAGGGGAGTTTTAGGTTGGATGTTAGGAAGAAGTTTTTTACTGAAAGGGTTGTGAGGCATTGGAACAGGCTGCCCAGGGAAGTGGTGGAGTCACCATCCCTGGAAGTCTTTAAAAGAAGTTTAGATGTAGAGCTTAGGGATATGGTTTAGTGGGGACTGCTAGCGTTAGGTCAGAGGTTGGACTCGATGATCTTGAGGTCTCT
The DNA here is from genome assembly GCF_009819795.1 of Aythya fuligula. NCBI lineage: Eukaryota > Metazoa > Chordata > Aves > Anseriformes > Anatidae > Aythya > Aythya fuligula. Next base: position 6,976,801 of record NC_045569.1, on the reverse strand, counting down.
TCCAACCTAGAAATTCTGTGAAATCTGTGAAGTGCTAGGCTCAGGAAACCTATGTAACGAGTACTAGCATGCATGAGGGTTACACACCCATATACCTCCTGATCATTTAGAATTGAAGTGTCTTGATCCATCATTAGTATGTTAGAGTCCTCCTTTGAACTGAGATACATGTGATTTTATCCTGTTTGGAGGCTGAGTGGATACTCAGACAAGAAATCAAAATGAAATTAACAGTGTACAATTAGAAAATCTTCATGCTAAAGAATGCTTTAGGTATTGAACCAGACGATAACTGTTGTGAATTTGGCTTTATAGAGCTATTACTTAGGTTGATTGCAGAGCATTGAGCAAATAATGCTTTTATATAGTATCAAGAGACAGTTTCTTCAGAACGAAACTGCTGACCAGTTTGCTGCTGATTTCTGGATACTGTGATTTTACTTTTTAGTGAAATACTTTTTAGTGAAATAGCATTACTGTAAAGACTGAGGTACTTGTAAAATTTATACCTTTAAAAACTATGTACCAATTTTTATGCATAGTTGAGGTATTAGATATATAATAATGCTGTTGAGCCTGTTATATTCAAGGGTGGTTTTACTTATTTTCACAGAAACATCTGTATGGCCAAATATGAGAGTAAAAGCTGTGATCATGGATCCAGAAATTGTGTTTGTTGCTAATTTGACGAGTGCTGATGCCCCTGCCTTAAAAGTTTCTTTCCAATGTGACTTATCTATGAATTCGGGAAAGCTTGCGCAGAGGATGACTGCTCAAGTGAAGGACTTCAAAGTGTTGGCTTGTGCCTTTCTCAGAGAAAAACAAGACAAGAGTGTTACTAAGGTATGAAAAGTTGATTTCCAGAATGAAAAAATTAGTGACAACTGCTGGCAGGCATGTCTGTTTGTTGGTATATCCATAACACTCAGAAAACTCAGTTCTCATATAATTATTATGAAGATAGGAAAGGGCTGTGTGTATGCGGTGTGCCATTTAAAAGTGAATCATTTGACAGAATGCACAGGACTTCATCACATAGATCTTTGTTTAAAACCTTTGTGGTGGATCATTACGTTGAAGTAAAGGCTTCTTAGTGAAGAAACTGCATGAGGGATTTTGAAGACTAAGAATACATCTACGCAATTTTGTTTGCTGCAATTCCAGCAATTTTGCATGCTGGAATGAAGCACAGTAATGTAGAAAGAATGCTGTTACTTGAAAACAGTTATTTTATTGGGTCAGCAGCCTTTTGTCAATGGGATTAAAAAATAAAAGTATTTCAAAAGGCTAAAAACCAGGAGTAACCTTAATCAAATCGTATTTTTCTCTCAGGTGTTACAACCATGTTCTCTGGTCATGGAAAATATGAGGCATGTTTCAGGGTTACAAACTGTGGTACTAACAGTTGAAGAACTTGTTATAAAGGTAAGTTAGATTATTAAAGTTGTCTTGGGAAGAAGAGCTTCATTTCTAAAACGAGCAGTAGTTTAGTTTTTTTAATCCATGTATCCCTATTGAAAACTTCTGTTTCTTCTATTAGTTTAATTTTGGAAATAGGCATTTTTGTTTTTCAAGGCTGCTCTGAGTTGGAAAAATCATTACATATTTATTGTTTTGGTTATTTCTTGGCAAAAAAGGGCAAATTTAAATATTGGATACTAGGATTCCTCCCACTAGTTTCTTCCAATTTTATGAAACAACCCTTTTCCTGCCACTGCCACTATTTTTCTCTTCAGAGAGGTTTATAAACAGGAATGTGCACAGAAGTGCATGTTAACTTAAGGCTCTTAATGTGATTTCCATGGTGATAACACAATGTGAAAAACAGTGTTCTTAGTAGGTAATTTATTAAGCAAATATAAAGTTATCTCTGAGTATAACTTGCTAACTTTCCTATAAAAATCGTCATACTTTTGTATTTCTGATCTGAAAGAATAGCCAGTAATGAAATTTAAATTGGAAATAATAATATGTTGTGTTTAAAGCTTTTGACAGATGTACTGTGCCTTTAAGTGAAATGGTATTGTACATAACTGATAGCTTTTTTGAACACCTTGAAATTCTTAAAAATTAATTTTTAAGTGTTGATGATTTACAGTGTAGGAGGGAAAAGGTGTCTGTTGGCTGCTGTTGTGGGAATACCATGTATCGGTGAAAATGAAATTGCAATCTGAGAATATTCTTCTTGATCTGTGGGATTGTGAGAGAGGAACTAGGAAAGGTTGTGGGAAAGGAAAATAAGAGGAGGTACATGAATAGGTTCTGTTTCTGTTTTTTAGATAACTTTTTTTTTTAATTCTGTATACCTGTATCAAGAACCTAAGAGTTACTTGCCATTTTCATTAGTCATGTATTTTATGTGTTCATCAATTTTAAAATGTTTTGAGTAATAGAGGATTTTTTGTTGTTGTTGTTCAAGATCTCACCAATAATTCTAAATACTGTGGGGACCATTATGGCTGCCCTAAAGCCAAAACCAACAGAAGAGGATTCTAGAGGAGCAACTGAAGTTTGTGAAAATTTGTGGCAAGTGAAGCCTTTAGATCAGTACAATGCTTGGTTTCTTGGTGTTGATGTAGCTACAGAAGCAACAGAAACTTTTAAGGACCGTGAGCATGCTGTGAAACAAGAGAAGTTTGACGTTGTAGTGAGATCTGTTCAGATCACCTTGGAATGTGGTCTGGGACATCGCACTATCCCTTTATTGTTGGTAGAATCTGTATTTTCAGGTGTGCTTAAGAACTGGTCCTCACTGATGGAGGTCTCTGCTGATATGTCACTGGAGGTTTGTACAATCAAATTATTTGCAATTTAAAAAGTTACTGCACTTACCATAATGTTCAAGTAACTTCACTTCTGGTAGTTTCTACCAGTAGTTGAGTTAACAATAGGTTTACATTATAATGGTCTTAGGAATTATTCAGTAGGCAGGCAAGTATTGAGTAAGCATAGCATGTTTATTATAGGAATTATATAAAAAGATCAGCACTAATATACGCGAATTCAGTAGGAGCTTTTAACGGCAATTACTACTGTGAAATAATTAACTTCTATATAATAATAACTCCATTCTTTACTGGTTATGCAAATAACCTTCTTTGCATTGTTAGGTGTGAATGTCATAATAGAGTATGGCAGATGCATACTTAATCATATAAAATGAGGTCCCAAAAGGGAGGAGGGATGAGGAAAACAGCTGAAAGTAAGCTTCCGGAATTGCACCTGGCAAACAGTTCTTTATTCAGATTTGCAGTGTTTGAGGAGAGACGAATATTTATGGTGGCATTTAGATAAGTTGTTCCAGTGGGCCAGATCTAGACTAAAGAGATTTTGTTCAGGCCAATTGCTATTTCATAGTAAAATGAAGTACTTGCATTGTTAAAGTTACTGATCTCCAAGTCATTCTCACGGACACCATAGAAGAGAACAGAAACGGCATTGTATTAATAAAATGTGTTAAACAAAAAGCTATATAATGACTAGGCTGTTTGGTCCTATTTCTTTATAAGTAAGCCAGATAGTTAATACTTTAAAAATTATGTCACTGAAGAAAAAACGTATGATGTATTTCACTTGCGTGTATTGATTTTTGAAGCTGTTAAAAACTAATACTAGACTTCTGAAATGTGAAACAGATTAAAACAGGTTTTTTAGTGTACTTTAGGAAGGAACTTAGGAACTCATACTTAATTTTGATTCTTTCTTTGTTCATACTTAATTTTGATTCTTTCTTTAGGTCCATTATTACAATGAAACTTTTGCAGTATGGGAGCCTCTTATTGAAAGAATTGAAGGAGGAAAGAAGCAATGGCGTTTAAAGCTGGAAGTATGTAAATGTACTGGAAACTGTAAATACTTGGTTTGAATAGACAGTTTTATTTTGGTAATTTTTTCTAACAGAAAGGTGACCATTAAAATGCTGTTGCTTGGAGGGAGCTACAGAATTTCGCAGGGAAATATTCAGTCTGTAGAAATTTGTGTAATATTACTTGTCTAGTGCATGAGCAAAGTATAGCATGCAACCACACACACAGAAATGGAATAAAATAACTTGCTTGCCTTCAGTATTGGAATAAAGTTTCCATGTTATTGACAAGTTTAAGATGTATTACAGATTTATGAGGTAAGGTAGGTATTCTTTGCTTGGAAAAAGTTTCAAGTGTAGAGCAAGCTTTTTCCTGTTATAGGAGGAAGTAGTTCAATATGTTCATAATTGCCTATAGAAATTTTGGTTTTAGATGAAGACTAACCCTGTCCAAGAGAGAAGTTTGATGCCTGGCGATGATTTCATTATTCTTCCTGAACCACAAACTGCAGTTAACATTTCTTCAAAGGATACAATGAATATAACAATATCCAAATGCTGTCTCGCTGTTTTCAGTAACTTGGCCAAGGTAATCCTAACAGGCAAAAGGTGCCAAATTATTTAGCTTTGGGGGAAGCTCTGACTTCTGAAGGGCTTTCTGTGCTGCTTTCTCAAGCTAGTGATTGTTTTAGAGCCCTGAGGAAAATGTTACCTAGCAGGAGTTTTACTCTGATAGCCCTTTAGGGGTAAAAAAAAAAAAAAAAAAAAAAAGGTGGTGCTGGCTTTTGCAAGGGAGGTAAATTTCTGTTAATATGTCAGAAGATGGATTGTAAGAAACATCTGTGTTTATTGGAGGGCTTTATTTTCATTCAGCTTGCTGCTTCTTTGTAAGACTTGTTCCATAGTAGAACACTAAGAAGAGTGTGCGTTTTAGGGTTGGCTGTTAAACTGTAAAAGTAGAAAGTTCCATGTTTTTTAATTCTTTTTTCCTTATTTTTTCTTTTGGTAATGTGCACACTTCTGAGTGTCCAAAGCTTTTATTTTATTTTTTTTTTTTTAGTGGGAGAAGAAATTTTGGTGACTATATCAAGTCATTTGTACAGAATGTTTCTCACTCCCAATTGTTTTAAATTTTAAATGAACAAGCATTCTCTAAGCAAGTGTATTGGGGGGGGGGGTTCAAGGGTCAGTTAATACTACTTCTGTGTAATAAAACATGTTAGTAAGCTTATGTTGTGGTTAAGTACTAAGTATGTGCATGGTGAATGTGTTTGTGAATTTGGTGTACCATATCTTTTAGTTTTCTCTTACAACTCTCCAACAACAACGAAAATATCCCTATGAGGAAGGAGTATGAATACTTAGCATGATATCATTTGCTGTTAGCTACAGAACAGTGAAATCGCACATAATTAAACTTAGCTTCTCTGAAGTATTACTATAGATATCTATCTATATATAGTGTGTATATAGGGAGTTTTATTTATATATATATTCAATATTTACTTATGGTTACATACTCGTTATTATATTAATTTAATTATGGATGTTCTTCACTGCAGGCATTTTCAGAAGGGACTGCATCCACGTTTGACTATTCCTTTAAAGACACAGCTCCTTTCATAGTGAAAAATGCCCTGGGTGTTCCTCTCAAAGTGCTTCCTAGCTCCAGTTTTCGGATTGTTAATTCAGTTGAAAAAGCAAATGTGAACCTTGTAGAAAGTGGCCAGAACATGGAACTAGAATACTCAGTTTTTGAAGCTCCTCAACAAGGAAAGCTGTCTACGTTGCATCGGCAAGAGAGTTCCATCTTCTCTTTAAATTTAGGTATTGTAATAGGGAACATGGCATGTTGCTATACATTGAGAATGGGAAAAATGGGGGAGTCAGTATGGTTAAATTCAATGTAATTAAAATGTAGGGTGAAGTATGTTATGTTGAAACTACTTCCAAGTACTGATAGCAATTGAAAACAAACTAAAACCAGCTACTGCTGGCTTCTTAAAATGATGCAAAATTTATTCTGCCCAGTTTTCCAGAGAATGAAAAGTACAGTATTTTTCCTACCTCCTTGAACAAAATGGAAGATGCTTTAGTGTAGTCATTGATAGATCATCTTAAAGACTCCTGAGACATAGGCTTGTGGGTTCCAACTCCTGTTAAACGGGATCTTAATTTCTCAGCATCCTTACTACCCCTTTTTTTTTTTTTTTGTAGTTAGTTATTTTGCTTAGAGCATTTATGAATATTCTGTATTTCCAGCTTTGCTAGAGAATATTCCTAGGGGCACAGGACACAATAATTCCTCATACATAATTTTTTCCCCCTTTCTTTCCAATTCCTTATGAAGATACTTGGCTGTGATGAAAAGATAATGCTCAGTGTTGCAGTTGTCAACTTAAAAAAATAACCTATTCATCATAAAATGACATTATGGAAAGTTAAGATTTTCGAGTTTTCTTCCTTTAAGCTTCAGTTTTCCCTTGTGCTCAAATGCCACTTAAAGTTGTTTTTGCCAGAGGGCAACTTTGACAATTATTGCCGAGTCTAGAGAAACATAAATATTGTTCAATTCTTAAAAATGGTAATGTGATTTATGTTTTGCACAATTAACACGTGTATTTTTATGGATTAGAACTTCAAGGATACAATGAAGTGGTAAACATTCCCATTGCCAAACCAGGGCGGCGACTGTACAACATTAAAAGCCTTCTTGTTGATCGTACAGACTCTATTATTGTCCAGATAGATGCTACAGAAGGAAACAAGGTTGTTAGCGTACGATCTCCTCTGCAGGTAAACAAAATAAAACCTGAAATAAATATTCTTTCTTCTGAGAGACTTGGCTTTTCTTACTTTTTTTTTTTTTTTTTTTAAGATAGTACTTTTCCCAAAAGCTAATTAAAGGCAAATTACTAAGTAATGTACTGTATTTGTTAAACTATTTTTTGTGTATACTATACACATTTTTTTTCTGGGAGATGAAAAGTTAGATTTTTGTTGTAAATAACTCTTTGTTTAGCTTTTTAATATCCAGAACACAGAGTTTGGAATACATACATCGTTTGTGGTTTATTTTAAATGCATTTTAAGCATGTTTTTCAATTCATAGAATTTATAAGGAAGCATAGTCTTCTTGTATGCTTGCATGTCATTCTCCTTCAGAATTGTATTTGTCACTAAGATGTGTTTAAGTCTATTGTCCAGGTGAATGATTAAATCTACTATTTTTCTTCCTTTTTGCTATTCATATATTTTCTTTTAGAAATGAGTACCAAACAAATGTAATGAAAGGTTATGCTTTTTCATCTTAGATCAAGAACCATTTCTCCATCCCATTTATAATCTATAAACTGGATAGGGACTCCAGATCGCTGGAGCCGATTGGCGTATCTAAGCCAGAGGAGGAATTTCATGTTCCTTTACATTCATATAGGTATGTTCCTTTCTGTTCTATGGGGCTATTGTTTGCAAGACTGATACACAAATATAGCATTATTGTAGAAACTTAAATTTGTAGTTGGAACACTTCCTGGTTGGGTAAAACAAAATAAAAATCCAACAAACAAAACTGTCTTTATTAGGTAATTACACAGTGTGCTTGCAAAAACCTTCCAGAAAGTCAGCAATTGCTTTCAGATGGGTGATGGTAGCTGTCAATGCAAGGATATCGTATGTACCTGTTCTGTTCTTTTGCCGTAGGTGTCATTTATATATTCGACCAACAGGAACATTAGAGGGTCAATTCAGAGAGTCCACGACTTACATTGCCTGGAGAGAAGAGCTACATAGAAGCAATGAAGTGAAGTGCTTGTTACAGTGCCCAGCCACTGAGATGAATTTTTTGCCTCTAATAGTCAGCTCAACAGCCGTACCAGATCAACTAAATTTTATTTCAGCATCTGGAGAGGAGTGGGATCCTGCCTACATTATCCACCTTTATCCTACGCTGACTGTGAGGAATCTTCTGCCGTACTCCTTGAGATATTTACTTGAGGTAGGTTATTCCGTGTTTCTGTTTTGAAATGCTTTCCTTGATTTTAATGAAGATTCGCATACACTTCGAACAGGAGGTGAAAGTAGTGTAGAAGATACTGAATGCTGTTTATTGTATTTTCTTTTGTAAATTACAAAGTTGGTTGATGGATTAGCCCTGGGAGTTTGGGGGATTAGTTATTTTTCCTTTGGATCTACTTTGCCAGTTTCACTTTGCTCCTGAAATATTAATCCTGTATTGGATTGGTCTACCTCCTAAATCCTTCTGAGACCCTGTTCATATATTGCAGGATAGCTTTTGTTTCACAGGGAAAGATATAAGGAAAAAAAGCCTGAAAGTACAGGTGCTTTTCTTCTATGTAGAAAGACAACTGGTCTCCATTCCAACACTGACTCTTAGTATACTGAGTGCTACTGTGAGGCCTCCATTGCACAAATCAGAGGATTTCTTTGCAGAATCCTATGCAGATGTTCTTGATCTACTTCTAGTATCTTGTGTTTCTAACACACGTTTTCACAGAAAAAGCTGAATGATTCTGGTAAATAGAAATAGTATGAGGATCTGCAACTATCATCCTAGTTTGTTCTTTTTTGTCCTGGTCACACAACTGGCTGTCACATTCCTTTAGATCATCCTTTTGCTTCTGTCTGCTATAGTAAGAGCACTATTACCAATTTTCCTTCCCTTCATTCCACTTCAGTACCCAAAGTCAAAGAATGTAGAACAGTGTGCCATTGCCTTAAATAAACCAGTAATTCAAGTCGGTTTCTGAAGTAACTTCATCTGTAGGTGAGCTTATAGTCTTTATGTCCATCAACTAACAAAGCCTGGCCACTGCTCAGTATGGTATGATACACTGTTTTTTTTTTTTTAGCTAAAATGAGGAAAGCTGCTGTTCTGAGGTGCTGTTCTCTAAGGAGAGCTGTGGTACCCAGCGGTATGGCACAGCTGCCAGATTCCTGTCTTGTGCGTTGTTTCATGTGAAATGTCTTGGCTGTGCATTTGCAGCATAAAAAAAATCAGTATTGCACCTCGTAACATTGCCACAGAAATGAGAACTCATTGCCAAAATCTACTGGAAGTCATGGAGGAAGGAGGGAACAAGGACAGGGGATACATTGGAACTCATTTGTATTCCTGAAATCTAGAATTTTTAGTCTTTACAGTCCTGCAAGAGAGTGCAATTGACCTTAGGTGATTCATAGGATTGGGCTCAAATGAAAGTGATTGGAAGTTGGGATATATGATACTAAAATGAAGCACAAGTACCCTGAAAGACAAGAAAAATGCTGTTTTGTGAATACGCACATTTTACATGTTAAAAGCTTAATTTGTTCCTTACAATTTTTACTACAGGGAACAGCAGAAGCCCGTGAATTGTTAGAAGGCAGTGCTGCAGACGTATTTAATTCCAGAATCGCTCAGGAAATAATGGAGCTTGTCTTGATAAAATATCAAGGCAAAAACTGGAATGGACGTTTTCGAATTCATGATGGGATGCCTGAATTTTTTCCAGTGTGTTTCACCTCTGATTCTGCAAAAGCGATGACAGTGGACATTTACATACACACCAGGAGAATCGGAAGCCGTATGATCTTGTCTGTGTTCAGTCCATATTGGATAATCAACAAGACTTCCCGTGTTCTCCAATATCGAGCTGAAGACATTCATGTGAAACATCCAGCGGATTACAGAGATATTGTTTTATTCTCCTTTAAAAAGAAAAATATTTTTAGTAAAAATAAGGTATGGTTATTTTAGATGATGGTGGTAGTGCTATAAAAATCCTGCTTTGAAGCTGAAAACTGAGCTGCCCTTTCCATTCCATCTACACCCTCAGGAGAATTTTGTCTAAGTTTGGAAGCTGGGTGACCATATAAAGTGGGTAGGTCTTGAACAGTCAGTGGGTACCCTCCCAGCTTACCTCCCAGAAAATTCTTCCATCTGGTAGAGGAATTTAATGAACATATGCAAGATGGAAGTAAATACACCTGGGGAGGTATGTTCCAGTGAATGAAGAAAAATCAGACTTGTCTTAATCACCTAGGTGCTTTGACATTTAACATGCACAATGTAAATAATCTGTCCAATGTTAAACCATACTTCTTTTATATTGTTTTAGCATAGTATTTGCATGGTCAAATGAAGAGTACTGTGGCAAAAGATAATTTTTTTTCTTTGTAATGTGACTCCTCTTTCCATTTTGTTGTATTTTTTTTCACCCAGCAGTAATGGAAGCAGTTGAAGAAACAGTCTTGACAAGGTGTTACTTTGATTCTTTTCATTCCACTTCCCCTTCCAGTTTGTAAAGCACTACAAAATTGTATTTTTTTCCATCATTGTGTTTGCTCTCAGTAACCATATACTGTTACTACCTTTATTGTTAGATTTTTCCCAGACATCAAGCATAGACTAACAAATGAGAATATGAATAATGATACTACATGCTTAAGCTTATCATAAGTTATAGAAGGTTTTAAAAGCACTTAAATGTCTTTTTAATACTGCTACATGTGATATAGAAGCACTCCATAATGCATGAACTTTAAAATTAATTTATTGAATCATTTTCCATGTCCTTTTTTTTTTTTGCGTGTGTGCAGATCCAGCTATGTATTTCAACAAGTGCATGGTCCAGTAGCTTTTCCCTTGATACTGTAGGAAGCTATGGATGTGTCAGATGTTCAGCTAATAACATGGACTATCTGGTAAGAAAGCTCTGATGTGTTTTGTGGGGTCTTTTTAGGCACTTTTTTCTTGACTTCTTTCTTTTCTTCATTTTGAGGCCTTTGTTTCACTACTTACGCTGCTTTTAAATCGTGGAAATATTTAAGATCTGTGTCTTGTGACAAGTAGTTTCACCAACAGAAATTCCAGTATGATTTGTCATTGTGTTTCACATAACAAATGTCTACTATTAGGTTGTTGGAAAATACACTAACCTTGATAGTGAAGACAAAAGAGTTCATGTTCTAAACTCGTAAGTGTTTGGGATTGTTTAAAGCCTCACTGTAAACAATGGCCATCTTTCTTTAAAATAATCTCCAGAGCTAAGCAGAATAAAAATTGCAATTTATTCTGCTGTTGGAAGCACAGCTCCGAGTAATAGTGTAGAACTTCATTTCCATGTACTTTTAAATTGATTTCTTATGATATGATCATTTTAGGTTGCCTTGATTTACAGCAGAGGTGTTCCTGTTGGATTTTTCCCTGCTAAGCTGGTACTCATACTACAGCTAAAACCGTTTGTTTACCGTTGTGCTAATGCTGCATAGTGCACCACATTTTACTGCATGCTTCTTTGTCCTGTTATTGCAGGTGTTCAAAACAGGAGTATTCTGTTAGCCTTTTTATTTACTGTCATGTTGGCTTTCCTTTACTTCCTTTCTGACTTTTCTTTGAATCTTCATGTTAATTGTTTGATCAAATTGTCCTTGTTCAACAGGTTGGAGTTAGCATCAAAATGAGTAGTTTTAACCTTACCAGGATAGTTACGTTCACTCCATTCTACACAATAGCAAACAAATCTTCTCTGGAACTAGAAGTTGGAGAAATTGGTCCTAATGGCTCTTTGCCGACTAACAAATGGAATTATATATCAACTTCGGAGGTAATATTTCTGTTTGTTTCCTTTGAGCATTATCATAGACGAATAGCTGGTCTCTAGCTGTCACCTAAGAAAATAAGGTTTCTATAAATGCTCCATCTTCTCTGCTGGTGTGATGTGGATGCTTCACACATCTCAGGGCAACATTTAGATAATTTACTAATTTTACTTGTTATATCTGTTAGAGATGAGAGTGACAACTGGGGCATCTGAATAGGTGTCTTGCGCAAGACTATTTACTACTGTTTACTATATTAAACCTATTCAAATGGTTCAAGTGCTTATTTCTTGTTTTATAGTGTCTTCCATTCTGGCCTGAAAACTCATCCGGTCAACTTTGTGTGAGAGTAGTTGGCTATGAAAGCTCATCCAAACCATTCCTGTTTAAAACCCCAGATAATGGTACTCTGCTGAGGCTGGAAGAATTGGTGAGACTATGACTTTGTGTGGTCCATTTTTAATACTCTAATTTAGTTTTGTGCAATTGAACTTAGTACAGCTTGATTCCCCAAGTTGATTGAGATGGAAGCCTTGTACTTTAAGGTTGTCGTGCATTGCACTTCAGTACAATTAAAAAAAAAAAAAGGGCTTCCATTAAAAAAAAAAAAGAAAAAAAGGACTGTGAATCAAGTCGACAGTATTCTCAGGGTTTTCACAGTTTTCAGTGAAGATGATCTAGGTTTGACAAGCTTATAGGAAGCTGAACAGCTCTAGCACTATTAAATTACAAATGATACACTATAATGGCAAAAGTTGTGAAATTGTCAGGTCTTGTCCTTGTGGGGGACTTCAGCTTCCCAGATATATCCTGGAAATGCAATACAGCTCAGAGGAAGCAGTCTAGGAGGTTTCTGGAGAGGGTGGAAGATTCCTGAGGCAGCTGGTGAGTGAGTCTGCCAGGGGAGGTGTCCCACTGGACCTTCTATTCAAAAACAGGGAAGGACTGTTGGGAGATGTGGTGGTTGGAAACCATCTTGGGCATAGTAACGATGAAATGGTAGAGTTCTCTATTTTTGGTGAAGTCAAAAATAGACCAATAAAACTGCTGTCTTAGACTTCTAGAGGGCAGACTTAGAGCTGTTCAGGACACTGGTTGGCTTTTGACACTGTTTCCCACAGCATTCTCCTCGAGAAACTGGCTGCTCGTGGCTTGGACTGACGCACGCTTCGTAGGGTTAGAAACTGGCTGGGTAGCTGGGCCCAGAGGTGCGGTGAATGGAGTCAAATCCAGTTGGAGGCCAGTCACTAGTGGCGTCCCCCAGGGCTCGGTGCTGGGGCCGGTCCTCTTTAATATCTTCATCGATGATCTGGACGAGGGCATTGAGTGCACCCTCAGTAATTTTGCAAATGACACCAAGTTAGGTGCGTGTGTCGATCTGCTCGAGGGTAGGAAGGCTCTGCAGGAGGATCTGGATAGGCTGCACCGATGGGCTGAGGTCAACTGCATGAAGTTCAACAAGGCCAAGTGCCGGGTCCTGCAGCTGGGGCGCAACAACCCCAAGCAGAGCTACAGGCTGGGAGATGAGTGGTTGGAAAGCTGCCAGGCAGAGAAGGACCTGGGAGTGATGGTGGATAGTCGGCTGAATATGAGCCAGCAGTGTGCTCAGGTGGCCAAGAAGGCCAACGGCATCCTGGCTTGTATAAGAAGCAGTGTGGCCAGCAGGGCTAGGGAAGTGATCGTCCCCCTGTACTCGGCTCTGGTGAGGCCGCACCTCGAGTGCTGTGTTAGTAAAATCTTAATTCTTTGTGAATTTAACCTCTCCTAGTATTCGGGAATGTGTATGTAATGATGGCATGTTCAGATAAACCTTTGGAGATAATGCTTCTCATAATTTGCTGAGATACAAATGATAGCGAAGATAACTTATCTCTCCAAGTTTGCTGAAGCAGCTGGAAAGGTTGTTTTTAGAGCAAGACATCTACATTGATTTAGAGTTCTGTTGGCACACTTGTGTATTTTATTTAAGTGTATTTCTGTATTTTATTTTTATTTATTTATCTTGAAAGCCATTAAAAGAAAGCGTTGATGTGATTTATTGGGAGGTTTCATCAATAGAATTTTTCTGTGCATTGATTGCTTTGTTAACAATCATTCTTGTCATACCTTTAAGAACTTTGGTACAGTTGTCTAGACTTTTAAACCTAACTTTCATTTTTATAATGTAAATAGAAGGGAATGTCTGGCTATAGTTTTTACTGAACTTACTGAATAAAGTAATTTTAAAAATGTTATGCATCTAATTTTTAAAGTGATTTTTTTTTAATAATTGGAATCTAATTTTTGAATTAAGTTAAACCTACAGATAGCTTGTGAATACTCCTAGTGTCTTAATTATGCCACTGACCTAAACGTTTGAGGTTACTGCTACTAGATAATGAAGATTGTTTCCTTTTTTTCATTTGTGAAAGACCTATGGAAGACAGATATAAAAGTAATAATTCAGTCTGTTCTAACTTGAGTTTATGTATAGAACAAATAATGAAATTTCTCTCTAACTTTCTCTTCAGAATGGGGGCTTATTGGTAGATGTGAATGTGTCTGAGCATTCTACTCTTATAAACTTCTCAGATTACCATGAAGGAGCTGCTCCAGCTCTAATTGTTAACCATACTTCATGGGACTCCCTCAGATACAAACAGAGGTATGTGAAAGAAACAATTCGTCATTAGTTGTTTAACTAGTAGATATGCTTTGAGCAGAAAGTAGTTCTATTTTAACATTATGGTGAAAGGTACCATTAAAAAAATATCATACACTTTTGAAGTATTTTTTTCCTGCTTTTAGTCAGTCCTTAAAGCTTGAGAAAGTGGAAAGAGTAAAGTAGTAGTATAGATAGATCATAGTTCATGGGCAGTGTAGCTATAGTTGGGCTTGTTTGGAGCTGGTAGCCTAGACCTTTCATGCTTCACCCCTAAGAAGCTGTAGTAGTGGAGTGTACAGTGCCATGATCTGTATCACTTAAAGCAGTAGTCTTAAACAGCAAATCCTATTGTCTTTCTTACTATTATTCTTTTTTTCCTAACTGCAGTGGATTACAAGAGGAAATGGAGTTGAAACCAAAGCAAGTATGTCTGTTCGCATGGACAGATCCAACCAAAACAAGAAAATTGACTTGGGGCTACTCCCAAAATTTTGGTGAACATGACCTACTGAAGGTAAATCTCAGAAGGGGAGAAGTAAATACTTGAACTGGTCTAGGACTATAATAAGTCCAAAAATTTTCCAAGAGAAAGCTTCTTTAGTAACTTCTCATCTCTGTCTTGTCCTGCAGGAATTTTTTGAGTCTAATCTCAAGTAGTAAGATTTTAGGTATTTAGATTAACTAACTGCCGGATTTCATACAACCTCCAGCCTGTGTTTTCAACATGATTTTTGTGGATATCAAAGAAAAATAGAATTCGAACCCTAGAAGTATCCAAATAATACTGTGGATGACTAATAGATCACTTCTCTAGCAGTGCTGCATTCAGCTTAAATAGTTATTTAGAGCTGGAGAAAAACCCTAACTGGTTGTGAGTGTAGCCTTCTATGGGAAACGTTTGCATGGAGTAAAAAAACAAGTTGCTCAGTGAGAGCTATTTTCGTGGTTGTAGCTCACACAATTAAAACAGGCCAAGATCTAAACTGCAGGCACAAGAGCAAGCAATGATCAAGTTGGAAAATGAGTGAAGGGAGAGGGGAGAACAACTAAAAGGAGTGGTAAATCTAGGATAAGACTGAGCAAGTATTTTGTTAAGGAATGGGGAAGTGAGCACTTACTGTATAGGCACTTTCTTGAGTCGGAATTTTTACATGTATTTTAAGACGGTTTCAGTTTGCATTAAAACTGTTTTCCTTGTAATATCATTATGATAACATACATGACTACTTTGGCCTTCTGAGGAATGGATTTTAACTATCTCTGTTTTGACTCACAAATTAACAAACAAGAAATCTCTGCATTCAAAATGCAGAACTTCTTAAAATCATTAACCATTTTTACACCTTTGTGGTATGTGATTTAATTAATTCTACTCACATGACCTAATATTATAGGTCATTTCTTTCACTGTGAAGACTTTGTTCCCTAATCATTGCCAGTGTTCTTCTCATCTGCAATTATTGCTGAAATGCCTACACTTCAAAAGGAAAAACAAAACCAAAACAAACCAAAAATCCCACACCCTTCTTGCCAATGCTTGGAATACAACATTGCACTAAATCAGCATGATAAAGTAAACAGAATAAACAAAAAATTACTATTTTGTTTCTTTATTTTGCATGTGTGCCAGTAAACTTGTTTATATACATACAGCAATATTATTCCTGTAATATACCTATACAAGTATATATATATTTTTTCCAATACAGGATGAATGTGGCCAATTTCCATATAATGCAAATACTCAGATACACTGGGTTTCTTTCCTGGATGGACGCCAACGAGTGCTGCTATTCACAGATGATGTTGCATTAGTTTCCAAAGCATTACAAGCAGAAGAGATGGAGCAACCTGATCAAGAAATAAACTTGTCAATTCATAGTCTTGGACTTTCTCTTGTTAACAATGAAAATAAAAAAGAAATCTCTTACATAGGAATTACTAGGTACTGCATATAGAAGCCTAAAAACGCCTTTGAATAATCAAAATTTGACAGTCAATTGTAATTCTAGCTGTACAGTTGAATTGGTGGTAAATGTCTTTCCCATGAGATCAGTATAAGTGGAGCCTCTTAAGCAAAATTAATTTCTGCCTTTATTCCTATTGTGCAATATGAATAATTGGGATATAATTGCTCTATTTCTTAGCTTCTATAGAAAAAGAAGTAGTATTTTGTTCAAGCCTGAAAAATGAGGATTATATCTTTTCACATGGTTTGTGTGCATAAGAAAGGCTTAAGTACTTTTAAATTGTAACCTTCTTGTATTTCCTGCAGCTCTGGTGTTGTTTGGGAACAGAAACTGAAGCAGAAATGGAAACCATTGAATCAAAAACAAATAAACCTGTTGGAACAAGCTTATCAAAAATATCTTTCTAAGAGTGCTTTCCAAGGTCCAGGTTGGCAAAAACTAGACAACAATACTGAGGTATGATTTGAGTTTCAGTATTTAAATGACTGCAGTATGTGAACAACAGTGAAAACAGACTTCTGTGTTGCTAATTAAGAATAAGAAAAACACAAAATGAACAGAAAACTTTGTTGGAATATTTTCATACTCTATACGGAATATCTTGTTTTGAGGTAATACTGAGGCAATGTTGAATTATTTTCCATAGTTTTATTAGTAAGTACCAGATCATGTTTTGGGATCAGGTTAGAAACATCAACTGGGAACAGTTGAATGTAAACATTTGTAATTGTACCAGTGTGAGATAACTCATGAATTAGTTATTACTGTTATTATGACACAGAGGTACTTGATTTGAACAAGTGAAATTGCAATGTAACACGCTTCTCAAACTAACTTGTGATTTTCTTTCTTTTCTATGTGAATACTTGATGAGAGTTATTTCAGTAATTAATGGTATCATGAAGTAATGGAAGTCCAGGTGTTACTAGTAATGTGTTTTTCTTTATCCTAAGGCTTAATTAAATGATACATCAGCTCTGCTTTCTGATTATTACCAGGTGAATTTTAGTAAAGTTCCAATGGAAATGCGTCTCCCAGTTAGATGTAGCATCCGACGTAGCTTCCTGTCAGGAATTCAGGTTGAATTCAAACAGTCACCTCACCAAAGAAGCTTACGAGCACAACTATATTGGTTGCAGGTAACATCTTTCATCATGTTCTACATACTAAAAACTTCAGATTTTTATTTTATTAATTTATGTGCATGAAGAGGCATCTCCGAATCTTATGCATGTGGTTCTTGGCTCTCTGATGTCAGGGTAGTAAAAATGCTATGAATACTCATTTGTGGGAAAGTAGTGCATTCCATTATTTCATTTCAAATGGAAAAAATTACATAAAATTGTGGTTTACTGTAAAGCAGGGTGCTATCATGAAAAACACATTTTTTGCTGTTTTTAGAAGAAGGAAAAAACAAGAACCTTTTTCAAAATGTATTGACCATAGCTTGTATATTATCATGTAACACCATGTTCTAGGTAGTGTACCTAGAGATTCAGACCTCTTAGTGTAGAAAAGCAATCTGTCTAGTGGTAGGTAGACAAGAGACATCCAAATCTTCAAAACCAGTATCCAGTAATATATCAGTGTGTGAGAGTTTAACAGTGAATTAAAGTGCGCTACTTTTTTCACTGTTGACTTTTTTACTGAGTCAACATATACCATCAGTTTCAGACCCTCTAAATGAATCTCTGTAAGCATCCCACAACCATCTGACCCTTTACAAGTAAACAGGTAACATCCTGAAATAATTTCAGCGAAATCTTTCTCACTTTCTCCTTCCCCCAAAATGTGAATGACATTCTTCTTGACCACCGTTCATTTAAAAAAAATAAATCTCGGGCCTTCTAAAACTGCAGTGGTTTTTGATTAAAATGGTCCTTGATTATTGTGTCATTAAAACATGGCTGTAATTATGCAATAATTTTAGGTTGATAATCAGTTACCAGGATCGATGTTTCCTGTTGTGTTTCACCCAGTGGCCCCTCCCAAGTCAATTGCTTTGGATTCAGGTAGGTAAAAGCTGTTAATAATAGCACCCTTACTCAATATTGAAGGTAGTAGCTTGGCAAATTTTTTAATATATACTTACATATATATATTTTTTTTTCAATTCAGAACCAAAACCGTTCATTGACATCAGTGTCATCACTAGATTCAACGAATACAGCAAAGTTCTGCAATTCAAGTGAGTTTAGCAGTGTGTTGTAATACTACCTTAGAGAGTTTAAACCTTTTTAGAAGTGAACCCTATTTTTAAAGGTCAAATTGACTTATCCAAACCACTCTTGACTTGAATTGAGTTTTAAATGTCTCTAGTGAAAAACCATCATTCTAAAATAAACTTACTTTTAGAAAGTAAGGACTGGCCCGGTTAAAAAAACTCGTAGAAAAGTTCTTAAGTAATTGGAATGATGCACCTTCTACTACAGCATCAGAGGTGCATGTCTGCCTGTTTGCTTTATAGTGCTGGGTTTTTTGGTGCTCTAACAACAGACAACTCATACAGTCTCTAATGTAGCTCAAGGCTGTGTTTTACTGTGAAATATATGTTCTGTACTTAACATGTCTGTCTTCATTTGAGTTCTTGCACCATGAAGTGAGATTAAAATAAACTGATAGTTACTAATGCAAGTTTTTCTACCTAGCTTATACTGATAAAATGTTTGAGGACGGTGAATTTTAATAAAATAAATACTTAATAATATGCCGTCTGGAGAAAGGCAGTTGACTAAGAGGAATACATATGCTGTTTAAGTGATAACCAAAGGAGCATGTAGAATTATAAATATAATAGGTAATTGGTGATGGTTAGTATTTTTAAGGTAAATTTTCAAAGTGTTAAGATAGCAATAATCTACAGTAAAGCAACACACAGTTTCATGTGGCTGGCAAGCTCTCCTAACTATAAATATACAGTAAATACTGTAGACAGTCCTACTACGCCATATTATATAGCGAAACTTACAAAAAGTATGTGGTATTTGAATGTGTACAAATACACACTGTTCCTATTCCTGTTTTAGATACTTCATGGTTCTTATTCAGGAAATGGCACTGAAAATTGATCAAGGCTTTTTAGGAGCACTTAATGAACTTTTCACTCCATCCACAGATCCAGAAGCTGAAAGGCAAAGGGTAATGTATGGGAGAAAACAATTTTTACCACAATAGATCCTTATGGACCTATGTGATTTCTCTGAATATTTCAGTGAATATTGCATTCGAGAACAGTGAGTAAAGGGACTTTTAAAGATAATTCTTAGTGAAACATTGAGATTTTTGTTGAACATTTGGGGTTGAGTATTTTTAATGGACAACTTTGAGAAACTGATACTGTGTTATGTATAACTGTATTTTGTTCTTGTAATGATTCATTAATTGTTTGACACAGTTGTTTCAACTGTAGCTAGAAAGTGTTACAGGTGCTAGATGAAATAAGCGTAGGGTATAGTGGTCTTCCAACTGATTAATCTGTGTGTTCATAGTGTATTCTGCTTTTCGTCTTTAGGGAGCAGAAGACAGTGATTTTTACGGCTTTGACTTAAATCTTTTATTCAGATACTGGTCAGAATGATCACATCTTGCATTTGACGCTAGTGTGCATAGGAGTCATTCTCACAAGCTTCTTTTTCTAAGAAATGTTACCTTCAGATGTACTGTCTAAAATTCTGATTTGGCAAAGAAATACTACTTTTCTTATACAAAAGTAGTTAGTCCATTTCCAGTTTTGGAGGTGCTGGCCCTTTAGTTGCTAGAAATTTTATTATATTTGGATATGATTATGCGTTCTGCTGGTTTTTACTCATATATATATATATATATATATATATATATATATATATATATATATGCATAACATATACGTATTTCTATGTTATTTCTGCCATTATGTATGTTGATGAAATAACCTTCTGTTCCATTTTCTTTTTTTCTGTATTAAAACAGTCTAAATTAATTCAGCAAGACATAGATGCACTTAACACTGAACTAATGGAGTCTTCCTTAACAGACTTGTCAATGCTGAGCTTCTTTGAGCTTTTTCATATTTCTCCAATTAAGGTATGTAATAGAGACAATTTGAGTTAATAAAAGGCTATAAATGACTTCTTAATTCCTTGTAGTAAAATATGTGCTCAGATCAACCTTTTGGGTAATTGAGTTCTTCGTAGTGTCTTTGGAACTGTGATTTTTTTCTTTTTTTTATGTTCTCTGGAGCTTAATACCTCATTGAAAAACTTACTAGTAGTCTAAGAGTAGAAACAGCACTTAACTATTGCTTAGTGGGAGGAATCAATGGTTATAACATTGAAAAAAGCTATATAAAATCTGAATATATCTGAAATATCTAGACATGCTGTCTGTTAAACGTAGGAGGGGGCTGCTGCTTTTATTTGTTTCTATTATATTTGCACATGTAAACATACGCAAAGTTATTTTTTATAGGGCAATTTGGCACTGCTCTATGTGAAAATACATATAAATGCATACATTATCAAAGCAATACCATTGTGAGTTCAAGCATGTTTGTTCAAATAGTACATTTCTTCAAAGGGAATAAAATACACACTTGACACTGTTTCAGCACTGGTTTGTTTAACTAATTGTTTCTTGACAGTTGCATTTGAGCCTGTCTCTGGCTTCTGGTGGAGAAGCATCAGATAAGGGTCAAGAAATGATAGCCATCCATTCCCTGAATTTACTGTTGAAAAGTATTGGAGCTACTCTAACAGATGTGGATGATCTTATTTTCAAGTAAGCTAATAAAGATTTTTCAAATGATTTCAATATTTTGGAAAAAAAAAAAAAAAAAAAAAGCTAGAGTATACATTAATAAATAGGTCTGTGTTAAACTTTGCTGACTGACACTAGTATAAATGGGTAAAGCCTTTTAGGAAAGGGAGGAATGGAGGGAAGATGTTTGTGCTTCTTTTCTGGGGAATATGGTTTCAGGATTATCTGAAGGAAAAAATAGACCGCTTAAAAGGCAGGAGGTATGGAAGTGAGGAAGTGTGATGTTCAATAACGCACAATACTTGTCTTTCAGACTGGCTTTCTTTCAAATTAAATACCAGTTCTACAAGAGAGACCAACTGATGAAGAGAGTTGTTAGACATTATAGTGAACAAGTAAGTTTTAGTGAAGCCTTTGTGACAAGTTTTGAGTAACTATATTATAGAATGAGGAAAATAGGAAAGAAAAGGTGAATAACTCTAAAGGCTATTTTTTTTTAAAGTGTATGGTACTGAAGTAGGAATATGATGGCACATGACAGAAATGTAAATACAAAATCCTCTTAAATCTGTTTAATAATTTTGATTTAGTTGCTTTTGTGTTCTTACTGTCTACACATTTCTTCACCACAGTGTTCTGTTGTTTATCTGTGGATATACTACAGCTTTTACCTAAGCCAGTCTTGACTGTAGTAGAAATACTCACATGAGTGCTCTAACACCCTGCTTGGGTAGTCAGTCAAAAAAATTTACGAGCCTTGAATTCTAACATTGAACTGTGTAACAACCAATTAAGCTGTTCTTGGTTTTGCATTTTTTGTTGATTTTTTGTTCTTCTTGTTTTTAGTTCCTGAAACAGATGTATGTTCTTGTACTTGGGTTAGATGTTCTTGGAAATCCATTTGGCTTAATCAGAGGCTTGTCTGAGGGAGTTGAAGCTTTCTTTTATGAGCCTTTCCAGGTATGACCTTGTGATTATTCAAACATCTATGAATAGTAAGCTGATGGAATATACATGGAGGATTGTAGTTTTTTGTGTCACTGTACTCTCCACTGTTAAGAAAGCAATGTGTTTTTAATGTTGACATTAGAGAAATGCCATATTCAAACAATTTCATCCTCATCAGTTTAAAGGAACTGCTAGTGCTTTCTTGAAATAGTTTTCTTTTACTCATAAGCTTTGTTACCAGGGTGCTGTTCAAGGACCTGAAGAATTTGCTGAGGGCTTTGTAATCGGTGTTAGAAGTCTTCTTGGACACACAGTGGGTATGTTGTAATGTACAGTGGGTAATATTATTACTCTTTTAATAAAATAGGTTAACTCATGGATAGCGTTTGTTTTTCTTATTTGGGAAGGAAAGTTGTTTCTAAAAATATCTACATGGTAATTTTTAGACAAGAATTTATCAGATACTGGTGGTAGTATTCATGCTACAGACCATTTGTATCTAATTTACTTGACAGCATCTAAATCTATTTTGTAGAATTAGGAAGCAAACTGAGAAACTTGCTAAGTTTAACTGAATTTGTAACATGCTATGGATAAAAAAAGAAATTATAATGGTCTCAAAATACCTGGAAAAGCCTGAGGACCAGTTCTTGTTACAGTTCATTTATTTTTTTATTCAGCTATTACAGAAAGTCAGATGCCATCCACTATGATACGTAATATATACTGAGCTGATACAAGAGTCACCTTTTGCTAAGTTTATGATTTTCAGGTCAATTTCTTTTTGTGATCAACATGGTAGTCAGTCTGCATAAATTAGTAATATCTAAATTCAATACAAAATGAAATCTCTGAGCCTTGTGGCTTGTTGTATGTTTTCTGCTGTTAAATTTATTTTGTGATCTGTTCCACTAGGTGGTGCAGCAGGGGTGGTGTCTAGGATCACTGGCTCTGTTGGGAAAGGCTTAGCTGCCATTACTATGGATAAAGAATATCAGCAGAAACGGAGGGAGGAAATGGGTCGTCAGCCAAAAGACTTTGGTGACAGCCTGGCCAAAGGAGGAAAAGGCTTGTTGCGGGTATGAATTTGAAGTTGAGTGTATTATGTGCCAACATGTTGTAATCATTGCATATGATTTTTAAACATGAGAGTTTGATAATGTCTTATTTGGATTTATCAGTTCACAAACTAAACAGAAGACAAAAATGGGAAGTCAGTTTATAGGAGACTCAACATCCTCAATATCGTTCATCAACTTAAGAGTTTGATGTAATGTAGCTTTTTTGACCAGCACAGGGAATTGACGATAGAGTCTCAAAATGGGAAAGTTCCCTTTTTTTCCCCTCTGCTGTGATTTCCTTATGGATCTAAAGTGAAAAGGGATTTTTTTTTCCAATACTGAACTGCATTATTAAGTTTTAAAATGAAGAATGACACGATTGGTTGCCTAGTTAAACCATAGCATTCCTATTTCTAAGCAGGAACTTAATTATCTTCTTTGTTCTAGGGTGTTGTTGGGGGTGTGACGGGCATAATCACTAAACCTGTAGAAGGTAAGTGATAAGGTTGCACTGCACTGCCTGAAGATTTCTTTCAGTGTTTTAGGATTTATTAATTTTAGGCAATATCAATGTAAGTGTGGTGATGGTAAAGCACAGGGAGATTATATTTCTAATTCAAATATAACCTTATGCAATGTTTTACTCAGATACACTTATAGCTCTTATTTGCTTACCACCTTTTTGCTCTTTGTATGAATTAGGGAATTACTGTCTTTTAGATATGTTTTGTAAGGCTTGCTGTAGTACCCAGTTTATTTTTTAAAGTTAGAATAAAGACACTAAAAATGATCCTGTGATTCTTTGGAAAAAAAATGATAATTTTAAGAAGCACTAATTGAAAAAGCTTTGAATGTTATGACATGGGAACATGAGTTTAGTGATGGGGTTCAGTAGGTCAGTTTGATGGTTAGACTCAGTCTTGAAGGCCTTTCCAACCTAAATAATTATGATTCTGTGACATTTTCTCCCTACAATATCGTACAATGTTCATGGCACATGTATATCAGATGTTGAGCTAGCAGATTCTGGATACTACAGAAATAATGAACAACTAAAATAATATGTTCATTAAAGATGACAGATATTTCCAGAGGCTGGGGAAATATTAATAAAAAAAATTCTGGTTGAGTACCTGAGAGCAGTATGAGTTTTTGTTCAGGCTGTCACTTCATCAGTATGATAGACGATGAAAAATAACCAAGAAAATAATACTTCATAGTCCACATCTAAGTGATTTAAATACTGGCAGGTAATTGTTGTGCTGTATTTCACCTGTGTTTTTTAGGCTGTTGGCAGATAATTTGAGGTTAGTATTTACCTCACTGGTGGATGAACACATGGGCTTTCTAAACACTCTTAGCTCTTCCAAAGTTATGTATTACCAGAAACACGGAGTTCTGAAGTAGAAATAATTAACTTCTGTTATGCATGTGCAATTTCGAGCCTTCGGATTATTTAATTGTTATTGTTGACCTATAAAAACTGGTGATCCCCAGTCACGACCAAATGTGAGTGAAGAAGAATCTAGTTTGGCTGATGGTTTGGGCTCAAAGGATTGTAGCAAATGGGGTCATGTCAGGCTGGCAACCAGATGCTCTTGGGGTTCCCCAGGGCTCCATTTTAGGTCCAGTTCTCTTCAAGGTTTATGTAAGTGGTCTGGACACAGGACATGAATGCACTTTAAGTAGGTTTGCAGATGACACTAAACTAGGAAGATTCTATATGAGTAATGGGGCTACCCTGGATATATCTACCATCTGGGGGATGAGAGCTTGGAGAGCAGCACCACAGAAAGGAATGTAGAGGTTTTGGTTCATGTTAAGTTGAGTATGAGTCAACAGAGTGACCTGGCAGCCAAAAGGGACAGTCATTTCCTGGGGTACATCAAGCACAGCATTGCTAGCTGGTCAAGGGAAGTGATTGTCCCTCTCTGCTCTGTGGTGGTGTGGCCTCACCTACAGTAATGCATAGAGTTTTGGCTGTAATAAGATTAGAAGAATGTAAAACTACTAGAGAGCATGCAAAGGAGGGCAGCAAAGATGGTTGAAGGTCTAGAGAGGAAGGCATATGAGGAGCAGCTGAGGTCACTTGGTTTGTTCAGCCCAGAGAGGAGGAGACTGAGGGAAGGCTTCATGGCTGCCTGCAGCTCCCTCACGAGGGGAGTGGAGAGGCAGGCGCTGAGCTCTTCTCTTTGGTGACAGCAAAAGGACCTGAGGGAAGGGCATGGAGCTGCATCAGGAGAGGTTCAGGCTGGGCGTTAGGAAAAAGCTCTTCAGTGAGAGGGTGGTCAAGCACTGGAACAAGCTCTCCAAGGAGCAGTTTATGGCACCAAGCCCACAAGAGTTCCAAATAGTTTGGACAATGTTTTCGGGTAGATGGTTTGATTTTTAAGTGCTCCTGCGGAATGTGTGACTTTTGTAGAGCTTTTTAGTATGCAAACTATAGATAATCAATTTCCATGGGCTGTTTTCAAGATAAAATGATTGTAATGCAGTTCAGAGCAGTAGTAGTTGAATTCTGTGGTTACTGGTTTCTGGCACGTAATTAAAAATATCGTTTTTCTCCTGTTTCTTTTAAAGGGGCTAAAAAGGAAGGTGCAGCTGGATTCTTTAAAGGAATTGGAAAGGGGCTTGTAGGAGTGGTAGCCCGCCCAACAGGTGGCATTGTAGATATGGCAAGCAGTACCTTCCAGGGAATTCAAAGGTAAAACGTCAAGAGGAAGTTTTGAAGAATTCTCCATATGTCATAAACTAGGTGATTAAATGGTCCAGTAGGGACAGAAATTTGTTGAAGATGATTTGCAGTAGGATTATATAGGACTGAGAGTTACCTAACAGCTGGTAATGAATGTATTTTATGATAATCTCTGGAAATTGTTGATTCAGAATACGTCGTGTGGTGTCACAGTTCACATAAACAGTAACTAGCCCATTGTATCCTTTCGCTACCATCCTTTATGAAAACATAATTAAAGGATCACGTTTAAACCTTATTTCTGAGGTAATTTGTCTACTGCACAATTCAAATGTTTAAATGTCATTTAAACTTACTGTAAAAAATCGACCATCGAAATTCTGGGAGAAAATTTGCCCATTTGAAACTCAGTTAACAGTAACGGTAAAGCTCAAATATGTAGTAAGCTTATGAGAATATTGCTCCATTGTCTCTGGCAGGGTGGCAGAGTCAACAGAAGAAGTATCTAATCTCCGCCCTCCACGTCTCATTCACGAAGATGGCATTATCCGGCCATACAACAGGGTGGAAGCGGAGGGTTATGATTTATTTGAGGTATGACTTACATTATAGTTTAAGTACTCTAATCTACAGGTTTCCTTAAAATATTATAGAAATTAGGGAGAAAAAAAAGCTGTTCTGAAGGGAGATGGGATTAAGAATGCTTTGAAATACGTGGAAGCATTAAGAAAAATGCATTTGACACTCAAGTCAAACGTTATGCTTGAAAAAAACAATCTAGTACCACTAAGTCTTCTTCATAAACTAAGCAACTATTAAATAGGATGAATAGAGCTTGAATTAATTGGCATGTAATGGAATTATTGAAATTCCTGTGGTGTTTTGGGTGGTATCAGCAGTTCAAACAACTGCATGAGTTCTCAAAGTGCCACCTTTTGGTATTTATTATATTGTTCTTAGTGCTAATGTGTCATAGCTACAGGTATTATGTAAATGTACTAGCCTGCTTCCACGTCTGGATGTGGATAAAACATGGATGTTGAATAACTGTTGGTTTTAAGTCCTAAGTAATCAGAATCCAGTTGAATTGCATTTCAACTTTCGCTTTCTTAAAAACTGAAAATGTTTATCTTTTTCTAAGGAGTTAAAGTAACATTACTTTCCTCGTTAATGATTTTAAAACTAAAACTTGCGTAATTTCTGCTTCCTTCTTGATTTTTTAATACTTATTTCCCAGTCTATTTCTAATACTTCTCTTCTTTCTCTTTTTTTCCTGGCATACGCAGCAAGAACTGGAATAAAGGAGTAAACATTTTCCATGTTTCCTCTTGATTTCCTTTATGGTCTTTTATCTGTCTTAATTATTTAGATTAAGGGCATGATTGCATTTAACATGTCCGCGCCCTACCATTCATGTCTTTTCTGTGTAGCAGATAGTGTTTCATGTTGTCCTGGCTAGAAAACAAAAAAAAAGAAACTTAATATCTAAGGTAAGATTAGATAAGTGAGAAAGATGAGAGAGAGGTTGTTATTTCTCTTTTATATCTGTTGCATACTTAGCTCTTTATGAATGTCAGATACTGAAGGCTCTTGGGGAAAAATCATGGTAGGGTAGATGTTGAGTTCATTCATTTGTTAGCATTCTCTTTCTCTTAAAGCTAGGGCTGTGAATGAAGGGAGAGAGCAATGTTTTCATATGTGCACTAAATTTACAGTAGTGATACGGAATAGAATTTTCTTCTGTGAAAATGTTTGCTTAGAAATTCAAGATTATATGGAAATGTTTCCATAAGGATTCTAACAAAACTTTTCTTTTTTCTTTCTGTAAAAAACTTTTCTTTCTTCCATAGCCCTGCCACTTAAACATTTAATGAACCCTTATGACTTCAAGTAAACACCACTCCTACTTCTATTTGAAATTTTATCAGTTAAAAAAATTATATCCAGCTCAGTTGACTGCTTTCATTCACAGAATCGTAGGGCTTTTCTGTTTAACATACTTACATGTCAAATGTGAACATGAATATTTATTATACCATTAACATTAATTTATATTAAAACATATTTCTAAATCAAGTGATGCCATAAATTTAATTTCTAACACAACAACTCAGAAATAACAAACTACGCTGACCAAGTTGTCTTGGGAGCCAATTAATTGCTTATCATACACAAAACAAAACTTCAAGCAGAAACATCTCTGCTGCTAATGCCTTTCTAGAATTTACTGTTCAATAGTTCTTTTTCATTTAAAGTAGTTTAAAAAAAGTAGGAAAATTATTTTACCTATTTAAGTGAAATCATCAGTGTCATATAATGAACAAAACCAAATTGCTTCATGTAATGAGAATTTTTTGTTTCTAACTTCTATTATTCTTAGATCTTGCTTAGGGATATTTTTCAGTAATGCTGCACTTCCTGAGTGGTTGCGCTGTATTTTTTCTGTCTATCGAAAAGGAAAATGTGGTACAATTAGCACTGCAAATTGGATATTATGCATTTCCTGCACATCTAATATTTGCATTTTTCTTAGGCATAAATTATATCAGTAGTATAGTTACTTCTTTTCGGAAGACAACTTTCTGAAAACAGCTTTTATTTTTAACCAATTTTGATTTTTATACTACAGCTTAGTGTTGGGAAGTTTTTGTTTTCTAATATAATTTCAAAACAAGATGGACAGTGTCTTACAGGAATAAGATAATTTACGAGAAGGATAATTTATACACACTTGGAAATTTAATTGTCAGTAAGTCAATTTATAGATGCTAGGTCTGTATATTTTTGATTCCAGTTTTGACCCAACATTACATGTTGTTTGACCATAATTCCCACTCTCATCTCCCATATCATCAGTATGCCACTCCTCTATCCCTGTAAAATAAGCTAAATAATAAAATTCATAATAAGAATTATTTAGAAATGGAGAATTTTAACATATAAACCAGTCTGGATTCTTAATTCCTGTATTCTCTTGCATGCAAAGCTTCTGGATGCTTGCTGTCAGCCATACAAATACTGACCTTAAGATGATTTTCCTGCCTAAGCAGTTAAAATAATTTCAAATACCATTCTTACCACCCCTAAGTACTTCTGTGTTTTATCTTGATTATGTGTCATCTCTGATTTGGCCAGTGACTTCTACCTTATTAAATTGAGTAATCAGTTGAAATTCATCTGAGAAAGCTCTGCTTCTAGCCTGCTGCTTTAGCCATACTAATAGCTCAACTCAGGTCCATTTACAGTTGGTCATTTCTATCAAATTAAAGGTTACTTTCCCTTGGAGATAAAAATGTTGTTTCAATATCCCTTCTTTTCCAACCACCTTGCTTTTATAGTTATACATCGTTAAATTCATGGCTTTTCCATGGGGAAAATGAACTAAACTTCTTTAAAGTGCTGTAGTATTCTCATCAAAATAAAAGCTTCTTGTGAAGATGCCTAAATTTTAACAGCGTTCTCAGATCATGAAGTGATTTGCATCAAGTGCCCCAACCCCTTTTTACAAAACACACTGCCATAGCACACTGAATTTGTATCAGGAGTATTGATGCAGCTCTGACAACTACTGCATTGCTTAGGCAGAGAGCTTCATGGAAATTCTTACTTTAATAAAGTATTATGTATAAAATTTAAAAGTACTAGCAGGATGGTTTCTGAAGTTACAAAACCAGACTTCATCAACAAAGCTTGGAGTTTAAATAGAGGAATAAGCTTATGAATAAATCTCTATTTAAATATGTGGTTATTTCTCACTTCTTGCTTATCCAACAAAAAGATTCAGAATATGGGTTTCAACCTTTGAATTGCAGTCTTGATGGTGATGTTTTTTGTATTTCTTTATTTGTATTTATTTATATACCTGCATCGACTATGCTTTGGTTATAAAATGTGAGTTGATATTCTTTTATTCATATACTGCCGTCTTTCTGTGATTTGAAGAGATGCAAAGACTTTGAGATAAGCAGTCTTTTGTGGCATTTTTCCCTTTCATGTTTGTTTTACAGTATCAGAAACTTTTAAGATAGTCAGAAAGTGATATTTTTTCATAGAAGATGGGGACTCTATATTTTAGGTTGTTGGAAATTTCTGAATTAAAATGATTTTTAAAGTATCACATCCCTGGGGATGAAATCCAGGAAAACATTGTGCTGCTGATTTAATCTATAGAACATGAATCCACCTTTGAGCTTAAAGGTGTTTTTGGGGTTCTGTTGCAATGTATGATGATGCTTTAAAGCATTTGTTAAACTTTTAAATATACAAAAATAAAATGCAAATATAAGTAAATGTTGAAGCTTCTTTAATTGATTTTGATGTAAATTGGATTGACATAAGGTCCTTCCGTTTTGGTTACTTGATCTATATAGAGTTTTGAGCTTGCATGGTTGACCATAGATAAATGTAGAATCAAGTCATAGATTCAGCTATGGAAATTAAGAAGGAAATTATTATTATTTTTTTTTTACAGGGAATAACTAAAAATATACTGATTTTATTTTCTCCTTCCTCCTTCATTTCAAGTATGTTCTCACGAGTTTGTCAGAAACAACTTGAGTAAAGTTGTTTCTTACTTTTATACAGTGGCTGAATTCCCCAATAACAGAAGCAATCTGAAAACCGAAGGTCATTTTTACTTTGAAGATCATTGGGCCAATTTTGGGTCCTCCAGTTACAAACAGTTGATGGGATATTGTAAACCTGATGACATGTTCTAGAAAATACTGTTCTTCAGTTAAATAGCATATACAGAGTAAAAAATCAGAAAATACTTAGTGAAAAATTGTTGAAGAACCTAAAAATAGCTGGGAAGCACTTAATTGTTTTGTTTGGAAGCTTTTTTTAACCTCTGTTCATGGTTTATCATTTGCTATAGTTGACTAACAGAAAGAGAGGATGAGTAGCTTGATTTACACTTTCATATTACTTTCCTTACATACTTGAGATATCAAATAAGTATGTCTTTTCAATGCTTTAGAAGCATGACCTTTGAGGTGCATTGAGTGTAACTTGGTTGTTTATTTCTATAAGCCTGGGCCATGTGTTGTATTCTCAAAAGATATTGTCACAGGATGTTCACTCTTGATTCAAGTCTGCAGCATAGGATATACTAAATAAATAAGAATTACTAAACAATTAGCACAAAGAGAAAATTCAAGCTAGGTGAATAGCCTAATGACACTGCAATGTCATGTTCTCCCTTTTGAGGGGAAGGGAGCAGACCTTTCACTGACTGAGCTTCAGGAGTGAGAACATTGTGATAGCCTTCTTTTGAAGAACCAGTTCAACTAGGTGACATTTAGAAAGGCTTTTGAATGGAAAGCACCACTTTGACTTCTGTTTTTGCAGTCTAATGTTTTCATTTTCTGTTCCAGAAATTGCACATCAGAAAGCTGGAAAAAGAGACCTACCGATACCACTGTGCACTTCCAAGAGGCAGAAGGGCAAACCTTATTGTTACCAATAGGTATTTAGCTTTGAAGGCCTCCTAAGGGCTTGTCTTCATTTCAGCTTCAGGATCAGTCATCTGGCTAGTCTAAAGTGGTAGCTGTTGTCTGCATATTTACTTTCCTTATTGGTTTTCTTCATTTGATAATTTGCTTCCTTTATGGAAAATGTAAGATGATGATCAATGATGTTGATACAAGATGCTAGTTCAGGAAGCAATTTTAGTTGACTCTGAGGTCAGTGACCATTTCATAATAGTGGAGGGAAATACTCCTTTTTCTGTTTCTGTTGTTTCAAATTAGCTTGTGTTAAGTGTCTGTAATCAAAACTATGTTTTTCTAATGCATGTTTACAGTCTCCTTAGTTAAAGGATACTTTAAGTGGAGTCTTAACTTTTCTTGTTCAAGTATGAACATAAATATTAAACCCATCGGGCAGTATTTAGAATGTAAGTTATTACTAGTCTTGGATGCAGTTTGAGGACTCAAAACTGTGTAAATACATTTAGATAACAAAGAAGATCCCATAGTTTCTTCTCCATATCCCTGATGTCACCAATTTCTCCCCCTTGCCTGAATGTATGAGGTGGGCTAACCCATAATGAGACTCTGAGAGACATTCCACTTAAATTTGTTTTGTAACAACTAGCACACTTCATAATTCATGCTGCAGCAGAACAGGGTTTTTAAGATAAGTAGTCATGTCTTTTTATAATTTTATGGTGGTTTAGTTTTTTGCAGCTTCAGCTAAATGTGCACTTCTGTTCTTATCCCGGTTGCGATAAGGGACATGTTTAAAAGTTCTAGTTGAATTCCATTCAAAACTGCCCCTTGTTTTGGTCTAGTGTGACAGCTAACATTGGAGTTTTGAAATGTTAGAGGGATTGCTAATTAGCAAATGTAACAGGTAACTAGGACTGCCAGGCGATCCATTTCTACTTTGCACTTGTTTGAATATATAGCTAGTATTCAGTTTGCTGAGGCTTGCATTGTGGAAGAGATTTGTATTAACTGATGACCCTCTAGTATCCATTTCTAGTAAAATGTTTGGATTTGGAGAGATGGGTGAGTTTTAATTTAACTTGCCCTGTGCATACCGTGTGATAACATGGATCACTATGAGTCCTAAGGACAAAGTTATCATCTCAGAGTGTATATTAAAGAAATACTGTTCTACTGCTACTGAATTGGTAGTTTTGATCCACATAGGAAATGCCTTCTTGAGCATATTTCTGGTTTTCATTTCATTTTCTGGCAAAGTTCTAATCCCAGGAAGAAACTGTGTATTGACTTTTGTTTTCTTCTGAACAGGAGAGTGATATATGTAAAGGAGGTTGAAATTTTAGGTCACTTAACTACCGAGTGGGATTACTTACTTGAAGACTTTGCATGCTGTCCCACCTATGAAGGAAGTGTTTTAAAAATAACTGTTCTGGTAAGAAAAGCTTTTATTTATTTATTTATTTCATTTAACACTACTTATTTAGTGATCCAAAGATGCTTTGAATTTGCCTAAGGGTTCTAACTGCTGACGTTGGAGCTATGAGATAGGAGTTGCTCTGTATTTTTTAGAACTATGGATGGGTTGGACAGAGACCATGTGGAAATCTAAACTGAAGTTGACATTCAAGCCATTTAAGTATCAGGTTCTGCAATCTTGTTTTGTGAGTCACCTGAACTACATTTTTGTTCCCTTCTGCAACAGGATCAAAGGATGTTCCACAGGAAGGACAGTGGAGGTCATGAATGTGTAAAGGCAATTCAACTTCAAGATGTATCTACAGCAAGGGTATATTCTTTCTTCTGTTTTCTTTCTCCTTATGATATCATTAGTAATTGTTGAAACTCAACATGTCTAAAAAAACAGTAACATTCACAGACTAGTTACAGAATAGTGTGCTATGCCTGGGGACTGTTTACTTTGTTGTTGAAAATGAGATTGACCAGGAGAACGAGATAAAATAATCTGAAGCATTCAAGAGAGTAAATACGATGATAAGTTAAGGTTAAAGCTGGCATCATCTTATGCTTTGTATAATATAACTCATTAACAGAAAATAGTTCAAATAATAAATGAGCTAGGTGAAGTTCATTCTAGTCTCTAGGAGTCAACATACCTCTGAATTATGCCACCTCCTCATTATTTCAAGATGACTGAATTAACCCAGCAAGTGTGCCTCTGTGTGAAATGAATGACAGACTCCTTCCCCCTTCTCACTCTCTGCCCATTTTCTACTGTTTATTTCCAAATGTTTGCTCATGTTGATGCTGGAGAGGTTGATTTTTGAGTGTTTTTATTTTATGTATGGCTGGGTTTCCTAGCTAACTCACACAAGCTAAACTAACAGTTTGCATAAATTCCATGGTACTTAAGCAGCTGAAAAATCTGCCTGGGTAACTGTGTATCTTGTAGCTTTGTGTCAGATTATAAGAGATGATGAATTCTTCCCAATCCCCACAGAGGAGTAAAATACTTTCACAACATCTTGCAAGCAGATGTGAAATGGTAGCTTGAGTAAATGGCAACTCAAAACTAGAATATGCCCAAATTCCTCCTATGAAATTGATCAAGTCATATAAAAGAACCAGTTAGACGGGGGACAAAAAAGTTGCTATCATATGAAGGCACTTCTTTACATACTGGAACAGTGTGTATAACTATTAATTCACCATCACCTGTCTAAAGCGATTTTTTTAGCCTTCTCTTTTGGCATATGTTCCAAACTGTGCAGTTGGTTCGCTAGTATAAATCCTTTCAACACAAACAGCAACTACAAAAACGTGGGCAACACCAGAGAAATAAATTACTTCTTTCTGTTTCGTTCTCTTTTTAAATTTTTTACTGTTTACCTACATATTTCTTTGCTGTTATGCTGGCTTGGATGTGTTAATAAATTTCTGTCTTCAAGTGCAACACTGGTGCTTAACTTTTGTGGCTTTCAGTTGCACGAGTCTTTACTCTTAATTTTGCATCTCCCTTCTTTGCATAGATCCCACTTAGAAAACTCTCCGAATCTGACAGGAAGCCACAAAAAAGTGTGCTTCACAGATAATTATCACTTCTTTTAAGGCTTCTGTGAAGCTCTTAGTGACAGAAACATGAAACAAATGTCTGGAAGATCAACTTAAGTTGATCTGTAGCTTCCTAGTTCTTTCTGTCCTCTATAAAAATAACATAGGTTTTGTTTGCTTGTTTTTTAGTCTTCTGAATCTTCTCCCAGTCTCCATGAGTTATCAGCAATCCATAAACGTTTGAAATGCTTCAAGTGTACTCTGATGCATGTTGCCTGTCCATCCAGCGTAATTTAATAATCTTCTCATATTCATAGTTACATAAATCAGTTTGTTCTACTGAAATCAGGAGCAAAACTGCCCTCACAAGCATTTCCAACACTTAAGCTTTCTCCTAATGCTGGAGTTATTCAGGTAAAATGAGGATGACTATCCAAACTACTTGCCCCCTCCCGCCCCCGAGGCATTTATACGTGGCAGTGACATTAATTTTCTTGGACTGGAGTTATATCAGAACGTTAATATTATGGATATGTCATATGCATAACCTAAGTCTGATGTTAGGTAGTTGTGAAATGGATTTTCCTAACAGTTGGACCAGTTTGTTTGGGTTGTCACACTGCTTTGTTCAGTTGTTTCTAATTGTATCCTTATTATTTGCTTCTCTTCTAATTTATCCTTCAGTGGATTGCAACTATCTATCTAGTTTATTGTGAGCACTTCTCGTTGTAAATGTTTACAAAAGCACAGGCATTTATGTCTTCCTTTAAGTATCACAAATGATTGTGTTACGTTTACAGATAATGATAATGAAAACCTGTTGGTTGGTTGGCCTGAACGTAGTTCTTTTCATAGCCCTATCACCTCAGACTGAAACTTTTAGGTGTGGGTTCTCACTACTTTTGTATCCATTTTTAGAACAGAAAATACTGCTAAATTTGATCTGATATTAACTTTTTTTTTTTTCAAAATACCCTTGTTCTCTTGGTATTTAAATTTTCAGTAGAAACAATATATAATGAAAGGAACAGAGGATGAAACATGCTGGTTAGGACATCTACTACACTGGGATATATACTTGGTCAGTATGTATCTATTTGAGAGGCCTTTGGTTCTACTTATATTTATTGATTCAAGTATATTCATTTGAGATGCCTTTGATACTATTTATTTGAGAGGCCTTGGAAATTAAGCGAAGAGAGAGAGAACACATCCTTTTGTTGTTGTTAACAAATATCACATCTAATGCAAAATGGCTATTTAAATGTTAACTGATATTTTACATTGCTTTTATGTTAGTAGTACAGGTTGTAGTTCCTGTTTTTTGGGCTAGTATAGTGCTGGACCTTTAAATGCCCTGACTTTGAAAGCCTTTAAAGTGTATAGTATTGGAAAAAGCACTTGCTTATCTGTTTAAGATCGCAGCCCTTGCATTGCGGTGCTTCCTGAGGAAGGTTTATCTAGCTAAGTGTGAATAAAATCATTAATGTGACTACTTGAAAAATCTGAGCAGATTGACAACATCACTGAAGCTTTTTCTATGTTGAATATTATGTAGGTCAGTCAGAAGCTGTATATTTAACTTAAGGCGCATAAATTAGCCAATGTGTGTGTAGGTTTTGCTGTAGGTGGCAAACTTTAATCTTTGTACTTTCAATATATTGTTTTACAGAGCATTTG
Organism: Aythya fuligula; assembly: GCF_009819795.1. Classification (NCBI taxonomy): domain Eukaryota; kingdom Metazoa; phylum Chordata; class Aves; order Anseriformes; family Anatidae; genus Aythya; species Aythya fuligula. Next base: position 6,941,203 of record NC_045569.1, on the reverse strand, counting down.
TTCTGCCATTGTGGAAGCCCAGGCAACAAGAAAACAACAGAAGCTGGTGAAGCAAGCATCACTGCAGTTGAAGAAACCACAAACTCTGTCTTGATAATAACTGGATTTATCGGGTTTGACCTTTGGTATGCAATCTTATGCCTAAAATTGATTAAAAGCAACATGGAAACGTTTTACAGAAACTAAAGCTAAAATATCTGAGGTCTTCCTTTGACATTAACAGCCATAAACACTTTATTTTAAGAACCTATGTGTCTTGCCAAAACTGTGGATTTAATTAACCTAAAATAAGCATGAAAGCCTAAAAATTACAACTTTTAGCTAATGTTTTCCTACTCTAAAACTACCTTTTCTGCACTTTTTAATATCAGGATAAAAAAAAATTACATAATTTGCACTCTAAGGTTAAGGTTTACAAACAGGTTGTAGTAATTGTTGTTCTAGCATTTTGCTAACTAAAGTGCTTATGTTAGTGACTGATTGAAACAAAAACTTCTATTTTAAGCAGCATTCTGTTTAAATTAAGAAAGTGTATACAATTTAGCTACTCTAAGTTGTTCTGTGTCTGTTCACAATCCTAAAAATAGTGCACTGGAGTAACATAAAAATGACTAATGAATGAAATAGGTGTGTGGGGATGCTTACTTTGGAATGTTGTCATTTACACTGTAAATGAAAATCTGCACTTTAAAAATGGAGAATATTGTTTATCTGTCTTGAGCATGTATATGATTTTGGTTATATCACTGTAGCTTAAAGACCTTCCCATGGAGGAACAGTACACTCTTGTACTGTGAGAATGTTGTGTGCCAAAAGCTTAAATCAAAATAGTTTGCAATATTTTAGTGTACAGCTATTTCACTGGAAAAGTGCCATCTAATTAAGCTAAAATATGCTTCCAATGTATTATTTTGTGTTGCAGTTTTTCTTTCTGAAGACCCTTAAAATACAGTTTAATAAGATACTTAAACATATTCAAAACATTCCCTGTATATACTATGGTATGAGTAATCCTATGAACTTAATTGAGACAAATTCTGTAACACAAGGCTTATGCACAAGTAACTGGGTCAGGGACTATATGAGCAAATCAAATGAGTTTTAGTTCAGTGAACAGTAAACTAACAACGCTTGCTGTCAGTCTTTGGCTCTCAAGTAGAGAAAATACTCTTACGTGTGCTAACTCACCAATTTGTTCTTTCCATCTTACTTCACTTGGAAACCATCAATGAATGATTTTTGTATTTTATTATTATTTCATTTCATAGTAGATAATAGTTAAAGATATGAACTCAGAGTAAAACTGGTAATATTCTTGCATAGACCTATTCTGTAAGTATAACTATCATGAGAGCTAGGTCTGGATTTTTGAACTTCGTCCATAGTTAAGGGCTGTTGGATTCTATAAATGTGTACTGAACTTGTACCTTTTCATTAGATATCTTTTGGAGAGCATCTGCAGCTGTGATTTTATTGCACCTGTATGCACAGGGTTATTAATCCTGTTCAGTCCAATGGGAATAAACATGGTACAACCTTTTGTCTGTAATATCACCTATATTCTAGAAAGCTCTGCTTAAACATTGAGATTAGCAGCCTAGGTTGTATGTATTTCAAGCCTTGTGTTAAAAAGTATATATATTGACAATAAATTTTTATATGCAATTATTTGTGCAATGGCTTTAATGATTTTGCTTTTGAAATACATTCTGTTCTCTTGGTTTCTGTGTGTCAATGTCATGATATGGGGAAAAAATGGAATATTAGTGTACCTCATGAGCTATCTGCAGCCCTCTGCTTCCTTCAGTTTGGTGTCTGGCATTTAAGGGATGGTTCTGTATGTATTGTCTTTTAATCCTAGCTGAAGGTAGATTCCAATTCTATGTATCTTTGTGTTTACCTTGTGCCATTTTTGAGATGGAGAATTGAAGCTTAAAACAGTTTTGATGACACATTCCTGACTACAGTTTTCTGCTTGCTTCAGTTATGTACTTCATTTCTATTTGTAAACCTTCTGGTTTGAGTTCTCAAGAGTAGATACTTTTTCTCACTGTATTTCACTGTAGGTACAGTGAAATAGCTTTCCTTTCTGTTTAAAGCAGTTTTAAGAAGCAGTAGGGTTTTAAAGAAGAACTTTTGATTTTGAAATGCTTGCCTTTGCAGTTCGCGTTGCTGAATTTGAAGTAGATGTCACTAGGACTTCCAGCTGAGGTAGTGAATGACCTTCTGTATCACTTGGACCAAGCACTCTGGAGGACATGAGAGATCACTTGCTTCACAAGAAATTGCATGTCTTGTTTAAATGAAGATAGCTGTTTGGGTCTAGTATGTTTCCAATGCTTGTCCTGTGCTTTCCTCAGTCTTCTATTTAGCGTGTCCTTCCCTCTTTTGCTCTGTTGTTTCATATAGCCTTTTGCATTGCTGTGTTCTTTACAGCCCTTGGCTGTACCTAGGTTTTGTTGTCTGATGTTGTCAGCTTTTTTTTTTGTCCTGCTCCCTTTCTGTCCTTTTTCTGAAACTTCCCATCTTGTTAAAGTGCTGGCTGAAGGAATTAGGGCTGAGGAGAGTCTCTTGACTCATATATCTAAGGATATAAGCATAAAAACAGTGAATGAATTAAATGTTGTTTGGATGATCTGTAGGAACGAGGCATTGCTAGGGTAAAGAATCTTTAGTGATGAATTTTCAACTAATTGCTGCAGTGCCAAATGAGTTTTTTGGAAAATTTAGGCACACCCTTGCAGTGTTGCAACAAATTTATTTCCCATCCCTTGCAAATGTTATGCTTTTATGAAGTTCTAGATTTTCAGTACTACTGAACACCAGTGGGCCAAACTGTTGAGATCTTTATAGACCTTTAATTACAGTGAGCTCCTGGAGGCTTTTGCTATCTCAAAACCCTGGATCCCTGCTTTGCTTCAATTGCTCTCTGGCTTTTTGGATGACCGTAGGTTTCTCTGGCTCTTCAAAAACATTTCTTTCCACAACTTGTATGGCTATTCTGTCCTTGGAGCTGTTTTTTTCAGTCTGTTGCTTGAGATGTAGCCTTCTTTCTGCAACTACCTCATTCCTTTCTGCCATGCCATTCCCTACCCCCAGCATCCTCAGTTCCCCTAGATGAGGATTAGCATGCACTTCTTCAATGGAAATGTATCTCAATCTAGTAATCATTTTGAAAGACAGTAGTAGAAACTGAAATCAAACAATCTTGTATGTTTTGCTTATGATCTTAGAACCATGTAATACTTTCAAAAAAAAAATAAATTCAAAAAACTATATAGGAGGTTTCAGAGTAGGTAAATGTATCCGTGATTCTTCAGAGGGTGGTGCTGTGGATTTTTAGTTATTGATTGATTTATTTAAAGAAGCACTATTACTTTGTTTTCAATGAATTTCTGTCTAATTTGGAGACAAGCGAGTCTAGATTTCATTCAAACTTTCTCCTCTTAAAAGAACCCTATGTCGATTAATTCTGCAGTCATTGTGATGTTTTTCTTTACAGAATTAGAGTAAGTCAACCACTTAAAACTACTAAAGTGAACTTCAAAAACACTAAGCAAATTAAACAAAACAAAACAAAAAAAAAACAAACAAAAACCAAACCAAAACAAAAAAAAACAAACCCCACAAAGTATAAACAAAAGAAACCACCCTCTATAACACTCTCTCTTAAAAACATTCAGGGTGTAGTCTTTATCATTGGAGATACTTAGATCCTGACTTGACATTGTCCTCGACAACCTGCTGTAGCTGACTATGGTTGGACTCTGTAAAACCCAGAGATATCTTCCAACCACAGTTGTTCTGATTCTCTGCCAGTAAGAAATTTGAAATACCTTCAGAAAGCAGGGAAAAAAAACAAATGAGAGGTTGTATTTCCTTGATTAACTTAAACTAAAACTGCCAAAAGAGTTTTACACTTTTCACTATCTATTTTAATGATTTTTTCAGCCCTGGCAGTCTGGAAGAATGTTCGGTTTATTATGGACACTGAATAGAGAGTGTTTTAGTAATAAGAAATTAAATATAGTCTCTTAGAGGATTAATTGTGAAGTTGAGGGAGGGGATAAATCAAGAAATTCAGCTAAATAATCAAAAACTAAGTTTAGTTCAGTTAATCTGAATTATTAAACTTTTTTTGAAACTAGCTAGCTAGCGCTTATTTGACAAAATTATTTTTCAACAGTTTCTGAAGTCAAGTTTAACCAAATCTGAGTGTGAAGACAACTTCAAATAGATGCCAGTGGACTGACCGCTTCAACAGAAATGATAAGAAACAAGTGGAAGGATTTGAGAATCACGTTATACAACTTAAGATTCCATCTGAAGAATCAAACCTATAGTTTCTTTATTAACATGCTGTGGACAAAGGTATGCTTTTGAGAGGGAGGGCAATTACCAGTTAAGCATATGATGCCACACAGCGCATGAAGTGCAGGTTGAAGAAAAAAGATTTAGACATACAGATGTAAAAGATAATGTGTGTTCTGAATGCATGAATATTTTTCAGTTTACTGATGCTTCCTAATGCAAGTCCACACCTTGGATTGTGGATCTCATTTGCATAATCAGTAAGGATGATGCAAATACGCAAATTTCTAGACTTCACAAATTATCTCTGGGATGCAATTTACTTCTGTTTTGGACTTTTCAAGATGTTTGTCATCAACTAAGCGACTAAGATGGTAGCTTATTCTATTCACCTCACTTAACTGGGTGAGAAAAGCCTAAGTGTGAAAGGAGATAGAACTCTAAGGAGTTGACCTATCAAAAGGAAGTTGTGAATTTAAAAAATTTCATTCATTACATTTTATTTTCACTTCAACATTTCTCTACAGGTCAACAAGGATATTTCTACTTATAAAATGATTTAATACAGTTTATCTCTTTTGCAGTGTTTCAGAGTTTCTCTCCTGATCTAATCTTTAGTGTTCAGATTGCATTTGGGGTGAGGGGACGGAGGAACCCCATAATTTAGGCGTGTTAGCTGGTAATGAAAGAAAGTGAAAGCAGGATGGTGGTAAATCCACAAAACGACTAACTCTTTAGAAGCAGAATATTGGTAAAAGCTGTTTTGATGTACTGAAATCTTGCTACAAATTCCTTTTACATCTGTAGTGAAAAACACCTTATCTAGTTATGAAGAAGAGCTGCATTACTTGAAAACAGTAACTATTGAATTTTAATCAGGAAGAAATTTCTGCTTGGATTTCAGTCAGGGAGGCAGAGACATTCCTAGACATTTACTGGAGTTAGCAGATGGAAAACTGAAAATCCTCATTATTGATAATATGACAGCAGTCGAGTTCCAGTGTTCGTCTTGTGTGTGCCCAGGTTGTAGGCTCTACTGTTTATCGAAGGTAAGCATAGTAGGGATGTATAATTCTGAAAAATACTTATCCAAAACAAAGACTTGGAAAATGGGGAAGGTGGTGATGTACTCTACGATGCAGCATACTTCTACGCATTTGAAACTTCTCCATTAGGAATGAATAAATTCAGTACATATATTACATATTTATATAATAAAAGCTTTATAGGTAAAGCACTGAGCTGTGCAGGTTCTAGTCTCTGCTCTGATAAATATGGTCCTGAATCTGTTCTTGATTTAGAAGATTTACGAGGACTGTGTTGTGGTTTATTTACCACAGGTAAACCTAACTTCCATTAGGTTTATTTACCTCTGGCTGTGCTTTACATTTTCCTGCTGGAAATAAGTTTGCTGTTCATTTTTGAAGAGCTATGACATGGGATTAAAATGCTCTTAAGGAGTTCCAAAATACCTGTGCATCTGATTCCATAGGATTATTGCAGATTAATTATCAGTAAAAGCAGGACGGAAAATATCTTGAATCAATAACTTACATGTAAGAAACCCAACTTTTGACCTTGTCCTGTCTTGAAAGTAATATAATTGAAGAATAAGGTATAATGCAAGTACAGTATGACATTCTAACAAACTTGTGGGGGAGCATTTTTCTACAATTGCTCTTACATTGAATGATAACATCAGTAGGCTTGTCACTGGGGGACAGTCCTGAAAAAGCAGATATCTCTTAATTTTGAACCCCAGTCAGTTAACTTTATTCTGTTCAATGCAAGACATTCTGCAGACTTTTAACAGAGCAAAACAACTTTGAGTAATTGATAACCAATACTGATAAGCATCAAAACAGTAGATATATTCTCCAAATTTTTGTGGGATGTTACAAATAAAACGTCCCATAAAAACCTTTGCAATTAATTCTAAGTGGATTTAATCTGATATGCTGTAGTATAGCAGAAATCCATGTGAACTAGATATGTGAAAATCCATAGACAATAAGTTGCTCTGTTTCAAATCAAGTGCAATAGTGAATTGTTGTTTCAGTAGTTATCCACAAGGTGGGAGAATGGTCCTTCATATTTTAGTGCTGTTGTCTCTTCTCTTCTGCCCACCCTCCTCCCACCTGGATACTGTACTGTTGAAATCACCTAGTCGATATGGTCAATACAGAGCATGGAGCTATATGTCAGAGGCTGTCAGAAACTTTACCAACTGTAGATCCAAGCCTGAAGTTTTAGAAGTGTTGAAAATATAATGTAAAGCTCATTCAAATGTGAATTCTTACTTGTCCATAGAGTACTGTAGGAATTGATGCCAATTTCCACGCATAAAAATTTATTTGTTTTAGAGTAAAACCTTCCTCTGTAGTTTTTAATTAAGTGCTCATTCTGCTAATGAGGCTGTTAAATTGCAGAAATTGATCTGAAGATGGCTGCATAACAGACTGTGAGAAGGTATGTACTGTTTTTTGTGTGTGTTTTTAATAAATTCAGAGAGATTGAAGGCAGCCCAAGAAGTCGTCTCAGAACTGTTTAATGTGATTTTGTTTTCTTTTGCATTGATCATATAAAGGTAAAACTAGTTTTCCTAAATAGAGGAGCTTGCTCTATGACATATCTATTTCAAATAGTGCTTAAAAACTACCTAAGACTGACTAATACTTGCCAGAAAAGTGGAAAATGAAAAAGTAAGTAATGTTATTCTGTATTTGGGTCATGATTGCCACTGTACAGATTACCATTATGAGCTACTTTAGTCTTCACTCAACTTCTATAGCTCAGATGTAGGAGCCATTCTTACACTTCAGAGCTTCCAGGAGAGTGCAGAACAGCACTCTCTCTGTTAGGTTCCCCTACAGCATGCAAGAAAGAATTAAAGATCTATTAGTGTATTTGCTATTTCTGTGTATGTTTTGTTGGTTGCAAGTGTCCTTCTGTCTGCTTTTTTCCTTCCTATTCCTACTTTGTAGAGATTCTTTTGCCTCTCCTACAGAACAAGATACCTAAAACACAAAGTAGGTAAGGCTATCCAAATGTTTACAAATAGTAGCTATGTCATATCTTTATACTGGTGAAAAAATTGTATTTGAGAGAAAAAGTTGCTGGGAGTGCTTATGCATGAAAGATGAACTATGCTGTAAGTAAACAGGGAAGTAAATGTTTTAAAACCTTATTTCTCATGTTACCAGGCATAGAGTGTTCTCTGTTTCTGAGGCTGATCAGTTCCTCCTGTCATCCTTCACAACATCCCTCACAATCTTTGAACCCTGTAGTATCTAGGGCTTGCAGGCAGCTATTTTCTGTTGCAGGCAGGAGCTGAGAACTGAGAAGAAAGGTAAGACAGAGAAGGTGCTTGCTTACTGCCAGCACATGCAGTAAGATTGCTGCCTTAATACCATTATAGTCTTTGCCCAGCTATTCTGATCCTGTCCATGAGAAGACAAGAATTTGTAACATTTTGTGTCCCATCTACTGTATCCTGGGTAGCTAGCAAGTAACACGTGATTTTATTTTATATTTTCCTAGCACAGCCTTTTTATTCTAGGAGGTCTATTATCCTGGGCTCTCATCTTCACTTTTCTAACCTTCTTTGAGGGAAACTTGATGGCTTCTATAGGCTTGAAGGGCAGACTGAGCTGGTTGTTGGCAGTGACATACTTCACATATGCTGAGTAACAAATTTCGGATGGCCTCCCATTTCTTCCTGGTCATTCCTGTGTCACCTACCTGATTTATCTAGAGGCTTTTGGAGGAATTAGATGCTTGTAATAGATGAAGACACTAGTGAAGAAAAAAAAAAAAAGTTGAAACCTCAGTAGGTCAGGAGACTGAGAATCATGTTCTGATTCTCATGCTTGCTCCCTCTTATCTGTAGTCACAAGGCTTAAAACCCTAATATAGCTTCATTGTTTTAACACTTGTATTTGACTCCTGAGATCTTCATAAATTGTCTTAGACTAAGGTGACACTAATTTCTCTCATAGGTAAGAACATGTTCAGACTTTTTTCCAAGTTTCCTCTGTGGATGTCTCATCTCATAATGTGTTCTGCCTCTAATAGTTGGTTCTTTTCTGTTTGCACATTTGCAATTTTAAATATGAATTGTATGTGTATATGTAGGTTATACTCTTTATGTTGCAGGTTATCTGTTTAAAGCCTCTTTTTGAGAAACAGAAATAACTGCTTTAGAAAAATAGTATATGGAAGTGACCACAGGCCTAGTAACACGATGTTCTTTTTTCTGAGCACCTCTTTTTCAGTGCTAACCATCCATTTGTCTCTGCCCTCCCCCTGTGTTATGGGACCCTCCCTTATATAAGGATTTAGGCTATCTAGTAGACAAGCACATTTAGAGCCATGCTTGCAAATAATAAACATTATACAATAAGGCTAAAGTGGTGTTAAAAGCACTGAAGCAAGCAACCTGACCAGTGCTGGCAAGGAGGTACTGATATTAATCATGGGTCTGTTTACTGTTCGTATCGGTCCTTCTGTGAACTGTGATGCTTGGAACAAGGCAGTTTGACAATATAAGGCATTTAGAATCAGTATTGGTTTCTAGAGTTAAAATGCAGTCTAAGCCACTCATTCCTGTTAGTGCCACATCCTCACTTGAGTAAAGTCCATTGCTGGTGGAACCAAACACAAAATCAGATGAGGAAAGTCCAGTGGTTTAAGTGACACCAGCAACACGTGTCAGTGATGGGGCTGAGCAGTTAGAATGAGTAGTGATGTTACTGCCAGTGATTCGTATCACCAAATCAGGGACTTGATCTGTGTAACTCTTGTTTTTTCCATACTCTTGTTTTTTTCTGTTGTGTCGTGCTGTGACATTTGTGTCATTTCATGTTGTGTCATGTACTTCAGAATGAGAACCTGTAGTTTTTAGAGGTAATTCCTGTTTTTAAACACAAAGTATACACCATTTACCAATCCTTCTACATCTGTTGAGGAAACTATTCAATTATCTGTCTAATGTGGCATATAGATGACTGTGATACAATAGTTAAGTCAATGACACGTGAACAACCTGTATCCTTTATTTTAATTGCTTACAGCAATCAGTGCAGCTATGCACCAGATATACTTTTGGATTAACAAAATAGAAGGCAGACTTAAATTTCTCATCTTGGCAAGAGTTGCACCAAATTCATACAGTATATCATTGTGTATCCAGTAAATATTAGTATGCTTGACACAGACGATATGCAATTGATCAGAGGACAGCTGTGTAAGATTTTTGTGCAGTAGCTCTTCTTCAGCTTCTTGTAACCTGTAGGGAACATGGATGTTATTAGTTCAAATACAGGCTGACTGTAAATACAAATAAGCAGTATGATTTAATGTTGGTAAGAAACTAAAGTGGTGCTAGTTGTCTTAACCTTGAACTCAAATATAAAGTAGAAGGTTGGAAAATATGCACGTTAAATACTGTTCTCGGTCTATATATTAAACATTGTGATATAAACACCTAAATACAATAAAAAAATTATGCAGAGTGGATTAGGTTTAGTGAGCGTATATTCCACTTGCCCTGTACTGGAATAATTTTGTGCCAGGTTAGTACCTGGCAGTTAGTTGAGGTTATAGTACCTTAACTGAGTACCTAGAGAGGTGAAGAATAGGGAAAGGAAGGGCTTAGTTCTTCCCTCTGGATGATGACAAGCTGTTAAGTTGGCTCAGCTTCATCCTGAAAGTTAGCAGTACTGAAGAACTAGTTGAAATTTTTCCATTGAAATGGCATTTTAAAATGTCATTGCAATGTGGTCTGATATGAGGTGTGGAAGTAATGGTCATTTAAAGTTATCTTTACCACTTCTTAAGCAATATTGTAGCCACTGAAAGAAATAATTTAAAATTACCCTTCACAGCAAGTTCACTGAGGCATTCTTCACTGAGAAAGGATGAACTGGGGACTGCAATACTAGTTTGGGACTACTGTTCAGTTAGTAATGCTGCTTTAGACTTGTAGGGTGACTTGCAGCATAATTTTTTAACTGCTTTTTAAAGCCTCACCCTTGAAGACTTCGGTTTTTCATCAGGCAAATATGATTACAGTGCTTCTTGGAATTTACTCGTATTTGTTGTTTAAAATTGTCATACTTGACAATTATAGTTGTCTAAAAACTGTTAACTATTAACTTGAACATTTCTGTAAGTGATTTTTTTTTTTGCATTGACAGTGCAGGTGTGCTAGTAAAAAAAAAAAAAAAAAAGAAAGAAAAAGAAAAAAAGATAGTTGGAGGTCTTTTATTTTTATAAATATCAGAAAATATTAATCCCTGTAACACAATTTAATTCTAGCTGAAGCTCATAAAATAAATCATGCCAAATAGATTCTCTTATTGTATCTTGCCTTTCACTTATCTAACAAATACTTGGAGACTTCCTGTGGGACAATGGAAGATGGAGTAATAGTTGTTGAACAAGATATTAATCAAAGTATATGAATTCACAGAAATCTTTGTTCTTCTGGATTATGTCAGAGTTAGTTCTTTTTAACAAGAAATGGATTTGAAGACAAACTGATGCTTTGCTATCCAGATCTTCTACCTATTGCTCAATGAGATCTAGTTCCCTGTCTTAGCAGCACAAAAATCTTGGAAATGCTTTTGAGACTTGAGTATTTCCAATCCTATTGGAAACAAATGTCTAAAACTTAAGAATTTATTGCAAAATGGAATGAATATACTGAGCCAAGATTCTGAGTGAACAAACAAGTGCACTAGTTTTTAAGCCTTCTAAATAACAGTATCCAAAAGTGTTTAGGAAAGAGTATGATATTACAATTACAATATTTTTGTTAATAAGGGAAGCAACACCTTATAAATAGAATATTTTGTCAATGGGGGAGAGAGCAAATTTGTTGAAAGTCTAAATATGTTGGCACATACTGACTTGAGGGAAAGTAGCTAGGTTTCAGTTAAAAACTGAAGTCAAAACAAGAGAGACTTATTTTTTTCTTCTGTTACTTTAGGGACAAGAATAGTAACATGGTAGGTAAAGCATTGGTCTCCCTCAATCCAGTGATATGGAGCTCCCTCAATCCAGTACTGATGGAGCTCTTTTGTTGCATCACAAAACCTTCAAAATTTGGTGTTTTTTGTTCAAGCATGTGACAGAGAAAAAGTGAAAAAGGTAATAGTGGAACAGGAAATCAGATTTTCTCCTAGCTGTGAATCTAATATGAACTTTAGACACAATTTGGTCCTGCTATGTCATCAAATTAAGCCTGAGGGGCAAAAAGAAAAACGAACAAAAAGCCCGCTACTGACTACATCTGTCTTCTTGTGATACTGTGAATGAAGAAGACAAGACAATGCTGACTCATCTCAAGATATCAGTATTCTAGAGAGGTTAGAGCTATATTTCTCCTGTGTGGGTGTTTCAGCATTTGAATTGTCCATCTGTAGGGACAGCAAATTGCTTAAACTTTTTCTTTGAGATATTTCTATAACGGTCTGAGAAACAAACCAGAGTTCTAATCTACAGAGGAAATTCAGATGTTCAGCCACTCTATTTTACAGAAGATATGATGCTTATCTGGAAAATAACTTGAGAAGTAATGTAAATAAAAGCAGTGAATATTTTTAATTATATTTCAATCCAGAAGTGCTTACTCTGTGTGTTCAGAAGCCTGCATTGAGTTAGTTAAAATCAACTCTGAGATAATAGGTAAATTTGATGAATTTCCACAAAATATTAAAAAAAAAAAAAAAAAAAAGCCTTAAACATAGCAAAAAGAATTAGCTGATCAGTGAGTTGTACTTGTTTCTGTCTATACTGAGCCAATGAGCATGGCTCATGATACCCATAATCTGATTGCACTTGCTGAAATTCACTATGGCATTTTTTTCATATATATTACTACCAGAAAATAGCCTTTTTCTGATTAGGCGTAGATTTTCCAAGACTATTATTTGTAGTCAGAGATAAAGCCTACGGCATTTGTCTGGTGCAGGGTCTCTACAGATACGTGTTCATTAGTGAGTCATTGTGAAGTTTGCAAGTTCAGTAGCTTGGGCAGCTGCTGCTTGACTTCAGTTCAAAAGTTTTCATGAAAGATCCTCAATTATAAACCTTTCTGCTTTTGACAGTTTAGTATCTATCTCAATTGTCTCTTCCTTTCCAAAGAGACAGTGATTTAAGATTCACCCTAAATGTAAAATAAATGATCGATGGCAGCTGACGGTTGCCATTGTTTGTTTGTCCAAACTGGTAGATGAGCAGCCAGGTCTGAACAATTAGTCCTTTGTTCAGTTTTTGTGTGGGCTGAAGCTAATTTTGTACACAGTGGTTATTTTTCTTGTTGACCACATAGAAAGGTGTGTTTTCCGTAGTTTAGAGTCTAGGAAGGAAAGCTGTGATAAAAGGTCGTAAGTACCTTGCAAGAAGCTAAAACTTCCTCTCTCAAAATGAGCCTGTGGTGAGGCAGATACGGTTAATGATACCTGATGATAAAATTACTTAAAAAACAAATGTTCCTTGTTGCGGTGTTACATTCCTACACACCAGATCATCGTATTCTTCTTGTCTTCTATTTTAAACCACAATGTCTTGGCTGTGGCTTATTTAATGAAATCCAGAAACGTTGAGAAAGCACATTGTTGTCTTTCTTTATGGTCTATCCTTTTTTGAAAATGTAAATACCAGAGAGAAGCAACTACTTAGTAGTTATTTTTGCCATGGTGATTCTGTTGAGAAAATACATACCTTAGGATGTAAATTCTATGTAATGGAAGAACACAACTAAGTGAGGAACAAACCCTTAGTTGTACATAAATTGGCAAATTACTGAGATCAGGTATTCTCTAAGTTTTCTAAAATATGGGTTTCAAAGTTGATAGAACTAAGGTCTGTGCTAATACCTGTAAACTTCCATTCTTCATCTGAAAAGTGTGTTCACTGCTTGTTCCTTAAGCCCTTAATTTCTGTCTTTTTACATTATGTGTGCTGTTGGCCTTGCAATTGTGAGTTTCATCTTTTTTCTGCCTCTTTCTGCATGAAAACCAGCAAGAGCATTAAAACCAATATTATATGACCTGAAACAAACAGAAAACTGCCTAGCATGAAGAAGAGATACATAAGGGGTGTTTGTAATGTATGTGTTTTTCATGGAAAAATGTTTTTTACAGATTGTAATGAAACATTGAGACTGTTCCTTAATGTTGTTTACAGTAGCCCCATTTTAGGTGCTTCTCTCTCATTTTTCTCCTGCTGCTAGATAAATTTTGTCTGCTATTGGTTCTTCTAGAAAAAGATGATGTAGAGCTGCCAGTATTATTGCTATGAGAATGCCTAGAGATTTGGTAAAAGACCTGTACTGTTGTGATAACATGGCATTTCCTGGGCTATTTTCTAAACACCTAGTTGAAACCCTAAAGACTTGTGACTATCAGAGGATGTTAATACTTGGCTGAATGATTGTAGAGCTTTGGTGTGTCAGTCAAGTGATGATTTTGTAAAGTTACAATTTTCTTTCTCTTCAGTTTTTTCCATCATTGTTTAGCATGGTGGCTGAAGTCACATGATGACTAAATGCAGTTGTTGTGGTTTACCCTGGCAGGCAGCAAAGCCCCACGTAGCTGTTCCCATCACCAGTGGGATGGGGGAGAATCGAAAGGGGGGAACAAAGTAAAAGGTAAAAACTACTCGGTTGAGATAAAGACAGTTTAATAGGACAGAAAAAGACGGGAAAAGAACAAGAATGATAACAATCATGAGAAAAGCATACACAAAGTAGGTGATGCACAACACAGTTGTTCACCACCTGCTGACTGATGCCCAGCCCATCCCTGAGCAGTGCCAGCTCCCCACGTTGTATTGCAGAGCAGGACGCTGCATGTCGTGGGCCATCCCTTTGGGCAGCCTGGGTCAGCTGTCCTGGGTCTGTCCCCTCCTGGCTGCTGGGGCACCCCCAGGCCCTCACTGGCAGGGCAGAATAAGGAGCAGGGAGTGTGGAAAACCACATACAACCATTGACAATTGGTTAAGAGGGATCTTGCTTTCTTGTGGTGCGACCCATGCATGTCCATTGCATTAATGAATGCTGCAGGAAGCATTTGTCATCAGAAATACTGTGCTGACCTGGGCAAGGCTGCCAGCCCCAGCTAGCTTTGTGCTGATTCTTTTGTAGGTCCTTCAGTGGGTGGAACAGTTTTATGCATTGTTATGTGACACTTGTGAAATTTCAAATGTATATGCGTGCACACTTTGGTTAAATCAAAGTGAGTTGTCATGTAACACCTGAAAAAGGCCCAACAAAAGGGTTTTTGTGCATCTGCCTGGGATTTTTCTATATTTGTATGCGTTTTTAAAATAAAAACAATAATTCAATTTGCTGGTCATCGAGTCCCTATAGTTTGTGACCTTTTCTGAAGAATATCTATTTCATAACAAATATCCACTTCAAAATGAACAAAATCTTTTATTGTCAGAACATCTTTGTCAGTGAGGATTCAAGTAAGGGTGTTTAAATAAAGAGTAGATACATAATTGTATTGCCCACGTTATGGTTAGGTAAATGCTGGACTGAAAGACAGCAAGAAAGCAGGAAAACTAATAGTCATTTTCTCAGTACAACCTATCTGTGACACTCCCACCCACTTTTTTTTTTTTTTTTTTTTTTTTTTTTTTTAATGGATACAGTAAACATTCCCCTCATAATCCAAGTTAATTAATCCCTTGAAAATATTTAGGACTACCATATTATTGATGTACTCTAATTACACTCATTGCCATTCTGCATTTCTTTTCTTGGCAAGTACAAAATAGAATATGTTCCAGTGTCTTTCTGAGACCTGCTTTATTACTGCTTATTAGCACAGTAAATAATCTCTGCAAATTGATGTCCAGTATTAATGCCAGAGAGAGGGATGCTCAGTAGATTTCAAGCTGAGGAACACCACTAAGCTTCTTACACGATTTTAACTTTATGGAAAAGGCTGCTTTTTTGTTGACTACTATTTCTTTTCTCTCTCTCTCTCTCTCTCTTTTTTTTAACTTCATCGAATTTATAACAATTTTCTGTTCTAGAGTTGTTTATCTGGATAAAATGGCTAATAGAGCCTCTTATTCAAACCACACAGCATCCTTAATTCATCCTTCATTGTGCCACAGCAGAATCAATACACCCCATGCAGCTCACTTGCTGAAAATTTTTAGATGCTGTATGCTTTACACAGACCTATTGAGGGGAACGGCTTGTATTGAGATAGCTACAGTAAAATCCTGTATCCCTTTCTATTCTGTGGGTATGGTACAGTCGGTTGATAATTGGAATTTAGGCAAAGCCCTGTGTAGCTGGTTAAGAAATAGTTGTGGGTCATTTTATCTGAAGTGATGTGAAATTAGCCCTATTTCTAAAGGTCCACAGTTGGGCTAGGTATAAGCAGTAATATGACAAGCTTTATTAAAGGAGACAGTGTTCTGACAGAATGATCTGTTTGTAGAAATCTTCCAAACTGGTTCCTGTGCTAGTTTCAGGAGAGGAGCTGGCAATGAGGTGTCATTTACAAGGACTGGGGATTTAGTTCTTTTTTCCATTTTTTAGTGTTTCCTTTTTTCCCAAAGTTCATGTTTATTTCATGAAGCCCAATTAGTAGATTGTAACAATTTGATCTCAGTGAAATGAATAGTTGATTTTATAGTGAATCTGTGAAAGCAGGATTACATATTGAAAGGCCTTGTATGAATATGAGCTTTTGAAAACCCACAAAGAAAAACTTCCCTATTCCAAGAGCCAATTCTACAAAAATGGCTTACACCATTCTTTGTTACAGTGACAGCAGCTGAATTTTGTTTTAATAGGAGTACTGCACTGGTTTGCAGATTTCATTATTAGGAACAGAGGTGAATGTTAAAAACATTTTCTTTTGAGGATAATTATTTCAGTTGATCAAGATACACTAGCAGTTTAAGGAGAAGGAAAAAAAAATATTTCTAGGTGGAAAAGCAAGTCCTGCATGTACAGCAAGCCTATCAGAGCAGTGACTCTGCCCCAGGTTAGGTATAAGTTTACACTCATCCCCCCGCAAATCATTGCAATTCACCTCAGAAAAATGACTGAAGTGTTAAGCTAATTAATAAAGCAAATACACTACTTAGATTTCATAAAAGGTTTTGGTATTAGCTGATGATTAAAATCTGTTTCAGCTTTTGCATTTAATATATTGTACCTGAGAAAAGCAAATGGTCAGACTTTTAGTTGGTTTTGAGTACCTCCAAATTGCTTTTATAGAAGACATTAAAATGCCTGGTTTTGAGTTTGTGACACGTTCCACCCAACATGCTTACAGCTTGATGTAAAAAAATACTTTTTTTTTTTTTTTTTTTTTGATCAAAGTGAATAGGGGTGCTACAGTTGCAATGCATTTTCCAGAATGATCTCATTAATTATGAAGGGATGTGTAGCCATATGCTGAGTGGCTGACTAAGCTTGAATGTCTCCCAGTGCTGCTGAAGCCCTTGAAGGCTGTTGAACTAAATGCAGACTTGTTTTTTTCACCATGCTGTCCCCTGGCATTTGAGCTACCACAAGCCCAAGATCTGAAAGAGCACTACCAGTGTTGCACCCTTCCACTCTATCCTGAATCCAAGTTGCAAATAAGATTTAAACTGGAATTTGACTGCCTTAGTAGAGTTGAGGCCTTTCAGAATCTGAATTTCAAAGTTCACAGCAGATTTAGTATCAGTGATGGGTCAGTATGAGTTGGGTCTGCATTTGCTTTGTACTTGATGTAATTGCAAAGAATCATTTTTTCATTAGGCCTTACAGGATGATTTGCTGCCCGTTTCTTCTGCTTCCCATTCATAGACAATGTTTGCCACTTCCCTACTTCATACTGTCCATTCTTTCTTCACATCCTCCTTGGACATTGCTTCATTTTCAGTTGCATGGTTGTTCACTAGCTATCTTGCTTGTTGTCAGAGGCATTAAAACAGTAAAAACAAACAAAGCAACATTATATTTCTGAATTGATAAGTACCTGATGATTACTAAACGTGCTTGTCACCCCTATGCCAGAGGCCTGGGTTAACACTGATTGCTTCAATAAGTAGTTGCCCTACTGCTGATGCTAGCTGTGTTTTCTCACATTATTTGATTGGTTGTGGCAGCATCATGTTTTTGCAGCTATGCTTGTGATCGAATTAAATATATGCTCAAAACAAAACAAAACCACACAAAACCTTCATAACCTGGGCCAACTTTCTTATCTGATGTTTGTTTATTTTTAAGAAGAAGAGGCTGTCAATGAGGTACTTACATGCTTTAGGAGATAATGATATAGCAGGCATTCGAAAACATCTCTACAAAAACACAAAATTGCATTTTGCACTGTGGAAGTTCATAATATCTTACATCTTTTCTATCAAAGAATTCGAGAATTTTACCTTTGAACTCTGTGCTTTGGAGGGGAAGAAAAAAACACAACTCGTGATGTACAAGTTATTTGTATGTTAGACTTGAGAGTCCCTTTGTTATTTGGTGTGACTACTGAGCAAGGGCTTCACTGTAAAACTGATCCATTCTTCTACAAGTTGAGAGGAATATGCATCAGTATAAATATTCATGAGACAACTTGTAATTGCAATTGAATTGTTAGATTTTTAGCATAAGCATTACTTACCTGCGGTAATCTAGTCTCTTACCTGTGAATTCATATTGCAGTTTTTTGAGAAGCTATTTCTGCGTATGTAGAATTAATACATGTAGTGAAGGTGTTACGCAGTGTCAGAGCAGTGCTGTGATCCCAATGATGTTGACTTGCAGTGTGGTTGTAATTCATGTTTGGCCATGTACTGAAAGAGCAAGACTGAAGGTTTTGTTTGTGTTCAGCAGCGAATAGCTCAGGTGACTGTAGCAGTTACTGTCACCAGTTGTCCTCTCTGCTCCTTTTCTGCTCGTCACCATGCACACCGAAAAAGGCTGCTGAAAATAGTGTAAAGGCTTTTACCTTCTGTGTTTACAAGCTCTTTTATTAATACGGTTTAATAGTAATATTTCAGATGCTGAGTATTGCATAAATTGATGAACTGTTTTCAGCTGTCCTTTTCGTGCTATGGTTGAGATACCAGCGAGAAAGCAAGTGAATTGGCAATTTATTTTCCAGGTGTAGGGGGAGAGATATTGGTGAGCACTACTTCACCAAATGAGAATTGATTTTCTTACTGTTGCCATGATAGGAACTCGTGCCAGAACTACTGTTTTTAGGTAGCACACCTTAATCTGCCTAAATGGAAGTCATTACCTGGTAGGTATCCTGATTAGTGTACATCTTGTGTGTAATCATCTGTAGTAATCAAGAACAAGAAATAACCATCCCCTACCAAAAGGCATTGAAGGGATTGACTTTTTTCTGGTATAATATCTTGTAAAGTAGGTGATGCAAAATTTTAAGTACAACTCCTTGGAGAGGGCATCTATGAGAAAAACCTTGTAAACATGAATATTACAAATCTGAGAGCAAATACATTACTGTGGTAGAGAGCTGATGATCTATTTGTGGTTTTCCTGTGAATAAATGACACCATCTTATGTACGAGGCAACACCAAGATTAAACCTTAACTATCTACATAATGGCTTAGTATCTTGTATGCATGCACTCTTAATTACTGCTGAGAGGAGTTATATGAAAAATCAAGAAAGACTGGAAAAAAATAGTTGTCCTGGCGTCTTAGTACTCACACAGAAGCTAATCTTATAAAGTAAATTTGGGAATTTAACTGAGTTCAATTTCTCTGCATGTATGAAGGAAGAGGACTTGAATACAAAGAGGTCAGTGAAAGGAACAGACATGTCCTTGTGTTCATCCTCTATCTAGCTTTAAAGATGTTCCCTTTTCTGAAAAGAAACAGGGACATAAAACGCAAGGGAAGTGTTCCTTTGTGCAGATGTGAAGCATGTGTATTGAAGATTTTCCTCCTCCTTCTCTCCAGGTGAGGATTTAAGCAAAATGCAATCTTTTATGTGTTTCTGGTGTGTCTTCAATATGGTCTTATTTGTTTACAAATAATATATACAACCCCGCTTCCTTGAGTGAGGGAATCCAATTCAAGAAGGGCTGCATGCGCTACCAGTGGGTGGTAAAAAGAGTGTGGTGCTGTGGCCCTGTCGAGTCTTTTTTACATTTAGATATGTTTAGTGAATTATTATGACCAGCCTGATAATGCCTGAAGACAGCAGGATGTTTGAAAGGAGGTTTCAGTGAACATTAATACTTTGCTCTTCCAAACAGAAGTTGCAGTGTTACTCTTTGATT
Organism: Aythya fuligula; assembly: GCF_009819795.1. Taxonomy (NCBI): domain Eukaryota; kingdom Metazoa; phylum Chordata; class Aves; order Anseriformes; family Anatidae; genus Aythya; species Aythya fuligula. The sequence continues at coordinate 6,921,616 of NC_045569.1, read as the reverse complement.
GCACAACAGGAGGGAGAAAAATGGTTCATGGAAGTGAATGAGTGAAGAGAGCACTGTGTCCCAGAGCCTGAATTTTCTCTTAGTTGGGCCAGTCTTAAAAACAAAAAAGCTCCTGAGGAGCTGGTCCAGTAAGGATATTGGAGTGGTCTTGGCCATCCACGAGGGATGTTAAAATTCAAACAAAGATCAACCAGTGATTCAATTAAACTAAAAGCCCAAGTACGAGGTGATGTTATTTCTTGCGCTCTTATGCAGAGTAAAAACCTGCACTGCAAAACTGTACACTAGAAATGGCATAATATGAAATTCTCTGCCTTGTCTGTTTGCAATTTCGAGGAGTACTTTTTCCCAGCTGTGGCAGTTGCTCCTTATTTGCTGTTGTATGGCACACTGGTGTAAGGAATTCAGCACGAATATGACTGGTCCAGCAGGCATTGCTAGGAGCCCTGGGGAGGGTTGTCTTATTCCTGACAGAAAGACTCTCCCAGGTAGAAGCTGGTACGTACTTGTATCATGTAAACACATGGAGTGGGTGTGTCTGTCTGGTGCACTGAATTAACAAGAACCAGGAGCTGTCCCGAGTCTCTGAGCTCCTAAGTATTTGCAAGCTACGTCAAATGTTGTCACTGTTGTAGTTGCAAAAGATGTGAATGAAAATTAACCAAGGAAATAATTCTTAAATCCTGAGACATCAGCACTTTCAGGGAAGATGATTAGTCCATAATGGTAATTGACAGCTGAGATGAAACATCTCTCAATATTGTTACTTCTTTCTTTCGTGCTTAATTAGGATTAAAAGTTTATGAGGCCTTACTACAGGAATGTCTTCACAGGCAAATCACCATTAGGATGTTTTATTAGGCTGTTTTATTAGGATATTTTTATCAGGCTGAGATCTAAAAAAATCAATCTAATAAGAGGATGTTGTTACCGTCTAGCAATGCTTTACTTGGATTTCTAGGGTGGTTGCTAAACTAACAATTCTTGGTGTACATCTATGCAGATTTTAGAAGTAAAAATATGATCCAATATCATAATCAAAGAACTTTCAGTCTTCACTTGACCAATTCTTTTTATAATCCTAATGAACAGAGATCTTAAAAGAAAAGCATTAGTTTAGCTTGGATTCAAATTAGATTCATATCTTAAATATCATTCTTTAATTTGAAGGACCAGTGGTGTAAAACTGAAGTAAAATGGAGAGTATTTTAATTAATTGTGTAGTTTTGATTTTTTTTTTTTTTTTTTAACTTGCACATGGCCTAGCTTTTTAAACATGAGCTCTCAAATTGGTTTATCTCCAGAAATATTTTTAACTATTGGAGATACATAGGATATATGAGGAGTTTTAAAACTTGTACCTTTGTATCTCACCAGTTGCATCTTCATGTAGAATACTCAGAAGCCTTTTCTGTACTGTTTGATGGCAGTATATAAAATTGCATGGAAAATGGAAACAGTTTACACAAACTGTTTGCTTCATGATTGAGAATCTCATGTAAAAATATTCTTGGAGACTTCAGTCATTTTTTCCTAGATATATTCTGAATTTTCAGATGCAATAAATGAAATATTTACTATACTCTGGTTTTAAGAAAATCTGTAAGTCTGTATTAAACAATGCCTATGGCAAATATTTTTGCCTTTGGCTGAGCCTCTAGCTTCGGCTGTCCAAATGTTGATGTTACTCAAGGAGCATGGTTTCTGAGGTTTTTGGCATGTTGATGCTAAAACATTGATATATGATGTGTTATAGACTATAATTGTTTGTGACTCTTTCAACAGTGAATTCTAAAGGTGTTGCTGAAATGGATTTCCCAATCAATGAGACCGCAGACTTAGAGTAATGGATGCACAGCCTAACTGGTGTGTCGTTGGCTTAGTTATTTCTGACTTAGGATGTTTTATCTACCTCTGTCAGCTGACTGCCTTAGATACTCAGTCTGCATGAGAGCAGATGATATTCATGATTATGAGAACAGCCTGAAGTTCTTCCTCTTTTACTTGCATCCCTGTAAGATACCAGATAAACCTCATGTCAAGTTTTTCCTGTCTGGAATACTCAGTTAGCTGGTGTTGGCCATTGGCACTGACAAAACAAACAAACTAACAAACAAAAAACAACAATAACACCTAATTTCCTAAACTGGGCTGTTGCATTGGATCCCGCTGTTATAAGTCATCTGACTTCTGCCCTTTTTTCACAATAACTGAGGATTTTTTCCTCTGAGCTGTTTCACACTCTTTTAGCAGTAGTTTCTAGGTGAGCTACTAAGGTGATATTTTGTCTTAACTTTGGTATATTATAGTTACATCATAAATCTGTCCCAACTATGTCCATTCTGCTGTCTAAAATTTGGCTTATTTTCACAAATGGGCATAATGACAGTCATTAGTATTGGTGAGACTCTGGAGTTGCCAGCTTCCATAGAATAAAGCCCCTACTAATGCTGGCTATTTCTCCAGTTGTGTGAGCACTTTATTAATGGAATGTTATTGCCATTTCCTTCTATCATTTCTGTCCATCCCACTGCATCTCTCAGCCGGACATCTTAAATAAATAAACTAAATTAAATAAATGATCTCACCTTGTCAGCTGCACTTAAAGTGCCATGATGTTACATAATTGCTGACCTTGTGTTTCTGTGATTCTATAATTTTAAAAGTGCCATTTCTAAGTGACGGCTGCAAACAGGGAGTCCTAATGCAAGGTCATCTCTGTCTACATTTCTTTTAAAAGTCCTTATCCTAGAGCCTTTTCTTTTAAAGCATACAAACCAAAGGCTTCTTTCTGATGAAGCTGGAGAATGAGTGCACATGCTGTGGTGTGTTCAGCAGGATAATAAGTGTTGTTTACATTGAACCAATGCTAAGATATTTACAGAAGTATTCATAAATGCCTTTTAACCTTGAGAAGCTGTCTTGTTAGGTTTCTTTCCAGGCTGATGGACAGGTCCAGCTGATAGTGATGCAAAGAAGGAAAGCAGCCATTCCTCAAGGATATGTTGTCCTTCAGCACCATCCAACTTGGGCAGAATCTGTGGCATCCTTGAAGGAAGGTTTTGGAGATGGAGCATGCTGTCTTTTACAGGCTCAGTATGGGGAGGTGGGACTGCCTAGTGACCCACAGCTGAGTGGTGGGCTTCTGGCAGAAAAGGAAACTATGAAAAGCAGCAGGCTCTCTGCAGACATATTTCAACACACATTGAAGAACTGGGTATGACTGCAGCACTCAGTCCTGCTGAATTGGACCAACTGCATCTAATGAAACCCACTGGCCTCAGAAGAAGTGCAGTGGTTACAGAAGCGGCATAGGTAGGTTAGCCGCCTTTCACTGCAGTTAGGTTTCTTAAATACCTTTCTGAGGTACAAATTAGGTATTTCCTTGACAGAAAATGCTGGGTAGAAAAATCTTTATCAGTTTTGTCCGAGCAAGCGATCACCAGTGCAGGAGAAGCACTCAAGAAACAGCATTATGTGAGAAGGGATATTTCCCTGCCCATGTGTTCAATTGCTGTCTCTTTGCAAGTTAATACCAAGTCACCTCAGCTTTTCTCTTCTATTTGCTCTTTCAGTCTGATGCAGGGTATGCTTTGCACCTCTTCAGTTGATTAGAATAGGAGGAAAAGGTAAATGTAAGAACTGGAGACTCTTTGGCTGGTAGGTGTCAGCCTCATGATGTTTTTGTATATGGTTTAAGCAAGAGCAGGGATTAAAACAGGCTTTTTTGGCTTCTAAGCTGGGATGGGTTTCATGGTAGAAGACCAGCTGGCCAGGTTGTGACCCATCCAAGACACACAGACAGGCCTGGAATCTTGCTGTGGACTATAGGTTTACCTGGAAAGCTGACAAACAGCGGTCTCAAAAGCCACATATAGAGCTACACAGATTTCCAAACATGCAGGGGTGCATTCTCATTGTTCTCATTTTTCTCTGAAATTACACGTCTCACCGTTTCAGTAGAAGCAGTTTTTAATCTAGAAAATAGTTTTGTCTCCTAGTGTAGCTTCTGTACTGCATCCTGGCTCAAAACAAGATGAGTGAGGTAAAGGAAAAGCCTGCACCAAGAATTTTAGAGAATGCAACCTGTTTGCCAGAATTGTTCCCGTAAAGTGCTGGTAAAAATGGAAAGTTAGAAATCAGTCAGGGAGCTGCTCTCTCTCAGGAAATGACAAAATAGATGGTTGCTAGTTCTTTCACAGTGTGATATGTAAGTTGGAAACGATACTGGCACTTTATTATGTGTATTTCTTTTGTGTTCACAGAGCATTTGGTTAAAATAGAAAATCTAGTTAAAAGAATACCATATCCTCTTGACTTAATATTGTGAGTTAAACTAGTTGAACAACTTCTGCATGAAACTCATAACTTTAATGCCCTGTTTCAGGTATTGTTTACTTGACAGGCTTGTAACAGCTACACTGCTTGAGCTCCTAGAAGACAAAATTTGTTTCATACCTTGAGGGTGCAAAGTCCCAGGGCAGCAGATGGCCCTATGATTATTATTTCCAACCTGTCTTACCTGACCATTCCTTCCCTGTATGAACAGCTGTTTCATTCACTTCAGTGCAGCCCAGCCCGATCGGCTATTTTTCTTCTGCCCTTTTCTTTCTATGTAACATAAATCTTTTTTTTTTTTTTCTTTTGACCTGGCCTGCAGCTCCATCCACCTGTGCATGCCTTAAGCAATGTCAAACTCTTGCCAGATCCACTTTGCTTTTTCTAGATACATTCTTCTGAAACTAAACTTTTTTGCCATAATGCTGAATGGATAGAAAGAGTCCATTCTTCTCTTAGAATACTCACTTCTTCTGTGTTCAGAAGGGGGTGAATTTAGCTCTGCCCCTTTCAGTGCATTGATTCAGGGGTATCAGCCTATTGGTGTGAAGGTGTGAGCGGGCCCACTTTCTGCAATTTGCAGTTTCCAGCTATGCAACACACTTCATATCAACCTGTAAAGTTAATTTTATCTCTTATGTTGCAAAGGCAAATGTTCACATTAGAAAATGACAAAATTAAGATGTGCCCATGCAACCTCAGCTTGGCCTCCTTATGCCCAGATCCACTTTCAAGGTGTTTTTTAGCTCTGTAATAATATACGTAGATATTATTTTTTGGAAGAACCTCATCTCATTTCTATGCGTGGTGAATGAGCAGTTTCTCAGCGTTTCATTTTATCCTTGCTGTACAGACTATGGCTGATGTCTTATTTGCTGTGCTGAACATGGAGATACTGATTTCCATAATGACAATCATCACCTTTAAGAATTTTAATGCTACTGTTAGACATGGTAGAAACATTTCTACCAGCTGGCAGGTGGACGATTGGGGCAGGCGAAAGTCTGGTAAGTACTTTACTGAATGGTGACACATGGTGACACGACCTCAGTTATCAACGCTGTGCTCCTGGTTTTTTTGTTTGTTTTTTAACCATAAGGACCACTCTAGCAGTAACTGATAATGCTTGGAAATTCTGCATGTCAAAGAACTGAAGCTGGACCCCTGTAAAATGAAGTTCAGATAGAAACTGCAGAGCTTCTGCCTTACGTAATTTGCATGGTATGACATGTTCTTTGTGACAGAGTCAGCAGCAGAATCCAGACTAGAAATGAGATACCTTTCATATGAGGTCCATTCTTTTGCTTATGATATCTATCTTCTCAAGCTTTCCAGATTGTCTCAAACTGTAAGACGTGGAAGGGAACCCTACAGACACCAGATTTCTTCCTAATAGTATTCAGAACGTTTCCTGGACACTGTCCTTTCAGCTCCTTAAATGAGGCAGGCCTCCTCTGGTGAAATACAGAGACTTGCCAGGTGATGCACACTCACAAAGCAAACTTGCTGAAGTTTCACAGGTATTCCTATTTTTAGTATTTCTTGACTTCATTGCTTAACTTTGTGGAACTGTTGCTGTTCTGATGTTATTTTTTTTGTTTTGTTTTAGTCCTATGGAGACTTCACTATTATCTTCTTCTTTGTGCCATGACATGACACAGTAACTTATAGCACAGCAGATTTCTGATGCTGTTGCAAGCCAGTGTCTGTCTTTTATTATGTGGATAATGAGTTTTTGTTTTTTTTTTTTGATCAAATGCCTTGATTTAGAACCAAGTGTCTGGCTTTATGTTCTTTGAAATGCTGTTAGCAGTTACTTTTAGGTAACTTGAAATGCAAATAAGGATATATTTGATACAAACTAATCCCTAAAAGGACTTGATGAAGTGCTGCAAGCTTATTTTTTTGAAAGCTGAGTCAAGTCCCACTTAAACATCAAACTGTCTTACAGCATATGTTCTACACAAATAATGAGTAAATTGTGCTCAAAAAACGCTTCATCAGACACTTTCTGATTTTGTTTTTTGATTTTTTTAAAGGAGAAATAGTGATCTACGTAACAGAAGATATCCAGTCCTAATTCTCTATCACATATAAATATATATATATATATATGCATATGTTCTCAAAATAAAATAAGAATAGTATGTGGCAACTGGAAGATCTAAAAGAGCAGGTCTTTTTCTAAAAAAGGAAAAGTTGTTCCTGAAGAAATTTCTGTAGAACAGACACCTTAAGCTAAGATGTGTCAATTGATAAGAGAGTTCACGGGCAGATCATATTCAAAGACAGAAATATGCAACAGGGATGTGAAGCAGCTGTAAAATTGAGGTGTTTATGCAAATTAATTTGTGATATAACTGTAGTTTATTAATTTATCTGGAGGGGGAAAAAAAGGCCTTTTATATATAAAATTGAGGAAGAAAAGATTGATTTTCCTTTAGGTTCTAAGCAAAAAAAAAAAGGAAATTATTTTGTGTGTGTGAATCTTTGGAGGACAAATAGTGATGACAATGATAAATTACATGTATACGTGAAAGTTAATCAGCACAAATTTGCGTATGTTTGACAAACGTATTGACTTGCAGTCAAAGGCATTACACAAGTGTGGTAGACATGTTGTAAGTAGTACTGTTAGGTGATGTGGTGTATTCTCTCCCTCTTTCTAAAGCTATATATAGAGGGAAAAAAAAGTTTGACTCCTGTAATGACCTGGGTTTAATTTCTTGTATAGTAACATGCTTGTCTTCAATATGCAAGCACCCATCAATACTTTTAGATTATATAAATACAAAAGGCATCTGTTTTAGGCCTATGGACGTGAGAGAAGATCTTGCATGTTATTTGAGCTTTTCTTTTTTTCTAGGAAAACAAATTGAATTTTCTCTGTACTATAGTACTGCAGAACCAGAAATGTGAGAGTCATAAATGATGACAAGATGTTAAAAATAATAATCCTGAACTTTAAAAATAGCTGTGTAAGGAGAACTGAATTAAACTTTAAATGTTTCCACTGCACGTACAAAGTTGTTTTTTCAGGATTGGCTGTTGAAATGCAAGTGCCTGTCATTAATTCATCAGAAATTTTTACTATGCTTATTAAAATAATTTGCAATAGGAAATATATAGATATATATATTAAGGATAAATACTAACATTTCTCTTTAGGACTGCCCTGCGCTTGTTTGGCTTTGAGTACAGGTTAAACTGCAATAATTTGGAACCAGAAGTTTGCATCCAGAGCCTGCTTCTTGCTTGGACTCACTCAGTAGTGATCCTGAGTGATTATAGCATTTATACTACAGAACAAAAACATATGAGGCCCTGAAATGTTAATGTTCCATGTTAATGTTAATTTTATGAGCTTTTCCTTAGCTCCAGCCAGTGTAATGTCATATTTCAAATTCATTCTTTTTTGTCTTGAGCTAAGGGCACAATGTAGTCATAACACAGGTCTGTTATTTTTCTGTTAATCTGTACTTTTTTTTTTTACTGAATATAGCAGGATTTATACAGTCTAAATTGTAGTTGTGACATATGAAGGAAACTGTTATACAGTTGCTGTATAGTTGGGTATCAAGCCTCTGTCAGTGTACCAAGCAGGGTTAGTTGTTAATGCTTTGTGTGGTCCAAGAATTCCCCAGAATTCATTTTGTAGATGACACAGTGGACTGACCTGAAACGAAGTGACTGCCTGAACTTCTGGCCAGCTTCACAGCAAAGCTTTTGTCTCTTACAAGACAAAGCTCTTCAGGTAGGAACTTGGGACAATCCTGGAGTCTCCCCCAGGTAGCTCCTTCTGTTTCTAGCCCAATTAATATATACACTTTGTATGCTTCAATGTGTTGATTAACTTCCTGGGTGGAGAATCTGGCAGTCTCACAGACTCCCCCAGGCAGCTCCTGCTGCAGAGTTGACCAAACTTCATGTAGATAAAGATACCTGTACATAGTCAGCAGAAACTGCAAATGAGGAAAGGTCGTGTAGCATTGTCTTTTCACATGCAGCTAAAACAGTGAGATAGTGAATAGCAAGGGATTGTGCAAGTGCTGGAGCACTTGTGTAGGACCACAAACCAGCTGGATTGTAAGAGCTGGCTGTGCTGATAGTTCAAGGAGCGAGCTGACAGTGCAATTCCAAGCACTCTTGCAACACAGACTCCTGTCAGCATCCCGACAGTAATTGGCTGTCTTGTTCAAGAGGTTTGATTTCCGCATTTAAATCTTACCCTGTACAGTATTATTTTTTTAACATTTTTGAGTGTCTGTGCAACATAACATGCTGATGTTTTTTCTGCAAATCAATTTGCAAAGTCATTGCAAATGGGATGGTGAGGAGGAGGCTTTAGTCTGCTGGGTTCTGATGGCAATACACAAGGCTGCATTCTGACTAGGGAATTTTCCTCCCAGGATGGAGAAAGCAGCTTGAAAATGCCACGTCATGCTTTAGGAACATGAATGAACCTCGTGCCATGAGGCAATAACAACACGGGTTTTACATTTCCCCTGTACTTGGGTCTGGTAAGGACACATCTCAAATACTGTGTTCAGTTTTGGCCCCCTCACTAGAAGAAACACATACAGGTGCTGGTGTTTGTCCAAAGAAGAGCAACAAAGCTGGTGAAGGGTCTAGAGAACAAGTCTTAGGCAGAACGGCTGAAGGAATTGGGGTCATTATGCCTAGAGAAAAGGAGGTGCAGGGGAGGTTGAGTGGGATGTGGGTCAGTCTCAAGCAACAAGCAATAAGATGAGGAAACAGCCTCTAGTTGCACCAGAGGAGGCTTAGGTTGGGTATTAGGAAACTTTCCTTTCCTGCAAGGGTTGTAAAGCATTGAAACGGGCTGCCCAGGGAAGTAGTTGAATCACCATCCCTGGAGGTATTTAAAAGATGTGTAGATGTGGTGCCTAGAGACATGGTTTAATGGTAGACTTGACAGTGCTAAGTTAATGGTTGGACTTAATGATCTTATAGGTCATTTCCAACCTAAATGATTCTATGATAACTATAGAATCAACAAAAGGAAATGTTATGGAAATCATTGCAAGTGGGGAAAAAAATAAAATATTTAAAACACTTTTCTTACTCAGCAAGTAGTGTAAGTTAATTTCATCCAGTCTGTAATGCATTTTCTTTTTCAGACCACAGGTCAAAAACTTCTTTCAGTGTTCTCAGAATATTGGAACATCATATTTTAAGAGCCTGATATACTTCCAGACATTAACTCAGTCTGGATTTCTTGGAGACATTTTGAAGTATCTTTTCTCAGGTTGCTACAGACACAGAACTTGAGAATTCCCGAGTATTAAGGATTATCCTTACTATTCTTTAATATTTTAGAAGCTAAACTGAAACTGAACATTCCAGTAGATAATAGGGAAATTTATTTAGTAAAAATTAGTATCAGATCTTAGATATTTCTAAGAGCCAGATGTATATCAGCCATATGTTTCTTCTGAAAGCTGGTGGCAAAGTGTATGTGTGTATCATTTTTTGTGTATGCATGCGTATATCCTTTATGGTATACTTCACTTCAGATATGGAGCCCTGTTTCTTCTGGTCCTGTCTGTGAATAGTGATAAAAGGAGAAAATACTCTTTAGTCTCCCTTGGACTTTTTTTGTGAACATTTGTAGTGTTTGCAATTGAGAGAGAGAGAGAGAGAGAGAAAATAGTATTGTTCGTTTTGCATTTTAGCAAGCAAACATACAGAAAGTAGGCAACGCAGACAGAGGGTTTGCTAAGCATCTTAAAAGCTACTGGTCTCGCATTTGTAAGGACTTTTCAAACATTTCAAAGAAAGGTCCAGTGTAAGGCAGCAAAGCAGATCATATACATTCTTTGAAATCTCTTAGAGTACCCAGATAAGGAGATGTTAGATGAAACACAAAGCTGATGGCTCAGAAAGCAATGCAGTTATTTTTATTTACTAAATCACTTCTACTAATAGAATGAATTGAGACACTCAGCAGCTCTTCAGTGGAGCTGTCTGTGTCACCTGGCTTAAAGGGGTGCCTGGAAATAAATCCAAACATGATTTGTTGCATCTGGTTTCGAAAGCTGAAGGTTGATTAAAATCTCCATGACTCTGGGGTCATTGTTTCTGAAGCAGCTAGAAATGGTAGAAGTTGAACAAACACACGCAGGCAAGGTTTGGAAAGATTATTTGCTTTTGGTTCTTCCGTTTATTTCACAGTGAAATAGAAGCATTTGATGGAGAGAAGCAGATAGGCATTGCAATCCAACCAGGAGCAATGCTTCTCTACTTGACTGTCTCCTGCTGCTCTCACTCATTCACAGAACGTTAGGTATAAGGCTAAAGACATGATCTTTTAATTATTATTATTTTTTTTTTCTCATCAGGCTTGTGCTCTGTCTTATAATTCTTTTCCATTGATTCTTACAAGGTGGGAGCTTGTGCACAGTTAAGTTGCAATCTTATTTGTAAAAGAAGTAATGAGAGGATTTCTAGAAATAAATTCCTAGAGTAGAGAGAATGACTAGGAGTTTTGACATTTTAGATGCTGTATGTGTACATGTTGTCAGAGGTACATTTCTGCTTCAGAATGAAGTACTGTGGAACAATCCTTTCTGTCTGAATTCAGCTATTTCACCAGGAATTACAGTGAGAAGTCTCGCTTGTAACCCTTTATAAGAGGGATACATTTACCTTGGGAAGACCGTGTGATGAGCTTGTCATGGTTTGTCATTCCTTCAAGCTGCAAAAAAAACAGTAATGGTTTTCTCACAATGTGGAGAAGTGATTACCCTAAATAACATCAGTTTGGAATTCATTCCCATTCTTTGTAAGGTCAGACGGGGCAAAACTGACAAAAGTGGGGTATTTTGCTTATCTACTGACCTAAACTGCCAATCAGGTATTTGTGCCTCCCAGAGGGTGGAAAAAAATACCATTTTTATTGAAATTTTAATGCAGCTTTATGTCATAAACAGCAATCTGACTGCTGGACAGCGGTTAGGATAGAGACTCTCTTAATTATGACTTCCACATGACACTCTCTGTTGAGGTACTGTTAAATTGCACCTAGAACTACTGAGACTTAGCTATTCTGATGCCTTTCATCGGAAACTGGCAGTTCTATGAATTTGTTAATTTATGTTTAAAATATCCTAAAATATCTACGGTTATCATATAATCAATGTATTTTAGAGATCTGCAGCATCAAACTCTGAGCCAACTTTGTCTGTTGAAGTTGCAGCTGAAAACCAGTAATAAAGGGCTGAGTTAATAACAAAATGTCAAGTTGGCATTTGAATCAAAATGGATTCATTTTAGTGGTTTAACTTCACTGCGTGAATTTACACCTCTTGGGTACTGCATCTGTACTGTACAAATACACTGGCATAAGATGGTACGGTTAGAATTAATAAAGAGAACTTCAACATTAGAAGTAATGTAAGATGTAAGAATGTTAGAAAATGTAGCCTCCTGATTTTCTGACATTTCAAATCCTCTAGCATACTGCTAATGAATATAAATGGGAATTAGGAGAAGGCTAATAAAACCAGGAGACTAAACTTTTAAAATTAAGGTTGTGAATTATTACAAAAAAAATAGTTGATGCTAATGGAACAATGCGTGTTCTGGGTTTTTGAGAGAAAGATTTTATTTCTGAATAGAAGGTCAGAGCACTTGCCCTTTTAAATACCATCTCTGGCCCTGTTATACTCTTTCAGGCTCTCATTAAGAAAACGTGTTTGGAAAACTTCCATTTCCCTCTCTTAGTACTTCTAACAGGAGCACGAGTTACAGACGATAAGTACTAGCAAAGCTAATATTTAAATTTAGACCTGGAGCCTGTGTTGTTTTGAACGATTATAATTCTAGGGATAATTAGTTATCCTATCTATACACATTATTATATGAGGGTGGAGGTTATAGAAAAGGACAGGATGAAATACAGCATCTGTTTAAAAACTGTCACCTGAATAATACCAAAGCAAAATCTGGTCTTGTGTATGCTATTTAAGTCAGAAGTAAACTTACCTTCCTTAGAAGCCTCTCTGTGAGAGACCATATGTCAACTCTCCTTAGGTTTTCTCTAAGAATACCTCAAATAAAAAAACGGAAGTTTAGTTCTCCCATAATCTTTCTTCTTAAGATTGTTTTTCCCTTAAAAATGTTATGTGGAAATTTCCTGGATCTGAATTCATCCATGATTCAATCTTGCCTTCTCCTACTTCTACTTTGTTCTTGGAATACAACATTTTCATAACTTCATCTCGACTGCATCTGCAGAACGAGTTAATATATCTCCAAGGAGCTGTGCTGACTGGATAGATAGCCCAGTCACCCTGTTATCCTGATGTATGGGAGATGATATGTTGACAAGGGAGAAGTGTGTGTTACAAAACACACAAAATGTTTCCTATCAGAGATTGTTCCTTTAGATCTATTTCTCTTCAATTAGCCCGGCTGTCTTCTTTCCTTGTCTCAATATACAAAGGCACACAGAACATCAGAGGCTGATAAACTGTGATAACAGTTGCATAATTATTTTCATCAAATAACTTTTGCTATTAAAAATAGCTGTTCATTGTTGCGCTGGGGATATTTAAGTTTCTGATTCTTCAAACATGATTCTAACTTGAGGTGCATTTGGAGAGCTTTTTTTTCCTTTGGGCTTTGATACTCAAAGGTGCAGAAAAAAATAATTGATTACCCAGTATTTTCTTGTTCAACTGGATGCATATCGCTCTCATGACTGCAGGACAAGACACCTCTGAATCTCTTCAGGAGTTATTGAACAAGATGAGTGGTAGTATCTAATGCACAAAGATAACTGCCAAAATTATAGTTCCTAGGAAATCCATGTAGCTGTAATACCCGTGAGCTTTGTGAGTTGAAATGTCATCCCGTTTTAGCCCTTTCACATGAAGATGTTGGGAGCCATACCTGGCTGCAGGGTAGTTGGTATCAGGCAGGTTTCACTGCGTGCATACCTTGACTCTGGGGAAGGGTTAGCAGAACTTGAAGTCCAGTCCCACCAGCTAACATGTATCAAATTACATGGTGATTTTCTGTTGTCACTCAGATTTTGGTGCACCTAACGTGTACCATTTGCTTTTAGAGCCTTGGTTTATACTCCTGGTTCTGACTTTTTATGATATTCTCTTCAGTACTGCAGCCAAATGCAGAAGGGAGTTGTGAAAGGAAGTTGAGGAACTATTCTTTATGGATGCTAGCACTAATTATTATTATTTTATTTATTTATTTAAATCCCATCTATAGTTAAAGCTGCTTACATTTGATTTATATGGCATTTTGGCTGTAGTGTACACTATTTTTAAGCTCAGTTCTTACTGTCTTGAAATACACATGAAACCAGCTTGCTTGCTTGTAGCTGTTTTGAACATTTGAGCGCTCTATGGGCTGTGCACTAAAGTTTCTGCCAACTTCTGGAAGTTTTTTCTAAAGAACAATACTGTTCATACCACTTCTGTTAGTCTTATTTCCATGTATCAGCTTGTCACTTTAGAAACTTTCACATTGCCAGACATCATGAAGGTTATTGCATGGACAAAATCCCTAATTCCAGTCACACATTTTCGTCACAGCATGCTTAAAAATTACCCTTCTTTCCAGCACTTCTGATAGTCATCCCAGGCACAAGTTCCCAAAGTACGAATGCCATCTCTTCACAGGTGGTCTTAGTGTACTGAAGCCAGTCTGCACCAAAAAGTGAAAAGCCAAACACATGATGCTTGTTCATTAATGGTTAATCTTTCTAACTTTTTATGAGTATGTATTTGGATTGTGCTAGTGGGGTAAGAAAATAGTGTAATCCCATGTAGTTCCCACGGCCATTAGCTCTGGGAACAATAGAACAATGTATTTCTGGCTGAAATTAGGAAAAAGGAGCAGCAAAGACTGGCAGACACTGCTGGGCTTCTTTGAAGTTTAAATAAAACAAGTAAGCTCATTTGTGAAGGTGATTCCCTTCCTTGGCAGGAAGAAAGTATCAAGCATATTTACAGAAACGCTGTGTTATTCTGACAAAATGTACCAAGTTTAGATATTTTATCAAAAATGCCAGTGTAATTACCATCTGCTCTTGTTCTGTTTGCCTTTTCCATCTGGATACCAACATATCTCTGTATAAACATAACCCACCTACTAACTCGTCAGTCCTCCAGCCTGCCTCATAAGTTGTAGCACTTAGATGATGACGTAGCTTGTTGCCCTGTTGTCAGCTTAACTGAGAGTAGATTGTGACCTCACTACAGTAATGACTCCAGCTAGAAGGATGTGCTGAGTAGGCATCAAGTGGAAGTCGAAAGAAATATGTCTCTTTAGACGATGGACTGTATGGGAAAGGGTTTTGCACATTCAGAGATGTCTCCATGCCTGTGTTGGCCCACTGTAGTGGTACTGTCTTGCATCTACTCTGGAGAGCATGAGATCACGTAGGAGATCGGTGTCTTTATCACATCATGTTTCTGGTGCTGACTAGTTGTTATATTTCTGATAAACGATTACATCTGAACTCCACTGCTATGGGTTTTGTAAGTTTCTTTTGGCCTTTCATTTTTCTAAGTAAGAGGAAATTAGTCTGAGCTGTTCAGTATTATATTTTGATTTTAGATGAACTGATTTACATTATTCTTTTCCACAGTTCTGAGTAATTGCCAGAGAAAAAGGTTCATTTTATAATGCTGAATGCACCTGTGTCGTGACTTCCTCCTCCAAGGAGGAGGGATGACAAACTGATGTAATTACCTTGTGTGACACCAAGCCAATGTATGTGACCTAGGAACCTGGCTGCTCATTCCTTACTCGTTCAAGCGTTCACATTTTACCTCTTTGTGGTCTCGCCACACTGTAAATTAACAGAACAGTGTTAGTATGATATGTGTTACTCTCTTCATAAGGAAATGGCTGGGGGAAGGCTACAGAAGGTGTTTGTTGTAGGCAGATTTGTTTGTAGTCAGATTTTTTCTTGTGCTTGACCCACTGGTATTTTCAGTAAATGAGTTCATGACAGTTTGGATATCTCTGGCTGTGAGTTTGGAAAGTCTGCCTTCAGCCCTGTCCTGTCAGAACAGCAATCTCAGGACAGTACTTGGGAATCCATATTGAACCGAAGCCTTAGCAGAGCACCTAAGGGACCTCTGCAATAGATGCTTATGCCTCTGAAATAAATGCTTATTTTCCCAGCTCACTGAGGCTGTATCTCTGTGCTTGAGGGATCTGGGCTTTGTTGTTATCATGCATACTCTGCTCCTAATTAAAAAATATTGCAGAAGCTATATAAAATATTACAAAGGCTGTGCAAATCACCTCTATCTATTAGAGACACATACCTACTTGAGTAGATCACATTCTGACTAAAGAAATTTGACCTGTATCTTTGCCTTCTGATGTAAATTGAGGTACTTTTCTTTGGCATGCTACTAAGTGCCTGGCACCTACCAGCTTAATATGGGAACAAGTGAACTCATTCCTCCATATTCAAATTAATGACACAAATTAATTCTACACATAAAATACTATACAAATACTTGGGGTAGTTTTAAATTCCACCACCAGCACTACTTCATTGATTAGTGTCCTGTGATTTTCCTTTCAGATAAGGGTCACAGTCTCTTCCTCCAGTTCTGTCTGGTAAAATTTGTCCCATGATTGAATAAGAGACAGGGTAGCCAAAAGACTGGGCTGGTGCATCCAGAATCATTAATTCAGTCAGTCAAACAAATGGGAGGCAAGAGAACAAGAA
This sequence comes from Aythya fuligula, assembly GCF_009819795.1. Lineage (NCBI taxonomy): Eukaryota > Metazoa > Chordata > Aves > Anseriformes > Anatidae > Aythya > Aythya fuligula. Next base: position 6,905,544 of record NC_045569.1, on the reverse strand, counting down.
ACAGTGACCAATTGGTCACATGGCGGGGGATCTGCCCTGGAGCATGAAACACACTGAGTTCAGCCCCTGAGCTGGATGGTCACAAATGCCATAATGATTTCTTAGCATGGCCCTGGCTGTGGAAGCTCATGCCAGCCTGCTGAGCAAGCTTGGCCAGGCTTCTTGAGATTCACAGATAAGATTTATTCCTGAAGCCTGACCTACATGAGTGTGTATCTAAATGTGTGAAAGCTGTGATTTGATGGCAAGCAATGAAAGGTCATAGAAAAAGCAGGCAATGCATTTAAATCAAAATGATGAAGCTGGGTAATTTCATTAGCAACAGTTGTATTTACTGGAAGTCACAGATGGTGCAGTTTAGCTTATGGCCAATTTGTTAAGACAAAATAAGTATAAAGAAAGAAATATTCCAAGTGAGAGGTGGTTAAAAATTAAATAGGCACCAGATGGCTCAAGATTGTCCTTCATACAAATTTGGTGAAAGAAGACATAAACAATCCAAAAGCATTTCTGAATGGGACACTTAGAGGCTGGCTAGGCCTTTAGCAGAGCTAGGTTTAAAACCAGAGTGATTAAACTTCCCTCACTTTGTAACATCTGACATCCCAGCAAAATGTTCTACATCAACTTCTGAATTATTTTTATTTTCTATTGGATAAGTTATTTAAGCGGAAAAGCAGGCTAAATGGAAAATCCATAAATCTGCCAGCCTTTGAGTACCGTTCAAGTAATCTCAGCTTTTACTTAGAGCAAGGAGGATAACTTTTACTGTGCAATGTATATTTTATACATCTAAATGTATGCACATCAGTAGTCAAGCTTTTATGCTCAGTGGCAATATTTTAAGTGTTGTTTGTTTTTGAGAAATGTTAGCAATTGTTGTAGGTCACTGATAATAAGCCAAGGTTATGGCTCTAGACTAAACTCTGGGAGATACAAGTTCCTGTTCTTGGCTGTTTCTAAATATTTTCTCTAGCTTTGGACAAATAATTTTTCACATTTATATGTTTTATCTATATGCTAGTCACTCTGGTGCATGTTGGAATATTAATGTTTTTTTGCATAGTCTAGAGCTACTGGATGGTTAGCACTGATACCTTTGTACCTGTTTCTAAAAGTTAACAAAATGGATTCCCAGTGTTTCTAGTTGGATAACAGAAGTTTACTGTATGTTACCTGGATTCTGTTTTCTGTTTATGTGCGCAATGTACCTCCTGTTCCTTACACAGGTAGGTCAGGGGACTTTACACATTTTGTTCGTATTACAGTGTACTTCTCTACTGTAATAGAAACTCTAACATTAAAAAAAAAAAAAAAAAAAAAAAAGTGAAGACATAAATGACTTCAAGGAAAAGAGTCAGCATAACGTTACTAAAGTGTGCTCTCTCATTTTATGTGAAGCACTTAATATAGGTGACATCAGAGATACAGCAGAATCCTCTTTAAAGAAAGCTGTATGTATGGAGCTGGTTTCCCTTGAGGGTGAAAAGAAAAAAAAAAAAAAGCTAAGGAAAACAGCCTTGAATCCTTGAATGAGGGAGGCAGCTGGAGACTGTGTTGACTAATTAATGAGCAACATACACTTGAGAGCTTTTACTCATCCTGCACTAGCTTTGCGCATTTTCAACTGCATGTTTCATTCTCCGGGTATGAAAGCTGTGCGAGTGGTGCCTGCTTGCAGGGAAAAGATACACTTGAAAAGATGGCTGTACTCACTCAAGGGAAATGAAAACATTTACAAATGTCCTGGAAAAGCCTGGAAGAGTCCAGATGGGAAACAGGATTTGAAGAATTTTAACATTAAATGAATTAAAAAACAAAAACAAAAAACAACCAAAATCCAGGAATGATTTTCCCATGTGCCAAGTAATGCACAAGCACAGCCTTGCCAGAGAAATGCATTCTCCACATCCATCGGGTGCAGTTCATATGTCAGGTGCCAGAGTTGCACCTATGAACAGGAAGGTGATTCAGAGTCATGGCTTTGTGTTGAAAAGGATCATCCAAGTTAAAGTAATAACAATTCATTTTTTTTTTTTAAAGAGGCAAAATGACAACAACGATATTACTGACCTTTGAATAGAAATAGTACAGACTCTTTCTTGTATGTATTCACAGTGCTTTCTGTGTGGGAAGAGAAAGGGGGAAGGGCGGAAAGGCAGGCTATGAGGCAATCAGTCTCTTCTAAGTGTGTGCTCCAAAAGCTTTGTATTCAGCTACTGCCTTTTAGTTATTGCCACCCTTGCAAACTGGTTAAATGTCAGCGCCCAGACAGTGCATCTTTTGCTGTGTTTCTGAGAACCTGTCACCTGGGAGACCAATTCTTCTGCCTGAAGTTAGACCAGCTCTGATTGTACTCCAAGGCTTGAACAGTAGTAATGGCAAACCCCTGCAACATTTACACTGGGAATCTTTGACCCTCTGCAGGTAAGATATCATCCTGCTCAACACCCATGATCCTTACACTTTACAGCATGTGTTCCTAGTTCATAAATATGGTTCTGTTTCAGGCTCATAAGCAGATGCAAGTTTTCCTGAACTTGCAATTAATGGCGTTACTGGGCCAAAAGCTAACTCCAGTTACAGAAACAGTGGTGAAGCATGATTTGTCCTTACCTATGTTTGAAGCTAATAATGTTCAGTAGTCTGGTAGCCCCTTGTTGCTAATATCCTTGGTGAGCAAGGTGTAGGGCCTGTAGCACAGGAGGAAAAATAAGACCACATATGGGTGATTAATGACAAGACAGGTTGAGGCTCTGTAGGTAGCTGAACCAATGTTGATGCTCTGAAGTATGTGTCTACTCCTTTTTAAGTATGGTAGAAACACTGAAGTAGAGGAAGCATAAAGCTTGCAAATTGTATAGCAAGAAATCTGTAAACGGAGTAGAGTTTCAACTCTACATCCTTTTTTCCACTGGACCAGTTTCGTGATTCAGCAGATCAGATGTTTGTGCATTAAAGAAAATACTATTGGAAGTGAATTTAAACTAATTTAGTATGAATAAGGTATTCTGCGTATCAGCAGAAACCAACTGAGGCTTAGTGATAAACACCTGGTAAATTCTGTTATGCAGAATGCATGCAAGGGGTATTAGTCCTAGTATTTATATTACTTTATAAATATGAAATCCTGTGTGGCTTATATCATGCGTAGGTTGTTAACCCTTGGTATCCAACATGTGAGACTGTTCTCAGTTGTCTCATTGTTGTGCACCTTTGAAGACTAAACAAACTTCTTCAGCAGACTATTTTTATTGTGCTGTCTTGAAGTTTGTTAGTTATTTTTTTTCTAACAAACCCAGGCCTTTGATTACTTTTATATGTTTTGTTTTCAAGTGTCTGTTGTCTGTCCCACTATATCAGTATATGAACTTTTATTTTATAAAGACCAAAGACAGAGATAAATCAAGAACTTTGCATATTTCGTTAAAATTGTTGTTGTTTAGAATGAGCCTCTTCACTGTGGTGTGCCAGCAGACAAGGGTTTGGATTGCTCAGTTAAAACTTAAGGAGAAGGAAAACTGTGTCGTTGTTGCAGTTTTAATAACCATGGATTCAAACTGTCTTCTGGGTAGTAGCGTAACAAGTCCTGTTATTTGCCAAAAGAATAAAACTCCATTTACATCTTCTAAACCAAACCCATCTGAACAGAATTATCAGTCCGTCTCATCATTCCTAGAGGTGCTTACAAAGAACGCACTGTGTCAGGAGCTCTCTGCTATAGCCAGAAGAAGGTTTAGAAGCGTGACCAAGGAGCTCATTTTATGTGAGTTACATGAAAGGGCTTTTTCCTGATTGTTTTGCTAGCATATGGGATGTGTGTATGTAGCTGGAAAAAACAGGGGACTTGATACGCATCTCATTTAGCTGGTGCTGTGTGGATTCTTGCATAAGAGAAGCCTTTCCTGGCTAATGTTTAGTCCTGCTATAATTGTACCTAGGATTTTGTTCCAGTATTCATTTTTAAGGCTTGTTCGTTTTTGGGTTACTAATTCTGCCAACACTAATTAGAACCAAGATGCTAAAGTCTTTCTTCCCAGGGTACAAATTTACAATCCTTTCCCTTTTCTTCAGAAGACTAGTCCTGGCTTCTTCCTCTGTGGTTTTCAAGTGTCAGCTTTGATGAATGTTTATATAGGGTTTGTGTGTCTGGAGTCCGCTGGGTTCTACTGACCTGTAACTTAGGGCTCTGTCACTGAGACTCTACCTGCGTGCACACCAGCAAAGTAATCTGTACACTTGAATAGTTATTCTTAATTTTGATTGTGTTGTGACTTCTGCATTAATTGCTTGATTTTCCCGAACCTTATTAACTCTTATTAGCGTATATCATTGGTGTTTGTTTTAGAGTGCAAATGAGCATATAGGACTTTGTTCTGAAATTTTTTCTATGAAAACTTTACAGTTCAAATTTTGTCATCTCCAGGAAGGACTCAAGGCTCAGTTATAGCTGGTTATTCTTCAATGAACACCTTAGTGCTAGCAACCAGTTCAAAATAGGGGAAAATGTGTAGGAATACATAAGGTTGGGGTTGAAAACCGGAATGAAAGAAAATTCACAACACCTTTTATAAATAAAAGTGTATTTACAACTTAGAAAACCTTCCAGAGCCCATGTAATATGGTCTTTGAAGGATTACAGAAGCTCTTGGAGTTAAATTGATTCAAAAGTATACAATTCTTATTAAATGAAATCAGATGGGAAATAATGGCTAGGTAAAATAGGCAAAGAATTCACATTACGAGTTTGTACTGGCCCAATCTTGTTTATGCATGCTCCTGTGACTTCTGTCTATATTTCTGGGCAGTTGATATGCCACGGGAGAAGCGCTTAAGAAGCTAAGGTTTCAAATTCTGGGGGAGACCTTGTTCCAGCTGGGTCACATTGGTATTTGTGAAACCACGCAGCTTAGACTTGAGTATGACTCCTCACATATACTTCACCCTTTCTTGCACAACAGAAGACGTTTCTTTTTCTTCTCTGTAGGTGTCTGCATTTTGATGGTTCGCCATGATTTGATTTTTCTTATTTTTCCTCCAGTTAATTATTTCAAAAGATGAGAAGATCTAATTCATTATGGAAACTATACAGAAGGAATTGTGTAGAGATGTGTGACTGGTAGATACACCAGCAAGTACAGCACGTATACAGTAACTAAGAACTGTCAGCCATAGAAACACTGTTAATTGACATATAATACTTAGCACTTTTAGAGCAATTTACATCTTCTAAGGAATATACTATATAAGCACTAATTAATCTCTAATTAACTTATCTATATGTATTAGTCAATTAATCTCTAATTAGTTTATTTGCAGATTCTTCCACATTGGGAACTAATTTAGGAGAGGCTTAAACCTCCTGGGACTAGTTCTGATCTCTCACAGAGGTGGAAATCAGGAGGAGCTTTAAATCCACTACAGTGGAGTCGTAGGGATACACTGGTGAAAAACTGCTCCAAGAAATGTATAAATAAGGCTCTTTGAGCTCAGAGAGACATGCTATGCTATGGTGGGGAGCGACATTCAAATAAAATTAATTAGCCAGTATTGATGGGTTTTAAAAGTAGAGTGTTGTTGTTTTTAATCTATTTTTTTCACAATACAGCATACTACTTTAAGAGTATTAGCAGGAGTGGAAGAAAGCAGCTAACAAGCCTGAATTGCAAACTTGTTTACTGCTCGTGCACTTTTTATGGGGTAGGGCTCTCAGACAGAGGGTGAGGGAGAATATATCTTAGCATTTTTTAAATGGAAACAGTCTGTCTCCACACATGCCACTCATCATGGCTGAAAATAAACTTCAGAGGGATGGTTCTGACACACATTTGGCCTAATGATCCCAGGTCTTAAGTTCACTTACCTTTTGAAATGGTAAAGCTAAAAACATGTCCAGTTTTAGAGGTGACAAAGGCACTGTATGTTTTAAAAAGTCCTTTTATCCTGTTTTTAGAACACTGTCCAGATAAATTGAGGGAAGGAATTCATTTCCTTAGCATTTGAAGAGCCAGTGTAATGGGAGGTTTGACTGTTTCAGAGATGTCCATTGCCTATGTTCCCCTTTATAGTGGGTAGGATTGTTTAAGCCATTCAAAAGTAAGTCCTCCTCCATGGTGGTGGCTCTGCAAAGGCAGAAGGGCTTTGTCCCTAGACAATGGGGGGTCTGTTTGCTTTGGAGCAGCAAGGAGCCCAGGTGTGGAAGCAGAAGGCATAGGGTGGTTCAGCTCTAGCTCCTGAGGACTACCAGGAGCACGTTGCCTCGTGTCCTTTCCATATTAAGGACTAAGTATGACATACAGAGTCTGAGTCTGGGCAGCGCTGTAATAGTTAGTACCTGGGAAGTTTTGTTATCTCATTGGGGAGATAAACTGGTGAGTTCTAAGGAAGTTATAAAGTTCCTTGTATTACTTTTACTGGATTAGTTAAACCAGCTGAAGCAGCAGGACTACACTGTACTAAGACTGCAGGAAGTAAACTGCTAAATGCTGACACTGGTCGTGAAACTGATATTTTATTTAGGTGTCCTTGCAGCACAGGACTATCTGACATCACGTTTATTGTCTGTATGCAGTAGAAATATAAGAAATCATATACATTTTGGTAGGTAGTGTTCTGATTCAGTCGTAATAATTCACAGTGTTGCTTAAGGGCTTCCATATTGCTTTGGGCATAAAGCTGTATTATAAATTACAGCACACAAAGCTGAGTTTGACCTACCAGTTGATGCATAAGAAACTGACTTAATTCTGAATATTAACTACATATTGTGGCCTAGAGGTTTTTTCTCCTCTATCTGTAGCACTGAATTATACAAGAATCTTTCTCTTGGGTGAAACCTAAATATAAATACTTTCCCAGCCTTAATACCACACAAAGGTACCAATGGGAGAATATTTTCATCCTAAATATTTCTAATGGCAGCAGAAAGTAATTCTGAATATTGACAACTACAGGAAGTAACTATCTAGACTTCTCAAAAAGTAAGCATCAGGAGCTGATTTATATCTGAAGGATTTTAGTAGTAGTCATTATGAATAGAGAAATATTCTGATTGCAATGGCATATTATTTCTTGTTCTGCGTAGACCTATCTTATGATCATGGATCCTAGCTCAGCTTTAGAATTTTGCCTTAGGCTGAACTGTATGATAAACAATTTTGGACCTGGTGAAATTGTCTAAAATAAAAATGATGTGGTCAAACCATCTTGGAATTTGAGTTCCACTCACAAAGTTTTTTCTACTGGTTGATAACGCATGTTAATATGATCTGCAATATATACTTGCTCACTAGAAGGACTAGAGGTGTGTCTTTGGAGACTGAGTCAAAATGTGCTCATTTTCTTTGAAGATATTGCTGCAGAAAGTCACAAACTAGTTCTTCGGGTTATTTCATAACTATCTGAAAAAAAATCATGACAAATCACGGGATTATCTTAAAAACTGAAATAATTACCTTACATTGTACTAGAGGTAAATGTGTATTAATAAGTATATATTGCATTTTCTGTGAAATTCTTAGGCATTTGCAGGACTTTTCCAAAAGTACAACAAAAATTATGTATTTTTTTCTGTCCTTTATGAATCATAAACATAGCTATTTTTTTCTTTCAACTATTCATTAACCTTATCTGACGAGTAAGAATGTTGTATACAATGGTATCAGTTACTGTAAAGACTGCAGCATATTTCAAGTGTTTTAACCAGCAGGCATACAATTCCTCACCACCCAGCAGTGTTTTCTGTTGCTCATGCTTCACTTAATTCTCACCTCCAGGGTTACAGCTCTGGGTCTTTACAAACAGTTGGCTTTCTGTATTTTTTCCCCATTTGTCTAACAATGCTACCAGTGTGCCTCTCTGCCAGCAGGAGGCATGAACTGAGCTCTGAATGGCATCACCTATGAGGACCTATCCTCTCCTTGTATGGTATGGCCCCTAGGGAAGCTATGACCTCTTCTCATGCCCAGATCTACCACCTGATGAGATCTTCCCAGGAGATATTCTGTAAGCCATCGACTGTCCTTAAAAAAAATAATAAAAAAAGAAGTGACAGTATAAAATTCTCAAAAATGCTGGATGGAAGATGAAAGCATTTCAGTGATGTTTTTCTTTGTGGCACATCAAAAGGAGAGATGAGTAGACTATTTTTACTTCTGCTATCATCCTGCCTCAGAGGAAAAGGGAACAGAGAGGAAGAATATGGAGCTGGTCTGCTTGGTATCTTCTCATCCCTTATATTCTTGCTGAAGAAGGAAGACCAAAAATTCCAGATCCTCAGGCCCATACAGATGCTATCAATCTGGATAGGCAGTGATAAACATTAACAGTTCAATCAGTCAGTCAGGACTTCATTTCTTTGCAGGTACCATAGTAGCTACTATTACCACGCAGTTGTTATTTCTGCTTGCCTGCAGAAGGTGGAGTGCAGATGATGGATATTCCTAGTAAATGCTAAACTGCATTTGAAAACTTGTGATTCAAGAGCACTTTAAATACCGAGTCATCAGATTTTTAAGAAAAAAAGGCTCATTTCAAAATATTCTGAAAACATTCTGGATTCAGCTTTCAACTCTGAAATACTTTTTCCACAGTGCTTGTCTCTACAAATTCTTACAATATGTTATCCCAGAATTATAACCTGGTGTGATATTATCTCATTTTCAGTCAAGTCCTGGTGAGAAGCATATGACAAACAGCAGTATACCCAATCATTTCCAGATACATACTTCATCCATCATAAATATTTAAAGTTTAATCATTAATCAAAACAGCTGCACCCTTCCTTCAAGTGATCAGCCACTAATAGCTTAAGAACTCTGATTTATTTTAATTAAAAGAAAAAATACAAAAAAAAAAAAAAACACAAAACAACAAAATAAATAAAAATCTGGCTTTCACAAGCTCTCAACCCATCCTGCCCTTTCTCTTTTTTGCAGAAGGGAAAATAGTGGATAGCTGTCTTCTAGTAGCTCCAACTAACAACTAAGTTAACAAGACAGTTGGAACTCTTTTGGACAGTTGGAACTCCTGTGTGGAGCTACCTTATGGAATCTGGTTCTGGATTTTCAATCAGTTACTTGGCTGTGAGGGATGATGCTATGAATGTTGCAATGTCTTTTCTAGTCAAGAAGCACTAGAAGATTTTTTTGTTGTTGTGCAAGCATAACCACATGGAGCTCAAAAGGTGAACAATAGATCTTAGCTAAAGTTTTGTTGTTGTTGTTGTTTGTTTTGTTTTTTAACTAAACCGACAAATAAAAAACACTTCCTTTTATTCCTGGACTGGAAAATACAAATCCTTTCTTGAAAGAACTGCAAGCTCTGCACTATATAAGTACATTAAGCTCAGTGCAGATAGGTTTGGAAGAATGAGAAGTTCCTGGCCTTGCTTTAAATTCCAGATTACAGTCACTGCTGTTTTAAACCTCAATCTTATACCTGGAAAATTTTGAGTGAAGCTCAGCAGTAGCAGTAGGTTAAAATGGTAGTCAGTTCTCATCTTGGTGTCTGTTTCTTGCCTGATAGTGTAGAGTGGTAGTTTATTCTTTTCCTTACAACTGCAATTGCCAATATGTAGTGAATAAGTAATGGCTGATATTTATGCAATAACTGACTGTAGCAAGCTACATACATTCAGTTTTCATCTGTTCTTATCTTTATTTAAAAATATATTTGTGAGGCTTCTGATGATATGACTTCATGTACCCTAAGAGTGCATTGGAACAGGGTTGACACTATCTGATATCCTGAATGGGTATAGACCATCCTAGAGTGACACGATTTTAGCTATGATATCACGAACACTTATTTTTGTGCTGTTTAAATCTGCAGCCTGCATTCAGTCCCAAGATTCATGCAAAATGTTCTTTAGTTTGTAGCCTTGTGACAGAGTGAGCGAGGTAAAAAGCCAGCTCAAGTCTGAAGTGATGTGCTTTCCTGCTGCCTTCTCTCCCTCCAGGGAGGAACTTGGGGAATTACTGACACCGAGCAAGTCTGTACAAATAAAGGTAACCTGGTGCTTGCAGGGCAGTAAGGCTTTCCCAGCAGTTTTATTTTCTCCATGTCACGGCCTTTCTGTGCCACCTGTTCCTCTCGCCATACATCAGTGAATGTCCCCATCTGCTCTCTGTGTGCTGTTCGTGTGCACAGTGTTTTATTAGAGTTACTGGACTGCTATGTCCTGTGCGAGACAAACGTAATATGGGTACTGTTTTGGGCAATAATGCCACTTGGTGCCATTAGCCAATGCTGCGATGTGCAACTGTTTGGTAACTATTAATCTGTAAAAATCAGATGATCTGTCATAGCCCTAAATCAGTGCAAGAGAGCCAATTTTATAAAAGAGGGATCTGACACAAACAGAATCATGTTATGTCAACAGCAGAGCTACAGACCAACTGAAATACAGTTGTAGTAGCTTAGTAGTCTTGAACTTTGATGGTTTAGCATGACAGATGTTTCTCTGGAGGGAAGAACTTGTTTTCTCATAGGAAGAATAGGACTTTTCAGTTCCTGGGTTAGTTTCATCCTAAACGCGTCCTGCAACTCACATTCTATCTTAGGTAGAAGAATATTCTGCACATGGACTTCCCTTCAGTAAAATCTTTGCTGTCCAAAGTAGGGTTCCATCAAAATGGGATTTTCTACCAGTATTTACTCATACTCTGCTAGCTTGCCAGTACACAAGACAGCAGCTGGAAACATTTTCTTTTTTTTTTTTTTTTTTTAAATATATCTTAAGTGATAATAAATATAGACTGCAGGTTTGAAATTTTGCCTATTTGGCTTTCTTTAGAGGAACAGCTAGACCTTTTCTGTCATGTCTAAAATTGAGAAAAGCAGACACTTTTAAAATACCAATATCAGACCAAGAAAGTGTCAAATTAGTGTGTCACTAAAAAAACAAAAGGTGTGCAATGTGGTAAACAAACCAGCAGAACTCTCTGGTATCCTGCACAGTGGGACGCTCCTTCAGTTAATGGCCTTTCAGTAATACTCTAATGCAAATGATAGAAGCACATTTTTAATTTTTATTTTTATTTTTTTTAATTAGGGCAGTGGCACAGAGTTCTTGCAACTCTTTGGATTTCCCACATCAGGGTCTGAGCCTTAGGACAACTTAGGATGACTCCTTGTCAAGAGAAGGACTATCTAGTAGGAGTGAAGGTTGTCAATTTTTTTTTTCCCTGCTTCCCCGAGACAAAAACTTTCCAAGGTTAGAAAACACATTTGGGATATTTCTGTGAAATACTCTCACTGCCTCTCAAACAGAAATCCTTCAATTTTCAAAGACAGTGAAGTTGAAAACTTTAGATATTTGAAATATTGTACAATGGCATAAAATACAAAACCAGTTACAAAGTTACGCAAATTACCCCCAAAAATCAGTAGTAGGCATGAGCTCTTCCTTCTTTTGTGCAATGATGAAGCTTCAGGAATTTCTCAGTTCTAAACCTATCAGGAACTGTATTTGCATATATTAAATAAATCATTCTCTATTTTCAGTTCCAAGGTACCCATAACAATTTACTGTGTAATGAATACATTTTGTATACAGAAGTCCTTAGAGGTAGCCCTACTCTGTCTGAACTCACCCTTATTTAAGCACAGTATGAATGCAGGGTGTGGAGAAGGAAGACAGAATCCCCTCAGCACAAAACCAGGATTTCTGGGAAAATTGCTGTAAATCCCAATCCAGTCCTCTGCCCACTAGATGGCACAGGCCTATTACTAGGGATTTGGTGGTTGTGAAAAGCAATACTTTAGCTCTTTGTGTAAAGGCTTTTCTACCTCTATTGGTGCTACTGTGAAGCGGAAGATTTGTTTTTCTATAACAGGCATGTTGTTGTTAGCCCCAGGAGAGCTGTTTCAATGCTTCGGGAAAGGGGGCGAGTCAAGCAGTACTGGCATGAAACAACTGATAGACCTAACTTCTCTACTCCCTGTGAACAATATCTACCTGAGCAGGGAAGCCATTTCTACTGGTGTTCCTTAGATGCAGCTGACATAAGAAATGGGAATTGTCAAAAATAGAATATAGGAAGCAGGGGACCGGGAACAAATCAAGTTTATACAAGCCATTTCTGGGACAAAAAGGAAAGAGAGGCAAGTAGCTAAGGTCAAACTAATGTGGTCTGAAAGACGAAGTGATGCCTCCAGTTCATGATGAACAGAATCCCGATTCTTCTTTACTTGCAGAAGGATCTATATGTTTCCTGTACACACTTGAACCTAGGAAGATTTGCAAAACCCAAGTAGATAACTAGTGCTGTGGTCCACTTGGGCAGAAGGGACTGGTGAAATGGAAGCCAGGGTGACCGTTGCTGTTACAGAAAGATGGCAAAATGAATGATATTCCTTGAAAAACAAAAACAAAAACAAACAAACAAACAACAAAAAATAACCAACGACATACACAAAAACTATTTTTCCTCATGAATTGTATCAAAATCCTGTAGCAGTGAAGCTGGTAATATATTTGCTACCTCATCTTGCCTATGGAGTAAAATATTTATAGCATTTATAATGAAAATTGTGTGTTAAATGACACTGCAGTTTCCACAACTGCCAATTCCAGCACTTGTTCCAGAGATCTTGTTTCCTTTCTGGTGCAGAATTCCTTGTGCACTGTAGGATTTAATTGTGGATTCTATGAATCTCTTGTTTTATATCTTGAGATCTTGTAGATCTGTGTTGTATCTGTGTAGATCCTCGTAATGTGGTAGCCACTGAATGGACAAGGAGGGCACGGGTAAATGTCTAAACATCATGTAGTGCGGTTCGAGGTAGCTCAGGATATATATTTTTCTAAAGAAAGGACAATAGATGGTCTACATGTGCCAGAATGTAGATGAAATTTCATGTAGTTACAAGCTCAGCATTTCTTCAGGTAAAATAGCTTTATCAGAGACTTATAGGTAGCTGATAAATTCTCCAGATACAGACTCCCAGTAGTGACAGTTCGTGTCAATTCTCATCCTTCCTGGTAAAGACACATAGTGTGCAAAATCAACATTCAGTACTTAAATGTAATCTCTTATCGGGAACTGGACTTGGGGTGTCTCAGTACCTGTTCCTGCTTCTCTTGGTGCTGTGGCAAAAATCCTCATTGACTGAAGATGGGCAGTTACCTGTTAGTGTGGACTCTTCTGCCAGCTGGAGGCCAACACTGAGCTTTGCACTAACAGCAAATATGCAGCTGCTGACACACTGCTTTGGAAAAGGCCACAGGCACTAACAACAAAAGGTGTGCTGTATGGAAGTGGCTTGGCTTTTTGTAACATCATCAGGACCTACAGTTCGATTCTACTTACGTGGTTTGAAGTACCCAAGTGTTCTTTGGTGAGATACTCCACATTTTTTTCAGGGATGTTTTCTACTTTCCTGAGACATCACTTGTCTTCCTTTTTCTAAGAAAGTTATGTAGCATCAAAAATGTGTATTAAGTTGGGTTGACTTTCTAGGTACCATGGATAAACAGCTCAGTGGATGAATCTTCTCTGTGATTAAACAATGTTTGGAGGGAAAAGATGCTGAAAGCAGCACATATCCTGTTGAATCTATTCTGTTAATGGCAAATATAAAAGACTGCTGTCTAACAAACTCAGCAGGATGTTTATTTTGCATTTTTGTCCACTTATAGGTTACTCACATAGATTTATTTTTTTTATATGTGAATGTAAATGTTACTTAAAAAGGACACTTCATGATTTGGAAAACCAGACTGTCTACATAAGGAAGAATTAATCTCATGAATGATCTCCCCAGCTATTTATGTTGAGACCTAGTGTTTCTGAACTTTAAGAATACAAACTAAATAAGGAATTTGAAGCTCTGAAGGATATTAGATACATTACATACCTAATTAAAAAATAATAGTGGCAAATTCTGAAAGGAAAATGGGATCATAACAATGGGACGTTCCTTGTAGGTGGGATAGAAATTACTTTTTGCTTTTAGATGCACAGCATGGTTTAAGACCTGTAAGCCAGACTGCTGAAATACAAATTTAGATACGCAGACATTGACAGAGATGACAGACTTTCACATCTGGAAAACTGGATAATAACAACAATTCAGTTCATGTAGACGGATGAAAATTATGCTTTCAATTCTGATGCATGGCATGAGCTCTAGATGAGCAGATATAAATTGCAGTTTGTATGAGCTGAGTTTTTTTTAAGTGAAAAAAAAAAGAAATAATTGCTTGCAGAAACTGTAGTTTGGTGAGTTCTTAAAGAATTCTTATGACACATCTAGATTTTTCCCATGCTGCTTGCAATGTACATTACCTATAGGAGAGTAAGTGATGAAGTACTCTCTGACTGCCAATGTTTTTGAGTCTATCAAGAAGTAGATTATCCAATTTGTTGTATACATTGCACATGTGCACCTGCTAATTCAAAATGCTGATGCACCAGAGAGAGTCTAGGCTGCCCGAGGAGTCAGCTCTGACCCATTTCTTTGATATATGACTTGTTCTGTCTTTGATATTAGCAAAGAAGTTTTCTATCCACTTGTAGTTTGAACAATAATAGCTTAAGGCCTGAACGCTACCTATGATTTCCATTTTATTGTGAGCATCTGTATACCACACAAACCCAAAACACAGGGAATATACAGACTTCAAAGGAAAAAAATGTAAGAAGATGGGAGAAGCATCTCTTTCTCACTCCTCCGAGGTTAGAACAAAAAGCAATCTACTAAAGATGAGCTCACAAAAAATGTCAGTCTTTGTATATTTAAAGTAGAAAAATGTGACATTTTTTCCCAGATTAAAACATGTTAATGGGAAAGAATTGCAGCCATAATAAATATTGTATGAAAAGCTGCCAAGTAACAAAGCCTTGACAAACTCAGGAGAACAAGGAACTTCAGTTGATGCTGCCACTTTATTTTAGTATTATATTCTACCTACTCTTTCTGTGTATGCAGAACTCTTCAATGTCAGTAGGAGTTTGGCATAAAGGGCAGATTAATTTAGACATCGCATTGATATGTGTCTTCTGGAACAGTGTGTGGCCCGGTGGTGCCATACTGGTGTCTTATTTTACTACAATTTTGAACTAAAAAGCTGTTAACCTGTTTGAAATGAAGCAATATTATTGAGAGTCACAAAATATGTCAGACTTTGCAGAAAGATTAAAAACAAAAACAAAGAAACCACATCAACTCTGACTTATATCAGCGGAATATCAGAGCTGATGCTTTGGACATTTGAATGCTGAGATGGGTAATTGATGTCCTAGATATGGGATTTTAAAAACAGAATTTACTTTAGTGGAGTTTCAAGCTAGTTCTCTTCTCGTGGGCACTGTTGGTGGAGTTCAGCAGGCTGAGCACAAGGTCTGAAGAGAGAGTTTGTGGTCTGCTCATGATTTGGGTGCATACAGGTTAGTAAAATAATCGGGGACATGTGCAAGGAGCAGGCTTGTTAAAGTTTTGAGCAGATGTTTTGCAGGCAGTCAGAATGCCACAGCTGAGGCATCTGCAGGGCAATTTGCTGTTTTTTGTAGTCTTGCTCAAATGCTCTTTCTCCCAGGTGAAGAAGCTCTGACAGGGTGACTGTATGCTTCAGGATGCCTTGTTTGGGTCTGAAATCTCACAAGTCCCAAACAAGTCTAGATGTCATTTTCCCTGGCCACAGAAGATGACAGCTTTGACTTTTTCATTCCACCTTCCATAATAGATAAAGTTGCTAGGAGCAAGCCCTTACAGATGAACTGCTCAAGAATTGGTGTGGATCACCCAGATGTTTCAGATGGATGAACACTTTTTCTTTTTTCTCAGAGTTCCTTGGTGAGTCTCTAGGTTTATCATTTACTCTTGAGGCCATACCTCCTCTTTTTCCATAGATTTCTGGCTTGAAAATTGCTTGATATTCATTTCTGGAACTATTACCCGTAAGTCCAGCAAATTTGTTGTACAGGAAGCTGTACAAAATTGTGGAAAATAAATCCTTAGAAGGCTGCTAAACACAGAGAAACTGCTCTAGCTCAGGAAATCCCTGAGCCGCAAATAGCTGAGGACTCATCTGCAGTAAGAGCACTCAAAAGAAGCATCATATATATCTGTTCTGCATTCATACTCTACCTTAGGGTCTTACTTGCTGTTAAAAGCAGGATAGTGTGCTACACGGGTCTTTGCACTGGGTACACTTGCCCTATGTAAGATGATCACTTATCTCTGTCGCCAATGCAGGAATTCCTCTTGCTTCCTCCCACTGTGTTCAAATCAATTTCAAGGCAAAATGTACTGAGCAAGGCAAAGAAACTATTCAAAAGTGAATTTTCAGAAATATAAAAATGCAACTAATTTTAAAAAAAAAAAAAAAAAAAAAAAAAAAAAAAAAAAGTTGAACAGAGGCAGTTTTGCAATGAAACCAAGAAGCAACACTTTTAATAAAAATGAATTTAAGACTCTTCTGTTCCTTATTCTTATAAAATATACTGTTATTTTCCACCTGAATCCCGATTATAAGAATTGCAATATTTTGACTGAAAGCTTTAAGATACAGGTGAATCTTAAGTAGTTTTCTTTCACTTTGGTTCTTTGTCTTTTGCTTTTTTCCTTATATCCGTTAAAAGCTGTGTTGAGTTCTAACTATGAAAATCTACCCAAAATATATATTATCAAAGCAGTGGAACTACGAAATGCAGCAATCCACTGATTAGAAAGTAATAACAATACTGAGGTTCAGTAGTATGTTAAAATACAGACACCAAATTCAGACATTTATATAAAAGGTCAGCTAATTTTTGTTTGGTTTGCTTTATGCAAAATCGGATAGGGTAGTTGAGGTGTAGAAGACAGTTGACAAAAATGCTGTTCTTCCTACAAGTGTCTTTCTATAACTCCTCCCAAAACAGATGAAAATGCTCTATGCTATATATCTTTTGAGAGAAAATCTAATTTTGTCCCAATACTTGGTACGTGGTGGTACCGATACTTGTCTGAACTGTTCACTGTTTTCCTCTGAGCAGTGAGCTTGGATTCCACAGTTGAGAATTCATTGTCTTTCTGAATTAAATGAGTAATAGTCTGCTCAGTAAAATGTAAAATCATCATAATAGTCTTAAAAACCCAAATGATCCAGATTCGCCCCAGAATGGCTGACTGAGCAATTGTAGCAGCACTACTTCTGTGTGTGGGGATTAACTAAATTCTGCTCATTTCATCCATAAAGCTGGATGAGTCTGCAATGTTGTTGTCCACTACCTTACTAGAAAGTGATATGTTTTGCTCTCTGATTCTTATTTCTTTATTGTACTGGTCTAAAAGCTTCTCAAACTACCCTGTCAGAAACCTAGTGCAGTCCCCAGAAGTGAATTTCAAAGCCTGTCTATAAACAGTCACCTCTACAATGCAGAGAGCCAAAATACTCTCTGTGTATGATGGATCATTTGCATTGTCTTAAGAGTGAATAATTTTTGTAACCAAGGATTTAGTCTTGCTACAGAAATAGTGTGCAGGTTTAACAGACCTGTACTTAGTCATTAATCTCTATTTTCCCTCTACTGATGCATGACACAAGGTGGCAAAAAATATACTGTAACAGGAAGAATTTACAGAAGAGTTGGAATCTGAAATATGGGTAACTTCCTGTTCTGTAGCTCAGTGTGCATATTGCAGCTTGTTACCCAGAACATTAAAATGTTTTATCATGCAGCTACAAATGGGGAGGAGAAAAATGCAGGGAGGGAGAGGGAAAGAGAAAGGGGATGGAAAGAGAGAAGGGGAGATGAAGCAGCACAGGCAAGGGAGCAAAGCCTTTGGATGCTGTATGTTCAGATTCAGAACTTGGATTAATATGGATTGAGCTTTTTAGATTGCTTTGGAGTACTGCACATGGACTTGATCTGATAGGAAAAGGATGCCTTCAATGTAACCTTTCCTCCTATAGTTCTGAACAAGCTGCTGGCTAATAATGTGGAAAACTTCAAACCATATCTAAATATTAGAGCATCAAACCAACTGAAGAAAGAATGACTTATTAAGGTGATAGCACAACGTGAGTGACCTTCTCGATGTGACATTTGTTTGGCAGAAGAAACACCTCCAGCAGATGTTTAGTATTTAAAACAATTTGAGAAGAAGACTTTTCCGTGGAAGTAAGCTGCTAGATCATTTAAATACCGTACAGCAGGCTGTCTGACTACACAGCTAGCAGCTAAGTAATTTTTTAGGATTTGTGTATAGAAGAGAAGAGATGCTTTCTGTTGGGCTTATAGATTCAGGATTCTTTTCTTCCTGCTCCCTCACTTCCTGTATGATTTTGAGGAAATGTCTCACCTGCACCTCATTTCATATACATGCAAATTGGGTTTTTAAAAACCAACACAGTATTAAAAAAATAAAACTTGTCCATTGTACCTGAAATGTTTTGAGTATCCCGCTGATAAATAGGGGCAGTAGTATTGTCTGAGGACAGAAACCCACCTATCTTTGTCTGAAAGGCATTCTTGCCCAAAGTGGTATTTTCTTTCCTATGGCAAGAGAATGATGCAGCAAAATTTTTTTGTTGCCAGAAAGACACTTGCCAAGGGACACAGCTTAGAGCTGAGTAGGAAATTCATGTAGTCATGGTCATTTCACATTTGAAAATATCCCTCAGTGTCTATACAGAGGGAAATAAGCCTGCTACCTTGCTCAGAGGAAGAGGAAAGACCTGTGTTCAAATCCCTGTGTCTGATCAGTTGCTCTCATCCCACAGTCATTGCCTAGCTGCCAGTGACTGGGGAAACAGAGTGGTTTTCACTTTGACCTGAAAATGTGTTGTGGACCCGAGAAACCCTTTTTGATTAGCATGTCTTTGAACTTGCTACATTCCCATGAAAGCTCTTTGATTCTTGACAAATCCATTGCATTTGCATTTTCTGACAAGGCAACTAGAACTGATGAGGAATTTTTCTCTGTTGAGGTATCCTGTACTTTATCAAACCCTTAGAAGGAGAAGCAGGAAGGAAAAGAATGGATACAGCTTGAATCCATTTAGTTTGCTGTTCTGATCAGAGCAAGCCTTTAAAGAACAGCTCACTCAGGTCTGGTGTCTCACAGGTTTTGCCAGTACCCCTGGGGCTATGTGGTTGCCTGATGTGTTTGCATATGAAAGAATTTCAGTATTTTAGGAACAGAATAGATTTTTCCTCTCTGACAGGAGAAAGGACAGGACAGAATGCAGTTCACAAAATTCCATGCACTGAAGCTGTAGTACTTCCTCGAATGAAGTCAAAAGGCTATATGACCAGGATAAGTACTAGTATATTTTAATTCCTGCTGTAACTGGCTGGGTAGTTTTCCGCTGGTGGTAAGATTTTATTTCTCTGGATGCATACTTATGAAGATCTACTTCCACATTGCACAGTTTTCCCAGTGTTATTTGTGGACTCTTAAGGAGGGGAAAGAATCTGCTCCTTCAATGAATAAATATTTGTCAAGAGAAAATTTCAAATGACACCTCCCATTCTTGCCATGAACCAAAATCCCAGATCCCTTCCTGCAGGGCTGCTCTCCAGCCTCTTGTACCCCAGTGTGTATGTGCATCCAGGGTTGCCCCTTCCCAGGGGCAGAATCTGGCATTTGCTCTGGGTAAACCTCATACAACTGGTAATTGCCCAGCTGTCTAATTTGTAAAGATATTCTAGGTAAAAAGATATCAATAATGCAGGTGGCATAGTATTATATATATTGTAAAGTTTGTTTGTCGCGTTGGATGTTATCTGTTCCCACAGAGAGGGAGCCATGTTTGAGTAAGGTCACCGACAGAAAAGAGCTAATAGCAAGATCTGTTCTAAGTCCCTGCTGTTAACAGAGAGCTGGTGTCATATAAGATAGAAGGCTGAGGTATGCCTCTCTCACACAGCTTCTCCTCCTTAGTGTAGCCCCTAGAACATGATTTATTGTTTCACCCATGTGACTTCTAAGAAAGCTTTTTGCCACCTTTGCCCACAAACCTCTTCGCTTATTGCTAAACAATTGGCTCTTGAAATAAGCAGTGCCTTATTTGTAAGTCCAAACATCACCTATGTCAAAATGTCTAATTCATGAGAACCATCAGAATTGTAAAAAGCCTTATCCAAATTGGTAATTTAATTTTTATTGAAAATGAGGCAATTTTTGCCTGAATCCTGTTCCATGCTCCCTCAACCTGTGAACTGGAAGATTCCTAGAGCCCTACAAACTGAGTCCACTGCTCATCTCAACTTAGATCTGAAGTTGCAATTGCAGTTAAAAATTAAAAAGTGATTGGGAAAGGAGGGGCACAGGTGAAGTGTTACATTCCTGGTGTTCAGACAAAAACATGTATAATCAGTACACAACAAACATAACAGTAATTACTCTCTGTACTCAATTCATATAAACATTCTTGATTGATATGTTCTTGGCATAGGGAACTGAATCTGAAGGAAGCCTCAGACTCTTGAGATGCCTTCCAATACCTGCAGTCATCTTGTTCGCATTAAGGCTCCTTAACTTCCTGCGTGGCACACTGGCTCTTTTATGCTTTAGTAACAAACTTTCCCAAAGCCTTTTGTATGGCAAAGTGGCAGTCACTATTCTTACAGCTTACTTCTTAAAAGTATTATTTTTGATTTGCTAACAGGAAACTTGAGAGGCAGGCAAGTGATGAGAGAAACCCATGGTGAAGGCAGAAACAGAGCTTGTAGTCCATGAAACCGCTGACACTGGAAGAGTACAAAATCTGTCTGTAACAGTAACACCCAGGCTGCTTTAGGAATGTGTGTAGCTCTCCATTAGTGAAGCTGCTACCTACTTGCCCATTGCCAGAGGCTGTCCCTGAAGCATGCTGGTTTAGGCCAGGTCTGAGAATATCTTAGTTCAGATTTTTTTTTGTGTGTGTGCCAGTATTGTATCTCTGCCTGCTTGCATTTTGCTAAATTCCTGGCTGTTTGTCACCCTCTAGAAATAAAATGTACAGGCTAATTGTAAACTGAAAAATATTCTCATTTAACCATTTTGAATAAGTCTTTTTCTAACAATAAGTCTTTGTATCAGACTTCCGTTTACTCTTGTCAAAATAGTCACATCTCTTTGCATTTAGGTTGTCTGCAAATTAAAAATCTCTACTCTTTCAACTCGGTATGTGGAGAGGATTTTCCAATGCTTCTGATCATTCTTAGTGTTCACTGCTCATAAAGCACTCCATCACTTCTTCCTAATTCAAACAAAAACAAACAAACAAACAAACAAAAACCACAAACAAATCCATTAGAGGAAATTAGATTTCTGAACTGTATACATGGAATCAAAATTACTTTCCCAGTGTATTTTATATATAAAGTATTTTTCATTTGAAGGTTTTTAATCATTTTCTGTTCAGGATTGTATATAGTGGTTTACGTTGTCAGTCATGGTGTAATGTTGAGCCTTTAAGATGCTGGTATGATTCCGATTAGTCTTTCCACTGTGGAGCGCTTTTCATTTATTTGCTTTTGGATCTCACATTTGACAACAGTGATTGCTCACCAGGCTCCCTTGTAAGAACTTTATACCCTCTGTCCTGATTAACCTACGTAATTTCATGTAATCTGCCTGTTTGGTAACTCCACAGCTCTTTTCACTTTTGACATAGAGAGAATCATGGGAACTGCAGAATATTTACAGAACGTATTAAAAATGATATTAGGAGCTAAGTTCCCAAGTTAGTGTTTCTGAGCCGTATATAGAGGAACAGCTCCATTTCTATCATTTGAGTTTTTCCATATTTTTCTTCTCAGCTTTTTTTTTCAAAGTAAAAAGTTAGTATCAGAGCATCTGGTCATATAAATATCATGTTACACTACTGGTACCCTGAATTGCACAGAAATTAGAGGGCAATGATTTCATTGTACTGCTGCTTGTGTTATAAACTGTAAGGACAGTCTTCAAGGCTACAGCTGGGGATAGGGGAAGAAAAGTTACAGCTGTGTTCATATTTTACTGAACTTAAAAGTGTGACTGGGTTCTCTGAATTGCTCAGCAATTTGGTGTATTATATCTATTAATATGTGTCCAATGGTAGATGAATAGTGTCTTTAGTAGCTGAATTAGTACTTTGCGAATCATTAGGAAGCATGAGAGGAAAGAGTAGCTACTCACAAAAACATCAATCCTGTGTAACTCTCATACATATTAAACGAAGATTAGTGCCTGTCTACCTGTTTTCTGTAAATAAGTTATCTTAAAGTTCTTCTTACAGTGGTTGCCAGGATTCCCATATCCTTGACAGCCACAGAACAAAATAAACACTTTGCAAGCCATTAATGGACAACCAAAATACGTTGCTATTCATAGATATGAAGAGTATGCACAGTACCAGTCACAAGGGAAGTAGGAAATGGCAAGATAGTCTCTCTGCATCTATTGAGCTACTGCTTATATTCAGATTACAAAATTATTGCATAGTTTAAACACGACAAGTTTTGCAAAAGGCTTATTTTTTTTATCAGACCAGCTAGCGCAGCTGGAAGAGGAAAAGGGCTATGGTGCCAAAATTTTCTAGGTTTCAAGCTCTTGGTTTGATAGGAGATACTACCTCTGCCTCTGTCGTTCCTGTACTTTACTAAGCAGAACATACCAACGTGTTGTTGGACTTCAGAACTCTAGGGGAGTTGACTTGTTTTTACTTTGTCAGTCATCAAAGAGATTTCATAGGGGCTTGTATTAAGAGTGCAGCTATTCCCCAGCTCATGATATATGGTACCTAATTCATCCTACATATAGCCCCATAGAAGTCACCAGGATGTTTGAGGGAGACTTTCTGCACTGTGAAAGTAAGGACATCAATATTTTCCTGATAAGTACTGAAAGTAGCTACAGTCTAAATTTGTCATTTTGGACATATTGTCTAATAGGACTTTCAGCCTTCCACAAAACAGTTTTATTAAGAGTTTTCTGAGAAATATTTTTTCACTGGCAGGACCTTATTTCTCTGAAGGATCTAGATGCAATGTTGCTTGAACACTTGACTAGGAATCATGTACTCCATGGATAATATACTGTTATACCACAGCACGTGGATGTATTCACAAGAAAAAAGTAAAAATCCTTCATCCTTAACCACAGCTTTTCAAAGTTTATTTACAAGAGGATGTAGAGAAGTGCCACTGAAGAACTGGAAGTGCCATACCTTTGCATAGTTGCTGCTGCT
Organism: Aythya fuligula; assembly: GCF_009819795.1. Taxonomy (NCBI): domain Eukaryota; kingdom Metazoa; phylum Chordata; class Aves; order Anseriformes; family Anatidae; genus Aythya; species Aythya fuligula. The sequence goes on along the minus strand of NC_045569.1, from coordinate 6,882,395 downwards.
TTTTTTATTAGCGGAAATTTTACTACCCTTAATGCTAAAATATCCTTCAGTTTTAAGTCCCTGTTTAATGTGTTGGTCCCTACATTTGTTTGGTTCTCAGTAGTGCAGCCTGATGTCAGCTGCTCACCTTTCACAGGTTTCGACCAGAAACAAATGTGCAGTTTTCCCTTTCCTGAGAGTTCTGCTCTTAATTTTGCTGCTGCTTTGGAGGGATAGAGCACCTGTTGGTGTACTTCTTGCCTTTTGTCTGTCACAGGACACCTGGAGTGAAAATCCTTGACTTCTCAATCTGCATGTACCCAAAAGGTCACTTAGCTGATGGCAGACATGGGTATCATTTCGCTGCTCTTACCTGGCATGTCCATGCAGAGAGGACTGGTAGGCTCTGTGCTGTGCTGGGCTCCTCAGCTGCTTCCCTGCCAGAGCGAGGCCCCGGCCATGCTGTAACTGTGCTGGGTCGTTGTCCACGGGGGGGGACAGCCAGGACGTGCAGCCATCAGAATATTTCACTGTTGTCTTTAGCTTGGTATCAGAATGGATGAGGAGTTTTAGTCTGAAACACTGGATTTCCAATGAGCTGTTATGTGTTTGTGACCATGGCTCCGATGCTCTCCCCTCTCTTTTTCAACTCCCTCTCCTTCTTCTACCTGATTACCTCCGCGTGCCCTCTCCCTGCCCTTAAAGTTGCTTTTCTCAATACTGGCAGGGAAATACTGTGGTCTAAAAAGCTTGAGTGAGTTGTGAAAATCTTTTTATTACCTGCCATAAGTCACTCGTCTTCGCAGCTCTTGCATGCTCCTCTGGTTATTTTTACTTGCAGAATGTTTTTTCCCCCTTTCTTCAGCTGCTGGGCAAGATGGCGTTCATTTGGCTTCAGTTCTGACAAAAGATAAATGAGCTTTGGGCCCTCAGTGATTCACTCTGGCTGCCAGGGGGTTCCAAAATAGCAAACTATTTTTCATAACCGCAATGTGATATGAAGTGAGTTGCAGCAGGTGCTCTAACGTATACCACAGCCGTATGTGGAGTAGGGAATTCATTAAGTTTCCTCATTTGTCCAAAAAAAGTCACCTTTCTGACTGGCTAGCATTCTGTCTTTGCCAGCTGAAGGTACCCTCTCCTGAAGCTAGAAAAAGTTTTTTGGTTTTTTTTTTTTGGTTGTGTAGCAAGTACATACAGAAATGGTACTGTGAGGTTGATTTCATCGTCTTGTGAAGAATAATTCTCATTTGGTAGATCCATCATTTACTTTTCCGTTCAATGGGTTGTTGTTGATGTTTCTTTGTTTTGTTGGATTTGTTTTGTTTTTGTTTTGCTGTTTCTCTCAGGGATTCAGACAACATGGGTCCGTGATTTTTTGGCCTATATCCTCTTATTTGCTACTGTGTTGCACTGTCTTCTGCATTTATAGATTTGCTGCAAATGTTAATAAAATCTTAATTGCAGTTGAGGAAAAAAATCAAATATTTAACAATTGACAGTGTGCTCTCGATAGAGAGCTTCTTTCATGGGCCTGCCATGAATAAATGAAGTGTGCCTGCTAAGTCAATGCTTCAAAGCAAGCTGCAAATTTTGCTGTAAGATCTGTAAAAATATTTTCTAGTAGAAATAGAGAATAAATGCTCAAAGGTAGAAAAGCATGTCAGAGCCCTGCAAATTTCAGGGTAAGCCCAAAGAAGAATTTGGAGGAACTGGTTTATTGCAGAAACTGAAGTGGGGAAAAGAAAATGGGTTCTAAATAGTGGCTGCAGCTCTTGGCTCGCATCAGGGAAGTGCTGGCCCTTCTACCTGCCGGCAGCAGCACTGTGCCACGAGGGGGGAAGCAGAGGATGCTCCCCCATGGGCTTTAGCTGCCTCTCCTGCAGGGGGAGAGGGACTGAGCTGGTGACCACTGAAGGGGTCACATGAAGATAACAGAGTGAAACGGAGGTTGTACCTGCAAAACATTTGGGAGAAAGTGCTCCACAGCCATGAGCACACTGTGGGAAAGAGGCCCTCAAGCTGGACACAAACAAGTGGCAGGACCTTCTACCTCACCTCCCAGACCTTTTGAAGGAGATGCTAAGGCATTAAGGATGTTTTAATGGCCAAGCACAGATTTTGCACAGGTTCCTACCTGAGATACCAGTGACATAAATAGGATGCCATGTAACCACTCAGGTCCTGCAGAATCAGCTCGTGAAGAATTTATGCCCATATAATTGCTCAGACATGGAAAATGTAATAAATATTAATGATGTTCTCAAGGAACAGTTTCCAAAGAAGAAACATGCAGATAAATTTAAACTTATACATATTTTAATCTATAAAATATAGATTTTTCTTAAAGCGCTGGAGTACTTAAACCTTATATATAGCCAAGTATTCTATGCAAATGTTTTCATACTGAGTGAGATTTATGTGACCATATATTGTAGCTAGATGCTCAACACACAGCAACATGTTTCTAAGCACATCTTAACTGAAACACTTTTTTCTTCCCTGAAAAATGCAGCACCCCAAAAATAAACACTGTCAGTGACATAGAGGCCCCTCTCACATTGCAAGCAGCAGCACTATGAATTCTCATGTGCTGTGTACGGTTTGGGGCTTAGTTTGTACTGCCCTGCAGGAAGGCAGTGATCCTAAGGTCTTGCCAGAACGCAGCTCATAAAAGCATGATAAAAAATATCTTCTCTCATGGAGTAGTATGTGTAATGGATGTATACACCTCACCCAATGAGCTGAGTTTCCAGAGCTCACTCTGTTGTTTCTGGATGATTTTAGTATGATTTGCCACTGCAAAATTTGGTCTCACTACTGAGAATATTTGCTGCTGCTTGGGAGCAATGTAGAAAAGGCTATAGACCATCCAACTGGCAGGGAAACCAAACATTATACAAATTGTTTGTAACATTTGTTGTCATTCTCTGCTTCCAATAGCAATGTGAGAGAAATCTCTGTTACAGATGCATCTCTCTCACCACTCCAAGGAAGAGCAGAGCAAACAACCTTCCTAAGTCCCCAATGTTATGGGCAAAACCAGGCAAGCAGACTTGATTTCCCAGTTGTGATTAATGCATTTTAAAAACTTGATAGAAAGGGGCAGTGCTCAAGAGGAATATCTTCAGGCCTCTAGCACGCACTATAAAGCTAAAGCAAAAATGGATTAGAAAAGCAACAAAGCAAAGCAATTAAAATATATTCAGGACGTGATCTGTGGTGCAGTGTTCATTCAACACATTGAATGTATCAGATGGAGTTTCTGAAAACAGCACACTGTTAGTTTCTCATTGATTATATTTGATTAATATCGACTTTCTGCCCTTACTTACTTTCATTTTTAATGGTACACTTTCACTGAAAGGCAAAAGGCGGATTTATCCTTTGGCAGATCAGACAAACAAAGACAATGAAAAAAATCTTTGGTTGCATATTTGCTTAGTTATCCCTATAGCTTGATAAAAAATGGATACATGGTGCATGATAAAGACCAACTTCAAAATCATACAAGGTTTCAGGGTTCTTGAGTAAGCAGGAAATTGGCTTTAGTGGAAATTCTCTTCTTAATTAATTTCTTAAAGGACATGATGGTGAGCTCATCTTTTGACTCAAAATTCTCAAGTTAACTCTGTTCAGGTCTCTCCAGCATATTTTTTGCATCTAATATGAAGTGCAGTAACGCGGATTTCACACGGTATCAGTAAGTGTTTTGACAGATGAGGATCTGCCTACTTCTTTCTGTGCTTATTTGTGATGTTAATTAGAACAGCAACAACAACAAGCCCCACAAAGCTGGTTTCTGAGCTGAAGCAATGATTTGGAGTTCCAGTGCAGTGGTTGAGGATTATAACCATGTTGGGAGAGGACCTTTCTGCTGCAAACTTTGCATCAGTAATGTGTTTCAAGAGCTGATTCAGCTGGTTCAGCTGTGCATGTGTGGCATTGTGGGATATTCTTTTTAAACTAATTTCTGCCTTGCAGTTTTAATTGTTCACTAAAAGTTTCTTGTATTATACAAGTGGATAGATTAGGAATGCTTAGCTATTACATATTATTACATATATTGTATGTAGCAAACAGTAGTAAAAGAATATTACAGCTTTAAATTAAGCATTCCGATGTTAATGACTGCTAGAATTAGAGATGCCCAGATGCTTGTTCTTTGCCAGATATACACTTATTATGAAGTGTTTTACTTGCATGGTCCTTCTCTTTGCATTGTGTGTATTTGATGCAAGCTAAAAAACAAACAAACAAAAACTTGCTGGATTAAGCTTTAGGTTTTTTATTGACATGTGTAAAGGTCATTAAGAGACCTGGAACATTTGTTTTTCTTCTAGTCACTGCTCCTAACCAATCTAAAGCTGCTGATTTTCATCACCAGCCAGACAGAAATATTATGATTACAAATCACTGAAATTGGGATATTTTTGTGCCAACTTTCCCCAAAAATTCAACATAAGGGGCATACCAAACAAAGTTTTATTTTGGTGGCAAACTGATAGGGGAAACTGTGATAACATTGCCAGTAATTTTCACAACATTTCTATAATCTCACCTCTAATTCATGCAGTTTCTGAAATAATAATATTGTCTATATATTTACAAAGCAGTCTTTATATTTCTATATGCTTTTTGTATGAATGTTTTATTTTACTTTTTTTTTTTTTGGGGGGGGCAGGGCATTGACAGCTAAACTCAAGTTTGAAATTTGATTAAGAAGATCACATTCCTATTTGCAACATGAGGTACAGGATATTGTTTCTGTCATTTCCTTTGGATGATTTATGCAAGGATATTTGGAAATAGAGGATGGATTTAAATTGCCAATATTAGAAAAGAGATGTTTGCAAGCAATCTGTAGAACAAAAATTATTATAAAAAAATGAGATTTCAGATTTTTGTTCTGTTTTCATATAACTGCTGAGAGTTTGAACATAAATTTTAACTATTTTTTTTTCAGTATTGTAGCACTTTTTTTTTTTTTTTTTTTTTTTTTTTTTTTTTTTTTTTTTACAATTCAATACTGTTTGATAGTTTGATATTTTAAGATGGATACAGTGGTTTGTTAAACTGTCCTTGAACAGACATTGATGTGTTTGGGCAAGTGCCATAACTGAATTCCCAACAGTGAGTTTAAAGAGTTCAGAGCACAATCTCTGAACTACAAATCCAAAATCTGCTCTGCTCCTAGCTTTCAGGAATTCAGAAGAAAAACAGCAGCAGCCATTACCACAATGGTGACTACCTTGTAAACTTCATGGCACATGTGGTGAGATTTCTTTGTGCTGGACAGCTTTATGTGAGAAGCAGAACTGATAAACGATAATCTTGATACAGCTATAAAACCCCACCCCTAAACTGACATTGTAAAATCGTGGTATATATATGAGACACAAGGATGTGAATGCTTCAAACAAGGTGTTTCAGGAAATAAGGTTTTTCTAGATAATGATGAAGACGCCCAGCTGGGCATCTCAGCTATTACCATTCTTGTATCCTTATCTCGAATCTGACAGGTTGCTGCTGTCCCAAAAAGGGTATCTGCAATGTACAGAGATAATTTCCTGCTCACTTCCGTCCTACTTCTAGTATCTCTCATTCTTGTTACAGAGGGAGCCCTACTCTCTCCCTCCTCCAAACAAGCACATTTCTGTATGCGTAAATCATTTGTCTTTTTTTTATTTCTTTTTTTTTTTTCTTTTGCATTTGGTTGGCACTTTCCATGTAAGTACTTTACTCTTTGTATGTTTATAGGAAAAAGCCTGTGAAAGTTTCCATATCCCTTTTGCTGGCTTTGTATCCCTGAGCCCATTGTTCTTTGTGGTGCACTTTTGTGCAGAGAAATGTTAGCGGGGCTACAAAGACCACCTTAGTACTTCCTTCTGGCATAAGCAACTCACTGGTGTGGGGGGTGCACCGTGTGGATCACTTTGGAAGCAGTTTTCTCTAAGGATCAGACACTAGGAAAACAACATTTTCTAATATTTAGTCTCAGGAGTCATTTCTACTGTTTTTTAACATCATAACACTCAGCTGTTAGCCACAAAGTTGGGCATCTCAAAGAAGGCATGCCAATGTGTTGTTTTGAGGTTGACCCTAGGTATCTTACTTAGTTCCCTTTCCTTGACTTCCAGCATTGACACAGACAGTATTTGGTTTGTGTGCACTACGGCAGATCAGATTTAATAATGTCTTGTGGTATGTCTTCGGACATCATGGTAGAGAACCTAGATAATCTGTCCTCGTCAGCAACACTAGCTTCTGCTTTCCACCTACCCCTCAGTCCGTAACTTTTCAGAGAAACGTATATTGGAGTCGTATTTATTATTTGAAAGTAAGAGCTGCATCATTTTCTGCACCCAGTCGTGTTCTTAGATTGGAAACAATGCCACCTGCAGCTCTAACCACCCTCCTTTCTCATTACAGCCAAATCCTTAGAACCCAGTCATTTTAGGTGTTATCAGAAGATGTTATTACAGGAAAGCCTGCTGCAGTTAATGTTGTGTCAGCATTTTTATTTTAAAGTGTTTTGCATCAGGCCTGTAACCAAGCCATATAAACTTATGCAAGGCAGTCATTTTTATCTAGGAAAATCTGGACTTGGTGGTGAAGTCTGACGTTAAAGGAAGTCTGACAGCGTTGCTAAAATTACTATGAATAGGAATTTCTCTTATTCATTATTTTAAATGTAAATTAATGGTGAGATTCGAGGGATGCAATTATTAAGCAATATCCTGCACTGCTGGAAATCTAAACAGAACAGAGATGCATTCAGATTGTCTGAGCTGGCTTTTGCCTCCCGGAAAGAGAGATGTGCTAGAGGGCACTTAGCTACAGGAACAAATCTCCAAGAGGGATAAAGCAGACATGTGAGATGTTTTTTCTAGCCTTAATTTCTGTGAATCAAGCTTGAAAAGAATACAAGTCAAACCTAAAATGAATAGGTAGATTCCACTCTGTTCCGCATCTAGAAGTAAACAAATGTGTTAATAATTGCATTTAACTCAGATAGCAAAGGTGTTTGACAAGAAAGTAAAAAAGCTATTACAAAGTGATTTAACTGATTTCCGAATGTGTTGTGGGCGGTTGTCCATTAGTCATAACAGTGGCAGACAAGCCAGACAGTTGCAAGAGTGTATTTGCTTCATATTCAGATACACGAGATGTAGATGTGCTGTTTTTCAAAATTAAGGCTCAAAAACTCATTCTTTAGGATTCTGTCACACCCCTGCTCACAGGTTTACTCACAGATGTGTATTATCTGACAGACTTAAGTTGAGACCCCCTCCAAATCATCTAAGTTGCTGCTCTGAAAAATTGCATAGTAACTTATACGTAACTCAATAATCAGTACATGCAGGAAAAGACAGAGGGACTAGTACAAAATATGGGCTACTACATCTCCATTTTTTTTCACGAAATCCATGACTGTCTACTTTTCTGTACAAAAAAGGATAGTAGTCCATGGCACATGCTGCTTTTCTGCAAGTTATTCAGGAATATTCACCGTACCAGGAAAACGTAGCCTATTATATTGGACCCACCATAGGTATTAACATTTGTGTCTGTGTGATTTCTGCAATGAAATCTTTTGGGGGAGATCTCCTGAAGCTAGAGCTAAAATACTGGGGAGCAGCAGCTCTAATCTTTGTTATTAATATGGAGGCTCTTTCCTGTTGGGTATCCTGTGATTTTGATAGTGGCATCTTAAGTTAGGAATTGCCATCACACTACTTGGAAATGAAGATACTTTCAGTCAAAGTCTCCAGAGTTATTTCTGTCATGCAGCAAGGGACAATGCATTCTCAGAGAAGGCCTTGTACCGCAAAGACATCCCATACAAAAGTCTCCGATGCCATATCTCATGCAGAAGGCTGTCTTTTCAGTCTTTTCTGCCTCATCAATCTGCATTGTCTAACTTGATACATCCAGACCTGAGCTCCTGATGTTTTCTAAAATGTGAATGAAAGGATGAGGCCACTGTTTGTGTCCTGTCAGCTCTACTTTGTAAAGAACAACTAGAGGACAAACCAATTAGTTTTAGGAATACATTTAATTAATTTGTTTCATGGTTATGTGTTGATATGTACATCTCTGTTATAACTACTGCATTAGTGCAGTGTCAACAAGAGTTGGCCCATACCATATGTTTTGAGTAAGATTTGGGCATTGTAAGAAGTTTTGATATAATTTTATTTGTTCACAATAAAAATGTGGCTTCAACAAAAGTAAAGTGCATCTTCGGCTAGCAGAATAATCAAACAAAAATGATGTTCTTTAAGAACAAGTTGTATGGCAAAGTTAATATTACCTTTTGGCTTTGTATTAAGGTCATTTCCAGAATGTGAGCACATCCTAATATGTATGTGCATTCAGAATTTCTTTTCTCTTTACTTTCTTATAAGAAATGAGATATATTTGTTACAGAGAGAGAAATACACCACAGAGTGATACAATGCCGCCCTTCAGTCCTCAGCTACAGCAGCTATATTTAACCTTCAACACAAAGCAAATTACAGAGTCCACTGAATTAGAGATCACTAAGGGTCAAAGAGAAATTGCTTTAATATGATGGTGGTTCTCTTTGTTCTCAACAGATGACATTAAAATATGAAACTGAAAGACTGCTGTGAAGTGGTTTCCAGCTGTGAAATACTCTTTCTTGGAATCCCAGCATTATGCCTGTTAAAGTACATTTCTCTCAGCTGATTGTGGCTGATGGCTTATGGTGTTACCCCTGGGCAGCACCCAGAATGTGGCAGTACTAGAAATATTTCCCCAAATGTATGAGCCATTGAATGGGTGGTTGGCCTTATCCCATTGCTATGGGGTGGGTTTTTCTGGTTGCTTGTCTGACATATGGTGGAACATGAAAAAGGGCTTTGCAGAAGATTCACAAGGAATTGTTCCACCAATGATGTAGTGTGAAAATCTAGACCCAAAGGCTCTCTGTGCCTTTGTTTATCATCTCGTTATGTCTGGGGAATCCACTGTGGTGTTTGTGCATTATACCAGAAAAATCCTAAGTGCTCCTATACAATTACTTTTCCATAGGAAAGTACTTTGTTTCCACCCAGATATTATGCAGCTGTGAATATGCAGCTGTTCTGTTGCCAGCTGCTAGAATGTGGTCCCGATATTATGAAAAATAAACTCAGGTGTGCAAGCTTTTTAGGAGCTCTGTTGGCTTCTTCAGAAGTTTTCTTTAACTGGGCCTGTATTGATTTGGTTGTCAATTCTGTGTCTTGCATAGGTTTGCAAGCACACGCGTCGGCATACCACAGATGCTGGTCACTGATCCTGGAAACTATATTGTTACCAAAGCACAGTAAAATCATTCTGAATCAAGGGAAAACCAAACAGCAGTATGAATTTGCAGCTATGGGTACTGACTTAGCCTTGTATTTGAAGCATTTTAAGGGAGCCTGATCTTTAGAAACTCTGAATCTGAAAACACTGGCAGAGTGTTGTCTGCTGCTCTTTCTGTACAAATATGCTTGCTCTAGCTGCACATATGGTCATGCTTTTCTGGTCTCCGGTGAATTCTGAAAGTTGAAAGGTAAAGGGCTTGCAAATTATTTAAAGGGTATTGTTCTTTTCCTGCACACTTCTTGGAGTAAACAGGACAAAACAGGAGACCTGCTAGATGTATTCTCCATCTCATGTCCTTTTTATATTGCACACACTTCCAAAGTCCTATCCAGCTATTTCTAAAGCTTAGTAGCTTTAGAAATACAAGTCCTGAAATACCACCCACCTTTAAGTTTTAAGTTACCATACTAATAAAACTCCAAATAATGCAAAGTGGCACCAAAAATGTCATATATACTATAGTTTATTTTTGTGTTCCTTATTTTCATATCCTGCCTTCTTTTGAGGCTCTGTATTCCTGAGATCTTCATTTTTACTCTGTACTGTAAGAAATAGAAATACATTTTGTGTATTAGCTCATGAAGCTGGTTAGTTAAGCTCAGCAGGAAGTGTGCTACCAAGTGTACACTGCATGCATGCATATGTGCTTGTGCTGCTGCACTTTCAGACGGACTCTCACGCTCTCTGTCCTTGTCTCTCTGACTTCCTTCCCTTCTCAGTGAGTATTAAAATGTGTGAGCAGAATCTCTAAACTGAAATGAAAGTGCTGTTGTAGAGTACGCTGAGTGAGAAGACTCAAAGCAGAACACTCAGCTCTAATGATGTTTTGATCTCTCACTTTACACTATCTTTTTAAAGGAAAAAAATATGGAAATATCTGTTTGGCTGAAAGCATGTTCTCTCCTTCAACAAAAATATCTGATAGTTAAAGAGTCATTCTCTTGGGTTGTTTCTTAAGCCTAGTTTCAGATCAGCAAAATATGAGGCTGTGTGTTTTTGTCAGATAACCTGAAGGGGTCTGGAAGGAAGTCTTCTTCCTTGATAATGTCTGGCACAAATGGCTGGATGCATCATGAGAGTGAGTGCTTTGGTTTTTGCCTCTGTTCAAAGCATGCCATGCAAGCTACCTTCAGGAGCAGAGAATGGAACTAGACAGACAATTTGCCTGCTCCAATACAGCAAACTGCACCCCGATACAGAAATGTTAGATCCTTTTGTTATTTCCTTTCTTTCTGAAAATGCATAGTGTGCTGATGCTGACTTTCTTTGAATAGCTCTGCTATGAAGTGGCTTTGCAGATATCAGTGAAGCCTACATGCTTGCCTATGTAATTATTTGCATGCACTTTGGTTGTCATTGTGGTCCTTAAACCTTGGTTTAAAAAGTTGCCAGCCTTCCATAAGAGCCTGGGCTCTACAGAAGAATTGACCTTCTTTTTGCTTCATGCATGAAATATTTTTGCAGCCCTGATACTGTCCTCATTTCTACCTGTGCCACCCTATGACTTTCCCAGAGGTTGCACAGGTGCAAGTGGTGTCAGAGTTTGAAGCCCATGAGGCTGTACAGCTGGTCCAAGGACCTGAACTTAGCAGTGCTGGCAATGCCTTTTTACTCTGTTGTGCTGTATGGCTAATGAAAACCTCCGACTGAACAGGGATTCAGGTCCCTGATCAGTTCCTGAGATGCTCTACTCTGGGCGGGATTGTGCTATATAGATATGCAAACCGAAAGATATAGGTAACTCTCTGAGCCTCATCATGGATCTACAGAATGCCACAGTAATCATGAGAGGCAGCTGAAATCCTAACATGAGCAGAGATGAGGCTGAAAATCCATGCAGAGATGATCTGTTGACTAAGAAGGTGCCATCTTCACAGTGTCACATCTCAAGAGCAGGACTGCATGTTAAATATCTCAAAAGCTACAGAAAAGCAACACCTGGATCTGTAACAAACTGACAGGTTTATTCCGGGATCACAGCATTATGGATACAGAACATTCCTCAGTCTGTCTCCATGATGTTTTCTTTTAGCATTCTCTTGTAGCTTTCCTAGTAATCTGGGCAGATCTGTAACAATGTCCTCATTTGGTTGTGCAGACTTTTTTCCCTCCCAAATGTATAAAAGTCTATTTTTTTTTTTTTTATTTGGCTTTTAAAGATGTTTTTGATTTTATTCTTTTGCAGTAGAGTATATTTTTAAAACTACAGACAGTGCAAAAATTTCTAAAGTATTTCTGGTCAGATTTCTTCTCGGGTACATTATTTTGAGATGGCCCCATCATGCCCTGGTATGGAGCTCATTAGCTCCTAGCTTTTCTGGTATACGATGGCAGAGGAGAGAATATATTAGCTAGTCCTAATGACTAGACAGCCAAGCAAGGGTGCTGTAGGCAGTGATTGACAGGTAGAATCAAGCCTGGATAGTTCATTCTTTCAAAGCAGAAATAAAACAAAAAGGGTCAAAAGCTTTTCTGGGGGAAGACATTCTGTCCTACAGATTTCTGTCTCTCTCTCGCTCTCCTTGTTTGTTCCTCTCTCTTTGTAGTCTCAGAAAAGTGAACAGCGACAAACGAGCAGTTTCCGGGTGTTTCCTTGGTCTGTAAAGTTCCTCTCTTTACATTTGCTTCATTTTTCACACAATTCACACTTTTTCCAAACACTTGTGTGTGTGGTTAACTACAATGATTTTCAGTAAGTGGAAGCACAATGCTTTCCGTCATGTATTGATGTAGGAGGAAGAGAGGGGAAACCTAAACCTGCTTACCGTTCCTCAAAGACCAGGACAAGAAGCAATATGCATTTGTTGCTTTCTCTTGTGGCAGTTAAAGGTGAGGTAGGAGTCTCAGCTGGGCACTTGAACAGCTGGTTGGGGTGGAAGGAGCAGGAGGGACGGCCATTCACCACCCATCAGAGTCTTAGATGCAGGTGTTTGATGTTATGACTCTCGGTATTTCCACCATTGCTCTGTTTCTGAAGGGATTTGAAAATTTTTGTCAGATACTGCTTACTGTACAAACTTTCAAGTGTATTGGGTTGTCAGGGTTTATGAGGATTTTCAGAAGCAGGAACCTCAAATGAAACTTGAAAGTGAAGAGTAAGGGTCTCTGAGTACATGCAGCAGCTCATGTGGAGCGTCAGTTGACATCAGCAGTTTGGAAAAAAAGAGCCATTATTTAATGTAGGCTCTAAAGGTAGTTAAGAGTGAGCCTGAGGGAAACCTACGCTGTTGATATTCAGAGTATGCAGGGTGTTCTCCAAGTGGTCCACAATCTCTGTCACATACCTCGGAATGTTCCTATCAACTAATTTAGACTCTCATGTAAAGAAATGGGGGCCTGAGGTTGTGTAGAGCATTAAGGGCAGGCACTTCCTGATTACTTTCTCCCTTTGGAAACTGTATTTGGTTTCCAGACAAGTGGAAAGCAAGCTCCAATGGTCTTGGTGTGAGGAGGCAAAAGGCAAGGCTTGGAACTGGTGTAATTCAGGCTCTTCATCCTTACAGCTGCTGCCTATTTTGTCTGGTTTGAGATGAAGTTTGTTCTGTAATCTCAGTGTCCTCATGGAATGAGGCCAGACATGTAACTGGATCTCTGGATATTAGGGTTCTACATGCCTGGGAAAGGAATTGAAGGATACTGGGAACTGGTTATGTTGGATGTCTGCTGCTGCTCAGATGGCCCCTTGAACACAGAAAGAACCTTGGCATTTACTGCAGAGAGGTTTAAGCATATGAGTAGCTCCACCTCTGCTAGCACAGTAATGTTCACCAACTTCATTTAAAGAATTAACTTAAATGCTTTGCTAGGCTAGGGATATATCTCCCTGAAGTTTACAGGCTTTTGAAGAGGCTAACACTGTTTTGTGAAGTCTTTGGGAAACCGTTTTGTTAGTAGAATTTTAAGTATCTTTAAAAAACACAGGAGTAGGAGAGCAGCTATCTGCAAACTTGGTGCAGAGAAGGAAATAAAGTAGTGCTGGATCAATAGAACCAAGGTGTGTGTGTGGTTTTTTTTTTTTTTCTTTTTTTCTCCCACACCTGCTTTATCTAAGATTATCAAAGCCAACAGAAATGATACCTCTTCAGTTACTGTCACCAAGCAGAGCCCACCAGATGTGTTCCAGCTGTTTGCCCTCAGATTTCACTGTCACTGCTGTAACGCAGCACTAATCTAAACCCCAGAGAGCAGACAAAAGGGCTTCCCAGCAGTCTGAGACAGGTTGGCATGAAAGAAAAGCCTGTGGACCTCCTCGCTGAGAAAACAGTAGCCAAAGCTACAGAGGGGCTGCTTGAAGATGGAGTGGGAAGGTAATGGAAATGCATCTGGAGGTAGCTGAAGTATAGCGTATAAACTGAGTTTAAACAAGGGGGAAGGATTGAAGAACTTTGCCAGAGTGAATGATTTCGTAGATTATTGATTTGGGCAGCAGTTTATTTAAACATTAAAACTCTGAATGAAGCAAGTTACCCTGAAGAAAAATGTGTCAGGTACAGAACTTGTTACAGCTAACTGTTTAGCCTCTGAGGACTTTGTAAACTGTCCAGATATATTTATTATAGAAAATATTTTCTTGAGGAAAAATAGACTGTTTTCTCCTTCCAGAGTACACTGTGGTATTTTCTGATGTGAATGCTTGAATTTTGTCGTCTGTTATCATTACAGCTACTGTGTGTATGTATGACTGTGCTCAAGAATTTGTAACCTCTCTATATTTCCCAGGGAAAGAAAATAAACAATAATGACTCAAAGAAAAGAAAAAAAATTACTGCAACAGCACATAGCAACAGTTGTATCATTACCCATCGAGACATATTATTACACTTAGTGCTATCCCTCTGTAGTGCCCCACAGCAATGTGTAAGCACTGATAAAGGATCTGTCATGCAGGGATGGAAGGGGGCTTAGGACAAGGAATGACAGAGCATACTCCTGCATTCTTCATGACCCCATGAAATCTGTTCATACCACATCCCTCAGACTTCTCTGTTTACTGCCAAACAAGATAGGTAAAATAGAAGTCAGGCAGTCAGTAGTGGGAGAGGTTATGGAGAATACTTATTCTGCATTTAGTAAGGACCAAATCTTCAGGCTTTTACAGAGCTAAGCAAAAGGAAGGTATGTAGAAGAAATAAGAGAAGCAGGCTCCCTCCATTGGGTTGTCTTGTCAAGGATAGGGCACGTTTGTCCATAGGCTATGGATGCTTTCAGAATTGCTATGGGTGCTGCTGTTAGTGCTGATTTCAGCTTCTGTCTTTTAGTGCCTGCTCTGACACAGGCTGACTCCCATCAAATGCGATGTGGTTTGAAGTTGCATCTGTCTGTGCATGTAGAAGAGAGGAAGGTTTGACTAGACAGTTTGGAATATCAAAATCAGATTTCTGGTGCCTAAATCTTGAAATATTTCTATTGTTTTCTTGGCTTTTTATATGAGCTTTATTTATAAGTTTTGTGGAAGCTATTGAGCTCATGTAGCCAGCTACAACTGCCATTAGATGGTCCCCCAGCTTTTGGAGTTTCAGCTCAAGTAATTCATTATGTCTGTTTCTATGATTACCCTATCATTTCTTTCCTTCTTCTTCCTTTTTTTTTTTGGACTCACCTTCACCTACACAGTTTTCATCTTAGAAAATTTTCTTTGTCAAACACATGCAGATTAACTTCCAGCCACTAGTGAGCAGCAGCACTGCTCCCCTCCCAGAGCAATCTCCTGGCAAGCTCACAGCAGCCTGCATGTCGCACAGTGAATGCGAGGTTCCTCAAATGCAGCTCACCTCTGTACAGCTCCACTCCAAAAAGCAGTTGGTCATTTGCATAGGAAAGCGTTTTAATATATGTCTTTTAAAATTGTCTCTCTTCCCTCTCTCTCTCAAGCTTCAGTCCAGTGCTTTCCAGATGCCTTTGTGGATATTCAGGCAGCATTCAGAGGTAGGGCACTGGCATTGCACATGACACTGTGTGAATGTAAAAAGATTTGTGTCCTGAGCAGGAAGGACCCATTCATTTGTGTGTAGTGCCTCAGTCGTGGTAGAAGTCATGCTCAGGTAGCTACTGCTGTTCCCGTCTCCTTGGCACTGCTTGCTTGCACACCTTGCACTTCAGACCAGTTCAGTTAGTACATGAAAATGCGTCCTAATAGCACAGTTGTACAACTTGTTTTCAAGCATTTTGAAATGAACCTTTGTTTTCAAGCATTTTATGTATGTGTTTTGTCTTTAGCTCTTAAAAGGCCCACAGAATGAAGAATAGTCAGCAATTTACTGCACAGAAAGAGGAGGAACAGCAAATAGGTTATATTAGCACTGGAACACCTGCAATTCAAGTGAGTGGAGTGAACAAAAAAAATATATTTAGTGTACAAATCAGAAACACTTGATACTAAAATTCATTGTTTTGGAAATACAGCTACTTTGGGTTAGCTTACTCCCAGGAAATAGCCTTAATAGAATGCCTGCTGTCCAGATTGTGTGATTCCTCTCCTCTAGTTAGCAGCAAACACCCCCATGTACTCCCTAGCCCCCACCAGATTCCACTATTTTGATTTAGCAAAGGATTACATTTCTTTGTTGTGCATTTGTGTTAGTGGGTATCAGGTCCGTGTGGGTATTGCTGTTGGCATAGCAGCTCAAGAGTTCAGCTGCATGATTACATGGCTCACTACTTTAAACCACACTTAGATATGTCCACCATTGCTAAATAATTATAACACTGTTAGCAATGCATCAATAATTTCTGCTGTCCCAAAAGCACTTACTATGAAGCCAACAAACCTGGCATTGAGGTTAGATGTGGAGGAAAGGAACTAAAAATAAGAAGGAGGGCACATTACTGTTCTGTCTGTGACCTGTACTGAGGACCATATGAGGCACAAAAAAAGGCATTGCAGTGTCCCTGATCAGTTGAAACTGATTGGTTTGTGTTGTTGTTGTTTTGTTTTGTTTTCTTTGTTTGTTTGTTGTTTCCCCTGTATTTCTAAATTTAACTTTATTCTGAAGTATCTCAGTTCATAATGCTTCCCTGGGAAGGCAGGTAACACCAAAGAAGAATTAAAACATCTCTATTATGTGTTCCACCTTAAATTTCTGATAGGTACGCCACTGCAATTCCACATCCCCAGAGATTTTGTTGTTTAAATATTTAAACAATAAAAATTACTAAAGCTCTGAGAATGATGTCTCATGATATTCAGTGACCTGAAGATAAGCAGTATCAGCCTTCATGAAGGTACAAAAAAGACTTCCATGTAGAAGGTGAAGAAATATAGTCTCACTAGAGCTCTGTAAGTGAAATCACCCATATTCTTTTATGCTAGGATATGCTATCTGACAGGTCAGTCCTGGAAACTGCCTGTTGCCTTAGCTTGTACACAAGATAATTTTAAATTATCTTATAAATTAATTATCAATTTAATTAAATAGTAACTTTATCATATCATAAATTTCAAAATGATATATTTTCAATCAACACCTTGCTGTAAATCTGAAAAGTAATTGTTCACCTCTTCTGTTAGGCACAGAGGTAAGGTCTGACCGTCCTTGGTAAAGGGAAGGAGAAACCAGCTGCCCATATAAGAGGTTTTAGCATTATTATGCTTTAACACTCAGTCAGTTTGAATCCTTGTGATAAGACCTAGATTAGACCTAGACTTCTTTGTGTTCTGTAATGACAGTCATCTTGAACAGGCAGCCCAGGCCCCCTGAATCCCAGTTAATAGTTGCCCCTGGAAGGTTTGGTTAGGTGCAATTCAGATTTAGGCTCATCTATAATGAGGATCCCAGATGGTTTCATGCATCTAGGATTATGCTTTTTTTTTTTTTTTTTTTTTTTTTTTTTTTTTTTTTTTTTCTGTGTTTCTTCAGTGAAGCAGAAATCTTCTTTCCAGTTACACCTGTTTTTTAACCCCTCCTTTATCAAAAAAGTAACCAGATGGTGACTTGCATTTCCTGCGGGAGCAAAGGCAGTGAAGGCTAACACCGGAGCTTAGTTCTGAGCATCTCTTGTCTGACTGTGCCGTGCGCATTTTTGGGAACCTAAACCAGCTGCAGACTGGTGTTTCTTTACATTTTGTGGTTTGCTAACCCTGGTTTCAAGCAACTACACTTTTTAAAGTGGAACAGCCAGTGGTGTCAGTGCTCATGAACTGGTCCTGTTTGTACTCTCACTACCTTACACAATAAAAAACATCATATGTTTAAGTCTAAAATGTTTTGCCTAGAAAGACAGTGTGAATCTCTTTGAAATAGAAATGTATTATGTTTTAACGTGTGAAAGTGGAAAAAATGCTTCTACGCGTTACCAGTTTGTTACATTGACTGTCATTTGTGTGGTCCATGCCACATCTATGGCAATATGCAGCTGTGCAAACGGACATATTATTTGGCTTTTGTCAGGTCACATCAGTCAAAACAAATGCTGCCTTCTGTTGCTCAGCTGCTTTGCCCACGCCTGTGCCCTCCTGGTTTCTTTGCTCAGTGGAATCCCTTTTTTGCTCTCATTCTGTCTGCTACAAATGGCTAGGAGTGGGAGTCAGCAGAAATGGTTTGATTTTCTTTCAAAGCGAGGACAGCGGCAGACAGCAGAACAACCAGGCTCTCCAGCCATTCACGGAGGCACAATGGTGTTTTCAGGAAGCTGGGAAAGCTGGATTAATGTTAGGAAGCATCTGTTTTTAGCTTGTTTGCAAACCTGAACAGGTCTGAGAGGTAAGGAGAGGACAGTGGGAGTTACCAGCAGCACAGGCAGAAAGGGAACAGGTGCTTGGGGAAAAGGGGGCCTGCCCCTCTGGCCAGGAGCAAGGTGACTGACAGAGGGCAGAGAAGAGGCAGCTCGTCCATCAGCCTTCCTGCCCTGCAGTGGCACTGATGTGGCTGGGTTGCCACTCAGCTCACTAAATGACCTACAGCTGCTCTCTCTTAATTCACAACACCTTTCAAGCAACCATGTTGGACTGGAGTTTTCTGATATTTCTCCTGAGTTTGTCATCAGTTCAGAAAATCATTGACAGACGCTATGAAGCAGTATGAGAAGTAACCCACCCAACATACACGTTGTTGGACAATATGCTTCCTGCTGCTGGCTAATATTTCTGCCAGTGCAACTTCATGTCCTACGCACAGAGGAAATGTCAGAGTGAGATGGTTCACATGGGTTTGGCAGGCTAAGCCTTGTGGAGACCTCCAGAGCACAGTGACTAAGGCACCTGTGTGCCTTTGTCACCATGTCTGTGTTAGTCTTTGTGCTTCTTTCAGCAGCAGTGATGAAAAAGCTGGAGAGATGAAGCGCAATTTAAATCCTGAGCATCCCCTCTGTTTCAAACTCCTGCACTTCTGCCTGCTTGGCATTGCCCTAGTCTTGCACCATTGCAAGCTAGCAAAACAAAATCAAGAGATTTTATAAAAACAATGCTAGAGTGTCAATGGCAAGTTTTAAAAAATAATTGGGAACTGAGTGGTTTCAGTCCTCCGGTTTTGTCTTAGCTGTTGACTTCAGAGCAGTATCTGCTGCAAAATGGAGGGATTTCTGCAGGTTTAGCCCAGCTACACCGGGTTGCGTTGTCACAATCAATGGTGCGATCTGAATGGGAACGCTACAGGAATTATTTCAATGTGCCTTTCTGCCTTTTTATTTTATGTAATTTAAGTTACTCAGAACAATTTACAGTTCAGCAAATGACCGATTTGTATTGGCATTTCTTTTCCATTTTATTTTTTTTAGTCAGCTTAATTTTTGCAAAGACTCGTTTCTTTTCCCCACTTCCATTTTTAATCCCCCAATGTCATGGTTGGCTACATAAGTAAAACACTCTCCCCCTTTGGGATTTCATAGCCTCTTGATTCAGAATTTCATTCTTATGAAAAACCTTTAAAAACATGGTCGTTAAAACATCATGGATAATCAAATGAAGTGATGAAATAGTCCCCTAAGAGAAAACACACTTCAATATGTAAAATATTCCCTGCAGATGTCTTAGAAAATGTTCCCTCTCCTCCTGCAGTTCCCACTGGCAATATGACATGCTTTGCATTGTAGATGTTTTTCCTAAGTGTCAGGCATTAGGACTCCGTAGAAACGCCATCCTTTCTCATTTGCATTCTGTGAAGTTTAACCGAAGGGATTTCTTCCGAGGGCATTCACAGGCAGAGACAAGGATGGATACAGACCTGTCTTCTGTGCTATGCTGTGTTAAACAGTCACATGCAGTCCTGTTTTCTAAGCATCTACGTTAGATAAATAAGGTAAATCTCTAGCAAGTAAATAGAGAAATACTCACTTTGGGCTTTTTAGCATGAATACAGGATTTTGCCTCACCGCTGCAAGCAAGGGTGTGTCCAGGGTATCCTTACAGGGCCTTGGCAGTAGGTTTGGCTGCACCAGTGCAATGCCTCATGCTTTGTTTATGTTTGCTGCATATGGTTTGTGTGCAGCCCATGAGAGAGTGGCCTGAAATCTAACAATTCCCCAAATCAATTATTAATTTGAGCTCAACAAAT
This sequence comes from Aythya fuligula, assembly GCF_009819795.1. NCBI lineage: Eukaryota > Metazoa > Chordata > Aves > Anseriformes > Anatidae > Aythya > Aythya fuligula. Next base: position 6,862,551 of record NC_045569.1, on the reverse strand, counting down.
TTCCTGACCTGTAATATTTAGCAAGTCAAAATCAAAATATGCTCTGGCCACTCCCAAGCCAGGAGCTTTGAACCTGTTTAATTCTGTGAAGATGCTTCTTTCATTAAGGAGATAAATACTCTTTACCCAATCTATGATTTTTGCTCAGGGCCTGGTTTTGATATTTGAGTCATATTGAATTTGCTTCTGACTTGTCTTTATCAAATGAATGACCTCTTCTGGCAAATGCATGTCACAACAAACCATTTGAATGTTACCATAGCCTCTGTAGCTGCACATGCTCAAAGAAGGTATTATATGAATGGCTTTGGCCCTAAAAGCTACCAAAATAATTTCTTCAGTCTGGACCTTCTCAGATTAAAACAGCATGATGCAATGCACTAAGAAGCCCATATTTGGTTGAATTCTGTTAATTTTTTATTCTGATATTCAATTTACTGCTTGTTTGAAAATTTCCCTATCAGCTGTGGGATAATTACCTATCAGGCCATAAATCTGATGTTCATAAACCAGTGATCCTGCTTGTCCTCTCTCCTCTCCTCCAGTATGACCTGATCCTGGTAGATGTGGAGCTTTATTTTTTCCAAATGACTCGAGGGCCAATAATCATGACTGCTGTCATGTAAAACACCATCTGTGGTTCTGGCTTCGCTGTGCTGTGTTCCAGAATGCACAATGCATGAGCAACAGTTCAGATTGTGGTAATGTGTTGCTCTTTCATGGTGCTGTATGTGCAAGACAGATTTCCTAAGGATTTCTCTAAAAGCAGTGTCCTGAATAAACAGAGACAAGGCAATCAGTGTAACAAGATTTGAGGTAAATACTTAGCATACTTCCTTAATTACAGATCATGAGCTGGTGAAAATCCTTGTATTGCATGGTTTATTACATACATAACATTTTCAAGACTACCTAAATTTGTACAAACAATGTCTTAAAATCTAAGTGTTGGATTTCTGCAGGTGTTGAACTCCTGTACTTTCCATGGGCCACCAGCATCAGCCATAAACCTCACTTAATGGTTTGAAGCTTCCTGTTGACAGCACAAGCTAAAACTTATCTATTTCATCAACTACACAAATTATATGAGATCTGAAATGAAATAGAAACTGTTCACTGCTCAGCAGAACCTTATGCATTTTATCTATTGATATTAATCACAGTTATTCCTCTCTGCCATTCTAGACAGAAGTCTGTGATGGCAAATGTTTTGTGGAAAGTTGTATCTTTCATACATGGGTTTGGCAGGAACGTCCTCTACTCTGCTGTTATCCGTCCTTCCTTTCTTAATCCACCTTAGAAAGGGGCCGTAGGGAGATGGGATTCCTTGCTAGTGACCCTGACTTGAGCTACTTGGGTCATAGCGCTGGGTATCTTCTTAGATACTGTGTTTGGTGTCCTAGGTATAATTCTATATATCCTAATACTTAAGTATTTGCAGAGAGATGAGGGTGTAGTAAAATAGTGCACATATATATATCTAAGTCCAGCTCTACTCCATGAACAAGATACTAACTTTTATTTATAGCCTTGTATGTATGTAGGTGCACGTCTAATTCTAGCTCACCACAAAGAAAGTAGTTTTTTTATTTATAGAACATGTACAGCATGTTCATCTCTATGGAATCTCTGAATTGTTCATCAGCAAGACTGACAGCTGACAACTCTGACCAGCTTAACAAGGTGCTTTTGGATAGATTTCCCAATATTTAAGACAAAGAAATGAACTCTCCACTCATTTAGATAGACGAAAATGTCAAATTACAAGAATGTAAGTAATTTATGAAGAAGAAAAGCAGTACTGCTTTACTTTTAACGTTTTTCTTCAGGTTAATAAGCTTTGGATTACATACTCCATATCTTAGAACTTGCCTTACCTATTTTAAGAACTAATCAGATTTGAATATAAAAAGTGAAGCAGCATTATCAAGTGCAAGAGTGAAATGTTATTCGAAGCACTACTTGTTTCCAATAGCTTACCGCGTGACTTGGTTTGGGGATTTGAAAAAAAATGAGATCTAGTCATCCTTACTGTGCCTATCGTCCGGAAAGATCCTGTTACAGAGAGGAGAGGAGTTTTTACAGAAAATAAAACCCTTAGGCCAAAATATGTGTCTCATAAGGTATAGTAGGAGAGTTTCCTTTGACTATTGCTTCTCTATGTAGAAACAATGAAGGACACAAACAGTCAGATAGTTCCAATAAGCTGTTATCCCTCCATCTAATTCCTCTTCGATAAATCTGTGCAAAAGCTTGTGGCTTGTGCTACTGATTGAACATGGGAGGTCCAGTTCTTCTTTTGAAGATTTTCAAGATGGGTGAGCTAATTTTAAAGACTATCAGAGAGTTGCACCTCCTCTGTATATTGCTTTTATCCTTTTTATTTACTTAACGCAAACAGTCCTGAAGGAAGTTTGGCTTAGTGTCTTTTTTTTTTTTTTTTTTTTTTTAAATCTTCCTAGTCATACTTTTAGTGCTGTGGAAATTGCTGTATGGTTTGAAACTACTTTCTTTGCCCTTGTTTCTCTGTTCTGTGCTCCCCATCTCTTTAGGGAACCTTCAGTTTTCACCTGCCTACAAAGTAAGTTTCAGGCTGATGGTTAGAGGGTCATGTTTCTGCAGAAGACCAAGAGCTGGCCACTCTGAAAAGCATGAGCAATATCTTTTAGCTTGGAGGGGGAACCCACCTGCTGTGGGCAGTCAGGATCTTTAAGCGTTGCTGGCGAAAGCTATTTTTGAGGGTTATGTTTGTACTGGCTGGTACATCAGGACTGGTCACCTTATTATTTGCACTGCAATTGCCCCTGGGTTGTGCAGTACAGCTGAGGTTCTTTGGTACTATTCAATTGCAGAGCAGGAAAATTATGCCCCCACTCTGCAGAACTTGCAAGTAAATATAAGGCAAAACTCAACAGGTGGGAGCAGACAGGGTAACAAATAATTGATTCAATTTTGTTTGCTTCCTGAACTAGCAGATTTGTAAACAGCTGGAGATCCCAACTTGATTTTGAGCTACTCACGTATGATGATCAAAGCCATATTTCTGGAGTTTGATTTATGAATTAACAATATTCTCAAAATAGCAATACGCTCGGGTTTGAGGCTTTTAGCTATTCCCAGCATTTGTGTAATCCTGCCCCCCGCCCATACCTGTCCATAAACCTCGGTGTGGGGGTTGTTGTTTGTTTGAAGGCTGCTGCAACTTCATTTGTATCTGCGTGGGGTAGCAAGTCAGCCGTGCCAATGAGTCAGCAAAACCTACTTCGCACTTTCCATGCAGTATCAACAGCAGCTCCTGGCAGAGGGTATTTCAGGCAAATGCCATTAGTCTGTTACAAGGCATACTGGTCTAAAGCAGTTCATGCAAACAGCTGTACTGAAAAAATCTAGGCATACACAGTGTCTGGGATGTTTCGCTTCAGAGGCTTTAGGAAGTCCTGACTCAAACCTCCACCTCCTCTACAAAGCACAACTGGACGCGTGAATGGGCACAAGGACGCGCAGGTAAATCTGTTGTGTAAACACATGCATGGGGTTTTGTGGATGTGACAGCATGAAAAATGAACTTGCTGCATCTGAATTCCTCAGATATAGTATCACATTTAGTCAGCTGTTTTCTCCTGCATGTCTGTTGCATGCAGACATGGACTCTTTCCCCCAGCTTCCAGCATGGGTCTGTCTGCCCCTGGTGGCATCAGAAAGAGACAGAAAGAAGCACGGCTTGGGAAGGAGATCACTGCCCGCTAAAGCCAACAAAACTTGCTACCACTAAAGCCATTTCTAAACTGCAGAATTCAGAGCTTTTCTATGTGGATTACTAAAGCTAGTAAATTAGGTTGAAAACATGAGGCCTGATTTCCATCACAGGTTCCACACAGCTGCACTGGCAAAAAGAAGAGGGTAGAGGTAAAGAAGAGGTCTTTCGCACTAAGGCAGGAGCAAGCAGGCAGGCAGAAGTGAGGGGGAGACAAGAATGGGGTGAATTTTGGCACCCATCATTGCAATTAAAGAAAAAGATCATGTAACAAAGATTTAAAGTGACCTGAGTAACCTTAGAGGCTTTCTGCTGCCCTTGCTATTGCAAGGACAATGATCCAGGGTGGGGAAATGGGAGAGGAAGACAGCAGGGACCTGTAGCATCAGCTAAACCACCACAGGTTGTGTCCCGGAGCCCTTCAAGCAGGCTGTGCATGCCTTTTGCTTCACCAGCCTCATTTCTCTGCAGTGAGTACTAGGCACTTGGAAATTTTATCTCATAGCATTTTACCATGGCAAGGAACAAAAAATCAGGGGGCTGTCCTGGGAACAGCACCCAGAAAGAGCTTGTTCACTGGCATTGTAAAGACCCTTATATTCTGATTTAAAAAAAGCAAACAAAACCCATACAACACCAATGGGACTTGTGCAGTGGGGTGGCTGGGGGTGGCACGACAGCCTTGTTCATTTTTCACCAGTAACTGGTGGCTAACAGGAACCTTCTTAGTGGCGGGGCCTGCTGCAGCCTGTTGGGGTAGTGCCACGCCATGGCCGCGTTGTTTGGATTCACAGCCTCGCCTACTGCACAGCGGAAACAATAGGAGAAATATGTGCTGTATGGCAGTGCTAGTGTATATCTCTTGGCAAACAACTACAGTGAGCCTAGCTTGAATTTTAAAGTAAAGCTATTAATTACATGCCATTGTGCTAAACATTGATGAATTTCTTTGTGGTGGAAAATATGTGCACATTTCTTCTAGGCATTAAAGCCTTTTCTCTTTGGTGGTGGTAATTAAAAAACAAGGACAATATGACTGGCAGAAGGGAGTGGTTTTTTCTTTTTCTAAGAAGACATAATTTATAAATTAAAAGCAGTATGTCTGAGCCAAGAACAAGCTGAAGGGTGGTCTTCTGAACTATGGCATGAAAGTCATCAATGAAAATGAAAGATAAAAGATGAAAAGCATGATCTCTTCCTGTTAGAATAAGCATTTTTTTTTTCCATATTTTCAAACTGCACAGAGCTGAGTTTGTAACCCTTACACACTCATAAGGACAACTGGTCAAGAAAGTACTAGCTCCCTGAAGCCAGCCCTCACAGGAACACACTTGAGTCACTGACATTTCACAAGATGAACAGGGAGCACACCACAATGTCAGGATTGGCTGCGTTCATCTGCCTCTACAAATCTAACCTGACTAACCTAACCTAGCCTAACCTAACCTGGCCTAACCAAGCCATACAAAAGGGGGTGGGTGAAGGACCTGGTAGTAAGTACAAATAAGTAATTATGTTCTAATTATATTCTTACGTTTACTTTACAAATGAGTAAAGATCCAAAATACACTAAGGGGCACTTTCTGCTATTGCAGTGGAAATGGCAGATACGTGTCCCACCTGACATTTCCTGACAGAAACACTTCCCAAAGTAGGGTGCCCTTTCACCATCGATGTAAGGTTCTTTAAATTTCTTTTACCACTGAAAGGAAGAGCTTAGCCCTCCTTTTCCCCTCCTTCAATGCTTCCTCTCCCATCCTTACACTAATATTCATGAGGAGTTGATCTGAGTGAAATTTGGTGGATATGAATATGAAAGCAATAAGGGAAGGAGACAGATTTCAACCTGTTTAGGTCCTGATTCACACTGCTGAGCAGCCTTTCAGGGAAATAACCAAGAAAACACAGGTGGAGAACAGAACCACCTCTTTCAGAGGTAATCTGAACTTAGATTGATTTAAGTAAATTGTTAGTTGTTCTATTCTTTAACAAAGAGACTTCTGGCTGAGAACTGGATTCAGTTAGTTACTGTCCATCGAGGTACCTTCTCTAAACTTCTGGAATTTGAGTTTAACGGCCCTAGAAGGGTTGGGTTTTAGTTTGTTTGTTTCATTGTTATTGTTTATTAATACTTTGTTCTCGTGTTTGTGAATTGGCTTCTCTGTGCTCACACCCCACTTCTCCAAAACTGCTTTTAGCTGGCTTGAAACCCTGCCTCAGTCTGCAGCTGTGCATTTTGTTCACGGGCCCTGTAGGAGCAGGTTGCAGCCTTGCAGGTCTTGTCGGTTAAGTGCATGGTTTAGAGGATCCTGCTCTGCTGTGGCCATCGAGGATGGAGCTGTGTGGTTTTCTCCAGTCCTGTTTTTGTTCTCTTTTTGACAGCTATGTTACTCTGCCTTGTGCATGTCAATCATTTAACAATCTCTTTATCTGCAACTTAATTAAAGGTCAGCGCTGGCTGAACTTTTTTCAATTAAGAAAAAGTAAAACTAATATTCTGTTTTCAAAACCACGTCCCTAAACTTCAAAAATCTTAATAAAAATACAGGGTTTCTAAGACCTTTCCCCCCTGTACTTTTTTGTTCTCTTTCCCTGTTCTCTGTTGTTTCAAGCTTTTTTTTGCCAGAGACAAAACCGGAAGAAAAAGGTACAGAGAGATGGGAAATAAAAAAACCTTTTTCAACTCTCCCCACGCAAGTCCCTGTCTTTCAATCAGTGCAGGTTAGAACTAGCTGCAAATGCATTTCTTTGGCCCCAGTATGCCTGCACTGTGCAGCACCTCTGCCCTCTCCTTGATATTTTTAGCCCTGCTTTTCTTGGCTGTATCTCTGCTCTTCCTCTGCATTAGAGGACAAAGTAGCCTCCTGTGTGGTTCGCCTGTTTTCACTGCCCTTTGCTGACCTTTGGCATTTTTTCCTGGAGGCAGGAGGATGAATTTTACTGGTATTCAAGCTCAAGGCATGATACTGCTATAAGTCTCTGATGACACTGGGTATCACAGGAACTGCTGCAAACTCTGCTAGCGCTTCTGAGAGGCCTGATTATGCAGTAGGTGTCTGTCTTTGTGTCCGTGCACTGTGTTACTACAGGGGAGCTGAGAAGGAGATGAGTTAATATCAGCTCTTGGGCCATTAGAACAGCCGGAGCCTGGATGGCAGCATGTATTGCCTGGGGCCATCCTCCCACTTGGCATCTCCAGCCTGACATCGCCTCTGCTAATTCCTTTTGGGTTGGCTGCATGTTGCCCCAGTACAGAGGCAAAGAAGCATCAGCTGCCTTTGTGTGCCACTGCAGCTAGAAGCTTTTTGCTAATGGCAGCTAATGTGACAGCATTGTTCGTGTTGCAGTTATCCCCTTGCAGGAAAACCGCGTGGGAGGTCATCCAAGCACCGAGTGCTGCGAAAGGAACTCATTGGTGGGTGACAGATGAAAACCTGCAGCGAGGCATCTTCTTCTGTCTCCTTCCATGGGGACTGCAACTGGCAGAATTTGCCTAACTCCTCATTTCCATTCCCTTCAGGAGTGAAGCTGAGCTCTCCACTTGCTTTTTTTTTCTTCTTCTTTTTTTTTTTTTTTTTTTTTCTTCCTCTTAAAAGTATTACTGAATTCTGAAACTTCCAGAGATGTCTAGATTAAATATAGAAATAGTGTCACAGGTCCTACAGCTGTCAGAAGAAAAATGAGAACAGGACCCTGATTATGAGAAAAGTCACAGTTTTGATGAGTAAAATACTTCCCCAAAGTGATGATTTTTTTATAGTCATCTTGGTGCTTGTACTATGCATAGATTTAGAGTACTGGTGTCTTACTGATGTTGTTTTTCTGATTGGTCCTGATATTCTAACAACAGAAACGAAATATTTGGGGCTTTTGCTAATGATTTGTCAAGTGAAAAATGTTTTGAAAAGGAAGCTACATGCTGGCTTAGTCAGATTCCTGCGTTGTTCTTCGTCTGGCAGAGTGGAAGAAGTGACTTCAGCGTATTTGGAAAACATCATTCATGGCAAGTGGAACATGTGTGGATGAGGTGAAACCTGAAAGATAATATTTACACCTGTCACTTTGCTCTAGAGGGTTAGACTAGGTTTTGTTTTCCTTAAATTCTTCAGGATCAACAAAATTGCATAATACTGTGAGATGCAGGCAAGCAAGAGGTGCTTAGCATGTTGCAATGTAGGCGAACGGCCTGAGTTGTCCAAAGCTTTTGTATCCAGCACAAGACTGTTCTATCAGTAATGCTGGATGGTCCCTGGGATTTTTCTGCAAAGCTTAGAGACAGCAAGTTGTATTAGTTTCTGCCATGGTCTGAAGTGTTTGCCTGGGCAGTGCAGAGGGAACACAAAGCTATCAGACCTGGGAATTTTCTACAGACCTGGGAATTTCCTACAGAGCTGCAGCTCTGGCTTTTTCCAGGACAAGTGGCTATTAATGCTGTGGGATGCACTGTTGTGTTTGGGTCTTTCATTGCTTGTTTTTAAATCTGACAGGGAATTCAGAATATATACTTAGAGCAGGAAGTATTCTCTCCATGACTAAGTATACAGTTGCAAAGAAAATAAATAGGAAACATAATATATGTTTTCACTCATGCCATATGTTTTGGTTAATATGGAGAGGCCCTAACATCTTTGGGATGTTTTTTTCTTTTCTTCTTTTTCTTCCTCCTCCCCCCTGAAAAGTTGAGTTCTACTTTGAGGAAAAGGAAGAAAGCTCTTCCAACAGCAGCTGTATTATTCAGGCTCCTTATTTTAGTTTTGCCTATTGCATGAGCTGGCTGTTTTTCTTACGGTGCTTTAATGCAAAGTTTGAAGTAGAAAAAGTGACCTTGTTACGAGAATACCTAGCAGACATTCAATATACCAGCAGGACTAGCCGAGTAAAGTTAATGGCTTGAAAATTCAATTTCCAATGGTACTTTCATTTTTCTTTTTAAAAATATTTTTTCTTTGCAGTAAATTGACATTTAAATAACACGTCTAATTCTACCAGGAGAAGTATTACAAGGCAGTGGTGTTTCTGTGTCATCTTCTTCTGGCTTTTAGGGTAGCTGCTTGACATAATCAAAAAAAAAAAAAAAAAAGGAGACAAATGAATACATGAAATTCAGCTACAGGAATTAAATAGTCTCCTTCATATTTCTTTCTTCTACATGTATTCTTCTATATTCATGTCTTATAAACCATTAATTAACTTAAGTTTGACTGTTAATGAACTAAAACTGAACTGGGGTTCATATTTTTCAGGGGTACTTGAGAAAATGTGTAAGGAGAAACAGGCAAGGATTAGGCCGTGTTTGCCCCATCTAAAGAACTCGTAGACAGTAGAAAATGGAAAATCCAATATGACATCTGAATGTATTTAGTGTTTTGAGACCCTGGTATGAGACTTCTCTGCAGTTCAAGCACTGTTTCTTAATACACATTTGTTATCTGCAGAGGAGGTCTTTCTCTGTCTGCTTTTCCCTGGTTAATGGCATTATTTTTTCTTTTACCTTGTAGTTGAAAGACCCAACAGGCTCCACCTGCCATACCAGCATAGCCTGCTGGAGCAGCAGCATATCAAACTAAGTAATTTTTTTTTGCTAGCATTCAGCAAACTACTTTTCATAGCCAACCCGAGACTTTGCGAATGGGGCAGCAGACAAGGGGTTATGTGAACTTGCGTATGTTGGAGCACAAACATGTCATAGCCAATTTTAATCCTTAAGCCTTCTTTTGTTTCGGAGGTTCTTGTTTGCTGCAGGTATCTAAATTTAGCTATATTTTTGTCAGCTAGAACTTATGTTACAGAAAAGAATGCTAGCAAATCTCAGCAATGTCACACTTTATTAGTCATGCAAGCACTTAAAAGCAAGGTTAGAAACACAAAATTCCAGAGATTTGTGGTGGCAGTTGTTTAAAAATGCCACACCGAGCTTTTTAGGATTTACCTTCTGAAAATGGACCACGTTAAAGCATTAAATTTCACAAACAATGTGGCTTTTTTAAGTTTGGAAAAAGGAATGTTTAAATCCCAAAGAAAAGCTTCACTGGACATGCATGCTCCTCTTTTTTTTTTTTTTTTTTTTTTTTTCAGCATTCTTGAGTCCATCACATTCCCTTCCAGCTTCAGAGGCAGAAAATAGTATTTGCTGACAACCTGCTTCTCTCTGGTAATGGCTGCAGGCAGCTTAGGTCCTGCAGATAAGCTCAAGCAACTCATGGCATCCCCTTCTAAACAGCCTTTATTCTCCCAGCTGTTGCAGTGTGTGCTGCCTGGCTCTCCCTGCTGCGTTGCTCAGGTGGGGAGGGTGAGAGGGCAGGAGGCGTGCAGTGCCATGAGGCAGGCAGTCCCCCACACAGCACCTCTGTCCTGGTGCTAGGCCTGAGGCAGTGCCATTGTTTCTGCTCTCGAGGTCCATTGTTCAAGTTGCAACATATAAAAATTTACCTTGTGCCTGTTGATGTGCACTTGCTGCAGCATTTTGAGTAAAAGAGAGAAGCTCCTCACATGACTATATACTTATTTTTCTTTCTTTTTGAACATAGCTGAATAGAATTGACAAGGGGGATTAAAAACCAAAGGCTCTTCCAGTGTGAGCACCCAGAACTTTTTATTACCTTTTTTTCGCTGCTTATGAACATTGGCTACTTGGAAACCTGATAAGAGAATAACTTCTATATTGTTTCTTAGTAAAAACATGTACTGAAAGTTGCATGCCCAAGAAGCTGAATTGTTTTAATGTAACACGGAAATTGCATCCTTCTTGCAATAGTGCCACTCTGTAAAATCACTCTCAAGCATCCTGCTGCTGGTCCAGTCTCTATGTGTTCCATGAGCTGATGCTTGGCTTGGCAGAAGAGCAATGACAGGCACCTACGTGGCAGTCTGTTGGCATTGCATTTCTGACACTGGTGCTTCAGAACATCCCAACCAGCCACATTTCACACACACAAAGACTTTCCAGATATTTTATTAGAGGATGCCTTTCTCCAAAGGGAATGGTTGACTGGTAATCCAAATAGCTATTCAATAAACAGTTGAGCTGTCCAAGATTGGAAGGAATCAGATCTGGGAGCTAGGATTGTGAACAGGAGGTTCAAAGCAATCCCTGGGCAGCTGTGGCAGAAGGGAAGGCCAGACCACAGAGCCTGGCTGGCAGAAGCGAGAGCCTGCCTGCTCGCCAGGGAGCCACACAACGCTGTCTGAAGAAGAAACGAAGTCTGTGCCAAAACAAAATCTGCATGTGCAAGGGCTGTGCTGAGGCCTTGTTAGCTGTTTTTAAAACTAGATTTAGCCAAAGATTTGAGTGGAGACCTGCTGGGAGAATGCTCTTTTCTTACTCCAGCTGCTAAAGAGCTTCTGCTGAGGAGATTCCCAGTGCTGTTCCCAGCAGCCCAGCTCCACATACCATCACTCCTGGCTGGTGCGTGCTGCTCTCTGCCCCTCTAGCCAAGGCCTCAAACCTGAGGAGACTGAGCATCCTTGGTGCGTGTGGTACATCTGTAGTCCCTGTCCCAGGCCCAAGGGGCTGCAGGCAGGTAGTCTATATCTGGCTCAGAAGGAGGGTAGTAGGCCTTATACTGTGTCTTTTGCTAAGAGTGTTTTCACCTGGTGTGACTGGAAAATTTTTGCACGTTTGAATTGGAGGAGCAAGGCTCCCTTGATCTCTGTGTGCCTCGTTTGATGAGGTGGAGGAAATGAGAGCCTCAGCTCTGAAACCTCTTTAGATTTCAAGGAATGGCAGCCAGTTCTAGGAACATCTCAAAGGAAATGAAGTACACAACTAAGTATCTTGACTTTGCTTCTGAGTTAAGAATTGCATCTCAGTAGTAGGTTCTTGGAGCACGTGGGAGTCAGAGGAGCAGTGGTTATACATCTGCTGGGAACCTCAACAGTTCTCTAGAAATTCAAGGTGTTTTTACTAGTGTTGTCTGCATTATCCTGACAGTTTCAGATGTATTTTGGCAAAGCTATAAAGAAACAGATTCACATATTATTCTAAAATGGAAGATACTAGACCTAAGTCCAGCCTGAAGACTTGATATCTTCTGTCAGTAACAATATTTGGTTTGTTATCTCTTTGTGTTTTTTCTTTTTTTCCTTTTTTTTTTTTTTTCTTTGTGTCTTTTTCTAACTTTTTTGGCTTTAATAGTGTCCTCATCTCTTCAGACTCAGAAATGTGGATTCTTTCATAAATGAGCTTTTTCATAAGACCTAGACAAGTTTATACAAGTTGTTGTGGATCCAAATTGTGTTATATATTACTAATATTGCTGAGAACTTTTCTGCTTTTCTCTGGCCAAGGGAGATATTTTGTATTATCTAATTTGCTCTAATTTTGTAATATCTAATAAGCTCTAATTTACACAAATACCTATCCACATCAATGCAGAGCCTCAGCCACAATATCACATCTCTAATTGGAATAACCCATTTTGGATTATTGTTGAATTCTGGGTGGGAAATTACAACATTTTTCAGCAGAACTGTACATTTTCCCTTCTCTCATAGATTCATTTGTTTGTTTAATTTTACAAAATATCTGATTCCAAGCTCATAAAATGTCTACCAAGATTCTTCTTCCTAACAGAGGGCACACAGCATTTAAGGAGCTAAACTGCTGCTGAAATAGGGATTTCCAAAGGTCTGGATACATTTTGGTATATTCAGAAAATAAATATGTAAAATACTTAATTTCAAGGGATTAGGGTAGGCCAAGAGATTATTTGTAACTTTCAAACAACAGGAGTGACTCCTTACTGTGGTGGTTTCACACCGATGGCCAACTAAACTCCACCACTGCACTCTCTCATTCCCCCCTCCTCAAAGGAAGAGGAAAAAAAAAAAAAAAGGCTCATGGGTCAAGATAGGGACAATTTAATTAAAGTTAAAAAAAAAAAAAAAGAGAGAGAAAAAAAAACAACACACAACAAACAAGCAAAGGCCATGCGGAAGCAGAGAAAGCCATTATTCTCTATTTGCAGGAAAGGGACTCTTTATCAGAGAGTGTAGTAATAGGACGAGGAGTAATAGTAAGTTCAGTAAACTAAAAGAATGTGGATTTAGATAAGATATTTGGAAGAAATTCTCTACTATGAGGGTAGTGAGGCACAGGAACAGGTTGACCAGAGGAGCTTTCCCATCCCTGGAATTGTTCAAGGCTAGGCTGGATGGGGCTTTGGGCAGTCTGGGCTGGTGGGAGGTGTCCCTGCCCATGGCAGGGGGGTTGGAACCAGGTGGTCTTTGAGGTCCCTTCCAACCCAAACCACTCTATGATTTCATGATTCTAGGAAATGTACACAAATTATAACATAAACCCTATAAAGGGTATAAGCACAGAATGGTTGCTTGGAAGTAAAGGACATTTTGAAGGTTGCTTTGTTAAATTGGATTTGTGCCAAAGTCATAAGTATCAAGAAATAAAATCAAAATTCAACTATTTCAACTTTTTTACCCTTTTCAAGATATAGAGATACAACTGCTAATTTTACAAACTATTCTGCTTGAAGGAACAGCAAATGTGAACCATAAACATCAATGTATTGCACTTAACATGGCTCCCCGAACAGATTTCTGAAGGCAGCACAATGTGAAGTTGTGGGTAATTGAAGCCTCAAGGCATTCTTGTCCCTTGATCTTTACCTGGTTACAGAACCTCATCTTCTGAAGCCAAATCCCATTAGGATACCCCAAAATGACAGATGGCTCTGCCTAACTGCCAGTCGGCACAGATGTGATCCTTGTTTTTAGATAAACAGTAGGACTCATTTTTGTATGTAGTAACCTAAATTTCCCTGGCCAAAGTGTAGCAGCTCTTTGATGCTAAAGCAGGTTGTTCTGTATAAATTAAGAGGGATATACATGTGCACGTGTGTGCTTATACATGCAAGTCTCTAAAATTTCTTTGAAGTGAAATTACATATCTGGGGCCTGGGAAAGCTGTACTAGCATAACATAAGGTGTGAATTTTATACTGCTCCTCTTTCAAGAGTATCTCCTTCTGCAGAGCACTGTAACCACGGAGTTCTGCTTCAGTTAAGCTGAGATGAGGGTGTCTGTGTGAGAGGTAATGGCATGACTTAAGCAGCTTGAACCCACCAGAGTAACCAGCCTTCCTCTGCAGACTAGTCTTCAGGTGAATTTAATAAATAAATAGATAGATAAATGTTAAAAGTATATGTTCAAATAGCTATTTGCAAATGTATTACATATTGTAAGTATGAATACATCCTCACAAAATGACTCAGAAAAAAAACATTTAATCTTCTTATACAGTTGGTAAAAAATAAATATTAATACTAAGCAATAATTTCCACAGGATGTGATACCTCCCTGTTAAATGTATTCTTTACGACTTCCATTACTGCCATGAGTGACTTATTTGGCTGAGAGTTGCAAAACTGTATAGTCTAGAGGAATCACAGCACGGAGGCAAAAGCATCTTTCACAAACAAAAGGGCTTCCTAAGTGTGTGGGTATGGAGTGGTTGTGATGTTTATGTACTTCTACTCTCCTTTCTCATTTGGGTGCTGAATGGTTACTCTGGGTCAGAGACCTTATATGCAAGGGCCTTCGTTCACTGTAGGCATAATTTACCACGTCTGCATACCTACATACAACTTGTTGTTATGCAAAGTCAGTGGTGAACCTGGACTTCTCAAGCTCCTGGTTCTGAGGCTGGGACACATCTGTTCAACTTCCAGAAATGCAGAGCCACCCTAACCCCTCACTGTAGCTTATCCATTAGTCTCCACCTAACAATGAGATATCGAGGAACTTGGACTTTGTCACTTGCTCTGAAATTTTAGACTCTGTGGTGCAAACTCCCAGGAGCATTTTATGCCTGTGTTCATTTCCTCAGATAGCAATTGTTGCATCTCTAGTATTTTAAAACCTTTCATTTTGCTCTCGATGTGCTGAGAACAGTGGGATGGCTAACTCACAAACTACCCGTGTCTCGTGGGCATGTGCTGCTTGGGGACATTTGCTGTGAGCGGTGGAGCTTGTTCCAGAATGGCAGTGTGAAGCTGTATTGTAAGGGACAGACAAAACCATTTGTAAGGGCAGTGACAAAAAAGCCGTAGACTTAGTCAGGATGCTGAGGATGCTGATGAAAGTGTTCAGCCTGGAAGAATTCTGTGAAGTTTTTGGTAACTCCTGGAGCCATTACTGAACATGTTAGACTCATTTTAAGGTTTCCAACAGTACAAGGAAAAATAATTCACTCAGAACAGGTTTGTAATCACACCTTAGAATAATTTGTAGTACTTGTGTTGGCATTCAGGATAAATGAACTTTCCTTTTACTAGGAAAATCAAGTGTGGTTTTCCTTCAAATATGAAAGGGAAGAAAGTAGGACAGTATTAGTAGCTGACAGAAGGCCAAAATTGTATTGGTCAGCTCTGCTGAGGAATAGTTTGGACTGAATCCTGCTCCCATGTGAGGCAGAGAGAAAATCTGAACATAAGAAAACTGGAATTTGGGCTATGCAAACAAATAATGAAACAGATTATAAACAAATTCAGAAAGTCTGTTTCAATAACTTAAAAATGCAGTATGTTGCTGATAATGTTTTAATCACTGATTTAGTGAAGTCCACATTTTCCTTTTGTGTCTTTCCTACCCATCACGAATGTTCTGATTTCATGCACAAGGTGCATGCAAAGCTCTGGAGAGGGTGCCTGAAGTAGGTGCAAGCACTGGGCTCATGGCTGTACAGAGCCTGGGCGAGGACACGTACCCACATCTCAGCTCCAGCCCATGATGCTTCTTGCCTTAGAGCCTTGACATCCTCTTTGTGTAGCTCTGCCCATAAATTCTGCTGTGTTTTCTTTTTTACACTTCCTGGGTCATCTTGACAAGTTGTTCTGTTAGATCAACTAAAAATAATTGCAGCAAGGAAAGAGGACGGTGCCGATGCTCAGCGTGGTCTGAATCTCCCCGTTGCAGAGAGAACACTGCACTGACTGGAGCCAGCAGGGGACAGGTGGGGCAAGAAGGTGTTGGGGCACTGCTGTGAGCTGGAAAGTCCCCTTGTCTGAGCTGTGCATGAGGGAAATCTGCCCTGGCTGAAAAACAGGAGCCTCTGCAGCCTTTGGCTGTTTCTTGTGGCTGAGGTGTCATTTCATCTGCAGAAGAGCACAGGGGATTTCACCCACCCTGCTCCTGTGGAGTCTGTGGAGATGAGATGACATCGGTTGCAGGGCAGGCAATGGTTGGCCATCCAAAGCTGAGGAACAGGAGGGACAGGCGCTAGGATTGGGCCAAGAAAAGAAGATTGTGACAGCCAATGCTCAGCCCTCTCATTGCAATCTGAGATAAGGAATTCCTTGGTGGTTTTGTGGTTTGTTTTCCTGGGCTCAGCCATCTCGGAGGGCTGTTGGCATGGTGCCAATGAAGATAACGAGGGAAAATGCTCACAGTTTTACTGCGTTCACAGCTTCAATGTGCATCTCTCGTATCGATCTCTCTGGTTTCTTGTGGCTGGGAAAGATGGGGCTGGGGAAGCAGCCTGTGGAAAACACAAGTTCTCTGGGGAAGAGCGCATCCCTGTCCCTGCAGGGCACCCGCTGTGACCCACGGGCAGTGATGAGAGAGAAGCCCTTTGGGCAGGGGACATTAATTCCAGCAGATTTGTGACACTAAATGCAGCCATTTGGTTTTGCTCTGGTAGGAACAGCTCATTTATAAGAATGCACTTCCTCTTTTCAGATTATATCTTTACCATTTGAAATACCAACTTCTTAGAATGGTTGTTATTTACATTTTCCCTAATTTTTTAGCAACTTTTTGCTTTGACATATTCAGCTAAATGAACAGAGGAAAACTTGCATTTGTTTACTTGTTCTTTTAGAGATAAAACACCTCTGTGCCTCAGCCTTTGAAATACTGTGAATGATGTTTTTTTGAAAGTGAATTTAGAAACTATTCTGAATTAAATATTTATGTTTAAGCTTTTACAAGGCAATCTGAATAAGTCTTTTGGTTTTTTCCACAGCAGACTTAACCGTTCTTAGCCATATATGAGAGTTTGATTTCCTAGCTACAAAAGCCTTCTGTTGTTCTTTGTTGGCAGTTCTGGCTGTCTGTAACCTCAGTGCTAAGGTGCTGAGCTAGGATAACATGAAGAGGGCTCTGCCCACATATTACACTCTTGAAGTGTTCCTGTGTAGGGTCCAGACAGCCAGTGCCTCCAAGGATGCAATTCCTGGTGGATCAAAGTAGGTTAAATACACAGTATTCTCCCCAATTACATGTGTCATTTAGGAAGCCAGCAGGCTGTGGTATTGACTATCCCAGACTTCTGGGTGTAGCAGAGAAATGTCTCTGTGCTGGGAGGCTGAGTGGGAGGAGGGTAATATAGGTAAAGAGATTGCAAGAAAGACCGGAAAACAGCTTGATCTGCAGAGTGCAGAAAGCCAGAGAGGAACTGTACATCCACAGTGACAATAGGAAGAAAGAAATCTATAGCATTGTGGACTTGTCTGCCTGTCCTCAGAGAACAGATGCTTATGCTGTTTTTCAGGAGCAAGGATAAGAAATCAGGGACCAGAGGCTAAAAGTATGCACTCTGCTGGGAGCAAGCAAGACTCCACTAGATGTCCTTCATGTCCACATAAATGACACTGTCAGATTTCCCTGAAAGGGCTGAAAGGTGTTTGCACCAGATTAGAGAAGATGCACGAATGAGTGGATCTATGACTACTGTGGGGTTCCTGTCTGTGTGAGGTGAACTCATTCACAGTAGTCAGTGGCCTGCTCAAAGCTGTGACCTGTTTTTGTTGGTTAAAACTACTCTTTAGAATGCTGGGAAAGATGTCAGAAGCAAAAAATAACACCTCTGAGGGGTTGGTGATGTATTTCAGTCTTTTGGGGTATGTTTTAGATGGCTGTTAATTGGTTTTACGTACTTGCTTTTATAGTATATTGTTGTTTATGTTTATATGTTTACTATAGCCACTAGGAAACCACTGTGAGTGTAGTAGTTTCCCAGAGACAATCTGACAGAATGTTAGTGCTTACTAAGATTGTGGTGAAATAAAGCAAGGAGTTTAAGTTTTCTAGTTTGGATGGCATCTGTGTCACTGAAGTAGAGGGTTATTAGTATTGCTAACACTCATAGTATTAATGATTATCAATAATTTCCACGTAAGGACATGAGATGGGAATATGGTACAGCTCGAGAGCTGTAGCTGTGTACACAGACTGGGGAAAGTGTTTGTTATTCAGTGCAAAGTTGTAGGTCAAAAGGTATCAGATGAACTTGGTGACATGTATGTATCAAAACAGTGAATATTAGACATTTCTTATAGGTGTTTCATCCAGGTTATGGAGAGGGTTGGTGGTGAGCATCCATTAATAACCCACACAGTGCTAGTGGGGAGATCATTTAGGGTACATAGTTTGTGGATGTCATGCATATACATGCTCAGTACGTTGGACATAGAACGGAGGAATTGGAACCAGCAGTGGACAGCAGATATCACTGGAAAGACAGAAAACAGCACTCTTGAGATGTTGTTCTGTTCTGTACTCATGCTTATGCTGTCCAATTCCCGTACAGCTAAACCATGGGTCTGGCGGGAGACCTGAGCCTGGAAAAAAAGAAGAGAAGTGGAAATTGCTGAGAAATTGAGTGTTGGGCAATGCATGCTCAGTGGGCTGTTAATTCTATCAGATGTTTAGGTTCAAAGGGTTTGCCAGCTCTTTTAGCAATGCTGTGCCATTTCTAATTACTCTGTGATCTTAGCACCATTATTGCATTACAGCACAACTTGCATGTTCTTGTACTGCGCTATGCTCCAAGAGGGTATCAATACGCATAACTTTCAAAAGCTGAGGTTCTTTTATGATCAATATTGACAAGATAAATGTCAGCTTGCACATAGCACATCCACGTCCTGCAGCATGCTGGAAGATCTCCAACTGTCTGGAGAAAACCTACATTCAGCAGTGCAGGAACGGGACAGGGAGTACCTAATATCGTGCAATGAATAACAACAACATACTCAGTTAAATTCATTTCCATCATTTAGAAAAGAAAGTATTAAGTGAATATTGTAAAGCATCTTGACTTCTGCTGTTACAAGCTGAAGAAATATGGATATACACTTTTAAGGTTTCTCACTTGGCTATTTTCTTTCTTTGTTGAATGGGGAAGGATGAAGCATTTTAGCAGCCTAAATGCCTTAACAGTATGCATAGACAAATGTGTGCAGTGTGATATACCATTTCAAGTGCAAGGGCAAAATTAGCATTACTAATACCAAGGCAAAAATATGTGATGAATTATACCTCATAAGAAAGCATTTTATATATACTGAATTCTGAGTTGTATACTACAACTTGTATACTTTGTGCCTGTTGGTATTTAAAAATGATTGATTAGGCTGACATTGTCTGAGAAAACTGCAACTGCCCTGTTCCTCTGTCATGTTACAGGAACAATATCTCAATTTTATGGAATGCAAGGCAAGTTGCAAAGCTTCTGTGATTATTTGCCATAGAATAAAGCTTAAAAAAAAAATAAAATGTAAGCTTCTGTATTGTAAAAGCAGAAACAAGGGGAAGAGCAGGGTCTCAGAGAAAGGAGAGGATGAAGAAGATTGAAGGATAGGTATGGGAAAGCAAGAATTCAAACAGATGTGGCAATTTGTTTTATAACATAACCATAAAATGCCACTTAAAATGCCTCATTTGTATTCTGTGTCAATGTAATAGATGTAAATCTTTCAGAAAGTTACTAAATATACTTTTCTGTTGGCAAGTACAGAAAGCATATGATCAATGGAAGAAACTTGCTGCGATTGTTGTTGTTTTTAGGACAGCGCGACTGCACATGCTGGGACTGGATCATTCAAACCAGCCCTCTGGTTTAGACCATCCATTCTGCCTCCCTGTTTGGCATCTTATGGCTTTATGTCATTTAAGCATTTATTTTCATCTTGTAAGTCATAGTAACTGACAACTGACGTCTGCTTTTGACACTCATTTGCTTATCACACAGAGGCCCCATCTATCTCACACATATACGCTGCCTCTCTCAACAAGGCCTTCTGCAAACAGTTTTAAATGATTTGCATTAGGAAGAGCATCACTCCCCACGAACGCGGTATTGCTTCAAATAAAACCTACTTTTGTCAGGATGAAGGGAAGCAAAGGTTAAGGTAAATTTCAGTTAACAAAGGACTCCTCTGAAAAGACAGAACAGATATCAAAAGAGTTTTTGAGGTTTCAGCTTTACTGAGTAAAAAACTGTAAAAACAGTGTGTGACAATATTGATGAGTCTCACAGCGGCTTGCCAAATCCACTCATGCTTCAGCTTGAAATTCCTTTTCCAAATAAACTCCAGAAATTTCAGGAAATAATGGTGTTAGTTGCGACTGCAGTATTTTGACTGAAATATTTTCAACATGCGAGCTTTCTGAATCTATTTGTAATATATTTCTCATTTAGTGATTAATCACTAATTCTTCTCAGGTAGAATTATGTTCTTTTTATCCTTGCCTCTCTTTTCCACTGGAGCATTATGTAAGTGTGGTAGTCTTACGGAGAGGCAGTGAAGTATATTACCTCTATGGAGAAATGACCTGGGAGTCATACCAGAGCATTATTCTGTATTTTATCTGTCTTCTTTCAGACCACTCTTCAAGATTGGAAGTGGTTCTCTGTTCCGTACACACAGGGGGAACAAGAGCCTTATCATGCTGGCTGCTAGGTCCTGCCTGCCATAGGCAAGGCAGGAAACTGGGATACCTAGAAAGTTCACCTCCAGAGCGTATGAAGGAAAATCCAAAAGTGTCCTGCTAAGCTTTTTGACAAAGAGGGTTTACACCTCCTGTGATTCAGTCCTGCCACTCTGTGTTTGTGCTGCTTACTTCAGAAGGCTGGGTGAGAAGCTGAATGCCATGACAGGTTTAGTGTCACAGAGATATGCACTGATGCAGTCAAAATCCAAAGCTTGCCTTGTTTTCAGTGGGTGGTCTAGCCATGGGAATATCCATTTTCAATTACTGAACTCCCATTTGGCTTGGTAGCTACTAGACAGAACATGCCAGTATACTAGGTAATAACTGAGCCTCAATATCTTGTTCTTGGAATTTTACTACATGTTGAGAAGATGCACCCATGACAGCTCTTTGCTAGTGTTCCTCTTATTTCCTTTTTTACTATAATGTATTCTGAAAAACTAACATTCATCTCCCAGAGTATTCAGTTTAAAGTGCTGCTTTGAGGTACTCCATCTCTGAGAAGTGGCATGTGTATTTGTTTTCTTTCTGTATCTGGAGGAGTGTGTATTTCTTGGATCGGTTTTCTGTATCTGGAGGAGTGGGTATGTGTAAACGGCTTTGCTGTGCACTGGTTGCCCAAACAAACACTGCTCAGGCACGTATACTGGAGCTGCACTGCATGACTGGCTGACAAGGAGATAGTGAACTGGTCGTTTGCTTGGAAGACCGGGGTGGAGGTAGTCTACTCCAGCAGAGGAAAAACCCACATAGTACTTCTGCTTGTAAGTGCCTACCTGCCCTTTGGCTTATCGTTCTCTGGTCATTCCTTCCACTGATTCACCGCTCTCCAGTAGATAACCCTTTTGCTTTCACATCTTCTCCTTTCTATACTGACTTTATTTTCCAAGAGAGCATTGTTCTCCCCGCTGCTCATGGGCCCTGTGGTCATTGTGGCAGTGGCAGGAGTTTCTCAGAATGAGCTCCTGTATCAATTCTCATCTTGTCCCACTATACTCTCAAGAGTGTTTTTGTGCCAATTGATTCTCCAAATATTTAAGCTAAGTAATCTGCCAAGAATGGTGTTAGCAGGAAAAGGATGCTGCAAGCCCCAGAAAGTTAGTTAAAATACCATTATCTTCTGAAAAACAACATTAAATAAAACCTTATGCAGCTCCATGTTTACGCCTTCTCATGACTTCTGAGTTAATTGACATTAAAGATCTAACGGCCTTTCTTCAATTACTTGTTGTGGTTTGTTCTTAGCTATTTGCCGCTGAAAAATACAAATAAAGGAGGTAATTCTGATGGATGGTGGAGTTGTGATGCAGGTTTAGGATTTAGTCATCACTGAGGTGTCTATAGGTGGCTGTGTCCATGGTGAGATTTGGTCTCAAAGAATTAGAAAGTTATATCCTTCTAAGAATACTTTTTTCTTTAGTAATTTCAGTCTGAGTATAACATAGCACATTTTGCATGTGCCTCTTCTCCAGATGCCTTGCTAAAAATTTCCAGACAGAGCTTCACTGTCTGAAGAAGGCATGTCTGTTTTGCAGTTTTATTAGCAAGGAGGAAGAGAGAAAGAAGATTGAACCAAGAGGTGAATGTTTGTGGCAGAGCAGCCAGGCTCCGGAGCTACAATCCCTGTTTCTGGGGGTTTCCGAATGGTGTCGATGTTCTCTGTGTGAGCCTGTTCATTCAGTTCAGAAAATGTTTGGCAGATAGCCACAAATGTTCTGCATATGTGCAACTAAAAGCAGCAAGGGCTACCAAATAGGCAAAATTTGGTATGGACTTTGGATTCTAGGAGTTAAATAGGAACTAAGGATTTATACAGCATTGCAGACACTAATCAGATTGTACAAGTGTTATGAACTATACTTAGAACTGCAATCAACCTGTGTTTCCTCTGTTTACTACTTTTGCCTCCCATTCTGAATCTCTATCAAGATTTACTTCCCTAAGTAAAGGATCTGACTACAAAAATTTCAGGGAATGATTCTCTGAAACTTTTTACCTCCCGGTATATCTGTCTTATGCAGCATGCAGTGCAGTGTGGGCGATTGCATCCCAGAGCAGGCTTCCATGGACACTGCAATTTCCTGCAATTTCTTTGCTTATCAATTCCCAAATGCATTTCACAGCACTAATGATCTGTCCAGTGCCTGGCCAATTTGAGATGTTCTCAGAATGATCATGAAGCGTCTATTAATGACACTTGGCCCTTCCTTGCCTGCCTTTGCTTAGTTCTGACAGGACAAAGTTATATATGCAGGCAGGGGTATCAGAGTTCACTCAGTGAATGGGGATATTATCAGTGGATAATATTGCAGCCTAGCACCATCATGAAAATGTAAGCAGACACGATAGATGATGGTGACTTTGCACAGTATTTTTCTGGCTTCACTACCATTAAAAGATTTGAGACCAAGAGAGCCAAGTACTATCCTACAGCCCTTTCCAGACTTCAGCAGGAGAAAATGAATGTGTAAGTACTACAGCACTGGGTGCTTCCACTGGCAATGAATGAGGAAAATCGGTAGCTTTATAGCCCAAATTGTCTTAATTCGTTATGGGATCAGCCAGTCTTAGCAGGCAATGTTGTTACCACAGTAATGTAATTGAGATAGTATTTATGCTGGTGTTACTATAGGATCCACTGGGGGCTACAAAGAGAGGCAAGAGCTCAATAGCAAATAATCAGGCACATTGGTGGAAATAACTAAATGTTTTATATTACTTCTGACTTTTATGTAAATCTCTGGGAAGTAAATAAAGTAGTCTACTCTGTCCCTGTGTCTTCCAGTGATGAGAATTAGCCCAAAGCAAACTTAGCAGACAAATCACATGTTGTTAGTATTTTCATATTTTTACTGTTCCCGGGAAGACCAATGATTTAGGCAACATGAATGAAGGAACAATGATGTCTTTTCATTTTCTTCTTGCAAGGTATTCCTCAGCAAACTTGAGTATTGACCAGGGAATTATAGAGCATATACTTCTGCAAAGGGATGCCTTATTGTAACTTTCTGATAATTATTCTAATTCTGTCTTAAGTGACATTTAGATATGCTTAATCCTGAATTTTTATAGATTATTTTGCATACAACAAAAAGACGCAAGCAAATGTACTGCAAACTGCAAATTTTATGTCTTTAACTTTTGGGACATGAAGTAATTTGTTTTGCTTTCACTACAAGCTTCATTGCTTTGGTCTATATAATTTCTTCACTAGCTGTTTTTGAAGCATATTCTTAATCTCAAAATACCTTCACTATAAAAATAAAATGCTCATGAGATGCAGTATTAAAATGTGTTTCTTGGTGTTACATGTTTTCCATCTTCATGAAACACATTGTTAATCTCAGGGAAATGTTAATCTTTGGGTATACACAAACAGCAAATCTGTTTTTCTAATTTCATCCTTAAAGAAAATAGACTGATTCACACTGCGAGCAGTGAAGCCTGAAAGTGAAATAGGTTTAAATTTACAGCTAAGCAGTCCATTTTATATTTTGTCTTGCTTTAAAAAAAGATTCATGGATACTTACATGTAATTGTGCACACAGAATACATTGCTTACATAGCTTAAATATCTTTTTCCCTGATTAGAGCTTTTGTTTGTTTTCTGGATCTTAAACCAAAACCGAGGTTTAAAAAAAAAATAGAACTGGAAGGCTAAATGCAGGGAGACTGTCTCAAAATGAAGCAAACTGTCAGGTATCTATGAATATAAATAGTTTTTAGCAAAAACATGTTATCAAGGAGTTCTCTCAACTATATTTGGCATTTTTGGAGCAATAAGAGTGTTGGTGCTTTATTAAAGAACAGTTCTGTGAAAAGGGAGAGTTTGTGGAGCCTCAGCCTGGAGTGTCCTTGAAATGGGAATTCGGAAAAGCATGTTCCTGCAACTGTGGCAATATCCAAAAAACCATTATTATTTTTTTATGGTTTTGGAGCAAACATCAACCAAAAAGCTGTAAATAATCTACAAGAATGCTGAACTGTCACAAAATTATTTATGATGAAAGTGGAGGTTATAAAATATTCATCTTTTTTTTTTTTTTTTTTTTTTTTTATTCGTGCAAGAGAGTAAAATTAAACAAGGTGAACAGCACACCTATTTTCTGTGTCTCCTACTTCCTCTCTTACCGCCTAATAATGATGGGGAAGAGGTGGACTGTAAGCATTTCAGTTATAGTTCTGAGCAGAATTTTATATTGTTACATGCCTCAGAATCTCTCTCAAATTTGTACTTAATCTGATAACTTAGCCTACAAAGCATATGTTCCCCCTCAGCCACACAGAGTATTAAAGACAGAATTACAGGCTCATCTTTATGAAGAAGGAGCTGTATTTTGAATCGAGAGCTCATTACTGTATGTTCAGTCTTGTACCATTTTTGCTTTCCAAAACTTCTATTAGAGTTAATAGGGGCTTCATGTGAATGTGAAATGCAGGATCAGACTCCAAGATGATACATAATGCAAATCTCTTCAACCAGTAAAATACACTGGAATTGTGGGGTTTTGCTCACAGACTAAGTTCTTACTGGTTTATTCAGCAGTCGAGCAGTAGCAGCTTTGTTTTTTTTCCTGTTGTTGTTTGAAGCCTAATGAGCTTACGTTTCCACCACTAATAACGCATGAGTGCTCACCACATCTGTGCACAGTCTGAGAATCACAGTAGCACATTCACTGCTTTTGTGGGCAGTAGGTGTCTTGGGAAGATGACCTTGCTGGCATATAGATCGGTGTTAGTACTTCTTGTCTTCTGATCCTCAAAGAGATGGCGAGATCGTGAAAGACCTCACTGCACAGGCTGTAAATTACATTGATACTGCCCAAACTGCAGGCATCAGGAGCTAAAACAAGGTGAAAGGACAACCAAGAAAGGAGGTTTGGACAAAGCCCACAGCTAAATGCTTAACAGTTTCTGTCATCACCTATCTCCAACACGGGGGGAAAAAAACAGCAGAAAAAGAACCCACATCTGTGTGCATGTCCCTGTTTTTCTTTTCTTCCCTTTCTGTGCCACATTGCCCAGAGCCTTGAATGTGTTAAAGGAGGCCAAATGGGAAGAGGGGGAAGAGGACTGAGAGGGGGTAGAAAGGGGAATCGCACCGTCCAGTCCCTGTGGTGTGGTATATTTGGCAAAGAAAGGGATACCACCCACTTTCAGTATAAGGATCAGGCTGCTGCAAGCATTTATTCGACTGCCAGTGCTGTATTCAGTTCTCTGGATACCATTCCTGAAATCATTTCCCAAACCCCAGCTGTAAACAGAGTTACTAAATGCATACCTCATAAAAGCACTTCCTTATGCAAATGGCCCGTTTTTCTTTTGTGTATATAAAGCCATTTGGGCGTATAAAGCCTGTGGGTGTGCATCGTATTCAATTTGTTTATGATTGATAGACTGTCTTCCAGACCAGAGGAATAAAAAGAAAAGTGGAAGTCAAAGCCTCTGATTTTTATTTCAGTGGTAGCCAGGCACATACATCTGTGTGCAGAATTTGGCACTCAGCAAATCCAACTTTTGCCAAACCAGCAAGAGTAATTGGTGTAACAAGGCTCTCCTGAAATGAAAACATGCACAAAGTCAGTATTTCATGTCTCTGTACCGGACGTTATTTTTAGGGTTAATTTGGGTTATGCAGCTACATTGTTCATAGTTAACACAGGGTCTTTACTGTTCAAAAATTGCATTTAATGAGCACAAATGTTTTTCTTTTTTGTTTGGCAGTGTTAATGGCCAATGGTATGGCCATAGTAGATGCACCATGTACCTGTGTGATAACATTTTCCTGCACCAGACTCCCTAGAGTATAATTCCAGTGCAGATAGTAAGGAGAGAGAAGTCAGGGTGATGCAAAGATGCTGGCTAGATACTAGGGAGGGAGTTTTTTTCTGTCATGTCCATCTTCTCTGTAGATCTGTCACAAAGAGATGCCCTTAATAGACATTACACTATATAAAACATATTGATTGGAGCTAGTTATGTGGCATAGGGATTAAATTGCTTTGTCTAAAATACTTTTTGGAAGTAACATGGGTGTTGAAAGTCCTATCTGGGAAACACAATGATAGATTTATTACTTCTGGAGCATTAATAACTAAGATGTTAGTATTTTTCAAAACATCATGCTTTGTTTATGTTGCAGATTATTTTCATTTACTTCCTGATATTTGTGTCTTTGGGTGTCAGGGGATTGTACTTCCAGTTTTTTCTCTGCAGGCAGAATGGCTACAATTTACACAGAAAAGAGAACTAAGATTCACATGAATCAAGTATTTCAAATACTGTGTGCCTTATGATAAAATCAGAGAACTGGAGACACTCCTTAGGTGTTTGATTTAAAATACTGTGCTGCGGCATTCAGGATTCTCCTGAGGATTTCATGCTGACATGGGAAGGGCGTATTCCCAACTCTTCTCTCCCTGTTTTCTCCCTGATTATCTCTGAAAACAAAGATGGGTGAAAAGGGGAGGGGAAACAGAATTTAACCCTCTCCCATGGGTTTAAGAATTATTTTTGTAGTAGAGATAATTAGAGGATCAGGTTTACCACATCCCGAAAGTACTGGGTAAACATAAAGCTTCTATGAAATGTCTGTGACTTTCTAAGGGGGAAATGGGAAACCCTCTGTTCTCCCTTCCCCAGGATGAATGGGCATGTTAGATACCAGGTTACAACCCCACAGGACACATCAGAGCTCTTTCAATTAGGGATTCAAGTAAGGCATTTTTCTGTGTGACTCATGTGAAAACTGGAAGCTGTACAGTTCAGGCTGGTCTTGCTTTAAAGCAACATTTTTGACAAAAAGAGAGAATACTTTTGATTAAAATGTAATTTGGTTACTAAAGCCTATTTCAGCAGGCTTATCAAAAATCTCTAAAGTTGAGTTCAGACTCAAACATATTGCCACATACCCTGCTTTCACAGGTTCCCTTCCTCCCTGACACTGATCTGACTTGGAATCTTCCTCTGAAACTAAGCTAGTGGCAACATTTTTAAAAATAAAGAAAAGAGGAATGAAGAGAAAAAGAAGAGGGAGAGAAAAGAAAAAAATATGTGTCATCCTTGATTGAAAGAAGTCTACTCTTGTGAGCTTTGCAGCTCAGTTTTGTGTTTTCAAATTGGATACTTACCATAAGCATCTGGCCTCTTGTATGCTCGTGTAACCTCAGCCTAACCATGTCGAGCGTTGGGTGTCACTGAGAGATGTGTCAATGCATGTCATCCCCGCCTTGATGTCTTTACAGACACCTTTACAGAAACAGCACATTCCAAAAACTACTTTAAAACAATTCCTGAACAAATATTAAAGATCCTCTTTAAAGATCAAAAGAGGAATGCCCAGCTACTTTGTCAGGAAGGAAGCGACAAAGGGTGCAGTACACTGAAGGTGTGGGTGCTTTTAAATAATAATGCCAGCTCTAAGAACAGAACCAGAGGCTTGGTCCAGTCACCCCCTGGAACAGCAAAGATGTCTTACCTGACAGTGTCCAATGTGGTCATTGTCTTCTTATTCTTTTTTAATAGTGTATAATCTGTGGTATTTCTCTGCATCAATATCCCCTACATAATGGCCATTCATGCTTTAAAGGCTTTTTAGATAAACTACAGCTATTTAATATTTTCTTTTATATTCAACCAGTCTTTTCCTTTTCATGAAGGAGACCATAGTGATCTAGCGATATAGCCTGGCACTGCTTTGTCTGTTACATGATTGTTATGTTTCCATTTATATCACGGTCTCCTCTGTACTATTCAGATCCAGAAAGAGGGGGAAAAAAAAATCTACTGCAGAGTTAGATTTTCTGTTTGTGAAAATGCATTTGATAGTCGGGGGAGGAGGTGTTTTCATAAAGTTCAATTTTTTAATAAAATCCAATTTCCTTTTCACATCACAGCCACACTATGACAAAGGGATTGCAGCAGGTGCCTTTCATGGAGAGAACATAGCTGTGAAGCTTGCTGGCCTCCTGCTTGCTCACACTCCCTGTGCTGACAGCCAGCCAGGTGAGGCGCTGCTTCAGAGGAGAGGTCCACAGCAAGGGCAGCAGCAACAAGCTGTGCAGGACCAGGGACTGGTGGTCTCTGTCCTCTGCTGCTTGCCTTTCACCATGTGGAGTCCCTTACAGTACTGAGCTGGGTGCTGCTGAAGCAACAGTGCAAACTCTTCATTCCCCAACTGCTCTCACAACCCAGCCTGGCTGGCCACAGTCTCCGTATTTCATATTTGTGGTCCAGCAATCACAAACACGGGGCACTGCCAAGCAATGGGATCACACCTGCCATTCCAGTGGTGGTATTTTACAGAACAGCCCTCCCAGGGACTGAGACCTGTGTCTGCCCCTGCAGGACAGGGCATGGCAGTACAGCAGGGATGACCATGGCCAATCCTTTGTGTTTTCTGAGCAAGAGGAACACGTCAGCCCCTGGTTTGCAACAGGACCCTGACTTCCTCCTTCCACCCTCAGTGCTCAGTTCTAGGTTTGTATGAGGGACAAAGCACTGAATGGTTGATTTTCTCTCTTCCTCCAACTTCGGCTTTACAAAGCATTCCTCATCACATTCTGTGCTCTTCATCTGAATAAGCAGGAATTTCAGTGTTTTCCCTTTCCAAGATGCACTTCTTGTTTTAGTGAGAAGATCTCAGACACTCATTCCTGCGAGTTGATCTGTTACAGTGATCTCAAAGATGGTTGCCCTGGGTAGGCAGGGAATGCTCGTTCCTCCAGTCATGTTTGTACGGGTCTCAAATCTGAATTATTTCACTGCATGGCTTTTTTTCTGGCTCATAAAATGAAACTTTGAGGCTACTGTGCCCCATGTCATATCTGTAGCAGTCCTTTCCGAATCTTGTAATAAACTCCACTAGCCCTGAAAGAATTACCATCAATGTTTTGAAATCACCTGAAGACAGGGCGTCCTGCTGAGCGCTGCATAATAGCAGAGAGCAGCTGCTGTATGCTTCCTTGATACTGTTTTCCCATGTTTAGTAACCCTTGATTGTTGCTGTCAGTTGTACAAGGCTTATAAAAGCTGATTTCTAGTTTCAACTGTGTGTGCATATCTGTTGGTATTGTCTGTATACTTAGGTAATCACTCATGTTGACAGAGAATTTCCCCTGTTCTTCCAGGTCAGAGACCCTCCAGTCATTACATTAATTTTAACAGTTTAAGAGTGATCAACAGCAAAAGCAAAGAACGCCGTTTGCTTTCTTTAAATAAACAGCTCATCTTCCTGCAGCTGCTGTTCCCTCTGCTTATCTCTCTCATATATTATACCATAAATGTATGCTGCCTGTGAGCTCTAACCTCCTGGATGTTTCATAATTCTTTGGATTGCATCCTTGGCAACAACTGTGACTTGCAGCCCATCATTAGGTATGTTGTCCATTTATATGAGACCAGATGCACTGTGTTGGGAAGTTGACAGAATTTATATAGTTCTAAAACCACTACTACACTGAATGCCTTTCGATAAACGCACAGAAAAAAAAAATATCTTTTTTATCAAAAGGATTATTCTTTTAGTCTTCAGTAATATGGATGTTGGTAGGTTTCAGCAAGGCCCTGATTTGGTGGGTTATTTTTAACCCAGCATGACATCAGAAGTGTTACTGAATCATATGAAATGTTTTATTCTGATTTTTTTTTTTTAATTGTATCTTCACATTAATGACACTTCACACAAACAGTTCAGTCTAAACCCTTCCTTCAG
The DNA here is from genome assembly GCF_009819795.1 of Aythya fuligula. Classification (NCBI taxonomy): domain Eukaryota; kingdom Metazoa; phylum Chordata; class Aves; order Anseriformes; family Anatidae; genus Aythya; species Aythya fuligula. The sequence continues at coordinate 6,832,354 of NC_045569.1, read as the reverse complement.
GTTAACGCATTTACTTTTCTATCTCAAACTGCCCCAGTTTCTTCTAAAAGCTACGAAACCTTAAAGCAATTTAGCTCCATTCTACCAGTGACAGATTTAACTCTGGACAAATCCATGCTGAATTTGTTAATCTGTCAGATGGACCTTTCAATACACAGCCTGCTCATTTCCCACAGTTTCAAATGCACAGAGCTAGTGCCTTGATATTTGTGTCTGCTTTATGCATCAAGCTTTACCTTCCCATTTGTCCATACCCTTAATCTTCTGAAAATATTTTCAGAATGAATCTTCCCGAGTTTAATATGTGGCTATCTTTCACATACAAGCAGTGTTTTTCTGAAAAAGTTTGTCTTACTTCTAGAAGTCTATTCACGGATAGGATGGACTGTGATACCGAGCAGTGAAATGATCAGAGGGCCAAAACAATAGAGGTGGAAGGCAGAACAAAACCCAGCCAGCTCCTTTTGCCGCCTAACACCTACCAGCCTGTTAGCGTATGTGTATAGCAGAGGAACTCTGTCCAGTTTTGCTGCTGACAGAACAAACACAACTCAGTCCTGCTGTGTTTGTAACAAGTAGAGAATCACAGCTGTAAGCACAAACCTCAACAGCCTGGCCTGAAGAAGTCCTGAGCAAAAGTACAAGCAGTTAAGGCTTCATCTACCTCTGTTCAGCCGATGACATCTCTGGTGGGACTGCCACTCTGGAGAATAATTGTTCTGGGTGGGTTTTTTTTTGTTCTCTACATCTGCCCAGCAGAAAACAGATTGATCCATGCAACTCATAAGCTGCTGAATAGGCCTCTCATGGAAATTACTCTATTTTCTTTGTGGTGTGGCCTGAATTTGAACTAGCCACCTGAATGTAGAAGGATGTGTTTGGTTAACATTTCCAGGCAGATACTCAGGAAGTTCTCCACTCTTTTCAGTTTTGAATTGTCTTGTCATATGGGATATGTAAATTGTGTTCAAATAAACTCAGAATAAAATCTCGTGTTCCTCCCCACCTACATGCATGTACAACCTTTTCATCCACCAGTTTGTGTCAGACCCCTCCCTTTGGCTAGTGGTGTGTTTGTTGTGCTCCCAGAAAACTGCCTGTACACCGGGTGCACAAATTGTGTGGTGAGTGCTCAAATTTAAAGATACAGAATTTACATTTAGAGACAAAAAATGCAGCATGGAGGTTGCTGGAGCCCTTTGCACCAGAGTGACATTTGTTCACTGTAGGCATGAGTGTGTTTATCACATCTTTGTGCTTAATCTGGTGAAGCTGAAAGTAAATGCAATTCTTACAAGCAGGCGTTTACAGAAAAATATATTTTTGCAGCCAGTGTTGGAACTTGCAAGGACATTTGAGGTCTGATTAACCATTTTCTTTCCTGTCATCTACAATCAGAAGATACGTTTTTGTTTGTTTGTTTGTTTGTTTGTTTGTTTTTAATAATAAGCACAGGGCATATTGGACAGCATCAGTAGTAGGGTAGTTTTGATTCCAACCATTGATTTAAATGCACACTACCTGCCAGCAATATAAAGGAACAATATTGGTTGTTTTTTGTGTAAGACACACACTCCACCAAATAAATTCAATATTAATAGCTTGTCTTCTACCACCAATTACTTAAAAGCAACAGGACGTTTTGAGACAAGTATTGAATTGTTATCAAAATGTCTCAATCCCTCAGTTCAGGCTTTGACATGTTCTATAGGGAGTTTATTTCTTTAGCCAGAAATATGGCATTGAGGATTCCACTCAGTAACTTCCCACTCAAGTTATAGATTTTCTGTCAGAAAAAATAAAATCATGCTTGTATACAGCTACAATTAAAACATATGGCTCTGCTTTGGCATCTGTTCTTTTTTTCTATTTAAGGACTTGAAAGTGTATAATAAAATGGGCAGTACTGTGACTATATCTAGTTAGAGTTAGGGATTTTACACTGATATTACTATAACCTCTCCTTAAGAGCTATAAAAATAATTCTTTACTGTTGATCTGTAGATCATAGTTTCTTCATGTAATCTCTAACACTCAAATTAAAATGTGTTGTATTAAACTCATGGAAGATTAAATCTGGAAATGGTATTAAAGTTTGTTGTAGAAATACTGCATAGTTAAGCTGAAGACTTTCATAGCCAGTTACAATTGGAGACTCCATTTGCCCCTTTGAGCTTTCTAAATTTTTTTTTTTTTGTACAAGTAGTATATATATATATATATTTTTTTGTACAAGTAGTATATTTGTAGTGGAGGTGAAGAAATAAAATCCTCAATATCTACCTAGGCTAAATTTGGAGACCAGAAAAGATGTCTGAAAGCTGCATATAACTTATTATTCTAAGGCATATACAAAATCTCTGTGAAGTATGTGCGTTCTAAAATAAATTTTGTTTTCCATTTTGATGCCATTTTTACTTTTCATGTTCCAGCTTCTGAGTTATCAGATTGAGTGTTATAGTGTTATGGACACAAATATGGAAAAGATCTTGGTTGTTTGGCAGTACCTTCACACTCACTGATCAAACACAAAGTGCCATCTGATCACTTTGACAAATCACAGCAAAGAATGCAGTTTACAGTTGAATTATCAGGAGCCACAGAGCAAAATATGTGCTAACATATTCATCACATTGAAAGATGAATACATTTGAGGAAATCATGATCTTCATATTGATAATCTATGAACTGAATTTCAGGCTGAATTTAGTGAATAAGTTACTCATGAATTATTTGCTCAGCTCTGAAAACCATGATGAGTCTTTTCAAAGTAGCTGTGAATTTTTTGATAAGTTTGAGTCTTGAAAGCATCTAGTTTGGATTGAACTGTATATTCACATTTGATTGGAGTCTTTTTTCAGTAACAGGCTAATGAGAGAACTAAGAACTTCTGCTGCTAAGAGACAAATCCTCCCACTGAAGCTGTTGGGACTTTGGCCACTGATTTAGTAGGAACAGCAGTCCCTTGCAGGTCCCCGCAGTGGTCTGGGTGCAGCACTGGCTGAGGGTTCCACTAGAAACCAAAAAGAAAATTCCATCAAATGTGTTTCTTGTGCATATAGCTTTTTGTGATACATCATAGTAACAACAATAATGATAACCCATCGACAATGCCTGATAGGGGCAAACATTCTCATTAAACAATTTTGAACTATTGTACTGATCTATTTTCCAGTTAAGGAATTCAGTGATCCAGGAGGCTGTCAAAACAGCTGCTTTGTGACTATTACATACTGCACAAAGAGACCAGTTCTCATGTTTTAGGGCGTCAGGTAACGGCCTGCATAGTTCAAGGCAAAAGGTCAAGACAGAATTCTGCACAACTGACTACAGTGACCATGGGCATGTTTACATGAGCAATTAGCCATTGCCTACTGGGACCTGGAGAAAATGGAGCAGGAATACAGCACCTATGGGGAAATTCCTACCTTAGTCTGCCACTGCTTCCCACTAGTATGTGGTACATCTTGCATCTCTATGGATCTGTTATTTAAGTCATAACACCAGGGTCTTCCATCGGCAGATTTCTAAGTATTTTAGTAAGAGTTTCAGTCTCACGGTACTTTGCTTCATCTGTGGGGAACCTGAGGCACCAAGTGACGTGACATCACTGAAGTTAAGGAGACAAGGCAGGAAATAACAACCCATGTCTCCTAAGTCTCATTCTTTTGCTATCACCATCAGACTGTATGCCCTATGCTATTGAGACCCCATGACCCACAATCATATTTTGCTGACATTTTCTTTTTCTCAACCAATATAGTGTTTTCTTTTTCACTCTTGCAGCCCTGTTTCATGTCCATTTTTAAATCCATTTGTACATTACTCCATTTGTTTATTACAGCTGATTCAAGAAAACTTTTTATTAACTTACTATATGTATATATAGGCTTATATATAAAATTCACATTTGAAGATAGTAAATAATTGTTTTTCTTTGTTTGTTTATTTGTTTTTTATGGCAGCACAGTTTTGGCCCTGAGGTTCTTAAATCAGTTATGTCACTTTATGGCTTTCAGTTTATATATATTGGGTGTTCCAGTCCGACATATTTTGAGTGTAAGACATACAATAAGTGCTCAATCTAAAAATATAGATTCATTGCTATGACTCAGAGAAAGAGAATTACTATATCATAAATTCTTGGTAATCTGTCTTTCCTAGGGCAGCTACGGTTTTTACCATCTGCTCATATATTGACTTCTCCCTCTTGGCCAACGTGAGTAGTCAGCTCCCTGAAGCAGCAAAGATTTTCATTGTATTAATGATTAGAGATTATGTGATTGGTGGAGACACAGACAACGAACATATCAAAAGTCTTTCGTTTTCAAATGCTCTTAGATTTTTATCTGTGTGTTCTTGCAAAAATTTATTAATTTATTAATTTAATTAATTTATTGTCCTTCGTGGACGCACTAACTTCCAGAAGATTCCTGTCTTGCTACTCCCCAGGGAAAATCCTCTTTTCTTCTCCACTATTTTTGAAAGCTATCCAAGATGCTGCTTTGTGTCTTTTGCACACTACTTCTTTGGAGAGAAACTAGATGAGTATTTAGCTGGATGCAGATTAAATGTAGTGTTTCTCAAAATGTGATCATGGCCATTGATGTATGTTTTTTCAAAGTAAAGCAGTTTTGATTGTTGATATTGTTTAAGGTGTAGCTGGGAAGGAATGAAAGTTAGGTGTTGGAAATGAGTGGGAGTTATAGGACAAAAGGTCATAATACAGCTAAAGGAGAAGGATGAAAAGGGAGGATCATGGTGGGAATTGCTCCATATTACTTTCCAGGGAAAAGTTACATCTATATGGAAGCTGTCTAATGAAAGTTCAAGGGAAAGAGAGAAGCAGAAGAGACAAGTCAAGCATTCAAAGGCCCGGTTTGAGTCCTGGAGTTTGAGTCTTATTCATATACTAAAAGTGAGACCTTAGCAGTGAGATGGAAAGAACACAAAAAGCTAGGAAAAAGAGCTGGAAGTATGTTTCGCTTAGCCTGCTTTTTTGGTTTAACCTTGCAAGGGTAGGATTTGGCTGTGGATAGATGGCTACAATCACATGAGCTTGTGTGAAACAGCTGGAGGAAAAGTGGAAAAATGTAAAAAAAGACAAAAAATGGTATTTGATAACACCTTGTTTTAATAGGTGAATATTGGGTCTGGAGAGGTCTTAATAGAATATTTACTGAACATTAAATGTGAAAATTTGCTAAATGATCAAGTCTCTCCATGCCCACTGCAAGTTTGTCACGGTAACTTTGGCCCTGCAGGTAATTTCTGTTATGTATTAGTCTTGTTTTTAATCAGAGTTAAAATGAAAACCTATGTGCATAGTACCAACAGAGCAGAGAAAGATTTTCTATTTTGTCTATTTTGGTGACATTTTGAAGAATAATGGGTTTGGTTATGTTTATTCAAACATAAAACTGTTATTTCCTCCAATCACTTTGTTCACAGTGGATATCTGGGTTGCCCTTTTTATCTATTTTAGATCCCAATTCAGATATTGAAATGAATTTATCACAATATTCCCCCAGCTCATACTATCCTTACGTAAGCATTCTGGTGAGCAAGTTTTACTAGGTGGAATGTCTGTAGAAAGAGAATTTTAGATTCTGGTATAAGTACGTGTGGTAACCAAATGTTGTCTTTATGTGAACAGCTGCACCCCAAGTGCTAACCAGCTATTGTATCACAAAAGCTGTGATTTACCTGGCAGCTGGAAATCAAGATAAATATATTAATGAGAGAATTTCTGTTATTAATACTTAATATTTCAGATTGTGACTTTTTCCCTCTTAAAATAGTATTAATTTCATTTTAAGAATGAATAAACTGATAGAAATATCCAGTAACTTGTGCTTATTTTGCCACAAGAAGCCAAGTCCATCCCATTATTTTCCTAGTTCCAATTCCTTTGCTTAGACAACTAGAACGTAGGCCTGTATCTGTCAAAGAAGAGAATTATTAAGTAAAAAGAGTAAAATTAACGGCATTTCTCCTCTCTCTCTCCCCCCCCCCCCCCTCTTTTTTTCTGAAGAGGGAGAACTATTCTCTCTTGAATCAATTCTTTGAATTTGGCCTCAAGTTAGTATTAATTTCTCCAAGTGTTTTTCCTCTGGAAGCTTCTGTATACTTGCTAAACCCAGGCTGCCTGTGTGCACATCTGGTCTGTGAGTGCATCTGTCCCTCATCGTTTTAAGGCACAGAGCGGGAAGTCCCCAGAATGGTGTGGGGTCTGTCACCAAGATGCAGTTTTCATGTGCCAGGTATCTTCCTGATTCTGGTTGTAAGTAGTGAGAATCAGAAATGGCTTTACTGGTTCTCTCTCTCCTCTCTCTCTTCTCTCTCTCTCTCTCTCTTTTTTTTTTTTTTTTTTTTTTTTTTATTTGATTGCATTTAGGCAAAAATACTCTTTTCATTTACTCGTACTTCTGCGTCACATGGCTTGTACCATGTACCATCTCCTTGAGAGCTGCTTGCTTAATGTTAAGATTTAATACTTGGTGTGCTAGTTTGCAACTTTGTTCAAGTGCCATGGAAACAGCATCCTTGTTGTATGTGAGACAAATACGTGACCCATGCCACTCTAAAGCATGATGTCTTTTCCTTGTAAATCTTCAGGTGGATGTTGGCTAAGGGAAAGTGGGAAGCAGACTGCTTCTTCTTCTTAAGGAAGAAACACTGACAGTGGCTCTGAAGGCTTCTGTTGAAATGCAGCTTGTGTGCCCCTTACCTGGCCACAGCTAGAGCCTGCCAATGAAGTCTTGTCTCGTTGCACCTTGTAGTCCTTAATAGAAAGGCAAAACCATTCACAAGGCAGGGGAGACTTTGTGAAGTGACTAAGATTATTTCTCTGACACTAACTAGCAACAATTTCAGTTTACAATGTGTCTTTATCTTAGTTACACCTATAATCTGAAGTGTAATAAGGAGTACTTTTGGATGTTTTAGGAAATTATGGGCCATGTGGGGCAAAGGCACTGTATTTTTGCATGTTCAAACATGCAGAAAACAAGGAGGGAGTAAAGACTTCCAAAGTAATTTTGTAAAACATGGGAGTGAAGAGCAAATATGTTGAGCCACAGATGATTGTGGATAGAAGTGGCTGTTTTAATGTACTCTGAAAAGGCCGTTGCCTGAATGAATAGTACTTCCTGAAAAACTGATATAGTGTTTAATAACCCGTAGGCTTTCATGTCTCACATTGCAAGCTTTAATAACCTATTACAAAAATTCATGGGACTAATTCCCTTCTGTATATGTACATTGAATCCTGAACAGCATGTTGAATAACATACACAAAGTTATGGTGAGCAAAGGAAGTGCCTAGGTGGATTCTTCCACTGTGGTCTTCAGAGTGCCGATGGTTACACCCATAGAACAATCAGAAATATAAGTACCTACTTGTTGTTTATCTCCTTTATTGGCAGATAAATCAGGTCAATATTGACTTCTTTAGTAAAGATTATTCTTATTTCACAGATGCGAAACTGAGGCCCATAAGATCTCTGGGGTCCCCCTGCAATTCTTTGTGCACACTGCCTGCCTTCTACAACAAAGATACTTTTAGAACAGAAGCCTCCTCTAATTAAATCCATTCCTCCTCCCCTACACACAGGAAAACTACAAATGCCAATGGGGCTACAGGAACAGGAATTGTGAATTACTCAGTGCAGCAGATTTGCATAATTTGGGGTTTTCATTCCTTTTCAATATCTGAGTTCTATTATCTGAGCTGACTTGGGGTCGAATGCCTGAAGCATTTCATGCACCCAAAAGCAACATCAAGGCCATAGTTGTGATCCTTTGGGAAATAAAAGCAACATATTCTCTGCAGAAGGATCACAAGTTTCTCTGCCAACTGAAGAGATGCTTGTGACTTGCCACAGGACAAAGGGGAGAAGCATGGGATAAAAATCTGTTGAACTCTGGGTCATGATTCATTCGTACACTTCCCAGAAGCTGAAATGACATACAAACAAACTGAACCAGAGCTCTCGCTGCGGAGCCAGGAGGGGCCAAGGGACTTCCAGTTTCTCCTCAATGTTGTAAATGAGGTTTCTGTCCCTCTAGCTCTGCTTTCATGGTTCTCCCAGGGAATTCTCAGGACCTAGGTAAGCATTCTCTTCTATCAGACAGAAGGAGAAGAAGCAAACAATCTCTCAATAAAAATACAAAAGAAAAAAAATCATAAGCATCACAGAAGCTTTGCAAACAGAATGGCATAAAGCTTACCAGGCTGACATGCCAGCACTTCCCCAGAGGAAATACTGGGAAAGAATTCAACATGGAACATTTTTATATCTGAAGGGGAAATGTGGGGCATAAATCTGAACCATTTTTTTTGTTTGTTTTAAGCAAACATACTCCAGGAAACTTACATATATAAGTTAAAAAAAAAAAAAAAAAAAAAAAAAAAAAAATAAAAAACAAAGCCCCAGTGAAACCCATTCTCACTGTTTTACATAGACAAAATGGTGAAAGCAAATCTTTAGCTAAGGCAACAGTTAATGACATAGTGCCACTGCAGATCAGGCAGGCCAGAGAGGTGTTGTGCTGCTGTGGTAGGGAGAGGAAGGCTGGTGAGGAAGTGGTTAGAGATACTTTGTGGACATGCAGCACAGATGTGCCTCACTAGAGGGATGAAGAAGATATGGGAAGTTAGCTCCTTGGGGTGTTAACATAAGATGAGAGTGCTTCCTGGTGGCTTGAGTGCATGGGGATGGTTCCTGGGGCTGGAAGGCTAGCAAATGGCCAAGGGGCAATTAAGAGTTGGTTGTTACTCCCCAGCCTTACATCATGTTCCCTAAATTTGCTACCTAATCATGTGTATCCAAAGTGTCCCACGAAATGGTTTCAGTAGGCAAGGAAAAGTTTACTGCTAAAGTCAGCTGCGTTTTATACTCTAAAGTATTTCTGAGTACTTGGTATGCTCTTACATGAAGAAAAATAATCATGATCTGGATTTCCAGCTACAGATATAAGTAGCAGTAGTGTATTATCTGCAGTTGAAAGACTCCCCATTTTCCATTGGAGCAAAATATAATGAATCTCATTAAATGCTGATATGAATGTGTGGGAATCAGAACGGAGTCCGTCATGAACACTTTTCTGTGCAAAGTTGAAAGACACAAAGACTGTTAACATATTACTAAACATATTGTTGGGGCAAAATTTTACCTCAGTAGATATGAATTTCAAAAGCCAGTGGTGATGGCTTTTTACTACTTTATATAAATTATTTTTTTATTTAGTTATAATAATTGTATCTAAAGGCAATAAAGTAATGTAAAAGTGTCTGACTTAGAATCCAGGGAGAATAAAGTTTCACTCAGCTAAAGGCTGTCAGATACAAGGACAAATCTATAACAGTATACTACAGGATAGTAGCAAAATAGAGGTCTCCATTTTCTTGGGTTTTATTTTAGTTTTGTAATTATGTAGAAAGAGTCTTTCCAAATCAACTCATTTATGATTCATGTTGAACAGTGAATTACTCTAGTACTGTATTCATTTCTTATTGTAGAACAGTTCAAATAGGCCACACTTTACCTAGGAAATAGCTAGAAAGCAGTAAAAAGATTTTTTTGGGGGGGGGTTTGGTTGTGCGTTAGGTTGTTTATTTATTTATTTTTTACATGGGAGAGACAATCAGTATTCAACTCCTTCCATTCTTGTTGGCTTAGTAATATTTGTCTGGATCAGTTCTTCTGGGAGGACGTGTGAGAGCAGGGTAGGAGGGTAGTGAGAGATCTGGAAACGCAGAAGCTTAGGCAAGGCTGGCAGCGAGAGCAGGCAAAGCTCTAGGTCAGTGGCTGGCAGATGGCTTCTGAGCTGAGGAGGCTGCTGGCAGATGGTATTGACAGTGTGGACAAGACAAAGATTTTGGCTACAGAAAGGGAGCTTTGGAAAGACACTAGAAGTCTATCTTTCCTGATAATATCACCGTCCAATTTGGATGCACATCACATCTTTTTTTTTTTTTTTTTTTTTTTTTTTTTAGGTAGACAGGTTTTGTTGCAGTAGGAAAGAAAAAGTGACTAAAACAGAGAATGTGAGGTCTGTTATTTGATGTAGTTCCCAAATTCTGACCATTCAGTAACAGAAGAAAAAAACACCTTACTATGCGTAATTGGCACGTAATTATTTGTGATTACTAGTCTGATTTCTCTGCTTCTCTCACTGTTACTGAACTAATTATGCCTCTTATGCAACATTAGCAAATTAAATCATTCCAATTATCCACATTTATTTCCTTTCATCTACTTGTGTTTTCTTTACTGCCATAGTTCCTTCTCATCACCCTGTGCAGCAGTGCCTGTCACATTTCTGCTTGCAGCCTCATTTCTTTGTCTTGGGCAATTAGCGGGTGCTAGGGCTGGGCTCAGCTCTACAGCACCCGATCCTAAAACTGCCTGGTAGGCACCTGCCCGCGCGTGGCAAGCGAGCGGTGAGCGCGATGGGCCACGTGCAAAACTCGGGGCATACCCGTGCATGCAGATGGCTCAAAAGCAGAAAGCTGGTAAGTTGAAGCTGGCTGTGTCTGTGAGAGAAAATAAAAAGATTTTTTTTAGATATGTGAATGGAAAAAGGAGAACTAAAGAATACATAGGGCCGCTCCTTGATAGGGAAGGTCTCCTTACAGACAATGACACAGGCAAAGCAGAGACGCTTAACGCCTTCTTTGCCTCTGTCTTCAATGCCGATGATGGGCTTTGGGACCCAGGGTGCCCTGAGCTGGAGGACCGGGACGGTGGGGATGACAAACTCCCAACCGACCCTGAACGTGTGCGGGATTTGCTACTCCACCTGGATCCCTACAAGTCCATGGGTCCGGATGGGATTCATCCCCGGGTGCTGAAAGAGCTGGCGGACGTCATCGCGGAACCTCTCTCAATTATTTTTCAACGATCCTGGGAATTTGGAGAGGTCCTGGTAGACTGGAAGCTGGCAAATGTTGTGCCGATTTTCAGGAGGGGTCAGAAAGAAGACCCTAGCAATTACAGGCCTGTCAGTCTCACGTCAGTGCCTGGTAAAATCATGGAGAAGATGGTTCTCAAACTTATTGAGGCGCACCTGGGGGACAAAGCAGTCATTGGTCCCAGCCAGCATGGGTTTGTGAAGGGTAGGTCCTGCCTAACTAACCTGATTTCCTTTTATGGTAAGATCACCCGTATGGTGGACCAAGGGAAACCAGCTGATGTGATTTTTTTGGACTTCAGCAAGGCTTTTGACATGGTTTCCCATAGGATCCTACTGGACAAAATGTCCACCATACAGCTAAATAAAAACATCGTACGATGGGTGAGCAATTGGCTAATGGGCAGGGCCCAAAGGGTTATGGTAAATGGGGCTGCGTCAGGCTGGCGGGCGGTCACCAGTGGGGTCCCTCAAGGCTCCATTTTAGGGCCGGTACTTTTCAATATTTTTATAAACGATCTGGATGTAGGAATAGAGGGTATTTTGAGCAAGTTTGCTGATGACACCAAACTTGGAGGAGTTGTGGACTTGAATGAGGGTGGAAAGGCCTTGCAGAGGGATCTGGATAGGTTGGAGAGCTGGGCGATCACCAACCGCATGAAGTTCAATAAGAGCAAGTGCCGGGTCCTGCACCTGGGATGGGGAAACCCTGGCTGCACGTACAGACTGGGCGATGAGACGCTGGAGAGCAGCCTAGAAGAGAGGGATCTGGGGGTCGTGGTAGACAGCAAGTTGAATATGAGCCAGCAGTGTGCCCTGGCAGCCAGGAGGGCCAACCGTGTCCTGGGGTGCATCAAGCACGGCATCGCTAGTAGGTCAAGGGAGGTGATTGTCCCGCTCTGCTCTGCGCTGGTGCGGCCTCACCTCGAGTACTGTGTGCAGTTCTGGGCACCACAGTATAAAAAGGACATGAAACTGTTGGAGAGTGTCCAGAGGAGGGCTACGAAGATGGTGAAAGGCCGTGAGGGGAAGACGTACGAAGAACGGCTGAGGTCACTGGGCCTGTTCAGCCTGGAGAAGAGGAGGCTGAGGGGAGACCTCATCACAGTCTACAACTTCCTCGTAAGGGGGTGTCGAGAGGCAGGAGACCTTTTCTCCATTAACACCAGTGACAGGACCCGCGGGAACGGGGTTAAGCTGAGGCAGGGGAAATTTAGGCTTGACATCAGGAGGGGGTTCTTCACAGAGAGGGTGGTTACACACTGGAACAGGCTCCCCAGGGAAGTGGTCACTGCACCGAGCCTGTCTGAATTTAAGAAGAGATTGGACTGTGCACTTAGTCACATGGTCTGAACTTTTGGGTAGACCTGTGCGGTGTCAGGAGTTGGACTTGATGTTCCTTGGGGGTCCCTTCCAACTCAGGATATTCTATGATTCTATGAACTCTCTGAGAGACTTTGAGAGGGGAACACCTCAGACAAAGTAAGAACTGGCTTAAAAGGTCTCACACAGAAGACCGAGTCTTGTTACTCGATTTCTGCTCATTTTGGTTTATTCAATTGAAGATGCCGAAATATACAGGGCAGTGAACCCTTAAGCAAGCTGAAAATGCTTTAGGAAAGTGGAGGGTCTGCCATGGAAACGTTTTTCCATAATGAAACTGCACTGGATTGGCAGAAGCAAGCATTAGGGCGTTTAGAATCGCCACAAACCTTCTCCCTCCTCACGTAGCTGGATCCTTGGCAGGCCAGGAGGCAGCTCTCTGCTCTGTCAGGCCTTGGCTGCCCTGAGCAGCCTCCTCTGGGGCCTCCCCATGCCCACACATGGCCCCAGCAGCCATTTATGCTCAGCTTGGGGCCCTTGCTCGTGTTTTAACTCATGCTGTAGGTGTATCTGTCTCCCTCCAGCTCAGTCACAGCTGTGTCTGTGGCACCTATGGATCACTCCTGTCTATCCCCTGACCTGGGGACTGGCTTCCTAGTTTGGCTTTGGAGCTGCCTCTTTGCCACAAGTTTGGCTGCTGGTTTGGCCTGGGGCTGTGGGATGGAGCCCTGCCCTGACAGCTCTTTTATCCCCCTCCATTCTCTGCCCTTCAGGGAGCAGCCACCCCTTGCTGTGCCCTGACACCCATGTGAGAAGGGGCTCAGGGAGTGGCCTTAGGCATGAAGCTGGGATCTGGGCCTCAACTTCCACATAGCTTTGCTCAGCTTTGGAGTCTGTTTCCCCAAACATGGGTCTCAGCCAGCCCTTGCTGCCTCGACACCAGGAACTTGTGTCTGCAGTGTGAGGCCGTGGCTGTGCCTGCTTCTGAGGCTCACCAGGCTGCAAGTGGACTTGTTTCTGATGGAGTTGTGCTAAGAGGTAAGTTAGTTGTCAGTGAGTTTTGCTTATGGCCCATGAGTAATTCCAACTCTCTTTATTTCTTCCTGCTGAAAGAGGCATTACTGTAGCAATTGTATACTGCTTCACAGGTCATAAAATACCTGTTATTGTTTCTTGGGATTTAGGCAACACTGTGTACTTAAAATATCCTACTTCTGTTGTAGTATGATTCAATGTCACACGGCAGCATAGACACTGTGAACCAGAGGTGTGTGCCCACTTTGCTGTCTAACAAATGGCTATCAACGCTGCACAAAAAACTTCTGATCCTGTCTGGGGGCTGGTTGTGGAAATAACCACCTGCAGCTGCTCCCCACTGTATCTTCAGTGCAGGTGACTGAAGTCTGCACAGTGTGACTAAGGGTTTGCGTAACGCATCTGATGTAAAGGAAAATTATGGCACCTCTGGGTGCGATTTCTAATTTTCTGTTTTCTGCACTTAATGTGCTAGATCAAGAATGATGTCTGTTCACTTAAATACTTGATTGGGAAACAGCTTTTCCCTGTGCAATTGCAAATGAAAAACAGTTGCCTGTTTAGGTGTCCTATTTGTAAGGTGAACAGATGTGTTGAATTGCTTGTTTTGTTTTGTTTTTATTTCTCACTGTCAAATTTTCCTTTGTCACTAACGTATCTGTTTCTGCTGTTTTCTTGCTCTGACAAAACAAATTAAAGAGCAAATAAATAAAATAAATGTTTTTTGCGTTTAACCTTAGGAAAAGTCCATAACGTAGTCCTACTAGGAACACCTAAGTAGGTACAAGTTTAGATGTTATACAGAATTAAATATAATTTTACAACAAGAAGTCAATAAGTACTGGGAGAGAAATCACCATTCTTTGCTTAAACCTGTAACTTGGATTCAATGTTCAAATTCAGGAGGCTAAAAAATTTAGAAAGGGGCACAGAACAGTCACGTGTCCAAGTTAAGCACTAAAGAGTGAAGCAGGGAGATGACAAGCAGGAGCATATTTGCATGTCTCAGGCTTGCCTTAATGACTTTTTAACTTGCAGATCTGAGAACAGGTGAAAAGGGCTGGTAATTAGTCAGAGAGGTTTTTCTTTCCTTTCTTCATAGATAAAGACCTTGCTTTATAGACAAATTGGAATCAGACATCTAACTTCTTTGTCTTTAATATATTTCCTCTAGAAACAATAGCAATGCTCACTATATGGCAACAGAGTCTAATCTGTTTTGATATAATCTGTTTTTGTGATAGTGTGTGACAGAGTGAACATCCAGCGCTGCTGAGCTGCTGTGATGAGGCTGTATAATAGGAAACTTTTGAGTCGTCAGTAAAACCTGATAATGTGCTATATTAGCACAGATGTATGTATGTTTAATTTGTACTCATCTCTGGTCTGACACTGTGGTGTGGAGGTATTCCAGTGCAAGTTTGACTAAGGAGCAACTTGAATAAGGTTTATGTATGGTAGTAACCTTGCCTATGTGTAAGAGGAAAAAGCACTGTATGCTTGTCTGTAGGTGCTAGTGGTAGGTGATATTTAAGATGGATGAACAAACTTGCAGGGTCTTTTCTGGAATTGGACATATGCAGATAAATGAATTAAAAAGATTTGTGCATAAGTAAATATTCATTTACCAGGTTAGTGAGCTCTGCAGCAATTGGAAATGCTGAGTTCCTTGTGCTTCCTCCTGGGAGTACGTAAATGCCATGTAAGAAATTACATTTGACTTGATTCCTAAATTTGCTACCTTCTGTCCTTTAAGAAATCAGTGGCAATGGCATGATTTAGAAATCAGTGTCACAAAGAGCACTTGGAGGATTTCTGAGTGTTGTAAACTGTTTCAGTCTGATTGTAATTGGGGACTGCTTAAGACTTCTGTTAAATCTCGTGTCTTACAAGTTTGAACACAAGCTTTTAATTACTGAAGTAAAAACTGATGATTGAGCTTAATGTGGTACTAGTCTGCATAAACTGGTGAATTTCAGTCAGTGCTTACCAGCTGTACTCTGAGATGTGATGTATTCCTAATATCAGGAGCTAGCCTCATGTCAGGCATGTCAGTGTTACAGCAGCTGTCAGTTATAGATTTAGTATTTACCTGTTTTACCAAACTTTCTGGCAGTTATAAAAATGTGCCCTACCAGTGGTTCTGTGGTGATTCAGTACTTTGCTTATTGAAAAAGTGAAGTTCTGAAGTTCCATACTTGTTAAATTTGCTGGCATCTTCTTGACAAGATATTCTTGGTGTTAACTGCACTTCTCAGGTACTGCAATTCTGGGAGCATGATTACAATATTTAGCGTGATACTGCCATCCATTATCACCAACACCACCTACTTTTGCAGAGCTGTAGCAGTGGGCGTAATGCTATCTGGTTCACATTATTGGCCTACAATTCTATACACAGAAAAAAAATAAACTTCAGACTTACGATAATGTGGGTATACGTCTAGTTTGAAGATTATTATCCATATCTCTAACTGAGGAATGTCTTTCTGCAACGGGAAATGATTTTCAGTGAGAGGTACAACCTCATTTTTTCCCTTGGCATCTACGTCTGCAGCAGAGGGGCAGCATTTGGTGAGCAGGTAACACTGTTCTGAGGGGGCCAAAGCCTTTTCACGTGGTCCAGTGTTGAAGCTGGTGCTGTTTGGGCACCTGTTCATGTCACAGCCAGCTTAATTGCTGTGACCTTAATGAATCTTCTTTTCCAGTTCAAGGCAAGATGAACCAAATAAAATACATGCATCTTTCAGAATGACATAAAGGTAAAGAGCAAATGCTATGCAAGTGCAGGAGCTTGCCTTGTAATTTGAGGGGGATATGGTACAGAAAATGTTGATAGATCTTCCCAAGCACAAACCAATATTCATTAGCCCAATCAGTGATACAAGAGTCACACAACAGAGACTGTGGCAAATTGTTTGCAACTGGTACTAAAAGATGCAAATATTTGCTGTGTTTTGTGTACTGTGATGAAAAGTTATGACTGGGGCTAAAGGCTCCTTTTATATTACCAGCTATCTTGTAACAAAAAGACATAGCCTACCTTAAAGTAGGTTTAGACAGACACTAAGGTGCTGCCAGACTTGCTCCTATTGGTACTCTCTGGTCCTGTGCTGTCCTGCACTGTTCTTTCTGTGTGCCTCAATGATTGATATCCAGCCTCAGGTCACACTTGATCTAGCCAATATTTATTTTCAATCAAACCATGAGCAGACTTCGAGGCCATGTAACATACTAGTGTCTGGGCAGCAGGGTTTCATTTTGCTCAGGGGTTAATATGTAGTCAGTTGCTTGGTTTATTCATGTCCTTATGACCTTTGGTCCTTTTAGAAGGGATGAGGAGGAAGCTCCTGTCTCTCAGCTACTCTTTGTTCCTGAATTGCTCACAGCTCCTTCAGCTATCGTTCTCCCTCTAGGCAAGAATCTCTGTGTGAGCCTTTTAGCCCTTATGTCTCTGTTCTCATTCTGCAGCAACACATCGCAGCTTTCCTCTTCCACAATCATTTCAGCTTCCTTGGTGGCACAGGGCCTTTCCTTGGCCCAAAGGCAGGAGGCCACCTGTACAGTGTCCTGACTGCACCAAGTTTCCTGTCATGAAGCCAGCAATTCTGTGACAGACACGTACATAATAGTTACTGCAGAGACACATTTAATTTATGAAAAAAGTTTAATTCCCTCAAAGGAGCAAGAGCTTAAATAACCTTAGCTAGATTTTGAGCTGCATATTATGTAAATAACTTGGGTAGCAATACAAAAATATAAGTACAGATAAATTTATGTTCAAGATGAAATAGCCTTATGTGTTGTACTTTGATTGAGAAGTAGTAAAAAGAAGAGAATCTTATTAGACCATGCTCTGTGGGAGGGACTGTTTCTCCATGCGGGGACTAATGTGTTTACTGACTTTATGTTATGTTCTGCTCATACTACTGTAATGTGAAGTGAGTGGTAGTTCCATTTGATGAACTAGTAAAGGGTAAGGTTAAGGTGCTCATGATAATTTATATCTGTCAGCTGTCCTTAATTATAATAAGCATGGAGTTTTGGATAGCTGGGTAAGAATGGCCATTTCAGGGACGTTCTGTCAGGTTTGGTATGGCAGCATTTATTTATTTATTTATTTTACATTTTTTCCTATGGAGAACGTCTGTGGAACTATTTCAAGCTATTTTCAAGACAGTTCTTCTGATAGCTGATATTTGGCCATCAAAAATAAGACACTGGTGTCTTTTGAAAATTAGATTGAATGAGATTGGGCATGCTCAACTATCTGCTAGAGCAGATAAAGTAAAAATGGAGGAAAACGGAAGACAATGCCCACAATAATAGTGTTGACAGAATTGACCCACTGCATGGGGAGCACTTCCATAATTTTTGTCCTGTAGTTGTCTTTAAGCTTGAGTGTCTGTTGGACAATGACAAGGGATCTCTTTTTTCCAAAATGGAAATCTTACAAATGCTTGGCTGGAGGCATGTGACTTTTCATTTTCAAATGTTAACATTATTTTGTGTTGTTGTTGCTTCAGACTTGTGAGGACAGGTTTGACATGAGCTTATAGGCTGATATTCCTAACTCTGTTTTGGGAGTTCAGGACATGTCTGGTGGTTTGTTAGGAGAGCTCTCTTGTATGGCATCTATAGCTGCAGTATTTCAAACTAGGTTAAGCCAGAAATTTATGGCTAGGGTTAGTTTTGCCCATAGAATGTAGGACTCAAATAGAACAACTTTTCTCCAAGTAGTTGTAGCCCAAAGAAAATGATTCCCACTGGAACTCCCAGAAGAATTGATCAGCAAACGATCCAGTTCAACACCTTGCCCAGACCCAGTGTCACATCCTGCACTTCTCTTTCCAGCAGCGCCACTAGAGCTATCCTGTTGTCCTCCACGCCGTTCTTGTAGCTGCAGAGAACGCTGCGGTGAGTCAGCTCCCCGGGGCACGTACATACCGTTCCGATGGCAGCAGCCTGCTGGGGCGGCTGCCTCCCTGCAGACGGAGGCCGCGCAGTCCTGCTCACCGGGCTGGGGTGGCACCTGCCCTCCCTTCCAGGCGGGGTTCAGCTTGCCTTTGCATAAAGGGTGAGGAGGCTGTCAAGTCAGTCACATAACTCTGCCCTAGCCTGTAGGTTCTGGCTCATCTTGTCTCTTATCTCCATGATCTCAAATCATGTGGTATGTTCTTAGTGTAGCAGCCAGGTGCAGGCGGCTTGTGGAGAGAAGGGGATGGAAGGAGACTGGTGGTGGTAATGAGAGCTCTTAGTGTGCTGCCTCCTCTCCTCCTCTAGTGCAAGGTTGCCTGAAAGCACAGGAAGAGATACTATTTTCATAATTTCAAGGTCTGTGTTAGTAGCTTCTGGCTTGTTTCACTTGAATTTGCAAATGTGTGCAAAATATAGTATCGTTTTTAATGATACTAAAGTTTTGGGGAGATGCTATGATAAATGGGTGAGCAATGGGGAAGCTGGAATTTATGTACCGAACACATGAGAAAAGCCAATGAATGAATTTGTTAGACAAGAGACCCATGGAAATTAATGGGAGTGTGTAGGGTGCATTGAATGTACGTACTCTATATAAGTGTGAACGAACCATGATCAAGAGAATCTATTTCTGGTGATTATTTGGTATTTTATTGCTCTCAGTGCGAAGATGGGGAGATGTTACTACTATATCAGCTTTCTAGTTAGGCTAGATAATACAAGCTTTTTAATTATATTGGCATAACCTGGTGCACAGAAACAGGTTCAAAAAGCAGATGAATCCAAAAATGCATTAAAAGCCAAGGTCCTGGATGAAGTTGTAAGGTTTCCATGTTCTATTGCATAGCTGTTAGATAATTTAGTGACAAACTTATTTCCAGAACTTTTATTTTAAACCTTGGCTACTTGAACTGCAGAGACCTGCAGTAAAGAATATTCTATAAGTTTGAATTCCTCAGATGCTACATGGGAAAGAGTGTTGATCTGAATTTATACCTACTTTTTTTTTTTTTTTTTTTTTTCCACAAACATTTATACTTAAAACTGTTTCAACAGATTTTATTTCAGATACAAAACTTAGATCACATTTTGATGTAATGTATTTGGAATCACAAAAAGACAAATATTATTAACTAGGATATTAACTAACTGCAATTTGGATTGAAATATTTCAGTCCAAATTGAAAAACAAGTGCACATATGTAAAGTATGTGTGTAATAAAAATTACTTGGAACTCAAAAAGCTTTTCAAAGTCACAGATGGACTAATGTTAATGAATGCTTTGGCAGTGGTGTGGGCACGTGACTCTTCTAGGAGAAGAACAAGATGAATATCTTCTGAAATGATCAATTCCAGGTATCACAGTGGGTCTATTTTTCAAGTGCAAGTCTGATGTCAACCATTCAAGCTACTGTATTTTGTGAATGCGGACTATGATATGAGATGTTTATTTTAAAGTAAGATCAAATAAGCAAAATGAGACCACAGCAAAAGCACGCAAAATGAACTGATGTGTGTTGCAGCAGTATCTCTAACAAAATTGTGAATTTTGCAGAGCTTTAATTACTAGTTAACTAGATTCAAGATGGGTCTGTATATAAGCTAAACAATAGATACAAAAGAGCATTATGCAGAGCATAACATGCCTCTAAGCATCGTTTGTTCCACTTGATTTGCAGTTCCACATAATAAGATGCCATTTGGGCTAAAGATTTACTGTATGCCTTACCTTTAGTAGACAGGCAGAAAATTTTTAATCATCTATAGTTACTACTCCAATTAGAAGATAACCACTCATAAGGTTTATTTTCTAGAAATCTTTTACTGAGATTTGGTTATAATGGTCTGGAGTATAAATTCACCATTTGTGGTAGATGGAATTGAAGATACGTTCAAGTAGCTTACTTTGAACTCCACCATACATTATGTAACTCTAATGATTTCAAATGTAGCTTAAGTTATCTTTTATATTTATATATGTAAATATATGCATGTATATGCTTTATAAGTCTCTAATATTCTACGCTATTTTTGAGTTAAGTTACCAGTACTGGGCAGTAACTAAAGAGCTTGTAAATTCTTTGGGATGAGGACTTGGGAGATGTCATTTTTAATGTGAATTCTCTGATGTTAAGGTGGAAGAGTGTGCTTGAACTTGCGGAAAGGCATGTTCCTTTCAAGTTTTCCTCTTTGATATATTGCTCAGTAGTGTAAGGTGCATGGAGAAGCCTGGATGTGGTGGTTATTTATTTATTTGTTTGTTTGTTTGTTTGTTTTGTGGGAGAGAAGGTAAATTGTACCAGTCTGGTTTTCCATCATCTCTTCAACAAGGAATTCCCAATTTTGACACTGCAGAGACACTTTTCCTTCTAGCTTCTAGGTTAATAGTGGAATTTTGCTTATTGTAGCAGTCAAAAGTACACCTAAGCTGCCAGGAAAAGTCCAGTGAAGGCGTTTATTCCAGAAGGGATCTCCTGCTTACAATCAGCTAACCAAAGGCTGGTTGAGGGTGAGACATACTGTGAAAATTCTCCCATCTGGAGAACTCCCTTGCTGTGTTATTTAACTAGACCACAATGTGTGGCTGGCCTTTTGTGAAAATGAGAGTTGCAGGGTCCAAGTAATAGGCAAGGAACATTGTAGTGAATGTGAGTGATAAATGGCACTTCTCTACAGCTGATGGGATCTTGGGTCAGCATCATGAAAGCTATTGCTGATATTTCCCAGATGCAGTGAGTCAATAACATGGAAATTTAATTAACTCAGAGCCAGGCATCTTGTCCTTTCTTGTGAATGTCCAGAACAAACCAGATCTAGCAGCATAGGTGTTGCACTGGTTTCAAGATGATGTACAGTATTTTTTGCTAGCAACTAGTTTGCTGAATTAATGCAGAGATCTAGGGGATGAGTTATTTGTAAATTAAGTAACTTTAGGGAAATGTGAATTGGATTTGTCTCCTTGTGCAAGCAACTATAGCGACATAATAGCGTGTACAATAGAGCTCTGTTGCTTTGTGCAATTGATGGGTGTTTATTTACGTAACAAATGTCATTTACAGTTGGTCAGAACATAAATTTGCAATCCACACTTGAAACTTGGTAGTATCTTTTATCTGTACTCATAAATATAATTGCCCTCTCTAGAATTGCTTATACAAATTTCTGAGAGCTGCCAGAGAAAACAGGTACTAAAGCACTTCAAGACAGAAGGAAAACTCATGAAAGACTGCCCCATAACATAGAGGACCTGGAGCAATGCTGCTTTGAGTCGTTGTTCCACCTTCTTCCAGCCTTTCTCCTTTCCTCATTACTTGAAGTTGCTGAGACCTCTGCAGCATGGATGATTGAGAAAGAAGTGCTACAACAGGGTAACAGGCAAAAGAAAACAATCAAAACAGTGAGGGACTGGAAAAATTACCTACTGAGGCTTTTGGTCCTAGGTAGGGATGTGAAACCTACTATGGAACTGAAAGCTCTCTGCTGCATAACAGGCTGGAAAGGACATTTGATAGTAATAAGGAAATCAGTAAGCTGTTGGAGTATGCTAAAGGTGTCAGCTGCCACAAATGATTGAAATAGTTTATTCTTTTCCATGCTCTCCACATTTGCACATATCCTGTGGTATTTTGTCTCCTGTAACAGCAGCATAGAATAAATCTTTGTTTATTGCTGGAATTGTAAAATAGAGTAGGTTAGCAAGTTCTGTTGCTTCTGGTTCTGATGCCGCTGTTGGGGCAGAGTGAGCAGGGAAATGGCAGAAAACTTCTTTTTTTTTTTTTTTTTTGCTCGTTCTTGCTTTCTTGCTTTGGTATTCTTTTTCCAGCCCTGATGAGGATGGGTTACTAGGTATGGGTGAAGTCTTTTTATCTTAAGTGACAAAAAACAGGGATCTAGGAGCTCAAACTTTCACCTACTCTAGTAGTGGCTCTGTGCCACATTATTTCATTGTAGGCTAAAAATGGTTTATTACGTAGGAGAACAGAAAGTAAAATAGGCTGTTTAATGCAATAAACACTTACTACAGATAAATTGGGAGTAAGTGGTTTGGTAGAAGAAAGATCGGAGTGGTTTTTTAGTTTCACCATTGGATTCATTGTAAAAATGTGTGTTTCATTGCACTTCGAGCATTGTGTTTCTTCTGAACTTCAGTGTGATCAGTGTGATTTTTGAGTCTCGACTAAGGTTTATCAGCCAGGAATATGAAACAGACATGATCATTTTCACTATCATAATAGTCAATGATTTTAAAAATAAATAAATAAATCCAACTTTTGCTTTATTCACTATTCCTGGGCAAATGCTGCAAAGGGAAGGTCAGTGGATACACACCCATCAACATATAAATATGATAAATTTCAGATCATGTTTTGTGCAGGATTTCCTGTAATTACTTTGTATTTGTATGTGTATGGTTGTTTTTAAATCAGAAGTGTTGGAAACATGCAATTCTTTTCCCATAGCTGCTTGCTGTGTCTTTTGAGAAATAAATGTGTAGAGCTTTTTAATGAGATGTCTTTATGAATGCACAACCTCAAATACATCAGCATGAAAGAAACAGCAGAAGTGAATGTTGTCCTGCTTGTGTTCTTGGCAGGCTCTAAAAGCATAGCTGTGTCCAGTTGCATTAACTTTAAGGAAAATCTGTGATCTTAAGGGAACTGGGAGACTTTGAGAGGTGATGTCCCAGCTTGGGTAAGTGATGTTTGAGGCAGATGCATCTCCTATTCTCCAGCGCATTGGGAGGGGTAGGTGGGGGAGAAGGCACTGATGCTGGGTTTCAGCCCAGTGCAGGCCTTTGTGCAGTAGTGAACTACTGCTGGATGCTTGCTCCCACACTGGCTTCGGGCTTCCTGGTGGACCATGTGCCAGCACTGGATTTACTTAGCACAGTTCCTTCCACATCACAAACCTATCACAGACCCTGTGCCATGTATTTGGTAACCACAGTGTCTATTTGCCACTGTAAATCTATGGCAGTTTGTTGGATTGCAGTCCTGTCACTTTACCTGTGCAGGACAAGGGTACCATATGGGGGCTTCTGACTCATACACCCAGATTTTTGGTGAGATGGAAGTTAATATTTTTTATAACAGCTTTTGATAAATCTGCCTTGAATAAAAAGTTAGCTCTGGGCGTATCTTGCAGTCTAAGAGGGAGAAAAGTAAATTTTGGGAGCACCTTATGCAAGTACCTCCTGAATCTACAAATAGGATAAGGTAACTTATCCTTTAATGGATAAGCTACCATGTCTGTGGGAAACTATTTTAAACAGTACAGTGGGAAAGAGGAGTGTCACAAGTGACTCAAAGAGATGAGACACCACAGACTGGGTTTCAAAGATATGCGGTATTTAATTACTGTGCAGATATCACTGTAATCACAGTATCCATCCAGTGCCCACGGAAAACAATCCACTTTTTGAATGAATTCAGGAAGGTTTGGAGCTGGATACAGCCCAGACCTGTGTTTAAGTTTGCTTAATGATACTACTTTTGAGGTGTGACTAAATAGCATTAAATATTTGCATAATGTCTCTTAGCTGGAAAATTCATATAACTACTGAAAGTTAATTTAAAGCAGATAACTGCTTTGAGTGATCAAAAGCCCAGAAATGTCAAAGCTGCTTGTTTCTATTTAAATTGGTGGAAGACATATGGCTTTTTTGATGAATTTTTACATAGAAATATTACCGGTTACTGACCGGCTGGTTGTTAGGGTATCCCATTGCACGAGGTGACAGGGTGCTGTAATGGACATGGGCACATAAAACATTGAGGGAGAAAGCAGGGTGTGTGTTACAGTGCATCAGTTCCTCTGCAGCACTTGCCTGTGTGCATCTTCCCTGCCTGCGGAAACCCTGGTGTAACAGCTTTCTGCTGGGCAAGAGAGCACACCCAAGTAGTTACATTGCAGAGCTCTGCATGCTCTGAGCTCACACCCCAGTTTGCTTTGCAGTAATTCATTCATATACTGAGTTCTGATTTCCGTTATTTCATAACAGATATTTGTGTATTTCAGAGCAAATAAATGTTGAAGATACCCAGTTATCCTGTGACAGTTTTTCTTAAACCTTTTAGAAGAATGAAGTATTAAATTTAGACTGATGATAAACATGCAGAAATATATCTGCATGTAATGGCATAAGCATGCTAATGTATTTCATGTCTTTATTTTTAATCTGTTATCACTTCGTATGCTGTTAGATCCCTCCCTCCCCTACCCAAGGATAAGAGCTTCGGTGTGACTGCAAACAAACAAACAAAAAATCCTTCTTGGAGAGAAGAAAATATTTTTTCCATGTGAAGGATAATCTGCTTTTAGGCTGGCCTTTGTGCTTGTGTCCGGAGAGATTACGGGAGGGTACTTGAGAGTGGTGTCTCCAGTAGAGAATGATTTTTCAGACTCTATTACGGTCATTTACTAACTGCAGTTCGGAACCTGACCTCTCAGGCACTGCCATAACAGATTGTTAAGGTGAAAGTGTAATTATAGGCCAAAGTTGGTGTAAAGCTTTACATATTAAAGAGCTGTTCTTACACTTGCTCTACCATTCAGTTATTTTAGTTTTGTGGTGGAAATGAGCTGTCCAGTCTGCATGAATTTAAAGGACATTGCACATTGGCCTGTACTACTATGAAACACATTACAACCTGCAAGACTTCAAGGGTGTGTGTCATGTCTAGAAGAGGACTATCTGATGTCATACAACTATTTAGTTAATGCATTCTCTTTATTACTTCTCTTTCCATCACAAACAAAAACTGTACAAATATCTCTACAATTGGTATTTCTTTCACTTGAGGAAAATGCCAGCCAACTTGAATGATTTTTTGAGCTATCTTTAAGGATAGGTGTAAGAAAGATGAACAGTTCTATTGCCCAAATGGAACTTCAGGCACAGCACATTGAGACACTGATCCCATTAAGGAAAAATGCTGATTTTAAGTGAACTGCCATTGGCAGTTCAGTTGTAACTAGCATTATGGTTCAGGGCTTGATTTGTTTTCTTCTTTATTACCCATAGTGCTTCTCTTTTTATATTGGATATCTTTTTCCCTCTAGGCTCAAAACATTACCATGCCTCCAGAGCAAATATCCAACACAAACAATGGCACATAGTTTTTTTCCTCTTGCTGCTAATACCTTTAATCAGAAGTATAGACAATTCCAAAGCAGCTAAATCAACACGTGCTGGCCTTTGAGCGCACAGGGTGCTGTTGATGCAGATACCTGATGGGATAACCAAGCATTTGCCACAGCACTGATTTTCTGTGACCTTCCACGTTAGTTATGTTGAAGAGTGGAATTATTCCTGTGTATCCAATGGCTCTTTTGGCTGGCATGGTGACAACTGCAACAGACTGTCAATATCATGTGCTTGGCTTTACTTTTTTCCCCTTAGGGTACTGCCTGTTTTGCTCAGCTGGTAAAACCCAGCACATCCATACTTGTACTCCATTTTTCTCTAACTACATTTGTTCATGCAATATGCTTTTGGACTAGTGCTTCTTTGCTGTATTAGCCCTTTTATTGTAGTTACTGTTGTGGCAAGGGATTAATGTCTCATTCTAGTAGTTAGAAATGGTTGGAGAGAACCTTGGCTTTTCCTTCTGGGCTGGTTGCCAGTATCCTTGCCAGTAGACAGTGTAGGGTGGTGATGCTAATTTCTCCTATTTAATTGTACTACCGGAGAGTATGTAGTATGGATGCCTCCATACTTACCAGACAAGGCTGCAATGCTTCTTCTTCCATGGCTATTCTCTCCATGTGTCCCACTTGACTTACTTGAATCATACTTTGTTCCTAATCCATATTAACTTGCTGTCTTCTCTTCTTGAACTTCTCCTTGCAGTACTGTGATTTTTTTAGGTATCTGCATTTTGACCAATTGATTTGAGATGTTTCTTTACTTTTTTTTTGGTCCAAGTGTGGCCCTTTCATCTGGCTCAATAGATAGTCTAGTGTATTATTAATCTGCTTGCTAATCCATAACTGACAATCACCCTTTAAGTCAACAATAGTACATGAGAACATGCAGACTAAGTAATTGTTGCTTTTCTTTTAGCAACTGTAGTTTTTTCCGTAGTTCTTCGTATAACTTTTCAGGTCTGCTATGAATTTGGATGTGTATAGCTACTTTTTCAACCACAGGACAGAATATCTTGGCTTAAAATCACATGAGATTTGTCTCTGACATGGACAAGGTACTTGAAGGGTCAGACTCCTACGCTTCCTGTGTAGATTGTGAATGCTCATGAGAATGTTTTCATTAGTATTCATGGAACATTCTCATTCTGCAAACATTCGTGTGAACAGTATTTGTCAGAACCTACTTATTATACCTAAGCCTTCAATAGAAGTTTAACATCCTAGGCCAACATTTCTTTCAAGGCTGTAACAGGTTATTCATTTTATCAAGCAGGCTGTTTGCAACACTGTGTTTAACTGCATGTCAGCCATAGGAAATCATGGATAAGCTACAAGATTGGCTTCTCTATGGGAATTCATGTCGGCTTGCACACAACTTCTTTAGCTAACTCTATTACTGTAAGGTTATTATCAAGTAGATATATGTGGTGCTGACAGCTCCTGACAGGAGAGTGCTTTATTACATAGAAGCTTGCAAAGAAAAACTTCAACGTTACAACATGATAATCTTTTATGCCCAGAAAGCTACATATTGGACAAGAAACCCACATAATTAATATTAATTGTAATGAAGTGTGACAATCAAGAAAGAATAACAGGAGATTTTTCTCTTAAGTCAAGACCTCAATAGAACAGAAGATATAGAGCCAGCCAGAGATGGATGATGGAAGAACACTGGCACTGAATAATTCATGAAAGAACGCAGTAGATTGCATGTGAGGTCTGGAGCCTTTTAAAGGCCTATGAATAGATGACAAAGTTCACTTGGTTCGGATAAATAATGATGAGTCTTAAGAGAGAAGGAAGGCAGAGAATGTGCATGTGATGTAACATAAACTATTAATAGGAGTTAAGGCGTCGTATACTTGCCATGTCAAGTGTGAATGATCAGAACATGCAAAGCAATGTATGTAATGTGTAACATGTAAAGGAACAAAAGCAAATTGACATTCATAATGTTTTGTAATTTAAATTCTTTTTAACTGCATGCATATGGCATAAAAGAAAATTCTACTATTTTGAGAGCAATATGTGCATTAGGACCATTAAAACCAAATACGGTACATGAAATACATGGGAGCAGTAGGTAATAAAACATGTAATGAACAGTGTTGCTTGGGTTATAATAGGTGAGTGCGAGAAGAAATTCTACTCGATTTGTGAATGTCATAATTTGGATTAATATTGTTTCAAGAAATTCTGGTCATGCACTTTATTCGGATCTTAAAAACAGGGACGTGAGGCTACTGGAGAGTGACTAGAAAAGATGTTTTGTGCTGAATGAAGTTTCCACTACAGAGTAGTGGAAAAGTATTTCCCAGAAAGTATTTCTGGGAAAACATTTCTGTAGAGAGACCATTGTACTTAAAAGAAAAAATGTTTGAGTTTTAAGGCTTGTCAACAGGATTTAATAATGGATCTTTTTCTGCTAGCTTCCTGAAAGTCAATTCACAATTGACCATCAGCCTTGTCAGCGATCAGCCAGGCCAGTGTTCCCTTTTGGGGTTGTGAAGTGGCCTAGCTGGCATTAGCAAGGGTCTGATGCGTGTTTCTGGGCAGTCCCTTTGATTTCCTCAAGCTGAATAAATTAAGTGCCACAATAAATGGGAAACAAGTTCTTGGTTATTTTATCTACACTGCTATCAGTCTGCCAGTTTTTCTCCTGACCAGTAAAGCTGTTGATTTAATTCTTAACATGAAGATAGAAAGTTAGAAAAATTGTAGGTTAAATGTGAGAGGCTAAGCATGTACACTCCGTTTTGAGGAGCGTAATGTTGCAGCAGCGTGGAACAGCAGCCTTTGGGTTTGCAATCCATGCAGGACAAGGCAGCTCATCCCAGGTGGGGAGAATTGGGTTGCAGTGTGTGGGCTGCAGAGGCTGTGCAACATGGTTTCTTTGAGAGCGTTGCAGGAGGGAGGTTCAGGAATGCCTTAATGACAACAGTCAAAGGCACAGGAACTTTCTGTAAAGAAATACTAAGCCTCGTGTAGTCCATAGGGTTTGGTACATCTCACATTCTGGTGCATGAGGTAGTTTTGTATTGACAGAGGTCTCGATATTCTGCTGCAACCTTTCGTAGTGTTAGCAGAACACTGGAAAATAAACAAGATTTTGTTATGAAGCCTGAAAATTACTGATGCAGCTATGGTATATCCTCTGTCAGATATTTGGATAGTAAACTGAGTTTATTTTACACTGTCCTACCTTTCTCAATTCTGATGTGACAGATTTGTGTTAATGTATATGGTTGTGCTGTAGAGGTTGTCACAGGGAAGTGAGAAGTTCTGGCAGCTGAGTACAGGGCATTTGGGAACTATCAGTGTTGGGAGTGGTGTGGGAAATGATTTGGAAGCTGGGTATGAGCATGTTGTTTCTGCCTTCAACACCGAAGGAGCAAACAATAGTTTCAACTTGCAATTCAACTGATATGAATGGATAGTTGACACTCCATATTCCTATTGTTTTGACTGTCAACAAATCCAAGAAAACTGTGTTGAATGGGTTCTCATGTGATGAGTATTTTCTTATCTGCGACTACAAGAGTAAGGATGAAACCTCAGGTCTCTCCTCTGGGTTTGTAGCTAAGTGTGAGCACTGGCCAGGTGGTGTGGCCGCTCTAATGCCTATAAGCAATGTCAGCAAAATATTCTTTGTAGCAGGAGAGCTTATTTTTGCTGAAAGGGTGAAAAATAAACATTGCAATTAACAGAATATCAGAGTTACTTTACTTGTGTACTGTACTAGCATTGATACTGGCAAGGGGGTTAGAAGCTGCTTGGTTTATTTTTTTCAGCAAGTATTTGTATTTGAAAAGAGTTTAGGACAAGTACTAGTTTCCTTTACTGCATCATTCAGCATTTTGTTGTGGTCACTTGAATTAAGGAGCTGAAACTTCCAAGTTTACAGAAATAGCAAATCTAGAAAACAGGGAAGCAGCCCTGCATAGCAAGTCAGGAAGGCACATATAATTGTAGCAAGGTGATCACTGAAGGTAGATACTTGCAGATGTGATTGTATGAGCAGATGGCAAAAGGCACTTAGCTGGAGAAAATCTGTTATTGTAACTGAAGTCTTTCAGGAACAGATGTAAATCCTAGCTTTAGGTGGAGTAAAGCTCTGGAATAACCAATAGGAGCTGGCTGGCAAGATGGTCTTCTACACATGTATATGCTAATGTAAATGTCCTAATGCAAATTTAAGCATTGAAAAACATTGTGTAGATTTGGGAAAATCCCTAAAATTTTAATTCCATAAGCAAAGTATTTTGGCAGCACATGACAGAAATAATCCTGTTCCCAGATGTTTCATACTATTGCAGTTGAAACTACTTGTATGGCCTTCTTCAAGACAGCTCTAAAATAGCACAAAAGCTTATTGGAATATGAAGCAACTCATACACAGTGCAGCAGAGCACTATGTGTGAACTCCTAACATTGCAGTCTTCTGGGGAAATACCACAGGGAACTAACTGAGTCTTCACCATGCTTTAAAGCATGTCAATTAGAGAGCAGGGAGGAAGAAAACTCCTGAAACTGAGGGAGAGGTAGTCCTCTGCAGATATATATGGATGCCATAGCATACCATATGCTGGCATTTCTGGGCTGCGTACTGACAACTGACTTGCGTGCTGCAGATGACATGGAGGACTCTGAGTATTCAGACTTCTTGGGCATTAAGGTTTCTGTGTTCTTTGGTACATTTGGTTGTATGCATACGTCAGCAAGCTGAAAAGCAGTTATTTTTCACTCCGAAAATGAAGTCTTAATAGAAATGTTTAGGTGCTGAACAAAATACACAGAAAAGCGTGGGAAATGTGTTGCTATATCCCTGAGATGGTTGGGTATTATCAGTTTAGTGTTTTAAAAAACATGTGGAGCCTTCAGGTAGGAGAACGCTGGCTCATTTTTTAATTAGAGAATTTCAAATGAGTAAAAATTCCCAGCCCAAAGCTGAAGAAGCTTGTGCTGCTTCAGCCTAGAAGGTGCAGGAAACACCTTTCAGACTCCCCGCGCTGCCTTGCACGAAGCTGTGGTAAAAGCCGTGAGTATCCCCTCACCGTGCCTCAACACAAGGGCTGCGGGACCACCCGAGCGGCACAAAGGCAGCTGAACGAACGGGGATGTTCCTGTGTAGAGGCGGGCCCCGCTCTGCCTGGCTCGCCCGCCTTGCCGAGGTCCCCACAGCAGCACGGGCAGCGCGGGGCGGGGGGGGGCGGGCAGCTCGCTGCCCTCACGGGGCCGGCGCTGCCCCTCGCAGCCAGGCGCCAGCCGTCGAGCGGCCGCTCGCTGCCGGACGTCTTCCCGGTCTCCTGCGGGACCCTCCCGCCCTCAGGCCGGCGGCGGGGACGGGCAGCGAGCACGGTGGCCGCGGGCAGGCCCCTCAGGCCCGGCGTCCCCCGGCCTCGCCGCCTCAGCGCCCACCTGGCCGCCATCTCGCGGGCCCGGCGGCCTCGGCGCGGCGCCTCCGCGGAGCTCCAGGGCCGAGCGGTGACTCTGGGCGGGGAAGGCGCCGCAGCCCCGGGAGGTTGGGGCCGGGCCCGGCTGCCCCTGAGGAGAGGGGCCGGGCTCCCGCCGCCGGGCCGCCCCTTGAGCCGGTGGCACCCCGCTGCGGTGCCGAGGTGCCCCCTCACGGGCTGAGGGAGCACGAAAAGCTGCCCTTCGCCAGAGCCCCAGCCCGCCGACTCCCTGACAGGACTGGCTGCTTGTGCTTAACAACTTTCTGCTGGTATTTTGACCCTTAAATTGGTGGCTTGATTACTTAGGTGATAATAGTCATTGCCTTTTGAAGTACCTACGCTTTCTTATGACGATCTTAATTTAACTGCAGAGGGCGAGTGGCAATCTTACTTCATGTTTTGCCTTGTGCACGCATGTCTTCAGCTAACTGGCACAGCGAGTCACAGCTGTGACCTGCACCCTGGTGTGGAGCCTGCAGGCCCCTGGACACTGCTGCTCAAGACATAAAGACAAATTAACTGTGTTTAATCAAGATGATCAATCACCGAGCAATTCGCTTGCTATGCCAGGGCACAAAAGAGGCTATACATTATCTAAGGGGATTATGACTGTGTTATTTGTACAGCATGAGGTGCCTTCTCATGTGGAAGTAACTTTAGAAAGAGGATAGGTAGATGTGCTGCCATGGAATGGGTGAGTGGTAGCAGTTAAGCAACTGCTGAATCACAGAGGATGGATGGACAAAAACCCAACACTATTTTAGAGCCAGCAATATGTACTCAACAATCATGGTACTGGCACAGAAAAGGGCATAGTTAAAATCAGGTAAAAAAAAAAAAAAAGTTAGTGAGTCAATGTCATAGTTATGTATGCACAGAAGATATATTTCAAAGGGAATTTGACTCAAAGGGAGGATGATGATCTGTGATCAGGGGGTGACAGGCACTGTATGTACCTTTCAGATGCTCTCTCCTTTGCTGTTGCCTTCCACCTGGAGTGTTGAAGATTCTGGACAAGGAACTCAATGTCAGTTTTTGTTTTCTTAAACTCTAGATATGTGTTGTGGGGCAGTGAGTATCCTATTTTTTTCCATCTCATCTATAATTTTTAATCTTTTTTCTCACCTTAAAAGCTAGAGAGTGTGTAATTGCAGTAGTATATATCAGCAACAACTTGAAGACTATCTTTTTTCCTTAAAAAAACAGCAAAACTTAAAGTAGAAAAAATGTTCATCTCCAAATGTTCATGGCAGGGTTCTCCCAGGGCCATAATTTGCACAGCTTATTGACATACTGCTCAAAATTAAGTGTCTTTTCATATTTGGCTCTTAAGTGATTCTGTAAGGTCCTGTTTAACAGCCTCATGACAGTATGGCAGTTGTCCTATTAAATGACCAAATATAACAAAAGCAAATAAAGAGATGAACACATGGATGATGGTACTTACATTATCACCTAACTGTCTAAATCAGTGGCAGGCTTCAAATATCTTCTCTTCAGCTATTTGGATTTATATGAATTATATTTTACTGTAAATACATTGTTTTCCCTGCTGCATGGTAAATCCTACCTGAAGTCAACTGTGCAGGTGCAACAAGAGATTTCCTCTGTGACAAGAGTCTTGCTAAAGATGGAAATTTTCACTGTGGACCAACACATCCCACTTCTGTGAGCAGATTTGTCCTGGAATACAAAGGACTTGTATATGGTAAGTACAGTTATTATATACACATGATATAAAAGACTTGGAATTAAGGAGATGCAAACACGTATAAAATACTGTTTTATATAGCGTATGCTTTCTGGTTTTGTGTTTCAGCCAAGTATGTGGTTCTTAGCACTGCAAATGGTGGTACTGCTGATTCTTACATGCTTTGTTATTATGAGTATGGAGAATATCTGATATCTAAAACTGAGGAGAACTTGATTAGAATTTTGAATATTTACCAATAATGAAATAAAAATACAAGTTAGAGGGAGAACCCTTATAAACTGATGTTTGGTCATACAAGAGTTGCTGTAAGGGAGGATTGGACAATAGGAGCTTAGAGTGAGGCTGGATCTATTCCAAACGCTTTTTTAAGGTCTTATGAAAAATTAAAGTATATACGATGTTGAGCACTTAGAAATTTAATTACGAAAAAAAGAGTGGCTAGCTGCAATCTCTTGAACTCACAATAACATGCCTTTCTGCATGTCTATGTAGTATGCAATTACATGTCTTTTTAGACAGAAGTTAGAAAATAATAGCTTTCTTTTTTATGAAACATTGTTAGATAAGAAACCTGGTTTGAGTTTAATAACATCCTGTAAGGCAGTTTTTCCATGCTGTAATGTTACAAGAGAAGAAGAAGAAACATGTTTTTGTTCTTTGTATGACCCCAGAGTAAGAATGCACCTTAGGTATTTCCAAGCTAACATAGGAAAGCTATGTAAATAATGCTTTTATTCCACAGTTGAGCCCCCCTTTAATTAGGGAAAGATGCTAGTTTGTCATTAGATGGAATAGGAAGCTAACTCCAGCTGTAAGCCTCGCTTTTTGACCTATAATTCTTGGTTCTGTGAGGCTATCTGGAATATCTCCACATTTCACAATCATTAACAAATTTAACTTGCCAGCTGCCTTGTGAGGTAGGTGAGTACTGTGTTAGCATGCTTCTACAGATGGGGAAACTGAGAGACATTATTCTGCTTTGTTGCCTGAAAAAGCACTTTGCACAACATACAGAAGACATGCTTGCCTGCAGGAGATTACAGCCTAAGTACAAACATAACATAACAAATGGATACCAGGGAACAAAGGAGGTTGAGGTGAATGAAAAGAAGAGAGAGGCAGCAAGACCATGTGTTCATTTGGGGAGTGATATGCAGAACTTAGTGCTGTGGCCATAGATATTATTTTTAATAATATTTCAGTTTTCTCAGCGATGTCACGTTTGTGGAATCCAAAACCAAGGACAGATTTGAGAAGTATCGTGGACACAGATAAAAATTATGCTAAGCAACATAGAGGTCAAATTTGTAGGCAGAAAGCAAATTAAGTTGTTCATCTATCACAGAAAACATAATAGAAGGGTTGGCAAGCGATGGCTTGAGTGAGACTTAGCTGACTGAAATGGCACTTGGGTTTACCTCCTATTAGCATAATAGACAGTGCCAGCTGCTCTGGGCAGGCCAGCAAGTTTGCACCCCAAAAGTTCATGCCAGCAGTTCAGGAGGGAGTAGAAGCAACCAGATGCAATCTCTTTTCCTTAGTTTCCCTCTACTTAGAGCAGCTTTTTTGCATTTTCTGAGTAATCAGCCTTGGGTGATAGACACGTCCTAGACAATCCAGAGGAAGAAGGAATGTTCTTTCTGTGAGATGATGCTAAATCTGTGGGTGTTTCTGTAATAACTTTGGAAATCCAATTCTATTTCCAAGTGCTGCAATCTCCATTTGACTTACTGTGAGCCTCCTACTATTTGATTGCCTTAAATAGTTAAGGACTCATCTGTAAACATATACAGTCATGATCGCTGAAAAGCTGCAGAACCCTAACAAGGAGGTTCTGTAGAATTACAAAACTGAAATAAATTTAGAAAGCAAGAACACTGAAGCCCAATGAACATTTGAGGCAGTGTCACTTGTGATTTTGGGGATAAGTGTACCAGTATTACTTTTTCTACATAGAAGGCTGTGTCATTTTGGATGATAATACAGAATATTTGCTTTGCTGCTAATGCTTTTCAAAGATGCATTAGGTCTTGCATTAGCAGCTGTCTGCTGTTTTGGTGCAAGCAGATAAAACTGCAGCCTGTATTCAGCAGCTAAACAGTGTTTCTTCTTTTGGGCTATAGGATTGGGACCCTTTGCACAGTGGTTTTGGTTCTTACCTAATTAAATGAACAGTGTTTTCTAATAGAAGTTAGCCTTCAACACTGGGGGGAGGACGGTGGCATTAATGTGTGTTATTCAGTGCTCTAGAAATAGCTATTACTAGGTTTCATTTTCAACTCTAATATATTTTTGGATATAAAGAAAAGATTCCTAGGCCTTTATCCATAGGATCATTCATGTAAAAAGTTACATGCAGAGAAGGGGAAAATAGAGCTTGGCTACTCAGGGCTAAAAACGATTGCCTATGTTTTGATTAATATTTGTCATAAGCGCCACTTAATGTCAAATGCTTATTCAGCTTATGATTTCAAGTCATACAATGCACTGCATTATTGTAGGTAGGAGACTTTTGGGCATCTGGTTCTTAAATGCAACACTGTGCATTCCGAGGCATCCCTGAACATTGTTGTTAGAATTGTCATTTTAAAAATGTTTTTGTCCTGCTTTTAGAGCACACTTAATCTTTTCCCCATTAATCTGCTTTCCCTAATTCTTCTGAAGGATCCCCCACCTGCTGTGCAGGCTACACAACACAGCGAATCTAATCATGTCTGGAATTATCATTTTTATCAGTTTAATCCATATTTTTCTGTTATTTGTTTTCAAATATCTTAGACATTTTATGTACTGTGGTGAGTAATGGAGCAATTGTGGTGGTTAGTGTCTTTTCAAAAA
The DNA here is from genome assembly GCF_009819795.1 of Aythya fuligula. Taxonomy (NCBI): domain Eukaryota; kingdom Metazoa; phylum Chordata; class Aves; order Anseriformes; family Anatidae; genus Aythya; species Aythya fuligula. The sequence continues at coordinate 6,796,944 of NC_045569.1, read as the reverse complement.
AGCAGTGACAATACAGCTAAGATAATAAATTGATTTTCTGGAATGCAGCATTAGTGTTCCATGTACCAAGCTTGATCCCTAGATTTATTGAATATATTTTAGTCTTCAAATTGTGGATCAGTTGAGAAATCACGTCTCTGTGTTTAGCTGTTAGAACAACTATTCTGAATAGTCCTGATTAACACTTGCACACCGATTGTACACTCAGCCTTCTGCTACCTTTCTAAATTTGTTCTCATACTTTCATGTGAAGTCGTAAATTGTTAACTTTTTTTATGGGAAGCTTTTATAAAATGGCTTATAGCTTACAGCTAAGACAGTAAGTATTCTCTTTATGCTACAATTTGCTTTCACAAAGCATAGCTTCAAAAATCTGGAGAGAACACAATCTTAACTCAAACCAAGAGACACTTCTGTGGAGTGCATTTGAATTTACAGTGGTCTAAAGAGAGAATTTAACTTAGTGTTTCATTCATTATTCCAGTACCTTTGTTACTTAGAGTCCTTAATCAAATGCTAGCACTGGCAAGGTCTTCATCTAATGAAGAAACTGTTAGCAATACCCTGTACTAATTTGGAAGATGATGTTTTTGTTATAAATATGAGGTGCTTAGGAGCAAACTAGATAACTTCACCTAGGTGTCGTCATAAATAACTGTGGAAATGCCATCCTGATTTTGGGGTTTCATCCTTTTCGTGATAGGTATTCCAAGTAGGCTGTTTAGGCAGAGCTGATTTCTCTTCTGGTCCTGTCCTTTGCTTTTGTTTTGCTGTGAAGCTGTGGGATGCTCAGCGTTGGCTGGCTGCTTACATTTATATAAAGGTCTAGCACTGCTACATTGGCAAGGCTGTTTTGTAAAAATGTAATTTAGCAGAATTCTTGCATAAACTAACAGACTGTAAACCATTTGCAGAGGGTTATGGTTTGTACTGTTTTTGTTCAAAGCAGGACATTAGGGCTCCAGCCACATTTCATTATCCATTTGAGTAACTTTCCTCAATTTAGAGCTCTCTGCCTAACCATGAGCACTAAATTAATGCTAGATTTTCACTCTGCCTAGTGGGAACACTAAATAGATAAATAAAAATCATTTCAGGATAATTGTAGGTGCTGTGGGCTGAAAGCCAAACCAGGCCAGTTCAGCCTTTGAGCCCTGTCTGCCTGCTTTTCTTTTTTCCTTGCCCATCATAATAGGGTATTCAATTATAATCTTTTCTCTGTATGTACAGTGGAGGTTTGCATACAGTGGCCCAGAGGCATTATTAATCTCAGTGCATTTGGAGAGTGAATGAAAAGACTAAAGGTTTAGGGGAAAATCTCTCCCCCCGTAGCTGTATTCATCACTTAAGGTCTTTGTCAAAAATGTACTTTTCTTGCTTCTCCCTCCATTCCTTGGAGCATAAGCTAGAAATGACTCCAGAAGTTAGAGGACAATGGAAGCATTAGCACAGGGATTATGGATCTTCATGTGCAAGATGGGGGGTGGGGAAAGGAAGAGACAGGATAGAAATTTAAAATACATGGCTAGACTGGTGTTTACCACTGCATATGAAGCAATAGTGTAATCAATTTGTGTGAAGCTTTTCAGGCCAGTGGAAAGATGTTATAGAAGGGCTCTTTCTATGGCTGGCAAATGGATGATTTAAGTCGCAAGTTTTAATATAATTGTCTAAAGAAAATGCTTGAGAAAAATAACACATGTATTTGATTTAATCAATTATGGCAAATCACAAGCTGCTGGAAGAATTCTTCCATTGGGGAAAAACAAAATCCTCTGGATCGGTTCAGTGAGTGATTCTTGATTCTCAGTTTTCTGTGCGCTTCCCTGTAATATGCACATGGAAACTTTAAAAAATACCTTAGTGTTTTGGGGAAACTGAATGTCATGGCTACTGTTGAAAGGGTTTGTTCAAGTTGAGCTGGGGCATATAGGTTCATCAACTTGTCAGGTGTTAAGCATTATGAATCAAACTGGCTTGATTTTTTTCAAGGCAGTTTCCTGCATGTTTTCTACAACATGAGTAGCTTGGATCAGCAATGGAATGTGATGGAGCAATTAGCAAAGTCATCCAAGTCATAATCTCTATTTGTTGTAGGTTAACCATTCATAAATCTTAGCATTCCAAATCATCAGACCACTAAATATTGTTCTTTCCTATGAAGACACTAGATTTTGGTGCTTTATATTTAATGTTGGTGGGCAAGCTGATTTGAAGCACTGGAAGTAGCATTATTGCTGCCCCTGCTTCTATGAAATTGCTTTACCCCATCTGTAGTTACACAAAATTGCTTACTGAGCTTATCCTAATCTTCCCATGCAGGTCCAGCAGATTTCCTTTGGTAACTCAGTTCCTTAAAACAAAAGTAGCTGCTTACTTCTTGTTTCTGATGTCCTGTGTCCTTTCCAAATATTTAGGTGCTAACTATTATTTGGAGAGGTTTTAAGGGCACAGCCAATGCCAGATTTGCCTGGGCATATCTAAGTAGGAATCTTAGAACAATTTCATATGTAGCTGAAAGCTGCCATTCTTATGTGATGCTGACCTAATTAAGCAGTATTAAAAATTATTCTAAATGACAAATCAATTAGTCTTCCCTTCCCCTGCTCACCCTGCCCTCTTGATAGAACTTCTACAATGACTATTTAAAAGAAAAAAAACAACACTGTTTGAATAACCTGTTAGTGTCTAAAATAAAAAATGCAGGAAAACCAACCCCCAATTAAAACTAAACAAACAAACAAACAAAAAAATCCAAAACCAAAAAACACTAGAACAGGGGAAATAAAAGCATCAGAACTTGTAGAATTCCTCAGTGGAAGGCTTCACGCCTGCCTACTAGTAAACTGGTATTGTATGGAATCTGATTTAACCTGGATAATGCTTTAACAGTGTCTTCCAGCATAAAAGCTTTAACATTTCACATCAGGACCTTGATTTACTTACCATCTGCTCAGAGGTCTGTCATCAACAGAGATGATTACTAGCTCCCTTCAGATAACTGGCGTTTGGCAGGGTTCTGCTAAACAGTCTATAACCTTGAAGAGAAGGAGTATATGATAACTCATGCATATCAGTTAACCTTTAAGTGGCTTAATAGTCTTTTCCTAAATGAAACTGGTAAATACTGCTGTTTTATCCTGCTTTTTTTGTGTGTGTGTGATCTTTTTCCCCCCACTAATTGAGTAAAAGCTATGGAGACCTTGGGAGCAGGTGATCAGTGAGGAGGAAATGTCCTCTGTTTTGTTTTTGTTCTGCATTAATTTCCTTAACAAACTAGTCCGTACTGTACTTATACTTGTCTGTGTTATTCATGGCTGCTGCAATGACATTTCTTTTGAAAGAGTTTAGAGATGAATGTATTTGTGAATTAAAAAAAAAAGAGCTAGTCTTGCTATCTCATGCAACTTATTTCAGTAAACTCAGGAAAATTATTAGGATCAGTTTGTCAGAAGTCAAAGTGTAAAACTGACTGACCTCAATTTTAGCTTTAATATTGTCTGACATTTGAAGAGGCTAATATGCATTTATTTGACCGTCAAGTTAATGACTGAATTGGTTGTTAAGTTGAAAGAGAAGAAGAATATTTCTAAAGAGGCAGCTGCATGTTTAAGTATTCTTAGAATTGGTCAGATGTCGGTAAGGCAGGCTTACTAGTATTTGGTTCAGACCTAAGCACATTAGCAGTAGTTAGACCAGGGTCTCTTTTAGACCAAGTGGCCAGACACTCCTGTAGAATTCATGACTTATTTTAAATTTAACTGATAGTTATAGAAGTCAGTATGGAACTAGATTTTTCAAAAATGTGGCAGTGCTTGAAGCACTGTGGGTTCTGCCAGCAGTGTCATTTTCTGGTGTGCACAGCAGAGTGGCCAGCTACCAGATATCTCCTTCAGTATATGGGTTCATCTAGAGGACATATGGGAGGCTTCTTTTTGTGTTTCCTTTTTATTTTTACTCTTTGTTCAGATTCACTGTTGTGCATGGATTTTTTGATGGTTTGGGGTGGAAGATTTTCAGGGTGAGCTGGCTAGTATTTCTCTTTAGACAACTGGAAACAGTACTCCTGTTAGTCCAAAATCAAATCAAAAGTTTATGCTGTGACCAGAACACTGTATTCTACCTACTTAAAATTCTTTTCTGAATTTGTTATATAGTATGGGGACAATTTGTAGCAGTAATGAGAACTATAAGCCTGGGCAAACAATTTAACTAAAGTAAGTTTGATATCTTCTCTTCTGCCAGAGATCTAAATAGGTTTGGACCTACAGCACACAAACCCTTTGGCTACTGGAGGAACAGTTCCTGCAACATAATCATTTAGAGGAATCCCTTTCAGCGAGATTTCGTCCTAACGTTTTGAGCATCCTCTCATTGAAAACTGTTAAAATAGGTTAACTTAGGTCCTTTCAGTCAAAAAAACAAAAACAAAATAACCACTCTCAACAATAGGGAGAATGGGTGGTGGGATGGTAGCAAGCACACTTAATTCACAACAAGGCTCTATGGATGAGAGCTTGCAATGAAATGCATTTTAATTGGGGCAGGTGAGTGTAGAATTTGGTGTGGAAAGAAAAGAGTAGAGAGTCAAATACTTAAAATCCTTGCAAACTTGGCTCACAATTTTTTCCAGCAATGTTTTAGTTTGGAATGTCTGTGGTTAAATGCTTCTTTATTCTACTGCTCAGAAGGAAGTCAGAATTAAAGGTGACTTCCTAAGGAAAAGGCCATATGCATGCCACTTTCAGGTTTTTACACTATGATGGGAAGCAAACTTCCATGTTCACTCTGGTGTCCTTTTTTTCTAGGTAATTCCCGTGAGTTAGCACAGGTTTTTCCTCAATACGTAAATTTAATGTCCCACCATGCTAGGTGATAACTTCTCACTGAAGTAAGTCAATGCACTGAAGGTCTGATAACTACTTAATTCCTTTTGCATCCATTTGACTAGCCTCATATTAGTTAATAAATGGATCTGTCAAGTGTGTTCAGTGTTTCAAGCAATTGAGAACATCCCAATGCTGTCAACGTGATAATGAATTAGTAGACGCTGAACCGTTTTTGTGACTGAAAAAAAATGGGCAGTGGGGCTTGCTTGGGTTACTGTTGGACAAGTAACAAGAAAAGCATCACTGATGAAAAAATTATCTATGTCTACGATGCATTTTTTTTCTATTGAGAATACTAAACTTGCATCATACATAAAGGGCTAGTAGATTCAGAGACTGGGCAGAAGTCTTAACTACAATTTGCTTTGTGTTATTTACCTGGAGAACAATAATGAAAGAAGGTGGCTGTGAGGCTTGTTCCTGTGGAAAATTATCTGAAGATGCATGCTAGCCTTGCATGTTAGCAGCTTGCTATAAACATGTGTCAAAAGAAAGCTTAGTCTAAACAAACAGGACTGTCGTTACTGTTGCACACAGAGAACACAGACATAGAATAATTAGCTTCCAGTTGTGTAACAATGCCAATCTGCTTTTAGGTCTCTGGAGGCCAGCTGGGAATTATACAACAAACTATCCTTCAGTCTTCAGTTCTGTAAAGCAACTGAATTACAGAAGGAGATGTTTTAATGCTTAATTCTTAAAAATGTTTCGCAATAATCTGTGGGATGGCTTGGCTATCAGCTTTAATGGCATTATGCCTGATGTGCATTGTTTACTCTAAGATGAGAAGCTGAATAGCATAACTCTGAATGGTGACCAGGTGCAGCAACACCTTTTTGTATTGCTTTCGAATTCCTGACTATGCACTAAGACTGCAATTATTTGGATAAGGTTTGGCATAAAACACCATAATTTGGTTCTAAAGGAGCCAAAATTAGCTTAGCCATGATTAGCTTATGAATATTTCTGTACTGCTAGTGATTGACAGGAGTCCCATGGACTTCATACTACAAATAGATATGATTTATCCATTAATGAAAGTCGCCTTGTTATTGGTAGGCATGTTAAAATAAAAAAAGCCACTCTGCAAATGCATTGTTCTGGAAACACTTAAGCTTGTTGATTACTGCACAAGCAGTATTCATAAGCATCTGTTTGTATTGTAAGCCACTGTCTCTGCCCATGCACATGCTTCTTTTCATTTGTGGATACATATGAGCGCAGGTTATGAACATCGTTTGTGAAAATATCTGAACAGTGGTATATTTAAGAATTGGCCCTCTGCTGTGCATGAGTTCCCGTTCGCCAAAGGCTCATGTGACAGAGGTCAAACACAGTATTATCTTCTTTTTGGAAGGTATCTAACCTAAAAAGCTCGAAGGACTATACACTTCTGCAGAAGTTTTTTCTTCCTGATCTACTCTAGAATGTTCAGGTTTGGGACACTTTCGGTGGGATTTTCAGAACCTTTAGTGTCTTTCTGGTGCTCACCTAGAATAGGTGAGCTTGAATGCTTAACTCTGAAGATATTTTGCAAAATAGTACTTGCAGAATGCAGGCTACCTGTCATTCAACAGTCTGCTCTGCTCCAGTTGTGTTCTATGTGAGCTTCGGGGAACCTGGAAAGAAAACGTGTAAACAAGCCTCTTTCTCTTTGAGAGAGGGGGAATTCATTGGTACCAGAACTTTGACTTTATAAGTCTTTGACTGAATTACTCACCTTAGAACTCTCCATAAGTTAGATTTGATAGTTTTATCTGCGTCCCATACTTTGCATTTTATATCATGCTCCATGAAACTCAGAATTGTGTGGATCTTCAGGCAGTTTCCATTTTACTTTGACCTTCCGTGAAGGATCTTTTCTGTCTTTCCAAGTGTCACCTACACTAATACCGTAAATTGTTTTACCAATCTTCAAAGCAAGGAGTGTTTTACACAAAGCTCTGTAAACGTAAATCTCTCCCAAGTGTTACATTTAAATGAAAATATATATATATATTCCTAATGTTAAAACACAGGTGTTGATTTCTAGATGTAAGGCTGGATTAGTTAATAGGCATCAGTCCGTCTGAGCTGAAGGAGCACAAATTAATGGATTTTCATCTGCAAGTGGCTGGGAAAGGAAGGAAGAATCCTGGGTGGACAGAAATCAATTTCTACATGTTGATTCTTCTCTGGCCTGTGAGTCTTTAAGTCCTTCGCTGATGTCGTAAGTTAGAGCAACCTAAAGGAGCCAGAATAAATTAGGGCAACCTGCCCAGAAGGAGCTCTAACCATGACACCAGTCCGTTCTCCCACTTCTATGCAGAATGGAGCTCTGGCACACCAGGAGAATCTCCACCTGTTCTCTTACTTTGTTCTGATCATCTGAGGTGTCAGAGATACAACTGCATAATTATTTCTTAGGTACTTAATATTCTTTTGATATACTTTTTGTATTTAATTTTCTAACTAGCTAGTCTTTCTGTCAAATGTCCTAGCTATGTTTCCCTGATTTACTTCATCTTTTAAGACTAATGATCTCTGGAGCTGTCAGTAGTATTAGATGATTTTATAGGAACATTAAATGTTTGGAAACTGTCCCAGTTTCTGCATCACCTTTAAATAAGGTGATCTTCTGTTTAAAAGTTCTCCATTGATCTTACTTTTAAAGTTCCTCCAAAATACATGAGAGCAGACTGAAAAAATAAATTAGACCTACAGAAAATGCTTTCTGCTAAACTTACTAGAAGTAGGTAAGTAGAAGGTAATGCAGTCTGGTCATGAACTACTAGCTAAATGAAAAGGACCACATCTTCTGTCATCCTCTCTATTGCTCCGGATTCAGAATCTCACAGCTCCACTCACTACACGGTTTCTGTCTGGTAGTTTAGTCTTGTATGCTAAACTTGTATTAATTGCAAATTTTTTTATACTTTTTTTTTTTTCTTTTTTTTTCCCCAAGTAATTCTTGCAGATCATCATTTAGCTCTATTTTCAGCTTTTGAGAAGCCATTTTCATGTAGCAAATATTAAAAGGTTTAATATTGATTACACAAGCTTTGGGGAAACAGTCTTGAGAAAGTAGGTGAAATTACTCAAGATAGTCTTCGAAGTGGGCCAGTCTTTTTATGGCTACTTTGAGTATTTTTTCCGTATCATAGATTTCCTGTGTGATCAGGATCTAGGCAGGGTAACTAGTAACATCCTATTAAAAATTTATTCGTTACATTTTGCAGTGAACGTTTGCACCATGATGATGGTAAATGCAAGCCATGTCTTAATTTTTAGAAAGATTATGTAAGGCAATCACTTACCTACCTTGGGGCAATATTCTCTTGCAGATATGTGGGTGCTTTACAGAGATGTCAGGAGTAAAGATTTCAAGTGTTGATTCCTGATTCAAACTTGATTTTAATGAAAATATATTTATGAAAAAAAAAGTATGTAATTGACCTGTCTTTGTTCATCTGAATGTGACTGAGAAATTACCAAAGGTATCACTTTAAGCATATAGAAACTGTTACTGTCACATGCAAACACAGAAAGGAAGAAGAAGCCTCTAAATGCTCTCAGGTTTCAACTGAGATGAATTACTTCGATAGATACCCAGCAGTTCTGAATATGTTTCAAAGAATGTTGTCGCTATAATAAAAAAATATATGTTCTTACTACAATTTGGGTTGTCAGGAGAGGCTTGGAACAAGTCTGACTGGAATAACAAATTGTCACTAGTCCAACTTTATAGTGGGTGTCAGTGGGCACCAAGCCTATTATGCGGAAGGAAATTCTTACTGTAAATGTGTTAAGAGGCCCTTTAAGGCCTCCTGGCTTGCAGAGTCTCTTCCACACATAGTAGAGTGCTATGCTTTTCAAAAAGGGCCATGTCACACAGAACTGAAGACTTAAACAAGATCAAGTATGGGCTGAGGATCAGGACACGATTTTTTGAGGTAGTTGTCTTCCTGGAATCACCTGTTTGTTTCTTGATCCAATATTTAGTATTTTGAGAACATGTACAGTTATTTAAAGGCAAGCAGGAAAAGTTCGTTTGTTAAACAAGGAACCCAGCCCAGAAGCAGTAAGTTTTGAAGCACTGTGTGGGAAATGGACCAGCATTCAGGTGACATGAAGTTACAATAGGAACCAGTGGGGGGAACAGCGTGTGGATGGTTTTGGAAGGCTAACTTCTTATCGCGGCGTTCTGTTCCTCTAATCCAACAGAACTGTAAATCATTAGCTTTGAACAGTCTCAATACAACTGTGTCAAGAATATGCATTTTTAATCAGCCTTACAATTCTGCAGAAACAATGCCTTCTAATGTTTAACAAAATGAACAGCAATATCAAATAATTTGATTGTCAGAAGAAGCTGAAAACCTGTCTGGGATGATAGATATCTGTAGATTCTTTAGATGGAAGCCCCTTGACCTTGAGTTGAACAATACTTGGTTCATAGTGGTGAATGAAATGTTAGCTGGATTATCAGAGTCAACAGGGGACAATGGTTTTAAACTTCAAAGAGTAGATTTAGACTAATAAAAGGAAGAAATTGTTTACCATTATAGGGTCAGACAGTGTAACTTGTTGCATACACAAGTTGTTGGTAAACCATCAGTGGAATTGTTCAGGTGGGATAGGGCTTTGAGCAACCCAGTCATGGCAGGGGTGTTGTGCTAGGTCCCTTCCATTCTGTGATTGTAAATGTGAAGGGTAGTTTATATTTGTAAGGAATGGAATGAGCCTCTTGCTATATTAATTGCAATTAATTATCTTGGTAAACAGTAAGGCCAGAAAATATAGTGCTGTAGTCTGAAGTTAACATATCAAGCAATCAAAAACCTAACAAAAAAAAAAAAAAAAACAGAAATCAGTATTGCAAGTGAAATAACCCACCATAAAATCAATTTTAACACTGAGAAGCCACATTTTGCAACTTGAATTTTAAAGAGAAACCACACTTGTTCCCGAGTTGTAGAACTGCAGGTCTTTGGAGTTTGTAGCTGCAGTACTTTGCTTCACACAGCTCTCATGCAATACTGGGGAAAGGAAAGAATAGGATGTGATCTATACTGTCTAGTACAGATTTTGTTGGAAGGATTAAACTAGTTAATTTTGATCAGACATGCCAGCTACGAGGCACAATGACCATGATTTCTGCCATAAGTAAACAGAACAATTTTACAATCGATTCATTGACTTGTGACTGATGGAAAAGGTTTATGATCAGCACAGTATGTTCAAATCATTCCTTTTTCTCAAAAACAAAACAAAACAAAAAAACACAACCACCAAACCAAAACAAAAAACAAGCACCACAAACAACAGAAAAACAGACCATCAGGCACAGCCTGTGGAGACTGCAGAGCCCTGTTGTGCAAGCCAGTCAATAAGGAATTACAGTAATCTAATCATGAAGAAAGACAAAAGTGTAAATAGCCTTTTCAAAGGCTTCCTGAGATGGAAGTGACAACTACTTGGCAATAGTATTTTCAAATGGTCTGGAGATGTTCTTGTACTGGAGATGAAATACTCCTCTGTGGTCTAATATGATTCTTAAATGTTTCCAGCTCCTAAAGAAACCACTTGATTGCAAACCGGAAAAATATGTGCTGGAGGAATAACCTCCTTTGAGTTTCACAGCCAAGGGGCAGCATGACTGCCTTGTTCAAGGAAAGTTTGACACAGGGGATTTGACATGCACCACAAATGCCACTGATGTTATTCGGTTTGCATCTTTATTAATGGACAAGCTTGTATACAGCCTCTCTGGAGAACCATTGCTCTTCAGGCCAGTGTGACATGTATACAGTGCCTCCTAATGCAGAACTTCCACGTCTCTTTGGGGTGCAGAAGGACTCACCAAATCTTTTACAGTGAGCAAGGTCAGGTTGCAGTCTTTGTTCTATACAGGCCTTTGAGCTGAAATTTTGTACAGCTTAAATTCATTATTGTTGAGTTTTTAAACACTTGAGAGAGTTTTTCTTAATGTGTTATTTGGAAAGACATTTTCCATTTCATACTCGGAGGTTTTAGGAGTATAATGCTGTCTGATAGAACAATAAGGTTTCTTGCAACCACAGTAAGAATTCAGCACTTGTAGTCCTCTGGAGGAGGAAAACCACAAGTTTTAAAATTAACAATAAAAGGAAAAGACAAAAGTTATAAAAGAAAACTATTACTGAGGATGACTGAACTCTGCAGTATTCTATTACTGAGCCTGTTAATAAAACTTTGAGCTAACTACGATCTGTTCGGTAACAATTCATCTGGAGGTGTATATTGACTAAAACCCAAGACTGATTCTCTTGTAATTCCAATTACGCTATTTACTGCAGAAGTTCAGAGCTTTCTCAAGGCTAACCCTGCATCAAATGACTGCTTTGCTCCATTATGTAATTTTAAGGTTGTAATTCTAAGGATTCTTAGTTGTACAATCTTCCATTCTTGCAATGGATACTAATCATAAACTCGTAAATCATGTTTCTGCTAGAACCATTCTGTAGCTGTCCCCAAGCATATGAGATTAGAAGGAAAGCGTTTTAAAGCTCTGCCTTTTTCAGCTTGTTTGCTTTGCGTGTCTGAGAGCTTCCTCTGCCTAGTTGTTTTCCCTGGTTTGGCGATTTTTATTCTCATGCTTGTCTTTGGGGACTCTTCTCCATCTTTCTAAGAGTCTGTGGTAGTAGGAGCAGTAGTGCTGGAACTCTGCAGGCAAACATACTCACAAAAGGAATATTGAATGAAGGGACAAGTATTAAAACAAAACAAAACAAAAAACAAACAACAACAAATAATAATAATAATAATAATAAAACAAGGTAGACATGGTCTCTTATGAGGTGTCAAAATTGTGAGAAAAATGTGTTTTGCTCTTAGAAGGGTTTATGAAAGGCAGGTCCTGCTTGACTAACTGGATCTCCTTCTATGACAGAGTGACGCACTTGGTGGATGAGGGAAAGGCTGTGGATGTGGTCTACCTTGACTTCAGCAAGGCTTTTGACACCGTCTCCCACAGCATTCTCCTCAAGAAACTGGCTGCTCTTAGCTTGGACTGGTGCACACTTCGTTGGGTTAGAAACTGGCTGGATAGCCGGGCCCAAAGAGTCGCCGTGAATGGAGTCAAATCCAGTTGGAGGCCGGTCACTAGTGGCGTCCCCCAGGGCTCGGTGCTGGGGCCGGTCCTCTTTAATATCTTCATCGATGATCTGGACGAGGGCATTGAGTGCACCCTCAGTAAGTTTGCAGATGACACCAAGTTAGGTGCGTGTGTCGATCTGCTCGAGGGTAGGAAGGCTCTGCAGGAGGATCTGGATAGGCTGCACCGATGGGCTGAGGTCAACTGCATGAAGTTCAACAAGGCCAAGTGCCGGGTCCTGCACCTGGGGCGCAATAACCCCAAGCAGAGCTACAGGCTGGGAGAGGAGTGGTTGGAAAGCTGCCAGGCAGAGAAGGACCTGGGAGTATTGGTGGATAGTCGGCTGAATATGAGCCAGCAGTGTGCTCAGGTGGCCAAGAAGGCCAACGGCATCCTGGCTTGTATCAGGAACAGTGTGACCAGCAGGGCTAGGGAAGTGATCGTCCCCCTGTACTCGGCTCTGGTGAGGCCGCACCTCGAGTACTGTGTTCAGTTTTGGGCCCCTCGCTACAAGAAGGACATGGAGGTGCTTGAGCGGGTGCAGAGAAGGGCGACGAAGCTGGTGAGGGGTCTGGAGAACAAGTCCTACGAGGAGCGGCTGAGGGAGCTGGGCTTGTTCAGCCTGGAGAAGAGGAGGCTCAGGGGCGACCTTATCGCTCTCTATAGGTACCTCAAGGGAGGCTGTAGCGAGGTTGGGGTTGGTCTGTTCTCCCACGTGCCTGGTGACAGGACGAGGGGGAATGGGCTTAAGTTGAGCCAGGGGAGTTTTAGGTTAGATGTTAGGAAGAACTTCTTTACCGAAAGGGTTGTGAGGCATTGGAACAGGCTGCCCAGGGAAGTGGTGGAGTCACCATCCCTGGAGGTCTTTAAAGACATTTAGATGTAGAGCTCAGTGATATGGTTTAGTGGAGGACTGGTTAGTGTTAGGTCAGAGGTTGGACTAGGTGATCTTGGAGGTCTCTTCCAACCTAGATGATTCTGTGATCTGTCAAGAGTTGCCTTTTTCATGGATAAAGCTTGTCTTTAGAATGTAAGACTCACTTCAGAGCCTGAAGAAAGAAGGGGATTACTTTAACCATCATCAAATTTAGGCAAAAGAATCTAATTGATTCTTGACATCTTGCCTTGCTACTTCATGCACCTCCAGTGCTTGCTGTCTGAGCATGAATGGTGTCTTGCAAGGGAGAGCTGAGTCTGTGGACGTGTCAAGCAGCTTGCATGCTTCTGTAGATAGCACAAAACAGATTAAAATGCAATTAAGCATACACTTGAATTTCATATCAGCTCTTTAAGGTGCTGTTTCCACTAAGTAGCAGTAGTACTGATACTTCAGTATCCAAGTGAATTACGTGGTAAAACCTTGGAGAGACAAGGAGGGGTCTGCTTCAAAGGATACAAGGCAGCTATGGATTGCCTGTAGTGCAAGCAGTGGATATTGGAAGCACAGCAACATGATTTCAAGCATTGCATTTTATATAAGAAGAAAGTATTCCTGGGGTCTGCTTTACCTTAGCTTTCTCTTATAGCCTAGAAAATTGAAATAGAGTTGCAGAGGTATTCTTTCAAGTTAAGATTTCTAACTTTTAAATGGTGCCTGTAAAATTTCAATGAATCAGGAGGAAAGGACATATTATATTTTCCTCATTGACTTTTTTGAGGAGAAGGTAACAGGAGAGTAGCATCTGTGACTTAATCAGAATGCAGTATTTCTATCCAAAGTTACCTGCTTAGAGGAACAAAGAAGGTTGCAGGGACCAAAAGGGTGGGAGAAAGGTGCAGATGAGATTATGCCACAAGGGTGATACATTCTGTCATGGAAATAAGACAACTGTTGCAACTTCAAGGTTAAACTAGAAATAGGAGATAGGGAATAAGGTCGAGATGGAGCAAATATTTCAGGGGAATGAAATGCATTAAAGATAACTGGAAAAGGAAGAAGAGCACTGAGAAATGGAGAGTGATGGAACAACTAATGAGAAATAAGGCTAAACTGGAGAGACCCAAAAGGAAGAAAATATAGAATGAAATTTTCTTGAAAATGACTGAAGTAATTTAAAGAACTGCACTGAAATACACATGAAGCGAGGTTAGGAAGTATGAAGGAATGCTGAGGAAAAGCCTTTTTCTTAAGCGGAAAGATTATTTTGAAAAACATTTTTAAATCCTGTAATTTGCGGCAATTTTGCTGGCATTTATTCTTATAGCACTCCTCAGGTGCCTCTCTGCTTTTATGAAGTTATATGTTTATAAGAGTGTGGTTATAAAACTACCATTAGCAGACACTGAAAAAGAACACCAGTAGTATTGTAGAAACCATTAGTAAATATCTTACAAAAGGTAACTCGGTTAATGTTTTTTTTCTTTGAAGACTACATAGGAAGCATAATACTCATTGCATGAAAAATGTTTTACATCAGGTAGGGGTTTCTCATTTAAAAATGTGGTTGTGTAACAAATCTGTTAAATTTTCATGAGAGAGCCTGAGATTAAACTGGTGGCTTTTTATTCTTCAATTTTGTAAACTGTTCCTATGATAATTTGGCTTTTTTTGTTGTTGTTGTTGTTCAATTTGAGGTTTTAATGGAGTTAACCACCCTAACTTCTACATGAACATTTAGTAAGGCATTTCAGTACAATTTAACATTCACATCTGACCTAAAGATAAGAATTTGCTAAAGCTGCATTTGGTAAATTTCATTTCATTTTCATTTGGTAGAATGTCATTTGCAGAGTCCTTTTGGAACTCATACTGGAAAAGCTGCTGTGTATAAGTGTTTCTCTATGGTATTAGCAAACCAAATACCAAGCTACTAAAGACTCTGAAAAGAACACGACAACAATTTGTCACTAAAATTTATTGCTTTTCTGAAAACTAGTTCATCTGCCTCAGTTTGCTCAGAGTAGATGAAGTAACAACAAATAGTATGAATTAAATACATGTACACATGCACGATCATATCATTATGGCATAAGCAAGTATTTAAAAAAAAAAGCTTAGTTTATATTGATATAAAATATAAGATCACTTCTGAATACTTAAGATATATTTAGGAAGTTAAATGTGTAGCAGAATCGGAAGGAAATTTTAAAACAGTATGATGAAGAATAAGATGTTGGAGATTTTCAGCCATTGCCTTCTGTAGGCCTGAATTTGGAAGTCTTTATACATTGGTGTGAAGATTAAGAGAAGAATTTCTTAGATGTCTAATCTGTAAAAAGTTCCTCTAGGTATTTGTTTTTGTTGATGTATGAATATTGCAAAATTTCATTTTGCAACAGGGAATAGGAGATGAGACTACAAAAGCACAGAGTGCGGGACAAAATAAGTCCTTGCTATTGGTACTATTTAAGAACCAGAACTATATGAGGACTTTATCTACAGCTGACCCTCATGTGAAGGAACTGGTAAACTTTAGAATCTGTGAAAATAATGATTTGGAAATGTTTTCGCACAAGGAGAAAAACAAAACCCTAGTGCCTTGGGGTGAGAATTTAAAGCCTTGTCTTTTTCTAAAGCTCTTTGAAGAATTTCTTAGGCAAGGCATTGTGATGTTTGTGCTCAAGCTTTGGAAAGCCTGAAAAACCTTAGTTTTTACTAAGTATGTTATAACTAGAAGCACTCAATTGAGTGTGAGATCTGAGTTTTACCTTTTCAAGTGAGCATCTTTGTCCAAGTTTTCCTGCTAAAGTATAGGATGAAGGATCTAATTTATGCAATGAACAAATGTTTGTCCCATTTGCCTTCCTTTCTGAGGGAAAAAAGGATTTATCTTGCAGTTATGACTAAATTAGAGGAGTACTTTCATGACCTCTGTTACTATGTACTGTCTTTTGTTAAAAGCATTCCTGAAGTTTGCATATTGAGCAGGAAAATGTTGGTGTTTTTTTTTTTTTCTTCTGGTCTTTAAAGAGTTTCTCAGTTCTGTAAGTACACAATGCCTCTGTGTCCATAATTTACAGTAGCCGAGAGTGCTTTCTTCCCTGAAGGCTTAGTCCTGGTCCCTTCCTCTATATAGTCTGCTGACTGCTTGTAATGTACAGTTGAGGATAGTTCCTGTACAATTGTTTTTTTTATGCTGTAGTTGTAGGAGGTGCATTGTGCACGGATGTAGTAAGTCTAGAAGTAGTAGGTCTGCATTTAGGCAGGATTCAGCCAGAAAGACAGGATGATGTAAAGTCTAGACCAAGTGCAGAAGATGAAAGGTGAGAGAAGACGTCTTTTGCTAAATACTTAGTGAGGGTTGTGGTTTTTTTGTTTGTTTTGTTTTCTTTTGTTTGTTTGTTTTTTTTTTGTTTGTTTTTTCAGCATATGAACTAAGTCTTTTAAATTGGGAATGTATTGGTGGTAGACCATGAGTTAAGAGCTCACAACTTGAAGGATGTTTTTTGGTGAAATTAGTAGCGTTTGGTTTTGGCTGTACATGAATTAGTGTTAATTTGCAAATCTTCTAGTAGTTTTGATTTCCAAATCTTCCTTTAGTGGAAGAAATCATGTTGTGTAGCAATGCTGATGAAAATCATACTAACAATTCTGGTAACAGGTAGAGGTTTCAAACTTGAAAGTTGTGTGAGTACTTGGGAGCCCATGAACAAATGTACAGGTATGATGGCTGAGCTCCCCTACCCTTGCTTCAATATCTAAATGTGCTGAGGAGCATAGGTATATTTGCAGCAGTGCAGTAGGACACATTTTGCATAGTGACTGCATGCTGCCTTTCATCTTCTGTTTTTTTTCACTCCCCACTGCTACAAAAATGAGGCATTTTTGGACTCAAGTACTGGGAAACTTTCAGTATGTCCTGCATGTTATTTGGCAAACCATCTATCTGTTCTAGTCAATCTGCTTACCCCAGTTGTGGGATACAAGCTCAGATGAAATGTTGCTGTGCTTAATATCAAAAAGCCACCAGAACGATGCATGTAAAATGATCAGCTCCTCAGTGCAAGTGACTTGCCATAACGTTAGTCTTTGTGTAGAATTAACAGGAACAAAAGCAGGGAGAGTATATAAGTTTTATGGCACACTGGACTAAAGTAAGTGCCATGTTTTCAAGTGAGATTTTTCCTGTGAACTCTGCTTGAATGAATATTTTGTAGAGACAGGAGCTAATTGTTCAGTAGTATTTGTAGGGTTACCATTGAATAGATGATAGTGATGATCTTGTGAGCTAAACAAGCCTATACAAGTCTTTAACAGCAACTACAGACCAAGTTGCATTTTAGCTTTGGTCAGTTCTATTTTTACCATCTGGTGGTACTGCATTCAAAGTCCTGTACTTTGGTAACAGCTGTTCTTGGAGGAATAACATAATGCAATAATGCAAATAGGGCCATAACTAAAGGTAAAACTTCTTTGGTGAAGCTTAAGAAGTAAAGCTGAGTCCTTGGTGAAAGAATCTAGGTATGGAGCAGAACTCCAGTACAGAATAAAACAGGAAAAACTGAGTATGAATAAAGGGGAGGGGATTAAAGTCTGATGTGTGTGTATGTTGCAGCAAAACAATACATTGCAGCCATGTCACGACTGACAGCTTTAATTCCTCCTGTTTGTATGTGAAGAGGATCCACGTTCAGTTGCCTAGCTCACAGAACCAGACTGAACCTTTTTCATAATTATTAAAAGTCAGCAGAAGTTTTAAGGTAATAAGATGGGAGCTGGAGCAAGACAATTATAGTCTGAGTTCTTCCACATAAAGCTTTGTTGAAACAATTCTTAGGTGCTTCCGAGGCCAGTGTATTTTATATGAGTCTGGGTAACAAGCGTCAGTTGTCTCTCCTCACTGACAGAAATATCTCCATCAGTGGCACTTTTCAAAACTTGAGCTTTGAATAGGTAGCTGTTTTTATTCATAGTAAAATGCACTTTTGTGCTTGACTTTCGTGCATTGATGTGCGTAATTTCTAAGGAGCCTTTTAATTTTGTATCAGTTCAAAGGGAGGAAAAGGTCTCTTTATCTCCTACTTTTTGTCCAATTTTGATTTTAAGTTCTTCCAGGACTTACTCTGTCTAAGGTGAAGCAGCTGAGCTCTTCT
Organism: Aythya fuligula; assembly: GCF_009819795.1. Lineage (NCBI taxonomy): Eukaryota > Metazoa > Chordata > Aves > Anseriformes > Anatidae > Aythya > Aythya fuligula. The sequence goes on along the minus strand of NC_045569.1, from coordinate 6,778,908 downwards.
CACCAAGCATCTGTTTGTGCCAGAACTCACAAGATGAGGAACATCAATGGCCAAAACAGGTGCACTGAACTCCTGTTTAACTTCTCTTCCTCCAGGCCTTGATACAAAATTGGTGTTTGTTTTCCTAAATACAGTCATAACACAGCCCACCTTATTTTGATATGAAACTTAAAAGTTTTTATTAAAAGACCATTTGATATTTTTAGTGTCTATGATAATAATATTTTCTCTGGCATTTCAAATACTTCTTTCATTGTAATTTCCTCAACTGGAAGTGGTTTCAGGTAGCATAGATCATAAATTTAATCTTGTCTTACAGTATAAACTTTGGTGTAAAGTTCTCACAAATGTACCTTTTGAAAACCTCTTTTGTTTGTGACAAAGTAGTATTGATGTCTTTTGAGTCAGATGAATGCTACATTTTACACATTTCAGCTCGATGGTTTTCATTGTCAATGGTAAATATTTGAATTTTTTGATGAATCATGTAGCACTTCTTGCTCTTTCTCAAAGGAAATTTTGTAGGGAGTGTTTTCCAACACAGCTGTGTAAGACTAAGATACAATACAAAACAAGAGGAAAAAGCGGGGGGGGAGGCACTTAAGATGTTAATCTGTAAGTTCTGTCTGAACTTTGTGGTACATGATCATTAGGGCAATCACTGCTGAAAAGCTGCAGGATGTTCTGGTGGATCAGGTGTGCAGATACGTATTTCAGCAGGCAGCAACTCGTGTTACGTCACTAATTCATGCCACTTTTAAGCAAGTTCACTATCTGATAGTCATTTGTTCACTGCCTCTGTAATGGGAAATAGCTCATATGTATTGATCCTACAGACCAGTATTTAACTCCTAGGTTATGGATTCATACCATTCTCTTTCTTTCCTGTCCTCTGGGCAGTAGGGAAAGCCTCAAAGAGTTAAGCGTATCTACTTTACGTTCCTCCATGTAGGAGATGCAGACTTCAGGTGGAGGAGGGAATAGAAATGTCCTGGAACTTTTGTGTGCACTCTAACAGCTGAGTTAGTAGAGTTTTACGTAACTGTTTATAAAAGACAGCTTCTCTGTACCTTCTGTGGTTTACGATGGAAAAGACTCAGTAGTGGAAGCTGAGAGAGTGGAGGCAGCTGCTTCCCTGCAGAGAGAATGGTTCGCCTGGTGTCTGGAGCCCTGTGACAGCTCTATTACTGTGTGGGTCTCATCCCTGCCTCATCCTCCTGCACTGTGCAGCAACCCCGGACACTGGAGTTTGTTTAAGAGTAATTTGACTGTGAGTTAAGCATTGTGTCAAGGTGCTGAAGGTTTTATGTGCATTCTGTTCAAAGTCTCCTGAGCATTTTTGAAAATACTTAATGCTTAATTTTCAAAGTTGGTAAAGGAGCCTCTACTGAAAGTGGTCTTGAATTTGATGATCTACAGTCAGCGATATCTGGAATATTATTCTGATTTTGCTCCATTGTAGTTGTTCTCAGTGTGTGATATTCTGCCTTGAAATTATCTCTGTAAGCAGTCTTGATCCTAATCTTCCCATTTCATATGCTGCACCAATGCCTTTGAGAAAAATCCAGATAAACCAGTAGAAAACCTTTTTCTCTGAATGAGATATAATTGGAATTTGTCAGAAAATGAAATGCTAAGAGCGTTTCCTACAGAAATGTGTTTCAGGACACCTTTTCTTTTTTTTTTTTTTTTTTTGTAGACTTGCATAAACCTGAATGATACTGAAGAAAATGAGTAGTTCTTGATTGAAAAGGACTGAGATTTTCAAAGATCACTCAATTTTTGTCCAGATTTCACAATGCTGTTAGGATACGCTTTTTTAGATGCGTAACATAGCCCGTAATAAATTAATATGAGTACATTGACTGGAGTATGCTTTCCTCCATTTTCTTAGCACAACTGAGAACTATAGGTGAGATGGATGCAAATGATGTGTTTACAGTTACTTTTATCTTTGAAAAGCAATAAAAGTAAAAAGTAGAAAAAAAAAAAAAAGGCAGAATGAGTAGCTTATTGTGATTACCAAGTGCAAGGAAGTTGCATTTTTATTTATCTGTATTTTCATTGAATCCCTTTCTGAACACTAAACCCCACTATTTTTACCCTTGGAGATCTCCCTAAGGTTCCAGTACAGAATGTTGTTCCATCTGCCTCTTCTGGCTTCTTTAATGGTGCGTAGCAATCTTACACAGGAGATAATTTTTCCTTCCTGGGAGTGTTCAGCGGATTAATATATGGCTACTGCTCTCTCCTATATTTATTTTAGCACATCATATAAAAGAATACACAGCAGAGGAGAGGGGTGAAGCAACTGGATCCCTTTATATGGAGAAATAACTTTAGAAAACGATCTTTGAGCTTATATGGTGTAATTAAACCCAGTAATGAGTTAAAGCGTAAATACAGAATCAAATAATGTGGAAGGCTTTTACGTTCAGTATTGAAGCATCCATTATTCTATAGGCTTATAATACTACAGTTTGTTAGAAACTGTTTAAGTCAGAGTGATTCAAAATTACCTGTGAAAATCTGCAGCTGGAGCATCCTGAATGTATAAGAAATGGTTGCAGCACACTGGCGGGTTAACGTCCCAAGTCAGCAATTGCATTTCATCCTTCTGAGCACTTGGGATGCAGTAAACTTGACGAATAGCAACTCGGACACAATGCAGCCACTCAGAACAAGTCCCCAATGCAACTTCATCTGGGCAAGCTGTAAATTTACCAGTTACAGCTCCTTGACATCTTCAGCTTGATAAATCAATACACAGTATGGAAGTAGCTCTGGCTGGGCAGTACTTACGAACTGATTGTACCTCATTAGCTTAATGCCTAAGTCACCAGTCGGTGGGTCTGACAACAGCTAGCCTCCAATAAGGTCCTCCTGTTAGCTACATGCTAGTCAGCCTACGCTTGCCTCTGACTAGTTGAGAAGTGCAGATAGCTGGATTTAAACTGCTTGCATGTGTGAAATGCACACTGAGAAGTCCCTTTAAGACTTCCTCTCTCTAAGAGGAACTCAGCTTTATTTTTTTGTTGCTCCTTTTCTCCTGTTTCACATGAGCTCGAGTATACCCAGTCTGGGGAACACTGAGGACATAATGCAAATCCCTATTGATTCTTTGATTCCTGTGTTTGAGAACTCCAAAATTGCAGTGGGTAGAAAAAAAACCTTGGCCATACTAATGTGCTCACTGCTGGGTTTGCATGATGTTTCATCTGACTACTGTGTTTTCTGGGTATAGATTTTACTGTTTGTTACTGAGGGTCAGGATATTCATACTTCATGGATACTCCTGAGCATTTTGACTGATCAAGCTGAGCCATTTACAGTACAATCTGCATAGCATGATAAGGGAATATTTGCAAGTGGCCAGATGAATTGCAGTGGCCAAATTAATTTTGGTTGCAGTCTGACTGCAGTGGACTGCCTGATCACCAAAGCTGTAGGAGTTAGAAGCTGTCTCCTGGTTCTCCTGGAACTTGTGTGAGGACATGTGGTCCAGGCACTGGAGCTGTTGGTTGCTTAGAGTCTGCAGGTTGAAGACTCTGCTCCTGACTCCAGAAGAGTATGCTGGTGCTGGGAATGTGGTAACTGTTTACTTGTAAAGGGATGTGGGGGGAATGTGATGTAGGGTTTCAGAGCACTGTGTGATTCCTAGCTTCTTGTGAATGCGCGTTCTGAGTTAAAAAGCAGTAGAGTTCTGCCTGCAGTACAAGATTGTGGAATTCCCTCTCCCAGGAGCAAGCCTGAGGTGATAGGGGAGCAGTAATCCTATACTTCCTAATGAAGCTACAGAGGTGTGCACAAATTAGTCCATTCAAAAATTGCTCCTTCTGAAGTTGAAACATTAAGGGAGATAATGCAGATTTTGCAGACTCCATTTTTCTCTCTTCTAGAAGTCTAGAAGGGTGGTGCTTAGTTCATGATTAGAATTATCAAGCACTCTGGTAAGTGATCAAATGCAAATGCACTACTGTGCTTATAGTATGACAGACCCATTTAGTAATCTACAACGCCTGTTGGGGGAACAGCAAAAAATTTACTAGTTAGCTTTATTTTTGCAGTCTGTGGAAAATACTACTACTAATAGGTTTCATATCACTTTCTGAACTGCACTGAATATGATTTTTCTTCTCTTTGGAAGAGAACGATTTTCTTTTCTTTAACGATTTTCTCCAGTGATTAGAAGGTTCCCCCCTGAGAATGCTCATCAATACCTGTTACTCTAGTTAGACACAAGCATCTAGAACAGAAAACTCCCTGGCTTGCTTTGCCAATCTGGCATAGCAGTTTTTGAACTGCTTGCATTAGGAACCTGCTGGATAAGGGAAGTAGTAATGGCCAAACAATGAAATATAACAGATTGTTCAAAGGCAGAGGCAGTAAGATGATTAAGCACAGCCTTGCTTAAATGTAGAAACAGCTGCACGATATACAACATGCACAGTTCTATTTCATGGGAGTAAAGATAGTACTATCCCAGGTCAGAATAAAATTAAAACAAAATTTACCTGTAACAAAAAGCAAGTGTGTAATAGGGTTAAGTCAGGACTGAAGTTGTGAACTGGAGATGGTGCATGTAGGAGCCTTCTCTTCTATGTTAACCAAGGAGGATTCACAGGCAACAGACTTATTAGGTTAAGTAGACAACTTGTTCTTGAGTGTCACGAACAGATGACACCTACTTGGCATTCTGAAAGGCTTTCAGGCTGTATGGATGTGGTAGACACCAACAGAGGTATGCTTCAAAGTTATTTTCCTAAACGTCATTTTACAAATTTGAGGCAAGCCACATTCTGTTTCAATAACCAAGTGATTTAGTTGGGTATGCTTCCTTACAGGTAAAACACACTGTGCTCTCAGCTAGAATTTTATTTCTATTCTACAGCAGCGAAACCTTGGGTCAGATAAGGGGATAAAAGTTTTCAGGTATTGCATTCTGATGAATAGCTAGCTGTTATTCATTATTTATCTATTCCAGAAGCTTAATGAACAGCTGGAAAGCTAATTATTGAATTTCTGTATTTGTGAAGAATAGCACTTCAGAAAGTGCAGAATGAATACACTGAATACCACAGACAAACTTCTGAATATTCACTTAGATTTAAAAATAAATGTACTTGAACTATGCATGTCCTTACTTATTTGTCTTTAATGACTTTTTGTCACCATTTAAGCACTTCTGAAGGTGGGCATAATGTGAGTTCAAGTCAGTCAAATCAAGGAGCATCTGTATAGAAGCTTACATATTGTATTTGTAGTATTGCGTATCACCTTAACAGATTTGGGAAAGAACCAGAACTCTTAAAAAGCTGGCTGGTATGATGGTTAAATGGTTAAGAATAATATAATGGTTCCTGGTATGGCTATCTCCTCTGAGTAGGAGCAGCCAGTCTGTCTGACAAGAACAGTGATGTTATTTAACTATTTGTGGTCCTTTTGATCTCTTGCTTCCCTGCACTAGCAAAACAAGTACTGTAACTTAGCTTAAGGTTCCTCACAGATAATACTGAAAGCAGTAAATGATTCCACATATGTTTCCAGCAAGGTGCTTGTTTTGAATGTCTGTGCTGTTCCTGATGGTCTAGAAACTAAACCAACAAAAATACGCAGTGAGCATTCAGCTTACAGAGTGTGTGTGTGTGTGTATGTATATACATATACACACACAGATACAAACTATATTCTAGGATCAACAAGAGGAGTGTATGAAGGGTTGTTTTTGTCATTGCCTCTTCTAACTCTTGATAATTCCATAGATGCTGTCAGGGGAACAGAAGTGGTATCATGTGACCTATCAAAAAAATCAAGGCAGCTCAGTTTTCCGACACTGGAGTAGCTTTATTTCTTTATTTCCTTGTATTACAAAATAATATTTGGGCATGAAAAAAGAGCAAGGTGAAATAAAGTACAGTTGTCTTGGTACCACTTTGATTTTTTTGAGTTTGAATCAAAAATGAAAAAATGGAGGGCGTATATAAAAATACCAATCAAACATCTTAACTCAAGCTTTCCTTCTTTTCAGAAGGAAGCTTCAGTAATTTAAAAACATCTTAAATACCTTTTTGTATCTAAAATCATAGGAACAAAGAGGGTCATGTTGCTGACATTTATGAGGTCCTGGTGTTCAGCAAGGCATTTAAGCATGTGTCACGTAAAACCTGTGACTAGCCTCATTCCTTGATAGCAGTATGCTTTCCCAAATTTTACTTCTCCAAAAGCTTGATCTTTAAAAAGTCTAAATATATGTAACTCCCTTGAAACTGAGCTTTTTTATTTTCTGGATGGTTTGCATGCCCTTAAAGTCTGAGCTATACATTCTATTAATTGCTCATAGCTAAATGAGGCACTCAGATGTTCTGACTGATACAGGAAATATTGAGCAAGTCCATGGTTGTTCTATGTCAGTGTATGCAGTCCAATGGGTACTTAACTTTGCTTATAAAAGGATTTTAAGAGCATAAGCAAACAGTTGTTTACATATTCCATTCTTGACTATTAAAAATGTGGTTTTAAAAAAATGTTTTGGAAACTTTTTGTGTGGTTTTGGGTCTATTCTGTCCCCTCTCAACACCCAGTCCCTTTCTTCTTGGAGGCAAGCATTTGGGGAGTTGGACTCTTCATGAAAATCTTTCATCCACAAAATAGAGTACTGCAGAAAAAAACACTACTGTGGTAATCAGCACATCCATCTGGGAGAAAAATAGGGCTGAGCTCTTTATTTTTAATAAGTACTTAAGAATAGGCTTGGAGTTCCTACTGAACTTAAAGACTTGATTGTGCTAGCTAAGCATAAGTAAGAAAATTTAATTCTAGCATCCTGGGTTAAGAGTCCTTGATAACGATGGAATATAGTTAGGAGATCAACTTAGAAGGGATGTAAACTGCTTCGTGAAAGTTGTACTTTGAGCCCCAGAATGCAAAGAGCATGCCTACAACTTCTTTCTTATGGATCCGAAGTGCAGAGCTGACCAGACAGGAGGCCCATCATGCCAAATGAAAGAGCACAAGATCCCTGACAGAAAATTTAAGATTCTGGCATTCATTTTAATGCTAAGTATGAAATAGTTCTCCTGGATTTGTTTGTGAGCCTGAAGTGGTACAGTGTACACTGTCTGGAAGATCATTGTAGGCTTCTTGGTCTTTCTTGTCTCTTTGAAACAGACGTGTATGTAGCACATGGGATAAGTCACAATGGTTATTTAAAGCTTTCTTCTAGTTTCGTTAGATTTTATTTTTTTTAAAAACAATTTTTAAGGTAGGGCAAAAAAGTGGGGAAGACTGAATTTCACAGTGGAATATAATCATGAATGGTGAATATAAAAAATAAAGATTTTTTTGGTTCCTACAATCCAGACTTACCAATTTCAAATATTTTCACCTGAGACAAATTTTGCAACGCTGGGGGGTGGGGGGAGGAATAAGCATAATGAAAGCTAGTATTTGTGCTACGTGTTAAGCTCTACATTCAGACAATCAAAAATTCTTAAGTAGAACTACTGTGTTTTTGCATGTTTGTGATGATTTATGAAAAGCCACAAACATTGGTAAGGAACTTTAAAGTGAACAACTCTGTGTTCCTCTGAAAATTGTTCACTGATCTTGCTGTTCCCAAGAACCATTTAATGTTGTTGTAACCATGTTATAAAATGAAGTCTCAGTGGACAGGGGGAGTGGCAATAAATTCTATTGGTATGTGTAACAGGAAAATAGCAGTGTATTATAAAGATCATGGATAAGTTGAAGACAAGTTAAATTAGTGTGAAGTTAGTGCTGTAAATATTAAATTATTGGTTTAATCTATTTGAATTCAAGGCAAGTGTTTGCTGTCATGATAAGGTGAGAAAGCATGATGCTGTCAGTGAAAGTTTGTGTTGATTACTCTGGGTGACTAATGGCAGGACTACAGAGATGAAACGTGGTGGTAGCTGCAAAAAAATGGGAGAAGATCTGTTGACACTTCATTAATGTACCTGTAGGATAACATATTCATGCTGGATGTGGACAAAATATATTCAATTTTATCTAAGTCAATCAATTTTCATGTTATTCACCACTAGAGATTTTACTTCTGTATATTTTTGTATTTTTTAATTCTCTTTTGCTTGAGTTGATGATGTATATTATTTTCAAATGGTAGTTAATTCTGTGTAGTAGCACCGAGAATTGCAGAGGTGATCTACAAAAGAATCCAATGCGTTATGGAAGATAGTGAAGATTAAAAAAAGAATAGCATAAAACTTGCTTTAAGTGGCAAGCTCAAATGGAAGAGTACTGTAAGAATCAAAATATAGCAGTTTTTTTTGCTTTAAACTTCAAAATTACTGTTTTGGGGTATCATGAAGTCTCCCAGTCACAAAATTTAAACATGAAGACAGACCAAGTTTGTATAGCAAAGAACTTCCTATTTTGACTGAAACCTGTAAGGCAGTTATTTTTCTAATTAACAGAATAAAGTATGTCTAAACACATTTGTGAGGATGTTTTACTTAGCTTGTTTTTGTTTGTAAATAACAGCTTTACTTTAAATAAAAGGTAAGACTTCTGCAAAGACAGAGGAGAAATGTCCTGCCTATGTCAGTTGATACTGCATGCATAGGCTTGGAAAGACTCAAACACGGAGTTGTGATCTTCTGTTGCCAGGTTTACCTAAGCTGAAATTCGCTAATTTTGTTCTTTGAATCAGAAGGAAACGATCTGATATTTAATTTGCATAATTCACATGTACCTAGAGTCCTGTGGCAAATGAGTTAAAGCTAGCTATTTGGTTAACAACCTTGTCCAGTTTATTTAAAATTACAGATTGTTGCAAATAAAATACCAGAAAATCCACCCTTGCAATCATTTTAATTAGACTGAATAATTTTTTGAGTTTTCTCCCTTCTCTTTGTAGAGGTACTGAGTGTGTCAATATGCTTCTTCCCTCTGGCATTCAATTATAAGTGATAAAGGTTATGAAAGCTGTTCTGTGGTAGGCTCTTTATTTTGTTGTTTTAGACTTGTTAGACTGTCCTGTTTTGAGAGAAGTTGCAGGTTTATTCAGTGATATGGCTGTGCATTGCCATAACTGCCTGGTACTCACTGTGGTACTCCTTGTGATTCATCCTAATAGTGAGGTGCTTAGGCAGCCAAGGAGCAAGAAGCTCATTGAGCCAAAATGACGTGGAAACAGCTTGCCTGTTGTTTAAGTCCTTATTTTGGGAGAGCATCTTACAGCTGTACACAGACACAGGTCTCAGGACACTTGTCCTAGACTCGGAAACCTTACTCTGAAGGCCTTTTTTTAATGTCATAGTAGGACCGAACTTCTTCATGTTGATCTGCAAATGATATTGAGGATAGTTGAGTCCCAGTTGAAGACACTGAGAGCCTCTGTTGATGCTACTACTGCTGCTGAGTAGCCTACTTAACATTATAGGTATACTTCTGGAGTTGAAGTGCTGTAAGAATCACCATATTGATTGTACAAAGGCTACCAAAGAGCTCTCCATATTCTAAGTGGAGAGAGACTGACTTTTTTTAGCTGGAGAAATCCATACTTGGGTCAATTGAAATAGCTATAATTTTTGATCTATTTATTCAACTGAGGAAATGGAAAATGGGCTTTTTATAATACATCTTTTAAAACATGTTTAAAAGAGTTTTTAAACGTTAAAAATAAAAATGTGCCTCTTTCAGCATTTTTCTTTGAAGTGTATTTAAATTTATATTAAGTAAAAATAGCAATGTGCAAAAACCCTCTTTTAATTTCAGATTAAATATTGCTTGATTTACCAAACAAAACAAAAACAAACAAAAACCAAACATGTTCACATTGTATTTTTTGTCACAGAAAAAAGAAATGGAAAAAAAAAACAACAACACAACAAACAGCAGAACTCCTAGCTTGTGTTTTTGTGCTCTATAGAACATGAAGACAAATCTTACAGTAACTTTTAAAAACTTTTTTACGCTATTTAAACTGTAAGTTGTAGTAGTTCTGTTCCCTTCCTTCACTCATCTCTAGACCCAGGGGAAAAACAGATCTTTTCCTTCTCACTGTTCCTTTGTTCCTTTAATACACTGGAATATATTCACTCTGAAATTCCTCTTTCAAGGATTTTTTCAGCTTAATACTTGAAGCTCCATATTCACTCTTCTATATATAACTTTTCTGGGTTATAATTGTTAAAGACAGGCTTTATACACATGTGTATATATATATTAAAAAAAAAAAAAAAAAAAAAAAAGACCTAAATGAAACTCGAGTTATTTTATCCTGGACTGTCAGTAAATTTTTTTGACTCTTAGTATGTGAAGAATTTTCTATTCAGATCTGTTTCTATCTCTCAGTGTTTAAGTGCAATTTTTGTAATTTTACTCTATGCTAGGTAGCATCAGTTCTGTGGGAAAGTGGTGCAAAAGTAATCCAATAATCACTCCAATAATGAAGCCAATTTGCATCACTTTGGCATCGTATTATTAAAAACAAATGTTTGTCTCCAAGGCAAATGAAAGAGTTAATATTTTGCAATCTTTATGCTTTTGTGCTAGGAGTAGTATTGGATTGTGGAGTGTCACATTCTTGAAGAGTTAAAACAGGGAGAATGTTTTCAGTAATGCTGGGCATGCTAGTTGACCTTTGCACACAGTAGATAGCTTTCCATTTTTCTCTCAAATAAAAATATTTTACTAGATACAGTGTTTAAATCAAATGATGCTTCAAATAATGTAAAAGCTGAATAATTATTTTAAATTAAATTGTGGCTTTCACTTCTGCCTTTCTGGCATAATTCAGTTAGTGCTCATCTAAGCCTTAATGTCTCTGCAGTGTATTTGGGCCGCTTGAATAAACTGATGGTTAGCGTAATTTTTTGGTACATGTTCAGTGAAGGAAATTCTTATATGTCTAAGCTAGCCAGAAGATACAGTTCTGTGACCTGGGGAAGAAGGAGGGAAATCAGAAGGTATACAGGCACGGCTCCTCCCCAGTGCGATAGGGTACCTGAGAAAGCTTCCCACCTGCTGTCCAGACCACTTTCCTTGATGGCTGGATTGTGAAATAGTGGGAAAAATCAGGTATTTTCTATCATAATTACCCCATTTTTTCTGGAGGTAGTGGGGTGGAAGTCATTGTGAGTTAGTGATGAAGTGAAATACGTGACTATTCAGCATCGTGACGTTAAAAGGGAAGCGTGCCAGTGGTGTAGTAGGTTTGTATGAACGCTTCGCTGTGGCTGTGTATCGGAGAGTATGTTCTTCACATACCTCATACACAGGTATCTGTGCCGTCTTTCTTTCCAGATAGAAGTAAATCACAAAGCATATTATTTGGCCATGTTTTGGATTGCAAAAAATGCAGGTGTGTTTTGGCTTAAACTCTGTGCATGCATTAGTTTCTAGAAAGTATCTTATTACTGGCGTGTTAATGTGGCCCTAGATACAAGATAACTTGTAGCTTTCCTATCCAGAATGATTTGGACCTATTAATTCCTAGTTCAATATGCTTTGCTTGGCCAGTGCAAATTTCCTTAATGATTTCAAGTGAAAGTGAGCTTTCCAAATAGACATGAAATATCAAATATTTTGAGATGCTGCTAGCGAGACAGTTATCTCAGAATGGTTCTTTCCAGTAAGGTGTTCTGAAAGAGGCCAGTGACAGGATCTGCTGGGAGGATGACAGATGCATGAAGGAATATGAACAATGAATATTTAGATAATAGTAACATTTTTTTCTACATGAGAAGCTGTTGTTACTCTTTGCTTTAATCTGTTGGTAACCTACTATTGTTTTTAGGGAAGCACACTTCTTGCATAAAAAGTATGAGTTATGTAATTCATCCTTTACATCAGAGTAGCAGTAAACATTGCATTTGAGGGAACAGCTGTTCAATAAAAACACAGTTAAAAACAAGGTACTGAAGCAAGAGTTTTAAAAAACAAACAAGAAAAACACCCCCCTGTTTCGGACAAGGAATGATCCAAGACTTCAGAAAGCATTTAATGTACTGATCTTCCATTTTCTTGAGATGAAAAATGAGTATTTGGATCTGATTTTGGTCTTCCAGGTTTTCATTCAAGCCTCGAGAGAATATGGGTTGGCTGGATTGCTCCTCTAATTCAATTAGATTACCTTTGTGGGAGGAAGAGGTTGTCTGCAAGTGTATGCAATGTGAGAACGGTGCTCATCTTGCTAAAGAAAAATAGCCTGTAATTTTTTTAACCAACTTCAGGAGAACAGCAAAGACAGCATACTGAGAAAGACAGATATCTCTTGGCCTTTTGCCTTCATTCATTCACGAAGTATTGAATTCTTAAGAACTGGCTTGTGCTATTGCTGTTCACTCTTTACACTTAGGGCATGGTGATTGTGGACATACTGCTGTACAGATAAGTGCAAAGGCTTAATTACTTCATGTGTTGCATGCTTCTCCAGTTCAGTTTTTCAGAAAGGAACATCTAGTAAGGAATGAATCCAAATGGCAGAGGAAGAAAGTGAGAACAGAGACACAGAAACAATGATAAGCAGCTCATAGTTTAGATGAGTTTGCGACAGGAAGAAGATTGCACTGAAACTGTGCTGTGCTAGCTAAAACAAAATGCTCCTTAATCTTTAAACAATTATGTGTGAGTGGAAGTTCCAGATGAACTGTTGGATGTTTCTACTTTGCTTAGCGAGAGACTGTGGGAAAAGGTCCAGTGAAACCTGCATCCAGTACTCATACAGTCACAGTGCCTCCAGCAGTTGTCTTATCTCTTATTATTTCCTATTTTGTTTACATCTAGAATAGGACAGAACTCTGTTTAAGTAGTATTTAATTACTGCCAAATACTCAGCTTCAGTGATTAGTTCAGGTTATATATGTGTAGTCTGCTAGTCTGCTTTTTTTTTTTTTTGCTTAAGCTTAATGGGGTGCATAATTTCCAAAAGTTGCTTTAATGTATCACAGGCTGTGTGTGTTTCAAGTGGAAGCCGTTCCTTGTCCTGCTGTAGTATTCAATTAACCAAAGTTCCATGAATCCCTACTAGATGTGCCACAGAATATGGTTACAAAGAATAGATATTTATGATCTAAATTCTTTTTTCAAGATTTTTCGATAAAGATGAATGCATCTGAATTGTACTGGGTGGCCCCAGATGAGAGGACTCCACTCTAGACCCAGTAGATGTCCTGCTACTTGGTGAGTCTGACATTTGCCCTTCAGAACGTATGCCACTCTTTCTTCCGACCTTTTGCGCTTTTTTCTTTTCCTGCAAAGCCATCAAAGCCACAGATAGGAATGTGTTTGGTGAAAGCAAATGTGCCTTTGCCTTGGCAGCTTGTTGCCTAGGAGGAGCTGCAACTGGAAGGATTTGGTGGGGAATGTCACAAGGGAACACCTAAGACAGAAAATACACCAAAATACTTTGCTATTTCTTTTTGTGTGGCATTACCCAGATGTTGCCCTTGTGTTTATTCAGCTCTGCATCAATATGCTCTCCACAACTGCTTAATTGGAGCTGATAAAGCTTCCTAGGAAGGTTTAGCAATCCCCTTTGACATGTTGTGGCCAGGGGTCACTGTAGTCCAGTTCCACAGTAGGGAATAGAGGCTACTATGGACTTCCTGGGTTTGGAATGTACTTTGGCATTCTTTTTCAAGTAAGGCATTTTCACAGCTGCATTAATGACATAATTAGGCCATTATTGACTACCTCAAGTTCAAAATGTGCCTGTAGGTTAATGAACCACAAACAGTAAGGCGAAGTGGTGTTGTACTATTCTGTTGCAAACTACCATTTTCCTCCTCGTGTGTGCACAGCATACCTTGTGCCTGTCCTGCACTGGACCAAGCTTTCTGTGTTGTTTGGTTGTATGCACGATAGATTTTTGTGCTGCTCTGTCTGTCATCCCATGTGATCTTAATATCTTGTCTACTGCAGAGTCACACAAGAATTGTGTGATTATTAAGGTTATTTAAATGGTTTAGTTACTAAAACCTTTGCATCTATATAAAATGAACAAGATTAATAGGAAATATTGGGAGCATTTACACTTTTTGTTCTATTCCTGTTACTTCTCATATGATCATTTCTGGGCCACTGTTAGAGATAACATCTGCAGCAATTTCTAGAGCACTTCTTAATCTAATGAAACCTTTTTTTTGTCAAGTTATTCAGCATACCTATCATTGCCAGTAATGCCATCTTACTTGTTAAAACAAGCTTAGTGATCAGAGTTAATGAACCGTGTTTTGGTATGACTTGAAAGCTAGAAATAAAAGATGAGAAATTGAGGAAGACCCGTGCTCAGGAAGTATGTCAGCAGAGCTGCTTCAATGACAGGGAGCGTAACAAAAGTCGTCATGGTTTTCCTCTGTTACATAGAGCTTGAGTGAACTGTGACTGTAGCCTTTCCTGAAGGTGCTTGCAGGTTTTTCAGGCACTCTGTTTTTATGAAAGAGCAAAGCTGTTTTGTCTCTTTGCTGTGCAGGTGCTGCAAAAACTTAGATTGTTGCCTCTACAAGCATGCTGAAGATATGTCCTGCTTTAGCTGTTTCTTACTGTTAGTGTCTTGAAAGAGATGTTAAAGAATGCAAACTCGTTTTTTCTTCTCACTGAAAAGACGCTGTAGATGCTTGTTTACTCCTCTGATTATTTTCCCCTTTAATTTCATTTTAAAAACAAAGCTTTACTATATGATATCCTATTGTAGCCTTCAGTGTTTCACACCCTTCTTTCTCTTGTAAAAAACAAACAAACAAAAATCAGACAAAAAAAGTCAATTGGAAAATTGTTTAGTTTTAGGAAATGGGCGAAGATGCTCTAAATGACAATTACATTATATGGTAGGTGTATTAAGCCTCAGCAGCCTTTAACACATCAAAGGAAGAAAAAAAAATCATATTATTTCATAATTTAAAGTATCTGGAATACTAAAAACACTTCTGCAAAACACTCACGTGAATAATCCTTACTGTGGCAAGTAGCTCAATTGTTCCCAGTGCTGGTGAAAGGCAGTGGTCTGGCAGCTTTGAGGAATGAAGTCCTCTATTTATTAGCTGGGCAAGTTTCCCAACACACACTGCCTGGTCAGCCTGCTTAAACCCTGATCTGAAGAGTGCGGGATAAGCTTTCTCTAAGGATAACAGGCATTTCAGTTTCCACAGCTCACATAATTCTTGTCTCTATTTGGAGGTTGCCAATTAGTGGAAAGTGAAGGAAGAGAGTTTGCATGCAACTGCAACTCTAATCCACCCAACTTGCATCACGGAAGGACCACCTCAGTGCCTTCTGCAGATTCCGGCAAAACCATGCCAAAAAGGTTGTGAACCTGTCCGAGTTAGCACGTGTTGTAGTGTAAGGATGGGACCCTCCCCTAGAGCCTCAAATCAAGGCAAGGAGAGCAAAATGTACTCCTGCCTCCCTCCTCTTTACTCCCCCTCCCCCTCCCAGTCATGCAATTGAGAAAGTGCTTCTATCAGGCAGAGATGCCTTCATCACTGGCAAAAATACTTTTGTGCTCTTATGCTGGGTTTCCAGGCCTGCAATAACCGAATGCTTAATCTGCAAGAGCTACGCTGGTTTACTTAATGGGCGGATCTGGAAGTCGAGGTCTGACCTCCTCAAATTTAGTTGTTCTGTGTAAATACATGCAGAATTCTTTGTAATGCTACTCTATGTCCTGCAGTCTCTGCACATCCCTTTATAATATATGCGGCCAACAAATAATCAGAAATACCATGTTTTTGTTTCTTGTTCTTTTTTAGACACTTGTAACCAGAACTTTGGGATCTCCAAGTCAACTGACCCAAGACTATCCTTAAGCTAGAAGACATATTAGCAGTGCAACATGTAGTCCAATTTGTGGATGACATCCTAGAGCAATTATGACATGGTCTGTTTCAAAACAGTTTATGAGCAGGCACTATTTGTGACAGCAGTCCAGTAGCGGTGATGGGACAGCAGAGGATGGATGTGTCCAGAGTTGCCCTATGAATTTCATGAGGTACCAAGACCAGTGATGTTGATAGCAGTGGTAGCAGGCCAATACATACGTTAGCAAAAGGTGCTGCATCAGCTGCTTGCACACGACTAAACACCACGTTGAAAAGCTTGTACTGCTCTCAGTACAACTATTGTGATTTGACCTGCTTGGTGAGGCCGTGCTGCCAGCCCGAGCAGCCCAAGCACGCAGCTTCAGCACCTTCTGCGCAGGAGGCACTAGCCATGCAGTAGAGCTGCACGTAACATGGCCTCTTCTGCACGAGGGATGTTCTTCAGCACCCCGCTCACGGCAGCTGTGAGTTCACCTTAAAATCGGGTAATGGACGAGGAGTTCATCCCACCGAACCGCACGGCAGTGCCTGGGGAAGGCCGAGCAGCCCGGGAGGTTTTCTGGTACCCGGCTGGGCACCTTTTCCCTGTGTCGAAGCGCACTTGCCTGAAAGAGGTATTGTCTGAAATGTGCCTGCGTGGCCGCAGAGCGGAGGGGTCCTGCGGTGCTGCACGCGGGGGGCATCCTCTGCTGCGGCTGCAGCCCGAGCGCTCCGCGGGGCCAGGGGGGGGGCCGGGGCTGCGCGCTCCGGGGGCCGCCGTGACCTTGCCGGGGGGGTCCCGGCCCCGACGGGGCCCGGGCTGCGGCGGCGCCCGCCGCTCCCTCGGCCCGCCCGGGGCTCCGCACGGGGCCGGGGCCGGGGCCGGGGCTCGCCGCCCGCTGCCGCCCGGGGCCGTGGCGGAGGGCGGCGGGCGCGGGGAGCGCGGGGGGTGCGGGGGCGGGGGGTGCGCAGCTCTCGCTAGCGCTGCTTGTGGTCACAGCCAGGCACGCTCACATCCCATCTGGAGCACGCTCGCGTTTCTCCCTTCTGCTTCCCTACCATAGAGTCGCGCTGGAAACAGAAGATAGAGGGAGTGGAGGAGCTCGCCATCTCCAAGCGATCTACAGTGGGAAAAACATGGAGTCCGCTCCGGCAGCCCCCGATCCCGCAGCCAGCGAGCCGGGCAGCAGCGTCTCCGAGGCGGCCGCCGGCGCCAGGGACACCCCGGCGAGCCTGGAGCCGGCCCGGAAAAGCGATGCGCCGGCCGCCGGCCGCAGGCAGAGCTACTCCAGCAGCGGCAGCGGCAGCAGAGGTAGGGAGACCGGGGGGAGGGGGCCGGGGGAGTGGGAGCGGGGCGGGTGGGAGGAGGGAGAGGCGAGGGGGGCGAGGGGGAAGAGGGGCCAGGCAGCGCTCCGCTCCGCTCCGCTCCGCTCCCCCGCCGCAGCGCCCGGGCTCGTCGCGGCCGCGCACGCGAGCTGGGCACGCTCCTGCCCCCCGCAAACCCTCGCAAACTTTTCCAGCTCCGCGACCGCGGCGGGAGGAGGGACGGGCGCGCCGGGGGGACCGGGCGCTGCGCCCCGCTCCGCTCCGCTCGCAGCCGCGCCGAGGGGCAGCGCGCTCCGAAATTACATAATTTGATAAATATATAAAGCAACAGCCCGAGCGCCGGGCTCCGGGGGAACAAACTTTTAAAGCTGCAGCGCCCTTCCCTTCCCTTCCCTTCCTCCCGCTTCGCTCTCCCCTCGCCCGGCTCCCCGTGACAGCTCCCCGCGGCGCGCTGCTGCCCGCTCCGTGCCCGCTCCGCCCGCGGCTCAGCGCCGCTGCGGGGGGCTCCCAACTTGGCCGAGGGGCCCCCGGCTGCAGCGCGCCCACCCCGCGGCGGAGCCCCCCCGGCCGGAGCTCCGGGCCCCCCCCGTCCCGCAGGTGGCGGCCGGGGTCGAGCCGCGGTGCCCGGGGGCTCGGTGCGGGGGTGCAGGGGGGCGCGGGGGGGCTGAGCCCCGCTGCTCGCCAAGCGCTGCCCCTGCCGGGGGCCGAGGCGCCGGGTGAGGGGGCGATGGAGTGGGGGGGGGGGGGCAAAGCGGGCGGCCCCCAGCGGCTGCCGGGGGGAGAGGGGCGACCGGCAGAGGGGGGGGAGTGCTGGGGTCGCCCCTCCCCGGCTGGAGGCTGGAACATGGCTGACCATGTGCTGCCGAGTGTTTGGCAGCGCCCCCCTCCCGGCCACACCCCCCCTCCCCGCCGCCATCCCACTGGGGGGAACCGAGGGGGGGCCGCGCCCGGGGGCGCCTTGGGATGGGGGGGGGGGGGGCGTGGGGCGAGAGGGGCTGCGGCCCTCGCCCCTTATGTAACGGGGTGCCCGCCGGGGGGGGGGGGGGGGCAGCGCCCGCGATGTGCCGGGGGGCGGCCGGGACCTTCCGGGGCGGTGTCAGGCTCCGAGCCCCCCCCGAGCCCCCCCCGGCCCCCCCAGCCGGGCAGGCGGCTGCTGCCGGCGGGGTCCCGCGCCTCGCCCGGCGCCGCGTTACATAACGCGTGTGTGCCTGTATATATCTGTGTGTGTGTGTGTGTGAGTGTCGGGGGGCTTCCCCCGGCCCCCCCCCAGCCACCGGGGCCGTGCCGCCGGTGCCCCGCTGACCCCCAGGCCCCTCCTCCGCCGGCTCTGGGCGAGCAGGGGGGGGCCGCTCC
Organism: Aythya fuligula; assembly: GCF_009819795.1. Lineage (NCBI taxonomy): Eukaryota > Metazoa > Chordata > Aves > Anseriformes > Anatidae > Aythya > Aythya fuligula. The sequence continues at coordinate 6,760,450 of NC_045569.1, read as the reverse complement.
GTGCCGGCGCCGCGCCGCGTTATGTAACGGCCCGCGGGGAGCGGGGAGGGGGCGCCGGGGGTCCCGGCGGGGCTGCGGGGAGAGGAGCGGCCGGCGGAGTGTTTGGGTTTGTCGGCTGATGTCACGGAGCTGGCAGAAAACGCGAGCGTGCTCCTCGAGTGCGGGCCGCCAGGAGAGCGGGGCTGGCGGGGGGTCGGGGCCGGCGTTACGGAAATCGGAGCTTTGGCAATAAAAGTGCCCTGAGCGCCCGCCCGGCGTGGAAAGCCCAGCACACAGCGCCCTGCGGGAAGGCAGCGCGGTGCTGCCAGCCCAGCCGCCCTGAAAGCAGGACTGGATGGACGTGCAATGTGGTCCCCAGAGACTTGCAGCTTTTTTTTTTTTTTTCTTTTCCCACTCTTGAGATAGAATCCTGATTCTTTCATGTGGTTCTGGATTTCTTACGGCAACAGCATGACCTTAATGCGTGACGAGTATAGGTGAATTTATTTTTAGAACAGCTGCATCGTAAGCTCATACGTTCAGCTGTGCATTGACTCGAAGAATTTGCCTCTTTGGGTTGTGATTCTGTATCGTGTTCCAAGTTGGCAGATCTGGACTTTTGTGCAGTCAGTATGGAGGAGTGGTACAGTAAACACAAATACACCCGCACTCACCTGTCTATCTGTAAGAATCCTTGTTTGACTCAGCAAACCTTTTGAAACAATAGAAATGTTTGTTTTGTACCCTTTATTTTCATAGCTGCACCTGCTGCAAAGCAGCTTTGATACTTAAGAATTTATAATAGCCGGCTTATCTAGAAGAAGAAAACAACACTGAAGAAAAAGCTATTGATGAAGAACAAATGGGGAAATTTGCCATAGACTAAGTTACTGAGTGCAGCTTTAGTTATGCTAGCATTTCAAAATACCTTATTCCTTGGTACACATGTATATTTGGAGTGCCACATCCTTAAGTATTTTGATTTTTATTTTGTTAAGGTTATGCTCTTTTTGTCACAGTGTGTAATACTTAATGGAAAGTATAAATTCAGGAGTAATTAAAAGCACCACTCAAACTAAGAATCGTTACCCGATTTATTTAGGGGATGGGAGCGTGCATGCATGTATGCTGGCGTACTTTGGGATGTTTCTTGTAGTCTGATACCAAAACTGGTTATTAGAAAGATGACAACATGCATGGAACAAGTGGGAAATTATTAGTAAAGCCCTTTTTTCTTTTTTTCTTTCTTTTTTTTTTTTTTTTCCCAAGAGAAGAGAGTATTGTTACTGTTAACGTTGATGATTAAGATTTCCCTAAGAGCCATCACAGTCCAGCAGGTTAAAATCTCAGTCTGTGTGTGTTTTTTGCCATAAGGGCTTGTAGTTTTCCATGGGAAGCAGCAAGAATGCTTCGCTCACCTGCTATGACCCTGGACTGAGACTCTAGGTGCCATTTGTTACCCTTTGCAGGCTTTGACATCTGTGGAGTTCTGCCCGTGCTGCAGTCTAAGGCTTCATGTTCTACTAGTCCACTTAAAAGTAGTCATAATTGAATAAGCTATGTTTTAATAGAGAGCTGTTGCCTCATAAAAAATGAAAAGTATGTAAAAAGCTTTTTAATCTGATAAAAAAAAATGCTCTGTTTTGGAGAGCTGAGCGTTTGGTCTCAGTCAATCAAGAGAGGACGTCTCATGGAAAAAAATTGAAAGGCAGCATTGACAGCGGTGACAGATGCTAGGTTTACATATCTTTATGGTATCTGGTGTTTTCTAATAGAAAGCTTAAGCTGTGTAGGTACTTGTATTCTTTTTTCCTTGCTGTTGAACTGTTGTTCACTGTTTTCCAGCAATCTTTTTGTTTTATTTGGAATTTAATGTCATCTTTTCAGCCAAATTCTTTTTTTTTTTTTTTTTTTTTTTATTGGTAGATTGGGGTGCTGGTTGTGTTTTTCGCCAGTTTCATTTTAATTGGGGTGATGCTCTACAAGTGAGGATGTGACTTTGTTAATAGTGATATCAGTAGGTTTGTTTTGTTCTTTTCTTTAAATATTCTACTGCTAGATTTTCTGCCTTTCTGGGTTTAGACTATTTCACAGAGTATACTTGTAAAAAAAATTGATGCATCATTTTTGGGAGAGGTCTTTGGATGTGTTCAAGTGTGGGTATGTTCTAGAGATTATTTAGGTTGCCTTTGTCATCATAGAGGGCCATGCTTTGTGCACTACTGATTTAGTTATATTTTGGTGTATTATATGTGCTATGAATCCTTTAAAGGACATCGATGTTTTAAATGCTTGTAGCATAGGAGCAATGATAGCAGCAGTATGTTGTTCTCTTAGGAACAGTGCAGCTCTCATTTCAATAAACCGTAACCTATTCTCTGATTTTATTTGCTTGAGAAACATCTCAGGAGCTCATAAACCAGTATGTAAATACTGTTATCGTTCAACTAAATGCTGTGATTTTACTAAATAAAGAATGTGTTTTGTAATGGAGATTAACGGGCTGTGTGACAATTTCAGTTTTGGGTACAGCGCTGTGTTTGAATGGAAAGGGCAATTTCAGCTTTGGGAGGTTGTGTGATTTTTCTTGTATTTGTTTTCTAAGCTACAAAAATGTGTATTGGGGAAAATCTGGAATGTCTCAATTGATCTCAGTGGATTTAATCTGAGAGCTATCCCAGTGAAAAAGAGAGGGGGAAAAAAAGCTAGTTTTAAATTACTGTGCTATCTATATCTCCCTTGAAATCAATTCATGTGCTGGTGATCCATTCTCTGCTGAAACAGTTTTGAAGAACAAGTTTTCAGTAGCATACAGTTGTAGAAGACAAGATGTTAAAAATAAAAATATATATATATTTTGGGGTATATCTCAATGTGCTGCCAAGTCTGGCTGCTCTGTAGCTTAACGTTTGCTTACAGGCCATGTGTTTCCTTGCTCGTAAATGTGAAGCAGAGGGGCTTGTGGGCAGAGGCAGCAGCAGCCGGCGTCCCACAGTTGCGGAAGGCAGAGGAAGGAGAGCGCTGGTCCCCGAGAGTTCCCAGGGAGCTGTCAGAAGGGAGCAGTGCACTCGACTCAGAGCCCTCCCTCTCTGTTGAGTCAGCTGTGCCACCTCCTCAGCTGCCTGTCCCTCCCAGAGCCTTCCCTCAGCTGCAGGCACCTGTGCCATCCAAGGCTCGCTGCCATCTTAATTCCTCGGGCAGGATGGGGGGGATCACTGACAGCTTCTCGAGTGGAGCTGAGTTTGTCACCGTACACTTACGCCTGGACCTGAGCTCCCTAGTGAGATTCCTTAGGTTTCCTGAACTTCTCTGGCATTGATAGAAATGCAAGTTCATACAAGTCGGGCTGGGGAAGCATCGCATCCACACTTCATGGGCAGATTTCTGCTGTCCCGTTTTTCTTTTTCTTGTTCGTTTCTTTCAACTATCTCCTCTTTCACCTATTGCTGTTGCAGTCTTTGTAGCCTTGATAATCACTTCTGGAAGCATATTTTACAGAGCTGTTGGTGTTCAGAATAAAACGTGTATCCACGGCTGGCAGCCAGTTCGTGCCTCCTTAGCTGCACGGATCCTCGCAGATGCATGGAGGGGGGCTTGGCAGAGCACAGAGGCTGAATTCTTGCACTGTCACTAGATCCGTGTTACACAATTCATGTCATGAACTGAACTTCATTTAAAGGTTGTTAGCTTTTTTGGCCTTACTGTTTTGACAGAAGGCTTTCTACATCTTTGCTGTTCTGACGATTGGAAGGCCTCTTCTAACTAAATGCATTCGTGTTCAGGTAGTTCTGCTTCTTTAAATATTGGTTATAAAATCTCCGTGCACTGAAAATGAGGAGAGGCTGGTATTGTGTTTTTTGATAGCTGAACCAACGTACTTCTGTTCTCTGACTCATGGTTTAGTACTTGAGCTATGTGTTGTAGATAGTCTGTGCTGATAGAAACACAAGAATAGCTTGGGCTGTAGGTTAGGAGGGGTTAATCCTATACTTTCTTGAATGTAAAGGTTGTGAATTATTTTTCATACTCTTATCTGAAGACTCATCTAGGCATGTTTCATGCACAGCAACAACTGAGCTCGTCAGAGACTAAAGGTATTAGGGTGTGTACTTTTATGAAGAAATTGTGGGGCTTATTTTACGGCAGTTTAATCTTCTAGTTTAGCCTCATTGCACCATTCATTTGGAAGGATCCCCAGGTGTTTTAAACACTATCGGGAACCATTTTGCTTATTACTGAAATCCAGCCACTTCTAGTGTGGAATCTGACAGCTGCTTAATGGTGCTCAGCCATGCTAAGCAGATCAGAACAGAAAGTGAAGAATACCATACCTGATTGAAACACTCTGAGGGATTTTAGGTACAGATAATATAATTATCTACATTGGAATTGGGTCAAACAGCACTATTCCTGTAGAAAATTACTGGATATTTTCAGTGCCTGTGTATGGTCAAGAAACTGGTTTAAAATACCTGGAAATTGTACCCGCAGCAGTGAGGTAATCGAAGATCCTGCTGTTTACCATATTGTGATCACCAGTTGCAGTATTCGCAGTGTTTTCTTCAGGTATTTCGCTGCATATTCACTGTTTGGTCTGTGCTGGTGTCGGAAATGTTACAGAACTGAGGAGAGAGCTGGGTGTTGCAGTCGTTCCTTTGTGAGGCAGATTTCAGTGCAGTTGCTTTCTTTAAAAAGTGCTGCCTGTATTCTGGGATGTGTCCGGATATTTCTGAGGGTTTAAAAAATGGTTAGAGAGGATCTGTTGCTGCTAGGCCAGTAATGCGTCGGGTGCGTGCGTGTCACAGGCCTTCCTTTTGGAAAATCGGTGGCTATCTTCCAGTTGTCTTCAATTTCACTTTCCATACAGTCTTGCAAAATAGAATATAAACAGAAGATCTGAGGATGCGAAGGAACAAATGTTAAAATTCATGATCAAGTGAATGTATATAAATGCCCCAGTAATCATGACTGACTGCAGAGGCTTTCATTTGTAATTTAATCTAATAATTTCCGTGCATTTCTAAAGGAACACACTATGAAGCTAGCAACTCGTGAAAAATTGCTGTGCTGTTACAAACAGCATTTGAGCTGGCATTATAACAGCGTGATAGATAGATAGTGAGATGGAGAACAAAGTTAGCGGTTGAAACCGAGCTGAGAGAAATTGCTAGCAGAATGTGAGAAAGCAGAGCTGGATTATGATAACCTCCCTGGTAGAATCAAATTAAACCTTTTTAAAGGTTTTATTGATTTTAGTTTGTAGTTGTACTCTGTATTTACCTCACATGGGTACAGGAGATTAATGAGGCAGGTGTAGTGATCAAGGAGTGAAAAACTGTGGTGCTGCTGTTCTTTTTTAAATGTTTCATTTTGTACAGACTGTGGGATATTTACAGCTTTAATTGACAATATGTCTGTCAGCTTCAGTCCTGCAACTGTTTAAATGGATTGAAAGTGCTTAATATAAAACAGCAGTGGCAATGAAAACTCCTGGACTCCTCAAAGGAGGTTGAAGAAACAGGTGCCCCCTGCCCCCCAATTCTTTTCTAACTCACTTGAGCATGCTTAAACAAAGTGTGCTTGTCCCAGTGTATGCTTGTCCAAAGAGACAATTTGCATGAAGAGTGGTGAATGTTGGCTGAGAAGGCTATGGCCGGCTTTGAGAATACAGATGAAAGAATGCAGAATGAAAGATCAGGAAAGAGGTAGACCATTTGGCATAACAGCTATCAAGTATACCTCCAATGCACTGCCAACTCCTCACATCTGAGAGAGGAATTTTTTTCCGTAGTTACATAGAAGTGTATGCCTTATATTTCTGGGCTACATGCATTTGCAGAACTGTAGACACCATGGGGAAAACTTAAATTATGTATTAGTAGAGCTTGACTTGACTGTTCTGGTACTGAAGCAAGGTCTGTTAGATACAGTCAAGGATAAAACCAAGGCCAAGGCTTGTGAAATACAGATTATAGGTTTTATTTTCTTCCTGTCATGGAACTGTGAAAATACTTAAAGTAGGATTTCACCTCGTAGTTTCTCTTCAGAGGTAGAGGTGGGAAAAATGTGTCTCTGTGAACTGATGGATGACTTTGCCAAAGGTCTCTATCAAATGCAAATTAGTTAGAGGGCTGTGCTGTGTTGCATCTGTAACTAAGGGTGGAAAGGTAAGATTTGAACTATTACGTTTAAAGAAGTACTGAAATTTATAAGACAAGCTAAAATACAGATTTTCTTAATACTGCACTTGAAGTCAAAAACTGTCAGTATAAAGTAAATTCTAAATCCTGTGTATATTAAAAAATAAAATAAAATGAAACCAATCTCGAATGAAACTGGGCCATAACAGAAATCCTTCCTCTCTTTGCATCATCCTTCATTTGTGTAATCTTAAGAGCAGTTTTATAGTCGTTTGTGTTGTGATTATAGAAGTTAGGAAGGGTCTTTTTCTGCCTGGGTTATTACCAGGTGAGCTTTTAGAAGTTCCATTGGAATGTACTCTGAACTGTTAGCATCTGATGTTGAATCATAGTGTTTTTGAGACAATGCACGTAGAAGTCTGTTAGCAAAAGCACAAGAGCAACTCTTTCCAGGGCTGATGCTTGGAAGAATAGTAAATGAAGAAAAATGTAGTGGTATTGTAATTTCAGTTGGTCTTTAGACTTCGAGAGTCTTTTAAAAACAAACCAATAAGTCATTTCTAAAGATGTTATCACTCAACACTCTTGATATTTGCAGTGATATATGATATTCTACTCAAATCACATGTACTTTTAAAAACTGAAGTAACCTTATTTCCACAATCAGCAATCTGAAAGAGATCAGATTAAGGTATGTTGTGTTAGCAGCTTGAAAACTACTCTTGGCTATTAAGAGTTCTGATCTGCTGGCAGAAGACTTGATCCTGTGACAGTCTCTATGTGTGATTAATACCAAGCATCATGAATGATTCTGTTGATGTCACTGATACTATTTAAATGTACAAAGCTGCATGTGTGTTAAGGATCAAGGGAGGACTGCTAGCAATGAAGAACTGCACTGTAAGGTTGTTGAAGAAAAATGGACTTCTAATACCAATGGACATGGCTTTGGAAAAGAGATGAATGAACTGTCGTTTTCAGGGTAGGTAGCACTGGGTGAGTAACTGTAGTTACTTTGGCAGATATATTATTATTCTGCTATAATTTTAGTTCCAGGATCATATTGCAGCTCCATCACTGGCGAAGAATGTATATCCTCATTTAAGGACTGTTGTTAGGAGATGAGCAAGAATTTTCCTGTGTGGAGTTGCACTTGTCTGTCATTGTATATGGAATGTGTTCGCTAGGAGTAGTAAAAGTTTGTAACTGGTGAAATCTTAGCTCTATTCCTAGCAGAACGTTTTGCTGTGTCCTGCTAGAGAGCAGGAAGGAGGGAAAGGAGAACAGCCCGTAAGGATTTAACTGTAGAAAATCTAGAAGCTGACAGTTGAGGTGACCTGGCTTACTGGTGTCCATATCAACTACTTTGGCTAGTTGTCAAAATCGGTTTATGCTAGCTTGGCTTCGTCCAACAGTGTGACTGTAACAGAGTTCTCTGCCTTCACCCCACCCCAGGCAAATTACACTCAAGAACTTCACCTCTTTTTAGGGCTTCCTGGCTCCAGTTAGTGAGGAAATTGCAGTTGATAATTGTGTTGACCTTAACACCCTACTGAAATTACAGCATCCTAGATATGCTCTGGTATGACTATTAGTGCAATATCCAAGGATATGCAGAAGATCAAGGGATGGTAATACTTATTTATTTTTAAAAGGGAAACAAAATTCCTTTGAAATTCCAGTTAGTCATTAATTTTCCACAGCAGTGACCGTATCTCTTAGAGGATAAAGCAGTTCAGTCTCTAAAATATTTAGTTTCAGTTCTCCAAAGAACACCCTCCTGTACCACATTCACCTCAGAAGGGATAGGGACAAAATATTCTGGACAAAGCCAGGATCAGCTAGGTTTCCAAACAGCCAAAAACTTCCTTTTAGCAGGCTGTGTTTTGTCCCAGAGATGGGCTTCTCCGTTCTAGCAGTGTGCTGAAATGGTTGACTGGAGTTCAAGTCCCCCTTCCTGTTGTTTTCAGCCCAATTTAGAGGTTGTAGAAATGGCTTGTCACAGATCTCTGGAATTGGCAATTCCCTTCTGAATTTCTTTCGCGTATCCTTTCTCTCTCTCTCTCTTTTTTTTTTCCACAGCAGCAGTTCAAAGCAGAATGTCTTCAGGGATTTGAGAGCAAATGATCACAAGTGTTTAGGTGGGGACTTGTGCCAATATACTCAAAATATTTTGTTGCATTGCCTTTGTCTGCACACAGCAGAATGCATGCGGGAAGCAGACTTAGCTCTGGAAGGACAGCAATAGAAAAATGCAAAAACAAACCCAGAAAGGAAGTAAGTGAAGCCAAAGGGGAGCTTGTAGTTTAGGGTAATGAACAGTAAAAGAAAGACGTGGTACTTAAAGAAGAAGTGTAATGAAAGGGCTCAACGGAAAGATGACTGATTTAGAGAACAGCCTGAAAAATAACCCTAACGTTTGGAAAAGGGCTCGAGTAGGGGGAGAAGCTACAGTGCCTATTGAGGGGCAGAGGATTTTGTTGCATTATTGCCTCTGGACAATTCATAAATGAATATTCTGTGATCTTGTCTTTACTGAGGAATGTAATAAAACATTTTTAGTGGACGATGGAGTCTCAAACAGTTGACTCAGATTTGCTTCAGCACCCTATTGTTCCCAATGAGCTCTGACTAAATGCTTTTGCCATAGATGTGCTAATGTGTTATACGAATTACTTGTCTTATGTCGGTGCTGTAAAATTAGAAGCCCTTCCACACAGTGTGTTGAGCAGATTAAAATCTAAGCCTGTTTATATGGTCCAGGAAAGTGCAAATTATCTTAAATAAACAAAAATGTTGTGATCTAACCAGGGGGATGCTGTGACAGAGTGCTATGAAGCAAATGCATTTTGTAACCTAGATGGTGAGACAAGTTTCCAGCTTCCCTTGATAAGGTTTGTGTTGTTCTGATTTGTGCCTTATATCAAAGGGAAGAGTTTGAGATTGGTAGATTCTACTAAGATACCCCTTGTGTTTGAAAATTAACTTCCTAGGCAGCTGTGCAGTTCCCTTTCCAAAACCTTTGCAGTGACTGAAGGGCTACATCTACCTTCTTGTAGGCAGTTCAGGGACAGATTTCTGGCTGTTGTGAAGAGTGCTAAGCATCATATAAGAGGCTACTACTAGATATTTTTTGTAAGGAAGAAATCATTTGAAGTAGTAGTTGTCCGATGGCTTTGAAGCGGTGTGTATGAAATTCAGGATTCACGTTAGTCTCTTAAACTCCTGTCTTGTATACCAGTCCCTCCTATTCCTCCCTCCCTTGTAGGTAGAATGTAGTGTAGTTGCAGGGGTATTTCACCTCTACTGACTTACTCTAATCTTAGTGTCATCATGTTCCAAGACACTCAGTTATAACTGCTCTTCTACCCAGACGGTATTTGTCACATAAAAAGTCTAAAACTAGAATGAAATTACTGCAGACATGATGTACTTAAGGTAAAAAGAGTATCTTACTGTGTTTGAGCAACAGCTTAATTAGGAGATCCCATGCTATTGTTGGACTTGATGATCTCAGAGGTCTTTTTGAACCTAAATGTTTCTATGGTTCTACTGTAATAAATATTTGGGAAGGGACAAAGTAGTGATGTGACATCAGAGTCAGCATGGTACTTTTTGGACTCAGTTTCTATTTTGGTGATTTTCTTAATTTTCTCTTATTTCCCTGCACGGAAATAATAACCAAGATTGTATATTGCTATGCCAGTATAATGTGACTCCTTAGGGCCTCTCCAGATCATGATCAGGGTTGAGAAGTTGTGGAAATAGCTAATGGCTGCACTGTACGGAGGTTTTGACTGAGACACACTGAGCTTCAAATCCCAAGGCCAGAAAAAAGGCAGGACCTATGTGAGAGATGGCCCCTCAGTGCCTCTGGCTGGGGAGTGGGTTGGCAGCAGCCGGCTGGTAAGTGCCAGAGAACGCACATCCACACTTACCTGGTTCGATCCTGCTTCCTATAGGAAACAGAGGAAGGGGTAAGTACAAGCCTGGTGTTACTCTATTTGTTGGTGTCAGAGGAGGAAGAGGAAGTAAGAACTATGCCTAAACTGTTTTCCTTCTTACTCTACAGCTTCTAGTCTAGGTATCCTTTGGTAAGACTAGCTCCATGCAGCCATGTGTCCCTGGGCTATCTGTGCGCTTCGGTGGTGCAGGAAATGCAAAACCTGTGCTCTGTCACTGGTGCTGTAGTGAAAGCTACTGGTGTGTGTGCAGTTATGCCAGCGGAAGGGAGATTTTTTCAGTTTATTTTGTGTTCAGGGGAAGAGTTTAACTAAGTCAGCATAAAAATGTTTTGTTTCATAAAAACTGTCAAGATAGCCATGCTGGAGACAGTGAGGGCTGGGGAGGAACGGGACTCCTCTGCTGCAGCTGTATCAGCAGAAGCTGTGCTGTGTGGATGGTGCTTAACAACCGTCAGGGGCACCTAGAGAATCTCCTGCTTAGCTCCTAACTGGCAGCTAAACCGCTGCTGGCCCCTGGAGTTACACGGTTTATCCTGTAGGAAAGACTTCAGATCCCGTGTAAACTATACGCTGAAGTCTTGGGGTGATCTAAGAAAATAAGTTTTGGTGCATTATGTAACTAACGATATTAAAACTGCATAAGAAACAGATAAATAGCTTTTTATAGCGGGCGAGGGCGGGAAAGGTCCTTCTTTTGGTATAAATTCTTACCTGCTTTTACGAGCGTATTTGCCTCATATTTGACAAGACCAGCACAGGGTTGAGTTGATCTCATGCAGTTTGATTTTTGCAACCACATTTAAATATAAATGCAAGCAGTTGAGTTTTTTTGTGTAATGCTGACATTTCTATGTGATATTTCTCCCAGAAAAGTAAATATTTCTCTGTTACTGCTTTCCAGTATAATGTTTTCTGTGTAAACACACAGCTTTTGATTTGCATTTCTTTTTAATTTTTCCAATCTGTTTTGTTTTAAGCATAGAGACTTGAAACTGCTGGACATTGCTAAGAGCAAAGGTTATAGACGTGAAACAAGAACAAAAAGGGGAGTAATTAAGGCTTTCTTAATATTAAGGAATTTGATATTACCTTTAAATGTGGCAGTTCAAATTTAAGGCATACTTTAGATTAAAACATGATAAAGCTTTTGTGCGTGGCTTCTACCAGCCTTTATAAGGACTGAGCAGGCTGCTTGCCTGCTTTTAGACAAATTAGAAGTAATTTGTCTTCTAATGTGCAGTTAATAGTACTATGGCAGTCATTCAGTTTTGCAGACTCAGGTAGACTTGTAGCATTGTGGAACAGTTTCTAATACATTGCAGAAACATGTTACTCAAGGAACTGCAGGAATAGATAGCCTCTTGATGTTTTCCATAAGAAAGAGCAAGTTGAAAGAAAAATAAATTCCTTTTCAGTGTTGCGGTGGTTATAAATTTGTTTTCTGTTGCTGGTGAAATTTGCTTGTGCATGTTGCAAATGAGGTGTTTAGGACTTTAGGACTTGTTTAATGCTTCGTGGTGGAACTGTGGAAGATGGAGTGCAGATGTTGCAATGCACGTCACTGAGTGTTGCACTTATTTGCCTGGATGCAGGTGTCCAGAGTCACTGTGTCAGGGGAGGGAAGAGTTGGGAAAAAACCATAGTGTAGGTTTGTGTACTGGAGGAGGTGATTCAGTTCTGTGTGTTGGGTAAGAGTTCTTACTGGGGCAATTGAGTTTTCAAGGGAAAAAAGTCTTTTAGAAGCACTTAAAAACAAGCATAAATTGTTTGAATTCTTAGTAGCAGTATTTCATGTGGTTTATGTGATCAAATCTGTGCCTAAAAAGAAATGGGAAGGGATCACATGGCCTTCAAACATTTTCTATTGGTATGTTTTCCTTTGGACACAGGGAAACATCCCCAGACCCCCATGTTCACCCACAGCATGTGTGAGGTGACTGCAGTCACTGCATGGCCACATCTGACGTGGTACAGCCGGGAGCAGATCCCAGTCAGTGTCTCATGGCTCAGCACCGTTAGGGGATGAGAGGGTGTTGGAAGGGCTCCAGTTTGATGGTGGCCACATCAGATGCTACTGCAGATTCTGAGCTTAAAATGGAAGTGTGTGCTCAATACATGCTACCAGCTATCAAAGACTGTTCAGTCCCAGTGGATTTTCAGATTCGGGATGCGAAGAGCATTGAAACACAGTTTGTTGCATAACTTCAGATCCCTAGTATGTGGTTGTTTTATGGATAAGGATTAAGGGCAGGTTTTGTCCAAAGAGACTTTTAGGAGCTGGAGATATCTAAAATATCATTAATGAAATTTTCTACTTTTTATTACCATGTCTTGCTGATGCAGGTGTTACTGTTAAAATTAGTAAGGAAGGCTGGTATTTAATCTGAAGTTAATACAAAGTCAAATTAAGTGAAGCAAAAGAGCCCAAGGTCACTGCTGTAGGCCTTAAACAAAAAAGCTGATGCCTGCTTTTTGGTTTGTGTCTTCGGGGACCATTGCAGAAGACCTGTATTTGACAGACTTCAGAGCAAAGGAGTTCTATCAGAGTACTTTATAGTCAAAGTAGTAGCTAGTAAAATGGAGCTAGAAATGATGGGCCTCTCCATGGATCTTCTGTCGCATTGGGAAAATACAGCAGATGCCTTATCAATAAATTTGGAGTAGCATATTCTGGATGCAACATCATCTGTACATGTTCAGTGAGAAGGGAGAAAATACCGCTTTACAGAAGAGGTGCACGCTCTCTTGCAGCAGTTGACAGGTGGATTTGCTGTCAGAGAACTAATGGTGAGATTCTTATGGGAGAAACAAGCTGCAAGTCTTTCCTTAGAGTACGAGAGAACTGATAGAAATATAAAACTAAAAGAAAACCCTACAGGTTTCTGTTGCCTCCTTCCTCGTTTTGAACTTAAGTTAGATGAACAAATTTGGAATAGCATTGATGCCAGCTGTCTGACTGGAAAGGACAGGAGGTTGGGAATTTGGAGAAGAGATGGAATCCCAAGCATTGGTGGGCTTTGGACTTCTCTCGTACCAAAACCCAAAGCAGTAATTAATATAAAAGAGTATTGCATTGTGCATAATGCACCACATACTTCAAACAGAAATCAAATACAACAATTAAAAAAAAGAGCTTTTCCTTCAGAACTCTCCCCCCCACAAATAACAGATCCCAAATTTAATCTTAATCTGAAGAGCTCACATAAAGGTGTCACTCAGACCCTGTTAATAACTCTCCCTTACTTCCCATCACTGTTCTGTCAGTTGGCTTTCAGCCACTAATTCTTCACGATTGTGTCAGCTATACTGAAGACCCCTTTTTATTCAGCACTAAGAGAATGTTTCAGGTTTCTGTTGACTGTCTAGTTTCTGCATTTTTCCTGGGTTTACTAATGCTCTGAATTAAAATTCCCATTTTAGGAGTAGAAACAATTCCTGAAATGGCATTTCCTTACCTTCTCAATATATACACGTTGTCCTTTAGAAGTGGCATACCCTGCTTCCCAAGGAGACTAGGGAAGCTTCTGCTGTTCTTTCTGTTTGTATCTTGCTAATGCAAGTGTTTGCAGGTCTGTTAAATCTGCAGTGAAACAACGTTAATTTCTTCTGTTTTGGAGTGTGGAAGGAAGCAGTAGGTTTTACTCTTAGTATTTATGAGACCCAAGTGGGCATGAAAGTCACTTTCTTAACACAAGAGTTTTCTAAAAATATTCTTACGTATGTTCATACTAGTAGCTTGCTCAAGCTTCTATTTCTGAGCTAAGCAGGTTTTGAAAGAGCTTTTTTTCCAACATGAAGACAGTAGGAGCTGCTGGATATTAAAATTTAAGTGAAGTATTTCTATCTCTAGAGGAAAGTTGCATCTTCAGGAAAAAATGAACAACATCAAGTTAGACTTGATGATCCTTGTAGATCCATTCCAACTCAGGATTTTCAACGATTTGATGATCTTGATTGATAGTGACACCTGCTGTATTTGCTTTCAGTGTATATTTGGGAAAAGCCATCTTCCCTTTATGGGTCTGCGTGATTTTTGAAATCTGTGATCCATCTGAATATAAGCTTTTAATTATTGGGATCAGTAAGATTTTTATAAATTTAAGATGAAATGCTAGTTAGCAAGATGGGGATGCCAAGCTAGAATTAGAGTATTATTAGCTAGCCAGTAATACGTCCTGAGTATGAAGGTTTCATTCAAAGCATTTAATAAGAAATTTTATCAAGCAATTCAAAAACAGCAAAGTAAGGTTTTAGAGAACAGCAAATGCAAGGGATGTGGTGTCCCATTAGCAGAGATCATCTCCCAGGTTGTTTTTTTTAATTGACAAAATTATAACAAATGATGGACTGCTGAGATCAACATGCTGTAATGACCAATTAATGGAAACAAGATGATGATTTTGTTTTAGAAAATTGATGTGGTGAGCAACTGGAACAGATGCAGGTATGCTTATAAATTGCTAAATTGATGCATTGAAGTACTGCTTCTGAAAGATGAACAGCTGGGAAAGAGTTTGAGGAAGTGTTGTTTTTTGCGGTAGATAAATACTGATAACCACACTAACAAAAATGATGTTTGAGTGAGTATTAAGTGGCTTATGTGCTTTGTGTGTTGAAATTAAAATGGAATTGAGGTCTCCTTCCACTGAGGACTAATAAACTGTTTCATTTCTCTTCTGTTGGAGTAATTTAGTTCTACTATTTTTGCTTTCTCTCATCTGTGCTGCTTGTGTTTCAGCCTTCTCAGTATCTCACCTGTAGGTATTTCTCATTTATTCCTTATATATCTTATTCCTCATTTATAGCAAAGACTGTTTTTCAGGGTGAGTAAACTTCGTGATGGCTTAATGAAATTTATCTTTCGCTTGTTGCTGTCCTAACAACCTTCCTTCTGGCTAGACAAATTTAAGCTCTGGTCTTTCAGAAGACATTTTTGTGTACAGGTTTGACAAGTAATGTTAGCTGTTTCCTGGAAACAAGCTAAGATTATGGACTTGGCAGTATTTACTACCAATTCTGAATATGAAAGAGACAGTATCTAGTACTCACTGGGGAAAGAGCCCTTGTTACAACTAGTGCTTGGATAAAGTAAGCTGCTAGCCCAGCCACACTTCAAGAGGTATGGTGACCAGAGTTTATTATGTTTGCCATGAGGCTGATTGCTAATGCGTTTGCTTTGTTTTTCTACTCTTTGTAAGACTCAACCTGAGGGAAAGGAATGGTTTTAATAAGGCTCTGAAGCCTAATTGCTTAGATTAGCTGAGAGCAGACTGGAGAGCAGTGCTGGTGTAGTCTACATTGTACGTCGTAGGCTTTGTAGAAATGGCAATAAACATATGCAGAGGCTTAAATGGCTCTCTAAATGTTTCCTACATAATCCTTCACTTTTAAATGAATCTATTTGCACTTTGTAAAAAGTAAAATTTGTGCCAGCTTTTCTGTTTGCTTTTGATGTAATGCTGGATACGCGATCAGTGTTGTGGTATGAGAGTCACGCAGTACAAGTAATAGTCTTATCCAAACAACCAAAACCATGTTCATGGGCTCCTAAAGGGCAAAAAGAACAAAACTGAAATTAAAAACTGAAAGTAGTTGCTCAGAGAATATATAAACCATCAAAACTATAGCATTGTAATATACATAAAAGCAATTTTTTTGAGGGGGGAATTTTGACCATTACACATTGATTTGCTTTAAACAATACAGTAATAGCTATAGCAAAAAAATTAACGAATGTAGACTCTGTTTCTTCCCCAGACAGCCTAATGTACAGAATAGTGAGGAACTTGTATTTTTCACAGCAGATAGGGCTGCCAGTTTCTAACCTAAGGTATAAAAAGTCACTCTCGCTGAGAGTGATTAGTGCTCTTTAATGTAGATCTGACAAGGAAGAGTAGGTATATTCTGCTGCCTGCATGAGAAGATTTCCCCTTGATCCTTTTGGGGAGGTTGTGTTTGTGTCAATAAAATTAAATGGTTCTGGCAGAAATGCAGAAAAATCCTAGTGGTACCGTGAGTAGGTATTGTCCCTGGAAGCATAATTCTTGAAGAGCAAGTGAAAGTTGCTGCTTGGGCTGGGGAAAGGAGTATGAAAATATTGTTTGTGTGATGTCTGATTAATTAAGAAAATACATAACATGGGTTGGGAAAGAGCAGAAGATGGGAGAAGCCCTGTCCTGAGAAGCTTCCAAGGTCTGGAAACCAGATGAGTGAGTTTCTGTACTCTACGGGTTTTGGGATTTGCTTCAGGTATTTGATGTTGATAGTAGTTACTTTACGCTGTGGTGAAATTGGATGGGTGCTGACTTAGAAATGCCTTACCATGTCGCAAATCCAATAACAAAAGCAAATTGGTGGAAGATGCTTACCTAGTTTGCTTAAAGTCTAACTTCACAGCTTTTCTGATGTGCAGTTACTTTGCAGTGGCCATGAAGCTTCAGCCGTTTTCCTTGCAAACCAGCAAGTAAGGTCTGTTATCTATCCTCATCAGGTTTCTCTTTTGTATTTGTCTGAAAAGCATTAGAAGGGAAGGGGCAGGTCTCCACAGTTGATAAGAAGCCTTATTGTGTTTCACTTTCCACAGTGTTAGCTACCATAGGGTGTTCTAATACTGCTCGTCTTCAGGTATGCAACATTGATACCTCCTACTCATCCAAAATACAGAATGTGAGGTAGTCGGCTTGCACAGGATTAATCAAAAAATAGAGAGGTGTTTGCACAGTAAATTAATTCTTCAAAATGTCCCTTATTTCTAAAAATAAAGAAGTGGGTGTTTTTAGGGGAAAATAAGGATCAAACTTCTGAAGGCTGATGTCCAAATAAAGTCAGGGAATCACCCTCAGTGTACCTCTTCTTTAAACTACAACAATTCCATAAGGGAAGCCCAATGTTTCGGGGTGTACAGCAAATTCAGATATCTACACCGTGGGTGTTTAACGGTACAAGTGGGAAAAGAATGCATCTCATAAGCGTGGTGTACAGGTAAGAATTAAAAGTGGGAAGCTTATTTGGGGTGTACTTTCCCCAACTTACAGTTTTTAGGGCAAAGATAAACTGAGAGCAATTGACTTTTATCGACTTGTGACTTCCAGACAAGATGTTAAAAAGTTAATTGTTGTGAGGTTGAGCATTGCATTTCTGTGTATTTCAGTGGCAGAATTTTCCAACTGCTGAATGTGGCTGTCAACCCAGTGAAGCTGAACATGATTTTACTGTTAGTGATGCAGTCCTGTGTACGTGCTAATGCAGGAAGAGTCCTTCCTTTCTTAAGACTGTTGCATTTCTTAGGGCCTTAATGCAGCAATTGGGAAAGTCACTCGTAATTCATTGTGAGAAAAAGAAGTCAGAACTGTGTGTTGGAGAATAGGCAGCCCATTGCAGCTAGACTGGTTCAGATCTAATGCAATTATTGTTACCAATTCACACTTCTTCCAATTCTTTTATTTTAGCACTCCATAATGTTCTTCATCTTCAAGTAATTTGTCTGCCACTGATTGGGAAATGCTTCAGATTGAATGAAGTGGAAAGACGCTTCTTGTTCTATATTTGCTATATCTGATTTTTTTATGTGTTACTCTTGGACCTAAATGTCATGTGCATTTAGGAAGCTGCTGTATGAATCTACGCATTGCACAATAGAGGGTAGAATTTGGCCTTCTGTAGCACTGTATAATAGTAAAACAAATAGGAATTCTCATGAAATTGTCGTAATACATGCAGTGTTCTAAAAGCTGAAAATTTTGATTTCATTTCAGTAATTTCAAGTTCCACCTTTTATTTACACAGGCCAGTGTCAGTGTTGTCATCGTTGCCCCCTCACCCCCAAACATTGTCGCTTTAACTGCTGGTCTCTGACTCCCAAAGAATCAATGGCTTTACTCCAGAAACATTAGTGGATCAGTGGACTTTGAAGATTAGTAGGTCACAACCAGGTACAAAATGGATGTTGTAAAACCCAGGCTCTTGTATTTGCTTGAATCTTTCCTCAAAAATGAGAAGGGTTAGCTTTGAACAACAGACCTCTTTGAATGGATTAATTCCTTGTGTATTTCAAAGAGCTGAGAATATGCTGAAGAAACTACAAATGTGGAATTAATTTTCAGTGACTTGAGAATTCAGCTAGCTGACAAATCGTTCTCTTAGATAAGCCAGAATGGTGAGGATGGAAGTAAGGCAGTGAAAACCTGAAGAGGAGAGCTGTAAATGCAGTTAAGGTTTTGCTTTTCTGCTTTCCCACCTTCTCCTGCAGATGGAGATACACAGGAGTAGCTGCCTTACGGTCACATTTTTCTTATTTCAAGGTTTTGTTTTCTGTGCAAGACTGGATGGTTAACTACTCTTAGAGTGTCAAATAAATATAAGTCTGGCAAATTTGTGTCTCTTGCTGAGCTGAACTAATCTGTAACTGTCCAGTATTCAGCTACAGCCCCTGAAATGGTCTTTCTAGGCTTTGTAGAGAAGCTTAACTAGATCCAAGTAGCTTTTGAAGGTCTCTCCAGTGATTGTATTCCATACGTATGTTATTTCACCTGCTTATACGTGGAAATGATGGGATTTAAAAGGGTGGAAGGTTTGATGTGGGATAAGCATGAACACAGAGAGAATTCCAAGTGACTTTTGTTTCTTGTCAATAAACTGACCATAGAATGTTTTCACTCCTTTACCTTTTTTTCCCCCTTACCCCAAACGTTGTCTTCTTCATATTCCCTTTCTTTCTCATTCTTTCACAGGGATTTTAATTTTCGGTATGTTTCCCCTCCCACCACTTTTTTCTGATCGGTTGGTTTTGGTCATGTCTGACAGAAGGACAGATGTTTCACAGATAATGACGTATCTGCAAGTTCTCTGAGAACAGGCCTGCAGAAGAGACTTAATTACACGCAATTAAAGGAAAGCACTTATTAGACACTAGAGAATCCATATAGAGGAATGGATTTAAAAATGATTCCTCTACAGAAACAAATGCAAGTGGAGTTTGTAATTGATAATGATGTGCATCAAATCCCTGTAAAATCTTTTAATGGTGCCAGGCTCCTTGCTATGTGTCAGGCTGCATTTGTGATGGAGCCTCAGTAACATTAGTTGGCAAATCTGGTTCTTAATCCATTGGCTTTCTAATCTAAAATGCATCCCATTCTTTTCCTACTGCAGTTAGAAATGATACCGATCTACAACAACCACGTGAGTCTTGTATATCCTTTTGAATTAGTAAATTACCTGACCAGGCCAGACCTACGTTACTGTTGGGAACTGAAAGAAAATCTCCCCTAGGGCAATATTATCGGCTTTCTTCTCTTATAGGATATTGCTTCTTTTTATTTTTATGCTGTGGTATAGCATGGGAACCTGTATTTGGAGCAGCATATCCATGCAGGTTGGTGTTTTGGAGGCTTGCTGTATGGATTTAATCTGTTGTGATTTTTTGTTTGTTTGTTTTACTACAGTTGTTACTAAAGTAATGTTATGGGCTTTCCCTCATGCCTATTGTAAGGGAAAAGAATTTCCTCTGTAGTTGCAAGGTGTGCCGTGAATTTTTAGGGCCATTGACAGTTTAATTCGGGAACGATCTAATTAGGGATCCAGAGAACTGGATTCAGTGTATCCTAAAGTATTGACTGTCCTGAGAGATGCTCTGGCAGATGGTTAGTTCAAAGTGAGTTTACCTTGGGCTCAGTTTCTTTAGACTGACAGCTTTTTTTACTCAATTAAATGAGACAACTGTCAAAAGAACAGACTCTGAGTTGATGCAAATAACTATGCGGCACAGATAAAGCTTAAATGTGTTCCTTGAGTCAGCTGAAACTGTCAGGTGCTTTGAGTAACTAGTTCAGCCAGCCAAAAAGGCACACTGGCAAGTAAAAGAAAAGGTTGAGGGGGTGCCTAAAAATAAAACAACTCCCAGGTTTTTGCTATCTTTTTTCATTGACTTCAGTTTTTGTCACATGCCAATATAGGATGTTGGAAACTGTTCTTTGCTCTCACTCTAGTCTTCATTTAAGTAAGGAATTCTCGTTATGTTCTAATTATCCTCTGAAGTTGGTTTGTTGTTAGTGTGCCCAAAGTCTTTAGGCTACAAAAGCATGAAAATAATGAGTTATTATGATGGAGCTGTCAGTCCCCAGACTAGCTGTCCTTTGCTCTGAGAGTTTAGCTGTCTGCAAATAAATTAATGTTTTTTATCCTTGGCAATTTAAAAATCCATCTGTGAAGCTTATAGCTAAAGTTCAGTGTGTGATCTTTATCCTCTTGACCCCTACCCCAATAAGAAGTAAAGTAGCTCTTCCTGGGGGTGACCCCACTGAGCAGGTAAGACCCAGTGTTTCTCTTACCCATCTGTTAAGTCGCTGTAACTTTCATTCCTCATGAATTAGAAGGTGTAGTGGGCTTAGTGCAGTAATGAGGCCCTGCTAATGTTCTGCTGCCAGTTGGATGGTGTCTTCTCTGCAGCAGGATTTGCCCAAGGTAAATTAGGAAACTGGTGAAGGAGTAGAGAAAGTATTCTCACACGTGAAACAGAAGCCCCTCATCTGCTGCTAACCTGGAAAGGATTTGTTGACATTTTAAGAACCTGGACATAACTGAAATAAGAACAGATAACTCTGAAGGGGGAAAAACATACTAACCAAACACAAAGCAAAGCTGGGGCTTATTGTGGAGAAAGTTGTGATATTTGGGTAGCTGCTGCTGCATTTTGCAATGCAAAAGGCTCAGAAGGAAGCCAGATAAAAACTTTACTGCATTTAAACTGAGAAAAGGGCAAAAGTAAAAAGTAAACAATGTGCTTCCTCTTTCCCTTTGAAATTTCCCTGTTCACAAAGAGGAGTGGGGCAAGGCAGGAGCAGCATCCATCTGATGAAAAAATCATATTAACTGCTATGTGACACCATGCAGCTTCTGTGGAGCTTTTTGTTACGCTTCAAATATGGCCTCATGGAAGACTCCTATTTTCCATTGTCTAAGATGATTAGAAATGTTAACAAACCTGTGTTATTTCAACTTTGATGAAGTGGGCAGAAAGTCCCTTGTGAGAGAGCTGTGTTTGATTCTTAGAGTATCTAGTGCAAAGACAGGGGCCTCCATTAGCATGTTGTCACAGTCCTGTCCCAGGAAGTGTGTTATGAATATGTTAGTAGACTCTGGCAGCTTCCATCAGTTGGCTCACTGAAGTGCTTTAATTTAATTCTTCAAATGTATCAGACACATGAAATTTTCAAGTCCTAACTATGAAATTTCGATGTTACTTCTTGTGTGAACCCAGGAATCAGAAACTCAGCCTCCTGCTCTGGGCACATCCTTCTTGTCAGCTTTGTTGCCAGCTTCCTGAGCGACTGCTTCCATCGCCCCTCCAGTGCTGACACAGTACTCCTCTTCTGTCTTCACTGGGTAAATCACGGAGAAGTGTACAATACCAAGCTCATACCAAATCATATCAAGCAAGCTCATATCAAATAGATTGAAGAGTCCAACAGCAAGGAGGCATGTATTTAAGATTTCCACCTCCCTCGTTAGGATGGAAGTTTTCAGTGCTATTATTTGTCTGGCATTTCAGCTCGATTCAGAAATCTACCTTGTGGACTCGAGTGAAGAAGCTTTGTTTCCCCGAACAAAGCCCAGTCCTATGAGTTCTGTAGGGCTTTTGCATTTTAAAAACATACATATGTCACTCGATACATTTTCATGAACTTATTTGAAAGTCTCTTTAAACCAGGAGCATTAAGCTCTAATTTCAGTGTGAATGAAAATGCTGACTAGAATGAAAGTTAAAGAGAAGTGATGAGAACATCAAAGGCCTTGTTATGTCTATTAGGAAACAAGATACAGAACTGTCTGCAAGCCTACAGGGAGAAGGGAATGATGAAGCCAGGAGTAATTGGGCGGAGGGCTGTGGCCTGTGGGTGTCATCAGCAGTCCCTGAGTGTGTGGGGAGTGTCTGGTGCGATACGATCGGGTAGGTTGGCAGGGCTTCCGATGGCAAGCTTACATACAGAGGCTTGCAGCTAACTACTAGGGCTTATTTTTTTTTCTCTTCATGTTGAAAGATCACTTTTTGGTTGACTTGTTACTGGAAAAACTTGTGAATGAGTACTGCAGCTGGGTGGTAGGTACTTAAGCCAGTGACCTATCTGACAGCTGCTTTAAGTAGTGCTGGAAGGGGCAGATTTGGATAGCCCAAGTATGTAATGCTGGCAGGATGTTTGGAGAAGAGGTTCAGATGTATCTTCATGTGAGCGTAACTCAGGGGTTGGAGGAGCTGGGGAGTACTTGGTCGAACCAAATTCTGAGCTTTCCTCTGTTGTTACCGCTGAAGATTCACATCTGCTTTGTAGCTTAATCCTTTTAAGGTGAGCAGTGGTGAAAGTGAAAATAGATCATTGTCACTAACTGCCAGTCGTAACCTTTGCATTTTTTAAGTGCTCTGCAGTACTGTGTAGCCATGTCTCTGTCAGACGAGTTCTGAACCTGCAGGATGGGTTTGACCAAGGCTGCGCAATCCACTAACCGCTGAGAAGCACTTTGGCCTGCTGTTTTTATCTCTAGGGAAGAGATTTGAAGATCTATAATGCTGTAGGGCCTAGATTGTTAGCTCTGCAGTCTACTTGATTATTATGCTTGGGCTTTCACGTTTATTTCTGGACTTTCCTTAAAAAGAAAAAGAAGGAATTGCGTTTGTTGTGCAATGCATAAGTGAGTAAATCTACTGGCATGGAAGGGGTTGGACTTGGCCATCCACGCACCATATAGGTGATGTGGGCATGTGCAGTTCAATATGCTTGGATCGTGGCTGTCCAGCATAGCACTTAGAGCTCCTTGCTTGGCTGGGCTGCAGAATGGCAAGAAATAAATCCCCGGTAAGTTTTGTAAATCCTGCTTTTCAGCCCCAACAAGATTTGTGGTTGGAAGAAGGCAAACGTGTAATTTTCATAACCCAAATGGTGTATGTCTGCTGGTAAATGTATCAGCATATGCTTTTAGTTGAATTTCATGAAAAAATTGCATTTTTTTTTTTTTTGATACCCTCTTTTTTTAGTTTTCATCCTATTAGCAGTCTATTGTACCTTGTTTATGAACGTGGAATGGTTTTGAGTTTTAAGAGATGTTCTAATGTGCTTGTCTTTTGAGTATATTAAAACATCTGCAGATGTGGCTTCAATATATGCTTTTGTGAGGTCACAGTCAGATTTTAGCTCACACTGTTTAAATATATCTACTTCAAGTGCTTTACCTTTGGAATGGATTAATGTAAAAAAAAAGTGTTGGCACATTCTGTCCCTAACCTGTGAATTGGAGGATAAGTTACAGTCATGAGGCAATATGTGGAAGTCAGTGATATGATCATCTCTCCCTCTGCAATGTCCTCATTCATTTAAGTCTGAAGACACGTTTCTGTTAGAACTAAAGTGGAAACTGTTTTCAGCAATGACAGAAGTCAATTTTTACGCTCCAGTAAGTGCAGGCCTTTCCCAGTGAAATCCGAAGGGATTTTCAGGACAGAAGACAGACCTCCAGGTTCTGGCCTGGTCAGCAAATGGCACGGCTCTGTCTGTAGAACAGGGGATGAATGTGTGGTGCTAGAAAAATCCCTTCACCTGAACCAAGCTCTTGAATTGTGTGAAACGCAAAAAAAAAACCTTTATGGTGTTTCAAAAGCATTAGAAAGGTGGATGTAAAGACCCTAAAATGAGATGATCATCAAGCTTAGGGAGGCTTTTTCAGAAATAAACTAAATTCTGAGATTTTTCATGTATTTCTTGCTACTCCTCTTGTTTATTTTCAGACACGAGTTGTTTGAGCTG
The DNA here is from genome assembly GCF_009819795.1 of Aythya fuligula. Lineage (NCBI taxonomy): Eukaryota > Metazoa > Chordata > Aves > Anseriformes > Anatidae > Aythya > Aythya fuligula. The sequence continues at coordinate 6,736,573 of NC_045569.1, read as the reverse complement.
TGGTACTGTTACCTGACACTGTTCCAGCACTGGTGCTAATTCACCACTTTCAGTTAAAGGTAACTCGGTGCCTTGCCTGATGATAAATGATGAAAGAAGGGAAACAGATTCACAGATTAATGTTAACTGATAGTCATAGGGAAGCACTAATTGCAAGTGCTAAAACAGTTTCATAACAGTGCTAATAATACACTTTATTCTCATTATAAGGTTCCCTGTTATGATTTCGTCACGGTACAAGCTCACACGCTTTGGCTTCTCACTGCATTAAACTGTGAAAGTGTCTGTGTTGCTGGTGCCTGCTGTCTGTATGCGTGTGGGGGAGAACATAGCCAGCTTCGTAGCTGAGCAGCCGTGCCTTCCTCGGGATTTGTTGTTCTCAGGCTTGCTATTACAGTGGTTGTTACCCCCAGGCTTCTATAACAAGCAGGCTGGGGTCTTGACATGCAAGTGACCTGTCTAATTATTTCTATGTGTGAAGGAAACCAGAAAGGGCCCGATGTCTTTAAATTTCTATTATTTCACATGGTCTGGCTGGCAATAGACCTCTGTCCTAAACCTGCAGAGTTAAATTTACCCAGAATGACAACTGTATACTCAGGGTTTAGTTACATAACAGCAGTTGCTGCGTTTCACATTGCACTAATCCAAACACAGTGATAAAGCAGGCCATGAAAAAGCTGTCTGTTTTTCGTATGTTACATGGGCAATAGGATAAAGAGCTTTTTAATTTGCCTCTCTACATTGCTGAACGTATTCTGTTGACTTGGGTGTTGTGCCATCTGACAGCTTATTTAGTATTTTAACCAGTATATTGTCAGGTAATGTTTTTTGTTGCACAATTTGGTAAATCCTGAAGGTAGGTGTGAAGATGGCTGTGTTTATAAGTAACGTGCGTTCACCTCTGTATGCATTTAGATTGTAGTATCAAGCCTGGAAGGTTATAAGGTACGACAGTGATTAAACTGCGCCTCAGCTTTTATGTGCTTTTCTGAAACTGCTCGCATCCCAGTTCTGCAGCAGCTCTTTCCAGCACTACTCAGAGGAGAATCATTGTGGTAATGTAAAGCAATTACCTCTGCATGCTCACAAGTCCACAGTGGTCATATCATCTATCATGTATCCTATCATTAACATAGCAGGGCTCAGCTTTTGAGCCCTGCTGAGAGCATGCCATGGTAAGGGAGTTGGAACGAGATGTTCAAGGTCCCTTCCAACCCAAACCATTCTGTGCCTGAGTGCACTGTTGAGTTCCCTTTCTGAGTGTTGTAGGCATTCATTTCCCCTTGGGAATGTTTGCAGAGCTTTGTTAAATATTAGAGACGCTTCTCCAACTTCTCATGTATTTATTCCAAAGAGAAACTGTCCCTGGAGGTGAGGAAAGGCAACGAGGAGGAGCATGTTCAAGACTTGGGTTCTGGCAAGAGCTTGAAGTTGGGGGACAGCTTGTGTCCCAGGTTGTGTATTTCCCTGAAATTTCCTCGGCGTTCTTGCTGAGTCCCTGAGCTGCTTTCTCAGCCATGTCATTTTTGGGAGAATTCTGAAGCAGCGATGGTTTGTGTTTGTGCTCTGCTAGCATCTTGCTTGGCACTCAGTAAATAAAAGTAAAGACTACCCATGCCATATAACGAGCCTGAAGGTTGAGAGTTTATGCCTCTGATCCTTGGAGGGGGTTGTGTCTTTTCTCTGGCAAAATGCCTGTGGTGTGCAGTGGAACCTGGCAGAGGTCCACGAAAACCTCTCGTGCTGGGCTGCACAGCGCACTGTGGGGCCGGCTTCGTAGGGGAGCTGCAGCCTGAGAGGCTGGGTGCAGAACTGCGGCAGCAGTACCAGAGGGGATAGCTCATGAAACTGCTCTGATATTAGCAGGGACTGGGCTGGGGGCATTGAGGACAGAAGCTTGAGCAGAATCTAGAAGGAAGAGCTTAAACCAAATTGTGCAAAGAGTGGAGGTTACCATGAACCTTGCTGGATGTGCCAGTGGAGGAGGTTGACATGTTAATGTTCAGGCTCCTCAAACTCATTGTAGTGTGTTTAGAAACACTGTTACATATAGTCAGAAATAGCAAATCAAAATAATAATAATAAATAAAAAAATAAAACACACAAAAAAACCCTACAACCCAGGGCTTAAATGCATGCCCAGAACAATATATCTTACTGTCTGTAAATGCAATTTACATGTTATTCTTAGTCATATAATTTGGTTTTCTTAACTCTAGTCTTCCTACTAGTCTTTATGCACAGAACTGTTAGGATGATTAGTTAAATAGCTATACACTGGCCCTGGCAAGAGTACACTGAAATAATTTGCATGGATACATTACTTTTAATCTTACACACATCTGTCTTTAAATTTAGAGTTCCTACTTCTTGGACAAGAACTCAGTAAAATATAAAAATCACTTCCTTAAGCTAAATCAATAACGACATACGTGTGCAGTGTAGGACATAAGTGTTTTAATAGGTGTCCAAGAGCAAAATGATCTGTTTTTCTGCTGCAAGCAAAGCTTACAGGAGCTAATAAGGAGCTGTGGTTAGATGATATTTCAGTATTCTGAAATGAGGCTCTTTCTTCTGCTACAGGATGATTTGAAAACCCCAGCATAATGCTTTAAATTCTGTTTCGTATTCTGTATTTTGTACAGACTGAGCTCCATTTGTGAGTGTTTGCTGCTATTTGCTTTTTATTTGGGAGCTAATGGGCTTATTTTCTCTTTTGAATGAACACGTACTGTTCATCCCAATTAGAATTGGGAGATATAAAACTTGAATTTTTTCTTCCTATTCAGCTCTACCACGTTTCCTAATTTGTGCTCCATTTCTTGGACACTGTTGTATGAGCAGCCATTTTGGCCTCTGCCTTTCAGGATGAGAAGACTCAAGTGTGTGTGACAGTGGAGAAATAATGACAAGGGAAAATGTGATTGTCTCTTTTGAACATCCTAAAAAAAACTGTTACATTTCGGTTAAGTATCGTAGTGTTCCCTAGCTTCCCCTTGGTGTAGTAACTTCTGGGTCCTTAAAACCAAAGGTGGATGTGCTAATGTAATCCATTCCTTTTAAAAATTAAATCAGAGGTAGAGCAGTCATGGTTTTGGAGGCAAAATAGAAGCACTAAAATGCTAGTAACTAGAGTGACTGTACATTTCTGCATTCAGAACAAAGGGACTGCTAGAAGAAGGGCCTAGTCCTGTTCTCTGAGCCTTAAAAGCTGCTGCTGTCTTCACAATAAAGGTAGCGCTGTGCTCGGGTGTGTCCATCCTCAGGTCATCAGCTCCCATCTGTGACATCATGTCCTGAGCAGCAGTGGCATGTGGCTGATGTACGTGATGGAGGTCTGCTGGGTGGCGAAGTTAGTGCCTTTGATAGCCAGCTTGTGTTCAGCTTTTTGAAACCCTTTCTTTCCCCTTAAAACTTTTTTTGTTTGCTAGTACTAATCTGTGTGCCAGAAAACCAGACTTGAGAGCAGTGTGATGAATATGCTGTGTTTTCTTTCCTAATATCTTGGGCAGGCAAAGCACTGAAAAGTTTTTGGGGTTTTGTTTGGCTGGTTGGTTAGGTTTTGTTTGCTTTTTGCTGCCAGTGGTGACTTTTTCTCCTTTTTCTTTAGACAGGGCGACTGTTTCCCTCATGCTTATAAAAAAGACACAATGTAAAGCAGTGTGTCTTTCAGCTGCAACAGCATTCATAGGAGATTTTAATACGACAGGCTTTGTCACTGGTGTTCTGAAGTTTTCCTGGAATTTTATGGGTGTCTGAATGCAAATATACCCCACCCCCATTTTTCTTTTTTTGCTATTTGAAGGTTCGTTTTCTTTAGGGTATCACTTCATTCCTGCCAATCTGATAAAGCTAACTTAATTAAAAATATTACCATTAGATCATACAGTTCTCTTTATTAGTTTAGTCCATGGGGCTCCTTTTCCACTGGGAAATTATTTACTTCAGAACTTGCAAGAGTAGCCTTGGCTGGCTTTGTTTAACGCAGCTGCTTTAAAGCTTTCTATCAGATTAATGTTTTTCCAGGCCTTTTCTTGCAGGTACGCTGTTGCTCAGAGATAACTCCGATTGCTCAGATCTGTGGTGTTTGCTGCAGAGCTCATTGAAGGGCTTCATGGCAAAGGAGCCATAATGAGTTAGTTTGGATGACTGGTTATTTATCCCAATTTTCTTCTCCTTTTTTGCTGTTTCTTCATTGCCACCACCTTACTTTTTCTTTCCAGTGAAAAAATCACCTTTTGGTGTATGGACTGTTTTTGTATGTCCCTGTTCTCTCTTGCAAGGATTTTTTGGCTTCACTTGGCGAGGGAAGGGGGAACTGCTAGAGAAATTCTGTGACTACCTTCTCTTCTCACCAACAGCTTTAAGCAATAACATTGACAGCTTGTTTAGCTGGAGGTCTGGCCTGCAGGTTTTTATTTGTACTTCCTATTCATTGTATTGTAATGTGGAGGAGGGACTGGACTGGATGCTGGAAGCAATCAATGTTTTATGTCATATAATTTACAATACAGGATAGAAGAGCAGAGCAACGTGTAAATTCTGTGCTCTAAAACAAGTTGTGTTATGACTTCACCTCCATTCTTGTGTTGCACTTTCCATCTGTATCTGACGTTTCTTGCAAGTATTCTGTATCTGGGTGTTCCTGTGAAGCCTAACGTGATCTTTATAGCTGCTCAGACTTCAGTACTACTCTGGCGCAGATGAGAAATGGCAGTGAAACTAGCATGTGTATGTTCAATATTCTTAGCTCTTTTAACACAGACCCATTTCTTTTTGCTCTCTAATCCAGTGCATCTAGTCTAGTGTTCAAGTTGTTTTTAACTAGATATTTATTTCTAAAACCCTGTTACAGACCAGATAATCATACGTTAACACATCAGCCTATACAAACACACTGGTGTTCAGCTTCCGAGTGCTGTGGCATTAGACAGCAGTCCCAGCCAGGGCAGCTTTGCAGATTGAGCAGATGCAGTGGCCATGGGGAACAAGCTGCAGGACTGCTAAGGCCTCACTGGCACAACCAGGTTTGAGACTGATTGCTAACCTGTTCAGTAACAGTCTTTTGATATATTTGAGATGGGACTGTTGTTTCCAAACCTGTCTTCTGGGGTATATGACCTGCTTACCTACATGCCTGAAGTACTCTGTACAAGAATAAATATTGCTTGTGCTCATAACATTTTTTTAAGCTGAATGCTGAATCTAATGTTGAGTCCAAATCATTCTCTACTCATACTAGCAGTCCTGCTGAAGTGGGAAATGTGAGTAAGCTTTGTCCCCCTGATCTTGCCTATTTCTTTTTTCATGGGCAAGTTACTGTTGTAGTTTAGGCAATGCTTAATGCTAACACGCAGGCAGCATTGTTTTTCAAAATTCTCCCTCCCTCGTAATTAAAATTCATGAGCAGTTCCCCAGAGAGCCACCTGAGGTAACAGTCTTTTCAGTACGCCTTTAATATACAGGAACACTGAATACAGGCATTTGGCTCAGTTCGCTCTTCCTCACTCTTCCCTGGCTGGTCGCCTGTATGTGTTGTGCAACAACAAAACTGAAATCTGGACAATTTATATTTCAGTAGTGATGGGATATTCTCTCTTTCCCTGTCACTTCACATTAAGGACCTGCCACTAATAAAACTAATTAATAACTCTTGGCTCTGCACAGAACACTTGGACTCCCTCGTGCTGGCGCCGTGCCACTGTAGCTTTTGAAAGAAGTGCTTCATCTTAGTCAGGGACAGGATGAATATTTCTCCACAGTTGTAATTGGACAAAGTGTCTCGGCATTTCAAAGACAGCAGATTAGCAGGCTGTAGATACCCTTGGTGGGATCTCCTTTCCATAGCCTCCAAGGCAGCGAGCTGGGAGGGACTCTCGTGTCTTCTTGTGGTGCTGTGGCAGCTGCAGGATGAAGGAGAAGACTGTACCGAAGAGGTAGCTCACGTTGCAAGGCTGCACCCTGCACAGAACAGGCCTGGAGGGAAGGTGCATGTAATACCCGCAGAAAGGAGGAGGTGCAGGTAGCATAGCTCCTCACTTGAGATGAAACAAAATCAAAAGGAGGCCTTAGACTGTTACAAAATCATCTGATAAAATGATAGAACCTGTACTGATCAAATGACAGTCCTGCTGAAAAGTTAGATGTCCACGGGAGGCTTTGCTGGCATTGTGATGCCACTTGTGGGCGTATTTTGTTTTGTTTTGCTTTTTTTCCTTCTCACTAGTGACGTAACTGTGGCAGCAAAATTCTGTAGTATAACCTGGGCTGTGTTATATAAAAACATTGTGCTGCCATCTACTCCTGTCCTTCTTTCTCCCCTTAAAAGCAACACAGCTATTTACTTGCACACTGTAGCTCCAAGACCCTTTCCACTGATGGGTTTTTGTTCCAGGACAGGAAGCAGACCCCAGTGGCCCTGGTGATCCCTGATGTCATGGTACGGGTCTTTATTGATGAGGCAATAATCGTAAGGAGCGTTATGTCTGACAGCTGTGAGGCACTCATGCTGTAGGTCCTGCTCAGGCAGCTGCAGCTCTTTGTGGATGCTGCTTCTCATACCTGCTCCGACCTGACGGGGCGCAGTACAAGGACTATGACTGAGGTGGGCAGAGAATTGCTCTCAAAGAAAACTTAAGGAAAACCAGTAACATGACTGTGTGTAAAGAAAACAGACTGCAGACAGCAAGCCTTTTTGGGTTTCTCACCTGGGAAGTAAGTATCTAATCCCTTACCACCACTATCCTCAACATTACGAATGTGCTTCCTTATAATTTGTGATAATTTCTTAGGCTAAGTTATTTGTCAGTGTTTTAGGAAGGAAGGGCTTCAGGCTTATGAGAACAACTCAGTAGAATCATAGTTGGAAATACCCAAGCATTGATTTTAATATCCCACAATGTATTAAGTAAATAAGCGTCTCTTCTTCATCATACCGCCTGGTTTACTGTCAATGTAAGACACTACTCATTTGTTATGATTAATTTTATGGTATGGATATTACTTTAAAAGGTGGATTCTCTGGCAGAACTTGTTGTGCAGGTAAAATGATGCTGGAGGAGGTGGCAGATATTGGATTAGAGGTGAAGGGTGGCAATGCTGAGAGCACCCAAAAGCCTGTGTGCTTTTGAAGGCAAAGGCTTTCATAACTTTGTGTGCATATGCGATGGGCCAATAGTCAAGGAAACGCTTCTGACATGTTTTTCTGAGTTTCTGGTGCACCTCGTTGCTTACAGAGCTTTAACAGTCACGGTGATGGAGCTTCAGCAATCAATACGCATCAGGTGTTAGAAAAGGAAGGAGGGCTTCTGTTTGACTATAGCAATGTCGTTGTTACTCTGAAGAACATCCTGACAAATGTATATATGGAGTTGGTGCTTTTCCAAGTTCTCTGTCCTCTTTACTGTGGAGATGGTAAAAGATGTGAAGCAAGTCTGACCGTTTTTCAATGATGGGAATCTGAAGTAGTGCCTCTGACTCCCCTGTAGTGGCTTTGGAATTAGACCAGTGAGACCGTAGAGAAGAATTTGCTGGTCTCATTGCCAAGTAGACTTACAAGTGTCAATATTACATTACTGAAGAGCAGCCCCAGCTCCACAGGGCCTGGAGAAGCATTCAAATCCATGGTGTACCGTCAGAAGAAAGCAGGAGTCCCTAACTATAGGCTTCTCCTCGCCCTGCTCTTCCAGCCGTTCTCCTTGACATTTCACTTCAGTCCTTTCCAGCAGAACAGCCAGTTGGCAGCCTCATGGTCTCAGAAAATATAGTTGTTGTCTCTTCCCCCCAGCATTAAAAAGGGGAAGGTTGGCTGGAATTATAACTGGTAACTTCAGTTCCTTCGTTACAGAAAAAGCTTTCAACTGCTGCCATCTCCTTCAACTTTTGTCTGGGTGTCAAGAATAAGAACACAGCTGAGCAAAAAAGTCTCTCTCCAGCTCTGCCGTGGAGTTGTTTTCAGCTCCTTATTTGTGAAGTCAGAGGTAATGCATGAGTGTAAGATCTGTGAGACCTGACCCTCCATTTTTTCCTGGGATTTGCTGTTTTCTCAACATCCCCCCAACACCCTGGATATTTTTTTTTAATAAGAGGGTTGCATTTTTCCACTGAACAGCGGTTGCCTTCACCGCTGAGGCTGTCTTTTCCACTAGAGGTTCTTTGTAATCTAACCCAAGTTTTCTAAGCAAAAAGCAAATTGCTTATCTTAGCTTAAAGAATTTATTTTTTAAAATAATAACAAGAAGGTTTTTTAAAGGTGCAATTCACGGCAGTGCAGTTGGAGGAAAGCCAGTGCTGGATTATTAAATTACTGCTGTGTTGCAAATCACCGCCTAGCAGAGGAGGGCAGGAGAAGGCTGTCAGTGATCAGCTGGGTAGGAGAGCTGTCTTGGGCGATTGTGCTGGAGGATTAGGAGAGAGCATCAAAGGAGCTATGGGTGACAAAATGAGCTGGGCATTTGAGCAGCACCTGAGGAAGCTTGGTCATGTAGATCACAGCAATGAGAAATCAGGCTTTGGTAAGGCGCAGGTACTGCTGAAAGCAAGGCTGTTGTTGGGTCAGAGTTTTTGAGAGAGGGATTGCTTGTAATGGGAGGGGTTTGTCTCAGGATAATGAATTATTGTGCCCTTCCTACTGCTGTTGAGATGCTTTATTACAAGATTGTTGTATGGCCCCTGTAACCACATTTTCATGTAATTATTTTTGTTTTCCTTTAGAAGTTGTCTTTTTAGTTGGAAACAAGGATGTTGGAGTCTGCTTGCTTGGGGTTTTTGTCATTTTCCAAATATTTGCATGAGTTCTTTTTAAGGAAGGTATGCCATGATTGCAGCTTCAGATGTGCTTTGATATTCTCGGCTTTATTCCACAAAATCAGGAAATACAAATTTCCCGACATAGTTGTTCCCTACATATCCAGGCATTCGCAGTGCTATCTATTACTGTAATTCTCAAAGACTGATTATGCAATCAGGAGTCTGGCGTATTTCTACAGCTGATTTCTTAAATGGGACTGTTGAGAGATGATAATGTAACACTTGTTTGTGGTTAGTAGTCAGAAATGGGAGCGCTTTACAGTCTGTGGAAGACTCTAAAAATGTAGTCTCTACACAAAAACAGTGGGTTTGTGCCAAATCAAAAACCTGGCTAAAGCCCTGATCTCTGCACAGTAGCACGCAGGGTCTCACCGCCGACCTCTCCCTCCCGCTATGGGCAGCAGCAGCTCCCCGTGTCCTTTGTGTGCAGGAGATGTGGGCTGAGCAGGCAGTGTGTTTTGCTGAGGAATGCCTTCCACAGGTTCAGACCCCTTAGCTAGTAAGTACACTTAGATGAAAAGGGAAAAGTGATTTGGTTTGTCTCTGGGAGCATGGTGAATCCTTTTTTACACACAGTTGTTGAAAAGGAATACAAGAGTTAAGGAGGAGGATGTTTCCCTGAGTCAGAAGGTGCAGTGGAGAAGATTGAATTACTACTGAGTGCTCCAATTTGGCATACAGGGAATATTCTGAAATACCCTGTTGGTTTTGTCGTTACTGTCATTTTATTTTGGAAGGTAGGAAAAATAATAATTTAAAGCATATTCTTTCCCAAGTATGCCTGTTTAAAAGCTTCCTTGTTCAAACATGATTTATTTGACTGCTTTTGGGAGGCTTTAGTGTTGTTCAATACTGAGCTTATTTGCAATTTAAACTTACGGTGACTTATAATGTTTGGAGGGTGAATGCCATTTCGTATCCGGCTCATATTTTTGATTGTTCACTCCCTAATGAAATAGCAGTGTTGACTTTGATTCCTGCACATCTATTATCTGTAAGAATCCCTCTCAGCTTTTGCTTCATTGTAAGGTTCATTCATCAAAAATGAAATAGTTCTTGCTCCTGATGGTTTTGATGACAGTATAAATACACAATGCTCTGTACTGTCTAAACAAGTTGTGCGTGAAGACGAGTAGCAGTGTCATAAATCAAGATGGTAGGCTTTTACATAGCCTCCACCGTAGGGAACATCTCTCTTGCGTTGGGTTCATTCCATACACTTCATAGGAAATATACATAATGCATTGGTAACTATGAATTCTTTACTAGTTGGATATAACTAGTATATTTAAAGTTAGAGGTCAGGATGCGTGATGGTTCTGATACATTAAATGAGATCTCTTGAAAGCGTTTTTTCTATATTTGCCAACAAGTTCCAGTATTGCCTTTGCCTTTTCCATTGGCAGCTATGAGCACTGGAAATTTCCCCATTTTTTATAATCCAGACAGCCTTTCACTCCCTGTGATTTCTGTGTAATGTTCTACATAGCCATGCAAATACAGAAAGTGCAATTTATCTGGTGGTGCTTGATAGCTGCAGCACACATCTGCCTTTGGGTTTTTTTGGGCACCTGGTTGTGTAAACGTTGATACGGTCCAGCTTTGTCATTTTTTTCTTAAACAAGTTATTTAAACAAGGATTTACAACTTCTTTTCTATTTCTGGAAGTGCTTCATATAGATGTATTACTGGAATAATCTTTTGATACATTATCGTGGTGCTGATGGAGATTTTATGATGCATGTCTGCAAACAAATTCTCTGGACAGTTGTCATTACATTCTAGCCGATATAACAGAGGAATTTCAGAAGGGAATCTATGCAAAAGGAAAACCACAGCTATTGTGGAAAACAGGCTAACCACAGTGGGGCATCTACCAGGTTGTTATTCAGGGCAATAAATGCATGTAATTGTAGATACTAATTAGTTCTTGCAACATTAAGAAAAATGCAAAAAAATAAAAAATAAATCCTCAAACTCGGTAGTGTATAATATACACATAAACAATATAAAGCCTACATGTAAAACCTGCCTAGTGATTTAATCTTAAACTACTTTTCAAGTGTTCATAATAAACCTCTTGGTAATGAATAAAAACTGAATCAAAAACTAGGGGCAAGTCTGACACCACTTCCTTGTCTGAAAAATGGTGATGGGAATATTGTCTGGCTGGAGGCTGAGAACGAACGTTGGGTAGAGGGTAATCACACTTCAGCTCAACGTTCACCTGCACTATCAGAGCCTTGGACTAACTTCGGGTGCTTCTATTTACAGATTTGTGCTCCTATCCTTCCTTCTTTTTGTTGGCTGGGAACAACAACCAAACGTCTGCAGTATGCATTGTTCTTGTAAGATCCTGTAGAGGCTAAGTGGTCTCTTGTGTAAGGCTTAAAATCCTAATTTGCAGTTTGTGATGATACGCTAATGTGTTCATGCTTCTTTTGGACAGCTTTGTATCTAAATACCTCACTGCAGCATTCCAGTTGTCTTGAGGAGATCCAGGATACAGTAGGAAACTTGTTTTTTCCCCTCCTTTTTCTTTCTGAAGACCTCAGTTAGTTGCAGGGCACAGTGCCTGGCTGCAGAAGGATGCAGAGATCCTAAGATGCAGCCATTTTCTGCCTCTCTGAAAGGCCCTGCATTAACAGAGATACCTATGCAATTCCAGGCAGAAATGTGTGATCCTGGGAAAGCTGTAGGAAAACACTGGTGTCTGGTGATACATGAACACTGGTGATACATGCCACGTATCTCTAAATGGTTTTGCCCAGTGACTGATGTCAGTGGCTGATTTTTTTAACTTGCTCATTTGTGCTATCATTTGAAATGCAACTGGAATTTATTCACCTGTTTCCAATTCTGGCACATTCAGTCCAAGAACAAGGATTTGTATTCATCAAGTTTCCTAGCTTTTTAAACAGTATGGAGTAGTGTTCAGCTTTGTGGTTTTGTTGTTGTGGTTTGTTTTTAAGGCATCTTGTATAAGACTGTTCCAATTTGAGCCAGCAGTCATTTCTCATTTTGCAAAGGGTATTTTTGTGCTTAACTTTTTAAGAATCTGGTATTTAGCACTTGAACTGTTTCTTTCTTTTTTTTTTTCTTTTTTTTTTCTTTTTTTTCTGTTTTGCAGGTAATTTTTTACAATGCTTTTGTGTGTGGAGGATCTTGGCCAGTCTGTGTGCTTTACTACTGTGTGCCTATATCTGTATAGGCAGAGGCATTTTAAGACAGCATTACAGCGTCACAGACTGGCTGAGGTTGGCAGGGACCTCTGCGTCCCTCTGGCCCAACCCCTGCCCAAGCAGGGCACCCAGAGCAGCTTGCCCAGGACCCTGCCCAGGCAGCTTTTGACTGTTCCCAAGGATGAGACCCCACAAGCTCTCTGGGCAAGCGCTGCCAGCCAGGGCTCTGGCCACTGCACAGTGCAGAAGGGTTTGCTGATGTCTGGACGGAAACCCTGTGTTCCAGTTTGTGCCCAGCACATCTTAAGAAGTCTGTTCTGTAACTCTTTGTTCCCTCTATTTATTTTTTAGAATAAAAAATGTTGTAGTTAGGCGCTTGTGTCTGCCATGTGTGTCAGGACATCCATTACTGGTGGCTGGAGCCCTGGCCTTTCTGCTGCAGGAGCATAATCCCTTCTGCTGGTGGTGCGTGCTGGTGCTGTCTGACAACAGAGACACTTGGACATTATAGTTACTTCCTGTGAAGGCTTTTTGTCTTTCTGGAATACAGACTGTGATGACCACTTTCCAACTTACCAGTTTCCAACTTTGTGGAGGGAGTGACTGAAGGAACAGCTTACATGGGGTAAAAGTCTCTTCTGACAGTATTTGCTGACCAGTGTTTTGCAGCTTCATGTTCTAATTGACAAAAAGCAAGGAAAGGAGGCAGCAGTGAAGGGGGAGCGAGAGATAAAGAGCGTGTGTTGAGGGAAGGAGGGAGAAGGGCTTCTTGCTGACCATTTAAGCTTTTCTCTCTGTGTTAAACGATATAAGATGTCAAATTTTCTGTGATTTTTTATTTATTTATTTATTTATTTTTTAGTTCAAACACTCCCTAATAACAGAGAGACTGAGAAGGAAATGCAAATGATTGCAATGTGCTATAGCACTAAAGCAAGGGACAGCGAGGATATCCGGAGTCTTGTGCGAGGTAGAAGTTAGGAATGGTAGGGGAGCTACTAACGAATGCTCTGGAGCTGCACAGCAACAGCAGGGTGTGTCAGTGTTTGGCTTGATGAGGTTTTTGTGCTTCGTAGAGGCTTTTCTAGTGCAATCCTGGAACAGTTCTGCATTGTATACCTTAGAGATAAATCCTTTGAAACCTGTCAGTCTTCCAGGCGGCATGTTTTACAGTATGCACTGCCTCATTGCCTATGTCAACCCGAAGCTCAAGAGGCAATTAATCTTTTTTAAACATCATCTTGGAAACCTTTATCTTCAGTAAACTTGGGTATATATGTAAAAGAATAAAGTGACAAGACACTGCATTGCATTCTTGGCCTGATGCTGGAATCGTGTTGTAGTGTAGTTGAAAGAAGTGGCAGGAGATGGTCATTTGCAACCAGTCGTTTGGTGTTTTGAGGTGAACAACTGTGTGCGCACTATTGGCACACTGATTTCTTAACTGCATGGTACAGGGAAACTGCATTTCTTTGACCCTTTAACCAGCTCTGGGGAATGTAGAGCAGCAGTGTTGTCAGAGGTGGCTGGAGCTCTGGTGTTCCTGCTCCCCACAGACCGGCCCCATGAGGAAGTGTCCCCGTGTCTGGGTGCTGGTGGTGGTAGCAGACACGTGGCGGTGAGTTTAGTTTCTTTCTTAACGGCTTACTTCAGTGTACGGAGACCTGATGCTCTGTCCGTTCAGAAACTGTTCCATTCTTTCCCTAAAGGCATCAGGAAGAACAGTGTAAGTTGGTGTAACATACCTAGATGGGCAAGATGAAGCAATCTCATTGTTAACTTAAATGATATTGCGGTGAACATTATTTGACCTGAGTTCTTATGGTTAGTGTTTTAATGCTCCCTAAAAGAGAGCGTATGCCTTTTCTGGAAGACATTTTCTGAGCAGACTGATTCTGCTGTGTGTTCAGCAGCTCCAAACATTCATTTTTAACTTTGTATCATGTTTAATATATGGGGCTAAATGTGAAAATGTTATTTTTGAATTTTGGGGGAAATTTTAAACGCAGGCGTCTACACGTTAGACTTGCCTCTGAAGAGCTGACAATTCATTTGTAAATTAAAAACATTCCCTGTGAACTCTAAACTTTATGTAACATCTCAAAACACATTTGTCTTTTCCTGTGGTCTAAGTGAGAACGTATATGCCTGTATAAATATGCACTAGCACATGTTTTTTTTCTTTCAAAATGGCTTGTGGGCCCTGACTGAGCAGGCTGCACAGTTACTATGCTTGGATTGCTTATTTAATAAATTGAAACTTAAATGTCTTGTGTGTGTTGGTTTGGGGGCAAAAATATGCAGTCAAAAATGAAAATTGTCAATTCATTTTTCTAAAGGAAAATTACTCCTTGGATGAAACATTTCTTCCACGAATGGACTTGTTCTGCAATACTACAGATACTCCTTTTCATGAGAAGTGTTAAGGACACAAATATCTTTATCTGCAGTGTTTTGGTATGAGTGTAATTCTGGCTTCGCAGAGAAGTTTGGTTTTGTTTTGTTTTTAAATGTGGAAGTGCAAATTAACGACCATCATGTAGGCATGACCTGAGTTGTCTCACTCAAGATTGGATACATTACATAGTCTCTTGCAGTTCCTATGAGTCAGAACTGAAGTGATGCTTTATTAATGAAAATAAATAATATTCTCCAGTATTCCTGAACACCTAATAAGCCTTTCAGGCAGTAGAGATTCTTGATCTGAAAACACCCTCTCTAATGAGCTTTTGTATGTATATTAAGACAGACCAGCTTCTGTCACAGGTCACCTCATTTGCTAATTACTCAGAATTCAGTTCAGGTATTTGCAGTGAAATTAGCATGCAGAAAGAACATTTCAGAAAGTGTTTTCTGCTAGGAGAAAAAAAAAAAAAGAAATAAAACAAGCAGAATTTAGAGTAACATTTGGAAATGCAAAAACATTTTTATTCCCATGAACTTGGTTGCTATAGGAATATGGAAAAAAGGTGAATAATAATAATGAAATAAAGTGGCAGTAATATGCCCCGAAGAAGACATCCTCCTCAGTTCTGTGCAAGGTCTTTCCTTTCAAAGTCTCCCCCCCTCCCTGCAAATGAAGAAGGAAAAAAAAAAAAAAGCACAGATTAAATCTTTCCATTTGGTGGAAGCAGAAAGATAAAGGATCATACAAGGCGTATGCGTGGAGGTTGAAGTAATTAACAACAGCTGGAAAAAGAGGAATAAAAGGTTTATGAATCTGACTTCTGGGGAATCTGTTCTTCAGATGACTTATGCCATCTAATTGAGAGATTGGGAGGGGAGAGAAGAAACATTCGTGGTGTTGGTCTGTTTCCTGCCATCTGGATGGTAGTTATCTTTTATGCTATCCTTTGTGCTGTTTTGTTTGGTGTCCCAGATGGATCAGCTCATAGCTGATTTCAAAATATATCCCCAGTGCTCACAGTATATTTATTCTGATGTGATAGAAAAGATTGTGAATTTTCCTTTGAAAAGCTAGCCAAACTGTAGCTTCTTACTCCCTTGAAAATGTTGGTCTTTACTGTCATGATGCTTGTATGTAACTTGGGTTTTTTAGGAGTACCTGCTTCTCTTCAGTACCTGCCTGGGCATAGGTGTCATCCCGTACACAGTAGGTGATAGCTTTTTGGGTGGGAGTGCTGGAGAAGGAGAAACATTGCAGAAAAAGTGAAGAGACCAAGTTGTCTCACTCCGCAATGCAATGAAAATCTGCCAAGCTCTGAGAACAGCGTTAAGTCGTAGACCTTGTTTCTTTTCAAGTAGTGCCTCAGGTCACCTGTGCAGTCAGAATGGGAAGGAGGGTAGTGGCCGAGGAAACAAAGTGAGCACTAAAACTGCTTGTTGCCATTGAACTTGGTAATGATTCTTCTGTGTAGTGGCAGTAATGAGCGGTTGAAAGAAGTACTGTGTGTACCCTGACTAAATTGCTTCCAAACATCATAATTGGCACAGTTCTGGCTTTCAGTAGACCTGGTAATGAATTTTTGAGTGGTGTCCACATGTACTGCCTGTTACTGGACTTGATTCCCATCCCACTTTGAGTCATCCCATCATGGGGTGGATGTTGCTCTCTGTATTAAATGTATTTGTCCAATTTTAGGAACAGTAGTAATGATGAGCTTGAAATCAACTCCGCAATTGACGGCAAGTTACTTTTTTTTCAGGCCTCCTTTCTATGGTTCTGCTGAATTTTTGGTCTGTTAGTGATAGGTGTGTTGTTTCAGATGATACTGCCTGGAAAACCTAGTGTATTGATTGCAAGAGAAAAAGGATACAGCAGGCTCTTAAAAGGTACTCTTATACAAGGGGGAAAATAGATGCCTTCTTGTCTGGGAAACGTAGACACCACTGAGGTGTTTTGAATGCCAGAAAATGCCTTTGGTTCAGATGGGCATGATAAAGCTAAATGTCCCTTAAAGGCTTATGGCATGTGTCTGTGATCAAAATTCAACACAGTTCTCACCTTCTGCTGACAAAATAAAAAGGAGAGGAAAGTGGCAGATGTTATTTTTTTTAGGAAAGAGAAAAGTAGAGAAATCTGGAGAGACTTTACCTCACTTACATGAGCTCTTCCTATATGTATAATTTAACGTGGCACCTTATATATAATTTAACATGTGAAATAAACATAACATTTGAATTTCACAACTGGAACTCTTCTACTTACTGAAGTGGATTTTTTTCCATCTGTTTTTAATTTGAAAATTCACTTTCTTCAATGAAATGAGCATGTATCACGACTTACAAACATTGCTAGATCTTAAGAGTAGAGAGTGCCTGACATACTGCGCTCTCCCTAGGACAGGGAGCTGAACCACTGTCCAAGGTGTACGTTGAATTGATGTCAGCATCACAACTGATAAATCACTTTCATCCTTCAACAGAGCCTTATTTATAAATAGCTCTTTAATAGAATGCCCTCAGTTTGCAATGATGCTTTTCAAACCCCTGAGAATACTGGCTCTTCCCTCAAAGAGCTTGTAGTCTAAATTAAATAGATAACCAGGAAGAAAGGATCAAAGAGAAGAGAAGTGGAAAGGAGAGAAGCAGTGGGTAGCAGGGAAGGGAGGTGGGCATAAATCTCAGGAGATAGGTCCTGTTTTTATATTCTGGTGTTGGCTTCTTATTTTTAGAAAGAATATTGTTCGCTGTCATTGTAATTGAAATCAGATAGTGTTTGGAGCAGAGCTCACTGAACAAACTCACCAGTCTTGATGAGTTTTGTGGACGAAGAGAGGGTGTTCTTTTGTGCGCCAAGAGAAGAAAGGCTGTCCTGGACGTTAGGACAAGCATGAATATGCTGCTTGCAAGGAGATTTTACAATAGATGAACAACTAGTGTCCATAAGCTTTGCTTCATTGGTTTTGATTCATTTCAGCTGAGGGTATAACCCAAAGGGAGCAGTTGGGAGAAAGTAATAGACCTAGAGGGGAAGAGGAAATTGTTTTACCTGCAGTAAGCTTTTGGCCTTGCAATCTGAATTGCACCTTTGCTCCTAAGTGAGTGCTTTGGCATGTCATGCAGAACAAAAGTGACTTACTGTGCTGGCACTTCTTAAAAAATAGTAAAAACAGCAACAAACCACACCAAACAAAAACACCAAGAGAAAGACAGAATAAGGGTTGTTCACATTGCCTCTCCCCTGCCTTCTGACATGGAGGTGTTTGCAACAAAGCTGCTGGTGACAGAGACTGCAAAAATGGGAGGATACATTTATTTAAGATTTCTTAGCATGGAGGAAAAAATAACCCCAGACAAGATGTTTTTGCAGTTAAACAGGTGTGCTGTGCCATGTGTTTGTTTCCCCCCAACCCCCCCATTCTGAAAAAAGTTTGCTTTTTATGTTGTTTGCTCATTAGTGACTTCAGGTGGAAAAATCAGTCACTGTAACTTATCTGTGATGGTCTCTATTTGTTAATGGTAATTTATAACCATTCATTTGCTGTCTGTCTTTTATTTTTACTACAAGGCAGTGTTGGCTTTGATATTTCACTAATAGAGCTGATACCATTTTTACTTATCCTCAATCTGTTCTTGGCGGTAATACCAGCCAAGAACAGGAAAATGGATACAGAACCTTGAGGAAGAAAGAGCAGTTAGAAGCTAAAAGCTGGGCAGAACTGACAGATCAGCAGAATGGGTCTCGGTGAGCAAAAAGTAACAAATGTGAGTTCCAGATAGGTTGAGTCCTGGTCTCTGTTCTCACTTAATTTCCAAATAAACTTGATGATAAAATAGTCGAGTAGTGCTGTTACATGGAGCTAGAATTAGTAGCTGTATTTCAGTTTATAATTTTGACCCTTTGGCTTTTCCTCTTAATATGTAGGGAAAGATATGTATGTATACACATGGAATAAAGTAAAGTCAAACTTTGAAGCCATTATAGTTTGTATCTGCTTACTTAGAGGTCTTTACTTCTGTGAGTAATTCGTCAGTTTCTGCTGTTATGACAAGGTACCTGCAAAAGCTGTCACAATTCGAAGAGTTTTATGCTGACAGGCCTGACATGCTAAAACTGTGGCTATGTTTCTGGATTTGCAGTCTTATCCCTGTTGTCTTGTGTTTGAATTTAAACACTTAGCCTTCATGGGGAGAGATGGTAAGTATAAAGTTCACTTGTTAGATTTGGCAAATGCTTTACATGTATACACACAGATATAGAACTGAGAGAGTTAATTCCACGTTTGAATTCAGTGCCTGTCCCAAATTCATTGTCAGCCTGAAGTCTTGAATCATGATGTGACAAATAAAGTAGAAACCAGCTTCACTGAAGATTTAGAAGTACCACGATTTTATCTTGCATTTAGTGCCCTGTCCACAGGGTGCTGTAAGAGAACTCTATTGGAGCTGCTGGGTATGATAGCTATGGAAGATAATACAGCAACAAATTTTTTGGGAAAAAAATCGTTTTTACATCTGGTCTTCTTTTAAAGGTAAACAAATCTGCAAGTAAGAGTAACTGAACACAGAAAATTCCAAGTGGTTCTCCTGGCCAATTTTATGTGCCCACTTTGGCCTAAGAAATGCAATGAGATACGATACTAGTTCATTCTGGTAGTAAAGATCTGAAGGCTTTGTACTTATTTGGTACTTATAATATAGCAGATGATAGGGGGATGGTGGAATATAGGGGGGGGGGAGTATGTTACTTTTCAGATATTCACCTCTAGAGGATGATGAGACAAACTATTGCTGCTTGGAGGGACTGTGGGCTTAGGGTGTGAGAGCAGTACAGGGGTGCTGACTGGTTACCTGTCTGGTGGAAGTGGAAAGCAAATGGAAACCCAGAGAGAGGATTGGAGCTTTCCAGTTTGTGGCAACTATTTTTAGAGCAGTAACGTCCGTCCTAGCCATTTAGCTGGCCTCATAAAATGGTCAGAACTTATTAATAAGACTTACAGCCTTGTTACGGAAACCTTGCAGACACTGGAGTTACTGAAAACTTTCCCTTTCAGTCCATATGCCATCAGTGAGGGTTGTAAAATGTTTCCAGTGCATGGAAAAGTTTGCTAGTCCAAGAGAAGTTTTCATATGTCAAATACAGCATCCCAGTAGGGCTCCTCAAATATGTCAAACTGGTGGAAGCTTCTGAATATAAACAGTGAGTGTTTCTTCAAAAATAGTACTAAACTCTCAGTTTAAAAATGTATCTGGTGGAAGTATGGGATTTGTGTGCCATGGTCAGGAGTGAAAAAAGTCTCTGCCTATTTTCTTCAGTGTAAGGAGTTTCAGTATAGAAGCGATGATCAAAATGCTTGGTAGTGAACCTGCTTGCTGTTAGGGATGAGGCAGACTTCCTTAATTTCCATTCTCACAAAACGCCAATTTTATAACCTTGCTATTTTGTCCAGGCTGTTGATATGGCACACACAGGTAAAATGCGCATTATTAAAAGGTAACCAAATGTAGAAGCATTAAGTGTTGCTGTTGCCACTGTACAGTGCTCGAGTTGTTAACTGCACCACGGTAAGACCATTCCACTTATTATTTCTCTTTGTAAAGCAGTGTTTTTATTTTATTGCACAGCCATGCCTGTGTTCTTGATCTTTACTTGAAGTTGGTGAAACATCTTGCTGATACTTTTCCATTAACCTTGCTTGGATGAAGATAACAGTGGTGTAGCAAAATATGTCTTTTATTGATTCCCTCCTTTCCCTCCCTGAATTGCTAAGCCAACACGGAGAGGAGAGAATAGCTATTTTTAAAATACCTGTTATGGTTAAAAACTGCAGATAAGACACTGACAATTTTTCTCTTATTCTGCTCTCTTGGTTGTCAGCTGCTGTTGTGGCAATTGAACCTCCAGCTGGGAGGGTGGGTAGCAGCACCCTCTTGAATCTCTTTGCAGTGCAGGCCATGAAAAAAGCTTTGTGGATGGGTTTGTGCATTGCTTTGTGCTAGCCAATTTTCCAAAAGCAAATTGACCTTTGCTGTATAACATGTTTTATGTCAAGGAGCAGATCAGACCTGCAGCCACTTGTGCTGGAATTGTCTTTAAGTTCAGAATTAGATTTTACGTTGTGATCGTGGTACCAGCTATTAGGCTTGTTGGTGTTTTCTCCCTTCTCCCTCCCTCTTTTTTAGATTCAGCAAGGACTGCCTCTGAATGTGTCTGAATATATACTCATCGTGACTTGTAATGGCAGGGCAAGAAAGGAGAGCCCTGAGGATGTCTCCAACTAAAAATACCCTCCCTGTGGAGCTTGCTCGGTGCAGGTGTAGCCAGCAGTAACATCTCTTCTGCCTCTCCTAGTGGCAACTCCGTGCACTCAGGCTTTCACTGCGGGCTGACAGAGCAGAGATAAGCGGGACGTGGGGCTGAGTCCTGGCCCCACGATCAGCAGGCTGCAGAGCCAGAGCCATGAAACTGAACAAGAGTGGCTAAAATGTATGCTGGCTCACAAGATTCGAAGTGATGCATTTGTCTGTTGGGCCTTCTTCGAGCTATGGAGGGAAAAATAGAACAAGATTAGGTTTTCCATAATTTTCCCCCTGTAGCCCTAAGAAGACTACATGGCAGAGATGTCTTCTCTAATCTTTTCTTTCTATCCTGCATTATTTTCTTCCCTCCTCCTTTCCTTCTGTCTCACAGCTCCCCTCCCCGCACGCACACAGACGCAGACTTTTGACAGAACACCAGTTTTATTCTTGAGCTCTTTTTAGCCCACATGGGTGTCTAGTCGGTGCCTTAGCCCCAGCTAATACATGGGAGTTTGAATAAATGTGTAACAGCAGGTAGCAAGTGACTGTTGACAGGGTGACATATTGACTTAATATCTTGTGTAATGTGATATGAAGGATGTGCCTTTTGGTGAGTATTTTCATTTTAATTTTTTTGCTTTGCTTAGGCAGACACTTGTAGGCAGTTCTGAGTAATTGTCTGAAATCATTAACGTGTTTATTAAATAAGGAAGCAGAGTGCATTATCTAGCAAATCAATTATGTAAATGCACAAAAAGCATAAGAGATTAGTCTTTAACTGTTGCTGAACTGCAGCCACTTTCCTAAATTATAGATGAAAGTGTTTTTTTGTCACTGTCTGTGTGATGTTAGGCTCTACTTTGCTCTCCTGGAGCTTAAAGTAACAACAATTAATTGCTGGTACTGTGCAAGAAGAGGGCAGTTCTGATGTACACTAATGAACACCGATGTGTATACATCCTTTCTATAGAGGAAAACAGATGGTCTGTAGTGAAGAACAGACGTAATCTCAGTTGAAGGGTCTGGATGACAAGATAAACTGACAGCGAAGCCCTAGCAATTTATTCTCTCATCTAGACACTGGGGAAAAATCTCCAGGAAAATCTGTTAATCTCGAGCATTTTTAGCAATATGTTTTCTTTCTGGTGACTTACGATAAAATGAGACTATGCCTCTACAGTTCTACCAATCCTCAATATACGGATGGGGGAGAATAGAGATTAGCGCTCGCTGTATGTGTTGAAAATTCCTCACTTGCAGTTACAGCCATGTAAATGGCGTGTGGAGGGGAATATGTAGTAATAACAGCACAAGCTACACCGCTCCGTTTTCACCCACTGCATTTTCGGTCTTGTTCAGCTGGAAAGAGAACACTGCGTCATCGTACAGAAAAGAGGGACGCTTGCATCTGTTTGTGTAAATGGTGGGTACATGTGCAAGTGTCACAGGAAAGCTTACGGATATGTTTTTAGAGTAAGGAAAGCTCACAGACGCATCCTCATTCTTCTGTATTAATTACATGTGTGATCTTTAGCTACCAGTAGGAGCTGGGACCTTCCCAGGGATTACCGCTATACAGCAGAGAAGGGAAACATCCCCTGTCACGTCAACAATTTACTTTTTTTTTTTTTTTTTTTTCCCGCTGTTGTTTTGCTGCCATGTCAGTCTCTGCGCGTCTTCCATGGAGATGTGCAGAGGTTGGACCACTTTCAAATGCTCAGTACAGGGGATGCAGAATTTCCCCATAATGTCGATTTTTCAAGTTACCATGAACGTTTGAACCATCTACAGCATAGCTGTCTTGAGGAGATTGTGCAGTTTAATCTATGCTGGAATGGTAGCACAATTAGTTCAGCTTTTTATTTCTGTTGTTGTAATTTCTTACCCAGGCTTTAGTTTGGTTGGTTGAACTGCCTAACTTCTATACAGAGCACATTCTCTTACTAGCATCCAAGGTTGTCTCCATTTCTTGGAGATGAGGATCTTTTCTTTCTCCCTCTCCTGCAGTACTCACTCTTGTCCTCTAGTTCTGATAGCCAGTTTGATGCAGAAAGGCTTTGCATCCTTGCCTCTCTTTGAAGGGCTGTGCGCTACAATAACAGTTGTCATACTGTGTGTTGCAGAAAGTTAATGCCTTTTAAACTCTGTAGCATAGCTGCTGGTCTCATTGTAAAGAATGCATGCTCTTTTGCTGTTTTTCCTGTTTCTGACCATTTTAGTTGGAGACAGCTACCAGATTTCAGTGCAGTTAAACAGTACAGTCGAACATGTCAGAATTGCCTATTGGTCACTTGAAGGATTTCTGGAATATGTATTGTTGATGTCAGAAATGTGAAGATGTGGTGATTTAGCTGGAGACATTAAATGATATTCCTGTACCTGCAAGTAGGATTGTTTCAGTTTCTGATGAAATTTGCACTTGTGAAACTCTGGTATACAGCCTTCCCAGGAATTCCCAACATTAAAATGATCATGTTAAGGTGTCACGTTTATTAATTGTCAAAATTAGATCCATGGTAAGAGAGCTAACAGGTGTGTCTGGTTGAGCTGGAAGATGAAGATGGAGGTGCTAGTGGATATCACCAAGGAGCTGAGAGATGACAAATGTGTTTGGATGAGGTAAAAGGGATTGGAAGAATGCACTTCTCAGGAAAGAAGTAGGAAACCTTGTAGACACTGAAAAAATGTCTCAAGTGAGCAGGAATGGAGGAATTTATTTTGTGCTGTCATCTCTGTTGCTTCTCTTACAGCATGTCTCTCTTCATGAGAAGTCATCATAGGGGAGTCAATGTTGTAGTAACTAGGATTTGGTGGTTTATTCATATTTAGGTTAAAAGATACAGCAAACTGTAAAATATTACTGTGCTTGTATCAATTCTTTGTGACCTTAACTGTGTCCACACCTTTAGTACTTTCAGAGACTTGAAAATCTTTAGCCATCAGTGTTAAAGATCTTTATCCTGCAATGACTCACTTGGGAACAGATTCCTGTACCTCAGCAGAGAATAGAAATAAAATCAAGGTTAAAAGGTGGATGAGGGAAGTCCATTCTCCCTGTTTTCCCAGAGGCTTTGTGACTTGTCCTGTGAAGTGGGAAGAGCATGCCACAGTAAGAAAAGAAGAAATGCACTGGGGTTTGTAAAGCACCTAGTGTGGAGTTAGCAAAGTACTCAGGTGACTTATATGGCCAGAATACACTTCTTACTTCCAGTTTCTTAAAATGTAATTTGGCTATAATAAAAATGCTAAGAAGACATCTTAATTCATTTGGTGTGCCATCCCATCCTTTCACACACATTTGTTTTCCGAAACATACAATTTAAGCTCAATTCTTGAATGGTATATTTTGAGAAGGACAGCTTACAGCTTTTTCAGGTACTGAAGATTGCACTTCGTGTGGTAATAACGCATAGGTGTGGCACTTCTTAAAAAGTGGGTTCTCAGAGTCTGCACAACACCTCCTCGACGCTATAAAAACATCTCTGTGATGAAGCTCAAAATGTGACTAAAATATTTTGATATTGTTTTTAACTTTTTTGATACATCTCTTGGCTCTAAAGATGAAAGGGTTTGCTCCTAGAATTTACACTTCTCTGATGTGATTAAAACCAGATAGGTGTACTCTAAATAGAATGCGCTCTGTGTGATGATAGGTATGGTTTACTGTTCTTTGAGAAGGAGGTTTCGTACAGCTTTTCTTGATGAGTTGCTTGTCAGTGTTTTCAGCAGCCCCTCCTTTCATCTATTATTCATTTTGGGAGAGTTAATGGTATGGTTTGGGCGTGGGCTGGTACCAGGAACCAGTAAACTATAACCCCTGCAAAAAGAAGAGATCTGCAAAGCTATCAGGCATGGAGGGGAAAGCAGTCGAAGTGCATGGTTTTTATAAAGTAACTCCTTTATCCAAAAAGAGCCCCAGTTATATGCTGTAAACTCTCCTTTAACCCCCCATTTGACTGCTTAATTAAGCAAACAAAGCAATTATCTTTTGCGGACCCTATGCCTGCATAAGCTATGATGTAAATGAAGACCCGTGTACCCTAGTGAAGGAGGAGGAGATCGATGCCCATTCCCTGAAGTACTGGAACATACAGCAGTATCTGGGAAGACTGCATCTCAGCTTTTTCTGTAGCACATGAAGACAAGCTAGGATGTTGTCTTCACTGTGCAGGCGTTGGAGCCCTGGCTGGCAGCGTTTGCCCAGAGAGCTTGTGGGGTCTTATCCATGGGAATAGTCAAAAGCTGCCTGGGCAGAGTCCTGGGCAGGCTGCTCTGGGTGCCCTGCTTGGGCAGGGGTTGGGCCAGAGGGACGCAGAGGTCCCTGCCAACCTCAGCCAGCCCGTGATGGCTGATTGTGTCTACGATTTGTGCCCTGTGGTTTACTGTGAGGTCTGTAGGGCTACAGTTTAGTGTGTATGTAATGACTGTGAAGTCCTACGTGACCAAGGATATGTTGCAGTCTCTGTGTGCATATAGATGGATGTATTTATAGAAGAATCCCTGTGAATGTGAGAAATAAGCCTTTGAAGTGTCAAGCCAAATATTCTGGGGGGAAAAAAAGGATTTCTTGCCGGCATCAGAAGCTTGCATTTCATGTAGACTTGTCTCATTTTACCCAAAATATCTCCCCACAGGTTAGGAGAGCTGAAAATAATAATAATGCGGCATGTAGGGGGAGGGAGAGTGAGAGAAAAGAGGGAAATGACAAACATCTCTGAAATGTTTTTGTTCCTCCTTACTTATGGCTTGCTTCTTTCCAGTAGCTTTTTCTCTCATTTCATTTCCTGTTCTGTCACAGGGCTGCCAAAGAGAGAGAGCTGCCTTGCTTCCCCTTTGGTCAGCCCCCTGCAGGTGTCCTGTTGGCAAGAAGCAAGTGCTGGAGGACAGCTTTCAGTCTTCTCTGAGCAGGCTGGGCCCTGCAGAGGTTCTGTGGTGCTTGGGCAGTGTGATGGGAGGTCCGAGATGGATGCGCATGCCTCAGCTGGCTGCCACCACAAAACTAGCCCAACCCTGACGCGAAGCTTCCCTTTGTTCATTGCTTTCCTTTGGGGTAGAGAAGGCATGCCGTTACTCCAGAGCCACAAAGGTGTCCTGTAGTCTTCTGTTAAGCTGCAACAGTGATGTTATGAGAGCAGGCTGAGTGAATTTTGGAAATGGATTAAAGCTGAGGAATGTTACTGAAAGGAGAGTTTTTGCAAAGCCAAATAAAAGGCAGATGTTTTTCGAAATTTGCTCTTGAGTTGATGGCGGTGTTTTTATGTATTACGTCCATTCCAGAAATAGGAAAGCAATCATTTTTATCAGGAACTGTTTCAGGCAGCAGTTCAAGGCTGGTAGGTGTCTTTGCACACGTTGCCACTGGGACATCTCTAAATCTTCAGTTGCTGCTTTCAGTGAGAAATCCTTGCTCCCTGTTAACAGGTTTGGAAGTGATTACCTGCATCCCTTGCTGTACCGTCGTGGCTTGAACACATGTCCTCATCCCAATCGAAATAGCAGAAAATATTTTGCAAGTAGTTTATGGTGTTAGGATGAGAATTGCTTGTAGTTAGTTACTTGTAGTGTTCGTTATTTTTGTGTTGTAGGTGGTCTTTTCCTTCATTGTTGTGGTTAATGTCACTTGTATTACTGAACCTAAAGAAAACCAAGAAGGCAAGAGGGTTCACTTAGAAATGGGACAGAAGATACTCTGTTCTTAAAATGCCATATACTTCATATTGTTGTATTAAGCTTTTTCCTGCTACGCTGTAAGCTTGTGTGCTAACAGCATGCACTGCTCAGAGGTCATTTCAGTCCTGAGGTACTAAACCCTTCCAAACAGTGTGATTTAAAAAGGGTTTGTGAAATCTAGCCAAATAATTTGTTGTGCTCTGTATTTGAAATCTTGTTAACCCTGCATTGGTGTGAATTGGGTGATTGTCTTAGTTTTGTTCTTGGAAAGTATTGGCAAAATAGCAAAGGCATCAATATTTTTCTTTTAGTGTCTGGGGGACTCAATCTTCCAGTTCAAGTACGGACAACATTAATAGGTTGGTAGGTGCCATCTTTAGGGTGTATTTTGAGGAATTTTACAGAGACCCAAATGAAGTGAGCAAGCACGTGGAATTAAGAAAGCATTGACATGTAGCTTCAAATTGCTGTAAGGGTCAATAATTGCAAGTGCTTCATCTTTGCATGGAAATGGCTGGGTTGGACTGGGCTTGCACCTTGGCAGTTGAATTGACTTGCACTGCTGTAGGTAAATGTTAACATGCAGCAAACACTGCAGGCAGATGAGCTGGCTGCCAAAAGAAGGGCATTTTTCAAGTGTATTGCTGTAGCGTTGAATGAGAAGCTGAGAATATGGTTTCTTTGAGAGATTTAAAATATTAAAGAAGCCAGTAGCAATAAATGAAAGTGCATCCATTGGTTAACAGCATTTGGCTATATATCAAGACCATTTCTGGAAGTAAAACTTGTAACATAAATTACTGAATACTGAATTACTGCAATGTGTTAAGGATTCTTTTTAATTACAGGATGTTAGGGCTTCAAAAATAAAATTCTTCAAAGTTAATCACGGAGTAAAATAACTCCATATTTAGCTGAGCTTCAACTTCATTAAAGCTGTTCAAACGGCTGATGGAGCCCTAATAAGTTTTGTTCAAAGATAGGAAATCTTTGAAAATTTTCTGCAAATCTAACTCTGTTATCTTTGATACACTTTAATTGGATATTGCTATCTCTATTCATGTTGTCCAGCAAATTGCATCAATGATACGGTGTTGCAATGTATCCTGTTACCCTGAAATTAGCAAATCAGGGATTGTGAGGGCTGTTTTCGAAGTAGAATTTAAGCCTTTCAGGTAATACATGATCATCACTCAGGTACAAAATATATTTTTCTCCGTATATAAATATAAAACTGCACTGGGCAATGGAAGGCAGGAGAAAAATGGAGTAAGTATCATTCTGACAGTATCAAATCATTAATGAAGGCACTGGTTCCTTAATTATTTACAGCATATTCAACATGCTAATCTGTTTTAGGATTGTTAATTTTGAATGTGTTGCTGTTATATACAAACATTTTTCTTTTCTGGTTTTATTTTTGAGATATAATTTAATTACTGATGCTGTTCGGTTGCTAGTGCTTCAGAGATTGTTTTTTTTTCTGCAAAGTAGAGCCACTATGTAGTTTACTACAAGATACCCTCTTACTTGAAGCTGCCAATAGTGTGAAGATGATGGAGAAAAATAGGAACCTAATATTTATTTTCATAAGGTGAGGTAGACCAGATATGGACGCAATGGGGAATGGATACTGTCTTGTCATCTGCAGGAGTAAGCTTGCTAGTTTTTCTTCTCCCTGTCGTTTATGTTCTTGTCTCCACCACTTCCCAAGCAAGGGAGCTGGGCTGCGTGCCAGGGCCCTCTCTCCTGGTTGGGAGCTGTTACTTTCAGGACCAGCATCTCTCCATCCTCTTGGTGTCCCTTAAACAGTGTAAACACCAGACACCGAAGTAGCATTTTGCCCTCTGCTGGGAAACTGGGTTTGACAAATGTGTGGTGTGAACTGTGGTGATGAACATTGTGTTGAAAGAAACTGCACATCTGAAGGAATGCTAACCGCGCTGGTAGAGGTGGTTTTTCGGATTCATTTTCTCAGGTGTTTTAGCAACAGCGTAAGTTTCTTCTCTTTGTGTAGTGTTTTTTTGCTTTATGACACCTATTCATTTGACATCAGTGTTGCCATTAGAAATAATCTGTGGCTCCTAGGCTCCAGTGAAGTCCTTTGTCCCAGCCCCTTATAATAATGGGCTACTGCATTCTATCCTGCCATTGTATTTATGGATCTGATTTGTCGTGTAAAAAATGAAGTGCGCAAAAAGTGGAAATGACCTACTTTCTAGTTCTGGTTTGGAAGTAGGCAAAATATTTTGTATTTCTTACATAGTTTCAGCTGAAGTTGCTGGAAGGATCATTAAGGAAGTATATATATACATGTATTTTTTACTTCGGTATTCTGAAATTTAGTTAACAAATCTTTTTCAGTGCTGTTACGAGATGCTGCTTGAATGAGCCCATACATCTTAAATAATTCTACGTATGCATAGCTTCTTACTCATATTTGTCTTGTTATCGATGACATAACTTTTTAAGTACAAAGTTGCACAACTTTTCTTGAACATGATGCTTTGCATGGTGCTTAGCTGAACAAATATCTTGCTGCACAACATCAGAAATGACAGAGCCCAGTGTTCTGAAATAATACATCTTAAAAATACCATTTCTGTGGATAAACTTTGTGCCTATATAGTGAAAAACCTCAAGCTGTGCTCAACTTTCAGTGATACAAATGAGAAATACTGAGAAAATACTGTATAGCTTATTCCTGTGTATCCAAGATCCTCCATTTTACCATCTGTATTGCTTTTTTGATCTTTACTTAACTCTGAAACTGTAAGGCTGATTAACACAGACCATTAACACAAAGCCCTTGTGCTTTGTTCATGTAAATGTAATGTATTACCATATTTTGGGGGGTGAAGTTTATTGCCGCCCCTGCAGTGCTGAGCAGCTTTGCAAAACTTTCCAGAATCTTTCAGCTTTCTTTCATGTAGGCATACTGTTAATTGTGGTTTGAGAGCCCTTCTGTGTTGAGATGGATTTTATCCTTGGGAGTATTTAGCTGAAATATGGAAGACCCTGAATTGTGGCTGGTGGCCATCTAGAACTGTAGGGTTTTTCGAATGAAAACCTTGTGGTTTATACAGAAAATAAAGATTGTGAAAGTCACTCAGAGGACAATGTTATCGAAGATGTTTTGGCATCTGTCTTCGGTTCAAATATTTGGCGTGCGTTAGAAGCTTTATCCGTGTAATTTAGTAGTCATTAGGTACAGTGGGGGTTCTTGTTACTGAATTTACCACTCCATGAAACAAATTCTGGTCACTGTAACTGAACAGTATTAGCTTTTTTCCTATAAGTTGACATTTTATCTGCAGCTCTGCCCCAAGGAGGGAAGTTACTACTTCATGTTACGTTTTTATTTTATTTTTTCCAGAAAGAATTTCTTTGCTGCAAGAGAAATAGCTTAGGAGCCAGAGACAAACTATAGAATAGGCCCATGCTATTTCCCTGATAGCTTGTGAAAATGGCAAATGTATGTTTTAATTTTCTGCCCAGTTGAAAACATGTTTAGTTGTAACCACCTGAGTTTCCTTTTCTCCGTCTTTATAGTTTTAATTAATTTTAATTCTTGAAGCTCGATGACTTAAAGAAACAAAAAAGGCACTTATGAAGGCCAATTTAAAATCCCCACGAAGGCTTTTTTTCCTCAAGAATTAATGTGATTAATGCTTTGTATCACCCATTCATTGTGTGCTATGGGATCAATTTATATGATCTTTATAATACAATTCCCCCACATACATAATCTATATTTGTTTGGTTATCCTGTGTGTATAGACATTTTTTTGTGTGTATCATTAAATGAAATCTTGTTTAAAATTACTTCCTGTGTAAGGCTCACAGGGAAGGCTATTCTTTGTACACCTTCTTGGATCTGTTGTGCCAGGACGTTTGCAAATGCACATGTTAATGTGCACATGCACAACCCTGTCATCAGATTTGGTGACCATGTCTCTGAAGATTTTCCAAACTTAGAGAAGAGGGAAAAAAGAAGTCAATTGATGAGGTACAGATGTGCTTTATGTAATTGTACTGATTTATGAGAAGTGCTGTTTTACGGTTATGGCAGTATTTTGAAGCTAGAAGGCTTGGATGCTGTTCCCAGCTCTGTTGCAGACTTGTGACACAGTCATGCACAAGTCATTTGGTGTCACTGCCTCGGCTGTTACTGTTGTCAGGTTCTTAGAGGTCCTTTGATTGCACTGCGTAAGTAGGCATGGCGCTGTGGTATGAATGAGCTTATTGCAGTAACAGTAAATTTATCAGGACTATAATACTAATAAGCGTAAAAGCAACACTAAGAATGTTGCTCCTGCATGTTATTAAGTACCAAACAGAAGGGAAAAATCTACAACTGTATGAGACGAATTGCATTTACTTAATGATTTAAATGTTTTTTTCCGTGACTCAACTGCAAGCATTTTTGTGTTACTGTCATGTTTTTTGAATCTTGAAGATAATGCAGATGGCGTTCTTGGTTATTCTGGGGGTACTACAAAGGATAATGTGAACTGTCTTTATTTACATCATTTCTCTTCACATCAGGCTAATTCCACTCCTTGTAATCCTTAGCATTCTTTGTCTCATCAGTGGCCTGTGCTCAGTTTCACTCGTTTGATGTTTTGAGTGATGAAGATTTAATATTTGTCATCTTGTGAAGTAAATTGTCCCATAATAGTGATAGTAAATCTACTCAGTCATGAAATTCAGAGCTGGTTCTTCCTGCACAGAGCTATATTGCAAACATTGCTGAACACAGATTTAGGACTGGAGTATCACAGTAGCTGTGAAGCTAGCTCGTTAGATTAAAAAAAAATAATGAATTGCTGTTTGAAGGCAATCTTCCTCCTCACTTTTTTTCCCTAAACAGGTGCTTCACGTTCCACTGTGTATTTACTGAATCTCAAGAGTGACTTGATTTTTTGCTTTTGTCGGTGGATGGTGTCAATGCAGCAGAGCCATACACAAATGTGTTTCCTTCTTGCTATGTAACTTGTCCAAGAATACAGGAAATGGATGGCAGCAGTTAAATGGGAGTAAATATTATCTATGTGTTTGTAGGATGGAGGAATAAATTGGGGAAAATGGAAGACAGCTATTTGATGATTATTGAGAGACAGCCACAGAGAAGTAGCCAGGTTCCCCAGCTACCTTTCACAAGTTAGCCAACAACCGTTGTCTTGATAAATAGCTCATGCTGAAACTGTCCTAGCAACAGCTATGTTTAACACTGCCTTCTGGTGCAGATTATGGATAGCAGTGCAGGAAGAGTACTTTTCACACTGTCCTCTTATATAAACAAGCTGGAAAAAGGACCATTCAGATACTGGTTTAAAAAAAATTACTTGATTATATCAAGGAAGAGACTGCAAGTGAAGTGCAAATTAGTAGGTGAGCAGAAGATGTTTTAAAAAAAAGGTATAGGTGAGATAGAGGAAAAGCGACAAAAATAGAAACCAAGACGAGATGAAAGATGGGAATAGAGAGCGAGGGAAGGTTGGGAAAAATATGAAGTGGAACCAACATAAACTCTGGCTTTCAGAGTTAAAGATGACAGAAATTACAGTAGCTATTCATCTCTTTAGCTTGGCTGAATGCAGAGGAGTGTAAAAGTTAAGGTCCCGTTAAAGGGCAGGTCAGCAGTGTGATTTCATCATTCTGTGCTCCTACCGCAGTACAAGGGCTTGGAAAAAGGAATGAGATGAACTAAATGAACTGAAGGTACGTTGGAACATAAAATACTCCCTTCTCTTCTTCTCTTTTTTCTCAAGAGTTTACGATGATTCAGCATGAAATGCAGGCAGTAATGCTCACTGCTTTGAACTGGACTTAAATGTCTAGAATGCTTGCCGCATTACAGGTGGATATCACCAAAATTATATGAATTTAGGTTGTCTCCATCCAGATGACAATTACATAATTGAATCAGACGTCTACCCTTTTTAGTCTCTTTGATCTGACAGTGTTCTGTATTGGCTGCTGTGAAGGGAAGTGTGAGAAAACCTGCAATGCCCAATTAGGGAGTAATGTGGCCCTATGTGATTTTTTTTCTTCCTGTCTCTGCTGAAGACTGGCTTATGCCATGAAGCATTTGGATTTATATCCCTTCTACGTTTACTTAATTCTGTGCAACATAATACAGGAGATTCTAATTAGCTATATGAATCCCAAATCCTTTTTAAAAAGCTGCAACAGTGATTATCCTGTATCTGGTTCATCCATTCTTTGGCTGTCTTGTAATACTTGTTCACTTGGTAACAACCCTCCTGGGTTGGTACAACCATAGTAAACTTGATAAAAAACATAAGCATAAGAGAGAAAGTTAAGAATTAAAAAAAAAAAAAAAAAAAAGAGAGAGAGAGAGAGATTCCCCTATTTAATGCTGGTAATTCCAAAGTAGTTGGATTCTCTTGGTAAGTGTTGTCCTCAACTTGTTGTTTATAATGCTGCAAGACATGATGTATCAGTATCTCAGCCCCTCCGAAACTACTGCAATCTGTTTGGTAGCTGTCATTGGACTACGTGCCATTTTTGACTGTCACATTTCTGTGTTAAAAGATTTTTCTTGGCACAGTGTTCTAAGTATTTTTTTTTCTACTGCAGAGATCTGAAACTGAAGTTCAAGTATACCTTAAATGTTTTCCTGATAATTAAAATTTGGGAAGGAGCATACAGCTCTCTTCCCTGAGAGAAGGGAATTAGAAAGAAAGTAGGAGAAATGTTGGTGGGAAGTTTCTGACTTATTTTACGGCCTCACCTCTGGTACTGTGTGCGGTTTTGGGGCACCACAGTTTTATAAGGACATAAAACTAGTAGAGAGTGCCCAAAGGAGGGCAGCAACGCTGCCTAAGGGTCTAGAGAGGAAGATGCATGAGGAGCAGCTGAGGTCCCTTGGTTTGCTCAGCCCCGAGCGGAGCAGGCCGA
This sequence comes from Aythya fuligula, assembly GCF_009819795.1. Lineage (NCBI taxonomy): Eukaryota > Metazoa > Chordata > Aves > Anseriformes > Anatidae > Aythya > Aythya fuligula. The sequence continues at coordinate 6,703,280 of NC_045569.1, read as the reverse complement.
GGGGAGGCCTCCTGGCGGCCTGCAGCTCCCTCCCAGGGAGCGAGGGCAGGTGCTGAGCTCTGCTCTCTGGGGACAGCGACAGGACCCGAGGGGACGGCATGGAGCTGGGACAGGGGAGGGTCAGGCTGGGGGTTAGGGAAAGGTTCTGCACCCAGAGGGGGTCGGGCACTGGCACAGGCTCCCTGGGGATATGGGCACAGCACTGAGCCTGCTGGAGCTCTCAGACACCTGGTCTGATTTTTGGGTGGTCCTGTGTGGAGCCAGGAGTTGGACTTGATGATCCTTGTGGGTCCCTTCCAACTCAAGATATTGTATGATTCTGTGATGTGTCAGTTGAACTTTTAATCCAGGTTTCCCATAATTTTTTAATGGGAAAAAAATTACTATATTTTTACTAAATAAAATTGACTTGGTAAGGTAATAAGTAGTTGTCTAAATTCAGGAAACCCTTCGCATGCTTCAGGCAGTTGGTAGTAAAGGAAAATAGAGGTTAAAACCTTGGTTAGAATCATTAATGGAAATTGAACAATGTATCTAACACCAAGAGGGGAAAATCGTTTCATATGTGAGAGATTATGTGTATCCTAATAAGACATCTTTTCACACCCACCAGGAATACAACACACTCTGTTATATCCCGTCTTGTTTTGAGTAGGAAGAATATTTTTTTTAAGAAAACCACTTAGGAAAGAGAAAAGCGAAGAGGTTTTCTCGTGTGCAGAAGATATCATGAATCATTTCCATCCCAATATGTAGCAAAGAGGAGGAGCATGCAGGATGAGAAAGGATGTGTGACAGTTTTCAGCTGGCCTTCAGAATGAACGTGGTCTGGTGGGGCTCTGACTGCTTTGTGACAAAGGAATTACCTTCGGTGGAGAAAAATAAAAACTGGAGGCCTCTGCATCAGCTGGAATGCTAAATATATTGAAATATATTCTTCTGAGCTGTAAAAATAAACAGCTAAGACTGCAATTGGAGACGACAGATCCCAGAGGGGTAACAAACAGGCGCCCGCATGGTGGTGCCTCTGCTGGGCAGTCCCAGGCAGGGGGAATGCTGCTGCTGGAGGGGGGGCGTGTGCTCTGCTGAGGAAGCTGAGCCGAGAGACAGGCACAGCTGCAGGCCCTGAGTCACATGGCGAAACCCATTTTGAAATGGCAGAAAGGTGTGTGATGGGAATGGGGGAGGAGACTGAATTTAGGGTGATTCTGGGAGGAACCTGAAAACAAAATACTTCGAGAGGGTGTTGAAGTGGGTGGCAGTTGCCCTTTCATCTCTTTTTCTCTCCTGGCAAACTTTCTTGCTTGGTCGCTCCCCTGGCAGAAGCTGTACCCACCCTGAGCAGCAGCCCACCTGCCTTCACTTCCCTGCATCTCCTGGGCAGCTGCAAACTGGGAGCGAGAAGGCAGCACCTTGTGTCAGAGGGGAGCACGAGGCAGAGCCTGCAGGGGGGAGCAGGAAGGCGGCTCCGTGGGGAAAGCATTCTTTTGTGGGTTCCAAGGGGCATGTAGTAAGGCCTTCTTGGTCTCCAAACTCCAACCTATTCACCTACACACAGACAGGAGAGAAGCTGTTGTGGCTGGAAGAGTTGCTGGCAGCTGTTCTTGGCAGCTGTCTGCTCTGACTGTGCCTTGAGGCAGCCCTGGGCGTAGATACTTGAACCCAGATTTGGGTCTCTTCTTGTGCTGGCAAACTCCAGAGGGAGTGAAACTGCTGAGAAAAAGAGCAGCAGGCAGCCACACCTTGGAGCTGGACAAGAATGCCATCTCTCTTGAAATGTAGTTGCCATTTGTAAGAAGTCAGGTTCCCGTTTTTGTATTTAAGAAACTGCTGGTCAATTGGCTTAAGAGCTTCTTGTCTTCCAGTTAACGGTTACTGTAAGAAATACATTATTTGTTGACTTCTTGCTGTATGATCTATTTCAGAAAGTGACATTCGTTGCTTTTCCTGTCCGTAGAAGAGACACAAGCAATTGCACACAAGGAAGCCTCTAGAGGAGGAGGGCAGAGAGGGGTGGATCTGCTCTGCTGTCTAGCAGAGGAGCTGAGCACAATTATTTTCATAAATTTCAGAGCAGAAAGGTGTAGAAGTTGAAGGATGCTGGAGGAAGGGTTGTGGTTAAGTACACCAGCTCTCCCCATGGACTGAAATAGGAAACACAATCTTCCTACAAATGGAGATGTATTGGCATATCATCTAACATCTGCACTGCCAGGAATATGAAGCCAGGAGAAAGGAGGGTCTCCAGCTGCAGCATGTAATTGAATGGGAACAGTTTCTGCAAGGATAGGAGACCTGAGAGGAGGCTCTCTGAGTTACCACCACCTAGAGACTGCTTTTTATGGGTCTATTCAATAGGATTAGGGATTTCCCTAGGTAAATGAAGGCTCAGTCAACAGTTACTGTGATCTTGAAGCTCTGAGGTAAGCAGAAGTCTGGGAACAAAATTATATAGTCTTCTTGTTTCTTTTCTTTGTGAATTGCTTGACAGCTGAGTGGGAGAGACAGCCAGGGATAGCTGAGGGAAAAGAAAATCTGCGCTTCATTCTAACCCCTTTGCTCACTCTTTCTGGAACTTGCCTAGCTACTATCAATTCCTCTTAAAAAAGAGATCTTTTCCAAGGCCTTTCTGTGCTTGGTTGTTACAGTATCAGCTGAATGCTCTGCAGGGTAAAATTCTGTTTCCCACATCTGCTGTTTCTATGAGAAGACTTGTTAACATAACCGATTTATGGCATACTTAAGTGAATATACCAATAAACCTGTGCATTTCAGCAAGAATTTTTATGCAGGATTTTCCCTTCAAGTGGCAGTACGGTTTGATGCCTTCATATGAAGGTTTTGGAGAGTTTTTCTTGTTGTAATGAAATGATTTAAAAAAAAAAGTCATATTTCCTCAGCATTTAATTATAAGAAGCGGGTTTGCTAGTCCTTCAACAAATGGTACAATACACTGTCTTTTTTTTAATGGCATCCCAAGGAATGCATTAGTCTTTGAAGCTGAAATACTTTGACATCACATTGGGTGTTGAGTTGCTATAGTTTCAAGGGCAGCGTTAGCACTAGGAAGACTGTGTCCTTGAGACGTGCGCACGGGCAGTCCTGGGCTCCTGGATGTTTTGTGAGCAGAACTTGGAAAGTAGCCGTTCACATCAGCAGCTTCGTTGCAGGGCACAAGGAAAATTTGGAGGAAGATGTGCAACTTGATTCTTCTTTGCTAATAGCCATTTTGTTAGATTTGAGTAGGTAGAGCTTTGTGTTGCAGCTCTCAGCACTTTGATGGAAAGAAGAAAAGCTTATGCCTAGTGTGCTCTGTGTACGCAGGAGGAATTTCTATGGCAGGCAGAACTCAGAGCGAGAGAAGGTACAGAAGGGGGAGAATTCCTGTCTTGGTGATGAATAGATTCTTCCTGCAAGCCAGTTGCTTAACTTCACAAAATATGTGATTCAACCTGTAAACAAAAAAAAAAAAAAAAAGCTATATTTTTATCAGGTGCAGATAGCATTATTGTGTATGTATATATACTTTCTCTGAAGAAGCAGCAATACAGCAGTATGTTTTTTAGAGTATAAAATGGTAGTTTTAAATAACCAAAGCAGGTGTATAAGCTACCTTGCTTTACTTCGCATTTAAGTGTCTTTAAAAATAGGGCCCTAATTACAGCTGTCCCTCAAGTCCCATAGCCTGCAAATAAGAAACATAGCCACTGAATGTTTAAAACAGTACGTTATTTTTCAATATGTGTTAGAAATGAATTCCTCTGAGTTGTATTTAACGCATTTATTTAGAGCAAACATATAATAGCTTCACTGTGGATAACAAAATGTATCTCTCAGAAAGGATGATTTTCTTAAGTCTTAATGAATGCCTTATTGAGCTGCAGTGAACAGACCTTCTTCTCTACAGACAATCTGTTTCTGGTAAAACAGGTACGGTACCATGATTGGCACAGTTAAATTATCCTCTGATTTTTCAGTTCCTTCCTCAGGGTAGCCAAGGGTGAGTTGAAATAACGGCATTTAGAGCTGTGCTTGATTTCTTCCCATATCACAGATACATTTCCCTCTTTGCCCAGCTAAAACAACACGAGCACACTCATGAAGCCTTTCACAAGCTTCGTAAATGTATCCCAGTCAAGTAACCTGTCAGCTGAAGGCCTGGGATTCTCCTGCCCATCAGGTGATTTTGTAGGGTTGAGAGATTGGTAAGACTTGGGTTCATGGAAACACCAAGGAGTCCCAAAGTTAGTTTCTTTTCCCCTGTATTACTCAGTTTCTTTTTTCTTGATCCTTTGTCTGTCACCTCTGCTTTTCAGTCTAGCCAGTAAAATTTGCTTAAGAAAAAAGCTACCTGGTAGTTCTGGGAGAAGTTATTTGGTCCTTAATGAGTTCAGTGATGTGTTTAGACCATCAGGATTAGCAGTTTTCATCTAGAAATACAGCTTTCTCACCAAAGTGTACAAGGGATGAAATGGTGCCAGAAGAGTTCCCAAGACTTCAAATTCTGTACCAGGGATTTCCAACTTGGAACAGCTGTATGTGCCCTGAGGTTTTTATGTTCATTTGTCATCTATCTAACAAGCTCATGGCACATACGTATATTTGCCTGTGAATAACAGGGAAATATTTTGGATGTCTGAAGGGAATGCAGTTAATCAATTTGATTCATTGCAATACTTATTAGCCCTGATGGCTGAGCCTCAGAAGGTTTGCCATTTTCTTTGGGTAAAGTTCACTGCATTCTAGGCCAAAATTTTTGAAATAAATATCTTAACTTTTATTACCCAAAGAAATTGTCAGATCTCTCCAATGGTTCCAGATGGAGTGAGACCAACTTTTTTTTTTTTTTTAAAAAAAAAAAAAAAAACAACCAAACAACAACATACAACTGATTCAGCTGAAATGCAGAGTGCAGGCATGCAGAAAGTAGGGGTGGGGGAATCTGAATTAAGGTGTGGGTCCTGCTCAAGTCTTAGGAGGCCATTTAGGTAGTCCTTTTTATTTTGTCTCTTTGCCCACTGCTACTTAACAGCTTGTAGAGATCTTTTGAAACTCTATTACTTTATGCATTAGAGATTTGCCTGCTTCCACCCTCCCCCTTCTGGGATTCTGTGAGGCTTTCTTCTCGTATGCTGTGCCAACAGCAGATTTTGCCTGAGTATTCTTTTTCTCATTAACATCAATTGAAGTGAGACGTCAGAAATCCAGGACCATTTGCAATGACAGGACAGTGCCAATGCTCTTCCTTTTATAACCCATAGGAATAAAACTATGCAAAGCATCATTTCATTATTCACTTTATGATAGCCTGCATAAATTACAGATCATAAGCTAGGGAAATAATTTTCATGATGTCCTTTGTCAAATATCCAAAGTTTAAATTTTGAGAGGAAATAAGTGGAAGAATGAAAAATCAAAATCCTATCACCAGTGGATTTTGGATGTCATATTTCTTTGTTAACACTTTTAGCAGGATAACCATGTTAGCCTAGTTTGGGAAGTGAGGATGGACGTGAGGCTGTCTGTTTTTTTGCTGTTTTAAATCATGTGTGTGCTGAAAATTACTTAGTTTTCTTTTAAAGCTCCCTGATTATTTTGCCTTGTCTTACTTTTATTTTTTTGAGGATCTAATAGAGGGAACGCAGTCAGACCGATCATTATGAACATTGCTCTTGTGCATTCGTTAAAATATTTTGGGTTAATTAATGAGGTAAAAAGCGGTTGAATTAAGTGGAGAGAAAGCCATGCTATAGCATACACTGACAGTAACCACCATGACCTTTTTTATTGGATTCTGTGAATTTGGTCCACGTGGGCAGAACAAACCATTTTTCCTCATGGGGATGCAGCCAGAGCAGCCTCTGCCAGAGCTCAGATTCATTCCATTTTTCTGCTCCTTTGTTTGCAACTATTGTTCATGTTGGGATACGCCAATAGCCGAGGGGGATGGCAGCAGGCTGTTCTCTCAGATACACCCAAACCTTAATAGCATGATGATTAGGCACATGATAAATATATTTCCTGGCTCAACATCTTGAGCCTTGCTACCTTTTGAAGCTTACAGAAATGGTCAGATGTTTCTGTGGAGAGGAGAGCAAGACGAAGTAAGAAAAGGAAAAAAAAAAAATCCATCAGTCTTTGGGTATCCCTTCTGAAGGGATGTTGCAATCACACTTGTCTCCTGTAAATGAACATTTTAGTTCAGGGAAAGCTTTAGGAGGTACAGGGGGGCACCTTCATTATGAAGGGAGTAGTTTAGGAAAATTGAAGATATTAAAATAATAGCTGAAGTTCAACACTAGTTTGAATTAATTTAATGCAAATTGATTGAACTGAGGGACTTTGGGAGTTCTAGTTTAAAATAAACCAATTCACCAGCTTGATTTTTGCTAATATTCCTTGTATTCTGGTCAGGGGTCTGTAGAGCATGACAATCTTTGGTCTGACTGGGGGAGCAAGAGAGTTTTGGGGTTTTTGTTTTTTTCTCTCTGTGATCATGAGAATGAAGTCTGGATTTTAAAGAGAAAAGACGGAAAGCCTCAGATGCATTCAAAGGTGTGATTCAATGTTTATATGTTTCCTTACAGTTCCTAGGCAGAAATAAGCTTTAAAATGCAACAAGAAACAGATGTAGTTAATAAAAAGAGAAGAAAATGTATTAACATACTGTTTAGTAGGAGAAAGGAAAAAAAAAAGGAAAAATCACCCTCTATCAAATGTGTTAAGATTTATGTATTCGTTTTTCTAGATTGACAGAACGAACCCTATATGCCAAGTGGCATTTCAGGGTGCTTGTAAGGCACGTTTAAGGAAACGGGTTTTCATCCCTTCCTGCATGTGAAAGACGTAGAGCTGCAACGTCCATAGGCCCTTTTCCTTGTATCACAGCTTTCTGGGACACAGATTTTAGATGTGTCTGGATCCAAGACGGTGTGATGGAATTAGAAAGTACCACTTAATATCCTGTACTTATTAATTTTGTGCTTGTGCAGAATCAACCAAGGTAGCTTTTAGGAAGGTTGCTTAGGGTGTCAACAAATCTTTTTAAGATAAAGGAAAATAAAGGACATTTAACAGTCGCTTCACATAGTTCTTCTTAGACTGAGGTAAAGTTCAGTAGTGTGGATGAAAATAAAAACAAAATATAACCAAAGGCACTGTTAGTGTAACTCTAAATGTCACACACCCCTTACAGAAAGTATCTCTCAGATTAATTATGGAACCCCTGGATTTTGAGAAATCAGTTGCGGAGGCAGGAGGGATAGTCCTCCAGGGAGAAATGTAAAGATGCTTCCTGCCAACAGGAAGAACTTATTAGGGAAGCTAATTGCTATAAAATAATACTAATAAATACCAAACCACAAACGGCAACAAAAACAAATTACAGAGAAGTTGTCAGACTGAAGGAAGGAGGGAAAACAGAAAGGTTTAAATGCTGCTTAAAAATTAGTGGAAGAATAGACAGCGTTTACTATAGTTGTCTGAAATGGCTGGCCAGTTTTAAAGATGTTACCAGGATTCATTTTGGTACGCCTCTGTAAGTGTGTCGGAGTTTTGTTGCCTGCAAATCTTGCCCTCCTGAGCTCACACCTCCGGCACACTTCAAGTAAAACATGCTGTGTTCTTGGCCATTTGGATCTAAATCATTTTTTGTTCTATCAAATGTCATAAACTTGTTTATCGTGCCCTGTGCCACAGTGGCCATTTCTTTCATCGGTCTGGGTTTGATTTGTGTGTGTTTCATCCAGCAGTGTAGTAGGAGGAAGTTGTTGCCCGTGTCTGATCTGCACATACGAGGATGGCTGGATTACCTGCTGTCTGGCCCCTGGTTTTTCCTGCTGTCCCACTTGAGCAGCTCTGCTGGCCTTTCCCATTCTAGCTGCTGCAGTTTTCAGGGTCCATGGAATATAAAATGGCTGGCAAGCTGTTGCAAGGTACAGTCACTGTGGAAGCTGTTGTTGATGTATTCTGATAGAAGTTTAAGTTAAAACTTTCCAAATGCTCTGCTTTAGATTAGAAGTGTTAGAATAAGGGCACCTCTGTTCTTCGTGTGTCTACTAAGGTACTGTTTCTTACTTGAATGATCATAACTATTTTTAAATATAGTGTCTGATCTTACTCTATTCTTCTAAATACAGAGAAATGAAGGACGTGTCTGTTCTGAAGAATGCGTAAGCACACAATGAAATACCTTCCACAGAGTTGCACTGCCTGGTGCCTAGGCCACTGGCAGGATTCAGGTGTGTGGTACAGCTGGTAACCACCACAACTATGGAAGAACTTAACTAGTCTTTTGGTGCTGATAACCAGCAGTAGCAGAAAGGTGAAACACAGTGGGTTTAAACTTTCAGTAATGGAAGCGGTGAACTTGAGGAAACCTGGTAAATGCGCAGTAGTTCTCTCAGTAGATACAAGAGAACCGGTGTCCTTTCCAGCTTGTCACCTTCTGCTTGGACCTTTTCTGCAGTCAGGACATGGCTCCAGCATTGCCCTGTTTCTGGCACCTCTCTTCTCGTCTCCTTGCACTCAAATTCTGCTCCTGCAGGTCCGTGAGTACATACTGTGAGAGGGCAGGAAGAGCCGCCTCCTTGTTCTCAGTTCTGGTGCCAAAGCTGTGTGTTTGTGTGTGTGAATATTGCTATATTCTCAGGGTGTCGCTATGTCAGATCCTGGAGGTTGGATATGTTCATCACTAGGGGTGATGCTAGAGCTGTTGAGGTGCACAAAGTGTTAGCTTCTCTTCTCTTTTTGAGGCACTTGAAATTTCATGTGCATGAACTTTGATCTACTATGAGAGAGGGTTAGCTGTACCCCTTACCTTCTGGGCGTGGGTACCCAGTGCGGAGAAGTCCCCCAGAGAGCAGGCAGGGTGCAGTTCTGAGCCACAGAAACAGGACGGCACATGCAATTTGGGCTATGAATGTAGCTGCCTGCTTTGTCTCTAATGCATGCCTGATTCTATCCCTGTTACCTTTGGCAGCATGTCAGACCATCTTCTGTTCTCACTGCTTGTATTGTCAGGCATTTCTTCTGTCTACACGTGGTTGTTGTTGTTGTTTTGTGTTTTGTTCCCCCCCCCCCCCCCCCCCCCCCTTTTTAATGCTAACTAGTTTGCACAGGAACTGCATCTCTCTGCATGTTATCACCACATGGAGAGGAGTATTTGGAGTGATAAGGCAGAAAGAAACAGAAAACAATAGTGCTTATATGGGAGATGTTTGTTTATTGTGCAGGACTTACAGTTGGGAAGGTGGAGGGTAAATGACTCTGAAGAGAACCAATCTGGGAAGCAATCTCTGTATTAGCCTTGGTGTTACAGAAGAGAGGAAGATACGTTGCACAGCTTGAGGAGGCAGGACTTCTATTTTCTTTCTGAAGAGGATGGTTATAGCCTGTGTGTGAAATGCTGAAGAGAAGCTCTCGGCTTTGTGCCACTTGGAGGCCTTTACTGTGGCTTGCTTCAGCCTCACTGGTAGCCAGGGTTCAGGAGGGTGCTCCGTCCTGGATGGAGGGCTGTGGGACAGCTCTGCAGACTGTCAGGTTGTTACTGGAGTTGTCACCAAGAGTGTTGTTTTTTTTTTTTTCCAGTGTCCATAAACTAGTAACAGGCAGGGAGGTTCAGCCTGCGAGTCGAGTCCCTGTCTTCCCAGGAGCTTGGGACAGCAGTAGGTTTCACCAAAAATGGTTCGCCAGGAGTCAAAACTATTTGGATTTTACAGATTTGTTCTTTTGCGCCAGATTTTATGCTAAAGTAGGAATAAAATGTTTTTATTTAGCAGGAGAACTTGTGTGCATGCTTCTGCACTTGTCATGTGTTCATGTCTCATCCTTTTAGTTTAAGCCAGTCTATTTTATTTTGATCTTTAACCCTTCAGTTATGAGAAAAAGCAGAAGCTCAATATTTGGACAACTATTTACTAAATCATCTCTAATTCCTGCTTCTCAACTGGTGTGTCAGTCAGCTCAGTCAGTGCGTTTGCAAAGGAGCAGCCTTTATTTGCAAATTTATGTCTCAGAGCATGTCCTTCCTGTATGCCAGGTTTCAACCCCCAATCGCTGGCAGTTTCCATGAAGTACGTACAGAAGGTTGTCCCAAGTAGCTGTCAGAAAGTACTGGTTTGGGATTACACTCGTGTGTAAATGGTGCACTGTAGGCAAGTGCAGTCCGAGGTGCTCAGTGGAGACAGGAGCATCAGGAGTTGAAATGTACTGCAGTTGAAGGAATATGATCTCATTCACAGGTTTGCAGTTAAAATTGCTCACCAAATGGTGGAGATGCATGAAGTTCAGAAGGACTCTTGGGATCCTTTCCCCACTGCTCCAGTATAAAACATTGCAGTCCTGACATAGTGCCTCATAACTATGGGGTGTATTTCTCTCACTCAGCAGGTGCTGCATATGGCTCAAGGCAGTTTACAAAGTTTGTGGGGTGATGCTTTGATAAGGCAAGTAAATCCTGGTTTTTATTACCTTCTTGTCGATTGCCCAGTAGTGAGCATTTGTAAACCCTACCTCCGTCATAGTAGAATAACTTCATTCAGAAAAGGGAAGAGAATAAGAGGCCTAAGCCTTCAGTGCTTGCAAAACATGGCAATATTAAGCCCCAGCTGATGGCTTCATCAACATTTTGGTCCCTAACCAGGTCCAAAACCTGGCTTACAGCTCCCAGATTGGTTTCTGCAGGGTTTGAGATGAGAAGTCTGAGGAATTTTTTCAGTAAGCAGTCCAGAGCTTGATGTGCAGAGGTGATTGGAAAATAGAATAGGATTTTTTTGTTTGAAATGGATGACAGAAAAAGAGCAAGGCCTCACAAGCCTCTCTGTGGCAAAGAGAAATAAGGCATGTGGCGATTGACAGATTTACGTATCTGGGTAAAATCTTCCACCTTTCCAAAAGAAGAACTTTCTCTTTATGCAGTGTTAGTTTCAAAGCCTCCAGCTCATGCTGAGCCTAATGGCAGGTATGTTTCCAGCTACTTCTTTTTTATGCTTGAAAATGGGATCATTCTCAGGTCTGCTCATTGTCATCTTGTAGCTTTTCCTTTTCACTAATTTCCCCAAATGAGTTGTGGCCCACTCGGAGGACTACAGGATTCATTAGAGTGAAGCTTTTTGAGGATGTCCTTGGTGTTCTAACAGGAAGGAAAAATCCCAAAGGCTGCCAGAGATAAAGATCACCCACTGAAAGGATAAAAATGAACAATGCTTCTCACAGTGAACCTAAAAATACAGTACTTGGTTCTCTCACCCGGAGTTTAGTTATTGAAATAACAACTTGGTCGTACAGTGCCAGAATTATTTTGGTCTCAAGAAAATAACAAGTTTTGCAAATGTAAACAAAATGCAATGTCAGGGAAAACATGTTTTCAAGTCTAAACGTTACCTGATGTCCTGGGGTAGGAGGGGTTTGTGTGTGTGGAGGTAAGAAGCTGGAGCTTGGAAGATCCCTTTTTACTACTTAACTCTCCAACACGCTTCCTGAATAACTTTGGATTAGTTGCTTAATCTTTTTGTGCCTGCCTATCAGCAGGTTTTTCAAAAGTGGAATGGGAACAGCCGTGCTTTTCTGCTTGTGAAAGTGGGTTACAGGTTGCTTTGCTGTGTTATTTGGAGTTCTGTGTCAATGAAAAATAGAAAAACAAGTCGAGTACACCGCAGAGTTTGTGACAGTCTTCAAGCTGATTACTGCCGCCTTTAAACTGCTTATTTACTAGGTGAGCCTATGCTTAAGTTCCTTGCTGAGTGGTCGTTCCATGTTAGTAATTGAATTTTCCTTTATCTATCTTAATTTGATTGTCTGCTTAGTGTATGCACACAAACATGGTAATGACACTTACCCCATTCAATAGTGCAGATTTTAAGACACTATAAAACAGCCCAACTCTGTAATTCATCTGTGTATAAGCGTACACAATATCCCGTTGTGTGTGTTTCTGCGTCCTGCTTTAGATCATAGAACTGGAGGAGAAAGAAGAGGCATTTTTTACAACTGCAGTCAGTGCAACTAATTGTTCCTACTAGGTAAGGATATGCCCCTTTTACTGTCTCTGTGATGATGGCTTTTTGTTTCTAGCTACAAGCAAATCTAATTTGCAAATGAAAAATTTCATTATAGCAGAAGTTGCCTGCAAGGGAATTAAAGCAGGCACATTCAAAAGAATTCAGCAGAACATACAATTGCTTCTTAAAGAATGGATTTATGATCCCGGTTCACAATTAAAATAACAATTGCTTTAAAGTGGTACCTATTATTTTTTAAAAGGTTAGATGTTCCAACAATAGAATTTTAAGGGAACAAGTCAGCTTGTGAGCAAAACATGTGGTAGGTAATTGGCAAAGCTCACTTAATATTTTTTGTTTGCTATCCAAGAGCTATTCACGATGCCACTGTAACAGTATGTTGTTGGTACAACAGAGCTGACAGTTTTCTGAGATGAAAAGGAAGAGAATGGAATTAATCACACAAACTTCATCATCCAGTCTGGCATAACTGAAAGAGTGAAGCGAGTTCTGCTATACTTGAACTATTTTAAATAACTGCATGTTTTATTAATACCGTTTTTTCTCTGTTAACCTCTTCTGTGCTTTCTGTCTAAAACGATGTTGTGACTTCTTGCCCTTTGAAGGGAAGCCCCGATACACAGGTAGCCTCCCTGTGTCCTAGCTCTGCTGTACAGCAAAGGGGAGTCCTGCAGCAGCCCCTGTACTGTGTATGCACACACAGACACATACATGTATGTATGTCGGGTTACCTGCTTGAAGACCCTGGCAGGGGACTAGTTCAGAAGGGACAAAATAATTTTCAGTATGTTTTCCCAAGCCTGTTCTAGCAGCTAAGTCTTCTGATAGTGGCTGCTTCGTTTGACATAATGCAGAAAGGGTCTGGCAGGCCTTGTGAGAATCCTGCCTCCTTTGGGAGGGGAGGAAAGAGTACTAGGTGTCAAATCCTTCTTGGGCTTCAACTCATTTGTTATGGTTTTGTACTATTTTTACCCCTTGCCAGTGTATCATTGGAGGCCATGCTTTCTGTCCCTTGTTGGCATAGGGCTTCCTGCAATAAGGAGGGGCTCCTTTTTTTATTATATTGTTCAGTTCAGCGTGGTGCCACGTGACCTGCAAGTTGCACACTTGGGCATTATCTGTGTTGGTCTGTGGCAGAGAGAAAGCAAAAGGGTCACGGAAAGATAGCATTGCTAGCTTCCAAGGAAACTGCCCTAGGTCTAATCTTTTACATGTTTAATGTCAAGCTATGGATGTCTTTGTGCAGATGACATAAAATACTGGGCTTGTGTTAGCTAGGAAATCACGCTTTCCTCAAAGGCTCACTTTGATTCCTTTCACTCTTGTTCCATTGAAGTTGCAAATTGCATCCACTGTGAAGTAACCTTGGTTTGATGGTATGTTGGATATTTGCCCTGAACCTATTACAGTTTCATCCATCTGGAGCTCGGGTTTGCCACGTTAGACAGTGAAGGCTCTATTCAGTAGTTCTCTCAAGCAGCATTTCTGCAGCAACGCTGTCAAAGAAGTGGCTGCACCATGAAGCCATGGAGTTGTAGCACACGGTATTTGATGTCCCCTTGCCAATGCTGAGGAGTCTTTCAGAACTGCAAATTTCTTTCAGGCTTTCACATGGTTTCTGTGTCTCTGGAATATAAATTGTGTACACAAAGAAGGCAAAATAGGTATTTGAAATTTTCTATCAAGACAGACAAATGCTTAAAACACTCTGAAATCCTTCAGCTGCTACACTTCTTAAAAATAGATACATGCATGTTCCTCTGCATGTGAAAAGCAGCTTGTGAGGAATGGATGACTGAGACTACCCCGGGACTGTTGACCACCAGAGGATTGCAGAGATGACAGTTCTCACGACTTGCCACAAATCTCATCATTGTTCTGATAACTTGGTAAATTAAGCTCATATTTAACTTGTTAGGAAAAGAGAGCTCCTTTTAGAAAGGACACAGTTTTCCATTAAGTTTTCATCTGCTTCAAAATCCTATCCCTTTTTTTCAGGCAGCATATTTCTTGGAACCTTTAAAATAGTGAATGCAGAATTGTGATCAAGTGCTCTGGGCCAGGAACTGTATTTTAATACGTATTGCATACATGTAGTCTGAAGAGCTTTCTGTAAAGACTCAACTACAAATACTTGTTGATGATACTGTCCTAGAATGGTCTTGAGGAAGAAACCTGGTCACACATCTTGAGGGAAAAAAAAGAAGCAATATAACTATGTTTCAGGTTAATGCTATCTTATTTAATGTGAAATCAATGAGTGCTGCAGACACTACAGCAGGAGAAGCTTAGTTGAGTTGTATGCATTTATGATGAATGGTCTGGCACTGCAGCCGAAGACTTGTTTCAGTAAAAAATAAGTATTTGTTCCCACATGGTTTCATGGTCTGCTTGTTTTTTACCAAGGAAATGTCATGGTCTGCACGTGGTCTAAGGGATCTTGCTTTCTAGAAATGGGGATAGCTAGTTACCCTGCCCTGACAGAAACTAGCTCATGTCCAGAGGCGGGATTATGTTACGAGATGACAGAGCGAGCGTTTTAAAAGAATATTTGGAACAACCTGACTGACTTGCAGGACACTGAAATCTCTGTGCTTCCTCGCTGGAAAGCTGAACCTGACTCACTCTCTCCCCTGCGTCTGAGCTGCGCTTTTCTAATAAGCAGCTACTCTTAGTGCTGCTGTCACTTTAGTTTATTGCTTGACTGTCTTTTTCCTCATCTATCTTACTGTAGTGCTCTAAGTATGACTAGACAATTTGCTTCTTTATGTGATGTGGAAATGTTTTATCTTTGCTTTATAAACACTGACAGTGTTTTTTAGCACAAGGATTGCCAGCCAGTCTGTTTTGTTCAGACTCAGAGGCAGCAAAGTTTTGACACAAAGTTTGTTTTCTTTCATAGGCTCTGAACTTTCAGATTAACAAATTGCTTTCTACATGCTAATCAGCTTAGATAAGCAAAGTACACGCTAACACTGTTGTGCAGATGGGGGAAACCAAGATGCAGGAACATTAGGAAACTTGCTCGAGGAAGTCTGTGGGAGCTGACCTTATTCTGAGTGAGACCCACGCACCATCCTTTTTCTTGTCAGATCCTTTCTTTTTACTGAAACCCCTCCCTCCAACAAGTCTCTGATACGTAAAAAGATTTTTTGGTTTGTATCTGCGTGTCTATATTTACTTAAAGCTAAAACAATTTATTGGCTTCCCATGTGTGACTGAAATCCTCACTCGATTGTGAAGCGTTCCTAGCTTTGGAAAGCAAACATGGCTTTGCTGCTTATCTGGCAAACTGCTTCTCAGAGGCAACTGCACCAGGAAGCAAGTTCTGCAAAAAGTACAGCGAGTGTGCGGTGTGGAGCTGACTTGCATAAAGAAAGTGTTCCTTCACCTCAAGTACCCTGCAGGTCGTCAGCCTGACTGCACCGAGCTGCACACGCTGTCCTCGGGCTGAAATAAGGATCCCCGCGTGCTGGGGAGGTAGCGGTGTCTGTCCTCTCCTCTGGCAGTGGATGTATGGAGTTAAATGGTATAGGGAGCTCGATATTTACTGTTACCGTGGCAACTTCAGATGATGATTTATTAAGCTTCCCTTTTTTCCACATTCAGGACTATGCATTTTTGCTGGTCTGGGCTCTCGAGCGAATGTTTCTTTCCACTCCCCGGTGTGTCCTTTTCTCCTATCCAATTCTCTTTTCTGAAGTGACAGAGCAATGGAAATGTGTTTGGAGCAACCTCTGTGAGGCACACAAGGCTTGATCCGGTCGTTACCTTATTAGTAAATATGTTAATACCAGGTACTGCTTTGAATCCGAGTGTAGCTCCTCTGGCTGGCGGAGCAGTGGGGAGCGTCACAAGGCTAACACAACACAGAGCACTTCAGGAAGCGCGGGGGAGACCTTTTGGCCCAGCCAGACTGTCAGCTTATTGATCGTAAACTCTCCCTCTTGCTCTCAGTCCCCTGGGACTGTCTCTCTCTGCTCTCTGCCTTGTAGCAGTGGTTTCTGAAGTCCCCCCCTCTGCTGATTGTGCGTAATTATTGCAGTGACAGCGCGGCCGCTCTTCTGAGGCACAGTCCCCCTTTGGAGTCTGCAGCCTGCTCTTGTCGTGTGGCTTAGTGCAACTCAGCGAGCCTGACTGAGCGTCTGAAGTTATAATTTGTGATGGATTTGCAAAGTTCGGGCCTCAGTGACTTCCGTGGTCATAATGACATTTGCCAGCCCATTTGCGCTCCTGTTCTGGGGCAAGGACAGTGGTGACCTCTATCGATGTCTGCGTCCTAGCATATTGCAACTGTTCTCCCAGTGCTTTGCATCGTAGGCAAGCCTGCTTTGTTCAGCATTTGGAATGCCAGCTAGATATAGCCCTAAGTAAATTCTCCAGATGCAAATACAGGAGACTTAATAAATTATTCATTTTCGAGCTGCATAGACACAGTTTGAAAATCTCGAGCATGATGGTAACCAGGCCCATGCAAACAAAATGAGTGGAGCAGTTACTGAATATAGAATTGTTAAATGAATCTCAAAGCAGAAAAAAATATTTCAAAATCCTGTCAGCCTTCTTATCATGCATTTATCTTTGAGTAGGCAGCAATCTTTATGGCTATAATTTCTGATAACATTAAATTGCATGTAAACATTGCTTATTTCAAATATCGGTCTCAAAGGGTTTATTTTTCACTTGTCTTTATTCTCCAAGGTAGAGGTGTGTCCTAGAATTCTCAAGTAATCCAGTTCTTGATGCCCCCTACCAGTTTCTGCTGGCAACTTGCCTTCTTAGATAAGATCTATTTATGTAGTGGAGTTCTGGTAGGATTTGGGCATATTTGATAGTCCTTTTTTTTACTTGATTTTAGCAGTTCATTACGGCTTCTTGACACAGTAAATATGTATTTTTAGGTGGTTTTCATTCAGTATCAATTAACTAAATGTATAAATAGCTAATGCATAGCTTTGTTCTTCAGCTAATCTCTGAATTAACTTCACCTGCAAGTGAAATGCATACCCATGTATATAATTCCCATAAATATTTTCAGGTGGGATCTTGAGTTTCAAATGAACTTGTTTGACTAGAGCTGGGCACGCAGTCTTTGTCTTGGAGAAATGTGTGCATTTTTTCTCCTCAGTGATCTACGCTGCACTGTTCTGAGGCAGGAATATTTTCCTGCCTTAGTTTCTAAGCATAAAATAAAGGTACTTTTAAAAGAAAGTATGTTTTAGATATATATAAATACAAGGTGTAAATAAATTAATGAACAGTGCAGGACTGAGTTGTCGGCATGTGAATTGACGTTTGTCAATATTAATACAATGATGACAGCAAATCTGCATATAGGGCTTTTCGTGAAGTGCCTTTGTGTTGGCAACACTGAGCGGCTTTAGTACGATGCTGGTTCAGTTTTGAAAGTATCACTTTCCACACTGTGAAACTTGTATCAGAACTTGTATTTTTAAAATTGAAGACTTCAGTGTGGAGGAGGAAAATACCAAACAACAGCAGAAGTATAATCATAGCTATATCCTACAGCAAGGTTGCTGAAGATCGTATATAACATATATTTATATTTCTCCCCCCACCCATATCAAAACCATTCTTCCATTATGCTGGACACAGGTCGTAGGCAGCATTTTTCAGTTGCAGCTAAAAGTGGCTCCTTTGTGCTTGCAGCCCTCTGCCACTTGGTTTTATTGTTTGATCTGTGCCGCTTTTCAAAACTAGGATAAAATAATTCATCTTTCAATGTTCATTGCCAAAAGATATATTAATATATCTCCCAGCCAGTACTTATTAATATGCCTCTATCTTTTGGATTTTCACATACAATGCAAGTTTGAAAATGTCTTTGTTAGCTATTACCGGTACCCCATAGAAATCAGGTACAGTAGAAAAGCTCAAATCTGATCATAGACTAAAATTGTAAATTCCTGTCGTTGTTAGAAAAGGCAGCACAGTATATTGTAGCGCTGATATGAAAAAGTACTTTGCCCAACTCACCAGCTGCTACAGGCACATTTTCTATAATCCAGTGCCTGTCAGGCACAGGAGAGGCTTGGTTCTGGCACCTATTATGCAGCAGTATATGTGTCTGATGAAAAAAACTGTACTAAAAGCATGTGGGAAGATGGAGAAGAATAAGGGAAAGAGACGATTCATTTACTGCCTCTGCCTTTTAGAATCTCTCTGCTTGAGAATTTGAATGACCTCCCTGGCTACCATTGATTTTAATGTTAATAATAGGATAATATAAAGAATCAAAAAAAAAAAAAAAAAAAAAGAAAAAGGGTTGGGGGGTGTGTGGCAAATATCCCAAACTGTGCAGGAGCCCCAGAGAATAAGTGGCTGGATTTAGCAGCTGGGGAGCTGCAGTCCCACCATTATTGTCATATCAGAGCAATCACTGGGAATTGCTGCTGCAATTTTACAGATAGTTGGAGAGAATTCAGTCCAGGAAGAAAAAAGCAACAATCCCATAAACAGATTGTTAAAACTAATGGCAGAAAACAAACAGTGCAAACAAAGAAGGGCTGTATTTTCTGCACTTGCATCTCAAGTAAATAGAAAGATTTTAAAGGCTGGAATGGACCTTTGTTACCATCTAATCTGATTTTAGTTTAACAGTAGCCACAAACTTTTGTGCTGTGTCAAGCTCCTGGATTTTGTTTTCCAGTTTGGGAGGTTTATGTGATTTGAAGGACTTCAATCTAAGCCTAAGCAGTACCTCTGGCCGCCATACTTGCTGAGTATGGTGAGACAGGCTGCTTTTATAATACTTCCTGAAACAGGAAAACAATTGAAATGATTATTATCAAGGAGAACGGCTCCCCGGTTTTGCAGTGCATGTCTACTGCAGAACTCATGCTCTTCTCTTTAGGGATCTGGCTTTGGAAAGATCTTCAATTTCCTGCCAGCAAATCTGTTCTTCGTGTGCTGAACACGTGCAGGAGGTAGCATATACAGTCAAACTCTCATGGTACCTTCACTGTTTCTTTAAAGGCTTAATGGCATAAAGGTACCCGTTTAGGTGAGAATGAGAAGAAGAATTCAGAGAGAGAAGAAATATGCTTTGCCTTAGTGGCATCATGTGGGATTAGCAAACAAATATTGGTGAACGTCTCAGTCCCTTTGCCAGGAAGGCACACTGTGTGTGTTTGCTTTTTTGTAGTGGGGCTCATAAAGTGGCTCCAAGGAATGCCACTTTGGGGATGCTCACAACCATGACCTGGACAGGGAGATTTGTATTCTGAAGCAAAGCAGTAAAGGTGTGACATTCTGTGCCGCTGCTGCTTCCAGCTAGAATGTCTAACATGAGCTGGTGATAGCTGTTAGCAGGGGCTCCTATTTCCAGTGCCATGGATCTGGCTGTGTTATGGGGATGTTCTTAAATCATGTAGGGGAAAGGATGAAACGTAATGAAAACAGGGAGAGCTTTGCCACATTGGAGGGGGACAAGGATTTCTCCGCAGTCATTTGTGTTTTTTCCCCGATTAATTCTTTTTTTCAAGAAGTAATATCAAACTCGGTCATGTTAGGATGAGAGCAATTCATCCAAGATAGGAAAGGATGATTATAACAATAAAAGAGAATTATTTAATAGGAGAATAATTTACATCAAGGAGTAGTGGGAGTAAAGTGAATTCTGATGTTTTGAAGGTTGATTGGGTGGGTGGGCATGTTGACAATAACAAGACAATCATATCTTCTTCAGCGACTTACTAACAGGCTTCAAGGTTTTAAAATAAAATGTATGAGTTCTGTGCAAAGTATTGTTTTTACAACAGTAGGACAGCTGGTGTAATTTTGTTTGTGACAGACCTGAAAATAACTTGGGTTATATGCTGACCTTTTGGGTCATGCTGTCAAAGAAGTTTTTTTTTTTAAACTTTCATTTTAGCATTTCTATGATTAAGTGCTGTAATTCAATTTTACTCTATCTATGTACTTTCAGTAGCTTCTAGAAATCTTCAAAATACTACTCCCGTATTCCATTAAACATTTCCTTCTTGCAGAGGCTTATGTTGTGGGATAAAACCTTTGGTGCATATGATGATGTGTTTGGGCAACATACAATTGTAGACAAACTCCCTGACAGTGGCTTTTTTTTTTGTGTGTGTGTTGAAGTGTATCTTAAAATGCATTTTAACTTAGAGAAGTTAAGTGTTGTAAGTGTTAATAAATGATGGCTATCTGTAATATGATGTTTTAGGGGGAAAAGTAGATAAATCAGTGGCATGGCTGTTTTCACATGCCATTACGATGTATACCCAGATGACAACTGTTCTCTACCTGGTGTGTAATCTGGAGTAAGTCCTTGAGTGGATTCCTTTGGTCGCTTTTATTCTTTTGGTCGTTTTATACATTTATCAGCATAGCAATGTATATGCTTTATCAACATATACATTGGAAAACCCATTTGTGTACCAAGGCTAGCTCATAATGAGATGTAAACCAGGAAGCTAGCCTGGCTGAAAAACTCAGCAAACAAACAGATCCTGCTCCGCTCAAATATGTGCTTTGGTATTTAGCACTTGGGGGTGGTTGACTGCCTATAAAATTTGTGGCTTGAAAAGGTGAAAGAGAAATAGGAACAAAAGCACCACCTATTATAGGGAGTGCATTTCTGGGAAAAAAAAAGCAGCACTAGGTCACTGCAAGATGAGCTGGGAGGGCCAATGCTGGAAGTAGGCATGGGAAACAAGGAATCTTGCATTTGTGGGGTCTTCCTCTGAAACTAACTTCAGATCATACAAGGTGCCATAGTTGTCTTCTAGCTTTAGTCTGTGGAGCGTGGATGCTGGGTTATCAAATTGATAGCTTATTTTGGTCTGTACTGCCTGCCTGCAGGTTCCTGTCAGTCTGTGGGCACTGGGAGGCTGCATGAGACACAGTCAGGACAGTTGTACCCTTGTTCAGAGGAGAGGAAAGAAAGCTCTTGCAGCATTAAATCCAAACTGATTAAATTTAATTATAGATAGCTTTCTCATCTTACATTAAATTACTACGTATTTTTTTCTTCTAGACATTGAAAAGAAAAAAGGCAATTAAAAGTGTTGATGAATTTCTTGGCATTTCCCTCCTTTTGCAAATTGCTAGTCTCAAGACCATTTTGAAGAATATATATATTTATGTATTGTTTGTGTGCCATTTTGTTATTCAGGCAATTTCTGTTCCAATTTTAGCAGTGATTAAACATTAAATTTGGGTGGGGGACAGGTGGTGCTGTATTAAAAGGTGCTGCCTTTGCTCTGATGCAGTCCACTGTGTCCTGCTGCAGAGGCTGAGGAGGCAAAAATCCAGTCACTTCAACCACAGAGGAAGGGCAGATATTGAAGGCTGCTCCTTTGCTGTCCTTTCCTGAGCTCAGCAAGTCCAGGGGTTGGTGTGTGGAAGAAGTAGCCAGGTACCCAGGGGCTGGTAAATATACGTAGCATGGTACTTGGGTAGGTTTCCTAGTGTAAGTCTTCCTGAGAGTAATTATATCTCCCTATTTTTGCTTTTAGGGGATGATTAAAACCAAAAATCTGTGTTCCCTAACACCTTACACAATATGCCTCTGTTTTTTTTTTTCTCCTCTGCATGTAGTAAAAGGAAGCAGAAAAAGGGTTTCGAGAATGAGAAAGGATCTTTAATCAGATTCATTCTGTGTCTCATGCTTTCACTGCATCAGACATTTTTTATGCCCCTTTTAATGTATCTGAGTATTACAATCTTTGCTGTATCTGTCCTCTGTTGATGTGATGTGGCCATCTGAAGAATTGTCATCCAATAGTTTTGTTTTTCGGTATTGCTATTATTTCTGTATTGTTATGCAGTTACAATTGTGGGTCTCAATACTACAGATCAAGCCTGTGGGCATATTTTTAAAGGTGTATATTGTGAACATTAGGTTTTGATCCATGTGTATTTCACAAAGGCGTTCAAACCTGGTAACTCCAGTTTGTCTTGTGCCCGGCGAAATCTCAGAGGATGTCTGAGTTCAGGGAACTGTCCAAGTTCCCCTCTTCTGGGTGGGTGACCTGCATGGGGAGCTCTTGCAGTTCTGAGCCAGTGCAGGGAGGTAATGTGATGGTCATATGAGTTTCCATCTTGCTGGCCTGAGTTCCTGCAGTCAGTAGGAAATTTTACAAAATACTCTTTGATGTAATGGGCCCTGTAAGGACAAATAGAGCACTTATGCTTTCAAAAGCTCAAATAAATATCTGCTGGTACTCACTGAACACCCAAATCTCCATTTGGGAAATACCACTTGATGACAGAGTTGATGAAGGGTCCTCAGCCTTCAAACACATACCAGCTATATATAAAGAAGGCATACTATATATGGTCATTACTCTCTTTGGGAAGACGTCGATTCCTTCTGTTGTTCTCCTTTGCTTATTTTAGTCACCCATTTCATACCTCCTCTTCAACACTTGACCCTTGAAGATAACCAATCTGTGGTGCCAATCCATATTTCTTCAGAAAACTTGGAATGAGAAAGACTTACCGATGGTGCTAGGAATTCCTGGTTGTCTCAATCACTGGTTCACGGCAGTGGGTCTCACCTTTATATTACAAATGTGATTCTTGGCTTTGGGAACTTTAGGACTTGAAACTCATCTGCAGTTCCTATCTGTAACAGTTCTTCATACTGTCACAGTGTGGGGGATCGAATGCACTTTGTTCACCAGGATTTATTTGAAGTTCCTTCTTGCTTCTTCCTGTGAGCTCTGCTTTAGTTGCAGCAATCTGTGCACTAAATGTGGCTCTGGCTAACTGCCGTATCTCAGACACAGTCATGGAGAATCGGTGCAAGCTGGTGCAAGGATACCAGAAGGATCAGGACTAGTTTTAACACTTTGATTTTTTCCAAATAATCAACAGAAATATTGATCTGAATCACTGACAGTTTATTTGCACAGAAAAGCAACTGAAAGCAAGGTAGATGAGGTAGTAATGACACTTCACACAGAGAGCTCTGAGTTGTTTTGCCTCTTTAAGCAGGAGACTTACGTAAATCAACTCCCTAAAAAAAATAAAAAATGTTTGAGTGGGAGAAGACTGTATCACGCAAAGCAGAGATGCTCTTCTCAGGTAACAGCTGACCACAGGCTTCTGGTGGAGGAAAAAGTGATGCAATACCTGTTTGTGTCAATGGGAATGAGATAGGAGGAGAGAGGCGAGGCTTTACCTCCTTATATGCTTCTGTATGTTGGCAAGACTGGTATTTTAATAATTCCTTACATTCTAGGATCATGTATGAGGAGGGACATTGAAGTATTGGGTAAGGTTCAGGGAGTCACCTGGAAATATTTGGGGTAGGAGAAAATGGTCTTCAAGCAGTTGGAGCATTCTTTCTTGCATTTATCAGTGAGAAGACTAGGAGTCTGTAGGGTAACAGTTTAAGAATCCTCAGAAAGAGAAAAGCCTGGATACTAAAGGGACTATATTTAACCTGGTGGAGAGGCAAAATGGGAACCAGCAGCTGAATGCTGGAGCAGATGAATTCAAACTGGAGAGTAGGCAAAAATGCTCAACACCGAATGTGGTTAAACATTGGAAGGAATTACTAGGAGGAACAGCTGATGCACCATTTCTTGAAGTCTTCAGATTGAGCTCGGATGCCTTTCTGTAAGAAACGTTTTGATCAAATACTTTTTATGGGGCTTAGTGCAGGGGTTAATGATGTGAAATGCACCAACCTATGATAAGCACGTTTCACAATGTGCAAGAATAGGTCATCCCACTGGTCTTTTTGACTTAAATTCTATGAATTTATGGATGTCTGATACAGCTTGAGTACCTCTTTGTACTTTGCCCTAATTCTACAAGTCTTTGTACTATTTTTTGTCATTATAATCATAAGAATACCTTGTATATTATTCTCTCAGTTTGTTAGCTACTATTAGTTACTCGTGTGAATCCAGCCATTGTTACTGTAAGAGTTACTTGGGAAATTATTTCACTTTCTCATGTTGGATTTTAATAAGGTGGAAGTGATTGCAACTTTTAACTCCACATGTTTAAAGACAAATATTATGAATCATTCAGCTTACTTTATGAGAGGATTGTAAGTTACAGAGGTCAGAAGCTGTAAGTTAGTGCTTGCACGTTCGACAGGACAGAATATACTGCCTGGTAGCTGTTGAATTCCTCTGTTGTTCTTTAAAGTTTGTTTGTCAGTCGATGTGTAAAGCCAGGCTCTGCTACATATGGACCATCCATCTGATCTGGGGCTTGCTGTGTTGTCACAATCTTCTGATTTGTACTTAATGCTGCTATGTTTCTTTCCTATTGCAGAGTATGAAATATTAGATCCTGAGACTGTTTTTTATTTCCAACATTTATGGGAAATGAGAACAGTTTGTGAAAGTCTTTCACAAGACTGTGTAGGTGTGAAGTAGTATTTTGCTTTTGTGATTTCTATATCTGTACAGCTTACACTGGCATACATTCAGCAAGCACACACACAAACGTGATGTGATTTTGTAGGCCTGAATAATGCTCCCTTGGGCAGATGCACTCCCGGTACCCAGCAAAACAGGGGGCCTAAAGATGAGATGTTACTCTATATAGCACCTGAGATACTGGATGCTGATCCTGGCTGGGGCTTGGAAACCTGTACCAAAGGATGATAATAGCTTTTGTGCTGTGCCACTGGCAGTAACTAACTGCTGCTAGAGTATTTTGTAATGAATTGAAAAAAAAAAAAATCATTCTTGAATTTGAAAAAGTGTTTATCTCTAGGAATATAATTTCTTTCAACAGTATGCTGTTGTCCTCAAATGTAGAACAACTATAGCAGAACTTCTTTCCAGAGTTAGCTAAGAGGTATGGTTGATCCTGTGCATTGCATTTTGTTTATCTTACATACTTGATTGCAAAATACTGAAGCTTAAATAAAGTTTTTCATCTGTGATATGTTCCTAGAAATTAAAGCATGAAAGGTGAGTGACAGATAGGTTAATCTGAAAGATAAATTAATCTGTATTTGAGTCCATGAACTCCTTGATAAGATTGTAGGAAGTGAGTTATACCAAGAATGCTAAGTGTTCGTTGGGAAAGGAGTTGTCACTTCAGCACTATCTTGGTTGGAATCACACGGTAACAATATGATTTGTGCGCCTCTGTATCTGCGGACTGATGCTGTGGTACCTGTGTTGTCAGGCTGACTATTTCCTGCTCTGAAGCTGGGAAAGAGAAATGTAAATACAGCACAAAATTTCTCTTGATGTTACACGGTGACAGCAATTTTTTCTGATAGAATTGCGGGAATAATATTGCAGGTTGAAGTGTTAAGGGCTTTTCATCTCTGAGAGTAGCTGGTGGAGCCTCTGCCTTTAAACTTTATTTTAGAATAGTTGATAAAATAAATATATGTCTGAAAAAAATACACTGAGCTTCATATACCCTCTTTATTTCATATACCCTCTTTATTGAAGTGATTTGATTAATGTGCAAGCAAAATTTTGTTTGTTTGTTTGTTTGTTTTTCTGCAGTCTTGTGGTAAATTGATAGTTGCGAAGACTGAAAGTCTTCCCATGCCTTACTTTCTTTTGATTTTTCTTCATTTTTGCACACTTCCATTGCTATTTGTTGTGATGTTCTTGCAGTGATGTTGGTGAGCTTGGAAATATTTTATAGTTTGTCAGAATCTGTCTGATCCTCTTGTGAAATGTGACAGCTAAAATAAGTCTCCATGACCGGTGAGGTGCTCTGAGCAGGAGCGCGTGGGCTCTGGTGCTGCACGGACGGACAGAACATGGCTGGGAAAGGGACGTGGCCGTGCTGCCCAGCACCTTGCGTGCTCAGGTCCGTGGGACCGTGAAGATGTCTGTGGTGAGATGTCCCGTCAGTACTGGGAGGATCTGCATTATCTGCCCTCCCTCAGTCAGAGGTGAGCAGCCCCAAAGTCACCTTGTAAAAACCCGAAGCTTTTCCCATGGGATTCAGTAGCAATCGATGGGAGGGCTGTGCTGGTGCTGCCACGGCTCACTCCGGAAAGCCCTTTGCTTTTTGGGCACTTGATCCGTGCTGGGGCTGTCGAAGAGCTGTGGAGGGGAGTGGCAGGGGGATGCTGTCGGAGCTGCCCCGTGCCTCATGTGGGTGTATCGATGGGCTTACAGGGAGAGCAGGGTTCGGAGGCTCCGAAGCGCAGTTGGTGATGTCTGAATATGTAATCTGCTTGCAGATAATCATTTCGGTGCCTTTAGAGTGGGGACAGGAAATTTCCATCTTGCACAAATTAAATGGCAGTTCCCCCAGGCTGTGCAAGAGGAAGAGGCAACTTGAGGAGTTTTACTTTGTTAGTTCTCAGGCAGGTGCTTTGTGGGGATTAGCGCTGGCCCAGCTCTGATGTTGACAACCTTCTCTGTCATCCACCACGGTAATGCAGGAGGAGCAATGGTATAAAGAAGTGGCGATCTTTTTTCTGCTCTTAACCACTAGAAACAGATGTATGATCTTCTGTAGTTTATAAAGATAGTATTAAAGAGTTTGCATGGTTTCTCTCTTTTTTTTTTTTTTTTTTTTTTTTTTTTTTTAAGTCAAATGCTATTTCTGAGCTCCAAGGGCCGACAGCTGTTCTAGTTTTGCTTGGGGACGTTTTCACAATGTGGATTAATCAATGTTATGAACTGGGTCCATGGGGTTTTGGGAATGTAATTGGTTTCAGATGACACTTTGCTAGTCAATCTGTGAAACAGCCGAATGTTGACACAGCTGAGCAATTCCAGCTGTTTCCACTCACCCCTTCTTCCCTCCCTGGATGCACCAGCCTTTTCCCTCTCTCTTGTCTCCCTTTCTTATTATGATGTTGTGAAAGAAATTTGTGATCTGTTTCTGCCATTTGTCCCTGCTCTGGTTTTGCTTCTCTTCCCACCATGCTTTCAAAACAGATTATTTCAGGATTTTTTTTGCCCATTCTTATTGGTTTGGGCCTAATTTGCTCTAAAGGAATTAACTCCTTTGAAGCATATTTAGATGTTGCTTGGGAAGTTGGAAAATACTTCTGCATTTGTTGTAGCAAACCTACCTTCAAAACAGCTAACAAGTAACAATAACAAAAGACAGGGACAGACTGCAAGGTCTCTGCGCAGAAACGTACTGCAAGACGCCTTCCCCTGCTGGATTGGAGGCAGGATTGCTGTTGCTTTGCCCAGCCTCGTATCCTGCCTTTGGTGATGTTGGTTGCCCTTGGGTGCTGTTGTTCGAGAGCTTGACGAGTAGTAGTAATAACTCCCAAGAATGGAGTGGCTCATAAATAGCCTATGTCATTTATACTTCTCAAATTATTATTGCAAGTTAGTTTTATTTTCATTTTTCTCCTTTTTCGCCCCACAGCATGATGAACACAGATAGATATGCCATGCAACCTGCATCTGGAGTATATATTTACAATTTCAATGCTGCTCCTGATTTGTAGCAGAAAGGAATAAAGTGGACGCAGTGCAATACAATGCGCAGCTCTTTTCCATTGCATTTCTGAGGTGCTACCTGAGCTGCTGCTTTGCAGCAAGGAGTACAGCGTGGAACAATTGGCTGGGCCATGAAAACGTCTGGGTACACAAACGCACACAGTTCACAAATCTAGCATTTCAACAAAAAGGCCAAAGGCTCTGAAGAGATGCTCTGGCTGTGTTAGGAGATAGCCTTTGGGTCACTATACCTCTTGTAATATGCTCTTGGCTAGCTTTTTTGTTAGTAACTACAGTGGCAGTGATTTTTCTAAGTTCAGCATTATTTTCCCATTATGAAGTCAGAGGAATCTTGAGGTATGTGTGCTGACTTTTTTGTTTGTGCGGCTCCTGCAATGGCAGGCTGTTCCAATTTAACATTGGCACTTAAATTCCGAAACGTACTGTCTCCAGGCACCAATTAGCTCTACTGAATTTTTGAAATGGCAGAAAGCACCCATGGATCTTCAATCATTTTAAGTCATGCCTGTTATTTTAGAGTAGCATGTAATGGAGTGGCTGGTTAACTAGTTTCCATACATAATTGTTAACGCTTTACCTACAGATAAATTTCTTTGACGACTATGTATGGCTTATTTAGAAAATTATATACATGTATATATGTTTAAAACATAATGGGAAAATGACAATCTGTGAGTATCTCTTAGTATTGTGTTGCTGACTGAGGAATTTGTATGTTTGTGCACTGTAATTTTCAGAAAGTCTTTGTGTTATTAATTCCAGTGTTATTTGTTTGTTTGTTTTCAAATGACAGGGCTCTTCCATAATATCTCACCTTACAAACTGTATGCTGGCAGCAAGGACTAGTTTTTCAGGAATACATGGTGGAGGCATGGGTTCAGTACCTGGCTCCCCGTACACTTCTCCTGTGTGACTGGAAAGCAGCCGCTTCACTCCTTGCCTCAGAGGCCTCATTCATTGAGTGGGATAAAAATTTCTGCTTTCTGAGTTTTTTCCATCTCTTCTTTTTGCCCCAGAGATTTTGGATTTTTACTAGCATCCTAACCAGTGTGGAAGTGTTTGACTGTGAACTGTTGGGGTTATTCCTTCTGTAAAATGCAGGAACTGTGGGATGTGCTAGGCTCTATCAAAGGGACTAGAGCTCTTTTTTTCCATTTTATTAATGGAGACCATATTTTCTCAGTGCTGAGGGTACACAGCTGTAGGACCTGAACAACCATTTAAAATAGCTGTACTTGCTACTTGTGTGTATGACTTCAGGTATATCTTAGTGGTAAATTGGATCTCCCATTTAATCCAAGTGATGTTTCAGATAATTTGGAATTTTGTTTTTCTCATCTGTACCAGCCCGTAACTAGATGTCAGTTTGGCAATGGCAGCACAGAATTGAGGAGAGAAGTGAAGGGTAACACTTAAATTAGCTCAGAAACAAAATTACAATGTTTCTTTAAACTACAGATAGATTAAACGATTCAAGCAGTCAGGTATGCTTCTTACTCGCAGGCTCTTTTCATCATTCTTCAAACACCCATAGAGGTTTCCTGTACAATCTTTGGCAAATCTTTCTTTATATCCATATTTGTCTTTTATATTGACCCACCAAAAGGACTAGGATCTTGGAAAGTCAGAGGGAAGGTACGCAGTCAGTACCGTGTCCGAAGTCCTCCTCTGGTGCATGGTTCATGGAACACGGCTCCAGGTGCTGTGCTCTGTCGGGTGAGTGCCGCTGGCTGTCAGGTAACAGCAGGCTGAAGGAGCCATGGATTGTTTCACATCGCAGTCTCCAGTCTGCAGTGGAAAAAGAAGTTCTGTTGGTAGGACCCGTTTAGAGAGCACTTGCACGAGCTTACAGACAATCCTGTGCTCTTCGTCGTGCAGTGCAGGGCAGGCATGCATTATCTAGCATGTTTTTGCCAGTGTGATCACTTGTGCATTGCCTTTGCCTTCTGAGCTAGCAAGTGGTCTGACGAGGGAAGTTGGATTGAGCAGTGTGCTGAACTCCTCTGTTTGAACTCAAAGCACTTGTTAGTATCTCCTGTAAATCTGTGCTGCTGTGTGCCCGCAGTGCCCGGGTACTGAAGCACTGAGGCGCTGCGAGATCTCGGCAGGTCGTCCTGCTCCCCAGCTGGACGGAGCCGTTGTCGTGTCCCAGCCCTGGAGTCAGCCTTGGGCCGTGCTTCTTGCTCATAACCTGCCGGCAGCCTCAGGAGAAGGGGAGGAGCAGCCCGTGCACCCTGGTGGGTCCTGAGCTTTCCTGGTCAGTGAGGCTGCTCAGAGGCTTCCCTGTGCCAGAGGAGGTCCTTGGCTGCGGCGTGCCCCTTGTGGAGGCATTTTCACAGGAAAGAATAACGGGGGGTAGCAAGTTGCCACCTGCTGGCTGCTCCAGAAGAACTGCTGTGAGGCTTTCTCTCCTCACACGAAGGGCTGCCAGCTGACAGGTTTTCCACCAGCCCAGCAGGCTTTTGGAGACCTGGTGATTGCCAGAGGAGCTGCTGAGGATAGGTATACAGGGGCTCTGGTTGGCCAGGAGGCTGCTGTTGCAAAACTAGAGGAAACCTGAGCTAGTGTGAGGTGACTAAACCTCATACCTTAAGTTACTGTGCTCCTATCCGGAATAAATGCCTTTATTGTGGAACAATTAATTCTAATTACTTTGTGTGCTCCCAGTAACTTTCCTGGGTGTCAAAGCCCAGGTTCCCTCAAGAAGCTCCTCTAATAATATAACTTCTGAGACCAGGAAAGGTTTCTGAGAAAACAGTTTGTAATAATCAGTCCATTTGCAAGTTAGGCTTTGGTGATCCCAATACCAGTCACCTCAAAGAGAGTTAAGAGGCCTTAGAGCCCCATGTACCCAAGAAACCTGTACCCTTTAGGTAGGGAGACCGACCTCGCTTGCTGCCTGTCTCTGCTGTGAGGTTGCTGGCAGAGGTACAGCAGCCTCCAGTGATAATGCCCAGAGTTGGTATTGACAGGGATCTAGTCCTAGCGTGTAAATGTTTCTGACTGGCCTGTGGTTTGTGATACGTGTGTTCTCAGTGGGATGCCAGTCTGGCTCTGAGCAGGGGCCCCCGGGTACTGTCACTTAATAACAGAAGTAACAGGGGCAGAAGGCACCAATAATATATTTTGTTAACATCCAGTCACTTATCTGCAGACATCAGACTCTCAGGAGTGTCTGATACATTGTCTAATCACCTGCTCACATGCTACATACCCATCTTCAAAGGAGAAGTCCTTATTTCTATTTCTTCCTTTTTTATACCAAAGCAGAAGCTGTAGGAGCAACACACTAACAGAATCCTCATGTATTAACTATTTCTGGTACCCGTGTAACGTGTATTTCAAAAGAAGCAGGAAAGGGACCTTTTATATAAGGGGAGCTGCTTTACATTTTCAGAAGCCTCCTTTTAGTCTTTTTCTGCTTTCTGGAAAAAGAATAGTTGCAACTTGCATACGTCCGATGTCATGTTGCAGAAATTTCTATTTAACCATTGCTCTGTATTCAGAGGAAGCTCAGGTGTTTCTTTTTTCTCCAGCCATTTAGATGTCAATGCTTATTAAACCCTGTCAGAGCCCTGCATACACTAACAGCCTCTAATTGCCCTGGCCATCCTCAGCTGGGGCCTCTACCTTCCCCCCCCCCACCTCCTACTCCTGCTCTGGGCCTGCAGTTAAGCTCAGGTCTGGGCTGCATCAACAGGCTTCATATTTTCCTTTCTCTCGCAATTGAATAATGCGGTTATATGTAACTTACCATCCGTCCCCAAAAGAGTGATAAGAGGAGATAACATTAAGAAAATTTCCATCCTTGATCATATCATTGCACGCTGGTAAGTTGTTGGTAGTGTGGTGTGCTACGCTGCTAAGTTTTTGAGTCACTGGAAATAAAACTTGAGTCATAAACCTCTATATTCAGTTGCCTGGTATGTTTTGAGTGGTGTTTGTTTGTTTTCTTTCCTGGTAGTAATTATTCCTGCAAAGAGCAAAGTGGGAAAAGCAGTTCTGAGAAGCAGATAGAGTAAGCTGCAGTTCCAGTTGTTGTGCAATAAAAAGAGAGAGTTATAGTAGAACCCAGGAACCTTGGCTGGTATTTGAGCGTGTGATTCAGTAGGTATGGTGAAAGCACCAGTCTGCTGGGAGTTGGCTGATCGTGCTTGTTGAAGCACTCAGTCAATACCTAGCTCATGCTATTAAGACAGATGATTTTGAGATCATGACAGGTGCATCAATGAAAACTTAAAAAGTTTTTCAGAAATATCAGAGTTCTATGTTAAAGTAGGATCAAAACTGACAGTTTTGATCTTAAACTTAACAGTTCAGATTTTTAATGGATGTGACACACCCCACACTTACTGTGGCACCACAAACTGACTAAAATGTTCATCAGAAACATCTTTGCTGTACTTACCACTGATAAAGATAAAATCGAGGTCAAGATACCACAATACGTGGGAGGAAGCTGGGCGAGAATTAGCAACTTATTCTAAGGCTTCATCTCCAGCTCGCTTCCCAGTTGTCTGTTGCCTTCTATTTCTCTTGATGACTGTGAAAGAGCCGTAAGAAATTGTATGATACATATGATTTTCCTCATTATGTGAGATCTCCGGATCTTTTAGAGGTAAGTTCAAACAGATTTAAGCTGATCCAAGAAAAGAAGCCGTTTAAGAATTCATCCCTTTTTCAAGCGGTTCACTTAATGTCGCACGCTCTGGCAGGAGGCGAGAAGTTGTTCTGGTGGAGACTCCCGGCAGCCCTCCTTTCATTCAGGAAGTTGGGGCATGGTTGAGCCTGGATTACTCGGTGTGAGGGAAGTTGTGCACGACTTCAAGGCAGCAGCAAGCTTGGTCTTCCATTCCTTTTGCTCTCCTCCCAGTTGTACGTTGCGGCCTTTACAAAGGCCTTTCATACCTTTACAAAACCACGAAGTGCCATTGGTGTTTGTAAGATAGAAATCTCCCTGCCACTAGGAGGCTGGGTTAATGTATGGGCACATACGCCGTTTATCTGTTCAGTCCTGGTCTTATTCCTTTGCACTAAGCTATCCCTCTTGTTGGTGGGGCTGCCTTCTGGATCCCCCGTGTTCCTGAGCCAGGTGTGATGAGTGGGGGCAGCGCCCATGTGCAGACCTCTGCCCTCCGCAGTGTCAGGCTGTGACCCTAGCCCCAGGAAAAAATGCAGGGCTGCTCCCTGCCCTAGTGGTGAACACTGAGCAGCAGCCACTGCTTAGGGAACAGGCAGCTTGTTAGAGGGTTTTATAAACTTCATGGGGCCTTTTAAAACTGACAGCTGGGGTCTTGCATTTCCTGCTCTCCCACCTGCTTGTACAGCCTGCTGTGGTTATTCTGAGCTTCTTGGATCGTCTCTTGAAGCAATCTCTTTAAGCTCTTCTGGTTTTGATCGTTTCTTTACTCAGCCTCAGTCTGCCCTTTTGTCATAGCCCATTTCTTCAAGTAAAGCACTTGGGTTCAGCAGAAGAGGGTTCTGATTTCTCACATGGGTGCCATAGCTGGCAAATTCAACCTCTGCCTCAAATAATAATTTTCTTTGTTGTTCCTTGCTGTGAAAAATAATGCAGATGTCCCTAGATTTCTCTCCTGTAGCCCTGAAGCAGAGGAGTACCAGCTCACAGTCCCTCTAAGCTGGCTGCCCAGGTCTCTGACGGAGCTGCAGCATGCAAGGCTCGCCCTAAAGGCAAGAGGCAAGCACCCGCTCTAGCACCTAAACAGAACAAGCTGCAGAGAAGCAGCCTGCATTGCCTGTCTCACAGAGCATTTTATCCTCCCTCCAGCATTCACTGATAGTTTTTGAAGATACTGAGAGCACCTGAGAAAGGAATAAATCAAAATCTTAGTCAGCATTATTGCAGAGAAGAGAAAGCTTAAAGGGACATAATAGGAACCTTCCAGTACCTGTGAGGAGGCTCCCAAGGAGCTGGGCTACTGGCAGTGGTGCAAGGGAAGAGAGGGTGGCGATTATGGACCGAAGGTGAAACAATTCCAGTTAGATATAAGAAAGGAAAATCCTTATGAGGACAATCAAATATAGGAAGAACTGGTTGTCCTGAGAGGTTGTGATCTCTAGCCTTGAAGGTTTTCAAGACCCGACTGAATAAAGCCACAAATTAACAGGTTCTGCTCCTACAGCTGGTCCTGCTGTGAGCAGGAGGTCGGATGAGAGGCCTCCTGAGTGCCCTTCCAGCCTGAGCTCTGCTGGGGACAACTGCCTGTGCAGAAGTCAGGATGCTTCATCAGGGTGTATCGGCGTATTTTGTTGCATATCATGCAACGAAGGTTTGTCACAGAGTTGCCTATTTAGAACAGTGCCTTCTGTTTAACTGCCAACTCTGCTGTAAATGAAGTCATGCCTTTAAAAGAAAAAAAAAAAAAAGCTTGCAAGGGGGTTTCATGGGATTGAGGCAGACAGTCTATAAAATGCTTGGGGGAAGGGGAGCAGGACTGACAGTAAGATGTCCAACTGAAAAGGTCCTCTTGACTCATTCCCGTTTCCACAAATCATTGAAACAAACAAAAAAAGGTCACAGAAGTAGGATTGATAAGCAGGAGGAGATAAAAGGGACTAAAAACATCAACTACTGAAGACTAAATCAGATCAGTGAGAATTAGATCTGGAGAGACCTTCAGAATTTGGAGAAAACTTACTATGAGTGGACAGTCTAAGCAAAGAGGAGACCACAAATATCTAAGTATTTCGATCTGAGAACTAGGGAGGTTGTAGGTTTGTTTGTTTTTTTAACTGTAGGTGAGACGATAATGTCTGATTGTTACAGTGGAAGTACCAAGTCTAGAACTAGAAGTCCAAGCTGCAACGAACTGGCCAAATGAGGAGTAACTATTTCATGTCTGGCATATATGATTGATGTGCTTTCCGTTTTGTTATTAAGTTTAATGGTGACCTCTCTAAAGATGAACAAAACAAAAAAAAAAGGAGTTATTAAAGGAACTCAGTAGTGGGGAGAACCCCCTAAGCAAGCAGCGCTCATTTTCCCACTGATCCCTGTGCTTTGCAACTTTGTAGGATCCAGTGCTGCAGCATTTTGATGACAATATATTTGTTTTTTTTCAATGGCTTCACTGGTCACAGCTCCCTGGCTTGGCTTGGCTTGGCTTGATGTACCAGAAGGTGTCCTTTTAGTGTGGATGGAGCTGCAAGCCAGAAATTGGGCTGGCGTTTCTTGTTATGCCCAGAGTGAGGGACAGGAATGTGTCTTGTTAGGAGTGCTTTCCAGACAGACTAAATACTGCCAGCAAGAGCCACCCCAGAACACCACGAGAGCACAATTCGTTGTGGGGAGAAGAGCAGGAACAGGCAGCATCCATTAGTACAGAAGCTGGAGTTGTTAGATGGGTGCTTACCTTTGTGCAGCTTTTTCAAAGGCTGTGATACTGCTTTTTTGGTTTGTTTATTGCATAACTTCAATATAAAGGAATTCCTAAGGCATGAATGCTAAAGCGGAAGGAAAGAATAAGTGGTGCCAGTTAAATTTTCATGTATTTATGCCTTATTATGGTCTGACAGTCAGAAATAATATTCTTTCCCTTTTATCCTGACTTTCTCTTTTGACTGTGTATTAAAAAAAAAAAAAAAAAAAAGCACCAGCAGTAACAAAGTGTAAAAGATTGAATTAAATCCTAGTTAGAATGACTTCACCTTAAATAGTGGAATATCTTAGATCTTTCCCTTCCTTTTTTCTTTCTCTCTGTCTAGTCTACAGAGACTTGGCAGTCTCAGATACCCTTGGGTGTTCAAAGGTAGATCAGTCTGCGGCAGGGCTGCCTTTGATGTTTTCACCTACAAAAATGTCACATCACAACCTGCTCTGCTATTTCACATTGAATGTGAAAGATGCACTAAAAGGTTAATTTCAAGTCTTGTTGAATTTTACACCATTAAAGTCAATGCCTTTTCAAGGATGCACCTAGAATGTTGTTAGAAGGCTGAGAGAAAGGGCTGGTTCTGAGCTTCCCCTGCAGCTGCTAACCGTGTGCATACGGTGCTTGTGGCTGCGTAACCCCTCGCTGCAGGAATATTCCACCCTGTTCTCCACAGGGAGAAGATTTGCATTGCTATACATACCTTAAATTCCACTACATCTACCAACGCTACCTTTATCCATCTGGGCAGTGTTCTGTCTCAAAAAAGAAACTTTGAGAGAGAGAAACAATTCTTTTGTGGGATATTTTGTAAGGATAAGAGGAGTTGTGAATATCTGTTCTGATTTGTGAGGTTTAGAAGCGTTTTCTGGAAAGACTATAGATTAATTACAAATGCATGTGTAAAATATTTTGAAATGTTATTGTTTCTCCCCCACCCTCCATTCAAAACTGGTGTTCTGAAGAAATGCTTCATGTTTACATCAAACAAATGGATGATTTCTTCAGGGATACCACAGATTTGACTGGGGAAATGCACTTTTGGAAAGGACAAGTGTACTGGATTTCAAATGTTATTTTGAAAAAGAATAAGCTTTTTTAAAAGATGCTTCAGGTTCGGGAATAATACTTGTTCATCAGTCATATCACAAACAGGGCACAGAAGGATTTCTGATTGGACAAATGCTGCAAGAATGGGATATGTAGGTTTTTTTTTTTGTTTGTTTGTTTGTTTTGTTTGTTTTGTTTTGTTTTTTTTCTGTTCCTGAAATCCTATTTCCAAGCGAGCAGTGAGAAGGCAGGTAACTCACTCTGGTGTCCTCACCTCTGTAGCATAGCAGAGGCTGGGATTACATGCAGTGTTATGCTGTGCTTTTAAGGATGTGCCACATTTCCTACTGTTTTAACTCAGGAAACGTCTCTGTCACCAAGCCTCTCTGCTCTTCCATGCATCCCCTAATTGTGAGAGACCTCAAGGTGCAGCTGGAGAGCACTTGGAGCCTAATTGGTGTGTGAAAGCTGAGGACAGAAAAGGCAATTATGAAGTTGTGGTCAGCTTCAAGAAGGGCTGTAATTGAGGCAGAACTGAAATTAAAAATTGGATTTCTACTGAGCTGAAGTAAAAAGGATGTATGGAAGACTGCTGTAAGCAGCAGAGGAACTGAGGCTCTGAGGGTGCACTTTCTGCAGCGATGCAGGAGACATCCCCGGAGAAGTGGGGATGTGAGGACCCAAGTGCCTTGGGCATACCTGACATAGGAGTTAGCTTTGCAAGCTGCTTGGCATTTTTAGAAAATATCTGGGGATTACCTTAGCTAAACTCAGTATGTTACAGAATCTCTCTTTGTCCATCCCCCTCTTAGACAATTATATTCTGCTGGTAACACCGCAACATGGACTAGGTGGTCCTTTCAGCTGCCTGGTGTTCTCTGCTTCCCAGCAAGTATCCTGGAGATACTAGAAATGCTCTCAAGTGCTATTTTAAATCAACCTAGTAAATTTGAAGTAATTTGACAACGGAGCTAATTTTACTGTTCAAACTATAACAGTTGCTGTGTACACGAACGGATAATGAATCCATTTAAAAATCTTTCTTTCGCCACTTCTCATAATTGGATGTAGGTTTTGTAAAAACGTATTAAAATTTGCATCACGGTAGCTTGTTACTGTTTGACTGAAGGTTAATAAACACTGGCAAGTTGTAATTCTTAAAGTAACAGTCCAACCTGCCCTATTTGTTATGGCATATGTAGTAATGGTTGATTTTTTTTTAAGCGTCTTAACACTAATTGCACCAATATAACCTTAGCTGATGGCTCTGTGAACAGGAGCATAGTGTGCATGCAAAGCCTCTGTGCTGCAAGAACTGACAGCATCTTCCCAAGCTGGTCATTTCCGAAGTTAGCTGCAGATGGCTCGGAACAGCCCCTAACCAAGAAGCAGGGCTCTGCTCCTGTAGGCCTGAACAGGAGAAGGTGCAGGTCTGGTGGCCCTGCGCTAACAGGAGCTCTAGGAGCTTTCCAAAACATACCAAGAGCAGAAGTAATAACCAAGAGCAAGTCATAGCAGCTAGAAAGCAAGAAGTGCCTAATGTGTACTAACCAGCTTGTTTGTTTTTCTTCTCGCATTATCCTGATGTCAGAGCCCATGCTGTACTGTCACTTTGCCTGAGATATGCTTGTTAGGGTGATCTGTTGATATTTGCGTAGGGGAACTCAGAAGCTGCTTGGGAGAAGCAGTAAGCTAACGAACCGCAGTTCTTGCTTGGGAAACAAGGTGGCCTGCTGACAGGGCAACCTGGCTGGGAGGTACGATTGCACTGGAATACTGTTCTTTCAAATCGATTTTAAGTGATGCTAGCTCTGGCTGTAGTAGCACCTTTTATTTCTTCAGGCTTCTGTGACTTCAGTCTCCCTCCCTACAAACTCTGCCTTGTACTCAAAGGATGAAGAAATCATTTGGGCACTGCTGTGGCTTCTCTTTTCATGGTGTGGTGCGTACTCTGCTGAGGATCTGCTGTGATCCCACCACAGCTGGAGTGATCTGTAATTCAGACATGTAGTCTTAAATGTTGTCAACTTCTGTGAAGCATAATGTAGGTGTTTAAAGGGGCAGGTTTGCAGTTGCAAACTTTCAAGGACAATCTCATCAAAATCTAAAGGCCAGTGTATTTTAATGGGGTTTAATTTTTTTTTTCCTCTGTATTTACTCCTCCTAGGGCTATTACTCTACATTTTCTTGTAAACTCATTAGGATCTTCTATGTTAAAAGGAACTACTGGCCATCCTGATATTAATTAATGAAGACAGTACTTTTTGAGCTCTATCCCACAACTCACATTTTTCTTTGTTTGTTTGTTTTTTTTTATTCACATGGAGCTTATACCATTGTGTAAAGACCAACTCTGCAGACTGTAAGGAGAATTAACCAAAGTCATAACTAGTTTCTGATAATACCCACCTTATGAAATAGTGCTATTGCCCTTGTCACGTTAGCTTGACCCTGCCTTGTTCTGGGCTGTCTGATTGCAATTTGCCCTATGTGTCTGTCTTGATATCTGTCCCCCTCCTTTCCGTCCCATTTCTGTAAAGCTCAAAGCTGGGGCTGCAGAGGCTGGCAGGGTGGAGCTGCCACACGCTTTACCATCCTGCTGCTCTTGGTTTGGTGAATTGTGGATGTGGAATAAGTCAAGGAATGCTTTTGAGCACTGGCTTTTGCTGAGGCTGGTCTGTTTTGTCTCTATGCTTTCTTTGTCCTGCTCTGGGCTGAGAACAGTACATGACAAATATCACTAGGTGGCATAGCCACCCTGGTGTACTACCAGGTTAAATTGCGTTTGTAGCAATTGAATTGTTGATTATAGTTTGAAATAATTCCTTCCTAAAAGACACTATGTCCTGGTCTTTTATAGCACTCTTAACACTTCATCATTGGACTCAAGAATAAGACAGCAGGCAGATAGGCATGTGCACTCTGTCTTACATAAGTTAGAGCTGTCCTGAGAAACCTGAGCTGTTTCTGCTAACGCACTACAAAGCAGTGCAGGCAAAAACCTAAAAATTTTGCTTACTTGGAAAAAATTAAATTAAAACAGTGTTTCCAGAGCTGCTTCAAAAGTTGTTTCACCAGAAGCATAGTTTAATCTCCCTGTTGAGTTACCAAGCTCCTGTGATGTTGTTTCAGCTTTTTGGAATTTATTACAGGAAATCCAGCGTATAATCCAAATTTAAATAAAGCGCTTTTAAGTAGGTGCTTACATTTTAAGGACACCCTTAAATGTTTTCATAGAAAAATGAAGAATATAGAAAGTTTCTGCTGGAACTTAAGCAGTAATTAAGAATATTATTGGACTGGGACTAGTATGTAGTTTTGAAACCAGTTGGGGAACTCCATTTAAAACTACATGATAGCTCTTGTATGTGTTTCTCATAAGGTAGAAATCAGAGTGTAGGATGGACTGTATCAGATGATCTAAGTCAATTGTACTTTGAGTTTTGGTAAGTTAGAATGTCTTTGATCTAGAACTAAGAAAATTCTCAGAAATTGATGAGGGAACGTCCATTTTTTGAAGCAAACTCATTGAACTGTGATGTGTCAATTCACTTCCCTGAACCAGCGTGAGTTTTCAGGTGAGTTGAGTTGTCAGTAGTGATTTCAATTGGAGTTGTAGGGATTTGTCTAAGAGTGGAATTTGGTTTTGAATTTATGGTAAGGTTTATGATTTAGAAGGATAGACCAAATTACTGAAGTTATCCTGCAGTCTTGCAGTTTAGTAGATTGCTAAGATGATATTGTTACACACTTTGCATTTTATGCACTGTAGCATAAGCTGTGTGACTATAAAACCCAGCAAACTTCAAGAACTTGGTTTTCTCTTTGCTTTTTACTGTCTCAGAACAGCAGCAGGTGGGCGAGTTGCACAGCCTGGTTGCTGTTCGTAATCTCACTTCTCAGTATCTGTTGCAAAACTGAGGCAGGAAAGATTTCCATCGTCTTCCCTTTTGAGATAACAGCTGATTATGAATTCTCTTGTAGGCCTTAAAAATCTAAAAGTCAAGCTTACATCCATCCTATAGTATCCCTTCAACTGGCTGACTTAGTTTGTTATGGAGAAACTTCTGCTCCCTCATCTGGTCACACGTGAGGTGTTTTATGCCCTGGGAAGCATTATGTATGGAAATGCTCTGGTCCTGACATGGCCAAGCTCTGGGGCTATGGGGATATTTTGTTGGGGCTCAACAGATAGGATGGCAAGCTGAGTGTATCAACATACAGTATTGAAATAACATACACTTCTCTTACTTGAGTGCCATTATTGCATTTCATTCTGTACGTATGTCTGAAAAGATAGCTACCTCGCCAAAATATTCCCAA
Source organism: Aythya fuligula (assembly GCF_009819795.1). Taxonomy (NCBI): domain Eukaryota; kingdom Metazoa; phylum Chordata; class Aves; order Anseriformes; family Anatidae; genus Aythya; species Aythya fuligula. Next base: position 6,663,080 of record NC_045569.1, on the reverse strand, counting down.
AATCAGCATTGTTGGGCAAAATAGACTCCAGTGCTGGGTCTTAACCATGGGGCTGGGGACGTCTTACCTATAATAGGAAATGACTTTCAAGTGTGTGTTTCTCCCCCTTCCCCATCACCAAAATATGGCGTAAATATCAGATTGATAGTCTGCTGTTTTTTTTCCCCCACTGTGAAGAAGAAAAACCTTCATTGTAAAAGGAGTTTGTGTGCTGGAGCAGTGGACAAGGATGTTCATACCAGACCGAAGGAGCCGAATATGTGTATCTTAGAGTGTACCCTGCATATGGAGACCATAGGGAAGCATTTTTAGTGGATACTTTTTTTCTATTCTTCAGGTAACTGTAGTAGCAACCCTGATACAAAGGGATGCCTCAGCATCATCACCTGCAGGCCTTCATTTTTGGTCCTAAATCATAAACTGATCAGGCAGAAACATGAGTCAGGCCTCTCTGAAGTCGGTCAGCATTTGGTCTGAGTTTAGTGCCATGCCTAGCTCTACAATAAACACTGCAGGCAAGCTGCAGGATTATCTTTTGGGCCTTGCTTAACAGGGTGCTGAGGGCTTCCCCCGCAGGAGAGAGTGAGTTGTCAAAGGGGATTTTGGTGGCTCACCGGGGCCTGGCGTCACGCTCGACCACAGCCCGGGACTGAGCAGCTCCTTCCTCTCAGGCACAACAGCCAGCAGCTGTGTTGTCTCCCTGGCGCTGCGATGCATAGGAGATTTTTATAGGCAGAAAGCGAGCAGTTGCAAAATTGTTGTGTGAAAATAAAAGCACCTTCAGTGGAAAACAGCTCTACCATGTGCATGTTCCTAATCCGTGCCCTTTTTCCTTTTTTTATGTCTTGAAAGAGATGTCTTTATCTGTGATCTGTCTGTCTCTCTCTACCTTGTCAATTCTGGCCTGATTTTGCTTCTAGATAGGCATTTCTGTATGTGCAAGTGAGTACATGCCTGCAAATCTGATCCATACTGTTCCTCCCCCTTGATGTGCCTTATATTTGTTTTGTTTTCCCTTCTAATTAGGCACACAAAGCAATTTGGCCAAAAGCATGCCACAGATCAGTGGGGAAATACAGACTTAATCTCCAGATATTTTTGTCTGTCTTCTGCTTGGATTATATAATTGGAAGAGTTATGGTCCCTGAAACCCTTGCTCCAAACTGTTCTCGAAGTGAGATATTAAATAAGTCTTACAGTATATTTTTTTTGATTTTTTGACAGCCTAAAGTTAAACCTTCTTAGCATTAATCCTTCTGGAAAGAGATAATTTGCTATAAAAGTGCCACTTTCATCTTGATGGTGAATGTGATCTGAAGAAGACAGGCAGCACCAACAGGACCAGCCAGAGATCTGCCCTTTCTTTGGTGCAGCGTGGAGCAGGTGAGGGCAGAACTGCGGGTGAGCCCCTCCTTCTTGCTGTAGAGAGGTGAGGTTTAGGTGCACCACCTGTATATGCTTCTTGTGCTAAAAGTTCTTGTGTAGCACGTTGTAAGACCCAGCTCTGAGGAGTTCTTAGGCTGAAGTATTTACGTGTGTAGTGCCAGGAATTGTTTTCAGTGGGGATGCAGAATTACTTGCAGGAGCAACTCCATACAGGCAGTGTCAGTACCTGTGCTGAACTCAGTTGTCCTTGCTCTGGTTTGCTGAGTTTCCTGAGGTTTGTTAGGTTCAGTTAAATTCGATTCAGAGGGAAAGACACCAACTAAGTAACACAGCGATTGCCTTGCCATGTATCCTTCTGTGAACAGCTTTGGACAAGAGCTCTTGTTTTTCAATAGCTGAGCATACAAGGAGTTCTCACAAGGAACTCAGAGCCATAAAGTCGATTTGGCCTGTATTTTTGTGTAACTATCACTGCTGTATCTTGGCCTCTCAGAATCACTTGTGGGAATGGTGTTTCGCAGTCCCTGTAAAAACACCAATTTTGAGCACTAACAGTAGAATTTGAGCCAGATAGTTTGATCAGGTGGTGCTATACATTAACACCAGATCGTATTTGTCATATGCTATGAAGCTAAACCATTCCAGGCTATCTCTGTAAAAGTAAATACAAAGTAAACATATTTACACATTGCCTCTGTTTTTTAAGGGAATTGCACCACATGTGGTCAGATGGCTAACTGTGTTCCTAGCTATTCTGACCAGTCTTTTCCACTCCCAGGCCTTCAGGACAACTTTGACATGACTTTTTTCAGAGAGGTCTTCATGCAGTTTTCTGAGAAGAAAAATGCTGTGTTTGTGTGGAGTATGTGGGCACATAACTGGAGGTTGCTTCTGAAAAATCAACTTTATCTCTGTGGTTATCTGTCTTTTGCTGCTAGTGAGATAAGGATTAGGAGAAAATGGAGCACTTTGACAGATTCTTTTGTCCTTTTGCTTTGGGTGTGCTGCCATTCTTAGTTCATTCATCAACCAGGATGTGAGGCACTCATTCCATATCTTGGACTTGTGCTGTGTCTGGTAGATTACGGGATATGCTCCTAACAGTGAAGTTCCTCTGCCAGTGTCAGTGGGAAACCTTGTGGCCATGGTTAGCCCTTTCAAACAGGTGCAAATTACATTAGAAGAGATAGGTGGATGATATCTGGTTTTGATGGCTGACACCTGAAAAGCAGTTCTGTATTGCACATTACTAACTTCAGCTATGAAGTATGTGCATAACCTCTACAAAGCTCTTTGATTTTACTAAATGTCTTTTATATTTGGATTTTGTTAAAGATAAAACAAGTTGTGGTATACCGATAGAAGAGTGCCACTGGATATGCTGTTCTAGATGACGTCAATCAACTACTCATGGCAGAAATCTGTTCTGAAAACAAAAGGTTGTTTTTTTTTTTATATATAAAAAAAAAAGGAAAACCAGTGCTGATGGTTCCAAAACTAGTGAACATGGATGCATGTGATACTTTCAAAGTGAAACCCTTGTGTGGGGTATCTTTACAACTATTCAGATAGATTTTTTTTTTAATTTGAAACAAGACCATAGAGCAGTGAAAATAGAAAATATTTCAGCAATAATTCTCCAAGGTGGCTGCAGAAGTGTAATATGCAGCAGGATGGACATGGGAAGAAAAATACAGCAAGAGCTGCATTATGTATTTCTACCATTACGGAGCTATCATCGTGCCTTCCCAGCCTCTGAGAGATACAAATTAATATCCTATGGATGACCAATTCCATTCTTTTGTCAGAAAAATAACTTCTGGGCAAGAGATGCTTTGAGACTACCGCCAGCACCTTTTATTCCCTTTCACAAAGTACAGCAAAGCTTTGAAGCTTCTGTTGTCTATAGCTCCCTTGATTTTTGTCAGAAAGTCTGAAAATGGTCAGTTCTACCCAGAAGCCTAAATAAGGGAACTCTTGGGAACATTTTAGAAAGTTTTTAGTATGCTGTAGTTTGGTTTCATTCTGTAAAATTAGTTGAAAATGGCAGTGATGCTCTTGATGACAGCACTGTTACAGCATAAAAGTTGCACCGGGATTTTACATATGAGAGAGGATTAATTTACTGGTATATGCAAAGTAAGCCAATAGCAATTCGTGTGTCTAAATGGTTAGTGAATGAAAAGCCTGAGAACTGGTTTTGCTCTGTCCTGTATGTAGATGTTTTAATTCTGTTAGTTAAATTGCTTGCAGCACAAAGATAATAATGCTTGACCAGCATTATAACGTATTTCAAGACATGCACTGAAAAAGTGCTTCATAAATATGTCTTCAAAAAGAGTAAAACTTCCTGTACATAAGAAAACTATGAGTAAATTTATGATATGAATCCTGGTGAGGGGAATGGTGTGTGTTTAAGGAGAATTTTTTAAGATAGGATAAGGGAAAAACAGGACGTAACAATTGCTTGAGGAAAAGCTGGCAGTGACCTGTGAGATGTGACAGTGTTGAAGTTAAGTCTGGTGAAAGGAACTGATGCACAATTCTTCCTCTTTTCCCTCTTCCTGCAGTCCTTCCCGATAGTTAAACTAAGAGGAAGATGTCTGTGTTATGAAGGCCTTCAGGAAAAATAGGTAACCAAAAATGTGAAAACACGGGGGAAGCAAAAATCAGCAGCTTCTTGCCAGGAAAGGAAGTGTAAGTTTATTCTGGGCTAGGCAGACTGTCAGATACTGGTCAAAATGCTAGGTAGGATGCAGAATCAGAGAAGGAGTAGGGCTTGTGGAAGCTATTGACAAAACCCTTGCAGATTTGTTGTGCTGGAATTTCACTTAAAAATATTGTGGTCTAGAGGTTCCCTCACTTGTAGTGATTTATCACCTTTTTAATGATTTCTTCAGCTCTCTTTATTTATTTATTTAGCTTTTTCCTAATCTGTAACTGATTCTGAGCAGGCATGGGGAAAACTTGGTACGGGGCGTTCTGTGCTACTGCATTCAGCCAAGCTGACACAGACTTCCATTTTCTGACTTGTGAAAAACACTTGGTCACTATAATGAGAAAGCATCTGTGATTTTTTTTGTTCATAGAAATCCAACGACTTTTTGAGATGTTCCAGCAACTTCGGTGCATACACACAGGCTTCTTTGCCTTCTTCATGTGGGTGTTGTTTAAGGAAATACAGAAGGCTGTGTATTATGCCTTGAGGAGTTTTTTGCAGGGTTTAGATGTGGCCCTTTTAACTTTCAAATGGCCAGGTTGGGTGAAAAAAGATGACAAGTTGCCATGTTATAGTTGGCAATGTGAGCACAATGTTTGTCTGTAGTGAATTATGTAAGGAGACAATGGGATGGCTCCAAGGGGAGGAGATGAGCTATGAATTTGTGGTGATAAATCCACAAGCAGAGAGTGGAATGGATGGGATTATGAAATTGTAGAGCTTCGCAATTATGACTTGTAAAGTAAATGATGTCTTGTCATCCATGGAAAGATGGGTTTTCCAAAGAATATGAATGTGTTGAAGAAGGGAGAAGCAGGAATAAAAGACAAACTTGGAAACTAAAAGAAGGATGCTATTTAAAGAAAAGGAACTCCCATGGCTACACTGAAGAGGGCTGACAGGTTGAGAAGAGTAACTGCAAAACATTCTGAATTATGGGTTTGAGCCTGAAGGCTTGGTCAATCTGGGGAGCAGAGAATTGATTTTATGGTTCCTGGACTGCAATTGGTGAAGAGTTCTTGGCAGTGAAATCTCCTGCAAGTTTAGAGAGGATGGCGAGGTGATGGTGGTGAGTTAGGTCAGTATTTCTGATGTGGAAAAGATGAAGGTTTGACTGAACTTGGAAAAATTGAAAGAAAAGATGGGATGAAGTAATAGGGTTAGGCAGGAAAGATAGCAGGCATTAAAAAAGATAATGAAGAAGTATTGCCATGGGCGAAGTGGATGTATTGGAGGAAGAAAAAGTAGAACATCTGCTTTATCACTGAAAGAAAAGGAGGGTGACATTATGGAAGCAAAATTAAATAAAAGGCAAGGGGAAGATTATGTTACACTTGCCAGCGTTCTTTGGACAAACCATTAAAATCTTGAGCATGGAAGCAATGGAGACAGATATGAGTCAAATGCAGTTGGACAGCGACCACGACGGTGGATGCGGGATTCAGTCAAATCAGAGAAATAATGGATTTGCAGGGAAGATGGCCAAACAGAAGGAGTGTTTATATTGGAAGAGGTCTGCTTAGTTTCTGTCATTCAGCCTGTGTTACAGCAGCAGAAGGGCATGGTGTGCCAAGAGAGGATGAGCCAGGCTTGAGGCTGAGTCATCTCCGACTTGTTTTGTTCTTGCAATACGATGATTCAGTGATAGCAGTAAAAGTTAAGGAACGGGAGGTCTGAGATCAGACAAGACTTGTTAGTGCTACCGACAGCATCTCTACTTCTTTGATGTGTCACCGTGATGAAATTATCATCATATGAAAGGAAGGTGCAAACCAACTAAAAAAACCTTTAGCGGCTGAAACTGGAGAGTCTCTGTGGTGGACAGTAGCTGCAGCTGCGCTGCCCACACAGCATCAGGGAAACCAGGGTCGCCACGAGTGATTAAACCTTTTCAGCTGTTCTAGTTTCTGTTCATATGTGTTAAGAGGTGCTGCAGATACCTCCTGTTTTTTCTATGATGTGCACAGACACCGCTGTGAGGTCCAGCATGTCCTTGGAGCTAGGTGGAGCAAGAGACGTGATGCAGAAATAGTTTCTGAATGTCCAGTCTCTTCTGAGCTGACCATCCCCAGAGAAGAGGTGCGTTGGAAGTGTGGCTGAGGGGCCGACGATGGCTGCTGAGTGCTGTGCTGAGCTCTGCCCTTCTGTCCTCACTGCACAGAGCCCTGCTCAGGCCGTTATGCCGTAGCAGCACCTGTGGCTCCCACTGCGGCACATGGCTCTCAGGGCTTGTGGTCAGGGGGCCAGCTGGTACTGAGAGAGAAACAATAACCATGTTTTTCATCATGGATTGTTAGTAATGAAGTCATCTTTGTGTTCTGTGGGTTGGGAAGTTTGAACACGTTTAGCTTCTAACTAAAGCTTGGTTGTTAGGAAGATGGAAAGGTGTAAAAAACAGAAGTGCGAAAGAAAGTATTATATTGTTCTCATATAAGTTGTCATGTCCTGAATGATAAGAAATATTCATGGAAAAGAAGTTGCTGTATTTCTAAATCATCTGCCAGTTGCTTAAGACAATTTGGGAACCACCATCCTAAGCAGTCTCCTTACAGTAACTAATTCTTCCCCAGCCAGAGTCGGAGCAGGGGGCATTTATGAGCTGCATAGGGATTGTTCTGAAATCCTACCTGAGAAAGACATCACCTGCTTGTCTTTTAGCTTCCCAGATTAATTCTTTGGCCTGAAAGTAGGAACCAGCTTATAGATTGACAACTTCTTTCTGATGTTTGGGTCCTTACCAGGGTGTTTCTCGAGGGGCTACTACATTGCCTTTCCACTGTGGTGTCTTTTACACAACACCATAGCAGCTATCGTAGACAGCAGCAGGGGAATGCTTAACTAGTTGACTGCATTGTAGCAGGCCTAAACGCAAAGCTACAGGAGAAGCAGACTTTGGAGCAGCATGTGAGTAAAGAAGCCCTTGAAAAGTTGGAAGAAAGTCGAGTAACAGTTGAGGCACCAAACCCTCATAAAAATTCTAGCCTTGGTTTTCATCAGCTTAGAGCACTCACTTTACTGCTTTGAAATGAGTGTAAGTGGACTCTCCTTCATTGCTCAACACACGGTACTGTTGGCTTCTCAGTACGCTTTTCAGGCAGGATCTAGTAACGCAGAAGTTGGTGTAGCTCTGCTTGATTGCTGCAATGATTTACAGCCCATAATGATTTGGTTAGGGACTAGTTCTATTTACCTTTGAGATACAGTTTGAATAATCTTAGCTTTGATGTGAGACTTGAGGTTTAGCATCTGGATATGAATTTACATTTTATGAATATTTGCTATTGCGTTGAGTTAAAGAAAAGCCTCTATTAGGAAGACATGTAGTGCTTTCAGGTTAAAAGGCTACGGTCAGGGCCATCCGCTCTTTTTTAGTTTTTCAGTGTCCTAATCATCCGCATTACCATTCAGTTGTCATTTACAGCTCCCTGGGTCTGTTGGTTCTCTGCTTAGAAGCAGCTGCCGTGTGATGTGAATGATATTTTAAAGTCCTGTGTTTGAGCTCTTGAGATACCAATGTGCAGAGAATTGGCAAGCTATCTGAAACAAAGTGGCATGCTTTATTTTGTCACTAGAAGTATGTTCAATCTGCTATTTGATTTTCTGTAGCATTTTGATTAAGAGCTCCAGTGAAGTTATGTGAAAAGTGAAAATCCTCTTTATTCTTTCTCTCCAAGAAAATGAGACACACAACATTGTCAAAATATTTGCCTAATCTTGCAGATTTGGATGCTTGTTGTAGTTCTTCTGACAGACCAAAACAATGGTCATTAAATGAGAAGCAGATGCAATAAGTATGCAAGCAAGCTTACTATGATAGACTGATGGGGGTGTTTTGGGGGGAAGCTGCCAACAATGCTTGCTAAGCACTGGAGAAATAAGCAAAGTAAAATCCTTCCTTGCAATTGTACCCAATAAATAATTACTTTCTGTTAGTAGTCTAGGCATTATACATTTATGCATTGGTATTTTCATATGTTCTGGTGCAATATTGACTTAAAATCTGGATGCTCCTTTTGGCTTACTTGATTTTTTTCCTTGCCAGGAAAGGAAAATGCCAAAGAAATGCTTTAGTTTTGTTGTTTTTTTTTTTTCTTTTTCTTTTTTTCTCTTCACTCAGTGTGCAGAACTGTTATTTTAGGACTAAAGGACATTGTCCAGGAAGAATCTGGTTATGCTAAGTTACAGTCGCAGTTTGGTGTGATTAGAAAGACAGAGACTGCAGAAAACAAAACCTGGAGTCCAACACAGGGAGTGGTAAAATTTTGTATCAAGGCGTGCAATACGTTTCTTCAGCAGAGATCTAGAAGTCTGCTTTCTGCTTGCATTGCTGTGTGGACTGATCAAGATTTTAGTACAAAATCTGCCTTGCATTATAAGATGGACTTAGAGCTTCTCAGCTTTACTATTGCTTCACTTATTTACTCACAGCATAGGAATTAAAGATCTGCCTTTAAGAAAGAACTGAACTGTTATCCAGGATCTGCCTTTAGAGTGATCTGTGTACACAAAGCTTGTGTACATGATTGCTGTTAGTGTCTGTGGTTACATTTCTTATGAGTCTTTCTTATCCATAAGTTACAGGTATTAGCTGATGTGGGATAATTCTTGAGCCTTAAGTTAAAAACACAAAACTAAATGTTGGCAATATGTTCGTGTCGTAATTCAAATTCTGTCTCTTCATGCTGCCCCCATCTTCCAAATCCTTGCATCTTGTCTAGGTTCATGCTTGAATGGCCACGTGCACATATGCACGCACTCGTCTTCAGCAAGCACATGAAGAAAATGCTTCGTTTGGTGTATGTGGAATAGCACAGAGTAAGGGTAGTAGTATCAAGGTCTACTCGTGTATTGCATAGTGAAGTAAACGCAATAGGCAGCCTCTAAGGCAAAGGTACAACAGCAATGCAACATACTGCATTACCCAAGTCCATCATTTATAAGAGAAAGACGCTGCGGTTTATGGTGCCCACACAGCAGTCAAGATTGACTTGGTTTGTAAAAGCCTGGTCTGAGTCAAATGTCTCCTGGAGCGGCATCAGTGTGCGGTAACTCGGCTCGGGCAGTTACAGCTCTCTGCAAAGACCAAGCACCTGTAAGGGTTTGGTGTTTTTTAAGCATATGTTGAATGAGCTCAGGGCCTGGATTCAAATGAGCTACTTGCAAGGTTTTGTTCACAGCCTTACATATTTGTGTATGGTGAGTTGTCACTGGAACTTGAGTCTAATGCTCAGGACATGTGTTGTGTGTTATCCTGTATCTCAGGCCTATCACAAAGTCCTTAGAAAGACAACATGAGAACCATTGTACGGATGTATAGCTGCTTCTGGAAAAGGTACAATGCCAAGAAACATCCCATTTGAATGTGTTTTTTTTTTCTGACTTTTGGGGTACTGTTGTGTCCCCATTGTAGACAGAACTATAGTAGGCAGTGACTTTACAAGTGGTGTTCTGCATTGATTGCAAGGGCATTGAGTTCTTGTGAGAATGTTAGTCTAAGGTTGATAAGATGCAGAACATAAATGCGTCAGTAGCTGCCTGTTCAGACTGAGTAGTGCCAAAGCTCTACGTACAGAGTAGCTACAAGTGACTTCCCTTGGTTTTGGCTCATGGGTGGTGTTGCTACAGCACTTGGGATTCTTTGCTCTTTAGTGTTTTTGCTAGTTTGTTTTTAAAAGGCCATGCACAGTTGGTAAGATGTGAAGCATTGTATGGATTATTGTCTGGTTTCCACAGTGTGTATATTTCACTAATTACTCCTTTAATTAACAATTCTTTGATGTGAGATACCTCGGAGTCTGAGAATGTGTGTGATACCCAAAGCACTGCCCCTTTTATTCAGGACAGAAAAGGTAAAGACTAGAATTTCTAAGCCCCAAGTCAGATGATAATTCCCTTCCTGGAGCTCTCTGTTAATGGAGAAGTAGTTCTCCTGGCCAAAGCTTAAAAACAACCGAACCAGACCTAATATCCAAGTTTAAACATCTGGAAAAAAATATTTATAATTCCTGAGAGAAATATGGAAATGTTGATCATTAACTGTGGTTAGAGACTTTAGTCGCACATGCACTGCTTCAGTGTGAATAGCCGGCACATCACTGCGCACAGCATAGTGTAAATTTTGGACCTCTGCTAAGGATTTCCATGTGTCTTTAATTCTGGGTCTCTTCCTGCTGACTAGCTAGAGCTAAAAGTACGATGTGTTCAGAAATGGAGTTCTGCCTGCTCGTGACCCCACTCTACTCCTTTTTGCACAGCTCTCTCTAAAATATATTCTTTCCTTTTCTCTCTGTGTACTTCCAATGCAGTCTAATGGCTCTCATCCCTCTGGTGTCTGAAATGCATAGTATTGTGGGTTTTAGGCAGCAGCCCCGAAATCTCTGATGCTGTCAGCTCTGGCTGAGGGACAGAGAGTAGAGGAACTGTGGCCTTCTGTAGGACGTTCTTCATGAAGCCCTTTAAACACAAATTCAATGAAGGAACCCAAACCACAATAACAGTTTGGAAAAGGTTGGCTACGTTTGATTGGAATGCAATTCAACTATTTTTCACCTATTTATTCATGCTTATTCATTTTACCTAACTGTTGTTTGTCTTAGCGCAGGACTATCACCTGTAGACAGTGGTGCATACTAATGCCTTCAGGACGTGGGGGCAAATGATTTAAGCATGGAAGGAGTGATCAAAATTTCACTCTCAACTTCTGATTATTTGATTTTGTATCCTGAGTTGTTTGATGCCTCTGAAAATCTGAGCACTGGTGTAAGTGGCTAAGCTTGAACTCCTAACTTTCCCCACTCTTGGAGGGGGTAAATTGTAAAGGCAAGTTAATCCTGGCAGAGCTGAGATTAGAAGCCTTATCTCTTCAAATGAGTGCTCTACCCACGAAGAGCCTCCCGTTCCCCATCTTCTGATTAGTTTCAAACTCGAGTTTAAAGCCAATCACAAGTTAATATAATAAGAGGAATAAGTGCTCCTCAGATGCTCAAAATATTTTTTTCAGATTGTAGTTTCTCTGTACCAGTTTCAGCTGGCTTATGAAAGGACTGTAGCAAAGCAAACTGACTTGTATTAATTTTTTTAATCAGTGAAATTAAGCTGAGGGCCAACTTGGAAGACTTCGGTTCTACTGGAATAACATCTCTGATTAGCTTGGGGCAAAATTACTAATTCCAGTCAGGGATTTTGAATTTTTCATTGGGCTTAATGTGCAAAGCCCTTAAATATTCTGTCATGTTTAGTAATTTGAAATATCAGGATCCTGTGAATCTGTGTCTAAAAGGCTAAAGCCTAGAAAAATACAGCTAAAGTTTTTGCTTTAATATTCCAAACTAAACCAATGTTGCCTTTGCTGTAGTTTTCTGAACAATAGCATGAATGCTTTGAATGCCAAGAGTTCTTCAGTGTAAAGATTTTAAAGCAGTTTGGTACGTGTGAACTCATAGTACTGATATCAAATAAATCTTGCCAAAAGCTTTAGAGTCTTCTGAATGTTGTGCTCTACCAGTGGCAACTTGGGGAGGTACGTGTCTTAGAGCCAAACATGAAATAGCATGTACTGAAGTGGATGCAAATTGAGCTCTAGCTAATGATTAATAATCCATACAGCTGTTAGCTTGAACTCTGTACATTCTGGGGCTTCACAATTCAGCAGGGAAAAAAGAAAAAGTGGACAATTTCAGCAATGATCGATGTGTTGTTAGCGAGTAAAAATAAATAGCTGATGATAATTGTGATAGCTTACAAAGAATGAGGTTATTTACAAATGCTCCATTTTGCATGTAATCTGACGTCTTTTCCCATGAGCTTGCTTATAATTCATATTCCGCTTTAATGTGCCTGCAAAATGTGCTTCTTTCTGTATGTGTATTATTTTTAGGATGTTATGTTTCCTTGGTGCATACACAATGAGCCTGAAATCCTGTAGGAATGTGTTTAATTTGAAAGTTTTATCCTCTGGGCCTGGTTAATTCAAATACAAGGCTCAGAACATTGCTGCAGTGCCTGGAAGAATGCGGGAATGGCAAATCATGTGCACAGAGGCAACGGGGAGCCGGGCTGCCGTGCTGAACGGGGCTGCCGTCCTGAAGAGCTCTCCTCTGAAGCTACTGTGCTCGGTTCTCGCCTGTGACAGTGCTCTGCACTAATAAAATGAGCATTTGGCCAGGTTTGCTTTCCTTTCTAGCCTCGGTGTAGTTCCTAGGGCTGGTTGCAGTGTTCGCAGATTCTCGGTTACCCAGCGGCACGGTGCGGAGCAGGGAGCTGCTCGACTTCCCTGCTGGCGACGCAGCGCCTGTACGGTGATTTAAGAGGATTTGTCGGTGTCATTCCCCACCCTGTTTTTCTGGAAGATGGAAAAATACAGTTGCTAAGTCCGTAGTACTCCGAGCAGTCAACTCTGTTTGCGTCTGTAGGAATGCGAGGGCCGAGGAACTGGAGTGTGCAGCCTGCTGGAAAGCACTGCTGGCTCGCGGGCAGCAGGGGGGAACGGGCCTCACCGCCTCGCGAGGGGTGGGGGAGACAACCGAGAGGCATTTTTTATAATACCCTGGGCAGCATATGCAGGATGTTATGTCTGGCTTGGACTGGGCTGACGTGGTGGCTCTCTTTTTTTTCTTTTTTTTTTCCCCCTCATAATGCTGGAAAAATAGATATAAGGGAAATAAAACTGGAACAAAATTAAAAGCAAGCTTTATATTTCACAGTGAATAATTTGCAGCATCTTTCCCCAAAGAAATTGGGCTGCCATGAGAGATAGGAAGCAAGCGGCATCGACTTTTCTGCAAATTTATACAGTCTGCTTGAATATCCAAATGCCTGCAGCCCCATTGCGTGACTCCGGGAGAGGTGGCTTTGGGGCCAGCTGCCGGGTGGGGCTGGGACCAGCCTCCAGCAGCCCAGCTGAAGGAGGGAGAGCTCCAGGTGGGTGTGAGGAGACAGGTGGGTGGGGAGAGATGACAGAGCTCTGGCTTTCTGTGGCTTTCTGTTGGCTGAGGAGCGGCGCTGGGTGTCTGGATGCTGAGGCAGGCAGGGAAGGCATCGGCTCCCTCCTGACAAGGGATGCGCAGTTGCTGGAGCTGACTGCGTCCTCTTCTCCACGTACCTTTGGAGGGTGGAGTGGGTCTGATTACTTTTCCGTAGCTGATTAGGAGCAACTACAGTTTACGGCTGCTTCCTTTCCAGGAAGAGGATGTGGTCGGATTTTTCTCGGGTCTGACACTAGGCCTGTCTGCAGTTCAGGCTACTCGGGCCGGCATCCTTGGAACAAGGCTGTCTTCCCTGGCTGTCACTTTGACCTGATGTGGGACATTTTCCTTCTATCTGAAATGTTGAAGCATACCCAGGCCCCGTGCAGTCCCTGCCCTCTGTGGAATTTGCCAGTCACAGCCCAGACTTGAGCCTCTCTTTTTAGAAGCAGCTGTATTTAACAGCAAAGGAGGGGAGAGAGAGGGGGTGGGGGTGGCAATTCCGTTCAGTGCCATATACCTGCTTGATGGCTGCGTGCTGTCAAGTGCCTCATTCATTTCAGTGTACTAATCAGTCCCTAAGGCTGATTGTTGTTTCTGGATTCGACTACGTGCAAGTGCTTTTCTATTCCAGTGAGTCTGGTAATCTGAGTCCCAGTGGCAGGGCCGGTACAGTGCAGCCCCTGGCTCACAATAAACAAACCGTGCATTTCCCCCCCCTCTGCTACTTAGGCTGAGCCTTACATTGCTCAGGAATTTGTGTCCCTACTCCTGACTTTCATATATAGTCCAAACAAAACATAGGCTTTATTTCATTGTTTTTAATACCAAGAGGGAAGAGAATGAAATGGCTGTGCCGTTTTATCTGCATCTCCTTGTAAGGCAGGTGCTCTGTCTGAAGAAAGAAAATGAAACGTTTATTTGGGTTCATCGCATTCTTCAGTTTTCAGAAGTCGCAGGGAAACGATTACTCCCCCTGCTTCTCTAGGTGTGTAGGCTGGGACTTCGAGCTCAAATTTATTTTGCTGAGACTTTGGAGTCAAGTTTTATATGCGGTTTTTGATGTAGGGCTTAATTAGGCCCTACGTATCTTAATACTTTTTGCTACATCTGCATTAAAGATGGCATTGCATATATTTGCATACCATTTACATTTAAAAGTTAGCCATGCTGTGTGCAATAATCATTTTAACCAAGCACCATTGACAGTCAATATTGTGAATAAGCAGCCACAATATGGGTTTATACAGTGCATGCTGTCGTCTTTCTCAAGCAGTCTGGGTAATTTGGGATTTACTTTTTATTGCTAGGATATCTCTCTCCTAAGCGACGGCAGTTTAAACATGAGAGCTCCTGCTTTAGCTGGAGCCCATCTTTGCAAGACCATGTCAAACCATTCAAATGCTCAGCAAAACGTACCCTGAAGTTGGAGCATGTTTGGTCTGCTGCAAGTACTGAGCTCAGTCAGGATGCTCGGCTGTTGCGTTCCTTTCTGGAGCTCCAGCTTGGTCGGTCTCTGCAAAAAAAAGAAAAAGGTGTGTGTGTGGGGGGGAATCTCCATTAGTAGTTATTGGTTCTGACATGTAAAAGGTGGTTGTTTTACTAATTTGTTTTCAAAAGTGCTGGTGACAGACAGCAGTGGAAACTCCTGAGGTCTTCTGGGTATTGCCCTGTAAGCATACTAAGTTATTCAATTTCTCATTTATCAGAAATGAAATCAGAAAAAGGATTTACAAATTGCAGCAAGTCAGCAAAAGAAACAGTTACCTTAAAGGGCAAAGAATCCTGTCCTTTGACATTTTATGCCAAACATTCAGTCCGAGAGATGCAGATTTACGTCTTGAATAGTCAATTTAAAGAATACCCAAGCAGAAACATCTATATTTTACTCAGCAAAACTCAGTCTGTATTCTTTAGCTTAGGGGATTGACATGAGTCATTTTATGATTATGATGTCAGACTTTCATAAAACCTTTTCAGACATTCATAAAAAAGTATGGGAAGAGCTTGGAGTCAGCTAGTGATTAGGCTAGTAAAGATCAGATGAAGGCATATTCTCTTTAGACAGATTTCAGATCTGATTCTATCAGAGATGGAAACGAGAAGTTTGACTTTTGTACTCTAGATGAGATGCACAAACCAGAGTCAAATGTTAATTTCCATCTCGGCATTTAAGTAATAGGAAAAAACAAGAAGGATGAATAAAATCTACAATCTCTCATCTGCAGGCAAATGATTTTCCTCCTTTGCATTTACTTCTCTGACTGCTTTCGTCTGTGTAGACGTCACAGCCAGCTGAGGTTTGGCAGGTTTGCAAGTTAATGAACTAAGGATTTGATTCTGCAATAATGAAGCTAACTGGCAGATTTTCCATTGTCTTGGTCAGATGCCCTGGAAACATACGTTCCTCTGTTACTTTCAGGAGCTGAATGATTATCCCTTCTTCTGCAGTGTTCCCAGTTGGATGGAAAGATGTTGCTAATCATGCGACCTCTTACATTTTGTATCCCTGTTTTATTATTCTTCCTCTAAAAATTGAGCACACTTGAGTTCATCTGAGAAGTTATGAATTGAGTAGTTATGAATTAATACTGTTAATAGAGCCGTACTGTTTCTATAGCAGTATGAAATCAGTTGTGCCAGTGCAGCAGCACTGTGTGTGCCAGATGATGCAGTTTAATGAACTGAAGTTGCTAATACTGGATTAAACACCATGATACTGCTATAGCTAACTGGGGGAATGAAAACCATTGCATTTCCCATGTAGTTGAATCAATTGTGGTTCTGTTTATACTGTGCCTTATGAAAACCAAGCAGATTTCACATTAATAATCATAATAATGTAGTCAAAAGTACTGGGACTATCAGTGATAGAAGTGCTGCATATCACCAAGGACACGTAAGGAAAGGCTAATTAATTACTTCTGGCCCACTGCAGGTAAGCCAGTGAGTTAGGCCTGGTTAGAACATAGGTTCCTCCCTTCTCTGCCTCTGTGCTATGCTGTTGTGCTGTAGACCACATAGCACGTATCTATACCATGAGCTATGCAATGCCTTCTTCATCTGTACAAGTTTAGGATAGCATGCAGTTGTAAGACTTCTTCAGCTCCTGGATCTCTAGTCTTTTGTGGCTGTGGGAAAACCTGCCTGAAAATAGCTGATTTTGTTACTGAAGAAAAGTCACCACATCGTTTTTCAGTAATTTGATTCTATATTAGCTTTGTGCTTCTTGACATTCACCATTTTTTATAACATCATCTCATCCAAGTCAATCAAAGCTATTTCCATAGGGGCCCTTTTCAGACAAAAGGCTTTTAGAGCAGCACAGCTTCTCTGCAAGCAAGTTTTACACCACATGAATTGTGTTTTAGAGAAATAAGTCTGAAAAATGAATTTCATATCTACTTAGTAAAATACGAGCTTAGTTTCAAAATCCATCAACTCTGAAGTGTCCCCTACTTGGAGAGTGTTCTGAGGTAACATTTCCGCTTTTGTATTTACAGGCAGCCATTCTAATTACCTGAATGATGCTAATGTGTTGCTGATAACCCATTTTATGAGGGTGTAAAAAGCTGGAGGATGATTATAGATCCTGTACTTGTCTTAAACGATGAGAAACTAAAACATAAGAGAAGAATGCAGAAAACAGAGCATGAAAAATGGATGTTTTAGTAATAAAAATCATTCAGATTAAGCACAAAGAAGAGAGGGGAAGAAGACAAAATTCTCCCAGTAAACAAGTGATACTAAAACAAGAGGGATTTGAATCCAACTCAGAATGCTCTATGTATAATTGATTATTAGAATTTATTTTGGTTGTGCTGTTCTTTTTTTATTGCCAAAGCCTAACTGTGCTGTAAAATTTATCAGGCAGGAAATTAGTGGTTTTGGGGTTTCTTTTTCTTGGTCCAC
Organism: Aythya fuligula; assembly: GCF_009819795.1. Lineage (NCBI taxonomy): Eukaryota > Metazoa > Chordata > Aves > Anseriformes > Anatidae > Aythya > Aythya fuligula. The sequence continues at coordinate 6,646,100 of NC_045569.1, read as the reverse complement.
ATAAATACAAAATCATTGTGGTTTTGTCACCTGGAGAGACATGAGCAGTTTATCTTGGACTGTTATCTAACATGAGTTGTTTATAGCTGTTGATATTAGCTGTAAATATTCAGTTACACTGGCACTTAAATAGTTATCCTCAATTTTAGCAACTCCCTGACATCAATCAGACCATTCATGGTATGCAAATATCGTTTCAAACTGTCAGCAAACTCAGGTGACATGAGTTTATACTTCCTTCACAGTTGTTTTTTGTGGGGTGAGGATTACAAGTGTGACCCTCAGACAGGTATATGATTTAAGAATTAATAGTAAATCCCCCATAAGAGAGGGTGGAGCAATTCACAGAAGCCTCCTTATATCTTCAAAACTTTTGTTATTATATAGTGAGTGAATTTAAGACCTCTTAAGGTGTTAGTGTGGGAACGTGTGCATAGCACGAGAACAAGAAGCAACAATCTACACTTGGAGCAAGGAAAATCACTGCTATGTATGAGAGCGGTCAGGTCCTGGTTTCCCTGAGCGACGGTGGAATCTCCGTCCCTAGAGTTACTCAGCAGTCCTCTGGACGTGGCCCTGAGCAACTTGAATTAACTTTGAATTCAGCCCAGAATCTAGCAGGACAGGACATCCAAAGGTGCTTTCAAAACTAGATTAATGTGGGATTCATAGCCAAATGAAGGAACATCACTGAATGCTTTCTGGAACTGAGCAATTTTTGGTTCAGTGGACAGATGCTTTCTGACAAAAATGGGAAATGCTCTTGTTTGTGTGTTTGCCAATGGTCATTACTGGCATATGATAAAAATGCTTTTCTTTTTACAGTTATTATAAATGACATATAACATTTTTCAGTGTCACATGTCTCTTTGTGACCATAAAATACCCTGGTGCCATCTGGTTATTTGTGGGTTATATTTGGATTTACCACAAAACAGCCTTTGGCTTTTAATATCAAAGAAATACTGTTGTTGTAGCATATATGGTGCCCGGTGCTGGAACTGGTGGCATATGTTCTTTTAGTGCATAGTTCAGAATTACTATTGACTTCTAAACAGGCAATATTTTGGAATTGACAGAGATTAAGCATAAAATCTCATCAGTCCTTTGTATTTGTTTCTTACTCGATGTATAAGGAAATACGCTGCTAATTCTTGCTTAAACAAAGAGAACTACCTTTTTCTGAAATAGTTGATCTGACCCTTGGGCAAGATCTCTGAGAGCTGCTAACAAACTTGTTTGTGGAGGGGACTGCAGGAACAGTGCACATGGTGTGGCTGTAATGGGAGATTAGTTCTTTAAACCGCTTTGAATTAAATTTATGCACTGAAATGACAGAAGCAGGCTAAGCACGGAACTTGTAAAACTCTTTGTAGCCTGCACTTGTAGGTCAGGCAGTCTCATAAAATGATTTAAACTGGGAGGTCCTATATGGCTCTCTTCTACTCTAAAATTTTAATGCTCAAAAACACTCAATATTCAGTCATTTAGATTTGAGTTTAAAAACAAATTGTTCTAAAATGTAACATGGAAAGGAAATGACTTATAAAACAGAGCTCAGGAGGTGAGAGAGCTGTCAGTTTATTGCATCTGTTGGGCACCAAGACAGCCTTTTTGTTTTGTAGTACATGTTCCATGGGAGATGAGCTAACAATATTTGCAGTTTATATGCTTGTTTATATGCTTATGCATATCTGCTGGCTTTTACTTCTTTCAGGTTGTTGAAATTAATAAACAAGTAAGCTTTTCTCATGGTCTGGCTTGGTACAGTTGTGTCTTTCCAAGCCTGTTAGCAAATAGGTCAAAATGCAAACCCCCCACTGGCAGAGTGTCGACTGGCTGACTTCCTGCACTCTGACTCCCTGTAGTAGAGGTCCCCGTCCCCTCGCTTCCATTTGAAAGGGAATTTGGTTTTCATTGTCACGCGGACACCTTAACAACACCTCTGTGCTCTGACACTGCTTTTGTTTAGGGAGGGGTTTTGTGACCAGGTTCTGCCCTGGCAGAACACCCGTAGGAGCAGAACAGACGAACACGTTTGGTCTTTTCAATCTACTTCTGTGCGTTGTGGTTTGGTATCCTGCTCTTTAGGCTTATGACTTCTGTAGACTTTGTGCTTTGAAAATGGCCTTGTAATCACTTTTATATAACAAGATAAATTGTGGCAAAGGGTTAGCCATGGATTCACTTAATACAGTTACAGCCATGTGTCAAGTTCTTGTGCTATAGTAACGGGTTGGTACTAAGATTGTACTTTTACAGAGCCCATCAGGAGGCCGTGGATTAAGACGCTCAGGGTATCTGTGTATAGATGTCTGTCCAGAATTCACCAGTGATGAGCTTTTTAGCACCATAGTTAATATACTTGCGCTTTTTGCCCGTGTTCTTGGTGTGTGCCTCAATGTTATTGAGATCTCTTCAGAACTGGCTTGAAATTTTGCTCTGTCCTTGCATTGGCCTTAGGACCCTTTCCAAACAGATGTCCTGACTGATGCTTCTTGAGGCATTTGCAGGTATCCAGGATTATGCAGAAGTATAAATAGCCTTGAGGAAGAGAAAAGGTCACATGCTTACTTTACTGAACAAGCCACAAAATATTTTGCTTGTTAAAACAGTCTAAGTTCTTTGCTTTTATATTTTTCTTGTTAGTGGTTGTTTTGTGTTCTGTTTTTAACAGCAAATTAATCTTTTCTGTCAAGAAACACTGTCAATAAGAGTAGAGGCATAATAGGTAATTTATATCATGGAAGAAAATCTCAAATAGAAGGAAAAGAAGTACTTTCTTCTGTGTTGTAAAGTGAGTGTCCTTGAGACAATGAAAAGGGTGAAAAAACTTTCCCATTTTGTCGTGTGATGTCTTTGAATCAGGATCCTGCAGATCAAGGGCTGTACAGAGTCTTGGGCCGTGGCCACATGCAACAGCTCCTGTGATCTGCATCCATTTAGAAGGGACAGCACGCAGAGTTCATTTTCAGCGCAGATGGAGTATCATGCAAAGCATGTGAAGGCAGGGTATGAGAAAGTATCAGGAACAGGTAAACATGGCACAATGGGGGGAAATGGGGAGCAGTGTGTTAAGCAGGACGATGATTTGCCTGACTTTCCTTGCTAATCACGCGGTGGTCTCACCCTTGATTCCCCGGGTGGTAGGCAGATGTGTCAGGTGAGGCCATCAATCCATCCCTTTGCCTTTGTATCTTTTCCCAAAATGGTACTATCAAAGACTCAATTTCGCAAAGCAGTTAATCTGTCCCTGCTGGCAGGGGTATGTTAATTGTCCTACAGGATAATAACTACAGGAGTTTCTCCTAGTCATTTGGCCTTTATGGTATCCTATGGCATATCTGCTAACTGCTGTATATCTTTAGATGGCTTTCTTCATGTCCTTACCTGTGTGAAAGGATAAACCACTGTATGTTCTTTCCTTTTCATAAAATTACCAGTGTTTCACATGTACTTGTCCTATCTGATCATTTCTTTTCAGAATAAAGGAGCCCAGATTTCATAACCGTACGTGAAGTTTCCTTACACTGAAGTTTCTTAATGCAGCCGTTTTTAATGCAGGGGTTTTGTTCCTGCAGTAAACAGAAACAACCCTTTGTAAACTTAAGTTTACGTGAGGAACATAAGAATGAAGGAACACATTTGTTCCAAATGTTATCACAATTATCTGGGGGGTTTATAATTAAAACCAAAAAGCAAAAAGAGCACCGTAAGTATAAAATTTGTTCCACTAGAGGCTGGCCTTTTGCTTCTGGTTTCACTTCTCTCTTAGCTTCAGTCTTTTTCCTTTCTCCAGTTCTTCTGCCTTGCTTTTCCTCTCCTTCCTCAAGCCATGCTATGTGCTGTCAGAGTCATGTTATTCTAGCCAGTCAGTCTTAAGCAGTCTGAGTCTGGACTGAAAAAACAAGGCTGGTTGTATCTAGAGGCCAAAATAGGCAAGACCTGTCTTTTTAGGTCAGGAAAAATCCTGCTTACCAATGTCTCTTTTTTGTACTTGACAGCACTTTCTCAAAAATGTCTTCCATGCAAAATTAGAAGCTAAGATATATTGTTAGATGCCAAGGGAGCAGGGGATGCAGAATTTAGAAATTCAGTCGTCTGTGACCAGATTGTTAGGTGACTTTGTGAAATGCTTATAACCCATCTTTGTTTCCCTTTTTGCTACTGGAAAATGTCTAAATAATACTTTGCTCACTGTGGCTTTTGCAGCTTTACTGAGGCTTAATTAGTAGATGCCCACAAAGCACAGGAAAAATTGGTGCATTTCTGAGTGAATTGCAGTGATATGCTTAGTGATGCCAGAAGCCCATAAGCTTTGCCCTTCTGAGAATGGTCGAAATTGGCTTCTGCGAAGTGTTTTCTTCAGGACACAGACTGATGAAAACTCACAGATGAATTTATGTTGAATAGTGTGAAATACTTAAATTGCTTACTTTATGAGGTCTGCATGTATTAGAAGATTAAGGGTTGGTCCAGGATCTAGTAGAGGTGGTCTCTTTTCCTTCATGCGGTGATTTCTATTATTAAAGTTGACTTGAGTTTTCTCCTCAAAAGACTATTGATCTGATCATCAGTTTATATGGAGCCCCTTTTGCTGCTGTTGTTTTGCTGCAGGTGTGTATGTGCAGGTAGGATAAATAACCCACAGTAAATAAGCTTTGGGCATGGAATTTGCATTTTGAGAGCAGAATTGGTACGCACCACCAGGGGCTGTGGCCTGCACCGGTGACAGGGCGCGTGCATGATATGTGCCTCCTTTTCTGATTCTTTCACTAAAAAGTACCGGTGTGGTTCTCCGGTACCACCTAACCTAAACCATGGTCCCGTCTGCTCTACATCTAGGCACACTCCAGCTTTCCCTTTCTGATACAGCAGTGCAAGAGTGCTTGGATCCCCACAAGTAGCAGTTACTGCCCATACAAAGCAGAGGAAGTACCTGTGGAAGTTATTAGTGTGGATGTCTACTAACTATCTGTTTTCAAGTGTCTCTTCTTGGCTCTGCTTAGAAGCATCGGAATGCATCAAGGTACGCCAATATTCCTTGCTTCTACAGCTAATTGCAATGAATAATGGGGTAGAGGTTTGTCAGATGTTCTAGGGTGCTCCTCCAACGTAAATCAAGAAAGTTACAGATAAATGCAGTGGAGAAGACTGTGGAGCTTGCTGTAAACCTTGCGAAATGATTTAAGAATGGTCCTTTGAGTTTCAACCCAAAGGCCTTGTCACTGGTAGCAAAGTACTGCTAGGATCACTGAACTGCAATGTGTGAGACTGTCCTTGTTTTCCGTATTCAGGGAAGCAGGAAAATGGCATTGCTGATATTTACCCACATGGTAACATGGATAGAAACCCTGCTGCTTTACGGCAACCCCTGTGTAGGGATTTATCCACACCAAATAAAGTAACAATGGCTATGTTAGGTCAGGTCAAGCTCAGTCTCCTGTCTGAAACAGTAACCATATGTCTAAACGATTTAATGTCAAATCAGGCATTTTAAATTCAGTACTTGCATTCTGAGGAAATGGAAACTTCCTTCTTCTTTATGAAGCCATTCCTCTAATTCCTTCTGTGTTCACTCTTTTAGCACATTTGGAAGCACTCTGATGTTCAAGATTAAATTAACAGGATTCCCCCTGCTGTTTCTATTGAATTCAGTTAATATAATGAGTTTATTGTTAAATTAAACAAAATAAAGCCTGCCACGTGGCAGCAATACCATTGAGATCCCATAATTTCTACCTAATAACAGTCTACCTAATAACAGTGTGTACTGTGGGTTAGAGCTTAAAGGGTGGAGTGTGTGTGTCTGTCAGACGTGTTAAATACTTCTCAAAATTTTGTTTGTTTTTCTAACTGATTATATGCCCATTGTGCCTGTGACATGGAATTCTACACTTTTATCTCTGGTACCGTGTGGCTTTCCCTGTGGCTTTCTAGATTTCCCTATGGCTTTCTTGCTTTGCCTGTGTATGCTTAGAAATTCTCCAGGTGTTTCTCTGGCTTGGACAATGCGTATTGTTTTAGCTGTTGCTCAACCTGAATATTTGGAGAGCTATGGCTTAGGCTGCTGGCTGAGTGAAAGTATATCAGCAAATGTGCCCTGGGAAGGGGCTGGCCATACCTTATGGCAGCACCAGCCAGAGCCCATCCTTACTTGTTCAACATCTGTGCTCGTATGTTCTCTTCACCACTGCAGTTCCATCACTGTAAGGACATTTTTTTGTCTGTCTTGTTTTCTTCTTAAACTACTCTTTTTGTTCCACCATCTGTTCCATCTCTGCTCAGAACACTGATTATCCACAATCTCTGGTTCTGTTCTTGTTTTGTGTGCATGTCATCTTTTGTGGCCAAACACAAAAGCTAGCTAGAAACTAAATGTTTTTGTATCCTCACGTTAATTCAGGTGTCAGAGCCCTGAGGCCCTAGGATGGTATCTGTCAATGGCTGCAAGGTGTGTCCTGAGTGCATGTCATTATCATGTCACGTCATTACAGAGCATTATACGTGGCTGTTTCTTAATTTTACACACACTTTTCTGCTTTCTGCAATGTGCCTGTCTCTACGAACAGCAAAGATTTTTAGCTTTGAGGCCTGTCCAGACCTGGAAAAACACGAGATTCAGTTCTGCTGTTTGTTTTCCTTGGTTCTGATCTCCAGTGATACAGGCCGACTTGTGGGTTTGTAGGCTTGCTTGTATTTTGAGAGGATTCTAGGACTTGGATTTTGGTCTGTCGCTAATTGAAATCCTATTAAACTTAATGCCTGCTTTTGATTAATTTAAAACTGTTGTTTGGTTAGTAACTTAACGCTGAGACATGGGGCTTTGACACTTAAATGCTCGCAAGGCATGTGCATGTGTGGATGAAAACCTGAGATGATTGCATAAGCCCCTATGAAATGAAACTGCTGACTTACCGCTGCTGCCTGCTCTTAGATGAGAGTTTATTTAATGTTTGGAAAGTAATGTGTAGCTAATGGTATTACCATTCTTTCGGGCTTTATTTGAAAATAAAATAAAACAACAAAAAAAACCCTCGCTTCACTTCTGGAAAGTTATTTTTCTTTTCCATAAAAGACCTCTACAGGTTAAATTTATTTAACAATTTTCCATCGGTTGAGTGGCACAAACTATTAAATGTTAACTGTAGGAAGGTTGCTATTCCAGCTGCTAAACCGCTTGAAACGTTAAACATGTTACAGGAAGTTGTTTTTCCAGTCTCTTAAGTGGTTCGAAATGTTGGAGAGATGTTTAAAATTCTTACCTCTCTTGCCCTCCCCAGAATCCATCTGCAGCTCAGCTGCTCACAACGGTCTCTGCAGTCGGGGCCTGTTTAGATTTTGCTCATGAAACCAAGTGTGAAATCTGTGGCCACAAGCCAGTCCCTGTCCCATAAGGCTGGGCTTGCTGAAGCCCTCTCAGAAGCTAAAAGAAAATGAACCAGGAGAACAAGCCTGCGTATTTATAAAAGCAAATCTGTCCAGGCGTCGTGTTTGTTCAAGCAGGGCTTCTCGCAGGTCAGCTCCAGACGGTTCCAATCCTGCTGCGAGGCTCTTCTCCTCCTGCCAGTCTTGGTGCTGCTGAGAGAGCAGCGTGTGTGAGGCAGGACGTGGGGCTCTGCTGCTTGGTCGCTGCTCTGGGTGTCCTTGGGTGATGCCTCCACAAGGCCAGGCTGCATGGGGCTGGGGGCAGCCTGGGCTGGTGGGAGGTGGCCCTGCCCATGGCAGCGGGTTGGAGCCAGGTGGTCTTCGAGGTCCCTTCCAACCCAAACCATTCTGTGACCCATGATGTGAGTACTTGCATATGCAAAACACAGTACATCCTCAGAACAGAAGGAAGTTTTGAATGGGGAACAGGTTTACTTCTAACTCTTGGTGAAATTTTGGCCCTCAACAGAGACCACTGTAGCCCTGTGTGGTTTGTCAGAAGTGGACAACAGGCCTTTTTTAGAGGAAGTGTCAGGTACTTTCCATTCTTCCAGGATTTTAGGAGTTTAATGCTTTTTTTGCCTGTGGTCCTCATTTGTTTCTTCTGTATTTTTCTCTGCTGAGCCTTCTCCCTTGGCCCTTGACAGGGATCACTGCCTCTGGTTCCTTTTACTGTGGAATTAGCGAAGTAGCAAAAGAAGTTGTTCTTTGTAAGGCTTTGAAGGTGGGTGAACAGCGTTTCTGTGGCTAGTGTTTTCTCTTTCACTTTTCTTTCATTTGTGGATTTGGTGTGCTCTTTATTTTCCTGAACAGGAAGAAAACCAATGTAGTAGATGAAGTAGCCTTAGCAGGTGAAACACATCTGAGGGCGAAAACGGCATCAGTAAATATGATGCCTAGAAATAGAAGCAGGCACAAGGTATTGCATAGATTTTTCCCTGCCTGCTCTTTCCTGATAAAAGGCTGTTAGCTCAAATAAGTATAGACAGACGAGAAGTTCCAAGCCAAACTGGGACTCCTGGCAAACATCAGATCAGGCTGAAAATACCACTCCAAGTTAGAGACAGTGCTCCAGTTAGAGGTGTGACATCCCACACAGATCAGCTTGAGCAACTGTGCTGGGGAAGTGTTGGGTTTATCTACTGTTAAATAAGAAAACATGTCTAGCTGTAAGACAGGAGGAAGGATGGAATTGGAATGAGGAGCAGAGGGCAGGAAGAAGAAGAAAATTCTGCTCCAAGGTCACCTTTTACCAAAGTTAGGGAGGGGAGATTGAAGAGAGCTTTCTTACTGCTTTTGATGGCTAAGGGCTGCTGCAGTCCTGGCAAGTCTCTCAGGAATGGTTCAGGAAGATCTGCTGCCATACCTGAGGCAGACACTCATTTATCTGAGACACTATGCTCCGACTGCTAACAACCAGCTCAAATTGGCTTATTTTTTCACATTTGTCACAGAGCCAGCTGCATTGTCTCAGCTGTGCCTCTATGAACAGGGAAGTACAGACCCAGAAAAAGTTTGAGTCATTACTCTTAAGCATTTCTTCACCCTCTCATCTTGTCTTTTTTTTTTTGGCTATGTTTATAACCCTTGTTTTTTTAGTTACCTTGAAATCTTGGAATATTTCCCATCTCTTCTGCAGGTAGATGCACAGTCCTGACAGTATCTTGTTACAGCACCCACTGATAAAAAAAAAAACTGAAGTTACCTACCTGTAAGGTACTCTGAACCCCATTGTAACATCTGCCCTTGTCTGGCACCAAAGTGGGTTTTCTACTGGAGATGGAGGGGAGAATGAATTAAGATGGTTGATGAATCACTCATCGCCTGTTGGGGTGGTGATGTTTGAGTTTTCAGTCTCAGGAGCTCTTTGCCTTCCTGTTCCCAGAAAGGGATTTCTGTCAAAGACTCCACAAGGAAAATTCCGAGCCCTGCTTGAGCTGTGTGGGAATATCAACTGTTATTCTTATCAATTATTATACAATGCGTCAATTATTCTGTGTGTGTGACCTGACCACCTAGCAGTGTGTTGCCTGCTAGGTCGGAGATTGGTACATCAACTGGCTTCTGAATGAAACCAGTGGTGTGTTTTTGTCAGTGAAAGGGGGTGTATCCAGCACCTGGTAGGTGTGAGAGCTGGTGTTTGCACGTCACTTCATGATGGGCACACGTGTTCTCAGAGACATCTTCAAGTTAAGTGACTTGTGCCAGGTCACCCAGCAAGTTAATGGCAAAGCCAGCAATATTGTGGAAACCTTCCTGGGCTCCAGACCAAATGTTTCTAAGCTAAACATGCAAATATGCCGGAGTCCTGTTTTCAGTGTATTTTCCAGAAATCAATAAGTAGCAGTCACAAGAGTTAATAGGTACCAGAAAGATGCATTATTTTATACTGCATACCATTTAGAAGATGCAATTCCTCTAATGGTGCTAGTGTAGGAGTGTGTTGATGTTGAATCCCCTTAGCAGTTTGTTAGGATTTAACTCAACCTCTGCTTGGATTGCGGTCTGTTTTCACCTGCACATACTTCTTCTTTGGGACCTCGAATCGTCCATTGGTTTCTTCCATGTTGCTTGTCTCCTCTCAGCCATGGAAGAGGTGATCATTTGTTTTGTAAACTTGAAGTAGGCACATTTTGGAGCAAACCACAGAACCTGTCTGTATTTGTTTCATCAGTGATCACTTCTCAGACTGATTTTAAATGCGAAGTCTGTATCACTTTGTGTTCTGTTTATACTTGTCCTCAAAGAAGTACTCTCAACTAAATCTATGCCAGTTTGAAGATAATTTCTAGGTATCACTTTCTCCTTTTCTCCTCTCCAGTGAATTCGTGAATCTGTTCCCCAGTGATGAGACGAATCACTGCATAGCTGCAGAAAACCTTTCTGCACCAAGGATTCAACACCAAGGATTGCCTGTATTCATACCTGAGAAACCCCTCCCATTTGAGCTGAGATTTGCTCCATTTCTGACAAGGAGAGAGAGCAGCAGATGCCTTACAGTTGGCATTAGATGCTCCAAAATGAGGAACTACATTTTTGGGCTTGAGTAAAAGAGCGAGCTCCCACTCACCTCTGTGGTTATAGGCAGAAATTTCTGACACATCTTTTGGAAAGTAACGCTTTCCAGCTTGAAAGCACTAAAACATCCTTTGTTGTAATAGCTGATGAGTGAGGTAGTGGTAGAACTGACAGAGTGATAATACCGATTGTGTTTAGAGAGACACCAGCTGTACAGCTGGAAGACTTGCTAAAATGAAAACTAAATTATTTGCAGAAAGCAATCCACTCACAGACTTAGGAGCATTTGCCATGGAGGATTTATACTGCATGGAGTATGTAGTTACAGGTGCTGCAACTCAAATGTCACTCCCGTGCGCAGTTGAGCCCCATTTTGACATCAGGTTACTCTTCAGAAAGCTGTGTTACAATGCCAGTTGCTAACGAGCTCCTTCAGGTGGAAGCACTGTAAATAAGTACCAGAGCTTGAGCCTTACTGGTAAAGAAAGGGAACCTAGGTACAGAGGAACCGTGCTAAGAGAGTGCTATTGTGTTTCTTTTATGATTATTTTCATCACAGTTATGGGGCAGTTGTGCCTCAGCAACATTGACATGCTTCAGACACCTGAAAGCACCCAATGCTTTCTAGTTCCTGGTGGCTATTTTGGTTTCTTAATCTCAGAACTCTTTTGAATGCAAGTAAACCTTTATGGATATAAGTAAACCTTTTGTACTGATACCAGTAAACTTTTAGCAAGTGCAAATAAAATGTACCATTGCTTTAAAAAAATGAAGCAACTTCAAAATGTGTATGAGAGTACCTGTGTATACATACACAAACTTTGTACCTGTTGGGCAATAAGCAATTGCTTTTTTTCTTTTGTCACAGATGTGATCAGTAGTAGGTATGTGCAGGGATGGTGATGGTATTAATGACAAAAGTCCTGAAATCATACAGTTTCAATCCAAAAGACTGATGAGTTATGAAATGTAGCTTGGTGTTGTTGGATGTACTGAGTAGTCCCCAGATTTGTTAGTTCCCTGTTATGGAATAGGGTTGGTTGGTTTGTTTTTGTGTGGCTAAGTAGTTGAGATGAAGCTTCAATGATTTTTCATACTTAGAGCTAAAAATTGAGCTAGTATACACAAAAGTGGTAATGCATGCTTAAAAATCAAAAAAGGGAAAAAACAAACAAACAAAACAAAACAAAACAAAACAAAAAAAAAAGTCCCAACTTAAGAAAAGTGAAATTCTTCTTTGAAAGAGTGTATTTTAATCAATTCTTTCTTCTAATTAAAGTTACCATCAAAGCAGGTAATTTTCTGAATGAGCTTGCGTTACTGGCTAGCAATCTTATTCTGAAGTTACTGCTGCTCCGAGGCAGCCTAGTGTGTTTCATTTTCTTTGCTGTTTTCATAACTTGCTGCTAGAGCACTGCACCAGTGGAAACTTGCTTCTTTACTGGTTCTTAGTGGTTTGCTAGGTGCTGGCCACAATGCGCCGTGGATAGAGCGTGGTGTGAAAGCAACTGCTAACAGAAACCATGAAACGCATCTTATTGCCTGGGTAATAATGGAACCTGTTGTATCACTTAAATAAATGAGAGCTGACTTAAGCAATGATTTGGACTATGTGTGGAAGAATGAATGCTGCCGAAATTTCCCCAGGAGCTGCAGAGAGCTGTGCTGGTGCCTGCTGGAGGCCCCTTGCCCGTGGTCGCCCTGCTGGCGAGCTCACAGGGCTGCTCGGTGCTAGCAGCACAGGGCTCGCTGAGCAGCGGGTGGGATCAGGCCTCCAGAACAAGGACATTTGGTGCTCCTTGATGAGAATGCCCTATGCTTATTACAGCCCTAATTATTGGCAAGCATCTGTACCAGGTGCCAAGTGAATTACTTGTCTAAATCTCTGAAAAATCAATTTAAGTCCATTCACAGTCGAGTCTGAGGCTGTTGTTGTCCATATGTTGTGGAAATCAGTGTGATTTCAGTTTCAGTACAAGGGAATGATAGATCAGAAAGATGTAAAATGTCCTTTATGTGGAGATGTGGAACAGCTCGGCACAACTAGCAGTGCAGGCAGACACTCTGCATTAGCAACGTGTGCACACGGTAAGGAGCCCAACCTGGTGTAACCACTGACCTTCAGGAGCTGCTCAGCAGATAACTGATTTCCAAATCCTTAGTGAGGTTACATTAGCTATGCTACAGCTGACCTCGTGAGTGACTGGTCAAGAACCTGAAACGAAAGCATCCCAGATCTGCAGAGGGACGGCCCGTTGTAGGCCTCGGAGCGCAGATAACAGAAGCATGACCCAACCCCGCTGTTAACCGCGGAGCGCTGCCCCTTTCTCAGACCTCAGTGCTAGTTCCCTTCCTGCAGCCCGTGACAGACAGGATGAGCCAAGAGCTGCAGAATATAACTGATGCACAGGGCTCATAACCAGATGGATGCACGCTGAAGCAGAGAGCTGCTTCAGTCTAAACTAGGACTCACCGTGCAAACTGTGACTGTAGTGGCCAATTGAATCCATTTTGCTGGTTTTACTTGGATCACTTCAGTTGTGGGTACATCAGGTGGCATCTTATAATTGATCTGGATTCTTCAAACTCTCATTTTGTGTCTGCACTGACCAGGTGGCTGAAACCATAAAAGCCGAAGCAGGGTCAGGTGGGCTTGCTGTGTTACTTGGCCATATAGGCATCTCCCAGAAAATCAGGCACTATTGGCATAAGTGGTGGCATTCGCTTCCCAGATTCTGTTCAGAAGCTGAGAGGTTAGACCTGAGTGTATCTCATCCTGAACAGATGCAGCAGCTAGGCCCTGGATTATAACTGTTTGTAACAGTTGACTAGGGCTTGTACACCAATGTAGGTGTAGATATTTGTTTGATATTTGTGGAGGAGGTCACGGTCACCAGCTTGTACTGTTCTTGCAGGCAGAGTAGAAGTGCTGTGAGTTCAGACTCGTGGAAATAATCTGGTACCTACAAAACAGGGCAAATGGTCTGCTGTTGTAAGCATGAAGGCCTTTGGTTTGAAAATTATTAGGAATCCATAAATTCTTCTTCTCTTTATTACAAGAAATAAATATTTGCTTTGCTGTGTTTACAGTGAAAGTTAAGATCAACACCAAATGTGCTTCAAAGACCTTTAAAGACTAGCTGTTGTGCAAACTAACAACTATCAAAATGAATTATTTCTAATGTATTTGCTTTATGTACAGAGAAGGCATAACATCTACTATTCATCGTGTCTTGTAATCTCCCCTGGATGTAACAGGCCTGAACACATGCTGGAATGGTGTTTGTGTGTGATGCAATAGCGTTTGATATTTTCTTATCCATGTAACATCTGGAGACAAACTTTGGAAGCACTGCAGTCTAGTGATCTGACACAGGATCAGACTAAAGACTTGGGGAGGGTTGGCTGCAAACAGGATTATTTACCCTTCTCTATCTCACACAGTAGAGATATTTTCAGAGCCTGTAAGTATGCTCTATCTTAAAGAGCTACTGAATTGATACATTAATATGAAATTACTTGATATTAAATGCGATTTATGGACTGTAACCTTGAAATCCCTGCAAAAATGTAGAATTCTCTATGACAACATTTTTTTCTTCTGTTTTTAAAAATAGTTTGTGTAGAAGAGCTCTGCTCTGGAATTGTTCACATCAACATTGCAGCACGTGGATTATTCTCATCCAATTAGATGGGAAGTAAACATTCATGGTAGAAAGTGTAGTAAATATTCTTCTCCCCCTCACTTTCAGAAAATAGGTTCTGCCAAGTAGCATGCAATGGTGTATAACCCCACTGTTCTGTGGTCAGGATTTCATCTGGAACAGTCAAAGAAGATGAACTTTAAATTATTGGCTGCATTTGCCGGAAAGTCTTTTTGGAAGATTATTTGAATGGTATTTGCTTGTCATTCAGAATAAGTTAGGTGACTGATTTATGAATTTTTTTATTGATTGATTTTAGCCAAAACAAGCAGTAAAGTTTTATTTAGCACTATCATATATTATGTGAGTTTCAAAATTATTCAAATGCGTAGTTGGCATTTCAGTTTCCAAGGGGTTTATGAGTCTGGTTTGTCTTTAACCGTGAAAATAAAGATGATTGTTTTGCAATGTAATAAATAACGCAGACTTACAGAAATATTCTTAGTGGCAATGTTCTTACTCCTCAACCAGCACAGCCTGGCTTTCACCTCAATTTCCTTCATTTAATGTCAGTTTCCTGCTTGTGCGTGGGTTTCAAAGGTCTCATCAGCTGGGAAACAGCATTAAAGGCTTTCTTAACCTCACCCAACCAAGTGTAGGAAAGACAACTGAAACTTATAATGTTTTCTTTCTCCTCCAAAATTAGGTTTGGATCCAGAATTGCCATCTGGGCTCACACCTATTTCTGTAAAAACAGATCTCATTCACTCTGCCGTGTATGTTAGCGGACTTCCAGGGTGAAACATAACAGTTGTTAGGTAGCCAACAGTAACAATGGGATAGGAAATAGGATCTAGATGACAATTTCTTAAGAACATAGCATTACTAAATTCTATAAATTACTAAACTCAATGTGTATGCACAAAACAGCTGTAGAAAAAGCAAAACTTTTGGCAAGCTTATACTTTGGGATGGTGATTTCTATTTAAATTTTATATTGTGGGTTTACATACAAGTATATCAGCAAGAAGAAATAAGCAGATAACAGAAGAGTTGCCACTGTAGAGATTTAATTGTAAGTCATTTGGTTGAATGTTGTGTACCACTAAATAGTAACCAAGAATAATACGTCAGTTTTGTGAACACCCTTAAAAGTACATTGCGCCTTTGGACCAGTAGCATATATACAATCTAGTGAAATCACAATATTGTTCCTTTTAGTCCTCATTTCTTAAATATCCGAAATATCTATATCTATATGTATATGTATATACAGCTATGTATACACAATATATACATATACAATATGTATACCACTGTTCCTTTAAATGTCTGTTCCCTTTTATAAACACAGGCAATAGGGTAGTCGCATAATGGTTTAAATACACTGAATCTTGAAATTCTTAGAGTTGAATGACTTGACATTCTAAGACAGTTTATACATGAGCTTCCAGAATGCAGATATTCTGTTATATTCTCAGATTTTGGAGAAAAGTGATACTTCACAGTCCAGTAAACTCAGATGGGTCATGCTCAGATGCCCAGAAAAAAAAAAATAAAAAAATCTGAATCTGCCATGATAATTTAGAGGATTTTTAGTATGTTCTGTAACTTCTTGCTACAAGGTGCTAGTAAAATTAACTCTGGATACTTCCTACCTTCTGTGTTGTTTCTCATCTTCAACATGCATTTAACTTCTTCATGAAGGAGCTAGTTTGCTATAGATGACTTCCGATTCTAAGGATTAATGAGTACTTCCATGTGAAAAACACAGAATTTCAGTCAAGCCCCGAATGTTCAGCTAATTTATAATTAGCTGAACAACCTTGCTGTTTTTCGTCTCCAGAATGCAATGGCTTTTTCATTTTATTTTATTTTTTCTCCAGGTAATCCATAGAGTTTAGAAGTGAAAATATCCTCACTGTGGCAAAGCTTGTTTAGATCAGATGCAGATTTTGGCAGTGGATTGGTAATGAATGTTTTAGTCTTCCAACTGAGAAGAAACTTTTTTACTAAGCAAACTTATTAATAATTATGCATGCATTAAGTGAAATATTATTTCCAAATAGCAATAAATAACCAGTGTGCAGTGTAATACTGTTGCCTATTTAGAACCATAGTAATTGATCCTTGTGTAGCAGTCTGAGCAGCTGCTTCTGCTTCTCCCTTTGGGCAGAGGGGTGGTTTGAAGCCATTTAACGCTCGTCCAGTGAATTCTGTGTGTTCTGTAGTGCAGCACCCTCCTGCTATTTACCAAAATGTGGTTGATCACTTGTGACTGGATCAAGTTGTAATCGGAGTCTTTATTAGGAATACAGAGTCATTAGCAAGCTGCTGCTTTCCTGCGTCAACACTGGGGGAGTGAAGTGTTTGTTTGCATCCTGTTTTATTTATTTGCTGTTACTTTCTGTTTGCAAAACGTAAAAGCATCATGCCTGTTTCTTCTATCTTCCCCCTTGGGTTCCTCGAGCTGAAGGGCCGATGTGGCCGTTCCAATGCAGGTCCTGGGCTCCGATGGCTGCGTCTTGGAGGCAGGAGAGGAGGGGTGGGCAAGGGCATAGCTGGGAGCCAGGGGAGCTGCGGGGCCGGGCTCCCTGCCCGGCTCTTCCAGCGCCGCTCTGCTGGTGCTGCCGTGCTGCAGAGCTGGGGACGGGCTCCTGCAGCCCCTCCCGGCGCTGCCGGCACCCCCCTGCCCTCCTCCACTTAATCCAGCCATGTGCCTGAGTGCTCAGCGAGGGGGATTACTTTAAGTCTGCATATTTTCATCTTCCCTGCGTCCAGGTCAATTTACTGGCTGGGCACAGTGAGCCAGAAACTGATTGGTGTAGTGTGGTGCAGAAGCAGCCAGCTGAACTTTAATAAAAAGCAAGGCATCAATTTGAGAGGTTACTGTGTTTACAGGTTCTCCTGCCGGATAAATCATAGGAAACCCAGGCCAAAATAAACAGCCAATTTTTCTTTTTTCCTTCCTTTGTGGCAAGGTGATTATATTTAAGAGAAGTGTAGGAATTTCCATCTTTCCAGTGACACCATATGAGAACCCGCTTAGCACTGAATAGTGACAGCAAATGCTGAAGTGGAAAAAATATTTTCATCCATCTGCACTAATCTTCTTTTACTCCAAGATTTAGAGAGAGGGAGGAAAAAATGAAAGAGTGGAATCAGAAAAATCTTAAAAGCTTGGTTTAAGCTTTTAGCTTTGCCAGCTCATTCCCTAGTCAACGAAGAAAGTGCCAGACTTCTGCATTTGTGGTGGGGATATTGGGATTTTAATAATTTGAACAGTGATGCCTGCAGACCTTATTACTGAAAATAAATAAATAAATATCAGCCTTCAAATATAAACAGAGGAAGGAGAAGTAATAGCTGGACAGAATTGATTCTTTTTTTAAAGCAGACTGAAATACAGTGTGCAAGTGGAAAGAACATAACTAGTAGCTTGACGTTCACAAGAAAACTGTAGAAGTATCCTGTTTTTTTCTGCTCCTACGTAATTTGTGTCTTGTTATGCCGTCAAATCACCCATGATCACCCATGCTGTTCTGAACTGCACAGATCCCTCTGCCTTTGGAGCCTTGCCAAAATGATGACAAACATGGAAGGATTTAAATGCTGTGAATTATTCTCTCATTGCTTTTACCTTGGTAGATGTCACATTTTCAAGGACTTGTTCTGTACAATAGGAAAATCTAGGATACTTTACTGCTTTTTGGCATTGAATCAGACCTGAAAGTTGCGTGCTTGCTTAATCAGGGATACGTTTTCCTCCACTTCTGTGGGGCCATCCGTAAGGATGTAAAGTAGTGCTAAATTTCTTAGTGGTACATGCAAATCTTGTTTTAAAGCTGGAACATGCCATTCAGAATCTTAAGGAGAGAAGCAAAAATCAGAGAAGAATTCATAGAAAATATACTGACTTGTTAAAAAAGATCTTTGTTGCTCTGGCACACAATGAGTGGATATCAAAATCACTGGCAAAGAAACAATTAAGAAATGGACAACTTTGCAGAAGTCAGTACCTCTCTTCTCTGTCAGGGTGGGTCAGCTAAATATATTGCTGCGTTTTTCTGCTGAATAAAAAGCCTGGGTAAAGAACCAGAGTTAGGACAACAGGAACAAAAACATCCTTTTGAGTTAATCTTTGGCAAAGTAACCCACCATTTGAAATATTTAAAATGTTCTTCTGGTTCAGATTTTTTCCTCTTTCCACGTCTCTGCTCCTTTATTAATGTTAGCTGTGGGGTTTTTGTGCATTCCATTCTCTGTTCCTGTTTCACTGGATATTTCTGCCTCCTCCTTGCTTCTGCGGAGTAACACAAATGTGTCTCAAAGTTGAGTTTTGAGGCTTCTATTTTTTTTTATTTTGTTTGTTTGAATGGAGGGTAGAGTTTTCTTCATCCCCACTAACTAGAGTTTGTACTGATTAATGTGGTAATAATTTGTTTTTCCAAGTAATGGTTGAGTAGAACCTGGCCTTGAACGTCTCCAGGGATGGGGCAACCACAGCTGCTCCGGGCAACCTGCTCCAGTGCCTCACCGCCCTCTGAGTAAAGGACTTCATCCTAACATCTAATGAGATCTCCCCTCTTTTAGTTTAAAAAACATTCCCCTTTGTCCTATGACTCTCTGCCTGTCTTTTTTTTTTTTTTTTTTTTTTTTAAATAAGCCCCCTTTCATTACCAAAAGGCCATAGTGAGGTCTCGCCAGAATCTTTTCTTCTCCAGGCTGAACATCCCCAGCTCTCTCAACCTTCTCTTCAGAGGTGCTCCAGCCCTCTGGTCATCTTCATGGCCCTCCTCTGGACCCATTCTAACAGATAAACATCAATTATTATATGTTCAGAATTTTAAGCTCTAGCTCAGGAGTCATTGTATTTGATAGTTTGCATTCAGGATGTAGCAGAGGGAAATTGTTGTTTTGCTTTTATCCCAAACCTATGGGAAGTGAAATGATTCTCTTCTGGAGGTGGCGGTGGGGTATCAGCCAAGGAAAACAATCTTGCTTTTAGTTATGTAGTGCCAGTTGTAATTGCCATGTTGTTTTTGATGAAATCACTGTTTTCCATACTCATTTGTTTTTCATAAAAGCTTTGTCAACCTCTATTCTGATTTCTTTTGGTTCTAATCTGAGTCTTTGTGCTTTTGGGACAAATAGTCTGAAGGTTGATGTTTTGCCAAAATGAATACTAGAGCACTTCCAAAACGAATTAAAATGAGAACTAACGAAAGCCACT
This sequence comes from Aythya fuligula, assembly GCF_009819795.1. Taxonomy (NCBI): domain Eukaryota; kingdom Metazoa; phylum Chordata; class Aves; order Anseriformes; family Anatidae; genus Aythya; species Aythya fuligula. The sequence goes on along the minus strand of NC_045569.1, from coordinate 6,626,777 downwards.
TTGCTTCTGAATGAGGAATCTTTCAAAGAGTTTAATGATCTTTAATGCATAGTAATTTTCACTTTAGTTAATTTGATTTAACTTGACTTGAATGAGGCTGTGCAGACAAGCACCAACTCCCATTGATTTTCTGTAGGACTTGAGCTCTTTTTTAAAAAAAAAAAAAGTACTTGTGAAAGATATGATAAGAGTACATTTGAAAACGTTAACTGCTCTCGTCCTTTGCTTAAGAAGTACTTAAAAATAATGCATTTAGCTTTCATAGCACCTTTGACAGTTAAGCAAAATTGTAATAGAAATTCTTAAAATAGAAGTGTGGTTTTTTTCTCATCACTACGGGACACATCATGGTCACTCAGAAGCTGATGATGCCACGGGCTTGGAATTCAGCTCCAAATGCTGTAGCCCCCGCATATCAAAGTTAGTTATCCTCATGTGCCTAACAGATTTAAGTTGCTGGAAGAAAGAGCGTGGGAGAGGCTTAGTACAACATTTTCATTCCTTGTGCTTGTAAAAATGAGCTGGGTTCTGGTTTATTTACACCATGGATGGAGAGGAATAGAAGTCTGTGTATAAACAGCAATCATTACAGGCTATTTTATAGTCGTGAAAATCCTGGAATGCTTCTTCCAGACAGTTCTCAACATGTAGCACAGCGGCTTTCTGAGAGTTTTATGACATCAGCAAACTATCACTTCATTCAGCTATTAAATAGAGCTGAACTCCAGCTGAAGCTGTAGAAATGTTTTTCCCTACTTGTCCGTGATCCAGTGCAAATAAATGATGAGCTGGGAGTTTGGATTTATCTTGCTTGAAAGTGAATCATAGAACTCACTTGAGGTGTTGATACTTCTCAACTGGAAGTGACATCTAAGTCTTGTCTGCTTTAGATATGCAAGGTTTGTAGGTGCATGGAATTTGTTTCACTGTTGTGTTACTATTAATTGTTTCAGTGTTTATAGTTTATAATAGTCTGTATGGTGAATTGCACTGGATTAGAATTTCACAGAACTATAACTGCTGCACGATAAAGTGAAGAGGAGACAACTACGAAATAAGCATGATGGCAAATGAAGTTTGAGCTAGTGCGTGAAATGATAGCAAATACAGTTAGCTAACAGTTGGCCATGGACAATTGAGTAATTGGTCCTGAACATGGCTGGAAGGCTGTGCTCTTAATTACTAATTTCTTTCCAAGATGGAGCATCTGCTTTCTTTGTTTAGTTTTAATAGCCTGTGGTTGACAGAATACCTTCTGGGTTGTTTGTTTTTATCCCTGAAATACTTATCAAAGTCATTTCTATTCTAATAAGCCATGTATCCAGATGCAGTGACTTGGGGATTATTTGCAGGGTATTGCTTTCTCTGTGTTCTTTGACAAACCACAAAGGTAATAGGGAATAGTGTTGCAAGGTACCTTGAGAGGTCATCTTAGCTATTCCTCAGCCTCAAGGCAGGATCTTTATCTGGAAAGCATTCCTAACAGATGTGTGCATTAAAGAACTCCAAAAATGGATGGACATTCTGTAACCTCCTCAGGTCATCCACATCAGGTGTTCCTAATGTCCAATCTAAATCTGCTTTGTTAAAGTTTAAGCTCATCATTTTCCCAGGCTAACCTCAGGAGTCACAGAAATGTGATGACTCCTCTCTTTAGTAAACTTTATCTGGAGACTTCTGTAATGCCTCTGTACAGTCCTCTGATATCTAGACCATGAAGCAGATAGCATCTTTCAGTGTTTCCTTAAGTGTGTATTACCCATTCCTGTTCTCTGAGCTCTTTCCAGCTGTTCAACATATTTCTTTGAGATGCTTAAAAGCATCAGATCCTCCCCGAAATTAGGTCCAAGCCAGTTCTTTCCCCATGTTTTTATATAATTGCTCTTGCCAACCAAATCGAGTATTTTGCATTTCTTCTTGCTGAACGGATTTGATTTATTAAATAATAATTTATTATGTATCACTTTAGGGTTTGCTGAGACCACAGTTGGAAAGAGTGAGGATTGAAGTGACCCCTCCCACCTTTAGACTGTTTGCAGATAAAGTATTTTCTCTATTGTGAAATACTGCTATTAAATACTGCTGGTGAATGACTGTTTCCTGAATCAATACCATCAGGAGCCTAGAGTAGGTGGCAGAACCCAGCTGCCAAGCATGTCAACGTTTATTCCTTCTCCGGAGTATTGTTAGCTTCCCAATGTGCTCAGGCTTAGAGAGCTGGGATCCAATCCTTCAGATCTTTCTCTGGGTTTAGCTGTGTGTGTGTCTTAGCGTTGTACTGGAACTGATGAAGGCTTCCTTGCTTAAATAGGCCCATACGCTAGTATAGGACTGGCTCATGATTCCTTTAGGTTGCAGTAAGAGACTATGTCTGTCTCAGTATATTCTTACTTTTTTTCCCACCAATAATATTAGGATTTATCAGTTTTTTTGAGCATACATCTGTCCAGAGCTAAGCTAGGGTAAGTCATCTGACCTCAGAGTGTCTCTTCAAAATGAAATAAGGCCTATCAACCTATTTTTGCCTGTTCTCTTCAAAAGACACTTCGGTCTTGAATTGTGAGAGCCCTGACCCACGCTTGTCCTATCTATCACTGCAGTCACCATACTGCCAATAGGAGAGAAGTCCTTAGGGCAAAATGTGTGCTGCTTCTTAAAACCAATCTTTTAATTCTGGTCTCTCTGGTTCCTCTTGTTTTTCTGTTTGATAATCATAGGTGTCATTTAGGGAAAGATAGGACAGCTATCTTCCTTGATGGTGTAGGGGAATTATCTTCTGGAAAAGAGCTTCAATACCTCGTTTGAGCAGATAATTCTTGACCAGATGATTGCTCATTAAAAGAATTCAGCTTTCAGTCTTAATGTTGTCATCAGCATCTGTAAGTTAGAAGAACTGAAAAATGCATGTTGAGTGTAAGCTTGAAGCACTCCTCTCAGGGACGTAAGGCTCTTAACCTTAATGGGAATTGAAAATGGACTGCTTAACTGTAAAACACAAAGGTGAGAGAAATTAAACGGACTTTGGCTATTTTATTTTGTGGCTTTTACATTGGTAAATGCCAAATTATTAACTTAATATGAATCTTCATAATTCTAATTTTTGAATGATTAATTTTCCTAATAATGCTGTGGAATAAAAAGGTTTCCTTTACAACTATAGGTGTTGTTCCGTGCCAGCACGCTGTCCTTCATGGATCACAGTGCAATGAGCTGAGACAAGCAAAGAGTGAAGGGACTAGGTACTCCCTTGGCTCTCCACCAGGCATCCCTGGGAGTAGGAAAAGAAATCCAGTTATCTGCAGTTAACACTGGGTAGACTAGGTGGCCAGGATAAAGCAGGTAGCCATGAGTTGGTCACCTGGCTGTACGCTTCATGAAGGGGAAGAACTTTAAAATACCTGAATTTGGTCTTTTATTGTCAGTGGAAGGAGAAAACAAAACAAAACAAAAACAAACAACAACAACAAAAAAGGGCTCAAGCTTAAATATTGATGCATTCATTTACGCACTCCTAAAAAAAAAAAAAAAATCACCCTCACTTCATGAGATGACTGAGATGAGACAGTTTTTATCTGGGAAAAGCACATTTAATAGATGTTCCATGAGACAACAGAATAACGGATGACACTCCTCAGATTGATTTTTTTTTTTAATTGAAAATCATATGCATTACTTATACAAAGAGTATAAGAATATAAGTCTAGTTACATTATCAGTTCATTAAACATGTAAATAAAATGAGGAAAGGAAAATGGCAAGATTCTGACCATGGCCTAAGATGGATTGTTGCCACAATATTTAATAGAGTAGCGTTTGTTTGCACAAGCACCACACTTATATCAGAAGTGTGTAGATTCCACACCTTTTTATGTTTTTGAATTACCGTAGAAGAGCAGTTATGATTAGTAAGTTGCTTGGAGATAAATCACAGCTTTCTACTCTTCAGTAGCGGTTATTCATAGATGCAGACTGTGAATATGGGAACATACCCAATCTTAACTCTATTGTGGTCTTCCGAAGCGAACATTGTGATGTGGTACAGAACAGATCTTTGCCTTTTGGCTGTCTCGCTTTCTTCTGTTATTTCATCTTCCTGGTGACTGAAAGCAGCTCAGTGAAGCAAGGTACACGCTGTACAGTATACTGTAGATACCCAGCATTCAGCATATACCCAGCTTATTACAGAAAAGCACCTACAGCATCTAGTCCAACTTTCTGACCTTTCTGTCCCTTAGAAATGGGCATTGGTGGTAGGGCTCAGGATGTCTGGGTTAGTGGCAGCCTGTAGTTGTATAGTAGTGAGAAATGTACACCCACCTGTTCTTTGAAGGTGGATGAGTTCTTTGAAAAGAAAGGTGTATTGAAACTTGTGGCTGATTGGTTTCTGTGCTCCAGAAATAATTGGCAGAGTGGCTGTTGGGATTTCCCACGCCTGCATGTAGTTTACTGACCATAGACATTTGGATATAGATGGCATGATTCATGGATCCTTTCTCTTACCAAACTTTGAATGGAGTTAGTACTGTTACAAAGAAAAGCAAAAATACATGTGTTGTAATGTAGTAATTCTGTTAGTAATTAGATGAGAATTCAGTTGCTAAGCAATTACCAAAAATTTGTCAAAATATCTGCCATCTCCCCTAGGATTATTTATGGAGAATCAGGTCTCTAGTACTGTACAGAGTCATTTGTGACCTGTTGCATATATATCATCTCAATCTCAGTTTAGTAACTTCATTTAATTTAGTAAGCTCACTTGAGCACTACAACCCCGTTGAGTGCTCTCTCAAGGCCTTTTTAGGTATGACAGCCATACACAGTGCAGGCTCTATGAGCAGGGAGGGTTTCCCTCCTGCTCGGAGGAGGTGCTGTGTTCCTCAGAATGCACCAAGTTGACTTACGAGTAGAAATGTGTGTGGTAAAATCTATAGAAGAGCAGTTGAATGGTAAGAGCTGACTTAAAGCAGCACCAATGTTATAATTTGGAACTGAAGGATGGTCTCCAGAAAATCCCCATCCTGCTGTTACAAATTCTCCTTGAAGGATGGTTGTGACTGGCTGCTGACAAAGGCTCCTGCTGGCAAAAGACATAATATATATTGCTACAGGTCACATAATGGTAAATGAACACTTACCGTCTCTGTGGCAACTGGATTGATTATTGTGTCCACCTCCGAACAGATCTGGCTTTGTTTTACAAGTAAATGCGTTTGCCCCTGCTGTGTTGAAGTCAGAAGATGGGTTCAAATACACCGAGCTTGAAGTGAAGACAATAGTGATGTGCACAGGAGATAGTTTCAGCTTTTGCAAAATTACTTGTCACGTGTCTATATAGAAATAAATGACTAGGGATATATGCACATTCTTTTTTTTCTTGTAAGTGTGATTTTCTTTTTGCAGGCCTACACACCTAGAATGTTATTTCAAGTTAGAAGAGAATATTTGATTGCCAGGTACTGGCTTCGCATCATAACCTGTGGTTTGATAAAAAGGTCTCTGTTGGTAAATACCATTTAGCTTTAACACACTTGAGAAAATTAGAGATGCAAGAAAGTCCACGTAGGAAGTTTTTCAGATCGGAGCCTGTGGTGCATATTTCCCTTTGCTAAAATGCCATGTCCATTGTCCCAAATGGGAATTTGAATATTTTCACATTGATTGTTCGCTGCCATGCAACCAGAGAGGCAGTGTCACCTTAAAGAATGACCATATAGATTTTCGGGATGTGAGAGGCATGGGTATGCACAAATCAGAACAAGCTCTGGTAACTGTCTCATTTGAGGAGTATCATGTTTGAAATCATGGTTAATCAGGTGGGCCAAATCTATATTGTAATCGACTTTCTAGCTTTTAACCTTCCGCAAGCTCTTTGAGGATATGGGATGGTGAAGCTCAAGTCCTAGCTGTGCTCGGTGAGGCACCCATGTCTCAGCCTGAGCTGTTACCTGTTCTAAGGTAGCATATTTGCAAAATTCTTAGGAGTTTCATCTTTACTGCAGTACAGAATGAAAAATGTTTTCTAATTTGTCATGAAATACAGTTCTTGTGTTCCTGCCAGCCACAACTGTAACTTCTGGCAAGAGTCGGTTTGGACTGCAGTCAGCACTGCGATCGGGGAAAACGGAGAAGTAGCCTGGAGCTCGCTGTGCCACCCACCTCCAGAGCTGGGTCAGACGTGCAGAGACCTAAGCTCTGAGTGCGCTGTGCACTTGCTCCATGTAATAATGTCTGACAGGAGGTTGAGAGATAGCATGTTTTGATGGAGAAGATTTTCTTTCCAGTTAAAGGCATTCAAACATATCTTTCTCTCGTGTTTATTTATATATGCATATACATATACTTAATACCTACCTTTCAAAGGCAGATACAGTTTCAGAGGTTGAGTCTGAGCTGTTTTCATGAGGGAATTTTTGGCTTCCTCTCGATCTCCTTGTTCAGGATTCTACATCACGTTCTCATATGCTACTGTGGAGCATATTTGCAAGTATTGATTGGACTGAGGTGAAAACAGCACAGCACTGAATTTTCAGGGATGTATAAGCAGCAGCATGATATTTTCTGCTTCCTGTGGAGTTCAGCTCCACAACCAAGTAAAGACTGGCCCAAAGATTGAATAAGCTATTTGCCATTTTTACTTGCTGTATTTTCACATAGATGTTTTATTTTGTCCTCAAAGCATCTTTGTCTTTTTTTCCTTCCCTGTATTAACTTGCTCTAGTTTTCTGGCTGGCATCTTCCCCTTCGTCCAGGTAACGTCAGAATGAAACCCCTGACTTTGTCACTGGAAAGCAATTTTTCACTAGAAACCTTCTCTGCCAAGTAATTTCTAATGGCATCATTAGGTAAGAACCATGAGCTACATAAAAATAAATAAATAAATAAAAAATCTTAGATTTAATTGCTTTAAAAGGTCTTTTTCATGTGCAACAACAAATGCTGTATTTTAGTAAACTGGTAGTATAAGATGTGAGGGAATGGAGACTTGAAGAGACCAGAGCAATCTTCAGAAGAAAGCAAAAGAAAACGAAGATGCTTGTCTGGATCTGTGTCAGTAGGAGGCCACTGTGGCCCTACAGGAGTTAATTTGTTAAGCATGTTGCTGCTGGCATGCTAATTAGGTCTTTCTTGAACCAAGGAACTGTCAGTTGCAAGTTTCAGAACTAGTATTTATTTTTTTTAAAGGCAGATGAAAGTTTCTTAACGAGACTGTTGAATAATAAGGTTTCCAGTAATTGGAAGAAATTGACAGTTTTGATGAGGAGAAGGGCCTTTGCTTTTGAGTTGCCTGCTCTAAAGGGAAATTTTAGAGAGGTGGAAGAATGAGGGTAATGGAGCCCACAGCCCAAACCTTGTAGGGTAATTGTTCAGGCTGAAGAAGTCCTAAACTGGTTGCTGGTGCTAATGTGACTTTCAGGGATTGGTGGAGCTACCAACTGTGAATGGCTATAAAAGCATAAGTGTGCCTATTCAAAGAGCAGGGTGATCTGCATGTTGCATGTAGATTACCTTTGATTGTTAAGAATGTGCAATCCTTCACCTTTTTTAAATATAAATGACTGAATAGTCATAGTTCCCATGAGAACATAATCATTCATACTGTGCTATAGAAGACTTGAAGACACTTCAGAGAAGTACATGGCTGTGAATCGAAACCATCCATAACTATGGTGTGTCCTAAATATGTTAGTGCAAACACTGCTTCCACCCTGTCGCAATGCTAACTTCAGCACATTCCTGTATTTCCTATCGTGCCCCCCGCCCTCCCAATGATGGATCCTAATCCCAGAGAGACAAATTAAGTGAACTAATATTTAAAAAAAATGCTGGAAATTGTTCTGTAGAATAAGGCAAAAATGGTTTCCTTTCCCTTATTCTTATATGCTGTTTTATTTCACATGCTATCTATTAGAACTCAAGTACTGTCTACACCAATTTTGCAGACATAGCATGGTTAATTCTGATACCATTGAAAAATAATTTAGAAGGTGTAAAAAAGATCATGCCATTATTATATGTACGTCAAATAAGCATAACATCAGCAAGCCAGATAAATGGAGAAATATGCCTTTCAGTAGTTTTGTTTGTTTGTTTGTTTCTGAGCTCTCTGAGCAGTCTCCTGATTGACGAGGGCATATGTCTTCTCAGGGTGCATGAACAGGGCTGGATGGGGCTTTCTTGACAGTGGATCCAAAGAATCAAAACAGCGTCCTCTCTCTGTCTAATGTGTAATAATGAACATACCTGTACATATCACCTGTCTTGAACAGTATTTTATTCTAGTTTTCTATCTGGAATACTAGATGTATTTACTTCTTACAAATAGCCAGCATTCTATGCACATAGAATCTGTAATTTTTAACATGCCTTTCTGTTATAACACATAGGGATGTAAATTATTCAGATAAATTGCTCAAATCTATGTGATCCATTCTTAGCAATTCAGTCTTCAGGACCAAATGTTTAGCTCTGTGGTCAGAAATAATCTTAAGAAATCTAATGGCTGTCAAGCTTGTCTTAAATAGCTTTTCTGTGTTTAGAAAAGCATCACTTAGCTCAAATCGGTCCAAAGAGTAGGGAGAAAAATGTTTTGGTCTTAATCTCTTTTCAGAAAATAATTCTTTCATATCAGGGTCATGTTTTTTTTGTTTTGTTTTATTTTTTTTTTATTTTTTTTTCATGTTCTGTTAGTGAGCTTTCTGCTTCTGCTTTTCTATCGCACTTAGAAAACTGGCAAGTACGTATCACTCTGACGTGGTGATTTTGAGCATTTTTTTTGTTTGCAATCCAAAATGGACTCACTTTCAAACTACCTTCAGACACAGTGTTTGTAGAACTGGGGCAGCTTTGGATTCAGAATGTCAAGCTGTACTTCTTGGCAGTGATAAATCTCATGACCATTACAGGCAGCATTCCCTCTTGCAGACATCAAATTCAGATGAAGGCTGAATTTGCCCTCGTTCTTACATGCCGAAAATTTTCAGTTGTTTGGATCTGTGAGTCTGTTTCAGGCCTGTAGATGTTGCATTTTGTGTTTTTTTTTCAGGGAAGACACTAATTGACAGTTATGCTTTGATGTTAACTGTAACGATGTAAATCTGGAGCACTGTAATTGTTTTAGCTTTTTACCCCCATCAAAGCCTTTTTCTGCTTTCTGAATCTTCCCTTATTCAGTGTAGTATCTTTGAATGCTGCCTTATGAATCTAGAAATGGTTTTAGTAGCTCCGTATCCAGTTAGGCTTTGTAAGAACAGACTTTGAACTGGTGAATCTTTATTTATTTAAAGGACTTGGCCATGAGCAAAATGCACTAGCAGCCATCAGTTTGCCTTGCCTATTGGTGGCAAGCGTGAGGAGAAAATGAAGGTAAGGCAGACTGCAGCAGTAGTAATTACCTAGGTGCTTGTTTAACCATGCAGCAAGTAATGAAGTCAGGGACTGTAATGTCACATCAACTACATTACCTCATTTTCTTCTCTTGCAGACACAGGGAGGTTAAAAATAATGAGCCTGTCTGCCTCTCCCCATACCCCTGAGCACATTGAATCACAAGCACCTTCTTTCTAAAACAAATTTATTTCTTGCTGCCTCCTTCCCAACAAAGACTTGCCCGTGATGAATACCAGACTTCGCAGCATATTTGTCAAAGCGGTGCACCTGTGAGGGTTCCAGCACAAGATAAATTTTGGCAGGCCGAGGGAGTAGGGGGAAGTACTAGGCAAGGAATAAATCTTCGTGTGTTGCACCGGACTGCGAATGAACATTCTCCTCCTAAGGATCGCCCCTCTGACAAGTTATGATAAATTACACTCTTTGTTGACACCTTCATCATGTTATTTATGGCTCATTAATGGAACCGAAAAGGAGACTTGTAGCGCAGCAGGGGCATTGTACAGTGCTTTTTCCACTACGTTGGAACTCAAACCAAAGAACAAAAAAGGGAAAGAAAAGGTGAAGCAATATATGCATGTGTATACTCTTCACTGGAAAGAGCTAGATGCTGTGAGATACCAGTCCAGAACTGGAGCAAGTGCTTTCAAAAGTATTTGTTTGGTCCCGGTAGAAATTGCGTATGTTTGCCATGAGTTTTAATCTTTAATTTGTTCATTTGTGCTGTTCTGCCTGTTGTTGAAGTGTAAGATTATCAATCCTATATTAAGGTAAGTGTCTAGCCTATTGCTCTGGACTCAACCATTCCTTGCTCTGCTGATAGCATTCTTCCCTGTGCTTCCTATTACTCTCTTGCCAAGAGTTGGGCCATTCTGACACAATGGTGGGTGAGAAGGAAGGAAACTGAATTGCTTCTGAAAGAGTGGAACATCTCTGAACGCAAAATGCTGTTCTTTTTCTGGCATTGTATGCCTAATTCAGTGATGTGTTGTTTTGGGCAACCTTGGTGGATCCTAGCCCTCTGTTGCTGTTAAAGGCTAGGTCTTTTGGCCAAACGCCCTGTCATGGCAGTAAGGGCGGGCGTTTTCTCTGAGAGGATGTAGTGTAAACAGGAAGGGGGAGAGGTGCAAGATCTGAGAGGGTGGCTGTCTACACTTGTTATGCAAGAGGTGCCTGCAGGAAGCGTAGCTGAAAGTCATTGAGGGGGATGATAAAAGATAGAACCAAATCCTCTTCAGTGGATAAATAAGAGGCAGATGAGCTCGCTTCTCTGGAGAAGTGCAGATTTGATGCTGAGCTGTTCAAAATCCAAAGTTGTTAGAAGAAGCTATGGCCTGAAGAGAAATACAGTAAACTGAGTCATGAGATTATCCGTCATTTATGCGTTCTGTGAGACAGGGGTACCTTCAAAGACTGGCCAAGAAAGAAACATGTTTCACTATCAAACGATTCTGTGATAACCCTTCAGCATCTCATTGGAGATACCATCTGAAATATACACATTTCCATAGATGTATGAGCAGCATTAGTCATGCACTTGCTGTTTAGGCTCCTCTCTTCTAAAGGAGCCAGGTCCTTCTGTAGTGGTAAGCTTGGGAGTTCCTTAAATCAGTCAGGGAATGACATGCCTCTTGTTAGTATGGTTGAGAAGGAGACAGTAGTTGGGTTGGGTTTCTAGAGATGTGAGCTTTATTCTGATGTAGTTGCTTTACCTGCTTTGTAGGCATAATTAAACTTGTTGAACTTTAAGTGCTTTGGCATGTCTCTTTAGGTGTGAAATAAAGCAGCTCTTTTATCTAAAGATTGAGAAAGCAGTTATATAGGGGCAGGATGTAAACAGATAACATTGACCATGAAAGTGAATTCTGCTTCTGATGCCCGTCCAGCCTCTCGGTGCAATGCAGTGGCAGTCCCTTTATGCTGCCAGCTGAGGAATCTCCGTATAGGGGCGAACTCCCCGGTGTCATTCAGTTAGGGGAAGGCACCCTATTTTGCAAGACTCTGTAGTTTATAGATAGCTGTTCTGCATGGGCTCCCCATGGCTGCTTATTGGCAGACAGTGTGTCACTGAATTGAAAAGGGACCTTTGTGACAGAAATTATTACAGCAGTTGCCGTTGTTTCTGTTTTAGATGTTACACTTGGTCATTTATTGTTAAGACTTGCAGACTGGGTGACACCCAGAAAAATCTACTTAGAATCCAAACCCTTGTTTAGATAGGTGATGATTTGGCCTGGGGGAAGCAGGGCCTTTGGATCTGGCAGGAGCATGCAGCTGCCAGCAGTGCCGGTTAAGGAGCAGGGAATGTTTTTGCACCTGCGGCCGCTGGTTGCAGGGCTGGGCTGCGACACGTGGGTGCTGCAGCTCCGTGCAGGGGTGTGCTGAGGGGTGCTGTAGCTTTAGGGCCAAGCTGGGAACACAGCGGCACTGCCATATCGGTGCATGGCCCCGGATCCCGCTGACGGCTCCCTGTTGGTCCCGCTGTTCGCTGTGGAGCCTGCTTTCCTCTCAGAGGTGGTGCAGCCCACAGGGGTTTTATTTTCCCTTTTCCTTTTTATACGCAACATGAATAAGGATTGAGGCAGTGTGATAGCCTGTGAGCCCTGGGGCACAGCGCCGCTGTCCCCGTGCGGGGCTGAAGCCACCTCATAAACCGGGGAGGGGCGCGCGGGAGCCGCCGCTGGCTCCAACGGCCGCACGGGGCGCGTGCCCCGCTCTCGAGACCGCCGCGGCCCGCGCGAGCTCGGCGCCTTCCCGCCTTCGAGGGCTGCAGCCAATCAGCGCCGCACCCGCCCAGCCCGCTCCCCGCCCGCCGGAGGGCGCTGAGGCGAGGCCGTGAGGGAGCCGCGGCCATGGCGGGGTATCTGCCGGGCTCTGCAGCGCAGTGATCAGTGCTTCTCTCAGCGATTAGTTCTTACCTGCAGGCCTGCCTGCTAACAGGCGCTGCTGTTTTTCATGTACGTTTCCAATTCCTTTCTATACGCTTAGTCCGGTTTACGTAGGACAGTCTAAGTGGGGCTGCAGTCGTAACAAAGATGAACTCAAAGGGTGGATGCTCGTTTTCATCTGGAGAACAGGGTCATTAGGAGCAAAAGAGAATTGCACCCGAAACGTTAGGCCCTTTGCTCTATTCTGAATTGCAACCCAACCCCAGGCTGAAGGGCAGCAATCTGTCGGTGGCTTGCTTTGTCTGTAATCCCTCGGTAAGGAAATGTGGTGCGGTGGCCAACACAGAACCTGGACCCAGGGGGGTTCAGGCTACACAGATAACTGGTTACAAACCACACCACAGCAAGGTAAAACGCTGAGGGAGAACCAGCACAAGCAGATATGCTTGGGTTTGCCACCTTCTTCCACACTAGATAAATTTGATGTTTAAATATTAAAGAATGTTTTTAGTATTATGTTCTGAGCTCAAACGTACTCTGGAGGCAACCTGGGTGCTCAATGATTTGTCCGGTGCTGCAAAGCATCCTGCACGGTCTTGCTCACCCTCCCTTTTTTCCTCTCCTTTATGCACCAGTTTAAATGTGAGTGCTGCTTATAGGCCTTCTGTACTTCATACCCCATGCTGGTTGCCAAAGTATTAGCAGCTACTTCTAGAGCCAGGAAGTAGAACTCTGCAGGTTGAATGTGAGCAAAGAGAAGGAAATCATACAGGCAGCACAAGTCTGAGAAAAATAGATCAAGTGAGGAAAAAAGTTTGCAGTAGGCAAGTTAGCACAGTCAGTTTTAAAAACAGCTGTAACTAACATCCAGTTCTACTGAAACAGGCAGAACCACCTCCAGTACGGCATCCTGTTCCTCAATCTCTATCCTTCAAATGGGAAATCAGCATTTAGTAGTCTTCTGTTTTGTTGTTTTGTAGTTGTCTTTTTTTTTTTTTTTTTTTTTTTTTAACAATGATGTATGTTTTTTTAAAGTACTCAGAAAACATAATTACAATATTTTTTTCAGAGTTTTCACTGATGGATTACCTTTCTCATTTTTGGATTTTTTTTTATTAAAAGCTGCATGTAGCAATTTGGGCCATATCACTAGCACAAGAAACAGGTCCGTGAATGAGGCACTTTGACTGAAATAGCTTTGAAGAGCTGCTGCTTCCTCATCACTCCTGTCTTTCCTGGCTGTCAGATTTCCAGGAGTTTGACTTAACATGCTTAACAGATCTTTTTATATATATATATTTTTTTTATGATTGCAGCATGTCATGGTGGGTATGGTAGACTATCTGTGTGATGAGCAGCTATAGTGAAATAATTCCAGTTTAATATTACATTTGAGTTTCGTTATGCCAACTTTTTTCTTCATTATTGATGGAACTGAAATTTTATGCATGGTATCCTATCTCTGTCCCTAATAGAAAGGCATAATCTGAAAGTGCTTTTTAGTCACAAGTCATCTTGTTCAGTCTTTCACTGCCTTGGGATAGTTTTAGACTTAGCCATTTTTATTTATTATTAATCATATCACTGGGACTTATGAATTGATTCTCTTCATATTTGCATGTGCCCATTGCTTCATTTCCAGATGTTGATACAAAGGCTTAACCATCACAGCATGCGAAGACAGCACCATCTCTTGGGCTTCAAATACTGTAACCATGTGAGTAGGCTTCCCCTCTAATTAGTCTATGAACTGTGAACTGGAGGTAACTCATGGACAACAGTTTACAGAATTTATGTAACCCTAACAGGCCTTAAATTCTTGGACTACTTAAACACGAATCAGTCACATACAGCTAACAACACACTCGTGATCTCAAACTTCGCTGCTTTTTTTTACAGGCTGTGGAACTGTGTTCTTGTTTCTGTGACGTGAGTAGAAACCATGTGCTCTGTAGTAATGAAGATACTGAAAAGAATGATAGCAGCACTGGTGTCTTACTGAAATTAAGCAATTAAGGTATATAAAAGCAAAACAAAATTCTTTGGTGGAGGGGTAACATTTGAAAAATGGTGCTATTCTTGATAACAAATAGGAGAGAGCAGAATCGGCAGCTGTAATCAGCTCATGGGAGGTAAGTGCCACCCACACCACGAAATGTTGGCTTCAGTCTGACTTTCTGCTTTTTTGTTCTTTGTCAATTACAAAGCTAAAGGAGGAGGGAAAAACAACCTCCAAGTCAGTCTTACATAATACTTTGTTTAGTAAAGGTTCTACTAATCATGTCAATACTGAGCCTCTAGTAGCTAGTTTTTGGTAATTACATTGGAAATGCCCAGTTTGTACATAGTAATTCCAACTATAATTACCATGAAATTATATAACTGCAAATTACTCTGTCATGTGGATGGCCTAAATAAGCGTGTATAGTACCTGCTCTGTGATAACAAATTAGAATTACATGGTTGGTTAGCTAGTAGTAATACGAGATTTTTTGAAGTGGCCAACCAAGCTGGCGAGTTATGTGGGAAGAAAGCATGTTCTTTTTCTAACTCGTGGTTTAGATTTTCAAGTAATAGATTATTTCTTTCCCTGCTTAAAGGGAAAAAAATAAAATGGGGGGATGTCTGACTTGGGGTTTGTTTTTAATGAACATTTACATTGTATTGAATCATTTGCTTGGTCATTGCCAGCTGCTATGTTTATTCTCCTGGGTGCCTGCTGCTGCTTCTGGGGCATTTCCAGTTTGTGGTGTGCAGTGATTTTTAATTGTATGCGTTGGACTGATTCACTATTGTTTTCTTTTAATCAAAGAGCATTTTGTCCATTTGCAGGAAAAAAAAGTGTAGAAAATAGCTAGAGAGATTATATACAGGTACTTTTTACTTCCTTTAGTTTTCTTTGAGGACTGGAAAAATAAAGTGTGAAAGTCATGCATCATAAAACAGCCTGCTCACTGTGTGGGAATTCTGTTGCAAAACATCTGTACTGTAATTCTTCCTTAGAAATGATAGACGTAATGTCATTGTTTCTCTTTTGTACTTAATCTCTAATCTGACGTGTTGGGGAAAGAAGGCACACAACAGAAAATGGTGGTATTGGGTCATTTGAAAGCCTAGACAGCTAGTGTAGAACTGCAGTAGCTCAACATACAGCCTTACTCTGGATGTGGATTCCTGGTTCATGCATGCATGAAGGTTAGTACTGCTAGTTGTTTTACATGATGAGAGCGAAGATGCAACCTTGACAAACACAAAACTGATGAAATATGTTTTTTTCTCCAAGAGTGTTGCTGTATTTATGGTAGTCACAGCCAGAAATGAAGTTACTGCTGAAAATGGCTTCTGCATCTCAGTGCAGAAGCCAGAGATGAGCGAAGGAAGAGAACAAAAACTCCACCTTAGTTTGGAACTCTGGTGGGGGAAATTAATGACAATGGAAAAACAAAATGTTGGCTGGAAAACAAAAATGTTGTCTTTAGTTTGGGCTAAATGTAGATGGTGTTTTCACTAAAGCCCACCAGGTGGCAGCATGAAGAGGTTCTTATGTTTCTTGATCTGTTATGCATGCTGTCTGGAAATGTAATGGGGGGGGGGATTTGCCATGGAAAAAATGAGTTGCTGCAATCGGACCATGTTGAATATGGATTTTTCTTGTCTGACTGGACCTGTTTTTAAAACCATTGGGAGAAGACTTTATCTCTTTAAAAAGCTTGTTTCATTTAATTTGATTGTTAATGATCTTAGTATGTTGTAATTTGACCATGGCAAAGACTATGTAACTCAGGATTGAGTTTTTATTAAAGGTTAGAACTTCTTTCTTTTTCAATGGTAATTGAATCTTCGTGCAAAGGTCATGACAACTGAGCTTTTCATCTACAAGAATCACACAGAAACGTGTAACTGAGACAAAAATTGGTCACTTTTCACCCCAAGCCATTCTACCTTCAAAAGTTAAGTTTTCTGAACTGTATTTTAATTCTGTTGATCTGATTTGTGGCTTCTTTGGTCTTTCCCCAAATACATTGCTTTATAACCTCAGCTGTTTGTTCTTATCAAAATTTCTTCTGTATTTCTTGCAGAATCTCTTCTTTACCTTGCTTGAGGGATAAACATTTGTAGAAGCAAGTAGTTGCAGGTGGAGTTTGCATTGTTTACACACAATTGCAACTCCAAATGCATAGCGTCCATTCACAACAGCTTGTTTCTGACAGCGTCATTTGTTAGTCATTGGAGTGGCAGATGAAAAGCACTACTAAGAGGGTTAATGAGTATCCCCACAGATGGTAGCAGGCCCTCTGGAAATGGTCATCTTTGCCATTTATATCCTGCGTTTGGTAGACATTCCCTTGAGTTGCCATGCCAAATATAATGCACTTCTCATTCCAAGCAAACATGAAATGTGGTATATGCAAACATGTATCTATGTTAAAAAGCATTAGCATGGAAATTCTTAGCCTGGAAATGAGTCAGTTAACAATTTCTTCTGTTTGTTGTCTACCTTCCGCTTTTCTCATAGCTAGGTTCATCACATTGATTCTTCAATGAAGATTTTTCCATTCTCATATTCTCCTTACTCTGTTCTTTGTGTCATCTCTTAAAAAAAAAAAAAAAAATCCTTTTAAAATAAATTTTAAAAAATAAAAAAAATAAAAAAATAAAAAGACAGTGCTGATTTGGAACTTAACAGTAGAATGGTTTGCCATGACTATGACTATTTTTTGGTAACTGATATATTTCGGAAGGTTTGCATGAGAGCTTGTAATTCTGGTTCAAGTGAATTCTGCAATGAGCCCTTTGTTGTCATTGTTGGCTAGGTGCTTAGCCTAACTCTGGTTAACTTTCAAAAGAAAACCACCAAAAAAACATGCATAGTTATTTATTTAGGCTATCAGAGAAATGTTTTGAGAGAGTTTTATTGCAGAGAAATTGTTTGACTATCTGAGCTGTACTTGGAGCTGTTAAGAGATGTGGTAAAAAGGTAACTGATAAACGTGTTTTTAATCTGAAGCAGGATGGGATTTTTTCAGCCATTTTGTTTGTTTTGAATTTTTGTACAAAAGTGACAACAATTGTTAGGACATCTGTTGATGTGATGCGTGTTATATAAAAAAAAAAAAGCACAAAATCTTTTTTATACTGCAAAACCAATTGCAATCCAGTGAAATGTATTAAAAGTGGAGAATTTCTGTGCAAGTGTACCCTTTTATAGCATGTGCTCTTAGTCACATTTACTCTAACACTTCACTATTAATACTCCTGAAGTCAAGTAAAGTCCTTCTGAGAGAGTCAAGGTACTTGTTTAAGACCAATTTTTGTGTGATGGTTACATGAAAAAGGTCTTTGAACTTTGTGCAGTCTTTGTTACTATTTTAAAACTGGTAGCAGAGTTCTTCCTCCACGAAGTTAACCTAGTATCTGGGGCTATGTTCCATTCAGTTGCTAACCCTAAGCTTTACCTATACAGATTTACTTGACAGTTGTGTACCTCATAGGGCTGTGTAAGTAACTGTATAAAACATCTCCAAGTTAACGACTCCAAAGTAATCTGAAGGGTATAAAACATATATCCTACAGATGTAGTACTTTCCAATTCTACATGTATGCCACCTAGTCCAGTAGTTTTTTTCACATCTTCAGTGTATCAACAGTTCCATTGACACAGATAACTTTCTTCCTGTTGATTTTACTTTCTTACTTTTGAGCCAAAGTATCAGCAAAGCTAGAAAATTACCTGGTCCATTTGAAATTATTAGGTAAACCGAGATAATAAATGTGAGCCAGGAAGGGGGTAAATCATAATAATAGAAACAGTGTTACCTCAGAATGCTTCTAGTTAGTGTGTATCAAATGGCTGATTCCCGCCAGTCTCTTGTGGAATGGGATGCCTCCTGATTGAAGTCTTCATGTTACTTGATGATTTTGCTCTGTGTAGTGTGCCAAAACTGTGATGAAATGACTACATACAGCAAGCAACTGATGTTCATTTTTCACTTTACAAATTGGTGTAAGGTTTGAAGGTTACTCTTTGGCACAGCTCCTGTAAATAACAGCTGGGGGGGGAGGGTGGAACAAAAATAAAGCTGCATGGAAGTTTCAGAGGACAAGTAACCACTTTCTGGCAATGCTAATGTTGTTTCTACAACAATGATACCTTTTATGCTTATTTGTTGTTTTTGACCAAAAATAAGTACTTCCCAATTTATTCTTCTAATACTTTAAAATTCCTAGTCATCTTTGTGATGCTATCATTTTGATATTATGCTGTGGTTTTCAAAAGCAGGTGAAAGAGATGAGAATGCCTATGAATACTGGTTGTCTGCTATTGCTTTAACATATTATATCCTGAAAGTTTAGGTTAGAAGACCAGCAAACTTATCAGACTAAGATAATAGCTTTGATTGTTAATCAAAGCTTTATGAGCTATGAAACTTTATAAACACACCCAAAAGTTCTTGCTCAGTGTAACCTTGTTTGAAAACTAACTAATGACGTGAGCATATTCAATAATTTTATTAAGATCCTTCTCAATAAAAGAGATGAGAGTTTGTATAAGACTTAACTGTTGAATTTCTTGAAAGTATTTGAAATTCTTACTTTTTATGATATGGCATGATTCTCTGTACCGATGCGTTCTGTGGCTGCTTGCAGCCACATCCAACTGAAGCTGCCCTGATCTAGTCTGCTGGTTTAATTAAGAGACAAAATGCTGCTTTCATCGTGACAAGTAGCCTGACCAATTCTCAAAGAGGGTGCAGTCTGTGGCATAAGAACACATTGCTTCACTAGCAAGAAAGAGTCAGAATGGTCTCAGCTTTCTGCAAGGCTGTGCAGTATACTCCTGAAAGTCAGAGCAAAGTGATGAGTATGGCAGCTGCTGTTGAGAGAGAGAGAGAGGAACGTGAGACAATTTTCTGAGGTGACTGCTGTACCTAATCTAGGGTAGTTCTGCTTAGGCAAAGAAAGTAATTGCCTGGGCTAATGCTATACTGAAAGTATGCTTTAGAGGGGCTGGAAACTGAAAGCTGCCTACTGATGAAAATGCATTTAAAGCTTGAATATGCCTCATTAACTCATAGTGTATTGCAAGTTTTTTTATTTAACCGCTGGGACAGTGTTTTGTTTTTTTCTTCTCTTTAAAGTCTGTGTTATGGAT
Source organism: Aythya fuligula (assembly GCF_009819795.1). Classification (NCBI taxonomy): domain Eukaryota; kingdom Metazoa; phylum Chordata; class Aves; order Anseriformes; family Anatidae; genus Aythya; species Aythya fuligula. The sequence continues at coordinate 6,607,349 of NC_045569.1, read as the reverse complement.
GATATTTTCAGAAATAAATGTGGAAATTTTTCAGAAAATGAAGTATCACATATTCTGATAGATACTACATATATATATATATATATATTACCTTATTGACGATTCAGAAAAGTAATTGAAGTCTATGGTTTGTTCTGAAAAAATAAGGTTATGGCCTTAAAAGAAGAAGGAGAATTCTCAGATTTCATGTTTTTGAAATAGTTTTAGAATAAAATAACTAAGCAATTGTCACCATTTCAGGGAATGTTAATGAATTTTTTATAGTTGAGATAAGTCAAGCCAAACAGTTTCCTGTAGGGCTGTGTGTTGCTTTGGCAAGTGTACAAGAAAAGGTTTTTAAGTATGTGGTATTTTCAAACATCATCCCAAAGAATGATGGGCTTCAGAAGAACTTTATCTTCTGAGTCTAAATTTAGGCAACAGATAAGTTTATTCAATTGATATCTTTAATTAGCAGAGATTTCAAAGAAAAGATGTCTGAATGGTTAGAACTTGAAACTTGTAGCTGGATAAAATGTCTGTTGTCAACATCTTGAAGCAGTAATGTAGGTTTTTAAAGTTGATTTCCCTTAGGGATGCCTGCAGAAAAACATCTTATGTGGAGTAGCATATAATGTTTCAAATGTATATATGAATGAAAGTAGCTAGGGAATGTGCCTTGCTTCTGCATGGGTCCCTTTGAGGCTTGGCATTCAGCTTTACAATTAGAACAAGACTATAATGTTGTAGTTGACAGTTTTGGGTTTCTGTTGATTACACTTGAATAGAGAAGGATGTTTATAACTTACCAGCTTAGAATTTAATAGTTTGGTTTTTTTGAACCTATTAGAAAATTCTCAGCAAGTTTAAGGATTATGCCTGTAGAATTGAGGCTGCAAAAAGAATTAGCCTGTAACAGTATATATTGATTATTTTCTTCAAGCAGCCAGTTGATTTACTAGTGAATAATACAATATCATAAAATATTCTATAGAAAAGATGGTATAGAATAAATGAGCTTTCTAAAATCTTTACAATTTGTATTAGAATGAATGTTTAGATAATAGCAAAAAGAAATCTTAAAATATGTTTTCATTGGTCAGTTTAGGTTTTTACGTGCTTCTAATAAATGTTGCATATGAATGTGAATTAATCGGAAACATTTCATATTCCTGAGAATGCAGATGTGAAGTATAAGTAAATGCCTACTTTCTGTTAATGAAGCATCATTGAGCCATACTGTCTGTTTACTTCTTGTCACATAGAGTACTGCACATCATGTAAGTAAAAGAACCTACTTATTTAAACTGCATCTCAGAATTGAAATAGGTCTTCTAAAATGGCAGCGGTATAAAGAGAAAGCTCTGCCTGCAGAATAAGCCAGTTAGGAAAGGAAGCTGTGCATAAATTCCTAACTGCTGAATATCTTACAGTTGCACTTAGCTATCAGTTTTTCATTTATTTATTTTTGTTGCTGTTGTGGTTTTTTTTTTTTTTTTTAAAGAGACCATGGAGGTGAGACAATATTGAAAAAGACAAAAATTTTGTCAATTCCCTCCAGTTGATAAAGGAAAACTTTTTATAACCTTATCTAAGCCTTGTGCATGAAGTTATATGGGAGATCCTGCAAGTAATAGGTACATTCTAAGTTAAGGAGAAGAACCTGGAGATACTGAAATACGTCTATGATACCTATCAAAGAGCGGGTGTCATCCTCAAAGAACGTGGCACAGGCTCCCCAGGGAAGCTGTGGCTGCCCCGTCCCTGGAAGCGTTTAAAATGAGGCTGGATGGGGCCTTGAGCAACCTGGACTGGTGAGAGGTGTCCCTGCCTATGGCAGGGGGTTGGAACCAGGTGATCCTGACAAAGAAAAAGGCTTCAGTTCCATAAAGAGCCACCTCTTCTTTTCCTTAATGACCCACTGTGACATAAGAAGAAACATTGTTTGCCTTTAGACTACATGAACTATTATTAATTGTTATACAGGTATGTAATGTGCTGACCTAAAGCTGTTATATATTCAGTTCTGGAAAGGAGTTGTTGTGATGTAGGGGGAAAAAAAATAGAAAAAAAAAAAAACACACAACCTGAACACAGTGGAAGCAAGACAGTATTTGAGAAGTGCAGATGGTGGCAAGTAGGGACCATTCATAAGATCAACATGTAAGTGATTTTCTATCTTGCTATCAGTTAGTGCAGAGAGAACATAATCCTGAGAGGCTTTGTAAACTCAAATAAGGAAACTATTTGGGAAAAGCACTCTTACAGTTCTAGTCCAGGAGGTGAATGTGAATGCGGTCATGCTGGCACATATCACCAGTCCATTTTGTTTATGAAGAAAATTCTGTATTGTTTTTAATGCCTATCGATTGCCATTATTTCATTCACAATAGCTCAGAGTGCAGAGACAGATGCTGCATTCTGTTACTGATTTAAGCTTAAGTGACAAGTCCAAATGAAAGACTTGTCCAGATTACTTTAAGACAATAAACATGACAGCTCCTCATTGACAGCACGCTAAATATTAATTTCTCAAACTGAGGTTTAAAGGCTTTGACATGTGTCAAGATTCTGACTACTTAAAACCAGTCTTCCACAAAAATTTCTTACAGACTGAAAGAGCAAATGTTGACTTATATGACAAGCAAATAGGACTTTGTAGTCTTTATTAAAAAACAAACAAAAAAACTCATTGAAATTGAACTCTGTATTCTTCAGATTTAATGTAATTTCCAGACAGGATATTCTATGATTTTAATAGGCTGCTATTCACAAATAGCTAGCTCAAGGCTTGTTAATTGCCATTCATTCATGCTAGGCAAATGTTCTTAAACATGCTGTCCTAGCCAATAATACCACCAGTGAAAAGAAAATGGAATCAATGTTGTTCCTTGGAAGAATTGCCAGATGCTGTATTTGTTGTGAAAGGTAGAGCTTGTATAGAAACAAAACAGGAGAAATAGTGTTCTGAAGGCAGCACTAGATGGCCCTTCTGAGAGGCATAAAAATATATTTTTTTAAGATCTTTGGATACTGAAACCCTTTTACTGCTGCTGAGAAAAATCTCTGACAGGATTTATCTCCTGCTAATCCTTAAGGGTCTTGTTTTGACATAGTCTTTACAGAAGATTTTCTCAGTTACTTCTGATTTGTTGTAAAACAGCAATTACTGATCTGTCCTCGAGCACCTTTTAGGTGCACGTTTGCTAATGAAGTTCATATATGTACAGGAATGAAGAAGAAAAGCCAATGAGAATTGTTTACTGTGCAAATGCAGGAACATTAGGATTTTCCTGGATTTCTAGTTTTCTTTCTATCCCGCTGGGTGCTTAGAATCTGGATTTCATTTAGTGTGCTATGTGGTCTGTTCACCAGTTTGTGGAAACTGATTCTGTTCTCTTTTTACATTGGACTTGGTATTCTCATTGCTCCATTTAAACATGAAGACATTTTCTTGCACTCAAAGTAATGTCCACTTCGAGATTTCAGATTGATAATTTGCACAAGAAACCAGAAAGTCCCGTTTTTACAGTGTTTATGGAAGTTAAGGGGACTAAGCAAACTTGATTGAAATGCCTTCGCATTGCTCTTCGCTTTTTTTAAATGAAGAACTCAAATACTCAACAAAATGTCCCATTTCAAAATCAAATATAGTCACAAATAGTACTGAATATCTAGAGAATGGTTTAGCATCTAGTTCTGACTTGATGGTATTTTGGGTTATGCACGTGTGCTCTGTTTACAGAATCTAGGAAAATAAGGCTGCATTACCAATTTTGTTTGGGCCTGATGAAAAGGTGACATGCTGTTTAGCTAAAAAGATCTTGGATCACATTCCCATGACTGTCTGTTGTTCTCCTGCCAAACTGTCTCTTCCCTGATCTGGGGGAGCTGTCTGTGTAGTTGACACTGTATTAATTCATCTGTTGGCTTTGCTTCAGAAAGCAAGTATGGCTTTTAACCAGTGTTAATAGAGTAATATTTTTTCTAAGTCAAATAAAAACAATGATAGGGCATACTGGAATGATAAGAAAAATAAGTTTTGAAGGCAAACTGGGTCTTTAAACACTTTAAAATTCATTCAGTTGTTTGTATTTAAATATTTTCCTTAATTCTAATGAATTTACTTAGTCTAAATCAACACAATTGGTGCTTGCTTCACAGACTATGCAAACCATTTCAGTTGCAAACCATTTCAGTGGTGAATCACACTGCTTTCAGTCAAACATGCTACTGTAAGGGTTTTACACTGCAGCATAAAGCAAATTTTGCAATAATATAGAGATGCTGAAAAAGTGTATATGTCTTCCTGGTTAAGTTCTTCTAAAATTGAAGACAAAATGCCCAGTTGGGGGCAATTCGGTGGCCGCCATTTAAAATATCGTGAATCTCACTCACAACTGTGCTGAGAGGTAATTGCTGTAAAAAATACTGGCCTGTCTGAACTTCAGGTCTGGAAAGCAAATACTGTTACTTTTGGCAAAGAATGGGGGTTAGAATTTGGAACAAAATATGGTTATTTATAACTAGGGATAATTTCAGTGGTAAATACTTAATGACATGGTTTGATCTAAGGCAATAGAACCAGTGAAGTACCTATTCTGCCCTTTGTACCATTGTCTTACGTGGGTTAATGACCTTTATAAGAAGCAGCTTACAGAGCTTATTACAATGAAGTTGTCTAGAAACCTCATGAGGAAATCAGCCTCAGAATGCCAGCTATTTCTCACTTCTGGTTGTTCTGGAAATGTTCTGTAAAAATTGTTCCCAAACTAGTATGGGAAATCATAATCTACTTTTGAGTAAAAAGTCAAAAAGTAACTATGAAGAAAGACTGTCATTTTATGATCTTCAGGAATGATTTTCTGATTCTTACAAAGAAGTTCATAATGACAAGCAGGACGTGGACTGAGCTGGGGAGGTCCTCTATTTTTCTTTCCTCACCTAGTTATTTTAAAATGAAGAAAGCTACCCTCAAAGGCCCATTAAAATGCCCTCAAGTGGACTTGGTGGAGAAGAACTGAAAAGTTGTCTGTACATACTGCATATTGACTTGATACAGAGACAGGTAGACAGAGCTTGTTCTGTTAGTTGTGTTTTCTATATCATTAAAAAATAAATAAATAAATAAAACGCTGAATGGAAGAGATGATAAGATAAACATAGCCTCAACCCACTGGATCGAGTCTGTTGTCTTAGGAATACTGCAGGGCCTCAGTTCCATAAGGCGTGGGTTATACTGTCCCAGCTCCAATTTACAAGAGTTAGGGTGAAATGTGAGTTGTGCTGCCAGCTTGTTTTGGTGAAATACGCTGTGGTATGGATAAGGTGGACTCTAACTTAGCCATGATAACACTTTACTGTAACGATGAATCTTGGCACATTTGTTTTAACCTTGCCTGGGAGTTGCGTATGGTTGTTCAGTATCTTAAGGAAGAGATGAAGAGAGTGGAGGTTACATTGGTTCAGTTATATTGATGAAATGTGAAATAATATTTTTAAATATGGGAAAAATTGTGGAACTCTATGGGGGAAGAATGTCTGCTGTTCATTATGGCCTATGCAAACAGAGGTGTGTAGAGAATGCTAGTGAGCTGGTTGCAGCATCAGAGCTGGAATATATCAGTTCTTTGTGCGATCAAAATGGACTAAATGGGAATATTGAAAATATATATAATTGAGAGCAGCAATTGATCATCATGATTATCGGCTTCACTGCTGTCAAAATCCATGTGAACAAACAATGGGATATATTTTTCCATGTTGTTCCAAAATATGCAACTCTTGTTAGTCTTAGAGTCTCATTTATAATTCATGCTTCATTTCCTGTACTCTTGTTCATACTTATTTTGCTAATTGGACATTGTATACAGCAAGTCTGTTGCAGTCTTAATTTATGTTGGGCACTGTGTTGTTTCTACAATAACCCAAAATCTACCTTGAATACTGCATGATCAGAGCCCTTGATACTCTATAGTTCTTTCATTATAAATTTGCAGTCAAGTGGTTCTCAGAGTTGGTCTGTCTGATTTCCCTCTCTGGGTACTAATTGCCACCTCTGTGCCATTATTACACATTTCAGTAATAAAAACTAAATCGGAACAGACATTTATTACTGCACAGAGGTACTTCTTGAGTGGTTTAATGGTTGCTTGATAGTCCAGCCACCCATGATGAATAGTCGCAGATATTTTGCTTTCATATTTGGCCAAATATTGGCAGATCTTAGCTTTCACATTTTTTCAGTGGTATTTAAATTCATTTTCTTTCTGCATACAAGATAAGATTCCTAGTAGATGTGCCCAGTGCTTAGTGAGATACGGAGACTATTAATTATTTTTCTGTATAGCAGAGGTTTTACAATTACTATTTGAAGCTACTAAAGATTTTTGTTTAAAATTAATAGTGCTGTCATCAGTCCAGACAATTGTTTATGCAAGAAGATGTTACTTTTTTTTTTAATTATTATTCTTAACCAGTGCTAAAGATCAAAATGTAAATATTGCATAAGTTAATAAGGCAAAAAAACTTACCTTATATGCAGTGAAGTTGTATATATTACTCAGGCTGCCTGCTCTTCCTCTTGATTTAAGGATGCTCTCTTAAAACAAAAGTAATCCTGATAAAACCATTGGGTTCTTCCCATGATTAATATATAGTATGACACCCAAGGGTCAAGAAAAGTGTTTAGACAATCAAAACACATAATTGAGTATCTAGTTAAGCATAAATAATGCCTTTAAAATGACATCAACTGTGCTTGTTCTCTTCATTTCCTGGGCACTTAAACCAAAAACAAACAAACAAAATCACATTTATGGCAGTAAGAAAAAGAGGGAAGAATATATTATCAGAAAACTTAAAGGATTTGACCTAAATTCATGCATACTTTTAATCTTAGCAAATTTTTAGTTGTTGTGTGCTTAATATAAGAAACGGAAAGCCCAAGTGCCTATCTACTGTCTTAAGCCACATTTCATTTGCAACTACAATGTAGGCATTTCTGCCATTTTTAGATGTGATTAATTTTAACTTCTAAAATATCATTTTTTCCTTAAGATACTTCCTAAAAGTCATTTTGTGTCTAGTTCTGTCCAAAGGATGAAACCTGTCTTCCTGACTTTATGGATTGGTCTACATGTTTTATTTTCCCTTCTGAGAGTAAATTAAGCAATTCTCAGGAGTGAGGGAGAAGTCCAGCGCCTTGCCTTTCATTCCCTTGGTTGAGAGTTGTTGGCTCAAGTCAGCTTCCATGGATTTGCAGCTGTCTATTCCTAGTGCTAGACTTGCTTGATGCCTGGTTATGGTCAGATGTTTGCTATATAAAGAACTGTATGAGAGAAAGAGCTTTTTATCTGTGGTTTCTGGGACTTCGTTTTAATTCTGTGATTTTATTTCAACACTGAATGCTCCTTCTTGTGTCCTTTCTTTTTCCCTAATTCCTTTGCTTTTTCAATGTGTGACCTTCACCAGGCTATTAACAAATGCAGTTGGATGAGAGACTTGGTCCTTCTTATGCTGCTTATTCTCTCAGGATACATACTTCGATGAATTACGCTGAAAAGTTACATGGGAATTTTCATGTCTTCCACACCGCAAATAAATGGATTTGTCACCACGTTACAGATGCAAACAGCTTGATGTTGAAAATCAATGCGAGTCTTGACGATTCTGATATTTCTAGTACCGTAATTAATTCAAAGCAGACTTCTGGTCATCTGCCTCATAAGCATACTTAGTTAGCAGGTCCAAATTTAATTGGCTTGATATCTATCAAAGTACTACTTCTCATTTTCATTATCATTATGTACTGGTTTTAGTTGTATGTGAAATCTGAAAAAAAAAAAAAAAAAAAAGATACTTTTTAACACTTCCCACAGTACAATATACCTATACTTTTCATGTATTTCCACAATATTTTTGTTTAAAAGAATCTCTTGTCCGTGGAAAGAAAAAACAAAATGTTTACTTGTTTAGTTTTCCGCATCAAGCACTCTTGATCAGTTATGTTCAAGCAAGAAATAAGGAAATTCTGCATCTGTTCACAAATTTAAAATGTGTGCCATCATTTATACTAAAAACCAAGTCTGTATATTATGATAAAAAGACTAATCAGAATCAAAAGGAAAATCTAAACAGGAATACATAAATGAGTCATACCGTTTGCCTCTACCTGTATTATCCATAAAGAAAAATGGAAAGAGTTCTTGCAAGTTAGAGGTTGTAAATACCTGCATAATTTTACTGTATGCTAACCTTAATTAGAGGTTAATGTTATAGAACCAGCTTTGAATACTGGGAAAAAAAAATCTGTTTTGTAATAGATTTGGTTAAGCCTACTTGCACTGTTACTTTGAAAAAAAGCAAAGAACCTTGTAGGTAGACTTCAGATTTACTTGGTTATCAGTCATAGATATTCCAGTTTCAAGTCTAACTGATTCTGTCAGGTTCAGGTACAATAGTAGAATGTTAAAGATCACAAATATTTCTCTCCTACCCATGATACAAAATCTATAGTTTTTTCTAGGAAGCATTTAGTAGCAGAACTCGAGACGTGCTCTTGAATCTGCAGTCTCTAGTAAATGAAGATGAGATTCTGCAAATGTTTTTTTTGATGAGGAAATGTACATTTACAAACCTGAATGTGGGAGCAGATTTCTTCTGGGTTTTAGTTCACGTATGCCTAAGATCCATTTTAAGACTGATCTGTGAGGTCAAGTTTTCTTGAATGTAGAAAAAAATCTTAAATCTTTCTTATTAATAATACACGAGACTATATCTTGGGTGTTATACTCCCTGACAGATGACAGGTTATAAAATGAATTCTCACAGTGCTAGCAGTGGATCAGGTTTTTTCTTCTCATTGTTTTATTGACATAGTTAATTGTAGTTAGGGACACATGTTCACATAGTTCTATACTTTCCTGAAATAAATAGGTTGTAGAATGAATTTGTTCCTACCTACGGTATATTTTTGTGGAATAAATGAATTCTCCTTTCCCATACATTACTTGCTAACACAAAGTTGATATCCTAGGTGTGACTTGCCTGCAAAATTTAAGGTAAATATGTCAAACCGAGTATGAAGTAAAATGCTGAGAGAGCTTCTAGTTCATGGATGTCTCAGTTGGAACAATGATGTTTCTCTGTATACAATTTAATACTGAAGCAAAGTTAATCTCATGTTAAGAAATGGCTTTCACTTTCTGGTATAGAGCCAGTATGTATGAAAAGACGCCCTTGTCCAGAAATAAAAGCTATCAGAGGTCATAAGAGAAAATGCAGAGTTTTGAGATGACATAGTTTGTCTCAAAACTTGCTTAAGTGTCTAAAGGTATTGAAGAGTTGTCTTAGTGCTTCATACATATAAATTTTCAGTAAGGGATAGGTGACAAAAAGATGTGAAGGTTCCTTTTGAATGGCCATTTTAGTTAGTTATGTAGTTCAATTTAAAGTCTACTGGCTGGATGTTACTTCATCTATCAGTTCATCAAAATATATAAGCATTCAAAAGTGAATTTGCAATAAATAGTTCAAAGGATTCCTTCATACAGGCCTGTTTTCAAAATTGAGAGGACCAATTTCACTAGCAGCCTTCGTGTTCTTTGCTCTACGCATTCAGAAATTCCCTTACCCTGACTAGAGCAAAGCAAGGAAATAATTATTTTTGCTGTCTTTAAGATGATTGCTTGTTCATCATAACGGTAAACTTTTAAAAGTCTTCCTTTCATGCTGTATTACCTTTTGTATATATACTATATGCTTTTGTAAGCTCATTGTTAGAGGCTCAGGTGTGTGTATTCTTTAGACAGAACCACTGTTGGATACTTTTGTTTCAAGAAAGCATCTTGTTTATTCAATTAAGAATAAATATTTGCTTGCCTTTGTCCTAAGAGGACTTTGCATATCTAGTCATGAGATGTGAAAGGAATGAGCTTTAGTGTCTTGTGAATTAAAGAAAATGAGAAATATGATTCAGCTAATTATTCTGTGCCATTCATAGCTTCTATTAAGAAACCAAAAAAATCTATCCATAATCTCTAACAGAGCAGACAATTAGTTCATTCTGTAGGTGTAACGTTATATGGGATCAAGCCAAAAGCACTAGAGACAAATGGTAATATTACATTTGTGTAGAGATGCATTTCTCACCAGTAATTACTTTCCAGTTTATTGAGTCAGTCTATAAACTATTCATTACACAGCACATACAAAGGCTGATCACATTGAACAGAGATTCTAATGGTGCCTGATTGGGGAAGGAATGGGAGTTAAGGGGAAAAGTCTTCAATGACAGAAAAAGCTGTAGGCTTGTCTTACTTTGTCTTGCCTGTTCTATCTAAGTTATGTATCTAGGTGAAAAAGATGCGGAGGACTTAAAAATGCCTTTGTGAGGTATACTTGATAAATGGTATTGTGTGTAGTTGGGATAGCTGTGGTCTCCTAAAACACGTAGTGTTCATAAAGCAGTTAATATATCATGTAGATCCAGCCTTCTAGTACTATGGGCTTTGTATTGTGAAGTGAATAATAGCTACAGCTTGCTAGGGCAGCGGTTCAATGCAGGTCGTGTATTTAGAGCACACTGCACTTGAGAGCTGAACTCAAAAGCTTAGCAGCAGACTTCCTGAAATCTGCTCGAGTGGCCTTGAACAATACAGAATCAAAAATCAGAGCGCTTACTTGCAAAAAACTTCTCTACCCTAAGAGAGCCTTACGCTTCTGAAAACAGAATGGGACCAATAATTGTCAAGATACTTACTGAATAGGCATCCCAGACTGTTCCAATCCTACCTACAAGTGCTGCTCCTGGGAGCATCGTAGCAAGGATAGTTAGTATTCCAGGAGCTCAGATGTCATATCAGATGTTTTCTGGAAACATCATTAAAAACATTGCATAGCCACACAGGAATAGTTGCTTCTATAGGTAAACTATTACAAATCGTACATATGGAACATTAACTCTCTGGAACTGCTGTGTAGTTCTTCAGCCATTTGTTTTATTTTTACAGGATCAGTTTATAGCGAAGTGTCCTAGGCTTTTTAGCTTTGCTGTGGTTAATATAGTTTGAATTGCCGGAAATGGCTGCTTCTGCAAAGTTACTTTGACAAGAAATGTCTCGTATTGTATTTCTTTATTACAGCCTCAGGACTGAAATGAGTGCCTACATGCTTACCATTTCCCTTGTCAAATCACATAATTACCTTGGTCTCATTTTGAAGGTGGCCAAGTACAGTAGGAGAGAAGAAAATTTCAGAGTGCATGTTGCTACCTCTGAGCACAGTGCTATTGCTAGGATTTCAAAGACTAAAATACTGTTTGCTCATTAAATCAGCATGATGGCACTTAGGTTTTTATAATTATTGTTTGACAGCAATAAAGTTTGATTAATAAAGCTACTCAATTAAAAAGAAGTTAACAGAAATGTGTTCCCATTCGATATCCTGGTCACATAACTACATGCCTACGTTTTGTAATGGTAGCCATGAAAATTATTAAGAAAACCAAGGAAGCCCAAATAACATCAAATAATATTCAACCATACTTCGCTATCTTTAAAAAAAAAAAAAATAATTGAATAGCAGTAGTGCCATTGGGGATACTTAGCTTCAATAATCCAGGTAGTAAAAAAAGGGCTTGAGAGGAAGAAGGATTAAGCGTGAGGCCTGTATAGTAGATAACTTCTTCGTGTGCATGTGGTGCAATAAATTGATTATACTGAAACCAAGGAAATTCTGTGGAACCTTGTTCTAGTTTTTGTATTTTCTCTAATAGTAAGAGGTGTGGGTTTTGTTGATTATAATTACTGTTGTTAGTGAGCTACCTGCAGAGAATTGAACCAAATGAGTTTGCAAGTATTTTAATTTGTAGAACGAAGTTTGGATCCTGCATTTGATTGTCTAGACAGACTGCCACCATCCTTCTTAGCCCAACAGTTTCCTGCCCAAGTTCAACTGTGGTGTGCAGTCTTTGTGATTTTAAAATGTACTAACCCCAAAGGCTGAACTTCATTAAATATAAGTAAAATCTGGCCTACTTACATTAAAGACATGTATATTTACTTTTTAAGCAAACACCTCTTTCGGGGAGAATCTATGATGAGAATAAAATTGTTACAAAGCTCAAATGCAGCTTGAGCCTCTTTTCTTTTTGTCATCCTACCTGTTATGGCTGAGCAACGCTGCTATACTGGTTGACCCAATAGTCAGAAGGGTTAATACAGAGTTACAGAACACAGGTGTTAGTCCTATGGATGGTAAGAATTGCAGGATCTGTGTCCTAAAATTAGTCATTGATAAAGAGTGTTGAATACTGCTCATTAAGTAAAATTTAACTTGGGATGGTTATTTCATTAGGGAAATTAGTCACAGCAGCATTTGCAGCATACTGTTTGGCTTCTGAGGATGACAGTGTAAAGTAGATGCCAAAGGACATCTCATTATTGTGAAACAGTGGGCTGCTGATTCTGGGCTGGCTGAGTTTTTCTCTGCAAGCAGCAAGGAAACGAGCCATCAGAAGTCTTACTCAGTTGTAATGCGAAGTGATTAAATATTCCCCACTGGTTGTTAGTTTCCTGGCTAAATAAGGATGCTGGGCTCATTTCTTATTTCTCCTCAACTAGCTGTACATCCATTTCCACCTGTCTGAAACCTTTTACAGGTCCAGGGACAAATAAATCACTCTTAGTATATTCCCAGGACAGTCTCCAAAAAAAAAAAAAAAAAAAAAAAGGGATATCAACATGAAGGACAATTGCACTGTTGAGCTGTCATCCAGTCCCCACAGGTACCATGAAAAATTACAGCCAATAAAATAACATTTTTCCAAATGTGACACTACTCTTAAATTTATCTTCTGCAATAAATGGGTTATAGAGAGAATTTCTATCCACTTGAGTACAAACTATTCTTCAAGCACTCAATAATAGATTATAGATGAATAGCAATATTAATTTGTAATAGAGTAATTGTTTTGCTTCCACAGTCACTTTCACTAGCTCAGACAGTAATTTTTCCTGATTTTTTTAGTCATATTTCTCATAATGAAAAAAATAAAAAAAATTCAGTATCAGGCTAGAGGTTTTGGAAGCCATGTAATCCAGTGTTAAAACAGAAATTGAGGTCTTAATTCAGTCTGTTGTACTTCAGTGAATGGCTACAGTATGCATGTTTGCTATTGTCTGAATGTTCCTTAGAGAAGTCTAACAGTTTAAAAAAAAAAAAAAAAAAAACACAACTCACTGTGATTGTTTGAGTGCCAGCATAATGATTGAGAGATTCATCTTTTCCCCAGTTTTCCAGCTCTTGAGTATAATATTAATGTAGATTTTGTATGAATTTTCTGTGGTGTTGCTTAAAACTGGTTCAAAATAAATGCGGACAAAGTGTGTATTTGAAATTCCTAGAATTGGGAAATGGCTGGTACTTATGCAGTATTTATGCATGTATATCCCCTGACAATGTAAAACCAAGAGCATCATTAACATTAAAAGGATTTGCATCCTACACAGAGAGGTGAATAGAATGTTCTGTTAGGATCTATTGTATACATCTGTTGACAGCAACAAGGGAGATTTTTTTTTTATCCTACTATATGATATGTTTTTCCAGATGGACTCCAGCAGACACTGTCAATCATTTACATCTCTGTATTTTAGACACAGTTGCAATCTTATGTGTAAATCAGCTGGTGAAGGCAGGTGTCTAAAACTAGAAGTATGAAATTATTAAAGTACAGATGCTGTTGGTCGCAGCTACCTGAGCTGCACCCTGCAGCGAAGAAGGCTCCTTCCTGAAGTTATTTATGCAGTGAATTGAAAGATGTATTTGACTTTTAGCTTATTGATAAAGACAATTTTGTATAATGTCATCTGAAGTATTTAATTTTCCGCTATCATAAACTCATCCAGATCAAGCCTTCTGTTAGAGTATTTTTCCATTTAAATATATTAGAGATAATGTAATATGAAGCAGTAATTTATCTTCGCTTTATTGTTGGGAAATTTTCTCTCCTAGCTCTGCTCCAAGCTCTTACAGATCCTTGAAGCTCCGCAGCCCTATGGAAAATACTTAAGTAGGTAGTGTTACGAAGATTTGCTGGATGGAGAGGCAACTGGTAATAATACATAGCATGTTTCATCAGTTTTACAAGCAACTTCATTAAGTAGCTCAGCAGTTCAGATTAAGAGATGAAGGCGTAGAAGGTTGATGTGGCTTAATTATGGCAGATCAAGGAGTTGAGCCAGTCTTCTAAATCCTGGTGGTACGTTCCTGTGTTTTCTGTTTTTGCCTAGCTAAATTGAGCATGCGAGCCATCTTTAAAGGATCGGTTGTTAAAGGAAAGCTGTGTTCTTTTCCCCAGCCCTTATTCACGTAACTATTTACCGGGAGAAGGAGTGTTCAGTGTCCTGTAGAACACCAGGGTAATCCTCTCTGCTGTTCAACTGTGAAATTAGATGGTTCAGAGGATTTAGTCTATGTCACTGTGTCGTGGTCATGAGTCCTCGTCACTTCTCACTAGCAAAGGAGGCTTGCCCAGTGTTCAAGCTACATGGTTAACTTAGCAAGATGTAGTTCTGAACAAGTTCAATATATTCTATTTTTGTATGAAGGTACCTATTTCCCCTTTCATATTTTTCTCTTCTTCTATCTCAAATGCCTCTTATTCATGAAGATGGTAATTTGCTGTTGTAGGAATGCTCCAGCAAGGGGTCTCCTTATTAGACTGTAGTGTGCCTTAAGGGTTTTGTTTCATCCACATTTCATTCGTGCCAGGGACACTGAGATTCGCAAGGGTTTTTAGCCGCATGTCATTCATAGGAAGTCATTCCGACTCTGGGCAGCATCTGTTGCTGAGGCTAAAAAAAAATAATGAATTGTGATCATCTCCTGTTTTGCAGTCAGCATAAGATCATAAAACCTGCGTGCTGTATAATGGAGAATGTATGTGATCTGATAGGATTCTGAACTGCAATGATTTGGGAAATCTGTTTGTATGCTATGTGAACTCTGGCTGAGGATATTCAATTGCTTTGTTGTGAGGAAAAAGAAGTTAAGGAGGGTAAGACGTGGTATCAGGACCAGGCTAGGAACTACAGTGGCTTCTGTTTAAACAGGAGAATATTACCACAATGGCATGGCTACATCATTGTCAAAGCAAGCCTCACAGGAGGTGTAATAGGGATACCATCTAGGTTATTCAAAAAAATAAATAAATGTGTAATTTCAGACTTCAGAACCAAGGATATGAGAGGGAGCTGCAGGGCTGTATGACAGTCAAAATATGGGGGTAGGGAAAGAGGCAAACTGAACAGGGGAACTGTAATGAAATCAAAATTAGGAGGAGGGATTCTGCAGTCTTCAGAGGACTCCAGAATACATCCAGTGAATGCTCAAGTGTTCCGGTATGACAGAGAAATGTTTGTGCGGACATCATTAGGAGTGGTTGGGAAATCTATGAATGTATATATCTCAGTGTTGTGCTAGCTAAATATAGCTAGGTAATAACTGATTTCGTAGGACCCCAACACAGTACTTGTGTTCACTTTAGGTATCTCTTGTCCCTGAAAAGTTGAGCCATTAATCCAAAATTCCCTGAATTTAGGGCTCTGGGAGAGAATGATCTTTAAGTCACTGAAGAATACGTTCTGTTTCTTGGGGGTTTGGCTCAAGATTAAGAAGAATAATAATGTGCATACAGTTAGAAATGTGGCAGAGGAGTCCGGAAAACATCTTGTGACATCTTTGGGCTAAATGCAGTTTAAAAGAGTATGCTACTGAAGTTTCCTGTGCCGAGTGTTTATTTAGGTTAGGTGCAAATGCTTACAAAGAACTGTGGAAAAGGAAAATTGCTGCAAAAGATGACTTCTTGTGAGACCCTCCTAATCAAGGCTCGATGAATTGTTCACTAATGGGTGGTTTGTATGAATATTGCTTCATCCGGTGTAACTTACATAGGCAAACAGTTCTCATTATAGCTGGCCTCTTTGAGAGTTCTAAAGGCAAATAATAGCACTCAAGTCATTGCAAGGTGATAAAATACAAAGCCCTCAGAAGTATGGAAAACAAAGCGTTTTTGTTGTTGTTTTTCTGTTGACAGAAGAAAGCAAAAAATATATATCCCAATGGATAGTTACTGTCAGGATCTTGCTGTATGTTACAGTATTTTATTTCAAAACTGCCCTCATATGGAATCAGAGAATCATTAAGGTTGGAAAAGACCTCCAAGATCATCCGGTCCAACTGTCCCCCAGCCCCTGATACTATCCACTAAACCTTGTATAAGAGCAATTCCTTTTGAAGCTACTTTACCAAGTGGTATCTATCTTAGTGCTTGCTTTTAATTGCAAGTTAATTTTACTGCACTTGTCATCACATTTCAGCCTATTGTACTACACAACATTGTTAGTTGGACTAGGTCACCTGTTTTCAATTTCCAAAGATCTATTCAGAGGGCCACATGTGTTTTCTATTTGGCTGAAGTGCAGTATATTTTCATGCTGAAATTATGCTACTATTTCTATTAGAAATAAATAATTATACTACAAAGCAAATACAACACTACATGTTAATATTGACATGGAGTAAACTGCTTGTCAGAATTGAAAACCATGTTTATTTCCTTGTCTTTGAAAATACTGTAGCAGAACTTTTACCAGCACATGAAATGGATGCAAACTGACACAGGGTCACAGCTTAGCAAAGCTTCAAGGTTTCACCCTGGCACCATTTTTGCTGATAAGACCCAAATTTGCATAGTATTAAGTTATCCTGTGTACAGGGCTTTGAAGGAATGTTGGTGTTTTCACACTTGTGGTAGAGTAAGGTTGCAGCATAGGCAAAGTATCTACAGCATTTTTAATGGGGTAGCCAGCTGCAGACATAAACTAATCAAAAGTTATGTAGCCTTCAGTAAGTGCTTTGCATATACCTTAGCTGGAAGAAAAATCTTACTTGCTTGAGTTTTTTTGTATTAAAAATTTCTTCTAACACATTTGCAACAAGTTGTGAGCGTACTCAAAGACAATTGGTACAGAGTGGGAAGGGTGCAAGGATGTGTTTCTGTGCCAGAACTTTCATTGGCCTGGGTGGAAACACCTGTTTTGCTAGGTTAACGGTTGGGTTTGATGATCTTGGACATTTTTTCCAACCTAAATGATACTATGAA
This sequence comes from Aythya fuligula, assembly GCF_009819795.1. Classification (NCBI taxonomy): domain Eukaryota; kingdom Metazoa; phylum Chordata; class Aves; order Anseriformes; family Anatidae; genus Aythya; species Aythya fuligula. Next base: position 6,590,203 of record NC_045569.1, on the reverse strand, counting down.
TTATCAGCCAGTGTGCAAACTCATTGAACATCATCAATAAAATTGTAGGTGTGGAGTGTCTTCATCCATTCCTGTTGATGAGAGAAAGATGGGACAGAAATGAAAGCCAACAAGTAGCTGAGGATTCTTCAGTTAAATGCATTTGGATGAAAGCCAAATCATGCTGTGCATTTCTTGTAATGCTATAAACAGTCTGAACATAATGTTATCACCACTTGTTTCAGGCAGTGTTATTTTGTGTGTGATGAATATATTCCGGAGGACTCTAATTAAGGAATAATAGGAGGCATGTTGAGTTTACAAGGCAAGCGTACCAAGCGGATAAACTGTGAGGGAGCTCAGGTTATTGTTGAATAGAGCAGATTGCTTAGAAGCTTCGAAACTTTTTTCATGAAAATTGTTCCTGTTGAGTGACTGAGGGTGAGTTTGTTGCGAAGTCTAGTGAAGGGCCTTTTGAAATAGCCTCAAGTTATATTGAAGGCTGTCTTCAGAAGACAGAAGCATGCTAACAGAACTGTAATACGTGACTTCAGTTGTAGCACTCATTTCTCTTTTTTTCATGAAAGCACTAGACTGTTTTAAGAAAGGTCCTTCTTAGTAATGAATTTCATTGTTACTAACACTGGTCTGGAAATACAGTGAGGGAAACCAACAGGACTACAACCAAGGACTAGTGACTGTTCTTGTATAGTACCCGAAGTACAAATTGCTAACGAGAAGTGCAATCTACCTGTACAAACTGGGGGGAACAAGACAAACTGACTTAGAGTGTATTAGTTCAAGTGGGCCACACCAGTGGCAAACCTAAACATAGTTCACACGCTCTAAGGATTTGAGGAACCACAGAGATGGGTGATTTTTTTCCCCTCATTTGTTTACAAAATTATACAAAATATTTAAATCATTGAATAGTAAGGTATTGCCTTCAGGGGGCAGTGGCGACCTGGTTCAGGAACGGCACGGCGACCAACCCCAGGCCGCTTGGTCCATCGGCTCACAGACACCAATGTGGTGGATGGCAAATGGCGTTTATTGTTGAGTCACACGGGGTTATATAGCCGAGGCCCACAACGTCACTTCTGCTTGCTTATGTCACAGACCACGCGCTACTGCCCATCAAGGGGGGGGGCTCCACCTTTCCGTACAGCGCGACATCTTCCCGCTGCCAGACCCTAACTACCCACAGTAAGGACACACTTGTCCCTTTGTATTTGTTAATTCATAAATATCATAGTAAATTTCTTCATATGCCTATATAAGTACAATCACCTTGCATATGAAAATGCTTTTCACTTGATGGTTTTCTCCAGCTGCTCCTCATGTCACACAGCTGCATGGTAAGAAGAAGAGCATCCTGCCTGCACACATAATGCATTTGGTAACCTGTTACTGTTTCCTCGATAGGGTAAATTAATGGAAAGTTATGGGAAGTCTTACTAAAATACTGCTGAGTAACCTTTGAGAACTGATACATTCTACTTCATATGTTTATCCTCTAAAGATGTTTGTAACCTACCACACATTTAGCTAAAATATGTAGCTATGCATGTATTGTAGCAATCACATTTTTGGGGTTGAATACTTTGAATAGCGAAACATTTCTGTAAAGGGTTGGGCTTTTAATTCACATCTATTGGGGAAAAAGGTTTAAGAAAAAGGCATTTGTTTTTATTTTTCTGACATCGTTGTGAGATTCTTCTAGTAACTGTCTGCGTGTAATGTCTTAAACTTTCTGTATTTTCATTTGCAGCCATTTTGTGATGAAAATATAAATACATGTGTTAAATACAGTTACTGTGCAATAACAATTGGCTCTGGGGAGCTGTTCTTTATCTCCTCATGCAACATGAAAGGAGAAACAGGAGTTCATAAAGCATCGTTGTTTTCATTTGATACAACTTGCTCCAGGGAGTGGAGAGGAATGTGAAAAACAGGTGTCTTGCACATTTCACCAAACATTCTTGTTTTATTTTTTTGGCTCAACAAATGAGTACCAGAAGTCTATAAAGCTTAACTCTTCAGCAGTGGTCCAGCTCAGAAACACTATTGCACTGGATAAGACAATATTCTATGCAGAAAGAATCTAAACATAATAGGATAATACGGTGTTTAGGAGTACTGCTTTTTCTTTTCTTTTGCACAGGGAAGGGTTAAGTAATCCAGTTCTGAGTAGCTTTTTCTGTTAGATTTTCTCACACATGTAAGCTACTCTTTTTTAGAGGGGAGGGAGGGAGGGAAATACAGCTGTAATCTGTTGTGTAAAGTATTGTGGTAGAAGTTGGGTTTAAAGCTATTCTTTGTAGAAGCAAGGTCTTATGCGGGTTTTTTTGGCATGACAGAGGGAATGGAAGTAGTGCAGAAGAAGATGGGCTCCTTTGTGTAGAAATAGAGGGCTTTTCAGGGAGTTACTTTGTGTATGGACCCTTGTAAACAGAGTTACATCTTATTTTACCTTTGAGTAAACTGTGAATTGTATTTCATAGAGATTCATACACCCCAGGGAGAAAGAAGCCACTGTAAATATTTCAGTAGCAGAAATGTCAGTTCATTGCCAGATCATCAGTAAAATACGTTTGCAGTTCTGTTTTGGGTTAAAAAATTAATTTTGTTCCTTGGATATGTGACCAAAATTTCTATCTGCAATCTAAACTGAGTAGTACATAGTAAAATTGTTTTTATCTTTATTGTGTTTTTACTACAAGTATAGAATGTATAAATATCTCACAAGAATATGATTTCAGCATGGGTGTAGTCATTATCTTGACCAACCAGTATGTAGAAATGAATCCGATTCACAACCCCTGTGGATATTGTAGGTCACGGTGTGTGAGGCCCACTTCTAGCAGTTCTCCTCCAGTAAAGGTGTGTGGACCCTTGAGGGCTGCAGTTCTCAAGTACAATGTTCTGCTTCCTGTCAGTCTGTTCTAAGGAGAGATCCATTTTATACTTCTAGTCAGGGCTGATGCAACAGTTGTTCCCTGTTCTCTTATGTATGCCGTTCGCTGAAGGAGGTGTAAGCATACACTTGAAAGCTGTAAGGAACCATCCCATTTATCAAAAAAAACTTGCGCTGTGCAAAACACCAGTATCCAGCAACATGATAATGAATTTGTTACCACAAGCAATGGAAAATAGAAGAAAACAGTGCTATATAGATTCTTTGTATCTTTCCTCACTGTTCAGTTTAGTCTGTCTTTTATCAAAATATGTTTTTAATTTGATCATTCAAAAAAAGACTTTATCAGACTGCACTACTTCTGGTTGCTCTGATGTTTCACTTCAAAAGTTAACTGCTCCCAACATCACTAATTTTGGGTTATGCATTTAATCATTAAACATGTATTTAATAATATTATTATAGGTTCCATGAATTACTTTTGGGAGAAAGTGTTTGTGGGTGTGAGAAGTATGTGGGCTGCTTCCATGTGTGAGGTCAAGATTGCTACTGAGATTACGTACATCTATTGCATATGGATGTTGTGCATGCAAAGCTGAAACGTGGGGGTGTGTGACAGTTAAAAATCTGTCTGCTTTCGGAGTGCTGATAGCTTGCACTCAGCAAAAACCACTGGTGTCTAGTTCTCTGGGCAACGTGGAAATTGTGTCTCAACTTAGTTTTCCATGGATTTAGTTCTTTACTTGGAACTTAGATCGACTCCAAAATTCTGATATACCACAAGACAGGCATAGTTTCTTGTATGCAACATTCAAAGCTTTACATGATTTCTGTAAATCGTCTTAGAATCATTGAAGACTCTACTCTGCTTCATTCATATCGGTGAATATCCGTGATTTCAAGTTTATGTTGATGCATACGAGTAAGAGAAGCACGGTAGTTACAGATGCCATAGAATATCATCAAGTTCCAATTCATGTTTCATTTAAATTTATTGTTATTGTTTGTTTCTGACATGTAACTTTATCCTGAACATGGTGTGCTTGTTTCTCATTAGGGCTTTATAGAAAGAGGGCGTTGAAGCATAAAATCGAACTGAAGTCCAACAAATGATTTGCATTAAAAACACCGATTCATCTCCTGAAACTGAAATTCTGCAGAGGCAACTGCAGATCGCAGCATACTGCTACAAAGACACCAGCTCAACGCTAACAGTTAGGAGGTGAATGGTTACTGGCTGTAGTTGTCTTACCAATTTCTCTTTTTTTTTTCTGCTGGTTACTTTTTACACAATTATAGTCTTGTTTTGTTTGTTATTACTGAGTATCTAGTGTAAAATTTACAGGGAGTTTTCTGTAGCTGATTGTGCCTTACCAAATTAGACTTCAGTCTTCTACTGAGTGCAGAAAATTCTTATTTTACATTGTGTTTCTTTGGCTTTCATAAAGTAAAGTGATGAAGAAGTTGGGGTCGTGCCATATCTTAAGGTTACTGATCTTTCATCGCAAGTGCCTAGGCTAGTTTAGGCAGTAAGTTTTAGGAAGAAAATGGCCAAGGTTGTTTATAGTGAACTTTTGGTCTACAGTGAGTTGCAGTTGGTCATTCTTACTGATTAGGGCATTAGGATTAGGGCATTCTATTCTTTGCTGTGTTTCTGAGTTTTGTTCTTTGATTTTTTTTTTGTTTGCTTGTTTGTTTTAAATTGAAAGAGTATACTTAGGGAATTGGTTCACTCCCAACTTTGGTTACTGTGTTAGTAAGGTTATCCGCTTTCAATGTTCATCAACCCTTGTTATTCTGCCACAACTTCTCTCTCCTCCTTCCCCCCAAAACTAACGTGTTTTTGTTCTCATGATCTGTTTCAGACTTCATATATAAATATATGCAGTTGGAAAAATAATGAAAAAGAACTTGCTGATTCACACTATGAAGCATAAAAACATTTTTAAAAACGGTCATTGTCTCAGGTGTGTCCTGGCGATTGCAAATCTGACCATGTGTAGTATGGATGGAGGAAAGAGCTTTATTTCCTCTGAGGTATTGGATGCAAACCTTCATAAGACACAATAAACAGATTATCCTGTTGTTTTACATTAGAATAGGTAGCCTAATATTTTAATTAAACAGTAATTGCTAATAGAAACATAGCTGAAAAAATGAATCCATTTGTTTCTGCTGAAAGTAAGATCAAATCCTATCTCACTTGGTAAGAGCTGTGTTAATGCTACTGGGTCATCACATGCTATCCTGTTACCCTGCTTCTCTTTACCCTTGCTGACTTTTTACAGTTTTCTGACTCATTTTTCAAGACAGTTTTTTGTCCTGGATGTTCATATCAGTTTATTTAGTCACAAGAAAATCTGAAAGCATTGCTGAAAATGAAAACTTCTGAACTTATGGCAAACACTGACTCACCAGTTTTCTAGAGCTCCATGTTTCTTCCATTCCATCCCTTTGTTCAGCCATATGGCAGAATGATCTGAGTAGCTGATTGTAGTGTCCATGTAGCAGATTATGATTTTGCACCAAGCTTTCTGAGATCCTTCAGTTTTTGAGCAGGAATAACGTAAAGAAATACCTGTAATACACTTGTATTGTAACCTGTGAATATCAACCATGACAGAAATGAGGCTGCCTGTGAGAACTATAAAAGTATGGCACAAGCAGGTTGGGGGGGGGGTGGGGGGGAATTCATCTCATGGATCTCTATATACTGGCATTGAAAACATTTACATTTGAACTACTCTTGTAGATTCTCCTCTGTAGTCAGCAGAAACAAGTAGGCACTTCCAGATCATAAATAATTTCTTCCAGTGGTAGACAGGTCAGTTAATTTATGCTGCAAGTCCCTATGTTGCTGGAGTTAGATCAGATTAAGCCTTGAAGACTACTGAATGTGAAAGTATTAGAAGTTTGAAGCCTCAGTTTGTTTGCTTGTATTTCTTTACGGAAAACATTTATTTTTTTCAAAATGCTGGAATTGCATTCAATAGCAGAATGTTGTAATGTATATATGTGAGTCTGAGTACTTTCACTAGCTTTCATTAACACAACATGTTTAATTGGATGACAGCAGTTTGTACAATCTTCTGCTTGTAGAAAGGTCATTCAGAAATGCAGTGAGCTTTTACTGGAAAAAAAAAAAAAAAAAAAAATGTTAGTCTGCAGTATAAGGAGATTCTGATTAGGGTAGAAAAAAGGTGTTTCTTTCTGAGAGCATCAAAAAGACCTGTCAGTCCAAATTGATCAGAATCCTTAACCCCTTCCTGAGACTTAAGCCAGCTGAATTTAGAGATGTGTAATAAAAAATACAACTTAAAAAAAATCTGCACCTGACTGGGTTTCTAGCAGTCTTGTACACTTGAAGGTTATTATTCAGAATGTTTCATCCTTAACTAAGGCCATCTTTTTATGTACCATCTTTTTCTTATTTATTTATTTTTTGGTATCCATTTTATTTTTCAGTAAATATTTTGTTATTTATTACTACAGCAGCTGTACCTCAAAGGAAATCTGAGTATAAGCTTTTTTTTTTTTTTTTTTGCAACACTGAAGGCAGATTTGGTCACAGGAGGAGACTTTCCATTGAGAAAGGAAACTGCTTAAGTCCAAACACATATGATTTGTCATGTAGCTGTGTCAAGGATTATGCGGTGGTGTTCTTGCTGATTCAGGTAGCCAAGTTTGCAGCAAAGCTTCATCCTTATTGTAAAGTTCTCCTTGTTTAGCAAGAAACATGATAACAGCCATGTATTTTTCCTTTGTTTATACCACCTCTTCACTGGGCACCAGTCTGAACGAAACACGATGTAGAGTTTCGTATTGCATAGATAATAACAGCCAGTCAGTGTTTTTGGTACTAAAAAAGCAGACCATCCGTATTTTTGCCTTTTATTGTGAAGTTCATGTGGCACTTTATCACTTAATTTGATAGAAATATACAGAGAGAGTAATTCAGCGTGGAGAGTAATCCCTTGTCAAATGCACTTTGAGAGCTAGCTAACGTTTCGAGTTCGCTGAAGCTAGGATTTGCCATTCCAGTTCTGTCGTTCTCTGACTCATTTATAGCCTGATTAAAACTTTATGCTGTCTGTAATCAGGTAACTATGGGTCTTATTGCTCCCTTAAAGTTTTGATATAGACATGCTGTAAATGCCCCTGGCAGAGAGATTACTGAAGCCTGATCTGTTACAGATTGTTTACAGGCATATTTTTTTATTTTTAACCCATCTAGGACAATAAACCCCATTTAAATAACCAAAAAAAAAATGCTTTTAATAGTGAAGCTTATATGTGTTCTGTGAATACTTTAATCTACAGAAATGAAAACAATAATGGTGTTATTATTGCCTCTGTGCTACGGGTTTTGCCGGGACAGTACTGTTACAAAATAGAAGAAAAAAAAATCACACCTCTAACCAGAAGTGTTACATGGGCAAAAGTTTCTCAAGTAGGCTTGGACTCATTTAGGAATAGATGTAACAGAAATCTCACAGTATTAGTCATTCTTCAGCTCTTTCTTTGAATAACGTGAAAGTTAGTAAACATATTTCCACTACTCATGGTCTGAATTGAGCTGGAACAGCTTATGGTGGTTTTGAATCTCAGAGTTTTGGTGAAATCAAAACCTAAGCTCTTTCTTTCATTTTCAAACTAATCCACTCCATATCTATGTATGATTTCTCCAACCCTCTTGCAAGGCTCTTTTAGTTAGACTGTCTTCTTCTTTCCTTAATAGGAAATCACAGGATTGCGCGTGAGCTATGTAACTCTGGAACATTTGCTTGTACTGGTACACGCTGTGTGCAGAGAGCTCATGACCCTTCCAGTATTGCTTTGATACTGCACAGTTCAGGTCAGTTGGGGTTGGCAGTTATTATATAGCCCTGTAACAATCATGTATATGGTAGTTTTGTTTTGCGGTGAGGGGGACAGAACTACTGTAAGGGATGGATATTTCAAAGCCTTGATAATTGGTTGATATTTTTTCTCCTTTACCTGTTCTTATTATCATTGCAAACTGATTCAGCAAAGAGCCCAGGTCAGATGGAGGTACAGTCAAATGAAAGACCCCATCTAGCTTCTGAAGTGCTCAGCAGAAAGAAGGTGCGACAGACAGTTTTGGTTGTATTGATTCCAAAACGGTTTTTTTCAGTTGAAGGTGATGGTTATGACCTTTGAAGCCATTTTAGGCAGAAAGCAAATACTGATCTAAACTGATACTTCAGATACAGGCAGAATGTTGCTTGATTATTTAACCAAATTTTTCTAATGGTTTATTTTAACTGAGATCGCACTGCTTTTACGTGATTGTAGTAAAAATGTTGTTCTGATATTTTGTGAGCCTGCCTGGTTCCTTCAATTACCTTGAAGTGTTAGCTGGCCCACTATCTGAACAAACAGCTCAATAAAATGTTAACTCTGCAGTGTATACATCATGCTAAGTAGAGTTTATCAGAGAGAACCAACCATTCTCTTAGTTATCAATTATAGCTACATGGGAATTTCAGCTGCAGCAAAAGCAAGATTTATACAATCTTATATTAACATGTCAAAGGAATAAAATATGTGACTAAGTTTAAAAAGTTTTGTCAAGGTGCTTGGTTTTACCACATTGAGACTTGATGCAAATATCTTATTAGTGTTGCGGAGTCCTGTGATCAGTTCCATGGTCCTGCAGAACACCATTCAAGCCTGAGTTTTTATTTTCCTTGCTGTGAAAGATGCTCTTGGAGTGAAGGGCATGGAACCCTTGTCTTTTGCACCCATTGCTCAAAAAATGTTTATCTTTCCATGTTGTTATTGGTTTCGTTATGACTAATGACATTTGGTTTGTGGCTTTAGGGTCTCACACTGCAGAATAAGAGAAGGAGCTTTGCATTTCTTTTCCGGTATTCAAATTCAGTAGCTGTAAAATCTATTGTCCCACTTTTTGAAATTTCCTCAAAGGTCTTTCTGTTTGTTTGTTTTTTGAAAAGGTAGAGAAATTAGGAGGTAACATTTAGCGTTCCTGGCAATTCAAACAAACATTTTAAACTCAGCTCTAAGTATTCCTTTGGTGGAGCAATCTCACTTGCTAGTTTTAAGTAAGTCATACTCATACCTGTTTGTGTTTTAGCTCAGAGCACTTGAGTGGAAGCCAGCAGAAGTGTATTAAAGTGTTAAACTAAACCACTCACTTTGCCTGCTGTGCATCTTATGTCAGAGATGATGCTGATACTCAAATCATCAGTTGTTTAGGCTATAATGTAGACTAAATGGTGACAAAATGCAGAAGTTCAGAAAATTCAGAAGGTTTGTGTGGGTATCTGCAATGCTCCTGTTTCTTCCTACATCACAAGAATCCTCACCGATATGTGTAGTTGTTTTACTAACAGTTTGAAGAAGCCTTCTGATATTCCCATCAAACTAGCCCTGCTTAAAAGCCATTGAAGCTGTTACTGCTGATAAGGGCCAAGTCTGTTCCTTCACTTTCAGGATATTGTTCAGCCTTGTGTTAATCCTTGTAATACTAGGTGACAACAGTTGAAGAAAAAAACAGTTTTAATTAGCTGTTTCACTTTTCCCCCCCCAACAAAAGCAGTTTAAAAATGAGATTTAAGCCCTTCAGCTTTTGAAACACATTCCATTTGGGCTGTTTTTTGTCAGCTATTCAGTCTTACAGAGAGATGTGCACTCCCATTCTTCCTCACTTTGAGAGCATGGATAGCTTAATGGTAGTAACCAAATTCAACAGGAGTTGGGCTGTTGACTGAGCCTTAAAAAATTTCCTCAGAACATACTGTTGCAAAAGTGGTTTTCTGAGGTGTAGAGTAGTTTCACTTCCATCTGTCATATTCTGCTTTTATCATGTATCAGGATCAAGCTTGTAGTATGGTAAGGACTGCAGAACTACTAAAAAAAAGTTTTCCCATTTAATAGAAATCAGTATTCAATGTACTAGACAGCTTGGAAAAGACTGTTATTTTCTAGCCCGTGTGAGATGAAACATCAGGAAAAAGGATTCATGTTCGTATGCTAATACTTAGTGGGTAGTGGTACCTCGATAACCATTGTATTGATGTTTATATTGAATCTTTTGAATCAATCATGAAAAGTACTTATGTCCCTCATACTTCCCTAAATTTATAGACTAGATTAAAGTTAGTAATATTGGTATTGAATGACAGTTGAGTTATGCACATATGGAAAAAAAAAATCTTATTTTTTGCATTACTATCAGGCGAGCTCAGACTTCATGTAATAGTGGTAATTGAAAGGTTAGTGGAAGTTTCCCATCCTTATCTGAGGTATGTGGTACTTGATTCTTTTAGTTAGGAAGATAAAAATGTTAAGCTATGAAATTTGCCCTGTTTCTTGGACACATGTATATCTTAGCAAAGCATATATAGCTCACAAGAGAAAAAAAGAATTGTTAGTGAGAACCTCGAGCTGAAATTTCAGTGCCATTACTCTTAATTAATTCCACTTTTAGAGTCAAAATACAGGATCAGAATTTTGGCAGCTTGGCAGTGGTTATGTGTTTTCAGTGAAAAATGGCTATAAGGAACTTGTGTTTTGTTTTTTCTTTGTTTTTCCCTTTTGCTGCTATGTAAAAAATAAAAGATGCGTAACTTTCAAATATTCTGATTCTCCAATAATTGCACAATTACAATGGAAGTAATCTGTCTTTTGATTTTTTCCAGTGTTTCTTGAAGATACCAAATAAATCAGGAAGCAAGCGGGAATCTGAGAAATAACTATGAGTGGGCCATCCCATTTTAGTTTTGAAAGTCTTCATTTGATTTTAACATTTATATGTAGAGCTGAAAGATTTTTTTTCTATTGTTATTTTACTGGAATACATTTTTTCACTGTTTTTCATGATCAAAAATGAAAGTTGACATTTGTTTTTGAAGGTGGCAGTGCTGCAGAGGTGGTGACTGGGATCTGTTGATTAAGGTTGGATTAAAGGACCAATCTTTCACACCAGTCTGGTTCGAAATATTTTCACTTACAAGGATGATAAACAAATGATCTGACCTAGACCTGAAATGCTCAAAGGTCATTGTGTATGGAGTGTAGTCCTGAGATTGCATTTCTGCTAGCTTTTGGATACATCGAAAGTTTTTGATGGCTCTTGTATCATGTTTTAAGACTTTTCAAGGGCAGTAGGATAGACTTAAAAACTTAAAGGTACCCATGAATTGTTGTTGTTTTAAAAAAAATATATATATATTTTTTAAAATATATATAAAATATATATATATATATATATATATAAAACATATATATATTTTAAACAATTTCTGATTTGTTTTCGATTTTGAAGCTTTAGATCTATGTTTTCAGAGATTTTTCTGTAACGAGGTAAGGATTAAGAAACTTGCTGTGTGCTAACACTGTGTAAAAATTTCATTAGTAGTCCTAGTCCATATCTGTTTTTCCCAACTGAAACTAATGATGCCAATCTTCTCCTTCACGTTTTGGCAGCAAATATCTTAAGGTAGTATGGGAATAGATGAGATTTTCCTTTCCCAGTTTACCTGCCAGACAGAAAAAATCAAGACCTATATGTTTCCTGGTGTTCTTTAAACCACCAGCAGGCTGTTAGGGTCTATTCTGTGTTTAAGGCAGAAGAAAACTCACAAAACCTGCTGGCTATTTTTCATTATGCACATATATGGGACAAAGAAAAGTTTTGTTTCTCTCTCTCTCTCTCTCCCTGTCATTTTTCCTCTTTATAGTTTTGGCCTGTGATCTCAGACTGCTTCTCAAGCACAAAAACAGCAACTATACGTTGTTAGGTTTCTTTTTGTACTGTAGTATAGCACTAGGAAGCAAACTAAAATACCTGTGCAGGGTGGAGAAATGAGTAAACGATGTCAACGCTTGAAATGGGTTTTGTAGTGGCACAGAAGTAGACAATTTTTAACCGTCTTTTTCTTCTGTGTCTGCAAAGACTAAGATCACTAATGAATTGCTACAAGTTTGGTAAGCATATTTCTTCCCCTATTATTTTTGAGCATTAATGCTTTGTTTTTTCTGTGAGCTTTTGGCAGTATTGCAAGTTCTTGTTGGGTGGGTTCAGGGTGGTTTAGTTTGAGGAAGGAGAGGGGAGGCATTGTGTGATGCCATAAGGACCTTGAAAATGTAATGAAATATACGTAAACTTAAATGCAACACCTCTCTCTCCCACTTCAAGCAACTGTGTTTAATTATAGTTACTGTGCAGATTGGATGAATTTCTGAAACAGGTAATTTTGTGTTCTTCATTTTCTCCTTAATTCATGGATTTTATATTTTCTTTTAAGGCTGTTCACTGCCTGGCACTATGGATACAAATACTAATGATTTGAAAACAATTTAAATATGGAACAATGTCACGCGTTTAAGAAAGTGTCTGAAAGGGAGAAAAGAGAACATGCTTTTAATTCAGTACAGAATGCCTTCTAAAATGTCTGTCTTGATGCTGTGCAGTAGCCCACTCTGAAGAGGGAGTCTGTCATGGTTAACCCTGCCAGAACTGTGGGCTGCTGACAGGGAGAACATGTTGCGGTGGCAACTCTGCCTGCCATCCAGCAAGAATAAAATATGCTCACTTTCTGTCCTCACGGTTGGCTTTCTGCCTGTGTCTTGGACAAGTTTTCTAAATTTCAGGAGAAGTCTCAGTGCTTACTTGAAATTTCTGATAAAAATTTGTGGCTAGTTCTGGTGGAATAAGAAGATTGTAGAAGTGAGCAATGATGTCTTTGATCTGTTTGTTCATTAGGTTATTGTGAAGTCCCCGAAATTCTAAGGCAATCTGGTATCATACGGACTACGAAATAGAGCCCTAGGCAATACCTTATTTCTGCATACTATCCAACACATGCTGACAATGAGTGAAGCTACTTGGCGCTCTATTTCCATCCCCTTGTTCGTATCTTTTATGGCTCTAGACCTACTTAGTAACTCATTAATTAAATAGTAACTTTAGGATTCATCCCTTTGTGTTTTAAAGTCTGGGTTTCATCATCAAGGTGTTAATATAGATGGAAAGTACTTCCATAAATCCAAAGATAATTGCAGACTAGGACAGACACCTAAATTTGACCAATATAGTTCTTAGGAATTTTTTTTGACTAGGCTTCTTAAAAGTATTCTATAATGTTAATGCAGTTTGACATCCAGAATAGGTGGAAATTGTTCCAGTGGGATAATTGATAAAATTTTTCAGCATAATTGAAATTCAAAATTCATTATATCAAGAAACAAATGTACACTGCTTTTGTGCTGTTTATTGTAGCCGGCTAAGATTTATTAGCCTACATCTGGTGGTTTAGAAGGGCCAGTTTAGTTGTAGCCTCCATGCAGTTTTGTTGCTGTCCTTTAGCTCATTTTTGTTTTTATATTATAAATTAATGATTGAGAGAACCTTGCTTTTAAGGTTGACAGCACCATGCTTAAAGGAATAAGCTCCACTCCAGCTTTGGTTCTTAAAGTTAGCAAGTGCGTGACTAGCTCCTAAATTCATTGGAATTGTTCATAAGTGTTTTGTGTAAATGCTTTAATGGTTGAGGCTGGGTAGCCCATGTCTTGTGGTTTTGAGCCCATAACCTTTGCGTTTTCTAGTCAGGGCATAGTTCTGTTTCCATTCACAGTGACATGATTTGAGAGAGAGAATTAGAGTTGTGTCAGAATCAGACAACAAACCTCTCCTCTCCCCCCCCAGCTTTCATCTCAACTACTTCTAACCTTTACTATGGTTAATAAGGCAGTATTATTCATTTTATAATGTATGAATGACTCAGTTCTACCAAATCACTATGGGCTGAAAATCCACATGCAAAATCTAATTAAATATTTTGTCTGATACTGATTGTACTTATATGATCCAAATTTAACTCCGTGGAAATGTGATAACTTATTCTGGTTTTATAAGGCCAGTGACTCTGGTCCATTGTTTGAGTGGAATGGTGATAAGCCAGGGAGAGAGTGTGTACTTTTTGGGGGTGTTGGTACTTGCTTAGCCATTGGCATGTTGTCTGGTACGGGGGAGTCACTTAATGACTTTTCCATTATAAATCAAGAATGATGAGATATATAGTAAAGCCCAAGAGAATTGCAGGTTATAATATGTAATGAATGGTGTTTGGTGTAAGGATCAAAAGAATTGCAAGGGTTAAATGACTTACATTCAAGCAAAGAGTAATGCTTACACTTCCAGTATAATGTAAGGAAAAGATGATAATGGTTTTAGTGTGTTTTTTTTTGTTGTTATCTCTGAACCAAGGAAGTATCAGCCAGTTTTCCATATGTGTTACCTTTCTCAGTCTGGTGTAGGAGAAAGGGAGAGAGAAAAATCCTCCTCTCTGTTAGCATTACCTTTGTCATTTATATTAGATGAGGATTAGTAGTATGAGACGTTTTTTTCTTTGAAATATAATGCTAAAAAAAAACAAACACTATTTTGGAACAAAAAAAAAAAAATGGGGGGTTTGTGCTTGTTTTTTGGCTTGTTCCAGTTTAGAACACCTGCTTGTTTATAATGTCCAGGTCAGAATCGTTAGAGTTAACGTATCAGAGCCCTTGCAAATCTGAGCTGCAATTTGTACCACTATAGCTGGGTGTTTGCACTACTCAGCCTCCTAGTACAAGTCTACAGAGAATTCCTGTCCTGGGTTTCTTCCTGAGAGCTTGGGGGCAGTGGCAGTGGTGGTGTGAAATTTCCAGGTAGTCTTGATGTCATGATCAGTATTCTGAGTTATTTCTACCTGTCAGGGGCTATATGAGTTGCACAATTTGGAATGTTAAGCATCTGCTTTATAAGTACTTCAGCATCAGGATCATTACAGATTTGTTTACAGAGATAAGTTACACTTCAGGTTTGTATGTGAATCGAGGGGAAGACAGGCCTGTACTTTATGTAAGGATTTTATGAACACCCTTAAAAGTAAGTAAACAATAAAAGTAATAAGAAAATGAAGGGATAAGTAACTATATAGGCAGTTTCAGGAGAAAAAAATACTCATTTGCAAAGTCATGTTTAGTGAACGGATGATATTTAATGAGAACAGTTTATTATAGGTACAATTTCAAATTTTTTTTTTTAATGTGGAGATACATGTATGTTGCAAGCTTAACATTTTATACATGTTGATATGGCAGTAGAGTAACCATTAACTTTACTACATACACTTAGATGACCTTTGCGTTATTTTTGCTTTGGTTATGTATTCTAATTATTCTGTGATGTACTGAGATCGTGTGCAAAGAAACATCCACCCAAGTTTGTAAGAAGAATCTTCCCTTTCTAGACGTTATACCAGACTTGGACAGCATCTTGACATCTCACTGTCATGTTCTTAAACACAGGAGAAGACTGAATCTGTCTATTTCTGAAACTCTCTAGCTCTTCTAGTACGAATGGATAGTTCTGACCCCCTTTATTTGTGAGTACATTAGAAAATTGAGAGTTTCATCTGGATGTGGAAGGGATTTCCTTTTAAGAGTTTATCTGGTTGCCAAAACCATTTGGGTTCAAGGCCCAGCCCTGCTTCAGTCGAGTCCGGGTTTATAGCTGTGGGGCTTTTTAGCATCAGGGGCAATCCTGGACCAACAGGCAACTGGCTGTTCTGCATCAGAACTCTCTCAGGCTACCTAAGTGCAGTTCTTCAACTTTGTATAAATCACTGGACTACATGCCAGACTTGTATCCTGAGCCTTGAGCATTCAGTCTCTTTCCCAAATGGGTGTGTTTCAGTTTGTGTGTTTAACAGTCACCATTTCACAGAAACTTGTTTTATCCGTCTCTCTGAAAATCTTAGCCATGTATATTAGTAGTCTAAGATAGTATTTTTGTTCTACTTATGCTGAAGTCCCATTAGTGCTTTTCTTAATCAGACCAAGTTCTGTGGTTCTGTTAATTGCAATGTGCTGTATTTTAGAGAGATGCTCATGTGTGGCTTTGTGCAAATGTCTGGGTGCTGAAGTTCCTCACTGCAATTGTATTAGAGACATAATAAGCAGGATGCTATAGGTAATGTGAGAAAAATAGAAGTTTGTCAGATAGTTTACCATAAATGCAAGGTACAGGAAGACTTGCAATATGGTAATGCAGTTTGTCAAACTGGGAAACCCAAATATGGAGACATGCAAGCTTTTTTGCATAATCCTTGGAAGTACATGCTCTCAGTACTGAGGAGAACCTGACATGTTTTTCATCTTCTGTGTTAACAGATCACTGGAATAAACTAATGCAAAGGATGCTGATGATGTTTGCTTGTATTAATAGAACCCCCTCCTTTGGTTGTTAGGTGGGGTTTCTCAAATGCTCATTTTAATTCTCAGCTGAGTTCATCTGGCTTCTACAAAAATGGCTTAACACCCATTGCATGCATTTAGATTTTAACAGCTTCTTCAGCTCATCGGTCTCTGAGTACATGCCATGGAAGAGGACGGTATAAACAGCTAAGAGAAGGAATGGAGTTAAGGAAACAGGGAGACTTTATTCTTTTCTCAGTCTGCATTCAAAGTCAGTTTCTCTGTGAATTGCTGTAAAGGAAAGTGTGACCAACAGTGGGGGAAAAAACAAAGTTGCTTTGACAATAGCTTTGAATTTGATAGTAAATTCAGTAAAGTCACTTCAGTTTGAATGTTGAGTGAAGTGGAAGGCTAAATAAGGTTCTGTAATTCTATCGCTTCTTGAACCTCACCATCCTTTGAGGTGTTCAGAATTAAATCAAAAATTAAGCGTCTCCCCAGCCTGAAGCATCTGTTCTCAGCAGAAAGTGTAAATTGACAAGCAGGCCTTATAGAATGGTAGAATGATAGAACCATGAAAAATGAAGTCAGTGATTTAAAAAAAATCTCTGTGCCAGGACTACCTGTAAATTTCTTTGGAGGACTCCTACAACCATTCAGGGAAGTTAACATCATTTGCATGTTTTGATTAGATTGCTGTCAGACTTCCTCTGACATAATATAAAGAAGAGAGAAGCAGTTTTTTGAACAAGTCTCAGAAACTTCAGGTCAAAACATATTCCTTGTAAACAACTTTATAACTGAAGAGAAAGAGTTTTGTGTAGTGTTGTAAGTCTTCAGTATAAACACATCTATAACTTGTTTTATCACAAGGAGGAATGCTCTCCCTGTATATTCCTGTTTAATGAGAAGTTCATCAACATCCGAAGTAAATTCCTGAAGTACTTAGTAATTAAGTGAACCTCTAATGTTATTGTGGTTGGGAACTGATTATTTGAAGGTCTGTGAGTAAAATCATAAGTTATGGCATGCTTCATAGAGATGCAGAACTGCATGACATCTATACAATGTACAGCTATGTACTTGAGAATCTCTTAAAAAGTGGTGCAGGCAGAATATGCGTATGGAATTTTATACCCTCAAGCAAGGGGAAATACGGAGGTGGAAAAATGAACTGATACCATTAGTATATTTAGGTGCATGGTAATGATCCACACAGCAGATTTTAGACATTGGGAAAACTGCAGTGCTCACTGCCATTTAACTGGGGCCATGAGTGTCTGGAGTAACAATCAGGAGTGTGTGTACATGTAAATATGTAATAGGTACACAAACCCAAAGAAAAGAGTGTACTCAAGACTTTACTGTCTCAATTGCTTCAATGTCTTCTGGATAGATTTATTCATAATGTTAGGATCTCCATTAGAGCAATGGCAATAAATATAATCTTAAGAGACCTGTGACTGTAGCAATGAAGTTGGACCACTGCCCTAACTACATTCTAGCATATAGGGAAAAATGGGAAGTTTAACAGCTCTCACCCTGCTCATCGTTTCTGCCTGCTGTCTAGAAATGCATAACCGACAGCAACTCCTCTCTAGATCAAGTTGTGTAACCGAAAGTAGTATGTAGGAGAAATAACTGTAAAGACGAATAGACATAACTATTACCTAACGTTACTATGCAGTCCATTTTCTCACTTTCAGACTGCTGACTGGTTGTAATACAAGCATGCAGCTGGTATTGTAGTGTTTTATTGGAATTGCTTAGCACATTGAGTACATATTGACCATATGAGAGCTTCATATGGATGTAGTAATGAGCTTATTAACCAACCTTTTTATCCTTTAGAGACTATACCTGCTTTCAAAAATGAGATTAAATTTGCCCCTTTTAGTATTAGCAAGGTTGGCTTAGTCAATATTGAATTAGGAGTATTCTTTCTTTATTTATTAAAATTTCGTATGTTTGCATTTTCTAAAATATAGCATTGAGACACCATGATAATACAAGACAGTTAAATGCAGTAGCAGGAAAATGAAAATTTAATGAGAGGTAAAATTAGCTGAATACGTTTCCTGTTTCACATCAAAAAGGGTAACCAAAATTCTTGGTCACTAGGTTGAATATGTTGAGGTTTTTTAGTGAAATACAGAAGAAGTTAACTTCACTAAATTTTAGTTGTACGATTCTCTCCTTAACCTTAAACTTGAAAAATAGACTGATTTGATGAATCAAGAAATAGGGCTTCCTAGAATAATGAAAAAGTTTTCACATTCTTTTGCCATGGTCCTAAAGCTCTTCAAAAGATAAGGAAGGGACTTGAATAGCATTGTTTGGTTTGTAGGTTAGATTGATATATTGCAGAGAAAACGAGTTAGGTGGCATTTTCATTGAGAGCAGCAGTGTTCTCAGCTACTTCTGACTTCAGTGAAATCAGGACAAACAGGGAACTTACCTTTCTATCATCCCTCCCCCCCCCCCCCCTTTTAATTTTGGTTCTTTATTAAGACATCAGTCCGGAGCTAAGGGTAGAGGACTGATTTTGCTCTATTCAGAAATTCTAGTTTCTTCCAAAGTCCTGAGTACTGACGACTACAGAACTGGTGCAGTTACTGACCTTTTGCTGTTGCTGTAAAATGTAATCAACTTTTAGGTTACAACTATATGGAGCCTAGACAAAAATTTTTGCATTTCTTAATTTTTCATTACTTGAAATTGCCAGCTGAAAACATCCTCTTCACATGGGAAGTTTTGTTTGTTTGCTTCTGGGCGTTTGGACCAGTTTGGCTGGGGAGGGGTGAAGTTACAAAAACATGTATTGAACTAGGCAGAATTTTCAAATTCTTTATCAGCTGTTTCATTTTGTCAGGTGCCTTGAAATGTTTTTGTTTGTTTGTTTGTTTTTGCTTTTTACAGTGAAAAATCAGGAGCAGAAAATTTAGATTTATTACAGCTTTAACTTTTCTAAGAAAAAGGAAAATAGTCAAAACTATTTCACCAAGCAAAATGCATATTAAAGAAGATTTGGCTCTATCCCAGTCTCTTCAGAGATGAGCCATAAAGCTCATAGTTGAAATACTTGTAGAAGGGATGGTAAATGAATTATGCTGCTTTCCACTCCCAGCATGAGAAGGTGCTGTGACTTACTTTATCTTTTTTGCCATTAAAGGTGGAAATTATGTGGAATATTGAAACATGTTGTCATCTTCCTGGGTCACTTACTCTTCAGTATTACGGTGCTGGTTTTGTGGGGTTTTTGTCTTCTTGTTTCACAGGAGAGAGCCTGCATTTGCTTTGCAAGCTGTAATACTGGATGTTGGATTGAGGTAACAATTAAGTGGCTGGTTACAGTTGATGATCATGTTGCTTAGATAGGAATGAAATATCTTTGTGTGGGTTGTCAAAGTAACTGCTCTCAGTGAAATCATTCATGTGTTGGTGGGTGTTCCCTTGGCTGTTGGAGGTAGAGTTTAATTATTGTACTAGGATAAATCAGTAGATCTGAATCTTGTGAGCTGGACAGCCACGCTTGCATGTTAGTTTGTGGATTGTGTTGCAGTAATGAATCATAATTTGGTTGAAATCACCATTTGAACAACGTCTTGGTTTGCACACCCAGGGAAATGAAGTGTTCTCTGCCCAAACGGTTTACTTGATAGTCTACTCCTACTTCCATCTGTCCCCAAAATCTATACATGGGAGAAAACTTGCAGAGAGAGGCCCGGACTAGAAAAATACTGGTCAGTTTTACTTCCCCACTTCTCCCTCTCTCCCCAGTTAAAGATTATTTTAAACCTCACATTTCCCTAATGTGTTAGAAGATTTGACTCTTCAGTCTCTGACTCTTCAGGGATGCCCCAGAGGTGGACGTTCCTAAATGACTCAGATCAGCTTTTAAGAAGGTTGTATCCTACGTTGTCCTTTTTCAGTTTGTGGTGGAACTACTATGCCATGCATTTGTTCATGCATGCTGTACATTCAGAGCTGTAGTCTCAGTTCACCGTCAGTTGGAAAGCAGCATTCAAGCACACACACACAGAAAAATCATACCAAAGCAAGTCAGCCCACAGCGATATGTAGCTTCTTTTTCCATTGCAGAGGTTTGACGGACAGAGATTGAATTTCTGTCTTTGAATACTTTCATTGTTATGCAGGAAGGTGTTTTGAAGCATTAAGTCAGGGATGCCTTTAAAACATTATGTACCAGCTGGAGAAAAATAAGTGATAAATTTCCAGCAATACACATCACTGCATTTATGAGTAAATTGTATTGGTCTCTGCTGGAATGGACTAAGAGTCTGTGTGATTAAATAATGTTATTGTAAAGACATTTATTTATTTATTTATTTTACTTCACAGCTGTTAAGACAATGACGAGCAATTACTTTCATTTTCTACTAACCTTGTTGGTAAACCTTCCCTTAAACAAAATAAAACCAACATTGTTCAGTGCAACAGACAGTGGAATACCATGAATGTTATAAAGGTAACACACACAGTAGTTCCAAAAGTTATGGGCTGTGCTGCTCTTTTGTAACTTTAAAAGTGAACCACACCACTGGAAATCCTCATCTGCCTTCACTCCTTATGCCTGCTCACATGGAAGCAAGCATCTCTAGTACTAAACAGAGAAAGACATCCTAAGTATTATTATTATTTTTTTTTAATCAACAAAAATAATTGTAGTTGTTAGTTGTTGTTCTGTTGTTGTTTTTTAATCAGCTGCCAGTGAATGGTTCTTTTAAAATTTTAATGTCTGGGAGAAGATGGGTCTGTTACAACAGCCTCTCACATCCCATGGAGAGTATTAATATGTATGTGTCTTTTGGTCACCTGTTCCCCTCCAGTGCTGTAATTGGTGTAGATAAGTTGGTGAGAATTTTTGTTACCTTGCTGATTTGTAACATGTTCAATGGACTTAGTACACGAAGGAGCAATTTTGATTTTGTTTTTGTAAGATTTCTGTGAATGGTTATCATCACTTCCAAGCAGCCTGACTATAGAAGTCTGTAAACTATAGGAAAATTGCACAGGCCGTTTAGGCAGGTTGAAAATAAGGACATTTAAGGTCAGTCTGTTTCACATCTTTATGCCATTTGTCTTTAGAGACATCTGTAATTCAGACGATCTTAATATCCTTTGTGTTTTTCAGTTTTACATTTTGGCATCATATTCTGAACAATAGTCCAGAATGTTTAAAGAGAGGAAAATAAGACTTTGGATCAGCACTGAGTAATGCAGTATTGCTGAACTCTGAGGTCCTATTTGCTTTATGAAATATGTAAGCAGCTAAAATTGTTTCCTCTCTTAATGGTGCATTTCATTTTTAGAACACGCCAATGAGACTTTTTTTCTTCTTGCAGTTTGTGTAGCATTCAGATGTACTGGGTACCAGGAAGCCATTCACTTCTGTTGTTCATTATGTTTGTAGCAGAGTATGTCAACAGAATATTGTTAGAAAGTTTAAAAAAAAAAAAAAAAAAAAGTGTCCTGATTTTTCTTTCATAAAGTCAAAGTGAGACAGTTTCTATCCCCAGAACTTACAAAGTTTCAGAAACAGAGATGTATGTAACATGTGGAAAGTTTTTTCCAAAAGCAGCGATGATCTTCTGTTTAGCCTTCTGCTATTTAACAAAAATTCATTCCTTCTGTTAATCTAAGCTACTGAATCGAGCCAACATACTGCTTCTGTTCTGTTTTTGTCACTTATTCCAGTCTTTTGTCAATGAATTTGAATTTCTTGCTGAAATTCAAAAAGTAAAGGGAACTAACTGCATTTCTGAAGAACAAACCTGTTTTCCAGCAGCTCTGCAAAGACAGTTCATTCACTTGATCACACTCATACAGGTCTAGCAAGCAGTGAGGTTTGTAGACTAAATCTTTTAAATGGAAATCTAACAAATTAAAGCTTCTCTGGAAGTTTCATGTGATTTTTTTTTTTTTTTTTTTAAGTCCTAAGCAATTAGGACTGTACCTACAATTCAAGGAGGCTGTACTTGCAGTATGCATCTTTATAGAGACTCTGTGTCCTGACACTTAGTCTTATGAATTCTTCCCTCGGTCTCTTTGAACACTGCATATCACAGGCCGCTTTCTCAGTTGAGTTACTAATAGGCTAGAGCCCTACTGTAAATGGAGAATGGCAGAAGGTCCCATCTTAAATGTACCTTGAGCTGCAATTCCAGCACGAGGAATCTATTCTAGCTCCAAATGTGCGTTTGTTGAATTACAACATGAATGCAACCCCAGCTGTCATCATACCTCTCCAGGCTCAGCAGAACAGAAGAATTTGAGCTTTAAAAGCCTTCAACTTACTAACTTCAACTCACTAACCCTAGCCTCTGCAAAAAAAAACTGCATCTGCAAGTGTTCAGAGGCTGAGTTTAAGGCTAATCTTTCCAGAAAGGCTACAAGCTCCCTGATGGTTACAATGGCTATAGTTTTTGGAAGGGTTTGTGATGCTTGCTAGGCAATGCTTGCTAGTCCAAGGCAAATATATCAGGCACATCATTGCATTGATGTTGTTTTCTGACAGATGTGTTCTCATATGGCATGATGTATATTGATGGATCTGATATGTTTGGGAAGGTTTTCAGAATGCCACACAGAAGGGTCAATTTACTTGTCAGCACAGACAGCTCCAGCTGAACTAATTACAGGCACTGTAAACTTCTTTAATTGATACAAGTCATGTTGCATGATAACTGTCTAAATACAACAAGAAACAACGAAGGAGGTTTCTTTGCCAAAACTAAATATAAAGTTGTTATATACACAGAAGGAGAAAAAAAACAACAACGTTTTCTTATATACTATATGAATACTTCCTGTTCTATAAAGGCAGACTTCTGGCCACAAAGAGTTAACATTCATGAGGAGTGTGTGGAAACCTTACATAACTTGTTCAGTCTCATCTCATGGGTGTTTCTCTGTACACTCTGCCAGAACTAATTTCACGGTTTTAAAACAACTCATGATACAAAAAGAATACATAATGAGTTGCTGTGAGATATGATTGTTTCCCGTTTGAGAGATAGAGAGACCTGTAGCTCTCCAGGACTTAAGAATCATTTCTCAATTAAGCACGGGATGTATATAGCTTAACAAAGGCTACAGGGTTCCTCTCAAACACATCAGCATTTGACTGTTGATAGCATACCTATTGGATGAATTTGAGATACTTCTCCCTCCTTTTCCCCAGTATGTTTTCCTCCACTAGTTCATAAATTCAAAGAGACCATAAGCTTGTGTAGACAAAAACACTGACCTGGCTTGGTCTGTCTTATCCAGCATACTGAGTCCCTGTCATATCTTAGAGTTTGAAAACAGACAAAGCTTTCTGGTGCTGTCAAAAAAGTCATCTTGGAGAAAAGAAGCAGCATCCAAACTGTCAAGACCAATACTTGCTCCCTCTCAGCCAGTGACGTTTCACTTCTGAAGCCTGCATAGCAATAAGCTACTTATTTGAGTTATCAAAAGACACAGTCTATACAAAACAGGAAAGTCAAATGGAACGGGGTGATGAAAAGGTGTCTGTTAATTTGAAGGTGCTAAATCTACTGATATTTAAGTTAGGTTTCCCCCTAGCCTTGAAGACTTTTACAGCAGAAGCTAAATTGCAGTTCTGGGGAAGGCAGAAAGTACTTGTATATGAAATGGGCGAACACTTCAGAAAACTTGCTGAGGGCGCAATCCGACAGTTCATGGCACATCCAGACTTAGTTTGAAAAACAGCTTGTTGGCTAGTGAATCCAACCAGCATGTGAGAAGAGGTTTGATTAGTTTGCTGTTGCAGAAACAGTACAGTGTGTATTTTAACATAATTTCCTACAATCTCTGTATTTCAGGATGATCTGAAGTAGAGTTGAAGATCAGTTGGATATCCATGGCAAGGTCTTGTATTACTCTCTGAGGCAGGAAGTAAAAGGGGAATTAACTGGCTATTATTTGCCTAGATCTTTCCAAGCTGCAAAGCAAGACTTATTTCAAAGTATGAGAACCACTTCAATTTAAATGAATTAGTACAGCTTTAGATGTGAAAAGAAATTCATAAGGATCTTTGGACTTCCAAAATACTTGAGTAAAGCAATTGGGCTTACTAGTGAAATTTCACTTTAGTAAGAAAAAAAAAAATTGAAATAAATGTCAACAGACTGAGAGGGGTCTCCTCCAACATAGTATGTTTTGTTGTTGCACAGTCATGAGAGCTATCATTCTACACTTGAACAACTCACTGTCTTGTGCAACTTCATGTACTAGAAAGATAGAGACAAGATGAAGATTCCTTGACCGATCCTTCTACTTGCCCTGCTGTTCTCTGGGGAAACATCCCTCTCTTGGCTTGAAAAGAGAAGAAGGGTTGGTACAGTGATGCAGGCATTCATGATTTCTGTACCCCCAGGTACCAGTCTCAGCCACGAGGTGAGGCTTAAGTTGCAAGAAGGGGTTATGCTGGTCTGTATGCTGGGCAAAAATAGTGATGTGACAGATGATGTGGTGGCAGGATGCATGAAATAATTTATATTAATTTCTTAAATTCTCTGTAACAACAGTGCTGAAAGTCCTACAAGTTCTTGGGAGAATTCCAAGAACAAATTTCCATGCTTATTATCCCAACTACGCTAATGATGAAAGGAATTTTACTTTGGTAAAAATCATTTATGTCCCAATAGGAAATGAAACCTTTTTATAGGAAAATTATTTTTTTTTCACCTGCAAAACCTGTCGTTTTTAATGTGAGGAAGAACCAGATGATGTAAAGCGCAAACATACGTTGATTCTCTTTTTAGAAAACCAGTGAGAATAGGGATGCAAATTAGTTCACTGTAAAGATCTAATTAATCAGCCTCTATTTTCTTTATTCCAGTTACCTTGAATTAAAAGTCATGTTGTCCTTTGGGTTCCGACTGACTAATGTTTTAGGAAACTGTCTGCTACTAATCTGACAAGAATGTCAGGAAGGGTCGATGCTTTTTGTATTGTAGTTACGCCGAAACAATGACTGATTTCAGTTAGAATGGTATGTTGGGTCTATTTTGCTTCTCATATTTCAAAGGACAGCTGAAAGTAACTTGAATGCGCCCTGAGAAACTAGCCATAACATATGTTGAAAGCATGTTCTATAAAGATCGACCAAACAGTTTCCCAGCTTTATCGGAAGGTAGCATATAGATTTGGTAATGATTTTTGACACACCCAAAGTTCAGAGATGGCTGAAGCTTGGTGGTTGGTTTGTATTTTTTCTTTTTTGGATGTTCGCTTTGGCAGGAAAGGGAGGAGAATGAAGATTGTGGTAAAGTAAGCAGGGAACCGCAGAGCAATTTTATGTTCATTAGGAAGGCTAAGTTAGGCACTGAACTGTTACTTAAGTCAAATCTTCATTATGTCAGTATTTGTAAATAATGGGTTGAGTTGGCTTGTTTCCAAAACCAGCTGTGTTCAGTGAAGGCTGGAATACAATAATAAACTATACTGTAGTCAAGAGAAGTAGCTATAATACCATGTCATGTTTTGAAATGATTTTTCGCTTACTAGTCAAGCTGAGTATCAGTGCTTCTGGGTTGGAGGTTATTAACTGTATTTGGTCTTTGAAGAGAAGAGAGCCCCTTGTAAAGATGGCTTCAACAGCAAAGAAAGATTTCACAGCAGTAGCCAATTTTCTCGGGGAACAATCCCATGATTGCCCAGTCCTGTGTAGATTTACTTGTCTGATCACTTGGAGGTAGTGGCAGGGAAGCCAGGGCACCATGCTGCAGGAATGGGGGAAATTTCAAATGTCAGAGAGAATTAACTGTATCAATGCCAATAGCAGTTCTAGAAGACAGAGGAGCCAGAAAATCACACCCATGAGCAGGGCCAAAATTGTAGCTCTTCAATGAATTAATGAAAAAAACTTGAAATTTTACAAAATTTTCAGGAAAGGAAAATTTTGTCTCTCCTCTAGGACTTAAGAGTTTTCTTCCTTGCTTGCTTACACAGGATCTGCTTGTGCACTGCTGTGAGCAGAAACCTCCTTAGTACAGTAGAGCCATTGCTTTGTGTTCAGGATGACCAAGGCACTGAGGTGAAAAAAGGCATCAAAAGGTCATTCATCCACTCCATGGCACTAGCTCCAAGGGTTAAAATATTACGTCAACCTACAGGTAGAAGTGGAAAAACACTAGCTTACTCGTTTTGCTTATTTATTAAACCTCTGTGGGTATTTTGCAGTACAGCCCTCTTGGACTTGCCTAATCTTTTGTTTTAACTTCAAACCAAAGACTAGACGTGGCCCAGAGGAAGGTGTGTGCTGTAGCTCTTCAATGGAGTGCAATTCAGATTGTGCTCTAGCCAAGATTTGACTTTGGCCAGTTGAGTGGAAGACAGAATGTTACTGTTTTTGGAGCTAAGGTCTTCAGCTGTCTATGGTGGTGCAGCATACTGGAAAAACTGGGAATGATTGATCTGTGTGGCCAGCATTTAAGTATTCAGTTTAACTCAGTTGAATACTTACTCTTCTGGGTGCTGTGGGGTCACAGATGCTATTAAATAGCAAGGAAGGGTCACTGCTAGACTCTGAATGAAATTCCAGGCTCCTGGAGTTTGTCGTGTACTAGAATTCTAGGGTCTTTCTTAAATCCTCTCTTCTTGTTACTATTTTTTTTATGCGAGGGGACTGCTAAGCTCAAGTCAGCAAAGTGAGGAGGGCAGGAAGGTCTTGTAAGATGTGTTCTCTGATATAGTCCTCCTCACCTGCATTTTTCTTTTCTAAGTCATGAGACGCGTTACTATCACTCTGAATGTTCTTTGGCCAGTCAGATAATTTTTAATTTTAATACCCTTCTCAAGCTATAGCATTTAAGGACATTCTGGTTACAAAATGCATATTTTTTTTAGTGCTGACAGGGGAAAATAATTTGTAATTCTCTTTTATTTTTTCTTTTCCTCTCTTTTACTTTGGGATGCCAGTCTTGCAAATCAATATTTCATTTTGAAGCAGCCATGTTTGATGCCAGTTCTACTTATTTGCTTTGCAGTCACTGCAGTAATGCTTTGTAGCTCTGTCAGTATGTAAATTAAACCAAGCATAGATAGCTTTGTGTTGCTTAATGTTCAGCTGATAAAAATTAATGTGGTGTGAAATGAGCATTTTATCTGACTGCGGATACAGTGACGGAGTTAATTAGACTGGCAGAGCAAAATGTTATTAAACACGCAGGCCCCTGATCATCAAGAGCTAGGAGAACCTCAAAAATGTGGTTTTGGGTGGGCAGTGTAATGTAAATTGATTGAGGCAGGCTCAAAGCAAACATACTGAGAATGGTGCGCTCCTTCAGCAATAAGACATGACAGACTGAGCAGTAGTGCTGATGAATGCATGCCTTGGGTGCACAGTGTAAGGTACAAGGCAAGCCAAATGCTTCTAGCACGCTTGGGAAGTGCATTAATCAGCATTAACACATGATCTCCAGTGCCTTATTGTCATTAAGCATTGTCACTTCTTAAGTACAGAATTTGGTGACAGTTAAATTATCAGTAAGCCAAATCAAATAAAGCAACAAAACATTTAATTCAGCATAAGTTCTTTCAGTAAAAGTATTTTCATACCTTTACTTAGTTCTGTTGGCAGATTGCCTTGCAGCACTCACGTAGTATGTTGCTATTTTCTGTGATTAAAAATAAGATGCACAATGGTATCTTTTATTCTGTAAGCTGTGTATATCCGTAAATGTTGATGCACTTAAAATCCATACTCAGACAACTGCATATCTTCATATGCCCTATTTCTGTTTATGTAGTTGGATAAAATTATGAAGAAAATCAGAGATGCATTAGAATACTGGCATTAAAAGCTCTCTTGGATGCAACCAAACATACCTTTTCATTTTTGATGTTGTGAATTGGAGAGATTAGCGTCCAGTCTCACCAGCATTAGTACCTAGGCAAAGTGTAATGAGTCTAGTGGTTTTAGTCACTGAGACAGACACCACTGTATGGTTTTGGAGTATGGCGTTTGTTAATGTGTGATTCCAGACTTTAGGCTAAGATGTTTCTATTCAGAAATGGGATACCATAAGTCTTGTTTAAATGTATAAGCCAGCACACAAAATTTTAGATGTGCATGTGGATGCTTGGGCTGTCATGTTGCAAGACCTCTGTAGAGGCAGAACAGAAGGTCACCTGAGAAATGTGCATTTAAAAGGTTTCTAAAAAGGCTATGCGGGACAAGTACAGAGGACGCAACTGCTGTGCTGGGCAGTGAGAGCTCAGAGCTTGCTTTTTTGTCTCTTTGGTGTATCTTTTTGTGTGAGAGCCCTACAATACTGCTGAATTATCTCAGTTTTAACTTCACAGCAACCTCCCTCTTAATGAAGTCTCTTGCTAAACTTAGGAGTCTAACATTTTTACCTGCGACTTTGTCTTCCCAGTACTCAGATAAATAGTATGTCCATAAAGTTATTGTTTATCTGTAATCCAGGCCAACCATTTTGTGCTCTTCATCTTCTGCTGACTCTTACCTTTTGATGATACTACTTAGGTTTGTGCTCTAATACTCAGCTCTAAACAAACGGGCCTTTTGTCTTCCAATTAATAGTTCATTTGTCTTATGCTGCACTGATGTCCATATGTTTCTCCAAGGTACAGGTATTGTTTTTCTCTCATCCATGTCATGTTGCACATTGTTTTCCTGGGGCCTGCAAACTCATACAGTGTGGTGTAATGCTTTGTCACCTTGTAGGATGGCTGAAATGTACTTGCAAGGGTTCTTAGGAAGAGCACCTCGTGCTACTATGTTATGTAATACTCGTTGTGAGTCCTACCAGACTGCTGCTCGCTATTTCTAAATAGCATAGGCAGAAGAGACAAAATATGAGGAGTAGGCAGCAGGACACTCAGTGTCACTGTTGACAAAAGTTTTAACAAGAAGCAGACTCAGAGCAGTGTACAAGTTGATGTCCTCTGTTAATTACTAAATATAATTGACACCAATGGGAGCTTCCAGGCAGAATTGAAGACCTTAACGTTTTCAGCTCAGTCGCACAGTATTTGTGAAGGTGACCAGGGTGATCCTCTGTACGTTACTACAGAAACCTTCTGATAGAAGGACTTGGGATTCTCCTTTCATTGTGCATGCTTGTTACATCCTGGGTCCATTTGTGAGAAAGATGCTATAAGACTGTCTCAGTATTTGCATGCGCTGTTTTGGCCTTTTTATGCCTTAGAGATTCTCAGGTAAAATCCCCAATCCGTTTACTTATTCATTTATTTCAAGTTTTTACCACGTGAAAGAAACACTGTAAATTCCCTCCCTATTTTTGACAGAGCCTTGATAAAGGAAGCTGAGAGTTTGTATTGGTTTCAAAACCCACACTGTTCCCTTTTTCCCCTTTGCATATCCTAATTGAGTGTCATGCATCTATTAGGCCCTTTAGAGAGATGCACGTTCTCATTAGCTTCTCAGATGCAGCTGAACACAAACAGTTCAGTACTGGTTCAGAATTTCAGGTATGCTCTCTAAAATCCCTCCCCTCAAATATATGGAAGCGTAACAAGAACAATGTTAATTACTGTACTAGCAATGAATTAAGTAGCTTGCAGAATTGGCAACATCTGCATGCTAATCAGGAGTGACCTTTATGCCAGATCCTATTAAGTTCTTCCATTCCATTTTTCATCATATTGAAAGGCACTCAGTTCTTTGCAGAGTCGCATTTTACTTAACACTGTTTTCTTTATGATTCATTCTGGACTCTACAGGGCCTTCAGTGCATCTAGGAGGACAGCCAGTTGTTCAGAACTGGTTTTGTCATCTGACCTGAGAGATCAAACCTGCATAATCAAAGCTACTTTTTCTGAGGTTTTGGGGTTTTGATTTTTTTTCCTTAATGTTTCATTACCAGGAAATGAAAATAAGTCCACTTCAACTGTAGTAACTTGTATTCACTGCCTTTTATTTCTGTAATATCCGAAATTTCAGGTATACTGCTGCATAACGTTTGTTTCTTTTCATATTACTCCCCAGATTTTTAACTGGCACAAGTTATAAGTTGTTAGCACCTCAGTTAGCTTGGAATTTTGATTAGATATCCCAGAACACAAGCTCATCTTGTTTGGACTGGAATTCTGTATTGAGAACAGCCACTTACAGATTTTCCAGACTTCTCTTTGTCTAGGTTTGGATGGGGGGGGGGAGTTTTCCATGGTATTCACTGTACCTGTTTCTGGTTTTGACAAAAAGAGATGCAAAGTAGAAAAAGTTACCTATTCTACTTCAGCTTTAAAGGTCAAAGTTAATGATGGCTTAAGTTAAAAGTTGTTTTACTTCAAATGATTGATATGACTCATACAGTTATTTGTGGGATTTACAGCTAAGATTACTGGTAAATAAAATCATGATATTGAAGGTTATGACCATCATCTAAATGGCAGGAAAACAACTGTCCTCTCTATTTGTTATTATTATTATTGTTATTATTATTATTATTATTTAATTTTCAGCTAGCAATATGAATGCATTTACTGAATTAAAAAGATGGACCATTTTGTCCTTATATGAAACTGTATATATTTTTGTAGCTTTGAAATCAATAGATACAATTGCAGTGGACCAAGCCATCTTCAATGTTTTGCAAAGCTATTTATAAAGCTCCTTATCTGACAAAGAGTATTCTAGTTTTTAGACTTGATCCTTTTGATTAAATAGAAGAATCTCAAATCTTGCCCTAACCTCTCAAAGCTGGTGTGGGCCCAACAGAAGTAGTCTGGGTGCAAAAAACACAGTGAGCGTTGGCTTTTTCATATACTGATTTTTCTTCCCCTTGCCCAGCCTTTCTTTTCTTAGTTGCATAATAACAAGCCAGATTAGTAGTGACAGAATTATGCTAGACTGCAAATTAATTGTCTGTGGTATGAAATAACCACATAAATTACTCTTTATGCAAGCATTTAGGTGACAGTGAGCACTACCAAAAATCCTGTCATCTGAGACCATTTTGGGAAAAGTGACTGAGGATTAATTTAATTATTATATTATTTTTTTTTAAACTGTTTTGGTGTTGAGACTTACAGGGTCAGATCTTGACCTGGATTAAATTGATAGTGTTCTGCTTCTGGTAGTTCATTTCAGGTAGCTCAGATCCTGATTTGGTACCACAGCTAAATTTGTGGTATGCCTATGCCTTAACAAAATACTGTGTGTTTTGATTATCAGAGAGGTTTGGGTCTCTTTTATGTGTTGTTTATCCTTTTTGAATGCTTGACGCACTGAAGCAAAAGACTACCATGATGATAGAAATCACTTAATTTCTCTTTTTTGGTCATGATGGAGACTCCAATCGTAATTCTTTCTCACAAACATGCAAGGTATCTGTCAGTGAAATAGGTGACTTGGCCTGGCAACAATCCTTTAATTCATACACCCTTAATCATTAAGTTTATTTGAGGAATGCAGGTAGTAGTGCTCAGACTTCAGTCTACAGACAAATGATGTTATTCCAGTGTACGTACAAGTGGCTGAGATTAATGCATTTCTTTGCTTTCACTGATTGTCTAGATTGAAACTGTGCATTGTTCTACAGTGGGGAAAAAAAAAAAAAGAATAACTTCTACAAAATGAAAGTCTGTTATAAGTCTAGGAAGAAGTCTAGGAAGCCCATTCTTGTCATAATACCTTTGGAATGT
Source organism: Aythya fuligula (assembly GCF_009819795.1). NCBI lineage: Eukaryota > Metazoa > Chordata > Aves > Anseriformes > Anatidae > Aythya > Aythya fuligula. Next base: position 6,558,420 of record NC_045569.1, on the reverse strand, counting down.
GGGTTCCTCCTCCTTTTTCCCTTTGTGCACTCTGCTCCCTACTCTGGTGAGGCATTCAGCTCAGGGGGTTATATAACTGTGTCTTGACACTGCAGCCAAGTTACCAGTAGCTTTGGAGTTCAGCCTACTGAGTGTGAATTCTCCTTAGTACACTTGGCGGTGGTGCTAACTGCATGAAGAAGCCTGGTTAAAAGATAAACGAATGACTTAAGAGTTACAGAGCAGCTGTATTTAATGCACTAAGCTGTCGGTTACTGCCTTCGTGTTGTCAGAGTATTGGTAAACATGCTGAGCAGAGCGCAGAACCTGATCAGTAAAAACGAATAGCTCTGCTCTGCCAAACTGCGTTTAGGCCTTGTCACATTAACTTGGAGATGCTGTACTCAGCATTCACCTCATGGAAGCAGCAGTCTCTTCCAACAATGAAATAGTCAACAGCATGTGGCCACACAGTGACTGGATTGCAGAATTAGTTTCGTTTTTGTTTTACTTTTTCTTCCAAAGCCTTAAAACTTAAACTCCAGAGTTGCTTAGTTCAACTTTATTCGGCTGAATTGCTTTAAATGGAAGTGATATGTGCAGGCAGGATGTGGCACAAGCATATATGAATGGATAAATATAAAATGAATGTTAAAAATGGTATATTTGGATAGATATTGGGTAAACTGTTAATATTTTAAAAGCTTGTTTTGAAAATCAAGTCTGTGGTTGGTATAAAAAAGGATTATGTCAGTTTCCATAGATGTACCTAGATAAGTCCTGTAATTTCACTGTATGTTGTGACACAGTTACACAGGTAATGATATTACTTATTTTCCTATACGGTATTTATATTAAAATACATATATGGAAAGTGTCTTTTTTTATAAATATAGGTAACCTTAATATTAAGCCTCATCAGCTTTATAAGCCACTTTAAATAGAAAACCCTTCAGTTTACAGGAAAAATTGCTTAAAAGAAAACTGCGGCAGATACGGGAAAGGTAAGTAGGTTTGTGTTTCTATAGCTTAGTGTTTCTTTAATTGTCAGTCATAACCCAAAGGGTCACAGGAAGTTCAGAAGAGATCATGAAGTTTATACTAGCCAGGGTTCAGCTAACTACCTTTCATTTCCAGCAGTGGCTTGAATCCTCTGGTGTTCACATGTGCATCTGTTACCCATAGCCTCTGTAGCCAGCTCGCGCTCCTTACTTGTGCAGAAAGTGTCAGTTACCACGAGCACCCAAAAGTAGCTCTGTGGTCCCCATGGAACTGCTTGCAGCAAGCAATTTGACCAATGGGTGCAAAAAAGGTAATGGTTACAAAAAATAAAAAATTAAATTAAATTTAAAAAAATTAAACACAGACTTAACATGGTATATTTTGAAAGTTCTCTGAAACCAGGGAGAGAATACTTTGTACATTTTGCATGGATCTAAATATCTCAGTCCTACAGTACTAAAATTAATAGTTGGCAGGGTCAAAATGTAAAGCCTTTGCTCATGGGACTGCAACTCCCCTTCTCCTCTGCCACATATTCATTAAAATTAGAGGTACGGGTAAACAGCAGCAGTGCAAAAGCAAATACAAACGTTGGTTTATATATCTGTATTAGCGTGAGTCATCATTTGTGTATCAAACAAATGCACATGAAAATTGTGCTATTAAATTAGCATGCTTTTTTGCATAATTTACTTTTCAGTTTCACATAAAATATGCTGGGTGAAATCCAGAAAAATTGCAGTTGATATCTGTCCATCACAAATTTTCATTGTATACTTGTTACCTTACCACAAAAGTATTCCTTGCCAGGAAATCTTGATTTGATAAATCCAAAGCTTTTTCTGTAATCCAGTGTAGCATTTTCTGCAGAGATGCAATTTCTAGTCAAAACTTTAGAGCCAGACCCCTCAACACACTAGCTTCTACTATTACTAAGCAAGATTCAGAACAGAACTGGATCTTTGTCTTTCATATCCCAGGTGAGTATATATGGCCTTGTTATGTCCTTTAGTCTCTTCAGCTGGAACTGTTTTCCTTAGCATAAATAATTACTCAAAACATCAGGAAACTTAGGCTTTAATTCTGCCTTAAGAAGTAGTGAGCAATCTGATGGGGTCTTACTGTTGCTAGCTGCAAAATGTCCTTTTGTCCTTTTAATGTCACATGGGGATAAGACTGGTGAGAAGACCCCAGGAGGCACTGGACATTCGAGGGTAATGTATAGATTCTGAACATACAGGTTCTATTAGGCTAAGCCCCCCCAGATATTTGGATGCTGATCTGAGGCTTGGAGCTGTAAGCTAATACTGTAAAACTTGCAGGCCCAAGACTTAATATTAGTGTTTCAGTACCGTCACCTTCAATTCATACTAAGGTGTTGTTAGCAAGCTTTAGTATGGGATTCTGTTGCTCTCCAGCTTGAAGCCTCATCAAATTGCAAAAATATAGACACAGGCAGCATGAGGGGTCCACTTTAAATAATACAGCTGTGGCTTCTGTATGTTTCAGGGGCTTTGCCGGCTGTGCTGACACTGAGCAGTTCCAAATGAATTACATGTACGTCTCATACAAGTGTGCTGGACCTGCATGTATATCACAACAGCATTCTGCAATGCGAACTTAAGAGTGGGGAGAGTTCTTTAACAATAACAACAAGCAGGAAGACTACTCATTGCTTAGTTTGCTGAGGTGAAATAAAGGATTTAAACTGCTTGGCATGTGTAAACTGTGCAGTGCTGGTTGTTGCAGGTGACTATGAAGTAACCATGACCGATCTAACTCTAGAACTGGAAGCCATGTGCTTTCATCAGCATGACCTTACAAACCCGCTAATGTGATGGCCTCAGAAACAGATGGTCAGTCTGTCAGCAGCTACTTCTTCTGTGATGGAGTTAGTATTTCTGTGGAGTTCTGAAGTGCTGTCAAAATGTTCAGGCAAGAGTACTCCATGAAGGTGTTTTCTGCACAATGCTTCATTTGAAACTAGTATTGTATCTCTTGGCAAAGTAATAGGTAGGTTGATCTTAGATGGTACTGAAGATTTAATAGATAAAATAATCTCATTAACAAGATGTATTTTGAGTGGCCCTACCTTCTTTAGGAAACACGTGCCATCATTTCAAGTGTCCATTCTGTGGTCCTTCAGCCCTCTGCAGTATTGCCACCACTGGTGATAAACAGCAAAATTTGCGATTTTTTTTTCATCAAAGGAATAGAGATAAACACGAAGATGTGTCTCAAGGACCTGTTTTTTTTAGATAAGAAACAGTCTTGAAAATTTTGAAGTTTATATATCCCATCAGATAGCTGATGATCCCCTTTTCTTACTGTGAATGAAGATGTATAATGAATTAAGTTCAAGTATACTATGCGACTAGATGACTTCACTGAGGTGGCTGGTATGGCTGGTGGTCACTCCATTGAAATGCTGAAGATGGCTTTTGATTAAAGCTATAACTCTGCCATCATATGAAGGTTTAGCCTACATAACTAGTGGAACTGTCTGCTATTCTGCATTCTTCCAATCCTTTGCCCCTCCCTCCCCCCCCCCCCCCCCCCCATAACTCTAGGGGTAGCAACATTTGGAAATCGTATGGTTTTTTTTGTTTGTTTAATGAATTCTGTAGGTCTGAGTTTTATGTCAGAAGCATTGAAGTTGAAGCGTACTTAGAGTCTTTTCTTTTGTTTCCATGTCCACTATGCAATTCTGGTAGCAGCTTTAGAAAATAACAAGATCCCAATGCATGTCTGCAACTGGGCGACTGTATGACTGTATTACCAGTTTTGCTAATTCAGATCCAGTTTGGCAAAGTCATGGGTCTATTGTGGAATGGGTCCTTGGGTTAATCTGTCAAGGAAAGTTAAAGAACCATTTGAATAGTTTATTGTATCCAGGCCTTTGCACCTAATCATGGACAAAGAGATGGAGCAAGATTTCTCTGTTCGAGCAGTCTTGAGCAAGAGTAGCTTTACTGGCTGCATTTCAAAAAAGCTTTTCTTGACTGTGTGGGGGGGAAACACACAAAGCATAGTCCTGTCTGTTCTGGAACATTTGAGATATGCCTAAATTAACAAGTCTGTATTAGTCAAGTTGTAAAATAGGTTTAAAAAAAATCCTTGAGAAATCTGGGTTGATCTCTGGATTACATTGCTTTCCACAAAATGCACTCCTTGGTAATTGTTTCATACTGAAGGAACAAACTCCTGTGAGATCTATCAGTGTAGCTTAGTGGTGCAGTATGCATGTTTGTGGTAGGCACCGCTTGCTGGAGGCTATATTTGAGCTCTCTGTCAATAGTCTCCACAACAGAAACTCATATTGACTCTTAGATTAAACTGGAGTCTCTTTATATTTCTGAGCTCAAAATCAAGAATGTCTAAGAGTGATTTGACATTCCAGGTGTGCTTTTGTTAGACCGTGTTAAGCTGTTTCTGTTCTAATACTTTTTAAGCCATTATCTGTCAATACCTACATTCTATTAAGATGTACAGTATATTTGTGTATTTGGTGCATGTGAGATGGCACTTTGAGTTCGGCTCTTCCAAACTGGTTTAAAAAAATGCACAGAGATGAGCCTCTGCAATTTGCACCCTTCTTATTCTCCCTTTATTTCTAGGGAAATTAAATGCCTGTCCGCTCCTGCAAAGGAAAGTAGCCTTTACAAAAAGATGCTTAGTCCTTACCAGGATGAGTAGCAATGGACAAATATTTTTTGAGTTAGTTTTATACAGATTTTTCTTCAGGGTGGGTTGAGAGGATGTGTGTGGATTCTTGATGGTCACTAGTTCAGCAGAGTGGATTAAAACTACTGTTCTATACAATGCTATGGTTCTATACTGCAGTTTTAGCTGCTACCTGAAACTAAGAGCATTTATTGAATTAGTAAGTATGAACTGGCAATAATCGTTACGTGGACTGCAGCTCATGAGGTTAAATGAGCTTCAAACTTAATTTATTGTTCTTTTTAATTTACTGAAACACTGTTTAAGGTAAGCATTTTTTAGTCAAACTGACGCAATTCATGTTTAATTCAGATAAAAGAGGAGTTGACTTTTTAAATCTACATTCTTGTGCAAAAGAATCAAACTCAGCAAAGTCATAAGAATTAGTTATAAAATTCTATTCCATTTTTCATTTCAGTGTTGCCACAGTGAATAAGGTTTGAAAGGGTAGGGAGTAGTGCTCAATTCAGTGAAGTGTGACAATTCTTCCATGTCAGTGATTTCAAGCCTAAAGGGGGTGACATCCCATAAGCACATTCATCCATTTGTGTTTATTAAATTAAAGCCTATGTGAATTTGCAACAACAGACTGTTCATTAACAGGCAAAGAGACTATTGCTTTTCTCTTGGGACTGGTTTGGCTTTTATCCATTGATCCATTCTTACATTGACATAAATGTTAGGGTTGGGTTTTTTTTTTTGGTTTTCTTCTGTAAAAGATGAGACAATAAACAGCAGTGAATGATTTCGTGCTGGTTATTCATATATCTACCCTGTACCATAACTAGCAAAATGAGTTATAAAGTATAAAACAAACAAACAAACAAAAAAAAAACCAACTACATAATATGCTACCTTGAGGGAAAAAATAACCTGAATTTTTCATCTCTTCACTAGCGTTGTGCAACAGTTTGCTTGATATGGAGGTGTTGTGGAAGAAAATACATGTATTATATAAACAGCAATGAAACAACTTCATGTGACTATCGAACAGTCATCTTTAACATATTTCAGTAATACCTAAAGATTCCTAGGGAAAAGCTCATCTTTGTTGTGCGTTGCCCTGAACAGAGAGAGAAGAAAATAACAGCTGTATCTCAAAGTTAATGCTCTTTAGGAAGCTAAATATCAGACAAAGGGAGAGAATATATCTGTTACAGTTTTTAAAGCTCTCCAGTTCCTTTCTCCCTCTTTTAACAGTAATGCATATTTCAAATAATTGGAAAATGTCTGTTATGACTTTATCTTACTGCCTCTGTCCAACAGGGCAGGGAATTACAGGGAAAGAATTAGAGTCTTTCTGACCGGCTGATGAAGTTTGTGGGGAAGTGTAGAAAGGAGGAAACATTCATGTTTTTGCAAGAAGCTATGAACAGTTTTTTCAGAACGTGGTTTTAGGTATGGAGATCCCAAAGATCAGATCCTTGAGTTGAGCAGAGAATACAAAATAAATGAAAGATGTGGGTATAAATTGAGGGACACAGAAAGCTCTATTTATTCAGGGTGAAAAAACAATTGTGAGTGTAGCAGAGGAAGAAGAGAAGCAAAGATAGGTTTAGGAATATAAGTTTCATATTGGTAATAAAACAATGAATCCAAAGAGAGAGAAAAAAAAGTGACAGCAATCGTGCATGAGAGGTGGGTTGTTTTTTTTTTAGGGCGTTGGAAGTACTGCTTGGAACTGGCTCTTGCTGAAGAGCAGGTGTGGTAGTCTGTATGGGAGGGTCAGATAGAAATCAGTTTTTCGCTATGGTAAAAAACGAATACAGCATGGATACAGCATGGTAATGGGTAGATTATTGAAGTTGAAGCTGCTGAGAATGAGTGTGTGGGATTATATGACGGTATAACCAGCAATGAGTCACAGAAGAAGGCAGAGCCAACAGAAAACAAAAGCCACATTAAAAAGAGGGTGCGTCAAGCTATGGAAGGCATAGTTTGGTCAAGTTAATGGGGCTTCCTGGCTGCGGTTAGCATTAGAGGACCTCCTGGGTAGTTTAATGTAAAGTGAAAAAACACCAAAAGCCCATCGACATGAGTAAACATTTCTGTTAGCTGTGAAACTCGAAAATCTAAAGTGTGGTAGATTCTTTAAAGACCAACCCAAGTGGGCATCAGATTGAGAATTCAGTCTGGATGAACTGAATTAAGTACTCTCAAACTAAACATTAACCTTTTTCTAAGTCCTCTTTTTTTAAGCACAGATAAGAAAACATTACAGTTTTAAATCTGAATATATGTACTTTCTAGTTAAAATGCAAATTGAACTAAGATATGTGTTGGAGAAAAAGGGTCTGATGTACAGTAGGGTTTGTCAGATTATGTCTATGCATCTTTCCTGGGTTTTGGCAGTAAGTAGAAGTTAAAGTATTAAAGCATTTTGAAAAATATCAAATTCTGCTCCCTGAATATGGGATGAAATAAACACAGAAAACTGTGTTGTTACGAGATGCCTCTTAATTATAACTTCTGTGCTGCTCAATTATAGCCATTCCCAAACATGAAGTTGGGAGCCTTGAAATCTGCAACAGTTATACTTTTGTAAAATGGTATTTCCTACTATTTTTCACAAGGTGTCTGTTTTTTTCCCTTCCTGTCATGTAAGGGGAGGTCACAAATGGTGCTCAACATATACCAGGATCCAGTCTCAGTTGTACACAAGATCTGAGTCAAGATCTCTCTGAAGGTGCCTGTGTCTCTTCATTGATTGTAGATGCAGCCATGAGTGACTGATTCAGGTTTGAAATGTCTGACATGCCATAGGGGGGTGCCTGCAGTTCCCTATTGAACGGTGTAGGGAGCTTAAAAAATAAAAAACTGATCTGATGTGAGTACCTTGGTTAGGCACCTGGTGTTTGGGGGAGACTGGGTGTATAAATGTGGATTGTGTCTCCTCTGTTGTGTGAGTCAAAGCCAATGCATTGTGGCACTACTTTGTTTGTGCAGCCTTTTATGCTATCAACTATTAGGCTAAAGTCAGTAGAATCACAGAATCACAGAATTTTCTAGGTTGGAAGAGACCTCAAGGTCATCGAGTCCAACCTCCAACCTAACGCTAACAGCCCTCCACTAAACCATATCCCTAAGCTCTACATCTAAGCGTCTTTTGAAGACTTCCAGGGATGGTGACTCCACCACTTCCCTGGGCAGCCTGTTCCAGTGCCTCACAACCCTTTCAGTGAAGAAGTTCTTCCTAACATCTAACCTAAAACTCCCCTGGCTCAACTTTAGCCCATTCCCCCTCGTCCTGTCACCAGGCACGTGGGAGAACAGACCAACCCCCACCTCGCTACGGCCTCCTTTGAGGTACCTGTAGAGAGCGATAAGGTCGCCCCTGAGCCTCCTCTTCTCCAGGCTGAACAAGCCCAGCTCCCTCAGCCGCTCCTCGTAGGACTTGTTCTCCAGGCCCCTCACCAGCTTCGTCGCCCTTCTCTGCACCCGCTCAAGCACCTCGATGTCCTTCTTGTAGCGAGGGGCCCAAAACTGAACACAGTACTCGAGGTGCGGCCTCACCAGAGCCGAGTACAGGGGGACGATCACCTCCCTAGCCCTGCTGGTCACACTGTTTCTGATACAAGCCAGGATGCCGTTGGCCTTCTTGGCCACCTGAGCACACTGCTGGCTCATATTCAGCTGACTATCCACCATCACTCCCAGGTCCTTCTCTGCCTGGCAGCTCTCCAACCACTCCTCTCCCAGCCTGTAGCTCTGCTTGGGGTTATTGCACCCCAGGTGCAGGACCCGGCACTTGGCCTTGTTGAACTTCATGCAGTTGACCTCAGCCCATCGGTGCAGCCTATCCAGATCCTCCTGCAGAGCTTTCCTACCCTCAAGCAGATCGACACACGCACCTAACTTGGTGTCATCTGCGAACTTACTGAGGGTGCACTCGATGCCCTCGTCCAGATCATCGATGAAGATATTAAAGAGGACCGGCCCCAGCACCGAGCCCTGGGGGACGCCACTAGTGACTGGCCTCCAACTGGACTTGGCTCCATTCACCACGACTCTTTGGGCCCGGCTATCCAGCCAGTTTCTAACCCAACGAAGCATGCGCCAGTCCAAGCCAAGAGCAGCCAGTTTCTTGAGGAGAATGCTGTGGGAGACGGTGTCAAAAGCCTTGCTGAAGTCAAGGTAGACCACATCCACAGCCTTTCCCTCATCCACCCAGCGCGTCACTCTGTCATAGAAGGAGATCAGGTTCGTCAGGCATGACCTGCCTTTCATAAAGCCATGCTGACTGGGCCTGATCGCCTGCTTGCCCTGCAAGTGCTGCATGATGACTCTCAGGAGGATCTGCTCCATGAGCTTTCCTGGCACTGAGGTCAAACTGACAGGCCTGTAGTTTCCCGGGTCTGCCCTCCAGCCTTTCTTGTAGATGGGCGTCACGTTTGCTAGCCGCCAGTCGATTGGGACCTCCCCCGATAGCCAGGACTGTTGATAAATGATGGACAGTGGCTTGGCCAGCTCCTCTGCCAGTTCCCTCAGTACCCTTGGGTGGATCCCATCCGGCCCCATCGACTTGTGCACATCTAAGTGCCGTAGCAGGTCACCAACCAGTTCTTCATGGATAGTGAGGGCCACATCCTGCTCCCCATCCCCTTCCACCAGCTCAGGGTACTGAGTATCCAGAGAACAACCGGTATTGCCGCTAAAGACTGAGGCAAAGAAGGCATTGAGCACCTCCGCCTTTTCCTCATCTCCTGTAACTAAGTTTCCCCCCGCATCCAGTAAAGGATGGAGATTCTCCTTAGTCCTCCTTTTTGTGTTGATGTATTTATAGAAACGTTTTTTGTTATCTTTAACGGCAGTAGCCAGATTGAGCTCCAGATGAGCTTTGGCCTTCCTAATTTTGTCCCTGCACAGCCTCGCTACTTCTTTAAAGTCCTCCTTAGTGGCCTGCCCACTTTTCCAAAGCTTATAAACCCTCTTTTTCCTCCTAAGATCAAGCCACAATTCTCTGTTGAGCCAGGCCGGTCTTCTTCCCCGCCAGCTCGTCTTTGGGCACGTGGGGACAGACCGTTCCTGCGCCATTAAGACTTCCCTCTTGAAGAGCGCCCAGCCTTCCTGGACCCCTCTGCCCTTCAGAACCACCTCCCAAGGGACTCTACCAACCAGCGTCCTGAGCAGCTCAAAGTCAGCCCTCTGGAAGTCCAATGCAGCGGTTTTACTGGTCCCCTTCCTGGCCTCGCCAAGAATAGAGAACTCCACCATTGCGTGGTCACTCTGCCCAAGACAGCTCCCGACGATCACGTCCTCCACCAGTCCTTCTCTGTTTGTGAAGAGAAGGTCTAGCGGGGCACCACCCCTGGTAGGTTCACTAACCAGCTGCGTCAGGAAGCTATCTTCCACGCTCTCCAGAAACCTCCTAGACTGCTTTCTCAGGGCTGTGTTGTGCTTCCAGGATATGTCAGGGAAGTTGAAGTCCCCCACGAGTACAAGAGCTGACGATTTTGCAACCTCTGTCAGCTGCCTGTAGAATTCCTCATCCGTCTCCTCATCCTGGTTCGGCGGTCTATAGCAGACCCCGACCAGGACACTAGCCTTGTTGTCCCTGCCGATCCTAACCCAAAGGGACTCGACCTTGTCATTCCCAACCTCGAGTTCTACAACCTCGAAAGACTCTCTAATATAGAGAGCCACACCACCACCCCTTCTATGCTGCCTGTCCCTTCTGTAGAGCTTATAGCCAGGCATTGCAGCACTCCAGTCATGAGACTGGTCCCACCACGTCTCCGTGATGGCAACCAAGTCGTAGCCTGCCTGCCGCACGATGGCTTCCAGCTCCTCCTGTTTGTTACCCATGCTGCGTGCATTGGTGTAGATGCACTTCAGCTGGGCCATTGCCTTATCCTCCGGCCTTGCCATTGTTCCCCCTGGCACAGCCCCAACAATCCTAGCCTCAGCCCCATCCCCCTTCCTACTTAGTTTAAAGCCCTCTCAATGAGCCCTGCCAGCTCCTGGCCCAGGATCCTTTTTCCCCTAAAAGATAGGGACCCGTAAAAATCCTTTTTCCCCTAAAAGTAGGCTCTGAAAGGAGTAAGATGGAGCACAGAGCCCATGCACACATCCTGTGAGCTGTTTAGATGGAAGGTCATATGCTGAGACATGGGAATTTCCAGGTGAGCGAATGATTTGTAGCAGTTTTTTTAGTCTGAATGAAAGAGGTAGCAAAAGCCTCACATTGAAGCCTGGCTGTTGATGATGAGCAGATAGTGAAGCTTAGCTTTTTGTGTGGTAAGAAAACTGTAGAACATACCCTTTTACAAAGAAGTTCTGGGATTTAATAAAAATGAGCATCTTCAGTACACAAAAGCTGTGAGCAAGAATAACTGTTGACAAGATCCAAGTGGCTGGTGTCAGGTTTGAGATTTCTGAGGCCTTCAACTTCACCTGTCAGCCCTCAGCCTTCTTCCCAAACAGCCTTGCTGAGTTACCTGTCCTGAGTTTTGTTATAAGCTTGACATGGAGTAGGTACAGAACAGGGGCCTCACTCTAGGGAGACCAGTCACTCTTCTGGCATTTAGCGATCTCTCTTCATTGTTTGACTGGAAAGAGTCAGGGAGCAAGAAATCATAACTTTATTCTTCTTTAATATTCATGTGACTTCCTTTCCTGAAATCTGGAGGGGGAGGGACTTCGCATTTGAGGTGGTGATGATGTGCATCCCATCTCATTCTTCAGAGGTAAGCTTGGCTTTCCAGTGCCATTATTAGTTAATTGTTTTGCAAGGGACACATCTTTGTACATGTGCTCTGTTGCTGTGTATTAAGCCCTGTAGTTATTCATGGTTTTGGATGCTCTGAAACTGCATTTCTTATTTCTTAATTACAAACGTTAATGCCAGTTTGTGTGATGCTTATTTATAAGCTGTAATAAGAATACCTTTCTTCATGGCTGTTTTTTTAATACCTTGTATTTGCATGATTGGCAATGACTTTATTTGATGTATGGATTGCAAAAATAAAATAAACAAGATGATTTTGCAATCATTTCTATTGCTAACTCACTAAGCAGTGTTGACAGTCAAGTGTGGAGAAAAAAAAAAGGCTTTCTTAACTTCTCTAGACTCATAATAAGCAGAGACTTTAGGATATTAGAAATAAGGAAGTTAATATTTGTCCTTACTGGCTTTCTGAAGTATGAAAGGTGTTGGTTCGGCTGTTAAAGGGCCTTTTTTTACAAAATGGAATTTGGGTTCACATTGTGGACCTCCTATAAGGCTTCAGAAAAGCTTGGATATGGGAGTTTCAATTTGAGTGTATTCATAGAGCACAGTTTCACATGAGAAGAGGGAGAATTGTGTGGCTTAAAGAGAGAACTTTGGGATGCCTGAGGTGTTGAAGGACATGCAACAAGGAAGTCTAGTATAAACAAATCAGTTCAGGTATTAGTGATATTTGAGAAAGCACAGGTTTTTTTACAGGTCAGAAAAGCTTTTGGGGACCCTCACAACCTGGTCCCTTACAGAAGCCTTTGATGTGGGTCAAACACAAATGTTTATAGTTTGGGAAAAAAATGGCAAAATAGGGAAAGGAGAAAAGAGAATATGCGAAATAAATACATTTCAGTTTACCTGTTTTTTCCTCATTTCTTTCCAAGAAGCTGAGGGTTTGCAGCTACTGCTTAGAAACAATAACACAGAACTTGAAAAAAAAAAGGGGGGGGGGGGTGGGGGGGGGGGGGGGGGGGGGGGGGGGGGGGGGGGGGGCGGGCAATTCTAGAAGTGTTTGTGTTGCTGTTCGATAGCTGACTGTTTTTCATCCTAGTGCCTGTAGTAAGGCGTACTTCTACCCAGTCAAACCATGAAAACAAAATTGATGCTGTGTCAGCATCTTGGCTGCAAATAAAACTCAAAACAGATTAAAGGACATGCTAGGAATACAAAATAAGGTTAGCAATAATGCTTCAGCTGTGACTTCTTCAGGCTGTGGAAATAATAGAGCATAATTTAGTAGAAGAGGAACTAGGGAGTCAGCATGCACACACACACACAAAATGAAAGGCGAAAGAAAAATGAAGGGAAGTGGAAATAGATGTAGGGGAAGTTTGGCAAGTCTTGTCAGTGGTAAATTATTACGCTGGCTGCATGGAAGAACCAGAAGGGATTTAAAGAAGTGCCAGAAGTAGTACTCTGTAAAGAGGGCAGTGATTGATCTTTGTTAGTGAGCTGCACTGAAAGTCCCCAAAAAGATACCAAATATACGTAGAAGCTGAGTGTATTTGTTAGCAGCTTTCAAATGAACCCAATGAACAGTGCAGGCAAGCTATTTACAAACTGTCCTTTACTTCTGTGAATACCTAGGAAAAAAAAGAGGCCTGCAGTCCCTCATGGAACCACACGCTCCTTTGCAGCAAAGGTCTGTTGTTAGTTTTGTCACTGACATGTAAAAATACATGGTAATGCTAAGAATTAACTTTACTTATTTAGTTAAATTGTGCTTTTTTCTCTCTCTTTTTGTTTATTTGATATATTAAAGATACTTTCTTCAGTGTGACCCTCCTCAATACTGGGGGAGGGTACCTGGTAAAAAAGCACAGCAATGTATATAGTGTGGAAGTGCTGGTTTCGGTCTCTCATAAACCTTTTTCTAAATATTAGGCAAGATTTGCACCCATTATTTCAATCGATTTTTTCAGAAAGGTGCTGTGAAAGTATTCAGCACAGTATAGGAGCTTGGAACAACTCTTGATTCCAAATGAAGCACAGTGAAGGTTTTCAGTGGCTTTTCTCTCTGCACTTGCCTGCTCAGTATTCAGGCATCTTGTGAACTGAAAGCACCGAACTTAGTACGGCAGCTGAGCACATCTTTGACTTTGCGGTACTTGTTGAAAATGCCGTAACAAAGAATGAAGCTGAAAAAAACTAAGTGGAACAGAATGATGACAACTCCACTGCTTTGAAAAACAGTTACTGCAAGTCTGGGTTCTTATTGTCTTTCTTCACTATCATATCTGAGCTTTTCTAATATATATATTTCACTAAGACCAAAACAAGTACTTGAGCATCGTCCTCTGTTAAGAGCAGTGTGGGGATGTGAATTTTTTTAACAACATATTATCTCTCATTAAGACAAAAGGAAGTTGAACCACATATTCAAGGAGCTTTAAAGATAAGGCACTGTATCCAAAGCCCTACCCTTTCTTCTTTCCATTATCCAGGTTTCCTGTCTAGGGAACATTTAGCACTTTAATTCTAGTCCTGCCAGTAGCGAAATAGGGAAGACAGCAAATTGAAAGAGAGGTGTAAATTCAACCTTCAAACAATGTAATCTCACAGCAACCATCATGTTAAGTTTAGAAAACCTAAAATCAGTGAGAAGCCTGGTGGGAGCACTGACATTTCTGAATAGGGTTCAGTCTGTGAGGAGCAGAGTCTTGCAATCTATTAAACAACATGTTACAATAGTCAAGTCTAGATATCACAAAGGAAGGGATTAATGTACACACATCCACACAGGAATCTTTGATGCTTTCAAATGCTCCTCATCATCTGAAAACCAGTCAGCAGGCATCGCCTACATATTTCACAGCAGTCCACCTATCTGGGCATTTCAGTATGACAGCAGGAAGCCTTTTGAAATGATAGTGAGACATTTCAGTGTAGCTTGCATTCAAAGTGGTGCACTGCATATCAGTGGTGGTGGGGGGGGGGGGTTAATATATGTATATAGAGAAAATATATGGGCATACAGGCACTGAGCTGACCAAGGCAATGCTAGCTAATTTAGGATCAGATTTTGTACTTCCCTGTCATGAGTAAATAACATAGCTAAAACTTCTGTAGCTTCTTGTATAATAATACTCTTCCAGCAATAACTGTGTAAAAGAGAGAGGAATTGATATGTTCGCAGGTAGTAACAACTAAAAAACCTACAAAAACACTTAAGATACCCAAAACTCTGATAGTGTAACTGCTCTCCAACTTATTTCATTGTTTCGAGGTTTGTTTTGGTGGTATTTCAAAGGAAGATTGATTAATTTTCTGGATACAATTTATTTTGGGGTAGAAAAAAAATTAACTTTAAATTTGGATTGTCTACCCAGTATCCATTACTAGTGTGAGGAATAGCAAGCTAAATTGCCCTTTTGTTTGATTTTCATGAGTACAAGGTAAGAAATAAAGAATGCTATCTCAGCTGCACAAGCTAAGATAAACAGTATCCAAAACATCATTACCAAAATAGTTTGCCCTATAAAGTTTTTAATACAGTTTTTTAAATGCTGGGTAATGTAGAAGGTAAAGTAGATTTAATTTCAACTTTGTTCTACTCTTGACCATTAAGGAACTTTCACTCCTTTTGCAGCAACAGTTGTGTAGGAAGTTGAATGTATGCCTGCCCAAATTCAGTGCGTTATTATTATTTGATTCTTTTATACTCTTTCCTGAGCATTAATTTTTTTTCAAACATGAAAGAATAAGAAAATTCCATTTACAAGTAAGAGTAAGGCTTTTCTTTTATGTAATGCAAACACACGTTGGTCCTTAAATGTGAGATATGACATTGATCCAAATCCATCCAAGTAATGATTAACTGACAATTCTACTACACTGTTTGATTGGCATATTGCTGGGAAATCTTTAAATACATGTGACAAGAGAAATCTTTCTTGATCCCCTTTCGTGATGACTTTGATCCTGTGATAGAGGAAACCCTGTTGGTAACACTAGTGACAGGACCCGCGGGAACGGGGTTAAGCTGAGGCAGGGGAAATTTAGGCTTGACGTCAGGAGGGGGTTCTTCACAGAGAGGGTGGTTGCACACTGGAACAGGCTCCCCAGGGAAGTGGTCACTGCACCGAGCCTGTCTGAATTTAAGAAGAGATTGGACTGTGCACTTAGTCACATGGTCTGAACTTTTGGGTAGACCTGTGCGGTGTCAGGAGTTGGACTTGATGTTCCTTGGGGGTCCCTTCCAACTCAGGATATTCTATGATTCTATGATCTGTGCATGTAACCTACAGATACCATGAGTACAATAGCCTGTCATCATGTGGTTCTGTTAGTTCATATAGTACTGCTACTTCAGTATTAAAAGATAAAATACTAAATGTAAAATGTGAATTGTCAAAGTGTAAGAATGTGAAAAGTAAAATATCCTGTGTTAAAGATCATGAAATAGAAAAATAGGAGAGAAAAATAAGAGGAGGAAGTGTAGCAAAAAGTGATGCTGGCAAATAAAATGTGATTGGAAGTAAAGAGGTTGTTTACTTCAGAGAATGAGCTACTGCAGGGCTGCGTTGACTGAATGACTGTCCCTGTATGCAGTATAAGTAAATGAATTAATAATCAAGGGAAAGTCTTTTAAAACTGTTTCAGATGATAGCTTTAAGTGGATTTGATCTGTTCTAGCCAGTGCAGTCTGGTCTCTTAATTAGGTTTCTATTCTTACAGCGAGGGATACGACCTTCTCAGCCTGGGGAGCAAGATGATTTCCATACTCCTTAATTTCTTAGGAGTGATGCATGTGTTGCCACAGATAACTCTCACAAACAGTGAAGAAAGTTTAAATGGTTGAGAGACCTGCTTAACTCTGTGCACGAGGTGCAGGCTTTATTACCACTTGTTTGCCTGTGGAGTTCTTCTCCACCCTGTACATCTTTTTCAATGCATGTGTTATTTCTTTCAATTGGGCTTGGTGGTAACTCACGGGGAGCCTCTGCACTTGCATCTATCTTCTGCATTTCTTAATTTCTTTTGGAAATACTCTATTCTCTCACCTTATTAATGTTAAAACAAAAAAAAAAAAAAAGTTTTTTTTTTATTGCTAAAGGCAGCAGAATTGTGAACTTCTTGGTGGAGTACTATGTCTTCCCCAGCGAGTGAAAGCTAAATTAGTTCTGAGGTGCTTTCACTCAGTGGAAGCATAATGAGAGACACCAGCCACCTCTTCATTAATAACATGCCAGTCACATTGGGAGCAGCATACAAAGCCTGCTGGGAGAGCAGTACCACCAGCAGAAGCAGGTAGGAAGCAAAAATGAGGCTTAAGGAAAAGGATACACAGGTGGAGATCATGGCTATAATGTTAGAGGGTGCGAAGGCATTTCTGCCTGATAAGCAAGTGACTCAGCCTGGCTGGAAGGGCAAAAGTGGTGCTAGCTTTTAGATCACAACTACTGTGCCATTACAACAACAGTACTGCTACAGCTTGAAGAATTGGCAACAATTTTGAGTACAGGCTTAAATTTTTCTAAATGCCTGTTTATTTGTATTGCCTATTCACATCTTAGCAAGTGTATTACTCCTTTAATACAACTTGGATGGTTCTGAGTTCTGCAGTCTTGGTCCGGAGGTATGTGTGTGTGATACTGTTGTGTGTAGCAAACATGAGGTGCTGGAAGAACCTGAGCATGATCACTGTGATGATGGGATTCCTGTGGTATTTTTGCTTCCTCACTATCCTGAATTCTTCCTTAGATGGAACGATTAGGGGGTTGAGTTCTGCTCTTCTGCCAGGTTAACGCACTGGCAGTTGGTTCCTGCACTTATTTCTTTCCACCTCTCCAAAACAGACAAGCAGCAGAGTAAAAATCTCTTTATAACCACAGCTGTAATATTAATATTCAGGCTTGCGTGTTAAACCTCAAGGAGCTGTGGACATGGCTAGGTTAATCTTGATTTCCTGCTAAAGTACTAGAGGAAAAACAGAAGAGGACAAAGCACTCCTGTTTGTGCAAGTGCAGGAATAAACCTTATATTCTACTGGTCCTCCTGAGACATCTGTTGGCACCAGTCGGCAGGAAGTCTCATGGCTACGTCTCCATGGAAAAATGACTGCATTAGATTTGTGAAGGAAAGAGTTAACTGGTTCAGTTTGCAGATGCAAACTGTGCTATAGGAGATTACCTTGTGTTTTTTCTTCTCTCCAAAGGTATTTCTGAATCTGTCATCAATCTTCAAACTCTGCAAGTGGTCCTAAGATTTCTCTGACTTGTGTTAGCTTTGTTACGTAGGTTTGCAAAATTGGGTAATTTGGGAGAGAGCTGTTCTTCAGATTCTGCAATCCAGAAACTCAGCTATTTTGCTCAAAGTCAGATGCATCAAAATGACAGCTATTGCCATGGTTGATGTGGGTTATTTGATGCTGGGTATATTTTTCTGAGCCATTCTTTGGTCTCTCTGAAGGTTAACATACTTAAAACATAAGCAGAGACCACAAATGAATAAAACTTCTGAGCATACAGTTAAGCATGGCTGTATCCTTCCAGAATCAGTCACAATTCTAATTGGCAAAACAGCATCTTTGTCTAATTATTTCAGAAAAAGTTGTTCATGTCTAGCAGAGAAGAAATAGAAGTGGTTTATACTGCTTTAATTATTGTCCTTCTGGAGACATAAACTTGGGTCACCTGTTAGAGAAGTCGCAGAGACTAAGGAATTAAGTTACATTTATTATAAATTGCAAAAGCATCAGATGAAATGACTTGATAGATTAATTTAGCTCCTACTGTCTGAGGAAACAACTGCATGGTTCTTTGCTTTGGCTAGTACATAGACACATGAAGGGGGTGGCATTGCCTGTCCGCTCAGACCAGCCCCAGTCTCAGTCAACAGAGATCTGTCTTAGGTGTCATCAGTATATAGGAGCAAATCCCATGAAAGGGCAAATTGCTGATTTATACTGTGATTCTGCTTTGTTTCTATTAAAAATACTCTTAAAATTGTAAGTCTACTAAAATAATGCTCTCTCTTTGGTGTTACGTGCCATCCCTTAGCCCTCCTGTAGTTGAAAGAAGATTGAGTAGTATATTACAGGTATGTAAGTAATTGGTTTATAAAATCTCTGCCTCTTCCAGCCCCGTGTCCAAATTATGCCAGTCATATGCTACTTCTGGTGCTATCTGTAGTACTTGATAAAAAGCTTTCAAATTATGGAAGCACTAGTATGTATTTTATGATTTCTGCATTATCTTTTAATGGCTTAAGAAGACATTAGAGACATACAGTGGGCATTACAGCACAGTGCCCTCAGCTGTCACTTTGAAGTACTGTCATCCTTCTTAAATACATAGGAGTCAGGCTGGAGTTTCTCCTACACAGACATGCAGAACAAGAGTAGAACTTGTCATTGCCTTCTGCTTATGAATCAGAGTTAATTTACAGTGTTGTAGCTGATTACTAAATGCAGGCTGAAGAGTTTGTAAAGAGTTAGTCTTGAATGCAAGCCTAATGAAAGCGCTGCGCAAGTTACCTTGTTGAAATATCTGGCATTTTAGTTAAGTTCATTCACCCATAGGACCCTACAGCCTTTTTAAATACAATCTGTTTTTCTCCTTTCCCCTGTCCCTGCCTTGTCAAAAAAAACACCACCAAAAAAAAGATGGAAGTATGATCTCTGCTTCACTTTGTAGTAACAATAGTGATGGTGCTTTGGGCGGGTAGATTTTCGTGTATTCCTCAAATCATTTTCACAACTGTTTACGTTAACTCTTCAGTCCATAATAAAGGAATATAATTAGCCATGCAAAAATGGCCTTTCTGCCTGATTTCTTGCTGTTTGTCTTCAGCAACTACTTGTTGTGGGTGTCATGGCTATTGTTATAGTTTAGACTCCAGATTTGGGCTTTACATATAAAGAGATGAGTCCTGAAAGCTTCTTAAGTCCTAACTGCATCAGTATGAGCCAGCTGTAGCCAGTACTGCAGAGGATTCTTCTGCCTGTCTGATAGCTTTTGGAATTGGTACCTCGACTATAAGGTGCACAGGCAGAGAGTAGATTTCCATAATTTTAGGTGTCTTTATTTCTGAACTATGAATTGCTTGGCACTGCTCAGCTATCCAGCAATACAGGCATGAATATCATGTGTTTTGTTGTGGAAGCCTTGGTGACAGATCAGTCTATGTAGCGTCTTGGCTGTGTTTCAGATGTGAATACTTCATTGACAGCAGACAGGACCAAGGACTTAGGAAACTTGTATTAGAATCCCTCCTCCGCCCTCCCCCATAAAAGTCCATTTTGTTTTGTATGGGGGAAATTATGTAAGCGGAGTGTCTTCAGTGCAGTGTTAAAAATAGCAAGCAGTCAGAATGAAGGATACCTAAAGTATGTTTCCGTGTTTGTTTTTTTTTCACATTGTGCTTTCTCACCATCATTGTTTTGTTCGTGTATCTTGCATATAAAGAGCAGTATAGGAATAACACATGCACTGTTGAGGGAATCAGCATTAGGATACACAAAGTATCTAATGTTTCATGTTTTATCCTGAACATACGCAATATAAATATTTGTAAGCAAACTTACTGTTTAATAAAGGTGACCGCAGATTAGACATCTGTAATCCAGTAACATGATGGGCAAGTTTCATGATTATATGGTTACAAGAACAAAGTAATGTGTTTCTTATTATGTGTAAATCAGATTAATACTAACAAGTTGTCTTAGTTATGCAGAAATTACAGACATGGGGGAAGAAAAAGCACAGCAAATTACAGTATGTCTATGCATTCATACTTACATTTCATCAAAGCATTATAATGTTGATAGAGAAGAAAAACAAACAGGAAGGAGCAGGAGAGGTAGGTTTGTAGATGATGCTTCCAGTGTGTCTGCCTTATGTTGTGCTTATAACACTTCAGGAAGGAGTTGTGTAGTACTTGCTTTTGAATGGTCTTCATTGTTCATCACCATGATCACTGCTAACATTTTTAAATGGAGGGCTTCTGTCATTTCATGTGATCCAGAAATGGGAAAAAGCCTTTCTTTTTACCTTGGTGAAGAGCAAGACTATCAACATAATGTGCCACTGCAAACAAGATAAAATGTAGTAAGCAGGTGCAATGCAATTAAACTTCCAGCAGGGCAGAATGACTGTGAGAGCTGAATGCTTGTATGATTATACCTATATTGGAGGAGGTTGAATTTAGTAACTACACAGTAAATCTACTTATTTAACATTATATATTTAAGATAAAGCTTAAATATACAGTGGAGTTCTTAATAGAGTACTGGGAAGGAATTAAATAACTAAAGGAGTTAGGCCTAGATTTACTTCTCATGATAAAAATTGAATGTTGGTGAGCTGAGATACCTTTTCAAAATTTTCTGCCTTTTTCAAAGCGCAGAAGGTGTCACTGGCTCAGTACAGTTTGCAGCAGTGGCATGCAAATGCACACCGCTCCTAGTTATTGTGCTTACCTCAGCTTATGAAGCTGCTGAGGCACAAGGGATGCTGCTTTGGCATGTCAAGGTGTAAAACTGAAGGTGGTGTTAAACCAGAAGAAGCTATGTTAATTCACCTCTATTAAAATATTTAGGATGGAAAGTAGGTGTCTGCATTGGAAGGAAGAAAAGACAAACAGGAGTCATTTACATATTTCTGAGAAGTTGGACACACACCCAAATTGTTTTTATCTAGTGAGCTTGAAGGAATAGTTGTTTAAGAAGTATCTGCTTTTCCAAAGGAAAGGTAAATAATTTGTGGGCATTTTGCAGGGTTAGCAGTGATCACAAACCATCCATGCTAGCAGAGCAATGTGATGAACCTGGTTAATGGTGGTTGTCTTGCATCTTGCCAGCTATCACAACAATCAGTATAAATCTGCTAGTTACAGAAAAGGTCTTTGTACACCTATCAGAAGGCTGTCTTGTCCTGTGTAGATAGGATAACAACTATGTAGTTACAATCTTATAACGCGATGCTCATCTCAGCATCCCAGCAGTAGAAAATTGTACGGTATGTGAGAGAGGGACCATCCAGAGACACAGAATGCCAGAGAACCGAGATGGATCACGTCAGGTCTCTTGGACCGTGCATTAGGTGCTGCTCGTTCAATTCCCCTGCCTTTGTTTAAAGCAGTGGGAACATATTAATTATATGACTTACTGTTGGCAGGAAGGCATCCTCCAGCAGTAAGTAAAACTCCAAATAATCTGTGCTCCAGTACTTCTGTAAAGGTATTTCCAGAATGTTTCACCCCACTGAAGGGACGTATAAAGTCTGTCAACTTTCGGATAGCAATAGGTATTCAGGAAGCTGCTTCACCCTGGTGGCTCTTGTTACAGAACATGTTATAAACTGCTGTCTTTATTTGCGTTCTCTCACTCTCGTTTACAAGGTCAGGCCTGATGTTTTGGTTGTTTTCCCAGCAGTGTTCTACTGACCCATTTTGCCATAATCCCCTGGTGTCACTTAAATAAACTGGGGAGGGGGAGATTTCAGAACTCGAGCGTTTTCCTCTGCTGTTGTGCTCTGCTGCAAATTAATTTGATAGTATTATGTAAGCATAATCATCTACTCTAATCACATCACAAGATTGGGAACAGACAGAAATAACAGAAAGGAACATTCTAGATAGTGAAAAGGAGTCAGTGGAGTAGATCGTTGGGCAGAACCTGAGTGGGAAAATTTCTGAGGTTAAGTTACCAGTATTCCCTTGGGCCAGTAGTCCTTCCTCACACCACTGGAGATGTAGCTGCTTGAGAGCTGAGGGCTTTTGTTCATTGCAGTCCACCAATACTATTGATGTGTCTCATGTTTCTATTCTGGATGGAAAGCTGTGAGGTGCTGGGTTTTCTAATGGAAGCTATCAGTATTGTTTGATCTTGTTCTTCCTATGTTTGTCTGCATTTGTAAGAGTTAAATATGAGATCTCGTACTAACACTTCATATCCTGGTGGTCATCTTTCTCAGGGATTAAACAAGTGTTTAAATGTTGAATAAATAAGCATGGGCCTGTGCTCTGCTCTCTAAAATTTGTCTTTGAATGTCATTATCATGAGCTTACAGGCAGACATTTCATTAGATCTGAGTGCAGTTAGCTCCTTCGCCTAAAGCGTAACCTCCCCGTCCTTCATTCCACTGGAGATTTTTCCTTGCAGTTTAGTTGAACGTTCATAGGTTTTTCTTCTACCAGTGATACTCAGCTATGTGTGATGTTTCCCTTTGCAGCCTATAGCAGAGCCATGCAGTGCGAATTGCTCAGGCAGCATTTAGAGGAACTCGTGTGGGGAGCTTTGTTTATATGAAGTGCATAGAACTTTTTGGGAAACCCACTTTGGTTTTTCTTTTCATTTTTGATATAACAGTAGTTTGTGCTGTGTAAATGCAGTGCAACCTGCATTCCAGCTTGCCTTCAAAATGGGCAAACACAGCTGTTCTGTGCAGCATGCTTTGACCTCTTTAGCATGATTTCCATTGTACAAGTAAATGGAAGAGGAGGAATTACAAAGCACAATATATTTGAAGGCCTGATGGAACCTAGTCTGAGCTGTGAGACCTTTGCTTTTATTCTTGATACTAATTAGTACTGTAGCATCACAAATTATCCCTCCCACTTGTTGCTTTTTTTTTTATTTTGATCCTCATATTCAGTCATTCTCCGTGTCCCTTCCACACTGAAAATGATCATAGTAATCTGACTGAGCCATCACCTTTACACAGATAGGAAAGCAAAAGCTCGAGAACTTCCTTGAAAAGTGATGTAGTGCCATGAACTTTTGCAGTGTTTTCCTATTCTCCTCAGTCATATCCCCATGAGATTTCACTGAGCATCTCAATGAATCCCCAACTTGTTAAACTGAAAAGGGACTAGATTCCTGCAAACAGAGGGAGACTTTGTTTCTGGAGAAGATAGATCAAAAGAATTTGTTGATATCCAGTCAAACATCCATAAGAATTTTCCAGGAAGGAGTCAGTAAGATGCTGCAGATAAGCAAAAAGTCCAGAGTTGTGAAATGAGACATACAGCAAAAGGCGTCACAAGCTCAGAAAAGCATTCACAAAACCCTAAAAATGTCATATGCCTTCAGGGCTGTGAAAGCATGTCAGAGTGACCTGAAGTGCGAAGGGGATGCACCTGCGGCAGTGTTACTTAATTTCTTCTGGCCTCTCTATGCAGAGCTAATTTGAAAGATTCCAATGTGGAAAAGGAGATGGATAAGCCCACAGGAATTTTAAGGGAAAGTAAAAGAGGAGAAGGAGATTAGGGGAGAGTCATGAAACTGGGACTCCTTGGCAGCCCACAGCGAGAAGTATGTAGATGAGCTGTTACTGTTCCCAGGACCTGCCCAGTCAATGTCTGAAGTGTGCCTATACTTCACTGTGTAGAGAGCAGATCGGTACAGTTAAGCCCACAAAGTGAATATGTGTGCAGCACAGCAGAGCCTTTGTTGTGGGCTCACTAGACTAGCCTACAGGATGCTTCCTCAGTTGGTGGTGTTTTGTATCTTCAAATAAGTCAGCAGTCCAAACTCTGTGTAACAGATGTAAAATGTGGAAGACAAAACAAATGCAGCTGTCCTTGCATTTGTAGTGGAACTGGAATTGCATCAAAAAATAGCCGAAAAATCCTACTGGATTGGAAACGGTGTGGTTGGTTTCTCAAGGAGTGCAGAGAAAGATGGTGTTGAGCTGTAGACCAAAGAGGGGACCAGATGTTGTCTTGTCTGTGCTGTGCTGGGCAGGTGACTGAGCTAACAATGGGTAATTTTTGCTGTGTCCTTAAACCTGAAGTGGAAGTAGTGCCCTAGTAAGTGGTATTTATAAATAACCATAGCCAAAATACTTCTGTGAGGTCTTTCTGCAGCAGGAGGGAGAGAAGGTGCCTCCCAAACATTTTTGCCATTGAAATAGTTTTCCACTAGGTGCCTGCCCTTTAAGATCCTTGTAATAGCTCATCACTATAGCTTTCTTTCTCTCTGTTACAAACATTGTTAGGGTCTAACATACTCATCTGTGGGTTACATTTTGCTAAGGGACATTGTGGGCCAAATTACCTTTGAAAATGGCATCATAAGAAAATTACAAGCAATGATAATAAACTGGTCTTGACATGCCTGATCCTTCACAAGCATATCTGCCTCTTACTCGCTGCAATTACTGTGTTCATACTGTGCATCCCATTAGGTAACTGAAGACTGCAAATCACCCACAGAATGAAATCAGCCACCATCACAATAATCCAGAATAGGTGGCCTGTCTGCTGGTAGGCTTCGAACTGAAGGTGTAGTATTACAAAAGTCCAGGATAGGACCCATGCTGTTGCCAGGAGGGAGACAAAATACACGATTTAAGATATCTATTTGTACATAGTACCTTGGGTGATTCTGACTAAAAGGGCATTCACTGAAAGTATTGATGAGAAATATTAAAAACCTCTCTATCGCTTACCACTGTTTTCTGTCAGCCTACAATTTTAGCAGCTGTGCTTTCATTATTGAATTTGATTTTAAATAGTGGCCATTATTCAAAGGTGTTTTACTGTTTATATGACAAAGTACCAGCCCAGACTTACCAAATCATGTTTTGTTAAGTTACGTTTTAATGACCTTCTATTATATATGCTGCTATTCTCCATTGGAAGTTTGATTTTTAGGAGAGGTTTTGAAATGAGGATAGACATTTTTCTCATACTATACATTCTTCTTAACTGAGCACCACTGGTACGCAGGAAGTCAGTGTCTGTCTTCAAACTGCTATGAAGAGAGACTAACAATATATTGTTCAAATAAAGCAGTATTTTTTCAAGTCAACAGAAGGCTAGTTTTACAAGAAGAAAATGCATCAGGTTAGCCACAACTAAAGAAACAATTTTTTGTGTGTGTGGTAAGCAGACACTGCTGCTGTAACAACAGGAATAATCTAGGACTTGTGACGTTTCAGCAGTTAATACTTGCATAGCTATTAGCACAAGGGTAGTTACACAACTTCTAGGAACAGTTGTTAACAAGATGACTAAAAGAAAACTTCTTCCACTAGTGTCTGCATCTATGTTCTAGCTTGGAACAGGATTGTGCTTTTGATATAAATGTCTCAATCATCTTCACTGTGAAGCATTCTTGGAGTGCGTTAGTGGGATTCTTCTCAGATGAAATGAAATTGCCAGGTGTGTTGTAGTAGTGCACCCAGTATGCATCCAAACGCCAGTGAACATCCAGCCCATGGGACTGGACTAGAGCTGGTCTGATGAAATAACCCCCACTGGCATAGATCTGTACAGTGTGGGTGTTGGAGTTGTCAGTGGAAACTTTTTTTACTCTACAGACATGTTCCCATTGCACCACGCAATTTTTTGATGTAAACGTCATCTCAGGCATGATAAAAGGGCTGTATGTTAGGGGTTCTTCTGTTACAGAGCCAAGTTCTGTCATGAAAAAGAGTACCTGAAGCCCCCAAAAACCCACGGAGCTTCTCAGATGCTTGAATGGGACCTGGCTCTAGGAGCAGATTCCAAACCCTTTCCACTTCTGACCTCTTTGCTGGAGCTAACTGCATATCATTTATCTTGCCAAGTCATCATGGCTGGATCTAAACAACATTTTGAATTCACTTGACCTTACATTCTTCTTTTAGCCTAAGGTGGTTTTTAATTAGGATTGGGACTGTGGCAGATAGTGTACAGAAAAGTGAAAGCACATGTTCTAAGAGTAACGTGTTTTTTTTGTTGATATTTGAAGAGCCAAGCTGCTTATTAGAGTAGATAGATTGTCTGTCGCATAAAGCAGTATAATATGGGGCACAGAGGTAAAGAGTTGTAAATGGCTAGGATGCTGCCCAATTTAATGCCCAAAAAATTGTTACAGCCTAATGGTGGCCTAGTTTCTTTCAGAAATTAATTGGTGATGGAAAAACAATACCTTTTAGAAGATTTCACAATGAACTGACCTTGCAAATGCTTGCTATTAAAACTGAAACTAAAGATCTCCTTGGAAGAAGCAAAGCATGGCAAGGAGACGATAAGGTCTTATTACTGCGGGTACATGAGTGACGCAGACTTCCCTTGCATGTGCAAGATCATGACATCCGAGTGAGGTGTTGAGAAGCGATGCAGGTGATGGAGAAAAAACAGCTTCCTTGCAAGTTGGGGTCTTCTCAAGTCCAGTAGGATTGTCAAACATTGGTTACCTTGCGGATAGTCTTCAAATTAGGAGCAGAAGAGGCTGAAGGGAATCTAACTTGAATCTAGAGCTGTTAGGAAAAATAGATGCATCTGTTCAAAGAATATACGTTTTTGTGTAACAAGATTCTTCTTTTACTAGATTTCCATTATGCAGTGAAGGACATTACCATTTCAAAGGCCCAAGTGAGCTTCTGGCTAGCAGAACCACCAGCATTATTTCATTACAGTCTGTTTGCTGAAATTGAGCCTTCCTGTTGTGGTTTTGACTTTTGCTCTGCATAAGTATAAAAAGCTTTATTTCTGGCATGCAGTCTAACAAAGCAATTATTGTTATTTACCTCTGTTCACTCAAAAAGGACCACTTCACATAGGCTGTGCTGCAGTTGACAAAACCTAACGGTATTGTTGCTGCTGCCTTTAATGACTTCTCAGCCTCCAGTTCACATCAAGGAACATTAATCTCTTCCTGACAAAAATCTAAGCCTTGACTGAGAGTTTTGCATTTTAAATGGACAAAGTTCACGCATGATATCAGTTTTTACTTTACATGCCCCTGAAGTTATTTATTAGTCTACTTTTGTGTAAGATAATTTTACTTTTGAATTTACAGCTTGTGTTGTGGTTTCCACCTTCACTGGGAGGTTTAACATTTAGCATTATTGAGAGAGTTCAGTGACCCTTGTTTGAAAGTCTGATAGTAATTTATAAAATAGACCCTACCAAATGGAGTACTTACATGATCTGAGGTGTTCCCCTGTCCAGAAAAAAGAAAAGAAAAAAAAAAAAAAAAAAGAAAAAAAAAAAAAACTCTGGGTAAAATAATTGATTTTTTTTTCCATCTTAACCTTTCTTGTCAGACCAAGTTTCACTTTCAGATGTATGTTTTGACTGGTTCATCAATGTATATGCAGGAATAAATTACAGTTTCCTGCAGAAAAACATACCCAAAGTCAGTGCAGTGTAACTGAAGGAAAAAAGCTTCAAAGAAAGCAGTCACACAGAGATCGTGTGCTAAAAATAAGACAGCTGGTTCTTCTGCACCCAAATATGTGAACATCTCATAAAATGATCAGTGGAACATCCCATAAAGCCTATAAGTATAACCATTTGTGGAAATCATTTTGAAATGAGTGCTTGAAAGCTATAAAAGGTGTGGGAAAATACTCTTGCAGATTATAGTCTTTGCAGATATGGTATTACGGCTACTTCTAACAGGACAGATAATGAGTAGAGGATGATTTGAGGTTAGGCAGCCAAAGAGACAATTTGTAGGTGAAGCAGTATGTCCCAATGGAATTTCTCTTGATATCTAACCACATACAACAACATGAAGTAGATGAGTACAAGTCGTGCAGGATGGTTTGGTGTGCAGTGTGCCTGTCTGATGAAGCCCGTGTGAGAGAAGTAGACCCACCCTGACCTGTGTTTGTTGAAAAGCTGAAGGGGCAGGGATGTTTAACTTTGCTCATTCTGCCTCTTGGGGGGGCTGTGTTCCTGGTAGCTTGTGTTAATCTTTGATTCACTAGAAGAGATTTGGTAAACAGGGAATAACCGGGTTTATTTCAGAACCATCAGGCGGTGCAAGAGAGGAACAATGAAGTTGACTCTTCACATTAAATGATTTTATATTATTTTTAAAAGCATAGAGCATTTGTAGTGTTCTTGGGCGGAACGTTTATTTTTTGTTGTCAGTTCTTTTTCTAACAAATCCCTGAAATGCTCATACTGTTTTTGTATTCTCAGCCATATTAGATAAGTGAAGTTGGTGAAGAGGAAGTTGCAAGTCACAATTAGCTGTCTTCTGTTCCAGATCTCGTTCAAGTGGGTTTTATATCTGGTTATGCACATTGAGGGTATCTCAAACTACATGCTTGCCTCTTATCTTACAGAAATCTAAGCACTTCCAGTATTAAGTCCTTCAGGGGAAAGATCTCTCTGGTTTTAACAGTACTTGATGCAAATCCTGGAATGCATTTTTTTTTTTTTTTATAATATAAAACTAATGGTAATAGTGTAAAAGATTCAGATTTTTTTTCAGTGTCCATACCTTGCTAAATGCATTAAGATGCTGTGAACTATGATGACTGTCAGAGTGAAAAGAGCATAATTTCCTGTTTAATAGCTTCTGTTTCAAACTTCCTTAATGCCTGGCCCCATGCATTGGTTTCAAGGCATTTGCACAGCCTGTTTCACCTTCCTTCCCACTGCACTGGTGATTGTAGGAGCTGTTCCCATTTGACAAGTAGAGTTGATTGAGTGGGAATGAAATGTAGAGAATGTGGAATGTGTTTTATAAGCAGCCTAAGTGGGCTTGAGTCTCACTCCCAAACTATAAAATAATCTCCAGGCGAAATGAGTAGCACGCTACTCAAAACCAGAATTTGGCTAGGTAAGTGGTTATGCTTGACGGGATTAGCTGTCCCCTGAATATCTGAGATCATGTCTCTCTCTACAGGCCCTTTAAAACTATCTTGAGTCTGTATTAAAATGGCCTCAGTCTTTTCCAGTAATTAAATTCCAGCAATTTTGTTGAAGTCTTTCATCTAGCTGGTGAGTATCATTGTAACTCAACAATGTATTTGCTCCTGAAGGAACCAAGGATGGTCAGCCATCAGCTCTTGTCCTTCAGTGGTCTGCTTCAGTTACAAACATATATGTTAGTCAGGGAACAGGAACAGTCCCTCATGATTAAATAAGAAAGCATGTGGCTTTCTTCAGTATCTGTGATACTGGTGGTACTGAATCCTGCCTGTGCAATGGCAATAGGTTGCTAGTTTACTTTTTCATTTGAAAAGGTCAAATTATTTTAAATCACAAGCGAATTCATCGAAGTGTATTCATAACTGGGAAAAAGGGAGAATTTGTTACAAAGATTATTCTCTGTGAATAGTTCACTCAGGTGTAATCTGCACATTATGGAGTGAGAGGTGGAATTTTTTCTTCTATGCAGAGAGGTCGAGATGCATCTGAGTTGTTGATAGGTCATGCCGATTTGCTTCTGTAAACTGAGTGGCTGAAGAGTACATTTCATGACATGATGTAGCTGTCGTCAAATCTAGCAATGCTAGAGAAACAGAAGGTTAACATATCTACAAATCTCCCACCTTCGATTAATAGGCTGGCATTTTTGATTCTTGAGGTTCCTTTGCTCCCTGAGCATCTCTCTGGTCTATGCTTAGCTGACTAGTATTCCAGGCTTGTATCCCAGACAGTTCCTCACTCCATAAACCACATAGGAATGACCTTTTCCCGTGAACCTGAAGACATACCTTTGGGATCTGAGGAAGGACAAAATCTGGAAATGGTCCCTGAGCAGGAGACAACATCCTCCTCCAAGAGCCCTGTTGCTGGGCTCTCATAGCATCACAGGCCAGCGCAGCAGCAGCAGCTTGAGGAGAACTGTGCTGTGGTTGGGGTGCTTGTGGCAGCTGGTGCTCAGCTGCATACTTGCACTGCATCCAGGGAAGGGCACTGGATTGGGCCCCAGCCAGCATGCCACTGAAGAGCTGTGTTTTAATTGTACCTGTTCTAAAACAAAGATATTTTTTTCTACTTCAGCTAGCTTTAAAACATTGAAGAACATTTCCAGCGTGGAGTTGCAAATTTTTCTCCCTGTTAGCCTGCATATCTCTGTATAATGGCCTTTATTTGTCCAGGGAAGTCAACATAATCCTTTTCTTAAAGAGTAGCCGTTTAATTGATCCAGCCACTATTCATATACATACACCAAAAAATACTGGGTAACTTTTTCACTTTTGTTTCCTGATACATGCAAGTTGGTGTTCTAACATTGTTATTTTCTAGTTATTGCCAAATGTGATTTGATTTCTCAAATTCTTTAACTGAAATTAATAATTGTTCATTTTGATGAAGCTGCTATTTTAGTAGCTGTGACTTAAAATTAATAGCTGTTAGTCTCTTGGTGGCCATTGCCCTATCTAGGTGTTATTGCAATGTTTATAAATACAGTGGTTCAGGCGGGTGAACTCATCTTTTTGTGGTGTCGGTATGTTACAGTGTTATATCAATCACAGGAAAATATTTCAGTGTCAGGCTCCTGACAATGTAATAAGAGGACTCTGTTTAGCAGAGAAGAGGCAGAAAATTCCTTGATAATCTGTTAATCTACCCTGCTCATCTACTCAGTCTGTCTGTAGAGTGTGCAGCTGCTTAAGCAGGCACCACTTTGAGTTATCCAGGGCAAAAGTCTAATGTGAAGTAGTAATGCAACTGCTGAACTTCTAGTAACAAAAACTTCCCATTGTTAGTTGCATGCTGTGAGTGCACAGCTTGGGTGGGCGTAAGGGGCTGTGCTTGCTCAACATCCGAAGCTGACCTCTGGTTCATTTACAAGACACCAGTTTTTTCTCTTTTCTGATGTTTCAGTGTTAGTTGTTTACTATATTTGCTCTTAATTATTTGTTGTGTTATGACAAGAAGAAAGCATTAGAAATGACAGATCATTAATAAGATGATTCTGTGCTTCATTTCACTGCTGCATTACTACCTTGTAAGATAACTGGCAAAAAGAAAAAGCACAGACAAGTGTGGCAATTTCATATGAAAAAAATCACTACGGCTGCAGTCAGTGTTTCTGAATAACACAGAGAAATTGATGCCTTAAATAATAATTACTCTCACATTTTATACCTCCCAGTTTCAGCTACCTGCTGGTGTAGACTGCATTAGAAGCTTAAGCTGCCTTCAAATCTAACTAGTATTATCTGAGGAATGCAACTATCAATTCAAATGATTCAGTGGCTATGTTAAATATTATCACATTGAAAATAGAGGAGAATATTGAATGCCTCAGGGTGATACTACTTCTGTATTATTAAATATTGATTGAGAATGTGCAGTTAGGTTAAGACAGGGCTTCAAAAGGAATCAAAAAGGACTGAGTTTTTCAGAGCCTACCCACACTTTGAGATGCTCAGTTCTTGCCCAACTTCTTTGAAGGCAGAATAGCTCTTAGTCAAACGTCATAACTGATACAAGAAATCTTGCTACTAGTGGCTCTCTACAAAATGTTACCGCACCTAGACAAAGTTTCTTGATGTGGGACTTAAGTCTATTATTTAAAAAGTAGTTTGGCCTTTTAACCAGGGTTAAATTCTTGCTTTGAAAATAATACCTTTTTTTGGTTAGCCAGAAGGAAATTAGCGTCAATCACATAGACTGCCTTTTGTGTTTTCTGTTTTCTCCAGAGGAGAAATGTGTTTGTCCAGAGAGTACATGCTGATCACAGTATAGTCTCCAGATCTCTGTGCAGCCAGTATTTTCCCACAATAGAAGTCAAAACCCTTGATCCCTGTCTTTCTGTGTTCAAGTGATAGTTAAAATATTTTAAAAACATGCTTCTTTCAGTTGGAGTATAGGTAAAGCCTTACAGACTACCGTCTTTTGATTGGGCCTGATTTTGGGAATAATGCTCTCCAGATGCTAATTATGTGCGAATCTATTGACTGTTAAGGACTAATTATCAAGATTTTACTGATAATGAAGGAATTTAAGAAAACAAGAGGAAAACTTCATATGCACTATGAAAATCTGTTCAGCAGTGATTTCTGATGGTACATGTTCTTACTTTATACATCTGAATCTAAGAGGGGAGCAGGTCTGCTTTTATATCTGTATAGTGTGTGTAATGACTAGAATGAATCCAAAAGATGGGAGAAAAAATAAGTGACATCTGTAGATGCCTTCTTTTGAGGGCAGACTTCAGACAGGCTTATTGCTGGATCTTTTTGTTCCTCCAGACCAGTTCCAGAGTCATCTACTTCTTAGATCGTCTTGCTCTAGATTTTCTTGTGAAACCTTTGCACGTATCAAAATATCAAGCTAGCTTGGGAATTTTAGCTTTGCACATAAATGTCTAGCCTTCATCCAAGGGAAAGCACCTTTTGAGGCTTGCTGATTTTCTGCAGCTCGGTAAAACCTCAGGCTTGTTTGTAAGTCATCAGAAATGTCATAATGATGTGTGCCCAGTTGCCCAAGAATGGTCATGAGCGCAAGGAGGGGTCTGCCATGGAAGGTAAGTATGTTGAGAACTTAGTTTGCTACCTATGACAATATCCCACATTTAGTAAATGAAATACAGATGGAAGGCGTTGTAAAGACCTATAGCCAAGTTTGCTGAAATGGGTACAACGCACCAATTTGTACCAGAGATTAATTTCGCACCTAAATAGAAGAGACTCTGCGGGGAAAAAATTGAGTGGGTGTACCACCCACCATTGTCAGAATAAAAGGAAGCCAGGACGATAATCAGAATGGCTGATGACGAAATAATTCAAGTAACTGAATATTTTATCTTACTTCTTTATAAATGAGAGTTAAACTGCTACATAAAAGGTAGCTACCAAAACTAAAATAGCTGTTCGGAAAAGACTGGCAAGAATTAGCAATCAAATCATTGTACATGTGAAAGTTATTACAACTTAAAAAAAAAAAAAAAAAAAAAAAAATTTAGATCAGGGTTAATTATAAGATGATGCAGTAGTATAATTAGTATTCTTCCTATGGAGGATTATGGGTCCTTCTAAATGCCCTTTTTGATTGCCTTCTTCCCTTTTTTAATTTCCTCCTTGTCCTTTTTGATTATCTACCCCATGACCCTCAGGGCTCCTAAATGTAATACAATTGAAATAACATTTTTGTTAGAGGTGTTTTTTATAGGCTATTAACCTCTTGCTTACCGAGCACTAAGAAATTGTTTTCTGAGAGAGCTCCTGTAACCACAGAGGGACACTCTAGTATCCCTGGAGTTTTTATGTATTGTGTCTTTTTGCATGTCCTCAAGCAACCTCTGAGGATCTGTCAGGAACTGATCTGCATGAGAAGGAGCAGAGTAAGAAAAAAGAACTTCTTTGGAGTATATTTTGCAGCTTGGCAACATGAGATCTATTTGATTTTTGTATATTTCCAAGGCTGCTTCAGTGGTCTAACTATGAACATTAAGGTTTAACATAAAAGACCATTGCTAACTGTCCTGTAATATGATTCTGAGACTATTCCCTTTTTTGATTGTCTGTAAGAGCTATAGGCTGAGATTTTTTTTCCCATATTGTTCAGTTAGTCATTTCCATGGAATCCTTAGTAGGACGGCAGGACCTAGCACTTCGGTCTATTTTGGATCCCATAAGAAAAAAGGATTATTTATTGCTACTTCTGCTCCAAATGAACCAATAATTTGTAATTCTTGCTCAACAAACATGCCCATTTTGTATATTTCTCTTAGTGCTGATCTTTTTTTTTTAAGTTCATTGTTTAGAAGGAACATTGTTTGCAGCTGGTTAACAAGATACTTCTTGAGGCGCCTTTCATGTGTAATAGGATAGTTCAGTTGGAAGAGAACTTCAAAGATCAAGTCCCACTGCCTGAGCACCTCTGGGCTAACCAAAAGTTGCAGCATATTCATGGGGACACTGTCCAAACACCCCTTGAGTGCTGACAGGCACGGGGCACCAGCTGCTTTTAGGAAGCCTGTTCAGTGTCTGACCACCTCACGGCACAGAAACGTGTCCTCGTGCCCAGGCTGAGCCTCCCCTGGTGCAGCTCGGTGCTGTCCCTGGTTCCAGGGAGCAGAGCCCAGTGCCTGCCTCTGTGGTTTGCCTGCTCAGGGCACTGCAGAGAGCAGCCAGGTTGCCCTGAGCCTCCTCTTCTGCAGGCTAGGCAGCCCAAGGGTCCTCAGCCTCTCCTCACACGTCATGCCTTCCAGCCCTTCTGCCAGCTTTGTTGCTGTCCTCTGGATGCTTTCAAGGATCTTAGCACCCTTTTTACACTTTGGAGCCCAGAACTACATGCAATATTCCAGGTGAGGCCGCACCAGTGCTAAATATAGCAAGTGAGTCCCCTCTTTTAACCAGCTGGCTGTGCTGTATTTAGTGCACCCTAATATGTGGTTTGCCCTCTTGGCTGTCAGGGCCCACAGCTCTCATGTTGAGCTTGCTGTCAGCAGCACCCTCGGCTCCCTTTGTGCTGAGCTGCTCTCCAGCCTCTCATCCCCAGTTCTGCACAAGGATTGATCATTGCTTCGTCATAGGGGCAGAACCCATCATTTTCCTTTGTTGAACCTCATGCTGTTGCCTATTGCCCAGTGCTATCTAGATCCCTTGCAATACCTCGGTTCCCTCTGGGAAGTCCATAGTACCTTGCAATTTAGTATTGGCAGAAGACTCGCTGAGTATGCTTTCCACTCCAGATCATTGATAAAATGTTGTTTTAGAAATCAGGCTTTCTGATAAAAGCTTTGTTCTTTAACCACCTTCCAGTATCCGCCAGGATAATACAGCTGTTCCAGGGACTGAGGTTAGACTAATGGCTCTGTAGTTCTTTGGGTCTTCTCTCATGCCCTTTTTGTAGATGTGCACATTGTTGGCCAGCTTCCAGCCACAGGAGCCTCCCCAGGCTCCCAAGACCTTCCATAAATTGCTGAGGGGTCCAGCTGTAGCGACTGCTAACCCCCTCGGTGTTCTGGGGTGAAGCCCATCAGGCCCCAGCAGCTTGTGAGCACTGAGCTGATGCAGCTGTTCCCTTACGATTTCAGTGACCGCAGATGGAAAGTCACTGCTTTCAGTGACATCAGTATTATTCAGTGTACTATATAAAACTAGTCTGTGATGGCACCTCAATACATAGAGGCCGGTTGTTAATTAAATTAAGTACATCTATTTGCTTGTTTTCATTTTACTTCTCCTGGTGATTTTCTTGTCCTTGCTGAATTGGGCAAGTGCAAAGTGCAGGCAAGGTTCCTGCGTTACTAGGCAATATTCCTTCCTCTATCCAGTCACTTGAACAAAAGCACCATGTGCATCTCTTCTGCTCTTTGCAAGGCTGAAAACATAATGCTTAATACCTTTTAAGTTTTCCCTTTAGGATAATTACCATTCTAATATTTAATGGGAAGGTCATTGGTTTCTGCTCTGCCAGTAAGTGAACTGAATTACGTGAGTTCTCAATGCATCCTAAATGGGGTTCTAAATTGTAATTTACAACTCCCTTTATAAATAAGATCGTGTTAAGATTCTCCCTGATAATAAGACATTTTCTTTGTGTAGAGGTGGTTTCTCTTGTGTTCATTCACTGCAGGTGTTTTCTCAAACAGGTTCAGTTTGGTAGTCACACAGATGGCATTTTTGTACAGTGGTGCTAATATGGTGGTATTAAAGCAGGTTTACTAGCATTGATAAAGAACTAGTGAATTAGAACTTGAGAGAGCTTTCTACTCTGTGTTGGCTTGTGTCAAATATTAATCAACAATTACCTCATCCATAAAAGCGAGAATCAAAAAGATTTAATGTGAAAAAGCAGTTACGTGACAGTAAATCAAGTCTGATTGCTTTACCATCTTGTGTAGTGCTTGCTCCAACTAATCAAGGATGTAAGTCAGGGGCTGGGCTGGATGTAAGAATGCATCTTAGAGCCTATTTTTTCCCAACGTGAAGGACTTAATATGAGTTCATCTGAAGAAAAAAAGCTGGCAAGAAAGTGCTGTCAGTTATCCATACAAAAGCTGTATGGTGTTGGTGCTGAACAGATCTGAGGAAAGAAATCCTGGTCAAAGATAGCAGAGGCTACACAGTTATTTTCCTGTTTGGCAGAAGATACTGATTGTGTTTTAGAAGAAGCATCAGAAGTTAAAATGATACCTTTTGGGCTGAGAATACTTGCATGTTACTTTGTCTTTCAATACTTGATATGTTTTTTGGAAAAAGAAACAGCAGCCTTTTTCTGTAGCCCAGAACTTTCACACCAGTACAATACTTTATCCTGTTGCTCTAAGAATGACAACACACATTTGGTATAAATTGTTGGTTGCCACATTTAAAACATCCCTGGGTGTCTATACTCATTTTTGAAGTGTTGAAGAATGAAAAGACCAGTCTTTCAGGCTGTCAAATCTGGAAGCCTAGACCGGAGGAGAGCAGGGAAGTTTTCCAGTGATGCATTTCAGCAGAGACCTGTGGAGTGCTGAAAATTAGTAGCTTGGCACTGGTAGCCTGTGAAACTTTTCTATTAGCACTTCACGGCGAGAGATGTTGAACTGTGTAGTTATGGGCCGCAATTTCACTACAGTTCAGGTTTAGTTCCACTTCTCATCCTGTCTTCTCCCTTGCTCTGTCCCAGAATGATGTAGTGTGTTTGGTCAGTTTGTTTTACGTTTTTGAAACTGAAAGAAAATGGAATAAACCACGTGTTGTAACCACGTGTTGTTCTTGGAATACATTGTCAACTCGCTTTGCAATGAAACAGCTGTGTGTGCAAAGCTTGCAGCTTGTGTTTCTTGGGACTTAAATGCCCTTGCCTGGCTTTACTGCATTCTCTCCTTGATTCCAGACTAAGCAATTGCCATTTCCGTTTTCCTACTTACAAAAAACTCCTACAGCAAAAGAACAAGAAGAAGGGAAATACAGAAACAAAAGCACTACTTGAATTCTGCATTTGTATTAGCACAATCAGGACATTCCCAGCATTGTAGATTTGATACGTTTCATTCTGTTAACCAGAACCCTAGGTTTTATTTTCTCACAAGATTGTGCATAGATAGAGGCTTTCATGGTGTCAAGTGAAAATACATGCTGTTATCCAAAACCTGACAGAAATAAAGGTTAGGTCTAGACTACGCCTGTGCTGTCTTTGTTAGCCAAGGCTGACTGTGGTTTGTTTCCCATGTGGATCATGTCCATGTTGCCTGGAACAGGGGCGGGAGGCTAACTTCAAGCCAGTCATTATCCGTGGCTGAATTTTTGGGGTGGGCAAATGCGATAATTGAGTCAGGACTTGAGCAGGAGTGTGATAACGTGGAAAGCTGGGGAGCTCACTTGGAAATATGGGTGTGAGAAACCCGCCTGAACTGCCTGCCGAGGTACCTCTGCAAGTTGGTTTGGCCTTGCTGCCCCGTATTCTGAGCCCGTACGCTGTGCCTGAGGAGACGTCTTGCCAGACTCTGGGTCAGGAATGAATTGGGCTTTTTCTGTTCTTTTGGAAGGTACACACACTGAAAAGTAATTAAACCATTTCTAAAAGTGGTTGTTTTTATTGTTGGTCTGCATTTGTTTTACAATGGAGACAATTACACCTTCTGGACTTGGGTGCGAGTGTTGTGAAAATGCAATGGTAATAGGACTATATGCCTAAAGTTGTGCACTTTTAATTTATTTCCTAATATGTGGGTATAACCTAAATGTTGGTCATGAGCTCTGCTTGGAGATTTTTGTGTTAAACAAATAACAAGTAGTGGAGCTTCTGGAGCGTTGAGGAGTATTGCTGGGGAACGCATACGTAGTTGTTCATCTTCTAAGGCTAATTTAAAAGCTGAGCATTTCATAGGCCTTTCCCTTTGCCGTCTCTTCAGCTGTTTCTGTGGAGGATGTGAAGCTGACAGGATAGGCCCAGAGTTTCCTTCTGACCTGTACGGCCACTGCCTGTTTTCCAGTGGTTATGTAGCAGATGAACTAAGTTGCAGCTTGGAAAACAAGTGGGGAACAGGATCTTGACAGGCCTAAGTCAGCTGCTGCTTGTGTATCTAAAAGAGAGGTTTTAATGTATGCCAAGCCCTAAAACGATTACTAAGTCTTCCTTTAGTCAGGGACTCCGCAGAGCTTTTGTTTTTGAAAAGAAAAGCCCATCTCAGGGATAAGTGGTGTTTCCTGTTGCTACCTGTTTTCACGGTTTAGTTGCAGAAGTTGAAAGTCAGTCAAAAGGTTCGACTCTACCATGCTCT
Organism: Aythya fuligula; assembly: GCF_009819795.1. Taxonomy (NCBI): domain Eukaryota; kingdom Metazoa; phylum Chordata; class Aves; order Anseriformes; family Anatidae; genus Aythya; species Aythya fuligula. Next base: position 6,520,150 of record NC_045569.1, on the reverse strand, counting down.
GCTTGACCAACAGATAATGTTTCTGACACCTGTGCTGTTGCAATATTATCAAAACAAAGTGTCTCAGTCAGTGTGTGCTTGTCACCTACAGCATTAGCTAGGACCCAGCAGGTGTTAACTTGACAGGAAATGGGAGAAAATATTGTATATAAGACAATTTTCCCCAAATTGAAACTCTCAAAAGATAAGGAACGCTGCTTGAAACAGAAACCACAAAAGGTGGGAAATTACAAATTACAGCTATTAGTCATTCTTTACTGGCAAGAGAAGGCAATAAAAACCCCCTAATGTTCAAATATGGTTTGGTAGATACAGCGACTTTTCTTAATAGAGAGGGCAGTCATCCTAGGATCTGTTAATCTTGAAAATGGGTATGCTAAGCAGGCAGCAATAGACTGGTCTTTTGAGAAAGAAGGTTTTGGCATGAATGATATGTTCTTTGATTCCTTTGGTATATCTTGTGTTGATATAATTACACAGTTGCTCTCCTTCCCTAAATTTGCTCTGGTTACGCCCTGGGTATGGGAAGTGGTCTGTATTTATGACTTACTTTCAAACTGTCCAAACGTTAAATTATGATAACGTTGCGACCCCTAAGAAAAACTGGGGGGAAAAAAATGGGGAAAAGTCTACCCAATTTAACATGAAATGTGAGATTTTAACAAGACTACTTGTATATATTCTGGATATAATGAGGAATTGTCCACCTAAATGAGGTAAAGTTACTGTAATATTTAAACAACAAATATATATATGTATTTAAAACCTTAATAAGCAGACACATTTCCTTTCAGTGTATGAAAGCATTCCAGACAGAAACAAAAGTAGGAGACTGCTAGGAGAGAATCTCTTAACAAGCTGATCTTTCAGAGATTTTTTTTCTTGTGCAGTAAAGAACATGAAAGCCATACTTAAAAATTTAAAGCCTTGATATGTTCCAGTTCTGTGAAGCAGCAGAAGGAAGAAGCTTTTCAGAGTGCTATAATTCCCTGTCCAGCAGCTCTTTAAATTAAGATATTTATGACAGCTGTTTGCACTTAATGAAATGAATGTAGACGTGGCCATTAATTACTGCTTTTTTTCCCTGTTATTATTGATATTCGGTGAGTCAGGTAGTTATGATCCTGCTGTTGTCAGTGCAGTAAATGCACTTTTACTTCCAAAAAAAAAAATTTAACCTTTCTGCCTCCCTGTTTATCTTTCCAGTGGCTGAGAGTTTTATGGAAAAAATATTCAACAGTAAGTTATGGAGCTTTTTTTTTTTGTAATGCAGTCATTTAACAGCCTGAAGTTGGCAGTGATCCCATCCACCTTAATCCTCTTCACAGTTTGCAAGCAGTCAGCCGAGAGCAAGAGTGCACTAGGCCTTAATAGACTCTAGTCTTTGAACTGTGGCATTTGCGTTTAGCTTCCAGAACTGGTCTTAAGTGCCTATTAAAACCCTACAGCGTTGGTTTCATTAATTAGAGACTCCTTTCCACTGATTTGTGGAAAACATCGGCCAACTTGTTCTTTCAGCTCAGTAAATATTTATACAACTCCTGTATGATTTTTAGTAATGAATACTGCTTCTTTTCAGTGCATCCAAAAGAGGCTGTTTCCACATGTTAACAGACTCCTTGTCTGACCCCTTCTGAGCAAGGCAATTCAGGTTAGGAAGAGGTAAGGAAATAGGTAAATTTAAATCTCTGTATTTTTGGAAGATTTTTTTTCCTGGGTTTCACTTTGCTACATCATCATTTTTTCATCATATTTGCCAGGAGTTTGAGTTTAAAATGAAAAAGCCAGTGAAGAGCAATTACTAATTTAAACCAAGTAGCCAGTGCTATCAGTGAGTATCAGTCCAATAAATGAATATCGTGCTGTGGTGATGTTAGGAATAAATCAGAATATTTATATGAGCTTTCTGGGATGTATTAACACCTTTCAAACTTAATCCTATTTATCCCTACCCGTAGAATCACTGGGAGGCAATATTATCCCAGTAACGCAGATGGGGAGCAGAGATTGAATGCTTGGCTCAAGGATACATTCAAAATCCTTGCCTTAGACGTAGTGGCAAAATCACCCATCACTATGGGAAAATACATATATTGACACGTACATATTTAACCGCATATGCAAATGCACGTTTCCTCTGCAAACAAGTAAAAGGTGAGACCTAAGCATTGAATTCCTTTATGGAAACATCACAGAAGCTGCTTAGAGAATTTCTCCCATTTTTTCAACTAGTCATTAGGGGACTCTTTCAGAATTCCCTCAAATTACCTTTTTTTTCTTTGTTCACTTATTTCTACTATGTCCTTATCTTTTGATTCAGGTGCTACTCTTAGTTGCATTTATGCAGTGCTATTGATGTCAGGGTAAAATGCTATTTTTATGTGATGCGACATAGGCAGTAGTTTCCTTGGTTTCTCATTCTTTAATGTATGCAATTCGGAGAAAAAAAATAGCCAGCTCTTAAAGAGTTGTTGGAACACTGGGTTCACATCTTTGTGGAAGTATGAGGAAGAGCATAAATATTTAGATTACAAGAGAATGCTGAACTAAATCAGTTCAGTTTTCTGCATTATGATGAGGCAGATCCATAGTCCTGTCTCTTAAGAAGCCATTTCTTAGATAGCAAGCTCTCCTTTTTAAACGTGTAGAAGGCAAGAGCCGCTTGGAAGCATCTCATCATTTTTTAATGTGTGCAGTAAACTTGATATAACTATAATGAGCATGAGAAAGTATTTGTTCATTTTAGTGGAGCTCAGCTGACAATTTTTTGTTCAGTTTATTACACACATTAACGAATAGAGACATTCACCTGGAAGTGTTTGTTACAGGCATCTCAAAAGTGAATGTGATAAACCGTGTTGGTGAGCTTAAGGCGTGTGCTAAATTACGTAGCTGTTACCCAGCAGCTCAAAGTTCAATATTCCATCCCTGTTTGGTCATGTTGACGTTCATGGCGGTTTTGATTGCAGAAGGGAGTGTGTGGAGGCCCCACAAAACCTTGGATTGCCTCAACTGTGAAGTCCTCTTTGAAAGCAGTTCCAAGAAAAACCACCTATTTTACTAGTCAGTGCCAAATCATATAGCAGACAAGAAGGAATAGTTACTAATGCTAGGTTGGTTGTGATAAGTATGCACAATAGATGTCAACTTATATTTTCTCAATAACAGATACAGAACAGAAAGTGAATCTTACACTATTATACATTAACATACATGCTTTCTATCTGCATGTAACTATGCTCTAAATGTAGGGAAGTTTAAACTAGGGACCCTAATTAGATGCCTAGTGTTAAAGTAGCAGTTCCATTATTGATGTGCTAAGGCAGCTCTGGGTTACTTGATGTGGGTGAGCGTAGCAGAGTTACCTGCTGTGGAGAAGTGAGCCAGTCTGCTATTCAGCAGCGGTCAGCTACACCAGCAGGTGATCCAACCCAGAGCTGTTAGGGGGACTCTGGCAATCCTTCCCTGCTGCGAAAGGTTGCATTTCAACCAATCTGACCTATTTTATAATTTAGTTGCTAAATTTCCTGTATTCTGAAAAGTATCATCAGTCCTGGAAGGATGACAGCTATAGTCACAGAACTCTAGAATGGAAGGCTTTTATTTTCTTAAATGACATTTTTTGGGGTCTTTTTTTTTGTGGGTATCACGACTGTCTAGGGATAATTATATGCATATGTTGCATGCAAAAACAGTAAATACAGTAATAAATGCAGTGCAAAAAGTAAGGATCTTATACCAAAAGTCTAAAAATACTAATTTTATAATGGAACAGCTTGGACATTGATTACTGTCATGCAGTGTTTTAGATGAACTTAATGTTTTAGTGCTGGGAATACAAGAAACCTTAAGAAAGAGGTGTCATTTTCTTACCAGCTTTCCACCTGTGCACTGAAGAGTACTGTTCACCAAAGAGCTCCATTCAGAGCTTTTGTTGACTTTAATTGGCACTATAACTGGCAGTATTCCTAGCCGTTTCGGCACAGAACAATGCTTGGCTGCTTAAAATGTAAAAAGTCTTTTAAGCACTTCAAGTTTTTGGATGAGGTTGTTGTTGTTGCTTTGGGTTTTGGTTTTTGTTTAGCTTTCAAGTCAGACTGCATGTATGTTTAAAAGTAAGTTTTATTGAGGAATGAGCTTAAAGAGCTAAACTCACTCTCACCCCCGTCTGTAGATCTAATTCAGCCTACTGTGAGATAAAGAGCAGTGGCAGAAGAGAGACATTCACCCTGCTGCAGCTTGTTGGATTAAAGAGAACCCTTTGGTACTGAGTGTTGTCAATGCAGCAACTTTTTGCGAGCACTAAATTTACTTATAAAAAGTTATTTTTTAATTGCCCCGGGACAAACCCTTGCATGTCATATTTTTGCCTGGAGAAAGTTTTTATATGGAAATACATTTTTTAAGATGGTACAGAGGATGTCGAGAGTTTGTCAAGCCAATTGATCCTGCAGGGAATGTGCTGACTTTCAGTATGTATGGAGGATTTTTAAAGCAGCTGAGCGAAATCCCTTCTCAGATAAGATACTTTCTGTATTGTCAGTGAAGAGCATCCTCAAATCGAAATAGCTCAAACATAATCAAATCCCCCTTCCTCAATCCCCTGCCGTCTCTTCCCAACCCCCTACGTGAGCTATCCCCAAAAGAATAATCCTGGCAGTGATGTCATTAGAATGAATTTACAGACCAATGCTCAATTTTCTTGTCCTGAGCTTCAGTTGCTAATGCTGTAAATTTGAGCTATGTATGTAAAGGAGTCAGGTTATGCTTTTCTCCTAGCCTTGTTTAATTTCCCTGGAGCTCTGAGAATAAGTAATGTGGGATTCTTTGGATCTTTTTCATATTTTTTCTTTTTTTTCTTGTTTTCTTTCTCCTTTTTTTCTTTTCCCTTCTTTCTTTCTTTACTGCTGTACAGCTTCATCTTGCTTCTAAGCATTTGTTAAAGCTCTTGCGGTGTTCCTGAGGGGACCACTGTCTTCAGGGAAAAAAAAGTTTAAGGAAAGGATTTTGCTGGCTAATTGCAAAGATGGTCACAATTTTTGGTGGGTGTTGTGGATGGTGATGTAATGTATCAAACAGAATGAAAAAGCATTTGCTTTAATCAAATTTCTCTGTTTTCCCAAAATAAAAGCTTGTGATCATTGTTATGACTGGGTGATTTTGACCTGTAGAGTTGATCCAAACTTACATCAAGATTCAGGTCCAATATTAAAAAGTTTATCGTGTGAACTTAACAGGCAAAGAGTGGAAGATACAGGCTGGATGTGTCTGCTACGTTGGTAGGAGACTGTAATACACAAAAATGGAGCAAATTTTGCGCAGTCATTAGAGAAACTGATGATGAGACAAGAATGCGAGTTGAAGTCTCTTGATTCTGGGTGCAGTAGTTCAGATCCAAACTTAATTCTTCCTTTTCAGCTCATATAGTTGAAATTTTAACCATGTAACTTCAGCCTGGCAGGTTCAACCACGCAGTGTCAACCATATCAGGTCCTTGAATTCATAGAAACAGGTCTCTTCCCACAGGCTTGCATTTCAGAGGAGTTTCTGTTAGTTCGTGGTTCACTGACAGGTTCCCATGAATTTAGCATGCAGAGAAAAAAAAAAAAAAAAAAAAAAAAAAGCTAAAGTCAGTCCGAAATGTGCTGAAGGCGGCAGTTTTGCTTGAGAGTTAGATCTAAAATTAACATGGATTTTTTTCTGTGCCAAATTAATGTACATACTGAAAGTGATAAATAATTGTTTGAAGTACTCCACTGCACTTCATCAAGTTTAGTGTACAATAAACAAGAAACCTTTCAGGTCAGAAAAAACAAATGGACAATAAGCCAGCTAGGACAAACTAAGAATTGGTAGGCAATAGGCAGCTTTACCAATCACATTCCACAAATCTGCATGTGAAGCTTGCATGTATTGTAGTAGGAGTTTTCGAATGATGGATGTGACACACAGATTTACTGTCACACTCTGTGAACAGGAATGCACAGGTACCTATCAACAGAGCTGCCAGAGGACTGGACTAACAAGTGCAGAGGCCTGGTTTTATTTTGCAGATGATTGTAGCTGTGATGTGATCATAGTTGGTGTGCGCAGTACACATATCTACACAGTATTTTAGAATACTTCTTAACATAACATGATCTTTCCTCCCTCCCTCCCTTTTTCCCTCTTCTTTGTCTACTGCAGGTATTTTCCTACTTCAGCATAGAGCTTTTAGGACACCAAGAGTTTCCCTTAATGGAAGACCTTTCCTACTGAATGGAAAGGTTCTACTAGGTCCAGGATAAGGGGAAGCATAGTAAGTTTGTAATACAGTTACAGGCTTGCTTAGAGCCCTGTTGTAAGAGAAAAATACAGCTGGGTGGTATCTGTGCTCTGTAAATAAATAGTTACAAGGAATAAAACCTTATTGTATAATAATAAAAGGGCCTCTGTGCTGACAAGGTAAACATGGAGTTTTCAGGGTACTGATTCAAGATACCCTTTTTGACTTGTATTTCTGAAATGCTAAACACCAGTTTTCATGGTATGTGATAAAAAGCAAATGGACTCTGTTCTAATTTATGTTTTATTGTTTTGTTTAGTGTAATTCAGATATTTCATAGCAAGTTTTATTATAGAGATTGTAAAATATACTTAAGGTCAAAGGGTTAACACCTTGCTGTATTTCTGAAGCCATGTAAACACGTTATGAACTGCGTTCAATTCTGGAACATAATCTTTTTTCTTTTCGAAGACTGAAGGTTTTCCCCTAGACCCGAAGTATAGGGAACTGCTCAGAACTGTACCATCTATCACCAACCATCACAGCAGTGCAATGAACACTGTAAAACAGCTGGCATCCTAAACATATGGAAATGAAAAGCAGTAAAGGTCTTTAAGAAGGGGGAGAAGAAAAACTGAAAAGTGTGTGCCACCAAGGTTAGGGTATAATTATACTAAATGAATGGAGTTAGATGACAAATTTAACTAATTCTGTTCTGATTTGTAGCATATACAACACCATATATGGCTTCTGTCTCAAATAAAAAAAAATATGTAATGTTATGTGTTTTTTTTTAATTTCAGGTTGTTTTCAAATTATTACTTCTGATTTCTTTGAACTGAAATGATCTAATGGGGATTAAACTTGTTTTCTAGTACATTAACTAATACTTTTTTAGTAACATTAACTTTTTTAATAGAGAAAGAATAGGCTGCCATTTTTGACAGACCTACCATTGAGGTAGGTCATAATTTTCCTTTATCACTTGTAACTGGCACTGAAAATGCTAGATGAGTGAAACTTAGCAATTTTGATCATTTCTTTTGTGCTATAGTATTAAATAATTGTTAAAAAGGAGCAACAAGTGCAGTATTCACAAGCTAGCTAAGAGGGAATTAGAAATTTGTCAAACTTTTGCCAGGAAATGTAGTTCACATCAGCAGCAACCAGTTTATTAATTTTGCTGGAGTCGACAGAGTTTTCTCCAGAGTGTTCTCCCCTTTCCTGAAATAAATTTAGTGATTTAAACTCAACTCTCCAGGGGTCTCAGCACTGAAGGAGTCTGAAGTGTTGAAGTGCTACTTGTGCTATATTCAAGACTCAAATTTTGCATAAACTTCTAGCACAAATCCTTCCCTCTCTCTATTTTCCCCTCATTCATCGAAGCTGATCAAGAAGACATAATAGAATTTTATTTCTTTTCCTCATGAGAGCAAAGCAATGAAAAGTTGAGATTTAACCTCAGTATATTTTGAAAGAAAAAAAGGGAAAAGTTACCATGATGGGAGGCTGCTTGAAAAATTACAATTTTTGCAACAGTCAATCTCAGAAGAATAATGAAAGGCAAATGTACATGTACATTACAGCTAGAGTATTCAGTTGGGATAGATAAAGTAATGACTAAGAAATCATTTTTTTCTGGATCAAAAATATAGATGTATAAATACTTAACTGAGTAATTGAGCAAAGAAAACACACTCCTTATTAAAAATACTGATGATTTTTCAATTACATTTTAAATAATCCTATGACTGTAGTAAGAAATTGATATCCAAAGTTGGCTTCATTTACTGCACAATGGGCCAAATTCATCCAAGGTGTTAAGTAGATGGAAGTCTGCTTTAAGTCCTTGGAGTGAACCAAGGAATTCATTCTGCATAATAAACTTCCTTTGTGGTTTTGAAAGGGCTTGCACAACAGAGAAGTGGGTACCTTATGAATCAGTTGTCATTTAAAATGATTTAGAAATACAGAAAGCAACACTATGCTGTACTTAGTGTCTAGTATTTATCAAATACCATAGGGTGATTTGAAAAACTTACAGGAAAAATATTTTGTGTCTTATATATATATATATGTAAATATAAACAAGATCTTGTCTTAGCACATATGATAATGTCATCTTAGCACATTGTTACAAGAACTACCTTTAGAATAGAGGCCCAAAGTTCAGTTCTAAAATATAAATCCGTAATAGGATGAGATTAGCATATTGTTAAAAATTTGCTTTTGTTGCTTATCTTGTGATATCTCACTCATCTTGATGAAGTCAGAAACCGATTGTGAAAGATGCAGTAAGAAAATACTTTCTTACTGTAGTTTTTGAATTAAAGTTGGTGCTCTAAGCCAGGCAACCCAGTTTACAAATCCAAGACTTGCAATTACATAACTACTTAGTTTCTGTTTCTTTGTCTGTAAATGGCAGATAACATTTGCTTTTTAAGGATATATAAAAGCTAACTTGATGATGTGAAGTATTGCAAAAATGTCAACTGAGTAACACCAAGGAAAACAAAAGAAGTACCCATGAGAGAGCTGTGTTCTTTTTGATGTGGGATAAATCTTCACATTGTTGAGTTTGACTGAATATAATTGTATTTTTCACTAAACGCCTCAGATGTTTGCAGACATTGCAATTCTACATATAGTCAGCCATTCAGTAAAGTGCAATTTTGTAGATTGATTGTATGTTATGTAAGAAATTGGCAAAAAAAAAAAAAAAAAAAGTTATTGTAGCTTGCAAACATATCACCTTGTATGATATTCCTGCTTGTTCTCAAAAGTTAACCTGGAGTTTATTGTGGCTATATTTGGATTGGAGATCTCCCAGAGCAACTTGTATGTCAGAGCAAATGGGGTTGATAAATCACTTGATAGTGTCCTTCCCCCCACCACTTTTTCTGTCTCTGTAGAGAAGCCTCATCTGTGGTGTATCGGGGGGATTGTGCTAGTCAAAATGCCATCTTTCAGCTAAAATATGTAGCAAGTTTTCTACATCCTTTTTCATCCCAATTTTACAGCCTGGCCAGCTCCTTTCACTGCCGTCAGAGTGGTGCATCTGAGTAGTCTATGGATGTATCTCTTCTTTGTCCCAAGTGACTGTCATTACAGAGTTGACAAAGCAGTATTTGTAGTAGGACAGTAGGAACTGCTGAACAGAGGGAGAACACTTTGATATAACAAACTTGCAGGGCATGTTGCAGCATACTTCTGAACCAAGTGTTTTGCATGCCAACTTTGATTTAAACTGATGTAGGAAAGAGGATAGATGCACAGATGTAGAATTGAAGCTCCTGAAATCCAAAACCATTATGTCCTTCAGATTTGTTTTTGGACTTTGTTTTTATTTTATAGGAAGAGTTATATATACACAGTCATTTAAAACTATGTATATTCCCATCAAAGAGCAGCTGAGAACACAACCCTGTATGTTTTCCTTCCTTTCACCTGAAGAATCCATGGGGTTCAGTGTCAGACTGACACACAGAATCAACCTGATGCTGACAAGTCACTTTCATCTTGAGTAATGTGATATTATATGGGGTTTAATGCAAATAATTAAACTTAGATGGAAATTTGGATGATGGAAAGAATGGAATGTTGCATCTAGTGACACTTCTCCAAAAGAAATGCAGAGAAATGGCACATAGTTGTATGAGACAGACCTGGACAAAGATACTCCCAGGACGCATACAGACTTCAGAGACCTGTGACTTTTAATTAGCCTAGAACAAGCTACTACAGAAAAGACGGCAGTGTCAGCTGTATATACATAGAGCAGCAGAGGGTTTCCAGTACATGCTTTCATTCTGTAAGATTTAAGAGTATCTGGCATGGCCTATTGGCACTATATCAAATAGGTTCTGTGATACCAAGCAGTATATGGCACAACGTGCTATGAGCTGCTTAACAAGATAGGGTTTTGTGATGAGAAAATACCTTTTTTTGTATTACTGAATGCTGGAGGCCTGAATCTGAAATGATTCATTTCATAGATGAGCATGCTACATGTAAGAGTAGGCAGCCCATTGCAGCACCAATATTCACTGGATGTAGGTTCAGAAAACATACTAGATCAGTAACTCATGAATTAAGGAACTGAATTTCTCTTCTTGTTGTTGTTGCATTTCTAAATGCATACAGATTCCAGAAGAAACTGTTGCTCTCATATTTATGGATTTTATAGTCATACTGTGTTCATGGACAACTCATAAACAATTTCTTTTTCTGGTCACAAAATTACTGAGAGGATTTCAATGATAGTCTCCTGCTCTCCAGGAGACAATTTTCTGTGCTCAGCATTAGCACAGAAGACAAATGGATGTATTCTTTACAATATTTTATTGCAAGGTATTATAGGATAAAATAAGAGAAGTAATCTAAAATTGTATCTTAAAATGCATTCAGAATAAAAGTCCAGTATTTTCCTTCCTTGATATAACAATATCCATCAGATCATTTTAAATCATAAAGATATATTTAAAATATTTGTTAATATATTAAAATATTCTTTAATAGATTCCTAGCATACTGAATATAAGTAATGACTGCAGCTACACGTTTGATAGTTGTTTGGTTTTGTTTCATATTCTGTTTTGTTTTACCATTGTGAAAGCATTAGCAGCCTGTATGCAGATGTTCACATCATAGTTAGAGCTACCTGAAGGCACAGAACAGGGGCCCTGAGGCTTATTTTACCTCTTGTCTTGAAGAACTGCCTTGAGGTGAGAATTGGTCTAGTCGGGACTGGTGCAGCTTGCAGTTTTATCACACGGTTCCTGTCTCAGCCAGTACTGCAGCTCCTGGACCTCTGTGTGGTAGTTTCCGTTTTGTTCTGAGGATGGTTGAATGTCCGTGTACCTGGAGAAATGAGTGAAAGCTGTTGGCCTGAATTAACATATGGCAAGTAGCTACCACCCTCCCACGCATCCCTGTGCGCATGTGCCAAACTTGCTGCTTCTACAAATGTGCTGTTCAACTCTTGCTGATGTTCAGCCAGTAGGAAGTTTGCAGAAATGATGCTCACCATGTAACAGTTTATATCAGCTGAGATATTTTCTTTGTCTAAGATCACATGAAGCAGAAAGTAAGCAGAGCAGTAGTCTGTGAAGCAAATGCTAGGAAGGGCCAGTCGTAAGGACTGATTCCCCTCAGGAAACTACATATATTCCAGAGCTTCTTGCCTGCATATCTGGTGCAAGTTAAAAAATGGTTCCTATTAGTGTGCTGATAGGACAGATCCTTCAGATAGAGGAGATTGTTCTTTGAATGTCAGTGGGAGAAAAAAAAAACAGCTTACAGCAGCGGTGTCTGCCATACTTCTGGCAGTATTCTGCTGTTGTTGTTAAACTGCATAAAACAATGACTTACAGTAAGGCTCATGGTTTTAAGTAAATATACAACATTAGAAACGCCTGTGACAGTTTTTAGGAAGTGCTGGTTTTCTTCACAATTTGTAGTTTACTTCCAGAGCTGTAGTAATTTGCTTGGATTTTTGAAACTTTGTACATTCAACTGGATTCCATCACTGTGATTGTTTTGCTCTGCAAGACTATTTTTAAATTCTTAGTTTGTGATCTGTTCAGTCAATTGTAGAGTAAGTAGTCATTTAAACAAAGCTCATTCAAAATTTTCTTATAAAATTTTATAATTTTATTTTTTTTTTTATAAAATTATTTCCTGCTGGAAATACTCTTTTATATACAGTTCCGAACTGTCTTTGACTTTTAATATGTGAAATACGGTGCAAGTGTGGAATGGATACTTAGCCTGTGCTGCAGCTGTACATGTACGTAACGCGGTGATGTTAGTCACATAAGAACATAATGGTTATTTAGTGAAGTTTCGTCTCCTTGCTCCTAATCTTATCCACTGTTTGTGAGGACAAAAGAAATAGAATTCAGAGGGATCTTCAGTGAGGCTGTAAGAAAAAAAAAAAAAAAAAAAAAAAGTGGTTAAAGATCATTTTCTTTACAGCCAAAAGTCTCGTTCATCGTTTTCTCACATTTGTTCACTATTCCATCACACATCAGGAAAAAAGAAAAAGTGCTTTGTGCCATCAGATGATCCATCTCCTAGTTGTGCAATGGTGCCAACTGTTTGCATGTGAGGGATCCAGGCATAACAAGGTGACTCTTCATCAAGCATCAAACAAGTATTAAGCTCAGGTTTCTGTACAGGTAGGAACAGATTACTTATTGAAAGTTTTTTTGGAGTGAGTTTTGATGTGGCCAGTTGTCCAGGATGATGATATGGGGGAAATGGTTTGCTTAGTATTTATCATAAATGAGAAGTTAGTATCTCACTTTTGGGCTAACATTAACTGGATCTATATTGTTATCTTGGCTTTAAACACAGAAACTTGTATCTTTCGTTTTTTTCATGAAAAATTCTTGTTTTGTTTGGAGTAATTTTCGCGCTAGAGGTTTGAAGTCAGTTTGGGGACTGCTTTCTGGTTTGGGAAAATCTAGAAGGAACAGGGAATTCTTTTAACTGAGAATTGTACAGATTACAAATAATAATTCTCCTGATAGTGATACTTTGTCTCCTGTGAATACTTTGTAACTTTGAAAGAATTATAGTGACTTGTAATTTATTTTCACAGATGCATATTAAGGCTCATTTGTCAGGGGAGGCTGTCACATACTGAAAAATGAAGTCATAAAATGCTTAGACAATGCAGGAAGTCAGTCTCAGAATCAGGAAGCCAGTCTCAGCTGCAAGGGCTAAGAAGGTCATCTGTCTGTAAAATAAGGATAATACATTTTAAAAGGGGGGGAGGGGAGGAAGAAAACTTGGTTTTTAATCTCTTTTCCTCAAATATCCTGTATCCATATTTGAGCAGAAAGGAATAATAATAATAACAATGTAGCTAACTCTGAAATAACCATATGATTCTAGAAGTAGGACTAGAAAAACTCAAAAATAAAATTCTGAAAAATAGGACTTAGGTATAAGAAACAGCTATGAATCTTAGGAAAACAAGTGTTTTTTTTTTTTCTTTTTTTCTGACTGAAACATTTAGGTCAGTGTTGTTTTCTAGGACTTTGGTGTATTATCGTGGACTTTATAACAGACGCATGATCTAGAGCTGACTGAAAAACTTGTTTCAGATGGTGAACTCTTTCCTAGTCAGTAAAAGCTGTGAATAAGCCTGGGAAAAAATGGATTATTTTATATATATATATATATATGTATATGTATATACACACACATGTATATATATATTACAGTTATCATATTCAAAGTGCTTATAAAAAAAAAAAACAAACTTTTTTTTTGTAATTAAAGGAAGTTTCATTGTTCTTATAGTCCTAGTGCGTAGGTACTATACTTCTATAGTACCTTGTGTAATGTTGTCCTTGATCCTTGCTACCCTAACACATAATTTGTTTCTCTTTTGAGTGAACTATAAACATTAGTGTGCATTAACAATTTTTGAAACAAAGTGCTAAAATTACTTGGAGCACTTTCAGTAATATGTGCTGATCATCATTAATGGCTCTTTTGTCCTAGACAAGGACACTGTTTTGCAACATTTTCTTCGGTTAAATCCACCTGAGTTGTATTTTCTATACTTTTATGCACATTATTTTTTACCTTGGTCACTATAAACAGTGCCTATAAAGGCCACAAAGCTTCTTCAAACCAGAGATCCATACAGACTTAAAATAAACCCTTTTTAAACTTTCTAAAAGAATGAACTCCTGTCTGAATATGCTTAGATCTATTATTCTGCTTTGGTAGGTTCTCTGCAAGTGCCCAAGTGTTACATATAATCTTCCACCTTAATTGCTAGCTTTGTGTAGTGACAAAGTAAAAAAGAAGTGGAGTGACAGGATGGAACGCAGTGGGATCCAAGCTTGTAATACATTTTCTTTCTGATTTTACACAGTATGTTAGGCAGGAGGCATAGAGTTTAAAAATTTAATCTTTTTTTCCAAAGATTTACAATTTGTCACAAAAGTGCTAAGTTCCAGAATATACTAGAGCCACAGTGCTGGCTATGGGGGAGGTTAGAAGTAAGTAAAACATTTATACGCGCACACAGACACACACACATGACAAGCATCATACATGTAGGCAATCTTACAACCATATACTGTCATCAGACTAATGAGAATCACTTGATTTATGGAAAAAAAAAAAAAAAAAAAAGGCAAAGCAAACTCTACAAAAGGAAGGAAACACAGTGGTGTTTAACATATGTCCTGAAGATTAGTTACTAGGTTTGCCAGCAACACATGTCTTTATCCATATAAATTTCTGGGGAACAGTTTTCCTGGAGGTTTAAGAAAATTGCTCTCAAGAATATCCTCCTTTGATATTTTGCAGAGTAATGTATTCTGCCAGACAGGGGACTTTTTCCTTATCATTCTGTACATCAAAGTATGTTTTCCTCTTGAAATACAGAAAGTTGACAACTGTACAACAGCAGCAGGGATCTAGGTTCAGAGTAAGCAGCGTTTCGTTATGCCTCTCTATTTGGATGGGAAACTGTGAGAAATAGCTTATGATGTATAAAATATCTGAGTCTCCTTTTGTACTTGAAGACATTGTTATCTCTATTTGAAGTTGGCTAGTGAAGGTCAGTCAGGCTAACCGCTTGCAAAAGAATATCCTGTCTCTGTTGGTAGATACTCTTTTCAAAGTTCATTGCATACGGAAAGCTCTTTTTGTAAATATCACCCATCATGGCAAATTAAATGCAGTAGGCGGGAGGGGGAAAGGCAATGTGGTATGAATTCTTTTCATTTAAAACAATTGATTGCTATTGCAAAGAGCACTGCATAGCAACAATGAAAAGTATATCTAAGAAGTTAATTTGTTTAAGATTTTGTGTTGATCAGGAATGTCAAATTGCATTGCTGAAGTGATAATTTCTGTGATAACTGTAATACTGAAACTTTCACTCACTGATAACCACGGCAGTGATATATTGTGGTATTTTCATGACATTTCCTTTGCTTTACTTTGAAGTCTAGTTGGTTAAGTCAGGAAGTCTTGCTGCACTGAAGTTAGGGTTGTTTCTTGCCCTGTTTTATTTTATTTTTTATTTTTATTTTATTTTTTATTTGTTATAGAATCAAAAGCTGGCAGTTTAGGATAGTGCTAATAATGGCAAGTGATCACATATTACTCAGTTATGTCACTTTTTGAAATGATGCCATATATAGGAGGATAAACTTTAAAAAATGGGTTTTTACATTAAATCACATTATGAAAGGAATCAGCAGGTCATTTGCACTCCACTCCACAAAAATAAATACATCTTTGTCTTTCAGCTTTGTATTAGGTTTTAGTTTTATTATATAATGTCCACTCAAATCTACGTAAATCTATGGTCCAGTCCCATAAATTTTATGAACAAGAGTAATCCGAGTTAATCGTGCCCAGTTCTGTGAAGAAAACTGCTGAGTATGTTGAACTTGCAGAATTAGCTTCTCAAGAGATCCTGTCAATTTCAAAAGAACTGTGGAGTTGTCTGCATAAGACCTGTAGGATACGACTCCCAGGAAAGGCGTACAGACATTTATGTAAGTGGGAGTTAGCACAGACCAGGAGGAAGCCAAAGCTCATGCAACTCTCCTTTCTTACATGAAGTAGCTTTCAGACTGTTTTTTTCATAAAACAGTAATTTCTGGGAGTTGATTATATTTCTTAGGTGTTTTGACTGGCAGTCACCAGCCTCCTGCATTAAGGCTAAAACAGATCGCAATGAGGTAGGAGTGCATTGCATATTTGGTATTTAAAGCACTAGCTGTGGTGCATCTAACCCGAGTAACTGTTTGGATATGCCAGTACTTTTTTCCTTACATTTTCCAGTTGCTTATAGTTACTGATGTGACAGGGAAAGATTCTTGGAAATTCATGAATTAGAACTGAAAGTTAGTCTAATTTTAACGTAAGTGAAGATTCCTGGTTAATTTAAATCTCATGTTGTTGAACTCACTGGCAACATTTATCCTGGTTCCACCAGATCACAATTAATCACTTAAAAAATTCAATTCAAAGCAAAATACTTTTTTTTTTGTTTGCTACATTTAAAAACATAATTATGATGATGATGTAAACAGAAAGAAAAAAACCAACAACCAAACCCCACTTCTGTGTTGTTATAAAAGGTTATCTAAAAACATCTGCATAAAACAGCTAAAAGTCTTTATCAGATGGTAATCAGTAATTATTGTGGAAACATATGATTGGAAAAACCCAGCACTCATTTCATATTAAAAAAAAATAAGTCAAAAAGTATAAATGCTAATGTTTCCATCACTGTTTCATGTATGGGGGAAAGTAGTCCCTCAGCCAGTGAATACAGCTAAGTCTGTTTTGTGCTGTGGCAAATCCCATTGTGAAGAGGCTGTGAGTAATCAGAAGTGACAGCATAAGCACTTTCTGTTCAAAGAGATTTTACAGAAAGCATTATTTTCTGAGAAAAGTACACATATGGCTCCCATAATGCTGAAAGAGCACTGACGTATCAATTCATTAGCACTGGTGTTGGGAAAGGAAGTTTTGCAAATGGTGTTCAGATTAAAGACCTTTTCCCACTGCATTTCCTATTCAGTGAAACATCCTTAAAATTGTAGGAGCTGGCCAAGCAAGCTAGGACAGGGGCAGGTACTTCTGCCAAGGAAGTACTGGGACAGTTCCTCGCAATGAATGCTGTGGAGAGCTGTGCATGCTCTTCAGCAGTCATGCAAGAAGACAGGGAACATGCTCTTCCTTGGTAGAAGAACAAGTGTCCTAATGACAGCTGTCATTTCAAATCCAAAGAGTAAGGCGGACCTTAAGAAAAACCTGGGGGGAGGACTGCATATGGCAAAAAGCACACTTTCACTGGCCTTTCTCCGGCTTTGCCTTAGTTACTTCAGGTCTCTGCTTTTTCTCACTCCTGTAGTAACACTCACCTCCTTGATGCATACAGCTGACCAACTGCTCTGAGCCACCCAGGCATGACTGAATGGGAATGAAAATCAGAGAAATCTGGCTCTTATAAAATCCTGATTTACAGAATGAATTTGCAGCCTGTAGTAGCTACTTCTGTAACTGAATGGCTTTCTTTCTGTTATGCTTGTTTTCCTTTTGTTCTTTTTGTTTACTGTGGCTCTAGGGTTCCTGGAATGAGGAATGGGGAGGTTTGGCTGGGACCTTTCAGATTTAAGTCAATACACATACATAATCAAGACCCAGTAGTCTGATTTTTGTAAATTACTTCCCAGTATCTGCCACTTACAAAACTACTCAAAGGAACTAACTGCCTAGAACCTTTTCACAAAGCTTGGAGACTCAGCTTCTATTTGGAGTGGAAAAGAAAGGTTCCAGTGCTCACACTTGCAGAACTTGGTGGTTCAAATCCAAAAGACCGATAGCAATACGGATACAATTAAACCAAAAAAGAATCTCATTACATTTATGTTGACTTGATATCTAAATAACTGGGTTGGCAGTATGGATTTAGATGTATACCAAAATCAGGATTACTTTGAAAACTGTTGGCTTTAAAAGTAAGCTCTCTAAATTTGCAGATAAGATATCTACATTCTTCTGACTCCTTATAATGTGTTGCTGTCTCCCTGAGATGTTGTGCGACAAAGTAAAAGGCCTGAAATAGAAGCCTGCTTTTTCCATAGTGATTTGTTTTTGCAAGAGGGTAGTTAAAGGAGGAGGTCTCTCTCTTTAATAAAAAGAAATCCAAACGATTCCAATTCCAAAATTTCATTACTGGCCTTAATCATAAATGAAATATTTCAAATACTTGTTCTGCTTCCAATAACTTCTTATTCTTCTCATAAAATTCCCCCCAAGGAAAGTGAAGCTTAAATTCTGCAGTCTGAGTACAGCACTAGTTATCTGCTAAAGTGAAGACAACATTGTTTGTATTCAAGCATGAATTCCAATGACATTTAACAGAGTTAATTTTATCTTTATCTGGTATTATGAATTTTGCCTCACTCTGTTCATTTTGTTGCTTTCTTTAAAATGCCTCTCACATTTCACTGGCACTAGACCATCTAGTCTGATGGTCATTGATGATTGCCATCACATGCCCGTCTAGTATAAATACATCTTTATTACTTCAGAAAGTATACATTTAACAGTTTGGAGATACTTGCATCTAGCTTGGAATTACGGCAAGTAATGCCATATCAATGAGAGAGCTTTTCATTTGGTTTCAATGAGCAAAGGCCACAGCTGGCAGTCAAAGAAGTACTAGAACTTAATAACGTAGCAAATAAATTGTACTCTTTGTGTCTGTTCTGTCTGGGTAGGTTCATCTGTGCTATGTCACATGAGTGTGGTAAAATTGTTAACCATGTGAGGTAAGATGGATCTTCCATAGTGTTGTCAATATCCTTGGTTTGCATCAGCTTCTGTTTTATAAGAAAGTCAGGTAGATAAACACGCCAACAACAAAATGTAATTGCTGTGTGTTGAAACATTCATTGAGGAGGTGTAAAGAGACAATGTAATATTAAAGCCTGCATGCAAAGAAGGGAGCTGCTGCTTGCTCTGACAAAAAAAAAAAAAAAAAATCATTGCAATTTTCATTCTTCTTTTGTAGTGGCAGCTGTGTGCCTGAAATAAAATAGTTTAACAATGAAATAAATGTCAAAAGAATTTACACAGTGGTCATTTTGCTAACATTGGGATCATTTCTTCCCTACAGGTATTTCTGTAACAAAGAAGACTCATACATGTAAGTAATATCTTTTGATTTGGTTTTCTTCAATGAATGGAATTCATGTTAGGCAGTGCTGTGGCTCTGCTAGGTGTATGTCTTATCTTGAGAAGGCTCCATTTTAAAAATGCTGGCAGGTTTTCTGCTTTAGATTGGTTCCAGTCCTGGCCTGAAATGTCATCTAAATGACTATACTCTGCGTGTGTGTGTGTGCATGTGCATATGTGTCAAAGCCAAGGGCAGAAAAGGAAAGATAAGAAGACAAAAGACAGAATTCCTTGTTTTATAGTATGTACCTTGCAGCTAGCTGGTGAGTAATATATCTAGAAAACACAGGTGGTTAGAATGGTTATATTTTTCTATGTATGTTGCATTTGAAACAGTATGTTTTTATGTGAAACATACTGTTTCACATAAAAAGAAATTATTTATTTGCAAGTCTTCTGTCCCTATGCGTTAATCTGTAAGATAGATCATTCTGTGTTTATGCTTAAGGAGTTCTTGATGGAAATAAGATGATTATTGTTTTGCTCTCAACTATATAAACAGTCTTCATAAATGGCAACCTTGGAAATGGATGTGGATGCATGCATTTACTTACATGTACATTTATTCTGAATGCTCTTCAAAGAAAACGTTATTGGGAATCGGATCTCATCTACTCTACAGTGAGTTAAAAGCTCAATGTCAAGAAAATGTTACAATTTGTAGCTGAAGGAGGTATGTTGAGATTCTTCTGATACTGTGAAGGTTTTGAAATCTGGCAGTGCAGGAATTGTGCTTGCCCAGGATCTCAAATAGCAATAGGTTGAAGTTGAAGCTACTAGTCCTTTGAGGGCTTTCTAACAAAACAGGTGGTAGGGTGCACAAAATTTACAAAGATTTACATTGCATTTTAACAGAGTTATGCATTTTAAATATGTTCACCGCAACTTCATAGGCTTAAAGTGGTCATAAAGTGTCTTATGTTAATATTCTTATTTCATTCTTGTTTTTAAAATATTCGTATATTGAAAAATCTGACTTGATATTGTATGCCACTTGTGAAATCTCCCAACAGAGATTTTAAAAAGTACAGTTGCTTGATACAACAGTTTCAAATGAGAAGTTGATTGGTATGAATTTTGAAGCAAATGTTAAATGTTGCCAACCTTTAGAGCATGATAGTCCTCTGATTAGGTGGGCTTGTTCCTTAATGTATTCTTAGGGTCAGCTTCTGTTTGGGTGAATGCATATATGGTTTCCATCAACCTTACTGAGAGCTACAGATAGGTGTCTGAGAGCGGAATGTGACCCTTTTTAGTAAATATTTGAGCTCATGCTGACTGAGATTAACAGTACAGGAGACTGAAGTCCTCTGTATATCCGCAGGCCAGGCATTGTACAGACAGCTTCCTTGCACAGCCTTGCCCATGAGCTCAACCCTGGCCTGGAGCGACCACCCTCTCTAGAGGTGGTAAGTAACTCAGTATTTGTGCTAGCTCAGGCTTGGGCCTCCCTTGTATAGAGGCTAGTGACTGTACACGGTGGTGTGTAACACTCCACCTGGAAATCAGCTGAAACCGCCCCGTATGTTTTGTGAATGGCAGTGCCATTAACTGACCAGCTGTAAGAGTCATGTCTCCAGTTCCAATATTCAGTAATTGTTGTAGGCAAAATTAACTAGTAACCACAGATCTAAAGAGCACAGGAATGTTGTCAAGCCCTGCCAGCGCTGATAATACGCTGCCATCACACCTATCTCAGTGGATGCTGTGCTTGAGGTTCATTATGACATGAAGGTGTATTCATCAGCTCTGTTAGGTGGTTAGCTGCTGTTTACTAGGTTTGGCCTTGAATCTAGTGAAGAAAGAAATTAGGGTCCCAGCATCTTCTGCCATCTTCTACATTGTGAGAACTATGTTTATGCTATTCTACGGGAACTGGCTATGAGTAGTTCCCCAATTTGTTAATCAGTTTTCATGCAACTACTGAAGCATGAACAAGAAGGTTCCCTTAATAACAGGAAGATAAGCTTGGCCATTAAGAAGGGATTAAAATAGAAGGAGCAATATGCTGTAATTGCCATAATGAAAACGCAGGCTACATTTGCTAGCAAATCTATATGAGGTTTATTCAGCTCTGGTTGAAAGTCTTTTAAAATACATTCCTGTTACGATAAATTCTCATACAAGAGGAATTGATGTAAATTGTGCATGTTTGGTATTTTGACAATATGCACAATAAACATTTTTTCCTTATTACTTAGAAAAAAAAATGTTGAATACAAAAAGTAGATATCAATATTAGGCTTTAGAATAACTTGAAAAAAGTCCAACTTTACATAAAAACCTAAATGCAAAGATATTGAATAACATCTGAGTTGTTGAGTCATAGAGCTCAACAACTGCAAGTGACAAGCAGAATGTTTTCATGTATCACGTCTTTGTATCTAGAGTTTACCTATCACTCTGCATTATCATATACATGTATATAATATACCCAAAACATGGTACGTGGAATGGGATTTCTACAAACAAATTTCAAAAACATTCCCACAAACACTTTGTGAAATATATATGTGTTGTCTTTATTACTGTTTAGAAATCTGGGTGAAGTATTCGTATTCCAAGTTTACCATGTACAGCATCTGAGGATGTTGACTGACCATAAACTAGCACTTATTTGTAACAACCTTTCAACTTAATTACTGAAGTATGATGCTAGAAGCTTGATATATTATGCACTTAAAGGATTGGATTAATCCTTTTCAGGCTTCATCCGAATAGCCATTTTTATAGTACGGGTTTTGAAAACAGTGGTGTTCTTGGTCCACTACCTAAGTTCTTCCTGGTTTTATTGTTTGAGATTTTGGGTATATTTTATCCCCTTCTTGGCATTAGTCTTTGACAAATGTGCTCTGTCAGCTGAAGTTGAACTAGGGGGCTGCTGAATACTGAGTGCTTAGGTCATTTCTGGAAGAAATGTGAGTTCAGTATTCCTGCACATGCACTATGATGTTCAAAAAAAATAGATCTCTCATAATGTAACAAGCTAAATATAACCCAAGAGAGTTTTACTCTTCTTGATACAACCAATTTTATCCAAGTATTGTTTTATTTGCTGCTTCCCTACATCCTCTCTGTATCAGAGTCTGAGCATTACAAAACCTGCCATTTTTAAACAGGGAGTGCAATACTGCTGCTTTCAAGCAGCACTAATGAGAATAAATTTTGTCCACCCAAAAATGCAATTTTTCACGCAGTGGATTAAACAGACTGTAGCAGTAAAAATTCTTACCTTCTGTCTATTTGTAGAACTATTATTTCTTGGGCTCACATGCTGATTTGTTAAGTTATCCATCCTATATAACCTTTAGACCAGTGAAGTCAAATATTAGAGGCAAAATCCTATCCCATCTTCTGTATAAAGGGGGACTTTTGGTGTTGCAGTTCTCTTTTGACTGGAGAAAGATATGACTGACATTTCGATTCTTTTCCAGTTGTTTAATTCGAACTAATACTCATAATACAACTCCTTCCTCTCATGTTTCATGCTCTGAATAGACAAGTAGATAGCTTAGATAAGTAGCTTTAGCCTTTTCACAAATTCAGACAGGTGTCATTGCATCAGTGATAATAAGGATCTGAAATTCTGGGGGAACCAAACGCTGCAAAGGACCATCAGCCATGACGTATGCAGTATTTCACCTCCAGCATCTTAATCTTAAATCTTGCCATATTTCATGCAATGAGTGTGATGACCTCTACCACACCGCTTGTGTCTCAGAACTGTTACACAAATAAATCACTTTCTTTTTCTTCAGACCACTTTTATATTCTAGACACTGACTTTCTTAGAAGAGTTTGACTTGACTACTATAAGAGTGAGGAGTTGTTTCCTGCTTATGTACCCAGAAGGCTAACACTAATGAATCCTTGATCTTATGAAACCTTCTTTCTCTCACTATTTGAATTTCAGTGAACCACAGTCAAAGGCTTCAGAGGAGTTTGATTACATAGCTGGAGTCCATATCTGTATGGAGGTCCAGGTACATTGAGTTACTTGCTTACCTGACATTTTTAAGATGGAAAAAAGCACCATATATTTTCACAATTTTCCATCTGTCTTCAGAAGGCCATACAAGTACTCCCACAGACCTCTGGAGGAAGCTCTTAGATTGGTACAATGTTATGCAGCAAAAAAGAATTAAGACCCCTAGCCTAGTCCTGCTGACATACCTGTGAGCAGAGCATGACTGAAGAGGCAGGGACCTGTTTGGGGCTCTCTAGCATGGACTGCATTAACCCAGGTGCTACTTTGAATTAGGGACAGCTCGTTGGGTTTAACTTTTCAGGGAGAGTGCACCTACAGATCACCGTCAACATACAGGCAGCCCTTTGAGAGCTAAGTCCAAAACTCAGCAGCCTACTTCACGCACTGAGACTATGGCATTATCATTTGGAAAGAAAAAGCATGTTTCTTTTGGCAGTCCCAGGTATGGATAGCCAAGTACCTCAGTTCCTGTACTTCAACCAGGTCACTTTTCAGAAAGAAGGACTTTTCAGTGAAATTTAAGCTGAAAACCTACCAATCAAGTCTGGTTCTCTTGTTCAATTGTGGGTAAGGATTTACCTCATTGGTAATGGATTTTTTATTATATTTTTTATATTTTTGCCTTTTTTTGACACTGTTCTCTGCTGAATCTCTGTCTCAGAATCAGACGTGAAAGTCCTCTACAAAAAGATGTAACTCATTCTCTGATCAATTAAGCTGTTGGGAAGTTCAGCTTCATCTCAAACACGTATCCAGAATACCTTTCTTCCTGAGGTAGAATTAGGTCAGGACAGCTGTGCCTTCACAGGACCTGGTCAGGATTGGTGTGAACTTTCACATTGCACAAAGTTACTGTCACCTACTCCCTGAACTACTACAAGTTTTGACACTTCCCTCTTTATTTTGTTTCTCTGCCTGTTAATGTGTGATACTGGCTGAAACCATGCTTTGCAATTATACTTACTAGATTCCATTATGATAAGTACATAAGTAAGAAAGTCACTATTAGTGATCTATGGACTAATTTGTTCATCCTTTATTATCTCTAACTGTAATACAAATGTACTTTGTGTTATAATCAGTGTACTTTGGTATTGTATGATATCCAATGTACTTTGGTATTACATTCAACACTGTGTATTTTATATTTTTATAACCCAGGGTATAACCAGATTTAAAAAACAATAGTTTTACCAAAACCCTCTATAGATTAAGACTCCTTTGTAACATTATGCAAGATATTTGTCCTTTATTTCAGACTCTGCAGATGTTTCCAAAGCTAGCCACTAATTTTAAAGACAAGAACTCCTAATGGAGAATTAAGTAGGGACTGTATGCTTTGAATCTTTTTCACCAAACAAAAGCCATCTGCAAGAAGAAGAGCTGTTTGACAAAGTCTTTGTTGACAAAGACTGCAAGTAGACCAACCCCTTCTGCTATCTGAAGGGATATCTGCTCTCTGGTGTGGTATTCCACACCGAGCACGCTGCCTTCGTTCCCACATCAAGCTCTGTATTGATTCCTATACTACTTGTAGTAGGCCTTGGTCTAGAGAAATATCTTGAGTCTGTATTTTAATGAGACTGAAATTCAGGCTAAGTGGTCATTTCATGTTTCAAGCTTACAGTGCAGCTGGATTGTAGGTTTGATTAGACAGCATAGGGAGATAAAGTTGGCTTTATGTTAGATAAGCTTAGATGTTGGACTCAGCATAAAATTCAATAGGTATTTCAATAGGTACATATAGTCCTGAAAAGTCCCTGAGACTTTCTAGAGCTTGGAGTGCTGCTTCTGCACCACAACTATCCCAAAAAAGAGTGCCCTGTTCTTTAGGTGTAGACATGCTCTTAATACTGTTGTGAGCAGAGATCCTTTCCTAAATGATGACCTTCATATCTCCAAGTGGTTTCTAACAAGCAGTGTTCTTCTCGTAGCACCTGAGAAGGATGATCTGGGACATGAGACAACTTTTCTGCTTTTAAGATGTCCAAATATCCTAGAATTGTTTTTCACCCAAATTCTACAAGCATGTTAAGGTTTGCAGCTTAATTGAACCCAATACCTGAATTTCAGTTTTTCTCTAACTTTTTCCTTGTTGGTATATTACTGTATTTTCCAGTATGGTATATGACCAGTAGTCTCAGTGCTAATGATTTCTTGAGGTATGTTAGTTATTCTGTTTAATTGCATTAAAGGGAAAATAAGTTTGATGTTTTTTCTTGATCTGATTTATAATTACTACATGAGTGGCACAGTCTACTTCCTGTGTTTTGAGTCCCAGCTGAAGTAAGTAAACGACACTTTTCCTCACAAGATAGGAGGCTGCAGAATATTGATGGTTAACAGGATCTGCTGTTAGCGCCAATGCCTAAAGAGAACAGGTGAAAACTAAACCCTGTCCCCTGAGGCCAGTAAAATAGCTGTTTGGTCCCCTGTGTGTAACCTCCTAATAACTTTACTGGGCAGCCTTAAGATCCCTTGGGGGCTTCTCTGCAAGAGCACTCCCTCTCTTTGCTCAGATAGCTTATTAAAAATGATTTTATAATGAAGTTGCCTCAAATAGCAGCTACTTTCCTACTTGTCCTTGAAGCACTGTTTGCCCTGCTGAAGAATCCTAAGACAACTATCTAGGGCTTTTCTCTTGTTCAAAACTTTTACTGAACTACTGCTATACTTGATTTTTTTTTCCTGCGAGTCAAAGAAAACCTGTTCAGCATCAGCTAGATGCTGTACTTTTAAATCACCTTTGAAGACACCCCTATAAAAAGTTTGTTTTGGGTGCTGTCACCACCAATCAGTAAGTTTTATTCCCTGCCACACAAAATACTATGCCAGTGACTCGTTTCTCATCTGATAGAAAATGAATGTTGCTTTCTTGTTCTAAATCTGTTTTTGCACTTGGGGTATTTTACAATGCAACCAATGTGAAACCAAATAAGAAGTGCTGTTGCTTATGACTTTCTTCTTTAATATGTGGATCACCCAGGCTGAATGAAGTACAGTGTTGGCATAGTTTGGCTCTGAACAGTCTGAGTCTAGGTAGCTCTAACTATACATGCTGTGGAATATCAGCACACTGAAAGCCTTCTGAGCACATACTTAGGAATAGGTTCCTAAGAGATAATTACCCTTACTAAACAAAGATGGTCATGCTCTCCAAAGACTGATTCAATTTCTGTCAAAGTTAAGCAGAGGCTTCCTCTCATTTCATTGATGTGGGACCAGACTTGGTGCAAGACCTGTCCATCTGGTTTGAACTGTTTCTTAAAGTCACCTTAGTCTTTATAAAAAGGTAAGTCTTTGTTTCTGTGAGTGGATTGTCACTAAATACAGCAAGGGATTTGGTTTTGCACAACTATAAAATTAGGGTTAAAATACGATCTTTGGGTCCAGTGTGTTCAAAGATCAAAAGTCAAAGCCTTTTTCCTAAGGTACATGTTTTATTCCTCTGGACAATAGTACTTCTACCTTTCTTCAATACGATGAGAAGAGTCTGTCCTTAGAGCTCTCTTCTCATAGTCATTTCACTTCATGACATTGTTTCTTAAAACACAGTACTACATTTTTTGTTGTAGTAAGGCTGAATTCTAATGATTCTAAAGCAAGCTGTCATACGGACTTCTCCAAGGTTGGTATCTGATCCCAAAAAAGCACATTTTATTATCTGAATTTTGAAACCAGTGACTGATTCCATCATTCCTAATAGACTCATTTATTTGACAGTGCATTGCTAGACTTTTGCAGTCACCATTCTGAAACAACTGTTGGAACCCAAAAAGGACTTTTTAATCTACATTGATGTCTAACCTTTTCAGGACTGTAAAAATATTGGAAGCTCTTGCAGCTTTTCTCTGAGAAGATCAATCTGAAATCATTTAAAATTTTAACCCCAGTTATGGACACAGTTTCATGCCGAAAACATGTAAGACAGATCAGTTAGTCATCCTAACTCATACTGAATGGCTTGTTCTTAAATTTATCACCAAATGGTGATATTATGTGAAACCACTATTTTAAAAAGTCTGCTCATGTAATGAAGTATACTTGGTAATGCTCACCTAAAAAGGACAAAAAACCTCAAAGAGCAGTGTGGGTCAGTTTGAGGAACTCAGGTTTGGAGTTGAAAAGTATGAATGGAAAGAGATTAGCCTGAGGTTGAATAGAATCCTGATGCAAGTTATGGTTAAAAAGGAGAGTGGGTGATTCTTGAATTTTACACTAATTGAGTAAAGGATCAAAAGGTAGTGGCAGATACTTTGGGTCAAGTTTCAGACAGAGTATATAAACACTGTCCGTATTTGCATTGGTAATTTGCATGAGAGCTGGAAAGATGGTCATCAGCTTACCTAACTGATGATGATGTATAAAGTGCATGTGCAAAATTCTTCATTCAGCCAGAAGACTAGTTCCAGAAAACATGGTGCCTGGTGTTATTTTAGTATAGGGTAGTTGTTTAATTTCCTATTGTGCTTTAATTTAAAATAGCAGAAGAAATACAGCTGCTTTCATGATACAACGAAGCAACACATAATTTTTCTGTAATGCCATAATGATTTCCATTCAATCAACTGTATATGCACTATGAAAACATAGTTAAAATATGCATGATTTTGCAAATACAGATGTGCCTATTCGTACACATTGAAATAAGCATCACAATATTGAAATGACTTTTTGCTAAATATATTTTATATGTGCATAAAGAGACAGAAAAAGTCAGTATCAGAATTACGCCCTCCAGTCTGAACATCGTTCAATTCCAGTGTGAATGTATTTTGGTACTTCAACTCTTGCAATTGTAAGTTAAACACCAAAGTTGCACAATTTAAATGATGCAGTCATCTTGCCTTGGATTACTGTATTGTCTGGTTTTGGGTTCACTGTTAGCTTTATCAAATTAGTAGATCTTACCTAAACAGAAACTAGGGGTTTAAGGGATTGCATCTGGGACTTCAGTAGGCTTTCTGTCTTTTAACTTACTGCTATTAGTGGTAAAAAACATTGACTTGAATGGAAATAGAACTGAACCTTCAGTGAATTTTTGTAAAACAACCAACCACCACCACCACCAACAAAAAAACTAAGCAATTTAAGATGTGAAGTGTTAATTAGACTTGAAGCCTTGGCAAAGAGCTTGACAACTTTGCTGCAAGAACTGATGCTGTTATGAGACCTTTTTTCTATCTGGTTTAGTTTCCACTGTGTGTAAAGACTTCTTGCTTAAGGTTAACATATGCTATCAGATTCAGCAAGCTGTAACAATATGACTTGCTGAACAACAGACCAGACACACCCTTAAAGCGTATTTCCTCTCTCTCTCTCTCTCTCTTTTTTTTTTTTTTTTTTTTTTTGAGGTATTTACCACTGACTTCAAAAGCCAGTTCACAACAGTGGTGGTATACTTGCAGTTTTCTGGAAATTCAAATTAGGCTTAATCTCTGTGCAACAGGGGAAGGGAAACCTCTGGTTTCAGAACACCAGTGTATTACCAGAGCCATTTGTGATTTCCTTTTAGATAGAGTCATCAGTTGATAACCATCCTTCCCACCACTGTTTGTCTGAAGAAACTGTTTTCTTATCTTTGTTACTGTTACCTAACTGATATGTAGGTGTGATATTTGCTGGCTGCAAAGACAGCGTTTACAGATAAGCCACGTTTCCTGTTTAAACTCTTAACATTTCTTTCACGCTGACCCCTTTTTCCTTTTCTCCCCCTACACTGCCAACTTACTCCAGAGTTATGGTCCTTGAAATAGAAGTGGAAGTTAAGTGGTCATCCAAAAATACAACTTTACATGCTGTTTAAGGACATAAAGAGCACTAAAGCTTCATTCTATCTTGTTTTCCTGTTGAACAGACTTCCTGATACTTCACTGAAATAGTTTGTTTTTTTCAGCAATTTTCACAAGGAAGATTTAAGAAAAAAAACAAAACAAAACATGTCTTTAACACAGTGAGCAGTGAATAGTACTTCACATGAGATGGTGATGACTTGGCTTTAAGAGCTGGGCTAGAAACAAAGCAGTGAACTTTATATTTCCATGTCCTGCTAGAGCAACTTCACCACCTTTCTGTCAGCTGTTTTGAGAGTAGATTTTGATACAAAATCCTGTCCATGATGAAATGGTAATGTACGTTCCTGTAGAGTATTTCATCTTTGACAAGCTCATATTTCAAAATGAACAATGTCACCAGAAAAACCCCAGCCATATCTAACAGAGGGAACTTTAGAAAACAGGCACAGAGAAGCTTGACCTGGGAACATAGTGTTTGCCAATTCAGTAATATTCCTTGTGAAACTAATCCCAGTTTGCCAGGAAAATTCCCTTTTCTGCATATGCATTTGCTGCTTTTCATTGTCATCAGAAGGGAGGTTATGTGATGGTCACTTGAGGTAGGAGCCTACTGTGTTTTTTGTAGATAGACTGCTTTTCTCACTCCAGTGTTAAATCAGAAGTTAGACTGTGGTCCGGCCTGGCAAGCAGTATTGCATTCTGCTAAGTGCCAAGTTAAGATGGCTTATATGTAGCTACTTATGTTCTTGGCTCAAGCTATTGAGTTCCTCGTCTTGAAATCACCAAGATGAGAGTAAGAATGTGACATTTTACTGTATGTCCAGAATAAGCAATAGAAGACTATCAACATACTTATTTCTATAGTAAAATAGGTTGTCCATTAAATCTTTAGTGTTCTTCTGTGTCAGAATTGGCTTGCATATATAATAGTGGCACTTGCATGGTAAGCCTCCAGATTAAGCTTCATAGTGCTCTTTTTGAGAACCAAAAGGTCTATTTAGCAGTTACAATTTGATTAAGTGTTAGTTTGACATGGACTGCCCCTGCTGGTGGGATTTGGGCAATTGCTGAGAAACTTTGCTATCCTCTACAACAGTTTGTAGAACTAGAATGATTCCATTCTTCCTTTTCCTTTCCTGTCTTTTAGGTAATCCCGTCCAAAATCTTTCTCCTAGGTACTTGTCATTAAAACAAAGGTGCTATCTCTAAATAAATTGACCAAGTGCAAATGTAATTTGCACAGAGCAAAAATAAATAAATAATCAGTATGCTGGTTTTGAATAACATACTCCAAAGTAGACATTCCATTTATTAGGTTAGTTCATTGCTGTATAAAAAAATAAAATAAAATACAGAAGAAGTTTTTAATTGAGTATTTAAATAATTTTAGCACAAATTAGTCTTTTCTCCTTTTAGCTTCTATTGTTTTACCTGTTTAGAATCACTGTATGGTTTAATAGACAGCTCCTTCAATGGGTTTTGTGTGTTTGCCTCACATTTGCTTCCAAATAGTTTTGAGGTTAGATTTCTGTTATGATTACTGTTACTCTTAGAGTTTGAGAGAGAATAATAAAAGGAAAGGAGAAGCAAAAAGAAAGGACTCAGTTACTATTGTTCAAAATGTTATGTGCAAATTTGACATATTTGTTAGGTAAGAAGAGACACTGAAGCTTCAGCTGAAGTAGCTGGTGACCAAATTGTGCGTAAAGGAATGGCAACAGGAACTGAGTGATGGCAGACTTTGTGTTTGATACATTAAAGCTGTTAAACTTCATCTTCCGTCCAGTGAGGTCATAAGTCAACACACTATTACCCACATGCATCGAGCTAAGCATGTCCTGATTAAAGTAGGATTAGAGGTGAAGTTCTTTGTCTCTTTCAAAAACACACTTCTGAGATGTTTTTTTGTAGGAATCTCTATGCAACAAAAAAAAAAGTTCGAAACAAGAAAAGTGGAAAATTGTATGTTCTTCAGAGTCAGTAGAAATCCTGCCATTGGTTTTAGAGACAGAAGGTTCTGTTCATTTTGTTCTCTGCAAAGTGGTATAGCTTCTCCTTTATGCCTGAAATGGTACACCATGCTATACCTAGTTATTTGCTGCTGTTGTACAGGAATTAGTTTCAGTAACATCAGGAAGTAGGATCTTATCAGAGTATTTGCCAGTAGGTTAATGCAGTTCTCCCAGACCAATCTATCAATGGATGGTAGCTTTGTCTACTTTGCATTATCAAATGTACTACTCATGTTCTTAGGTGCTTTTAAATAGATTTCCAAAAACATCAATATTTCAAGTTCTTAAAAAATAAAAGCAATTCTATTAGCTGTTGTATCAACCCTTCATCAATTATTTAATATAAATGTGAATCCTAAACTATTTGATTTTAAGTATTTTGCAGATGACTGGGCTTAGTGTTGAGTAAATATTTGTTTCATTTCTAAACGTGTTTTCATGGAAACAATCCATCTATAACACATTGTATTTCTATGAAAACACAAGCTTATTAAATGGCAATCAGTTTTTGTTTTCATGGCAGTCATCTTGAAATTGGCATATTCGCTGTGTCAGTTTCTTGTGATGTAAGCTTAAAACTGTCAGATTGTGTGTGCTCAGACATGAAGAGGTCTGGAGTCTCATACACAGAGAAGGAGGAGAAATTAGGCTCTTGCCATTTAGCAGGTGGTGGTAATTTGGGAGGGTTTGTTTATGAGGCTTGAATTAAGATTGTATTAAGATAAGAGGAACTTTTAGTCTGAGTATACTCAAATATTATAAGCTGATAAACAAGCAGCTTCTATGTCAAAGTCATGGAGTCATTTGTGCTTACTAAGGGCTGACTACAAATATCAGGGTTGTTGGTGGAGCTTCAACTGTCTTTGCACATTTCACTTTATCACTCAGCTCATGCATTATAGAAATTGCTTTAAAAAGCAAGGAAGCTGAGAGAAATGGCTTCACATCCCTGTACACACCCTAGGCTACTGGAGCTGACTGATCTTCAGAACTATAGCAAGGGCTTTGGCATTGCCTAGCCATTTGGGAGCTGTAATTGCAAGTTCATGGATCACATTGTAACAGGCTGAAAAATTACTTTCAAAGCAGCCTGGCTCCTGGAAGACAGAGCCTTCTAGGTAACGTCACAGCAACAAAGTCCTCTGTGTCAGTAAGACAGGGCGTGTTGAATGAACTGGGGTTTATCAGTAAAATCAATTTCTCTTCTATAAAACTGTTCTTTGTTTTATAGGATAAACTGATGGTGATCATATCATGCTTTAATTGAGTGTGACTTAGAAATGGCTCATTCTTCATGTGTGCAAAAGTTTTCAGGAGTAATGTGCAGGTGTAAGCGCTTTAGTATTTATTACGATGTCAGATTACGCAAATAATTAGGGAAAGATAGTTGAATATTTAGCTTATTACTTCTATAGGAAAATGTACACACATTTTACGTGCATGTTACAATTATATTTTCTCTTCCTGTAATTGTAGAGATGTCTTTCATGCATTTTGCTGCAATAAGTTTAAGTTAAAGGGTAGAATTAACAATGTGGTTTATTTCATTTTGTTTCCAACCCTAGTGGACAGATTTAAGATCCAGTTTTCACATTTTGTGGGAAATATCTTTTGAATATCTTTTTGATTTTATTCTATGTTTCTCTCTTCTGTGCTCTAAAACCAAAGCCAATTTCTCATGGTTGGAAGAAAATGTAGCACTTGGCTCAAAATAGTATGGATAGATGCTCTAAGTTCTTTACATCGTGTTTGTGTAGCACCTGCTCATATTTCAAATGCTCTCTAAGGGTAATTTGTCCATGCTTGTTCCTCTGTGGAGTCTTGCACAGAGCTGTGAGAAAGCCCTGGTTCCTAGCTGAGCCTCCCTGACTGCTGGGATGTCTGTGTTAGACCATGGTTCTTCCCTTTGTAGATCAAATTGCAGACCCTGATTCTTTCCTGGGCATCACTTGCATGTAACTTTCTGAATTCTGTCCTTATGCTCATCTTCTGCCTCTCAAACTGTACTTGATGACAGACATCCACCTGGTGACAAGCTTAATGATTCATGAAATCCTAGCCCTCAGGGAACTTGCTGGTTATTTATTGTTACGCACAAACAAAAAGCAGATAGTAAATTAATCATTTTCAGATTTAGGTGACTGAAATGGTTGTTTGAATATCTGAAATAGGTGGTGAATATTTATAGACATTTGCATAACAGTCATTTTTCATTTAGTCTTACTGCTAAACACACGGGATATGCTGAGGCTGGCTGTAATTCTGCTGCAGTTGCCAATAGTTTTTGAGCATTGAGCTAAGTGTGTAAGTGTTATAGGTAGTGTACCACACGGCTTCATACCAGTGCAACTGTACTCTGAGGCCGTTTAATTTTAAAGGAAGAAAGAAAACCGTGTAGGTGCTGCTGAGCCATGATGTCAAACACTTTATACTGCTTATGCTATTTGTACCGTGAATTTTCACCACATAGTAACAGAATAAGTTTCTGATTTTTCCCCAGAATAGCTTTCTTTCTCTGCTATCTCTTTACCAGAATAACAGAAGGAAATGACAGATTCTGAGCCTTACCCAAAAGTCAGAGGAAGACTTACTGGAGATTTAACAATATCTGTTCTGATTAACTTTGATACAGTCTGTGCCAACTCCTCGGTACATGTTTAGAATTATTCCTAGCTGAACTTGGGATAGATGGAGCATAAAGATTCTAGTCTGGAACACTAAAGGCACGTGTATTTTAACAACTTGTTCAGATCAAAGGGAGCAGCTCTATAGGGCAGAGCAGCTGACACAGGGATCTGACATCAGGGTGACATAGGTGTTTCAGAGGTTGTTTACTTGGGAGTAGGTCTGGTCTAGTCTGAGGAAGCCCAATGCAGCTGGAGTGCATTACATATGGTCTGGGAGCAAATCTTTCAGTTCAGTTTCATCTGAAAGGAATCCCACTCAAGTGCTCTGAGGCCACTTCGCAATGCAAGCTGAAACATAATGAAGTGATGGAGAGAGTTGCTTCAGAAGCACACTGCTGATCCTGATGACTCTTGATCCTGATGACAGCTGACTCCCTCATTTCTCCAGAAGTAGAGAAACGTTTTTCTCTTTTCTATAAATGTGGAGCATTCCTCCATTATTCTGTGCAGTAACTGCTGAGGGATAAAAATCTTAATCAACATCACCCCTATTCAGAATAAACTGATGGTTCAAGAATGCTCTTTATGTTGTTCCTCATTAGGGAGAAATT
The DNA here is from genome assembly GCF_009819795.1 of Aythya fuligula. Classification (NCBI taxonomy): domain Eukaryota; kingdom Metazoa; phylum Chordata; class Aves; order Anseriformes; family Anatidae; genus Aythya; species Aythya fuligula. The sequence continues at coordinate 6,486,120 of NC_045569.1, read as the reverse complement.
CATAAAGTCAGACTGATCTTCCTTTTTTACCTTTCTGTTGTGTAGCGTAGCCAGTATAAGAACCTAGAGTTCGTTCCAGTATGTAGGGGAACTTTTTGAATTATCACCATATACACAGAAAACATTTATTGGGGTAGAGTGGAGAGAGATTATTGTGCCCCAGCATGTGGTAAAATGAACACTGAAATACAGCTTTCAATGCTATCCTGTGTTATTTTTGTCTGGATTTCAGGCCCAAAGCCTTTGTTGCTCTATATGTGGCTTACATTGCTTACAGCATGGAGATTCATGAAGAAAAGAGGAACAAAGGGAGGTGTTCTGTAAAGAAAAGTTTTCTGCACAGAATCCATATTTTTTTGCATGTGTGCAGATGGGACTTTTCCTTGTTGTTATCTATAGTCATTGAGTCAAAGGCTGTTTTGGCAATTCTATGTGCTGTGGAAAGCTTTGGCAGCCTTTACTCACTCAAAACTAGTCCTGGTAAATGCTAACTTGGTGTAGTTTGTTGAAGCACTGACAACATGTTGTTTGGCCAAGTAACTTAAAAAAAAAAAAAAAAAAAAGACTGATAATTAGCTCCTACAAGATAAGGTTTTCTCTCATATTTGAATATATGAATTGGCATATGCTTCCAGGCTCTGAATAAGTATATCAGTAGCTTCTCACAGTTGTCTCTTTGGTACCTGGAACAGTTCAGCTATCTCTAGTGACTTTGTCCATCTGACTGTTCGTAGTGAGCTAAAAAACAGCATGTTCCTACCCTTCTTTCCTGTAGTGTTACCTAGAGATGGGCCTCCAGAATCTCTGCAGGTTTTGAAAAGACACAATTTCTCTGAGTCACTGTTTTTGTTCTGTTTCAGTGCCAGCTCATTCTCTACAGTCAACTTTGTTTCTTCACCCTAAAAGTATCTAAAAGCATTAGGCACTATTTATTTGTATGTTTGGGTCATCATAACTTTGGCATTTCTTCTAAGCATTTTGGCTAAATATTGCTGTCCTTTTCTGTCATTACTTTAATTGTTTTATTCGTTGGCACTGCTAAGTGTTTATAGACTTGTTTCCTTTTCCTCCAAGTGTCCATTCTCAATGGAAAGGTGAAGCCCAAGCAGAGAATGCATCATTTTTGCTCAGAATTTGAGTACACTGTATTTATCTAGCTTTCATCTTGTTTTTCCATGCTCTTTTGCAGACATGTAATTAATTTGAATGAGAGGGAGTCATGGATAATGACCCTGTTGTGGCTTATGTATGAATGTGGTACTCTGTGTTTTGTTTCTTTACATCTGTGTTTTTAATGTTATGTATCTTTTTTGTTTAAAATACATATTTTAAGAATTTAAGCATTACCAAAAAACTGGACATGTGATGATTTGGCTGGGAAGGCACTAACAATGGTGGCTGATGCAACCAACAGTTTTATTTTTCAGTCCTTTACTTACACAAGCCAGTACCAACAGACCTTTTAATTTATGGTGCTAGCAGAGATACAGCCACAAGAACTGCTCTGTAATATCCTTTTAAACAGTAGTTTTCCTCTCCCTATAATGAAAGGTGTCTGTTTTATATTGTTGCCCATTCATCATTCCTCAGTCACCTGCTGCCTCAGTCAGTTACTTCTTAAATCTGAGTTAACCTTCTAATGTGATGCTGCTCTGCTTTCTTCCTTGTTCAAACCTATTGTTCCATTAACCAAGCTGTCCACTGTGAGTCCGGTCACCTATGACCATGTGGTGTAGGATTTTATCTATCTCTTATGCCTGCTGTTCCTTGGAGCCATTTTCACAACATCTTTGTGAATAGAAGAGAAAAGCACCTAGCTAACCCCACCATTCATTATGGGCTCTTGGTTTTGCTTTGTTTTCCCTTCTTGGCTTAGGACTGCACATTGTTCTCTAATTCATTCTGCAGTCAAGAATGGAACAATTAGCCTCAAACTCTCTGGCTCTGGCAGATGATTAATCAAAAAAAAAAAACAACCATTGGCTGATAATGCTGCTCTATGAATTATGAGCTGACTGTAACCCAGGGAATATTTTTATTGTTCCCTGTACAGTGGCCCATCCTTCCTTGACTCAAATGCACCAGAAATATTAAGATTATTCATGTCATAGAATTTTAACCATTATGTTATTAAGGTTATTATCTCCTTAATGCAGTATTTCTGAATCTCCTGATGATTACCTAACATGTAATCATCAAAAAAACACTCCATAATTCACTTTGGAATTCAGTATACTTTGGCAATTTGAAGAGGGACGTGGTAAATAAAGTTCAGAGAATTTTGGTAAACAACTGTTTTACAAAATTTTATTGTTAGAATTACAAACTTTTTTTTTATAAACGCTAGACACAAAAAGCAACTTTGTAGGGCACTACCAGTGACTGAGAATCTACTGCACTTGGGCACTGTTGCATACTGATGTATCTGCGAAGCACATACTGATGTTACTTTCACTATTTGTACTTTTTTTGGCAATGTTTTTATAGGCCACTGTCCTATGCCATACTGCGGTCCCTAGCCAGCAGGCCAACTACTCCCATAATGTTTTGTTTTTTTTTATTGTAGATTATTAGCGCTCCCAAAAGAGCTTGAATGATATAAACAATTACCTGCCCCGACTGTGTTTATTTCTGGAAGAAGTCCTGGCTTTGCTTACTAAACATGATCTGTTTTGCTTACTAATAAGTATTATAAACCACTACACTCAACTTAGATCCATCAGCTTGTATCTGTCAGACTCTTCCTGAAAGACAATGTGAATCTGTAGTTCTGCTAGCTGGACTCAAGTGTGATTCTCATGATATGTATAGACAGATTTGTGTTCTTGAAAAACACAAATTACACATGAAATTAAACATGGTAATGAAACCCATGCTACATAAACCCTGTTTTCAGTCTGAGGAGCCACAGTAATGTGTCAGCTTCTAATAGCTGCTTAACTGTACGGGTGTACGTATGTGATCATTTTTCATCCAGCAGTACAAAATTTGTTAGAAAGGTGCTCTGCTCTTCCTACAGTGGTGCAAAAGTAGAGGTGTTGCAGAAGGACAAGAACCTGGGTCTGCCTTGTGTTCTTCTCCACTCTTTACTGGATGATTGCTGTTTCCAAGGTAAAAGCTATAAGGAGTGTAATTCTCAAATAAAATATTTAAAAATAATAATGCAGTTATAAGCAAATGGGAGAATAATCAAGACGTGCAGTGTATCTCTGGAGGACTAATAATGAAACTTGTTGCCAAGAGTTTTCAGAGTGTTCTGAGATTTTCATCTAACATTTTATCTTTCATTCCTGATCAGCACACAGTGCTGTGCTGCTAACGGAAGTATAATAGCCCGTGTCAAGATTGATTTGGTGTGCTTTTAATATGGGAGCCATAGCTTAGATGAGTACTCGCTGTTAATAGGTTCATGTAGGTCCCACTTAGTGTTTAAATTGACTTCTAACTCATACTTCAAATTAACAATTTAAAAGATTAATTTAAAGAACTCAGTACCAATTACTGAAAAAAATAAGTCAAATTAAGTGTAAATGAAAGATATTTTGGAGTAACTTAATCAGTCTTGGCATCAGCTTGGCTGTTGCTATTATCTGTAACTGGTTACAGAATATTCCAAGCATGACCTTTCATGAATATTTCTCAGCGCACAGAAAGTAATCCCTTCCTTACCTAGTCTACAAACTGTGATGTCTCAAAGGGGGCATAATTGCCAGTAGAGCTCAGACTGTCTTTTGGGAGCGTAAGGACATCTTTTCATCTGAGCAAGGACAAATGCCAGATTTTGAGCAGAATCTATCCACATGTCATCAGTCATATGGAAGGTTTCCCCTCACTACTGTCAGAGCCAAGTAATTCACAGTTTTTAATATTTCAATATCTGTGCAAGGCATAGAAATACTCTGATCTATAGAAGGAGAACCAAGACCAAAAATGAAGTGATACAAAGGCCTTTTCCAGCTCCCACTTGTGGATACAACGGTTTGTGTGAATGTGCCTTAGTCTCCTGGCAAAAGCAGCCCAATTAGCCTGGTTCAGCAATTCTGGCCGCTTACATTTTTTTTCCGATAGAGATTAGGGAGAGGTTACTTGTTACAGTGGTAAACTGCCTCAGAAGCTGTCCTGCAAGCAGAAATTGAGGGGTTTGTTGTTATACAGCGCTGCTGATCTGAGACTGAACATCAGCTGATGCTGTCAAAGCTAATTTGCATCTGCTGCTTGCTGTCCTGGTCCAAGTGGCACCTGTCTAGTCTAGGTACAGGTACACTGATACAAGTACGTTCTACTAAATTATTTTTTGCCTGGGTTTAGAGTAAGTAGCCGTACTGGCATACGTTGCATTCTTACTAGCATGGTTTTAGCCAGCACCATGCATTCAGAACAAAGCTTTCCCTTCCTCCTGGTGACATGAATGTTTTGTACACACACACACCCCCGATAGATGGCTTTCTAACTGTCACATAGACCACCTGGGTACTATGTGTTTACTGCATGTGCTCCTGATTTTTAATTTTTGCTGCTGGCAACATCAGTACATAGGGTATGTTTTGGCACTGTCAGCTCATTGAAATTTCCGTGGGACAAAGTAGCCCCTGCTGCTACTTAAATGTAACTGCTTTGTTTTCTGTTAGCAAACTTTTATTGTGGCGATATCCAGGCTCTAACAAATGTCCTTCTTTTAGATAGATCTTTAATTCAGATTGCTGTAAAGATGATGTAGTAAGATTGATTGATGCTACTGCTTAACGTTTTTAATGTGTTAATGCTAGTAACTTCCAATCAGAAAATCTTTTTTCTACTGAGTTATTCACACTTTGCAAATCTATTTCTCACTCTCTTGCTGTAGAACTTAATCAGAGTCTTCTTAAACATGACCCTTTCCTTCTGTCTGTTCTCCCCTCATGAAATGCAGGCTTGTCCTTAGTAATAGCTGCTTCATGAGATGTGAAAATTAGTTTGGAAAGCCTTTCTTCTGTATCTGAAAGGCTGTTGCATTATTTTTTATCTAGAAGAACAGAGTAGTATTTATTAAGATATATTTTCAGTTTAGATGGCCAGGTCCAGCTAGTGCTAAAAGAAGGATTCTGACATTTAGGAATGAGTCTCAAGGGAAGGTAAGACCATGCTTTGTAACAAGCAGAGCTTAGTCTTCTGTACATGCTGGCGGGAGGCAGGAGGCCAGAACTCTGTAGGAAGGGTGAGAGAAGCTCTTCTTTTTCCCAGATGTTAGAAGATGAAGGAAGAAAAATTAAGTATGTGAAGCATTCACTGCTCTAAAGGAGAACTTTGTTGAGTTGTTGATGACTTTGTTGATTGTGATTGTTTATCACTTGGTGAAAGTGGCCCCTTAGACGTTGATCTGCTAATGCTACCATGTCCTCTTGCTTAGACTGCATCGTTTTTGCTTGCCCTTATCTTACCACTTTCCATAGCAGGAGGCTGTGGTGGGCCTTAAAAATTCACCATTGCAACTAGTGGCATTTTATAAATTCTAGCAAGGAAACTACTCAAGAGGAACACCAAAATAAAATAGAGCTATTACAGTATTCTCAGCCAAGATTGTATCATGAGCTTAGGAAGTTAATATTATAATAATAAACAGCTAGCATGGGTAACAATAGCAGCAACCTTACAACGGCACACTTAATATGATCTAGCAACCGGATTAATAACCCTTCAATGGCCTTAGCTATGCCCTTCGATGGCAAGAAGGTGGTAAATACTATCCTACTGTATCTTTACTGCTATTTTAAGTCATGTTACCTGAATGTATGATACCATGTGCTAAAGTTTTAGTGCAACACTTCTGAAGACTCTAATGTACTGTTTATAGCTGAATTGATCTTCTGTTTAAAGAGCACACGGAGTGGCCGTACTTCTTCAATCCAGAAGGGAGAGCCCCTGAAATCTGTGTGTACCATCAAAAGCTGTTTAGGCACTGCAAGGTTTTTAGAGTATAAACAACGTATCTCTCTTTGAATACAGGGTTTCTTTATGGAGTGCCAAGCTGCAAAATAGTCCCTCTTGTTTTTTCTTTTTTCTTTTGAAACCTTCAGCAGTCACCTTTAAGAATCTGACCCTTATTCTTTTTGCTAGGGAGATAATTACTCACTCTCAATTGCTATCTCTAGAACCAGTTAATGAATGCTACATAATAAACAGAAGTAGGGCAGCTGGATGAGAACAATGCACAGGTGGGTAAGAAGACTTCATTTGGTGAGGAGATAATGAGCATGAGAACTTGTGGTTTGTCTAAATACCACCTTCACAGATAGCTCCCGCATTGTTAGTGTTCTTCCTCTCAATCAGTTTTTCTATTTGTTAAGTGGCAAGAGGAAGGCAGTTAGAAAAGGAGAAGAGGTTTCTTCAGAAGCAAGAGATTCAAGTAGATCATCATGCTTTCCCAGACCTATCCTAAACATACATACTTTCTTATGTGCTGTTGTGCACCTTCCCAGAGGAAGCTGATTCTGCAGAGTAATTCTGCAGATAGAGTGATCACTGTTTTGCTGTGCCCCTCCCACCCCTCCCCGCTTCCCCCCCCCCCCCAATCTCTTTGCAAATCCTATACCTTCCCTCCTTTGCAAAATTGTGCCAAATCTAACCTCTGGAGGTGAAGACAGGATTTATACAGGATTTATTATTGAAATATCTGTTTGTATGATGTTTGCTCTGAGAGAGAAGGGAACTGTCATAGCTCTGCCATTCCTGGTGTTGCCATGTGTATTGAACAGCTGCACTTCCTAGCTGAGTTTTACTATATACCACAATAAAGCAAGTCTGTCACGACGAAGCTCAGTGGCCAGTGTGTACACACAAAAAGGTAAGTAACACTGCTATCCAGCTTAAGAGTTTCTATGTGTAATACAAGTAAGTATTTCCTTTGCCTCACAGCCTCTCCATTACAGCAGTTTTCATAGACGCATTTTTGAAGCCAGTCCTAGGTCATTACGAGATTGGTGTTGTGTAAAGTCACACCAGTAGAGGCAAATGACTCAGTGACAGGAACTATTGAAGATGAACTGAGGGCCAGGCAATACATTCTGTGTTTTGTTAACCTCGCTGACATGTGGAAAGGAAATGGGGTCTGAAGGTTTCTGGCTTGTGAACTGAAGCATTAATCACTTTAGCAATTGCAACATTTAAGTTAGTAATGTGGCTTCTGATACTCCGAACGTGATTTGACTCCATATAATGTCCTGTTTGAAGTAGAATCAAAATGCATTAAGGTGGAACGTCAGAAGAAATCTGTAGCAGCTAACTCCACTGACTTCCATTACGATGTGAGCACCTGTCTTCCTCAGTCTTTTGAAAATTTCTACCTTAATCTTTCAAAAGCATACTTAATCCTCAAAATGGCAAAAGTCATAGCCAGAACAGCTTCCAGCTAGAGATGCGGTAGGAACATTATGCACACCATTTGCTAATACAGGCACGTACAGGCCAGCAGTAGTTCCAGTATCTGTGCCAGAAAGCTAATGAGAACATATTTGGCCATAAACTTTCCTCTGACTTGGGCAAGGACATGCCTACTTTTCAGTTGTCTCATGTCCACCAGCTGTAAAATGGAGGTATCAAAGTGACAGTGCCAGAATAGTGTGATTTCTTAACACTTTGCAGTGAGAGACTGAGACATGATAATTGAAGAAACCTGTTGTGAGCTGCATTTGTACAGCCAGGTATATATTTTTCTCGAGTAAATAGGCTGTCTGTGTGTGCTGGACTGAGGTATTTTTTTTAAGAACACTGGGAGTGGGTAAAACTTGCTCTCCTGCTTTTGAGCTCTGACCCTCTTTCTGCCCAAGCCCCCTGCTGACAGATTTTAAGATGCTCATTAGAACTTGTTCAACTCTGGCAGATCACAGCATCACAGACTGGCTGAGGTTGGCAGGGACCTCCAGGTCCCTCTGGCCCAACCCCTGCCCAAGCAGGGCACCCAGAGCAGCTTGCCCAGGACCCTGCCCAGGCGGCTTTTGACGATCTCCAAGGATCCCCACAACCTCTCTGGGCAGTTGCCGCCAGGGCTCTGGCATCCACATGGTGAAGAAAGGTTTCCTTATGCCTGGATGGAACCCCCTGTGTTCCAGTTGATGCCCAGTGCCTCTTACTCTGAGCATTTTCTAATGTGTTGGGTCTCCCAGTCATCTGAAACTTCCCCACAGGTTGAAACTATCCACTTTTAGAATGAAAACAACAGACCTATCTAAATGGTGCAATTCAGTGTTGTGTAAAACAGCTGTACAGCTAGTGCTGGGTAGCAGAAGTAGCGTAATTGCATTTAGCTGTAATCACACAAACCTTGTGAGTTTGAAGGAGTTTAAAAACTTAACATTTTCACCTGTGCTTTAGCTGGGATGCTACTACTGGCATGCACGTTCACCTGTACGTACCTTACCTGTTCTGTCACTGAAATGGCAAAGTCACCTTCCTACTGAGGCAACCTGAGGCTTCTCGAACTTGGTGTGTCACAGCGTACTGGACTGTTCTCTTAGCTTGGTGTTCCAGCTGCAGCCCTGCTGAGAGGTGCTACTTGTCTTGTTTTTGTTAGCATGGTTGGACCTGGCATGAATTCATACTTGATACTTGCTTTTAAGGTCTGCATGAAGTTAATTAGTTGGATGTGTCTGAAGAATAACGAACCTTGGATTTACAGGAATTGTTACTATGTTTTTTCCCTTCCATTGGTGTATGATTTATACCTACAAGAGTCATTCCCAGAAGGAATTCAACTGGGTTTATCTCACAGATTTTTAATTTAATTGATGAGTGTTTACATGAGCGTCCTTGCCAAAGTGAGGTGATTTGGCAGTCCTCTGGAATGTAAAGGTTAAGTATATTGATTTAATCTTTTCCCAGGGGAGCTGTTCTTTCTGTGGCAAGACATCATCATTTTTGTTCTTGTGAGTGTTTGCAGCTTTGTTTACATGGATCTAATTGAATTTGGTTTATACTCTACTGTAAGTAGAAGACTGCAGTTTCATATAGTTCTTTCTTCCTGGAGTAAGGATTTTTGGACTCTCAGACAGTTTGGTAATGAATTTCCCTAAGCAGTAATTCTTCAGAGCTTTCAATATCGTAAGTACTGAAAATAGGGAGAATCTGCCATTATGTGCACAGTTAACGGGAACTATTCATAGTGATGGTAGGATTTTGTACCCATGTCTTCGTGTGATTAGTGCTATACTTAGCTTACAAATAAGCTTATCTGAGCTGTTGGCATACGAACAGTATATGTAAGCCATATTTATTTTAACATAGGCTCAAGCTTATAACAGTTTCAGGTTTAAAATTACACATTCTTGGAGCAATGTAAATATAAAACCAGAATGGTGATTCTGTTTTCAGAAACATGGAATACTGGGGAGAGAGAAAGGGGAGGCTAGGTGAGGTGTGTCTGGAACATCTTGGCTGAAGTGCTCTTTCATCTGCATTGGCGTGGATGGGCCTTGATCAGAACCGCAGGTCCGGATGGATCACTAGCTGCTGAATAGCCTGATGAGGTTCTCAACTTCCCAGCTACATCAGAACTTGAACACGGGCCCTTCCAATAGTCTGGAGCCAGGTACACCCAAAAGAGATGATTTTGCAGATGCAAATTAAACTGGTTATGTGAATATATCTATTTCTTTTTCCTCATCACATCTTTTAATAGCTATTATTTTTCCACTTTGTTTACATTTATCAACAGGTTTTCTCTGTGATCTTCTTTTGTGATCCAAATCCAGAGCTCAGTGATCCGTTTCACAGAGCAGATGAATGGCAGGTGTATTCTAGTTCTGCATAGTAATTTATCTCCCTTGTATCCTTTCCGCTGGCCCTAGTTGGAAAGGAATCAATAAAGAAGCAAGTGCCCATCCCTAGGCTTCTAATTCTGCCTTTGCAGAAGCAGATTCAGGTGTGATGGTTTACAGGCAGGTAACTCTACTGTAAAGTGTGATTACAGTGGAGATAAATCAGGGGTGAATGTGATCCTCTTAAACCTAAGTTGAAAAAATCTGTTGTTTTTTTTGTTTGTTTGTTTTGTTTTGTTTGCTGTTTTGTTTTATTTTTTTCTCCTTGCAAAATGCTTCTTCCTTATGTGCATGGACTCAGTGTTAACAAATTAGGCTTCTTTATAGAAATGTATTTTTCCTTTTTACCATGTCAAAGCAATAAATTTCCTGTTATTTTGTATTTCTTTTCCTTCACTCCTGCATAGACTCATTCTTAACTCAGGGCTTTCTTTGATCCACATAGGCCTTTTGGAAATAAATTTCAAATATATATTATGATATTTCACTTTTGTGACTCCTAACAGTATATTGTTGTTAGTTAAAAAAGCCAAGACCCAGCAGCCACAGGAATTTATGCCCATTACGGAAAATCTAGCATGGTTTCTTTGGTATGGCAATACCAAAAAGTCTGCTGGCATATCCAACTAAAGTACTTATAACCATATAAAGTGAATGCCTTTTAGGAATTGGATTAAAACACAGACATAATATTTTCCATCAATTAGACATTGAGAAATCCCAGACATACAGTGCTGCATGTGAAATTAGATACCTTGGGAAACCTATTCCAAATGGAAATCTTATATGTGGGATCCTGACTCAGTCACCACTCCCTCAGTTTTTTACCCTTCCCAAAATATATTTGGATATACTAGTAATGTAAATATAGTAACGTTATACCAGTAAACATGCACAGATTGAATCAGGCCAGCTACACTAAATGTAGCCATAAAGAAACTACAAACTTCACTATTAAAAAAAAAAAAAAAAAAAAAAAAAAAAAGAAAGAAACCTGCCATTAATGAATATTTACCTGTTTTTTAATGTTAATGCAGATGTGCAGCACTACTATTTGTGGAATCGTTTCAGAAAACTATATTATTTATATACAGAAAATGACACTTTATGGTGAGCCTTCTGTCACAGTTGTTTGGCATATGGGAATTATAAATAGGTCTGGGTAATCATTGATGTGCTTTGCTTTTGGCAGTGTGGTCATTTCTGACCCAAAAAGAAACCACAAAACATAATGATACAAAGGTCCCTTCTGGCTTTTTTTGTGTGTAGAAATATTGTGTGTTTTGGTTTCCCTGCTTAAGCTGCAAGAAAAAATTGAGTATTTTTAACATGATTTTTTACATGCTTGCAAAGCAAGTCTCTTTTCAAAACAGTTTGAACAGTTACAGCGCTTTGGGCAGTTCTTCATTAGGGTAGTAAAACTAGCATATAATTATCAGTCTTGCTTGCCAAATGCATTTGCGATCCCTCCTCCAGAATATCCAAATGAAGTACTGAACACCCAAAGTTTTAGGCCTGTGGTACAGCTCATTTTAGATGTAATCAGAAATAACCGTTTCTGAGTGCATGATGAAGTTGTCTGCGAATCGTGTGTAAGAGGAAGTGGTTTCTGAACTACATGGACAGCTTGCAGGTTTGGTTTGCAGCAATACCAGGTATAAAATGGCAGTCCAAAAGGTAATACTTACTTCTGCATGGCCTAGAAGAAGTTTGGTAAGATTTATTGAAGTTACTGGAGCCATTATACGTTTTGACAACTCAAAGTGCAATGTATTTTTCTTCCTAATTTCTGCATTCAATTGATTTAACTGGAAAGTCATTCTGATTCTTTTTTTAACTTTTTAAACATAATCTGTGATCCAATTTCATCCAGTTCTGCCAGTCCTTCGACTTTTGCTGTTTTCAATAACTAGTTTCTTCATCAGAATTTAGTTGGCAGCTCTATTGATTGATGTTTGTGGTAGAACAGAATCTAGTTGTCTTCACTTCCAATATTGTAAGTCAAGATGAACGCTCTCATCTGTGTCATTCATGTAAACAGTCTGTGGTTCTAAAGCTACTTAACTTCACCAGGAAAATGCCCATCCATGTTACTTTTTGGCTATGCTTACAATGTGGACAAAACACAGCTCTATTTTTTTGTTTGTTTCTTGTTTTGTTTGTCCTTAAATCACTGCAATAGGCTAGTAGGGTGATATGCCAGTTAATGCTTTAATGAAATATATACATCAAGGTTGCCAAATAAACAGCTTTTGAGGCTTATATATATTATTATTGTGGGAAATGTTTCTACTAGTTTATTAGATAATAGGTGCAATTTGAAGAAGGAACATGTAGTTCTCTTCTTCTCCACTCCCTGTGCATCCTTTGGGTGTGGGCATGTAATAATGAAATGTGTAACTCAGCACATTTTCAGTTTACCTGGTTGACAAGAAGTTGTAAAGCAGCATATATTTTCTTTTGCTTTCTGTCTAGTTCTGGTGAACAAACCGGATAGACTGTTTTCTTAAGTGGCCTCCTTTTTCATAAAAGGCTTATTTTAACGACAACATGCTTAACATAAAATGCAGAAATGGCTAGTGCATGTTCATAGCCTTGTACTTATTGAAACTTTTTGCATGAAGATACAGGGAATAAAGGAAGTGAACACCTTCCAGGTGTGTGCATGAAAACACATTCCAGACATATAAACAGTGGTTTTAGGAAGCATGGCCCCACATATCTGTTTCGCGATCCATCAGGATTTGAATGATTTGTTTGCCTGTGGGAGTTTGATCTGTAAGTTTGGGGTTTCTTAGAGAGGAGTCTAAGGCTTCTTGCCTTGTGGCCATTTCCCGTGCTTGCACCAGGACTTTGTACCACTTTGCAGCAGAGTCTTTACTTTCCCTGTCCATTGGCAGATCCAGACACTCCTTGGTGGACCTGCTTTTTCAGTCTCGATAATGTTGTTTCCAACACTTCTCTGTGGGGAGGTCAGCTAGGCAAATGATCAGTAGAGCCTACAAATCCATATGTGGAATGAAAAAAACCTTTAAATGGCTAAGTCTTGTTACAAATCATCTTTAATGAAATATTCTCAAGCCAGGGAAATGCATATGGAGGAGGAGTGTAACAGCTTGCACTTTATCACTAAAAACTGCGGTCTTCAAGATAGGATACCAGATATTGCTTTTGTTGAACAAGGATTTTTATCTTCCTATCCAATCACCCCCTGCCACTACGCTTTAAAATTCTTGTTTCCTTGGTCAGAAAGCTGGTTCAGACACCACACCTGTGGTTTCCCTTGTATTTTGGATCCTTTCACAGAACTTGGTTTCCATAGTAAATGCTCTTCAAAGAAGCTACGGTTCCATAAAAGCACTCTGTAGTTCTCCATTTTATAAAGGACCGCTCTCATTAACTCACTGTTGAATAACTCTTATAACCTCAGGTCTATTTGAATTCCACTCCAAATGTTCCACTGCAGACCATCTGACACCTCGTGGAACAGATATAAGCTCCATTGCTGAGTTTCTGATCTCCAGTCTTACTTCTCAAACTATTTTATTATAGTAATATTTGAACAAAATATGCTAACTGAGACAGCAAACAAGGGCCTGTATTTAGCCGCACAGGCTTGAAACCAGGAGAAAAGAGAAACAAATATTGTGGTTTAAACATTTTGAAAAAACTAGTGTTTTCCATACTTTCTGCGGTAACATAGTGCGAACCTTTTGTTTTCTCTGTGCTGCCTCTTTTGATTTCTAAAAGCTTCCTGTTTTGCTGAAATACCACCACATTTCTTATCAAAATTGCAGACGGAAGGATGCACACACCACACTGATTCAGGGAAACCTTCATTCCTGCCTATCCAACCTAGACAGATAGAACTATTAGACAAATAGGTGATTGGTTTCGTAGATATGGAAGAAGACTCCCCCAAGCCCAGTAATCACAGTTTAGAAATGGTAGCTCAGGCAGTGGGAGACTAGAAGAAATAAGGCGTTGTCAATGATGTCCCCATTTGTGCATGTGCCTTTCAAGTAGTGATCTTGAAAATCGCTTAGCTGCAAAACCTGTGGCTTACAAATCCAGCTCTCGCAGGCATAAAGGCCACCTACGTGACCAGGAATGTGATGCAGACCGTACAGTATCGCATCCTGCAGCACTCACGTACAGCGTGGCACTAATGGGAGGAACTACAACACACCAGTCCCACTCATCCCCTTTAGCAAAACTTAGAATCACCATAAATTATTAAAACATCCACACTGTTGTTGATTGGTCTTAGTGAAAAGGAAAAAAATAATAACCTGTAGGTAAACTAATAATAACTTTTAAAGAGCTAAGATAAAGCTTTTATACATGACCTAGATGTATTTAGCTTGACTCTCCAGTATTGCTGTTTCCCTAGTCCTAACTCATGTAAACCCTCTGTCCACCATTGGCAGGATCTTGTTACCTTTGCCAGAACTTTCCTATTTATTGCTTTATCTGTATCAGTGGGGAAGACAATTAGGTCTATCTCTACTGAGACATTTTGCCTTTCTTAGCAGAGTTGGAAGCGTGCAGGTATCCTGCTGTTCATGCCTTTTAAGTTTGTTTTTGTCTTTGCTGGATTTTGGATCATGTCAATAGTCTGTCAGATCTCCAGCACCGAGCATGTGAAATGTGACTAAATGTTGTCTTTTAAATTGGGATGACTGTAGCCTGTGCGGCATTGTGGTAAGTGAAATAATTACGAGCCAAGACATTACCATGTTACTGATAGGACCAATTAATGCAAAGCCAGTTCTTCCTTAGATTGTCCTTCTGTCTCCATCAGAAAACGAAAGGGAAGGGAGCTAGGTGGCTGGATATGAAAGAAATGGAATCATTCCCGTGAGTAATGTAAACAAGTGAAAATTTCTTTAAAGAAGGAGAAATACCTGTAACAAACTGCCTGAAAGTTTTCACCTGCCATAAGAACTCTATAAACATAGTGAACTTTGCCCTTGTATGTTCGTCTGTACTTACTTTGCACAAAGTGTTTATCATAAAACTCTGCAGTTATATCAGACTTGAAGATTTGGTGTAGCAGTGTGAGACAGACTCCAGCGTCCCCCTGACAAAGATAGCATCTTTTTCACTTAGGAAAATGACAGCCCTCCCTACTGTTTCCATGCTGGCTGAAACCCCAATGTGAACCCCAGCTGCTGAATGTTTCATACAGGTAGGCTGCTGATTCTGTGTGGATTCAGAACCAGATTTGAGCTTTAGTTCTTATGATGGGTAATTATATTTTTAGTAGGCTTTATAGATTTTTCCTTTCAATTTTATCATTCAAAAATTCAGTGTATTTCTTCCTTCTTAATACTGTTAATGCTTTGCAGGCTTACAGACTGATTGCTTGAAAACATTTTTTTTCTTACTTGGTTGACAAAACCAATGAAGCATTTATATTGCAGTGTTTTGGCATGTTTTCAGTTTGGGATCACTAGACACGTAAAGAGGAAGGGCTAGAGTTTGTGAAAGCAAAAATAATGTGCTTACTCCTCACAGTGAAAATGCATATTGCTCTTTCCAGAGTACCAGCCTTAAACTGGGGAAACATCTTAAAGTGCATTAAAATGCTCTTGTGTAGCCTTGAACACAGTATGGCAAAGCCAGCTTCTGTACAGATGAAACAAAAGAGGAGGACAGATTAGTTAGAAAGAAGCAAATATATTCAGAATGTTGTTTCCTTCCTATAACAGGTCAGCGCATATCCAAAAGCTTACAGTGGGTTGGGAGGGTCCACAGAGATCCCCTCGGAGGCTCTTTCAAGGAGGTCGTGCCTTCTCACCTGAAGGGCTTGAAGCCCTCCAGATCACAAAGGCACCTAATCCCTGGGAGCTGTTAATCCTCAGTTCTCCTCAAAGATAGGTCTTTGAGGAGTCTCTAGGCTAGTTCTAGGAATCTCTAGAGGAGTCTCTAGAGGCTAGTTCATACGTGTAATTTCCGTCCTTTTTTTTTTCCAGAGGACTTCAGGACCCTGACTGTGTGAGTGTGCAAAGATATTGAGAACCTATAATTAGCTCATTTTTTTTTTCTTTTTTCGTTATGGAAAAATGCCCAGTTCCAAAATTAAATATAGGTACCATCACTTAATAGGACAGCCCATACAGCATGGTTAGAAGATACTTGCTATTGAATCTATTGTATAATGCAGAATTTTAGCATAGTGTCTTTATCACAGGCATTGATAAATGCCGAACATTGAGGGTAACTGCATGTACTTGCTAGTTTTTGAAAATGTCTTTTCTGTTGTATGCATTGATAGGTGTTCCTGTAGCACACCTGGTTTTGAATACTGAGCTTTTGAGATTCAGCCCCACTCCAGGAGGTTAACTCCAGCTACCATTTACTATTTGTGTCCTTTTCACTTCAATGCTGTATGGAAGTACAGCAGATGTATCATACTGCTGAGGAGAGTCAAGAAGATGTCACAGGGACTGCTCTATTTTCACATTCTGTCAAAATGCACCTGTCCCAGATATTTCAGAACACCTGGTTCTTCTATACACGGTCCCCAGAAGAGCAGTGATCCAACATACTGTATCAGTGCAGTTTGTCCCAAAAGCATGAATAACCCTGCTGGCTTCAATAGGATTTCTCAGCGTGTACAGGAGTCAGGGATTGGCCCACTATATGCAGCACATTTTACCTATACCATCATGCAACTCTTACTGGATTGTGTAACTATAAAAGGTTTGTTTAACAGATATATATGTGTAATAGCTCTGATGATGTATGTTAACTGAAAGTACAAATCCATTTCAATTACTCATGCTAGAGAGCGAATAGTTTTTTTAGAACTAAAGCTAAAATGCTATTTTAGGGAGGCAGTTTACATTCAACTAAAAAATGAACAGAATTTTTGAAAGCACCAGGTACATTTTTAATTTTTTAGTACATTTTTTATTTTTTATAAATTTTTAAAAACCAAAAAACTATTGAAATTCAAGTGTCTGTTGTAGCTGGTAAAGAACATGCATTGCAATGCATTTGCTTTGGAGTCGAGAAGTTTCTGTTTAATAACTGGGGTATGTGTTAGAACCTGATTACAGATGTGCGTTGGAGAACAGCTGCCATGTGTTAGAGGTAACCCCTCCAGCTACAGCAGCCTTAAAGATTAACTATGTCTTAAATTAGTCGTGATTCTATTAGAAATGTCCCTCATATTTCATACTCTGGAAAGGAATATAGGGAAAGAATGTCATAATGTTTCCCTGTTCTTTGACAAGTCTTTCAGTAGCCCTGTCAAAGATCCTTTAAAATTGAATTGAAATAATCAGAAATGATGTGCCTATGTGAAAAACACTTGGCAGATTCTTTTCTGTAAGACAGGGCTATGCTAATGAGTTTTAAATCACAAGTTAAAAATGATTGTTATCAAGCAAGTGGTAGTAGTTCATACTGAATTACTAAGATGGAAAATGAGGCTTCTAATTACTTTACATGTTTTGCTTTTCTAAGTGAAATAAGATAAAAAATGCTGTCTTGAGCTAAATTAATACAAATGCAGGCTATAAAACCAGGTTTTATAAGAAGTAATAGATCATTCCCTACAGGTGGTCTGCCCTATATGCTCTGCTTTGTAGTCACATTCATCAGCTTAGAATATACTGCTCTCCCCTCTTTTAAAGCCAAAGATTGTGCTGTGCAGGTGTTCTCAGAATTGGGTGATTATTATTTAAAAAGAAAAAATACTCTCAAATAATTATCTTCCTTTGTGAGTGAATCATCTTTTTATTTTGCGTCTACTGAAGACTAATATCCTTCAACAGTGCCTCTTTATCGTGTCTGATAATCATAATTATGCAAAGGAATTATCTGCGTGGATTTCATGCCCAGGATCTGTACCATCATTTGTGTAGTTTATTTGTCACTCTAAGTACATATGCAGTGGTTGGTTGGTTTAAGAACAATTGCTGAGGCTTTGTTAAGTTTTGACAGTTATCATTAAAGTTTATGTTATACTTGAAGCTGAAGCCCTAAAAGCCGTAAGCAGCTGTCACTTACGGTACTAATAGCATCATAAGTCATGAAGTTTCTTTAATAATGTTAAGAACGTAATGGTTCCGTGGGGGAGGACATCTGGAGTGAAGGCTGCTGGAGTAGATCTTAAGTTTCATGAGAACAATAGCACCTGACTGGGGCAGAGGGGAACAGTTTGCCAGCTGTCATCAGAATACTAAGAAGTATGAAATGTAAGAAATTAGCAGTGATCTTACAGTACATCATCAGAGGGAACTTTAGATTTGCTAGTATTCATGTTCTGGAGCTCAGCGTTGACCTGAGGTGGAACTGGAGAAAACACCACGTGCACAGGTACCTAAGACCTGCTAGTTGAATACTGTGCTTAAAAGAGGGAGCCGGACAAGCTTAGAAGCCCACGCAAGCTGTGGCTTGAAAACTAGTTCTGGAGAGAGGCCTGACATCGACTTGAATTATCTGAGAAAAGTGTATGTGGTTCTAAGCTTCTGTCTTGTACCGAGACACAGAAAACATGCTGCATCGTCTAATTTTTCTCATACTAGCACAAATACTCTCCAGCGCAAAGCTGTATAAATAATGTATATGCTCACAGGAGCAGGAAATATGCTGCTGATCAGACAGTGTCAACTTGGATGAATCCTATCCTGGAAGCTGTTCTTTAAATGCGAGCAATAAAACCGCTATTGACATGTGGCACTACTGACTGAAATGTCAATAGTTATAAAAAGAGTATTTCATAACGCAGAATCATTGTCTGCTTGACTGGACAGATGCTTCTGCTTTTCCATGAAAGAAAAATGATTTCCATATTAGTTCTCTGAATGCTCAGGACAACTTATTTGTTCCAGTGAAGCTCAGATTCTTAGTCATATGTTGAAAATAATGAAAATTTGCTTGCTGGTCTTGTGTAGTGTAGGAGGCAGCTTTGACACTGAGCATGACTTGAAACAGCATCAGCACTGGTGTGCTTACAGGTTAGTGCAGATCAATTTGGCTAAATCCGGAAATGGGTACCAGGCAAATTCAATTTTTGAAGCATCCTTATCCTTACCCTTTAGCTCCTTAAGTGAGATTGCTTCCATTGTTCTCTGGCAACTCTGACTTATGCATAGTTTCTAGAGCTTATAAGCAGAACAGGCTGTCTGTAGACTGTTATATTTCTCTGGTTATTCTTATCATGAACGCAGTTCAAGCATTCTTTTTGTGAAGAGGTTAGAGTGTGTGCCATACACAGAGAGGAAAACAAGAGGCCAAAGTGCTGTTAATGCCCTAGGCACATGCAGAGGTAGGCAGAGTATCCACTGATGCATATATATGCCCCTATCATCTTGACTGTTGAACCATTCATCAGAAAAAGGCAATAAAGTCATTAGGTTCCTTCCTGATGCTGCGTCTGGCCAGACATGTGGGCGAGGAAGATTCAGAGACAGAAATCCATCTCAATTCATCAGATGCTCTGCTCACTACTAGTCTTTCTCCATCCTTGGCCATTCTTGACAATGCAAAAGAGGGTAGAAAGAAAAACCCCCAAATTAAGTAAATAGAACAACATCCATTCAAAGTGCATCAGGAAAAGTTTGTTATTTATCCCTGGTGTGTAACTAGCTGAAGACCTGAAGCATGTAGTCAGGTCAGTCATATGTTTCCTGGAGAAATCAAGGGGGCTTGTACCCTTCTTGTTAGTTCTCGTTTTCTGTTTCTCACTTTTCATACCCTGAAAACAGGGCACCTCCGTCAGCATTGCAAATCTTCTGCAAATGACTGTACACACTATGTTTTGGGAAATGGACCTAATACTTTTTGAAACTAAGTTGTTGCTCGTAAAACGTGAGTAAAAAGTGTACAGGTCAAAGACTTTTTTAGATGAGTAAGAAGCTTTCCAATACTATTAGGATGTTCTTCAGATTTACATGGAAAGACAGTTCTTTGAGAGCCTGTTTATAACAAAAATGATTATATGATGATCCTTAAAGAAGGATCTAACAATTGCTTTTTTGAGGATAACCAGAATGTTGCTGTTCTTTGTGCTACACCATCTTGATGTGGCATCTTGACAGTCATCTTCATACCATCCATTGACATGTCCCTACAAGAAGGGACGTACAATAAATACATAGCTCCAGCTTTTGGCAAGCAACACTGGCCAAAAATAGCCAGGTAAGATTGTGCATGAAAAAGAGTACATGCAACAACTTGCAAATAATTTTTGCTATTTGATTGCATGAATGTCAGGACAATGCAGAACATTTTGATAACATTATCTAAGACAACCTCAAAGCCATGTAGATGAGAATCTTTCTGAGATCAAGCAGGGACTCGGTGGCAGTGTGATCAGAAATGCAATGCTAGTCACTTCAGAACCCCCTTTTAGAGTACTCAGGTAAAACAGAAACGTTACTAAATCCAGTTCAGTGTGTTTATGCCAATCTTGTTATCATTTCACAGACCCATTTGCAATTGGTGGCAGGTGATTGGCCATAATCTCATTTTTCTAATCACTTTAATTCCAGCGTGTACTGCTGTTTTCTTGCATTTTGAAAAGCAGCAAATAGGATATCCTTTCAAGGGATTTTGAGGTCAGAGGAAGTTGGGTGACAACGTAGTTCACTAGATTTCTCCAATCTTTTACTGCCCGTAATAGCATATACAGCTGATCGTGACAGTGACTTTGGACTTACCTTTCTTCCAGATGGATCCCAAAACATTTTGTCAGCTTCATACTCGATTTCACCAGGTGCAGAACTGTAGCAGCTGTTTAACAAAGTGCAGCAACCAGTTCAACAGTTGTGAATAGCAACGTACTTAATTGAAACTTGTTGGGTAGTTTATAGAATGGCTTGATTAAGACGTATAGCTGCAGGCACACACTGCGCAAAAGCATACCTCCTCAGCAAGAATTTAGGAAGGCATTTTGTCTGAAGCAAAATGGTATGATTGCAGGGTCAGCATAGTAGCAGTTTTAAATAGATGAAAAAGAGGCAACTTAATGAGGACAACCTCAGTTAGATTCATCTTCAGCAGTGTGCTACTTGGAGTGCTGGAAACAAATGAAGATTAAAATACCACTAAATCTAGGGGGGAAATGTGTTAAGGAGCAGTAATTTTGTGTGTGTTGCATGTAGCAATTACAAACCCCTTCAAAAGTGAGTATCAATAGGACGGACAGAATTGTGTTTTATATTTTAAAGATCACTTACAGCAGCAGTCTTCCTACACTTTGTTTTAGATGTGCTTGGTAAACAGGGCTGTTATGACCCTACTGCACCTGCGGGGTTTTGTGGTGTAATTATTGTTTTGTAAGAAGCCCAAAAGGCACCAGTGCAGATTTCCGACACCTGGAACATGCTGTGCGTTGTGAAATCGCATCTGGAGCTGCACCCCTGTGATAGGAGCTGGGAGCTGCACGCTTCATCTGACGGTAGGACTTGTGATTGGGCTGCAATTGGAGAAAGTCTACACTTCAGTATCACACCGGCTTTTACCCATATATTGTGAAGCTGTCATTACTTTTTCTGGCAGAGCTTAACTCCACAAAAGAGCTAGTAAAATGTTGGCAAGAAACTAATTTTTATAGGTGTTTCAAGTGCTTGAAATGCTTCAACATTTCCAAACATCCATAGGATCTATTTGAATCAGTACAAGATTTCCTAAACATTTTAAAGAAAGTCTTTCATTAAAACCATATGAAAAGTTAAAAAATAAAAATATGCATGATTGCATAAATTTATCCTGACAGTTGAAGCCATTTTTAAAGCAAAAACATATGTGGAAAATTTAGTTCTAGGTGGTTTTAACAGAACGAAGAAGCTGTTTCGCTGTTAAAACTGAAAAATATGAAGGCCCTGGCCGATTTCTTGACATGTTTTTTTTTGCCACATGTCTTTTCCGGGAAATAAAGTTTTCATCCGTTTGGGAGGAATGCTGCATGCAGTCATTTCTATGCAAGAGGATTTACATGCAGTTGTACATGTGGCAGCAACCCAGCAGTGAGGGAGGGGATGTTGTACCTTGGAGCGGTTTGACAGCTTCAGGTTGGTAACAGCCCCGCATGGTTCCTCCCCCAGCCGGGGGGTTATTACACGACACATTTTTGTCTTTTAAGCACATTTTCCCCCCTGTGCTCTATAAGGAGGGAAGGTGGTGGCTACACCCTGTATTTATTATTCAAATGTTGAATTTTACTGATAAGGAGGTCTTGGAACTCCTCCTGAATTAAGCTTAATGATACAGTTCCACTTGGGCAGGGATGCAAAACCAGCTGCAGAAGTGGTTGCCACTCATGCTGCGAGTTGGGCCAACAGAAGCACCGTCTTTCATAAAGTGCAGTCAAATCTCTTCTGCTGGGGGATGTCTTTGAACAAGTTGTTAAGAGTGGTTGTCTGTTAATTTCAGAGGGTGAGTTTCTTCCTTTGCTCTCCAGCTTGTAAAAGAGGTGGAGGAGGACAGCTTTTCAGGTTTGGTCCTCTGCGTGCATGGAGTGCCTGGTTAAGTGCTGTTTCCCTGATGACAAGTGATAATAACCAGCAGAGGTGCTTCCCCTTCCTCTCTCAGCAGTGTCACGCTTTCTTTTTTTTTTTTTTTTTTATTTGCCTTCGCAGCTAGCAAAGTTTGCTAGACCCAGTTGGTTCCCGCACATTGTTACAGAGGCTTGTGGTTAGGCCATCAGGCTGTGCCCCGTCCTGCCTGCACGACCTGTTGCAGTGTGCGATAAGCTTCCCCGAGCTGCTGCCGCCCTTACGCAGATGGGTGGCCCCAGGCCCGGCCCAGGGGCAGCTGCCCGCTGTCCTCAAAACCTTGCGGTATCACGTCTCGGTGGTGCTCACCCATCACTTAGCAAGCACAACAGAGGGCGAGCTCATGGAAAATAGGAAGCGTTCGTGTAGCTTGGGCAAAACCCTGCTGTGCAAAGCCACGCTGGCATCCGTGCGCCACCAAGCCAGCTATTACTGGCCCATCACATCGCTACAGTCTTGCCACTTGTCTTGTTTGGGCCCGAAACTCCAGTGCCACTTTCTGTATCGCCATCGCTTGGTAAATTAGGAGGAAACTCATTTTGAATTGCATTTCCACAATGAGGTCAAAGAAAGCTGAAGTGTGAGTGGATGTGTTTGTGCAGCCCCAGCGCAGCTAGCAGATGGCCTGAGTTGGGATGTTGATAGCAACTCGGGGACTATTTTAAGTGTGCTCTTCTCTCTCTGTAATACTCGTTTTCCAGCCTTCAAAATGCGAGAGCTGTGTTTGCCACTTAAAATGTCTGGTGACCAACCTTCTGCAGCTTTGTGAAGCAGCCGTTGCAAGGCGTTTGTAGGAATGCGAAATCTGTGTCGCCTGCTTATTATCGGGGCCGTTTAGCACATCAGATGTCATTCCAGATTACCGGTTTCATTTCAGTTGGACTGGAAATAAATACAGATCAGTAATAATGTAATGCTGCGTACCTTAAGGTTAAATGTCTGACAAGACAACTAGCGCTAATGGACTGTGACATTTTTCAAGCCATAGGTCTGCCATTACTTGCTGTGTCGGAGTGCAATGTTTACTCTGTGTTACAATCTATTCAGACACCATTCTTTTCTCTCGTGCAAGGTATCTGGCTGCATCTGAATTGCAGAGCAGCCGCAGCAGCCGCCCCCAGTAACAGCAGCGCTTTGCGGGGCCTGACCCGCTCCCAGCAGCGCTGTCAGTGGGACGTGGTTCGGTCCCACATGTCCTGTAAGAGTGCTGTTCGGTGCCTCGCAACTTTAAAACATGTTCTGCAGATAAATGTCTGTGAACATAAATCTCATCAGGGAGCGGATCTGCCGCTGTAACTTCTCTGGGCAGTGTCTCACTGTGCGTGCAGTGCTCTCGATAGAAGTGGCTTGGCGTAAGGCAGGGTGACAAAGGCAGCTCTGTGTACCAGATACCTGCTAGGTTCATCCTGCTGCACCACAGTGCTCGTGGCATTTTTTAAGTCAGGCAGATTTAAGGCAGTATCGTGCAGTAATGGGACTTGACTGGCTAGACCGATGAATGTAAGTACACCTGGGTAGCTTCTAATCATGTTTGAATAATACTGTCCTGCATTAGGAGCTCGTTAGAGAAATAGGTAAGGACGAGCCGCTGTGGGCCATTTATTAGGAGAATGTTTCAGTGCCTCCCCCGTAGAAAGGTCCTTTCCACGCACTGAGATGCTTCCCCTGCCTCTCGTGTATCTGCCTTCCCTGCGTTCCTGCAGGCGCTTGTCCATGCCGCTCGTACCGTGCCACGCACTGTGCCGTCCCCTGCTCCGCATCTCGGCGCATCGCCGCCTGTCTCTTTGGGGATGCTGGGGCCGCGCTCCCTGCGGGCAGGGCAGGCTTTCCCCGCCGCCAGCCCCGCCTGCGGCCGGTGCCGGGCTCCGGGAGGGCTCCGGCACCCGCCCGGGCCGCCTTACAGCGCTGCGGTGCCGGGCCCCGGCCCGCCGGCGGCCCCGCTCGGCGCTGCGACCGCCCCGACCCCGACCCCGACCGCCCGGTCCCCCCGCTGCCCCCCGCGGCTCGGGGCCGGGGCCGGGGGCGGGCGCTGGGGGCGGCGCTGCGGGGCTGGTCCCGGCCCGGCTGGGCTCGGCTCGCCCCGTGCCCGCCCCTCGGCGCCGCCAGGGGAGGGGAAGCAGCGAGCGGCGTAAACAAGGCGGGGGCCGGGGCCGGCGGGCGGCGCTCACATGGAGCCTCATCTGGGCCGCGGGATGGCGGCGCGGCGCGGCTCTGCCTCTGCCTCTGCGCTGGCAGCCGGCGGCGGCTGCTGCTGAGGCGGCTCTCGCCCGGGTCCCGGCCCGGCCCGCCTCCTGCCCGCCTCCTCCCCGCTCCGCTCCGCTCCGCTCCTCGCCGCTCCGCTCCGTGCCCCGCCGCTTCGCCCCTGACAAATGATGTGTTTTGTGCTCGCCGCGATGAAAGGTAAAGGTAGGCGCTGCCCCGGCACGGCCTCGGGCTCGCTCGAGTCGCGGCCCCCCCGCAGCTCCCGGGGGGAGAAGGAAGGGGCTCGGCTCGGCGCGGGGCAGGGGGAGCTGGCCGAGCGGCACCCGGGGACAGGCGTCTGCAGGGAGAGCTGCTCGGCCCCGGAGGGCTTTGCGACCGAAGGGGAATGACAGCTGCTGAGCGGGGTGCGCAGCCCTCCCCTCTCCCTGCTCTCCGCCGCCAGCCCTCACGAGGGGCGATGCCGGACTGAGACCGAGCAAGTTTTCGATGAGGAATCCGAAGAGCAGCGGTGTGTGCTAGTCCCTGCCGCGTCCTAATAAAATTGTGCCGGTGGTATAGATTTGTACTGCAGCGTTTTGAAGTATTACTTGTATTTAAAAAAAAAAAATCTTAAAACAGTAGTTGTCATATTTAGCGAGGATATTCTTCCACAGTAATCTCAGAAGAGCATCGCTGCTGACGTCTGAATTTAACGCTCTGACTGAAATTCACGGTCCATTCCTTTTAAATTATTTCCATGGGTTGCATAGGTAATTTTTTTTTCTGAAGTTTCTCCTTTTCGTGAAATATTTACGTGAAAAAGAAGGTTAAACCCTGCATCGCTGAGAGCCTGTTTCCTTTTCTTTTTTTTTTTCCCTCTTTGCAAGAGCAGCAGGCAGTGCGCACCGATAGCAGAGCAGCGTTTGAAGCAGGGTAATTTTCAATTAGTGGGCTTCCTTTGCTTCTCGGAGGGAGCCAGAGTGAACAAAAAGAAAAGCACTATGTTCATTAATCATTAGTTCTGCTGCATGTATTTGGCAAGAAGTTATAATTGGGTTGGTTCAAATACTCGCATCTGAAACAAAAGAAAATATTTTTTTTTAAGTGTGAACTCCATGGCCATTCTAGCAGTCCCTTAGAATTTTACATATAACAAACAGCATGGTTTGTTAGCATGTCACTTGTAAGCCTGCCTCAACCACATAATCTAAAAAACTATTTTTATTTTTTATTTTTTTTAAGTACATCAGTTTTAAAGAGAATCAGAGTATAATTGCTTTGTATGCTTTTGGACAGAGGCATGAGGCGGTATTGTAAAAGAGCAAGAAGCTGATTTTCAGCAACTCACCTTTGAAGTAATCTTTTTCTGTTCTTTTGGGAGTTTCATATAAAGCAATTTCCATACTGATGTAAAACCTTGTCAGAGCCCATCTTTTGGATTTTCAAGTGTAATTTGGAACAGCTTTATTGTGAAGTCATTTAGGGCTTTGTCTTTTTTATAAAATGCTTCTACAGTAAATTTCATTCGTATTTCGTTCCACTTAATTTTCTAGTGCATTGAAAAACTGTATTGTTTCGTATGTTTTCCTTAATTTGCTGGATAGAGTTCAGCTGAAGGAAATGTGTTGTCATTTGTCTTGAAGTGACCTCTGACTTCCATGAAATAATAGATCAACAATTTTGTTATTTGAGAGACAGACTAGAAGGGTAGGGAATCCAGTTTTATATAAGCTCAAATGCACAAGGGAAAAATGCAAGATGCGTAGGTGAATTTAATATTTTATTTATTCTTGATGTTGAAATGGCATCTTTTGGGTCTTCTAAGCTTTTACGGTTGGTGTGTAGGTAAAGTACAGAAAATTATGGTCTGCAGAACGATAGTGAGATGTTTTTATCATTTTCTTTTTTCAAGCAAAAAAGAAAAGTATTCATTTCTCTTCAGTTACTTTCAAGGTACCCTGAATGGGTACCATGTGAAATAAATTCTGAATCAAAATTTTTTTATGCAACATAATGCTCCGTCAAACACGCCTGCTTTCATGTTAGAAAATACTCAGGTTTTCAGACTATATACAGGTTTGAATGAGTGAAAATTTTGGTCAGCTGGGCTGGTATGCTCCAAGAGCTGGGAAGTGAAGAGCAATCCAGTGAGGAGGCTGGAGGTGCCGGTGAAGCAGGCTGCGTGATAGGAAATGGAACTTCATGGTTTCGGGCAGAGAAGAAAGGCGTTTTTTTCTCTCTGTTTCTAAGAAAATAGGTAGTGGTGAAGCATCACAGTTCAAAAAGCTTGTGCAAATATTTTTAGGCTGATGGACCTTTAAAAATTGTTTACTAACTATTACAAGTCTGCCTAGAGGATTCAGGAAACCTTGTGTTGTTCGTTTATATACATGCAGGCCAGACTTAACTGGGTGAAGGTTTTAAGGGGGAGTGCAATTTCTATGCTTGACCACTGAAAGTTTGCAAAGAAATCAAATAATTTTGCTAACATATGCATTGGTATAGACCTTATTCTTGCAAGTCTTCTCGGGGAGAAGCTTCAAGGTTGATTTGAAGGAGAACGGAACTAAAGGCGATGAATCGGTGAGCAAATATTCTGCACTGGAGTAAAAACAAGTGGATTAGGTTATCGTGCCAGTACATAACTCGAGGTGAGCCCAAGACAGAGAGAGCTAGTCAGAAACCTGTATTTTACACGTTTTTGGCACCTAGTTTCTAGGGGGACTGACGGGAAGCAGGCCTGGGAGTGGTGAGAGCTGAAGTACTTGGCCTATACAGTCATGAGGCCACAACAGTTTTCACTGTGATGAATTAATAAAGTACAGAAAGAAATCTAGCAATAGTTTTACAGTCCTTTAAATGGACATTTCTAAATGGCGATTTGTGGGACGTAAGGCATGAATCTCCTGTGCTTTTTCTACAGGGTATGTTTACTGTTAAGATAGAAGTGCATGACCTGAGCTACTAAATTCTGACTTATGCTGTGTTGGTATCAATGAAGTTGAATCTGTTGCTGCTTCAAGGGCTACATTAGAAGAATTGGTTGTTACCTTGCTGTGGGAAGAATTGTTTAACTGTCCAGGTCTGTGCTTGAACCTTTAGAAATACAACTTGTTTTCTGACTGATGCTGTTTCTGAAAGAGGGTTTAGGTGTTGAAAAAGAACTATTTAAGGAAATAGAACGCGTGGCTTTCCCTATTAGTGCAAATTACTTTCGTATCTTGCTGTATTTTTCCTGGCAGATGAGCAGGGCTGTAGTGCTGAAGGCTGTGAGCTTTTCTCGCGGCGCCCTCCGTGCTCCGTCTCTGCAGAGCCAGCTCGCTTCGAGGCCTAGTGGAGTTTGCAGGGCTGTTTACTGTGGTTGAGCTTTCCTGAGCCTGCCAAGCCTGACCTTTTGACATGTTTTTTGTCACGTTTCTTGGCACTGACCTATCAGCACGTTTGTAATTACTCTCTGCTTTTCACCAGTAAACAACCGTGCATGGGAAAATATCTTGACAGGGGTTTAAAGAAAGTTGCCTCACAAATTGAAGCATGTTTAAATCTGCCTTTGCTCTGGCAGTGTTGAGAGTTAAATCCAATGTAGTAAATACCCTAGTACAGAACTTGGTTGACTAAATATTAACACAGTCTGGCCTTTGGAATTGCTAGCTGAGAGGCTATTTTCTTGCTACTTTAATTTACTACGGCTGATCTGAATGACTGACTCGTACCTAAGACATTCATTGCGGCACATTCACAGGATACGATTGGTTTGAGGTTTATTGCTGAAATCTACGTTTCTGGCCCTTTGAAAGACTAAAGATTTGCAAGTAAAAAGAGGAAATCTGTCTTTATGTCTCACTCTGTGATAATCAAAGGCAGTTGCATGCTCTGTACAAGTCTCGGTTGGGGACATTCTTTCAAGTATGGACAATCTGTATGTCCTGTTTAAGTCAGTGATAACTGTGGGTGCTGAACACCTCACTAGATCAAACTTCAAACTTCTGTACCGCTCTTGCCTAGCTGAAACGGCAAGCCTGTTCTGCCTGGCTGGCAATACGATCTCACAAATAATTCTTCCAGGCCAGTTCTGAATAAATAGGACAAAGCCGCAGTGACCTGCAGACACCATGTGAAGACTAATGTACCCTTAAAAAAAAAAAAAAAAAAATCCTGAAGGGGTGAGGCTTTACAGGTAGGCAGGCAGGAATCACTGAATGGCCATTTGGGGTGCAGGTTCTGCACAAATATGAAAGCTTGCCCCCGTTTGGCTGGGGGGGAGGTGGCGGTGGGTTCAGCGTGCCAGACAGGGTGATGGCCTGCAGCCGTGCTTGGCTCTGCCTGCCAGAGGTGAATGTGTGTATTGGCATTTATTTGCTTGGGGAAAAGTGTCTGGAGACCCCAGCCAAGAACTGAGTCCTCTTTATATCAAGTTCTTCACCAGCATCTATGAAAAAGATGGTGTTCTTTTCTTATTCCCTGTTGCAGAGATCATTGTGTGTTCATGGGTTTTTGAGGCCTATGTAGCACCAAATTTTAACCTGAAGGGTTTTTAAATCTTCCTTATTGCTTCTCTTGCCTACAGTACACTGCAGAAATGATAACTATCATGTACTAATTACTGGCAGGGTTGCAAGTATTTCATCTTCACTACACAAGAGAACTCTAAATTGGTATATTTGTTTCTAAACTATACATTGCTAAATCAAAACTGTCAAACCTTTGTGTCTCCCATGAGTAGGTACATGCAACTTTGCCTGACTTTGCAATTCTGTATCTAGTATTAAAGGAAGTGGAGATGCAGTGTGTTTTTTTTACACATTCCCACGAGATAAGTTGTTGTAGTGTGCAAAATAACTGCATATAACAAAAATTAGTAAAGTCATTACAAGACTAGTCAGACTTGATACGTTTTAGCATATGTTGCTCTTTTTTCATTTGCAATAAGAGGAAAAAAAATAAATATTCACCTTTATTGTATTTATCTATGAGCAGTAATTTGCAGTTAGAGCTGATAACTCCGAAGATCAAACGGCCGGTAGTTCTCTCCTTTCATGAGTTGTCTTTTCCTTGAGGACTGGTATCTAAGGGATATGCACATAAGTAATGGTGCAGAAACTCTCTTCTTTGCCTCTTGTTCTTTTTTGAAGATCATTTTCCTTGGTTTTGCAATAAACAGTAAATGGGGAAGGGGAGGATTCTGTTCTCCAGAACAGCTGTGTTATGAGAAAAAGGTGACTATATGGTGCAGAGCACTTTGCTCATTAGATGAAAAAGATACACAGGCTGAAAAACGTAAGCAGAAAGCCTTATTAGGGGTCCTGGCAGATGAATGCTTCTTATGCTGCATGCTGTTTTAAAGGGAGATTTGCCCGTGATTAATCAAGTCTTTCGTTTGCCCTGCGTTTTGTTTTTCTTCCAGTTTTCTCGCTAGAGGCATTTAGGCTAAAGAAGTTCTACGAAGTACAGGTTGGCACGCTGGGTGCAGTTTCAGGCTGCTCCCCAGTTGGCTGTGCCTTCTGTCGAGAACACCAGGGGATGACTCAGGACGGCGGTGACTCACGGGGTGTCGCAGTGCTCCCCTCTTCAGAGCGTGCGGGAGCTGCAGTCCCAAGCCCACTGACAGCTGGCAGGCTTTGCACGAGCCAGTGCGCTGCAACAAGCCCCTTGCAGTGCCTACGCTCTGCGCTGAGGTTGTGTCTGCACAGGTTCCCAGACAGGCTCCCGTTTTCATGGAGCAGTCAGCGTTTGCTTCCCTTTTCCTTCTTGGTGGCACAGGGAGCCAAAGCCTTCATGCTGATGGGAAGCAGCAAGGGGATATCCCAGAAAATCTGAGCCCGGTTTTAGTAAATTGCAGAGAATCTGCTCCATCCTGCTCCCCTCGCTTTATGCACGTGTACTCTCAGCTTAAAAGCACAAAGCTGGGACTTGGTTGTTAGCTGTGGAGGTGCAGTCTCTGAGGCAGCTGATGTTCTTTTTGCTCCTGGGCTGCAGCCTGATGTGAGAGCACTCCCATCAGAGTCACAAGTGTAAGGGCATCCCCAAGAAGTTGGGGGGCTCCACAGCAGTGCTGGAGGGGGTGGGTTGGCCTGCTGCCCTCACCATCAAACGTAGCCCATTTATCCTCTGCTGTCCATGAGTGCAGCTGGGTGCAGTTTGTGTTGGTGTCACCTTGCAGTGGTCAGCAGCACCCGCAGCTGACACCGTTTGACGTGCAGCCTGGCTCCACAGCACTTACACAGTTGACTTCAGCGATGTCTTGATTTTGCTGCAGATTTTTGTTTCTTTTTCTTCATGGTGGAGAGTGATGCAGGACCCGTAGCTTGTGGCTCTCCTGTTTTCGTGGATACAGCCTTTGGGCCTTTTGTCATGCTGCATATGTAGCCATCTAGGCTAAAATCAGTGTTGAGAGGTATAATCATCCTGGCTTTCATTTTAAGAGCATTTATCTCTAAGGTTAATTAAAGCTACTTGAATGTAAATAAGGCTAACCTCTTCACTTCTGAACAATGCAAATAGAATAGTCAGCATACTTATAGGGTATCAGCCATGTAATTATTGTGTAATATTTGTGTTCTTTGAAATGCCATGGTATTTATTGCCATTGAATCCTGGTACAAGGCGCTTCGTACAGCCAACTGGATGGCTCTTTATTTGCGCCCTTTGGAAGAAGTTGATCATTCTGCAGTGGGGGGGAGATAAAAGCGATGTTGAATTTTTACATAGATAGATGCTCTGCTGTTACCAAGGGTTTTTCAGAGGGTGTTCTTTCAAACTAAAGTGACCACAACCTGGAGTTTTGCCTGGCTGACAGCGTACTGCTGGCTGTATTCCTGCATGCCAGGATTGCTTTTTGCTGGCTCCAGGTGGTGCTCGCCAGAGGTGTTGCAGGCACCTCGCCCTACAGAGCGTGCACAGCAGGGGAGGGCAGGGTGTGTTTGGGCCTCTTGCCACCTTTGCTCACACCTAGAACATACAAGAGAATACTTTCTGTACTGTGGACTTAAAAAAAAAAAAAAAAAAAAAAAATCAGGAGAAGGCCCTCCTATTTGCACTTGCTTTCTTCTACAATATGCTGTTTGTTTAGTACTCTTAAACCAGTATAGAGTTTGTTATTGTTGCTGCTGCTTTGTCAACTGCAAGCAGCAGAAGCCCATGGAAGGATGCAGTATGGCCACGGCTTCTGACTTCCATTTTGGGCAGAATTGTCGTAGTTCCAAATGCTAATTTCTGGACAGATTAAACAGGACAGTGGGAATAGGGTGGTATGCAGGCCCTCCACTACAGTTTGAAAGGGTGTTTGCAATACTGAATTTCCATCTCTTTCTCCAAAGCACAGTGAGAGTCAAGATTAACTCAGCAATTTTCTCTCGTCACCCAAGAACCATTTTCTGTTTAAGACCCAGTACAATTTGCATGATCCAATTAGAAATCAAGTTCTCATTGCATGTGGCATTAATTAACATCCGTGAGACTTAACATCAGTGGTCTTAGGCCCAGTTAACCCATAGCACAGTATCAACTCCTAAAACTTCTGTGAGATGATGTTTACTTGTTCCTTAATTTTGAGGAGAGGAGCACTCTTTTGCCCAGCCTCCTGTGCCCAGCCCTGTGCCTACTTGAAGGGTCATTTATCTTCCTCTCATCCCAAAAGGATGCTAAATTCTAAGCCCCAGGTGTTCTTTGCCTGAAGCTGGTAGTCCAAGTAGAGCATAGACAGCCCGGGAAAAGCACTCCCTTGTCATCAGAATATTTGGAGCTTCCTCTCTGTGCATTTCTACATTTGCATCCTTTACTTGTGACTTGCATTTGAATGATCTGAATTGCTCTACTAGTTGAAAGGAGCAGCAGTAGCTGCTCACTTCCTATATCAACTGTAATGTTACTCATAATGGGTGTGCTTTTCCATTCAGCTAAATTAATTAGCTCATCTTTGTCTGTGTTTGATTTGGCAGAGTGGTTATTGTGGGAAAACACATTTTCTAGTTAATTTATAGTGATTGCTTCAAGCTCAATTTGGGAATTAATAAATCCATCTTCTGCACTGCGCAAAGCTGTTTATTGTAGATTTTCACCGTTTTTCCATTGTTGGACTAGGTTTTTCTAGTTTACTTCAGAAACATCTGTGTGTTGGGTGCTGTATTACTAAGAAATTTTGGTGAGCATAAATGTCAGCGGAGCTACTCTTTGGTACAAGGCCTGGTATCTGGGGCCGGGGTGCCCTGGTGCTTTGGAGGTGTGTTTTGAAACCTCGCTGCAGCAGCACATCATGCTGCACCACACGAGAGGGGCAAACTGCTGGTGATCAGCTGGAGAAGCTGAGCTTATGCTCAGCGTTGTTTTCCTTTGGAGGGACACTCCCTGCAATTGTGGGATTGACAGAGATGTATTGTATTAGGCTTTGGGTAGAGTTTTTCTTGTACTGTGGGTATGTTATTGAATTAAAAGAAGCATTTGCTTAAAATATGAGTGCATCAGGATGTTTATGACTGCTGGATAGATTCTTGTATCAACAGATAATAAAAAAACCAGACAGGTTAATTAAAGAGCCATAGATCTTTCATTTGAGAAACCTCATATACATAGGCGCCTTCTGGATGGCTGCGGAAGCGGGCGCGGCGCGTTCTCCCTCCCGGCACTCCGCAGCCAGAGCAGCAGCTCCGCAGGGCGCCCGGGCAGGCAGCACCCTGGGCAGACATGGGGCTGGGGCCCAGCGGCAGGAGCTGAAAGCAGATTGTTTTCCTGTCTCCTTATCTCCTGCCTCCTGCACGGGATGCACTGTTGGAAACTTAGGTGCAGCCTCTCTGTAACATGAGCAGCATTTCACTCTTGTTTTTCTTGGTGGGCTGTCTTGCTGCATGTTGGTCGAGTCTGGGTGAGTGCTGAGAGCTTACCTTTTGCCTGGACCTGAAACGGCCCTGAGAATGTGATGTTTCCAGTCCTGCTAATGTTGGCTCTACTTAACCCTATTTCCTAAAAACCTGCAGGTATCTGTCGGAAGAAGCTAGCAGCTCCCGGTCAGGAAGGTGAATCGCAGCAGCTGGCTGCCCAGCATAGCCGCTGCCGGGGCGCTGCTTCCTTTGAGTGCCTCCAGCTCTGAGCACATCGGTTCTGTTCCTGAGCTGCGAGGTAGTTTGGGATACTGGGAATCACTGTCTGTGACAAACCTTCCGTTGTATAATCCTTTTTTTCTTTCACACTAAAAATGTTTCTTCACTTTACATTTTTAACTGGAGATTAAAGTGTGTGAAGTAGTGCAATTCTGTGGCTAGAACACTGGCCCCAGAAGTAGTACTGGTTTAGTGGTGGAAACATAGAGCTCAGTATGGGGGAAACTTCCCCTCCTTACTGTCACTGTCCCAAAATACTCTGATTTTCTTCCGATATTTGCCCTCCCAACCACACTGTTTATACTTGCAGAAGTGAAAAATAGCCAAACCTAAAGGTCACTCTAAAGCAGAGACCTTTTGAATGGCAAAATCTTACTCCAAAGGATTTCTGTTGTTATGGTTGACTTAAAAGCCCTCACAAAAGAGCTTTGGGATGGAAACTCTTGTATGTCTCACAGGGACAGCTCTAGCGTGTACTGGTGGTAAACTTGCACTTCATAGCATGTTATTTCTGCCCACATTGATTAGAGTTTTGTAACAGAAGTCACTAGCTTTGTAATTTAATCTGCCTTGGTATTGTCAGATCTAAAATTTAGTGTCTGCTCTCTGCAGTATGAATGTTGTTATGACGACTGAGTAGAGCCTGAACGAGAAGATCCTGACGAAGAATAACCATGAGAACTGGCTATGTAAAACATGCTGATACACTTGTTAAGAAGTGGTGAAGCACGCAGCTCCAATGTCAGTTGGCATTACGTGTTTGATGAGATCCTAATAAACTGCTATTGGTGCTTTTTACTGGCTGAACATGGTTCTAGCTCAGACCTGAATTGTCTAAAAGTAAGTGAACTTCTTCACTGAAAGGGTTAACTTCTTCACTGAAAGGGTTGTGAGGCACTGGAACAGGCTGCCCAGGGAAGTGGTGGAGTCACCATCCCTGGAAGTCTTCAAAAGACGTTTAGATGTAGAGCTTAGGGATATGGTTTAGTGGAGGGCTGTTAGCGTTAGGTTGGAGGTTGGACTCGATGACCTTGAGGTCTCTTCCAACCTAGGAAATTCTGTGATTCTGTGATTCTGTAAATGCATACTTGACTAGTTAATTATATTTTGTTAAATGCATTCAGATATATTAGCTCCTGCTTGCATTAATTTGTAATACTTGAAAAACATGATTGGATTTTGGTTTCCAATGAAGTTATCATTCCAAAAGAGTAGCGCAGTTATTGTGGAAATTCTGAAAATGAGTTGCTGAGAAATCTGACTCATAAAGTAAGTGCCTCGTGAAATTTGAATGTTTAGAAGGGAAAATGACTGGCAGCTGCTCTTGTAAGCATGCTAGTTACAATAAAGTATAAAAGTTCAACATCAAAGAGATCACTGCTTAGTTTGTGGCAGACTTGTACATCAAAGAGCAAATACAGGACAAAAGGAACTGTAGAGATACAGTTCAGCCTTGCAGACAGGTCCCCGTGGAATGCTAGAGAGAGCTGCTTTCTTAATGTGGAAATTATCTCTGGCACATCTTCATTTCTGATTTGGGGACTAGGTAAGGTGGAGAATTCAAAGCAGTCTTTCAGAGTCCAGTCTTGCCAACATACTTGGTATGAGCGTCTGAGCTTACGTGATGTCAGCCGCGCAGTTTCTGTGTGTGCTGTGACTCAAGTGTATAAACACGGTCGACAGATTGGCAGTATGCTTACAACACCACGGTCTCGTTGGTTGGAGGGAGGATGGGCAAAAGTTGTACAAATGCAGAAATGAAAGCTAAGTGTCTGCTTCTGGAATAGTTTTTTATGTTATTATACCTGTGGTCAGGTACTGGATCATGTTGCCCTAAGAGGCTGTAGAGTCTCCATCCTTGGGGATATTCAAGCCTCGACTGTTCAGAACCCTGAGCTGTAGTGGATCCTGCTTTGGCAGGGGCCACACCAAGCAGCCTCCAAAGGTTTCTTCCAACATCAACTCCTCTGTGATTCTTTAAGAATAACACTTCTATGTTAAGGCAGCCATCTACCTATATTTCTAGTTAAGACTACTCCTAATACAAGACGTGATTTAGCCAAAAATGTGACTAGCTCCTATATAGTGGAAGTCCATGCAATATATTTTAGTTGTTGTTTTAATCTTTTCTGAACTTCTGCAACATGGAAGAGAGATGTGGTTTTGTGGATTCAGGCTTTTCATAGCTAGTGTATTAAAACACTAATACCTGAAGTCTCCCTTAAATCGAGGTGAAAGTTGGTGATTTTCTACCTTAGAAAAAGGAAAAGAAATACTGGCCATCTAGAGCACAGTTACTGTGTCTGAGCAAGGAAGGGTCTGAGGAATTTGTCACAGAAAATGGTTTGACCACCATTGACCAATTGCGGTAGTATCGTGTTAAAGTTAGCGGAGGTTTTGCGATGAATCTGAATGCATGTTTTAATACTACAGTGAAAAGTAGGTCACGTCAGTTCTTCAGCTCCATCCTTTCTTTTTCATTTGTGTTTCTTGTCTATATGTGCTGACTGCTTATGTGGTGTAAAAATGTTAATCATGAAATCCAGACTAAATCTGAATTCTCTGAAGTTCGAGTTTGCTTGGATCAACAATTTTAATACCAATTTCATCTTTTATGGAAATAGTGTTGTCAGCAGACTCTGATTTCTTTTATTGCAGAACTAATAATACTTACAATCTCAGGCAATCATTAGGAAATACAAAGGGTTTCTGTTAAAAACCCTAGGGAAACCTGATTAGGCATACTCCTGTATAATTAATTGATGTGCTACTACACTAAGTGAAGTAGTGCATCAGTAAACAGAAGTCACAATGTAAGAGGCTAAGAACTGCTGGGAATTGTGTAAAGACATCAAGGCTCAAAAAGAACAATTCGGGCACCTCAAGAGAAACCTGCATTTGCATTTTTTGGAAGGACAAAAAGTTCTCCATAAGGCCATGAAAGAGGGAGCTGGGAAGGCTCATGCTTATGATTAGCACTGCCTCTTACCAATGAAACAGTTGTAAACAAGTCGATATTACCATTCACAGTATTCCCCAGTGCCTTTGGATTGGTGTTATTTGATGTTTTGATCAGTCCATGGACCAAGCATACATATTTGTATGTTTTTAAATCAGCATCAGGTTAAGTGTTCTTAAAATGATCCTTTTGTTAATACAGTGATTTGAATATATTTTTTTTAATAAGCAAGTTGCCATGTGAAATATAAAATGGATTATTGATTTGTACCACTGTTTGTCTTGTTTGCTTTGAGACCATGAAGAAATTACAAGTATCCTGCCGTATTCTCTTTGGAAAAGTCGGGGTCTTCTATAACACTACTGTAGAGAGGAGCTGGAGTGGCTGCGTATGTAGAGACCAGTGCAGATGTGATGATACATAGGTGAACTACTCTTCTGAAAACACATTCAAAACCTTGTATGAAATTCTTTGCTGTCCCCCCATTGATTGCATGACTGTTGCCTGACTAAAGGCTTCTACCCTGGGAGACTATGCACACAGCGACAAGTAGCAGTAGCCA
Source organism: Aythya fuligula (assembly GCF_009819795.1). Classification (NCBI taxonomy): domain Eukaryota; kingdom Metazoa; phylum Chordata; class Aves; order Anseriformes; family Anatidae; genus Aythya; species Aythya fuligula. The sequence continues at coordinate 6,449,026 of NC_045569.1, read as the reverse complement.
GGAAGGAAGAAGAAAATAGTGCCACGAGCATTCCTGATTTCAGAGAACTTAGTTCTTAGTCATTTGAGAGGTGTTGCATGGAAAAACAAGGTCCTATTTTTCTGTTTCGAGAAAAAATATATCCTAAGTATATTTAGGGAGGCCTATTTCTCTCTCTGTTGCCTCACTCTGTTGATATAAGGAGAAATGAGCCGTATTTGTAGAGCTTTACCAGCTAAGTGGCTTTACTTGAGCCCCACAAGGTGCTTGAGCACTTCTAATAGCGCTGATCATTTCTGTACACAAGGGCATCGGGGAGAGCTGAGGGTGCTCCACACTCTGAAATTGAGACTTTGCTGAGGAACTGTAATAATTGTTTGTAAACAGTAACCATTACTCTCAAGTAAATGTGATGATTGTGTGTACCCTGTGATGAGGAATTAACAGCAGAGGTGTTTGTACTGTGCTGTTAAAAGAAGGTGGAGGTTTCGTTCAGTTATGTCAAGTCCTGACCTGCTAGCTGGCATGGAGTATGTTTGGAAGAGTCAAGAGCTTTACATTGTAGAAAGGCTAATCAAATGAATTCAATGTATGTGATGTATGTGCTGAATTGGAGGAACTTTTAAAAGAATCTACTTTTGAATTAAAAAAAAAAAAAAAAGTCTTTAGAGACTGTCTTTCCCACCTTTAAAATACCTGAACTGTCAAGTTAATAGCTTGTTATTTCAGAGAGCTTGTACACGGGGAGAGTTGCCAACAACAAAGTCAAAATCCCAAAATGAAATCCTTGAATACTTTTTTTTTTTTTTTTTTTCTGTTTTTGGATTGAGCTGAAATATTTCTTAGGGAAGTGCTGGCAAAAAAAATGATGCAGGATTATGTTACTTAACTTCTCTTGTTGGATTGTTGCCATGCTATTAGAGATTTGGAAACTATTCTAAGTTCAGATTGTGTATCAGCAACGGATGGGATCTCTACACGTAGATGAATATTCAAAATGGTCAGCATGCACAGGTGGCCTGGTTGTTTCCTCAGAGGCTAAAGGTAAAGCTCTAGGGACATGTCTAAAGCTGGCATAAACTGATGTATCTCATATGAAGAGCACTGCTGTGCATTATTTCTACATTTGAGCAAGTTTTTGTTAGCAAAGCGTATTTTCATTTGTGGAAGTTTTACAGTTTTTGAGGACTCTTACCTACTTCTAGTGTAAAAGCACCTTCATAATTGAAATTACGTAGCATGACTTCAAATATAATCACCAAGTATAATGTGGGAGAATAATTATAATTAATTCCAGTGTTCAGAAAATGCTTTCAAATTTGTATTAAGCTGGATCTCAAAATTGTTATCACTTTGGAAAATGTTCCAAGTCTGCAAACATCTCAGTAAAAAGTCTTTTTCACAAAGGGCTACTTTGGTTCGGCTATCGAAGAGATTTATCCAAGGAGCAAAACCCAGTTTGCTTGCAGCTAATCTGGTGCTTTGCAAACAAGATTTTATTTTTTTTTTTCTTGTTTTTTTCAGAAATGTAGGCAGATATACAATGGAATAGTTTCTTCCCATAAGTAATTAATCCCATTGTAAACAATGTCAGTAGCATGTAATCTTGAGACTTGTTTAGTTTTAAATATCTACTGTGGGTTTTTTTTTTTTTTTTAATAATGTCATGTCCCTAGCATTTTGAACTCATTCACAACTCATGCTAATAGAATTCGAAAAATTATTCCAAACCTACGCACTATTAGGTGTTTACCTTTCTTTTCAAGACTTGGTTGTTGTACCAAGTCTGTCCAAAGGAAGAAGTTATCCTTCATCTTGACACGTAGCAAGCTGCTGCAAGGCTGGTGTGGCAGATCCTGTTTGTATTTCTCTTCACATTAGTGGAGCACCTTGCATGCATCAAACGCGCAGGTCATCCTTGTCACTGAGTGCAGGCTGGCTGAGCTTCTTCTGTACAGGACCTTTGTGATAACGTTGCAGAAATATTCCTGCTTTTAATATGGGCCAGTAAGGAAATCAGGTCTCTCAGTGAAGCTGTGCGTATTGCTGCTATTCAAAATGATACTTTTTCCGTGCTGAGCTCAGCCATTTGAACAACCTGGTCAAAGAAAGTTTAGCATGGCCTGGAAGAATAAAAATTTTTGCCATTAAAAGAAAAAAGTGTAGATACTGTGTTGTTTTTCAGGGGAGACGCTGTAGAGTAACTATACCCAGTGAGAAATGGAAGGGCTGTATGATTAAAGAGAAAATACATGTAGCAGAGAAGGAATTTAAATAAGCACGTATTGGTTTCCCTGTGTGCTAATTCCATCACAGTAGTTCCAAGTACATTGTTCAGTTGAATTAAACAACCCACCTAAATATTTTCAGGCATTGTTCATTAACAGTAACTGTTTTTAATGTCAGAGAGGGTAAATTAAGTATGTTACACAATTTATCAGACACTGCTAAATATTGTGGATGTTATTAAGTAACCAACAGCAAGTCTGGCAATGTATTAAATCTCAAGGCATTGCATAAATAGTCCCAGATGAGAGAAATAATCTCCAGTTCAGAAGGTAAGTATCCAGTCTGGTGTTTGCACGGCTGTCCTGCTGTCATCTGAAACAGGGCCGAGCCAGGCAGCCGTGCTCTGTTCATTTATTGGTGAAATTTTGCCCTACCCTCCGCAAAAGCCAGCCTAAACAGGCTTTGTGTTGGAAGCTGTTAGGATCAGAGCAGGCTGACATCTACCCCAAACCAGGGGACACAGGACAGATCTCAGTGCTCTTCAGCTCCCCAAACAGCCTGTAGCAGTCACAGTTATGTCTTTCAAGTCCTTTCCAAATGATCTGATATTAAGCTGGTAAAGCGCTTACATCTGGTAGAAGTTACACCTGTAATAGCTGTCTGCCCACAGTTCTTCTGAGCCTAGGCTTTTTCTGCTGTGGGGCAGATTTTACCTTTACCCACCTGTTCCCTGTGTAAAGCACGGCTATTGCACCTTCTTCCCAAAGGTGCTGTTGGAGAACAGCAGCTCCTCACCAGGAAAAGGGGGCATAACACTTTGGTGTTTAGATTTGGGTAGTGTTTCACTTGCTGGATTCAGTGAGCTATCCTTGTTTTGTTGATGAAGCCAAACAGCACCTCGGAGTAACACTAGCAGTACTATCCAGATAAATTCTTCCTTTTCTTCTTCCTCACTTGTTCTTACTACCTGCTCTAAACAAATCTTCATGTATATTTTTTTTTTAATTAAAACATTTTTTTCCCTGCAGTGAATCTGTCAGACAAAATAAATTGACATGTCATTTAATAACTTTGTGGTTTGCAGTTTTTTCTCCTTGTTTTAAGTTGATGCAGAAAGCATTTTTGATGCTGTTACACTGTGATGGATAAAAAACTACACTGACTTTTGTTCAGGAGAGGGAAGAGAGAATCTTTCTTTCAAGGGCTGTAGATCAATTGGTGTCTTACAGAAGTAATACCATGAAAGGAGGGAAGAACTCCTCTTTGATACTCAAGTATTTCTATTCCAGTTGGTACAATAATGGGCTTTTTGAATTAAAGGTTTCCTAAAGCTTGTATCTATTTCAGAGTACTGACAGCCGAAGCTCACTAGCTGAGCCAAAATTTATGTTTATGCAAGCCTGTTAAAATCAGAATTTGTGTTGACTGGACTAATGTCTAAGCTTTAATACCACTTTTATATAGAAGTCTGCTATTCAAATGTTCAGTGAAGTTCTTTACAATATGCCTTTGAGTTATGATTTATAACTGGATTCGTACGAATAAATGCTTTCAGCCAAATGCTGTTGAACTAATTCTGTTTTGAAGTCATTAATTATATTTAGCTCATTTAAAAAAAAAAAAAAAAAAAAAGGAGAAAGGCATTGACTAACCCATGTAAAAATGGCAACAGAATTGTTTTGTTAAAAGGCTGTTGGGCCTCTTAAGCTATGCAGAGTGACTTGTTTGTTGGGTTGCTTGTGTTTCTGTTTTTTTGTAATCAAAGAAGTGTGAACAGAAGCTAGATTAATGCATTGCTATACTGCAAAGACAATTCACTGTTGAACAGGCATTAATACACTTAATGCTTTTTGCTTTTATCGTGTTAAGGTCTTTGGCTTTGCAGTAAGATCTGGCTATGCTGTGAGCCTACTAGACTGGGCAGAATAAAACCATTTTATTTGGTTAGTTAATCCATTAACTTTTGTCAGATTGGTAAATTTTCAAGGTAATTTTCCTCTGATGTATTTTCAATTGAATAATTGGTTTGTTATATTCAGGCAATTTAATGTAAGAGAGAGATGTTACGCCTTTGACGTTTTATATGCATTGTGTGAAGCTCATGATAAAGTGCTAGCTGATCGTCAGAACTAATATCTAGATGCATCCAAAACACAGTGGATTTTAATGTAATTTTTGTGAGCCTTTGTGAACCTGCTCGTTACACTTGTTAACAGGATTCCTTTTTGACTTTTCTGGAGTTCAAGAAAATACCATAAATCTAAGCTTTGTGGATTGCTGGGGCTTGTGCTTCTCAAACACCCTCCCGGCCCCAGTTTCCGAAGCTTCCACTCTGTCAAAAAAAAGCAAAACCTCTGAAAGAGTTTTTGACTTCTTAATTTTACCAAGGAGAGTTAATATTGCAAAGACAGATTGGGAAATGAGTAGTGTATATGTTTTTAGACTGAAACGTGGTACTGCTGCAATCTCCACCTTTCACCTTGTTTTGGCTATTCAGTTTGGGTGAATGTAAGAATCTGCCTGCTTGGAATTCACATCTCCGTAGGGTTGCAGGGGGCTGCACGCAGTACTGTCATCTTGCTGAGGTGCTGTGTAATTGCCTGATCCTCTTTACTTTGCTGTCTAGTTCCTCATTTCTTTCATTTCATTTCTTTCATTTCTTCTCCTTCATGTTAACGTTCTTCATCTCTAATTCACTTTCTTGTGTTCTTCTTTCACTCTCTTTTGAAAGCAAGCTGCCAGTGCCTTATTTAATCCCTTTATCAGTGCAGTTAGGGGTAACAATGCAACTGTACCTTTTAGTCCCTTTCTAGCTGGCTGTTTCACATCATCATGAAAGAATGAAAGACAGAGCCCTCTAGAACACCTCTGTGCTTTACCTTTCTAATCCTTCATGCTCAATTCTTCAAGAGATCTTTGTTCCTTTAGCAGCCTTCTGGAATAGCTCTAAGCACACCAGAGGGTTGTGACAACTGGAAGAAACCAGATTGTCTCCAGATTGTCTTTCGGTTTACCAAAATTCAGGTCTGGTCAATAAAGCCACGCTTATCCCTCCCACCTACACTTTTCCCCTGAAAAAAATCTGAATTTCTTATAAACTTTTTGCATTCTGGGCCAGGGTCACCAACAGAGCACCCTCACTGGCAGTGAGTGCAGCTCACTGGCACCCTCAGGAGAACTTAATTCATGCCTGCTTTTCACTTCACTTGGAGAGAAACTGCTGCTTTCAGATTCTGAATGTTAGAGGAAAGAGGCATGGAAATAATGTGCCAAGGCTCTTTTGTAGCTACAGTGTTTAATTTTGTGTAACAAGCTCCCTGAATGTATACAAATTATTCTGCTTACACATGTGCTTGGTAACAAATCATCCATAGGATGGATTTTTAGAAGGGATCAAACCTCTGCTTCGCTCATGCAGTGCTAGGTAGATGTGAGTTTACTAAAATGAGCTAGCAAGAAGCCTGTATGAACTTACTCTTGAACAAGTTGTACAAAACACAGAAGTCATTATCTAAATTATGTGTGAGGTATACAAAACCAGAATTATAGCGGAGTGAGTTTGTCAACAACTTTTGGAACTGAAATAGGAAGGGAGCAAAGAAAACATGAAGAGACGTTTTCATATTTCCATTACACAGGGATCATATTTTTATTTGAATATACACATTACTTATTTGCATATATACTCTGAGATCTTCATCCAAAACCATGGTTCCTCAGCTCAACCCTAGTGACAGCAGTGAACCTGCTATCTACCTGCCCTTTCCTTGTCTTGCTCCCTGAAGCGGTTATTGAACTGCCACCTTTATCTCATAGACGAGAACCTGGTGCTGATAAGCTTTTACTGAAGGCAGCCAGTAGGTGTTGGTTTGCATTATCAGGTTGTTTAGAAAAGTGGTCTCCCAACAGTTTTAATTGCGTACCCCTATCGGTGTTTTTTTTGTTTGTTTGTTTGTTTTTAAAAAAGAGAATGCACCCCCCAATATATGTATTTTTATTTATAAATTATATATGTGTATTACTGTGTTAATATGTACATGATAAAATAAGCACAGGAAGAGAAATTTTAAAAGGATGAGATATAGATGCAGTAATTTATCAGTGGTATAAAAATACTTTCTTCCTGTACCCCAGTGGATTGTCTTGTGCACCCCACTCTGGAAAGGAGTTGGTCATGAGCTGTTGGTCATTATCAAAGCACACTTGTCTCTTGTTTCATATTTTGTACTCACAATGTCCAGAGCTTGCATGGTAACAAAAAGATTTATAAAATAACATATCTGGTAGTACTTATATTGTTGGTAGAATGCAATCTGGCAGAACTTGACTAGGGATTCACATGCTGGAAGCACGGATGGATTGGGCTACGTGTTGTAAGGCCCAGCCGTATACTCACTACCTGAGTTTCAGTGGGGGAATTCCTGGAGGTGGCTAGTGAGTTGTAAGACCACTAAATCTACTAAAATCTATTAGAGAAATCAGTCAGTTATGAATGTCATGAACAATTTTGAATGTCATTTCTAATTTTCACAGATCTGTTGCAGATTTTTTGGCAAACTACTGACTGATGATAGCATGAGCTTTCCATTTCTCCATGAGAAGCATAATTCAGATGTGAAAAGACTTTGGGGTTTTTGTCTCCTGCCCTCCCCTCCCTTGCCAGTTCTGGCTTTGGAAACAGATGGATGTAGATAGCTGATAGCTGCCATTTAAAAAAAAAAAAAAAAACATGTTTATACTTGAGTTTATACCTGTTTTACTTGAGGATATAGCTTGACAATATGTTCTTCTGTTAATTTAGCCCATGTCTCATTTAATTTCTGAAACAAGAACATCTTCAAACGTCGTTCTGAAACTCTCTTTCCTACTTGTGGACAATACTGGGAAGTGTATCCTGCACACTGCAAAAATGATTCATTTATCCTTTGCCCTTCTAATAGCTTCATAATTTTTGTCCCTCACAGGACTGTCCTGTGAAGTGCTGACATCAGCCAGTTCATATTGAGTTACTACATCTCTAACAATCCAAAGCTGCATTGAAGTCTAAGAGTGAACATAGCTTCTCTTTTAATTCTAATTAGAGATAAAAAGAGCATCTGCTTGCACAGTGATCGCTATATAAAAATGCTTCTCTGTCACTAACTGGTATGTGACACTTGACCAGGCTGCTTACAGAAACCTGTCACAGTTCTTATGCTTGACCACTGCTTCCCCAGCTGATCAAGTAAATATTTCCTTTCAAACAGTTCTATGGCCTCTCTTCTCTTTCCTCAATTTCTCAGTTTCCAAAAGACCTTCAAGAAAATGATAGCTGTCGATTATTGAATCCATTGCTACCTGGTTTCATATTAGCATTTTGTTTCAGTTGAATACAGTGATTGAGGACTACTACTGTCTGTCATCTTTTACATCTGAAATTAGAGAAGATTAAAAAAGAAAATAAAAAGAATTTAAGCTAAAATTTAAGTTTAATATCTTATGACTTCGTGTCTGTATGTATTCTTGCTTCTTTCTTGTTTTGTACTTCTTTTATTAAATACTTGCGGGTTGGCAATGCTGTGCGGTAGAACGGTGAGACATAAATATATCACTTGCAGTAGGAATATTGTATGGAATCTCATCCTTGTTTTGCTTGAAAACAAGACTTGATCATCTTGGCCGGGCTGAACAAAGCCAAGACCTAAGGGATATGCATTGCTTTGGCTGCAACTTTATTAACACATTTGGGAACGATGCCCAGCAATAAATCGCACAGCGTGAGTCATCGCTTACTCCTTGATTGTTCCTACCTCTTTGGGAGTGCTGCCATCAGCCTTCCCCCTGCCAGCCTGCTATCCTCCTGTTGCTGGGCCACACCACCTTCCATGTGTGCTGGGACTACAGGGAGACTTGGTGAAAGGAGAGGGTAGTTTCCCCACTGTACCAGATGGCAGGAGCCATAGCTCCTTTTTCACAGCTTTCTCAGGGAACTACTGCTGGCCTTTACTGGTTTATTTTTCCTCTCTGGCAACGTGACTGTGAGAAACCGTGGGAATGTGTTTAAGACAGGTGCCACCTAGGAGTGGCAAGCCCTGTACCTTCCCACTGCTCTTCCTGGGCAACACCTAATTTCAGAGGATCACTGACATCAGATAAGGGCCCAGGAAGGCTTTTGTTTGCATGGGCTCCGTTCAGCTGCTCTTCTCAGTTTTGGGAAGACTTCACATTTTAAGGTCCAAGATGAAATTTGCAGCCCAGTTTGGTAGTGCTCGTCTTCCTGCTCCTCCTGCTCAGGCAGTCATGCGCATGGAGCCCCAGCTGCCCTGTTATTCCGGATTGTGACTAGTTTCTGTCTGGGAGAGTTACTTGACTCTTTGCTGCTACCTCTGCTTGTAATGCAGAAGTGTATTGGTAAAAAAAGTTCCTCCTTGCTAAGCTCACAGAAGCAAGTGCAAAATACCTGAATGATAAAAAAAGATCAGTATTATTGCCTTACAGGGAGGATTCAGAGCTGTGCCATCAATAGCAAAACATTGCTTTGCTGCCCTGGTAGCGTATATTCTGAAAGTGGATGGTTTAATTTCAAAGTGGCATTTCTCCAGTTTCTTTTGGCACGGAGCACTCCTCTCTGCCCCAGCAGAACTGATTCCAAATTCTGAAAAGTTACGGCTTTGCGTTGGTTGTATTTCCTCTGTAATCACTTAAATTCTTTTTATGTAGGGATGATAAATTACACTGGGTTGGACTAGAATGTAAGCAGGCTGGAGATCTACTGAAGCGTAGTGATGGCAGAGTCCCAGCCATAGACCTGTGTATGAAGATATGTGGGAAACCCCAGCGGTGCTTTAACTCTGTATTCTGTATTCTGGGACAGAAGCATGAAGGGTCAGACAGGGCCTCCTCCGTTCCATAATACTGTATACAACATGGAGTTGAACGTATGCTTTAGAAAAATAATCATGGTGTGCAGTTGATCGTGAAATCACAGGCAGTCTTTATTTTTGTAAATAAACTTCGCGACAATTTTGGGGCATGCTGATTTTGAATGCCATTAAAGTTGCAACAGAGTTTTTGATGGATTAATTATACCACCTGCGAGTAAACAAAAACAAAGATGAAGCTCACCTGAGCTTTGACTGAGAAATCTGAAAATTGCAGTTTGTTGCATGTGTCCTGGGGATTGTCAGGGGCTGCTCTGCCTGCTCGGGTGTTTGTGCTTTAGTGAGAGGTTAATGTTGCTTTATTTGAAATAAAGCAAGTAGATTCACTGGTGCACAGCAAGTGAAAAATCCGTTTTTCTGGTACTGGATTATGATCTTCAAATCAAAGGCAAAAATGAATATTAAGTTCTTGTAACCACTAAGCTGCTATGTTTCAAAGAGAACTCTTAACTTTTCGGTATGTGGGCTAGGCAGTAACTTATGACAGAATTTTGGAGCCAGTTTCTACTGTTGTTTGAAAGCATATTTCAGCTCCTAATTGTACAGTCGCTTTTCAGTGGCTCCTGAGAACCATAACTACAGATTTCATGAACTATATCCAGTTTTTATCTTTCAGTTTTTATCTTTGTGTGACTATTTGAATCAGTATTTTTTAGAAAATGAGATGAGCTTAAGAAGTTTGATATGTCTGGTTTACATCAAGTGTTTAGTAGTGAAGACTGAGTTTGTTCATCCTACATCATTAAAAAAATAAAATCTTAAGGCTCAAGGTTTAGTCCTTTATTTTAATAATTGTTCTATCTATGCTGACAAGAAATTAATGTTCACTCCTGTTTGTAGTCTATTTCTAGTCAAGCTAATGTGAAAGCTCTAATTTATTTTGTTTTAATTCAGTTTCATGCTTAGATATACTGGTATATGAAATTTGGAAGCTTAATGAAATTTCTTCTTTGTTGTAAGCATGAGCCAGATTGTAGGCACTGTATAAACACTGGAAAAACATATTATCTACCCCAATTAGCTTATACCTTAATATCTGTGATAATCAACATGTTTATTGTAAGACATACCGTATTGTTTTTCCATTCTCCAGCAACTTAGACTTGCGTATCTGTGGCAAATAATGTGTCCAACGTTCAACTCTGGTTGCAAACTTAGTAAATATTTCAGAATTCCTCCAAGTCAGTAACATTTTGTCAACATACCTTACATAGATTGTGCTGACAGCTGATGGTGGCATTTCTCTCCAAACAAAACTAAATGTAGGAGATAGGCTATGTTGTATGAAATCCATACTGCTAAGAAATACATATTCTTTTACAAAGAAGTATATATTCTTAAAAGATATCTTTGTGTAATTCAGTAAACTTGGTTTTCTTGAATTGTATGCAGATCCTATCATCAGTTCTGGAATGTGCTCTTTCCCTTTTGCCAGGGCTGCCAGACAGAGCCCTCTGATAATCTCTTTATCTATAGGGTTGTCTATAATGTTAATTAGTGAACTCTTTGAAAAACCGGCTTCCACGAGTTAATTTATGCACAAAACATCACTGAGGGTTGTGTTTTACCTGTTTCCCAACTAAGGGACTGAAGTATAGTTTAAGAGACTTGGCTTGGGCCACACAAGAAGCCTGTGTCATAGCCAGGAATCAAGACTCACAATTCATTGCCTAACCACAAGACTTTCAGAAAATAAAATGTTGAACAAAAGCAGATGCAACACTGAGAATTTGAGGCTTGAGTACAGTTTACAGGGTGCTTAACTCTCTGCCCATAAAACTGGAAGGATCTGCTTTGGAAGGCCAATAATGCTTATGCATTCCTAGCGATTTAATTGCAAACTGCCAGACTGCCGAGATTTCAGCCTGCCTTCTATTTCAGTGGTCTTCTGTGCAAATCCAGACAGTACAGGATTTACTTCTCTACAGATGCTTTTAACCCATTGATGCAACTTTGTAGTAATAATTATTTAGGGCTGATCCCTTGGCTCAGAGGAGAGGAAACAGAATTTCAGTGCAACTCTGTCCCAGGGATCTTCAGAATGGTCAAACACATATTACAGAATCATAAGGCAGGAGCTAAAATTGTGAGGCTGCTATTTGAAAGCTTTCTTCACTGCACTTTTCCTTATGTTTGTATGTGTTTTTTGAGCACACGCTCTCTAATCTAGCAAGGACATGATAAGCTCTTGAGACATAATAAGCTCAGTAAGACTTGAAACACTGTTTACCTATTGAAGTATTTGCAAGGCTTCTATTCCTGTTGGTGTACCCAAGCACTCTGCAGTATTTATCGGATCCTCACGGACAGGAATTCTCCAGTCCTAATGTTCCACAAGTATGAATTGAATTACAGGAGGGCATGGGCCCAGCTCCATGATGCTTTTTAATCCTTTAACTCCTGGTGTTTTCAGTGAGACCTACGTGTTTTACAGAAGTTAGACACACGCACGACTCGGTGATAGTTATGACTCGCACTGGCTTTCACATGCAATCCTTGTAACAGTGCAAGGACTTGAAGTCAGATCGTCTCAATCCTGTGACAGCAGGTCCTGTGTTGGCACGAGGGGAAGAAACATTTCACATATTCCTCTGAGAGAAGGTAGGAAAATTCAGGCTAGGATAGGAAGAAAGGATGTTTTTTTTAACTGCAAGGAAAACAAGCCATTGAAACAACTTCTAAGATCGGAGTGTATTTTCTATGGCTTGATGTCTCCTTGTGTATAACAATGGTAGCTTGAAGCGAGATGCCTTCCAGTATCACTGGTACATATGTGTGTCTCGGAAAACCCACTAAGCCCACTCGGTGATGGTCCACCATTTATCTTGCACGGAACATGAGATCTGATTATAATGTCACCTGCTGCCTATAGGTTTCTGCTTCTGTAAATTTTTTTTTAGCCTGAGCCCATCACGCTGGGGCTGGAAGCAGTATGTTCACAGAACTTCCCTCAGTCTGAGTAAGCAGACAGGTGGATATTTTCGAACAGGCAGTTGAGTATGGCATCTCTCTTACGGTTAGAAATTCTGGAATTGGGAATATGAGGAAGGGGAATGGGATACAGTCTATCTCTGAGTTCTGAACAGCTAAATTAATATATTGGTCAACTATCCTTCCACAGTGCAATTATTTTTTGCACATGGAGAAGACACCTCCCTGAAAATTCCTTGTGACATAAGGTCTCTGACTAAAATTAGGGCATAGCTATTTAATTGTTCAGTTGTCCACCCACAAGGGAGCTACAGAGAGCTCTTTCAATTCCTTGCAATCAAGTAAGTAGCAGTTATTCTCATTTATCCTCTAAGGAAATAGTCCACCAAAAATAATGGGTTGATTCCTTAGCCCCTCCCTGTCACTAATCACTCCTCTCTCTTAGCTACGTATGGACTTGGCCCTCGTCACCAGGGTATCCAAGTACCTCAGTCATTAATTTTCAACTTACAACACTTTGGTGATGTAAGAAAGTGTTGTGTCAATTCCTCAGCTGTGAAATGAGGACATCAAATAAGTGACTTGCCTGAAGTTTCACAGCAATATTGGACGTAGAAACCAGTGACTTATTCATAGACTATTCAGTTTCTTGGAAAACCAGCCTGTGCTCCTCGTCCTTCTGTCTGCTCCCCCTCGCCTCCTCTTCCCGATCTGCAGGCCTAGCAGTTCAGATGTGTATGTTCCAACCATCCACAGGCGAGCAGTGCCAAACAGACGCACCCCTCCCTTGCGCGAGCACAACAGCATCTCTGCAATCACGTGGGGAATTAAGTCAGGAAACCGATTCAGGGTAAAGTTAATCCGCCAAAGAACAGTTTCAGCGTGAGTCGTTCGCTCGTCTGGCTCACGAGGTGCAGCTGTACAGGCATGGGAGGAGGGGGAGAGGCAGGGGAGGACAGTGCCTTTCAGTGGCTGAAAATCGATGCTGGTGCATGGCTTGCGGAGCTGGTGTAGTGGGGTTGTGTGCTCCTGTCCCTGGTGGGAATAGAAACGAAATCAAAGCCTTAAGTGAATTTGGTTCTAGTTTCTTCTTTTGAGTGTAGATTGTGAATGTGGGATTTTCACCATGTCTGTAGAGCCTCCCCACAGCACGGTGAAGGGGCAGCTGAGAAGTGTGGAGTTCGGCAAAGCTGTGGATGCGTTCTCGTGACGACATTTTAGTTGTTACCCGTACGGCAAGTTTTTCTTGTGTGGCTGCTATCATTAAAAATGTTTGACTCTATATAAACTTTTTCTGCTCAAAAGTCAACAATTTCTGAAGAGTTATGAATGCAGCTGGGAAAGATCACTATTACCAGGATAAGTACATTTATGAAGGGAATTACATAATGTCAGTGTTGCAGCTTACTACCACATCTCACCTTGCGACACCTGGACCTACGTCAGCTCATGTTACCTTCCCTGTCTATTGTGAGTGGTTCCTCAGAAAACAAGACAAATCAAAATGGTGTATGCTGGGGGGGGGGAAAAGATGTTGGTCTTTAGCTGCAGATTATCTCCAGATTTCTGCTGTGACTTCTCATGTGAGAGTCATGCATACAGGTAGAATGCCCTGTTTTGCTGTTCCCACTCCCAAAAGTGCTGTTGAGAGAGCTTCCAAATTGCCCTGCTCTGAGGTGTGCTTTTAGCTTTCAAAATAAAGCACGTATATCAGAATTCCAGAAAACTTCAAGTAGGGACCTTGGCATGCTAATAACTTGCTTGCTGACAACTAAGGAAAGAAAGATGACAGTAACAAACACTGAGAAGTAGCATAAGAGAAACATAAGAGAACGTGTAAGAAATTGCTTCAGAAGAGACCAAAACTTTAACTGGTGTTAATGTTGTGGTTTTTTACATGGTGATGGTATCCTTTCACCTGAATTGCCTTACGACCTAAAACAGCTGAGACCCTGCAGAACTTTTTTGCTGTTGTTGTGGCTGAACCGTGTCTCCCCCACTTTTCTCATTTTCATATTCTGGTTGGAGCATGAGGCCTCCCTGGGAAAGCAAGAGGCTGTTGCAGATGGTCCTCAGTGGTATAAACTTCTGTTGAGAAAAAACTCTGGCCTGTGTCAGCTGCAGCCACAATCCTTTTTCCAATTCTGCTATTGCAGAAGTCTCATAAGAAAAGTGTGGGTGATTGTTTTACTCATTTCTTTTGTTCAGGCTTTGCTCAAAGGCTCAAGATTTGGACGTAAATCAGTTTGAGTTTTCCTCCTCTGCTGAACACAGATTGTAATGTAACAGCACAGCCACTCTGTATAGTAGAAACCTAATAAAAAAACAGATTTTAACATAGTCACTAATTCCTTTGAAGGAGGCAGTGTTAGCAATTACGAACTAGACTAGACATTGGTAAGAAGTTACAAAATAATTACAGGCTTCCTAAAGTAGTACAGTGTGAGTAATTACAGGTTTAAAAATGTTGTTATGAGCAGTAGTTTATATCGAAACTTCATCCTGCTCCTTGAAACCAGAATACATAACTCTCACCCTGCCACAGCAAATGCTTGTCCTTCTCTACAGAAGAATGTAGTCTTGCGTTATTGTACAGCAAATGTTCTGTGGTACATTATTTAAATTAGCATATAATAGAAACCTAATTGCCCACTAGGGCCCAAAGCTTTAGCTGGTGTAGATCAATGTGCTTCCACTGAAGTCAGTGTAGCAGTGTTGATTTTCACCCCTTGAGGATCTGGCTCAGCAGCTTGTTTCTATTCCAGGCATTGTTAAAGGAGATAGTGTGTTTAGAATATTAAACCATGGCATTGTCAGAGATAGTCTACTCAATTCATGTGTGAGTGAAGAGAAATAAAGCGGTAAAACTATTATTTTTATCTGAGGATTTCAATTTACAATGTCAATTATTCATATTGACTGATCTGGTACAACAGGGAAATCATAAGCGTGGGGTCATCTTGTTGTGGTTTTAATTTCCTACGTCTGTAGTTATCTAATCCTCTCAGTGTGAGCAAGCATGATTAGTATTTATTTCTATTCTGTGTTCCAGTGCCCTGGGCCAGGTTCCATGCTAAATCCAAAGTGACTCTCCTACTCCATTGTCACTAACTTATGCTGTAGTAATTTAACTAAAATCTTTAGCTTCATGTCTAAAGCACCTGAACATATTTCTTCTGTGTGGATTCTGCCCAGACGCTAAGGTTTGTGATATATCTGTATTTTTAATTGTTTTTGGAACTTCTTGTAGCAATGTTTCCTGAATAATACTTGGGGAAACAAGGATTTGGAAAGAGCCTGGTTGCTTGTTAACCATTGAGACAACCAGGAGGAGCGTTGTTACAGCTGTACAACTGGTTAATAAATTGCTGCAGTAAGAACAACAGCTGTCTCTCTCTCTGGAGAGTCAAGTACCAAAATGAATAATAATTCTTCATTCTGTCAAATGGTTTTTACAAAAATTTAGAATGCTTGGTTTGAGAAGCTTATTTTACTTATGAATGCTCCATTCAGGAACAGGGAAACTTTAGTTCTGAGCTGAGCCAACAATCCTTTGTTGAGTTTGTTTCCTCCCGTTTCACTGCCATTATTCACAGAAGACCTCTGGCTGCTCCCCCACTTATCTCTGCTTCTACTTGTCCCCCTGGTAGCTTTGGATAATCAAAGTTATGCTACAATTACTCTTCCAAGAGCAGAAATACAGGAGTTCTGGTTAAACGTTTTGGTTCTTCATCAAAGAGAGCGTAGTAAAGGACTCTGTATAAGTGTTTTAGAACACTATAGCATTAAAACTGTCAACAGTTGGAGTTGCTTGGCGTTCGTTCTTGTCTGTCTTCTGGCATATGCAGAACAAACATAAAAAGAAACATCAGCAGGAGTGATGGGTGAAGACTGTTGTGAAAGGGTTGAGAGATCTTTATTCTCAGTAAAATATTCTATGGCTTTATTCAGCTCTGATTACGAGGTTGGTTTCTTGTCCTTGCAAAGCTCAGTAAGTGGTTTTCAGTATCTCTGGATACAATTATTACAATAATACAGGTGTTGTTTCTGTCATTTTACTCTAATCTTTATCGAGCTTCCTTTGTTTTTAGGAAACACAGATGAAATACATTCACTACTTGCCTGCTTCTGCCATTTTGTCATTTGGCCTTTCAAACCTAGTATTAACAATGCAAAGCAAGTTGGTTCTTCCCTTTTCATCTCTCAGATGAATTTAGCAGCAAATGATTCAATCACTTTATACTCTAATTTCCTGCTAGTACTCATACTCTACCCAACACACGTATTCTGCCCCTTTCTGTGGGGCATAGGATTGATTTCTGCTCCTTTGTACTTTCAGAGCTGTCTGAAAAAGATGCCAGTATTCTCTGTTTGGTTCTTTGAGGGATCATTTTGCAATTTTTTTTTTATTAGTAGTATTACTTGTTAATAAACAGAGGTATAAATGAATTATTACAGTAATCATACAAATGTTGGTGATAAGGCAGTGTATCCACATCATCAGGTTCCTTTGGTTTTGGTAGTAGGATTTTTCAGCTTTGATATTGTTGTCTGTCTTTTCCCCACTTAAAAACATGAGAACATATTTAACCTGTGTGACCATAATATGCAACATGAATCATCACATATTGAGGTAAAAATGCTGTCCTAGAGCCATGTGCAGGAGAATAACATCTTGTTATCCTCATTGAAAAGAATGTCAAAATTTTCACATCTGATGGTCAACTGGCACAACACTAAAGACGAGAGCGTGTGTTTTTGTAATCACATCAGGTAACTCACAGTGCAGGCTGGTGTTATTTCTAGAGTATGGGAGCCTCTGATGGTACATCATATTTTCTTACCTGTATAGGTTTGATGAAAAGTTGAATGAACTTTGAGAGCAGCAAAATATGCTGGTAACTACACTGCAATAGATAAGCTGATAATAATTTGCTTGGATCATTTTACTTCCCAGTGAGGCCATAGTGGTAGAGCTATTACGTGTTGGGCTTTTTGCCTTTTTGTTAGGAAGAAGCAGGATTGCAAAGATAATGGGTGAAGGCGCTGGAGCATTCATGGCAATAATTTCTAAGAGTTGGAGATAAATAGGCAGGCAAAGCTGAAGACTTATCTGGGTGGGGATATTAGCATTTTGAATACTCTCTGCAGAGATGCAGTTATCACTTAATTGACTTTACCTTAGGGAACACTAGAAAATCACTACTTGGCCATAAAGGAAAAGCTTTTTGCACAGAGTCCACACAGCTCTGTTGTGCTGTACAAGCAGCTGAGGTCGTTACGCTAACAGTCACAACAGGGAAGGAGAAAACCTGCCTCGGATCTGCTGCTATGGGAGCTCAGACATCTTGTCCTTCCTTTAGATGTATCCTCACGATTAACTTCCTCAGCTTGAATCGCAGCTGTCACCTCGCTTCTCTCTTGATACCACAAAGAAAGTTGGTGTAAAGGTGAGGGCGTGGGGCCTGCCCCTCTGGATGCCGGCTGCTGCCAGGCGGGCCCTGTCCCCAGCAGGGGCAGTGGATCCTGGGGCTGCCGTTTCAGCCCAAGGCCCATCCCATCCCATCCCATCCCATCGCCACCAAGATGGTGTTGCAGCGGTCAGTCCGTAGGTCTGTCTGCCACACGCACCCCTCATGTCTGGCTGTCAGGGCTTGCTCTGCTGCCCTTTCTGTGGCATTTTTAAGCCAGAGGGGAATTCTGCATTCAGAGTCGCAGCAATTTGTGCTGCAAATTGGATGGTAATTGACTGCTCCCTTGAGAGGCAGGCACGATGTGCAGCCGCTGCACGCATGGCTGGTCACAGAGCTGCCGTGCTGTCCGTCCGTGCGGGCGTGGAGGAGGGGAGGCAGGACCAGGGCTGGCTGATCAGAGGGAGAGGGCAGGGACGTGCCCACCTGATTTCCTGTCGCATCCCATGTCAGCTGCACAGCCCAAGGAGCAATGTAGGAACCAGGAGAAGACACTTTTTTTTTTCTCAACTTGGTTTTCAGTCTTAGTCTGGAACAAAGGGGGTTATTTTGAATTTTAAGGATTTTTGTGGAAAAAGAATTGATCGTGTAGTGTTTAGAGAGGCTTCAGTCAGACCTTTCATTTGCCTCAATCTGCCAAGAACAGATTGGTCTCTTGCAAACAATATTGTGCTTGTATGAACACAAGCTGATACTGTTAGTAGACTGAGATGGGTGTGTGGTGTCAGAGCACATCTGGTTTCTTACCTTGCTTATTTTCTGAAGCTCTTCACTATTTTCAGGTGTGCACAGCTGATGTCACTGAAACCCTCAATTCAATAGGATTTTTTCCTACAGAATAGTTGCTTGTTTTGTTTGTAGTCATTATTTTAAATTTTGCTATCTAAGCACGTTAGGATTTTATTGGTATTATTCCTTCAGCAGCAACATCAGTTACTCTAGGCATTGTTTAAAATATTTTTTTTCATTTCTTAGTGAGATTTGGCTTAGAGCAAAATCAGTAAGGGGAAAAAGAATTAGTAAATCAAGCCCTTCCTTTCCCTTTTCGAACCTCTAATTTTTCCAACCTCAAGTAAGTACGTGAAAGGGGTTTAACAACTTTAAATTGGATTTTGGAATGTCAGATGACTCTAATAGCCTTTATACACAAATAACAACAGAAGAGCTGATTATTATTTCTGGGCTCTGCGACGCACTTATGTAATCGTTAATCTTGGCACTTCTTTATCTCCAGCAGATTAGGAGGGCACTGTCATTTTGAAGACAGCCATTAAGTAGACTTTGTTAGTGTTTAAATATGTGAAGCTTAACTTTAATCTTCCTTAATGTATCTGATGGAGGTATCCTGTGCATACAGCATCGTAACAGAGCAATTGTAGTAAGTTTTAGTCAGATATTTGCTGCAAGAGTCCAACCGTAGATGTTCTAATGTAAAATATTAGTTAAATAGCATCTGAGGACACTCTGAAAGCTTCTTAAGTGTAAAGCATTAATTTATCTACTTGAAACAGCAAGCAAACTTGCTTTATCTATTGCCTTGCAGTTGCTTTTATCATGGAGAGGTAGGAAATGAAATGCTATGAAATGAATCGTCAAAAGAAAGGGTTTTAATGGAGGTCAGAGCACCTAACATAATTGTGGCAAAGGAAGATCTTTCACCTTTTCACAAGCCTGTAATTTTCTAAAACGTTTTTGTGAGGAAGTATTTTTTTCCTTCCATCATCCTTGTCAAAAAATGATGATTTTCAAACAGTGAGGATAGTATATACAGACAGGAGAAGAACTACGGAACCAGAGCCGAGGCCAGGGAGATGGCATGAATGTGACTGGCAGGGGGACAACAAATCACATGCACATAATGCATGGTTTGAAGAACATGTTGAAAACTATCTCTGGCAGAAATGTTTTTGAGTGTTCCCTAGACTGTTTTTGTTATGTGGTAAGCCCCACCCTATACAATTTCCATCTCTGATATGATCCTGCATGTTCTCCTTCCTGGTGTCGTTCTTGCGAACGGGTCATACATAGCATTTCCTTCCTGTGAACATCTGAAGGAGGAGAAAAATGTGCACCCAACCACCACCAGGCAGAACTGGCTGCTATCCAGCAGCTCTCCCTGTCCTTGGCAAGATGGGCAGTCCTGGCCTGGCTTCAGAAGAATGAGGGACCACCAAGGAACTTAATGCAAGTCGAAAGGACTACTAAAAGTAGTTTTATTAATCCTCTAAAGACATCTGAAGAGAGCATGCAGAGGAGCCGTGAAAAGATGAGACAGCACAAAGACCCTAAAAACAGTGGCAATGGACAGCATCCCTGGTTATAAAAATAAATAAATAAATGTCCCTGTGCCAGTTGGGAAGATGCAGAACACAGACTCCAGAGGAACCCCTGTGTGAGGTTTGAGGGATCCTGGTTTGGGCCTGAGTAGGTGAGCTGCTGGCAGCCAAATATCACTGAAGGAGTTGCAGAATAAATTCTCAGTATTGACTGCCATGTGAATCCAGACAGGAGGTGTTGGAGGAAATTAAAAACGAGCGAGTGTTAAACAGGCTTTTTACTGTTTAGAGTTCTGAAGTTGTTTTTGGTTGTTACTGTTCATCCCTTAAATGAATCATCTGAAAATGAAAACTTAAACTAGACATTGAGAGCACACCTTTGTGAGAAACTAATGATTCCACTTGGCATACAGCATCAAAGAAAAACTTTTTAATGACATCAAATTTGTGTACAGCCAAAAAGAAAATGAAAATATCTTAAAAAGGAAGATGTAGTCACTTGAGAATGATGGAACTTTTCTAGTCTGGGTAAAATATTTTTTTTGTGCTACTTTTTCTTCTACAATTACATCGAGTTTTTGAATATTTTTTCATCAAAGTGCAGCTCTTTTGCAAGGAAGTGTCTTCTGCACTAGCCATGTTTGTCTTGCTTTAACGTATTCATACAAAGTGTCATTTCTCAATACACATAGTGATACATCCTGCAATTTCTGCAGAGGCCAAACCCTTAATAAAATTTTTGCAGACCAGCAAAATGGCAGGACAAACCTGAATCATGACAAAACCCTTTGTTTAAAGGGACACCTGCCTTATTGGGCAAAGTATATCCTCTTGTATTTTCCATATGCTTTCCATGTTCCTTTTTCCAGACTGACATTTGCTGTCTCGGGGGTAATAAATACTGAACTGCACCATGACTTGGCCAAACTGTAAATGTAACAGAAAACGTGCATTGGAATAGGGAACGGGCGGAGGTGATGGGTCACTAACCAGGGGAAACCTGCAAAGTAGGAGCATGCATTCAGGAATTATGGATTGATCAGAGAGCTATCTGCCTATGCATGGAAAGAATGAAATGGAAGCGTTACACACAGTCACATTTAGTCTCATTGACCTGATGTTCAGTGATTCACCTTACAAATGAATTTAGTTGAAATTGTTAACAATTTTCATACCATGTTGCAAGTGAAGTACTACTTTTACCACTGTTTCAAAAAGCTAGTAAAAGATCTTTCCTTAGTGAACAAATGCTAGTGCAATTTAGCTACCAACTAATTAAATCTCATTATTTGGCATACAATGTAACTATATGCCTTTTAATAGGGACTAAAATGATTGCCTTCAAAGTATTGATAATTTAAGGCTGTTCAAAACCCGTGAAAAATAATTAAAGAATGTTGTGCTGGCATACTTTTTTTCTGGGTTAAAATTAACAAGTGGTTTGTAATTTCTTCTTTGTTTTCATGCTGCAAACAAACAAATACATTGAGATGCTCCCATAGGCCAGCACATTTAATTAGGAAGAAGAAGCTGGAAGGCCAGTGTTGGAGTTAACAAATTCCGTGTTTGGAATGCCAGCTCCTGCAGCTCAGAGTAGGAAATTTCATAGAAAAGGTGGACTTCATGCATTAATCAACAGAGCAAATGTTAGAGGTAATTTAGATTTCCACTCTGAAACAGACATTATTAAAAGACATGCCTTATTGAAATTAAGTCTTCATTAGTTTCTCTTATTTCTGTTTATTTCTGTATTTTGTATAAATAGAAATATAGATACATTTCAGCTTTTCAATGCAGTTGGAGGAATTTGACTCCTTTTGTCAGGGAGGCGAGAATGCCTTCATTATTCTCCAGTTAGTTCCAGAAAATATATTTCTTCCAGATTATGTTCTCATGCAAATTTCACTTTGTTTTCTTCCTCTCTGTTACTACTAAGAATGAAAGACCCAACTCCTATATGGAGTACAAATCAGCGTAGATTTGCTTTTATCTAATATCAGGGAAAAACAACTGCAGAGTTGAAGAAATCCCCGTGTGTCTGAGTGTATCAGGGCACTTTCTCTGCCTTCAGGTGAACATGCATCTTGGCCTGCCAGCTCACTTCTTTCTTTTTCTTTCTTTCCTCTCTCCTTTCCTTTTTTATTTGAACAGGCAATATGCATTGGTTTGTTCTAGCAGCAGAGCAGCATGGTACAGAATGTGTCTTAACAGAACTGTGCTTATGCCCCTGCTGCAGGTGTTCCTCTTCACAGATACCCAAGGTTACTGGTTATCTGAAGGAAGAAATTAGGGATGACAGAAACCAAGTGAAGTCTAGAATCCTCTATCAACATAGCGTGGAATGAAATAACTGCTAGCTTGCTGCTTACTGGATAAATGCAGTAACAATCAGAATAGAAAAAACAGGCAGTGCTGCCACTTACCGTGGTCATAACTCACACCTGTGTTGCTTCTGAAAGTTGTATTTTGTGTAATTTTGTCAAGAGCAACCTTTTGTAGGTATGCAATTAAACCTGTAGGCTTTATTTATTTATTTGTTTGTTTTAATCAGATAACTGGTCTGGTCACAATCACTATTGTGTAGTTTTGTGGCAGCTTTTATCTAAGCAGTGCAAAACACAGCAGATGTATGACGAATGGTGTTTGTTTGGAGGTCTACTGACTTGCTTCTTGGGTCATAAAATGAAGATGCAAGACTTGGCAGTATGTACCAGTTGCCTAAGATAGCTGTGTAGAGGTAAAGGCTGATTATCTTGATTATGTAGATAGAGAAAATGAGAAATGGACCAGTGTCTCCATTCACATAGCAAATCAGCAGTAGTATGAGAATTATATCTACGTCTTGATGTGCAGTCCAGGGCTTTGAATAAAACTATGTTGCGTTCCAGTAAAGGCAGTCACATGATTGCAGTGTCAAGTGTGTTTTTGTTTGTTGTGAAAACCTGCTGTACTGCATTGCTTTATTTAACAACAATTATATTCAGCTCAGTCCTTAAATTAATCATACTCCAAACCTTCCTCATCATAGCCAATGCATCTAGTGTTAATTTTGAACCAGAGAAGAGAATTCAATACTCATATGTTTATTCGTAAGCAACTGAGTGAACAAGAAAGAACGCAAGAAGCCAAAGTATTATGAAGTATAATGATGTTTTGGGTTGTTTTTTTTTTTTGAATAAATATAATATAATGTGGAAATACTTTCTGAACATATCAAAATAGTCAAACCAGTCTTAAAATGCTTTGGATTTGAAATGCATAGAACCTTCTCCATTCTTTCCCTCTTCTAGTCCCTGCTATTAATTCTGGTTACTATGCCTGTGGGTGGGGTCTACTCAGAAAGAACAACTCTTTCCCCAGATCTGGAACCAGGAAGTGGTTAGGATTTTCTTAATTTTTTTCTTATCCTTGAAAGATTTTATATCATTGTTACATAACTTACTGCATTGTACAACTTCTGCTGTATTATTTCAACCATCCGCACAATTCCTGTTCAATTCACTTTCATGGAATTAGTAACAAAGGTGGAGCTTTCAAACCCCCCCTCAATTTAACAAACTAATAGATTTTAGTTATAAGTTGGATGTCCTATCAAGTAAGGACTAGTTTTCTGTGCTCTTGGATGACAGAACATGTCTGGATGTGGCAGCCCCAATTATTTTAAGCAAAAGCATGAAGCTCACTGCTTTAGTGTGATTTCTCATCTGTGGTTTGCTTTTGTAATGTGCCTGTAGTCCCAGGCTAGAATTGTCTCTATCAGTCATTCCTTCAACAAGGAAAATCAAACCATTTAGCTTTTGACTACAAATTAGATCACTGCTCTTTTTTTTCCTCAAAAATAGAAGGGAAAAAATAGTTATTTCAGTTGCTTCATTCTAGAAATGTTGAGATACCAAGTTGCCTTGTTGGATCAAGAAGAATAAGAATATTTCTGGATGAATAAAGAAAAGACTGTGGAGGGAGATGAGACTGTAGTAAAAAAGAAAAAAAATGATTTTGTGTTACACACATGACTGAGCAGGAGCAGACTTCATCTCTCTGAGTTCCTCTTAAAACCTTTTGTCATTTTTTACATTGTGTTCCTAGACCCTTGTAGAAGTCCTATATTTTGTGTTGGGAACTTCATTTTGTTTTATTTTTTCTTACAGAGGTTAAGTATATTTTGATGTTCTATTAAAGTTTTTTTCAGGAGTTTTCCATTTTAATATAAAATTAAAAATATCACAGCAGTTTCACAGAAATAGTTGTGCCTATTGGAGAATCCGAACTATTTTCCATATATCCTCCTGTCATTATGCATTCAGGTATCTTTGTTGAAGCTAGTGCTTAATGTAATAACAAGCTCAGGTTCTTTAATTTAAAATGTGTAAGTAAAATATCGAGGTTTAAAGAAGAACATTAAGCATATAATTTAAAATGTGTAAGTAAAATTTTGAGGTTTAAAGAAGAATATTAAGCATAAATGCCAGTGATTCTGGCATAAGAATATGAGCCCTTACTGCACTGTTCCCTTTGACGTGTCTAAATCACATAAAATTGAAAGATTTTATATCATTGTTACATAACTTACTGCATTGTACAACTTCTGCTGTATTATTTCAACCATCCGCACAATTCCTGTTCAATTCATTTTCATGGAATTAGTAACGAAGGTGGAGCTTTCAAACCCCCCCCTAAATAAGTAAATAACAGAGGCTGAAAGAATTAGATTTATTCCTAAAATTCATCCTTGCAAGCCCCAAAAGTGCTCATGTTGTTGTTCTGTACTATTTATCATGCATCTCATTTCATACTCTTTGAAGCCAAGTGTTTGTAGCATTATGGAGTGCTGCACACAATCAGTTGACCTAATAAGAGGGATCCAGCTGTGTTCAGGCCCAAAGAGCCAGCCTTGGCATTGCAGCATTTCTGCCTCGTGTGTTTGAGGTGTTGCTCATACTTTACTTTTAATTAATACTTCGGTGGCTACATTCATTTGCACTCCACCCATCACACCCACGGACTTCAAAGGATTTGTACCAGCATAACCTCAGTATTTATTTTGTTTTATTATTAGTTTGATTTCCTAAGGAAACAAGGCTTAGAGAGGTTGTTGTGTTTGTCTTGATTTCTGCCCATCCATCCTACTTCTCAATTTCCAAACCCATTTTCAACCCGTTGGTCAGTTTTAGGGAAGCTGGACAGCATCAGCAGTCTCAAAGAGGTGTTCCTGCACACTTCGTGGTAACTGAAGATGGCCAGGTGATGCTCTGAGGGATGCTGCTCAGCTTGAGCTCAGCTATAGGTATGACAGCTTGTAAAGGAGAAAAAGACACAATGAACGTCCCATGTGCTGGGAGAGCTGCTGTGATGTGATGTCAACTGTACTAGCCCCCCAGAAATCCAACCGTAAGACACAAGTCTCTAGCATGGCAGCTTTCTTAGGTCTTCTCGGGAACTCTTTGTTCCTAGCTGTGCCATTACAATACCCAGCAGCCTACTCATGGTCAGAACGGAGTTAAGGTGGGGATTGCACATTGAATAAACAGACCTTCACACAAGGAGCGGGCAGGTAAATGGAGCTTGTCTCCATCAGCTATTGATCCAAGCAGTTACTGTGTGTTCTGAAAATGCCTCAGATGTCTACCAACCAGATGTCATCTTTAGAAGTACACAGGCTTTAAATATTTTAATATATATGAGTGGACAGATGGTCACTTAGCGTAGCATATTAATGGAACGGGCAGAGCTGTGCTGCCACTGGCTTTTAGTTTAGTGGAATTGCAGTGTTTGTAAGCTGCAGGTGTTCAGAGGCAAGTAATTTGCAGCCGGCTCAAATTACTTAGGGTACATGACAGAGCAAATTATTTAGGTAATGAAGCTGAAAATGCAGGAAGATTAGAATATTATATAGTAAAATCATTCCTTGTTAATTCAGTTTGTGATCAGATATTATGTTGCTTTAAATACCACATTACATGCAGTACCCTTGTTTGAGTCAATGAATATGTATGAATATGTCAGTGAATATGTATGCCTCCTAATTTAATCAATATACTTACGAACAGCACTAGCAACATCGTCTGGCACAAACTGCATCCCTTTAGAAACAAGTTAGCCCAATTTGTACATGTATCGTGCTTCATTCAAAACCCTTCTGAATTAGCTACACAGTTCTACGCGCCCTCTGAAGCAGGGGACAGGTAAGCCACATCCAGGGAAGGGAATTTAAATGTTTTTTGAAGAAAAAGAAGAGAGAACTTCTTAAGCAGTACCCTGAGTCTTAAGAGACCCCAGCTCCTGTCCTGACTGTAATATGCACACCGCATCTGGCCGTGAAGTCTTGAGTTCAGCTAGCAATTTTGGCTACGCTGCTTTCACCAGAAAGCAAGTGGGTCCCAGAAGGATGCTTAGTGCCCATATAGCTTCTAAGAAATAGACTTCAGTCTGGCACACTAACCAGTACAAGCTTCAGTCCATCTTTACTGAGTAAAAAAAAGAGGGTGTACACCTGGAATTTTCATTCATACACCTTAACAGAGAAGAAAAAAGAAAACTTAGATCTCTGGAAAATCTTTTTTTTTTTCTTCTTCTTCTGAAGAACGTTTTCTTCAGGGTGGATTGATAATACACTTTCCTGTGTCAAGGCTCAACGCGTTTCTACTTGGATGTCAGAACTGAGGAGAAAGATGTTCCTTGCTTCCATGGCTGTACAGAGCCTTGTCCTGATGGGAGTCTGCCCAAGGAGTTAGAAAGGAAGAAACTATTATGACGAGCTTTTAGAAAACAGTTCCTTACCAATGCAGAATTAGTTAGTTTTCTTTCCCCTATTGCTCAAACCAGACAAGGAATAAAGCAGCATTTCATGATGTGGGAATTAATAAAAAGGGACGGGCTGTCTGGAGGGGTTGGTTTGGGGAGAGGCCTAAAAAGGCAGGCAAGTCCAGTGAAACTGGTTCAGATCTGGGGAAAGAAGTGAAGCCTGGAGTAGGAAGAAATAAGGGATATTCTTCTGTTACAGATGCCAACAAAAGATGTTGTTTAGTTGTCTCTGGTTGTCTGGTAGGCATGTTCATTAGGAGTTAGGTGGAGACAATCATGTAATTTAGGCATATCAGAGCTACTTAAAGATATTGCCAAGACACACTGGATGGAGGAAGAAGAATGGTTCAGGGGACAAAATACTTTTTTTTTTCTCTTGCAGTGTTTGGGCTCAAGTTACTGTTCTGTCTGATTTCAAGTAAATCAGAGTGTGCACTCAGTTTTCCTGCTGTAAAATGAACCATCACACAGCATTACAGCAGAAAGACGATACATTTCTTGGAAACTACATGCCGTTCCAGTGATAGGAATAGCTACGTTTTAAGGGATCTTTGATATACACGTTTATAGAAGTGGGTGTCAGATGCCCTTCAGTTTTACACTAGAGTGCCCTGTGTTTGACATCAGGTCACAACTGCTACCTGTGGCCCTTAGTGGTCGCGTCTTTCTCTCAGGAGCTGTTTCTCTAGCAGTTTGTTCAATGCTTGAGGTGGGTCTTCGTGCTTGTGTTTGTATCTTTTGTTCCTGGTGTTTGTTTGGGCTTCACTTCCTATTCATCACTGCCTTTGGCAGAGGACATCATTGGTAGTATTCTGGAGCACTGTTATTTCAGGGTGTGAAAGATTCTCAGGCCTTTAATCAGGGAATACAGACGGCATCTGTCACCTGGGTATCTGTAGCGGTTTCTAAGCAACCACGAGAGTTTATTTTTTTCTGCAGTTCATATTTAAGAAATAATTTGCTCATGCATGAACCAGAATCAGCCTGAGCACCACCTCAGGAGACAGAAATTGTAAACTGTAATTTAGGCTAATTCTAGTCTAAAATATGAATTAGAGTATTTTATACAATCTTGGAAAATACACTATATAAATATATGTAAGCACAGCACAGGTACAATTAATGAGAACACGGCAGGAAGCTCTAAGTAACTCTGGGAATGTGAGAAACCAAGTTGGAACATATTCTTGACATGTAAAAATATTTCCCACCTGCCTTGTTTGCATAAGAACAAGGTTTTAGCAAGTACATATTTGCATGTCAAAGTTATAAGTGGGGAAAATATTTTCACCCTCGTAAGAAAAATGCATAATCTTGGCACAGGCAATTTGCATTTAGTAAGTTTAAAGTATCCAAGTCCTTTCATGCTGTATGGAAAGTGTATGAACTTGCGACAGGGATTCCATTTCAATGAGCTGATTTGCAAAGGCAACCACATAGAGCAGTAATTGATCTGATGTCTTTCCAGGCATTAATTTGTAATACAATTGGTTGTGGCAGTCCCAAGTAATTTATGTTTCTGAGTTTCATCCCACTGTACTGTATCTCAAAGTGAAATGTTAAGCTGAAATTCTAAATGCTATGTGCTCTTGAAGGTGTAGTAAATTCTAGGGAATTGGGAGTTCTGAAACGATTCTGGATTTGGTGCTGCTGTTTGTATGCACGCTGGTCAGCACAATCCAGCAGAGCTGGAGCCTGTGAACCTGAGTAGATTCTCTTCTAACAGTAAAGGACCCTGGCAAATGCATTTGGGACCAATTATTGCACCTTTTAGGCTATTAGTAAGCTAGCTTCAGGCCATCACTTTGAAGGCATGTTACATTCCTTCAGAAACACTCTGCAAATGTCCTGTTGCTTAAGAAACAGAGATTGCATAGACAGACTTCATGGGTGATTTAACTAATATGCTGGAGATTGTAGATAAACAAGATCCAATTCTATCATACCTCTTCGTAATAAGGCAGTAATTATGCATATAAAAGTGAAATGTGAAAAATATATTACCGTGTAGCTGTTCAGATGAGCTTTATTGCTGTTCCGCCAAAGGAGCTGGAGAAGGCTGGTGACTCCTTGTAGCAGAGTAAAAAAAAATAACCATATATTGAAAAGTTACAAATGGGAATCAATAGATCTATTCCAGAATCTGCCTATAGGATTTCTCTCTGAAATTGAACTTCTGATGTACAAATGTTGAACTTGTGTGAATTTCACTCTGTTCAATTTGGTAATGTAAAGTGTTAACTTCAGGGGAGGTTATGCTACCCTTTCTGTTCTGAGGCTTTGGAAACACAGGATGCTCTCCTAACAATTAATGCAGAGAACGAATTAATAAAATATCATCCACTTTATTTTTCTCTTTTATTATTTCACTTCCTGCCTTGCTGTTAGCTGAGAGCCAAGTGAAATTAAAACACTTTTTGGACGACTGCAGGGCAGAAGTTTTTGTCTCCTTAAGCATCCTAAACGCACCTTTTAATTTCAGCCTATCATTTGTTGCTGCAGGGAAGGTGTGGGATTAAATGTCAAGAACGCAAAGATCCTTATGATGGGAGCAGATGCAAGTGGTGTCCTGCAGTACAAAAATATTTTGAAAGCTGCTGATACGGAAATACCAGGCAAACAATGTAGTCCCTTACCTGCTGGGTAGTGCTTCCCTTATAAGATTATTTCAGCTGCTATTTAGGTTCCTGGGAACAAACGGGTACTGTTCAGGTGCTCCGTTCACTGCATTTGATGTAGCAAGGAGAATATTTTGAAGTAACAGTTGAGCAGTCAGTGCTGTACTCACAGTCTACCGGTCTTGAGTTTTGGCCTGATCCTGAGCTGTGCTGGAGCATACAGTAGCATTCTTGTTATAAAAGATGATTCTATTTAATAGTAAGCAGTCAGTTAGGGATTTAATGGCATGTAAAATACGGCATTTGAAAGAGTGGACATGACATTTTGAAAGCTTTGTTGAAAGTACAATGGAAGTTAGGCTAATGCAGTATCTTAGGTGCGATTTTGTGTGTTGTCACAGACTGGATAGCCATGAACTGGATGAAATAAAGGCTCTCTGAAGCTATCAGGCATATCTTGAGAATGGGTTTCAGTTCCTCGCAGGAGATTAACTGCACTTCAGCTGTTTAATAAATCACAGTGAGAGACGCAGCAAGGGTTGTCTTTGTATTCCTGTTCAGGATAACCCAGTTCAGGAAAATCAGTGTCGGCCGATCCAACGCAGCTGCAGGACAGAAGGTGCATTCTCTGAATTTTTCTTGCTCTCCAGCTGATAGACACATTTGGTGTGTTTGTGTGAGCACATGCAAGCACACGTAAAATGTTGATTGCTGCTCTCTGACATTATAAGCTGCTGCCTCGGCATGGTCCTGTCTGAAGAGACACTTGGCTAGCAAAATGACTGCCGCTGCCTTCTCTAAAAGCAGTTGAAGAAGTATTCCTGCGTAGATGGGGAGTCCCTTACTAAATCCTTGTATTCCTTGTATATTCCCATGTCTGGGAAGGAGTTGCCATTTAGAGATGCATGCAGAGAGTTTTATCACACAGTAAACTGAATTACAAGTGTATATAAATAATGATATAATGATATATACATAGTATATGTATATGTAAGTTTGATATAAAAATGAGGGCTTTTGCACCCTGTATCTCTCTATGGCATTTTCCAGACTACATTATCTCCTTTGGTTTTTATATGCTGACTAGAATGCTGCTGTGTTTTCCTCCCTCATTCACTCTGTGGAAACTAATACACAAAAATTTACTGATAATTCAACTCAGATATGTGAATTTTGGATTTCTAAACTGCAGTTACTATTTACCGTGTTGCGTCTCTTATGTGTTGGCCAGTCACGTGAGCTGGGTGGCATTATCTTGACTCCTCCGTTGAAGATGTTGCATCCATTTTCAGGCAGGGCAAACTTTTAAATTACATTACAACCTCGCAGGAGTGAGATTGGAAGAAACCTTTCCACTGTCTTCCTAGCTCTTTGGCCAAAATGTGAACTCTCTTACTCTTTTTGGCTTTGAAATGCTGATTCCAGCCTTCTTGTGGTTCTTAAACACCTTCTCAAATGACCCATTTTAATAACCCAAAAGCTATTATATAACGAGCAGCCATAATTTAGTCCAAAGCTCTAGGGGACCCTCACAGTTCAGCAATGAATAGTTAATGCAGTATAATGTTTAGCAGGTTATTAGTTTTCACTGTACAAATGCTGATCGGGGAATGCTTTTATAAGGTGTTTAAAGAAATGTTAATTAACTGGTTGCGTGTTTCTGTTGCAGCTCAAATTGAAATTATTCCATGCAAGATCTGTGGAGACAAATCATCAGGAATCCATTATGGTGTCATTACATGTGAAGGCTGCAAGGTAAGGGTCTAAAAAATTAAGTCTTAAAACAGCATTTGGCCTTTGGATAGTGATTCTTTTTCTTCCTCTTTTAAAGAGCAACTATTGTGTGGAAGTTGAATCAGTACGTTTCATTTCAAAGAATATGAAATCAATTGGTGAGTCTGAAGTACTGTTTTCATTTGGGTTTTGAAAAAGGCATTTTTGTGACACACCTTTCAGGACAGGCTTCAAAAATCACGCAGTTGTGCTGCGTGTGCTCTAAGCTGTTTCTCTATGAATACGCAGAAGAGGTTTAAAAAGATAAACCACTTCTAACAAATAGCAAAGAATCTGTTCTGTGGATGCACTTGAGAGGGAGTTTGTGATTTTCTTGAGTCTCCCTCTCCATTTTTTGCTTTATAAATCACTAAGAAGCTGTGCTGAGATAGCTACTGTGAGAGCTCTGTGACTTCTCAGTTTTCTTTTGTAACCTGTTACAGTTACAAATCTCTTTTGGTTTGTATGGAAGATGCTTTTGCACAAATACTACATGCTACTGTTATTAAACTTATTCAAGTCTTTCTCTGAGCAGTGTGTATTCCTTACCATGTAGCTCATTGCTGTGTTAAGGTTTAAGCTTTGATTTTTTTTCTGGATTTGTACCTTTAGGAACTTTAGTGAACAAGGACTCCAATAGAAGTACTTGTGTTTTGTTTAGTTTGTCTCTCACAACCAAGAACTAGACAAAACAATGCTAGCGCTAGCTCACGGTGATGTGAAGCTGATCGTTCCTTTTTATCACTAGTGCAGAATTACAGCGCTAGCTTGGGAATGACACAGTACACACAGCTGTGCTGTAGTCTGTGGCTTTCTTTATGTGTTGCTGTCCCATGCTGATGGGTTTTTCACTATTAATCTATGCTTTAGTTG
This sequence comes from Aythya fuligula, assembly GCF_009819795.1. Taxonomy (NCBI): domain Eukaryota; kingdom Metazoa; phylum Chordata; class Aves; order Anseriformes; family Anatidae; genus Aythya; species Aythya fuligula. The sequence continues at coordinate 6,417,155 of NC_045569.1, read as the reverse complement.
TTAAGAAATTACATTTATGGTAGGTTTTAGGGTACTCTCCTGACATGCTTGATACTGCCTTCCATCATCAAAGAAGCAACGTCTTTGCATTCACAACATAGAGATATCTTTTTTGTTTTTCCTCTGAAGATTTTTGTTTTCATTCTCACGTTCTTTTGGGTCTCGTGCAAGTATTGGTAAGAAGAAAAAGAAACCTCAGAATGCTAAAATTATGTAGGACTACACCTCATGCCCTTTGGAAGAGCTATTGCTACAGAAGAATGCAGGAAATGCACTTCAAATGTAGGAAAAAAACACTTTATTCGTAATAAATAGTAGGTTTTTTTTTTTTTCATTTTTATGCAGTAGCTGAACAGCACCTATCAAATCTCAGCTTTGAGAAGTGGCGGACATTATCAGTGGCAGTTCTGCTGTGTGATTGTAAGAATATCAAGTTACGTTGACTGTCCAAGACCCTTTAATCTTTACATGGTCTGGGACCTGTATACCTGAAAGACTGCCTCAAGGTTCCTGATGAGCATCATTGTCAAGAGACTGAGGTTAGCATAATGCTAACACTCATCTGTGCAGAAAACAGGGCTTTCACAACATGGCCTGCTGCAGAGCAGGAACAGGCTGCCAAAGGGAAGGAAAGTTGCCAACTGTATCATCTTTGGCTTCATTGTCATGCGTTTCTTTGAATGCAGGCCTTCTCTTAAGCCCTGCATGCGAGAAGAGACCCGAACAAAAGCAGCAGGATGGCTACATACAGGAAGAAATAACAGAGCACGCACCATACTCACAGTCACATTAGTTGGTATGTAGCTGCTAAGAGTTTAGCACTATGGGTTAGAAAAAGAAATCCATTGAGAACTTTCCCATCAGAGTGACTGTGCTTTCACAGGAATAAATGCAAACAAAAAAAATTAAAAAGTTTAAAAGTTACTAGGAGAAAAATCCATTGTATACCTCCAACAGCCAGAACAACAGATGCTGGCCTCGTAGTGAGAAATGCATGTGCAGTTCCTTGCATTTTAGAACAAAACGTTTTCCTTTGAACTCTATATAATCTGTCTCTGAAAGTCTGTGCAGTCCTCAGTCTGCCTTTGAGAATGCTACCAGAATGGTCAGCTGGTGGGAAAGGGCAGAAGGGAAGGCAAGCAAGCAAGTACAGTTACCATGCTGAAGCCTATTTGAACACAGGTGGAGCATGTGTGAATAAACAAGACAGTGGCTCAAAGATTGAAGTTAGGCATTTTCTCCTTCTCTTGCAATAGCAGAATCAAGTTCTCTAACTATACAATTTTAGTCTGTATTTTAAAGCAAATAAATATCAACTTAGTTATTTCTCTCTAGGAGGCAAAGAACTCTGAAGTTCACTGTTCTTTAATGCCAGAGCATCAGAGGGGTGACCTGCAAGTAGTGAAAGATAAGGGAGTTCTAGTGGGGACAAGTCACAGGAAGAGTCTAAATGATAATGGCTGTACAGCATTTAAAGTACACTACTGTAGCAGATGAGTTTTGTTTGTGTTAAGCTCTTCCACAGTAATGTCAACAAAGTCTCACCCAACAGAACTATTTTGGCTGGTGAAAAGTTGGCATAACTTGGCTTCTCCCAAATGAGCCAGGTGTGTATTGGTCTGGGTTTGTTCTTTTTTTGTTGGTGGTGTGGTTTTTTTTTCCCCTGAAGTGTATTTCCCAGCTTTTCTATGGCTCTGATCTCTGCAGGTTTGAGCATGCTTACATTGCTCTTCATGTTATGTTAAACCTTCTTTCATAAAAACTACTTTGCTACGAAGACCTAATTCCCAGCCCTACACTGACTCATGGAGCCGATGTCCTACACAAACGTAGTCCCATTGAAGTCAGTGAGGTTCTGCACAGAAGAACCCATTCACGGGCTTCAGATTGCAGGATCAGGGCCTCAGTCATCGTAAATGAACAGAGGTGCTGCTGCCCTCTCAAGCCAGGCCTGTCAGGAATGATCGATCTACGGGCAGCAACAGCAGCAGGGTGGGAAGCTTTCGGCTCCCTTACTGTTTTGCACTCCACTTTGGTGTGAACTTTAATGTTACTTAATAGTAATGTTAACATAAATGATACTGTTTAAATACTAATAACCATTAGAAATATGATTTCTTTAAAATCTAATGTGAAGCTTCAGTTGCTAAGACCTACTTTGTAAGCTTAATCTGTACCATGTGTGAAATCACAGAAAAGCTTTGGTCAAATTGATTTCTGCTGATCCTATTTGCCCTGGTAGTTTTGTAGCCCTTCCATTTCATATACCTGAAAGTTTTCTGGCCAGTTCTTCTTGCTTTATTGCATTTGACATATGAGAATTGAAGACTTTAAAGTCAATTAGTGTTTCTTGAGAAGTTTTCATTTCCTACCTTGCTTTGGGGTTACTGGCTGTTTTTATCACGTCACTGGCTGTTCTGTGCAAACATCACTGACTACTCCCAACCCGTGAACCCATTTAACCGAATCTGAATTCACGTTAAAAATATATATATGAAAAATAACACCCTCTCCACTTCTCCCTCCCCCCCCCCCAGTGATAAAATGAAGTTTGTAGCCAAGCTCTGTTTCATACTTGATCTCAGAGGGCTCCTGTGGCTAAATATAAATCACATAAATTTTAAGAGACTGCTCTTTCTTACCATCATTGATACATACAATGGAGGGTGATGGAGAGGGGAGAGAAAAATGAGTAATTTAAGACTTCTTCTCAGAAGCATAGGTGAAGAGTGCCATGGACACTGTAGCATGAGTCCAAAAAAGTTTATTCTTGTGTTTAAGATCAGAAATGCTAGCACTGTACTAGCACTATTGAAAAATCTAGTATATGAATGGAGCACTCGTTTAGCTGTTAGTTGTAGGAACACATTAAAAACCTTTTCCTCAGTATTAGGAACCATGGTGAGAAAGGACACTAGTTTGTACACATGGTTCCATCCAGTTCAGTATTTTCTGCTTCAGGCTGGTCTACTGACGTGTATCAGATCTCTTTCTTTTAAGTACTGGCCTCTGGCCATTTAACCATGCTGAGTCCCTTCCTTTTGCTCCCTTGCCCACCTAGCTATGAACTGCAGATATTGTTTGATTTGTTATGAACGACTAGACAGAACTGAAACACCAGTACAGATTAATACATACATCCTTCTTTCAAATTAGCTAGGCAGATTTTTTTTTTGAAAGAGAGACACCAACACTGTCTTTGGTACTGCAAGAAGAAATTGTTGTCAGGTAACACCTGAATGCTGAAAAGGACATAGCAAAGTATTTAGTTTGAAATGAACTTGGTGTTAATGAACTCTATCTTAGAATTTACTGATGCAATTACTTGCTTTTGCTGTCAACAGTGCCAGTTCATGCCCAACTGACCCACAAACACATTAGTATGACTCCTCTTTGCTTAAATGCCTGCAGTTGTTCTCATAAGACTATGTGAAGTGCCAGTCTATGGCTGGCACTTCTGCACATTTCTCATATTTTCAAAGGTTTATAGCCCCTGCCTTCTGTCTCCTGTGACTTTTTAGGTGGTTCTGTTCATTGTAAGTACAAGAAATGTCCTCGTTTGTTACTTCAGAAAACAATACTTGGTATCGTCATTTCCCATCTTGTGTTGCTTTTTTTTTCCTTTAGACATTGACTTTGTGTACTAGTTGGTTTTTCTTTATTCTGCCAAACATGGAGTGTCACGTTGGTAATGTAAACACGTACCTCTAATTCATGTTTTTGAGGTTTTTCTTTCATAATGCTTTGCCTAACCAAGTTTAAGCAAAAGATGTAAGAAAGCAATGAGCCATGTTAAGAAGAAGGTACATAAGAGGCCTTGTATAACCTGATAAGCAAAATATCATTCCTGTATTTGCTACTTATATAAAACTTATTTTTCTGTTTTCAGTGTCATTATAACTTTGTTATCAAATACTTTATTAACAGTTTATTTTAAAATTTTGTCATGGTACTCTTTTCCCTTTATAATTAAAATACATGCACCTTGCCATAAAAGGGTTAAAATCCACTTGTAATGTTTACATTTCTTACATTTGGCAGTGTATTTTTTCTGATGCTTCTTATAAGAAAATTTTATATAGTTTGCTTTAGAAAAAAATAAAAGAATCACCCCCCCCAACTAATTGTTAATTGCTCAGAATATTGCAAAACTTAATGATACGTGGCAGTCTTTAAGTATTAGCCATAAATCATGGGATTATGAATAAGTCTTTTTTGTCACGGGCTTGCATACAGTCATTCCAAAACGTCTGCCATTAGGATGCAGCAAGGCAGCTGTCAGCTGTTTTCTTGTAATTAAACAGCCAATGAGCAGCTAATTAAGACATATGTGTATACAGAAGTGGAAGTGGGTATGTTAATGAACTGTAGGAATCAATTCATTAAATGAAAATTTGTCAAAAGACCAAACATGAGATCAGCATTTCAGCCTGCGCTGCACTGGAGAGGGAGTCTGTGCGGTGAGATTTGTGACATCAGAGAATCACAATCGGATTTTTCCCTTTCAAAGTAGGAAGCTTAGACAGAGATGTCTGTAACATGGAACCACTGAACAGTGAAGTTGCTGGAACTATTAATAGACTTTGTGAAAACTGTTATTTACATTTCAAAGTTCTTTTTTAACAAGTTGTTATTCAAACTGACTTGCAAATGAAAAGTTCTTGTGCCCTTTTTCCCAAACTTGATTTTTTGGCAGCGTATGAAAAAACATATATTGTTTTGTACATAAATAGGAGTCTGAAATGCAGAGATGAGGCTATGGCTTGTAATCTGCTCCTCTCTTCTTCTGGCACTGTGTTAATACAGCTACATAAATAGGGAGACGGGCAAAGCTCAATGATGCCTCATCAAAATCAGCTGGCTCTTTATTCTGACATCAGAAGGCGGCAGGGCTCTACGCACTCACAGACACTCTGATACCAGAGACCTTGGCTCAGCCCATGCCATCAGTCAGAGCGGTGTAACATAGTGATATTTGTCTAGTGCAGGAATAGTTTTGTTTGATCAAGAGGGGTCCAGTCTGCCTGTGGCCCATTACGCAATTGCGTGAATTTCAAATAATGGTTATGAACATCCATGCAATTAAGGGTATGTGGCCTGGGCTGGTTTGCATAATGATTGAATGTATACACGTGTACCAAACATGCATACACCTCCTCCTTCCTGGTGGAAAAATTATAGCTAGCTCTGTGCCTCTGGCAAAAGAGAGAAAATAGAACAACACAATATAGTGTCTTTCCTTCTCCTCAGAAAATGAAATAAAAAAAAAAAAAAGAAAGAAACTATATTTACCCACAGAAGTCTCCTCTAAATAGGGGCTTCCCTTTACCTTTAGAGACATGAGATACCAGGGACTGTCAAAAGGTTAGAGAAATCACCGATAAATGACAGCAGCATACAACATAGAAGAATTTTGCAATTAAAAGACCTTCAGTTTAACTTTCTTAATTCCACCTCAAATCTCACATGTTTCTGAGCTCTAGACAAGTTTAAATTCACTTCTAAAATTTGAGGCAAGGTTTTGTGTTGTTTTTTTTTTTTTTTTGCTTTAGCTACTGTTGATGTTTTCAACGTGCCTACACAATACTGTATGGTTTGTTTTTAAAAGCACTCTACTACATCTCTGATTTGTAAAGTGCAAGTGCTTTTAAAGGCCCCAGTTTGAGGCAGTTCTGCTCTATTGAAAATACAGCTTCAAGCTGTAACTTAGCTGATATATTGTATACTAAAATGTATTGAACAGCTGTGTCTCTAGGGAAAATCTGGAAGAAGCAAAAAACTCAGTATTTTCTCCATTATAATACTAAAAATAATCCTCAGGTTGACACAAATATTCTTAACAGAGAGAAATATGCCTAATTGGCAATACAGACACAGCACAGGTACCAGCCAGAAGAAAAAGCAGAGATCTTTGAGGGCAGGTTCTTTGTAGATATTGATAAAACTTGTTTACAGGGTGTCAGTGGGGCAGAAGATGTAATACAGTTAATATACGAGCATGTCATTCAGTGCAACTGTTGAAGTGTTTAGAGAACTGAATCTTCTAAAGGACTGATAATGCAGAGATGCAGAACCTTGATCAGTAAGTCATCACTCAAGTTGATCCCTAAGCCTGTTTTTTCCAGTGAATCGCATTGTCCTTATATGCGTAGTTGCATTGGAGTGCCAGGCTCCAATAAGGGTGCTAAAAGAACTGGAAATTAAGCTGTTCTACTTATCTGAGACTTTGTTCCTCCAGAGAGATCAGTCATGATGTTGGAATGATGCCTAAACATTTCCTTGGTTTTATTTCACGTTTTCTGCAGGGTAAAATGCATTCAGTTGGAGCTCAGCATGTGCTGCAATACTTTCAGCCTCAGTGACAATTACCTCACTATTGATAAATATTAGTTGAAGTTCAATCAGATAAAACAGACCAGAATAAATGGTATGAGAAAACGTATAAGAAAATGGGATTAAAGAAGGCATCTTAAGTTTCCTCTCTTTTTTTTTTTTTTTAAATATATATATATTTCATGTTTCCCCAGTAGAGCTTTAATAAAGGAGACGTAACTGATGAAAACTAGTACCCTCCTCAAAAGATGGAGCATATGGCTTTATCTCAGCATTTTGTCATTCTTCTGTCTGCGGGAAGTTTCTTACTTATCATGCAAAAGTCCTTCTTGTTTATTTCACCAAGTGTCTGGACAGAGTGTGCATGTGCTGAGAGACTCCAGAATGTGGTCCTTGAATAAATAAAAGATTGGTTAAAAGTCCAACTTTAACTAAAGGGTGCCCCAGCCTTTTGAGGAAGTATTTTCTTTGCAGCGGTGTTAATTAATCCATTATGTGGCAACATAAAACTAAAATACTGTGCTTACTGATCTCAAATGCCTCTTTAGAATGACTACATCTTTTCAGAATCCCTGTGAAGTAGGTATTACACACATACCAGCTTACGTTTGGGCAGTCTGTGGCAAAAAGATGAAATGAACTTCAAAACAAGCAGCTGGCATAGTGATTACTAACGTGCCATTCTGGTGGAAAGAACTAACTTCTAACTACTGCACAACCTTCCCGAGTTAGCTTTCTTTGGAGGTGGACCTGCCCATTGTCGTTGATTCAAAAAAGAGGAAAACAAATACATAAAATCTGTTGCAGCTCCCCCCCACCCCCACCTGAAACTCTTCACTGAGTTGAACAAAAACTCATTTGTCAGCATCAAACTGATTTTAAATGTATATACATTAAAGTTTTGTTCTCTATAGAGGCAATTGCTCAGTATCGTGCTCTATTTTTAAACACGTACATACATTGATGAGGCTGAACATCAGTGTGCTACTGTCATCTCCAAGGGCAGAACAGGGTATCAGCTGTTGAATTAACTAGCTGTTGAATCCTTCCTATTTTAATACCCATGCTGACCCAAGAAAGGTAGGAAATGAAGGAAATTTAGGTTTATAATTATCTCATTTGGAAATAATTGGTGTACAGTGTTATTGTACATCACATGGAATCTGTGAAATCAGTGAAAAAAAACTGCAATTCCTTTATGTATCATAACACTTTTTTAATAGTTGTTTCCTACAGCTTACTCAGTTTACTGTTTTTTGTTTGTTTTGGGGGGATGACACAACACAAACAAAAACTCTTCCTTTAGTTGACTATAGGGCACCTGAACTTTATTCTCAGTTAGGTATGCTTCCTTCCTGAGTCTTTATTCACTCCATCAGTTAACAGCTTCTTGACTTGTATTACGCAATTCTATTGCAGTTCTATTTGCAATTCTAGGGCTTTTTCAGAAGGAGTCAGCAAAGCAATGCTACATACTCCTGTCCTCGTCAGAAGAACTGTTTGATTGACCGAACCAGTAGAAACCGCTGCCAACACTGTAGATTACAGAAATGCCTTGCTGTGGGGATGTCTCGAGATGGTAAGCTCTGCTAACCCACAATTTAATTGCAAAAAGCAAAACAGTATTTAGTATACTGTGTGTTCAACTGAAGCAACATTAAGATTTAACAGTTACTGGATATCAAGCTGATAGCTGAGATCATTGAGTGGTTTTACATTATACATTTAGATAAATACATATAAATTAGGGCATGTATGAATTTTTTTTTTTCCTACTCATCTGTTGTAGATTCCAGTTAAGGGTTTTGCCTTTGGTCACTTTAAGATGCAGTTTTTAGTGTTAACGTTAATACTACCTCTATGTATTCATTCTAATTTAAGTGACGTACTGTTGTTGCAAGTAATGGACTGCCATACTGATACAGATCAGAACTGCTTTAGAATAAATACAGAAGTTAAATGCATGTATAGTGAATACTGGAAAAAAATCAGAGAGAAAAATCATTGTTTCTTCAAACCTGTGTTGTAGTGTTTCTTTTTTAATGGTATATTTCTGAAGAAAATGTGTTCTAGTGCTGTTACTATTAAGCTCAAAGTTACACCTAGTGTAAAGATGCAAATCTACCTCTCAGTAAAATGCAAGCTTATGTTACTCTATTAGAACTGAATTTGCAGCTGATATTTGTATACCTCCTCCACAGGTGTAATGAGGCTGCCATCACTTAGACAATTTCAAGATTTAACTGAGTCTTTTCCCCTGAAATAGTGACAGCGATGTTGCATGTTCTATGCACACATGTGCATTACTCTATGTACATCAGGCCCGAATAAGGAAATAGTTTTCAGATTATGTGTACTTCTTAAAATAAATTTTCTTTTTTTTTTTTTATTGGGCATGAAACTAAAAATCTGAAATGGTTGACCATGTAATGAAATGATGAGTTCATCTAACACATTTGCTTTCCTCTAGAAGGAAAAAAAGGTGGTAACCATCTTATTAAACTGTGAGGCGTTTACAGCTGACACAGGTCCCAGAAATCACATAACATATTCTTAGGACTTACAAATATATTGCTGGCAGGAATTGGACATTTCATCTCAGACAAGCATAGTACTTTTTAGCTTCTGCTTTTCTAGGTGGAATTTGAATGCTTAAGGGATACATGGTCAACTTCAGTGGATATATAAGAAAATATTTTAGGCACAGAAATGGAAAGATAATAAATAAGCTAAAACAGTAACTTCTAATGGTCAATTTAAGTAGTATGGTAAAACGGTGTTTTAAAGAGTACATGATGCTGTTATATTACCAGTAATTGACAGAAGTGATTCTCAGGTCTGCCCGTCTTGCTGATTTAGCTTTTATACTGTCTCCTTCAGTATAGTTTTTAAAGACCCAAGACAAACAAAATGCAGTAGTGGATTTATAGAAATTAAATGTCTTGTGTGTCTGTATTTCAGCTGTAAAGTTTGGTCGAATGTCAAAAAAGCAGAGGGACAGCCTGTATGCGGAGGTACAGAAACATCGAATGCAGCAGCAGCAGCGAGATCATCAGCAGCAACCAGGAGAGGCAGAACCACTAACACCAACATACAATATCACCACCAACGGGTTAACAGAGCTACATGATGACCTCAGTAATTACATTGATGGGCATACCCCTGAAGGTAGCAAAGCAGACTCTGCAGTTAGCAGCTTCTACTTAGACATACAACCTTCTCCAGATCAGTCGGGTCTTGATATTAATGGAATCAAACCAGAACCAATATGTGACTACACACCAGCATCGGGCTTCTTCCCTTATTGTTCTTTTACAAATGGGGAGACCTCTCCAACTGTGTCCATGGCAGAATTAGGTAATGAGAGAGAAAAACTTCCATTGTAATTGTCTTGATAGTGTCCTTTGGATTAAAATGACACATTTAGCCAGGTGATAGTGAGAATGCTGTTTCAGGACAGCTGTGAGCATGTATGGGCATTCTTCTGTGAAGTGCACAATACCCTAATCACGGTTGAACACATTACAGAAGTGTTACAGATCAGATCTAGTAACGTTGCTTTTGTTTTCAATTCTTGTAATAGTACCTTCTGAATACTGATGAACAATCTAATTTTTAATGCTGAGCAACAAGAGTATTTCTTTAATTGAAGATTTATTTTTGAATGTCTTATCTTCCTTTTTTACTAAGTAAATACCATATTTTCTAATGACAAGTCATGATTTTCTAATATGAAAAGTCAGTGGATTTTCTTCCACTGTTTACCTGTATCTGGGATATACAGAACCAAAACATTAATGTAATCTGAGAGCAGTTCTCTTTTCCAGTGGTTGAAGAGAATCTGGACTCAGATACTTCAGAAAAATTTTCAGTGGAGCATGTTTGGATAATTTCCCTAAGATCCGTATAATGACCACATTAATTAGGATGTTTTATTTCAAACCTTTCACTCAATGATTACAGTAGGGCTGAATTCCACAACTCTTATTTATCAATATCAGACACATTAGAGAGCACTGGGTCAAGTAGTCAAAAGTGAACTAGAACAGGACATTAGAGAAGCCGCTTTAAGATGCCTAATTATTCCATTAATAAACAACCTAAAAATTGAAACAATCAGGTATTCCAAAAGTAACTTTTTCTCTTGCTATTTTTTTGTTAATTAGTGGCAAGCATATGATAAAAATATTCTGCTGGTTTTACTTTCATTTACATTCTCCAAGTACCTTCAGTTACAGATAAAGTCAAAATGAGAAGAAAAATAGGATAAAGGCTATTTTACTGGCTTTGTCTCACTCGCTGGTTGTTAAAATTCTCGTGGGAATTAGTAAAAGATCAACATTAAACCTATATTATAAAGAAAGGGATTTTCCTTCTTAGGCCAGGTGTTGAGTTTGGAACCCTTTAGTAAAATGAGTTTGTTGTATTGCTTACCTTTATTTACACAGTGCTTGCATTTAAGCCTCGTGGAACGTGATTTGGGTGCCCAGCATTGACATTGCCAAACAATGTCTGAAGAATGTTTGTCTTCTAGACTAAGGTTTCAATTTAGGAAGGTGTGGCTGTTCAATGAAAGTATTTAGGTGTGTGCTTAAATATGGTCTAGAACTGAGGCTAAAGTTAGTGAATAACATGGTAAAATTTCACCTTCTGTATCCTGCAAGGGCATATGAATAATGCTGTCAGGTGCTGCTAGTGAAAGTAAAAGAGTAAATGGTAAATGTTTTAAGTACACACTTGTAAACAAAAATTGTACTGAAATACATGAAAGCTATGATAATAACAAAAGTATTAACTACCTTATGTTGTAGATTGTTGATTGTTCAGGTAGCAAATACAATCTGATTTTAGATATTATTTTAAACCAAACTATTAATGCAATAAGTACTAAACAGACTGATCAGTCCAGCAGCTCAATTTGTGAAGAGTTGGTATAGGGTGTTATTAAGCAAAGCAAATTTCACAGAAGACCCGACACTCTCATCCTTTAGGATATCATGTAGTTCTTGATCACCATTCTTTTTCACTTTCATAGAATCACAGAATGGCTTGGGTCAGAAGGGACCTTAAAGACCACCTAGTTCCAACCCCCTGCCTGGACCCCTGCAGGGACACTTCCCACCAAACCAGGTCACCCAAAGCCCCATCCAGCGTGGCTTTGGGCACTTCCAGGGATGGGGCATCCACAGCTTCCATGGGTAGCCTGTTCCAGAATCTCACCACCCTCAGAGTAAAGAATTTCTTCCTAGTATCTAATTTACATCTACTCTTAGTTTAAAATCATTACCACTTGTCCTGTCAGTGTACATCCTGGCAAAGAGACTCGCCCCGTCTTCTTTGTAGGTTCATTTTAACTACTGGAAGGATATACTGAGGTCTCCCAAGAATTTTCTGTTCTCCAGGTTGAACATTCCCAACTCCCTGTCTTCGTAGGAGAGGTGCTCCAGCCCTTTGAGCATCTTATTGGTCCTCCTCTGGACCTGTTCCAAGACTGGACCTGGTCCACGTCTTCCTTGGGCTGGGGACCCTGGAGCTGAACCCAGTACTGTAGGTGGGGTCTCACAAGAGCAGAGTAGAGGGGGAGAATCACCTCCCTCAACTGGCTGGTCACACTTCTTTTGATGCAGCCCAGGGTACGGTTGGCTTTCTGGGCTGCAAGCACACATTGCCAACTCATGTTGTATTTATTTCATCTACCCATACCCACAAGTGCAGAGCTATTCTCAATCCACTCATCACCCAGTCTCTACTCATGTTTGGGATTGCCCCGACCCACGTGCAGCCCCTTGCACTTGGCACTACAAGCCTTCCCAGTCAGCGATGGCCTAACTTGAAAAAGCACTGACTGCAGAACTGTGAGACAAGGCACTAGGCCTCTGCTTGTTATGTGCTAAAATACATGTCAAGAGACAAGACACAAAAGAAGAAGATTTCTAAGTCTGAACAGTACTTCACAGTATAATTCTTAGTCCAGGTTTCAAAGCTGACTTTATCTTAATAAAAGCAGGAAGGCCGCTTACTGAATTTGCAGTAGTTGGAATGCTCTCTGGTTTCACTAAATTTTGCCTTTACTTTTCAAGCTTTTTGATCCTGCAGGCTTTCTTTGCACCCACTGCTGTGTAAGTAAGAAGTTTGTCCCCAGTACAATTTTCTTTATTTAAAAATAAATTGAAGTTCACCTAAACATCTTACAAACTAGTGAAAGGACTATACTTGGTGTTCCTGCATTCAAATCTCAGAACTGCATTGTGTGCGTGTGTTATGTGTGTATGTGCATGTGCAGAGTGCCCTCTAATGGATGCTTTGGGCCCCTGAGGAGCTGGGCCAGGTATGTTAAGAACCAGAATTCTGCTTTGTCTACCGTGAGTCAGTTAGCAGTTTGCATTAATTTATTGTTATGAAGAAAAATCCAAGGAGATCTGAAATGGAAGCGTTCTAACAGCTAACCTTTCCCCACCTCCTACTTGCAAATGGAGTATGTTAGTTTCCTCATGTCTGAAGGTATAGCTTTGCATTTTTAATGTGTATAACTTTTTGGTCTTTCTTTTAGAACATCTTGCACAGAATATTTCCAAGTCTCATATGGAAACTTGCCAGTACTTGAGAGAAGAGCTACAGCAGATAACATGGCAGACTTTTCTTCAGGAAGAAATTGAGAACTATCAGAACAAGGTATAAAAGCGTGCCGTAGTTTGGCATGCTTTTTCTAAAGCATGGTATTCCCATAACGCACCGCAAAATTCACTTTTTCACTGCTTTCTGTTTACTATCAGGAATATACATTTTTGTGTTTTCAAAACAAAACAAAAAAAAACAGTACTAAAGCCTAAATGAGTATGGCAGGAAATACTTTGCATTTGTGATTGTTATAAATACAGGAAAAGATAAAGCTTCCCAAACATATTTGTCTCTTATTGATAAACAGATAACAAACCAGCATTTTTTTTCACTCCTAAATGACATGTTATTTACTCTTCTTAGTTTATAATCACCCCTATTATCCAAATAAATAAATAAATAAAATAAAAATCAGTTGAAACCATCAAGTTGTAACTGTAGAGTTCTTTACAGCTGATCTGCAAAATAGTCATCAATACAAGGACATGCATGAATCTTGGATTGGAGTGTCTTACTCATTTTCCATTCCTATCCAATAATCAACAACCTGAATAGGAGTCAGTCAAAAAGTCTGTTGGCTTATTTGACGCTTTCTTGTTTTGCATGGTATATTTCCTTTTGAGGTTATAAACACAGAACCCATCAGATTTCCCACCTTCATTGCCAGGGTTGGATCCCTGATTCATTCTACAGCTGCCACAGTGTTTCAGATTTACCTATAGAATAGCATCAGAATGCTTGCCATGCCTCCAGTAGGTATTGTAAGTTTTAATCCCTGTTTGTATTTTCATTATGCCTTCCATCCACGTACTACTACCAAATGGATACTTTTGGAAAACTATCTTGAGAGTCACTACTAAAGCACACTGTTCTTTGAATTTATTTTTCATTTCCACAAAAAATACTTAACCTTTAGGAATATTTTTTTTCCACTTGTTAGATAATCTCATCCTGAATTATTATTAACATAAGAGAAATTCACTAATTGCATGCTGCCTTTATGTCATTCACAAGATGATCTTCATATATGTATACTTTATATGTATCCTTATGAAGACCAGCTTGTTAGATAATTCATGTTCTGTAATAATAAATAAATAAAAACAGAAATTGATAGGAAAAACGTGATTATGCAGTGCTATAGTAAATTTTCTTTTGATGCAGTGAGTAACAGTCCCACTGAAATCACCAGAATTATTACACTTGGAGATTTTTTGGCTTATGAACTAAAAATATTGCAACCTGGATCTCTCTGCCATCACTGAAGAAGTTTTACATGTTTGCATTTTCACTCATCTTCATGAGGCTTTTTCTTTGAGGTTAACATCCCTTTTGTTATAAGCAGACTGTAGCCAGGATTGCTGGAGAGAATTCACTCCACTTTGATTTTCAGCTCAGTTTTACTTTATGAAAATGGGCTTTCCAAACATTAAAACCTTAATTAGTAACTTCTCAATTTTTCTTCTTTCTCAAACAGCAAAGGGAGGTAATGTGGCAGTTATGCGCAGTCAAAATAACAGAAGCTATACAGTATGTAGTGGAATTTGCCAAACGCATTGATGGCTTTATGGAACTGTGTCAAAATGATCAAATTGTGCTTTTAAAAGCAGGTATGTGGGTCAATTTTAAGGTCTGCTTCTATTAGTTTTGACTGAGGAAAGTGCTAGCTGTATACAGTTATGATGTATACTTATATACATATGTTGTACAATGATAATTTAAAATACTACAAGAACAAACGTATAAATTCTGTGTGTCTTCTGTTTGAAATAATATGTTTTCTTGGTTACTCTGGATGGAATGAGTTCCATTTAGTGGAAGATGTATGCTGCCAATGCAGGGGGGTTGGAACTAGATGATGTTTAAAGTCCCTTCCAACTCAAACCATTCTATGATGAGTTCCAGTCTATGTATGAAATTTTCATTATGAACAAAGGGAGCAATAAGTGTGTAAGGATGAAGAAGTTGGATTCAATTTTTTTGATTTGGCGTACTAACAGTGAATAACATATTTGTAGGTAAAAATCCAGATTGTTCTACACAAGATGTTGTAGAAGTAATGCAGATTACTTAGACAAAGCTGTTAAAGCTTCATGAGCATAATCTAAATGAACTGCTTTGACTTCAGAGACTTCATTATTCTAATGAAAAATATTTATTAGCATTAACTAAGTTGCTTTTACAAAAACTTCTAAAGGGGTTTATGGGAATTATTTTAATTGTACTATCAAATCGAACTATTCTTTGTTGCACCACAGAAACCTACTACTCTACTCAATCTATACTGAAGGCAGAGCATTTTGAAGTTTTTGAATCCTCACTTGCAACTGAAGTCTCTACTTAAATAGTCAAACATACATTGTTTCTGTTTTAGGGTCTTTAGAGGTTGTGTTCATCAGAATGTGCCGTGCCTTTGACTCCCAGAACAACACAGTCTACTTTGATGGCAAGTATGCTAGCCCAGAGGTTTTCAAGTCCTTAGGTAAGGAAATGTCAAGTGTTGCATTTTAAACCACAGAATAAAAACAATAAGGTAGAAGAGCAAGAGAGACAGCTGCCTTGAAAAAATCAGCTTGTAGTATTCAAATAAAAAGAGAGTTGAAAAGCTCAAACTGCTTATTTTGTAAACAATCATGCTGGCTCTGTTTGAAGCCAAGCTGATTTCAGGAGTTACAACAGCTTAACTCCATGCAGCAAAGGATTGTTGGTGTTAAAATCCATTATGTACCTTAGATCAGGGTAGGTCTGTTTGGACACATTTGTGAAGAACAGAAGCTCAGATTTCATAATCCCTTGTAAAGTTTGATGTATCCTGTTGGAAAAAAAAAAAAAGGAAACTTTAAGTCTCTTTTGGATACACTGACATTACTGCTTTGAAGTTGTTAATAGTGTCTTGTAATATGCAAAATCTAGTTATTTGCAAGTAAAATATTGTAAATATTTTTTTAATTAAACCATACCGTAGCAATTTTTTTAAACTTCTATTTTTAAAAGGATGCATTTAATTGGGTATAAATTTGGGATGTAAGCCATTTTGGAGGGCAGTGAAAAATGGCAGTGACAATATGGCAGTGAAGAATACCATACAGTTACTGAAGTATTCCATGCCTTTCTAAAATACCTCAAGGTACAAAGTCTCAGTGCAAACAATTCAGAGAATGCAGTATCAGATGTGGGCCTCTACCTGCTACTAGATCCAATGAAAAATTACTTTCATCTGTTACCAACTACACCCAGAAATTTAAGCTGGGTTGGGGGCTGAGATCTGCAGAGGAGAACCCTATTCCAACAGAGGTTGCAGTCCCTTTCAAAGCAGGGCTCAGCTTTTGTGAACTGCGTAACAGCATGTGTAACAGCAGCAGTAACCTGACTTACACCTGTGTGAGCAAGAGAATGGATGAAAGGAGACACAGTTCTTTTTCTGCATGAAAAGCTTTCAGACCCTGGCTTCTCCTTTTGCTCCTGCATGTATCTTGTATGCCTTTCTCCCCTCCCTCTTCTGTGTGCTCAATATTATTGAAATCAGCATTTTCCAAGTACACATTTAAAACATCCAGTCCACAGTAACATGAGAAAGTTTCATTTAGAATGGCAACAAAGCCAAACTGATTTTGAGTTCAAAAATGGCTTGGTTTTCATCTGTATTTACCCCAAAAGAACAACAAGATAAAATGTACAAAGCCTTCAGAATACTGGGTACCAGGGTGTGGGGGACTTGTGGGACTAGGTTAAATTGGTAAATAAATAAATAAATAAAATAGGGTGAATAGGTTAAAAAAAAACAGGCATGAATGAGATCTCGATATCATCACTCGACAGTCCTTAAGGGGAAGAATGTTCACTCATAAAGTATTTTACACCCATGTTTCACCTTCATCAGAATATATCAGCAACTGTGTAGCTTTGAAATGGTTTTAAACAATTTGGCATGAGCTGTACCTTCTTTTTGGCAGGTTGTGAAGACTTCATTAGTTTTGTGTTTGAATTTGGAAAAAGTTTGTGTTCTATGCACCTGACAGAAGATGAGATAGCTTTGTTTTCTGCATTTGTTTTAATGTCAGCAGGTAAGAGAAAAAGTATTGCTCTAGATTTCTATGGTAGAGTTCATTTTCATTTTGAAGTATCTTTTAATGGTAAAGCTAAGACTATCAGACAGCATGAAATGTCAACAATGTTTTGGTCCCTCATGACCAATTTTTTTCATAAATATATTTAAAACATAAATTTAAGAACAAATCAAGTTGGAAATTCTAATCTAAACCCATGTTTTCTAATGTTTCTCCTTGTTGATACAGCTTCTTCGCAAAAGCTTAAATGCATGTTGATTGAGATCACCAGGGCGATCTAGGTGGGACAGGCAGAACATGGACAGCATTGAATTGATATAGTCAACTGCCAGTGGGTGTGAGCGTGCAGCTGTAACAGAATTGTCACAAGCACATGATAAAATGTGGTTTTTTCTGAGATTATTATCTCAAACAGATTCACACAGTACTCCAGGTACTGGGAAGACATATTAAGTTGGGTGAAATAGGATACCACTTGAGAAAGTCAGTTTGTGTTTGGCATAAGACCAAAGGAAATACAGTCTTTTTTTAAACTGCAGTATAGTGGACTCAGCAGTATGTGTTGGAGGAGTCTATTAGCAACAGTGAGTTATTGACTCCATCATAAAGATATTTTTATGCTATTTGCCGTGATGGAAGTATGTTTGCCCTTTGTCTTAGTATTTAAGCCACAGAATCTCTCAGTTCTGCCACACCAGCTGTCGCAGGTGATCCTTCATTTCTGCTAGGAAGTTTAGGAGCACTTTTTGAATAGCTTAATATTGCTTCTGATTTTTCTGTATGTCACTATAGGTCTAAGGAAAGAGTTCCACTCCAACTGCTTGTTCATTATGTAATCTATTCATTTCCCACTAAAAAGTTGCTAGCTTCGTTTTGTAAACACCCTGCATTTTAAAGACCTTATTAGCAAATAATTAATAAAGCTTATTCAGATATGCAGCAATCTTCTTATTGAGGGCTTTATAAAAGTAATTTTAAATCGAGGTAATAAATGTATTCCAAAACCAATGAATTTTAAAACTCATTTCTTATGTAAGAGTGTTAAAATGTAAGGAAGATTGCAAACAGGAAATACAAATTTGCAATAGAATTAGTATTTCTTGGTGCAATGTGATGGATGTACGCAGTACTAGAGGTGTTAACTCCATTTGTATTTAGATCGTTCATGGCTTCAGGAGAAGGTAAAAATTGAAAAACTCCAACAGAAGATTCAGCTAGCACTTCAGCACGTCCTACAGAAAAACCACCGAGAAGATGGAATTCTAACAAAGGTATGAATCATACTGTGCCATGTCACAACTGTGAAAGTACACTTTCTTATGAACAATATAAAAGCCACACTAAACCACACTAAAGTATGGTTTAGTAAATGCATAAATGCAAAATGAAAATGAAAACCCATCAACGTTTTTATTCTACTTGTCCTAAACAACATTTCTGCCATGCAGAACACTATTTCAGTTTTCCAATATGCAGGCCTTGATCTTCATGAAACCTCTGTCTGCATGACAACTAGGTTGTGACAAGACACAATATCCAAACTAACCTTGTTTCTCAGCATTCCGTGAGTTCCCCACACAGTCTTTTTCTCATCATTTTTTCCAAATCTTGATGGCTAGGGAGGAGAAAAGAGATAGTAAATACTATTATGTTAATCTAAAGTATCATCACATAAGTTTTCAAAAATTCAAAGGCAGTGTGATGTTTTAAAAAAAAAAAAAAAAAAAAAGTGAAAACCAGGGGAAGGACAGGCACTACCTTGCAGACATAGTTCCTTGTTGAACTTCACAGAAGGGATGTTCATGCTTAGTTTAACACCATGGAATTAATTACAACAAGCAGGATGTTACAGCCCAGTATAAAGTCTAGGCTTTCCAGATTGTCCTCATTTCAAGTCCTAGCTCATATCATTCTTTTCCCAGCATATACTTTAGATACCTTTGTTAGAAGGTTTCTTCCAGTGCTTTTGTACAAATATGTACTCAGTAAGTTCAATGACCGCTCTAGCCATATTTTTTTTTAGTACAGATTTTTCTGATCTTTCCTTTATGACAATTTCATTTTACCTTTATTGGGCATAAATGTAAATAGCCTGATCTATTATACTGCCATTTCCCTATATAATACAGTGGGTTTAAGAGCTATCAGCCATGCCTTCTTCCAAGGAAGTAGCTAAGTAGCATGAATAAAGGTCCAGACAGGTAATAGTTCCATATCAATCTGGTGCTCATGCTATTGCCTAGATACTAGGCAAGTGATACATTTTTCTAGCTACTTCAAGGAAAGATTCTTTCACAAATAGTATTCATACATTACTTGATAGCATTTTAGTGGCTTCCCCCTTTTCCTTTTTTTTAAATCTGACATACCATACTCAGCCACTACTATGCTTCTGAAATGTCACTGTTAATGTAAACAACTGAAGTGAATTCCATATGTTTCAGAGAGCTCTGATCCTAAGGAGGCCTGGTTCTATGTATGACTCTGTGACTTCTGTTCATTTTTTTTACAGTTAATATGCAAAGTGTCTACTTTAAGAGCACTGTGCGGACGACATACAGAAAAGCTTATGGCATTTAAAGCAATATACCCAGACATTGTACGACTTCATTTTCCTCCACTTTACAAGGAGTTGTTCACTTCAGAATTTGAGCCAGCGATGCAAATTGATGGGTAAACGTATCACCTAAGCACTTCTAGAATGTCTGAAGTACAAACATTAAAACAAAAGAAAGGAAAAGAGAAAAAAAAAAAAAAAAGAGAAAAAAAAGAAAACCGAGACACTTTATATGGCCCTGCACAGACCTAGGGAGCCAACACACTGCACATCTCTTGGCAGTCGGGGTCAGGCGAAGGATGGGAAACAACGAAACAAAGTTGAACTTGTTTTTCTCATGCATATGATTTCCATTATGCCTACAAATATGGACCCTTTTTCTGTCTCAGCTTCTCAATCCTTGACCTCTGTTTACACAGACTGAGGGTACTAATATCAGAAGGTTGTTTTCTCTTGTAGTTCACTGCCCAGACTTCTGACAGAACAATCAATTTGTTGATCAGAACAGAGAGTCCACCTAGTAATCAGCGACTGGTGTGCATTGCAGAGATTTCAGCATCAGTTTGCACAACTTGCTCATTGTTTCATGAAGGACGATTTTTTTCACCTACCACTGTTTGCCAGTAGACAGAACGGCATGAAAAGGGTCCATAGCAATAGCAACAATAGCATTATAATATATTACAGGGTAAATGGGCATGAAGACTATATATAGCAAAAGAGATATTGTTTATATATTGTTTTAATTAATATAAAATGTAGTTACTGGTATAGCTTTTCTTGTTGAATTGATAAGGCACTTTCATTTTGCACCTTTTTCTTTAAATTAAATGCTAGCGTGTTCATTGTTGTGTTGCATGTGCACCAGAAATTCAAGTTTAACTGAAAAAGGTTTTTGGCAGGTACTGGTACATTGGGAGGTATTTATGCTGCTGTTTTCCATGTTACTTTTAAAGAGAGGCTGGTCATATCCTGAAATGGTTACACAGATTTTTTTTTAAGTGTTTGAAAATAAGGAAAAGTTTCTAAATTAAAATCAGCTTTTCAACTGTTAATTTAAAAGGTACTTTTGTTTTCAAGTCTTTCAAACCTGGATGTTTAAAATTATATGCCAAGATTCAGATTTAGGCACACAAGTCAAAAGCCTCATTTTCAAAGGTGCTGAGTTTCCTTGGACAAAGTTAACTTAAGCAATTACAGATCGCTTACAGATAGAATAAAGCATCACCCTTGAAAATCATGCTGTTAACAAAGTGTGCCAAGCCCAACATAAACCCAGGTTTGAAGGGATTTACTCAAGTCTGTATCTACAGTAAAAGTATGTGTATGACATATATGTGGAAAATTGGTTTTTAGACATAATATTACATACTTTTTACTCCATTTTGTAAACAATGCCTTCAAACTCCAAACTCTATCCTACCAAAATCCACAGGATGTTTGGTTTTGGCTTCAGTGAGATTAGACAGTGACCCATGTTCTTCAAACATCCACCAGTTCAATTTAAAGTAGCTGAACAGAATTGCTCTCTTTATTTAAATCGATGCACTTTAAAGTTTATCACATGAGAACAGACTAATAAAATAAGGGTACGCTGTTGCTAGAAAACATTGTTTTGGACTCTGTTTAATGCCTGGAAATCACAAATACCATAAATCTACATTCTGGCATTTTGAAGTTGTGATTCCTGCGTTGCGTAACCAACTGATAAGCCAAATCTTGCCATCTTTATTAATACGTTACCATTCTCTTTACATATAGTACTGTCTCTGAGTAAATGCAGCAAGATACAGAAATTAAATTAGTTCTGAAGGGAACATATCCACACTAAACCACATCACAAAATAAACTGTGGCTTATTGCACCAGAGGTGCATAACTGCTTTTGGATGAGATGAGTACACACAACCAGATGTCTTATAGACCTGTACAAATTAAGTTTATGATGAAGTACATATGAAAAAAATAGGACTTTAAAAAAGAGAAAAACCCACAATGCACTCTACCACTTCAATTTCCAAAGATAATAAATTGCTTACATACAGTCATTGAAAAGTAACATTCAATTGAACAGAAGCACACTGAAGTCTAACCATTTTAAAAGAAGAACTAGGGCAGCAGATCATTACAAGCAAAACAGAGATTTATTCTGTGATTTGAATGTTTCCTTTAGGGTCAAATTGAGCCATTGAGCCATGACCTCTCAAAGTTGTTTTTTTTTCGTCAGGGAACCTTGTAGATAGCACTGGATAGCACTTGGCTATCATTCCTCTATATGGGGTGAAAGCAGGGAGAGGTGGACAGGAACACTTGCAGCTTTGTGAGCACCAGGATGGAGGCCAGAGAGCTGTCCTTGTGCTGTGCCATCCTGCCCGCTCCCAGCCCAGCACACGCTCTCTGCAATCTCACTGATACCTTTTCCTAGAATCATTGTTTACTTTATTGGAGTAACTGGCATGATACGGTACTTTGATTCCAGTATGTGTTCCTACTTTTAAATCAACATTTTTAACTAACAAATGTTTTCTGAATGTGACCAGCCTTAGGTGCTAGTCCTTTAAAGATCAACTAAACTTAATTGCAGTGTCAACTAATGAGTAATGAAGTAAGACTTGTACTTTTTTAGAGAGTGAGATACAACTCCTGTTTCTGAAAATAAGTAGACTACCAGGCAATTGGGATTAATTTTCAGTCACATCATTAACCTATCTTTTCCTGATGAATATTAGTACTTTACCAGGCCTTTAGACGCCAATGGTTTTGTTCAGTATCTAGTTCAGAGTATTTATACCCATAAGTCACTGACAACACAGAATTGGGGAGCATTTAATAATAAAATGCATAATCATAGAAGGGTTCCTAATAAGGCCTTAACTGAAAGCCTGTTACATCTAGAATTGGTTTGTGCCATGATCTCCCAGGTTATGCAGCACCTACATGCTGTTGTTTTTCACAGCGGGAGCTCCTGTGTACTAGCACCTTGTCAAACCAGGCTGTGCATACACACTCCAAGGAAGTCTGCTTTCCTGATCACAGTTAGCAGCCACTTGGCAATAGAATATTACTGGCTTTGTTTCGCTTGGTAGAGACAAGGAAAAAAGAGATACGGCCATGGCAGATGTACTGAAAAGACGGCAGTTGCCACAGAGGCTGTTATGAAAGGGGATGTAGACTAGCCTCAGTGCGGCTGGCCGGAATGCCTGCCATGTGAGAACCTGACGCGGCAGAGGAAGTGCACTCTGCACAACTCTGGGACTGTGGCCTGGTGTCAGACAATCAACAGACTATTCAGTTAAAAACCATACTGGGGGGCAGTGGATATTCACAAGTATCTTCATGATCTGCCCAGCTGACTACAAACAAAAACGTGAGGATAGCTGAAGATAAAGAAGTAACATATTGCTCTTGAATGATCCGTTCATTGAGGTCTGCAAAGAGACTTTTTATTGGGCATAATAACTATCCACAGAGATATTTTCTGGCTTTCTAGAAAAGAGTATAGTATACTGTCATTTGGACCGCCCTAACATACTTCAGCATCTCTAATATTGTTTGGTTTTTAAAAACTATGGGATGAGGTGAAAAGGGAGGCTGTTTTTAAGTTTGGTTGTTCTTTATTAAAGCTTATCTATCTTAGTATGGATACCAAGATATCTGTGTGTGTATGTACACCTGTGTGTGTGAGAGAGAGTACTGTTGTGCGCACATGAATATATGCGTGGGTGCGTGTGAGTGGCTGCTTCTAGGCTCTTAAGTGTCAATGAAAAAAAGAAAATGTATTGAAAATACTTAAGACAAAAACAGAAGGTGGAAAAAAGATTTATTCTATACAAAGCCTTGTCTGGACCACTTTAGAGAGACTTCTATTTTTTTAACCCTTCTATAAATATTTGATGGCACTTGAAATATTCCTGCAATAAAATGTGATTTGTGTAAACATTAAAAAAAAAAAAAAAAAAAGATTTTGTAATGTGAAACAATGAAAGAAAGTAATGTAATTTTTCTAAAAAACAAAAAAAAACACAAATGAACGAACTTTGTATTATTTTCTTGATGGAATTTGTCTATTTGTCTTTGGAAAACTTTTTATTTCATTGAATGTGCCATAGTAGAGGTGTGTGTTTCTTTTTCTTTCTTTTCTTCATTTTTTACATTGTAGATTTAAGGAATAGCTGTGTTCCGACATTCCAAAATGCAAGATGACATAGCGGTCATGATTAAAAGGTTTGATTAGTAAGCTTCAATCATTGTTGCTTTTTTTGCACATGTTCTTCATTCCTCTACAGTGCAATATGTACATAGAGCACTTGCGGGTGTAACCTTGATCCCTCAGGGAAAAATACATATTTGTACAGGATTTTTTTTGCCTTTTTTTTTTTTTTTTTTTTTTTTTTTTTTTTTTTTGCTAAGGAATGTCGATTGAATCACTTGTCTGTTGTTGAGGGGCAGCCAGATAATAATCCTAAACCACTGTCACAAAACATTGACTGTTTAATAATTTTGTGCCCTTTTATTATTTAAAAAGAAAAATAAAAGTTATTTTCTGACAGTTCTTTGTGCTGATTGGTGAAAAAAAGGGTAAATATATAAGCACCTTATGATTGACTTAACTGTGAATGACAATCCATCTTGTTATCAACAACGGAGGCCCTATCATTTTGGAGCTGGGGTTAAGAGTCAGAAACTAATGTGCTCAGGGATCTTCTAAAACTCTTCAACAGGGTGGCCAGTACTACTGGTGGGACAAATTACTTTAAAAAGAAAAAAAAAAAAAAAAGCTAGTATTTCTTCCCTTCCCCTCTCCCCCTCTCCCCCAGGCACAAGAGAACTGGATAGATTTTTATTTTTTTTTTAACTAAATGCTCTATGTGTGCCTCATTCTATGACTCAGTTTTGCAATCTATCTGCTCCTTGGTCTTTATTTTCTTCCAAACAATATTACTCCAAACAATTGCAAAGGTTTTTGCAATTATATTTTAGCAAATAAATTAATGCTGATCCATTAATAGATCGTGATGGAAATTTAATTTCAATAACCTCTGGACGTTGTTATAGGACTTTTTCCAGGTGAATTTCTGTGTTTTGCAATATAAAATGGGTTTTCAGTATTTAAATTGTCAAAGAAAACAAATCAGTTTATGATAGTACAATATGAATGAAAATGCAATGATCAGGTTTTGGCAGTAAAGTCACATAGAATACAAGAACAGTAATTCAGACCTTATCTGTCATTATCACTTATGCTTCATGGTAAAGCAAAAAACCTGACAGGAAAGAAACACTAAGGCTGAAGTCAGTCATTTTCGTATCTAGTACATCAGTTTCAAATGATCACAACAGTAGCGAAAACCAGCAGTGTCTAGTAAGTCTCTAAGTGCCAAATTGTATGATTCTGGAAGCCTATCACAATTAGTTTTCTTTTGTGGCCTCACATTATTTTGAAAATGCAAGTAGGAAAGTAAATAAGCAACTATGGACAAAATGAGCAAGATTTCAAGACTGGTTAGAGATCAGGAAGAGAGTGAATTTCTCTATCAAACGTCTTTTTTTCTTGCAAAAAGCATCAGTTCTCCAGTATCTTAGGTTAGTAAGTTTGTTTTGTTTTCCACTGGGTCTATGGCTTCCAGTTGTTTACTTGATCTCACATATAATCATTAGGGAATCCTTTCTTAACATTTTGCAAGCTGATGGTCCAGTTTAGCTTGGAATGGCCTTCTAAGGCTTACAACTGCTAAGTAAGTATGACCTCCTGATTAGCTTGCGTTCTGGCAATGTCACCAGAAGAAAATCACTATTGCTGATTCTCAACAGAAATCCTCCTTTTCATACTTGCTGATCAATTAAACATACTATTAATACTCGCAGTCTACACAATGTATTAACTATGTAGCGGGGTGATCCAAACATTACAGTATCTTCTTTTGGGCTCTAAGGATTGACATAGATGTTCCCCAGTCTGTACTTGATGAACAAATAGGTTGCCAGTAGAAGCTGTGCAAACAGTGTATGATTTTTTCCAGCAAATTCTTGAAGTCCCCAAAGTAGATAAATCAGTGTCAGAAACAGCATATATCATCCAATATCCCAAAATAAGAAGCAATTTGCTTTTGAGTAGTCAGTATCCGAAATTCTACCTGTGCTAGCTCATTTTGATTGCACAGAGGAAACATTTTTATTTTCCTTAGCTAGAGAAATGTAACTACTAGAATTAAATTTTTATTATTAATACTAATATTTATTACTTTAAACATTGCATTCCATCAATGTATTTGAATATTAACCTCCTATTTTCTTTTTGCGTAAATATTTGTCAGTAAATCATTTGGTGGAAATGAGGGCAAATGCATAAGGATACCAAATACAACAACAAAAAGAGAAGTTTTAAAATTTGAATGAGTTATTTATTTAAAAATCATTGAGTATGTGCTTTAATCCTAGTACTGTGTTAGTAGCTCACTAAATAATGCTAAGTCACTGGACTTGAGGGGAAAATATGTAACATTTAGGTTAATATACAGTCTATCTTTGGAACTTTATTCAGGTACTAAATAGAATTTTAACATCAAAATAAAAGCTGTATTCTACCTATTTCACACGTAACATTGCTCTTTATCTTGTCTTTTGTTTGTTTGCCTTTATCATCGGTAGAATATAGCAATAACTTTATAGCAATAAGTAGGCTATCCAAATAAGAAAAAACATGATAAAGGCTTCAGATCAATACTCATGGGTTCAATCCTCCTGCCACAATATTCATTTCTTTGTCTTCCCTCAGAATCTCATTACTTCTTCAAGCTGACCTTCACAATCAAGTTGTTCAACTTGATGTGTGACACCACACCTTTTTGTTAACACCTGCATGTTTTCAGTGTTCCTATGTCCTTTGTGTACTTGTTTTCCTGCAAGTCAGTGTTTCTCAAGCTTTCTGAAAGCACAGTCCCTCTGGGCTATATTTCTTCATAGAGCTCTATGTGTTGGAATTAACTTAGTTTTCCTGGGGTAGGGAGTGAGAACCAGGTGTAATTACTGGCCGCCTTGCCCAGCTAAAGCAACTGAGCTGCTGCTGGGTATTCAGCAGTAACTCCATGGCTACCACAAGCGCAGGCAGCCAACAGCCAGTTCTTGCAGCCCCTTCATGCCAGGGGAGCTGAGCTGCATCCACTAAGTAGGATGAGTTCCCCGGCCAGCACAGTGCGTCTGTCTGTGCTGGTGAACAGAGCTGCTACGATTCACATAGAAACAAGCTGTGTGAGCCTGACAAAGTGTTTTGATAATAATCTAAACACTTGGGCAACTTTTAATGGTCGTGACTTTCAGTTTGAGAAACACTAACCTAAATTACCCCACAGAGTCTTAATGTAGATGCATAAACTTTACAGGAATTTGCAATCTGTAATGCTGTCGTTTCTAATGCAGAGAATTCATAAGCAATACAGTGAATTTTATTTCACAAAAAGGCATACGTACTGTACACCTTTCTAAATCCAAAATGTTCCTCATTTCTACATTGATTTAGAAACAAGTTACAGAACAGTGGTGAATATTTGAAATATTAGGACATTAACTGGCTGCTTCTTTATATGTAACTGTACTGTCTGCCTGCTCCTTTTCTGGAGATGTGTTTTTGTATTGGATGTTTGGGCCAATGGGAGGCTTCAAGCTACAATGTATTTTCCCAGTTTAAATATATTTAACATATGACAAACCCCAGACAAGGCTTTTTAAAATGTATAAAGAACTGCAGTGTTAGGTGGTTTATTTGCAAACTGTTTTCAATGTTGTCCATTTTTATGGCACCTTTAACAATATTCTTGTTTCCAAAGTACAAAAAAGGTTAAAAAATACTCTAGCCATAACTGAATGTCAAGCAATAAAAACAAATGACTTTTTGTGCATAGATTTAAAAGAAATACAAGTTTTAGACATCTGCATGTAAATGCAATCTCTTGTTTACTGCTTTCTTAAACTTGAGCAACTGATTCCTTATTTTACTACTAATTTAAGGACTTGTAATGGCCTGTAAACATTTTATCTTGCTCTATTCTTTCAACTCTAACTTCGTCTCTGCTTTGGAGTCATAATATTTAATGTTGTTCTGCTCACCTCTATACAGTTAACTTTTTGCTTTCATTCTGTATAGATAAAGTTATACTATAAACAGCCTACACAGTGCAAATATTTATCTGTTTATCAAATACCACATTATGCTGTATAATATCTGTTTTACTATATAATCTATTTTAGACATAGCTGTTTAGAACTAGAGTGTGCTATTTTTGTGTTTTTCTGATGTGTGGTGCTAGATAAGTTACTTTTGTGAACAAAAGCAAACAAACCCCTTTTATTCCTAGACAATACCACCTTTGGGTCTTGTTAATTTCACTGAGTATAACTATATATAAATATATATATATTTGTGTATATATATATATACACCTACATATGCCCAACAAGTACCTGTATCAGAGTACAAGATTTGGGACATGGTTTTCTCTTTAAATGCATAGTGTCATTATATAAATTATTCTATAGTATATTTAATAAGGAGAAAATTACTTCACCGGTACAGATACTTGATATCAAATGTAGAATTTTCTTCTACATTATTAACATTACTAAAAACGTTCTGTCCAGCTTGTTACCCTTTTGGTTAATAAATCAGTCTGCCTGTATCGTATCAGAAACAAGAAAAGAATCAAATCTAGCAGTATAAACTATTTACAATATGCTGTCTGTCTGAAAGGGAGGTAGTTATTTGGCTTGTTTGTAGATACCTATCTTCTTGTGGCATCTGATATTTATAGATGTTATTCTGATGGGTGCCTTCCTCCCTCTTCACGTTAAATAGGATCTGTACACACTCAAACCGCAGATGTTACTAGGCTATGCCTACACAATTAACTCCAGTTACTGTAAATAGGAATTTTCTGTAAATCTTCGATGATAGATCGATGGCTAAATTCAGTCCTTGGGTATGCTTTATAAATCACGCATACGTATCTGAGGACAGCCACTAGCAACTAAAGTTAATTAAGGAGTGGAATTCGCAACATTTGTCAGGTCTGGGGGTTTTGTTTTTATTTTTCATATATACCTTAATTTACATAGTCATGTACCCTTAAAAGTATTCTTATCCCCTGTTCCTTTCATTCTAGATACTGTTTTTGTGTTAATTCTTAAAAACCAATGGATATCAAATATCTAACTAAGGAGGTAATTAACCTTTTAAATATTTATTAGAATTTTTCTGTAATATTACTGAATTTATAAGATCTTTAGCAAAGATTTTTGAGCAATTTATTAAATACAATTGTTTCTGTTTACTGCACTTTTTGATAATAGAAGGTAGTGAATTTTAAAGCCATGATTCTTGGCTTCCATGCACTGCTTTTATACCCTCAATTCAAGGAATATATATATATAAATAATTTTTTTTAAACAGCAAACATACTGTTGTCCTAAAAATAAATACAAACTTTACTGCACCGTGCGTATATTTTCATAAGTGGAATGTTTAATTGCAAACACTATCAGGATAATTATAAAAACCTCTTGAAGCTACAATCTTATTTAAATACAAGCCATGACAATTTTATTTTCCCTTGTTGATTTAAGTCACCTTTTGATATTTTCAAAAAGAAAAGGAGTCGCTCTTAAATTTGTATGTACTAACTTATACATAATGCTAGGAACACGTTCTCCCTATTGTTTTAATTTTAATAGTTTGATATATTTATGCAAAACCATTTGGTTAACATATTTTCCCTGTTGACTAAATGTTCAACGTAACAAAATGAGAATAAATGATGATTTCAAATATACGTCAGTTTGAGGATTAAGCACATGAACTTCAAAAACCTCGTTGAGTGATATGCTCAAATTTCTGTAAATACACACAACTTCAAATGAAACTATACTGTACATGTAAATGTATGCCGTCTGTTATATGTACAGTATGTATAAATTCCTTTTCTAGCCACCATTAAACGTAAGCCATCAAGAGGAATACTAAAGTGGTATTGTACTAAACCTTTGCTAATGATCTTTACCCAATCACTTAACTTTTCACTTTCATGGACCTTTCCAATTCACTCTTACAATAGCCTGCTTATATTCAAGTTTGTTATTTTACTCAGTCCCGAAAAAAAGTATTTTGATTCATTTTGTAAATATGACTGTAAAAATAAGAGATTTAATGTTGTCTTTTAAATACTCCAATTTTCATTCTAATATGAATGTTGTTATATTGTACTTAGAAACTGTACCTTTAATATTACATTACCTTTATTAAGTGCATTGAACACATCGATTTTAGATGTGCTTTATGTACTGTTATCCTGTAATAAAACTTCAGCTTCTAATGGAAAAATCTGTCTTGACTCTTTTTGTTAGTAAAATCTTGTGTTTTTCTGTATCTTGATATGTATTAGGTTTAATCCTCAAGAGATCAACAATTACAAAATTAGGCTGTGCTTTCAGGCACATATATCAAGAGGTTTTTGTTACATAAATCAAAAACGCTTGATGGCAGGGAAATTAGAAGACTCCCCAACACCTTTTAAGCTCCCCTTTTGGCTAAGAAGAGCATAAACATCCTCAGATTTATTTTGGATCAGTCTAGCTTCCCTATCCTTGAAAGTGTCTTCTTTAACATCACAGTGCGCTGCATTGAGTGCACCATACAAGAAATCTGGCTTAAAAACTAACCAGTGAATTTGGAGACTGCACTTTGGGCTAGTTCTGAAAGAGGATTCATGGATCAAAACTGAAGTTTTAGTATTATTTAGTCATGAAAATT
Organism: Aythya fuligula; assembly: GCF_009819795.1. Lineage (NCBI taxonomy): Eukaryota > Metazoa > Chordata > Aves > Anseriformes > Anatidae > Aythya > Aythya fuligula. Next base: position 6,386,783 of record NC_045569.1, on the reverse strand, counting down.
CAAAGTTGCAGCTCCCCTCTGTTGTGCTAACTTGGGGGCACCTTTGATTTCTATCTTAAGACTTCAGGCATGTAAAATTCTCTTTGTACCTCTAGCCAGCAGTGCCTCAGTCTTGGCAGAACTTTAACAGCTCAGTATTAATTTGCCTGACCATAATCCAGAATTAGTTATTAGCATTCATCTTTGAAGCACTGCATCTGGAAGCCTTCACCTACATATTGAATCTCCAAGAAAAAAATTATGGAAGCCATTGCACTCCTAGAGCGAGTGCTAAGTAGTGCCATTTGTTCTTGGGCAAACTTCATGGCTTAAGCACTCTCTGAGACACTGGAATTCCAAGTTTAATTTTCTCATCCTCAGGATGTGATTTCTGCCCAATCTCTTCATTTGCAGGAGATGACACTAGCCACTGGACGAACTAGCCACTGATATGTTAGGCAACATCCATTCAAAGTAAAACAAAAGAAATTGTCTCTCATTTCACAGTAATCTGTGGACTCCCATGTCTGCCAGTAACAAAAGCTGAACTGTAGGCTAGGATCTGGTGGCTTTGAGTGTGTCCTGGTGCTCACATTTATGTCACAGAAATAGAAAATTATGTTTATAAAGTATATCACTTAAAGGAAGAAAAAAAAAAAGGAAAGTGCAGGCTTTAGGGAGATGCCAGACTGAAGTTCGACTTAACTTGACACATTCACAACCTGGGCAAGTCTTCTAATCATTGTGCTAAGTAACTGCCACCATACCTGAGCTTTGAAGTAAGATTACTCCTCATAAGGCTACCTCCAAGAATGGGCTCTGGGGGACTCCAGTGAGAAATAAAACCTTTCTGCCTCTATCTGAGACAAAAAAAAAAAAAAGCGCAAAATTAAAATCAGACCATTTTCTTAATGCTGAACTGCAAACTAGAGACTCCTTGGTTGGTGGTGGGTTTGGACAAAGACTCACAGAATGGTTTGGATTGGAAGGGGCCTTAAAGACCACCTAGTTCCAACCCCTGCCATGGGCAGGGTCACCTCCCACCTGACCAGGTTACCCAAAGCTCCATCCAACCTGGCCTTAAACAGTTCCAGGGAAGGGGCATCCATAGCTTCCCTGGGCAACCTGTTCCTCACCATACCCAGAATGAGGAATTTCTTCCAAATATCTGATCTACTTCTACCCTCTTTTAAAATCATTAATCCTCATCCTATCAGCACACATCCTACCAAAGACAATTTTCGCATCTTTCTTGTAGGCCCCCTTCAACCATGGCAAGGACGCAGTGCGGTCTGCCCAGAGCCTTCTCTGTTGCAGACTGACCAGCCCCAGCTCTCTCAGCCTGTCTTCATAGCAGAGGTGCTGCAGCCCTCTGATCATCTTCATGGCCCTCCTCTCTGCTACTGGACCCCCAGACCCCGATGCAGTACTCTTGAAAATTCTGAACCCTCTCAACATTGATAGGCATTTGTATATAATCCCCAGAGTTTTAGTTACAGGACTAGGTGCTCTGAATACTTTGACTGCTACAATATGCAGTTTCCTCTTCATTTCTCCATCGGTAGAGCTGTGAAGAGGATCACTTTTTCTTATAAAACCACAAGTGAATGACTTTCTGTGATGTAAATCTACAGCTACTGAGAACATTTGAACTCGCTATTTCACCACACCCACGAGGGAAGCCTCATCATCAGAAAATTTAAAAAAGGGTGGACGGGGGGCAGATTTTGTGGCTCTGCCCTGCTGTTACCACGTAACCCAGGGAATAACCCAGGGAAACTGAAAGCCCAGGGAGGAGAGGGGAGCCGCTTAGCGCTGCCACCGCCGTGAGGCGCCTCGGCCCTCACACGCGGCCAAACCCCCTGAGGGCCCAACCGCCCGGCAGAGCCCGGCCCGGCCGCCTCATCGCACCCGAGGCGGGCACAGGCGCCTCGAGGCGCCCGCTCCCCAGTCGGGGCCACACCGTGGCGAAGGCCGCGGAGGCGGGTGCGAGCCCCCGGGGCAGCCCCTCAGACGCACCTCCAGCCCGACCCCGCACCCTCGCCACGGCGGCGCCTGCCACAAGATGGCCGCCCGGAGCCCGCCGCCCGCCCGCGCCTACGCCGCCATTGGCTGGCTCGGCACAGCCGATCCCCGCGCGCGCTGCGCTGATTGGCCGGCGCCGTGAGGGCGGGCTCGGCCGACGAGCGGGCGGCGGAGCCGTCGCCCTGAGGGGCACCAAGATGGCGGCGGCGGAGCAGCGGCCGCAGTGGTGGGTGCGGGGCGCTCCCCGCCGCCCCCCGCCCGGCGGGAGCGCGCCTCAGGAGCGGCGACGAGCGGGAGGCGAGCGGGAGGCGCGCTCCGCGCTCACTCTGGCACCGCGGCGGGGACGCGCATGCGCCCGGGCGGGGCGGGGCGGGGTCTGAGTTCCCGCCTCGGCCGGGGGCTGGGCGGCGCCATTTTGTGCCGCTGGGCCTGTAGGGGGGACGGGCGGGGGCTGGGGTTACGCAGGGAAACGCTGCAGGGCACTGACGGTGTTTTGAGTCCGTATTGTCAGCTTTGTTAATGAGTGAAGGAGGCAGAGTTAAATCTTTCCTCGTGGCTTTCGAGGCAGTTCGGGAAGATGCGTGTTGTGTACACTGTGCACGAGAAGGGCTTCATGCCAAAGCAGCCTTCAGGTGGCACGGGCTGGCTGACAGACGATCTCCCGTTAATGAGGAAGTACAAACAGGATGGCTGTGTTTTTTCTCCAAATTCTAGCGAGTTTATTCTGGTGGAGTTTGGCTGATGAACGTCTGAAAGCATAGAACTACATTAGTGTCCCTGTAGCCACATCTAGAACTTATACACAGAATTAATTAAATTGTTCTTTTTGGACTGTGAAGAAGGTGTTTACTTAACTACTAAAAACCACGAGGGAATTTGACACTGCATACGTAGCCTCTGAGAAGGGAAGGGTGAAACACTGTATAGGTAGTTGCCAGTTTTTAATAATTAATGCTGTTCGTTGTTCCTCGGGGTCAGATTTGGCCTTCAGTTTGTTGTATGTTGCAGTGTTCTTATTTTGTTCTTTATTATCAGGGATATTCCACCAAAAAATGGCAGTGAAGTATTTTTCTCGCATGAAATTTATGAAAAATACTCATTGGCTCCAAGCCTGTCTGAACTATGGAATTTATCAAACAGGTATATATATATATATATATATTTTTTTTTTTTGTATATTCTTTGCTCTTCATAGTTGTTCTTTCGAATTTATACGTGGTCGTAGTGTTTTGCGAGCATCCTGTGTGCTGCCGGCTATGGCGTGATTTGTTAATGGCTGTGTGGGGCAGCAGCTGGGCTCTGCCTTTCCTGGTGTGAGCCCACACAAGGGAGGAGAGTTTAGGTTGGGACCTCTGGCTGGTCCTTACTGTCTTGCAGAATGGGGCTTATATTTTTGGGAGGGTTGTTTCGTTTCGGTGTCGGATGCACGTGTGGGGTTGGTTTGGTGGTGGGTTTTTTTGGTGTGTTTTATTTTGGCTTGGTTTTGCATACCAAAGAGGGCTGAAGCACTCAATCGTGATAAACAGTCTGTAACCCATGAACCAGACCTAATTCTTTTTAACAACTGTTGTCAGTCTCTTGTCTTCTCACTTTCTAGAAGGCTGATGTTTCTATGCAGTGAAATCCTTTTTACTTGTGTCTTTTGGAAGTAGCTAGCACTGTTTACACAGAACAGCAAGGTAGCTGCAGTGGAGATTCAACTAATTCCTTGGGTAATCAGGAAACTATATAGGCTGTTAGCTGAAGGATGGGAAGTGAAATGCTGAGGACACAAATAATTTTGGCATAGATAGTACTATGTGCTGCTGGATTTCAAAAGCTGGAATATTGTATTTAGGGTATTGCCTTGTTTGTTTGAAGAAATCCTCCAGCTGTTAGGGAGGTAGAGCTGAAAGCTTCTCTTGATGGATGAATATTCACATTATGGAAAATGGGGATGGAAACTCCGGTAGCTGTTGTGCTCTAAGTGAGGAATTTAGCACGTGGAGAAGTAATTTGTTCCAAAGGGAATTGCTGTGTTTTCATTAACTGATGCTGAAAACGTGCTTTGTAGGGGAATAGATGTCTCGCCATGTCCTACATCTTTAGCTAGAGAAAGGGATTTAAGTGTTTTGCCTGGTTATCTATGTTGGAATAACTCTCTGTGTGGTGACTGAGATGAGCACAATCCTCACAGGGTATTATTTGTTACTGCTGTAGGATTCTTCCATTCGATGAGGTTAAAAAAATGGGTGGGGAAGGGGTTTGGAGAATACATGTCTGTACTTAGGAGTGTGATTATGTTCAGTTGTGTATGGTAGAAGAGGGCTTATACTCAGAAAGAGGTTGCAACCCCAAGAATTTGGGCATCAGTGGAACTGGGTTGAGTGGCCATTATGAAGAAGAAGAGAAACGTAACCTGTTGGGGTAAATATGAAAGTAAAAGCTGGAGGAAGCATGTCAATTTGTATATTGGGGTTTCTGATAAATATTTTCTAAAGCGTATGTTCTCTCACCATAGAAGCTGTGGAGACAGGTTGCTGATAAAATGAAGGGGAAAAATTTAAGCCGTCAGCTTAAATAAAGTATAATGCTGTAAATATGGACAGAAAAGCTCTGTCAGATTATTTTGGTTTGCACCCTGATGAAGATTGTGACAGCACTGCATACTGAAATGATCTTGATATGCTGCCATTTCATTCAGTGCTGAATATAGCCAATTTAAGCTGCTAGAATTTCTTGACGTTCTTACATTGGCATATCTGAGTCAGCATCTTGTTGCTGCTGCAGCTTAATTAAATTTGCCAGTTTGTGCCACAAGGATGGACACATTCTCATATTCAGAGAGACAGCTGTGAAGTATTATTAAGAACTGTGGACGTGATACTGTTGGGTTTGAATAACGCCTGAGATGTTTTCTCCTTCTGGAACCGTATCTTAAAAATATGCTTTTTCCAAGATCAGCAGTTAACATTCATTTTGTTAACCTTAAATATTTTCTTTCTAAAAACCACTTATTTTAAATGGAGCAGGGCTAAGCTGGTCTTCACATACTGGAGTTGTTTTAAAAAACAGATTTATAATGCTGTTACTTTGTTGTTGTGAGGGATGCTAACGCTCTTTACCTTAGTCCAGTGCCATTTTTGGCAAATAATTTTAGCACTGTTCAGAACTGAAAAATGAAGCTTGTGTACTCTATTCTTAGCAAAAATCTCTAAGGAGATCTGGAATTCCTATTGTGACAGTTAAGTAGGTTTTAATTTTTATTTTTTTTTTTTTCACAGGGAAAGAAAAGCTTTTTCTAGGTAGTCTTTCCCCTTTACAGACATAACTTCAACTCATAAGTTAGGCCTCTCTGGAGTGCAAATTTTCTGAATACCACACATCAGCTAATGAGGAGATGTTGAGGCTATTGTTTCATTGATGTGTTTCCAGAGCAAAGAATCAGAGTTTAATATACATAGCTTTTTAGTCTCAATATTAATTACACGAATATATACACCTTTTAAAAAGAATATAAAAACCCTTTTTTTGGGTCTTGAAATCAATGGCAAACCTGCTGTTGGTACTAAGGGTTAGTCTGATGGCCCAGGTGAAGTTTCAGAATAAGAAAATTCTTAGGATTTAGGCTAGGAATTGGAATGGCACAGTATCACTTGATGCATTTTGCAGAATTTGAAATTTAATCTTGCATGACTGTCTTTATTGGTTCTGAAAAATATTACTCTTCGGGTGAAAAGCATAAGTTGTTTCACTTACTATTTTTCTTTCAGAGTGGCAAAGAAAAATGTGGAGGCATCGGCAAACTCTTCAGAAAACAAACAGACTTGTAACACACAGGCTGCAGATCCATTGGAGGTGGATGCTAAATCCACAACTGATGATCATCCTTTTCCAGAGCCTAGACTCCCCTATCCATTTACTTCTTGTTTGACTGAGAAGGAGCAGAAAACATACTTATATCTGATGACAAAGTTCTCAAAAAAAAACAACCATTTTCCACTCAATGCAGCAAATCAAAGAGAATTACTCATGTATTTGGTAAGTGTATGTGTAGATTCATACACACATGAATGTCACAAAGGAGAGTCTTACTACGTAGCAGAAATGTTTTAAAATTGAATTTGTTATAACTCCCTTTAAACCTTCATTGCCACTCATAATACCATATTAAAAGTATTTGGGGTGACATTTTTAAATAAAGGGAAGGTTCTTTTTTTTTTTTTTTAATTGAAAACTATTGTCTTTTTTTCTTTTTAGCAGGAGCTAAAATGTTTCATGTTGGTTGGTAGTATAATTTTAGCTGAAGTGCATGTGGTAATTAATCAGTAAATGTTTTAGAGCCATTGCATTTGGTATCCTGTGCTTCCTTGTAAATGCCAATTCCTTTGCTTAGTGCTGTATCAGTGGGAAAGTCTCTGGGCAAATCAGTACTTACTGCATTGTTGCTATTTACACTGTAATTGCTTATTAAGTCAGAGCTCAGATAACCTCACTTTGTCAATGTAAACTTGCTCCAATAGTGTCTTTTACCCCCCCCCTCCCCTCTTTTACTTCTTTTAACCACCAATGCATGGTCAAAAAAAGCTTGCTCTATTTTCCTTTGTTTTTAAAGGAAGTGGGCCTAATCTTGCAAACGTGATTTTGTTTTGTTATGTTTTGTTTTTTTTTAACTTGTGAAACTGAAGGCATGCAGAGACATGCCAGATTGATCATGAAATGGAATCTGTGCCTTTCTTTGTACCCATTGCCTGTGCTACCTCTCTGGAAATTTGCTGTTTACATACCTAGCCTACAGGTTTCCACTGTGACTTAAAAATGAGAATTATTTTTTCCCCTCCCCAGCAAATGAAAGAAGCAGTAAACAATGAAGTTGCAGAATTTATGAAATTTGCTCAAAATGCTGCAAAAAGCTGTATCCAAGACTACGATAACATCTCTGAAGATGCAGTACTTTATACTGAGGTAATTGTCAATGCCATTTTTAATTTGTATCCTTCTTAAACAATCATATTGAAATTGTGATTAAGATAGATACATACTGCTCATGGGATGTGGTGTTCCCAGAACTTCTGCTGATTCCATGTCTGGTTGAGCCATGGAATTCCACTTACGCCGTCCAGCGTGAGTTGGCCCACAGTTCAGATGTAGTCAATAAGATATGACAGAAGTGAGGCCATTGAATGCAATACTGTAGAAAGGTATAGTAAGTCATCAATGTGAGATCCTATTGGGAAGGAAGAAATCACTCTTTAAGTGCATTTACAATGACAATCTGAAAATAAACATACACTACTGGAGCACGCATTGAGCAGAATGTTAAGCTTTTCTCCAAAGTAGTATGTTACAAAGTCACTTTAATCAGAGGTTAATCAGGCTTTAATCATAACCATCTGCAAGTTCATGCTGTGTTAAATATCCAGTCTGACAATTTTAAAATCAAACATGACTGCAATTTATATATCATTCAGTGTTTAATATCACATTTTGGGAGAAGAATTACAGAATACAGATTTGATAAACTTTCCCATCGCAGGTTGACTTTCTGTTGAGTTTTTTCCACATAGTATCACACTTTAATTAAAAAGTGGCCTAGTTAAATACTTCTTGCTAAAATTTGTCTGTTCTACTAAGTACCGTATCACTTTCTTTTACAGAATAAAACAGAAAAATACATGTACTTATTACAGGGTAGAAAGTATAGCTAAAGTCAGAGGGGTTGATTTTATTTCATGAAAATACTTTATTTTGTGGGTTTTCATGTACACGGTATTTTTTTTCTCCCATTAACACAGTTTGGAAACGTGATGACAAAAATCATGCTTTAAAAAAAACGTGGGGGATTTATGATTTTATGTCTTACAGTTTGCAGTTATCTTAAGCAATAATAATCAATCTTAATTTCTCAGAACATGTCTCCAAACTTTGACAGTGATCTGCTAGATATTTCTCTATTATCTACAGGAAGAATATTGAAATTGGAAGTATGGCAACTGCAGGAAATAAATTTATTGAAACTCTTATGAAAGACACAAATGCTTAAAGGTTTTGTTTGTTTGTTTGTTAGGAATTATTCAGTGCTTGTATTGGACACGTGAAAAAGTACCCTGAGTTTTACACGCTCCAGGAGATCATGAGTATCATGGGAGGAAAATTTAACACACAGTTGACCTTTAGGCTGGAAAAAAATCTTCTTGTAATGGTAATATCCTAAATATACTTGTTGTTCTGTTGTTATTCTCAAATATAATAAAAGTATATTTGTATTCGGACTATATTATGCCAAGATTGAATTTGTTGTTAAGTAATATCCAATGCTTGGTTAGGGATTATAACTCAGTGAAAAGCATCTGAGTAAAAATAATGAAATTATTCTTGGCAGTAAGGCTGTTAACCCCCTTCATTGTATGCTTACAGCTAAAAATTATATATTAATAGTCCTTTTTTTTTGTCTTCTTAACATAACACTAACTTGCACCTGCATAAATTATTAATATATTTCATTACAAAAATGTTGGGTCATCATGATTTCAGTTAAAGTTGTTTCCTGGTGTTGCTCTATTTTCTATAAGGGCACAGCAAGATATGGTAAAACATATTTCCCTACCATGCCTGTTCAGCTGCCCACAGATTATAAAACTGTTACATCTTTTATAACTCCAGATAAAAAGGCTTCTATTATGCAAAATGTAAGTAACCTTTTATTGTCATTTTTATGGCATATATTGTAGTAAAGAATGATTTGTTTCTTCTTATGTGGCAGCATTGTTTCATTATTTTCGTCTTCATCTTACACATCTTGTAGCATAGAAAAATGTACTGTGCTGTTACTTGAGTAGTAGTATTTCATGTATAGCAATCATACCATCTTCTTTGAAAATCAGCTTATGGCATTTTTGAGCTAGTGCTTCATGATGGGACTTCTCTTTTCTCTCTGTGAATTATTAGAGCAGCCCTTTAATTAGAATACATTGTGAAAGCTAGATAGAATTGTTTATTAGAGTATTATTCCGTTTAAATTTTGTTTTGCAATTATAAAGTTGGGGTGTGGGTGGGGGAAGGAGGGTGGGTGAAGGTTTGTGATTTAAGCAGTCCTGACAATAAGAAAAAATACTTTAGACTGTTTAGTTTTCTGAAAAGTGTATTGCATTTCCTTAACCTGGAAATCTCCTTTGCTAAACAGCATAAACTCCATGTCTGAGTTGAACAACTTTTCCATTCCACCTGGTTAAGTACCTGCTGTTGCTGTTTGTGTTCATCCTCAGAGGAAGTGGATTAGTGTTTTCATTCTGTATGATTTGCTTAGTTTGACTGTTTATTCCAAATAGTTTGCTATCCACCTATTTAAGGATTTTTTTCACATATCAGAAACCAACCTCTCAACAGAGACAGTGCAATTGCAGAGACGTTTGTTGCTTAAGAAAGCAGCAGAGGTGACACAGGAGAATGATTTACCATTGAAGGTGTTAGAGCTGTAAACTATTATTTCTCAAAAATTCAGAAAAAAGAATATGGCTAGATGTTCTTATGGCTAGAAATTCTCTCTCATGGCCCTTAAGGCTCCCGTGCTTCCATTATCTCCACAGTTCTTAATTGTTCTTCTGCCTCGTGAGCATGCCCAACCTCTTCTTTTCATGGGAACCTGTATTCATAATTTTTCTACTTCTGTCATCTCCGTTTATATTTTTTGTGGTTTTATATTTAAGGTTCTTTAGAGATAATTTGTATTCAAACAACTGTGCAGTTTTAATTATGCTTTCCTGTTAGACTGCTTTATGATGCTATTACTTAACTTGTATGAACATCTGTAATATATGTTAGAATGAATGTGTTGTTTTTGCTTCTACATTGTACTCCTGTATTTTAGTATTCTCCAAATTCCTGTTTGACCTGGTAATTCAAATTAGTAGGAATTAGGAGAAAGATAGAAAATAAGACATTTTTCCTTATGCTGAAAGGTGGAACTGTAGGATTCAGACAAAAACCTTAAGGAGAGTTGTTGTGCGTGTGTTTTTTTGTTTGTTTGTTTTTGTTTGTTTTTTAACCTTTTTCCTTTGATTCTGATGGTATTTGGGCTTCTGTAAGGGTGCAAGTTAACCTATGTTGTTTGGTTGGTTTTGAATTGAAAATTCTATGTCTTAAAAAACTTTTCAATTCTAATTTTTTCTGTTTAGGATATTAGTTCAGATTCAAATGCAGAAAAACTTGCTTTGAAGTACTCTCCTCAAGTTGTTTTAAGTAATCAGTCATTATTTACTTTGCTGAATAACCATGGACTAAATTACAAGGAACAGTGGGAAATTCCAGTTTGTGTTAAGATGATCCCTGCTGCAGGTACAGTATATTTTTTTCCAAAAACTACATTTTTGTCCACGAAGTCTTTTATATATTCTCATAATCTGTTTTCAGCTGACTGAAGAACAAGAAATCAGTATGACCAGTAAAATCAACTGAGGGAAGGGAGAACATAGTAGTCTGGTTAGTTTACACAATAATAAAATAGTTTAGTTTGGGTTAATGAAAATCATAATTGTAATTCTAAGTTCAGATTCTTAACCCTTTCTGAAGAAGCTGCCCTCTACAATGTATCTATGAGTGTCTCAAGTGCTTACATGTTTTTAATTTAAGAAAAACTAACAAATAAAATCTGGCTGATTCAATTCATACATCTCAAAGGGAAAAAATTGGAAGTAAATGATTTTCAAGTGTAATCTGGTAATTACGAGTCATATACCTATGCTTTTTAAAGAACAATGGTAATTTAAGTGCAGTTATCATAAAAAATAATTTTCAAAATCCATTGATATAGAATGCCATCTGTTATCAAGGAGGAAGGTTAATAGCAAGATTATGTCTACACTTCGTTTCCCTCGTTACTGAGAATAGTAACAACTGCTATAGGTATGGCCATTAATGTTGGGTTTGGAGAGAGACAGCTATTTTCCAGTTGGGGAAAAAAAAGTCAGTTAAATGTCCTTTTGCTTCTTAAAACTGTAAACTCTGCTCCTTGGTAGGAAAAAACTGCATGGTGCTGTTAATACTATCAAATGAACAGGTTTCAATAAGATAAATAGAAACTCTGGAGTTTTATTTAAATAAAAAAAAAGAATAAGGGCAAGTGCCTTCCTGAATTAAAAGGTCCAATTCAGATCATGGAATAATGAATATACTCCATGAACATTCATTATTTATTCATTTTCCCAATCGCAACGAAAAATGTTTTGACTAATCATCTGAATACTATACTTTAGTCAAGCACCCCATCAGTAATTTGAATATAGAGTGCTTGTTACCCCTTTTTTTTTCCCTCCATTATGAGTATTAGTAATGAATATTATCTTGAAATGTCTGTTGTGTGTACTTCACACAGATTTGTATGGCAAACTCTTGGATAATAGTAGCTAGCAAATATCTGCACGTTTTACAAGTTTTTAATTTTTCTACCGAAACATTTAAGTACTTTATCTGCAGTAATGTGCCTGACTCCTTTCGTTTCAGCTTTATGGTTCTTAAGCTTAACTTTTAGATTCAAAGTTAACAGCCAGTGGGGCGCTGGGAGTGTGTTAGCATTACATAATGTTTCTTAAAGGGTTTCTTCTCTGTATCCATTGCCCACTCCCCTCACCCCTACATCTCGCATTAGTGTTTTTATTTCTTCTTCAGATTTTTCTAAAACAGAGATAGCGTGGCCCACCTGTGCCATTGATTTCTGTATAATATTGGCCTGGGTATTGTGTTTGGTTTTGGATGAATTTATTAATGATGTGTATATAAGTTATAAACAAAAGAGAGTGGGGCAGCAGAGCACTAATCCAGTCACTGAGTAGAAGAAATTTAAACTGAAGCCATTACTTCGATGTGATATGAAGAATCTTGAATCCTTAATTCTTACTTAGAAATTCTCTGTGTAGAATTGCATTTAAAATGTAATCAACTGTTAATGTGTTCTGTATTGCTGCTTCAGGATGATCATAATTTGCACTATATCTGGACATACTTCTATTTTCCATTGATAATGAATGAGAGCATAATATCTAGTGTGAATGTGGAATTTATTTGAACATATTTGAAAATTCAAAGATTTATTGTTTAAATTGTACAGTGGTCTTTTTTTTTCTTCCTTTTAATAAGAACTCAATGACTTCCCTTTCTTGAAAAGATAGCAAACCAGCTAAAGTGGTTTACATTGACTCACCTCTTCTGAAAAAGGAAATGACAGTAAGAGAGAGGAACCAAGTCTTCTATGAAATTCCAATGGATTTCCTAGCAACTAAGAAGTCTTACATTTCAATTTCTGATATTTTGATGGACAAACCAGCTGAGGACAATCTACTGCAGTGGGAAGTACGTAGCTTCACGTTTTCTTTGGGTAAAACAAAATGAAACAAACAAATAAACAAAAATCCTATTAGATGTTGTGGTTTAACACGGCCGGCAGCTACACACCACACAGCCATTTGCTCACCCTCTCCCTTCCCTCTCTGGGATGGCGGAGAGAAATGGGAAAGTGAAGCCTTTGAGTTGAGATAAAGATAGTTTATTAAGACAGGAAAAATAATAATAACAGTAATAATAATAACAATAATGATGATAATAGTACTACTACTAATAATGTGTACAAAACAAGTGATGCACAATGCAATTGCTCACCACCCGCTGACCGATGCCCAGCCTAACCCCAAGCAGCCGGCCCCCACACCCTGGCTAGTCATGCCTATATATTGCTTATCATGACCCCAGATGGTATGGAATACCCATTTGGCCAGTTTGGGTCAGCTGCTCTGGGTTTGTCCCCTCCCAGCTCTTGCTGCACCCCCAGCCTGTCCACTGGCAGGACAGAGCAAGAAGCTGAGACATCCTTGGCTTGGTGTAAGCACTGCTCTGCAACAATTAAAACATCAGCATGTTATCAGCACTCTTCTCATCCTAAGCCAAAACATAGCATTCTACCAGCTACTAGGAGGAAAATTTAACTCTGTCCTAACTGAAACCAGGACGCTAGGTTATAGTTCTAAGTTACTTGTGTCTTAATAAAGGCAAGTTTAGGTTTCCTGTAGAGTTTTTCTACTATTGAGGCACAGGCACTGTCTTTGAAGATGTCTGTCTAGTTCCTTTAAATGCTTCCATTTTGTCTTCAGCTCAGATTTAATGTTTACTTCTTTAAAATATTTTTGACTGGTTTATTTAGGAAATAAAAGTTTTATGGGCTTTTCTTCTCTTTTGAAAGGCCTTTCAATACCTATGGTTTAAGATATTCCACATGAAACACTGGCATTTTTTCATTAACAGCCCTGTCTCCCAACAGTCAGAATGTGGATAGTAGAACAGTTTTCAGGTTTCCAACTTGGCAGTGTCTCATTTGTGACTCATACATTTTATTTATTGGCCTGTTTGATTGTATTATATTTATCTTCTTCTTCCTGTGTGAAGATGGCTTCTGATACTTACGAATACAGGAAGATTCCTCTTCCAAATGACACAGGAATGGAGTTTGATGATGATGTTACAGAACTGGAAACTTTTGGTGCAGCTGTCAAACCCTCAACGACTTCTAAAACAGAAAATACTTCTACAGTTAGTAATGCTGTTAAAGTTTTGTCACATGACATAAAATTAGGAAAGAAAAAGACATCCACTCTAAGCAGTGGAGCTGAACAGGGGAAGACCTCACTTTCTGAGCAAGGAGTTTCATCGTATTCCAACATACAGTTTCCATCATGTGGCGTTCTATGCTTCAGCCCTGGAAAAGACTCATCTCATAAAACCTTTCAGTCAGAGGAGGGAGAGTTGAACAAAGCACAGCATGTCATAAACGCAAAAGTATCAGACAATGAAACAAAATTAAATACTTCATCTAATGCTGTTAGTTTCAAGAAAGAGTCTGATCCTGCACAAAAAAATGAGACATACACTCCTTTATGCAGTAGTGACACTGATGAAGAGCGTTTGATAATTGATACAGAATGTAAAAATACTGATTCTTGCAAAACAACTGTACCAAACACTGTTTCTCATACCTCATCACGGACTTCCAAGTCGCCTTCCCCCACCCAAAATCCATCAGCAAGTATGACCGATTACTCAGAAGTTGTCGATCAGGGAAAAAATGCTTCCAAAAAGCTAACAAGAAAGTTGTCCAAAGAATTTGATCCTGTGGGACAGATTTTAAAAATGCAAACAGAACTCCTTAAGTCACCTTCCCGAAAAGGTCATGAGCAGCCATTAGTGAGCTGTGATAGTTCTACTGCTATGCAAGCTCATGTGCCTCAATCTCCAAAACTGTCAGTGACCTCCCATGCAGAAACTTTGCCAAGTCCTGCCTCAAATCCCAGTGGCTCATCTAGGAATACCTGGACATGGCTTTTTCAGGGCGTGCCAAAGAGTAAGTAACAGTGTTCGCTGGGTATTGAGTAAAATTGAGACAGTTCACTACAACTTACGAGAAAAAGCATTCTTTTGTGTGAAGAAAATCCTAATAGTACTTCTGTTATGTTTATCTGGATATGATTTTTTAACAGTACCTTTGCACCACTATCTAAGCCCGAGGCTTGATCTGTTTCAGTAACTAATAAATGGATGGCAGCTCTCAGTAGGCATTCATTCTAAGTATGTTTTATGCTGAGTGACTGTGACATAGAAAACAGCCTTTCAATTCTATTTGTATAGAATGGTTTGTTTGTGTAAAAAATACAATAAGAAGGATCAAATATGGGGGAGTATTTAATAATGTACTCTTTAGAAGTTACAGTAGATATTTTCCAAAATCATTTAAAAAGCAAACAAACAAACAAACAGAAGTGACTTCTTGTGCCTAATGAGCAGGCCATTCACCCCCAAACTATTGTCAAACAAAAAAGCTACCATGAGAGGGGAAAAAAAAGCTATTTAGCTGCATGGTGAAGTATATGCAAGTTTTGTCATTTTCAATTTTATTTTTTCTATAGGAAAGCTGCCCGATGAACTTCAGATGCTTGCAGAAAACCCTTCAGAGTATAAAGCACCTCAGGATGGCAACCTTGTGTATAAGCTATTCAGTTTGGATGATCTGTTATTACTTGTGCGTTGCAATGTGCAGAAAGTGAAGCCATTGCCACATTCCCATAAAAAGAAAAAAGATCAAAAGGTACAGCATTTTTTCTTCAGGGTTTTTGGTTGGTTGGTTTAGTGTGGTGGTTTTTTTTGGTTTTCAAGTTGTGCTCAACTGGAATCTGTTCCTTAAATATTATTCCATTTTAATTGTATCTCTATGGTGTACATCTTTTTAAGTAAATATTTGCTCTAGGAAGAGAAGCAACTTTTTTTTTAGCCTACTTGATTAGAACAGATAAATGTAGTTTTGCATTTCTTATTACAGCTATATTTCAGTAATATGTATATATAATTATACTCACATAAAATCAATTTGAACTATTCTTAAAAGTTAATGCACCAATTAGTTTTTCACCAAACATTTTGAGGTTGTTCAGGATCACAAGTACATGGCTTGAAAAGGCTGTGAAATATATTTTAGCAAATTGTTCATCCTAAGAGCTAAAATGCTTCAAGTACAAGTGAAATCTAAATATTCCTCTTTATATCAGGTCCTCGTTACATCGGGAGAAAGAAATCTTATTCTGGAATTCTCAGTAATTCATTTTTTGTCAAGAGTCCTCACAATCATTTGACAAATTTGATCTGGCATCTCCCTCCCGAAAATACCAGAGTGGTGGTAGGCAGGTATACATATGCTATAGGAGGTGTTTATACTCTTGTTGAAATAGAAATTGGTCTCAGTAGCCCTGATTACTTGTTAAGATTCTGTGCTGCGAATCTTACTTTGAAGAATTATCCTAGCTTTGCTGTCCACTGCATGTAAAAGCCTGTGAATGGCTGCTTGGTTTTCTAATCAGAATTTGAGCACTGTTTATTTTTGAAAACTACTGCTGGAGTTTAAACCTTAGTTTGTCAATTGAGAGAGGCTTATATTTTCTCTGTTAAACATGCAAAGGTGAGGTTCTGACAAGGTGACTAAATAGCAGAATTCTAAGAATGAGCAAATTGGTATAATTATGTGTGTTTTTTCTTAAATTCCTGCAGAGGGCAGTAGAGCATAGAAGTGGGTACTTCACAATAATACAGTCTCAGTATTATTTGTAAAAGCTTGCCTAGGCCACCCTGTTCCATTTCACCTTCCTTTAAATAGTGTCTCCATAGCCTTAAGCTCATAGCGTGGGTTTCATAAAACATGAGCCATTACATGAAGTCCTTGGCGTAGTAGAAGAATATATTGATTATTAGTGACAAAATGTAGTTCAAGTGCAGTAATCATTTTTTTTTTTGACAGTCAGTGCTGATTTTGCGTGTATTTTCACTTTTGTAGGTTGTTCCAATATTCCTGTTGCCAAAACTGGAATACCAAGCCTATTATGGTGTTGAAGCTCTTACAGAAAGTGAAGTATGTCAGATGTGGACAGAGAGTATGTTGCATTCTGCATGTTTATTTTATATTGGTAAGTTTGTGTTGATTTTTGCTTAAGAAACATATATGTCTGAATGCTCATGGAATAACATGAAAAAAGTATTTATTACAAATATATTCCACATGTCCTTATTTAGTTTCATTTTCTAATTTAGATTTTCACTTTCATCTTAAATAAGTTTTGTGTCTAAATTTTTTTTCCATGTGGTGATATTTCAACTTTGGTTTTGGATGGTTAGCATCCAGTAATGTTTTTTTCAATAACTGCATGTATTTGCCCTTCAAATAAAAATGTATCTATAACCCTGATTTTAATTTTCAGAAATTAGTTATCTTTATTATTTCTTTTTTTTTTTTTTTTAGTCATATACAACATACATATACAACATGAATTAAGGGCTGTAAAAATAACTTTTTATGAGATATGTTCTATAATATGTTTTATCATTTTGTGAAATCGTTTTAAGTGAATCTGTTATCACATACCAACAGTGGTGAAGAACAGACCATCAGGTGTATGATTCAGAAAATACTGATTTCTCAAGCTTTGAACCTTCAGCATGGGAAAGGGTCAAATGCTACTTGTTTCTTTTTTACAGCTGCCAATAATGTTTATACTTCTACACTGATAACATGTAGACAGATAAGATAAGAGAATGAGGAAAAGCAAGCAAGATAAAACCAGACTAAGTTTTGTACTGTTCAAAACTATGAGAAATTAAAAGCTTTGAAAAGAATATACTTATGTCTCAAAATTAAAGTACTGAAAATAACTTTATGCTTTTGCAGAAAAAGAACAATATATAGTGTGAGTTTATTGAAAACTTTTTATAGCAGTTGGTTGTATTGCTCAGGAGCTTTGAACGCTGGATGATCACACTTACATTACCACATTTTCCAGATTTTCCATTGTCCATACCTAACTGATCCATGAAATTTTGCTTCCTAATAAGTGTTAGGACTTGAAACGTACCTGTCATGGGATGGTCTTCATACTCTTTGTCCTGTATCATGCAGCAGATGGAAAAAAGGATGATGTAAAAATGTCTAAGAATGGGAAGTAATGTGTATTCAATGAGAATGAAGTTGTAAAAAATCCTGTGTAGAAGAAATTACAGCCATAAATCAGAGCATAGAAAATAAAAATACAATAAATTGGGGATAAAAAACATGGAAATGTTAGCAGAAATGTATCTTAGCGTAAAGACTATTTTGTGCAAAATCAAAACTTAAACCAAACAATCTAGGAATTCAGTGTTACAAGGGTAACTTCCTTAACAAACTTGCAGTAAAATATGCTGTATTCAAGTTTGTACAATGATTCAATGATTCTTTTAGAAGTCAAAAAATGTTATGTCTAGTAGGATACGTAAAATAAAAAAAATAAAAAAAAATAAAAAAAGGTACGTATAAAGAACTTGGCCAGATTATTTTACCAAAGTTTTTAATATACACATACCTTTAATACCAATTACCTCGTAATTAATAACATTTTAGAAGGAAAGATCTGCAACAATTAAAGAAGTTAGCCAAAACGCATCTTAGACTACGTTTGGTGCTTGCTTTGGGGTGAGGCCAATCCTGTTTGTACAGTGAATGAATGTTCTGCAGCAGGGCCTTGCTTTCCTGTTGTAGAAAGCTCTGTTTTTATGGTTGTTATGGTAGCAGTTGTGGCCTGTGGTTGTCTTAACCTTTCCACTTCTGCGCTGAATGACACTTTTTGCTCTTGATGACTCATGCCAGAATGCTATTTTAGAAATGTTCAGTTCATTCTTTCCTAATTTCTACTTAGAAACTTTGCATCTTATGGAAGTATAAGGTTTGTGGGAAATCAGATATGTTTTAAGTGATAGTTTAGCTGATTGAATCTCTTTGTCTGCTCTCCATATTTATAGAAAGTTTTTTCTACTTTCTAATTTTGAAAGTAATAATTGATGTGGGTTTCCCCCCTCTAAAATTCCTCACAAAGACAAAATAGTGACATACAAAGTTCTCCATTTCTAATTTATCTTGACATACTCTACTGAAGCTTTTTTTTTTTCCTTTTCTTTTTTGAGTAGAAGAACAGTACTAAACTGCACTGAAATTTAGCCCCTTCAAGAAAACTTTTTATTAGCTTCTCTGGAGGCACAAGCAGTGTGAGGAAATAGGGAAGCTTGTAGAGGCTGATGATTGGCTTACAGAGCATGCAGGCTGAAAGAATGCACGTCTATCTAATCTTACATCAGTAACAGGATACTTAACATATGGCTAGGGTGCAGAAGTTTGCATACAGCTCACCCAGCCAACACCCCTTTACTAGGGCTCGCAGGAATGTAGGAGAAAAAAGTCTGTGTGCTGCAGGAGTTATTCTGGCATTAGCAGTCACCCCTTCCTGATTCAGAGGTTTCTTAGTCTCCGCTGTACAGTGCAGATTCCTGCTAACCATGAAACGGGCGTGGAGCCCTAGGCAGGCAGGCCTTGATAAACGAGCTTCTGACAGGCTCTCTGTTGTGCTCAGGAGAAAGTGTCCCTGAGGTTGAGAAACACTAGTTATTCCAGTCATGGTTGTTTGTCAGCTCTTGGATGTGCTTCTTCCAGTAGCAAAACCTGGGTCCAGGAGTGGGGGGGCTTGTAGGAGTTAAAGTGGTACTCCTAGCATGTGGGGCAGGCCTCTTCCCAACTATTTAACAACAAAATATACATATGTATACGTATATATATAGATTTATTTATTTATTTTCTAATGCTACACAAATGGACTCTGAGAATGTGATTAACTTTTGATACTGACAGAATATGTGGTTTATTCAGGTAGGCAGGTTGGGGGCTCTGGATTTTTGGTACCAACATGTAGTTTCTTGTAGAGGTAGGTAAAATAGATGCATGGAAGTCAACATTAAGTTTTGTGAAAAAGCATCTGCCACAGCATTTAATAGGAAACTGTTGCCATGTTCTACTTCAGGCTTCTTTCTGCTATGGTTAAAAATGTTAAAAGGCAGCTGTAAAATTTTGCTTTTCAGCTTATGTTTTTGGGGAGCTGTGAAAAACATTGTGGCAAGTGTCCTGGTTTAGTTAGACACTTCTTTCAAATGGCATGTTTTTTTTTTCCTGAAACACAAGTGACAATTCTTCAACAGTGATAATATCCCTGTATCACAGGCAGCTTAGAATAGGGTGAATGTCTCATTGTTGTTCATTACTCTGATAAGTGCAAGTAAGACTACTGCTATCATGTATTTGGGGTAAACAGAAAGACAGACTTGAATTATTCATTCTCTTGGATCATACTACAGTATGAAATTTTTAACGTGAAACATGACCTATTGTAAAGGAATTTTAAAATTAGCAATAGTAAAGACACAGACTTAGTGCTCGTCTTGAATTCACGTGATAGTACAACGGTGAAGACATGAAAAAAATGTTTAAAAACTTATTTTTACTATTAATAATGCAGTACCTAGAAAACTTGCCACCTTATTCAGATAGTTCTGAGACTATGTAGATCTTAAGTGAACCCTTTATAAGTGAAGTTTTGAGTGCTTAGCAGACATCAGTGGTAAGTTGGTTAGGAGCTCTTGGACCTTGAAAGAACTTCTACTCACAGTATTAGTAATCTTTTGTGTTGCTAGATGGAAAGTTCTTTGGACCTTGGCCAGTGCCCTATAATTGTCCGGTGTTCTTCAGTGGTATTACTCTGACTGAGGGAGGAATCTCGTAGCTCAGCACAGTGACTCATCAGTGCTGCCAGCTCAGGAGATGAGAGAGAAAACGGAAGTTTACCCATTGCCTCTTGTGTAAATTGCAAGATGTGCTATCAAGTGGAATTTTTTATTTCATATATTCTCATAGACTTACAGTTTGTACAAAAGCAGAGATACTGTTTTCAAACAGAGTGTGCCATCCTCCAGATGGCAGAGCACATTGCTCGGTTGGTTGCTTTAAGACCCCTTACTACTCAAACAAGAAATCCTGCATCTGCAGAGGGAAGTAATCTCTCTCACATTTCCTAAATCGAGGACCTGTATTTTATTTAATCAGTAAAAAAAAAAAAAAAAAAAAAAAAAAAAAAAAGTGATAAGCTTTCTGATTAAAAATGGAAATGCTTCATCCCAGATACTATTCTTCAATTGGTTTTAAGTGCCCAAGTATAGTTTACCTTCACCTAAATAGAATAATATTGTCTTTTAAATAAAGATTATTTGAAAACTGATTGGAAAAAATTACTGTATGGTAACTTACTGAATGTCAAGTATTTTCAGTCAGTCATTTCTCAATTATAACATACAGTAATATAAATTAGGTATGAGTAGTTCATAGATTTTTTTTCCCAGCTATGCTGTCAATGAGTTTAGAATGGAGAAGATTTTGATTTGATAAGACACTAATAAGGAATGGAGAACACATTATAAAAAAAATAAAAACGACTTCAAGTTTCTTTTCTTACAGTTAGCAATGCAGAGTATTAATCCTAGGTACTTAAGCCTTACACAAGATATTGATATCAAGAAAAGCAGTAAATGCACTGGTATTTAAAAGAAACCAGATGTCCTGGTGCCTTTTTGAAAATCTAGTAAAAAGAGAGTTATTACTTGGTCATCTTATATCATATAACAAATTGCTGAATAATGTTTATCCTTGAATGTGAAATGCTTTGGCTTACCAGTTATAAATGTACAATTGAAGCGTGTAGACTACCTACAAGAGCAAATTTGTAGCAAGGCAGTTAATTGTATTGAGCAGGTCATTTTTATTATGCTGTCGTTTCCTCATTTTGTGGGAACTGTAATAGAACAGTTTTCTGGGAAAATCTCAACATGAGAACTTCCCTTCATAGGTCACCACATCTATGTACAAGCTACGATAATGATCTCTATTGCTTAATAAGTGAAAATTTGGGCTAAACCATTCCTCTCAGCAGTTATTATAAAAATGTGTTGAGGAAAGCTTTGAATTGCTATTCCTAGTGATGTCAAAGATAAATAGTCTTTACCAATTTGCTATGAAAAAGGCCGGAACAGTAAGCTGTATTTTTTTCAAAAAAAAAAAAGGCAAAGATATCCTCACAATATGAAATAACATAAATGTTCAGATAACATATCAGAATAGAAAATGAAGTAATTTAAACACCGAGGTAAATTTACCTTAAAAGATAAACTTGGGTGATCTGTACAGTGAGGAAGCCTAGCGTTAAACGCATCAGAAGAATTTGGGAAGATACAAACAAGCAGACAAGATTAAGGCCATGGCAAAATTAAGTTACATGTGCTAGACCTCATGCAACATGTGAGATTTACTGGAATCATGGACATTTCCCTGATTTAGAAGACAGTCCAAATTCAGTTACCCATAATTAAAAGCAACTGAACTGTACATTTTACTTTGATGTACTGTGCAATAAGTACTTTTCGCTGCTCTACAATGTAAAAGAGCAAAAAATTTTATTCTCTTTAAAATGCATTAGGTCTGCAAGTTATGTTTTTATATTTGTTTGTTCTTTCTTTTTTGAAAAAAAAAAAAATAATGTATTGATGTTTTACAGGGCGTATTGATGCTTTTACATCAAAGCTTATTATGCTAGAAAAGATTTCTCCAGAAATATTAAGAGAAAAACTTGGATTGATTAAGTGAGTATTTTTAGTAGTTCTTTAATAATGAATTTGAAATTATAATTAGCCTTACAAGTAACTACTTTTTTATTTCTTTTCCTTTTTTACAGGCCTGCAAACTCATTGAATATACTTCATCACATTTTGAAGAAAGTGTCTGAGTAAGTTCTCTATTCTTATTGGCTGTATTTATTTGCAGTGTTACCCAAGTGATCCTATTTCTTCTGTAGAATAGTTGTCTACTCTTTGATTTTGTGGAGGATTTTTTTGGATACATGAAATATTTTAGATTTTTTAGGTCTAGCACAGCATAATGTAATACCATGTAAAAGTGTTCTTAGGGTTACAGTTTTTGTGTAAATGATGCAAAAGAATAAGAGCTTATTTCTTATGAAACACTTAACTCAAGAGAGGAGGCTGGACACTTCCAAGCTGATTAAACAGGAGTAAGTTGTAATGCTATCTATGTATGCTGACGTTTAGAACTTGAACTTTTTATTTTTTTATAGTCTTTTTACTTTATGTGTGGCAGTAACACTGACTGTTATGTTCCCTTCTGCTTAGTATAACAGCTTATGTTTTTTCTGTACACCATTGCAACCTTTCTTCTGTTTGTTTTGTTTTGTTTTGTTTTGTTTTGTTTTGTTTGTTTGTTTTTTATTTTATTTTATTTAGCTACTTCAGGGCTTTCAGTCTGCAAATTTCTTTCCTTTTTTTTTTTTTTTTTTTTTTTTAAGCAAGTTTCTTGCACTGTGTGAAGCATCTTAATTTGAATTACAGAAGAGTTTTCCTGCACTAAGTAATTTCTGTGGCTTTGTAATTTGTCACTAAGATTTTTTTTATATGGGCAGTTGTTTGATGTTTATCTTCTTGAAAACCTGTTTAATCCTGTGTGTATAAAGCAATTCTGCTCTTTGGGTCTATCCATATAAGCATTGTGCTTGGTAAGATGCTGGTTAAATAAAATGTTACAGTTTGCTGTAAGTGGGCAGTTTTCAACATATGCTTAAATGTTTTGTTGAAACATAATGTAAGTAACTGATGACATACATTGATGATAAATTTGTTCATTATAAGTATATTAGAAAAATATAAATCAGCAAGCATTTATGAATACAGATTAACTCACTCATTTTTGTCCATAGTCTTTTTGTGAAATAGGGACAGATAAGTAAATACCTAAAGTTGCTTTGTTTCAGCATTAGAAACTTACTAGTCCTGGTCAAATGGTCAGATGAAGTGAAGCAACGAAACAAACTAATAAGTGTTTTTAATTTTTATCTCTATCTTTTCAGTTTGCAGGAGGGCTCTTATCTATTGACTCATGCTGCAGGAGATTCATCAGTTGCAATCTACAAGAGTTGTCTTGACAAGGCAACGAGAGCATCGTATAACTTACATAAGGCCCATTGTGATTTGCCCACAGTACCTGCCACATTGTCAGTCCCTTGGGTGCCACTAGATCCCAGCCTCCCTTTGCCCTATCACATGAATCATGGCAGAGTGCCATGCACCTTTCCACCTGCACCCCAAGAATCCATGTGGAAACACAAGGTCAGTATCACACTTAATGGAAAAACAGATCACCAGTCTTGAAATTATCTATTTTAATCCACTGGATGTAGCTGATGAAATTATCTGTCTATCTGTCATCTCTGGGGGTATGAGAGATCTTTTAGACTTCTGCATCTACTGCCAGGAATAGGGATGCCTTTTTCCTGAAAGGTATTCAGCTGGGATTCATTTTACTTAACTTTTATGGAAAAGCAATATTGGAGCTTGTTATACTTTCAACAAAGAGAAATGGAATACTTTGTGTAGATCTACCTTTGCGCCAGGACAGGCCTCTTCAGTAGACTGCAGGACTCATGCTGTAGAGTTATTTTCTCCCTAATGACTACAGAAGTATAGATGATGAGCACAGCTGTAGACAGGTACGGTCAAGTGAGGTGAATTCTACTCGCAGAGGTCTGTTCTATAAGACATTATATTGAACTTTTATTCCAGTTCTCTTCTAATGTGTTTTTTAAAAATGCACCTTTTTCCCTGTTCGGCAAAATCTTTTCAGAAAGGAGCTCTGCATTGTTAATCTTAGTTAATCGTGCTGTTGGACAGCAAAAATAATGTAGCATTTGCCTTAAATAAAAGGTTTGTAATTTTAAGGCTTTCAGTGCAGCTGAAACAGATACAGTGTTTCCATTTATAAGGATTTCCTAGTTTTGCTTCTGAGGGTGCTTTTCTTGATGTATTTTATCTATGGACATGTCAGAAGTAAAAAAAAAAAAAAAAAAAAATGTTTTCAGGCATTATTTTTTTTTTCCTTTTGGTGTAGATTTACTGATTTGTTGAAAGCCCACATGCTAACTATGCCTAACTTAGTGGACTGTGGGATACTTTTCTTGCCAGTTGTATGTTTTACCTACATCCTGACCTCATATGAGGGCAACACAGAGCAGTTTCTAATTATGTTGTGTGCTTTGGTTTCTGCCAGACGGAAATCCAGGCATGTGGGCAGATCCCACTGGTGACAGGAAGACCAGTTGTGCCTGTCACCCAGGCCAGATGCAGCCTCTGAGGCTGGCTGGAATGAGAAGTAGAGGACAGCTCTCTGCAGGTAGTTGTGTGTCTATGCTTAATACAGATTTAAGATTATTAATTCTTTTTTTTTTTTTTTTTTAATGTGCCTAGATGACGGGGGTGAAAGGGCAGTCGGACACACCCTGTGAGGGAAAGCCAGTAACTATGGAAACAAAAGGCAATCCGGCTAAGCCTGTTAGAAATGAAGGTGTGGCTCCAAAGAAGCTGAAGAAGATTTACTGCAAACAAAGAATGATGAAGAAAAAGTGGAAAATGAAGTAAAATACAAGTGAAGTAGGAATAGCTGAACTGTGCTAAGTATGGGCTGGAAAAGGAGAAAATGAAACAAGAAATCTGAGGCTTTCTTGCAGTTTCAAAGGAGCCAGAACAAGCTGGCAGGGGAAACAGCTCCAGAGCCATGTTTAAAACACTGAAAGAGTCTATAAACCTTAACCCTTTCTTACCTCAGTGCATACATTCAAATTAAAATCTCAAGTTCAGTCAGGTTTGTTTTGTTCCTTTTTTTAAAGGCAAGTGTCTGCAGCTGAGAAGAGGAGAAATGTATATTCTGTCTCATTATTTCCACAGAAAAACTGCGTCATGAGGAATGAAGCAGTGGTTGACGGCAGTATCTGATGTCAAACAATAGCAAGAAAAACAACTTTTCAGTTCCCTTAATTCAAGAATCACTACAGATTTGGTATTCTGATATTTTAAATCATATTTTGCTTTATGTGATGTAAATAAGAGATGTAATTAGTTTAATCATTTTAGCACAGTGTCTAACAATTTTTAAATTACATTAAAAAAATACATTCTTTTTTAGGGTGGTGTAGCAGCTGAGTCTTGGGGAACAAAAGCTGTGCTTGTTTGAAGACTATGTGCTATAAATCTGCACTAGGAAACTTAGAAGTATAGCAAAGTTTGAAACAGTTAAAGAGTATTTCTATGATTCCCCAACACAATTTCCAAGAAGTTTGGATTCCAGCATGTCTTCAAAAATTAATATTGCAGTTTTTTATTGTATTACTGAATAGTTGCAGCCTAAATATTGTATCAGATTACGGGTGGATATACTGTAGTGTTCATCTGAGGTATTAAGGTTTGCCTTAGGTCATTTGATAAAAAAATACCCGGACTATGCTGTGCCTCAGCAGTTCACTTAAAATTTACAGCCCAGTCTGACAGACTGAAGTTAATAAGAGAGAGTATTTTTATTGTTTGTGAAAAGGCCAGTATAAAGCATGTTGTAAGCTGTGATGCATCTGTAACTAACATGATTGATTGTGAGAAAGATAATATTAAAGCTATTCTATGATACTGACTTTCAAAACAGAATTTCAACAGAAACAATGTTAGAAATTGTGGCTGCAAAATTATGTTCTCAACTGTAGCTTTTGCTTTCTATCTTTTGGACTGCAGCCTAGGTCTTCCTTTACTAGAAGTAGTGATTTTAGAAGAGCTCACAAATTCTTGAAAGTTTCAAGAATGAACCCAGTGAATTCTTTCCCATATTGGTATTTTAAATCACACTACCATTTTAAAATGTCTGGGCCACTTGTTTGGTTTTTTTTTGAGTGATATTCTGGCTGTTTATATACTGCTAACGTGAATCAAAGACCTTACAGGTTTCCTTCCAAGTGTTTTATTTGGACAAAGGAAGATTACCAACTCTTGACATTATACTTTTATCATGAAAGTAAAAATAAAACATTTAATTTATTCACTGGGTTATACATGTTTGAAAAATCCAGCAGACAGGTTCTTTTAAGCAAATTTAAGCAATGAATGTACATTAAAAACTGTTCTTTGTGAAATACCAAGTATTTTCTGATTTTTGTCCCTGTTAGATATATTTATAATGTTATTCAGTTTGTTTTAGCTGTAGCAATATGTTACTGACAAGCTGAATTAGCGTAGAGCTGTTTGCACATTACAAGTATTCCTGATTCAAAATCCAAAATCCATCTAGTGACCTCCCATAATAGGAATATTTTAGTTGTGAGTCATTTCTGCCACTTAACTTAGTCTGTGTGGGGAATCAAAGCAGTTTTCAGTGTGTATACATAAAATCTCTATCAAGAATTTTGTGGAATTTAGCTTCTTGATACAGTTTCTTATGTTAGAAATGTGTGCTCGGTTTGCTAATCAATCTATGCAGCTAAAAGACTTGCTTCTATCTTTTAATGTTAACCTAATAATAGTATCCAAATTGTAGTTTATTATCCATTTAGAATATGTAGGGAATATGGAGTCTGTATACAACACATGAAATGGCTTTTTAATTCATTATTATTTTTTTTAATTTATTTATTCTGTTTTGGATTAAGTGGCACTGGAGGAATTGGCTTTAAGGTAGGTTACCTGTTTTAAAGACAGCTTTTCTTCACATATCATGGGGTTTATTTGTTTGTGCCCTTTGTTGGGTAGAGCACATACTGTCAAAAACTCTGGTCTGTTCATTTTGTTGTGGCCGTGCCAAATGTACCTTCATAAAGTTTTACACAATTTACTATTTTTACAAGCCAGTTACAGCACAACAAGCTTTCTGTTGTCAGAAAGGAATTCCTGTTCTCCATAGCTTTGAAGATACTAAAATGAATCTTGGGGATATTCTCCAAGGGGAGGAATTTGAAATAACCGACACAGAACAATATCACTTGGATAGCTCTTATTTGTAATAGTAGGGAGGTTTTGTGTCGTATGTGTTTTTATGAATGCACTCCAAATCTGCATGGACTTGAAAAGTAAAGAATAGATTTGGTTCTGATAACTATTGCTGCTTCCTAGATCAATATCACACCTTTTTCCTATGTCTGCCACATCCTGATAAGGTCTTAGTACATGAGGTTCTGTGGGAAGAGAGATGCTAGTTTTAACACCATATGAAAACCAAATCTTGTCTTTTTAGGTAAGAGCCTGATACAGCATAAAGACAATATGTCCTTGATACCTTGCTGCTGGATATTCCTGTTTACCAAAAGATTGCCTTGCTTTTCAGCATCGTTGGTTTGGTGAATTTAAAAATGGAGTAATGTGAAATATCGTGGACTAAAATCTGTTGTGAGTTTCTTACTTTGCTAAATTTCAGCTTTGTAATCCAATGTGATACCTGTATTTAAAGTCAAATTACATTATTGTTTTCTCTAATTACAACTCTAATTACAACTCTGCTTGGTGAAAGGGATCTGCTAGCAGAACATATTGCTAAATGCTCATTAATTTGAGGCAAATGTTGTAGCAAGGTATATTTCATTTTGTATCTATAATGCCATTTAAAGGAGTTTGGTGAAAGGAGAATGGATAGGATACTTATTTTGAGCAGTAACTTCTGAACTTTGAAACAAAACAAAAGGCTAAAAAAATATTTTATTTAAAAAAAAAAAAAAAGGATTTCAGTCAAGTTTGAAAAACTGCTATCAGTTGATGAATTGTTGGTCCTATGCAGACTGATCCTAAAGGGACAGTTACCTGTGGAGGAGAAGGAAGGAATACAGGAGACTGTTACGTTACCACCAGTCAATTCCCAAATCTAACGTAGAGTGTAGAGCTGTGCAAAGAAGGAACATGCAGTTGGAGGAGAGTGAGCAGGCCTGGATCTTACTCCATGGAAAACTGTTCCTCTATCGATAGCTAATACTGATCTTATTTGTGGCCTCAGTCCACTAAATTTAGGAACAAATTTTCAGGTACCACAATTCTGTCCTATAATTCCAATCTTCAGCTTGGTGTTTGGAATGGGTTGTGCATTTACATTAAGGTTTATAGGACTCATTTTTAAATACAATTAGTACTTTTTGTCGATCTGTACTTTAAGAATATCTTTTTTATAAACATTTGAAGTGCGTAGTTAGATGTTACTTATCCCATCTAAAAATCTTCCAGTTTTATTTTTCCCTCATTAGATTTTTGTCTTTATGTGATTTACTTGGTTATAAAGAGCACATACTGTCCTGCCTCTTAGAATTGGAAGTTGTAACTACGGGAGAATTGCCCTGAGTCTTTCTAAATTCGGTATTCAGTTCTCTCTCAGCATTTTGGTGCAAATGTTTGTGGTCTGGTACTAATGGGGCAGTTTGTGCTGCTACTTGTGATTTTTTTTTTTTTTATTCTGGGTGCAGGACTTCTTTTAAAAATTTCATGCAGTTCTTACTGTCTAGGGTTCTCTGAACAGCAACTCTTTGTCAACTCTAATTCTCCACGTTCAGTGTCATCTGCAAACTAAGATTGATTCAGTTGTTGTAGCTGGATGGTTTATAAGACAACTGAAGAGTAGTGGACCAAGTGTCAACTCCTGAGGAGCTCCAGTCATGACTACTAGTACACCTCTGAGCCACTAAGCACCTCACAAAAATAGAATACACCCTCTGAGAACATAGTTTTATGTGCTGTATAAAGTGACTGGTACTAAATCTGGTTCTCTCCATTCGCTACCTTTATTTACTAGGTTAAATTGGTAGGCAGTCTCAGTTTAGTTTTGGAGGACTAGAAGGGCAATCGTTACCTGGCATTTGAGATTATTGGTTGATGTGCACGCAAAAGCATGAAACATGATCTGACTGCATTGGACTACTGATTGTGAAATGTAACTTCATGTTTTTTTTTTTTTTCAGTAATAAGTGCTTTCAAGCTCTATTTGCACTTTGCACTGAAGGTTCACTAATGATCGGCTTTCATTTCCACGTGTGACTTGTTAGACTTCTTCACTATTTGTCTGAATGCAAAACTTTTTAAGAATACAATGCACATTGTTTATGTAAAAATGTTAGGAAAAGATTTGTTGTGTTTTCTCAGTGTCTTGTAATGTAGCCTAGCAGCTGGAAGCATGGAAAAGAACAGGGACCATGTGACAGGACATTCATCCTTGTGCTGGCAGGTAGGAGCTACCCACAACAAGTAAATATCAATTCAAAGCAGTGACATTCAATAGCAAACATTGAAACATTTAAAAAGGTACTTCTTTTGCTTCTTATTTGTTTGTCTAGTATTCTAAGTAGCAGCTTGTCTCCAAAACAAGGTAAAGACCAGTTTAGATGTGGTCCTTCAGTGTGTTTAGTGATGACCTCCATTTAAGCTGGCTTTAGTTCTACTGGAAGAAGAAATCAGAGCATTTTCAGTCTCTCTTTGTCTAAGTCTGATTGGATATATAACGTCTCAGATGCTTCTGAGAATTTCTGTAACTAAGCTTCTTTTTTCTTAAGCACAATACGGCCTTTCTTACAAGGAAGGGCACAGTCCTTCCCAGAAGCACTGCCATTGCTTGATATGCTTTCAAATTTCTCTTTGTTTAGAGTAGGTTTGCTTTTTTATAGTTGTTTTTAAATCATATTTTTCTGCAGAGTTCTTTAAATTTTGTTTGCAAGTTTGAATTCCATTACTCTATGCTGAAAATAATACATTAAAGTATTTTTGAAGTTGTGTTATTCTACTATGTATCCCAAATTACATTTCCAGAAAGCAACTTATAGTGTCCAGGTGGTTTAAGCAGAGAATATTTGAATTGCATCTTACCTAGTTTGTAGGTGAAGATTTGTCATTGTCAAAAAGCTGACCATAGACATTCTGAGTCTTACAAGGGTCTTCTGTAGATAATCTCAAGGCTGATTTAATTTATGACTGTCTTCGAGGCAAGCCAGTACATATCTGCCTGTAAGATTGAGAAGACACTGCTGTCCTATACTGTGCAGTGGGATTTTCTGTTGTTCCTATGATACTGCAGCAACACACTGCTAGCTTGGTTTGTAGAATAATTTGGTGTCATTATTAAATGGTATTCGTCCTAGTGCAGTCTTGAGGACTTTCATCAGTATGAGTACTCATCTCTTGTGCACTTACCTCATTCCTCAAGGCATCATGGTAATTTTGTATGAAGTATAACAGTAGAGGTAATTCAGAGGAAACTTAATATCTTTTTTTTTTTTTTTTTTTTTTTTTTTAAGTGTACATTTCTTGAGATTGCCTTAGTAAAGGAAAATCGTTATTTTTTCCACTGGGCCATTTCTTTGTTCGGAAGAACCAAAAGGAAAAGTATACTGATATTGCTGACCAAAACTACTATCAGCCAAGCCAGCTTCTTTCATGTTGAAGGTGGTAGTTCACATTACAGTTACACAGATACTTTTAAAGGCAACTTTTCCAAAAGGTGCATAAATGCATTTCAGTTTTGCTAAGACTTACTTGGAGATACTTACCTAAACAGTTTGCCATGCATGTCTGAGATTCCTCTGTCGTAAGGCAGCATGAATGGCTAAGAAAGGCTATATCACCTGCCCGTGTCTCAAAAATAAGCACATACCCCATCAGTGGTTCTCATTTCTCAGTAACTGCCAGATGACTAATTTGTGAAGAAAGAAAAAGAGCAAGCTCTACCATGGTAGATATCAGAACGTTTTGAACAATGATAACGCTTCTGACTTTTAAAAGTCACTATGTGAGAAAAGTTTGAGTTTTAATAAATCTTGAAATACTTTTGAGAGCCTTTTGAGCATTTCAAGGATGTCAGAAACCTTTTAATACTTGAGGACATGTGACTCATAATATTATTGAAATTTTACCTTAAAGTGAGAGCTATAGGCTACTCCCCACCACTGCCTTGTACAGGAAACCCTGAATTTTTACAATTTGCAGGCTTTTAGGAACTGATGCCTTCAGAAAAAATGGTAGTTATGAGGCTGGCAGAGATAATGATACTTAGAATGCTGTGTTAATTAATATAATCAGTCCTTTGCTAGTTATGACCTGTGTGAGCACTGTAATAGTCAGATTTTTACGTTTAGGGCGAGAGAGCTGCTGAATCCCTCAACAGAATAACATCAAAGATGATAAAGTAGTGCTAAATGAAGGATGATTGATCCTTAGCTATAACTGGTGCAGGTGAGAACAGTACTGAGTTTGAAACCATTTGCAACATGGTTATTCAACCTAAATGCATTGAAGGTCAAGGGAAACCAGCTGATGTGATCTTTTTGGACTTCAGCACAGCTTTTGACACGGTTTCCCATAGGATCCTACTGGACAAAATGTCCAGCGTACAACTTAACAAAAACATCATCCGATGGGAGAGCAATTGGCTGATGGACAGGGCTTAAAGGGTTGTGGTTAATGGGACCACATCTGGCTGGCTCATGGTCACTAGTGGGGTACCTCAAGGCTCCATTTTAGGGCCAGTCCTCTTCAATGTTTTTATAAACGATTTGGATGTAGGACTAGAAGGTGTTCTGAGCAAATTTTGCCGATGACACCAAACTTGGAGGAGTTGTGGACCCCGCTGAGGGTAGAAAGGCCTTGCAGAGACCTGGGCAGATTGGAGAGCTGGGTGATCACCAACCGCATGAAGATAAACAAAAGCAAGTGCCGGGTCCTGCACCTGGAACGGGGCAACCGTGGCTATACATACAGACTGGGTGACAAGATGCTGGAGAGCAGCCCCGCAGAGAGGGATCTGGGGGTTGTGGGTGACTGCAAGTTGAATATGAGCCAGCAGTGTGCCCTGGCAGCCAGGAGGGCCAACCTTATCCTGGGGTGCATCAAGCACAGCATCGCTAGTCAGTCGAGGGAGGTGATTGTCCCACTCTGCTCTGCACTGGTGCAGCCTCACCTCAAGCACTGTGTGCAGTTCTGGGCACCACAGTACAAGAAGGACATTGAACTATTGGAGAGTGTCCCCAGGAGGGCGACGAAGATGGTGAAGGGCCTAGAGGGGAAGACGTATGAGGAGGGGCTGAGGGCACTGGGCCTGTTCAGCCTGAAGAAGAGGAGGCTGAGGGGGGACCTCATCACGGTCTGTAACTTCCTCGCGAGGGGGAGTGGAGAGGCAGGTGACCTGTTCTCTGTTATCACCAGTGACAGGACCCATGGGAACAGTGTCAAGCTGAGGCAGGGGAGGTTTAGGCTGGACATCAGGAGGGGGTTCTTCACCGAGAGGGTGGTTGCACACTGGAACAGGCTCCCCAGGGACGTAGTCACTGCACCGAGCCTGTCTGCATTTAAAAAGCGATTGGACTGTGCACTTAGGCACACAGTCTAAACTTTAGGGCAGACCTGTGCGGTGCCAGGAGTTGGACTTGATGATCCTTATGGGTCCCTTCCAACTCGGGAGATTCTGTGATTCTACAAGGGAAGGTCATACAAGGGGAGGTCATACATTGTCTGCGCAAGTATAGTCAGAACGTTTGGGCATTTCCTTATAAAGATATTTAATGATAACACAGTAAATTCCCAGATTTTATACAGAGGTTCATATACATGTATCTCCAAATTATAAGCTGTAGAAAATCAGAAAAATAGGCAAGCTTTCGCCCAGTCTAGTGCTTCCTCAGACCTGAATCTGACACAGAAAGTGTTCCCACTGAATCTGTTCCTACTGACATAGAAAGTGTTCCCACTTTCTATGTCAGTAGGAACAGATTCAGTTGTCGGGAGCACTTACTCCCAATTTGAGTCATTCCCAAGTCTGTTTATGAGGTCATGGCTCTTAGATTAATGCAGACTTGAATATTTGTATATCCCATAGTTAAGCGAACAGCATGAGTGCCATCCTGTGCCACACCTCCTGCAATGGACGTTTCAGTACATTCCAAAACTCTACCTACTAAATCGTTGTGCAAGCAATTCAGAAAAAAAAAAAAAAGTAAACAAATTTCTACTGAACCAAGCCATTCTTAGTTATTGCATTCAGTTACTGTGCTTATGCAGTTCTGTTCCCTTGATTAACTAAAGAAGCACAGTGC
Organism: Aythya fuligula; assembly: GCF_009819795.1. Classification (NCBI taxonomy): domain Eukaryota; kingdom Metazoa; phylum Chordata; class Aves; order Anseriformes; family Anatidae; genus Aythya; species Aythya fuligula. The sequence continues at coordinate 6,353,448 of NC_045569.1, read as the reverse complement.
TTTCATGTAATTCTCTGGATATTCTGTTAAAATTGGAAAGTAATACAATAAAATAAAAAGGAGTTGTAATTGCTAGGTGACTGCACATGCTACTTTCATTTTTTGTTGTTTGTTTGTTTCATAGTCATTTACAAATGAGTAAGTGCATTCAAAATTATTTGGGTTCTTTACAGGTACCCTAAACAGAATGCCCGTTAACATTGATCAGACTGACTTTCTATCTCAAAAGCAGCACATTTAGGTTAAGAAAAATGGAGAACATGCTATGCTGACACTCCTTGTCTCTGGAGAAAAAGAAACTTGTGGGTGATTACACTTCTCACTACAGCCTTTTAGTCGATAAACAGTAAGTTTATATGCTGGTACATGAACAATAAGTTTGTTTCCAGCCTTGTCCAGGGAAGATACCTCATACAACATCATATCTATCAAAAGAATGCATTATAATCCAGTTGTAAAAGGTTTCCCTCCAGCCTGAATAGATTTGAGGAGATGAAATAGAGTACACATTTATTTTGCTTTCAAGTAACAAATTACTGTGGCTTTATGTTATTCTGTGTGCTGTGAGCGCATGTGTATGTCAGACTGTTGCTTTGGCTTCTAGCCATTATACTTGCAAAACTACCCTGAAGGCTTTCTTTGGTATTGCCTCCAACTCCACAAGACAGGCAACAGCCGTGTCTCTCCATGTCTGTTCTTGTAGATCGGTCAGCTGGTCTTGCACTCCTCTCTGCTTTATATGAGGTTATTCTCTACAGACAGTGATGGTTGCTTATTATTGTGTTGATGACCTCCTAGAATGATAGCAGTACCAGGAAAATAAACGTTAGTGTTGAACACCTGACTGAAAGGCCATCTGTAGTTCTGCTTTCACTATAGCCTTTTGTTTCACTTCCTAAGGTTAACGGATCTGTTCCCCATGGAACTAGCAAGCACTGTCCTGATCAACTTAGTGTTTGTTGAAGGCTTGTAGTTATGCAGTTACATATTAGATGTATTCCTTCACACTGAAATGTGGAGGCTTTTAAATACATTTCTGATTCATTGAAGGGAGAGAATAGTGATTTTAGAATTCAAACTTGTACTTTCGACCTGAAAATGCAAGTCTTAGCCTGCCTGGCAGAAACAGATCTCCCCAAGCAGCCGTTCCCTTTCAATGATGCAACATATTTATTTGAAATCAAGTTTCTTTGCCTTAAATTTGATCTAAAGCCATGAGTTGCCACTTGAAAGAACAAAAAAGGATGTCAGTGTCAATAGTCCTGTTTGATAAAGAGAGATGTTTCTGAATGTGTGACAGTGTTTTGCATTGAAAGGCATTGTTTGTTCCCCAACCACTACAACCTCAGCTGAGCCTAATTAGATAATGAAGTTCAGATCATTTAATAACTTAAAATCCTAATTTTGAGTTATTTTGGACTGAAACAGGGTTGATAAGTTTTAAAACAAAACCAAACAAAAGCTTTCCCGTTATTTCACAGAATCATTGATCTTAACTGAAATTTGCAGATGTGTTCATCTGGTGTAGTAACCATTTGCTGATTTTGGTCAGTGAATCTTTAAGTGATTTTCAATTCATTTTCATGGATGATTTAGAAGTGGTATGATGTTTAATAGAAGGGGCTGTTATTTTTTTGCGGTATGCAGTTATTAGCCTGCAAATTTGCCATAGGAATCTGTTGTTTAAGGACTGTTTAAAATAAGCTTAGCTGGTGCTTAATTAGATTTCTTGAAACTTTTAAAATTATGCCAATGAAGCCTCATGGGTATATGTAAGACGTGGCAACCTCCCCTCTAGTTTGGCAGAAGCTAGGAGATGATCCAAACCATGGGATTGTTTCTGTTCTGAGTCACTAAAATGGAAAAAAAAAAGGAAAAAGAAAAAAAAAAATTGAACAATGGGAAACAATGAAACAGACAGACTTGGTCTTACATGAATCTTTTAACACTATTCCTAGGAAAAATTCCTTGTGGATTTTTTGCAGCATCTATCTTTTATAGCTGTTTCTGTTCTTTGGCAAGAAAGACCAGTCTGTTGTGGTTATTCATGCTGATTTGTTCTGGATGATGTCAGGGCCTCTGTGTGCACGAGTAATATTTCCTACAGTGTTTTCCAGTATGTTGGCAGTCTGGGGAATGTTATTGCAGAGCTGGCAGCTGTGATCGTTTTACACATTGTGCCATCTAAATGGCTTCAAAATCTCTCTTAATGCTGTAATGTGCTACTAGTCTGTTTGCTAGCAGCATTATGCTGATACTGCTCAAAAAAGCTGAACCTATCATAGCAGGTTTGAGATGTATTTTTAACCTATTAATGTGTATAGGGCCAAAGACATCTTGATATCTATCTAATTCAAATAGAATTGCAACTCTCCACCCCCTGAGGAGATTAAACTGTGCTTGTGAAGCTATTTGTGATGGTCTGAGAACAGAAAGTAAAGTTACCTTCCTGAACATCTGAGCTATGTTCTACAGCCTTTGTAAAGGACAAGTTGTATAATTGTCGTGGTTCCGCTCGAGTGGGCAGCCGAGCTCCACCACAGCCGCTCTCTCACTCCCCCTCCTCAAAGAGGAATGGGGAGAAAATATGTGAAAAGGGCTCAAGGATTGAGATAAGGACGAGAAAATCACGCAATAATTATTGTAACGGGCAAAACAGACTCGGCATAAGGAGATAGTAAGATTTATTGCCTACAACTAACAAGCGAGAGAAGTGAGAAAACAAAGGAAAAAAAAACAAAAGCACCTTCCCCTCCCATCCACCCTTTTCCACCTCCTCCCCCCGAGCAGTGCAGGGGAACGGGGAATGGGGGTTATGGTCAGTCTACAGCACTTCTTCTCTGCCGCTCCTTCTCGGTCACTCTCGTCCCCTGTGCTGTGGGGTCCCACCCACGGGATGCAGTCCTTGATGAACTGATCCGGCGTGGGCTTCCCACAGGCAGCAGCTCTTCCAGAACTGCTCCAGATATGGGTCCGTACCACGGGGTCCATCCCTCAGGAGAAAACTGCTCCAACCTGGCTCCCCTACGGGCAGCAGCTCCTGCCAGGTCACCTGCTCCTGCGTGGGCTCCTCTCCACGGGCTACAGGTCCGGCCCGGAATCTGCTCCGGCAGGGGTCTTCCACAGGCGGCAGCCTCCGTCGGTGCAGGGCCACCTGCTCCACCGTGGTCTCCTCCACGGGCTGCAGCGTGGAACCCTGCTCCACCGTGGTACTCCATGGGCTGCAGGGGGACATCCTGCTTCACCATGGTCCTCACCACAGGCCGCAGGGGACTTCTGCTCCGGCGCCTGGAGCACCTCTCCCCCTCCCTCTACACTGACCTTGCACCTGCAGGCTGTTTCTCACTCCCTTGACTCTCCCGGCTGCTGTGTGGTGCAGCGTTTTTTCCCTGTCTTAAATATGCTCTCACAGAGGCGCAAAACAACATCGCTTATTGGCTCAGGTCTGGAAAACAATGGGGCCCTTCCCAAACATGGGGCAGCTTCTAGATCTTTCTCACAGAAACCATCCCTATGGCTCCCTGCTACCAAAACCTTGCCACGTAAACCCGCTACAATAATTCTAGCATTAAAAGATAGTTTGCTGTCAGGCAAGGTGTCAGGAAATCCCTGTGAGATTGAGGAAATGCAGAGATGTGGTTACACACATAGCAACTGTTTGTGCATCCTGTGACTCTTTCATTCACAGTAAACATGCTGAGTTTACTCATCCTGCCAATACCCCCAGTAAAAGGAATAAGGCAAGTGTATTTATGTATGTATCTATGCTCTGTCTCCCAGTCAGATGCTAGATAGCTACTCCTGTGAGGCACACTAGAACACCAAAATGCTAAGGTTCAGTGTTTTAGTTCAGAATTCAAAACTGAAGTCCAGACGCTATGAATGCTTGTGAAGAATGTATGCCAGATGAGTTACATGTGTTCCAAAGAACAGAAGAGCATCTGAGTTGCTGGGTTATCATTTGTTTGTGATGCACATTTGTCACTAAATCTCTGTCGCTTGAACTTGTATATGACTCCTGCCTGACTCCATTGAACATGCTGAACAGAAAGAAAGGATATGTGATAGCTTGTTTTCCCCATGCTTCAAAACAGACTTACTCTGCCTTTCAAGTTACTGGCTCATGTTGTTTTCTGTGTCATATAGGTGAGAATAATGAAGGATCTTGCTTCATTTTGAGCATCTTGACTGGAGCATAGATGATTCCATGTTGTTTTCTGTTAACAGCAGGCAGCCAGTGTGATGGGATTCCACCATGGTGATCAACGTTTGTTTTTTGGTTAGTGGTGGTGACTTCAATTAGGCTATATATATTCCCTGAGACAGCTTTCCTGATTATTAGCTTCTGTGCGTAAAGAAGTTTCTTTCTGACTGAGCCCTGTAATTAAAGTCCTAAGTTATGTTTTGCTTTGCTACTCCCTTGCCTTGATTTAGATCCTACATCACCCAGGCATCTGTTTCTCTCTGGAGGCAAGCTCCTTGCTGCCCATAGGGCTAGGGAGCAAGGATCCACTGAGGTTGTAAGATGAAAGAATGAGGATGATATTTACACTGGTGATGAGGAAAATCTCTGAAAATAGAGTTCATTCTGCGGTTATGGTTGTACACACAAGAAAGTGTGTTCCGAGTAGGAACACAGAACAGCAGATGGAAGTGAATTTACATGCATACAGACTAGAGAAGTAGCTGAAGAGAAGTCCAGTGATTGAACAGAGTATAAGGAGATATGGGGTGACTTCTGAAAGTTGTGTGCAAGGTGCAGCTAATTAGTGGGGGAGAGAGGTAGATGTTTTACTAGTCATGGAAAGTATTTGCTGTCAGGTTCTATTGCAATGGGCAAAACACCTTGAGATTCACTATGGGAGGTAACTGTAGAACATGGCCATCACCTCTTCAGTTGAAAGTATTGCTAAATACATACTTAAAACAAAGTTACATCCATTTTCTTGTAATGTAGATGTCATACAAAATGGATGGAGATAAACTGGAAACAATTTATTGAATATGATGTAATTCTTTATGTTGAAGTAATTTATTTGAAGAGTTAACAGTCAAAAAACAGGACCTGATCAGTGAGAAAGCAATGATCCCGAATCACACAGCAAGCCATAGCATACAGTCCAGGCTTCCTGTTTCTAACCTGGATGGCCTACTCACAAGCATACCATTTATCTGCCTGTAGCCAGGCTGAAATGGCAAACGCCACCTACGCATACCTACTATAACACTTTGTTTGTAAAAATGCACACATAACAAAATAGGTGAGATCTGTCTAATGCACAAGATCACTCCAGAGATAAATGTAGCTCTTTAAAAAGAATTATTTCAAGTCAGTGAAATTCTGTGTATAGAACAACATTTATACAGGAATATGTGTGTACATGTAGGAATTAGATTGCAAAGAATAGAATTGATCCCAGGGATGAGGTTTCTAGGTGGAGCATCTAACAGGATATCTAGCTCTCCGGTACGGTAGCAGATAAAAGGATGGCATTGATATTCAATGTACTTTTTGAAAACACAGAGCAGAATTACAGTTCTGTAGGATTAAGAGTAAATCACTATGGATGGTAATGAAAAAATCTGCATTTCCCAAGGGGGAGGGAAAAAAAAAAGCACTTCCGCTGTTTAGAGCTTTGCTCATATAAGCAAGGTGTGCTTTCAGAAGTCTGCAATAGATGTAGTAACTTGCCAAGTCAATATCATGGGAGTCAAACTAGCATAACTTGAAAGGTATATTTTACTTTTTTGTAACCTGTGATCCCTCTAAGTACTAATAACAAATCTGTGTATTTGTTTCCTGGCAGTTCCCAAATCAGACCAAATAACCAAGGTGCAAAAATAATACCCAGAGGTCTGCCTGATCATGTGTTAAGCAGAATGGAATTTATATTATCCTCTTGCAACATAATACGTTCAGTGAGGCAACATGGTACATAGAAGATCAGCCACACCTAAACCAGAAAGTCCTCTGTCTTCATCCCGTCATTTTGGTATTTTAAGAAAAATGTTTACATAGGCAATAAATGTTGAGAGAATTGTGGCCTTCATAACTACAGTGTTAATGCGCTTTTTTTTTTTTTTTTTTTTTTTTTAGAAAGCATTGTGAGAGAGCGTGAGCAAGATCTGTGTAGATGAAGGAGCCAAACAATCCAGGGACTGAAGTGAGAGAAAAAAATTGAGAGCCGTTTGTATTAATGTTATTGCAATGCTAAAGCTTGGCACAGAGAGGAACTTAAGTTGAATGTTAAACAGATCAGTTCTCCAGTAGTATAACATAAGATGAAGATAGCGACAAGGAAAATCAAAGATGTTGCTGAGATGGAAGAGAATAGGTGTATTAAATAGAAGGTAAACAGAGAGAAAATGAGTATCAAACACATCAAACAATATTAAGCAATAATTAAAAAAAAAAAAAGGGGGGGGGGGGGGAAGAGTTAGCAATGGTGATGTCACTGAGTCTGAGAAGGTGGAGTAAATGGACGTACAGGCATGTCCATAGGGGGTGAGATGAACCACAGCCACAGTGAGCTGTCAGAAAGGAAGAATGAGAAGTTAGCACAATTACATTTGTTTTTCCATCCTCAGGACTCTGGGGAGCTCCAGTCAACAAAAGTGTTCTCTGATTTCTGTGGTCAGCATGCAGGAAGACGGGGATCACAAATAGGTAATTGCAGCTGAGGTAGTTGCAGGTTATTTGAAATAATGACTTTCTGTGCAGTTATTTTAAGGGGTTGTGGGGATTTAGCAATGTAAATATATGTTGAAAACCTTTCCTGGAACTGCCTTACTTGCAGGCTAGTTGCAGCATGTTTCTTCCAGTTAAACATCTGAGAGGCAGGCACAAAGGGAGACTGGGCTTGTGATAAGTGAAGTCCTTTTCCCAGCCTTCTTACCAGCCTAATGCTAACAGTAGTTACTCTAATGTCATGCTAAGGAGCAGTGGTTGTGGACCAGAACATACTGTGATCGGTGTTGTACAAACCCTCCAAGCTTTCAGTAAACCTTCAGAAATAACCTATACGACTTACAAGCTTATGTCTCATTCTAAAAAATGATTCAGGCACTTGGCTGCTGTTCTCCCATTGAATTAATTTCCTTTCCTTGTTTGGCAGATAACAAGTCTTTCCTATTTGCACAGTCTGACTGCTGCCTTCTTCAGCTCACTGGTTTTGCAGAGTTGTTTTTTTTTTTTTTTTTTTACTCAAATACAGAAGAATGTATAGCATTTCCATGGGCAGGATCACCAGGCCTTGCTATTAGAGGATGTTTGCTTGCCAGAAGTATTGTCTTTTCTGCTGTTCATACGTGTTAGATTCCCCAGCTGGTACAAGTGCCTTTGATGTCAGTAGCCCTACGTAAGCAAAGATCTATTGAGGTAATTCATTATGTTTTAATATAATGTTAATGTCTTCATGACTGATTTCATTTACTACTTTTTTTTTTTTTTTCCCCACTATGGTTCACTGTCTTTTTTTTTTTTTTCTTTACTAAAGCACTTCAACAGTCCCTGAAGGTTGTGTAAGATCAGACAGGCTGCTGAATGTGGGGGAGTGTTTAAAATGAGGTGAGTGTGATTCGAAGATTGAATAATTGATTAAGTTGGATATTGGAGGCAATATTATCTGTTCTTTTCTGAAGCTGTTGGAATTACTGGAAAATGTTTTCATGTTGCACTTAATGTAGCTAAAATGGTAATAGTTCACGTGATATCAAAGCTGCTTCAAACTGTTCATATGAAAATCTAGTTAAAATACTGGTGGTATATGAGCTATATGCTACCTCAAGTTTTAAGAAATATTGAGTTGTTAAAAATAGAATAATTTTCTGAGGAAATGGGAATAGTAGTGCCGTTAGGCTGCAGTAGAGGACAGAAAGGTAAGTAGACCTTCAATTAAGAGAACGAATGTGCTGAGATAGAATGAATGTTAACATGTGCTGAGCAGTTTTTATACAAGAATGCAACATAAAGTATTGGTTACATGTACATATGTGAAAACATTTTCTTCCAGCTGAGGGGGTTCTGGTTATGCTTTTCCACTGCTTTGCTTTGAGAATGTTTGACAAGAGATTGGGAACCCACCCCCAGCTGCTAAACCATCCCCGAGGGATTGCATCCATTAGTAAGCAAATTGGCTGTCTGGCATCTGCTCAGCTGCTCATCCCTATTTAAAGCCCCTAATGAATATTGCAATACAGGATAGCTGTTACTTCTGGGACTGTGAGTATTTCTGATTTGTGAATCACCTTTCCAAGTTTCCAGTGATTTTTCTAAGAAACCTGAAAAGCAGAGAGAAATTATGAGTTTAACTGTTAGTGACAGACCCTGGTGGACAGGAATTAATTCGTAAAGCAGATTCATTAATAGAGTGGCCTTGCCAAAAAGAAAACTAACGTATGAAACTAATGTGATATTGGCAATGATGTTCTTTGTTTTACAAAATGCTGTGCTACAATAACTCTTTTTCTGAATAAAATAGATGTGTAGGGGATAGCCATAGGAAAAGGCTATTAACGTAATTTTTACATTCTGCAATGACTGGTTAATCCATCCACTGTTTTGCTTCTACCTGATGTTCAAAGTCTAGGAATACTTCTTCCTTTTTGAATCTCTGATCTGGTTTAGTCCCAGCAGTTACCTGGTCTCGCAGCCCGTGTTCTGCTGTCTCTGTAGTGCTTGCCTACTTTCGTCGCCGCTGCGTTTCGTACTTGGCTGAGCCTAAAGCCCAGCTTCATAGTGGAGGCAAATAGCTCTCACATTCGCTCTCTGACAACATACTGTCAGAGTAACTGCCTTGAGGTGGTCACCTACAGGGGATTCAATAAAAAACAAACCTTTAAAATACAAGGCTAACCCCATGTATCGGGAAGGGGTAGTGCTTACTTCTCTCCAAAGCTTTGGGGTTTGATTACCAGTGCATTGTCCGCATATCGTGGTGAATGCAATCTCAAGTGATCCCGTGAAGGTTTTATTTGAGAATTTCCTTTTACTCTACGTTGTTTTTTGTGACCGCCGACACCTCTGGGCTTTGATCAGTCATTTTTCGCGAGAAGTTTTTTTTCCTTTTTTTTTTCCTTGGTTGGGTGTGGTGTGCCTGAGTTCACCTAGCACACATGGCTGAGCCCCGGAGCAGAGGGCTCCTGGCGTTTATGGCCGGTGCCACACGGCTCCTGCCTTGTGCCAGCGGCGAGCCGCGGGGCTGTGCCGATGAGTCAGGGCCCGCCGGGGAGCCGGGCTCGCCCCGGGCAGCGCCCGCTGACAGCGGGGCCGGGGTGGCACCCCCCGGGGCTGACGTGGCCGGGCGGCGGGGGGACCCCCATAGGGCGGGCGGTGCCGGGCCAGGGGCTGCCCCCTTCTCCTCTCCTCTCCTCTCCTCCCCGTGTTGTCCCAGCCCGCGGGGCCCGATCCCCTCAGCCCCACCGGGCTGAGCCCCTGCCGCCGGGGCGCGGCTCCAGGCGGCTCCTCCGCGCCCTCGGGCGGCGCGGGGCACAGATACGGGGACACAGATAGCGGGGCACAGATACCGGGACACGGAGACCGGCCCGGCCCTGCCCTGCCGTCGCCCACCCCGTCCCTCGCCCCTTCCCCGGGGCGGGCGGCGGGCGCGGCCGGGTGAGTCAGCGCCGCGCCGGGGGGGCTCGGGGCGGGGAGGGCCCGCCCGGCCCTACAAAACCCCGCCCGAGCCGCCGCCGGCCCCAGCCGCCGCCAGAGCCGCCGCCAGAGCCGCCCTGCCCGCCCCGGCCAGGTGAGGGCCCCCCGGGCAACCCCCGGCCCCCAGCAGCGGCGCGGGGGCGGGCGGCGGGGCCGGGGGGGGCGAGCGGGGGTCGGGGCAGCCGCTGCCACCGAGGGAGCGGGGCGGGGGTCGGCCGCCGCTCTCCCCTTCCCCTTCTCCTTCTCCTCCTCCTCCTCCTCCTCCTCCCCCGGCCGCTGCCGCCTGTTGCCGTTTCTCGGCTTCCCCTCGCAGCGGCGGCTCCAGGGGCGCTCCGTGTGCCCCGCAGCGGGGCCGGGCGTGGCGGCGGCGCCCGGGGAAGAAGAGGAACGGGCGGGCACCACGGGGCACCCCGGGGCGTCACCCGCCTGTCCCGGCACGGCTCAGCCCGAGCACCGCCGCGGCGCCCTCGGCTCGCCCTTCTGCCCCGGGAGCGGGAGCAGCGCGCTCGGCCCGGCGGGGTGGGAGCGGAGGGGCGGGGGCGGCGGGGGGGGCCCGGGCCCCCTGCGGCTCCTGGCGGCCCGGCCCGGGCGTGGCGCTGCCGCTGCCGGCGCTGTGCGGAGCCGCTCGGGGCTGGGGGGGCACAGGGGCGCTGCTGGCTGCTCTAACGGGAGGAAAAGGGAGACTTTTTATTATTTCTATTTTTATTTTTCTCCTCCAAGGTAGTTAGGCAGGAGCTGGTCGTGTTCTTATGCATGACGGTTTTAATACTTACTATTTTTTTCTCCTAGATTTTTTTTTCCTGTAAAATCTCTGAGGTGAAGTAAGTTGAACTCAAAGAGAGAAAGAGCCTCGTTCTTGTATGTTCAGTGCCCTCCTGGAACGGGGCATCTCCTGGGTTGTTAGTGCCTGTGGAAGAGAACGGTTCTAGAGTGGTTTGTGGCTGCGTGGTTTAACAGTTTTGAAGAGCCCTTTGTTTAAAGTATTTTTTTTTCTCCAAGTAGTGACTTCAAACGTCCTGCTAAGTCCTGCAGCGTGGTTTGGAGAGAGAGTGAGCCTGACAGATTTGTGCTGGCAGTTAGCACAAAACGCGCTGTACATGAAATAAGCACCCAGCGGCTTCCATTGCATGCATCAGCCACTGCAGCTCTTCCTCTTCCCCACTCTCCCACATCTCCGTTGCCAGGCCTCACCCTGGTTTGGAGACCTGACACAAATGTGCTTGGAGGGAGGTGGTTTCCATTCTCTCATTCCGGGGATGCCGCTTCTTTGGCTCATGTGGATGGGAACACCCTTTGCTCAGGCTCTGTCTGCAGGGGTAGATTAAATTCTTAAAATGCTAACTCTGCTCATTGAGCAATGTAGTTGTTTGTGCATACCTGGCACTTTTTTCCATGGATCCTGCGTGGGTTTATGTTTGTTTAGTTTTCCCCTAACATCACATATCTGGGCTGCCTCTGGGATTCAAGGTATGAGGCTTTCCTGAGGGGATGTGGAGGATAGACTAGACCCAATACAATAATAGGTTTGGATGCCACTAATCACTGTTGGTGGTGAATGCAGATTGGGGTCAAATAGTTGTTCATTGCTTTTAGTAGAATAACAATTTGATTCAGGTTATGTAGTACAAACTTATGAATCAAACTGGCTATAGAAACTTGCCTGAAGTTATTGAAGTATCTGTTTACATTAGGAGGGTGGGAAATGGATTCTTTCCAGCATAAGGAAGAACAAGTTTGTGCATACATTTTCTATTTACATGCTCAAACCCAACCAGAACTTCTCAAATCTACATTGGATAGAATCAGTTCCTCTGAAAAACACTCAGTCTGTTCTCAAATGTGATGGCCTTGCAGAGCAGGGTGTGACAAGAGATGCATTTGTTCTGAGCAAAGACCTTCCTCTGCAAAGTTTCTTGGAAAAACTCCCATTTTTTCTGTGGCCAACATGCCGCTGACGGACGGGTGGTTGCTATAGCATTGTTGTGTGCTGATGACATGAACCTTCCAGCCCCAGCCCTACGTGAGGGCGTGTTAGTTCTGTTCCTGGATGCTGTTCAAGTGTTTTGTTCCAACAAGCCTGATTCAATGTGGTTTTTAATTGATTTAGAAATAGGAGTCTTGCGAAAAGCTTTGTGAAAGATTATACTGCAGTTGCTTTGCTTCAGTTTTCACTGGTGTTTTCTGGTTCTTTGCGGCAAGGAAGACTACAGGACTTCCATTGCTTATCTGTGGGTTGTAACACTGTCCGAGTACAAAGGTCTCATTGTTAGGCACTTAATTTTATTGAAATAAACATGAAGAATTTCATAACTCTGGAATATGTCATCCACCTCTAAAGGGTATATGTAATAGTGCCAACAGCTCACTACAACTTCTGCTGCCTATCTTTAAAAAGCTGGGTTGGATTTTTGCTCTGAAAAAGATTTATTCTCAAATAAATCAATGTGTGACTGTGCTTTTCATTCTCTGCCCTTTTTTTCCTCCCTGGGATCTTAATTTCCCATGAAATAGAGTTGCATTTGTTACTCATATACCTAGGTTGCTTCAGAAGATGGAAGGTTTTCTTGCTGTATTTTAAGTGAGGAAACATGCAATTACTGCGTTTCTGCTACGAAAGCAATATAGTTGTGTTTCTGCATTTTATTTCTAAAAGTAAAGATTTCAGTGCTTTTTTCTTTTAAAAGAACTGGGGGGGGAGGATTTCTAGGTGTTAAAATAAAGCATAAATACTTGCTTTACAGTTTCAACCAGATCTCTGCTATTTAGAAACTATTTGTAACTTATTGCTAAATTCTGAGGTCTTGATTCCAGATCTGATCATTGACTGGAGGGTAGTTTGGTTTGTCTGGGGTGTTTGCCTGAGGAAGCCCCAACATCATAAAGAGTCACGAGTAATTTCAGTCAATGACAACAAGTTCTGAAAACCTCTGGAAAGGGCACACCTAGGAGTTGGCTCAGAGGGCATACTACCTGGGCAGTGGACTGGGAACTGGTGACAGCATTGAAGTGAAGGGAATAGCTCCCAGTGAGGCTGAGAATAATGCAATTTTGATTCCAGGTCCAGTTATCAGTTAGTTTAACGTCATTGATCTTAAGGTGTTACTGAACTTTCTCTCTCACCTGTTGTCAAGCCAGCTCTTTTCCCTGTTTGATAATGCTGTCTCTACAGCTTGACTGTAGAGCTCCTGAGAAGCAAGCTTTGATTTCAGTGGACAAAATAATGTTTGCTGCAGGTGCAACCTGAGTGACTGGAAGGAAATGTGAATGGCAATATCCTTCCTTTCAGCAGAAGAATTTGCAAGCTGTTTTTTGGGACTCCATCAAGCCACTTAAATATTGCCTCTGGTGTATAATCTGTGGGGAATTAAAAAAAAAAAAAAAAAAAAAAAAGAAAAACTTCCTTAGTTGAGAGACCCTTCCAGTAAAACAGCAATACAGCCCTGGCAAACGTCCCTGCCCAGAAAGCAGAGCTGAAAATAAGCAGGGCATTGTAACATACATACATCAAATCACTGTTTGTTTTTGCAATGTGTCTGTCTCAGGGCTGTTTTTTTTTTCTGTTTTTCTTTACATGTCGTAGCAAGATGTTGTACAGTTTCTGGCAGTGGAGCAATGATATTGATTACCTTACCTCATGGGCTATTATTCAAGCTAACATTTTAGAGTAGTCTTTGTTAGCTGGTATCTGACAATCACATTACTAATGGGCATTTGTAGCCTTGCCCTGAGGCTCTTATTACTGGGAAGTCACTGCAATACCATATGGTATTAGAGGCATTGAGGCCTGTGTCCAGGATTAAAGATTAAACGACATTATGATTTTGTAAAATGTTTGCATAGATATAAATAGTTTCAGTGTATTTTTTGAGCACCTGAGGAATTTAGCATCTGATTTAAATGCTGTTACTTGTTGCTGATGTTTGGATTTGAGCTGAACCAGGCTATACTCCTTCTTCACAATTTTCCTTGCACCGAGTTATAGGTTCAGTTCATCTTCTTTGTAAGGTAGAGATTATCCAGTTCCTAAGCAGCAGAAATTGTTTTATAAGAAGTAAAGAAAAATTTTTGTTGTACTATAAAGCGAAGACCCTTCACTGTTGCATTACTTATAGTAGTGTGGTTTGGAAACTCTTAAATCATCATTCTTGCTTGGGATTAGTTGGATTGTATTGGATTGTGTCAGTTGCAGTGCTGCAGTGTGCAGGTGTGTGTAACATGCTGCTCTAACTGTAAATATACTTAAGTCTGCTTGTTCTGTTTTTTCTCTCCCTCCAGCATTCTTTCACGATGTCTACTGTCCATGAAATTTTAAGCAAGCTCAGCCTTGAAGGAGATGTAAGTATTATTATTCAAACCAGAAAAGTTTGTTTAACTTAAATGCCGTGTCTTTTTTCTTTTACAGAACTCTTCCAGCAGTTTTGCTGAGCTGTACGGTTCACAGGATTCCGCACATCTCTTCTACTTAGACTTATTTTGACTAAAATCTGGTCTGTAGTGGTCTGTTTTCAGCCACACGGCTACTGTAAATCATAAGACAGTTGTATGAGGTGACTAAGGACAGCTTGTCCAACTGGCCAGCAGCATGAGCAATGTTCATGTGCAGTTTAATCAAAATGCTGGAAAATCACACTCTTTGTTTGATTTCTTATATTGCAACATTAGATGGTAGGGTTACCAGTGTACTGTCAGGATATTGTGCCATGAATTTGTGGTTCTGTGATTGGTACTGAAGAGGAAGTGAATCCCATGTACGCATCATTTCATCATGGTGCTTATAAACTTACTATACATTTAAATTTTATGACCAATAACTGCAGACCTGAGCATGGTACAAGCAAACTTTTTGCTGATTTTTGGTACTTGTGAAATAAGTTAGACTGTATGATCTCAGTCAAAGAGCTGATGAAAGTAACTAGTTAGCGCACTGTAAGTAACAGAGCTGATTTTGTATAGCGAAAGCAGTCAGTTCTTCAGATTTCTTGTCCATCTTAATTTCAATGGGGAATTTCTTTTGTAATAATATTTGAACAACCTAGTTTTATGTGAGTAATTTCAAAAGTCAAATTCGAGTACCATTGCATGCCAGCATTTTCATCATAAATCTTGCCTGCCACAGAGCTGAAGAAATTCTAGGGATCCTGTTTGTTCTGTAGGTCTTAAATTGGAAGCCAGAGTTGAGTAGCCAGTTCACATAAATGATTTGCCCAGTTCCATTCCCCTAAATAATGATTCAGCAAATTAGCTAATGTTAAACACAGTATTTCAGCCATCCATTTTTCTCAGAATAGTTTTTAATTTTTGTAGTATAGAATAGGCACAGCTGAACCCTATCTTCTGCAATAGGGGACTTGTGCATTCTGCATCATTGTTATAGCAACTGATTTGTTTCAAGACCAAAAAACTGCATTTACTAACTGGCCTGCTTGCTTCAGACTCCTTCAGACTGCCTTCTCTTTCCTGTAAGGAAAGAAGGAGTTGTTGAGGTGAAGTTAATCTGTGCTTGCCATTTCTGCATCTCTCCACAAGAGAGAATTGAAAGATTGTCAGAGATCTTCCTGATATGCTTTATCATATCCTCTTTACACTGGAAAACGGAAGCCTATATTTTAGTCATGACTGTATAGATCACTTGCAGGGCGATGTCAGGCCAACTCATTTTTCAAACATGACTAGTGTTTTTTTTTTAAGGCAGATACTGAACTGTAGGTATCTTCAAAGATTCATGGTTTCTGGAAGAAATTTTTGGAAGAAACCTTTTGAGCTTTCCCGTTAGTGATGTATAACCTCTCATTGCTGTTTTGTTCTTCCCAGTATGGTTTAATTCCTCCAGCTTGGAGGCAGTAAACCAGTTGTAGGATGTCTGAAACAGACTAGGTGTGTGGGGAAAAAATGATCTTCCCCTGCTTTAGTCTGACCCAAACTGCTGGTGCATTTACACAGTAGGATGAACTTTTACTGTCACATCCTGGAAAATTTTGTACTGAACTGAATGCAAAGTCCGTTGGAAAAACTCTTCTATCTGAAAGCATACACTAGCTGTACTCTGGTACCAGAGTAATATGAGACCTTATTGTCTGGAATGGCTGTTTTTCATAGTCAGAATAATCAGCCTGATAAGACCTTTGCATACTTCATTGAGGTACCAAAGAGTCAATAAACATCGCCTCAGAGAGTAAAACATCTTTGTGGATGCTGATTTTGGAGACGATCCATTTACTGGTGGAGTAGCTGGCAGTTTTCTGTCTTTCCTGGATATATATCTGCATGGCACTTTCTGGGTCTTTGAATGGTGCCTGGAGATCTGAATGCAACTTGCTACATGCACTGGGTGGAGAGACACCAAATGGCTCTGAGTGGCCCCCAGATGGCTCCCACATTGCAAATACGCTATCTATGTATTTTCTCAGTGTATGATATGGTCTTGCAGTAAAATACTCTGTCCAAATGGCACATAAACTAGAGCTGAAGGATAGGTGCACAACTGTACTCAGCTCACCAGCTGGCTTACATCAGATTATCCAGCTATGGTGGTTAAACAGGAGTGCCACATGGAGTTGTGCATGTGCGTACTAATGGGCATCAGTTTAGAAATCTTTCAGGCACAGTGATTTCTTTGAGACTGCATTGCTCATCTCCATTTACTGTTTTTGTTAGCAATTCAATCTGCTAACAGGAAAGGCTGAGCTTTGTGGTGTGGCTGTGGGCCAGACTGCAGTCAGTTGCAGCCAGTTGTGAGCTGATGGGAAGAGACCAGCAAGAATGGTTCAGTTTATCAGTGCTTTATGGACTCCAATCTCTGCAGAGTAACACAGACCTTCTCAGGAAGGTACAGTGGCTACAGCCAGAGGAATCTTCAGGACAGCATCAAATGTAGTTTTGTTTTTGTTGTTGTTGTTGTTGTTGTTGTTTTTTGTTGTTTGTTTGTTTTTACAACTTAGAATTTCTTAATTAAAATTTGTCCTCCTTTTAACGACTTGTCTGTAAAAAGATCTTCGAGGCACATTAAGATATCTTAGTCCTGTTTATGAACCCTGATTTCTGTTACAGTTAGGGACTGAAGCAAATGTTTCCAGGGATCCTTACCAAAAAAGCTTAGTCACTTAGGGAACAGCTATGGTCATTTCAGATATTAGTCACTATGCATCTCTGCCAGAGTTTTAGCTCCCTAAATTTGGCTCACCAGAATGGGACTTATGCATATTTCTCAGCTATTTATATGAAAATCTGTGGTTTAGTTTAACCTGCCCATGGGAGGTGATATGAGTTAATATGTTACTTGCATTGAAGCAGCTGAGAAGAGCTCAGTTGCTATTCTCTTGACCTCCTGTTTGAAGCTACAGTCCTCTGGAGAGGGCAATCATAAACAGCTGATAAAATCTGGTAACTTCTAAAATGTTCCAGTTGTAGATACTCAGCAAACAAGTGCTTTCTTAGCAGAGGTAATTTGAAGTGTTGTTTAGTTTTGTTGGCCTTGTGCTGGTTAAGCCAAGCATCTGCAGGCACAGACTTTGAAAAGGAGACAGCAAGTAACTTGTGCTTTCTGGAAGTACAGGTTCAAAAAGATATATTTGGTGTTGTGTTTAATGTCCATGAGATAGAGGATGAACAATCAGCAAGTCAGAACAAGTTTCACGCTCTATCTCACTCTACTTATTTTTTTCATTGTAGCTTGAAATCACAAGTAACGTGTTGGCTTCAAATCTAAAATACTGCAGACTTTCACAACAGTTGCTTAAAACTTATTTGAATTACCTTTATGTAGTCAATTTTCTTCAAATCTAGCCAGAAAGCTCTAGATTTTAGAAAATCTAGGATTAGCAAATAAACTTGGAATGTGTTAGATTTTTGCTACGGTAGTATCTATTTGTGCATGGTAAACATATCTGAATGGGTTTCTGGAAAAGTCACATCTGGAGAACAGAGTTTGGTGGCTCTTAGCAGAACTCAGTCTTCATAAATAGCCCAAGGTAGTTGTTGTATTTAAACATTTGGCTAAATAACAGCTAACTAAAGGAGGTGCATGTTTTATTAACTGCAGTGAGAATAGCTTGTATTAACTTTTCTTTTTTTTCTATTCTCCCCCCCCCCCAGCATTCTCTCCCTCCAAGTGCATATGCCACAGTTAAAGCATACTCAAACTTTGATGCTGACCGGGATGCTGCAGCCTTGGAAGCAGCCATCAAGACCAAAGGTGAGGACCGTGGGCTGTGGGTTTGATCCTTCATGTAAGTTAGAATGCTTACATACAAAAAACAAGCAACCAAACAAAAGGTAAAGCATCACACAACCAGCATTCCAACACTTTAATGTCCATAATCTGGATACCTGTTTTAGGGTTGGGATTTTTCAGACCTCAGTGATGAAATCTGAACAGTTAGATTTTGAGATATGTAAATGTATGCTTTAAAACACGTTTTAAAAGGTTGTACCCAGGAGTTGTTTGGGTTATTGCTGAAAACACCCACTTCTTTTCTCTTGGCTTACCAACATTTGAAATTCTACTACTTTTCTGCCAGTGAGAATCAAGTGTCAGCTTCCATGGCAATGATTTGGGACCAAGGTCTGAATTGCAGATTTCTATTGGATTGGACATTGTTTCCTGTCAGCTCTCCATTTTAGTTCTCCATTTTAGTTCGATTTTGAACTAAATGCTTGTGTATCTTGTAGGGGTCAATGTCCTAGAAACAATAGAGTCTAGTTTCTGAAATGATGTCGCAATATTCGATGAGTGGGGCAGTATGTCAGTCCACTACTTCTCTGAAGCAGGCTCCCAGGCAGACTTAAACGTCCTTTTATCAGTGTCAGGATCCACCACTTCTGCTGGCTGGTGGGGAGACCATGATGAAGCAGAGGAGATTCAGCCCCATGGAAAAGCCTGGTGTACTGAAACAAGCAGGAGTACGGCGAGTGTGGGCTGTAACTCCCGAGTAATACTATGTTGGTATTCCTGTGGTGGTGATCCTTGATCCTTGTCCTGCTCTAAAACAAAGGAAGGGTGTGTGCTAGGCTTTCCAGACTTTCTTGGGGCCTAAGAGGCAACACCTGGGCCTAGCTAGAACTGGCAAGTGTTTTGCCTACACTTCAGAAGAAGGAGAAATTTAAAAGCCAAACAATTTCTCATCAGAAAGAAATGCTGAGTCTTCCATCAGTGCCAGCAAAGCACATATTTGGCTTGCTATAAAACATAAAATACTACCCATCTCTAACAAGCATGAGGCTCTCTTTCACAAGATTTCTTAATTTAACAGGAGAAATCTGTTGTATGCTCGTTAAAGTAGGCTCAGTTCTGATTTTAAATGATTTTATGGACTTTTTAAAAAAGTTTAATTTTAAAAAAAGTAAATGTTTGGCAGAAGATGCTTTGCATGCATGTAGAGTTTTGTTTAGATTTAATATGTATATGAAATACATATTTTACAATCCTTGGAGTAGTCTTTCAAGTCGCAACTTTTGTAGCGACACTACAGAATTTATATTGTGTAGAGTCTTATCTCTGGGTAAAATTATTTGGATATATCTTACGCATTCTTACATAAACAATATACAAGTACAGTATTTGTGATGGGGGAAGCCAGTTTTGAGAAGCTACCATTTAAATACCTAGTTATTTCCCAGCAATGCAAACTCCCTGTATCAGTGTCACCTCTGTTTTGATGGTTGTGTGTTACGTGGGTAAAACTTAGCCTTGCTTGCTAAACAACAGATCTATTTGCCTCAGGACAAAAACCTGGGTTAGAATATCTGACTGTTCTGTTCTATGTAATATCTCAGTACTCCAACATTCATTCACACTCTTCAGATTAATTCTTCAGAGGTTAGCCATCTATTTATCTGTTGCGGGATCCGTGAGAAATACTGTGGTGTGTTTATTGGGACTTAGATGCTATCTGCAAAAACTGTGCTGCACAAATACACTGCTCAGCATTTTGCTGGGCTTTCACTGGAGTTGAGTTTAGTGGAGGGTTGTTCTGTGTATCCAACAGCCTAGAAAGGGAGATGTGCAAATATGGCTCTAGAGTATAGAAAAACTGGTAGCAGTTAGCAATAGTTTGAGCTAGAGTTTGCATAATGCCAGTGAATTGTTACAGTTCTGTCTTGTTGCATTTGTAATAAATGCCATTGCTATGCTATTTTCACTTTTATAGTATTGAGGTTTTCTGTAGAGTTCATCTAGTACCTTAGTATTTTCTTTTTAAGTGTTGTTTTGCTGCATAGGACAAGAAACGATTTAATATCTGTATAACACTCTGTTATGCCCTTCATGTTGTATAGATTAGCGCAGGTATATGAGCTTAAATAAAAGAAATACTAGTAGAGCATAGTCTAGATTTCCTTTTCATTCTTTGTAGGAAAGAAGACTGCTAAAGTCTCTTTCTTGTTTCCAAAGTACTCCCCAGAATTATGACTTTATGTATCTCAAATAGTTTAAATAATTGTCAGGCTAGTTTGTGAATAGTTCAATACTTGCAACTCAAACCACACCCTTTTGTTGAGGTCTGTGGTATATCTTTTGATTCCTTGACTGGCAGAATTCAAACATGGGTTTTATTGTAGGAAAGTGTTTGTGACATTTGTGACATATAATTTTATATATATATATGTGTGTGTGTGTGTGTGTGTGTGTCCAGAAATCATTAAAACAGTAATGAGGTGTAAACCATAGTATAAGTCTTGTGTGAAATCGAATTCACTTTTTTATGTGGTGTGTTCAACATGCCCATACCTTTTATCAGAGTTTTTCTTGTTTTGAAGTAAAAGTTTAGAGGAATTGTGCTGGCATGCTGGTGAGGGGGCACAGTGCCCAAAATTCACCAAACTTTATCAGTTGCATATTCAGAATATTAATAGTATCAGTAAAGAAACATTGCAACATAGTTTGGGTTTGGTGCAATCTTACTAAGCAAAAAGCCAATGCTCAAATTAGTCCTATTTTATCTGAGTTTTTCCCTTTAACTCTAATGGGTTTGGGGTTTTATCCAAGGAAAATAAAGACAAGTCATGGTCGTGAGCTCAGTCAAATGGTTATAGGACTGTGTTGGTACCAGATCTTTGATGGTTCTGAGGTCTTGCAAGGGCTAATTGCATACATCTCCCCCTAATAACGGGAGCCAGCTACAATCCCGCTTAATTGATGGATGCAGGTTGATGATCTCTGTCGTACTTCAATGCTGTTAGGGCTGATAGCTTCTGGTGTTCTGTCCGTTGTGCATTTGAAAATGAAATTGAAGAGAACAGACTTCAACTAAGTGAGCTGAAGGAACATATGCCAGCTCTGGCAAAATAAGAATGTTTGCTCTGTTCTCACCTCCTCCAAGAAAATTAGGAGACTGTTCACATCCCCTTTTTTGTTCAGAACAATGCTGGTGCTGTTGTTTTGGCTTGTGGAAATTCACGTATGGTGTCTTTTAACAAAGAAAAGACTGTATCTAACAGTTTGCATGTGCTCATTTCCTCTTTTTTTTTTTTTTTCTTTTTTTTTTCCTGATTGAACCATGATCTTACCAACACAACAGATTACCTTGTTTAGGAGGAAAGTTGTCCTTTATTGGGGGAGTGGGGGTGTTGAAAGTATACTTAGCAAGTATATTTCCATCTGCAAGGAACCTTCTGTATTTAAAAAAAAAAAAAAAAAAAAAAAAAAAAAAAAAAAAAAAAAAAAAAAAAAACAACTGAGCAACTTTGTTACCCATTGATAAAAATACACTGATGAAATCTATCCTGAAACTTCCAGAGACTTTAGTGAGCAGCAGAGAAAAATGAGCAGCTGAAATGCTCCACCCCACCTCAGCAGATGTGAGTCAGCATCCTGTCCAGGCAGTACCATTCCCAAGTGTGCAGTCCGTAAATGCCAGAGCAATGAGTTGGCGCATATTTCCATCCACAAAGCATTTGAATAAGAAATTTGGATGCAGTCATTTGTGGGCTTCTAAGCTATCACAATTGTCATAAAACTTCCAAATGTCATTTATCAGTTTTGAATTGTTTAAATTTAGAATTTATTAAAACGATTAAGAGATTTTTCTATGCCTAAGCCCCGTAAAGGCTGAAAAGCTGTGTGCGTGTATGGCCATTTCTGGACTGGGAGAATTTGCTTTATTTTGTAAAATGGAAACACTTTAAAATGTTCTATCTGTAGATTATGGCTGAAGTGTGCAGTCAGCATGTTCTCAGACCAGAATTTCTAACTAAGAGGTATAATGCTTTCCAGGGTTTTTGGTATTTGCAGGCCAAGCTTATGTGAATAAGAGCACGGATGTAGGTCTGCCTCGATATGAGCTAAGGACATGGGGCTATCAAGTACAGTACTTCCACATGAAAAATGTGGGCAACAGGGAGACAGGAAGCCGAATCTTTCAGACTTGTTTCAGATTCTCTAACTAGGAACTACAAATTTTTTTGCAACATTGACTATGATTTATTATATAGTATCTATTGCAGTTGTCTCACGCTGCTGTGAGGTTGCTTTTGGTATTAGGGAATATAAATGTAAATGGGTTCTGGCAGGGATCCAGGATCTGCTCCTAGCTGCTGATGCATTCTGTGCTGTCTGGTTTCTATCAAAAAAAAAATCATCACTTACACTAATGTGTGCACAAATGTGAAAGACGCTATTTGTAATGTTTGTTGTAGTAAATGTAGAGAACTGAGTCCCTCTGGGCTTGATCTGATGTCTAGTTTAGAACCTCATATTTGCTTAAAGCCTACCATGCAATTCACTATTTAAAAAACTATACACAAATCATCTTTCTGTTGCAGAACATGCACTGTATTAGTCTTAGATGTACAATACTTAGAAATACATTTTTCCTTTTCTAAGCTTGTAGTTGAATATCAGTGCATGGATTTGGAAATCATCACTTAAATTCATTTAAAGCTACACCTTTCTTGAGGCATTGTTCAGCTACTAAAATAGAGGTTGGGATTTTGAACACACAAATCTCTAGCTAGCTTTATTAAAGCTCAGTGCAAATCTTCTCATTGTGATTAAAAAACAAACAAACAAAACATACAATGTTCCCTCCAGTGTGGAAAAAACAAACAAAAAACCCACAACCAACGACTATACAAACTACTACAGCTGGGAGAACACAGAGTATACTGTTTTATTTTCCTCATTTTTATGTTTGGAGTGTTAGTTAAATGACTAGGGGGTGAATTAGAAAATATAACTGTTTTATTAAGAAGCCTTAATTGAAAACACTGAACTCAAATGTTTAAGTTTAAATTTGTTCCAGTTTTAAAGCCTGTGTTCTTGAGCAACTTGCTTTGCAGAGTACTGAGTGAACACAAGTGAAGCAGAAAACAGAAGCAGCAAAACAGGTCATGGACTAGACTTAGTTGATGTGTTTACTTGCCTGTGCACGCAAAGATCGGCATTGCATTGAAAATCTGGTCTGTCTCCAGTGCCAGGGCATTACATATACCAATTAATAAGAGCAACTGAAGTTTGCTCCAGACAGCGCATATGCTGTGTTTTGAGTGTCAGAGAACATACTAATACAAAGTGGAGGGTAAAAAGAATTTCCTTAACTTGTTGTCTTATGTCTTTTTAGGTGTGGATGAGGTCACCATCATCAACATCCTGACAAACCGCAGCAATGAACAGAGGCAGGATATTGCTTTTGCCTATCAGAGGAGAACAAAAAAGGTAGCAGAACTTGCAGAAATGCTAATTATTAATTTTATGGATAGTTACTAGATTTTCAGGCCTTGTACGTCTTGCAGTTAACTTGGAATAAGCTGGAGATAAATACTGTTTGGTTATTTTTTTCAGTGGAAGATGCACATACTGTGCTCATATGTTACAGTTTAGGACTGGGAGTATTCCAAATAGGTCAAATACGTACAACTGGGACTGAAACCTTTTGGATACAGTGATTTCCTAGCACTTACAGAAATCATAATGGGTAACATATCAGCCATCCAGCCATCAAGATTCCATGCTGAAATGTGTTCAACAGCAGTGAAAAGCCATTGACAGCAAGTGTCTCAATTGGAAGGAAAAGGTGAAAAGCGATGGTCTTAGGGGAGATACATATATTGTTAAGACAACTCAGCATAAAGAAAACACTCCATTTCTGTTCACAGGTGTAGTTTAAATGAGAAAAGACTGCAGTCAGTTGTGCTACAAGTGCTGCAGATGTGGAACAAAGTGATGTAATGAGCTGAACTAGGTACTGTCCTGTCAGAACTATTGTATACACTGATCTATTGATGGAGAGAAATCTAAAATAATAAGCAGCAGTCTGCATAATGAGTCCTTCTGTCTGGAAGTCAAGAGATGTTCTCTTGACTTTTGAAGTTGAAAGGCTTATAATTTAAGTTTTATGCCCACATAAAAGAAGAAACTTGTGTAGAGGTGGAATTATGATGAATGTATCTCTTTCAGGTTTGCCGGACCCCAAATGGTAGTCCTCCAAGCCAGAATGCTCATCCAAAACCACATGTAAATGTGAAGTTTAGTTTTGTAAATTCACCAGCTGTTATGCATGGCTCATATAGGCACATATGTGCGGAAACACACATAGGTTGGACACATGCATGTGTGCACGTCTGCACCTTGGCAGTCACTTCCTGTGGGCAGTGGGAAAATCTTCCATGTAAGCTGGACCCTAGTAGTCAAGTGTATCACTCTAAGCTCTGTTAAATGTTTTGCATGACCACAAAAATGCGCAGTCAAGAAAATATGCAGCTTCTTTCATGTAAGTGTTTTTATCTCTTCCTTTACTTTTTTTCCTTGCTGCAACCCAAAAGCAAACTGACTTTATCAAGTACAAAAAGTGCCAAAGGATAAACAGCTATAGAAATAACAGAAATCTTCAGTAGAGACCACTCAGTGAAATAAACAAGTGAATGGTAAGAGAGGAGAAAATGGAATACAAAAAGACGTATCTTGTTCAATGATGCAGGTATATGTTCCAGGGAAAGTATCTCATGGATTTGTTTGGCAATACATTGTGCTAGGCTCCTCATTTTGTGTGTTGCAGGATTTCTCAATAGATTATTATAACAAATAAAAAGTTGCAGATCTAGCCCCATTTTCATTCCTATGAGTTGAGCTATGTTTAATGGGAACTACTGGTAATCTTGAGGAATGGTTTGATCTATGAAATCCTTCCCCATCACAAGCATTAGTGGAACTGGGGGTTCTGCATGTGTGTCTCTCCAAAGCTTCACGTGTTTCTGGTCAATCCTAACTGCCACCAATGATCTCTAAGTTTGAAAGGATCTGCTAATAGCCACATGCTCATTTGGAACACTGAGTAAAATCATCAATTTACAAATAGCAAAGAAAGCAGTTACATGTCCATTGCCTCCTATGTGCTTCTCTCCTATAGCACTCCTAGCTGTGGCTGAGGATGGCAGAGTGGAGCCCCCGCTTTACTACGTGTGGGGAGAAGCTCTTATCTTTCCAGGAGCCTGCTCATATGAGGGCATGTTCTTGATTCAGTTTGGGGTGTTTTGTTACAGTTAGTTTGGTAACTCATATTCTATTGATTTGTATTTCCGTCAGTCTTCATGTGAAAGCGCAAAGATTGCAAAGCCTTTACTTGTTTAATTGTGATTCATGTCATTGTTAAAATTAATTTTAGAGGTATGTGGTTGTTTTCTCTTTCAGCTGATGTCTGAAGAACCTGTTTCCACACAAATAGTGAAATCTTGTATGCAGTCAATTAGTGTACTAAAATATCTGTTGGACTAAAGCAGCTAGATGCCCAAGACTCAATGTTGTGGTCAATCCATGCAGTAAATGCATGAAGTATTAGCATATATTAGCATCCTGAATTAAATTGGTGACTTTGGAAATAAATGCCTTGGCTGTTTATTTCTCTGGTACAAACTTATTTGCAGTTTTGCTGAGGCTACTTTTATCTTTCTTCTTTTCTTCCCTGCCCCTCCATCGCACAAATTGTTACTGTAGAAAGCAGCAATTGATAAGCAACAACTCTCTTCTGAGTGCTGTGTACTTACCTTCAGCTTAGGGAAGGTATTGACCTGTGTGGACTCCAGACTTCATTCCAGGGATTTGAACTTTGGAACTGTACTGCAATGAAGCTGATCCTAACAGATCCTAACAGATCCTAACACCTTCAGATGTTCAAGCAACATCTGAATTCCATGAAAGAGGGTCTGTCACTGACTTTAATGCAGACCCGCATGCATCCTGTGAAGTGAATATACATGTTTCTTCATCTAGGATTGACTGGTGATTAACAATAGACTTTGGATACACAATTCTGATAGTTTTCTTGAAGATCAGGGTATTTTTTCTTCCCTTAAGGATCATTCTTTTTCTCTTCAGCTGGCTGTTTGGGAACTGGGCCTTTACAGTGGAATAACTGCAGTCAGTTTTCCAATGTGTCAGCTAATATAGGGTTGTGATAATAGGAAAAACACAAATAATATGGTGCTACAGGGAAAACTGTGAACGTATGATGGAGAAACCTGACAGTAGGGAGTCATACTCAGATCTGTCAGTGCTTATTAGATCTAACAAAGTGTCTGTGCTTCAAGACCAGAGCTGAGTTGTTCAGAGTCACTTGGATGTCTTTGCATCATGCTTCCCAGCACTTTGCCAGCCACCAGTGAATTTCTCTGTATAGTCAAAGGATGAGAAAATTTCGATTTGCCCTAACTTCATTTTTAGGCTTTCACAAAACAAAAGCTCTTTATGTTCTGTTTCCTTGTCGATTGTTTAATAAACACTGTTGCAGGCTTGGTGATTTAAAGCACTGCAGGCTAAATTCACTGGAGATCAGAAGTGAGCTTTAATTTTGTCCTTCCATCCTGTCTCCTTTTTCTTTACAGGAACTTTCAGCAGCACTCAAGTCTGCTCTGTCAGGTCATTTAGAGGCAGTGATCTTGGGCTTGCTGAAGACACCATCACAGTATGATGCATCTGAACTGAAAGCTGCCATGAAGGTAAATAAGATTTGTAATTTCAGTCTGTTAGTCTGATGTCACTATGTCAGGAATGAATTTGTATTCAAGGGCAGTTTTCAAATACGTCCTTTATTTTATTTTATTTTATTTTATTTTATTTTATTTTATTTTATTTTATTTTATTTTATTTTATTTTATTTTATTTTATTTTATTTTATTTTATTTTATTTTATTTTATTTTATTTTATTTTATTTTATTTTATTTTATTATTTTAGTTTAGTCCTACAGTTTAAGCATCCATCTGCAAGGCATCCAAAATCTCAGTGGGAAATTAAAGAAGTTCTGTGATTTTTTTCATGTGATTTATAGGGTTAATTAAATCCTCTTTGTAGGAAAAATTGAATCAGGTCAGGTGTAACTGATAGGCTGCTCTGACTAGTTGCAGTTCTCGTGACTGTTCTTTAAAACAACGTACAGGTTCCTAGTACAAAAAAAAAAAAAAAGGATAAGAGAGCAGCTGCTAGCTGGAACTATTAAATCCTCTGCATGCATTTATAGGCTGAGAAAGTAGTTTGCAGTTACTGGGTCATATCACTGATTTTGAAAGAACATCATGTACCAGGCCTGCATCTGTGTAGAACATAAGGAGGAGGGGGCATCAAAGCATTCTTGGAGCAGCAGTAACTCACTGAACTCAGTCCCCTACAGTCACACATAAGCATGGAATAGGTCACTAGTTGAGAAATATCTGCTCTGCCAGCCACTGAAACAAGACTCTGAGAGGTGCTCATGCCACTGCTTTCACCTTTCTAAGCAAACTAAAGTTTGGAAGCTTGTATTTATAATCATCCCTTAAATTCCAAATATTCTTTATGTGGTTATTTTTTTAATATGTAAAAAAAACCACACAAGTATTACAATTTATATGCTGAAACTCAGAACAAGACAGAGATGATTTACTAATTTGTCCAGACTATGAAAAGCAAGTAGAAAAAAAAAAATGCCATTACTGATATGGTAACCCTTTAATGGGGGGGCCAAATCCATTCTTTGAGCAATCAGATGCTGCCCTCTTCTGGTTTAAGCCCAGGCTATCCAGAATTTGCTGTAAATCTAGTGTGTGTGTGTGTGTGTGTGTGTAATTTATGCCATATTATGTTTAGGATAGCCATATACTTGCAGCATTTCTGCTGCATTTACCACCTGAATACCAAACCATTAACTTAGAGTCACTATAGGTACAAAGTATTATATTCTCTTATTAAGTTGGACATTCCCATCTCCCAAGCACTCAGTCTACTGTTCTGAGTTTGCTTGAGCTTAAGATCGATTTGATTATTTTCTTAACTTTGCTTTCATAGTTGGAGAGGTATCTGGAGGGAGGTAGGGAAGAACAAATTGGTTGCTGCCCATTTGCATGCTAAGAATCAGAGTTTCATCCTGTGCTGTCAATACAAAGAACCACCCATAGGCTGCCATAAGTTGACTTCCAGCAGTTGCAGTGGTGGTGGTGAGGTTGCTGAGAGTTACAGACACTTGTGAAAAATGCACATTGCCCAGAGAGAATACTTGCAACAAGATTTCAAAGCTATTAGAGAAAACTAATATATGGCAAATAGAAATGTTCCATCTGGGGTTTCTCTGGCCCATTAGAAACATTTACCAAACAGTTACCAAAAATATCCTTGAATGGTTGTGCAACTGTTAAGAGTGGGAGAAAGGAGAGAGGATAATGAAATATCTGTAAAATATTTTGAAACTGTTCAAGCATGTCTGTTTATTTCTAGCAACTAACTGAATGTGTTCCAGGGTCTGGGAACTGATGAAGACACTCTCATTGAAATCATCTGCTCACGGACAAATCAGGAGCTTAGTGAAATTAATAGAGTCTACAGAGAAAGTAAGTTCATTTTGAAAGTTTCAATGCATTATGTTTGTACATGAAGCTACTTGGATAATAACCCCTTTGTATTGATTTAACTGAATTTCTTATACCATGTCTGCTTTGATTCTCTGGTGTTTGGGTATAAGAAATTTTAAATTGGCATGTTGGATATTAGTGTGTGTATATAGTTTCATCTGTTGCTTGGCAGCAAACAAGTTGGAGAACATTCACTACTCATCTAAGTTGTGGCTCAATGTTCTTTTGTAAGCTACATAGTTCTGTGAACAGTGATAGAATCAACAATGAAAGATTTATGGATTCTAGGGTCAGTTATGCTATAAATAGGTGAATTTGAACCCCCCTAAAGCATACTTAGAAGTTTTTTGTTAGATCTGCCAGAAAAGACATGAAGTAAAACTTCATAAAATTATATATTCTCTTTTTCAACTTTTATAAAGCATTTTATCTGATTTAAGGTATAATTCATTTAAGGAGATGTGACAACTTAAGGAGATGCGACAGTGACCTAAGGTCCATCTTAAAACATTTCTTTCCTTTAATATTCATAATATTTACACATTGGTCATTCTGTTTGTGTTCATTACAATTGGTAGTACAGCTGTCCAGTACCTGTTTGTTTCCTTGAGCTTCAAAACTGAGCTTCACCAGAAATAGATTGAAATAGAAAAAATTGTTCTGTGCTAATGCTTAATTGTTGTCAAGCAATTCCACTAAGACACTGGTAGAATCAAAAAGGACAAGCAAAAGCAATGTAGTCTTAATGACATATATTGAAAAAACTATGTAACAGTGGAGAGAATGTTGCTACTGTAAATGAAATTGCTGTACAACAGGAGAGAGAATGTGATCTTGTAGCAATTAGAAAACCACAAAGATGTTGAGACACCATACTGGAATCACATGCAACATTCCTTTTTTCTATCATAACAATTTTGTCTTCTGCATTAAACTTGTAATTGTAGTTGTCTAATTGTAGGTCCATGAGTGGTGAAGGTCTAAATGCTACGGCTGGCAAACAAGCAGTCATTGATAACTAAGATCAGTGTAGTAGTATATTCAGCTTAAAGCAAAATTCCCTTCCTTTTAATATCCTCAGGCTCTCCTGTTATCTTTCCACATCAGGAGGTAGCCTTTGTTGACATGGGAACTCCAGAAACTAGCTGATAGCAGTGGTTTTTTTCTTTTGTATGGAAGCATGCGTTTTCCTTGCTTTCCATGTATGATTTAGATGGTAGCTGTATGTTGCTGTGCATAAAACAGTCATCAGGTACTGTTCTAGTAATGAGGTATTTGTAGGATACCTTTAATTGAAAAAGAATTTTTTGTTTTCTAGTGTACAAGACAGAACTGGAAAAGGATATTATATCAGACACATCTGGTGACTTCCGCAAGCTGATGGTTGCCCTAGCCAAGGTGGGTCTTTGTCTTTCCGCTTTTCCTAATGTGCCTGCCCATTGGTAATTGACTGGTGATTGCCAGAAAAGCAATAGGATTTCTGATTCAATATTAAATTTCCTTGTATTTTCAGTCTTTTGAAAATAAATAAAAGTAATTTAAATGTTGAAGGACGGTGTATTTTGACAGGAACACAGTGTTTATAGCCACTTCATAAGCAAAGCATAGCTTCATTCATAAAGTGAAGCATAAGTTTACTCATTTAGCAAACACTGATTAATAAAACAAAAGAGAAAAAAAATGCATGTAGTAAGTTGCTCTCAATCAATTAAATGTCTTCTAAACCCTGCTATTCTCATTTGAAGGGCAAAAGATGTGAAGATACTTCTGTGATCGACTATGAACTGATTGACCAAGATGCTAGGGTAAGTGCTAGTAAGAACCATGAAATGTCTCAAGTTGGCCAAACTTACGGAGATATTCAGAGTACAATTTCTGTGAGAATTAGAAGCATTTATGAAGACAGGTGTGTATATTTCAGATGGTATTGTTTAGCAATGTTTGCATGCTCTCAAGGTATTTGTTACTTGCAATCTTGATAACAATTTTCATGGGCTACTTACCTGTACAGAAACTCTCTGGTATTTCTTTCAAGCGCATAGAAAATGAGATCTTGTAACAAAAGGGAGCATCTTGCAAAGACTGGCAACCAAAAAATTGCAAAAGATTCAGAGAGGGATTATTGAACTTCGTGGCTGTGTAATGCTTGTTGATTACACCTGTAAGTTACCAAAAGCAGTTCTGCTGAGGTAAACACAGCTAATTAGAGTAATTGCTTTCTAATTACCTCTGTTTAGTTTTAGTCTTGGTTTTGGGTTAGATCTATATATTTTGTCCTTAGTGATCTGCCCAGCCATGTGTCCTTTTGTGTAACACGGACACAGTTCCAGTAGTGCTCTTTTTCCAGTAATTGTATATATTTGAGATGTTTTTTGTGTAACTCATGATTTTGCTTTACTTTCTAAACTCAGGAACTCTATGATGCTGGTGTGAAGCGGAAGGGAACTGATGTGCCCAAATGGATCAACATTATGACTGAAAGGAGTGTTCCACACCTGCAAAAAGGTACTGTTCAAAAGATGGATTTTTTTTTTCCCTATAAGAGCAAGTTAGAGCAAAGTAGTAAGTATTTTGTCCCAAAGGTGATGGAGATGAGTGTGAAAAGTAATAAAACAAGGAAATCTTACTCATATACATATTGTTACAATTTTTTTTAATTATCTGTGGATATGTTAATCTCAAAATTTGAATGTAGAGCTCTTTTTTACATTTTTTTTTTTAACTATTTTTTTTGCAACAATTGCCCAGTGGTATGCCATGTACATTATGTACATTGAGAATGAAAATGTTACAAATCTAGAAAATGGGTTGTGTGAAACCTTGAAGAGGTCCTTCAACTTTTCATTCTGTCCCAGGGTAGGTTAGCTATATCACACATTTAAATTTGATATTGAAGGCCATCAAGCAGCTTCTGTAAGCACATGGGAAAGCCATTTGAACATTATTTTCAGGAGCTAAATCACTGTTGTTTCTAAAAATACTAGTGACAGGACTAACTGGTATTCTAGAGGATTGAGGAGGTGTTCAAGGAAAACAAAAAGATGATAGTATGGGAACTTCATTATCAGCTGGCAAACTGGCTGTAGTTAAGAGAGTTCTCAGAGGGACTTGGACAGACATTTTTTAAAAAGATATTTTTTTAAATCATTTTTTAAACCATGTCTCTGCATTGCTCTGTCTGCATTTTTGGTTTGGGTGGTTACTTTTACAGCTCTTGATTTGACTTTGATTTCATCTGCTTTCTTTCTTGTAATAGTGTTTGAGCGGTACAAGAGCTACAGTCCATATGATATGTTGGAGAGCATCAAGAAGGAGGTTAAGGGAGATCTGGAGAATGCCTTCCTTAATCTTGGTGAGTTACTCTGAAGTCGTCTACCTTTAGATAGTATCTTTTTTGGTGCACTTGCAGCATAATGGGATGAGAAGAGGGCCCAGGTTCTTCTGTATCTCTGGAGGAGAAAGAAACTAGAAGAGCTGGCACTATTAGGTCCATTTGCATATTTTAGGACATTACAAATATTGAGAAGTAGCAGATTTTTGCCCTCTGCAAAATATATATCTTGATTGCCAAATGAAAATGAAAAGGCATGTTTTGTGATCTGTTGTTAAAGGGTCAGTGTCGCAGAAGTTAATGTTTATTTCCCCCAAACACAAAAGGTTGGAATTCTAGCTGGGCACATTAAGCATTCAACATAGACATAGGCTGGAGATAGAGCTGTGTGTGTGTGTGAGGGAAGATGGGATGTGGAAGATACTGGGTGGCTGCTATTGTGGTATGCGATGAAAATGACTAGGGTATTGCCCGGTTTCATGGGACATTTTCTAAGAAGAGAATTCATTTCAAACTGAGAGAAACAAATTGTTTAAGGAAAATGCAAAACAAAGAAAGGGATAGCCAAACAACTTGTAAACAATCTCAGCTTAAAAATGATTACTCCAGGTCCCCTTCTGGAGAAACTGTTGGTGGAAACCTTCTTTTGAGTACTTAGCATGTCTTTAAAAAGACTCCAAGATTCTGTGTTCTGTTCTTACATGAATGGCAGGGTATGTACCTATTCATTGTCTTTCTCTCTTCAGTCCAATGCATTCAGAACAAGCAGCTGTATTTTGCGGACAGACTGTATGATTCCATGAAGGTAGGGAAGACTGTTCATTCTTACTACTCATTATCTTCTAGCCATTGTTTCATCAAATTTTTGTTTGTTAGATAGTTTTATTCATATGATGTGTAACTGGCATGTGGATGAGTGAACTAAGACTTAATACTGTTCAAAAGCTGTTTAATAGCTATATGTATCTGGTGTAGGGAAGTGCAGGGGAGGGTCATGTAATAACGATCTTCATTAGATTAGTTGACTGTTTTTGCAGGTAAACAAGAGCTGATAGTAGAAAATCTATCTATTGAAATGCCAAATCAGATAACTAAATTTGCCTCAAAAGATTTCTTTGAGAAAAGGGATGGAAGAGAAATGCCTGGTGACAGCTGTTAGACAATACCAGGAAGAAGACCTCCTGGTGAACTGGAACTGCGGATTGCAGTCTAGATAGCTAGATTGGTGTCTAGAAGTTGGTCAAATACTGCTGATGAGAAGGGTATGTTCATGCTCAAATTCCTGGATCATAATAATGACTTTAGTTAGAAGGTGTAATTCATTGGATCTTTTACTGATGCATCTCAGTTACCTGTAGTTCGTTGTTTTTCTGTCAGTTACAGCATCCTTTAATGCATTTCATCTCTTAAAGTTCTAAATGTGAATGTGCTTGTAGGGCAAGGGAACCCGTGACAAGGTCCTGATCAGGATTATGGTCTCACGCTGTGAGGTTGACATGCTGAAAATTAAGAGTGAATTCAAGAGGAAATATGGAAAATCCCTCTATTATTTCATCCAGGTAAGTTTTCAGCTTTCAGTTTATATTAATTGTGTGGATGTTCTTGGTGCTCTTCTTTGGGCTAATTCTACCATTAGAATTCATGGGAAGTCCTTCAGAGGCTGCAGTGAGAATAGTAGGTCATTACCAGTTATCAATGCCCGATAGAAAAACCAACCTTAAACTTTCAAGTCTACTGCTGGTGCAGTTCCTGGCAGCCAATTGACTGTTATGTGTGGGTTTAGTCCAATGAGTTGATTTATTATAAAAGAAAATTCTGTTCACCCATCTCTATCTCAGACTAAAAGAAAAAAAAAAATTTGCTCTAGGATTGCTGAATGAACATATCATCTGAATTGTTATCTTTCATTCCAGTGCCCAAGGAGTAGGCTTTTTAGCCAGATTTTTTGTCCCTTTGTGTGATTGGGTAGAGGAAATATTAAGTGATAGGTTTTATTTAATTTGGGGTATAGGTAAAGAGCTTGTGCAGCTGTTGAAAACTGTTCCTATATCCACCTTTGCATCAGCAAGATACGTTCTTCCTTGTTTAGATGTAGTTGCAATCAAAACCTTAAGCCCAAATCTTTTCCTAAAAATGTCAATTTGAAATGATAAGGAAGTTGTCAAAATTGTGAATTTAATGTATAAATTTTTGTGGTGATTAGTGAAAAGGAACAGAATCAAGTTGTTCAGCTTTCCTTTGTTGTGTTACTCTTTTTTGTACCAAAATTTCCTGTATTGACCTTGCATATGTTTTGCAGAAATGATAAATAATTCCCATTCACATTTAAGTAAAACTCAATTGTGATAGTCTACTCCAGGCTGGCAAGGCTTCAGCTGTAAAACAGTCAGTCCCACATGTTTAGAATATAAAGTGTATGCCTTCGTATTTTGCAATTGTTTCTTAATACATTTTTTTTTTTGTCTTTACAGCAAGACACAAAAGGTGATTACCAGAGGGCACTGCTGAACCTGTGTGGTGGAGAGGACTGAAAACTGTGATGGAAGAAATCCAGATCAAGAGACATGCTTTTTCTGCTCTTCCTGTTACTGTAACCCTAGGAAAAATGACTTGCCTGGCTAACCTTGACTTGCCTTTCTATCTGCAAGACCACTGTTATAGCATGCTTTCCAAGTGCTGTTTGCACTTCTTTCAGCAGCAGTGCTCTGCTTGGTTCTGCCAAAGTCCTTAACAGCATAAAGCCACAGAAACTAACTAACGTTCCAGAGATAAGAGGTGAAAGTGCCTCTGAAAGACCGCCTCTTTGTGCAATGTTTCTAATAAAACTTAAATAAAACGGAAGTTTTACTTTAAGATGTATCTCTTTTGGACCTTTAATTTGAAAATTGCGTGAACAATTGACACATATTTAGCCTTTGCCAACCGTTCTCTGTATTTTGTTTTCTCCCCACGGCTGAAACCTTATCTTCCTCCCTCGAAGCCTTTCCCCTTTTTGGTTATGCAATTTCTTAAGAAAAGCAAAACGATTCCCCTGATTTTTATTTACGTATGTTTGCAAATCAGTGACAGTAAAACTCAAGCCCCAGGTGTTTGTTTTCGTTTTTTTTTGGCCGTGTAAAACATGGGGCGAGTATTTGTGAGTCCCCCTCCAGCAGCGTTCAGAGCGGGCCGCGCCCTGCCGGGGTGCCTCAGGCCTTCGGCCCGTGAGGAGGCAGCTTCCCGCCTTTTGCCTTCCCGCCTTCTTCCTTCCCGCCCTTTTTCCCGCGCGTGCCGCTCCCGCCGGGCCGCGCCTCGCGCCTGAGGGGCGCTGAGCTCCTCAGCAGGCTGCGGGCGGCCCCCGCGCGCCTCTCGTCCGCCTCAGGGGGCCCGGGGCCGCCCAAAACCCAGCCGAGAGCCGTGAGGGAAGCCGCAGGCGCACGCCGTGTCCCCGTCGCCCTGCCTGCCGCTCAGGGAGTCCTGTTTGCTGCTGTGTAGTGACAGGTATTCAACGCTTCACTCGGGAGTGTTGCGTGTCTGCCCTCCTGCGTCGGGGCCGAGGCGAGCCGGCAGCGTGAGGCGAGGGCCCTGGGTGCGCTGTGAGCGTTCACTACGCACATCCAGCCCCTCACAGCGGCTCCCGGCACAACTTCAGTATAAGCATTAAGTAACTGACGAGAAACTGTTTTTCTCGTTTCTCAGCTGTTGTTGCTTTGGCAATAAGAAGCTGCTAGCATGTATCAGCTGTTTTCTCTCAGACATTACCTCTTTTGTGGCCCTGGTTCAGAGGCAGATGGAGTTCTATGGGTAAATCTTAAGACTTTTAAAATCAAGCCTTCTGAAAAGAGAAGCATGCAGTAGCCTGTTTCGTGTTGCTATTGAAGGGGTGAGAGATCCATGCAAAAATGCCTTGTGGCTGTACACCACAAGGAATATTTGGTATAAAATGCAGTTGATAAAATATTGGTAACTTAAATACACAAATGATAGCATTTTTCAGGAGCAGCTCCAATTTAATGCCTGATGGAGCAGTGTCGTTCACACCTGGTCACAAAATGCCTCTCTGACTAGATTTGTACATCTAAAAACTATTGCTGAGAGAGTAAATTACTCTTTGAATCTAATTAGGTAAGCCATCTCTATAAACTTTGCTTGCTCATATGTGGCCGTGTAAAAGAAATGAAATGGCGAGTATTTTTCCAGTTCGTGGAATGAACAACTAGAATTTGATGGCTAGCGTGCTTTGCCTTGCTGCTACATGGTGTTTAGAATTGCAGGCAGTCCTTCTTTGGGAGCAAAGTGATGTTAAATAAACCTGCACAGTTTCAAAGACCGGGATCGTTTTTGCTAAATGTAGACTAGAAACCTATATTAGCCTCCTGTGAATTCTAAAAATGTTTTCTGCATGTAATACGTGTTTTGTTGATGTCATTAGTTTATATATATATATATTATTTTTATATATTTATTGATACTACTGGCTTACTGATGTTCCAGATAAGGACAAATTTGCAAGCTTTCGTGTAGGTGCTGTCATGTGGTTGTGGGCTTGCTAATGTAAAAGATAGGTCCCTGGTCATAGGTATTTTGTCAGGATCAGGTTTCCTGGACTTTGAAAATCAAAACCACCTCTAAGAATGGTACTTGGCAGTGTTGCAATGTTTTACTAGTAATTCCCCACCTGGCAAATCAAATACATGATAAAACAAAGAAAAAAAAAAGGCATAATTTCAGTTGCTGGTGATATGATTTAGACTGTTACTTTATCTGAGATATATTTGCCTTCAGAAGAGAAATTGTATGCACTTAAAATATGCCTCTCCAGATTCTTGCTGTCCCAAAAATGTGTGAAGAAAGGGTTTGATCTCATTTTTTGGGGATAAGATCTTGATTTAGTTCATTGTTTGCTCTTCGGTTACCCCATTCCAGTAACACATGCAACCACAGAAAGTTTCCCAGGGATATTTTACAGTTTGTTGGCACCATTTATCTGAATAAACCAAATTCCACAAGAAATAATGGTAGTAGGATTTATTTGGATCTATACTAGTGTCTTATCAGATCTGCTTTGTGACATAGGCATTGTAATAGGGCTAAAGAAGCATATACCTTTCCATGAATATGGAATTAAGCAACTACAAAGAAAATAGTGATGTTTCTAACATGGCTCTAGGTGGTTTCCTTGGTGTGGTTTACAGTCATACACATAAGGGTGACTTTTACTGTTTCTTATACACAACTTCCTTCCTCATATTTCAGGTAAATTAGTCACCTGAGAACAGTTTAAACGGTCTAATTCAGATTATGATCAAGACACTAATGGTGGAAAAGCTGTCAGGGATTACACCTTGATGCAAAAATCCTTATTGCTGTGATTTGTAACTCCATTTGCACATCATCTAAACCTCGTATAAAAGAGGTGGTTTCTTATTGCAGTGCATTGATATAGAGTAATGCAAAATGTTTTATAAGGGAGAAAGATTTAAAATGGATTAATTAAAATTAATTGTAGTTCAGTGAAGAGCTAAGACAATGTTTACATCCTATTCAATGGAAAAGCTTCTTGCAAGATGAAAGATTTTTTGAGTGGTTGATTTTAAAATACCTTTTTCATTAATATTAAAAAAGGGAAAAAAACTGTAGCATTTCTACTTCAGAAAGCATAATGCTTGCTCTGTCAACACTGCTATGACTGTCTTTAAAGCTTGTCCCTCAAGTGTAACTTTTCCTTGCAGTGAGAGATCATGAGCTCTACAGAAGCACCAGATAGAGAAGCAGATTTTATTTTTTATATGTTTCTGTTTATATTTTATTCCTTCTAGGGAAAGCTAGCTGTACATGACTATCTTTGGAACTGAACCTTGCTGTCTGCAAGGCTCTTTGGGGTATGATGCAATAAGAAACAAATAACTGTATATGAAATTACAGCTCGTATGTTATTTGGGTCCCACTGTAGGTGATGCATTTGGTGTATTGTCAGCATGTGCTCACGAGAGGGAGCTCAGAGAAAGCTTCAAGTATTCCTGCCTTTAAAGCAAAACAAAAATCCTGATACATCTTGATATATTATGAACTCTGCTTTCTCCAAACATTTACATTCCTTGACTCTAAACCTTCATGTCAAAAATTCAGTTTCATCTTCCAGTAT
The DNA here is from genome assembly GCF_009819795.1 of Aythya fuligula. NCBI lineage: Eukaryota > Metazoa > Chordata > Aves > Anseriformes > Anatidae > Aythya > Aythya fuligula. The sequence goes on along the minus strand of NC_045569.1, from coordinate 6,315,535 downwards.
TTTTTCTGTATCTAGAAATTGACTATGTTCTTTGAAATAATTACCTAAATTTTATAATTGCTCTCTTTAGGGCACAGGAAACCCAAATGATTTTTGATATTCTAATCGTATTACAAATTTTCAAAACTGGAAGGTTTTTTGTGAATAGCCTTCCAAGGAGTGGATTAGTAATGACAGTAGCAGTAAAGGAATTTTCTCCCTGTTAGCAGGAAGTGTTTTGATTTTGAAATAATCTGCTGCTTTCTGATTTAAAACAGGTACTCATTCTCATTTTCTCCATACAAAATTAAATACGTTGCCATATCTCTTGCTATATTCATATTAGCACTCTAGTATTTAGCTGCTATCAGTTGAACAATCTTTGCATTTTCACTGTCTTATCTGATAATAAAATATGTGCCATTAACATAGCTTTTCTAAAGGAGATATTTCCAATTATTTGAGTACATTAATGTTCCTTTTCTTCTCACTCAGACTGTTGTTTCCACACTCAGGAAATGTTTTTGAATTTTTAATACAGCAAGAATTATTTTGATTATATGAAAGGGCTTTGTTTAAGTTCAGCCTATGCGTTTTTAGTGTATTAATGGAAAAAATACTCACTGATCTTTTTTACTGTGGCTTATGTAAGGACCTGTTTAGTGATTAATAGAAAATAATATTTTGCTAATTAAGAAGGCTGATTGGAAGAAATGTATACAGGTGTGTTAACTGTAGAACACAGTATATTGCTTGTGAATTCATGATGTAACAGCTATTAAATAATTTGCCCATTCTTCTGCAGCCTTGTGCTAGGAGTCCTTAGCTGTCGGTTTTATACCTGTGTATTTTCAGGTAGTGATTTACTTGTAAGGTGAAAATAAGCTTTAAGGTTTGTGGGGACTATTTCTAAACTTACACAGAACTTATCTGTTGCACAAAAATCTGCTTTTATTATTATTATTGAAAGAATAGTTATAAATACATTTTACCACATTTTACAAAAGATTGAATTTATGAAGTTTTTGAAATTTTGTTCCCTGAAAAAGAAAGGCTATCTTAAAGTTGCTGTGTTTCTACTTGATTTTAAAGTAAATGCAAAACAAACAAACAAATATCTTCCTAGAATCTTTAAAATTTATTAAGCACTAAAGAAGGGTAATTATATTGGAAAAAAAATATTTTTAAAGATTTTATCATAAAAACATTAAATGAGTTGCTTTATATCCTTGTAGGCTTTTTATGATTACATAGTTAATTCAATTTTGTTTCTGAGACAGTATTGCAATGAAATTATTGCAAATAAATTTAATAATGATGTACTTAAATAGGACAGTAAAGCAACAGTTGGCATTTCACAATAAATACACTAATAATAGGGGATCTAAATTCTTTACAACTTCTATTTTCCTCCCTATTTCCATAAATAATGTTAGGAGCTTTTTAGGTATGTTTTGGGTTTTGCTGTGGACTATTAGTTCAGAATATCCATTCTCATTGCAACAAGGTTTTTTCTTGCAATAGAGCAGAAAACAGTTTATATTGTATAGTAGTTTTGAACTATGACTAAGTCATAATATTATTGCAAATGATGGATTACAGGAAGATTTTTTTCTGTTCTTTTGCAATTTTTTTATTAAAAAAATGTATCACTAAAGCAACTGCTTTTTTTTTCTGATTACATTCAGGTCTCATGCTACATTTTTTGATGGGGGTAGATGGGACAATTTTCCTCCTTTTTCTGTTCCTTTTCTTTCTTGAGCTAATTTATTTCACTTTGAGAGAATGGGGTTGACCTGTCAGTTCAAAACTGGCACAGATAATGAGGTGTAATGTCTTGTGTGTGTCATGTAGAATAAGGAATAAGATTTAAAAAATACTGATAAGGTGTGATCTGGCTTTTTCAGTTATTTCTGCCTTCCACCCTTTATTGCTATATAAAAGATATATTACTGTATATCGTGGAAATACCAGATTGTGAAGAAAAATGAGAAGTGCAGTTGTTTCAGAAGCTGCTGCATCCATAATGATAATACAGTGTTTTAAAACAAGTTGTTGGAACTGGGTGGGAGCCAAAAGGCTCGAAATAATGACCTGTAGTAAACTAACTGATATACTGACAAAATATTCAGAGGCTGCCAACATACATGATTTGAGAGCTCTCAGCGGCACAGAACATACGAAGATGTAATCTACTTCTCTCTCTTTTTATTATATGTGTTATATGTATTTTAGATTAGTGTAGGTCATGGCTTGGAAAACACCTTGACATTAGATGAATAAGCTGCAGAGATGCCTTGATTCTGCATGTAAGAAATTCATTTTAAAAGGCAGTTGGTTAAATAAGAGCTAATTCACATAGAACAATTTTCTCTGATTAAATATTAGAAAGGAAAGATGGGAATGTTGTGTGTAATTTATCAAACAAGTAAAACCCCTGAGCTGGGAGAGTACTCCTGGAATTCCCGGAGTGATATGTCTGTTAAGCTGTAAGAACCTGCCTGAGCTGTCCAAGTGAGTGGAATGCTCGCCTTGAGTCATCTGTAAATTCAGGTCTGTGTCTTCAGTCTGGAATGCAGAATATGAGGCACTCCAGTGGCTTTGAAGATCTAGACTTGTCGTTTTCAACTGTCTACATTCCTCTCAATATCTGACCTTATTACAGTATGCTTGCCCCTTAGTCAGGTATTTACCAGGTTTTGAAGTTTTGTGGGCCCTTCAGTCAGGACAGTGCTCTGCTGACCTTGTTCAGAGCATTTTTAAAATAGGGCAGAAATTGGGCTTGCAGACATGCTGTTTGATCCCAGACTTTCTTCGTCGGTTAGTTTAAACTGTGTAATTCCATATTCCTATGTCACTAAAAAGTTTCTGTTGTAGAAAAAAATGTAACTGAAAGCTTCATATCACACCTCACCAATCACAATAGACATGAATTGGCCGTGAAAATGCTCTTGATTCAGGATTAATCCAGTAGTTAATGTGTTTTATAAGTATAGCTGTCCTCTTCTCCTCCCAAACAAAATTAAGATGCTCGCTAACATTTTCTCCATTTTCCTAGTGTATTCATGACTGCACATTTTAAAACGGTCTTACCGAAGTATGCCATTCTCAGTTTAATTAGTTTGGCAGCAGTTTGGATTTGTTGTTAGAATAAAAAAAGATACTGTGTTTGGGACAGAATTACCTGATAGTGTTACCCTGTTGGTCTTCATATACTGTGTGACATTGGGGAAGTCATTTAGCTGCTCTCTGCCTTAGTTTCCCTTTCAAATTAGAGATGAATTCTTCATTTAAAATAAAATAACATTTTAAAGTAAATCTTGACATATTGAGTCTACTACGAGTGGTGGACTATTCTCACTGATATTTTCTGCTCCTAGGTTCAGTTCCTCTGCACTGGTGATCATTAATTGTCATTAATTAATTTCAGCTCAAATGCTGCTTGAGAAATGTCCTTTCAAACCTTGATCAAACTTTCATAGCTTATGTATCTGAAATTATTTTCCCAGGTGAGCAAGTATTTTCACAGTTGTCTCAGCTGTAGGTCTTACATTGCACTAGAACAGTGGTGAATCTGCAAACTTGGGATCTGGCATCTGAGAAGGAGCAGTTCAATATTCAGTGCTTTATGGGATGAACAGAACAGCTGGTGACTGAGTGAACCTTTTAGATGGAAGTGTTTCAGGAAAGTCTTGTGTTGTGATGGGAGAACTGTCCAGTCTGCCCTGTGATGGCTGTCCTGCCAATGCCTTTGTCCTATCTTTAGTCTTTTGGGAGTCTGATCAGTGGTTCTTGATGATTGTTTCTGGATCCAGTTCAAAACAACTTCATGTTCTCCCTGTCTGTCCCAAAGCGACGGAGCACAAAACGCATACCATTTTTCAGACCTATTTTCCACTCTGCCTGTCTGTCACCCACACAGTCCATGTAACTGGAGAACCTAGTTTTGCATTGAGTGGACTATTTAGTCTGCTCCCTACCTTGATTCTTCTGCAGTCCCGTCATCTCTTTTTGTCTTTTTTCCTAACAATTATTTTAATTTTCCCCTCTTAAGCACTGTGGAATAAAAACCAGACAACTCTTCAGAGCCTTGAAAGGCAAGGGAATTCAGTTAAGAAGGCTGATGATGATTTTGGTATTTGGGGATGTTCAGAAAGGAGGGTGGAGGAGCCAGATCATTGAAAAAGAACTCAGCTTTGTATTAGTGTATAGATTTGCTATTAAATCGTTAAGAAGATCATTAGACTGATTCAAATTCAGTGTTGGATTTTCCAGATGGGCTTTCTTGATATTAGTGGCATTCATGTATTCAGAGGGAATTGCAGGAAGAGTGTCCAACAACTGTCAGAGTAGCTGCTGCTGAAACCTCTGCTTGGCTCAACTTAGAATTTATTGTCATTTAGTGAAAATATTGGTGCGAACATAACCTTTTGTAATGTTTAATGTTTTATTGGCTATAAAAGATAAAATATAGAGTAAAGGGAAGTAAAATAGTATTTTGTTAGGTCAGGAGCTAGATTTATGCTTCTACTTACTGATAGAATAATCAGTGGGTCATAAAGATCAGGCCGCCTGCCTCCTATCTCTTCCTTTTTTATGTGTGTATTCAACAATCTCTTCTTTGTGATAGTTAGACCCATGGGAGCTTACCAAAACACCAGGCCCCTTTTGTCCAAGGGTATTAAATTAGCTGTTTAGATCAAGAAGAATGTAGCGGATGCTTCTGTTTCAGACATTAAGCAGTTGGGATAGGACTAAATAGACTAGGATGCTTGACATGTGCAAATGGATCACTTGCTCACGAGGGACACTCAGCTGTGTCGTGAGTTAATTCAGCACACGAAAACTAGCATTAAATAAATTCTGCATTAACATTTGGTGGGAAGTGATAAGCAAATAGATCTCAACTCTTCAGATTAAAAAAGATTGGCAAGGTGTATCTCACCATGTTTCACAAAATATCTAGTGCGTTCTTACTCAAATAGATTAACAGTGCAAATACCATGTTTGGAGGCTTCTCTGAAAAATGGAAACACATTGAAATTGATACTGTAGTGATCTTGTTGTTAGCTAAACCAGGCGCTGTTGATGAAAGTGATAAGTTCTCACAGTTGGTCTCAGAGGAAGGGAAGACTGCGTGGTACGGTGAGAGAATTCCCCTTGGTGAAGCAGGGCACTGTGGCAGAGGACTGAGGACAGCATCTGTCATGGTGTGATTGCCCAGTAGAGGTACAGAGAATTTTATGTACTCCAGAAATGACAGGGGTGGTTTTGGTTTGTTTGTTTTCATAAGTAACAGGCTGAGGTGGACTCGGAGCCATGAGTTATTGTAAGAATTTTGGTAACTCCGTCGGTGACTTTTGGAAGGGGCTGCTCAGGACAGCTTTTGTTGCACTAAGACTTCGTTCCCAATTGTACTGCTAAAGGAACTTTCTCAGAGGGTAGAATTCATCCCAAAGACTTATTCCAGGTAGCTTAATTTGGTAAATCCTGCAATAAAATGCCTAGTGTAGACAGTGCTTGGTTTGAGTGCTATAAATCTTGTTTTATTAATCAAATGAACTTCTCATAAACCATCAACCTGCTTTTCCTCTTGAAACAGGAGATTCAGTTTTGCTTTTGGTCACTTTCCTCTTTTCCCCTGCATCCTTTCTCTACTTATCTCTACTTTACCCTCAGTGGGTAAAACCAAATTTTTTTTTAAATTATTTTTCCCCCCACTGCAAAACCCTGTTGTACAATAAATCTCAATCAGAAATTCAAAACATGAAGTAAGAAAACCTGGAACATGCATGTCATTCTTACAATATGTGTATATGGTGATCTTTTCTTACATTTCTAGGAATGCAGAAAGAGATTTTTGATTCAAGTTTTATACTCTGGCTTACCTGCACTGAAATAATCTCTTCAAGGAAAATCAGCAGAAACCTTAGACTAACAGGACAACATTGGCTATGCACATTTCACTAAATCCTTTATCCTCTGAAGGAAAGTCTGAGTTCTCAGCCACTGATGTGAACAGTGACATAGATTCAGAATTACGCTTGATCTGGGCTGTGAAATATGCCTGTTTTTCAGGGCTTTCCTTTAAAAATCAAGGAATGTCCTGCTCGCAGCACTGACAGTATGGGGAAAATACATGAAAAACAGTACTTTACATTTCTATTCCAGCAGTTATCCCAAGAGATCCCAGAGAGCTTCAATAACTACAGTGGAACCTGCTTTTAATGAAGAGGAGTGACAGACCTCAATTGTTTCAGCACATTTCCTTGATTTTTTTTCCCCTTACAATGATTCATTTTTCTGTCTCTAATGGCTGGGTGGGGGGAAGATAGCTGTATTTGAGGAGGTTTATGTCTTTGCAAATCTGCTGGTATCCCAGGAGACAGAAATAAAGAAGTTTTGGTCTGTAGCTTAGGGATAGTAGCACACAAGAAACATTCTCACTTTGGCTGTGCTGTTCTGAAAGGACTTTCTCTGCAAAAAAATTCCTTGCTTCTACAGGAGTGATATGACCTGCTACTGCTCTTAGAATGAGGTTTATTTGCTCCTGTTGTAGTGAATTGTGCATGCGGACATACGCTGCTGAAATTCAGTCATCAGCTTAGTGGAACAAAGCACCTTATGCATCATAGTGAAAGGGCTAAAATGAAGTTCTTTTTATGCAGGTGGTTTGATGGGGCAGGCAACTTAAATGGCCATTTCTGCCTGTCACTACTTACCACCTGTCCATTTGCTTCTAAGGAAAATAAAACAAAATTTATCTCTAATAGTCTTCTTAGGTTAGGTCAGTTACGGGTTCTCATGCAGCACTACCTCGTTGGCTTCTGGAGCATCTTCACTAATCTACTTACAGACTGAACTGTTTAAATGAGAACTTGGGTCACAGGAGAGGAAAGAGATCTTACAACTGAACCACACCAGTGCTGCTCTATTTGGCTCTCAACAGTTCCAGTTCCTGCCGAGGAGCCCAAGATCCTTTTTAAAGCCCAGTTCCACTAATGAAATATGACGCTTTTATTAAATATGTAAAACCGCCCAATTGTCAAGTACATACAACATACAGACAAGACAGCTGAGCAGTACTACTTGGCTGCGGGCAGGGATTTGCAAAATCTGAAGGAAAAAAAATCCCGCAAGGAATGGCGACAGTCTGCATTGCAGTACACCAACTCCTGCAAGAGTGCACCGTACTTTTCATCTTCCTTCATTGTACCTTACATGAAAGGATCATCTGGAGGGGCAGCTGTTGGCCTCACACCAATTCTAAATAATGGATGGTACCAGCTTTTGTATTCTTCTTTTGTGGAGCCAGTTTGTGTGTCATTTTACGGGCTCCTAGAGCCCAAGGAAATATGATTTGGAGCCAACTCTGGTTCCATGGCTCTGGTTTGCCTAGCTCAGGAAAACACCCGGGCTGTTTCAGATAGGCCATCTGGCTCTCTTGAATGGGTTTATTAGTAATAGGGGAGGTGGGTCTATTAGCTTGGGACAGGAACTCAGAAACAGATGCTTTGTTTATGTGTAAAATATGGCTTCGAGCCAAATCGCTAATCATGATTGCCTCTGAAGTGGTTCTAATCATCTGTATGAGACTGTATCGGCTCTTGTGTTGTTTATACAAGCTGGTAGTTTAGAGGTGTTGTGTACCAGATATTTGTAGTCATAATTTCTCCAAACAGGTTAAGGCAAACATTATGAGAATCAGCATATTAATGTGCTGTGTTTCAAATTAGAATTATAAACACACTTTCCTCATTGGAGGCCTAATCTGCTAGGAAGAAGCCAGATGTTTACTGATGGCACCATTATTTAGAAGGACCTATCAAACTAAAACAAATTATTGTTGTTTAACTGGAGGAAAGCCTAGTTTTATGTATCAACCTAGTAAAACAGCTCTGTGCTGATACCGACTGAAGTAATTTTTGTTTTTCAGGCAGCAGGCCAAACACGAATTCCATGAGATTTGCAGGTTCCTCTTACTGGCTTTAGGAAAGCAAAGGGAAGTGTGCTTACATTTGAATAACCTGTATGAAATAAATGAATAGAGAAAAAAAAAAAAAAAAAAAAAAAAAAGAACAAGAATGAATGGCAGAAGGGTTTTGGTTTATTTTTACCACCAAATGATTCTTAGACAGAGAATTACCTTTTAAGATTTCAGTGAACATTAAAATACAGCTAGACAGTTTTGTGAAAAATGGAACATTTGAACATATTCTGTGTAATTCTCTTATTTTTTTCCAGTTGTTCTAAACTGTTTCTGAGAAGTAGAAATTATAACTGGCTAATGTATATGAATGGTAAAAATCATGCTTTTATCTCTTAATTCTTTGGAGTGTTTTGATATTTTGTGATAAGAATGTGACAATTTCAGGCAGTTTGCCTTTACCTAATGAGTTGTTTTTTGTTTTTTTTTCCCAAATGTCTGATTTTGCACCTGCTTTCCTAACAGAAATTTGTGATAAAGGCAACTGTCTCAATCTGTCTCACGATCTTCAGGAAATCTGTCTTCAGTTAGTCTCGCAACAGAAAATATTCTCATTTTATACAGCTTTACATCAAAGTAGCTTTGTTTACTTCCATTAGTCTTTCCTGTTTTGGTAAGCTGAAAAACTGACAATGTACTGTAGTATTGTATGTAAGACCGGATTCTAAAAATTATTTAAAGATATGCTTATAATACCAAGTTTTTATATTATCGTGAAGTTATGTTTTTTGCTGAAGAGGTTGAGCTTCAGAATATGCTTAAAATGTCAGCCAGAAGATTGCTGTGCCAAATACAGGCCTTTGCTCAATACGAGGAAAGAAAGTAATGTAACATATGGATTGTTTCATCATTCTAGTCATCTGCAGATGAGCTGGAATATACAAGATACGTACCACACTGGTATAATTTATATCACACTGTGTGTTGTTATGTAAATTGATACTTTTGGCGTATTTTGATGGACTTGCAGAACTAGCAAATGAAAATAACCTTTATTGGAACCTGTGGGCATGTTAGTGTGACTGAATTATCAATCTACAGAATGGGTTATTCATAATACTATGAAATACAGAATCAAAATCAGTTTACAGAATAAAAAGTAGTCAGGGAGTAGGTATTTCCTGAAGCAAACTGTGTGATAGAGATAATCCCAAACATTACAGTTATTTGCGTGTAGTAGAGAGTCAAACAGTGCCTTTGATTTCCAAAAAGAAAAAAATAGTAACCTGAAATCTGTGTTTTAGTTGTAGATAGTAAAACAGTGTTGTAGCTTCTTAGGATGCTAGGTGACTTGGAGGAGAAAATAGCAAGTATGCAGTGAAATTAAATGTGGCACCATTTGGCTATATCTGTTGACAGGAGAGTATTTTAGAACTGAGCACTCCCAGTTCTCCCACTAAAATCTTGTTAGAAGTTTGGACTTGCAGGAAAGCATGATAAGCTCTAAGCAAAGCAATATGAGCAATACTGCTCGTAACGCAGCCCTTTTGTGGCTAGCCACTGCAGCCCATGATCTGTGCAAAAATAACTCATGGTTCAAAAACACCTCTACCCACCCAGAGTGTAGAAGCTTAATTGGTAGAAATCCCTGCTGTACCTGTCGCTCTCCTATCTGTAATCTTACTGGGCACAGTTCTAAAAGCATAGAGACAAAATGAAAAGTTATTTAATTTCTCTTCTGTGCTTCAGAACTTACTGAGTGTGCATAGGACCACAAAATAAATAGTAATTCCTTTTTTAATTAACCTGTTCCTCATTTTTGCAGCTACTTTCTTTGACAAGTGCATCACCAATTTCCCTTGATTTTCCAACTGAGGACAACGATACAACTCTATCAAAGTGAGAATCTTTTGCGTTCATGAAGAGGCTGCTTTAGTGTTCCTGGCATTGTCTAGACTGTGAGTGCTGTGGTTTGTGTGAAAAGTTATTAATAGCAATGTGGAGTTCTTTATATGTTGGGTATATTAATGGCTGCACTGAGTTCTCCATGTGTTCAGTTCATAAGGAGTTCAGTGACATTTATATCTTCATAATGAAATGAGGGTGTAAACTATTTCTTTGCTTAGCAGTAGCATCAGACAGAAAATAGTTGAAAAGTAAGAATATAACTGAGGTCTTTATTAAGACTATTTCAAAACTTCGCTTTCTTAATTAGCATGTCCTCTTTAGTTAGATATTTGGTTAGATGGTTTATCTTTTGTTCAGGAGTCAAGAGAGTATCGGGAAGTAACTGTGAGGCCAAATTCAATGGTCCTGTCCAGAGAAAAGCTCACACTGACACATGTTCAATAGACACCACGGAATTTGTCCAAGAAGGAAGGAATTTTACCTTCATACGCTGAAAATGTCTAATTAAGAGCCCAGGTGGGTGTTCTTTGAAGTCAGTTGGGGCTACTCATGGAGAGAGCAACCATTCAGTGTAAGTAAAGGTGTCTGCCCCCCCCCCAAAATTTTAACAAATGTTGTACTGTGTTAAAATAATATAAGAATTAAACACGGAACAAATGCAGTGTTTCTGTTAATGAGTCTATTATGCCTTATTTCCCTTGGAAACTTGTAATTATAATTAATTACCTTGAATCTGCTGCTAATCCATTTGAGCTTAGAAAGGACATGAATTTTAAAAAGTTAATTTTCTGCTGCTATGTTATATTTGAATATTGAAATATTCAACTGAGTGACTTAAAACAACTGAATGACTTTGACTGTACATATATCTTCAAACTCATGTCAAGCTCTCATTGTGCTACATTCAGTTGCTGTTGAGCAAAAAGTTCATTTTAAAAAAATTGTAAAAATATATCAGGGAGTGAATAGGGAGACTTCATATTTGCATTGGCTTTAAAATAATACTCTAGGATATATTTCCAAATTACACTGAGCAGTGATGAAGTTCCTCCTTTTCTGTATACTAAAAGGGCATATGGAAGTGAAAATTGTACCATTTCACCAATTCTCAAACAAAATATTTTTGACTGAACTTTAGAACCTCCAGCTGTCATGTCAGTTTCCCTAGAATCACAGAATGTCCTGAGTTGGAAGGGACCTCTGAGGATCAAGTCCAATTTCTGCCTCCACACAAGACAACCTAAAAGTTAAACTGTATTTCTAAGAGTGTTGTCCAAGTGCTTCTTGAACACTGGCAGGCTTGGGGCCATGACCACTTCCCTGGGGAGCCTGTTCCAGTGCCTGACCACCCTCTCAGTGAAGAACCCTTTCCTGATATCCAGTCTGAATTTTCCCCAACATAACTTCAAGCCATTTCTATCCAACTTCTTGCTTGCTGGTCTAGGTGAGACTATGTTTTTAAGAGTGCTTGACAAGAACGGAAATATTCTAGCAAACAAATGATTATACTAAATCCAGGATGGGTGTAAATCTGTGTGACTACAGGCCACATACATTAGCTGAACAAACGTCCTTATGGTATAACAACATGGACCACTTATTTCACCTCCTTTCATTCAGAATGGTACATGTGGTATTTAATTTGGGAACTCAGTAGTTTTAAAAGGTATCACAGAATTGAACAGTCCTAGCAATTACAAGCTGTACAGCAATAAATCTATTCCATAATGAAATCACAGGGAAAATAATTAAGTGATGCTGGTCTGAGAGTTGTCATAAGACTTTACCTTGTCTAATGCATATGTGAGTGTAGCTCTCTAGCAACTTTTTCAAAAGGTTCTTTAATGGTTTAGCAGCTGTAATTCCATTTTTACAATGGCTGTGAAGAAGAAGAATTAGTATTTATGAAGGTATGCCCTGTGATGTAGCTGGCTGCAGTTTTCAAAGAAGAGTTAAACTTCACAATGCATTGTTTTCTTGTAGCTGCTAAGCCACTGCTTCCCTTAATTGCTGCGGATTGGCCCTGTCCTGGAAGATGAATAACTTCCTTGAAGGACTGTCAGGAAAAGCTGCAAGAATGACACCATAGCAAACTGTGTCTAGTATTGCCTGTATGTAGTCTTTCAGGATCTGTGTTCTCCTACAGCTTTTCCTCCAGGTCCAGCACAGAACATGTCCTGGAAAGGAAGCAATCCACTGATAAAGGTCTGGGCTGTATAATCAACTGCTTGGAAAGTTAACCATGGTGAATAAAGACAAAACCAGTGACATACAACTATTACACCTACAAACTCTAGTTTATTTTAATTCACAGCAAGGTCTGTGCTACCTACAGCTGAGCCAAATTGCCTCTAAATACTGTTTTGTGACAGTGTACTTCCGTGAGTGTGGCCTGTGGTGCGTAATTTTACCATCTGGCACTGTGATCTATTCTTCATCCTAAACAAATGCTAAATATTTGTGGAGCAAATGTTATAAACAAAAATATTTGCTCTTTGCTTCTTTTTTTTTTTTTCTTTTATTTTTCTTTGTTTGTAGAATAGCTTGATTTGAGTCTTGAGAGGTCTTGTCAAAGACTGTTATTTTCTTTGCTGTTTAAAAGCTAAAAAGTCATCATACTTATGAAATGGATGCAGTGAGAATAGAGCTTAGACAGTTCTCTCTTGACCTAGAAGACAGTTTGGAGCTATTTCATAGGTTTTAAAAACCAGTTATGATAATGATATGAGTCTTAGATTTGCTGCTTTTGAATGCATTGTAGGATTGCAAAGTAGTGCCCTCATTAGGTTTTAATTTCTACCCTGACTTGCTACTAGCTGTAGGAGCTGCCAGCTATGTACTGCATTTCTAGTAACTACTGTCCTGAAGACAAGAAATAGATTAGGGGAATCCAGTCTGGGTACCCAGGGAGAAAACTCACTTCAGTCACACCAGCTGTGTGGAGTTTCTAAGACAGAACAGGCTGATTTTGGTATTGTATTAATTGTTGGTGTGCCACATGGGAAATGTTGTTATGGGAAGAAATGTGTTATTATATGGACAGGTGAGGAAAAGCTTGAGCTGGTCTAAGTTTCTGTGCTGTTCTTCTGCTGTTCCTCGTCTCACATACATTCATCTGTCAGCCTTTAACTCTTTGTGGCAACAGGCAGTGGAAAAGTCAGAGATGCTACCATCTAACTCTGTGGCCTTCACTTACTGCTAGCCAGTGTCTCACATGGTAAAACTCTCATCTTATGTTGACATGAATATTTGTTACAGTACTTTATCTCTGAATATAGGAAACCATCAAAATAGTGTGCCAGACTGTGAATGCTTAGAACTTTTGTTTGCATGCATCTCCAAGTATTTGCTTTTCTCCAACTTCTTTCCCACATAAATGGGAAATTTTGTGAGGCTCATGACGTTGTGTTTTATTTTGTCTTTTATTGTTTGTAATTATTTTTAATGCCCTCCTTCAGAACTCCAAACCACTTCAGAACAAGTCCAAAAGTAGCTCTCTGTTAGATTAAGAGGGGATGATGGTGGGAGAGTAGGTTGTACTGTAGGAGAGAAGATTAACAGTTAATTAGCTGCTAATCCTTAGTAGTAAGTGAAAGTACTGGATGTATACAGCTTCTCCTCCATAACATAGTGCAGGCATATACATACTCCCAGTAAAAGGTTAACTTTAATGTAAATATAGTTGTATTAATTGTGATTTTCCTCAAAGCACGTCTGGAAGTAATTTCTCTAATCACTATGTTGACATTATATGTTCAGTTAATTCCAGTATGATATTTGTAGGAAGACAAGTATTGTGGTTAGGGATTGACTGCACTGGAATCTCATCTCCCACCACTGATGTTTCTCCCGTATTTCCAAATAGTAGATATTAATGGTAGAGTTGATGTATTTTGTACCTCTCATAGTGGCTTTACATCTGTGCATTTGGATTTAATTTATTTATTTATCAATAACTAAACTATAGTTAAGGTACACGACTATCAGGAAAGTAACCCACCCTGTTTTGCAGACTGACTATTCCAGCATTCTTGATTCCTGTCTTCAGAGTAGTACTGTTGTATTAAGATATAGACAGAAACAGCATGGATGCCAATCTGAAGTTCTTGTGCCAAGTTGCTGTCCATGAAGTTTCTTTAATAAGGATATTTGGAAATTCCACTATGTATAAAATGTCTTTTTTCAAGGAAGAAATTCTTGAATGGGAGTTCTTACCCCTCCACAAACTTTTGTGATATTTTTTAGTAGTTACTTGGATCTTTTTCGGAGTTTCCTTATTTTGCTTTGCTCCCTGATGTGTTCTTGTGGAAAAATCAGACTCCAAATGCCTTCTCTGCCTCGGGTGGCCTTGGATATGCAAATCTGTCTTGAATAGCAGAGGAGTTGATAACTCTGGCCTACAGCTCTCACACAAAGGAGACAGATTTGTCTTCTTTACCCCCTGTTTGTCTCCTCAGGAACTCTGTTCTTGGTTGACAATATAAAGCAAAACGAAGAGAAAAACAAAAAGCCTGCTCTAAGCAAAAGCAAGAGAAAGGAGAGTGGGGAAAGAAAAAGCACTGCTTGTGTCTCGACCATATAAATTGCTTACTGCAATTTTTTGATAGGTGTTTCTCTTACTGTTTTACTCTCATTAGTGAAAGTGAGGAGTAAAGTATTTGTCAGATTCTCCACGTTTTCCCATTGTCATTGGATTTGTCACAATATGTCACCGCAGAATAAATGTTTCAGAAGGGTCCTGAATCATTTTTACTGAAAAGGGTATGAAGTGTGTTATCTCCAATATACTAATACACTAGAGAAAAGGGAAACACTATTGTGGATGTATTGGGAAGAAAAGGAGGCTATTGTAGACATACAGAAGAAAAACAAACCTATCTTGATTAGCAGATATGTTTAATCAATGGCAGCCTTTTCTTAGTCAATTAGTTTGCTATTTAAAGCTTTAAATGTTCAATTAGTGGGTTAATCCTTCTTGTAGGTTTTTACCCTTCATTAGCTGGCAATTGACATATTTGTTTATCTTGATTTTCTTAAAGTATGTGGTTAAAAGAAATGGGTATTAATGCTTTGAATAGTAATCAAAGATCAAAGCTTTTCATAGTGAATTGCCAGAAAAGGTGCTATAATACATGTTTCACAGCAATGCACCTAGTAAAAATGTCTAAGCTAGTTACTGACCAGCTATTCCACACCTTTTATGTATCCCTGGGTAAATGCAGTAGCTAGTAAAAACAGTACTACCAACAGTTGTAAATTACTACTATTTTTTTAACTGATCTATTTTATAGTATAAATGAGAACTGCAATACCATAATTAGGAAACTGAAACTGGAAAGGACTGTTGCTTGTGTAACGCAAAAACCTCTACAAAAGTTCAGCAGAGAGAATTTTTGATGTAGCAGGAGTGTTAACAGCTGCACTAAATTAGAAGCTGCCTATGGAATCCATAATAAAACAGACAGTGAGGCTTCAAACAGAATTTCCATGACTGAGTATGCCTATGTTCCAGAGCCATCTCTGTTTTTTGCTTTATAACCTTCACTCTTTCCAATTTCCTTTTTCTGAGTTTGTGTGTTAATAAACAATAATGCAATAAAAGGGTTCTCTGATGTTAATGATGTATATGCATTGCTCAACAACAAGGGCTTTTTAAAATTAATTAATAGCTTAGTATGAAAAATGAATTAATTGCTGCAGCAGGAGGCCAGTGAGTCTGTAGGAGTTTTAGACTTACCCAGAAAATTGATGATTTGTGAGCAGCAGAAATAGAAATTTCATTATGCTGCCCTACATAGGTGCTTCAGATGTGATTCCAAGGAGCGTCCACTGGACAAAATGTACCTCATTTCATTCCAGTTGCTCTTTTGTATCTAAAAATCAGTTCTCTGAGCTTAAAGAAAATGTTCAGAGCAAAGTTTTTGTTTTGTTTGTGCGTTGTTTGTTATTTCTTATTTGTGTAGCGGTGTCTTCACCTGGGTCCTTCTACTCCATTTTCAGACTCTTTCTTTTTGTGCTTGTTTTGGTGTTCTTTGCTAGACTCCTGTCAACAATTTGTCAAAAGTCTTTGATCCCGGTCAGATGTGGCATGAGTGTTATTTTTATCTTGGTAAAATGTATTCCTAGAGACTGCAATTTTCTTTACTTCACTGAATGTTGTTTCCCTTTCTCCTTAACTCATTGGTGTGTACCTTTTCAGTCAAGGCTTGAAAGTTCCTTGTTGATGTGTAAATAAGGATGTATATGCAAATTCCTGTTTCCATCCAGAGTTACTTTTTCTGAAAGCCTCAGTTCAGCTGCTATCAACTGCACAGCCAGTTTCTCCTTGCTGCTTCCTTCATAGTTTCAGGCTGTCCATAGGGTAGGACTGAATAGGGTAGTTCTTTGGGAGAGGGAGTACAATTCCCTACCCTCCTCTCACCCTCCCCCCCCCCCCCCTTTTTTTTTTTTTAAGTCAATCTTTATATTAAATAGAATCAGACAAGACCAGGAACAGCAACAGGAGCACAGCCCTGCTACACATGGAAAGCAGTTGCCCAGAAGTCTGCCTGCTCTGGTGGATGGAATATGGTAGAGCGAGCCCTCCTCTGTGCTCCAGAGTCAGGAGCAACACATCTGTGAAGGGTTTTGTGCTGTTATCAAGCAAACAAGGCTTTAGGAAGGATTTCTTGAAAAAGTCTTGAATCTTTTCAAGAAACATTTGCTATTCAAAGGTTTGGTGCTGTGACTTCAGGAATAGGCAAAACAGCATTGGTCAGAAAAATTGAGGCAAGTAGGAGCTGTAATTGTCTTCAACATGTATTTCACTTAGATTTAATAGGATGTGTATTTTATGTTAGCTGAATGCTAATTTTTAGATAAACATTTATTGCTGTTTAACAACTTTGTAATAGATGTGAATATCTAGCAGAGATGTGTTACATTGCTGTTATTTCTTAATAAATATATTTTAGATAATCAATGAGAACTTAATGTGCAATTACTGTCTTATTAAATCTAAATTGAATGTGTAGTTTAGAAAACGGAGAGCTGTGGCTCCAGTAGTCACATATGTCTGCCTGCTTTGCTGCAGATACTATAAACCTGATTTTATCAACAGTGACTTGACATGAAATTCATTATTTTAAAAAAGCTGCCTTATTTCCCCGCTGAAGCTTGTTGTGAGTTTATTGCTCTGTCCGTAGCTACTAGTGAGGGTTTGATTGAGTTTTCTACATAGTCAGCTGCAAAGAAGTGCTTTTGAGCACTTCTTTGAGAGTATGAAATTCAAGCTTGTGATAATGAGTGCTCTTGTGAAAGCATCTGCTTTGCTGGAAAGTTGAAGGTAGGTAGTTGCTCCTGACAGCTGGGACAAACTGCTTACAAGCAGAAAAGTTATATACTTTTTTTTTTTTTTTTTTTTTTTTTTTTTGGGGGGGGGGGAATTTGATTGTAAAATTCTTCCTTCCTTCCCTCTCTTCCCTGTTTCTTTAGGGCATAGTGTTTTTACAAGGGAGACTATGTACTAGAGAGAGATTGAACAGGATTTGTTTATGGAAATAAGTCGGTGGCAAGTCATTACAATAGTGTTACTTATTTTATGTCTCTTGTCCTATGAGATGCATCACTGAACATAGCGAATAAGGCCATAAGCCACAAATGAGTTTGTTTCACAAGCTCTAGAACTACCCTGAAAAGCTAGACTGAAGATCCCATGAAGATTTCATAGCACAGGTGAACTTCCTCTGTGTGTCTTCAGTGAGCAGCAAACTCACGAAAGTGAGTATGTATGTATAGACTGGTGTATAGATATTATCCTTTCTGTATTCAAGCTTTAGATAGGGTTGAATCCAAACAGCTGGGGATAGCTACAAAGCTACTACAGAAAAGCTGTTTTTGAATAGGAATGACTATCTATTCAAATACAAACCACCTCGGAAAGCAATTGACCAGTATTCAGGAAAGGTCAGCTGCTTTTCAGGTAGTTCCTGCTTTCATTGGGTAGTGTGTTATTAAGGAGTGTCTGAATAAAGACACTGGAAAATTGTAAAAAGGCAAGAGACCTCTAAGTTCATTTAGTAAACAGAAGTTGGGGTTGTGAATCCTTTTAGGGAGAAGCAACCTAGAGTGAAGGGTCACTTCCAGGAAATCAGTTTTTGTAAAGGTTTATTTCTTACAGCTAAAAACTAGGGCAAGGGTGTTGTGCCTACATCAACTATGAGGCTCCTAAAAAGCTCATTTGTAAACCAAAAACTCATGGTTGAGATTTTGTGAGCTATGGGAAGAGCCTGAAGACTCAAGTCATGGGATCTGGGCTGCTAGATCATACAATGCTGCAGAAGACAGGAGATCTGCACTACAGCAGGGGGGCCCAGAACCTGAAAAGAGCTTTAGTGCCTTTTTGTCAATCTGAGCTGCAGAGATAGAAGATAGTGAGTAGACTCAGAGAGCAGCCAGAAAATGTGACTAGTGGGATGCACTATAAAATTTGCAGAAATAGCTGTTTAATCAGTGTACAGTATAGTACAATGGCTAGAAAGGTAAGGTTGACCTGTCCTGAGATATATGACTTCTTTGGTTAATTACTTCTTTCTGTATTGTGTTTATCTTCTTGTTCTGTACCATCTACCTATTAATTCTGGTTTCATAGTTAGGTCATCGCCTATTCTTATATGTTCAGATTAAAGTTCTCATGTAGTGTAGGATCATTCTTGACCTTTTAAATAACCTCTTTTAATAATTTGGCAGTGAATGAATAAACAGTAATGAGTTTACTGTGCTTCTTTCTTTGCTCTCAACTTCATTTGATGCACTAAGGCTTAGTGAAGAAGGCCAATTATTTTTGAAATCATACTAATTAGTAAAAAGGCCATGCCCCCATGGTTAGTGATCTGAATCAGGTATTGTTCTCCATCTCCTTTGCCACTCCATGCACTGCTCTCTTGCCTAAACTGGGAGAAAAGTATCATGAATTCTGAACTAAAGGCATCCCTGGTAGAAGCACATCACTATTGCTAAAGAAGCAGTAGAGATGAATATGTCCCTTTATGTTGCCAAATGACCAAGCTGTATGGATAAAACTGAGGAGAGGTAACTCTTCTGGAGGGCGGTAAAGTGTAAACACATGCACATTGTGGAGTAATGACACAGCTGTTTGGCTAGCTAGATGAAGGTCCATACCTCCAGCAGGAACTAGATGTGGCATACCTTTGTAATTCAATAAAGATGTTGTAAAGATAGAACAACTGGGAATTTTTGAAATGGGGACATTTTGGTCCTTAAACAGAAATATTTTCATTCAGAATATGTACAGTTGAGATGTTTAACCAGTTTTAAAGCTCTGTCAACTTCTCAATGTTTAAGTTACTTCTGCAGCCACCTGTCGTTCAGATCAGGTTAGTACAGATGTGATAGAACAAGTATCTCACTGAAAATTAATTGCTAGTTTTCATCTTCCACTGTGTGCAGGTGGAGTCAGCAGGGAGGATTTGAAAGGCTGAAATTAGACAACTATAACATTTCAGAGGCACAAAATTTTCACATATGTTAGAGATGAAACCAATTTGTTTCTGACATGCTTTCAAACAATGAATTGAATGAGCCAAATGTAAAAGGAAGTATCTGTTTGACTTTACTGCAAGGCTGACACGGATCTAGATAAGAGTATATGCCCTCTGTGGCTAAAACAACCACAGCAGCATCCTTCTTTATGATTTACAATAAATCAAAGCAGCATAACACAGGTGTTAAGAGAAAACTGATGAGTCTCAGAGATAGTACTATGACTTCCTGTCATCTGAGATGGGATAACCTGAGCTATAAGAGTAACAGAATACTTAGTCTAGGCTAAGGTAATGTGAAATTTTACCCATATTTTCTCCTTCCAACAAAAGACACATAAGGGTGTATGTGCTTAGTGGTAAAAATCAGTTGCAATAGACCTGGCCTATCCTTTAATAGCATAGGGGAAAAGTGACTGCAGCCCCGCTAAGAAGGTGGGTCCTTTTTGTGTAAGATTTTGGTTGCCTTGTATGCTTAACTAGCTATGCTAATTTTGTGTCACTGCTTTTTTAAACAGTTGTCTTGTGCATGTGTGATTTAAAAAGTAATGCTTGTAAAGATAGTGGATTTGCTATTGTTAACAGTTGTTTTAAAATTTTATCAGTATTTTTTTTCTACTTCCTTGTTTCCATTTTGCTCACATTACAAATAGAGTTTGAAAGCCTCTTGAAAATATTATCCTGCTCATGTTAAAAAATAGTTTGTTCTCAACATCCGTGGCTACTCTAGTTTATGCAAGTGAGGCAAAAACAAGTCCATTTTTCTTAAAGATGGAATGGAATATATGTTATTCCCTTCCATTATTTACAGGTCTGTTTTTCTTAGCAGTTGTAGTCATAGAGATGGGAGAAGTGTAGTCCACTGGCTTCGCTTTCAAGGGATGCATTGTCTCAGATGTTGATGACTTGTGGCCCTGGTGCCGAGGTGTGTCTGTCAGCAGCTCTGATGTGTGCATGTTGGCAGCTTGTGACCTCTGAGCCCTGAAAGGATTCTATCATGGAAATAAATGTCAGTGAACTTCACAGACAGGATCCCATAGCAATTCCTCCGATCTAGAAAGTCTAGACAGTACTAGTGTGGACTCCATCCTCTTGCTTTCTTTCCTACCCGTGTGCTTGTATGGGACAGGTGAACCCCTGTCCTTTTCAGCAATGAGTCATAGTATAAGCAGGGCAGAGCAAAGGGACAAAGACCTTGTTCTCTTTTACTCCCCTGCGTGATTAAGAAAAATATGTGACAGTCTAGCCACCAGCCCCTATTTGTTGAGTACTCAGAGATGCATAGAAGCTCTCCAACAGGCAAATCCTGCTTGTGATCCTATTGTAAGCCCAGTTTCCTGTTTGTTTGAAGGCATTTCCCATATTTATGTACATTTTGAATACCAATAAAGACCCCAAAGTGAAATTGTAAGCCAGCATCGTTTGCTGGGTCAATCTTATTCCTTGTTCTAGATTCCTCCTGAGTTGAAGTTCAATGAATTAGTAGTTATATTGCTCATGACTGCTTATCATTCCAGCTCCAAAATGTTATTTAAGTTTTGTGGTGTATCTTACACCTTGATGCAGCAGTCAAGAGATAAAACAGATGCTTCCTAGGCCATGCTGAAATGTAAATGAACAGGAATGTGTGTGGGGGATCTAAGTTCTTGCCTCTTTAAATTTTTATTATTTCCCATCCAAGCTTACTGTTTTTGTTTAATCTTGCCATTCCTTTTCTTCTTCATTGTGTGCTCTTGTTCTTAGGGATATGCAAACTTTATTAGTCAGCTCAGCTTTCAAGCTCTGTGCGTTTTTGTGTTTGAGAATTGGGAATCAGGTACTTTTACAGTTAGCCTAAGGGGAGAGCTGGGCAGGAGGAGCCTTTATGAATAATCAGGGTTGACATCTCCAACGTTGTTCCTTCATTATAAATATTGTTAAAGGAGCTGTGACCACCATGGGCTCAAACAGAACAGAGCATGGAGTGGAAGAAAAAGACAGCCTTTGATATCTGCTCTCTACTAGTTATCACTCCATTGATGACACTGGCATTGACAGGTCTCTTAGATTTGGCTGCCTTTTTTCAGAAAGTTTTTTCTTCTATTAGCATAATTATTCTGTCTGTTGAAGTCTGAGCTCATTGTACACACTGTAAAAGCTGAAAACACCAGTTAATATTAGTGCTTGTAAATTTTCTTAAATGCTGTATGCCTAATAGATGGGTAGAGTTTTCTGATTGCATCAACTGTTTTTTGCTGCCTTCCTTAACTGAATTTACTGAATGTCCCAAACATTAATGAATTTCTCTCTCTCTCTCTCTCCCTGTAATCTAAATGATTGTTTTGTTCCCTTTCTGCAGGTTTACATTTTTGACTAATACAGAAGTATACAACACTGTTTATTTAAATAGAGCCTTGCTCTAAGCTTTTTCCTCTATCTTCCTTATTTAATTGTGTAGGAAAATAGTTGCTCAAGCCTGGACTTCTTTGATTCCTCTTTTAGAAAACTAAAATGTATTTTTGCTGTCACAATCGAGCTCTCTCCTGCATTAAATATTACTTAGAGGGAAAGGATTCTATTTAGTGGGGTGATTAGTTCTCTAAAGGTTTAGCACTGTTTCATGGGACATGTAGTGTAAATTTTCTATTCATAAAATACTTTGAAGTTTTAAAAGATATAAAAGTTTTAAATAAAATCAAATTATATATTCAGAATGACCTTGCTTTTGGAATAGCATACAAAATGTTTGCTAGTCTGAGCATAATTGCTTTTACAGGTTCCTTAGTTCTGGCACCTATGTTTTCCCTTCTTAAATCATTGACAGTTGGAATGCTTGCTGTGGTATCTGCAGTGCCCTGGGCACTTGTGCAGAGGAGGTTTTTTTCTATTCTACTCAGATCCTTCTCTGGCCTGGTGTCTTCCTGGTAAAATGTCTAAAAAATTATTTCTGTACACGAACTGAGAATTTTCTTCAATGCTTAGCATTGCTGCCAGAGCATAAGCAGAGGAGATGATGAGAGAATGCCGAGAAGACACTGTTTTTCAACAGAGCTGAGGAAGAGGTGAGAAGAGATGCTGAGATAGCCTCAAGCTTGCTTTTTTTTTTTTTTTTTCTTTATCAGAACTCTCTTCCAGATTGGAATATGAGTGTCTTGGGGGTCGGGTTGGAGAGGGAAAGTAAGTACGCTGCCTCCTTCCCAAATATATTTTCAGTTTGACAATTACAGAGAAAATGGTGATGAACTGTTCATAGTTTGCAACGTGTGGTTTTTGCACTTCGAGTCCATGGATTTGCCTCTAAATAGGCTCTGAAGGTAACCCAGAGAATCAAGTCTATCATGAAAAAACATGAATTCTGTTTATATTTCCATATTTAATTATGTTTATAATTTCTTACTATGAAAAAAAGTTTGGGGATCTATATATTAGAAAAGAATGAGACATGGACTTGTGTGTGCCTTCTATTTTAATTCAAGTGACTTTGCTTTACTTCCTGATTCAGTGATTTCTACATAAGGGAGAAACCTTGGGCCTTGTCATGGTAGTGATGGGGTTCTGTGCACTGCTTGGGATAATTTTTGCTGGTATCTTCCTGCAAAATTCTTTTTTTTTTTTTTTTTTCTTTTTTTTCAACCTTTCTATAATAGTTTTGCTCAACTGGCAGATAAAACTGGACACACTATCGAGCTTAAGGCATATTACAGAAAGTGTATGTTAGATACTACAGCAAGAGCTTATGTAACACGGATAATGTGTGGCAAAAGAATGGGGTGTGTAAGTAGGCTGGAAAATATTTGGAGTCAAATAGATAGGAATTTGTTATCATTAGATTACTGTAATAGGTGATCACCTCTTTCTGTGACCCAAGGAACAGATAAGGTGTCTCTGCAAATCTCCCCCATCCCAAAGTAAGGTGAAATAGCAGAGCACCTTCATCGCAAATCAGCAATAAATGTGTGTACATTTCTTTAATCTTCATCTGTACATTTGCATATGACTGAGAGGTTGCCACTTGTTTGTAAACCAGCATTCATATTTTGGTGTAAATGGGTACAGCTCCAGTGAAGTATTGCACCATGTTGATTCTTGTGAAATGTAGCTTGGAACCCTAAGCACTGTAACTGTCACTAATTGCCATATGTTTCCGTGTTCTAAGTGTCATTAAACAAGTTTGACCGCAGTAAGTGCAAAATCACTTAGTTTTCTTTCATAAGATTCTTGGCACATACTGGAAAGTGTTTTTCCATTAAAGAAAAAGGAACATCAGTTTGTGTTTTTGTTTTGCAAAATTTTGTTTTACAAAATTAATCACTGGCTTTTTATTGATGAAAATGTGAAAACAAGAGAAAATATAATAGGAAGCAAAACTGTAAGTCTATCAAATTTACTAAAAAAAATCTGGGGAATCTGGATACCTGTGTAAACCTGTAAAATATGTATACATACATAGATTTTCTCCCAGAATAGTGTGCGTGCAATTTCAGCAGTATTACTGACTGGTAATTACTGCTGGTTTTTGAAATACTGTCCAAAATTCAAACACCACACTTCCAAGTTCTTCATTTTCATTTTTCTTTAGCCTTTGCCCTGCCACAAGCAATCTGATCTTCAGTAACTTCCCTGCTCTTTTATTTATTTTTATTGATGTTGGATTCTGTCCTGCAGATTCCTGCAAGAAAGATTTTTTTTTTAAAATGAATTTGAGGCATCTAGTATATTCTAAAAGAAATATAGCCGGTGGAAAGTATTAGATGTCTTCATTCTCTCTCTCTCTCTCTCTCTCTCTTTTTTTTTTCTTTTTTTTTTTTTTTAATAATAGAACAGTGCTTTTGAATTGATCAGTAGCTCTGCTTTAATAATACTTTCAAGGAAGAGCTAGTATACATTTGCTTCTAATATAAATGAATCAGGTAAATACAATTATTTTACCAGATTATGGATAATTTTAATACTTTTTCTTTTAAGTGGGTAAAAGCCAAAATTGTGGTGATGTGTGCAGAGGAATAATGGGATATTTGCAAAAAGCTACATATTTGCTTTTCTTCAGGTAAACCGCTGAAGGCCCCAGGACACAGTTTAGATGTGTTTAAAGCTTGCTACACGGTTTTACCTTTCTTTAGTTCCTGAGTTTTTGCTTGAAAACAGTTCAAACTTGGATCAGGAGCTTGAAGTAGCATTTTATCTGGTTATCTGATGAGTGGTCCTGAATATGACTATCGTCTTTTTTCTCTTGGTGCAGCCAGAGAGACATAAGCCCACTGCCAGCCTGGCAATTCATTTTGTATGAGCAAACAGTTTTTGAAGAGGGATCTCAGAGACTGTAGTACCTCTTGCATAAATATTTCTGTCCTCTGTATCCTCAATTTTAAAGTTACAGACAAGCACCCCACTGAATTTTACAGTTATTTTTCATTATGAGACTAAGAGGTTGAATAATTTCATAATTTTCCTATTGGATGAAGATAAATGAATGTAGATGTAGGAGGTTGGATTTGCTAATCTGTAACAAATCATTTTGGAGTTTTAGGTTCTGTTTTATCAGGAGCAAGAGTACCTGCAAGATAAGGTTCCTTGAAATTGTAGCATTTGAAGTGCTAGGTTGTCTTGGGCTCTTTACAGAGAAAGTCTCTGGTATGATTTATGAGGGACTTATGTGTTGGATTTTCACAGACATTTGTTTGTGTTTGTTAATTAGTATATTTGCCCCTGTGTTTCTTAGGCTAGTATATTATTAAATGGATAAGAGGGAAATCCCTTCCTTCAAGACTTTTAAAAATATTATTCTTGCTTTATGAGCTGTGATTTCCAGCTTGCATTTTCTAACATCAATATATTATTCACTGTGCTAAGATTCTATAAAAACACTTCCAAATATAGGCATTTTGCCTTACTGTCAGGTTTTCTTTCCTGGCTTGAAGCGTTTGTCTTATCCTCCTTTATAAAACAGGGAGCTGTGACTAAGGGACTAGTTATATCATAGCTTGATAAACCTTTGTAAAGCAACGTGCTGTTGAGAGTAATGGCCTCCATTCATTATTAGCCCAGTTGATTTTCATTTACACTTGGCTCTAACAATTAGCTTGAGCAGGTGTGAAGGTGATGGAGGGCCAGGGACGCACAGAGGTCAGCCACTGCTCTGTGTGATAAATTAACCATTATTATCTGCAGTGAAAGTGGCTCTTTACGCTTGTCAGCAGCAAACAAAGGGACAACATATCTCACATAAAGTGGAATCAGGGCCACTACTGCAAATGTGATGTGTCTGTAATTTTGTCTGGCAAATCCTTTTGAAGTCACACCTGTGTGTTTGACTTCAAGGGTGTAAATCTATCCCATCTCAGAGGTGTATATGCACACACACACACACACACACACATATGTAAATGTATGGATATTGAGATGCAATGCTGTTGTAGATCACGTTGTATATGAACGCATTCTAATCTGCATTAGAAATTAAGCAGAAAAATGTTAGTTTAGGATTTGAAACATGGATTTTCTCAGCAGCTTATAATAAGGAAATGATTTGAGAATACTGGATTTAAATTCCTGTGTTTCTATGTGCTAACTATTTAAAATAAAGCGCACCCATAATTTGTCGATATTACATTGTTTTTTCTCTGACACTTACCTATGTTTATCTTTCAAATGAATTATAATCTCTCCTAAATCTAAAAGATTCCCTTTTCTAAACTATGTGGGATTGGAGGTTGATCATGTATGCTACTGATATGATCTTCACAGGATGCAAATGTAGCAGTGCTGCTTGGGCTTGGACAGCTGCATATGTAGCACTAATGCTTTACTTTTGTGAACTATTTGGTCAACTGAATTGCAAGTGTTTTACTTTTCATAGATATGTTATGAAAGTTTTGCTGGCCTGGACCCTGCGTGGAACACAAAGTATAAAAAGGAGAATGTGAAGCCTTTCCATCCCAGTAAAAGTAGCTGATACATTGGATTTGAATGCCTGAATTGTCTGTGTTCACCCTGAAAGGAAAGGCCTTATAGGATGAATGCCAAACCTATATTTTCATTCTTTTGCTAGCAAAATAGCCCACCAATTCGCAATGTTTACAATGTGGCACTTCCCCACAGTCTGTAGTACAAATCAATAGGAAGAATACATGGTGGTGGTGTTTTTTTTTTGTTGTTGTTGTTGTTTTTGCTTTTTTGTTGTTACTTTAAGTTGTAGCCATGTAGTCTTATAATGGCCATGATTTTCAAAGAAACTGAAACCTGTGTTACAGTGTTATCTTTGATTATCTGTGATGGGAACAGACATTCCCTTCTTTAATTTTGGGGTCAAAAGAGTTTTATCATAGCACTTGGTATTTATTGCTCACGGTATCTGCATTGTTAGTTCAAGTACCAGCCCATGAGCTTGATCACAGTGGGCCATACTGTTTTACTTTGAAACAGAATTTAATTTGCTATCAAGATTCTTTTGATTATGGCTAAAATGATGCTGGGATTTCTTGAAAAGCCATTATTTACAAAAAATGGAATGTATGCACTGCTCATTTGCACAATATAGTTATTTATCCAGATGCCGCTGACCTACCAGTCAAATGGCTGCTTGAACTGATCATCATCTTTGCTGCAGGAAGTTGAAGAATTAGTAACTAATCTTTTGGAAACTTGAACTGAAATCAATAAAAGCATACAGGGAAGTGAGTAAGAAGTTCTGCCCTGAACCTTTCATTGTATTTCTTAGGCATGAACCTCTGAGGCTGCCTTTACTACCTGCTATCTGTGGCATGGAATCTGCAGAGATGGCTAGGTAAGGTAAGGCCTTTCAAAGGCAATGCTTTCTTTTGTGTTATGGTTTTAATACAAAAATTATTATTTCTCTGCTTTCTCTGTGCGTAGTTAGGGATGCCTTCATAACTCTTAACGCACCGGTATAACTTCCTTACAAACTGTCTATCTGCTGCGATGCAGAAGTTACATTGCTGAATGAAAGGTAATGCTCTCCCCTTAGGAAGACAAATGTTGTCTGTTTAGAGCTGCTTATCAGAGCATAAGTGAAAGGGGAAAAGGGAAATGGACATTCATTTGTTTTAGAAAAAAAGCTGTGTGTTTATAATATAATAGAAACGAAGTTCTTGCAACTAAATGGCAGCAGTTCTGTGTTGCATAGTCTTGTTGGAAGTAAAGTATGTGTTTAATAGTTGGATTTGTCAAAAGGGAGGGTTGAACTCATGGGAATAAATATAATACACACGGGCTTAATTACCATGAATGGGTAGGCAAAAACAAAGTATGCAAAACAGCACATTTACTCTTCACATATGTGTCTGCATACATATGTAATTAGAGCTGTGCACAAAATACAGCTTTTCCTGCCACCCACACTTTGTCTTTTTTTATCAAAATAAATATTTTGATAGAAAAACATGCACAAACTCTACCATATATAGGTATTGCTTGTCACGGATGAGGGTAAAAAAAATCTTTGAACTCTGAGCAAAGAAGCCTAATTTTACTCATTAGAAATACATGCTACCCTAATTGGGAAGAGCAAAGAAAGGAATGCAAACATTTGCCTCATCCGTATGGTAGAGAAATAAATGTACTTTAGACAAATATATCTCTTGAGTTCTGCTCAGTGGTTTATAGCACATCTTCAACACACACAGGGATCAGTGTGATACAAAGATAATTTTCACTGATTGGATGAATCAATGACACAGTGGACAATAATTTTAGGCTTCTCTTACAGAAGCTAGAAAATGGTATTTCCATCCGTAATGTATCCCATAAATGATGCTTTTTTTTTTTTTTATATGAGCAACTCATGAAGATTAAATAAAAACTTGATTTTTGTCTGAGACGTAAATGAACAGGAATGATGTTACGCATTCAAGGAAGTTAACAAATCTACTTTGCAATTCCCTTAGAAATGGGAACAAAAATGTGATGTGGATGTTAGATGCATTCATTCTCTTGAGAGGATGCTCAGATAGCAAAAGGTCAATAAAAAACTTTTAAAATATACTTGTGTCTCTTTGATCTGTATTTATAAGAACCAATTTTTCAGTTAACACACACAGGTTCATTGGATTAAAGCAGCCTGCTAAGGCAGATTTATCCTCTTCCCAATATCTTTGCACAGGGAAGCATTAGTTTAGAAGTTTATGATTTGGAGAAGATATGTAAGTTAGACTGGGCGTGATGCCAAACTTGGTCTGCTGCAGATTCATCACAAGCTGAGAATGTAAAGAAGATACAGATTGCTAATGCTCAGTGATGTGCAGACACCGAGAAGTTCATCTCAGGTGTGGGTTCCTGTAGCTTGAAACCATTTTTAAATCTCTGACTCTCTAGTCAGGTGATCTTGTGGTATGGTGTTTTTTTGTTTGTTTAGGTTAGGTTAGGTTTTGTTGTTGTCTGGAGCTTTTAATTGTTGTGTTTGTTTTTTTCTTCCTGCTGAAGATCATAAATGAAGAAAACAATTGGTAAGAAAAAGGATTGGGTCAGGTGGGTTTGTTTATTGCTTTTGTTTGCCCTAATTTGTCATTCTGATGTGAATTTTGCTGAGTGGATTTTACTCAGTGTAAAACTTCAGAAGTTAGTCTGCTTAACATGAAAGGACAAATATTTGTTTCTAAAACAATTCCTGACAAGATCTGTAACATTTTTTCACTTATGAAACACTATTTGCACTTAAAGCTGTATGTGTGAAGCATGAAATTGTACATGCTAACACAGTGTACTTTTTCTGAAGAAAGCAAACATATTGATAGTGAGGTATATCACATCTCTCTTAATATTCAGAATATGACTTCAACTCTGGGTGCTTTTCAGCATATTATCTCCAGTCCATTGAAAGAACAAATTTTTGATTGTGAGTCACCAAAAGCCTCGCATGCTTGTTTGGAGTCAGTGAAACTCAAAACATCAGTCTAAATTTAGCATATATTCAAGTCTTCTCTTGAAACCCTGCCTAAAGACAGGGGTGTGCATACACAATAAGTCACTAAAGCATCCCAAAATTTTGTCAAATGGTTCCCAGATTTGACTAATTATTTTTGGTCTGTTTGTTTATAGTAGATGTGATACGAGATGACAAAAGTTTGAATAATTTTCTGTGACGTTTATGTAGCTCATTGAAAGCGTTATTGTATGCAGCTATTGCAAGCAACTATTGTATACTATTGAGAAGTAGTATTAATTCAGTTTAAAAGATAAGCAAATAAATAGTCATTCCCCTATTTCCCAAACCTGGAATCAGCAAGTTATGTAATGCTGGTGTGAAATAATACTCTTAACAGTTGACATTTCAGAAAGAGGCACAAAAATGCATTACGTGTTCTTTATTCAGTGCTAGAGAATAAAAGTACAAAAATACTAATGTTGTAGATGAAAGTTGGTGCATGTTCTCCCCTAGAAAACAAAGAAAAAATTTACCTTGGTTTGAAACATAAACTTAAAGAGGAAATGCATACGCACTTGACGGTGTTAGTTATTCTAAAACCACCTGTTAAAGAAATTATATGGCATTTGAAGTACTCAAAAACTTTATTGTTCTGCAGAGAGAGAATTTCAATTTTTCTGAAATTATTAGATTTGATAATTCTCATGTGTGCTGATTTGATTTTTTTATTTTTTTTGGCCTTTCTTTTTCCATTTTTATATAAGTTTTGAGCTATTTAATCGTGCCTCCTTTTCAGGAATGTATTAGGGCAAATGTGTAGTTTTATATACATGAAAAGTATCATCTGGTGATTACCTGCATCTTTCAAGTCAGCCACTTGCTGAAATTCCATAGAGGATTGTACCATTGCACCAATGTAGAGGAAATTCCTTGTCTGCCTTTTCTTCAGGTATGTAAATATTCTAGTTCAAGGCCTGGTACTTTAAAATTTCTAGCAATTGTTCTGAAAGATGCAAACTGCTTTTAAATTGCTTCAATGGTTTATGCACTCTCTAATTATATATAGTTCATAATGCATTTATATTTATATACTGAAAACTGTTATATATGCTGTATATATGAATTATGCATATAAACTAATGCTTTTAGACCAAATTTAGGTTGTAAAGCTGAGTCTCTTGAAGCTTATTTTTAAAGTGACTTTTTTTTTCATTTTTCTCACTTAAGCAGAATTCTATTGCTGTAAAGTAATTGTATGAGTGAGTGCCCCTGTTTAAGTGAACAGTTTATGGTTACTATATTAAAGTGAACATTTCAACTTGGCTAACACAACCACTGAATAAACACATATTGATATTATAGAACAAAATAATATATTAGTGCATTGCTCATTTGTGCTCTGATAGTCACCCTGATACTATTAGTCATGCGGGGAGTGACAAACACAATTACACTCGAGTGCTAATAGAGTGGAAGGGCAAAACTGCCTGACCTCGGCATCCTGGGTCGATTTAAATGTTTGATGTCTCATTGAATTAGTATCACAGTGTGAAAGACAAAGCTCAAACTAATGGAAATGAGCCTGGACATGCAATACTGCTGATTGGGCTGACATAATTAGAATAATATTCTTCACACAGCTAATAACAAGCAGAAGAAATAAATAACCAAGAGATAACTTAATGACTGCATGCTAAAATGCTCCTTTGAATATGCTAAGGTTAGCATTTTCTATTTACTTACGGAGCACTGGGGGAATTTTTTTCTCTGTGTAATCATCAGCAGTGGTGATGAGCTACATACTGGTTACAAAGGCCATATGAAACTATGCAGGTTGACCTAAATTTTTGCCCCTCGGCATCATTATTTAACCCTTAGGGCATTCTTACAAATACCTGCCTCTCTAGAAGGCAATCAATCCCAGTCCCAAAAAAAAAAAAAAAAAAGCTGACGCACGACACAAGACAGATTCATAAATATATAGTCTTGCATCTTCTACTAGTGCCCTTGAACTCTAAGGAGCAAAGTCACGGAAATGTAAGTACATGTAAATTTACAGGAAGTTTGAAGATTGTACATTTCTGTGGGCATGAAGTGAGATTTTGGTAATCTGACACAGGACAGTTCTTACTGTATTCTTACAGAATACTTTTTATAGTAACTTATCTTACAAATTGATCTTTGGCAATTTCTTTATTTTCTCAACATGAGGTGAGGTGATGCCAATACAGACCTGGAAAATATGTAACTGAGACAGGAACATAAAAAAAAAAACTACTTGGCATTACTCATCAGTTACATCTAGACCTTGTACTTCATTAGTTGTGCAACATAATGATATATGCACCAGAAATCCAATTTAACAGCACATTTGATTAGCTTTAGGTGGTCAAGTCTTTGCCATCAATGGGATGATTCATCTGTTCAACCATAAACATTTACTTTTAGGATTTGGTAGGAGACGGACCTTTGATTCTTACCAGAACTTACTGAAATCAAAGCCAAACTCATTTGCAGCTTAGATATCAAGGAATACAAATCTGATACTCCCCCCCCAAAAAAAAAGTCATTCTATGTTTTGAGTCGATTAAGAGCTTTTTTTTTTTTTTTTTTTTTTTTTACTTGTTATAGAAGTTCATAGATCCTATTTCAAGATTTTCCTTCTTATGTGAATACTACCTTGGACTGAAAAATGAGAAAGCAACAACTTATTGGAGAGGCTGAGGATTCTTTTTTCCAACTAACATTAGTGATGTGTCCTTGGGAAGTATCAGAGAAAAAATTGCTGTTAACTTTACTCTTTATGTGGTAACTGTCTTAAAATTTGCTGTGTTAATATTTGTGACATGTTTTGGCCCAAGTCTTCAAGAGAGCAGACCTTCATCAGGTTTTGTTCAAATCAGGAGATTTTGTAGTGCCTTTGAAAACTAGTCCAGAAGAATTCCAAGTTTCTTAATGCATGATCTGGAAGTGACCTTCACTGTACTTCTGGAACTGTGACTTCATTCATGAGAGGATATCACTGTATTAAAAAATTGCTAATAAGATCTGATTCATTTACACTGTGCTTGTTGGTGATAACTACATTTTTCCTGTCTTAAAACACCTAAGACAGCATACATGTTTTTTATGCCATGTTGGTCCATAAATGTATATAATGACAAACCTTCTATCATAAATGCAGTGAAGTGTAAACCATGTTCTTAAATGAATAAGATGTTGCATGTTGCAAACTTGCAGGTAGAGGATTCCCAACAGCATTTTAGCTTTGATCAGTGCGAGGCTGTTCATCTGTTATATTCATAGACTAACCTACATCTGTTACTTCTTTTTAAATAATAAGAAAAAGAAGGCCAAGCATTTTCAGCAAATCACATTATTTCACTTCATTAAGGGTTAAGGGTTTTATGGTAGTCTATTACCAGTTCAGACTGAGTTAGCACTGCTGAGCCAGCAGATGCCACAGTATCAAGGGCTGGTACAGAGGTGGATCTCTTGTAGGCTCGCAGTTCAATTGTCCACAGTACTGTGGGGTCTGTTCAAACAAGGGCTTAGTTTATATTATAAATTGCTGTCATCAGTAAGCTCAGTTGGCATGCAGGAAGTATGAAATGTTTCTGATTCTGTTCCCCAAGTTTCTGGTTCTCAGAGGAAGGGACCTAAATGGTGCCCTCCTCATCCAAAGAAACCCTGCCTATGAGTACGAGATCATTCACCTTTGTCTGCTCTCCAGACCCTGTAGAAATGCCCATGTAAACCGTGCACTTGCCTGCTCTGGGCCATTCCTGCATCTTTAAGTTCTCACTCCCTTTAGTAACAAAATCAATCTCCCTACATAATGTGGAGAAGACAAAAACAGTAAATAGAATAAGCTGATATAATAATTATTATAATAATTAATTTGTATTCTCTGTGGTTATGCATAGCCATTGCCTGTATGCCAGTAAGTAGGCTAATTCTCCTCTTACCTGGATCGTCCTCTTTTGTCTAGAATCCTAAATCAGTGGGATTAACTACAGAATGACAGGTTGTAGTTGGCTTATGAGGTTGGTTGAATTTAAAGATGAGGGATTATTTTCTCTCTTCTAAGTTCATCTGAATTTATGCTGCTGAGCTATGTAACTCCTCCATTTGATCCCTTTAAATAACCTCCCAGAGCTTCTATGCAAAATGAGTGCTCTAAAATAGGAAATAGAGATACCAGTGGCTACTAAAACCAAAAGATGAATCTGATGAAAGATACTCTTGTTCTTGCAGGGAGCTTTCTTTAAGCAAATCCTTTGGCTTTTTCTCAGCCTAGATACTCATTTTTGGTAATTTAACTAGTCATTTTGAGGTTGGCATCTGAGGCTTGCAAGTATTTACTGCAGTAGAGCTGATAGTGGTAATGTTAACAATAGCTTGAGTGGTTCTGGTGGCTGGCACTAACAGAACAGGAATTCTTCCCACAAAATAAATAGAGTATTTTCAAAGCTGAACATACTGAGTAACTTGGAGCAGTTTCCCAATGTTAAACGGTGGGGAATACACTGTCATTCATAGTTTTGTGTTTCCTCTGTTTATCATACTGATGGTGTTAAGGTTTTTGTAATAGAAATATTTTCCCAACACATATAGGTAGTTCTGTTAATACGCCTACAGTTCTTAGCTTGTAGAAGAATGTGTCCACAAAGTTTCCAAATACAAATCTTGATACTATGGCTTGGCATAACTTGCACATCATTATGCTTATTAGAGCTGGCTAATTTTTATATATATATATATATATACACATATATATGTTTTTAATAGAACTGGGGAAAAAATAAAAACAGTAGTGTTTCTTCTGCAGTTTCTGCACCTCCTATGGTAGTTAATGTTCTGGTGAGGTCTGAATTATGAAATTCTCATTATTATTTGGATTTATCTTAGTGATATAGCAAAAGTTGAAAGACTTTTTCCTTTTAAAAATAAGTCTCAAGCAATGACAAGATATTAGCTGTTGTGAAGGTATCATACTAATGACTGATAGGTTGAATATTTACAATTTCAGGCTGAACATTGGGTTGCATCATCATCTGTCAAATCAGAATTGTGAATCCCAATTCTACTGTATGCCCTTTTGCAATTAGTGCCTATTGGTATTTCAGTCCCCTAACAGCATATTTAGGTATGTTCCCAAGCAGCTTTTCATACATATTTTATTAATATATTCCATTTTCTGTTTCCTTCATTCTCTTTACAGAAAAATATGTATTGTTTGATTTAGTTTTGTCCCAAGAATATTGGAATCAAATATTGGAATATTGGGATAATATACTTCATTCTTGTCTAGGCCCTGCTTTTGTCATACGCGATAGGCTGGTCTAGATGACCTCTAAGGTTCCTTCCAGCCTGGGCTTTTCTGTAACTTCTGTAATTTTCATGAATATAAATGTAAAGAATACTTACGTGATTAGCTAAACCTTTCTTTAGAAAGGATTCCGTTGTTATAGCAAGTCCAGCTTAATTAGTTAAAAGTAAAATTCCTCTTTGGCACCCACTAGTTGGTCATATCCAGTGCCTTGTATGCTCATTTTCATCTGGTGGAAAAAAAGATAGAAAATGTCACTGTATTTATTTCTGTTCTAATCCTCAACCAGTAAGATTTCTCTGTGCTCTAATCTTCTAAAGCATTTTCATCCTGTGATCTTGAAGGATCCAAATCAAGGCCATTTAAGTAAACTGAAATCTTTTGATTAAATGTAAAGGCTTTTGAATTTGAACCAGAAAGCTCTGAGTAAGCAAATGTGTATCAGATGGTCAATTATTAAGGAAAGAAAAAGAAACCCAGGATGTTTTTCACTAATTTTTGTTGTTCGTAGACAAGTTAACGCCTTGAACTAGATCTTTTGTTTTTTCCTTTTTTTTTTTTTCTTCCCCCTCCAGTGGCTGCAGTCCTAGTGATGGCTTGTGACACTTCCAGACTAGTAGTGTGTATTTTCAAAGCAGTAATTCTCTAACGGAAGAAGATTGCTTCACTCACAGTGCTATGTATCTATTTTGAACAGCAAACACAAATATTGTCAGGATGGGTATCACTGGTGTTAGTTACTATCAACAGAAAAGCTGGCATTTGAAGTAGTGCACTCAAGGTATTTTTATATAAGCACTGTCCGCTTTCTGGACAGAACTGTAGGTAGCTTTTGCACCTCATTCAGAAAAGACAGGAACTTGAAATAAAGCCCCTTGTATGTTCATCTCGCTTGGTATAAACCCTCCACTAGCAAGGAATGCACTTGAAGTGGTATTCCAGTCATCGCTGAACAAAAACAGCCTTCAGCAATCTGATCTAATAAGAATGAAGAATACTTCCAGACCAAAAAATAAAATAATAAAAAAGTATTGAACAGATGTAGAAATATGCGTAGCTGCAGACTTGATTTACTTTCATGCCGTTTCACAATCTGATAATTTTTACAAAGATGTGCTTAAAATGTTGTTTCATGCAAAGTTCACTTTTTTCCTTGTTTAAAAAACACTACATCTTTAATTTGCAAGGCCATGTATTAATTTTGCTGAGAGCACCGTTTATTTCCCTTCCTTCTACTTTAATAAAGTCAGTTGTTGACAACTCTCAGGCGTGTCAAACTCTCACCACTAATAATTGCTTAAGGTTCCTTAACTTCCATAAATGTTGGTTCCAGCTAAAAACCCCATGCTGTAGCCCTGTTTGAGGGAAGAAAAAAAAAGGGGGGGAGTGGGGAAAGGGTGGGGAAAAAAAGGGAAAAAACCTGAGAACTTCTTCTGATGAATTTTTGATTT
Source organism: Aythya fuligula (assembly GCF_009819795.1). Classification (NCBI taxonomy): domain Eukaryota; kingdom Metazoa; phylum Chordata; class Aves; order Anseriformes; family Anatidae; genus Aythya; species Aythya fuligula. The sequence goes on along the minus strand of NC_045569.1, from coordinate 6,279,540 downwards.
TCCTTCTTAACAAAGAAATGTCTGTGATTCAAAGAAATAGCTTAAAGTGATATTATAAAATAGAATATGGAGTGCACTGTTCTGAATGACTCTTTGCTTTTAATGTAAGGCTGAAAAATTGTCAGTGCCTTTTTTGATTAGATGAGATTTTTTTTTTTTTTGTTCTTGATCTAAGAATTGAGGAGAAAAACATGCTACTTGCATTTGAATATGGTATGAGCTAGATGTAATGTGTTGAAGATAAAGCAATACCAGTACTGCCTCAAGGCGGCACCTGTATCTGTGGGTCAATGCCATTTCTCTTTAGATCGCTGCTGAGCCCCTCTCTTGGCTGCTGCTTTATTAGGCCTAATTAGGCAGGCTGTCACTTTTATTGGTGATGGAAAAGGAAGATAAGTAGATTACTTGTGTCATCTATCTCTATCCGGACGTGTCTAAAAAGTCTAAAGTGATTGCTGTCGGCCACAAATATATTTCACAAGAGGGAGAAAAAGGAAAAAAAAATCAGAAATGTATTAAACCTCTAGAAATGACTTACCTTTGGCACTACTGTGTGTAATTTCAAACCCACAGAGAGAAGAGTTACAGTACATACATAAAGTCCTTTTGTTCAGAGGGAGAAGGTTGTATGTAATGGTTTTTGTGATATCAAAAAAAAAAAAAAAAAGAAATCTGTTTTCTACTTAAAATTCTATAAGTGGTTATATATATTTTTTAAAAGTTAATCCTAGTTATAATAAGAGCACAGCATCTGTGGCTGGTGAAGGAGTGGGGGCTATTTTGATGACAGGCTTGTTGACATGTTCCTCTGATAGGCTTACTCTTTGGATCATTGCTCAGGGCATCTCCAGTTTATGTAGCATGTGTATATTTTTAATGATTGTTTATAGGAATAATTAGTTATTTTTTAAATAAAACAACATATCTTAAATTAGATTAATTATTGACCACTTTATCAACAGCAAATCAACATTGCAATTCTTTCATTTCTGAGACATCATCCACTTTGGAAGATGATATTCCCCAGAACGTTCCTCAGGAGAAAGAGCTTATTAGCTGTAGCAGTGTGTTAGGAAAACAGAACTACCTCTGTATGGACTCTCCTAGGAACACGAAATATGATCTTCATTTAGGGCTATTGCCAGGGTCAGATACTAATCTTTAGGAAACTTGAAGTTCAAAGATAAATCAAAGTAGATTTTATATTTTTAAAAAATCTGAAAGCTACCAAATCACAATCAGACATGATAAAATGCTTTTAGAAATGTGGATCCTTTATTTTAGATATGTGCTCTTATTTCATCCATTGGTGCATATAGTCATGTGGGATACAAATATTGATCTTTCAAAATCTGATGCAGCCACACTGAAAGTTAGTTGGGTGTCAACATAGGCACTTATAATGAATATTCCAAAGATGTCTGGGTGATGGTTCTTAAAGTCTAATGAGCTAGTGTCTTTGACTGTTAGCTAAAAGAATAAATTTATGGGTATCAGTAAAAACTACTTGTAGACTTAAAATTAAACTCAGTCATATCGCAAGGGCAAGAGTAGAAGCTTTTCCTGCTTTTTTTTGATTGGTTGGTTTTCCACTAGAGGTAGATGAAGGAGCATTAGTATCACTGTTTCGTAATAACAGCTTACTGTCTTGCTAGGGCCCTCTGCTGCAGTCCTTACGCCCAGAAAACTTCTATGGCTTGAGCAATATAATTTCAGAAGACCTTTTTTGTGTATAATGAATGCTGTGTAAGGTCTTTAAAAGATAGATTCCAACTGCTGTACCAATGGCATTTTAATTCAAGATTCTGCTTTCCACAGGCAGTCAGCCAGTCTGTTTGCTTGGAAGCTTCAAAACTTCTCATTCATAATTCAGTTCAGGCTGTTTAGAGTTTATTTTCTTTGCCTTGAAGACCGTTCTTCACAGATGCTGCCTAATTGTATCCATACATATTGAGATAGCTGTAAGTACAGTCTCACGGAAATCCACCGTTAAGATAGATGGTTTCACAGCTAGCTGTACCAGACTTTTTTGTGTAGGCAGGAGTTGGTGGTTTTTTTTGGTTGGTTGGTTGCTTTTTTTTTTTTTTTTTTTTTTTGAGATGTATGTTGCTAGTAAAATATCAAACACAAAACAGAGAGGCAAATAGTGCCAGGAACTTTTAGATGAATTTGCTTCAGAGCACTGTTAAGCTAAAGAAATTCAGAAAGTCAGTGCTGATACAACATTCAGCTCCATATACAATCCTCGATTATTTGTATTAACTGTGTTATCTGCTCAGAGTGGAAATCTTTTGAGCTCAAGACAGGAGGTGTCGAGGTCTCTAATTTACAAAGAAAATGTTTTGATGTCTGGTCAGAGTTTGTCTTCTAAAAATGAAAGGTTTGATCTACTCCATAATATGCCACAGTTAACCTTAGTGTATAAGAAAAGCGTGTCTAGTCATCTGGACAGTAGAATCTCCCTTCGGAAACTGAGTGCTGCTGTTGGTCAGGGGTCTGTGAGCAGTCTTGTAGGAAGTGATCTTGTCAAGATCTAGATGTAATTTTTGAGGACCCCAGTGAATTGTCTGAGAAACAAAACCTTATTACTTTATAGCAATGCTACAGTATGGCTCCAGTTCATTTAATCATAATGGGTAGCTGTTTGTATCTACATTCTCCCTGATTAAACTGTAATAAGCACTGGAGCAGTCATTTCGCAGTGGGTTGCCAATAGCAGCAGAATCTATCATTGCTGTTTGGCTGAACACTGATCCACAGGACATGACACTTCTTTCCTAAACTTTGGCTTGAGGTCTAATTCTTTTTTCTAGTTGTGGACATGTCTTCTGGTTTTAGACCTCAGCTTTAGTCATGAGGCAGGACTATTCATGCCTACTAACTTATAAGCAGATTTATGCAAGGACTGCAACAGAGCAGAGCTACTGATTGTAGCAGTTCATCACATGGACACCCATACCTTAGCCTACCAAATGTAGCTGATAGCTAGAAGGTCACAGGTGGGCAGAACTGAGGCCTAAACTCAGCAAAGCATGATAGTTATTCATTGTTGTCATTGCATCTCCTACTAGGAAAGGACAAAGGGCTGATTTGAGAGATGGTTGTTCCTGTTAATTTCCAAGTTTCCCTTAGTAAGCTTTGAAAGAAACTGTATTTACGTAGATGTTTTTGCCACCAGGTTGTGTTCTGGGTATGTTCCTGTGCTGGAGTTTCTTGCTGATGTTCAGGGCCTTAGTGCCACAGCAGATATAGTGTGTCTGAGTGATAAAAATGGAATTGCTAAAATAGTTCTTCATCTTTTTAATGGTTTTGAAATATTTTGAAAAACAGATTATCAACAGCAATGCAGTTTTGTGCTTTCAGTATATATCTGATTCCATGAATTCCTGGCAGCATCTGAAGTTTACTGACTCTTGGCTCACCCAACTCAAACTACTCTTTTAAATGGGAAACTAGATCTCTTACCTGAAAGATACAGAAACACCATTCTTGCTTATGGGGGGATGGGAGGGGGAAAAAGACCTTTCCTTTTCTTCTTTTCCCCCTTTCCCCAGAAGTATGCAAATACTACTCATTCATTGTCATGCAATGAGAATAACCTGTGAATAATTCAGATTGTTGTATTTCTAATTCACTTCATCAGAAAAAAGACTAGAAGAAAAGATACCATCCTGATTTCAAAAACGCCATCTCTGAGATTATCTCACGAAAGCTACTGTTGCATGCCTTTTCAAGCTTTAAAAGCTCCCCAGGTTGAATAGTGCTTATTAAAGTAAGAATGTTTCCAAAATATACAGTTACAGTTAGATTTTTTGTAATATAAACAGACATGTAAAAATCTCCATGAGAAATATGGGAAGGTATTTCCTGGAAATGCAAAATATATACTTCTATTAATGGTTGTCTTTTTTTTGTTTTGTTTTGTTTTCCAGCAGGTGCTCTTTCTTTGCATTGCATGACACTTGCTTGTTTCATGGATATATCAGAGCTTTCGGAACATTTTTAGTTCCAATTTGCCTTCTCGTCAGTTAAGGCTTGCATACTGATATGACCCCAGGTTCATATGATCACATGCCACTGCAGGAAAAGCATCAGTGTATACTGATAGAAGAACCAATCAGTAATGTTCTGAACAGACTTCCCCCTTTTTCTGTGTCTGCATTCTTGCAGGTAATGCATGTGGGTTTTTTGCATTCCATGTGAGTTTATCTAAGCAAGACTGATCCTGTAATTATTGCAACCTTTTAAATTAATAAGTGTAGCCCAGTTAGGCTCCTGTAGCTCAAAAGTACTGGACTAGCTAGCTGGATCCAGCTCACTTTTATGGGATATTCAAGATTAAAAGAGGTTCTTGATTTCAAAGGATGGCTTGCTCTTCTCTAATCATGTTTGTTCCTTCTCTGCAGGTATCAAACCAATTAGACACTGAGAAGTACAATCTAAAAAGCCTGAGTTCAGTCCATGAAATTCTTACAGAGATAGCTGAGATCAGTTTTAAAGATTCTTAAACATTTTTAATGAAAAGCATCACATTTTCCTATTACTCTATTTTTACAAAGTCAAAGCCACACTCTCTACTAGCCACACTAGGCTTTGGCAGAACAGTTAGCTTCCATATTTATTTCTGATAACTTCATATTTGTCTTTTGATACTAACGTATATTTTCTCTTTTATTGCAATCTGTTGACAACTAAGGTGTGTTGGCAGTGTAAGGATATTTGTGAGCAGTCAGGTGACAAAGCTAATTTTACCAAAACTGCAGCTGCACACCAGCTCTGTTGATGTGGCCTTTGCACACTGGCATTGATTGGGCAGGGGTAGTTAGGAGTTTCCAGTATTTTGCGTAGCACTTTCTTACACAGCACTTTAACACGTCTTCAACTTTGCAAAACCATCTGGCAAAGTCTGGCACAGAATATGATGCATACGTGGGCCCCTAGTGTGGCAGCACCATGAAGGACGCTGTCTAATCCTAGCTGCATGAATGTTTTTCCTTATTTCTGTGTGATCTCATTAGCATTAGTTTTTTGCTTTTAGGATATAAAAGTGAATATAAAAGTGCACAAATACTATTGTTCTGTATTAATGACTCCTATATCCAATTAGTGAAGATCATTATTGCAATACGTTATAACTTGCATTGCACACAAGAGACAGTAAACAAGATTCCCAAGAAACAGTTTTATACTTTCTCTGTAGCATTCTCGGACCACAGGAAGTCCTTTGGTCTGCGTTTTGCCATACAGCAAACCAAGTTGAATGGCACTAGGAACAAGCATTTGTCACAGACTGAAGATTTTTCTGAGTAAGAACAGAGTGCAGGAGGTACTGGTTTTCCATGCTACCTATTTAGGGCTTTTGTAGGATGAGAGTATTGCAATTTTATGACTGAAATAATTCACATTTCATTGCAGGTGATATAACTTGTTTGTTAAGCAGATTTTAAAGAGATATTCTGTGTTGTAATGGCCATTTAGTAGCTGGCTATCAACAGTCTGAGCTCCCTGCCTGGGGACAGCATGCAAGGTTTATTAAATATTAAGAAGCTCTTCATTACTTTGTGGAACTATGACAACAGAACATCTGCATATTTAGGAAACAGTAAGTTAAAATTATTTAGACTAGCTGTTTCAGTTAGGGGAAAGGACTAATGTTTATCTGGCTAAAGATGCATAAAAATGTGTTGTCTTCTTTGAAGTTTTTTCTTTCCTTTTGGTACTGGAGAATGTTGAAACCTACATATGCTACTTAATTTAGAACACAAATGAAAGCACTGTCTCCTAGAGAAGGTAGAAAATTGGGCATGTCAGGTAAACACTATTTGTCATGTTTTTAAAAATCCCAATAAGGTAAAAAAAAAAAAAAATCAAATAAAAAATCCATAGGCATATAATTTTTAGAGGTTTATCTATTGCCACTAACTTGGAGAGGAGATATTTATCCCTGTATACAACCTACAGATATAATTCAAATTTCACTGCAAAGCTCAAGGAAAAAGATTATGTCTTATAAAATGGGCTGTACCTTGCTGACAAAAAGTCAACAAACTTCTTGGAAAAACTTTCTTCACTTCAACCAGAGTTAAAAGTGAAGTGATATAACTCTTGGTATATTGGCTGTTTAAATTACTGAGAGGCTCTCCATCACTGATGAAGCCAAGTACATACTGTGAGTTTTTGTACCCACTCTTGCTCATACGGGACGATCAGAGGAGTTGGGAGAAAAAAGAGAAAGAAAAAAAAAAAAAAAAAAAAGAAAAGAAAGCCCAGCAACCCCTCTTTGGGCCTGATCTTGCCAACTGTGCTGAGTGAGCAGAATCTTGTTTCCATGTGGAGCAGTTTGCAGCAGAAATCCCTCAGTGATTACTGTGGAGCAGAAGATCTTTTTAAGTGGATCCCTTGTGAAGTATAAAAGGACAGGCAGCAGAATTATTTAGCATTAGGCATGATTTTATCTTGAATGTATAAAGTTCCAAGGATCCCAAATGTATTACTACTCAGTGATATGCTGTTAATTTTTTTAAAGAGTCCAGGGTAAGAAAACAAAACAAAAACAACAACCAAAAACCTCTTAGTCTCCTGCAGAATGTAAAGGTGTTTTGCCAGGCTTTAGCGTGTGGAACTAGCAGACCTATTTGTATGTTTTTCCCAGTTCAGCTCTAAAAATACCGACAAAGAAAAAGAATATTCGCTGGCAATAAACTTCTAACAGCAACCAATGCCTGCGAATTATTCTGCATTGGTCCATAGCGAGCTACTGGGCCAGGTATTATGCAAGAACAGGAGGTGAGGATGGACTGAGGTAGCCTTAAGTCATCTTTTTGTCTGGTATGCTAATCAAGATCCTGAGTCTGTCTATATTTTTGTTTGTGTTACCGTTGCAGCAGATAAATAGGGCAGTGTGTAGAGCCTGAAGTGGGTTGCACAGTGACTCACCAATTTAAACTGGAAGACCAGACCAGAATATATGTATGTGGATAATAAGACATTTTAGGAGACTACAGGAGTCTTTTGTCACAGATGACACTACAGGTTGAAGAACGGTTTGCAAAACAGTGAATATCATCATCCAGAGCACCTTTGTTCTTGAATCACTAGAAAGCAGCACACACCATTATTTCGTCTGCTTTGTAATAATGTTCAAAAATGGCGTTATGAAGACCCAAGATAGTGGTTTTTCAATGATATGACACAGGACAGCAGGACCATTTTAAAATAAATTTCCTCTAACATCCCTAACCTCTCGATTAAAAGGCCAATTTCTGTCCAGCTCTCAGTTGGTATCAGTACTACCTACAGTTCTATTGATCAAATTAGAGGTTCCAGTTAAGCAAGGGTAATTTTATTGGCTTCAGTACCTACTCTTCTGGCTATTTAAACACTCTCCTCATTTGTATTGACTGTTCTTATCTTTCAAAACTTGACTACTTTTTTTCTTTTACCTGTGTCCCCTTACTCCTCCTGTATGAACACCTTTTCTTTGTTCCTTTTCAGATCTCTCTCTGGCCTTCTGTGTTCTGTTTGATTCCAACCCTTGTTTATGCAGCGTATATGAGAATGTTGTAGGTGAAGTTGATGTGGCTGTAAGGTTTTATAATACAATATTTAAGTTGGTATTTCTCTAACACTACTTTGTCAAAATCATAAATAAACGGGTTGAAAGCAAGGCATGCATCTTCCCTTTTTTATTTTAAAGATTTTAAAGAAAGATCCCTAGGAATCCCTATTTTTTCAGTGTGAATAGTGCTTGACACTTTCTTGTCCATTTTGAGTTTATATCTTTTTTTTTTCTTCTTTGTTTTCTTCTTTCTCCCTTCCTCAGAAATTCTTCCCTTTAGTATTTAAGGAACAGGTAGAATTCAACACCAGTAAATCTTAGCATTTGAATTGAAAATCCATTCTGATTTAAACATGAGCAAACCTGCTTGGGAGGAAAAGAAAAATCCTCTGTGTGTCTCATTCACTAAAGTTTGTTCATGAGGTTCCTCTCTGTAGGAATAGGAGCTTTCTGCCAGCCCTGAAGAAGCCTGATTTTGAGCTACGGTGAAATCTTTCCAAGAGATTATAGTGCACTTTATTAATGATGTTCAATTACGACCCCCGCACTTGCAATTATTTGTATTATGGCAGAGCCTAGATGACTTGATTTGATTGATGAAGAGTAACTAAACTAGACACTTGACAAATACTGTATGAGAAAGCCTCTACTTGAAGAGACCATCATCTCTGGTTCACTTCCAGTAAACGGCAGCAGCAGCGGCTGCTGTTACTCCCCCTGGTGCAACTCCATTTCATGTGAAGTTATACCTCCCTTACTGCAAACTAGTGTTAGCAAAGCTCAGGTGGTGGTTTATAGAGCAATTTGTATGGTTTGCCATTGTATGGCAAAGCTGAAGTTGAGGTATCTGATGTGTATCTCACTGCTGTAACATGAGGACAGTTCCTTTCAGTACTTCCTTCTGGGTGATTGGAACGGGCTGCCCAGGGAAGTCACCATCCCTGAAGGTCTTTAAAAGACGTTTAGATGTAGAGCTTAGCGATATGGTTTAGTGGAGGACTGTTAGTGTTAGGTCAGAGGTTGGACTCGATGATCTTGAGGTCTCTTCCAACCTAGAAATTCTGTGATTCTGTGATTTGCAACCTTTCACTGACCTCTGTATTCAGCTTCGTCTGACTACCAACCCCTCTTTGTCTCCCTGAGCTTCCTTGCTCTTCGTCTGTTTCTTCTGACTGTATACCTCTGCTTCCCTGGCTCTCTGGAGGATTAGAGCTCTCTGTGCCTTCCCTTCATCAGGGCACGGTGAGGACCAAGCCCAGAGCAGAAAATAGGAGCAAGTGTATATGAACTCACTGTTGTCTTACTAATTGGTCACTTCACTACCAGCATGTGAAGACCATGCACACAAGGATTTGAATGAGTATTGGCTTCACTAACAGATTCCTTGTGTTGTTTTTTTTTAATGGGAAAATATAAGAGCTGCTCTTAGGGGGATTTCTGGCAACTCTGAGTTCTTTGTATTTGGCACTTCCATCAACAGGTTGCAAGCCTTTAGAGTTAAGGAAAGAAGGAAATAAGTCTACCCAATCAGCCAGAAAAAGCAAGGGAAGACTATTTAACTTCTTTCACTTGCTGCATTTAATGAAGAAACTGGTGTATGTGTGTTGTCAGGGAATGAAATAGAAAAGGGGGTGAAAAACCTCTGTGGGGAGCTAGATTTCTCATGAAATCCTTGAAGATTAACTGGGGAGGGCAGTTGGGGGGGGGAAGAGGACTCTAGAAACTTCGCAAAAAGGAAGACCTACATTGGTGCAAACTGAGGCAAATTTCTGCTTTTCAAGTCTCCTTGAACTCAGTTTTTTCTCATCTGTGTGTGAACTGAAGTTTAGAGCATTTTCTTTTTTTCTGATCCTGCTTTCTACTAAGTTTTCAAGGCTCCAACTTCTCTCTGAGCCTTTGCAGTGTTCTTCTCTAGTGGGAACCATCCCTTGAGTTCCTCCCCCACAAACAGCTCTTTGGTTGATAAAGAAAGCGGTTTTATTTTGTTTTTGTTGCCACCATCCAAGACTGACAAATGGGTTTAGTCCCAGGCTCTTCCTTCAATTATTAATGAAAAATATTGTATTACCTGAGGCTAACCCAACGTTGCGTTCCATTTCCAAGCCTTTGGCAACCAGCAATCTCATTGCTGTCTGAAATGCAGAGAAAATGTTTTTCTTGTTCTTTTTTTCTCCTCTCCTTCTGTCTCCCCTCCCTTCATAAGAAATACTTTAATGTGTGAATTGCAGGATGACTCCAACGAGTTAGCTAATAAAGCATTGTCATAAATAAGAGTGAACGTGGCATGCAGCCTGATTGTCACTTGCTCAGGATTTAAAGTATCAGTTCCTGAACATTACAGAGATTTAGGCATGGGTTAATTAAACATTTACATACATGTGTAGAACAATATATTGTATGGTGCAATAATATGCACTTTAATCAGAGTCTGTGGGTGTTGTGTGTTTGCTTGTTCCATGTTAATTGGTATCGTGCTGGCTTCTAGCTTAGGTCTTTGACTAGATGGAACAGAATAGACATGGTGTTTTAAATATTTTAATTAGGACCAGCAGTTCCCGGCTCGCTCATTTCTCATTGGATTGTTTTTCATGCATGAATAAATTAGCTAGCATGGAAGTACTTTGGAGAAAGTAGTTGCCCTCTAGCCATAAAATGAGTCCTGTTCATTAATACTTTAATGAAATTAGCTGTGAGCAAAATATCATTCCTTTTAACTGTGTTCTAATTTCTTAATTTTAATTAGGCACATAATTGTAGTGTGCTGAAATTATCTTAATGTACAGCAAGGAAAGTTCTGTCACTGTGGGCTTGTGGCTGAAACTTGAGCATACTTGCACCATATTCCAGCTTGCAATTTTTCTCTTCAACTTTTCCCAGCTCTACTCAAAATCTTTTCCTTACATGGTGTTATTGCAGCTTGGTGACAGGAACTGATCAATGCCTTTAAATACTTGGAAAATTAAGAGTCAGTGATGCTAAGTTTTGTTGTTGGCAGCATCCATTTGACAACCCCAATTTTAGGATGCAGCATAACTGAGGACTGAGCATTTCTAGCAAATGATAAAGACAGAATGCATTTGGTATTTTAATTTTTTCCCCTGAGATTTCCCATGTTTTGCAAGACATGGGTTGCTACATTTACTTTATAATTTTACAAACTGAGATGTGAAGCAGTGAGGATGGGTGAAAACTTAGAAATTTAAATTTTTGCAGCTATAGCATAAGTTGTCTTTAGTGTGAAGTTTAACTAGTATAAATTAGTCTAGGTTGCTTTACACATGTAACTTGTTTCCACTTTGCATCCAGCAGAACAGTATCTGCCAGTTTGTTTGTTTACTGGAAAGACAAGTGTACTCTAGCAAAAGCGTTGCTTATTCTGTCTGACAGTTGGTTTGACACGGATATTTAGAGTGAAAGGCCTTACCCTGGTAGAGAACGGTGGATGGAAACACTGAAGCAGATAAACTTTTTAGGAGAGCTAAGCATCTTCAATCCACATTTATGTCAGTGGTGATGTAAGCATCAGCCTTTACCACTTTGCTCAAGACTGCAGAGAACTGTGCTTAGAAGCCAGAAATGAATCTTGAAAGTTTGAAAATACTGAAAAAAGGCATGTGGATATTCAGCCATAGAGTTTTCACGTCCACAGCTATGTTACATATTTACCATATTCTTAAGAGAATTTCAAACAGTATTGACTGAGCAGATAGGAAATGCAGGTCTTTACCCAAATAATTTTGAATTGAAATAACAGTATACTGGCATCTTGAAACTAGTGGCTTTGTGTAGGGATTTCATTCTCCTGTACAGAACTATACAAACCTATTCTGCAAAATTCTGCAGTTTAGTCTTTGAAATGTCTCTCCTGAACACCTCTAAGACCCATATTTCAAAATGCAGGTGAGCTCCAAATTAGCCTCCCTTCCCCCATGAAGGTGACGTGCAGTAGTGCTGCTTGCCATTTTACTAGAGTGACAGGGACCTTTGTCTTTGCTGAAATTGAATTTCTAATTGAGATCCTTTTTTGGTGGCATATTTCACTGCCTGCTGTAATTGGCACCTGCTCTAAATAATATTGATATTTCTTATTTAAATAATATATTATGGCTAATTGTAATACTTCATTATGCCCACAATTAAGTGAACTGAGGTTAGTTTACAATTAATACTAATACTAGTTGATGTGTAATTTGAATGTAATTTGCTGCTGTTAGCAGATTGCCAGTGGAAAGAAGAAAGCTAAGGGATTTCTTGTTTCCAGTGGCAATCTTGTTTTCCTAGATAAACAATTTTAAATAAAATGTGAGTTACATTCAGATAACTAATAAAGTAATTAGACTAAACATTCTGTTTTCATTTCTGATCAATCATTGTCATTCTTCTGTTGGTAAACACACACTCAAGCCATCCCTTTGGAGACCTAATTCCAATTATAATCTATTAAAGATTAGTAAAATTAATGCAGCACGTCTTTAGTTGTTTCGTGTTAGGGAAGACACAGGGTAAGTTCAGAAAAATCAGGCTTCACATAAGGTAGTTTTTAGTATGATGTGTTTGTATCAGTGTTTATCCTATATTTGATTACAGGTTGCTCTAATAGTGGTAACAGGGGATCTTAAAAAAAAAAAAAAAAAAAAAAAAAAAAAAAAGTGGTCTAGAAGGGTGGTGTGAAACTCCAACTACAAATGACAAATGCTACAGATAGTGATTATCCTGAAGAAAAAGGAAATCCCAAGATATTCCCTTCTTGAAATAAAATCTGTTCGCATATTCAGTGGCTTCCAAACCATCTGTACCTTGAAAAAATATTTGCTACTGAGGCAAATGACCAAGGCAGATTGAAAATTGTTGTTTTGGTCAACTTCACTGGTCAAAATTCTTCTGGTCTTTGAGCATCAGAAAGAGTCCATAATATGTGTCTCAGCAGCAAATTCAAAGTGCATCATCATCATTCTTAGTTTGCTAACTTGAAACAATCATATTAGAAAAATGACAAATCTGCACTTCTTATAGACTCCTCTGTAGTAAGACATAAAAAAAAAATAAAAATGGCTTCGATGGAGTCAAGACACCTTGAATCAGAGCTGAACTCATGTTATGTAAACTCAGCAATGTCCATCAATCAAAAAACTTCGTGGAGGTGGAAGTGAGGGGGAGAAACAGAATAAGTCCTAAAGGAATTTGAGTAATTAATGACATAAAAGGATGGCTCAAAAGCCTTTTGCTGTAGAAGAGGTTCTTTGCTTTTTTCTGTGACAGTGCAATTGCAATGCATTTTGAATTAAGGTTTTGGAGACTAACACTGTATTCAACTACCAGGAAGGGAATTTAGGAAGTTGGGAATTTAGGCAACTGGGAATTAAATTACTTATTTTGGGAACAGTATAGAAAAGAATAAATGCATAAAGGAGACGTGAAGTTCCCTGCAACATTATGATGCATTACAAACATCTTTGTAGAACAATTAAAATGTGTGCTTCTGTGAGACCATTTCCCATGTCCATGGTCTGAATCAAAACCAGCTTAGGACATAAGGAGGGAGAATTATGTTTAGTGTCCCTTAGAAACATGACATGGGATGGAATTGGCACAACAGAACATGCATGTGATCTTAGGATTGTTTTTCAAAACTGGTGTTCTCTCCCACTTTTTCAAAATAACAACTAGATGGGTAAGGTTTTACTTCACTGTTAGTTTACAGAGGACTTGTGTTTGGAGCAAGCAGAGTCTCTTAGTTACAGTTGTTTTAAAGTTTGGTTGCTGATACCTGCTTAAACATGGCATCTAGACCTACAAAGGGTCCAAACTAAATAATAATAATAAAAGAATAAGTGATTTCCTTGAAAGTTTGCACTACAATGTTGCCATTTTTAGTGAACTTACCAACACGTAATTCTTGGCTAGTTTTTTTGTTTGCTTGTTTGTTTTTGTTTTTAAAGAAAACTACTGCTTTCTGAAAGATCATCTGAGTACATCACTACCCATTTTAAAATAATAATAATAATAAAAAAGTAATTACCTGGAATGAGGAGATGAGGAGAAATGTCAGGCATTGCAAAAGCCCAACTTAATCAGGACTGATTTAAAAAAAAAAAAAAAAAAAAAAAGCCCCCCCCACCATTTTTATCTTCGTCTTATCAATCAGAAGCTACCTGGGATATGTGTGTTTCTGTTTCTAGAGAACCAAAAGCTACTCTGAGAGTAACTTCCTTTACCAGGAATTTCAGCTGATATTGATAAAACACATGGTTGCAGTGATTTGAAAAGAAAGGTAGACAAAACATTTTAGCAATGAAATCCTTTACTGTCTTATTTTTCTTTCATCCACGAGATTTGTTAGACAAAGAATTGGGAGATTCTGTGCCAGCATACTCCACCCAAATCTTGCCTATATGTGTCTTTCTAAATAATTGTATATCATAGGATCTAGCTGTAACATTAGCATTAAAAATCCTTTTAGATCCCCCGTTGTTACTCCAAGAATTCAATTTTTAAGGCACCAATCACTCTCTTCAGATTGCGTCTGCCTTCAATTAGTGGTGCAACTGATTTCACTATAATTATGTTATCATTTAGATTAATCAGCATTTTGTGGTTTCAGTTGATTAGAAAATTACAAGTTGAACACTGTATTCCTAATAAAAATACAAACTAGATGGTAAATAGAAGAATGCTGGAGAACAGTGGGTGTTTAAAAGTCTGTCTCTAATTTTTAGGTCTGAGAATTCCTGCTTACATTGCCACAACTTAGAAAAATCCTTGATAATGGTACAAATATCAATATGCCAGAAGCTAAAAATACATTGCCTTTTTGAGGATGGATGCTCTTCATTTATAGTTATGGAAAAATTCCTTTTACACCTGTTTTTCCAGTGTTAAGAAATCCTTGCTCCACCAGTGAACCAGGAGCTTTGAAATTGTCTCTTCTCACCGTATTTTTTTTTTCGTGGCCAGCTGTCTTCTCTTGATGACTAGTAGTTCAGAAAGTACTGAATACCTTTTCAGTCTGCCAGTAATGGAATTGCTTAATAGTATCAGAGAAGTGTGTTGTGGTGAGTCATGTGGCAGAGGATCAAAGATATTAACAGCTCCTCACCATTCCTTCTTTGATGTTGGTGTATAAGATGCTACAGATAAGAAGTACTTAATGTATGTGATGAGCATAATTAGACAATCCTAAGGGTATGGTTCAAAATGGATCACACCACCAATGGGGCTATTGCATCTGTGGTCAAGCTGGTTATCTCCATCTCCAAAAAAAGCTCTGTGGGATATTTCTACTAATTTCTGCTTTCAGAATGCTTTCTGCAATCATTCGTGAGAGTCACTATGTTTTCTGGAAAAAGAGGGTATCAGTCATACTTTGTTCTATGGCCTTCTCCTTCAGCTCTGTCCAAGCACATAAATAGTCACATGCTAGAATGTGTGTATTACAGAATCTAGTTCTAATGCCGAAGTGCTGACTGTGATAATTGACATCAACTGCTTGGAAAGGAAATGTAGCTTATAGATAACTTTCTGAGAACTTAACTTGGTTCAAGTAAATATGACAAGGATATAGTGCTGAGAACTTAACGAAATTTAATAAAACCTGAGAATATTTTTTTTGTTTTGTATTTTTGCCAGAATGCAAAAGATGGCAGTAGACATCAGGGAAAGGTATTTGACAGTTTGCATCCCCAGATATAGCTTTCCTTTTAAATATATTGAGTTTTAGATGGTGTTGCTTTTTTATGGGAAAAAACATTAGCTTCTTTAGTAGTTTTTCTATAGGTTAATATTCTGTTGCAGAGTATAAATTACAAAAAGTCAACACAGTTTGCGGTTCTGGAGGGAAGATGAATGTGAGTTTCTGTTGGTCTTGAATGTCCAGCCTTATATATTTTTTGTAAAAGAGCAATGTCTTCGTTACTGCTTTCTGAGAGTTAAGTATGTTTCTCCTGTAATCATGAACGTATTCAGTTGTGCTTATAGAGCCCCAGAAATAATAAAAATAATAAAAAATACAACCCTGTTAGTAGTTTTTCCAGAAAATACTGTCAGACTTCAAAAGAGAAAGTGGCATGAATGTGCGACCACAATACCACTGTATTAATAAAGTACTCATTAAATTTATGCAGATGGTAGTTTTTTCCTGAGGAAGATATATTGATGTTTACCATTATGAATATGAAATTGTTAATTGTGGATTTTGAAACTTCAGGAGGCATTTTGAGTGTGCAATTTATCTTATGACAAAATTTATCCTAATAGAGTTGTGTCAAGCTTTCAGAATGACAAAAACTGCAGGGCAGTCAGGCACACTGTCCCCGGAGGGGGGGGGGGAAAAAAAAAAACAAAACAACAACAACAACAACAACAAAAAAAACACTTTTGACATCTGTCTGAATACAGCATTTCCCCTGTTTTTCCACCGTCTGATAGTAAAGATGCTTTGTTTGGAGCTACTAAGGGCATCAAGCTACAAGCTGCTGACTGTGTGGGGGCTCCAGATCCATGAAGAAAATAAGCTGTGTGTTCTAAAAATAAGATTTTATTATTATTTATTATTATTTATTTATTTAGAAGCATAGAGATTCCTGATGTCTGAGATAACCAAAGAAGCCCTAATTTGAAGGGATAATGTTTTGCAGCTCAGCTTTCCCAAGTAAGGTGGGTACGTGCTCAGATGTGAGTACTGTGCTCATGCCCTCATGTCCCAGCTGGCAGAAGGAAGTGGTGTAAGCCTCCTGAGGAAGATCCAGACAGTCACCTTTTCAGCAGGGATGGTTGACTGTTGCCCCTCTGCTATGAAAAGGGTGGGGCACGAATGAACTGGTGTCTCCATGGAGATTTCAGTGTTGTTTGATCTGTCTCTTGGAGAGGTCTGTTTTGTGTCTTCCTGATCTGCCTTCCCAAAGTGACTTAAAAAAGAAAAAGTGACATGCTAACATCTTTTTTTCTTTTCCCCAAACAAACCAAAAAACAAAGAGCGTATACCTTGATACCGTGTTTTCTCTGGACGTAATCTATTATGGTTCAAGAAAGAGAGAAACGGTCATGAAGCAATGACTTGATGTAGAAGGGAAGATTGGGCTGATGAGAGAAAGAGTGGAAGGTTGTATTTTGATGGAGGAATATATGTAAAATTAGAAGGAGATCTTGTCTGAAAAAAGACTCTTGGTGGGCAAGAAAAGACTGTTCAAAGTACAGAACATTACAAGGAGATGGAAACTCTGATTCCCAAGGTTTCTAGGGGTGCAGCAGTGCTCATAACAGAGCAATAAACGGTATTTTTGAACACCTGAATAGAATTAACCCTATCTTTTGTAAAATTAGTGGATGCAAATGGCTAACTTCACTGTTTCAAAGCTCTAGTCAGAGGAAAACATAAAAATTCCAGCTGCGTTAACTCTGTTTTGTACCGAATTTCATTTATCTTTCCTTTTATACTTGATTGTTTACCTCTTTAAGATTGTCCCCAGTATTCTGGGGACTTGAGATTTAGATTCATTTTAGACTGCTTTATATTTGATATACATTTTAAACTTCCCATTACAACTTTTGAATTGGAGATATTTTGTCTACTTAAAAAACCCAAAATCTTCTTAATTAATGATTTTGGAAGAAAAGGGCAAAATGTAACTTTTTGAGTACCTGATGGAAGACATTCTGTCATTATGTCAAAGATCACCAGGTGGTGCTGTTACACGTAGGCTTCCAAATTGTTTTTCTACTGTGCGAGCTGATGTTCAGTTACAGGAAGGTGCTTCATGTTTTTAAATTTTTGCTATGAAATCTGTGAAACTGAGCAACAGAAGTCTGCACGAAGCCTTATTCTTGGGGTTGAGCTAATCTTTTAGCAGGGCTTCTCAGTGTGAACAGGCACTACCAATGAACACACACACACACACACACACAAAAAAAACTCTATCCTTGCACCCACCTGTATTGTATAGACTAAACCATATAAAGAAAATATGGGGTGTTGCAGCTTGTCAAAATGCAACGTGTGATTTTGTTCTTGTTGTTGTTCCCAGAATGAGGTTCTTAAAATTTTCCTCTGTTTTTACCAAGAGCTAGATGACTTACTGTGTGTCACACTGTTTTGAACTGAAATGAGTGAAGTGTTTCTGTGTATTTAATTTTTTTGGAAAATTTCCTAAGAGATCCATTTAGTTTCTGCACTCATAAGAGTAAGAACAGACATTTATTGAGAATGGTTTTTTCTTCCCTGCTTTTTGTGGCTGGTTTCTTTAATTTTTCATCATTTTATTGGAAGAGAGAGGAAATTAAGCCAAAATAAATAACACACACCTATTTAATAGGCTAGTTAACCATAAAGTCTGTAACTCAGTCTTTCCTAAGGAGTGTAGAAAAAGTCAGCATTGGACATAGTTAAATACAATATATAGCTTCTGTTGAATGAAGGTTGATAATATCCATGACTTGGGAGCTGACCTAGCTTCTCTGCACAAGTGACTGAGAAGAGCATGCAGTGCATGCTCATTTCTCCAGCTTTCTCATTGAAATTGCTGGCAGAAGCCTGGGGATTGCTATTTCACCATCACATCCTGCTCCCTTTTCCACATGCATGTCGTTAGCACATGAAGACCTGTATTGTGCTTGGCCCTTCTGTGTAGGTGCTAAAGAGAAGAATGGCACAGAGAGAGTTTTATCTTCTCTTTCATAGGAAGCTAGGCAGAAACTAGGTTCACACAGGCTCTGAGAGCATTTTAGTTTAAAATTCATATCTTTTTCCTATGAATAACATTTTGTGGCAGATAATTCTCTTAATAAGAATCAATTACCTGTTTCTTTTTTTCTTTCTTTGAGAATCCAGTTACATGGAACAAGTCTCAAGGGAAGTGTAAGATTATGTTTTTAAACCATTAATTTCTTCTGATTATCATACTGCTTTCCTCATGCTAATTGCTAAACCCTATGGGATCTCACTAACATGAGATACAGCCAGGAACAGACAACAAAATCAGGAGTCAGCAGAGGTGGTAATTTTAAAACCCGCTCCTAGGTTCATGGTGTAGCACTTAGAAAAGACTAGTCCATCTCTCTTCCAGCTCAGTATTGTCCCCACAGCACATTGTGAATGTGTTTTGTCTCCCATGTTTTATTCGTTTCAGATGGGGTAGGGAGCTTCCATGCACTTCCCTAAAGAGATTGTTCCATAAACTTGTGCAATTTATTGTGAGACGCTTTGCTAACGCTCTCCCTCTATTTCCTCATTACTTAGATGTAATCATCAGTAATGTAATTATAAATACTGTAAGGAATTTCTCTTCTCTTTGTGGTATTTACACCTTCTTTTAGATGCCTAACCATGTTTCTTTCCAACCCTTTTCAGCTATTACCTGCACTGATAGTGTATTCTTTAAATGGCTCAGTACTATTCATCAATTAATGAATCACGGTAATAAAAGTGAGTTGATTTGAATGAAAAGCTTACAGCTGGCCAAAATCTTGCCACAAAAAAGTTTTTTGTTTTGTTTTGTTGTTGTTGTTGTTTTTAAAGTGCTATGAAAGTGGCTTGCTTCCCCTCAGATGATCAGTTTTTGGCTGTTCTTGTAGAATGGGAAATACCCAAATTACTGAAAGGACGATAATAAGTATACCTAAGAAGTATGCCTATATACCTAGTATTGCTTTTTTTTTTTTTTTTTAATATTTACAGGTGCTCATTGTTAAGTGTTAGAGATACTGTACTATGCAAGTAAAAATGCAAATTTAGAAAGACTACAATTCACTTGCTGCTGTTAGGGTTGGCACTCTGAATCTTCTTTGAAGATATGGGTAGTGTTAGGTCCCTAACTTGGATGCTGTGCATCTCTCTTCTGTCTTTGCTCTCCTGCCCCTGTCTGTAATAGTATATGTGTTTGTTTATAGTACTAGCTTTTAAAGCTCTTTTTACTTTATTAATGGGAAACTTGCTCCATTCTTTTGTGGAGGTCACCATGTGATTATCTACCAAAAAGCAACTGATAAAACAAGTTTCCCTATGACTTGGAGTGCTCTAAGTAGAGGATATTGGTGTAAAGTGCTGCAGGCTTGATATAATGAAAGAGAGAGTATTCCTGCAGGATTTGTTTGTCAGGGAAGGGAACTCAGTGTCTGTTGCCAAGAAGCTGTCATACTTGCCTTAATTATGATTAACAACATACGCATGTACCTGAAAAGGTTTTTGTTTTTTCTCATCACTGACTTTTGTAGAATGTCCATGTCATTGCTAAGTATTATTTCACTGGCATCTGTTATTGTAGTTTTCACGATAAGAGCTGGTCTCTGGTGCATCACCCTTCTATTCAGAAAAATTATTTGCAGTGCCTGCATCTATTGCCAGTTTCAAACATCTTTCTCAGCAGATTTCTTTTTCAGGTAGCACCAAATTGCATTTATTTGTGTAGCTCTGGGCAGTTGTGTAGTCTAATCCTGCTCAAGAAATAAAAATTGCTTTGAACAGTGAAGAATAATGCAGTTGCTGTTCATGATCAAGGTATTTACCAGCTGTATTTAGCTACAGGCTCTCAGGCTGATCTTAGTAGTTCATAATCTGTACGGATGAACTGTTCAGAGTTGCAGTGAATCCAACTGAGTTCTCACTGTACATTTTATTATTCTGCTTTTTCTTCAGCTTGATTATTGTTGGAGGAATATCAATAATGTTTAATACATGATTGCCATTAAAGAAAAAATGCAGTCATCTCCATACATGGTTTTCTTACATGGATGTTTCCATGCACTTGCATAACAGGGTCATGACTTTGTTGGATTATTTTCATAACAAAAATGACTGGATAGAAGTGTTAGAGGTTCTTACTTCACAGGTACTTTGGATCTAGAAATAACTTTATTTTCTAGGAGAAATCAAGGGAAATAAACAGAAATAAGTAGAAACCAGAGACATCACATTCTAGGAGAAGCTATGGATTGAGAAATAAGCCAGGAGTATCTAAACCCATGCAGTATTTATACATATGTTTTATTGGTATCCAGACAATTTCTTCACTCATCTAATTTTCACTTTCTCCCTCTCATCATCTAATTGTGTTGTACAGGTAGAGTTAATGGTCATAGTCCTCCAAAGTCAACAGTGGAGAACTCTGTCTATTTCTTGTTAATTAGACATTTAAGCTCTAATTGGCAGCAGTTAAGACAATCAGTTAGTGAGCATATATAGCATTCACTCATGGGGAATTGCAAAGGCCATTGATCTATCTAATCAATGGTTTGTACACCAGGAGCAATTTACCTATTTACAGCTGAGTGGCTCTGATACCAAAGGACAACTGGTTTAGGTATTCACAGTTAGCTGGGAAGGTGCAAAAGAGCATGGCTTCTATTTGAGCATCTTGCTGGTCTACAGTGGGAAATATGTATATGGGCATATGTGATTTATAGTGTATATCAGGCATTCTCAATGGAAATAGCTTTGTAAATTAATCTCAGTGCATGAGGAAAATTAAAGAGGTATTTCACTGAGAGTGCCAAGCCAAGTCCTAGGAAACCTGTTAGCTAATACCTCTGTTTGCAGTGGAGTGAGTGGGAATGTTTCATAGAGAGGTAAAAAGAGGGGACAGAACTTAGAGTAGGTTATTTTTGGGAAAAATAAGATAGCAAGAGGGAAATTCTGCAAATCTTTTCTCTTTAGAATTACTGTGAATCTGTTCTTTCTTCAGTAGTCCTTACCATATTTCTGTCTTTTGCTCTAAGGGGTTTGGAAACTAGGCTTGCACACCATCTATCCGTCAGTGTGAATTACCTGAGAGCTAGTACAGTGTCTGTGGAATATTCTGCAAACTATTGACTTCTCCTACATATACATTCTGTGTCAATAGCATTGTCAAATAGAAGTGCAATGGCATCTTGGCAGTGAGACAGAAGTGTAGGAAGGTATGTTGCATATATTCTTCCTGGTTGGTGCTTGGTGCATGTGTTGTGGAATGGTTGAGCTGATTTGACTGTCATCACTTTCCCTGTTGGTAAGCTACAGGTTTTTCTCATCTGAGTGATAATTCTAAGGCATTTTGCTCACTGAAGGTATAATTTGATTTCTAGTTGCTACGGGCTGGTATACCTAAAGAGGAGTCTACTCAATGAACCTGATGATATCTCTGCAGTGAGGCATGTGCAGCTGAGTGAGCTTCACTCTATAAACCACAGACAGTGCCTGGTCTGCAGCTACAGCAGGGAGCCTGGTCCCTTGGGGATGCTATTGCCTGCACCTGAATGTAGACCAACCTGGCTCTGCTTCTCTCCCCTGAGCCACTGACCCAGCCTCCTCGTGAGCAACTGGGGAGGAAATGAAACTCTTAGCTGTTCTGTGGATTCTCCAGTCTCTTCAGGGATGTGGGTTGAGGGAAAGGCTGTGGATGTGGTCTACCTTGACTTCAGCAAGGCTTTTGACACCGTCTCCCACAGCATTCTCCTCAAGAAACTGGCTGCTCTTGGCTTGGACTGGCGCACGCTTCGTTGGGTTAGAAACTGGCTGGATAGCCGGGCCCAAAGAGTCGCCGTGAATGGAGTCAAATCCAGTTGGAGGCCGGTCACTAGTGGCGTCCCCCAGGGCTCGGTGCTGGGGCCGGTCCTCTTTAATATCTTCATCGATGATCTGGACGAGGGCATTGAGTGCACCCTCAGTAAGTTTGCAGATGACACCAAGTTAGGTGCGTGTGTCGATCTGCTCGAGGGTAGGAAGGCTCTGCAGGAGGATCTGGATAGGCTGCACCGATGGGCTGAGGTCAACTGCATGAAGTTCAACAAGGCCAAGTGCCGGGTCCTGCACCTGGGGCGCAACAACCCCAAGCAGAGCTACAGGCTGGGAGAGGAATGGTTGGAGAGCTGCCTGGCGGAGAAGGACCTGGGAGTATTGGTGGATAGTCGGCTGAATATGAGCCAGCAGTGTGCTCAGGTGGCCAAGAAGGCCAACGGCATCCTGGCTTGTATCAGGAACAGCGTGACCAGCAGGGCTAGGGAAGTGATCGTCCCCCTGTACTCGGCTCTGGTGAGGCCGCACCTCGAGTACTGTGTTCAGTTTTGGGCCCCTCGCTACAAGAAGGACATGGAGGTGCTTGAGCGAGTCCAGAGAAGGGCGACGAAGCTGGTGAGGGGCCTGGAGAACAAGTCCTACGAGGAGCGGCTGAGGGAGCTGGGCTTGTTCAGCCTGGAGAAGAGGAGGCTCAGGGGTGACCTTATCGCTCTCTACAGGTACCTCAAAGGAGGCTGTAGCGAGGTGGGGGTTGGTCTGTTCTCCCATGTGCCTGGTGACAGGACGAGGGGGAATGGGCTTAAGTTGAGCCAGGGGAGTTTTAGGTTGGATGTTAGGAAGAACTTCTTCACTGAAAGGGTTGTGAGGCATTGGAACAGGCTGCCCAGGGAAGTGGTGGAGTCACCATCCCTGGAAGTCTTCAAAAGATGTTTAGATGTGGAGCTTAGGGATATGGTTTAGTGGGGACTGTTAATGTTAGGTCAGAGGTTGGACTCGATGATCTTGAGGTCTCTTCCAACCTAGAAATTCTGTGATTCTGTGTGATTCTGTGACAGGACGAGGGGGAATGGGCTAAAGTTGCGCCAGGGGAGTTTTTGGTTGGATATTAGGAAGAACTTCTTTACTGAAAGGGTTGTTAGACACTGGAACAGGCTGCCCAGGGTAGTGGTGGAGTCAGCATCCCTGGAGGTCTTTAAAAGATGTTTAGGTGTAGAGCTCAGTGATATGGTTTAGGGGAGGACTGGTTAGTGTTAGGTCAGCGGTTGGTCTGGATGATCTTGGAGGTCTCTTCCAACCTAGCCAGCATGCTTGGAAAGTGTATTTTGGTTCCTTTATTGTAATTATGAATGCTTACTACTTCTGTATATATATTTTTTTTTAAAAAAAAAGGGGGTCAAAAGGATCCTCTGTGCTGAGTTGATTGTTAATTTATTTCAGCAGTGTTGCTCTTATGTGCTTTGTTGCAAGTACCCATTGAAAAGCTCCTTGAGTGCTTCAGGTAGTGGGCTTTGCAAGCTGAATGAGAATCCTGAACAGTGGGTGAAAATCGGAATGTAGCGTTATGGTGATTTTTTAAAAAAACTAGTTCACACACAGTTAGTGCTGAAGCATCCCGATACAGCTGGTCAATTTAAGATGTCAATTTAAGAGCTAACAATACAAAGTTTGTCAGGTAATGCTAATTCAGATGGGACCTCTTGTAACTAGACTATTTAACTGCACATCAAACATAAGTTGTATAGCAGCGTAAAAATTCTATGAGATAAACCATAGCTTTGTTGGGCCATGTTTGCTCTCATACTAGCAGTGCTAGCACTGTTGAACTGGTAGGAAATCAATCAGTTGGTATGATTTACATGAGGCCAGATCAGTGACAGAAATCCCATTGATTTCAGCAGGAAAAGAGATGGCACGTGAACAGGGCGGAGAAAAATGACTGCGTAATGCTGAAGGTTTGCTTCTATCTATGTTACATTTGTTATATTAGACTGTAAACATACATGTTCAGTATTGTGGCAACTGAAGTGGTCTTTTCCAACCTTAATGATTCTATGATTCTAAGTGAGCTTTCCATTAACCTACCTAGATTTGTGCTAAGAACAAACCAGAAAAACAAATACAGTGAAAAAGTGTGCCTCATCTTTGGCTAAAATTATATAGTAACTCAAGTTCTACAGCTTCTTTATGTAACATTTTCTTGCAGACTTCTATTTTTTCATTTAACTGCTTAATCCAAAGCTCTTTTTTCTTTTGTTTCATCTCAATAATTACAATGCTAAGTATTAATTCTGCTGGTAAATCCCCAAAGTGCTAAAAACTAATAAAGATACATAATCTCACAAAGACTCTGCAGTCAGCAAGCAAAAACTTAGAGGAGAGAGAATACAAGTGGATAAGAGAATGTAACCAAGAACTGTTTACTCTAGGTAACCAGTTCTTTGGTGAGTTTAGCACTCTTCTTTCATTGTACACTTGATTTTGTTAAGATTTCTTTTTTGAGATGCGTTTCACCCTTAGAATTATTGACAATTTGTGTTTAAAGTTGCAGGGACAAATTCTGAGCATCTGTGACAGCATGTTTGCTCTCTGCAGGGTGACTGTGTTTCCACTGCACTGCCATACATGCTGTCCTTGGAAGCAGCATGGCTTATGTTGGTAGCCAGACCTGGGCATAGATGTCTGAAAAATCAGTTCTCAGAGGTGGTGGTTGCGGTTGCCAAGCAAGTCCTGGGATATGACGGTGTTTTCCTAATTGGAGGTGTCCAAATGACTGCAGCAGAGAATGTCCTGGAAAGGAATTTTTGCATTTTTCAGCTGTGAACGTTTATGCTAGCTTTCCAACAGTCAAGCTCTGTTTTAGGGACTAGAGCTGCAGAAGTCTTTATTTTTGTGTGTGTGTGTGTATTTAAAATTCAAGTAGAAGACACGATTTATCTTTTTCAAATAAAAGCAAATTTTGCTGTGCATCTTTCATAATCTCAGTTGTTTGTGTTAAGAAAGTAACAACATATACTGTAGAGAAAGTGTTTGTTGTGCATACGTGGCTGTTCTCACATGTCACCACAATCCCTTCCAGTAAGCCACCCACTTCTATTATCACCATCCTGAAAAGGAGTCTGACAGTCCTGCACAATGTCTTGTCCAAGCTTTACTTTATACTACTGTTAGCATTTAACAGTAGCTTCTGTTCTGAAAGGTTCTGGTGATTTGAGATGTACTTACTATGCTTAGACTTGGGAATTTGTTACTCTGCCCTGGAACGTGACACTGAATGGCAACAGGTGCAAGTAGTTCATCGTGTTCAGTGATAGGGAGCCATTTCTGTTTGTATATATAGACTATATTTTCTTTAATACCCACCCAAAACAATGTAAATTTTTTCTGCAATTTACCCATATAACTTCTGTAGTAGTTCTAAAGAATTAGGTTCCGAGCCTGCAAAAGTTCACAAAGTTGCATAGTAGAGGCAAGTTATGGCTCTGCAAAGCCCTGCATATATTTCACTATGTGAGTGTATGCACTTTTTTTTCATATAGTGATCGCTGAAGTAGGTGTCTGAGCTTCAAGCCATTCAGCTGCAAATAATTTCAGCCATGCTTCTTAAGTAGCAGCTCAAGTGACCTTACATGTTATTTTGGTAAGACAGTTACATGCAGCTACCATTTCTGTCCAAACTGACTTTTTTGAAAGAAGACTGCTTGTGGACGTATCATTGGCATTAGCCCCCATGTCCCTGACCCAAAGCCGTTTTTAAAGCTAATCTTGAGAGAAACCCATGCTACATTTAACTTGGGTATCTCTCCTGTGGGTCTCAAATCTAACCAGACGCGGCCGATCTGAATATTTCCTGCATGTTAAACAGACCATTGTAAGCCTTTTCCTCCAGGCTAGATTGTTATAAATGCTGTTTATGATCCTGCTATGACAACTGTGAAGGACATGGCAAAGAATTTATCACAGGATTATTCATCCACCATCAGAATACCTAATAAGATTCTAAATGACCCAAGATGATAATAAGATCTAGCTTGTAGCAATAAGGTATTAATAAACTGCTTTTTTCAATAAGGAATTGTCCTGGCATCATTACCCTGACATATTTGTTTTCCTTATATTTTGCTGGCAAAGTAGCTCTGGTGCTTTATACAGCAAATTTATAAAAATCCATGATGTATGAAAAATACACTACATATGAAGTGGAACCCATAGGTTAAAGTCAAGAGCATTCTGTTTGCCTATGCCATAAGAGAACTACACTCTTAAGTCATAGATTCTAATTTTTCCATGCTGTTTCTCTTTGTATTTAAAAATTATATGTAGAATAATACATGGCCTAGTGCTGAATACAAGGCCATAATTCAAATGAAGGGATTTTGTCAAAATCATAAACCCAGAAAGTGCAACTCAAGTGATTAATGACTGATATTGGAACCCTGAAGTCATACGGAGCTGGAATTTCACCTACAATCTATATTTGCGTTGTCTCAAACTGAAACTACTATCTTCCTGGGGAAAAAAATAAAATAAAATTATACAGTGGCACAAAAAGCTCTCATATCTGTTGCTGTGAAAACATGGTTTAAAAAACTATAAAAAATCTGCAAGTGGTCTGATCAGACAAATAGTTGAGGGTCTTCCTGAAAATCTGATGTCTATGGAACCTGTGGCTCTGTGCAGCTGTCCCTCTGCTCCCTGGTCCCTTGGAAGTGTCATGCCTGGGGACTTGCACATTCATCACCCCCACTGGCCCCACAGGAAAAGCTCTTAATGAGAAGAAAGGCCTGCATGATGTGGAGCTGCTGAGGAGGTGGGAGTCCCCAGTCTAGGAAAGAATGGACTTGCAAAACCAGTGCTTGTCCGTGAAACCTTCTGAACCTGTAATAATAAATAGCTCAGCTCTGCATCTCCAAGATGCAGAGCTGTCATTGCTTTTTTTAAAGGTAAGTTTGTACTGGATGATCTCAGTTTCTTACAAGTTATTCCTCCCCCTGCGTTTCTAGTAAGGGGAAGTATAAAACAGGTGAATCGACATAATTCAGAGCTGTGATCTAATGCAGTTACAGGATTTTTAACTCCCCCATCAGTCTATGTGGGGTCCATGGTAGTTTCCTTTGAAAAGCCAAAAACTGGTGTTGATCATTTTTATTTAAATTTTATAAAAAGTTCTGTCAAGCTGGAGAGAGATGAGATTTAGTGCAGAGAGCCATGAAGTCTAAGGCACAGAGAGATCTAGACTATTTCAGGTTTTTGTTTTTGTTTTTCCTCACATTGCTGGTTGGAGCAGTGGCTGGTTGCATTTACATTCAAATGACCTGATTGCTTTGAAGGGTTGGTCCATGATAAAGCAACCCAGCATGGGGCACAAGACTTGGGTCTCTTTTTCTTCTCCTTTACTAAATGCCTTGGTGAACATAGGATGATTGCCTTGTCTTGCTTCTTCATCTGCAAGAAAGAAAATAAACATTTTCCCTACCTTTTGGGAAGGTTGTGAGGTCAGCTACCAAGTACTATGGTAATGAAGTGCTCAGGTATTATTGGGATGGAGGCCACATGGAAGCCTAATGTACATAAGGCCCAGCAATCAATACTATATATTTCACTTTGCTTTCTGGTGCAGCAAGAATATCACTTACACACGTATTTTCCAAATGGAAAATGAAGGTAACATGTTCCTGAGAGTGCTGTGGGTTCAAAGCAAATATGTGTTGAAGCATGCAAAGGAGTAATGAAAGGATGGGTCTGGACAGCTAGTTGTAAATAAATAAATAAAATAAACAAAAGAGTGAGACCAAATACTTAGTTACAAGAGATGAGGAAAAGGCGGAGGTGCTCAATGCCTTCTTTGCCTCAGTCTTTAGCGGCAATACCGGATGTTCTCTGGATACCCAGTACCCTGAGCTGGTGGAAGGGGATGGGGAGCAGGATGTGGCCCTCACTATCCATGAAGAACTGGTTGGTGACCTGCTACGGCACTTAGATGTGCACAAGTCGATGGGGCCGGATGGGATCGACCCAAGGGTACTGAGAGAACTGGCGGAGGAGCTGGCCAAGCCGCTTTCCATCATTTATCAGCAGTCCTGGCTATCAGGGGAGGTCCCAGTTGACTGGCGGCTAGCAAATGTGACGCCCATCTACAAGAAGGGCCGGAGGGCAGACCCGGGAAATTACAGGCCTGTCAGTTTGACCTCAGTGCCAGGGAAGCTCATGGAGCAGATCCTCCTGAGAGTCATCACGTGGCACTTGCAGGGCAAGCAGGCGATCAGGCCCAGTCAGCATGGGTTTATGAAAGGCAGGTCCTGCTTGACGAACCTGATCTCCTTCTATGACAAAGTGACGCGCTGGGTGGATGAGGGAAAGGCTGTGGATGTGGTCTACCTTGACTTCAGCAAGGCTTTTGACACCGTCTCCCACAGCATTCTCCTCAAGAAACTGGCTGCTCTTGGCTTGGACTGGCGCACGCTTCGTTGGGTTAGAAACTGGCTGGGTAGCTGGGCCCAGAGGTGCGGTGAATGGAGTCAAATCCAGTTGGAGGCCAGTCACTAGTGGCGTCCCCCAGGGCTCGGTGCTGGGGCCGGTCCTCTTTAATATCTTCATCGATGATCTGGACGAGGGCATTGAGTGCACCCTCAGTAAGTTTGCAGATGACACCAAGTTAGGTGCGTGTGTCGATCTGCTCGAGGGTAGGAAGGCTCTGCAGGAGGATCTGGATAGGCTGCACCGATGGGCTGAGGTCAACTGCATGAAGTTCAACAAGGCCAAGTGCCGGGTCCTGCACCTGGGGCGCAACAACCCCAAGCAGAGCTACAGGCTGGGAGAGGAATGGTTGGAGAGCTGCCTGGCGGAGAAGGACCTGGGAGTATTGGTGGATAGTCGGCTGAATATGAGCCAGCAGTGTGCTCAGGTGGCCAAGAAGGCCAACGGCATCCTGGCTTGTATCAGAAACAGCGTGACCAGCAGGGCTAGGGAGGTGATCGTCCCCCTGTACTCGGCTCTGGTGAGGCCGCACCTCGAGTACTGTGTTCAGTTTTGGGCCCCTCGCTACAAGAAGGACATCGAGGTGCTTGAGCGGGTGCAGAGAAGGGCGACGAAGCTGGTGAGGGGCCTGGAGAACAAGTCCTACGAGGAGCGGCTGAGGGAGCTGGGCTTGTTCAGCCTGGAGAAAAGGAGGCTCAGGGGCGACCTTATCGCTCTCTACAGGTACCTCCAGGGAGGCTGTAGCGAGGTGGGGGTTGGCCTGTTCTCCCACGTGCCTGGTGACAGGACGAGGGGGAATGGGCTTAAGTTGAGCCAGGGGAGTTTTAGGTTGGATGTTAGGAAGAACTTCTTCACTGAAAGGGTTGTGAGGCATTGGAACAGGCTGCCCAGGGAAGTGGTGGAGTCACCATCCCTGGAGGTCTTTAAAGACATTTAGATGTAGAGCTCAGTGATATGGTTTAGTGGAGGACTGGTTAGTGTTAGGTCAGAGGTTGGACTCGATGATCTTGAGGTCTCTTCCAACCTAGAAATTCTGTGATTCTGTGATTCTGTGATCTTTTCTAGTGCTACAGCCATAGGGCTCCACAGTTCCTCTGCACAACAGATCAGAGAAGGGCAGGGCCAGGGGACACGTGGCTATGGAGGTGATAAGCTCAGAAGTAAAAACCCAGTTAGAAATACTTGAAATGGAGATGTTGAGCCTTGATTGTGGAAGGGGCAGGTGTACAAGCAGGTTCACCTGTGCTGCTTCATGCAATAATCAGTTATGAGTAGCCTGAAGGTTTTACAGGATTGTGATAAACCACAATTTTGTATTCTAGAACAGAGATGTGTTCCACGGAGCCTTTCATTGTGGACTGTTCAGACTGGTTTTCTGCTACTGTGTCTGTAAGGACTCTTCAAGAAATGTCATGATTAATTTTCTCAGGCACTGGGTGTCTTGCTCTTAATGTTGCTATAGAAGAACAACAGGGAAAGAAGGTTAAGAAAGAAGGTGTGTTGTTTTTTCTCCTTTAAGTTCTCAAAGTAAATTATGGAGAAATATTTATTGCTACAGTATTTGAAATCCACTGTATTGCTCCATCTGAGTATGTCTGCTTCCTCTGTAGTGTCATATTTAGCTCAAGTAAGTCATAAGCACATTGAGGGCAGATAGTGGGTACAAATCTGACAGAAAGCTAATGAGCTCTCTTGTGATTATCAGTAAGGACTATGACTCATTAAATCTCATTTCCTGAGAAAGTCCACATAGGGAAAAGAAATTATCTGGAAATAAGGCCTGAAAACCTAATTCGAACAGATTTATAGGTGTTCTTGTAGATGCTACATAATAATCAGTGAAAACAGAGAAACCTTTTAATGAGATCTTTTGAAATGGTTAATGCTGCTGGGAGGAGGGGTCTGCTTCACTTCCATTTCAAATGCAGACAAAATAGCTGCCCCTTTCTCCCAAACTTAACGGGCTGAAAAACTGTTTTGTTTATTTTAGATATGTGACTACAGCTGATACAACAAATAAATGCTTGTGCACAATAGGATTTTCATTCAAAACTATGCTTTAAAATGAACCTAGCTTGTCTGGTTTTGTATAGGTTGGTTGCATTGATGCAGTGTTTTCTACTTGTGATTGATGTCTTTTTCATGGTATGTTTTTCACAGATTATCTAGAGAGGAATTGTCTCTTCCTAGTTGCAGTGAGAAAAAAAAAGGCTTCAGATTTAAATGAGATTTGACTTGCCCTGTAATAAAATAGCATTGCAAAACCCTTTCCTTTTTTGCAATCTTGTCTTTGTAGAGATGAGTGCTGACAACCTCATGTTATGTTGTGTAATAACGGTATTTGAATGGCAACAGAGAAAGAGTTAGTGTGGTCCCACAGTGCAGTGGAGATCCATCTCTGCCTGGTCTGAATGTAGTGATTGTCAGACAGCTGAGAAGTGTGGGACAGTTCTTCACATTCATAACTCCAAGTGTGAGCTGAGGACTTCAGCAACTGAGCTGGCTTGCCTTGGTAACCAAGACCTTCTTGCTGATAGGAAGCTGCTACATCCTATTATTTCTGAACTGTTTAAACTATGGACATGTGTCTTGGTTTGGGCCAAGTTAGAAGCACTAAGAAGCACTGAGTTGTTTATTTTTGTTTTATATTTCCAGCTTGTTCCAGCATTTCCTTTGCACTCTGTTTGTGAGCTTTTCATTCATCACAAGGCCATGGATAATAGCCGGTGACATTAATGAGGACTTTAATGAGGTGGGCATTGCAGGATAGTAGGAATAAAGTAACAACATACTGATACTTCCTCCTACTCTTCCTGCAAGTGAAGGGTATGTGGGGTGGCTCACATGCAGCTTGGCAGTTGTTCTTGTCTTTTTGCAATCATCTAAATTCACTGAGGATTTCAGCTTGAAATGTCTCCATGGTAGGATGTAAAACAGCAGTGTGTCGCTTATATTGTTTTTTTCTTGGTGGTTGGGTTGTTTTCTTTTTCTTTCTTTTTTTTTTTTTTTGGACGTATGGGGGGTGGGCTTTTTTTTTCCCCCTAAGTGTTTCTAAATCGTCTAGATCAGTGAGAAACTGTTAATAAATTGGAGAAAACTTTCCTGACTTTAAGCATATACTAGGTGAAGTGGGATGGGATCTTTGAAATATGTAAAACTTCATTAAACATAAAAGCATATTAAATACTTATGCATTCACCAAGACCCTCTAGATATGCTTTTGGTCAGGATATAAGAATATTTCAAAGGATCAGCTTTAGAATGAATATGACATGGCATCAAGGAAAAGAAGGACTGCAAAAACTGAATAGCTCTCAGACATCATAATTTGAGAAAGCAGTTCACTTCAGATAAATAACCTATGGTAGACCATATTTTGTGCTCTGTATGAAAAGAAATCATAATTTCTAAAAATTGGATTAGCATATATTAACTTTCTGTGGTACGATTGTGTGGTGATATGGTTGATCCTGCTTGCACTAAATTATCTTGGAACAGGAAGATGAAAGTAATATGACTACTAAAATAGCAAACAGGGATGTATTAGTTCAGTTTGATCTCACAAGCTTGGATAAGAAATGAGCCCAGGTTCAGCATCTGGGGAGGAAGAACATGGGTGTTTTTCTGAACACCTTAGAATTTCTTTCAGTGTTTTGATCTGAGCTTTTAGGTATATAAAGGAAGTTATTTGCACAAATTCAATCTATTCTTCCTTGTATGAAAAGGAGGAGTGTTGATTAGAAGGAGGGGTATTGATGTTTCAAGGGGTTGGACTAGATAGTCTTTAAAGGTCCCTTCTCACTCCAACCATTTTGTGTTTTGTTCAGATACAGTTTGAAGTACACGGGATAAAATAAATGTAGGACATACTTGTCATGTGGACACATTAGTAACTATATGTTTCCAGTAATGTTTGGCCCCAAAGCACTTAAGGATCTAAAGATTCTATGAACTTACTAGTGAGTGAAAAACTGATCTCAGAACATCATCGACTTCAAGGCAAATAAACTTCTCAGCGACAGTTGTTGCTTTCCTTTGATCCTATATGTTTGTCCAGACTCATCAGCTATAGCAGAACCAGCTGGGGCTGTGTGGGTGTCTCCTCTCTGTCCTGGCAGGGCCATGTTCCAGCAGCAGCCCCTCACTCAGGACTTGCCCTGCCTTTAGCTGGGGAGCATCAGCCTGAGCAGGAGCCCTGGAGAAAGTCTCTTTGATGTGGGCTGCGTGCTGTGCCTGAACGGCTGCACCCTGCCTCCTCCGAGGGTAAGGCAGTAAGGCCTGTCAGTGGGTTGGAGCAGGCCTCTTTTCTGCCATTGATTCTATCTACACTCTTCAAGAAAAAAATCCAGAGAGCTTGGTGTTTGTTGAAGGTGTGTTTACAGGACCTTCACCCAAGCTGTTGCTCAGTTCCAAGTAGCATGTTACCTGTGGCGTTTGTTAGTCCTGAATGAAACAAAAGCTGAACTTGAAAAAGCCTTTATTAACGTGACTATGTGAGGCAGAAGTTAGGGAGTTTACGTGGTGAGAATCAAGATTTTCTGCTTAGGAAAGAAAGGACTTAGCAACACCTAAAGGGACAGGGAGTAAGTTTCCTTATCTAGTGCATCCAAAAGCTGGCAGCACTGTGTTGTATTTTCAAGTAAAAATAAGTGAAGGATGGAAACCTTAGAAGACAGTCTAGGGGTTTTTGTTGTGGTGGTTTTTGCTTTTTACATTTGAGATTGAAGCTTAGTATCTGAACAAGACTGAAATAATAAAGCCATACAAAGAAATAACATTGCGTTGTTTGGGAAGTGCTGCAGTGCCACCACCGTACTGCTGCCTGAAGGGACAGACTCCGTAAAACACTGGTGTCAGTGTTTATGGCAAAGAGCCTCTTCCCTAAACTGACCTTTAGTTTATTTCTGGTAAGTAAGTGTGTTAACATTCAGGCCGTTTTATTAATTTGTCACTTGCCCCAAATTTTATGGCAGTAAGTAAAAGTAAAATGAAACCGTAATTGTTCTGTTACAGCCTTCCCTATCTGGAATTAATTACAAAGTCATTATAATATCAACATTTATTTTTTTGTAAAGAGAAAGCCACAATCATGGTTTTGATTTCACATATGCGGTGTAGAAATTGCCTGATCGTTCCTCTGTGTTAAAAGTACGTTCTGTAACTCAACCAGTGCAAAGGGCTGGGAGCAGTTTTCTGTAAAGGTGTATTTCAGCTCTGCTGCTGCAGGTGAAGAGTGGGTGTGTGCTGAGCTGGATTAAGCAACAGTTATGAATCCACCCAGATGTTCTCACCCTTTAAATTAAATTCCTCTAAAATTTATGTCAAACAGTTAACAAATCCTTGTGTAAAGAATTTGTTGAAAGGGAACAGTTGTAATTAATACAAGGCTATAAAGTGGCTTTTCAAGGTAGTTTGTGACAAATTAAGCCCCTCCAAGTTTGCCCAGGCTGATGCAATACTTATGGAGGCAAAGAGAAGCTCTGTCTCTGGCTTTTGAGGGTGGAGAATGTGGTGGGAGGAGTAAGAGCCAGTAATGAGCCCCAGAGGAGGAGAGAAGAGAAGCAGACAGGAAGGCAGAGGTGTAGAGGCGGGCTGAGGACTACATGTATATAGGTGAAATCTCTGGGGCTTGAGACTCCATGTAAGTGCAGCTCAGTGGAAAATGAGAAGATTCCATTTTTTCTTCTGTGAATGCAACTTTGGACAGGTATAGTAAATTCTGTATAGATCACTCTGGGATTGTGGCAAGGAGTGTGTTAAAAGAAGCAAACAAGTTCTTTGTTTTTAAAAACCAATCCATGTTTTAGTATCATTTCTTTTGAGCTGTGTAGGGTATCTCAATTTCTCTGTCTTACTGGTAATACAACAAAGTTCAAGAACCTTGAAGAAGATATTGCTAGTACTTGGGGGATGGAAGGGGAGCTATATAACCTAGTATCTACATAAGCTAGTATCAGCAAATAAAAGGTTCTTATGGGTCTGTTCTCTCTGATGATCCTCTGAAGGCCTCTGCTGGCTTGCTTTGGAGTGCTTGGAAACCACAGTGGTGAGAGCTCTATTAATGCCTAGATGAACTGATTAGTTGTGTGACATGCATAACTCCATGTAATGCACGTGTCAAACTGAGACTAGACCCCTTAAGGCTAATTCACTGCCTCATTAGAAGCCAGTGAAATTTCTTCAGCATCAAGTAATGTGTTTAGATGTGCTGGCTTTGGCAGGCTCTCTTAAGTCTGTGCAAAATGTAGCATTTTAAGGCTTGCCTGGCAAACAGTGACCTAAAAGAAAGCAATCCAAAGGTGACATAAGCATGGACCAATGTCAGCCATGTGGAAGCATGCTATTGGTCAAAGGCTTGAAGAACATGTGATGAAGGCAAAGGAGCTTTGATATATTTATAATATTCCATCATAATCAATTCTTACACTGTCTGCAATTTACATAGTCATAGATAAGCCTGAAAGCCATCAGATTAACATGTCAAAGAAACGCGTTGTCCATTTATTCCACCTAAGCCTAACTGGTTGTTCAGACTCTCCTGAAGGGATAAGTCAAGAGCAAACTAACCACATTAGATTACTCAATTTAGTACTTCAAAACTATTCTTAAGCTAAAAATGGGACATCTTAGACATCATTTGGTCTGTCTGCCTGTCCTTCCGTCACCCTATCATTGTACAAGTGAGCTGGCTTTTTGGCAAAGTGATAATAAAATTAACTATGTCCAATTTTTTAAATCAAAGGCAACAACTCTGCTTTGGGGCTCCATTTTCTACGACTCTAATGAGGAGGGACAGGCAATTATTATTATTTATTTCACTAATTAGCTGGATAATCATTCATTGTGAAACTCTTCAGTGTTAGAAATATGTTCCTTGTACACTTTGCTTAACACAGCTTCCTTTTGATCAGACTGAACCATTGTGTGACATCTTTTATTAGTGGGGCAATAGGGGGGCACTTAAAAAAAAAAAAAAAGGCAGGATAATTTCTGAGCTGTGAAGATAATGCAACAAGAAGCAACAGTCCATAAAAACATCACCTTTCAGTCTCGGAAGACATAATGCTTTATGATAACCATAAAACATTTTAGTGCAAAATAAATTGCTGTCCTATTCAAATCCTTAAATGTACTACAGTGGATGTCACTGAAGACATACAGCTATTTTTTCCAATACTGAGATATATTTTATCATAATTTGTGGTGTAGGTGACAACCTTGTACACATGATTGCCTTTTCTTGCTTAGTTAGCTTGCCAAGGTCAGAGTCCTTTGGCCTTTTATGGATGTAGGACTATTAGAACATAAACAGGATAACCAAGTATCATCAAAAGAAAACTCGTTTCCTTGACTTGTTAGTTATATACCCTTTAAAGATTTCATAGTGTTCTGAGTATGTACTTACTGAAAATGATCTCAATAAATGCTTTAGCAAATTCTTAACACTTGTAAAACATGTAGGTGATTCTTCTTATTTTTTTTTTCTCTCTTTCTTCTAAATTTTTTTTTTTTCATAGCTAACATCATATTTGTTTTGGAGCTGTTGTGAGGTGAATGACAAATGTCAATTAAAGGAAAAAGCTGCAGTTACAATTCAGAAGTCTTGATCAAGGTAGGTGCTTCAATTTCTCCATAGTTGAATTCTGTCATTTCATGTTGTGCCATTGGTGAGCTCCTTGTGGCAGGCATTCTCAAGGAGTTTGTGTAATTTGATGCAGAAAACAAGCACGAGAACATTGGAGGAGAGGTTTTATTCTAAAGTGTTATGTTTCGTCTGCCGCTGATCATCATTAATCAATGTAGGGCAATGTGAAAAGAATATAGCAAAATGCTAATAATAGTGACTTGGTGACGTTATTTAGGGTACCTCCCTCCTCACAAATACAAGTGTTTTCCTTGGATGATTAAATTTTGTTACACAATCTTAACTCTCATTGAATGGAACAATAAAATAACATTTTTTAAAAAAAGTATTGATGAAGTCTATATGGAAACATAGAAATGTGGTGTGTTGGTGACATTTGCATAAATAATATATGTGTGAAGGAAAACAAATTTAAAATGCATTTTAAATGTTTGCTTTTAAAATGCACTGAAATTTTTGAAATGGAGCATCAGCCACAATTAAACTTTACCACCCGTCTTGAGATGTTGGGAGAAAACTGTATGTAAGCCTCAAAGGAAACCAATGTTTCTTCAAGTGTAATTAAAAATTTAGCTTTGAGCATGCATTTGTTGATTGGTATTGATACTGTATTGAAAAATGAAGAATTTTTCCGCTCTGGTACTGAAGACCCTTTACTTCTTAGTCGGTGAACAAACGTTGCTAGCATTCAGTGTGTTGCCAAATATCCTTTAAAAGATGTGTGGAAAATTGCCCAGCAGTTCACTTCAAATAAACTTTTCCAGATTTGAGATGCTCAATGATCAGAAATCAATACTGATTTCGGGATCTGAAGGAACAGTGTTGCTGTAGAGCAGTGCATTTGCATGATCCAGCTCCCGTGAAACTCATCTTCTTTCCCTTAAAAGGAGCTTATAAAAGGTTTTAAATTATTAACCATGTTACCAATATGTTAAAGGATTGTGCAATTGAAATCAGGGATATTAGCTTATAACTGATGAATAAGAGGGTTATAAGAAACCTTTTTGCCTGTTGGACTTGAAACCATTTATCGCAGCATCTGTATTGAACTATTGAACTTATTGAACTATTTAGAAATGATATAACGTGACTTTCTTGATGTGTTCATCATATGTCTGATAACCTATATCGTGTAAGAAAACAGTTCCCCTGGGAGACAGGGAAATTGTGGCTTTAGTCTCTCATATTTAATGTTTTCCTGGTTGTTGCTCATTGGTTCCTGGCAGTTTATTTTAGATTTTACAAACAATAAAAGCAGCAGCAGTAGTAGTGTTTGGATTTTGGATTCAACAGACATATACATTTTAATCTAAATGACAATATTTAGCAACAAAATTGCTTCATTTTAACTTCGCTGCATTTCTTAATCTGTGAGAACTATAATTTAAAAATAATGAATGCAACAGGGTGAATATATGGCTTTCATTAATTCTAAATACTGCTTATTTCCAGCACTTTTTAATTATTTGAATATACTTCTCAATATATTTAACTGGAGTGGAAAAATCATTCAAATCTCAGACCATTTACGATTACCGGCGTATCTATAACTTTACATTCAAATTACTGAACTTCAGAGTAATATTTCATTCTGAGTATCTGGTTTTCCTGTGTGTTAGAAAACACGGAAATGGTCAATAAAAAATGTTTTGGAAGATGCAGGTTTCATAAACCATGTTACCATAGAACACACATTATTAAATTACAAGTCCTGTGTGGAAAAGCTGACTTGAATCCCAAGACATTAAGTATTGTAACTGAGCATCTGTGCTGAGTCTTGCATCCTTCTTCTGTATTAAAATGGCACTTTCTGTGAGTGGCAACGGTCCACGGGCTGTGAGGATTTCTTCATCGCCCACAACCATTTCCTTTGTGTCTTCCTTGTGCGGCATATATGCAGGCACAGCGAGAACTATAAGGCCAGGTACTCAAGTTCTGTGAATTGTCATTACCTGCTTTGTGGATCTGAAGTGAAATTGTCTTCTCATGGAATGTTGTGGGGTTTTTCTTTTCAGATTGCTAAGGCTAAAACACAGAGTTCTTTCCTTATTTTCAACGTAGCCATTAACAAAGTTTTATATAAGTGTGGACTGGTGGCAGACATCAAATGCCTGTTTAAATCACAAGTCTTTTACAGATGCTGGACACAGAAAAAGCATGTATCAGAAAACATAATCTTTCTCACCTTTTCCTGGCAGTACCCATAACCTATTAATAAATAGCTGCATAAGTCCCAAAGCTGTATTTTGCTCTGGTGGTGCTTTTTTAGAGTGCAGGATCTGTACCCTGTGATAGCACTTTCCCTGCCTTTTGATGACCTGAAACTGGGTGTGAAGATCGACAACTAGAAAGAAAGAAAAAAAAAAAAAAAAAAAGGACAAATATATCACGTTTCCTTTTTTTGGTGTTCATGTGCATGTATTTATGCCCAAATAGACCTGGTCCATCATGAAGAATTAGTTCAAATATCACAGTGTTTTGGATAATTAGCATTTGTGTAAGGAACCAAAACTTCCCTTGCTGCTTTAAAATATATATATATATATATATATATATGTATATATATGCACATACACACATAAAATCCCAAGGTGATTCTTACTGTTTCTGGTCAGTAGCAGAGTTTGCAACATGATTATGGGCTATCTGCTCTCTTTCGCGAGGCCAAAATAAATGAACTTGGAGGGTTCAGGGCAAACTGATACTGACTGGGGCAGAGCAGTACGTATCCATATTTAGTTAGCTCACATTTTTTGCTTGCTACAGTTGCAGTTAGTGAGAGAAAGTAAGAAAGCCCTGGGCCAACGTCTTTGTGCTTTCACCTGAGGAGGGCATGTGGTGTTTTTTCTTCTTTCTGTGCCATCTGAGTGAATTTGGTTAGCTTGGGAAGGGTTGGGGAAAGAGAAATTCTGAGATTGTTTCAAGAGCCTGTACCATATAACTGACAGCTCTTCACTGTTGAATTCCTTCGCTGACTCCAAGGTTCGTTTTCTCATCTTTTTCTTCAAGGTGCTGTGCACTCTGCCTTCTTTTGTATTTGTAAACATACTTTGACTTCTCTCTCTTCATGTCTCTTAAGCTGTCACACCAACTCATATCATCTTTGTGCTGACTTATTTGTATCTGTGATTTTTTTTTTTTTTTCCTGTGTACCAAATCACTGAAGGCCCTCCAGTATAGGAATCCTCTTCTGCATGGATACTCAGAGCTAATCTCTCAGAGGAACCGTACTCTCAGAAGAGTGTCTGTTTGTGATGGAGCTTTCTAATTCCCAGTTATCTGGTATTTTATTTCACAGATATGTTATCCTCAGGTTGCAACTCTATGATTCATCTATATACAAGTCCTATCTGTTGCTGACAATAGTCAGTAAGGGGCTGAGGGATGACAGTGGGTCAAGTACTAAAATCTTTGCTCAGTTTCCATTCCAGGTATTGTGAAAATTCCTAATTAAAAATTTTAAAAGGCAAATAAGTCACTAAGGAACTGGCACACGTACATAAGGAAGCACTTCACAGCAGGGACTGGCTCACCCAGAGAATATCTTACCAAAGTAACCTCTCAGAGAAAGTACTCACCAATCACCTTTTATCTCCTGTAGACCTCGGTTTCTCATTTTGTGTTCCCCATGCTCCATTTACTGGCAACTGTTAAGAAGGAATACTTGGTATGGCTCTCCTTCTGAGAGACATCAAGACTTTCAAGTTCATAGGAAGTAAGCAACAGTGCAAAGTGGCACATAGCCATGGTCAAAATATTTAGCCTGTGTTTGGTTGAAACAGGATCCCAAATGATTTACCCAGGTTGTCATAACTGGATACATAGCAATGACTCCAGCTGATGATTCTAAATGTAAAATAAAAGCACTGGCATTGTCAGGAGTTTACGTGGGTATAAGAATTTTTCATTTGTATGACAATTAAGGGTTAAAAAATAAGAGTTGCTAAAAATTTCAGGCCAGTTACAAAGATTTTTCCTTCTATGTCTTCGACATATTCTTGTCAATGTACAGGTAAGCATGGGGTTACTTGCAGGATGAGGGCCACAAAGCTGAGGAACTTGATAAATAAGAAATGCAAATAACTGTAAATACAGCACCTTTATGTAATCATTTCCTTCTATCCCACCTGTTTCCAAAGAACAAAGTTTCAGGCAAAAATGCCATGTGTCACATTTCATCTCTGTTCACATATTTCTGACTGAATTACTACCCCTCGCTGCCCCTCCCCATGGGAGTTCATAGAAGTGCAGCAAGACCTTATTATCCTGTTTATGATACGAGATTGTATTCTAGTACTATACAATCCATAGTAAATCCATCCACAGAATTAATTCTGGGGTTGTGAGAGAGGTATACAAGTAAAAGCTGTAATGATTTACAGTTTGAAGACACAGCTGATATGAAAATAAACATTGAATTAGTTTCTCCTATACGTCTTGTTTCCATTAGAATAATGACAGTAGGTGACATTTTTCACATTTTAATTGGTGTTTTGCTGATTTTATCAGAATTTTTGCTGATCAAAGCAAATTGGCTATTTATTTATTTTGCAGTGATGCTAACTATTCAGTGCAAGTTTAATGTACTGTAATGAATTTTAAATATCCTCCTAGTCATCGCAAGTATGTGAATCTAGACTCTTTCTCATAAGAGTTTAAATAATTAATTGAGTAGCAGAAAAAGGTAACATTTAATATAATAACATTTTCTTTGAAATACGTCGGTGCATGTTTTATAGTACTATCTCAAATTAGTATAGGATAATTCTGTCCCATGCACCATATGCACATGGCTCACTTAACCCAGTCCTGACTGCATTGTTTTAGACTGATAGTAAAGACCTCAATTATTAGTTTATTTCAGTAGCTTGCTAAATGATAAGTTTTTATATTATTTATACTTCAGTGACTTTAGCTTAATTGGTTTCTTTTATGTTATTTATCCATACAGATATATTGCACAGGTTTTTTAAATATTAATGATGCATTTTATTTCACAGTATTGTTTCCTACCCATAATGGCATGCCATAAATCGACCTTATAAGTATGAAAGAACTAGGAAAGTTCAAAAAGAAGAAAATATTACAGCATAATTGAAATAGTTGGTTAACTCTATGATACAATTCTTCATGTATTTTCTGATTCAGGGAAGAACTCGAGCATGCATTTAAATGTTTAGGAGTAGGATGTACGGCCTGAAATAGAGCTTTAGCCTTTGAGGACATAATGCCAAGTTGTGCAGAATTTGACATCAGTTTATTTTTAATGCACATGGTAGCGGGTACTGGTACATTTTTAGACACTATATTGTAGTCTTTCATGCTTTGCTCTGAACTAGGATTGGTTCAAATATATTGGTAACTGCACATAAAATGTGAGATTAATGCCTGGGATTTAATGTAGTTTACTTCTAGACACTAGTAAAACACACATTCTTCTAATGGTGGTAAGAGTTTGTCCAGTTCTGGCCTCAAAATAGGCATATTCAGATCCCAGAAAGCCAGTGGTTCTGAAGGAACTAGATGTAATTGTAGCTGCAATACATGCATACATTCTTGTTCTAATATGAACATTAATTTTTTTTCGATGCACTTTTTCAGTGAAACCTATAAAATAATCCTCAACAGATCATATGGAGTTAATTCTTTAAACTTGGGAGGGATTATGTTTTATGCAGGTACAAGGAATGCACTGTGGTAGCAGTCAGTAGTGAAAAGCTGTTCTGCACTGTGATTACAACAGAGGAAACAGTCTGAGATATCTTTAAGAGAGAAGAGAGTTTAAGACAGTTTGGCTTATTACAAAATGGGAGGTTCAATAGGAGATATGTGTGCTCAGAAAAGGTACATTATCAAACACTCTTCAAAACG
Source organism: Aythya fuligula (assembly GCF_009819795.1). Taxonomy (NCBI): domain Eukaryota; kingdom Metazoa; phylum Chordata; class Aves; order Anseriformes; family Anatidae; genus Aythya; species Aythya fuligula. The sequence continues at coordinate 6,237,513 of NC_045569.1, read as the reverse complement.
CCATAAATGTTGCGTCTACATCACTTGATCAGATAATGTAGATCCTGTGTGTATATACAAGAGAGTTTTTTTTTTTTTAATGGCAATTTTTATCAATTTGTGTGTTCAAATAAGAGATTTTAATATGTCTCGAGCAACAAAATTTGAAATTGCCAAGTGCAAAAGTGTGGAACTTTTGGTTTGGAGATGGGGTCTCCATCTTTGACCATTCTGATCTTTAGGCAGGCATGACTGGTCTTCAGAGGAGCCTGGAATTGGATCCATGGATCTGTGGAGAGAGTCCAAGCACTGGCTGACAGCACATGGCAAGCTCTGCAGCAAGTTGGGTGATGTTTAGTCTGGTTCTGATGAATGCTAAATTTCCTTTGTCTTACTCAGCCATTTCACAAGCTGGCAACCCGCTACTTTTCAAATGACTTCCTGAGCTTGACTTGGACAGCCACTTGGAAATCCCTGAGGTGGTCTTGTTTCAGAAATCACCAAGTGTCCAATCTTTTGGAAGAAAAAAAGAAAAGAGCATGCAATCTGAATGGGTTTCTCATGTTTTAGAGTAAACAGTCAACCTGAACACTGCTGAGAAGACAAGTGTCTTTCCTGCAGTTGCTGTGATGAAGTTAGGAAGACAGCAGAGCTTTCTCTGTCATAAAAGATAATGAACTGGAAAAAAAGTGAAAGATATTTTCTTTATTATTTATCTCCAGAATATGTTGAGTTTTACCTTTGCTGCTACAGCAAAATGGATATAATATACCAAAATAACACTAATAGAAACCTTTCTTGAAGGCATTATACAAAACACATTTCAAAATATGAAAGGAAGAAAGCTGATATATTCTGGCTTTATTTGTTGTTCTGTTGCTTCTTGTCATTCATTTAACATGTGAAAAAGAGCTATAACTTGTTCAAGAAGCATGGTTTTGTACCAAACATTTTCCCATACTTAGCAGTAGCTATGCTGGAATCTGTCTGGTCTGCTGGGGTTTGGTAGCTTGAGGAATTAATGAATATTCATTCCTTTTCCCTGGGTACAAAGTAAAATAACTAGTAATTAGTATAATATTTAATACTCCTATTCAAAATAAATAAATCTTTTGTGAAAAAAAATGTAATTATTATAATGTAGCAACTTCTGTGTGTGTAACTGAAATTGGATGTGCTGTTTTGAAAATGCTTTTAAGCCCTCATTTACATGTTTCCAGATCAGTTAATTATTCCCCTTGTATGCATAAAACAGAACTCTGGATTGTACTTGCATATATTATTCATTTCTCTATCTATCTTCTAAGTTTAGCTGATTCTAATATTTTAATTTTACATTATTGTACCAGTAATATTTGTCTTCTGATACAAAAGTTATTCTTGTCTGCACTTAGTTTTATGCTCATTTTTAAATCAAATGGCTTACACAGAAGTAAGTGTGACTATTATAACTTAGGGCTTGTATTTTGCGTATTGTACTAAATTAGTCACATCTTGCCTTTCTGCAAAGGCAGAGCTTCTCAGGTGGGGACCTTGGCTTTTGCTGGTAAGGTCATGAGGCTGAGAAAAACTCAAGTGATAAAATGATGAAGGCAGGAACCTTGGAACCGGTCACCAGGGTCAGAGCTTGGGAGTTGCTCTAATAAGGCCTTAGCCAAAGCTTGCTGAAAGCTGCAGAAGGATTTGTGGTCAATTTCAATGAGACCTTTGATGTTTATGTCAACATTAGTTGCTGAACTTAGTATTTTTTTGATACCTATTAGGTCATCATTGACTCAGTCACTAGGTCCAGTTCATTATTCCTATCTTCGTAGGTGTAAATGGGGAGATGTCTGACAGCACCGAGCCCTGCTGCAGTTGTGCTATTCCCTTCCCAGTCTTGTTGCTTACCACTAGCACCAGGGTCGCTCTGTCCTGCCTGTAGATTGCAGGGAGATGAAGTGGAATTGCAGAACTCTATTTTTTAACATGCTTGGGAGTTCACGTGGGGTAGCCATACAAATAAATACCTTGGAAGTCGTCGTTACCTCTTACATGTCATGTTAGCCAGTTCCTGTCTGATTTTGTATCGATGATACCCATTTCAGCCTGCTGGCAATAGCAGGGGAAACTGTTCTTGGGAGCGGAGTTGGTTGTTTACAGGGAACTGCTGGAGATGGAATATGAGCTGCATTGACAGCCTGTGTGCCCTGACTGTTGCCACTGTGGGTACCTGTTGATATGACAGGTGGAACTGAAGACAGAAAACAACGGAGCTTTCTCTCACCCACTTAATGAGCTTAATAAATAGAGTTAGCCTCTCACTAATTTTATCTTTTTCCTGGTTTATTTTATGTCTCTTTTGTATCAGAGAGAATCCTAAGCAAAACTTTGTACCCGCTAAGGGTTTTGCTGACTGTATCACGTCATCTGTTCTTTTCCTTTGTTGTAGATTAGTTTTTTCAGTAACCTTTGGATAAGTGGTAGGACTTTAGCTAGAGTTGTCAGTCATGGAGTATGAGGAAGGTAGTGCTCCTGCTGCCTAGATGCTCAAGGTTACGGGTACCAAAAAAGCAGACACAAAATATATGCAGAGGATTCAGGAAGAACTGTATAATGCAAAGAGTAATAAATGCTAGTGAGGAGTAAAGAACCAAAATCAGATAAGGAACTGTTTTAATGAAACTGAGATACCAGAGCGTTTTATGGACACACACACAGAGGAAGGGTTTAAAGGATGTGGAGTTGACTAAACCAAATAGACAGGGAAGAAAGTTTTGTCACACCAGATGATCTCTTCCTGTTTTGTAAACCATTATTCTTTTTTCTAAGCTACTTCTGAGAATACAGAAGGAGAATTGGTAGAACAGTGTGATTAGCAAGGTAGGGGTTTTTGATTTGTTTGGATCTTCTTACAGAAAGCAACATTAATACCCATGACCGAGTTTGCTAAGTCAAATCCTGAATGCTGACTTTCCTTGCCTTTATGGTAGCTAGTAGTAGCCTTATTTTTGTGACAGTGTTATGATAGTATTTATTTTTCCACAAGATCCTGGCCCAAAATATATAGTGCCTACATTTTAGTAGCTTATTTTCCTTATTCAGATATGGCACATTTATTTAGTATGTGCTTTTAAAACTTTGCTTTGGAGAGCAAATGACTAATTTACCCTGGAGGCTATTCAGCTTTTCAAACATTAATGAAATTGCTTTTACCTTTATGAAGTGAATGAAAGGATTATCCCCATTATAGAAATAATCAGTTGAGGTAGAGAGTGTTAAAAAGTAATCTTTAAGTTTGCATGAACAATTCAAAATGCAAAAGCCTTATTTTTTATCCTATTTAGCATTAAATATCACGTTTGTATTCAGACACAACTCCTGTTGATTTGGGGCACAAATGGAGATTTCAACAAATAAGATTTTGATGTTTCAGATGGTGAATTTGTAAATGAAGAAAGTGTGATGAGGAAGGATCTTAGCAAAGTCTGATTTGATTTGTTAAGGAACCTGGTGTTTGGGAATAGAATCCAGTTTTCCAAAGCAAATTCAGATTCATGAATCAATCATCATTCACTTAATGTTTTCCAATAGCCTGTTTTCGATATTTTTTCCACTTCAGCAAGAAATTAAGTTGTAACTTCTATAGCTAGTCTAGTGAACAATAATTCTGTCCAAAAAAAAAAAATGTTTTTAAGGAAGAGAAATATTGATTATGTAGTTTTTAAAAAAAAAAAAATCAAATGGATATGCATAGAGGAATTATTGGGTTCTGCATGGGCAGTCTTCATCCTAGTGCTTTACAACTTCAGAAAGCTTTGTTTTGTAAGCCAGAAACATTTCATCAGCTCCTCTTTCTGTGTGTTGTGTCCTCCTGATAGATATGTCATGTCATCTGTCATGTCATCTCTGTTTTTTCTACTTCTATTTTCTAAAGGCATCCTAAGAAAATCAAACTTCTTTAAGCGTATTTCGCCCACGGTCAATCTGCAATGTACTTGTCACGTTTATATCCCTCACGCAGGCCTCTGCTGCATGTGTTAACACAGTAACTGATGGCAGTAGTAAGCTCTTTCCCTGCTGCAGGTGAGCAGCAGACATTTCTTCCACATGAGCTTGAAGCAGAGGAGTGGTAACGTGTGAGGAATCTTCAGGTCCATGGGAGGCCCACGAAGTGGTGGGCATTCTAGAAATCTCTTTTGCCTGCCTCCTGTGAATCTCTGACTCCTTTCTGACCTCTCCAATCTGTTCCTCTCTTAGCTCTTTTATCCCAGTTTCCTTCTCTTTGTCTATCCTAACCGAACATTTCCTCCTCAGCTTTCTCCTACAAGACAAACTCCACCCATGTACATACCAGTCAAGTGAGTTAACTGCACACTGGCAGCATGCTTACATTTACTCTAGTTCTCCTATGGAATTTTCTCTGATGTCGTTCTTTCTCTTTGTCTTCCTTGTTTTCGTGGTCAACAAAGTATTTAACAAAGCTGGCATTAATGCATCATCATGGAGTATTGAGATAGCACCCTTAGAAACAGGCTGTAGAGCCTCTCAGAGCTCTACACTCCTCGCAGAGCTATTTGTTAGGTTTTGCCAAATGCTGGCAGATCTCCCCATATTTGTGCTTGGCTCTTGTTTTCAAGGCTGTCACAGCAACTGTCATGACTTTGTTTCTAGATGAATTAGTCAGTTGTGAAGAACAAGGAGCTAGCATGAAAGATGTGCCAGCCTGTTGTTTTTTATGTGCTGACCCTGAGTCCTGCCTGTATACAAGGAGCTACAGGTTGAGGGGCAAGAGGGGCTTATTCATAACAGTGTGTTTGAGAAGCCCTATTTCTTTTCAATAATAAGATGTCAGAATGATGTTTCTCTGTGTGGATGGTTTGAAACTCTTTTAGTTGTATTGCACTGTAGATTTTGCTCCAGGTGCTGTGAACTTTGATGTCAGTAAGTTATAACTGAACTAAAAGTAATAACACTTTTGATATTCTTTGAAAACTGAGGATTTTGGAGTGCCATTGTTAGAACAAACCAGTCTCCTAGTCTTATTTAGGATGTGTAAGTAGGTGTTTCTTGTTCATTTGTTTTGCTTTGTTAGGTTTTGATCTCACTCTTCATTTAAAAAATCTTCATTAAAGTATATTAATATACTAAGTATACAGACTTCAATAACTAACACAAGCTCTTGAGGCAGAAACTCACCTTATCATTTTGGTAAACCTTTGTGCATATTTACAATGATCCATAAAGAATTATGGATGGTAATACCATAAATTGTTTCCTAATAAATTGCTATGTAAGAAAGGTTGGAGAGAGGCACAGCGAAGATGAACAGGCTCAGAAGAAGATGTTATAAAACCCTGCTACAAATCACTTAAGAAAGTGGAAAGTAAGATAATTTACTGTGCTTCTCCTAGATAGGATGGAATTAATAATTAGGGATAAACAAATTGTGACCTCCAACATTTAAGTTCATCCTGTTGTCCTTCACCTTAAGTCTGTCCCTGCCCATGCTCTTTCACAGGTATTATGGTAAATTAAAAAGGAGTGATTCAGCTTAGAGGTTCATTACCTCTAAGAAGTGAATGGACACTTGATTGCTCAAGTCAGAGGTGGGTGCTAACATAAAAAATGTTAGCAGACAAAATGAGGCCCATTACAGACTCTAGATTTTTAGCTTCCTTCCCTTTACAGTGGGAGAGTGAAAAACAAAATCTGTGGGATAAGAAGGTATTGGAAAGATTCTGTGTCTTCTCCAGCTTTTCAAGGGAAGATACACATGAGGAAGAGTGTGGAAGCTCTGCAGTGGAAACTGTCAAGCATTCCTTGCGCATCCAGTATGCCAGAAGTTTCCTCTGTAAACAAGAACTACTTGCCATTTACACTGCAGGTCAAAAGATGGTTTTGGTGTATTGTACCGCTCCTGCTCACAATATAATTTTACTGTTTTGTCTGTTTCCTAATGAGACCAAGGGCACGTGAGATATCTGACTTTGTTTTGAAGTAGCCAGTTCTTTGAAAAATCAGTTTGCAGGGAGTGCCTTCACATCTCCAGAGAATTTCAGTAGAACTAAAGCTGCACTTTAGTTGATGTAGTTAGGGTCGTGTATTAAATTAGTTTGAAATTCATGTCCTATTGGAATGTGCAAGCTATTAGGTCATCTGCAAATGCTTGAAAATCAGTGAGCCATATTTTTCTGACTTTTGCTTTTATGCACCCAAACCTTTCCCACCAGGGAATTGCCAATACTGTCTGAGTTCGTTCCTTAAAAACAGTTCAGGTGTTCAACAATGTAGAGAACAAAAGCCTCTGGGAATCATTTTGCTGCTGGGCATGATTGCAAGCCTTTTTCTTCTCCTCCCAAACACCCACTAGTCAAGTAACTGAGATGTGCTATTATTGATCTGCAGATGTACCACCGGGCTAGTCACTTGTCATACAAAATGTGTCAAAATTTGCACATCAGTTGCAGCAGTTACTTCAAAAATCATACTTCTCTATGAAAATAAAACAGAAAATCACATGCCACTTAAACACCTCAGCAATAATTCTGTTGCTTCAGGCACTTGAGCTGTAATAACTGTTGGCATTTTCATTCCAAACCTATATTTTTTTTAACGTTTTAAAAAGCACTGTCAATTTATACCATTTTGAAACAAGCAAAGAATGCATGAATGGGAACAGAAAGCTGGCCATTAGGCCTGTCAGCTGACCATTGCTTGCCTTCTGCTTACACTTGTCTTCTTGCTTCCTTTTACTACTCTATTTAACTATTTCTGCAAGGTACAGTGTGTTTTTTTTTTAATCAGCTGCATACATGAAATGTGTTTTAGAAATGCGCTTTGGAATAAATATATTGTTTCCCATTACATGCCCAAATCCAAACCAAGAAATGATTTTTTCATGTGATTTGAAGATGAAGCATTGATTTTTCTTTTATTAGCTTTGCTGATCGTCACTTTTCAGTTATGCAAGTCTCAGGCTGAACTCAATCTGCTATCCTTTCTTCTTTTAGTCTGGACTCCTAAGGGAGCAAGAATTATTTGGTCTAATAATGTGTTTTTCTCTCCTTGTCTGACAGTGTATTCATCTTTCCTTGCAAACTTCATGTGTCAGTGACCGTCAGGTCTGAAGTGTTCCCAAAGATATTGAGGTCCTGTAAGCTTTCTGAAAACAGGTGTTTATATGAAGTAAGGAAACCCTAATACCACTTTCACTAAGAAATCGGCTGTGGAATGTGCTCCAAACAGCATTAGACAGTAGTGAATCCAGAGGGATGCTCAGTTCTTGAGAGAGATTCATTCTTGGGCAAGTCTTGTTGGCTCTGCTGCTCACAGCACTGTTTGCTTCACTCTGCTCTTCGCATCTTCTGCCCTCGGCCATGTGCTGTGCCTCACTGAACAGCTGCAGTAACAGCGTTCTGTCCATCTGTTTCTTCCCCACCCCCTTCTGCCCCCAAGTTGTCTTTGAACCTTTTCATCCTCTACAGAAGAAACTAGCAAAGACTAGCCAGGTATGGCCTGCCCATTCACATTTTATGCTCTTGAACTTCTGCAATGAAGCACTTCAGTGATGGTTGGAGGAAGTAACAGGAAAACAGGAGGCCCAAATGTTCAAAATGGCATGCACGGACTTAACTGTAAGAGTAAATTACCCATGTGGAACTGTGGTCATTTCATAGGAAGTTGACCACTGAACAGTTTTCAAAATTTGGGTCTTTACCAAGCAATTCATATGTTAAATCTTTTTATGCTTTCACCTTAATATATTTAGCCAGTTTAACATTTAAACAGTGCTCTTCCTAGGTGAAAAATAATCTCATCTGGTCATGCAAGTTTGCAGTGTGTGCTTTCCGAATGCTCCAGGTGTCAGCTGGAATCCCCCCATGAGGGCTTGAATCAAGGGATCAGGGATTGACTGGAAAGGAGAGTACAGATTATTGCCATGTTGCTTCTCACAGAATACTTTCATACAGTAGTTTTCTGCCACAGTTCAGCATCATCCTTTATTTGCCCAGTTTACTTTGGTCAGTTTTTCTACTACCATGAAAATGTGTTTTCTCTTCAGCTGTGGCTGGCCTGCTGTCTTGGCACTGAGAAATTCCCCTGTTAGTGCATCTGTGCCAAAACCCCAGCTGAATGCCCTGTATTAAAATGCAGATGGGAGAAGGAAAGACTCTTATCAACTGCAAAGAGATAAGACTTCTGCTAGCATTAACTGTATTTATTAATAGACTTGCACTGCCTGGGAACACACATCCAGATTTTCTGCTAAAGCGTGTGTTAAATCTTAGTCATTTCTTTTGGTGAGTGACAGCTTTTACTGACTGATCCAAACTGCATTACAATAAAGTTCTCAATTTAGTAGTCATAGTACTTTGTCTAGCAACTAATAGCAAAATGTTATGAAACTGTTTCTTGTGACTTGCTACAGTGCCATGTTCATACAGCTGGCTGCCTGGCTGTGTATTTGAGAGAGAACTCAAATATCAAGATCCCATGCTGGTGAAGGATGAGTTTGTTATGGAAATGATGCAATTACAGTACTTGCTGGGGAGGGGGGTGATTGCTACTTTGTTCGCAGAGTGCCCCACGTTGGCTGATTAAACCACAAATGAAGTGCAGCATTAACAAGCCCATATTGCATGACACACTGTGAGAATCACAGAAGTGAGTAGCTGTGAGTTAGTTGTGTGCCATTACCGACTTTATTAGGAGATTGGTTTCCAGTTGTGCCCTTCTCTGGCTTTGTTATCGACTGCACTCTAAGTCTGAATTATCAGGCCCTGGTGTGCTTGTAAGAACTTGATCTTCTCAACATCTTTTTTCACTCTTTTGGTTGCTTGACTGACCTTGTTTTTATGTTAGTAGGGTTATTGATGGGAGTAGCCAATGAAATGGGTAGTGAACATGGGAAGCATTTTCAGAATGGGTTATTAAACTCCTGCCAGAGCTTGCATCTATTATAATTATCGCAAAACTTTTATGTGGCCCCATAAACTTGCATGGTGATTTATAAATGTAGGCTTAAATTTTGCTAATGCATAAGTGTGAGTTTTTAACTTGTAGGAAGGAAACTACACCTCTGCTTACTATAAACAGGGTGGGATCCTTATGCCAAGGTGTTCAGAAGGTACTGATTTAGACTGGTATCGCGGTGCTGGGTATACAACCTAAACATGATTAGTTACATTTCTGAATTCTTCATAAAGTTTGCTTGTGAAAATGGTAGTGGTCTAATTCTCTGAGGATCTGAATGCTTTGAATGCTTTTTAATACCAGTGGGAAAACAAGATAGTTGTCATCGTGCACAGTGGAGTCTAAAGCAAAAAATACAGAACTGGGCCTTACAGAAATCTTCCCGATTTTCTTAGCATATGATATCTAGGAGCAATAGCAACAGGAGGTCTTTGCCTTTCAGTGGCAGATAGTTGGATGCCACCAATCTGTACATTGTGTAAAATTCTTGCAGCTTTTGCAGCTTCTGGCGTTCAACTAGAAGAGTTCTAAGTAACTCAATTTGATTACATTAGATTTTCTTAGACACAAGTTGGCTAATTTAGATTTGATGTTCTCAACCTAAAGCCATGAGTTTCCAGATCTGTTTGCTCAAGAACAGGCCTCTGCTGGAGGTGGAGGAGGCTGGGGGACCGCTTATCAGGTGCCTGAGCTGCCTGGGCCCAACTGAAAGTCTTAACACAGAGGGGGAAAGGAGCTGAGAGGGAGCAAAGGGGGACTGCATCATTAGTTGCTCTCCTCCCTCCTTGAAGCGCACACACTCCTGGTTTGGGCAAATGTAGGAATCACAATTGCAGAGTGTGTTACTGGGCACTGCTTGTTTGTGTATTAACAATTCAACAGACTTCAGTGAAAATAATACTTTAAGAACCATTTTAGAGCCAATGTCCTGGCTGAATCCATCTTCAAAAAGTGTCTCAGGTAAGATCTTTTTTATGTGCTCAAAACATTCACAAATCTGGATTAAATGTCCATGTATTCAGCTATCAAAATGACAATTGTATGTAAAATACTTTCCAAAAGAGCAAAAACAGAGCAATATAAGAGGAGACTATTTTAGGTTATGGGTTTGAATAATATGACCGGCACAAACTTCAGTTTTATCATAAGCACACTGTAAACTTCAGGGATAGGAATGAGCACGTGTATATTTTCTGGATAAGGATAAATGTGAAATCATCATTAATGCACTTGGTTTCACAGATTATTACAGTTTTAGGAACACAGTAAATTGTCTAGAGCTGTTTTGACCACGCCATGCCAAAATAATTTGTGCCTTCTGAAAATATGATTTTACTCGTTATGTTTCTAAATCTGCTTGGAAAGATTGTATGTATTTATGAGGGGCTCTGCCTAAGTCATACAAAGGGAATTTTCAGGAAAATAGCTCCATAAATCTTAGGAAATGCAAAACTAACAGACATATGAAGGATTTGTATTTAGAAAAGGATCTCCCAGTGGGTTGCTCTCAGCAGAAAATGAAAAGGTCTTCTTTGCATTCAGTTGAACTATTAGTGCATTTTTTGCTGATATAAGCAGCCGTACAGGTATGGCCCCTGTCACAATCCCAGATCTCAGCGCTGCAAATTAGCAAGGTTTTAACTTTGCTCCAAATATCATGCTAGCTCATTTTCATTACGGAAAAGGTGGGGGGGAGGAGAATGGGACAAAACACCTATTGGCAAAGCACATTATAATTGTTTAAGCAGGCCCCACAAGTCATGCATTTCAATTATGTGTTCAAAGCTGCCTGCAATTAAGAGTTGCAAACAAGGTTTTTGAATGCAAAGTCAGACAATTAAAATGTTTCATGAGTGCCTTAGAGAGAGAAGTTCTGAATTAGCACTTTGAATACACAAGACCTCCTGTTTTCTAATCTCCTTTCCCTTTTAGTGTGAAAGAGAGAGGAGATGTATATTTTTCCCAGAATTTTTCTTTTCTTTAAGCTGGGCTGATCCTAGGGAAGATTGAATCATCCTAATCTTTGACTTGTACATTTGAATGTCTTCTGCTCCTTGAGGGATCATCCTTCTTGCTTCATAATGGTCCAGGTGCAAAAAAAAACTTTGTCCACGTCTGGCTTGTTCTCGAAGGGGGGTCGTAAATCACTTTAAGCATCTCTCCTCCCTCTTGTGCACTCTCCTTCTCTCCCCCCCCATCTTCTTCCTTCCCCTTTGAAGAGGCAGGACTATTTTAGCCGGTGATTTGTGGCACTCAGGCGCTCAGAGTGCAACCCCTGTGCTCAGTAAGCTAACAGACAAGATGTGGGAAGCAGTGATGCATTGGCTTGTTAATGGGAGTTCTGTGGATGTTGGTATTGTAACTGTTGGTGGTGATCAGATCACAGCTGCTCCCAGGGGAAGGCCTAACTTTTTTCTCTTTAACCATACAAAACAGACTTAACTTCCCTACTCCTTTCAGGAGAGCAGTGCTGCTCAGGGTTTTTTTGGGTGTGGGTGGTTTTAGGTTTGTTTGCTATGTTCGGGGGATTTTTTATTTGTTTTTCTTGTTTGATTTTTTCCTTTCTAATGCCATTTAAATACTGATTGTTTGCATTTAGAATTGGCAGTTTGTGAATTTTTAAGGTTTATTTTTTCTTTTATTTGCTCAGAAGTCCACTGCTTGAGAGTATTGGACAGTTTTTTCCCCTTTACTTCTCTGTTAATTTTTGTCATAAACTCATTTTAATTTTAATCATCTTGATGCAAAGCAGTGCAAGCTGCTGCATCCCATTAGATGCATTTTCTTTTGTGTAGGTAGAGAACCTGTATCACTTTAATTTAAAAAGATCTGTGGAGTAAACTGCAAGAGAAAACACCACATTAACTCATGACTTTGTAAAATAAATAAATGAAACTGTGAAACGATACACTGATTTGATTGTCATTGAACTTTCCTGGGATTTGCTGGCTTGCTTAAAGCCTTAATCCCCTTTTTTAAAAAAAAAAAAAGTATGTGTGGGGGGTCATACCACATGTGTTACTGAAAGCAAAACACTTCACGAGTTAATGAAATAGTCGATTTTTTGCTGCAAGGCCAGTGGTACTTTAAGGACCACTGGGTAAACTAAGCTGTAGTTTGTGGAGTTTCTTCTTAAATGCAGCATTGTATGAGGGTGAGAGGCTGTGCTGACTTGTTTGGAGTCTTTCTGCTTGTGGGGCTGAGCATTCATGGATAGTTCTCAAAGGCAGGGATTAGTGAGCTGCAGCGTGAGGACACAAACTGCGTGCACCTCGAGTCTGTCCCTCGGCAGCTCAGCTCATGTGGGCTGAGCAGTCTGCCCACATGGGCCTCCTCATATGACATGACCATGAGGATGTGGTTAGTGGTTAGCCAAAGCACCTTCTGGCAGCCGGGTCAGGATCTGAGAGGAGATGGGGTGGGACCTCAGTGGCAGGATAGATTATTATTCCTTATCATCCCATTGTGCGATTTCTTGCTCCTTGCTGTAAGGCTGCTGTGGCTGGCCTGCCCACCCTGCTCTGACAGCTGTGAGGTCCTAGGAGCTGTCAGTTTGTGACTGATACATCGCTTGTGAGCCTCCACGCGCAATGTTTCTCCATAGGGTTTTAACCATTTAAGCTTCATTCAAGCGAAATTTTGGGTGCTGTGCAAGAAGTTTCTCCTGTCTCTGAGAAATACAGGAATGGGATGTCGTTTATATCTGAATGCCACTCGGGAAGGACTAATGGATACTAATATAAATTTTGTTTTTTTTTTTCCAAAAAATGTTGTGGAAATATGTTTAAAGACCCTGATTTGCACATGAGCGCTCTGTTTATGTATGTATGTCAGTCCAGAGTGAATTTCACAGATGGATGTTTATGAGGAGAAGTATCTACTTGTATTAAATGTCTTTAGTTTGCTTGTATAAACAGAAAATTCTCATATATTTAAAGTAGAACCTACATACAAGCAAGGTTGTACACTAGAGCACATAAAAGGGACACATATTCATGCCCCATGCTGTGACACTGGACGCACGAGGAGAGTATATGTGTAAAACCTCCTAAAACGCATTTGATAACATTACGGTAGGAGCAAGCTGGCTGTCCCCTGGGTATGACTATGCATTCCTCCTGCTCCTCACCAACACCACTTAAAATTGTTATGGTGCACCAAGAGTTGCATTTTGAAGTACCAGCCTAGTAAAAAAAACAGTTTGGATACCTCCCTGGGCTGCTGGGAGGTCTGGCTGAGTCTTGGGATGTGTCTGTAAGTACAACAGCTCAATTCAGAGTATTTCATGAAATCCTTTGTGAGCTTTTCTTTATTTTTTCATTTTTGTAGATATGTTTCTTCTTTTCTTACCTTCATTTCAGCACTTTCCCAATACTTTATCCTTTTTCAGAAATAGTTTCAAGATCTTTCAGTTAAAAGGCTACAGACATAGGGGCTCTGACCTAAGTTCATATGTCGGATTCAGAATAATACAAAAGGAAGAAACAGTTTAAAAAAGTGTTGTGTAGTTAGTAGACTATTGAGAATGCAGGTCTGAAAGATAAGGGTCTGGAACAAGACTTGAGATTTACAGATCAGCCGGGGAGTGGGCTGGGCAGGGAAGAAAAGGAAGAGGACCGTGGAAGGCATTGGGACCAATGTTCTCATAAAAATTCAGTCTCTGTACTCTAAAATGCAATCCGGTCATCTCTGGCAAGGAATGGTAGCAGACTGTGGGAGACAGGAGATTTACAGCACAATTGTTTCAATTTCATTCGCATTGAAACAGGTGGAACTTTTTATTGTTTTAACAATAATAGTATTGTCTTTAGCATTTAATTCCTGGTAATGAAATTCACTCTGAAGTGGACATGGTGTTTATAAATGGGTTGATAGGCTAAGATACAGAAATATATGCTCAGCAGTTTAGTATTATACTGAGAAAAATTATTTACTTTAATGGCTAAAATAGGTTTTAAGAAGTCCAGACTGTAGTACTAGTGTGTGTGTGTGTGTGTGTGTATACACTACTATATAGTATATATACTGTAGACATGCTATATACACACATACACACACACACACACACACTGTCAGATAACTCTGATTTCTGTGGCATTACAGTCTGTGTTCTGTACTGCTGGAGTAGAAGCTGAGACTGCATGTCAAGGCAGTTTATCACTGCCTTACCAGTTACAAAGATTATTCTGTTTCTTAGGGTTCAGGTATAGAGAAGTGTGGGGGGGAATGGTAAGGAAGAGCAGGATTCAGATGAGGTTGCCCAAGCAGAGTTGGGGCTGCTCTTGCAGTCATCTATGAGTCTGCCTTTGCCTCACATATCGGGGTGTCTGTCCTACTCTGTCAGTTTTGGCTTAGGTATGGAGTTAGGCTTTCAAGAAAGGGTGGTCTCGGGCATACAGTGAGACAGGGACTCAAAATGTTTTCTGAGGGAAGCTGGGGGATTTCTCACCTCATTATTCCTTATCCTGAGGACGTGGCTGTGTTCCTTACTAGGTTTGTGTTTGGTTTCTTTTTATTTTTCCACCATCTTTTCCTGCAGAGTTAAATAAACTGTTTCTACATTAATGAATCAGGGATGCTTGCTACCCAAAGATTAAGGGGCCAACTCACTATGTCTTGCTTACTGTGGCTATCTAACAAGTATTAAAATTTCTAGAATACTGCTGACAACAGCAGTTTTTTCTTCCCACACAGTATGCATTTTAAGCACAGGTAGAAGTCGTAGAGGGTTGTACTCAACTTCGTTCATGGCTGTCCATCAGTTTGCATTTTCTCTAATGCCAGAGATTTCTTGGGTCTCTTAAAGTGCAATTGCTTTTTCTTTATTTAGTAAACTGTGAAATGGGAAATTTGTGACTGAGTTCTGAAAGAGAATGGCTGCAGACACAGCAGGCCGGTGATGAGCTGTGACCTAAAATACCAGGTCCTACCAACTTGCAGAGCATGCGTATTTTTCAGATATTCTTTTTGTTCAACAGCAATATCAAACATCAGAGTCATCATTTGGTTGTAGCAAAGTTTGGTCCCTTAAAGGCGGTGTGTTATCTTGGGATTGTCACTGTGGCAGGCAGGAGTTCCCCAGGAAGTGGCAAGGTGCCTCTCCATCAAGTCCAGCAGTTTTTCTAGTGGGGTAGAGTACTGTAAGTTAAATGCTGGCAATCCTTACGGGAGTTTCAAGCAAACGAAATAGTATTTTTTCTTCGGTGCATCAAAAGCAGCTGCAGAAATTAAGAGAATTGGCAGAAAACTTAAATCCTGGCCTGCATATCAAGTTCCTAGCAAAATTTTCACTGGCCTCACAGTTACTTGGATATTGTTTCTACTGTGCCTCTGGTGCCAGGAAGAAAGATTGTCCCTAAATGAAGACAGCATGAGCTGCCTCGACTGCCCAGGCCAAAGAAACATCCAAGGGACACCAGCTAATTTTGCCACTGATGTCTTAATAGCTTCAAATAAAATAACGAAGCCATAGCATGGACAATAATAGTGTTAAGGGCTGGTTTCCAGAGCAAAGAGCTTAGCAAATGCTACTTGTGCTGAACCTGCCACCCAGTATTTCAGTGAGAATCCAATAATATTACCACATATAATATTTTTGCTAGGCATATTTGTGTGCCAGTGCTACAAATCTAGTGACCCTGAATTTCTCTCGGTGTGAAGAACCAAAGCAAGCACAGCTTCTCCAGTCTATCCCAGAGTGAAGGTCAGTCAGAAGGCAGTTCTGCATGAATCTGGAATGAAAAACATGGTTATGTGACTGGCCATCCACAGGGGGGTATTTTCAGTTCTCTGCCTGCACCTCCCCATTTCCGCACTGGGTCTCTGCTCCTCTGCTGGAGAGCCTTATTGCTGCTGCTGGACAGCAGGGCCAGAAAAAGACATTTGCGCTATACCCTCACACCTTGCCAGAGCAATGCCGTGTTCGCTTTCGATACAGTAATTACAAGTAATTCTGGTCAACAGCTGTGATCAGGCGCAGCTCTTATATCTTCATTACACTGTGCAAACATTAACTAAATAATCCAGACGGGACGGAAGGGTAAGTGGGAGTTTTAACTGTCAGCAAGGGAGTACTTCTTGGGCACTGCTCTCCGCCAACAGCTACTGCCCTGGCCCATGCTGTCTGGGTGGCTAATCAGGCAGAGTGCAGGTATCCAGGAGAGTTAATCGCCTGGGACAGCTGCCTTCTTTCCCTACCACCCCTTTGTTGCTTCAGTAAAATGGAATTATTCGAGTACTATTTTCAAATGTATGGGACTGTGAATTTCCAGTGTGCCTAGAACGATTGTCTCAAAATTGGTAGGCTTTTGGCTGAAAGGCAGGCAGTATACATCTGGCCTTATTTTTGCACACAGCCCCTGCTCTCCTACCTTCAGCTAAGGGGTTCGGCCTGGTTTAGCAACGTCGCCGCAAATGCATGTGCCGCTTATCCAGTGCTGCAGAGCAGGTACCGCTGCAAGAACCCCAAGAAGCTTTCCAGTTGTCCACACGCGTGTGTCAGTTAAAGCCGGCTGCTCTGCGGGGCTTGCATTTTATTTTTCTTCAGGAAGCCAAGCACAGGCTGTTTGTTGCTTTGTTATTTCTTCTTGGTTTTTGCTTTACATATCATTGTGTTCATAGCAAAGCATTAGCTCCTTGGTGAGCATTGATAGGGGATTGCGAGAGCTTTCAAAGCTCTGTTAGTGCTGTGAGTTTTTGCACTTGAGTGAGTAAGGCTTCCTTCACATTGTAAAAGGGAAGTAGCACATTCAGTGGTGAACTTTGCAAATAGCAGGGCCAAATGCTGAGCAGCAGCTGCACCTTTAGGTGCCTTTGTCCTGTTAGCAGACCCAGAGGAGAAAACCATGAAAGTCTCACTTATCTGTTTATCTAGCTTGCAGCAGTCTGATGCCTTCTGCCACCTTTACTGATAATGGTCCCTTTGAAGTTGAGTGCAAGTGTGAATTTATGGTTTTGTAAAGACTGGATTCCAGAACAGGTCATAAATTACCTTGTTAGACAAAGGCTTCTGGGGAAACAATATTGCCTTACAATCCCTCACTGTGTCATTATCCTGATGCATTTCTAGCATGGCAAATAATTGACCACAATGATACGCTGCCACTTCTCCAATCAAGCTTTAAAATTGTTTGCGTAAACTCTTCTAGCAGGAAGAGAGTGTTATGTAGCTATAGTACGTTCTCATCATCGCTCTTAAAATGAATCTTGAAATAAGTCTAGGTGATTGTTTACGCTTAATATTCTGAAGCCAAAGACAATTAGGATCTTTATTTGCTTGAAACAACATTTGTTTAATTTACGATTGTTTCCTTTTTAAAAAAAAAGCGTTTTGAAATAAGATCCATTTCAGGTCTTCTCAGGAGATGAGTAAAGAGCAAAATAATGCAGGAGAATGAGAGAATGTGCATCTTAGCTAGATCCTGATGATTACCTGCTTTATAGAGAGAAGTGGCCTGATCTGCTGCTCAGATAAGCTCTAAGCCAAGCTGTGTGGTATTACACAACCAAGAGGTCTAGATTGGAAATTCATGGCTATCTTTGATACTCTGTTGTTTTCCTGGACTTGAGCAGAAAGTGAGTTTGCGTTTGGCTGGACAGCAGGTATTTTTTTGTTCTTTTGTTTGTTTGCAAGAAGGCATGCTTAAAATAGTTTATGGTATATGTTTGGTTCTCATACTGAAGTTTCACTAGCAACAAAATCATTGTTTTCCTTTTGAAATGGTGGATTTTGTGTGTTTTGTGGTGTGTGGGTTTGTGGTTGTTTTTTTGTTGTTGTTGTTTTGTTTTGTTTGTTTGTTTTTTTGGTTTAGGTTTTCTGGTTTTAGTGAGGGTGACAGGAAAACAGAAGCATTGTCATGATGTGCATGGGATTTGTAGCCTATCTGCTACAGAGCAGTCTGGACTTGTCAGCAGGTTCCTCAGAAAGGCCTCATCCCCGTGATTTACCACAGGGGGACTCCTGGGAGATGCTGGGGAAGTTGCATTGGCCATACAGTAAGGAAGATCCTCTGTTGATTTTTAAAGTTGCTGGGTATGTAGGCATTTTTGAAAGTCCATTAGTTGTATAACTATGTTTTTATCACCTAAATACCTTTAAAGAAATCTGACTCACGGCTTCTTTATTAAAGACTTCTATGGTTCCAAACCAGACACAGAGACCTCTGCCCTTTCGAACATCTGTATTTCATACTTGCTCTATCACTGTCCCTCATGATCTGAGCTGCCCAGGGCAGTTGTGGTTCAAAATTAAATTGTTAAATATCTTTTGCTGTACTTGCCTGTAACATAACACAAAGTGATTCTTCAAGAGAAAATGAAACTTCATCATTTCATAATCACAGTGCTTTTATTTCAGGTTATATTTCTTTAGGTTACGCTCACATATCTAAATCTGCTTGTAAACATTTATAGTTATTTGTCTAAAAAAAATGGATTCATTTATTTTTCCTTTGTAGTCCAAAATAGAGTCTGGGACCATCTTGCAGCTCAGGAGTGGTTTGGAGCTTTCTTTGTTTTCTGAAGTGTACAGTCTCACTCTGTCAAAGAGCTAAAGAGTAGCATGGTGGAATCCTTTGCTTAGAAAGTGCTAGAGAAGATTTTGTATGAGGATTTTTGACTGCCTTGTAACTCTGTGTTGGTCTGTTTCCGCTCCATTCCTGCTCTGTTCCCTCTCTCCCTCGAGTCCTCAGTGCTGGCAGGTTTCTCTTGTCATCTGTTACTGAAGTGGCAAAATATTGGCTGGAAATTACTTTTAGTTCATCTGTGATAAAGCACACGCTCATTTTTATTATTCCATTTTCCTTCTCAGTTCTGTTGCCTTACAGACTAAGCCCACTGGAATGGTGACTGCACTGTGCTGAGGGCTGCTAGGCTCCGTTTCTGGCTCTTGTCTCTGTGAGCTATTAATAAGTAAATAAAAAGAAATGTCTGCGCCTGTTCTTACTGAGGGTTGAAAAGGAACTGTAGTGTGAAAGGAAAAGCAAACAGACAAATAATGGAATAATCACTGGTACAGACATACCAGGGCATCTGTGAAAACACTGTGTATATCTGTTCCAGTAAATTTCCATTGAATTATTCTCATTCACTGGATAATAGGTGGCTGTCCGGCATAAAAAGCTTTCAAAGTCTTTCTGAGGCTTCACATTGAAATGCTCCCATGTGCCAGCATTGTGTGATATCCCAGAACCAGATACATCTTGATGTATGTGACACACACAGTAAGAAATTAGAAAATAAGAGATTAGATCAATTCCCTTTGACAGTTTGATTTCTGTGCAATCCATGCTTTTGTCAGATAATTAGCAGGTCAGGTATGGTACATTTGAGGAGCAAAGGCTCTTACAACCTGTGGACAGTTAGTTTGTCATGGGAGGCAGAATACACTGTTAAAAGAATCTGCAGAAAGTTAGGTTGCTAGGACTTTGACACTTCTGAAGAGAGATCATAGAAAAGGTTTGAATTGGCTTTAAGGCAGGACCTAACAAATGGTTGTGCAGTTGTACAGTGTGGGGGATGAAGTAGTAACCTTGTTATTTTATCTAAGAAAAGGCTTGCTATGCTGAAATAGCACCAGAGACTGTTATTAGAGCTATCAGAATAGCGGACACACGTGAAATGCAAAGATACTACTAAGCCTCATACTGAAATCTTTGTTTCCTTCTGTAAAAGCTCAAAAGATCCTTAAATGCTGGAACTCTGGAATCATTTGCTATTAGTTTTTAACTTGGATGCACTTTTCTTAATCCTAGCATTTAATTGTCTGATACCAAGGTTTTAATGAATGGTATGCAAAATGCAGATCACAAACCAAGTATTTGATGCATGCTGTAAGTTGGTTTATAATTCTCGAATCAACAAGGCTTCTGTCTCTAGAGTCACTCTCTAGTGTTAGATAAGAAGATGAAAACCGTTGCTGACCAAGAGGTAGTTAAAATCTAACTGATACTGTCATCTAGAGGAATCTGCAGGGTCACTTTTCAGCTCTGCAGGGCTTTCAGCGTTTTATCCTCCTGTAATGTGAGAATTAGACTGTTGGGGATGGAAGTGGTTTTATTTTTCCTCGTGTTCTTTCTGCTTTCAAAGGAAGGCCTAGATTCACGAAGTAGACTGTCCTGTTAACACCATTAGTCACAAGAACATAGTAGACACTGATTTGTATTATGATGGGAGGAGAAATGGTGGCATATTTTCAGTGAAAGACTTCTAGAAATAACCTCAGTCTTCTAGGATGACCTTAAATATAAAATGCAATTGTGCCAAATCTAGACTCAAATTTTACAAATCATTATGATAGTAAAGTGTGACCTCTCCCTGTCCCTCTCCTCTTCCCTCTCCCCCTCTGAAAGAACAATGTGTTGTTTTTTGTTATTTGCTTTTCCTGAGTAAATACACATGAACTCTAGTAATTATCAGTCTGATTAAGGATTTTTAAATTTGACCCACTTTACAACCATTCGCTACAATTCAAGCGAAATTGATCACTGTTGCCTCTACTCTGTGTGCTGCAAGTCCACAGAACTGTTTCACGAGCACAGATAGGGAAATTACTAGAAGAAAAAGAAAGAATAAAATTACTGAGACTGTATATGCCAAGCAAAGCAAGAGATTGTGAGGCTTCTTTAATTGGGAAACAGCACTGCTGATGAGTTAGAGCAGAGGAGAACCAGATCTCTGAGCTAATACTGGGCTCAATTAAGTTCAAACCCCAGACAGACATATCTAGAAAATGGCCCCAATAACTCAAGGGAAGGGAGGCAGGCTTAACTGATGGTCAGAAGGCACTTGAAAGGCTTTGTCAAGAGAGCTTCAATGTTGTGTTAGTGTCAATGAGTAGTTAAGGTTTTTACCCTAAAATTATTGTTCTTCAAATTTACTGTGTGCTAATGACAGGCTTAATTTTTTTCCTAAGTGCTGCTGTGTTGTTTGAGCTTGCAGATCACTGCAGGTATTAAGGTAAAACTGAGGTCAAGTGTTATTACTGCTTGAGAATATTTTTGCTAGAAAGTTAGGGAACTTCTAGTATGCCATCCAGACTTCGTATGATAAATGTTAGTAATAATGAAACTGAACAACTGAAGCCATGCAGCCTTGTCAATACACGCCAGATACATATCGTTTGGTTTATTACAGATACAGTCTTTGATCTTTCTTATGTTTGAAGACTTGATTAGGCCCATCTTGTTAAAGACATAGCACATGAAAGCTGGGAATTGGTTGCTTTAATAGCAAAACTCTAGAGAAAGAGTTCCTCAAATTAAAGAGTAGAAAATGCTTCCTAAGGGCTGTGCAAACCATCCCACGTTCAGTATGAAATGTGTTTGCAGATGTTTCTGTGCCAGAAGGGTCTGTCTTTGCTGTTTTCTAAGTGGTGCTCAAAATTCTGGATTTGGCTTTGGAAGAGTTGCTTTCTGAGCCAACCTAAACAGATCTCTCTGTGTACTGAAGCAGAAGGTGATTGTGCATACTCTGCATGCTCATACAGGGGAAGGATGCATGCAGGCTTATTAAACTAGGCCATGAGTCCAAATAGCTGCAGTGAAAAATTTTGTTGTACATACTTCTCCCTTAAGTCTCTATTAGTGTGTGTGTGTGATTTGAATTCAGAACTTGTCAGTGCTCCGTCATGGTTATCTGCGTGAGCGAGAAAAATGGAGCTCCAGGTTTTTCACCTCTTTGCATGTAAGACACTGCAGGCTGGCAAACACAGCAGGAGTGTCAGGGCCAGCGATCCTCCTACCTGCATCCCCTGCGTGCGTCAGATTTTGTGAGTGAATGCTGAACACATTTGGATGTGGTGTGATGCTGCTCCCCTCTATTTCATTTATTTAATGTTAACTGTATTTCCTACTTTGGTCCAGGCTTTTCCAGTGTTAGACAGAAATGAATTTATACATCGAAAGGAAATAATGATTAGCCTGAAAATATCATTTCCATATCAAAACCCAGAAAGGCTTGATTACCACACTTGTGCGTTGTTACTCTTCCTGTTACTTGGTTATAGGGTCATACAGAAAACTAGATGCTGAAGAGAATGCAAGTTCTTTACCAGCTGCTGCTCCTATTCCTAAATCAGCAACTAAAACCTCACCTTCAGATTTCCTTTAGGCTTTATGTTCCACAACTAGAAAGGAAAAAAATATTTTGTGCTCCCTACTCTGCCAAAGAAGTAGGCTCGAGATAATGGCCAACCTTGTCCAAAGCAGTCTTTACAAATCCTCTTGGATAAACATTTTCTAACCAGCTGCTAGAGAAATACAGTTTTAGAAAGGCTTTCGATGGAACTAACTGAGAGCTTTCTTGCCTGATTGTCCTCAGAGTCTTATTTTGCTTCATTTCAGTGTCGTAGTAGTTGTTGCAGTGTTGTAGTTGTGGCAGTGTTTAATTATCCTCATCCTCGCTAAGATGTTCTAAAATCTAAGTTGTTAATGTGTGCTGGACAGATCAATTTTACAGGCTTGACATAACCTTATGAAATGTTATTGGGCTACTGAAATAATTGTTCTAATTTTTCAAAGGAAAAAAATGTTCTGTAAAAACTATGTAAAAATGTTCTTTTAGGGAGTGAAATAACACTATGGATTTTACACAGAAGGCATTGAAATGCTGCCATTATTATCAGCATAAATAACTATTCATAGATAGAGCACCTGTGTTATGCTCCAAATATAAAAGTCAAGGCATTAATGACCCCCATACATATTCTGGTGGATGAGAGCAAGGAATTCAGATGAACATGAGATGGTACATATTTCCTGCACAGCACTGTTTTTCTTTCCTAATAAAATACACAGAGGTTGTAACATGCATGAAGAAAAGATAATCAAGGAGAAGAAATAAAGTAAGAATATTAAAATTATATTCTAATACATTTTTTAATATCATTTCATACACATTATTATGTATGTACAGTATAGTGGCTAACCAGTAAAACTGTCTGAAGTATCCACTGAAAAAAAAATGAAAGTATTTAACCTTTGCTGGAGTTTTAAGTTTTCTTGGCAATGAAGGGAATCCTGTTCGAAATCTTGTGGTTATGAAAACTTATTTTGGACAGAGCAATTTGTCCATAGCAAAATACTCGGTATAAAACGTCGGTATACTCTCTTTTGTAACTTCGGTTAGTCTGCACCTTCCTTGGATCTCTGGGGATTTCATTTCAGCTTGGGTCAATGTGATTTGGGACGTTCAGTTGCTTGTAGGATTCTTTACTGATGGTGTTGATTCTTCATGAAAGTCTCTCAGATGCTGTAGTTTTAAAGTTCATAAGGCAGTACTTTTCTCTGGCCATAGGAATGGGGAGATCAGTTTTCAATGTACTTTCAGAATGGATATTTGCGGCATTAGAGCTCACTAACTGCATTGCATTTGAACGCCTGTGTTAGACAAGAGCTGCTGTGTTGTAGGCTTTTATTTGTAGTTTTGCATTGCAGATAATCTGTTCGCCAAGCACATTGATATGGTGGAAGATAACTCAGTATGTTCTACTGAGTAGCATTTTGCTATGGTAATTCTATGGTTGGTGGGGAATTTCTACCTTCCTTTTAGTGTCAGCAGCCAGGGATGTAGTGAAATGGAAAATCAAAGAAAAGTGTACTTAATGTGAGCTGTGTTTGAATAAATGTTTGCCCGTAGAAGTACAAATATTTCTTACTTTTCTAGTGTAGCCAATTTTTATATTAAGAACACACTGTCTTTTTGCATCATTAGTTTTGCATCTATTTACAAATGTTAAAAATCTTTTTTTAAAAAAAAAGTTTGTGACAGTGCATTTTAAATATCATGTTATTCTTTTTAATAAGCAACAAACTGCAAGCTCCTGAAGTAAGGCTCTGCAATAACTCCCTAATTACGATGGAGGGGTTGCCCTTCTGAGCACCCTCCAGCCCGCGTAGGACCAGATTCCAGAACCTGGCCAACTATTCCTTTGGGAAAGGCATGCAAAGTATTAGGTATGTAATTTCGTCAGTTTGGATTGCTAGCCTAGGGTTGTTTAAGAGCAGGTGCTAAGAATAGGTGCATCAGTTCAACGCTTTGTGATGAAGGTGATTTATGATGGGAGGTTTAAGGAGAAAACAAAAATTATTGCAAGTCAGATGAACAAAAGGTGACTGTAATTAAGCATGTATTAAGCATCAGCATTATAGACTTCTCAGCCGCTGACTTTTTGTTTGCTGTCCTTTCCTGATACAGTTCTGCTCTGGCTAGTTATATTAAATCCATACAAAGGAGCATATTCTGTGTTCCTAGCTAGCTTTTCATAGTGATCAAGCTGGAATGACCTTTAAAAAGCCAGATAATATTTTATTTACCTTTTTTCTCCCATTTACTGCTAAATGTTAATGAAGGTAAGAGATTCAAATCCTTGCAAATAAAACATTTTAATTGACTTAAGTGTAACCATAACAGTAAATTGGCTACTTTATATGGAAAAGCTTTTCAGTATTGTTGAAACATACTTGTACAGTCCTTTCTTCTGTCCATAGACTCAGAAATTAGTAGCAACCCTTTCCTTTGTTTCCAGTGACGGAGGGTTTGAGAATGTTTTGCGGATAGATTTCACCAGGACTGGTTGCTGCCCAAATGTTCCCCTGAGACACCTCCACTCAGGCAGTCACTGATTAGTGTCCAGCGTGAGCCTAATGGCAGTTACAGCATCCAAGGCTTTCACTCACTTTAGCTTTTCAAACTACCTGTTCATATATGGCAAACTTAAGTCTTGTCTCTTGTCTAGCAATGTTAGTAAGTTTGGCCTGGTATTTTAGCTAGTCCAAACTTAATTCCATCAGTGCTTTAAGGTCAAATTATCATTTTATTGCTGAATTCCTGGTCTGTGGAAGTAATTGAAAACCCCCATTCTCTTCCTAGGAAATGTCCTCCAAGCGGCTAGGGTGTCAAAGTTCCTATTGCTCTGTGTGGGCTTGGGAAATCTCCTACAGCTGCAGTAGCCTTTTGGTTTGTATGTTAGGAGGACGGAGGGGGATGTGTGGAGGAGTTGAGTCTAATCTTGCCTACTAAACCAACCTGCCTGGCTGCAGTGGTGCCAAGAACTGTTCTCTGCTCTGCAAGCAGTCTGCAGCCTTGACCGAGCTTGTTTAAAGTGCAGCGATCTGGGTGCTGGTGAGGCCTTACGTGTGTTACAGCATGGGGGCAGAGCTGCTGCCACAGCCAGAGCACCAGGCAGCCTTTCCAGGTGAACGACTCCAATGAGACCCGCAGCTTAGCTTTTGCTCTTTGGGATCCTAAGGCTGTATCACAGCTGGTCTGTGTTAGAAGGAACAAGTGCTTGGAATGAATCTCTAGAGATTTTTACATGCGAATATTTCTCATTCTTTTTCTCATTCTTTCTTCGTGCTCTGGTTTGGGGTGGTGGGGAGTGATACTATATATGTTATTGCTGAGATCAACTTGGAATAATACAGTGCAATCTCCCACTTAAAGCCTGCGCAAATTGCTATCTCAGTATGCAAGTACCTACACTTGGGTGTTCAGAGCAGCAACCTGCTGACCTCAAGAAAGGAAAGACCAAATAAATTTGTAACTCTGGACCAATTTGGAGCCATTTTAGTTTTGTTTTAACCAAAAGAAAAGCATCTGCTGATAAAAGCAGAATCAAGTCCTTAGGTTGCTGTATAACATGAAATGAATTATACTTTTGGGAGCTCACTAAGAGCTGATGTGCATCAGGGCTGTTGTCAGGACCATGTGCATCTTTTCAAACAAACAAACAAAAATGCATAAAAGTTGAACATATTTTGTCTAAGAGCAGCTGAGTCTCTACTTTTGCATTAAACACATTATCTTGTCTACCACTAGAAACAAGTTTGCTTTTGTAAAAAAATATCAGAGAGAGGATTTGGACAGTGGTTAAAACTGATTGAATAGCAATCAATATGTTTAGTGAATAAAATTTATCAGGTGTCCTTTTTTCTCAGAAGTTTTGAAAAAGTGTCCATTTCAGACTTCTTTCCTCTTCCCTTACAATGAAAAAACAACAAAAACTACTGGGGAAGAAAATAATAGTTGAGCATGTTCAGATGAGGTTTAAAGAAATGAAGTACTTTGCCTAGAAAAAGTATATTTTTTAACTGAATAATGTTTATTCCACATCAGGGTGATTAATTCAAAACGTGAGAAACATTTTTTATCCAACAGTTGTGGCTTCACATAGCATCTCCATGGTATAATCCCCTCCTCTGCCAGTCGAGAAGTCCCTCTGTTCCTGCAGCTCAGGGAACCTGTGATGAGAGTCCTACCCCTCCCAGCATTCCTCTGCAAATAAATCACCTGCCTTCCCTGCGGTATGTTTCATGGCTTAGTGCAGAATGAGTCCTTCCCTTCTATCGTTCAAGTTGCTCTCTAACACAGCATCTAGAAAGATGGAAATGTGAAATTTAGAGTAAACACAATGTTTAAAATAACAGGATTCAGGAATGAGGCTGGAGCAGAGCCTGCCACTTCATGCATTATAAACTGTTATCAAGTAGATTGTGTACACATGTGCACACGTATCTTTACGTAGTCTGGTCCAAGACTAAAAGAATTGTCTGGTGAGACAACTCTTAGATGCAAACTTCCCAGCAGAAGGATGTTCTGGTGGAAAATGTGACAGTGATAAATAAGTAAGCAGATACTTTTTTTTTCTAAAATTGCACGGAATAATGTAGTTAACCAAGGAAAACTATTTTGTCCTAACTTATTTTGAGCTAAAGGTATAGGCAATTTATTCCTAAATTATTGCTGTCCTGATGTAACTCATAGCAATCTCCTCTGGTAACAATGATTTACAACTTATTACTGTACAGGAATGGACATAAAGAGGTAGGATCCTGTGTTGTCTCCCTGTCAGATAATCCAAGGAGGCTGGGAGCAGCAAAATCCAGCCTGGTGTTTCACACTGCTTACACAGCTCCAGGTAATACAAGAATTTTCCAGTCCTTTAGAAGAATTTACTTTGCTGCCAGCCTTTAAGACTTTTGCATGTACTGGATGCAACTCAGCTGAATCTGTGTTCAATCATATATACTCTTTCTGTGGAGCAGTGCTCTACTTGCTATGCTGAGGTGACTGCTGGGAATGCCATGGAAGCTTAGCTGTACTTGTGCCTTCCTGTTTGCTGTTTAGAATTAATTGTCACAAAAATAACACAGCATATGGTGGGTGGTAGGAGTTGGTTGGTTGGTCAGTCAGGAAGTTTTTTGGAGGACATGAGCTGGATATTCTAATTTCAGCATTTGTACAGAGCTGCTCTGACCAGAATGAGGGGTTCTTTATGTAGAAGCCACATCTTTTTGAACTGATTTTCCAGGCAACGTGATCATTCTTCATGGGTGAAAATAAAAGTCAGTTCTTCAGGGATTGAATTTTATTATTATTGATAAGTTATTGTATCATTTTGAGGTTGATAATTAGATATTTGTATTAAAATAAAGAATGATCTATGAGTTTATTTTATTAAAGGTCAGATCCAAGCTATTAATTAAAGTTCAGCTACAAGCTGATTGTTTAAGGAACTTCATTTTTACAGTCTTCAGAATCGTAATGTACCCAGCTATGCTTCCCAGAAATAGATTCCCAAAATTTTTACTGGCTAGTATATCTTTGATTTAGAAATCTAGCAACTTACTTAGTTTAGGAGTTGATTTAACAAAATGATCCTAAACCTTATTATCCTTCTTTTTTTTTTTTTTTTTTTTTTTTTTTCTCCCCTATCCATTATTATGGAGCACTGCCTTCCAGTGGAAGGACTTATCCATATTTTCTTTAATGAATGCTGAATCTGAATACTGAATTCTCCGCTTGTTACACCCTTTTCTCTTTTGACTTGACTAATTAACTTGCAACCTCTTCAGGGCAGAGACCAGCTCTGATTTATGCCTTTTCATAAAATAAATATGCTATGCACCTACCTGCTAGGTGTTACCCAACTAAGAAGCATATAATCTTCAGCTTTTAGCAACAACATCTAGAATGTTTCTATGTGAGCTCAACTTCCCCCGTTGCATTCAGAGGAACTTTGTGCATATTTAGAGCTGGTATTGATTTGTGCATACTGGGCTGAAGTCTGCAAAGGCATCTGGGGAGTTTAGTCCCCTGAGCAGGTCACCACCCGATCACCTGGTGCTCAGAAGCTCTGGTAGCAATCTCATTCAACTGAACCTCGGCAGCATTTCAGAAGGTTCTTTGTACAATGTTTTCATCCTCATGTAAAATCCTCCCAAAATATTTTAACTGCAAATCTATTTGAAGAAAAAAAAAAAAAAAAAAAAAAAAAACCTTTTGAAATTAATTATAAAAAATGCTTTTTGAAACTGCAGGGATTTACAAACTTGGTTAGACTTGTTTGCTGCATGTGACTGAACTGTGGTTAATCCACTCAAAACCATTCTTGTCTCCAGAGACTCATGTTGCCCATATATTGTCAGCAGCAACCCAAACACTACAGAATTCACTAACATCTTGTAAGAAAATCACTTTACAAGTTTGGGAAATATGTTCTGTAGAAAATAGCATTAATGATCCCATGAGTGATGTGTTTGGTGAAAGCTTTGAGGTCTCCCTGGACCTTTTGAACGTGGCAGTAAGACAAAATACCACTGACCACAATTTAGAAAAGCTTTGAGGATTCTAAGTTTTCTGCATACTGCACGCAGCTATTAGGAAATAAAATTTGGCAAAAGATTGGATTTCTCAGGATTGTTCTGCAAATCAAACCAAAATCAGATTGAATCCTTAGAACAAAGGCAGATATATTTTGCATTTGAATATAAAACCTATCAAGTGGGTGGTGGGGAGAGAATGGGTAAATAAATACAAAACCTCTTAAGGGTTTCTTTCTGGGTTGGTTTCAAGAATGTCCCACAAAACAGGTTTTCATGGTTGTATGGGGCAATGTGATGCCATTCAACTTTCTTCCCTTTCTT
The DNA here is from genome assembly GCF_009819795.1 of Aythya fuligula. Lineage (NCBI taxonomy): Eukaryota > Metazoa > Chordata > Aves > Anseriformes > Anatidae > Aythya > Aythya fuligula. The sequence goes on along the minus strand of NC_045569.1, from coordinate 6,208,657 downwards.
TAGAAATTCTGAAGTAACTGTTGAAAACAGCTTCTGGGCTTCTACTAAAATAGTTTCCAGAGATGAGGAAAATGAGAGAATGCATATACAATCTTAGACAAACGATCTGCTCATATACTGAAGCCTGGATTGTAAAATGACTGCTGTGCCTTCCAATGAATGAATATTCAGTGCTTCCCTGCTGGGTTGGCTTTTCCTATTTGAACCAGCTACTGTTCTGCACTGTGATTCACTTGTTACCAAATTAAACTCTTTACACACATGGGAGATCCAACTTTATAAAGTCAAATTTTTGAAGTGCTTTCTGGTCAGCCACTGTGCCTGTCACAATCTTCATAACGCACTGAATTAAGTTTAAAATATCATCCATGTGTGTTGTTTTCTCTTGGCTGTTCAGCAGCCCTTCTGTACATCACGCATTTTTCTGTTGACACTACGTATCGCTTAGCAACCCAGTGAAAGGCCCTATATGCATTGATTGCACACAATTGTCTTTATGGGGTGGAAGTGTTAAGTGAATAAACCCCCACGGGTGACCAGACGGTCATTCCTCTCATGTTGATAATCTGTTTACATCAAAATATTGTTTACTCAGCTCTCTGATCTTCAGGAATTTACATGAAGCTGAAAGAATACAGTTAACTCCCCACACTGACACACAAGTATGAGCTGTATTTGCGTTCTCAAAGATGGATAGATTAAGAAGAGGAGGATTGTTTTGTTTTTAACTTAGCTCTCCCAAATAAAGCATTAAAATGCATTTGACAGTTAACCACAGATGATAATGCAATCTTTATGCTGTGGTTCTCATCATAATGGAGAAGTTACAAGGTTGTCACTACACCATAAAGAAAGAATCTTTCCTGCAGTCTTAGTGCTCTTTTCTGCTTTCCTCTTTGTAAGCGGAGTTACCAAATTACCTTCTGAGAAGTTTGATGCTTTATGCTTATTTTTGTGTACAGAGTGAATAGCTGAGCTTTTACTGCCCATTCTTCCTGACCATAAAGTAGTCCAGATAGACAAACTATTTTAAATTCTTCATTTTTAGTTTTGTTTTGCTTATTATATTTTTGGTAATTACCACTTAGGAAAAAAAAAAAAAAAAGAGAGAAAGAGAAGATATTTTCTTTGGGTTTTGTTTTTTGACAAGTAACTTTTTACACAAACAGAATTTTTGTGAGGGCTTTGGAAACTCAGTAGAAGAGTTCAATAGTTTTTATTGCTGAGGAAAAAAAAAAAAAGAGAGAGAGAAAAAGAGAAGCAATCTTGAATATTTTTTGCCTATTTGGACAGTTCTGAAAGATTTGGATGGAAAATCCTTCTCTTTGAAAAGAATCCAAAAGCACATACCCTGAAGGAGGTGAATTGCAGGAAAATTACAATCTGTTACTGTGAATTTTTCCATGTTTTATATTATTATTTGTAAAGGTTATATTGTAGCATCTGTCTCAATAAGTTAAATAAGTTTACTTATATTCAGGAACTAGTTATATCTGTGTTTTCTGTCTTTTGTTTTCTAAGTAGTAATATATTGCAGTATGAATCTTTACATACTTCTTTCACGTAATATTTTAAAAGATCGCTTACTGGAGTAGCCTGATAAGAACTTTAACAGGACTTTGGAGTCCTGTTAACAACATATCATGGAGTAGCTATACTGGCAGCACAGCTTAAGTATTTTGAGCTTGTGAAATGGGAGCTGGGCCACACGCATGTACGTGTCTTATTACAATGTGTGTTTTCTGAAGTCAATTTAAATCAATCTTTGCAAAGTCTCAAGAATAAATGATCTGGATTTCTCATTATGTTCCCCATCTTGCTCCCATTGAAGTCTGTGCATCCAATCCTAGTCTACTGAAGAGAATAGTCCTATTGAATCAAATTGATCCTTGGTGAAGTCAATGGAGTTATGCCAGTGATTAATTTGGCTCATTAACTTCAATGAAATTTCTCAAGTGAGTAGGGCAGTTAGAATTTGACCTGATGATGAAATTCTTGTTGCCTTCACTGAGAGTAAGGCTGAACCTGATGATGTGGTCACTAACAGTGACTAAACAAAACAAGCAAGGATTTAGCCAAATTTACAGGTGTGTGATGACCTTGGAATATGTATAGCCTGTGTTGGTGGGCAGAGGAGGTAGCTACAGGCTGCTTCCCTCTTAATGGCTCTCAGATAAAGCTAGTTTTTATATGTGGGAAGATAAAGTTGATAAATTAGTTTTTAGCGGAATCATCTAAAAACGCCGTCTTTCTGAGCATTAACTATGAAGCTGATAGCTGTAGCCTAGTTCTACAACTAAATGAATGGCCACTTCTATAAACATTTCACTGTTACAAGTTGGATTTTTCACAGCATTAACTTTAACAACATGGGTGTTTGCTGTGGAATAAAACTTTAAATTGATGTTTTGCTATTTTGCTAGTTAAAATGGGAGAAAATAAAATGGAGCTAGAAGTATAATGGATTCTGTGGTAAAATTGTCATCTGATACATAGGGGCATATTGAGAATTAATTGGGAAAGCCAGAAGAAAATAACCACTATGGTTTCTTAGGATACCTTTTCCATCTTTACAGCATGTGGAGTTTTGTGTATTTATTGCTTTCTTCATTCTGTAATAGAAACAGGTACTCTTAAGTATCCTGTATGGGTTTCAAATATATTTTCTTCTAAAATCTAATTTACTACAGAATACTGAATTTACGTCTCAAAAACTGTTGATCTCATGGGAATGAACTTGAAAATGCTAGGAGCACCTTCGAAAAGCTTTTTTTTTTCTTTGTCTTTCTAAAACTAATTTATATTTCTTTTTAATTGAAAAGAAGCCAGATTTAGTTCCTTGTTTTCATGTATTTAAAAGTTTGATAACTCAAGCCAAACATTTCTAAGGCTTTCTTTGTAAAAAATTAATTAGTAAATGGCACTTTTCCTTCCCTTAAGATGCAGCTTTCAATGTACTATATAGGTGATGCTGTTTGTCGCATTTCATTGTATTCTGTTGCCATTAAAAAAAATAATAAAAAAATCATTAAACATGAAAGGAGATGGGGGCAGGTTGACAAAATTTAAGGACTCTGAACTGTGTGTAGTGAAGGTATGCAGTAAGGAGCTGCAGTGAAGTTGCTGAACCTTTGTTTGGATTGTGCTGCCTTCTGCTTTATTGTAAACCTTCTCTCAACCTCTAATATCTTTGTTTGCCTCCGTATTTTTTCCATTCTGACAAAATTCCTGGCCTTCTAGGTCTAATGATGTTGACATATTAAAATGGTAGGGAGAAGAGTGTGAACTGAGCCCCTCCTTTTAGCTAAATGTTATCTGCTTAGACTAATATTGCAATTGCCACCCACTGACATAATTTGTTTCACAGTCACAGCCTGGCAGCATGAATCAAATGTTGACATTCTAATTTCATGCACACATGGGTGTTTGGCTGAGCAGGCCTCAGCCTCTGAGCCATTCACACCATACCTGTGTAAATCAGGGAGACAAGGCCTTTTCACAGCAGCCCAAGGGGAAGTTGCTACCTTCTCGCAAAGTGCAGGGGCTGCTGAAAGCTGTACAGCCCTTTTTTTCTCCAGGAGCTGATAACTTCTGCGAGTAACGGTACTGGCAGGCTTGACAGGGATGTTTACAGAAGAGTTGTGCTTAACATAAAATAAAATCAGTCAGTGTCTGTGATAGATTTTCTTCTCATAATTCCTGTATGGAATAGGTGGTTTCATTCTCAAAACAGTTTAATTTTTTTGTTTGTTTGTTTTAACTGTTTCTATACAAGTGGCTTAAATGCAAAAGCTGTTACAGCTTTGTTCCTGGAGACCAAGACATGTTAATGATTGTTTTTGAAGATGTTTCACTCAAGTGCTTCAGTTCTGACTTCAGGCAGCCACCACCTGGGCTAAAATAGCATTCAGCTTCACTGTGCGCCTAATCCCTGAGCACTGGGCAGAGAAACTGCAGCCCACATCTGACACCCACCTGCCAGAAACCAGCAGAGGCCATAAGGCTTAGCTGCTCTTCTCCTTTGTTCTTCTGCTTTTATGACCACTGTCCCTGGCAGCAGTGCAAGGCTCCTTCTGGAGAGGAAGGGAGGATGTGACCTGGCTGGGGTTCGGTCGCCTTTGCTCTGGGAAGGGAGAAAGGTACGGCTGGCACTGAGAGCTCGAGGTGAGCTGGGCAGGGGGCAGAGGCAGCTGCTGGATGTGGCAGGGACTGCTGCCTCCTGTGGCCCATTGGTCTGTCGCAGCAGAAAGCCTGGCTCTCCAGGGCTCTCGCCAAAGTGGGCTGCCTCAGTTGGAGACTTCCCTAGCTGCCTGCTGTGCCAAGGAATGGCTGGCTTTCCCTGCAGCTCACTCCAGAGAGACTTGCTTCCCACTTTGGAAAGTATCAGGTACAATTCTGAGCCTTTCTTGAGATAATCGTGGCAAAGTCAGCCTCAGAAATGTAGCTTTTCACTAAGAATATAGTTAAAATCTTGCAAGCATCAAAACCATGGATTTTTCTGTCTCTGTTTTGTGTTTTTCTTCCATTTCCATGAAAAGAACAGTTATTTGTGGTGAAAGAGGAGATTTATTTTGCTTTAGAGAATGTCTTTTGTTTTTCCTGAAAGGCACCCAAAAGTCATGGCAAAGCCAAAAGAATGGCTTTGAATAGTTATTCACAGATCTAGAGACACTCCACAATGCTGCATCTCAGAGACGTTCCCAGAGCTTCGTGGTGGAGTCACCGAGAATGATGCCAAAGCAGTTGCAGTGGGGCTTGGTGGCACCTAATTACTGGACAGAGCAAACTGTCAAATAGCAAAAACACCTGCTTGCTGCTTTCCCACTGCTGTGTCTGTTCGGAAGCTCTGAAAGGTGTGGGTTGTTCCTGAGTCCTGATGAGAATAACAGGTAGGCTGAGCCACGTGCCACTCCTCGGTTTCAGTTCAGAGTGGTCCACGACGGTCTGTGGCTGGGGTCCAGTGCTTCAGCCTCAGCAGCCCTGGATCAGCGAAGGGTGCTTAGCTGTGGGCAGGACAGGAGTGCCATGAACCGGGCTGTGTAAGGATAGCAACGTGTGTTTACAGGTCTCCTATCCTCTGGAAAGCTTCCAGACGTTTTTCTTCAGCCTGTATATGTACGGCCCGCTGAAATGCTGTCCACACTGGCCTGGAAGGCGGGATCTAGCTGGCATATACAGTGCTGCAGGAGTGGAAAGGGAACAGATTTTAATCAAGACACTTGGCCAAGTCCTCATGTCCGAGATGTGCCAGATCTTTAAAGCTCATTCAGAGTAAAAAGGAACTTGGTTTTTAGTCCAAAAATAATGACAGTCAGTAAATTGTGCAGAAGTGAATTTTGCTCCCTCAGAAGGATGGAGGGCTGAGTAAAGCCTACTGGTATCAGATGTGCTGCGTCAGGGACGTGCACAGATTTCAAACGAAGCTTAGTGTGCAGGGCTGTTCTGAGCACAGCTCCCACTCAGCCAGCAGCCTTGCCAGAAGCCCTGGCTTTGCTTTCTCCATTTTTGTAGCTGTTCACAGGAGTATTTTCCTTAGAATGATGAATGTTGTTTGCATGCCCAGAGCTCCTGTTTTGGTCCAGCCTCAGCTGGGGATTTTTCCCTTCCATCACTGGAAATTCAGTACAAGGCACCAAATACAGACCTTTGGGGGGGGAGGAGCAGCTTCCCCAAGTCACATTCCTATGGATCACAGGGCTCAGTCTGAGATTTATCGATAACTGCATGATCTTAGTTGTGCTTGTTGGCAAAAAAAAGTCTTTGTATATATACATATATAAAAAAAAAAAAAAAGACTAAATATCCAAGATGAAATGTTATTTTTTTCTTAACATGCTTGCCAACCTATCCCCTTTTACCACAATATAATCAGCATGCAGGGCATCTAAGAGTTTGTTTTTAAGTTTAGACAGTGATGCAGTTTCTGCACAGCTGGGGTTACCTGAACTGGGCTCAATTCCATGTTTTGTGTCATCAGGAAGTTAACAAGTCAGGAAGTAATATATGGGGTATTATCCTGCTTCTGTAGCACTTACAGCACTGAGCAGAGCCTGTTCTGAATGAGCTTCAACAGTCTGACAATATTTAATATCAGCAGTTAGAGAAAAATCATCATGTGACAGGAATAGGGAACCAACTGGATATGGCTGGTGCAGTGGGTCAGGCTGATGAATTATGATCTTATTTGACAGCTCAGTCATTGTATTTCAGGCTCTGGTCATACCGGAATGTTTTTGTGGCAACCTACAAAACTTCCCAACCTCCCCATCGTTGTGCATTTGGCATGGATGGAAAAAGCAAGTTTATATTTATTGATACCTGTGTGTCAGCATTTATATTTCTCCCAAGAGGCATTAATGGTTTGGATTTTTTTGGACTCCCTGTGGGCTCTGAATCAGCCCTCTGGCTTCCCCCCAGGGCTTTCTTGTCCCAGATAAAGAAACAGCCTATGGAAGGGACCCACTCCTCTCCCCCATGTCTGGACACAGCCGCAGGCAAGATTCCTGGAGTTCGGGTCTGCTGCTGGCAGGCTGCGATCCTGCCTGACCTTGCTCAGTGGGCCTTAGTGTTGCAGGAGATGTTGACATTTTGCAATGTAAAAGCTAATCAGGATTTATTTCGGTTTCATTTTGGTTTTCTTTCTCACTGTTTTGGTTGGTTGGTTGGTTTTGGCTGTATGGTTAAGCACTAAGAAGGCTGGAAGGGAGGAAGTTTTGGTCTGGATATTTTTGAATAATGAGAACCTGGCAGAGTTGCTGTGCGAGCATCTGACAGAGAAGAAGCCTCATCAGCTGGCGTGTGCTGGCTAGTTCCTGGTGCAGGCTGGTGTCTTATCAAACTACAGTCAGAATCATGAAGAACGAGGTTTAGCTATTGAACTTAAAAAGGAAAATTCTTTCAGAAAACCAAGCTGCAACCATTTCTGCGTGTTTAAGTCAGGCAAACAGGGACTGAAGGGTTCACGTGCAACGCTGTATGGTCGCGCTGCTGGAGGGGCACAAGCAGGCAGCTCCCCAGGCACTGCTGGGGGGAAGAAGCCTGCAGGGGTTGCAGTGCCGTGGGGCACTTCATGTTCCTGCCTGAGTGCGTGCCCTGGGAGCAGGGCTAGGGCCTCTGAAACCTGAGAGCTGATGGAAGCATCAGAAATCCCTTCAAAGATTATTTTTTTTTATTCCATTAGTCAAACATACAGTGTCTGGATTAGAGAATATTGTCAGTCGGGCAACCTCCTGAATCAATTAGGACTTGAAGGACTTGGTAACACATTTGGAGGGACTTACTGGTAAATTCTGTCTCGTTATTGCCATTGCAGTGTTAGTAGGTAGTGCAAGAGAGGCGGAAATGGTCTCTGTGAAACAGAGGAGGAAAAAAGCAGCAGGAAGCAGTGAAAAGGAGCACTGAGAAAATAGTTAAAATACACACCTGAGAATAAAAAGATATGTCTATGCTATTTGTTCATCTTTCACAAGAACCTATGTCACTGGGAGCTGCCTAAATGGTACCATTTTGCCTCAGTTTCTTTAGGATTCTTTAGGATTTCTTTAGGATTCAGATAGGGATATAATCACCTCCCTCAGTGGATTGCTGGGTGTCGAAGTGCTGCTGTCTGGGAAGGCTGTGCCATGACTGAAGTGAAAAATCGGTGCTACCCCTAAGGAAGGCTCCATGCAACTGTGGGCCTCTTATGTTTGTTAACCAAACCTTGTTTGCAGGAATGTTGTGCATGTTTACGAAGTGGTAAGCTGCTAAGGACAAGTTTACAGTGATGGAAAGTGATAAAAGCCCTTGGCAGGCTCGTTGGCTTGCCAGCATCAACACTGCTGTACCATTTCTGGACTTCAGCTGCGTCGTGCAGCCAGCCTGCGTGTGTCTCCACTGATCCCCCAGAACCGCTGGCTCAGGCTCGGCGCTGTCAGAATCCTCTCCAGTGGCTGTAGCCCAAGTCCAGCAAGCTGGCCACTTTCTAATGCTGATACATCTCTTAGAAAAAGGGGCACGCAGCCTGACAAAGATACAGACAGAGATGTTATGAACATGAAAATGTCAGAAGGTTTGAAACAGTAATGTCTGGTATCAGGATGAAGGGTGTGCTGGTTACAGTAGAGAAGGAACAGGTGTGTGACAGGGTTATACTGGGCACTGTCCTGTGTGACAGCACGGTCACACATTCTTTTAAGCATGCCCACCTTGAGCATCTGCTGGTTTATGAAAGGGGTTGTGTGTCCCAGATACCTGGGGGTGAACTCGCTCACCCCCATAAGACTGCTGAAGACCTACCTGTGCATTAAGATAGGCGAAGTCATCGGTTCCTTTCCAAGTGATGTGGAAGACCAAAAAAATGAAAAATCAGACAAATGCAGTGCTTGTGTAGTTAGAGTATGCATGCAAATGTTGCTGGGAGTTGTTTCCGGAGGTTTGAGCAAATTTGCACACCTTTGATAGTGGCGATGTGTGTCCTTAAAGAACCAGGTTACTGTGATCCTCTGACCATGTCCTTCTCAACTTGACCTTCATTATTCTTGTAAGGATAACTTGTAGCAGTCTCAAAAGCTTTTAAGAACTGTAGTGTGGCATCTTTTCCCCCTCCCAGCTCCCGCCAAATAAATCTGTATGTTTAAAGACAAAAAATCTTAAGGCAAAAAATTCCCTTTGTACCCTTTTTATGTAGTTGCTTGTCTGGAGAATATATTTAATTTTTGTGTGCTTTCAGTGTAGTACTTTTAAATTTAAGATGATGAACAAAAATTTGAAGCAATGGGTTAAAAAAACACACTAGTTCTGTATTCTATCCATTTGTCTTCCCTTTGTCCTTAATCTTGATTTGCCCTGTAGGTTAGTCTTATCATAAAGACAGTATGAATGACTGTCTCAGCGCCTTTCCTCATTAATGCTGCAGGAAATTGATGAGTAGATCTCTGGTACTGTGGATTTTTTTGGCAAGAATTATAGCCCCTATTTATTTTGGAGGGACCCATGTGGCTTTCTAAGTAAATATATGTAAAAATTTTCCCCAAAAATAAACAGTACAAGTAATTGCTTGATATATGAAGTTGACATTTTGGCTTTGTGATTTGCTATGATATGTAAAAATCTAATTTCCTCTTTGGAAAGATGCTACTGCAAAAATGTAAGTAAATTAAAATCAGTGGTTTATTCAGAAGGTGAGTAATAGACTCTGTTTTAATATATCAATATTTATTCTGCAGCTTCTCAGGTCTGCCCAGACATGTGCCATGTAATGCTAAATGTATGCTTGACTATGGTATTACCTTTTGTTTGTAATTGGAATGGATAAAGATTGATGAAAATATCTTGCATATTCACCCTGGACGGGATTTGTAAACAACATTGCAGTGGGTTCAGAAGAGCAGACAGGAGTTTCGCTCTGAGCGTTGTGCTCTCTCGGCCTGCCCCCTGCTTTGGTGCTGGGCGCCCCGCTAGGTGTTCTGCGATTCTCATCTTCGGATGAAGTGTAAAGCTCTAAGTGCAATGAAGCTGCAGCTGCTATTACATCTCTCTCTCAAAGGAATCTGGTGGAGAAGTGCTGTATTTATAGTGGCTTCTGTTTGCGCATCTTTTTGTAATTGAACTTAAAAATGGAGTTCAGGAAAGAGAAATATCTGGCTTAATACAGCCAGAAGCCTTTGACACACCGAGGCGCCCAGTGAAGTGACGCTGATAAAGCTCTGGACACACACCACGTTATTAGAAGTAATGGGAGTGAACTAGATGGCAGTGTTGTGGGGAGGAGGGGTGGCCGATGCTGAAGGAAGCTGTGTGCTCTTTAAGGACATAGACACCTCCCAAAAAATGTCCTGGCAAGAGACAGGATAAGAATAGGGAAAGAGCTAGATTAATGGAATTATGCAGATTTTTCAGGAGTAAATCTAGCTGCCTATCTAGAAACAATTTAAAAAGCCTTAATAATAAAATTAACAAGGTCTGTCATGGTATTACATCTTAGAGTTTGTAATAAGGTTGAACAAGCTTCAACAGTATAACTATGAAATCCATGATGATTAATTTATAGAGAACCTAGTGCTCTGTTTTTGTTCTCTGGTTGAATAATTTTGTTGACTAATTTAGTTGCTTCTCCAGAGTTTGGGACTGTCTGATCATTTGGCTTTGAGCCACACTCACACTGTAAACTCTGAATTTTAGGTATTACTGTGTAATAGATTATCCAAATGTTTTTAATTTGTTATTGTTATATGGAAATAAGAAATGATTTATTTAAATTTACCAGTAGTTTTAATAGCATTTTATGAAATTGTAGGAGATTGGAGCAGCTGTGGTTTGTACGTTAGCTGAAGGGAAATGAATTTCTCTCTGTAATGCAGTGATCTTTTTGTATGTTTTGATGTATTGAGCAGGGCTCCAGGTTAACAGCAGAAGACTAGATTCTGCTTTATAAAGCTTGCTTGCCCTCTGACTCTTTTCTTTGTTGAGAAAGTTTTCAGAAATATGCTTGTTCAAATCCATTTAAGAATCTTTATATTTTGGAAAAATAAATGCAGTTTAATTATTCTAAGATATTTGTGTCAGCTGTTCATTACATAGTATCAGAAATGTGAGTTGTGTTAAATGTTTGTGGTTGCTCTTACACGTTGGACTTCTTGCTCTTACACATTGGACAAAACTTCTGATGCTTCTGTATCTTGCTTGAGTGGCAAAAATTCATACAGATGAATCTAAGCAAGCACGTGCACGTGACTGAAAATTATGTTCATCCATCATTTTTACTTCATTCAGATTTAGTCTGAGTTATCTGAATGCTTACAGAAAAGAGAAAAAAAAACTCAGAAACGTATGTAGCACAAATAACACATTTGTTTTTAAATTTGCTGTCCTTGTATGGCTGGCATTCTTCTGTTGCTGTGTATTCCGGAAGGCTCGGCCAAATCTTGACGCCCGCAGAGTTCTACAGGCTGCCTGCCCCACAGCTCTGGGAGCGAGCCTTAGCTGAGCGGTACCAGCTGAAGCTGGAAGACTCCCATGTGAACGGAGCTTTCTTATCTAAAGGAAGGTGGATTTTTGTTGGCGCTAGTGAATTCATTTCAATCAACATAGATCCAATTTCCTTAAAAGCAAAATACAGCCTGTCTTTTGCCAGCTCTTTCAGTAAGATTGAATCCTGGCCTTCCATACTACATCAATTAGTTCTACAGGATGAATCCTATTAATTCATCTCCTTCCTACTGTCGGTGTGGTAGTGGGGGATGTTTAAGGCAACACCTGAATTGTCATTTAAAGCTGTGCAGTAGGTTCCCTAAATAATAGTTAACCCTTAGAGAAAGTTTGCTTATTGGTTATTCCACAAATAAATACAATAGAAAGCAGCCAAGGGCTCTTCGGTGATGCATCTTGGTGCAGACCTCAGTTGATTTATATGAAGTATAATCCATGTATTCCGGGGTGAAAATCCTAAAATTACTGCAGATAATACTTCAGAATGACTTTGTTCTGCAACTTTAAAAAAAAAAAAAAAAAAAAAAAGCATACAGAGATGATTACATGGTCTCTTCTACTCCAGAGCTAAAAAGTCTCACAGGTCTGTTTAGGAAAGAAGTTGTCATGGGGATAGGTCAGTGCACAAAGACCTGGCTTCACTTCCAGCTGCAGATTCCCTGTGTTACCTCAGACAAATGCCTTTAGTTTTTATGCTGTTGCTGGTACATGAAGTATTAACAGGCAGCAGAAAACAAATATAAGTTCAAAGGAAAGATAAAAACCCATTCAGCATCCTGCATTATGTCTAATCCAATTCCTGTGCACTTCAAGGAGTTGCCCCACTCAGGCAAAGGTAGAAATGACCAAATCAATCACAGCTATATTTTTTTAAAGACTGGAAGTATGAGGATCTCTTAGTGTGGGTGTGGACTAGGGGGAAATGTGAACAGGGCAGAGAGGGTTGAGGGAAATGACCTACCCATGTAGCAGGCAGTGAGGTACAGAGTAAGGGAACCCCCCTTCCACCAAGGTGAGATTTGTCCTTCAGGCTGGCTGGATCGGCCGGCCTTTGACTACAATGTACATCTGTGATTTTTTTTTGTGAAGAATAGGCCACAGCCTATAGAAGAAAATTTTCAGGGAAGAAAAAGTAACAGAACTCTTTTGAAAGCTTTGGACTTCGAACCTCTCAGAGCCCTACAGCTTTACTTTTGCTTCCTACTGCTCCACAAGATTTTCCCACTCTCACCAACCCCCTCTGTATCTTAAAACTGAACTTGTCCTGCAGCTCAATGCAGACGTGAGCATGGCTCCTGTGCAGTAGCTCTCCCACCCCACTTCACATGTTAATAACTACCTGCCTGTGTTCTGCATTTTCACAGGATCTACAAGTGATAGGCCTGGCTTTCACATACTCATATGAGAGCAGAACTTTGTTACAAGGATGCTTGGAGGCTTAGGGAGGTGTTTCTTATGAAAGAGCATAGCAGTGTAGCTGTGGTTTAACAATTTGTATATAAAGGAGATTATTCCCTTTGCTTTGGAACAGATGCTCAGTGCTCGAAGGGTTGTGACAAGGTTAGTAAAGCGTTCTGTAGTAATTGCAGCTCAAGGCGCCATTGATCCTTTTATGGACACCCTCAGTAACGCTGGCATGGTGGCATACATAGGCACACTGTGAACTGAATCCTACTGACAAAAGAAAATGTATTGTGTTTTGTTTTTCTTGGCCATTTCAGTTTCCTGGTTTGATTTGCAGTGAGGCAACTGAAGAGATCCAGAGAGAGAGGCAGGAGCTGGAGGAGAAGTTAGGAAGGGTAATAGGTCAGGGTGCCATGGAAATCATGGACTTGGATTACAAAACTGTACCTTTGAGAGTTGTTATTTTGGAGTTGTTTTGCTTGTTACTTGGTGAAAATTTTCAGGGAAACCTTCTTTCAAGTCAAATTATTGCTGCAAACTGCATGTACATCATCATAGACTTTATGTTCTGGTAACTGATGAGGACAAGAGACATTTGCTTGCATCCTTCCTTAAGAAAAGAAGAAAAAAAACCCTTTCATCTCACTGGGTAGGCAGCATTTTATGAAGAAAATTGAAGAAATTAATTAACTATAACAGAATTTCACCTCTTTAACCTTAGCTCTTGAGCAAACCTGAGCTAAATAAACATCTGACCATTCAATCTCTTCCACTTAAGGTTAACTTGGGTTTATTATTCAGGCTACTGCCCTTGTGTATTAGGCAAAGCATAAATTATGTATACTAATTACCTTGGATGGGGCACGACTTTAATGAATTCTTTTAATTAAACTGCAACACAGTGGTTTTGTAGAGGATGGTCTATATTTCATCCTTAAACTATGTAACCTTCATCTTTGTCTGGAGAGATCACACATTTGAGTTGGTTTAATTCATTTAAGTAGCATATACAAAGAGCAACCTACCCTCGCTATCACTGGGAAATTTGAAAAATGTTTGCATTCTGTTGCACTGCTAAGAAATCAGCTTCCTCAATGAAAAGTTGGGAATCCAGCAGGAAGGCAAGAGTCAACGTACAGGAAAAGAAAGGGAGTCATGAAGGAATCAAGTTAAAGAATGGCGTAATATAGGTAATTTTCAAAACAAACATAAGTACATCATTTCACATGACATCCCTCTTACTCAGTGTTTTATGTTAGTGGTAAACCAACAAAATTATTTGGGTCCCTAATATGTTCTTTGCCTTCCTAAAAATGATCAGGTCGTAACAACTCAACGTGAGAGTTATGCTATTACCTGGAAGGAATTTGTTCATGTTGACAGCACCAATAACTTGCTAGCAGGAACAGCAGCAGAAGCTAAGTGATTAATTTTATTCTGATTCTTAAAAGTAAAGCATCATGATTGCCCACTCTGTTATTTTATTCTTGGGCCCACATAGGAAATCCAGAAACGTAGTTGTCCTTTCTTCTTTGCCTTCTGCTGGAGTTAATTATTTTATTCTTGTTATTTACCTGTTGTTGGCAATTTGGAAACTTTTGTGGCTTCCCAGGGTCCCAGGAATAAAAATAGTCAGTGGATATCCATCAGCTGCTTGCTCAGTTAAAAAGAAGCATGGTGGCTGTTGATAGTCAACATATATGAATATATGCTGACTATGAATATATATGAAGGAGAGGAGCAAAGGTTGCCTGTCTTGATATCTGTTCTGTCCATCCAGGTCACCTGCTTCTAGGGTCCACCTAAAACATAATGGTAAGGTGTGTTCCTAGTCAGTCATGCAGACACATTTGTGCCCTCTGTCCCCACAGGTCTAATATGGGATTGTGTCCTTTCCTTCAGGGTCTCACAGTTTGGTAGTTTGTTGCTTACACACCAGCCAAGATGTAAGTCCATGGAAGTAAATGGACATTTTCAATTTTAGATTCACTGTTTGCAAAAAGTTTCATCCCTCTCATGCTTGTCCTTTGCTCCCAAAAGCACTCTTTATTCGGTATTGTATCTTCATTGTGGCTTCCAGTGGAAGGAATATGTGCCACACAGAGCTATTCATGTCGTTACCTCCTAGCAGAGCGCACTTGTAGTGACACGTAGGGCAAGCTACCTGGTGAGAGACCGCACAAGAAGGGAGTAAACACGTCCCTGTGCATTTAGCGCATCAAAACTATTCATAAGTATTTACATAATATTTAATTTGAGATATGATATGAAGAGAAATAGTCCATATGCCAAATTTGTGGTGTCATCTAACTTCCAAAATTTGTTTAAATATTTTGGGCTGGACTCTGTTCTTAGGACTTTTCTGAGGAATTCTGCTAGCAACAACTGAATTTAACATTTTGTAAGCAAAAGCAATGTTTGTTCAGTCACTGGAAGGAGTTAAAATGCTTGTGCTCATAATATGTGATCAGTATCACTCCATGTAGGCAGAGCCAGATTTTAGAAAGTTGAAAAATATTTGCAGTCATGCAAATGTTGCATCTTTCTCTGACTCTTATTTGTGGAATTAATTTTAGTATGTGCTTTCAAACTGATTGAATCTCATCTGCACTTTATTGGGAAAAACCCTAAATCTGCAGTTTAGGGTTTGCTCTTAGTTGCAATGATTCCTGTGTGATTTCAGTCATTCCTTGATGCCATTTGCCATAGGCTTGTCTTTTTCATGGTGCCTGCAGGCTGTGCTCTTATATAACATATGTTTTGACAAACCATCTGGTTTTAATAGGTTTCCCAAGTGTCTGCTGTCTTACAACCTGTCTTTTTGGCAGCCACCAGTGCCCACAAACACGCTGTCTGGCTTTCTCCATGGGTCAGAGATTCTTATTTTGGCATGGAGTATTAACACGTGGTAAAGAATGAAGCAGCTTATGGAACCAGTGGGGCATTGTTGGTGTAGGGAAGGGATTGAGACTGAAGGAGTCAGCACAGTTCCTGAGTGCCCGTGTCTGACACACAGGTGAATGGAACGGACTCAGCGTGCCTTCTGCCTGGGCACAGTGCCACACTAACATAAGGTTCTCGGCACAGTTAACCCAGAACCCACATTCAGCATGTGTGTCAAGGGTATTTGAAGACAGCTTTGCTCCAAGGGACTAACCCAACAGCTCTGGTTCTTACACTCCGTTTCTTACACTTACACTCTCTTTCTTCCCTGCACATCTAATAGTCAGAGGAGTTGGTTATGACTCCTGCAGCTTTTTTAAGCCCCAGGAAAAAACAGTCAGCAGAATGAAGAAGATTGCAACCAAAATGTTTCCCGTTCCTCAGGCCGTTGTGGAGAATCAGCTAAGGGGTTGTACTGCTGGGTGACAAAACGGGTACTAACCAAATTCAAAGTTCAGAGTCTAAGCAGAAATAAACAAACAAACAAAAAAGATTTTTATATACTAAGTTTGCTATTGCTAATAAAAATCTAATTTCAGTGTTTTTTGCACATCTTCATTCGTTTCGATGGGAGAATAGTACCAGGGTAATTCTCCTCTCTGCTTTCTCCACCACAACATAGTGAAACTTCCCTGCTCCTGGTACTCGTGTGAGTTAGTGGAAAGCTAGCATAGAAGTACAACATGTAGAAACAACTATGCTTCCTGTTTTAGCATATTGCAAAACTGTTTTGTAGTTTGGATCCTATGTACATGACTGCATTTGGGCATATCATCTGGGTAAGAGAGGTGTGGGTGCATTTTTTCTGTTTAAAACTTCTGATTTTCTAAAACTCTACTTATTAGAAATCAGTAGCCTTGTCGTTGACTTGCAGTGATGCAGTAAGAAAATACATGTGAATCTGAGACTCTGCTATATCAAACAAGTGATTTCTTGTTCTTCCAGATCCACAGCAGAAAGGCAGTGCCTGTGTTAGCCTCAGTAGTTGCTCCAGCTTCATTCTAGGAACACAGAGAATACCATAGCCAACACTGATGCTTTGGCTACTAGATTGATTATATTTTATTTCTGTGAGGATGTAGAGCAACTCTTTGCAGTTTCTTAATGGGCTTTCCAGCTCTGGGAACAATTGTGCTTAGTAATTCTAAAATAAGCCTCAAAAATCTAATTGGGAATCAAAGGAGCTGTCTACTCATTTGGTTTTAAACTTCAGCTGTAAAACTGTACTCTAGTTACACTGGAAACTGGGAGATAGACAAAGCCTGTAGCAGGATACCTTATTGGAGAGAATCTGAGAACTGGAGGTAAGAATTACCTAGGAATTGAAATCAGAGGCTAAAACTTTAGAATTATCTTTGAAATTATGGTTGAAGCATTGCATAATAGGTGTCTGTATAAAAATAATTCATTGTATTCTTTCAGTTAATATAAATTTGACAGCTTCAATCTACCAGGATGTATTGGTAACAGCTTTATGTCTCTAGTTTGAGACAATGAGCTCCCTGAAAAAAATTGGCACATTGGAAGCTTTAAAACACAGCTTGTCCAGGTGTCAGAGTCCCAAGGTGATGTATTATCTGCTGTGGAAAGCTGAAAGCTTAGTCCCAGATTCCTACAGAAAATATTTCTTTCTTGGTTGCTTTTTTGACAGTAATATATCAGTAGCAAAATTCAAGATTAGTTTGGCTACCATCACTTCAAACTAGGCAGTTTGCTATGATCTTACCACTTGGGGTTCAGACTGTAAATCAAAGAGTTCCTCTTTTGGAAACTTTAGTCTCAAAGGATAAAAGAGTTATTTTAAGAATTCTCTAGAAATGACCTTGTATGCATAAAAGTAAAGAGATTGTATACTCTATATGCTTGTAAATTATTTCTCTCAGCCTTGTCATCAGTACCAAACACAACCTAAAATCTATAGCTTGCCTTGTAACAAGTCTGGATCTTCAAAAACAGTTATCCCCAACCTTCTGAAATTGGCAAAAATATATATATGCATGATGAGCACCTGCAATCCCCCAAATAATTACACCTTTCCTTTTGCATCTCGTATTGATGCTGAAAATAAAATGTGGCAGTGAAGTGGTTTCCTAATTACAGGACTGATTTAACAAAACGCTTACACACTTGTTTGAATGGAGACTAAATTATTCTCAAAATCATCTGGATTCTTTATTGAAAGGTCAAGAATTGCTATTGAAGGACACCACAAATGAGATAATGTAATATTTTTGAATGTATTGTACCTCTTCTTGCATAAAAAGTAATACTTATAGGATAGGCTAAATCTGGTTATTCAGATATGATGAGCTGAGCAGAAGTTAGTAATCTATTATCAGGACAGTCCATTATTCCCATCTGGAGGTAGGTTAAAGGAGGACCTCAGCCAAGTTTATAGAGACAAAGGGTAGTGAATATCAACAGCTAAATAATTTACAAGTAACTCCATTTGAGATTAATTTGGGATAACCAGAAGTAGTAGATGATAATAACCCCATCAATCACTTGGTGCTTCTCAAGCAATGCCATTAAATTCTTTTTGAAGACATATAACAACTTTTCCAGAGCCCCAGCTCCAAGCTAGGTAACCCCCCAAGGCAAGTTAGTTCATTCTTTTCTGATTACTTCTGTAGAAGAGTGTCAAGAATACACAAAGTAGCTGTGAAATATCTTGGAAGAACTGAATTTAATTGCTAAATTTCAGTTATTATTGTTTTCTCACTCCAACCGAAAATAGGTTACAGAAAAGAAAAACCCATTGATGTTTTATTGAAATCTACAGAAAATTAATGTTTTAAAAAATGAAGTGCTTGACAATGAGGAGCACATATGCAGTCGGTGGTCTTAACAAAGACTGTAGTACTGTGACGTTGTATGATTTGTTCAGGTTGTACTAGCCTGCCGAATTTCTTTGCTGCTTTCCGAACAGAAAGGAACATGCGGAGCATGCCTGATTTTAAAAAAGTGAGGAGCCTGTAAGTTATTGCACGTGTTCAAATGCCCATAGCAGCAAGGAGGTTGATTTCACTGGGGATCTGCAAAGGCATAGGGGTCACTTCCTTTGGTATTACTTGAAGGTGCAGAGAATGCTTACTTTTATTAATGACTTCATGAATTAATGACTTAATGCTTACTTAATGCTCACTATAATTTTATTCAGGTTATAAATTCTACATTAATTTATTAGCAAAACAAAACACTAGAAGCTAAATTTTCTGTCTCTGCATATAAATAAACAGGAAAACTCTGAATTGCATTGCAATACATAAGTATTCATACAGATTCATTTCCTGAAATCCTTACTCTCTTCTGTAGGTGTTTGGCCATTCCAAGTCAGCTATCACAATAAAGGCAGTGTGTGTAATGACTGGTATGTGGATGCTAAATTACAATCATTTTAACCTAACCATGCACGTGTAGATAGGGGGAATAACTTGAAAGTTTTGTTGCTTTCATTCAGGCCTGACCCGCTGCAGGTGAAAAAGTGTTTGCGGCAAGGTGGCTAAAAAGCAGTGTGTGTGGCAGCAGTTTCCCATCTAACTTTGTTTTAGTTTGGCTGTTCTTCCTGGATAATACATTTCTTGTATTAAGTTTTCTTTCCATGCTTTTTTTTTTCTCAACATATGATTTTTAACGATTAAGTTATAATTAATATAATTAAAATTTGCAGCAAAATATGGAGATCCTATAGGGGCATATGCCAATCAGGAGATATATTCTCCTTTCCTGCCTCACTTAAGGGATTCTTGTCTAGTTTTAATAACTAATCATTGTAGCTTGGACATTGAGAGCTGATGCATTTCCTAGGTGTAGCCTTCTGTGAGGAAAAATGAGCGTGTGACTTGATAAATACAGGTCTTGATCTGACTTGCTGTCCAAGTGAGAACCCAGAGGTGTGATCACTAGAGCAGTGCACGTGCTGGAGGTTGGCGCCCGACGCCTGTTGGGGACCACTCAGAGCCAAGGAGGGGGAGGCGCTGGGGGCTGTAGGGTGCTGACTTCTCTGCTCGCAGTGGTGGCAAACTGGCTGAGAGCAGGAACTGCATGCAGCTGTGGGAAGCGCTTTTGTCCAAGCATGCTAGCTGTGGTGTGAGTTTTTTTGGTTTTTTGTTTTTTTTTTTAAGTAAAATCCCAGACTTAAAAAGAGCTCCAAGTGCACAGAACTTCTGCTGGAATCAGTTTAGTTTGAATAATGGGACTCAGGCCCCCTGGAGCTGAAAGCAGTATTGAGGCACTAAACTTGGGAGGGGGGCATGCAGTTAAGGAACAGGCAAAACAGTATGACAAAAATGGGTGGCTAATACGCTGAGAGAGTTAACGTATTGAGAACCAGTAGGACCAGTGCTCAAAGTGAGCCGTGTACTCAAGTGTTTCGCTAGGCTAAGGAGCAAAATCACTGGGCAGTGCTGTTGCTGTTCGCCGTGATGTGACCTACGCTGAAGAGATGTGAGCCTGACTAAGGGAGTTGCGCTTCAATAGGCCCACTGATGTGCTTGGAAAAAACAGGAGTTCGAAGGTTAGAATTGTGTGTGTAATTTTAATAAATTAATTAGTCTTACAGCTGCATATTAATTACCACATTCAGGTTTTTTATTCTATGTGTCAAGGTTTTCTCCACTTTGGAACATAAAAACTTAGGTTGCAGTGCACTTTGTTACTTTATTCTCTTTAAATCTTTATTCTTACTTGAAGTAAATAAACCAACACAGTAAAGAGAGCTGATAGCTACTCCATCTGTATTATGGCACACAATGATGGCTGGAAGTTAAAGGTTTGATATATAGATCTATTTTTTTATTGCCAGCCCCTGCCCCTGAAGAAAGTATTAAAATTTCCAGATGAGTAACCAAACAATAAATAGATGAGACAGTTGCTGTGAATATCTGATTTTTTGCATAATAATGAGGTATTGCTGGATAATACACTTTGCAGTCCACAGTTTGTCTACATTATCATTTTGATTGGACAAATGCATAAGAAAGATATACAAGTAAAGGCATGCCAAGTCTTTTAGTTTAAATTGATTCAGTGTGAGAGTTCAGTTAAATTTCCAGAACATTTTAAAAACACAACAAAATCCTGGAATATCCCTACATACATACACTTGTGGGCATCCACTCGCGCGATACGTGGCCAATACCTGGTTCCACAATTACTTAGGCACAGCAGAAACATCATCTGCAAACTGCAAGCTCTTTTTTGTGCTGGTTAGGATAGATTTGGGGTCAGTCAGTGTCACCTTCCTTGCTACACAGAAGGCTCACAGAAACACATGCAAGGGAGCCTTTCACCTCCTAGCCAGGCCTTGTCACATAGCAGGACAGGGCTACGTGGCAAAGGAGGCTCCTGGGCTCAGGCACGAATGGGATGGGTGGGTGGGTGAGCTCTCACTGTGGTCATAGGTTAAAGGAACAGAAAGGACAGAAAGGTCTGTAAGTCTAAGCTTCAAGGTCAGTTTCTTCTGATATACAAGGATTCAGTTCCCTTTGTTGTTTTAATTCAAAGCCCTCTAAATCCTGCAGTTATGTCATCTTGCTCTTGCTTCCTGCTTTGCTGTGTTCTTGCATCTCTCTGTCACAAGTCTTCCCACAGACAGTTGCTTCCTCTGTGTTTTGTGAGAGGGGGGAATTGTGTTCCCTGGACTCCTGGTAAATGCAATAGGAGTTCCTGTTGTGCACATGAAATTTAAAAACAAACAAACAAAAAAAACACGTACACAGAACCCAGTTGCAGATCTGCTAAGCACTAGAAACTCAACTGGAAACAACCAAATACAGCATCTGCTGCCTAAACTGAGGGAGAGCTGATTTATCTCTGCTTTACTTTTTACAGGGTAAGCTCACACTAGTGAGAAATACTGCAGGATTTCCCATGAGTTTAAAATACCTATCAGCGTTTCCATCTTAACCAACAAACTAAGAAGTGCTCTCTTGATGCACCACCATCAGTGTTGTACTCAGAAGCCATTTAACCCCAGAAAATAAATGGGGCCAGATTTTGGCCTAGTTATTAACCACTGGTGGAAGGTCCCACACTGAGAAGTGGCATCTGGGCTGTGTTGCAGTTCAGTTCATCATAATCCTTTAAGGCACAGCAGATGAGCAGGCATTTTGTGTTTTCTTCTTCCTCAGTAATGCAGGTTCAGGCCACATTTGTGAAGCATAGAGTCAAATCCAAACTTTAAAGTGCAGACTGTTTTCATCTAGCAGTTGGCATTCCCTGCCCTAGTGAAATTATAGTTTACTGCATTTGACTTCAGAAACAAGATGTGTTTTGCTTGTACTGTGATGCTGGAACTATGTAACTGACCAATTAATTACAGTTTGAAGATGAGAAGACAGATAATGAGTAACATGATCTTGTGAAGTCATCAGGCCAAGTGTAGTGCAGGTGCAACATCTTACTGGAATTTGTTTCATTCACAAAATGATTTTTCTGTCCAAAACAACTGTCGTGCTTCCTTTGTCCTTGGATAATTAAATAAGCTTTCCAATGTATTCGTGTATTCTAATTTACATAGGGTACCAACCCCCAAAAAACCTCTGCTCACCCAGACAAAAGACATAAAATACACAGAAAGATAAATCTAAATGTCAGCCGGAGCACAGAAGGAACAATACTGGCTGGTGAGGGCACTGGTGCTTGGAGGCTGGCACTGGGTGGTCTCCTATAAGCTCTGGTAGTAGGTGCTGAGCCAAAGTAAATAGTCCGCTGAGTTTTCTCATATTGCCTTTTTCTGAGGTCACACTATAAAACTATGGGATGGAGGAGCTGAAACTGTCTGTGCAGGGCTTTTATCTCCTCTTCACTCCCAGCTTCTTGAGCTCAACTTTCTAGGGTTCTACGGATCAGGCACTCAAACCTTGGATCAGGTACTCAAAGCAAGTCTGGCCTCTTACTGGACTTCTTTCAGACACTTGTCTTTGTGTAGGTCCTGTGTGGTAAACTAATCCCACCCAAAGCAGATCAACTCTCTGTCGTTATTCTGTTCTGCAGGCTGCTTTCAACTGAGCTTCGCGTATCCCAGAGGTTATTTTCACAGTTTTAGATACTCCTGTGATTCTTCCTACTGTAGGATTTGCATTCATCACAAGCATTTGTGCACTGATTTGCACAATATCACTCAGGGTTTAGGAAGTGGTGTCAGTTCCTTTAGAGGCAGCAGGCACAAAGGGCCTCCATATGTAATTTTGGCAGCAAGGAATGTGTAAGTATTGTCTCAGAGTTACTGGTTGTAAAGATATTGAGGTGCTGGAGAATGTGATGTAGGTTGTTGTGAAACCCTCTACAAGTTTAGCAAAGAGGGTATACATATACAAACTCTTCGAAGACAGTTGAGGCCTATGTCATACAGTCTGGGTACAGGAAAATGGCTGTCTCATCACCTGAGGTTCCAGCTGCCTTTTTCATAAGATCCTGTGGATGCTCTGAGAGTCAGTGAATGAGCTGGAAAATTGACCTAATTTTCCTAAGCTGTAGGCAAGTGCACCAATGCTTGGACTATCCCATCTCATAACCACGGGTGTCAGAGGTACAGGAGCACAGGGCAGACTTAACCTTAACCATCCCACCAGCAAGGCTAGGGCAGGAGCTGCCGAGCTGCTGGTCCCACTCAGGCTCTGTGCTCACGCAGGGCACGCTGGGCTGTGTCTGCAGCTGGGGCACAGCTCCAGCTGGTGACAGGGGCATTTGCGTGTGGACTGATTTATGGTTCTCAAGTGTGCTGGGTAGGAGCTCTTTTTTTTTCCAGACAAGGGCAATTCAGCTTCAAACATCTCTCTCTTATTTGTAAGCGGTTTAAACTTTACACTCAAGTTATCTTCTTCTCTTTCCCCAAGCTTGTAATTTATAGGGAAAAGCATCAAAAATAAGTACAAAATGTGTATACAAACCTTTAACAAACTAGCTGAACCTTCAGTCTCTACTTGTTTTCTTTTATGGTATTTTGTTTTATTAATAAGGCTGGCTCTATATTCACGAGAAAATAAGAAAGCTGTTTCCAATGAAACAGACGAGTCTTAGTTAGACATCAAATATAACTAATATTTGATGTCATAAATATTAATGACTTACATGTCTTTAGATACTTTAGAATCAATTCCAAACATTTTCGTTTTGATTCTCTTTTATTTTTTTTTTCATATTGAAGTAGTGAAAGGAATTTTCCCCTATTTGTCTGTGAAAAACATCTATCAAGTTCTGGAGGCCTGATATCCTGTGAACCCTTTTTTCAAACTGTTTGAATTAAGATGTTGTTCAGTGTATTTTACATGGCTAAATCTGTACTCCCAAGCAAAATCATCAATTAGCATCACATGACAGAAATGCGTATATGACAGCCGCCGGTTTGGCTGTCCCTTAGGACCAGTGCTGGGATTCCCTGGTAGAGCAGAAGTGACTGGAACAGGCCAGGCGATGTCAGTGGGCACAGCACGCAGTGTAACCTGTCACCTGCCATCCGATGTCTTGGCCAGTTCTGTGCAGGTACTGAACAGTATTTGCTCCCTCCTAATATAAGTGGCCTCAGTAACTGTACGTTAGTATTTGGTGTTCCTTAGAATCAGGAAATCCCTCTTTCTGAGCTGAATAGTTCCATACCTTCTCTTGACTGTATAGACACATGTTTGGACCTGTAAACAACTGATTAATGTTATCTGGTGCATGACTCTTGATGCAGACAGTGGGGTGTCCCAGAAATTAAATATTTGAATTTGTTTTTTTTTTATAATGATTCAGATCCAAGTTAAAATACCCATCCACATACTGAGGAGGGGGGATTCTTTTTCTATGGATGGTTAAATATAGATAGGGAATGTGCCAATGGGAAGGAAACAATTATTCCTCCAAGAGTTACAAGTTGCTTCGTGTATTTGTGCATGTTTGCTTCTAGCAGATTTCTTTCTTACATGTAAATAATGTTTTATACTAAGATTATAGAAAAAATTAAAAAACTGACATTGTGTTCTACTTTTGCCTTAGAGTCTTTATTCTTAATAATCCCAGCAATAACTTGCTGACTTGCAGCAGTAAAATACGGTGACAGTATTGCAGTCTCCAATGGTGACTGTCATTGAGGGATGCAGCAGATCAGTAAACAAAAGTAACCACAAAGCCCTCATCCCCCAGATAGCCAGTCTGCTTTGGACAGCAATCAGTGTGTTGCTCTTTCTAGATAGAAACATTCTTCAGTACTCAGTTTGATAGAGTGGAGGCAGCCCTGGGGCTAAAAGACTGTCCCACAGTAATTTGCCTTCAAGAGAGCTGTAGTCAAAGAACAGGACAAGGCTACGGTATGCATTTGCCAATCCATTGACTTTGCAGAATTTGCCCTAAAACTGAACATGCAGAGGAAATATAAGGCCAGAGACAGTGACATGATATCCAGAAGGTTAGCTTTCTGTTAACTAAGTTACCATTAGAAAAGTAATTCCTGTAGAAGCTGTTCTTTTGTCACCAGATAAATCTTGAAAGGGTCAGTATATATTCTGATGAAAGGAAAAAAAATAGATCTAAGCCTGTGATGGGAAATGTAGGAAAACAGTACATTAAAAAAAATCATATCTTCAAAAAAAAAAAAAAATCTGAATACTTTCAGAGTATAAAGGAAAGAAATCCCACGTTCTTTCCAACTGTGTGGTACATCATAGCTGTTGTAAATAGGCCAGTCCCAAAGAGATTACACATCTTCCAAATAGGAGGAGATTATTTGCTGCATCATTTTAGCATGTTTGATTTATCAGTAACTAATGGAAAGTTGACAGGGGCTTTGAACATAGTAATTCAATGTGTCATAAGCTCAAGATTTGGCATCAAAAATGTTTTACTTATGCTATATTCACATGGTGAGAACGTAGCCAAGTTGTTAGTATTAATGAAATCCATCCTAATTCCTCTTTGTAAGATGCATTATTAATATGCTGTTATTAAACACAGAGTTTAAAGCAGTTAGGACAAAGTGTGGGACAAGAAGACAAAATGCATTTGAAAATTGCACCATTCAGAGCAAGAACATAGAGGCTGAACAGAACTGCTTCACGTTGGGGATGAGACTGATATACACACTCGCTTGGGTTTTTTGATAATTTTGGGGGTAGAGAATATTGTTTAGGCAGTCCTAGTAACTAGCTGCTTTTTTGTTGTATTTACTAAGCTTGGAAGTTTTAATACTGGCTTGCTGATGAAGTGGGGCCTATGAGATCAAGTTTTCTGCCTGTGTTCTCAGTCACCCCACGCTGTGCTGAACGTTTTGGCCAGCTTCAGTGAAAATGAGAGCAGTAAAAGCCCTCTTTTTATTCACTGAGTTCCTTATTTCTTGTAATGTATTCTTAAATAGTTTCTAAAAATGTTGCCTGGATAGAAAAGTGAGGCTCAAACTAGTCCAATCTTGAGGGAAAGATAGTCTGAACTGAACCGCTGTTCTTTTTGTCTGGCAGCAGTGAACCAGTCGGTCAGTGGGTACATCTGCTGACAAGTCAGCAAGCAGCTCGTTACTTCACCTGCTCTTGTCTGGTAGGCTGTCATAGGGGAAATAGGAAGGGAGGGCTGTTAAAGCACGTGTGATTTAGGGAACAAAGGACATCACCTGTAGGGAACCAGGTAAATTTATTCCAGTGCTTACACTGTAATACGCTTTTCAATAACGTTCTGTGTTCGACATCCCCACTGAGATCAACAGGAGCTGCACTGTGGGCTGAAAAGATAACAGCATAAGGACAGTGATGTACAATCTTGAAAAGCCTCTGTGTCCAGGGAGAGCTCCCTGAATGCTGACACTAATGGCTCCTTACAGGACTTACAGAATGAAATCCTAGTACTGCTCCCACCAAGGTCATGGAGAGGGCTTATGAGAACAGATTGAAGTTTTCATTGTGTCAGGTTCTGGATGCTGCAGTATTTGAGAAAACGCTTCATGGCAATATTTTGGCAGATCTTTCTCTGCCTGATGATTTTTTCCAGTGTTTTTGTGTGTTAATTACACAGTTTCAGCAATTAAATGATGAAATAGAAATATCCAAAAATAGTCTGAGTCATTTGTTCTACAGAGATAAATATGTTGCTTTGCATTGCCAATAGCTTGGTGGCTTCCAGGGAAGTAGATGGCACCTTATTGCCTAGAGTTTTGAATTGTCCATGGAGACTCAGAAATGTGATTTTATTTTTTGGAAAAAAAAAAAAGTCAAATTTTCATGCCCATTTGCTTGAGCCTAAAGTTCATGATGCTTTCTGTGCACATAGTAGATATTTGTATATATAATTTAGCAGCGTAGGAACTTTCTGTACAAACTTGTATTTGACAGTCTTGCTCTGTGTGAGTAAAATGAAAATAGTTCTGCTGTGTTAGGATAAAGAGCCCACAAAGGAGACTTCAGAAGTTTGCTAAAGAGATTAGTGTTTGTTCAGCCGATTTATTGTTGTTAAAACAATATTATAGGCTTTTTTTCCCTTCATACAGTCAATGAAAATCATAATGCCTTAGGAGTCAAGAGTTTTTGTAGAAAGATAGTTTAGGCAGAATGGATAAATGTTTGTAAGAAAGAAGTTCTCTCTTTTAAACTTTACAATCACAATCTATTATTGCAGACAGAGGAAGGACACAGGGTATAGTATAGCAAGCTTGGAAGAATAGACAGTTCTCTAAGGCCCACAGAGAGCCCAGGGGCTGGAGCTTCTGCAAGGTGAATGAACCTCTCTGAAGTCCTTTGCTCCTGCAGCACGGGCTTCTGTGGTGCATGAATTACCTGAGCTAGCACAAAACAAATGACAAAAACATTTGCTCCAAGGTCTGCAGAGACAGGGGCAGCTCAAGCTTTCCTTGCAGTTGACTAAAGAAGAGGACAGGCATGATTTGCCTCCCCCACTCCAGGGAGGAAGACTTTTGCCATTGCTGGACTGAGGGTTAAGAGGAATTCTGCCTCATATCAGGGTATGCCAAGGATCCAGGCTTATGTAAAGATGTTTGATGGTTTTCAGTTCCCAGCCTTCCTAAGAGTTGTTTCTAGAGCTAAAGTGGATGAATACTGACAGCTTCTGCATTGTACACTCAAAAGCTAAAGGAGAAGACAATGCTGAAAATAGTACTTAACTCCGTGCTGTTGACCTCCTACCCAACTGTGCCACATCCGCATTCACAGAACCATAACCTCCCTGACTCACATTGAGAAATAAGGAAAGCATTGTTAATGACCCAGATTCATCCCATTGAGTTTCTTTGCAACGGCATTTGACCCTAAAACTATCCTTTTAAGCAGTATCTCTTTACTTAGAAAGAAAATCACCCAGAGCTTGATCATGGAGAAACAATTTGTTGTTGTTGTTGTTTTTTGTTTGCTTTATTTATTGGGAATTAACAATGGAGAATGATCAGGAAAAGAGAAAAATTTTGAGGGACTTCCAGTATTATAAGTGAAAGTGACACTTAGATGTGTATGCTGCCCTTACTGCAAAGGGGGGGCTAATGAATGATCAGGAGTGCTAGATGTCTCATGTGTTTGCTTCTTTTGTAATGTTCTGGGTGGCTGTGTGATCTGATGTCTGTCAGAGACTCTGTGGTCTGGCAAAGCTTTAGAAATCCATTGTGTTTTATAATTCATGCCTGTGACTGGCTGGGCAAAAAAGCATTGTTTCTTATACACAGCTCAGACATATCAACTGCAGGTAGAGAAAGCTGACCAGATTGATAGACTTTGAGTGCTGTGGGCAGAACTGGGTTTATTTTAATTGTAGGCAATGGAGTTTACTGTTAGTTGGCCCTCACTGAGTTCACGCAATGGGTGAAGAAGAGAATAAGGTAATTTCCAGCGTAGTCGCCCCTTGCATGATCCCAGCTGGTGATGTGCCAGCTGACATCTCTGGCTGCGTGGGCAGAGCAGGATTTCTGTTCCTCTTGTGCTCTGCCACTCTTTTCTGGACGTGCTGTCTGTCCTGTGGGGACATAACCAGTCATACAGCTCCAAGTTAGCCAAATCCTCACTGTATCATCCGGGGCTGCTGGCACCCATGAATGAGCACCTACAGCAGCACCAGGGCAGCAGCTGGAAAAATGTGGCTGTGTGCATGTCCTCCGTGGCAGCTGGGCCAGCAAGACTCACCCTACTGAAACGGATTGTACTGAGAAAATGTGCTTCCCCTGATATGACTTACGGTGTAAGTTCCCCATGAGAACACAAACAGCTTTAACACCAGTGTAACTGCTTACTAGGAAGTTTGCCGGTATTGAAACCTTACAGAAAATGAACAAATCCTTCACCCCTTTACATCAAAACTAACAAACATTGCTACCAACACCTGCCGACAAGTCTTTTAGTGCTGATTGCAGAAGAAAGTCCAAAGAAGAAGTAGCTCTCATGGTTTTATCACAAGTCTTACTGTGCCTTAAACTTAACAATCCTAGAGAAATGAATACTGGAGAATCTCAAGTGTTTGTTTTGTTGTTTGAAAAGGAGGGAGGAAGCACATTTGCGGTCTTAGTGATGCATACAAAAAAAACAGTTAACATGGTTTTAAAGCAGAACAAATTGATAAATTCATCAATTGCTCATAATTTAGAATACAGAGTTGAAGCACAGAAAAGATAGAATTTGTGAAAATTTTCTGGTTTTATCTCTAAATATTTAGGGCTGTGATTTTAACATTCAGGTTGCTTAGTCCACAGCCTGAAATCTACCCTGACAATCTGGAAAGGGGATTTTCAGCTGCCCTTTCTTCCTCCAAGCTCTCAAAAAGCAGAGATGCACTTTGTGAAAAGAAGAGAGAAACATAGAACCCAGTATTCAGAGTTTGGTCCTTCCTTTGCCACTACTGTTGGTATAGGCTGTAGATGTGGCTAAGAACAAAAAAGCATTTCTGGTTTATGGTCTGAAAGCACTAGACTAACACAGTAGGAAAAAAGTGAGATAACATACATAGTTTGTCGTTTGCTGTCTCCTATAACCACGCAGCATTTCAGATCTTGCGTCTGTGCTCTGTGACCTACCCCATCCACTGGCTGATTGCGACCCCCAGCCAAGAGAAGGGAAGAGGGCTTGCTTACTTAGAAAACCTTCAGAATGTTCTGAGAACAGCTGAGTATGAAATCCTTGCTCCATTTAAATCACTTGGAAGTTTCTGTTGACTTTAATGGAATTAAATTTTTACCCTGGATTCCATAGTTAATGTATGAAGTGTACACAAGCATGGCTCAGGCAGCTGTGCTGTGACTAGAGGACAGAACGAGTGATCAGGTGAGAAAACTCAGCAGTGCAGGGCAAGCAGCAAGGCATGAGCTCTTCCTCCCTATAGAGCTGTTTGTTAGGAGAGATGCATGTCTTCCCCTGAAATACACTGTAGCTCTCTTTGCAGGAGAAAGCCCTGGCACCTGTCTTGCAAATAATGAATGGTTGACAAAGACTTGCTTGAAAACTATGTCTTTGGCTAGCAGGGGAAGCACCTTAGTGGTGTGCAGCTTGTACCCACATACTTTCAGGAACATATCTGCTTCTCAGAGCCTCCAGATGCAGCTACCCTTTTACATCTATGAAAGGTGAGGAGCGAGGGAAGTGGTATCTCAATAAATAAGTGAACAGGACTGTTATCTGTCAGAGTGTCTCATTAGAATGGTCTCTGTTGGAATCTGTTAGAACATTCTTATTGCCACCAACGAAACATAAATTTGGAGCTCATTTACATGTAATAGGGATCAATCTCCTCTTGATTCTCTTTCCTATCCTCCAGAGAAGTTTCTTAACCTAGAAATTAGGAGGGTTAATTGTGAAATTATCTTCAGCCATGGCTCAAGTGCATCAAGCACAAATCAAAAGGAAACACAAATTATTTGTGTTTGTGGGCTCCTTCAGCAGGTTCATACAGCCAAATCCCATCCTTGCACTCGGCGTGAGCAGGCTGATAACCCCTGCCAGACGCGAAGGGGAGCTGAGAGCAGGGGGTGATGCGAGTCATGTTCCTACAGTCCAGCCTGCAGGGGGGCAGGGCACTGCCCACCCCAGCAGCACCCAGCGAGAGAGCTCTGCAGCACACAAGCAGTAGCATCGCGTAACGGCCCTGGGGTGCTGCCTGCACCATGCAGCCCCTCAGCACTCCGCTACCAGGAGATTGCATCATGAAGCTGAGGGATTGCAAGTGAGTTTCTACCAGGTCCACAAAGCCTACAGCAGGAGAGAAATACAGGAGGAGGTGGGAGAGGCTCAGTTACAGACATTGCTCTGCTTGCTAGAAAAATGCAAATCAGTGCTGTGAAAGAACTGGGCTTGTGATTGTCTGAAGAGATGGTTGCCATCTGCAGCTGGCAGTGGAGCGTTGCTTTCCCTGCTCCCAGATGGGTGCTTCGTCCACCTCCATATCCTGCAGCACACTGTAGGCGTGTAGGGTCTGCAGGCTTTTCCATCCATCCTAGCATTGACCTGACATTTCCAGCACGTGCTTTTGGCCAGAGCTGGGTGGCATGGTGCACGCTGATGTTCAGGAATTTCTAAACGGAGGCGGTGGTGCCTTTTGAGGTATTTCCGCCAAGTTTGTATTTGTTTCACGTTCGGTTGGAGATGTGGCAGCACTGCTGATGGTAGGAAAAAAATTGCGCTGTAATGAATAGCCGAGGCTGTTAAAACATGGAGCTAATGGGTGGGCCGGCTTGGGGGAGCAGTCCTGGGAGCAGGAGGTCCTGGATGTTGCGGCAGGCACTAAGGCCAGTGATGCTTTGGAGAGGCCAGGAAGGCAGCTTCACTGTGGTCAGCCTGAGGCCCTTAGAGCCAGCCGGGGGGGGGGGGGGGTGCAAAGCCGCAACCCCCCGAGGTGCTGTCATTTCATCACCAGGAAAAATGCATCTAAGTTAATATTGACAAATAAGCCTGGTACGTGGGGTGGTTTGCACTGGCTGTGCCGTGCTAGCTGGGGGAGTGGGAAAGCAGAGGCTTCTCCTGTGCTGCAAGACGATTCGTGGCTGTACCGTCTCTCTGCGGAGCTGCTCTAATTAATGCAAAATACTCCAGTTACTACTTAATAAACGCTGAGGCCCTTCTTGGCAGCACAAAACCAAGACCCCTTGTTTGGCAGCACCTACCGAGGAGGCACGCCTTGGCCTTGCGAGCAGCTCGGTGCCTGCGGCAGCAGCCATGCGGCTCAGCCACCGCCTGGCCCACAGCAGCAGGGCCAGGCTGTGCACGGCTGGGCACAGCTGGCAGCAGGGGTACGGTGCTCCACGGGCTGCTCTCTGCGGCCTCTCCACCGGGAGCATGGCCATGCCTGGCATGGGGCTGCCACGCGGAGCCCTGCACCGCGCTCCCCATGGAGGGGCTGCGTGGGCTGCTGGCCGGTGTTCTCGCCTCTCCCCTTTCTTGCTCCTAAATAAAAACGTTATCTCCCGAACCGCACCATGGCTCGGCGTGGTAAATCTGGAGCCTGCGGTTTTTGTTGTGTGGCATTGTATTCTTTGCAAACAAGGGTGCTGGTGCAGCCTGCGCTGTAGCGCAAACGGACCCAGAAAGAGAGAGGAAGATAAAATGAATTTAAATTCCAAAGGGGTTTCAGTGCTGGTTTCCTAGTCCCCGAGTCAGCAATGTGTTTGTGAAAATTCAGCCTTTTTGTCTCTTAGAAAAAAAGGGCTAAATCTACATCGGTGGCCCAGTCTAGGTTTGCTATTCTTTGCATTTTCTATTCAAGTGAATGAGAGTGAATGAAGTGGCCTGGGACCCTTTATTTGATCTACTCAATTGCATAAAGTGACAGAATTCTAATATATTTGTTTAATGCTCTTCAATGGGGCTTTCACTTTCTAGCTTGCAAATGAAGCCTCGATCTGCAAAGTTTTGTCCTTTTTTTCTTTCCACCTTTTTTTTTTCCTGGCAGAGAGACCATATTTCATAACTTGGGCCACGGTTTGAAGTGATTTCGAGAGGAGTTTTAGACTCGAAAAGTGGGAAATAAAGAAACAGATGTGAAGTTATTGTAAATTCTTATAGTGGGCTCTGGGGCTATTGTAAACCCACTGCAGGCGGTCCAAAGCCTCTCTTTTTCATGCTGTAATTGAAACATATTAATTAGATAATTTGTTGTTAGTTTAAAAGAAACAAATACAGCCCCTCCGCGGCTTCACAGCCTTTTTTTTTTTCTTTTTTTTTTTCCTTTTTTTTTTTTGTTACCAAAAAGAAAACGAAAACAAAAAAAGCCCCCCAGAGTGACATTTATATTAAGCCGCAGCGCTGAGCCGCACGGAGGCTGCCGCGGCGCTTGGCGCTGCCCCTCCCGAGGAGCGCGGCCGGCTCCGGGCTCCCGGCTCCGGGCTCTCGGGGGCCGGGTCCCGGCGCGGGGCAGCCCCGGCCCGGAGCTCCCGGAGCGGCGGCGGGGCCGGCTGCTGGCCGCCTGCCAGCTGGGAGCCGCTCCTGCGGGCGGTGGCCTGTCGCACGTCGAGGGGAGGGCAGGAAAATGATCATTAAAAAAAAAAAAAAAAAAGCAGGGGGGAGGAAGGGGACTGTCCCGGCGAGGATGGGTGCGCAGCCCGTGCTCTGGCACGAAGCAGAAGCCCGAGCCGCCAAGCGCGACCCGCTGGGAGCGCTTACCTTGGGCGCCCGGGCTCAAGCGCATCCTCGGAAGGAAAAGAGTCTTTGGGTAGTGCCTCTTTGCATCGGCCGCGCTTAGCTTATCGTGTCTCATTGGCAAATAACACAAAAGAGAAATAAATGCCTCCCCCCCTCCTACCCTAACCTGGTGCCGAGCGCGGCCACGGCTGATCCCTCGCACCCCTTCGCCCCTTCCTTCCCTCCCCGCCGTTGTCTCTCGCTGCTCTGCTTCAGATCTGTGTTTATTGACATTGGACTTGAGCCATTGGGGAGATTTACCAAGTCGGAGCAGTAAATTCAGGCGACGCGCCGAGCCGCGCACTTGTTGGAAGCCAGCGGCCGGCGGGCGCGGAGGGGCGCGGAGCGGGGCGGGCGCTGCGCCTGCTAAAGACGGGGCAGCAGCTCGGCAGGTCGCGCTCTCCGCCGCTGACTGGGTAGTCTAAAAAGACCCTGAAAGTGTTTCTTCTTCTTCTCCTTCTTCATCTCTTTCTTTTTCTCCTTCTTCTTCTTAGCTGAGGTCGGCTTTCATCTTTGAGGATTTGTTCTGAGTGCTAGACCCTAAAAGAAAAAAAAAAAAAAGAGAGAGAGAAGGAGAGTCCTCGTCGTTTAAAAATGTAGGTCATCGCTTGTTTAGGAAAAGTTTGTCGAGTTATGTGTCCATTGATCTCGTGATAAGTTTTGAATGCTTTCTTTAGCTGATCGTGTTGATATAATCGTGGGTTGGACTTGATGAATGAGTTCAGTTGTCCCCCATCTGACAAGCTTTAGCAGCTTCATGCATTTTAATCAGCCCAATGATTCATGTATTTTCCACCTTTTTTCTGTGTGTGGGATCCGTTCTCTTTTCAAAAATGGTCGCGACTGGATTAATTACCCTCTACATTAATCTTAAAACTTTCGCAAGTACCTCGCTGTAGGTACTCAGGAAACGGGGATGTCCCTTGTGCTGTTCATGATCCAGAAATTCAGAGATCAGGCAGGGACAGATCTCTGTAAAATCGCGAACGTAGAATCAGTGAATCCCGTCGGCTCATTAGAATACAATGTCGGTCGCTTTCTAATAAGCGTTTAAGTATTCAGTCGTCCCGTAACCACGTTGCTGGCCGCTCGTCCCGAGACACCTCTTTGCTAATTTCTCTAGGTTGCATGTGGCGTTTTTAGCAATTGCAGAATCCTTGCAAAATCCCCACAAGAACTGCAGAACCCCCCCGGAAGGTGCCCGGCATCCAGTTCTCAGTGTGCCTCGCTGGCCTCCCTGGTTAGACGGGACCGTGCATTGGCTGACGGAAAAACGGATAAATCCTAAGTGTTACGGTTGGCGACTTAGTGGGTTTTGTTTGTTTGCTCGCTTTTTGTTTTTCTTCTGAAAAAGTGTGATTAGTAGAGAGAGGGAATTACTAGCAGCAGCTGAAGCAAGGGCAATGCTTCGAGAAGTTAACGAGAAGAAAGCTGCAAGATTCCTCTTTTACTCAGAAAAGATTTTGATATATTTTGATGTAAGATTTTATATAAGCCTTTCATAAGAAACACTGAAACTGCTGAAATTCAGTGTTCTGTGCCTTAAAAACTAATTAGTACTTTAAAGATTTTTTTTTCTCTTTTATGTTTACTTTGTGTTGTAGAAGTTCACTATTTTTTTCTACTTTTTAGAGAAAAATTAACTGGAAGTATGCAGATACACATGAGCATAAATTAGTACGTGTTTGTAGCTCAGTACAGGAGATGAACGCCTCGATGTGTGTGCATGAGCATATAGGTGTGTGTATAGACAGATACATAGAATACACAGAACATGCTTTGTGCAATGTCTGCGGGAAAGCGGCGGTAATGACGATTTTATCGAACATGTTCCGCTGTGTTACTAACTGCATTTATAGTAACCTCCCGTGCAAATACTCTTTAGATTATTTCAATATTGGAATAAGGTCATTTCTTTTTTGTGAACTAATGCTTTACTTTTCTAGTGTAAACTCTTCAAAAAGACAAATAAGAAACTGTATCTGCATTTACATATTTTAATGAGAAAATATTATTTGGACGACTAGGTTCATAATTTAACGTAGACACTTTTTTTTTTAACCTTTGTTTTAAAACACACATGCTGGGAACGAGAACATCAATACTTAAAATGTCATGCTCATTCTGTACAGGAAGAAAAAGGTTAAAAAGAAATTTCTTTACAGTTTTGATAGACGCTAACGCTGCTTGTGGCTTT
Source organism: Aythya fuligula (assembly GCF_009819795.1). NCBI lineage: Eukaryota > Metazoa > Chordata > Aves > Anseriformes > Anatidae > Aythya > Aythya fuligula. The sequence goes on along the minus strand of NC_045569.1, from coordinate 6,173,581 downwards.
TTTCTTTTTTCTTTTCCTTAACTTAAGCAGTTCACGACAGAACAGTTCAGTTTCCAGCAAACTACCTAGAACTAGAAAGTATTTCAAACAAAAGTGCATTTTACACGTTTTATAATCATTCCTATTGACAAACATGTACAGTTTCCCTAGCCCCCTCTCTCCCACCTGCAAGGCTCCAGCAGAAGCGAGGGTTACCTCCGCAGTCCACCCTCGCCGTGCTGCTGCAGGGACTGCAGCAGCTTTCCTTAAGCTACACGGGGTGGTGTGGTTGTGACAGGTTTATTTTTATTGGTATTGTTGGTTTGGAAGCTATGGAATGAACAGCTGCAGAATTAGCAAAGAAAGAACCCCCCCCAGCTCCCCCAACCTTCAAATGAATCGGAAGTTAACAGACAAATCGCCTTCGCCTTCTCTTCCACCTGCAAACTATGGCAGACACCCACGTTACAACAGGTACTGCGAAGGGGACCTCGTGTGACTTACAGTACAGATGCAAGCCCAGTATTTACACGGGAGCGGGCGCTTTGAACACCGCTGCTGCGTGCCCATTGCACGGCGCCTGCCCTACCCCGGCTGCGCTCCTGGTCCTCTGCGGGGCAGCCCCGCAGCCGGTCCCGCAGCCGCACAAGGGGCCCGGGCGCCTGCCGGGGTCGCGGGGTCCGCGGGTTTCCTACTCGGAGGGAGGCTGGAGAAGCGTCGCTGCTCTCGGGCAGGGGGCCGCAGCCGTGCCACGCTGGTCGTGGATTTTAGGATCGGTCCTGTCTAAGCCCCTGCCCGTCCCCAGACAAAGGAAGGGCAGGAGGCAGCGCCGGGCCAGGCTCGCCCAGCGTCCTGCCCGGCCAGGGTGCCCGTAGCCCCCTTCGGGCCGCCAGCGGGCGGCTTCGCTTCGCTTCGCCTCCGGGCAGCCGAGGCCAAAGTTAGGGTAGGGCAGCGGTGCCGAGGCAGCCCGCCTGGCCACCAACCTCGGCCTGCCGCGGGGAGGTTCCCGGCTTGCGAGGAAGGGAGGAGAGCGGAGCGGAGCGGAGCGGAGCGGAGGGGCGCGGGGAGAGGCGGGCGGCGCGGGTCAGTGCACGGCCACCGAGTGCAGGGCGGGCGCCGGGCTGGTCAGAGTCTCGCTGGGGGTGGCCGGGCTGCTCTGGCTGGTGGCCGTCTGCGAGGACGTGGGGCTGAGGGAGGGCGGCGAGTTCGAGAGGATGGTGGGGATGGGCGCGGGCAGGGCGGGCAGGGCCGGCACCGCGGCGGGGGTCGGCTTGATGGGGACGGGGATGGCCGGCAAAGTCTGCCCCCCGTGGCAGAGCGGCTTGATGGGCACGCCGTAGGCGCCGTACTCGCCGCTGGCCATGGAGATGGGGGTGGCGGTGTCGATCATGCCGGAGCCGTACATGTGGGGCCAGCCCGTGCCGATGGAGCTGCCCACCGTAGTCAACTGGTTGGGGAGCGGGTAGGCGGCCGGCATGGGCTGCATGGTGGAAAAGGCGAGCCCCCCGGGCATCTTGTACTCTCGGGCGATGATGTTCTCGATGGCGAAGGGGTGCTTGAAGCTGGACGGCTGCGACACGCCGAGGTTGTAGGTGGACATCTGGGGCAGGTGGGTGCCCGTGGCGGCCAGGGCGCTGAGCCGCAGCTTCGCCTGCTGCTGCAGGTACTGCGCCGCGTCGGCCGGCTTGCTGGGGGCCAGGTGGTCCGACTTGACCACCTTGAAGCGCTTGCGGCGCCGCAGGAAGCTGCCGTTCTCGAACATGTCCCCGCAGCTGGGGTGCAGCGCCCAGAAGCTGCCCTTGCCCGGCTGGTCGGGGCGGCGCGGGATCTTGATGAAGCAGTCGTTGAAGGAGAGGTTGTGGCGCAGGGAGTTCTGCCAGCGCTGCGTGTTCTCCCGGTAGTAGGGGAACCGGTCCATGATGAACTTGTAGATCTCGCTCAGGGGCAGCATCTTCTCCGGGGAGCTCTGGATCGCCATGGCGGTCAGGGAGATGTAGGAGTAGGGAGGCTTCTGGTCGCTGTACGTGTTTCTGCCCGGGCGAGGCATCTTCGCTAGGGGAGCCGCGGGGATCTGCGGAAGGGCAGCGACAGGGAGGGGGGCGGAGGGTGAGCGCCACGGGCTCGCACCGGCTCCCGGCCGGCCGTGGGGAAAGCGGGGCAGGGGCAGGGGCGCGGGGAAGGGGCCTCGGCCCTCCGGGGCGGAGCGGGGCCAGGGGGGAGCGGCCCGGGGCCGCGCAGCGCCGGCGGGGGAACGGCGCCGTGCCCCTCTCCGCGCCCCGGCCTCCCCGCCCGCCGGCTGGCCCCGGAGGTCGCTCTGCCGCCCGGCCTCGGCGACGAGGGGACCCCCTCGCATCGCCTCCCCGCCCGCCCCGTCCCTCACCGCGCCGCGCCAGCCCCGCGTACGCCCACCTTAAAGTTGCTGGAAGTTGACAGTCCGCATCCGGGACGCGGCTGGGACGCGGGGCTCCTTCCCAGCCCGGTTCTCCGGCGCCTCTCTCGCCCCCTTCCCGGTCGCTCGGCCCCGCGGTAGTCCCGGGCAGGCAGCGAGCTGGCTCGGCGCGGCTGGGGGAATCCTCCGGCGCACCCCTCCCTGCTCCTCCGCGGGCTGAATCAGCTGCTTTTACACCACCGGCAGCTGGGCTGAAGCGAAGGCTCCTTCGCTTCTCCGCAGCCGAGATGAGCTAAGTAGTTGCCTCCATGTCCTTCCTCTAACCATCTGATAGTTTTATGTGGTGACATGAGCAGAAAAGACCCCTGTAGAGGCGCTTCATTAATGTGCCACTTCTTTGCTATCATATGACAATCGCCTTGGGAGGAGGGGGAGGGCAGCGGGAGGAGGGGGCTGAGAGAAAGGCATAATCTGGTTTCATTTACACCTATTTACATGGACACCTTGGGCCAATAGGAATCATTTCCATTTGAAGACAAGGCGAGGGGTGAAAAGGCTCCGCCAGCGGAATTGCAGTGTGATGGTACCCAGTAACTGGGGTGGGGGTGAAGGTATGCACTAACCTTTCTGTGGACTTTGCAGGAAGCTTAGTCTGCAATTCACACTTACAAATGGAGCTACTGAGCAGTGGGATGTTTGACATGGAAATTGCTCGGCTGTGGTATTCTGTTTGTTCTGCATTGTTATCTGATTTGTGGTGTTGGCTAACTCGAGGCGAGCCTTTTTGCCCGTAACGAGGGACTTTCTCTGTGCCAAACCCGGGCGAGCACGGCCTCGCTCGCGAAGGCTTCTTGCGGGGAGAGAGCCGGGGGGGGGGTTCCTCGACGCCCGGCTCGGTTTGCCGCCTTCCTGCCCCTCCGGCTCCGCGACCCCCTCGGGCCGGGACCGGGGGGGGCCGGGGGCAGGCGCGGATCCGCGGCCGGGGGCGTCCCGCGGGGCCGCTCGGGGGCGGCCGGTGCGGGCCGTGCGGGCGGCCTCGGCCCGGCGGTGCTCGGCGTGCCTCGGGCGGGGCGTGCGGCCACGTGTGTGCGTGTGCGTGTCCGTCTGGGTGCGTGTGTCCGTCTGGCTGCCCGTGTGCGTGTGCGAGAGGCGACGGCCGGGCTGCGGCTGCCTCCGCTCCGCCGCCCTCCCGCCGGGCAGCGCCGCCCGATCCCAGACGAGCCGCTCCGCTGCCGGCCGCGCGGCCCGCGGGCTCCGGCCCCAACGTGCCGGGCAGGCAGGGGAAGGCGGCCGGCACCCGGCACCCGGCACGGCCCCGCGGCCGCCCCGAGCCAGGAGCGGAGGAGCGGCTCGGGGGCAGCAAGCCCCGGAGGGAGGGACCCTTTGTGGTGAGCGCACGTCCCCTCCAGCAACGGTATTTTCGGAGCCGGGCAGTAACTCACCAAAACGTAACTTAAACACGACGAATTTAGGAGATTAAACAATTTCATTAATATTGAAACGGCCGCTGAGGCTGAGCGCGCCCGCTTGAAATGCAAGCGCACGTTTTTCAATATTAACAGAAGCACTTGAAGAAAAGAATAATGTCACCTTCTTAATTCAGCAAAAATAAGGGCGGCGGGGGAGGGAGCGCCCGGCCGCCTGCCTGCCCGAGCGGCTCCTCCGGCCGGGCCCGCGTTGGCTCGGAGCCGGCGGGGGGGCAGCCTCGGGGGGGGGCAGCCCCTGCCGGGGGGCGCCGGGCCCTCAGCGGCTGGAGCCGGGCCCCCCGCGCCGCCCCCGGTGCCGTCTAATCCCCCTCTCTCGCGCCACGACGTCCTTTAGAGAGTAACGGGGCAAAGAAGGGCGGTTCCGGGAAGGCGAGGAGCCGGGCCCGGCCCCGCGGACCTCCGGCAGCAGCCCCGCAGCACGGCCCCCCCGCACAGAGCGGCCCGGGGGGCGCTGAGCCGGAGGGCGCTTGTCAGAGGGCAGCAAAGGCAGCGCAGCGCTCTGCGGAGGGGACGGATTCCTCCCGGCGTCCCCTAGGACACCGGGCCGAAGGCTGCTGGCTTTGAAATAGAGCCCCCCGAGACCTGGGTCTAACGGGCCCCGCCGACCCCCCCCTCGCTTCAGCCCCGGCGCTCCTGAGCATCCCCGCTCCGCGCGTGTCGCCCAGCCCACGTTCGTGCTGTCAACCAGAGAGCTCAGGAGCAGCGCGGGAGTCAATAAAAGTCCCGGGCTGACAAATTCTTTCCTCCTTCTTTTTGCCGGCACCTTTTATTCTCGAAGAAAAGGGGAGGGGGGGGGGGGAACTACGCTGGCGCAACGGTGACCCCGCAATCCGTAAAGTTAAAGAGAAGTGCATTTGTGTCGGTGCTCCGAGAGCTGCTGAGGGCTGCCTGGGCGCGGCCCGGGTGCTGCCCGGAGCGCAGCAGCGTGCGGGGATCCCCGCGCCTCGCCCCCGTGCAGCGCAGCCAGCGGCGCGGCCGGGCGGTGCGGGGCTGCGGCGGAGCTCGGCGAGAGAGCCCCCGGCCGGGAGGGAGGAGGGGAGGGGGCAAGTGCGAGTGTAGCAAAATGAAGCCAAATCCATTGTGCGGCAAACCAAAACAAATAGCCGTTTTTCTGAAGCCTAATTCAAATAAGGAGCTCAGGGGAAGTGTTGGGAAAACTGTATAAAATACACATAAGTCAATTATATCAATGTGCGGACCCAATGGAAATGTATTTCGTGCAGCAGCCATTCAGCCCTTGCATGGAGCCCATCACGGACCACCTTTCTGCATGGAAGGTTCGCAATAGCCCCCTTTCCCACAAGCAAGACCACACACGTTTACAGATTTGGTAATAATTTATGCTAATTTTCCTCCATAAATCCACAATTCGCTTCAGTGGCAAGCGGGGCTGTTGAGAGAGGAAAAGGAGACAGAAAAGTGACAAATACAATATTGATTTTGAATCCTTGTGGCTGCAGGCAGGTGTGTTGCTTTGCAGAGGGGAGGAGTGCGAGAGGGGCTGCGGGGGGAAGCCAAGAAGTTTTCCGAGGATAAAAAAAAAAAAAAAAAAAAATCCACTCTGTGTGAGAGAATAGCTCACACAACCTTGTTAATATTTACAAACCGGTTGGGAGAAAAGAGAAGGGAGGGGGGAAGTACCAGCTTCTTAGGGTTTCCTAGGCTGCGGAACACAATGCCAGGCTCTGAGCAAGCTTTCCCCGTTTTGGAAAGTCAACTGCGGGCTGCGGGCTGCGGCTGCATTTCGGCTAAGCCTCGCTGTCTTTTTTTTTTTTTTCTTTCCTTTTTTTGTGATAGTTCTGCTTCTCACCGCTGCTCGGGGGCCGGGAGGGAGAAGGAAGCGGAGGGCTTTGGGTCCCCCGCCTTTCTGCGGGCTCCCTTGCCCGGCCAGGCGTCCCGAGCGCTGCGGCCGACGGAGGGAGCGCGGCGGGGCTTTGTCCCACCGCACATTCTTTACCAAATCCGCCACTTTGGCGTGAAACTACTTAGCGCCCTTTCAAAAGGATTTTGTTCCGTTCGCCTCGAGCGCTAAACAAACTCCCCCTGCCTGTCAGCGCTGAGCGGAGAGCGGCTCCCCGACCCCGTGTCCGGATCGCCGCCGAGCTGCTCAGGACCCGCACCGTGCCGGTGCTGCTGCCCGGCCGCTGGGCTCCGCCGGCACGGCACGGCACGGCACGGCATGGCCCATCCCGGCCTTCCTGCGGCTCCTGTTGCCGTGTTGGCTCGCCGACGGCGGCCGAGCACCGTGGCCCCATTGTGCCGCCGCCGGCGGTGGGTCGGGGGGCGGTCGGTGCCCCAGGACAGACGGGCTCAGGCGTCCCTGCTCGCTCGGTGCTCGTTCTCGGGCCGCCTGACCGGGGGCAGCCAGGCCCGGGGCAAGCGTGAACCCGGGCCAAGCGTGTACCCGGGGCTGCCAAAACTCAGAACCCCGGTGGCTGCCGCGGGGCCGCGCTCCGGTCGCGCTCCTTTTGCCCGGGCGCACCCCGTCCTTCGGCCGCCCGTAGCCCCGGAGCAGGCCTTCGGGCCCAGAGCCGCTTGCCCGGGGCGCCCTTCTACCTCTGCGCTCCGCCTGCCGCAGGGCAGATCCCCGGGCGGCGAAGCGCAGCGCCGCAGCCCCCCCTCCAGCCCTCCGGGACTTTTCTGGGACGGCTCCGAGGGATGCGGGGCTCACGGGGGGGGCCGACACCACGAGTACTTGAGCCCCAGCTTCTGCAGGGCCCCCGGAGCGGCTGTCTGCCCCTGCGGGGGTGCGCCCCTTCCCTTCCCTTCCCTTCCCTTCCCTTCCCTTCCCTTCCCTTCCCTTCCCTTCCCTTCCCTTCCCTTCCCTTCCCTTCCCTTCCCTTCCCTTCCCTTCCCTTCCCTTCCCTTCCCTTCCCTTCCCTTCCCTTCCCTTCCCTTCCCTTCCCTTCCCGGAGGCACTGGAGTATTTCTCTACACGTTTGAGACTTGTTGGTTTGTTTATTAATTTATTTGGAGAAGTATCAGGGGAGGCTTCGCAAACTTTTTCTTTTTAATCTTCTCTTTTAAATAAATGTCGCATTTCAAGCTGCCCTCTCTTCTCTTTTTCGCATTGTAGGAAATATTGAAAATGCCACCTTAGTATTGAAGGGATTAACTTGCTTTTCTCCCAGCCCCTAACTCTGGTGTAAAGGGAGCAGTAGATCAACTGTATAATGTGTGCACTGTTTGGTCATTTGTACAAGCAGAACAAAGGTTGAGCTAAGCCAAATTGCATTGCACTTGTGAACCGAGTCCCAATTTGAAGTATCTTTTACAGCAGGGGGAATGAGAACAATTTCGTGTATGTCTAAAAGGGAATAACAAAGCCACTTTCTAGAGCATCTCAAAGTGAAGTAGTGAGGCGTGACATTCCCAGGGTGAGGAGGGACAAAGGCAGGGTCAGGGGGATGAAAAAGGGAATCAAACAGCCACTTTCACATGTCTGCCCTCAACTGCTGCACCTCTCCATAATAGGAAACAACTGTTGTAAAAAGGGGGATTGCTCCCATTCATTCAAAATAGCAAATGATAGCTAAACAACATTGTCAAAACTGAATCAACTTCTGTGCAGTACCACCCAGAAAAAGGTATTGTGTTTTGGTTAATAGCTGGGTGGAGCAAACTTGATTTTCCTTTCTCTTTCCTTCTTTTTAGTTTTTCTATTTTTATTTTATTTTTTTTTGTATGCGCCTTTCTCTGCAGAGCAGCCCGCTCCATGCCCTCCCTCAGCCGCTCAGCCCCCGCCGCCAGCAGCAGCAGGGGCGCAGCTCCAGCACTCGCTGCGGGGCACGATCGGCCCCGGGCTGCGGTCCCGCGCCGCCGGGCTGAGTCCCCGTTAAATTACGGAGTTATTACTTGGCCAAACATCGGGAAATGGTTTTTATGACAATTGACGATGACTTTAAAGCGCACAGCCACAAGAATAATGGCGCGCACGTTACGGTTATTTCCCCTCTTTAACGCCGAGGGCAATAACCGTTTGCAGAGCTCAGACCCACGCAGGCTTTAAGAGCGGCATTTCCCGGCGTCGTGTGAAGTCTGCGACGAGCCGAGCTCTCATCAGGGTCCGAGCCTGCACTGCCCGCCTGCCCCCCGCCGCCGGGGACGGGTTTGCAAAGCGCAGCCGCACGGCGCGGCCGAGAGCGCGGCGGGGCCCGGCTGGATGCGGGTGGGCTGCGGGTGCGGGGCGGCTGCGGGTGCGGGGCGGCCCCCGCCCGGCCCCTCGCCGCCGGAGCGCCCCCGCCCCTCCCGCCCTGCCCACGCCGCAGCCCCCGGCCGCCACCCACCGAGCTGCAGGGGGGGCAGGCGGGGCCGCCGCCAGGGGCCCCCTCCCTCTTTCCCTCTTCTTCCTCCCCTCCTCCTCCTCCTCCTCCTCCTCCCTCCCCCGCCGGCCCCGCCGCGGGGCAGCACCGCCCGCCGGGGCTCCCCGGCCCTTGGTCTCCTGCGGGCGGAGCTCGGGCCCCCAGCCCGCCGCAGTACGGGCCCGCCAGGGGAGAGCTCGGGGAGTGCGGGCGGGGAGGGGAAGGGAAGGGGAAGGAAGGGCAAGGAAGGGGGCGTCGGCAGGGCCAGCCCGGCCGTCCCGCCGAGCACTTCCCGAGGCCCGCGGGCAGCCTCCAGCCTGCCTCCACCGTGCAACCGCGGGAGGCGGGACCTTCCCTTCCCTTCCCTTCCCTTCCCTTCCCTTCCCTTCCCTTCCCTTCCCGGCCGGGCTCAGCAAGGTTTCCCCGCAGCGGTTTCTTCCCCCGTATTTCTTGCTGTGCCTTTCTTACTGGGCGACACGGCATTTAATCAGCCACAGAGGAAAGGATTTGACTTTTTCTTTTGGCGAGCAAAGGCTCTCCGTGGCAATGAAAGGCCAAAAAACACCACGCGACTGGCGGGGCTCGGGGCCGGGGGCTCCGCCGCAGCGGGGAGCGCCCCGGGTCCCGCGCCGTCGGCCGCCGCTCGGGCCGTGCCCGCTTGTCCCCCCCGGTCCCCGGCTGTGCCCCGGCCCCCGGCTGTCTCCCCGACCCCCGGTTGTCCCTCCCAGCCCCCGGGGCTGGTGGCGGGGCGAGGCACTCGCGCCTTTCGCGCTGTCTCCCCACTGGCTGCGGGCAATGTAGATTTTCTAAAGATCTAATGAATAAACAACCAGCAAGTGCTGGCGGTGGAATTTACATTGTTAATGCCTACATGTGTATAATAAATATGCATTTGTATCTCTTCGGATAAACTCTTCGGAGTTCCTAACCTGTGGTGCTTTTCACCAGCCGCCGTCTCCGGGAAGCCGCGGGGCCGGGCGGGGCGCGGCGGGGGGACACGGGGGTGGCCCCGGGCCCGGGCGGGGGACACGGGGGTGGCCCCGGACCCCCCAGGCCCAGGAGGCGGCAGGCGCAGGCCGCGGCAGGCAGTGGAGGCTCAAAGTCGCCGCGCTGTGAGCAGCGGAACGATTTGGATGTCCGATATTAGCTCTGAGTATTAGTGTGGAGGTGCGGAGAGCGATCCGTGCCGAGAGCCGCCTTCAAAGGCACCGGACTCCCCTGCAGGAAAAGTTTCCAGGCGCGGCTGCTCCCCCTGCATCCCGCCTGCCCGCCGCCCTCCTCCTCCGCCCCTCCTCTCCCCGCACGGCCCCGCACAGCGCTGCCCGCCTTCGCCCGGTGCCGCCCGCTCCCCGCACAGCCCGGCCGGGCCCCGCGGGCCCCCAGCGGCCCCCGCAGCCCTGAGCCGGGCGCTGCTGGGCCGGGGGGACGCGGGGGGGCGCCGGCACCTCGCAGCCCTGGCGGCTGCAGCCGGGAGGGATAACGCTTTCCTCCTCGTTTTTCGCTGCAAACCAGGTGCCACTTCCTTACCCCGCTTGATGGCAAATGTCTCATCTTCAGCGGGCTGGAGCTGGCATACATTATTTTAATTAAGTCTATGGCGATTTACTTTCCTCTGAGATCCATTCCACGGTGCAATTAGGAACGTATTGGTGCTAGCACATATGAATATTCAGGAGAGTGTCAATTAATTAGCAGACAGAGGAATCTCATTATGGTGCTCAAAACCCTTTTAGTGCTAAGCAGAATTAAGGGGGCATTTGCCAATGTGCCGGATTAGTGAATATTTTACTGCGCGCTCATTTAACTTCATTATCATAGCACTTACACTACTCTCTGATTTTATTAATTAAATCGCTCATTAATTTATCCAGGAGAGGGATAAAAGTTTTATGACGCCACAGCGCTTGCGTAGGCGCCCTGAAAGGGCCGCTCGACGCCGCCGCGCCCGCCCGGAGCCCCGCGGCCCCCCGGCGGCCATGGGCCGGGCACCGCCCGCGCGGCCTCGAGCCCGGCCCGGTTCCGCCCGGCAGCGGGGGGGGGGCCGGGGCCGTGCGGTCGCCTCCAGGCCCCGCACACGGTGCCCGAGGAGGAGCCTCTCCGGCCGAAGCCGAGCGCCGTCTCCCTGCGGTGGGACGTGCCGGGGGCTGCCGGCACCGCCGGTCTGCGGGTAGGGGCTCGCCGTGATTTTCCCAGGGAGCGGCGTGTCGGGAGCGGCTCCTTAAAAAAAAAAAAAAAAAATGTCCGTGGGATATTGTGCTTCGCGAAAAACAAACAAAAATTCCCTCGGAAATGTTTAATATTAAATATTAATCGGATTTAAATTGAATAGCCGCGTCCCGCGCCGGCTGCGGGTGCTCGGGAAGGTCCGGCCGGCCCCAGCCCCCCGGCGCCGGGAGCGCGCCTCTGCCCGCGGGGGCGAGCGGCGGGAGCGTGCTCGGGTCAGCGCCGCGCGCCCGCAAAGGTTGGAAAGACAAATATTAAATCTGCCTTCACAAAGGGAGCCGCTAAATAGATCTGAAATTAATATGCATGTAAAATTAATTAGCTGCATTTCGTGACATCAAAATAAGTACCTGGGAAACAAGAACACCTTCTGGGCATTTGGAACCATATGCTAGAATTATAGCTAATTGACTAATTACATAAATTAGGCGTTAATTTCACGACACATCGAGTACAAAAGATATCTCAATTACGTGGGCGCGGGGGGGAAGGTTAAAGGGGAGGCAGCGGGGGCGGCTCCGGCCGAGGCCCGCCGCCACCTGGGCACGGCCCTGCCCTGCCAGCCGTGAGCCCTACCCGCTCCCTGCGGGGCCTGTTCAAGGCTTCAAGGGCCGGCTCCCTCGGCGGTACAGGGCATATTATGGGATACATGGCAGCTTTCCTCCTGCGGCTTCACCGCGTCCCGTGCGGTGCCGAGCAGCGGGGCCCACGGAGCTGGGACTGCCCGGCCCGGCTCGGCTGCGGGGCGCCCCGGCCCCTCCGAGCGGGTGTCGGGCCGCCGGGAGCTGGCCGCGGCCGGCCGTGGGGACAGCGGGGCTGCCGAGCTTAGAGGAGCAGCTGCGGCTTAAAAGCTCGGGGTGGGAGGGTTCAAACAGCCAGGGGGCTGGAGGAAGCCCAGGCTGCGGCACGAGGAGCGGGAGGAGAGCTCCTGCTGGCCCAGCAGCGTTGGGGAAGGGCCGGCAGGTGCCTGCCGCTCGCACCGCAGCCGCGCCTCGCAAGGGATGGGAGCCCCGCACCTTAGCCCTGGCAAGGCGGGTGCTGCCGGCCCGTGGCAGAGCTGGGGAGCTCCTCGGGGGGCTCCCCGGAGCCTGCCCCCCCCGCGGCTTCTGCCTGGCGGCACCTGCCCTCCCCGGCCGTTCGGCGGCTGCGGAATGGGAGGAGACGCGCCGGGTGGCGGTCCTTCTCCTGTGACAAAGCGTGCGTTTTGAAGGAGCGGGGCTGTGGCGTTGCCAGATGCTGAAGGTACTTGAGGGAGATGTTGACAAGTGGATAATTGTCAGCAGAACTAAAACAGACACTTTGTTTACAGTTGAGCGTGATTAATTGCGAGTAAATAAACCAGCTCCGTCCGGAAACTCTCAGCAGCTCCCATTCAAAGGCAGGCAGCCTGGGCTGGGAAGGGGGGCAAGGATCCATGGACCCCTCGGGGCAAGAACCTGGCACCGAGGGCACCGTGTGGGGCTCCTGTCACAAGGTTTCAGGCCCCGCGGCTTCCTGCTTGCTCATTCTGCTGGTTTCTTTTTCCTTTCGTTTTGGCGCACATGGATGGATCACAAAGAGCTGGGGATCACAAACGAATTTGAAAGGAAAAGTTGGACAGCTGAATGCTGGCAACAGACCATGCAGTCAGGTAAAATCGGCGGGGAAAGCAATCTAAGTTACTTCATCAACAGTAAAATACAACGGGATGTAGTAATCCTCCTTCCCCATTATAATTTACCCTCGTTAATGCCTCTGTCATACTTTGTAACAGCGGTGAGCAGCACACGGTAGTGTTGACGGTCAGTTAACCCCAGGTATACTCTGCAGGGTTTTTTCCATCCCAGATAAGTTTCTGTTTGTGCCTGCTGTAGCAGGGTCTGTTTAGCCAGAGTTAGGCAGAAGGTGGCCTGGTTAGTGTCTGAGGCTGCTCAGGCTAGACAGATACTGCAGCTCGACCCGAGGGTGGGGGGAAGCAGCGCTTACCTATCCTGAATTGCCCAAATGTGGTGTTTGTGTGGATCTTTCTCCAAGTGATGATTTCCTCTCTGTGGAGTGCTTTGATCCTCTCTGAAGCCACTTCCTGCACATTATTCTTCCTTTAACGATGGAAGCCCTGCTAAGAGACAGCTGTAGCAGCCTGCTTAGCTTCCCTCGTGCATAGCACGCTTCTCAGCCAAGCTACCAGCCTGTTAATCTCTCCTCAGACTTTCTGCCTCTGCCCTCTCCTTGGGTGGTTCTTAGTTTAAGACTAGTGTGTCCGTGCGTATGCCCCCTTCTAGTGGGCATTCAAATGACTGCAAAGGGACTGCAGCTGCTGACAGCCTACTAATAATAAGACCCACGCTGGTGCTGGCACCACTGGATGAGCTTCCTTATCGGTGACTCCTGTGTATTTCTTAGGGGGTTGGTATCGTGCAGTGTGCAGGTTTAGTAGTAGTATTTTTCTGGTTGGTTGATTTTGTACCAACTCTAATCTACTTTCATTGGCTTTGATGGAAAAGGGCCTTTTGTGCCAGCTTCCAAGGAGGAACCTGTGTAAGAATATCTTTCAGTCTCAGGCCTGTGGTTTGAAGACATGGTTCCCAGTTGCTGTTACAAGGGATCCTTGAAGAGCGGCTGGGTACTGCTCATCTCCCACTGCCATATCTGCTTTGAGAGAAGGAAAATCTGCCAGGAGTTTGTGGGAGGCTGCATGGTGATGTGCATTTATCTGTCTTTTCAACATGCAAGTAATGTTCAGTTGCTGTTTTGCACTCTGCGGGCCTGCCATGCCACCTGCCTCCCATGCAAGGACACCACTGGCATCGAGGGCGCTGCCGTTAGAGCACAAGCAGTGACTGAGGCAGCGACTTGGGTAGGTGTGGGGAGGGGGGATAAGAAACAGCACGCGCAGTGGGAGCAGGCACACCCTGGGCATAGTGAGGCTCCATCAGCTGGGTGCGACAAGCCTGGTGTTTCTGGCTGCTCCCTGGCTGCTGGGCTTCTGTCCAAGTGGGACCCCACGTCTCAGAGCCATGCCTTGTGGTATTTATTCTAATTGGCCAATAGCTTATCAGTAGGATTACTAATTAACTTGCACTTGGATAGTTTATGCTATCACAGCCAACAGGACTGTTTCTTTTTACTTTGAAGCCTTCTGTGTCCGTAGCGTTCCTTCCAAAACACTTCCCCTTCACTGTATCTGCAGTCATGACTTTGCTGTGCCCATCCCTCATCTGGAACATGTCTCTTCCTCTGGAGCATGTGCTTGTCTAAGCAGCAGCAGTTGTTGCTTGTCTGTGCAGCTCAGAAGTGCCCCAGGACGCTCCCCAAAGGCTGCAGCACTTCAAAGCAGATGCTGTAGGCTCATAGCAGCCAGAAAACAGGCGCTTGGGGTCCTCTAGGCCCCGAAGGTGGCTGCTGGCATGGATGTAAGAGGAAAAGCTCCTTTCAAGGAGCAGCTTTGGAGTTTCCTTCTGTGGGGCAGCACTGGGCACTTCAGGGACAAGGCAGCAAGCCAGGAGCCTCCATACAGGTTGTGAAGATCTTCCCAGAAGCTAGAGCAGCTGTGTGGGGAACTCCGGGGTGAGTCAAAGCACCAAGGAAGGAAAGAAAACCAATCCCCTGACAGAGAGATGAGAGCATTGCCTCTCATCTCTCTGCTGCTGGTAAATTTTCCAGTCCCCTAGTTTATGCTGTCTTGTACTGCCCTCAGGTCTACTGGGTTACTTGTATAGATGGCAGTAGGTGTCGGCTCTCCCAGCAGACAGCCATGCTTAGGGAAGTAGTGTTTTGCAAGCTTATGTCTCCTTTGTGGATGGAAAAGACTTCTGAGATAAAAACCCCTTTGAAATCCCTTTGCCACATCCATGAGATCTACCACTTAAAAGGCCGAAAGACAGAAGGTTCTAGTGCTGTCAATGTCAGTGGAACTGGTAGGTCTTACAAGTGGTAGTGATCTCCCTCATTCCCAGAGGAGTTGGGTGGGACCTCTGAGTGAATGTATGTTCAGATCCCTGTGACCCAGGGACAGCAGCTGTGCTCCTCTGACCTACAGGCATGTCTGTCAAAAATTGTTGTATAAACTTCTTCATCTTTGTAGTCGATAGCAGATCCCAAGGAGTCTGAACATCTGTGTGAAACACTGCAGTAATGCCAAAAGGTCCAAGCAAAGCCTTCACTGGAGAGGATGACGTGATATCTTGCCGCTCTACTTCTTAAAGCATTTTCAACTCCTGTGACTCAGCAGCTGTGCTGGATGGAACAGGCGGCCTGAACTGTCTGCTTCAGACTGAGCTGTGCCTGGCTTTTTTGCTGCCCTGTTGGTGTAAAGCCCCAGCGGATGGAGGGCACACGGGTGTAGGATATCCTTTCCTTGTGCCAGTGGAAGGCAGTCCCCCTCTGGGCACGGGTCTCAAGGCAACCTGTCATTTGCTGCCTGGTTGTCTTGGGAGACCTTGTGGTGGAGTCAGGACTGAAAGAATGAGCCGGGCTCATGAAGGTGAATGTGTTTGCAGCTGACAATTGGGGACACCTGCTGATAACCATCTGCTGGGATTCCCTGTAGGGAGCTGTGAAGTACCTTTGTACATACAGACTACAAGTGCTATATGCATCGTCTACTTTATATGCATATGCTCTCCGATTAAATAGGGGTCCAGGTATTAAAGTTGGTTTTAGTGTTATTTATCTTTGTATCTGTGTATTTTTTGTGGGAAGAGACTGTCTTATTATCTTTTAGATAATTCATTCCACAAAAATGAATAGCCAGATCTTTTAAGAGGCATCTGTACTTGCAAATCCCGAGAGAGAGCAGTTTTCCTGCTGCACTCTGTGTATGCCAAGTTTGTAGGTATTTGCAAAGTAGAACTTTGTTTAACTTAGTTGTCATTAATGGTCAGAGATGCCGTGCCACTAGTACTTTGCAAGTCAATTATACGTAAAGCATTGTAACAGGATTATTAGAAAGTACTAAATGTTTGAGAATATATGTGATACAGGAAGAGGCACCAAATTGCTGTGTACTTAGCGTGTATAATGCAGCTTGCTCAATTTGTTCCTGGCTATTCATAGGAGAGTACATTTTCTCTTTTTAATTGCACAAGATGACAAGACCTTTTAATTAAGGTGGCATCTATAGTATTCATATACTGCAAAACCCACAAATGACTAAAACTTAATAGCATCGTAAAAACTATGGTTAAGGCTTTTACCAACACTGCCATCACAGCAAAAGGCTTTAAATCAGCAATGTCAGAAGTGAACATATGCCTGCACAGGGAGGAAGCAAAGCTACTGCCTCTGAGAGCAGCAACCCACTTCTTTCCTACAGAAACAGTCTGTGTGGGTTTTGTGGCTGTAGTAATGAAGCCAGCAAAGGGCTCTTCTGGCTCTCTCTCTGCAGGTGTTGCTGCCCTCCCTCGTCAAATTTCTGCAACTTCTGTGTTTCCAGTTACCAGGTGCTTTTGGGGAGAGAGGGTAAAACTACTCTTCATCTCTCCAAAGTGTCCTGCAGGCTTCAGTGGGCCAGAAGGGCAGAGAACGGGAGCTTGGTGCGCAGACAGGGTGCAGAAGGAGGCGGGCGGTGCTGGATGCTGCAGGAACAGGGCAGGAAGCCTCAGTTTCTCTCTGCTTTGGCAGGGACTCACCCTCTCACCTGACATTAACTACCCCACCTGCTTTTGGGATCACCTAACTGATTGATGGGGGTCACCGCTGTAGCCTATTAACAATTTGTAAGCACAGTCCTTTGGCAAGTATACACAGGCAGATTTTTTTGTTGTTGTTTCTTCTCCTTCCCTTACAGTGACAGCGTTACATCTGTTTGGCTGTATTTATGGGGCAGATGCTCTTTTACCACCCCTGCTTTATAGGATGTCGTACCGCAGGAACTCTAGGAGGTGCACTCTGCTAGTGATATGGGATGTGTGCCAGCAGAACGCTCCCAGCTTTTGCCTTGGTGACTGTGGTAAAAATAGGAATGCTTCTTGGTGGCTTTTGTGAGGGGTTAGTGGGATTCTTTGTGTGTGGATTTGTTTTGTTTGGTTGGTTTGTTTTTGTTTTAAGAATGTAAAGGAATATTATGCAGATGTTCTTAAACTGTACACACGGTCTTATTTTTAACAAGAGCTTTTTTATTTTTTCATCACAGTCTATGGGAAAAGCACCTTTGTGTATATACAACAGTTACTGCAGCAGGCTTTTGCAGGCATCTTTTTTCCTGTAGAATTAGATATTTAACAGTTTGTTTTTAATCATCATGTCATAATGCACAGAGTTCCTCAAGCACTCCTTGTTATCAATTAACAAATCAACCAGACTGTATGTTTCAGCATTTCCCTTGGGAATGGTTCAGAAAGCGACACAATTTTTACCTTATCGTTAAAAATACTGCATTGTTTACCAGATGAGTATTTAAATAATTTAAAGATGCTATTCCAAAGAGAGACCTTGTTAGAGTGAAAAGTGCTTTTCCATGAGAACCTCTTGCAAAAGAGAAAAGGAGCAAGTAAATAGGGAAAGAAGGGACCTTGGGATGTATTAACATTTAGCAGCACTAAAATGAATTTTGTTAATCATGTCTGGTTTGATATTAATGAATTATGCTAGTTGAGTGCATTTTCTCCACTGTCAGGTGTTGAGTGCTGCGATTTTTCACTTGTGGGTGGGGAAGCAGTCCTTTGAGGACTGCGCTAGGCAGGGCTTTGAGGCCACTGGGGTTGTTCAGGAAGGCAGAGCTCTTGAATCTTCAGTCCCCTTTACGTGGCTAGAGCAGTCCCGAGAGCCCTGAGTGGCAGAAGCCGATTAACTGAGCCGGCTGAAGGGGCCGCAGTTTTCCCGCTGGCATTGTCTAGCCCTGCATGTGTGGCTTGGGTTTTGCAGTGCATTAAAAGCCGCCTGTCCTCCTCTACCAGCCTTTGCCCCGGCTGCCTGCCTTCAGCTCCTGTTGCACAGAGAGCTGTGAGGGCTGGCTCAGGCACCGAGGAGGCTGGAGGGGGCCACCAGTGTGTGCTAACAGAATGTAACATAGCCCTAAGAAGCCAAGGGGCTGGAAGTAGAAAAAAGCCATTTTAAGCCATTTACAGCAAGCCTTTTCTGGAGCCCAAAGGGTCATCTGTTCATGAAGTGGAGTACAGAGGCTATTCAGTCTGGTGTTATGGCAATATTTCACAGAATCACACAGAATCACAGAATTTCTAGGTTGGAAGAGACCTTAAGATCATCAAGTCCAACCTCTGACCTAACGCTAACAATCCCCACTAAACCATATCCCTAAGCTCTACATCTAAACGTCTTTTAAAGACTTCCAGGGATGGTGACTCCACCACTTCCCTGGGCAGCCTGTTCCTCACAACCCTTTCGGTAAAGAAGTTCTTCCTAACATCCAACCTAAAACTCCCCTGGTGCAACTTTAGCCCATTCCCCCTCGTCCTGTCACCAGGCACGTGGGAGAACAGGCCAACCCCCACCTCGCTACGGCCTCCTTTAAGGTACCTGTAGAGAGCGATAAGGTCGCCCCTGAGCCTCCTCTTCTCCAGGCTGAACAAGCCCAGCTCCCTCAGCCGCTCCTCGTAGGACTTGTTCTCCAGACCCCTCACCATTTAAGAATACAGACAAAATATCTAGGTTACAAAGGAGCCCGTGCATCAGTGCTTATCAGAGAATCTGCACTGTGCTGTGGGAACACAAGGTAGAGCTAGTCTGACGCCTTCGGGGAAGGATCCCCAGGGCGTCTTACAGCTTGAACAGGTTCGGTTGTTTTGCAGACTGTGTGTGAAGGTCTTTACCTTGGCACTTGTCAGGCTGCCACATGCAGGTCACTCCTCTTCACAGGAGCGATTATCCAAACTGGACATTGCAAGAGAGGGATGGAAGTATGGAAATAGGTTTTCACGGAGTGACTCTTGGAGTCCTGAGTCCCAACTTGACTTCTGCTTGATCTGTTCATCTGTTAAATGGCTTGCAAGAATGTGCTTAAATTTAATCCCGGAGATGAAAACATTTGGCAAGCCTTGTCTTAAACGGAGCTTTGGTCTCAAATGGCCTCTATGTGTTTTCAGGTTTTTTTTAGGAGTTTCCCTTTTTTTGTGCTAAGGGGGGAAAAAAAAAAAGTAACATGAGAAACAGAAGCCTGAGGGCTGTGGCAAGACACTATCTGTGAGCAGGGATAGTAACTTCATCAGACTACCTGGTGTCAACGGGCAAATCTGACAAGTTTACCCCCACGAGAATTTCTCCATACACGGTGTGTCCTTTTAATGTGATATTTCTTTACTCAGTACATTAACAAAGCTTGTTCTTGCCCAAGTGTTAATGTTGAAAATATTTTTCATGTTACAGGAACTTCAAAGAGTCTTTATGCTGGGGAAGAGTTGGTTCCTCTCAAACTGTCCACTGCTCCAAAGAGTCTGAAAACAGGAGAAAATTGGTATTGCTTCCTCACTCAGGTTGATCCAAGTCAGGCCTGGTAGATGTTCGTTACCCTGTAGGATTCAGTGACTCTCCCTGTGTAGTTTGTGATTGGATTTTGTGCCTAGGTTTGCATGGGTCAGGAAGCAGTTTGGCTTTTGCTGCTTTCAGACGGCAGAGCAGCAGGCAGCACAGCTGACTGTCGCACCCCTTACTGAGAGGAAACTGGGGACAAGATGACTGCAGTCAGGGTAGGGATGCTTGGCTCTGGGATTCATTCCCTATCTGTTGTATGGAGCTTAGAGTTCAACGCCAGGGCATGTTTCAAGGCGTTATTATGCCCAGGAACAGGTCTGACAGCAGCACTACGTGCAGCACTCCTGTGGGCTTCAAGGAGAGCCCCTCGCAGAAGGCGCAGGTAGCACAGCCCTTCAGGTTTGCGGCATGGGGAGTGGCTTGGGGAAGTGGGAATGTTTTGTGTTTTGGGTGGTGTTTGAAAGAACGTGCTGCTGGTCTAGCTGTGTTTGGGGCCCTGATGCTGCTGGACAGATGTAATAGATACATGCATGCTGTTGAATATGGCACAGTGAACATGAACCTATGGGAATTTTATAAGCAAACTTAATGTATATAATGACTGTGTTTGGCCTTTTTTTTTTTTTTTTTTTTTTTTTTTTTACAGGCTGCAAAAAAAGGGAGGGGGGGGAGGAAGCATATAATGCCTATTAAAATTTTCCTGGGTTCCGTTATGCTTACTACTACAGATGTTACTGTTTTGAAACTTTCACTTAACAGAAAGAGAAGAAAGCTTGAAATGTCTGTGTTCAGTAATATCCGCATCTTTCTCAAGCTGTTACTTAGGTTTGCCAGCAAACAAATCTTTAAGTGTAAATATTTTTGATTGTGGGATAGACAGTTTTGTTTGTGGTTCTGTTTCCTCTTTTTATTTTTTTTAAAAAGAGGGTCAAAGGGGAGCAGAGAGATCCAATAAAAAATATTATTTCAGAATATTTCTTGTGGATTTCTGATGGAGTGAAGGGGGGTGAGCTGCTGTATAGGAAAAGTATGAAAATGAAAAGAAATCCTAAGTCTGATCTTAGGGTGGGAACTTGGTCTGTACTTCTGAAAGCAAATAAACTCATGGTACACATGTTCAGCTCCAAGGGACAACAGCCCAGATGCTCCAGCGAGGCTACTCGTCTGCTTGGGTTAAAAGCTAATGATGAAGTGCCACGTTACACGTGGACTCGTTTGCACTGCTTTGCTCTGGGAAAGCTTTCTGCAGTCCTGGAAGTGGGATTGCCTCCCACCTCTGCCAGAATCCTGCCCCTAATGAATCTGCAGCACTGAAAAATGTCTCTTATATAACGGCTGTGAGACGCTGCTACAGAACTGTATCACAAAAACATCCTGGTGCTTTATTTTCAAAAGAGGGTCACCTTAAACTTGACGAACTTTCACAGCCTGAACAAGCAGGAGGACCATGTGGAGAAAAATGTCTCTGGGGATGTAGTTTCAGAGAGAAAGTTCACTTGAGGCATGAGTCTTGGGTAGTGTGATTTGATTCCATTTACTAATGCAAAATTTGACAACAGTAAAAACTCCTTCACTGTTTAATCTTCCACTAGAGAAAAAAATCAAAATACTTTTTTCTTTCCCAGAATAGCTAGCTGGCAGAAAACTTGAAAAATGTGAATCCCCTTCTTGATACCAAGTCACTTTGTTGATGAACAGTGCTCCCAGCAAAAACTGGGAATGATACCAGACAAAGGATGCCTGGCATCATTATCTGCATTATATATCAATAGTTGTGCTTCCTTGCCTGTCAAGTGTATAACCTTGTGTGTCCTTAAAGTGTAAAAACAAAACACCCACCACCCTAAGGACACCTGGGACTGCACTTCTAAGGAGCCAAGAGAAATAAAAATATTTTATTAAAATATTATGAATTATTGTTAACATATATTTACATATTTTAATTCATCCTATGAAACATCTGAAAGAATCAAATATTATATACCTATAGTTATGAAGCCAGCCTTTAATTTCATTGTTTCTGTGCTACAATCCATTGGTACAGCATTGGGGTATTTGCATTCTTTATGTAATAACAAGCCAAGTAACATTTCCAAGGGAGAGGCAGCTGGGTAGGACACTTGTCTGTCTGTTAGGAAAAAAAAAAAAAAAAGTCTTTGGCAGGTCCATCTTGGAGTGAATACTTTAAAATGTTATGGTTGGTGGGCTGAGCAGACTGGGTCAGTGGTGGTACTCAAAACTGATCATTGTGCTACTGAGTGGTGTTTGGGGCTTTGGCGTTTCTGTTGTGAGCTTCTTTTCTGGGAACTGCTTAACTTGGAATTGATTGTGGTAGGCTGCGTGCCTTTCAGATAAGAAAATTGAGGTTTCTTGGTGCTTCTCATGTATAGGACTGGTATCTACTGAAGGCCTTGTTTCTGAAATCTGTTGCTTTCTTAGTTTGAGCCAGATCTGTAGCACGTTTGTAATTAGCAGCTATCAATTCAGTAAGGACTTCTGGCAGTCGTTGATTGTTTGCACAATCGCTATTTGAAATAAAAACCTGCTGGGAGTCTGATTGCTCTGATGGAAGTGGGGGAGGCAAATGAGACTGACAGTGCTAGCAATGCCACCTCGATAAACTAACGTATCACAGAGCCCACTGCTAGAAATGAAGTCTTGGAGAATCCCGAGATGCACCAGAAGCTGTAAGAATTAGTGCCTCGTGTGTGCCCTGTACACTAGCAAGGGCTCTGGTAACATCTCCGTGTGTGGTCACAGGATAGTTTTACTTACAAGACCAACCAGGTAAACAAAGTCTTCTGCTCCAGACCCACTAAAAAGGTGGGGGACATGACACATGACAGTTATGTTGCTGCCAAACAGATCTGCTTGGCGTACACTGAAAGGGCATTATGCTAGCGATGGGGAAACATGCTGAGGAGTCCTGAAAATGATTTGTCAGGAAGCATAGCACTGTTGGGGTGACCAGATGCTTGTGAACCGCAGGTGTATTATTTCAACTTCTTGTGGTTTTAATTTTTGGGGTTGAAATTGAGGAACACCTGCATTTCCTGATCACATCTGTCGGCTGCTTTGCCATCTCTATTTTCCCCTCTGTCAGCAGTTGGCTACCAGATGAGCTTTAGATGAATAGCATTCACCTTACCTGATAGTTGTTTTATGATGCTGGTTAGATGAAGTAGTTCCAGCAGATACTCGCAATAAGCAGAGGCCTGTACTCTCTGCAGTTCATTGAACCCATATGGATGAGAACAGCTGGAAAGATGGGTTTGCTACCTGAGGCCAATGTTTGTGTTGCCAACCGCGACTCCGGCTTGCTGACCCTTGTATAATTCATTGCAGTTGAGGAAATGTTGTTCACACTATTCCATTTTGTGATGAATGGCATTACTTAAAACTGATCGTCTTGTAAAGCAGTGGTGACTTCCCATGTCTGACAGATGTGAACAAAGAATACAGTCAATAAATATCGCCCTGTTCTAAAGGAAGATTCACTGCCTACAGTTGATGGGGAGAAATTTCAGTGCAAACAGGAAACAGGTGGAGAAGAAGCTGGTTTAAAATTGCAATTTAAAGGTTATGCTTATAGATGGACTTTGCAGGGATTCATGCATCGAGGGGCCCTGAATTGTGCAGGTGTAGTGCTGCAGGTGCAGATTTCAGTCTAGCATTGTGGGACCATTACTGCATCGCTGACCCTCTCAGTGTAGCCAGGTTCCCAGTGACCTTGCAGAGCGTATTTATGGAATTCTGCCAGAAGAGGAAGGATGCCTCAGGAAGGCCTGGTTAGGATAATAATGTTTCCCACTTGGTGCTAATGCTTCTGGGAATGTTCTTCACCCAGACGCTTCCTGCCAGAATTTTCAGAGCCGAGGTTGGGTGTTTGCCTATTTGTGTGAAAGACCACCTGACCTACTGACCGCTTCCTCCAAACTCCACGAGGGGTCCTTGGCAGGATGCTACAGGCTTTGGAGGCAGCAGCCAAAGGTACCCAAGGCCCTGCTCAGAGACAGAAGGATGATTAGGGCAAGATGAGTATATTCATAAGAAGACAAAGGCAGCTTCTTTGAAAGGTCAGGGATATCTGTGAGAAGCCATTAAGAGAACGGAAAGAATTGAGAAGAGAAACAAAAAGGAATTTTAGCAAGTGCCCATGGGAGACCCCAGTAGAAATTATTGTGGTCTGAGATGTGAGGATGGGTGGGGAAGTGGAGTCAAGGAGGTCTTTGTGAGGGCTGGAGACAGGCTTTGATGATGAATAAAGTGAAGAGAGTGATGGAAATGCAGGGTGAAAAGGAAGCTGGATTCCTCCTGTATATAAACACCTCTTTGTGCAGCAGGTGTCCTGTTGCTATTAAGGTATAAAAGTAAAAATAACATAATTGACTGTATTTCTATAAGAATATGCAGGGCACACAATGACTCGGTAGTCGTCTACATTGATTCTGCAGTAGGTTTGTAATTGTTTCAGCCCCCTGCTTCATTCCTCACCCCTCTGCGTGGCTATAAGGAAACTAGGTAAAATGTCAATAGAATTACATGAGTATCAGACTGATCCCAAGTCCTTTTGAAGCTAAGAGGTATGGATTGGCATTTGTCTCTTGTTCTTTTGTGGTTTTATAATGCACTGGTTATGATATGGATATTTCCCCAGGAATGTTTCATGTGATTAAATTGTAGCCTTTATTCAAGATGCAACATTATTATTATTCTCCGTGGTCTCCATTCAAAAAACATGTAAAATCCCTTCACTAAAAAGCTCATAAGAAGGTGCTTAGGGTTAAGTCCACAGAGTCAAGTAACAAGACAAATTGAAGTATCTTTTGGATGTGGCTGAAATGGGACCAACCTTTTTGGTTTGATTTGGTGCCATTATGACACGAAAAAAAGTTAAGAAATGAATATACTTTGTTTTCATCCTCAGCAGCTGAAGCTTGCTACACTACTGAAATCAGTCCATGAAAGCATGTGCTGTTACCTCATGCTTGAGTGATGTTCTTGCTCGTGACAGAAAGAAGATCAAGGCTTCTCACTACAGGCTGCGAGCAGTCTGGCCCTCTGCACGGTTCTGAGGATGTTCTGTTCCTCACCCCTGCCTTGGCCCCAGGTAGGCCAGCAGGGATGCTCCTGAGATTGTAGATCAAATTTAAGCCCTGACAAAGTAGATCAGATATTTGTGGGTGCAGACAGTATGCTTGGAGTTAGAGTGAGAAAAGGCAACTTATTTGATTTTTGTTTTGCTTTGTTGTCACTGATGTTACATCTACTGAAATCAAAGTTTCAGAATTGAAATGCAGTTGTTGTGATTTCTGCGGTTCTCTTGTTCCTTTACATCACAGTGCATAGCCACAAGGGGCTAGGTTTTCTGTGCTTAACTTTGTAATTAAGTTGTTTTACAGGTTTTTCAAGTATTTCCCAATTAAAAATCCGAACAAATAAGCCAAAATAGAAAGTGAAATCAAATGAGACTAAGCTGATACTCATTTGGGTAGTAATAATTCTCTTACTTTAGTGTATAGATGTGCACACCTTGAATTTGAATTTTCAGACTAGCAAAACAATGGTTGTCCTTATCTTACACGTGAGCCAGACAGTAGAATAGAAAGAAGAGACACTTTATTATTATTGCTGTCCCTGGATTTCACAATTGTTTGCAGCAAAGCGACATGAAGACTGAGGACTCACGATGTGAACTGCTTGCAGACACTGCAGAGGTGTCCTCCAAGCACCACAGGCCCTTGTGCTTGTGCTGGTATGCCTCTGGATTTTCCTGGATGTGTTTTCTGCTTGCACATTTCCCCAAGGTGGCCTTTTGATTTGTCTGTGCTTTCTTGAGCTGACAGCCTACTTGAAATTACTGCACAATAAATCTGGAAATAATCTGGAAATCTTGGCCTTTTCCCTGAGTGCATGAGATGAGTGTGGGGCTTAACAGAGCTTCACTTCCTTCGGTGCCTCTGCTAACAAGCTGAGATGCAGCAAACTATTCCTCCTGTGTGCTGCTGGGCCTGGAGATGAGGAAGGATGAAAGGAGAAAGAAGAATTCAAAGATGGAAAGGAGCAGTGTACGACAGTGGAAGAAGAATGAAGGATGCTTAGGGAGGCAAGGTGATGAAACCATGATTTCTTTGGTTGCCTTCTTCCCTCTTTCCACAATAGGAGGATTCTACTGCCCTGTGTGCTACCTTGAGTAGAGGAGCAGTAGTTGCTACAAGTCAGTGCTGTGTTGAGGGAATAGGGCATGCTGGTTTCTTTCCCCTTTTTGTGGCTCAGGGGTATATTTAGTGCAATATCAACCGCTGCAGTTCCTTTGGTGGTGATAAGAAGCCTGTATTGGGAGCTTCAGGGGCTTGGGCAAGCTGCCAGACTCCTTTTGCAGAAGTGAGTGAGAAGGGGAAAGTGTGGTACTGCACTTTTATAGCTCTGCCAAATCTGAATGGAATTGCAGGAGACAAAGAAAAGGCACTCTGCCACCTGGAGGGCTGCATATCAAACACCTTCTGCATGAAGAGGTGTGGGAACCTCTAAAAGGAGAGGTCACAAGCATTCCTTAAAATTGAAAGTATTGGGTGACCTGGATAGGAAAGTCATTTTTCAGATCCTGTGGTAATATTCATGTATGTGCTTATGTGTGTGTAGAGGTGTGTACATGTATCTGTCTGTACAAATATAATACTTTATATAATATTATATAATACTTTATATAATAATAAATATAATAAAATAATAAATATATATTTATGTATTATATATAAATATATATAATAAAAATAATAGAATATGTAATTTGTAATTTGTATCCTGCATTTTGCACTTCACTTCCTCCTTCTGTGTGGGTGTTTTTTTTTTTTTTTTTTTTTTTTTGTCATTTCTCTGTTTGGCTGCCAAAATCCTGAGGGAGCGCTGTGTTTTCTTGGCTGTGTGACATGGTGCACTTTTGAAAGTTAATGACTGCTATGAGAAATGAATATTCAGAGAAACAGCATCTTCATGGTTACAGGATCTATTACCAGTGATACCCATCATGAAGTGCAAGTCCTAGGACTCAGAATGTAGTCTCACAGGCCTTGGAAATGTACGCACTGAGCCTGTGGGAAGGCCCTGATTCTGCAAGTAGTCAGTCATCGAAATAAAATGAAGGGAATCTTCAGGAATGCACATCCATTCCTTGTCATGATCTTACGTGTACAGACTTCACACCTCAGTGGAGTCTTAGACCTTACCAATATTTTACAAATCTCTTTGAGCTATTTCATATAGTTAAGTCCATTTACAATAATAGTTATCACCTGGAGACTGCTAATTCGTATCATGTTTCCAGCGACTGTTCTTGGCGTCTGATATTGAAACATGAATTATAGACACTCTGAATTTATTAGCAACAGATACAGAGGTACTGGTTTATTTGCTGCAAAATGGAAATCATTACCAAGTTCTCTGCAACAAAGCAGTATCTGGCAGTGCTGTTATCTAACACTAACTAAAATCAAGAATCCGTCAGTAATCATAAGAAACAATTTTCTTTGGGAAACTTAAAATTATACTGGATACTTAGCATAGATCCTCTGCAGCTGTGCAATGGAATTCTACTACATGAGTAAGTAATATACTTTTAATTCATTTGGAGTGCAATCTTTTTGAGTTGACATATGATTTATCATTGTGCTGTTGATACTGATAGAATATCTTTGTGTTTAATGGCCATGGACCATAGAGTGTCATTTATAATCATTCTTAGATCACTCTTCTGTGGGCTTTTAGTTTTGTGGGTGAAGTTTAAAAACAGCAGAAATACGAACAGTCCCTACAGACAATTACTGGACCTTCTGTGACTCCTGGGCGCAATTTTATTGGAGGCAAACAACTTCCTGTGTCATGCATTGATAGTTTCTGGACTTGCAGATTACTTACTGAATTGGTTGAAAAGGATATATATTTTTTTCTTATGAGCTTTTCAATTTTGCATGGCCTTTTTTTTTTACTCAGGAGAACAGTATTTCAGTTTTGCCCAATGTTGGGTTAGGTACAATCCATGAAATGGTAGGATAATATGGGAGTGGTAAGGGTAATACCCCAGTGGTGCTGTGACTGTGACCACTACACGTGCCATGCTTTGTTGGACTATGCGTTGTGTGGGAAAATCAAGTCTGACACAACATGCAAGAGATAGAAGGAATATGCATAAATTCTTCTTTATGAGTTAGAGGAGTTTTAATGTTTTTCCTACTGAACCTGACTGAAGAGATTCCATGCCCCTATATGTTTGTGAAAGATTGATGCTGCAGTAATGGTGTTGGGCTGTCATGGATTGGCTTGCAAGTTGCTATGATATATACAGACTCTTTAAGAGGTCTCAAATATGTACTCTGTAGGCCAACTTTTACACAGAAAACTCTCCTTTAACATCTTTTGTCAAGCGTTACAAGAGTATGTTCACTCCAGCTCAAACGTGGGTCACTGGAACTGACAGATGCTTTAAAGTACATGTTTATTAATCATCGTGACTGTCCCTCAAGATCTAAGACAAGGTCTGTACTTTGAAATATCTTCATGTGTTTGACAGTGTTGCTGTTTGGTGTCTGCCTGCCATGCAAAGATCTGGCATGGTACTATGAACAGAAGAATATCTCTGAACAAGGGAGAGTTGACAAGAGGAGTACGGGCTGAAAGTAAGACACACCTCTGTAGGCATTCAGAGAAATGCTTAAATAAGTCACACTCTTAGTAGAGAAGTAGAACTAGTAATTAAGGCTTTCCTGCACTTGAGAAATGATTCTCCGTGCAGAAGTTTTCAACAGTCAGAAATGTGGGTGCATTTCCTATAGACCAGATATTGTTCAAGTTTACTTGGCTGTGATTTCTCATCCTCCTCTACCCTGCATCCACCAGGAGACCAAAGACCTGTTTTCCAAAAGCAGCTCTACGTGTCAGAAAGAGTGTGAATTCAGACAGTTCTGTTCACACTGTTAGTTGCATCAGGAGCTTTTGATTTCATGTGTTGATCTCCAGAGCAATGTACTGACTCACGGTAGTTTCTGTGCTAATCTCAATGTATTCCTGTTTTTGACATCAAATCATTATTCTCGATTTTTCTGTCTGATACTCTTGCAGTGAAAAACTGAAGGGATTTGAGGAATAAGCAGCTTCAACATATTTTTTTAAATATCAGTGAAAAATCTCCTGGAGTATTTAGACGCTGAAGACATCAAAATGACACATCTTAAGGAAAGTACAATTAATCCCACAAGAGCAGAATTAGATTTGGAATCCTTTGAGTTTGGTTATTGGACATTTAAACGTAGCAAATGCTGTGCCTGTGTAGAGTGTACCCTGACATCCTTGGGCTTCCCAGGCTACTGGTTTTTGGTGTCAACTAATCAATAAAGCCAGTATCCCTGTTATTCCCCTCATTTAGCTGGTATTCAGTACTGGTGCTATACTATACAGGTGTGATCATTGTTTTAGATACAATATCTGAAGCTTTCAGGTTTTAGTGGGTAAGCCAAGCCTTCCAGCATGGATATTTTTTCATACCTGGGATTTAATGCTAATAAAATATCCATACTTCTGAGGTATGTATGCATTCATTTCCTCTAGATGGTTATCTGTAAATTTGTTATGTACATGATATCTGACAAAGGTTTTTGACTTCTCTAAGAAGCGGACACTTAAGCAAAAGTTTTTTGTCAGAAAGCCATTTTCAAAACAAAAATAAAGTTACTGACAGAAATATCCAAAAATCTTTTCAGGCACCATTCGCAGAGCAGTTTTTGCATTTTATGGACCACAACTAAGGCTCACTGCTGCTTTCCTTTCCTTTTCCTTTGAGTATCCCCAGACTGAAAAAAGAAAACAGTAGGTATCATGAGGGCGTACTACACTCATGTGCTTCGTTGCTCCCATTTGGTATCTGTTTAACATGCCTGTGTTTCAGAGATACTGATTGAGATGGGCTGTTCTTCCCTTGGATTCAGCACATGTCATGGTGTAAATCCTAGCCTTGGGTTGAGGTTCGTGGGACAAGAGACCTGAAATGCACAGGAAGGGCCAGTGTTAGCCTTCACCTGTGAGACAGCTGGGGGCTCAGCACAGCCATTAGGAGCTAGGCAGGGGTGCCTCAAGCAGTGGGGCGTTGAGGTCCGTCCCCAGCACAACTCCCACACGGTCTCACTCCGAGACTCGCTTCCCTCCCGTGGTGAGCAGGCACAGTGCGTGTGTTAGCACTGCACATGGTGCCTCGGCAGGGGAGGGCAGGAAGCACAGCCAGACCAGAAGGTGCCCTGCAGCTGCAGGGAGGTCCTCACTGGGGCTACAGAGCATTAGCTGCCACTGCAAAAAATAAGTTAAAAAAAAAAAAAAAAAAAAAAAAGTCCCTTGTTCCCACATGTCTCCTGTTTCATGTGTTAAGTAGTCTGTACCCCAACGTAGATGGAGCGTACATGAAGATGAGTTCCCAGGCTCTGTCGATGTGTCATAAAAATGTATGAGTGGACACCTACACATGCATGCAAATGATTAATCTCATTATGGTTTAAAAAAGCGGCTGATAGCTGAGAATAATCTAAGCAAGTAAGGTTAGGGGAAAGGTATTGATTTTATGTCACATGAATGTAGGTAGAACATCTAAGCATTAAATAATGTTCCCAGGGCACTTTTCAGCGTGACCAGCTGAAACAGAAGCGCACAACATATTTAATGATCTGTAGAACACAGCTTCCTTGAGGTCAATAATGTGTGCTTAACCTTTAGGCTTTCCATGTTGTCTGCTTGTCCAGTTGGTTTATGAAGTGTATGTTAACATGATTGGGGATTTGAGGCAGTGATAACTTGATCTCTCAAACATGCACTGCTGTTGCACATAAACCTTGAACAAATCCATTGTGAATACTGCCTAGGCTTTCCCAGTACAGCCTGCAGCGACTGCTGTTCCTCGTGTACAGCCAGGCTGCTCTGAATGCAAGTCGACTGTATGTATGATGTGAACAGTAAGATCTTGTTAATTCTAGTTTTACTTTATCCTTCTTAAAGTGAAAATTAAAACCAAAATAACCTGTTTGGGCCTTCAGCCTGATTTATTTACCTTAATGTATACCCAATTACTTTGTTAGTGGATTTCTCCTGTCTTTGATGGCTCAAATAATAATTAATAAGTTTTAAAGAAAAAATCAGGAATGAAGACAGGACTTCATTTAGGAACTAACAACCCCCTCAACCAAGAGACTAAAGATTTTTATGAAACTATCCACAATATGTGTTGAAGTCTAAATTAAATTTTTCATTGGCCATTGTAAGTAGCTTTTCTTGTACTATTTCTTGCTCTATAGTTGAAATCAGACCTTTACTTGGCTTTGGTGTGCAGTCGGGGAATTAGTGTCCTGTTGCAAAGAATGACTGTTGCTCTGAGGCAGACTGAAGAAGTTTACTCTGATTTTATCCAGAAAGATTGTTTGTCCTTGTGAAAGAGTCACAAATTGAGGTACCTCAGTGCATCAGCAGTACCCATGGAAATAAATTTAGGTTATGCCCTGACTTTTTTGCCTGTTCCTGGCATTCTACTGTGAATTCCTACTTGTCTTCAGAAGGTAAATATGTGAAGTACAATAGTCTAAAATGAAATTCTTCAAAGCTGATCTTATTCCAGGTTTTGCTTCAGAAGAGGAGACTTGTTGGACAAAATTGTTCTACATCTTGAAATTACAGGAGTTGAAGTCTGGTAGAGTTTAGAGCTTGCATCCCCTATGACACAACAGTAAGTAGGGGATGTCCTCCATATTCATCCTTTCCTTTCCTCCACAGTGCCACATGTGGGCTCTCTGCTTTGGGACTGAAGGCACTAGATCAGCTCTAAAGTTTCATACGCAACATTTCAGCTGTTGGGCTGAGGTAACTAATTTTTCACACTTCTGTTCTGTTACCAATGCAAGGTAAAACTTGCTTGCTTAAATATTAATTTATACTCCCATGACAGATTTTACCTTGCTGTCACCATAGGCTAAGAACACAAACATGCAATTACCCGAGGTCTTTCAACTGTACTAAACCCATGTAGTGCTGAAGCCTTTGCCTAACAACTGTAACTTCTGAGTACTCCTCTTGCAATCCTTTGAGTTTCTTCAAAACTTCATAGGAACTCACCCTCGGCCTTTAACTGTCTTGTTCACAAATAGAGGAGGCAGAAGGAAATGGAGCTGCTTAGCTGGAGTAGGTGTGAGGGTGCTGTCTGTTTTTCTCAGTACAGAACTTTATGCACATGTATAAAAGCATGTATATGTCTGGAATCTTTGTGTCAGTTTCCAGGTCCCTACTTCTAAAGTTAGGGTACTTCACTGTTAGGCATCATCACAAAGGAGTTATTCCTTCCATGCTTTGACACAAACATGCTACAGGAAAAAAAAAAAAAAAAGCCAATAAACAGTTACATCTGGAGTATAGCATCCTCTATTTATAAACCAGAGGCTTTAAAAAAGAAATGGACAAGCCTAGAGTCCACTTCAAACTTGACTCAAGTTTTTTAATTTTGACACCTCTCAGTTGGCTGTGTGGAGTGTTCCTGTGCAGCAGCTCTGTTCCTACTGAGGGAAGACCTGGACAGAAGTGGGGAAAAATGTATCAATGTGTCTGTCAATGTATCAATGTGTTCTGCCTCAGGGAGGCAAGAAGGTGGATGTCTAATATGCCAGTCCTTTTTCAGCTGATGCAGGTTCTGAAGAAGAGCCCATCTAGCTAGTATAAATAAATGATGGTCTTGGGGCAACTTTATGTAACCTGAAGCTGAGTTGGACCATGGTGCTCTCTGTGACCCTATTTGTTCTCTCACTCATTCTGAGTTGAGCAAAGCTTACTGGAAGTTTAGCCATCTGAGTTTGGTGTCTTCTCAGTTTCATCTCTTTATTGCACCTGGCTGGAGGTGGCTGTTCATAGGCATTATATCATTTTATTTGTGTTATTGAAATGTGGTGAAATTACCAAGTGGTAATGGTTGGCTGTACGAAGTGCCCTACAAACTCGTAATGAGAGAGGCCTCATGAAGAGTCAAAACCAGACAACAAACAGATCTTATAAAGCAGAGCAAAGGAAGAACGAGGTGGACGGAAGCATAGTATGAAATGAGTTGGTCAATTGACCAGCAAGAAAAATCAGAGCACAGACTGACAAATCTATTTCAGAACAGCAGTTATGCAGGCATGCAGAAGGCAGTGTGGTTCTGGGCCTAACTAGTTAGCCTGATAACCCATCCCTTAGGTGTGGCCTTCGCAGCTGGTCTATAGCACGATATAGGCCACGTTCTGCACCTCTGCTCTCCTGCTTGTGCTGCAAGCAATGCAAAACACACAAAACTTTTAATGCTGTGCTAAGCTCTAGTCTATCCATCCTGCTCTGTATGTTGTGTTTATTGTGCTGCAGTAGCCAAACAGAATTTGCTGTGCTTAGTGGAGAATAAACGTCGTAATTCTGTAGAAGCTTATTTCTCTGGAAAGCTTCAGGTCTTACACGAGGGACAGAGTTCAAGTATAGAGCTGGTAGCCAGTAGACTGTGAGTTCTGCAACAGGGCTGCTATGGGGCAAAAGCTTCAAGCTCAGCAGAGCACTTGAGCATTGGCCTTCATTTAAGCCCTTCACTGAATACTAATTTTGTATTTACAGCAAAGTGTCTTCTTTGCCCAACTCCAGATGGGAGTGGTGGGAAGCATGAAGAAAACTGCAAACAATATTAATGAAAAGTAGTCTGGTATATAAAGACTTTATGGAAGTGTTGTGATTTAGAAAAAAAATAAATTAAATCTTAATCTTTTCTAAGTCAGAACACTGCCTCTGTCTTATTTTCTGGACGGTTGGGATGATAGTCAAATCCAAAGTCTTAGAGCATTTCAAAACACAAGCCAATATAGTATGGCTGATATTTTACCATTCCATTTCCTTTCTTTTTTCATTCTCTTCTTTATATTTTTATTCAAGCCAGCTATTATTTATGTTGATTAGTAGCTGACCATTAGATTTTCAAACAGAATTTCCCTTTGTGATTTGACTGGTTGATAACTTGTTAGAACTGAGAGTGTGATCCTGTGAAAACTTTTGCCTGGAGAAATGATTGTTTTCATGTGAGTAGTTCTATTGATTTACTCCTATATACAAGTGCTTGAAAGATGGAGCCATAAAGTTATATTGTATGGACACGATGCTGAGCCTTTCAGGGGAATTTCTCTGACAGAAGGAGACATCTTTCCCCCAGTGCCCTTTCCCCTTAGAAGTAATCTGTCACTGTATAATTAAATGAGAAAGTAAATAATGTTATTATTTCTGAGCATGGACACAGTGCACACAGTAACAAATCAGATTCAAAAAATATCTGATGAGAGGATTTGTCGAGATCCTTGATGTGAAGTTTTAAGTACAATACAACCATATACCTGTTCTAAATTGGCTAGTGCTGTAATTAAAAGTATAAATGTTTCAAGCTGAATACATCCTATTAGTAAGATTTTAGGAAACAAAAATTTAATTTATTCACATTCGATATGGTCTGTAAATGCCACCATTATATGCCTTCCACTGGCCTTTGATTAGCTATGGATTAATAAAACTTTTATACCTTCTTTGTCAGCCTCATTTTGAACTCTGTTTTTGCATACTGTTACTATTAAATAAATGAATTAGTGTCCAGAAATGTGTCATGCATATTACCTAGCAGCAGGAAGCATAATACAGTGGTCAGCTCCCCAGGAGCATTATAAATCCTAACACGCTCGGTAACCTGCTCATGTGGACCTATTAAAAGCTTGATGATTTAGTGAAGCAGTATTTGTGCTTAACAATGGAATTTTAGTTAATTCAAAACAAAGTAAATCATCTCCAATTACAGTATTTGAATATTCACAGTAGCTATACAAGGATGTGTAATGTTGCTAGGGAAAAAAAAAAAAAAAAAGAGAGAAAAAAGGAAGAAAAGGCATTATAAAGGTTGGCTGGAGTTTAGCATTTGGAGTGGTTGGGGTACCTCAGCATTAAATGAACACCAGTTTTTGTAAAACATGTTTATTTGACATAGTTGCTTCACCAGGGAGATTAAGGAGCCAGAGCCTAGAGCAGGTAAACTATTTCCAGATACCTGTGAAGACTTCTGTGGTCAGGAAGGCTCCTGCGGGTTGAGCAGCAGCAAAACCATAATAGTCACCAAGCCAAGGGATAACAAAGGTTTTGCTGCTGTGTGCAAATGGGGCATCAGTGATGTGCCATCAGTTTCCTGGTGTTTGTCCTGCCCGGGCTGACCACGCACTCCACAGCAGGGCTCACAGGCTGCTGGGGGCCAGGAGCGCCAGCGTCTGCAGAGTTACCTGGGGCTCTGCTGCAAGGCGATGGAGGAGCCATGGGGAGGGCCATGGCCTGTGAGCAGCCTTGCAGCTTCTTTCATGGGTAACCACTGTAGTGTGCGTATATATTTGTGTGTCTTATGTGGAAGATCATCAGGTTGCCCCTTCCAAAACAAGCCAATGTCCAAGTCTCTATCCTATGTTTTCAGTCCCGGTTTTTAGAGCCGTAGCTGTGCTTTAAAGCGTTCATAAGCTTCAAGAAGGGTTTTTTAGTGTGCCTAGGAGCCCGGTGCTTTGATTTCACTAGGAGTTAGCATCTCAATTGCTTTCCTTAAATTTCACTTTGGTGCTTCTTTGCAATGATGAATTACTCTGTCTGCATGGCTTCAAGGTTAGAACCTGCAGCCTCATTCCATCCTGCAGGATTTGAGATACTTGTGACACTTCTGAAAGGAGGACTCAGGCTTCTAAGATCCGTAGAGTGGTTTAAAGAAAAGCTGAGACACCCAGTGCAGGTCTCACCTCAGTGCAGCGAACCCAGAGTGAAGCTGCTAATTGCAAACGTGTGTCAACTGCTAAAGTATCTGCAGTGATGCTTTAAAAATGCTGCTGGGTCCCAGTGTATAAGCCATAATGCTGTTTTTTTCAGGTTTTTATTGTGGATTAATCCCTTGATTCTAAACAGGTACAGAAACAGAGCAGTGCTGTATGCGTTTTAGCTTCCTCCTGCTCAGGCAGTCACACTAAACGGTCAGATTGCAGTATGCTTGCAGGGGGGATAAGGGGACTCACAAAGGGGAAATAGAGTCTGGGGGGTTATGGTTAATTATAATAATAGTTGCTTAATTTTAGAGGAACTTAGCAAAATCATATGGAGGGGTAGGCAAAGTACTAACCTCCAAGTAGCTTTTATGTCTTAATTTATTCTTACTACTTTTTACAAATTTATTCTCTCAAAGTTTTCCTTCACAGCTGACATGTACTATATTCACATACAGTTACATAAAGCTGTTGCTGGTAACAGGGATTGCATTATTCCTACAAGTGTCTGTCAGACTTCAGCAATTTGCAGGCCGTGATTCCATCAATAATCTCGAAATAACCAGTTCTTGCTTTTTGTGGTTTATTGGTCTCAGCAGAGTGATCTCCAGTTGAAGATCACGATAATCATATGATATTACTTAGTTATTAAAGAAATCCTGAGGGGAGAGATACAGGAATAAATGTATCATTAAAACTTGTATTTTTGTTCCAATCTATAATACAAAGCCTCGTACGCTGTCCTCACAAGTATTTCTTAGTTAATTTTGGCTGTTGTGTTACCCAACGTAGCCGCGTGCTGTACATGGAATTAACAGCCTTACAGCCACAGAAATGCATCAGTGGAAGATGAGACAGTATGTAAGGAATAAATCAGGACAATAAGGTGTGGCTCTAGGAATGCGATAGACCTTACAAGTCAGGTGATGTACACATGTTAGAAATCTTTAAATGCCAAGGAAAAGTTCTGTGTTGGTCCCTGCTGTGTCCTCAGTGTGTCAAACACAAGGAGTGGCACCTGGTGCTCGGGTACCCCAGGGATACCCCTGCAGAGGGCTGCTGCCTGCAGGTGCAAATAACGCCAGCGTCTCTGAAAGGTGCTACACAGGTGCGACCTCTATGGCACTTGGAAGAGTAAGGTGCTTTTAATTAGCTGTCATTGCAAAACATTTGGGGGCTTAGCAGACTTATAAATATTACTTTCTCTTCACTATTCTGCTTCATACCTTTTCTTTTTTTTTTATTTCTTATTTTTTATAGACCCTGGAGTCATCCACTTAACCAGTGTAGGGACTTAGAGCTGTTATCTGTTTAGTGATGGTGATGGAGGCGGGGGGGGAAGGTACATGGTTTTAATGTGTAACCAGCTTTGTAATTACAACAGCTGAGGGGAGACTTTCTGGGTTTGTGTGGCAGCTGTGTCAGTGTGCTTTGAAGTCACTGCAGGAACAGGAGTTTGTGAGCTTCGGAAGAAGCCTCCACGAGAGCAACAGAAAGTGTGGTTTTTAGGAGTAAAATAAACTAGGCTTATGAGGGAAGCTAGCTTTTACAAGGAAATGATTTCCATGGAGAGTCTTCTTGATGCGAGAACTTTGTGAGCTCTTGCTCAGAAGCAGAAGGTAATTTCCCTTTGGATTTAATGCAATTGAGAGCAGTGTGCACAGCTGAGAGTAAGGTTCTGCCTGTGGCACTATTACTGTGGTTTTAGTGGTCATAAGCAACTGCATGTGGCCAGGCTGTGCCTGCAGGGGCTTAAATGCTGGTGGCACTGCCTGAATGTATGTGAGGTAACTGTCTTTATGCTTTTATTCCTTTATATGCGTGGCCTATAATGCTGTATGTTTGCTGTAATTTGTTCTTGTCATATGCCACATGCTACATGGAGAGGAGTGAAAAAGAGCAACCCATGTCTAAGAAGAAAAAAATCTTTGCTGTGACTTTAACAATAGTTACTTACTAAGTTTTGCTCTGATTTCCTGCGCAAGTGCACCCTTTTAAAATCCTATTATGGTTATGGATTAATTTCAAGCAGTTTTCAGAGCATTAATGAGTAGAGATGCATTGTGTAAGCTGCTGTGATTGTCTGTTAAAAGTCAGGTAAGCTTTGAAGCTTCTCTGGAGTCATGTTTGCTCCTTCAAAACAGGAAATAATCTGGTCTCAAAGCTGTGTGAGAATTTTTAGCATGCTTTGCAGGAATACATACAAATTTTCATTTTGATGAAACTTTCCTCATATATGGTTGAAAGAAACAAATACAAATAGGTTAACCACAACCAAACCCGTTAAATATAGTAAGTGTGATCATTATCCATTTGTTGTTGTTTCAGAGTTATTCTTGATTGCCTAAGAGATCTTACAAATAAGGAAATGAATTATCCATCAGTCTCTAACAAAACATGAATTGGAGTAATTTACATAAACACTGAATACTGAACGTATTTCAGTCCCTTGTTTTCTTGTTCTTATGAGAAGAAAGCTAACGGGTCTTCCTATTAAATAAATATAGGAATCAGAGGTTAGCTAAAATACGGCTGCTGTATACGTTTTTTTGGGCCAGCTCAATGATACAGTAAGTGCTCTTTTAGGGCTTCTAATTGCAAACAAAAACTGCTTCTACGTAATACCCATTGCTAATCCAATACCAACTTGTTCTACTGGTCTGAATTTATTAAAAATATCAGTGATATACTTTGTACTAGCAATGCTTCTTCTGGATCAAATATCGTGCATCCACAGCATTCCAAGTTTCTGCAGGCTCTTTGCATAAATAGCATAAAGTTAAGAGCATGACCCTGGCACAAACCTTTTCTCGTAGGCTCTGCTGTCTTCCACAGAAATGTGGTGATGGAGCTCCTCAGGATATGCAAGTGCGGAGATCCGTCCCTGGTGATCATGGAGCTGGATCTCTGAAATTAAAGGGAGGCTGCCAGTCTCTCAGCTTTCAGAAGTACTTTATTATGTGAGTGTAAACTAAAAACCCTTTTAAAGGTCTTAATGGTCCTTGCTAATCAGCTGTACTGCCTGCAGGGATCTGTGGTATCAAGACACCTGTGCAAGCTGGAGTTTTTGTCCAGCTTATTCAGTACATATGTCTTTGTGCATCTGGGGCACTTTTCACTCCTCAGAAACGTGCTGTAACTTTTACATTAAATGGCTTCAGGATTGCTGGAATTTTCCTAGCATTCATATTTTTATTTCAGGTTGGTTTCAAAGCCATACAACACAAATGTACAAATTGTAATTTATTTGTAAAACTGGTTAACATGTTGCTTACGTATACTGACAAAGCTGATCATTTGCATTTGGTTTAACTTACTAACTGCATTTCTAAGCCCATGTACAAGATGCAGTATGTTTTTCTAATCTCTGACTTGTGTTTAAGAAAAAACGGAGGCTTCCATTGCATTAGGTTGCACATGCTTGGTACTCTGCAAACTGCTTTTATTTAAGCTTGTTTTCACCTAAATATATAAACATTTTATTTATTTATTTATTTTTACTTCATGGTACCTTATGTCTAGCTGTGTATGTCTCTGTGTATGTGAATGAGCAATTTGTTCCCAATTGTATAAGAAACATCTGTGAAAAGGACATATTTCAGTGACAATGGCAATGTGCTAGAAGTATTCCCCGACCACTGCTCGCAAGTACGTGTGCTTGTGCCTCAGCTCAGACCTGGTGTGAAGGGAAATCTAGCCACAATTTAATGCATATTCACAAAATATCCAACTCTCTCTAGTGCAGTGTAATGAGTACCCAATGTGCAGTTTGTTGCATTGGTGAAGGAGCACTAGTGGAAACGCCAAACAATGTGTCAGAATGCTGTAATCTATTCCACAGGGCACTGTGCTTCAAGGGCTTGGTGGTTGGAGTTGAATAAATAACGTTTTTATCCAGCAAATGTTATTTATTCATGTGCGTGTCCTGCAGAGAGACCGAGGGACTGGGGCAGGGTGTGCTGTGGCTGGGGGAGGCTGCCCACCTTGTGAGAGGAAGGAGCGGGGCTGCGGCACTAACCTGAAGTACCACTTCTGCCTTCCTACTGTAGCTGTGGTTTTGTTCATGTGCATAAATACATCTTCTGCAGAGGGGCAGGCTTAGCTTAGCCATTTGGATTGATAATTAGGACTGATAAAGAACAGATCAATGCAAATCAGAATGACAGAAACATCTGGGACTGTTTAAGGAGAACACCCCAAATCCTCCTTGGTGGTAACTGCACTGCAGGTACAAAACAGGGTTCAGTTGTTTCTGCAAATGCACAAAATAACACATCAGAAGATATGAATAACACAGGTTTTAAAATGATACCAAAGAACTGGTGCAGATGTTGCCATTCCTTTTCCTTCCCAGTTTAGGTGGTGCAAGCTTTCATAGTTGTTCAGCAGTGGTGGGGTGGCTGCAGCAGAGGCAGGGACTGAGCCTGCAGGCAAGCTGCTGCCCTGCAGCTCTCCTGGCTGACCTCGTTCACAGTATGTGCGAATGAGAAGGGCATGTTCTTCTAGAGCTTGAAAGGCTCGGATGAGTTGCTATTTTTTCCAGATTTATTTTGTTAGTTTGTTTTCCAAAAAAATAAAAATAAAAATAAATAAAATGTCCCATGAAGTACTTCAAACAAAATATCGTACAGGAAGTTACATTTTGTGAAAGACAAAATCAAACCAGAGCAAACTGAAGCTTGATTTCACTTGTTGAAATATTTGAAAAACAGTCTTTTATTGCTTCTCCTCCGTTTCTTACAGTGAATACAACTGAATAAACAGTAGTTGAATTTATCATTTTTTACTTTCTTCTCTGAAATGTTAATACCTCTGCAGTGAGGCAAAAGTCCTGCTATCACGAAATAATTTTTCAGACAATGAAGGAAGTCTCAGAGTGTTTGAGTGTGGTGGTTAAATGACTTCACTTTGAAATGGCTTTGCAGTATTGCAGCTGGAAAAAGAAGATGGGGCAAAACAGGAGAAAAATAGAGGACAAGTTGTATTCATACTTCTGTATTCAGGGACAAGAGAATGACAGGCTTGAAACAGGGCAAAAACATTTAAAAAATAAAAGCAACATTATTTAAAGCCACTGAAATAGAACACATTACATTGAGAGTAATAGAAAATATTTTTGTACAGAGAAAAATAATCTGAGAATTTTATGATGTTTTGTCAGTTGAATCATATTTTTCAGTAGGAAGGCGGTGGATTTTCCCCTTTCTTTGTGATGGTTTGATACAATTTATTTATGAGATAGAAACAAACCCTATTTACATTCCCAGTTAGAACCAGGATTCAGAAAATCTAAATGACTTGATCACGACTCAAAGGCAGCCCAGCAGAGCTGAGAACTGATCCCTTATTTACATCTTAAACTTGCGTAAACTTGCGCTTTCACTAAATTTACAGAAAAGTATTTTCCCTACAGTATTGGACACTTCTTATTATCTAAGCTCTTACTGTCCATCTTGTTATAGTGGCAGAGCCCAGGCATTTCCTTTAGCTGAATGCTGTTCGTTGGAAGGTTGATCTCAGTTTGCCAGTTTTTCTGGAACTGTAGGCATCTGCCAGCCTGCCTACCAGGCAGGCATTTGCATTGTTCTGAACAATGCTCTGCATCTGCTGGCATAACTTTAAAGAGCTTAATGTGTACGGACTGAATTTGGGTATTGGTCATGAGATACTTTTTTGGAGTCTCACGTGTACTTCTGTCAATAACTGGTGGAGCCAAGGGAAAAAAAAAAAAAAAAAGAGCTAGAATAGTGCACCTTTGATGCTCGTGACATTCCAAATTTTGTTCAGCTTGTAATTTCAAGGCATTATTTCTGTTTACAGATCTTCTTTGTCTTGCACATTAGTGCCAAGATTTCTAGCTTCACTTGCATTTGTTCCTGTGCCTTGTAAAGCAATGTTAGTATAGGAGCTACCAAAGCTCTCCATAATATTTCCTTTGGTCTAGCTCATTAATAAATACCTGTTAGCCTCCTTTGAAGCAAAAGCTAAATAATGTAGAAAGATATTTGCTCTTAATCTAGAGAAAGGAAAACCACTGTTGCAGTGTCTGTTTTCACAGTAGAAAAAAATCATTAGTCAAGAATAAAACTGAAAGGCAATATCCTTAGTTTTGTCACATATAGATATATATATATAAAAAAAAAAAAAAAAGCATTATCTATAAAAGTGTAAATTTGTGTCTTGCAGACTTAGAACCGCTGGATACTGCAACAAAATCATGTGTGTTGGTTTTATTATTAACTCTAGCTTTGAATTAGAATTCCCTATATTACAGCTTGGAGCTAAACTCTGTTTACAAAACAGTATTTACACTTGACTAATTTTGCAGATCAAACTAATTAAATCAATTAAACTGGTGATTAACCAAATGAAGGCTGATTGCAAAAATTAGTGGGTTTATTTTGGAGGACTGGAAGTAAGCTAATTACTGCAGTGATTACTTGAACCTGGAGTACTCTAAATGTGGTATAAATTGAAACCTCATAGTGAATTAGACTGGGAATTCATTACAGTTTAAAGCACTGTTAATACTATTCAGGCTGCTACTCCTGTGGGAACATTTCACTCAGTATTTTGTATACTGATAAACAATCATTTAGTCTTGTCCTTTTACATAACAGCAAGCAATTTCACACAGTATTTTTCTCTTGTATCCTGAGTCACAATTCTGTCTTGTCAGAAAAATGTAGTTAGTACAACTGTCAATCAGGCTCTTGCACATTGCATGATGGGAAATGTAGTCCAACTAAACTTCCCTCCATCATAACAGAAGTGTCTGAATTTCATATGGTTACTACAGCACTTTCTGCGTTGACGTCTTACTCTGTGCTATCTCTGCCAGCATGGTGCACACAAAAAAGGGAGCTTTAGTTATTTGCTTTGCATGCTGCTTAGCTGTAAGCATAGCCCAATGTGTTTTGTACCAATTCTTATGTGTTGGTTCATACTCATGCTTGGAAATGTGGTTCTATTGACAGATTTTAGAAAAGGAAGCTGATCTGCTAGATTACTTGCTTATTTTGGTTGCTGATGCAAGCTATTCTCTGTAGTGGGGGTCCTAGGCTGTCTTATTCCTCCTCACACCACCAATTAACAATGGAATATAAATGCCTACTAAAAACAACCTATACTATCGAGTTCCTTAAAGCATGTTGGCTTGTAAGGAAGTTAATGAAATTGCACAGAATTTAAAACAGGAAAATCTCAGAGAGCTGGAATACGATGCTGTTTGTCACTATTTCTCTTTACTTGTATGAATATTGTAAACATGCTTCGCTTTAAGCTGGTTTTGTAGGATTGTTGCACACCTCACTCAACAAGCAGTTCCATTTTGGCCCTCTGAAGGTAGCCACTTGAGATTTATATTACATAACTGGCCTCAACTCTGCACATTTTCACTCTGTTTTATTTTTTCAAACATATGAGTATAGCTCACATTTGTTTAAAAATAAATTTCAGTGTACCAGAAATTCAGAACCTGGTTATTTCACTGTGCTGTCAACAAAGCATATTTAACACTGACCAAAGGCACGAGATAGGTCTCTTACAGCATTACTTTCTAAAACAGTTTGTTGGTGGTAAGGAAATAGCTACATAAATGCATGTATTTAATTATTTTTAAGCATACTGTTTACTTCTGTCCTTGCTGATCTGGGATTTGCTTGTTTTATTTTTTCCATTGCTATGTGTATTTTATCCAGAAGATTTTCAGATCTACATGAAAAGAATGTAAAGTTTTGAAATATGTGGAGAGTAACACTGAACGAATTTTGCTGGGTGAAATAGATCAGATCATAACCACTGGGGAAAACAATCCAAAATAAGAGATTTGCTGAAGAGAAGGCAGAGGAGACAGTGATGGGCAGCCGTGGGTAGGTGATGGGACAGGAGATCTGGTATTCCCCAGCTGAGCTACTGGACTGAAGTCAGTAGCAGGATTCCAGCTGCTTCTTGGGCATTAGGAGGCCAATTCTGTCTGTCAGAGGCAGCTTCTCCACATCAAGACTGGATCTGGCTGTACACAGAGCGTGGTGCTGGGCATTTTCATACCACACCAGCATGTGGTGAGATAACACTCAAGGGAGACGCAAGTCAGAGGTGTGGGAACAGCAAGATACTTTGACCCAGTATGTATGCTTAGTTTAAAGAGAACATTAAATTCTTCTGCAGCGTATTCATTTCTCAAGTACATTTCTATTCCCAATAGGAATCACCTTCTCCAAAAACATAGGTAGATTTTTAAGTTTGTATGTGAAAATCAAGTGCAAAATGTATGACGTCTGTTTTTTTCATTATTTTCATTATTATTTTTAGTGAATGTCTTCCCTTAACTGTCTTTGCAAGATAGGGATTTTCTGTCTTATAAGGAGGGAGTTGTGTTAGGTTGTTTGTAGTGGAAATGAAAGATATAGTTGAAATGAACTTAGAGTGTCACAAACACTTTATTTTTAGTACAGTGCTTAAACAAAACTGGCATTTCCTTGTACTTCCATGCTACAGTTTTTTCCCTTCAAAATGGAGATTATTAGCTGAATGCTTTAAAGTTCCTTATTTAAAGCTGATTAAAATAGAACAAACTATATGGTAACTTGTTCTTACAAAATACATTAATACATGTCAATATCTGAATATATTGCAGTGACTTTGAAATTTCATTTTTTCTGATGCATTTTTCGTGAAAGTTAAACTCTGCAGAATAAATCTGAAGCAAGTTCACCAGACTTGAGTAGGTTCAGCTGAAATTAGTGTGTTCCACAATGTCCATTTTTAAACATGCTCCATCCATTGCTTAACACTACAGCAGAAACATTGTATCATCCTGGCAGTTTCAAATGGTGGTTATTCATTTATATGGTGTTACCAGCCAGAGTGCTCATCTGGATGGTGATACGTGGGGTTTCCACAAGAGCTCAGAAGACAAGTATCCAGAAAGACAGGAAGCTGAAGGAAAGCACTCATTAACCAATACAACAGAGGCCTACAAAATAGTTCCAGTAACCCTGCCTAGAGTAAAATTGGTTAAGAAAGAAGTGTGCACACTCTTAATAAATCCATCATGTAAAAATGCATTATTTTTCTCAAGGAGATAGCAATATTATTCAAAACGTGCTAAAGTGGGCAGGGTATCCCAAGAGTAATTGTGAATTATTAGGTCATAGGGACCTCATTGCAAACTATTTGCAAAACTTAATTGGTGTAATAAATAAAATATGCATGCAAATTAGACTACATTCTGAATTAAAGGAATCTGTTATCCAGCATTGCAAAGATTCATTCTAATTTAATACTGGCTTTGTATACAGTTTGAGATAGCCATGCATTATGTTTGTTCTGAAAAAAGCAGCTGGTATTTAACTAAACCCCCACCAGCCAAGTAGTGGCATCTGGTAGCTGTCAGTCTGTGGCACGGGATGCCACTGGCAGGGTGACACTGAATTCCAGCAAGTGTGTAATGGTACCGTATTTAGTTTAGCATGTAGAGGAAGGTGGT
Organism: Aythya fuligula; assembly: GCF_009819795.1. Classification (NCBI taxonomy): domain Eukaryota; kingdom Metazoa; phylum Chordata; class Aves; order Anseriformes; family Anatidae; genus Aythya; species Aythya fuligula. The sequence continues at coordinate 6,129,455 of NC_045569.1, read as the reverse complement.
TAAGCAAGGTGACAAAACAAGCAGTCCTATTTGCTCTATTCTGCCTAAAATGCTAAAAATATTAGTAGCTTTGAAAGATCTATTGCAAACCTGGTTATTTGCTGATTTATTTGCTATTCATCTTAGAATTCTAGCAATGGAAGAGCACTAATGAGGGTAGCTGATTTCATTACCCTAGATATAAAATGAGGATTATGTAGTCATGTAAGACTTTGTATCCTAAAGCAAAATCTGAAAGAATCAAAGTGAAGAGTCTCTTAGAATAAATATAAATAGATAGATATGAAACAATAGTTAACATTCTCTGTCTGGTGTCGTTGCTCGACTCAATAACACTGTCTCGTCATCAAGCCCAAATCAAGTATTACATCTGCTTTTTTAAAGCAGTCGATTGAATGAATACAAATGTCTTGCTGTTGTCACTTGGGATAGCACTTGATATATCCCATTTTCTAGACTTTAATTATTCCATTTGTAGACATGAATGCCATTTAGATGTAAGCTAATTCAGCATGGTAACTCAATTAGATTTGTACTGACTAGGATTTATGAAACATCAATGGATTCTTGGTGAGACCAATGGGACTCTGGTTATTTATCCCTAAGTCTTACTGATACTGCCTCTCAGGAGCTCAATTAAACATGCCAGTGATGAGAATGTTTTTGTAACAGTAGTCTTTCACAATTAGACTAAGATTTTTTGTAAAGCATATCACATGTAAAGCAGGGCATCATGTATTATGCAATACAAAGTTCTCATCTGAGTAGCTCATGATGTTGAAGGGTAAAAGAAATTCCCATTATTGCTCTGTTAGTGTAATTATAAAAAAAAGATAATCCTGCTTTACAGATGTAAAAGTCAAACAATATTCAGAAAATGATATATTAGTATCTACATCTTGCAAGCTAAAACCAAGTTTCTGTACTGATATAGAACCCCTTGGAAACTAGGAGTTCCTTGTGTGAATTTAGAGGTCTTGTTGCACTTGTCCCTGGGATCTTTTGTGTGTGTGTGTGTCCCTTTTTTTTTTTTTTTTTAAATAAGTAGCAGGAGTACTCACCAAAATTACAGATTTCAAACGGTGGCAGGGGACTATGTGAATAAATCTGCATTTGTTGTCATTAGGTGTTTCACCTTAACAGGTGATGGAGGCTTGCCTCCATCTGATCTTAAATTTATAGAGTAACTAAAATATCCAGTCAAAATGGCTTGAATTTCCAGTGTTCTACTGAAGCCTGACAACAAGCCTTCCATGTTTTAGTGAGATGCACGTTGCACTTAACTTGCTGAACTACTTTTATATTTGAACTCAAGCCTGAGACTTAAAAGTGCCCTTGTTACGCTTTGATATCACTGAAAATTTCGGATGACTTTACAGTAACTGATTTATTTTTGTTCTTTTTAGTTCACTCCAAATATCTCTGTAACCTGCTTTTGATTGGCTCATTGTAGATGAGATTGAGCATTAGATATGGTACGCAACCACTGGAGCTAGCCTGTGTCTGCTCTGTCTTCCCACCATTTAGGAAGATAGGTCTTCAGTTTTTTTCTTGAGAAAGGCAATGAAATCTCCTAGTTTTAGAAAAGCTAATGGGATCTGGTGTAAGCAACTTTCTAAGTAGGTTGCTTGTAGTAATTCCATGCCTAAATTTGGATAATTAAGGTTTCCCCATATAGGGAAATTCTCTTTATAGGACAATCTGAACAACCAGTGAGGACTTTGGCATCACTGGAGATGGAGTAATAGGAAATGGTGGCTCTAAAATGCTGTGAAGTTATTTCTCCTTCCCAGTAATTTTTTTAGCTATGAAGCAATATAAATAGTGGTTTTCAGACTACTTCCTGTCCGTGTTAAATGAGTCTATATATTCCTAAAAATATATTAATAAATAAAGCTGTGAACAAGTCTTGAGTTGTGGTTCTTCCCCTGTGTCTTCTCATGCTTTTTATGTCACTGTCAAAATTGAGAAGCTTTAGAAGGGAAGTGTATTAGGAGTCGCTCAGATTAAAATTGATTTCTTGTTCCAGGCACTCTTGTGCTCACTGACTTGGAGCCCTGGATTCCAGGCTGGCCAGACAGCTTTAACTGCCAGTTGTTAGCAAAGTGCCTGCTGCTGTTACTGGGAATTATTGAAAGCTTGCAGGAGGGAGCACCAATATAGCTTAACTGACATGGCAGTTCCTGAAAAATGAAGATATAAAAAAGTTTTTAAACATGGAATTATTGCATGGAAAGATGGTGTTTGGAGGGATTGATTGCTGAAGTTATTATAGCTGAGTGACATTATTTGGATGCTGATTTTCTGTGGTGTGCCACTGTCAGATTTATAATAATGTGATCATCCCATTCTGTCACTCCTCAATTTGTTTTTCTGACTACCGTTAACACCTCAGCTGTGTACCTCAGTGCTAGTAGGCATCTATATTTAATGACTTCTATGAAAGCGAGGCAGATTTGTGCATAAAAACAGCTGGTTAGAGGTTATTTTCCAAATTAAAAACCCCTGCCTGCTACTAAAATACTTTCAACCTATCATTCTTACTAAAAGACTGTTTAAAAGAAATACAACAAAATAAGTATTCACTTGCTAAAGAGGTTGTTCGAGGACCGTATCTACTGGCTTGATTCTTGCTCTTGTTTTTCAGACAGGATCAGGCCATTGTCTGGCCAAGGTGGGAGGACTTGTCATGGCTCCACATCTAAGTATGAATTCATTATGCAATTAAGAAAGATTTCAGTTACAGTATTCTTTTTGTGCAAAATAAAAAATTACTGATCTCAGTAAAAGGGAATAGGAACCTTCTGGTAAATATTCCATTTGTTGAAAAATGTTTTTGTGTAAACTTAAATATTTTCTCTAAGCTTGTGTTCTCTTTAATGAAGGTATGCTTGGGGGGAAAAGAGCTCTAATTTAAAAAAATAAAATCTACATGGATTATTAAAATTTTCTCATCTTGGAATATTTCCTTTTATGCAAACACAATATAAGCTGGAAAATGACGTGTTAGTTGAAACATTTTTTAGATGATTTAAGCAAATCATTTTGAGCAAAATGGTTTTCTAAAAACAGTAATTTCATAAGAATATTTGAAAACAAATGTTTGTTCCTGTCAGGAACTTCAAAATTTGTACAGTAGTCCCAAACTAGAAATGGCAGTTTTCTCCCTTATATTAGTTTGCATAATTGCAATTCCAAACTCCAAGTATAGATTCGAAGTGTCACGTGGACCCAGCTGTATGTGTTGATGCGTTTTGCAAACCAGTGCCAACAATTGAGTTTAGTTCACCTCTCACTGCTTTTGCCACAGTAGACCAAGTAAGAACTGAAGTACGCTGTCAGGAACTGTGGTTCCTCTTTAATTGGCTCAGGGCTTTTTTCCAGTCAAATGGTTCAGAGATGTTATCTTATTCCCTGGGGAAGGGAGGAGGGAAGCTGGTACCTCTCAGCAATGCCATCTCATTCACCAAGTCTGTTGGCAAACTCAGTGAAGAGGGAGGACTCTAGGCCTGGAAACTTGAGCACATAGTGCAAGACTGTGTTTAAAGATGCATCTCTGCCCTCTAGCAGAGGGAGCACCGAGCCATGGAGGCCTAGGCCTGAGCTTCAGGAGTGTGAGATCAACGCTTCCTGGAATTTTACTCCGTTCTCTTCAACTCAGTAAACGATGAACTTTCTGAAGGGAAACTTTTTCTTTCTCCAGTAAGAAAAGAGGAGTGGAGGCTCTCTGGTCTCTCTCTGCTTCCTGTTCACAAGGAAAATTTCACTTCTTAGCCACTTCATTCAATTCCAGTTCACATCCTTTTCACTTCTAGGTCTAAGAAGGACGGCCTGCACTCTTACTCGGCACCTGTAACTTGCTCTTCTTAAAGAGCATCATCCAAATGTTATAATTATTTTGAGTCTCAAAAACTGACCTTGAGTTTGAACTAAGTTATCTAGTCACACCGGTTCTTTGGTACACGTGACATACATGCATGTGCATAAAGCTGAATTCACTCCAGAATGAGGACTGGAAGAAACCCAGCAAACCCAACAGCTGGTTGTCTGGTCCATCTTCTCTCCCAAATCAGGATGAGCTATACAGAAGTGGTGGTTTGTTTGTTTGTTTGTTTTTACAAAAGTGATTTTTGCCTACACCATGATGAAGATGCTACAACCTATTCCAGTACTAATGCTAACACTTGATAATAGTCTTTCCTACTGAAGTATGTTATTACTTTTTCCTCTTGCCATCATCACAGATGTTGAGAAAAGTTAATTTCCTTAGTAGCAGTCTTTATTTCTGTCCTATTGGAAACTTCTACAAAAGAACAGCCAGCCCCAGTTTCTTCAGTTTTCCCTTGTGGGGCTCGCTTGCTGATGTTCTGTTCACTCTGGTTGTCTTCCGCTGGACTTATCTCCATTTAGTCTGTATTTTATTTATCTGGCAAGATTACTTTGGATTCTGTTCTT